>NC_140584.1:431651385-441651385 GCF_964204655.1 Triturus cristatus | reverse complement strand
AGCAACATCTTCTTGGTGGAAAAGTAGGGAGGAGGTCAGAGGCTAGTGTTAAACCTCAGAGAATTCAATCCCTTTCTGGTCTATCGACATTTCAAAATGGAAGGGATTTATTTACTGAGAGACCCGTTGTTGGAAAAGGATTGGATGGTCCGGTTGAACTTAAAGGATGCCAGACCCGTTGTTGGAAAAGGATTGGATGGTCCGGTTGAACTTAAAGGATGCCTACCATACGTTTCCCATTTGCCCCTCCAATCAGAAAGTTCTTCAATTTCAATGGAAAGGGCAATGGTTCCGATAGCTGTCCCTTCCTTTCGGCCTTTTCTCAGCCCCCTGGGTCTTCACCAAACTCATGAAGCCTGTGGTCAATCGGCCCAGAGAAATGGGAGTTCACATGATCATCTATCTAGACAACATGCTCCTTCTAGCGCAAGACCCGGTGCTCCTTCTCACTCACTTAAAATGGACGATGTCTCTCCTAGAAGACCTCAGGTTTGTTATAAATCTAAAAAAAAAAATCTATGATGTCCCCGTCCCAGCTGATGGACTTTCTGGGTTTTCAGATAAACTGTGACGGCGCAATTGCTGCTACCACCTTCCAAAATAAAGTCAAATCAAAAAAGAAATCCGCTCCACACTGTCCAAGCAGATGATCTCCTTACGGTCCCTAGCAAGGATTGTGGGTATCCTGACGTCGTCAATTCAGGCCATCTTTCCGGGCCCTCTGCTCTACAGAGCTTTGCAACACCTGAAGATTCATTATCTTCAAAAGCGGTTCTCTTATGATCACCTCATCGCTTTATCACTAGACACTCAGGACGACCTTCAATTGTGGCTAGACCACATGGAAGCGTGGAATGGCAAGGCCATTTTCGGAGCTTCTCCTGATATAGTCATAGAATCGGACACCAGTCGTTGGGGCTTGTGTGCAAGATGTGGAGAGTTCGCCACTGGCGGCAAATGGTCAGCAGAAGTACCTCAGAAAAGCATTTGTTGCATCCTTCTCATGATGGACAATGTGTCAGCAGTGAGGTATATAAATCACCTGGGCGGAACGAAGTCTCGCCTCCTCGCCAACATTGCAAGTGTTTTGGCATTTCTGCCTCTCCCAGAAGATCAGAGTAGTGGCGGAATATATCCCAGGCAAGAGCAATCTGGGGGTGGATTGGAATTTCAGGTTCCCCAGGGACTCCAGCGATTGGCGGTTGCATCCTTCGGTGTTGGGGCAGATCATGACTATTCGAGGCCCGTGTCGGAAAGACCCCTTTGCCTCTCGCCTCAATGCCCAGCTTCCCCCGATTTACAGCTTGAGGCCAGACTCTATGGCGATGGGCACGGATGCCTTCTTACATCATAGGGGTCCTCTGAGGAATTACGCGTTTTCACCGTTTGCATTGATCCCCAGAGTAGCGGCCCAGATCAGGCGTCAGGAAGCCTCAGTGATCCTAGTCACACCTTTGTGGAAGACACAGTCGTGGTTTCCAACACTTCTGAAACCATCTGTGGATCTTCCGTTTCAGTTACCCTCTTTTCCGATGATTTTCCAGGACCTAGTTGGCTCTCCGCATCCGCTCGTCCTTCTGAATCAGTTACCTCTCATGGTCTGGACGCTCTCCGGCGACATGACCACGTTGAAGGCCTTTTAGCGGCGGCTGCTGATTTTATACTGCAGGCTTGGGCTCCATCCACCCGCAAACAATATTCTGCATCATGGAAACGATGGGTGGGTTGGCGTCGTCAGCGACAGGTGGATCCCGTGGGATCAGATTTAAAAGATATTCTTAATTTCTTGTCAGGATGTGCAGGTCAGGTTGTCCTATCGGACGGTGAATAACTTCAGATCCGCGCTCTCAGCAGGGCATGATCATATTGATGGGAAACCTGTTGGTGTTGACCCTTTAGTGTGCAAACTTTTGAAAGGTATTAGAGTGTTTCGACCACCGAAACCCAGATACACTTCTTTATGGGATGTTTCTAAGGTTCTGAGCTTATTGGAAGCATCGTCTGACAAAGATTTGTCACTGAAGCTGTTATCAGCTAAGCTTACTATGTCATTGTGCCTCATTTCATGTCGCTGAGTGTCAGATATTCATGCTCTGGATCTGGCTGACAGGATTTTTTCTCCCCAGGGTGTTTAGTTTGTCATTTCCAGGAGGACGAAAACGATGTCAGTTCAGTTGAGTATCCTGCTTTTCCTCACTATGAAAAGTTATGTGTTTTGAGAGGTTTAAAGATGTATGAGGAACATACTTTGAGTCACAGGGCCGATCCATTAGGGCCCATGCTTTTAGCTATTCAGAAACCCTTCATACCCGTTTCATCAGCCACATTGACCCGGTGGGCTAGTTGGGTTATGGCAGAAGCCGGTATTGGTGTTGCTGTGTTTGGTGCTCATTCTACCAGAGGAGCTATGGCGTCTAAAGCTTTTATTATGGGTTCTCGTCTAGAAGACCTTCTAAAAGCTGGGGATTGGTCTTCCGATTCTGTATTTTAAGTGTTTTATTATAAACCGATACCTAATGTTTCTTCTGCGGTTGTTGGTCAGCTTTGAACCAGCATAATCTGAGCCTCCGGTCCTGCCATAGAATACAAAATTTTCCAGCATGCGCGACAAGAATATTGGATTCTATTAAGGACACTGAGGCGAGGATTATCCCACCTGTTGGGACAGGTAAGAGTTTCACTGTCAAGTGAATTATTATGCATAAATTGTATGTTGTTTCCCTCCCTGTTATTATAGGGTGTTTTGTGCCTTAGTGCTCAAACTTTTTCTGATTTTCAGGTGCGGATTCGAAACATATTTAATTCAGTTTTGTAGCAGGACCAGGAGGTCTTCGCCTTGGATGCCGGCTTCCTGTTGGAGCCTTCCTGAGGATGCTCTCCGGTGCAAGACTGGACTGTTATTTATCTATTTAACTTTGGACTTTCAGCTGCGTTTCGCAAAGAAAGAGGCAGTCAAGTTGGTGCCTTGTTCATTTGTATACTTTGGACTGTTCATTGGTTGTTTTTGTTGGAGGCGTGGTTCAAAGCCTCATGGTATGTGTAGTATGTTTATGTGTTTTTTCTATTTTACTGTGTTCTTATTGGCTGCTGTTTGGAGTAGTAAAGAAATAGAAGCATAATCCTTGCCTCTGTGTCCTTAATAGAATCAAAAATTCTTGTCGCGAATGCTGGAAATTTTTCTATTCACCTCAACCAGGAAACACCTAATTTTAGAAATGTTACCAATAAAGTTGTGAATATCACTAGATTTAAGTCTGCCATTCGGACCTTCAGGATGGTTGTGGTGCTGCTTCTGGAAAGAGCCCCAACAGGATACAGATTGACGTCCAATCTGAAGCACCCAAAATTCTTGATGAGAAAAACATAGCCGAGAAGAAATACTATGAGCAAAATAAACTTAGTCTATTGCTTCACAATGTTACGGTTAGCACTCCTGTTTGATTCAATAGACTAAACGTTTGCTGCATTAATCTAGCCCGCGTATTGGGCTCACGTGACCCAAATTCTGGACTCCCTGCTGGGCACAGACGCCCCTGGGCTGTGGAAAGGGTTGACTGGGTCCGATGAAGCATACAAACTATCATATGTGGAAATCGAGTTTCAGCAAATATTTATCATTTGCACATTACCGGAAAGCGTTACCATTAGTTTTGATCCTATTAATATCTTACACTCCATCACACTTTCAGAATACAATAAAAGTGCTTCCCTAACTGCTTTTATAGTTGGATTTTTTTTTTTTTACAGTTCATTTACAAGGTACTTAAATGTGCGTTAGAAAAAATACTGGCACCATGATGCCTTTCCTTTCACACTCCATTTCCCCCAGCAAGATTGTCAGACAGTTCATTTCACAAAATCCTCTAACTTTGCAGGCAGAAAAATAAATGTACCCCCCACACCCTATGACAAAATAAGCAGCAATTTGCAAGAAGACATATCCTGACATTTGACCCGTCTTTGAACGTGCACCAGAGGAGACCAGATGAAAAAAATGTAAAGGCATCTTTATTGCTCATCCACTTTCTGAACACGTTCTTTGCCAACCAGCGCTCTTGTGGCAGAACAGGCCTGAAAGCTAGCTAACCTTGGTAAAAAACTGACTTACCAGGGCTCAGAAAATCGTAAAATTTTGACTAGACCTGCAGGTCTAGTAACTTGAATAATCTACTTAACTAATGTACTTGACACGGGAACTGGTCTCAGATTATCGGATCCTAGACAAATATGGTGTCTTATGGATCCACCTTTTTCTTCATTATCCCATGAGGGCACCTTCAGATATGAAAGTTCACTATTTCTGCTGTACAAAAAAAACTATTTACTAGACACAATATTTGCTCCATGTTCAATAAGAACCGAGCCCACACATGACCTCTGGCTTGCCTCTTAGTTCACCAACAGCATGGTCATCTGTGCGGGTGAAGGAATATTTCCCATTTCATGTTTAAAAACTCACACAGTTCACTTTACAAAATCCTCTATCTTCAGTCACAGAAAGAAAATTCAATGTAGGGAGACAAACTGACTTTTGATCTCCGTAGGAAGGCAAGCAAATGCGACAAATTAACAAGATTTTAAGGCATCTTTACTGCTCATTCACTTTCTGAGCAAGCAGAACATCTGCTGTCAGGTCCCAAGAACTGGTCAGTAGGCCCTAAAACTAGCTCGTCCTCATTAAATTTGGTTTGCCATAGCGAGAGGGCAAGTGGATTCTTCGAGCCCTGCTTACTATAGCAAATGGACAAGTAGGTTTTTCGACGCCTGCTGGGTATCTACTACTCTATCATGTTACACTGATAAATCGGCCTTGGGTTTTTAATAGGATGAAAACAAATCGGAACACTTTACTTAATGATATGCGAATAAGAATTTTGGCTGAAACACAGTTTCTGCCCATTACAATGGAAAATGTTATTTTAATACATTTGTTAAAAGTGATTTTGAACATGAACTGAGAAACATTCCTACCCCTGCCCTAATGCTATTAGTGAACTAGGAGGCAAGTCAGAGGTTGTGTGTACCTTTTACGTGGGCTAGATTATTATTATACATGGAGCAAAACTTTAGTCTTTTGAATCGAACAAAATAGTTTTTTGTACAGCAGAAATGTAGAATTTGCCTATTTGAAGGTGCTCTCAAATATGGAAAATAAGAAAAACGCAACTTTGAGAAATAAAATATTTGCTAGGATTACACACTATTAGACCAGATAACAGGTCAGGTCATTACAGTTAGGTGAAGTAGATTATTCAAGTCACTAGACCTGCAGGTCTAGTAATATATTCATATGATTTTTCAAGGCCTTATCAAGTAATCTTAGACATCAGTTTTGTGGAAAGGGTGGGGAAGGGCGTATTCCAATTCCAGAGAATACATTTGGCAACAGATGAATCAAAGACACAGAAAAATATATTCAGCCCGTGACGGCCTGGCATTCAAAAGAGTCTATGCAACACACCCAATGGCAGACCTCCCTTTAAAAAAAATATGTATCATGTGGCTACCCGCAACTACATGAAATCCGTTGAAAAGCCCAGAGAAGAGTTTGCTTCCAAAATCAAATCTTCTGCTACTTACAGTTAAGACATACACTAACAATATAGTTAGCACATGAGGGAAAGCTGCTCAAATTACCTCTCTGGAGTCAAAATTCACAATATCCAGACTACCAATCCATAAATGCATTAGTCAGACAGTCTCTTGGCTTGTGCCCTCACCCCACACCCGATCTTCACGAATGAGTAAGGGGCTGGAGGTGGTAGCTGGTATGGCACATAAGTTATTGTAAAATGGAGCAAGGTATGTCCCAGAACTAAACAAAACAACTGCTGGCAGGGGCTATAAAGAAAATTTGCTAGAAAAAAAAAGTGATCATTTAATGTCTCCACTAACTTTCACAGGATGGAGGAAATTGTAATCGAGATAAAGTATAACAAATTATTTTTAAGCCAGGGCCAACTAAAATTATGTGATAGGCATTTTCGGCAAAATTATGGATTTGCCTTACAATTTATCATTTGCTGCATAATTACAATTTATCATTTGCTGCATAATTACAAAAAAAGTGTTTGTAGCGGAAACAAAGGTTCTAAAAATGCTGCCACGTGCTTTGTTGCTTATTGTAAGGCAATTTGCATAGGATAGTTGACCGTTTCCAGTGGGTGATTTCTCTGTTTAAGTCTTTAACGGATACTAACGAAGTGAAACTTTAGCCCAGTGTCCAAGTTGTAAAAAGGACAACATAAAACAGACTGCCTCCACTTGTGCCATAGTACATCGCATAATATTCCTTTTCTTGCCACATAATATAGTCCTCTCTGGCGCTAAATTCTAGTGACTTTTATTAGCTTACAAAAATGTGAATCTCGTGCTAAAATTGCCCATATTGATATGTATGGTGAATTTCCAAAAGAAACATGACTCAACATCTCTTTTTATAACAGTCACAATCTTTGTTTAGATGATATTCTTAGACAATTTACGGTTAAGCATATCTTGTCACTACACGAATCTTATGACACTTGCAAAGAATATTTTTTGCGCCTAGAATCGCCACTTACCACACTACTCGTTTTTAGGCTGCCAACAACCGTCATGCAAACCTCTGCGATCGCTAAACTGCGAGTTTCCTCAATACCATGTGCTTCACGAAGCCACCCAGACGTTTCCCTTCTCAGTGAAATTCAATGCACTCATGCACCACTATGGGAGAAAAGAGGCAACTGCCACCCCAGTGCCACACAATCTCCCATGCAACCTTAGAGGCTGAAACCTTCCACTGTGGACCATTATGCTTGTGCAGTTAGAACCCATACTGGCTCCAAACCCAAAAGTACGCTCCAGTTACCTAAAAGGCCCAAGTAAAAGTGGTATGAGAAGTCCCTCAAGTATGGGTTTGAATTTACACGCCCCTTTACCAACATCAGTCCTCATTCCCCTTCGCCCACAGGCCTTTACCCGGCCTCGTTGATCTGCACTCGACCCATGGCGGCCTGAACACTACGGATGGTAGCTTTTCTGACCAGCAGTCTGCACCCTCTCCAGCCCTTGACCGCCAGCCAGAAAACTGAAGACAGACACCCACCAATAATCCCTCCATATCACCGCCTCCTCTGGCCCAAAAGCTCCATTTCACTTTCTCCTTCACGGGCCCTTTACACCTTACCCACCCCCGAGAGTAGGGATCTTCTACCCGCATCCTCTCCCTCCAGCTCCCCCGCTCTCTTTCCTCCAATGACCTCGCGCTCCCGCCTCCTGCGCCAATCACACGCACGGGCCGGTGTCACCTTGGCCAATCAGAGCCCACCCCGCCGCGAACACCCCTTGGAAAGGCTGACCGTCACTAACCACTATTGCTGCTTTCTTCTTCTTTACGAAGGCCCGTATCCCCACGCCGCCCCGTCTCCGCCACTTCTCGGGAGACTCAGATAGGTAGCGGACAGTGAAGAGAAAGAAACAAAATGGCGGTAGCTATAGCCCCGCCCCCTTGCTGCCTATCATGAGTCCCTCCCAGGCCATCAGCCCGCCCGCACAGGACATACTGCGCAAGTGCAACAGTCATGTGGAATACAGTCATGGACATGGAAGAAAGACCACTTATTAAAAGTACAAACAAAGGAAGTAGAAATGAAAATAAGACGCGGGCAGTCGAATTGAACGCTGAAGGAAGCCACATAAAAAAAGCGTTCACAAGAATATGAATGCAAAATTCTGTCTCGGGACCGGAGGCTCCGATTATACTGCTCTCTCTATACTGCATGAAATTAACAGCAGCCTATTAAAACAATACAAGTGCAAAAAACGACATCTCCCATGACCCTCGAGACTGTAGTCAGTCACATGCTCCAATCACTGATAACTTAGACCTTTAAGAACATGCACCACCATTTTTAGGCCGAACCTAGAGTCAGCACACGTGCTCCTCTGCAAGACTTGTTGTACTGGAGTATGGAAAGAAGCCCGCCCACTTTCTGCCCGTATTTGTCATTGGGTTGTGTCATTGTCCTTCGTAAATGCTGTCTTCTGATTCGTAAATAGGTTTGTTAGTCCCTCATTAGTACCGCTTTATCTTCATCTGTAATCTCCCATGGCGACTGGCCCTTTTACTTCGGTTGTTACACAGTACGTGTTCTTAAGTCTGTAAGTGAAATTTTCTTTATTGAGTTTCCCTTACTGAAGGCACAAGATGCTGTGCTTACATTCAGCGCGCCATGCGCACTGCAAACATTTTTTTAATCTTTATTTACTTTGGTTAAAATCACCGCACCTGCGCTTTAACTGTAAACATCTTCAGGTAAAGCAATTGTGCTGCGATTTCTTTAAAAGTAAAGAAATATAATTTTTTTTTCAATTTCTTTACTTTTGAACCAATCGTGGCACTACGCTTTAGCTTAAGATATTTACAGTTAAAGCGCAAGTGTGGCAATTCTAACCAAAGTAAATAAAGAGAAAAAAAGATGTGCAGCTGCCATTCTTTTCTCTTTATTTTCTTTGGTTACAATCGTGGCACACAAGCTTTGGCTGTAAACATCTTAAGCTAAAGCACAGTGCCTTGATTGCTTCAAAAGTAAAGAAATAGAATTCTTTTTTCTATTTCTTTACTTTTGAAGCAATCATGGCATCCACTCTTTAGCTTAAGATGTTTACAGCTAAAGCACGAGTGACGCAATTGCATTCAAATACTTGTTCTTTTAATAGTCCACAGACCTGTTTGCCTGGACACTTGCAAGGGATTGCCTCTTTCGAGATAGGGCCAATGAGTGGTGTCTGGCATTATCTGTTATCTTCCAAAGGCCTTTGTTCGCCTCTAAACTGCAGCCATAAACAAGCCCTTTGTGGTCTTTCTTGTATGTGGCCATGGGTGCAGCGCCCGTCATTAATGTTGCAGATAACACATGCACTGAGTGGAACCAGACTCTTCGTCCAAGGCCTGGAGCTGTTCCATGGCCAGCCTTTCAGACCACACCATAGCTTTATGTCCCCCGTGAACAATGTGACAAATTCACCATTTTATTGATCAGCGTGTGTGTCCATAAATAGCTGATAGTTAAACCTAAATGGCAGTTAAAGTATATGGAAGGTTACCTGTCTCCCACCTTCACTCTGTTACTGAAAATGCCTCAAAGGGTCCTTCTTTAGGCCCACACCCCTGAGCATCTTGTTCATAAACTACGGGCGAGCAGTGACAGCGTGGGTATGACGGGATATTAATTTCGTCCAATTCCAGAGATCTGCCCTCCTGACTCGGCTGCATTTATTTATTTATTTATTTATTTATTTATTTATAGCATTTGTAGTGCGCTCTGCAACCCTACGGGCATCCTGGCGCTAGGTACATACAGCTGAGAACCCTGTAGAACAGAAGAGGACAGTGGACAAGGTGCTGATCAGTTAGATTTTTTTGGTAGATTTTTTGGGAAGAGCCATGTTTTCACCTTTTTACGAAAGGCCATCAATTCGTTTGTTTTTCTGATGTCAATAGGGAGGTTGTTCCATAAATGAGCTGCGGCTATACTGAAGGCTCTTCCCCCACAGGTAGCTTTCTTGATCCTAGGAATGCTGATAAAGTTTAAAAATGAGGATCGAAGAGACCGGGTAGGCTCATACCAGTTAAATTTATTTTGGAGTGGTCGGGGGCCTAGCCCATGAACTGCCCTGAAGACAATACATAAGGATTTGAAACAGATCCTCTGGTGTATAGGCAGCCAGTGGAGGTCGGCCAGGGCAGAAGTGGTGGAAGATCTTCGTTCCCGAGAGAGTGCCAGTTTGGCTGCAGCCGCCTGGATACTTTGAAGTCTGGAAATGAGATAGGCAGGGGATTCCAGCAAAAGGGCATTACAGTAATCCAGGCGGCTGAGGATGGTGCTCCTGACTATGTTAGCTCTAGTCTGTGGGGGCAGGAGAGGTAGCAGCTTTCGCAGTCCTCGCAGTAAGGCAAGTCAGCTGCTGACCTGCTTGTTGACGTTAGTCTCAAGGCTCAGGCTGTTGTTAATAGTGACTCCGAGATTCCTTACTGATTTCACTGGGGTAGGCGAGTCTCCTAGCAGCTGAGGCCAGAAGTCTGTAGGTAGACTTATGGGGATTCTTCCCACTACGCAGTGCAGTATTTCAGTTTTGTCACTGTTGAATTGTAGTGAGTTCTGGTTTAGCCAGAGTGACATTTCCAGCATGCAGGTGTGGAATGTCTCCAGTGAGTTTGCATGGGCTCCATCAAGAGAGATCATTAGCTGGGTGTCATCTGCGTAATTTATCACGCTGATGCCATGGCTTTTGATGATCCTCATCAGGGGTTGCATATAAATGTTAAAAAGTATGGGGCTAATAGCAGACCCCTGTGGGACCCCATGCGGAACTTTAATGAACTCTGATTGATATGGAGGGATAGCTACTGCCTGCCATCTATCCGTCAGGTAGGAGCGGAACCAGTCAAGCGCGACTCCTCCGACTCCGATGTTCTTTAGTCTTTTTATCAGGATGTCGTGGTACACCGTATCGAATGCGGCGGACAGGTCCAGCAGAATCAGAATTGCTGATTCTCCCCTGTCCGCCCTCATTCGTAGGTCATCCATGACTGTCAGCAAGGCTGACTCAGTTCCATGAGCTGGTCTGAAACCAAATTGCTCCTCTTCCAAGATGTTGTTGGTTTCTAGGAAGAGGGCTAGGGATCTGCTGACCCATCGCTCAATGATCTTTATCGGGTATGGTAAGAGGGATATAGGTCGGTAGTTCTTTTGGCAGTTTGGGTCCAGATTTGGTTTCTTTAATAACGGAGTAACAACCGCCAGTTTCCAATTTCTTGGTACGGAGCCTGTGTAGAGAGATTGGTTACAAAGCTGATGCAGAGCTGGGAAGATATCATCCTCGAATTTCTTAGCTATTCTATGGGGAAGAGGGTCTAGAGGGGATCCTGATGACGTGTTAAGGGCTGTTCTAAGAAATTCCTGTTCTGAAGAGACCACAAAATTTTCCAAAGTGGCGTTCGGAGAAGGGTTTCTAGCATATTCCACCATCTCATCTCTGTTCGCTTGATTGCTGTTGTCCTGCATTGTGGGGATAGACTTACTATTCATTCCCTCGACAATTTTATTGATTTTTTCCTGAAAGAATACTGCTAGGCCGTCACAAAGTTCTTGTGAGGGCTTGATTTGGCTGTCAGCGCAAGCAGGATGAGAAAGCTCTCTGATAATCTTGAAAGTGTCGTGGGACTTATTAGAGCTTTTGAGAATAAGGTCTGCGAAGTGGCTTGTTTTAGCTGTAATAATTTCCTTCTTATATTGTGCGATAGTGAGCCTCCATCGCACTTTCTCCTGTTCTGAGTAATTTTTCCTCCAGAGCTTCTCCGCCTTTTTACAGGTGTTTTTCAGTTCTTTCAGTTTGTCCGTGTACCAGGGCGCAGAGGGTTTTCCCCTTTTCTTGATTGTTTTCAGCGGTATGATATCATCAAGTTTCTTAGTTATCTCATTACATAATGAGAGATAGTTTGTAGTGACATCGTTCTCTAAATTGAACGAGGTCCCAACCTGACGAAAGTCAGACTTACCTTCCTCTTTCCTTTTCAGCAGGTTCCTCCAATAATGACCAATAAAGGTTCTGGTGTGTGCCCTTGCGGGTCCTGTGTAGGTCAGGATATGGATATTAAATATGAGGAGGTGATGATCTGACCAACCTACTGGAAGTATCCATGGTCATTAGATCTTCTGCCACGAATATTAAGTCCAGTGTGTTTCCCTGTATATGTGTGGGGGTAGTTATCCACTGTTTCAGCCCCAGATTATGACAGGATTGAGTGATGTTATACAAGGCTGTGCGTAATTGGTCATTGTCCCATATATTAAAATCACCCAGTATCAGCAGCCTGCTGTGAGAGATTGAAATATTATTTATAACAGTGATCAGTTCCTGCTGTTGTGAGGCATTGAAGTGCCCCGGTGTCCTATAGCAAATGAGGCCCGTAAGGCAATGTTCAGAGTCATATTTTATGGAAATCCCGAGGATTTCAACACAGGAGACAGTGTCAACGTCCAGAGTTGTAATGTTTAGCTCCTCCTTAAAAATGATCCCCAAGCCTCCTCCTCGTCCTGTATTTCTGGGTTTATGAACGTGGGCACTCGGCTATATCTACCAGTGGGTTCAGTAGCATAAGTGTTTCCCTACTATATCTGAGCACTTCGAGGGACGATGTTGGACGAAAAGGGGGGAGTATCCTAGGCCCGGCCTCGGCGCGGACGAGCGCAGACGAGCTTGCCTTAAGCGCGCCTTCGTCGCGCCCGCTGCGCTCGTCCGCTGCGCTTCCGGTAGAGACACATGCTTTATGGTAGTGGAGGATGAGAACAAAGGGGGCGTGGCTATGGTTGTGGGCGTGCCTCTGGCGACCGGCCAATCACGCCAGTGCAGCTGGAAAGCCCTGCCTGCGTCAGCTGCGTTCAGTCTGCTGGTCGAGGGAAATAGTGCAGGTACGGCGATTAAAATCAAGTTATTAACAATTCAAATTTTTAAAAAGCAATCTGTTCCCTACTCCCGGCTGTGCCTCAGGAGATCCAACTATAAGAACGCTGCGCTCGAGATCAGCGCGCGTTTTAACACAAAGGGGGCGTGGCTATGGTTGTGGGCGTGCCTCTGGCGACCGGCCAATCACGCCAGTGCAGCTGGAAAGCCCTGCCTGCGTCAGCTGCGTTCAGTCTGCTGGTCGAGGGAAATAGTGCAGGTACGGCGATTAAAATCAAGTTATTAACAATTAAAATTTTTAAAAAGCAATCTGTTCCCTACTCCCGGCTGTGCCTCAGGAGATCCAACTATAAGAACGCTGCGCATCTCCTCCATATCTTCACCAGCAACCCCCTTCCCCAACCCCTCCAACGCACCAAATTCCAACCGACCAGTCAATGTCTTTCCAAAAGTCCACATTAAAACAGAAATCAGTGCTACCTAACAGTAATGCACAGGTGTTCTTACTCCAAGGTTAGAAGACACCCACCCTGTAGGCTAGCTACACATTTTCTGAAATAAATTAAGCTGTGTGATATGTAGGCTACTGTGACTATACCGCTATGTTAGAGTTTCTTTTGAAGCATATATTTGTTTGCGGTGTTCAATGACCAGTTTTATTCTTTGCATTATGTGAGCGGTGATATACAACCGTAGGGTTGTGAAAATGAACATTCACGGATTCCACTGGGATGCATGACAGGTTTCTCCCAAGTAGTACACTGAATTTCCACAACCCCATACACTACCACCTCTGCCCAGCAGACACTGAGCTAAAACTATTCAAATGGAACATCTGCCGTTTTTTAAATTTTTATATAATGGCCCAATCCTGTTGCTAAACTTGCCAAAATATTAAAGCGCTATGAAGAAGTTGTAACAATAAGCAGCTATAAAGCTGTCTAGTGAAACGTTTGGGATAGTATATGTCTTGAATATTATCTGTAGTGTAAGGTTGATCATTACTATCGTGTTGTATTCATTTATAATGTAAGGTTAGGGGAGAGACCTTCAGACTGCAAGTTTGACCAGTTCTGAGGATCTTAGGCAAGCTTTACTAGATGGGTAATTTGCAAGTGCTTGAGATAAACCGCTGTCATTTGTATGCGGTTGTCAAGGCAGTTAGCTGCAACTTGCAACTGCTATAAGGCGACAGGCTGGGAAGAGTGGGGCTTGCATCACAAGGGGTGGCTCTGGCCTTCCAGACATTCTGGAGCCACCATTAAAACATTTGCCAAAGTGTGAATTTCAAGTGTTTGGGTTAATTAGTCCTAACTGATACCCATTATCTGTTGCTCTTTCTCTCCGCTTTGATGTAGTGTCCGCTTGTAAATGGGCCCTATAAAGGAAGACTGTGCAGGGCGCAGGGCAGTTCATTCACACCTTGTACAGGGGGAGAGGAAGATGGCAAGGGAGTGCTTCCACGTAGACTGCCTTGCGAGAAGCCAAAGTAAGGGCCACGGTGGCCAGAGTGTTGAGGGGCTCCCGAGCCTGCCAGCCAGGTCTCGCGTCCCTTGTCAGGCCCCACCGGGTCCTACCACATCCCTCTACAAGGTGACACCTATAAATAGGGCCAAGAGAGAGCCCCTACAGGCAGAGGGCATTGGAGCCCTAGAAGCAGGTCGCAAACCCCAGTCTGCGGCATGAGGCCGTCAGCTGCCTGCACCTGTCAACTTCAGGATATGGCGCTGGTTATAGAGGCAGACACATAGCTCATTCCTGTGTCAGCTACTGAAGTAACAAACTGCCAGCTGGAGACTACACAGGCTGCAGTTTTCAGGCTTTTTGTTTTTCACCTCACCCTCTCCCAATTCGTCAGTGGGTAGGGCGTAGTAATTTCAGAGGAGATGGAAAAGAGTGAGGCATCAGCTGATTGGTGGATAGCTCCTAGCACTGCAGGACATAAGCCTAAAATGCACAAGGCCCCCTGTTTGGTAGATGCTGCAGCAGCACCTCACTCATGGGGTGGGATGCAGGTGTGTCAGACCCCTGCGTCCAGACTGGAACTTTGCCAGTTCTGGGCAATATGTCTGGCTGGCACAAGTTAATTTCTGCCTGCACCTGTCACCAGACAGATTCACTGCCTGAGGTTACTACTCGAACCTACTGATGGCTGGCATTTTTAGGTCGAGCCTAGAGGCAGTGCGCTCACGCTCGCTGCTTACTCTGCGAGGCATGCTGTATTGGAGTATGCATTGGAAGCCCCGCCCACTCTCCGCCCATATTTGTCATTGGCTTGTGTCTTTGTCCTTCATAAATGCTAGCTTCTGATTTGTAAATAGGCTTGTTAGTCCCTCCTTGGTACCGCCTTGTCTGCATGTGTTACCTGGACCATTTACTTGGCGTGTTACACGGTCTGCGTTATAAGTCGGTGAGTACTATTTTGTTTATTGACTAATGGGGACAATGGCAGCTGTTTTTTGTATTGCAGCGCACCCACACAGGACAATGGCGGGCGCTTTTCTTATGGAGTGCTATGCCGCTCTAACTTTGAAAGTGGCTGCCCCTTACCCCCATAGGACTCATAGTACAATGGCAAAGCTTTTTAAAAAAAAAAATTACATTGAAGAAGAACGCATCGTCCGCTTCAAGGACACCGCACTTTCTGTCACCTTTTATTTATTTTTTAATAAACTTGCCTGCTGAGTGTGGCGCCCGCTTTAGGGACACCGCGTTTAGTTTCAATTTTATTTTTTAACTTTAATGTTGAGCGCAGTCTCCGCTTCAGGGAAACCACGCTCTGTTTCATTAAAAAAAAAAAAACGTTAATAGTGAGCCTGACACCCGCTTCAGGGACACCGCGCTCTGTTTCTTCTTTTTTTAAATTTTAAACTTGAATAGTAAGCATGGCGCCCGCTTAAGGGACACCGTGCTCTGTTTCTTTTTTTTTACGTTAATGATGAGCGCGGCACCCGCTTCACGGATAACGCGCTCTGCAATACAATAGGTCTCGCTTTTGACCTATTGGTATTGTAAATGAAAATGTCTTTTAATATTATAAAAGGTATTGCCATTTACAGTGCCAATAGCTCAAAATATTGCAATTGCGAGCCCTATTGCATTGTAAATGCTTGTTAACTCCTCTTTCTTAGCTGCTTCGCAAACAGTCAACGCTTTATACTTGTTGTTCATTATTATTTTCAGGCTATTTGCACTGTATTGCTTGTCGACTTACTCTGTCGTTAAATACGTTGTTTCATTGGATACTGAGGTTAATTGAGTTGTCCGCTTCCTGGGAGACACCCGCGACCACCGTTAGTGATGTGTTGGGTGCGCACCACCAGCTCTACAAGGCCCACGCCAACCGTTTTGCTTAATATTTTTCCTTCCTTTCTAGGGGGAGCTTTGAAGCCTCCTGAGCCCACCATCTTTATGCAGGCGCTAATTTCTGTAGAGTGGGAGTGGGAGCAGGATTGCGGCCACCTCGTCCTGATGGCCGCCATCTCATTCTAGCCCTTCTGGCTATGGGCGCACAAGTGCATGCACGATGCCGCTGCACTTCATTCAAATGCTGCATAAGTTATTTTGGAAGCATCTAGCTGCCCGTGTTCTCTGCTGGTAGGTCCCGGAAAAAGTTGGGCCTCTGCTGTGCTCGTTTTGGATTCCCCATGCCCTGGTGCATCAGAGTGTGCCTACAGTGGGAATAATTGGCACAGGCTCTGCAGGTGGGTCCCTCCACGCTCTATCTTTGGGTTATTCGCCTGCTGGGGTTTTGTACTCCGCCTGACTGTTGCCCTCGGCTACCTTGGTTGTGGTACCTTGCTGCCTTGATTGGTCATTTTGCCTCCAGTATGGCCCATTTCGAGCCTTTTGATGAGTAAGAATATTACCAGGAGGACGTATAGCCGTCTTTAGTGGAGAACCTTGACGCCTTAGATAATAGTATCCAAATCTCAGTTAATACCCTGGCCAGGGCTCTGGGTCCCCTCACTTACCAGTTCAAAGAATTCACCTGTCGGTAAGGTTGGCTCCCCCCTAACACTTTGGGGCTTTCTATGCCCCCGTCACCAAACCTAGTAAGAAGAAAGCTAAAGCAAAACTATGGGCTCACTCTGAAGCTTTTGAGAAGCTGTCCACGACCATAGCATACGACAATGGTTATAGTGCTCTTCAGGCCCTGGATGTGGAGGACTGATTTCAACACTCTGGCCTGACTGATTCAGACTTTTCGTCCACAGATACCTGTGATAGTGGGAAAGAGATGCTCGAGGGTCCTGTAGAAGGAAACACTCTGGGCGCTCTTCAGACTCCTAAATTCTTGACCTTTAAGCCTGAGGATATCATCCACCCTCAGTTCTCTAGCTGGACCACTCCCCAGGAGGTTGCTGATTATGTTCAGGATCATATCAGACAAAGTTTCGATAAGGAGTTCCGCGTATGGCTACGCACCGAATGCCCCAGGCCTGACCTGGTGGGGAAGGTCACGGAGACACCAGAAGTGGACACCACCATGTTGACGCTTATAAAGCAGTGGGCCTAGGACCCCAAAAAGGATCTAGAAAGGTCATGGCGCACTTGTCAAGATAAACGTTTCGACATATCTAGGCCCCTCACTAAAATCTTGGACTTAGCCTTTCATGCCAAGGACACCAGTTCTCCTATTGACCCAGATTACTTGTGGGGTGGACGCAACCCGCAATATGCCAGCTGGGAAAAGCCAGTGTGGCCATCTCTACTGAACGTCAGCTTTCAATCCTGATGCCATTGACCCGAAATGGACTGAGTTGGCCTCTTCGTAGGCTGGGTCAGTGGCACAGGGTCTCCTATTTAGTGGTCCCTTTGTTAAGGATTTGGCAACATTTGCTGCAACCTTTAACTCCCTGGACAAATCCCAGCTTTCCCTTAAGAGAATTCAGGGCCGTTCGTCAGGCCGTGGAGGCTACCAAGACCACCAGAGAGATTTTTCCTACTGTGGCCGCAGTTATGGTCAGGCCGAATTAGCTGACACTACCTTCTATCCCACCCGCAATCGTGGGGGATGACAGAGATTCTGCAAGGGGTACAACAGAGGTCAGCAAGGAGCCTCCCAGGATTTAGGATATGCAGGTGAGGATTATTCCTTTGTCGGAAGAAGTGTTGGGGGGGGGCAGAACAAGGCATTTTTTTGCGCAATTGATAGCATCTGACCCGAGTCCCATGGGTTCTAGAATCTATCCCGGGCTACAAGCTAGAGTTTTACAACTCCCCTTCTCAAACATTTCCTTCTCAGGAGCTACGCTTTTCCCTACAAGAACAAGAGGTAATCTCTGCAGAAATCTAGACGCTCTCTCAGATAGACACCATCTGCCTTTCTTCCCCTCATCCCGGGGGTTTCCTCAGCACCACATTATTAGTCGACAAAAGAGGGGGAGGTTGCCACCTAGTCCTGAATCTGAGGGAATTCAATGCCTGGATAGTTTACTGGCATTTCAAAATGGAGGGTATGCACCTCCTTTGGGACATTCTACAAGAGGACGGCTGGATGTTCCATTTGAACCTGAGGACTCATACTTAACGATTCCCATCTTCTCTCCCATCTTCCCTTCACCTCGTCGTTTTCTCCAGTTCACATGGTTCTGTCATTGCTTCAAGTTCAAGGCCCTAACCTTTCGGCTCTCCTCAGCTCATTGATGCTATACCATGCTCATGAGACCCATATTGGAGACTCTTTGGGCCAAGGGAGTGAGGTTAATCATCTACTTTGATGATCTGATTATCTTGGCCCAAGACCCTCCAACAGTGCATCTACTCTTGTCTTGGGCAATCCAACTTCTTCAAGACCTGGGGTTTGTCATCAATCAAAATTTTGTCTGATCCCTTCACATGGCATGACGTTTTTTGGGGTTCCAGATAGATTCTGTGTTATCTCAGTTGATCCTTCCTGCCCTGAAGATCAGCATTATCAAAAAGGAGGTGCGGGCTGCACTGTGCAACCCGACAATCTCATTGAGATCTGTAGCTCGGATTGTGGGATTTCTGGCCTCTTCCATCCAAGCCATTTTTCCTGGACCCCTCCATTACAGAGCCCTGCAGAGGCCCAAGATTCAGCATCTGCAGAAGGGTCTGTCTTATTCTGTTCTGGTTCGCCGCTCAGAGGAGGCCAAGATGGAGCTGACATGATGGCTCAATCACATGCGGAGCAAACTTTGGCAGCACCCCAGGCATCATTTTGGAGTCAGATGCCAGCAGGTGGGGCTCGGGGACCAGGTGTGGGTACTTTGCAACAGGGGGGGGGTCGGTGGTCGGAAATCGATCTTTAGCTCCACATAAACTGTATGGAACTCCTAGCGGGTTCATTTCCAGAGTCTTTCCCCCTCTTGGATGGATGTTGCACATTGCTGAGGATGGTCAACATCTCAGCAGTTCATTATGTCAGCTGGTTGGGCGGTAAGAGATCACAGATGCTGGCGCAGATTCCCAAGGATTTTTGGCACTTATGCCTTCAACGTTGGATCTCAGTCGCAGCACAATACCTGCTCTGAGAGAGAAACTCAGAGGATTACTGGCATTCCTGCTTTCTCTGAGACTTCAGCGATTGGAGACCTTATCCCAAGATCTTTTTTCGTCTCAATCACAAATGCAGTCCTTGTTCAGTGGACCAGTTCACTTCCTGCCTCAATTGACAGATCCTCTCTTCTTCAGTTGGAGGCCAAATCCAGAGGCAACTGCCAAGGATGCTTTCCCGCAAGAATGGTCTCACCATTTGGGATATGCTTTTCCCCCTTTCAACATGATCCCCTGAGTCCTGTCTCAGGTGTGTCATCAGTAAGCCGAGGTCATTTTGGTGACTCCATTCTGGGGGCACAGCTGTGGTTCCCTATGGCCCTGTAATTGTCTTGCAACATTCCACTTGTGATTCCTTCTTGCGGGAAACTGTTGCTGGACCCAGTGGGACAGCCTCATTCATTGGTCCTCGTGGAGCAACTTTAGTTGGTAGCCTGACGAGTTTCCGGGGCAGGTGGCAGGTGCCAGGCATTTCTTCGCAGGCTTCCTTATACATCAACCAGGCATGGTCTTCCAGCACCCACAAGTGTTATGCTTTGGCATGGCAACAATAGGTTCATTGGTGTGACAAACAAAATTCCGATTCCATTGGGGCGAACGTCAGCCTGGTGATTAGTTTTTTTTCGTCTTTAGCAGCTTCCGGCCTGGCGATCGCTCTTTCAACACTTATAGGTCTGCCATTTATGTGGGGCATCTTCCCCTTGAGGTTAAGCCTATTGGGGAACACCCTGTGGTGTGCAAGCTTTTGCGGGGTATTCGCTTATGTAAGCCCCCTCAAGACAGATACTTGTCGCTATGGGATGTTAATGTGGTCTTGTAGAGTCTTGGCCTGCGAATAAATATCTCTCTCGCAAGCAGCTGTCTGCTGAACTCACCATGCTTCTGTGTTTAATATCTTTTAAGAGAGTGTCTGATGGCTGCGTGCCTGATCTCTCTGGCAGGGGTTTCTCCCTGGAAGGGGTTTCTTATTCAATTTCTAGACATGCTAAGTCTAATACTAGGAGGATGTCTTACCCAGCGTTGCCTCCTAATGCAGAATTGTGTGTGGTGCAATGTCTTAAAGCTTATGAAGCTGCCACTAGTGAGTTTTGGGTGGACCCTCGGGGGGCAGGTGATCATTGCCCCAGAGAAGCCTTTCAGGCCTGTGGCTATAGCTGCGTTGGCATGGTGGATGCGTTGGTTACTGTCCAAAGCGGATATTGACATCCCCATTTTTGGTGCACACTCAGCATGCAGGACTATGGCCTCAAAATCTTTCTCTTTGGATTCTCATTTAGTAGATATTTTGAAAGCAGTAGATTGGTCCTCTAAGTTCATCTTTAAGTCTTTCTAATACAGGCCGTTTGTGGATGTGGCTTCAGTGGTGGAGACACAGCTTTGAACAAGCATAATCTGAGCGTCTGGTCCTGACATAGAGCACATTTTCGTCTTGCTTACGCAATAAGAATTTTAGATTCTATTAAGGACACAGAGGCAAGGATTATCCCACGTAGTTATGATGGGGCAGGTTGCCTCACAGAATGTCTAAGTATATTTATTGTGCCATTTTATGATTATTCGTTTTGGACGATATCTGGGTTTCCTGCACCTTTGTCTGATATTCATTAGTCTATGCCTTGTGCTGTGTCTATGCCTATATGTTTTTCTTGAATATTATGACTCCATTTTCTGATTTCACAGAAAACGATCAGAAGTGTGCTTGAGATGGATGGCGTCAGGCTTCATACCTATCTTGAACAGGAGTTCCGGTCTTGGTTGAAGACTTCATTGTTCTTTTGCCCGTATATCGACACCCATCTTGGAGGTGTTACTGTTCGTCTTCTGTTTCTTTGGTTGAGAGTATTTGGAGAATCTTCCCCCTGTGTTGGACATGGTTTGGCTCCAGGTTGATTGTCTGATTTACAAAGAAAGAGGAGTTCAAAATGGTGGTGCATGTTCTCAAAGGACTACGTTAACAGTGATTGGAGCATGTTACTGAGTACAGATTAGAGGTTCATAGGAGACATAGGGCCAGATGTAGGTAACTTCAATTTAGCGAGTCCTTAATAGAGATTTTTACCGAATCGCTATTAAGGATTCACTAAATGGAATGTAGGTAGGAATCGCAAAAATATTAGCGATTCCTAATAACGAATCGGTAATTGAGATTCGTTATTAAGGAATACCTACCCATTCATTCCCATGGGCTAGGAGGCCCATAGGAATGAATGGGAAGATATTCACTATTAGCTATTCGGTATTACCGAATCGCTAATAGCGGGAGCTATATCAAGGGTGCCAGTGTGTCCAAAGAATACCCTGTTTCACCCATGAAATGTGCATGTGTGCACATGTGGCGCACATACATGCCCTAAGGGCATGGATGTGTGCCACATGGCACATTTAAAAAAGCAAAAAAGTGCTTTTTCAAAGGAAATCGCTACTTACCACCAACTCGAAGTTGGTGGTAATTAGCGATTCCTTAAGGCTGAAGTGCACTATTTTTAGTGCTGCGTACATTGCATTTAAGTAATCGGTATTTTCGACTCCTTAAATACAAGAGCAAAATAAGGAATCGCTATTTTGCGAATCCTTATTTTGCAAGTAGGTTTCAACTCACCTACATTGCACTCAGCCAAATACCGGTCGGTAACGCAGAAATTCTGTGAATTTCTGCATTACCGCTCGGTATTTGGCCACCTACATCTGGCCCCATTTTTGCACTGGTATTGTTTTAATTGGCTGCTGTTAATTTTATGCACTAAAGAGAGAGAAGCATAATCCTCGCCTGCGTGTCCTTAAAAGAATCTAAAATTCGTATTGCGTAAGCTAGAAATATTTTTATTTCCTAGCTTCCGGTCTGTGGGTTTTTAATTATATTAAGGACACAGAGGCTATGCTTATGCCTTTTTTTTTACATTCTTTTAGCACTTGGCAGCAATTTAAAATAGTAATAGACACCACCAAGAAGAAAAAAGTTAAAGACTACATTTCCCTAGAGTCTCTAGAACAGTATGCCTTAAACTTGAAACTAATGAGAAAACATGACACTCATTTGGGCTTCCTCAGTGTCCAGTCATCCTTTTTAGGTCGTGCTGTTTCGAAAGACCTATTGTGGGCTTACCAAGAGCATTAAAGGGCGTGCAGCCCACCCAATGCTTTCCACTGGTGATGCAGCGGAGTTTACCAGCTCTACACATTCATACACACAACACTCATTTGGGCCCATATACATTCACACACACAATGAGCTGGCAAATATCCACTGGTCATCAATTTTATTTTACCCTAGGAAACCTTTACACCAGTATTCTTACCATTCCTGTCTCCTGAGTAAATGAACGTTCAATAAGATCTAGTAGTAGATTAGAATAGGGAGGAAAGACAATAATACATTTATCTTTATTTTAAAGAACCACAGACTCAGAGGGAGTTTTAAAAGTTTATCTGAATTAATAATTTTGTGAGTCAAATCAAAATACACATGAATATACCAGAAATATCCATCGGGAAAATAGTACAGTTAGCTTATAATCAATTTGCATTAATAAATTCTTGCAATGACAGCACCTGAGGAGAGAAAGGACAGAGAGCTAGTACGGAGCATTTACCCTACAGATATATTTACCTAGAATGGTGTGAGGACCCCGACATCAAAGAGTCAAGGATTCAGGACAGGTTTGGGACAGGGAAAGGTGACCTCTTCTAGTGTAACGCCAGCGTTACACCCCTCTCTGGTGCTACTCTCTCCGGCTCGGGCTCATTCGGACCCCTTCCTAGATGTGCCTCCTCGGTTGTTCCACAAACTTTCCCTAGTGTTGGATTCTTCAGTCAGATTGCTCAAAATCGGGCAGCATCTCAGCATAGCATCAGCATCTCAGCATCAAGTGTGTCTAACTATCTAGAACTTACCTCTGTTATACCAATTCAAATGTATGATCCACCCCCAAATGTTTCAATTCCATGTTCTCCCGCAATTTTGATTGGACCAAGCAGTGGGCTGAGGACGTCACACCATACCAAGTGCAATATGTTTCTTTAGTCTATTGTCTAAATCCCCGCCCCTTAATTTTAATACTCACAAGCTTTATTCCCACAGATATTTCATATGTGGATCGGTAAGTCTAATTTACAATGTTTCTTTTCCTTCCTCTTGTAGGGTCAAAAAGTTGGTTTCCCATGTCCTTGCTGGGCTTGAGTTTGGCAGCCAGTCAGTTTAGTTCACTTGTTCAGAGCAAGCAGACGTTTTGCGCATATGTAGAAGTCACATGGAAACAGAGACGCGGTCACCCTCCAAGGCCCAAATGGGAACTATTAATAAAGTAAAAGAAGAACACGTTAGAATACAAACTTAAATGAATTCACTGTATACCACTTACTTCTACTCTAACCCCATTTACTTAATACATCTTTTGCATTAATAGCTTAGTAGAGCTTGCATGGGTTAGTTTCAGCACGGCATGTGCATTAGTGCATTACTTTAAAGCAGCCATGTTAGAAGCTACTGCGCAGCTGTAAAGTTTTACCCCCAAGCGACAGAAAACGTCATGATACGTAGATGTAGTAGACACATGGGCAGAAGAATTCCCGCGTTGTAGCGGCCATTTTAGGACACATTCGGATTACCTATTAGTGAAGCACATAGGAAAGCGTCCCCTAGATACAATAATGTTGAATGTGGTGCACTGTTAATACTCACGGACAGATTGGTTATAGTATTACAGGTTATTCGAGAGGATTGCATACGAGCAAGTTTCTGTTTATGCAAAACATTGCTCCATGACTGGTTTACTTTACTATCACTCTTATTAGCTTGCTTTCTATTGGAAAGCTTTTATTGTTTCAGCCTGTCCCTCTTGTGTTTCCTCCTTCCATGGAGTACAGCCTCTTTACTATCATTTTAATTGTCTAGCTTATAGACTTCCCCATCAGGCTTTAAAAAAAAAAAATTGTCTTTTTGTTTAATCACCCCGTGAGCATGCATGTTTTTTCCAGCTGTTTTCCTTGTGTGCTTTTTTCTCCCCTCTAACTTGCGCTCCTGCCCAATGCATTTCTCTCCCCTACAAGCAATAATGTTGCTCTCTCACTTCTATTCATTTGCCACGTGTTCCCGTTACTCTCTTTCGCCTGGGTTCTCTCCCTTGTGTGCATCTTCCCCTGCCTGCTGTGTTGCCTCACCCCACCACCTGTCATGTGGCTTCACCCTAGCCCAACCAGCTCACCATTTAATTTCTCTTTCGAAACCACTTTTGCATAGCTCTTTTTTATTTTCAGATCATTGTAAGATTGGTAAATTGTGAGAAGTTGGCCTGGTATATGCTGTCCACTAGTTATAGTGGGCACCTTGCGCCAGTCCAAATGACCCTTATTGATGATTAGGTTAAAGACAACCTTTATTGAAAGCTATCCATCCTAATGGTAGCTATGGAGAGCAGCCTTCAGGCTAAGTCTCGAAGGAATGTAAAGCAGCTTGGTTTACCAGATTATAACCTCCTGAATGACCAAATGAAATGAGAACCACACAAGGTATATAAAAAATATGTATTTATTACTAAACACTCTCAACTAACCTCTTTATGAGATTAGAGAACAAGATACACAATATTAAAGCACTAGCACGACAGTAAATGGCACAATACACAGTGGGCTCCAGGGGGAGACCAAACCATATACTAAGAAAGTGGTATAACAACCCCGACTTGACTAGACACAGTGCCTAGAACACGTAGAATCGTAACCATGCAGTCAGATTCTACCTTCCAACATAAGGCCCCCCCGAACGAAAGGAGATAAGGCTAACCTTGTCCAGTTGAGCTTTTATTGACTAAGTGGCCATATAAGGAAGATCCTGCACTAGCATGGGTACCCCCTGTCTTATGGTCCACTAAGCAGTCCCTATCCCTAAGGGTATTGGAGGGTCTCCAAAAGTTGGGATGTCTACCTGTAGGGTGTTTTGGCAAAGTAAAATGCTGGTGAGGTGTCTGAGCAGAGAAGTGAGGCCCTAATAAATTTGGTCTCAGTTTCCTCAGATCACTGGTCACCATGGAGGCCTTTCTTTCCATGACTGAGTTGTTTCTGGCCCTAAGGGTCAACCTCTGGCTGCCTACAGCTGGGGTTTGGGTCCCTCTGGTTGAAACACTGGAGGGACATGGTAGGTTTGGAACCATTTGGTACCAAGTTTGCCTTTGCCAGACAGAGTCCATCTGGGGGTGGTCCCTATTCAATGTTAAGAGGGATCCCTCGGGGGCGTGGCTAGCCACCTAAGATGGCGGACGTGCTCTGGTGAGGCTCCGGAACCTTGGGGGGGGAACAATCTTGTATATCGCAAGACATGGTACTGCGATAGCCTTCTACAGCTACGAGCACCTGACTGAAGATCTGGAGTAACAGGCAGTCGAGTCTGGACCTGAGACTCACAGCGCCGTGGAAGATTTGGAGCCCGCCCGCGGCTGCAGACGAAGCGGCCTGCATCTGACGTGCGGCTGAGGCCGGGCCAAGGGGGTCTCCTGCTGGTTGCCCGACGCTTGGCGCCCCGGGCCCTGTGGAGTGGTCGGGGCCCTGAACATTGGTAGCACGGGGCTACCTCTAGAAACTGGCAGAGGAGCGCACCGTAATAGGACAGAGGAGGCGAGCGCCGCTGCACCACACCGAGCTCCAATTAACCGGTGAGTGCGCAGGGCTGCCCCCGCGACGCTGCGCTATAGCGAGAGGCGAGCGGGACACACCCCATCTGCCCGGCAGCGTGGAGGGTGCGGGGTCAACACACCACGACGCTGCGGCCGAGACGGCCCATGCTTTCATGCTGTTCTGACCCCAGGGATAGGGGAGAAACCCAGCAGCGGCCACCCCCCCCCTGCGACGATGTGGAGGATGCCTCCACTGGACCTGACGACCAGACCGGGCACTGGCCCCCACCGAGGTTGGGCACTTTGCCTGTTGCCCGACTGAACCTCAGCCCATAGCTACCCGGCACCGCTGCTAGAGGCCGCTGGTCACAATCCCTCCCGACCCAGAGATAGAAGGGTGCTGCGGGGGTGCTGTGGACCACAGATTAGGAGCCACGAGGCTGCGAGTTCCCTGGCCTCCTACTCAACGGTTGTTACCACCTACAGGCCTATCGAGGTACTCACTGGGCCTTTACGCAACACACTATGAGGGCGGCCAGGACCCGAGGTACACGCTGTGGAGGAACCGTACCCCCCCACCACACATGTGCGTGTGGAGGAACCGTACCCCCCCACCACACATGTGCGTGTGGAGGAACCGTACCCCCCCACCACACATGTGCGTGGCCTATGGCCTATGGTGAATGCTAGTACTGGGAGAAGGTCATCACCACTGCTACATCAGCCTAACCAGTGCCTGGCAAGCAGGCAAGACGTGGAGAGGAGCGGGGCCTAGCGGACTGTTCAAAGTTCGGCAAGAGACAGTGACTCCATAGACGTGCTTCCCTGGGGCAAGGGCCGCGGGGAGCACTGCAGCGTGGAACGTGGGGGTTTGTCTCCCTCCCCTCCCCCCTCCTAGGTGCCATCGATGAGTCTGTGGCCTCCCCAATTACACGATCAGCATGGGAAGAGTTAAAGGAAAGGTACTGGACAACCATATAAGTGTTGGTAACCACACTAATGCCTCTGAAGATCATAGCAGGCCTCCATCACCTGGGGCTACATCCTCTGAGACTGCGGCGAGCACTCCAGATAAACTGGACTTGATTCTGAAAGAAGTGCGTTAATCTAGGCTGGTGATTGAGCAACAGATCGGGACCCTTGCATCAGGCCTAACTCTGCTCAGAGCGGATCATGGAAAGCTGGCCGGGACGGTCCGGGAACACTACATGTCCTGGAACCTCAAATCACTGAAAATGCAACACAAATCAAGAATCTCCAACAACATGTCAGCGGCCTCCAGGACAGGGTGGAGGATGCAGAAGGCAGAAATAGGCATAATAACATACGCGTTATTGGCCTTCCGGAACGCAGCAAAGGAACTAAGGTCGCAGACTTTATGGAAGCTTGATTTAAAGAACATATAGCCCAGGAAGGTCTCTCGCCATATCTCTGTGTAGAAAGAGCTCATTGGATCCCGACAGGGGCACCCCCACACCCCCTAGTAGTCAGTCAGTCCAGTACGAAAACCATCGCATATCGTTATATCCGGACTACACAATCCTAGTGCAGCGCCAGAGGTCCTCGTACCAAGCCGTCAAGAAAAAATTACGGGCGGCCCAACTTAAATATGCACTACTTTTTCCAGCTAGATTACAGATAATCCATGACAGGAAAACGTACTTCTTTGACAGCCCGAATGACGCCGAAGAATGGCTAAAAGTAATAAACCTGGACTCAAGCCAGAATGGTTTATTGGATCCAAAGGGGCAAGGCCCCACCAATACTAAGAGTCATGGTTACCACCGACCTCGCAAGAACACACAGGACAAACCTAGCATTGGTCTGTCGAGCGAACAACAATGGACAAACAGGGCGGAGGCCTTGGCCGTGGCAGGATCCTTCCGGGAAGATAGCACCAAGATCCAAACAGATTCAGAGGACGGCACCGTGCACTCGGATTCAGAGTTTAGCATCGCCCTGTTCCCCTCAATAACACCACAGACCATGGACGATTTAATAGATAACTAATGTAATTTCTCCACTTCTACCATCTGTACTTGCATGAAGAACTCAGTAGCAGAGAATTTGACTGCATGGAGAACCTACTGAGTGCCAGCGCAGAGGTATCGGCTACAACAGTCTCCTATTATAGTGTTTTGGTCACGAGCGCAACCCTGTGTAAAACTGAACTGCTGTATTGCCCCCTTACTATACCATACAGTATCTAACCTGATTGGTCATGTGACATTGATCTCTATAGCCGATGATACCTAGCACGAAAATAGAATAATTTTGATGGCAAAGATAACAGATGTATTGTCACAACTGTATCCTTTTATATTCCTAATTCCATAAGGGCTAAAACATACATACACAAAACAAGGTGATGTTTTAATTAATATATCCTTCTAGGGCCCACGGCCTGTATGATCCTGTGACACAGAGTACTGTAGCAGCTGTTATGTTATATAAAAGACCAGCACTGTTACAGTCAAGCTATGAATATATGAAGCGATGTTAATGCAAATGCAATGATATGTCTATATCTCCCCGGGCTTCGTTGAGCCACCAGGGCCCTGCATTAGTAACAACCGCTGTAGGGACGATGGCGGCGACCCCCCCCACTAAGCGAATGCACTGTTATGTGTTATCTACATGTTAGAAACCTTTATTGGGCCCAGCACAGTTCAATGGCTGAGCCAAGTATTGTTAGTTTTGAGGGAACGGGCAACTCCTGGTCTGCTACCCATAATGAGCACCACACTGCAGGGAGCTCCACTCACCATAATAGATTATGCCTAGAGACGCTACCACCGTAGGATCCTACAATCTGCTGACCTGGAATGTGCGAGGGTTGGGGGCTGCACAGAAAAGACACAGTGTCCATGCACATTTACTCATGTGCAAAGCCCATATCGTCTTCCTCCAAGAGTCACACCTCACAGACTCGGAGGCTTTGAAGACCCGTAATAAATGGCGAGGCCATATCTACTCCACTAATTATTCAGCGTTTGCCAGAGGCGCGACCATCTAGATCAGGCATGAGGCTCCATTCACTGAGATAGAGCGTCGTATAGACGACCAGGGTCGATATATCCTGCTGAAGGGCACACTTGACAGCGTAAATGTGATCCTGGGTAGTATATATGCCCCAAACTTTGAACAGGATAAGTTTTTTCACCGGTTGGGTTCAACTCTGGTTGGATGGGATACGATCCTCTGGATTCTAGGAGGGGACTGCAGTGCGGTACTAGATGTAGATTTGGACAGATCCCATCCCCCAATGCACGGCGCTGGCGCCTGCGAGCAAGCAGATCACCTAAAGACATGGCTCCACGGTTGGTGTTGACGGATATATGGAGACAAATGCACCCTACACATAAAGAATATTTCTTTTATTTGCTGGTCCATCCCCTCCACACCAGGATAGACAGATTCTTATGTACAAATGCCATTGACACGTGTCAGTCAATCCACTTACTTAGCCAAAACCTTCTCGGACCACAATCCTTTAGAGCTCACACTTACCTGGGGGAAAGTTCCGACCTCAGTACCTACCTGGAAACTGTGGCCCCAGTTGCTGGAGGATGCTCCGTTCCGCATAGCTATTTCCACTACTATTAACAATTACTTATCTGAAAACTGGAATACAGCTTCCTCCAACCTCATAGAGTGGGACGCACTTAAGGTGGTGGTGCGAGGGGCTGCCATTGGGCAGGTAGTGGGGGTCAGACAACAGATACACCAACGCCTGATCAGTGTAGAAACACTAATGAATACCTTAGAACCGGAGGCAGTAACTGACCCAGAAAAACGAGAAGCCTTACAGAATGCCCGCATTAGCCACGCTGAGACGTTAGAAACTCTACAGGTTATCGATTATAGTGCCTTCACACAACGGAAGCACGTTGAGGAAGACAAGGCTGGGACATTACTATCCCGCATAGTGCGGGACAGACCAGAACTGGCAATTATCACACACATCCATACACCGAACAGAAGGCCAGTCTACACACAGCTCGAGATAAATGAGGCAGTTTGTAATTATCTTAGTGTCCTCTATGCGGCCCCTGTGCATCATAATGACATGCTCATGGACGACTTTTCCACGGATTACCACTCCCCTCTCTACCGGCGGATACACAGAAGGAACTCGCTGGCCCCATTACCCAACATGAAATACGGGCAGTGATGAAAGGCCTAAATCATAACAAAGCGCCTGGCATTGATGGCCTGCCCATAGAATTTTATGCAACTTATGTGAACGCCTTGGCCCCCATACTAGAAGAGGTATATAAGGCAGCATTAGAGGTTGGACACTTGCCACAATCCACTATGCAGACACTGGTCATCTCCTTACTTAAGCCGGGTCGTGATAGTACCGATTTATCTAATTATAGGCCTCTATCCCTATTGGCCACTGAGTATAAAATCTTGAGCAAAGCACTAGCAAACCGCATACAACCTTACTTAAACACCCTCGTACATAGTAACCAATGCGGATTTTTACCAAATGGCAGCACGTCCCTCAACACTAGACGCTTACACTACATCATGTCGGCTACTCCAATGGCATATCAGGCAGCAGGCTGTCTGGCACTGGATTTACGCCAAGCATTTGATTCCATAACATGGGAATACATGCTTGCTGCTTAACGGCAATTCGGTCTCCTTACTTCAAATGGGTGCGCCCACTCTATATCTCTCCCACGGCCAGGGCACGCACTAGCCATTATATTTCACGGGAGTACATGATACACAGGGGTGCTCGGCAGGGAAGCCCTTTGTCTCCCCTGTTCGTACTCTCACTAGAACCTCTGGCGATCACCCTGAGACAATCAGCCGAGCAGCTGGGCATACTCATTGATGGCAATGCTCACCTGATTTCAATATACGCCGACGATATTCTCCTCTATTTACGTGATCTGACTGCTGACGCTGAACCTCTCCCCACATTATTTTCTATCTTTGAAAGTATTTCTGGCCTCGCTATTAATACCAGGAAATCATATGTCTTCTATTTTCAAGACGGACCTCGCCCAGCTATGGCACAATTCGGTACTTATACTCTAACCGTAGCTCACAAAACATTTAAGTACTTAGGAATACAAGTGTATAGGGCGCAAGCGGACCAATTAGAAGGAAACCTGTTGAAGGCCATCGCCGCCCTACGCTCGAGTGTAGCCTTTTGGATATCACTACCGCTCTCAGTAATGGGGCGGATCGCCATTTCAAAGATGGTGATGCTTCCCCGTCTTTTATATTTCTTTGTGAACCTGCCCCTGATAGTCCCACACTCAATCTCCCACACCTTAAATACTATCCTCATAGAACTTATTTTGGGGTAAGGGCCGCCGGAGAGTGAGTCTCCAGAAGCTACAACTAGAGTCCCACAAAGGAGGGCTGGGGGTTCCCGATTTCAGGGCCTACTACTATGCCTGCCAACTCCAGTGGCTGTCCTACTGGACAGCAGGCAGGAACCTACAAGAAATTGGATATACATCCAGGAGTATAGCTCGGGGTACACTCCACTCCTTAATCCTGCCAAAAGCCAAAGTTCCATCGGCGGGGCCCCCACTGCTCAAGACTGCAATACAATGCTGGAAAAAAGCTCTGCTGTATACTTCCGGAACAACCCCCTATGCACCTAACATCCCATTGCTGGGCATTCCTGTCCCTGGGGGTGGACCTACGAAGGTCAGGCTACAGACCTGGATAGAGACGGGCATGGAGACTTTCGGGTCGTTCTTTGGAGACTACGTCCACCTTGATCATGACACTTTCGTACAGGCCACTGGTGCACCGGAACGCCTATATTTAGTACATGCAGCTGTATCACACTATATCAAAGAGGCTTGGGCACCACAACGCACAGAGCCTCCACAACATGAACTGATTCATTTGTTGTATTACATGGGAGAAGGGGGCCACTTGGTCAAATGGCTATACACAGGTATTAGGGTGCACCGCTCTATTGAACTTACTACACTCAGAACGAAGTGGGCTGAGGATACAAACACAGAACTCACTGACAAAGCCTGGGAGAGCATGCTCGAACATCCTAAGAGGGTATCATGTAAAGCTAAACTTAAATTAATTCAAACAATGGTACTACACAGATCCTACTTAACCCCTAAGAGAATACACCGCATGTTCCCAGAGGCCCAACACTATTGCCCCCGATGCAGGGGTGACGAAGCGGACTTCACTCATATGTTATGGCCATGCCCGCGCCTCCATGACTACTGGAGCAGAATCCGGCATTCTTTGGGGGAGGTCACGCACCTCACAGTTCAGGACAATATCCTGGAATGCCTTATGGTGCTCCACAAATGCACCACGGCTCGCAAAGTACAACTGCGGTTCCTGGAGCTGGCCCTTATACTGGCCGTGAGGGCCATCACCATGAGATGGAAATCCCCTAGATGTCCCCCGTTGACTGTATTGCAGGAAGATCGAATACAATGGCGCAGTGCTGAAAGCGCGGCACTAAGACGAGAAGAGGAAAGGGGGCGCGGAAACATCCCATTTCTTTGGACTGGGACATTATGATGGAAGACTTTAAATAGTTAGTTCTTATGCCTGCGCTTGGTCAGCCCACCCAATAACACACTTAAACTTTACAAGCAATGCGTGTCAAGAAATGTATTTCATGTATACACACAATCAGTACATGACCGCAGAGGCGGATATTTAGCAAGAAGCATTTGAAACCAAAACAGTATATCATTTGTAGAGGGATATCAGGTATATGTTGGGGGACTCAACAAAAGATAAAATGCCATAATTACTAAATATGTTATAGTGTACTTTCACTATGATAACCAATAAAGTATGTTTAAAAAAAAAAGAGGGATCCCTCAGTGGGTTGAGGAATTTTCACCTGGCTATGGCTACTAGACTGGGTCGCCTTAATCTGTTGATGGGGGGGGGAGTTTCCTCTGGGCAGTGGGCCTTTAGGGGTCCACTGACCTCTCTGACCTCTGCAGCCCTAGGCTGATTGAGATAGGGTAGAGAGGGGCAGGATACCTGCTCCAGACTGGGTACTGCCTTGCAAGGGTCCCCTGCCATCAGGGGTGTTGCCAGGCCAGGCCTGACCACCTCTGGGGCAGTTCCTTCACTAGGGGTAGGATCAGTTCCCTGAGGAAGCTGACCCTTACCTATAGTCTGGGGGGAAGAAGACTTTTCTTCAACCCTTCTGCTCTCTTGTGGAGTAGAGTGGCCCATTCTTTCAGGCTCCAAAATTTCCCTGGGGTTGGGCTGAGGCCCTAAGAGCCCCGCCAACTTTCTCAGGGAGGCCTAACATTCTTAAATGGGCCTGGAATTCAACTTCAGCCCAGGCTGAAATTTCCAGATCATTGCCCAACAGGCAATCTACAGGCAAGTTTGGGGACACTGCCACTCTCTTTGGGCCAGTGACCCCTCCCCAGCTGAGATTGACTAGTGCTATGGGATGATCTGTGCTGATACCATCAATGTTGGTCACCTGGTACTTAAACTCAGGTAAAAGCTGTTGAGGGGGGACTAGCTTCCCCTTCACCATGGTGACACTAGCCCCTGTGTCCCTAAATGCCAAAGCTTTCTGACCATTTATTAGTGGCTCCTGTCTGTACTTGCCCAAAGAATTAGGACTGACAGTAAAAGTGGCAAATCCCATGCCACCATCACAGACTGAGGCCTGTGATGGGGACCTTTCTAATCCATGGTCCACCTCAGTTCCCCGTGAGATCCCACCTAATTTTTTGGGTGCACTACTACCACCTGGGGGATTACTACTTGTAGTACCAGGAGGAGTGGTAGTATTGCTGGGAGGAACATTTTCCTTATTGCTGACCCTAGGGCAAATGGGATCATTTTTCCAGTAGCCAAGCGTCTTACAGACATGGCAATAAGGTTTCTTTTCAGGGGATGAAGGAGTTTGAGACCCACCCCCAGAAGAGGACTTTTGGGGCCCTGTAGTGGATTTATCTTTTGATTTATCCCCACCTTTCTCTTGGGTCTTGGAAGAATCTTTCTTCTGGTCACCACCCTGATTCTTTGGCTTTACTCTGGTTCTGAACCATTTGTCTGCCTTCTTTCCCAATTCTTGGGGAGAGGTCAGATCAGAGTCCACCAGGTACTGGTGTAAAAGCTGGTTTTGACAATTAATAATGATCTGCTCCCTCATATTCAAATTGCACAATCCTAAAAAGGCATGCACCTTGCTGCCATGTATCCAACCTTCCAGAGCCTTAGTAGCACAATCTACAAACTCAACCCAGTCTTGAGTCTGTGCCATTTGGGTATCTCTGAACTTAATCCTGTATTGTTCAGAAGTTAAGCCAAACCCATCAATCGGAGCACTTTTCAAGACTGTAATTATCAGCATTCTCTTCTCTAACAGTGAGGAGCTTGTCTCTACCTTTGTCCGCAAAGGAGAGCCACACGATTGCTGCCCACTGCTCCTGAGGGACCCTCTGTAATTTACAGGCCCTCTCCAGTGCAGTTATCCATTTGTGGATGTCATCCCCACTCTGGTAGAGAGGGACAATCTTGTCCAGGTTCCTATGGTCACAAGCATGTTCTCTACCTCTAGGGACACTGTTGCTGCCACCATGGGGCTCTAGCCCCAACTTTTTAGAAGCTCTCTGAAGCTCCAGGGATTCCCTATCTAAGGCCAATTGCTCTCTCTTGATCCTGAGCTTAGCTCTCTCAAACTCAAGCATTTGGCACTTCTTCTCATAAGAGGACTCCCTTTTATGAGAAGCAGAGGTCCTACGAGAAATAGAGGTCCCTACAGAAGTACCAAAATGATTAGACTCCTGAGAAGGAGATCTTGATCTTCTTGGTAAACTGTTAACCCTTCCAGGTGGGGTATAGAGAGTGCCACTGAGGCCTTCTCCCTCACCTTCAGGAAGAAGTGGATTGTCCAGGTTAGGATCTTCATGATCCTCCTGACCAGCATCAGAGTCCAGGTCATAGAAGTTTTCCCTTCCTGGCCTTTCCTCTTCTGCTGTCCCACCCAACCTGCCTGCCTCATCAGACCCTGGGGTCTTTCTGAGGTCATCTAAAAGCAAAGGCTCTATGAGGCGTTGAGTGCGAGGGTTTTTCCCAGTCTTCAGTTTCCTAGCTGTACACATACTCCTCAATTCTTGGAATGGGATATGGTAATACTTAGTTGCCAGAGGCCCACTGGCTTCTGGTCTAGAAGACATACTAGTGTTATGTGGTGTGGCACCTACCTAACCTAGTGGGAACTAATAAACTCTCTTGGGTTGGAGAAAGGGTGTGCTAGACCCTTGAATTACCCAACTCTAAGTTCAGTAGAACTTACTTTATTCTAGACTTGATTTATATGTACCTAAGTACCTTTAGTGGTTTTCAGTTAGTCACTTAATGAGATTATCTGATAAAACAATAGCAAGTTTGAATCCCAACCGCTGCACACCAATGTGAGACGTTGGCCTGGTATATGCTGTCCACTAGTTATAGTGGGCATCTTGCACCAGTCCAAACAACCCTTATTGATGATTAGGTTAAAGACAACCTTTATTGAAAGCTATCCTAGTGGTAGCTATGGAGAGCAGCCTTCAGGCTAAGTCTCGAAGGAATGTAAAGCAGCTTGGTTTACCAGATTATAACCTCCTGAATGACCAAATGAAAGGAGAACCACACAAGGTATATATATAATATATCTATTTATTACTAAACACTCTCTACTAACCTCTTTATGAGATTAGAGAACAAGATACACAATATTAAAGCACTAGAATGACAGTAAATAGCACAATACACAGTGGGCTCCAGGGGGAGACCAAACCATATACCAAGAAAGTGGTATAACAACCCCGACTTGACTAGACACAGTGCCTAGAGCACGTAGAATCGCTGGGACCCCAAGGAACCACCCAAGGTAGTGACACAGGGGACCCATGGAGGACGGGTGCTTTGTGAGAACACAGACGCATGCTCCGTACAACTCTATGAGAAAGTCGCAGTTGGAATTTTAAAGATTAAGGACACTTAGGAGAGGACTTCAAGCAAACCCTTTGGAACATAGAAGGTTCTAAGGCCAGCACCCTTGAGAGTATTGAGGTACCTTCGGTGAGGACCAGCAAGGTCCTGGGGACACCCCAAGCAATGGAGAGTCAGGGCACGTCTGGAGCAACCAGGAAAGCCCACTGAAAGTTAAAGTTGCCTTCACAGGGACCCATAGGCCAACAGACCAGGGATCGTGAAGTGACACCGTGCTGAATCACAAAATACCAGCCCACGGAACACTCGTGGAGTGTAGGCCGGAAATCTTTGGTGCAATTACTGCTCGGGGTCAGGACTACAAGTAGCCCAAAGCACAGCCTCAGGGATCGCCGAAAAGCATATGCCTGGACACGGTGTCCAGGGGTACAGGTTGCACAGTCCCCACGAGGGATGCCGGTCTCAGGTTTGCTGAGAGCACTATTCGACCTCGGGGACACTTGGAAACCCACCTCCTGTGTTGCAGAAATCTTCAGAGTCCTCAGGAGCTTCGGAGATGCAAACCGGTCAGATGCGTTTAAGGTGCCTGCCTTGCAGGGGAGTAACTCCTTTACTCCAAGGGAGATTCTTCAGTCATCCAGCATTGTGCAGATAGTCGAGGTACTTGGTTTCTGTAGCAGAGTTTCGTCCAGGTAAATCCAAAGTCCTGTAGTCAGGGGTTCCTACTTTATACCCAAGGAAGGGGTGGGACAAACTCTGGGGACCCACCTATGGGAGGGTCAGGACAGAGGGGTGGCTACACCCATGTCCTTTGTCCAGTTTCACACCTGAGCAGGGGCTGACAGCCCCTGCAACCGGTTTGAGCTGGACTATGCACAGGGACACCAAATGTGCACACAGTGCACACATCAAAGCACTCTCAGAGTGCACCCACCCAGCCCCAATACACTAAAGTCTGTCTGGGAGGTGGTCACAGCTCCCTGTGACAGGAAACCTATTGTCCAGCTTCCCCTGCCGGAGTTTCGTCCAGCAGCAGGAGGGCAGACTCGTGTCTGTGGCTGGCAGCATCCATTTTGTGATGCCAGGGTTCTGTGAAGCTGGTACCAGGTGTACCGGTGTTGTCAAATTTCTCCCTCTAGTAGGGTGGAATCATACCTCCACACCAGTTACTGGTGTGGAGGTATGAGTCCAAGGTGTTTGACACCAAACACGACATGTTTCCATGCAGCCGTTTGAAAGTTATAATACACTTAAGTATATATGGTTGGATGCATCACAAACAACCCCGGAGAATAGTTTCTGAAGGCTGCAGAGGGGCTCTGCTCATGCATGGGCACCCACTCACATAAAACCCAGTGCCCTGCCTTCAGGATTGATAAGGCCTGCCATAGGGGTGACTGATAGGTTTATATGTGCAGTGATATAGGATAGATATAGTGAACCTATATCTAAGTAAGGGGTGCATGCACCACCTTACACAGGCTGCTGTAGCAGAACTGTTGTGTCATTTTGAATGGTCTCCCAGGGGTGGCATAATACATGCTGCAGCCCCTGAGAGGCCTCTGGGGTACTTATGCCTGAGTACATAGTATACCATATACTAGGTACTGATAAGGGTACCCCATAATCCAATCTGGAGTTTACCTAAAGTACATGAACAACCAATGTAGGGAGAAAGCAGATAGACTGGGGTCCTGATTAGCAGGATCCCAGTCTGACTAAGTCGAAAACCAGCAAAACACCAGGAAAAAAGTGGGAGTAACCATGCAGTCAGATTCGACCTGCCTACATAAATATTTTTTAAAAATTCCATTTGTAGGCTCACACATACATGCTCAACACATGCACATGCCTACAATATGACACCACATCTGCATCATAAAATTTTAGCCATGCCACACAGCAGCTACAGTGTTGTGTAGCTTGTCTACAAAACATTGGCAAAGCCTATAGATCTAATAGGCAGGACCTATTGGCTTTGCCAATCCTTGTTTCTCTCTGAAACAGCCAACCATGAAGAAAAAGATGTTATTACTCCTATTTAACATCCAGATCCAAAAGAGACGAAAGCGTTAAATCTAAAGGCTTAAACTGCAAACTCGACCTGTAAAAATAACCCGAAGAAAACAGGATAAACGGCGGACTCCAATGACTGCACCTCCTTACTGAGTTCCCAATGTAAATAGAATGGTATTAGATGATGGTGTGCATACTGACACCCCTGCATCCGCCGTTGATGGATGCTAACTGCCAAGCAGATCAGTCAAAATTCAAAAGGGGTTTTGGGGTGGTGCACCACCAGGTAAGTTTACCAGTAAATTACACCAAGTGGTCTGTAGTTGGTATATAAACAGAGTCTTTATTTTAATTCAATTGTTGACACAGAGCCTCAGCCAACGCGTTTCGTTCAATAAAGAACTTCGTCAGGGCTGGAAAGATGCAAAGAAACATACAATAAATAAACGCACTATACAAAACATTTAAAATACATATAAAAGACATCAAGTATGGAAAGAAAAAAACTTATTTATAAATGTTATCTTGAACAAACTGAAAATGAAAGCACAGGACACATCAGGAATATACTTTGTCTTGTTGATATGTCGAACAACACACTTCCAAGAGAAACTGGTGTACAACCCTACACAAAAGAATATTACGTAATTCAATATGCAGGGATGCACAGCTGTGACATCATGTTTCTAATGTGGATACGCTTTCAAATTACTAAAAGTGAATGGTTTAGTAGGGGTGTCCCTATCTGAAACCTCATATGCGTGACAAGAATATGTGTCTGTCTATCCCTTCTTACCCCATGATATGAGGATGATTGTCTCATGAGCAGGGAAGGAGAGGGGAGGGGGAGAGAAGAGGCAGGGGGGAGGGTACTAGACAGGTGTGTATCCGTGAGATAGGACACATGGGGAACACGTACCATGAGTAACGATGCAAGTGCAATCCAATAGCGCCGGAATTCATGTGAACCAGGAGTCGTCTCTCGGTAGGTTACGAGATGTGCTGGGTGTGCAGTCCTTAACAATCATCCAGTGCCACCATGATAAGGGCACTGTAGAGGTATCTATTAAAGTAGAGTGGATATGTAAATAGCTAATACGAAATTAATGTCAAAATAATTTCTGAGTTGAACCCCATCTAAGATTCCGAAGTCTAGTTCCCTAAGGTATCAGAGCCGCAAAATATGAGTCAGTCCCTAAGTTTCCAGGATCCACTGCATTCAATTAAATAATCAAAACAAAAAGGACCAGGATCCTTTAATTCAAAAGAAGTGACTCTGATGCCAGCATTGGTTCGTCAGATAGAAAACGCTAGGAACATCAAGCAGAATTCCGACTGCCCATGGTGTGCGGTTAATCCACCAGAGTTTGCAAGGCAACGTAGTCGAAGTGACTCAGTTTAAGATAAAAAGATGGGACGCTTAGGAAACAAGGCCAGTGGTCCAAAAGTCGGAAGGACAATGGTTTAAACAATGCGTGTCACAGAAAGTTTATGATTTGGTATTGGTGGAATGCCCCATGTCAATGAATCAATGGAACAGGTGATAAGCAATATCCCATAAAGTAGGACCCCTGCCGTACCCTGAGAGCCACCAAGAAACACAAAAGGAATAAAAGGAGTAAGAATGGGACACACACGTATGTAAAGCGAGTAAAACCGAAAATGTAGGAGAACTAGTAAACAAGATCCCATAGTATAGGACCCATGCCGTTCCCAAAACAACAATATATAATGACAGACAAAACCAAGACACGTAAGCCTAGAGAGCGAGACACACTATAAAGAAACATAAAAAAAAAAAAGTGGCCCCTATGTCAAATGATCGAAACGGTATTGAGTGGCCAAGAAAATTAAAAATAGGTAGGACCATGCTGTACGTCCCCCTCCGCACAAAGTTAGCTGCATAGTACCCCTCATACCTGTGTTAAGACGGAAGTTCGCGTCCTCCCCTGGGAGTATCCCGTGAAGTGAACCGGGGCAGACGCCGGGTTTAAAAGCACGGGCATGCGTTTGTAAAATCAGCGCACGTCATCGCGTTTCAACAAGGTGAAACCGAGCGTGTGATAGTTAGCCAATGACAAGCATATTTGGGCCGTTTCTAGGGAGACCCGGTTTGACACTCGTAAACGTCAAGTCTTGACAGGAGCTGTCAGGGGGTGTGTCGGGGATGAGCCAATAGGAGTCACGATTGGTGCTGCATCAGCGGTTAGATATAGTGAACCTATATCTAAGTAAGGGGTGCATGCACCACCTTACACAGGCTGCTGTAGCAGAACTGTTGTGTCATTTTGAATGGTCTCCCAGGGGTGGCATAATACATGCTGCAGCCCCTGAGAGGCCTCTGGGGTACTTATGCCTGAGTACATAGTATACCATATACTAGGTACTGATAAGGGTACCCCATAATCCAATCTGGAGTTTACCTAAAGTACATGAACAACCAATGTAGGGAGAAAGCAGATAGACTGGGGTCCTGATTAGCAGGATCCCAGTCTGACTAAGTCGAAAACCAGCAAAACACCAGGAAAAAAGTGGGAGTAACCATGCAGTCAGATTCGACCTGCCTACATAAATATTTTTTAAAAATTCCATTTGTAGGCTCACACATACATGCTCAACACATGCACATGCCTACAATATGACACCACATCTGCATCATAAAATTTTAGCCATGCCACACAGCAGCTACAGTGTTGTGTAGCTTGTCTACAAAACATTGGCAAAGCCTATAGATCTAATAGGCAGGACCTATTGGCTTTGCCAATCCTTGTTTCTCTCTGAAACAGCCAACCATGAAGAAAAAGATGTTATTACTCCTATTTAACATCCAGATCCAAAAGAGACGAAAGCGTTAAATCTAAAGGCTTAAACTGCAAACTCGACCTGTAAAAATAACCCCTTTTGGCAGACCTAAACCCTCCTTTGAAATATTAATAATTCACCTATAAGTTGGCCTCACCTGCACATAAGGCAAGGTGCATATTTAAAATCTGGAAATTTCAAGGGTTAATGTTTAACTTGTCCTCACAGTGAAAAAGAACTAAGAGCAATTTTCACTGTAGCAGGAGTAGCTGTTCCATAGGAAAGCATTAGGATACAATACTATATTTACTATTTACTGCCTCCACTTTGGAAACAGTTACAAAGTTCATATTTGGACTTTTTAAAATATTTATTACATTCTCAATTCATTGGTAAAGTAGGAATTATAACTAAATGTTTTAGAACAGGTACCTTTATAAACGTTATATCAGTACATCAAGACCTGATCTTCAAGGCACCTCTTTTGATGACAATTATATAAGTGGAGGTAAGGGTTTCTCCATATACACCCCTCATTTATATTCAGAGGTAGTGACCTCCCACTTTAATGCCTTACATTTTTTTAAATTTTTTAAAATTATTTTTACAGATGACAGTCACTGAACTACAATACCCCTGGCCAGCATACAGGAGTGTAGCTGTGAATAGTGTATCAAAAATAGATCACCTCAATCTATATAGGTGAGATGGCAAGATGGCACCTCACGTGCGCACCACCAATAGAGCTTGCTGATTGGTACTCACCAGCTATGCCCACTTGTTTCATCATTGGTAGCCATCTGCCTTAAAGGAAAAAAATTGTCCAGAACAAATGGAAATGGTGCTAAGAAAACGTGAAGTGAATATATCACAAACCACAAACACGACCATGTGAAAATTAAAATTGAAATAAGTAGCACATTAGCCGAAATCAACTTTATTATTCACTTGTGCACTTATTCAAATTAAAACCAGTTGCAATTTATGCACACCGCTAGTATTGGACACAGACATTTTCTTTTACAGGGACATAAACGAGCCACAGTCCTTCATACCAGCTCTTCTCTTATTCTTATGTCCCTCATTAGACAAAACTCCATCCATGAGTCTTCTCAATATGATTACACTCTGGCGTAGTATCAATCGCCTACGTCCTCTGGAAGCGTGTTGTCTCAACCGTCAGTTTTTTCTTTAAGGCAGATGGCTACCAAAGATGAAACACGTGCGGTGCCATCTTGCCATCTCACCATTTTTTTCTGAGTTTATATATAGATTGAGGTGATCTATTTTTGATACACTATTCACAGCTACACTCCTGTCTGCTGGCCAGAGGTATTGTAGTTCAGTGACTGTCATCTGTAAAAATAATTAAATATATATATTTTTTAATTTAGGGCATTAAAGTGGGAGGTCACTACCTCTGAATATAAATGGGGTGTGGATATGGAGAAATAAGTTATGGAACCCTTACCTCCACTTATATAATTGTCCTCAAAAGAGGTGCCTTGGAGATCAGGTCTTGATGTATTGATATTGCATATTGAGTGGAGGGCGACCTGGTCGGATTTTCCCTCTTTAGCTCCTTATTGTTTGTACCTTTATAAACGTTACCTAATGCCTGCCTAAAGCCTTTAGAAACCCATTTTTATCAGCTACCAACTGTCACGCAGGAGCTGAATAGCTCCCCATATGAGAAGTGGCCTTGCTTTCAGAACTGAGACAAAGGCATTGGTTGTAATGAGGTGTTCTGTTTCTCTGGTGGCTGCCCATCTTGGTTGTGCCCAGGAATTTAATTAACTTCAAAGGGGCCTACGTTGTCACAGACAGATGTAGCTAATACCTCGACCTGCCCCCTTCCCCTGTCCACATAGCTATTCAGACACCAGGCCTAGTGGCAGAGAAGCTTCCCCAGAACTGGTTTTGATTAACCACGGCGGGGGGTGGTTTGCTCATCTCCCTTGCCACACCTCTAGGGTGGGCACAGGAGCGACGCACAAGCGACGCAAGGATCTGCCATGTTGTTTTTGGGCAGAGCAGAGCACTGTGGGATTATTTACAGTTAAGCACACAGGAAGTGCTGCAAAAGTGGGTAGGGTCGCCCTTTGCAACTTTCACCCCATTGGCTAAGGAGTGACAGGGAAATTCCCCCAACTACAGGCTGGAGATGGGCATAAAAGTGACACCCAGAGTACCCAACTCAGATCACTTTTGGATCTGTGGAAGAATAGAGGAGGGCTAGACCTGCTGCCTGTGACCTGAGAAGAGCCTTGAAGATGTGTCTTGCTCTCCCGCTAGTATGCAGGACAAAGAAGTGGACTCCAAGGGTCATAAGGCTGACCTCCTGTTTGGGCTATGGGGACTCAAAATGGTTCAAAAGGCCCTTTTCCTGTCTTTCCAGCTGACCAGGTCCAACTGGACCTACTATGGACCCTGCTGTTGACCCCCAAATGCTGTCCCATAGTCCTAGACCCTTGGCTGCTGTCAAAATGTGCTCCTCGTAAAGGTTCCTGAAAACTAGTACCTAGAAACTTTTTTCCAACTTTTTGCCCTAAGAGCTGACATGGGAGTGGGATCAACCTGCCCAGCTGATCCACCAAGTGTACATCGCCACTGGGATTGAGCTCACCACCGCTCTCACTATGTTTTTTTTGCAGCAGCAGCAAATCCGACTCAGCGGGACTGCTGCCGAAGGGCATTCAACAGCAGCAAACCCTCTTTGGCTACAGCCGACAGCCTTGCCCTGCGGAGGAAATTTGAGCTCCAGAAAAGTTTCTAAGCCTGAATGTAGAAATCTTAACGAGACCAAGATGCCGCCTGTATCTTATAGACGGAGAGGGCTGTTTGGTTGCAAATCTGAACTTTTCCCGCTCTGAACTTTCCTGCCTTAGTCGATGGCTTCATCATGACCTCAGAATGGTTCCGCTTCGGCCACAGTTTGCTGTGTTGCCATGCTTAAGACTTTTTGCTCCAGAAAAAATTAGAAGTGCAAAGGTAACTTGTAATGAAGAAGGACCACAGCAGTTGTAGATGATGTAACTTGAAGATTAATTAAGTACGAGGAAGTACATAAAACCTCATCCAGCATCAAGCCCTGCAGCTGCCAACTGAACAGCTGCTTACAATCTATTCATAAGATGCTGGTTCCACATTCTAGAGAGCGTAGGCTAGTAACATGAATAACATTCTTATTCAGAGAGATAAGAACACTACATAACTCTAACACCAGGTTGAACCTGGTGCTTGTATCCAATCCGAGCTTTATTGTGGTGAGCCTTAAATCTTACGTTTATCTCGGTCAAACACAACTAGATGGCAGCGGCTCGCATTTAATGCTTGTTGGTACTATTTTAAACCTTAAACTTTAAAAAATCATAACTCCGGTTCCACTTATTGAAGGTTTTTTCATTTTGAAGTTTTTATGTTTAGTAAATGTTTTTATGCATTTGTTTAGGGTTTTCTTGTGTGGAATTTTGACTTTGTTACGGTTTGAGTACTGTATTAATACTTTACACATTGCCTCTAAGTTAAGCCCATCTGCTGTGTGTTACAGCTACCAGTGGATAGAGCTGAGGTTAATTTAGTGACTTTAGGGGTTCACCCTGACAAGGATTGTGGTTCTTATTTAAGGTGGGTACTCACTCTTTCAACTAATACCCTAATTTCCTACAGTCAGATATTCATCTCAGTACCCAAGACAAACCATCTAGTCATCTTGAAGTAAAATAGCCTTCAGGAGGTGAATACCTTTCATTTTGAAATGTCAATATCTTATCCAGAAATTGAAACTCATACATTTTTGACCACCCAGTGACCTCCTCCTTTTTTGTCCACTACAAAAATGTTGCTGATAAAACTGAATAGATGGAGGACGGTTTCATCAATATCCCCTTCCATTTAGAGTTGATTGAACTCCTGAGAGACGATATTCTCTAAGTGGGTCACAAACCTTATCGGAGTTGGCTGGCAAAATTGTTACGTGAATCAAAAAATTCCAGATGAAACTCCATCCCAGTCTACAAGACCCATTGATCTTCCGTCAGTGCTCGCCAGTGATGCTCACATTTTCTCACACGACCTCCCATACATACTTGTGAATAAGGAATGATACTTATTTGCATATCTGTGGGCTTAGCCCACATTGCTGGTCGCCTTATGAATTCCTCTCAGGAATAGCCCTCTGTTGTGCCCTCTCTGAATGGGAAGAAGCTACCAAAACTTCTCTTGTAGTCCCAGACATTTCTTCTCCTACTCATAGCGAACTGTACATGCCTTTTCATGACCTTGTAAATATTTGCCCCTATCATGCAGAACACTTCGTGAAAGGGGCGTTCCATGGGTGTTGTTGTAGGTGTTGCCACGGAACATCCATGATTCCATGGATGTTCCGTGGGAACACCTGCATTCCCAGATTTATGAGAAATCTTAAACCTGGGAATACGTCAGAATCTGACATCACCCCAGGGGTGGCGTTAAGGAGGCGGAACGAGGAGAAATGTTTTTATTTCTCCTTGTTTTTCCCTTTTTCTATGCGTGCTGCATTTTGCAGCACACATAGAAAGAAGAATTTGCCTAAATTGATTTTGTGCAGGAAGATGTGCTTTCCTGCACAAAATCAATCAGTTCGGCAACGCAGGCTCCCTTGCACCATGGTGCAAAGTTGCCTGCATTGGCGCATGGCAGCCCCGGGAGCATCAGCGCAGGGGAAAAGGATATGAATGCACCATATCTCATAGATACGGCGCAGTCCTGCCCTTTTTTTCAGGTCTCACCTTACGCAGCGCATGTGCTGGTCTGGCAAGACTTTTAGTAAGGGCTTCAAAAAATGCTACCATGGCCGGCCTACAGCTTACGTGCATGTGCGCGGGTGCGCGCTTACGAGCAGAGGGGCCATATGGCTTTCCTCGTCATGCTCATTAAGCGTATCGCTGGCAGCGCTTGATCTCGATCGCGATCACTTTCCCGGTCCGCGCGGCCGCTTTGATGTTCCTCTCATCCTCAGTCCCATCTCTGCCTCTCTTCTCCTTCCCAACTCTCGCTTCACATCCTTTCTCCCACTTTTCCGTCTCTCTTCTTCATACTTTCTTTGTTACTGTCACCTTAACTGTTTCGTGCCTCTATCCCCAAGTTTTCCACTGACTCTTTTCCCTTTGTTTTCACCTCTCTCTCTTGTGAGTTCTTCCCCTCTCTGCCTTAGCCCCTGGGTCTCATTCTCTCGCTCTCTCAGCATCTCTCGGGCTCTTTCATGTGAGGACGAGGGGTCAGGGCGGGGCAGTGCACAGTAACATTAGTAGGCAGTTCAGTGCGAAACTGGTCAGAGACTGGTAATAATCTCGGTGGACGTATTTAAGCTTGTTCTGCCATCCCCGGAGTATGAACAAACGCCATCCTCACACGGTTTCAGCCTTTTAAAAGGAAAGACGGAGTTTTTTTTTCTCGAGTTTGCAATCGTAACCTCCGCTGCATACCACATAGCAGAACATCTTGTCGTTTCGGTTGTATGAATGAAGCTAGGTGAGTAATTCTGGCAGTTGCGACAAACATTTTTCCTGCCATTTGATATTACAGCAATGAAAAGCGCACTCTTGCTCCCTCATTCGCAACAAAGTCGGACATGATTTTATTTCCATTATTCCGCACCCTTTTATTGACTATAATAATGTTAAGCTTTCTTCCCCTGCCGTAAACCCGGTAATTCAAAATGAATGTAAGAAATGCAGTTAATCATTTTGTTGGGAAGGGTGTGATTACTGTTTTTGAGTGATAGCCCAAATGTCACTGGTGAAATGTGTACAGCTGCTTGGTGCCTCTGTGCAGGAGTATCAGCAGTAGTTTCCCTTGGTCGCTGCTAGCAACATGCGAGTAACATCTGCAGATCAGTCTGGAGAATTGAGGGAACAATCATCTTGTACAAATATTTGGATATTTCACAAGGTACCTCGAACCCAAGCAGTTTACATTTTAACAGCTCCTTCTGTTGCATTGCCACAGAAATTATTTCTTTTGTGGAATGTGGAAAACAGCAGAGCTAAATTGTAGAGAAAATGCATTTATTTCATTGAACTGATTCACTCTTAATTTAAATTGTCGAAGACACCAAGGAATTGGCAGCAGAGTTGGAAGTTTCAAGGCTTATGTAATAAAGTAGAGTGTTTGCTCTGGCTTATGTCATCAGATGTCAGCATTCATATGTTGCCCTTTTGCTTTGTACTGAGAGCGCATCATGCACTTCTCTTGCAGAAAGAAATGCTGCCCGCGCGCAGGCGTATGTTAACACAAGCATTGGCATAGCCAATAGGTCTCGCCTTTGGGACCTTATAAGTGTTTAGTTACCCAGCACAATATCCTTGATGCAACAACATCAAGTGTTGCATGGCTAAACACTTATAAGGTCCCAAAGGCGAGACCTATTGGCTATGCCAATGCTTGTTTTACGTAGGGCAGCGCCACAAGATTCTTTGCGGTGCTGCCCTACGTCAAAACCTCATAAATGAGGCCCTCTGTTTTGCCTTCTCTAAGGCCTTATAGAGAGAGAGGAAGACAAGGTATCTGTGTGGGTATCCTCACCCACGTTAGGCAAAGCTCCTACTTGTTTCTATAGAGAGAGCAGATGAGGAAGTGACTGAATAGCCATTAGGTGGCCATTAGGTTATCTCCCATACACTTTAAGGCACTGGGGATTGCTTTAAACATTGAAACCTGTACTAAGACATCAATAATGTCAGACAAGTGTCTGTCTACAAAGTAATTATGTTCCTCTTCCACGATTCTGAATTGGAATATGATTAAATCTGCCTAGGCCGCCATAGCCAGACTAGCTCACACCAAAGGAACTTGGTGAGAAACAAGCTCACACGGTGAGCTATCCCCTAGGGCACATTGGGGGCAGGGTAAGAAATATTCCCAACAATTTTCACCCCTTATTTCTAGGGATTCACTGCTTACCCCTTCAGAGAAGGCTGGGAAGCTTTTTGAAGGAGAGCTGGACTGAGAGCTTCTACTGGCTGAAGTTCTGCTTGGAAATATATCACAGCCCCTATGGGCCCTACTGCAGGACCCCGTCCTGAATAATAAGATTGGGGCATATCTACAAGGCGGCGCTAAAAAATTACCGCCGCTTTTGTGGCCGTTTTAGGCCGGAAAGCGGCGATAATTTTATCGCTATATCAGCAAGGTCACGTATCGCGTGAAACCTTGCCTTGGTGCCTGAATGCCGAACGCCCATCTTTGCATCTCTAATGAGATGCAAAGTGGGCGTTCCTCCCCAGGATAACGGGAGAAATGCCGCTAAGCGACATTTCTCCTATTATCAAGCCTCACGCAACGCAGCATAATGACAAGAGAAGTATGTGAGGCGCTACCAGCAAGCTATCGCCAAACTCTGTGGGATTTTCGCTGGGTTTCCAGCGATAATCTCATGTTTGGCAGTTAGTGCTAGGATTTTTATCGCTTTTGAGATAAGCGTTGCTAATAGCACGCTATCTCAGCGATAAAAATCCACGCTAGCCGGCGATAATTATCCTAGCTCTAAGTGCGCTTAGCGATAATTATCGCCGGTTGTTGCTGATATGCCCCTTAATTGGGTAAACTACTGACCTCCAATCCCCGTGGGCAACGCACCAGTATTTCAAAAACAATGGCGCCATCTGCACTGAGGTGAGCAGACTTAGAGTTAGGGGATTAGAGGCCCAGAGTGGACTCCCACTCACAGAGTCAACCTAGTGCCTCCCTATGTGCACCACAATCAGTGAAATATGGGATAAAGCACCCACTGGTCCTAGAGCAAACCCTTATGCACAGCCGATAAGCCATGAGGGTGGGCATTACCAAGAGAAGTCGTTAGACTGAAATGCACTTTCAGCACCGCTGATTGGAAAAGCATGTGTCACACAGATAAAAAGCATAAATAAATCAATACATAATACCAATGAACACAAATCAAATTGCAATAAGAACAACAGCACTTATCTTGGCTGCTGAGTAGCTAGAAAAGAAAACGATACGACACTGAGGAAGCCATATATGCTTATTACCGCATTCTGATTCGTTGCAGTGTTTGATATTTATGACATACTGTTTTAAAGACTCATAGGAAATGTAGCCTTTTGTTTTTCTTCTGGATGGTGTTTATTACAATTTAAATGGCCGCTGAATGGGAAAAAGAACGAAAAGAAGGCATAAGCCTTGCCTACTATACTCACATAGAATACCAAATTCTCAGTCTAATTATAAAGATAAATGAAAGACTACAATAGAAAGGTCTGGTAATTGCATAGAGGTATGAAAATGAAACCTTTCCTAGTTATGGAGAAGGGAAGTATTGATTCTATTAAGAACACAAAGGCGAGGATTAGGCATCATCTTTCTTCAGTTTATTTCTCAGCAGATTTTGCAAGTTTGCTTTTCTAACCACAGCAAAACTAAGGGACATATTCTCAAGAACTTAACACAGCTGTAGCGTATATTTTTTGATGTTAAGGCAGCTTTTTTTAATGGCCTTATTTACAAGTTGCTGCTAACTGCAGTTAACAGCACTTTTCCAGCGTAAACGTGAATTTTAAAGATCACCACTTCTGTTAGTGGGACTTAGCGAAAATGAGATGCAAGGTAGATGTTCCTGTGAAAAAACTGCTACTAAACACACATCGCAACGTTTACAAGGAAATCCCAGTACGCTGATAACCCCCCAAAACTGCTGCTAACTCAAATTAGCATCAGTTTTCTAATGTCAAGACTTACCTGGTCTTACAAATGGTGCAAACACACCTGTATATAAGGAAGACAATCCTAGACCCTCATTGGCAACTTCAACAATGCCATGGAGCTACTACTATTGCTACTTGGAGCTCCAAGAAGACCACCATTACCACAGGGCAGCGCCACAGAAGAGAGCGGGTCTGCCACCAAATGATCACCCTCATACACCTCCAGCCAGAGGAGGTGATAGCCCATTACAGACTAAAAAGTTCCTCCATCCTACTCCTACTCAACCAGATAGCGCCAAGGCTGCAGACCACATCTCAGCGCTGCACTAACACCCCTCCCCAGACAAAGCTACTTGCTGTGCTGCACATGTTGGCCTCAGGAACCTTCCAACCCACCACTGCCAGAGTGGCCGGAGTCTCTCCTTCTTCAGGTTTCTCCCCACTGTCTTGGATGCCATCATCAGCCTGACACCACAGCATCTACGCTTTCCCAACACTGCGCAAGAACAAATCACCAACAAGCAAGGCAACTATGCCATTGCTGGTTTTTCGCATGTGTTGGGGGCAATCGACTGCACACATGTCCAACTTTTGCCTCCTGCAGACACTGCACACATCTACAGGAACAGAAAGCACACATACTCGATGAATGTGCAGGCAATTGTTGACCATCTCAGTGTTCATCAATGTTGTCGCCAAGTATCCAGGCAGTGTGCATGATTCCTACATCTTCCACCAATCTGTCACCAACCAGCAGTTCCAGAATGGCATCTATGAAATGAACTACTTGTTGGTAGGTACAAACTGAACACACCTCAAGTCACCCAATCATGTAGCTCAATTATGTCAGAATGCACATGTAGCAAATTGAATTCTGCATACATTGTAACTGGGCCAACTACTATACACAAACACCTAATGGCAAAGAACAACATATATGTAAGTAGGGAGTAGCCTAGAAATACTTTCACAAACCACTAAGTTACTCAAGCAATACAGATCTTGCAGAACTCATCAGAATAAAATTGCAAGGAATCAGTGCAACAGGTGCCACAAGACATCTGCTTGAGCTGCGCTGCATTTTAATTCTGAAACAAAGCCATGCGTCATATGTACAAGATGACAGATCACTCTGCTATCCTCTGTGCTTGTGCACAATTAGCTGACATGAACCAACACAGGCACCCATGCAGCATTGTGCAAGGGTGCCTGTGTAATGGGGAGGAAAGTATTTCTGCATGAAGGGACACCTAATTGCACACAAACAATCACAAATGTGGAATTACCCTTACTATGGGTTGTGTCAGAATGCTATATATAAGAGGAGGAACAAAGGGCTGTTTTGAACAGGTCCAGCACACAAAGCCCAATCATAAGTCTAAGTATAAAGATGTCTGCTGTTCCTAAAGAGTGTGGTTAGACAGAAAGAGTCCTACAATGATCTGTAAGTCAGTGAAGTCAGGAGAAACTTCCTCCTTCAGGAAAAAGACCCTCACACATCCAGCCAGCTAGATGTCATGCTTCATCATCAGGTCTGCTCCGAATCGGGGCGGCGCTGCAATCCCCGATCGGCGCCCGTATCGGGGCCTTTTGATGGAGATCTTCATTCCTTTTATGCCGGTTGGTGTAGTGCGGGTGAGGGCCCTAAGTGTAGTGTGCTCCAATGAAATTTTTTAAAACAAGTAGTCGGGGCCCAAAATAACAAAAGTTTAATAGGCAGGGTCCCACTCTTGACTAAAACCAAAAAGGAGCGCCCCCCTGCAGTAAGGTAGTTAGGTGGCGCTCAAAAGGTCAACATGTTTCTTGCATTGGTTAGTTTAACCGCAATTCATCAGGACCAAGCGAAAGAAGTTCACACACTTACTGGTAGTGATAGCACCTACTACAGCACTTACCACTCTTACAGCACCCTAATAAGTGGTGTCATAATGCAGCATGTATAGAAAGAGCATTCAAATAAGAAAAATGTAAATCTTACTCCATGTTGCGCATCCATACGCCTCCCCTGGTGAGGTGTATCAATCTGATGCATTTCCAGGTGTAAAATTAATACCAGATGCAGAAATGTAACAAAATAAATGTGTGTTGTGATGGAACACACACAGCAATGTCCATGGCCCTCCCCCAACACGCATTCAATCGGATTCAAAGTTACCATATGCCCATGGACATGAATAGACATGTGCGTTGATTTGACATCTCCCAGTAAGTAGAGTGCACCAGTTAGCAGTGCTGCTGCTTCTCAAACAGTGACCCACCTGGGGTTCAAGGGGGGTGTAACTAAGCCACATTGAGTACAACATTTAGTACTCAAGTACTTCCAGTGCCATCTACATTCAGTACAATATCTCACAATGATGGATATTGTTGATGCACATACATAGTAATGTACAAAAATCCAAGGTGGTTTGAGGTGCCCATACATCCTGACAGTTACAGCATAGAGGTATTACACAGGACCTGGCCAATGGCATCATAGTGATGTGTAGGCTGTAAAGTATAGGCAATTCAATGTCAGCGATGCAGGTCAATTGTATGTACCACAATATGTTGAAGGAGAAAGTAGAAAGCTGCACAATGGACACAAATGAAAAAAAACTACTCTGCAAGGCCAAAATACTAATGGACACTTCTCTCCATTTTCTGTTTCAGCTGATCAAGGTTATGCAATGTCACCATGGGTGATGACCCCCATCAAAGTGCTGCACACACAGGCCCAGAGAAACTATAATGTGGCACTGGGACGCACAAGTCCAATGTGGAACGGACCTTCGGAGTCCTCAAATCCAGGTTCCATTGCTTTGACTGTCATGACCTTTAGGCTAGTCCAGTCATGTGTACCCCTATTACATACATTTGTCCCATCCACACGACAATAACGATTCTAAACAGGTGATCTTTTACCTAGTAGCTTGGTCCTGTCTCTTCGACATCAGGCTCTCAGTATTCTATCATAATCCCTGTACCTGACGTACATAAACATGCCCCCAGGCACGGCAGAATTATTCTGTATAAGGGTCACCACTTTTTTCATCCTTGGCCAACAGCCAGCTCTGTATGATCACACATTTGTTTAAAAAAGCATTGGTGATTGTTTTCAAAACATTTATGATTGTTTTCAAAACATCCATGATTGTTTTAAAAACATATCGATTTCTAGAAAAAACCTTGGAGTGACCACTTAAGTATAAAAGAACCTCACTCCCCCTACAAATTAGAGGAGAATCCCTTCCAAGCTGAGACGGGGTCCTGCATGCTGAATGTTCGACTCACAGTGGTCTGACATCCCTTGCGGGGTGTCATCCTTGAAGCAGAGACGGGGTCCTTCTTTCTCTACAATCAGATGAAGGGGTTAGAGCTTCCCTAGGGATTTCTTGGCTACATACACATATGCACATATCCATGCTACACACACAGATCTAGTCTAGGTACATTTACTTAGGGCGCGCATTTTAGGAATATGCAAGTGTTTTTATCTGAACTGCTTATGTTCATCTTATTAGCACTAATCTACTATTTACTATTTTGGTACTAGCAATCTCTTTCATATGCTTCTGTCTCCTGATTGTCGTAGTACATATGTTTTACACCAGGCTGTCACTGGACCAATAAACACTTATTGAAACGTCCTAATTGACATCCTGTGTACTTTCTGAGAGAAAGCAAGCATGAGTGTCTGAGCAAAAAGTACTGTACTGTTTTCCACGATCCCTGAGAAATGAAAAATCGTCTAGCAGTCGCGACAAAGAATTTTCAATTCTATTAAGGACACGGAGGCGAGGATTATGCTTCTAAATCCTTACTGACATTCACAGCAGCCAATAAAAAAACTTTAAACTGGCATGACCCCGGAAGGCAAACCCCTCCTGTGTATGCACCAATCACGACCCAGACCAGCACATAAGTGTCATTGTAAGGTCCACAACATCCTCTTTCTTTGCGATCAAAATCAACAATCCAACCATAGCTGGAAACCAAAACGTGACGTAGATCCTTGTCACCACCGAAGGTCTCTTCAACTGCCACTTAACTTCACACCGCCACCTGCGATAACTCCACTGTCTCAGGTTTGCTTGCTCTGGTCACCTGAAATGGAAACTAACACTGTAATTTCCATTTCCAACTAATGGAAAAATACATCAACACTGAACCAATTCAAGGGCGGGTTAAATGCATTGTACTGTACATAATACTGTCACTGACGATGTAGCCTGGGTGGGATAATCCTCGACTCCTTAATAGAATTGAAAATTCTTTGTCGCGACTGCTAGACAATTTTTCATTCTATGTCAGTCCACGGAGGCTCTGATTATGCTAGTTTAAAGTTGTTCCACCACCACCGAAGCCACATCCACAATAGGTTTATGATAAAATGTCTTAAATGTGGAATCAGCAGACCAATCCGCCATGGTCATGATATCTTGCAACCGGGAACCGGCCCCAAATGATTTGGAGGCCATGGCCCCTCTAACCGAATGAGCTCCAAAAATGGAAGTGTCCACCACAGCAAGACCCAGTAACCAAGTGACCCACCTGGCCAGGGTTGCAGAAGTGACCGGGCGAAAAGGTCTCTGAAGGGAAATCAACAACTGACCTAACACATCATTCCTAAATTCCCTAGTTCAGTCCTCATAAACCTTTAAACATTTGACCACACATAATTTGCTGTGATGAGGAAAAGCAGGATAAGAAATACAATGCGAATGTGTTTTTGTACGTCTTGAAATCATAAAGGAAACTCCCGAACGAGTAAATACTCTACCTGCCAAATCCAAGGCCCGTACATCCGACACTCGTCTGCATGAGATCAGACACAACAAGAGTGTTAATTTTGCCGATAATTGCTTCCTAGACAAAGCTTCATTACTCGGCCAGCTCACCAAAAAACTCAGTACCACAGTAACGTCCCACAGTACGTTGTACTTAGGCTGAGGAGGATTCACCAACCGAATACCTCGCACTACCTTGCAAACCAGAGGATGTTCCCCCACCGGTTTGCCCTCTATGTGTGGATGGCCCGCCGAAATCGCTGACCTCAAGTTATTCACAGTCCTATACGCTAACCCTGATTTGGCTAGCTCCGACAAGAAATTTACTATCATATGTATGTCGGATCCCACGGGATCACCCTGTCGTTCATCACACCAACCAACCCATCGTCTCCAAGCGGATTCATATCGTTTGTGTGTGGAGGGTGCCCAAGCTTGTGACAAGAAAAAGAGAGTGTCCTGTGAAACTCCCGGCACCTGCCAACGACGCCTGAAAGTCTCCAAGCCATGAGGACTAACTGGTCTTGTAATACCAACGGATGTCGAAGCCCCTGAGGATCTGTGAGGATATCTGGGAATGACCGAATTCAAACCGGAGGCGCACAGGCTAGCGCCAGCGTGATCGGAGACCACGCTTGTGCCTTCCAACATGGTGAAATTAGAATAATCTCCGCCTTCTGTCTGCGGAACTGCGCCAGAACCCTTGGGTTCATGGCAAACGGTGGAAAGGCATATAGAATGCCCATCGTCCATGCCTGAAGGAAGGCATCCGAGCTGACCGCTAAAGGATCTGGTCGCCAACTGTAGAATAGTGGAAGCTGTCTGTTGAGTCTGGACGCAAACAGGTCCAACACACAAGGGCCCCATTTGAGGTCCAAAGTCCTGAAAATCCTGGGATGCAGCTTCCATTCGCTGCCGTCCCTCAAGTGCCGCGAATTCCAATCCGCTATCACGTTGGATGACCCGGGAATATATTCCGCTGTCACCACTATGCGATGGTCCAGGCAATAATGCCAGAAGTCCTTGGCGATTTCCGCCAGGAGGCGAGATCTGGTCCCTCCGAGACGATTTATGTAACGGAACGCGGACACATTGTCCATGCGGAGGAGAATGCAACAAGAAACCCGCTGAGGGGTCAGAGTGCGAATCGCAAATGAGCCTGCTAGAAGCTCCAAACAATTCATGTGCAGGTTCAACTCCTCCCGAGACCACCGACCCCCTGTCTCCAGAGTCCCACAACGTGCTCCCCAGCGACTGGCATCCGACTCTATCACTACGTCTGGGCTGGTTGAAAAAATGGCTCTGCCATTCCAGGTATCCATGTGCTCTAGCCACCAATTCATCTCCGTACGCGTCTCTGTCGAAAGCACAATCTGCTGCGCGGACGAAAGACCCATGAGCAGATGTAAAATCTTCAATCTCTGTAGGGCCCTGTAATGTAAGGGTCCCGGAAATATCGCCTGAATGGAGGCTGCTAAAAGACCTACCAGGTGAGCTAGTGTCCTCAATGATATTGTCGGAGAGGCAAGGGCTCTCCTCAACTCTTTCCTGATCGCCACTCTCTTTCTGAGAGGCAGAAGTAATTGTGTCGTGAGAGAATTGACCTGAAAGCCCAGAAAATCCATTACCTGCGATGGTATCAATATCGATTTCTCCAGGTTCAGAATGAACCCTAACTCCTGCAGAAGTTGTATTGTCCATGAAAGATGTACTAACAGCAGATCTTTCGACTGCGCCATAATCAATATGTCGTCTAGATAAATGATCAGACGCACCCCCCTTTCTCTCAACCACTGTACGACCGGCCTCATCAGTTTGGTGAAACACCAAGGAGCGGACGAAAGGCCAAAGGGCATGGCGGAAAATTCCAACCATTGGTCGCGCCACAGAAACTAAAGAAAACGCCTGTGTGGTGGGAATATGGGTACCGCAAGATAGGCGTCTTTTAGGTCCAAGCGGACCAGCCAATCTTGTTCTAGAAGGATGTCCCGCAGAAGGTGTATGCCCTCCATTTTGAAATGGCGATACACAACCCATGAGTTGAACTCCCTGAGATTTAGCACCAAACGGAACCCCTGATCCTTCTTGGGAACCAAGAAAATCGTGCTTATGATGCCCTGCGTGTGTGGGGCAGCCCCCACGATTGCTCCCTTTTGGAGCAAATCCTCCACTTCCTTGTCGATGAAACTCTGCTCTAGTAGGGAAAAATGTAGGGGTCTGGGCACGAGAGTCTGTTTTGGAGAGGCATAAAACTCTATGCGAAAACCCTGCACTGTTTGTAAAATCCATGGTTCGGACGTGAGATCTTGCCACCTGTGAAGGAACAATGCAATCCGACCTCCCACCATACATTCCTTGGGACTTAAGACCTTTACCTGAATAGGAGCCATCTCCTGCTGAATTCTGTTGCCCTCGGTAGACTCCTTTCTGGCCTCTGCCTCTTCCTCCCCTATTGCGGGAGGGATAGAAATGTGGCTTCTGGTTACCTCTGCCTCGTTGCTCCGCTCCTCGTGAGGTCTGACTAAAACCTCGGCTGAACCCTCTACCTCGTGAGCGGCCGGCCCTGTCAAAAACACCCGTGTGAAACACTTTTTTTATGTTCGCCTGAGCCTTGTCTAAGGCCGAAAAAGTGGCCACGTATTTCCCCATTTCCTTAACAAATTTGTCCCCGAAAAGCATTCCGTTGGCGAGGGAACACGGTTCTGTAGTGGCCATCTCCGCCAACTGGGAATCAATGCGCATCAAAAAGGAGCGTCTCCTCTCCATAGAGAGAGCCACATTGGCATTGCCAAGAAAGCACAAGGCCCTTTGAGCCCATTCCATGACATCCGACGTGTCCAACGGAACATCTTGATTCTTCGCGTTGACCGCCGCTTCCAGAATTTTTGTGAGGGGTCCAGAGACATCTAATAATTTGTCTTGGCACCCCCGCCAAGCCCTATCTAAACCCTTCTTAGGATCCATCGCGAATTTACTCCTAAAAGTCGCCATATTCGGGTCTAATTCTGGCGTATCTGCCACCTTCCCAGTCAAGGAGGGCCTCGGGCATTCCGATCGTAAAGTGGCCCGCACCTCGTTTTCAAAATCTTGTCGCAAATTCATAGCCACATAATGTGCCACCTCCGGACAAGGTACCCATTCCGTGGACCTAGGATGGATCAAACTTTGAGGGTCAAACAATAGGTTCTTGGGCGGTTGGCTGTCATCCGCTTTGTATGCTGTGTGCTTAGACTTTTTCGCCTTCTTTTTAGGCAGCACCAATTTAACCTCGGAGTCTGAGGTAGCCGGTGTGGACGGGGAAGACTCTTCGGTAGTATAATTTGCCATGGAGCCATGATCCTTCATCACATTTCTGGCCATGCGCGCTAACACTTGGGCCGATGACTGCGTGTGCTCTGCGCTTTTATGAGAGGATTTCATCTTCCTCTTACCATAACTGTGAAGGGGTTTTGTAAATTGCTTTAATGCCTTGATCAGGGCTTTACTGACAGAGCCCTGGACGTGGGTGTCCAGGGCTTCCACAAGATTCTCCTCCAATTGTTCATCTTCTGGCTCCTGATATTCCTCAAACTGGTTGCATTCAACCCACTGTTCTTCCTCTTCGGCGTAGTACGCCATTGCTCTAAAGCAGAGAGGAGTGGAGGAGGATTCACGAGGGGGGGAGCAACCCAGGGGTGTCTCAGACCCTTAAAAAAAAAAATGACACCAACAGCTGTAACAAACACTACCCCAATGAGGTCTGAGACGTGAAAATCCAGGTGGAAGGAGACCCCTACAACTCCCCTAGAGGCAGGCTCTAATCCGGAAAGCTCTCCGGTCAACGTTCAAATGAGGCCAGAGATGTATGCAGTCTGCCAAGCGCTACACGCGAAGAGCCGGTCACTCGTAATACGATTAAAACGGCTCTTCGCGCTCACGTGCAGCGTCTGGGGCAACGACGAGACTGCTCTCTGCGCACGAGGGTCTCGCGTCTGCTTCCTCCTGCTCCACCGCCCCCTATCGATACCGCGCGCACCGTCGGTGAAGTCTGACACACGCCGTAACCACGCGCGAGCGAGTGAAGGACCGAGTCACCGTTAACATATTACGCGCACAAATTCAAAAACGCTAATCCGACCTCCCCCTACATTCTTTACCACAGCGATAAAAGTAATGGAAAAGGTACTTATCTGCTGCTGCAGCAGCAAAGAAAGAGGATGTTGTGGACCTTCCAATGACACTTATGTGCTGGACTGGGTCGTGATTGGTGCATGCACAGGAGGGGGTTTGCCTTCCGGGGTCATGCCAGTTTAAAGTTTTTTTATTGGCTGCTGTGAATGTCAGTAAAGATTGAGAAGCATAATCAGGGCCTCCGTGGACTGACATAGAATCAGGATTGTCGTGTTCAGTGGTTGCCAGAAACTACCTACACCACTGTGAATACAGTGGGGTGGTAGTGGCACAGTGGGGGGTGTCCAGAGTCGGTTTGGACACCAAGCCCTCAGTTTAGGTCATCCAAAATGCGCAGGTCCTGGGGGACTCCTAGGAACTACAAAACATGGCACCGCCAACATTGGTGTGGTTCTTATATAAACATTGGAAATCTGAGTACTTCAGTTATGCTTTATCAGAAAGCCCAACTCACACCTTTCAGGGACGTCTGAAGTGAGAAGGAAGATCCGCCTCAGCTGAGCAGATATACCCTGTGTATTGGCTGATGGTTTACACAAGCTTGTAAGGATAAAAGTTCTCACATTGTGCAAAACACTACCTCTTAACAAACTATTCTCTTCTAAATGACTGACCCGGCGAGAAGAATAGGCTAATGCTCTTAACATTACAGAAAACTGCAGACATGCAGTGACTATGAAATTGTTAGACCACGGCCTACCCACAACTGGTGGCTGTGTTACCTTCGTGATTGAGGCACATGGTGTTCGGATCAGAGGTAGTCTATTCTTGGGTTCAGTCCCCACCTGCAGATCCGGTGACTAAATTGTTTCACACATACATTGTAGTTGAACCACTGGCAGAATACATTCCATACAAAGACATTGAAGTCCTGTTAACTGTACAGCAACACAGAAACTGGTTTAAAGGTGCCCTCCCACACACAACATCTGTCGTGAGACTCGGTCCACTCAGCAAAGAAGGAGCGACCTGGCCGGTCTTGGGGACGTACGCTCCACAAATAGATACAAGTGAATGAAGTCCGGACAATATATGAAGACATAGGCTATACAGACACATTGTCCAGTTTGTCATGTGAACATTAACAGCCCAAACAGCGAGAAATGCTCCAGTCGGTTCATATCAGACCACACATACAATTAACCCACAGACACTAAAGTCAGTAATAGGGACAATCCCATCCAAACAGAAGCAGATTCTGTTCTGGATAGCACAGAAAATTGCACAGCTGGAAGCAGTATTTCCCCAAACGGGTCTGCAGAAGAAACATAGAATGCTAACCATTTGCTTGCCAATGGGGATGGTTCCCTCGATTGAGGATTGTACCACATGGTGAACAATCTTCGCTGCCATATACGTTAGAATACACGGTACCCCTACAATAGCAGTTGTTCCAGAGGTATTGAAACAGATACAGAATGAGGACGGGGCAGGACCTGCCCAGGACTTGGGAATGAAACTAATGGGAAATTTTGACCAAGTCTCTGCAATTATGCTCAGCAACATAAAAGGGGAGGTAGCAGCAGTGGCCATATACCACCGCCTGAGGGAAGTAGCTCCTACAAATAAGAAGACGGAGTTACCAAAATTTTTTGAAGAAACCTATGCTACATTGGGTAGAGATAGTTTGGGAGCCAAACCTGGGAAGCCACAAATGGCGGGCAGTCCTGACAAGGACCACTCAAGCAAGCCCCCTTTTCTTCTAAGAAGAAATGGGATAACAAACAACATAAAAATAAGAAAATACTTCACGATCAAGGGGTGGGTCTCCCCAAAGGGAGTCCTCTGAGAAGAAGTATAACCGTAGGAATCGTGAACAGATTAGGAAACCTGTTAGGTATCAGGACACTGATACACATTCCTTTCGTTCCTTTTAGGGTTAATCAAAAAACTGGGAGAAGGACGGGCGATCCGAACAAAAAACAGAATATCGACCAAGAGAGAAAAGGGAAACACATTGTAATTCAGATTACATTATCAAACAGGAAAATCAAACTAAAGCAAAACCTCAATTCAAATAGAAGAAAGTAGCCGACTTAAAAATTAGACATGCCCAGGTTCCTGAGGAATCAGCTTCTGAACGGGAAATGGGACGATGCTAGACATCGCAGCAGAAGTAACAATAGCTCGCCAGAACCTGAAGGATTTTCTGGTAACAGCATTATTGAATGAATATATCACGGTGGAAACACCTTATACCAGCGTGAGTGTCCCGCATAGACTGTACGAAATTACACTCCAAATAGGAGGGGACATCTCAAGAAAAATTAAGGGTCTCTTTTGGGAGAATTTGACATTTGGATATGACATACTGTTAGCAGAAAAAAATTGGCCGCCTGAATTTGTGATGGATTGCCCAAAAGGGGAAAGAGTAATTTTGCCTGCTTTCTCTGACCTCGTTCCAATATCTTTAAAAATTCATACGCGCAGGAGTTGGTGCCAGCGCTAGCTCTGGCATTATACTGTAACCATGTAGGGTGGGACGTGGAGTCTACTCACCATGACATCCCATTAAAATCTACTCCAAATCCACAGAAACAGTACCCTATAAAAAAAGATGCAAAAATACAGGTCAAAGAAATCTTAGACCAGTTGGTATACCATGGTATGATTGAGACTTGCACCTCTGCCATGAACAATCCTTTATTTCCCGTAATGAAACCGGACAATCTTATCGTCTTGTTTTAGAGTACCGACATTTGAACACATGCACACGAACATTGCAGTTCAAAATGCACACAGTGCCACATTAATGTATAACATTGTGCAGAAGAAGTACAAAACGGCATTAGATATTTGGAATGGGTTCTTCTTCCAGAATACAGCTCCAGAAAACAAATATCTGACAGCATTTTCTGTGCTCGGCTGTCAGGGAATTTTTTGTTGTTTGCCTCAAGGGTATAAGAACAGCCCAGGGCTATTCTTAGCAAGAGTGTCAGAATTGTTACAAACATATGACGTGGAGGCCGTGTCCTATGTAGATGACATCTATCTGATGAACGATGATTTACTTGAACACTTGTGCAGGGTGAACAACATAATTGTGAGTTTAGCCAATTTGGGTTACAAGTTTAATTTAAAAAAAATCTAAAATTGCCCATCTCAATGTCCTATTCTTGGGATACGAGCGGTCAAGTGAAGGCAAGAGCCTGGCAGCCAACTTTTTAGAAAAGTGTGCGCTGCTCCAACCTCAAGGGTTTGCAATCCATATTAGGATTTCTAAATTTTGGCAGAACATACATTCTAGATCACACAGAAAGAGTAAAACCTTTTTACGACTTAATGAGACCTGATTTCAACTCACATCAGTGGACACAGCAATACACAGATACTCTCCGTTCAGTTCAGGCTGGCATGGTAGTATCAAAACATTTGCACACACGTGTGAATACTACAAACTTGGTGATCCCGGTGGTCTCGGGTTTATCAGGATATACTTACATCACATTCAATGAAGGTGAGACAGTCCCAATCACATATAAATCACATTTATACACAAATGCGAAAATGCGATTTGCAGCAGCAAAACAAATACTGACAGCAGTACAGACTGCTGTAGTGAGAGAAAGAGCACTAGCACAGGGGAAACGCATTATCGCCGTAAACCCGGTACCGACTTTAGAAGCGGTTACCAAAGTGAGCACTCCAAATGCAAAAGCATTGCATCCTGATGGATACAATGGGCTAATTCTCTCACTGCAACAGATGTAGATTATAAATTTGATCCTACACTGAAAACACAAGCATTCCTGCAGTACGGTCAAGAACACCCTCTTCTGAAGGAAATATTGCCTCTAGAAAAATATGAATACATCATTTATACCGATGGATCTGCTCAGCCTGCCATAGGAAGTTAACAACAGTATAGCGCTGCATGTGCTATAGTGAAAGGACGGATGCGGGACGGTAAGTTCCATCCAAGCAATATGACTACGCACTCTCTAGGAGATTATGCAGCACAGTTGGCAGAGCTAAAAGCCCTGATATTAGCACTAAAGTATACAGATCAGGAATTCCCCACACTGATAGTGTACCATTCATTTTACTGTGTGCAGTCCTACAATGAATATCTTCATTACTGGGGCCAGAATGGGTTTAGAGATTCCAAGGGTTGCACAATTAAACATACATTTTTATGGAACAAGTGGCAAAGCAGAAAGCATGCCTGCCACGGCCTCAAGTTATTTACACCTTGAGTCGTCAGCATGTTGGCATACACGTTGAACAGAATTTGCTGGCTGATGAAGCTGCCAAGTGCAAACTACTGCCGTTGCTGCAATCACTCGTTCCAGCACGAGGATAGACGGAAACATACTGTTAGCAGTCAACACCTCAAAGAACGGCTCTGCCATTCCGAAAGGCTTTCCACTCAAATATTCCTATAAATTAGATGCGCAAAATACACCATATGCTCAAATTCCAGGAGTGGGGGATAGGGTTATACCAAACATGGATCGCAGATTCGTTTTAACACTAGCTGCACACGAGGGTCTGAGCTCTGCACACGCAGGAGTTACGGCTACAATTTCATTACTGAAGCGGTGACTCCGGTGGCCAAGTTTGTCGAAACAAACAAAGGTTTATGTCTTAAAATGCGACATCTGTCAGCAGATGAAAGGTTCCGCCGTAGCAAGACCACCACAAACACCATAACTAATTTCAGATAGACCTCTTGCATTTGCCTATTTGGATCACTGCGGCCCCTTAAATTCAGACAGGGCTTACAAGTACATCTTGTTGGCAGTAGATTCATGCTCTAGATTTCTATGGGTTTGGCCTCAGCGTTCGGCTGACGCTCGAACTGTTATAAAAGATTTGCACGTCTTCATCGGGACATATGCAATTGGCTAGGTACATTCTGACCGTGGCCCTGCATTTAGCTCTCAGGCATGCAAGGAAGCCATGGAAAGTATGTCTGGCCTTGCAGTACTCCTCCTCCTACCATCCCAAGTGACATTCGGTGGTGGAGAGGAAGACCCGGCAACCTAAAGCAATCCTTAACAACAAGGGTATTAAGTGCGGGCGGTACTTGGGTCAATTACCTATATGGGGCCGTGAGGGCACTGAATAATATGCCAAGAAAGTCCTTGGGAGGATGTACCCCCTATGAGATCCTGTTTGGGACAAGAATGTGGGTACCTGACCTCGATTGTGCCAGCTCAGTGGTGAATGCGAAACCATTTGATTTGAATGATAGTTTGGCTGTTTTACAGGAACTCAGTGAATTCCGGGCATTACAAAGCAACATCCAAGTAAACACACCGCCACTGGGGAAGTGAAAGCTGTTCTGGCAAAACCTGCCTGGGTCCTGAAGATTGGGGACCTGGTCAGAGAAAAGACTGTGGACAAGAAGGAGTTTGGGCTATCCTACAGAACACCTGCACCTGTCCTGGCGGTTCAAGGAACAAGAACAGTACTTCTTCCGCCTCTTGCCAGCAAAAAAGACAAAAGATTTGCCTCCATTGATCTGATCAAACCACACTATGTGGCCGATTCTCAACAGCAGGCCATGTGTGGTCCTGAGTAGCCGCAGATCTCCTCTTGCTACTATACAGGAGATGGAAAGACTAATAACGTTTCAAGACTCCTTTGCACAAGATGCCGGAGTAGCAAATACCGGAGCACGGATCACACCAGTTGAGTTTGAACAACATCCAAATGCATCTGAAACGTAAATTGCAATTCGGCCCAATAATGAACTTTACATCAATGTGTCTTCACAAGACGCAACTGCCAGATCTACAAACACTGCAGAGCTCCCAAAGATAGATCGAACTACGTCTGGCTACTTCATCAACTTCAACTGAGCAAGCGCCACCCATTTCCAAGAAAGAAATGTTTTGAAAAATCTTTCTCTGGCTGAAAAAGACCTACTTTGTGCCCCCTTGGTTACATCTTTGGTTTGCATTAGGGATCCTGTTCCTGTTAATTTGGATTGGTATAGTAACTGTCTTTTCCCTACTTCTGAATGGACATTACCTTCCACAACGCACTGCAGTACAACCTGTGAACTTGGTCTTGAAAGCACATATTTCATCACACCGTGAACATAGGGACCTCTCCCTAGTTAACATTACAGCAGTTCCAGTACCAGATGGTATAGATTAGAATAGAGTTTCATATGATGTATTTGGTCCTACTAAACATTTGAAATTCCACACATGTTTAAAATTTCAATTAATGATTTCTTTACCCCGAGTACACACTTTGATGATCAGGACACTGAGACTGTAAATACTATTCTCTCAGATTTAGAACAATCTGCTGCATTTTCGTACATGGACTTGTACGAAGATACACCTGACTTCGACAGTATGTATTGTTACCAGCACTTTAGTCATCACTTTTGGCACAGAGCTAGTGTTTCACGTACTGTAAACACTCACAATCAATGGAAACATTGCCCAACACCAACAAAAGATAGTTCTGCCACATTCACACAAAAATTTGGATACTTTTCAGGGTTCAGTGCATCAGGCCCAATGCCATACTACTATAAGCTAGTACAGACAAATGCAACTGTGAAGAAAACGATGCTAACTAACACCAAGCTCATATATTCAGCACCCTTTATCTCCCAACTGTCTATACAAGGTTTTGACTATTGGAGGGACACAATAGACATAAAATCTATCTGGGGGACAAAGATTGGCAGGTTCAGGCAACAGAGGCTTTATTTAGAGCTTGCCTCATACCATTACAGATAATTTTCCTGAACAGAACAGTGCAACAGACTACCTTCTATGGGTTTGCAAAAGTTAAAGACCTGAAAACACCACGCATCCCTTCACCCATACCTATTGAGGGTATATCAAATGATACACTGATTAGTAAGGAGGTTCTGGGTACAGTGATATAGAATGGTACAGACAATCCTTCAGCTCCCAATTGGAAGGGATGGTTGGTTTGGCCTATCGATACAAATAGGTGTCAATCAAGATTCAAGGATACCACCAGAGGGTTTAGTATCCATAGGCCTTCTAGCTGACAACATGGATGTTAGGGATTTCTTGCTAGGTTCCATGAAACCGCGTAAGAAACACTTCTTATATGCCATCTACACTGAACTTTGGAAAGTATCCCACCAGGATGCTGCTGAGAGATTACGTGAAATTGATAGGATTAACCTAGAAAAGCCTTTGGCTGTGGCACACTTTCTTCACGTATTTATTCACTGGGCAACATTGTGTCCTTGGCAATTGACATAATGGAACAAGATTTGTCTGTACTACAACATAGGCAATCTCAATTGTGCTTCATTATGCTTTTAAGCTGGATGTTACAATCACTGCGTTCTGGCAATGTGCCATGGCGATATTTTAACAGCACAAGTCTGTTCTTGGCTTACAATCTGACCGACAGACAGTTGACTATCGCACGCAGAGATGCAAAGTACACCATGCTGCTCATTGAAGAATTTGAGAAGAGACCTTTCACAGTGGCTGAGTCACTGTCTACTAAATGGTTAATTCATGGCTATATCACACTACCAATCATGAAATTTCAGTTCCAATGCTGCCTTAGATACATCCAAGCAGGCAGGTATGAAGCGTTAGGTGAAGGGTACATACAGGAAACTTGGGAGTTACCGTATAGATAAAGTGCAGAAATAAGGACACTGAAGTTGTCTTCAGTGGTACTGGTTGTGGGAAGGCTTTAAGCGGGTTGTTAGTGTGCAAAGAAGTATCGCTTCATGGAACGTGTAATGAGTCAAAAGTTAACTTATCTTGCTACTTGAAAGGCTTCCCTGCTGCCATGATTCATCCGGTTTTTAAATTGCTTTCGATTGGAGGTTATTTAGTGCTGAATGATCAAGGCTGTTGTGGAATGGCGCCAGGCATCGCATATCTAGTCATTGCTGTAATCAAGTACTGTTTTCCCTGGCTCGCACAGTTAGGGAGGCACCACTGTGGCCGTCATTGAATGTTTCCAGTATAAGGTTTGATTCGCTGAGCAGACTGAAACCCACGTTGTTTCAACAAAATGTGACCTTAACTTCAGCCCGAGAGACTTTTGATCTCCAGGTTGCAAGGTCTTCAGCAGAGATACAGGCCCTGGTCCGTATGAACTTCCCGATCCATTTTGGAGAAATTGTTCATCGTATCTTTAACATGTCTGATATGATTGGGATCGTACACTTATTTAAGCGACTTAGGTAGGGTTTCTTAACCACCTTTCAGACCATCTTCGGAGTAATTCCAGCCTTCATACACTCCGCATTTGGAAGCGTTTTTGGAGGGCTTCCTTTGGTCCTGCTTCCGGTAGCGGGCATCCTGATTTGAATTCCCTAGCTTCGCAATGGACGTCACAATCCCTCAAGAAATGTCGAGAACACTGCTGGAACGATGCTGTTGTGAGTGTATGGTGCTCTACCTGACTACGCCTCAGCTTCGAGAGCTGAGGGAACATTGGTTCCTGTCTTTCAGACCGGTCTGGCTAGACTGTGTGTGTCCTACCTGTGTTCCGTTGCCTCTTCTGCGGATTTGGCTGCGTGTTAGACCTGTGTCTGACACTTCTATTGGAGGTGCCATTGAACATAGATGTGTTACTTGTGCCTTTGCAGGCCCACGTGCGCAGTTGTCCCCAGCGTATTCCCATGTTGATGACGGCATTCTTGGAGCCTCCAGGGGATGCTTCCGCTCCTGTTGGAAGGGAAATCGGCTCTGCTCCAGAGGTACAGGCATCGATATCAGGCCTGCATGCATCTAATTCTTACCGGCTGCTGCTGTGGGAACCCGAGATGGGTATCTTTGCTCACTGGACATGATACTGGAAGTGCTTGAGAGACTGCCATCTGCGGATACGATGTTCAGCGATGTTGAGTCTTCAGCGCAGGATTCTTAAAACAATCTGGCTTCTCCTGTGCTGGGAACCATTTGGAAACTTTTTAAACATTTACCAAATTGAAGGTCGAACACTGACTTTGTTTTATTTTTCCGTTAATGGCTTTCAAGGTGCCCAGTGTAATAATAACCACATATCTAGAGGACCTTTCGAATGCTTTTTAGGATAGAGGACTATTTCGACTTTGAATATATGTTCTTTATGGACATTTTAACAGGCTTTTAAAGTGATTTTAGTATTTTAATTACACATGATTTTTATTCTTTTACTGGCCCTAGATTCATCATTATCTAGCTGACCATGTTGACCTTTTGATGTGGAGTGGGTGTCATGTCTTTTAGGCTAGTCTTGTCATGTATACCTGTATCACATACATTTGTCCCATCCACACGACAATAACGATTCTAAACAGGTGACCTTTTACCTAGTAGCTTGCTCCTGTCTCTTCGACACCAGGCTCTCGGTATTCTATCATAATACCTGTACCTGACGTACATAAACATGCCCCCAGGCACGGCAGAATTATTCTGTATAAGGGTCACCACTTTTTTCATCCTTGGCTAACAGCCAGCTGTGCATGATCACATTTGTTTAGAAAAGCATTGGTGTTTTCAAAACATTTATGATTGTTTTCAAAACATCCATGATTGTTTTAAAAACATATCCATTCTAAAAAAAAACCTGGAGTGACCACTTTAGTATAAAAGAACTCTGCAGTGCCTTCAGGACACGGAGTCGGCAGTGGCGTTGTAGACGTCGTCATGTTGCTTTTCTTCTGTTGCAGCACAAAACACACAGTCCCAAGTGCTGAGGGCAGAAGAGCTTGACGTCTTTGCTGTTCCTGAGACTTCTTGAAACAGGGGGCAAGCTCTACCTCACGCCCATGGAGATACTCACAGAGTAGATCGCAGAAAGTTCAGTCCAGTCCTTTTTCTGCCCAAGACAGAAGCAGCCACTGCAGGCCAACACAGCAAAGCACACAGCAAAGTGGTATTTCCTCCTCACAGCTTCTCCGGCTCTTCTTCTTGCAGTCTTCTTGGTCCTAAAGAGTTCTAAAGTTCAGGGGTCTAGGCCCCAATATGTATATCCCAAAATCCTTTGATCTCTTAGGCAGAGAGTGTCTGTGACCAGCCAGAACCAGTTCTGTCTTCTCTGGTGTGATTTCCTGGCAGGAGGTGGAGACGGCATTGTCAGAGGCAGATCAGGCCCTTTGAGGTGCAAGGAAATCTTCCCCCCCATTCCCCCCATCTCAGCCCAGGTCTATTCAGCCCTTTCCTGACCCACCTAGACTATCTAGGGCCACTCCTGCTCCCCAGCCTTCTGTCATCCAAAACCCAGACAGGCAATCCACATTCCAACAGAGGCACACGGGATGACTGAGCAAGAAAATACCTACTTTCTAAAAGTGGTATTTTCAAACACAGAATGTAAAAATCATCCTCACTAAAAGATGCATCTTTAGATTCTGAGTTCAGGCATACTAAAATTTATTTTCCTACCTAATTACCCGGGCCAGTTTTGTCTATAAGATGTTATAAACAAACTCTCCATTCCGTTCTATGGGGAACAGGTTGCTTTGCGATAGTGAAAAACAAAATTGGCTGTAATTCACTACCAGGACATGCCATACACACTGCACCCTGTCCACAGGGGTACCTTGGGCCTACCATAGGGGTGCCTGACTTGTAACAAGAAGGGAAGGTTAGGGACTGGCAAGTGTGTGCACTGGCCAAGTCAACATGGCAGTTACAAACTGCTCGCAGACTCTGCATTGGCAGGTCTAAGTTACCTTTTCAGGCTACTCATGTGGGTGGCACAATCAGTGCTGCAGGCCCATGAGTAGCATTTGATTCACAGGTCCTGGCACACTCAGTGCACTTTACTAAGGACTGACAAGTAAATCACCTATCCAATAATGGAAACACCAATCCATAACGCAATTTACTACAGGAGCACTTGCACTTTACCACTGATCAGCAGTGCAAAAAGTGAGCAGAAACGCTACGCCACCAAAAACAGAGTCAAAACCGGGAGGTCAGAAAGCAAACCGGTGACAGTCGCTCTGCTGCTTGGCGGTCAGGGTGGGGGAGAGGATCACACCTTCCACTGACCAATCGCCCTCCTTGGTAGACAGGAGGTAAGGGAGAGGCTCACTCTCCTCTTCCACCTCATCGTCTGTCGCCAAGAGCATGCTCACTTTTGACCTCTTGAAGTGGGGCCTGAGGCGGTTGACGTGGAGGATCCTCAAAGGGTTCCTTGGAACCCGCAAAGCCACCAGGTAGGTGACATCACTTTTGCGCTCCACCACCTCGAACGGCCCAGCCCACTTGTCCTGCAAGGCACAAGGTTTCACTGGGGCCATGACCCATACTTTTTGCCCAGGTTGAAATTCGACCAGAGTGGCATTCTGGTCATACCACTTCTACATTTCTTCCTGGCTTGCTTCTAGGTTCGTCTGAGCGTGTTTCCTGAAGTGGGCAGTTTGGTTTCGGAAGGCCAGCATTTAACTAAACCAATCCTGGGGAGTTTTCCTAGGAGCTGCCTCCCAGCCTTCCTTCACCAAACTCAGAGGTCCTCTCACAGGGTGACCATACAGAAGGTCGAAGGGACTGATCCCAAGAGACCTCTGTGGTACCTTCCTGTGTGGAAACAGAAGGCACGGCAAGAGGACATCCCACTTACGCCTCATGGGTTCTGTTAGACCCTTAATCATGCCCTTCAAGGTCTGGTTGAATCTGTCTACTAAACCGTTACCTTGTGGGTGGTAAGAGGTGGTGAACTTGTAGGTTACACCACACTCCTTCCACAGGGATGTCATATACTTGGATATGAAATTGATTCCCCTGTCAGAAACCACCTCTCTGGGGCACCCCACTCGGGAAAAGATCCCCATTGACGCCCGGCCCACCACTGGCGCCATCGTTGTCCTGAGAGGGATTGCCTCCGAGTACCGGGTGGCATGGTCCACCAAGACCAGGATGTACCTGTTGCCCATGGCTGTCTTGAGATCCAGTGGCCCCACAATGTCCATCCCTACCCTTTCAAAGGGCATCCCAACAACTGGAAAAGGTTATAGAGGAGCTTTGACCTTCCTCCCACTCTTACCACTTGCCTGGCAAGTTTGGCAAGACCTGCAATGTCCATCTTACTGCCTTCACATTTGGGGCCAGAAGAAGTGGGTGTCCTGCCCCAAATGTCCTGCCAAAGGCACGTCATGAGCTAGACCCAGTAGGAAGGTGCTGAAACGCTGGGGTACCACCAGCACATGGGCTGACCCAGGCTCAGCGACCTTAGGCTCACTATACAGGAGATCATTCTCCCAGTAGATCCAATGTGATCCGGACTGATCGCCAGCTGCCTGGTCTGCAGCCTGCCACCGCAGACCCTCTAGAGAAGGGCAATCTTTCTGCTCCTTGCAGAATTCCACCCTGGTAAGACCCCCTTCTTGCTGCCAATGGGTCAGCTCAGAGATGTCCCCCAGTTCAGCAACCTGCTCCCCTGTAGGCACCGAGGTGTCCCCCTCAAGGTCCGCCTCCTCCCTGTCCGTGGGAACTTCAGGGGCCGGATTCCCGCGCCCCTTGCCCTTTCTCTTGGCAGGGACTTGGGCCACTGTTTCAGGCTACACGTCCTATTGATCACCCTCTCTGGCCGCCATTGACCGAGTGGACATGCATGCCCACTCTGGCAACCCAAGCATCTCCAAGTGAGACCTGAGCTCAACATCCTTCCATAAGGACTGCTCCAGGTCGTTACCTAGCAGACAATCTACAGGCATGGAAGGGCTCACAACCAGCCTCAAGGGACCTGAGACCCCCCCCCCCCCACTCAAAGGTAACTGCGCCACCAGACACTAGCACTCTGAATTGTCCACAGCAATTACTTGGTGGAATGCCCCTGGGACTACCTGCTTCTCAGAGACCAGGTGACACCGGACTGAGGTAACACTTGCTCCAGTATCTCTGAGAGCCTCTACCCTTTTCCCATTGATGGTCACCCAGGTGCTATATTTTTTGGTCTTAGGGGGCACTGGGTTTCCTGGGACCATCTCACTGTCTCCTAGTGAGACGAGGGCCATTTCTGAGGGGTCCCCACCCTCCTGGGGGTACACCTCCTCCCCAAGTGCTACAGTAGCCAACACCTTGGACTGCCCACCAGTGGGTGGCCCCTTTGAACACCTGGGGTTCCCCTTCATGTGACCCACCTGGTCACATGCATGCAAAACATTTGCGGGGGCTGGGCTCAGCAGGTTTTCCTGACGAAACGCCTTGTTTCTTATTTCCAGGGGAATGGGAATATTTACCCTGGGTGTTAGTTTGGGGCCATTTAGAGAACTCATGTGCTTTACCCTTGCCCCCCCCTTTTCTGCTGGGGACCTTGCCCACCTTTGGCTGAGTCTCCCCCGAACACTTTCTTGTGGACCCTGGTACTCACCCAGCGGTCCGCCTCCATAGCAAGCTTCCTGGGGTCAGTCAGCTTACTATCAACTAGGTGCTGGCGCAGATCTGCAAAACATAGACTAGACAAGTGCTCCCATGCAATCAAATTGTAGAGCCCCTGATAATCTGTCACCTTACTGCCCTTCATCCAGCCATCCAATGACCTGCAGAACGGATCTACACATTCCAACCAAGTGTTGGCATCAGACTTTTTACTGGACCTAAACTGATCCCTGTACTTCTCAGGAGTGAGTCCATACCTGGTGAGGAGGGCATCCTTCATGTCAGCATAGGTGAGGTTCTGCCCCTTATCCAAAGCTATCAGGGTATCCCTAGCTTCTTCTGGAAAGAGAGGCCACAACCCTGCCCCCAGTTCCTTTCAGGGACCCCATTCATATGAATAGATGCCTTGTACCCTTAAAACCACCTTTGTATGTCATCCCCCTTCTGGTACTCTTTAGCTACATTCTTAGGAATGTGCACAATCCTATCTGCCTGTACTGAAGAGTTGCTGCCACCATCCGTGCTGGATTTGCTTTTCAATTCCAGCTCCTTGAGCCCACGCTCATGGTCTAATACCATCCTCTGTGACTCCATCTTGAGCCTCTCAAGCTCTATCTTGTGCCTCCTAGCTTCCCTTCTGTCCTCCAGCTCCTCTGGAGACAAACTACTGCTACTTGGCCTGGAGGGATCCCCCCCTCCCAAAAGCACTTCTACCCTAGGAATAGGCTCCTCCGCCTCCCCACTGAGAATACCAGACTGCTCGCTGGCATGTCTGGCTGCTACCCAGGCCCTCAGCGCCTTTTGTAGCTCCTCCTTCGTAGTGAGGCCTCTGACTTGGACTTTTAGGTTTTTGCAAATCGCTTTAAACTCCTTCACGTTGTAGGATTCCAACCTATCCTCCTCAAAGACAATTTCCATGGATGCAACAGATGATGGTCTTGATTCAGGCATGATGAAGAATCAAGTTCAAGCTGGCAAGGTCAAAAACAGGCCAAAAACAAAAGAATGTGGTACGTAATGGTCTGCGATATGGTAGTAGTGCACACCAATCACTGTAAGTCAAGTGCAAACGCAAGTCCTATCCTCACCGCTGACAACCAATGTTAGAAGTGGGGGTCTCTAGTTGGCAAGGGCTTGCACCTTTGTCCAAATAGGGACCCTTCTTCCTAGTCAGGATAAGGGAGTTGCACTCCAAAAATAACCCCTGCTCACCCCCTTGGTAGCCTGGCACGAGCAGTCAGGCTTATCTTAGAGGCTGTGTGTAAAGCATTTGCACATAACCAACAATAATAGAGTGTACGAACTACAAAAGGACACTACACCAGTTTAGAAAAATAGCCAATATTTTTATAAATTTAAGACAAGATCAAAACAATACAAATCCACATTACAGAACTTAAAAATCTACAATTATCAAAATACGCTTGAAAAACATTTCCTTGATGACGATAGTTCCGTCCGGGGCTATCACGGCATCGTAAGGAAACAAATCCAAACAGTTCTGGCTGCCCGCGGCATCGTGGGCCAGCTATGGTGTCGGGAAGATCCGCAAACAGTGCCTTTTAGAAATGCATGGCGTCGGCGGCCTCTCGTTGAGCTTCCGAAAGCACGGCGTCAGCAGGCGTCGGTTCCGGAGGTGGGCGCAGGAGTCTTCGGGCCCTCGAAGTCACACGTGTTGCAGATCAAACTCCTCTCTGTTGAAGTCAGGGGCGCTGGCGTCGGCAGGCGGCGGGTGCTGTGGTGCGAAGTTCAGCGGTGCGGCGTGCAATGCTCTTAGGTTGCGGTGCGAGCAGCGGCTCGGTGGCGGCGTCAGGTGGCGTCGTCAGTGAGACCAGGGTCACGGTGCAAAGTGAATGCAGTGTTCGTCGCGGTGCTGGAAGGTCACGGTGCAAGCAGCGTCATCATCGTTGCCGAAGCGCTGTTGTCGGCTGACGAACTGGAATCGATATAGCCGGCGTCGGTAGGCCAAGGATGCGGTGCGGGATGAGAGCGGTGCGTTGTGTAACTTTACGAGCAGTGCAGATTTTGGCGTGGAGCGGCGTCATCAGGGATACCAATGCGTAGTCATGAAGCGAGGCGGTGCAGAGTGCGGTGCCCACAGGTCGCGGTGCGAGCAGCGGTTCGGTGGCGGCGTCAGCAGGTGTCGTCGGTGAGACCAGGGTCGCGTGCGGCGTTGCGGCTGTGCCCTCTGCGGTGCCTTCAAGACACGGAGTCGCAGTGGCGTCGTAAAAGTTGTCGGGTTGCTTTTCGTCTGTTGCAGCACAAGACACACAGTCCCCAGGGCTTAGGGCAGAAGAGCTTGAAGTCTTTGCTGTTCCTGAGACTTCTTGAACAGGGGGCAAGCTCTACCTCAAGCCCTTGGAGATACTCACAAAGTAGATTGCAGAAAGTTCAGTCCAGTCCTTTCTCTGCCCAAGACAGAAGCAGCCATTGCAGACCAACACGGCAAATCACACAGCAAAGTGGTAGTTCCTCCTCACGGCTTCTCCGGGTCTTCTTCTTGGCAGTCTTCTTGGTCCCAGAGAGTTCTAAAGTTCAGGGGCCTGGGCCCCAATATTCATATCTCAAAATCCTTTGATCTCTTAGGCAGAGAGTGTCTGTGCCCAGCCAGAACCAGTTCTGCCTTCTCTGGTGTGATTTCCTGGCAGGAGGTGGAGACGGCATTGTCAGAGGCAGACCAGGCCCTTTGAGGTGCAAGGAAATCTCCCCCCCCCCCATTTCCCCCATCGCAGCCCAGGTCTATTCAGCCCTTTCCTGACCCACCTAGACTATCTGGGGCCACTCCTGCTCCCCAGCCTTCTGTCATCCACAACACAGACAGGCAATCCACATTCCAGCAGAGGCACACAGGATGACTGAGCAAGAAAATACCTATGTTCTAAAAGTGGTATTTTCAAACACAGAATGTAAAAACCACCTTCACTAAAAGATGCATCTTTAGATTCTGAGTTCAGGTATACTAAATTTTATTTTCCTACCTAATTCCTCGGGCCAGTTTAGTCAGATGTTATAAACAAACTCCCAATTCTGTCCTATGGGGAACAGGTAGCCTTGCGATAGTGAAAAACAAAATTGTCTGTAATTCACGACCAGGACATGCCACGCACACCAGGGTATGTCCTGCCTTTAACATACACTGCACCCTGACCACAGGAGTACCTTGGGCCTACGTTAGGGGTGCCTGACTTGTAGGAAGAAGGGAAGGTTAGGGACTGGCAAGTGTGTGCACTGGCCAAGTCGACATGGCAGTTACAAACTGCGCGTAGACTCTGCATTGGCAGGTTTAAGTTACCTTTTCAGGGCTACTCACGTGGGTGGCACAATCGGTGCTGCAGGCCCACGAGAAGCATTTGATTCACAGGCCCTGGCACACACAGTGCACTTTTTGACTGACAAGTAAATCAAAAATCCAATCATGGAAACACCAATTCATAACGCAATTTACTACAGGAGCACTTGCACTTTACCACTGATCAGCAGTGAGAAAAGTGAGCAGAAACGCTACGCCAGCAAAAACTGAGTCAAAACCTGGATGTCAGAAAGCAAAAACTCAGGGGAAACACGCCAAAAGATGCCAAGTCTAACAGACACCAACTAATGTAAGACTGGGAAAGGGCCAATGTTTTGGGCATCTGAACTTCTGACTGCGTATGGTTTCTCATTGAGAAATAAAAAGTGCTTGCTGTGTGTTCTCCTGAGTACAATCAGGTCAGTTTTTACACAAGAACTTAGTACAACATACAATGTGTATCTGAAGCATCATTGTAGCTGGGGCCACACAGCTATAATCCATTATAATATAACATTTGAAACACAACATCTCTGTGTATTCTGTGCCACAGGAAAAAAGGTAACTGACAAAAGTCACAAAGATACATGACAATGGTGGACTGGATACATTTTCGGGTGTGGAGGATGAAGAATCAAGGGATAGAAGAGCCAGACTCACGGATGTATCAATACAGTGCAGGGAATGCTTCTAACACCAAGCCTACCCCTTTATTCAACACTAACAAGTGACACTACCTCCCTAGCTGACACATGTGTCACTGTAATGACAAATAAGCACATGTCTTGCATCACTAACACTGTGCATGATTCATTCCTCAACACTGCACTGATCTACCAATGCTATAGTTTCATACGCACAAACAATGACACATAGGTCAGCCATGGGACAACTGGCAAGGTATCAGCATCCGCAATCAACAAGGTATATGTAGGACTATAGACATGGCAATGCAATGGCCAGAACATGTTGATGTCACATGCACAACAACATGAGTGTGGCATTGCAATGAATATGGACAACTGGCTATAGCCTCATCTCATCACACTTACTTTATGTTGATACCCCCAAGTCAGAGAACCGACATACACATGAGTGAAGTGCAATAGGGAAACCAATAAGTACAGCCAAAAAATGCAAGTAACATACAACCAATTACATTAGGAGTGGTCATTTTATCAGGTAAGATGTACCACAAAAAACATGTAGCACCATGAAGTTGTATCACCTCTCTCTGGACGGCCACTACAAGTTTACAAATGCCAATTGCATGATGTGTGTAATCTAGGTATTAATCACAATTCCACCGTGCAAAATAGCCCTACATCTGCTGGCACCGTTGAACACAAATAAGACCATGCATCTAAAATTAAATGGGCATGTCACATACGGTTGTGTCTCTCAAGGAGTATACAAAATACTCTTGAACACACATCGTTCTGCTAGATGACCAGGCACCATGTATTTTGCTTTCTCGCCCTAAGTGCGCCAGGTATGCCCAGACGTGGGTCCTGGGCTCACTGTGCCACTGGAATCAAACTATCCTGGCTGAAGAGGGGTAAAATCCCCAAACCGGTCCTAGGATGCTTGTTTCCGGTCCAGAGAGGACCTGGCTTGGCAGTTCGGGCTGGACTGTTCCCATGAGGCTCAGGGTCAAGACTGATTTGCATATGGCCAGGTCTAAGCTGGGGTGGCATGATGAGCAAAATAATGATGGATTTAACCCAGATCCCATGACTGGGGGTGAATGTTTTGATTTGTTCTGCATTCCGTCCATCTATTGTGTGTCTTTTGCTTTCTTTTGCTTTCTCGCCCTAAGTGCACCAGGTATGTCCAGACGTGTGTCCTGGGCTCACTGTGCCACTGGAATCAAGTTATCCTGGCTGAGGAGGGGTGAAACCCCGAAACCGTTCCTTGGATGCTTGTTTCCGGTCCAGAGAGGACCCGGCATGGCAGTTTGGGCTGGTCTATTCCCATGAGGCACAGGGTCAAGATTGATTTGCATATGGCCAGGTCTAAACTGGGGTGGCATGGTGAGCAAAAGAATGATGGATTTAACCCAGATCTCTTGACTGGGGGTGAATGTCTTGATTTGTTCTGCATTCCGTCCATCAATTGTGTGTCTTTTGCAGGCACCATGTATGACATGTGTTGCAGTCCAGTGTGGCCAACCAGCCCCTCTCCTAAAGTCAGGTGTATGCAAGACATAAATCTCTGTCCAGATAGCACAAAGAGAAATCCACCGTACATCCAAGAGCTCAATAACATGTGGCAAGGAAAGGCTGCACCACCCGGTTGACTCCTGAATGCCAACTTTGGCAAGCAGATTACATGTTGCACAGTGCCCACCGAAATCTGGGTGGTACAAGCAGTGTGCCCACGGCTTTTGGCCAGATACCACCCCTGGGTCTCCTCCTCTCCACACTCAACCATATCCTAACCTGGGCATCAACACCAGGCCTCAAACTGCCCTGCCCTCTCTAAATCAGTGACTCAGCCAGCTAAATCCTCTAACAGAACGGATTTCACAAGCCTGGGTACAGCTGTGTATTCCGAGTATGCAGGGGAACCTCCAGATGCTGTCGTTGCAACTGGCCCCTCTTAGTTGCCTAGTCAGAGGTGCCCTGCCACATTTGTGCAGGTCAGGGGCCTCAACCTCCACAGCGAACGGTAGCACAACCTCCTCCGGAATTATGATGAGAGGCGCAGCACCAAATTGGATGTGTCCCCTAACACCCCAGTGTAGTGTTGGTGTTGGTGTTGGTGTTGGTGTGTGAGATGCAATGCAGACTACCCTTGGTTCCTGATCAGGAGCACCTCGACTGATCACCACTACAAGGTGCACCATGCAGGCTTTTCATGGTAGCACTGTGCCTACGTCTGACATGCCAGACTTTACCAACAGGTAAGGGTCATTGCTGACACTTCAATGTCTACAGCCAGGGACCACAGGCTCGTGCATGATGCAGGCACCGCCTCCAACGTCAGTCTGCAGGAACTCTGCAGTACCGTGTCTACCACTCGAGGTCTCATACAAAAGCACAGCGTGGTCTCAAGTCCATTTGGACTGTCTGTGCCTACAGACATTGGACGCCATGCTGTTGCAAGGAGTTTGTAATGTAAAGTGCTGCATTGCTGTGTTCCACCAACAATGTGAGTTCTACTCTTCCTCCTGACCAGATAAGTAACACGGCGTTCTGGCTCTTCTTTAATTGCGCCCCTTTTTTCTTTTTTTCTTCTCTCTTCTCTTTAAACCTTTTGGGTGTGCCATGGTTGCTACCACCCCCCTCCCGAGACCCATGATGTAGTCAGAATAAACTCTGTTCCTCCCACACATGAGGGATACCAGATGATACGTGTATACAGTTTTTTAGACTTTTTATCTCCTTTTCACATTTAGTACCTCAGGTCAGGGTGGGCCTTAGCTCGCCCATACTGCCGGGGTCCACATTTTTCTTGGTCCTGAAGAAAGCCTGTTTAAATTACAAACACATAGGCAGAAACATGTTGACCACCTTTTACAATGGACTCTGCTGAACAATTTATTCAGCATTCCGTCCTCCACCTGCTTTTAATGTGTCCGATTAGCTATTATGAAATTTATTTTTGACACAATCGTGATACTTTTAAAATTCACTCCTTCACTATTCACCATACACGAATAACCAGCTCCGCAGTAATTCTGGCGTCGCAGCACACCAGGGTGGCATTCGGCCTCTCCTGGTGGGGCCCAATGATAAAGCATGTCACCAACCAGGTTGGTGAGTGAGGGCTTTTTTAAGATCCAAATCGGATCTTTCTGTCATGCTCTACATTTATTGTTTGCAAGGCATACTCTTTTGTTGATATAACTATACTTACCTTGGGGGACTGAGAGTGTTCCTATATATTAAAAAAAATTCCCTCCCTCTCCTGTTGATTTCAACAACCACCAACAATGTCCTCTTCACCTGGAACTCTGGGTGTACATCATGTTTGTACATGGCTTTGTGGGGCTTGTTGACCTTTGCATAAATTGTAAACGGTAGCGTCACCCAACTTGGGGGCCGTCCTTCTGAGCACCGCAGTGACCCACAGCAGAACGGGTGTGGGCTCTATATGCTTGTTGTCCTTATAAACAAAACGTAGAAATAAAGCTTGTAAATGTATCCAAAAGCGTAATTTATTTCCATGACGATATTGTACATTTCATATCGATCTTGTATATAACCATATCAATCCATAAATGTAAATCGGTCTCAGCGTGTCTCCCGATGCATTTCGGGCATCGTAGTGCCCTTCGTCAGGGAAGAATATCTAAAGAATAAAGATAACAAGAGTAAGACCACTTATGGGATAGATAAGTACCATACTGTACAACAAGCCGATTAAAATGTGAATATGATAGTGCATAAAAAGAAGTAAAGTCAACAAAGTCGTGTGCATCTAGAACATGCTAGATTACACAATGGCAAGAAACTTGAACCATGGCGAGATCATGCAAGCTTCTGTGAATCACCAACATGGTTGAAAAAATGCCTGTGAGTGCGTTAGTAGCTGACAGTCTAAAGAAACCAAAATGTTAACATCCGCTGGTAGAGGTGTATAGAATGAAACTGTTAGAAAGGACAAAGTGATAAATCATGTGAACGAACCGCCGGTGAAAGAACCCACGTGATAACCCAGAAACGTGAAGCATACGAAGCGAAATACTAAATATTAGGTGTGTGTAAGGTTATAAACGGCTGAAAGCCTTAACAAATAAACAATACGTGTGAAGCTACGAACGGCTAAAAGCCTTAGCAAAAGTAAAGTGAACGCAAACTTACTTCTACATGCTTGTGACCAGAGTTTGTTTCTCCATAAAGTTGTGCAAAACGGAAGTGAATTCAAATGTGCGTTTAAAGCAAAGGTGACATAGAAAAAGGACTGGAAACTCTTTAAACCTTTAGGGTGTGCCATGGTTGCAACCACCCCCCTCCCGAGACCCATGATGTAGTCAGAATAAACTCTGTTCCTCCCACACATGAGGGATACCAGATGATACGTGTATACAGTTTTTTTACACTTTTTATCCCCTTTTCACATTTAGTACCTCAGGTCAGGGTGGGCCTTAGCGCGCCCATACTGCCGGGATCCACATTTTTCTTGGTCCTGAAGAAAGCCTGTTTAAATTACAAACACATAGGCAGAAACATGTAGACCACCTTTTACAATGGACTCTGCTGAACAATTTATTCAGCATTCCGTCCTCCACCTGCTTTTAATGTGTCCGATTAGCTATTATGAAATTTATTTTTGACACAATCGTGATACTTTTAAAATTCACTCCTTCACTATTCACCATACACGAATAACCAGCTCCGCAGTAATTCTGGCGTCGCAGCACACCAGGGTGGCATTCGGCCTCTCCTGGTGGGGCCCAATGATGAAGCATGTCACCAACCAGGTTGGTGAGTGAGGGCTTTTTTAAGATCCAAATCGGATCTTTCTGTCATGCTCTACATTTATTGTTTGCAAGGCATACTCTTTTGTTGATATAACTATACTTACCTTGGGGGACTGAGAGTGTTCCTATATATTAAAAAAAATTCCCTCCCTCTCCTGTTGATTTCAACAACCACCAACAATGTCCTCTTCACCTGGAACTCTGGGTGTACATCATGTTTGTACATGGCTTTGTGGGGCTTGTTGACCTTTGCATAAATTGTAAATGGTAGCGTCACCCAACTTGGGGGGCGTCCTTTTGAGCACCGCAGTGACCCACAGCAGAACGGGTGTGGGATCTATATGCTTGTTGTCCTTATAATCAAAACGTAGAAATAAAGCTTGTAAATGTATCCAAAAGCTTAATTTATTTCCATGACGATATTGTACATTTCATATCGATCTTGTATATAACCATATCAATCCATAAATGTAAATCGGTCTCAGCGTGTCTCCCGATGCATTTCGGGCATCGTAGTGCCCTTCGTCAGGGAAGAATATCTAAAGAATAAAGATAACAAGAGTAAGACCACTTATGGGATAGATAAGTACCATACTGTACAACAAGCCGATTAAAATGTGAATATGATAGTGCATAAAAAGAAGTAAAGCCAACAAAGTCGTGTGCATCTAGAACATGCTAGATTACACAATGGCAAGAAACTTGAACCATGGCGAGATCATGCAAGCTTCTGTGAATCACCAACATGGTTGAAAAAATGCCTGTGAGTGCGTTGGTAGCTGACAGTCTAAAGAAACCAAAATGTTAACATCCGCTGGTAGAGGTGTATAGAATGAGACTGTTAGAAAGGAAAAAGTGATAAATCATGTGAACGAACCGCCGGTGAAAGAACCCACGTGATAACCCAGAAACGTGAAGCATACGAAGCGAAATACTAAATAATAGGTGTGTGTAAGGTTATAAACGGCCGAAAGCCTTAACGAATAAACAATACGTGTGAAGTTACGAATGGCTAAAAGCCTTAGCAAAAGTAAAGTGAACGCAAACTTACTTCTACGTGCTTGTGACCAGAGTTCGTTTCTCCATAAAGTTGTGCAAAATGGAAGTGTAGCCGAATGTGCATTTAAAACAAAGGTGACATAGAAAAAGGATCAGAAACGAATGCACAGAAAGGTGCGGCCATATTATAGTGTGTGAAATTTTCAAAGCACTACTGTAATAAACCAAAGTCTGACAGTCAACAGGATATGAAAAATATGAAAAGAAAGAAAATCAACAAGATATAATAAGTGAATGAACAAGGAAAACTGAAGCAATTAAAAGACAAGTTGTACTCTGGTGACCAATATGTAGACAGAAAAGTGAGTAATGACATGCTGAACAAAAATAAATAAAACATAGAGGCAGAATGTAAATCATCACAAAGAGAGAGCACTTGAAAATAATATGACATTCAAAGATAACATGCAAATTCCATCCGGTCATTAAGACCATTAGGTTTAAGACAGTTCAAAAACGTTATCCAATAATTTTCACATGTAAGAGATGTGTGTTATTGTATCTGCCATCAATTTTCTTTACTGTTTCCAGGATCAGAAATTGTAGTTGACTTATGTTGTGGTGACTGTCCATGAAATGAGTTGCAATCACTGATTTGGAATTCATGGGTCGAATATTGCTTTTGTGTTTGTATATTCTTGTTTTTATCTTCCTTTCAGTCTTACCAACATATGTCAAGCCACAAGGGCATTTCAAATGTAAATCACATTTGATGTATCACAGGTGCCATTCACTCTGAGTTTAATGTTAGTGCCTTTCATAGGATGATGGATAGTAGCACCTTTAATCACGTTGTTGCAGTTGCTGCAATTGTAACAAGCTACAGTACCCTTGTAGATGATCTCCTTGGTCTCTGTAGATTTTTTGGTAATGATGTCTTTCAAATTACATTTATGGATTGATTTGGTTATATACGAGATCGATATGAAATGTACAATATCGTCATGGAAATAAATTAAGCTTTTGGATACATTTACAAGCTTTATTTCAATGTTTTGTTTATAAGGACAACAAGAATATAGATCCCACACCAGTTCTGCTGTGGGTCACTGCGGTGCTCAGAAGGACGCCCCCCAAGTTGGGTGACGTTACCATTTATTATTTGTTCACACTCTCTGATCAGTGAGTGATACTTCTGAAGCATGCCACACATTATCTCATTGACTATATACTGTTAAGCTGTGCGTGTTTGTCTACACTGCATAAATTGGCCATGGCTGCTCCAATCTGCATTCTGGTGCATACAATTCTTGCTACCTCATCGGTGGTGTCTTTGTAAGCTCTTGTAGCCTTGAGAGGCTGAAAAGTGACGGATGGCTTACATACATCAAATATTTTGACCACTACCTGTCCAGCCGGCATATAATTTTCTCTTCTAGCTTCAAGATGTGTATCACTGTCACTCTAGACTGATGGCAATTGTGTCTGACACAAGCTGATCCTCGCACCATGTAACTACGTATTGTACATACGTCGCTAGTATGACAATGGATCTGGTCGATAGACACCGTCCAAAATTATTTCCCACTTTGTAGACTCTAAAATGCGTAGCACAACCTCTTGAAATCATGCCCATGAGTGCCTTTGCACAGCCCGTTGTAAATGTGCACATCTTCACCTCCAGCTAAGCAAATACTCAAATGTGTATTCTGCGGAAGGAACGTTATATGCATATTCGTCGGGTGACAAAGGGCTATAATGCAATGGAAAGGAGGTACCAGGAGGAGAGGGCATCATGACGGTGGAAGTCCATTTCAGAATCCAGCAAGAAAAGTAGTCAAAAGCGTGGTGGCCTTCCTGCCTCATCAAGTAGACAGAGGCACACTGATCCAATGCCAGCCCTTCAGGTGTCCAACATGGTGGCACACATCCACAGCCATCTTCTGCTCCCACAACATCCACACCGGCCCAACCTGCTGCAACCAACTCATCTCGGCAACCAGGTACACACTCACAACCGGCTCAACAAGGCACATCATCCCTGACAACTGTGCAACAGAGACTGAATCCCAGCTTCACCCACAGGGAACGTAGGTTGCTTTTAAACCTCAATGTGCGTGTGGCCCATATTGAACGGGACATTGATCAGATCAAGTCACACGTCCAGGACATTAAGGGTGCCCTGGGGCTCCCCTTCTGAGGCCCCTAAATGTGTTACATGTCCCCCTTGTACAGTACCCCTGTTCCCTTTAGCATGTTTTTATATTTGTTTTGTACTGTAGTTAAACAGGTAGTAGTAAGTGTAGTTTTAGAGTAGGTATAGATTATTGTTAGGTGTACATAAGGTTTTAGGATGTCCATGCATTTTACATGGTGTTTTCGGTTAAGTTCCCTATCACTTTGGGTGGGGGGGTTGATGTCTTTTTGACTTGTTCAATAAAGGAAAATATATATATATATATATATATATATATATATATATATATATATATATATATATATATATATATATATATATACTTTTATAGGATGTATGTTTAGTTAGTTCATGTCTAGGTTAAGCTGTCTTTGTCCCGTCTACAGATGTGCCTTAAGGGGGAGGTGGGTTGATGTTTAATATATGTTGTTATGTGTATAGTATTAGATAAGGTAATTAGTTTAGTGTACAGATCAGTTAGCATACGTTAAATTAGTGTAGGTTAGGATAGGTTATTAGTATTAGGTTTAGGTTAGTTAGTATGTTTTTATGTAATACATTTCTAGTGGTTAGTGATTTGCGGAGTCTCTGATGTTTAATGTGATTCAATGAATTGGTGAGTTGTTAGTTGGTTACAACCAGTTCATTCCCCACACAATTTGGTAGAATAGCTAAGAATGGAATAACAACATCTTCAAGGGACAGGGTACAGTCATACTGCTGTTTGAATGTGATTGACAAACATGAATGATATGTAGGCTAGCAAAGTTAAGTTTTGACATTGCAGAGAGATGGTCTGAAGATTAAGTTTTCATCCTATAAAAATTTACTGCTTAGAAAAACACATAATGCAATGGAGGCATTGAGCTCACACAGCATTGGTTCCATGATGTAGTTCTGTTGGTTGGTACTTAGGGGTATATTTACTAGCCCCTGTCCCCACCCTAGCTTCACTTTGCACGAAGTTGTGCTGGCGATATGGGCTTAGTCTTATTTACAGTGCAGCGTAAAGCCACTTTACTTGTATTAACGCTGCCTTGTACAGTAGAGACAACATTACGCAATACTTAGTGTACAAGTGTAGGGCAATGGGTGTTGTGATGGGCGTTCCACATATTGAACATTATCAATCATACACCATTCCTCTTCTTACAGCAAGATTGCTTCATCATCTTAGGAAATATGTTGAGGGATCTGTCTTTACATGTGTCATGGCATGACACCCATCACAACAACAACAATATCCACCCCATTGACAATAAGTATAGGTTCAAAGTCTGCCTTGTTTGCAAGGCAAGGTTGAGCCACTTCATGTGGCTTGACACTGACTTGAGTATTGTTCCAAGTCCCTATACCCCATCCTGAACGTAGGGAAAGGTTACGTTGCAGCATCAATGTTGTCTTGGAGATATGAGGCATTGGCTAATTCACACATGTCCTGTCATCTCACTGCCTATCAGGGACACGGGCTCAGCAGACCCAATTTTTGAGAAGGCACTCTGGAATATTTGTGCTGGCTACATTGCTTCGGCATTGTTGACCCATCTAAACTTGAATGGTCACAGGCAACACACATCTTTGTAAGTTTAATGCTTTTATTTACAAGTGCATTTCACGAGTTGACAGACTGGCCCACTTCTTTCGACAACAACCCCCACATTGTGTACATAGCCAGTGGAGGGCCAGACAGAGTACTTGGGTGGGAACATGTCCAGAGACATGTTGAGGAAGAAGAAAACTTCAGTCAGGAGGCTGATTGCAGTGTCACTGGGGATCAATGGCCACATTGACAGTCCATTAAAAGTCCAAGGTAAATGTTGCAGAGTCAATCTGAGGACAGTTACAGATGATGTTCCGAGGCATGATTGTAAGCACAAGGCTAAGCAGAAACTAACCATTTGACATAGAAAAATGCTACCGCTGCTTTCTCCTTAAGAATGGTTTTTCATCCACATCTTCCTCCTCTGATGTGTCATGTGCCTCCCGTGAGGGTGATGGTGATTTGGAGGCAGCACTGGGAGGCACAGACATATCAGGGGGGGAAGAGGTGGATGGTGTAGGTGCAGCAACAATCATCTGTGCCAACAGATAAGGCATCTCTGTCCTGATGATGAGCTGCAGGGCTTGCAGGACTCCAGTAACATCTTAGTGGTAGACAGCCATGGTATCCAAGTGTGAATCCTAATTCTGCTCCATGTTCTCCATGATCTTAGGCATTTCCCCCAACTGTTTGGCAACATCACTGGTGCCACTTTGACAAGACTGTTGTTCTTGTCTCTGAGTAAGGACACCTGTGATGCCACCCATGGAATGCTGGGCAGCATGGAGCAGACTGTGGGTGCCTTTGATGGCTTTTAGGTGGTCCCTAATGGGACTGAGGCATCCACGGATCCCATCCAGTTGGGCTGCCAGGCTCTCCAACCCTACTCGCACCTGCGCAGTCATCTCACCCTGGACTCCTACCACACTATGTTGAAAATGTAACTGTGGGTCCTCAGAGTCAAGGTTGACAGCTGTGGTGCTAGGTGGTGCCTGCTGGATGTTTCGCACTGCAGGTGGAGAGGCCACGGCACTGCTGTATCTCCTCACTTCTGGAGATGGGCTGCCTATGGGGTCGAGCAGCTCCTGCAGGGTGTCCTGGTCGAAGGTTGTGAGCTCTTCTCCATCTACATCATTGAAGAGTGGGACAGGCTGCTGACCAAGAGGTGATGTTTATTCCTCTGCAATGTAAAGGGCAGATACTGTTGTATGTGTAAGTCTACTTTGGGCAAGCATTTTCACAGTTGACAATCAGAGTGCATGACACTTTCCATTCTCTATTCTTACATGGTACACCTATTACTCACAGCTTTGTTAATCAATCTACAATGTCCCTAATGTTACATTTAGGTTGTTCATAGATTAGGACACTTTCCCTGTATACCAACAGTGAGGGGCCTATGTATAGCCCCCTGATGCACCTGTTACATCATCTGTTCAAACCTTCCTGTGGTGCTGGCTGATTCACCTTATTGGCAATGCAGGATTAATCTACTTAAAGTGTCTTCACACTGCATTGTGGATGAGTCACCCGTACTCACTAAAGTTTGCAAATGGGTGTTAATCATTAGGTTTTGAGGTGGAGATTAGACTGTAACTCCATTGATGTTGGCACCGCCACCTATTTTGGAGTGTGGCATGAGGAGGACACTCATGCACTTGAGATCAGGGATACAGCGATGTCCACGTTAAGATGAAAAGTAGATGTGCTTGAATTCCCCTACTTTGAGAAGTATCTATGTGTTTCAAGGAGGGCAACTCACATTGACACAGGACAATCCCATTAATTGATGTTGATGCACAGGGAGGAACACGTTCCTCTTCATTGACAACCATTCCCTTTATCCAGACACCCTTGCACTTTGGTGCAGTGCCAATGTTAAAATAATGCATGCAGGAGGACATAGGACTTTGACGCAGGCTTTTAAGATTGGTGCATTGTTGCACTGCAAACCTTTGTTGGACCTCACAGGGATGGGCATATGGATGATACATACTGTTGTGCCCAGGGTAATTGGATGCATTTGTTACTGGAAGGATGTTTACAGACATTAATAGCTATGCATTTGTTCACTACCACTGATAACCTTACCTAAAGGCCAATTTCCATGCATGTCAATGTGTCTTGGACCTCCAAAACCAGGACCATGATGACAATGACATACTGCTAACTAAACAACACAAGAAGATACTTTAATATGAATGATTGCATTTTGAGGAATAATGACAAGGGAAGGTGTAGCCAAATGACATGCATTATTGCCACAATGTGAATGAGGCCCATTCTCAAACTTCACTTACTGTGCACGTAACAGGGAATGTGTGGTTCTAAGAGCATTGCAAACAGAACAGGCATGTTGTGATTTTAAGGTACACATTCCTACGATGCTGATGCCCTACACTGTATTTGAAATGCATATCCCTTTTACTCAAAGGTAAAGCGCACCTTGTGAGAAGGTGGCCTGATATATGCTGTCCACTAGTGGTAGCTACGGAGAGCAGCCTTCAGGCTAAGTCTTTAAGGAATGTAAAGCAGCTTGTTTTACCAGTCTATAATCTCTTGAATGATCAAATGAAAGGACAACCACACCAGGTATATATTCAAAATATATGTATTTAGGTTAAAACACACCCCTCTAGTCTCTTTATGAGACTGGAGTTCGAAGTACTTTGTTTACAAGTTAGCAATTATCTGTAATAGCACAAATACACGTTTGGGCCCTATGGGCGTACCAAACCATATACCAAAAAAGTGGTAAAAGAACCACGACCGGAACAGACACTAGGCCTATAGCCTGTAGAATCGCTGGGACCCCAAGGAACCACACAGAGGACTCACGGGGAGTGTATGCAGTGTGTAAACACAACCGCGGGTTCCCTCTATCTTCTATGGGCAATGTCGCGGTTGGAAATTTAAAGATTAGGAACACTTCTAATCGAGCCAGGACCAAACCCTTTTGGACTTAAGAAGTTCTAGGGTTAGCACCCATGAGAGCACCAGAGTACTCGAGTTACCTCACCCAGGGAATCCGGGTGCATAGGAGTCTTTTGGTGTCGGGTCGCGTCATGGATTTCAATGGGAGCCTGCAAAGAACTGCTTCTGACGTGAAGAGGAGAAGTGTCCAAAGAGATCCAAGCCTGGATCTAGGATGGAAGGAACCTGAAAGCAGAGGGGGCAGAGTCTGTGTCACTAGTCAGTGACCAAGGGCAGGATGGACCAATGCCCACAGATGTCGGGTGCTTCAGGTGAGTTGATGGGTGTCTTGACTCTTCAGCCACGAGGTCCAGGAGGCGTCAACCAAGTCCACGAGCCGGATACGAGCTGTCCCACAAAGTTTGTTGAGTGCTGAGGTGTCGGCGACCAGAATGGACCCAACAAGCCTTGGCAACGGCAAGTCACTGGAATTCAGAGAAAGGGCTGCGGTGCAGACCAGCAAGGTCTGAGGGACTCACCCAGCGAGGGTAAGTCAGGGCACGTCAGGGCACGTCTGGAGCAACCAGGAAAGCCCAAGTAGAAAAGGAGTTGCCTTCGTGGGGACCTGCTAGCCAACGGGCTAGTGATCGCGAAGGAGCCTCGAGCGGTCGCACTTGAAGCTGGCCCACGGGTCACTCGTGGAGTGGAGGTCAACAATCTTCGGTGCAGGAGGTGCTCGGAGCCCAAATCACAACTTCGAGGAGGACCAGGAAGATAATGTTGCTGCAAAAGTTCACGGTGTCCAGAGGTCATGGTTCCACGTCACCCACGATAGCCACGGGCCTCAGCTTTGCTGTGGACTCAGGGTAGCCTGGAAGTCTGGAAATCCACCTCTGGTGATGCAAAGACTTCGGCGTCTGGCGGGAGCTTCAGCGATGTAGACCGGTCAGTTGCTTCTTTGGTGCCTGCCAAGCAGGGGAGTCACTCCTTGACCCCAAGGGAGATTTCTTCCATCTTCTAGTCGTGATAGAAAGTCGAAGGTCCAGGATATATGTTGCAGAGTTTCGTCCAGGACTCTTCAGCCACGAGGTCCAGGAGTCGTCAACCAAGTCCACGAGCCGGATACGAGCTGTCCCACAAAGTTTGTCGAATGCTGAGGTGTCGGCGACCAGAATGGACCCAACAAGCCTTGGCAATGGCAAGTTACTGGAATTCAGAGAAAGGACTGCGGTGCAGACCAGCAAGGTCTGAGGGACTCACCCAGCGAGGGTAAGTCAGGGCACGTCTGGAGCAACCAGGAAAGCCCAAGTAGAAAAGGAGTTGCCTTCGTGGGGACCTGCTAGCCAACGGGCTAGTGATCGCGAAGGAGCCTCGAGCGGTCACACTTGAAGCTGGCCCACGGGTCACTCGTGGAGTGGAGGTCAACAATCTTCGGTGCAGGAGGTGCTCGGAGCCCAAAGCACAACTTCGAGGAGGACCAGGAAGATAATGTTGCTGCAAAAGTTCACGGTGTCCAGGGGTCATGGTTCCCCGTCACCCACGATAGCCACGGGCCTCAGCTTTGCTGTGGACTAAGGGTAGCCTGGAAGTCTGGAAATCCACCTCTGGTGATGCAAAGACTTCGGCGTCTGGCGGGAGCTTCAGCGATGTAGACCGGTCAGTTGCTTCTCTGGTGCCTGCCAAGCAGGGGAGTCACTCCTTGACCCCAAGGGAGATTTCTTCCATCTTCTAGTCGTGATAGAAAGTCGAAGGTCCAGGATATATGTTGCAGAGTTTCGTCCAGGGTAATCTAAAGTCCTAGGTACTGGATTCCTATACTTACACCAAGTTTAGGGTAAGGACTGACTCTAAGGCCCCACCTATGGGTGGGTTTGGAAAGAGGGGTGGTTACACCCATTTCCTGTGCCCAGTTTCGCGCCAGAGCAGGGGCAGGTAGCCCCTGCAACCGGTTTGAACTGGGCTATGCACAGGGACAGCAAACGTGCCCCCAGTGCAAGACTTCAAAGCACCAGAGAGAGCTCCCACCCAGCCCCAATAAACATCTGCCTGTCTGGGGAGGTGGTTCCCTTCGACAGGAAACCTATTGTCCAGGCCTACCCTGCCGGAGTTTCGGTCAGCAGCAGACCCGTGTCTGTGGCAGAGGCATCCATTTTGTGATGCCAGGGCTCAGGAAAGTCCTACCGGGTTTGACCAGTGTGAACATGTCTTTCCCGCTTGAAGTGTGGAATGCTACCCCTGCCGCCAGAACTGGCAGGGGGGGTAGTATTCCAAAGCGTTTGACACCAAACACGACATGTTTTGATGCAGCCATTCCAAAGTTAGCATTTACCGCAAGGTTATAATGCACTTAAGAGTATATGGTATGGCTGTGTTACAGAACAGCCATAAGGAAGTATTTCCGAAAGCTGTAGAGGGGCTCAGCTCATGCTTGGGCACCCTCTCACACAAAACCAAGCACACTGCCTTCAGGATTGTCAAGGCCTGCCATAGGAGTGGCTTATAGGTTTATATGTATCTGTATATATGTGTGGATATAGGTAGCCTTATACCACTGTAAGGGGTGCAAGCACACCCTTACCCAGGCTGCAGTAGCAGTAGCAGACCTATGGTGCCATTTTGGAGTGCTTCCCAGGGGTGGCATAATACATGCTGCATCCCCTGGTAGGCCTCTGAGGTACCTATGCCCTAGGTACATAGTATACCATATATTAGGGGCTTATAAGGCACTCCAGAATATAATTAGATATGTACCTAATGTACATGCAAACCATTTTAGAGAGGAAGCAGCTAGGCTGTGGTTCTGATTAGCAGGGCCACAGCCAGACTAAAGTCGAAAAACTGTGAAACACCAGCAAAAAGTGGGGGTACCCATGTGAAGCAGATCCTACTCTCCTACACACCTTGGCCCTCCAATATGTTAATTTTTGACCATATGGAATGTGCACATCATTGGCACAAGGTGCTTGCAAGAGCAGTGCAGCTTTTGATGTGGGCAACATGGGAGTCTACTTTAATAAGTGCTCTACAACATTTTTAGATGTGGTTATGTGTGCTTCTTTCAGCTGCACACATAAAAGCAGCATTTAAGCCACTACAATTGCTTGTGGCATATTTCCAAGGCACTATTGCAACAGGACCATCATCAACTTTTGGTTTACTGCGGGAAAGCATGCATCACAATATATATATATGGTTTTGAAAGGTGAGAAAGGGAGATGAGGGAAGTAACTGCCTCCCTTTGGAGATTCTGGACTGTCGTGCAAGATAGGCCAATGAGGAGCAGCAACATGGATTGTGAATGTGCTTATAACTTTTACATGCAAATCATGTGGCTTTTTGTGCGCTGAAAATAAGAATATGAAGAAATGCACTTTGAATATGAACTCATGTTTGTGGTGCAGTGACACTATTTAGTTTTATTTAAATGCGCACCACAATACAGAGTTGGAACAATAATGATGGTGCATGCTGGTATATGCAGGAAAATGTTGAGCCACGTGACATAACAGTTCAAATACTGCAAGCAATCCTACTCACCTGTGACCAAGGCAATCTGCTGAAACGCGTAAGGGCTTTAAATTGCTGCCTTCTCCCAGAGGAATAAATGCATTGATGGAATCCAGCATCGGGCTTCTGTGTTTTCTTTTGTGTGTGCACGTCGTGCTTTAACGGGTCTCTCCATTCCCGTAAACAGAAGCCGCCCCCTTCATGGAGTTCTTGTGTGGATATATATATATATATATATATATATATATATATATATATATATATATATATATATATATATATATATATATATATATATATATATATATATATATATATATATATTAAAAAAACAGAAAACTTTATTTACCAGTTTCAAAATAAGCACAATGTCATTACCAGCTCGAAATTCAATAACATTTGCAACATTACACAGTATTCGACAGACAGATTTACCTGCTACACATGAGACCGAGCTCCGCATGGCTTCTCCGAACATCGCTCAATAACACATCTCGTACATAGTGCGCCACCCTGACCAAGTACATTTCTAAACATCGTATTCCTGAATCGCAGTTAAAACACATTTCAGGAGTCATGATCCAGTTAAATTGGCGTATCCCAGTTGTGTGCGTAAAAATCTTTATTTTGGAATTTAGCCAATACCTGCAGGTACGATCCCGCTATTTGACCGCGTGTGAGATTGTGATAGTGTTGTGGCTGTGTACTGTTTAAAAGGAGCCCAGATATCCCGGGGACAGGATTTACTGGGCAACGTGGAAGCATATAAATCGTAGTTGAGCTGGCAATAGGCAAGACTGCATAGCCAATCCTTGCACTGTGGTACCGCCCTCTGCCCCCATTTAAATGCAATCTCCCTTTTTGCCAGCAGCAGCCCCAACGCTGTGAACTTCCGGACCGGTTTTGGGATGTTATGTACATATCCCAATAAGGCTATGGCTGGTGCAGGGTCTATATCAAAACCAATCAAGTCCCCCAGTGTGTGAAATATGTCGGTCCAGAATCTGCCTATCTTGGGACAAGTCCAAGCCAGGTGCGCAAAGTCTGCATGTGGGACCCTACATTTAAGGCAGCAGTGGGGCCTGTCCTGGCCTATTTTGTGTGACATTTCGGACGTGATATAATCTTGCCGTAGGAATTTGAAGTGTAGAAGCTTATGTCTGCTGTTTAAGGGCACCTCCTTAGTTTGTAAACAGCATGCAGCCCATTGATCATCAGACATTGGGTGGCCCAGGTCTCCCTCCCACGCGGCCCTATCTTGGTGTCATGGACTGGAACCATCTCTACGCAGGCCCTGTATTATTTAGAAACCAAATGGTCCCCTGTGCTACTGTCTAGTATTATGGACAGGGTGGGTTAGAGAGTTGTGTTCAATGGGAAAGCCGGGGACCCTAGCTTTTAAAGCTGCTCGCATGCGGGCAAGCACAAACCTATCCATAAATGATGCCTCTGAAACTTGTCACTGTCGGAGACTGAAAAAACTTGGCCCTCAATGTAAAGATCGCCTATTTTTTTCACGTCGAACCTAGTAAGTGTACGTTGTACTATCCTTTCCTTGGTAATTGGGATCCATCGCTGATAGGAAAGCGGTAGGCTCGGGGAGTACATACTCGGAGAACCCAGCACCCTGAGCAGTTTTTTCCAGGCCCAAATGGTTGTGGACACCGTCTGGATGACTAGGGGATCGCGCGGGTAACCCTGCGGGGATTCTGGCATCAGGGTGAATCCAGGAGTGAGCATAGCCACATTGCGCAATCAAATAATATAACTGAAAGTTAGGGACTCCCAATTCTGTGCCAGTGGTAAGGGGGAATATCACAGACTTCGGCCAATTTATACCAAGGCCAGAAAACTGCCAAACCAAACTATTTCTCCGATCAAGGGGGCCAAATTGGTTTGGGGGTCCCTGACATATAGTATAACGTCATCTGCGTAGAGTGACACCAATAAAGGCCCAGTGTTGAACTGGAGCCCTCCATGGAGATGGTGTTCCTGTAAGTGTCTAACGAGTGGGTCCATTGCCAATATGAAAAGCAATGGAGACAAAGGGCAGCCTTGCCTTGTGCCTCGAGATAATGTAAAGGAGCGGGAAAGCGTTCCATTTAAGCGCAGTCGAGCAGTGGGGGCCTAGTATAGCAGCGCGGTTAGGTTGACAAATCCAAAGGACATGCCCAACCGGCGCATAACCGTCCATATAAAGGGCCATTAAAGAGAATCAAAAGCGTTCTCCACGTCTAGGAACACTGCCGCTGCTGGAACTGCCGGGTTGATGCGGTGGAGGACTGCGAAGAGAGTACGTAGGTTTAGAGAGGTAGATCTATGGGGGACAAATCCTGACTGGACTGAGGATATTATTTTATCTAATAGGGCAAGGCGCACTGAGATCGTTTTAGCCAGAATTTTATAATCAAAGTTTAACAATGATAGCGGCCGATATGATCCGCATTGCAAGGGGTCCTTACTGAGCTTGGGCAACAGTACGATAACCGCCTCCCGCAGAGTCGACGGAAGCAGATATCATTCCAAGGATTCATGGTAGACCTCCAAAAGTTTAGGGTCTAGGATATCTTTGTTTCGTTTGTAAAATCGCCCGTGAAGCCATCCAGGCCAGGGGCGGAGGCACCGTTGAAAGCATCAATCGCGCCTGTTATCTCATCCTTTGAGAAAGGCTTGGCAAGGAAATCCTGCATGTATTTGTCCAATACTGAGGGACATGCTTCACAATATTTACAACGCAGCACACATATGTACAGCAAAAGGCCATTGTTGTTTATGTCCAGGTAGGGAGACATTACTGCACATTGAAAATCTTCCCCTCAATGCAGGCACCCTTGCACCATGGTGCAAGGGTGCCTGCGTTGGCGCTGGGCTGCTAACTTTTGCACCAGCACAGGGGTAAACACAGGGCTGCATCATATTGTTGTAAATATAGTGCAGCACTGCATGTTAAGCCAAGGAGGCTAACGCCATGCTCCATCACTTCTCTAGTGATTATGCAACTTTGCTTGTTAATATAGCCCAGAGTTAGGAGACACATGAATGGTCAATTGTAATTATATATATGCATGTGTGCTGGATTACAAGTTACTTACAGCACCATTAAGTGTCTTTCTATGTATTTGTTGATTATGCCAACAGCTTAAGTGACATGTGAATGTACCCCCAATTACCTATGTATCTGGAATTTGATCTGCATACCGTGTGGGTGGGCACTGAGACATATTTAGATGGACAGAAGCAACATTACTACTCCACCCCACACCCCACCCCTGTGTCCCTGGCTGTTAATTATCCTGTTGCTGATGTAGCTGGTCATAGTCAGCACTAGCCTGTCCCTCGACTCCAACCTCCAACTCCTCACAGATGACTGCGGACACCTGTTCCTCCAAGGCATCTATCTCCTCCTGTGGCGCTGGACACCCACCTCCTGTCTGCAGTGCTTCCTGTTCGTTGTTGGCCAGTTTCTGCTTAGTCTTGCGCTTGGCATCATTCCAGCGCTTCTTATAGTCGGTGTTAGAAAAACACTCCCACACCGGAAGGGTGGTGGTGTTCTCCCAGACATACACTGTGGTAGCTTGGCTCGAGTGGTCAGGGATCAGGCACCGTGCTAAGCATACGTCATACCCACACAATAACCATGCGTGCATCCGTTCCAAAAACGACACTACACCTTAAAAATTATACTGAAAATATATCTCTTTATCTTCTTTTCTCTTAGTTGCTGATTAAATAAATAATAATACAATCACAGTACACAAGGCTTTTCCTGTGGAAGGGTAAATCAAATCAATAATACTTCAACGATTCAATAAATAAGGTAGATCATAAATAATCAAGGCATAAATATAAGTGCATTACATAAAAGGCAATTAAATATTACGAGGCAATAAATACTGCGAGACAATAAATACTGTGCGACAATAAATACTCTGAAACAATAAATACTGTGAGGCCATAAATAGGATGAATACAATAAATACAGTGCTCTCAATAAATAATAAAAGCCAACAGTGACACTTGAAAATCAGTTCACATTCCTGAGGTACTATGGGATGATTTGGCCCAATCCCAGCTTGTAGAGTTTTGGATGACCTGCGGGGTGTACTACCTGGCTTGGACAAGGCTGAGGCCTAAACTGAGGTAGATCAAGGGGGAATCTAGAGATCTGGCTCTCCCACACTACACAACCCCTCTGTATTAGTCTCAGCTCACCCCTGGCACTATCAAGCTGGTTCCAGCACCTCTCTAGCCTCTAGGATGGTCTCTTAGGGCTTCACAGGGCCTTAGGCGCCCTCTATTCCACTTACTGCCCTTTTTATGAAGTTCCGACGCCGCCGGAGTCGTGTCGACGCTGTGAGGCGGTTCCGGTTCGATGTCGGCGGCCTCGGCTCAATGACAGTTCTTGTCGACGCCGGGAGGCGGTTCCGGTTCGATGTCGGCGGCCTCGGTTCGATGACGTCGGGCGGTCTTGGCTCGATGTCGACTTCGGGCGGCTCCGGTTCGATGACGTCGGGCGGCCTTGGCTCGATGTCGACTTCCGGCGGCTCCGGAGTGCGATCTCCACTCCCGACCTCCGGTGCTCCTTTCCTCAGGTTCCGGCGACTCCGGAGTGCGACCTCCACTCCCGACCTCCGGCACGGTTCTCTTCAGGTTCCGGCGACTCCAGAGTGCGATCTCCACTCCCGACCTCCGGCACGCTTCACCTCGGTCTCCGGCGACTCCGGGGGGCGGACTTCACTCCCCCGTCGACGCCGCACACTCGACCTCAGGTGACTTCCTCCTCGACCTCTGGTGTCTCCACGACCTCCGTCGGCACCCTCTCTCGACCTCTGGTGGCTCCGGGTACGACGTCTGCTTTCCAGTCAGCGCCGCTTCTCCACCTCGGGCTCAAGGTCTCCAGGCTTCTCGACGTCGGACTTCAGGAAGTTACCAGTAACCAGGTCAGGAACTTGCTGTTCTTCACTTTTAAGGCCTGTTCCGGCTGTCCAGGTCCTTAAGATGGTTTTTCTTGCTTTCGCCCACACAGGGCTCCAGGCTGGGCTCAGTCAGCAGGGACTAGTATCAAGGGTGGGTTTCTGGACCCCACTCCAGGCACAAGTTTCCACCCCTGCTGCCTCACTCCTTCCTCCTTCAGTTCTGTGCTCCTCTCTCTTCACCAGTCAGGTGCCAACTGCCAACTCCAACTGCCAACCTGGAGATGCCTTCCCAACATTCTAAACCTGCCTCACACTGTCACAGGGTTCTGGAATGTTCTGGAAGGTGCTGGTAGGTTCCAGTGATGTCACAGGTGACAATGGGTGGCCACCATTTTGTGTTTCAGGCCCTCAGACAGAAGTTCCAGGGGTAGATAAAATGGCTCCCTGAATCTGCATCAATACTAAAAAGTCTGGTGGTTCCCAAAAAGGAAAAAAATACTAACAGGGTTTGAGGCAAGAGTGGGACAAAATAAATAATGATGAGGAGGGACCACCCAAAGGGCTGACAGGTCTAACACGCGTCCCCCCCCAGCTGAAAGTGGGGAGAGCTACCCAACCCCTTGGGAGTTCTCATCACTAAGGCGGAAATACCTTGAGAGACCGTCTGCATTGGCGTGGTCCACTCCAGGCCGATGTTCCACCTGAAAGTCCATTCCCTGTAGGGAGATAGACCACCTCAACAACTTGGGATTCTCCCCCTTCATCTGCATCAGCCAACAAAGGGGTCTGTGGTCGGTCTGCACTAGGAAGTGCGAGCCAAACAGGTATGGCCGCAACTTCTTCAGAGCCCATACCACTGCAAAGGCTTCTCGCTCTATTGCACTCCACTTCTGTTCCCTGGGAAGTAGTCTCCGGGATAGGAAGACCACGGGTTGATCCAGACCCTCTTCATTGAGTTGCGATAACACTGCCCCAATGCCATGTTCCGATGCATCTGTCTGGACAATGAACTTCTTGGAAAAGTCTGGGGCCCTTAAGACCGGGGTCTTGCACATGGCTTGCTTCAGCTTTACGAAGGCCTGCTGACAAGCCTCCGTCCAGACTACCCGTCGAGGTTGCTTCTTGGACGTAAGCTCCGTGAGGGGGGCCACGATGGTACCGTATCCCTTCACGAAGCGGTGGTAGTATCCGGTGAGGCCCAAAAATGCTCGGACCTCAGTCTGAGTCTTGGGGGGTTCCCAGGCCATGATGGCCTCGATCTTCGCCTGGAGGGGTTGCACCGCTCCCCTACCCACCAAGTGTCCAAGGTACACTACCGACCCCTGCCCGATCTGGCACTTGCTGGCCTTGATCGTTAAACCAGCTTGTCTCAGGGCCTGGAGAACAGCTTGCAGGTGATGCAAGTGATCCTCCCAGCTGTTACTGAAGACGGCTATGTCATCCAGATAAGCAGCAGAGAAACTCTCCATTCCAGTGAGGATCTGGTTCACCAGATGCTGAAACGTGGCAGGTGCGTTCTTGAGCCCAAAGGGCATCACACAGAACTGGTAGTGGCCTTTGGGCGTGGAGAAGGCTGACCTTTCCCTAGCTCCGTCAGTCAAAGAGATCTGCCAGTACCCAGAAGTAAGGTCAAAGGTACTTAGATATTGGGCAGCTCCCAGCCGGTCAATCAATTCATCCGCCCTTGGGATCGGATGAGCATCAGTTTTGGTTACTGAGTTCAGTCCCCAGTAGTCCACACAGAACCTCAGTTCCGGTTGGGCACCCGGTGGTGCGGCTTTTGGTACTAGCACCACCGGACTGGACCAGGGGCTGCTGGAAGGTTCGATCACTCCTAGCTCCAGCATCTTAGTGACTTCACTGTGAATGCTGGCCTTCACCTTGTCTGACATCCGGTAGATCTTGGACTTCACAGGTGGGCTGTCTCCTATGTCCACATCATGGACGCACAGGTGAGTCCTACCCGGAACAAGGGAGAACAACGAAGAGTACTGTCCCAGGACCTGGCGGCAGTCCTCCTGCTGTTCAGGAGTTAGAGATGGGGAGAGAATCACTCCCTCCACCGACCCATCCTTCTCTTGAGACGCAAACAAATCGGGGAGAGGCTCGCTTTCCACGTCCTCTGCTCCGTCAGTCACCATCATCAAAATGACTTCGGGCCTCTCGTGGTGAGGTTTGAGGCGGTTGGCATGCAGCACCCGTAGGGGCTGACGAGGGGTCTTAAGATCCACCAAGTAGGTAGCCTTACCCTTCTTCTCCAATACCTCAAAGGGTCCTGACCAGCGATCCTGGAGGGCGCTAAGCTCTCCTGGTTCGATCACCCACACCTTCTGGCCAGGCTCCAATTCCACCGGGTGAGCGTTGTGGTCATACCACGCCTTCATTACTGCTTGGCTGGCCTCCAAGTTGTCAGAAGCTTGCTTCCACAACTTAGCCATTTGGCTCCGGAAGGCCAGCATGTAGCTCACCACATCCTGGGGAAGCTTTCTGGGAGTTCTTTCCCATCCGTCTCTCACCAGGCTGAGAGGTCCACGCACAGGGTGCCCGTACAAAAGCTCAAAGGGGCTGAAGCCCACTCCCTTCTGTGGCACTTCCCTGTAAGAAAACAATAGGCAGGGTAGGAGGACGTCCCATTTCCTCCGCAGGCTTTCAGGCAGACTTCTGATCATGCCTTTCAATGTTTTATTGAACCTTTCCACCAGACCATTGGTCTGGGGGTGGTAAGGAGTGGTGAACCGGTAGGTCACTCCACACTCCTTCCACATGGCCCACATGTATGCTGACATGAAGTTGGTCCCCCTGTCGGACACAACTTCCTTGGGAAAACCCACTCGGGTAAAGATTCCCATCAGGGCCCTAGCCACAACAGGTGCTGTAATGGTCCTTAGAGGTATAGCCTCTGGGTACCGTGTGGCATGATCCACCAAAACCAGGATAAACCTGTGACCAGCTGTAGTAGGCGGATCTAATGGACCCACAATGTCGATGCCCACCCTTTCAAAGGGGGTGCTAACGACAGGAAGTGGTTCCAGGGGAGCTTTCAGCTTCACCCCTGTTTTCCCACTGGCTTGGCAAGACACACATGTCCGGCAGTAGGCGTCGGACGACACTTTCATTTGAGGCCAATAAAAGTGTGGGACAAGACGGGCGAAGGTCTTGTCTTGCCCCAGGTGTCCTGCCAATGGGATCTCGTGAGCCAACTCCAGAAGGAAGGCTCGATAACGTTGAGGGACTACCAAGGCTCGTGACGATCCATGTAGGGGTGCCTTGGGTTCACTGTAGAGGAGGCCATCCTCCCAGTAAACACTGTAGTTCCCTTCAACGTTCCCTGCTGCCTGGGCTTCGGCCTGTCGCCTCAGTCCCTCAAGGGTAGGGCACTCCTCCTGGCCCTGGCAGAATTCCTCCCTGGTCGGGCCTCCCTCCACGTGCCACTCGGCCGGGATGGGGAGGTCCTCCAGTTTGGTGACATCCCCCACCGCAGACTCCTGGTCCACCACCTCCGGTGGCCTATCCGTCCTACGGGGTGCGGACGCCGAGGCAGGCTCCTCCTGTCCTCGGTTCTTCCCTTGATCGGCAGCTGGCTGGGCCTTTGTTCCAGGCTCCAGCCTGAACGAACTCCCTCTCCGGGTAGTCGCGGACCCTGTGCTCACACAGGCCCAGACAGGTGTACCCAGCATCTCAGTGTGAGTCCGGTATTCCACCTCTTTCCAAGCATTGTGCTCCATGTCATTCCCCAGCAGACAATCGACTGGCACGGCAGGGCTTACGGCAACTCGAAGTGAACCTGCAACCCCTTCCCATTCAAAGGGAACCTCGGCCACCGGATAGTGGCCCATTCTGCCGTCAGCCATCGCGGCAGGGTGGAGTACATCGGGAATCACCTGCTCTGGAGACACCAGTTGGCTACGCACCATAGTCATACTGGCTCCTGTGTCTCTCAGAGCCTCCCCCCTTTGGCCGTTGATGGTGACCCACTGCCCATACTTTATAGTATTTGCGGGCACCTGGATCTTAGGAACCATCTCCCGTTCTCCCAGGGACACTAAAGTGACACCCGCCCACTCCCTTCCCTTAATTAAAGGCATCTCCTCCCCGAGCACTACACTAGCTACTCCGGGGGCCTTTCCTCCAATGGGAGGGGGTGGTCGTTTTGGGCACTTCGCATCTCCCTTATAGTGTCCAACGCCACCGCACTCGAAGCAATGGACAACCCTTGGCTGCTGACTCTGGCCAGGATTAGGGTTTCTGGGTGGGTTAGCCCTAGGGGTGAATCCTGTTCCCTTACCTTGGAAATTATTTTGGGGGCCTTTGAAGAACTCCTTTTTCTTCCCCCCCCCCCCTCTTTCTTCTGGGGGGCGCCCTGTCCGGCCTTTTGAGTATCCCCTCCAGTCCCCCTTGTGGACACCCGGGTACTAGCCCAAATGTCCGCCTCCTCAGCAAGCTTCCGGGGATTGGTCAGCTTGCTATCCACCAGGTGTTGACGCAGTTCAGGGAAACATTTTTCGAGCAGGTGTTCCTTCAATACTAAATCAAACAACCCCTCGTAGTTCCTCACTTCACTGCCCTGAATCCAACCCTCTAATGCCTTCTTTGCATAATCCAGGAAGTCCACCCAATTCTGTGTGCCCAGTTTGTGGCTACCCCGGAACTTCTGTCTGTATTTCTCGGGTGTTAGTCCAAACTTTCGTATGAGCGCCACTTTCATGGTGGGGTAGTGGGTCTGCTCATCCTGCTCTAGGGCCAATAATGCATCCCTACCAGCTGGAGGCATGTACCTGTACAATCCCCCTCCCCAGTACTTCTCTGGAACCCCATGGGCCCTTAATGAGACCTCATAGGCCGCTAGCCACTTGGCAATATCGTCGCCCACACCATAGCTAGCCACTATGTCTTTCGGCATATAGGGTTTGGGTTCCCTGGTGAACTCTCTTTCTTCGCTGCCACCATTAGGAATAGGGTGTGCCCCGACTCGTAGGATCTGGAGATCTATCTCCCTTAACCTCAACTCATGAGCCATCCTCTGTTCCTCCTTCTCTTTCTCCAGCCTTGCTAAGTCCCATGTGAGCTGTCTTTTCTCCCTCCGGTCTGTTAACTCCACTTCAGACAAGCCACCGCTAGAGGTACTGCTGCCCTTCCTGGAAAGTGTCCTGGGCCCCCCTAACAGGTTCCCCACCTCAGGTTGGTACAAACCAGCTCCCTCACTGTCGGGCTCTCTATCCCTGTCCTCCTCCTCAGCCTTGCTTTCTCGTCGTGCCTCCCCCCAAGCCCTTAAGCTGGTTTGGAGTGCACCCTTCTTTGCTCCTGGGGGACAATACACCCCCTCCCGCTGACAAAACTCCCTGAGTTGGGCCACAGTGTACGTTTCTAAATTCTCCAGTACAAACTCCATCTTGCCCACTCAGGTCAGAGGACAGTTATTTGCAGAAGCTATGCATGGGGGTACCTTTTATAATACCTCCTCCCACCACCAGAGTAAATTTGGAAAAAACAAAAACTCACAATTAGGAAGTCCGCTTGGAGAAAACTCCCGGTGTAGGCCTATGGACTACCCACAGTTATTGTCGAGTATACGTAGGCACAGCTCTATCCCACCGCTGAACACCAATTATGTTAGAAAAACACTCCCACACCGGAAGGGTGGTGGTGTTCTCCCAGACATACACTGTGGTAGCTTGGCTCGAGTGGTCAGGGATCAGGCACCGTGCTAAGCATACGTCATACCCACACAATAACCATGCATGCATCCGTTCCAAAAACGACACTACACCTTAAAAATTATACTGAAAATATATCTCTTTATCTTCTTTTCTCTTAGTTGCTGATTAAATAAATAATAATACAATCACAGTACACAAGGCTTTTCCTGTGGAAGGGTAAATCAAATCAATAATACTTCAACGATTCAATAAATAAGGTAGATCATAAATAATCAAGGCATAAATATAAGTGCATTACATAAAAGGCAATTAAATATTACGAGGCAATAAATACTGCGAGACAATAAATACTGTGCGACAATAAATACTCTGAAACAATAAATACTGTGAGGCAATAAATACTGTGAGGCCATAAATAGGATGAATACAATAAATACAGTGCTCTCAATAAATAATAAAAGCCAACAGTGACACTTGAAAATCAGTTCACATTCCTGAGGTACTATGGGATGATTTGGCCCAATCCCAGCTTGTAGAGTTTTGGATGACCTGCGGGGTGTACTACCTGGCTTGGACAAGGCTGAGGCCTAAACTGAGGTAGATCAAGGGGGAATCTAGAGATCTGGCTCTCCCACACTACACAACCCCTCTGTATTAGTCTCAGCTCACCCCTGGCACTATCAAGCTGGTTCCAGCACCTCGCTAGCCTCTAGGATGGTCTCTTAGGGCTTCACAGGGCCTTAGGCGCCCTCTATTCCACTTACTGCCCTTTTTATGAAGTTCCGACGCCGCCGGAGTCGTGTCGACGCCGTGAGGCGGTTCCGGTTCGATGTCGGCGGCCTCGGCTCAATGACAGTTCTTGTCGACGCCGGGAGGCGGTTCCGGTTCGATGTCGGCGGCCTCGGTTCAATGACATCGGGCGGTCTTGGCTCGATCTCGACTTCGGGCGGCTCCGGTTCGATGACGTCGGGCGGCCTTGGCTCGATGTCGACTTCCGGCGGCTCCGGAGTGCGATCTCCACTCCCGACCTCCGGTGCTCCTTTCCTCAGGTTCCGGCGACTCCGGAGTGCGACCTCCACTCCCGACCTCCGGCACGATTCTCTTCAGGTTCCGGCGACTCCAGAGTGCGATCTCCACTCCCGACCTCCGGCACGCTTCACCTCGGTCTCCGGCGACTCCGGGGGGCGGACTTCACTCCCCCGTCGACGCCGCACACTCGACCTCAGGTGACTTCCTCCTCGACCTCTGGTGTCTCCACGACCTCCGTTGGCGCCCTCTCTCGACCTCTGGCGGCTCCGGGTACGACGTCTGCTTTCCAGTCAGCGCCGCTTCTCCACCTCGGGCTCCAGGTCTCCAGGCTTCTCGACGTCGGACTTCAGGAATTTACCAGTAACCAGGTCAGGAACTTGCTGTTCTTCACTTTTAAGGCCTGTTCCGGCTGTCCAGGTCCTTAAGATGGTTTTTCTTGCTTTCTCCCACACAGGGCTCCAGGCTGGGCTCAGTCAGCAGGGACTAGTATCAAGGGTGGGTTTCTGGACCCCACTCCAGGCACAAGTTTCCACCCCTGCTGCCTCACTCCTTCCTCCTTCAGTTCTGTGCTCCTCTCTCTTCACCAGTCAGGTGCCAACTGCCAACTCCAACTGCCAACCTGGAGATGCCTTCCCAACATTCTAAACCTGCCTCACACTGTCACAGGGTTCTGGAATGTTCTGGAAGGTGCTGGTAGGTTCCAGTGATGTCACAGGTGACAATGGGTGGCCACCATTTTGTGTTTCAGGCCCTCAGACAGAAGTTCCAGGGGTAGATAAAATGGCTCCCTGAATCTGCATCAATACTAAAAAGTCTGGTGGTTCCCAAAAAGGAAAAAAATACTAACAGGGTTTGAGGCAAGAGTGGGACAAAATAAATAATGATGAGGAGGGACCACCTAAAGGGCTGACAGGTCTAACAGTCGGCCACTGTACTCTTGACTTCTGCTACAGCATTTCCCTTGCTAACAATGGATTGCCAAATGGCATTTTTGGTCCCCAATAACACCCTGGAGCTGATGAAGAGCAAGTGTTGATTCTCCGTCACCTTCGCAATCAAGATAACATTTTTCTGCTGACTGAATCTTATTTTCCTCTTCCCCTGGGACTCTGGCTGGTCATCCTGGCTGTTAGGGGAGTTAGAGGGCGTTGTTGTCTGCTGCTGAACTGGGTCCAGAAAGCTACATTTTGCTTTCAGTTTTATTTTTGTATTTCGCAGGCTTTTTGTGTTTTTTTTTTACTGCAAAACCTTAAATAAAGTGACGTGCGGCTAACTAATGTGAGTTTTCTGGCCGCTTATTAGGCGGGCGTTACTTTTTTCACGTTAGCGTCAAGATTTTTATCGCCGTGACGCTAGTGTTTGCGGCAACTTTCGCCACCATGGGCTGATCCTCTCACCATGTACCGACGTTTTGTAAATACGTCCCTAACATGGCGATAGTTTTTGGAAATACACGGCGTAAAGAAAATTGCCGCTAAGCAACGCTAACCTTGCTTAGCGGCAATTCTTGTAAATATACCCCCAGATTTCCCAAATCCATACAGAAACATATAATATAGCAACAAAACAATCCCCCAATCAACGGTCTTTATCTTTTAATATCTTGTGTGTCGCTGTCAATGCCCCTATCATAAATAAAATTCTTAAGGAGCATTGTTCTTTGAGAGCAAGGTTTAATTAAGTAGAATGGCATGGAAGCAGCTGTAGCTCCAGAAAAATGTCTGACAAAAACTCCTTGCACAGGTAGTTTTACCCTCGTCCAGCAATGGATATTTCTGCAACGGTTCAGTTCTTATTTAATACAAACAGATGCATATTTATTACACGCCTATTAACTTCTTTCTGGTATATTAATAACATTTGTTTAAAAGTGCACTTTTCCCCACTCTAGCTGCAACTTTGAGAGATACTTTCAAATGCCAGAATGAGAACATCATATCTCACTCCCTAGTCTTCCCAGACCATCCACAGCTGAGCTCTGCAAAATCCCCTTAAATATTAGTTGTTGAAGCTCAAGCATGTGTTTAGTGTTGCAGAAATGTTTTCATGTGACAAAACCAAGATGGAGTCTGTTTAGTTATTGCATTTGCAGCCAAGACACTCACAAATCCCTCCTTTTGGCTGATCAGACTGTAGCCATGTGTGAAGTGGAGTCTGAGACCCCATGTGCTGGGTGGGGGTGATCAAGAGGCGTACCAACAACAAATACTCTACTACCATATACTCAACTGGGCCCATAAACACACACACAACTGAGTAAACCGCTGAAGTCAAAGTTTGTGGGGGTGATCACAAACTCAAGATTAGTTATTCACCATTCATAACCAATCTTTCACTGATCAAAAAGTTCTTTCCTCTGGCCGATGGACCATTACTTGAAGTACTTGATGGTGATAATGAAGCTTAACTCTAAAACTTCTCTATAACTTAAAGTAAATAACCACAGACTCGGATAAGTTTTGTCTTTATCTAAATTACTTGCATGTGAACCATTTCGAAAATACAGTGCAATCACCGTCACTCATAGGAAGGAAGATTCAATTAATCAAATCATCAACACATACTTCAAACTTGCAATGACTTATGCTCAGAAATGAGAGGACAGAGAGAAAAGAACACCTACAATTTGCAGGAAGTTATAGTTACCAAGGATGATGATGTGAAGACCAACCCCCTGGCCAATGGGCTGGTATGGGTACCCTGGGATAGTTCAGGAGACAAAGACTTCAGGACAGGATTCAGGACAAGATAGATGACCTCTCTAGCATACACCCCTCTCTGACACTCTCTTCCTCCTCGAGATTCTTCTGCGATCTTCTTTCTAACCCACTGAAATTAGGATGGATGGTGTTACATTCGATTCTTCATCAGCATCTCTTGCTACTCCAACAGCACACACACAGCTTACAGCATCTCAGCATCAACGTCTCTCTAACAGCATCCCAAGCTCTGCTAATTAACTAACTAAAGCTACATCAGTTATACCTTTCGCTCTTCATGTACCACCCACTAAAGTTTCAATTTCTCAAAAACACGAAATCTAATTGGACAGACAAGGGGGAAAGATCATCACACCATGCTCATATGTCATCTTAGTCTATCAACCCATTGTTCAAAAATACAAACCCTTAATTTTTATTCATAAACTTTATTCCCACCCGTATTCGCACTTCAATTGAAACAATTGTTTTTATTTAACATGTGAGTTCATTCATCCAGAGGTCTTCAGTGCTTGTTCCCAGGGTATGTAACTTTTGTGTCCTTGGACCGTATTCAAATGCATCATCATTCTTCCGGCTCACTTTCAACAGGCATGCGCAGAAATCACATGCTTTAGCAAACTCTGGACACACACAAGAGGCCCAAATGTGCACTAATAAGAAAGTAAAAAAGACAAATGTTATTTTCAGAAATAAATGGTTTCACTGTATACCATCCATCTCTACTCTATTCCCCTTTAATTATTAATACTTTCCCCGCATTAGCATTAGTAAAATAACTCGTCTTTGCTTTAGCTAAGCAGGTGCCATGCACGCGAGTCTTTAAGAATCCATTTTAGTGCCTTCTGCTCATGAGCAAGAATTTCCTCCCAAGCATTACTACGTCACATTGCGTAGATGCAGTTGACGAATGTGCAGTAAATATTTCCCTGTTAAAGCGGTTTTATTAGTTCGTCCGAATAGTTATCTTTAGTAAACACATATGCAAGCTTCTCTAACCCTCATTTTTATGTGTTGCACATTAGTTTTACACAATAAGTAATTAATAACATGTTAGGGAGTTAAATGAGAGGATTGCTGCCGAGAAAGTCTCTTTTCTACGAGCCCTTGCTCCATCAATCCCCTCTCTGATGGCATTTTGAGCCTTCACAAAATTACCCATCACAATCAGATGCCAACTTTAGCATATCTCAGTTTCTTTTCCTCCCTTTTGGTTCCTAATCTCATCTGTGTTTTTCAAATCCTTCATTCTATTATACAATTTTCCTTTCATTTCTTCCAGCTGAATTTCTTCATATTTCCTTTTCTTTTCCTTTCCATTCACTTCATATTTTCTTCCTTTTCCTTTGTTTCTTCAACATTTACACCATATCATTATTGTTAAAACTATTATTGTTATACCAACTAACGGGAAAATGATTTGACCTAAAATACCTTTTCCAAAATCAGTAAACCAAGTCTCTTTTGATGAAATACTTTTTGTTAGTCTTTCCCATACACTGTCAACCTCCAGTGAATTCAATTTTTCATGAAGTTTGGTAATATTCTTTATACATCCCTTAATTTCCTTACTCTTGTCAGGAATGTAAGTGCAGCAATGTTGGAACTTTCTGCATTTTACAGACTCCACCCTCTTTTGGCAATAAGATATCAAGCGCAAGTCGGTTTTGTAAAACCATTGACCTATTCACAACCATCTTTGTATTAATCACCAAGAAACCCCCAGCAGTATCAGTCGAGAGACGACGAACTACTGTTGACAATTGACAGATTCTATGTGAATTTAGAATGACTCCCACTGAAGGTATCAATGCACCAAATATGTCACCTATTATTTCTGAAAAACCAGCTCTCTTTCTTCGTGTTAGTTCATTAGTGTTTTCATTGCTTCCAGTGATTCTTTTTACATTATATATTTTCTGAAATACTATTCCAAAGTAGCAACTTCCGTACCACTGTGCAGGTAATTTATAGTAAGCATTGTTCCCACACACGTAGTAAACCCCAGGAAATACTGGATCAGTTCCCCCTATTAGTCCCCAACCTCCTAAAATCAGGAAGTTATGTTCAGATTCACTGGAACCAATATATACGTTATTATAATCTGTCTTTAATCTATGGAGGCAGGTTTTCCCTTCCTTCGCAAAGTCTAGGGACATTGCAGCATGAGCTTTGCCAGCTGTATAAATTCCCTCTTTCTCAGCCCATGGAGGTGCATCCGTTTTCTGTTAAGTAGCTTTTCTTTGGAAATCCTGTCTCCTTTCTTCAACTAAGTTCAAAAACACTTTCTCTTCTTCACGTAATGTACATGTTAAGTTATTTTTGTGTGCCTTTACTATATCTATTGACTTCATTGTTAAGAAAAATTCACCCATAAACTGTTCGTCTGGACTACTAATTACTGCATTCATATTTTTTCGAATAGGAATTTCTGAAAATACTACATCTAAGTTTGAATAATAATATTGAAGTTTTCCGGTTCTATAAAATAGACTTGAAATACCATATGTTAAATGTAAATGATGGTATGTAACTCCCTCTGACACTGAATTTGGCAATTTCATACAAACGTAACAATCACTAGTCTCCGCTGTATCTACATACTGAAATAATAACTTTGTGAAAACATTTAAAGACGTGTCATTTTCTGATACTGTTGATGTAAATCTATCTCATCTGCTGCTTCTAATTCTACTCTATCTCCTTTCATGTTGGCCGTCTTCTCATTAGTATCTGTATCGTTCTTTTTGTCTGTTATCATCAGATAGGGAACTGCTACTGTTAGAAATAGCCATACTGTAACCAATGATAAAATGCTACATATGCAAGCTCTACAAAATCTTCATTTAAAGCTTCGTTTTGGTCACTCAGTAACCTTGTTTTTAGCCATTTTAGTCTAAGAAGATTTCTCTTCTCTTCTTCGCTTATAAATTCAAATTCTTGTTTTTCAAGAAGGCCTAACTTTCCCTTCATCAATCTGTGCAGTATTTGCTTCTTCTGTCTCTTCATTCAAATCCAAATTTTCAAATTCTTCTAAGATCACATAGGTCCACTCAGGACCCTTAAACGTATTGTTCAGAATTCTCAGTCTTGGAATTCTTTGAGTATTTTTCAAAATTGACTGTTTAAACTGAGTTTGACTAGTAACTTCTATTCCTGTCTGTCCCTGCTCAGGTCTTTTGGATGATACGTTTACCTGAGTATATTCTTCTTTCCCTGTCTGGTCCTGCTCAGGGTCTCGAGTAACTCTGTTTGCTTCAATCTGAGAGTGTTCTTCTACACCTATCTGATCCTCACTACTTTCCTGTCTTTCTAATCTGGTTCTGCTTCTTGTTTGAATAACAACCTCAGGTATGTCAACCACTGGTATCCAACCCTCCTGACTTGTGCTCGGTTGTTCCTCGTCTATCACTTCAGAATCTATCACTCTAGATTCTTCGACTTCACGACCTTCAGCTGTTTAAACTGATTCGCTCAGTTGTTCTTCTTCTTCAGTATGATCTGGTACATTTTTGGTATGACTTGCATGAATCCAATTGGGTAAACCTGCACACTTCACTGCTGTTGTAGTAACCAGTATGACTGGAGGTGGTTCATCCCACATGGGTGCCAGGCGCGACTTTCTGGCGTGTTTCTTCACTACCACCCAGTCTCCAGGATTCAAATCATGCGCCTGTGCTAGCTGCCTGGCAACTGTGTCTCCTCCAACCTGATGAGAGACAGAAAGCACTAGGTCAGCCAACCCTTTGCAATAGTCCAATACCAGATCATCAGTTATATTTAGCAATTTATGTCCAGGAATAAATGCTTGTCTCATTGCCCTTCCCATGAGTATCTCATGGGTACTCAATCCTGTTTTCCTGTCAGGAATACTTCGGAGTCCCATTAACACAAGAGGCAATGCGTCTTGCCAACTCAGCGATGTGGATGAACACACTTTACTTAGCCTCGATTTGATTCTGCCATTTAATTGCTCAACCACGCCAGAAGCCTCTGGGCGGTATGCACAGTGCATTTTTTGTTCAATTTTGAATGCTTCACAGATTAATTGAATTATTTCATTATTAAAACGAGGTCCTCTATGTGATTCCAAAGTGACTGGGAAACCAACATGAGGAATCAACTCTCTCAACAGTAACTTGGCAACTGTGAGACTGTCGTTTCTCCTAGTGGGGTATGCCTCCACCCATCGTGAAAACAAACACACTATGACAAGAATGTACTTCATACCGTTACTTGGTGGTAACTCTATAAAATCAAGCTGTAGTCTTGTGAAAGGTCCTTCTGCTTTTCCAATTTTTCCTCAACTGACCACTGTTTTCCTGCCTGGGTTCTGCTGTTGACAAATTAAGCATCTCTGGCAAAGACTCTCTGCGACTACCCTAAACCTTGGGTTGTACCAATGTTGTCTAAATAGCCTGATCATTGCGTCCCTACCTAAATGTGTGTCACCATGATACATTCTTGCCATTTGAGAAAGTAGACAGTCTGGCATGACTAGTCTGCCATCAGTGTACACCCATACATCATCTTCTGTCCTTTCACAACCTGATCTTATCCAGTTTTCCTTCTCGCTTACCTCAATTTCATCCTGCAATTGTCTCACCTCATCCCATGTTTCTAAAGCTGAGAATAACATACGTTGGCGGCTGATTTAATTTGTTTACAATTTCCTGTTTAAAGCCATATTATTTCTCGCACAATATTGAGCAATCTGGTCAGCGTATCTGTTACCTACCGCCACATAATCATTTCCTGACTGGTGAGCAGCACACTTGACCACTGCTATTTCTTTTGGTAATTGTATTGCTTCCAACAATTCTTTCACATTTTTACCATTTCTGATAGGGGACCCTGAGGAAGTCAGAAATCCCCTTTGCATCCACAGCTGGCCAAAGTCATGCACAACCCCGAAACCATATTGACTGTCCGTAAATATGGTTATTCTCCAATTTTTCCCAATTATGCATGCCTTTGTTAAGGCCACCAATTCAGCTACTTGTGCAGAATTGACTCCCGGTAAACAGGATGAGTCAACAACTCCAGATATTTTGCATACTGCATATGCTGCACTAAGTCCTCCTTCCTCTGTTCTCATGCAAGAGCCATCTACAAATAGTTCATGATCTGGCTCTTTAAGATGCTCCTTCCTTTAAGCTACAGGATCCAAAGTAGCAGAAAAATATGCTACTGGACGTCGGCTTAATCCATGCCTCTGGGTCAAGACTGAAATCGCACAACTCTCTCTCTCGCAACAGAACAGTGCAAATTCTTTCGTATAATCAGGCATACCTGAAGCAGGGGCCTCACACAAACAATTTCTCAATTTCACAAATGCTTCCACACAGTCATCATTCCAGACAATTGGATCCTTCGCTCTTTTTCGTGTCAGCTGAATCAATGGCTTTGCCAGCAGGGAAAACCCAACAATCCACTGCCAATAGTACTCAACCACTCCGAGAAACATTCTCATTTCCCTTTGCGTCTGCGTTAACTGCTTTTGCTTGATTATCTTAATTCTTTCCGGGTCACCTTTCTCACTCCTCTTTCTATTTTGTGGCCTAAATATCTAATTTCTGTTCGACAAAATTGCTATTTTTCTGGAGACACCTTGTGTCCTCCGTCAGCCAAATGATTTAGTAATGCAATTGAGTCAGTAACACAATCTTCTTGTGATTTTAATGCCACTAGTAAATCATCGATGTATTGTACCAGAACTGAATTTCTGGGCATAACTAATTTCTCCAGACACTTTTTCAGAATTTGATTAAAAATTGAGGGACATTCTGTACACCCTTGAGGAACTTGGCACTATGCCAAGATAAGGTCTTCGAATTTAAAGGCAAAAAAATAGTGGCTGTCTGGGTGCAAAGGAATAGAGAAAAAGGCTTGGCATAAATCAATTACTGCAAACCAGCCTGCATTCCAGGGTATCTGATAAAGAATCACTGCTGGATTTGGCACTAGGGACAACAAGGCATTACAATTTTATTGATCTATCTCAAGTTCTGCACTATCCTGTATTTTCCGCTAGGCTTTTTAAGTCCCATTATAGGCGAATGACAAGGACTACTCATTATTGCTTTTAAAATGACTTGTCTAATCATTCGGTCAATTTCTGAAGCAACCCCTGCTTTCACCTCTGGACTCATTTTGTATTGTCGGGTGTTGGGATAAACTGCACCCTCTTTCACTGTCACCTTCACTGGATCTTCATTTGACATTAACCCAATTTCTTTTCCTGTAAAATCACATACTTCTGCGTTCTTTGTTGTTCTTAGTTCTTCTGGTAAATCATTTACTGTCATCAAAGAATACATTTCATCTACTTCAGTGCCTTGTTTAGCTAGCATGATTTTATATACAATTTCTTCATCAGGGGTTTGAAAAGCAACACCATGTGTGCAGTAGATTGTGCAATTCATTTTGCACAACAGATCCCTTCCTAATAGATTTACTGGACTAGAATCACAAACTACGAATCTGTGCATGTCTTTAAAATTTCCAATGTGTTACTTCCATTGGCTCCGTAATTGGGGTTCTAATTTGTTGATTCGAAACTCCGACAACTAGGATTGAATCTCCCGAGAGGGGTAGGTTTGGGATGTCTACTGTTCTCACAGTAGAACGGGTAGCACCAGTATCCAATAGAAAAGTGATATCATTACCTTCCACTTTCCTATCAACAAATGGACCTGACTGATCTACTGGCAAGGATGCGCCAAGTACGCACTCCTCTTCCTCCCCCCTCAGGCACCATCATTGCAAACCATTAAATTCATGATCATTATTCTGTAAGAGATATTGTGAAACCACAGAATTTTTCTTACCACATCCTCCTTGAAATTCGGCGTCCGCACTGTACTTTGGCTGGTTCACAAAATTTGGCATGGGAGCTTGTAGCACCTGACACTGTGGATTAACTACCTGCTGCGGCTGATTCATAAGTACTTCATTCTGCATCTGTGGATTTAAATTTTGGTTTGACCCATTATTATTCTGAATACTCTTACACTTGTTCTTCCAATGTCCAAGCTTTCCGCATGCATGACAAGGAAACGTCTTCTTTGCATCCTCTCTATTTATTCGTCCTCTTAATTTACCACCATTCGCCGCATGATCACTCTGATTCTGTTCTTTCATCTGACTATCAGTTTGACCATTCAACTTAATTTTCTGTTGGTCTGCCAATTTCACTTGTACCCAAATCATTTTCTCTTTTAGTTTTCTATGCCTCGCCTCAATATCGTCCCCACAATATTTTGCGTATTTCAAAATATCATCTATTAGTTTTTCCTGCCAGCACAACATGTGCTGCTGAATTATCTGACTAATCTCTGGTTTCATACCATACACAAACCGATACACAAAATGTCCCATATCTTTATCACCAATGTTCTCAAAACCACTATACTGCTTAAACAACTGTAGCAGTCTCTTATAATACGCATGTACAGACTCATTCCGTTCTTGAGTTGTTCTATCTATCTTTACCCAATCTGTTTCTTTTGGTGGAATTTTCCCTTTCAGAAAAGTAATTACTTGATGATATTTCTTCATCACTTCATCTGAGGGTGCTCCTGTTTTCGAGTCCCTAGGATATTCCACGCTTGGCCAATCATCTGTAATTTTACACTCCATCCATAAATCAGTAGGTACCACTATGTCAAACAAACGATCCAAATCCTTTAGCAAAACCTTCGAAACTTTCACAAATCTTTCAACTTGTTTGTACCATTCAACTGGTTTGTCTCGTAAACTGGGGAAATCGTTCGTAAATGACAAAATATCCTGTTGGCTCCATGGAACATGAACAGATCCACCACTGGGTACCTCTCTCATGGGACACAATCTTTCTACCATTTCTGATTCTTTTAACAAGTATGCAGAGGATGCTTCCTTCGCCTTTGCTTCCTCCTTCTTTCTTGTCCACCTCGTCCTCCACTTATTAATGTCTCTCCATTTTTGTAAAATATTCATCAACTCCTTTACCTGTAGTTTCTTACCGGACACATTCATATTTTCTAAATCTTTATCCGTAAACTCCACTTGATATGGTTTCTGTAACACTTTCAGTCTCCCTATATCTATTCCCATTTCTGAAGCAAGTTCTGTCAATTTGTCATGAAACAATTTCGCATTTCTGGTTATACTCCTACATACAAACAACAACTCTTCCTCATTGTAATGGTTTAATCTTTCTATTCCCACATTTCCAGCTATCATCTCTTCCAATTCTACTTTCAGTTTTTAAATATCTAACATCATTGGGGGTGAACTTTGTTTTTCTATTCACTGTGCCCATCTTTCCAAATCTTCTGGAGTTACCGTTGTTGGACTTCTGGTTCCCGAGGGTTCTACAGACCTTTTCTCTTTTGAACTACTGGGTGTAATTCTTTTTGGGGTTTCACTTACCGATTCTCTAATCTCGAGTCGCACTCACTGGCTTGGTCATCAGATATTACTACCTCCTTTCTAAGATTACACAAAGGAGTTGTTACAGCTTGGGATTTTGGACAACTTACTTTATCTCCATGTAACGGAATAACAGGACCTATAGTCACTAGTACTGTCAATGCTTCAGGAATTAAATTCAATTGGCCTATTTTCTGTATTAATTCTTCTCTGTTTCTATACAATACTTCCTTTTCTTTATCTTGAAGCACCCTATTGACTGATGTATCATGTAAAATTTGTGGAATTAAGGTCATTGGTGCACTTGGGGTGACTCTACTGGGTCCTTCTTGGTACGGTGGAGGGTTTTTAGTTGAAATATCCTCCAGTAATTCATCACCTGACTCACTATATCCTGTCACATTCATATGTATCGTTTTTTTTACACTTACTCCCTGACTGTTCATCAGCCATCAATACTGGGTATAAACCTTCTGATACCATTGCTCTTCTCCATTGCTTCATCTGACCTTCACGTGACTCTCGTAAATATTGAGGAAAAGGTCCCATATATCTCCCATTCCTGTTTCTCTCTCGCTCAAATGACTCAGTCTCCCATTCTTCTAAAGCCTCACACTGCGTTAACCTAGGTCTTGGATCCAAATCATTCATCCTCATCCTCAAAATCTGAAGAATTCTCCCATGGTCGGCAGCCAGCATAGAGCTGTTCTCATCAGAATGAAGTTTCATTCTGAATGGCACAGGGTCTGCCTTGGCGCTCCAATGGCACAAGACTAGATGTTGCGGAAACAACATTCTTTTTGGGGATTCTTTCAAAGTTGGGAGGGATGGCGTGACGTTGCCCGCCCCCCAGTATGCATCACTTTAATTTGAATTTTAGAATTTTGAGAGTATGATGGTTGTTTCAACTCCTTTGCACGTATGGGGAAATCCATATTGCACTCCACACATTAAGCAACAGGGGATTTCCCTACAGGTTGGGGAGCAGGGATGGGAGGTGGGAGAGAAGGAGTTATGTTTGCGTTTATTGTTTATCACTATTTTCCAGAACGAAATTCAAGGTGGCAATTAAATAGTCTTCATAATTGTTGTAGCAGTCCTCGCACCCCGACCAAGGTATGGCTGATAGTGGTAACTTGTCTGCATTCTACGAACTAACATTGTGCACCTGGAATGTTAGGGGCTTAAACAACTCCAGAAAGAGCACACAAATATTACATTATTTACAGCGACACAGGGTAGCTATCGCTCTCCTCCAAGAAACGCATCTGCCCAAAGCGGCAGCGACACCCTTTGGGACTACATGGGGCCCCAACAGATTCTTTGCAAATTATAGTTCATAAGCCAGAGGCTCGGCGATATTAATACATAAGTGATTACCCTTTCAGTTGTCCAGAGTCCACTCGGACCCGGATGGCAGGTACACTATAGTTACGGGGCACTCAATGGGTAGACACATCGCACTTATAAGTGTATATGCACCTAACGTGGACGACCCAAAATTGTTCCAGGACTTACACACTTGAATTGTACAATTAGATGTAGATTATGTCTGCATGGGAGGAGACTTCAATCTCCTATCAGAACCGGCATGAGATAGTACAGCAACGTCCCCTGACACAAAACCATATGCGCTATGGGTCCTGTTGGACCTATGTGAAACGCAGAGATTAATAGAAGTTTTGCGACATTGCCAACCGCAGGACACGGCATACACTCATTACGCGGCGCAACACAACACCTGGAGGCGTCTAGACTATTGGCTTGTGTCCCCAAACTTGGCTGCATGGTATGTTAAAATACAACATTTACCTTGGACGCTCTCCGACCACTCCCCAGTACTATTGGCTGTTAGAATCCCGCTCCTGGAGGGTAGTGAACGGCAGTGGAGGTTCCCTGGTCAAGCTTTGCTGGACGAAGTCTTTCATTCTGAAATAAACAATGCCATTATAGAATATTTTGAACTAAATACGGGATCGGTACAATCCTGGTCCTCTCTGTGGGAGGCCTTTAAGGCCTATAACCGGGGAGTTTGCCTCTCCAAGCATGCCGGAGTATTAAGGGACCTTAGACACTCACTAGCGAATATTGAACAACAGTTGACGGTGCTCGATCAGGAGCAGGCAGATAGCCATGTTCAGGCCACACAAAGTCGACGATTGATTATATTAACCGAGTTTAGAGAAACGGCAGAGCGAGAGGCCCACTTCCTAAGTAAGTATGCGACGGCGCGTCGCTATGGGGAAGGCGAAAGACCAGGCCGTACCTTAGCAAGACTCCTGAAGCCCTTCACTGGGCGATCATACATTGCCTGTCTTCACTCCAGGCGGGGGAAAATACTAACTGGCACCCCGGATATTCGCGATGAACTCCTAGATTAATATACTACTTTGTACAAAACGCGTACAACACACAGCGACGAGGACCGCACGGCGTACTTAGAGGAAATTGCGCTCGTGTGGCTGGATAAAGTAATGCAGCAATTCTTAGCGGAATCATTTTGCAAAGAGGAGATAACCAGTGCCATAGACGCAGCGAATGGGACCACTGCCTCGGGTCTAGATGGCTTCATGGGAAACTTCTACAAGGCATATAGAGAGACGCTGGCTTCTTACCTCTTTGAGGTTTACAATGAGGCCCTCGAACTATGAGTATTCCCTCCCACGCTGCGAGAGGCGGTGATAGTTTTTCTCCCTAAACCCAGGGAAGACCCACACCTCTGTGAGTCGTATAGGCTACTATCCTTGTTAAATCTTGATTACAAGAGCCTGGCCAAAATGCTAGCATTGAGATTGGCGCTACTGCTGGATAAAATTATCTCACCTGCGCAATCAGGGTTTGTCCTGCACAGATCAACAGCCTTCAACCTTAGAACACTTTTCGCAGTATCACGTAGGATAGCCCCGGAGGTTCCGGCGGTGGCTGTACTACTCGATGCGGAGAAGGCCTTCGACTCCCTAGAATGGCCTTTCTTCCTCACCGTTATACGCTGGATGGGCATCTTGAAGGGATTTCTCAACCTCGTTGCATTGCTGTACACTTCCCCAATAGCAAGGCTCAGGATTAATGGCACACTCTCTTTACAATTCCAACTCTCCCGGGGCACCTGGCAGGGCTGTCCACTGTCGCCACTGCTTTTCATCATAGCACTTGACCCCCTGGTCAGGCATTTTCAGGAAAGGCACCTACACAAAGGTCTCCGATTTAACACGGGCCCTCTACTCATTTCCTTCTTTGCGGAAGACATCATATTGTATGTTCGGCACCCGCAGGTGAACCTGGAGCCTCTTATCAGAGAGGTCATTCTTTTCGGAGGATTTTTGGGTTTAAACATAAACTGGGAGAAATCGGAAATCTTCCCTCTGACATCTGGCATCGTTCGATGGGAATGCAAATTCGCCCGGACGTGGTGTGACGAAACCACCAAGTATTTGGGAATACAAATTCACAAAGAAATCGACCAAATTATTTTACAGAAATATGGCCCAGCACTCCATACATTGGAACAACAGGTAGAACAATGGATCAAACTTCCCCTCTCCCTAGCCGGCAGGGTAGCTATGACTAAAATGGTAGTGCTCTCCAAATTCCTGTATTTGTCCCTGAATATTCCCATTACGCTCCCGAATAGTTTTTTTCCATAAGATTAGATCCCATCTGTTAAGACAGGTGTGGGGAAGAGGTGGAGTCAGAGTCAGCTAGGATACACTGACCCTGCCGTATGAGAGAGGTGGCCTGGGGGTCCCAAACTTCCAAGTGTATTATTTAGTGGCGCAATGTAGTTTTGCGCACTCCTGGTACCACCCTGATGCCAGACTACCTTACTCTAAGCCGGAGGCAGATCTGGTCCTACCTTCCCCACTTAGAACTATACTGCCAAAGGGATTTCCCAGGGATTCTCATGACATACAAACGGTGTCAACCACTAGTTGGGCATGGAAGAAACTTTTGCGAGTGACCGGACACCACACAGTATATTCCTCGGCCATACCAGTAGACAACAATCCATGGTTACCCATTACTGAAGAAAGGTTAGCAAATATTCTCTAGACATGCTGGGGGACCTATTCCCAGGGAGGCATGTTTTATCCAGCACGGAGGAGGACAGGTTCAGTGAGGCACCCTTTATGGACCACTTCGTACTTAGCAGAATCCGCAGCACGTTAAGAGCTAGGTTTACAGAATTTCCACTAGAACCAGAATCCTTTACACCACTGACCCTGCTCACATAAAGAAGAAGGCCCTCTCATGTCCAAATTATACAGAGCCTCGATGGCACTAATTCCCAGTAGGGACACCGAAATACAGGAGGCTTGGGAATGAGATCTAGGTCATCTCATTGAGGATGAGCATTTGAACTTCTTTTGCACCCAAACAAAAGAAGTTTCCTTAAACAGCAAACACAAACTATTGCATTTTAAATTTTTGCGGAGAGCATATATGTCCCAGGCCAGGATTAATTCCATAGATCCCTCGAGACCTCACACATGCCCGAAATGTGGCGCACAGCGGGCAGACTTTGCCCACATGTCGTGGAATTGTACACAAATAGGGGAATATTGGAGGAAAGTCTATACCATACTGTCACGAATGATAATGCTTGCCATCAGCCCTTTGCCACAAGTATCACTGATGGGATATGCACACAATTTTCCAAAATCAGTGCGAAAGTTTGTCGCCGTAGCCCTATTATTAGCCAAGAGAGAAATTGCACTGGGGCAATAAGATAGTTCCAACAACTAAAGTCTGGCTCAACAGTCTTATATGCTGTGATGTAAACAGTGATTTATTTGCGTCTACACTGCCCCCGACTTCGAGGCCCAAAGATATCTGGGGACCATTAAAGAATGATTTATTGGCAGCGGAAGCAACACCCTCAGCGCAGACCCCCGCAGGAACTGTCCCCACCGGGGTGGGTTGAATCTCAAGTAAATGTAAAGGCATATTGTTTAGATGTATAAATACAATCTTCAAAATGTGAAACCCTCGGCCCGGGGCAACCCGAATTGGTACATCATTGGAACTCGAATGGGCAATGTAGATCTTGGATTATTGCTACTAAATAAATGCTGCATATGTATAGCCACAATGAGTATATGTAACTTATGATTGTATATGGTAATTGGAAAATGGTAAATAAAAGTTTTAAAAAACAAAAAAAAAAACTAGGATCAGAGCAGAAGTCTCACCTGGTATCGCGAGACAGCGGCCAGCAGTCTATTTAGACTCAGGGAAGCCGGAAGCGACGTTTGTTATTCTAGTCTTCCGGCCCTCGGTACTCTGCGGCGCACTCCCGCTAGTGATCTCGTCTGGCCATACTACAGCCGGCTTCGTCCAAGTGTCATAGTGCCGTCTCACCCGCTCCTCTCACTCCGGCGTTCCGATAATGGCCGCGCCCTGTTCACTGCACTTTGCGCCCGGCCGCCGAGAGTGTCTTCAGACCAGGGATTCCTCCGGTGCGGTCCTCGATGGAACTTGCCGCTGGCTGAGTCTCCGGTATTCCCATATGTTACTCGATGATGAGGGAGCTGGAGCTCTTCTTAAACGCCGCCATTTCCATCGGCTCCGAAGCCACGCCCCCCGTTGGACACAGTTCTTCAATGACTATGATTTTGTTATTCAATATCATCCAGGTTGGAGACATGACAAAGCCGACACACTTTCCCGTTTAGGTCATGAGAATGGAGAACAGATATGTCAACCACTGTAAGATCGTGGACTCTCACTGGAGCAGGCATATAGGACACGCACACAAGCTGGGAGAGGTAACTCTGTTTATTTGTACCAGTTATCGGGAGCGCTGGAGCGGAGCTCCTTTCAGGTTGAATTCGGCGCACCAATGCCGATCACTAGAAAATGGCCGCTACAGGATGTCCGCTGACGTCACACGCAGTGTGCGTCGCAGACTAGACCGCTACACCACATCTCCCCCTTCATAAACATTTTGGGCTAAAGCCAGTCTTCCCCCCAACAACAACAACAAAACTTCCCGCTGGAACAGTCTTACTTGTGGTCCATACTGAACTCCTCGAACCTCCGGGGCAGCATTACTCTTCTCCCACATCGTGTCCTCACACTGCGCCCACCTGGGATCGGGGTGGTCTCAACCCCCTCCCAGCAAGACGTTTCGCCATCTCCTCCAAGTCCTGACCCACACCCTTCCGTAGCCTCCTGCTCCTCCGGGGTGTCTGGTACTGGTCCTGTGCTGCCTTCTCTTCTTTGTCGCCCCGTACCCGACCAGGGAATTTCTTCTCCCTCGCTAGATCTCCTCCTCGCTGCGCCTGAGTCCTTCTGGGCACTGGCCGCACCTTTGTCACCCGACTCCTCTCCGGGTTCCTTCTCACTGGCGCGAGTGCATCTTGCCATACGGTCTTGGGACCATATCTTCCCGTCGCTGAGCAGGGCTGATCTGGAGTAGGGTTCTACCACTCGAAACGGGGACGTGAATTTGCTGTCTCCCTTCTTTCCTTGCATGGCCAATTTGACTCTCACCCACTCCCCCTTCTCAAGGGCGACATCCTTCGTGTTGTGTCTTTTGTCATAGTAGTCAGTATTCCTGTCTATGAATGCCTCCCATTTGGCTGATGTGAATTGTGGGCCGTTGTCGCTTAGGATCGCCTTGGGGATTCCTTCCCTGATGAACACGTCCGTGAGAAACTCCAATATCGTTTCTGTCTCTGCATTGTCATGCACATGGACTTCCGGCCATTTGGAGTACCGGTCAATGACCACCGTGAGGTATTTCTGGCCCCCTTGAGAGTCTTGTATGGGGCCCAGCACGTCTATGGAGACCTCTTCCCATGGGCTCTCTGGGCAATCAAAACGACCTAGGGGCGGACGTAGCACTCTTTGAGTCTTATCCGCGTTGCTGCATTGCTCGCACGCCCTCATGTGTCGTTCCACCTCCATGTCTATACCTGGCCACCAGTAGTCTTCTTTCGTTCTCCCCTTCGTCTTTACTATCCCTAAATGGCCTTCGTGGGCGATGGCAACAATGCGTGGCCTCAGCGTGTGAGGAGGGACTACTTTGCTTCCTCGTAACAAGAACCAGGGTTGATCCCCTATGGACAGTTCTTCACGGACCTCCCAGTATTGCTTCAGTTCTTCCTCCAGTAGTCTCTTGTCCGGCCACCCCTCGGTGACGTATGTCTTGACCGCTCTTGTTTTCTCGTCCCTTCCATATTCTGTCTCCCATTCCTGTCCGCTTATGGCCCTCTCGTGATCTCCGGTGAACGCCACGGCATACTCCTCCCATCCACCTTCGTCCTGGGCCTCTGTAACTTCCTTGGATGCTGCCCTACTCAGAAAGTCGGCCACCTTGTTCTTGTGCCCCGGCAGGTACTCCACGTCATATACATAGTCCAGGAGTCTCAGCGTCATCTTGGCGATTCTGGGAGTGGCATGTTCGTGTCCACTGGAAGTGAGGACCTTCACCAGCGGTTTGTGGTCCGTGCGCAGTACGAACCTTCCTCACCACAGGAATTGCCGGAACCTCTCCATCGCCCACACCACTGCGAGCATTTCCTTCTCAATGATGCTGAACTTGCTCTCGTTTGGAGCCAATGTACGGGAGGCAAAGCTGATCGTGTTGGTCGCCCCCTCGATGGTTCTCTGTGCGAGTACTGCTCCTAGGCCCCGTTCGCTGGCATCCGTAATCAGCACTGTGAGCGCCAAGGGGTCGAAGCCTTGAATGGGCACCGCCTCGCTGATGTGTTTCTTCACCTCCTCGAACTCTTGTTGTTGTTCCTCCGTCCATTGGAACGTGCTTTTGTCCTTGAGCAGTGACCTCATGTGGTGGGTCTTAGAGACGAAGTGTGGCACAAACTTGCTATAAAATTCCGCCATGCCCAAGAATGTTCTGATGTCTTCCTTGTTCAAGGGCGTGGGCGCTTCTTTGATAGCTGCCACGTTGGACGCTTTGGGTTTGATGCCTTCCTGGCTGATCTCGTGCCCTAAATACGTAACTTTGTCCATGCCGAACCTGCACTTGTCCCATTGGGCCGTGAGTCCATTCTGCACTTCTGCTAGCTTTCTGTCGTGATCCGCCTGTGACGTACCCATGACCAAGATGTCGCCTTGGAAATATTGGATGCCAGCTTTCTTATGGAACAGTCGGTACATAAGCTTCCGGAAGACTGCTGCCGCTGAGGCGAGGCCAAAGGGCATCCGTAAAAATTTGTAGCATCCGAAGGGTGTGATGAAGGACGTCAAGTGGTTGCATGACGGGTGCAGGGCAATCTGGTGGTAGGCCGACGTCAAGTCTACGGTGGAGAACCATTTTGCTCCTTGGGTCTTGGCCAACATCTCGTTGATCCTAGGGAGCGGTAATTTGTCCACCACGATGTTTTTATTAAGCTCCCTTAGATCCACACATTGCCTCACCTTCCCGTTAGGCTTCTGCGCCACCACCAGGGGTGCCAGCCACTCCGCGTTATCAATCGCCTCTATCACCCCATTGTCCTCCAGTCTTTGCAGTTCTTCTTGTACCGCTGCCCTAGTCCGAAATGGGATGTTGCGCGCTTTGTGCGACACTGGACGGGCTCCTTCCTTCAGGCATATCCTGTGCGTGAACTTCGCTAGGCGACCAATGGAGTCCTTGAAGACTTCCGGGAATTCTTCCTTCCACCGCTGTGCCCCCTGGTCCGGACCGTCGTCGGTCATGAGCACCTGCGTGCGTCCCCCTGTGTTCAGTTTTATTCCTAACTCCCCCTGGTCCTTCCAGCCCAGTACTGATGGTCCTTTCTCCGCCACGTATAGTTTTCCCTCGCATGTCCTGCCCTTGAAGTCAAAGGTGAGAGGGCAATACCCTACCATGGGTATGGGCTCCCCGGTGAACGTTACCGGATGGATGTCCATCGGTTTGAGGCGGTACTTTGTACGTGAGGCGAAGTCTTCTTCCCATACCTTCCTCCTTATGATCATGTAGGGCGACCCCGAGTCCGCCACCATGGTGACCCGTACTCCTCCTATACACATGTCGCACTTCGGTTTCTTCTCCACCGAGCTCTCTATGCCCAGTATTTGTTCTTCTACTATTAAGATCTCGTCATCTTCCTCGGGGTTCTCCTCTTCTACCCCTCTGCCTGTATCTTGTGCCACATACTTCACTTGTTGCCGCGGGGCTTTCCTCCGGCATACTTTTTCGTAGTGACCGAGCAACCCACAGTATGCGCACTTCACACCGAATGCCGGACAGCCCTTGTCGTTGGCGGCATGGGTACCACTCCCGCACCTGTAGCACGCATTCGTACTCCACTGTCGCTGTCCTTGGGGTCTCGCATTACGGGCATTGACCCGTCTGTAATTCATCGTGCCTTGTTGTCCCGTGGACGCCTTGCTGTCCATGACTTTCCGATCCTCCACTTTGCACACGGCTAGCTCTGACTGGCGTTCTCGCTTGGCCGCTTCCGCGCACCTTCTGGTCAACTCAGCTTTCTTCACCATGGATACGACCGTTTTCAGCGGGGCATCGCCGTTGGCCCACAGTTTATCTTGGATGGACGTGTTTACCGTGTGCATGATGATCTGGTCTCTGATTAGCTCTTCCTGCAAGGTCCCAAATTTGCACGTCAACGCCAGTTTTTGCAGTGCCGCCACATATTCGTCGACCGTCTCCCCTTTGTTTTGTGCTCTGTGGTAGAAGTTGTACCGGTCAATTGCAGTGCACACCGCCGGGCGGTAGTGGGCATCCAGGTCTTCAATTGCGTATTGGAACACGTTGTCGTCATCCGCTGGTCTCACCTCCTTCACTAGGTCTTCGTACACCCTTTGTCCCGCCGGGCCCAAATGATGGAGCGGGATCTTCTTCTTCCTCGAGCTCGTGAATGCTGTCTCGCCCTCCTCTTCCAATGCCGCTATATAATTAAGGAAATACCTCTTCCAATCTTCCCATGGCATCTCAGGTTCCCCGACATTAGTGAGGAAGGGCACTGGATTTGTCAATGAAAACGTTTGCGAGCTCATCTTCCCGCCGGGACTGTGGCGTTGCCGGCTTGCGGCGGAATTTCCAGGCAAACTGGGCGCTTGGGCGCTTCTGCTCTCCCTCGCGTCGTCCAGACCGGAATCTTCTCTGTCCGAATGGTCAGCACTGGTGTCTGCCAGCTTGTGGGGTCTTTACCCCCCCCTTCGGGGCACGATTAGTGCTGTCCTGTTGCACGTGGCGTGGTTTGCCGGTGCGCGCCCACTCACCAGGCTCACTTCCTGTAGCGGTGTCCAAACGGCGCCTTTTCCCCCGCACCGCGCTCTCTCCGCTGCTCTGCCGCGCCCCCAATGGTATCCTCCGATAGCCCAGCCTGTGCTCTGCTGCCACGTGGGTTTAGGATGCATGTGGGGCCCCCTCGTTACCACCTCGTCGCCATTGTAAGATCGTGGACTCTCACTGGAGCAGGCTTATAGGACACGCACACAAGCTGGGAGAGGTAACTCTGTTTATTTGTACCAGTTATCGGGAGCGCCGGAGCGGAGCTCCTTTCAGGTTGAATTCGGCGCGCTAATGCCGATCGCTAGAAAATGGCCGCTACAGGATGTCCGCTGACGTCACACGCAGTGTGCGTCGCAGACTAGACCGCTACACCACAACCCCCTCACATAATACCATTATAGAACACATTCAAGGTGATGTGTTCACAGGCATGTCTTTCATGACCCATGTCTTAGCGGAACTCAAAAAAGAGATGCTAAACAACTCATACACACACATGAAGGGAAAACCATCAATGAGTTGGCATATATAGAGGGAGTCTTGTACATACCGACTTCTGATATTCAACAACAAGCATTAAAATGGTGTCATTCACAGTCATTGGCAGGACATTCGAGGAGAGGAAGTTCCATGAGCTGGTCCAACTATATTTTTGGTGGCCGACCATCTCCATCAACACCAAGAGATATGCCCAGAATTCGGTTATTTGTGCCCAAAGAGAAAGCTCACATCAAGCCCCTGCTGGGTTACTGAGTCCTTCACCCACTCCACCAGCACCAGGGCACACTGTCTCCTTTTGATTTTGTAGTGGGTTTGCCAAAAACTACAAAAGGGAATACCACTGTATTGGTCACAGTAGACCATCTTTCAAAGATGGCTAATTGTACTCCTCAAAAGGTGCTCCTACCTCCAAGGAACATGCTGTAATATTTTTACAGACTGGGGTACGTTTACATGGACTGCCATTTGTACTCATTTTAGACAGAGACCCCCAATTCATCTCTAAATTCTGAAGAGCCCTTTGTAGTCTTTTGGAGAAGGAAGTCTGGTTATCCTAGAGACAATCTCCTCAAACAGATGGGCAGACTGAGAGGGTTAACCAATGCATGGAAATGGAACAATATCTACAATGTCAGTTATTAAGGGGTACATTGGATTGGGTCGATTATATCTGGGTACCGGAATTTGCTTTAAACAATGCTACTAACAGTTCCACTGGATTTACACCATTCTATTGTAATTATGGTTATCATCCCTGAATGTTGGCCATTGATCACATACGTACTTCCTCAGTTCCTGCTATGCAAAAGCTAGCAAAGAATTTGAAGGATATCCATGATAAGGCTCATGAGAATCTTGACACAGCCACAGCTCAGTATAAGTCTTATGCAGATAAACAACCTTCGAACAGGCCTTATGTTATAAGAGGGTCAAGAAGTGTAGCTTTCCACAAATAATATATGTTTCAGAGGTCCCAAAATATGTCAACCTCGATACATCGGACCTTTCAAGATTCTCAAAAAGATAAATGAGGTGGACATCAAGTTGGATTTTCCCCCGTCTCTATGAATACACCCTGTTTTTCATGTTTCAGTATTGAAGCCTGCAAGCCCTGGAACTGTCATCGCTAAAAACGCTTCCTGTCTGGATAGAAAATGACAAATGTAAAAAGAACAATTGATGGACAGAATGCAGAACAATGTCATACATTCACCCCCGTACAGAAATCTGGGCCCAAATCCATTGTTTTTTTCCTCACCATGCCATTCCAGTTTGAACCCAGCCATATGCAAATCAGTCTTGACCCTGCGCCCAATGGGAACAGTCCAGTCCATATCACCCTTGAGCTTATCAAACTGCGTGTGCACCACATCACGGATGCCTTAAGTTTTCTTAATGCAAAAATAACACAGTGATGAGTGAAATGCTTCAATTAATCTCAGCCACTGGCAATCGCTCTGGCCCCATTCCAAATTCCAGTCCATTGCTTTTTACCCACCATGCCACTTTAGACAAAGACCCGCCTTATGCAAATCAGTACCTACTCTGCTGCTCATGGGAATCGTCCGTCCCTAACTACCAGATGAGAACCCTGCCAGAAGTGACCACAAGCAACCCCAGAATGGTATTGCTCTGCTCGGGCTTGTCTGTACGGTGTAGCTTGAATCCTAGGGCACAGTGAGCACTGGACCCATGTCTGGGCATACCCATCGCACTTAGGGCATCAACTGCAACAGCAACAAGGTGATGGATGGAATGCTAAAAATTAATCTCAGCTACTTAGAATCGCTTGGTCGCATTCCCGTTCATCATTTTCCACCCAGCATGCTATTCTAGACAAAGGCCTGCCTTGGGCAAAACACTACTAGCCCCGCTCTTCATGGGAACAGTCCATCCCAAACTGCCAGGGAAGACCCACTCCAGAAGGGACCACAATAAACTCCAGACTGTTTTCACCCTACTGGGGTCCTATTAAAATTTAACTGTCTCCCCTTCATTCAAAACATCTCCATTGGAGTTAGCATTGACATTGAAAAACATGTCACCTCATTCACTATCGTGCTGCTATGCACTGCATCTTCCAGAGCTTCTGGATGCAAGCGCCAAGTGGGAATGCTAGTAGATATCACTCACAGTGATGATCTCAGAGAGTCCTGGCCAGATATTCAAGACCATTAGGTGTGCAGTGGAAAACAACACGACTGTCCTAGTGTTTATGGCATCAACAGGGAGAATGGTTGTTGCTACATGGGTGTGCGGTCCTCCATTTCTCTAGGAGGGCCCCTGCTTAATGCGTAGCCAGGACCTTTTTTGAGAATTTATGCTTTAGTGCTCCAGTCAGCGGGGGGAGGGGGTGACCTGCCCATGTTGACCTTCATAATACAATTAAATTCTCTCACTACAATAAGTGGTTCATGTAGAAACGTTGCTAATATCGTGGTAATAAGGCTGCCAAGAAATGTCACCTGACCCACATTAGCAGGTACATCCCCAGTAAATGGAGAGACCCTCCCATCTAATTTCCCTCCCACATACAGGTACCTTTCCTCTGGGTCAACCATCTGCGTCTCAGCTGTCAAAAACACTCCAGGACGCACCCACAATAGGACACATTTGGTTTTTGCAGAGAAAATGCTCAGCATACTTGTATCTCAGACTGTCATCCTCTAGCTTAATGAGAAGTGTCTGGTGTCTCTTCGTAGCATTCCCAAAGTCTGTAATTACTGATTACCTGCTTGCATTTCCTCCTTGTGGATGGCAATGTGTTACTCCCTGTATTGACGTATGCCTCCATTGTGCCCAGTCATTGAGTGTTTTCTTGACATCCAGGTGGAGCAGCATAATTTTAGCTCCACCATTATGCCATACTCTGCTACCAGAAACTGTTAATGCCTAAATGATTGGCCAAATGGTATTTAGGACTAAACACGCTAACTCACAAATGTAACCTTTGGAAACCCAGAAGGCGACTGACAATTCGGATGGACCTTTGTCACCATGGTACCAATGGAGCTGGCACTAATCACAAGTCATGGCCAGATCCTTAATATTCGGTCAATAATGAGAGGTTGAAGAAGTTTTCAAAATCTTTATCTTAAAGGATTAGCAATGTTTTGGCATCTTTATTCAGGTTCGTCCAGTTTACAAAAACATTGAGTAAATTGATTAGTAGATTGCCAAAAATCAATACAGAGTGTTCCATAAATGAAATTGTCACTAACTAGCTAAAGAGCCTTATCTACCCTAAAGTAGGACCTGTGAAGAGTCCCTTCTAGAAAAGAGCAAGATTTTCAGAGCACAGAAAAAGACTTAGAACTTCCCGTAAAGAGGTGTTCTGGAAACTCAGCCGAGTTCCCCACAGCTGCAGTAGTAACAGTCAGAATATTAGTGATCATTGCAGTAGCAATGATTTGACAAAATCAGAATAACGTTAAAACATAGAGTCACCTTTAGCAATAGCTGTCGGTAACAAAAGGACAAGGATGCAATAGACTGGCTCTCCCGTACTAGATTCATAAAGGTTTTCCTCCAAATAAGTCTCAGAGGTCAGAGTGAGAAATCACACAATAATGTAAGAAAACTTTAGTAGGTGTCTGAATCTCTCATCCAATGGAAACCGCTCATCCGATTATGTTTTGTTAGCATCCATTGTTTCTCCTGATTCCCATGGTTAATATTCACGTTGGTATGTAGTAAAACACTGTTGCAAACACTAGAAATATGGAGAAAAGCTCTCATGAGTACCTTCTTACCTAAGCTAAAGCTACATTCAATGTCTATTGTAAATACCAAAGCTAGTCAGATGCGAAGAAACAAATATATCAATGATGTTCTAGTTAAGCATAGATAAAGTATATCTAAATTACTGTTAGAATTATTGTTCATTCTAACAGTCTATTCATTATGAATTCACAACAAGGTTCATTTGTTAATATGAGATGAAATAATATGGTTGTGTTATAATCTCCTTCCTCCCTACCCTTACCTTTCCCCCGTTCTCCCTCTTTAGTACATTCCTTTCTTCCCCTCTCCTCCTTCCCTGTTGGACTCTCCAATGGGAGCTTGTCTTTGAACGTTGACAGTGATCCGTGTGGAAGTTATCCTAGAGAGTGGATGGTCAATAAAGAAGATGTCTACTTACCTTCCTGCTTTGCATCTTCTTTTCAACACTGGTGACGAGGATGGGATGAAGCTAATGATGCTAAGGAAACATAATCTTGAAGTCAGCACATTCTTTAGCAAGACACTGGTGCTAGGCAAAACGTCCACTTAGCTATGAGCAAGAGTCGAAATAAAAGGCTTGAGCCTAATTAAAGGGGCACATGTAAGAATGATAGCTTAGTACACATATTATTTTCTTCATGTTATTTTCATATACATTTAAGCAAGCACATTTTCCTTACATGTTATTTTCTTTGTGAAAACAGTCTTTTATCAAGGCCGAAATGCATTCTAAAATGATTCTTTTACACATTTAAAGCAAGCACATTTTTCATACAAGTTATTTTCTTATGTGAAAAACATTTCTGCAATAGTTTAAACACAGTCTAAATTGCAATTCTAATTTGGCCTGCAAGTCAAAATTTGTTTTAAAATTGATTACTTGGGTGTGGCTAAGATGACGGACGGCTAGGACTTCCTTCGCTATCCCTCCTGGCCGCGGCCAACAAAAGCCCCTTTATTAGCCTGCTGACACCCCACCTTTGAGCTTGAAGTGGGGGTTCTGCCGGCAGAGGGCCGGACGAGCACCAGGGCGAGTGATTTGGCCCAAAGCCTGTGTTCCACAGGAATCCCGGAGCGGACGGCTAGCGAGGCCCTGACGATAGGGCAAGGCCTCCAGCGTGGTGATCGGAACATGCCGGACAACCACGGCAACCAGCTGGTTGCAACATGCTGATGTCCCGTGGTGGAGAGGACCTAGGCACACACAAAGGTGGCCCCCCATCCCCATCTGTAACAGTATGGGGGTCTGAAACAGACAATGGTCGCCGCAAGACTGTAGTGGCGGAAGAATAGAGTAAGTGCCACTGCGTGGCCTAAAGTACGGGGCGTGAGGCATGGCGGACTCCCCGATGCTTGACCTGCTGGCTAGCGCCCAGTGAGGAGGGACACCGGGTGCCATATAAAGACTCCGTCAGTGCCCCGGGGTCTGCCCCACTCCACTCTCACCTAGTTAGTTGTGCGAAGGCAGCAAAAGCCTGCCTGGGAGCCATTTACATTGCTGAGGATCAGAGCAGCCCGCATCAGGATATCGCGAAGAAGGCCCTGGGTTCTATGGGACGTTGAGACACCGGTGGACCCTCAGTCTCACGCAGGGCCAGGGATCGGTTGAAGGTCCAGTCCGAGGGTTCTGACGTTCAGAGATGCGTGATTGGAGGAGGGCGGTCAGCCTTGGACATTGACCGGGTGGAATTCGCCTTGCTGCGCCTCAAACATAAATTTTTTTGTTAGTGGAGATCATTAAGGTTGAATGCATGCACATAGGCTACGTAATAGGGCGGTCTCTGGCTCTATTGGCCTCGATCCACACCCCCTCTGGAGAAGAGGTACACTCGGACCCCGAGATTGCAGAGGCCTTCTAGGCTTTGTATAGCAGGGTCTACGCAGGGGAAGACTCACCCTCCGGCGACATTGAGTACTACATGAGGGGTTCATTTAGGAAAGATCCCGCCTGAGACTGCCACCCAGTTAAAGCACCCCATTCAGATAAAGGAAGTGGTCTCAGTGATCGCACGTCTTAAGCCTTCCAAGGCACCAGGCCCTGACGGCTTCTCCCCACTGACGATAAGAAGTTTTTTCAGAACCTAGCTCCCCTTCTGGCCATGCCGTTCAACTGGTTCTTAGAATCTGGGAGCTTGTCCAGCTCGATGTCAGATGCGTCCATCTCCATTATCCTGAACCCTCACAAAGACCCCAAGGAGTGCGGGTCGTATCACTTTACCTCCCTGCTCAATACGGACACAAAAGTGTTCATGGGCATTTTAGCTGCGCGCCTCAACCCTCTCATGCTGGGCCGGGTCGACCCCGATTAGGCCAGGTTTATCCCATCGAGACAATCCGTTGATAATACGAAGCGCCTCATCCATCTCACGGATCTCATCCGATGCTCCTGCAGAGAATCCCTTCTTCACTCTGATGACGCTGAAAAGGCGTTCCACAGGGTTCAATGGCCATACTTATTTACCCGCTTTGGGTTCAGGGACAGGTTCTTCGCTTGGATGCGCTGCATCTACAGCAGCCCCCGGGCAACAGTTACTAAGAAGATTGTGGCAGGGCTGCCCCCTTTCCCCATTACTCTTCGCACTCTATATGCACCCTATGGTGCAGCGAATACGAGATAATCTGCAGGTCTCAGGGATTCGGCTTAGAGCTGACATGCACACAATTCGCATGTACGCTGATGATGTTGTACTCTCCCTGACTAACCCAGCAACCTCAGTCCCAGCCCTGGTAGAGGAACTCAATAATTTTAGCGATGTCTCCGGGTTCAAGGTGAGCTTTGCTAAATCCTAGATCTTAAACTGTTGCAGGGATTCTGCTCATGCACATAACTATGCACAGGAAACCAGGACCTCAGTGAATTGTGGTGTACCAAAAACTCACCTCAGTACCCAGAACCCCAATCCGACTAGCATCAGTGTCCCATTCCTTATCCGTATTCTCTCGGAGGTCCCAATGTATAGACAACCCAGAACAACGACTTAGAGTACTCTCAGGAATGGTGGGAATCAGAAATACCTGTTTGTTATTATTCTCATATCAGTCCACAACAAGAGTAATCAGAGACACGGTAAAGTTGAAAATGTTTATTTTATAAACTACGTGTCCTAAGAGGCAGTACTTTGGCTAACATAAGCAGACAAATGATTACAATTAAAACCATCAGCATTGTTACAATACCGTAGAAAATGAAGGGAGAAATCATGTTACAAATTGATGAATACAGGCCCCAGCTAGGCCCGCAGAATACAAGGGTTCGCTCTCCTGTAACAAAAGCTAGAAGGAAGTTGGCACGGAAACTGCAAAATACAAAGACAAAGTTTATTAACCCTTAAGGGTGGTCCTACAACCCATACAACACTCTTCAGTATTGCATAGAGTAGCACAAAGAACTTGCGTACACAGTCCCCTTTTATACACAACAGAGGGGCTCATAAGTGGGTGGATACAACATGAAGCAGAATTCATTACCTTTCATGGTCATTTTCGATACAGAATCAATATGTGGGCGGAGTTAACACACTCCTAAGCCCACGAAAACATGGTCAAGCAAGGACTAACTGATAACAGATGTGGTCAAGTCTGGGCATGCGCCAGATGGACAAAGGAGCTATTTATAGACTGTTACTAGGCAGATTACAAGAGCAACTGACACGAAGATAGGACTCTTCTCGTGCTGAGCACGTGGAGACATGACAGTACAAAATGGAGTCCGGACATTAGGCAACATAAGACGGAAAACATGTTTTAACTAGAGAGAATTTGTGTCTTTAGTGAATGCTTAATCATATCGCCGTTTTAGTTTTCAACAGACGACCCTTTCAGCATTTACTGAAGACATCCGACTTATTAGAATAATCATCATATATGTCAATTTTCATCATCTCTTCCACCTCTTTGGTTAAATGTTTCTGATAGGTGACATTGGCAATAGCTTTCTTATCAGGAATACAAAATGAAACACATAGAGAACAGAGTAAAGGGCCACACTGGACACAAATGCAACAAGAAAACAGAATTGCTACAATAATGCAGAGACCAGTTAAAACCTTCCATCCCCATGTAGTGATCAATGCCCAAAACCATCCAGAAAAGGTCCAAGTGCCATTTTCTGTATGGATTTCTGCTGCAATTTTATGCAATTTATTGATAGCATTATAAACTGATGGCGTATGATCAGGAATAAACACACAACAACTACTTCCGATAATTTTACATGCTCCACCTCGGTCAGCTAACATAACATCTAATACCATACGATTCTGTAATGCAACAATTCTAGTAATTTGTAATTCTTCCGTAAGATTCCCAAGAGCAGCAGCGGTTTGATTTGTCACAGCCTCTACAACTCTTGTTAATCTTCGAACTTTCCTACTATTTAGGGCAGCTCCAACAAAGAAAAACAATTCTAAGTTAAAATCAATATACTGCTGCAAGCTAGTATCAGTTTGATCAACATCATCAATAGATAGAGTACGTTTATACCTATTTACAGTCACATTATTCAACAACTTCAAATCTTTATGATAAGATGCAGGTGCCAAGAATACAAGAGGTAATAGGAATGCTACATAACATACTCCGGACCAACCAGCTGGCAAACGATAATAACCCTTATTCCCACATACGAAGTATGTGTTATGGGATGCTAAGAAAGTACTATTATTCAACCCGTCTATGTTCAATACAATAATGCAATCGCTAACACCAACAGGAATATAACCCACACTCTGGACACACAGGTCCGCTTGAGCTTGTGCCACTTGAATCACAAAGTGTTCATTCCTTGTAGTGTCTCTGGTGTTCGTGAAAATGTAGGGGATCGATTCATTGTCTGGTCGATATTCTTCCCATTCCCATATTGTCCCATTCGCTTGTGGATAACCATCTTTATCTTGATGACATTCCTTATTGAGTCTGAAAAGTAGTCGTCCCACTGTAGGTTTCCGTGTGGCAAAAAGCAAAGTGTACCATGCTCTACAAGAGCCATTATGAGAAAAAGGAAGAGGTATGAATGGCGTTCCTCCTTTCTTCTGATGAGCTGGCATCATACCACATATCCAACAGTTCATAGCATTTGTAGCAACATGGGTATGATGCAACATCTGGATGAAAGTGTTATTCAAATAAGACTGACGATGCTTCAATTCTTGATACGGAAGGGTATAAAAATAGTGCTCCTCAGGCACTGGAGTGGTCAAAACAAGCAACTCACGGGCAGGAGTCACATCCTCAACAAACCATGTGGTTATACCAACAATAGCCACAATGATAATAAAACTTGTCGCACAAAGAATCTTCTTCTTCTCCATCTTGTAGTAAAAAGTCAATATCTTCCTGAAACTAAAAGGTTGTCAGAACTCTTCCCCTTAGGCAGCCGTTGATTTCTTCACCAGCGGGCCAAGACGGGTGTCACTACACTAATGCAGGGCTGATCCCCCCCCCCTTGCCTCATTGGCTCTCCGTTTCACTAACCCAAGGGCCGTTCTGACAACGTCTTTGGATACAAAAATCACTTCCTCGGTCTGAGATGATATCTTCTTCCTCCAGGAATCGATTGGTCCGGGAAGAGCTCCTCAGTATCATTCGGTTCCACAGCACGGCCTTTCTCTGCAGTCAGGATTTCTCGATGGTCGGTCAACACAGCAGGCTCCACCAATCCAGGCGGCACTTTACGACAGTGCAAGGAGTGGATCCAGTTCTTCCGATTAGAAACCCGCACAGCTGTCCTCGTCGCGAGCAAGACTTGCTCAGGACCAACCCATCTCGGCTCCAGACTGTTCGTCCTTTCGAAGACTTTCAGCATAACCTGGTCTCCAGGTCGGAGATTATGACCTTCACCTGTGGACCGATCAGGGAGCGCTTCTCGAACCTGTTGATGAATAGAAACCAAATTATCCGTTAACTGCGCCAGATAATCATTCATCATTACACAAGGTACATCATACACTGACCTCAGTTTTGGTGGACCCCAAATATTCATTGGGCGTCCAAACACGATCTCGTAAGGTGTGAGACCGGTCCGAGAATGCGGTATCGATCTAATTGACAATAATGCCAGCGGTAAAGCGTCTGGCCAAGTCAAAGAAGTCGAAGCTTGAATCTTCGCGATCTTAAGCTTCAGAGTACCATTATATTTCTCAACCAATCCCGCAGACTGAGGGTGAAACACTGCATGAAATTTTTGGGTAATTCCCAGGCCTTTCAGGACATACTTGATAACGTCTGCTATAAAATGAGGTCCGTTATCACTCCACAACAATCTGCAAACACCATATCGAGGGAAGAACTCCTTCAATAGCATCTTGGCTGTAGTCATTGCAGTATTATCTTTCGTAGGGTATGCCTCAACCCATTTGCTGAAGGCACAAACCACTACTAGAACATACTTCAGATTGTTACAGCGCTCGAGCTGAATGTAATCCATCTGCAAAACCTCAAAGGGTGCAGTAGGTGTCGCAAATCCTCCTGCTGGAGTTCGTGTACCCTTTCCTGGGTTATACCTCAGGCAAATCATGCAAGTCTGCACTACCCTCTTTGCCGTACTAGCGATCTCCGGATGCTCCCAAACTCGTGTGAGTAATTTAACAATTGCGGAAGCTCCGACATGCGCTAGTCCATGTGCCATCTGAACCATAGGTTGTACAAAGGCTGTGGGTAACTTCCATTTATCCATCTGCTTACTTCTCCAACACCCTTCATCATCCAATTCTCCATCATTGGACCATTGCTCCCGTTCCTTATCGGAAGCGGTCCTCTGTATTTCCAGCACTTCTCTCCTAGCATCGTGCCATCTTTCTGCCTGTGACTTCACAACATACATTGCAGTAGCACCAGGCTGCATCGCAGTCTCTCGTGCCACCCGGTCTGCTAAAGCATTCCCTTCTCCAACTTTATCAACCACTTTCTTATGGGCACTACATTTAATTATACCAATCTTCTTTGGATATGTTAATGCAGTCAAAAGGTTGTGAACTAACTCCCCGTACATTATCTGTGCTCCATGTGACGTTAAAAACCCTCTCTCCTTCCAGAGTAGGCCAAAATCGTGCGCTACTCCGAAGGCATAGCGGCTATCTGTATAAACATTCACACACAATCCTGCACTGAGCTCACATGCTCGTGTTAATGCTATCAGTTCCGCTGCTTGGGCTGATTTCTGCGGTATGCGTGCTGTCTCCACTATTGTTTGCAATGTGGTAATTGCATACGCTGCTGAAGTCGTACCATCTGGTAGCTTCAGGCATGATCCGTCCACCCACAATTCTCCATCTACATCTGTAAAGGGCGTATCCTGGAGATCAATACGACCCTTTGTCTGTTCCTCAGTCACAAGAATACAGTCATGTGCTTTTCGTGCTTCAGACTGAGTTTCCGGGAACGGCAACAATGTGGCCGGATTTAACGTTGCACATCTCTTCAACGTAATATGAGGAGCCAAAAGCGTCAACTCATATCCCGTTAAACGAGCACTGGTCAAATGCTGCGTCTTTGTCTGATTAAGCAGGGCATCAACAGCATGGGGAACTAATACCAACAGTTTGTGAGATAACACAATTCCCTCACTCTGACGTATTGACACAGCTGTCGTCGCAACTGAGCGAAAACAACCAGGCAATGCTCGGGCAACAGGATCAAGTACAGCCGAAAAATATGCACAAGGGCGCTGCTTGTCGCCGTGCATCTGCACTAAAACTGATAATGCACATCCATCTTTCTCATGCACATACAGTGAAAAGGGCTTCGTATAATCAGGGGTACCTAACACTGGTGCTGAACAAAGGGCCTGTCGCAATTGCTGGAAGGCAATTTCACACTCATTTGACCAGGGAAGAGGAATTGGTGTGTCTTTTGTCAAAAGGGCTAACAATGGTTTAACTATGTGTGAAAATCCCAATCTCCATTGCCTACAAAAAGAAGCAAGACCCAAAAATGCACGCACATCCTTCTGTGTGGAAGGCACTGGCGTGTCCAAAATTGCTTGAATACGATCTGATGTGAGTGCACGCCCCTCCTTAGACAAAAGGTGACCCAAATAAGTCACCTTTGGTCTACAGAATTGCAATTTCTTCTTCGACACTTTGTGATTGTGAGATGCCAAAAAGGAAAGCAAGGATAACGTACTCTTCTCACACAGCTCCGGAGTGTCGGCCGCCAACAAGATGTCATCGACATATTGTATAAGGGCGACACCCTCGGGCAGAACAAAGGAATCCAATTCCCGTTTCAATGCTTGACTGTAAATGCTAGGGCTTTCTGTATAGCCCTGGGGGACTCTACAAAATCTATAAGACCTATTATTCAGAGTAAAACCGAAAAGGTATCGGCTATCAGGGTGAATAGGAATCGAAAAGAAGGCATTTTTCAAATCAATAACTGAAAACGTGGTCGCCGTTGGCGGGACCAAAGTGAGTAACGTCGTGATATCAGAAACCACTGGATACTGAGGTATCACTATCTTATTCACTTCCCTTAAATCAATGATAAACCGATAAACCCTGGTATCTTTATCCTTCTTCAAAATGGGTAAGATAGGACTGTTGCAAACATTATAGGGAACTTCTTCCACTACCCCCACCTTAATCAAATCCTGCACAATCTGTATGAGTGCCTCCTCCCCCTCCTGGGAAATGCGATACTGAGGGAGGCGCGGTAACACCGCACCCTCCTGGACACTAATATGGACAGGCGGAATCACCATCTGTCCCACATCAGTATCCGAAGTAGCCGACAAAGAATGAGGGAGGGAAGCTAATACAGTATCCTCTGCAACCACACACATGCGGTCTGTCAGAGGGTGATTATCGTTTAAGATCACACGTACTCCAGTAGGGGAGCAGCGGATCGTTGCTCTGAAGTACTTGAGCATATCAAGACCCATAATGTTGTCGGGCGTGTTCGGGGCAAGCAAAAACGGACAGGACGCAGAAAGGTTGTCAACATGGAACGCAAGAGGTCGGGAAAGAGGGCTTCGAGAGAGTGTACCATCAAACCCTACCGATGTAACCATTAAGCCAGATGGGGGAGCCCTCGGAACCAATTGTTTGGACAGTGCACTGCGAGTAGCTCCTGTATCAACTAGGAACCGATCAGTAGAACCCAAAACATTTGCTGAAACATAAGGACCCTTCTGGTCAACCGGTACTTCAACTGATTCCAACCCCCATCCGACGCAATCCTATGCATGCTGTGAATCATGATACCCAGAGCGGTCAGTCCCAGACATCTGATACTGATTTTGCCGATCAAACACATTAGGTCTATCTCGTTGCTGTGCGTTAGGTTCAAGGCGAGCACGATCATTAAAATTCCCTCTGAAATTCGAAAAGCCCCCTCTACCTCTCAGTGGTCCCTGACCACGTCCCTGACGAGATGCATACAACACCGGACAATCTCTGGCCCAATGACCCAACTGTTTACAATACGCGCATTGATTTCTATTTACATCTGACCGACCCGAAGGGGGACCATAGAATCCTCCCCTACCTCTTTCTACACCCCGACGAGGCGGACCATATACTTGTGCTAACATCACCTTAGTTTTCAAATCTTTCGCTTTCTTCTCCTCATTCCCCTTCGCTTCATGTTCCTGACGCTCATAATACTGAGCCATAGTCAGGAGGGATGCCGGAGACGAGGTGGACCAAGAACTTTCACTCGCTTTTAAACGAGCTGCTATTCCCGGTAATAAATTCGCCACATATTTATCCACAAAAAGATGTCGACCCGTATCATCCGTAAGTGACTGACCACTGAAATCATGAAATGTCTCCTCAAAGCGTGTAAAGAAATCTGAGACTGATTCATCAACCTTCTGTTTACACGATGCTAACATATTCCAGTCAATCTTTTTAGGGGGAATAATCGTTTTCAACTTGGTCAAGATAGCAGCAGGAAGATCTAAAATAATCCGCGGTGGTTTTTGCGCGGGTTTTCTCTCCCTATCCTCATCCTCAATCTCAGACCATCTGGCCTTAAAAGCGTCCTGATCATCCACCTTCCGCACAGATCTCCACATATCCGGTGGTAAAATGAGCCCAAAGAACAGGTCTATATCTGCTAACGTCATAGTACAAGAATTCAAGGCCCCTTCGACCTCTTCATAAAAGGCCGCTGGATTCTTGCGGGGGTCAGGCAATGCATTCTTTAATGCCATAACATCAGCCCTATGCCAGGGAGTATAGACCCAATTATACACAAAATATCCCTTAGCATCAGCGGAAGTAATATCCGAACTAGTTCCCGCTCCTTTAGGAGGAACATACAAAGGTGCCGCCTCTCGCATCAGTTTAGCATGCACTAATTCGCTCTTATCTGAGTGGGAGGTAGATGATTGGTCATCGCCGACACGTGGATCCGACTGCTCCTCCTCCCCTGCCTTTAGGCGCGCTCTCTCTTTAAGGTCACTCGCCGCGTCCCGCAATGCAAACAGCCGTCGGACCGCATCAGGCGCCTTGGAGGGAGAAAAAACACCGTTACGTAATGCTTTAGCATCTAATACTACATCATCAGGCTCAAAAACTTCTGAGTATTTCCGAAAGGCAGTAATCACTTCACCAGAAAAGGTTTCCAGAAAATACAACTTCTCTCTATCCCGCCACTGTTCCAAAGAGTCCAATAATTCAGCAAGGGACAACTTGCCCTTAAGTGCACGAAGAGAAATTTTCCGAAGCTCACCCATACGCTCAACTGATAACATAGACCGCGTGTCTACCTTATCCGAAACCAATCCAGACTCCTGTGATCTCGGGGCGGACGCGCCAACATAAGGGGGCGGAGAACGATCTAATAAATAAAAATCATCTTCAAGATTAGTAAGGACAGGATAAAGTGGCTGGCGGACAGCATATTGGCCCGAGACTTGCAACCTACGCTCTTTCTCTTGTCTCTCCGCCAGTTCTCTTTCCTCCCGACGCTTCGCTTCCTGTGCTCGCACATGATCATTTTTCCGTTGCTCTTTATCAAACTGCGCTTTCTCACGTTTCTCTCGCTCACGCACTTCCTTCACCCATAACCGTACACATTTAAACATGTCTTGCCGAGCACGCCGTTTACACATACACTGTTCCACATACTCAATCTTACGCATATCAAACGATCCATACAAAGGCCAGCGCAACTCAGGATCCTTTTTGGTGTATTTCCTCCATACTGTGCTGTACATTATAGAAGAAAGACCATGCTTCACATACATATCCCTATTAGGAGTCCCCTCTGGGGGGGCTGGAGCAGATTCCTCGAGGTTCAACCGGTTTCCAAAGCAGCAGCACCACTTACGGAGTGCGCTAAAAGCAGGCATGCTCAAAAATAATGCAAAATATGCAGTATTATCAAAAAAATGGCACTTAAACTTTGCGCCGTTCAAATTTACACAACTCCGGAGAAATATCTCCACATTACCTGCCTATATGTGTTGCAACGCATATATTCTCACAGTAAGCAATACAAGATATGACCGGTCATCACAAATCAAACTCAAATAGCCAACCCAGGCTTCAAAACTCGGAGCAAGTACCGTACAACGGTTCTTACCAATCAAGAGTGTCCAGATTCCAACTGCCAAGTTCCAAAATTCGCCCAAACGGCTGTCACGGCAAAACCGACAGAAGAGGTCTCAGTCGAGAACCGGCGCCACCCAGAAGGTCAGTTCGGAAGGGAAGGAAGAAAACCTCGGGATGCCAGGACTAAAACACCACTGGCAGTGATCACATCCCCGGCAAAATTCCTCACCTTCGTCACGACCAGTCCTTCGAGCATCCGAGTCGCCGATGAGCCCCACGTGACGGGCGCCAATTGATGAATACAGGCCCCAGCTAGGCCCGCAGAATACAAGGGTTCGCTCTCCTGTAACAAAAGCTAGAAGGAAGTTGGCACGGAAACTGCAAAATACAAAGACAGAGTTTATTAACCCTTAAGGGTGGTCCTACAACCCATACAACACTCTTCAGTATTGCATAGAGTAGCACAAAGAACTTGCGTACACAGTCCCCTTTTATACACAACAGAGGGGCTCATAAGTGGGTGGATACAACATGAAGCAGAATTCATTACCTTTTATGGTCATTTTCGATACAGAATCAATATGTGGGCGGAGTTAACACACTCCTAAGCCCGCGAAAACATGGTCAAGCAAGGACTAACTGATAACAGATGTGGTCAAGTCTGGGCATGCGCCAGACGGACAAAGGAGCTATTTATAGACTGTTACTAGGCAGATTACAAGAGCAACTGACACGAAGATAGGACTCTTCTCGTGCTGAGCACGTGGAGACATGACAGTACAAAATGGAATCCGGACATTAGGCAACATAAGACGGAAAACATGTTTTAACTAGAGAGAATTCATGTCTTTAGTGAATGCTTAATCATATCGCCGTTTTAGTTTTCAACAAAATGACAGTGGAATACAACCACCTTCCCTTCGCTAGTAGGCTAGTATTATTATACTAATAGAAGGTCTCTAGGTTTGAATGGGGAACCCCATACCGTAAAGATCAGCTTAGGTGAATCACATCACAGGATCAGCTTTGCTCTGCGCCTGGAAAAGTTCTTCTCCAGAATGTGTTTCTAACGCATGCAAACTGTAATATCGACATTCAGGTATTTGCAGCTGTGTGCGTATTATGGCTAGAGAGTGGGCCGATCAACCTGAACTCAAAAACATACATTGTTTGGCGGCTCAGAGTGTTTTGCACACAATGTTCAGACCAAGGTCGCAGTGCACGTCTAGAGATGTGAACAACAGACAGTTCTCATGTGAAGATAAGGCAAGCAAGCAGTTTTCAAATAATAACATGTCTCTGAAGTGTCGTGTGCAAAAGCAGCAAAAGTGGCAAGATGGCTTTTCTAACATCTAACACGCTTATGCTAACATAGCGATGTATGTATCTAAATCGCTGCCTTCACTACACCCCCCCTTGATCGGACCATGAACAAATAGGGATACAAAAAGGAACGCAGAGTTCAAGTTCGACAGAGCGGAACCAAGTGCATGTATTGGAAATCCAAATAAAGAGGAGTGAAAGTTCGAAAAAAAACGTTAAAAAAAACCAAAATGAAGGGGAAACAAGAAAATGGTAAGTCAATACCTCATGCAAAGGCTCAACGAGCCTAGATGTTGGAACACACACAAAAAATGTGTGGTTTGTGCAAGGGAAGCTGGACAATATTCAAGTTAATCCATCAATGTGTAAGCACAGTACGTAGCGACAGCTTCCAAGAGGAAGTCATTGGAACGATTTACAAAAGTGTCCGCCATCCAGTCTAATAAGGTAAACGAACATACATGTTCCTCGACAACTGGGGCCTCGAGCACAATCAGATGACAACTGGCGTGTTCTTCAAGATAACTTCTTGCCAAGAAGTCATACGCTGCCGTTCCGATGTCCCAATTCCCTAGGACTCCATGTGCCGCTCCACAGGCCATAATCCTGACACCAGAACAGTCCAACTCATGAGCCACTAATGGACTCATCAGTCGATCATAATCCGGGGCAGGAGACACCGAGTTTGACCAGCACAAATCCAGAGCCCATTCGAAAGGACAATCTAGGCAATGAAAAACAGGTTGTACACATGTAAAGTAGGAAAACCGGAAGGATAATCCATAGGCTATGCTCAGGGTTGCCAGTGGTAAGGTTCCATAATATTCAAGCATCCGGTTACGAAGATGGAGCAGACGATAATCCAGATTTATGGGCCCCTTTTATCTCGTTCCTGGCAAAGGAATACAGAGAAGTGACTTTTCCCAAATTCCTAAAGATCCTACACCTAATGTCCCCAAAGCATGAGATGCCTGACTAAACCTAATTCAACACAAGTGTCACGCCTTTTATTGATCCTGACCCCTATGGCGAAGCAGACATAAAAATGTATTTCATCACAGTGTGGAGGAGATAGGGGAGCGGGGGTAGGGTCTGTTCTCATTGTTGTTAATTCCCATTAGCAGGCGCTTTGGATCGCTCATTTTTCCTGTTTATTTTTTTTTTTCACTTTTGTAGTTTATTCCACATACAAAACCCTTTACAAAGATGCTCGCCACCTGCCAACGGGTTGTAGGCGCAAGGCTGTGTATTAACATCCATATGTCAAATGCCGCTGGCCCGTGGTTGTAGGCGCTAACTGTGTAAACGCTTGTTTAATCCCAATGAAAATAATTGTTCCATAAAATTAATTCCTTACAATCCCTCCCTTCTGATGATTTTTAAATCATCACATAATTTTGTTTCACATATGTCCGTGGTGGTAACCGAGCCAGATTCAGATCCAGACCCTAACGAAGGGCTTAGTGCTGTAGAATCATGAGTTGCCGCTGATGAACGTTGGCCGAGGAGTCAAGAAAAAGGAAGACTGAATCCGCCACATAAATGTGTGCTCATAACCATTCTGGAGGATATAAAGGATTCTGGTTTGAATGACTGAGAAGGTGAAGGACTTGCACTTAGGAGATCAAAAATAGCTATAGTGTGCTGTCAGAGGTACTCCTCCCCTGAATGGACATACGTTGCTGCCAATGACAGAGAGAGAGTTCTGGGAATTGTGTGATAAAGGTGCAGATTCAACTGAACCTCCTTATACTGAACATTCTGTTTGAACTGCATGTTGAGTTTGCTTTATCAACAACAGACAGAAAAATGTCATTCTGGATGTGATTATCAGTGAATTTGAACTGTGCATTTATTAGAGACATTTAAATAGACTTTGTAGGAGAAGAAAGAAGAGTACCTAGGCCTGAGACTTCTTGAAGGAGCATAGGGTTGTTATTTAGAACAACATGGAGTAGGGATAAGGAAGATTAACAATGACCTTGTAAATGAAATAATTGTATTTCATTGCATGAACTTTGTTTTGCAATTTGCACAGGTGGAGACCGACAGAGAAGACTCTGCTGCTTCTACGTTTCACCCAATGGTCTAATTTTAGCGAAGTAATGGAAATTAACCCTAACCCCAGAAGACGTCGGTAGATAATAGCAGGCATATTAAAAGTCGTAGCTGTAGAATTGATTGTTTTGCTAGTGGGATTATATACACCTACACATAACACAGTGGAGGATAAGCCCAAAGTTAAATGCAAAACTTCACACACTATTGATAATAGTTTGTATTTGCTTGATGACAGAGAGCTAGATGTAGATTTATCTATAGGCGATGACTCTTTAACCTCTTATACTAAATTGCTTTTTGATTATGTTGACACTATGATTGCTAGGGAATGCAGTTACCAGCATCAGTTGCAGAAGGTATCATCTATCGCCACCTTTCTTTAATGTATGGTGACACTAGTATTTTATGCTGAGCCTTTTCTATGGACTGGGTCATTTCCAATATTATTTTTCAAATGATGGTTTGATCCTTTCAGAAGTTCCCTTGTTTTAACATTTGAATAGACATTCTTCTGCCCAAATCACTGACACAGCCCAAAGATATTTTACACCTACCATGACACTAGATACCGCCTATGCTCATAGACATAATTTAACTTGCATATTAAAAGATCTTTTTTTAAAAGATTTCTTTATTGATGTTTTGTGTTTAAGTTCCAGAGGATACATGTATCATGTATAAAAAAAATCAAGATTAACAATCAACAAGTACAACGTTCCTGTGCATCATCATACCAACTTATATATCGCCTCCAGTGTGAGCTGGAGGCCCACCCCCCACATCAGAGACTTCAAGCAAAAATTAAGCATCTATAGGCTTGTTACAGTACAGCATACACATATTTGATACACAGTTCGCCACTAATGGTTATACATTTATGATAGGTGTGGACTGCTCTCCCAAAGGCAGTGAACAACACAGCGGTAGTAGGGCTGTCCCGATTACTGATGGAGTGCATAGGTCATCAGGGAATAGAAATACAGGGAGTCTCCAATCCATTTAGCCGGGGTGGTGTCATCCATGGCATCTGAGACCTGGGTACGAAGATACGACTCCAATGGCTCCCATATATCCCTGTGCCTTGAGCTAGGGGGCAACAAATCGGCATAGGTAGAAAGCTGGTCTCTACAATAGATCAAGTCTTGCAGCCAGTCCTTCCATTTTGGTGCCCGGCCTCAACGCCACTTACAAGCAACCCACCTTTTTCCTAGAAGCAGGCTGAGTGATTCCAAACTTCCATCTCTATATCCCCTGTATTTACCAAAATCTCCACCAATGGTGTAAGGGCGATTGTTTGATCAGTCATGAGTGACAGTGCTGCCTCGATCCTCACTCAATAGGACCGAATCTGGTGACATGGCCAGGCCAGGTAGAGGAAGTCCGCCCCTTGCCCCACCACACCTGGCACATCTGCTATCTGGGCGGAGATAATACTTGTGTAGTCTTGCAGGAGTATAGTGCATCCTGTGCGGGAATTTGTAATGGATAATATGTAGCCTAGTGCTCGAAGCGATGCACCCTGTCTGCTGGCAACAATAGAGCCACTGAGCATCAGTGAGGGGAGTTCCCATTTCCAGATCCCAGCTCTCCTGAGCACCTCCACTCACCTACACTCGGCAGTGCTTGCTGTGTCGTGTGGTATAGGAGGGACACCAAATGTATCAGCCCTTTGGAGTTAAGTAATGTATGCAATGTGCTAAGTGTGGGCGGTTCACAGGGAAGGTCAGGGAGAGCGGCTTTTACTTTATGTCAAATCTAATATATAGAAAGACATCTAGGGGTGTCGGTGTTTCTCCAGCAAACAGTGCCTCACGATCAGTGAATAGGCCATCTGTATAAAAGTCTCCCCAACTGGTAGCACCAGTCCGAAGCAGCATATTCCGGCAGGCGATTTCATGAGTGACTGGAATGGGTGCCTGATAGTGTAGTGGAATGGAAGGTGAGTATAGCAGCGGTTTACCAGCCTTTTTAACCAGTTTCGCCCACCCTACATTGGTGCAGGCAACAGTAGGATCAGAGGGGGCAGTGGCAGACTCCTGGGGCCCCCAGGTAAGCGGTAGAAGGGATCAGGGTCATGTAACCCTGTTCAATCGCCAGGTGCCACGTGTATGGGTAGGCTTCTCCCAGTAGATGGTGTGGTGAGCCTGTGCGCACAGCCAATAAAGCTCCATATCTGGAGCTTCAAAGCCTCCCAGCCCAAAGGGTTGAGTGAGCAGCTCGTATTCTATATGCGGTTGTTTACCCGCCCAGGCCAAGCAAAGCATCGGTGTCCTGAGCACTGTAAAAACAAGCATTGGCATAGCCAATAGGTCTCGCTTTTGGGACCTTATAAGTATTTGGTTATGCAGCACAACAAGATGTTTTGCCAGCCTCTGTGGATCCAGCAGAACTGATGCATCTTCTCTGCTGAGCAGCGTTACCCAGAGCAGATCCGAAGCATTGCCGCTGCTGTGTGGATTGGATCTGTTGCAAAGACTCACATTGCTGCTGCCCGCATCATCTTCAGAACCGCCACTGCATGATGCATCCTTGGCACAGGCCCTCCACCTCTTGCTGAAGGCAGCCTCGACTATGGACTCCGCATCAAATCCTCACAGCTCCTCGGAACTGACGCATCACCCTGACTGCGCAATGCATCCCCGACTCTAAAATCTCATTGCAAGCGCCCGTCAACCGGATCCGTGACATCAACGCAACAGGACATCACAATGCATCCTCGCTGCATCTCGTAACCCATGACTCATTTCCGCTGCACAAAGCATCTTCGGCACGGATCCATTCAATGTTCTGCATAACCGGATTTAAGTTACTCTGTTCAGCAGACCTAACTGGGTCCCTATAGGTGGCACGTGCTCCATCACTCCATGAACAGATATCAACAGATGGAGCTTTACACCTCTTGGCGCTATTTTTTCTACACATTTTTTTTCAGAAGGCAAGTGGAGCCTATTTTGTAATGCCAAGACTTTTAAAGTTCACAAAGATCAGACTGACATAGTCTGCAGTACTGGTTCAGGTGTGGATAAGGGGAGGTTAGAGAAACTCAGTGGACAATCAGGATAGCTTACTCCAAGAGCTCTGAATTGCACTAGCGGATCTAGTCCCGGATACTCAACCTGTGATTCCCTCCGTCCCAAATCTGCTCCTTCCTAGTGAGGTGGGAACCTGTTTGTGTGAGTAGTGTGCTTGTATGAGAGCAGGATAGCCACCATGTTTTGTGAATGCATTGTGAGAGGTGTGTCCTTGTTAGGGCAGCAGTGTGAGTGTGATGTCTCTGCATGTTACCTCTTTGTGTGCATGCACTGTACAAGGGCTGGATCTATTAGCTTTGGTAAGACTTTTGAGGATTATGACTTTGACTTGCAGAAATGCAGTGCAGGCATTGTAAATACAATATTGTTTGTTTGAAAGTGGCGATTCGTCAGGATCTTGGCTAATATCTCAGCGTCACAGTTGATAAGTGTCAGAGGCCAGGAATCGAAGGTGTCAACAGTTTTGTCAGGTTTGAGTCGGGGGATTATCATGGCCTCTCTCACAGATGTCATCTTGTTTCGCTTCACAATAGACCGCCTTCAGCTGCAGAGTGAGGACACTGATGTAAGCTTTACAAAAACCAGTGTTAGGACGTCCAGGTCAGGGCTTTCCTCGACTGTAACTGAATTATAGCTGCCTGTATCTCTTCCTCTTCTATATCTGCTGTCAGGAACTCCCTCAATGCGCTGCTCAGCCATCCCAGTGCAACGTCCTCTAGATAAGCATTTACATCAGCCCCCTGTGTCCTTGTCGAAGTGTATAGAGTACCATAGAGTGAGGCAAACACTTGTAAGATGTTCGGCGTATCTCGCACTAATGCGCCGTCTCCATCCTTAATCTCAAGAACAGTGTTTGTAAATCAGGGTTTACGATTGATGGATGCAAATGCATGCCCTGGCCTCTCTCCCTCGCCATATATCCTCTCCTCAGCGTATTTGCCCCAGTATAAACATTCTTGTTCTGCAGTTTCTTGGAATTCAGACTAAGCTGCCCTATTCTACCTGGCCACCTCAGGATCTCCGGGCATCCCCAGCCAGGCCTCTAAAGATTTGATGTTCCCCTCTTTGTTCCTAAGCATAACTAAGTGCCTGTGGCACACCACCACTGTTAGCCAGGCATAGCCCCCTTGGTGTGATTTTAAAGGCTTCTAAAACAGTACTCAGTTTGGGAACTGTATCCCTGTTTCTGTCAAAGAGGTCTCTAATTTCTTGTCTCAGTTCCTCCCTAAATTGAGCATTCAATAGCAACTGTTGAGAGAGATGCCACATTGCGTATGGCGAAGAAGTAATCGGGGGCCCTGCTCCAGGAGAACCGGGGAGTGAGCTGAGTAGGTCCGCACTAATACAACCAAAACAATCTCTTTCCTGCCCTCTTCCCACACTGGCCACCTAATCCCACCAGGAATATCTCTCTCCTCCCAAGCCCCAGGCCCCAGGCCCCAGGCCCCAAGAACCAAAGACAAGTCAATAAGGGTGTTGTCCCTAACAGAAGGTGGAATAGGACTGCCACCCATGGCAATGTACCATCTGTGGCAATCCAAAGAAAGAGAGAAAAGGAATGTGAGAATGAGGAAGGTGAGGTAAGCAACAAGAGGTGGGAAGAGAGCTCTCTAATAGCAGGTATCATAGAACGAGTATAAAACCACGTAAGGACAAAAGGGAGCTACCCCAAGAGCAAGGGACAAAAGGTGAAAGTGAAAGAAATATAATACCAAACTTAGGGGTATCCTACAAAGGGGTCACCCAGAGAGCCATGCGGAACCACCTCAGCTAGGCGAGGAAGTCAGGGGAATGTCATCGAATGCCCCATAAACCTCTGAAACCAACATTTAAAGGAAATAAAAAAAACAGTATGTATGGTAAGGCAAATTGAGAATGTTGAGTGTTAGAGTGCCAATGAGGCGGGAAGATAGTTTGATGATCATCAAATGTCTCCTGCACTCTCCACAATCCAGCACAGTTGGATCGGACATTATACGACGCTGTCAAGTAAGATTAGTCTTTCAATTGGATGCCATTCTAGCCTTGTTCCGATAGTGGGGAGGAATGCCTTGACTGGGGTGTCACACGACCCAGCTGGGAGGCCCGCGCCACATTCTACCTCATTAAGTCTCCAGCCTGCTATGGGGACGTGAAGATGTGATCCCTACCCATTTGTGAGATGCAAAGACATGCAGGGCACAGCATTACATATGGGACGTTGGCTTGCCACAGTTTTTGTTTGATGGATATAAACTTCTGGTGGGCCTCCTGTACAGCAACTATGAAGTCTGGATAGACAGACCCTGTATTTCCATTAAACTACAAAGCTCGTTTGTCACGGGCTAAGTGAAGGGCAGTATCTCTGTCACGATATTTCAGAATCCTGGCAATTATCGGATGGGGGGATGCCGGGGTAAGGGGGGGGGCGGTCATCAGTGCTCGGTGGGCTCTCTCCACAATCAGCAGCTTGAGATCTATTCAGCACCAAATAGGGTGGTGAGTACGCACTCCACAAAGTCCTCCATTCAGCCAGTGTTGGTGGCTTCTGGAATCCCCATTATTCATAGATTATTTCAACGCAATCCTACCTCTAAATCTTGATTTTTGACTGATATCATTCTGAATACCTTCTCCATGTTAAGTAGCTGTTCCCACCAGGTGGACACAGTGCCCTCAACCGCAGGGATTCTGTGTTCTGTTTCCACTATACGACCACCCTGTTTTTCCAATCTGTGGGTGATAGCGTTCATTCTGGTGCACGTTATCCATTTTGCTATCAATGGACGTAAGGCTTTGCTACATAGCGACGAGCAGGGATTTCATATCTACTGCATCAGGTGTTCCTTCCATTGGGGAATCCTCGGATAACATATTATCAGCTCCACTCCCCAGTGTTCAAGCAGATCTATGGGCATTGAATTGCAACTTGGTGTGACGCCTGTCCGTTTTCCCCATTGTTATAGGTGGCAATGCGCTCAGGCCTCAAATGTCCTGATGTGCAGTGTAGCTGCCGTCGGCTCATAAGCCAAGCCTCTGTTTTGTATTGCGCACCAGTGTCTCCCTGTTCCTCCCCAGTCCTCCCCCGAACAAGGGGCTATAGCCAGGTCTCTCTGCTGCCTCGTAGGCCCGCCACACCTCTATATTACAATCATAGGGGAACAAGCAAACTTGGGCAGTGCAGTATGGCGACAGACGGTCCACAGTGTAGTTGGACCGGCACACAGAAGATGGCCCGAAACCATGGCGACACAGAGCTGTAAAGGCCATCAGAGGGGCAACTCGAATTTAGCGCCAAGAAGTGTGTCACTCAGGAAGGACAGGCACCTGCCAGGCAGGCCTGCCCTGCAGCTTATAGCAGGCGATTGGTCCGGGGGGCTGTTAAAGTGTCAGTCTCCCATCCCCCAAGCAGCAGGCCATACCAATGTGTCCTGTGGGCAGTGTCTAATGAGGAAGTCTGGCCCGGGTCATCAGAGATGCAGCGGACCGTGCCACACATTTTACTGGTGGATGATGGCAATGGTGTCCCAGTCAGTATCCCCGCTCCAGACACGTGCCCCCCAAATCTCCTGCAAGATACTCTTGTGGTGCTCAATAATTGTCTCTCAGGTGGCAAGGCCTCACAGTCAGCTCAAGTGAGGCCCGTGCCTCTGCTGCTCAGACCAGGGGCCGCTGCGATGTCTTTGGCCCAAAGAGGGCCTCCGGAAAGAGGTGGGGGGAATTCGACAGATGGTGTCGCACAGCAGTGCCGCACGGCAGTACGGTAACTCACCGTCAAGCAGCCACGGGCCTGCCAACTGGCACACATAGGCTCGGCAATCTCTATTGGAGGGGTCAAATAGAGATCCCAAGCCACTCCTCTCGCTCCATGCCTCACCGGCACTTGGGCGCTACGCAATCCACCCGCCAGGCAAACAGAGGCCATGCAATGTACCAAAGCTGCTCTGCTTCAGCGCCTGGCTCCACCACTCACTGTTTCCCGCAGGTCAGTTTTCAGGCCTACCCACAATTACAGCCGTCATTATAGTGTCACAGGCCTGAAGAAGGCTGACAGAGCTGCTCTTTCAAATAGGCTGGAAATACACAGTTTTACACAAAAAAATCAGCAGTATATGTTTGGTCCCGCAGCGTCTGCTTTCCGTAAGGTGTTTTTATAAGAACGATGAGGGCATCTGGGGCACGATACTGACGGATAAATGCCCCGGACTGCAAGAGCCTCACATCTGTGTGGCATTCTTGCACGCCAGATCTCTAGCACCCCCTACATATTGACAGATGTTGAGAAGAATTTTTTAAACCTGGTGGAAGATAGGAGGAGAGAGGAAATAGCTAAAGCAACAAACTTTAACCAGGATGCCTAAGTGGGCTAAAAAAAGGATTGATAATCGAGCAGCAGGAAATCAAGGAGCATTAGCTTTAGATTGGAAACATAAAGGGAAATTGTGTGTGCAGAATAACAAGAATGAACATGACACTCTATCTATTTGTGGGTAAGAGTAAATGTGACCATACATTTGACGTTAGAAAGAAAGTGGGAATTATTTTTAGATGAAAATGATCCTGGAGTTTATTTGTGAAAAGTAGGCCTATTTAAATTGCCCTTGAAATGGTATTGTACATGCTATTTAGGTGTAGTCTTCCTAAAGATTTATTATGTGGAACATTTCAACGATCCTGTGTGGGAACAGAAGTCCAGACTCAAGCTTGGTGTTAGCGCTAGTAAAATTGAGGGAGATATTTTTGGTGAAATGATTCCATCTGTAGGGGTGATACTGAATGACATGAAGATTAGAAAGTTGTCTACAGTAGTTGACAAGTTGTCTACTAATACTTCAGGAGCTGTATTACTTGTAGATACTGAAATGGTAGCCATAAGATCCATGGTTTTGCAGAACAGACTTGAGTTAGACATCCTTCTTTTCAAGGAGGGCGGAGTCTGTTAGATGTTAAAGTTCCAGTAATGCTGCACCTACATCCCTGACAATAATATGGACATGAAAAAATACATTAAGAACATTACTGATCTGAGGGGCATATGTATCAAATTCGTTTTTTTTAATTCTCAAATAGCGATTTTTAGGGAATCACTATTTGAGAATCGCAAAACGGGATGTAATAAAAAATTCGCAAATGTTTTGCAATTCCTTGGCATTCCTTAATTGCAATTAAGGAATACCTTCTCATTCATTCCTATGGGCTAGGGCTTCGTAATTTGAGAATCGCAAAATGAGAATGCAATTTCAAGGGTGCCAGGGTGTCAAAAGGACACCCTGTTGCACCCCTGAAATATGTATGTGTGCACATGTGGCACATATACATGCCCTAAGGGCATGTTTGTGCGTCACATGGCACTTTGAAAAATGCCAAAAGGTGCATTTTTCAAAGAAATCGCAAATTACCACCAACTTGATGTTGGTGGTAATTTGCGATTCCTTACGGCCAAATTGCACTTTTTCTAGGCTTCATACATTACATTTAAGAAATCGTAATTTGCGATTCCTTAAATGCAATCGCAAAATAGAGAATCACAAATTTTGAGATTCTCTAATTTGCGATGCCCTTTTGGGATGATACATCCCAAAAGGCCTTTCCCGTTCACAAACGGGCCGATTCTGAGAATCGGCCCGTTTGCGAACGGGAAAAGGGCTTGATGCATATGCCCCCGAATAAAGAGTTGAAGGAGCTGGAAAAACCAGGTGCGTGGAAAGTGATTGTAACTGGATTTACTTAAGTGGGCAAATAGTTTGGGAACCTGGGAAGTGGGATTTTGGGTGCTATCTTGAAACCTATTGTGATAATTTCCCTTTGTATGATATTGCTAGAGGTGATCTTTAAGGGATATAAGTGTATGAAAGCATGACAGGAAGTGAAAAGGAAGAGAGCGGATGTGGAGTTAGAGGAGAGTCAGTGTAGATTCTATGATGACATGAAATGTAGGGAGGAATCTAGTAGAAAAATTATGAAAACAACAAGGTCTTAACTGGTCCATCCGATAGGATCTGTATCTTTATTGTGGTGGTTAGATTCACCATCTGGGGGGATTGGAACAGTGTCATTTTAGCTCCACTCTTACATGTTACAAAAATGCAATAGATACGTGCAGTTAGTACACTATATCTAGTGCGTGCCTTAACCCCCTTAATGTAAAGTGAAGCACCAAACATACTGCTGCAGTGTACTCACTGTAAAAAGTAGTCATTCGTATGCGTGTATGCTCTAATGCCTCATTATAATGTTACAAATTGTAGTTCTCACTCAAATTTACAATTGTACAATTTGGGTTACACTGATTTTCCTTATAGTTCATTCTTATCTACTCATGTATTCATTTATTAATGATTTGCATTTATTCTGTAATCGTAGGTGAATATATAATCATGTATTTACTGTATACACTGACTGTCTTACTAAGTTAGCTAAACTAAAGTCCTTAAGCATTTGGGGGCATATGTATCAAGCCCTTTACCTGTTCGCAAACGAGACGATTCTCAGAATCGGCCCGTTTGCGAACGGGAAAAGGCCTTCATCCCAAAAGGGCATCGCAAATTAGAGAATCGCAAAATTTGCGATTCTCTATTTTGCGATTGCATTTAAGGAATCGCAAATTGCGATTCCTTAAATGCAATGTATGAAGCCTAGAAAAAGTGCAATTTGGCCGTAAGGAATCTCAAATTACCACCAACTTCAAGTTGGTGGTAATTTGCGATTTCTTTGAAAAATGCACTTTTTGGCATTTTTCAAAGTGCCATGTGACGCACAGACATGCCCTTAGGGCATGTATGTGCGCCACATGTGCACACATACATATTTCAGGGGTGCAACAGGGTGTCCTTTTGACACCCTGGCACCCATGAAATTGCATTCTCATTTTGCGATTCTCAAATTGCGAATCGCAAAATGAGAATGTCTTCCCATTCATTCCTATGGGCCTCCTAGCCCATAGGCATGAACGAGAAGGTATTCCTTAATTGCGATTAGCAACTTGCTAATCGCGATTAAGGAATGCAAAGGAATCGCAAGACATTTGCAAATTTTTATTACATCCCGTTTTGCGATTCTCAAATAGCGATTCCCTAAAAATCGCTATTTGAGAATCGCAAAAACGGAATTTGATACATATGCCCCTTGGTCTCTAACGTTTAACTTTCAACGTGATACTTTAGATTGCACTTTAATGTTTTTTCTTTTGCAAGTGTGTTCACATGAATTCATAGTGAAAGGCATATTGTGTATTAGAGATAGTGAGGTCCGGGAGGAGAACTTTTGGCAAGAATGAGAGGTGCTAACGAATTAAGAGAAAACTCCTATTTTTGTTGTATGAGGAGCAGGGTGGCATCCAAGTTGTCCTGATGTTGAAACCGTAGGATGGGAAAATCAAGTGAAGTTGCCAATTTCTACTTTGAGAAGTTGGAAAACTACTAGTGTTGATGACGTGGAATTCTTGAATGTTCTGTGGAATTAATTAGTGTTTACACTTTAGTCTTTAGAGCAGATACCTTCTGGAGTCTGAGAGGTAGAGACCTCTCTGCTCATAATTCCATTGTGTGGCTTTATGCAATGCATTGCCTCGATTTGGAGAACTTTTACTGAATCTTCACTATGCTGACACCTCCCTGGTTTCCCCAGATCTAACTAGGGTTCCCTAGTTTTTTTAAACTTAGTTTAGGAGTAGTTTAGGCGACTTTAGAATTACTCATACATAGACAGGAGTATCGAAACCTGAACACAGATCATCAAATACTATTTCTTATATTTTGTATTGCTGCAACTGAATTTCTTGTATGCCTTATGCTACTAAGACTAAGGGCCTTATTATGAGTTTGGTCTGCAGTGGCGGTTAGAGCACGGTGAGCTCGGTAGTCCGATCGCCATATTATGAGTTGCGTGGATTGGCTTTGTGAAGACGACCGCTGGACCGCTGAGACTGTCAGCGGACTGCCGGGTATGTGGTCGGTGAAAGGCAGCCACCATAGGGTGGTAAAGGGGAGCTGCACTGCCATCTATATTATGAGTTGCCTGATCCACGTGCTGATCACAGTGGTCTGACCGTCTGCTTCAAGGTAGCGGTGACAAAGGATTTGGGGTGCGTACTCACCCCTTTCTTCTTCTTTCAGGCAGATTCCAATGTGGATCCCTTTCCCCGGCCCCCACCCTTCCCAGCAGGATCTTCGCCCTGAGGATTACGACCCTGTGTGCGGCGATATACAAGTGAGTCTTTTTCATACCATATACCCATTGCCTGGACTGCTCACATATGGCCTGAAACCCGGTAATGGGTATATTGTATTGTTCCACACATATCATGCATATATGAGCATCTAACACATCTGCAGTCGAAATGCACACACAGGCATTGATATATTTGTGAACAATACTCACCACCGCTGCAAGATCCCCGCTTCCACACTGCCGGCCCCGTGGTGAACTCGTAATACGGCAGGCCCTTAATTTCATTTGACGTTTCGATTTGACTTTGCTGATTTTGTATCTTTACAATATGTTCTTGAGAGTCATATATATCAGTACGGCCCTTAATTTGTAATAAAACTCATTAACTTTACTTATTGATTCTTGGTATTTATTGTGTGGTAAAATGGGTTACACTGTAAATTTGAAAAATGTGTAGAATGCAATGAATTGACGACGCTGGTGAAGCAATATATAGCAACATAAAGGGAAATTCTGTCCTCATGATATTCTGTCCATTTGAGTCCCCATATCAAGGAGTCATCCCTTACCCAAATCGGCAGAGGTTCTAACACCAGCGCAAACATTAATGGTGACAGGGGGCTCCCATGTCTAGTTCCCCTACTTAGCTGGATCTGCCGTGATGTGTGGCAATTTACCACTATTTGTGCTTTTGGGTCAGTAAATAGGAGCTTAATCCATTTTATTGAAGTTGGGTCCGAAACCCATTTGTTTCAATACTGCAAATAGGAAGGGCCATTCAATAGTATCAAATGCCATCTTGGCATCTAGTGACAACAGTGCAGCATCTTCTCATATCATGTCCACCCTACCCATAACACCATGTAAGCGGCACAAGTTTAAAGCCGTATTTCGGCCCGGCATGTAGCCTTATTGATCAGGGTGTACCAGATTTGTGATTAGGGGGATGAGTCTATTAGCTAACACTTTAGCGAGAATTTTGGCCTCCACGGTCAAGAGGGAGACGGGTCAATATGCTTTCAATCTTCTGTGTGCTTGCCCTGTTTATGTATTACAACAATTGTAGCTAGTTGAATCTCAGCTGGCAACAGTCCTTTTTTATAGCTATCTAGGTACATATAGCGAAGGTGGGGCGTCAGCTTAGTGGCCGCTAGTTTAAAGAACACAATTGGAAGCCCTTTAGGGCACATTGCCTTCCCCGAGCGAATATCTCGGATTGCTGTTTGTATCTCTTCTGCTGTCGTGTCCCCTTCGAGGGAGATAGTGTCTTGAAGGTTTCGAGCGTTAAGTGCCGTGGACGCCGAAACCGACGTATGGATTGTTTCAAAGTAGGCAGTGCATGTCTCTGCTATAAACTGTGGATCGGCTATTGCCTCTCCCTCGGCCCCCCTCAGTTGGTGGACCATCTTTGCGCCTGCTCCCTTCTCTCAAGTCAAGCTAATAATTTGCCCATTCGCTCCCCATGCTCATATGTGTTGTGGTATATGGTCTTTTGCCTGGACTTAGCTGCCTCTGTGAGAAGCTGCTTATAGTCTAAAATGTTAGCATACAGCTTTTGTTTAATTGAGTCATCAGTCGCCTGAGCAAGGTTCTTCTCGCCTGTTAAAATATCGTCCTCTACTTGTTCTATGCGCCTCAATAGCTCTTTTTGTGTCCCACCATTAGAGCCAGAGCTCTACCTTTCATAACGGCCCCAAATGCTCGACATATAGTTTGAGGCAAGGTCACAGAGCCAATATTTTCATTAAAATATAGATCCGTATCTTTTAACAGTTCAGATTTGATATGTGGTATTTTTAGTGCACATGGGTTGATTGTGAGGGTTGTGCGTCTCGGTTGGAACCCATTTCCATTCTAGCCAGCACAGGGGAGTAGTCGAGATACCCCTCGCCAGGTATCGGGCTTCAGTGAAATCGGGGACATCTTCAGTGTGGGTGAGCAGGTAATCAATGCAAGACTGGCTATCGTGAGCCCCTGATTGAAAGGTAAATTGGTTGGTAGTGGGGTTGAGCTGCCTCCAGATGTCGACCAGGCCAAGGGTCGAGAGGAAATCTGCTAGTTTGGACCCAGTGCTAGGGTCTCTACATGGAGGTCGTCGATCGATCATCCCATCCAGCATTAGATTAAAGTCACCTCCTACTACTAAGGTCCCCACAGGAAGGTCTAAATGAATTTGCTCAGGTCCTTTAGTGTGGTTTGTTGCAATGCTGGGGGAACATATATTGACAGTACGCTCAGGGGTTTCCCTTTCCATGTGCCAGTGGCAGCTGCGAACCTACCCTGCCCATCCGTCCATGTTTTACTGACCATATAGGGGCAGTCCTTACGGAGACATATGCCCGTCCCTCGGGAACTAGGGGTGAATCCTGTGTGTGGTATGGGTTGGTAACCCTGTCTATTCAGGCATGTGTTGCCAATTAAGTGGGTCTCCTGCAATAAGACTATGTCGTTTTAAGTACTGGAGGACTATTTCTTGGTTGAGTTTGTCTCCTAACCCGTTCACGTTCCATGTGAGGAACCTCAGGTTCCTACCCATATTACTAGTCATGGTGATGTGTGCGTGTTACTTGGTGATAAGGTGGTGAGGAATATACACATAGGCCCCTTTGCCCCGGGGAATATGGCACAGAGATTTCACTATGTGCCATGTTTTGGCTCTCATGTTTGCTGATCTGTTCCCTCTCTCAAATGTTTTGACTGGGTTGATACTACAGCGTGAAACCCCCCCCTTCCCCAACCTCTGGCGCTCTTAGAGTGTGTGGTTGCGTGTCCGACCCTGAAGGTAACCCATGTGGTATGTTTCGTTGCTGTGCAATAACAAAATTACAAACAATTCTACAACCCCCCCAAATACCCACTCCTCCCACCCTGCCTCCCTGCATGGCGGTGTCCCTAGGCCCACCTCCCCAACTGTGCAGAGTGCCCGTCGTCCTCCCAACCCTGTATTGGAGGAGTCGTAGGCCCAACATCCCCTTCCCACCTCTCTCCGTTTCAGACAGTTTGCTACAGAAGATATTTGTGTGCAGTTAGTTTATACTCATCCACTCCTCTTGTCGACTACCACTGGCCGTTATGTTTGCATTTCTTCATGCTGTTCGTCCCGACAACTCGTCCCAGATTACTGGACCCCTGGCAGCCTGAAAAATCACTTCCCAATCCAATCTCTTGAGGCTCAATTGAAAGTGTCCAAGTCTCCCTTTTCTCCAGGAGTGCCCTCTTCCCCCAGACTCTAGTTTGAAAGCCTTGTGGTCAGTTCACGAACTACCCATAGTGTGTTGATCTCTTTCTCCCTTTGTGGAGTCTTGGGGTTTCTGCATTTTCCCTGCTAGTTGATCCTGCCAGTCCGGATTACGTCGATCGCCAACTCTTAGCCATCCATTCAGCCAGTCTAGTACCTCGCCTGCTTCTGTGAAAAAACAGCTTTTGCCTTCTACCTCGACTCGCCATTTCGCTGGGAACATCATGGCATATTTAATTTCCTTCTCTCAAAGGGTTTTTTTGACCTCCAGGAAGAAGGGTCGTCGCCTCTGTACCTTTGCGGTGAAGTCCGGAGAGAATTATATTGTGCTATTTTCGTACTTGAGGGGTGGAGCACCTTTAGCCATTTAAAGGATATTGGCACGGTCTCTAAAATTGAACACCCGAGCCAAGATGGGTCGGGGGGAGGGGTTGCCCCTGGCTTGGGCCTAACCCCTGTACGCGGTGAGCTCGCTCAATTGAAAAATAGTAAGGGAGGTTTTTGGGATGCAGGTATTTAATTACCAGGTCCTACACAAATAGGTCCATTTCTAGTCCCTCGGCCCTCTCTAGCACGCCTAAGATGCTGATGTTATCACGTCTCTATCTGCCCTCATAGTCATCCAGCTGCGTTGTCAGGGATTCGGTGTGGATTTGCAAGTCGTAGACATGTTTCTCTAGTGTTGTCTTGTCTGCGACCAGTTCTTGGGTGACATCTTCCACCTCTTTGACCCTGGAGGGCATCTTCCTAAGGTCTGCCCTAAGTAGAGATAAATCCGTGGAGACGGAGTCTATGCATCCCTCCAGCGAAGTGGGCATGCCATTACATCTTGGAGCGTGGGGGATTCGTGTTCAGTGGTTTCTGCTGGATTTCTTGCTCTACGCCAGGGCTCAACGGTCCCCCCTCCTGTGATTTCTGCCAAGCAAATTTATCGATCTTCAATTGGTGTGAACCATGTCCCCCCTTGTTTGTCGCCATTATAGTGCCTCGGGCCACTGGCTTGTTGCGTTGAGGTACTCACCGACACCTACCAGGGTAGATTCCACGAGGCCTGTCGGCTTCCCCCCTCCGGAGAACTGCGGTGCCTCAAGAGCGCCCCCTGGGGATAGTTTGTTGTGGCAGTGGGTTCATGGCACGTGTATGCTGCAGCAATTCTTTTGTGGTTTATTTCTGAGGGCTAGGTACGACTGGTGCTGTGTGTAGTATTCTTCACTTTCTCCATGAGGTCTATTTTGCCTTGGTTTTGCCCCCGGTGGGCCCCCATGCATTTGTAGGCCAATCACCTCATCTCCTGATCTCAGGCCACACCAGGATCGTTCCTGGGGGCCAGTGGGTCTATTTTCTGCTTGTCTGTGATGCCGGACGGTAGTCCCAAGCTGTTCAGGCTGTTACTATTGTCGGTGCCCAAGTGCGTCACAGCTCAGGCCTGTTGCTGGTACTGTAATCTCGCCAGGGAGGATTTGCCCTTACTTGGTGACTCTTCCAGGCGCTTGCAGCTTCGGTGTTAACACCTCCGCCTCCCGATCTGATTTTCTTGCCCGCTGCTTTTGGGCCGTCGCTGGAGGAGGGTCTCAATAAGGTGGCGTGATTGTGGGCACGCCCGTGCCACGTAGCCGTTCCCCACGCCTCACGGTCAGGGCACGAGTCTACGTGACTCCACCGCTGCTGGTTGTTGCCAGGCCGTGACCTCGCGGGCACCCGATCTCCGTGAAGGTTGTTGTTGGGATCCCGAAATCGGGTTCTCAGGCTCCCCGCTTGTTCGCCGTGTGATGCACGTCTCGTGAAGCCGGATTTGAGACAGGATAATTGTTGAGAGAAGACGGTGTTGGCTGGAGCCGCGCAAATGTGGGGCTATTTCCTCCGGCAGTTGGCCACACCCCCGATCGTCCATGTATTTTATTTATTTTTATTTTAAAAGTTTTATATAGCGCTAGCTTGACCCGTAGGTATCAGAGCACTTTACATACATACTGTAAAGAAAAACAGATGGAAATTGCATTACATAGTAGGCAGGCAGTAAGAAAGCAAACCCAGGGATAAAAAAAACCAGATAGGGAAGAGCAATGCATATTTCAGACCAGTGCTTACTTTGCAAAATATGAAGTCCAGGTTCTCAAAAATTTTAGGAGGCTACACCCACTTCCCTGGCTCCACCCACTCCCTCGACGTGCTCCACCCACTCCCTCCACTGGCTCCAAACACATCATCAGCTGCCACTGCTGAAGACCAGATGTAATACCTGATCTGAATTTTAGCAAGGGAGCCTTCCTCAAGTAAGGTTTTGCTAGAAGGTTCCCCCTGCCCCCGAGAAAACTTTGAAGGAGATAGATGTCCAAGGATCTAGGGAATTTTTAAGGCTTGGCTAGGCAGACCTTTTGTTTGTCTGGTGATGTCACAGCTTCTCGAGCACTATCTGTGTAGGGTACCATCATCAACCACCTATAGCCAGGGCCTCATGTGCTGTTGCACTCCAAATTGATAGCCAAGTCACTCACATTATAGCTCTTGACTCTCAGTGCCTTACTCTCGCAGTTGTTTGTAGGATTGAACTTCGATACTGGCTGACAAAAAAAGCAGATAAAATAAATGCAAACTTGTGTCAGGATCTGTGTTACATTATGTTATATCATTTTTTATTTATAAAGTATGCATGTATGGCTCTGTAGAGAAAATAGCAGAACAATCTGCCTTAATGCTAAAAAGCCTTCAAAAATCCCCGCAAAGACAAGAGGGAATGCATCTCATGTACCGTTTGTTCCATAATTTTGCAATTGCCACAGAGACAATCCTATTCTCAGATGGCAACTTTCTAGTTTTCAGGATAGTAAGAAAACAATAGCGTGAGAAGCTTGCTGTGGAACATGAACATTGATTGTTTTGGCCATAAAAGTTTAGTAAGTACCTTAAATGTGTCTGCTTCAAATCCAGGCTGTGCGAGGAACAATGGGTGTGTGTCACATCACAGAAAGAGTCTTACCTAGCAAATAGTGCTTTGAGGCTGGTCTCTGAGGAACAATGGGTGCACTGTCAGTGTCACCACACAGATACAGTGGGTCCCAGTGCCTCGCGGCACATGCAATGCTTCCACACCAGTCTATCTGATGGACAGCAACACTTCACAACACTCGAAACACACTTTTATGGGACCCTACAGCACAAGGGACCTTTTATCCACACAAACATTTACCACAAGGAAGGAAACATGCATCACACAAGACATTTTTAATAAATGCCTCGGTACTCAGCTGTTTAACACACAATCACGAGGCAGGATCTTAACCCAAACCCAGTGACTTACTTTACCACACAGATATTTGCCACATGTCAGGCTCTTTACCACACAGATGGAACTTAATCCTTACACTGGGAACTTTGCCAAACTGGTTTGTGTCAGCTTGTTTTATCACCTGTGTCTCACCACAAGACCTTTACCAGAGGGACACTGATCACAGGGTCCTTGGCCCTGTGGGACTTTAATCATACAACTTCCACACAAGATTTTGTTTCACCAAATGGGACCTTTACTCTAGCATACAGACATTTTAGAACACCCATCCAGCCTTGCCTCTCCCTTGCAGCGACTGGACCCTCCAATCAGTAATAAAGAAGCATCAATGGCATGCAATGCACTCGCAGGGCCGCAGGTTCACAGTCAGTCGCAATATCATAATGGCTCAAGTTTTACAACCTCTGGTCCCTGGCCTGAATACAGCAGCCCCGGCCTCACCGCAGAGAACAAGGCATTATCAATATATCATAGTGACTACCAACTCCTCGTCTTAACTCTGAGCTGCAGCTTCGGTGGCACTTACAGTTGCAGACCGCTGGCACATTGGTCCTATCCTACCGCACGAGACAACGCATATGCAGTATACACTAAGCATTACACAATTACAGTGTCACCACAGCCGCCCTGCCCCACCTGGAAGACTACGCAGCTGCTCACGCCACACAGCATGTACAATGTGTGGTGTAAAAGAAATCATGTAAGGTTGGCTGGTCTGGTCACAGCCAGTCATTCATTGTTGTGCGTCATACTCTAATCTTCTGAACAGACAGGGCAGGCCTCTAAGGTTCAGCTTGGCCTACTGTGCCTGCAGTGATACCCGTTACCCAGTGATTTAATCCCTGCATGCTGCTACTCTCACGCAGCACAGCATTTATGGTGCTGGTACATGCTGGCAGTTTTTTTTTATTCAGTGCAGTGCTGTAGTGCTGTGCACACCGAGACGAGGTCTGACAGGGACTGTACTGCGTTTTGATGGGCTGGCCCATGCCACGAGAAATAGCATGCAAAAGTAAAAATGTATTATTTTTGTCCTGCTTAAGCTGGATTCAGTTCAGTGTGTGTTGCAAGCTGTTAAAACAGTAAGCTACGCACTTTTTAATTACTCCGACCGTAGCACCATTTATTGAACACTTATAATAATTGTCCGATTTTTCACAAGCATCTATCATCTAGTTCCATTTCCTTCACTCGTTTTTAGACCTCACAAGAACCTGTGACCTGCAGCCAGAGCTGAGAAGAATTAAGCTATTCCATTGGCAAATTAGAATATATTTTATATAAAGTAGTTTCCAAATTTCATAACTCTCTAGATACCATTACTAAACAACTGAATGCATCTGCCTTGAAAGAATGAAAAGTGAGCTAGCCCAAACAGAATTCCAAGCCGTGATCTAAAGATTATGCTCCGTTAAATTATTGGTAGCCAGCTCAGTGTTTATGTTTGAGTTAACTGTGGTCGAGCAACCCCAGCCCTCAAACCCATTTGCACCATAATAATAAATAGTCTACTACAATACCTGCTGCAATTCAAAACGTCCTATGTCGCATTGGTTGTTCTGAGGCTGAGACAGATCTGAACTTTCCAGGACCCAGCCTGCCTCGAGCCCAGCTCAAGCAGGTCATCAGCGATCAGACCTCAAATATAATTAACCTGTGGGAGTGACATACTCAGGCAGGCGTGAACGACGGACATCACTAACGTGATGCAGTCATCATGCCTGGACCTGGGTGGGCCTGACATACCAGGCAGACATGCATCCGAACCGAAGCCTCCTTCGAGGTCGGATGTTTTGTGTTGCAGCAGGTAAGCACATTTATTTTTAGGAATAGCGGGCCCATCGCACAGGGGAGAAAATTTCAATAGCCCTGCCCTGTTAAATAGGTGCCGGTGCTAAGCACCGGCACAAATTAAGTACTGTATTCAGACCCTCTCCCGCGATCATCTCTTCACTCCCATTAAAGATGCTTTTTGAATCTGGACTACCAAGGTGCAGTCGAGAAGGATGAAGGCTTTCTTGTCATCGACTGCAAAATGACCCACTTTTCTTTCAGGATTATGTCATGGTCCTTCAAATGTAATAGCTTTGCTTCAATAGACCTCAGGGTCTCTACGCGGAATGGGCTGCATGCAGGGACTTGTGCGTCCACGCCACTTAGAAGAAAGGGGGACAATCCCTGTGGTGCCATGACCTTGCCATCCATCGAGAAAGGCCACCACATCTGTTCCCTCAGTTTTTTCTGGCATGCTCACCATTAAGATATTCCAAGCCGCTCCCTGCCCTCTAGGACTTTTGCTCCAACTGTGTGGTCTTGTATTGCTTGCAGCATATCTGTGGTTTGAGGACTGAGTGTCTAGACTAGAGCATGGTTTCAGTGTGAGATAGCCATTTGGCAAGTTTGCCCAGTTGTGGTAATTGCGGTTAAGATCATGTCAAGTGTATCTTCTGTTTCCTCTGTAGCAGTTAGATCTGGGTCATGCTTTTTCCTTCTGGTCTGCTCCTTTGTGACGTAATCTGCAGAGGACCTGGTGGGAAGCAGTGAGGGAGCTCTGTATGTTTCCCATACACCATGCTTGCTACAGCAAAGGTTGAGTGTCCCAACAGCAAAATCAAACAGCGTAAGCAGGAGATCAACTTGGTTGATGGCTACTGCGTCGGTCTGCTTTCGGACTCCTGAGGAGGGCCTACCGAAGACCCAAGGAGAAGATGAAGCACGAACTGCCGACCCCACTATAGGCGTGACCTCTTATTCAGACTCTCTATGTATTTTCTGCACCGTCCACCTGCATAATATTCATAAATCCTTAGAGGAGATGAACCACCAGTCCACCCTTCTCTGCTATTCATAAGCAGACCATCCTCAATACAGACAGGGAGCTGATGGGTGCCTCAGTTTTCTAGAAGCTGAGGTTGAAGAACAGCCTGAATGGGGAAGGGTACGCCTCAGGCCTCGCATCCCTCCCCCAACATGAGCCTCCTCCCCTGTGCTGTCCAAGCACCCTAGATGGGAGTGTATTGATCCCAGAATTGCCCGGTTCTGGGGCATTGAGCCGCCTCTAATACGACACTGTCCAGGCCCTGATCAGCAGACATGTGTGTCATGTTTCACTGATCTAGCTAGCCACCAACAACTTGTGTGGCCAGAGGCATCCTCATGCCCCCCCAGTGGCCTTTCCTGCTGGGCCTCTCCTGTTTCCAGGCCACCTCCATTGTTCCTTGTGTATCCTAGGCAGTCTCTTCCTCTCCCCGCACCCGCCAAGAGGTAGCCCAGTAAACAGGTAGAGAAAGCAGGATGGAGCTCTCATCTGTTGTGGCCTGCCCCATCCTCATATCACCTCCAGCAACCAGGCCTACCCCGGGGCCCACAACACCTGGCCAATGCAGCAACATGTCACCCTCAAGAGAAGGAACACTGAAGTAGCCAACATGACCCTCCGTCCATGGCAGGCCTGCATGCCCTGTCGGTGATTTTGGCAGTCCTTAATGTCTGGGCCTGTCAGACACCACAATCCGCAGTGGGAGCCTCATCCAGCAAGCTGCTGCAGCCAAGCAATACAATAGTTGTGTTCAAGTTACATTGCACTTATCGACAACATTGATCCATCATGTAGATACGTGAGCAATCTCACACCCCTCACTCTTAAATGTTCTGGTCACATTAGTTTGGTGAAGCATTACAGGGCTGATGAGAGTCCAAAAGGTAGAGCTATGAACTTGAACACCCGACCCCTCAAACAGACTTGATGAAATCTTCCTGAGGCAATAAAATGGATGCCGTCAGATAAGCATCCTTCATGTCTAACCTTACCATCTAGTCCCCTTGAAGAAGAACATCTCTCAACAGATGGATTCCCTACATCTTGACATACTAGCCACTCATTAAATTCTCTCAAACTAAGAACGAGTCTGAACCCCTTATCCTTCTTCACTATCAGGAAAATATTGATTACAAAATGACCTTCAAATGGCTTCTGTCTGCTTCATCTCTGTCACCTCCTTCTATAAGAATCGAAGTTTGCTCTAAGAACCGCAGTGGTTTGAGTCTTATCGACTACACTAGAGAGCCATAAAACTATGTGTAAAAACCCTGGATAGTAACCAACACCCAACGACTCCCTGTGATTTCTTTCGATTTTCCCATGAAACATTTCAACTTCTCACCTAATCTTAGAACAGAAAAAGCGATAACCCTTACCAAAGTTGCCTCCTGGGGCATAGACTCCTCCTTGGAATTCACCTCTGCTGCCTCTGCCTTTGGCATAGCCTGTTGAGGGAATAAAGTTTGTAGCTGTCTTCCATCATGCCAACTGTTGTCACTCCATCTTTACCCCCTTTGGGATCCTTGTTGGGTGGAGTGGCCTGAAGAGCCTCTCCTGCCTTTTCTGGACCCTGCAAAAACATTTCCTCCTTACATCTTTCATATCGAGGATTGGGCCTTGTCCAAAGTTGTGAAATTTATCACAGATTGTCTATTTTTCAGTCAGAAATGGATCTCTGAATAGGGACACTTGTGCAACCTGCCTGGCGTCTGAAGTAGCAAAATCCTCCAAATTGGGGCAAGCCTGCATCAAAAGAGATGTGCAACTGTTGGTTGACAGAACACAGTTTGCCTTCCCCAGCATACACATAGGCTGTTGGGCCATCTGGTGACTATTTTGGGGGACATAATGATGCCTGAGGTCTCTCCACACTTTCTGTTAGGGGGGCTATCCCATCCACAGCTTCTCCTGGGCAGTTCTTCAAAAGAAGTTTATACCCTATTTGGGTTCTTTCATACACTTTGCCCAAAAAAGTACACATTTTAGTGTCAATGTATGGAGTCTGGGCAGTTTCGCCCGAATGTATGATGTTACATTGCATACATTCACAACGCGGTAGTTTACATCGCGTTCATTACAACGCAGGTCGTTACAACGACTTCGCTAGAGGCACTGGACTTAGGCATAGTATGATTTACTATTACAACTTCAGTGTGTGGAACAGTAGGGAAGGTGTTGGAATAGTAAATCATACCAGCCGCGGCCCGTGGAGGGAGTTCCTTGGGGCAGAAAGGTGGGGCGGGGGAGGGGCAGTGTGGGGGGTACTAAAAACCGGAATATGGATAATTGGAGGTAAGTAAACAATTAAATAAATATAACTAATTTTGTAGCGCGCCCTGCATCGCATTTTGCGATGCAGGGCGCACAACGAAATTAGCTAAGAGGGCTGCCCACAATGGCAACATATAATAAGCCTGCAATGAAAAAACATTAAAAAACACAAGCAGTGGTAAGATGACAGTAGAAACGATCAGAGGTGCAACTAGAGCCAAATTTCGGTGGGGGCTAAGACATTTTTTCGAGGGGGTGCTAATACTCCCAGCAACAGGCAGAGTGGAGGTGCAGGGCCTCTAAGAAGGGGTGCGAAGGGGTGAAAAAACAACAAAGCCTCATTAACAAGCAAATGCTCTTTTAAAAACCTGTGAAGTACTTGGGTGCGGCTGCCACACACGACGGGGGGCTGAAGCCGTTTGAGCCCAATGGGCGTTGTGCGCCTGTACGCAATAGAAAGCTGTGGCATGTACTTAACTTCTTGCTGCACAGTGAAGAAAGAGATGGCGGAAAAGTCGCCCCATGTGATTATAGTGGATGCAGACCGTTGATTGGTGGACTGTGTTGTCACTTTGTTATTCTACTTTTCCCTATGTTTTTGAGAACTATAGATTTGATTTTGTAAGAACAGTGAATCTGGCAACAGCTGCTGAGAAACAAAGGGACTGATTCAGAGAGGTAAACATACTTTTGTGTAAGTTTACTACATTATTTTGTATTCACAAACTGCAAGTTGATAGTAAGTGCAGAACTGCGGAGGTTCTGCAGTAGGGCTGGAGAACTTCGTTCATAAAAAGGTAGGGCAGGTCTACCTTTTAATGTGCTGAGATCCACACCCTGACTGCCGGGTATCCACCACAGTAAACTTACTGTTAACTCGTACTTTGTTAATCATCCAGATCTATGGAAGTATGGCAGTCTCCTGCAGAAATAGAAGTTATGATCTGGAATGGCACATCCCATACATAGAGGTTCACATCCTTCACATTATGCACCTACAGGCTCACCCTGCCTTGGGAACAGGGAACAAATGACAGTATAACCATGAATCTATTTCGACATTGGGGCAGAAGTCACAGCTTTCTTGTTCAGCAGACCCATAACTCCCCTTTGGAGGGCCTCTTTTCTCAGGTGACCCTTTGGCCACGGTCTGATCCTGATCCCTGACTCTAATGGAATGGAAATAAAGCCCAGTGAATATCCTTTTCGAACCATTTATAATAAGCAAAGGAATCAGACCAAAATTCTGTGTAGACCCGCTCGAACTGCGTGTGGCGACCTTGTCTGAAGCAGGCAGACATGTGCAGGACTCGGTTGAGGAGGGTCCATTTAGACATTCTGACTTTTGTTCTGGTGTGCCTCCAGTGTTTCCTTGTTCTTTTGGTAGGGATCCTTGCCACATCCTCCAAGGGTAACCTTCCTCTGGAGATAAAACCACACCAGTTTGATTCTTGCGTGAGAAAAACCTCCAGAGGGCATTGTCAATGTGATCATTTCTTCCAGAGGTTGCTCCAAGAGAAGAAAATCTGAATAGCTTTTTGCAAAGCCTTGTCCTTCCTGGCCAACCATCACAGCCATCATAGCCGAGAGACCTGCTTTCATTAAGGAATCCAGAGCTATGCCAGAGGAAAGTATAACTTTTTCAAGCAGATCACAGTCCTCACCCCACTCCATTGAAGATGATAAAGCTTGGAAATCGCATAGCAAAGAGTGAGCCCTATAGCAGCATAAGTGCTAGCTCTTAACACAAACACTGCTGAAGAGTTGTACCTTCTTGTCAAAGCATCTGAAGGAGCTGTGTTCCCAGTCACTACATTCATGCACTCAGCTAGAGAGGTAAGATAGTAACCACCTTAAAAAAGTCTCTGGAAACTCCTCCACAAAATCTGGGAGGGGTCAGAATGTTTGCCACAGTCTAGGCACCACCAATTGGAATCCCTAGCATGGAGTCCTCCAATGAAGGACTAGAAAAGAGCATCACAAGAGATGGTAAAGGAGACTGCAAGAGGCGGTAATGGAGACGGAAAAGGAGACTGCAAAAGGGAGTTATGATCTGTATGCATCTTCTTGGAACACTTGTGCCTAGACACATGCCAGTAGAGACAGGGCTATGTGTAGAGGTATAACACCTTCTATAATCCCCATCTGTCAGTGGCCCTCCAGCAATAAGCACATTGCAGAAAGAAATAGAAAACCACCAGCGGGGTAATGCCGCAGCCCAGCAGAGATATGCAAAGCAGCAACCTAGGTGCATGTAGTGTTGAGCTTGTATTGCTTACAGTATTAGTTCAGAAGTGTAGAATTCACTTTGCTTAATGTGCTGTGTTGTTGGGTTATGTGTATTTATCCTTAAGTTGAAAGGTTAGGTGGCATTCGTGGCAAAGCAAAGACATTGCTGTTGCTTTCAACGGATGTACACCGGGTTTGCTGGAATGAAGGATGACTACAACCTTACTTTTGGATTCGTCTTATTTACAAGACACTCCTGATACCACAGATGTTTGGCGACGAGGCTCTTCCAGCCGCTGTACCCACAGAAATAATTCCTGCTGAAACTGGAAGATTTGCATACACAGCTTTAATTTCTGCATTTTGGGGAACTCCAGGACTAGAAAATACACAGGAGTGCACTATTTTATCCATTACTGTACTATATTTTGACGGCATTATTACCCCACAGCGATAAGGGTGAGTTACCTTATTGATGTTTCTACTCTCCTCACACGACCCTTGTTCCATTTGAAAATGGGCCGTGTGCATCTCTGATACAGGAACATTCAAAGGAGGAAGCTGCGCTGGATCATTGCATCGACGGCACCGCTGTGACAGAAGCAAAGTAACGCATCAATATGCAACGTTATGGTGCAAGGTCATGCCGAGTAACCCCAAGTTTCCGCCATATTGAAAGTATCCACCGCTTGGAATCTGCTCTTGTACATAACCACACTTGTGCATATGGTGACAAGAACTTGTTTGCACCCTCCTCGTAGCGTGTTCCAAAGGTGCACCTTGTTTCTCATTGGGGCTGGGGATGATTTTGTGAGGTATGTTTTGAAATTTAACTATACTTGCAGGTGAATTGTATTCTTAAAGTTATGGATGCAAGTAACTCATGTACACTAAAGGAATTCCTTGCAAAGCCAGTCGAACCATGAATTAGATGAAAAGACTGGAAGGAGTAGTTTTTAAACCATACAACCATACTAGAAGACAATGGGAATGTATAATCTCCTGAAAGAAAAAAAGAGTCCTTATGCACTGTATGAGTCTTGAGGGGCTCAGAATTTACAGTCAAATACAAAACACGGACAGGATGGGAGATTTTGATGTCTTCGATACAGAAATTTTACTCTTGGATAAACATTATACTACTACTGTCTGTGTGGCTGTCATTAGACATAACCTTTTTTTTAAAAAAAAACAGGAACAGATTGAATCCGTAGAGGATTATGTATTTTCGCTTAAAAAATTGTCATCAACAAGCAAATTTGGGATTTTGCACGATGAGGTAACTCGAGACCAAACTGTTATGTATGCAAGAAACAAAGGCATTCAGGAAAGGCTGTGGATTGGAGGGAATCCATTTTGAAAGATCTTGCTTTAGTCAAGAAGACAGAATTATCAGAAAGATGTGCCAACGCTACTATACCGCGTAGTGAGAACATTTCAGTAAATTACTGAAAATAAGAAAGGGAACACCTTGGACTCTGGAAGAGTTGGAAATTGTACTAGTAATAACAGAGAGCCGCGTAAAGAGTTGAGTAGCAATCAAGTTTTCAGTGTAAAGTGCTTTCGTTGTGGTACTCCCATCCATACTGCCAGATGTGTTAAGTGCCCTGCTAAAATTGCCAAATGTTTGGAATGTGGGCTTATTGGTCACTTTGCAAGAGTATGCACAAAGAAGAGTAAGAAGAAACACTGAGTGGTTTGTCTTATAGAGAGTGGATCGGATACTTCTGGAAACGAGTCTGAAAGGTCTGATGAAGCATACTTACATAAGGATCACAGCATAAATATAAGTGATCGCAGTAAGCAGTTATGTGTAGTTAGATTTGGAGGGGTACCTTTACAAGTTGCTGCAGATTCAGGATCTCCTTTTACTATTATTACACGTGCTGTGTGAGAAAAAAGCTTTGTGAGTGTTCTGGGTTCGTATATAGAACCTACCAATGTGAACTCAGAGAGCTTTACGGGAGAAAACATTGATATGTTGGAGTTTACACTTTTTGTATTTTAATTCAAGAACAGACGTGCCATTTGTAGGTTGATGTTGCAGCCGATGGCCCTTCTGTGTTTAGTTGAAAGGTCCAAAGATTATTACAAATAGTCTTGGATCCCAACGGTCCTGAGCAAATTCTGATAGCTTGTGACAGTGAAGACATTAAGCATCACAAGCTGTACATCAAGCAAGTATTATTAACGATAATAATGCATTCTGGATGTACCCAATTCTGCACCTCTGAGAGCAGATAAGGCCCCTGGTATCATCGTCGCTATACCGGAAGATGATTGGATAAAACACTTCTCTGGTATTTATTCATTGACAATTCCTACATTGGAACATGATCTGGCCCATAAAAACAACACCTTAGTGGCAACCCAAACTTCTCCAATTCCTCTTTTTAGTTTGGAGGAAGTTAATAGGGCAATTACTGCCAGTAAAGGTGGAAAAGCACCTGGCCCTGATGCTATCCCAGTGGACCTGTATAAAGCTAATATTGCTCTATTGGAACCTTTATTAACTGCTGTATTAAGGGCCTGCTGCAATACTGGCTTCTTCTCGACATGGTCGGAATCAATAATTGTACCCATTTACAAAAAGGGTGAGTGACACAATCCTGTGTGGCATAGGCCGATCTCTTTGCTTGACTCCTTAGTGAAGGTAGCGGGACGTGTTATTATGCACAGGCTACAGGAGTGGGCGGAATCAAGGGAAATTTTGACGGATCTTCAATATGGGTTTCGCAGCGGAGTTGGGACAATAGAACAGGGCCTGAATTTAAGCATGTTAATAGGGAAATATACTAAAATCAAGGGTGGGAACTTGTTCCTGGGGTATGTTGACCTTTCCTTTGCATTTGATTGTGTCATCCACTAGAAGTTATGGACAATTATGTCCGATATGGGAGTGGAGACATTGATCATTAACTTTCTTAGAGATCTCTGTACAGGGTCCAAAGCCAGGGTTAGATACGGTAATATGAGAGAACGTACCCAGCCTTTTAGTGTGGAGAGAGGGGTAAGGCAGGGTTGCATTTAAGTACCCTTTCTTTTCTCCTTATATATATAAATAATGAAGGTGAAGCGCTGATTTTACAATGTAAAGATCTCTCACAGGTGGGTCATCGCCCAGTACCGGCCCTAGTCAACATGGACGATGCCGTCCTTATGGCCCGCACCCCCTTGCCTTGCAGTCTCTACTTAACACCTTTGTTGAATTCATAGTCTCACGACTTTTTAGTCAATCAATCAAAAACATTTATAATGAAGTGTAGCAGGAGAATGGCTATTTGTTGTGACATAAAAATTATGGATACCAAGATAGACTTTACAAATAGTATCTCATATCTAGGTGTCCTGTTCGACAAGGAAGGCACATGGAACTGTGCTACATCTACAAGGGCCTTATTATTTAGAAATGCTAGTATGGTCCTATGAAATTTTGCTGGCAGGTTGGGTACAAACCCCCCAGTGGAGATGATTAAGATTTACAAGGCAAACTGCATCAGCGTAGCAATACATGGTGCTGGGATTTGGGGGCATACAAAATGTACAGCACTGCAAGTGGCGGAGAATTATTTTTTTAGGTATTTGCATGCAGCCCCCAAAAGTGCCTCTTCAAATGTCTGTCATGCTGAGTTGGGGATGTCGTTTCTTACCGACTCAATCAGGATGCAACCATATTACTATGGCATAAAGTCTGGACCTCTGAATATACCGCCTTAAACCGTGCTATTATCGGGGACTACTTAAAATCATCTCTGTCTACCCACATTCCGTGGCTGGCATATATTCAATGTTTTTGCCGAGATTTGGGGTATCTAGACTATTTTGAAAATCCTAAATCTTTGGCAGCTATTAGTAGAACAGCACTAAAAAATAATTTGTGCTGTGCACATAGAGGATCTTAGGTTGACCCCCGAATTATCAAAATCTTCTGTTTTAAATAATCAACTTATTTTAACCAGTCATGACATGCAGTTATATTTGAAAGCTGTATCTAAATCAAGACATAGATTTGTCCTAACTGGCTTCAGAATGGATATATTTCATTGGCTGATTAGCTTCCCTACACCTAATGTCTAGAACTCAGATTTAAGTAACTGCCCTTGTGATGGCAAGTTGCCCCAGAGCACTATGCGTGTCATACTCTTCTGTATATTTTATACTTTCTGGCGAAAATGTTATATTCTACAGTTTTTAGGACTTTTACAGTTTACACAATGTCGACCTGCATATATTTTCTTGCAATCACTATCTACTGTTAAGCTATGTAGTGGAATGTCAAGTTTTTTTATGGGTCGTCTTTTATGCCAGAAAGAACATTACATAGATAATATGATTAACCTTGTTGAACAATTATAAATGATTAATTGACATATGATGTCTTATAAACATGGATTTATAACCATTGCACAGAAATATATTACAAACAATGGATCTTAGCAAACCTTAAAAAAAAAGTAATTATGAAATAGAGCAGAGGACTACCCGGAAAGAGTTTTATTAATATGGATTTACAATTATTGTTTAGAAACACATTATAAACTATGGATTGTAGTGCATTTTAAAACTGCTACAATGAAATAGAACATAAGATTATCTGAAAAATGTTAGGTAGTAATGCATAGCGGACCCTTAGTTGAGGTTGTTTCATTTATTTTCCTCTAACTTTTTATCTGTGTCAAAGTAACTATCCAACATCAATGTACGGTTGTTATAATTGGAGAATAGTAGGGTTTAGCAATTTACCATATGAAATGATTTTAAAATGTACTTTTTTAGTTATGTGTGATTTAAACTACTTTAATGTATTGTTATTGAACTTTTATGTTCTAATCTATCTAGATCGAATAAAGTTAATATCGTATCGTATCGGGTACTGAACGAATTTCAAACCCTGTTTTAGTGGAAGGATTAGAAAGCTCAAAGAGTTTACACATCAAATTAGAGTTAAAGTCTCAGACATTCTGTTACAAAGTGAGATGACACTGGTAATTACAAGAGGAATCTTTATTTCATCTCTCCCCCACCACAGGTTCCATTCAGCTGGAGTCAGCTGTGGAATGTTCACACAACAAAGGTATGGCACATACATAATGGGATAGGACGGAAGGGGAGACGGAATGTACCAAATTGTTAATTATAACACATTCCTAAAATACAAGAAGCTCGAATGTTCCTATCATTGTAAGAGATGAAGTTTAGTTGGAGCTTAAAAAAGTGCAAGATTCTGACATTATTGAGCTCATAGAGGCTTCTGAGTGGATTTTGCCAGTGGTCATTGCTAGGATTGGTGCCAATGGATGTACACCAGGGTTGATGGGATAAAAGATGACTACAACCTTACGTTTGGATTTGTTTTACTTACGAGTCACACCTGATACTGCAAATTTCACTCAGAGAGCATCTCAGGTGAGAGCAAGAGAAACAGATAATGAAAGCTACCTCAAAGCAGCAGTAAGCTGTTAAAAGGAGAAAACAAAAAATAAAGGGAAAAACAAACGCATTATAAGATCAGCCTCTCACAAAACGAATACGCTGACTGAATTGAATACAAAAAAAAGCTCTGCCATTCCTTTACCAGTACTGCTTCAAACCATTACAAAGGCTGGTGTTGCATGAAGGTCCTCACAGAACTCATAGGGAGAGTGGCAAGTTTATTAAATATACAGTAGACCACCTCCAAACTGCCACCGATGTGGAGGTCGCCCTCTGAGTCTTTCGGAGAAGAATCATCCTGCATGGAACCTGGTCAGAACCAGTGGTGTAACATTAGCCCCTGCAGCCCCCACAGTGCTGGGTGCCCGAGCTCCAGGGTTCCCCTTAGCACAGTACAGTGGTGGGCTGGGCTTCATGTACTTTGCTAGGGGGCCGCCTCAAGTTTGGGTACGCTTCTCGTCAGAACATGGATCTATCCTCAAACAATAACAAATGCAAGGCACTAAGACTCGTGCTCGGCTAAGCCAAACAACATACAAACTTAACAATGTGTAACCTAACTTACAATGTATCACAGAGTACATCACCTTCCCCCTTTCGAATAAACAAAAAACACAACAAATAATAATCCCTAAATCTTAAAGACGTAGCAACATTGCGAGAATATCTGTTGATGCAAGAGGATCTGTTGGTACCAGAATATAAATTGGTATGACATGATTGAGAGTCATCATCATTACCAAAGCTGATGTCACTTTCAGCACCTAATGGTCATCAACAAAAACAACATCATCGTGACAACCCCTCAACATGAAAAATGAGTTTTCATTGGACTGTGTTGGAGTTGAAGGTAAGTAAGACTTTACCCACCAAGAGCTTGTGAAGAGAGGAATTACGAAAAACATTAGTCCCTTGACAGTCTCTCATTGCTTTGATCTTTACATCTTGATCAGGTGTAAAAATCCCTTCTGCTCCACCAACCTCTGCCATCGGTCAATGCAGACCCTCTGGTCAACCTTTCAATTCATGCAGGTCAGAGAATTTTGACTCATCTTTCCTGACCCTGGTAGGTTTCTTTTTTTAAAACTCAATTTCCTACATTCAAGATAACCTTTTTAACATGGTGTTTCCTATAAAAACCGAACTTAGTATGACACTGTATTTTTTTCAACTTTAGAGGCCACATGCAGTTGAGAATGTTGAATAGATAACTCCTTTTTGCTGATCCTGGTCACCCAATCCACACACACAAAAGATCTAGGAAGCCTCTTGCGCAGAAGCATAAATGGGGAAACAACAGTTGTACGGTATGGTGTTACAAAAAATGACCATATTCTTTTCCTTCAGAAAACTCGCAACCTCAAAACCCATAGCCAGAGTCGTCTGCACTTACTCTTTCAAAAATCTGTTCATGCGTTCCACCAACCCATTTAAAGACGGTGAATATAGGGCAACCTGGAGATGTTTTATATGGAAATAATTAATAAATGCTTTGCTTGTGCTGAAGTAAAATGTGTGCCATTATCCATAACAATTTCTTTGGGTGCTCCTTCAATATCAAAGATATTCATCAAAAAATTTACAACGGAATCCGCATTTTGGAACTGCACTCAAATCAAAGCACATCGATTTGGAAAAGTAATCTACAAGAACAATCATATTATTTTTGTTGCTGGGCAATAGATCAAAGGGACCTGCTAAATCAAGAGCTACTCTCTCCCAAGTATCTTCGGGTAAAGGAACCATGTGAATCGGAGACCCATGAGTCTTCCAATGCTTGTCAGACAATAAATAAGTGGCACAATTGTCAATAAACTTGGAAACCTGAGTAATATTGTTTAAGGTTTTTGCAGGTGCAATTAACCCCCTGATGTCCATTGTGTGCCTCTTTGATGAGGAGCTTCCTAACTTTGACAGGAGAAACACAAACATCATTGCGTAATAAGGCCCCCTCCACCATCAACAGTTCATTAGCTATTTGTACAAAAGGCCTTAGAGAAGGTTCAACATTCCTTTCCTTGAGCCATCTCTTCTCAATGAAGATACACACCGATTGCAATATAGAATTTTGTTTGGATACCTCCAACTAGTCCTTTATGCACAAGTATGTCTTCCACAAGTGCAACTACGCACTCTGGGCCTCATTTCCCAACAAATGAATCAGCGCAGCGCGGTAACTCATTTTGCTGTGCTGAGTTGCGTCATTTTAAAAGCTCAGGGATGTGTTGTATTAACAACAATAGGACGCATCCGTGTGCTTTCCCCTGTGCTGGCGCACAATTGGCTGCCATGTGCCAGCGCAGGCACACTTGCGTGATGTTGCAAGGGTGCCTGCGTTGCGGGGATGATTGTTTTCGTGCAGGAAGGGACACCTTCTTGCACAAATACAATCATTGATGGCATTTTCCTCTTTCTATGTGTGCTGCAGAATGCAGTAAGCACAGAAAGAGGAAAAAAACAAGGAGAAATAAAAGTATTTCTCATCAGTCCGCCACTCCTGCGCCTCCCTTGGGGAGGCGTACGATTCTGAAGCATTCCCAGCTTTACAAAACTTTGTCATGGATTTTGCTTGGGAACACCTATAGCAACACCCATGGAACGCCCCTTTCACGCAGAGTAATGCATGAAAGGGGCCCATATTTACAAGGGCATAACAAGTCATGCAGGGTGTCTACATAGCCTTGAATATATATGGGCAGAAACACTGCACACTGTTGCGTCAAAAGATTTGATGCACCGGCGGCACAATGGCCTTGTAAATGAGGGCATCACTCTCCTGAATAGCAGTCTCACCCTCATCCTCGACAGGTGATCTAGGTAGGCAACCAGCTCTGACGTTCTTTCCTCCAGGTATATACCTGATGGAAAAATTGAATTCCTGCAGTTTGGATAGCCATCTCACCAAATATGATGAAGCTTTACCAGAACCATTCCCTTGTAATAAGTATAGTAACAGTTTGTGGTCAGTAAAGAGATCAAAGTGAGAGCCTCAGAGACAAGTTTTAAATCTCCCCATGGCCAATGCCTCTCCCTCGACAGTACTGTTTCCTGACTCCACTTTACTAAGAAAGCTAGATGCAAAAGCAATGGTGTGTTCCTTATCAATAGTGAATTGACAAAAAACAGCTTCCAAACCAATCTTACTGGCATTAAACGTGAGGGCACATTTTCTGTCAGAGCCAAAAGGAGATAAAACTGGTGCTGAAATAAGGAGATGTTTAACCTTCTGTAATGCTTCCTGAGCTGAATCAGACCAGATATTCTGCACTCCCTTCTTTAAAAAAAAAAAGTCCGTTAAAATGAACTGCAGTGACATTAGACGTTGCAGCTTGGTAAAGAAAAACCGAGGCAGCTATTGACAAAGACCTCGAAGGATAGTCACATTGTGACATTGGATCATGACATCAGTGTTCTACACGTCAGCAGTAAAATAATCAACTTTATCATTACATCACATCATCATCAATTCCATCCAGGGATTCACAGAGGCCCCCACATGCTCATTCCATCAACAGTATATTTTGTTCCTGTGAGAAGGAGCAGGAGTATAAGGGTGTACAACGCGATGTTAATATGCCCGGTTGGATTCTTTTTTTTTTTTTACAACAACAATTCTTTATTCGATGAAATTTCATCATAAAAGAAGCAAAATAAGCAGTACAATACAGTATGTAAAGCTACCAGACATAAAATTTAAAATATAACAACGGTTTTCATTGCCCCATTATAAAATAGACACTAAAAACATATCAGACAAAGTGGAAATCCTAGCCGTGGACTTTTAGCTAATGGGTGGACAAAGGGGAGGTTTTACAACGCCTCATACGGGACCGCCAAGCACTACCCAGGAATTTTGCAACTCCACAGACCATAGCAATGGAGGAAGTATCAGTGCTGAGTATCCGCAAGGCCATTTTATGACATCTAAGACCCAACCCCTTACATAGCGGCTTTAACCAGATCCTCCTGGCTACCCTGTATGCTGGGCAAGCAAAGAAAAAATGCGCCACAGACTCTGTAGGGGCTGCGCAGCCAGGGCATGAATTCGATCGGCCATCTTGCTTTTTCCACCCCGAAGTGAAATCATTTACTGGGAGGATCCCAAACCTAACCTTCAGATAAAGAGCTCTGTCCATGGGCAGCTCGATGTAGTCCAGGAGTGGTTCGAAACTCCTAACCCATTTAAATGACAAGAATCGCTCTGTTAGGGGGCCCCCTAGACTACTAGAGAGGGTCTCCTTCTGAACTAGATCCCAGTATAGCTGTTTAATCACTAACTTGGGTGGAGGTGATTGGTTTTCCCAGGAGTCACTCAAACCCAGAAGGACTACCATCCGCTTCAGGTTGCTCAGCCACTTAATCCTATTGTTGGAATTAAGCTGGATTAGTTCATCTAGGGCGGCGGCATATTCCCGAAGCTCCCTTGTCCTTCGTAAGCGAACCCAGAAAAGTAACGGGCGCAAGCGCACTAGAGCCTTAAGAGGACGCCTACCCATATCTGCCCGTAGAGGGATTAGCGGGGTGGAAACTGGGAGGGCTACCGCATCTCTCAAGAACTTGTTTTCAGATCTATCTAGCTCTGTAGTATTTTCAAACCCCCATAGTTCAGAGCCATATAAGGCGGATGGGAGAACTTGGCCCTCATAGATAGTAAGGAGCGGTGATAAGGGCTTACTCTTAGATTTCCGGTGTTCTCTCATAACCGCCCCAGAAACTCTTTTATAGTTTAACAACATTTTGGCCAAGTGGTCCTTCCAGCTCATGCGATTGTTGACCCTGATACCCAAATAATCAAAGGAGTCTACCAACTCCAAGGGCTCCCCATTAAGTAAAAAATTATTCCTAAATCTGGAGGAAGGAGCCAAGGCCATGAGCTTGGTTTTTAGAGTATTGATGATAAGTCCTCTGTCGCTACAGAATGTACTAAAACGGTTCAAAAGCTTTTGTAGGCCTGACGGGGACTTGGAGATCAAGATGGTGTCATCCGCGAAGAGGAGTGTGGGGATTTTTTCACCTGCCAAGGATGGAGCATCAGCTGGTTCCCCTCTCAGATGGTCCACCACTCCGTTCACAAAAAGAGAGAACAGCGTTGGAGCCATAACACATCCCTGGCGTACACCGCTCTTCACGGGTATCTTCTCAGTCAATTGCCCTTGAGTACCCCACCTGCTCCTAGCATAGTTCCCCTCATGGAGGTGCACAATAAAACCTAAAAGGGGACCTGGGAACCCCATATTCTCCAAAACTTCCCACAGCCTCTCACGAGGGACCAGGTCGAAGGCCATCCTGAGATCTATGAAAGCCAGGTATAAACTACCTTTATTGATGGTAACCGTCTTCCAATAGATCGCAAAGAAGCGAAAGACCTGGTCCATCGTGCCCACCTTTTGGCGGAACCCCGCTTGCAGATGGGACAAAACATGCATCTCTTCCATCCAGATGGATTCCTTACCGTCCCTGTGATGGGGGCGATGAAAAAGAGGCGACTTGGTGCCCGATAACAAAGCCTCTTTTCCCCTCCCCACAGCATTCCAGACGCGACCCGGAAGGCGTTTCTCCCGGAAGCGGCGGGACTCGGCAGCCCAACCAATGGGAGAGCCACCAAGAAGGTCACGAACAGCAGAAAAAACCCGGAAGAAGGTTCCACTGGGGTGTTCGCTGAAAGGAAGCCGGAGACGGGAGCAGACGCCGGAGGAACCAAGGACGCCGACGAGAAGAATCCACCCGAAGACCCGGAAGGTCCCGACACCTGGAGCGAGGAGTGGTGGAGCCCGGAGGACGCGCACGAGCCGCCACAACTCAGGAGAGTTGTGGCAGACCGCGGTACGTGCGGGGAGCCACGGGAGTAACCGCGGAGAAGGGAGGGGAGCGGGTTGGGTGACACGGGAGAAATAGAGGAAAACCTTTCTCTCGGTTGTTGATACAGACAGGACGTGGTCAGTGACCGTTGTTCTTTTTTTGTTTTGTTTGAGCATACTCCGGGGGACCCCCCCCCTTAACGAGAAGTACCAGGGATTTCATCGACCACCTGACGACCTACCTGAACCAGACCCCGGGGAGACCGCACCAGCGAATTCTTCATATTATCTCAAAACCAGAATGTTTTGTCATGGACTTTGTTCAATCTGTCTAAAACCAAGTCCTTTCCATCACTGCGAGCTGTTAGTCCCAAGCAATAAAAGCCTTGCAATATTCACCCTATACGGCCTCCTCGCTTCTGTTTCCGACCCTCACTCCGACAGTTCCATTTATTCAGGTACCCTCTTCCCGCAAATACCATCCTCTCTGCCAGCATGCACCAGTCCATGCTGTTCTTTCAGTCCCCCAAGCTCGGGCTCAATTCGGATTTCCACATGCAGGCTATGTTTCACTTGACCACCATCAGTCTGAAAGTGACCCAGAGATGGTCCATCGATTGAGGTCAGTTTCATCTTGCACATTGAGAAGGCACCGTTTGGCAGACAGTGCCAGGTTACTTCCCACCACTTTGCTGAGTCACATGAGTACCCTCTCCCAATAATAGTGAAGCACAGAGCAACTTCATAACATATAGAAAAAAAAACATCCTCACCACACTTCCTAGGGCACCCAGCATGATCCGATTTGTCCATTTTAACCAGGGTAGCACATGCATAATACCTCCGATGGAGTATTTTCAGCTGCACCAATTTAAATCTGGAATTGGCCACCTCTCTAGGGGAGGCCGGGGCTTTCGAACACTCCTCCTTCTCCAAATCCCTTAGATCTTGCTCCCAACCCGCCCGCAGCTTGATCAGGGGATCAACAGAGGTTTTTTTTATTTTTTTTTATTAGTCATTGGGCAGAAGTTCACAAGTATTGGGACAAGACAAAATATCACATTAATGATATGCATATGCTACTTCCCTAACAAGCAATAAAATAGAAACAATAATAATAAGCTAAAATGGTACAGTCACTATGCAGTTACAGCATCATCAATGATACAATACTAGGAAAGCAGTCCTACTTCTCCCTCCATCCTGTCTCCACACAGCTGCCACCTCCAATCCGGCTGTAGCTTGTGCCTTCACATGTGGCCATTGTGATAGTTTCCATTTAAAAAATAAAATAAAAATTATAAGCTTTATTTCACTATTTTCAGAAGTAGAATACAGTAGGAAGGGAAGAGGGTGGACTAGAAAGGCGAGATCCAATAACTTTATAGGTGTTACATATGAACACAGCTTGACATAATTGCAGCATATGACATTATTATGCATCGGCAGAAAAGGGGGACATTCGTTGGTACTTATACAGGAGAACAAAAGATTGCGCATTTAGAGGAGAAAGAGATCAGAAAGTCTGCGCTGTGTTATGGCTTTGTACGTTGGCTGGTACAGCAAGGAGAGGACGCGGTGCTTGGCGGGTGAGGGGGGCGGTTATGGGGGTTCTGAGTCTAAAGAGAGTAAGTACGCATGAAGGGGTTGCCAGATGTCTTTCGATCGTGCAGCGGGAGGTTGCAGTGTGGAGTAAACCTCAAATGTTGAGTCGCAGTAAGTCATGCTACGGAGTCAAGCCCTTTTGGTGGGGCATATTCCATTACCCCAGTGAAGTGTGATCTCTCTTTTTGCCAGTAGTAAGGCAATGGCCGTAAATCTACAGTAGTTCACCGGCATGGATGAAACATTGCCTAATAGTGCTAATGAAGGAGAGGGAACTAAGGTTAGGGGATCATCAGCGAAAGGATATTGAACACTGCTATCCAGTATGTTGCAATGATTGGGCAGGTCCAAGTCAAGGGTGCGAAGTCTGCTTCTGGGAAGCAGCACTTAGGGCAGTGGGAGGATCTAGTAGGGTTGATTTGGGCTAACACGAGTTGAGTAGTATAAGATCTATGTAAAAAGCTGAAATGGAGGAGTTTATGGCAGTGGTTGGGGGATACTAACTTAATTTGTGCACAGCAGAAAGCCCAGTCTTTGTCGGAGATGGGATGACCTAGGTCTTCCTCCCAGTGTCGTCGGACCCCCAGTTGTGTGTGTGTTTAAGGGTCAGGCATGCACGGTAAAGCTTGGTGATCAGTTGGGAGCCTTCTAAGTCCGCTATTAAAAGAGTGAGTGGGAAAGTCCTCAGGGGCGAGAGGATAGGATGATTTGCGGTACCGCAATGTGCTATGCAGCCTGTTGAGGACAAAACCGTCCCTATACAAAGTTGCACTGTCCTGTGTGCCAGTAGTGTGTGCCCTGACATCTCCATCTGGGAATACATCCCTAAAGGTGTGGAGGTTAAGTCTAGTCAAGGTGAGCTGCACCAGCTTTTCTGATGTGAGTGGTATCCAGGGGTTCGAGGCGAGGGGCAGCTCAGGGGAATATAAGAGATCAAAGCCCAATGCTGACTGACTTTCCGGCACGCCCAACATATCTTAGACAGGATCTGAATATCTCTTGGGTCCAGCTTAAGCCCTGCAGTAGAAGAGCATTAAGGGGTATGGGATCTGCCAGGTTCCCATTCTGGTTTATTGTAAGGTATGTGGGCAGCTGGGTGGAACCACTAGTAAGCACAATGGGCCAGCATGATCAAATATTTAAGGTGGAAATCAGGAACTGCGACACCGCCGTGGTTATATGGGAGATTTAGGGTTTCCCAGGCAATTCAGGGTCTGCGACCGGCCCAGACTAATTTCAGTATTAGACTGCACAGCTGTATAAAGGAGTTCATTAATGGGATTTTCTAATATTAACAAATATGTACAAGCAAAGGAGGACAGTCATATTTACAATGGCTATACAGCCGGCCATGGAAAGGGGTAGTTGTATCCAGTGGCCTACTATGTTTAAAAGTCTATCTATGGCAGGGCCATAGTACAAGCAAATAATTTGCTCCTTGTCTCTGTGTAAAATAATCCTTAAGTATTTGGTGGAGTCGGCAGATCACCTAAAAGGGTGTTTGCCGGGGTGGGGGGGGGGGGGGAGGGGGGGTGGCATCAGTAAGAGGGAACAGTTCAGATTTTGCCTAGTTGGTGCGCAAACCCAAAAGGCCAACAAATCGGATGATCTCCTGCACTATAGGAACCAGCTTATCAGAGGGGTGTCTGGCAAATAATATTATGTCGTCGGCATACATGGACACAAGAAGAGGGCGGGATTTGAATTGAAGGACTCGGTGCATGTGGTGCTCTTGCAGTTGACGTATCAGGGGGTCAATGGCTATAATGAATAGAAGGGGAGAAAGAGTGGGCATCCCTGCCTGGTGGCTCTGGATATGGTAAAGGGTTCAGAGATGGAGCCATTGATACAGATACGAGTAGTAGGGCTCGAGTACACCTGAGGACAAGGGCGGTAAATCTGTTGGGAATGTGCCGAGTTTATGTAATATCACGTGGAGTAAGGGCCATTCTAGAGAATCAAACGCCTTCTCTGCGCCCAGAAGGGCAACTACCGCGGGGGTTTCAGGGAATACCCTATTCAGGAGGCAGAAGAAAGTTTGAAGATTGAGAGAGGTGGACCTTTGCCATATGAACCCGGTCTGAAGGAGAGAGAGTATTTGGTCAAGCAACAGTGATAGCCTGTTGGCCATAGCTTTGGTAATGATTTTATTATCGAAGTTAAGTAAAGAACGAACAATGTGTGGGGTCTTTACTTGGCTTGAGCAATAAGGAGATCGCAGCTTCACGCATTGTGGGAGGAAGAACCCCTCTGCCCAAGGCTTTGGTGTAGACCTCTAACTGGTTTGGTATCAGCACGTGTTTATACGCCTTATAAAAGGCACCAGGAAGGCCATTAAGGCCAGAGGCCTTCATGCCATCTAGGGAGTCAATTGCCTGGACAATTTCCTTCGCGAAGAAGGGCTCGCGCAAGAAATGGGACTGTCCTTTAGTGAGCCAGACCATGGCCACCTCTTCAAGGTAAGCTTGGCGAGCCATTGAATCAGGTGATAGTCGAGTAGTATACAAATATTTATAATATGAGACAATCTTACAGATGATATCTACATTTGCTGGTACATGAGAGCCATCGTCAAGACTAAGGTTTGCCCAGTTACAAGTGGGCAGTGCAGAAGGTGCACCAGTGTCTGGCCGGGGCATTCACCCTCACCATACCTATGCGCAGCAGCATGTTTACCTAGTAGGATAACTTCTCTATTTGCAAGGTTGTTGAATTCCTTCATTGGTACTGAACATTTATGTAGTGATAATGTGGAGGATTGGGAAATATTATTCTTGCCAATGGTTGCCAGTTCATCTTCCACCCATACTAAACTGTTGCGAAGGTCTAGCAATACTTCTGTATGCTTCGAGGTGAAGATCCCGCGGATATATGCCTTAAAGTCATACCATCGAGTGTCAAACTTGGCTAACAGACCCTGCGTTAATCTCAAAATATTCGATTATGGTGCTGCGGAGTTTAGACCACAAAAACCACATTGAGCAGGGCAGTCATGGGGAAGGACCAGCAGTGCTGCCAACTCCCACCATAAGAGAGAGCGAGCTGTAGCCTGACCGGTGCGTAGTCTGGAAGTGTATGCGACAACACCTGTACATTCCGAAGCTGGAGGCAGCTGAGAGAAACCAATAGTCTAGACGTGTCCATACCGAATGTGAGGCAGAGTAAAAAGTATAGCCTGGGGTTTTAGGATTACGCAGGTGCCAGACATCCTTGAAAATATGTGAATGGATAATATCCTGAAGGATACAGAGGGAACTTGTGTGAAGCTGGCCTGGTATATGATGTACACTTATGTAAGTGGACACCTTGCACCAGTCCAGACAACTCTTATGGTGATTTAGGAGGTCTTTGACAACCTTAGAAATCTCTCTAAGCGGTAGCTGTGGAGAGCAGCCTTCAGGCTTAGTCCAGAAGGATTGTAAAGCAGCTTGTTTTACCAGAATGTAATCTTATAGGATAGATTAAGTGGAAAAGAACCACACAAAGTTGTTATAAAAATATTTATTTATTATATAACACTCTCTAACACATGGAAATATCTCCTACCCGGAGATATGCACAATGCACACAATACTTTAGCAAAGAAACACAGTAAATAGCATGAAATACACAGTGGCCCCCGGTGGGGACAAAACCATATACTAAAAAAATGGTATAAGAACCACGACTGGAGTCAAGACAGTGCGAGGGGACGTAGAAGTGCTGAGGACCCAAGGAACCACCCAAGGTGAGTAGATAGGGACCCCACGGAGAGCATGTGCAGTGTGAGTACACGACCGCTTGCTGTGTACAACTACGTGTGAGTCGCAGTTGGATTTTTTAAGTTTAAGGACCCTTCCTAGTGGACCCTGAAGAAACCCCATAGAAGACAGAAGGTTGGAGAGCCAACCCACCCGTGGATACCCTAGTACCCACGTTACCTACACCAGGGAAGCCGGGTGCATACGTGTGAAGTGGTGTCGGAAACTGCTGTTGAACCCAAAGGAGGACTTCAAGAAAGTCCCGCAGCTGGTAGAGGAGAAAGTGTCCGGTGGAGTCCGAAGATGGATTCTTGATGAGAGGAACCTGCAAGCAAAGGGGACATAGTCTATGTCACTCAGGAGTGACCAAGAGACTTGGAAGACGAATGCCCTCCAATGTCAGGTGTTGCAAGATGGATGACGATGACCTTGACTCTGCAGCTGTGAGGACCAGGCGACACTGAGGAGGACCAGGAGCTGTGCACAAGCTGTCCCATGAAGGATGTTGAGTGGTGAGGAGTCTGTGTCTGGCAAGAGCGCTAAAAAGCCTTGGCAAAGGCAAGCCACGCAGGAATCAAAGAAGGAGCAACGTCGGGACCAGCAAGGTCTAGGGGACTCACTAAAGGCAGGCAAGTCATGGTAGGCCCTGAGCAAACAGGGGAGCCCAAGAGAAGCAAAGGTGACCCTCAAATGGACCCACAGGCCGGAGGCACAGGAGTTGCAAGAGGGCCTCAAGCAGCTCACCAAAAGATACGGGCCACAATGCACACAATGCACTGTGGCTAAAGATTCTGGTCACAGGAGATGCTCGAGGTTGGGGCTACTTGGAGTCCAAAGATCTTCTTGGAAAGAAGCCAACAAGCGTGTGCAACTGCAAGTTGGCGCAGTACACAGGGGTACGGTATTACAACCCCCACAAGGAATGCTGGCCTCAAACTTGGTGAGAGGGTAGAGCAGGCCTTGTGAGCTGTGGAAAACCACCACCTGTGTCGCAGAGCTGTTCGGAGTCCGGAGGAGCTCAGGATCAGCAGACTGGTCGATTTAGTTGCAGTGCCTGCAAATGCAGGGGAGTGACTCCTTCACTTCAAGGGAGAGTTCTTTAAGTGTCTTTGAAGCTTCACAGGCCTTGGAAGGTTCCTGTATGATGCACAGACAAGAAGCAGACTGGAAGGGAGATGAAGTCAGACCCAAACGAAGTCCAGCGAAGTCCAGAGTGCTCAGACGGTAGAAGAGCAGTGGTGTCTGGTCTGAATCTTATTCCACGGTGAATCTAGGGACCTAGACCCAGGTAAGCCCTTAAGTGCCCTAGAGAAAGGGTTGGGAAGATTCAGGGGAGAGGTTACTCCCATGTCCTTTGTCCAGTTTCGCGCCAGAGCGGGAGCGATCAGCTCCCAGAACTGGTTTGAAGTGGACTATGGACAGGAACACCAAATGTGCCCCTCATGCAGACTGAGTGGCGCTGGCAAGCGCACCCACCCCATCCCAATACACTAAATCCTGTCTGGGAGGTGGTCACACCCCCTGTGACAGGATGCCTATTGTCCTACCTCCCCCTGCTCAAGCTTGACTCAACAGCATCAGGAGGGCAGAATCTTGCTCTCTGGTCGGCAGCAACCATTTTGTGCTGTCCGGGTCAAGAAGACTGGTACCGGGAAAACTGAGAGCCTAACGGAGGGCTGTTCCAATGCTTGGAATCATACCTCCCACACCGTTAACTGTGTGGGGGTATGGTTCCAACATATTTTATACCAAACATGATAGGATTCGTTGCAGCCAGTTTTGAGATGGTCATCGCGTAATTACGTGGGGCCCCTCTATATTGTATATGGCTGCTTCCCTGACAACCCGGGAGAATGGACTCCGTAGGCTGCAGGGGTTTCCTGCTCATGCAGGGGCATCCTGTCACTCAGAACCAAGCATCCTGCCTTCAGGATTGCAAAGGCCTGCTATAGGGGTGACTTATAGGTTTTAAGTGCAGTGACCCTATATATAGTAAAACTATATCTTCAGTAAGTGGTGCTAGCACCAACTTACACAGGCTGCAATGGCAGGCCTGTAGTTCCCTTTTGCATGGTCTCCCCTGGATGGCATAATGCATGCTTCAGCCCGCGGGGGACCTCAGCGGTACCTATGCCCTGGGTACCTTAGTACCATATACTAGGGACTTATAAGGGTACCCCAGTATCCAATCTGGGAGGTACCTAAGTACTCAACACAACAGTTTTACAGAGAAAGCTGATAGACAGGGGGCCCTCATTAGCAGGATCCCAGTCAGACTAGTCAAATACAGCTTAGCACCAGGCAAAAAGTGGAGGTAACCATGCAGAAGGATCCTACGTTCCTACAGAGTGTAGTTTGCCTTCTGGGCAAGAGCTTCAAGAGTCCATGGTAGGGTTTAGCAGTAAGTTCAAGTCGCCACCTATTAGAATAGCTCCCAAATCAAATCTGTCTAAATGGGTGGATATGTTCTGGAAAACAAGAGCATCATCCGTGTTTGGGGTGTATATGTTAAAAAATATATGTTTCCTCCCTAGGATTGTCCCACACATCAGCAGGTAGCGGCCCTGGGCATTAGCTATCGTAGTGTGGTGTATGAAGGGGAGGCTTTTATGTAGAAGGAGACAGACCCCCCTGGAGTATGAGCTGAAGTTAGCGAAGTATCTGTATGGACCCCATGATACAGCGAATGGGATAGACGTCTGTGGGGGAGGTGTGTTTCCTACAAAAATGCAACCTTTATTCTGTGGCAGTTAAGATATGATCCCAAATCAAAAGGATCGGGGGGGACCAGGAGCTAGTTAATGGTCCAGTGCCCGTGCTCCAATATGGATCATAAAGTTATCAAAAAGGGGGCACTGTTCCAGAGTGAGTGTTGCCGAAAGACAACCCTCACTGAGCGAAAAGAGGAAGATGGAAAGGAGATTGGTGAGAAGGGTACTAGGTCAAGGACTTTGTGAGAGAGGTGGGGAAAGACACAAATTGTCTCTTGTTGCCCTCACACACACCGAGGGATGTCATGCTTCATCATCGGGCAGTTGCTCCTCGTCGGGCCAGCGGTGCAATGCCCTACGGGTCCCCCGAAGGGTCTCTTTGGCTGAGATCTTTAAGAGAACTGCCGATGGGTGCATGTGGGTGTGTGGGTAAAAGTCCTCTGTGAAGGGTGATATTGTGCGTGCAGTGCATATTAAAACTGCCTAAGGGTTACCAAAAAAGAGTTTTAATGACGAGGTACCCTTGGCAGGATAAAAAACTCGTAGGTTGGGAGTTACCAGCGGATGCGTAATGTGCCCGGGTAACTATAGTAAAGTTTTAATATGCACTGCACGCACAATATCACACTTCACAGAGGACTTTTACCCACACACCCACATGCACCCATCAGCAGTTCTCTTAAAGATCTCCGCCAAATAGACCCTTCGGGGGACCCGTAGGGCATTGCACCGCCGGCCTGACAAGGAGCAACTGCCCGATGATGAAGCATGACATCCCTCGGGTTGTGTGAGGGCAACAAGAGACAATTTGCGTCTTTCCCCACCTCTCTCACAAAGTCCTTGACCTAGTACCCTTCTCTCCAATCTCTTTTCCATCGTCCTCTTCTCGCTCAGTGAGGGTTGACTTTCTGCAACACTCACTCTGGAACAGTGCCCCCTTTTTGATTACATCAGTTAAGATATGATTACACCAATTTGCCCTTTCATGGGTTCTTCAGTCCACCGACGTTCCAGGTGAAAAGCGTCAGAACAGGCGCTCCGTCTTCTCCAGCTGACGTGTCAGTGTGGTGCTACTGTCTTCCTGGGTTGAATACCTTTCCTCCACAGTGTACGGGCACACACCATGTCTGGTCATGTGTTTCTCCATGCGGTGTAGTTGGTCTGCAAGGGTGTCAAAACGTACATCAATGGCACAAAAACAACCCTCAGCTCCTTCATAATAGCTGCCACACCCCCCAAAGGGTTTGGGAGATCCCCCGCCTCGCTGTCCTCCTCAACATCCCTGGAGGGGCTGCGGCCAGTGGTGGGAGAGCACCAGCAATGGGGCCAAGGACCGCTGTTAGGTGAAGTATAGGAGCTGCCAAAGAGGGAGTTAAGTCGATTAAGTCAGGGAGATCTGCCTGTAAAGGAAGGTCCCAGCATTGCTGTGCATTATGGGGGGATCCAAGGGTTGGCCCCGGTCTTAGCGCTGACACTAGATCCAATATAGGAGGTGCTGGAGCCAAGCAGTGATGGGGCGCACCACTCTGTATTGTGAGATTGGAAGGCCCAGAGTGATGTGAGGGGGGTGTGACTGATGTGTACTCACAGTCCTCCCCCCCCTTAATCAGGAGCCGGTAAGATGATCTACAGATGGGAGGCAGCGCGGGAATAGCGTAGCTCCAGGCCGCGAAGCCCAGCCGGGTCTGGCTCTGATATGCCTCACCACGGAGGCCTGCACCCAACAGCGGCAGCTGAGGGCTCAGTCCATGATATAGCAGGCCCAGGAGCTCGGCAGAAGGAGATATGGCACACCAGGCCACAGCACGGCGCAGCTCACACCACAGGAAGCAGCAGATCCGGGCCGCAAACACTGCTGAAGCAAATGGAGGTCCCAGGGGGAGGGCCCAGCAAGGCCCAGTCAAGCACCACAGTTGCAGCCCCATGCTCACCCATGGCCCACGTTACTGCCGGGCCTCCGAGGCGGGCAGGCGCAGCTCCTCCTAGCAGGGCCACACAGTTGAGAGATACAGTCCTGGCAGCGTCGTATGGGATGGGGAGGGGCCCAGCGAGGCTCCGTAGCCTTTGCCTTGCCCTCGACCCCTGTTGCAGCTCTAAGGGGGGTAGTTGCTGCACCCCAGGGCAGTGCGGGCGCAGAATCTTTTCCTTGGTGGTTGGTGGAAGTGAGGATGGAGTCCGCTACCCTCGGTATGTGAGCATTCAGTCTGGAGCTTCTTTGCTATGTGGCCATGGCAGATGACGGAACCCCCCCCCCCACCGGGTCAGGGGAATTATTACTTAATTTGCGGTAGGTAAGCGAGATTGCCTGTCTTGGCATGTGTTCATCTAAAAGCCTGTCCTCAAGTGGAGAGGAATTGCCGTCCAGGTTGGGGCAAACTGCCACTCTTCCTGCAGCTCAGGAAAGGAAAGCACTTCTCCCTGCTTCCACAAATCACCCACCCTTGACAGATCTATCAGGTCTCATTTGTCAAACCCTCCTCGTGTGGCTAGGGTACCCATCTTCACCTTATTCCACAAGGGTGTGACCTGTGTGATTTTAGTCCCCACCCCAGGTTGTGAATTGTGGTATGCCAAAGAGCCACTGTGTTAGCAGTAGGGCTAAGTGTAGGCGCAGCCCCAGGACCCCTGTAAATGGCTTGAAGATGGCCACCCAGCCTCATGCTGTCCCTGTCCATCCTATATGCCGGTTCCGTCCCCGTGAGATGGACCCATTGGTTTACGGCCGTCAGCTGTGCCGCCCAATAGTACTTTTTTATATCAGGAAATGTTACACCACACTCAAATCAGCTTTAAGTCAGTTTTTGCAGGGTAATACTTGGAGGACACACATCCTAGAGAAGGCTGCACACCTCACAATAGATGGTCTGGACGTAGGTTGCAGGAACCTGGTATGGCTTGTTATGGAGCGCGTACAAGAATAGGGGCAGCGGCATCATCTTGAAGAGGGCTACCATTACCAAACGAGAGAGAAGCAGGGCCTTTCAATGTAGGACAACCACTCTCAGCCTATCCAATTGTGGCTCTAGATTGCGGCTGTAGAATACCCCAGGATCACGTGTGATGAAAATCCCCAGGTATCTGAAACCTCCCGCTACCACCTAGGCCTCAGAAACAGTTGGCAACACAAGAGAACATATATTAGTGATTTATGCCAATTGATAGCGTAGCCTGAGTAAATCTGGAATATTGTGAATATCTGCATGAGTCTCCCAAGGGACTCGTGGGTTCCGTCACATACAGCAGAATATCGCCCACATAGAGAGAAATTCTATCTTCCCACTCCACGGTCCATCTCAGTCCTCTTATCATCGCATCTGATCTCACCCATGACACCAATGGCTCAAACATCAAGGCAAAGATTAAGGGAGAAAGAGGACACCCTGTCTGCTGTCCTGTTGCCGTAAAAACAGAGAAGACTTGGCCCCACTCACCGCTATCTGGGTGAGTCTATCAGAGTACAGGACCTAAATCCAGAATAGGTATTCCAGGCAAAATCCAAGCTTTTCCAAAACTGCGTAAATAAAGGGCCACTCTACCATGTCGAAGGCCATTCTCGCATCAAGGGAGAGTATGATTGCGTACTCCTGGATCCTGTCCGCTTGGCCCAAGACACCATGTAAGCGATGCAGGTGAAGCACTGTGCTTTTCCCTGGATTGAGACGGACTGATCTGGGTGGACCAGCGGGCTAATCACTTGAATCAGACGTGTGGCTAAGAGTTTAGCTAGTATTTTAACTTCTACATTCAACAACTAAATGGGCAGGTAAGAGACTCAGGCGGCTTGCTGTCCTTATGGATCACCACTATTATAGCTACTCCTTGATCTTGTGACAGCACACCGGCCTCTCAGCTTTCTAGGAACATGCTCAAGAGGCGGGGCACCAGCTCTGATGCTGCAAGTTTGTACAACTCTATGGGGAGTCCATTAGGCCCCTCCCCTTAATCTGAGTTGAGAGCACTAATGGCGTCTGCCACTTCCTCCTCTGTCAGATCTCTATCCACGATCATTTCCTTATCTGACTGTGACAGGCCCGGCATTTGGATATCCGCCAGAAGCTCTTGAGATTCCTCAAGAGTGTCCATGTCAGCCGAGGCATAGATGCGGGTGTAGTAATCCACAAACACGCGGCCACCCTGTCTATCTCACAGGCATCCCCCTGCATCATTTAAGATTTCCAGAACCAAACGGGACCTCGCCTCCCTCCTGTCTAACCAGCGAGGAGCTTCCCGGCTCTATCGCCCATTCGTACAGGTGATGTTGCTTAGCACAGAAGCATGTTTTGGCTGCCTCCATTGCCACATCCCTATATTCCCTCGTTTTCAAGGCCAGGTTGTGGTTGAGGTCTCACCAGCTCCCTGCGACAAGCTGAGTCTACAGCACCATGATTTCACCATCAATTCTCTCAAGACTATCTCTCTTCTCCTTTTTATATCCTGCAATCAGGGCTATACCCTGGCCTCTGATCACTGTTTGGTTAGCCTCCCGCAGCATCTGGGCTGAGGTCACAGAACCCTCATTCTCTCTAAAGTAAGTCTCCGTAGTGTCACTAAGACTTTCACAGATACGAGGTACCTTAAGGTACCAAAGGTCTAGTACCACCCGACGACTATGGCCACAAGCTGTCTGCCCATAAATTGCAGAGATTGGGGAGTGATCCGAAATACCTCTGGCGAGATGTGAGATTTTTTTAAAAGAGGGGAGTTGACGGGCCGTCAAGATGTAGTCAATGTATGAAAGACTCCTTTGGACCCCCAAGTGGACCGTGTACTGTCGTGCTGTTAAAAGCTTGCCACGTATCAATAAGCCCATGAGTCTTCATGAATTCCACTAAAGGCCTACGCTGCGATGCCGACTGGCGAGGAGGCCAGAAGCACGCCTCCTCATCATGGACGGTGTTAAAGTCTCCTCCTAAGAGAAACCCACCCTCAGGGAGAGTGTGCAATAGCATGCCAATTTCCGAAAAGTCATCGTCATGTAGTCTGGGGGGAACCTAAAGGGAAGCAAGGTTAATCGTAGTGCCCTCCCATTGTCCCATCACTACTACAACTCTCCCATGTGGATCAGGCCATGTCTTCTGTATGGTAAGCAGGAGTGTTTTATACATGAGGGTGCCCACACCTTTCGAACCCCTCGTATATCCCTCATGAGCGACCATCTTATAGCCTCCTTGCAAGTGTTTCCTGCAGGAGGGCAATATCAGGGGAATGTCTTCTATAATATTGCAGCACTACCCCCCACATTTAAGTTTGTCCCCCAGGCCATTGACATTCCAAGAAAGGAGCTTAAAGGCAGGGGTCTTCAGTGTGTCAACCATGTGGTTTAACTACCCAGTAGGCGCAGACGACACCAGAGGTCATTTTCCATACCACCATACACGGGAACCGCACTCGAAAAGCAAGTCTCAATGAGTCCAACCCAACTCCCCAGGGGAAGCCCTTGTCCCGGTTGGATCTGGCGGTGGACATCACGGAGATCAACAGTGGCACAAATAGAAAAGAATGGAAAAAGCTGCAGCAAATAAAGTACTTCACCAATCTTAACACATAACAACAAAACAGAAAATGCATCATTACTAAAGCCCCTGCGTAACCCCCCATACCAGCCTCCCTGCATGATAGGCTTAAAACTGCCCGCTCCCACAACTATGCAGAGTGCCTGTCACCCCAAAACATTAGACAAGCGTAGGGGGACTGTGATTCCCGCCATGCCTTCACACAGGCACTCCCTGCATAAACCCAAACAGTAATTTTACCGCTGACAAGATCAATGTCCAAAGTGTCCCAGTAGTAATGTTCAGCAGACCCTTCAAGGAGACCTGAAGGATCAGAGTCCCCTCAATCTCAACAGCGAACACAGGGAGCCAGCGGGGTGACCCAGGCTTTCAGACCTGCAGATCCTATGGCTGGTGTAGAGGTTCACCATTGTAGCACTTCCTTCCCTTCCACCCTCGGGGTCCTGATCCCCGACTCTCCTCCAGCCCTCTAACCAACCCCAGGTTTCCTCCGGTGTTACGAAGTAGAATGCCTTTCCCTTCACCACCACACCCAGTTTTTCCGGAAACAATATGGAGTACTTCACTTCCCTCTCTGTGAGTCCTCTTTTGATTCCCAGAAAAGGAACAATGCTGTCGTTGAATCTTAAGAGTAAAATCTGGGAAGAAGGTGTTGGTGTGGTTGTCACACTTGACTGGTGGGGCACTACGAGCGGTATGCAGGATGACGTCTCTGCCTCGATATTAAAGATACACGCTATGATTGGGCAGGGGGTGTTCCTGGTTTTAGCACTGTGCCAGGGACTCTGTCCACCATCTCAAATGAGAAATATTTCAAGAGGCCATGGGACTGAAGTTGTTTAATTATGAGTTCTTCAACAAACAGGTCAACTGCTGGCCCTTCCGTATGTTCCGGAACCACTATTATTCAGACATTGTTCCCTCTGGAGCAGCCTTTGTAATCCTCTAGGCGGGCCTCCAATGTTGCAGTTAATTCCATGACTCTGGTGGTTTTTAGCGTCTTTGTCTCTGCCTGTATTGCGACAATGGAGTCCTCTACTTCTATATTATGGAGAGCCGCCCTTATCAGGGTGGCATCAGTGAACACGGTGTCTATTTTCCCTTCCAGGGCGGTGCAAACCCCCTGTATCATTGCCATAATGTCTCTTAGAGTGAGGGTCTCCACAAACTCTACGGGTTGCACCATGGATGCTTTTCATTGTTAGGGACAATGTCTTCATTGCCCCTACCAGTGGCCACTGCTATGTACTGGAAGAGGGCAGGAAGATGGGGCTCAGACGATGCCCACCACCGCATGCCAAAGAAAAACAGGGGAGTCCCAAGAAGCCTGTTGGTTTATCCTTCCTGATCCCCGTATACTCTAGAAGTAAAGTCTGTAGTCGCTGTGCTCCTAAGGATGAGCACTTCCCTTAGTATCGGCCTGTGGATATGTTTTTACTCCTTAAGCGGGCCTTAGTATCCCTCCTGGCTGTGCTGGGCCTCTGCGGTGGCTACTCAGCAGCCAAAGGTATCAGAGCACAGTCGGACCCTCAGCACGGATCAGATGAGACAGTAACTCGGTTATGGGCCAAGTGAATGAGCGCTGGTAACAAACTCGCTTTAGCAGCATCTTCTCCTTGGTATTTCCAGCAAGATGGGAGCCCTGTCAGCGTTATGGGCTGGTTGGAGTCGTCAGTTCCATGTTGCTGCAAGTCAGTAGATTGCTAAGGGGGAAAATTCCCCTCATCGCTTCTCCAGCTTAGTCTTATTTTTTATCTCCTGGGGCCACTACAAATGACGGCATCACATCTCAGCGCAGTGGCACTCTCCACACACAACTGCCATGCACTGTCAGTCAATTAGGCCTCACCAGTGGAGGGAGCACTGCACTTGCTCACGGCTGCGCTCCTCAGCATGCATTGGACAGGTCAGTGCAGACTTGTGGGCTCAGTGCGGGGACCAACTGCAGCGTCTCTTCACTCTCAGGCCTCGCTCAAGGCCTGGCAGCATGCAGGAGAATCCCACCGAGACCCGACACGAGCCCCTCACCTGGAATATGCACCTCCCTTCGACAGCATTCCCTGGAGCGCAGCTCCTCACCATGCACTCGGCGTCGGAATCTCTAGTGTTCTGTTGAGTGTACCCAAAGCTCGCTGATTGCTCGGCTATGCGAGCGCCGTTCACATTTTTTTGTCGTCGCTCATCACTCAAGGGCACGACCACAGTTCGAGGAGTAGGCGGCACCGCTTATTTTACCGGCACATAGTCCCACACGGCCCCAAACACACCAGTACATTCCTTGTAGGACGTAGGTACTGTGGAGAGGTCTTGTGTCGTGGTCCACTGGATTATAGCACAGATTTTAGGGAATTATTGTGGCTGGCTGCAGGAGCTGCTTCAGAAAGCGGCTATCTTCCCCAGTGGTTGATCATGCCCCATCTTCACTCCCTTCTTAAGTAAGTCCAGAAGCAGTTGCACAATGAATGCATAGCCCGTCATGAATGGTGAATAGTATTCACAAAGACTGGAATATTTGGGGTAAAGTGATCTTTTCCCAGATGTTGTAGAATTGGAGTTAGAAAAGTAATTTTGACCTTCCAGTGTCCGCAACGCCCACTGCTGCTCCGAGGGTGCAGTTCAGGGCAAGAAACACAAACAGGCCTTGATCACTGTGTTTGCTTTATGCATACCTCCCCTCTTTTATGAGTGTAATTAATAATGGTATAAAAACAAATAAAGTCTGAGGAAGTGCAGATGGAAGGTTTGAATATTTATTTGATCCTGGTCTAGACAAAGTGCTACGTGCTTGTTACAGATATCATGCCTCATTCAAGTACAACAATTGAAATACAGATATTTTCACCCCAAACTGTACATTTCTAATATTCTCATGCTATCAATTTAATTTCAATTATATCCCGTGTGTAAGTTTTTTCATGATTACACCAAGAAGTTAAGAAGGTGTCAAGTTTCACATCCATTTCAGTCCAATCAAAAATACTGCGTGCTCATCTTGTGAAATGTATTACACTTTTGAAAAACTGTTAACACGCTTATGCTTGATGGAAACGTGTTGTGTAAAAGATACATATATCAGTGGTTTGTTATGCATTGCCATTACAATATCAATAATATTGTTCTCTAATTGTAAACTGTTGAATGTAGCACTTTATGACAGATTAAGATGTTAGGCTTAACATAGAAGTTGGTTCTATTTCTACTGTCCCATTTTTACTGTACTGTTTTGCACATTTTATGGGTTGTTATTGATTGGTCCAGTATGTCAGGCGGAGGGAGGAATAGTATGATTTTCAGGTTGGGATATGAATTAGTAATGCATGAACATTAGGCATCAGTGCTTCCAGCAAAATGTGTTTGCAGAGCAGTTATGATAACACATTGTCACTATGCCCTTTATTAAGAAGCGCTACGGCAAAAACTGCTAAATGGAATTACACCAAAGATGGCAGACAGACAGATCTTGGTCTGCAGATTGTGCTTTTTCTGATTTGGTGAAAATATGTTCACCAGTTTTTGAGAAATTAAGGTTAAAAAATATTTGTATATCTGGAAGTTTGGGTTTGAGGGACTCTTCCGAGAGTCCCTCAAACCCAATTAAAAAAATAGAGCATTCTGAACTTAACAAAAGAAAAATCATGTAAGCGGGCAGGGTAGGGAGTGGAGTGTGTTTGTATCATTTTTTTCAATTTTTCTTTGCGCCTCCTTGTCTCCCATAGAATTTTTGTTAGACCATAGGGCACCACCAGTATTTTCTTTTAATTATTAGATTTTTCCCTGTACGCCCTGCCTGCCATATGTGTCTCATAGACCATAGGTGCACAGCAGCAATTATTTTGTAAGCATTATTCCATTTTCTCCTGCACCCCTTACCAGCCATAGGTGTCTCATAGGTGCACACAAGTAATCATTTTTTAGGTATTATTCCATTTCCCCCTCCACCCCCTGCCATAGGTGTCTCATAGGCTCACTCCAGCAATAATTTGTTTAAGGATTACTCCATTTTCCCCTGCACCCCCTGCCTGCCATAGGTGTCTCATAGGCACAGACCAGCAATAATCGTTTAAGGATTATTCAGTTTTCCTCTGCACCCTCTGCCTGCCATAAGTGTCTCATTAGGGCATACCAGAAGTAGGATTTTAAGCACTGTTCAACTTTCCCCTGCACCCCCTGCCTGCCTTAGATGTGTAATAGGCACAGACCACCAATCATATTTTAAGGATTATTCCATTTTCCCCTGCACCTTCTGCCTGCCATAGGTGTCTCATTGGGGCATACCAGCAATTGGTTTTTAAGGACTGTTCCACTTTCCCCTGCACCCCCTGTCTGCCATAGGTTTCTTATAGGTGGTACAGCAGCAATACTTTTTACGGATTATTCAATTTTCGCCTGCACCCCCTGTCTGCCATAGGCTTCTGGTCTCATTGGCCTTAGACTTAAACAAAACAATAATTTTGTAAGAATTATTCAATTTTCCCTTGCACCCCCTGCCTGCCACAGGTGTCTCATAGGCCTTAGAGGCACATAAAGTAACCTTTTCACTCTGCATGTTATTGAAATATTATGTTTATGCATGGTTCAGAATGGATAATACACTATTGCAGGATTCTCCAATGAGTAGCTTGTGAGCTAGTGGTAGCTCTACAGTATGCAGCCGATATTATTAAATTAGAAGCTTTTTCGTGGTTAAACTAATACCAATGTTGAAATGTGTGTATTTGAGATTAAATGTATGTGTTTTCATGACTAATAATCTGGTGAATTTCATTTGAATTTCCAATACACACATTCCAACCATTGAGTTGAGTAAGGATAAACAAATATTACTTCAGTGTCAATATTCCGTTCAGTATGCACATATGCTTTACAAATCCTCGTTATGTTATATTTAAAGCTAATATTTGAGTGATAAATCATGCGGTGATGGGGAGACTAATTATATTGGTGCCAAGCTATAACTATTATGTATTATCCATGCAGTGGCATGACACAATTATAAAGCCTTTTTTACATTACTGCTGGTAACCCCGTCTGATGCATTGAGGTGATCACTGCTGATAGCCTTGAATGGCACTGCCGCCAATGTAATCTAGTCTGATGTGGTCACAATTATACCCCTAACAATATTACTAGCTCTGGAAGATTTTCACTGCACATAACTAGCTCTTACTACAGAAAAGGTTGGAGACCACTGAGCTAATGTTAACTATTTGTGATGACCTCACTAAACTATACAGGGCTCGACATATCCACTCGCCCGCTCGCATATGCGAGGTAGAATTAATGAGGACGAGCTATTTTTAGGTCCTACTCGCCCTTTCTAGCGAGTAGGAAAACAAACTAACTTTTATCCTCTGTCTTTAAAAATGGAGCAAATGTGACAAGTTACCAAGATTTAAAGGCATTTTTATTGCTCACAAAGCTAATGGGCAATAAAGATGCCTTTAAATCTTGTTAACATTTGTTCCGCTTTCAGAGACGGAGGTCAAGTAGGGTGAAGTTAGGTCGAGGAGATTTTTGAAGGTATCAGACCTGCAGGACTAGTACCATTTTTCGGATTTTTCGAGCCCTGCTATACTGTCTATAGATTCAAACTGCAAATGCCAGGTTTCACAGAATGTTGTGACATCACACACAGTAATGCCAGACAGAAGGCCTGCAGTCCACCTGAGTTCTACTCTGCTTCTCCCTGTGCAGCTAAGTGGCAACTGCCTGAGCTAAAAAACAACTTGAAGATGGCCCCAAAGAAGGGTGCTCCTGCCAAGAAAGTAGCTAGTGAGGTGGAGAAGAAGGATATTGCCAGCACTAGTATGCCACCCTCCACCTTTTTCAGAGAAATTGGTATACCTGCTACACCCTCCTCTCGGCAGAATAAGGCTGGGAGCAGCACTCCCACATCAATGACACCACCCCAACCTAAGGCTAAGCCCAAGCATGTGTCTCTCAGCGATGCAGCCACATGCTGTTCTTCCTAAAGCAGGAGCACAAAGAAGGCTGAACTTCCTCCTGAGCGAGATGTTGCTCTTCAACTACTGGATTCACAACTTCCAGCAAGAAAAAGAAAGGGTACTCCACCATCTTCTCCAAGCCCCACTTCTGATGATCTGGATGTGGATTGGACCCCAGCCAAGTGTGTGACCCGCCCCAAGAGATTAGGGAAAAGGAAAGTTCCTAAAAGCCTTAGAATTATGGAAAGCGACAGTGCTGATGGTAAGCCAGTGAATGTCAGTCTGGAGGTTGGTTCAGAGGAAACAGAGATAACCCCTCCAATTTAACTTGATCAGAGGGATTTGGTCCACCATCACTACCGCCGGCTTCTATATTTGTAAGGCCCCCACCGAGACCTGTATCCACCACTACCACAATCAAAGCACCCCCTACAGAGAGGCAAAGACCACACCCACCTACTTCCATTTCTTTAGGCGTTCGCAGTGGCACACTAAAAAGGTTATCCTCCACAGTTTGGGGCTTCTTTATTATTAGCAAGCAGGAGGATAACATTGCAATACACTCAATTTGCCATGTGAGAGTTTGTCAAGGTAAGCCAGGTTTGCACTACGGTACTAGAGGCCCACCTGAAAAATCATCATGCAATCCAGAGGTACGAGCACCGTAAAAAGATAGCTGGTGGTGGTGGTGGGGATGAGAGAGGGAAAGCAGCTAAGTTTGTAGTGATAGAAGAAGAAGGTCGTCATGAGGAAGAAAAGGATGACAAAATTACATGAAGCATCCCTGTTCTCTGCAGTGGGCCAGCATCACCCACATCAGCAGCCTCTAAATGGCAAAAGACATAGATGGAGACACTGCCGCATACATTGATTCCCCCAAGATGCAGATTGAGTCTATCACCTCAGGGTTCTCTCTGGAAGTTGCCTGTGTCTGTCACCAAAAAAGAAAAAAAAAAGCTTATATTATGGGCACATTTAGGCATAAAGGTCCTGCAAATCCAACCATCCAATGGCACGTTTGCACAATGTGAAGCTGTCTAAAATGTTAATGCTGGTCCTTCTCCCCTTTTCTTTTGTTGAAGGAGTAGGATTTTTAGAAGGAAGGTACCCAGCAAGGCCTATTTTGCCAGAGTTGCTGTTTTAGCACTCCATCATGATGTGCTGCAATTGGTTTGCCAAGAGTGCGGTTTACACTATCTACCTGACGACAGATATGTGGACAAGTTGTCAAGCAACTGATCACATGTTTATCACTGCACACCGGATCTCTTTTGTGGGGTTAGGCAACAGCTATCTTCAGGTCTTAGCGATGAACAAAGACTCAAGGGCATTCGGCAGCATGCAACAGTAGTGATGCTCACCATGGAGAAATCCCATACAGTTCAAACATCTTGGTAGACTTAAACAACAAGGTGTTTGAGTGGGTTCAACCCGGAGGTCTTAGAAATGGATTTGTTGCCACAGACAATTGCAGTAATAGAGTCACAACCATGGCAGATACTGGATATTTCAGGGTCCTGCACTAATTTCTGTCATTCTATTAAACCCCAGAAGCAGTTAAGGCTAATTCAGCATGGTAAAAGAGTAACGGTTAAAGTCCTCATACAGGAGATGCCAACATGTTGGAACTTGACCTACGACATGTTTCAATGTCTTTTTGAGCTGTAGAGACCAATCACCAACTATGTCCTTAAAAGAGGAGAGGAAGCTCCTGGAAAAAGCATGACCATGGAGATGGATACATTGGGTAAGTTAAATGCCTGACACAAATGCTACTTCCTTTTGAGGTTTTTACACAAGAAGTCTGCAAGGAGGGCAGTACACTGAGCAAAGCAATCATGTTGTTGCATCTGCTACAGGATCAGCTGAAAAAGGTGTTACAAAGGTTTGCCGGTGTAAACGAAGAAACATATGAGTTGGTTCAGAACCTAATCCTTTGCTTGACTGTTAACACAAGGCTGCAAAGAGAGATTGTGTCCTCCAAAGCATACATCTGTGCCACAATACTTGAACTTCCGTACAAAAAAATACTGGCCACTCTCATTAATTTTTCCAAAGGGGATGTTTCACAATTTACGACTTGGATTTTTGACCAAACGAGAGACCTGGAAGAAGAATGGCTGGAAGTTAAAAGCCCGGGCATAAGTTCTGGCATGCAGCCTGGAACCTTCAGAGAATGCAGTGCTCTTATCTTACAGTAGCCAAAGCCAGGAATACTAGCAACAACAACACCAACAGAAGAATCAGACCAAACCCATGTAAGGGCATGGTTTCAAGTGGCAGTGCTTAAGTCAAGTGCAGAGGCAAAGCCAACAAAGGTCGAACCAGAGGCAGCACCTCCAAGACTATCTGGATGACCCAAAAGAGGTCTACCTGGATCAAAACCCATTGGCTTATTGCCATGATACTCAAAGTATGGACTGGGGGCCGCCTGTGGCCCTCTTGACCTTTACATGCGGCCCTCCTGGTGATCAGCAGCGAAAGCTGCTGTTTAGTTGCTAAGCAACAATATTAAGAAGAAAATAATAAATCAACAGGCAAGCATTTATTTACCTTCAAATAAATGCTTGTCTGCTTATTTAACATGTTTTTGCACCTCCTTACACAATCCTTTGACCCACCAAGACCCCCTACCGCCAACCTGTTGGCATCAGCACCGCTCTCGGTCACACCACAGACCGTACTTTGCAGCCCCTGGGCAAATGTTTGTGAGTACCCATGGTCTATTGGTATGGGAAGATGCGCAAATGACCAGAGCTCATCAGGCTGGCAATAAAGTATCTGGCTTGTCCGGTGGCCAGTATGTCTTCTGAGGGTGTGTTCAGTGCAGTTGGAGCAGTTGTCATGGTCAAAAAGTTCAGTCTCTCGCCTCTAAACATGGAGAGAATGACCGTGATTAATCAGTACCAACACTTCACAGTATAAGATTACACATTTACTGAAACAGCACAGGAGGAAGATGATGGCAATTGGTCAGACTTAAGTGTGTTAGCTGATGAAACTTATTGGTGGACCCCCTGAGTTTGAGGTCGAACTCTACTTCCCTGACTGAGAAGGCCACAATGGAACTTTCATATCATTGTGAAGCTGCTTTGCAAAAAAAATGGCTATAGGGGAATATATATGTATTTGGTGTCTGACTCATGCAGCCCATTTATTCACATGTATGGACTAGAGGGGAGTTGGACCCCTGTGCACAGAAAAAGCCTCCCCATTTGCTTAAAAGAATGAAGACAATGCCTACCATCCCCATCATTCTTTTTTTCATTCCCTAGCTAGGCTGCCAGTAAAGATTATTAATTTGCAAGACTGCCATTGCTTGTTACTTCCACAGGAAAAGAAGAGATACAATAGACAAATGTGCACACCATGTTTGGAATAGGTAACTATTGCACCAATGAGTGATATATTATTGAGTGAGTTATTATGATTTGTGTAGTGGCAGTAAGGGTGTTGTTCAACTAATTTGTAAATTTGATTTACAATGTTTAGGACCCGATGGGTGATTCTGCCTTAATAACTGTCCCTTTCACACATCGCCACAATTACTTACATGGTCCACTCCTTGCTGTACTTCTTTTTTTGGGGCTCTTAAGAGACCAGACTGGTCAGTTTAGTTAACAAAACTACAAAAATACTCTAAATCTCCTTTGGGTTGGGATTTGGAATCAAGACTCAAGATGGGTCTACTTCAACAGCCAGAAGAAGGAAGTTATGAACAATGCCTATCGACTTCAAAGGGAAAGAACATGACTCAAAGAGGCCTATTCAGCCCTGTGTACCATTAATAATAATGGGCTGCCCTGTGTCCCTTAACCCGGGTATACCACATTATAAAGCTACAGTGAGTTCTGTTGGGAAGAACAATTTCTTTAAGAATACTGCTCATGTCAAATAACTTGAACAAATCAATAAATGATTGACACAACACACAAGTCTGTAGTTATTCAGTATATTCATATTCATATACCAAAGTTATGCACTAATATGAGAATTAAAGTCTCAAACGAGGCTGTTATACAAAAGTGAAATACAACTGACTCAATGACAAAGTGACACATTGTGATCATGTGAATCTGAAAACAAAAATAACAAATGACATTAACATAATGTGTGGACAGATGATTTGACAATATGTCAGTTTTGTTTTTCACTTGAGCTCAACAAACAATGCCTACTGTATTATTTGCGGGTACTTCAAGCTTAGTGGCCAAGGATACAGAACCTTTAACGTAAATATTGTTGATGTTTCGACCCTAATGGTATGTGCTCCTTCCTATTCAACCATCTCAAAGGGTCTTCCTCAGGACTACAAACGTGTAAATAGTCCTGCATAACACAAGATACATTGGGTATCAGACTGTAGGTTGCACTTACTGTGTGGAATGTCACAGACGAGTTATGGATCAACTCACCTTGATACTGAAAGAACAGCGCATTACTTGGTGTTCAGATTAAGCAAATGTGGTTTCTCCTGACCAGGATGGCGTACAGAAATGGATCAAGCGTATCCACAATCCTGCAATAAAAACATGTGAAATTAATTTTAAAAATGGAGTAAAAAAGGGATAGGTGCTATAACAGTTGCAAAAAGATAGCGTTAATGTGAAGCGCTATTACCTATCTTGGACCACTGGATTGTGTACTATTATCTCTGGGTTGTAATCAAATTGCGATAAGTGCAATTCTCCTCCAAGCTCCCATTGGGATTCTCTGTAAAAAGAAAGGACTATGTTGCACAAGCAAGTTTTAGATAATTATTGATATGCAAGAGCAATCACTTAATATTGTCTCTTAAAACCATTCATATTGGTGCTCACCTTCATTGTGAGCTGCCAAATATGTGACCTTCCCTCTGCGATTCACAAGGAAATGCAGCAGAGGAGAACAGATAGATAAGGATAGATCGAGACGGAGGCTGCTACGTGAGCGTGCACACTGAACCTGTCAAACTGAGTGCAAGAGTAAACTAACACCAAAAGTGCAACATACTTTACCTTTCTGAATCAGGCTGTGTGTTTCTTAAATGCTTAACCTTCTCTTGACTCCTGATTTCATAAGTTTAGTTTTAATTGTTTTAATAAACTAAATACTAGCACCCCAGATTGCTTAGAAGTTACTACTGCTAGTTTTTGTAATATGAGTTTTTTGTCATGGTGGTGGTCTGGTCTCAGTCTTTGGTAAACCACTAATTCTGTTTTTTCTTTCAGTCTAGTTGGCTATGATGGATAATCCTTCTGAATAATCCTACCGGTGGAGTAGGTGGGAGTGGGAACTCGCTTTGTGATGACTCCCCTGTAAGCTCTAGCCCACTAATATTAGCTCTATCTTGCTACTACTACCACTATTAAGAAGGCCCTTTTGGAAACCATGCAAAAAGGTTTTGGAAGATTGAGAGAGGTAGCAGCCATCACTTCACCTATTAAGCTAAGAACAAAGATGTGAACCAGTTAGGAACTTATTACTGAAGTTGTTTTAGGCAAGCAGAGATAGATAAGTATGATTAAGATTTTTGTGTATGTTGTAGGCATACCCCGCTAGTGGTCAATAGTTACAGAGGGTAGTAAGACAAGGGTATTAATTAGCTAGTATACACTTTGATAAGTGGATGGGTGTTGCAAAAGTGGCAAAACCACATCAAGCAATAAATCAAACAGACCTAGTCTGTTCCCATTCTGGTAGCAGGGTGTTCTGGACTGCAGGAAGCGGTAAGTAAAGGACCCTACTAAAAAAAATACTTCTCAAGGGACTTCAAGTATGAAATGTCTAGGGGAAAAAGTCAATGTACAATATGTCACTATTTCAGAGGACAGCATTTTGTCAATAAAAAACCCACAAAGCTCCACTAAAAAGCATTGCAAAGACAAAAGACAAATAGCGAGTGATATGCATAGTAAAGAAAAAGCAAATTGCACCCCATTATCAGATACAATTTCCTTTGGACTGCCTTCTCATAAGAATAACTTCTTTAAGAACTTTATTACCACACCAGTGTTGGTTTCCACCATGAAATCAACTTCCCACCACTTGCTGTAGTAGTCTACCACCACAATCATGAACTTACACCTCTGTGACAAGGTATTAAACGAGTCAATAAAATAAATTGCACATTTTAACCAAGGACCTTTGAGTAAAGCCCAGGTTTGGAGAGGCATAGACTCAGTTTTCATCCCCCTGTCCCCAGTGGCGCAAATAACACATGCTTTGACACTAGCTGTAACGCCTGAGTCCCTTCCTGGCCACCAATAAATGTCCCTTATCTTCATCTTAGTGATAGTTTGTTCTTATTGTCCTTCACATCCGCAAAAAATTATTTTCTACTTTAATCCGTTGGGGGGGATGAACTTTTCACTCCACATTAGCTTTCCATTTATTTCTAACGACAATTCATTCACTGATGACTGTACTTTCATAGGCAATGCTTTCTCCTTGGGCCTTCCCTCTTTAAAGTATAGCTTTACAATCACTAATTCTTCATCCTCAGACATTTCGATTGTCCATTCATCCTCAGTAAATCCATGTTCATGACACACATCAGTTGTTGCGATCAAACATTGTTCACCCTCCTCCTCCCAGCTCATGCATTGCTCTTCACAAATTACCAAGGAGTGTGACAGATAATCAGCTCTGGTCTTTCTACCACCTGAAAAGATGTACTCATGTGGAAATTGTATTGGAGCTCAACCTAATCAGCCTGGGCTTGTGGTCTTTGATGACTGTTCCCCCAAGAATGTTCACCAATAGCTTGTGATCCATTTTTGAAGTAAATTTCGTCCCCATACGAAACATTTGAAATACTTAGCTGCCTAACAACATGCTAATGGTTCCTTTTATATAACAGCGAATATGTTTTTAATGTCTTTCAAGGATCTGGATGCAAATACCACCGTCATTTCAAACCCATCCTCTTTTTTTTTAGCACGAGTGACACCCAAACCATCATTACTTACATCCACAGTGATAATACATTCCTTGGCAGGATCAAATGGTGCCAATACCCCAGCCGACACAATGTCGTCCTTTAGTGACACAAATTAATCTTTGCAAATGTCATTCCAACCTAACATTTCTTTCTTTTTGAGAAGCTTCCTCACAATTACAGTCTTGGCTGAAAGGTTTTTATAACCTTTGCATACAACTCGTATAATCCTTTAAAAAAAATGTTTTTATTCTTTTTTTAGCCATAAGTATAATACATGACACAAAACGAGTACAGAAAAAAACAATAACTTATAGAGCATACACAGCACAAAGGAAATAAAGAAATAGCATCAATCAAGGCTTAATACAAGTACTACAAATGTACCGGGAAAAGACAACATCAACAGGACTAATAACACATTTTAAAATAAGAATCAAAGAAAAACTAATACTAAGATCCAGAAAAACAATAAAATCTTAGTCCCATTGAAGACTAGACCATACCCTTTTAAATTTTAACCAAGATTGTGGACCTCTAGCTTTAGCTAATGCTAGTTCCATTTCATATATTTGTCTAAGTAACACCCAAAATTCATTGATGCTTGGACTCGTATTTTGAATCCATACTTGAGCTATACATAGTCGAGTACATGCTATAACAATTGAAACTAAAAGTCTCATATAACTGCCCATGTCCCGTATTACCCCTAATACTACTTCCTTCTCTGCGATCTGGACATCATAGCCGACCAATACTGTAAGTACAGAGGTTACATCTGTCCAGAATGTATTTGGCTGTGGACAAGTGACGAACATATGTCTTACGTCCGTAGCATACACTTGGCATTTTGGACAAAGTAATTTAGCTGATGATTGGGTCATAGCCAATTTGGAAATAAGCTCAGGAGTATAATACAGAATAAATATTATCCTAGGTTGTTGAAGTTTCAAATTAACAGGAGTTACTGCTGCGTCTACAGTAACCAGTGAAGCCTGAATTTCCTCATTTGTTACATTGGTTTGGAAAATCCGACTTAGTTTCACTGCTACTTGTATAGCGTCATCGCTAGCGGCTGCAAATAGTTTCTGATAAATTATACCGATAGTTCCTCGGCCTGAGGTCTGAAAGAGTACAGATAGTACTTCAGAGGGGCTTGCCATCTCTAATATCCTCTGACCCCGTAGAAAATAGTCCGTAACTTGCAAATACTTAAAAAATGTACTCTGTAGCAACCCAAACTCGTCTTTCAGGGTTAACAAAGATCGAAACCCTTGTCCATCAAAAAGTTGGCCAAGTTGAGAAATACCCTTGCGCTGCCAACATCTACCAATACAATCATGAAAATTGTCAGGCAGTATAGGATTGCCCCACAGCTTTGTATATGGATGCAGCCCTGGCAAAAAGTATTCCTTACAAATATCTTGCCATATCCTGGTGATATCTCTAATGATCTTAAACCTGACCCATTTGTAGTAGTTGGGGTCAGCCATTTTATAAAGCAGGAACCCAGTATATGTCCACAGGCCAGTTGGTATGAAAGCCAAGGAGTACCAGTATCAGGCCCACTGAGTAGTCTTTGAATTTGACCAACAAATGCGGCCCAAAAATAAAGTTTAAAATCTGGAAGCTCAAAACCATCTTGTTTATATGGTAGTTTGATATAACGAAGAGCTCTCCTTGCACGTCTATAACCCCATATAAAGCTGCCTACGGCACTATCTAGACGCTTAAAAAACGTCCAAGGAACTCTTAAAGTGATTGTACGATATAAATATAAGAATTTGGGGAGAATATTCATTTTCACTATGTTGCACCTCCCATATATACTAAGAAGAAGCCGATGCCAGCTGCGTAATTTTGCCATAACAATTTTAAGCAGTGGCTCATAGTTCAGAGAGAATACATTGTCCACTCGGCTACTAAGACAGACTCCCAGATATGTTGCTGATGTTGTAATCCCTGGTATTGGTAGAGCAGTTTCAGGTTGAAAACTTAAAATTGTCTGGGTCTTAATTTGTAGCCGGAGGAGGAGCCAAAGCGCTGTGCCTCTTGGGTGATTTTGACTATGGCATCTACCGGGCTAGATGAAAAAATAGCAATGTCGTCCGCATATGCGGTTAATTTTAATTCCAGACTGCTAAGAGACACTGGAGAAATCCTAACGTTTTGTAACAAGTGCCTTATAAAAGGCTCAATATATAGAGCGAACAATAATAGGGATAGCGGACAGCCCTGCCGGGTACCCCTTCGAACAGTGAAATGGGCTGAAGAAAGGTCGTTCAGCTTAACTGCTGCGATCGGGTTGCTGTACAATTTCTGAACCACAGAGATGATCTTTTGACAGAGGCCAAATGATGACATAGTCGGCCATAGTGCTCCCCAGGCAACTCGATCAAAGGCCTTTTCGGCGTCCGGCATCAACATACCTATGTGTTGATCTCCTTGACCAGAGACATCAAATGCAGCAATAGCTGAATTAATATGGGCTGCCGTGTCTCTACCTGGGACAAAGCTGTGCTGTTGTTCTGAGACTAACTAATGAATAAAAGGAGCCAACCGAGAGGCAAGGAGTTTAGAGAACATTTTAGCACCAGCATTAATCAATGATATAGGACGATATGAGCTCATATCCTCTACCGATTTCCCCTTTTTAGGAAATACAATAATGTTAGTGATATTCCAAAAGGAGGGGGCATCTTCCCCTTGAATAATATTATTAAATAGTGTAGAAAAGACAGGTGCCAAAATATCTTTGAAAAGTTTATAGAATTCCAGCAGGATAGTATCCTCACCAACAAGCCTTGTCTGCTGGTAGGGCACTGATCGCATCCTCAAACTCCCCAAGTTCAATATCTTTTTGCAGAGACTCATAGTGCAATGGATTTAAAACAGTTAACTCACTCTCCTGTATATAATCCAAAGCGGTTTGTTTGCTAAAGGGTGTTGATTCGGCATATGGATCAGCATAAAAGAGTCTAAATTGTTCAACTATATCTACTGATCGAGTGTAAGATAAACCATCTGCCCTTTTGTTGATTTAATGTAGGATCTGGCCCTTTGGTCAGTGGTCTGAGTAGCTAGCAAGCGGCAAACCCTCTCCCCATATTCATATTGCTTGAATTTATGCTTGTGGTAATTGGTAGCTACTTTATCCATTAACCCTCTATTAAGCTTAGCTCTTCTGTTCCGCCGTATCCTTCGGAACAATAGCTCTTGTGTGTTGCTGCTCCAAATCTGAATAAAGCATATGTTCGCGCTCCACCTCCCAAGTAGAATGACGATTCTGCATTAAGATATACTGTAGCGTTGAGGTTCTGTAATTCTCGAGTCTGACTCCATTTTGTTCTGTGCCACCATTTTGTGTTGCACTCACATAGGCCTGTGAAGGTAGCCTGGCGAATAAAGTGGCCTGGCCTTCTTAGTTCATGTATACATTAACTAGGTTTCTTTTTGACTCTGAAATGAACTGTAAGAAACTGACCTCTGCACCTGAAACTGACCCCGCAAAGCCAATTTCCCTGATCGATCTTTGTCTGAGATTGCCAATCAATGTTCAGGACATCGTTAACTTTTAGTTTCCTTGCACATGCCTTATCTTGTTCAGCATCTGTTACCGTTTCTTTTTTTATGTTTCTTCATTACATGGGTTATGCTTTCAATTATAGGTTTGTCCGGCTTGTGGAGATTGAATTTGGGACATTCCTAATAATTAACTTTTGGGTTGGGATACTGTAAATTGAGTTTTTGTTATGTGACACTTTGTTTGAATATGTACCTTATTGGCTCGAATTTTGTGCAGTGGGTGTACATTTATAATGTGAATATTGGGTATAAAAGGAGACGTCTCGCCTTAGTAAAATGAGCAGTCTCCTGAGAATTTACACCCTGATGTATTTCTAGGATCACTGTTACTAGCTGCAGCTAATAAACTTGGTCTCTGATGCCATCCAGAAGTATTCCGTGTCTCTGTATACCAAGACAGGTGAACTCGAAGATCTTAGGCGTGCCCCTGACGCCGCTGGGTTAAACCCCGGTTCTTCAACTGGCGCCCAACGTTGGGCGACTTCAGCGGTACTGGTCCAAGCCCGAAGATTGTGAGGAGCCCCGTGAGGAAATTCTGGAGGACGGCCGCCACTTCATCGACCCCTGCATGTCGATGTGGACCGAAGGTTTTTTCTGCGAGGCTTCCCCTTTCCGACGGCTGCGAAGGACTGCTGCCCTGATTGTCGCCCTGTCTTGGACCCTCTTGTGATGATTTGTAAGGCGAGACGTTAGACGGTCTTCTGGTGGTGTGACAGACATTTTGGTAAAGTATAAGTGGGTCGCTCCCACGACTTTGTTTTGTTTCTTGGTTTTGATTTGGCCATTGCAATAGTCGAAGCCGGGGGGTTCGTATATTTGCGAGTGTATCATTTTTGATAACCCCTTGAAGTTTGAAGCAAGACTAGTGAGCTAAAAGATGCCTGGTTTTAGCAAATTTAGGAAATGGTTTTGTTGTAGTTGTAATAGGGATTCCCGATTGGAGGACTCGTGTCCGATACCTCCAGTTGGAACTCCAACTTATGAGCTCTATTCAAAGCATGGTGTAGGTCCCATTACCTTTAATGCAGTATGGGTTCGTTATACAAGCAAAGATGGTGTTTTACGATGGCCGCAACATGGTAGTTTTGAATCAGATGTTTTAGATAACCTAGAAGTTGCCCTATTTAAGAAGAAAGCCCGCCCGGCGATGTTTGACTCTTTCCGCCTTTGGCGTAAGGAAGCCAAACAGCGAGAAATTAAGCAAGCTAAGAGAGATAGGAAGGAAAGGAATATATCGGTAATGCAAGCTGCTAGGCAGTTTAAGGAAGATGAAGAAGATCGTGCGATTGAAGTGTCAGATGGACAACATTGCATGGCCATTGACAAATGTTACACGGCTTTGCCACCTCCCCTTTCAAATGTGACTGTAGACCCTGATAAGGATCCTTTGATGTCACATTTACTGAGATTACCACCCCCTTATGTGCAGGGTGCTACTGCACCTCTGTTACCTCCAGTTGTTGCACCCCTTGTTGTTGTTCAGCCACCCGTTGCTTCACAGGTGGTTCTTCCTCCCCCGGCGCAGCCTCCTCCAGTGCCGCCAGCCTTGCCACCAGCCTTGCCTCAAACTCCTTTGACTTACACTCCTTTATCTTCGACTTCTCTTATTTCTGTCCCTACGTCTCTGTCACCTCAAAACACTTTGTCTCCCGTCCTCATGTCAACTTCTTCTCCTTCTGCTCGGCAACGAATGACTGAGACTGTTACTAGTCTTTTGTCTCCTTTCTTTGGGTCACTGAATATGACCCCTGTTTCTGAACGTAAGCAGAGACGTAGTCAGCTTCCTGGTCCCGAAGAGCTGGCAGTGTTAGATCTCCTTGCTCGTAGATGGGTTTCGAATACCTCCAAGTACAGTCCACAAGTGGTTATGGATATCTTCCTACAGTGGGAGGCACCAAAACAAAGGTATGTTTTTGATGTCATGTGTACCTTCCTTCATCAGGAGTGGGAAGATAATGAGTTGGGTTCAATTCCACTGGAATTGCTTAATGTTCAGTCTGAATTTGCTAAAGGGACGATAGTGGGTTCCGATGTTGAGGAAGCGGTAGAGACACTACTCACTTATAGGTCTAGACTTCCACCTCAGTCGTTGTTCGAACCTGACCCTTCTATTAGGAGAAAAGTGAATCAGTATCCTATGAGAGAGGTTCCCCCTGTATGGAGAGAGGCAGTTGTGGCTGATGCCGCTCATGGTATTGCGGCTGCACCGGCTCATTTTCAGCGAGTGTGGGTGCATGTCCCTTGGAAGAGAGCTGAGGTCTTGGCTCTTAAGCAGACTTTGCCTGACCCCCGTAAAAATTCTGCTGGTTATTATAAGGAGTTGTCTCAGACAGTTGGTGCGTGTGTTATGAATTTAGCTGACATAGATATGTTGATGGGTAATGTAGTTCCTCAACCCTTGTGGACGAAGATCCGTCACGAGGATCACGCGCCAGAGTTAGGAGATACGTGGGTTAATATTACTGCTGCAGATGGTCGGCAGGTAGGAGGTGCCAAACCTGAACCCTTAGTTGCAGAACGACCTGGTAGGATTATTAATTTAATGAAAACTATGATGCCTCCTCTGCGGGTGAATTGGGACAAGTTAGCAGCATGCAAACAAAAGAAAGACGAGAGTGTGTCTGATTTCTTCACTAGGTTTGAGGAAACATTCATTGATCATAGTGGTCAGGATATCTGTACAGGTGTGGTCAGAGGTTGTTTGTATATAAGTTTGTTTTTAATTTACTTCCTGAACTTTCTAATAAGTTAAAGGACTCTGAGAGTTCATGGGCTGTTTCTTCTTCGGCTCAGATATTGGCTACTGCACAATACTATGAGAATAGAGATAAAGATGAGAAGGATAAAGTAGAGAAGAAGACTAGAGAATTAAAAACGAAAGTTCTTCTGCAGCAGGCTTATCCGCCTCGCCCTAATCAGCGTCAGTTTCAGCAACCTTCCCAGTTTCAGCAACCCCCACAGTTTCAGAAACTGTTGCAGAAGCCTGAGTCTTTTGCTTCGCGACTCCCGCTAGGCCCTAATCAGTGTGCTTATTGTAAAGAAGAAGGTCACTTCAAGAATAGTTGCCTGATCTTGCGACAGCGTGCGAATGGTATGTCTGGTCTGAGAGGTCGTGGTGGTTTCCAACAAGTACCTAGGGGTAGGAGACGTGGTACGTTTCCCCAGAATGAACGTTCCTTTTTCCCCTCAGAATTCTATGAATTATTTTGACCAACAGAATGTTCCGACCGTCCAGTCCGCTCAGTACTACACTGATGATTATTATGTTGGAAGTGAGAGTGCTGGTTTTAATGATAGTTAGGACAGCCATGGACAAAGGGAGGGAGTAGTGTCAGTTCCAGTAGACCAGAGTTGACCTTATGTTGAAGTGATTACATCAGGTGTGGGAGAACCTTTTCTTTTGGATACTGGTGCAGCAAAGAGTTCTATCTAAACTCCCCGGCGCACCTTTGTCTGGCTTGACTAATGTTTCAGTAGGATTTTCTGGTGCCCCAGTTCGTAATCCGGTTTCTTGTCCTTTGCCCCTTTCTATTGGTCCCTGTGAATTGGAGGCTCCCCTTATTCTAACGACGGGCTGTGGCGAGAATCGGTTGGGTTTGGACTTGTTGAAAAGATTGCATGCGACATTACATTGTTCTCCTTCGGGAGTACATCTTACGGAGGGTAAGACAGTGATTTCTCCGATGTATCTGTTTAAGGATCGCCTTCCACTGGAACTGCGTTCTCTCTCTGATACACTTTGGGCTACAGGTCCCAATGATGTTGGTCTCTTGCAGATTCCACCATACGTTGTTACCCTTAAGTTGAATGCTAAATTACCTCGCATTCCCCAGTACAAAATTTCCAGTGATGGCGAAAGAGCACTTTTAGCGATTATCTATGATTTGGTTGAGAAAGGTGTGGTTGAAGAAACAAGAGGTAATGTGTGTAACAGTCCTGTTCTGCCTGTCCTTAAGCGTACTAACTCTTCTCAGCCACCTTTGTATCGGTTTGTGATCGACCTTCGAGAGGTCAGTAAGATTGTTGTGCCACAGTTTCCTGTTGTCCCGGACATTACTGCTTTATTGACTATGATCCCTGCCTCAGCTGCTTGGTTTTCTGTTATTGATCTGAAGAATGCCTTTTTCAGCATTCCTATTGCTGAAGAGAGTAGGGATATTTTTGGCTTCTCTTTAGGAGGCCGAAGCTTCCGGTTTAAACGAGCTCCTCAAGGTTATTGTGAAAGTCCTTCTATCTATAGTCAGGCTTTGAAAACACAGCTTGATCCCTTTCCTCTGCCTCCTGGTGCTACTCTTATCCAGTATGTTGATGATCTTTTGGTTGCTGCCGACTCTGAGGGTATTTGTAAAGAAGTTACTCTTTCTTTGTTACGCCATTTGTCTGACCTTCATCACAAGGTTTCACCTTCTAAGTTGCAGTATTGCCGCCAAGAGGTGACCTACTTAGGTCATCTCTTGTCGAAGGAGGGAAGACGATTGACCCCAGAACGTATTCAAGCAATTGCTCAAATGTCTGTACCACGTACACAGAGAGAGGTGCGTGCATTTTTAGGCATTACATCTTATTGTAGACAGTGGATTCCAACTTTTTCTCTGTTAGCGAAACCTCTGTTGGCACTTACTCTTAAGGATACACCACACCCTCTTCCCTGGACAGAGGAATGTCAGAAGAGTTTTATGGATTTACGAACTGCACTGTGTTCTGCTCCTGTGTTAGGTACTCCTGACTATAGTAAGCCTTTTACACTCTATGTGCATGAGAGAGAAGGTTGTGCATTGTCAGTGTTGGCACAACAATTTGGAGACAAGCAGTGCCCATGTGCATATTTTTCAGCTACTTTAGATCCGGTAGCTAGGGCGTTGCCTAGTTGTCTAAAAGCTACAGCGGCAGTGGCTGTTTCTATCCGACAGTCTGCTGGTTTGGTATTGGATATTACATTGATTGTGATGGTCCCACATGCAGTGGATACCCTATTGAATAGAACGAAGACTCAACATCTTACCAGTGCGCGTTTGTCAGGTTATGAGTTGACGCTTTTGGCTAGCCATGTGCACATCAAGCGGTGCAACACATTGAATCCAGCTACATTGTTGCCGATTTTTGTAGAGACAGATGATCAGGAACAGCATGAGTGTTTTCTCCGGACAGAGGAGGAAACGAAGGGTAGAGTTGATCTGAAAGATACTCCTTTTTCGAATCCTTATGGTACCCTATGGGTAGATGGTTCGTGCTTTAAGCTTCCGAATGGAGAGACGACTGCAGCATATGCTGTTACAACTTTGCACACGATTGTTGAAACAGCACGTATTGCACAGAATTCAGCGCAAGCAGCGGAGTTGATAGCATTGACTAGAGCGTGTGTGTTGTCAAAAGGAAAGAGAGTGAATGGTTATACTGATAGCCAATACGCATTTGGCGTGGGTCACAGTTTTGGTCGCTTGTGGAAAGAGAGAGGATTTCTTACTTCCCATGGTACGAAAATTCAGCATGGACAATTAGTGAGTGAACTTCTTGAATCACTTACTTTGTCGACCAAATTGCGATAGTGAAGTGTAGTGCGCATAAGAAGGTTACGGATGATGTGGGTCAAGGGAATGCGTTTGCAGATGAAGTAGCGAGAGAAACGGCGAAAGATGTGACGAGTCGGATGCATGTTGCAGGTCCTGCCAGATGGGTTGTGGAAGGAGGAATGTGTGAAGATACAACAGAAAGTGTGAAGATGATTCAGGCAGAAGCTACTGAGAAAGAATTGAGTATGTGGAGAGAGAGTACGGGAATGTTGGATTCAACAGGCTGTTGGGTTGAGTTGTCAGAGCACCAGCGATGGTTGTTGCCGGATGCATATGTGCTTCCGGTGGTTACTATGGCTCATGGGTTGGCTCACATTAGTTCAAAAGGGATATGTAAGTTGTTGGCTCCGGTATGGCAGAATGGTGGAATTCCTAAGTGTGCTAAGAATTTGGTTACACACTGCATGATTTGCTTGATGCATAATCCTGGAAAGGGAACCCCAACTCCAGCGGGTCATTTTGCTCCTCCAACGTATCCATTCGAGGTGTTGCAGATAGACTATATTCATATGGAAAGATGCAATAACTTGAAGTATGTCCTTGTGGTTGTTTGTGCCTTTTCCAGATGGATAGAGGCCTACCCCCTAAAGGATAATACTGCCCTGTCTACAGCCAAGGTTTTGCTCAAAGAATTCTTTCCCAGATATGGCTTACCGAGGATGGTATGGAGTGATAATGGAAGTGAATTCGTGGGTCAGATTATGAAGAAAGTATGTGCGGGTCTGGGTATTATCCAGAAATTTCACGCTGCGAATCACCCCCAGTCAGCAGGCCTGGTCGAGTGCTATAATGGCACTCTGAAGCTGAAGTTGGCCAAGGTGCAAGCGAGCTCTGGTCTTACATGGCCCGATGCATTACCATTGGCACTTTTGTCCACGAGAACGACAGTACATTCTCGCGTGGGACTTAGCCCATACGAGATTGTTTTTGGACGCCCGGCGAATGTCTGGGGTGTGCCGAGGCCTAAGAATTACAGTGATATCGAGTACCCTATGTTGGTTGACTACTTACATGATTTGACTGCTAAATTGCGTGTTCTTCACCAACAGGTCCATGACACTTTGCCTTCAGTTTCTGTAGACGCAGGCCACACGATTCAACCTGGCGACTGGGTTCTAACCAAGAATTTCCAGAGGTCAAAGAACTTGGAACCAAGATGGACCGGTCCATACCAAGTCCTGTTATCAACTCGGACTGCTATTAAGGTGTTCGGCAAGAAAAACTGGGTATATGGTACCCATTGTAAGAAGATACCTTTGCCCTTACCGTACGATAAGTGGGTCCGGGAAGGTGTTGCCGATTCCGAGAGTGAAAGGGTTCCGAGATTTGTACCTTTTAGCGATGCACATCTGGAATGGACTCAGTCAGAACGTGCGGATGATAAAGTCTTGCAAGAAGCTGTGCCGCCGTGTTTGAGACTTGATACTACGCACCCAGAGACACTCTTTCAGGATCAAACTGTGCCTGGTAAAGAACACTACAACTTAAGGTCTAAAAAGGACAAATAAAATTCGAATTTTTGTGTGAATTACACTCTTTCAGACAAGAGACTATTTTTCTTTTTCTTTTTCGAACCACCATCCGGGTTCAGCTGCAGGGTCGCGGTATAAGAACTTAAGGGGTGGCTCATGTATTGATGAAAGGTCTGCGGTTCTAGGGACGTCTAGGACGCCTGGACGCACACTTGAGTGAAGAAGGAAAATTGCCGCGAGCAGCACGTTAGAGGATGGAGTCTGTTGTAACTGAAAGAGATGTTGAGAGAATAGATCTTAAGACAAGATTGTGTGCATTGATACATAGCAAATGTTTTATAATATTGTGCTTTTTGATGTTTTTAAGTATCACATTAGCTTGTGTGGGTTGGACTGTCTATGCTACACAACAGACATCTGCACCCACCTCCCAACCTATGCTTTCTTTCACTACTGTTTCTTTGCACCAGTTTTATACGTTGCCTGAACATGAACAGACAAGGAGATCAGAATTTGTCAACAACAAGTTTATACAGTTGTTGCATCAGCATCAGTTAGTAGTAAATACCTCTAATTGTTGGGTTTGTGGTCTTATGCCTCATACGACAGATAAAGGTATGCCATATTTGGTTTTGCCTTTTTCTTTTAATGGGTCTGTGTGGGCTTTTCAGACCATGTTTATCCATGCAAATGAGGTACGCCCCTTACGTTCCCTTAAAGATAACTCGAGCAATAGTGCCTTAATAAGGGGAATAGTAGCCATGATCCGAGATATTGATGCATATAATGCTATCCCTAAGGATGAGGTGCAGGCTTACGTTGGTTGGAACGTGACTGGATATAGTATCAGTTTGACAGAGAAGGAGAGACGAAAAAAGGTCTCCCCCTATTTGGATTGTACCCCACCGAGGCCACTTTTGTTTTCAAGGTAATGGTCGGAATCCGAAAGCTCAGCTAGGTAAGAGTGTGTGTGCTCAAACCTATGTCTATTCATCTCGGGCTTCTCCACCATTTGTGGCAGCTAAAGGCACATATTTTATTTGTCATGATAGAGCCTATACATGGTTGCCACCTGATTTTTCAGGAACGTGTTATGTGGCGTTTCTACTTCCCCCTACATACACTACTGCTTCAGACTATCATAGAACGAGATATGGTAGAGGTGTCTTCAATAAGGAAGATACCGCAGCACACGAAGTAGGAGATTTCTTCAAGGGCTTCTTGCTCTTTTGGGGTCCTATGATCAATAGTAGGCATATTCGACAGTCCGCGTTGTTGAAGCTACTATTAATGAGACAGCAGGTGCTCTTAGTAATGTTACAGCTGAGCTTCAAGCAGACCGCCTTCTGACTTTGCAGAACCGTATGGTGTTAGACATCATACTTGCAGATCGAGGAGGAGTATGTAAATTGATTGGATCCAGTTGCTGTGTTTACATACCAGATAATGCCCCTACAGTGTACCAAGCCATCTCTAGGTTATATAAAATCTCTGAGTCTATCCATGTAGACGAAGGAGACTGGTCATTGACGGGATGGGTTTGGGGACTGCTGTCCAAATGGGGATGGAAGATTTTGACATTCCTTGGTATGGTTTTAACCATCATTTTCTCTTGTTGTCTTTGTATCCAGGTTGGTCCCGCCATTTGTAGTCTTTGTGCTACTATGTGTGTTCGGAGACCTGTCCCAAGAGAAGTAGAGAATAATAAGATGATGCTACAGCAACACCTTGATGACCTAATGCATATCGACATAGACCTAGATTCAGATTAACATGAGTCTTAGGTTATTGCCTACGTAATGGCAAAAGGAGGGTCTGAGGTTCTGTAATTCTCGAGTCTGACTCCATTTTGTTCTGTGCCACCATTTAGTGTTGCCCTCTCCTAGGACTGTGAAGGTAGCCTGGCGAATAAAGCGGCCTGGCCTTCTTAGTTCATGTATACATTAACTAGGTTTCTTTTTGACTCTGAAATGAATTGTAAGAAACTGACCTCTGCACCTGAAACTGACCCCGCAAAGCCAATTTCCCTGATCGATCTTTGTCTGAGATTGCCAATCAATGTTCAGGACATCGTTAACTTTTAGTTTCCTTGCACATGCCTTATCTTGTTCAGCATCTGTTACCGTTTCTTTTTTTATGTTTCTTCATTACATGGGTTATGCTTTCAATTATAGGTTTGTCCGGCTTGTGGAGATTGAATTTGGGACATTCCTAATAATTAACTTTTGGGTTGGGATACTGTAAATTGAGTTTTTGGTATGTGACACTTTGTTTGAAAATGTACCTTATTGGCTAGAATTTTGTGCAGTGGGTGTACATTTATAATGTGAATATTGGGTATAAAAGGAGACGTCTCGCCTTAGTAAAATGAGCAGTCTCCTGATAATTTACACCGTGATGTTTTTCTAGGATCACTGTTACTAGCTGCAGCTAATAAACTTGGTCTCTGATGCCATCCAGAAGTATTCCGTTTCTCTGTATACCAAGACAGGTGAATTCGAAGATCTTAGGTGTGCCCCTGACGCCGCTGGGTTAAACCCCGGTTCTTCAGCATAGCCCCTTTTACTTAGGCCTTCAAACAATCCCATACCACTGAAGTGGACGCAGTGCCCCTATTATTCTCGAAGTATTCCCCTAATGTTCCTCGCATGAATTTCAAAAAATCTAAATTGCTAAGTAGATGTCTAGGAAATGAAAATTCCCTGAATGGTTCTTTACCCCCCCGCTGAACCTGCACAGTTAGCATCACTGGATTGTGGTCCGATGTTATTTAGGCCAGACCTCTATAGATGCTTTTTCCAGCATAGTTCTATTAATAAAATCATGTCGATTCTGGAATATTGTTTATGCTGGGATGAGTAAAACGTGTACCCTGGGATAGTTAGAAACAGTCTCCTCCAAGCATCCTCCAGTAGATGTATATGGAGAAGTTCTAGAATAGAGGTCCTAGTCCTGCCCATTCTAGCCCGAGTTGCAGTGTTAATAGTGTCAATCTTCTTGTCAATGATACAAATAAAATCCCGCATGACTATCAAATTGCCAGCCCACTCCAATAGTTCAGAGCATAAATGATAGATGACCGCGGGGCAATCAGTATTAGGACCGTAGACCACACATATAGTAGTCTTAAGCCCAAAAATCAACAGTTGGGCAATTACCCATCGCCCTTTAGAGTCAGCAAGTGTACGCAAAACTGTTACTCTACAATTTTTAGATTTTAATATGGCTACCCCTCGAATAGAGATCGACTGTGAGGTACAAACAAGTATATCAAAACCAAGCTGTTTTAACTGAGAGCTATCCTTGTACGCTAAGTGTGTCTCAGCAAGGCCCAATATATGACCTTTAAATACGCAGAGCTCCTCCATTACTAGCTGGCGCTTTCTGGCCTGATTGAGCCCTGCTACGTTCCAACACATATATTTAAAGTCAGACATCAAACAGTATCTGTAAGCTCGATTCGGTCACCTCCCCCCTTATTCCGTAGACCTTTCCCATTTGCTCTACCAGTGATACTTTAACTAAAGTGTGGCTATTTAATCCCCTCCCTCCCCGATCCCCTCCCCTCCTGCCACTCTACCAGATCGAACAATGGCGGTCAGCTACCATTCTCTGCCAACGCCCACCCTTACTAAACCTCCCTGTACCTGCGAAAAGGAATCCCCCCTTCCTCTGCTGTACCTAACTGACAGCGTTAAGAAGACACCCCCTCACCCCCACACCCTGGGGCTCCGCCAACCCCCACCCCATTCCTATCCCAGTAAGTGTGAAAAGTGTGCAAACAAGAAAAAAGAAAAAGAAAAAAACAACTGCCGAGAGCAAGCACAAAGGTACGCATCAATTATTGCCCCAGGTCATGCCACCTTTACTTATAGAATAATTTTCTAGTATCATACTGCCATTTTGCTAATGCCTGTTTAGCATCCTGTTCGGTGAAGAAAAAGTGCGACTGGCCATCTTTAATAATCTTAAGACGAGCTGGCTCCTGCAAAAACACTTGTGAACACACTGCCTTAAATGGGTCCATTAGTTGACGTAACCTCCAACGTTTGTCCATTGTAGATTTGCACCGGTCAGAGCGTTCAAATATAGAAATAGTGTCCAGCTTAACAAGGGCAGATGAACATGCCTTTAAATAGATTGCCTGACGTAGCAAAAAATTGCCCAAAAATACCAATATGGGCCATGAAAAATTTGACTTGGCTTGGTTCCCCCGATAAATAGTCAAGGGCAATCTATGCACCCGCTGGACCTGTGTGTCCATATCCCAGTCCGCTAGGTCTGGGTATGCTTGCCGAAAAAGGCTAACAATATAGGCCCAGGGATCAAAGCCTTCCTTTCCTTCCGGAGATCCTTAGGTTCTGGCGTCATTGACGATTCTCAAGATCCTCAATCTTAGCCTGCATAAATACCATTTGAGATTCCTGTACCTTGGTTAAGTTCACGGTGTGCGTATTAGCCTCTTCCACCGCTCCAACGCGTTCCTGTAGGACACTGACCTCAGAGAAAAGCTGAGTAACCTTAGAGGTGACATCCGTCAATGCTTGTTTTATCTCTCTACTGTCTTAACCTGTGAGGAGTTTTCTTGGGCCTCCGCAGTAGCTAACGCCTGCAGAATTGTGGACAGTGACGGCTCCTCACACTCGACCAGTTGCAGGCCCTTTGTAGAGTTTTCCAGTTCTAATGGGGCCAAGGGTAAAGGTACCGAGCTACGAGCCTGGTCCAAAGATGTAGAGGGAACCACAAGTACTGATGTTGCTGCTGGTGCTGGAGGTAGGAATGGGGGACTATGAGATCCTCCATTTAATCTACCTGATATCCCATCAGCTCAGTCTGTATGAGTTAGTGAAACACCGAGATTAGATGCAATTACTGAATGTTCAGCTTCAGCTCCGACTTCAGCTTCCGTTACTACAGTTTCCATACTGCTGGACTTAGATAACCTTGAGATGATGGCCTTGACGTTGGCCTTGGAAGACACCCATTTACGCAGGGGGCTGATCCCAGGGCCAGTCTTTGCGCTATTTGCAACAGAATCCTTAAGCTGTCCCAGTGCAGCAGTGACTTGAAGTTTAGCTCTACCACCATGATCCTTGCCTCCTTTGGCTGCTCTAGTGATTTTGGGCCTTTCGCCTTTGTACCTTCCCTCCAGCTGGGGTGCTAGTTTTCAAAGTGTTGGGCTCCCCTGCCTCACCAGTGCAGTTAGCTGGGCATATTTGCTGGTTTGTAGGCCCTGCCCAGTGACTGATCTGTGTACTTTCCACAAATTGAATAGATTCAGATTGTTCAGTATCTAAGGATTGTTCAGTATTTGAGACATTGTTGGTCCGAGTATCCATGGGACCTAATTTCAATTGTTGCAGGGGGGCTGATTCCAATGATTCAGCTGCGTCACTACTTTAAGAATTACCATCCCCTGCACCTGTGTTGCTTGACCCATTCTGCAACTGTGTCAAGATTTCAGCAGTTTCCTCCTGGACACCAAAGCCAACTGCATGAAGTGCTGGAGGATCAGAGAGGCTGGTTCCAAAATCACAGCGGGTCTCCCTGCCCACAATAGTATCTTTCTCCATGTTATTAGCCATATTGGCCTGATCCCCAACAGCCAGTTTGTTTATCTTGCAGGCTTCTTGATGATTTGGGACTGAGGACAGCAGTGGCAAAGCTGAGGAGTTCATAGATCCTTCCTCATCTTCCCAGCCCTCCTGGACGGCTGCATTGAGGACCTCTGCCATCTCAAGACCCAGGATGGAGGTCTCCGACCCACAGGATCGGAGCAATTCAGCCGCTCTTCCAGAGCGCAGCAACCGGAGGATCGGCTTTCCCAGCTGGGGGCCAGAGTTGCGCGCCATGTTGGAAGCAGATAGTAGATCCGCGACCCCGGTGCTGCTTCCAACACCTCCTTCATCCTGGCTCCCTAGGATTGATCCAACTTCAGTGGGTACTTCTGTGCAGCCGCGTCCCCTCGCGTTATGCTGCAGAGCCATTCTCTCCTCCAACACTGCCGCTAGCACCGCCGCCAGTCTCTGCCTGTTGCTTCAGGCCGGAGAGAAGTTCCCGGAGTCAGAGAGCAGCGTCTGCAAAGAAAACCACTGTGCTGCTCGACCAGCAAAGATGCTATCCCGCAACCGCCCGATCCGGGACATTGGCTGTGAGTACAACTACTGCTTCAGAGATTTTTTTATAACGTTGGTGCATAAAAAGCCCCTCGATAGTTGTACCTATAAGTTTTTAGCTTTTTAAGAGGAGGCGAGAGGGAAATCGGCGGGTGCACCAGGATCCATGAGGAGAGCTACAGGAGGCGTCCTCTAGCATGGAGTCAATCTGCCATCTTCCTTTCCCCACAACTCGTATAATCCTAAGAAGAATGCAACCTGTTTTATGTTCTTTGGTACAGAAGCTTTTGTAATGACTTCAGCCAAACCTGGTTAAGGTTCAACCCCTTTTTCTGAGATGACATGACCTAAGTATAATATACTGCTTTTTGCAAATTCACATTTCTTTAGATTACCAACTATTCCAAATTTCTCTAACCTTTGCAACACAATATGCATGAGTTTGTCTTGTATCTCACCATCTTCCCCTGCAACCAGGTTATTCCCCTTGGAACATCACCGCACCTTTGACCCCTTGAAACATGTTTTCCAAAAAACGAAGAAAATCTGATGCGGCAGACGCTAATCCAGAAGCCATCCCGCTGAATTGGAAGTGCCTTAAGGTGATACAAAGGCTGCCAGATGATTGGAGGATTCATGTGACTCAACTTGATGATAGACAGATGCCAGATTGATCTTACTAAAAACTCTGTTGCCAGCAAACTACTTAACATCCCACCATACAAGAAAAAAACCATGGTGGCACACCCTTCTCTGTTCAAGAAGCCAAACTATGGAAATGTTTACCCCCAAACATACGATCCACGTATAACTACCTTATCTTCAGAAGACTACTCAAGAGTTGGCACTCGCTCACATAGCCATGAAGGAAGTGACCCGATTAGGGCCACCTGGGTGACTCGTGACCACTTTTCAGCCTTCCATACAAATGAAGAGTCGGTCAGACAGTAGAGAATACAAACCAAGTATATTTTATTCAGGTACACTCGAGCGGAGTCCAATCTGACCAGCCTCCTAGGGTTGCTGCAGAGGGACTGACATCAACAAAAATAGAGATACATTATGTACATTTCTGAACCAAGAAAGTCCCATCCATAATGGAATTCTACTAGCAGGTGCAGCTAAAACAAAGAAGTACAGAAAGCTGATTTTCGACTCTGAGGCCGGGCACACATTATCTTTATGCCATGGTCATTCTGTTCTGTCTACCACTAGGCTATTGGGAGAAAGCCTCTATCTATGGGAAAGGAATGAGGTAATAAGAACAATGTATTTATTAACAAAGGAAGGCCTAACCTTGGGTAAATGGGACTTTCCGCAGCCTGCTTCTCGAGAAGGGCATACGCAGCTGATGACATGATTCAAAATTGCGGCTAAACATAAAATGGTGCAGCGAATGCTAACTTAACATAAGAACAAAGCACAAGCAAGGTAGCTAAACATATTCATTTCATTAGCCAAGATACTCAAACATAAATATACAATATGTCCCTGTGTATATAAGCAGCTATTTGGATTATATATGTGTACCTAGATATGTGTATTCCTTTGTATAAATGTGTATAATAATCTTGTTTATAAATATATAGATGTTCATTAGTTCTGCTCAACAAATGTACATATTACTTATGGTTATATTTTTCTATGTTAAACATGTATATAGAACACTGCATAAATAAGTAAAATGTTATCATAACTATTTATCTACAATTGCCTCACTAGTGGGGGAAAAATATATATAAATAAAAACAAATACATTAGCTTAAAGTACAGCAACACTCGAAAGTCTGATACTTTGGGACCCAGGTCTGCAACAATAGGCGCTTTGCAAAGAGTGTGGGGAAAGTAACACAACATATGTGTCTTGAATGGTGCTCAAAGGAAAAGGGTCGGTTACCAAACAACCCTAATTAGCATCCTTTTACTCATTTTGATGCACATTTGCTGCATTTATACACTTTTCAAAGGTCTTTTTTCCCAGAGTCAGACACTTTTGGTCGTTGAAGGCAAGTGCAACTTTGAACTATTGTCTTACTTGCGTTTGATTGTGTTTATTTAATTGAATCTTTCAGCCCTGAGGAAGTCAAGGTATTACTCACCTGTTGACGAAACACATGTTGACTGAATTTCTTTGTGATGGATTTACAATTCCATTAATGTTTGCCATTTTCATTGGCTGTGTGAAAGTCAATGTTTCTGATTTGATGACCTTTGGATTACTCCTCCTTGGGCCCGAACATGGATTAAAGTGGACTTGTGGTCATCTACTTCCAAATGGACATTGAAAATTTCTTTATACTAATTGAGTGCTCTGATTGTTCTGTGGACTCGAAAGTCTGAGGTTATTTAATACAACTTAAATCTAGAAATATTACCTTACTTACACAGAAATGCCTTACATGTACTTGTGTATCTTTATATTTATTACTTTACTCCTAATTCAGCATCTCCAATGCACTACCCTATATCTCACCCCATACTTCTCTCAATACATCCTCTATACCAGTGGTACTCACAAACTTTCTCTCGGGGAGCTACATTTACAGTGTGGTTTGTGGCCGAGGGCTGCACCGGTGGGGGCGGGGTCAGAGGGGGAGGGGCGGGGCTAAAGCAAAAAAAATTGTGACCATGAGGTTGAACACAGGTCCCTGCAGCAGACGCCTTTGTCCACTGAGTCACCAGACCCAGCAAACACAGATCTCCCTCTCTCTCTCCCTCTCCCCCTCCCTCCCTCCCCCTCCCTCTCTCCCCCTCCCACCCTTTCCCTCTCTCCCCCTCCCTCTCCCTCCCTCCCCCTCCATCCCTCTCTCTCCCTGTCTCTCTCCCCGTCTCTCTCCCACTGTCTCTCTCCCCCGTCTCTCTCCCTGTCTCCTTCCCTCCGTCGCCCTCCCTCCGTCGCCCTCCCTCCGTCTCCCTCCTCCTTCTGTCTCCCTCCTCTCTCTGTCTCCCTCCTCCCTCTGTCTCCCTCCCTCCCTCCGTCTCCCTGTCTCCCTCCGTCTCCCTCCCTCCGTCTCCCTCCCTCCCTCTGTCTCCCTCCCTCCCTCTGTCTCCCTCCCTCTCCCTCCTTCCCTCTGTCTTCCTCCGTCTCCCTCCCTCCCTCTGTCTCCCCCCCTCCCTCCCTCTGTCTCCCTCCGTCTCCCTCCCTCCCTCTGTCTCCCTCCGTCTCCCTCTCCCTCCCTCCCTCTCCCTCTGTCTCCCCCTCCCTCCCTCCCTCTCTCTCCCTCCATCTCCCTCCATCCCTCTCCCTCCCTCTGTCTCCCTCCCTCCATCTCCCTCCCTCCATCTCCCTCCCTCCCTCTCTCTCTCTCTCTCTCTGTCTCCCTCCCTCTATCTCTCCCTCTCTCCCTGTCTCTCTCCCTCCCTCCCTCTGTCTCCCTCCCTCTCCCTCTGTCTCTCTCCCTCTGTCTCTCTCCCTCGGTCTGTCTCCCCCTCCCTCCCTCTGTCACCCTCCGTCTCCCTCCCTCTATCTCCCTCCCTCCGTCTCCCTCCCTCCGTCTCCCTCTCTGCCTCTCTCTGTCTCCCTTCCTCTCCCGCTGTCTCCCTCCCTCTGTCTCCCCCAGACTACGCCTCTCTGTATCCCTCCCTCCGTCATCCTCTGTCATCTCACCCCTTGTGTGTGTCAGCCCTCAGCCCGCACTGAGACAGCTTTCCAGCACTCACAAACAGCCCGCACCCGAGTACTTCACAGGTCTTTAAAAGACCATTTACATGTTAATAAAGCTTTGTTGTATTTCACCTCTTAGGCCCCTGCATCTCCACTTCGACAATCACTGGAATCCCCCGGCCCCTACAGAGCAGAGTCTGGGCTGCTAACACTATTTTTTTTTTTAAACACATGTAGGATGTCTGCAAGGTCCGCGGGCCGCCGAGGAAGGCTTGCCGGGCCGCTGGCGGCCCGCGGGCCGTACTGTGAGTAACCCTGCTCTATACCAACTCTCTGACTCATCTCAATCCTCAATCTACCTCTCTCTCCAATGCACTACCCTATTTCTCACCCTAGACCTCTCTCAATATATCCCACCGCTATCCATTTCAATCCAACTAACAGACTCACATGTCCACTTCTCAAATTAATTTCATATTACTGTATACTAATTCACCACAAATCCTATTTGGGTTCTGGAGTAGTGGAAGTGCTAAATAAATGCAATTACAATAATATCACCTGTGCCGGGGAGCAGATGAGAATCTACCCATATCACCCTGTTTAAACTCCTGAAGTAAACTCAAACCCTCAATTGTGCATTTCTTTCTCGCTATCACCAAAGGGGACAACCATAATGAAGAATCAATAGGTTCAATAACTCTATCTTCACACATATTTTTGGGAACATCTGCCAGATCATACCGAACACTAAATGGCACATTTCTTAAATTGTGTTTGACAGAAGTCTCCACACATTGGACTTTGGTGTTATGTTTAAATTCCTTGATCCTCCCTAATCCATCACTGAAAACAGACGTACATTTCGGGCTAGATATTGTCTGCCACCTGCACCTTTGGTGTTTGCCCTCCATCTGTAACTAACAACACCTGAATCTTCTTCCCTGGCCTTAAAGTCATACCAAACAAGTCTTGATGATAACCACCATAGTATGTTCAAACCTCTCTTTGCTACATATACTTTCCCAAAAATCACTTTGGCTTTAAATTTCATGCGACAGTCAAAATAGCCCATCAACTCAATTTTTCTCCCATCACAAGTCCCTGGGTTTCTATCGGGCAGCAAAAATTGTCTATCCCCCACTTTTCATGAAACAACTTGACAGTGATCATTGCCATCCTTGATCCTGAATCAACTAAAAGTTTCAGCACCTTCCCATTAACCACAATATTTTCGTACCGGTCTACACTGTTGGATTCACCACACTAAACAACTAAAACAGCCTCCCTTACTCAGCTTTGTTGATCCTCTGAGCCTTTACGGATCACTCTGTCAGGCACCGAATTCACTTTATCCTTTGTAGATTGACAAACCTTGGCAAAATGTCCCACCTTCCCACAAGTTCTACACCTGACATTCTTGGCAGGCCATGCGTGACTACTGGGCGCATGAATGGTGTAACCACACCTGAAACAAATGTTCTTTTGGCTAAAGAATTCACCCTTAATTTCTTTCTTTTTAACATCTTATTTTTCACTCTTTGTTATGAATTCCAATTATCCTTCACAGCAGCAAGTCCACTCTGCTCTCTGAGTGTCAATTCTTTACATGCCTTCTGCATAATTCTACACTCTTTACAATCTATAGTTTTTATAAGGGTCGGATTCTTCAGAGTATGCAGTTACTCTTGGATTTTCTTGTCCCTATAACGCACAACTATCTGGTCTCGGATGAGTTGAGAAGTTACATTCTCAAACTCACATTCAGCAGCAAGCCTGCGCAAAGCTGCAACACAGCAAATTAATTGATTCATCCTGATGCTGTTCCCTAGTAAAAAACACTTGTGTCTGTTCACAATCAAACTAGGTTGAATGTCAAACTGCTTTTCCAATTTCCTTACAGCCAATTGATTTTCATCTATTTATATTCCAGGTCTCCACCCTTGTCCACACGTAGGTTCTGGACTGTGGCCAACTCGTCACCAATATTGCTGTTGTTTGAAGTAGAGCAGGTTTATTGGTCACTGTCTCCAATGGCCTCAGGCATCAACTTCTAGCGATATAACATTGATAAATAAATACTCCACACACATTCGGGATTCCTAAGCACTTGGAACCTTGAATGTAGAACAATGACTATATCATAACAATGTGCTGTGTCACAAGCTGTTACCTGTTGTGGACAGAAGTTGGAACAGGGAAGATTGCCAGATGGTTTGGCAATACATCTGGAGGAAAATGACCTGGTAAGAAGGAAAGGATTGGTTTTAATTAAATGCATGAAGGCTAATATAAAAGAAATAAAGTTGAGATAGGGAAGGACTTTATTATTATAGATGGATCTGATTTAGAGAAGGAAGTGGCAAGGGATGCATAGACCATCAACCATAGACAAGGTACTTATTAAATGTAATAAGCTAACCCAATGTTATCTGATGGGAGATAATAATAATAATAATAAGCACATTTGTAAAGCGCCTGGTTACACTCGGCCAGTGTCCCCCCGCGCTGTAGACCTTGCAGCACTGAAAAACTACTTTTGGAGCTTTTCACTACCAGGACATGTAAAACTTAAGTACATGTCTTACTTTTTAAGTACACTGCACATATGTATTAAAAAGGAGGATTCAGGCCTGGCAAACAGTTTATTTTACCAGATCATAGTAGCAGTTTAAAACTGCACACACAGGCTGCAATGGCACATCTGATGCATGTTTGAAGGCTATTTAAGTGGGTGGCACAATTAGTGCGTCAGTCTTACTAGTAGCATTTAATTTACAGTCCCTAGTTACAGGCAGTACCACTTTACTAAGGGCTTTCAGGTAAATTAAAAATGCCAATTGGATATAAGTCAATTCTACTATGTTTTAAAGAGAGAGCACACACGCTTTATCACTCGTTAGAAGTGATAAAGTGCACGAAGTCCTAAAGCCAGCAAAAAAGAAATCAGCTCAATGTTGCGCTTTTTACAAAAATGCTCGGAAATTTGGAAAATGCAATCTGATATTTATTATGGTAAAGAGGCTAAAGCCTGGGTCATGAAAACAATTCAATATTTTTGCCTCTCAATTCCCAACTTTTTGGAAATGAGGACATCTTGTGGCCAGGGATGGAAAGTGATTTCAAATTTAGAGTAATTTGCATGAAGGCCATCCACCTCTCTTTTTAGCAATCCAACATGCCGCTTTCAGGCTAAAGGACAAAACCAGTTTATCTGTCAGCAGTGCCTGATGGATTAAGTACCTGATTTCTTAGTTAAACTATCTTATCTCTTGCGCGTTTTGACGAACTCTTCACTTATATGCACTATCAAACTGGTTAATTGGTGAATCGCTATAGGTAATCTGTGTGTGTGTTGTTTTAAATCAGAGCAACCGCGATGTGTGGATTTCATCACTTCATTATACTTATTTAAAGAAATGTTGGCTTATTTGCTTAAAAAGAGAAACAAGTTAAATGAACACATTACCTCTTGTATGTATGTATTACCCATGAGAGTCCCTAACACCATTAGTGATGCCATTTGAATGTCATCAGTGATGTCACTGGCCATGTCATAAGTGATGTAACATGTGAGGTCATAAGCAGTGCATTGTGGTGGCGTAAGTTATAGTTAGCTCAAGTAACTATCAATGCTGAATTTCAAAGGTTTTGTAGGAATTAAATATGGGCCTAACTAAAATATGAATGGATGGGCCTGCACACCTCGTCTAAGAATTTAGTATACTGTAAATACAATATCAATGGATCATGTATCTCTTGTAGAGCGTGCTATCGTGTGATGGGGTTTTGGCCCTGACCCCTATACGATAATGAAAAAAACTCGAGGTTTGGGGTGACCCAAACCTGCGTGATGCACAGATGTAGACTCTGAGGTCTCAAAAGGGTTTTGCAAAATTGTCTTAAGGCAATTCTATATAACAATATATGCAAACAAACTAAACCACAATATTGGTGAAAATTAAAGAAAAAGGCTTATATTTAACATAGGTGCAAATGGCATTATTCAAACATAATTCCATCCTCATAGGTTAATGTTATAATGCCATACAAAATTCATTGTTTCAATGATGCAAGAGTATAAAGTCCACATTTCAACATAAACTCCATTAAAAAAAAAAAAAAAAGTCCCAATGCATTTTGGGTTATTCTAAACCCTTCTTCAGGGGTTTGACATCATCGAAGAGAAGTTTAGAACTACAACGAGAATGAGAATCGTCCAGGAGAGTTCCTATATGATACACTTGAAGTATCTGAATTAGGATTTGCACTCGAAATGCAGAATTATTCCATTTAACCCTGTGTGTCTGCAAAATTATATAAAAATGTGCTCAGTGCCACTGAAATTCAGTCATACATGACTTAAATAAACAGCGAGAAAGTACTCAGATGGTGAAAGTAAAAGGATGCTGAGATCGCAAAGTGCGTATTATCATGCTTATCCAACGAAAACAGAAAGCTACTAAATCGGTGTGTGTAGGGTCTTTAACTAAGACGTGTAGGTACGAAGCACCTTGACAAAGTTAGTGCAAGTGCACCAGGTTTAAAAAAAAAGAAGGAGTGAAGGGATCGTGCACACTGAAAGACAATGGATGTGAATCTAAACAAATTGAAATAGACTTCTAAGCTTACCCGACTGTAACAGTTTATGGGTAACCGGGTTCCTCTGAAAAAGCAGAGCAAAAAAGACTGTTGATATTTAGCCAGATTTATCTGAAAGGACCTCACAGAAACCCGTGCACGACACCAAAGATAAGACCGGACTCCCGTGATTCCGATATAGAGGCTTACCCGAGATTCTAAAGTTGAAATGTCTTTCCCTGTGAACAGAGAGGCTGGAGAAATAAATAAGGTCGTCACTACGTCTGCCTCGTGTATCAACATAAACTAATCACAATAAGTTGTGTGCGAGCTCACCTCTGCTGCTAAAATGGTGTGTTGCCTTTCCTGTTCGTAGTTGCCGCCGGCTGCGTGCGTGTTGACATGTGCGCTGCGTGTTTTAAAGCGGCGGAAGTAAACTTTCAGATGAGAGCTTTGGCAAAATGTTATTGAGAGTCTAGCCGTGGAACAACGAAGTAAAAACAGCAGTCGGTATGAAGCAATGTTACTAGTGACATCACTGTGTAACAGATGCTGTGAATCTGCATATTCGCGTGACTGTAATACTGCAGAATCTGTCAAAAATAATATGAATAATGTATACTAAGTCTAGTCCAAAGTAAGATACATGCAATACACCAGTGAAAAGGAGTGTTGATAAGTACCTATTCGAGTCATGAGAGTGAACTGATTTGGTGAGGGAAACGGAGAAGAACAAATAAAAATAAACAAAAGAGAGGATGAGTGCAAATCCTGTACAAGTAAATGTGCTCTGAAACATAATGGTGAAATACTGATATATATGAACAATAAAATTGAGAAACATGTTCATTATATGAATTCGAAGAATTGTATTATAAAAAACATAAAAGTTCATAATGATCATTCAGCCCCCCGGGGATCACCGTGCCTAGATATTTCATCCAAAAGGTCTCTTTGCGGGCCAGGGCTGTGTGTTGATCTATACCTGGAGTTACATCTATTTTTTCTAAAATAGTAAATCGCAACTGAGGTATTGTGTGTGATGTGCTGACCCAATGTACTGCTAGGCACGACTTTGGATTCTTATTCCGTATCGTGCTTTTATGTTCCACAATTCATGTTTTAATTTTTCTAGAGGTCCTGCCTCCATAAACAAGCCCGCAAGGGCATTGAATGGCGTAAACTACACTCTCGGTGTTGCAGTCAGAGGAGTGTATGAGTGTAATCTGTTTACCGGTATGTGGATGTGCAAAGTATTACCAAGAATAACATTACCACATTGTCCACAGTTGTGACATTTTCTCATTCCTTTGTAACTTTGTTTGATAGAGAGATGTTTTGGTTTAAGAAGTTCCCTTAGATTCTTAGATCTGTTATATGCAAAAAGTGGTTGATCTTGAAACAGATCTACAAAGTCTACTTCTTGTGCAATTATCTTCCAATGTTTCCTGATAATGGTTTTGATTTGTGACGATTGTGTTGAATGTTTTAAAACAAATACTTCACGTTTTCCTGAGGGTTTCTTCGATTGAAGTAAAAGATCTTCACGTTTTTTTAGGGCAACTGTCCTTGTTGCTTGTGCGAACACATCCTCGGGATAACCTCGTTCCTTGTATCTGTTTTTTTGTTCCTCGATGAGAAGTATACTCAAAGTGTTGTCTGAGTTTATTCTTTTAATCCTGATGAATTGGGATACTGGTAAATGTTTCTTAAGTGAGTATGGATGTGCACTGGTATAATGTAACGCGTTGTTCACATCTGTGGGCTTTCTGTACACTGCCGCTTGGAGTCCAGAAACCGTTGTTTGAATTTCAATATCTAAAAAATTAATGATTTCAGACTGAATGTCATGAGTAAATTGTATCCTGGGATTGCACAGATTGAGTTCATGAATACATGCTTCCAATGTCGTTCTAGACCCTCTCCAAATCACTAGAATGTCGTCGATATAACGTAAAAAGATAATTGCATTTTCATGCCATGTTGGGTTCTGAAGGATATATTCGTGCTCAAAATATGCCATGAAAGTGTTAGCATAAGATGGAGCCCTGGGAAATCCCATGGATGTACCTGTTTTCTGCTAATAATAACGATCCTTCCAAAGAAAATAACTATGGTACAATGAGAAATGTAGTAACTCTAGTAGAAATGTACCCATGTCATGTGCTATGGGGGTTGTAAAAGTCTCCATTCCACCGTCTCAAGTCCTTCATTGTGAGCAATTGATGTGTATAAGGCAACTACATCTATGGTGCATAGTAAAATGTCCTCCTCGAAATGATGTCGTATAGTTTCTAGTTTCAAGAGACAATCTGTTGTGTCCTTGACATAGGTTTCCCACGTTTGCACAAGTGGTTGTAAATGATAATCTAGGAATTGCCCTATCGGTTCATGTATTGATCCACATCCTGCTACTATTGGTCTAAATGGTGGGTTAGTAGCACTCTTATGCACTTTAGGAAGCATGTATATGTGGGGTGTTTTCGGTGTTTCAACATATGAAAATTTCCTGGTGTTCTCTGTGATCAGACCATTATCCACTCCTTTCTGCAGTAAGGACCCCAAAAGGTCCTTATATTCTCTAGTTAGGTCAGTGTCCAACTGGATGTAAGTTTCAATGTTGTTTACATGAGTGTCAACGCTGTGTTCATAGAATTCAGTGTCGAGAACAACCAGGGCACCCCCTTTATATGCTGGTTGGAATGTTATATTCTTGTCTTGTTTTAATGCATTGAGGATGCGTAATTCCTTCTTCGATAAATTGGTGCGCTTAGGTTTTGTATACTTGATGCGTTCCAAATCTTTTTTTACCAAGATCTCAAAGCTATCTATAGTCTTGTGTGACAGTGGAGACATAAACTTGCTTTTTGGGCGGAAGTGCTGTATTGGTCTATCGCGTTCCTCCAGTGTTGTGTTAGTAAAGAAAAAACATTTCAATCTTAGCTTACGCATGAATTTGAATAGGGATATTTCGGCCTCTAATGGATTTGAACTGTATGTGGGAACATATGACGTGCCCTTATTTAATACCCTTATTCCTTCCATGCTTAAGCTTCTTTTTGAAATGTTCATCACAAGGGAACTGGTTTCTTGGGGTTTCTCTGTGGCATGCCTGTTTCTGTCTTTTTTGTTTTTATTTGTCCCCTACGGGTGTGTTGTCTTCTTGTGTGGTGCCTTTGTCTGGTGGTAGATTTGAGGATTGTCCCTCGGCTAAAAAACACGGTTTCAACGCCGAGGTAGTAGCTACTTCTGTAGCCTGTCTCCTAGTTTGTTCTGTGATGGTGTTGGCCGTTTTTTTTTAAATGGAGTTTATGTTGAAATGTAGACTTTATCCTCTTGCATCATTGAAACAATGAATTTTGTATGGCATTATAACATTAACCTATGAGGATAGAATTATGTTTGAATAATGTCACTTGCATCTATGTTACATGTAAGCCTTTTTCTTTAATTTTCACCAATATTGTGGTTTAGGTTGTTTGCATATATTGTTTTATAGAATTGCCTTAAGACAATTTTGCAAAACCCTTTTGAGACCTCAGAGTCTACAGCTGTGCATCACGCAGGTTTAGGTCACCCCAAACCTCGAGTTTTTTTCCTTACTAATATATTCCTGTAACATGTGTTTTTTCTGTGAATTTCTAAGTTTTTTTTTCAATTCTATTTCCTAACTATAAAGTCATTGTAACCTTTGGCTTCTCAGTGAATTCCTAAGGGTTTTCACATTTTATTACATAACTTTAATGTGTAACCTTTCAGATAGTGTGCATGTGTGATTGTATAGGTTGGTGAGTGGTTGCATGAGTGTCTGAGTGGGTCAGTGAGTGGGTGCGTGAGTATCTAAGTGGGTCTGTGAGTGAGTGTCTGAGTGGGTCTGTGAATGGGTGCATAGATGCATGAGTATCTGAGTGGGGCTGTGAGTGAGTTAGTGAGTGTCTGAGTGGGTTTGTCAATGAGTGTGTGAATGTTTGAGTGGGTCTGTAAGTGGGTGCATGAGTGTTTGAGTGGATCTGTGAGTGAATGTCTGAGTGGATCTGTGACTGGGTGCATGAGTGTGGAGTGGGCCAGTGAGTGGGTGTGTAAATGCCTGAGTGGGTCTGTTAGTGGGTGCATGAGTGTGTGAGTGAGTCTGTCACTGAGTGTGTGAGTGTCTGAGTTGGTCCGTAAGTAGATGCATGAGTTTCTGAGTGGGTCTGTCACTGGGTGCCTGAGTGGGTCCGTGAGTGGATGCGTGAATGTCTGACTGAGGGTTGAGCGTATATATTAGTTTTTTTGCAGAATTCACAAGTCTGCCGTGATGGTACATGTGGGAGCTTGCTGAGCGTCATGGCCGATTTGTGAATTCCCGTATGTGAAAAAAAAAAATTGGGGCATTTTCTTGCCCATATGGGGTCCCTCAGAGACCACTATATTGCACCAAGGGGGTCAGGGTATTTCTACCATGACCTGTTTTATTAGTTTGCAGATTTATTTTCAGCCCCCAGGACCGTGTCCTGTAATATAAAAGGGTGGTCGCAACTTTCTACACAGGCTGCGGCTACACCCAGCTCCTTCTGACCCTCATGGATGAGTAGCACGCCTAAAATTCCCTGATTCATTGACAATCACTGCAGTGCTGTTGGCGTGTGGATTCGTGAAGGACCACAATGGATTTGCGAAGGGTTCGTGCCTCTAGATATACAAATTTGATTTTCCTGTAATATCTCAAAAGCTCCTAAATGGATTTTCACCAAATAACAGAAAGGGCTCTTTCTGTATCAAAAGCTACCTTTCTGCCAAATTTGGTGTAATTCCATCCAGCGGCTAGGGCTGTAGTCATGTCTAAAATCCTTATGGCAAATGGCATGAGGAAAAAGCACTTCGGAACCCCTCTTCTTCTCCGCTCCTGTTACACTAATCACCCTCAAACTTTCAACAAAGCAGCTGTACTCAGTGTCATTCAAATTTTGAAAATGTTGTGAAGATTTTTTCAAACGGCACTACAGTTATTGGCAAAACACAAAATGCTTTTCCAAAGGAAACTAGGTCCTAACTATAACTACTGACTGGCAAATGCCAGTAGGTGATATATATGGTCAGAGTGGTGTTATAGTTAGGTGAAAATGTCAGTTCTAACTTAAAAATCCATGGGATTTTACCAGTTATATATCAATGAAATAAATATAACTTGCTCCTATGCCATGCACAGTATTGCCATCAATGATGTAATTTCAGGTATTGCATTGATGTTATCAATGATGTCATAGAACATGTCATGAGCAAAGCTATGTTCCTTGCTCGAGAGACTGCGGGCACAGAATTAGATATATAGTCCCTGACAGCACTTTCCCTGGTAGGAAGCAAGACAGTGTCCTGGGGCGATCCCCGGGACACTGTTCCTCATCGGTCCCCGTGGGATGGGATGCTGAGCATGGTGTATGGCTCAGAAGGGGCCCCTCTCCCCAAAAAATGATATTACCCCTAGGAGATGGGGTCTCCAGGTCCCTCAAATGGTTTGCAGAGAGAAGCTACATGCTCCGTCCTTATGAAAGTTAAGGTGGCTCCGGGGGATGGGGTCCCTGGGGCCTTCAAATGGCTCAGGGAGGGGGAGAGATGCCCCTTTACCTATAAAAATATAATCAGCCATGGGGAATCAGGTCCCAGGGGCCTTGAAATGGCTCAGGGGGTGCACACGTCCCCTTCCGCTCCAAAAACCAATGCACCGACCTCCCAGACCCCGTCCGCTTTCGACATGGTAAATCATAGCATCCTTCTAAATAGACTTGCCCTGGTCGAAGTAGGAGGAACACCATTGAAATGGATGCATTTGCATCTATCTGAATGCAGCCAGGCTTTTGCCCTTCCACCTTTTATTTATATCTGCTTTCAGTGAAGTGAAACATAGAGTTCCCCAAGGATCTGATCTTAGTCTTATTTTGTTCAATCTGTATTTGAGATCTTTTGTGACCCTTATCAAATCCCACAACATCAGAAAAGTTAATTATGCAGACCACACCCAGCTGATCCTGTCTTTAGACAGTGACCATCAGACAGCAGTTAATGCCTTCCATAATTGCGTGAAGGACATTGCCTTGTGGTGAACGCCAATACCCTTACATTTAATGGAGACAAGACAGAGTTTCTATGCTTCTCAGCAAATAAAGTTCCTTTGTATCTTCCCACAAACGCCTGGACCCTTCCGGTAAAGGATTAAAACAACTCCTACATTTCGGTTTGCAATCTGGGAGTCTTGTATGATAATAAACTGTCCCTTGAAGTTCATACTTCAAAAGTAGCTGGGACCTGTTTCTCGTTCCTTCGGGGCCTGCGGAAACTTCTTCCCATGGTGCCACCTTATGCTAAAACTTTGATCATTCGTAGCGTGATCCTGAGCAGGCTTGATTATTGTACTCTCTTTTTCTAGGTGCCCCTGATTTTTTAATAAATAGATTGTATAGAGTCAAGACAGCTGCAGCAGAACTAGCTCTGAATCGTTCTAGAAGGTCATCTGCCTCGGACAACCTTAAGGAGGCACTGGTTACCAGTCAAGCAGAGAATGCTTTTAAATCTCTATGCACTGTTTTCAAAGCTCTTCTTGGACTTAGACCAATGCCTCTGCAGAATCGGTTTCAAAGATACTCCTCGAGGAGGTGTTTATGCTCTTCATCCACTAACTTAGCCTGCGTCCCTAAATTCAAGAAAACAAGACAGGCAGGTATGGCTTCAGCAGGGGTAGCGGCTCAACTTTTAAATCAGGTTCTTGCCTCCCTCAGACTCTCAGAAGCCCCGAAAACCTTGCTTTTTCCTTAGAAACTCTTGAGATCCTTCTGGTTGGCTGTGCAGCTGCTCTTTCCCCCAGATTTTTAGGTTCCTTAGCGCCATGATACCTCTCTGTGATAAGTGCACTCTATAAATATAAGGAAAAATACATAATTAAAATGTTGTGCCAGCTAATCAGATCTAATCTTTTGTTCTGTCTGGACTGCAGATTCTCCACTGTCTGAAATGTATAGAAATTTTATTTCTCAAAAACTACTGAACAGATTTACACCAAATCACAAAAGCACCCTCTCTGGTTGAAGCTCTAGTTTTCAGCCAAATATGGCGTAATTCCGTTCAGCCGTTTTGGCTGTAGTTTTGTCAAATTTTCCAATGGGAATTTGCATGGGGGAAAACATGTTTTGGGGCCCCCCTTTTTCTTGGACCCTACTTGACAGATCAACTGTTTCCAGGAAAGAGCTAAATTGGAAGAGATTTTTTTTGGGGTGGTGTTTTGCGAACATTCATCAAATAGCGCCATTAGCTAACTAAGAAATCAATTTCCCTTGAAAATGACTCCATCCGCAGGGACCAATTTGCAATTTAAGGGGAAGGGGGACCCGCATCCCCTCCCCATTCTGTTAATGGTCCAGGGACCCTATCCCCTAAGGTGCGCTTCTGTATAGTGTCCCAGGGAGTCCACCCTGGGACACTGTGGATCCCTGCCTGGGATAGAGTGGGCATACTCTGCCACCACTTTCCTGGGCTGGGAACTCAACTTTGCTCCTGCCTGGCAGGAGCAGTAAATAAAATGCTGCTTCTGCTTGGGGGGAAGCAAAGGAAAGGTGCAGGCTCCCGCCAGCACCCCGTATGGCTGGGGAGTCCCTGAGGTCGCAAGGGCCTTGGAGCTCCTCAGATGGCCCTCAGGCAGTGTGGATTCTCCAGGTGGGCATTGAGGCACCCACCTAAAAATAACAAAATGGATGGCTGTCGCAATGGGAGCAGGCTGGGGCTGCAGTGGCCCTGGTACTCCCTCAGTGACCCCCAACAATTCCTGCATTGTGGGTGCCTGGAGTGGACACCATGGCACACGCCTAAAGATTTAAAAAATGGCCAGCTCCTGGAAGAGGAGTCGGCTGACTCTCCTTTAAGGAGAGCCCCATAATTCCTGCAAGGTATTTTTACATATTTTATTCAGCTTGGTGATGTCCCAAGAAGGGACAGGTGCATCACCAAGCATTTTTTAATGTGGGCTCTGAAGGGAGGGCAGCATCCTCCCAGCGACATTCAAAGAAACAGTAAGTCGCCTGGGTCATTAAATCCATGACCCAAGCAGAGCTTATCATATGTTTTTTAAAGCACTCCTAGCTGGTACTCTGTGCTGTTCAGCTGAAGTGCAATACCCTCCCGTGGTTGTTTTTATAAATGCATTTTGTGGACTGAATAATGTTAAATGAAAGACTAAGGGCCTTTATATGACTACAGTGGTTCATCAAACTGCTGTAGCTGCTGTGGCAGTGCGGGCATCGCCATACCGGCGGTTCGACCGCCCCATTACGATCATACCACATTGGCATCACCGCAACTGCCAGAGATCCCTGGTGGTGTTACAGCGGTCTTAAGGCCGCAATATGCTTGTCAGGGCAAGCATATTACGAGTTTCCTCTTCACCATGGTTTAAAAGTGTGGTGGAGAGGGAAAAAGGGGGCCCTACAGAGGCCCCCTGTTGCCTCTGCACCAGGGGATGCATGCAGAGGGGGCACGTGATGCGCCCCCCTGTCTGCATGTATCCCTAGTTCCTGCAGGACTTGGACTTGACAGCCCATGCCCTGCAGAAACCTGCACTGGCATTCCATTGCGGTGTCTGTTACGGCTCTCCTATGAGCCTTTAAACAGGCACTGCCATGGGCCAGCCGCCGCAGGACGGCCCGACCTGGATTCCACTTGGAACCAGGCAGGCGGTCTAATTATGGCTTTGGTGATGTACTAGCAGGGCGCTGGTGTGGCGGCCTGCTCCCGCACTGCCAAAGTCATAATAAGGGCAAAAGAGACATGTTTGTTTTATTAATCATTTTAAAAAGAAAAACAAAATATTTCTGAGTTTTTTTAAAACACATTTTTAGCCTACAACATACAATCATAAAATCTATGCTAAAAGAAAGACTCACAGACATGTTGATTTTCTTTTTTTAAACTAGAAATGTATTAAACATTTTTATAATGATAACTTTTTTTTAAAATTGTATTGTGTGAATTACTAAACTATACATTTAATTATGAGGCACTCATAGGGCCTCCGTAGGAGGTTGGAGGTGTGCCTTTACATAGGTTAATAAAATATTACTTTGTTAAAAAAAAAAAAACTGTGGAAATTCACAGAGAAAAACAAAGGTAAAGGTAAAAGTAACGTTATAGTAAGGTGACAAATTTCAGAGACAACGTAACGTTTTCAATTTACATGAGCACAGAAATTCACCAGTAATAGTTATCGCAAGTAACTTTAAGTTGTGCCCTAAAGTAACTATAACTCCTTGCCATGCACTACTAAATACCCCCATATTACATCACTCATAAAATGATCTATGACATCATTGATCTCATGATTGCAACATCTGAAATTACATTATTGATGACAAGACTATGCATGGCGAGGGCGCGATTTATAGTTACTTTAGGGCACACGTTATGGTTAGTTGAGAGAACTATAACTGGTGAATTTCATTTTTTTTGTTCTAAACACACACACACACACACATTGTTAAGATGACTGATTTACTTGAAGAGGCGCCATAAACATAAGCAGCGAACTATCTATTCTAAACCAAAACATGTAAAACAAAAGTGACGGAATTGCAGCAGATGGCGCTGTAGGAAAGCACATGAGACTAGTAGGAGCTAGGAAACCGGGAACAGAGGCAAAGCAGCCACAGAGACCGAGAATAAAACAGTGGAGTAAACTCTTGCACGCAAACATCCGACCGACGTACACGATAAAAGCAACGAGCTTCAGTAGAGTTTTTAAAACATTTTTATCTCGTCTCAGCAGCAGTACTGTTGGTGGTCGCGTCAGAATGGGTGTGAAGGCTGCGAGTGAACCTGGGGTTGTTTGTTGTCGCAGTCGTTAGAGCATAGTAATAGGAACAGGATGAAAAATATCCTGTACTCATTGTGCTTCACCCACATGTAATTGATATAATGTTTTATCCAGACACTCCCCGGGTGTCCGGCGAATGGACAGGAATACAGAACACGCGTTCGATTTTGAGAATGTTCACATAAAATATCTCATGCGGTCTGTCTGAATGGAATTAATTTTAACAGGTAACGTAACGGGTAGCATAGATTTGGCTCTCCTGCACCTACGCAGGGCATCCTAAACTACGCACTTATATTCAAACATTTGTATTTATTTATAAGGTGTAGAATGTTGACATTACTCCTTTGCAAAATTAGAGAAAGGTGCCATTTTTAATCTCCAGGCGCCAGTCACAACTTGCAGTGGGACCTACACAAATTTCCGTCTCAGCAATTATCCATATTCTGTAATCGCGGGCCATGCCCGGCACATGTGTCCCGTGTGGTGTGCTCAGTCACACAAAAGGTGGTGGGAGGAATGCTTGCAAATAGTTTGACCAATCTCTCAGGGCAGCATTCAAACCCATCACTTGACACTCAGGACAATGTACCCCCTTATGCAAATCAGTAATGAGCCCCTCCTCAAGGATCAGTCCATCCCAAACTGCGAGGTGTGGCCCCCTCCAGAAGGGAGCATAGGCAACCCCAGAATGGCTTCGGCCTTTATAGGGCTCGTCACTGAGGTGTAGCTTGGATCCTATGGCACAGTGAGCAAAGGACCCACGTCTGGGCATACCCTTGACCACTTAGGGTGTTGCATCGATCACACAATAGGAGAGGGGAGGGAAACTTACAGTTTAACCACTGGCAATCGGTTGGGGAAGCATCCCAACCCATTGTTTTTCATCCACTGTGCTATAAGATCCAAGCAATACCTCACTGACGGGGCCTAACAAGTGGGGCATAAACGCCCTGCTGCAGCCAGCGGTCCCACCCATGGTGAGCAGACTAGCGTGGTAAGTTCTTTAAACATGTTCAAATGGTAAAGGCTATGAGAAGGAAGACTCCTCTCATGGGCACTTACTTTACCTGTTACCATTTACGCCTGCCCATTGTCCTGAGTTAAAGTGACCAGATTTGGTCTGACTGTTCTGGTTTTTTATCATCTGGCAAATGTCAGTAAATTTTGTACATGTCCCAGTTTTCTCAGAGTCGGATCAACATAGAGTGGGGGGCATGTCTCCATTTCTGTCAGTGTAGGATTTATTAGCAGTTATAGCAACAGGCACTTTAGTTAACACAGATGATACTGTTTGTACAGATATAGATACAGATGATATTGTTTGTAAAAGTTGCATTTAATTCCCTTTTGTGCCTGTCTGTGTTTTCACTGTTGGTGAGCGTTGTCGATGAAGTCATTCTGTGCCCGATAGTCGGTGCAAAGTTGCAATCTTGCTGCTATGATTATTTGTTTATTTATAAAGAGCAACCTAATATCCAGAGCTAACGGCAGTCAATCATAGAACCAGTAGAGGATGGGCTACTGGGAAAAAAGCTAGGTCTTAAGGACCTTCGTAAAAGTAAGCAGCTCAGAGTTTTTTTTTAAATGGTTGGGAAGACAGTTCCACGATCTAAATGTGGTTAACACAAAACTTTTGCCTCCTCCCCCCCACCCCCCCCCCCCCCCAGGTTGCTAGCCGGTATCGGTAACCTCCACTAGATTTAGAGAGGATGACCGGAGGTTTCTTGATGGAACATACGAATGGAACTGGTGTTTTAGGTATTCTGGTCCATAGTCATGGAGGGCCTTAAAAGCGATACAAAGAGCTTTAAAATAAATCCTTCTCGCCATGGTGGGCCAGTGGAGAGATTTTACAGAATGTTTGGCTAAAGGATGTCTGAGGATCCCTAGCAGTCCTGAACAAATGTCAACGTGCACTCAGTAAAGCGTTCGAGAATTATACGTTTTTGAGGAGTGCTGCTAGCGCCTTGGCGACTGCCCAGGGACGCCTAGTGGTAAACATCCAGTCTATAGTGCAAACAGAAAAAAAGTTCCTTTTGCTGGCGCGAGCACAATTTCTGAGGGCTAATTAGAAGCCTCTGGTAATCTCATCCAAAATGAAAACATATAAGCCAGTAATCAACGCGTTCACAAAACAATTGATTTATTCTCAATATGAATTGCGTCCAATAGAATTTGATATGTTGATTAAATTCTTTGCGGTGTTATGCAACATCATCCGTCTTGCAGAAATATCAACAATAAACCCAATGCATTTCGGGTTCATAACGAACCCTTCCTCAGGGGTAAATCTTGAGGCTGAAAGTAACAAAAGGCAAATCAATCGAGAGTCCTCGTAAGCAAAATAAAGATGCTGCATAGATATAGTCGTGTTAAAATGTGGAATATCAAAGTTACAAAGTAGACTCACTCCCTTAATGATAAGTGAACGTGACTGACGAAAAATACGTGACCATGCTCAGGGAAACAATCGAGGTGGCCTAATTTGAACGTAGGAGACATTGTAAAAGGAAAAACATCGAAGTGCCCTTTATTTAAGTGCGCGATAAGTACACACGAGTCGGTTAAGAAACGAAAGATGGACGTGCAACTAACGGAAAAAATCCGGGGACTTGTGTTGTTAAAACCGAGTGCATTGAATATACTAGAGTGGTCAATAGTAAACGTGAGTCTACGTGATTAGTCCGGAAAACAAGTGAGGTGGAGAAGTACGTCCGAAGAATGGCGTGCCTTCATCAAGTCCGAGGAGACTAGAGTGCGGGGGGATAGAGCCGGTTTAAACGTGGGGGAGAGTTTACGGAATACGTGCAGCAGGGTAAAACAGTGCGATAGAGAGAACAGTCGATATAGATAAACCAAGCTTACCCAGAAAGTACGATGTGTTCGCATCAGACGAAAACACGTCCGGCAGGAAAGCTGGCGTGCACTCGTCGGAACGCAGGAGGTTTAAATAAGAAAGGAAAGAGGGGTTGTGCACTTAAAAGAATAGAAATAGAAAGAGTACGATGTAGAATACAAACAAGATACATTGCAGGAGACATGGCAATATTTACAAGAAACAATTAAAGTCAATACGATCATTTAAACCCAGAGGCTGGAGGGATTGCAGTTTTTTAGTCCAATAAAATTCTGCCCTCGCAAGAGTTTTTTGAGGGTCAACATCATTGCGGGATCTTTGTAACTCCAGAACAGTGAAACGTAGCTGGGAAATGTTATGCTTGGCTTCTATCCAATGGACTGCGACTGTAGATTTCTCATTTTTGGTACGGATGTTACTTTTATGTTCTCCAATGCGTATCTTTATTTTGCGTTCAGTTCTCCTGACATAAATTTTGCCACAAGGGCATTTGAGTGCATAGATTACATTGGATGTGTCGCAGGTGCTGGAGTATCGTAGTTTTATTTTGTGACCTTTTGTTGGATGAATGAAAAGATCACCTGTGATTACATTATTACAATGCACACAGTTTAAACACCTCTGCATACCTTTAAAAGTCGTGTTGGATGTAGTGGATGGTGGATTTAACAATTCTTTCAAATTCTTTGATCTTTGCATTGCGAAAATGGGTTTTTGTGGAAACAGAGGTAGTAAATCAGGTTCAGTCTGGACAATTTTCCAATGTTTCATAATGATGGATTTGATGGTGGTAGCTTGTGTGGAATGTTTTAATACACAAACCAGTGGATTGGCCTGTTTTTTGTTTGTACGTAGTAGCAAGCTGCTACGATCGGTCGTGGCCAGTCTGTGTTTTGCCTCATTCAACAGTTGTGGTGGATATCCTCTTTGCAAAAATCGATCAAAGAATTTATTAGTAATTGAGATTGTTTCATCAGGATTCGAAGTGATTCTTTTAAGTCTGGTGAACTGTGAGAAAGGTAGATGTTTCTTAAGGGTAGATTGATGAAAACTGTTGAAATGGAGGGAGTTGTTTCTGTCTGTGGGCTAAATGTACACTTTGGTTTGAATGGATCCTTGGGTGATTTGAATTAATACATCCAAAAAATTGATGTTATACTGATTGATGTGATGGGTGAACTTGATTCGATCATGAATATGATTAAGTTCAGAGATGTTGCATTCAAGATCACTGCGATCACCTTTCCAGATTATTAGGATGTCATCAATATAGCGTTTGTAAAGAACCAAACTGTGAGACCATGCATGATTTTCTAGGATATGATCTTGTTCCAATTTGGCCATGAAGATATTGGCGTACGAAGGTGCTCCAGCTAAGCCCATTGAAGTTCCGTTGTTTTGGGCGTAAAACACGCCCTTCCATTCAAAGTAACTGTGGTATAGTGAGAATTGAAGGAGTTCCAGAAGGAACACTTTTTCTGCACTGACATGATTGTGTTTCAGTAGGGCCCATTCAGTAGCTTCAATACCATCTCCATGAGGAATGGAGGTATAGAGGGAGGTAACATCAATCGTACATAACCACCACTGTTCCATGCCTTGTGTGTCTAGATCATTCAAAACATTCAAAAGATCAGTAGTATCTTTCAGGTAAGACTCTTGATTTTGAACGATGGGTTGTAGGAAATAATCAAGGTATCTGCCTAGAGGTTCAGATAGGAAACCGCATGCTGACACAATTGGTCGAAATGTTGGTTTCTCTATATTTTTATGAATCTTAGGCAACATATAGAGTTTGGGCCTTCGTGGATACTCTGTGTATAGAAACCTCTCTGTTTTCTTATTGATCCAGCCCATCTCTTCAGCCCGTTTGAGAATCTTTTTAAGGAGACACTGATAACTGTGCGTGGGATCTTGGTCGAGTTTGGTGTAGGTATCTGAGTCAGCAATGTGTTGCATTACGCTCTCTTCATAGAAATTGGTGTCAAGCACTACAAGTGCTCCGCCGTTATCAGCCTTGGCGAAAGTCAGAAGAGGATTGTTGGCTAGTTGTTTTAAAGTACTCCAATCTTTGGATGAAAAATGTACTTGGGTATGTTTACGAAAATTGATGTTGGCGATCTCAGCTTTGACTAACCTTTCAAAGGAATCGATTGACTTATGTGAGATCGGAGAACAAAATGTACTCTTTGGTTTAAACTCTCTGAATTGGCCTGGGTCATCCGATCCTGTAAGTGGATCAGCCAACGTGGTGGAAGATTCAATGGTGCTGAAGAAGTATTTAAGTCTTAAGATTCTGACGAACTTAAAAAAAGCAATTTCGGTTTCAGCAATGTTGCTTTGATAAGTTGGTACATACGAGGTGCCTTTATTCAAGACTGTCAATTGAGCATTGGAGAGTTGAATTTTGGAAATATTAACCACTAGGTCGCTCGTGTTTTGCTGCGAAGAGATCTCTTGTCTGTTTCTGAGGCTTGCTCCTTTCCTTTTGCTCCTCCTTGTTTTTGTAAAGAATGTTCTGGTTGATGATTTGCAGCAGGGCTTGTGGCTAAAAAAGATTTCCGACTTTGAGTAGTTGTTGAGGTCTCAGCGACAGGTTCGTCAACATTAGAGCTGTGGCTGACTGGAGGACGATTATGAGCTACTTCTGAATCTGACACAACGCTTTCTTGGGAAGAATTAACATTCGCAGGTTTTTGCCATTGATTACTGGCTTATATGTTTTCATTTTGGATGAGATTACCAGAGGCTTCTAATTAGCCCTCAGAAATTGTGCTCGCGCCAGCAAAAGGAACTTTTTTTCTGTTTGCACTATAGACTGGATCCCTAGCAGTCGCCAAGCCACCGCATTCTGAAGAACCTGTAGCTTGTTAAGAAGACCCTTCTGTAGACTAACAAAGAGAGCATTGCAGTAGTCTAACCTAAATAAGATAAACACAGAAACAACAGTTTTTGAGGACCGAGAGCTATAAAAGAAAAGATGTTCCTAACAGTTTTTATTCTGAAGAAAGTAGACAAGGTGATGGCATTTCCCTGATGTTTGAAAGACAAAGCTGTGTCACAAACGTCTCCCAGATTTTTTGCTTTTGTCACCGGACTAGGGAGCGGGCTGAGTTCCTGAGGCCACCAATCAGGGGACCAAAAGGAGGTATTACCACCGAAGAGAAGTACTTCAGTTTTGATTGAATTTAACTTCAGGCAATGCTCCATCATCCACTTACTAACCTGTTGCACACAGATTTGAAACTCAGAAGCTGAGTCATGAATATTGTTAGTGATAGAGACAATAATCTGCATGTCATCAGCAAAAGACACCATGGTAAAGTCAAAAGATTTAATAAGACTGGCCAAGGGGGTGTTATATAAATTGACAACAGAAGGGCTGAGAGAGGAGCCCTGTGGAACCCCGCAAGGAAGTTGGAAGGTATGTGACGCGTGTCTGTCAATTTCCACAAGCTGCTCATACTCACTTGGAAAAAATGTAAAGAGAGAAAGAGCTAGACCGCCTACGCCAATCTTTTGGAGACGACTTATCAGTAAGCTGCGATCCATCATATTGAAGGCTGCAGAGAGGAGTGACAGGAGCAAAGCGGCATTGCCTCCTCTATAGATCGCACTTCTGACCTCCTCAGTAGCAGTAATCAGGGCGAGCTCCATGCTGTGCTCAATCATGAACCCGTAATGGGTAGAATCTAGGATATTGTTATTGTTGAAAAGGTAGTCAATTCTTGATTCATGAATTTTTTGAGAATGTTTGCCGGCAAGTTCAACTGGGAGCGAGGACGGTAGTTACTGGGATTCAGAGAGTCCAGATTCGTTTTTTAAAAGAGGCAGTATGGAAGCCTTTTTCCAGGTTTTAGGGAATATTCTTGTTTAAAGAATAAGATTGAAAATCTCGAGTTGCTGTGCAATAAGATCAGAAGCTAGATGTGCTATTCTTGGAGGACAAGGATAAGCCTGGGAGCCAGATTTTGCTGTGCGAGGAAGTTTGAGTACTTGATCAAAGGAGACGATCGGGAAGGTGGTTAGTCGGGCTGGGTTTGCTTCTAATGAACCCTTTTGGCCTATTTGGTTGGTGATGTCCCCTATGCTCTCAACAGAAGGACTGCAAATTTCTGGAGGCTGATTCGAGGAGAATGTGTCATAAATGCTACACAGAAAAAGGATGCTAGAGTGTTACAAAAGGTCAGATCAATGGCCCAATTCTTAGTCTCAGGGGTCCTACTTAGTTTCTGAACAGTGGTGAATAATTCTTTGGTACTATTATTTCCAGATTTTATTTTATCTGAAAAATAGTTAGTTTTCGTGTTGTGTATCAATTCTTTGTATTCTGAGATCATCACCCTATAAATGTATTTCTTGGTGGCAGCATAATTTTGCCTCCAACGTGGTACTTGCTGGCGGCATCGCCTTCTTAAAAGCCTGTGTTCCTCTGAGAACGAAGGCTCAGACGGGGTAGCTCTATTTGCCTTACCAGTTTTTGAGGGCACTAAGATATGTAATGTTGAGCCAATCCAGGCATGATAATCCAGGGATGCCATCTCTGGATCACTGGAAGTAGTAGGCCTACTGTTTTTTAATAGAGCATTGAATTCAGAGGCATCTATGCTATGCCACAGGCGACTCTCATGCTTTCTGGCTGAAATGCTCATTTTGCCAGAGGCAATGGTAAGGATAAAAAACAGCGGAGTGATCCGACCAGGGTAATTGAAGTACACTCCTGACCTCTAGAAACGGGCTGTCTGTAAAGATGGCATCAAGCAGATGCCCTGCCCTATGAGTGGGGCCCCTAGTAATCTGTTCTAAACCTACACTGGTCATTCTAATCAATGAGGTCACTTGAATCTTTATCCTGCAAATTATCCAAATGGAAGTTAAAGTTGCCTAGTACAGTGCAGTCCTGGGAGTTGACCTTGTTCTCTAGCAACTGGCCAAGAGTTTGTGTAAAGGTGGCTCTAAGGCCAGGCGGACGATAGATGAGAAGCCCATTGAAGGAGTAAGTGTGACTGAGTTCGATTTTAAAGGAGAGCACCTCAATCAGGCTTAGGTGGAATATCAGTGAAAATTTCCCTCACATGATCTCGGTAAACTATGGCTAAGCCCACCCATCTTTCCCTCCTGCTCTTTCCCAACAATGGAAAAGCCTGTCGGAGTGACAGTGACCATGTTGGGCCTGATGAAGCATCGGCCCATGTTTCCACAACAAAAGCTATGTCAAGTGTGTGTGCCTCTACAAAGTCAGCAAATTCCTGCTTATGTTTTATCAGTGATCAAGCATTTATTAATGTACAGTGCCAGGGTTATGTTTCCTTTTTATCCTTGACTGTGACGGGGCTAAAGATCTCAGTTGTTCTCAACTTGATGTTAGTTAATGTGAGGTTGCACTCCGGGCACATCTGTAGTGCCTCGTTGTTAATACCGCTTAACACTGGGCCAGAACAGCGTCAGCTCAAAATGTTTAATTCAAGGAGATTATTTCTTGTGTAGCTGACTATTTTTCTCGGTTGCAGTATAAAACTGATAGGAGGGCTGGTAATGAGTGCGGTCCGAGTGCAGACGGGCTTGCCTTTGGCACGCTTTCTGCGGGCCAGGTGCGAGCGTCCACTGAGGGCATCCGCTGTGCAGACGCGCTCCCATGCCGATTAAATTTCCCACCAAATGCGGGGAGCGTGGCTTCACCAGACGCTTTGAGTAAGCGTGCCAAACACAGGGCTGAAAGTAAAATTCTAACTGGGGTCCAGCAACCCCTTAGTTCTGCAGCAGGCTCCTCTGCTGAAGGCTAATACGGGTAAATAATCACAAACTAAAATAAGCGTGAGAACATAAAACAAATTAAATCAATAAAATACGGGTAAAAACCCACTACAAGATGGCGCCCGTCCTAACCGGAGCCAGAAACCTCAGAAAAAGGCACATCAGTGCTTACAAGCAAATCAAAGTTTGCTGTAGCAGTGGTGTGTTTACAGATTGTGCCTGTTTTTGGTTTTTAAAATCTGGTAACCCGAAATGAAAACCATGCAGAAGCAATTTCCTCTGTCAGAAATCTGGCTGCTGAAAGGCTAGACTTAGGGAGGCCTGGAAGTACAGAGCTTTGTAGATGAGCAGTGACAGTCTCCTTCCTGCCACAGACAGCCCTAAGTCACACCTATTACATGTTATTCCACTTCAAAGGGCTGCCAAAACTGCCCCTTCTTTGAACCTCATTATCTGCATGGTTTGCAAATATGCACATTTAAAAAATCATGTGAAGATGTCAGTCAGCAGTAGAGAGGGTGAGCCACTGAAAGATTGAGCAGATGCCTGGCTCTGATTCGGGATGACAGCAACTCCACCACACTGATCGATAACCTCGCCAACCTCGGACTGAAGCAACTCGTCACAACGCCTACCCACTCCGCCGGCCACACGCTCGACCCCGTTTTCTCCTCAAGCTCCCACGTCTCCTTCAGCCACACCACCGAACTCCACTGCATCCACTTCACCTTCCAGAAACCCACCACCGCACCCAACAGATCCCCCGCCGCTGCTGGAGCAAAATCACCGAAGACCAACTACACGCAAACCTCGCTCTCAGCCCACCCACCGAACCCTATAACACCGACGACGACGCCCACAGCCTTAGACGCTGGATCGACGACTGCACCAACACCCTCGCCCCGCTGAAGAAAGCCTCCTACAGAGACACCAGCAAGAGGGCTAGCTGGTTAACCCCGGAACTCCTAGCCTCCAAGCGAGCCTGCCGGAAACTAAAGAAGAAATGGCACATTGAGCAGACTCCGGACAGCCACGCAGCCCACAAGAACGCCACCCGCAACTACCATCACCTCATCAGGACTGCCAGGAGGACCTCCTTCAAAGACCGCCTTGACAACAACACACACAATAGCAAGGAGCTCTTCGACATCGTGAAGGAACTTTCCAATCCCAGCTCCAACACCTATGACATCCCGCCGTCGCATGCCCTGTGCGACTCCGTCGCCGTTTTTTTCCACGGCAAGATAGCAGACATCCACGACAGCTTCAACACTCAGACAGCCCCAACAGACATCAACACAACAGACTCTCCGCACACCATCAACCACGACCCCCTGCTAGCCTGGACCAACATGAGCTTCAATGACACCATCAAGACCATGAGCACAATCCACTCCGGCTCCCCGTCAGACCCTTTCCCGCACCACATCTTCAACAAAGCCAGCAGCTCCATCGCACCCCATCTGCGCAACGTCATCAATCTCTCCCTCAAAACCGCGACCTTCCCAGAGAGCTGGAAACACGCAGAGATCAACGCCCTACTCAAAAAACCCAAGGCGGACCCAAGAGACCTGAAGAACTTCCGGCCCATCTCTCTACTTCCGTTCCCGGCCAAGGTCATCGAGAAGATCGTCAACAGACAGCTAACCCGATACCTTGAAGAAAACCGAATCCTGGACCCTTCCCAGACAGGGTTCCGCAGCAACCATAGCACCGAGACTTCCGTCATCGCTGCCACCGACGACATCAGGACCCTGCTGGACAACGGTGAGACTGCGGCCCTCATCCTCCTGGACCTCTCCGCCCCCTTCGACACCGTCTGCCACCGCACACTACGTGCACGCCTCCACGCCGTAGGGATCCGAGACAAGGCTCTGGAATGGATCACCTCCTTCTTCTCCGGCAGAACCCAGAGTGTCCGCCTCCCCCTTTCCGATCCGAAGCCTCATAATCTCCTACGCCGACAACACTCAGTTGATCCTCTCCCTCACCAAGGACCCCATCACTGCCAAATCCAACCTTCACGAAGGAATAAAGGCCGTTGCCGACTGGATGAAGATCAGCCGACTGAAGCTGAACACGGACAAGATGGAGGTCCTCATCCTCGGCTCCAACCCTTCAGCCTGGGATGACTCCTGGTGGCCGACGGCACTGGGGGCAGCCTCGACACCCCCCGACCATGCACGCAACCTGGGAATCATCCTCGACTCAACGCTCTCCATGACCTGGCAAATCAATGCCATCTCCTCCTCCTGCTTCAACACCCTCTGCAGGCTCTGCAAGATCTACAGGTGGATCCCGACAGACACAAGAAGAACAGTCACCCAGGCCCTCGTCAGTAGCAGAGTCGACTACGAAAACGCCCTCTACGCGGGAGCCCCGACCAAGCTCATCAAACGGCTGCAATGCATCCAAAATGCCTCTGGACGACTGATCCACGACGTACCACGCCACAGCCATATCCCTTCCCACCTGAGAAACCTGCACTGGCTCCCCGTCAACAAGAGGATATCCTTCAAGCTCCTCATCCACGCACACAAGGCACTCCACAAGACTGGCCCAGCCTACCTCAACAGATGACTTTCCTTCTACATCCCCAACTGCCAGCTCCGCTCTGCCGACCTCACACTCGCCACCGTCCCACGCATCTGGAGAACAACCACCGTCGGAAGATCCTTCTCCCACCTCGCCGCCAAGACCTGGAACACCCTCCCACTGAGCCTACGACAGTCCCAAGACCTGCTGACCTTCAGGAGGCTACTCAAAACCTGGCTGTTTGACCAGTAGCGCCCCCCCTCCCAGCGCCTTGAGACCCTCGTGGGTATGTAGTGCGCTCTACAAATGATTGATTGATTGATTGATGATGTCTTTTTAGGTTCATGAGCCCAAAACGAGCTAAGCTTTCGTGTGGCTTCTCCCTGCCACCCACACTCTAATTCCATCCACAAAGAAGGACAAAGTGGTGATCTTTGATGTAAAACGAGCGAGCATAAGTGATTGTCATCCTGTGTAGAACTACACAACATGAAAACAGAAAACCTAGGATCAAACCCAGCTTCACCAACTTGTTTGACCCTAAGCAAATGTTTTATTTCACAGGGCCTCCTTTTGCTTCATTATCACATATGCAAAAGGAACAAATGATGGACAAAATGCTAAACAATGCAAACATTCACCCCATTCACAAAGATCTGAGTTTAATCCACACCACCCCAGTTTGGACCCAGCCATGTGCAAATCAGTCATGACCCTGCTCCTCATGGGAACAGTCCAGACTGAACTGCCAAGCCAGGTCCTACCTGGACCGGAAACATTATCACATATAAGCATCTTCAGCTACATGAGCTCAGGATGTAGGCTGTACAAAAACCTCTTGAATTTGATTAAGTAGGATATAACAGCTGCTGTATAATGAGATTCTAGACCATGTGGAGGATAAACACTGACTTGCATCTTCTGTCACTAATGACATTATCATCAGGGCAGGGCAGGGGCATGAATGATACTAAGTTCATTTATAACAACTTTCACTTAAAATAAATGCCTCTGAATGCAGTGATGTAATCTGGTGGGCTAAGGTGAAACACTGCCACATGTTAAAGAAATGCAGTTTTATTTTATTTTGAAGAGAATTTATCATATTTTTACATGATGTTCGTTGCATGATTTACCTGTCAAATATTTTCTTGGCTCGGCTCGTGCGCCTGCTCTAAGAAACTAGCAGGCTCTTGGCTCGGCTCTGGCTCAGCTCTCACAGTTAATTTCTTGACTTGCCCACCTCTGCTCAGCAGTCTTTGCAACTTTGCACACTCACACAAGAGAAAAACTGCATTTTGTATATATTCAAGGATGTCTCTCCAGGTTTGTAGTAACACTCATAACAGCCATTTATAAGCACACAACACTCCTTCTACGAACCCAAGAGAAACCTCTGCTCCGCCAACCTTGCCCTGACCGAAATTCCTTGCATCCGCAGCGCCAGAATGGGAGGAAGAGTCTTCTCCTACATTGCGGCCAAGACCTGGAACGAACTCCCACTCAGCATGAGACTAACCCCCACACTGCAAGCATTCAGGAAGAGCCTTAAGACCTGGCTCTTCCGATGAGACAGAGCCGCTCGAATCCCCCCTCCCCACAGCGCCTTGAGACCCTCATGGTTGAGTACTGCGCATCACAAATCCCTGATTGATTTATTGACACAATACATTTGAGTGAAGCAATTCAGGATGCCAGAATCATTGCCGCTGAATGTCTGGAACTTTCGGGGTATTGCGGTTGCAAAAACTGGTCTGAAAATGAGCTCTGACGGAGACCTCCGGTAAGCCCGTGGAGTGTGTGGAGATTTGCCTTCTCCACGTTCCGCGGAGAGCGCGGAGAAGGCAAATCTTCACACACTCCACAGTGGAGCGGAGTTGGCCAGCACCGCCTCAACCCCCCATTATAACAAGTAATTAAACATTACTAAAAAATAAATTAAAAACCACTTACCTGTACTGGGACGTCCCCGGGCTGTTCTCCTCCTCTTCTTCCCTGTCTCGCTAATCCTTGTGAAAACTGCACATGCGCATGTTTAATTACTTGTTATAATGGGGGGGGGGGTGGAGGCGGGTGGCATAGCGGAGCTCCACTGAGTTTTCCAGTTTGAGTGACTTTAACCTCTATTTAAAAATAAGTAGGCGTGACAATGTTCTTTACCGAGTGACGATATATTGTCCGGACTATTTAAAACATTTTATGTTTGTATTTCCCCATGAGCTGGCACCGGAACGACACTCCCACTTACAGAACATAGGGAGGTACAAGGAATGGGAACTTTAAGGCTGATTACGATGGTGGACAGACTCCAGTCCGTCCGCCATCGTCTTGGGTAGTGGGACCGCCCGCCTACAAGACGGCGGTCCCACAGGGGGTATTAGGATGCGACCGCCACCGTGGCGGTTGCACTCAGCATACTTTGCATTGCTGCGGGTGCTGCCGCTTGCAGCACCCACCCCAATGCAAAAATGGCACTGTCTACATTTACCTGTACTACATGGCAGGCATCATGTGGTGCGGGAAAATGTTGGGGAGCACCTATGGTGCCCCCCCACTCCCAAATGAAAGGGCCCAGGGTGAATGGGGGTCCGCTACGGGCCCCCGATATCCATCCCTGCCAGCCTTTTCATGGCGGGTGAACCGCCATGAAAAGGCTGGCAGGGATTGACATTATAATCTTACCGGCGGTGCCTAACAGGCATGTCCACATTCTGGGTTATGCAGGCAGTCCAACTGGCGGTCAGAAAATGACCACCTGACGGAACTGTGACAGTTGGACTTTTTGACCTCTAAGTTTCCCCCCGCCATTGTAATCTGGCGTGCCATCGTATTCAGCCCCTTTGAAATGAAAATGCAGCCAAAAGTGCTTTTTATGGCTCTAATGAACCCATTTTATTAACCTCAGGTAAAGGACTGTTAGAATTCAAATATGTGGGAAGTCCAAAGTACATGATGCAAAGTACGTGCAGCTGTACACTGCAGACAACGTGCAGAGAATAAAGATACATTGATGAAGTGTGTGAGAAACTAGAATAATTAGGACATGTCAGATTTTCTTATTTTTGCTTGATTATGGCTGCTTGAAGCAAGATTCCAGTGTGTAACTGAGCAGGTTGGGCTCATTTTGCCTGGATTTTCCTTGTAGCCTGCTGGCAATTGTTCACCCTTGTGTCTGATGGCAGTCATGGTGTCCTGTGTGTTTAAACTATCACAGAGCTGCCACACATCTGTCAGGGACTGGGAAAGCATGACATGTTGGATTCTTTGATCTTTGATAACAAGATTTGGGGCCCGATGTAGGTAAATGTGAAATACCGATTTCTCAATAGCAAATTTTACCGATTCGGTATTAAGAAATCGGTATTTCCTATGTAGGTAAAGATTCGGTAAAAAATACAGAATCCTTAATATTCCTTATTACCGAATCGGTAATTGAGATTCGGTAATAAGGAATACCTACCCATTCATTTCTATGGGCTTGGAGGCCCATGGGAATTAATGTGAAGACATTCACTATTAGCGATTCGGAATTACTGAATTGTTAATAGCGGGAGGTATTTCAAGGGTGCCAGGGTGTCCAAAGGACACCCTGTTGCACCCCTGAAATGTGCATGTGTGCACATGTGGCGCACATACATGGCACACTAAAAAAAGCAAAAAAGTGCTTTTTGTAAGGAAATCGCTACTTACCACCAAATTGAAGTTGGTGCTAAATAGCGATTCCTTAAGGCCGAGGTGCACTGTTTTCAGTGCTTCCTACATTGCATCCAAGGAATCGGTATTACCGATTCCTTAAATGCAAGAGCAATAAGGAATCGGTATTTACCGATTCATTATTTACCGATTCCTTACCTACATTGCACATGGCTAAATACCGGTCGGTAACGCTGAAATTTACCGAATTTCGCCGTTACCGACCGGTATTTAGCCACCTACATCTGGCCCCAGGTGCTTGTTGCAGGATTATAACTAAAAGGCTCTCCGGCACAAAAAGATTGTTGCCATAAAACAAAACGCTAAGGTGCAGCAATGTTTACTGGCAGAGGTTATCAGGTTATCAGCAATATTCCCAGGAAAGAGGAAGGTTGAGGAAAACACACTGAAACATGCCCATTATCTTTGCATTGAGGGTTAGCTTGTTCTGGAGCAACCATTCCCCATAAGAAGTCACTATCCTTAGCAGCCGATAGAACCAAGATCATCTGAGCTACATTTGGTGTTCCTGGTTGGAAGAATTAATGACCTTGGTAGGTGGCTTTGCGTACACATTAACAAGGGACAAGGATGCTCTTTAGGGAGCTCTACACTCAGGTGGTTGCATTTTAGAGAAGAAGTGCTTGTGTTGCGCAAGTTGGGACTGGTCCTTCAAGGTCTTTGTCAGATAGGCAAGGTCAAGGTGATGCACCAAGCCAATCTCTGCGTCAGTTCCCCGATAACTATTCAACTGGATGGAAGGCTGATGGCAAATCCAGGTGGATAAGAAAGGAGGGCTGACCGGGACCCACTTCTACCAGCAGGGACTCTCTAATGCTGAGGACATGCAATGCCCCCGCAGAAGCGAGACAGTGGCCATCCCAGAGCTTGGCACCTTCAGTCCAGGACTGGAGGAAGATCTCATACATGTTCTTTATTTGTTTTACTTCATTACTTTTGTGATGTTTGCAACACCTGCCCATGCCCATGCCCATTTAGGTTTACTGCTTCTGGATGAAATATTGCATCCAGAAATGCATAAGTACTTAAAAACGTAAACATGTTTGAATGCTTGTAACAGTTTTAGGCTGTTATGACTGAGGTCTGTATTGAACAAGACAAAATCTAAAACATACACAAGTGCACAGAAAAGAGAAATCAGGGGAACGGCATAAACACATTCAAAACCACAGAGAGCTAATAAGGCAGAGAAAAGGCAAAACAAAGGACAGTCTAATTGCCTCCTGTACCCAATCTCTTACCCATGGAAAGGAAAAGAAGAGAAATACGATGGGAGAAAGAACAGCGAGGCTGAAAACAGGAAGTTCACAGCAATGAAACATTGCTATAAAGACAAGCATTTGCAATGCAATAGGGCTCGCATTACTGAAAGGTTGACCTATTGGCATCGCAAACAATAATGCAATAGCTCAAACTTTCAGTAATGCGAGACCTTTTGCATTCCAAATGCTTGTTCTAGCAGGGTCACATGACTGGTGACACGCCGGTGTTGGATGGGTGTGCTTGTGTTGGATGGGTGTGGGCTGGGTGCTTGGGCTGCCCACAGGGAGAGGCTGCATCATTACGTGTCCACCAGGACACTGCAGATGGCACAACCACGTATCTTGTTATCCCCTAACCTGAGAAACCCAATTGTGTGGGTTAGTAAAACAGAGTTTGCTGTTCTTCCTTGACCAGCATGCACTGTGCGCCTTTAGAGAAGAAAAAAGGAGATGTGGATTAAACTAGAATCATAAAAGAGGGGACTTTCAGCATCTGTGGGCTTTGTTGCTAAATTGAGAGATAACCAGCCTGGGCGACTTTATGTGCTTTCGCTGCTTGAATCAGCAAGTGCATTCCTGCGTAAACTGCTCCTTGACAATGGGTTCTTTAGTGCAGCTGTTGTTTAGGGAACAAGTTTTACACATCCTGTCTGGAAGGAGAGTGCCTTAGATGCCACTCGTAAAGGGTGAGCAAATGCCGTTACGGCTCCCTTCCCATATATGACTTGAGTCACAGTGGACTTCATTATGTTATTGCTCACTGAGATAGGTTTATTTGAGAGAGGTGACGCTGGTAGTTCATGCTGGACCCCAGCCAGTTTGTGATGTGCGTGCATTCTTTGTGCATTATCACCTAATCGAAGAAAGTTAACGTTAAAAAAAAGTAACAGACTGCAATAAAAAAAATGGGGGAAATGAGAAGTTCTGTGTTGCCGCTTTTGCTTACCTCCAACATGGCCACTGGCAGGAAGCTGCGTAGCAGTATATGCCTGGGACTGAAAGTAAATTACTGCGATAGCGACACACAAGCGATTATGAGTAATTAACAGTGGATGTTGATGTACAGATATTGAAAAGTACAACAACTGATGTGAATAGCAGCATGTGCAAGAAAAAACAGGAAAACATGACAATACCTTAAAGGTAACCTGTGCTGATAAACTATGTTTACAGACATTAAAAATAGTGGTGGGTGAGTCGTGCAGTGTTAAACGTGGTGCAGCGGCAGCGGCAGTATAGCGCAGTGCGTCGCAGTGCGTCGCAGTGCGTCGCAGAAGAAAATAAAATATAGTGCACATAAAGCGTGGATGCAAGTTAAGCGGGCACAGTGGGCGCCATAGTAATAAACAATTAGCACCCAAATAAATACAATAAAGACCTACAATGTAAGGAAACTGTAGTTGGTCAGTGCTCCTGGCCTAAAAGCGGAAGTGATGTATCGAGAGCACCTGCCAATAAGGAGCCAGGAAATAAGAGTGATGGAGGAGGTGACCCAATGGCAAACAGCGGGTGGGATTGAGGTGGGATTAAAACTTCACGGAGTGATTGCAGCAGGTCTTGCAGACAGCGCATGCGCACTGATGCTCGATCTAAAAAACAAAGTGTACAGGCTTTTAAAGGCAGGGAATCACTGCACAGCAGTGCAATCCAAGTTATAAAGAATTCCTATCGGAAACAGAGAATAACAGCAGTTTAGTGTAGTTCAGAAAGCAAGGACGTGCATAGCAAGCAAGCCTAGGAAACCAATGAATCACTGCAGAGAAGTTCAATCAAACTTCATGAAATAAAGGCTTAGCTGTAAGCAGCAACATGAGTTCAAAGCGAAGCAGTGCAACTTCACAGTAGAGCCGTGAAAGTTCATGAAATTGTAAATTGATGAATACTGGGGCAACCTCAGGAAACAAGGTATACCAGGAAAGCAGCGAGCACTCGTTCAAGAAGAAAATTGCTGCAAAGTAAGCTCATAACAAGGTTTAGGGTAGCCAATAGTCTGGCTTAATGTACCAGCAAATTTAAACAGAGGTATTCACAAATTTCGTTTCAATACGCTGTATGCACAAATGTTGTTTATCACCTTAAAACCTGCCCAACTGAATTTGCGAATAGTTGTAAAAAGCATCAAAACATACTGCTTTCTTTGTTTTTTGTGTGTCCTAATTTGCCTTACTTACACCCAACTGAACTCCAAGCTCTCCCTCTACCATTGTGTCCCGCCCTTAAAGAAGACTAGAATTCCCAGCTTGGGAAGAGGGTTCTGACTATCATGTTGTGACCCCAAACAGCTGTAATCATTAGAGCAGGCCAAGATCCCAACACATTCAGGGCACCTCCTACTTGCCTTTGGGTGTTACTCTCTGTCTTCTTCTCCCAGCCAAGAGGCTAAGGGGGCTGCTACTTTAGCTACTTTCTTTGAGTGGGAACGCCTAAATTCCATCTTATAGCCATTTATTGCCAAATTCAGCTATTCACCTTTGCAGGGGCACACAGGGGATATCCACTGCTTACAGAGTTCTCTTCTCCCCAGCAAAATTAAACAAAACAAAGCCCTGAGGGCCTCCCACTTTAGATGATCACCCAAAAATAACTAGTTCTGGGCTTACCTGAATGTGGGTATGAAAGATGGTACTCAGCATCTAACGAATGTCTCTGAAGAACTCCTGAATACTGGGGCAGAGCAATGACATGTGGATGTCATCAGCGTTCCACACACCACACTTTTTGCAACATGCCTCTTCTGACAGTTTGATAGTTTTTTGGGTGACCAAAACGCTCTGTGGCAGGAACATATGTGGTTTCTTCTGAGATAAGAATGTTTTACCACACTGTACAGAAGACAAAAAGATACTGGCTATAACTGGTCTATCCTTGAATTAGGCACAATATCTCTCCACGGGGAAGTGGCCAGGCTCAATTCTCCATTTGAGATGTCCACGATTAGCCCATACCAAGCTGCCACCTCTTTCTTCCATTGTGGGCTGTTAATTAAAAGCTCCTCCAATTAGTTGGTGCTGTTCTTCTCTCCCAGGGCCAAATCCCAATTTTGTAACTGGTAAAATTGAAACATCAACACCGCATCCATTGTTACACTCTGAAACGCCTCCCACGAGCAATTATCTCATTTTAGAGGATCTGGCTCCATTCTGTAATTAACCCACAAAAAAAGAGAGACGAGGGATAACAATGTCTCTGACTCCCTCAATCAGACTTAATCACACTAAACAGAGACAAAGGAAAACAGAAAAAAGCAAATCTTGCAATCAAGGATGCAGAAAGTGGGAAAATCAATAGATTTTATAATACTGCCCTCACACACCCGAGAGTGTCATGCTTCATCATTGGGCCGCATCATACACCAAGGTGCAGACCAACACCTTTGGTGGAGCGCAATTTTTTTAGAGAATGAATGATGAAGAAAATGGTGGTGAGGGTAAAGTATAAAAGACAGAAAAGTAGAATAAGCACAATTTTGTGCTATTCAAAAAGAAAGACAACAGATAGTCTCTCAAAATCAAGGGACCAAGGGAAGCAGAAAGAAATTAAAACTGTCTAGGGGTTGACTTTGGTATTTTATTCGTGTCAACCTCTGGCAGGGTTAAAATGAAACGTATGGGGTCTCTAGGGCAGGTAACGACCCTATAATCCCCCTGCTAAAACCAACATGTTTCTGCCAGTTACTCGTGTGCCCAGAAAGGTCACTCTGGCATTCGTCAGGGTGTTGGTCCCTATGAAGTACCCCTTGTCGAGTACTTATTACCTTGGGTGTTATGGACAATATGCCCGTCTCGCTCTTTCAGGAAATTCCAAGAGGAGGAACATATCTAGGAGGAAGAGGAAAACAATGCATTGTCATTCCCTCCAAACTTCATAATAAAAATGAAACATCGTGCTATGTCCCACACATCCATCATATGTGAACCATGTTATCACACTACAGCCCATTAACCAGCGCACCCAGTGAAAAACACTCGCACACAGACACCCCCACACACAACAGTTTGGTGGGTATACTGAGTCAAACTTTTGTCTATGTGTCCTGTTCTTGATCAGGACCCCACTCAAACCATATTGCTAAAACCGTGCTTGGTATAATACTACCAACTGTGTGACCCCCAATTGTTCGATCTCTCTCACCCCTTCTGTGTGTCCATCTCTACATAAAACGTAGACATACTCACAAGGGTTTACGAAAATTTTTCTAAACCCGGGGCTGCGGGGGCGGGTGCTCTTGTAGTCACACTCTGCATAAAACAGACTTAGTCAGTGTCTCCAACCAAAAGGCACATCTATACACCACAGAGACTCTTATTTCTGAATCGTCTCTTTCAAAAGAGGACGAGATCAACTACGTAATTCAGGTGCCTGCCTTGTCCTGCTTTGTTCCGGGCGGTGGTCGAAGGTATTTAAAACCAACTCGCCAGAAATCAACGTGTTTGCGGTTTTTTCAACCCCACCCTGACTCTCCATTCGAGCGCTCAAAGCCCTTAGTTAAATCCAAATGGACCGTTACTTCTACTCGCGCTTCAGAGAATCAGTCAGCACTTACTACTCCAAAGAGGCACCCGATCCTTTCTCCCTCCGTCAGTCCTCTGCCGATACCCTACGCTCCTCTCGTGTCCTACTTAAACACAGTGGGACCTTGCTTCCGTGTGGAGGCTGTTAGTCACGCCCCTTCTCCTCATTGGCCAAGCCCATCGCTGTATTCCCTGATATAGAAAGAGGCCTTCTGTGTACTCTCTCGCCTGGTTGTTATCAAGGCGGCCATCTTTGAATTTCCCCATGCAAAGTGGTTTGCAACTGCAAATTAGTTAACAACAATGGTACCCAAAAAGGTATTTCTATCGGTTATAAAGGAATGTTGGGGGAGGGTTTTATATGCTCTTATTTTATTCATACTCGTGAGCATTAGGCTTGTCATGTCCTCATCCTGTGTGAAATAACGGTGTATGCAGAGATTGAAATTTTATTCTCTTCTAAATTTCCTTCAACACAGCCAGTACAGATCTTACAATCATTATATCCGGGCTTATTTTGTGATACCATACAACTGGAACCAGGGAATTCCATCATTTAGTCCTGAGGTATGGCTCCTCACCCGTTCAACCCATCTCTGTTCTCTTATCAGTAGGAAGTTTGAAATATCATTCACATTTTGCGGGATAAAGGGTTTGTCCAACACTACCCACCTAATGTCTTTCTCATCATGTTTTTGCTCTAGACAGTGGGCAGTGAGCTTCGTGTTGGATTTACCACACCGAATTGTGCTCATATGTTCTAGAATTCGAACCTTTACTTTTCGCGTGGTCATGCCAACATATAATAAATTACATGGGCACCTCAGCAAGTAAATGACATTTTCAGTGTTACATGTGCTGTGCTGTCTTAGTTCCCATGGACTTCTCAGACCAATGTCAATCTTTTTCCCATTGATAGACAAAGGGCAGGCTCTGCACGATCCACAGGCATAATGCCCGACAACCGGGGGCAAAAAGTGTGTGCCCATACCTAAGTTGCTCATTTCTCTTGGTGGTCTCGGACGAGTATTTACGATGATATTCTTCAAACTCGCACTCTTCTTAAAAGCAAATAAGGGGACTGGTTGGTTCAGTCCATTTGAGTTGAGAATCTGCCACTTTTTATGGATGATTTTTTTAAGGTTGTTTGAAACTGTATTATATGTGGTCACGCAAATACTTCTGTCCGTGGTCTCTCTCTGATTAGTCTCCAAGAGAACCTCCCTGTTGCAATTCCGTGCTCTTTTTTGGGCCTTTTTAATAACCCCCTCTGGGTAATCCCTACATCTTAGCTTTTCGCTCAGGAGATTTGCTTCCTTTTTGTACTCTTCCAAGTGCGAACAGTTCCTGCGAAGACGCAGGAACTGTCCATAGGGAAGATTCTCTCTCAGGGTCCGTGGGTGGAAGCTCAAGAATGATAGTAAGTTGTTCCTGTCTGTATCTTTGTGGTACACACTGCTAGTCAGGCCCCCTCCCTCGGCTTTGATGTTCAAGTCGAGAAAGGGGAGGGTATTGTTCGTAATTGACCCAGTGAAAAATAGGAAAGGATTTCTCAAATTAAGCGAAGTTAGAAAGTTATCAGCCGAGGCTCTATCACCCCGCCAGATTATCAAAACATCATCTATATACCGATGCCAACCCCTTATGTTGTTGAAAAAGGGTTGGTCGGTTGATAGATGACATCTTCCTCAAATTTAGAGACATAAAGACACGCCACACTGGGGGCACAAGAGCTCCCCATCGATGTTCCGTGGGTCTGTAGGTAGAACGTGTCTTCAAACTTAAAGAAGTTCTCAGTTAGTACCATCTCAAGTAGGCAGAGAATAAAAGCCCTTGGTGTCTGAAAGGCCCAATCTTCCGAAAACAGTATGTTTTCAATCACCCTCAAGGTTTCTTGTTGGGGAATGTTGGTATATAGAGATTCTATATCCAACCCTATCAACAGATCCTTTTCTACATCAAACTCAAGGTCTTTTATGAGGTTGAGTACTTCTCTAGTATCTTTCAAGTAGGCTGGCATCTTTTGAACAATTGGGCGAAGATAGAAGTCACAGAACTTGGACAGGGGTTCCAGAATTGAGTTAACCCCTGATACGATCGGTCTCCCCGGGGGCGGTCGTGTTGGTTTATGGACCTTGGGCAAGGTGTAAAAGTAAGGTACTGTTGGTTGATCCTTACTTAGAAATGCTGCCTCATTTTGGCTTATCCAATCATTAGATAACGCTTCTTCCAAAGTGGATGCAATTTTAATCCTCAGATTTTCTGTAGGATCCCTCTCAAGTATGGTATAGTTCCTCCTGTCATTAAGGAGGAGGAGACATTGTGCATTATACGTATCCAAGTCTTGAATAATTATCGCCCCGCCCTTATCCGCTGGTTTGATCACAATTGATTTCTCATTCTTGAGTTCTTGTAGGGCCTTGTTTTCCATTTTGGAAAGATTGAAAAATGGTCTTTTCGCTCCTTCTTCCTTCAATCGATCTACCTCTCTCAAAACTGCTTGTTCAAATACCCCTACTTCAGGTGGCAACTGATTGAGAGTGGGGACAAAGGTTGACTTGTTTCTAAATTCTGTATCTCCACCACTTTCCGTTGTATCCTTTCCCTCGAAAAAGATTTTTAGTCGGATGTTTCTAAAGAAACCCGCTAATTCACATTTGAGTTTGAAGTTATCGGGTTGATTAGTGGGTACAAAACCCAATCCTTTCGCTAGTACTCTCTCCTGTGTCGGTGTAAGAGTTAATTTGCTCAAATTCATGACCAGATCTATTCCCTGCTCGTGCTCGGTTCTCCTTCCCGGGCCATGCTGCGTGTGATCCTCTGATTCAAGTCTTCCCACTGCACCCTCTGTGTTCTCTGTGCTCTCTGTCTCCCCCTGCCTCTCCCCCTGCCTCTCTCTAAAAAAGGAGTGTAGTCTTTTTGAAAAAATTGTGGGGGGCCCATTGGTGGGTACATCGGAGGCCATCCAAAGCCCATTTGCGGTCCCTGTTGGTATGGTCGCATGTATCCTCTGGACCAGCCTCTACCCCTATATCTTGGTCTATAGTCGCTGTCACTACTCTCGCTCCCTGAGCTGGAGTGATCTGTCGCCGGACGAGTCTGATTCTTTTGTTTCATTAGAATCTCTTTGTTCTTAATATATTCATCATTGATATAGGGGTAGACCTTCTCCCTTGAGAATTTCTTCAGGTCTTTTTGAAGTTTCTGGACTTTGGAATTAACCAAGTAGTCTTTATACTCATTGACTACTCTATTCGTCTCCTCTAGTTTCTTTTTGAACACAGAGATTTGAATAGCTGTCTTTAGGTTGTCTTCACTTATTTGTATTTGGATTAATAGATCATCTGAGATCTTCTTCGCTGTCTCTATGATCAATATTAGCCAGTCCCGGGAGCACCTCCACGCTATCAACGACCAGTTCCTTCTGAAATTGGTGTCTTCCAAAAAGATCAAAGGTTCGTTGACTACTAGGAGGCCCCCAGGGGCTGCATTTGCTCTTAGGTATTCCGTAAGGATAGCACCATGTAAGATCGTTTTGACCTGTGTTCTCTTTAACTCGGTGAGTGCATCCCACCCCTCCACCTGTGTGAGTGCCTGTGTGAGTGCAGTATCCCCCAACAGGGACGGACAAGCTAAAATACGGGCTGCTGCCTCATCTCCATACGAGAGGCCTTGTTCCTCCATTTCAGATCCTAATTAAATCTAATAGGGGAACCCTTATTACCTATTGGGGAAATCCCCCTTACTGTCTCTACGGCTCAGCGGCCGTGCTCAATCATTAACCCACAAAAAAAGAGAGACGAGGGATAACAATGTCTCTGACTCCCTCAATCAGACTTAATCACACTAAACAGAGACAAAGGAAAACAGAAAAAAGCAAATCTTGCAATCAAGGATGCAGAAAGTGGGAAAATCAATAGATTTTATAATACTGCCCTCACACACCCGAGAGTGTCATGCTTCATCATTGGGCCGCATCATACACCAAGGTGCAGACCAACACCTTTGGTGGAGCGCAATTTTTTTAGAGAATGAATGATGAAGAAAATGGTGGTGAGGGTAAAGTATAAAAGACAGAAAAGTAGAATAAGCACAATTTCGTGCTATTCAAAAAGAAAGACAACAGATAGTCTCTCAAAATCAAGGGACCAAGGGAAGCAGAAAGAAATTAAAACTGTCTAGGGGTTGACTTTGGTATTTTATTCGTGTCAACCTCTGGCAGGGTTAAAATGAAACGTATGGGGTCTCTAGGGCAGGTAACGACCCTATAATCCCCCTGCTAAAACCAACATGTTTCTGCCAGTTACTCGTGTGCCCAGAAAGGTCACTCTGGCATTCGTCAGGGTGTTGGTCCCTATGAAGTACCCCTTGTCGAGTACTTATTACCTTGGGTGTTATGGACAATATGCCCGTCTCGCTCTTTTAGGAAATTCCAAGAGGAGGAACATATCTAGGAGGAAGAGGAAAACAATGCATTGTCATTCCCTCCAAACTTCATAATAAAAATGAAACATCGTGCTATGTCCCACACATCCATCATATGTGAACCATGTTATCACACTACAGCCCATTAACCAGCGCACCCAGTGAAAAACACTCGCACACAGACACCCCCACACACAACAGTTTGGTGGGTATACTGAGTCAAACTTTTGTCTATGTGTCCTGTTCTTGATCAGGACCCCACTCAAACCATATTGCTAAAACCGTGCTTGGTATAATACTACCAACTGTGTGACCCCCAATTGTTCGATCTCTCTCACCCCTTCTGTGTGTCCATCTCTACATAAAACGTAGACATACTCACAAGGGTTTACGAAAATTTTTCTAAACCCGGGGCTGCGGGGGCGGGTGCTCTTGTAGTCACACTCTGCATAAAACAGACTTAGTCAGTGTCTCCAACCAAAAGGCACATCTATACACCACAGAGACTCTTATTTCTGAATCGTCTCTTTCAAAAGAGGACGAGATCAACTACGTAATTCAGGTGCCTGCCTTGTCCTGCTTTGTTCCGGGCGGTGGTCGAAGGTATTTAAAACCAACTCGCCAGAAATCAACGTGTTTGCGGTTTTTTCAACCCCACCCTGACTCTCCATTCGAGCGCTCAAAGCACTTAGTTAAATCCAAATGGACCGTTACTTCTACTCGCGCTTCAGAGAATCAGTCAGCACTTACTACTCCAAAGAGGCCCCCCACAATTTTTTCAAAAAGACTACACTCCTTTTTTAGAGAGAGGCAGGGGGAGAGGCAGGGGGAGACAGAGAGCACAGAGAACACAGAGGGTGCAGTGGGACGACTTGAATCAGAGGATCACACGCAGCATGGCCCGGGAAGGAGAACCGAGCACGAGCAGGGAATAGATCTGGTCATGAATTTGAGCAAATTAACTCTTACACCGACACAGGAGAGAGTACTAGCGAAAGGATTGGGTTTTGTACCCACTAATCAACCCGATAACTTCAAACTCAAATGTGAATTAGCGGGTTTCTTTAGAAACATCCGACTAAAAATCTTTTTCGAGGGAAAGGATACAACGGAAAGTGGTGGAGATACAGAATTTAGAAACAAGTCAACCTTTGTCCCCACTCTCAATCAGTTGCCACCTGAAGTAGGGGTATTTGAACAAGCAGTTTTGAGAGAGGTAGATCGATTGAACGAAGAAGGAGCGAAAAGACCATTTTTCAATCTTTCCAAAATGGAAAACAAGGCCCTACAAGAACTCAAGAATGAGAAATCAATTGTGATCAAACCAGCGGATAAGGGCGGGGCGATAATTATTCAAGACTTGGATACGTATAATGCACAATGTCTCCTCCTCCTTAATGACAGGAGGAACTATACCATACTTGAGAGGGATCCTACAGAAAATCTGAGGATTAAAATTGCATCCACTTTGGAAGAAGCGTTATCTAATGATTGGATAAGCCAAAATGAGGCAGCATTTCTAAGTAAGGATCAACCAACAGTACCTTACTTTTACACCTTGCCCAAGGTCCATAAACCAACACGACCGCCCCCGGGGAGACCGATCGTATCAGGGGTTAACTCAATTCTGGAACCCCTGTCCAAGTTCTGTGACTTCTATCTTCGCCCAATTGTTCAAAAGATGCCAGCCTACTTGAAAGATACTAGAGAAGTACTCAACCTCATAAAAGACCTTGAGTTTGATGTAGAAAAGGATCTGTTGATAGGGTTGGATATAGAATCTCTATATAACAACATTCCCCAACAAGAAACCTTGAGGGTGATTGAAAACATACTGTTTTCGGAAGATTGGGCCTTTCAGACACCAAGGGCTTTTATTCTCTGCCTACTTGAGATGGTACTAACTGAGAACTTCTTTAAGTTTGAAGACACGTTCTACCTACAGACCCACGGAACATCGATGGGGAGCTCTTGTGCCCCCAGTGTGGCGTGTCTTTATGTCTCTAAATTTGAGGAAGATGTCATCTATCAACCGACCAACCCTTTTTTCAACAACATAAGGGGTTGGCATCGGTATATAGATGATGTTTTGATAATCTGGCGGGGTGATAGAGCCTCGGCTGATAACTTTCTAACTTGGCTTAATTTGAGAAATCCTTTCCTATTTTTCACTGGGTCAATTACTAACAATACCCTCCCCTTTCTCGACTTGAACATCAAAGCCGAGGGAGGGGGCCTGACTAGCAGTGTGTACCACAAAGATACAGACAGGAACAACTTACTATCATTCTTGAGCTTCCACCCACGGACCCTGAGAGAGAATCTTCCCTATGGACAGTTCCTGCGTCTTCGCAGGAACTGTTCGCACTTGGAAGAGTACAAAAAGGAAGCAAATCTCCTGAGCGAAAAGCTAAGATGTAGGGATTACCCAGAGGGGGTTATTAAAAAGGCCCAAAAAAGAGCACGGAATTGCAACAGGGAGGTTCTCTTGGAGACTAATCAGAGAGAGACCACGGACAGAAGTATTTGCGTGACCACATATAATACAGTTTCAAACAACCTTAAAAAAATCATCCATAAAAAGTGGCAGATTCTCAACTCAAATGGACTGAACCAACCAGTCCCCTTATTTGCTTTTAAGAAGAGTGCGAGTTTGAAGAATATCATCGTAAATACTCGTCCGAGACCACCAAGAGAAATGAGCAACTTAGGTATGGGCACACACTTTTTGCCCCCGGTTGTCGGGCATTATGCCTGTGGATCGTGCAGAGCCTGCCCTTTGTCTATCAATGGGAAAAAGATTGACATTGGTCTGAGAAGTCCATGGGAACTAAGACAGCACAGCACATGTAACACTGAAAATGTCATTTACTTGCTGAGGTGCCCATGTAATTTATTATATGTTGGCATGACCACGCGAAAAGTAAAGGTTCGAATTCTAGAACATATGAGCACAATTCGGTGTGGTAAATCCAACACGAAGCTCACTGCCCACTGTCTAGAGCAAAAACATGATGAGAAAGACATTAGGTGGGTAGTGTTGGACAAACCCTTTATCCCGCAAAATGTGAATGATATTTCAAACTTCCTACTGATAAGAGAACAGAGATGGGTTGAACGGGTGAGGAGCCATACCTCAGGACTAAATGATGGAATTCCCTGGTTCCAGTTGTATGGTATCACAAAATAAGCCCGGATATAATGATTGTAAGATCTGTACTGGCTGTGTTGAAGGAAATTTAGAAGAGAATAAAATTTCAATCTCTGCATACACCGTTATTTCACACAGGATGAGGACATGACAAGCCTAATGCTCACGAGTATGAATAAAATAAGAGCATATAAAACCCTCCCCCAACATTCCTTTATAACCGATAGAAATACCTTTTTGGGTACCATTGTTGTTAACTAATTTGCAGTTGCAAACCACTTTGCATGGGGAAATTCAAAGATGGCCGCCTTGATAACAACCAGGCGAGAGAGTACACAGAAGGCCTCTTTCTATATCAGGGAATACAGCGATGGGCTTGGCCAATGAGGAGAAGGGGCGTGACTAACAGCCTCCACACGGAAGCAAGGTCCCACTGTGTTTAAGTAGGACACGAGAGGAGCGTAGGGTATCGGCAGAGGACTGACGGAGGGAGAAAGGATCGGGTGCCTCTTTGGAGTAGTAAGTGCTGACTGATTCTCTGAAGCGCGAGTAGAAGTAACGGTCCATTTGGATTTAACTAAGGGCTTTGAGCGCTCGAATGGAGAGTCAGGGTGGGGTTGAAAAAACCGCAAACACGTTGATTTCTGGCGAGTTGGTTTTAAATACCTTCGACCACCGCCCGGAACAAAGCAGGACAAGGCAGGCACCTGAATTACGTAGTTGATCTCGTCCTCTTTTGAAAGAGACGATTCAGAAATAAGAGTCTCTGTGGTGTATAGATGTGCCTTTTGGTTGGAGACACTGACTAAGTCTGTTTTATGCAGAGTGTGACTACAAGAGCACCCGCCCCCGCAGCCCCGGGTTTAGAAAAATTTTCGTAAACCCTTGTGAGTATGTCTACGTTTTATGTAGAGATGGACACACAGAAGGGGTGAGAGAGATCGAACAATTGGGGGTCACACAGTTGGTAGTATTATACCAAGCACGGTTTTAGCAATATGGTTTGAGTGGGGTCCTGATCAAGAACAGGACACATAGACAAAAGTTTGACTCAGTATACCCACCAAACTGTTGTGTGTGGGGGTGTCTGTGTGCGAGTGTTTTTCACTGGGTGCGCTGGTTAATGGGCTGTAGTGTGATAACATGGTTCACATATGATGGATGTGTGGGACATAGCACGATGTTTCATTTTTATTATGAAGTTTGGAGGGAATGACAATGCATTGTTTTCCTCTTCCTCCTAGATATGTTCCTCCTCTTGGAATTTCCTAAAAGAGCGAGACGGGCATATTGTCCATAACACCCAAGGTAATAAGTACTCGACAAGGGGTACTTCATAGGGACCAACACCCTGACGAATGCCAGAGTGACCTTTCTGGGCACACGAGTAACTGGCAGAAACATGTTGGTTTTAGCAGGGGGATTATAGGGTCGTTACCTGCCCTAGAGACCCCATACGTTTCATTTTAACCCTGCCAGAGGTTGACACGAATAAAATACCAAAGTCAACCCCTAGACAGTTTTAATTTCTTTCTGCTTCCCTTGGTCCCTTGATTTTGAGAGACTATCTGTTGTCTTTCTTTTTGAATAGCACGAAATTGTGCTTATTCTACTTTTCTGTCTTTTATACTTTACCCTCACCACCATTTTCTTCATCATTCATTCTCTAAAAAAATTGCGCTCCACCAAAGGTGTTGGTCTGCACCTTGGTGTATGATGCGGCCCAATGATGAAGCATGACACTCTCGGGTGTGTGAGGGCAGTATTATAAAATCTATTGATTTTCCCACTTTCTGCATCCTTGATTGCAAGATTTGCTTTTTTCTGTTTTCCTTTGTCCATTCTGTAATGCCTGCTTCGCTTAAATCTAAAGGGAGCCTATCTTTGCCTATGGAGTCCCAGACATGAACATATTGCTTTCTGTGTAGAATGTATATAGGAGAAAACAGGGATGCCTGTGCCAACCATCACAGTTAAGTTTATTTTTCAGATTTAGAATAATCCCTTTTGTATTATAATAGAAGCAATTCCTGGAAGGTAGAATTATGTACCACTAGCTGATAACATGAGGTGAGAGAGTAATACTCTTCTGGATAGAGCCAAGCCAAACCAACCATAAGCATTTTTAAAGTATTGCGGAAATATGCCACCCAGAGAGCTGTGCTGTCAAGTCAGACCTCAAAAACAAAGTTTACCTTACCTAGACGGGCATTATTATGAAACATTTTGAATACTACTTTGGGGGTCATTTAGAATATGTGGAAAGCTGTAAATAAAATCTGATGATGTGCACGGAAAGAGTTTTCAGTACATTTAACACTATTTTGTAATCAAGAGAAAAGTGCTATCTATTAGTAACAGAACACCAGCAAGAAATCAGTGCTAATTTCAAACTAAAAATGTAGGAAAGAGAGACAGAAACAAGGCCTGCACATCATAAGAAATGGTTTTGGTAACAGTCAGCCTCATGCATCAAGCCAAAATCCAGTCGGTAAAATACCGAATCGCTAATAACACCCGTTAGCGAGTAAAAAAAAAACGAATCCCAATGCAGCAACCAAATGCAAGAATCGGAATTTAAGGAATCAGTAAATAGCGATTCCTTAAATTGCGATTGCATTTAAGGAATCCCAAATTGAGATTCCTTAAATGCAATGCATTAAAGTAAAAAAATTAGCGATTTTGCTAATAGGGGGAGCAAATTACCATGAAGTTGAACCTCATGGTAATTTGCAATAACTTTGAAAAATGCACTTTTGTGCTTTTTCCAAAGTTTCATGTTGCGCACACACATGCCCTTAGAGCATGTGTGTGTGCAACATTTGTGCACAGAACAATTTCAGGGGTGCAATAGGGTGTCATTTGGACACCCTTGCACCCTTGAAATTGCATGAGCAATTTGCGAGTACCCACTGGTACTCGCAATTTGCTCATGCAATCTCCAAGTCATTCCTATGGGCCTGGAGGCCCATAGGAATTAATGGGATGGCTTTCCTTAATTGCTACTCGCTATTTGCGACTAGCAATTAAGGAATTTTAAGGAATCGCTATTTTTATAGCGATTCCTACATGCATAGGCTTTAGCAATTCCTTAATTGCGATTCCTTAAAAATCGCTATTAAGGAATCGCAAAAGTCTTTGTTGATGCATGAGGCTGTTAATTACTTATTTGTTGAATAACAGCAACACATTCAACATTCTGTAAATGAGATGGTGCTAATTTCTCCCAAATGACAATAAAGCACAATTCCACTGCATTTAAACAGCAGAACTTGGTTCTGAAATGCACATAAAAAGTTCTTCTCTTTAAAGAGGTAGGCTTTCTGTGTTGCTCAATGGCTATCATATTGATATAACAGCATCCCTGATGTTGTTATCAGGTTTTGTAATGTGTGCATTAATAGTTATGATTAGTATGACTTTTCACATTTGATTTTACATGTATAGCCTGAATTAAGGATTACAGTTGAAATGAATTTCATACGATCTGTAGAAGTGTGTTTATTAAGGTGTTTTAACTATGCAAAATGTTTCTATTAGGCACCATCTTAGATAAGATGAAATCCATCTCTATCACTCACTTCTTCTTTAACCCTGCATACATTTTCTCCCCACGGGCTCTGTAGAGCATGGTCTAAATGATGTGTAGTGGTTTATTTCCACTGTTATGATTACAATGCATTTGATTAATTTTTTTCTGTTTCGTATGAATGAAAGCACATGACAAGGTCCCTTCCACTGCCTTCTCTGTGAATACTAGTCCATTCAATTGCTGAATGTTTCATTGTTTAAATGTTTCATATGAGTTAAGACAACTCTGGATGGTTTTAGCATAAATACGTTTTTTAGAAATGGGATCGTGCTTATGTGTTATGGTAATGACGTGTATTTTTTCTTGTGTTCGGATTTGATGAAGAAATTATACTTTGCTCATGCCATGATGATTTAGCCGTTTTTTTAATTTTTTATGCAGGAATTGTGTATAAGAGCCCCTTTGGGAGTGAGCCAGAAAACTTTCATGTTCTACTAGGGATGCTGTCCAACTTCCTTTTGATTGTGTTGCTCATTTGGGATGTGGAATAGAGTCCAATTGTGCATACTCTGTATACCTTTGTACCAGAGAGACTATATGGCATTGACCCTCCACAGCTTATTTTATAATTTTGTAATAAAACCCTTTAGCTTTTCGTTGATCTAGAACTCAATTATTGAGTGGGCCCTATTACTTATTTGAACTGCTTTGTTCTACTGATTGATAATTAGGGGGTACCTTAACTCGCAATTCAATCTCTGGGAGAACCGAATTATGTCAAATTTGGGTTGTCCAAATTTTGGGGTACGGTTTTGCTCCCACAAATATTGATAGCAGAGGATGGTTAATATTAGAGAGCACCTCCTTATGACAAGAGACCTCTTTTAGGGTTTCTTTTGATCTTTACCCCGTTGTGGGAACATGTGGATTTCCTGGTGGAGGTCCTTATGTTGAGATTTTGCCAGGAAGTTTGACTTGCATTGCTGTTCCTGAAAGATTGAGGGCCCGATTCACAAAAGTAATCTGAGACAAAATCCAAACTTTTTTTTTTTTTTTTTATTGTGCAGAGAAAAAGGGTACAAGCACGGGCCTACAACCTCCTGGGCCGGCCGCTAGTATGCAGAAATGATCGAGCAGTTCAAAAACAATGACTGGCCCGCAGGGGCTCCGCTAAATGACAGGAGATCAAGCTGCACATAAAGGAAGTCAGGATACACCCTTTTAACATAACTATCAACCAAAGTAAAGAAAAACAAAAAGCAAGGCGAAAAACATTGAAAGGGCGTCTAACCATAGCAGAGGAACTCCACATAGGACCACCCTAGGGTGGTCAATAAAAGGGGGGTCTGAGAGGGAGGGGGGGGGCCACGGGAAAACCAAATCTATACTCAGATGAACAGAGTAAGCAAGAAACCCTCAAGGATCAGGGGGACAAGGCAACCTCAGACGTATCCACCAGGGGGGGAGAACAGATAGTCCCTCGATACACATTCCACTGACCCCAGATTCTACCCCACGCCCCCGGTTTACCACGAGCCACATACACCGTCTTCTCCCTGAACATGCACCAGTCCATGTTCTCCTTCCATACGGACACGGTGGGAGGCCGTTGGGAACCCCAAAGCTGCGCAATATCTCTCTTTGCGATCATGTTTCCAAGGGCCGCCCACCGAGCCTGAGCCGCATTATAGTCATTGGGCTCCCACACATTCAGAACACATCGGCGCACCTCCGGCAGCAGAGCGACCCCAGTGACTCGTTTCATAACATCATGCACCTGGCGCCAATATTCCGCCACCTCGCGGCACTCCCAGAGGATGTGGAGAAAGGTGGCACTGAGCCCGCAGCCACGCTTACAGAGCCCGTCATCAGAAAACCCCATCGAGACCAAACGGGGACCCGTCACATAGACACGATGGAGAATCTTAAGCTGGACCAGACGGAGACGGGCCGGGATGGCAACCTCCTTAGGGGATGACAGCGCAGACTGCCAGTCCTCATCGTCCAACTCCACCCCATCTCCCGTCCATGCCTCCCGAAGACGCACCAAGAGATCAGCCCGATTATTTATTAGTTTTTTATAAATCAGGGAGATAGTACTGTCGGGGACGTGTCCGTCGAGTATACGGTCCTCGAGAGGCGAAGAGACAGGGACCGTGGTCCCCTCCCCAAAGACCGAGAGTAGGGCGTGCCGAACCTGGGCATAGCGGAAGAACTCCTTTTCACTAAGCTCGTACTCGCTCTGAAGCGCCGCGAAGGATTTAACCGCGCCTTTAACCCATAGGTCCCCTACTCTGCTAATGCCGATCGTATCCCAGTGCTCAAAGCCTTTCGTTGTCCAGAGGCTTCCCAAGCGCTCAGAGGCGAATAGAGGAGTAGCACACGTTAACCGCCCACTCCAGCCCACAGCTACATTCGCCGCCTTCCACACACGTACCGCAATCCTAGTAGGGCCCGTGAGGGTCCTTCCGGCAGATCGAGAGTAAAGCGCTCTGTTATAGTTACCGCCGGGAAGCAGGAATTTATCCATCTCATATGCCGGGTTCGAGCCAGGAGCGTACGTAGCATGGTTAATGGCAGACAGCTGGGAGGCCCAATAGTACCTTCTAATGTCAGGAAGCGCGATGCCCCCGTCATACCAGGGAAGAGTCAGCTTTGCCAAAGCGATACGCGCACGACCGTCCCAAACCAGTTTCCTCTGCAAACTCTCCACTTCCCTAAAGTAGGCCGCCGGAATGATATCGAAGGAGTTCTGGAGAGCGTAAAGAAATCTGGGAAGGGACATCATTTTAAACAGTGCTGCGCGACCAAGTGGAGACAAGGGCAACTTACACCACCGAGCCGTGTCCGCCCTCAAACGCCGGAGGGGAGACAGGAGATTCTGCTCATAGCGGACCGCCGGATCCAACGAAACGTATACCCCCAAGTATTTAAAGCCGGATTGAGACGTTTGGATCGGAAGCCGAGGCGGCAAGAGAGGAAGGCCACCGGAGATAGGATACACGCAAGATTTGGACCAGTTAATTATCAAACCCGAATTTCTCCCGAAGGAAGTAAGGACATCAAAAAGCACATTGAGCGACTTCCGCGGCGAGGTCAGGTACAGAAGAATATCATCCGCGTACAACGAGACCCGATCCTCGAAGCCCGGGGCCCACCGGATCCCTCTGATCGAGGGCTCCCAGCGGAGCCAGGCAGCGAGCGGTTCCAAGGCGAGAGCAAAGAGCAGAGGGGACAACGGGCACCCCTGCCTAGTACCCCTCCCGAGCGCGAAGGGCCGAGAAACCCGCCCATTGACAACCACCTGAGCCATTGGACCAGCATAGAGGAGCTTCACCCAACCAATAAATCCCTCCCCAAAGCCAAACTTCGCCAATACGGCCCAAAGGAATGGCCACTCGATGGTATCAAAGGCCATCGTGGCGTCTAAGGAAACCAATATGGCCGGTTCAGAGAAGTACTCCGCCCTAGCGAGGACGCCATGTAGACGCCGCAAGTTGAGAGCGGTATTACGATGAGGGATAAAGCCGCATTGATCCGGATGTATCAAATCACAGATAACTCCCAGCAAGCAATTAGCGAGAACCTTGGCAAGGATTTTCGGTTCGGCATTTAGTAGGGAGATAGGCCTATATGAGGCACAGCGGTCTCGTGGCTTACCGTCCTTGGGAATAACAACTATAGTAGCCAGACGCTGGTCGTCGGGAAGGGAACCCCGCTCGAGCGACTCCAGAAACATACGACGGAGGAAGGGCGCGATTTTATCCGGGCGTAGTTTATACAGTTCAATCGGCAGTCCGTTGGGGCCCATAGCCTTGCCCGAGCGAAGGGAACGAATTGCGGTAGCAATTTCGGCGACAGACAGGGAGGCATCCATCTGCTCACGGTCCTCGACGGATAGGCCGGGCAAGGCAATATCCCGCAGCAAGAGACGAGAGTCATCCTCATCTCTATCAGACACCGGGGAGTAGACCGCCCGGAGGTGGTCAGCAAAACACTCCACAATCTCACCAGGGTCAGTCACACACACTCCATCCGAAACCCGAAGCTCCGGGACCACACGATTCACTCTCTCCTTCTTATCCAACCAAGCAATCAGTTTACCCGCCTTGTCCCCGGCATCATACAACCTACCCTGTTGCTCCCTATACATGCTCTTGGCAGCGTCAGTGACAAGAGACTTATATTCAAACTGCTTCAAGCTGAGGGCATGAAGCCCATCCTGAGTGACACCCGTCTCCAAAGCCGCCTCCAGCCCCGATATTTCAGTCTCCAGCTTCACCACCTCCTCATTCTTAACCCTCTTGGCCTCCACTATCTGGGATAGGGCATGCCCGCGGAGCACTGTTTTGAAAGCTTCCCACAGGGACACTGAGGACAACACCGACCCCTCATTCTCGAGAAAATACTGATCAATCGACTTAACAAGGCTATCACGAATCTTGGGGTCGCGCAAGTACCAAGGGTTAATAGGGGCGATCCGCCCAGCGGACCGCATCCCGGTGTCGAAAAGCAACCACAGTGGGGAATGATCAGAGATACCCCGGGCCAAGTGCTTGACCTCTCGAATCCGGGCAGTCTGGGCCGCGGGCATAAGAAAATAATCCAATCTGGAGAGACTCCCATGGGCCCCAGAGTGAAATGTGTACTGACACTGTGTCGGATGCATTAACCTCCAACAATCCACCAGACCGAAGGTATCCAAGAGTCCGCCGAGCCACGCCTGGGCAGCAGGGAGGGCCCTGGGCGGGTGGCGATCCAAATCACCCGAAACAACCGAATTAAAATCACCACCCATAAGCAAAAGACTGTCAGGAAGCTCAAGCAGCATACGACCCAAGTCTGAGAAAGTGGAGTTCTGGAGGCCCGGGGGAACATAAACCGAAACCAAGGAAAGGGACTGTCCCTCCCACCTCCCAATCAGAGCCACATAGCGCCCTCTATCGTCTAGGACAACCCTGGTGATCTCTAGCAGAAGTGAAGATCGTAGGAGAATGCCCACCCCTCTAGAGCCAGTGGTGAAACCGGAATGGGCCACGAGTCGGTATCCCCCCTGTTCATGGCATGACAAACATTACCAACCAGATGCGTCTCCTGTAAGAATACCACATCAGGAGTCAAACGACACAAATACTGCAGCACAACACCCCGTTTGATACGATCCCCCAATCCGTTGACGTTCCAAGACATCAGTCTCAACCCGTCCCCCCATCCCCTCCAATAGATCAAAGGTCCCCCAGCAAATAGCGCGACACCTGAAACTGAAACAGAGCCAATACCTCGCCTTGAAAACAAAAAACACAAATCCAAACAACCCCTCCCACCCACCAACCCCCCCCCAAATTCAACTCTCCCCACCCTGCACCCCTGCGGTCCAGAAAACCACCCCAACTTGCAGTGTGCCTGTCGCCCTACAAACCCCATTCTACGAAAAGACCCCGGAGGAGGAAAGGGACCCGTCCCTGCTCGCCCCCAACATAGATCATAATTAAACAAAATGTACAAAAGAAGTAGAACCCAGCCGAACAAAACAAAATGTCAAAGTCAAGGACCAAAAGTCACTCCGAAGGAGGCCCGCCACCCTCGGCACCACCAGAAGGCCCAGGCCGGTCACCCCGGTCCGGTAGAGAATCCAGCCAGTCACTCACAGTCGCAGGACAGTCAAAAAAGGTAGCCCGGTCTTCGTATTCCACTCGGAGCTTAGCAGGAAAAAGCATCGAGTACTTAAGACCCAGGTCCCGGAGACGGCGCTTCACCCCCTGGAAACCCATCCGCTGTTTCTGGACCAGTTGGGTGAAGTCCGGGAAAAAGTTAACGGATGAGTTCCCATATCGGACCGGGCCATGTACCCGTGAGGCCTGCAGAATCGCATCTCGGTCTCTGTAGTGAAAAAGTTTTGCGACAATAGGCCTCGGGGGAGCTCCCGGTCGCGGCCGACCGCCTGGGACTCGATGGGCCCGCTCCACGGCAAAGAACTTACTCAGGCCAGCGGGGGCAAGCTGTTTGAGGATGAGTTCCTCAACCATAAGATCCACCGGGCGATTGTCGGAGGTCTCCGGAACACCTATGACGCGGATGTTATTGCGTCGAGCCCGTCCCTCGAAGTCCTCCAGCCGCCGGGCCATCAGGTCGTTGGTCGACTTGAGGTCGCCGAGAGCAGTCTGCAGGTCCGATACATCCGTACCAAGGGTGGACGTCCGCAAATCCAGCGATTGGACCCTCTCATTGGTCTTAGAGAGATCCGCCCGAATTAGCGTAACATCAATGGCCACCGTGTCGATTTTACGGGCCAAGGCCTCGTACTGCTGAGCGATGGTCTCCTTGATGCCATTAATGGCGCCCATGATGTCCTGCAGGGACAAATCCGGAGGGGCGGACGGAACACCCCCAGCGTCATCCGGGAGAACACTGGCCGTCCCAGGGGACCCTTTACCCTGAGTGTAGCGGTCCATGTTGTTGGTCTGGACCGGTCCCCCACGTAGGGATGTCTTGGTCTTACGCCTCTCGGGATCCCCTCTGCCTCCCATGTGGAACCACGCTCGCCGAAGGGGACCACCGAGCAAGCGTCAAAGTGGCACGGGCGAAGCCGACACGAGCCGTACCAGGGACCGCAATGTGGCGGTGCGAGAGGATCAAAGTCAATGGGCACACTGGGTTCAGGCGGAGGCAAAGGCACGAAGCGAAGGCCGAGTAAAAACCCAGCCGCACAAAGCAACTCCACTGTCCAGCCACTCAGAGATCCAAAAGTGAAACCGAAAGTGATGAGACGGCCGCCGGCACAGCCCCGATGCCGTTGTTGTTCAACTATGCCCCGGCTCCACAGTTCACCTTCGCACCGGGCACAGCCATCAGTTGGGCCTCAAAAGTTCAAACCACCATAGATCAGGTCTCCCAGGTCCGATTTGGTTTCTGAAAAGAGTTTAGGGTTCAGCCAACGTTCATCTTCCAGAATCCGTCAACCAAGTCAGGATAGAGTCAGGATAAGTTCCGAGGAGCAGCGAGGGTCCGGGGAGCCCTGTGCTCACGCGACCATCTTGGATGCGTGCTAGGCTCCTCCTCCTAACTTTTTGACTTTTGGCATTCACAGAAGGCATTTAGGAGTACTAAAGTTAGGATTTTGTCTCAGTCAATCTTAAGTTTTGGTCTTTAGTTAAACTTAAGACAAACTTAAGTTTAACTGAGAAAAATCCTAACTTTAGGACTAGGATTTTGTCTCAGATAAACTTAAGTTTATCTTAAGTTTAACTTAAGACCAAAACTTAAGTTTGACTGAGACAAAATCCGAACTTTAGTACTCCTAAATGCCTTCTGTGAATACCAAAAGTCGTAAAGTTAGGATTTTGTCTCAGATTACTTTTGTGAATCAGCCCTGAGAGTGTAAGCATGAATAGAGAAGTATGCTTCTGTGAGTTATGAGTTTTATGAGGTGTTTGTGATGTGTTGCTGAAGTTTGAGTTTGTGAGATGGAATGTTGTGCTGAATGCGTTTGGGCATGCAATAGTGATTTTGGACTTAATTGGTGATATGATCACTGTCGTGCTGTCGTATTATTCTTATATGTGAATTTTGTTTATAAAGAATTTGTTTCACTATTGGATGGTTTAGTTATCGGATTGATCAAAATCCAGATCTCAAGATATAGGGTTTTACTTGTTTGCACAAAGTAGTGTGTAGTGCTAGACACCACATGCACATGGATAGGGATTTCTGAATTAACCATGTTTCCTTTCCAGGGTTGTATGTTTAATACAGGTTGGAGTACCTTGCTCCTTGGTGCATGGGAGTGAGTGCATTAGCCAGGGTGGATTACCACTGAATTGGAGTCTACATGGTGCAAATTGAGTGTGAAAACTGTAGGAAAGTGTGCAGTTCTTTGATTTTGCCTCTATTGATTCTGAGATTTGTCCTACCTTATGTAAGTGATTTTCTTCTTATTTAGGTTGCACGGACAAGAGTTTATTTTGTATAAATTGATTTAGAAATGTATTCTCATTTACAGAGAAGTCACACTGTGATTGGTTAGTCATCCAGAGAGCCACGCTGGGATTGGTGTGATGTCACCAGAAAGCTGTGCTGTCATTGGTTGGTTACTTACTGAGCAGCATTGTGATAGGGTGACCTTTGACAAAGCTGCACTGTTATTGGGTATTATTCCCTTGCTGTTTTGTGTGATTTTTTAGATTGATTTAAACAAAAGAATCTGTGCTGTATTAACAAACCTAATGGTTCTGTTGTGCCTTCTACTGAGGATCAGAAATTACCTTCTAAGGGAACACCTGCATACACAATGATAATGGACTCGGGGTTCTATACATGCACCTGGATTTCTGAATGGTATGATTATATTGCTTCTGATAAAAACTTAGAGTTTATTTTAGAAGGAACCTTTAACATTGAAAGGCTAGATTTTCTGAATCAAACAATGAATGAAAGAAAGCTGATACCCAGACTGACTGCCTTCAAAGCATTAAACAAATGGGATCAAAAGATCATTGAGAAGCAAAGAAAGAAAATTACAAAGCAAGTGAATGGTTTATTTAGATAGTGGTTAGAAAACAAGTGGGATTGAAAAGAGAAATGTTGGAAGGAGGCTATTATGGAAGGTGTAAGGGTTTTCCCTGCAAATATTAATGGAACTGAGGACAAAAGAGAACAAAGGAAGGAAAGGAGCCATGTCATGATACCAATGAGGAGGATCATTTAATAATGAGCTTTTGAAATCTAGACCTCCTCCATATACTTTCAGTGCACAGGGAACTTGTGCTGGTCTTGGTTATGTACCCAATATGTGTGCATCAGGGGTTAGCACAGCTGTACAGAGTTCTTCCACAGAGGTGGTTGATGGCTTAATAGCAAGTGCCCCACCTGAGATTGTAATGACTGCAGTGTAGAGGATGAAGAAAGATGCACCTGCTGTTCCTAAAACTGACAGAGATCCATCTATTACTGCAAAGGCGATAGAAAAAGATTCCCAACGAGAAGACTATTAATGTTGGTCTTTTAAAAATTGAATTTGGGAAAATATAAGAAGGGAAAATTGATTTAAATAGACTATTTACATGCATACAATGTTGATGAAATGGGGTATTTAATCAAAGAAGCAGCCAGATGTGCAAATGAAGCAGTATGATAAATTAGAGGAATTAGCTCATAAATGCAAAGTTAATATCAGTAAAATGAAGAATGTGAGTAAAAATTATAAACATGGATTTAACACATGATGACATGAAAGCATTAGGATTGATGACTTTAAGAGCTCACATTAAGGATTCAATTGAAAAGACAAGGGAATGGGAATGGCAATCAGCTAGTGATTCGGAAGCCGGATTAGAAAGAATTTTGGAGTTGCCATTAAGAGAGGTACATGGGGACATCTGATACATGTGCCTTGGACAAGAGCAGATCTTCATGCTTTTACTACAAATTTCCCAAAATTGATAGATGAGTTAGAGAGATGGTTCAAGGATGTTCATAGATTGACAACCACTTCACAGATGTTGTTTAATAATTTAAATGAATTATTTGAGATTGTGATTGCTAATGATTTGTGGTCTGAATGTAAGGATGTGGTTGCATGGCCAACCAAAGAACCAGCTAGAGTTGCCCCTAATAATGCTCCTCCTGTGGAGCTCGCTTACAAATGTAGACAGGTGATTGAACACTTGAAAAAGAATGTGCCTGAAAAGGATATGAATTGGACAAACATTCTGAGAACTTCACAGGAACTTAAAGAGTCAGTGCATGTTTATTATGAGAAGCTCATGCAGATTTTTAAAAGACATAGCAGAGTTGATGATCCAGAGAAGGAAGGTGTCTGTGGTTGTGTCTCTGCTTTTGTTATGGTTTTGCATCTGGACTGAGTAGTTGTATATAACAAAGTGAAATGTACTGGCAGACAAAGAGTATAGATGAGACTTCGAAGCTGGCATAACACAGTAGTGATTCGTTTGATGAGAAGCAGAAGAAGGTTAAGGAGAAGCTGATAATTCCTCAATCAAAGCAGTTTTAGAGAAATGCCTGTGATGGGTTTAGACATGGGATGTGTTATATCTGGAAATTTTGGAGTGAATGGAGTGACTCAGATGCTAGGCGTGAGAATGGGAAATGGACTAATACAAATACAAGGTGGTATGAAAGGAATGGTGGTGAACAATTGTAGAATGAATTTTGTAAAGGAACACTGCTTGTCACTTCTGTGGTGAAATTGGGCACTGGAAGTAGGAATATAGGCAAAGTCCAGATAGAATCCAAAATGAAATGTGTTCCCTAGATGCCAAAAAATACATTGCCAATGGTCTCGACTCAAAAGAAACCTGTGAAGGGCGTGCATGATAAGAAATTATTTTGAATGACAATGCCTTCAGCCCAGTGTTGCAGCAAAATATTAAGAAAAAAATGCCATTTAGTGCAGGTTATCTGCAGAATGGATTGGTCCTGAGTAATAATTCTTCACAGTTTTCTTTAGGGAGTGATTCACAATGATAGTGCCCAAGAGGGATGGAGGATGGCTTACTTGGATCAGTCTTAGAGGTAAACCAGAGTAGCCCTTAAATTGATGGTGAAGTCAGTGGCAACCCTGTTTCATTTTTGCTCAATACGGGGTCTACCTGATCTACAGTTATTTCTGTGTACGTTTCAAACGTACCCCGCTTGGGAAGAGAAGTCCAAGTTGTAGGTATCAGAAATAAATTAAATATTAATCTGGTTACAGCAGATGCTCCAGTCAAAATAGGACAGAAGGAAAATAGACATTAACGTTTTGTGTTTGATTCAAGTTCTGTGAAGTTATTGGGTAGAGACTTGCTTTGTCAAGATGATGATGTGATTAAACACACAATGAGGACTCAGTGTTCAAAATCAAATCACAAGAGCTGAGGGTCCAGCTATTTCCAATTTTAACAAAAAATTACCTACTTCTTGATTTAAGACATGCGGTCAAATAAATGGTGTGGGATTGCTCTGGAAAAAAGGTAGAATAGATGAGTGTAGAACCCGTTAAAATTAAAATAAAACCTCATGACATTTTCCAAAGAATTAAGCAATATAAATGTTCAAGAGAAGCAGTGTAGGATGTGAAGCCTCTTATTGAGCCAGTAATTGAGAAAAGAATCCTTCTGACAATTCTCCCACGATGGGGATAAAGAACCCAAGTGAGAAATGGCACATTGTGCTGGGTGTTCAAAAAATGTATAAAATTCTCATCCCATTCTGTTCAGTGGTACAGAATCCAGCAATGATTTTGTTCTAAATTCCTTCTGATGCAGAATTGTATACAGTCATTGACTAATGCCAAGCGTTCTTCTCAATTCCTTTGGATGAGGACAGCCAGTTCATCGGTGCATTTCTATTTCAAATTAAAGTTCTATTGTGGTGTAGAATCCCTCAAGGGTATACAGAAAATCCTTCAATCTTTAGTCAAATTCTGAAGAAAGATTAAGAAAATTTGAGATTGGCCAGTGGAGGCTGTTGAACTTTGAGAGTGGTGGCATAATACTAAACCCCCCCATACTCATGGACCCTGGTGCCACTCCATCTGTTACACCAGTGATAGCTATGTCAATCTATCATGCATGAACTCCCCTCCAGACATGCCCCACTGTTGTTGTGTTCTTGTTTAACATTTTGGGGTGCTCATTTACCATGCGAAACCAGGCTTTAAGTAACCCCCTTTTACATTACCTACTCACCAATCTCCACATCACTCGCTACTCTCGCCTATCCTTGTATTGCCACCTTTCCCAGCCTTATAGACCCTTCCACTCCCTCTCTTCCTCACATACCCTTTCTCTCTCTCCCTCCTAAACGTCCCTATTGTTCCATCTTCCACGTACTCACTATGTCACCACAGTCCACATCACTACTCCTCTCCCATCCTTACAGACTATCTGTCGTACTTTCATCTGCATAGATCCTTTCACATGCTCCCATTCCAAAGGCCTATAAAGGTGTGTCCCAAGTACGCATATGTCCTTCCATTTCACTCATGATCTTACCTTTCTCCCAATTCACATTCACCCGTATCCTGTTCTCCATTTACAGTAACTATCTGCACCCCTTGCTTTGGTAGGAAAGGACATGCAATGGGAGCAATTGTAAGCTTGAGTTATCACAGATGGCTGACAAGAGTTTGGCGTGGGGGTCTCTTTAGCCCTCTCACTACCTCAGATACAGAAAGAAAGCTCAAGAAAAAACAACCAAATGCAGCACTGCCTCTAGGAAGCCTAATTTATTCAGTGCCCCATTTACTAAATATGGTTCTGACAAAGAAACTTTCAGAGCTGATTCTCCCAGCTATACTTTGCACAGGTTATGATCGTGGCCTGGGGTGGCAGAGCCAGGCTTGGGAGTATAGATGCTGATTGAGCTATGGAGGCACAGTGTTGGATTACAGCACACAGGCACTGTGTCTCTTAGGCACTGCACATAGTACTGCTATGTAAAGATGTTAGGCCATGCCTGGATTCTTTCTGTATGCTGCTGGTTGCTTTTGGTGCCTTGCAGGTTCATTTCTGTGCACTGCTGATTTCTCTTTATGCCTGCTATGTCGCCAAAAGAGAAAGGAAAGGGGAACCCTACTCACTAGCGGAACCAGGGTAATGGTTATATAAGAGGAAACAACGGTTCCTGTGGACTTATAAAAAATGATTCAAGCAATATAATTTGCACAATCGCAATAAAAAGAGGGTAGAATAATGTCAGAGGGCAAGGAACCACCAACACATTTGTACAATTATGACTTGTTTTATAAACACAACAGATTATTATATACATTGTTTAAATTTACAATAGAACAGATATTTGTGCACTGTGTCCCAAAGTGAAAAATGGAACCTAATCGTAAGTGACAGGGTGTATATTTATAAACAAGGTTTCCATAAATCTTAAAAGACGACCATTCTTGTATAATTTCTTTGTAAACAGCAACTGTATATAATAATAAGCGCTGGGCAATGGTTCGCTCTTTCAGCTTGTCGACGGCGTTTGGACCCTCTATCAGTACGGGGTCTCCTCAGGACTAATGATGCAGGGACATCTGGATTGCTTAATGCGCAGCCTTGTGAACTAGTGATGTGCCACAAGTGAGAAGTGAAAGGGTATTACTCACAAGCGGACCCGTCCGGGTACTCAGTGTGAGGAAAGGCTGGCAGTCAGGGGTACGGTTTGGCCGACCGGCTCTTTACATCAACTCGCTATAGCCATAGCGGTATGGTTAATCCCTGGTAAATTCTAGAAACAGTGACAATGCACTGTGTAGGTCTGGATGATATTCTGTGCGCGAAGAATCACAGCATCTGTATTCCCAAGCTGCGTGAGTCAGCTTCAAGGACGGTACAATTTCTCTTTATGCCTGCTATGTCACCACGTCTTCTACTTATCCTGCAGTTTTCTTCTTCTATTTCTAACTGCTTTTTGACTCTTATCTGTCTTCCCATCCTCTATATACCTTGCGGGTTTGCCTCTTCTCAATACCCAGTGCCTTCCATCATCTGCTTTCTCCCTCTGCTTCTTACAGTGCACTTTCTTTCTTCCACCCTCTTTTCTTTTTTTTGGCTGCAGTTCTCGTTCTTTGCCCTCATGTAGCATGGGACAATAACACAGTCCTCAGTTGACGCTGCCACAGGACCCTCCTCTAACCCACATGATGGCCCTCTCCTGCAGGGGTGATTGAGAAATATACATTTTAGATGCAGGAGATGAATCTGTGCATCCGACTTCCAAATGGCAAAATGTATTCACTCACCTGGGGACTGGCCTAGGAGAGCAGAACGTAATCAAGCTTGATAGGGATTTAGGAACTATTCCGAAGGTGGTTCAGGACAGGTGCGTGGCAACAGGTGACAAATATCTGACCCAGGCCTGGGCAGGTATGGCTAAAAGTGGACTGGCCAGTACAGCACCAAAACCCTGCACACTCAGCCACTACGCCTTTCTCTCTCATCACAATGCATACGTACAAGTCACAGGCCAGACTCACACAGTATGCAGCTATCAGCTCAGCAACTATTCTTGATAAGAGTGGATCCGCTTTTTTTAATATAAATTAGGGCATGGAAGGAAGCAGACGTGTCAGCTCTGATTGAGTGGACCTGCATTGCCTAAGACGTATCTTTCGGTGAAAAAGCGCAACATGTCTAATGCAATACTGCTGCTTGTAAACTGTGCATAATGGGGGTAATCACATTGAATGGCTAGAATTGTGCGCATACTCCTACAAGTGCCTCTGAATACCCACTGCTGAACCCCCTTTCAACTCCATCACCACAGAAGTGAAAACACTTAGCTGGTAGCTACTCGAGAGAGCGTAAATGGTGAATAAATTGACATCTGTACTGCCAGTACAGGGCAGGCTGTACCCCTCAGGGCCACAGTGCCACTGCCTCTGCTACAGTAATCATAGATATGCTGCTGAGACAGGGACAAGCTAAGGCAGAATCAAGGAGACAACACAGGTATCGGGTGGCACTGGTACCACATACAGAGCTCATGCTGCGTCGGCAGAGAGCGCACTTCCATTTTGTCTTCCGTGAAATACCTGCACTTTTCTGCAGTGACTGGTCTAGCTGTCCTTGCACGGTATGGCCATGCTGTGGTATTACAGATGGAGACTGACTGCACAGCACTCCAGCAATGACGCACTCACTTATAGAAGTGACGGAACCTAACCGCTCGGATGCACGCAACACAAACCTCAGAGATGTGCGTCTCCTGCCTCTAACCCCACCCTTACCCAACTCGTCACCCGGCAGGGCTGGGGTGAAGGTTCTGACCCCACCTCTTCCTATGACGATTTGTGAAAGGGTGGGTTGGCTGAACCTCCAGTCCCTGATTGACATAAAGAGCAGAGTCCTACAGGGATGAAGCTGGAAGCTCCCTGGTCGAAAGTTATCTGCATGTTATAAGGGGGTGTTCTCAGTGCAGGAGGCTATGGCACTGCCCGACTGATGCCCTCACAGACGTAAGGGCAGTGAGATTGTCAGCCCAGCATGCCTTATTTGGGTGATGTATGCGCACGAGACCCAGCCTACAATTGCTCATTTTGCTGACACAGGAAGCAATTTCGACATCATTTAGTAATCTTTTTTTCACCCAGTCTTAACAAAAGAAGCAGGAAATAAAATACAAATAAATAGAGGGGCAGAGCCCTGGCGCCCTCACGGGAATCCGCCCCTGCCTCCTGCCTAGAGGGAAATTAGCATGTTTTGGGGAATTGTTGGTTACTGTTGGCAGTGGATCCCAAACCTTTCCTTGGTTGCAAAACCTCCAGTAAGGATGGCTCACAGAATCAACAATTTCTGGTCTAATTTAACAAAGAGGCTTCAGAGGCATGCCACATGTTAAGAGAGAGTTTATGAAATGCACTCGCCCTTGGAATACCTGACTATAATCTGACTTTCTTTCTGTGCTATCATGAGAAGGGTGGATGTGCATTGTCAATTCTAATGCTGTGACATGGTGGAATGATTGGGCTAGTGGCCTACCCTTCAGCTGTATTAGATCCAGTAGCTGTAAATCTATCTGGTAGTCTGAAATTGCTTGCAGCTGTTTGACTGCCATTAAACAAAGTGTAAGAATAGTAACGGGCCATACTGTAATTGTGTATGACCCACATTATGTAGATATCCTGTTAATAGACAAAAGGACTCCACACATGACAAACAGTAGACTAACCAGGCATGAGGCAGTCATTCTTGTAGAAACATTTTAGTCAAAAGGTGCAATTCACTCAACCCAGCAACACTGCCTCCGAACTTTGACAAACATTGCCAGGACAGGGACACTAATGAAAATGAGAATTAAGACAATGGAAGTGAACATGATTGTATCACGGTTACTGAATTATGTACCAAACCAAGACCTGATATAAGAGAAACGCCTTTGGAAATGGCTAATCTGTCTTTTTTTGTTGATGGGTCTTGTTTGAGAGACCAGTACGCAGCACTGAATGATGCCTATGCAATATGTTCCTCTTATGAAATTCTTTTATGCATCCTATCTGCCGAATGTAACTTTAGCTCATGTGGCAGACATGGTTGCACTGACAAGAGCTTGTTGCCTTTCAGAAAATCTTTAATGTAACAATTTATACAGACAACCAAAATGGTTTTGAAGTGGTGCATGAATTTGGTCGGTCAATTGTGGTTGCAGAGAAGTTTCGTGGCATCTTTTGGAGATCACATAAAGAACAGTCTGTATATACTTGATCTCCTGAAGGCAATAAAGCAACCAAATGAGATTGCTGTGGTTAAGTGTGCTGCCATAAGGCTGGAAAGATTTAGTTACTCTTTCAATTTATTATGCTGATCAAGTAGCCAGATATTGTACACAGGACCGAGAATTACGAATCAATATTGAACTCTGTCCACCATTCAGAAAATTTGAACCATTTCTTTTTTAATTCAATCCAGACGCATTTAAGTGAGTTGAGAGACCTTCAGGAAGAAACAACAGAAGATGAGAAAAGAAAATGGAATACGATGAGTTGCAAGAAAAATCATTAAGATGTATATGTTCCTTCTGAAAATAAATATATACTCACTGATGCCATGCTATATCCTATTGTGAGGCATTTCCACAGCAATCACATTCAGGGTGAGACAGCATGATTGGTACAGATGGTGTTGAGAAAAACCAAATTTCAGAAAGGTAGCTTAAGATTTATGCTCTAGATGTCTGACATGTCAACTCAATAATCAGGGAAATAAGCTGTTAACTGTGATGACTGACAAAGACAAGACTCCAAGCAGACTTTGTAGAGATTACAGTTTGCAATGGCTTTCAGTATATATTAGTCATTGCCTGCTTGTTTTATAAATGGGTTGAATGATCAGATAGTCTTACAGTTGCTAAACCTTTCTTTGGGGAATGAATTCTTAGATTTGGCCTATCAATGTCTATTAAGACAGATCATGGCTCACATTTTAGAAACAAAGTTTTGCAAATAATCTGCACTGCTTTTCAAATCAATCAAAGTTTTATTGTAGTTATCGTTCTCAGTCATCCAGTGTGGTAGAAATATTAAATGGAACTCCCCAGAACAAATTAGCTACAGTCTGTTTGGTTTTTTAACTGGTTTAACCTCTTGAGTGCCCATGACGAGATGGTCTCGTGATGGGCCGCGGTTGCGCTGTGCCCATGATGAGACTATCTCGTCATGAACCCCGCCCGCTAATGAAAGAGCCGGCACAGGGCGGGGAAAGGGCGGGGCACTCAAGGGGTTAAAGTGGCCTGCAACACTTCCTCTTGTTTTAATGATCATCAGATATACACCTGACAAAAAGACTGATCTGTCACCTCATGAGGCGATCATGGGCAGAGCAATGACATTGGCTTATACGACTTCAGCTTCATTAGTGTCAATAACTGATGACATTGCGCTAGATTACTGCAAAGGTGTGGCTGATTTTGTTAAATCTGTTTCTCACAAGATGAATTTGGCAACAGAAGCAATGAAAGACATATTATGCCATGAGCTATACCCTGGAGACTGGTTAAGGGTCTGGAAACATGATAGGAAAAGTTGTCTTGGGGCACGCTGGCAGGGACCCTATCAAATCTTGATGATGCACACTGCTGTAAAGTATGCAGGAATCCTGCAGTGGATTCATGTTGCTCATACGAAAAGAGTGAAGCCATCGAATAAAGAGATGGTGAAAACAAATCCCGACTCATAGAATCACACCCAAGTTCATGACGTGGATTCAGAAGGGGGTGAACATTTTAGAAAATTTGAAACTGGTGAAAATGGAGTCAGAAAAGTCCAGATCAGTGAAAGTGAGAGTTCTTGTGAAAAACCTAGGACTTCTACCTGTGGTGAAACAGTACAGTTTCAAAGCAGGAATTAGAGTGAAGAGCTGTTGCAATATCATAGTCAAAGACATGCGTGGCAGGAAAGAATAGTCTCTGATCTGAGCAACGAAAAACTGCAGTTCAAATTTTAAGTCACAAGAACCCCCAGAGGAAGAAACCAATTTACAGTGAGTCATGCAGTTGAGATTAAGCAAGGTTCAAGTCCATCATTAAATAAAAAAGCATTTAAAAGAGAAAAAAGTAGAGGAAATATGTCACTGAAGAGATCCTGCAAAAGAAAAGACTGTCAACCAGAGAAACAAAAGAGACTAAAACCAACCAACCAACGTCCTGTAGTAACTGAACTAGGCTCAGAAAAATAATAGACGTGAGTCACCTGTTGCTACGAGACTGGTTAGAAGGAGAACATCAAATAAAAAGTGTGCATCACCTGAATGGGTATATATAGCTGCACTGTCAGAAGAAGAAGAATCAGAGTAAGAGATCTCCAGCCAATTAAATTGTTGCCAATAAAGTTTTGAAAGTGGGTTTGAAAGTGAATCAGAAGAACAACCTTGAAAAGATTAAAGACTGCAAAATTTGAATTTTTGCTCAAGTAAATCAAATGAATGAAAACTTCTTAAGACCATGAATTGAGACTTTTGAAAAAATATAAGAAGATACTGTCTTTAAGTTTTTGTTTTATATATTTTTTAGCAAGAAATAGGAAGAAATTACAAAATGTATTTTTTTTTGAAGAATGGTTTTATTAATTTTGAGATTTTGATCCTCACAATTAAATGTTGTCTTAGTAGTAAATGGAGTTCAGCAAATGATGTAAAACTATTGGTTTTATTGTGTTATTAATACCATTACTGAACTCACTTAGCCTTTTGTTATGCTTATTATCTCAGGTCTGACTATCCTCCACAAGAGTTGAACTAACTGCAGTACATAATAAAGTGAAATATAACATGTTTGAATGTAGGGAAAGTTTATTTAGTGGATTTCAAGATGACATTTATACTAACATGGAACATGAGTACTCCGGAATAATGAAGGTTAAGAATGGTTTCATCTATACTTTCCTTTCTTCTTCTGCATGTGAGGGTGTCACCTCCTCAGAGCTTCCAATTTAGTACGGTTTATCTTGCACAGTGTTCGTTAGCATATTTAATATTAATGAATTTTTGTCTTCTTACTTGTTGGATTTCAGTGTGTGGCTTGAGGTTTCGCATATTTTGTGGAATGAAAAACCTGGAAATGGAATTAAATACACCTTTTTTTAAATGATTGAACAATAGTGCATGAAACTAAAACTATTTAACAGGGGTATGTGTATAGTTTAAGTGAAGAAGAATATTAATTTATTAGGGAATACAGTAAAAGAAAAAGGAAGATTGTGAGAGATTGGAGAGATGAAAATGCTATGAGAGCAAATTTGGGTAAAGGAACAATTTAGATTGCTGAGTGTACATCCTAGGTTATCTTACTTTAGTGTTTCCTAGCTTTAATCAAATGAGTGAAACGGATGATACAGTTTGTTTCATGAGAGTGAAAGCAAAGATTTGAATAGGTAGTTTTGGATATATTAGGTGCTATTATTCTTCCTAAATGTGTAGCAATGAATAATGTGAAAATTAGACCCTCATCTATTACACTGATGGATAGACTTGCATTGAGTATAATGGGAGCACTAACTCAAAGACATTCTAAACTAATGGCTGTTAGGGCTATGGTTATGCAGAACACTTCGCATTAGATATTCTTCTTGAGAAGGACGGCAGTGTTTGCATAGTACTAAAGGTTAAAAGGTGCTATATTTCATTCCTGATAACTTTCATGATATTAACTTTTATATCATTAATCTAACCAATATCTGTCATGAGCTACAATCTATTAAAGAGCATGGCTTTTGGGGAGCTGTAGGTCATGGGCTACTGAGATAGAGAAGTGTTTTAGTAAGGTTGGTGAATGGATTGATAGCTTGAGAGAGGGGGACTCTATGCCTCATACTAACCCCTATAATAATTATAAGGATTTTAGCAGTTTTTTAGTTTTTTTATTAAACTTTTCTGAATGTGTGATTACAAGTTGCAAATATAAAGTAAAAAAGAGATCATTAGAAAAGAAACAGTCTGAAATCTATGGGATGGAGAATATCAGGGATTGTGACTACAACCAGTGGGGAACAATCTATACAACGCAACTTTTACAACGCACTACCATTACAACGAAACTGTTACAACGCAAGTGCATTGACAACGCAGGACATTACAACGCAAGTCTTTATATCGACTTGCACTAGATGGCGTGCTAACATTAAAAATAGTGTAGTTTACTATCCCAACACCTTCCCTACTGTTACGTGGACTGGAGTTGGAATAGTAAATTACACTTTTTTAATGTTAGCACGCCATCTAGTGCAAGTCGATGTAAAGACTTGCGTTGTAATGTCCTGCGTTGTCAATGCACTCGCGTTGTAAAACTTTCGTTGTAACAGCATGCGTTGTAACAGCATGCGTTGTAACGTCATACATCCCAACCAGTTAAAGATGGTGGAGGAGAATTCCAGAAATAAGCAAAAAGTGATGCAGACAGAATGAGATCCAGATTAATAAAGTTTAATTAACTGCTCTAGGGATTATGGAATAATTGGAGGACAGATTTATTAGATTGTTTTGGAGGTTTATAGTGAGTGCATTAATGATGACAATTAATATGCGTTTTTACATTTGATTCTACATATACAGGCTGAATTAATATAACAGTTTAAATGAATTTCATATGATGTGTAGATGTGGGTTAATGAATGTGTTTTAGTTATGCCACACTTTTCTGTTAGATGCCATCTTAGGTAAGATGGATGCCATATCTATCACACACTCCTGCTATCCCTCCTGCATAAATCTTCTTCCCGTAGGCTCCACAGAGCATGGCCAAGCTGATGTGTAGTGGGTTATTTTCACTGTTATAATAACAATGCTTTTGATTACCTTTTCCCTGTTTCCTATGACTTGTTGCATGTTAAGGTCCCATCCACTGCCTTTTGGGTGAATACTTGTCCATTTATTTGTTGAAAGTTCCATTTTTTAAATGTTTCATATTAGTTAGGATATATCTTGATAGTACTAACATAGAGGGTGCTGAATACGTTTTTTGGGAATTGGATGGTGCTTATATATCAAGGTAATGATGTGCATTTGTTCTTGTGTTCTGATTTGCGAAAGAAATTGTACTTTTACTCAAACCATGATGCTTTCTCAGTTACCTAATTTATTAACCAAAAATTGTGTATAAAAACCCCTTGATTTTGGGAGGTGAGCCAGAAGACTTTCCTGCACTACTGGGGAGGCTGTCCAACTTTGTTTTTATTTTGCTGCTCATTTCGGACTTAGAATATTTTCTTATTTTGCATACTCTGTATACCTTTGCACCTGAGAGCCTATATGGCATTTACTCTGTACTGCTTATTTTTGAATTTTGTAATACAACCCTTTGACTTTTAATTGATCTAGAATTCAATTATTTAGTGGGCGCCATTACTTATTTTAACTGTTTTATTCTACTGATTGATGTTTAGGGGGATGCCATAATGTGCGATTCAATTTGTGGGAGAACAAAATGAGGTTAAAATTTGTGATGTCAAAATTTTGGGGTGTCAAAATTTTGGGGCATTGTTTTTCTCCCACAATATCACCTAATAACTCCTCCATGTAGTTGTTAATATGGACGGCATTGACAACTGTGGGGAGAGAGGTGATGACAGAAATAAAAGGGATCAAGCACATGTTGGCTGAAAACGTTGTTATCTTGGAAGAACAATGAAAGCACACAATTTGGATCATATACCTTTTAGAATGAATGTGTCTTTTATTGGTGTACCTTATGTTGACATGTGCTAATCTTGTTGGAAGGAACCAAATTAATCTTTTTGGAGGATACGCTCATTATTGTTTTACAAGGATGGGTAGCATTAAGGGTTAGTAAAGAGTTTGTAGGGTTCAAGGACAGGTAGTGTTAAGGGGTTTGTAGGGTTTGGAGGGGAATTGTAAAGGGACCGTAAGAGTTTTTATTGTTCAGGCAAGGGCAGTGTTAAGGAATAAGGATTTTTTAGAGTTCAGGGAAGGGTTGTGTCAAGGAGTAATAAAGGGTCTTTAGAGTTCTGGGACGGGTAGCCTTAAGAAGTAGTATGATTTTCGGGTGAAGAGAAGGACAGTATTAAGGGGTGGTGTGGAGTTTTTAGGGTTCATGGATTGATAGTATTAGTGGGAGTAATAGGTTTGTAGGGCTTAAGGAAGGGCAGCATAAGGAGACTGTAAGGGGTTTTTAGGTTTTATGGAAAGATAGAGTTAAGGGGTAGTAAGGATATCTTCAGGTTCAGGTTTGGGTAGTGTTAATGGGTAGTAAGGTTTTATGTTGTCACAGAAGGGTATTATTAATGGGTAGTAAGGATGTTTTTGGTGTTCAGGGGAGAGTAGTGTTAAGGGGTAACAAGGGCTTTTTAGGGTTCAGGGATGGATGGCTTCAACGTATAATATTATAAAACACAAGAGCAACCCTTATGTCCCTGTGAACCGGGTAAGTACAAAGTACTACAAACAACATTCACAAGGAACTCATTTGAAATTGTTCATCTATTTCATACAACAACAATGGTTGCTTATGAGTCAATCTCACATATGTAAGCCATGAACAAAAAGGAATAAAGTAAGACTAAATCAATAATAATAACGATAGGCCCTCATAAGACCAATTTTCTTTCAAAAAGTTTTTTTCAAGCCTCAACAGAGGACTTTATTTAATAAACACTTTTTAAATCACATATAAAACATTTCATATACACAAGCTACCTTTTCTTTCTTACATTCGCAGTGCAAAGTGATCCCCAGTGAAAACACCATAACCTTTTGTATTGTGACCAAACAGAAGAAAGCAAAAATATACAAGGTTATTGGAAAAAATATATAAGGACAGTTTATATACAATATACAGTGATTCAGTCAAGGCTGTCTCTTATTTTTGTTGTCGACGGCGTTTCGACCCACTTTTAAATACCGGGTCTCATCAGGACTGTATTTCTGGGGACTAAAGGAAGAAAGAAAGGGGGAATATAGCTATAATATTATAGATGAACAATTTCAAATGAGTTCCTTGTGAATGTTGTTTGTAGTACTTTCAACGTATAATAAGCAGTTTTTAACATTAATGGAAGGGCAGTGTTAAGGGCTAGTCAATGGTTTTTGGGTTAAGGTAAGGGAAGTGTTGAGGGTAGCAAGTCGTTTGTAGGGTACAAGGTACAGTAAGGGATTTTTAGGATTGAGTGGAGTATAATTTAAATTACAGTATGATAAGTAAATTAATTCAATTTAATATATAGAAATAATAAATGTAATTACATTAAATATAGTATTAGTAGTGTTTAGTTTGAAAAATAAACATGGCATTAAAATCAGTATTTAAATTAACTTTTGGAAGCTGAGGAGCTTAAAAGGTCTCTCTAGCCCAACCATTCTAAGGTTAGAAAGAAAAAACAGAATTCTAACAGGGAGTGCGATGTTCAGGTATCTCTGAAGTTTATGATGGAAAGGGATGGGGGGTGGCTGCAACTGGAATACAGCAACACATTTCTTCTGCTGTCTCTCCTCCCATCTATTCTAATGTCAGAGAAGAACAAACACAACAAACTTTTCTAGGAGACATATATTATAGCAATGGCATGTGTTTTATCTAAAGGTCAAGGGTGTGTTGTAATCCAATAGCTAGACCTGAAAACGCGTTCTGGCTTATGCCACTTGATAAACAAATTATTACAGGTCTTGAAGGGAGAGTCTTTTTTCTGTGGAAGTACATAACTCGTACGTAATCAAAACCTGTCCACCAACAAGTGGGAGTAGCCAAAGCCCCTCCCTGAAGAACTCTTGAAAGGTCAATTTTTGGTTGAACACATATGGTGTGGTAGCAGCTGCTCTGCACTATCAAGCCCATCCTAAAAATGACAGTGTAAGCTCAGGAAGCAGTACTGTACTTTCCTGCTGCCCAGTTTTATGGGGTTTGGATGTAGCACCTCAGAACCGTGAAAGCTCGGGAAATAATGGATCACTGCAGGGCCGTATATGCTGAGGGAAAACAGAAGCACTACAAAAGAGTGAAAGATGCGAAAATAGGGAGTCAGTGTAAGAAATAGGAATCTCAGAAAAGTGAGAAATGGGATATTCAGAATGGCAGTTACGACTGGGAACTAAAGCAAAGCAGAGCCTACAGCAGTGGCATGTCCAAAGTGCACGACCCTCAGAACATTCCCTTTCATAACTGAGCTAGATGCTACCAGAAATAAAAAGTCATGAGAATTACTGTAGTCCGATATATTGTCGCAAAACAACACCCTGCTGCCCAGAGGAGTCCACTGGGGCCCAACAAAAGTCCTCAGATGCAGTTACAACTGTAGGGCTTCATGCAAACATAATCCAAGAAAAATGGTTCAGCTCTGTAAAAACAACAGTGGCAAAGCAACCCCCAGTGCTGTGCATTTTTTCCTTTGTTCTTTCAGAGAGTTTCTGTAGCCATTTATTCACATCAAGACTGTTGTTTCAGCAGCTTGCCGACACGTGTTTCATCAAAAAATAAGGTCTTCAACAAGGATGGAAAAAGTTGGATATGACAAATATATCTGTAAATCATTTACATAATTCAGAAAGCAGAGTGCACTTGCCCACTCAACTATTGCGCGCTAGAGAAGGCGGGATCTTACTTATGAAACCAATTAAAATTACAGTGAAGAGAGTAATATTGTGAACCTTGCAAAGACAAACTAAACAACTAAAAGACAGAAACACCAAATTAAATATTGCATTTTGAACATGGAGAGAAGGTTTCTACAAATACAAGTGTAAGGAGTTCTTAATCAAGTGATGAAAACTCCAACTAAACACGAATTGTGACAATTAAAACGAGGGAATTATATTAGAAAAATTAACTTTTGTACTTTACACTATCTATTTATACCCCTGCGTCCTGCTTCATTTCATCCAAATACAGCACTTTTCTTCTTATAGACAGTGCTTATATTTCTCTAATACTGATAAGTAATAACTGAGAATAAAATATCTGATTTGGTGTACATTTTGAAATATTTAGGAGAGCCTTCACTTCTGTATTTTAACTTTAGTTATGCATTTCTAACAGCAAAAACATCAGTGCTTAGAGCCTGACTTGAGGTTGTGCCATTTTTATCTAAAAATACAGTATATTGAAAATTCATTAGGTAGCTCATCAACAGATTACAGACAAAATATAGTTATATGGCATAGCTAGTGCTGAACAATATGCTGCATAAATCATGGCAGTCCAAGCAGGATTTCATCCATAACAGGTGTTCTATTGCGTACGGACAGAGAACCCCCCCTGGCAAGTTTGTCAATATCCAAGGTATGCTTTTATGGATTAATACCCTACTGGGTATCAATTTCCATGTATTAATTCAGGGATTTTGGAACATCTTGGTTTTCTTAAATGATGGGGTGCAGCAGGGTCTATATGTTTCTGGTCCTAGATGTTTGTGGGAGCAAGAGACTATAGTCTTCACTAGTGTTCTTACAATATAATAGATATTTTAGCCCATCTTGATTGGTAGGGCTGGATCCACAATCCCAGCAAAGTGTCACTCACATTTAATCAATAAGACCATTGCAATTTTATGCTGCTGAAACCTCAAGCACATAGTCCTAAAATGCTAGCAGTGGGGTGAAAATAATCCCAGGAATTTCTGATAAGTCATGATATGTTGCTGACCAGTTCACAGAGCTTTCACTTCATAACCTTGGCACACTGAGGTCCTGAGGTCCTGATTCACAAAGGTAACTTGCACTTTTGAGTAAGCCAGGAGAGGTGCCCTACATATGGCTTTCATGGACCTCTACTGTGCCTTTGACTTAGTGAACAGAAATACATTGTGGGACATTATGAGAAAGGGGGAGTGTATTTATCTTTATTGAGTGTGCTAAAAAGTCTCCATCAAAACACGTATATGAGAGCTCGTTATTCACAGACAGGCAATCAGACTCCCCCTAACCAAGTTATGTGTGGGGTGAGACTTGGACCACCTGTTCAAAGAGATTTTTTAGTTGAAATACACCCATAATGAAAACAATGCATTTTAGTTACTTGGGTATTTTATTTAGTGCCAATCTGAGATGGGACCATTTAATTACCCAAAAGTCCCATTCGATGGAGGCAGTATGTGAATCTCTCTTCAGATTTGAGAAAGGTTTGGGACATAAACCTCCCAAAGAACTGACCATCCTATGTAGAAGTAAATGTCTGTCTGTGGGCACATATTGTGCTGGATTGTGGGCGCATACATCTGTAAAGACCCTTCAGGGAGCAGAAAATACATTTCTAACCAGACTTTTAGGACTCCCCAGATCCTCATCAAGTGTTATCACTCACAATGATTAATGACAAAGATTCTTTTGAAGATATGGTGGGTTTGGTACCCATTTTGCAGTGGATTAAAATATAGCCATCCTCGAGTTAAGGTTTACTAAGGAATAATGGAGGTTTGCCAGAAACTGACTAATATGTTAGCTAGCTCATGGATTAAGTGTATAAAAAATACTCTCCAAGACCTAGGATTTCCTAGTCTCTTGGAGAATATTAGTGAGAATAGCTCACACATAAAGACCTTGGTAAAGGACACATATCATGCCCACAGAGATAAGATGAGATATGAGAAAGTTTTAGATATGGTCAGTGTCCATTCATATATTCCATTGTCAACCTAGGTATAGAGCCTTATCTGTTATGGATAAAGGCAGCAGCACAAAGATTCGATTTAACTCACCTTCAAGTAAACATGATTAATTTCTTAGTGGCTTTTTCCCTCACTGGGAATTAGTTTGCTTCTTTGCCCTGTTATCCATGCAATAGAGTGTCCATACAGTCCACAAAGCACTTAATGTTATTTTGCACTTAATACTCTGTTTTTAAAACTAATTTTTTATGTCCAATTGTATCGGGAAACTGTCTTAAAACACATCAAGAAAGCTTACTGATTCTACAACGTTTTGAGTCCCCAACAATCTGTTATGCAGTGTTAAATTGTGTTACCCAGGCGATGTGTTTAAGGAAAAAATATGCCCCATGATTCAGCTATTGTGATACAGAAGGCCAGTGATGATGTATATGTGATACTGATTTGTATGATCTGGTTGTACTCGATTTTAATATGAGCTTTTATGGTCATGTTGCTGACCGAATAAAGATTATTTGAGCCTGAGTAAGTTTATAATTTTAAGGAAGTTTACTACTTTTTGGTATCCACAAGCTGCACTTTTGGAGTAACTTGTGCAGTGAATCCAGCACTATACATGGTCAACCATTGTGCAGCACCCTCCCAAGGAAAATAATGGTGGTAGGGACTTAAAATAGAAACCCATCGCTAGCAATGTCAAATGAAATCAAATTATTTAAAAAAGTAAACTATAAATAATTTATAATTTACTGATAAATATTTGCTATTTATCTATATATATTTTTAACATTAATTTATATCTATTTATATTTTAGCAAGAGTTGCACACAGCAAGAATGACGCTGAGAATGCCTTTTGCCACGGATGTAACCACTGCAGTGTCAGGAGTAGTGAACGTCTAGGTACCACCATGGCAAGGAGAACAGCAGCAACAGCTGTCACCACAGCAATTGCCACACAGCAACAACAACTCATATAAGCATGATGAGACCCACAGCAGCAGCAGATGTGGCCACAAAAGAAAATAACACAGTAGCAACGACAATAGTAATCACAGCATGGACCATAGCAGGAACCACATCTGTCGCCACGAAAGGGTCCACAGTGAAATACATTCTCAGAAAGCTGAGACTGAAGCTGCGACAATGGCTTCCACGACAGTAAGGCAGAGCAGTGACCACAACGGGCAACACAGTTGTCGATATGGTTTGGTACTCAGTAGCACACACAGTTGTAATCACAACTGTTAACACAACACGACCACAGCGGCCACCAGGGAAGGGATAACAGCAGCATCAGCGCCTTTCAGCACAAAGAGGGACCACAGCCACAAACAAACCGAGCAGCAACCTCTGCTGTAACTACAGCAGCGACCACAGCAACTCCATCTTTGTCAGGCATGCATGCTTATTAAAAAATCATATTCACTTATAAAAGAGCGAGGCCTATTGGAATCGTTAACACAGTTGGAATTTTGGATCTGGAATCCACTCACAGAATCAACGAAGCTGATAAACCAGACTGATTGGCTTTGACAATGCTTGTTTTATACAGTGCTCACATACCTAGGATTTCTCCAAGTTTCCTTCCCACATATTCCCTCTGCTCTCTCACTTTAATTGCTTCTACCCATCCATACTTTATTATTCCAGTGCCCAGCCCGTGGTGCCAGGTACATGGAGGGGCCCGCTCCGGATTTAATCCAGGGCTCTCAGGCCTAAGTACTGTGCTTGAGGGGGTCCCCAGCAGCTGGGGGGCCTCCTCGCTCCCGTGGGGGTGTGGGGGGGGGCTGCAGGGGTCTGTTTTACGCCCCTGCATGGTGCCCAGTGAGCGAGCCTGGCCACTGCAAGGAGTGTTCTGGAGGAAGAGGGAGATGGGTGTGTTTGAAAGTGTGAAGCACTGGCTGGTCCGAAGGCTGGAAATTAAAGTGAGTGGATTATGTATGCTAGCTTGCTGCTTTTGTTTATGGGGTTCTGACATTGCAGCACCGCTGCCAAACCGGCCCCCCTGTAGCAAAACCAGCCTGACCCTTCCAGCCTCCAAGGGAAACACCCAATGCCCGGTAGGGCCAGTCCAGCCCTGCTCTTCCTACACTTCCGTTCGCCCTCTCTCCTACTGCATTTGCCTTAATCACGTTTTCGTACTGTCCTCACTCCGAGTCCCCGCTATCTCTCTCCACACTCCCAGCCCCTCATTGGGAGCTCATCAGCGCTCCTCCTGGCAGGTAGCCATTTTCCCCGGCACGAGCCTGACACCCTGTTATTTCTGAGTCAGGCTTGCTGTGTGTTTCGAGGAGGCTTTAAAGGGCATGGAACAAAGCCAGCGTTTCCCATGCAACCTGCAGGCCCAACAGCATGGTATGGCGAGGAGCCGGGCGTGTACTTATCATCTTCATAACACATTTTGTGAGTCATGCCATTTCTCCAAAGGCCAGAGTAGGTGTGTAGTACTGTGGAGTACTGTTGTTTTTTTTAATTAAAAAGAAGTACACGTTAACTGCACAGATAGAAATCTAAAACACTCGAAATTGGGTAAAAATAGTGTGAATCTAAAACGTCTAGCACTTTCGTCGGTTGTCAAAATGTGACCCCGAAACAGAAAGGAGGCTCTAATTACAAGGGCAGCGGGACTCCCGCGTGCTAATTGGAAGATGCAATACCAGCTCTATGGCATGAAAATACTATACCATCACTTTAAAAACATGGGGAATCGTATCTCCGCCAATTTCTGCAAGTTGGTTTTCATTTTCAGGAGTTGCGATTTACCTGGAAAGCTTATAATTTGTCTGGCAACTCCCAATACTGTCTGATTTGGGGATTACATGACTGAGGTCGCAATACGTACCAAACGCAAGCGGGCGTCATCGAAGGAACATTCTGGAATGCCTGTTATTGGTGATTGGTGCGAAGGTGAGGCTGGGCAAAGAGAAATGTGTCTCTCTCTTCAGTGGATGGCTTTGAAAAGCTCTTCAGTTGGGTCACTATTCTGTTTATAAGCACATTTGCAGTGAGTAGAGGATACAAAGTCAAACCCGGTGGTGCCCTCGTCAGTCACCTCTGTCTAGCAGAGTTTAGGCACCCAGAGATCAGCAGTGGGATTCCAAACCCAGGGCAGAATTCCCTTTGGGACCGAGGCAGGCATGGGAGGTTGGGGACCAGGATGCAGGATTCCCGGTTAGGGGCTGCAGTAGTGCTTGGTTCAAGGGCGCCTGTCACTGTCTGCGAAACACTGCCCTCTGCCAGCTCCCGTAGCTGGGGTGCTTGTGGGTAGGATTTGGAGCAGATCTTCAGTGTTAGAGGGTCTGCTGCATCCTGCAGATGGACAGGAGGCAGAAGGGTTCCTCAAACTATCTGGGTCTCCAGGTTGCTGCACTAGGGCTAGCCAGCTAGCCACCATGGCAATGAATCGGTGTAGAAGAGCAGAATTACTACATGAAGGGGTGGAGCTAAGTTGCTATTGGCACAAATCTCTCTGAAGGGGAGTCCCACCATTCAATCCACTCTTCAGCAGCAACGGAGATGCAATAGAGTAGGAAGTTCTCCTCAAATGGCACTAAATAAAGGGTAGAGAAGAGGTCAGTGAGAAGGACAAGGAGAACAGGGAGCTATTGCCGCAGGTTCTTCCTCTCTTCCACAGGCAAGTGAACAAACCGGAGGGAGGGAAGGGAAATGGATGGGTGCCTACAAGGCAGAACCAGAAGACAAAGGTGGTGTGGTGGAAGCTCCGTGCTCTCTGTCGATAAGGGGCTGGAGCAGTACCTAGATCCAGAATAGGATTGACAGATGCTACAGGCAACCAGTGGTGTCATCCTAGAGCTTTTGTAGAACAGAATGACTGGCACTCATGAATGGGCGCATGATATGAGGAAATATCATTGTGTACCGTACAACTGTAACTCCACAAAAGAACTTCACTGTATCATACTAACAGGTTGCCTCTGCTTGTTCATGGGGGCAATTTGAACAAGGTGGCGAATACCCAGAACTCAGTAATGTGAGCCATGCTGTCCTAGACAAATGGACTGCAATAGACTGGGTGACCTACACATCCTGTTGAGCGCTCTTCCAAACAAGTGCCCCTCTTTCTTCATTCCCTCTCATGCAGAAGAGTACCTAGGTATCGCACCCCCTCAAAGTGGGGGATTCTGCATTATGCTTAGGAGAAGGGCGTCTCCCCCTCGCAATCATCGTAAAGCCTGCCCCTTTTGCATCTGTCTGACTCTTGCTGTCATACTCCACTCTCCTCATTATTCAATTTTCTGAGTCTCTGCTCCTGCTTCACTGGTATTAACACAGACCTGGGATCAGGAGTAGCTCTATTCACTCGAATCCTTTTTTCATCCAATTTCAAAAAATGTGCAGAGGTCTAGTAAGATCAGCCAGCTTTTCCTTAAATAGTAAATTATTACTAAAACTTATTTTTTTTGTGTTGGATCAATGTAACAATTAAATAGAGGACACTCCACATTTTGGATGAGGGGGGAGACAAACTTACCTTATCCCACTTTGGCTCATCAGACAACATGCAGTAGAAGTAGGAATTTCTCGGTTACTTTGTTGAGCACATGTAGCCCATGAGGATTTGATTTGCATACATCCCCTCTTCTCAGAGTTGTTCACTGCACGGATAGCCCCATGAATGTTGTAACTTAACCGAATCCCAGTAAAGGTGTGCACTGTAAAGTATTTCAGATTTGCAACTCCTCAAAAAGGATGTGTTTTAATGTCAACTCACTCACTCTCAGATTATCTCTGTGAAGGTACTGTTCTTTTAAACTTTAAACTTTTGAGTGTTCACCCAATCTTTTGTAGCTAACGGTCCTTGTAAAACACTCTCCCACTCTTAAGGTATATAGTGAAGAAAAAATCTTCCAGTGACAACTGTTGCTACCTTCCTGACATACTCATGCTTTTACTTGCACACTCAACGGATGCCGCCAGGACGTTGGTCTCGCTAGCAATACTGATTTGTTCGCTGATACTTACTCATGCTGAAACCTCGTGCCAATTACTCACTTGTCAGAATCTATACCTCTCCAACACGTTTATAACACGGATGACTTGATTTGGAATTACTGGCGGCGGATACTTTCAGGACTACTTTTGCCCGAATTTAGAGACTCCGCAGACTCTTTTTGCTTGATTTACCTACTGTTCGCATTGATTTGTTTTGCTCACCCGGCCGGGTTGGAATTATCACCGGCTGTGGGCTTCCACTGCTTTCAGGCTAAGGCTACAGCCCTGAAGAGTCGTGGTCTACACTTTCCATGACGAAACATGTGTCGGCTGGCTATGCTAATTAAACAGAACCACCTGTTCATTTGTGGATGCTTCTTTTTTCATTTCTGTATTTACCCTTGTCAACATTGATTTGATTTACTGTATGTGTGCACAGGATTGTCCTAACCATACTCATGCCATTGTTATGCCAAACAAACTCAGGAAAACATCTTTAAACTCAACTTTTACACACACTCCTACCTTGTGACATAGTCTGTCTAGTAAAAATGTTGGCACTCCCATCAGTCCTCAAAATGAATATACTCCTTAAGTCTGCATATGGTACTGCTACTTCAGGGTCTACAACATCACAACCACCTCAGCTTTCATGATGAGTGGCACCCACCATGGGGAGAGGTGTGGTGACGTGGGATCCTCATTCTGTGTAGCAGAGGAGGGGCTCCAGGGCAACAGTAGCCTAAATAAGTCTGGCCTTGATATGTGTTAGACCTGTCAGCCTTAAAGTGATCGTCCCGCCCCAACTTTTGCCTACTCACCTCCATTTTTGTAGCTGAAATTCGTTTTTGTTGACCTTAGGACTCTTTGAACTTTGCCAGTGGTAAAGTGCTTGGCTCACTTCCCTAAAAATGCTTTCATTGACTTACATCTGATTGGCATATCTAATTAGCTTATAAGTTCCTTGTAGTGTGGTATACCATATCCCCAGGTCCTGTATATTAAATGCTACCAGTGGGTCTGCAGTACTTATTGTGCCCCCCACCTAAGTAGCATCCTAAACCATGTCCCAGCCCTGCCGTTGCAGCCTGAATGCAGTTTTAAACTGCCAATTCGACTTGGCAATAGAACTCCATTGCCAAGCCTAAAAACTCCCATTTTATTGCATATAAGTCACCCCTAATGTTGGCCCTGGTTAGCCCATAGGGCAGGGTGCATTGTAATAAAATGATGGACATGTAATTTTTAGTTTTATATGGATAACATTCAGTTGCCTTCTTACATTTAATACGTGCCAACGTTTGATTGGGAGCAGGTAAGCAGTTTATGTTTGGTATCAACATTCAGTTGCCTTCTTACATTTAATAAGTGCCAACATTTGGCTGGGACCAAGTGAGCAGGTCATGTTTGGTGTCTATGAAATTGTAATGAAACATCCTCTTCAATGGTAAAGTCTTACATTGCAGTTTTGAAAATACCACTTTTAGAGGTGGTATTTTCCTGACCTATGCTTTTTGGTGCCTGCAGCCTGTCCTAGATCACATGACTGGGTGTAATTGACAGTTAGACTTTGTGAATTTATCTCACACAGTCACAAAATAGAGGGATTAGGTGTACCTAAATGGGTAGCCTGCTGGCAGGATGAGGTACAGATCTGGACACAGCCCCACTTGCAACTGAAAAGTCTGTGTTCTGCTCCCACTACGTTCTTCTCCACAGCAGGAAATAATGTACAGCAGTCCTTTTGCAAAGGGGCATTCAATCCCCTGGAACTGTCTACGGCTACAATCTCCTGCTTTGTCCCACTCGAGATTTATGACTTCCAAAAAAGAGGCTATATCTGAATGTAGAAGTCTTCACTGCAGCTTAGACCTAAGGCTCCCCGACGATGTTGATCCATCCTGACACCGCTGTAGCCTTGCTCTGCTGAACTTCACCATCTGAGAACATTTTTCTTGAAAACTCTTCTAAGTCCGAAGGCAATCATCGACCGGGCCAAATCCACCTTTTTGTATCCAAACCGCTCTCCATCGCGATTGGTCGTATTTTTTTTCTGGTCTTGTGCGAGTAGATGACCACAGTTGGTGCCATGATCTTTTAGGCACTAGTTTTACTAAATACTTTAAAAAATCATAACTCTGGTTCTACTGGTAGGATTTTTGTCATTTTGGTGTCAATTTATTAAAATTAACTCTGTTTTTCTAAATTGGTGTGGGACTTTTCTTGTGTTCTGTTTTCACTTTATTGAAATAAAGGTCCAATGACAACTTGATAAACATGTCACCAGCTCTCTTCCAAAGGGCAACTTTTAGTATAGGTATCATGGAAATGTTTGACAGTGTTTGGAAACAATTTCTCCAAATGTATGACAAATGCTGAAGACCCACCCCTGGGAGCAGAAGACACACCTCATCAGAGAATGCTGCATCTTTGCTCAATAGGATTTCCCACCACCGACCTTCTTGGTTTCTTGCACATGCTCCTGTATTGTGTCTAAAGGATCCTGCCCTTGTTCAGCCCTCCATTGCTCTCTCGCTAGGTTTGTTCTCTACTAATACCCTCACATCAAAATACATGCATATAAGGATGATAATATGGTTCTATTTGAATTCTTTCACTGTGTGGTGTTCTACTGCTTTTTGTGCCTTTTCTGCATGTAATTTATTACTTTGAAAGTGTTTAAAATATTTTAATAATTTCCTAAATTAATTGTTATTTAATACAAAACTGAATTTATCTTTTATCTTGCATTTCTTAATGTTTTGTTCAGTACTGGCACACTTGAAAAGCATTGTAAAATATAATATATGAAAAATGCTTGTTTGTGTTTATAAAAAATGCTAAATTTAAAAGCGTATGCTGAGGCCAGTATTTAGGCAGACAGCCATTCAACCTGGCTCGGGGAGAGTACCTGGGCAAGTTCTATAGTGTGTCAATACAAACATTGCCCCAGAAAGCAATGGCCCCAGAGTCTCATGGGCCAGCTGTTGTAGTAATCCAGCCTGGTAATGAAAAATCAATGTGTTAAAAGACATGGACATTTCAAAAGGAAAGTACTAATATATTTTTTATATTAAGCAAATAAAATTAGGTGATTGTGTTGGTAAATGTGATTAAGGACTCAAACCCCTTGAAGGAGTTATGAACCACTCCTATCCTAAATTTTCACTGTATTGAAGGTTAACAAGATGGCTTGGGCAGGCAGTGGTGGCCGGGAGGATGGCTGTCATGTTGGCATCTGAAAGTAGATCATTCCATTGTTAGATGAGTTGACAATCCAGGACAGAGGGCCATTCAGTGCAGTAAACAGCAAGACTTTTAAAGATTCTTGTGCAGAAGAGGGGTAGAAGAGGGACATTCGGTGCCTTAGGAAGTGAAGCTATTGTGCAGAAGGAGGGAATTATTTCTCCTGGGGATGTTGTATGGAGGCAAAACAGAAGAGGCCCAGGAACTGAACCCTGAAGCAGGAGCGGCCGGTGCAGGTGAGAGCGGTTAGACGGAGTGGGGGGGGGGGGGATTCAACAGACAACAAAGAGGCAAAAGTTATTTTGTATTTAATTTTCCCTCGGCGATGTCTGTCAAATCCCCCCACCCCACTGCCTCACCGCTCTTACCTGCAAGGTCCGCTGCTGCCCTGAGGCGCACTGAATGTACAGTGTAGTGATAATGAGTGTAGCATGCATCAATGAACCATGAGTCAATGGCCAGAAAATACAGAAAAGAACCATTCCAATGCTCTTCTCACATTACCTAATGCAGGTAGGCTAATAGCATTGGTTCGTTGGTCGCCCGTGCCAAATGTGGTGGAGATTTCAAGTAAATTGAGAACAGAGCAAGGGTGACTGTACTCTGCAGAGTTGAGAAAGCTAGAAGTGTGTCTGGGGGACATTTTCCTGGAATTCAATGGGAAAATGTCAGATTGTAGTGGGCTGGATAAGCTGATACAGAAGAAGTAATGAGTGAGGTATTTGAACACAAGCTGCTCAAGGGTTTTTGAGAAAAGGGACATTGAGACACTGGGAAGTGCTTAGAAGAAGAGGTGGGTGTGTGTTTGAACAGCAATAGAATGACACAGAATTGAAGCATTCAGGACAGGAGCTTGAGAAGAGAGCGGCTAGGGAATGGATTGGATGTAGTGCAGACACTAATTGATGGGGTAAGTCGTCTTTTTATTTGGGACTGAAGAAATCAAATTTAGCTTATGATAGATCGGCCAGTTGGATTATAGGATGAGGACATCTGCAGAGGTCTGTGCCAAACAGTCATGTGTTGAGCAGAATATGCTATGTGGGGAGCGAGTTGTGTAATAATGAAGGGCAATGAAAAGAGTGCAGAGAAGGTGTCTTTTGAAGCAGATCTGAGACATAATGTAGGGTGCAAAGTCACCGTCCGTAAGGGTCGATCTGAAAATGAGGATGAATAGTGGGTGGATGGGAGAGATGATAGCACATGAAAGGTCCTGTGGGTGCACTTTCATAGGGGAGAAGACACTGCTCTTGTATGCTTGAACTAACAGCATCAAGAGCATTAGTTGCCATCGTGGTTGCATCTTTATATATGAAGAGGTATTGTTGAGAATTCCAATCTTTGCATTTCTGCAGGCGAGGGCACATCCAGATATTCAGACCTCAGATGCTTACTGTAATACAGAGTCGAGGACTGAGGAACCCGGCAAAGGTTCGGAGGGGATAATGTGAGTTAAGATTGCCAGGAATGTGTTGTGGGCACTCTCAGATCATGTGGTCTACAAGTGAGGCCAGATCACCATGTATTTGGTCTTAGGACTATGCAGACTCTTAGTGGGAGGGATATCATCTGGAACTAGAAAGAACTATCATACCATGGGAAGGACACCATCTCTTTACTCCCTCAGCTCAGATAAAAGAGTGCGCATATGACTCTCTCCGCTGCACCTTCGCTGCCATCCTCAGTGTTGGGCTTTGCACATAAATGTATCTTTTGGAAATCGTCTGGTGTGCAGCAATATATTTACCCGGCACGCCTCTCCTCTCTCAATGTCATCATCTGATAACTCTTAAATTCTCAAGCTCACCCATCAGTCCCTCTAACAACCACACGTCAAGACAATTCAATATGCCCTTCTTATGCATAACCAGGGTGACGCTAAGCGGCCGATTCACAAAATACCTCCGCACTCGTGGCAGAGGCCCCACTGTCATGCTAGGGTCCCACACTTGTGGCGGCCTCCGCAATAGGTATCTGCAGTATGGAACTCCCGCCATGAGTGCGGGACCGCCACCACAAGTGTGGAGGATTTTTGTGAATAGGGCCATAGTGTACACTTTTGTGCCCCATAACAATAAGGTCACAACTGGCACCATTTAGGTTCATTTAGTGGATGCCCCTGTACCCTTTACTGGGATGATTACAAACTTACTGTTAAATTGCCGACCCCTACGCAAACAGCTGTTTGTGTAGGTTTCGCTGCTATAAGAGGTAGGATATTTAGCACACCCAGAATTTACCAGGTGCCATTAAATGTGCATCCCTGCAAAATCTTTGCAGGTCAAAACGGCCAGAATTCAAGGGGTCAAAAATTCCCAATAAACCGGGTACATGCAGATTTTGAGTGCTGTAAGCTCCAAAAGCTAGACGTTATGCCCCATTTTCAGGCAGATGACTATTGCACATGATAAATTCTGAAACCTTGGTGTTGGATATGATCAGATGCAATCATTTTCGCATCCCAAGCTCTCTTAATCAGGTCTTATGTAGCTTCTTGAAACCTATGTGATATAAATACTCTGACGATCATCAAGCACACTTGATAGGTATTTTTACAATATGTATTTATTTGATTTGCAGTAGCGCTTCAATAACAAATAATGTGTATTTGTAGAGCACACTTCCTGGCACTATTGAATGATAATGGATGCTTATTTTTACCCACCTCAACGGTACTTTGATCTCAAAAGTATAAGTGGGCCCATCAGGATTTGAACCTGTGACCTCAGAAAACAATCCATGGTGCAATTGAAACAATGAATTTGATATCAAGACCAGACTAGGCTGTGTACTAGTGATTTACTTGACCAGAGGCAATGTAGGGGATTTAAACTCCATAAGGCCTATTATTTTATATACAGTGCTAACAAGAACTTTCTGGCCCTCTTGTAAGATCTCAAGATACTCTCATTCAGTACTCAAAAATAGGGCTTCCGTGTGTGTGGACGAACAAGAGCTGGGTCTTTGTAAGTTGTGTTTTATACCGACAAAATCCACTAATTGGGTATCAAGGTTAAAGCTGGGATCTAATGGACCTATAGGAGGAACGCACACAAGCGTTTGTTGCATTGTTGAATGGTAAACAACCCATCACCCCGCATGTTGTTACAACGTGGTCGTTACAACGACCGCGTTGTAACAACGCATACCATTACCCTGCAAGTCATAGCAACGACTTGCAGAGGGAGGAGAAGGTGTTGGATTCAAAATCCAACACCTTCCCTACTGTCCGCACAGACTGGAGTTGGAATAGTAAATTATATTATTCCAACATCCAGCCCCTCCTCTGCAAGGCGTTGTTACGACTTGCGGGGTAATGGTATGCGTTGTTGCAACACGGTCATTGTAACGACCGCGTTGTAACAAGATGCGGGGTAACGGGCTACGGAAAAAAGAGGCATATTCCTGTTAAACAGATTCAACATGTTTGATTGGGCTTGATTCTCCACTGGCAGCCTATAGTGAACCTTCCCTGGTAGTCGGGAGCCTCGACCATAAATGCTGCTGCCTCAACAGTCTACTGCTGCTTACAGGTATCTGCGTACTTGTAAGCATCTCTTTCTAGTTCCATCCCTGCTGTCCTATGTATGACACTGTGGCTTTTTAGGGCTCAGGATGGGTAGTATATGGGGTAGTAAGGAGTTTTTGGTGATCATCAATCACTAGATATTAGGGTAGTAAAGAGCCTTTAGGAATCAAGGATGGATAGTTAATTTTATTAATATAAAAATGTAATTAACAGTAAATTAAATTAATAATTATTACATTAAATAATCCAAATATCTATCTATCTATCTATCTATCTATCTATCTATCTATCTATCTATCTATCTATCTATCTAGTATATATATACATATATATCTATATATTCACTGAAAAAACCATAGGTTTCACACATGTTATAGTTAGCGGAAATTTTACTGATAAAAAACCAATGAAATTCCCCCGTTATAGTTAGTGCAGGCAACTATAACTCACGCGACCGCAATGCACTACTGATGACGTCACATGTTACATCACTCATGACATGGTCAGTGACATCACTCATGACATCACTGATGACATCTCAAATGACATCACTGATGACATCATCCAGTGAATGTGTGTTTTTCTGAAAATTAAATATGTTTTATATATGTCTATCTCAAGGTCGATGGAAGAATAAATGAGTATATAAGTGTCTAAATTGATGATTTGTTTCTGAAAAATTGATTGTACAACTGACTGATTAAGTGTATCTTTTTGAATACATGGCTTAGTGAGTAATGTTTAAATGTGTAAATACCTGTATCAGTCTCTCACTTTGTATATAAGTGGCTGCATGGGTTGGTGAGTAGCTACATGAGTGTCTATATAGGTTAATAGTTGGTTTTTTGAGTATCAGTATGAGTGTCTGAGTGTCTTCATGGTGCGGTGGGGGGTATTACGTAGTGCATAGATGCATGAATGAGTGACTCACTGTTTGTATGTGTTGAAGACAGCATGTGTGCAGGACTGTATGGGTGGATGAGTGTGTGCATGGGTGTGTTAGTGAGTGAATGACTGTCTCAATAGTGTCTTCATAAGTAACTACATATGTTTTAAACTAGTATATGTGACTATTGGTGTTTATAAGTGAGTATATGTGAGAGTGAGAGATTGGAAGAGTTCCTGTATGAATAAGTATGTGTTTCTATAAGTGATTGTTAAAAAGACTAAGTATGTGTAAGTTTCTGTAAAAGTAAGTGTGCTGGTGTGTGTATAACTGTATATGCAAGTAAATGGATGTTTGATTCTTTATTAGCATGAGTGACTATGTGTGTGAGTAACTCTATGGATGAGTGGGATTGTGTTACAGGATGTTTAGGTGTATGAGTACATATGATGTGTGAGTACATGTATGAGTGACTGCATAGGATTGTTGGTGGATGAGTGGATGTGTATGTGGATCTTAGAATTACTGAATAGGTTGTTGTAACTGTTATTGGTATGTCCATTGTTTTGAAAATTTTAGTCTCTATTTTTGAATGTTTGTATCAAAGGTTATATTAGGGTGAGAGGAGGTCTACCACTCTGTCACAAGGATAATGTCATCAGTGATGTCATTTGAGATGTCATGAGTGATGTCACTGACCATGTCATGAGTGATGTAATATGTAACGTCATCAGTAGTGCATTGCGGGCGCGCGAGTTATAGTTAGCTGAACTAACTATAACGGGGGAATTTCATTGGTTTTTTACGAGTGAAATGTCCAGCTAACTATAACATGTGTGAAACCTTTGGTTTTTTCATTGAATTTCTAAGGTTTTTTAAATGCTAATTCCTAACTATAACGTGTGTGAAACCCATGGTTTTTTCAGTGAATTTGCAAGGTTTTTTAAATGCTAATTTTTTTTTTTTCTTCTTTTTTTTTTTACATATTTTTATTTTAATTTTCTATCCTTTTTTAAAGACTATGGTTAAATTTTTAAAATTCTACAATATGTTTTTTTTAACATATTTTATAAAATAAACAGGTAAAATTTATTAGCAATACCTTTTTTCCTTTTTTTTAAATTTTTTTTTTAGTACGCGTACCGTAAGCTTACGGTAAGCGTACGGTTTACGCAATGTCCGTAATTTATCTACGCTGTTTGCGTATAGTTACTCCGCGTGGGGCGCGTACGCGTGTATGCTACACGCGCACGTTACGCGGAAGTGTCGGGAGTGACTGTTATGCGCAAGCGCGTGTCTTTTTTACGCGCATGCGTACTTTTGCCGTAAGCGTACCGTAAGCGTACAGTAGGTCATGTGATCATGAAACACAACTTTTGATTGGTTGAAACTACTTTCAGTTCTAGAACTCTCCTACACCACACCCATTCCTCTCATTTCTGCTTGTGATCCCTTAGGAGAAGGAGCTGGGTTGTCTTTGTGATACGATGGCAGAACAGCAGAGCTCTTCTGATAGTGAGGCTAGCAGCACTACCTTGAGGCAGAGAGCGAGGAAACAAAAGACCTCTTACGTATGGGAGTATTTTACTTTTCCAGAAGGCCAGCAAAAGGTAAATGCACCCTTAGTGACTTGCAAGCTGTGTAAGCGTGTACTTTCAAGAGGTAATCCTGACAGGAAGTATTCCTTTGGGAATCACACCATGATGAGACACCTTAAGGATGTACACAGAAGGACACATGCTCGACTTACTGAAGGTAACCCTTCAGTAAATCAACCAAGCACATCCACAGCAGCTCAGCCTGGACCATCATCTGCAGGGCCGAGTCCTTCTTCTGCAGGTCAGGTGAGCCCTTCATCTGTGGGGGGAGCATCTCCTTTTTCTGGTCCTCTGGAAATTAACCCTCGGTTTGCGAGGGTTGAAGTATGGTGCGCCACTTGTCACGATCTAATTACTTATAGGGAGACCAGTGTTTCCCTAGTGAACAGTAAAATAGATCAGCACACTTGTCGTACCGTCTAATATTCCCAATCTTTCTTTCCTCTGTCCCTGCATGAACACAACGGCTCTTTTAAGAGCCAACCTTACCTTTCATCTATTTTTTATATATTTTTTTTTAAACTTTTTTTTTTTTTTTTTTTTACCGTACGCGTACGGTACGCGTAATTTTTTTTTTTTTTTTTAAAAACACTAAAAATCAATTATCACATTACAAGGTCCTTGAGAGACTACAATTAAAAACTGCAAATGTGATTGTAGAGAAGTGGAAAAAAGGGACCATGACATTATTGACTTACCATACCCACTCAAAAAAAGATTTATTCATTTAATTTATTTTTAATTGCTTTTAAAATGGTTCTAGTTTTCGAAAATTTTCTATCTCAATCTGAAAAAAAAGAAAAAAGTATTAATATTTAATAAAACATTTAATAATACAGTACACATATTTACATATTTTTCAAAAAATATGTTTGCCTTTTTTTTGCTGTTTTCAGAAAATATTGCATTTCACTATAAATTGTGAAAGCAATTGCATTCATCATTTAACAGCAGGCAAAAAAAAATTAACAATCTCAAAGATTGTTTTTAAAAAAGCCCACAATCTCTTTTTCCATAAACATAACTTTAAAGAAATGCATAATATTCTAAAAAAATATCATCTAATATCAATACTTATTTCTTTAAAATACCGTCTGATATTTTTGTTTCAGAAGTATAATCACAATAATATATGTCAAATAACTCCACAATACATCTGGTTCCATTTCCTTTAGGCCAAATAGTAATTTAAAAATTCTTTTTTTGTTTAATTTCCAATGGTAATCCAATAAAAAACAAAAGTTTAAATTGTACAGATGTCACCGATTCTCTGTAACATTTTGGTTTCCGAAAGATTAATTAATAATTAAATAAGTCCACAATAGAATTGTTTACTTTTCCGCATGGCCAAATAGTAATTTTAAAAATCTTTTTTGAAAAAATTTCCAATGGCAATCCAATAACATTCCAAAATTTAAATTGTGCAGATGTTACCGATTTTTTCTAAATTTTTGGTTTTCCAAAGTTTCCTTAAAAAATGGAAAAATTCCACATTACAATTGGTTACCTTTCCATTAGGCCAAATGATAATTTGTTAAATCTTTTTATTTGTAAATTCCAAATGGTAATCCAATAAAATGGTAAAATTGTTTTCTCCAGATGTTGTCAAATCTCTCTAAAATTTAGGTTTCAAGGAAGATTAGATAGGAATTTGCTAAATCAAAAGGCAAACGTTGCTTAAAAATCAATTGGGAATCATTACACAGTGTCCAGCCTTTTTCACATTTAAGATAAACTGTGTAATGACCAGAAGTTACAGTAGGTCCATCATGGAAAATTATTGCAACTGTTACAAAAGTTTTTCCTGAAATTGATAATTGCTGTCCTGTAAACTTCTTTATTAAAGTATCCAATTTTGAACCATCAGCTCTACATCGTTGCATCATTAAAATTACATACTGTCTGTATTCCTTTAAAATTAATGTTGAAAACATGTCAGATTTACACTCACTGCATTGCATGCTATGATTAGCATCTTTAACTAATTTAGCAAAAGTGACTGTTTTACTCTCTGGCAATGTTAAATAAATAAACCTTTCAGAATCAACATTAGAGCCACATATATTATAACAGTTTTCACAACTATGTTCCCATTTATAAGAGAGACCAAATAAATTTTCAATGTTAACCCCTTCTTCTTCCAGTACCTGAAGAAAATAAATCAAGAATTCCTGTGCGTCTTGCTGTACATTTTGAGAAAACTGTGTTCGTCCTGAACATACATCTAAAACTTTTCTAATTTCAGTAGCACTTTCTATTTGAGTTTTATCATTACTCAGCTTTTCAAAAAGGAGACTCAGCACAGTACAGAATCTTTTTCCCTGATTTACTATTATCTGCTCTTGCAAACTTTCCAGATAAAATGCAACATTCAGCACTACATTAGCGTAGCAGTTGACACCAGAGCTATTTTCAAAATAACATCCTACAACCTGTTCTTCATTTTCCTTATTCTTTTTGCTTGCAATTACATCACTCCTCTTTTTTTTCCTCCTCTCTACATCTTCATTACAGATATTCTCATTTCTCCTTTTACGAGAAACTACACGTTTCTCCAACACAGGATACTGACCTAAATGAGGAGCATAGCTTCTTCTTAATCTATTATACTCCTTTACACAATTTGTATCAGCACTAACTTTTGAATCATCAAAGTCTATCATGAATAAACCTGATAATGTTTTCACTCGTGACAAAGCAACATATGCCATACCTTCTTTGAACACAGTTGAACCAATGTTCACAAATGCACAATCTACAGTCAATCCTTGAGACTTGTGAATAGTTACAGCATATGCTAGAGAAAACGGAAACTGCTTCCTACGTACATATAAGTCTTTCACAAGCATGAAACGAACTGTACAACGACAAATATCTTTAACTTCTTCTATCTGATCAAATTTTATTTTTAAACATTCAATTCCATCTTTTTTCTGATAATTAATAAAACCCACAACTCTTCCCATAGCTCCATTAACTAAACCTTTTTCAACATCCAAATTTCTCCTTAAAAATACTCTACAGTTCATGCAAACATATAGATTTTTTTCTAATCCAGCTGTTTTGGAAATCTTCTTCTCTAGTGAATCCAATTTATTTTTCAGTGTGCCTGTTAATGTGACAGTAATTCTTCCATCCTCAATTTTGTCCACTGCTTCCAATTTCCTGATATCTTCCTTTTCCAATTTCAAAAGCTCCTCATTGAATATTGAGCATTCACGTAGAGTTGGCATTAAGCAGATGACACTTTTGTTTTCTGCAATGTTCTTGTATATCTTCTCTGCAACTATTTCTTCCTTTGGAAATAAATTATGTAGCAGCCGAGTCTGTAATGCTTTTTTGCCAGCTTCTGTGAGTAGTCCAATCCTGATATCTTTCAGAATACTTCCATATTCTTCATCGTTTGCTTGCCTCATATTAGTTGTAAGTTCCTTGTACTCAAAGAAGGACCAAATATTTGTATTACCGATGCTTCCCAATGACTTCTTCGTGTCTTCATGTGTCACAGTATTAAACACTGGTTGTCCTTTAACTGGAGTAAGTTGCAAAAGATCTCCAAAAACTATGACATGTTTTCCTCCAAATAACACGTCATAGTCTGACTTCAGAATTTGCTGCATTCTTAAATGCACAAAGGCAAGCATTAAGTTCGATACCATGCTCACCTCATCAATAATGAGAACTTGCATCTTCTTCAATACTCTTGAAACTTCCAAGCATGCTTCTCCAGTTAGCTTGTTGTATTGTATTTTGTTCTCATGCTCCACTGGTAACATTAGCAAACGATGTAAAGTGATTCCTTTTATGTTATATGCTGCTAACCCAGTTGGAGCAGTAACCACACAAGACAAAGTAGAATCCGTTTTTTGCTGTAGGTAGCTTCTGATGACTTTTATTAGGAAACTTTTTCCAGTTCCAGCTTGTCCGCTTACATACATCCTGATTGGATGAAATGATGTGCATGAGCAATCTTTTTTTTCATGTAGAAATCCGTGATCAATTTTGTTTCTGATCTCTTCATAAATTTGTTGCTGCTCTTCGTTCAGTTGTCTTTCCAAATTTTGTAAGTCTATAAATTCTCCTTGAGCTTGATTCATAGCCGTTTCCACTTCATTCATGGCTATTGATGCTTCATTTTCAACGATTGGTTGTCCTAGGGGATCTTGACTGAGTGTTCCTGAACTTTGGCTGTCCTGAGAACTGTCTCTAGCTATTTCTGCTGCAATTGTAGTTTCCTGTTCAATTTCTTCATTTAACATTTGCAGATAAGTTGTGAATGTACTGCATTGTATGCTGTCTTTGCAAGCATTAAAAGAATCTTCATAGCTTTGAAATTCTCCCAGTAGTTCATCCTCTGTACGCCATGGTTTAAACAGCTGTAAAAGAGCCAAGTAGTAAAATTCCTTTTTGTCACTAGTGTCGCAACTCAGCTTCCGGTGATTTATCAAACTTCCTTTTGTTTGCTTCACCAAACATCCTTCCTCACCAATGACTTTATATTTTCCATTGTTGATGTCTTCTGCGGCTTTCCGTGAATAAATGTAGTTCTGCAGCACTTCATAGAGACACATGTTCTCCAGATGATGACTTCTCTTTGGGTAATATGTATCCAACATGTTTGATTTCAAAATATCTGTACTTTCTGGGTCATTCTCGGCCAAATATTCAATTTCTCCAACAGATTTCAGTACCTGATTTCTCATTGCTGCAAGGCCTAAACTTGCCCAAATTCTTCTTCTTGATTTCGAGTAGTGACTTGCAGAAGATAACCTATCTGAACATTCGTAGGATCCAATTTCTCGATGCGATAACATCTTCAAACTGAAACTGTACAGCTTCTTACTGACAGTTTTCTCGTGAGAAATCTCTTCCCACATTTCCTTCAATTCTGTTTTTTCTGATTTCGTAATGTAAGACGTTACATATCGAGCAACAGCAATGGAATTGTCAGCTACATACTGTATATCCATGTTAGCGTTCCACATGGATAAAATCACTGGGTTGTAGTCATTTATATTTTTTGATTCTTCTTTTCTTTTAAGGTTGTAGGTATTCTTAGGTGATTTTCTTGTGATAGTATGTCTCACAGATGACATAAAACTGTTAACTCTTCCATTTGAAAGAACAGGTCTAGGAAATCCAAATCGACATTTAGTGTAGTATTTATCTTTGCTCTTGTATTTCCGTTGACAGTATTTTCCACACCGATGACTTTGGAAACGTAAAACTTGCTCCTTTAACTTTTTCTCTTCTGTGCTTTTTGGTATAGCACATGTTGCATATTCTTCAATGTAAGATAACACTGCTTCATCAGTATCTGTTCCAAACTTTGGGGCATCCTTGATCCACAACAGCATATGAATATGAGGAGCACCTCTTGCCTGGTACTCTTTTCTCCAAAAGAAATCCACTACTTCTCCTAGAGGTGGATTTTTTTTATTGCAGATGAAGGACATCATAGCCTCAAATCTATGATTGAAATATCTGCAAACATTAACCGGATCCAATGAGCACAGTTCTCCTGCTGTCTTGTATTCGATGTTTTTAATGTTTGAATTTGCCTCTCGTAGAAAATCCAGTAAATCATCCCAAGCGTACTCGGCACAGCTTAGGGTAAGGAACCATGTTGGAGTTCCTAAATTCCGTAACATGCATTTTAATTCACCATGGCGTCGGTACCAATATTCATTTGTCCCACGCTGACAAGCCATCAGATTGATCAGTTGTGTTTCCAAATGATCATCTCGGTGCTACACTTTCTCCATAAAATCCTTAGCAGACACATTTTGTAAATGTACTCCACTTTTTAAAATGTGATTTACTGCATAAGACAGTGCAGACAAGTCGCTTTCAAATAAAAGATGGAACAAATAAGGAATACTTTGTCGAAATCTGGGATCTTCAGCATATAGTCTTGTAGTCCGATACTCAGAAGCTGGAATCTGTTCCGGACGTTCATCGTATCGTCCTCCTTTTCCTTTAGGAAACAGCTGGGGAAAACATCGAGCTTCCAAGCTCTCCTCCCATACACTCACAGGAGTTCCTTTTGCTTTCTTCATCTGAAATAGATCAATATTGTCTCCCATAACTTCTTTTGAATGAAGAGGATGTATGCTAAAATGTTCATAAATTTCTTCTTCCTTTGACTTGTCCACTTTTTCAATTTGTCCAGTTGGTGTTTCTGTGTCTTCTTGTAAATCTTCTTCTTCTTCTTCTTCTATATAAATTGATTCATACCATTTGTTATTCCTTTTCAAATACAAATTTGCTCTTTGTACTTTCCGTACATCTACCAGCTCCTGCCAAATCTTCTTATTCTTTGTAGGTACACCATTAACCAGAATAATTAATGGTTCAGTTTCCAAAGTATCCGCATCAATAGTTTCCATATTTTTTTTCAAATCCAAGGGCAAATACACCACTCTACCTTTTAAACCTCTCAGTAAATCTGAAGGAGGTAATTTACCAGTTTTGGGCTCCATACGTACTATGGTCTGGAACGGATGAACACATTGAATGAGTATAGACTCATATGTATTTAATTCAGAAAGTTCAGCAGGAATAGCATCCAATTCTAAATTATTATGTACAGCTCTGGTCGGCATTCTATTTTCCTCTAACTTGTTGTAACAGTATTTACAAATACGCTGAACTTCACCCAATTCAAAACAATTTTCAAGAAATATATAGGTGGCAAAATCCTTCCACTTATAATTATCTTCATTTTCACTCTTTCTGTAGACATTAACATACCTGGTTTGTTTTCTATAATGAGTTCTGCGGCAACAAATACAAGTAATATTTGGTCTTTCATTAGAGATTATTGCAAATTTTGTTATGTGATCATTAAATGTCTTACTTACAGAGGGTTCTACATTTTCTTCCACTTCTTCCTCATTTACTGTGTCCTTCTCTGCACTGTTTTGTTCAGGACCAAAGTAACAAAACTGAATTTCATCAACAACCTTCTCTACATCTGATACCGTTCCACGGAACAGAGCCCTATTCAATTCATCTAACTTTATTGCTGGACTTTTAGCAAAATACAACCGTCTCACAAACTTTCTCATTTCAGTATGATGAACAGCCAGCATCCTAAAATGATGGAAAACACTATTACACACTTTTCTAGATAGACAAGCCAGAGAATGACCCTGCAAACCAGTATTCTCTCTCACTCTGCATGGATCTAGACTTTGAAGCACCTTAATCTTCTGTTTCACACTTTTTTTGCTATATTCTCTTAGAAACTCACGAAATTTATCAATAGATTCCTGACGCACAGTGCAAATACTACTACAATTCCAAGTGTACACTGGGGCTTTAGGACGTCTCCCCATAGCCTCATCCGCCATCACTTGTACCTCATCTCTTGGAACCATTATCTCCTTCTCCATTATGCAACCATTTTTCACTTCATAAGCACGACCTCTGGTGTCAACTGCATGCAGCAAACTATTACTTTGAAAATAACTCTCTTCATTAAAAAAAGGTTCACTACTTGAACTATGCATCCATTTTCCTAAAAACACTTTACAAAAGTTTATTCTGTTCACTACTCTTTTCCTTTTGCTATGTGATTTCAGTATATTAACCATTTTGTCTAATGTACGCATCCTATTCAAAATTAAAATGAATAGTTTCCTTTTTAATTCTAATGCCTTTGCTGCAATGGCTTCAATTTCTTTTTTTCTCTTATAAAACTTTGCCTTTTGCTTATATTTCTTCACATCCTTTATCAAATTGGACATAACTCTCCTCTGAAACATTTTTCTACGTATCTCTTTAAACGCTGTTTTTCTGTTTAAGTTTATCTTTTTAGTTGCAGAAGGTATATTTGCATTAACTAAATTCTCAATTTTTTCCTGTCCTTTTCGATTGAAATCATTCTTTCCAGTACAGACATTTTGTACATTTTTCCTTTTTTTGAATATGTTCCTTAGAAAATCTTTTGTTTGCTTACCAGAAGATTTTTTCTTCTTCCCAACATGAGCATCTTCAACTAACTTAGGTCCTCCAGTTGTCTTCAAATATAGGTTTTTTTTGTGCTCTTTTTTTACTCTGGATTTTGTAGGCATCTTAAATTTTGTTCACTGCTCTTCAGCAATACCTGAAAAAAACTAAAAAAAAATTCCTTTATTTTATTTAAATATATTACTACATTTGTTTTCACATTAGTCACAAAACGAAATTTCTTTGCCAATTTGAAAGCACACTTACTGCTCTTTTTTTGGGCAAGTGATAAACACTTTTACAGACTGACACATTATGAATCCACTTTTCAGATTTTTTAAAAAGCACATGTCCAAACTGCTTTTTCAGACCATCACCATTTGTAACCTGGGTGACTGCCTACACTCCAGCAAGGGCAACCAGCCTTAGTGATGCTGAATGTATTTGCATTACTGACTGAAACCTCAAACCCCACTCGCTTGTGAATACTGTGCATGATTCCACATGGTAAGTAGCTGGCTGTGTGCTAAGAGTCTGCTTCTGCACCAAAAAAAGGCTCCCCCTTTCCTTCTAATCCAACTGTGAAATCACCAGAGCAATACGCAATAAATCTATGCCTGTAATTCCTATTTACACACAGAGTCATGTTTTCACATTAGTCACAAAACGAAATTTCTTTGCCAATTTGAAAGCACACTTACTACTCTTTTTTTTGGCAAGTGATAAATACTTTTACAGACTGACACATTATGAATCCACTTTTCAGATTCTAACAACAGCACATGTCCAAACAGCTTTTTGAGACCAGCAACATGTGTAACCTGGGTGACTGACTACACTCCAGCAAGGGCAACCAGCCTTAGTGATGCTGAATGTATTTGCATTACTGATTGAAACCTCAAACCCCACTCGCTTGTGAATACTGTGCATGATTCCACATGGTAAGTAGCTGGCTGTGTGCTAAGAGTCTGCTTCTGCACCAAAAAAGGCTCCCCCTTTCCTTCTAATGCAACTGTGAAATCACCAGAGCAATACGCAATAAATCTCTGCCTGTAATTCCTATTTGCACACAGAGTCATGTTTTCACATTAGTCACAAAACGAAATTTCTTTGCCAATTTGAAAGCACACTTACTGCTCTTTTTTTTGGCAAGTGATAAACACTTTTACAGACTGACACATTATGAATCCACTTTTCAGATTTTTTAAAAAGCACATGTCCAAACTGCTTTTTCAGACCAGCACCATTTGTAACCTGGGTGTCTGCCTACACTCCAGCAAGGGCAACCAGCCTTAGTGATGCTGAATGTGTTTGCATTACTGACTGAAACCTCAAACCCCACTCGCTTGTGAATACTGTGCATGATTCCACATGGTAAGTAGCTGGCTGTGTGCTAAGAGTCTGCTTCTGCACCAAAAAATGGCTACCCCTTTCCATCTAATGCAACTGTGAAATCACCAGAGCAATACGCAATAAATCTCTGCCTGTAATTCCTATTTGGACACAGAGTCATGTTTTCACATTAGTCACAAAACGAAATTTCTTTGCCAATTTGAAAGCACACTTACTGCTCTTTTTTTTGGCAAGTGATAAACACTTTTACAGACTGACACATTATGAATCCACTTTTCAGATTTTTTAAAAAGCACATGTCCAAACTGCTTTTACAGACCAGCACCATTTGTAACCTGGGTGTCTGCCTACACTCCAGCAAGGGCAACCAGCCTTAGTGATGCTGAATGTATTTGCATTACTGACTGAAACCTCGAACCCCACTCGCTTGTGAATACTGTGCATGATTCCACAGGGTAAGCAGCTGGGTGTGTGCTAAGAGTCAGCTTCTGCACCAAAAAATGGCTCCCCCTTTCCATCTAATGCAACTGTGAAATCACCAGAGCAATACGCAATAAATCTCTGCCTGTAATTCCTATTTGCACACAGAGTCATGTTTTCACATTAGTCACAAAACGAAATTTCTTTGCCAATTTGAAAGCACACTTACTGCTCTTTTTTTTGGCAAGTGATAAACACTTTTACAGACTGACACATTATGAATCCACTTTTCAGATTTTTTAAAAAGCACATGTCCAAACTGCTTTTACAGACCAGCACCATTTGTAACCTGGGTGTCTGCCTACACTCCAGCAAGGGCAACCAGCCTTAGTGATGCTGAATGTATTTGCATTACTGACTGAAACCTCAAACCCCACTCGCTTGTGAATACTGTGCATGATTCCACATGGTAAGTAGCTGGCTGTGTGCTAAGAGTCTGCTTCTGCACCAAAAAAGGCTCCCCCTTTCCTTCTAATGCAACTGTGAAATCACCAGAGCAATACGCAATAAATCTCTGCCTGTAATTCCTATTTGCACACAGAGTCATGTTTTCACATTAGTCACAAAACGAAATTTCTTTGCCAATTTGAAAGCACACTTACTGCTCTTTTTTTTGGCAAGTGATAAACCCTTTTACAGACTGACACATTATGAATCCACTTTTCAGATTTTTTAAAAAGCACATGTCCAAACTGCTTTTTCAGACCAGCACCATTTGTAACCTGGGTGTCTGCCTACACTCCAGCAAGGGCAACCAGCCTTAGTGATGCTGAATGTGTTTGCATTACTGACTGAAACCTCAAACCCCACTCGATTGTGAATACTGTGCATGATTCCACATGGTAAGTAGCTGGCTGTGTGCTAAGAGTCTGCTTCTGCACCAAAAAATGGCTCCCCCTTTCCATCTAATGCAACTGTGAAATCACCAGAGCAATACGCAATAAATCTCTGCCTGTAATTCCTATTTGGACACAGAGTCATGTTTTCACATTAGTCACAAAACGAAATTTCTTTGCCAATTTGAAAGCACACTTACTGCTCTTTTTTTTGGCAAGTGATAAACACTTTTACAGACTGACACATTATGAATCCACTTTTCAGATTTTTTAAAAAGCACATGTCCAAACTGCTTTTACAGACCAGCACCATTTGTAACCTGGGTGTCTGCCTACACTCCAGCAAGGGCAACCAGCCTTAGTGATGCTGAATGTATTTGCATTACTGACTGAAACCTCGAACCCCACTCGCTTGTGAATACTGTGCATGATTCCACAGGGTAAGCAGCTGGGTGTGTGCTAAGAGTCAGCTTCTGCACCAAAAAATGGCTCCCCCTTTCCATCTAATGCAACTGTGAAATCACCAGAGCAATACGCAATAAATCTCTGCCTGTAATTCCTATTTGCACACAGAGTCATGTTTTCACATTAGTCACAAAACGAAATTTCTTTGCCAATTTGAAAGCACACTTACTGCTCTTTTTTTTGGCAAGTGATAAACACTTTTACAGACTGACACATTATGAATCCACTTTTCAGATTTTTTAAAAAGCACATGTCCAAACTGCTTTTACAGACCAGCACCATTTGTAACCTGGGTGTCTGCCTACACTCCAGCAAGGGCAACCAGCCTTAGTGATGCTGAATGTATTTGCATTACTGACTGAAACCTCAAACCCCACTCGCTTGTGAATACTGTGCATGATTCCACATGGTAAGTAGCTGGCTGTGTGCTAAGAGTCTGCTTCTTCACCAAAAAATGGCTCCCCCTTTCCATCTAATGCAACTGTGAAATCACCAGAGCAATACGCAATAAATCTCTGCCTGTAATTCCTATTTGCACACAGAGTCATGTTTTCACATTAGTCACAAAACGAAATTTCTTTGCCAATTTGAAAGCACACTTACTGCTCTTTTTTTTGGCAAGTGATAAACACTTTTACAGACTGACACATTATGAATCCACTTTTCAGATTTTTTAAAAAGCACATGTCCAAACTGCTTTTTCAGACCAGCACCATTTGTAACCTGGGTGTCTGCCTACACTCCAGCAAGGGCAACCAGCCTTAGTGATGCTGAATGTGTTTGCATTACTGACTGAAACCTCAAACCCCACTCGCTTGTGAATACTGTGCATGATTCCACATGGTAAGTAGCTGGCTGTGTGCTAAGAGTCTGCTTCTGCACCAAAAAATGGCTCCCCCTTTCCATCTAATGCAACTGTGAAATCACCAGAGCAATACGCAATAAATCTCTGCCTGTAATTCCTATTTGGACACAGAGTCATGTTTTCACATTAGTCACAAAACGAAATTTCTTTGCCAATTTGAAAGCACACTTACTGCTCTTTTTTTTGGCAAGTGATAAACACTTTTACAGACTGACACATTATGAATCCACTTTTCAGATTTTTTAAAAAGCACATGTCCAAACTGCTTTTACAGACCAGCACCATTTGTAACCTGGGTGTCTGCCTACACTCCAGCAAGGGCAACCAGCCTTAGTGATGCTGAATGTATTTGCATTACTGACTGAAACCTCGAACCCCACTCGCTTGTGAATACTGTGCATGATTCCACAGGGTAAGCAGCTGGGTGTGTGCTAAGAGTCAGCTTCTGCACCAAAAAATGGCTCCCCCTTTCCATCTAATGCAACTGTGAAATCACCAGAGCAATACGCAATAAATCTCTGCCTGTAATTCCTATTTGCACACAGAGTCATGTTTTCACATTAGTCACAACACGAAATTTCTTTGCCAATTTGAAAGCACACTTACTGCTCTTTTTTTTGGCAAGTGATAAACACTTTTACAGACTGACACATTATGAATCCACTTTTCAGATTTTTTAAAAAGCACATGTCCAAACTGCTTTTACAGACCAGCACCATTTGTAACCTGGGTGTCTGCCTACACTCCAGCAAGGGCAACCAGCCTTAGTGATGCTGAATGTATTTGCATTACTGACTGAAACCTCAAACCCCACTCGCTTGTGAATACTGTGCATGATTCCACATGGTAAGTAGCTGGCTGTGTGCTAAGAGTCTGCTTCTGCACCAAAAAAGGCTCCCCCTTTCCTTCTAATGCAACTGTGAAATCACCAGAGCAATACGCAATAAATCTCTGCCTGTAATTCCTATTTGCACACAGAGTCATGTTTTCACATTAGTCACAAAACGAAATTTCTTTGCCAATTTGAAAGCACACTTACTGCTCTTTTTTTTGGCAAGTGATAAACCCTTTTACAGACTGACACATTATGAATCCACTTTTCAGATTTTTTAAAAAGCACATGTCCAAACTGCTTTTTCAGACCAGCACCATTTGTAACCTGGGTGTCTGCCTACACTCCAGCAAGGGCAACCAGCCTTAGTGATGCTGAATGTGTTTGCATTACTGACTGAAACCTCAAACCCCACTCGATTGTGAATACTGTGCATGATTCCACATGGTAAGTAGCTGGCTGTGTGCTAAGAGTCTGCTTCTGCACCAAAAAATGGCTCCCCCTTTCCATCTAATGCAACTGTGAAATCACCAGAGCAATACGCAATAAATCTCTGCCTGTAATTCCTATTTGGACACAGAGTCATGTTTTCACATTAGTCACAAAACGAAATTTCTTTGCCAATTTGAAAGCACACGTACTGCTCTTTTTTTTGGCAAGTGATAAACACTTTTACAGACTGACACATTATGAATCCACTTTTCAGATTTTTTAAAAAGCACATGTCCAAACTGCTTTTACAGACCAGCACCATTTGTAACCTGGGTGTCTGCCTACACTCCAGCAAGGGCAACCAGCCTTAGTGATGCTGAATGTATTTGCATTACTGACTGAAACCTCGAACCCCACTCGCTTGTGAATACTGTGCATGATTCCACAGGGTAAGCAGCTGGGTGTGTGCTAAGAGTCAGCTTCTGCACCAAAAAATGGCTCCCCCTTTCCATCTAATGCAACTGTGAAATCACCAGAGCAATACGCAATAAATCTCTGCCTGTAATTCCTATTTGCACACAGAGTCATGTTTTCACATTAGTCACAAAACGAAATTTCTTTGCCAATTTGAAAGCACACTTACTGCTCTTTTTTTTGGCAAGTGATAAACACTTTTACAGACTGACACATTATGAATCCACTTTTCAGATTTTTTAAAAAGCACATGTCCAAACTGCTTTTACAGACCAGCACCATTTGTGACCTGGGTGTCTGCCTACACTCCAGCAAGGGCAACCAGCCTTAGTGATGCTGAATGTATTTGCATTACTGACTGAAACCTCAAACCCCACTCGCTTGTGAATACTGTGCATGATTCCACATGGTAAGTAGCTGGCTGTGTGCTAAGAGTCTGCTTCTTCACCAAAAAATGGCTCCCCCTTTCCATCTAATGCAACTGTGAAATCACCAGAGCAATACGCAATAAATCTCTGCCTGTAATTCCTATTTGCACACAGAGTCATGTTTTCACATTAGTCACAAAACGAAATTTCTTTGCCAATTTGAAAGCACACTTACTGCTCTTTTTTTTGGCAAGTGATAAACACTTTTACAGACTGACACATTATGAATCCACTTTTCAGATTTTTTAAAAAGCACATGTCCAAACTGCTTTTACAGACCAGCACCATTTGTAACCTGGGTGTCTGCCTACACTCCAGCAAGGGCAACCAGCCTTAGTGATGCTGAATGTATTTGCATTACTGACTGAAACCTCAAACCCCACTTGCTTGTGAATACTGTGCATGATTCCACATGGTAAGTAGCTGGCTGTGTGCTAAGAGTCTGCTTCTGCACCAAAAAATGGCTCCCCCTTTCCATCTAATGCAACTGTGAAATCACCAGAGCAATACGCAATAAATCTCTGCCTGTAATTCCTATTTGCACACAGAGTCATGTTTTCACATTAGTCACAAAACGAAATTTCTTTGCCAATTTGAAAGCACACTTACTGCTCTTTTTTTTGGCAAGTGATAAACACTTTTACAGACTGACACATTATGAATCCACTTTTCAGATTTTTTAAAAAGCACATGTCCAAACTGCTTTTTCAGACCAGCACCATTTGTAACCTGGGTGTCTGCCTACACTCCAGCAAGGGCAACCAGCCTTAGTGATGCTGAATGTATTTGCATTACTGACTGAAACCTCAAACCCCACTCGCTTGTGAATACTGTGCATGATTCCACATGGTAAGTAGCTGGCTGTGTGCTAAGAGTCTGCTTCTGCACCAAAAAATGGCTCCCCCTTTCCATCTAATGCAACTGTGAAATCACCAGAGCAATACGCAATAAATCTCTGCCTGTAATTCCTATTTGCACACAGAGTCATGTTTTCACATTAGTCACAAAACGAAATTTCTTTGCCAATTTGAAAGCACACTTACTGCTCTTTTTTTTGGCAAGTGATAAACACTTTTACAGACTGACACATTATGAATCCACTTTTCAGATTTTTTAAAAAGCACATGTCCAAACTGCTTTTACAGACCAGCACCATTTGTAACCTGGGTGTCTGCCTACACTCCAGCAAGGGCAACCAGCCTTAGTGATGCTGAATGTATTTGCATTACTGACTGAAACCTCAAACCCCACTCGCTTGTGAATACTGTGCATGATTCCACATGGTAAGTAGCTGGCTGTGTGCTAAGAGTCAGCTTCTGCACCAAAAAATGGCTCCCCCTTTCCATCTAATGCAACTGTGAAATCACCAGAGCAATACGCAATAAATCTCTGCCTGTAATTCCTATTTGCACACAGAGTCATGTTTCCACATTAGTCACAAAACGAAATTTCTTTGCCAATTTGAAAGCACACTTACTGCTCTTTTTTTTGGCAAGTAATAAACACTTTTACAGACTGACACATTATGAATCCACTTTTCAGATTTTTTAAAAAGCACATGTCCAAACTGCTTTTTCAGACCAGCATCATTTGTAACCTGGGTGTCTGCCTACACTCCAGCAAGGGCAACCAGCCTTAGTGATGCTGAATGTATTTGCATTACTGACTGAAACCTCAAACCCCACTCGCTTGTGAATACTGTGCATGATTCCACATGGTAAGCAGCTACCTGTGTGCTAAGAGTCTGCTTCTGCACCAAAAAATGGCTCCCCCTTTCCATCTAATGCAACTGTGAAATCACCAGAGCAATACGCAATAAATCTCTGCCTGTAATTCCTATTTGCACACAGAGTCATGTTTTCACATTAGTCACAAAACGAAATTTCTTTGCCAATTTGAAAGCACACTTACTGCTCCTTTTTTTGACAAGTGATAAACACTTTTACAGACTGACACATTATGAATACACTTTTCAGATTTTTTAAAAAGCACATGTCCAAACTGCTTTTTCAGACCAGCATCATTTGTAACCTGGGTGTCTGCCTACACTCCAGCAAGGGCAACCAGCCTTAGTGATGCTGAATGTATTTGCATTACTGAGTCCAACCTCAAACCCTTAAACTATTCTTTTATTATACCAGTACACCTTAATTTATTGTGAAAACATAGTCCATATTATTTTACATGTTCCTCACATTTAAATTTCTCCCAAAACAGAAAATAATAAACACAACTTCAACAAAAAGAATTGCATTTCTATTATTCATTTCTTAATTTACCATATACATCCCCTCTCAAACTCTAAACTCACCTTTAAAATTAGTTAGTTGTGAAAGAAATGTGGCACTCAAACAGCAGATTATCAGAGCCAGGATCTCTGTTCTCTACACCTCTCTCCTCTCAGCAGAACCAGATAATGGCAAACTTTCACTCTCTTTTTCCACACATATACATGTTAGTTTCAAATCTCAGTGCTTGCCCCTTTTTTTCAAATGTAATCACACATTTCTATTGGTTGAAAACCAACCCTTTTCCAAAAGTACCCTTCCCCCAACTTGACTTCTGCCTAGTACCCTTCCCCAACTTGACTTCTGCCTGCTACCATAGCAACAGCTCATGGAACACTGCTGTGTGGAGTCAGGTCAGAAGTTCGCCAAACAATGTTTCAATTCCACAGAGCAAGAGTGCTTGACTTTTCAAACCTAACAGCAAATCCATAGTACTGTTCTTTGGTAACACATTTTTCTGTACCAATACAAAACATGCTTCTATTAATTTACACATACAGCCTAGTTTTTATTCTAGAATGGTATGAAACAGCCAATCAGTTCTTTTTTTTTGAAAAAAATATGTATGCCTCCATTTCCAAACTGTCTTTCTTTTCATATTGCCATTCTACTGAAAGACACCTCCTGAGTGCATCCAGTTCTCCTTTGAAGATGTTCACAGTGTGGATTGTAGGGCACAGCTATGTCTTCTGGAGTGAAAAGTATGCAGAGAAAACAGATATGGTGAGAGACCTTGCTTTGCCAAATGTAGACATTAAATGGATTGGTCAGAGAGGGTTAAAGTGGCACCAATTGATGCCATTGGTGAAATCCTTCATGCACATCCAACACCCTGACCTCATAATAGTGCACTGTGGTGGCAATGACCTAGGCACTTTGACTGGGGAGGTCTGGAAATGCTTATGAAGGAGACCTTTGCACAACTGTTTTCACTTTTCCCTAAAACTGCCTTTGTGTTTTCTAACATATGCCAAAGGCAAAAATGGAACTGGTCCAATCATTTCTGTCCGCAGATTGACAAAGCAAGAAAGCACGTCAACAAATCTGTTTCTGCTTTCCTCCGTGACTATGGTATGGGTTCCATTTACCACAACAACTTGCGTTATGACATGCAAGACATTTATAGAGGAGATGGTGTACACTTCAATGATGAAGGGAACAGAGTCTTCCTCTTGAACCTTAGACTCTGCATCGGTACTTACTTGTAGGTACCACAAAAAAATCACTTCATAAACACAACGGCTCTTTTTAGAGCCCCCTAATATCTAAACACTTAAATCTGATTTTCATTTCTGTTTTTTTTTTTTTTTTTACCGTACGCTTACCGTACGCGTACCCCGTGATTTTTTTTAAAATCAATAAATGTTTTCTTTGTACTTTTCTGTCCTTCTTTGACCCCCTTACAAATGTTAGGGGGTCTGTAACTCTCCTCCTTGCCCCCTTTTCTTGTTATCACTCTTTTTTTTCTGAGTGAAACACACGAAATGGCGGCCGCCGCTTCCTGGTTTCGACCGATTCGAATGTTTACTAAGATCTAAGAGCCAATCAGAATCGCGCTCGCGCACGCCACCGTACGTACCGTAAGCGCACCGTAAGCTGGCTCAGATATATATATTGATTTAAAGGCTATTTTCTCAGAATCTACTGAACAGATTTACACCAAACCTACAAAAGGCACTTCCTTGACCTGAGGACTACCTCTCTGCCAAATTTCTAGTAATTCTGTTCAGCCGTTCGGGCTGTAGCCCTGTCTAAAGGTCCTATGGAAAAATGCATGGGAAAAACGTGTTTTGGGACCCCCCTTTTATCTCAGCCCCCGCTTGACGAATCCCCCCGAGACTTTCAGGGAAGGAGCGGAGCGTAGCGCCCCACCTATTTTGAAAAATTCGCGAGGATTCGTCGACCGGCGCCAAAGTTATTCAAAATAGAATGTTGCGGATTTCCTATGGAAACGTGGTCCTAACTATAACTACCTACTGGCGACCGCCAGTAGGTAATATATATATATATATATATATATATACTATTTGGCAAGGTAAAGTATTACCAAAGTAAATTACCGTGATGTAAAGGTAATCACAATCTGATTACCGTAATGTGAAATACATTGATGTAGCAACTCATATTCGTTTTACATGTGTTTTCTGAAGCATGGGTTATGATCATCTCATATTTTATGATCATGTTGTACTGTGCACATCCATAGTATCAAATAGGAAGTGATTATTTATACTATAACACCCCAAAGGTATCCAAACGCCAAGCTCCTAATTCCACTCAAGAACGTCTCATACATAAACTGAACTTCACTGCCCTCGCACAAATGTCACTTTCTCTCTCTGCTGACAGTATCTCTGTGTTTTTTACAATTTTTTTACTCAACTACATTCTTCATAATTTACATTATTTTTCTGCCGGCTTCTACCATTTGTGTGGAGGGAAACATTTGCTGCTAATGCCTTTTTGTGTGTACCTGTTCTGTGTGTGCATATGCAAAGCTTGTGCTGCTGTTGCCTGTGCTGTACCTGCTGTTTATGTGGAGTCCACCTTCCACTGCATTGTCCTCCTTTGTGTGTACCTGTTCTGTAGGGATCTGTGTGTGCGCGTCTGCTTGTGAGCTGCCAGTAAAATGAAGATTTACTTTTAAAAGATCAGTATTTGCATTAATAGTAGTACACCATGTATTCTTTGGGGGAAACAACCTTTACAACGAAACTTTGACAACGCGTGCAGTTACATTGCGGATTTTACAACGAACGCGATGTAACCACGCGATACCATTACAACGCAAGTCTTTACATCGACTTGCGCTAGATGGCGTGCTAACATTACAAATAGTGTAGTTTACTATCCCAACACCTTCCCTACTGTTAAGTGGACTGGAGTTGGAATAGTAAATTACGCTTTTCTAATGTTAGCACGCGATCTAGTGCAAGTCGATGTAAAGACTTGCGTTGTAATGGCATCGCATGGTTACATCGCGTTTGTTGTAAAAGCCGCGATGTAACTGCACGTGTTGTAAACACACGCGTTGTTACATCATACATCCATTCTTTGGTTTACAATTGTATTATCAATAGTACAGTAAATTCTATTTATGACAATAATAAACTTTATAGATTGGTGAGCAGTTTTGTACAAAGCTTCCAAACAACAAGGATGAATGTACATGCACTTCGGCTGATAAACACAAGTCAACTGAACCAATGCCTGATAAATGATATCAATATTACACTTCAAAAATACCTCCAAATTATCTTAAATGCAAACTACGGTAAATTATTCTATACAATTTTGTGGACGCTCCCTTTGCTATCTTTTAACCGGAGAAAAGATCCCATAATCGTATATGTCAAAGCTGGAGGGAAGCAACCAATATAAACTGAATATAGATAAGGACTAGTCACAGCCACAGATCAATGAAGAATGACGGACTCCTCATTATACCGGTGCAGCAAAAATCTAAAACTGTAAGATGCTGGTGTAGATATCAGTTGTCCCAGAAAAAAAGGACCTATGATCGAAACTTTAAAGTGTAATTGTTATTCATCGCATCAAACAGATAAGGAAGCTGAATAGCTGGTGCCAAAAGCCATTGTCAAAACAAGGGATGTCCAATCAAGGTCTAGTGGGGACACATCCATGGATAGTTTTAAGATATCTACCTAACATACCTGAACATGTAACAAGTGTAAATTGACCATGTGATGAAATAGTGTGCATTATATGGTGTGGTTGTGCAACCTCACGGTGCAATACGCTCACCAACCCCTTTAGGACCCTTAGGTTTCGTTTGTCAAACCCTCAGCTCAATCCTGGGAAGCTGTGACAGTGAGGAGCAAGACTTTACCAGAGAAACAAGTGTAATGGATTAACACAGCGCCAAAACAGCTGAAGAAGCAATTGACACAATACTCAAGAAATCAATTAATAAAAGTACACTGGATTTTATAGGAATTTAGATGCTAGAACGAGAAAGATCCATTGTAGGGTTCCGGAGATATAGATTTTACAAGCCATAAAAAATCATAGCAATTTCACTGAATTGTGAACAAGCCTTGGCAAAGTCAATTAATTGGACACTTAGAAACCTCTTCAACTAAAACGTATGTAAGTTAGAAGTGCTTGGGGTTACCAACTCCCACAAGGAGATGGTCAGGATGGCCAGCAAGGCCCTTAAGAACAGTTTGCCTTCACAGGATAAGTAATCCTACAACAGTTCCAGGCACTTTATCTGTGTTGCAATGGATTCCTATGGAGTGGCCCTGATGCAAAGGATTAAAGGTGCTGAAGATGCTTTAAGAATACTGTGGATGTGACCCGGTCAGCGGGGGCTTCCCACAGGGATTCCTCAGTTCCAGGATGATGGTGAGGGGGGCCATAGTTGCAGTGTCGACCTGTCACGAAGTACTCTCCGATCTGGCCAAAGTCCAGCACATCGAAAATTTGAAACTGATGCTTGATACTCCATTTGCATATTTAATGGTGGACAGGGATAAACTATGCCTCTGATTTAATGAGACCCCTACGCTGAGTGTGAGGGATAATACTCCAAAGTGAGCATTTCAGTGGTGGTATGTGTGTGTCTATGCTAGGATTAGAAGGTAAGCTTGTTAATGTCAATTATGGCACGTGTGTGAATAAAGTGGGTGGTGACTACTTGGAATCAGGGTACTGATGCCTAGCTCCAGATTTCGTTGTTGATAATAGTTTGGTATTGGGGTTGCTGTAACTGAATAATTGATTAGCTGTCAGATAATTAGGTTGCATTTTGGGAGTATTTGTAATTGTAATTGTATTAATGATTACTACCTCTGACGAGGGATTGAAGTGCTTTTCGGCAAGTAACATGGTACTCTGGAAACCAAAAAGGATTAGTGGTGGATTAGTATAGGGAAATATGAGGTAATTTGAGTGGTGGACATGCGAGTCTGTTAGTTGGACTGAAGAGGATAATGGAGGGATAGAAGAGGTAAGAGTATAGAAAGTGTTATTTTGGAGGTCATAGTAGTAAGATGAGGTCTGGAATGAGCAAAAGGAAAGATGGAGGAGGGAAGGATCTCTAGAAAGGGATTAGGAAAATCATAGTAGTAAAATAAGGTTTGGGAGGTAGACATGAGGGAAGAGTCTAGAAAGGGCTATTTTGGAGATCATAATAGTAGAATGAGGTTTGGGATGAGTCTGAGGATATATTGAGAGAGGAATAGGCTGAGACATAGAGTAGTCCATTGGAAAGAGTCAAAAGTATTTTTTTCTTCTTTTACAGTAGGAGTAAATTAATAAATATATAGAGACATAAGTACATACAAAGAGTATCCACGTATAAGGAGGATAATAGATATAAAGTTGTATTGTAGAAACTCAGGCTTTCAAGAGTAGATTCGGCAGTGTCTCCTGCCTTTTGTGGGGACTCAGCATGTACAGGCACCGACTGGCTAGTCTTTGGCACATCACTAGTGCACCTGATGTGTAAACCTGCAGCTCGGACGCACAACAATAGTATTTTTGTTCTCTCTGGCTGCTCTGAGCATGCTTACTACAACTGCTAAAAGTGCACTGACCTACTAGCTTCAAATTGGCAGCTTGCGACTCCCATCCTGCTTGTGGGATGGTACATAAACACTTATATTGCCCCCAAAACTGTTAAAAGCACAATAATGGCTGAGAAAACTCTAAGGGGCAGATTTACCACCTTGCTGCACAGCGTTTCTTGACAAGGTGAGAGTGTTGCCAAGTTTAAAGATGATGAAATAATGAAGTAATACTTTTATAAAATGTTCCACATAATGCTGCATAGCTTGCCTTTTATTGCTGCATAATTTACTCAACCCTGCCACATAATTTTGCCTTCTCTTGCCGGATAATTTCAGTGGCCCTGATTATAACCCAACCGCTACTAACCTGAAGCTCCTAGTTTGATGTGTCACAATCCTAGGCTCGCAGTTTTGGTGGCGGTCACCTCTCTGAGCTTGGTACTTTTAGGTACAATCTGAATGTTGAAGGGAAATCATGGGCCTTATGGGTATACAAGCTCTTGAAGTCAAAAAAGAGGGCTAGTCAAGCACAGGGTCGCAGAGGTTGTTCTAGTGGGCAAGGGAGAGTGGGAGAGAGTGCCATCAGATCCCATCCTTCCCTGCACTAACTGAACGCATTAATTCTCAAAGCACCACTTTGAACTAAAATGTTAAGTTACCTGTGGTATTATCTTGGGAAACAAATACAATTCAAAGGTAGAGGGCAGCATTTACTTTGAAGGAGGCTTAATACTCCACTGTTAGTTTGCATGGACGCTTCACCGGTCATGCATTGCAATGGAAGCACTGGTAGTACGGTGGAAAGCTAAGCGCATCATTGCGTTGAATTTTATCTAAAAAATCCATCAGCACTTGCACGCCAGGGTCCCAAAACGTAATGTAAAAGATTGAGGGCCTCATTTATGGGAAGTGTTGCATCGCTGCGATGCAACACTTCTCAGCGCGCCCTCCTTGCGACACCAACATGGAGCAAGCCCCATGTGAAAGGGCCTGCGTCATCCTTACGCCTGCCATGAGGCAGGCATTAGGTTTTCAAGTAATGGCGTCCTAAAAGTGGTCGCACTGAAATCTTATAGAGTTCAATACGGCACTTATATGAGGCTTTTTGCGGGTTAACGCCCACCCGCATACATTATACCTGACGCAGGTATAATGTAGGCCAGGGGTTTACAAAGCAACGCATCAGACTGGATGCGTCACTTTGTAAATAGGGCACAACATGGCGCATTTTTAGGTCTCACCTAAGCCAGCACGCATGCGCTGCCCTGCAAGGCTTTAGTAAGGGCTTTAAAACTCTGAACACACGCTTGTGCGTGAGCTTTTTTTTATCACCCGCAATTGGACTTTGCATGCGTCTTTCTAAGAAAGACAGCATGCAATTGGCCCAAGGCGGGTTTATGTCCCGCCTTCTCTGTCTCCTGGCCTAGGTTGCTCGGGAGCAAGCAGCAGCGCCATCTGTTTCCAAGTATCACGTCTGCATCTCGCGGTCGCGTTAATTGAAAACAGATGGTAAAATCGGCGCTTTCACTTTCGCCGCCGACCGGGCATGCGCTTGTCATGCTCTGTGCTTTAAAGGTAGGTTTCTGATATTGTTGCACATTGTGAATAAACTAAATCCAAAATCATGCAATCCATGGCGTGGCTCCCGATATTTCTAATGTAGAAACATACTATGATCACAATCATTCCTTGTGCTCGTCTAATCAGAGGCTACTTCCTGTTCCACGCTTGTAGAAAGTCACAGGGAGGGGTGTCGGCATCGATTGCTCTTCCAAGGACAATCAAAAGCATTGCTCTGTAACCAACTCCCTTTGGTCTACCCGCCCTTGCATACCTACCTTATAGTTCCGAGCGCTAAGAAACCCTGACGGGTAGAGGCTGCGCTTTATATAAGCTCCTAAATAAATATATACGGATGCACCTGGTAGTAGCATTTTAAGTGTACTGCAGCGTGACCAAGATGATTTAGCAACAATTGCAACAATAACTCTACACAAAACGTATGTCTGTGGTACACTTTTGAAGAGGTGTGCTACTGGGCTGAGCCTGCTGTGTGCTCTTCAGCACACTGGGTGATGACGCGGATGGAATGCAATGAGACAAGGGATGCATGGTGTTTTGAAGGGAGAGTTGGCAGTGTAAACTGAGTTGCTACGAGGAGGAAACCATGCTTTGTCGTAAGTTGGGCATAGTACCAGTAAAAATGTTCCAACAATACAAGCGCGTCCTGTTTCTTCATAGCACAAGTTCATCTCAAGGCAGGGCTGGTAAGCGGGATGGGGGTCCAACTAAGCATCACTTTACAGTGCCCTCTTCAGTGTTACTACTTGGAGAAAAGGCTGCATCTGGATAGCTATAGCAGACCGCAGTACCAAGATTGGCATTACTTCTGTCTAAGAGCACCATCTTCGCTACTAGGCTTGCCAAGCTGAAAAACAATGTTCTTAATCTATGCTACACAGGTCAATTAATTCACTGGATTGCTGCACCTGGTGCAAAGATCTTTTCGCAGAGCTACAGCTTTACAGCCTTTAAATACTGACTGAGCATTTCAGTCTCCAAAAATCCGTGCGGAGCTCAATTCAGTTGGCTAATAATAGCCCCTGTTATTTACAGCTCTTGGATATTCAGTGAACGGACATGTAGAAATAAAAAGATGGGTCTTTCGATAAGTGTGGCACATTCTTAAGGAAACAGTTTAAATAGTTGCCAAACGGGTCCCTGTCATTTGAAACACCAGCCCTGGAAGCAACGATTTCTGGGAGCTATAGTTTCAAATGATAGGTAGGTCTACAAGCTGCAGCTATTGACTAAAAACCAGGCATGCTTGAAGGTTATTCCTCCCCCGCCCCCCAACCCAATAATGTGATGCCAGCTGGCATCTACAGTCTCCTGGACTGGTATAGAGACAGTTGCATGCCAGACTCACCATACTTCACTGAACAGTCTCACACACCCACAAAGGAAGAAACATCACTGCATTTCCCATTATTCATCACATAGTACCACATAATCACACGTCACAATTACACTATATTCAATGCAACATAAATACACTCCACATAATACCACTCAGTGCCACATAATTACATACAACACATAATTACACTCTACTCAATACAACATAAATACACTCCACATATTACCACTCAGTACCACATAATTACAGATCACATAATTACACTCCATTCAATGCAACATAAATACACTCCACATAATAGCACTGTGCACATAATTACACTCTACTCAATGCAACATAAATACACCCCACATACCACTTAGTACCACATAATCACAAGCCACATAATTACACTCTACTCAATGCTACTTAAATACACTCCACATATTATCACTCAGTGCCACATAATTACACGCCACATAATTACACTCTACTCAATGCAACATAAATATACTACATATAATACCACTCAGTGCCACATAATAACACACCACATATTTACACTCTACTCAATGCAACATAAATACACTCAACATAATACCACTCAGTACCACATAATTACACGTCACATAACTACACTCAATTCTATGCAACATAAATACACTTCACATAATACCACTCAGTGCCATATGATTACACTACACATACTTACACTCTACTCAATGCAACATAAATACACTCCACATAATACCACAAAGTGCCACATAATTATATTCTACATAATTACACTGCACTCAATGCAACATACACTCCAATAAATAATACCACTCAGTGCCACATAATTACACGCCACATAATTACACTCTACTGAATACATAATACACTCCCCATAATACCAATCAGTGCCACATAATTACACGCCACACAATTCCACTCTACTCAATGCAACATAAATACACTACATATATTACCACTCAGTGCCACATAATTACACGCCACATATTTACACTCTACTCAATGCAACATAAATACACTTCACATAATACCACTCGGTGACACATAATTACACACCACATAATTACACTCTACTAAATGCAACATACACTCCACACAACACCACTCAGTGCCACATAATTATATGCTACATAATTACACTGCACTCAATGCAACATACACTCCAATAAATAATACCACTCAGTGCCACATAATTACACGCCACATAATTACACTCTACTGAATACAGCATAAACTCCCCATAATACCACTCAGTACCACATAATCACGTCACAATTACACTCTATTCAATGCAACATAAAAACACTCCACATAATATCACTCAGTGTGACATAGTTACACGCCACATAATTAAACTCTACTCAATGCAACAAATACACCCCACAGTACCACGTAATTGCAAGCCACATAATTACACTCTGCACAATGCAACATAAAGACACTCCACATATTACCACTCAGTGCCACATAATTACATGCCACATAATAACACTCTACGCAATGCAACATAAATACACTCCATATAATACCACTCAGTGCCACATAATCACATGCCACATATTTACACTCTACTCAATGCAACATAAATAGACTCAACATAATACCACTCAGTACCACATAATTACACGTCACATAATTACACTCTATTCAATGCAACATAAATACACTCCACATAATACCACTGTGGCACATAATTAGACGCCACATATTTACACTCTACTCAATGCAACATAAATACACGCCAAAAAATACCACTCAGTCCGACATAGCTACAAGCCACATAATTACACTGTACTCAATACAACATAAATACACACCACATACCACTCAGTACCACATAATTACATGGCACATAATTACTCTCTACTCAATGCAACATAAATACACTCCACATAAATGCACTCTATACCACATACCACCAATCAACATAAATGCACTCCACACCATGACAAAATTTCACTAAGCTTAATTTTACTTAACACCACAGTTCCAGGCCACACAGTTCAACTCCACACATTTCCAATACACACCGCATAATTACACACCAAACAACATATTTCAACTCCAAAACTCCACAATCCACAACGTACCTCCAATCCACACCATATAGTGTCACCACCTGAGCACTAAACATCATTCATCACCACCATTTTGCATCAGTGCACCACCTAAGCATCACGTCAGTCTGCCCTTGGAATCTGGCATCTTTTGATTTTCCCCTAGTGTCCGTCCGCTGCTCGTGTTCTAATTAAATTGCTGTTTTCCAACCTCCACTCCCCCTTATCTATGTCCCGTTCCCCCATATAGAAGGCATTTTTTATGTTAAAAATTTTAATCAGGTTTTTCAGTTGTATATAATGTTGTCTTCATTTGTATCAAGGTAACAAAAATGCTTAACTCTTTTTATTATAATTTGTCAACATAATGCACAGCAGCCACAATGTTCTACAACATAACCAAAAGTTCTGGCTCAACACATAAGGTCCCAAAGGCGAGAACTATTGGCTAAGCCATTGCTTGTTTATGCTGCCGGTGCATCACAAAAAGTGATGCACCAGTGTCGCAAAAGTGTCGCATGGGCTCATAAATAAGTCCCTGAGTGTGCAATGTTTACATCAATATGCACTACAACATTTTGCTCAACAACAAACCCACTTGTTTGCCGAGGCAGAAAATTGGAAACCTAGTGTAACCAGTGCAGCTGCTTGCTCCATAGTAGGGCTAAGTCGCCATTATTCCACACACCCCTCCTCCAAATGCATATTTACATCACTACACTGTCATCAAATGGGAGCAAGAATACATGTCCTTTGCACGACTAGCTCATTTGCCTCCTGCAACAAATCCAGAACCCGCTGGCTGATTCTGATCCCTCCTTGCCGCTCCCCCCCTCCCCAACCCCGCTGTAATGGTCTGCTCTCCTGGAGGAAGCAAGTGATAAGGCCTGAGCCGACTGCGTCACTGATGGTGGATATGGTCCCTAGAGGTAGTAGCTGTCTTGCAGGCTCGGCTCATTATCTGTCGAATATTTGTCAGCTTTCATGTGTGAGTGGACGCCACGCCACACTGATAGGCCTCCCCGGCAGCATCACAGTTACTTCAGGGAGAGATAACAAACCCTCCAACCTGAGAATATGATAAACACGATTCTGTTTGACGCATTTCAATAGTTAATGAAAACAAAAGAAAGACGCTCACAGGGTGGCCTGGGGAGCAGGTGTCTTTTAGGGAGCCTGGTCAATCCACAATTGGTGCGGGTGTGACTGGCACTTATTGTTGAGACTAAGCCCTTCTTTTTAAAATGGCACGTTGAACCAGAGCATGGATGACAAAGGTGGAAAAGGAAAAAAAATTAAGAAAAAGATACAAAAACAACGACCAGAGGAGAAAACGGGGATGAAAAGAATCTGCAAAAGTCTTAAAAAAAAGATGCAGGAAATGTAGGGCAGTGCTTAATTTGAGGCGGTAGTTTCTGGTGCTCAGCACTTGCACCTAATTGGTTTCCGGTGCTGGACTCGGGCACATGATTGTCGACACCCCACTTATGACAGTCTGTCACATGGTGGCGCTGCTAATCTAATTTAGAAATGAGCAAAACAACGGTTGTTTATGATTACAATAAACATTGAGAATGACTAACCCCTTCTGTGCCACGCCCATTCCCCCTCCTGTGCCGGGCGTTACATTAGTGGGTGGGGTTCATGACGAGATAGTCTCGTCATGGGCACAGCGCGACCGTGCTCCATGACGAGACTATCTCGTCATGGGCACTGAAGAGGCTAATACAAGCCTCCCAAGCCATTCCTTTAGCTTTGGGGACCTGGAATAATCTGAACTGCCGCACTTGCAGGAGAGAGAGAGATGGTTAGTAGTTGTTTTGGTACCCACATTTGCAGCCATGACAGGGGCAATGGGTGCTGAAGCTGCAGAGGCCTCCGGGCCAGGGTCCCGGGCACTTATTATTTAACAAATTAAGCTGTAATGTGTGATCCAGCCTAGGCACCCTTGATATCTGAAAAGCTTGGCATTGGCTGTGCTGGCAAGCATCTCCTCAAAAAAGCTTTGGGCCCCTCCACTTAATATGCACCTGGGAAATTAGGAAGTGATGTGACCTTTTTGAAATGTGTGTACCAGAATGGCTTTGAAAACAGAATACCAGGTGACTTTCGACAGATGTTCACCAAGGGAAACAGATGTAGCGTGCACCATGGGATCCTTCAACAGGTGTAGGCCGGAGTGACTTGGGGGCATATTATCAAGGTCTTGCTCCAGACTTATCGCCACTTTAAGGGTCTGTTTTCGGGCGAATAGCGGCGATAATTCTATCGCACTATTATCAAATAAGCACTAAACTGCTTTAGCGCTTGCTTGATAATGTTAGCGACCGTTTTCAATTATGCCTTGCATGTCATCACTAATGACATGCAAGGTAGGCGTTCCTGACTTAAAGTCCATGAAAACGGTCGGTAACACAACATTGCCCTATTACCAATGCGGCCCGAATCGAGCGACGCGATATAAAAAGTGCGCTAAGCGCGTTTATCGCATTTCCCCAACGCCTAAATGAAATATGACTTAGCCATACATTACATGGGAGGTGGATAGTCAGGTTACGACCACGCTTGCCTATTAGCAAGCTTTTTTTTATTGCTCTGGGTTTATCGCAGGATTTCTCCCGCTAAAACCGCTATCGCTGGCTTTCACATTGCATCTTAGCAGCGCCTTGATAATAGACCGCTAATGATGCGATGTGAACCAGCGATAAAAAAAAATGTGCCTAACGCGCTTTGCGATATTTATCGCATTTTGTTGATAATATCCCCCTTGGTGTTTATGTAACTGATGTCTTGTAATGCAACTGGTAATACATACACATCAATAAGAGAAATTCACCAGCATCCATGTTTCACAATTTTCTAACGCCACTTCATTCATGATTTCTCATGCATAGTTCAACTCATTACTCATCTAATTTTCAATATCCCTTTTATTTGATGGAGTATTGAAAAGCAAGAGGCTTCTGGCACGCCAAATAATGCTTTAGTGGCTGCTTCCATCCTATAGCCCCTCAAATCTATTCTGTCATACATTATAGAATCAGATTAGTCATTCTGTGCATTAGGGGCCATACTGACCCAGATATATAGCGGCCCAACATCCAGTGGTTGCTCTTCCTGGCATTTGTTCCTTGCAAAACTATCCAACCTATAATCTTGAACTTCAGGCTATTCACATCCGATTTCTGCATTGGAGACATTATCTGGAGGGAGCAGCACACCTTACCACCATAGGGACTGATCATAAGAACTTAGAGTTTCTTAAATCACTGGCTTATACCAATGCTAGGCTTCCCTTGAGTTGTTTTTCTCCAGTTTAAAAACAAACTGAACCTATCGACCTGGAATGAGGTTTGGTAAAGCTGATGCCTTTTCAGGACAAGAAGCCCCCGACCCACAGGAAGAAAAGGCCACTTGCATCGTGGCCCTCGACCAAGATAGGATGGAAGATGTTGATCAGTTTCCAAAAGTTAGGACAAGATGTTCAGTCATTGCACCAGCAAGAATGAATCCTGGGAATTCCACCAGACAGGACTCCATTTTTAGCGGCTTCTCTGTATAACTGAGGGTTCAGCACGATATCAAGTTTTATTTTTGTATCATGAACTGCCTGGCAAGTCACCCTGGCGTAAAGGAGACCCAAGACGCGGTTGCAAGACAGTTTTGGTGGCTTGAGTACAAAACACATGCACAAGAGTATAAAACAGCATGTAAAATTTGATAACTCATGAAGACAGTGCATGTAAAATTGGTTGGTTACTGAATCTGTAGGTCTATCGAGAATTTGCGCTAGTGCGTCCTTCAACTCGTCTCTTATACCCCTGTAGAAGATTGCAGCTCTTTTTTCTTCCGGCCACTCCGTTTCAACTATTAGCTTATTGAATTGGGCCAGGTAAGAAATTAAATCTCGATTTCCCTGCTTCAAGTCAAGCAGCTCGTTATCCGTAGCCTGTGAAATTGCTCGACGGTCAAAAATACGAAGAAATTCCTTTTTAAAATCCTCAAAGTTATATAGCACTGGGTCATTGCGGGAGGCAATAGGCAATGACCAGGATGCTGCGTCACCACTCAAGTAAGACAATACAAAAGCTGTTTTAGACTGGTCATCGGCAAAAATAACCGGCCTACAAAGAAAATGCAATGAACATTGGGTCAGGAATATTTGCGCCTTTTGAGGGTCCCCTATGAAGCGTTCAGGATGGGCTAAAGGAATTACTGGGGAAATAGAGTGTACTACTTGTGTAGCTATTTCAGAATTTGAACTAGGAAACTCCTTTCGTTCTGGTCCTCTTGCCTGGAATGAGGAACTCGAAGTTAGGATGTTTATTTTCTGTATTAGTTGTTGGTTCTCTACTTGGGATCTTTTCATACCCTCTTTTAATTCTTTATTCTCCTCCATTGCAAGCGTTAATTTACCCTGCATGTTATGAACTAGGAGTGCTAAAGCGTTAAGATCTAGCCCTTCTGCCATCCTGCTTGGGTGGAAATAAACGGCACTTCAATCTGTCAGGATTCTTACCTTGGTGCCAAGATTTCTTCCACAGAAGCAGATGACAAGTCCCAAATCTCCAGCGCTGTTGCCGAGACAGAATAATTCTGTATCGACACCCACGGGAGGGAAAGGGGAATGGGAAAAGAAAGAGAGACTGCCTGCGACCTCAGGAGCTGCCACCTTCTCTATTCTGAATCTTCTGTATTACGTTTTCTCCTCAGTTTTCTAGATTCTGGAAGGATCTGGCTGGCCTGCAGAAGGGGGGAAAAGAATAACTTACAATTCTAAATCCTCCCTATTATCTGGGATTCCTCTCTCCCTCCCATATTCGAACATTGTCTACCTGATGTAGACACAGTTTTGCCTCTCTCTTGATGGTAGTGAGGTTGGTGTTCCTGTAGTGCTGCGATTCTAAGTTTACAACCTGGAGTGAGAAGAGAAAAATTATGTCATTGAACTAAACCTTAACCCCCACTCTAACTCCCTCACAGGGATTTGACTTTAATACCTGGAGTAGCTGCACTAAGCCTAACTCACTTGGAATGCTGAAGAACAATGGAGCTCTTTTCAGTAGTCTAAGAAAGGTGATGCTCTTGCTCTCAGATAAACTGTAAAAGTATATGTATATCTCTTCTGTCTCCTGAACCAATAACGAGAAGTATCTGCCTTACTTGGTCTCGTTGTGTGCTTGGATGCTCTCTGGACTCACGGTCATGAACTCTGACTGGGATCGGAAAAACTGCCACAGAAGTCGACGAAGTCTCTTCACTTGAAATTCTCACTCTGGAACTCTGGCGGAAAACTATTAGACGTACGCTCAACCCAGCACGTCTAATAACATCTGAACTCAGGACACGGAAAAACACTAGAGTACTCTATACTGGGGAACGAGTTCCCGGTGTGCACACCCTATGAAAACTAACGGAAAAAATTAAGGGGGAACTCTGACTGGAATTAAGTCTCTTCAATGTAACTGCTGAGAGAAGCAGCTGTCGACGCGGATTTCCTCAATTGAATTGCGCGGCTCACCGGGCGCTCGCGCAGCAGATCGGCTTGAGCTCGAGCCTTTCTCCAGAAGACTAGAGCGTGTCACATTGAATAAACGGCGGCTGCCATCTTGGATGGAGTTCGAGCCGGTTTGCGCAATTAACAGGAGCAATTTGTTAAACAGAAGCCACAGATGGGGATGCAACCTTCTAAGCTTAAGGTGCCGAATCAACATAGTCTTTTTTGGAACAGACGCGGTAAGTGTGCAAGCAATTGAGTTCCTGACACTTTCACTAATAGTATTTTCAGGGCTCTCTGTGTCACTGTTGCTGTGCGCTCATTTTTACATTGCGCTGGATGCTTTTTCACTGCGATAGATGCTTTTTCTGCTTCTATCATTTATTTGCCTGCTACACATGGACAATTGTCACCGTTCTTGAGAGGATAATTTTTGGTACCATTGGCCTCGTTCATCAGAAGGGTCCTTTGCTTATTCTACTAACTGAAGATCTTATTCTCTATGGGCAAATTGCGTCATCCGAAGTTCATTTTTATACCTTCGAAGAGCGCTCCTACGTCAACATCTTCCTTCTCCTCTACTTCAGGTTCTCCTCCTAACACAAGCCAAATGGCGTGAGCTGCTCCTAATCTCTCTTCTTCCACACAGCTCACTTCAAGTAAACCTTCTCCACCTACTGCGTCAACTAAACGCCTGAAACACGACCCGCCATCTCCAGACAAAACACCATCTCCCATCTCCATGGAACTACTTTTAAAGGAGATTCGCGCTTTACGCCTGTTTAAAGAGAAGGACCAATAACAAAATGCAGTTTCTTGAGGAGAAATGGTCATCAATGGATAACAGAGTGAAGTCTGTAGAGCAGCAAGTTTCAGACCAACAAGTTAATTCTCAACGCATCTCCTCTTTGGAAAAGTCGGTCCTTGCTCTTCAGCAGCACACTGAGGACTTAGAAAACAGGAATAGGAGGAATAATCTACGCATTTATGGACTACCGGAGTCTGTGGAAGGTGACGACCCTGTGACGTTCTTTTCCTCTTTTCTTCCGAAACTTCTAGACATGCCAACTACCACTTCTCTCAACATCCAGAGGGCGCACCGGCTCGGTCCCCGTTCATCTGCCTCAACTAAACCACGTGGTGTCATCATTCTCTTCTTGAGATTCACGGATCTTTATTCAGTTCTTTCTGCAGCTAGATCTAAGCGTCAAGTTTCCTGGATGGGTCAGAGAGTGTTTCTGTCTCAAGATGTTTCCAATGCTACTGCCTCTAGTCTAGAAGAAAAGAATTTCTGAACCTCCGTGCTCCTTTACGTTCTATTGGTGCTAGATATGGTTTATTTCACCCATGTATTTTCAAAGTTACTCACCAGAACCAAACATGGACTTTTCTAGATCCAACAGAACTTAAAAACTTTATTCATATTCAAACTAACAGTGGCATGGATACTTCCACTTCTCCTTGTGGTTGATTGCTTAATTTTCTTCTTCCTTACAGGATTTCTTTTTGGGACTATTTTGCATTTATTTTTATCTGTTATATATCTGTTATATTGTAGTTCTCGACTTTTGTTGTTCTTTTAAACATATTTACTATGGTTCCTTTCTTTATATACTTCTTCTTTTATGTTTGTTCTCCCTGACATCTCAGTCTTTTCCAGACCTTGTATTTCTTTAAGTTGCTTGTTGCTTGGTTTGTTTTATATACCCTTATATATTTCGCTGCTGTTAACTGCTTTTTGTATTTATTTATATAGATTGGTCGATATGCTTACCTTCTACTCATATGGTTCCCCTTCTGCGTCTTCCCATTATGCCCCATCTCATTGGCAAGGAACAATGTGGCTTTGTTAAAGGTAGGCTTACATCTGATAACTCTCGCCTTTTTCTTAATGTTTTGAATAAAGCCTCATCTCTTTCAATTCCTTTAGCCGCTATCTCTGTTGATCCAGAAAATGCTTTTGACAGGGTTGATTGGTCTTTTTTGGTTGCTTCATTACGTTGGCATGGCTTTGGTCCCAAATTCATATCCCTTATCTCTCTGTTATATTCTACACCCAAGGCCTTAGTGCTCTCTTCGCCCTTTACTCTTCGGCGGGGTGTTCGTCAGGGCTGGCCTTTATCCCCACTTCTTTTTGTCCTGGCACTTGAACCATTTTTATCCTCTATTCGTAGCAATAAATCTATTTCTGGTTTTCCGTATGGTAACAATCAATTGAAACTTTCTGCATATGCAGACGATATTCTCTTGTTTATTTCCGATCCAGAAGTATCTGTTCCCCCCTTATTATCTGAATTCGATTCATTCTCTCTGGTCTCAGGATATAAGGTTAATTCAGATAAGACTGAAATCCTTCCTCTCACCAAAACCTGTCTTCCTCATCTTTTCTCCTCTACTGGCTTTGCTTGGAATAGCTCAAAGATTAAATATCTAGGTATTTGGTTCTCTAACTCTATTTCTTCTTCAATTAAATTAAATATGTCCGCAGTTTTATCCAGAATTGAACAATTGTCCTCCGCCTGGAATCCTCTTTTTCTTTCCTGGTGGGGTCGATTGGACTCAATTAAGATGATAGCCCCTATTCTAATTTATATCTTTTCCATGTTACCTGTTCATGTTCCTGCACTCTACTTTAACTGTATCGATTCATTCCTTTCGAAATTTCTCTGGAAAAATAAAAATCTAGAATTTCTCTTGCAACTCTTCATAAGCCCAAACCTAATGGTGAAGTTAACTTTCCAGATTTCCGTCTCTACCATAAGTCCTTTTCTTTATGTCAGGCCTCGAGATTACTTTTATCAGGTCCTTCCCCTTTTACTCCTCTTTGGCTCCTCATTGAACAAACATTATTATTACCCTTTTCCTTCGGTGAAGTGGTACGCTTCTCTGCCAAGACTCCCTATACTTAATTTCCCTTATTCAAACATACTTCTTCTCTTTTAAGACCCTTGGTTCACCCTACTACCAATACACGTGAATCCTTTTTAAATACCCCCATTTGGTATAATTCACTTATCCTTTTAAATAATAGGCCCATCTTTTGGAACTCTTGGAGATTAAGGGGTATCATGCGGGTTAACCAACTCTTTGATGGATCATTACCTTGCTCCTTTCCCCAATTTCAACTCTTATTTCAATGTCCCCGATCTTCTTTGCAGAAATTTACTACTCTCATGGCAATAATTCTTGACCATTATTATTCTCTTCCCTCTTCATCATCATTATTGCCTCCATCTCCTCTTCTTAGAATTCTTACTACCCTCCCTAAAGCATCTCTTATCTATAAATGTTTCGCCTCTTCTAATCCAGATCGCGCCAAAACTAAATTGGAGCTTTCCTGGGAAGCGGATTTTGGCTGTACTTGGTCTGCTGCTCTCTGGGATAAGCTTTGGTCCTGATCCTTAAAAATTTCTCGTTCTGCTTCTCTTACTCAATCTTTATTTTATCTGTATCATAGACTTTATCTTTCTCCTCTTTCCTTGTGTCGTTTCATACCCTCTTCTGATTCTAAATGTTAGACGTGTGGTACTTCTAATGCTGATCTTCTTCATCTGTTCTTTTTCTGTCCTGTTGTTTCTGCTTTCTGGGGAAAAGTTTGGTTATACCTTTCTCGCATTTTTACACTTTCTGCTACTTTCTCAATCACTTTTCTCTTTCTGGGTAGTCTTTCTGATTCTTTAAAACTACCTGCACACTCACATGGTCTTTTCGATCTCATGCTTGCTCTTGCATTCCTGCACATCTCATCTAATTGGAAATCCCTCACAAACATCTCCATACAAGGCTGGTGGAACACTTTATGTCACTTTCACAGACTTGATGTTGCCTTTGCCTCCTCCTGAAAACCAATACATAATGCTGAACTTTTCTGGTTACCCCTCACTACATACCTGGATCGATTGGCTCTGAAGAAATCTACACATATCAATTCAGCAAATTTTAAACCTCCTTGAAGGACTTCAACTCTCTCTTTCTTGTTATTTTTTACAGGTTTCTCATGTTATATCACTTTTTATGCTGATCATTTTGTATTGTTCATTTATATCATTTGATTATATGCCGTAATTATTTTTAGTATTTATATTTTGTAATGTTACTTTCTTTCCCCTCCTCCTTCCTTCCATTCCTATCTTTCTCCTTTTCTCTCCTTCTCCTTATCTTTAAAATTCCAATAAAATGCTTTTTGTCTCTTTAACATCGATATTAGCATTGTTAATGATCTATACTATTTTTGAGCATATTTCCTGTTTATGCTGATTTATCAATAAAGCTTTTCAAACACAAACAAAAATTAATTACATGGATCGCATCGTGGATTTACCCAACTCACAGGGAAATATCACTATTTTGACATAGTAGATTATGTCATAAATATGCTTATTTCTCATACACATTTCTGCATTAGCCCTGTTGTTTAGAAGTAGTAAGATTGCATGTGCTCCAGTCCATCATCATCATCACTGACAAGGGGTTGGGATTTTGTAATTCAACTCTAGATTCTGGACTCTATTGTTGAAGCAAATCCATGAGTCATAATCCACAGGCCGATGGTCCGACAGGATGCATGAATCAGGCTTTGAAAGACAGCGACACTGTTCCCACCGTGTTCCTACTATGAATAGTCATGAACAATGAGCATCCTGGAACCATCGAGTACAACTTGCAAATAATAAGTTCCTGTAAGCAAAACAGCAGTAAAAACTCAAATGTAGCTCATCATAACGGTGAACCTAGTATGAGGTGGGTACCAAAATATAATAATGCAGTTTTTTCAATGTATCTGTTCCCATGACTACCATTTGCAGCAGCTGCATGCGTTGACCCCAGTCTCTACATTGCCATCTGTCGCTGCTAACTATTCACTATTACTAAGTTCTAGAAGGTCTACTTGTCCCAACTTCGCAGGGTTATATCGGAAGATAAGTGTTAGGGAGATTAATACCATTCTCAAGCTTCAGTATACTAAGGGGGCAGGGAATATGTTTTGGCTATCAACAAAATGTTTATTCTTGCCCGGGTTCCAAGTTAATTCCTCGGCATCTGGGTCAATTTCCAATATATCTGCTATTGGGCTTTGGGGCAGTTCATTTGGCCTTACTCCAGTCTTGAAGTATTCAGTCTGTTTTTCACTATTCATGGGGCAAACTGCACTATCTTTTAGTCCAGCTCCCCTTCCACCAGCTCTTGTGGGTAGATTTCCAGAACGTATAGAGAAGGCCATTGCTGAGTCTAAGGGGTCCATTAGGATAACGGGCAGATCGCCACCGCCCGTATGGCGGTGGCGATCTGCCCGCCAAAAACCTCCGCCCGCTGCAAATTTCCCCCCGCCACATTACCATGGCGGGGGGTCCTCGGCGGAAAGACCGTCTGCCGGTTTTCTGCCGGTAGGCAATCCTCCTGATTGCCTACCGACGGAAAAGCATTTTATATGGTGGCGGTGTCTGGTAGACACCGCCATCCATATTATTATGCAGGCAGGCGGTGTTTGCCATTGGGGTCCCATAGCGGGCCCCCAGGGGTCCTGGGGTGTGGGGGGTGCCCATGGGGGGTACCTATGGTACCCCCTTGCAGTTCCATGCACAACATGGCAGGCACCACACGGTGCCTGCCATGTTGTGCATGGAAGTGCACAACATGCCTCCTTGGCATTGTGGCGGGCGGTGCTGAGAGCACCGCCCGCCGCAATGTCAAATATGCAGGATGCACCCGCCAGTGTGGCGGGCACATCCTAATGTCTGCAACGGGACCGCCTCACCAATGGCGGGCGGTCCCATTCTCCGAGAGGATGGTGGCTGGACAAAGTCCACCCGCCATCCTAATGACCCTCTATGTGTTCAGGGTTCCTCTGAAGTATTTGGTGCCCAGAAAGGGTCATGATGCCTCTAAATGTTTGTGATCCTGCCTTCTTTTTCCATGCTCCTCAAATGTTGGCCTATTTTCACAGTTAGTTCCCTGCCAGGCCTTGGCCAGGAGAGTTGCACTGGGAAGTACATTTTCCAAGAGGGGGAAGGAGTACTGTTAGGATTCTATATCTGAGATGACAAATGACATGCCTTGACCAGCAGAGGTGGAGTGTCGGTTATTGATGATAGCATTGGCAGACTGGCCTGTGGTCATTAGGGGATTGGCAATGCCTTGCCTGTTTCCTGGATCACCGCAATGTTTTCCGGGCAACTTTAGAAAGGCAGATTCAGGACACAGCCTCCTTCAGCATTTTGCCTCACAGCTCTTAGTCTTTATTGTTTTAATTCTTTTTCAATCCCTCTGTATTTCTAGGGTTCGAGTTTGGGCTCAAAGACAGGCTTTCCATTTCAAGTAAGTCTCTTACCCCAGTCCCAACCAACTTCACGTCTTCTGAAAGCCTCGTTCCATCAAATGAAACCAGAGGTTAGGTCCACACTCCAATATCTCAAGAAACTGTTTAGTGCTGAATGCAAAGTAACCTGTGTTTATTAAAGCGATTCTCATTTTCTGTGTTTCCTCCCTGTGTTAATCACGGTAACTAGTCACAATATAGAGAAAAAAAATATTGACTGGACAGAATATCGAGTTTTTTTATATAGAATGGACAGAATATCGAATTGCCAAAATCTAGTGGTGCAGAATATCGAAATTCAGATAAGAAATATCGATTGTCATACTATCGAAGTTAGTAATATCGACAGTCATAATATAGTTGTTAAAAGTATCGAATTTGTTTATAGTGTTTTAAGTGTTAGTATATGTGTTAAACGTATTTATAGGGGAATTGAGTGTGTAGTAATTTAATTAAAGTAAATTAAGTATACATTTTTAGGAATTATTAATTATTTTTAATTTAATTTTGCGTTTTAGTTCTGTAGCGGGCTGTGGGTTTATAGGGGAATAAGGTGGGAAGTAATTTAATTGTAATTAAGTAATTATTTATTTTATTTATTGGTATTGATAAATAATATATTGTTAATTAATTATTAATTGGTAATTCATTTTTATTAATTTATTAATTGATAATTATATAAATTGTATTAATTTATTATTCGGAGCGGGTTGTGGGTTTATAGGGGAATAGGGTGGGAAGTAATTTAATTAATTTAATTAGAACATTGGAATGTTGGGAGCTCCATTGAAAACAATGGAGTGCTCCGGGCTTATAATGGCTGGTATAAGCCCGGAGCACCAACATTCCAATGTGTCTTTGTTCACAGCTCTGGCTGTGAACAAAGGCTTCAGGGAGCCTGAGGGGTTTTGAATCCCCTCGCGTTCCCTGAAGGCTTGTTTTATTAGTTAGAACATTCTGCCCTCTAGTGGCAGAATGTTCTAATAGCCTCATAGTCCTTCGTAGCAGGGCTATACCGGCTTTTAAAGTCCCTCTGCTTTGTTAAAGTCCCTCGCCTTCGGCTCGGGCCTTTAATGATGCAGCGGGCCTTTAACAGCCGGTATAGCCCGCTACGGCGGGCTATAAGGCTATAGTAAGTAATTATTTATTTTTATTTATTGGTATTGATAATTAATTTATTGTTAATTATTTATTAATTGTTAATTATTGTTATTCATTGTTGATTAACATATGGGCAGATCTCTTTTGCGCCCCTTGGGGTAGGCTTCTCATACAGTCTCTCAGAAGAGGAACAACCACTGCCCTAAGTAGAGTCGCTAAGCATTTGGAACACCGGTTAAAGGCCCTATGCAAAAAAGAGGTGCATGGCTTAATAGTGTTTCTAGTAAGCAAAATGGCAATGGCAACTAAATTTAGCTAGTTGTAACAGGGAACCAAGTGTAGGGTGGGTACCAAAATATGATAATGCAACCTTCGCAGACAATCTCATATCAATTGCAGCCTCCACAGAAAACCTCAGACCAACAGCAGCTTCCACCGACGCTCTCATCCCGACTGCTTACCTCTGTCACCCCTAGATTCAAAGATCTCCTGTATTCACTACTAGGCTGTGAAAATAATGTTATATATATAGTTGATTCCATGTACATGTGTACAGATTGGACAGGCATATGTTGCTAGTTGTGAAGTCCACATTTTGTGGGCCCAATGTAAATATTGAGTACAGTGTTGGCTGCAATACACACAAAAATATATTTATAAAATCCTCAACATTCAGGGCCAAAACCAACCCTTGCAAAAAATCATGACATACCTAAACTGCAGCGAGTGAGCATAGTGAGTAATCTTGGCCCTCTCCATGAGAAATGTATTTGGGAGTGGCGGAAGTGGGTATTGATTAGGAGTCAATGTGATCCTCGGACAAACAACAAACTATGCATTCTGGACCCCACAAAAATTGTGAGTGTCTTATGCCTGAAGTCCTCCCCTCTGATAAACTGGAAAGGCCGCAGCTAGAACATCCACCATTTGAGGGTCAGGAATACAAACTCTCTGACTGGAAAATGACCTCCTTCTGTCCCCCAAATCAACAACTAAAAACCATGTCCTTTGATGGACTGAAATAGTCTGATCCCATGAGACACAGGAAGTTCCAACCACAGAAGAACTCTAAAAATCGTACCCCAACTATCCTATCTCTGAGTTACATAAATAATAACTTTATTTCGATCACCAAGGATCATAAAAGTACAGATAAAAACATAATAAAATCACAACATCAATCTACATAAGAAGAAACTATTTAAAACATTGAGGAGTATGATCCTCTTACACTATGGGCAAATTGTTCAGATGCAAATAACTCATTAATTTCCTTTTCAATTACTTCTGTGACCATGACCCAATAGGCAATACATACATTTTTGTCACAGATCCCTGACTTACAAAAACTGAAACCCTCTGAAAAATCAAATAAATTCCCACTAAAAGGAGTGTAAAGATATGTCTCTGAGATCCATCCGATTGGGAGTAAGGAAATGTTCTACCAAGGAAGTCCCACCACAAAAGGGATCAAAAATATTTCAGCTTTTTTTGAAACGCTGACTACCTGAATTCAACTTCAGACCATTGACAGAGGTAATAGCTTTCCCTTTTATATAGAGCATGCAGATAGACATGCAGTATTCATGCACACATTGATTGACGCGTGAGAAGCAACAAACAGACATACGTGCAAATAGTAACATATTTACAGACATTCACACATCTATCAGGATAAGAATGTTGTTCTACTGTGCTAATTTTCTTCATAAATCCTGCCTGAAGATGTAAGGCGACATTATTTTCTGCGATTCATGTTTCAGTCTGGTAAGGACTAATTTTCTAATGACCTGGTGCATGCCATCAATAAGACTGATTGAGTGATAGTTCATTGGGTCTTTCCAAAATCCTTTTTAAAGGTTGGTATGATTTCAGCGATTTCAACCGCCAACCGGGTGAAAGGTATTTTGTCTCCACGCAGAACGGCTTTAGCAAGGATCAGAAAAAAGTGATTTATGTAGATCTACTTGCATTTTATTGTGTCCTGGATCATACCAACATTTTTGTAGCTGGATCACACTTAAAACTTCATCTAAATTAAATGAATCAATGTTAGAGTCAGTAACTTAACAGATTGATACTTTACTATACAATACTATAAAATATTGTAAACAATTTGTTGGGGAAAATTCAGTAATTTATGGATTCACACAATGTAGCAGAATAAGTGTACCTCAGGGCACAGTGTGTTGTCCTTATTACTTCAAGCGATTTTTGTCTAGTCTTTCTGCTGCTATGAGGTTTTTGAAACCCTCTGCTGCTTTTCCTTCCATGCCTTTTTCATATTTTCTATTAACACCTTATGTTCCCAGGGTACTGTGGGCATGGCGTCCCGCCTACCCATTTTAATTGAACAGAGAAGCTTTTCTTTGAGAGCTCTGCAATCCTGAAATGGGAAGTTTCACAGGTGGTATTGCCACTAACTTGGATTTGATGACCGTGGGCACGATTTATATCAGGAAGTCTGTTTTTCTGGCAGGGGGATGGAGTATACTACTCTATCCCCCTGGTGGAGGGACCTTCCAGTGAATTCATAAATGACTGCCCAAGGTAGCCGCCATTTATAATGCATTGGCAGGAACCGCTGTCATGGCCGTTCCTGTCAATGCTCTTCGATGCTTGGTGCAGGGCTTCATCAATACGATGGAGCCCTGCACCTGTTTTCTTTTCAAAAAGAATGGGTGTTCTTTTGCTCATAATGAGATTGCACAATCGGAATTATGCAAAAATAAGACTGGGACAAAATGAAGAGATAGCAAACCCCTTTGAAGTGACACAGAGTGCTAGACAAGGGTATGTGTGTTGGCCCCTCCCTTTTTGTAAATCAGCGGTGTTAGGGCACATTTGGAGAGTTGTAATAATGATGCGCCTTCACCAACTTGGCAAAAGATAAGCGCCGTATTTTTCTCTGATGACGCAGCACTAGTATTGTGCCCTTCAATGGTTATACAAAATCTGTTAAATGGCTTTTTGGAATTATGTTTTTCAGTTCATGGTGTACAATCCACATAACGGGTTCAGAAATAAGCCTTAGTTCAACAAGTGCTGGCTCGAATGGGTTACAAAGAGAAATGATCAGGGTGTCAGGTTAAGCTTGGATGCTCCCGCAGCAAACAACTCACCAAAAGTAGCATCTTTTTACCACAGTTAACTGTGGCTATTGTCAGGATCTTTAAGTATTTATGGTGGACTGTTTCCATAGTCTAAGAAGTATATTTGGTCTTTGCGCAGTCGGTGGCCTCTTGTGTTCTGAACTTTGGGGTTTCTTAAATGTTTCTACTCTCAAGAACACTGATATGCAACTTTTCCAAGATCTTTTAGGAATTCCCCTGGGTACCCCTAATATAACTCTGTTATTGGATGTGAGCATCAGGGATATGGAATCCATCTAGAGCTGAAGCCCTCCCTTCATTAGGTAAGAAGTGGGGCATTGATGAGCTGGATCCTTGCTGAGCTGCCATGCTGGAAGTCCTAGGGCTTGAAGAAGGACGAAAAACTATGATATCTTCAATATGTCCAGCATCAGGACCATGTTTGGTGTTGAGTGGGAAATATTTGTATAAAAGAGAACGTCACGATTGCTTTTCATATATGTGGTGACACAACAAGCTTTGAAATCGAAAAATGTTTATTGTTTAAACGTGTTCTCTTTGTGAATCTTTTTAGACCTCATTGAATCTGAAGATGCTAATAAATTGTATATCACATTTAGATATGCTATTTTTACCATTAGAAACTTTTACTGAAACATGGGAAACAGCTTCTTCCCCAGATTTGCATTGTTATATGTAGGACTGGGCCTTTTTGGCTAAAGTTCCCTAAACATTTTGCTTTCCCCCTAGACCGTTTTCCTGACATTGAGTTGCCAATTTAGATGCTTTGGATACTTTGCCACTGCTGATCAGTGTCAAAGTACAAGTGTTCCCTATGTAAAGTGTAATGGTAATTGGTTGGCCATGATTGGGATGTTTGCCTTACTAGTAAAGTCCTTAGTGATGTGCACTGTGTGTGCCAGGGCTAGTAATGCAAAGGGGCGCGGAGAAGGGAATTCAGGCCTGCAGTATAAGGCCTGCGCGCAGAGTGCTAAGTTAGCATGTTGTCCTGACAAGTGCAACCACTTGTCAGGCCTTACTTTCCCTTTTGCATACACATAGGGAACACCTCTGGTAGGTCCCAGGTAACCCCTGGGCAGGGTGCAGTGTAGGTAAAAGGCAGGACATCTACTGAGGTGTGTGTTATGTCCTGACAGAGAAAAACACTCCCATTTCGTTTTTCACTGGTGAAAGGCCACTCTGCCCATAGGATAGAATGGGGGAGGCTGGGTATTGTGTTTGTTAGCCTAGTTTCCTGTAAATTTATAATGGAGAGGTGAAGTTTAGTATGTATAAACTCACAGTGTCATAACACATCTTTCTATGAAAGTGGTTTTGTCACTGTGGGTTCATAAGCCATTCTTTTAGAACGTGGCTGAGTTTGTGCTTTAGGCATTTCTGTGTGTCTCTGCTGAATGTGGATTGACTGTCTGGATCTGTGAGGTGAGAGGAGCTGGGAGAGGTCTTCACCCAGAGAGGGGTGAAGATGGCACCAGGCTGCCCTGTATCTGGAGAGTAGGGGGAGGAGAAGTCTGGGAGGTGAAAAGGCCTGGGCTGGTGCTATAAACCAATTGACCCATCTCCTGCTGAGTGATTAAGGATCCAGACCCCCAGTATCAAAGGGAAAAGGGTGACACTGGGAGGGAGACACCCAGAACTGAGTTAGGGAGTTGTCAGGGACCCCTGAGCACAAACGAACTTCACAGACATTAAGGGGTATAACTATGAGAGCTGAAACCCCTGAACGTTGGAGTGAAACAGAAATGGATTGAGACTGAAAAGGTTTAGACCCATTCTGAGGTCAAGAGGAACCTCTGCTAAAGAAGGAACAACTGAAGAGAGTGCTGTGGAAAGACCAATCCTTCCTTCATGATCTGGGGCTGGTCTGCAGTTTGCTGTTCTAACCAAGGGAAAGGCTGTTGGGACGGTGCTTGGAGGCGCTGGGTCCCCCTGCTTGAATAACACTGTGCTTTGTGCTGTGTCTTGAACCCCAAGGGCCCAAGGTGAGCTGGCTCCCCTTTTGGAAACACAGGTACATAAATGTTTCCGGAGAAGTCCCAAGCAACGTGGTGTGCGCGTGCTTTTGCAGCTTGAGACCCTCAGAAGTTGTGCCTTGTGATCGTGGGCACGCAGGAGTAAGCTGAGTCTTGGACGTGCAGGGTGCGTGTCATGGGTGCAGGCCAAGGCATTGGTCAGGAGCCCCTGGTCGTTGTGTGCACGGGGAGACGAGGTGAAACACGGACGCGCAGGGTGCCTGTCGTGGTGGAGGCCAGGGCATTGGTGAGGAGCTCCTGGTCGTTGTGTGCACCGAACGAAGAAGTGAGTCTCGGACGCACAGAGTGCGTGTCGTGGTGCAGCCAGGGCATTGGTGAAGAGCGCCTGGTCATCGTGTGCACCGGGAGGAAAGGTGAGACTCGGACACGCAGAGTGCGTGTCGAGGTGCAACCAGAGGTGCTGGTGTGGAGTGCCTGGGTAGTATGTGCACCGAATTCGAAGTAAGTCTCCACAGTGCTGAGGGCGGGTCTCGGTGTTCACTGAGACCGCCAAAAGCTGGGCCAGGTCATTGGGCTCACAGAGTGAAACAGCAGCGGCCTGGACCGGCAGCCCCGGAGGAGCTGAGCCTCCGGCCCGAGCCCGCCGTACCCATTGATGGAGTTTTGGATCAAGGCCCAAGTCACTGAAGTAGGAGAGGAGACTGGGGTTGCGCCCCCCCCCAAGTAACGTGGATCACCACCTGGGGTGGGGTGCGGGCCCGGAGGGACACTCTCTTTGCCTCCCGCTTCTGTCAGCTGACAGATCTAGGCCTGTGCTGGCCCAAGGAGGGGCAGAACTGGGGCTGGAGTGAGAAGCAGTACTTTTGTGTCATCATTGATCCATATTGGGGGCACTGTTAACGGAGCACCTAAACTGTCGTATTACACTTTACCTTATTGCTGCTAACAAACTATCGAAATGTCGTATGACGCCTGACCTCATTTGTGCCTGACAAACTACATGCTTGGTGCGCTATGCACTGCGTTATTTTCCCTTGCAGAGTACGGGATTGTAACGTGGCGCACAGCATTATTTCTTCATCACACAGTATCTGATTATAACGTGGCGCAGTTCATTATGTCTTCATTGCACAATGCACAGTACATGATTGTAGTGTGACACATTGCTTTGTTTCTTCCTGGTACAGGGCATGCTGGTAGTGATACGCATTGCATTATTCCTTCTATTGCAATGTACATGAATGTGGCGCTACGCATGGCATTGTTTCTCTGTTGCATAGTACAAGAGAATATCGTTACGCATTGCAGTATTTCTTATCTTTTGCAACGTTTGTGATTCTAGCAATACGACTTGCCTAAACTTTTGGAAACGGTTAGAAGTGAGCTTCACTGTTGGTTAGAAGTGGTAGTTGGGGATTAGAACCTACCAACTAACCGGAAGGAATTCCACCCATTCTTATATGTTGGTTTTGTATCCCGTGGTCATATCGTATAACGTATTATATAAATATTATACTCATGTTATAAAAACTCGGGTGGAGTCTATTTGTGGTGACATCATTGGGTTGCTGTGAGTGTGGTTGCACATATTGCACACTCGTACCTTGGAGATAAGCCTGGCTGCTCGTGCCAAGCTACTAATGGGGTGAGCAGGGCTATCTCAGACTGTGTCCTTACTTAGTCTAATGTTGAAACGAGGGGTCAGGGACTCCCGCCTCCAGCATTTGGTGGCGGCGGTGGGGGATAAGGGCCCCCACTTCTAATATTATCATTGTGAGAACTTTGTTTTATCTGAAACCCCTTTGTTTTTCTGCCCACTTAACCAAGGCCCTAGAAACAAATGGCCACTCTAGTACTGGGAAAGGAATTGAGGCTTCCTATGATGTTCTTAAAGTCTGCGCATTTTAGGTATCTCAATGACCAGGGAGTTTCATCTCTCCAGATTCTTGCTCGCTGCATGGTTTATCTGAGACAAGTTAATTAAAAAGAGTTTGCAATAGAATCTATGTGTACCACTGTAATGTAGACAAAAATGTAAATATCATAGCAAATATTTTGAGTGGACCCCTCATCTGTGTGATGCCACACCAGCAAAATTTACTCATAGATTTTGCCATGGGTTGACCCATCGGGTATCCAGCACTGATGGTGCTGTGGTGCAGTATAGAGCCAGAGCTTTTGAGGTATAGACAGTACAAATATAAGGTTGTATTCAAATTTTTCACTGGACAGCATGAGGTATTTACCGATCAGTGGATAGTTTTTTCCTTTGGGAAATAAATGCACTTTATGAGAGTTTCTTGAATAATTGATGTTTTAAATATATATGTTTTATGTTGCTCAGATGTGGAAAACTGTACAGTCATTGGTATTGTATATGTTCTTGTTTTTATAAAGGTTTGATGGATTAAGGAATGTGAAATAAATGTATTTGTACCAAAGCATTCACATATATTCACTGCAAAACACACACATCACCAGACCTATGTGCACCCATGCACACAGCTCAGCAGGTATGCAGGCAGTCATTCACACAGATTACCAAACAGCTGCTATTGCATCTCTGGAATACTCCTATAAATGTAGCGCTGCAATGCAGAACCCATGTCGCTATCACTAACCCATGTCACATTTGCCGGATCTCTCCATGTACACAGTACGACTGGACAATAAACGTCTTACAATATTTTTAAATAAATAGACAAAACGTGTTTTTTCACTGTGATAGGCTATGGGATGCTTGCATTATCTAGTGCCTGTCTACATTCACTTATGAGGATGGGCTGCATGGCCCAAATCTTCGTAATTAGAATATGGGGGATGAAAGAGAGCTTTGAAATGCATCACTCGTTACTATGCTCAAGCAAGTGCACTGATATATCAAGACAGAACCTGGATTCTAGGTGTTCTGGACCAAAGGAAACAGCAGATGCCTTAAGAATGAGGTGCACTTGCCAACCTCCAGCCAAGGCATGATGGCTACCTACCTCTTTGGCTTAGACAATTGCATAGCCATACATTCCACATACATTACCCAAGTTCCCTATTCTCATTATCACCAAACCAATGGATTTTGTGTGTGAATGCGGAAAGTGGCTTTCATAAAAGAGGTTCGAGCGCGGTAATTATTTCAGCAGCCTGTTGTATGGGTAAAGCGCGGTAATTATTTCAGCTGCCTGTTGTATGGGTTAGAGTCAGCTTGTGTGGTCTTTTCAGTCATTATGCTTTTATCATTTGCGCTCGAGCTGCCTTGTATATGGTATTTCTGTCTAACGCTGGGTTAAAAGTTATCCAAAGGCACAGTTCTTGTTTTCAGCATAAACAGCTGGTACTGGGCTCCTTCGCACATTCTGGGGTGTGTCAGGTCTGTCTTTGATGAAGGGAGGAGCTATGGACGCTGAGCCTGGCAGCTGTGGAAGCATTACATTTCTCCAGATACCTGCAAGCAGTGCTTAATTTGAGCCGGTGTTTGCAGGTGGGGTCAACTTGCAATCATATATAGGTACCAGCACTTAGTTTTACTCCTCAGGCTTAGAGCAAGAGAGAGCCAACCACAAAAGAGGGAAAGGAGAAGAAGGAGAAAGACAGAACAGTAGCAAAGGCAGAATGCAGCACCGTAAAGAACCTGCAATAGTGAGAGAAAGGGACAAGGAGTGTCTGGTGGTAATGAAAGCAGCATGAGATGGAATCAAGACTAAGCAACCTTGGCATTCACACCCCTTAATCAATCAATCAGGTATTTGTGAAGCGCACTACTCACCCGTGAGAGTCTCAAGGCGCTGGGGGAAGAGGGGGTTTGCACAGGTCCGCCTGACATTCTGTTACACTGGCTGAGGGCCTCCCAGGCAAACTCTGGGCCCTGGCACCCCATCGGCTGTGGTGCATTTTGGTTTTACTGATTCCATATTCATGATATCTAAGGCAGGACAGCATCAAACTTTACATAACTGCAGGATTGTTCAATTTTCTTTCCTTTCATCTGCCTAAGAAAATTCCTATCACTTTTTCCAAATGACATAGGGCTTCATTTAGAGTTTTGCAGAGCTGGAACCCCTACGTAAACCAGCCTGCTCCCGCCCCACCAAACTCCTGTCTCCATTTCAAGGTGAGGGTAGCACCTGGCTTCAAGTGTGGGAGCCTCTGTTGGTTTACTGCTGTAAATGCCTGCCTGGGCATGCCTCAGTCTTCTGGCTGCCAAGTCACAGTGACAGTCACCCCACTCTATTTAGGGTGTGGTGACAATTCAGTTGATTTCGCTGCTCGGAACAGCGATATGAGGTGGACCGACCAGGGAATCAAACAATGATCCTGACGCGCTTCACCTCAGGTGCTATCACCATTAGCGCCCTCATATTGTTGATTAATTCATGACTTGCCTTGATACCTGTTTGCAACAAATGGATAATTTCAAGTTCTTGAGCACTCAGCTAAAATGTTCTCCTCAGAATTGAGCAAGGCGATGAGACGTATGGGCATATTTACAATAAACTGGCGGAGCGCGGTGTAGCTCCAAAATTGCTAAAGCCACGCTCCGTCAGTTTAGAAACGCAGATATCCGCCGGATTCACAAGGATGCGATGCACCCCTGCGTTTCCCCTAGCGTTGGCGTTAAATCTAGCTTCCTATTGCCAGGACAGGAACCCTTCCACCATAGTGCAAGGGTGCCTGTGTTGCAGGGAATGATTGTTCATGTGCAGGAAGGTGTCCATTCCTGCACATAGACAATCCATAATGGCGATCTGTAACTTCTATGTGTGTTGCTTTGTGCAGCACACATAGAATTTGCAACTTGTCATTTTTAAATGATTGTTTATGTGCAGGAAGGGACACCTTCCTGCACATGAAGAATCCCTAATGGTGATTTGCTGTTTCTATTTATGCGGCATAAGACAGCACATACAGAAACAACAAAAACAAGAAGAAATCAATAATATCTCCTCGTTTCGCCAGGTTAAGACCAGCTTTTCCCTGGTCTTATTCTTGGTGCTGCCCCATATTTACGCAACCCTTGTAAATAGGGGGCAATGTTAAAAGCAATGGGTGTTCTGGCAGAACACCCACAGCAACACCCATTGCCCGCTTCTTTCATGCTAAGTGCTGCGTGTAAAGGGGCCTTATTGACAAGGCTGCGTTAGGCCACATTAAAGGGGTTAATGCCACCTTGTAAAAGGTGAGGGGCTTATCGCCACCAGAACGCCATCAAAAGTGATGTTCTGGTGGCGATAAGCCCTTGTAAATAATGTCTTTGGGTCCGATTTCCACCACTTTTTTAAATATAAGTGGCCAGCATTATCTCAGCCACTCTTCTGGTGTGCAAGCAGTTCGTAAAATATAATTTAAAAAGGAATCAGATATCCGTGCCCAGAGCTGTGGATTCAATTTGAATGTTAATTGGGATTCTGTTTGTCCCCGGGGCCCTTGAAGACAGAACATTGCGAATTACATTTTCTATATCCATCTTAGATAATAAATGATTCTTTTTTTTTTACAAGATAAAATGCGACAAGCTCACAGTTTCCGATTCTTAACCCATGTACTGAATTGAGGTGGTTCAGCGTCGCTGCCTCTTTTATATCTAGCACACAAGAACTGCTTTCTCTCATTTGTTCACTGTAACACAGGATTATTTCTCAGAGATTACTCATTCAGACGCAGTTTCCTTTCCTCAGTGTGGGGTGTGCCAAACTTGATGCACAGTTCCAAGTAGATTCTAATTCATTTTCTCAGTGTGGGGCATAATAACATAACCCATCTTTAGTGCATTTATCTTGCATCCATATGGGACCTAGAAGTCAGACAGTTCCAGTGTTGCTCTATGCAGTAAGAAGGTTTTCTGGCACTATCTTCAAAGTCTCCCACTCAAAAGCGCATATTAGAACGCTACCTTTCTTTTTCTTTAGATATAATCGTTAAAATTGTTTTGTCTTCGAAGTTCTTAAAAAGCATCATGTGGGGGGGTGAGGAGCAGTGACATCTTAATGATTGATTATGTGGCCCCCTTCAGAAAAAAGAGATGCATTTTATTACCCACTTTCTGCTAATTCAACCCTCATGATTCCAAACAATATTGAATAATATGATAGAGGCGGGATAGAAAATAAGACCGGTAATTCAGAAAAATGTCACTTTGCCAGGGGCCCCTTGGAAGGTGGAGTCCCTCGGCAACTGCCCACTTTGCCCATGTCTTAAAACGTCTCTGGTAGGTGCCAGAATGATTCTGATTCTGGTTACCCCCCAATGGAACTGTTTCTGTATGATGTAAGCAATGGTCAGTTTATGATGGTGTAAAGGCCTCTTCTACGTCCTCGCTATTGCTTACTTGACCAATGGCCATTGCCTTGAATAGTCATACACAAATCTATATACCAGTAGAAGGTCCATCATCAATAAATCTGTGGTTGAGGATTTGTGGAATATCTCGTAGTAGCTCTTTGCTCAGAAATAATGAAGTCCTACAATGCTAGAATGTCCAGACTGAGTTTTTTGGTGTGACATCCGCTTCTGTGCCATGAAGACCTGAGCACACATATTGTGCGCTATACGAGTATACCACGCTGACCCTGAGGTTCCAAGTAAGAAAAGGTATTCTCCTACACCTCCACTTAGTATATTCTTGAAACGTTTTCTTGCATGTCCAATATTAATAGAATGTGTATTCATTTATAGGTGTACATCTTCCCCGGTGACACGTTTTCACTCTGGCAGATCAGCCAATAACCTTTCTCAAAGCTGTACAGAAAGATAACATTGAACATGAACTTAGTGCCTGATTTAGGGAAACCTGTCACAAATGTGATGGATATCCCGTCTGCCTTATTACACGTGCCTTATATCCTAATACCCATCTGCCACACTCCAAATGAGGCCCTTCATTCTTAGTCAGTGTTAAGTACAATGTAATGGTATCAGTGCTCACGCGAAGGGCCTCGTGATGAATATGCAGCGGGCGAGTCTGTAGTGATATTATCCAGCCCAGGTATGGCATTGATGAAGTAAGAGAGGGCTAGCAAAGTAGACAGATGCAGAGAGTGAAGAGGCGTGGCCTGTGTCTACTTGGGGGGCATGGACACGTAGAGAAAGAGGTAAACCGACATTAAAAGAGACAAAAACGACACTGTGTAATAATAGGTGTTCTGTAAAAGATAATGGCTAATTGCCATACTAATATTGGTCTGTGTAATGGGCCCAGATGTTACTCTCAAATAAATACCTGGAACCACGATGCAACCAGTAATTAAATTAGCAGTTTAGTGTGGCATGGTGGTGCGAATGCAAACAGTAATATGTGAAGAGTGCTAATTTGTCAAAGTTAGGTGTATATATATAGATGAATTCTCTTTGAGGTTCCACCTACTTAGACCAACGAGCAAAAACAGTTTTTGTGGAAGTCACACTGGCTTATATTGAGCATGTTATATCAAAATCTAAACATATTTTCTTTGGTGAATTTAACATTGATGCAGCATTGAGAGAAATAACCATTGCCTACACTGAGTTGCAAACACTGACCAGGCGATTATCACCCTCAGTGGTCATCTAGCCTGTATTGCACGTACATAGGAAAGATTCAATGTTAGTGACATGCCACAGTTTTCAGCCTTCTCATGTGGATCTCCTTTACACTAAGGTTGGTCGATATACTCGCCTCAGGTGGCGAAATTGGCGGAATTTGGGCCACTGCGCATTACACTTATAACCCAGAGTTTTGGCCAAATTCCACCAACGGCCGCATGGCTGGTTATTTTTTCTCAATCACAGATCGAAAACAGTACGTTGGTGAGCGTTAGTGATATTTGGCATCCCCAAGCATGATTTTCGGTCCTAACAGTGCACCCAATGGGATTTCTTTGAAGCGGGCAGTTGGAGGTGGTCACGACTGTTCGCTGTTAGAAAGCTGCTGCTCGACTAGAAAATCTACTCGAGCGGTAGCAAAAATCATCTCGAGAAACAGTGCTCTCTGGCGCACGCCATTCTCGCTGATTTTCCAGCACAGATAGACCTCCCAGTGCTAAATCACAGCACGAGCACCACAACAAGTCTATTTCTGACCATTTTCAGAATTCTGTGGAATCTCTGTCACGACATAGCTGAATGTGTTGAGAGTGAAGAGGAGAGTGGAGATACCTTACCCCTTTTATCTCTCCTAACGTCTGTTTCCAGTCTTTAGACACGACGCTGGATAACGTTGACGATATCTTGAAGAATACAAACTTCCGGAAGACAGAGGCACATCACTTGATGACATCACGTGAACCTAGCAGGATTCCAGAGAGAACAACGGAGGCCTATTTAGCCTGTTCTCTGCTGAATAGACGGCGTTCAGGAAACCCGGAAGACGACACGAGGGAGGCTGATGAAGAACTGGCACTTGAAGGTCCTGCTGCTGTCGCTGTCCTGGTCACATCCGTACCTGAGAAGGCCGAGGAACAAGACGGAAGATCCAGCGGTCGCAAAGAAGAAACAAAGCAGGAGCCGGACCGATTCCGGCAAAATGAGGATTCCAGCCACGGTCCAGGAGGAGCGTGACTTACTAAGGTGCGTACTCATTTTCATACCCTATTTTCCAAACGAGACCCGCATCCTGGGATCCCCCGATCCAAATATAAAGAAAGGAAGGGAAGAGGGCATTCGCGGTGATAACACCCTGACGTAGCATGACTTAAAAAAACAAGCATTTGCAATGCAATAGGTCTTGCATTATAAAAGTGTGAGCAGTTGGCATTGCTAATAATAATGCAACCCTAGCCATTGTAAATGATGCCATTTATATATGTGTTTAAAATAGATAAAAAGGCATTGTCATGAACAATGACAATAGCTGAAACTTTAGCAAATGCGAGACCTATTGCATTGCAAATGCTTGTTTTGAGAGGGGGGTTGAAAGAGCCCCATACGTACTTTCACTTTAATGGTAGCCGAGCCCCTTTCTGTATATGCGGCTCGTTGTAACCTGTAAACAGCAAGCAGCGTCTAAAGAAAGGGGCACGGACACCATTAAACTGGTCCCACATTTGCGAGAGTTTGAGCTATTGGCATTATAAATGACAATGCCTTTTATATGAGTGTTGGTTTTCAAAACACAAATAAAAGGTATTGTCACTTATAATGCCAATAGCTTAAATTCTAGAAAATTGAAGACCTATTGTATTCCAAATGCTTGTTGTGTAATGGGATCAGTGTTCTCCACTGTCTCGGAGAGTAACATCTGTTGCGTATTTTGTGACTCCAGTCAGAAATGACTAATAATAATAAGCAGCGAAATAGGCTTGACTATTCAACCGGACGAGTAATTCTGCAATTGTTATGGTTCTCTAAACCACAACGCTCCGGAAGTACTGTTCCTGACGTTGGGCTACCAGCCCTCTGACGTCTTGATAGGTGGGCTGCCTGAATATCGACCCCTTTCACCACCTCACTGCCAGAGTACTGGCCCAACACAGACCTGCAACCTGATCTGTAGTCCCCTGCTCGAAAACGGCTGACATGAATAAACGCCGGTGACCCCACCAGAGTGTTTTTTTGCCATTAGATCGTGTCAGACTGTGAAGAAGCTTCTCTGTAGGGCTTGTTTTCATGCCCTCGTCTCAATTTTATTCAGATCTCTAGCGTCACAGGGAGAGACCCCAATCTGTTACACAGATGAGCTGGTAAGGAAGATAGGCCCATGGGGAAAATCAGCTCGCCCTGTGCTTCTTAAGGCCAGAGTGCAGAGGGCAGCGTAACTCGTACAAACAGCCGATAGGGAAAGCAGGAAATAATGATCTGAAAGGCAATGGTCACTGAATGCTTGGAAGGGCTGGAAAATGGGGAATTTCACACACACAAGCCACTATACAAAGCCCAAAAGTTCCCATCAGATCTATGCCTCTGAAATGCTGCGGGAAAATGAAGGTGGGCATTAAATCTTACTGCAGGAAGTCACTTGCAAATTACTAGGGAAACCTCTCAAAGTAAAACAAGCATTGGCCGCACGCGCGCCTCGCGCTTAAAGTTAAAAAAAAAATAACTCTCAAACAAGTCTGTTTTTTATAAGCACCCTAGACGAGAAAGGGAGGCTATTTCCGTCATTTGTGAGTGGAATGTCACTCTGCAGGAACCTCCATCGCTTTACCAGAAGCTGCACGAATATCATCTTTGTCACCAAGCCCTTCAGCGAGCTTCATGCTGGCAGGGAAGGACAAGCACGCAAACAGCACACACAGCAGAAAGGAATGAAGGTGGGCAACTCGCGCTGAATAACGCAAAACGATGAGGGAATGTACAATCAGAGACGCTGACGGGAACGAAACACTGAGAGAAGAGAGAAGAGAGAAGAGAGAAAAAAAACATAAAAAAGGAGTCACATAGTGTGGAGGACTGACTGTCAATGTAACACGAGGAAGTAAGATAACATGCAAACACTGAGTAGACAAGACAAGCCCGGCGGAGCGTGGCGCGCGTGCGCTTGGGGGCGGGGGAGCGCATTCCAGACGGGGGAGCGGACCCTTTGAAGTGCTCCCAAAAGGCGGATTGCATGGCGGCACGATGCGCGTGATTGTGCGCGTGCTAGCCATGCAATCCGCTTTTTGGGAGCACTTTTCAAACCCCCTTACAATAGTCTCGCTTTGCGATCGCATACGAGATAGCAAGGTCGAGACCTAAAAAGAGAAAATAAAAACAAAAGCGCTGAATATACCTATGCGACACTGGTGGTGGTACATTTGGGTATTTGTAGCCAACCCCCTCACCCCTATACCCACAAAAATCGTGTCCTCAAAAGGCTGTAATCCTAAAGCCTGGTTTTCTTTTCCTTTCTTGTTTTCTTCCTTTCTTGTTTTCTTTTGAGAACGGTTTTCGTCAAGGATCAAGAGGCGGAGTGAGCAAACTGGAAACATCTTAAGAATCCTTTATTGGCCCGAAGACTCCCGAACTCGTACAGCCAAAAGAGTAAAGACCTAAGAAGAGGACAATATTGTATGTCTATAACCCTTGGATAAATAAATTAAGAACTAAATACAGTATCCCGCCTAATCATTTGTGGTCTATATCACACGTGGTGGAGAATGCGGGCAAACTCTCCATAGAAAGACTAAATGTAGACCATGATACAGCAATTAGTCAGGGGGAAAGGAAAATTAGAATGGGCTATAGAGCGGCAAATGACAGCAGCCCAGGAGCACCGGGATCTGTTTAGGGACACCGTAGCACAACAGCTGGAATGTATCCATAAAGTCACTGAAGAACAGGGTCGGGTAACTTCCCATATCCCCACCCGACAAGGAAACCTGCTTTCATACCCCAACGTAGCCCTACAGAAATATTCTCCAGGAGACGACCCGGATGCTTTCTTGTTGAATTTTGAAAGGGCAGCCAGGGCATCTGGTTGGCCAGGACAGAAATGGCCTTTCTTTTAAGCCCCCTTATTAACAGGAGAAGCACAGGCAGCCTATCAAGTGGCAAATCCTTCAGGGAACACTCCCTATAATGAAATTAAAGAAATAATATTGGACCATTTGGGTATGGATGCTGAAGCCTACCGGATAAAGTTCAGAAAAGAAAAAGGGGCACCCAGAGATAACCCCAAGACCCTCTTCTTTAAATTAAAAACAGCAGCAGATAAGTGGTTGAAACCACAAGAACGAACCAAAGAGGAAATTATGTCCTTAATATATATGTAGCAATATATGGAGGCACTAACCCTCTCAACACAGCGCTGGTTAAGACAGCATACAGGACTTACAGTCGAACAAGCCATAGAAGTGGCCACTACCTTTTCCATAGTGCAACCCAGACCCCTAATCTAGGAAAACAACAAAGCCTACCGACCTCAAATAAAGCCTGAAAAAAATACAGCAGAACCGTGGTGGATCCTATAAAAACACGCTCCCTAAAACCCAAAACGGTCCCGTCAAGAGGACCTTAATACTTTGACTGTGGGGAGTGGGGACACATCACACGGGTTTGCCCCCACAAAAAGACCGGCGAAGAGCCAATGAATGTCAGCTACCTCCCCAAAACTGTACTTTATACAAAAGAACTAGGATTGTGCTTTTATGTAAGACTGGAGGTAAATGGCGGCCTAGTAAAAGCATTGCTAGATTATGGCTCACGCCAGTCAGTGATACAAAAACCCCTTGTAAAGTAGGGACAGATCCTTAAAAACCAAAAGGTACCCATAAGATGTGTACATGGGGATGTGAAATCTTATCCTATGGCGCTTATACCAGTACAAACACCTAGTGGGGAGACACTGACAGGTAAGGTAGCAGTATTGCCCACCCTGCCAGAGAAGCTCATACTAGGTCTCGATAACCCCAACTTCCTTGAGCTTCTGAAAAGAGGTATAGGAATTATATGGGAAATACCCTCTCAAGATGATATCCTCCTAACACAGGCTCCCTGGCTTGGTGATAAGAACTTTCAATATGCTCAAACCCACAATCCCACCCTCCAGTTTGCCTGGAACGTGTTTAACCCCCCCTTCCTCTAATCTCTCCTCCCCCATTTTCACAGTGGAGAAAGGTCTGCTTTATAGAATGAGAAAACCGTCTGCCCCTCCACAGATATTGGTACCGCAAAGCTTTCGGGAGCAGGTACTTTCCTTTGCACATTTCCACTTACTAGCCAGACACATAAAACTAGTCAATCCATTTTAGAACAGTTCTATTGGCCATATATATATACATAGACGCAGACCAGCAAGTATTGCCAAGAGTGTGACATCTGCCGAAAAAAGAATCCGTACAGACACCCTCCAGTCGCGCTTCAACCCCTTCCCGTCATCGGAAAACCGCTCGAAAGAGTGGGGATGGACGTAATTGGCCCTCTTCCAAAGACTAGAAATGGGAACCAGTATGCCTTGTTTGTGGTGGATTATGCTACCCAGTATTCGGAAGCATTTCCCCTACGGACACCTACCACCTCCAATATTAGTGATAAACTACTAGAGTTGTTCTCCCTTGTAGGGTTTTCTCGTGAAATCCTGACCGACCAAGGCACCCCATTTGTAGCCCGTTTGATGAGCCAAATCTGTAAGACCCTGGATATTTCTCATATAAAAACCTCAGTGTACCATCCCCAGACGGATGGATTGTGTGGGAGGTATAATGGCACACTCAAGTTAACTCTGCAGAAGATGATGACAGCAGAAGGCAGGGATTGGGACATGCTACTCCCCTTAGCACTCTTCCTTATCAGGTGTCAAAAACAAAGTAGCCTAGGCTGTTCCCCTTTTGAACTGCTCTATAGGAGACAGCCCCGTACCGTGTTAGAGATGACAAAAGAGACATGGGAACGGGAACAACCAGACAAATGTAAAACCTTCTATAAATACTCCAAGAATTTGAAGTTCTGTATAGCCAAATTAAGCCCCCTCATCCCTATACCCACAAAAACTGTGTCCTCAAAAGGCTGTAATCCTAAAGTCATGTTTATTTTCCTTTTCTTTGTTTTCTTTTGAGAACTGTTGTCGTAAAGGATCAAGAGGTAGAGTGAGGAAACTGGAAACATCTTAAGAATCCTTTATTGGCCCGAAGTCTCCTGAACTCGCACAGCCAAAAGAGTAAAGACCTAAGAAGAGGACAATATTGTCTGTCTACAACCCTTGGATAAATAAAATAAGAACTGAATTACAGTATCCAGCCTAATCATTTGTGGTCTATATCACATAACATTGAGGTTTTTTGTAAGTCCGCTGAGTGAAACTCTGTGAGTTCTCACCAGGCATACTTTACACCACAAAAAGACATCATTGATTGGGACGAACACAGCTTGAAGAAGAGCCCTCCAAGGGTTTACAGAGACATACCTTCAGTCCCAAACCCTTAAACTAACAGGCGATCTGAGTTCGACTTGCAAGAAAAACCTCATGGTACTAAGACTGAACACTGAAAAGAAGTATGAGGCGAGGAAAACATTAGACAGGCCCCCACTAACCTACAGAAAATGCTGAAGACAACTTCCTTTCAGTGAATGTGTACAAGACCTCTTCTTCTCTCTGTCTATCTGAGTGGTCAAATTACCCCTTATGCCAATAGATATCTAATGTGTAGGAATTTGTATCAAAACAGAAAACATGGCATAGCACACTGAGATCTCCTCCAGCCTTCAGATTGCACCTCAATGCTCTAGGATACCCAATCAGGTAGAATGATTCTGAGGAACAGGAAACACAACAGCATCTCAAGAAGGGGAGGCCATTTTCCAGAGCTCCCAGAGGGCCATTAGATCTCCACTCTGGGACCCTCAGCTAGTAGAATGCTGTTAAGAACACTGAGCAAAGCATAGGGCAGCTTCTCTAGAAAGAGAGGAAGTTCTCAAGAGCTCAGTGAAAGACCTCAGTTCTCGATCAAACACTTGAATACTCAAGGGCTAGGGTGCTGATGTATAAAAACAGGAGATACGAATAAAATGATAAATGGTACGCTTGAATTGATCTTAGCCGTTGGTAATTACTCACAGCCGCATTCTAGTCCATCGTTTTTTGTTCACAATGCTGCCTCATATTAGACACAGACATATTCAAATCAGCTTTGATCCTGCTCCTATAGGACCAGCCCAGCCCAAACTGCCAAGCCAGGTCCTCTCTGAACCAGAATACAAGCAACCCAAGACCTGTTTAGCCCAAGTTGGGGCTTATCAGTCAGCTGCAGCTTGGTTCCAGTGGCAAAGTGAGCACAGCACCCACATCTTGGCATACCCGTTCACTTGGGGCATCACACTGAACTTTGAAAGAAATGATGGTTGGTATGTTGTGCAAAATAACAATGGACTGGGAAGTGTAATTAACAGTGGTTGAGATTAATTTAAGAATTCCATCCATCACTTTTCTGTATAATTTTTTGTATACTTCAGTGTGACACCCTAAGTGTGACAGGTGTGCTCCGGCATAGGTCCTGTGTTCACTATGACACTGGAACCAGACTGCACCCGACTAATGAGACCTAATCAGAGAGAAACAGGTCTTGGGTTGCAGAGGGAGGACTTGACCTGGCAGTTCGGGCTGGACTGTTTATTTTGGTGCAAGGTCAAGCCTGATTTGAATATGGCTTGGTCCAAACTGAGGCGGCATGATGTACAAAATAACGATGGAGAGTCAGTGTGGAAAAGTGGTCCCCCTAGGGCCAGAATCTAGGAAGCATCATGGTTGACTCTCTGTAGGGGGCCAGGGGAGAGAAGTAGATGCCTTCTCGAAAGCAAGGAGGGGACACATTTTCAGGGCCTCTTGGGCAGAGTGACAAAGTAGTAATGAAGTCGAAAAGAACACAAGTCAAGCAGATGCCGATGTAAACTTGTTGGGTTAAAGCAGTCACTACAGAGATCAATGTGCCAATGTGGAGGGTATTTGTTCATTCCTGGTGGGTTACATTAGTTTTTACCATTCATTGTTTCAAGGTCAATAAAATAAGTGTCTTTGAACTGAGTAATGTAACATAACAATTGTTCACCAGTTGGTACCCTTCAAGAGAAACCTACCCTTCTGTGTCTAGCTTTCCCTTGTAGCGATCGTCCTTACGACATTTGAACATGATGGTCCAGAACAGTCTTTTGACTTGATAATGATCTTTTGTCCACGCAAGATCCTAAGCTGCTGCATAATGAGGGATATGATATTGCCACGGTCAACGGAGGATGTTTTTACTGAGTACCTCTAAGATGGGTCTTAGTAACACCCGTTTCTGTTCAAAGCCATACAAAACTGCCACACTATGGCATCAAGTACTACATATGATAAGCCCACAACTCTGCTCCCGATGATATGTTAGGTAGGGTGACCACCTCACACTTGTCATTATAGGCTGTTTCTAGTCCAGGACTTTTCACCTGCAAATAATTGCCACCAGGTGTGGTAGTCAAATTAGTCCAATGGATGAAAACCAAGACTGCAATTGAAAGATTGTATTAGGTGGTAACACAAAAGCCCAGGAAAGGAAAGTCACTAACCATGTACGCCACAAATACTCTTCTCTTCCATTCATATTCAGCATTCCCTCAGTAAAGTGAGGGATCCTGGAATTTTTAGACCCATCTGCAATTCAACTACAGGGCCTTGCTAGGGGTTTGAAACGCTACATACAATGAAAATACAAAACATTACAACAAAAACAGCTATAATAAATCAGATCACATCTCATGTTCAAGAAGTCCTTCTCAGCGGAACCATGTAATCTGCTGCGATGAACAATTAGAATGAGAAAACACAGAACCCAACACCCTTTCGTCCAGCCACCACTAAAGGCTAAAGGCAAAACACGTCTCATTGGTAACAGCAGCCACAGGGTGATTCCTGGCCCCCAGGGCCGGGTCTAGGGTGGTGTGACGGGTGCTGGTGTCACCACACCGGGGGTGCCGTGTTTACAAGTTTATTTTGGTTTTAAAAGTACCTGCTGCTGTGTTCCTTGCCTCCAGCACTTTCCAGGCAACAATAACAATGTCAACATAACTCCTGTGATTAAAGTTCTTCTTGGAGAGAATTTTGCCTAGTTGAGGTTTTGACTGATCATAAAATAGCACAGAGGATTAATATGCCTGCTGCAATGAACGTGCACCTTGCAGATCCCGAAGTGCATATAATGTAAATAGGTCAGTGGGTTGCTGCTTTTATAAAAGACATCCTTTTGGTACTTGCACTTTATAAGTTAAAAGCCTAATATAGAACAGGGAATTATTAACTGTGTTCAAAGAACTGCATGCACACTGCAAAGTATAGATTAGAGCAAAGATTAATGTTGCAAAAAGGGTTCATTTGGGTAGAAATTGATTCCTATTGTTAAAGAGAACAGCCTAACTATAGTGTTCCGTTTTCAGTTCTGAGTTGGGGCTTCTCCAGACTGAGCACTCTTAAACTATACTACCTTCCAGTATGGATGATATGTCACTCCCACACCTTTGAGTCCTCTGGCTTATGTAACATTTCCTATACGCTGATTCACACACCTATGATTGATTGTCTCTGTGTAATATGTGTGTGATTAAAAGTGCTCTGACACCCTACACTTATCTGAGTGGCGCTGTATAATGAATACAATGCATCTGAAAGTGAGTGGTTTTGGAGACTTGAGGGTCGCTGTTAAAAGGTGGTGGTGAGGGAATCCGTGGTGGAGGTGGTCACCATCACCACCTTCACCATGGATGGGGGGCGCCAACACACATTGTCGCACTGGGTGCCACCAGCACTAAAGCTCGCCCTGCTGGCTCCTTAGCAGTTGAGATCAGCGGACACCATAAAATGGACATTTACAGGGTTGGAAAACAGAAGTCGGGAGGAAAATAGCAAGTTGCCCTGGTCTTCCTGCTCTGGATTCCACTACTTCCTGTTCTTGGGCTAACAAAAGACCCAGGTAAAGAAACGTGATTAAACTATGAAGTACAAAAGAGAAGGCATCAAGAGTGTCCTAAACAGAGGGTGCAAAAGCTGACATGCATATAACTATAATGTCAGTACAGAAAATATTACACATAACGATGCACATAGCTAGAATTTTAGGACTATTCCTGACACTTTCAGAGCAAGCAAATTATCTTGTGCATATTTTTTTCTGAACAGGGCAAAAAATGTGTAAAACGTGTTTGTTTCCCCAAGGGTATCCCGAGTAAGTCCTACTCTGTAACACTCACCCTCTCTTTGTGTCTACAGTAAAGCGCTGGGCCTGGGCCTGCGCCACTTGCGGCTTGCTACAAACCACGGGCAATGCAACTTAACATGGCTTCAGGTGAGGCAGGCTGTAGTGTTCGGAACTATGTACGAATCATTTCTGTCGGCCAGTTTGTCAAATGGTTTTTTGGGGATTCCTTTGCGGGTTCCTTGGTTTTATAATGGCTAACACATAACCAATGGAATTAAGGAATTTAGCTGGTAAATTAAAAGACGAATTAAAACCAATACACACCAATAGAGACAATTAGAAAAGTAAAAATCTATGATAACTGAAGACAGATACATGATGCAAATAGAATCGAAACTAAATTCTACAGGGGTGTAGCAGGAGAGCTCTTGGACCGAGTCCTGAGAACGTACGCTGAGGTGAAAACCAGAAAATCTGAGGGTAGAGCACATTGGTATACAGGAGTGCAGTTTGCTGAGGAAAAACCTTATTCCTGCTCTGAGATATGAGCAGAGCAGGTAGAAGTCCCTCTCAGGGATAGTGCAACATCCATTAAATATTTATAAGACTCTGCCTCATAATCACTGGCTCAGATGCGGACCTGCATTGCGGTGACGGCGCGCGCCTCCAAATGCAGGGTCTATTAAAGGGCCATGTAAGCTGATTGCAGGACAGACGTCTGTGCAGTGTCAGTCTCTATAGGCTGCAGGAAGTGCAGTGTCAGCCCCCTAAAGCAGCAGAAATTAGGATAGCCTTTATAGCTATACCATATCTGACCACAGTCATCCTTATTCGGTGCCATCTCATGCCATCGCCAAAATCTCCATCCTTCGACATGCCCACCTTCTGCCATCTCTAACACCTCCATCCTTCACCACTGCTTTTCCATGGTGTCCTCCGGCATTGCCATTGTTCAACAAGCCCTTTCACAGGGCCATCCCTTTTTTACCAACAGCACTGCCGTCATTCAGCATTACAATCCTTCCACAAACCCACCTTGACCCCTACAACACAGCATTCTTCAACACTGCCTTTCTTCAACACTGTCACTCCCCAAAACAGGCATCCTTGAAGCGTGCACCGCTCTGCCATCTTTCAATGCCTCTGCCATGGACGTCGAATCATCAAAATGCCATGGGAAGGGAAAGTGACATCACATGCCATGTAACCCACCCCGATGATGTCACAGGAAGTGACATCACGCAAATGTTGACCTGATGACATCACAGGAAGTGACATAACCTGCCCTTTGACCCACCCGTTGATATCACAGGACGTGACATCACGCAAACTTTGACCTGGTAACGTCAGAAGAAGTGACATCACCTGCCCTTTGGACCCCCATGAAATTAAAGGAAGCGACATTGCATAACCTTTGACTTGGTGCTATCACAGGAAGTGATGCATCTAACTTTTTGTTACTTACACACAGATACAACAGAAGTACCCTATAAACAGAAATACGTCACATCCTATTGAAAATGCAGCTGCATACATTGTTGCAGGTAGTATCTTCAGATGTATAATTAAGATAATGCAGCATTGATTAAGAACCTATCAAATAGTGCACGACATTTGAGAATACACTAGTCAAGTTCAAATCAGCCATTATCAATATCAAATAACTTACAAAACGAGAAGCTTGATGGGCCTATTATGTTCAAAACAAGTACACTTTATCATTTCTTTTAGAAACTAAGAGTACCATGTAATTAAATCTAAGTCTTGGGACGTATATAACAGTGCTATTTAATGCAGGTCAAGTTCTCCCAGCAACCTTCCTTTCCATGACATGGTATACATACGTCTAAACCTGTGGAGCCATTGAACCTTTCCAGGTTTACTATCATTTGTTTCTTCCTCAGTAGAAATGCACATCACTGGTACAATACGTGGGTTTTTCAATAATATACTTGTTCTGCATTAACATGTTTAAAAAGTGTTAAGAAAATGTTGGCAGATTTTACTCACATGGACGAAGATACTGGCTTTCATGTTGATACTGCACTACTGATAAGAAGAAAAGCTGCTGGTCAGTTTCCTTGAAAAGAAGAAGGCACTGACTGGGCGGATAGAAAGAGGCCAACAGTTCACATGTCCCCATCTAGAATTGTATCTGCTGGTATAAGCAGCAGCTGGTGCTAGTGATGGTTGGGGCATCATCCTATGTAGAGGCTGACTTGAGGGTAAGTTGATGAGCCCTCTAATAGAAATCCAGAATCAGCTGACAGTGTCACAGATATTGTAACCAGATCCCGGAATAGGATACTGGCTGGTACAAAGAATAGTTGCTGTACTGATAATTGCCAGTCTTGATGAGAGAACAAATAGGTGGACAGGTAGTGCGTGGCTGCTGGAAATCAAGATGGCTAACAGGGATTTATAATACTGTTTCCATATTGCTACTCATGACAAGCTGATAAGATGAGGCTGCATATCCACTGTAACAGAAAGAAACTAAATGGACAGGAAGTTTGTGCTTTTTCCAATAATGCTTAGAAGCGTGGTGGGTGCTCTCTTCTTGCCCCTGCATAGGTTACTGACTTCTGCGACCACTGGCAGGTATCTTCAAGTGGCATAGACCTCAGAGGGAATAGAGACTGATTGAGGAGTAACTGTTGTTTGCATGGCCATCAGGAGAAGGCTGATACTGTTTGGCGGAGTCGTAGCTTCTATCTGTTTGATCCTGCACAGGGAACAGGCTCCTGAGATTTTACTGGCAGATTTCTTCAGGTGATATAGGCCTCAAGGGGGATAGAGACTGATTGAGGAGTAACTGTTGTTTGCCTGGCCATCAGGACAAGGCCGATACTGCATGACAGCATGCTATATCTTCCGAAAACCAATACAAATTTGATAAAAAAATAAAAATGACAGGATGGTATATGCTGTCTTCTTGCCCCTGCAGAGGGTACTTTCTTCTGTGATCACTGGCTGATGTTGTTTCACAGCAAATGGGCTCGCAAATTGCAAAAGGCTCATTAATATTAATGAGCCTCGCAATTTGCGACCCCATTGTGAATCGCAAAGCAGTGTAATAACACTGTTGTACATTTCATTTAGTGCCTCGCAATTTGCGAGGCGCTAAATGAAAGGGTCGTACATCTGGCCCTGAGTCTATTGTCTCCACCTTAATTGCACAAATCATATTTTACCCTTTTCATAGAGGAGAAGAATCTCTTATTTGTAGCAGTAGTAAGCAATAAGTAATGAAAGAACTAGATGTAAAAGATCAAAATCCTGAGGAAATATTCCTGGTAGACACATGAGATAGTGCCTGACAGAATGACTACCTGGTACATTTTTGTCTGAAAGTTACGATTTTGCAGTTTCTAGTTCGGACTGTAGAGGACTTCGGTCTACTGCAGCCTCTTGATATTTGTCAACAATAACTGGTGCAGAGGAAAAGTCCAAACAATTTGAAGCTTTTGAATTGAACATTCTGACATCAGCCCATGTTGTTTGTAAATCGAGCATCAACCTCCTTTACAAATCTATCCAAAGTAGAGAAATACATTTCCTGCTTAAATCACTCAGAGAGTGGAGTTTGACTTTCTGAGACATCAACATGACTGGATCTTTTCCCTACAGAGGTACTGAGAAAATAATCTGTCAGTTTGTGACTCAATATTCAATTTACAGTGTCTCAAAGGTGGAGCCCTTAAATTGGATTTTTCTTGCATCTCAATTCCACACTGCTCTGCTAAGTCCTTTGCCTGACTTAACAATTCGGTCCACAGTCTGTCGTGATGGAGTTTTACTTAATCACTTCTTGTTGACTTAATTAGATCACATGCTCTCTGCAAGTCATTGTCTTTGCTCTGTAGTACTTCGAATAAACTGTGAATCTTTCAGAGAATGAGTTCCATACACTGCAATGTGAGCAAGAAGCCAAAGTTTTCAATGTTATTAAGTAGTCCTTTTTCTGTCTGAACTACGCTCCTTGTCACATTGTTGTGATTTTATTACACGGAGAACAACAATAATAGACTCATATCACATCTGTACTTTTCTAACACAGTGGTACCAGTAAAACCACATTGTACCTGAGAGTCTTTATAGCTCCATGACATACAGGTTACTCTATTTCTGAGCTTTCACAAAGAGCTCATGATTTGGTGAACTTTGTAAAAGAAAAACATAAACTACTTGCAATATTGAAATTAAATGTTTGAATGTTTTTATGTTAGTTACGGTTTAGACGATGGGCATGGCAGTGTATATAAACGGCTTGTCATGCTATCGCTCTTATTTTTGCTTGGACACAATTAAAACAGCCACTCATAACAGATGCTCCATTGTAGCACTGTGCAACATATTTCTTCCAGTCAAGTCCAGCTTTCTGTACTGCTTCAACAATGGCTGCAGCAAGGCTAGAGTCCTATAAATTCCCCATATGGTATCACCCTAGTGCATTTCAATCACCATCAACAAAGCAGACAATAAAACTTAGTTGCTCTTTATGCGAGACATCTTTGGTTTAATAAACTAGCACCACCAAATATTTTGTCACTTTTTTGACAATACGCTCATAGTTAAGCACCGCCACCACAGATATCATGTCATTTTGGGAATTAGGGAAGGTATAGTGATGTACCTCCTGGACATTTTTTCCTTTTAACCTCTCATCTTTATCAGAAATCATCTCTAACAATTCAAAGAAATGTCTCCTATTGTGAGAATGCTCAGTTTCATCCGTGGCACGGAATGCAAGCCCTTGACAACCCAAGAAACATACAACCTTAAGCAGCTGCTCCACGTTATCTATTCTCCTCAATTTCCTGCTCTGCACCTCTTACTATCATGGAAGAAACTGACTGATGATGGTTTGTAGGCTGCTGTAATCTTTTGAAGTTGATCTAAGCAATAACTGCTGATTTATGCTTCTCTGACTGTGAATGTTTGGAGAAAGAATGAGTAAGCTTTTCCCACTTACGGAAGCCAATATCAACCAATGCAGCATTGCAGGTTCATGTCTTCCTCCTTCCACAGAAACAGCACTAAAATACCTGTATGCAAAACAATAAATAGCATCTTTAAGGACTGAATACTCAGCCCAAGGATGGGCATTGTAATCTCCATCAAACCTATGGCATGCAGTTAAGGGGATTGTTTGAAGTTTTGGTTGCACTGGGCCAATATAATGATTCAGTGAAAAAGTGTCTGTCAAGAATTCACTTGCCGGATGACATTTTGATGTTGGTGTCTGACTAGTTTCTTTGATTTGAGGTGTCTCCATTACGTCACTCCTCAAAAAGAGCTGGCTCTATTGTCATCACAGGATGATGAACAGTCAGCAAGGCCAGCCAGGGAAGTACTACCGTCTAAGCTGCCATTATAAGAAGATTAATCTTTAACCTCAGTGTGAAATGAACACTCAGCGCTGATAACATGTGAAGAAATATCAGTAGTTTAAAAAAAGGCAGGACTATCATCAACACAGGGAGAAGCGGCTGCAAAGGGAGCAGATGATGCTTCTGGGATGTCAGAAGAATGTGAGCATATGCCTGCTCTGATAGACAGAGCAGCATCAGACAACTATTTTGTTCTCTTGCCTCCATTAGTACCTGTAGGAGGGTCTTCAGTAAACAAATCCAATTGATCTTTGTTTTGTATCTTTGGGTTTTCAAGTAGGGAAACACATATTTTATTTTGTTCCTTTGTTTGTAGCTGAACTCAGCAATCCTACTGCTAAAATGTCAAACATACAGGAAAAATGGTTAGGGCATGGCATGGTACACTGCATGTAACAGTGAGGAAGCACAGACAGCCTTTCACACTCATGCATGTGATTTTTTTATCGGCCATTTTGTAAATAAACAGTATACAAGAGATGTTTTATTGCAGAGATATTATTTTCCGTATGTTAACATTGTTTATTATTGTATACACAACCATGAGAATTAACCTTTACTACAATAAATTACTAATCACACACCTTGAGAGGGATTGATAAAAGAAATGAGATCAGCTATAGAAAATACCTAGAAAACGCTTGCACTGGTAGGGATGGGGAGTTTAAGGATGATGGATTGATTATGGTGGACACAGATGGTTTAAGGTAATCAAGGGTGAGTATTTCATATGACCAATACAAAACAGTTTCAGTAAAAAGCTTTCGGGTTGCTCTAGCATGTCCTTCACAACATGTGGGATTATGCAGCACCTACAACACCAGGTACCCTGGGGGAAAAGAAGTCTCATGTGGGGGGCTGCCTAGTGGAACATGAACTCTCTTTCATTCAGTTATGTAGGTAAAAAGAACTGTTCCTCTGAAAATGTAATCCTCTGTCATCAACATTCAGTATTTATATAGTCTATTATGTGGAATTATTTTACAGTCTTTACTATAAGTAGGGGATGGGTGTACACGTTGTGTGCTTCAAAGCTGCAGACACTTTGTAATGTTCTATATAGGAAAAAGAGCAACTTTTTAGAACTCTTAAATTGTCCAACGGTAGAACAAACAAGGCCGGACAATGTTAAAACATGGGAGAAAAAGCATTGCTAAGCCCTGGGACGTTTTCACGTTCTCTTTTCGTGTTCCACTAATCAGCTGCTGATTCTCTCCCTCTCTCTATCTCCCTTGCTTAATTTCTCTTGTCCGCTCTTTTTTCTATCTTCCTTTTGCGGCTCTTATTTTCCTCTGATATATTTCTTCTCTCTTCTCTCTGCCTCTCTTTATCTTGATCTATTTTAGTCTAGTTTTCTCTTTTGCTGTCCATCGCTGTCTCTGACTCTTTCACGTCACTCTTCTGTTTATTTCCTTCTGTAATGATGTCTTCCCCTTTTTAATTTTACAATTAAACACCCTTCACTTGAGTTGAGATGGCTTGCTTATTAATTTGTTTTCTGGGCTGATGAAGTTTTACAGTTTCTCCTTTTTACTCCTATTTATCCTCTCTGTCACATTCTATTCTCTCTCTCTCGCGATCTCTATGTCTTTCATTCTCCTTCTGTGTTTCTCTGCAACACAGGGTCATGAATTTAAGTTAAACTGTAGCTCATGGTAATCTACAACTTAACGTGTATGACATTGTGTTAGACTCAGACAATTTACATTTATATTTTATCTAGCTAATCCAATTGTGAACAAAGGGTACATTTAATGGTGAATGTTGTGAGCAGATTGCTGGTCACTCTGAGACAGTCTGACCAAAGGGATGACCATTTAGGACAGCACTCCATCTTGGTCTTTTCAGTTAGGCAGCAGACTGGGAAGCCTAAAAAGTCAAATGAGCCATGCTCTGTTTCCATGACCATAGGATTCATTCATGTAATAGTGGCCAGAACTGCAGAACTTGTCTAGTGTTTCACTGCAACCCTCCGTGTTTACAAATAGTATAGATTTATTTGGGTGACCCCTGTGAAACACTCCATGGCATGTTAGTGGGGTGAGAGGGAAACGGCATAGTTAGTATCCCCTATACTCTGACTCTACTCACCTCTCACTGATGTCATGCATAATTGATGATCAATTTACAGCAAGGCAGTGTTGTATGCCACCCAAGGTGCCATCAGCAGTGTGATGTCAGATTGTCCCAGTGGTGGCTGTTATTACTGCTTAGTGGTGAGGCGGGGGAAGAAATAAAATCAAAATGAAATGAACAAATACAAAATATTTAAAATCCCACTTACCTGCAGCTCCGACGTCCACCGCCTTCCTACTCACCTCAAATCCTGGACTCCAACTGCGCAGGCTCCCAGATGCAAACTCTCATGCTGGGAACACTATTCCCAGCATGAGAGAAGCGCTGGGATTGGTCTGAGCGGCTTTGTTTGTCACTTAGACAGTGCATTGGAGCCTGGGGTGTTTTTCCAAACTGGCAGTGCAACACAGTTGGAGAAAATTAAGTGTGCATTTGTGTTTGGCTGGCCTAGGCCGGCCGGCCAAACACACATGCACACTTAAAAGTACCCATCACGCCTCCCCCTGCCATGCCTCTCCAACAGGATTGCCTGGCCCCGCTCCGCCCTGCCCCGGTGAAGACTCTGCCATCAGCAGTTAGTAAAAAAACAAAATAATAATAAAATGCTTTTATTATCATTTTATTTTTCCTCTTTTAGCAGGGGGGTGGCGCTCCTCCATCATTACGGAACAGCCGCCCCTGGATTGTCCCCTGAACACACCGAATAGGACTCACTTACATGGAGAAACAGGCAGAAAAATGACTCTTTCCATAGGGTGACAAAAAACCTAGGAGCTTATGTACTAGCCCCTTACTTATTGTGATTCACCAGTGGCGCATTTTGGTGCCCTATATTTATAAGGACATGAAAAGTCACCCTGAGTGGCGTTTCCTGCCCTTGTAAATACGGCACCTTTACTCTCAGCACTTTCCGTGAAAGGGGCTTTCCATGGGTGTTCCTGTTGGTGTTCCCATCCAACACCCATGGAACCTGACACATTCCCAGATTTACGAGAAATCGTAAACCTAGGAATATCTCTGAATGCTACGCCTCCCCAATGTTTTAATTTCTCCTTGTTTGTTTCCTCTTTCTATGAGTGCTGCATTCTGCAGCACACATAGGAAGAAAAAATCACCTCTTGTGATTGTTTTTGTGCAGGAAGGTGTCCCTTGAAAAAATGCAGTCTTTCAATTCCTATGTGTGCTGCATTAAGCAGCACACATAGAAGGTTAAAAACACAATTTCAGATTGTTTATGTGCAAGAAGGGACACCTTCCTGCACATACACAATCATTCCCCTCAACGTAGGCATCTTTGCACTATGATGCAAGGGTTTCTGCATCAGTGTATGGTAGCAAATTGTGTGACAGCACAGGGGAGAACAAAGGGATCCGTCATATTGTTGCAGATATGATGCATCCTTGTGTTTCGGAATTAACACAGCGCGGCACAGCCAAATGGCTTGCGGCACCACGGTGCGTTAATTCCTTGTAAATGAGGCCCTAAGTATGGGTCAATGCAGGTGAATCCATCTGTTATAGACGTTATCTGACCTGACCTATCGTTCTCTGGTTCTCAGCCTCTTTCGTTCTTACTCACACTCAACTGTGCCATTTTAATTTTTCTCTTTAAGGCACAGGCTGGATGTGTTTGGTCGTGAGCCACAGGGGTGGTTGCTGCAGTTTGAAAGCATTGCACAGAAAGCATGATTTGTTTCCCAATCTGCTCTAGCACAGATGCATTGAGTGCACACACTAATAGGGAAAAAGAACATTGTGCACTTGCACAGATTGTGCTGCAATGGTTTCAAAAGCTTTGCACACAAAGATCTACTCCAGTGCAAATTCTGCAGTCAGGGACGTAACAGTGGGTGGGTATAGCTGGTTAAGATTTCACCCCGTTCCTCATTAGTAGTTTACAGAAATCTGCGCCCGTAGGGAGGAATATAACAGATGAGACATAAGTTGCCTCTGCTCTGGTAATAATGGTGCCATCCGTGTGATGACACTTCTGGTATAAAAGGTAAATGGGCCTTGGGTGCGTTAGCCAATAACACAACGATGTCTGTCTCATATGTGTTCAGCATATGATTTCTGTCACTGGAATCCTGGGCACAATCCACTCTAAACGGTGCCCATAGCTCTTGCCCCACTGCCACCTCTGTCAGTCCACGAGAACAGCCCAGCCATCGCTCATTGGCCACGCCCACCTGCCTTGGCCTTATAGTGCATCCTCTGATTCTCAGTAGAAAAGACAGCAAGCAGCTGCCTCCAGGACCCTTGAAACCCCGCCCGCCTCACCCATTCCGGGCACCCTGGATGATGGCACACCAGTGAGTAGAGCTACTGACAGTGGGCACTAAAAAGGATCCTGCAGGTCTGCCCTCAACACGCCAGTGCAAGGGCTCTCTGCACAGACATCAAATCGGCAGCATTTGAAACCAGCTCTGGATTTACTGAGAGCTTGACTTAATACGAATTTCTTACAGCAGTATGCTGAAATGCATAAGAATGGTGTCAGGGCTTTCAGTGGACTGAAAAAACAGGGCTGTCTCATAAAGGGGCGTGGCCAATGTAATTAAGGGCGTGGCTTAAGACACAAGTTGAAAATCTGTGTTTAGCATAGTGTGCGGTCCGACTTGTATTTTGAGGTTTATGTCAGTGCATCCGGATATGATACAACAAGTAACATCATATCTACAAGTCAGGACTATTGCTTTGTCAATGGTTGTTAGTTGCATAAGATAAATAAGCAGCAACTATGGCTTCTACATAATATTGAAGAAGCTTCCACTTATAGCCCTGGTGACACCAGGACAATGTTGCTCCTCCTGGGTTTCAAAAAGAGAAGGAAATTCCAGAGGAAATGACTCATTTTAAAGGATTCCCCTTCCCCTAGAACGCTCACCTGGCATGACGTCATGCCGTAACTTCTCCACTGTGAGAAGTAAGCAGTGTGAGCACGCGCACATGATGTTCCTGCTGTCATTGCAGTCCGGCAAAAAGACGGACCTCCTGTGCCAGGGCACAAAACAGAGCCCAATAGAGACCCATTTCGAGGCCCCTTTAAAAATCTGCCGGTGCTCAGCACCAGTGAGACCCGGCCCACTGAAAGCCCTGAATGGTGTTCAACTTTACTGTGAAGCAGAGGCGTCAACCTGTGTGCGCATTAGCAGTGCGATGCCGACCTCTGGGGCTGGATGGGCACTCTTACAAGTCAGGATGGGACACACATGCCACATCAGGGTTGCGACTGTGCTCCAGCTCTAACAGAGAGCAAATAAAAAATGCAGGGCCTTGGGCAACAGCTTGGTGCACACTTGATGAAGTCGGTCCGACGTCCACCATGCCCGTGCAGGTACATGCCCACAAGTAAGCACATTCGTCAAAGCCAGTCCATGGTGCAGGCGCCACTGAATTCATGCAGGCAAGACTGCTGCCCTCCGAGTCCCAGGCCATCCCACCATCAACTATTTTGTTTACGCAAAGAAGCGTAATGCAGATTTTTTTAAGGAAGCCAGTACATTTCTCAGTATTCTTCTAAAGGTAATTTTGGAGCTAGGTGTCGCAAGCAGGGCATCGGGTTGCTAATTAGGTGTCCCCTAATTGACGTCCATGGCCTCTGCCCATCAACACTGACATTATCTTCCAACCCTACCATCCTTCAGTCCTTCCATCCTTCAGCACCACAGTTCTTCAACACTGCTGTCCTTCAACACACCCGTCCTTCAACCATGCCATCTTAGGCCATCTTATAGAGCTTCCATCCTTCAATACTGCCGTTATCTGCCGTCCTACAACCCTGCTACCCTCCAGCCATTCTCCAACCTTGCCTTCTTGTACCACCAAGATTCTTCACGCTGCAGTCCTCCATAGCACCAGCAGGAGGCATCACTCCCCACCCCCCCACAATTGCAGCATGTTCTACACATAAATAAAATACATCACACAAATTTTGTTTGGGTAAAAAACTGCTGCAGGTTTATTACATACACCTTTATGTAATATGGTGGGTTATCTTACGGGCGATCCAAGGGCAGGCAACCATCTGGGCCGCCTGCCCGCCTGATGAGCCAAGCAGCACCGGGGCGAACCCCATCTGTGCTGCCCCTTCGGTGATCCTCTTCCCGGATCACAGTCCCTTATTACTCACGCCCCTTTCAGGGCAGAGCGTAGCAAGGCAAGCCCCTGGTTGTTCAGGCTCACAACCGCCCGAAGGACTAACGGGGCGCCAACACGGTTTTCCAGGAACCTCTCATGAGGCTCCTGGCCTCTGGCTCTGGCACCCTCTATGGTGCCGCGCAGAGGTACCCTTCGGTACCCATTTGCTTCCAGATCGCCCTGTAACTCCGCCACAGCTCTGGAGGCGGCCACCGTCACCGCCAGAGCCCCCCACCAAAATAGCTATAGTCTTGCCCGCTAACTCTCCTGTCTAGAGCCTCCTGCAAATCTAGATGGAAGGGAACATCCCTATTGGTTATCGATACCCCATCCATATCCCAATAGCCCTAGACGTTAGCTTAGGTCAGCTAGTGTCTGAAGAAACAAACACGCCCTATATGCCTGTGAAGTTGTGCCAAGCACATACACCTCACGCCGCAAAGTTCCACTGCATCACATGACTCAGCCCCATCCCACTCAGGGCGGGACAGTTTCAGACACCCTGGCTCACGATGCCTCACCTATTTTCTTCTAGCACCGTGTGTGACTGGACACCAGTGTCTCCCATCTCTGGGACAGCAGCTCACTTGTTAGGAGACCGTTCCTACCCCCGCTAGCCAACTAGGCTATTAGGGCGAGAAGGATTGTACTTGACCTTGACACCGTCCCTTTACTTGCTAAATCAATGCGCACAGAGATAACAGGCGTATGAACATTGAGCACGGCTGCACCCCAACACTTGCCCTGCATCCCATATTCTTTATAGGAATTTCGACCCGCTCAGCTCCCTCTGGTGAAGCCCCCTAGGCATACCCGCTTAGAGAATCTGTCTGATTCGATACAGCGCGCACTGTCTGTAATCTAGTGCCTAACATTTGATGTGGGAGATGCCACACGCCGCTTAGGTCATGGGAACCTAAAGGAGCACACCATTTTTCCCCAGGCGTACCTCTAAATGGGACTGGCTCCACCCAGCTGTAACGCCAGAGACACACCTCTTAAACCTCTTTACTGGTTATGCCACTTGGCACCCTTTTGGTTGCAGCTTTGTGTATTTGTAAAGCGTGCATCCCCCCGGGGTACGAAGTCGCTGACTAGCCAGTATATGTTACCCACTTGCTGATACTCATCTGTCGCTAACTGCCCTTACTTGGATTGAAGGGTTGCTGGATGCTACCCCAGGACTGAAGACTTAATGCTCCCACCCAGTTTGACCCCAGAACATGGGGGCAACCCCAGTAGTGACCATGACTTTCATGGTACATCTACCCCAGCGCTTGACTATCCATGTGTTAGGGACCCCAGTCCCAAAAGATGCCCCTTCTATTGTCTGGTTCTAGCCCGCAGAAGGATAACCCAGGGGGGGCAGACAAGTCTGTGGAAACAGAGGGGAAAGATGTGTGCAAATACCTGCCCTTTCCTGAATTTTGGGACGCCCAAAGGTCAAAAATACCCTGTCGCCATTGGCACTAATGCAGTGTTTACCAAACTTTTTCGCGCCACAGCACACTTGTTAGCTGACAACTACCACCACCCACCTGCTGCCCTGGTTAAAGCGCGGGTGGATATGTCTTAACTGAAGCTACCTGATACCGGCCCTTGGCTGCAGGGGAATGCCCACCCAATGTACATGGTACCTGCTTCTATATTGTCCCCGGAGGTGGTCCCCATGAAGGCCCTCGTAGCCAATTGCACAATGCAGTCTCGGTATTTCGCAGTGCCTCTCTTTGCGTTGGAATTCCTTGAGTAAGTGTAAAATCATACTTTCTCACCATTGGGCCGTTAACCAGTGGCAAAGGCAGACTGTTATTTTGCGGCTTCTGACATTGCCTCCGGATATATACTACAAAACCACAGTACCAACTGCACGCCAGTACCCTTGGCTTTAACAATGCTTGTTAGTTGTATAAGATAACTGAAGCCGCAATTCTGGCTTTCCTGCGTAGCATATTAAAAATGCTTCCATTCTGAACTGGTGGGACTGTCACCTTAACGTGTTGAACATTCATTAAATGTCTTCCTTCGATGAATAGCAAGCTCAAACGCAAATGGGACCATTACACTAACCAACTTCTGCAATAGCCAGACAGGTCACCTGCACATAATCCAGGTGCCGAAAGCGGAAAGCGGGAGCCCTTTGGAAACGGAATAGTGGCGCACAATCCCCGCGTTGGAGACAAAACTGACCTCGCTGTACTGCGAAAGAGGCACATGCGGAAACAAAATAACTATTCTTTGCAAAACAGAGCCTGTCCGTAACTTTTGATTATATATGGACAAAGGATGAACCATGATAATATCACTGATCACGTCTGTGATGTCATATACGCTACCTCTGGCATATTTCTCAGAGTTCGCCATATATGACTGACACCGCACTCTCCTCCTGTGCATTGTGTGATCTTGGCCCTTTTCGGTGTGAGCAGAGCCCTGTGAAGTATACTTGGCTTCTAAGCCGATAATGCACAAGTGTTAGCTGAGAAAGATGAAACCATACTTGCCAAGCCCCGGCCAAAACTGACCACCATTTTACCATTTGTCATCAGTAGCACATACATCAATAAGACATTGATTAGGGCCACATGCATAACTCCTGGTGGCCAAAGGACCTTGCTGGCCAAGCAGCAAAATATTCGCTCAATGCAATAATACGAAACAAAATTGTCACGGCGCACGCCAACCAGGCGCCAAATAGGACATCGAGGTATACACCGAACATCCCAACTCCAAAGGAAAGGCCCCACAAACCCAACCCCCTGCGCAAGTCATTCACCAAGGCACCGCTGAAGGATCCACCCCTGAACAACGACTTCAATGAATAGCAAGCTCAACCGCAAGTGGGACCATTACACTAAGCAACACCACCAATCAACGGAAATCAACCATACCCCCCTGTAAAACAGGTAAGTGTGTGTGAAACCCAGCCATAGCCAGACAAAACCATAGAAGCTGTTTATCTGGGGCTTTGTAGAGACGTAACCGATACTAGACAACCTGCCACTTCTATCTGAAACTCGATAATCATGACAGAATGCCAAGTGACTTAAAAGGAGGCATATCAACTGTAACAGCTCCCTGCAGTGCAAAGGCTCTTGCTATAAGAGGGAACCTCAAATAAGGGGCTTTCTTTACCTGCCTTTGCATAATCTGCGGTAATGTGACCTTAAATGGTGGCGTGCTATAGCTTAACTTAACGGAAAATGAAAACTCTGGAACTGCAGCCATGAAAGTTAATTAAATGAGGACCAATGAACCGAGGCAACTCCTCAGGAGTTTATACTCGCAAAGCTGAAGTCATGGGACAATCGACACCTTTAGGGGTACCAGAGCATGTTGAAAATGATCCCTTAATAGCCTTCTTGAATGCTTTAACCAAGAACTATTTTCTTTTTATTCCTCTCAACCTGTGGGAGCGAAACTAACATCAACGGTCGCACTACCGACCCACAGCGCTCTGGCTACCGACCCCGGTATGCCTACCTGCAAAGCTGCACCATGCGCTGCTTGGGCCAGGTGTTCCACACTTACAACATCACTAAAAGGTTTCTTTTTGCTCAAAAAAGAACCTCCTATATGCTAAGTGGAAGAGTCACCAATTATTTTCAGTAATAATAGTGAGCTGCTGCTGTGTTGTAGTGTTGAAAACATGCCACCATCCCTGAATATTGTATGCAAACTCATTTAGAAATTGGAAGGGTGTGTCCGTGCACTGTCAGTAACCTCCCCAAAGTGGGCATAAAAGAGCTGGACTGTATCAAATTCAACGCTGTTCCAAACAGGGGCCCCCAAAGAAGTTTCTACCAAGGGCAGCTGCTAATACTACCGCATGTGCTGTTGTGCCCGAGTAGGCTCTCCTGACCTCAAACCTTCAAAATGCTGTGTTAAACGCGCCAGAGCCCCCCACGCATCCTAAAGAAGGCTGTGCATTGCCCACAGAGAGAAGGTGTTAATCAAAGATTGTGCCCCCCGGCACCATCAGGCGCGTCTGTGTTTCCCCAGCCGACCATCAACCTTTGCTGTGCTACGATAACTAAACATCAAAAGCCCCTCGGAGGCAGTAACTGCAAAAACCTTCTCTCCTCTGAACGAGGGTAAAGGGTATGGCTAACCCGTGCAAGCAAAAATCTTTGCATAGCAGCTGTGTCGCCCGACTAGTATGCTGCTGTTTCTGCCCTTGCATTCCAGGTATATGATAAAGCCAGAACATCGATAAAGCAAGAATATCATACCTGCACATGTCAGGGTTCTTGGCTTTGTCGCAAGTTGCTGGTTGCCTAAGGTAAATAGGCAGCACTGTGGATTGTGTATAATATTGAAAAGCTTTCACTTAACCCGCCGACACCATGACAGTGTTGCTGCACTGCCCTAAACATCATTCTCAACAGAACAATGCAACGGAGGACTCGATATGTAGGACATATCTGGGGAGGCGCTCGGGTGAACAGTGCAGCTTGCCAGTTGTAATTCCTAAACAGATTAGGAAACACTTTCCTTCCTCGATACACCTGTTTAATAAATACCAAATTGTGTTCTAATGATCAAGTCCTCTGTTTTAAGGAATCAAAGTGATTCCCAACCTGGACCCAATCCTACATACTATCCGACTCATAACTATGCAGCAGAGCAAGCCAAATCAAACGAACACATACACAAGCTCACATACACGGAATCGAGTGGTGTGAAACAAGCATGCCTATTCACACATAAGTGAAATTGTGAATCGTAGACCAGCCGTGTGGCTGTTCACACGAGTCTGTGAAGGGCTACAGACCTGATGTCAGCACCTGATTTCTGTATTCGCACGCCGGCGCCTGCCTGAATAATAGGAGAGTTCAAAGACAAAAAAGGCTGGAGATCAGACTGCTATCGGTGTGTCTCACTCGGATGCTACCCATAACCTCCTCGTTAGTCTTCCTCGCCACATGACTAACAAAGTGAGCTTCAGTTCCACACCAGAACCCTCCAAAGTCAGCCTTCCATGCCTCCAATCCCTTCCCAATATGGCCGACCCAGTACACCCATGACCTCTAAAAGAGGTGGGCCGGCCCAACCCATCAGCCTGTTTTTTTAGTTCTGCGCTGCAGATTCTCCAGAGCGTCTGATCAGGTAAGTTGGGCTGAGGTCCTGCTCCAGCAGGTCCCAGTGCCAGTTCCCTGGGGGGAGGCCCTGCTCCAGCAGGCTCGCTCTCTGGTTCCCCTACCTTCTAGCCCTCGCACTGTCCCTTTGGGTTCGCCGCTCTGCTCTAGCGGGCTTCTGGTGCTTGCGGGCTCTTGGGAGTTTTTGCCCTGCGCCCTCTCCATTCCTTGCTTTGTGCCCTGCTTTAGCGGGCTTTGTTTTGGGCCCTGCTGTCACGGAGTCGCTGTGGCCTAATGGTTAGGGCCTGTGACTCTTACTCTCATGGTTATATGTACGGCTGCCGGGGTTCCTCACTTGAGGGCCTTCCTGCCTCTCATGCCTCGCGGGGCTTCCTCATAACCTACGACCGGCTTCGAAGCATGTGTGTCGCCTTGGCCGGCCTGCCCATTGGGTTTTCTTTCCCTGGCATGCTCTACCCCGACCCGTCTCAGTTGGATGCGGCAGGGGGGGGGGTGGGGTTGCTGCCTGCTGTCGGGCTTGGATGCCCTGCGCTTTCCCTCACTTTGCTTTTCGCTGCATGCGATCGAAACTCATTGGGGGGAGGAGTTGGCCTAACGCTAGGGGTATCCCCCTCAATCCCATGGACCCGGGTCCTCTCCACCTGTGGGCCTCCGTCCGTTCTTGCGGACGCGCCCCCGTGTCCCGGTCTCCCCCATTATGATTCACGTGTTTGTTTGTCCGGGGCTGCTGCCCCAGGCTGGGCTTACCTTCGGGTGCCGGGGCTGGTGCATTCCTCGGCGCTTCGGGGTCTGCTCGGGGTTTCGCGGGGGTCTGCGACTCCGTTGGTTGGGTCCGGGCTGCTGCCTTCTCCTCCTAGTTTCCGGCGGGCGTTCTCTGGTCCGCCTCCACGGGGCAGGTCCTAGCTCCCCCGACTTCAGTCTCTGTGCGCTATGTTTCGGGCTGTTTTCATCTGGTGCGGCGGGTCCGGCTGCCGGGCTACCTCCTTTGTGGCTGCTGTGGTGGTGTGCGGGGACCCCACGGTTACGTTGTTATTCGGGTCGTTGTGGCCCTGTGTTGGACGGGGGGAACATTTCCTCTGATGAGTGTTCTGTGTTGGTTCCTCCTTTCCCTCCGGGGTTTCCGGTTGCCTTTTTTGTCTTTGTGTAGTGGCGCTCGTCCTCTTGTGGTTCAGGGCATTTCGCTGCTTCGCCCTGGGCTGGTGTGCTGCGCTTGTTGCCTTCGGATGGCTGTCCTCTGTTTTCCGGTTCGCGCTGTTTGGCACTGCTGGACGGGAGTGGTTCACTGCTCTTTTTTCCGGTGACTGAGCCTCGCTCATTTATTGTGTGGGAGCCGCTCTGGCCTGATGGTTCATGTGTTCGACTCTTACTCTGTGGTTTAGGTGTTTCGGTCCCTGGTCTTTCAATGTCACTGTTTGCTAACTCTATTGTAGCCTATGTTGGTGGGAAGTATTTTATGGCTGCATTGGACGTCCTTATCGCTGTGTGTTAAGAGTCACTCTGGCCTCATGGTTGGGGTCTTGGACTCTTACTCTGCAGATTGGTCTTGCAGTGTGACTGGGTGCCTTCATCTATAGTGTAGGCAATGGTCTATCCTTCAGTGAGGTTGGGAAATATTTTTCCTGTTTGGGTGGCTGAGGTTTTCTGTGGCAGCGTCTCTCTGGCCTACCTACTGGTTGGGGTCTTTGACTCTTACTCTGTGGATGGGGTGTTCGATCCCTGGTCTTTCATTGTCACTGTTTGCTCGGTCTACAGTGTAGGGATTGGTATTCCCTTTGGGACGGTTGGGGCCTATTTCGACGTCGGTTCCCGGTTTCCTTTTGGGTGTCTGTGCTCGTTGGGTCCCTGGGTTCTCTACTTGTCGCGGTGTTTGTCCCTTCCAGGGCGGTCTGTCTCTCCTCCGTGGCCCTGCGGCCATTCCTCCCTGTAGCCCCTGCTCTCGTCTTTTCTCAGGTGTTGATCGTAGTCGGGGCTGGTTGGTTCCTGGATGGCTGACCGCCTGGGTGTGCCTGGTGCTGTGGACAAGGTGTTGGGCCTTTCGCCCGGTGGGGTGTGTGTTCCCGTTCCCGGGTTTCGCTTCGGGTTTTGGCAAGGTGGTCCTTCCTTCCTATGTTCTCTTGTTCCCGCCTGCTCCCCGCTGTTGTCCTTGGCCGGTCCTGGTTGGTGTGGCCTTCGGGGTTTTCGGGAGCTGTGGGCGCCGGCTTGTCTGCTGGGGACGGTCCTCTGTTTGCCCCTGTTCTTCATTCTCGGGCTGCTTCTCTGGTCTCCGAGTGGGCTTTTTGGCTTCTGCTCCGGTTGTTGCAGTTTGGCTTGTCTTCCTTGGGCCTCAGCGGTGGTGTCCCCTCCTCCTCCTGCTCCATGGCCCGGTGGGCGTCCCTTGCGCCTTCCTCCTCGTCGTTGCCTGTGTGTGCGGTGTTGGGTTCCCTCCGCGCTCCCGTGCTCAAGTTGTGGCAGGAGTCACGGTTCTCGGTTGGTGCCTGTGGTGCGTGTTGACTTCTCCTGCATCCCTCTGTGGGCTCTGGTGGTGGTGTTTTTACAGTTCCTCGCTGGAGTGGCGTGGTGTGCTATGGTGTCCAGTGGATGGGTTTCATTCTGCTTTCTGCCCGTCATCCGTGCGCTCCTTGCCGCTGGTTTCCTGCTTTCTTGGCTGTATGGGTCTGGTCCCACGTGCTGTGGCTCTGTGGTTGATCTCCTACCTTGGGTGGCTGTCCCCCTTCGTCTGGTTTGGTGTGGCCCCCCGGCTGTTCACGTCTGGGTTGTCTACCCGGCTGCTGTTCTTCCGTGGGGTCGGTTTTGGGCTCCTTGTGCCTTGTCTGTCGGTGCTTGCCTGGTCTGTCCGTTGGGGGTCCTCCCCGTCTGGTTGGTCCTGGTGCTCTGTGGGGTTTCCCACTTTCGCCTGTTCCCGTGGGTGTCCCTTCTGGTAGGGCGTTTGGCTGCGGATCCGGGTATCCCCGGTTCGGTTCCGGGTGTCCCCTGCCTCTGGGGATGGCTCCCCTTCCGCCCTGTCTGCCTGTGTGGCCGGGGGTCATTGTGTTCTGGTCTCCCCTTCCCAGGTGTTGGCGTCCTCTCCGCCTATGGGGCGTGCTTTGGTCTCTGCTGGGTCGATTGTTCCATTTTTGGCAGTGTCTCGTCTGCCTTCTGTTGGCCGTTTCCTGGCTTGGTTTTGCCCCTGCCTCGCGGGGGGGCTTCTTGGGGCTCTTGCCTCAGTCACTCTCTGCCTGTGTCCCGGGTGCTGGCTTTTCCTTCCTTCTTGTCCGGCCTCCCTGCTTCGCGCCTGGGCTTGTTGGCCTGGCCGGGATGTTTCTCCTGTTGGTGGGGCGCGCCTGGGTGCTTCCCGATTCTGCTCCTGCGGCTTGTGGTTTCATATCCTGCCTCGGTTTTTTTTGTTGCCCCTTGGGGTTTTTTTCCTCACGCTATGCTTGTGATTGTCCGAGGCTGCTGGTTTTCCCGGTTCTCTTCCCTGGTTGGGGCCCGACGCTCCCTGTGCGGATTGGATCCTGTTCTTCTTTGTCCCTGGTGGGGGTGCTGGGTCCTTCCGGCTCGGGTTTTATCCCTGGGGGTATGACCATTCTCGGGCTCGTTCCGCCCGGCTCTTCTGTCTTTCTCGCCTTTGGTGGCTTGCTGCCTGTGGCCTTGCCCCTGTGTTCGCTCCAGTCCCTGTTGGGTCTCCGCTTTTTGGCTGGGGCGGTCCTCGGGGTTGGTATTTGTTGCTGTGGCCTTGTGGGCTCTTCCTCCTATGGTCTTGAGTTTGTGTCCCGGGGTTGGTTGGTTTTGCCTCCTGGGTGCTCGCCTCGGCGGCCCCTTTGTTGCGTGTGGACTGTTGCTGGGGCATTTTGCTTGTCCTCTACGCTGGGCTGTTTTGCTCGTTCGTTCTGCATTCCCCTTCCTTCTGGGTCCGTGGTGCTTTCTTGTGCTTGGGTCCCCTGGTGGGTGTTTGCCTTCATGTTTGGGGTTTGGCCTTGGTCTTCTTTGGTGGCCTTGATAACGGGGATGCTTTGCTGTGGTTTCCTGTGGCCCCCCGGGGTCTGTTTTGCCTTGCACCTGCCTGGGCTCTCTCGTTGCTGTCGCGCTCCCGTCCGGGGATCCTTTGGGCGGCTGTGGTCCATGTCCCTCCTGCCTCTCCTTGCAGGTGGGGCTTGGGTGCCCTTCATTTTGTTGTTCGGGTGGGGTGCTGGTTTCCTTTTCTGTGCCTCCATCCGTTCTTGCGGCTCCAGCTGGTCTGGGTTCCCCCTGGTTCCTTTTGCTTCTGTCCCTGATTGCCGCCGGGTCTGGTGGCTTTTGTTTTCTTCTCCCCTCCGGTCCTTGGTTTGGGGTGGTTCGTCTCTCTCACTGTTGGTGGTCCACCATGCTTGTGGCTGGGCTTTGGTTGGCCTGGGTCTCTTGCTGCTGTGGCCTTTTTTGTTGGGTCTCTGTGGTGTGGCTGCCCTCTGTTTCTACGATCCCTGTGGGGCTCCGGTGGCTCATGGGCTGTTTGGGTCCCCTCTCGCTTTGGGCTGTCCGTTTTGCGGTCTTGGCGTTTTGGACCGGCTTGCTGCTTTCTGTTTGAGGGTCTGTTTTCGGTTGCCTTTTGGATCCGTGTGGTCTGGTGCCGTGCCTTCTCTGTCCTCCTTCGGTCTTGGTTGGGCGGATTTTCTGGTGGCACTTCTTGTCTGGGTGGGTCCGGGGTTTTCGGCCCTTCCGGTGTTTTTCTGTCCCGGGCTGGTTCTTCCTGCCCGTGGTTGCCTCTCTCTTGGGTGGTTTTCTCCGCTCGTTTGGTCTGTTGGGTTTGCCCTCTCTCGTGGGTTTCCCTTCTGGTCCATTGGTTTCTTGTGAGTTTCCATGAAGCCGCTTGGCTTTGGTATGTGCTCACTTTGTTAGTCATGTGGCGAGGAAGACTAACAAGGAGGTAATGCCCCGATTACTTACCGGTAATCTTCATTACTCCGAGTATAGTCTTCCTTGCCACATGAGTTCCCATCCCTCCCTCCCTGTCTGGCTATCGGCTTCATGTTTATGCTTGGTAGTTTCAGGCTGATGGGTTGGGCCGGCCCGCCTCTTATAGAGGTCATGGGTGTACTGGGTCGGCCATATTGGGAAGGGATGGGAGGCATGGGAGGCTGACTTTTTTTGCTTTGGAGGGTTCTGGTGTGGAGCTGAAGCTCACTTTGTTAGTCATGTGGCGAGGAAGACTATACTCGGAGTAATGAAGATTACCGGTAAGCAATCGGGGCATGTACCGATACCAGATGTAACACAACATACCACGCAGTTTGTTTCACTGTAGAAGCAACGTGTAAACTTTAACAAGACGCAACAGGATGTGTTTCCGCTCAGCAGTCTGTTATATTTTAATATTTGCATCATGCTTTCGAAAAGAAAATATAAGCACACAGAAGGGCTGGATTATGTTCGCTTAACAGGGCATTTAAGCATGGCTAGGGAAAAGAACAGGTACAATTATCGACTCCTTGTTAATATCCATGTTAACCTTATTAACATTCCAGGTGCCCGTGACCAAGCCTGCAGCTCGCCGGGTAACTTCTCAAGATGGCGCTCCCATCCCGCAGATGTTCATAGTGCTAAAATGTCTGTGCAAATAGCTCTGTGGCAATGGGAAATATAAGCTAGTAGCTGTGACACCGGCAGAAAGCCAGGAAGTAGTACAGCAGCATAACCTCGATGTTTACTAAAGGAGGTAAACAGCCAAAGTTTAGATGCAACTTCCAGTTGAGTGAGATTGGAGATACCCAGGCAGTTTTTATGTTTGCCAAAAAAGCTCCCAGGAGGCGCTGTAAAAGGAGAAATTAGTTCGCCATTTCCTTTTAAGCGCTGGTGGGGGTCTCAATAAAGATAGGATGCCGGGCATATACTGCCCAGTGGGAAGCAAACAGACTCTTAGGAAAACTGGAATTATGCAGCAGGGGAGGACACAATTATGTGGCAAGGTTTTCCATCGTATTCGGAAAGAAAAGGCAATATACGCTGCATTTTATGATAGTATTAACTCTATTTTGTTATTTTTAGACATGTTAACACTTTAAGGACAAAATGTTTTACCCTCACTAGTACCAGACTGACACAAATACAGCAATAAACAACAGAAAGATGACCGGTCAACTTTAAGGAGGGTGTTTTAATACCTTTTGATCTATTTGAGCTAGAAACAACATGTTTGTTTAAATCTATTGATTATGCAGAAGATGATGGATTATGGGGTAATTACATAATTAAGTAGAAAATACCACTACGCAAAGTCAGCTAATACCAGTGGCCCTGGTAATTCTCTGTTCTCCTACCAAGATACACTGTGATGCCTCCTCGGGGGTCCAGCGCAGGGCTGGGAGTGACTGCGTTGCCTTTTTTTTGTTTATTTTTGTAAATTCTACCAGGCCTACTGGAAAAAGCCTCGCCGGCGCACCACGTGGTGACTGGGGGAGTCTAAGGCCAGCCATTGGCCCGGGTGACTCCGGAGGGGGAGGGGCACGCCGCGCGAGCTCCAACCCGGGGCGCGCGCTCGCCTACCTTCGATGCGAGCAGGTACCAAGGCTGCTTGCGCAAGATACGGCCTCCCGCCCAGCAAACCCCACAGGACGTGTCCCCCCACGCAGCATCTCCGGGGGGTGGCGCATGCCCCTGTCACACAGCGCCCTGCCGCACGGCCACGGGAGCACCACCGGGATCCCGCGGTGCATGGCGGACCCCCCGGTGCTGGAGGCGCACCGCGCGGGCCCCGCCTCCTGACCGCCGCACCCACGAGCCACCACCGCGGCGTCAGCACCAGCAGCGGCAGCCCGGAGAGCGAGGGGCCCTGGGCAGCGGCAATTGCCCCGACCTTGGTGAGTATTCGAACGTGAAGCTTGGACGAGAGGGCCCAGGGGGGAGGGGGTGCACACAGGCACCTCGATAAGGTGGGCAGGCGGGGGGCGCCACGCGCAAACATGATGCATTCAGGCACGGGGAAAAGTTACAAGCCGGATATGAACCAGCGACGTAAGGATGTCCGTCACTCCACAAAAATACTCCATTTAGCCAACTGAGCTGCTGAAGGCTCAAAATATTTCCCAACCTTACTGATGAAAATACCATTGACTTCACTTTTGACTGAGCACACAGTGACATTGAAAGACCATGGGTAAACACCTAGGGGCTGATTCACAGAATTAACTTAAGACAAAATCCTAAACTTACTACTTTTGGTATTCACAGAAGTTAGGATTTTGTCTTAAGTTTGTCTTAAGACAAACTTAAGACAGACTTAAGACAGACTTAAGACAGACTTAAGACAAACTTAAGACAAAATCCTAACTTAAGTCTGTCTTAAGTCTGTCTTAAGTCTGTCTTAAGTCTGTCTTAAGTTTGTCTTAAGTCTGTCTTAAGTCTGTCTTAAGTTTGTCTTAAGTCTGTCTTAAGTCTGTCTTAAGACAAACTTAAGACAAAATCCTAACTTCTGTGAATACCAAAAGTAGTAAGTTTAGGATTTTGTCTTAAGTTAGTTCTGTGAATCGGGCCCCTAATCCTCAGAGTGAGAGTCTAACACCTTAACCATTAGGCCAGAGTGACGCTTTAGATTCAGTGCTTTGCCCAGCATCACAAGATGTGGACGCGACCCCGCACATATAACTACGCAATCTAGCCTTCCGTGCAGCAATCTAGATCACAGGATGGGCGCAGGCTGAGTGCCCCGGCGGACACCCGCCCCCACCCCCGAGGCTGCACCCAGCTCCCCCCCATCTCAGGCAGCCACCAGCCTAGGCTGGGCCACCCCGCCATATGTGAAACCCCAGATGGGGAGCTCAGGCATGGGGGGAGCAAAGCAGGCACTCACCGTGCAAAATGGTGAACAGGAAATGATCAGGGATTCCGCCCGGCTGACTAAGACTAGGGCCGTGCAGAGCTACACGTCTCCATTCCAGCCAGACATGTCGCATTAACCAATGTGGCTAAAAACTTTCAAGGCCCATATGACCACGGCACCCGCCTCTGCTCCCCGCCAGCCTCCAAGCCCCCGTCATACCCACTACCGCCGGGGTATCAAGTCGAACACTGCCCATAAACCGACCCCCGCACAACATGGGGCAAGGTCTGGGGGAGGGGAGAACCCTGAGGGGCACCCACATCATCACAAAACTGCAACTAAAAGCTCAAAGAACTTCCTCAATGTGCCCTGACTCACCGCTGAAAACACCGACTCGACCTGCGACAACCCACGCCAGACCAGAGACAAGACGGCGGGAACCGCGTGTCCAGCAGAGGACAAAACGGCAGCAACTTGGTGCGACCAGATGACGGCTTGACCAGGGCGCAAAAGAGGAAGGACAAAGTGTGGGGGAGGCCTATATAGCCCCCCCGTTCCTCGCGCCCCAGAAGTGACGCGCCCTGCGCGCCGCAGCCCCTGGCTGCCAGAGTAGGGGGACTCCTCCCCGAGGGGTCCCCATGCTTAGAAGAAGGGGGGGTGGGCTGGTGCCTTGCTGGCACTAGAGGCCCGCCCTTCTAGGGCACCCTGGGGGCACCAGGGCAGCCGCAATACCACCATTCTTCAACATTGGCATCCTCTGCAGTTCACCCACAGCCCATCCTTCAACACTGTCTTCTGCACAGACAATACTCAAGCAATGACTTTCTTCCACTTTCAGGTATGTGGTTCTTCTGCCATGCTTCCAATCTCTGTTCCAGGTCATGAACATGAACTTGTATTGGGCATTGCCTCCGACTGCTACCAACAAACACCGTCTCACAGTGCACACCACAGGCACTAGGTTCCTGCTACCTCTGGGCGCTCTCTATGCCAAGTAAGAGATTTAATGCAAAGGCTCCCATAAGCATGTTGGGCAGATGGTCCTGGCTATGCGTATGGAACTGGTGTGGAACGTTTGGTTGCCTTGTTGGTGTACTTTAGGAATACATATTTCAAATAAGGTTCCTTATGTTAACCCCAAAGCTCTACTGTTAGAATCCGGGTTCTCTGGTTGGCACAGGTAGGTACTTGTGTCAAGCAGGGAACCTTTCCTCTAGTCAGGGAAGGGGGGTGCACTCCAACAGTAACCCCTGCTCACCCTCTAGGTAGCTTGGCGCGAGCAGACAAGGCTTATCTCAGAGCGTTATAGGTTCAGCATTTGTGAACACATACAGTAACCCAGTAACAACACTACAAATGGACACCACACAGGTTTTATATTAAAAATAAGGATTTTTTATATAGAGTTACCACAAGACCATTAAACGACAAATATACACAATACTGCTACTTTAGACGGTAGAATTTTGCTTAGTTCTCTTGAGTTCTTAAATGCGACACATTAAGTCAATGTACCTTTTAGATGCGACACGCAGGGCAACGAACGTGTTGCAACGATGTTGATGCGATGAAGTTTTTGGTACAAAGAAATGAAGAGTGAAGATCTTCCAGATGCGTTACGCTTCTCCGATGTTGCGAGAAGACTCGACTCGATGCGTCAGCAACAGCGGCGTCACCCTTTACGCGATGCGATGACAGTGGCCTTGGCAGCAGCACTCTTCTCCGATGTTTGCGAGACGCTTCCGCTCGATGCGATGTTGCAGCTGCGACACCCCTTTACGTGATGTGTCGACAACAGCTCCGACGGCGGCACACTTCTCAGTGAATGCGCGGCGCTTTTCTTGATGCGCTGCGATGTGACAGCTGCGATGGCTGCGATGGTGACACGCTTCTTCCTCGATGCGAGACTCTTCTCTTGAAGCGGTGCGATGCGTCAGCTATGATGGCTGCGATGGCGACACGCTTCTTCAGCGTTGCGAGACACTTCCTGGATGATGCGAGACGCTTCTGTTCGATGCGATGCTGCAGCAGCGACACACTTTACGAGATGCGACGACAGCAGCTCCGAGGGCGGCACGCAGCTCCGAGGGCGGCACGCTTCCAGCTCCTTGCGACACGCAGTCCCTCAGAAGGCCCAACAACAGCAGCAGGCACTTCCAAAGACTCTGGGGAGCTGGGGGGTGAAGTTTGTTGTTCCTCAGACTTCAGCAGAAGGCAAGCTCTATTCCAAGCCCTTGGAGATCTTTTTAAGCACAAGTTGAAATAAAGTCTTTTGTAGTCTTTCTCCTCTCCTTCAGCAGCAAGGCAACCACTGCAGGCCAATCCCCCAGGTCAGGGACAGTACTCCTCCTTACAGCTTTCCCAGTTCCTTCTCCTCAGGCAGAGGTTCTTCTTGTCAAGCAGGATCTAATTTCTTGGGAGCAGGGTCCCAATACTTATACCCATAATTCCTTTGTTCCTCTGGGGTAGAGGGGCCTTTGCCCAGTCCAAACCAGTTCCTGAGCACTTTGTTGACATGACTCTGACTTTCTATTCAGGGTGCAGGGCAGAGACATCAGCCGCTCAACAGGAGGTGGAGCCATCATTGTGGTGGCAGAGCACAGCCATATTCAGAGTCCAGGTGCACTCCTCCCACCCATCGGGATGTCAATCTCTCTATTCACCACCAGGCTACCTAGCCCTGCCCCTCTGGGTTTCCCCAGCCCTGTCACTCACACAAACCAAGCAAAACCAAAGGAAATGATGGACGGAGTGTTGAACATTGCAAGCACTCACCCCCAGTCAACTGATCTGGGTTTAATCCATCACCGTTCTTTAGCCCACTCTGCCACCCCAGTCCATATGCAAATCAGTCTGACCCTGTGCCTCATGGGAACAGTCCAGCCCGAACTGCCAAGCCATGTCTTCCCTGGACCGGAAACAAGCTTCCTAGGACCGGTTTCTGGCATTTCAGCCGTCTTTAGCCAGGCTTGCTTGAATCCAGTGGCAAAGTGAGCAAGGGACTCACGTCTGAGCATACCCTGCCAACTTTTTGCGAGCAAAGCAAAACCAAAGGAAATGATGGACGGAGTGTTGAACATTGCAAGCACTCACCCCCAGTCAACTGATCTGGGTTTAATCCATCACCGTTCTTTAGCCCACTCTGCCACCCCAGTTCAGACATGGCCATATGCAAATCAGTCTGACCCTGTGCCTCATGGGAACAGTCCAGCCCGAACTGCCAAGCCATGTCTTCCCTGGACCGGAAACAAGCTTCCTAGGACTGGTTTCTGGCATTTCAGCCGTCTTCAGCCAGGCTTGCTTGAATCCAGTGGCAAAGTGAGCAAGGGACTCACGTCTGAGCATACCCTGCCAACTTATGGTGAACAAAGCAAAACCAAAGGAAATGATGGACGGAATGTTGAACATTGCAAGCACTCACCCCCAGTCAACTCACACAAACCAGACAGGCAGATACACATCATAGCAGAGGCGGGCTGAAATGGTTAGGCAAGCAAATACCAACTTTCTAAAAGTGGTATTTGCAAACACAGAACATTAAAATAAACTTTACTAAAAGATGTATTTTATTATTCTGAGTTCAGGCATACTAAACTCGATGTTCTACCATGTTCCTTGGGTCTGGTAGGATCATAGGATGTAACAATTCTAACAGCCCATTCTGGCCTATGGGAACAGGTAGCCTTGCAATAGTGAAAAACGAAAATGGCTGTAATGCCACACACATCAGGGCTTGTCCTGCCTTATGCTTACAACGCACCCTGCCCTTGGGCCTACCATAGGGGTGACTTATATGGAGTTAAGGGGAGGTTTAGTGACTGGGAAGTGGGTGCACTTGCCCAGTCAGCATGACAGTACCAGACTGCACGCAGGTTCTGCAATGGCAGACCTTAGACACATGTTTCTAGGCCACTTCTGTGGGTGACACAACCAGTGCTGCAAGCCCACCAGCAGCATTTGTATTTACAAGCCCTGGGCACTCCTGGTGCACTTTACTGGGGTCTGACAGTAAACCAAATAATCCAAACATGGAATCCAACCAACATATACATTTTAAATAGGGAGCACTTGCACGGTGGCACTGGTTGGCAGTGGTACAGTGCTCTAAGCAGCTAACACCAGCAAAACACATGAGGCACAGCGACAAAAAGCGGAAGGGAGACTCACGTCAAGGTGCTAGGTCTAACACATGTCCCCTCCAGCTGAAAAGTGGGGAGAACTACCCTACCCCAGGGAGTTCCTCATCACTAAGGCGGAAAAATCTGGACAGACCGTCAGCATTGGCATGATCTGTACCAGTGCGATGTTCCACCGTGAAATCCATACCCTGTAGGGAAATGGACCACCTCAACAGCTTCGGGTTCTCACCCCTCATATGCATCAACCATCTGAGGGGCCTGTGGTCTGTCTGAACCCGGAAGTGAGACCCAAACAGGTAGGGTCTTAGCTTCTTCATCACCCAGACCACAGCAAATGCTCACGCTCAATAGCACTCCATCTCTGTTCCCGGGGAAGTAACCTCCTGCTAAGGAAGGCTACAGGTTGATCTAGGCCCTATTCATTAATCTGTAAAAGAACAGCCCCCACACCATGCTCTGAAGCGTCTGTCTGAACGATAAACTCTTTGGAGAAGTTGGGAGCCAAGAGCACGGGCGCCGTGCACATAGCAGCTTTCAGGGCCTCAAAAGCTTTCTGACAGGTGTCAGTCCAAATCACTTTCCTGGGCTGCTTCCTAGAAGTCAGCGCTGTCGAGGGGGCAACAATGTTGCCATACCCCTTGACAAACATCCTGTAGTACCCGGTGAGACCTAGGAAGGCTCTCACCTCTGTCGCGGTTTTGGGCGACTCCCAATTCAGGATGGTTTCTATCTTGGGTTGAAGGGGTGCCACCTGGCCGCTCCCAACCTGGTGCCCCAACTACACCACGGAACCCTGCCCGATCTGGCACTTACTCGCCTTGATCGTGAGGCCTGCCCTCCGCAGCGCCATCAACACTTCCCAGAGGTGGCGCAGGTGTTCTTCCCAAGTGGAGCTGAACACTGCGATGTCATCCAGGTAGGCTGCACTGAACGAGTTCAGTCCAACCAACACCTGGTTGATCAACCTCTGGAAGGTGGCAGGGGCATTCTTCATCCCAAAGGGCATAACCCGGAACTGGTAGTGCCCATCTGGGGTGGAAAATGCTGACCTCTCTTTGGCCCCCTCGGTCAAGGCGATCTGCCAGTACCCAGACGTTAAATCAAACGTGCTGAGGTAGTTGGCAGCCCCTAGCCGATCTATGAGCTCATCGGGTGTGGCTCCCGGCGCTGCAGCCTTTGGGACCAAGACCACTGGGCTGGCCCAAGGACTGCTGGAGGACTCAATTACCCCGAGTGCAAACATCTTGGAGACCTCCTCCTTGATGCAGGCCCTCACCCTGTCAGTCACCCTGTAGGCCTTGTGCCTCACAGGTGTACTAGCCCCAGTTTCCACATCATGGACGCACCAATCAGTGACACCGGGAACCAGGGAAAACAGATCAGAAAATTGTCCCGGCAGCTGGCGACAATCATTCTGTTGCTCAGGGGTCAGGGCGGAAGAGAGGATGACACCATCCACTGACCCATCTTGCTCCTGGGCTGACAGGAGGTCAGGAGGAGGCTCGGTCTCCTCTTCCATCCCAGCATCTGTTGCCAAGAGCATGCCTATTTGAGACCTCCCCAAGTGGGGCTTGTGGCGGTTGACATGAAGGACCCTTTAGGGGTTCCTTGGAGACCGCAAGTCCACCAAATAGGTAACTGGACTCTTGCGCTCCACAACCTCAAAGGGACCGGTCCACTTATCCTGGAGCACACAAGGCTCCACGGGGGCCAAGACCCACACCTTTTGTCCAGGCTGAAGCTCTACCAGAGTGGCATTCTGGTCGTACCACCGCTTCATCTCCTCCTGGCTGGCTTCCAGATTTGCCTCAGCAAGTTGCCTGAATCGCCCAGTCTGATTCCTGAAGGCCAGCATGGGAGCACTTGCACTGTGGCACTGGTTGGCAGTGGCACAGTGCTCTGAGCAGCTAACACCAGCAAATCACATGAGGCACAGCGACAAAAAGCGGAAGGGAGACTCACGCCAAGGTGCCAGGTCTAACATCTACTAATTATAGAGCTCGCACTGTAAGTTTCCCTCTGAACTATCTCGCTGTCAATAGATTCCGTGACCTATAAGTTACGCTCAAATGTCTGCAGTAAGTGCATTAATATTGGGATCAGAAACTGTGATCTGCATTCTGCGTGCAAATCTCTGCAGCAGGTGCATTTATACACAATTTTACCATTGAGATTGCAGCACATAACCTGCAGGATGCACACAAACAACCACACATACTGTTCATATCTGCTGTAAGAATATATCCATCTGAACCATCTTACAAGAAGCTCTGCAGTAGGGGTGTTATGTCATGGGCATCTGTAAAGCTTTCCATTCAAATGGTCCATATTCCATGCGATATCCCACTTTCTTTTTAACTTACAAAATACAGCTTTTAAAAAATATTTCTGCTACTTTTTATGTTGTAACACCCTTTCTGTTTTGCATTTCCTCACGTTTCAAACTCTGGATACTTTCACTTATTTTGCTTTTTTAGGCTTTGCAAATTTTTCTCTTTTCTCAAAATGCGTCTTTCACTAAATTATTGTCTGTTTCACATTTCGGCCCAGATTCTGAAAGGATTAGCTTTACTTTTTAACGCTAACCCAATACTAAACCCGTTTTGGGAATCACAAACCAATGCAAATAAATATTTGAGTTGGTTTGCACTGGATAAGTAACGCAAAGCAGCGAGAAACGGTGCTTTGCATTACTGTCCGTTATGGGGTGTTGCATGAGTGGTACATGGGCGTTCCCATGCAACCACCCATTCTTTTTGACGCTAAACCCGATTCACTAACTTTAGTGGAAAGGGTTTAGTGCCAAAATATAACACAGCTGAAAAGCAGGAGTTAAATGTAGAAATCCTTTCCAACTTTGCATGTGCGCTGCACTGTGCAGCACACATACAACATAGGAAATGCTTTTGGACATGTCTAGGCATAGAGGTTTATTTACAAGCCCCTTGTGCCGCCTGTGTGTCACTTTTTTGACGCACAGGCTACGCTGTGTGGTGCTCAACATTTACAAGGCACGTAAAGCCACGCTGGGGGCTTTTCATGGCTTTGTAAATACGGCCCCTTTTCACGCAGCACTTTAAATGAAAGGAGCATTCCATGAGTGTTGCTGTGGGTGTTCCCACGCAACACTCATTGATTCCGCTGCATTCCCAGATATACAACCTTTTGTAAACCTGGGAATGCAGCAGAATCCTACGCCTCCCCAGGGGAGGAGTAAGGAGGCGCAACGAGGAGAAATAATTGTATTTCTCCCCATTGTTTCTTCTTTCTATGCGTGCTCCATTTTGTAGGATGCATAGAAAGAGGAAAACACTTCTTGTGATTGTTTTTGTGCAGAAAGGTGTCCGTTCCTGCACAAAAACTGGTATCTCTGCAATGCAGGCACCCTTGCATGTGTTGACGCATGGCAGCCAATTGTGCGCCAGCACAGGAGAGAGCTCAGGGATACGTCATATTTTTGTAAATATGACGCATCCCTGTGCTTTGAAAGTGACGCAGCATGGCACAGCCAAATGGCTTGTGGCACCGCACTGCATTACATTCTGGTAATTAAGGCCCATGGTATTTTGTATCCCCGTGCTTTGAAAGTGACGCAGCATGGCACAGCCAAATGGCTTGTGGCACAGCGCTACATTACTTTCTGGTAAATAAGGCCCATGGTATTTTGTACCGGTACAAAACCTATTCTAGATCTAGCATCTTGGCGGTAAGGTGTGTACTTGGCACTTGGCAACTGAAATCAGCACCGGTGCTAGGGAGAGGGGAGGAGAGGGCCATTTGTCTGTGAATATGGCGCTCTCCTTCTCTCTCCCTGTCACTCAACGCAGTGCAGCCTCTTATGAGACTACACTGCGTTGCATGACAGTGTTCAGAATCTGGGCCCTCATCTCTTTGACTTTGTATGTGCTTCTGCTGTTTTCTGTCTTGTCTCGTTGTTTTCCTCTTCTCCTTTTTTGTACCCCTATCTAGCTGGATCGTTTTCCTAAAGTTTAATAAACTTTCTCCTAGCACATGTACATGCACACACTCACCTTATTTAACATATATCTTGTACCTGTAGCTAGGATAATTAACAGTAATACATTTTACAATATACTTGCAGACTTCATAGCTCTTTATAAGTAAAACAGAAAAGGCAGCTGTGACCCTCCCTTATAGTTGGACATACCTGCCATGTCGTAATGAAACAGAAATTAAGGAATGAAGAGATTGTGTTAGGAAGCTATATACTCATGTTATTATTGTTTTCCTTCTAAATTCATCAAGTTGAAATCCAGAATACATTTTAAAAAGTGGCTTTGCCATAGCATTCGAGTTTTGCGATCACGTTTGTATTAGCGCTTTTACGCAGCCTCCTTATTCCGCGAACTCTACAAAAAGCAAAAAAACACTAAATAATGCCAGCAATTTTTTTGTTCTTCAAAAACAAATCCTTATAGAAGATTTTGATTTCTGACAAACTAAAAACAAATGGCTGTAATGTTCTTGGGGGCCTATTCTCAAGGAGTTATTGGCACTTTATCGCAGCCAAAGTCGCGATACATTTTTCGCCCCATTCACAAGCTGGTGCTAACAGCCCATATCACCAGTTTACCCGCAATAGCAGCCGCAAAAAACATCACCACAGATGACCCCGGCAACTAACGCTAATGAGATGCAGAGTAGGCGTTCCTGTGCAAAAAGCTGCGACAACACCACTTCACAACATTCTCAACGACCAGCCAGATCTGCGAGAAGATCACAAAACAGGTGATAAGGCGCGTTAGCAGCAGGAATTTAACACCTGCTCTGACCTGGTGCAAAGTTGGACGGCTACCGGCACCAGAAAAGGGAGCCCAGCCCAGAGCCACACCTGAAGAACAACAGATGCCATGGAGCCAACGATCATGCAGCTCGGACCCCCAAGAGGGCCACAACACTCCGCATCCCCCCTGGGAGATGTGCAAGAGATTGCACATCAACGTCCCAAAATCATGAACAAAATCATTCGCCTGATGTCACTCAATTAAAACAAATAACATTCATGTGAGTACAGGAAAAGCAGAATCAATCATTCACCATTGAAAGTCCAAACAAAATATCAAAATCAAATTTGTCTCCAAACAACTATTTGGAAGAGTCATGGCAGGTCATCCCTGGACAATCTGTAAGTGACAGCCTGCAAGACAATATCCAAGATAAGAAGGTGTGTCAGGCACTCAACAAAGGACAGAGTGAGAGAGAAAGAGAGAGAGAGATAGAAAGAAAGAGAGAAAGAAAGAAAGAGAGAGAAAGAGAGAGACTGAACAAGGAGCGCAAGGCCAATCGGACCCTTGGCTCATACATGCCAACTGTTGCTTGTGTTTCGCAATTGGTGAACCCTAAATCTAAGGCCTGGCATCAATTTCAGCGCGAAGGCCACATCACATTTCAGAAATGCAAGCAGTAGTCAGACTAAAATTAGGCATGAAAGCTCCTTTGTCTCAATGCACAAGGCGGAAGGACATCCAAACCTCTGACCTTGGTCTTAAAAGCGGCCGGCAACCCCTGAGTGGGATACCAGACCAGACTCTGACGACTCCCAAACCACGAATTGCGCTAATGAAAGACCAACACCCCACACACACTTGTCCCTGCTCGAGGTACACCTGCATGGCATGCCCCTGACACATTGATAAAAAACAACCCATACGTCCAAACGTTGAACACATATACGACTCATTGCTCCGTGCTGTGGCATATCGTCCAGAGAACTGACGCTGGTCTGAGGAGTGCCGGTGGTACGAGAACAACAAACGCAATGGCATGCAATCCCGGGCACATGCACAACCCCTGTCACATGGAACTGTACCGTGCACGAATGCCGCATCTGTTGGGATCACTGCCACTGGCAGTTTTGCAAATAAGTTACCGTCTGAGTTTCCGTCTTGCGTACGTCACATGTGTCCAGCACTGGTTCCACTGTCAATCATGCACATTCGAGTGGCCCATGGGGGTCTGCCTCTCCAACACACAGGTAGCTGAACTGGATTATGACTTGTGTGTGTGCCCCCTGTTGGCCCACGAACAGGAGTGCAACCGGAATACCCGTGCATGGGATGCCTTGATCTGTGGCTTATGTGCTGGCAATAGTGGATGGGGGATTGCATAAGTCATCGTGTGCAGTGACCACATCGAGGTGCCCCCCTATTGGGCTGTACTGCGGATTGGTGAAACTGTGTGAACGGAGCACATCTGTTCGGACCACTTAATGGATTGGCTCTCCATCGTGTTCCTTGAACTCGAGAATGACGTACTTCTGGAACTGATTGCCTATGAAGCTGCGCTCACATTCATGGACGAGTAATTACGTTCCTGCAGCCACAACTGATTTACATCCAGAGCACAGGTCCCAACACCTTGTTGCATCGTGAAGGAATGGTCACATATCCCAGAACAACAGTGGACATGTCTTCATTCGCCCGGACTCAGAATGCATGTGCGTGCACCTACGCCTGTGGTTACACACCTGTGCAAGGTGATGCAGCCCCATGGGCGGAGCTGCACAGCGTCTTTTAGCAACGTTCCTAAATCTGACATACTGCTGGAGGGAGACTACACACATGGCAATGTAGCACGACAAGTGACCTTGTTGGTCCCTTTCACCTGCTCACTGTCAGCAGAGCACACAGTCGGCGCAGTCTGGTGGTACAACTCCATGCAGATTCCATGGGCTGTGAGACATGTCCCCTGACACGGGGCACTGAGCAGAAGCCTAACATCACATGACTCATCCAGCAAGGCAAGGTGGGCTGAGACCGTTGCCATCCGTAATGATTTGTGTTCATTTTTGCCTCCCCATTTCTTGCACCTCGACATGTTCCCATGCTGCAGGTAAGTGTCTTAAGCATTTGTCTGCATGTTGTGGCCCTTTCCTTGCCCATACTGACATGCACATGCTAATAAAGTCTACGCAACTTCACTAGTGTACAAATGTGATGACTGTTGATTAGTATGACAAATCGTGTGCCTCGATGAGCATTGTCCATACACAGGGAGGGACAGACTGCCGCAAGTACATTGGTGGTGAGTCTCTATTGGCAGCTTCACCTCTGTGAGCCAGACATTATGTTTGGGATAGTTGCTGGTGGACCTGTGCTCTTACGTGTCTTCAGCAATGTGAGAATGGTGTCCAACTTCTTGCCATGTGGATCAATGTGATCCATCAAAACAGGCTGTGTCCACCCTGATGTGTGTGAGTAGGTCATGCAAAGAGAGGTTCTGTAGCCACATGCAATGGGGGACACTACTTCAGGCATGCTACCGATTTTGACATTTCTACAAACAGCACTAATTAATACATGGACTTGGGGCTACGTTGGGGGGTTGCGAAATAGTTGTTCATGTGCAATGAGGTCACAGCTAGTTCACAGCTTCACAGTCATCTAATTGGCCATGTGGGTCAGGGTCAAACATGCGCATCAATGACATTAACCAGGGTGTACCTTTCTATGCAATCAATGTCCCTACATTCATCCATACCTTTATACGTGAGTGAACATAGACATGAGTCATGACACATCTGTGTGATTTGGAATGTTTTATTCACATTCTGGGAAGTGTCGGAGCTGGAGCAGTACAAGGCCATTTCAAGCCCAAATAACATGGTTGCCCAGTGGTGGGCCAACCAGAGTCCTTGGGAGAATGCAAAGTTAATCTTAAGAGGAAGAGCCCAGTCGGCAACCGGATTGCTGTGTCATTGGTACCAGAGCAGATATGGCAGGCCATGTCGGGGTCTAGGTGAATCTCGCAGAGTGTTTCGGGGGACAGTGGGAGGTGTTGTTCCAGGGCATGATGCATAGAGTGAACCAGGCAGGGACAGGCCATGTGGCGGGGGTGGATGCTACTACTTCCTACCTCACACAGTCATTACCCTACACGTCTTACTCCTCTGAGACGTCTTCTGTGTTCGGTGTGTCAGGTTTGTGTGGTGGTGTTATGACTGCATCACTGGGTGCCACTGACACATCAGGGTGCAAAGGTGATAGGGCTGCATCACTGTGTGCCAATGACATGTCAGAGGGCGGAGATGTGTGTGTCGATGTTCCTGCAGCACTCATCTGGTACCGGCTCAGTGGCAGCAATGGCAAGATGAGGATCTGCAAGGCTTGGAAGATCCCAGCTACATCTCGCTGGTGTTCAGCCATGGCAGCCATACTTCCAGGCTGCATGGGCTCCATGGTCTCCATTGTCCTCCGCATCTGTGCCTACTCTTTGCTCCAATCGCTGTAGCCTGTCTGACTAGACACTTCTTGTATCTGAGTAATGGCCCCAGCGAGGTCAGCCAAGGATTGTTGGTGAGCATGGTGCGGACAGTGGGTGTCCATTAGGAACTGTAGGTGGTCCCTGACGGAACTCAGATACCCACGTATGGCATTGGGTTTGGCTGCCATGAGGTCGAACCCCACCCGCAGCTGATCAGCCATCTTCTCCTGGCACCCTAACACACGGCGTTGGAATTCCATGTGTTCGTCGTGGGGGTCCTGGGAGCCAGCCGTGGTGGCGTGTGCTTCCTGCTGTGTGGTCTGTGCAGGGTGTGGGTTAACTGCGATGCAGCTAGGCTGCCCTTCTCCTGGGGTGGGGTGCGGAGGCTGTCCATTAGCCGTTGGAGGGTGTCTGAGCAAATGTGAAGGGTGTCCTCTTCATCATCACTGTAGAGATGTGTGGTCTAATCTGCAGGAGGTTTTGATTGTCCCTCTGCAATGTAACGGGGAGACGCAGGTTAACAGTGTGTTTCATGTATGTTGACGCATTGTAGCTGTTTACATTCAGACTGCATGATAATGTACATTGTGATTGTTTTGGTGAAGCTGCCTATTTGATGTGAGACAGTGGACATTTCAAGTACATGATGGATGTGTGGTTGTACTCGTACATTATCATCTCACAGTGTCATGCAATGCAAGATGTGATTGGCCAGTTTCTATGCACGAGCGGCACTAGTTGTGTCCCCTGTCCTGTGGTGTAAGGGATGCACTTTGTACCACATTGTCGTCAATGTTCATTTACTGTGATTGCAATGTGTGTTTTCTGCATTGTTGGCGTGTCGCCCCTGCAGCTCTGATTTGGCGGCCCCTTATCCCTTTGAGTCAGTGTGCCTTTGACTTGTGTGCTTTTTGGGTGCTGGGATGTTTGCGATTTGGGTAATTTGTGCTCTTGGACAAATGTTGTACTCTTGTGCATTGTTTGTCTGCAGGTGTGTTTTTGACGTCATGGTTTGTAGGTGCACGTGGATGTGTCAGAGTGTCACCTGCTCCGGTGCGGATGTGGTCCATACTCAACCACCTCAATGTCATCTTGTGCACCATGTAATGTATTGTGACTGCAGCCATGCTATCTGTCATGCAGTGTCACTTGCATTGTCAGTGTGGCTCACAGAGCGACTGCTTTTCTGGATTCAGCACATGTGCATGGGTAGGTTGTGGCATTGGTGATATGGAGGGGGCCCATTTGTGCACATTGTGGACGGAGGTCTACTTGGTGTTTCTATGTGTGCTGCAGTGTGCCAAGGGTATCAGGGACATGTTCCACACACATTGTGGGTGTGTAGTGTGCTGCACATGATTGTGCATGTGTGCCATTGTCCCCATCTCCCTCCGTCCCCCCAGTCTCTGGTCATTATTCACCCTTTTGCTGTTGGGTCTGGTCATATCGAGCTGTGTCCAGACCCCCAACTCCTTGCACCATCTCCACACTGATGACTGTGGCCACCATTTCCTCCAGCTCATCCAGCTACTCCTGTGATGCAGGACTCCCACCTCCAGTCGCTTTTGCTGCTTTCCTGTTGGCAGCGAGGTTCTCCTTGGTTTGGCTGTGCACTTCATGCCAGCGCCTCTTGACCTCCTCCATTGACCTTGTCGATACTCTGACTGTATTCAAGTTGATGACGATGGACTGCCATTTTTCTGTTTGTGTTGAAAATGACGCAGTGGGGGTGACGAACAGTTGTTGGTAGTGTTCATATCACTTCCGTGACGATGATCCGGTCTTCCTGCTGACTAAACCCCGTCTTCCTCTTCTCCTTGCTCTTCCCCGAACACGGGGTTCCTGACTGGTCGTCGATGGGGTTTGTGGGGTTCGGCTTGTCCTCTGCACTCGGTCTGGGTGCTTCCATGGTGCTATGCAGTTTGATTTGGTTTTGGTGCATTTTATTTTTTGCTTTTATAGTGCATTTTCCCGCAAGACGTGTGGGAATTGCAGGCCTGTAGCTTGTTGTCGCTGATTTTTGTATTGCGATTTGGGGCATTGCAACTTTGTTCACGTTGGTGTTTCGCATTTTTGCGGCGTCACGTTGATTTTAGCGCGGTCATTTGAGGCGTTATAATGGGTCTATCGCAGGGTGCCGCCAGGTTGAGAATACAACGTTAACACAGTGTTATTTTCCGGCGATAGACTGCAATATGCAAAGTTGCGGTAAGCTAATTTTGCGATGATTATCACACGTTCTTGAGAATATCCCTCTTGAAGTCTTTTCCCGACGACCAGGGTAGTTTATGTTTATTTTCCTGAGCAGGCCTGGTTAGGGTTCAAAGCATAGGCGTAGCCTCCATCCATATGCACCACACCAGTGTCATGCAGGGATGTGGCTAATAGGAACCACAGAGATTTTTTAGGCCATTCACAGTGGCCTACAACGCTGCCTACTTCCATGACGATGCCAAAAGTTAATAAGACAAACATCCCCGCCAAGCATCAGAGGTTAGACTAACTCATTTTAATACTGGTGTCCTCATCACCACTCACAAATGCTAAGGTTGCATACAAATTCTAGCTCCTCTTTGTGCGACGAGGTGCTATAGTTCGGTGGGGTTAGATAAAATCATCAGTCACTTTCTCTCCTGAGGCACAGCCGGGAGCCACGCTACTCTGTTCGATTTTAAACTGCTTATTTCTGTGATTTTAATACATTGTTTACCTACCTGTGTGTAACGAAGGATTCATCTTGGCCACTCCCAGACCCCCTAAACAGCCGATTCAGCGCTGCAGCGGGCGGGCGAGACCAGCCTTGATTGTAATTGCCGCCTCTCTCGCCTGAGCAGGCCATGCCCACTTATTTAGGCCACGCCCCCTTTGCCAAGCGTATTTAAGCGCTGAGAGCTAGCGCTCGCTTGAATCACTTTCTCTCCTGAGGCACAGCCGGGAGCCACGCTACTCTGTTCGATTTTAAACTGCTTATTTGTGTGATTTTAATACACTGTTTACCTACCTGTGTGTAACGAAGGATTCATCTTGGCCACTCCCAGACCCCCTAAACAGCCGATTCAGCGCTGCAGCGGGCGGGCGAGACCAGCCTTGATTGTAATTGCCGCCTCTCTCGCCTGAGCAGGCCACGTCCACTTATTTAGGCCACGCCCCCTTCGCCAAGCGTATTTAAGCACTGAGAGCTAGCGCTCGCTTGAATCACTTTCTCTCCTGAGGCACAGCCGGAAGCCACGCTACTCTGTTCGATTTTAAACTGCTTATTTGTGTGATTTTAATACACTGTTTACCTACCTGTGTGTAACGAAGGATTCATCTTGGCCACTCCCAGACCCCCTAAACAGCCGATTCAGCGCTGCAGCGGGCGGGCGAGACCAGCCTTGATTGTAATTGCCGCCTCTCTCGCCTGAGCAGGCCACGCCCACTTATTTAGGCCACGCCCCTTTCCAAGCTCCCTTTCACCTGTATATAGGATGTGTCCATACCGGAAGCGCAGCGGACGTGCGCAGCGGGCGCGCCGTTTGCGCGCAGAAGGCGCGCCGTTTGCGCGCAGAAGGCGCGCCTAAGGCAAGCCCGTCTGCGCCCGTCCGCGGCCGGATGGGGCCCGGGCCATGTCACTCTGCCCAAACTACTACTTTCACTCCCAGGGACCTGATTGCTCTACACTCACTGAGGTCACTGGACACCACCAGCTCCACATGCCTGCAACAACTAGGTATTTATCAACCTCGGAGTACCTTTCCTGAGTTACAGTCCCTCCCGTCCCTTCTCACTTCTGAACCCTCAGTTCTTCCTCCTCCTCCTAAACCCCCACTCGCTGAGGTACCCGCTAATATGGAATTAGCGGTTATCTACCTTAATACTCGTTCACTTGTCAGACACCAACTTGACATCTTCCACCTCCTAGACTCGGACCGACCCGACGTTCTTCTCCTAACCGAGACTTGGCTGAATGAGGATTCCTCCCCCGACATTCTAGCAGCCATCCCTCCGGGGTATTATATACTCCACGCCAATAGGCCCGCTGGCAAACTAGGAGGCGGCGTAGCCGCCATTATCAATCTCTCCCTCAGGTTCACTTCCCTCTCCCTCCTCACCATCCCTCAGGTGGACTGTCTGGGAATTAGACTAGAATCTTCTGTCTCCCCTCTTACCTGTGTTCTGGTATACCGTCCCCCACAATCTATGCCTAATTTCTATTCGAATTTTGGTGACCTACTCTCTCAGCTTACCATCAACAATTCTAAACTCCTAGTCCTGGGAGACTTCAATTGCTGGCTGTCAGATACCCATGAAAGCCCCCAATCCCTGGCTTTCACTGATCTTCTAACTGGGCTTAATGGTATCCAACACATTCATCTACCCACTCACCCCAAGGGCCATATCCTTGACCAGGTGTGGACCTACAACCTCGAAATCAAGTCGCTCATGATCTCACCCTGCCACTGGTCCGACCACCATTTAATTTCTTTTCTCCTTCTGGTCCCTCCCCCGCCCCCTCGCAGCCGAGGCCCCAGCCTCCATGCTCGCAACTGGAACAAAGCCGACCTTGATTTATTCATCACTTCTTTAACATCTTCGGTCTCGGCCACTCTTGGCCCCATCGATTCCCAAGAAGCTGCACTAGTCGACTGGCTAGAACATGCCAGCGACAAGGTTGCCCCCCTTAAATTAATATGATCCAAGCGCCACTACGACGCACACCGATGGTTTTCTGATAGTCTCAAAACCTTAAAACTAGGTCTCCGCCAGGCCGAGCGTCGCTGGCGCAGAAGCTACGATTCTGCAAAGAAACTACTCTTTCTAAAATTATTGGGAGAGTACAAACTAGCTAAATCAGCTGCTAAAACCGCCTACTTTTCCACCAAAATCCTCAACTCTGCGCAGAAATCTAAAGATATCTTTGCAATCGTAGACGAGCTCTCACACCCGGACAGGGTAACTCTTAAACCTCTTCCGTCTCAAGCACTCTGCGACTCCCTCAACTGTTTTTTTATAGAAAAAATTATCAAAATCAAAAATAGCATCTCCTCCACTCCCCCGGCTATACCCTTCACTGAGGCTGCACCTTCTGTCAACCCTCATCTTCTGATTCAGTTCCCCCGATATCAGAAGAAGTCTTCATCAGTCTGCTTAACAAAGTCTCCTCTGGTTCCCCCACAGTTTGCTGCCCCCCGCGATTCTCCGGGCTGCCTTCTCAGCCTGCCCCTTCCCTTCACTGGCCCTCCTGAACAACTCCCTTCTGCTCGGTGAGGTTCCCAGTCAGTTTAAGAACGCGGAAGTAGTACCTATCTTGAAGAAACCCAGCGCCGACCCTACGATCATGGCCAACTTCCGTCCCATTTCCCTCCTTCCCTACCTTAGCAAAGTACTTGAGTCATATGTCACCAGCATCCTCAGTTCCTTTATTGAGGACTCCAACTTCCTGGACCCTCAACAGGCTGGGTTTAGACCAGCCCACTCAACCGAGGCGGTCATTCTCTCTGTAATGGAGGAACTCCGCAGAGGCGCTGACTCTAACACCAGCCAAGCCTTAATCCTTTTGGACTTGTCGGCAGCCTTTGACACGGTCGACCATTCCATCTTGGTCGACCGTATCAAGGAGGCTGGTATTGGAGGGACGGCCCTTGACTGGGTTCGCTCCTTCCTGACGAACCGCCACCAATCTGTTCGAATCTCCCAATTCTCGGCGGATAGGATGAAACTCACCTGCGGAGTCCCGCAGGGCTCGTCTCTGTCTCCGCTCCTTTTTAATTTATACCTTACCCCCCTGATCCGCTCCCTCCGGGGAAGGAATGTCACTGCATTTAACTATGCAGATGACATTCAGCTCATCTTCAACCTTGACTCGCAGGAAGCGGCCCAGGACTTCCAGTTCACCCTTTGTCATATCAGCGACTGGATGGGCGCTCACCACCTCAAGCTTAACCCCGACAAGACGGAGCTCGTTCTTGCCGGAGGCCCAGCCAATCCCTGGAACTCCACCTTCTGGCCCCTTTCCCTTGGCCCCCCCCCTAGTCCCGCTGATAAAGTAAAAAGCCTAGGGGTCTACATCTCACAGGATCTTTCCATGAATCATCAGATCAGCGCCACAGTTTCCTCCTGCTTCCATCAGCTCAGAAAAATCCGAAAAATAGCTCACTTCCTGACCACTGAAGCTCTCACCTTGACGTTGTTGGCGCTAGTCATCTCCCGGATTGACTACGCCAACGCCCTATACGCAGGCATTCCGCAATACCAAATAAAGAGACTTCAGTTAATCCAGAATCAGGCCGCCCGTCTAATCTACCGTCAGCCAAAACATCACCACGTCCGTCCCCTCCTCAAAGCCCTTCATTGGCTTCCTGTGTCGGAACGCTGCAAGTTCAAACTTGGCTGCCTAACCCATAAATCCCTGGTCGGCATCGGCCCCTCTTTCATCTCCTCTCTTCTCCATCCGTACGCCCCCCCCAGACACCTCCGTTCCTCCCGTCACGCCCTCCTCCAGACACCTAGGTTCAGGCGTAAAAAGCACGGAGGCCTTAGATTCTCCTTTCTGGCCCCCTCACTCTGGAACTCTCTACCTTTGGACCTCAGACTCTCCTCTTCCTACCCTCACTTTAGGTCTCTCCTAAAAACTCACCTTTTCCGCGGTGTCTATACATAAAGTTCCTCTTTCTCCCCTCTCTGCCTCCTCCTGGGTTAGTGATCAGCGCCAAGAAACCGTCCGGTGAACGCAGCGCTCTACAAATCCTTTTTACATTACATTACATTACATTACATTACATTACAGTGCGGTGGCAATGCTGCCCCAGGCAGCTATTATGAGCCGGCCCCAGGTTGAAGAAAGGTGGTGCTTTTCTATGGAAGTCTGCCTGGGCCCGGCTAAGTTGTTTACTTTACTTTCACTGAAGTCAGTAAGAGTTTCTCACATTATCTTTCGCAGGGTAATTGAGCTGTTTCCATTAATTGCTCATCCAATCTGTAGCCTCTTGGTAGAGCGCGGGGAACAGTTCTAACGCATATGCCACTTGTAATTACCCTTTCGTGTGAAGGAGGTAAACCACTGTCAAAATACTGAAAACACCAAACTAAGGAAAAGGAAATTATGTATTTACAGGTGAGGAGAGAGAGAGAGAGAGAGCTAGAAAGAAAGCACAGTGAAGGGGGAACTTCAGGAAGTACATGCAGAGAGTGAAAAAACAGTAACAATAATATTTTATTGTACTTAGACGATCAAAACTACTTTAAATATGCAACTGAATATGTGTTAACAATGAGAAACAGTAGCATAGCCATTTCAATTCCCAGTTAGGTAATAAAGTTTTAAAAGCAGCCCTGGGCGTAGTGGGCGTAGTGAGGCTACGTGAAGCATTACGGAGTGGGGGCAAATCTACGCCCACCCGCACACTTCGCGTAGTCCCACTACGCGCCGCCCGCATCCCTCCCGCCCTAATTTTACAATTACTCAGAAACTTTAGATAAAGAAATTTACTTACCTGAGCTGCCGCGTCCCGGGGCTCCATCTTGCTGCTTTCTGGATAACTTCTTCCTCATGAATGCGCATGCACGGACGCCCGTGCATGCACATTCGTGAGGAAGAAGTTATCCAGGAAGCAGCAAGATGGAGCCCCGGGACGTGGCAGCTCAGGTAAGTAATTTTCTTTATCTAATGTTTCTGAGTAATTGTAAAATGAGGGCGGGAGGGAGGCGGGTGGCGGGCAACTCTGCTCCGCCGTGGGGTGTACGTAGTCTGCCCCTGCTATGCCTACTTTGCGCAGCGTGAAGTGGGCAGTACTACGCACACTCCGTGGGCGGAGCGGAGCACTGCGCCCACCCTTATTTAAAAGTTTCAAAATACACTACTTTTTACTGCAATTACAAAAAAATTCATGATCTCTCTTTAATGCTTTTTAACACTCTGGGTAGTTCCCAAGTTTGGGTGGAGAGTAGCGCCTGTATAGAGCACCCGACAACACCAGCGACAAAAAAGCATTTTGATATGTATCAAACTCTAACTGCAATTCGGTAGAACACGTCCCTTCCAAATACCAAATCGGAATGGTATATATTTAAGGAAATGGGTTGAATTTTAAATAAAAGACTGCTTTATTTAAAAGCAATCACTGACATGGTGGTCTGTTGTCCTCAGTGGTTCCGTTGGGTGAAAGAATTACTTTACACATTAGGCATAGTCAAGCGGTATTCAGAAAATATACGATATTCCACTATAAGCAACACACAAGACAGTTCATTATGCAAATCAAATTCTTTATATATAAATTACGTCATTCATATATGTATGCATTGATATTTCATGAAAGGCCGTCAAGCAATAGTGTGATGATACAAGTGACACAGTGAATAAGTGCTCGGTGACAGTGTGCGTGATATGTACAGTTGTTTAAAATCGAGGATATTCGAAAGTGGCCAGAAGGTTCAATAGTAAAGCTGCGTAATGGAAGAGTTCCTTTTTGGCGCAGATCCTATGTAAAGGTCCACATAATAGTCGACGTTTCAACCCTAGTACTGCACTCTTGATAGGTCAGTGCGGGTCTTCATCAGGACTTGGATAAAGGGTGACGGCCTGTTAGTGACAAAAGGGACTTGGTCAGGTGTGTTGACATAAGTGAAAGGACAAAAGTACTAAGGGTGGCAGGTGACTCACCTTAGTAAGAGAGAAACTCAATTCAAAATAGTCTGGGCCTGTGGAGTAGACGATCACCGGATGGGGTCCACTTAGTTGTCAAGGGGCCTGTAAATAATTCGGGGTAAATTAAATTCATCCCAAACAAAGAGGTGAACGATGATCAACGTGAAGGGGGAGCCTGACTTTGCTCACCTTTGTTGATACAATGGTCCCGTCGCATTCGGGGCTCCACAGTAGTATTTAAAAGGTCGCATCTAGAGAACAAAAATTAGTGCGTTTGAGTAAAAGACCACTGCAAATCGACCGGTAACTGGAACGAATATTATAGGGTTGGCACTCACCTAAGTTTATGCGCAGTGCTGTCTAAAATCCAGGCGCTTCTAATCCCTTAGTGTGGGTGATGTTGGCTCCTCAAACAAAGTTAACTGTAAAGAAGCCAAAATCAGGTTTAAAATTTAAAAGCCTGAGACCCAATTGGGAATATAGACTAAAAGTATATACGGGTCGCTTGGGGAATCCAAATTACCTCATTCGGAAGATCGAACGGCAGGCCTGGGGGTCCTGGCTCATCTGATTGAATCGGCAGTAACGTCTGCAGTGAGTCTGCATAAAAAGCCGAGAGTAACGTGCGCGTGTACGCCAAACTTTGTGGGTTGCTAGGCAACGAGTTGTGCTGGCGCCAACGAACGTAACTAATCATCATGTGTTACCATGGTAACGAAGTAAACAAATACGTCATGTGGGAAGAACGGCTCCGTGGAGATTCATGCACCAATTGCTGTGCAACGAGTGACGCGTGGCGCGGGCGCCAACGAAAGTGACTAGTCATCATATGTTACTAAGGTAACGAAGTAAACAGTTACGTAGCAAGAGGGGAAGAATCGATGATACCCAGTGCAGGAAACCTGATTTAGTGAGAGCTCCATAACTTGCAAGAATGGTACCAAACGAACACATATTATAGAGGTCAGCATAAGATTCAGGTTCAAGGTTTTCAATGTGCTCGGGTAGCCGAGGTACAAGTAACAAGATAACAATAATTCGTGCTACATGGTACAGGTTCACAACAGTAATTCATATAACATAAAAAACGTAATATTCATATAAAAAAATAGAGATTAGAAAATTCAGATAGTGCAAATTCGTACATAAGTGAAAGATTGTTCTATGTTAATCAAAAGCTCATGTATGCTAGAGAAGGGGGTCTGACTGAGTGGGCATCGGGGGGCTCATCAAAGTAGACCCAGAGTAGGATTCAGAAAGTGCAAGTTCATACTCAAGTAATGTATTTCAGACATATCGGTGTTTATAGTCAAAAAACCGTATACTGCAATGGGTCTATCTGGGGGCTGATCAAAGTAGGCCCATTTGTTTCGAGATCTCCTCCATCTCGTTCAACCCGTTCTGGACCGAGTTAAGTAAATGGATCCATCTACACTCCTTGTAGTTCAGTATCCTCGCAATCGACCCACCTCTGCTACTAGGGATGATTTTCTCTAGTACCCACCATGTGATGTTGTTGGGAGAGTGATTGTGTGATGCATAATGGTCAACCATAGGTGCTCCGTGTACCTTACATCTTATCCTACTCATGTGCTGCAAAATTCTGACTTTCACTTTCTGAGTAGTTTGTCCGACATATGTGAGTCCACAGGGACATTGGATAGCATATATAACATTCATGCTATTGCAATTAGTAAACTGGGAAAGTTTGAATGTTCTACCAGTATAAGTGAATGTAGTTCCTTCATAGCATAAGTCACATGCCTTGCATTGACCACATTTGTGGTGTCCAGATACAGGTGCCAAACCCAGGAGATCCCTAAGGTCAGGTTGTTTAGGTGTGTCCAGGTATGCATTAACCACCGAATCCTTAATGTTCTTGCCTCTTTTGAAAGCGAATGTGGGATTCTGCGATATCTGTAGTTCGCTCGCGACTAGGTTCCAGTATTTTTTAACGACTTTCTTTATTTCATTGCTTTTGCTGTTGAATGTAGTCACACAGACTATCTTGTCTGTCTCCAGTTGTTTTTGGTTAATCTCTAACAATTGTTCCCGGGGGCAATACCATGCCCGTTTCTTTGCCCGCTTGAGTAGACCTGTAGGGTAGCCTCTCTCTCTGAGTCTAGAAACGAATATTTCAGATTCCCTGAAATAGTCTGTCCTTCTTGTCACTTTCGTTGGCGCCCGCGCCACGCGTCACTCGTTGCACAGCAATTGGTGCATGAATCTCCACGGAGCCGTTCTTCCCACATGACGTATTTGTTTACTTCGTTACCATGGTAACTCATGATGATTAGTTACGTTCGTTGGCGCCAGCACAACTCGTTGCCTAGCAACCCACAAAGTTTGGCGTACACGCGCACGTTACTCTCGGCTTTTTATGCAGACTCACTGCAGACGTTACTGCCGATTCAATCAGATGAGCCAGGACCCCCAGGCCTGCCGTTCGATCCTCCGAATGAGGTAATTTGGAATTCCCCAAGCGACCTGTATATACTTTTAGTCTATATTCCCAATTGGGTCTCAGGCTTTTAAATTTTAAACCTGGTTTTGGCTTCTTTACAGTTAACTTCGTTTGAGGAGCCAACATCACCCACACTAAGGGATTAGAAGCGCCTGGATTTTAGACAGCACTGCGCATAAACTTAGGTGAGCGCCAACCCTATAATATTCGTTCCAGTTACCGGTCGATTTGCAGTGGTCTTTTACTCAAACGCACTAATTTTTGTTCTCTAGATGCGACCTTTTAAATACTACTGTGGAGCCCCGAATGCGACGGGACCATTGTATCAACATAGGTGAGCAAAGTCAGGCTCCCCCTTCACGTTGATCATCGTTCACCTCTTTGTTTGGGATGAATTTAATTTACCCCGAATTATTTACAGGCCCCTTGACAACTAAGTGGACCCCATCCGGTGATCGTCTACTCCACAGGCCCAGACTATTTTGAATTGAGTTTCTCTCTTACTAAGGTGAGTCACCTGCCACCCTTAGTACTTTTGTCCTTTCACTTATGTCAACACACCTGACCAAGTCCCTTTTGTCACTAACAGGCCGTCACCCTTTATCCAAGTCCTGATGAAGACCCGCACTGACCTATCAAGAGTGCAGTACTAGGGTTGAAACGTCGACTATTATGTGGACCTTTACATAGGATCTGCGCCAAAAAGGAGCTCTTCCATTACGCAGCTTTACTATTGAACCTTCTGGCCACTTTCGAATATCCTCGATTTTAAACAACTGTACATATCACGCACACTGTCACCGAGCACTTATTCACTGTGTCACTTGTATCATCACACTATTGCTTGACGGCCTTTCATGAAATATCAATGCATACATATATGAATGACGTAATTTATATATAAAGAATTTGATTTGCATAATGAACTGTCTTGTGTGTTGCTTACAGTGGAATATCGTATATTTTCTGAATAACGCTTGACTATGCCTAATGTGTAAAGTAATTCTTTCACCCAACGGAACCACTGTTTACCTTATAACTTACTGCCCAGGTTCTGAGGGATACTGGGTTACCCCATTATTTGTTTAACTATGGTCTGTTGTCCTCAGCAGGCCACCATCCCCGTGATTACTTAGATTCCTAGTAGGTATATGTATAGATATGCTAAAAAAAAGGGGACAACTCTGGGTAGTTCCCAAATTAGGTGGAGAGTAGCTCTTGTATGGAGCACACTACAACACCAGCGACATTCTGAATCTGCTCACCTCAAATGTCTATTTTTCTAGAAATGTTTTTATGCATAGGATTAGCACTGTGCCATCCACACCAAGCTAGAAAGGGACTTTAGGGCACCTGTCTCAAGCTATTTTTGTGGTCGCAAACAGGCCGATTCGATGAATTGGCCCGTTTGCGACTGCAAAAAGGCATTTTGGTATGTTTCAAACCTAAACTGCGATTCGGTAGCACGCATGCCTTCAAATACCAAATCAGAATAGTATGTATTGAAGTTTTTCAACCTTATTCAGGTTGTAAAGCATTAATATACTACCGACTACCAAAGTATAGTGGTAATGCATTTGCAAATGGGAAGAGGGTCCCCTCGTGACCCCTTTCCATTTGTAAATATAAAAAAAGTTTGTTTGAGAAGGCAGTGGTAGTGCTTCTTTTTTAACAAACACAGTTAATAAAAAAGAAGCTTTTCTTTTTAAATGCATCTCATTTTCCTTTAAGGAAAACAGGTTGCATCTAAAAAAAAAAAGACTGCTTTATTTAAAAGGAATTGGACAACATCACTATGATGGCATAGATTTCTAGGGGGTCGTAAATTGCGATCTACCTCATTAATATTCGTGGGGCAGGTTGATTTGTGACCCACTAGTAATCAATAAATTAAACTCCATGTGCCGTATTATGAGACTGGTGATCCACGGACTGCCAGACTCACGGTGGCGGTCTCCTGACTGCCCTATTATTACTAGTGTGGTCGAGCTGCCCTGGGACCACAGCAACCACCGCAACCAACAGGGAACCACAATTCCGTGGCGGTTGAGCGGTGTTCCTTAGACCGCAATATGCTTGGCGGAGCCACTGCGGCCACACTAAGCATATTACAAGTTTCCTCACTGCTACACTTTTCATGGCGGTGTGACTGCCACGGAAAGTGTGGTGGTGAGTAAACAGAGGAGGCCCTATAGGGCCCGCTGGTGCCTCACACCATGTGGATGCACACAGGGGGCACAACATGTGCCTCCTATGTGCATGCACACCAGCACCGGCACATCATGGACTGCAGCACTCCATGTGTGCAGGTACTGATTTTGATGTTTCCATGTCGGTGCCTATTTCATAGGCACTGCCAAATAACCACCCGCCAGGCAGGAGAAAATTCCTAATCTGGCAGGCACTTCAGACATGGGTTTGGCAGTGCGGTCCTGCACTGCCAATCTCATAAAAAGACCGTATGAGTTTCATACATTAGGAATAGGAATTTCCTAATTGCAATTGGCACAAAATATGGAAACATCTGGCCAAAAGTCTTTTGCCATTCTACAGCGAAGTCTTTATGCATAGATTTAGCAAGTGCCATCCACAGCGAGCTGTAAAATGACAAAAACCTTTTACCACTCCAGGTCTCTGAGTGGGTGCCTGAGTGTCTGAGAGGGTCTGTGACTAGGTGCATGAGTGAGTGGGTCTGTGAGTGGTTGCATGAGAGTCTGAGTGGGCCTTTGAGTGGTTGTGTGAGTGTCTGATTGTGTCTGTGAGTGGGTGTGTCAGTCTCTGAGTGGGTTGGGGAGCATGTGCAGGAGTCTCTGAGTGGGTCTGTGAGTGGGTGTATGAGTGCCTGAGTGGGTCTGTGAGTGTGTGCATGAGTGTCTGAGAGGGTCTGTGGGTGGGTACATGAGTGTCTGAGTGGGTCTGTAACTGTGTGTGGAGTTTCTGAGTGGGTCTGTAAGTGAGTGAATATGTCTCTTATTGGGTGCATGAGTGGGTATAAGAGTGTGAGTGACTCTATGAGTGAATACTTACTGTTTGAGTGAGTATCTGAATGTATTTTTAAAAGAAATCGGTGATATTTATGAATACAATGCAATGTTACATGGCGGCTGCATTGAGCATTGCTATGAATTTGCGAATAGTGCATGTGTGAAAAAAACTTTTTTGACATCTTGTACACATAAGGGGTTCCACAAAAACCCTATATTCCGTCCATGGGGTAAGTATACCTCTACCCTGCCCCCTTCTCTCACTCTCAAGGTTTATTTACAGCCCAGGGGACCGTGTCCCGTTACATCAAATGGTGGCCAACATTTTCTACACAGGTTGCAGCCATCAAATCCCAACATTCCTGCTGGCGCGCATAGTCATGACTCATTGCAAAGTATTTGTGAAGGCTTTGCCCCTCTAGATATACAAATTTGTTTTCCCATTAATATCTAAAAAAATAACAAATGGATTTACACCAAATCACAAAAGGGCTCTTTCTGGACCAAGAGCTACCTTTCTGCTAAATTTGGTGTAAATCTGTCCAACATTTCAAAGTGTAGTCATGTTCAAAATCCATATGGGAATTAAGGTTGGAAACACACATTTTTTGACTCCCATCCCCATTTCTCGGCCCCTGCTTGACGGATCACCCCAAAACTTACCATGCACAGTAAGAGTCAGAAGCACACCTTTTTAGAGAAAATTTCATGTTGATTTGAGAGTGTGCATGTGAGTGGCTGTATAAGTCAGTGAGTGGGTGTTTGAGTATCTGTATGAGGCTGTGAGTGTGTGTGAGTAGTTTTGTGGATGTGAATGGCTGCATATGTCTGTGAGTGGGTGTGTGAGTGATTGTATGGGTCTGTGAGTGGCTGTATGGGTTAGTGACTGGGTGTGTAGGTGCTGTATTTATGTGTGAGTGTTTTTGTTGGTGTGTGAGTGGGCAGGGCCAAACAGGCAAAGCCTCCAGGTGATTCTGCACTTTTGCATACTCGTAATCATTTAATGGGGAAAACATGGACTCTGCTCTTCCCAGGAGAGGCCAAGAAAGAATGTATTTGTCACAGTCACTACAGATTTCGCTCTGCTAGACCAACAATGCAGTCAGCTTTACCAGGGATATCAGATTGCTTTTCAATGTGTAACTTCTAAAAAAAAAGTCAAAACTTTTTTTCCTTCACCAAGACCAAGAAATAAGGATAATTTGTCCTTCACGGAAGTGGAGCATCAACTGGGGCACCTGCAATGCTTATATTTGTAAGTGCTTCCTGTTGAGGTTTATTTTCTGTGAAATGAGTATCAGGGCCAGAAAGGAACCTCACCTGCCTGTTTATCCAACAAGATTCCGCAGTGTTGCACAAAATATTTACCCAACTGAAGTTGTTTCTACTGGTTAATTAGTATGTGCTACCTCGTTGGGTAAATACCAGGTGCGTATTCTACACTAGAGCTGCATAATGGATCATGAGGAAATTTCTCCAGCGACCTTCTTTGCATTTCGGCAATGTGATTGTTCCTCATATGTTTTCATCCAGAAATCTGTGATAACATGAATCCTCCTATAGAGAAGACAACAAGACTACAAAGAGGTAAATCTCCAGCAAACAAGGGAAAATTCTCAATTTTAAGGTCTTGCCTATGCAGTGTGCATGTGCTGCATAGGAGGAGACCTTTAGGAAACGATTCAGTTTTACGGCCAAAAACGTGCACGCTTTGCATTGCTTTCAATGGCAAAGCGTGCACGTTTGGCGATTCCCTTGCGGGAGCGAACTTTGAAACCATCTGTTTGTAATTACCTTGCAAACAGATGGTGCCCTTGCTCGCTCCCACAAGGGAAACGCTGTGTGTGCTCTGAGCCGCACCCCCCCACCCCTCCCACTTGTTAACCCGCGGGCTACGTCGCGTGCGCGAGTTTGTACTTGTTAAAGAAATGAATGGGGTAAAACTGTAATTCATGATAATGTAATCAATTAAATGAGAACTGACTCCTCAGACATACCCTACAATTCATGGCCTGGTGCATTTTATGCTCAGGCAGATATCCCTACATTTCATGCCTAACGCTTGATTCCCTTCATTTCGTGACTGGGTTCCACTACAATTTATACCAGCTGCCATGCAAGTTATGTCCAGATAAAGCATTATTTCCTAATCGTCCGCCCCATAATCATGACCAGGCCGACCATAGTTCACCCCTGAACCGCACATTACAGTTTATCCCCATATGTCTAGGGATCTTATGCCAGGATCGCTCGCAGGTTAGGTCGCTTTGTATTTGATGCCTGGACCCACTACGTGTTGATCTCTCATCAGTTACATTTCATAAATAATTCTCAGGGTTTCATTCCCAGCTGTAGCTCCCCACATCTCACTCTCGGATGAGCAGTTAACGCTCAGGTGACTTTCATATCCAGATCCCCTGTATTTGATGTCACCCGCGGATTCGCCTGAATAGGATTACACTACATGTCTTTGCCTGGCTCCTGAGTGTTTAGCTAATGCGTCTACATTTTACAGCTAGGAAAGGCCAAGTACTAGCAAGCACATCCCATCGTTTGAGGAAGTGCTAGTGTTACAACGTGGAATGTCAAATCCTCCCTTCCCCACAGACCAAATATCGCAATAACACATTAACTCAAATACATTCATTGGTGGGGCCCATAACACCAACACTCACACCTCATTGATCTGCGTTCCCGGGAGGGATAAGTTTCCAAACGCTGACATGAAAGGAATATCTTTTTACCTAAACCCTAATGTGCATTGAATATTAACTTTAAACCTCGTGATATTCCCCTCATTTGGCGATGAATTAGTTAGTTGTTTTTATAGTTTGGTAATTCAATTCATTTATTTATACTCTTCTCTTAATCTAATTTCTTCAAATAATCGACACAACACGTTTAATCAAAACATCGTTTATCTAATTAAATTGCAAATTTTTTAAAATCATCGTCCAAACCACAGAACATCATATTTACCTAATCTGGCTATTAGTCGTCCTCTAAGACAGTCAAGTCGTGGAAAAATCTTTAAATTCATCAAAGTCAGGCCGCAATTCAGTCTCTCAAAGATTCAGGATAACAGCTGTCCAGCAGTGTCACCGTCCTCTCCGTCAGCATAACGTCAGGAAATACGCAGCAAGACAAATCAAACAACAGGACCTTTTAACTCCCTATTCTACCGTCTTTTATAATGATTTTAATGTCAAAATGTATCAACAAGGAGTTTTAGACAGTCCTGATTGGTGGATTTGGTGTCACTCTGTAAAGTTCTCACATAGTCCGTTAGATTAAGTCATCGCACTTGCTGGTTCCGGTTGTAAAGATGGTTTATTGTTTGAGGTCCTGGCAACTCTCCCAGTATTACCTTGGTGGGTACATCTTTCCTGGGGTCAGGACGAGGCCATTGTTGCTGGCGGTGTTGCAGGCGTACTTCACCCAAAACCTCCTGGGACAGTAGCAGTCACGTCGTGCGTCTCAGTCGGCCATCTTTACGAAGGCCCAAATGGTCAACTTAAGCAAAACAAACACAAAAACATAATTAAACATTGAAATGGCTAATAAAATGTTAAATCCTCACTAATTCCCCTATGTGTAAGTAATTATCTAGCATAAGAGCAACATTCAAAGCGTTTATAGTCACCCAGTGATGTCATCTGGTGCAACTTACAATTACGTCACAAAAGCAATATATATCATGCAATATTCTAATTGTCTACCATTAGTATGCGTACATATATTATTATACAATTAGTTTAGCCATGCAAAATGCAAATCCTACGTGTAATTCTTTTGTTAATATAATTGGTGAGTTATCACTTCAAACGGATTAATAATATTACCATTAATTGATTATTCGGATTAATATAAACATGCAGAATGGGGGGGGGTATACAAAATTTTGTACTACCCGCTCCAGCACTAGGCTGCTGGATGGGAGGCCGGGGCTCATTGTCCTTTCCCGCGCACGCAGCCTTTGCCCTCCCGGGGAGTACACAGGGGCCAGGGCGGACTGCGGAGTGCTGATTGTAGCAAGGGCTAGGCGCCAGCACCTTCACGTTCACAACCATGCAACACGCGGAGCTTCCGTGCTCTTTGTCCCCAGGCACACGCCGTGCACAGGGTCGACTTTGTTAGGCCAGTCATTGCAGCGCACTCACCCCTTGATGATAGGTTTATGGCCACTAGCCGAAGCAATCCTGAATGTTACTAATATTGAATGTAAGAGAGGACTAATGAGCAACTAATTATTTTTTAAGTGTTACGCTGAAGCCCAGCAACCGAATAGGAAAACAAAATCAGACAGGCAAAAAATGGAAATGTTTAGGAGCCTAGTTTGATCAGCGCAGAAAATAATCAGTCGTTATTCATACTAAGAGTGCCGTTTATAATTGAACTTGTTAGAGCTATACGGTTAACCATGAAAGACGAGACACAGATATACCCATGAGAGATGAGACGTAGAGCTTCTGTGTGACGAGGAAACAAACATTCTGACCTCTCTGTAGTAAATTTGATTACTTTGTGTTGTGTAAGCTTGCGCATCTTTTTATGCTTTGTCTTCATTTTAAAGATTTATTTTTAATTAGTTGATAAAAATTTAAAAGTGCCACGTACAGTGCTAGCGATATTCGTCAGAGTTGTTTTACAACTGGAAACGAGAAATATAGAGCTGAACAGAACACAATGAATGGCTTGGGGCGTGACTGCTGGGTCGGACATGGCAACCTCGACGCGACCCTTTTTGCTATGTGTGTGTGTTTACTCACCATTCTCATTTTATCAGAGTGTTTTTAGTTAGTATATCAGTCATGTCTCTGTCAATCTCACAAACTGCTTTCATTTTTTTTTAATCGTTTTTTTCTTTTCTGCATTGACGTACTTGCTTTTCCATTCATGTAAATGTGCCGCCTTAAGTGACAGAATAATTGTCTGGCAGCCCAAGTGCAAGAACAGATAAACAGACACAATTGATATCCTGTGGATGTTCTGAGAAGCTGCGGGGGCTGCAGCGGGTGAGAAGCGCCGGAGCTCAGCAGCAGCTCGCCACCTTCTGTCTGTCTTTTCACTTGAGCCACTCTGCCCCCTCCCTGGCTCTTCTTCGGCCTTTTGTTCTCCTAATCAAATTGTAAGCATTCTCTCCCCCTCCGTGGATGGGTGTTTACTACGGTCTTCTAAATGCAGAAAAGCCCATTAACGGCTCATCGAACAGTGATATATGGGGCGGAGGGAGGGCTAGGACTCCTGGGGGTAGAGGAGAGTGAGAGAGAAGCACTTCTTTAACACTTATGATTAAGTTACAGCAATGAAAACACGTCACGGAGGGGTGGACTCCTTTACCTTTCTGTGCACAGAGACTGTGGACATGTTGCAATGCCTAGCATCCATTGGGCCCATAGCTACGCCCCGGAGCCACTGGCCTCAAACTGCCACCCACCAGAAAATAGTAGTTCAACAAGTCTTCTTTTTCTGGGTATTTTTATTCATGGTACATGGTTGTTTAGTGGAGCATTAACCAATTTATTTGCCTCTTGGCGCTTTGCGGTTTAGTGGCAGATTGATGTGTTCGCGATTTTTCGCGATATCCAAAACGAAGTACCCTTTCACCATGCTATCCAAGAAAATGGAGGCCATGAGCTACTGCACATTTGTACCCTCCCTGTATGTAAATTAACGGCAGTGCAATGCAGAATTAAAGGTCTGGTTCAGAAGCACATTGAAACGATGTAGAATTTATCAACAGTTACTTTGTTATTAACAACATCACTGCCATTCACCAGTGAGCAGAAGATTGATATTAATGTCTGCGAAATTTAGCAACATTTCGGAAATGTAACTATTTGCTCCTTTTAAAACACAGCTCGTATTGACACTTTTATTTCTAAAGAACAAAACAGAGGTGTGGCAATTATTGTAGGGAAACACTAAATAAAAGTGCTTTGGTACCTGTAAATTCCTTTTTTAATGTAGTTCTGTTCTTACACTGGGTAACTGGAACTTCCGCATTCACTAGAAGTTAGCAATCTTAACTTTACTACTCCTAAATGCCTTTTGTGAATACCGAAAGTCATAAAGTTAGGTTTTTCTCAGTTTAGGAGTAGTAAAGTTAGGAATGTGGCTCAATGGTTAGAGCAGCAGACCCTGAAGCAGAGTTCTGGCCAGGGACCAGGGTTCGATTCCTGCCTCGGCGGGGCTCGGGCTCAATTTCCTCGGACTTGTCTATTCTCGCCTCGGTGCCTATTCTAATCATGGGCCCCACGCTGCAACTCTGGGCAATAGCTTGCTTAGCCTCCACACCGGCCCCAACAGCGCTAAGGATGCCTGGCTTCACCCTGGGGGTGCCCAGGAGTGGACACTTCACAGGGAAAGCCAGGAGGGGTTCCACAGCGGTATGAGTATCAGCGCCAGGAAACCGCAAAGGCGACACCGCAAGGTGTCTGTCTGGTGACAGTGCGCTCTATAAGTACCTTGACATTTACATTTACATTTAAATGCCTTTTGTGAATACCGAAAGTCGTAAAGTTAGGATTTTGTCTCAGATTACTTTTGTGAATTTGGCCCGTTAACATGATTTAGTACTACTTTTTACAAAATTCCACAATAAACTTTCAGTTCTTGCAATGCATAAGTTCATATTTTATTTTTGTATTTGTATTTTGAGAGATTTGAAAGGGCATTATACCTGAGGATGTCAAAGCGCTAGTTGAAGAAGAGACACTACCGGAGAGATGACCATAACTAGCATCATAGAAGGGAAAAGAAAGAGCCAGATTTTCAGCTGCTTCCGGAAGGCAGTGTGGGAGGAAAGACTAGCAATATGGGTGGAAAGAGTATTCCATATCTTGGCAGCAGTGACCCCAAAGGATCAGCCCCCCACCTGGCTTTACGAGATCTCGATATCTCAACCTTCCTGAGAGAGGGGGACTTTAGCTGCCTATTAAGGGTGTACCAGTGGGAAGCTGTTTGAAGGTGCATTGGGCACTGATGGAAGAGAGCAGTATGAACTAGACAGAGAGCTTTGAAAATCACACGCTTCCTGACCGGCAGCCAGTGCAGGGAGCGAATGCCCTTTCTGACTGACAAGCTTTTAGGAATATCCAGGACAATCCAAGCAGCCGCATTCTGGATAGTCTGAAGTTTGATAAGCCTGTATATATCAATATTTAAGTACAGATAATTGCTGTAGTCAATGCGTGAAATAATAAGTGTGATGACCACTGCAACTCTGAGCTCAGTTGGAATAAAAAGAAAGACCTTTCTTAGAATTTTGAGGATGTAAAAACAAGATCTCACTGTCCTTTTCACCTGAATGTCGAAGGAAAGAGAGGTATCAAAGTACACCTCTAAATATTTGCCTCTGCAACAAAACAGTAGATATGCTGTAGTATTCACATTATAGTAAAACATTTCCTTTGCCCTTTTAATTGTTCTCAGCTTTTGTACTTGTACACCATAAACAATGTACTATATCAAGTTTCATCTCTGCACAGTGGGGAAGAAACACTCACAAATATTGTAGAACCCCCCCCCATTTCTTATTTAGCACCTGCTCTTTTGTTTTTGGAAATTCATTTTGGTAAGTTTTTGAGAAATTATTTCAAAATAAAATGGCATCTGGTGGCAATGAGGATCAGCAGCCATACCCTGTTGAACTCAGTTCTTCAGACGAGGAACCCCAGGGAAAACAGCAACCATTTGCATAGGAGATTTACACCACCCACTCCCTGGAAAAGAAAGGGGTGTTAAGAACATCAAGTGATTGTCGAGTCTGGCAGTGTGCAATCTCCCTTTACACTGCATAGCTGATGACACTGCACTAGCAGTGAGGGAGTGAAAATGGTAGCACTGCTGCCAAGAGAGCCGCCTGTTGGCCACTGTGTGTGTAAGCCAGATTCAATTAGCAATTCAGCACAGCAGGACTGACTGCAGCTTGTGAGATTAGAGTATTTGCTTCTGATGTTGCCAGTCACCATTGTTTGTTTTCTTGGGGAGCCTTCTGCCTCCTACTAAATCCTTCACACCTTCTCAAATAGTTTGGAAATACTGAAGACTGAATGCTGTATTTCACTGAATTGGAAGAATCTTTGTAGCAGTCATAGTTTCAGAATAATTCTGATTCAGAACACCAAGCCTTGAAGAGTTGTAAAAATGCTAAATAGGAAAACTCTCTTTTGTCTGGAGTTTGGCAAGTAAGGTTTTTTGTGGTTAATTAGATTTCCTTTTGTATGTCTGACCAAACAACCATTCTAGATGTGGACTCCTTCTTGGATAGTATGTGTCCAATTTATTTTATTTCACAATATTAGTACATTTCCGGGTCAAACTTTGCTAGGTACTGAATTTCCGGGAAAGACTTCAGCAGTCTGTTTAGTGTGCTAGCAAGGCCTAGACTTACCCAAACAATTCCCCTTGACTTTGAGTACAAACTGGCTGAGTTCAACCGATCACAGCACCAATTCAGAATCTTTATTCAACCTATGTAAAGGTCATAAAAGAAATTACAGTACAATAATACAAATAAATATATAAAAATACATGTAGATAAAAGGACAGCATCCAAATATCAATATGAATCTGTAAGATGAATGAGCTAAACAAATGTATTCCAGTGCAGTAAATTCATACGCACATTTTAGAAACTTCTAGTACGCTAAAATGTAAAACGTCTTAAAGTACTAAAGAAGGTAAGAAACTGATGTGCACATGCATCAACATAGGCAGTGGCAATTCCTTAATTGCAATTATTAAGGAATCGCAATTAAGGAATCGCAATTTCCTATGCATGTAGGAATCGCAAAATTAATTACTCTTCCCATACATTCCTTAATTGCAAGTTGCAATTAAAGAATGGCTTCCCATTCATTCCTATGGGTCTAGAGGCCCATAGGAATGAATGGGAATTGCATGTGCAATTTGCGAGTACCCAATAGGTACTCGCAAATTGCTCATGCAATTTCAAGGATGCAAGGGTGCCAAAAGGACATCCTGTTGCACCCCAGAAATCACAATTTATCCACATGTTGCGCATACACATGCCCCAAGGGCATGTTTGTGTGTACCATGCATTTTGTTTAATGCATTGTATTTAAGGAATTGCAATTTGTGATTCCTTAAATGCAATCACAATTTAAGTAATTGCAAATTTTGCGATTCCTTAAATTGTGGTTTTTGCATTTGGGATGATGGATCCCACATGCATAACTACCGGTCGCAAAGGGGCAGATTCTGAAAATCTGCCCGTTTGCGACCGGTTTTTAGATTAATGCATGTGGCCCTTTGTGCAGTGGATGTTCAGCTACCTTATCATAGTTCGTCTTGCTCTAATAGCTGATTTTAAAAAAGCACAGACACAAAAACAAATTTCGTGCGAACTTAAAAAATGCAAATGAAGCGAAGCTACTCATTCACTTTTGCCTTATCAGCCTTAGAGAGACTACTGGGCTCAGTAAATAAGGAAGACAATCCCAGGGATGCTAGTCTAACCCGAATATAGTTCAACTGATCACAGCATTCATAAGAGCCTATCTCTCTTTGGCAAAGCATTTTGAAGCTGAAGCTGTACAAATTCTTGGTTAGAGTCTTTATGGCAGAAATCTCCTCCCACATCTACTTCATCTCTGCCTTCTCTGATTTTGTAATACACGACTTGACGTAACGAGCTCCAGTGATGATTTTGCCTGCGTGTGGAACTGGCTCTGTTACTGCTGGATACATAAGTGCTGTATGGGCATGTGACTGAATGACTTTGTCTAACTGAGTGTGTGGGTAGCTCCATATTTTTGTTAACATGCATGTGAGTAATAGCAGGGGAGGACATTTGAATGTTTAACTGTACATATAGTTCTAGAACTGTGCATGTTACTCACTGAAGCTTTTAAGTACATATCTTACCTTTTAAACACATAGCACTCTGCCCTATGCCCTACATAAACCCTACCTTAGGGGTGACTTATATATAGTTGAAGGGAAGTTTAAACCTGGAAAGGAGTGTTAAATGTCAACCCAAACTGGCAGTAAAACTGCAAGCACAGGCCCTGCAATAAAAGGACTTACACATGTTTAAAGGACTATTAGTTTGGATGGCTGACTGGGAGACTGCATACTGCAGTACAACTCTGAATAAGTGTATCAGTCCATTTCTGGGTGTGTCACTGGATATGTAAGTAACTATAATGCTATATGACTAACTGGCCCATGTTCAAAGGATTACTCACGCACCAATTCTTAGACCCAGACAGACACACACACTCACTCATACACCCGAAGAGACACTCACATATCCATTCAGAAACCCACAAAACACTCACACACACCCACTCACAAGTCCCCACATACACTCCCAATAGTTTTGTATATATCAAACACACTTTCATCAACCTCGTGTACACACATCTTCTCAATCAATTCTTTTTATAAACTACACTCTAATACCTGTTAACTGAGTTTGTTGGTCAGTAAGTTATTTTGATGTTATCAGTCACATTGTACTCTCAGAGAAAATGTAAAACGAAAGCATAAGAAAGGTATTCCACTCTCATACAAAGTAACTATCAATGGCAACCTTTCCAATTTTACTGTCAGTGATACGTGGTAGTTCGCAAATCAAAACGTCAATGTCATATTTTACTTTCGGTATTCTACTTCTCAGTGGTCAGTGTTTCTTAACCCTTTCTTGTTTTTCTGTAAAGAAGCCCAATCTGGTATTGGTTTTGGGTGTATTCACAAATTTGTCGCAACACTAAGCACAAACCGCAGTGTAACTTCGCAACAAATTTGTTAATACTTACTGTAGTCCGAAAAAGTATGAAGCATTCTACACTTAATAATTTAAAGCTACAATGAACTTTATAACATAGTTCTGACTCAGAAAACAACCCTCCTTAGTTAGTAATACCTCTAAACCACTCTAATTTTGACTAGTACACTGCAGTATGTTTAATACCCCCCACAATCTTTCAGCTGAATTTCCATAGTAACCTTCTTTGGAACACTCTCTCTTGAACCAGTAGTTCAAAAGTTCACAACTCATTCTAGAAGGAGCAAACTAGCTTTAAGTGCAGCCGGTGTGGTTGACTGTTTGAATGAAAAGCATATGCAACATTCCGTAAAACATTTTTTTTACCAGAGCCTATGACCGATCTACTTACTTTTCCTTAAAAATCACTACCTAATTTTAGTTACCTGCATATTTACACCATCCAATCAAATATGTATTTTATTAACCAAATCCTGTCCTCCATTTGAACTACCTTTTATTTTGAAAGCTGTCTCATTCATCTACAAGTTTCTCCTGTTTGCTACTCCTCCTTGCCTTCAAAATGGTTAGAGTGTGGATTGTGAGTCATAGCTTTGTGTTTTGGGCTAGAGAGTGTGCTAGAAAGAGTGGCATTGACCGGGAGTTGGGTTTGCCTAATGTGGAAATTACTTGGGTTGGCTGGAGAGGGTTAAAATGGCATCAATGGCTGCCTTTGGTTGAAACATTATGGAATGCCGACATCCAGACATCATTATTGTGCACTGTGGTGGCAAAGACCTTGGCACACTTACTGGGGTAGGACCGGAAATCCTAATGAAGGGTACTTTTGCTCAGTTAATGGTACTTTTCCCTCAAACTGCCTTGGTATTCTCCAACATATGCCAAAGGCAGAAATGGAAGTGGTCAAACGAATTCTGTTCACAGATAGACAAATCCATGAAACATGTTAATAAAACAGTTTCTGCATTCCTAAAAAAACCATAACATGGGCTCTATCTCCAACAACAGCTTACGCTTTGACATGGATGGTATCTATAGAAGTGATGGTAACTGTGATAGGCAACATGGTGTTCCTCAACAACTTGAAACACTGCATTCTGTTTTATGTGTAATTATCATCTACACAGAATATACACAAAGGCTCTTTTCAGAGCCACCCCTTTTCCCAAACACTGCTTCATTTTCTTTTCAAATCCCTTTTAAACATTTTTTTTACTTCACAAACATGCACAACAAAAGCAGGCATTCAATAGACACCAGCACATTTTAATCTCACAACTATATAAGTCATTTAGCGCATCTGACTGGGGGCATCAGTGTCTGAATGGGTCTATGAGTGGATGCAAGAGTTTCTAAGTGGATGGGTGACTGGGTGTGTGAGTGTCTTAGTGTATCTGTGAGTGGGTGCATAAGTGTCTGAGTGGGTGTGTAAGTGCACGTGTCAATGTCTGAATGGGTCTAGGAGTGGGTGTGAGAGTGTCTGAGTGTTTCTGTGAGTGGGTGCATAAGTGTCTGAGTGGGTCTGTGAGTGGGTGTGGTGAGTATCTGAGTGGGTCTATGAGTGGATGTGTGAGTGTCTGAGTTGGTCTGTGAGTTGATTTATGAATGATTGAGTGGGTCTGTGAGTGGGTGCATGAGTGTCTGAGTGGGCCTGTGAATGGATGCATGAGTAAGTGTGTCTCTCAGTGAGTGCATGAGTGTCTGAATGCATCTGTGAGTGGATGCATGAGTCTCAAAGTGGGTGAGCGGATAGGCGTGTGAGTATCTGAGTGGGTATGTAAGTGTCTGAAGGGATCTGTGAGTAGCTGTGTGACTGTCAGATTAGACCCCTGAGTGCATTTGAGAGTGCCTGAGTAGGTGAGTGGGTGGGTGCGTTAGTGTATAAGTAGGTCTGTGAGTGGTTAGATAAGTGTCTGAGTTGGTCAGACAGTGTGTGGGTGTAAGTGTCTGTGTGGGTCTGTGAGTGGGTGTGTGTGAGTATTTGAGTGGCTCTGTGAGTGGGTGCATAAATGTCTGAGTGAGTTTGTGAGTGGGTGTGTTGAGTATCTGAGTGGGTCTGTGAGTGGATGTGTGAGTGTCTGAGTTGATCTGTGAGTGGGTTTGTGAATGTCTGAGTGGGTCTGTGATTGGGTGCATTAGTGTTTGAACGGGTGTGTGAATGGATTCATGTGTGAGTGTGTTTCTCAGTGAGTACAGGAGTGTCTGAATGAATCTGTGAGAGGCTGCATGAGCCTCAAAGTGGGTGATTGAGTAGGTGTGTGGGTGTCTTAGTGGGTCTGTTAGTGGGTATGTAAGTGTCTGAGGGGATCTGTGAGTGGCTATGTGACTGTCAGAGTGGATATCTGAGTACATGTGTGAGTGTCTGAGTGGGTGAGTGGGTGGGTGCCTGACTTTATAAGTAGGTCCGTAAGTGGTTGGATCAGTGTCTGAGTGGGTCTGACAGTGTGTGGGTATCAGTGTCTGAATGGGTCTGTGAGTGGGTGTGTGAGTGCCTAAGTGGGTATGTGAGTAGGTGCTTATGTCTCTGAGGATGTCTATGAATGGGTACATGAGTGTTTGAGTGGGTCTGTGAGTGTGTGCATGACTGTCTGAGTGGGTCTGTGAGTGGGTACATGAGTCTCCGAGTGAGTTCATGAGTGGATGCATCAGTGTTTGAGTGGATCTGTGAGTGGATGTATGAGTGTCTGCCAGGGTCTGTCAATGGATGCATATGTCTTTGAGTGGGTGAGTTAGAGGGGAATGAGTCTCTTACTGGGACTGTTAGTGGGTGTCTAAGTAGGTCTGTGAGTGGCTGTGTGAGTATTAGAGAGGATCTCTGAGTACATTTGTGATGGTCTTAGTGGGTGAATGAGTGCATGAGTGTCTGAGTAGGTCTGTGAATGGGTGCACCAGTAAATGAGTAGGTTTGTGAGTGGGTGTGTCAGTGTCTGTGAGGGTCTCTGAGTGGGTGTGTGAGTGAGTGGGTCTGTGAGTATCTTAAGGGGTATGTGAGTGGGTACATGTGTCTGTTCATGGGTGCTTGAGTGTCTGAGTGAGTCTGTGCATGTGTGCATGAGTGTCTGAGTGAGTCTGTGAGTGGGTGCATGAGTCTCTGGGTAGGTCTGTGAGTAGATGTGTCAGTGTCTGAGTGGGGGCATGATTGGGTGTGTGAGTGTCTGAGTAGGTCTGTGAGTGGGTGCATAAGTGTCTGAGTGGGTCTGTGAGTGGGTGAATGAGTGGGTGAATGAGTGTCTGAGTGGGTCAGTGAGTGGGTGCATGAGTGTCCCAGTAGATGTGTGAGTGGGTGTGTGAGTGTCTGAGTGGGTCTGTGAGTGGGTGCTTGAGTGGCCCAGTGGGTCTGGGAGTGGGTGCATAAGTGTCTGAGAGGGTCTGCCAGTGGGCGTTTGAGTAGGTTTTTGAAAGGGTACATGTGCATCTGAGTAGTTATGTAAGTGGGTGTGCCAGTGTTTGTGTGGGCCTATGAGTGAGTGCATGAGTATCTGACTCAGTCTGTGAGTGAGTGCGTGAGTGTGTGAGTGTGAGTGGGTAGATAGATGTATGAGTATCTCAGCGCCTCTAGATATACAACTTTGTTTTCCTTTAATATCTCAAAAACTACTGAATAAATTTATAATAAATAACAAAAAGGGCTGTTTCTGGGGCCAAGGACTGCCTTTCTGCCAAATTTGGTGTAATTCCATCCAGCGGTTTGGGCCATACAGGAATAAACATGGGAAGTGTGCTTTTTTAACCCCCCCTCTTTTTCTCAGCCCCCCACTTAACTAACCACCCCGAAACCTTCCATGGAGAACTCTGTGTGAATATTTGTCAAACAGCGCCAAAGAGATAGGCAAGAAAAAAAATGCTTTGCCTTTCCTATGCAAACTAGGTCTTAACTATAACTACCTACTGGCGACTGGAGTAGATATATGTATATATATATACAAATATATGGCCAAGCTATGAGAAATGATCACAACTATCGCATCAAGGATAATCTCATGAAGAAATAGAGAGGCACTTAAAAGGTTACAGGGAGATTCCACCATAACGATCAAACCATCAGATAAAGATGGAAATGTTGTATTAATGAATACAGAGGACTATAACAAGGAGTTCTACGCCAATTGAATGACTCAAATTGTTATGAAGTTATCAGTTAGAAAGAGTACGAAGACACAATAGTGAAATATCACAATCTCTTGAATGAATGGTGGAAAAATGGGCTTCTGGATGATGATCAACTTACATTTTTTAAAAACAACAAACCTAGAATACCGTGTTTATAGCTGTTACCTAAGGTGCACAAACATGCCACCAAACCACCAGGGAGGCCGATTGTGTCATCAAATATTTGGCTTCTTGAAAACACATCTATCTTTCTGGATTAATTTTTATCCCCGTATGTATTAGATCTTAGATCATACTGTAAAGATACAACTGAATTTCTGAAGAGAATCCACGATATCAAGTGGGAATCTAGCTATGTGATGATCTCTCTTGACATATGTTCATTATATACCTGTATTGATCAACAACAAGGGGTTGAAGCCTGCATGGATTATGTACAACGGCAATCATTAGACAGGTCAAGTCACACACTCATACTTAAACACATGATGCTCTTCTGCTTGCAGGAAAACATTTTTTTGTTTAACAAGACTCTATACCGTCAACTATCGGGCACGGCCATTGGCACCTGCTTCGCCCCCAGCCTGGCGAACCTGTCCCTCGGCTGGTGGGAGGAGCAGATGGTATGGACTGATGTCCTGGAGAAATACACAGATCATATCCCTTTATGGTTGAGATACATCGATGATCTCTTCATTATTTGAGACGGAGGTTTGAGTTTGGCTGAGGAGTTCATCGATGTATTATCAACCATTGACCTGAATCTCAGTTTCACACACTGCATGAGTGAAATTTCCTGTGACTTTCTGGATATTAGAGTAACGGTAGATCAAAATAAACTTACCACTGCCCTGCATCGAAAGGATACTGCAAGGAATGCCCTATTGCATGTACATAGCCACCATCCCTGGTTTCTGATCAACATCATTCCGTACAGGGAGCTATTACGTGCACGCAGAAACTGCAGTACTGACAAGGGCTACCGTGCAGAAAGCGCGACCATAATTGACAGATTTAAACAGCGTGGGTACACAGACAGGATACTAAAACAGGCCACTGAGAAATTGCGGAAAATCAAACAAACTGAGGTCCTTTTTGGGAAATCTAACATTTCACCAGTCAGGGACACACCTGCCAGTAGCTCACGCATGATCACAACCTACAATGCGAAATCAAACAACTTAAGATTTCTATTGAAGAAACATTGAGGCCTTATCAAGGCGGACCCCATAATTGGCTCACTAGTAGAGGAGTTGCCTACCATAACATACAGACGATCAATGTCCCTTAAGGACAAGTTGGTCCATAGTTACCAACACACTCAATCAACCGACACTTGGCTACAATTGAAGGAGGGTTTCCATAAGTGCAGCTCCTGCAAAGCCTGTAAGTACACCACCAGTTGTAGGACCTTCGAAACCCATGATGGCAGAGAAAGAACCATTAAAACGTTTATCACATGTACCACTGACCACGTAGTATACCAACTAGAATGTCTCTGTGGTATGAGATACAAATGCAGCACAAAATACCAGCTAAATAAATGAATTCTAGAACACCAAAGGGCGATAGCCAATATGGATTTCAGCTACCCGGTAGCATGACATTTCTATAATTCACATAACAGCAACAACAGACTTCTCACTTTATGTGGCATTGATAGAATATTCAAACACATACGAGGAGGGGACAGAGAGAGACAACTGCGTGTTTTGGAATCAAGGTACATTATTGGCCTTAACACGAGAATGCCCTTTGGTATGAATAGGGAAGAAGAATTGAATACACACATTGGTCTCTAATTCACTGCCCACCATTATGTCTGTCCGTGATCCCTTTCCATTCTGAATTTGGACCTATGTCCTTTTAGTACACTCCATTCCCCTTTTCCCCATTATAAATTATTTATTTATTTGACAATATATATACTTTTAATTAATAGCACATTCACTGTGGTACCAACTTGACTCAGGTACAGCCACCTTCAGACACTTGTCTTTTATCATATGTGGCAGGATTTGTGTTCCCATGCTTGGGTCCATTTGCAATGGTGCTGGAGTGTAGGACATTGTTATATATTGAATGGTGTCTACTTGGATTCCTCAAATTCAGCCTATTTAGGACCTGAATGCCCATGCGCACTGCGTCTCCAATCAGATAGGAACACCTGCCTCTGTACCTTAGGTACATTTACCCTATAGGGTAGCTCGCAAATCATATCAATACCTGTAAACTCAGGTCGTTACTGTAATTTTGTCACCACTTTATTCACTTTTTATTAAGTCGATTTTCCCTTTTTTTCTATTTCATGCATATTCCAGAGTGTACCTTGGTTTGGTGACTTGATTTTTTTCTAAGAAGGTGATTAGATGTTAACACAGTTAACCCTGGCATGGTAGCTTTGTTGCAATAACTCCATTTAGAATTGTGTAGCAGTTAACCTTGTGATATTTGCTATTTATGAATTTGAAACCAATCTTGTATTCTAGGATTGTTTTTGATTTCCATATTTCCCTAGGGATTCACAATTAGTGTATTCGCGATTTTGCTATTATTTTAAATCAACTGATGAATTCACCCGTTCGGGATAATGGGATACGAATTTACGTAGTTTCATTTTCAAATAATTATTATCGTTCATACAAGGGCATTTATCATTACTGCGAATTCCATTGACAAATATATGCCACCAGAGGTTATAGACCTACAGCATGAGTGTATATACTTTCAACCTTTGTGTCGTATTTCAGGACAATTACCCCATTTGGGCTGTTATTTATTTATTCATGTTTATGTTGAAATATAATCATTGCCTGAGCGATAAATTGTATTTTGAAATGATACACCACTATTTTGGGTTCAAATCGGCAGAATGCAATATGTCTTCCATGTCTATGATGACGTCATTATATTTAACCAATTTGGTTGTTTTTTATTTATTCATGTTTATGTTGAAATATAATCATTGCCTGTGCGATAAATTGTATTTTGAGATGATATACCACTATTTTGGGTTGAAACCGGCATGATGCAGTATGTCTTCCATGTCTATGATGATGTCATAGTATTTAACTAATTGCTGTGTTAGACTCTGGTAACTTGACAAAGGCCTTTACGGCTGAAACGCGTTGTTTTGGAAGCGAATAAACCACTCGCATCACCAGGACTGTGTGCCGCTTCATTCCTTCTTGGCTTGAACTTTTTCAGAATTATTGTGGCTTCCGCTACCACGGCTGGCACCGGCATCCAAGCAGGTGTGAGGCTTTTGGCGGTCACTTCCCCTTGAATATATATATACATATATATATATATATATATATATATATATATATATATATATATATATATATATATATATATATATATATATATATATATATATATATATATATATATATTCTCCTTCCTTTGCCAGTGTTTCAGGATACTTGCAGACAGACGAATGCAGACCCGAGATTAGGTGCTATTGTTTTATTTTATTTTCGAATGCCCTGCACCTCTGCCATTATGCGTTTCGGCCTCCAAGAGGCCTTGATCACATGACGCGCTAGTGGAGTGCTTTCACTCATCTAAAGTGCAAATGCTTGATCACATGACTAAATTGTGAGGTAATCAGAGACATAGACAAATCACATGTATATGCTCTGCTTTTTACATCTCATGCATAAAATCACTGTGTAATACACAATATGTTTTGGGTAAAATACATCTAATGTGCAAGAGATTTCTCAAATATTCATAAATATATAAATATATGAATAAATACTTAAAATAGGCCTAATATCACTAAACTTTTCGTAAAACCGATAAAAACGATTAAAATACCATCACTGAAATGACCTAATTTTCATATTAATGTAATATTTACACATAAAACATGGCCAAAAAGACTCAGTTGGTTCAATTGTTCAAGTCTATATATCACAGCTAGTTCATGTCTATAATGTCAATCATTGCTGGGCACTAATAACCTCTAAGAACTACTACACAAAGTGCTAGTGCTAAATGTGCAAATGGTGATGATCCAATAAATCACGGCCGTGATTTATAAAGTGCATGTGTGAAAAAGTGTTGATCTATAATATGTGAAAGCTTAAAAACAATGTCGACAGCAGCAATTTACCAATTATATGATAAACAATATGCTAAAAGAATGATGCAGATCACAACTCATTAGAGGCATGTAAATAAATCCTCACTGGAATTAAGGCCATTGGGCATTTTGCTATCTAGTTCAAGAATGTACCTAGTTTCCAAACTTCATAGCAGAGCTTCCCGATTGCCACCCCTTCTCAAAGGGAGGACTGTATCCACAACAAAATATTTTAAATTTTCTAAATCATTGCCGTGGAAATCTTTAAAGTGTCTGGCAACCGGGTAAGTCGCATCGTTGTTAGTGATAGCTTGTATGTGCTGGAGGATTCGTTTGTTGACCTGCAACTTATTACTTCCCACGTACTGCAGGCCACAAGAACACTCCAGCACATACACAGCAAACTCTGTCTTACAAGTAAGTACCTTAGTGATTTGCAATGGATTAGACTTGAAGGGTGTTGTATATAAGGACTTGTTAATCCCATATTTACAAGCCTTGCATAAGGTACATTTGAAAAATTCAGTTCTGGCACTAAGCCAAGTTTTAACGTGCCTCACTTCAGGACTGCTGCTCACTAATACGTTGTTCATGGAGCGCGCTTTCCTAAAAGTGATGTTCATAGAATTACTCAGTTTACTTCCCAGGACTGGATCATTCTGAATCAATGGCCAATTCTTGTTTATGATTTTCTGCAGGGTCTTATGTTGCTTACTAAATGTTAGAATCAGGCGGGTTGGCTGTATAGGTGGCTCATTTTTGGATGTTGCTTATGCTGATTTATTTAATAGTGCAACTGATCTATCGATTTTACGGGTTTTATTAATGGCCCTGTTAAGTGTCACTTCTGAATACCCTTGTGCTCTTAGCCTGTCCCTGCTTTCACATTGGGCCTTGAAACAATCCGAAACTCTACGGCAGATCCTGTGCATCCGCAGCATTTCCCCATAGGGGGTGCTGTGGATAAGATGCTTGGGGTGATGGCTAGATGCATGCAGCACAGAATTCCCTGCAGTGGGTTTTCTGTGTAATTTTGTTTCCAATTTGTTATGCATTACATATACCTACACATCTAAAAAGCAGATTGATTCCTTACTCATTTGTGCCATGAATTCAAGATTGAGACTGTTGATGTTAATCTGTTCAATAAAATGTCTTGCTCTACTCTCTTCGCCTTTCCAAATTAAGAACAGATTGTCGATATATCTATACCAACACACAACATGGTTCTGAACTGTTTCACCATAGGTTGCCATGAGCACCTGCTCCTCCCAGTACCCCATATATAGACAGGCGTAACTTGGTGAGAAGCATGCCCCCATGGCAACTCCTCTTGGTTTTGAAACAAGAAAAAATTGTTTTCCAGACATGTAATAATCATGGTACTCAACATTTTGTTATGTATGTATAAATACATGGGCCTGGTGTTCAAATAATGTTCAACAGCTTTAACTCCATCATGATGATGTATACTGGTGTATAAGGCTGAAACATCAAGGGAGATAAGTATGTAATCCTCTTCCCACTTCATCTCACAAATCTTTCTTAAAAAGTCATCAGTATCCTGGAAATATGAAGGTAGTTTTTTCACGTGCACTTGCAGGAAGAAATCAACATAGCGGGAAGTACTTTCCATCAAGCTACCCCTAGCTGAAATGATTGGCCTGCCCGGTGGTTTGGATAGCCCTTTATGAATTTTCGGTATAAAGTAAATCACAGGGATCACAGGGTGTTCAATTTTCAAAAACTTGAATTCATCAATGCTCAGTAAACCTGCAGTTTTCCATGCTAGCAATTTATTGTAAAATTAATTCCATGAACCCTTTACAGCCTGCATGGTGTTCCTTTTATAACAATCCCTATTGTTAAGATGTATGAGGGCTTCCTCCATATATAGATCCCATGGCCACAATACCACGCTGCCCCCTTTGTCAGATTGCCGTATTATGATGTTGTCATCAGCTTGCAATTTATTCATTAGCTGATAATAGAGATTGTCCTGTTTGTTGTATTTTTTGGGAGCTCTCACTCTTGCAGTATATAGTTTCTTTATTTCATATGTTACTTTATCATTGAATAAATCCAGATTATCTCTCAACATGATTGGACAGAAGGTTGATTTGGTTCCAAATTGAGGTTTTATTGTGCCTTCTAGTTGTAGATTTACACCACTGGCTCCAACCTCGCCTTGACTGTGTTCATTGCGGAGTTGTTCAAGGTCTCTCAAGATTTCCACATCCCCTGCAGTTAAGATTGAGGGACTGTCAGTATCCATTCGTAGCACTACATTTGTATTACGCTTGTCAACACCTTGTGTAAGGGGGTACTTGTGCAGTTTAAGTTTGCGCATAAATTTATAGATATCCACACGTGTTTTAGCATAATCAAAATCAGATTTTGGGCTAAATGATAATCCCAGAGCCAATATAATTCTCTCATCCTCATTCAATGTTGTTTTTGTCAAGTTGATCACCGTTTGTGAGTCTATGCCTGATATTCCAATGTTAACTTGCGCCTCCATCCCCTGTTGGCTGTTTTTTTGTTGTTTCTTTTGCCGTTTGCGGCATTGTCGGCGTCTTGCCCTTCGCTTGTGATTCCTGTCTTGTTTGTTTTTACATTTTGCGCACGAGGATGCACCATTTGTCTCTGATCTTGATGGAGGTAATCCACTTCTTGTGCAAGGGACGGTTTCTGAAACCCCAACCTGCCCTCTGGTCTGGGCTGTTCATTTTCCGATTCGCTCTCCACGGCCGAGCTGATGCTGACGTGGAGCCTGTCTCTTTTTCACTTGTATTTGCTTGAAATGTGGAGGGGATACCATTTTTATTTGTAATTGCTGCTTTCACTGAATCATATTTCTTTGTGAAAGTGAACACATGCCCTTGCTCATAATCACACTTTTCGCTCTGGAATTTGAAAGCCTTGCATTTTTTTTATTATTTCCTCCTCCTTCTGTAAACGTACAGTCATGTCATCACGTAATTTTTGGATACCAGCCGTGCCTTCCATTTTGCCGATTTCTTCATTCAATTCGGCAATTTCATTCTGAAGAGCCTCCTGGTCACTAACTGCATACCTGTACACAAAAGGCAGGGTGGATAAGCTATATCGATTTGCACATCATCATATGTACATGAGTTTTGAAACGCAATTCATAAAATATAATGTTAGATTAATTTAGGTACATCTTTGAGTATTGACAGTGCTTTTAGACATAAATCGAGATTCACTCCTCAGTTGACAGGATTCAATTTGATTGATAAATTCCAGTGAAATGTTTTTCGTGATCTGTATGAATTAGGGGATAAAAATTAAATCAAACATTTCCGTTGGAAACAGAATATCTCTATAGAAGAAAGAAAGGCACTGGCAAGTCTAAAAAATGATCACTCCCTTGTCATCCGGGAGGCTGACAAGGGAGGAAATGTAGTGCTAATGGACAAATTGGACTACATGGCTGAGATAGATAGACAATTAGTGGATACAACTACATACATTCATCTGGATAATAATCCATTAGATACAACAAAGTTAACAATATATAACAAATTAAGATATTGGAAAGACAGATGTCTTATTTCAGACATGGAATTCAAATATCTATATAATGACACCCCGACCATCCCCTGTATATATTGTTTGCCAAAAATACACAAAGAGGGAACATTCCCCCCTGGGAGACAGATTATTTCGGCTATTGGGTCCCCTACGGAAAGGATTTCCAAATACATTGACACCTTTTTACAACCTTTGGCGATTAATTTACCTTCATTCATTAAAGATACTTCTGAGGTGTTAAATATAATCTCAGCTGTAGAATGGATAGAGGGTCACTATTTAGTGACCCTGGACGTACGCTCCCTTTACACGAGTATACCAGGTAATCTGGGACTCAAAGCTGTACAACATTTTCTAGATACCAGACCAATTCAGCTTTATGAACATACTATAATGCTATTGGAACTTATTGAGATGGTTCTAAACAACAACATCTTTTTACATAATTGAAACTGGTATCGTCAAATTAGAGGTGTGGCAATTGGGGCGAAATTTTCGCCTTCATTTGCCAACCTCTATATGGGTCTTTTTGACTTACTCATCTCTGGAGAAAGGGTCCTAGTGCCCTTATGGAAAATGTACTTTATTTAGGACGTTACATTGATGACATCCTAATGTTCTGGGCTGGGACAAAGGAGACTCTGGAAGAGTTCTTCCTTTACATTAATGATAACCCATTTAATTTAACTTTCACAAAAGAACAGAGTACCTCTCGAATTAATTTTTTAGACATTACAATTGTAGTTGATAAGGATAAATTACAGTCAATACCATTTAGGAAAAAGACGGCATGTAATGCGACACTTCATGCCAACAGTGCTCATCCTCCTTCACAAATAAGATCCATTCCATTGGGGGAGATGATAAGAACAAAAAGACACTGTAGTGACATCAATAAATTGAATGAGGAATTGAATGCTGTAGAAAAGAGATTCATTGCTAGAGGCTATAACAATGCAGACATTAAAAGGGCACGCAACAAGACTAATAAGATTGATAGAAAAAACCTATTAGCAGGACATTTGAATAAGAAACATAAGACACGTACAAACAGGAAAATTCGATTCATTACACCGTATTCTACAGTCAGTACAGATTTGTTTAAAATATTAAACAAACACTGGCAGCTGTTAACTGATGATACGGATATATTAGAAGTGATTGGATGTAAACCAAACATCACTTTTGAAAGAGGAAAAACTTTGAGACAAACATTATGCCCTGGTTTTATTCCAGTGACGACTAATAGTACTTGGTTGTCTACAAAACCAAAAGGTTTTTTCAAATGTGGTTCTTGCAGTGTCTGTTGCTTTGCAATGAATAAAACTACGACTTTTAAATACAACACAGAGAGAACATATATAGTGAATTAATTTATCAACTGCAACACCAAATATGTGCTTTATTGTATAAAATGAATTTGTGGTAAAATCTACATAGGAAGTACTATAAGATCATTACAGGAAAGGATACAGGACCACATTAGGGCGATATGTAATAATAATGCCCAGTATCCCCTGGCGTCGCATTTTAATACGATGCACAGTATGACAGAAATGATCAATATAGGCTTTCATGGATTAGAAATAGCACTTGCTAATACAAGAGGGGGAAACAGAACCACCAGATTACGTCAAATGGAAAGTAAATGGATCATCAATCTGAGGGCGGTAGAACAGGGAATCAACATTGATAAGGAAACGTTTGAATTTCTGTGATGTGAATCATTATTTCCCTATTTGTGATATTCATGAATTTACTGTGATGGTATACAACTTAATTGGCTGGTTCACAGACCAATATACTTTCATGGTGCTTTGCTATTATGCTCATGTGGTTTGACGAATTCACAAATACTAACATTGTCTGTTGCATGCTTGAACATCATTAACACTGTTTGGACATAAGGTACATCGAGTTACATCAGGAGATGATTTCTTAATATAATTCATTATATGGATATTCAGTGACAACATGGCCATTTATACTATTTAAAAAAAGATATATTTGTAAAAGGCGGCTGCCTTACAAATTGTGATATTAGTAGTCTATCTTTTAATCAGTGATGGAAGAAAAAGTACAGATGATTAAGAATAGGTACTGATTAAGATCGTATGGAGCCTATATATATATAAATATGAGGCTGTTTTGGGCATGTGGACTGATATAATCAAACAGTCAATGTGTGTAGTAATCAATGCCTTTAATTTGATAATAGTTAGAGCCAGATTCATCTAATTTGCTCTTTTGTATAAAAACTAACGATCGTTTTAGATCACTATTTAATATGCACGTTTTTAGTTCCAACATGACTTGATTGGTTGGAGATGTATTTTATTGCAAAACATTTGCTGATTTTTACTTTGAAGGTTGTTGATTTCTCAAGATATATAACCGTATCAGTGAGGTCGAGGTAAACAAAATACCGTTTTGTGACCATTCCAATATGGCTGCGGTTTTCAAGTAACTTTACAGAGTAAATCTAACGTAGTCCTATTTTGATGACTAATAATGTGGTAGCGCCTTTAAAACCGCAATGGCGCGACGGGACGACGTGAGCACTTGCAAGTTCGGACGCTATGCTGTCTTAATACTGAACAGCAGGTAAGAGAGAAACCGCACGTATATATATTAAATTCAATTGGGCTTTTTTATCTCACATGAGGGCCGGCTTAACGTCGGGTGTTCATCTTGTAGGAATACAATGTTAGTTCATAATGTACAAACTAATTGAATATGTCGATACAAAGGATCTTACTATTTTAAAGCACATTACGTTTCATGTCTTTTATAAATAGACGTGTGATTTGAGAGCACGTTTCCCAACATGTATTAAATATGATACAGTTGAGAGCTTATATTATACATTTAATTAAATCATCGAGAACATGGATTGTTTATGACACTAGCTTTCAACGGTTTTCACGCATTCTCACTTATTCGTATTTGCTTAGCCTTGTATACATGGTGTGGTTATTTGACAATTTATAGAGTAGCGCTCTATCTATTTATTCCAACAGTGAGGACGTAACATGGTCCCAGGAATGAAGTATATTGTATACCAATTGATTTGGATTCTGCACACTTAGAATGACTGTTAGAAATGGGATTTCCGGTTGGCTAGGGCGTGCGCCAAAGCCAGGCAGAAACCACCACTCTAGTCAGGGCTGGGGAGTTACACGCCAAAGATAGCCCCTGCTCACCCCCTTGGTAGCTTTGCACGAGCAGTCAGGCTTATCCCGGAGGCAATGTGTAAAGCGTTTGCGCGCGCACCCAGCAACAACACCCAAGGCCCACCACAAAGGAAACTCCACACAAGGTATTATATAAAAATAGCCTTTGTATTATACCAAAACACATTAGATAATATTCACACAATTTACACTGTGCCAACTAGCACTGGGCAGAATTTTACAAGGGACTATTTACACGGGACAGGGCCACATGGGCCACTGTCATAATTAGCGCAAATCACCAAGTGTACATGTAGAACATAACACAAATTAGCACGGTAGAACACAACCAGTAACTACTGGCGCAATAATGACCTCAGCGTCATCACACTAGCATCAGGTATAAAACCTATCCTGCATCCATCACAGGGGCATAACACATTATGCAGTTTCTCATTGGTCCAACGCATTAGACCTACCCACCTAAGTATAACTACTCTAGGGGCGTACATAACACAGGGAAGTACCCAGAGACGATTTAAGGCATGGGCAAAGTGGGCTCTGGCCCAGGGCTCCAGCTATTCAGGGGGCCCATGATAGAGCCAGCCCTGTTCTGCAGAGAATCTTACCCTTGTGACCTCGAATAATTCTTAAACAGTTTGTTTTAAATACGGTTTTCCTTTCATTTATTTTTAATGTGGGTGATGTGCGAGAGGCTATTACAAACATTTTGCAGAGAAATGTGTGTTTATGTTTAATGCAACATCCAGAACGTTTATTTTAGCTCAAAACAGGACCTCTCATATAAGAAATAGGAGGGCGTCACAGAGATTATTTGCAGCAATATTACACATCTGTGTCCTTGCATTTTAGATGTAAACACATTTAAAATGTGATGAGTTTGCCTGTGCACTGTCAGTGACCAGGCCAAAGAGTGCATGAAATAACTGAAATTAGATCATAAATTCAAAGCTATCCCGAGCAGGGGCCCCCAAAATACGTTTGGCCCAGTTCCCCCAAAATCCTTAAAATGTCCCTGGAAGTACCATCTCCCTAACACCAACCTAACCAGGTAAAACAACCTCCTAGGCAGAAATAACCACATTTAGAGGTATAAGACACAGGGTGCGCAAAACATGCTATACACAGTACATTTCCTAGCACCAAAAGCATGAACACAGGGTGCGCAAAACATACTACACTGTACATTTCCTAGCACCAAAATCATATTAGAGTCCAGGTTGCGCCAGAACCTAAACGTAGCAGCTGCCCACTACTTGCTGGGCAGCTGGGGACAAGGCAGGGCCTAAACGCTGCAGCTGGAACTAAGTGCTGCGCAGCTGTGGAAGTCACATGAGGCAGGGGCTCTCAATAGCCCCTGAAACAATAGGCCAAAACGTGGGAGCCATCTGGCTCAGAAAGTAACATGTCCCCATGGAGCGCACTGGCTCCTGAAATCATCATGCCCCCAGCGTTGGAGCCACTTAGGCTCATAGGATACTGTCGCCCAGCGTTGGAGCCATCTGGCTCTGGGAATAATTGGCCCCCAAGTCCCCCAGGGACTTCTAAATATCTAATGGCCCCCAAAGCTGGAGCGCACTAGCGCTCTAAAATAAACACTGCCCCCATACGTACGAGTCCCTCTGGACCCAACAATGTGAAATGCTGCCCCTTCGTTGGAGCGCACCAGCGCTCTAAACAAACAAAGCTGGCGTACGTTGGAGCCCTCTTCCACCTCCGTCCCCACTCACCGGCAGGCTAGGGACTCCAGTCTTCTCCTCGGGGAGGCGGTGCTTCGCCCGGTCCCTCACTTGGGACCGGGGCTTCTGCAAGGAGCCTGCAAGGCTCCGGACGTCCTGGGCTGCTCTGGGTTCATGGGGCTCCCTCAACACCATGGGAGCCCCTCTCGGCCTGCAAACCCTCCTCCTCGCTTCCGCTGGTCACCCGGGGCTCTCCCTCGCTCTCGGGAGCCCCGGAGGGAGACACCAGCTTCTTCCGCTTCCCAGCTCACGGGCCGGAACTTCCTTCGCGCTGGGCCAAGCCCCGCCTACGTCTTGGTGTGGGCTGCCTGGCTTCTGGTTCTCCCGCGACTCGGGCCACAGCGGTGATCTTGGAGACAGTTAAGTCGCGGGGTGGGCACCCGCGACGTAAGAGAAATTAAGAAGGCGGCCATGACGCGGGGTGGGCACCCGCGATCATCACGGGCAAAGTCGCGGGGTGGGCACCCGCATGAATTAGGAAGTCAAAACAAAGACGCAGGGTGGGCACCTGCTTATACTTAACATAATGTGGAGTAGGCTCCCGCTATTAACGACCAAATAAGCGGGGTGGGCACCCGCGAAAGCACGCATCATGGGGGAATCCCTACGCTGGGGATTCCCTCTCTCTTGCTCGTCGTGCAGTGCCGTGCTGCGAGGCCCACGCGCTCCCAGGGCGCTTGACAGGCTGTAACAAGCCTTGGCAAAGGGAAAGGTTCTAAGCAGTCCTGGGCATCAGAAGATGGAGCAAAGCAGCTCCCAGCAAGGGAAAGTCCTCCAGGTATCCAGGGGCTGGGCAGGACCCAGGGAGGCAAGCTTTCCCCTGGGCCCCAGCAGCAGCACGCCCCTGGTAGATTCGAGTCAGAACAAGAACATTTTCATGGGGTCACAGACCCTCTTTTATACACCAAATCCCTTTGTCTCAAGGGTGCAGGGAAGGGGCGAACCAGATACAACTGGTTCCTGAGCACTTTGTTTTGCTCAGCCCCTCTCCCTATTCACAGAGCAGGCCAGGGTCATCAGTCGCACCACAGGGGGCGGAGCCAGCATTGTGTGGGGAAAGCCCAGCCCTATTCAGGACCCAGGTGTACTCCTCCCACCCATCTAGCTGCTGATCTCCCTATTCACCAGTGGGTGACTCCTCCTGACTCTGGGGATTCCCTAGCCCGTCACCTGACCTCAGCCAGCCAATCACGTGACAGGCAGTCACTGCACATTTATGCCAGCATCTAGAAGTGGCACTTCCACACTAGACACAGCCACGCCGCACACATCATCGCGCAGCATTTAATCACACGAGTCCGCACATACCAAACTCGCACCTGCACTCCCCACGCATCAGGAACTAACATGGTCACTCAGATCCCCCATGCATTCCTATGGGAGGGCAGGTCAGTCTCACCAAACCATACATAGAGCGCACGCGCTTTCCACTGGGACACAGTGTGAAAGCGCCTAGAGGCCTAAATCCACTAATACACCATAGGGAAAAAGCTAATATACTGCAAAAAGTTCTGGGGTTGAACTTGCCAGAAGGGCCAAGTCCAACAATGACGATGACTGGACTTATTATTATGCACTTTGCAGTTGGACAGCGGATGAAATTTATTATTCAGAAATCATAAGGTACTTGTCGCTCTAGCTCTTCTAGACTTGCGCTTTCTGCTCTTCCCCTATGGGGTTTTTCATTGGTATTTTTTACATAAATTTGGATTGCTTTGCCGAATTGTTGCAATAGGACTTGAAAGGGAACCGATATCTAATGCGATACAACATATGCAAGAATACCTTATTTTGGAGGTGAGAATTAATATTTCTCCCCATTGGAATTTATATTTAAATTGTACATTCTTGGTATGATTAACAAAATGGGTGATATACACATTCTGTGACATTGGTATATTTTTATTTTCACTTTATGGGTTATACATGGAGATTGTTGGAGCTCTTGGGGACTACTAAACCGATTTTTATCACTACTCTTGGTGGTTTCAATCTAATTCTAAGGAGACAATAAAACTTTATTTTCATTTTATGTGTTGTATTTGTGTCGTGTTCTGTGCTAATGGGTCTTGACACGGGTGTTCCTGTAATAACATCACCTATATAAATATGTCAATAAAATACAGGTTATCTTATGGTATGTATTAATGATAGTAAGGAACAAGTTGTTGAATATTATGTGTAATTCTTGCAGCCTTGAGGAAGCCCTTTGGGCGAAACGTGCGTCGGCTGCCTGTGAATTGGAAATGGCTGTCTTTGTGAATTTGGAATAAAGGCCAATCATTAACAACTCGACGTGGAATTGGATTAATATTTGAACTTTTTTGTGATATTTAGTGCTATGGAATGGATTTAAGGATATTGAATTGAAAATTGAATAACTCTTTTCGGTGTGCTACAGTGCATTTGGTGTGAAACTAACTGCATACCTGACAATGATCTGCACCAGCTTTGTTGAGGATTCTAGATTACAGTCTTCCCAATCAGCCAACATTCGTGGGTCAGGTTTTTCGTAACAGGGAGCTAACATAATTCTCAAACCTCGGGAGACCCTTCCCACCTCGAGGTATTGTGACAATGATTTTTGATCCCACCATTTGGACTGTTCAGATCGCATCTACTTTTCTAGTTTTTTAGCAGGAAATACTCGAACGCTCTTGCATGCTTCAATAAAGTTTTTTAACGGCTCCAAACGACGCGTTTCGGCTTGCTCACGTTCATACACAAACAATTGTATCTTCAGTCATTATAAACAGTGCTTTAAAAATAGAAAGAGGACTTCACCCATATAAAGTATACACAACAATGAATACTGTGGCAGCCATTTTGACAAGATGTAAAATACATTGTTTTTATTCCAATAATGTGTATATAGTTTTATGACTCACAGATAGCCAGTTGATGGTGCCCAGATTGATATGAGAGCATAATTTAAACAGATTACACGAAATAGCTTGCATATTTTTCAATCTAATATGGCAATTCTGATATCCGCTAGAGTGCAATGGAATAATTCATTAAATCTATTAATGCACAAATATAACAGTATGTACTGCTGCATATCTCAATATAAATGCGCAAACATAAATGCATAATATTAGAACAGCGCTCTATTAAAAATTGCATCAAATAGATAAAGCTTGGGGAAATTGTCTCTTCAATTTGGTCACTGCTAGAAAATACTTCGAGATTTATTGACCACTATCTTAGACCTTTTGTTGTAGGGTTACCTGCCTATCTTAGGGATACTACTCACTTTCTTACTATCATTGATGGTATCCATTGGGAAGATAATTACACCTCGGTCACCTTAGATGTGAATAGTTTATACACTAGTATTGTACACCAACTAGGATTGCAGGCCATCAGACTTTTCCTAAGGACACACTCGATCTCATTGTTCTTTCATTCAGAAATGATTTTGGAGATGATTGAATTTTGCTTAACAAACATTTTTTTCATTTTTGATGATATCATCTATCTGCAGTCACAGTGCACAGCCATGGGCACCTGCTTCGCCCCCAGCTATGCGAATTTATTGATGGGCTGGTGGGAGGAGCAGGTGGCCGCACAGCTAGCGGAATTTGAGAACTGTGTTGTCCTGTGGCTGTGCTACATTGATGATATTTTTTTCATTTGGTATGGGGACTGTTAGAACTGGGGGTCTCTAGTTAGCAATAGTATACACCATTGTCCACATAGGGACCCTTGTGTCTAAGTCAGGGAAAGGGGATTACACTACTGGATAACCCCTGCTCATCCCCTTGGTAGCTTGGCACGAGCAGGAAGGCTGATCTCAGAGGCAGTATGTTAAGCATTTGTGAACACATACAGTAATACAGTGAAAACACTACAGATGGACAATAATTATTCTTTATATAGACTTATCACAAGACCACAGATGACAAAAATCCACAATATTGTAATCAAAATTAATACTTCACGAGGGTAGAAGTAATTCAAAAATAGGTTCTTCACTTAAAGCAGTCTTTAGCAACAGATAACCCCAACTGGAGTTATCACGACGTCGAGGTCAAAGAGTTCCCAAAGTACGACGCCGACCGCAAGGTGCGCAGTGTCGGGCCCGGAGCCAAAACAGACCCCCACAGAACAGTACCTTGGAAAGCAAAAACAAAGTCTCATGGCCTCGGGGAGATGCAGTGTCGTTGGCGCGTTGCAGCGTCGGTTCCTTGCTTCAGGAGAGATGCTGCGTCGGTGTCCTGGATGCTTGCCCAGGCAGGGGAGGCGTCGGTCCCTGACCGGAGAGGAGGTAACATTGCATTGGCGCTGAAACCACGGTTCCTTGCGACGTCATGGTGTCGATGAGTTCTTGGGCACCTTCGTCGAGGATCGGCTCCGCGATGATGTCGGTCTCTGTGTTGATACGGCACAGCAGCAGGCGTTGGTCTATGTGTACAAGTCAGAGCAGTGCTCACGACTTCGAGGCAGATTACGGCGACGTTCGCTGGCGTTCGTGTTGCAGATTCCTTCCGTAGTGACTGAAACAGCAAGTTCCAGAAGCAAGCAAATAGAAGGGGTGACATCTTTTGTATCCCTGAGACTTCAGACAGGAGGCAAGCTCAGTTCAAGCCCTTGGAGAAATATTCTGCAAGATGATGAAAGTTCTGTAAAAGTTCCTTCTCCTTTCCTCGGCAATGAAGACACCACTGCAGGCCAACCCAACAACAGCACACTGGCAGAGAGGCAGTCCAAACTCCTGCAGCTTCCTTCGGTTCTTCTCCTCGGCAAAGGTTTGTCTTGTGTTCCCAGAAGTGATCTAACTTCTTGGGGTCTGGGTCCCCATATTTATACTCAGAAATCCTTTGTCCTCTGAAGGCAAAGGGTCTTGTACCTAGTCCAAACCAGTTTTGGGTGCATTCTGTTAGTGCACAATTTCTCCCTTTGTCAGAGTAGGCCAGGGTTATCAGAGGCACCACAGGAGGTGGAGCCAGCATTGTGGAAGGCAGGCACAGCTCTATTGAGGCCCAGGTGCTACTCCTCCCACCACTCCTCAGGTAGATCGGCCTATTCAGCCTAGTGCTGACTCACCCTGTCTCCTGGAGCCCCCCCAGACTCTGTCACGCACAAAACCAGACATACAATACACACGCTAGCAGAGGCAGGTTGGATGGTTAGGTAAGAAAATACCTTCTTTATAAAAGTAGTATTTTCAAACACAGAATGTTAAAACCAACTTCACTAAAAGATGCATTTTATCATTCTGAGTTCAGGCATACTAAACTCGAATTTCTACCTCGTCCTGCGGGTCAGTTAGGATTATAAGATGTTATAATCAAACCGGCTGTTCTGGCCTGTGGGGACAGGTCGCCTTGCAATAGTAAATAACTAAATAGGCTGTAATTCACTATCAGGTCATGCCACACACATCAGGGCATGTCCTACCTTTTACATACAATGCACCCTGCCTTTAGCCCTACCTTAGGGGTGTTTGATATGTAGAAAAGGGAAGGTTTAGGGACTGGTAAGTGGGTGTAAGTCAACATGGCAGTACTAGACTGCACACTGGCTCTGCAATGGCAGGCCCGAGACACACTTTCCAAGCTGCTTTTGTGGGTGGCACAAACAGTGCTGTAAGCCCACCAGCAGCATTTGATTTACAGGCCCTGGGCACACATGTTAGAATCTACTAAGGTCTGAGAAGTAAATCAAATAAGCCAATCATGGAGTCACTAATCCATACATCAGTTTACAATAGGGAGAGCATATGCACTTTAGCACTGATCAGCGGTGGTAAAGTGCCCAGAGTCGTAAAACCAACAAAACCAGGTCAGAGAAAATGCAGGAGGAAGACAAAAAGTTCAGGGATCACCCTGCTAAAAGGGCCAAGTCCAACAGGGACGAAGAATCTGCTAGGGGGTTTGTAAAGAAGCTCAAGGTTAACAATCACAATTTGACTTTTACTGAACACATCAGCAAAGCCTCCATTGAGTTTCTGGATGTGCAAGTTGAGATAAAGGGTGAAACATTACAAACCAAATTGTTCCGGGACAAAAACGGCAGGGAACAGTATACTTAGTGCTACCAGTTCTCATCCCCGCAATCTCATTTACAGTATCCACTATGGGGAGCTGTGCGTGCTAAACGCAATTGCAGCACCGAATCAACATACAGAGCTGAAAAAGAGATTATGTGTAAACGCTTTAGTGAGCGGGGTTATAGCCAGAAAACCATTGCGGAAGCTAGCAGAAGAGTAGATGAGGTTACTTGGAACGAGCTACTACACCCAGCAAGACGAGAGGTTGAGTCTGAGACTCTGAGATTTATAACTACGTTCTCTGGTCAGGCACAGGATGTGCGTCAAATACTTAGCAAACATTGGCATGTCCTTATGACAGATGATCGCCTGAAGAAAACTTTAAAGAGCAATCCTCAGATTACTTTCAAGAAAAGCCGCTCACTACGTGACGAATTGAGCTACAATTTAATAACCAGTTGTGAGAGGGTGAGCAGTGTTGGCTGCCCGGGATTTCATTGCTGCAAAAACTGCAAAGCTTGCAGCAACAGAGTAGATTGCACCAAACTCACAATTTCTAACTCTAGCAGAGAATTAATGATTAAGAAACCATTAACATGTAACTCCATGTATTGCGTATACGCTCTCATTTGCCCTTGTAATAAGTTATACATAGGGAGCACGAGACATCGTGCTAAAAAAAGTGTTGGAACATGTCCGTGCTATACGGCACAATAACAGGCAATATCCAGTAGCACACCACTGTTATTATTACCACTTCCAAGATGAAAAATTACTGAGAATGGTTGTAATTGACGCAGTGTTCAACAGTGTGAGGGGTGGTAATCGTGAGCTGTCATTGCAGAAGCTTGAATCAAGATACATTGTTGATTTTGAAACTATGGTACCTAGTGGTCCGAATTCAAGTGAAGAATTGGCTATTCATTTGAACAATTAACTGTTTGTTGTAATATAGAGTGCAGAATCGTTTGTTGGTGATTTCCTTTTTAACTGGATTTTAAAATTTAATTTTTCTATTTTTTGTAGGTGAGGGCACTTTTTCCTTCAACTATGGCAGCTACCTATTGGGAGTATGTTTGAAATATACTCATATAACTGGCTGTGCTAATATCTTGGAGCCTATGCCCACTGAGGCAGTATTGGGAGCAAATTTTGGTCATTCAGAACATTGCCAATTCGCTTTGTCAACTGAATTGATTTTTTTACTATATTCGGAAATGTATGCCCACTGGGGCAGGAATGGGGGCATTTGTGTTTGCTTACTATACTACAGAGCAGTGGGATTGCCCATGGGGACACAATTTCCCCAACCTTTATCTATTTGGTGCAATTTTTTAATAGAATGCTGGTCTAATTTTATGCATTTATGTTCGCGCATTTATATTGAAATATGCGGCAGTACGTACTGTTATATATGTGCATTAATAGATTTAATGAATGATTACATTGCGCTCTAGCGGCTATAAGAATCACCATATTAGATTGCTTGTAATCTGTTTAGATTATGCTCTCATATCAATCTGGGCACCATCAACTGGCTATCTGTGAGTCATAAAACTATATACACATTATTGGTATAAAAACAATGTATTTTACATCTTGTCAAAATGGCTGCCACAGTATTCATTGTTGCGTATACTTTATGTGGGTGAAGTCTTCTTTCTATTTTTAAAGCACTATTTATAATCACTGAAGATACAATTGTTTGTGTATGAGCTTGAGCAAGGCGCAAGCCAAAACGTGTCATTTGGAGCCATTAAAAAACTTTATTGAAGCATGCAAGAGCGTTCGAGTATTTCCTGCTAAAGCGGAGAAGAAAGTGTGTAATTGTGAGGTTTCCGGTAACCCGAGCTTGGACCGCCTGTCTTGACAGCCTCATAACCAAACTGGGATTGCTGTGGCATATATAAGCACTATAGATCATAAGGGACACTGTTCCAAATGATGGTTGCAGATTATCACCCAGTCAGTGTGTGAAAAGATGCGGGGTAGAGTAGAAGATCAGAGAAGGAATACTGGGGATGCACCTCTGCCTCTCTCTTTTTCCTCTTCTCTGATCTTCTACTCTACCCCGCATCTTTTCACACACTGACAGGGTGACAATCTGCACCCATCATTTGGAACAGTGTCCCTTATGATCTATATTGTCATTTGTGGAGCACAGACACTGGACCTTAACAGACAGACTCCCGGTCCCCCCTTCTCTTTTGTTGACCTAGCATATATAAGCATGCCATAAATCGTGGTCCGGACCTGTTATTTGTGGAATTGAACATATTACGGGTATAACTGTATATATATATATATATATATATATATATATATATATATATATATATATATATATATATATATATATATATATATATATATATATATATATAGATCTTAATCTTCACTTCACTGCCTCTTTCAGTCAAACCAACATCACATTCTTAGATACAGAGATATATATTCATGAGGGCAACATTGAGACCAGACTTTACCGTAAAGCAACTGCCGGTAACTCTACTCTGCATGCGACCAGCGCACATCCCTCCCATCTCATTAGAAGCATCCCTTATGGTGAAATGCTGCGCTTAAGTAGGGTGTGCAGCAATGATTGTGACCTTGAGAAAGCACAGGCATCTAGCAAACAGAGGTTCAGGGAAAGGGGGTACTCTCTCAATATTATAGACAGCGCTATCATCAAATCCATGAACTTCAGCAGAGAGCAGCTATTAGGACCAAACATTAAAATACCTAGGACATTATTGCCACAAGGTAGTCCAGAGGCAGGTACAAAAAATTCCACTAGTCCTTTCAGAATCATTATGGGCTATAGTCGTCAACACACGAGCCTCCGCAAAATTATCAACCAGAATTGGCCGATTGTTCTCAATGATCCAGTCATCGGTTCAATGCTCCCTCTACGGGCCTCAATAACACACAGTAGGGCCCCGACTATGAGGGACTTCTTGGTAAACACCAATCCGGAGGTGATTGAGAAAACCTCTTGGCTACAAACCAATAGTGGCTTCTATAAATGCAAGACTTGTAAGGCTTGTATCCATGGTATAAACACAAAAACCTAATGGATCCCTTTAGCAGTAGGCAGCACAAAATCAACAAACTGCTAACATGTCAAACAGATTATGCCATTTATGTCCTCACATGTCCGTGTGACCTCAGGTATGTAGGTAGCACAAAACTACCTGTACACAAGCGTATATTACAACACTTACGTGCTATCTCCAATCAAGATAATACCTATCCTGTCACAAGACACTTCAGGGAAGCTCACAATAGCGATATCAGTGGCCTTAAATACTATGTCATTGACACCATTGTGCCCAGCAGGAGAGGTGGAGATAGAGAGTCCTGTTTACGTAGACTTGAGACACGCTATATTCTACAACTAGACACTAAGTCTCCATCAGGCCTCAATATCACAGAAGACCTACATACATGCTTGGGGTAATTACATGACCAATGCACTCTGATAGCCATTTCTTTCTTAAAACTACCATGGTTGGCCTATGTCCGTTTTCTTACGATAAACATGATTTTATAGCTAGTGGGAACCCATAAGTGTACCTGTAACAAGACACAGTTGACAAGGGGAGATTCAAAATTACCAATCCCCTTGAAACTGTGGACAAAATTCCATATAGATAGCAAATTATAGTTTTATAGGTATTCATCTTAAATCTATTTATTCTCCTATTTTATGGCTATCTATTTAATATTTATAAGTATTTATTATGCTATTTATTTCAAATGTTGTACTGTATGCAGGAGTTTTGCACATTGTGAGTCTTTCCATAACCTATTGTTAAGATTCTGTGGTATTTTGTCCAAGGTACCCCAGGGACCCAACTATGAAATGAAGTGTAGCACTATACCACCATGCTCTGGCTTTATGTACTCCGTATCAATTATTGAGTTTACTACTGTATGAACGCACAAACAGGATTTTTTTGGGAAACGCAATCTCGTGCGATTCATAAGTATGCAACGACACCCCAGAGTTATATTCCCAAAATAATTTGTTATTTTTCTTTCGTGATAGGCACTATCACAAACCCTTTTTTTGAACACTATAATACTTTTTTCATCCAATAGGGGAACGTGTTTTTTAGACTAGAGGGTATTTTACCCAGACCTTGATCTTGTTCCACAGTCAGCAGATTTATCACTTAGCTGTTACAAGTTTCTTATATTTAACTTTATTTTACAATTGTCCATGATGATCTATTTGGCATTTATGCCTTAATTGTATGTTATTTAAAACAATTTTTCTGTCTATGGTACATACATTAGTAGCAGAGACATGACTAGTGATTTATAACAAAACTTTATTTCAGCTTTGTTAAACATGTACAATTGATTGTTGTATTACGTTGGGATACATGCAGGAATCAACTCGTTTTGAACTACCCACCATGGTGTAGTATTTCTATAGTAGCTATGAAAACTGTTCCCCATGTGATGTCAATTGAATCAGCACTTCCACTTTAAAAATCTGGCACATTGTCTGTGATGTTGTCATGTGAGCAAGGCTCTGAGGAGCCGAAACGTTATGGCCGTCGCTTTGGGCAAATAAATACTGATTGCACTCTACCTTGGTCCGTGTACCCTGCTTTTCGACGTCCGGAAGATTACCGAATTCAACAAGCACGGTAATCAGGATATATATATATATATATATTATCTACTGGCGGTCGCCAGTAGATAGTTATAGTTAGGATCGTGTTTCCATAGGAAATCCGCAACATTCTATTTTGAATAACTTTGGCGCCGATTGACGAATCCTCGCGAAATTTTCAAAATAGGTGGGGCGCTCCGCTCCGCTCCTTCCCTGAAAGTCTCGGGGGGATTCGTCAAGCGGGGGCTGAGAAAAAGAGGGGGGTCCCAAAACGCGTTTTCCCCATGCATTTTTCCATAGGACCTTTAGTCCAAGCTACAGCCTGAACGGCTAAACAGAATTACTTGAAATTTGGCAAAGAGGTAGTCCTCACGTCAGGGATGTGCCTTTTGCAGGTCTGGTGTAAATCTGTTCAGTATTTCCTGAGAAAATAGCATTTAAATCAATATATATATCTATAGGCGCGCTCCGAGCGCGAACGGTAAGCTTACCGTACGCGCACGGCAGCTTAATTCTGATTGGTAGTTACATGACTGTAAACATTCGAATCGGTCGAAATCAGGAAGTGTCGTCCGCCATTTTGTGTGTCTCACACTGATAAACAAAGGTGGAGAACGTGAAAAGGGGGCAACGAAGAGAGTTGCAGACACCCTAGCGTTTGTCAGGGGGTCCAAGAAGGACCCAAAAGTATGAAAAATACATTTTATATATTTTTTTTAAATCGCGGGGTGCGCGTACGGTAAGCTTACCGTACGCGCACGGCGGAAAAAAATCATTTAAAAAAATAGTTTATCTTAAATGTGAAAAAGGCTGGACACTGTAATGATTCTCAATTGGTTTTTAAGCAACGTTTGCCTTTTGATTTAGCAAATTCCTATTTAATTTTTCTGAAACCAAAATTTTAGATAGAAATTGCAACATCTGTACAAATCATTTTTGCAATTTTATTGGATTACCATTGGAAATTTCATCAAAAAAGAATTTAAAAATTACCATTTGGCCTAAAGGAAAGGTAACAATTTGTATTGTGGACTTCTTTGACACATATTATTTTGGTGATTATGCTTATGCAACAAAATTTTCAGACGATATTTATTGGAAATAGTTATTGTTCTTAGATGATATTTTTATTGAATATGTTACATTTCTATAAAGGTATGTTTTAGTGAGAAGAGATTCTGGGCTTTTTTTAAACAATCTTTCAGATTGTTATTTTTTTTTGCCCGCTGTTAAGTGATGAATGCATTTGCTTTCACGATTTACAGTGAAATGCAATATATTCTGAAAACAGCAAAAAAAGGGCAAAAAATTGTTTTTTAAATATGAAAATATGTGTACTGTATTCTAAAATGTATTATTAAATATTAATACTTTTTTCTTTTTTTTCAGATTGAGAAAGAAAATTTTGGAAAAAATAAACCTTTTTTCTAGCAATTTAAATAAACCATTTATTGATAAATAAGTTATTTTGTTGGTCAGGTAAGTGTGAAATTTCTGTATTTATCACACATTTAGTTTCATGCTCCCTTTTTTTCACTTCTCCTCTCTCTGCTTTTCTCATTTCCATTGTAGTCCCTCAAGGACCTTGTAGGGTGAAAACATTTTTTTTTTAAAAAACAAATGCGCGTACGGTAAAAAAAAAAATGAATTAAAAAAATGTAAAAAAAGTTGTGAGGTAAGGTTGGCTCTTAAAAGAGCCGTTGTGTTAATACAGGGACAGAGGAAAGAAAGAATGGGAATATTAACAAGGACCACAGATGTGCTGGTCTATCTTATTGTTTATTAGGGAAATACTGGTCTCCCCATGAACAATTAGACCATAACATCTGGTGCACCTCATTTGTACCCTCTGAAATCGAGGGTTCCTTTCCACAGGAGCAGAAGAGGGTGATGCTCCCACCACAGAGGAAGGGCTCAGCTGAGCTGCCGATGATGTACTCGGCTGAGCTTCTGAGGATGTGCTCGGGTGACTTACTGGAGAGTTTGCTCCAGTATGTCGAGCAAAAGTCCCGGGATGTACATCCCTAATGTGTCTAAACATAGAGAAATTTCCAAAGGAATACTTCTTCCTTGGATTCCCTCTAGATAACACACGGTCACAAAGTGTGCAGGTGACTAATGGAGCATTCACCTTTTTCTGCCCCTCTGGAAATGTGAAATATTCCCAAACAAAAGAATTCTTTTGTTTCCTCCTTCTCTGTCTGATGATGCTGCTGCCCTGCTCACTCTCAGAAGAGGACTGCTGCTCTGCCATTGTATCCCAAAGACAATTCAGCTCCTTCTCCTAGGGAATCACAAGCAGTAATGAGGGGAATGGGTGTGGTGTAGGAAGATTCTGGAACTGAAAGTAGTTTAAACCAATCAAAAGTGTTGTTTCTTGATCACATGACCAACCGTACGCGCACGTTAAGCTTACTGAGCGCGTACGGTAAAAGTACGCATGCGCGTACGAAAGACACACGCACGCGCATGCGCATTACAGGCACGCTCGTACGCTTACGTGTAACGTGCGCGCGCGTGCGTGTATGAAGCATGCGCTTACGCGTCGCGTAGGAAGTACGGACGCGTCCGTAAATTGCGTAAGCATGCGCACACGGAGTATAAATATTACGTACGCTCACCGTACATAAAGCAAAGCGTGCGCTTACGGTACGCTTACCGTACGCGCACGGTAAAAAAATTTAAAAAAAAAAAGATAAAGGTTTGTTGAAGATATTAACTATGTTATACAACTATATCTAACCATTTATTTAAAAAAGGTGAATCTTTCTATATTGAAGAATGCATTAAATCCATGAATATATACATAGGTAGCATAGTGTTTAAAGGAAAAAAGAAAAAGAAAAAAAAAAGATGTAAAAAACCAAGCAATTTCAATGAAAAAACCATAGGTTTCACACACATTATAGTTAGGAATTAGGATTTAAAAAACCATGCAAATTCACAGAAAAAACCATAGGTTTCACACACGTTATAGTTAGGAATTAGCATTTAAAAAACCTTGCAAATTCACTGAAAAAACCATAGGTTTCACACACGTTATAGTTAGCTGGACATTTCTCTCGTAAAAAACCATTGAAATTCCCCCGTTATGATTAGTTCAGCTAACTATAACTCGCGCACCCGCAATCCACTGCTGATGACGTCACATATTACATCACTCATGACATGGTCAGTGACATCACTCATGACATCACTGATGACATCTCAAATGACATCACTGATGACATCACTGATGACGCCATCCAGTGAATGTGTGATTTTCTTAAAATTTTCAATATCTTTTATATATATATAGGGAAAGGCCTGTTAAAGAATGAGTGGGTGTACAAGTGTGTAAAGGGATGATTTTCTGTGTTGCGTAACTGACTCGATAAATGAGTCGTTTAACTGCATCTTACTTCAGACTAGTGACTAAACTGTATAAATGTTTGTATGTGTCTGTGTGTTGGTGTATAAGTGGCGGCATGGTTTTGTGAATAGCTATATAAGTGTCTATATGAGTTATTGATTGCTTGTCTCAGTATCTGTATGTGTTCCTGAGTGTTTGTGTGGGTAAGGTGTGTGTGACTCTGTGCATAGATGAGTGAGTGGGTGATTCTATGAGTGGACGTTTTTAAAAGTGCATCTGTGATGGACTGTATGGTTCAGTGAGTGTATGTATGGCTGTGTTATGGATTGAATGTATATCTCCGTGGTACATTTGTGACTAACTACATATGTGAAAGGCAGTATATATGTGTGTAAGAGTATATAAGTGGCTAGATGTGAGAGTGTGTGATTGTGACAGTGATTGTATGGATGAGTGTGTGCTTGTGTCAATGATTCTAATAGAGCATAAGAATGTGATACTATTTTTGTGAGCAAGGGAACTTGAGTGTGTATAACTGCATAGGTGAGTAAATGGCAGTGCGATTATTTGTATGAATGACTAGGTGTGAGAGTACCTCTATGGATGATTGGTGGTGTGTGAGTGTCTATATAGGTGTGTGTATAAATTCATATGATACTTTTTTATGGAGTGACTGTAACTATGAGTGACTGTACTGGTGAGTGTGTGGAGGTGTATGAAGACCTAAAAGTTAATATGTGGGTATGCAGTTATTGGTATTGCATTATTTATGGATTTGAGAATGGAACTCTGTAATTTTGAGTTGGTATATCAAAGGTTTTATAAGGGTGTGAGAAGATGTGGTAATTTATCACATTGATGACGTCATCAGTGATGTCATCAGTGATGTCATTTGAGATATCATCAGTGATGTCATGAGTGATGTCACTGACCATGTCATGAGTGATGTAATATGTGACGTCATCAGCAGTGGATTGCGGGTGCGCGAGTTATAGTTAGCTGAACTAACTATAACGGGGGAATTTCAATGTTTTTTTACGAGAGAAATGTCCAGCTAACTATAATGTGTGTGAAACCTATGTTTTTTTCAGTGAATATATATATATATATATATACATATATATATATATATATACATATATATATATATATATATATATACACCCCGTTGTCAGGTGGCGCGTGGTATGCCGGTAACCCAAACCGGCGTGCCTAATATATTTCCAAGGATAAATAGATACGCACTCTCAGGAATCCAGTAAACCAACCAATTATTTATTTTCAACCGCTACGCGTTTCGACACTTGTGGTGTCTTGATCACACGATCATGCTGCTGTAAACCAACATGCCTTAATACACTAAATGGTAAACACAGAGGCAGGACTCACATAGTATGTCTAAGAACTTGCGTGATTAACACAGTGGCCATTTTGTAACATTAGAGTACATATATGCATGTTATACACAATGGTACATTCTGATCCTTGTGGTACTTTTAAACATCAGAAAAAACGGGTTTTATACGTATTTACAAGGACTAGTGCCCGTGTTATTAAGCCACAGAAAAAAACAGATTTTATGCGTATGCATACAGATTCTCAGTGTTTGTTGCATTTAAAATTAATGGCAACGTGTACCAATGTTCTCGTGGCATGATTTCCGATTTTGTAACATTGGAATACATATATGTATGTTATACACAGTGGTACATTCTAATTGCTGTAGTACTCTTAAGCAACTGAAAAAAACTGAATTGTAGTTTTTAAACGGACTAGTTCCTGTGTTACTCTTAACCTCCAGAGAAAACAGGATTTTATGCGTATGCATCTAAATACTCAGTGCATGTCACATTAATGACTTATAGCAACGTATAACAATGTTATCTTGACACGATCCCTGGTTCACCATACAATCTTTGCACTGGACTAGTGCTACATTATTCTGACCAAGATACACATTTCATAATAATAATTGCTTAATCCTGTTCGATTTGCAAGGGATATCCAAATTAACGTGTTTGATGGGCAAGTGTCCATACTATTAGGTCACATTCATAAAGGTGATAACAGACCGGGATCTGGTCATTAAAGGCTGCTTATTCTATTCTTTCACCACCAAGTGGTGATGCATTAAGTGAGTCACTGCTAATTCTGTGCATATATAAGGAAAAGTGATAAAAGGAAAAGAAAGAGAAACAGAAGAATCGTAATGACTACATAATTTCATCTCATAGTGAAAATAAGTGCAATAGAGAAATCTCTTATCTTGCAATCAGTGCTGGTGACAGTTATGGCGAGGAAAAGGGTAGGGAGCCTGTGATGTGATTAATAACGTGATGGTTCACTTCCTTTCCTCCTGTAAAAAAAACAGATAAGAGAGCATTAAAATCAGGTCAATATATCCTTTGATCAGGTAAAAACAGTTTTTTACATTGCTGAACAGATTATTACATCTAAAGGTTATATTCCAGAGAACTTAAAAGAAGACCATAGGAAGTCATAATTACTCATTCCTCATGCAAATGTGTTGCTAACTCCTCATCGAGGTTATGGCCACCAGGGAATCGGGTTTCTAATTCCAATATCCATTTGGATTCTTTTTTTCTTAGTGCTAACTCCCTATTGCCTCCTCTGCTTCCTAGGTTTACCTGTTCAATAGCAAAGAATTGGAGAGATGAGTTTTTAGACTGATGTTTTTCCTGAAAATGTCGTGCAATGGGGTAGTGTATGTCAATGTTGGTAATTGCCCTGAGATGTTCTAGGATACGTTTCTTAAGCATGCAGGTAGTACTTCCTACGTATCGGAGTTTGCATGGGCATTCCAGGACATAAATAACGTAACTTGTACTGCATGTGAGGAATTGAGTTATCACTCTATTCTTTTTTGTACCTGGTATTTGGAATTCTTTTACCATTTACCATGCTTAAGAAACGTATCCTAGAATATCTATTGAACAGGTAAACCTAGGAAGCAGAGGAGGCAATAGGGAGTTAGCACTAAGCAAAAAAGAATCCAAATGGATATTGGAATTAGAAACCCGATTCCCTGGTTTAAAAGTACCACAAGGATCAGAATGTACCATTGTGTATAACATGCATATATGTACTCTAATGTTACAAAATGGCCACTGTGTTAATCACGCAAGTTCTTAGACATACTATGTGAGTCCTGCCTCTGTGTTTACCATTTAGTGTATTAAGGCACGTTGGTTTACAGCAGCATGATCGTGATATCAAGACACCACGAGTGTCGAAACGCGTAGCGGTTGAAAATAAGTAATTGGTTGGTTTACTGGATCCCTGAGAGTGCGTATCTATTTATCCTTGGAAATATATATATATATATATATATATATATATATATATATATATATATATATATATATATATATACATATATATATATATGTATATATATTATCTACTGGCGTTCGCCAGTAGATAGTTATAGTTAGGACCCTCTTACCATAGGAAATCCGCAACATTCTATTTTGAATAACTTTGGCGCCGGTCGACGAATCCTCGCAAAATTTTCAAAATAGGTGGGGCGTTGAGCTCCGCTCCTACCCTGAAAGTCTCGGGGGGATTCGTCAAGCGGGGGCTGAGATAAAAGGGGGGTCCCAAAACGCGTTTTTCCCATGCATTTTTCCATAGGACCTTTAGACACAGCTACAGCCCGAACGGCTGAACAGAATTTAATGAAATTTGGCAGAGAGGTAGTCCTCAGGTCAAGGAAGTGCCTTTTGTAGGTTTAGTGTAAATCTGTTCAGTAGATTCTGAGAAAATAGCCTTTAAATCAATATATATATCTGAGCCAGCTTACGGTGCGCTTACGGTGCGCTTACCGTACGCGTACGGTGACGTGCGCGAGCGCGATTCTGATTGGCCGTTAGATCTTAGTAAACATTCGAATCGGTCGAAACCAGGAAGCGGCGGCCGCCATTTTCTCTCTCGCACTCTGACAGGGGGTTGAAAAACAAAGTGCAAAAACATGTAAAGGGGCTGTTTAGACAGCTCCCAAGCACCTAGCCATGTCGAGGGAGTCCCCAACGATCCCCCAAGTGAAAAAAGGCAATTTTAATTTTTTCGAAAATTTTCGCCGATTACGCTTACCGTACGCGTACGGTAATAAATAATAATAAAAAAAAAAATATCCACATTCTCCCCACCCCGTGTGCAAAAGGTGCCCGTAGGGCACCCTTTGTGCATGGCTTTTTACAGCAAAACAAAACATATATTTTACCTGTCACAACGATGCTCATCATATGTCCTCCATGTGCGCACGGTGCGCGAAGCGCATCGTGCGTTCATGGCCCATCTAGCGTAACGTGGGCACGCGGTGCGCATGGAACGAACTGCGTTAAGTGGGCGCGCACGCCACAAATGGCGTAAAGTAACTTAGCATTTAAAAAACCGTACAAATTCACTGAAAAAACCATAGGTTTCACACACGTTATAGTTAGGAATTAGCATTTAAAAAACCTTGCAAATTCACTGAAAAAACCATAGGTTTCACACATGTTATAGTTAGCTGGACATTTTACTGATAAAAAACCAATGAAATTCCCCCGTTATAGTTAGTGCAGGCAACTATAACTCACGCGACCGCAATCTGAATATCACTGTGTGAACAAGCCACCACGGTGGCGAAACGCGTCACGGTGGGTTTATGAAGAGAATAAACCCCCACTTGGATATGATCTAGTACCTGGTTTACTGTGTCAGAAGTTTCTTGAGAGCACGAGTGGAATCCCATTTTTTCGACATATTGATTTACCGGTTCTCCGCCGGTCTCGCGCCACCCCTCTACGGATTGGGAACGCTAAAGGAGGAACTTGGATTGATATATATATATATATATATATATTACCTAATGGCAGTTGCCAGTAGGTAGTTATAGTTAGGACCTATTATCCATAGGAAATCCGCAACATTATATTTGGAATAACTTTGTCGCTGGTTGATGAATCTTCGCGAAATTTTCAAAACTTGTAGCCCACTCTGGTCCGCTCCTATCCTGAAAGTCTCGGGGGGATTCGTCAAGCGGGGGCCGAGAAAAAAAGGGGGTCCCAAAATGTGTTATCCCCATGCAATTTTCCATAGGGACCTTTAGTCGCAGCTACAGCCCAAACTGCTGAACGGAATTACACCAAATTTGGCAGAAAGGTAGACCTTGGTTAAGAGTTGTGCCTTTTGCTTAAATGGTGTAAATCCATTCAGTAGTTCTTAAGAAAATCAAAATCAAAATCACATATATATGGGGGCGGAGCCTGACCACACATCTCATCGTGAGATCTGATTGGCTGTCAGCACTTCATCCAAGAAGTGTTGGCAGCCATCTTGGGACCAATATACATGATAGCACCTCATTAAAAAGCATTGCAGTTAATAGAAGGTTTTAAGACTTTAGTTACATTATAAATCATTTGTTGATGGTACCATGCTAATTTGTGGTGTGTTCTAAGGTGATTTTACCATGTGGAAAAGCCTTCTACTGGGATATCATGAATCATGTTTGAGAGAAAAATATTTTCTCAGGCTTCTCCCACAGAGGTTTGGAAGGTGATCTATAAGCCAGTGCTTAATTTGTAAAATATGAAGTGCAGGTGCTCAAATGTTTGTCGGAGGCCACACCCACTTTTTTCTGGCTCCACCCACTTACTCTATTAGCTCCACCCACATCTTCAACTGGCACTGAGAAAACTCAAATATAATACCCGAGTAAGGTTTTGATAGGAGGTTCCCCGTGAACCATTTTGAAAAAGATTAAAGCAAAAGTGCATTTAAAGAACAATTTTGGAATTAATTAGCTAAAACCACTAATGCATTGAAAATGGAAAATGTCAGTGCTCTGTGTGCTGATTTGGGGAAAGGACAATAATGGGGGTAGGGCATGCCATTTTTAAGAGAGTCTATGAGTTCAAAGATACAACTTTGACATAGCTTAAGTTCTGTGACAAAATAAAACAAAATGTTGTGAAAACACTAGTCCAAACAGATAAACTGAATAAAATCATGCAATACACTTGAATGAGTCAGCCACTGTCACTTTCAGTGGCTGAAAGGGTATGGGGTTAATCAGTATAGTAGAGTATTCTGTTAAAGCGATTACTTTTAGAGAGGAACCATAGTGCCATACAAAATGTAATTATATAAAGACAAAATAACTAAAAATAAAATATATAAATACATGTTCTAAAATGAAAAACAAAAAAACAAGTTAAGTCTTATAAACAAAATAAATAAAATATATTAAATAGAACAATAAATATAACATCCAAAGAAGGAAGAGACATAAATATAACAAAATATTAAATAAATTGACACTGTCAACAAAGTGTTCTAAATGCAAATGAATAACCTATATAAACTAGAACAATTAAATATCAAAACACAGTAAAGCCTAACTTTTACAAAACATTGCAATGACACATTTTTTCAGTTGGAATGGGCTACATCTATTTTTCTAGAAAAGCCCAGAAACAGTCTAAATTGCTAGTGCATTCCAAGTCTTCACCTTTGCTTGCTTTACTCCTAGTGTCAACCCTGGCAAGTTTTGTTAGACTAGCCCCCTTACGGTGTGTAGCAAGCGAGCGCAGCAAGCTTAATGACTGCTAGAGGTGTTTGCATGGGGGAATTCTCCCTTCAAGAACATTTTGTAAAAAGAAAATCCAATGGTGCACAACACATTTTTTATTACATATTTAGCTGTATTAACTTTCAAAGCAAAGTAAATCGTAAATGAAGACCTGACATAATCACCCAGGCCAGAAAGCCTGGAAATCTCACACATAAATACTCAGACTAGGAAGCATGGAAACGTCACACAAAGGTACTCAAGCCAGAAAGCATGGAAATGTCACACAAGCACCCATGCGATAAACCATGGAAATGTGTGTGTCACACATAAGCATCCATTCCAGGCCATAAACCGTGGAAATGTCACACATAAACACCCATGCCAGAAAGCATGGAAATCTCACACATAAATACTCAGACAAGGAAGCATGGAAACGTCACACAAAGGCCCCCAGGACAGAAATCATGAAAACGTCACACAAAGGCACCCAGGCCAGAAAGCATGAAAATGTTAAAGAAAGGCACTCAAGCCATTATCCATGTCCTTCTACATTTCAGAAAATAGAAGGCCCAAAAACATTGTTTTATATCTCAATGGTTTGCCCTATAATATTTAATGTATCTCTATTTTGTGGAATTGCTTCAAAAGTGGTAACACATCGCAGTTTTCATTGTGTTCTAATCTAAAACTTTTGCTGACTGATTGACATATATATGTCATATAGAGGGGCTCATTAGGGCATAAATATGAATTTCAACATAGCGCCACCTTCCGGTCCGGTGCAAGTTTTCTTGTATTTTTGGTTTCTATAATGGGGATATTTTCTTATTAGAGAGGGGACTTATCAGAGGGAATTTACAGTGCCCAATCCTTTCTGAGTACTAAAAACACCCAAATTAATTTCCCCTCGCTAATTTCCATGCCACCTCATTAATATGCATGTTTTATCATAAGCATATTGGAATGACTGTCATGCCCATTATCCATACATTTGCAGGGTATACTGAGAAACAACATATGGTAGGAATCGGATTGAAGGATTCCCTGAACCAGCATTTCCCTTTTAGCTGCGCTTGAAAATTCCGGATCTCACTGCACTGCCGCCCATCTGTACGACCGACCACCACTCCCTCTATGAGAGCCAGGCCAGCCAATAAGCCAAATGCACCCGAGGCCTGCTGAGTTAAAGCGTACCACTAGGGCCGGCGGGCGTGGCGGCTTCCGGTTACTGCTAGGCCAGGCACCAGGCAGGCAGGCACTGGTCTGGCATTCAGACAGTGAAAATGAATGAATCACAGACATCGGACTCTGACTATGAGGATCCTATAATCGTTGTATTCGTATATATTTGGGAGTCGCCAGAGCCGGGTGAGCTGCCTGCAGCCTGCCTGCTTCCAGTCTCACTGTCCACGCCGGTGATCTACAAGTTAGAACCGCCATGCCCGGCTTCAGGAATTTTTATTTGGGTGGGCCAAGGGTGCATTTGGGTGGGCCACTGCGGGCTCGATTTGTCGCATATATGTCTAGCCAGGCCTGCTACAGGGCCCTCCTTTATCTCTTCTTAGTCTTACAAGGCCCAGTAAAACGCACTCTTTTCCAGATCTCTTTCTAAATGTTATCACTCTCAAAAAGTGTTTTTTCCATGTAATGTTCCTTTGATGGGAAGAGGAGGTTTCTGAGGTGGGAGTATCGAGTATTAGTCAAGTGACACTTCTCGGGCTCCCTCTGTGCGAGCCTTCAGGGAGAATCTATCTTCATTACAACCTCCACTACCTGACCCGACTCTGCAACGCACCCCCTTACAGGCTTGATTATTCACTACTCCTCTCCAGTGCACCTTATCTCACAGCTGACCCTGGGCATCAGCCCCATATCAAGCCCCATTGGGCCCCACTTCCATTTTTCCCGGTAAAAACATTAGTAAAATCACCTTCAAACTTAAAACATTGAATATAGCAGTAAATATATTTAGCACGCACTTTAATGTTCCACAGTAGCCCATATGACCCGACTTCTAATTAAATAAACAAAAACAGAAGGGCCATGACAGGGCCGGTTTCAGCGCTGATGCGAAAGTCTTTTTTCGTGCCGCACCAATAACCTCTTTCTCTGTAAATACGTTGACTACCACCTTCCAACAGTGCCCCTGACCACCGCCTCGGATTCCCTCTCTGCCACATGCCACAAGTGCCCCTCATCTCCCCTTAACCCCTCCCCCTAATGACCTCCTCCTCGGATTCCCTCGCTGCCACCCTCCATCAGTGCACCTCATCTCTCTGTAGCCCCTCCCCCTCATGACCTCCTCCTCAGACTCCCTCACTACCACCCTCCAACAGTGCCCCTCATCTCTCCCTAGCTTCCCCCTCCACCTCATGACCTCCTCCTCGGATTCCCTCACTGCCACTGTCCAACAGTGCTCCTCATCGCTCCATTGCCCCTCCCACTACCTCCTCCTTGGATTCCCTCACTGCCACACTCCAACAGTGCCCCTCATCTTTACGTAGCCCCTCTCTCATATGCATTTCATTTGTTGTATAGCGCTACTCATATCAGTGTAGTGTGTGTCACTACTTTACACCACGCTCACATTATACAGAGACAATGAATCATACAAGTATGTAACTCAGTCTACAGGGAATGTCAAATAAGACAATGAGGATTACAAGGTGTAGGAATCACATGTCATCCATACTGGTGTGCATTTTAAGAGGATTTGGTCTGGGGAAACACAACCTTAGGATTTAAAGAGTATTCCATGGGGGTCAGCTTTACAGATAAAAATGTATATCTGCCCAAACATACTCATTTTAGCAACATTAGAATAATGAAAGACTGGGGAAGTCCTAACTATATCACAAAACAAAAAAAGCGAAGTTCTAACCATACCATTCATGTTTGTATGCAGCTCTTTGGTGACAGTTCATTGGTCACTGTCCTATGTTAGGATTGTAACTTCTGAACTGCAAGTAACACAAGAATCTCTGTCACAATGAGAGTAACCCACTGAGCTTCCACATAAAATACAGTTCATCTGCATTTAAAAACTACTAACAGACAAATGAATGCTCTCCAGCAGGATCATTAATCACCAGCGTTATCTGGGCATTTTGTATTGTCTTATTGTTGCCCTGCATCGGCCACGATAATGATAAAAACTGTTTAAATGAAGCACTTACGAAGTATGTGTCCTGCTGGGCCTGTGCAGATTTTAAAAGGAAAAACTAATAGTAACACATTCTCTTACCGACACAATTAGTCAAATTTAGTGTCGCAGCCTGATGTGATAAGCTGCTGCAGGGGTCAGGAGAGGTGATGGGAATAAACAAACTTATTTTCTCCTGCGCTGCATAGGAAAATAAATATCCACGCAGCAAAACAGTAGGCAGAGGTTACCAGGGCTGAAGAAAGGATTTGTCCCTTTCGCCATGTGGAGATGAAGGGGTGAAAAAATAAACAAAGCCTCTTTAACATGTAAATGGTCTTATAAAGACCTGTGAAGTACTCGGGTGCGGCTGCGATCATCTCTAAAACTGCGTGTGTGCATGCCCGGGAAGCTGTCTCAGACCGGGCGCACACACATAAGGGCGGCGGGGGAGGGCTAATTTCCATGACACCTCATTGATATGCATGTTTTATCATAAGCATATTGGAATGACTGTCATGCCCATTATCCATACATTTGCAAGGTATACTGAGAAACAACATATGGTAGGAATCGGATTGAAGGATTCCCTGAACCAGCATTTCCCTTTTAGCTGCGCTTGAAAATTCCGGATCTCACTGCACTGCCGCCCATCTGTATGACCGACCACCACTCCCTCTATGAGAGCCAGGCCAGCCAATAAGCCAAATGCACCCGAGGCCTGCTGATTGCTATCTTGAGTTAAAGCGTACCACTAGGGCCGGCGGACGTGGCGGCTTCCGGTTACTGCTAGGCCAGGCACCAGGCAGGCAGGCACTGGTCTGGCATTCAGACAGTGAAAATGAATGAATCACAGACATCGGACTCTGACTATGAGAATCCTATAATCGTCGTATTCGTATATATTTGGGAGTCGCCAGAGCCGGGTGAGCTGCCTGCAGCCTGCCTGCTTCCAGTCTCACTGTCCACGCCGGTGATCTACAAGTTAGAACCGCCATGCCCGGCTTCAGGAATTTTTATTTGGGTGGGCCAAGGGTGCATTTGGGTGGGCCACTGCGGGCTCGATTTGTCGCATATATGTCTAGCCAGGCCTGCTACAGGGCCCTCCTTTATCTCTTCTTAGTCTTACAAGGCCCAGTAAAATGCACTCTTTTCCAGATCTCTTTCTAAATGTTATCACTCTCAAAAAATGTTTTTTCCATGTAATGTTCCTTTGATGGGAAGAGGAGGTTTCTGAGGTGGGAGTATCGAGTATTAGTCAAGTGACACTTCTCGGGCTCCCTCTGTGCGAGCCTTCAGGGAGAATCTATCTTCATTACAACCTCCACTACCTGACCCCGGACTCTGCAACGCATCCCCTTACAGGCTTGATTATTCACTACTCCTCTCCAGTGCACCTTATCTCACAGCTGACCCTGGGCATCAGCCCCATATCAAGCACCATTGGGCCCCACTTTCATTTTTCCCGGTAAAAACATTAGTAAAATCACCTTCAAACTTAAAACATTGAATTTAGCAGTAAATATATTTAGCACGCACTTTAATGTTCCACAGTAGCCCATATGACCCGACTTCTAATTAAATAAACAAAAACAGAAAGGCCTTGATAGGGCCGGTTTCAGCGCTGATGCGAAAGTCTTTTTTCGTGCCGCACCAATAACCTCTTTCTCTGTAAATACGTTGACTACCACCTTCCAACAGTGCCCCTGACCACCTCCTCGGATTCCCTCACTGCCACACGCCACAAGTGCCCCTCATCTCCCCATAACCCCTCCCCCTAATGACCTCCTCCTCGGATTCCCTCGCTGCCACCCTCCATCAGTGCACCTCATCTCTCTGTAGCCCCTCCCCCTCATGACCTCCTCCTCAGACTCCCTCACTACCACCCTCCAACAGTGCCCCTCATCTCTCCCTAGCTTCTCCCTCCACCTCATGACCTCCTCCTCGGATTCCCTCACTGCCACTGTCCAACAGTGCCCCTCATCGCTCCATTGCCCCTCCCACTACCTCCTCCTCGGATTCCCTCACTGCCCCACTCCAACAGTGCTCCTCATCTTTACGTAGCCCCTCTCTCATATGCATTTCATTTGTTGTATAGCGCTACTCATATCAGTGTAGTGTGTGTCAGTACTTTACACCACGCTCTCATTATACAGAGACAATGAATCATACAAGTATGTAACTCGGTCTACAGGGAATGTCACATAAGCCAATGAGGATTACAAGGTGTAGGAATCACATGTCATCCATACTGGTGTGCATTTTAAGAGGATTTGGTCTGGGGAAACACAACCTTAGGATTTAAAGAGTATTCCATGGGGGTCAGCTTTACTGATAAAAATGTATATCTGCCCAAACATACTCATTTTAGCAACATTAGAATAATGAAAGACTGGGGAAGTCCTAACTATATCACAAAACAAAAAAAGCGAAGTTCGAACCATACCATTCATGTTTGTATGCAGCTCTTTGGTGACAGTTCGTTGGTCACTGCCCTATGTTAGGATTGTAACTTCTGAACTGCAAGTAACACAAGAATCTCTGTCACAATGAGAGTAACCCACTGAGCTTCCACATAAAATACAGTTCATCTGCATTTAAAAACTACTAACAGACAAATGAATGCTCTCCAGCAGGATCATTAATCACCAGCGTTATCTGGGCATTTTGTATTGTCTTATTGTTGCCCTGCATCGGCCACGATAATGATAAAAACTGTTTAAATGAAGCATTTACGAAGTATGTGTCCTGCTGGGCCTGTGCAGATTTTAAAAGGAAAAACTAATAGTAACACATTCTCTTACCGACACAATTAGTCAAATTTAGTGTTGCAGCCTGATGTGATAAGCTGCTGCAGGGGTCAGGAGAGGTGATGGGAATAAACAAACTTATTTTCTCCTGCACTGCATAGGAAAATAAATATCCACGCAGCAGAACAGTAGGCAGAGGTTACCAGGGCTGAAGAAAGGATTTGTCCCTTTCGCCATGTGGAGATGAAGGGGTGAAAAAACTAAACAAAGCCTCTTTAACATGTAAATGGTCTTATAAAGACCTGTGAAGTACTCGGGTGCGGCTGCGATCAACTCTAAAACTGCGTGTGTGCATGACCGGGAAGCTATCTCAGACCGGGCGCACACACATAAGGGCGGCGGGGGGGAGGGGGAGGTGGAAATGGGGCACGGAGGGGAGGGTGCTTGAAGCACTTTGTTTGACCGTAGAACCTGGCCTGCATCACGCTACCAAAAAAAACAACACAGCGTTGGTGAAGGCACCGCATAGCATTACTGCTGAACTTAAAAGTGCTTAAAGTTAAAACTTCTAAGTTCTAATCTTACCGTTACTCGCGTGGGGCCGGTCGGCTGGGTCACACACACACTCAGTGCTGGCTGCACTGCCACTGCTTGTGCCTTTGTTTTTATTAGTACGTAGGTAACGTACTACGATGGATTAGGCCATTGTGGCCTGCTGCTGCTGCTTGCTACAGTACCACCAGTCCAGACCGTCACTACTGTGGTGGTACTGGCTGCAGTTGATCGATGGATGCCTGCTGCTGCCCAGCCGGTTCTGCCCTTATCGTCGTCGGTTGGACCGGGACTGCCGGACTGACTCAGTCCACGATGATGCTACGCTGCTTCTGCTGGGCGTGGCAAAGTGAAAAAAATGTGCGCGCGCTACCGCGCGCACAGAACCTCCAGCCCACCCAAATACATGTGTGTGTGTTCCGAACTTCCGCGGCCTGCCCACACTGGCAAGTCAACACTGCATCTACAATCTGATCATCTGCATCCCTGCACTGAAGGGCCGTTCGGGCCCGCGGCCGCCATGATGATGATGATGACGACGACAAATTATTTATATTTATTACGCGAGTGCAATAAGCCAAGGTAATTATTAATAGTGCTGCAGAAAGAAAAATTAGGGCACAATTTGACTTCTCAAATCCTCTATTTCACAAAAAAATTCTGACATGCAGACTGAAACATGCACTTTGAATACCAGCAGCAGACTTCCCTGGCGAGCAGTAGCTTTACTACAGTGATCTAATGAGTAACTAGAGTGCTAACATTCAGAAGTTATGGCAAATGTGTGACACATCTGAATGCCTTCTTGATGGAACCAAGGTAAACAAGAATTGAAAATGCAATAGGTCTCGCCCTCGTTTAAGTTAAAGCAATTCTGTTTGTAATTAGGTGGCTTTTTAGCTTTGCTTGTATTAGTGTTTTTCAAACTTTCATGTACATAACATGCATATGTATGCATATATCTATATGTATATGTATGCATGCATTTATATTTGTATTTATATAGATATGCAGATTATATATATGTTTATATATGTAGGTATATATATATATATACACATACTTATATATAAATGCATATGCATATATATGCATATATATATGTGCATATGTGTGCGTCTAGAGAGAGGTAGAGATGTAGAGGTATAGAGGTAGAGGTTGAGAAGTAGAGAGGTAGAGGTAGAGAGGTAGAGAGGTAGAGAGGTAGAGAGTAGTAGAGAGAGAGGTAGAGAGAGGTAGAGAGGTAGAGAGTAGAGGATGAGTAATAGAGAGTAGAGAGTGAGTAGTAGAGAGTAGTAGAGAGTAGTAGAGAGTAGCAGAGAGTGAGTAGTAGAGAGTAGTAGAGTGAGTAGTAGATAGTGGGTAGTAGAGAGTGGGTAGTAGAGAGTGAGTAGTAGAGAGTAGTAGAGAGTAGTAGAGAGTGAGTAGTAGAGTGAGTAGTAGAGAGTAGTAGAGAGAGATTAGTAGAGAGTGAGTAGTAGAGAGTAGTAGAGAGTGAGTAGTAGAGAGTGAGTAGTAGAGTGAGTAGTAGAGAGTAGTAGAGAGTAGTAGAGAGAGAGTAGTAGAGAGTGAGTAGTAGAGAGAGAGTAATAGAGAGAGAGTAGTAGAGAGTGAGTAGTAGAGAGTAGTAAAAAGTGAGTAGCAGAGAGTGAGTAGTAGAGGGTAGTTGAGTAGTAGATTGTGAGTAGTAGGGAGTAGTAGAGAGTGAGTAGTAGAGTGAGTAGTAGGGAGTAGTAGAGAGTGAGTAGTAGAGTGAGTAGTAGAGAGTAGTAGAGAGCGAGTAGTAGAGAGCAAGTAGAGAGTGTGTAGTAGAGAGTGAGTAGTAGTGAGAGAGTAGTAGAGAGTGAGTAGTAGAGTAGTAGAGAGTAGTAGAGTGAGTAGTAGAGAGTAGCAGAGAGTGAGAAGTAGAGAGTGAGTAGTAGAGAGTAGTACTAGAGAGAAGTAGTGAGTAGTAGAGAGTGAGTAGTAGAGAGTGAGTAGTAGAGAGTAGTAGCGAGTGAGTAGTAGAGAGTGAATAGTAGAGAGTAGTAGAGAGTGAGTAGTAGAGAGTAGTAGAGTGTGAGTAGTAGAGAGTGAGTAGTAGAGTAGTAGAGAGTGAGTAGTAGAGAGTAGTAGAGAGTGAGTAATAGAGGGTGAGGAGTAGTAGAGAGTAGTAGAGAGTGAGTAGTAGAGTAGTAGAGTGGTAGAGAGTAGTAGAGAGTAGTCAGTGTCAGTCAATCAATGTCAGTCAGTGAGTCAGTCAGTGTCAGTCAGTTAGTGTCAGTCAATCAGTGTCAGTCATTGTCAGGCAGTCAGTGTCAGTCAGTCAGTGTCAGCTAGAGCATCTCTGCTGGCCTGGTTCTCTGGCTCTAAAGCAGCTCTGCTGACCTGGTTCTCTCCCTCTAAAGCACCTCTGCTGACCTGGTTTCTCCGGCTCTACAGCAGGTCTGCTGACCTGGTTCTCTGGCTCTAGAGCAGCTCTGCTGACCTAGTTCTTAGGCTACAGAGCAGCTCTGCTGATCTGGTTCTCTGGCTCTACAACAGCTCTGCTGACCTGGTTCTCCAGCTCTAAAGCATGTCTGGTGACCCAGTTCTATGGCTCTAAAGCAGTTCTGCTGACATGGTTCTCTGGCTCTGGAGCCGCTCTGCTGGCCTGGTTCTCTCATTCTAGAGCAGCTCTGCTGACCTGGTACTCTCCCTCTAAAGCAGCTCTACTGACCTGGTTTCTCTGGCTCTACAGCAGCTCTGCTGACCTGGTTCTCTGGCTCTAGAGCAGCTCTGCTGACCTGATTCTTAGGCTCTAGAGCAGCTCTGCTGACCTGGTTCTCTGGCTCTAAAGCAGCTCTGCTGCCTTGGTTCTATGGCTCTAAAGCAGCTCTGCTGATTTGGTTCTCTGGTTCTAAAGCAGCTCTGCTGACCTGGTTCTCTGGCTCTAAAGCAGCTCTGCTGACCTGGTTCTCTCCCTCTAAAGCACCTCTGCTGACCTGGTTTCTCCGGCTCTACAGCAGGTCTGCTGACCTGGTTCTCTGGCTCTAGAGCAGCTCTGCTGACCTAGTTCTTAGGCTACAGCGCAGCTCTGCTGATCTGGTTCTCTGGCTCTACAACAGCTCTGCTGACCTGGTTCTCCGGCTCTAAAGCAAGTCTGCTGACCCAGTTCTATGGCTCTAAAGCAGCTCTGCTGGCCTGGTTCTCTGGCTCTAGAGCAGCTCTGCTGACCTGGTTCTCTGTCTCTAAAGCAGCTCTGCTGACCTGGTTCTCTCCCTCTAAAACAGCTCTGCTGACCTGGTTCTCTGCCTCTAGAGCAGCTCTGCTGACCTGGTTCTATGACTCTAAAGCAGCTCTGCTGACCTGGTTCTCTGGCTCTAGAGCAGCTCTGCTGACCTGGTTCTCTGGCTCTAAAGCAGTTCTGCTGACCTGGTTCTCTCCCTCTAAAGCAGCTCTGCTGACTTGGTTTCTCTGGCTCTGCAACGGCTCTCCTGACCTGGTTTCTCTGGCTCTTCAGCACCTCTGCTGACCTGGTTCTCTGCACTCACGATGCACGCACCCGTCTTCGCGAAAATATATTTAAAAATAATATAAGTTTATTATAAGTACAAATATTTTATTTTTATGACTATCTTAGATAATCTCTTGCCCTAATATGTATATTAAAGACACATACATATCATTTTGGAACATAATTTATTTTTCGGGAGTCGCGCACCCAGCACGCCCCAGCACATATATGACGTCACTCGGGATCCGCCACCGCGCAAGCATCTCGTACCGTAATGTGCATGTGTCCCGAATGCACGGGAAAAGGAGTCGCGGACTGGTCGCATACCAATCGCGCACATCATGTAATATTAAATGTATATGATGTAACACACAGCCGTCTCACACCATACGCAGATCCTTCACGGCTTTTCCAAAATAGCAGCTAGAATCCACGCACCCACCGTGATGTGTGCGCTTTGAAATTGGATTGTTTTTTAAAGAAAATAATATAAATATATTAAATAAAAAATGAAAACAAAAAATGTTATCAATATTTCAGTTTGAATTCATTTTTTAATTTTTTTTTGCAATTTTCAAAAAAATATATAATGTTATTTAATGAATAAAATATTCATAAATAAACAGTTAAAAAACTTGTAGAAAATCAGTACAAAAAAATAGGTATAACTACTATCACACTTAAAAATTAGCATTTAAAAAACCTTTGAAATTCACTGAAAAAAACTATAGGTTTCAGAGACGTTATAGTTAGAAATTAGTATTTGAAAAAGCTTTGAAATTCACTGAATAAACCATAGGTTTCAGAGACGTTATAGTTAGAAATTAGCATTTAAAAAACCTTAGAAATTCACAGAAAAAAACATAGGTTTCAGGGGTGTTATAGTTAGCTGGCCATTTCACTCATACAAAACCATAGAAATTCCTCCGTTATAGTTAGTTCTGCTAACTATAACTCGTGCGCCCGCAATGCACTGCTGATGATGTCACATATTGCATCATTCATGACATGGTCAGTGACATCGCGGATGACATCACTGATGACATCTCAAATGACATCACTGATGACATCACTGATGACATCATCCACTTGACAATCTGATACACCTCATTATACACTAGTATAACATTTCATCACTCACTGTAAAATAAAGAGTACCATATTTGAAACCATTGACACACCAATGCCAGTTACTACATACTCACTCACTAATTCCTAAGTTTCCACACACAACTACCCATTCAACAACAGAATCATTTATACATGCAGTCACTAATTAATAGAACACTATCAAGTGCACTTATACACATATATAGACATTGACACATCAGCAGTAATCTTAGTCGGTTATGCAGTCATCCTACTCACTCACTCATTCATATAGTTACTCTCACAATCACTGACTCTTATACATACTTATTTATATACACCATCTCTCACATACAATGCCTTTTATTTTTTTATTTTGTTAAATATGTACAACTAAAACATATATTCGCTCACCAACACCCAAATAAATACACTCTGTCACCTAAACAACTGTTTCCACATGCACTCTTAAACCTATACACCTACTCAATCAACCATTCACACATCTATGCATAGAGTTACACACACCCCATCCAACCACACACAAACTCAGTGTCCCATACAAATACTCACCCAACTAATCAATAACTAATATACACACTCATGTAGTTAGTGACCAACTGATGCAGCATGTCATACAACAACAGAGACAGTGATGCACACATTCACATAGTTTAGTTACTAATCCATGCATTAAGTGAGACACTTTTAATTACTCACTTAAACAGACAGTCAGACAGCTACTAAATCCTCCATCCAGACAGTTATATATCCACCCGATCTTCAATACAGATTGGTATATATATAATACATATTTAAATTTCAAACTAAACCACATGCACTGGATGATGTCATCAGTGATGTCATCAGTGATGTCATTTGAGATTTCATCAGTGATGTCATCAGTGATGTCACTGACCATGTCATGAATGATGCAATATGTGACATCATCAGCAGTGCATTGCGGGCGCGCGAGTTATAGTTAGCAGAACTAACTATAACAGAGGAATTTCTATGGTTTTGTACGAGTGAAATGGCCAGCTAACTATAACACCCCTGAAACCCATGTTTTTTTCAGTGAATATATATATATAACGAAAAGTCCAGCATTAGCAATGATCCACCTCGATTTATTTTAACTTACAACAGGCAACATTTGCCCTTACGAAAGTTGATCAACAGAAATTGGGTTGTAGCTCGTAACGATCCAGTTATAGGGGAATCTCTCCCTAAAACACAAGCCATTACATTCAGCAAGGCACGCTGTATGAGCGACATGCTGGTCAAAAGTAGTCCTGAGATTACATCTACTAAATCATGGCTCCACAACATAAAAGGCTTCTACAAATGTGTTACTTGTAAAGCTTGCAAGTATGGTAAAAACAAAACAGCTTTTACCATTCCATTCAATGAGACGCCCATCACTATATCGAGGAGATTAACTTGTAAAACAGAATATGCCGTATATGTGCTGGAGTGTTCATGTGGCCTGCAATATGTTGGTAGCACCAAGTTGCAGGTTCACAAACGGATACTCCAGCACATAAGGGCAATCAGCAATAGTGATGCGGCATACCCTGTGCTCGTCATTTTAAAGAAAGTCATGATAACTGTCTTGACCATCTCAGTTATTATGTGATTGACACGGTGCCACCACTCAGACGAGGTGGTAACCGTGAAGCATTACTCAGAAAACTAGAGACCAAATATATCCTGGAGTTGGATTCTAAAGTGCCCAATGGGCTCAATTCCAGTGATGATCTTTATACATGATTATAAAGCAATAGATAGCGCTTTCTGTATAGGTTATCTATTGGATTTAGCAAGATCTTGTTCTATAGTCAAACACCTCCTCTGCATTGTAATTTTTAAAGTTCAAAAAAGAATTGTTATAAATATGAAGAAATGTGTTATTATGTTTATAACACATGTTGATACACGGCAAATCTTTGCACTTTTTGCACTCATTTCGTTTTTCAATTGTAAATACGGGTTCGTTTGATATAACATGATGGATTAAGTAAAGCCATAGGGACAAAATACATTAAATTTTTTGCTAATGCTAGATATATTTACTATTCAGCAGCAACACATTTAGTATGAGGGTATTGCACACATGACATATGAAATAAGGGATGTTGTAGTGTTCTTTAAAATAATCCATAACAGCCATCTGTATGTGACAATGAGAATGATAGCCCACATGGGCTTAATTGGTGAGGCATTGGATTGGGGCAACATTATATTTTAGACATGTCCGTTACACTAAAAGATTAACAACATTCCCTAAACACATTGTGCAGCAATGGCCTACATTGATTTTTTGCAATATTTCTTTTTAACATAATTCATAAAAGAATTTTAGCTAATAACAATGTTCTCTCCATTAATGGAGATAAGATACAATATAAACTTTTATTGGTGTATTTATTGAACGTTATTTGCACTTTATGAATTGCATTACTTGCTTGGTGTAGGTCATGATTATCGACTAATGTGGGCTGAATTAATGTTTACAGTAATTATGAAAGATAGGTTTTAACTTGTTTGTGAATATAATAGACATGTTTTTAAACGTATGCGAATTTGCACAAAGAAAGCAGCAATTTACACATTTGTGAAGTTCTGTTTGCACCAGCCAAAAATATTTTGTCCATGTCTATTTTGAAGAATAGGTTTTAACTTGTTTATGAATGTAATAGACATGTTTTTAAACTTATGCAAATTTGCACAAAGAAAGCAGCATTTTGCACATTTGTGAAGTTTCGTTTCCACTAGTCAAAGTATGTTGTTTATGTCTATTTGATAGACTACGAACCCGTAGTCACATGTTTATTGCACTGGCACTTTAAATTCAATGGTCACTCCTCATGGCGTCATGTGATCAAGGCTTCTCTGAAGCTGAAACGCCTCATGGCGGCAGTGCGGGTTTAAAGAAATAAAGAAATCAGCAGTTATACCTGGGTCCGTACCGTCCTTTGTGCAGAACTTGAGAAGTGGAGTACTGCGGCGGATTGCGTGTGCATACATGCGGCGCACTCAAGGCTCGATCAAAAAAAATTCCTTTATTTATTTATTTATTGTTCTAACAAACTAACACTGACGAAGGCCAGGGTGCCGGAACGCGTGTGTTAGCTTTCACGGAAAACAACCAATAAAGGAATTTTATTTGATCGAGCCTTGAGTGCGCCGCACGTTGTCTTTATTGGAGACGTGGTGTCTTTGGAATATTTGATTGCGACATCGCCTGCGCAATCGGCGCACCCACACTGTTGAGAGCAAGGGAGATGGGCGGTTTTGTTTTGTATATATATATATATATATATATATATATCTCGATATATCAATATATATATTATCTACTGGCGGTCGCCAGTAGATAGTTATAATTAGGACCGAGTTTCCATAGGAAATCTGAAAATTCTATTTTGAATAACTTTGGCGCCGGTTGACGAATCCTCGCGAAATTTTCAAAACTAATGGGGCGCTCCGTTCAGCTCCTACCATGAAAGTTTCGGGGTGATTCGTCAAGTGGGGGCCGAGAAAAAAGGGGGGTCCCAAAACGCGTTTTCCCCATGCATTTTTCCATAGGACCTTTAGTCGAAGGTACAGCCCGAACGGCTGAACAGAATTACTTGAAATTTGGCAGAGAGGTAGTCCTCAGGTCAGGGAAGTGCCTTTTGCAGGTCTGGTGTCAATCTGTTCAGTAGTTCCTGAGAAAATAGCATTTAAAAGCATATAAATATCTATAGGTGTGCACCGTGCGCGCACCGTGCGATCACCCTAACGTGCGCGAGCGTAATTCTGATTGGTGGTTACATGTTAGTCAACGTTCGAATCGGTCGAAATCAGGAAGTGTCGGCCACCATTTTGTTTGTTTTCAGTGCGAGAGTGAAAAAGGAAGGTGGCGAACGTGAAAAGGGGGCAGGGTAGAGAGTTTCTGACCCCCTAGCCTTTGTCAGTTGGTCCCTGAAGGACCCCGAACGGCGAAATTTTTTTAAAATTTTTTTTTTAAAAATCGCGGGAGTGCGTGCGCGCACGGTGAAAAACCCAAAAATAATAAAATACATTTTAATACGTAGTTTATTGTAAAATAAATATATAAAAAAATAATAATACATAAATAAATTAGCAGTTAAAAAAACGTACAAATTCACTGAAAAACCATAGGTTTCACACACGTTATAGTTAGGAATTAGCATTTAAAAAACCTTGCAAATTCACTTAAAAAACCATAGGTTTCACACATGTTATAGTTAGGTGGATATTTCACTCGTAAAAAACCAATGAAATTCCCCCGTTATAGTTAGTTCAGATAGCTATAACTCGCGCGACCGCCACTCTATCACAAGGATGATGTCATCAGTGATGTCATGAGTGATGCCACTGACCTTGTCATGAGTGATGTAATATGTGACGTCATGAGCAGGGTTGCGGGCGCGGGAGTTATAGTTATCTGAACTAACTATAACGGGGGAATTTCATAGTATTTTTACGAGTGAAATATCCACCTAACTATAACATGTGTGAAACCTATGGTTTTTTAAGTGAATATATAAATATATATATATATAGATACCAGTTGCAGCTCCTGCAGATAAGCGCGGTGGGACGGGGTCGAGGCATGTCGACAAACGACAGAATTGGGAGAATTAAGTAAAAAATAAATCCTAATTAATTGTCTGTCGACATCCCTACCGCGCTTACCTGCAAGAGCCGTAACTGAGCATTCTATCTATCTATCTATCTATCTATCTATCTATCTATCTATCTATCTATCTATCTATCTATCTATCTATCTATCTATCTATCTATCTATCTATCTATCTATCTATCTATCTATCTATCTATCTATCTATCTATCTATCTATCTATCTATCTATCTATCTATCTATCTATCTATCTATCTATCTATCTATCTATCTATCTATCTATCTATCTACTCACCAATAGGATATATATATATATTACCTGCTGGCGGTCGACAGTAGGTAGTTATAGTTAGGACCTATTTTCCATAGGAAATCCGCAACATTCTATTACCAATAACTTTGGCGCCGATTGATGAATCTTCGTGAAATTTTCAAAACTTTTGGCCAGCTCGGGTCTGCTCCTATCCTGAAAGTCTCGGGATGATTCCTGTAGCGGGGGCCGAGAAAAAAGGGGAGTCCCAAAACATGTTTTCCCTATGCAATTTCCCATAGGACTTTTAGCCGCAGCTACAGCCCGAACTGCTGAACAGAATTACACCAAATTTGGCAGAAAGGTAGTCCTCAGTTCAGACTTGTGCCTATTGCTTAAATGGTGTAAATCCGTTCAGCAGTTCCTGAGAGAATCAAAAGTAAAATCACATATATATGTGGGCGGAGCCTAACCACACATCTCATCGTGAGATCTGATTGGCTGTCAGCACTTCATCCAAGAAGTGTTGGTAGCCATCTTGGGACCAATATATATGATAGCACCTCATTAAAAAGCATTGCAGTTAATAGAAGCTTTTAAGACTTTAGTTACATTATAAATCATTTGTTGATTGTACCATACTCATTTTAGGAATTGTGGTATGTTCTAAGGTGATTTTACCATGTGAAAAAGTCTTCTGCTGGGATATCATTAATCATGTTTGAGAGAAAACAATTTTCTCATGCTTTTTCCACAGAGCTTTGGAAGGTGATCTATAAGCTAAACTGAGAGCATATTTTCTGTAAATTCACATTATCTTTCTCAGTCATGTGAGAATGAAGTCTGAGATTCTCAGTAAAACATGTACATCCAACAAGGTCAGAGACTGTCAGTTGATTCCTTTGTATTCTACTGCATCTTCCCAGAGTGTTCCAAAGAACAACTAGAACGCTAACAGTCCTACTTATGATAAATGTATGGCACACCTGAAGCCATCTTGATTGGAATAAAGTGGTAACTCTTAAAACATTTAATTTAAAAAGGAACAAAATGAGGGGGTTCATTTTGCTATAGAAAGTATGATTACTGCTGCAGAAAGAAAAATTAGGGCACATTTTGAGTGACTTCTCAAATCCTCTTCTATTTCATTAAAAAATTCTGACAGACTGAAACATGTACTTTGAATACCAGCAGCAGACTTCCCTGGTGAGCAGCAGCTTTACTACAGTGATCTAATGAGCAACTAGAGTGCTACCACTCAGAATTTGTGGCAAATGTGTGACACATCTGAATGCCTTCTTGATGGAACCAAAGTAAACAAGCATTGAAAATGCAATAGTTCTCTTCCTCGTTTAAGTTAAAGCAATTCTGTTTTTATTTAGGTGGCTTTTTAGCTTTGCTTTTATTAGTGTTTTTCAAACTTTCATGTACATAACAGGCATATGCATGCATATATGTATATGTATATGTATATGTTTGCATGCATTTATATTAGTATTGATATAGATATGCAGATTATATATATGTTTATATATGTATGTATGTATATATATATACACATACATATATAAATGCATATGCATATATATGCATATATATGTGCATATGTGTGCGTGTAGAAAGAGGTAGAGAGGTAAAGGTGTAGAGGTAGAGAGGTAGAGGTAGAGAGGTAGAGGTAGAGAGGTATAGAGTACTAGAGAGAGAGGTAGAGAGAGGTAGAGAGTAAAGGATGAGTAATAGAAAGTAGAGAGTGAGTAGTAGAGAGTAGTAGAGAGAGTAGCAGAGAATGAGTAGTAGAGAGCAGTAGAGTGAGTAGTAGAGAGTGAGTAGTAGAGAGTGAGTATTAGAGAGTAGTAGAGAGTGAGTAGTAGAGAGTAGTAGAGAGTGGGTAGTAGAGAGTAAGTAGTAGAGAGTAGTGGAGAGTGAGTAGTAAAGCGTAGTAGAGAGTGAGTAGTAGAGAGTGAGTAGTAGAGAGTGAGTAGTACAGAGTGAGTAGTAGAGAGTGAGCAGCAGAGAGAGAGAGTAGTAGAGAGTAGTAGAGAGTGAATAGTAGAGTGAGTAGTAGAGAGTAGTAGAGAGAGAGTAGTAGAGAGTGAGTAGTAGAGAGTGAGTAGTAGAGAGTGAGTAGTAGAGTGAGTAGTGGAGAGTAGTAGAGAGTAGTGTAGAGAGAGTAGTAGAGAGTGAGTAGTAGAGAGTAGTAGAGAGTGAGTAGTAGAGAGTGAGTAGTAGAGAGTAGTAGAGAGTGAGTTGTAGAGAGTGAGTAGTAGAGAGTGAGTAGTAGAGAGAGAGTAGTAGGGAGTAGTAGAGTAGTAGAGAGTGAGTAGTAGAGAGTGAGTAGTAGAGTGAGTAGTAGGGAGTAGTAGAGAGTGAGTAGTAGAGTGATTAGTAGTGAGTAGTAGATAGCGAGTAGTAGAGAGCAAGTAGTAGAGAGTGTGTAGTAGAGAGAGTAGTAGAGAGTAGTAGAGAGTGAGTAGTAGAGTGAGTAGTAGAGAGCGAGTAGTAGATTGTGAGTAGTGGAGAGTGAGTAGTAGAGAGTAGTGGAGAGTGAGTACTAGAGAGTGAGTAGTAGAGACTGAGTAGTAGAGAGTAATAGAGAGTGAGTAGTAGAGAGAGAGTAGTAGAGAGTGAGTAGTAGAGAGTAGTAGAGTGAGTAGTAGAGAGTGTGTAGTATAGAGAGAGTAGTAGAGAGTAGTGATCTAATGAGCAACTAGAGTGCTACCATTCAGAATGTATGGCAAATGTGTGACACATCTGAATGCCTTCTTGATGGAACCAAAGTAAACAAGCATTGAAAATGCAATAGGTTTAAAGCAATTCTGTTTGCAATTAGGTGGCTTTTGAGCTTTGCTTGTATTAGTGTTTTTCAAACTTTCATGTACATAACATGCATATGTATGCATATATGTATATGTATGCATGCATTTATATTTGTATTTATATAGATATGCAGATTATATATATATGTTTATATATGTATGTATATATGTATTCACTGAAAAAACCATAGGTTTCACACACGTTATAGTTAGGAATTAGCATTTAAAAAACCTTGCAAATTCACTGAAAAAAACATAGGTTTCACACATGTTATAGTTAGCTGGACATTTCGCTCGTAAAAAACCAATGAAATTCCCCTGTTATAGTTAGTTCAGCTAACTATAACTCGCGCGCCCGCAATCCACTGCTGATGACGTCACGTATTACATCACTCATGACATGGTCAGTGACATCACTCATGACATCACTGATGACATCTCAAATGGCATCACTGATAACATCACTGATGACATCATCCATTGAGTATGTGTTTCTGAACAATTTTATTATGTTTAATATATATAGGGAAAGGCCTGTTAAAGAATGAGTGGGTGTACAAGTGTGTAAATGTATGATTTTCTTTCATGCGTAACTGACTCTATAAGTGAGTCATTAAATGTATCTTACTGCAGACTAGTGACTAAACTGTGTAAATGTTTGTATGTGTCTGTATGTTGGTGTATAAGTGGTGGCATGGTTTTGTGAATACCTATATAAGTGTCTATATGAGTTATTGATTGCTTGTCTCAGTATCTGTATGGGTTCCTGAGTGTTTGTGTGGGTAGGGTGTGTGTGACTCTATGCATAGATGTGTGAGTGGGTGATTCTATGGGTGCATGGTTTTAAGAGTGCATCTGTGATGGACTGTATGGTTGAGTGAGTGTATGTAGGGTGTGTTAGGGATTGAATGTATATGTCAGTGTTACATTTGTGACTAACTACATATGTGTAAGGCAGTATATATGCGTGTAAGAGTATATAAGTGGGTATATGTGAGAGTGTGTGATTGTGAGAGTGACTGTATGGATGAGTGTGTGCTTGTATCAATGATTCTATAAGAGCGTAAGAATGTGATACTATTTTTATGAGTAAGTGAACTTGAGTGTGTATAACCACATAGGTGAGTACAAGGGAGTGTGATTTTTTGCATGACTGAGTAGGTGTGAGAGTACCTCTATGGATGATTGGTAGTGTGTGAGTGTCTATATAGGTGTATAAATGCATATGATAGTTTTGTATGGAGTGACTGTAAGTATGAGTGACTGTACAGGTGAATGAGTGGAGGTGTATGTAGACCTAAGAGTTAATAAGTGGGTATGTAGTTATTGGTGTTGCAGTATGTATGGTTTTGAGAATGAAACTCTTAAATTTTGAGTCGGTGTTTTAAAGGTTATATTAGGGTGTGAGAAGATGTGGTAACTTATCACATGGATGACGTCATCAGTGATGTCATGAGTGATGTCATTTGAGATGTCATCAGTGATGTCATGAGTGATGTCACTGACCATGTCATGAGTGATGTAATATGTGATGTCATCAGCAGTGGATTGCGGGCGCGCGAGTTATAGTTAGCTGAACTAACTATAACGGGGGAATTTCATTGGTTTTTTACGAGCTAAATGTCCAGCTAACTATAACATGTGTGAAACCTATGGTTTTTTCAGTGAATTTGCAAGGTTTTTTAAATGCTAATTCCTAACTATAACGTGTGTGAAACCTATGGTTTTTTCAGTGAATTTGCAAAAATTTTTATTTATTATTTCTTTTGAGATTTTTTTTTAAAACAATATGCTACCTATGTATATAATCATAGATTTACTGTATCCTGCAATATGGAATGGTTCACCTTTTTTAAATAAATGTTTAGATATAGTTGAACAACATAGTTAATATCTTCTACAAACCTTTATACTTTTTGTTGTTGTTTTTTTTAGGATTTTTTACCGTGCGCGTACGGTAAGCTTACGGTACGCGCACGGTACGCGTACGTAATATGTATGCTCCGTGTGCGCATGCGTACACGATTTACGTGCTCATGCGTACTTCGTATGCAACGCATACGCGCTGGCTTCCTACGCGCATGCGCGCGTTTTAGTTTTGCGCATGCGCGCGTGCTCCTTACGCAGAACCGCCGTACGCGCATGCGCGCGTGCCTCTAATGTGCATGTGCGCGTGCATCGTACGCACGTGCTCCTTACGCGCATGTGCGCGTCTTACGTACGCGCATGCGTACTTTTACCGTGCGCGTACGGTAAGCGTACGGAGCGCGCACGGTAGGTCATGTGATCCAGAAACAACACTTTTCATTGGTTTAAACTTCTTTCATTTCCAGAAACTTCCAACACCACACCCATTCCCCTCATTATTGCTTGTGATTCCCTAGGAGAAGGAGCTGAAGTGTCTTTCTGATACAATGGCAGAGCAGCAGTCCTCTTCTGGGAGTGAGCAGGACAGCATTATCACAGAGACAGAGGAAACAGAAGGATTCTTTTGTCTGGGAATATTTTACATTTCCAGAGGGGCAGAAGAAAGTCAATGCTCCAAAAGTCACCTGCAAACTTTGTGGGCGTGTCTTGTCTAGAGGAGATCCAAAGAAGAAGTACTCTTTTGGAATCTTCACTATGTTCAGACACATTATGGATGTACATCCCAAGACTTTTGCTCGAGCTACTGCAGCAACCCCTCCAGCAGCTTAGCCGAGCACATCCGCAGCTGCTCAGCCGAGTACATCTTCGGCAGCTCAGCCGAGAACTTCCTCTGCGGTGGGAGCATCACCCTCTTCTGCTCCTCTGGACATTTACCCTCGGTTTCAGAGGGTACATATAAGGTGCAATACTTACTATGCTCTTATTGCTTTTGGGGAGTCTAGTATTCCCCTAATAGATAATAAGATACAGCAGCACAAGTGCGGTACCTTATAATATTGCCAGTCTTTCCTTCCTCTGTCCCTGTATTAACACAACAGCTCTTTTAAGAGCCACCTTAACTCACAATTTTTTTAAATTTTTTTTATCACTTTTTTTTTATTTTAAAATCTTTTTTTCACCCTTCAAGGTACTTGAGGGACCAGAAGGGAAATGAGAAAAGCAGAGTGAGGAGAAGTGAAAAAAAGGGAGCATGAAAGTAAATGTGTGATAAATACAGATATTTCAAACTTACCTGACCAACAAAATAACTTAATTATCAATAAATGGTTTTTTTAATTGCTAGAAAAAAGGATTAATTTTCCTAAATTTTCTTTCTCAATCTGTAAAAAAAGAAAAAAAGTATTAATATTTAACAATACATTTTAGAATACAGTACACATATTTTCATATTTAAAAAAGCAATATTTTGCCCTTTTTTTGCTGTTTTCAGAATATATTGAATTTCACTGTAAATCGTGAAACCAATTGCATTCATCACTTAACAGCGGGCAAAAAAATTAACAATCTGAAAGATTGTTTGAAAAAAGCCCTGAATCTCTTCTCAGTAAAACATACCTTTATAGAAATGTAACATATTTAATAAAAACATCATCTAAGAACAATAACTATTTGCAATAAATATTGTCTGTAAATCTTGTTGCTTAAGCACATACACCAAAATAATATCTATCGAAGAAGTCCACAATAGAAATTTTTACCTTTCCATGAGGCCAAATGGTAATTTTTAAATTCTTTTTTGATGAAATATCCAATGGTAATCCAATAAAATAGCAAAAATGATTTGTTCAGATGTTGCAATTTGTATCTAAAATTTTGGTTTCAGAAAAATTAAATAGTAATTTGGTAATTCTGGAGGCAAACGTTGCTTGAAAATCAATTGAGAATCATTACACAGTGTCCAGCCTTTTTCACGTTTAAGATAAACTGTGTAATGACCAGAAGTTATAGAAGGTCCATCATGGAAAATTATTGCAACTGCAACAAAAGTTTTTTCCAGATATTGATAATTGATGTACTGTAAAATTCTTTATTAAAGTGTCCAATTTTGAACCATCAGCTCTACAACGTTACATCATTAAAATTACATACTGTCTATATTTCTTTAAAAATAACGTTGAAAACATGTCTGATTTACATTTAGAACATTCCATGCTGTGATTGGCATCTGTAACTAATTTACTAAAAGTCACTGATTTAGTCTCTGGTAATGTTAAATATATAAACCTTTCTGAATCAACATTAGAGCTGCATGTGTTGAAACAGTTTTCACAACTATGTTCCCATTTATAAGAGAGACCAAACATATTTTCTATTTCTACCCCTTCTTCTTCCAGTACCATAAGGATATACATCAAGAATTCCTGAGCATCTTGCTGGACATTTTGAGTAAACTGTGTACATCCTGAACATACATCTAAAAGTTTTCTAACATCAGAAGCACTTTCTATTTTAGTTTTATCAATACTCAGCTTCCCAAAAAGAAAACTCATCAGAGGACAAAATCTTTTTGCATGATTTACTATTATCTGCTCTTGCAAACATTCAAGATAAAATACAACATTCAGCACTACATTAGCGTAGCAGTTGACACCAGAGCTATTTTCAAAATGACAACCAACAACCTCTTGAACATTGTCCTTTTTCTTTTTGCTTGCAATCACATCACTCTCCTTTTGTTTTCTCTTCTGTACATCCTCATTACAGATATTCTCAATTCTCCTTTTCCGAGAAACAACACGTTTTTCAAACACAGGATACTGACCTAAATGAGGAGCATAGGTTCTTCTTAATCTATTATACTCCTTTACACAATTTGCATCAGCACTAACATTTGAGTCATCAAAGTCTATCATGAATAAACCAGATAATGTTTTCACTTGTGACAAAGCAACATATGCCATACCTTCTTTGAACACAGTAGAACCAATGTTTACAAAAGCACTATCTACAGTTAATCCTTGAGATTTGTGAATAGTTACAGCATATGCTAGAGCAAACGGAAACTGCTTCCTACGTACATATAAGTCTTTTACAAGCAAAAAACGGACTGAACAACGACTAATGTCTTTAACCTCTTCAATCTGAGCAATTTTATTTTTAAAAATTCAATCCCATCTTTTTTCTGGTATTTCACAAAACCCACAACTTTACCCATAGCTCCATTCACTAAACCTTTTTCTACATCCAAATTTCTTCTTAAAAATACTCGACAGTTCATACAAACATAAAGATTTTTTCTAATCCAGCTGTTTTCGAAATGTTCTTCTCTAGAGAATCCAATTTATTTTTCAATTTGCCTGTTAATGTAATAGTAATTCCTTCATGCTGAATTTTGTCCACTGCTTCCATTTTCTTAATCTCTTCCTTTTCCAATTTCAAAAGTTCCTCATTGAATATCGAGCATTCACGTAGTGTTGGCATTAAGCAGATTACAGTATTTTTTTCTGCAATGTTCTTGTATATTTTCTCTGCAACTATTTCTTCACTTGGAAATAAATTATGTAGCAACCGACTCTGTAATGCTTTTCTGCCAACCTCTGTGAGTAGTCCAATTCTGATATCTTTCAGAATACTTACATAATCTTCATCATTTGCTTGCCTCATATTTGTAGTGAGTTCTTTGTACTCAAGGAATGACCAAATATTCGCATTACCAATACTTCCTAATGACTTCTTTGTGTCTTCATGTGTCACAGTATTAAACACTGGTTGTCCTTTAACTGGAGTGAGCTGCAGAAGATCCCCAAAAACTATAACATGTTTTCCACTAAATAACACGTCATAGTCTCTCTTTAGAATTTGCTGCATTCTTAAATGCACAAAGTCAAGCATTACGTTTGATACCATGCCTACCTCATCAATAATGAGAACTTGCATCTTCTTCAACACTCTTGAAACTTCGAAGCATGCTTCTCCTGTTAGCTTGTGATATTCTATTTTGTTCTCATGCTCTACTGGTAACATTAGCAAGCGATGTAAGGTAATTCCTTTTATGTTATATGCTGCTAACCCAGTTGGAGCAGAAACAACACAAGACAAAGTTGAATCTGTTTTTTTGCTGTAGGTAGCTTCTGATTACTTTAATTAAGAAACTTTTTCCAATTCCAGCTTGTCCACTCACATACATCCTGATTGGTTCAAATGATGTGCATGAGCACTCTTTCTTTTCATGTAGTAATCCATGATAAAAAAATTTTGTGACTTCTTCATAAATTTGTTGTTGTTCTTCATTCAGTTGCTGTTCCAAATTTGGTAAGTCTATTAAATCTTCCTGAGCTTGATTCATAGCTGTTTCCACTTCAGTCATGGCTATTGCAGCTTCATTTTCTATGATTGGTTGTCCTAGGGGATCTTGACTGAGCGTTCCAGAACTTTGGCTGTCTTGAGAACTGTCTCTAGCTACTTCAGCTGCAATTGTAGCTTCCTGTTCAATTTCTTCATTTAACATTTGTACATAATTTGTGAAAGTACTGCATTCAATCGTATCTTTACATGCATTAAAGGAATCTTCATAGCTGTGAAAATCTCCAAGTAATTCATCCTCTGAACGTCATGGTTTAAACAGCTGCAAAAGTGCTAAGTAGTAAAATTCCTTTTTGTGATTAATCAAACTTCCTTTTGTTTGCTTCACCAAACATCCTTCCTCACCAATGACTTTAAATTTTCCATTGTTGATGTCTTCTGTGGCTTTCCGTGTAAAAATGTAGTTCTGCAGCACTTCATAAAGACACATGTTCTCAAGATGACGACTTCTTTTTGGGTAATATGTGTCCAACATGTTTGATTTCAAAATATCTGTACTTTCCGGGTCGTTCTCTGCCAAATATTCAATTTCTCCAACAGATTTCAGTACCCGATTTCGCATTCCTGCAAGGCCTAAACTTACCCAAATTATTCTTCTGGATTTGGAGTACAGACTTGCAGATGATAACCTATCTGAGCATTTGTAGGATCCAATTTCTCGATGCGATAACATCTTTAAACTGAAACTGTATAGCTTCTTACTGACAGTCTTCTCGTGAGAAATCTCTTCCCACATTTCCTTCAATTCCGTTTTCTCAGATTTAGTGATGTAAGATGTGACATACCGAGCAACAGCAATAGAATTGTCAGCAACATACTGAATATCCATGTTAGCATTCCACATGGATAAAATGACTGGGTTGTAGTAATTTATATATTTTGACTCTTCTTTTCTTCTTAGGTTGTACGTATTTTTGGGAGATTTTCTTGAAATAGTATGTCGCACAGCTGACATAAAACTGTTGACTCTTCCTTTTGAAAGAACAGGTCATGGAAATCCAAATCGACATTTTGTGTAGAATTTTTCTTTACTCTTGTACTTTCATCGACAGTATTTTCCACACCGATGACTTTGGAAAGGTAAAACTTGCTCTTTTAAGTTTTTCTCTTCTGTGCTTTTAGGTATAGCACATGTTGCATATTCTTCGATGAAACTTAAAACTGCATCATCAGAATCTGTTCCAAATTTTGGGGCATCCTTGATCCACAACAGCATATGAATATGAGGAGCACCTCTTGCTTGGTACTCTTTTCTCCAAAAGAAATCCACAACTTCTCCAAGAGGTGGATTTTTTTTATTGCAGCTGAAGGACATCATAGCCTCAAATCTATGATTGAAATATCTGCAAACATTAACCGGATCCAATGAGCACAATTCTCCTGCTGTCTTGTATTGGATGTTTTCAATATTTGAATTTGCCTCTCGAAGAAAATCCAGAAGATCATCCCAAGCGTACTCAACACACCTTAGGGTGAGAAACCATGTAGGAGTTCCTAAATTCCGTAACATACATTTCAATTCTCCATGGCGTCGGTACCAATATTCATTAGTTCCTCGCTGACAAGCCATCAGATTTATCAATTGTGATTCCAAATGATCATCTCGCTGTTGCACTTTGTTCATAAAATCCTTTGCAGACACATTATGTAGATGTACTCCACTTTTTAAAATGTGATTTACTGCATAAGATAGTGCAGACAAGTCACTTTCAAATAAAAGATGGAACAAATAAGGAATACTTTGACGAAATCTTGGATCTTCTCCATATAATCTTGTAGTCCGATACTCAGAAGCAGGAATCTGTACTGGGCGTTCATCATATCGTCCACCTTTTCCTGTAGGAAACAGCTGGGGAAAACATCGAGCTTCCAAGCTCTCCTCCCATACACTCACAGGAGTTCCTTTTGCTTTTTTCATCTGAAACAGATCAATAGTGTTTGCCATAACTTCTTTTGAATGAAGAGGATGTATGCTGAAATGTTCATAAATTTATTCTTCTTTTGACTTATCCACTTTTTCAATTTGCCCAGCTGGTATTCCTGAGTCTGGAAGTAAAACTTCTTCATCTTCATCCATATAAATTGTTTCATACCATTTATTATTTCTTTTCAAATATAAATTTGCTCTTTGTACTTTTCGTACATCTACCAGCTCCTGCCAAATTTGCTTATTCTTTGTTGATACTCCATTAACCAGAATAACTAATGGTTCAGTTTCCAATCTATCTGCATCAATTGTTTCCATATTTTTTTCAAATCCAATGGCAAATAGACAACTCTTCCTTTTAAACCTCTTTGTAAATCCGAAGGAGGTAATTTACCTGTTTTGGGCTCCATACGCACTATGGTCTGAAACGGATGGACACATTGAATGAGTATAGACTCATACGTATTTAAATCAGAAAGTTCTTCAGGAATATCAACCAATTCTAAATTATTATGTACAGCTCTGGCTGGCATTCTATATTCTTCTAACTTGTTCTAACAGTATTTACAAATACGCTGATCTTCACCCAAATCAAAACTATTTTCCAGAAATATATATGTTGCAAAATCCTTCCACTTATAATTATCTTCATTTTCACTTTTTTTATACAGATCAACATTTCTTGTTTGAATTTTATAATGGCTTCTCCGGCAACAAATACAAGTAATATTTGGTCTTTCATTAGAGATGATAGTAAATTTTGTCATTTGATCTTCAAAATTTTTACTAACAGTGGGTTCTACATTCTCTTCCACATTTTCTTCAATAACTGTGTCATTACCTGCACTTTCTTGTTCCGGACCAAAGTAACAAAACTGAATTTCATCAGTAACCTTCTCTACATCTGATACAGATCCACGGAACAGAGCCCTATTCAACTCATTTAACTTTAGTGCTGGACTTTTAGCAAAATACAATCTTCTCACAAACTTTCTCATTTCAGTATGATGAACTGCCAGCATCCTAAAATGGTGAAAAACACTTTGGCAAACTTTCCTAGAAAGACAAGCCAGAGAATGTCCTTGCAAACCAGTATTCTCTCTCACTCTACATGGATCTAGTCTTTGAAGCACCTTAATCTTCTGTTTAACACTCTTTTTACTATATTCTCTTAGAAAGTCACGTAATTTATCAATAGATTCCTGTCGCACAGTGCAAATACTACTACAATTCCAAGTGTACACTGGGGCTTTAGGACGTCTCCCCATAACCTCATCAGCTATCACTCATTTCTTGGAACCATTTTCTCCTTTTCCATTACACAACCATCTTTCACTTCATAAGCACGACCTCTGGTGTCAACTGCATGCAGCAAACTATTACTTTGAAGATAACTCTCTTCATTAAAAAATGGTTCAGTACTTGAACTATGCATCCATTCTCCTAAAAACACTTTACAAAAGTTATTTCTTTTCACTACTCTTTTCGTTTTGCTTTGTGACTTCATTACATTGACCATTTTATCTAATGTACGGATCCTGTTCAAAATTAAAATGAATAGTTTTCTTTTTCATTCTAAAGCCTTAGCTACAATTGATTCATTATCTTTCTTTCTCTTATACAATTTCGCTTTCTTCTTATATTTTTTCACATCCTTTAGCAAATTGGACATCACTCTTCTCTGAAACATTTTTCTACGAATGTCTTTAAATGCTGTTTTTCTTTTTAAGTCAATCTTTATTGCTTCTGATTGTACATTAGCATTTAGTAATTTCTCACTTTTGTCCTGTTGTTTTCTACTTGAAACACTATTTGCAGTGGGGCCATTTTTTTAATTTTTTCTTTTTTTGAAGATATTTTAAAAAAAATCCTTAGTCTGCTTACCAGAAGAGTTTTGCTTTTTTACAACATGAGGATCTTCAACTAATTTGGGTCCTCCAGTTGTCTTCAAATATAAATGTTTTTTCTGTTCTTTTCTCTTTCTTGATTTTATAGGCATCTTTAATTTATTTCACTGTTGTTCAGCAATACCTGAAAGAAACTAAAAAAAAATACCTTTATGTAATTTAAATATATTACTATATTTTTTTTGAGCTTTTCAAATCTTATAATACTATCTACCCCTTTCCTACGAGTGAAAAACACAATAAAACCAACACGAATTAAATCTCTGAGAACAATTCCTGTGTGCACAGAGACTCATGGTGTGATTCTAGACAGAAAACGAAATTTGATTTGCAATTTGAAACCACATTTACTACTGTTTTTTTGCAAGTAATAATTACTGTAACAGTCTGACACATTTTCCTTATAGTTTTCAGAAGCAGAAAAGAGCACATGTCCTAACAGGTAGTTGAGACTATGACCATGTGTAACCTGGGTGCGTGACTACACTACAGCAAAGGAAATGAGCCTTGGTGATGTTGAATGTATTAGCGTTACTCACTCCTATCTGAAACACCACACAGTGCTGATTAGTAAGCATGACTGTACAGGAGAAACAGCTTGCTCTCTGCTAAGAGTGTGCTTCTGGAGACTGTCTACTGTCAGGTGCAAGAGAGATCTGCATGGACGCTTGCACAACTGCATAAACACTGGAGACATGTATGTAAGACTACATGTGTGGTAAGGGTTAATAGGACTTTTGAACATGTAGGAACTACATGACCCATTGCACGAGTTGAAGGAAAATCTGCCATGTTGATTTCAAATGTGTTAGCATTGCCCTCTCAATTGTGACATATTAATTTGGGCTGAATGCTAACCAACACAGTTCATGAAAACAAGCTTCCCCTTTCCTACGAATGCAATTCTAAAAGAACCAGAGTAACACGAATTGAATCTCTGACAACAATTCCTGTGTGCGCACAGACTCATGGTGTTATTCTAGGCAGAAAACGAAATTTGATTTGCAATTTGAAAGCACACTTACTACTGTGGTAGAGCAAGTGATAATTACTCTAACAGTCTGACACATTTTCATTATAGTTTTCAGAAACAGAAAAGAGCACATGTCCAAACAGCTTTTTGAGACCATGAACATGTGTAACCTGGATGACGTACTACACTCCAGCAAAGAAAATGAGCCTTGGTGATGTTGAATGTATTCGCGTTACTCACTGCTATCTGAAACACCACACAGTGCTGAATAGTATGCATGACTGTACAGGAGAAACAGCTTGCTCTCTGCTAAGAGTGTGCTTCTGGAGACTGTCTACTGTCAGGTGCAAGAGAGATCTGCATGGACGCTTGCACAACTGCATAAACACTGGAGACATGTATGTAAGACTATATGTGTGGTAAGGGTTAGTAGGACTTTTGAACATGTACAAACTACATGACCCATTGCACGAGTGGAAGGAAAATCTACCATGTTGATTTCAAATGTGTTAGCATTGCCCTCTCATATGTGACATATTCATTTGGGCTGAATGCTAACCAACACAGTTCATGAAAACAAGCTTCCCCTTTCCTACGAATGCAATTCTAAAAGAACCAGAGTAACACGAATTAGATCTCTGACAACAATTCCTGTGTGCGCACAGACTCATGGTGTGATTCTAGGCAGAAAACAAAATTTGATTTGCAACTTGAAAGCACACTTACTACTGTGGTAGAGCAAGTGATAATTACTCTAACAGTCTGACACATTTTCATTATAGTTTTCAGAAACAGAAAAGAGCACATGTCCAAACAGCTTTTTGAGACCATGAACATGTGTAACCTGGGTGACTGACTACACTCCAGCAAAGGAAATGAGCCTTGGTGATGTTGAATGTATTAGCGTTACTCACTGCTATCTGAAACACCACACAGTGCTGAATAGTAAGCATGACTGTACAGGAGAAACAGCTTGCTCTCTGCCAAGAGTGTGCTTCTGGAGACTGTCTACTATCAGGTGCAAGAGAGATCTGCATTGACGCTTGCACAACTGCATAAACACTGGAGACATGTATGTAAGACTACATGTGTGGTAAGGGTTAATAGGACTTTTGAACATGTACAAACTACATGACCCATTGCACGAGTGGAAGGAAAATCTACCATGTTGATTTCAAATGTGTTAGCATTGCCCTCTCATTTGTGGCATATTAATTTGGGCTGAATGCTAACCAACACAGTTCATGAATACAAGCTTCCCCTTTCCTACGAATGCAATTCTAAAAGAACCAGAGTAACACGAATTGAATCTCTGACAACAATTCCTGTGTGCGCACAGACTCATGGTGTGATTCTAGGCAGAAAACTAAATTTGATTTGCAATTTGAAAGCACACTTACTACTGTGGTAGACCAAGTGATAATTACTCTAACAGTCTGACACATTTTCATTATAGTTTTCAAAAGCAGAAAAGAGCACATGCCCAAACATCTTTTTGAGACCATGAACATGTGTAACCTGGGTGACTGACTACACTCCAGCAAAGGAAATGAGCCTTGGTGATGTTGAATGTATTAGCGTTACTCACTCTATCTGAAACACCACACAGTTGTGAATACTAAGCGTGATAGTACAGGATAAGCAGCTGGGTGTGTGCTAAGAGTCTGCATCTGCAGACTGTGTATTTTCAGTTACAATAGACATGTGCATGGACGCTTCCTCAACAGCATAAACATTGGAGTGATGTCTGTAAAAGTTCATGTGTGGTAAGGGTTAATTGGAGTTTTGTACATGTAGGAACAACCTCACCCATTGCATCATTGCAAGTAAAATCTACCATATCAATTTCAAATGTGTTACCATTTGCCTCCCATTTGTGAGATACTGTTTTATGCTGAATGCAAACCATCACAGTTTTAAAAAACAAGCTGCCCCTTTCCTACGAATGCCATTCTTACAGAACCAGACCAACACAAATTAAATCTCTGACAACAATTCCTGTGTGCACACAGACTCATGGTTTGATTCTAGGCACAAAACAGTATTCCTCAGTGATACCAGCACACCTTAACTTATGGTGAAGACATACTCCATAATATCTTACAAGTTCAAGACAGTTAAATATCTCCCAAAACACAAAATATGAAACACAACTTTAAAAGAAGAATCACATTTCTAATATTTATATCAAAATGCACCACATACATCCCCTCTCAAATTCATAACTCACCTTTAAAAGTAGTTAGTTGAGAAAGAAATGTGGCACTCAAACAGCAGATTATCAGAGCCACAATCTCTGAGCTGTACACCTCTCTCCTCTCACCAGAACCAGTTAATGGCAATGTCTTTTTTTTCACACATATACATGTTAACTCCAAATCACAGTGCTTCCCACATTTTTTTCAAATGGAAACACACATTTCTATTGATTGGAAATTTCAACCCTTTTCAAATGATCCCTACCCCCAACTTTACTTCTGCCTGCTACCATAGCAACAGGTCATGGAACACTGGTGTGAGCAGAGAGGTCAGAAGTTCAGCACACAATGTTTCTAATCCTTAGAGCAAGAGTGCTTGACTTTTCAAACCTAACAGCAAATCCAAAGTGATGTTCTGTAGGTACACATTTTTCTGAACCAATACAAAACATGCTTGTAAAATCTAAACATACAGCCTAGTTTTAACTGTAAAATGGTTTGAATCAGCCAAGAGTTCTTTTTTTTTAAAAAAGTATGTTAGCCTCCATTTTACAACTATCTTTCTTTTCATATTGCCATTCTACTGAAAGACACCTTCTGAGTGCATCCAGATCTCCTTTAAAGATGTTCACAGTGTGGATTGTAGGTCATAGCTATGTCTTCTGGAGTGAAAAGTATGCAGAAAAAAGAGGTATTGTGAAAGACCTTGCTTTGCCAAATGTAGACATTAAATGGATTGGTCAGAGAGGGTTAAAGTGGCACCAATTAATGCCTTTGGTGAAAACCTTTCTACATCTCCCACAGCCTAACCTTATTATTGTGCACTGTGGTGGAAATGACCTAGGCACTTTAACTGGGGTAGGTCTGGAAATGCTTATTAAGGACACCTTTGTGCAATTGATGTCACTTTTTCCACAAACTGCCTTTGTATATTCTAATATATGCCAAAGGCAAAAGTGGAACTGGTCCAACCAATTTTGTCCGCAGATTGACAAAGCAAGAAAGCACGTCAATAAGTCTGTTTCTGCTTTCCTCAGAGACTATGGTATGGGTTCTATATACCACAACAACTTGTGTTACAACATGCAAGACATTTATAGAGGAGACGGTGTACATTTCAATGATGAAGGGAACAGAGTCTTCCTCTTGAACTTTAGACTCTGCATCGGTACTTACTTGTAGGTACCAAAAAACACTTCATAAACACAACGGCTCTTTTTAGAGCCACCTAACATCTAAACATTTAATTTTGATTTTTAATTCTATTTTTTTTATGGTTTTTTTCACCGCCGTACGCGTACCGTACGCGCACAGTGCGCGCACCCCGTGATTTAAAAAAAAACTTCTGGGTCCTTCTTGGACCCGCGGCTATAGATATGTATGTACTTTTAACTGCAATTTTCTCAGGAACTACTGAACAGATTAACTCCAGATATGCAAAAGGCACATCCCTGACCTGAGGACTTTACTTTGCCAAATTTCAAATAATTCTGTTCAGCCGTTTGGGCTGTACCTTGGACTAAAGGTCCCTATGGAAAATTGCATGGGAAAAACGCGTTTGGGACCCCCCTTTTTCTCAGCCCCCACTTGACGAATCCCCCCGAGACTTTTAGGGTACGAGCGGAGCGCCCCACCCATTTTGAAAATTTTGCGAGGATTCGTCAACCAGCGCCAAAGTTATTCCAAATAGAATGTTGCGGATTTCCTATGGAAACACGGTCCTAACTATAACTATCTACTGGCGACCGCCAGTAGATAATATATATACACATACATATATATATAAATGCATATGCATATATATGCATATATATATGTTCATATGTGTGCGTGTAGAGAGAGGTAGAGAGGTAGAGGTGTAGAGGTCGAGGTGTAGAGGTAGAGAGGTAGAGGTAGAGAGGTAGAGAGTAGTAGAGAGAGAGGTAGAGAGGTAGAGAGTAGAGAGTGAGTAATAGAGAGTAGAGAGTGAGTAGTAGAGAGTAGTAGAGAGAGTAGCAGAGCGTGAGTAGTAGAGAGTAGTAGAGTGAGAAGTAGAGAGTGAGTAGTAGAGAGTAGTAGAGCGTGAGTATTAGAGAGTGAGTAGTAGAGAGTGAGTAGTAGAGAGAGTGTAGTAGAGAGTGAGTAGTAGAGAGTAGTAGAGTGAGTAGTAGAGAGTGAGTAGTAGAGAGAGAGTAGTAGAGAGTAGTAGAGAGTGAGTAGTACAGTAGTTGAGAATGAGTGGTAGAGAGTAGTAGAGAGTAGTAGAGTGAGTAGTAGAGAGTAGTAGAGAGTGAGTAGTAGAGAGTGAATAGTAGAGAGTAGTAGAGAGAGAGTAGTAGAGAGTGAGTAGTAGAGAGTAGTAGCAAGTGAGTAGTGGAGAGTGAGTAGTAGAGAGTGAGTAGTAGAGAGTAGTAGAGAGTGAGTAGTAGAGAGAGAGTAGTAGAGAGTAGTAGAGTGAGTAGCAGAGAGTAGTAGATAGTGAATAGTAGAGAGTAGAAGAGAGTGAGTAGTAGAGAGAGAGTAGTAGAGAGTGAGTAGTAGAGAGTGAGTAGTAGAGAGAGTAGTAGAGAGTTCTGGAGAGTGAGTAGTAGAGAGAGAGTAGTAGAGAGTAGTAGAGAGTGAGTAGTAGAGAGTAGTCAGTCAGTGTCAGTCAGTGCCAGTCAGTCAGTGTCAGTCAGTCAGTGTCAGTGTCAGTCAGTCAGTGTCAGTCAGTCAGTCAGTCAGTGTCAGTCAATCAGTGTCAGTAAGTGTCAGTCAATCAGTGTCTGTCAGTCAGTCAGTGTCAGTCAATCAGTGTCAGTCAGTCAGTCAGTGTCAGTCAGTCAGTGTCAGTCAGTCAGTGTCAGTCAGTAAGTGCCAGTCAATCAGTTGCAGTCATTGTTAGTCAGTCAGTTCCAGTCAATCAGTGTCAGTGTCAGTCAGTGTCAGTCAATCAGTGTCAGTCAGTGTCAATCAGTCAGTGTCAGTCAGTCAGTGTCAGCTAGTCAGTGTCAGCTAGAGCAGCTCTGCTGACCTGGTTCTCTGCCTCTAAAGCAGCTCGGCTGACGTGGTTCTCTCCCTCTAAAGCAGCGCTCCTGACCTGGTTTCTCTGGCTCTACAGCAGGTCTGCTGACCTGGTTCCCTGGCTCTAGAGCAGCTCTGCTGACCTAGTTCTTAGGCTACAGAGCAGCACTGCTAATCTGGTTATCCAGCTCTAAAGCAGCTCTGCTGACCCGGTTCTATGGCTCTAAAGCAGTTCTGCTGACATGGTTCTCTGGCTCTATAGCCGCTCTGCTGACCTGGTTCTCTCCCTCTAGAGCAGCTCTGCTGACCTGGTTCTCTGGCTCTAAAGCAGCTCTGCTGACCTAGTTCTATGGCTCTAAAGCATCCCTGCTGACTTGGTTCTCTGGCTCTAGAGCAGCTCTGCTGACCTGGTTCTCTGGCTCTAAAGCAGCTCTGTTGGCCTGGTTCTCTGGCTCTAAAGCAGCTCTGCTGACCTGGTTCTCTCCCTCTAAAGCAGCTCTGCTGACCTGGTTTCTCTGGCTCTAAAGCAGCTCTGCTGACTTTGTTCTCTGGCTCTAGAGCAGCTCTGCTGACCTGGTTCTCTGGCTCTAAAGCAGCTCTGCTGGCCTGGTTCTCTGGCTCTACAGCAGCTCTGCTGACCTGGTTCTATGGCTCTAAAGCAACTCTGCTGACCCAGTTCTCTGGCTCTACAGCAGCTCTGCTGGCCTGGTTCTCTGGCTCTAAAGCAGCTCTGCTGACCTGGTTCTCTCCCTCAAAATCAGCTCTACTGACCTGGTTCTCTGACTCTAGAACAGCTCTGCTGACCTGGTTCTATGGCTCTAAAGCAGCTCTGCTGACCTGGTTCTCTGGCTCTAAGCAGCTCTGCTGACCTGGTTCTCTGGCCCTAGAGCAACTCTGCTGACCTGGTTCTCTGGCTCTAAAGCAGCTCTGATGACCTGGTTCTCTCCCTCTACAGAGGTCTGCTGACCTGGTTCTCTGGTTCTAAAGCAGTTCTGCTGACCTGGTTCTCTGCCTCTAGAGCGGCTCTGCTGACCTGGTTCTATGGCTCTAAAGCAGCTCTGCTGACCTGGTTCTCTGGCTCTAGAGCAGCTGTGCTGACCTGGTTCTCTGGCTCTAAAGCAGCTCTTCTGACCTGGTTATCTCCCTCTAAATCAGCTCTACTGACCTGGTTCTCTGCCTCTAGAGCAGCTCTGCTGACCTGGTTCTATGGCTCTAAAGCAGCTCTGCTGACCTGGTTCTCCCCCTCTAAAGCAGCTCAGCTGACCTGGTTTCTCTGGCTCTACAGCATCTCTGCTGACCTGGTTCTCTGGCTCTAAAGCAGCTCTGCTGACTTGGTTCTCTGGCTCTAGAGCAGCTCTGCTGACCTGGTTCTCTGGCTCTAAAGGAGCTCTGCTGACCTGGTTCTATGGCTCTGAAGCAGCTCTGCTGCCCTGGTTCTCTGGCTCTAAAGCAGCTCTGCTGACCTGGTTCTCTGGCTCTAAAGCAGCTCTGCTGACCTGGTTCTCTCCCTCTAAAGAGGTCTGCTGACCTGGTTCTCTGGCTCTAAAGCAGTTCTGCTGACCTGGTTCTCTCCCTCTAAAGCAGCTCTGCTGACCTGGTTTCTCTGGCGCTACAGCAGCTCTGCTGACCTGGTTCTCGGCCTCTAGAGCAGCTCTGCTGACCTGGGTCTCTGGCTCTAGAGCAGCTCTGATGGCCTGAGTCTCTGGCTCTAAAGCAGCTCTGCTGACCTGGTTCTCTGGCTCTAAAGCAGCTCTGCTGACCTGGTTCTATGGCTCTAAAGCAGCTCTGCTGACCTGGTTCTCTGGCTCTAGAGCAGCTCTGCTGACCTGCTTCTTAGGCTCTAGAGCAGCTCTACTGACCTGGTTCTCTGGCTCTACAACGGCTCTGCTGACCTGGTTTCTCTGGCTCTACAGCAGCTCTGCTGACCTGGTTCTCTGCACTCACGATGCACATACCCGACTTTGCGAAAATATATTTAAAAATATTATATGTTTATTATAAGTAAAAATATATTATTTTTATGAATTTCTTAGATAATCTCTTGCCCTAATATGTATATTAAAGACACATACATATCATTTTGGAACATAATTTTTTTTGCGGGAGTCGTGCACCCAGCACGCCCTAGCACGTATAGGACGTCACGTGGGACCCACAACCGCGCAAGCATCTCGTCCCGTAATGCGCATGTGTCACGAATGCGTGGGAGCAGGAGTCGCGGACTGGTCGCATACCAATCGCGCACATCACGTAATATTAAATGTATATGATGTAACTGAAAAAACACGCAGCCAACGCACACCGTACGTGGATCCTTCATGACTTTTCTAAAATGGCAGCTAGAAGGCATGCACCCACCGTGATGTGTACGCTTTGAGTGCGCGACTCCGAAAAAAAATTGATTTTTTTAAAAGAAAATAATATAAATATATTAAAATAAAAAATGAAAACAAGAAAATTAATCAACATTTCAGTTTGAATTTTTTAGAAAAAAATTCGCAATTTTCAGAAAAATATATAATGTTATTTAATGAATAAAAAATGTATAAATAAACAGTTGAAAAACTGTAGAAAATCCGTACAAAAAAATAGGTATAACTACTATCACACTTAAAAATTAGCATTTAAAAAACCTTTGAAATTGACTGAAAAAAAACATAGGTTCCAGAGATGTTTTAGTTAGAAATTAGCATTTAAAAAAGCTTTGAAATTCACTGAGAAAACCATAGGTTTCAGAGACGTTATAGTTAGAAATTAGCATTTAAAAAACCTTAGAAATTCACAGAAAAAACCATAGGTTTCAGGGGTGTTATAGTTAGCTGGCCATTTCACTTGCACAAAACCATAGAAATTCCTCCGTTATAGTTAGTTCTGCTAACTATAGCTCGCGCTCCCTCAATGCATTGCTGATGATGTCACATATTGCATAATTCATCACATGGTCAGTGACATCACTGATGACATCACTGATGACATTTCAAATGACATCACTGATGACATCATTCACATGACAATCTGATACACCTCATCATACACTAGTATAACCTTTCATCACTCACTGTAAAATACATTGTACCATATTTGAAACAATTGACACACCAATACCAGTTACTACATAACGACTCACTGATTCTTAAGTCTACACACACAACTACCCATTCAACAACAGAATCATTTATACATGCAGTCACTAATTAATAGAATACTATCAAATGCACTTATACACATATATAGACATTGACACATCAGCAGTCATCTTAGTCGGTTATGCAGTCATCCTACTCACTCATGAAAAAAATTAATCACATTTACATTCACTCACTTACACAATTATCCAACAACACCTCATTTATTCAAACACATAGTAACTGATAGTTAATATGTTAAAAATTACCATTACAATTATACACTCATTCATATAGTTACTCTCGCAATCACTTACACATACTTATTTATATATACCAACTCTCACATACAATGCCTTTTATTTTTTTACTTTGTTGAAGATGTACAACTAAAACATATATTCACTCACCAACACACAAATAAATACACTCATTCACCCAAACAACTGTTTCCACCTGCACTCTTAAACCTAAACACCTAGTCAATCAACCATTCACACATCTATGCATAGAGTTACACACACACCATCCAACCACACACAAACTCAGTGTCCCATACAAATACTCACCCAACTAATCAATAACTAATATACACACTCATGTAGTTAGTGACGAATTGATGCAGCATGTTACAACAACAGAGACAGTGATGCTCACATTCACATAGTTTAGTTACTAATCCATGTATTGAGTGAGACACTTTTAATTACTCACTTAAACAGACCGTCAGACAGCTACTAAATCCTCCATCCAGATAGTTATATATCCACTCAATCTTCAATACAGATTGGTATATATATAATACATATTTAAATTTCAAACTAAACCACATTCACTGGATGATGTCATCAGTGATGTCATCAGTGATGTCATTTGAGATGTCATCAGTGATATCATCAGTGATGTCACTGACCATGTCATGAATGATGCAATATGTGACATCTTCAGCAGTGCATTGCGGGCGCGCGTGTTATAGATAGCAGAACTAACTATAACGGAGGAATTTCTATGGTTTTGTATGAGTGAAATGGCCAGCTAACTATAACACCCCTGAAACCTATGGTTTTTTCTGTGTATATATATATATATATATATATATTCACTTAAAAAATCATAGGTTTCACACACGTTATAGTTAGGAATTAGCATTTATAAAACCTTGCAAATTCACTTAAAAAACCATAGGTTTCATACAGGTTATATTTAGGTGGATATTTCTCTCGTAAAAAACCAATGAAACTCCCCCGTTATAGTTAGTTCAGATAACTATAACTCGCGTGCCCGCAATCCACTGCTGATGACGTCACATATTACATCACTCAAGACATGGTCAGTGGCATCACTCATGACATCACTGATGACATCATCCTTGTGATAGAGTGGCGGTCGGGCGAGTTATAGTTATCTGAACTAACTATAACGGGGGAGTTTCATTGGTTTTTTACGAGAGAAATATCCGCCTAACTAAAACCTGTGTGAAACCTATGGTTTTTTAAGTGAATTTGCAAGGTTTTTTAAATGCTAATTCCTAACTATAACGTGTGTGAAACCTATGGTTTTTTAAGTGAATTTGTACGGTTTTTTAAATGCTAAGTTATGTATTTCTTAATATTTTTTTATTTTTTTTATTTTACCATGCGCACCCCGCGATTTAAAAAAAAAAAATTTAATGTTTTTTTCCCCCTGGGGGGTCCTTCTGTGACCCCCTGACAAAGGCTAGGGGGTCAGGAACTCTCTTCCCTGCCCCCTTTTCACGTTTTCCACCTTTTTTCCCCCTTTCCTTTTCAGTGCGAGAGACAAAATGGCGGCCGACACTTCCTGATTTCGACCGATTCGAATGTTGACTGACATCTAACAACCAATCAGAATTTCGCTCGCGCACAGCACCGTGCACGCACGGTGCGCTCACGGTGCACGCGTATAGATATGTATATGCTTTTAAATGCTATTTTCTCAGGAAATACTGAACAGATTGACACCAGACCTGCAAAAGGCACTTCCCTGACCTGAGGACTACCTCTCTGCCAAATTTCAAGTAATTCTGTTCAGCCGTTCGGGCTGTACCTTTGACTAAAGGTCCTATGGAAAAATGCATGGGGAGAACACGTTTTGGGACCCCCCTTTTTTCTCGGCCCCCGCTTGACGAATCACCCCGAGACTTTCAGGGTAGGAGCTGAGCGGAGCGCCCCATTAGTTTTGAAAATTTCGCGAGGATTCGTCAACCGGCGCAAAAGTTATTCAAAATAGAATTTTCAGATTTCCTATGGAAACACGGTCCTAACTATACCTATCTACTGGCGACCGCCAGTAGATTATATATATATATATATATATATATATATATATATATATATATATATATAAAATCTCTGTTGGTTTTTCTTTAAGGCTCATATACATCCTTTATCCTATACTGGCACTCACCAATATATATATATTATCTACTGGTGGTCGCCAGTAGATAGTTATAGTTAGGACTTATTTTCCATAGGAAATCCGCAACATTCTATTTCCAATATGTCTGGCGCCGGTTGATGAATCCTCGCGAAATTTTCCAAACTTTTGGCCATCTCCGCTCCTACCCTGAAAGTTTTGTGGTGATTCGTAAAGCGGGGGCCGAGAAAAAAGGGGGTCCCAAAACACGTTTTCCCCATGCAATTTCCCATAGGATCTGTTGTCGCAGCTACAGCCCGAACCGCTGAACAGAATGACACCAAATTTGGCAAAGAGGTAGTCCTCAGTTCAGACTCGTGCCTTTTGAATAAATGGTGTGAATCTGTTCATTATTTCCTGAGAAAATTAGGGTAAAAAAGTTAGTGATCCGCGGACCCTACCCGCACCGTAAGCGTACCCTCCCTGAATCGAGCGCGCACCCTCCCGATCGCGCGCTGAAAGCTAATTGGCTGTCGAGTGTCTGTCTACATTCAAAACCAGGAACTGTTGGCGGACATTTTCTGCCTCAGTAGAAGCGAGGCTGAAGAAGCAAGGGGAATAAGTGTGTAAAACATATAAAGGGGCAGAGTGGAAATACTCTGACCCTCTAGAGGTGCTTAGGGGATCCCAGAAGGACCCCCTGGGGCCCCCTTTAAAAAAAAAAAAAGAATGGCGAAATGCGCGCAGGGTGCACGCATCCTATTGCATTTGGTGCACCGATCCTCTCATTGGGTGCGTGGATCCAAGGAATTTGTTTTTGAAAAAAGACAAGAAATCATTGGTTGTATGACAACCTTCTACACTGAAAGGTAGGGTGCATGTTTCTGTTTTTTAAACGTATGATTCTTATTGGTTAACAAAAAGTGTGTGAAAGGAACATTATATATGATAAGCTGATATGTTGGAAAGTCAAGCACACTTGCTGTCTTGATTAGCAAGATTGTGTGCTGAACTTGTGACCTGTGTGCTCAGTGCAGTGTTCCATGACCTGTTTCTATGGTAACAGGCAGAAGGCAGATTGGGGGAAGGGTTGAAATGTATTTCATTTGGAAAGGGGCGAAATGTTTAACCAATAGAAATGTGTGTTTGCTTTTGAATTTATGTGTGAAGGATTGTGATTTGATGTTTACATGTATATGTGTGGAAAATGAAAGGGAAACTTTGCCATTCTTTGTTTTTGCTGAGAGGTGCACAGTGCAGAGATTCTGTATAAGAAAATCTGGTTTTCGACTGATATCTGGTGTGTGACTGATATATTTCTTAATCTACAAAACAACTTGAAAGGTGAGTTATTTAATTGTGAGGGGATGTATGTAAACTATTTTCATTTTAATCAGACTAATGTATTTCTCCTGCTAAAGTGTAGGGAGTACTTTTTTTCTCTACAATCTTATTGACAGTGTGTGTACATGTAGAAACCATTCTGTTATAAGCATTTGTGTTTTTCATGTGTTTGCAGACAGATAACTGTGCTGTTTTTATATTTTGGTAGAATTAGAAACCAGTCATTGTTTATGAATTTCTGAAATGAGTTATGTTTCTATACTAAAATGTAGTACTCCTTCTAGATGAAGAAATGTGTTTTGGTATAGTGCAAGGGATAGTGCTGTTTGTCTAGAATCACACAGTGAGTATGTGTGCATTTGGGAACCACTGTGAGAGAAGCATTTGGTGACATTGTGTATTTGCTGACAGATAACTGTTTTAAAACCTGTCATTCTGTCAAGTTTTAGTAGCATTAGAAGCTTTGACACTAATGTGCTGTATTTTAATATATAGATTGTGTGTAGTCTCCTTACCCCTTGCACAGTAGTGGATGAGTTTTTGTAAGCTGCTAGGGATAGTGTTGTTTGTCTAGAATCACACTGTGAGTCTGTGTGCATTTGGGAACCACTGTGAGAGAAGTATTTGGTAACATTGTGTATTTGCTGACAGATAACTGTTTTAAAACCTGTCTTGTTGTCAAGTTTTAGTAGCATTGGAAGGCAGTTTTTGCTTATGCTTTGATTAAATGAGTCAGGCTTTGACACAAAAGTGCAGTCCTGAAATATGTAGATTGTGTGCAGTTCCCTTACCACTTCCACAGTAGTACATGATTTTTTGCAAACTCCTAGGTATAGTGGTTGTTGTCTAGAATCACACTGTGAGTCTGTGTGCATTTGGGAACCACTGTGAGAGAAGCATTTGGTAACATCGTGTATTTTCTAGCAGATAACTCTTTTAAAACCTGTCATGTTGTCAAGTTTTAGTAGCATTAGAAGCCAGTCTTTGCTTATGCGTTGATTAAATGAGTCATGCTTTGACACTAAGGTGCTGTACTTAAATATGTACATTGTGTGCAGTATTAAATATATGAACGAGAGCGACCCCTTGTATCTTCCAAGGGAATGGGGTACTAATACCACTACATAAGATGCAATCCCTCTGCTGGGACACAATGGTACAATGCTAGTATCACGTAACACCACAATCAATCCTATTCCACTCAAAAAGTCATGATATATTAATCACATTTATTATATAAAAAAATTACATACATGTATTTCATAAAAACAAATTATACATTTACATGAATATTTAAAAACACAGAATTTCACACCATATACTGATTGACAAATATTGATTCAAATACATATGACAACCTGTTATGAGCCCGCATAACAGAGAACAACGAGAGACAGTATACTTTGTCATTTGTTACACATCCTATTGGGTAATGAGTCAATATCCGTAGTTTGTGATATATTGCACAATTATATCTACTCCTGAAACCACGGTTCTCCCAAGATTGTGTAGTTCAGAAGCGTCGACGCGTTTCGATGGTAAGTTTTATTAATCCATCTTTGTCAAGACAAGTTTATAGGCTTTAAGTCCTCATAATTTGATCTGGGACCTATTGAAAGAATTTTTTTTTATTTATATTGCTATTGTGGAATTCATACTCAGTTCTCTGATTTTTATCTGAGCCGGTGTCTCTCTATTTATCGAACCTAGCTCATAATACTCTCATAAATACATTGTTGGGCACTATTGTATTCTTATATAGTTATTAATGCTCCTAACATGAGCAGAATAAAATGTATTCCCGGGAGAGAACTATCCCCTTAGCTCGTAAAAAGCCAGCACAGTACATATTATTATCAGAGAGAACCACTTACTTCTCTATATTTCAAGATGATTTTCCTGATTTATATTATCATCAATAATCCTGATTTCTATTATACGTCGAGGTAACGGAGATCCGAGCTGTCTCTCCTCCCGTGCACCTCACCTAATGTGAAAGACATTGTAATACGCACACATGTTAGCACTGCTTACATCAAACCAATGTTTCTCATCTTGCAAAAGCATCATATACTGCTCCCATCTACCTGGTGGCCCTTAGAGTACTGCCCCTACAATCTTATCTTATTATGAGTAGTGCTACAAATAGTCCGAAAGACTACTTACTTGTCTGTTTCACGGACGGATATCTTAGTATATATTAAAATCGACGTGACGGGGATCCGTGATAACTCTCCCTCAATGTACGTCACCTGTTCTGAAAAACGTGCGCGAATATTAGCGCCACGTACAAACTCACACATATCACATTTCCTACTAGTGGGGCATAATGTCCCCATAAGTACGTTCTATCATTAGCAACTCTGTTCTTATGCTCTCACCTCTATGCTCGATGTTATCAGCTTCGAGTGCGGAAATGCTCCTGTCTAATCTCGCCTCGACTTCGCCTAAAGCGTCTGCTTATTTGTTGGTACTACCGTTGGCTGTGATAGGTCAGAATACACACATGACCCTATCACGTGTCATATATTTGTTGCCCAGGAGATGTGTCGAGGTAAAAAAACACTGTTTTTATTAAGCATGCGATGCATGCAAATATATGAGTAGGTATACGGAATATGCAATGACGCGACCCCACACACAGTCATAACGTCATTAGATTAGCTTAGAAGTCCTGTTTACATAATAAGTAGTCGTTGATTTTGTCTCGTAATTTCGAACGAAATATCTTCAAACAGCTGCCAACTTTATTGTCCCATTTGTATAATGATCCTAAGGACATACACAAGTTCTCTTACATATCGTGTACAGATATTATCCTATATACTCCCTATTAACCTTCTGTATGCCAAAGACACAATATTACAAATCGAAAACTTTCCACATATTTCGACATATTTTAGGGATACAGTATTCGGTGGATATAATGACAGGGAGGGAACTAGGATGGATATGTGAGAATGAATATAAATTCTTATTGAACTCCCACCCCATGACACCGGCCATCTATGGACTTCCCAAAATCTATAAAAGTACCACTGATCCACCTATGAGGCCTATTGTCAGTAGTGTGGGATCATTATTGGAGCCCTTGAGTAACTATGTAGACCATTTTCTCAAACCGATTGTCCTGAAACAAAGATCTTACTTGAAGGATACAGCACACGCTATCTCTGTTTTTGAGGGGCAGGGCTTCAACAGGGTTACCCAGTTTCTGGTGACCCTGGATATTGAAGCCCTGTATACGAATATCCCCCAGAATGACACCATAAGAGTAATTTCTAATATTTTAGAACGATATGTAAGAGAACTTGTGTATGTCCTTAGGATCATTATACAAATGGGACAATAAAGTTGGCAGCTGTTTGAAGATATTTCGTTCGAAATTACGAGACAAAATCAACGACTACTTATTATGTAAACAGGACTTCTAAGCTAATCTAATGACGTTATGACTGTGTGTGGGGTCGCGTCATTGCATATTCCGTATAACTACTCATATATTTGCATGCATCGCATGCTTAATAAAAACAGTGTTTTTTTACCTCGACACATCTCCTGGGCAACAAATATATGACACGTGATAGGGTCATGTGTGTATTCTGACCTATCACAGCCAACGGTAGTACCAACAAATAAGCAGACGCTTTAGGCGAAGTCGAGGCGAGATTAGACAGGAGCATTTCCGCACTCGAAGCTGATAACATCGAGCATAGAGGTGAGAGCATAAGAACAGAGTTGCTAATGATAGAACGTACTTATGGGGACATTATGCCCCACTAGTAGGAAATGTGATATGTGTGAGTTTGTACGTGGCACTAATATTCGCGCACGTTTTTCAGAACAGGTGACGTACATTGAGGGAGAGTTATCACGGATCCCCGTCACGTCGATTTTAATATATACTAAGATATCCGTCCGTGAAACAGACAAGTAAGTAGTCTTTCGGACTATTTGTAGCACTACTCATAATAAGATAAGATAAGATTGTAGGGGCAGTACTCTAAGGGCCACCAGGTAGATGGGAGCAGTATATGTTGCTTTTGCAAGATGAGAAACATTGGTTTGATGTAAGCAGTGCTAACATGTGTGCGTATTACAATGTCTTTCACATTAGGTGAGGTGCACGGGAGGAGAGACAGCTCGGATCTCCGTTACCTCGACGTATAATAGAAATCAGGATTACTGATTATAATATAAATCAGGAAAATCATCTTGAAATACAGAGAAGTAAGTGGTTCTCTCTGATAATAACATGTACTGTGCTGGCTTTTTACGAGCTAAGGGGATAGTTCTCTCCCGGGAATAAATTTTATTCTGCTCATGTTAGGAGCATTAATAACTATATAAGAATACAATAGTGCCCAACAATGTATTTATGAGAGTATTATGAGCTAGGTTCGATAAATAGAGAGACACCGGCTCAGATAAAAATCAGAGAACTGAGTATGAATTCCACAATAGCAATATAAATAAAAAAAAATTCTTTCAATAGGTCCCAGATCAAATTATGAGGACTTAAAGCCTATAAACTTGTCTTGACAAAGATGGATTAATAAGACTTACCATCGAAACGCGTCGACGCTTCTGAACTACACAATCTTGGGAGAACCGTGGTTTCAGGAGTAGATATAATTGTGCAATATATCACAAACTACGGATATTGACTCATTACCCAATAGGATGTGTAACAAATGACAAAGTATACTGTCTCTCGTTGTTCTCTGTTATGCGGGCTCATAACAGGTTGTCATATGTATTTGAATCAATATTTGTCAATCAGTATATGGTGTGAAATTCTGTGTTTTTAAATATTCATGTAAATGTATAATTTGTTTTTATGAAATACATGTATGTAATTTTTTTATATAATAAATGTGATTAATATATCATGACTTTTTGAGTGGAATAGGATTGATTGTGGTGTTACGTGATACTAGCATTGTACCATTGTGTCCCAGCAGAGGGATTGCATCTTACATTGTGTGCAGTACCCTTACCTCTTCTAGACAAGTGAATGAGTTTTGGTAAACTCCTAGGATAGTGCTGCTTGTCTAAAATCACACTGTGAGTCTGTGTGCATTTGGGTAAGGATTGTGATAGAAGCATTTGGTAACATCGTGTATTTGCTGACAGATAACTGTTTTAAAACCGGTCATGTTGTCAAGTTTTAGTAGCTTTAGAAGCCAGTCTTTGCTTATGCATTAATAAAATGAGTCATGCTTTGACACTAATGTGCTGTACTTAAATATGTAGATTGTGTGCAGTACCCTTACCTCTTCTAGACTAGTGAATGAGTTTTGGTAAACTCCTAGGATAGTGTTGCTTGTCTAAAATCACATTGTGAGCCTGTGTGCATTTGGGTAAGGATTGTGATAAAAGCATTTGGTAACATCGTGTATTTGCTGACAGATAACTGTTTTAAAACCGGTCATGTTGTTAAGTTTTAGTAGCTTTAGAAGCTATTCTTTGCTTATGCATTGAAAAAATGATTCAGGGTTTGACACTAAAGTGCAGTACCATGTACTATTCTCTTCACTGTGCCAGAACTGAAAATGTAAATGTTTTACCCAGGCACTGTCCTACCAGTAGTCTGATGATTTAGTCAGTTTCCAAGTACTCATGTTGTGAACCATACATTACCACATAGACTGCTTCAAATGTCTATGCAGTATGCATGCAGTCTTCTAACATACTATACACTTGTCTTTCACACCTTCAGTTCCCTAGTCAGTATCCATACAATCCAGCAAACATCCTGCCACTCCCTTTGCACTCCTCTAGTGACCCATTCAGTACTAAGTACGAATCCATTCACTATGTCAAAAGCCAACTACTTATAAATTCACCCAGGCACTCTCCTTGCTGTACGCTAATCATTCCGTCAGTTCCCAAGTACTCATGCAGTGAGCCAGGCCTTAGCACATAGACTGCTTCAAATGCCTATTCACTATGCATGCAGGCCTCTAGCCACCTACACAGTTGTCTTTCACACCTTGACTTCCCCAGTCAGTATTCATACACTTCTAGCAAACACCCTGTTACTCACCCAGTGTGTCTCCTTATAGTACTGTAATCATTCAGTCAGTTAGCATGTAGTCTTTTAGTGAGGTAGGTTTTAGGGCATGAACTGCTTCAAAGTAGTATGCACTATGCATGTAGTGTTTTAACCATCGTCACACTTGTGGTTCAGGGCTATAGTTTCTTAGTCAGTTTTTATATAAAATGTGTTTGTACAGTAATGGAATAGTATAAATTTGAAAGTTATTAATATACATTTATTTGTGATTATTTTTTACAGATACTGTTTTTCAACGTAAAAATAGAGAAATCATGCCAGAAAAAAAAAGAAAAAGAAAAGAAACTCAAAAAGGCGCAGGAGCAGGAGTGTTTCTCATCCGTTTGCACTCTTCTCGTGCAAGATTGTTTGGATGAAGGGTCTTTAGGTGTTTCATCATACTTGCCGTGCCGTATGAGTATTTCTTGTTAGGATCCCCTCGCGACAGAACTCCATTGCAAATCTTGCACGTGACCAAGGTGGCATTGGTCTTTGTTTGCCCCTCGGGAAAAGTAAAAAATGTCCACACCACTGAAGAAAAACGTTGTGGGCGTGGTGCCTCCTCCAAAAATTCATCCTTAGATTCAGTGAATATTTTTAAGCAACAACATTTACAGTTTTTGTAAGTTAAACTTATAAAATGTTGTTAGCCGTAAGCATTTTATATATGTGTGATTTGTATCTTGTGATATTTTACTGAGAATAGCATGTTGTTGTTTTTTTAACAATCTTTCTGGTTGTTTTTTTTTTACCCGCTGTTAAGTGATGAGTACGATTGAAATCACTATTTTTAGTGAAATTCAATATATTCTGAGAACAGCAAAAAAGGCAAACAAATTACTTTGTGGAAATTATGCTGTGTTGTAAAAAATTTATTATTACATGTTATAATTTTTATTTCCTTGTCTTTCACAGATCCAAATTTTAAAATAAGCAATTTATATGCATTTAGATTGCAATGAAAATCTGAAAAAAATGTATACCATTTTTTATTCCTATTACTGTGAAGGTAAGTTCAACTAAGTCTCAATATGCAGAATGAGGAGGTCTGCAAGAAGCTACAAAGTTGAAACACGTTTCTAAAAACACTCTGTTTATACCTATGTAGTTTTAAAATCTGACCATAATCAGATATCATGTGACCTGCAAAAAAAGAGATTTGAGGGGTTCATAATATTTCCCATTGTACCTATTGAAGGACCACAATCATTCCAATCATTCTTCTTTGAACATCTTTGCAGACAAAACTCTGTGCTTACCTTCTATCATTCGCAAGGAATTTTAAAACCCGGAAATATGTCACTTTTTGTAACATAGTTATTGCGCAAGACACTCTTTCATATTTACAAAGAGAGGAAAAGGCACTCTGTGCACTTTTTATACTCCATGTAAATACAACCTCATTACGCACACCAGTTTGCGTTGAAAGGGTGTTCTATAAGTGCTGTTGTGCATGATTGCACTGAATACTCATAGAACAAGACACATGTCTAGATTTATCATAAATCATAAATCTCAATATGTGTGTGAATGCTGCACCATTCTAAAATTGGTGTAGGAAAGCACAACAAGGAGACTTGTTTTCATTTCTCCACATTTTTATATCTTCAATGCATGCTACAATGCTCAGCATACATTGAAAGAGAAAAATGCCTTTACTAATTGTTTTTGTGCAGGAAGGTGTGTCTTCCTGCACAAAAACAAACAGCACATGACACAGATATCCTTGCACTATGGTGCAAGGGTGCCTGTGTCATCACATGGCTGCAGTTTAAGCAGCCGTGCAGAGAGAAGCATAGCTTTGCAACATATTTATGTACATATGTTGCATCCCTGTGCTTTGGAAGTACTACAACACACTGCAGTTAAAGAGATTACTGTGTGATGCTGCAGCACTTCCTCATAGTTCTGCACTTATACATTCACCATACGCTACTAATGCATTCATTCAGTCAATTACGTACTACACATATATTCTAAACTTTTACACTCTAACAAAGAAATTTAGCTCTTTTTTTAAACCAGGAAAGTTAGTTCTTACAAGAACTTTTTTTTTCTTCTTTTTGTTTTTTATTTTTTGGGGGGTTTTCTGAACAATTTTTAATTTTTGGGGGTTTTTCTGCAAAAGAACCCAAAAAAAAAAAAACAGGAGGAACCAAACAATGAACTTCAGGGAACAATAAAAAAAACAAAAAAATACCTAGCAGATATGACTTTCTTGCCGGTGGCAGATCAGATCGATCGACTGCTCACCGTAGCACAAAGTCGCATTGCACTTAATGCAGAGCACTTTTAAAAATTTAAATTGAGGACGGATGTCCAAATTTTGGGCTGATGGATGCACTCTTGAAGTGCTCGGCTGCGATGAGGTGGAAGGCGCAGGAGCAGGAGTGTTTCTCATCCGTTTGCACTCTTCTCGTGCAAGATTGTTTGGATGAAGGGTCCTTAGGTGCTTCATCATACTAGCCATGCCGCACGAGTATTTCTTGTTAGGATCCTCTCGCGACAGCACTCTTTTGCAAATCTTGCATGGGACCAAGGTGGCATTGGTCTTATTCTGCCCCTCGGGAAAAGTAAAACATTTCCACACCACTGAAGTAAAGCTTTCTTTGCATGGTGCCTCCTCCAAAAATTCATCCTCAGATGTATGATGAGATGCAGGTGATGCCTGCTGCCCTGAAGCCATTTTTAGTTGAAAAAAGTTAGAGCTAAGTGTAAACTTAGTCTAAAAAAATCTTCTTCTCTGCAAAGAGATGCTCCTTCAAAGAAGGTCAAAGAAGAATGATTGAATTGGGTGGGGTCTTTCAATAGTTAGAAGAGGAAGTGTAATGAACCAATCAAATCTCTTTTTTGCAGGTCACTTGGGATCCGCGCACCTTGCGCATACGCAGCACGCAACCAGCGCGCATCCGCGAAATTGAATTAAAAAAAATTATAGGATTAGATGTAAAAATATATATTCGTTTTAAGACTAGTTTAGAATTTGTCATCAATTAATATTCACATGAAATACATATACATATGTTTTTTTAAATGTTAAATATTTCGTGGGATCCACGCACCTACCGCGTCATAGACACAGATGACGCATCGCGGAAGCGTGTAAACGTCGCGTTACGTACATTGAACGTGTCGCGTATAGGCTGGGAGTCGCGTACCTGTCGCATTGCAATCGCGCACTAAACACGTACCCAACGCATACCATGCACGGATGCTATTGCGTAGGGATCGAGAACGGTGTGCATAGGGTGCCCGGATCCAAAAAGATGGAAAAAATATATATAAAATAAAGTTTTGAACATATAGTTAAAGAAATATTTTTTAAAATATGTTTGAAAAACCCAATAAAACAAATATTATTTTTTAATTTTTAAAATAATTAATTAAAAAAATACATTTAAAAAATGGTGATTAAAAAAGAATTTCAAAAAAACATAATTAATGAAATTGACACACTGAATTTGAAAAATATAGAAATCCAATGAAAATCATTAAACATGATATCTTTAGAGATAAGTTATAGATAGGAATTAGCATTTAAAAAACCTTTGAAATTCACTGAAAAAACCATTGGTTTTCATGCACGTTATAGTTAGGAAATGGCATTTAAAAAACCTTAGAAATTCACTAAAAAAACCATAGGTTTCAGGGGCGTTATAGTTAGCTGGACATTTCCCTCGTACAAAACCCTAGAAATTCCCCTGTTATAGTTAGTTCAGCTAACTATAACTCGCGCCCCCGCAATGCACTGCTGATGACGTCACATATTACATCACTCATGACATGGTCAGTGACATCACTGATGACATCTCAAATGACATCACTGATGACATCACTGATGACATCATCCACGTGATAAATTAGTGCATCTTCTCACACCCTAATATAACCTTTGAAACACCGACTCAAAATTTAAGACGGCCATTCTCAAAACCATAGATACTCCAATACCAATAACTACATACCCACTCATTGACTCTTAGGTCTACATACATTTCCACTCACTCACCTGTACAGACACTCATACTTACAGTCACTCTGTACAAGACTATCATATGCATTTATACACCTATATAGACACTCACACACCGCTAATTATCCATTGAGGTACTGACACACCTAGTCAGTCATGCTAATAATTAAACACAGTCCAATTTACTCACCTATACAGTTAAACACACTCAAGTTCACTTACTCATAAAAATACTAACAATTTCTGACGCTCTTATACAATTACTAATACAAGCACACACTCATCCATACAGCCACTCCCGCAATCACACACTCTCACATATAGATAGTTATATACTCTTACACACATATACACTGCGTTTCACATATGTAGTTACTGACACATGTACAACTGAGATATATATTCAATCACTAACACACCCATACATACACTCACCCAACCATACAGTCCATCACAATTGCACTCTTAAAACCATGCACCCACTGAATCACCCTCTCACACATCTATGCACAGAGTCACACACACCCTACCCACACAAACACTCAGGCACCCATACAGATACTCAGACAACCAATCAATAACCCATATAGACACTCATATAGATATTCACAAAACCATACAGCCACTCATACACCAACACACAGACACATACAGACATTCACACAGTTTAGTCACTAGTCTGCAGTAAGATACATTTAATGACTCATGTATAGAGTCAGTTACGCACCTAGAAAATCACCCATTCACACACTTATACACCCACTCATTCTTCCATAGGCCTTTCACTATAAATATATAAAACATATTTAAACTTTTCAGAAAAACACACATTCACTGGATGATGTCATCAGTGATGTCATTTGAGATGTCATCAGTGATGTCATCAGTGATGTCACTGACTATGTCATGAGTGATGTAATATGTGACGTCATCAGCAGTGCATTGCGGGGGCGCGAGTTATAGTTAGCTGAACTAACTATAACAGGGGAATTTCTAGGGTTTTGTACGAGGGAAATGTCCAGCTAACTATAACGCCCCTGAAACCTATGGTTTTTTAGTGAATATATATAAAGGATGTATATGAGCCTTAAAGAAAAACCAACAGAGATTATAGATTAATTGAAATTGACATTGTAGAGATTAAGAGTGCAAAAATCAATTAAAGAACAAGTCAGTCTATAAGTGCCATTCCTTTTTAACATTTCCATTAAACAGATTACTTAAAATGGACTCTCAGTGATAGTATTCCATTAACTCACTTTTCTATGAAACCACATACAACTATTAAGGGGAGAACAAGAGTGACTGAGGCACTCTGAACACCAAAGACCCTTCCACATGCCTAATAATATGTAGTTCACATTTTAATATTCTGAGAATGGAAACATTTTCAGTTCAAATTATTCACAGCAAAATCATTGTTATTACTCAGGGATCTGATATTGTTCTCAAGCAATGACAATGCCAGAAGGGCGGGCTTGTTTTAAGGTGTCTCTTCATTGTTATGGGATATGTCTGGATAAAGGTAACCAAAGAGTCAATGCTTTCACTTACTCGCAGGAAAGTATCACTCAAAATATCACACATTTGACAGTAGAATGTCACATAATCATCAACTGAAACCACAGAAATGTCATACATAAGCAACCTGAAAACTTGGCAGCTATGGACAGCCTCTTGATGTGTTGGACACAGCACACGGGCAGCTAAGGTCACGTGGTGAGAGGTGCGGCTGCATCTCTTTTTTAAAGCTTATAAGATGCAACATGACAGGATCACCGAGCATGGAAGACTCCGCTGCGGGTGCTAAAAGCTTGTTACATCTCTTCCCAGGCCTGCTATGTTCTCATGAATTATTGAGTAAGATGTTTCTTCCATTAACCGCGCCTCCCCTGGGAGTGGCTCAGAAGAGGGAGCGTTACATCCTACCCTGGTTGCCAAGCTCCCAGCGCACTCTGGGTCCTGCAGCCCTGGCGCCTTTCAATCATACATCAATGGGATAACATTGAATATGAGGACAGCATCAAGGGATTTGGATGAGATTTTGAAGTGTGAATATTTAAGTGCTTCATTGAACCTGTGCAAGTTGGGGACAGACGCCTGTTCATTTAGCATGATTATGTGTTTGCAATCATCATACCTCTATTCCTAGAAGATATTATTGGAAAATTGTCTATTTATATTAGGATATTTGTTACATCTGGGCAGTAATTTAAGAAGCAATGGGCCGTTGGCACTGGTGGCCAAATAGGCTGATTTATCCACTCGTGGATCTGTATTTGATCTCATTGTCATGCATTTAAGTTCTGGTGAGTCCATTCAGCACTTCATGGTTCTGACTCAAGGGTGAGGATGTGCTCACTGAAGAGACAAATGGGGAGGTGACATAAGAAATGCTCACTGGTTTTCAGGCAGCTTTTGAAAGGTTACATTGCTACAGTGTGTAGGAAGCTGTCTCTCTATATAGTTCACTAAAACGCAGTACACTATGCAGAGAGTCAAGTGACACCCAGAAGACCCAGATTGGTATACAAAGGCAAAAGTAGATAATACTACTGGTAGTATGGGTGAGCAGTTAGGTTTATCAGAGGGTAGTGCTAAGCATTTGCTGTACTCACAGAGGCAATAAAAGATACACACACTCAAAAATAAATCCATGACCAATTTGCAAATATAACATTGATTTTTATATCATTTCTCAGACCAAGAACTTCTTTCGACAGTAAGTATTTTTCAAGATATACATTTTTCAAGTTCACAAAATCGATCACTTTTCTGTGCAATTACGCACCATTGAATTCAATAGGGAAAAATATGAAAATGCATACAGTTGGATTTTGAGGTTCGCCATGGGGATTTAGGTAATAGCAAGGCCATGTCCAATGTTTCACCAGCTGGTTTAAGGGAGCATCCCGGATTCTGGGTGCTGAGGTTGTTGATAGCTGGTGTGCTACGAAGAAGGGGGCCACCTGAAAATACTCTGCACAAGGGGATTTAAAGGTAAGTCCGATGAGTCCCATTCAGGGAGCAGGTCACAAGGGCCTCAGGACCATGGGAGCACAGCTGGTTAGTTGGTACCCAGGCCAAGCAGGCTGGATGCAGTGTAGATAGGTCAGCTGGGTGGCGTGCGTCAATGTGTTTTGGCGGTCAGGAGCAGGCAGGTTGCAGGGATGATTTTGGGACAGCTGGGCCACTCACGAAGTGGATCTCAAGGGTCTTGATGTCCTTCGAAAGGGGTTTGCTTCCTGGGCAATTAGAAACTGGAATGGACTCTTCATCTGGGTGTAGGTTGCAGGGGTCTGGTACCCCGGGTAATGGTGCAGCTCCTGTAGGTCCTGGTGTCACCAAACATGATGGTGAGACAAATCTGATGCTCCAGAGCTGATGTACCTAGTTTTGCTGGGATGCTGTGTCCGGGGAGCAGCAAGTCGGTAAACCAGACTCTGCAGGTTTGGTGACAGCGGTCTGCAGGGGAGTAGCTCCTCTACCCCAAGGGAGTTCTCTGGAAATTAGTGATAGGGTGGGGATGCTCTGGGGTACTTGGAGTCCTCACAGCAGCAGGACTAGTCAGCACAGCACGATTGTCAAGTCCTAGAAGCAGCAGGCAGGGGTTTGTGCCAAAGTTCTGCAGCAGGTCTTCTGTTCTCGGGTCAGCAGCTCTTCTTTGTCCGTATCTTCTTTGTGTCCATTGAATCTAAAGTTCATGGTCCAGAGATGCCACCTAAATACTAAATGCAGAGGTGTTAAAGTGGGTGAAAGGTAGTAGCCAAGGGGATACCTATCTTTAGTGTGTCTACTCCCTTTAAGTGACCACTTCCTGTGCAAAGGGGCACTACCCAGCCCTGATATGCTAATTCCTGCCATCCCAAGATGGAGGAATTGGAAAAGGTGTGCTCACATCGCCTTCCCCACCTTAGGGATGGTGCTGGCTGGATGTGGACACACCTCCTAATTTAATTTCTCACCTGTCCTCCCACCAAATGTGGAACAGAAAAGGGGGGTAGACATCCTCCACTAAATGGAGCTACCTGGGTCACATTTCAAAGGCAGCATTGCCTTTGAAGCTTCCTGGCCTGGGGAAGGTGTAAAGCACCTCTGCCCAGAGCACATTTTGTTCCTGGCCTCTGAGAGCACTGACTCTCACCCCATGAGGTCAGAAGCATGTCTGGTGGTTGCAGGATGGCTAAGACTAGTCAGAGATCACACCAGTGCTTGGTAGGTTTTCGGGAGACGCCCTAAGGTGTCTCCTGTGGTCATTTATTAGTAAAAACAACATTGGAATCAGGGAGGATTTATTAAGACAAATTGTTTGCTACCAAACATCTTAGGGTACAGTGAAGCCATTGTGGAGATAGGAAACTCGTAATGACAATGATCCAGCTCATGTACTCTCTATGGCTTCACTGTGCATTTACAATATTCAAATATGGACTTAGATATTATAGGGTCATATTTGCTCAAGCAGATATGTCCTCACAGGGGATATGGTGCACATTTCAAAAGAAAGAGTATGCAGTTCCTCAGAGAAAAGGGGGAGTGAAAGTGTGGAGAAGAGACCGTTAGGAAGAGGAATTCCTCTATTCGGAACTAGGGTCCTCACACACCCAGCAAGCTAGGTGTCATGCTTCATCATATGGACCTGCTCCTCGTCGGGCCGGCACTGCAATGCCCGACGGGCACCCTAAAAGGGGCTCTTTAGCGGAGATCTTTAGTTCCTGGCCGTATGGTGCAGTGTGTGTGAGAGGGACCTAGTGGTGTAGATGTGAATGCATGTGTGTGGTTAAAACAAGTTGGAGAGTCCAAAAATCGGATTTTATTAGGAGTGGCACTCAACCCGGGTTGAGTGGCGCGAGGGTAGGTTGACGGCCCATTCCAGCAACAACCTTCAAGACACCAGAATCTTGGTGTCCCGGTGGCGCCACGGCCACGGACAGGAGCAGGGATACACACCACAATAGGTCCCCTTAGACATATGGCGAGATCGTTTTCCATATAACGTGTGGCAGGTAACAATTGTACTCACCACGTTGTGTAGATAATTGACAGTTCAGTAGGTCCTGAAGAATTGCCACGGATCATTAGGACCACCGGGCAAGAAACATGTTGACCACCACAGAAGAGCATAGCCAAGCTGAATCATAATATCAGCCAGCTGCCACTCTGTTTTCGTTTTAATCAAGTGGAGAGCCACTCCTAATAAAATCCGATTTTTGGACTCTCCAACTTGTTTTAACCACACACATGCATTCACATCTACACCACTAGGTCCCTCTCACACACACTGCACCATACGGCCAGGAACTAAAGATCTCCGCTAAAGAGCCCCTTTTAGGGTGCCCGTCGGGCATTACAGCGCCGGCCCGACGAGGAGCAGGCCCATATGATGAAGCATGACGCCTAGCTTGCTGGGTGTGTGAGGACCCTAGTTCCGAATAGAGGAATTCCTCTTCCTAACGGTCTCTTCTCCACACTTTCACTCCCCCTTTTCTCTGAGGAACTGCATACTCTTTCTTTTGATATGATTAACTGGGCACGTATGCTGGACCTCCTGTAAACAAAAGCCCGCCAGTCCCCCTTTTTGATAACATAGATATGGTGCACATTGCCTTAGGGCTATAAGACCTGCAGTATGGGTGGCTTACCTATACCGCATGCAATGTAAGCGGGCATGGCACACAGGGCTGTGTGCCATGTCGACTCTTTGGTTTTCTCTGCACCAAGACACGCAGCTTGCAATTGCAGTTTGCATAATGTTGGTGAGGGGTCTCTGGGGTGGTACAATTTGTGCTGAAGCTTGAGTTGACCCTCTTCAGTCCCAATGACCTAGGTACCAAGAGGTACTATTTACTAGGGACTTACAGAGGTGGCTGAAGTTGTGCCAATTGTGGTGCAGTTTTTCAATCTGTGACTATTGTACATGTACATACAAACATATTTTAGAAATGATCTGCAAGTCTTTTATATCTGCCTGAATTTACAGGCAGAACGAAAGAGTATAGAAGCATTAAAAGGAAGAAAGCACTGGCACCAGGGAAACGGCCACTACAATGCGGCTGTTTCCACGCATGACAATAACCACGCATACCTTTACTACGAGCTGCGTAGTAAAGGCATGTGTGATAAAGGTAAAAAAAAAAAAGGGGGGGGCTTGGGAGTGGTCTCCCCCCCCCAAAAAATAAAAATAAATAAAGCGTGGGTTTAAAAAAACGCACCAGTTTCAGTCGTTATAAGTTAATGAAGAGAAACGATGTGTAGGCAATCGGCGTCGTTAGAGGTAACGGAAAGACACTTCCGCTTCCTCTTAACGATGTAATATGAAAATCAGAAGTGCTTGGAGTGGAGAGGTAAGGGGGAACGGAGATGGTGTCACGCAGGGGTGAATTTTAAGGGTATATTAGGGTTAATTTGTAGGGATAGGAGATATCCTTTAACATGAAAATGCGATTAACATGCATAGTTTAACAACGAAAAACGTTGTAAAAATATGCTTGTTAAAGGCATTTTCGTGATAAAAGATATGCGTGGTGATGGTATTCCCGTTGTAACGCATGCGTGGTTAAGGTATGCGTTGCAACGGAATGCGTTGTAACGTCATACAACCCTGGCACCAAGGCTGTAGTGTCCACTGTTAACAGAGACTGACAACAATGAAGGCCCGAACAGAGAGAGGTACACATTAATTTTAAAAGGCGTCCAGCTTGAGACCAGGCTGGGCTGATTATTAGGCAGCTGCTGAGTGAATTGTTGCAGAAAAGCCATTAAACAGTCCCCAATCGAAGGCTTTTTTCTATCGATAATAACTGCATGTAGAATGCACGTGTGTACTAAGCAGGCCCGGCTCCAGGATTTTTTTTTGGGTGGGCCAAGGGTACATTTTGGTGGGCCACTGCGGGCTCGATTTGTCACATATATGTCTAGGCAGGCCTGCTTCAGGGCCTTCCTTTATCTCTTCTTAGTCTTACAAGGCCCAGTAAATCGCACTCTTTTCCAAATCTCTTTCTAAATATTATCACTCTCAAAAAGTGTTTTTTCCATGTAATGTTCCTTTGATGGGAAGAGGAGGTTACTGAGGTGGGAGTATCAGGCAAGTGACACTACTCAGGCTCCTTCTGTGCGAGTCTTCAGGGGGAATCCCTCTTCATTACTACCTCCACCTGACCCCGGACTCTGCAACGCACTCCCTTACAGGCTTGATTATCCACTACTCCTCTCCAGTGCACCTTATCTCACAGCTGACCTTGGGCCCCAGCCCCATATCAGGCACCATCTGGCTCCACTTTCATTTTCCTGGTAAAAACATTAGTAAAATCACCTTCAAACTTAAAACAGTGAATATAGTGGTACATAAAATTAGCACGCCCTTTAAAGTATGTTCCACAGTAGCCCTTATGACCCGACTGCTAATTAAATAAACAAAAACAGAAAGGCCATGACAGGGCAGGCTTCAGCGCTGATGCGAAAGTCTTTTTTTTTGGTGCCACACTAATAACCTCTTTCTCCGTAAATAACCTTTACTACCGCCTTCCAACAGTGCCCCTCATCCCTCCATGGCCTCCCCTATTGACCTCCTCCTCGGATTCCTTCACTGCCACCCTCCACTAGTGCCCATCATCTCTCTGTAGCCCATCCCCCTCATGACCTCCTCCTCGGATTCCTTCACTGTCACCCTCCACTAGTGCCCCTCATCTCTCTGTAGCCCCTCCACCTCATGACCTCTTCCTCGGATTCCCTCACTGCCACCCTCCAACAGTGCCCCATATCGCTCCATAGCCCCTCCCCCTATTGAACTCCTCCTCGGATTCCCTCACTGCCACCCTCCAACAGTGCCCCTCATCTTTACATAGCCCCTCTCTCATATGCATTTCATGTGTTGTACAGTGCTACTCATATCAGTGTAGTGTGTGTCAGTACTTTACTCCATGCACACATTATACAGAGAGAATGAATCATACAAGTATGTAAATCAGTCTACAGGGAATGTCACATAAGCCAATGAGGATTACAAGGTGTATGAATCACATGTCATCCATACTGGTGGGCAGTATATTTTAAGAGGGTTTGGTCTGGGGAAACACAACCTTAGGATTTAAAGAGTATTCCATGGGGGTCAGCTTTACTGATAAAAATGTATATCTGCCCAAACATACTCATTTTAGCAACATTAGAATAATGAAAGACAGGGGAAGTTCTAACTATATCACAAAAAAAGAAAGCGAAGTTCGAACTATACCATTCATGTTTGTATGCAGCCCTTTGATGACAGTTCATCGGTCACTGTCCTATGTTAGGATTGTAACTTCTGAACTGCAAGTAGCACAAGGATTTCTGTGACAAAGGCAGTAACCCACTGACCTATCCACATAAAATACAGTTCATCTGCATTTAAAAACTACTAACAGACAAATGATTGCTCTCCAGCAGGATCATTTATCACCAGCGTTATCTGGGCATTTTGTATTGTCTTATTGTTGTCCTGCATCGGCCATGAAAATGCTAAAAACTGTTTAAATGAAGCACTCACGAAGTATGTGTCCTGCTGGGCCTGTGTAGAATTTAAAAAGAAAAACAAATAGTAACACATTCTCTTACCTACTCCATTAGTCAAACTGTGTGTCACAGCCTGATGTGATAAGCAGCTGCAGGGGTCAGGAAATGTGAATAGGAATAAACAAAACTTCTTTTCTCCTGCACTGCATAGAAAAAGAAATATCCACGTAGCAGAACATTGTTGCCTTTGCCATGTGGAGATTAAGGGTTGAAAAAATAAACAACGCCTCGTTAACACGAAATGGTCTTTTAAAGACCTGTGAAGCACTCGGGTGCGGCTGCGATCATCTCTAAAACTGTCTGTGTGTGTGTGTGCGCGCCCAGGAAGCTGTCTCGGCCCGGGCTGACACACACAACGTGTGCTTTGCGCGCCTGCCTTCAAGCCCTCACTGCGAGGGCCAGGGCTCCTGTTTGGGTGGGCCTGGCCCACCCGGCCCACCCGCTAGAACCGGGCCTGGTACTAAGAGATGTACAATCTGGAAAGGGCGAGGGCTTGCAGAAGTAGTGTGAGGAAGAAGGTTAAGAACAATACACCTTGATATCCGGACACAGAAAAGCTGCTCAGAGAAATGTGGCGGCAGATCCTTGTGGAGGTTTTACACCTTTCGAACAGGGCTCACTAACTGTAGCCAAAGGCAGACATGCTAAAGCGGACTTTACATATTTCAGGTAACTTCCTTTGTAAACCTTCTGGAATTTTGAAAATAAATACAGTGAGGCTGGCCGATGTACTGATACCCGGGGCGGGGCGTCAGAAACTCCGAATAGCGGACTTGCTGGGTAATAGTGTGGGAACCCTGAGGGCCTCGTGAGACTTGAAGAATTATCAGGGAAACCATTATTTCCGGTCCGATTGTCTTGGATATTCCTCTTTGCCCCCTCTCCCTGGAAGTTCCCCCAAACGACGTCTGATCTGAGGTGTTGATCTCACAATTCCCATAACCAGCCCCATTGGAATTCCAAGGGTGGGGGCGGGGGGCGCTCATAATAAGGACCTTAATCGTAACCTGATTAGCAACAAAAACTTCTTATTAGCACAGAGTGAGAAACAGATTTTTTCTCATTGCATTTGTATATCCAGGGGCCTGTAGCCGGAGGGGGTTACAAGAGCGCAGCTGGTCTGCCCGAAGGAGGATGTAGCACAGCTGGCCAGTCGGAGACAGGATGTACGACTTTCTTGGCTCAAGTAGACGGTTTCTCCGCAGGTGGCTGGAGGCCGGAAGGTGTCACAAATGCACATGGAAATCTGCAAGAACGTGGTCCGGCTGACCGGGTTTTCAATGGCCTGGGAGCATTACTGCAGACGGCTTGCTTGCAAGTCCTGTCCTTGCTGCAGCAAGAGAATTCTAGCTCTGATGTACGTGAGTTTAAGGGGTGTGGCTGTCATTAATGCAAACCATAAAGTGGAAGCGGGTCCCTGGGCCCCTGGGCTGTGAGGGCCCGACAGCACCCCAACTACAGTCATGTCTGACTAACCAACTAGTGAGGCTAGAAGCCTATTTTGAATGCTTGCGTTAGGGCCCAGACGCTGCGCTAGTGATGGGTTTGTTGACAAAAGAATCGGGGATTATCAGGCAGTCTTCAGGCATCCGCCCGGATGGAATTGTATACACCCCAACACCTAGATTTCCTGGAGAAAAACATATCACAGCCCAGCCAGCCTTACAAGGAGGTCGGGCATGAGTATGGGATCACATTTGCAACCTCACCTGTGTTCCAGTGAGGAACCGAATGGTGCTTGGATTTCTTCTGAGCCTAAAAAAATATACAGGGGCTGATTTACAACAAAGTAACGCAGCACGGTGCAGCAAGTCATTTTGCTGCGCCGTGCTGCATTAGTTTGGAAAGCACAGAGCTGCTATATATTTACAAGAATATGTCGCATCTCTGTCCTTCCCCTGCGCTGGCGTACAAACTGCAGCCATGCGCCAGCGCAGGCACCCTTGCACCATGGTGCAAGGATGCCTGCATCCTGGGGAGATTGTTTTTGTGCAGGAAGGGACACCTTCCTGCACAAAATCAATCACAAGAGGTTTTTTCCTCTTTTAATGCGTGCTGTAGAATGCAGCACACGTTGAAAGAGGTCAAAAACGAGGAGAAATGAAAACATTTCTCCTCGTTGTGCCTCGCTACGCCACCAGGGGCAATATTTACGAGGAGCGGAAAAGTCACGCAGGGTGGCTTTTCCTCTCTTTGTAAATATGGAGGAGCCCCCTGCGCCACCAGTACATCACAAAAAGTGACGTAGTCGTGGCGTAGGGGGCTTGTAGATCTGCCCCACAGTGTCCACCATCTTGCTGAGACACAGACACAATCAAACAATCATAGATTTACAGAGCGCACAACTCCCCACAAGCTGTCCCGGTGCTAAGCAGGTGTGGAACTAACACAGAAACCTGTCACTGGCTAAAATGCGAAGTCTGCAGTTGTTTCCTAAACTCATTAGAAACTATCCAAAGAGATTGGGGTTGCAAAGCTCAAGCGTTGTTGGTAAGATAGTAAAAGGAATGGCCTCCTAGTGTCATTAAATGAAACCACAGGTGTTAGAAATTAGGTTTCTGGTTGACTAGGGTGTGAGCTTGGTTGTATGACGTTACAACGCATTCCGTTGCAACGCATTCCTTTACCACGCATGCGTTACAACGGGAATGCCATCACCACGCAGCAACCACAGTCCTAGTCAATGTAAGGCACAAGCAAACCCCAATTTTAACCTGTGTTCAACCCCAAGTAGCTTGACAGAGAGCAGTCAAGCTTAACTTAGAGGCAATGTGAAAAGTATCTGTGGAACACTTCAAACAGTATTACAGTGAAAACCCCACACAAATAGATCCCACACCAGGTTAAAATGATAGAGTTTAATTTAATAAATAAACCAGGACAAGACCAACAAGCATCCAATCAGTAGAACTAGAGTTATGCATTTTAAAAAATAAAGTGAAAAATAGTGCCTAAAAGCATACAGCGCCAACTGCAGCTACCTGATTGCACTGGACCGGGCCAAATTCAAAAGTTCAGGCCGACCGTGATGGAGTGTGGGTCAGATACAGTTCCAGATTAGTCCAGCTGAAATTGTACTTTTACAAACTTTGTGCCAGGAATTTTGCCATATTGAAGAGGCTCACAGGAAGCAGGGGGAGCGTTGCAGGCAGTTGTCAGTGAGCCACGTAGAGCAGGCTGGACATTGCAGATGGAAGGGCTGGAGCTTCGAGTTGGCAGTCGATGCTGCTGTGTGAAGAGATGGGCTGGCAGCAGCTCGCACTGGATTTCGGTGCCGGCTGCACAGTCTCGGTGTGAACTGGCTCGTTTGCTGTCACAAAGAGCCTAAATGCTGGATTTCAGGAGTGCTGAGCCACACAAAGGGTCAAGGATCTTAGGGGCACCACTTGGGGGTGAGGAACTCATGGCAGTTGAGTCCAGGAGTTGGTTGGGGAGCCTTTTATGTCCCTGAGGCTCAGATCAGGAGGGCAGCAGACTAACCCTTCGAGTCAATCTCGGGTCCTGGGTTCAAGTTGAAGTTGCAGGTCCAGTTCTTCTACCCCAGGCAAAAGGGCATCAGGCAGCAAGTAAGCATGGCAGGGCAGCAGTTCCTGTAGAGCAGCAGTCCAGCAGAGTGGCAGTCTTTTCAGCAGCACAGTAGTCCTTCTTCCTGGCAGAGTATCCTCAGGGCAAGAATTGTACTGAAGAGTTGGTGTCTGAGGTCCTTCTTTTATACACAGTTGTGCCTTTGAAGTGCAGAGAAGCTTCCACAGGCATGTCTTTGATGTGCACAGATATCCTGTCTTCCATGCCCTGGCTCCAAACTAACTACAGGGGTTATACAGCTCTTTGTGTGGAGGGGGAACACAGCCTATTCAGGTGTAAGTGGGGCTGTGCCCAGCACCTTCCTTCCACCCTGCCAGTGATGGCCTATGCAGTCACAGCTAATTTTCCAATGTGTGTGCGTGGCTGTCTAGGAGAAATACACAAAGCACAACTGTCAGATACACCAAAACATGTGACCAGTCAGGCTGCAGGCACCAAATGGCTATGGCAAGAAAATGAAAAGTGGCATTTCAGAATTGCAATTAAAAATCCGACTTCACCATGAATTAGGAGTTTAAATTGTGATTCCATAGGTACGAAACATGAACTGGTTATCACTTTCCATTTGTAAATTACACTTATAAAAGGCAATAAAGCAACTCCAATATTATCCTATATGAGAGATAGTCTTTGCAGTACCAAAAACCAAATGTAGGAGTTTTTCACTACCAAGAGATGTCAAACTTAGAAGTACACATCCAACTTTTAAAATATACTGCACCCTGCCCTTAGGGCTGTCCAGGGCCTACCTTAGGGATGACTTTAAAGTATTAAAAAAGAAGGTTAGGGCCTGGAAAAGCTTAATTTTGCCAGGTCGAAATGGCATTTTAGAGTGCACACACAAGCTCTGAAAGGGCAGGCCTGAGACATGTTTAAAGTGCTTCTTAAGTGGACGGCAAAACCGGCGCTGCAAGTCCACTAGCAGCATTGAATGAATAGCCCTGGGCACATGTAGAGCCCTCTTTCTAAGGACTTATGTGTAAATTGAATATCTCAATTGGATATAAGCCAATGTTACCATGTTTTAGGGAAAGAGCACAAGCACTTTAGCACTGGTTAGCAGTGGTAAATTGTGCAGAGTCCTAAAGCCAGCAAAAATGAAGTCCGTAAAAACATGAGGTCTGATGACAAAACTCTAGGGGAAACCAAGCCAAGGATGCCAGGTCTGACAATAGGCACTTCAGAAAAAAGGCCTGCTCTGATTTTAGAGGACAACCTGGTGTAGGAAAAGGCCTCTATTAGACATGGTCGCCCCCAATTTTTGCCCACCGGTACTAATGCTTTTGATAAGAAGTGCACTGGGTCCCTGATAACCAGGCCCCAGTGCCAGTGCTCTTTTCCTAAAATGATACAAATGTTGATTGTAACCGAATTGGCGGGGACTGTAGCCCCCCTGTAAAACTCTGGTAAATGGTGCCCCTGGTAACCAGGGCATGTGTACTAAAGAGGGTCCCTAAGGGCTGCAGCATGTATTATGCCACCCAAAAGGACCCACACACAAACTGCATGCAGACTGCCATTGCAGGTTGCGTGAAATGGCACAAGCCATTCTGAAAACATGACATTACCCACTCCCTGTGTGCAATGCCAAATTACGCTAAATGCACTATATGTAAGTCACCCCTACAGCAGGCCTTTAGAGCCCGAAGACAGGGTGAATTATAGTTCATGTGAGGGCACATCCGCATGAGCAGATATGCCCCTATGATGCCTAGTTTCATTGCTAGTCATTGCAAGTGACAAGGAAGCCATTTTAAAGGTATGTACTGGGCACTGGTCATTACGAGTATCCCAGCTACATAATGGCTTCACTGAAAATAATGGTGTTTGGTATCAAACACTTTGTCTTAATAAATGTTTACTGATGCCAGTATCAGATTTATGAAGACATGCACCCAGAGGGCACCTTAGAGGTGCCCCCTGTAGTAAGCCTATGAGTCACTTGGTGTGTTGGCTGACTAATATCTTCCAGCCTGCCACCACAGACTGGTTACTGGCCCCCTGAAAGGGAGAGCCCGGGCTTTCAGAGGCCAGGAACAATGCCTACTCAGCAGAAGGTGTTCTCACATCCTTCAGCAGGATGGCTAGCAATTTTGAATATGAAGGCCAGAGGCTTGGAAGCCTATGCTGCCTTTGACATGCAACCCCAGCTTTATCCCCGGACCTCGGAATACCACTGTTATAAATGGGATTTCAGGTTGGCTAAGGCTTGAGCCAAAGCCAGGCAGAAACCACCACTCTAATCAGGGCAAGGGAGTTACACGCTGAAGATAACCCCTGCTCACCCCCTCGGTAGCTTGGCTCGAGCAGTCAGGCTTATCCCAGAGGCAATGTGTAAAGCATTTGCGCAATACACACACACCACAGAAACACCCTAGGCACACCACAAAAGGAACTCCACACAAGGTTATATATAAAAAAGCCTTTGTATTATCATAAACACATTAGAAACATAATTACACATTTACACTGTGCCAAATGGCACTAGGCAATATTCACAGGGGATTATATACAGGACTAGGCCAATCGGGCCATGGTCAGAACCATCAGAACAGGTAAGTAAATATAAACCACAACCAGTAACTACTGGTACAATAATGACCTATGCATTATCACAGTCACATTAGGCACCATCCTAAAATATCATAGCATGACATTAGGCAATAAATCACATCAGGCCCAAACCTCATTAGCATAAACACATTACGCACTAGGCCACCAGCATAAACACATTATGCATAAACCTCCTAAACATAAACACATTATGCCATAGGCATCACATTAGCATAACCACATTATGCAACAAAACAGCAGTGCACCATAGCAACACTTAAAAGGGCCTTGCGCTCTCCTAGTAACACAGGTACCACACCTGACCCCAGGACAACTGGCCTTACACTGGAACTCCAATGCCCTATGTCCAGACAGTCAGGGCTCTAAGGGGGACCTCTCAAATGACCCCCCAGCTGCCTCAGCAGCAAATACAAAGTGTGCAAATGTGCTGGGGCCTGGGATGCACCTCACCCCTTTCTCTCCCCTCAAAAGGAATGCCCAACAACGTTGCAGCTGCCCGCTCTCTCTCGCGGTGCTGCTGGAGAATTAGGCTTGGAAACACTATGCCTTCTGAGCCCCCACTTGGACTCTAATCATCCAAATTGCCCCAAACGCTGCAGCTGCCCGCTAACTGGGGGTGCAGCTAAGAAGAAATGGCCACTGTCAACACAGAGCACAAATGGTAGCCCCACTTCGGGACTATTGAAGAAAAATTGCCCCCACGTTGCAGCTGCCCGCTAACTGCGGTGCAGCTGGGTAGAATAAATCAACATGGGCACTCAACGTGCCTAGGGAGCACTAAAAACAACAAAAGGCTCTCAGCTCAGCCCCACTCACTGGGGCTGTCCGGGGGCTCCTTTGGACTCCTCCGGTGCTGCTCTCGGCCTCTGGCGACTTCTCTCTCGGCTCTACTTTCTCTTGCGGGGCTTTCTCCACTCACGGGAGCCCCGCTCACCAATCAGGCCTTGCTTTTGCCTTGCTTCACTTCATCCGGTCCCCCTTCCTGGGACCGGGACTTCGACGGGGACTCGAGGAGCCCATGAGGCTCCAGATGGCTTCCCCAAGGCAGGGGGAGGCGGAAGTGGAGCCCGTGAGGCTCCGATCAGCTGCCTCAAGGCCCCGCCCACAGTCAAGCGGTGCTGGCCTGACTTCCGTTTTCACCGCCTCTTCGGTGACGGCTTCACTCGACTGCGTGGTGGGCTCCCGCTTCGTCAGCGAAACGCGGGGTAGGCTCCCTTCCTATATTAGCATAAACGTGGGATGGGCTCCCGCTCTCCGGAATGCACACAATGCGGGGTGGGCTCCCGCTCCAGCTTGGAGCACGGGGGAATCCCTACGCCGGGGTTCCACCTGGAATGCAGCGCACACTGCCTGGCACACAACAGCGGGGTGGGCTCCCGCTTCACTCCTGCAGACACCGCAATGTGGGGTGGGCTCCCACTTCTCCAGTAATGCGGGGGAATCCCCACGGAAGACGTCGCAGACCAGCGCTGCAGGCTTACACGCCCCCTCTTGCTGGCAATAACAGGATAGCGCTCACAAGGCGCTAGAAGACCAATGGTCAGGGGGCACAACTGGGCCCAGGCAGGCCAGCACACAGGGCCCTCCAGCAGGGAGGCAGTCCCTCGTGGCGGTTCCTCCTGGAGCCCAGCAACAGTCCCCCCAGTAAGTCAGGAACAGCTCAAAAAACATGGGATCACAGCCCCTACATTTATACTTAGTTTTCCTTTGTCTGCCCTGGCACAGGGCTTGGGGAAACCCGTCTCAACTGGTTCTGGTGGGTTTTGGAGCACTCTGCTTCCAGTGCTCACACCCTCCTTTCAGAGGTGGGGCTCTGCCATCACACACACCACAGGGGGGCAAAGCCAGCATTGTACAGGCCAGGCACTGACCTATTCAGGGAACAGGGACATCTTCTCCCACGACTCCAAATGCAGATGTCTCTATTCAGCCTAGCGCTGACTCACCATGCCCCTCCTGGAGCCACACACACCTCACCAGCCCCTGTCACTCAAAAGCCAGACATGCAATTCACATCAGACAGGCAGACACATAACACACAGAAATGCCAGATTCTAAAAGTGGCATTTCTAAAATAGTTATAATAAATCTGAGCACACCATTGCGTAGCATTTATTAGCACTATTCCAAACATACCAAACTTGACCACGCTACGCCGCCCATATTAGGGATTACCACTGAAACACTTATCAGGGAATCCCCAATGTATTCCTATGGGAGGGCAGCCCCACAGTAATGAGAAACGAAAATGGCTGTTTGTCACTACCAGGACAAGTCACACACTTAAGGTACATGTCCTAACTTTTACCTACAATGCACCCTGCCCACAGGGCTAGCTAGGGCCTACCTTAGGGGTGACTGATATGCAGTAAAAATGGGGGTCACAGACATGGCACACACTTTAGGTGCCACGTCACAGCAGCAGTAACACTGCGCGCACAGGCCCTGCAATGGCAGAGGGCTGAGATAGGTTTGAAAGGCTACTTTGGTGGGTGGCGCAATCAGCGCTGCAAGTCCACCAGTAGCATTTAATTTACCAGCCCTGGGTATATGAGATTTCACTTCACAAGGGACTGACAGGTAAATTAAATAGGCCAAAACAGGTGTAGACCAATCCTTATCATATTTAACACAGAGAGCACACACACTTTACACTGGACAGCAGTGCTAAAGTGCCCAGAGTTCTAGAACCACCAACACCATGTCAGAAAAAAAGGCCAGGAGAAAGGAAAAAAGTTTAGGGATGACCCTGCAAACAGGGCCAAGCCCAACAACCATCACCTGCCCTGGGGCCCCTTTGGCAGCAGAGCAGGAGGGAAATTAGATATTCAGTAGGCGTGTTTCACTCACAGGCTAGTCACACCCCTAAAGGTGGGCTACCTGAAGTGAACAGCTAAAGAAGGGTTTCACCATCTTGATTTTTGGTGAAATAGGGACTTCTGGGTCAGGATTATGTTCACTGTCCACAGAAAGTGAGCATATAGGTGGCGTAGTCGCCCTAGTAGCATGTAGCCTATTGGCTACTATAATAAGCTCCCCTAAACACCACAAAATTGAGTATTTAGGGATCCCCACAACACCAGGTTCTCTGATTTGGCTTCCTGCAAACTGAAAAAGGATAAAAAAGAGACAACACCGCAAGAACCAAGGATCTGCACAGAAACTGGCATCAAACCCTGCCTGGCTGCTTGCTCCTTAATAATTGCAAAGACCCAACTCATCCTGTAGCTGTGCATACTCCCAACACTTGTAGGGCTGCCCAGCACTTTAACAGCCAGATAGCTTCTCCCTTGGGTTGCAAGAGCTATCTCCCTGCATTTGCAGGTGCTGACCCCACCTGTCTGGTTCACTGTGTTGCAACCCACCAGGCCCACTGAGGGAGCATCACTTTAGGGAGAAGGTCTTCGTGGCTCTGGGAGGTCAGCCCCATCTCTTTGCAGAGTTTCGAGACACTAGACCCTCCAGGAGCTCCCTTGCACCAATACCCTGAGTACAGGGGCACTTGCACCAGCCAAAGCTTGTTTTCCATCCTGCATGGACACCACCACCTTGAAAGCCTTGCTTCACATTGAAGGACTTTAGGACCAATGAGACCCAAAACTGGAGTGGCCATGCTCACATGGTTTTCCCTCCTCTGCAGATCTACCGCCATCCGGGAGAGCCTCAAACGCAAGTGGCCAGCCAGCCAAGCACCTCTGCACAGACACCCCATCCTGGGTTCACAACTTCTGACTGTGCCCCATTGGCCGAGGGGTCTCCATGACCTGAGCACCCTTTGTGTTCAGTGGGACTTGTCATCAAGTTCCCCATTGCAGCCTCTTTGTTTGAGGTCCGCTTGTCTTTACCAGTGTAGCGCTCAAGGCTACCATCCCAACCAGCACCTCTGCACCCAGACACACCAGTTTGCGCCACTAACACATAGCTGATATTTGACTCCTAGGTTGCCCCTTTCCATCCTGAAGAAGGCTAGCAAGCCGAGGTTTTAAGTTAACCTCTACGCACTAGTCAGGTCGAAACGTCGATGCTCCCCACCCGCCAAGGGCCTGTACCGCGCTTCATACCTACCATCTATGTTGCATCCATGCACCCACAAAATACTGAAAAATATGTTGTAAATAATTTGTTTTGGACAGGCCGCTCTGTACTGGTCTGCTTAACCAGTTTCTTGTTGAAACAATGAACAGTTTGTAAATTCTGAACCCAGTGACTTTCACTTCTCTTTACCCACCATGAGCACACCCTTCCCCCTTTCTTGAGCAACCTTTTATTTGCTTTGATGACAAAGGATTCACGTTTATATTTAACCTTGAGCAAACTTATATATATAAAATGAATATACTAAACTAAAGTGTTGGCAAATTTTTTATTTTCTTTTGCATATATTGTATGTTCTGAGTTATTTCCCTTCCCTTCCAGGGTATGAAGTTGCATTCAAATTGTATTGATTACTAGGGTGTGACTGGTATGGTGACACATATATGACAAATTCTTCTTTGGTTTTCTAAAGTCAGTCACCGACCATATATCTTCATATCGTACTGTGTCCAGGTCTTGTGGTGATTATTGGGTTACCTCATTATTTTGTAATGGCCCAGACACACCAGGGCAGGTAAAGTAAAACTGCTGGTGTTACTTTGGACCTTTGCCCCCTAGCACTTTAAGTCCTAAAAGACACCTCAAATGCAAGTACCGTTTTACCACATGTGTTTTTCCTCTCATAGGTTAGCATTGTACGGTTTGAGGCGTATGCCTCAAAACTGTTATTAGAGTGTTTTTACTGGTGTCTTCTGAAATCAATATCTCCGAAAATACTTAAGTTATTCTAAAGATCTTGGTGTCCAAATTCATACAATATTCTACTTTATTTTTATAAATCGGTCTCAGATTTCTTATTGAGTATGTGAACCATTTATTGAATGCTTAACACTACCCTCTGATAAGCCTAAGCTGCTTGACCAAGCTGCCGCAAATAGAGAACTTGGGATTATTAAAGTAAGCCCTGTAAACCAAAAAGGGTTGTCTGGACTTTTTGCATGATGTTCCCTTACATTGGCGTCACTACATAAAAAGCCAGCTTCCTACATTTGGTAGATCCGCAGTGGAATACAAGATTAGAATTTGCTGATTCCTCTTGGCCAATAGGTGATTCCACTAAGAAATCCACAATTGACACCAGGTAAAAAATATTATTACAATTTGTCAATTTTCAAATTTTTGCTAAAATTTCTATTTGGAACTGTTAAGACATTGTGTTAATTCCTCCATTCCACTGCATTAGAAATTTAAAAAGAGTGCTAGTCAGTTAGGCCTTAAAAGTCTTTTAGAATATTTTGCAGGATTTTCTAAAAAGGTCCCTACTTTACTAAATACGTCTGGTCCAGAGGATACAGTGCAGGAAATCAACTTGATCGCTTATTTGCAGATTAATATACAGCAGTTAAGGACACTCTATAAAGCCAATGCAATTGCTACTGGCTCAAATCCTACCAAGGTAAGCCTCCAGGAGGCCTTTGCAGACTTTGATGCAGCCCAGTTGACAAATGATCCTGTCACCTGTGAGGAGGAGAATGCCAATGAAAATGGGATTGTAGTCAGTCACCAAGGGAGCAGCCCCCCTAACTTAAAAAGAGAGGATGAGGACCAAAACCTCTATCCTATCCGTGTACCTCGAGGGCCTTCCCTTTCTGGGTGTAGGTCAGGCAACTAAAAGCACAAAGAAATATAATAACTAGATGAGGACAATATATACCTTGCAAGAATAGCCACAAAAAAATGCCCTTGAAGCCAAAATCCTGGCTATAGAAAAAGAAATGGCTGCGATGGTTCTAGCACCCATAATTTCTGGCAGCAACAAAATAAATAGGGAGAAGGAGGAAACGTTTGATCCCAAAATCCTCAAAGGCATTGTCCCTACATAAATTGAGGGTGGTGACATTACTCAATGGTTTACTGCCTTTTAGAGGGCTTGTAAAATGAGAAATGTACACAGAGACACAGATGCTCTCTACTGTGGCAGGTATACTCTGGAAAGTGCATGGATAGACTCCTGACACTTGATGAGGAAGAAGCTGAGACCAATGACCTCATAAAGGATACCATGATTAAGGGCTTTGGTCTCACAACTGAAGAGTAGATAGTTAAGAGTCAATCCTAGGTAGACTTTGTTGACTTCTCAATCAAAACACTAGGTGACTGGTTGAAGGACAGTAATGTGCAAGATTATGATGGGTGTTAGATCTGCAACCCTTAGTGTGGTGTTCCCCCAAACGTTTTGCCTGCTTACCTCCTCTGTTTGCTGTATCTTTTTGATGACCTTAGGACTATGAGAACTTTACCACTGCTGACCAGGGCTTAAGTGCATGTGCTTCTCCCCAACACATGCTGACAGTAGTGTTTACATGGTTGGCATATTTTGTTTACTTGTAAGTCCCTTATAAAGTGGTAATACTTATACCAAGGACTTGTAAAGTAAATGCTGCACTGATTGTGCCTCCCACAAAAGTAGCCTTTCAAACCTGTTTCAGGCCTGCAATTGCAGTGCCTGTATGTGCAATTTACTGCCATGTTGACTTGACATTTAAAACTACTCGCCAATACATAAACTCCCCTTCTATTACTCATAAGTCACTTCTAAGATAGGCCCTAGGTAGCCCTACGGGACGGGTGCTGTGTAAGTAAAAGGTAAGACATAGACTTTTAAGACCTACATGTCCTGGTAGTGACAAACAGCTAAATTGTTTTTTACTACTGTGAGGGCTGCTCCTCTTATAGGCTAGCATTGGGAATTCCTTAATACATTTTTAATCTGCAATTCCTAATTAGAAAGGAGTAGATGCATCATGTCTCAAATCTTTGAAATGGTAATGATAAATCCTCTTTACTGATAAAGTTGGATTTAGCATTACTATTTTAGAAGTGCCTCCTTTAGACTGTGGACATTCCTCTGTACTTTATGCCTTGTGGCCTGTCTCCAATACACATCTGGGGTGGGTGACAGCTACACTTTGTGCATTCCCTCTAGGCAGCCACAAACACAGGAATGGTGGGATAAAAGAGAACTCATCTGCATTCATCTGCATTCTGATAACTCTTCCTGGACAGGAATAGAGGGGGAGCTGACACTTACACCTGAATAGGCAGTGTTCTGTTTCCCACACAAAGGTCTGATTTCCCCTTACCAATAGTCTGGAGCCTGGGCTGGGAAGAAAGGAGAATCATGTGCACTTCTAGGGCCTGCTGTGAAGTCATCCCCACTTCAAAAGCACAACTGGATATATGTACTTGTCCTCAGACCCTACCAAAGACAATACACTACTGGACCTGTGAAGAACTCTACTAGGAGTAAAAACTACTGTGCTACAAGGATTGCCACTCTACTTGACTGCTGCTCTGGAAGAACTGCTTTTCTGCTTTGCTATGCTGCCCTGATGCTTGCTGATTTCTGCCCAGTGTAGGCCAATGCCTGTACCCATTCCACTTGAACCCAGAGTGACTCCAAGGGCTTGCTGGCTTTCCCCCTGTTCTGAAGGGCATCAGAGACTTCCTTCAACCCTGCAATAGGACCTGGACTCTGTCATCTGTGAGTCCTGCCCTGCCAATTGGTGCCAATCCAGTCCTGGGTCCTTTAAAGGTGACTTTTGCTGTCCTTCCACACTGATGCAGGACCTGATCAATGACACTGCTTCGATGAACTGTGCGGCTTGACGACAACGAACAGCCCGACTCGACAACTATGCAGTGCCTGCATCATAAAAAGGTTAATCAAGGTAGCCTTCTGCACCTGTGCAGATTGGAACCGACGCATCGAGTCTTCAACGTCGATGCTTGCTACATCTAAGGTACTTTTTCGACGGGATCTATGTGAGTCCTGTAGCCATCTTGCCCTCCATCGCAGTCGGCCTGAACTTTGGATTTACCCCTGTACAGCGCAACCTCAATTAACACCTTAGCTCTATTTGACTCTAAGCACTAGATTTTGATTTAATCTTTAAAATGTAATAACTCCGGTGCTACTTGTTGGAATTTTGTTGATTTGGTCTTGTTTTACTCATAAAAGCATAATCTATTTTCTAACCATTTGTGAAGTATTTTGTGGTATTTTCATCATTTTACTGTGTGTCTGTGTTCTACAAATACTTTACACATTGCTTCTTTAGATAAACCTGACTGCTCTGTGGAAGCTACCAGGGGGAGAGCACGGGCTATCTTTTAGTGTGTATCTAGCTTATCCTGACTAGAGTGTTGGTTCCTGCTTATACAGGGTGCATACTCTGACAAAAAGAACCAGCAGTTCTAACATTGTTGATCAGTGATGACAATAGGACTTATTTTTCTTTTCTTTTTTTATTTGTTTTTATTAGTTTTCAATGACACAACATTGCAACATGAAAATCATTCAGAGACAGACATCGCAGTTTGATTTCACACACGGTCCTCAGTACATGTAGAAGAAGTTCAAAGTGAAAGTGGAGCAATCACCCTGGTTCAAATGTGTTCATGAACCTCACCCAAACAGGCAAGTAACGTGGTCATCCTGTCCTTGTTCACGGTGATAGTTGGGTAAGGATTGAGGGGGCAAGTATCGCCAATGTAAGGAGAGTCCAGGCCCCAATGTCCACCGACCAACACTAGATCCCACGGCAGTGCACATGTCTAGGGTGAGGGCTGAGTGTAGACAAAAAGTGTACAAAAAGAATATTTCAAACAATTGTACTCATAAACTACTTTGTTACTGGATCACCGTTGGTGCGATCAGGAGATGTCGAGGGATTTGTATTAAGGTATTGTTTTAGGGGATCCCAGATGTCCCTGGGTCGGGACCTCAAGGGGAGCAGTTCTGCGTAATTACTCAATTGCTCTTGACAATATTTTAGATCGGAGAGCCAATCTTTAAACTTCGGCGCTCTGCCTCTGCCCCATCTGCAGGCGATCCGGCGTTTACCTATCAGCAAGGCAATAGATAGGAAGCGACAATGGGATTTTGATATTAATGCAGTGTAGCCCAATAAGGCCACTAATGGGGAAGGTTCCAATAAGATTGCTTTCATCTGTTCTAGAGCCTCATAGACCTGTCTCCAATAATCATTAACTGCGGGGCAGTCCCAGGCCAGGTGGAGAAAATCTGCTCCAGCAGAACCACATCTGTCACAGCGATCCGAGTCCCTCAATTTATATTTATACATTTTGACAGGGGTATAATATAAACGATGCAGGAATTTGAAGTGAGTGATGCGGAGTCAGCTACTGGCAGATATTTGCTCAGTTTGGAGGCAAGTGTTCGTCAGTGAGCTCGGAGCCCAGCTCTGTGTTCCAGTGATCCCGAGAGGGGCAGGGAGCTACCGCCTGCTGTGTGTGACTGGTGTGGTAGTGTCTGGATATGACATGTCCTGGAGAAGTGGCCTGCAGAACTAAGTGTAAGGGGAGCCAGTGTAGGGGGCTTCTGAGGGAAAGTAGGGGGTATGTGACAGACACCCTGCCTAAGATGCAGAAATAGGAATACGTCTAATGGAGAGGGCTGAAGATTGAGGGAGATCTGCTCTAGTGATTTGAATTCTCCATTGAGATAAAGATCACCCCAAGTGGCGATTTTTGTCTGTTCCAGTAGTTTAAGAAGTCCCATCTCTTGCAGCAGTGGCATGTGGGGATGTAGTGGGGAGTAAAGCAAGGCGCCACGTAGTAACGTAAGAATATGGCGCCAGGTGTCAACCGTGCATGTAGTCGTTGTAGATGTTTTGTCTCTTGGCTGATAGGTGGCATAAATCATACCTGTAAGGGGAACTGGGTCTGCTAGCCACTGTTCTGCTGCTATCTGCGGCATGTATGCAGGTGGGTGGAACCAAAAATAAGCATAGTGTGCCTGAGCGCAAGTTTAATATAGTTCAAAGTCTGGGACGTCGAAGCCTCCCATGGCGTAGGGTCTAGTCAGTATTTTCAACTGCAGTCTCGGCTGTTTGCCCCCCCCATATCAATCTGATCATTTCGGATCGCAGCGCCTGTAAGAAATGCCTGCCTGGGTGGTATGGGATATTAAGAAATAAGTACAGTAACTGTGGGAGAACAACCATTTTTATTAAGGAAACCCGTCCTGCCATTGATAATGGGAGAGAAATCCAACGGGTTACACAACTCGTGATACGCTCTAGTGCGACACCGTTGTTGAGGCGCATTAGTTCCTCCCTATCTCTAGTGATGCATACCACCAGGTAGCGTAAGTCGGAGTTACACCATTCGAGTGGGAAGTCCAGGGGGAATTGTGTAGCTGCAGGCGTAAGGGAAAGCACCTCCGATTTCTCCCAATTAATGTGAATCCCAGAAAGTTTCCCAAAGTCAATAAATTCACAAAGTAGTGGATTTATGTTGTGCTGTGGATCCCGAACATATTGGGTGATGTCGTCGACATATAGGGAAATGAGTATTTGGCGCACGCTACAGCGTAGTGCATTGTCCTGGTGATGCTGTCGAATCTTAGCCGCCAAAGGCTCAGTCACAAGGGCGAAGAGCAGGGGGGAAAGCGGACACCCCTGCCTGGTGCCTCTGGTTATAGGGAAAGCCGGAGACAGTCAACCAATGATCATGACTTTAGCTGTAGGGAGATGGTAAAGTAAACAAATCCATGAAAGGAAAAGTGGAGGGAAACCCATTCGCTGCAATAGACAATCCCACTTAACAGAATCGAACGCCTTGGTGGCGTCTAAAAAGACAGCTGCCAGGGCCACGCTAGGGTCAACATTGTGCAATATGGAGAAAAAAGTGCAGAAGTTATGTGTAGTTGAACGCCCAGGGATTAAATCCCGACTGGTCGGGGAGGACGAGCATTTCCATGAGCAGATTTAGCCTGTTGGCGAGGACCTTGGCCAGAATTTTGGTGTGGCAGTTGATGAGGGACAATGGCCTGTACGAGTCGCAGTGGGTGGCCGACTTCCCAGGTTGAAGTAAGGAGATGATGAGCGCCTCTCTCATTGACGGGGGGAGCGTACCTTGCTCTAGGGCATCTTTGTATACCTCCCGGAGGATGGGGGCTAATTGGTCAATAACAGCCTTATAGAAGTCAATTGGGAGTCCGTCTAGGCCAGGGGCCTTTCCAGACTTCATTCGCATGATTGCTTCCCGTATCTCATCCAGTTCAAATGGGGCACACAGGAACTCCCATTGCGAGTCACCCAGCCAACCCAGGGCCACATCAGCAAGAAAGCCATCGAGGTCAAGGGTATCCCGCCTGCCCGAGGTATATAACTTGGAGTAGTGTGTGATAAATGTGTTAAGTATGTCCTCCGAGTTTCTGCATGTCACCACCCCCGGACCCTCAACTTCCAGGATACAGTTAGAGAAGCAAGGTTTTCTTATGGTCTCCGCCAAAGCCCTACCACGGCTTTCTCCCTCACCATACCGCCGGGCAACCCAATACTTCCCTCTGAATTTCATCTCCCTGTCTGCTGTGGTGGTATATTCTGAGAGCTTGCCTTGGAACTTGCTTTGAGCCCGTCCGCTAGCTCCTCCAGAGGGACTAGTCTCTTTGCTTTTTAGCTCCTTCTCTAGTTTCTGTAAGGTATGCTGGATGTCCTGTAAGGCTCCAAAGCTTTTGGAGATGCAAAATCCCCGAACTGTGACCTTGAAGGCCTCCCATATCATTTCAACACTCTCGACAGAGCCGTGATTCCTCTGAAAGAAGTCAGCGATTTCTTGCTCAAGTTCTTCGTGAAAGGTTGCGTCCAGCAGCGTGAGGGGTGATAATCTCCAGATACTATGTGGGAGATCATGTCCCGGAGGGGTAAACGATAATATCACGGGTGAGTGATCGGAATATGTACACGCAATCGATGAGCCGAGACCCCGGGAGATGAGACAATAATCCAATCTGGCTCACGAAGCAGAGTGTGCTGTGAAGTGTGTTCCTTCGGCGGTGTGTGGATATGTATGGCACCATGCATCTATCAACTCATTGTCGGTTAATATGTCTTGCAGCGTTTTTTGAGACCTGTTGTAGTGGTGCGGCGCAGGATTGGACCTGTCTGCAGCAGGGTTAAGGGCAACATTGAAGTCCCCGCATAAAATGTGAGTAGAGACGATCTCAGTAATTTCCCCCCACAGTGCAGCAAAAAATTCCAGGGAGTCTGTATTAGGGCCATGACAGCAAGCTAAAATGACTGATACGGGACCCAATCTGCCCCATACAATGCAGTAACGCCCCTGCTGATCTTGTGTTGTCCCAGCCACTACAAAGTGGGGTTTTCTTTTGATGAGTATGGTCGTCCCTCTGGAGTATGAAGACTATGATGAGAATGTTCTATGATCTGCCCACTTGGATGCAAAGGAGTTGGGGTGATGGGGATTGAGATGGGTTTCTTGTAGCATTACGACCTGTGCCTGGTGCCGGTCTAGGTAGGCCAGGAACTTACGCCTCTTCCTCGGGTCTCCCAGCCCTCTGACGTTCCAGGTGAGGACATTTAAGTGTTGAGGAGGTGTCGAATTAGCCATGTGGTAATGTGCAATCTGATGTTCTTTGGTGTGTTGTACCTACTTCTGCAATGAAGATATATGCGCTAGATTTTGTCTGTCTATCAATGTATGTTGCGTGCGTTAAAGAAACATTCATAAACAGTCCCATTCCCCCTCCCACTGAAGCATCCCAAACATGCCAAAAATTGCAGTCCCTCCCCCTTCTCGAAAGAAAATCATGAACCAAAGAAAACACCTGCAGACCATTTTGCAGTATGAGTCAAAGGGGGAACGCCCTCTGTGGGGAACTTCTAGGTGCTTGCACTGTTCCTCCCTGCCCCAGAGTAACAGGACAATGGGAAGGCAATACTCTTCAAGAGCGCTCAGTACAAGAGTTAGTGAGCCCTCATTCATCACTTACCTGGCTGGTGGCTTCAAGTTTCTCACTCGGTCGGAGCTGAGCATCAAGGTAGAAGAATGCTGTGACAAAACATCTACTCAGGTGCCATTGGATGTATGAGGCCAGGGCCCTGGAAGCAGTCAGTCCGCAGCCGAAGAGGACCTTCCAGGAGAGGAGTTCGGAGAAGGAGATGTGTTGTTGTGTCGCTTTAGGTGTTTTAGGAAGTCGTCCACCTGCTGCGGGTTGGTGAAAAACGATTGCTTGCCTTGATGCGTGACCCTCAGGAGTGCCGGGTAGAGCAGGGCGTAGTCGATCTGGGCCTGTCGTAGCTTCTGCTTTGCGGGGTTGAACTTGTGCCTTTCCTCCTGCACCGCGGTAGTGAAGTCTGGATAGACTGTGAACTTGGTGCCCTCATAAACCAGTTGGCGTTTCTCCCGGGCCATCTTGAGAGCGACATCGCGGTCACGATAATTTAGGAGCCGTGCTATTATGGATCATGGTGTACCTCCTAGGGGTGGCCTAGGACCAAGGGTGCGATGTGCCCTTTCGACTATAAATTTGGGGGAGAAAGATTCGGCCCCCATAGTGTTTTTCAGAAGTTTTTCGATGTATTCCTCCATCCTGCCGGTGTTGGTGCTCTCGGGAATACCAAAAACGCGGATATTGTTCCTCCAGCTTCTCGCTTCGAGATCTTCATTCTTCACGGCAATGACTTTGAGTAACTTGTCTATTTGCGCCACATGTGTTTGAATGTTGGAGGTGTTGTCTTCTATGTCGGATATGCTGCACTCGGTTTCTTTGATGCGCTCATTGTGTCCCTCCAGCTTGTGGACGATGGCATCCATTTGATTGATCATTGCGTCCATTTTTTCTGCAAAGGCTGTTAGACTCTGTCGCACTTCCAAAAGTAGGGATCGCATGTCTTCCTCCTGAGAGGGGACCACATTTTGCGTGTTTTCCTCCCGGGCACTCTCTGCCTCCTCCTGCTGAATATGACCAGTCCTTTTGGCCTCAAAGGTCAGCCAGGGTTGTTTGGTGTCTGCTTTCCCCATGGTGTATATGAGGTGACTGAAGGCTCGATGGAAGGAACTACAGAGGCTTTAATAAGCAGGTCTTGGAAAGGAAAAGTGCCAGTCCGCTCTGAATGGAGCAATGAAGTAGGGATATGTATTGAACTGCGCCAAGTCTTCCTCACGTGTCCCCCACAGCAAGAGTGGGAAGTTAAGACAGATCAGCCAACCTCTCCGGAGATGCAGTGCCACTGGGGCCCACACGCCTGTTAGCACAGACCCTCTTGTTGCACAGCTGATCAATGACCAGGCCACACAGCACGTAGAATAGGCGGCCTCGGGACCTTTAGAGCAGTCCGCACCGCAGGGGAAAGGTCAGGGCGGCCAAAAGTGCCAAGGAGGCTGCACTCCACCACTCGAGCCCCGCGCAGATCAGGGGATGGCAGCAGTTCTTGTCGTGGAGGAGCAGTGCACCCTCTAGTCTACGGTCGCTTTAGTAAATGAGAGTCAGGCCCCTGATTTTGTTATCCTGTGAGGCGGCATGGGATATGATGTGATGGAAATAACTCTCCCCGGGCCGACAGTGCAGGTTGGCGGCAGGAGCACTATGTCCCCTAGTGCAGATGGAGCAGATATACGCCGGATGAGCTGAGTCACCTGCCAGTCACCACACACACCCCGCCGGGGCTCATGCCTGGACTGCTGTAGAGACGTTAGCGCAGTGCCTCTAGGAGTCGGTGAGCGCACCCTCCGCGTTGGGACAGCAATGGAGCAGTGGAGTGGCGCAGGAGCTGCAAGGTGTTGCGTGCCGATCCTCTCTGGGATTAGGAGGCTACAATCCTCGCTGTGCACTACACCGCCACACTGCCGGCAGGGTCTATGACCGCACGGTTGTACAGTAGCTCAGTGCAGCATAGCGGGAAGTCTGGTCACCAGGAGCCGCCGTAGGGATTCGCTGTCCTTGGCCAGTCATCAGCACTTCAGGTAGGGGAGGATGCCATGCAGCGCACGTCAGGGGCAGAATAAGGAAACACTCACCCCTGTGGAGTTGGTCGGCCTCGTTTTACACCGCCGCCAGGTCAGGGCCCAGTCGCCACGGGGGCGCCGCGGTGCTCGAGTGCTGGAGCGATCCCGGCAGGGACTCCAGGCGAGGCAGGGCTCTCCAGCTGCAGCACCAGATCTGCGTCATAGGGAGCTTCAGCAGTGCGCCACCAGCCTCAAATTATCACCGGCCAGGCACCGGGTCTCAGCCTTCACGGCCACGTCGCAGGAAACCAGTTAGGAATGAATGGGCAGGATTAATGGCAGGATCAAAGTTCCGAGCAGCAAGAGACTCACATGAGTGCAGCCATTTTGCTTGTGCGCCACCTAGCACCCCCCGAGGATAGGACTTATGTGCTTGTAATACCATATAGTAACTCATTGTTCACTACATCTCTATACTAAGAAAAATTAAAAAAAAATTCAATTCTCCCTAAATTAGCAACTTTGATTTTTCCAAAAGTCTTTGTTCCCAATACTCCTTTTTCCTGCAATGTCAGTGTCCTTATCTGGCAATATGGAAATCAGGCTTACCAATTTGGAGACCTACAGAGTGGCCCTGCTCAAAGGATTCTGCCAAGAAAGGAGGGTGTTCACTAAGGGAAGTGCAAGAAGGCAGAGATTCAAAAAGCCTTAAAAGCATGGGTAGCAGCCCACCAGACCAACACAGAGGATGAAGAGGAGGGATCAGAGTCTGAGAAGGAATTTGAGCAGGACCTGTCTGTAGGTCTTGTTATGCAGTCTACTGATGTGGGGGGTAACATCCTCCCAGGACAGGAAGTCTGCAGTAGAACAGGCAGCAGTGTGTCTTCAAGGAACCTGTCCCAAGAAGAGCTAGAAGGCAAGAGGGAGGAGAAAAAGCTGAAATTAGAGCTTGCACAATTGAAATTGGAGAAGGAGTAGGCCCTTGCGAAGCTAGAGAAGGAGCAGGCCCTTGTGAAAATGATGAAAGAGCAAGCTCTAGAGGAGAACAGCTGGCAATGGAAGAGAGAACAAGCATTGGCATAGCCAATAGGTCTCGCCTTTGGGACCTTATAAGTGTTTAGCCATGCAACAGTTGCGTAACTAAATACTTATAAGGTCCCGAAAGCGAGACCTATTGGCTATGCCAAGCGGCCTTGCGGCCGCGAAAGTGAAAGTGATCGCGATCGTGATCAACATCAAAGCGGCCTTACGGCCGCGAAAGTGAAAGTAATTGCGGTAAAACGCGGTGCGCGCGCCCGCCCACATGCACTGTAGCTCTATGCTGGCCTGGTAGCACTTTTTGGAGCCCTCTCAATAAGTCTCGCCAGACCAGCGCATGCGCTGGGTCAGGCGAGACCTAAAAATGGCCCATGAGATCAGCATAAGAGTCCTACAAGTGGGTTCCAGCGACAGCAATGGTGACAGCATACCTGCAGTGTCCAATGGTGAGTCCAGAGCCAGGATACCTAAGGATTTGGTGCCAGGTTATGTGGTGGGGAATGGCATAGACAAAGGGTTTGAGGCCTATGAAGTTGCCCTAAGAGTGCACAAGGTTACAGAGGAGTTCTGGAATGGTAGTTTATGGGGGTATATGCCGTCAGTGGGGAGGGACACACTCCCTACACTTGAGGTAGAAGACCATACATGCTATGAAGGCCATCCTAGTCAGTAACTATGGATTGATCCCTGACAGGTAGAGGCTTCAGGGGCATCCACAATCCTCATCATAAACATGGGTGGATTTCTTGCATTATGCCAGCAAGGCACTGAAGGGCTAAGAGAGGGGCAGCAAGGGTGATGATTAGTCAGGGCTGTACAACTTAATTTTAAAGGAGCACATGCTTGATATTTGTTTTCCAGAGCTGCTTCAACACCTGGCTGAGAAAACAAGTTAACTGACCCCAGTAAACTTGCTGAGGAGGCGAACAGCTTGGTCAGCACCAGAGTGTCCAAGAAGGTATCTGAGGGGGACTACCTCAAAGGCGGTCATGGTTTCCACCAGAAGAAGGAGGGGGAAATAAGAGAGAGTTCTTTAAAGGCCCCAAAACAACTCATGGGGGAAAGGGTCTGGTTCTCATTTGCAATCTGGCCACCAGAAGAAAAACTACCATGACAAAAGTCAGGCAGCAAAAGACTCCCAAGTGCTGTGAGTGCTTTGAGTATGGACACTACAAAGGGGATGCCAAGTGTCCAAAAAGAGCACCACCTCCCACTGGAGGAGACTCCAGGGGTGGGTAGTGTAGTGCTGGGGGAGGGGTTTGTCCTAGTTAATGGCGGAGTTTAGTGGGGTTACGGCTCACTGAGATAAAGGAAGACACAGACACAGGTAGATATGACAAGGAAGACATGGAAAATTGCAAAGACATGGAGAGACACGAACTTAGGAGACAAAAACAAAAACCACTGAAAGTACGGGAGTACTGGCAAAACATGAAGGGCCACATTTATGAGTATTTGGCATAGGGCAGGACCACAAGGCTTGCTGCGCTGTCTTATTCCAATGTGAAAGGGCAGGAATGCACTGCAATTATAAAGTACAGGGCATCCCTGTCCTTTCCCCCTGAGCTGGCACATAATTTGCTGCCTAGCACAAATGTAGGCACCCTGGCAACATGGTGCAAGGGTGCCTCTGTTGCAGGCAGGATTGTTTTTGTGCAGGAAGGGGCACCTTGCACTTCAACAACCCCAAGAGGCATTTTCCTCTTTCTATGTGTGATGCAGCACACATGGAAAGAAGAAAAAACAAGGAAAAAGATTTCACCTCGTTACACCTGCTCTCAGGATGCGTAAGGTTTTGGTGCTGCCCCAGGTTTACGGGATTAGGTAAATCTGGGGCAGCGTCAACATCCATGGCTGTTGCGTGGGAAAACCCACCACAATGCCCATGGAACGCCTCACTGGCACAGAGTAAGGCAACACAGCGACTTTCGCAGCTTGGCCTTACTCAATATCTATGAGTCCGTACAAAGCCATGCAAAATGTTTTTGTGTGACCTCATAGATATAATTGAAAGGCAATCCGTACCGGAGCATCAAAAAAGTGACGCTCTAGCGGCACAAGCCTCTCATAAATAAGCCCTGAAATCTCAGATGAGAAAGACACTGACAATATGAGATAGACATTGGAAGACAGACATAAAGATATCAATGTGAAAGACACACAACCAGGGAACATAGACAGTAGGAGACATGGACAGTGCACGGGTACTGCCAGAAATGGACCCATCGAGGAACGGGCGCTGGGAAATGCAGTGTTGGAGACATTGGGATGTCACATGCACTGAGCGTAGTTGAACTCCGGTAAAGCAATGTGAGACATAGGCACTGGAAGACAAAAACAAACTTGGAAAATCTCTGGAACACATGCACGCGGTCAGACCTGGTCCTACGAAGATTCAGACTTTGGCAAACATGACGCAGACACGAGCAGACAAAGTCGCCAGAGAAATGGATATTGGAGAGAGACACACGCTGGATGAGACAAACACGGAAAAGACAGGGAAAACATAGAAAGCAGAAGCCATATATAAGCATGCTGGATAGGGGCAAAGAACAAGATCCATGTGGAAAGACACACTCCAGCATGCCGAACAAGTCTGGCCTGCATGAAATCCCACTCAAAAGCAGAAATTATCCACCTTAAAAAAACACAGCTCTAGGAGGCCATAGAAATGTGGGAAGTGTGCGATGCAAATGCAAAGTGAGACACTATAATGGCAAATTATTGATTTCCCAAAAGTTTGGCTTGCTTTTATGCCAAAATATCGTTAACAAAACTACTTTCCACTGTAGATGAGAAATTGAGAAAAGTGAACCTGCCTGGTGGCCAATGCCATCTCCACGATTGACCATTTCTTTAATGTAGTACACTCCTGCCACCAAGAGTGGCATGAAACTGAGACCTGGCCCAGTGTCTCGGCGTCAGACCTCCGCCCAGCTTGGCCGTGAGGGCCAGAACCTGCCAGCCGTGCAGCGAATCCAGTATCCGCCAAGTGTGATTGGTCCTTACATACAAGCATCGTTCATCCGCCCTATAGAGTCCCTTAACGTAAACATATTACACCGGAAGAAAGCAGACACTCTCTTGAGGAAGAAAAATTCTTCCGCCGATGGTCGTTTTGGACATATCATTTTATTTTAACATTCAGTTAGTTTCAACTAATAAACATTAATGCTTTGGGGCACTGGTGTGCATTATAAAACGTTAATAATATTTACGTATTGAAACTTTGTGGTTTGTCGTCTCTGATCAAAACCACAGCAGCAGAACTCCATCCGTCAGTTTAAGCTGTCACTGTTTCACATACTGCAAACAACTTTCAGAATGTGAATGATGCACGCGACCAACCTTGACGCGCGTATCCAGAGACTTCACCTTTCTTCTTTGGCTCGGGAATAAACAAGTTTGATAGTTACCCAAGAGTTTCCCCTTAAAAGATGCTCCCCGTGCTTTGGAAACATCTCTCTCCGCTCCATGCCCATCTGGCTCCTGCTGCAGTGCCCGCGTCATACCGCGCACGCACTCCGGGCTCGCATCAGCGCACATGCTAAAAGCTCGCTTGTCTCAAGAATAACTCACTTCATAGCAGCTCCTATTTTTATCTATTTGCTCGGAAAGACTCGTGAAGCCCGTCAACTTTGGCATTTAATTATGTGTCGTCAGAGACCAATCCAACGTACTAGAGGGGTAAGCCAGGAACTACATAGGGGCTTATTTACAAGCCCTTGCGCCGCCGGTACCTCACATTTAGAGGCTTATTTACAAGCCCCTTGTGCCGTTGCTGCGTCACTTTTTTTGTTGTTGTTGCAGATTTATATAGTGCGAACTCGACCCGAAGGTATTTGCTTTACATTAGCACCGGTTACGTTACACAAGGACTCATTCTTTTTTAGGTCTCACCTGACCCAGCGCATGCGCTGGTCTGGCGAGACTTTTTGTGAGGGCTCAAAAAAGTGCTACACTAGGCTACAGTGCATGTGCGCGGGCGCGCGTGCCTCACTTTCGTGGCCGCACGGCCGCTTTGATGCTTGATCGCGATCACTTTCACTTTCGGGGCCGCACGGCCGCTTTGATGTTCTCTGTGAGCCAGTTTTTTTTTCTCCTGTTTATTACTTCTATGTAGTAATGGTGGCACCCGTGCACCACCATTACTACAGAGCAGTAATAAACAGAAACAAGCATTGGCATACCCAATAGGTCTCGCTTTTGGGACCTTATAAGTATTTAGTTATGCAACTGTTGCATGGCTAAACACTTATAAGGTCCCAAAAGCGAGACCTATTGGCTATGCCAATGGTTGTTTTTGGTAGGCATGGGGAGATTAAGTGATTAGCCCAGAATCACAGGATGTGGACGCAACCCCGAGGCTCGAACCTTGGTTTCCAGCACCAAAGTTGGGAATCTAGTCCTCAGACCACATCCTTTCCGTCAGACCACATGACTCTTTTCGCAATGTAAAAAGTGACCCACCAGCAGCGCAATGGGCTTGTAAACGAGCCACTTAATACGGTAAAAAGTGATGTACTGGCGGCGCAAGGGGCTTGTAAATACACCCCAAAAGGAGAGCTAGGCCTGCGCCGCGCCGAGCATGATGTCCAAGAGTCAAAGCACTAACAGAGCCAAAATATTTAGCATGTGGACAAGCCGTAGCAGGGGGAGATTTTTTTTTATAGGGTAGGACAGGGTGGGCAGGGTGAGGGGAAGCATAACAAAGTGAGATTTGAAAAATGCCACAGATTTGCGGTATTTTTAAAAAGTATTGCTACTCTACATTCACCACTATTTGGGATAACTAATAGGAAATTATGCTTTAAATCATAGTGAGCCAGGCACTTAAAGAATTTTTCAGGAAATTTGTGTCTATTGATATTTTGGAAACATAGTTGGGCTGTAAAATCGATGGAAACTGAATAGAACATGAATGCAATTAAACATGGAGTTGCATACTCTCCCTCAAAGCATCTTTAGGGAAATGTGCAGCAAATGCTCCAGTTAAGGGCACTTGTTACTAACAACGATTGATAAAAATTGCATATGTTTTAAAGATAGTTTTAAACACATTCTTACCTAGTTATTAGTACAGAGGCTAGGCACATAGAATGGCATGGCCCCACTGGCAGTCAGCCCTGCAGGGACTACACCTGGCTCCTGCAGGAGAGATCTTGATGCAGGGCACGAGTCGGGGGTACACGTGGGTACACGGCGTCCAGCCACTCTTTTCACAGGGTGGACGCCGTCCCCCCTGCTAAGAAGTTGGGCCCAACAGAAATATGTTGATCTAGTCCTAGTGTAATTTTGAAACACAGGGACACGTTCATCAGCTCTTGCACGTTGTCTGCTTTCAATTCTATTACAGGACCGGAGGCTTCGGATTATGCTTCTCTTTCTTATATTTGCTTACTCACAGCAGCCAATGAAAAACGTTTTGTATGCAAATAAAACTACATTTCCCATGATGCTCATCCATACATCACATCCTGTATAGCCCCATAAGAGCCACAGTATCCTGTTTCTCCTCCTCTTTCTTTGCTGCTCACGCAGACAGTTAAGTGCTCAGAACGTTATGTCGTGATTCTGTTTTATTTGACTGTTGAATTAGATTTGACGAGGTTGTGGTTATGTTTGCGCTTATATTGCACTAGGGGGAATAATTGTGTTTACACATTTCTCGATTTAGCGCTCGCAGGCGCGCTTGTTGTCAGCTTACCGGCATCTTAAGAGGTTCCTGCTTGGAACAGCGTGATCTGTGGGGCACTCCCGCGGAAGCGTTGTGCATAATCACCTGGGCGTCCCCTTTGGACGTGTTCTTTCCTCTCACGATTGGTAATGCGCTCCCGCTCGGAGCAGAATACTGCACTGACAGCCCGTTCGGCCTTCGCTTCACTCCCTGCTGAGTACCGCGCTGTTTTCACGCGCATAGCTCGATTACAATTTAAACAGGCATGCAGCGCCATTACTTTTGAAGGCGAGTATGGCGGGGCGTTCCCCGTCAGGAGCGGGGAATCTTTACTGCGGGCGGCCTGATCAGGCTTAATGGTACTCCCGCTGACCTAAAAAATGCCACGCTGCCCTCGGCAGCTTCCGTTGACGGTTATACGCCACAGGTTCCCTCAGGTTTACGCATTTCAGGTTTGCAGCGAGTCTATGTGGCCTAGGGGCAAGGATTTTGCCTCCAACCTCAGAGGTTCGGGGTTCGCACTCGGGGTCTCCGGGTTGTGTTTTTTCGCATGACAAGATTCTATTTAGATTTATTTTATTAAAAGTTGAACTCTTATTACAATCTAGGCGTGATTTGGTCTCTGATGAATGTTCAGTCTTAATACTGCACTGGCTTGTGTGCGCGTGGTAGCGCTCTTGGTTTAGTCCGCCGTATGGGTGAGATATGTAAGGAGGATGTGATCTTTGTGAACGGAGCGCACAAGGCTCCTGAGATAATTATGTTGACGCTCCGGTTCTACACGTCCGTGAGTAGGTCAACCAGGCCCCAGATGTACCAGCCCCTGGCTTGGGGACGCAAGGCTTGATTAACGCCCATCATTCTTGAGTCACTTTTTCCTTGGGCATGTTTTTCTCTATATCACTCGACATGACAAATATTAGGACAGCTGCGCGTGCTCGACGGGACTTAGATAAGGACACACTAGTTGTAGTTCGGGAACTGTGGTCGGGTACACCGGTTGCGGTGGAAGAGTCGTCCGGCGTCAACGCCGGTCTCCTTCTTACTGGCTCGTTGTACAAGAAATCTCAGGAAAAGTTTTTCCTGGAGCTGGCAGGTTGCCAGGACAACCTCCTGGTCAGGGCCGGACACAAGTAGCGATGGACACCTTTCAGGTCCTAACTGCGCGGATCCATGGCGACGGACCCCATCTGGGACAGCTTCGTTACGGGTCGCGTCTATACTATGTAGACATAGTTAACCTTTGGTCACACCCTTTGGATTTCGGAGGGTCTTTCACAAGGCCGGTCCTTAGTAGACCGTTAAGGATTCTGTTTGTTTTAGCAATTGCTTTCCCTCCTTGTTCCACAAGCTTCTACTATATGGCTTTCGGGAGAGCATCTCGTGGTCACCAGATTTTTCCTTCCCGTCATTGGCGGCTGCTCCAATGCCGAACTCGAGGGTTACTTATATACTCTTCTCCAAATTTCTACTTAGGTGATTGCTCCCTCAAGGGAACAGGGCGTCCTCCCGTTCGGGTTTAACGAGATGTGTATGTAGGGGTGCATGTATGTGTGTGTGTATATATATATATATATATATCATAGATACCACATTCACCAGCCTCGATAATCCTTCCGGAGCTTTGCGAAGTAAGTACACGAACCAATTTACAGTGCAAGTCGATTTATTTGCCCAGAGCGACGGCCATAACGTTTCGGCTCCCCAGAGCCTTGCTCACATGACAGCGTTTAACCAATAGTGTCACATATTTAAAGTGCCAGTGTTGATTGCGTATATCGTCACATGGGGGAGTCATCATAGACATAGAAAAAACATATATACACACAATGGATATCTACACAGTAATGGCATATAAACCACACGGAAATAAGCTTATATTATATAAGACGTATTGGATACTGAGAAATAAGGAACATGCTCGAACCTAACGGCATGAATACCGAATTGTCCCACTAAATAATACTCAAATAGTTAGACAGCATCATGTTCATATTCTACAGTGTACCGTCAACAAGGTCAATAATGTAACCTGGTGACAATTACTGTTGGTAGACCAACAACCTCCCCATGTTAAATGTGACGAAAACAGTTTAAAGTGCAATTTAAAGTGTATTAGTGCCTGTGTTAATAAAAAATCCATAGAGTATCATGGATGCTCATATTTCAAAATAGTCATAACCAACAGTGCATCACATGAAGTCAAAATGACCCGTAAAATAACATCAAAATAATCACAAATACAAAAATTCATAAATTTCAGGAGTCAGAGTCAGATGGGGCTCTTTAAATTACCACAATGATGTTAGTGATAATAGGTTATACGGTTTTGGCCAATTGGGTATCATCATTATCTACCCTAAAACAATACATTTGTTTAACGGAATGGTTGGTGAGTATAGATGTGCAAATACGCAGAATATTCCTATACAGTACAATTAGTCCATAATAAATAGTAAAATACTACTTAAATAGCCATAAAATAAAACGATTGAATAGGTTTCAGACAAATGACTAAAAAGATAAAAATTGCCGTAGATACATCAGATTCCAATTCATGTTAAAAATAATGTGGATAAAATCCAATACAAAATAACAAAGTAAGCAATCATCACCAAATAGTATCATTATACATAAAGGTTCAACCAAACAGTGTAGATGAATTTAGCCTAAGCATGTATGTAAATCTTCCGTCATATTCAGACCTGATGGTGCCTTGGTATTAAGTTGTAAAATGTAGCGTGTTTCCAATCTACGCAAGCTAGTCTCACGGTCCCCTCCCCTGCGGCTAGGCTCAATAGTATCAATTACGTAATAATTAAGTCCCCTAGTGTCACTTTTATGGGCTTCCTTGAAGTGTCTCGCAACAGGGTAGGTGTTGTCTTGGTTGGAAATAGCACGTAAGTGTTGCAATATACGTTTGTGTACTGGTAATTTTGTGCTACCCACATAGCTGAGGTTGCATGGGCAAGTGAGGACATAAATCGCATATTCGGTTTTACAAGTCAACAACTTATTAATCTTGTGTTGTCTGTTACTGAATGGATCAGTGAATACTTTAGTATTGGTACCATGGGTACATGCCGTACATGTCTTACACTTGTAGAATCCGCTATTAAGTTGTAACCAGGAAGTCTTATCAATAGTTTCTGGATTTGTGTTAACCAAGGCCTCTCTCATGGTGGGGGCCCTACTGTAAGTGATCAATGCTCGATGAGGGAGCAAAGGACCAATAATAGGATCACTCCGTACAATGGGCCAATTTCTGTTTATGATCCTGCGTAAATCTGCTTGTTGTTTACTATAGCCCATGATAATTCTAAAGGCATCAACTGGATTTTTGTCCTTCCTCACTTGATTATTTTGTATTGTTGCAACACATGTAGTACTAATAGTGGGTTTTAACAATTCATCACGATTGAGGTTATTAGTTCTTGCTATGGCACTGTCAATAATACCAATAGAATAGCCTCTTTCCCTGAACCTTTGTTTACTCAGACCCTGTGCTGCTTTGAGATCAGTAACATTGCTGCATACTCTCTTGAGACGCAGCATCTCCCCATAGGGTATACTTCTAATAAGGTGGGGCGGGTGAGCACTAGTAGCGTGTAGAGTAGAGTTACCAGCTGTCGGTTTACGAAATAATCTAGTCTCTATACTGCCTGCTTGAATGTAAACTTCTGTGTCAAGAAATGTGACACTAGTTTGGCTACATGTTGCCGTGAAATGAAGATTGAGATTGTTTACATTTAAAATTTCAATAAAACCGTTGGCCTCATCCAAAGAACCATTCCATATTACAAATAAGTCGTCAATAAACCGTAGCCAAACAATCACTTTGTCCTTGAGGTATTGGGCATGCTCTTTCTGAAGAACCATCTCCTCTCAAAAACCCATATGAAGACAGGCGTAGCTAGGGGAAAAACTAGCCCCCATAGCTACGCCTCTCAACTGTCGGTACAATAAGTTGTTAAACATGAAATTATTGTTGAGGAGGCAAAATTCCAACATCTCGAACAACATATCATTATGGACCCTAAACTGCACAGGTTTCCGTGACAGAAAGTATCTAGTTGCCTGGATGCCATCACTATGTCCAATACTCGTATAAAGTGAGGTCACATCCAATGCTAACATCCAGTACCCATCTTGCCATTTAGTTTTAATAATCTTGCGCAAAAAATCTCCAGTGTCCTGTACAAATGAATCTAAAGATTTAACAAAGTCCTGTAAAAACAAGTCAATATATTGTGACGTTTTTTCGTACATCCCATCCCGGGCCGAAATGATGGGTCTGCCCGGGGGTTTATCCGAGTCCTTATGCACCTTAGGAATAAAATACAGGGTGGGGATAACAGGATTGTCCTTCTTTAAAAAATTGTGTATATATATATATATATATATATATATGTATGTGTATGTGTATATATATATGTATATGTGTGTGTGTAGGTATATCTATATATATGTGTGTGTGTTCTTTCTTAACACAGACATAGGCCTTCGCCTCTCATTTTTCCCGACGTCAGATTTCCTCTTCGGACTCCAATTTGCCTTCGGGGTTACAATTTGTAATGACCTTTTTCGGCTATTCACTTCGATACACTTGTGTCGCTGGGCTGAGAGTTTTTCCAGAGTTATCTCCTTCCTCACAGATCAACTGTGTCTTGCAAGCCCCTAATTGGGAGCTTCAATGGGCCCATTCTGACGTTACCCATGCAGAGGGTGCCATTTCGGGCAGTTGCCGGAGTAGCGGGGCGCTTAGCATAGTCTGTCAAGCTGTTTTTCCTGCCCTCCAGTCATTTCGAGTCTTTTTCCACATAGGTCTCTTGACACGTACTTCTCACCACGTCTAATATCTCGGTGGTGAGAGCTATCGACAACCCAGAGGGTACGAGGTCATGTTCCTAACGGATTTGGTCACGGACTTTTGGCATTCGGCCGGAAGTAGCAGATTTACGTCATTCCGGAATAGAATCCATAGCGACAGGGTGCAGTGTGCTCAGCAGACCTTTTAGTGGCAGGACAGATCCATCACAGACGTTCGGCTGGAGATAAAATCCATGGGGTAAAGGATGTATGCCTTGTCTCACGACTGTCGGTGGGACTGAACTATATTTTCCTCCTTCCATCCACATTTCGGTGAAGGGGATGCAAAATTGCATTGATTAGCGGAAGTGATCGTTACAAATCTGGTAGCAAAGTCTCCATTTTGTTTTTTCCAGTACTCCTTGAGTCGGCGGCGCCCGACTCCGAGTTCTCCGTGACCCCCTTTGTACAACATTCCATTTCTTGTAGAGGCGTGCATGGTGAATTGGGGCAGTGGCCCTTATGATATACCAAGGAACTATAGCTCAAAGGTTTGTCTGGTGCCTTTTGGTGGCACAGAGTCAGGGTTCGAAACATGTCAGGGCTGTGCATTCAGCTTCCCCAGGTAGTATATATTCTTCAAACATTTTTTTTGTTATGATCTACGTTTTCGGACACATTGTCGGTGTTCATTTAATAGCCTGGGTCCTTACACGCAACCACAATATTTTTTCGGCGTCGGAAGGTCGCGTTTGTTGGTACATTCACGTCGTGTTATCTCTGTGAGGGCTGATTTTTCCTACTTTGTGTATATTTTATCAGGTGATGTAATTCAGATTTGCGTGGCGTTCACTTCGCAGCGGCCATTTCGGCCATTTATGCAGGTTATTTTAGATACAGGCAAGTTGGTGGGCTTGCGTCGGTTTTTTTTTTCTGGGATTTGTTGAAAGGCAATGGGTAGCATGAACACCCAGACCAGAATAATCCTCTGTGGGAGGTTCTCTCGTTTTTTCTTCCTTGAAAGGTGGCCAACAAAAATATGTCGACACAGACTAGACTATCGTCAGGCTGTGTTACAAGGCCTTCTACCTTTCGGTGTCCCGACGTCGGGACAGGTCCCCGGTTTACAGGTACAGTATCTACTCCAGGAAGTTTCATTTTAATTAATGTCAGAATTACATCTGGTCAAGGTCTGTTCACATTATGTTTTCCAAATAATGCAACTTACGTGTGGTTTCCATACCTCAAGGTTTACCAGGGAGATTACTTGAGGTTACTACTTAAAGTTGTGATATAATTGTTGTGCTATGACTATGGATTACATTATAGAACCTTTACATGTGTCTACGGCTATTAGAGCCTGTGGTTGATGGCAGTGATGCCAGAATACGGTGTCCATAACCAAAGGTTCGAGATAGTCTGTTAGTTTGACCATATCTCTCAATATGGTTTGTTGATTCCCATAGTACAGGATATTTTAAGATCTACTGATCAATTTTCTTACTCTATATTTAAACAATTATTAAACCGGTGGGTGATATGACTGTAGTTGGGTCGGATAAGCGTTAAACTAGCATAATCCGAAGCCTCCGGTCCTGTAATAGAATAAAAAATTAGCTAGCATTCGCGCCAAGAATTTTCAATTCTATTAAGGACACGGAGGCGAGGATTATCCCACCCGGTTTATTACAATATTGGTAATAATTACCCACCCGCATGTACTTGATATTCTGTGTAAACAGAAGTTACGGGTTTCCCTGTCTCATTCCTTTCAGGTTCTGGGAAAAGAAGACGGAGCAGGGGTACTTCGGGTTTGGAAGACGGACAATTCCAGTTTGGATGGTTCTGCCACGTTGGAGGATGATTATTGGACTCATATTCCTTATTTTGGACTAAAGTATTAATGTTGATTATTAAGGATCGAGCAAAGAAAGAGGAGGAGAAACAGGATACTGTGGCTCTTATGGGGCTATACAGGATGTGATGTATGGATGAGCATCATGGGAAATGTAGTTTTATTTGCATACAAAACGTTTTTCATTGGCTGCTGTGAGTAAGCAAATATAAGAAAGAGAAGCATAATCCTCGCCTCCGTGTCCTTAATAGAATTGAAAATTCTTGGCGCGAATGCTAGCTAATTTTTTATTCCCAGTAGCTGAGTGCAGGCAGGGAGGGGGCTTTTGTTTCCACCTCCAGCTGGGCAATGATAAAGACAGAAGTTAAGGGGCCATCAGGCCTCCTTTTGATCGAGTATGGGACTGGAGGCGTCCTGGAACCTCGCAAATGCACTAGCAAGAAAACAAAAACACACAACTTGTTATCTCTTCGCAGGTACTTAAGATAAGAGATGCATGCTTTATACTTTGTTGTATATAAGTGCATGCACTGGAAGAATGTTAGATGGGTTGGTCTGTCTCAGTATTTACACAAATAACAATTTAAATAGAACTTTTTTTATTTCTTTTATAGCGCTACTCATCCCAGTGTAGAGTGTTAGAGCACTTTACATAACATACACATTATCCATTCCAAATAAATCATGTAAGTGTGTAAATTAATGTACAAGATGTGTTACATGAGACAGTCAGGGTTACATGGTGTAGGAGTTAAATACATTTCATAGCTCACTGTGGTCTACTAGAAGGATTACTATTTATTGACTGCAAGTAACAAAAGGATCTCTGTGCTCATAGCAGTAATCCACTTACCTATCTACATAAAATAAAAATCTGTGATCTGCATGTTACATGATATGCTTTACAGGAGACAACTTAAAAAAATATATTTTTTATTGCATTTTCAGTTGGCATATGTAATAACGAACAAGTTACTTACCTTCGGTAACAATATATTTGTAAGGGACATAGATTAGTTATAGATTCCTTACCTTGTGAATTACCCCCAGGTGCCAAACTGGATCCGGAGAAATTTTCTGTCAGCATTACCCCTATGCGTCGAAAGGTGGTGTCGGTCGGCTCTGCGTTCGTCGTTGGTGTCGAGGTCGCCGGTTTGACGTCGCAGCAGCTACTTAGATGCCGCCCTCGCGTGCTGACGTCAGTTCTGTACATGACTTTCCTCACCAGAAGCGCAGAGCCATGCAAGACACTGACCACTGGTGCGCAAAACTAGGGCCCTGAAAGGAAATCCTTAACCCAAGAAGTCAGTTCGCAGAACGGGGAGGATGTGTGGGGCAGTAAGGAATCTATAACTGATCTATGTCTCTTACAGATATATTGTTACCAAAGGTAAGTAACTTGTTCATCTGGAAGAGACAATCAGCTATAGATTCCTTTCCTTGTGAATAGATACCCCAGCAATACCAACCCAGGAGGTGGGTCTGCAAACGAAGTTCACACCAGAAAGTCCTGGAGAACAGAAGGCCCAAAAAAGCAGTCTCCACGGACTAGGATGTCCAGGCATTAGTGCTTTGAGAATGTGTGCAGAGATGCCCACTTCGCTGCCTGACAGATATCGTTGAGGGGGACTCCCCGTCCCAAAGCAGTGGTAGCTGCCGTCGCCCTGGAGGAATGGGCACGAAGCCCCACAGGAAGCTCCTTCTTTGCCGAAGAATAGCAAACTTTAATACACAAAATGATCCATCTAGAGATGGTCAGTTTGTGTACGGCCTGAACATTTTTAGTACCCACGTAGCCAACAAAGAGTTGGTCATCCACCCAGAATTGCTTTGTGCGATCCAAGTAAAAGGAAAGCGCATGTTTTGGATCCAGACGGTGGAGCCTCTCTTCCTCCTTAGAAGGATGCGGAGACAGAAAGAAGGTGGGCAAAGTGATGGTCTGACCAATATGGAAAGAAGTAACCACTTTGGTAAGAAAGGATGGATGAGTTTGAAGGACAACCTTGTCCGGATGAACAGCCAGAAAAGGAGGTTTAGAAGAAAGAGCTTGGAGCTCACTCACCATGCGCGCAGAGGTGATGGCAACCAGAAAAGCATTATTTAAGGTCAGAAGCCTAAGAGGACAGTTATGTAGCAGCTCAAAGGAGCGCACATAAGATAGTTTAAAACTAGTTTCAAGTCCCACTGGGGCACTACAAAGGGAACAGGAGGAAACAGATGAGTAATGCCCTTAAGGAAGAGATTTACAACAGGGACTTGAAAAGAGAAGGCTGATAAGGAAGCATAAGAAAGGCTGAAATGGCCGAGAGGCAGCATTTTAGAGTGCCCAGAGCAGAGCCCTGCTGGGCCAAAGAAAGGAGGAACAAGAGAACCTTTGAAATAGGGGCAGAAAGGGAATCCACAGCCTTTGCTGTGCACCATGCCACAAACTTGTTCCATCTGCAGGCGTATACCGTCTTAGTGGAGGGATGCCTGGATGGCAAGATAACATCACAGACTTCGGGAGGAAGGTCAAAGGCCATCAACTGTCACCGCTCAATCTCCACGCAAGGAGGTGGAGACTGGACAGGTTTGGGTGGAGGACCCTCCCCTGCTGCTGTGACAGAAGATCCTCCTGAAGAGGCAGTTGGATCAGAGGATCGAGGACCAGGTGTAGGAGGTCGGGATACCAAACTCTTTGTGCCCAATCTGGAGCCACCAGGATGACTTGGGGCCATTCGCGCCTGGTCTTCTTCAGCACTCTGGGCAGAAGTGGTATATGCGGAAAGGCGTATAGAAGACCGCAACTCCACTCGCGATGAAAAGCGTCGCCTAGCGAGTGCCACCTTGGAAATTCCAATGCGCAGAATTGCTGACATTGAGCGCTCTCTTCGGTGGCGAATAGATCTAACCAAGGCTCTCCCCACTGCTGAAAGAGACCTTGCACCACCTCAGAGTGAAGATGCCATTAGTTATCCATCATGCACCTGCGGCAGAGTTCGTCCACCCTGGCGTTCAGGGAACCTGCCAGGTGTTCAACCACCAGGGATATGCCCTGATGTTCCAGCCATGTCCAGAGATGGAGAGCCTTTTGACATAGGGTCCATGACCCCTCCCTGCAGTACCACATGGCCGTGGTGTTGTCCGTGAACACCTGCACTACTCTTCCCCGGATAGAGGGAAGGAATGCTTTGAGTGCAAGAAGAATCGCCCGAAGCTCCAGAAGGTTGAGCTGGAGCTCGGACTCCGCCGGAGACCAGAGGCCTCTGATATCCACCTCCCATGTGTGGCCACCCCATCCGAGAAGTGATGCATCGGTCACCACTGTGAACTCTGGTTGGGGAAGGGGGAGGGATTTGCCACTGAATGAATCCCGGTTCGTTAGCCACCACTGCAATTGGCGTGCAGTGCCCTTCAAGATCTGGACACAATCAAACAGGTGCCCCTGATGCTGTGCCCACTGATACTTCAGGTCCCACTGCAGAGCCCGCATATGCCATCTGGCATGATCGACCAGCAGGATGCAGGAGGCTATCAGGCCCAGTAGCCGCAGGGTCAACCTGACCGAAACCCTGGATAGAGACTGAAAGATCGGAATCATAGCCAGAATATCCCAGACTCACTGCTCAGGATGATAGACCCAAAACTGCGTTGTGTCCCAAACCATTCCGATGAAGAGGAGCTTCTGAGAGGGAGTCAGGTGTGACTTTTGCATGTTGATAGAGAACCTCAGCGAATGCAGGAGGTCCGCTGTAGTCTGAAAGTGGGAGACGATAGCCTGGGGCGAGCCCACTTCAACAGCCAGTCTTCGAGATAGGGGAAGACTGGAACCCCTGATCTGCGCAGATGAGCTGCGACCACCGCCATCACCTTTCTGAACACCCAAGGGGTGCTGGTAAGACCAAAGGGGAGCACGGTAAACAGAAAGTGCTCGTGGCCTACCGTGAACTGCAAGTAGCGCTGGTGGGCCGGCAGGACGGGGATGTGAAAATAGGCATCCTGCAAGCCCAGTGCTACCATCAAGTCTCTAGGGTCGAGGGCATAAAGGACCTGAGCTAGCGTCAACATTTTGAACTTCTCCTTTCGGAGGAAGTGGTTGATGTCCCTGAGGTCCAAGATAGGAAGCAGGCCTTTGTCGTTCTTGGGCCCCAGAAAGTAGAGGGAATAGCAACCACAACCTGCTTTTGGGGCAGTAACTTGCTCGATTGCTCCTTTGGCCAAGGGAACCTTAACTTCCTGTTGGAGAAGGGCCAGATGATCCTCTGACATGCGATGGTACTGAGGTGGCATGGCTGAGGGGGTAGTCTCGAATGGGAGGGAGTGGCCCCTTTAGGCTATTTGCAAAACCCACCTTTCTGATGTAATGGTGCGCCAGTGGGGGAGGTGATGGCGAATCCTGCAGCCCACTGGCGATTGGTGGCCCTGAAAGGTCAGACTAGGAAGGTGTGGAGGCTGCAGCAGAGGGGGCGGTGGTGGAATGACCCGCTCGCTGGCCCCCAGACCCACGTACCCGGCCGCACAGTGGCTGAACAGCTTGCGCTGGCCTGTGGCTCTGGGCAGAACGTGACGGGGCACCCCTTCTGTAGCCGTGAAAGGGGCGAAAAGCAGACTGCGCAGGGCAGGTGGAGAGGCCCAGGGACTTGGCCGTAGCCTGAGAGTCCTTGAAGTGCTCTAGCGCGTTGTCTGCTTTGTCGCCGAACAGGCGATGGCCATCAAAAGGCATGTCCATAAGGGTAGCTTGGACATACCCTGAAAAGCCAGTCGACCTCAGCCAGGTGTAGCGTCAAAGGGCTACCGACATTGAAATTGTCCTGCCTAGCGAGTCAGCAGTGTCCAGCCCACATCGGATGGTAAACTTGGCTGCATCTCTCCCCTCCGCGACTACACGTGAGAGCACGGCCCAGGCCTCCTCCGGGCACTGGGGCAGCACCTGTGCTAAGGTATCCCACACAGACTGGGTGTAACAGCCCAAGAGACATGCAGGGCCCGATTCACAGAACTAACTTAAGACAAAATCCTAAACTTACTACCATTTTGGTATTCACAGAAGGCACTTACTCATTTCGGTATTCACAGAAGGCACTTACTCATTTCGGTATTCACAGAAGTTAGGAGTCCTAAGTTTAGGACTCCTAAATGCCTTCTGTGAATACCGAAAGTCTTAAAATTAGGATTTTTCTCAGTTTAGTGGTAGTATAGTTAGGACTCCTAAGTTTAGGACTCCTAAATGCCTTCTGTGAATACCAAAAGTCTTAAAATAAGGATTTTTCTCAATTTAGTAGTAGTAAAGTTAGGACTCCTAACTTTAGGACTCCTAAATGCCTTCTGTGAATACCGAAAGCCTTAAAATTAGGATTTTTCTCAGTTTAGTAGTAGTATAGTTAGGACTCCTAAGTTTAGGACTCCTAAACTGAGAAAAATCCTAATTTTAAGACGTTCGGTATTCACAGAAGGCATTTAGGAGCCCTAAACTTAGGACTCCTAACTTCTGTGAATACCGAAATGAGTAAGTCTCTTCTGTGAATACCAAAATGAGTAAGTACCTTCTGTGAATACGAAAATGGTAGTAAGTTTAGGATTTTGTCTTAAGTTAGTTCTGTGAATCGGGCCCACAGTGTTTACCAACCGCAGTCCCAAGCTGGAGGAAGAAAGCATCTTCTTCCCAAGGTGGTGCAGCTTTTTGGATTCACTATTAGGTGATGCGTTAGGGAATGTGCTTTTGGATGTTGAGGTTTGGACCACCAAGCTCTCAGGGGTGGGAGAGGAAAGTGTGGTAGCCCGGGGTCGGGCGGTGGTGTCAGGCAATTATCCTACCCACAGGAGCCCCTCTGTTGGACATGGACCAGGTGCCCAATAGGATGTCGGTTAGGGCTTCATTAAATGGCAGCAGGGGTTCCGAAGAGCGCGCTGCCAGTTGAAACACCTCTGTCAGGAGGTTAGTCCTGACCGCCACCATATGTAGCTTGAGGTTGAGAGCCTCGGCTGCCCTAAGCAACAACACTGCGTAAGATGCTCCCTCCTCCGTAGCCACGGTAGGAGGAGACAACATGGCAAGGTCTGGGGAGGTATCCAGACCACTGGCTTCCCCCAGCTACTCTCTCCAGTACGGTTCGTAATTCAACTGGTCAGTCAAAGGGTCTCCAGACCCCTTCCCGTCCTCCTCACCCTCCTCTGGTTGCCAATCTGGCCTGAAAGAACCAGGGTAGAACAGGGGCACAAAAATACATGTCGGCGCCTGATCCGTCCGGTTCTGTGTCTATGTCGAGGTGGAGGCCGGGGTCGACGCCAGCTGGGGACACAACCGGCGCCGGCTGTGGATGTGGTGCCAATGGAATCGGAGCCGGTAGAGGTGTTATGAGGTCGCTCGGCGCTGATCCAGAACCAGGCCTAGATCCAAAGGGGACCCTGCAGCGCCGGGGCTGAAGCCATTGGCATCGAAGGCCAAGCACCCCCAGCCGGTTAAGTCGGGCTGCCCACAGATGGCATGCATCGCTTCCTAGAAACTCTGAAGCTGGGCAGGGGTCACTCCGGGTACCCAAAAGGGAGGGAAACTCGGAGTCGACCCTTCAAGCTCTGCACGTGGAGCCACGGGATGGGCACCACCCACATCCCTCGTCAGGTTGGCCGGCGGACGGGGAGAAGTCGAAGAGCAACTATACCTCTTCGACTTCTTCTTATGCTTCGACTTACCTGAGGAGTACAAAGACTTCGAAGAGGACCCATGGTGGTGGCTCCGCGACCGGTACCGTGACCGCATGCACGACCGGGTCCTTGAACAGCACGGAGCCGACTGCCGGGCCTCAAGAAGTTTTCTGGAACGCCGCGCAAATACTTGGGATTCATGGTCCGGCAGTCGGAACAATACTTGGATTTGTGGTTGTGTTCCAGGCAAAACTGGCACATGTGGTGAGTATCCGTCACCAACATCAACCGTCGGCAAGAGCCGCAAGCCTTGAAACCGGGCATCCCTATGCACACCAGGAGACAAGGACTCAAAACGGTGTTGACAAAAGTCGATCAAAAAAGTCAGTCAAAAAGTGACTGGAGGTACTGCTCTCTCCGGATCTGCGCTGGCTGGCGTGGAAAAAGAAAGAACTGACGTCAGCGTGCGAGGGCGGCATCTAAGTAGCTGCCGCAACGTCATCTCTGCAACCACGATGCCAACGACGAACGCGGAGCCGACCTAAGCCACCTTTCAACGTGCAGGGGTACTCCTGATGAAAAAATTCTCTGGATCCAGTCTGACACCCTGCGGGTAATTCACAAGGAAGGGAATCTATAACTAATCGTCTCTTTCAGATATACACATATCAGAGCATCACTTCCAGTGAGGTCCCTTCCTGTGATGCCACGTGGAATGTGACGTGTCGTGACATCATGTGGTTTGATAGCACGCGTCATGATGTCACTTGCATACTGCCTGGCTTGGTCAGTCCCCCCACTTCTTTTTTTAGGACTTGTGCCTTGCCTTGATGGAACAGAGAGCAGGAAGTAGGGCAGTAGATAATCAAGGCATAAGGTGATGTGGGAGCATAGGCACAGTTCGGAGAGTCAGTATGGCAATTGGCCCACTTCCCCTAGTCAAAGGAGCAAAAAGTTGCTAGGTGGCCACCAAGGTATAGTTTTGAAGCCTTGGACCCAGTGCTTAATTTGTGCAGGTGGGAGTCACCAAAAACTTATTGTTGGGAAGCTGGACCTTTTTGTCACAGTTAGACTTTGATCCAGACCAAAAGAGGTAAAAACAGCTAAGGGAGAACGAATAAGGAAGAGTAAAAAGAGAAACTGAGACAATTTGAAGAAAGCAGGCAGAAAAGAGAATATGCAAGAGTAAGAGAAAGAGATGGGAATTGTAGGGTGGGGAAATAAAGAGGCACGGGGTAGGATCTAAACTAGGAACAGTTGATATGCCCAGGCATTCAGTAATTCTGGTAATGCATTCCTTTGGGCCTCTGCACTAATTTGGACCCAGTAGTGGGAATGGCCATGTAGGACAAGACGGGGAACAACCTTTACAACGCAACTTTTACAACGCACTACCATTACAACGCATTTTTTACAACGCATAATCCATTACAACGCATGACATTACAACGCATGACACTACAACGCATTTTTAAAAACTACCTTTACAACGCATTCCATTACAACGCATACTACCATTACAACGCATACCATTACAACGCATAATATTACACTATACTATCCAACACTTACCCTACTGATGCACCCCCTGGAGTTAGAATAGTAATTTTTACCCCTATACTATCCAACACTTACCCTACTGATGCACCCCCTGGAGTTAGAATAGTAATTTTTACCCCTATACTATCCAACACTTACCCTACTGATGCACCCCCTGGAGTTAGAATAGTAATTTTTACCCCTATACTATCCAACACTTACCCTACTGATGCACCCCCTGGAGTTAGAATAGTAATTTTTACCCCTATACTATCCAACACTTACCCTACTGATGCACCCCCTGGAGTTAGAATAGTAATTTTTACCCCTATACTATCCAACACTTACCCTACTGTTGCACCCCCTGGAGTTAGAATAGTAATTTTTACCCCTATACTATCCAACACTTACTCTACTGTTGCACCCCCTGGAGTTAGAATAGTAATTTTTACCCCTATACTATCCAACACTTACCCTACTGTTGCACCCCCTGGAGTTAGAATAGTAATTTTTACCCCTACACTATCCAACACTTACCCTACTGTTGCACCCCCTGGAGTTAGAATAGTAATTTTTACCCCTACACTATCCAACACTTACCCTACTGTTGCACCCCCTGGAGTTAGAATAGTAATTTTTACCCCTATACTATCCAACACTTACCCTACTGTTGCACCCCCTGGAGTTAGAATAGTAATTTTTACCCCTATACTATCTAATACTTACCTTAAATGTAATTTAATATTATGCGTTGTAATGGTATGCGTTGTAAAGGTAGTATGCGTTGTAATGGTAATGCGTTGTAAAGGTATTTTTTAAAAATGTGTTGTAGTGTCATGCGTTGTAATGTCATGCGTTGTAATGGATTATGCGTTGTAAAAAATGCGTTGTAAGTGCATGCGTTGTAAAAGTGTGCTTTGTAACGTCATACATCCAGGACAAGACACTACTACATCTCCTTTGTTTATAGGTATCGGCAGCCTCCGTGGGCCACTCCCATGCCTTCTTCATCACCAGCATCCTCCGAATAGAAAAGAGCATAGGTCATGTAACTAAGGGTTCCCACCAGTCTTCAAATGTTCCCTCTTTTGTCCACTTTCCCTTTCTGCTTCCCACTATTCTGTTTTTCTGCCTCTAATCCATATAAGTTATTGGGCTTTCCTTAAAGGAGCCTTTTTCCTTTATTAGGTCACATTGTAATGGTATTCCCTGAGTCTGGACGTCTTATCCCCTCCGTTTCTACTGGAATGGATTATTAATATTGGTGATTAAAAAAATATTTACATTTTTTTTGCCCACTATCAAAAAACCATGACGCTGCTTCCTCCTGCCCTGGTTGCCTCAGGGTTAAGGTTTCAGGTTCTCCTCCCCTAGTTCAGACCCCCTGCCACCCTAGTTCAGCACCACCGCATCCATGTCACACACCTGTCAAGGCAGCAATCCTTTTGGGTCACACCTGGGATGACAAGCTTCCTCAGGAAGGCTGGGATGCTTCTGTCTAGAGTGAGGCTGCTTCCTCACTGCGTACCATTCCTCCAATGACGATGTTGGGCTACTGCCTGGTGCTGATTGGACCTCACCTTTCAGCACTCCCATGCCGCCAGGTTCCTAATCACCTCCCAGTGTCCTCCTACAGGTTTCCAACCTGCGGGTATCTTCCTTTTATTGTCTAGACATCCATGGCATTCACTGTGCCATCTAGTTCCAAACTTGGGGGAGAGGGCAAGAGTGTCAGATCTGCCTTCTCATCACACATGGATGGCACTCATGTGCCAGGCCATAAGTGACTCAATCCGATACACGGGGGCCGGACACAGGTTGAAGAGTTACCGGCGCCCAATGGCAGATATTTTCAGACATGGCAATTACAGAAGTTGCCTCCATCAATATTTTAGTGCCTGCTATTAATAAATATTTACCTGCTATTTGGACCCTGGGAAACCATTCTTTGGTACCAGCTCCTTCAAGAGTTTTCCTGCACTGCTGGCTTCTGCTCTGGGCCAAATGAAGAAACTCTTTGACAAGCATACTTTATGTAGCCATGGATATGGAATTATTACATTCAAAACAAGGTATTAAAAACCTTTTTAGCTAGTTGACCACCTTTAATTGGTTGGTTACCAAATCAGAATGGCTTGAGAATAAAAGAGCCTCACTTTTGTATCGAGGGTTATGTGATTACTTAAAAGATTTGTTGGCCCAATTTGTCAATCCTCCAGAAGACTCTGAAGAGTTAAAAGATTAGGTACTCAAACTGAACGACAGTCTTTCCAAACTTAAGTCAGATTGTGGCAAGAGTGACTAGAAAGTAATGATAAGTAGAGAAAAGAAATGTGAGCCCAAGGGTATAGATGAAGGCAAGGCCTTGTAGGTTGTGAAAGTTCAGAACCACTCTCCAAAGAAGAGAGACAGAGACAGGGGGACCAAAAAATGTTGGGCCTGATTTAGATTTTGGAGGTTGGATTACTCCATCGCAGTGGTGACGGATATCCCGTCTGCCAAAATATAAATCCCATAATAGCCTATGGGATTTATATTTCGGTGGAAAGGATATCCGTCACTGTTGTGATGGAGCAACTCATCTGCTGAAATCTAAATCAGGCCATTAGCCTTTATTTTGGTAAGGCCAGACACTTCCTAAAATACTGTATGAACAAACCAAATTGGAAACATCAGGTGGTTCCTGCCTATACTGATTAGGGGTGGGTGTTAAACTCTGAGCCACCGGCAAAGTTAATAAAGTTTTGCAGCTCCGCACTCCTCTTTGAACGCAGAGTTTGGAAAAACTCTCCCAACCTGCCGGCGGAGCCGAGTTTACCGGCGTACTCCCCCCTAGTCTCAGCAAACCTGCTGTGGGGGACTTACTTGTGGCAACAATAGGGGTTCTTGGCCCCCAATGACTGTCAACAATCAAGGGGACTTGATTCCCCAACCAGTGGTCCACCAGGAGACCCATTTACAGAGTGGTAGAGAAGGGGTCGGGCCTCTAACGATGTCTCAGCAGTCCCGCTTTGGAGGACTTACATGTGTCAACAATAGGGGTTCTTGGCCCCCAACGGCCCTCAGCAGCCAAGGGGACTTCATCCCCCAACCAGTAGTGCGTCAGGAGGCCCCTTTGCAGAGTGGGTGAGGAAGGGGGCAAGGCCTCCAATGACTTCTCAGCAATCCTGCTGATGTGGACTTACTTGTGGGAACAATAGGGTTCTTGGCCCCCAATGACCCTCAGCAGCCAAGGAGACTTCATGCCCCAACCAGTAGTGTGTCAGGAGGCCCCTTGGCAGAGTGGTTGAGAAAGGGCGCAGGATCTCTGATGACATCTCAGCAATCCCGCTGTGGGGGACTCACTTGTAGCAACAATAGGGGATCTTGGCCCCCAACGACCATGAGCATCCAAGGGTATTTCATTAGGGGTGGCCCAGCAATACTCCGCCAGCTTACAGAACTCCGTGAAATTTGGTGACGTTTTTCTACCCAGGCCTACCACTGATGAGAAGGGCCCAGTTATCACACAGATCCAACTTCTGGGTGTGCAGATATTGTGGGTCTCCAATAGACTTGCCAACACTAATATGGAGGGTTCAGTGCAAAATGTTCATATTCCTGTGGAATTGGAGCGTTTGCCCAATAAAAAGATCTCAGTTGATATAATATTTGATTCTAGGCAACTGAAAATTTTATGGATTCCTCTTTTGAAAACAATTTAAGTGTCCCCATCATTGAACAGGCTAAAGAAGACACAATCTGTACTATTGATGGAAGATACATTTTGTCACGTGCTGTAGTTAATCAAACTATTCTCCTAACCATGATAGTATTCATAGACCACAAAGAGCAGATCCAATTTGATGTGATTTCAGCACCACAGTTTAGATACATACTTGGAATTCCTTGGTTATATCTACATAACCCTAATATAGACGTGACTTCTAGGAGTTTGACCTGATTGTGAAAAACATTGTTTACAGAAAGCTAATGTTCAACAAGAATTCAGTCAATGCACTTTGGGAGAGCGGGGTGCTATTTTACCTCAAGACTTTGCTGATGTCTTTGTCAAAGGGAAGGCTAGTATTTTACCATTGCATCACTTCTTTAACCGCAGGATAGATGTACAACTTGGAGCTCAACACTTCCTTATAGTAGCATTTATGCTCTTAGCAAACTTGAAAATCAACACTTTTTTTTTTGTCCTCATGTCATACAAAGGTGAGATATAGAAAGACAAGGATCCTATTCAGGCAACTTTACCAACCCGGATCATTCTCACCTTTTCTGGAACTATGGAAACCTTCTTGGTCTGAGGTAGAGTACTGTCTTTAATCTCCAAATTCGTTGGGAAAATCACTAGTGGTGCCACCACTGTGCCTGATCCGGAATTTGTTATTGCAAAGCGAGTAATCATAGGAATCCCCTTCCTGTCGTAAATTTTTCTCTTTCTCTTTACCTACTCTAAGAGTTGTTCCCATCCCATACCTCCCAGAAATTCACCCGCTTTCTTCCCTCTCTACTTAAATCCAACTTTTTAATCTTACACACCGATGTCAACCATTCATTTAATGTGGAGGGAGCTGCTAGAATCCATTTTATGCATATCTCCCGTCTGGCAAGTAAGATTAATACAAACAGAAGGACTTTTTGCTTATTATTTAAGTGTAAAGTGCCCCCGTTATCATTCATCACTCCAAAAATAGTTAAGTCCACGCTTACCTCTATGTTTTGTCTCATTACTTCATTTATGACCTTACCCACTTTGGACCAGAATTGATGTAATTGAGGGCACTCCCGGAACATGTGGATGTCGTTTGCTTTTGTCTCTCCATACCTTGGACAACTTTTCACCACTTGCTTATTTATCTTGGTTAGCTTTTCCGGCGTCAAGTATGCCCTGTGTAGTGTAAAAAGATGTTTTTTCCTAAGGGGTGCAGATTGTGTAACACGCCATAAAGTAATCATAGATACTTGCCATAAATGTTTGAGATTCTGCGTTGGCAAATACTTCTCCCAGAGCTCTTTTGGTAGTGTGAAGTCTTCTTCCCCTGTTTGAATTAGAAGCCAGTACCATTTAGATACCTCCTTCCTCAGTGGGTTCATTCGTACCTCTTCCTCTGCAGTCATCTTTTCTCCCTGTCCGTTCTCCAAGCTTTTAATCCAACTCGTCAATTGATAGTACTTGAACCATGACAGTTTCCCATCCATGCTTTGTTCTAGAGATTCCCAACTAACCAATCTTCCTGTTTGTATCAGCTGACCCCATTTTGTTATACCTGCTTGTTTTATGGGAACCGATAACGTGTCTTTCAAGTATTCTGGTGTGCCTGGAGAGTCCCAGATTGGTGGAAAGGTGCTGTAGTACGGTATTTGTAATATTCTTCTAATCTGGTACCAGATAGTGCAAGCGGAGCATAGGACCTTTAACTTAACTTAAAAATATTTTGGATGGCCAAATTTGTATAAGCAGAAGTCAACTTGACTTGTAATAGGAGGGATAGGAGGAATAGTCTTTAAGTGGAACTCTACATGTTTTTAATTGGAAGGCTCTGAAGTAAAACAAAAGGTAATGACTGACGATGCCCCCGTGTTCCTTTTTACAATGCAGTTTCTTCCATGCTATACGAACACCTTTTGATGCTCAGATGAAACCGTTCAAATCACTTTGTATTCTCTTGAACCATTGCATCTTGAATTCCAGTGGGATACTATTAAAGATAAAATTAATTTGTGTAAAATCATCATTTTTATTGCGTAGAATCTTCCCAAGAAAGACAAGGGTAATCCACTCCAAGTTTTCAAGAGTTTCCTAGTCTCTTTCACCCTTATGTCAAAATTTGTTTTTGCGATCTCATCTATGTTCTGTAGTATCTCTATGCCTAGATACCTAATTCTGTTTTTTGCTAAAGGGTGTGGGAGTGGGGAGTTCCATTCCATGATTTCAGTTCTTTGATGGTTAAATTGGTATCCTGAGACTTCCCCAAAGTCATCTAACATTTTAGTAATATTAGGTAAAGATGTTGTATGATTACCTGTAAAAACCATTAGGTCGTCTGCATATAACGCCACTTTTTTCCCCACTCTTGAAAACTAAACGGCATACCTCCCTGTAATGTTCTTATGGACTGGGCTAATGGCTCGATATACAAATTGAATAAAGAGGGGGAGAGTGGGCATCCTTGACGCGTACCTCTTTCAATCCTAATTTCTTTGGTCAGGATTCCGTTTACCCGTATTTTCACCACTGGTGACTCATAGATATTCATAATCGCCTTCAGAAATTTGTCACCTAGCTCGTATTTGCTTATTACTTTACAGAGGAAAACCCAATTCACTCGATCAAAGGCCTTAACAGCGTCGAATGTGAGAATTGCAAGGGGAGTATTTTCTTGCGATTCTATGTCAATTGTTTCCATCAATTCATGTGTTAGCTCATGTAGTTGTCTGCCCTTAATAAATCCCTTTTGGTTACTGTGAACCAGCTGATTTGACACCTGCCCCAATCTTGGTGCTAAAATCTGTGAGTAGATTTTACATTCATTATTCCAGAGAGAAATGGGTCTGTATGGCTCACATCTCAGAGGGTCCTTCTCTGGTTTCAAAAGTATGCTAATAGTAGCGTCATTCCAGAATTTAGGTAGTTTTCACTCATTAAAAAAGATCTGATTTAGCAGAGTCACTAATATGAGGCCCAGTAAGTCTTTCAGGTAGATGTACAACTCATTTGGTAGGGCATCTGGGCCGGATGCCTTCCCTTTTCTTTGCTTCGACAGAACACTGTTTACCTCTTCAAGTGTTATTTCAGAGTTAAGTAATTCCCTGTCTTCTTCTTCTAGGCTAGGGACCGCTAGTTTTCTCAGGTAGAAATTCACCTGATCCTCAGAGGTCTCTAGGTCTTCTGCGTATAAAGACTGAAAGAAATCAGAGAAGGCGTTCTCAATCTCCTCCTTGTCTACTTCCTGCTCAGCTTGATTTCCTCTCTGTATTGCTGCTATTCTATTTCTATTCTGTTTGGTCTTGAATTTCCAAGCGAGCAAGTTCCTCGTATTCGTAATTGGATAGCTTGCTAGCTTCCAATTTTTTCCTGATTTTGGTGTCTAGTATGTTGGTTAGCTCCGCTTTCTTTTTCTGTATTTCTTTTTCAATTCTTTCTTGGGCTTGATTAGACTCAGCAACCTCTAATTTTCTGTTCTGTTTTAGGATTTCTGATTCTAAATGGCTAATTCTAGTGCTTGTGATTTTGTTCCTAAACGTGGATAGGTTGATTAAAGCCCCCCTGATTACTGCTTTATAAGCGTCCCAGACTATCTGAATCGGTGTTTCCTTACTACTACTATCCTTAAAGTATTCCTTTGTTATTACTTTAAGCTTATCTATGATCTCCTGGTCTAGAAGAAAGGTACGTCTAGAGTCCATCTGGGTATTGCCTGGTGTCTATTGATTTCTTATTGTCAGGGTGACAGGGGAGTGGTCTGACAGGTGGGCTGGGATGTGGTCTATGTTGACTACGTTGTTGTTTAAGGTCTTGTCTATCAGATAAAAATAAATTCTGGATCCATGGACATATTTTTTGTTTTTGTAAGTAAACCAATTCCCTGATTTACCTATACTATTCCATACATCCACAATCCCCAGATCTTCTATGTACTTTTTTAACCATACCCTCATTTTTGGTAAGTTCAAACCTTTACCTATCTTGTCTAGGATCTATTAGTATGTTAAAATCCCCCCCAGTATAATTGGAGACAACGCTTCTATTAGCTGAGAATAAAGTGCTTGGAGGGGAGCAGGATCATCTGTATTTGGACCATAATATCCCACAATTGTGTATAAATTCTTTTCTATATGTATTTTGGCTATTGCCCACCTTCTCCCTAGGTCAGTTAGCTCTTCTCTAATTGTCACCTTCACGGATTTTGTTAATATAATTGCCACATCTTTGAAACCAGAAGACTAGTTTGTACAAACATTGCAATCTACCCATTTTCGGTGTTTCATAATTCTATCCCACTCTTGTTTCAGAAGGTGTGTCTCTTGACAAAATTATCACATCACTATTTATAATTTTTAAATATTCCAAGATTTCCTCCCTTCTCTTCTTTACTCTGAGGCCATTTATGTTCCAAGACATGAAATTCAATGTATTATTTACCATATCTTTCCTTTACAATTGCAATAAAGATCACATTACTTCCCAAGTTCGTTAGGACCTAGTCTTCCTATGTATATTGCATGATGGACAAAATTCTTTTTTTCATTTTTTACCTGTATGCTCCCACACCTCGTGTACTTGTTTATGCTGCGTATCCCCCCTCCCCTCCCTGGAGAATCCTCCCTGCTTCTTTTGGGCGGATCAGATTTGCCCTCTTCGAGAGTCACCCACTGCGAGACAAAATCAATTTTATTTCCTATTTCCCCAAAAATCTCATTATTTCTGTGTTGATTTGAACTGATCTATACGTTGTACAACCTCATAAGGCTCCAGAGTGTTATACATTTGATTTCTCCACATGATTTTAAGTGAGGCCGGGAATCTCATCTGGACTGTTGCTCCCAGAGATCTGAGTTCTTGGATATGGTGCCCGAGTTCCCATTGCCTGTCCTGCGTAGCTTTTGATATATCAGAGAGAATTCTGAACTTGTATTCTCCTTTGGTGAATGCACCAGCTTTCAGCGCTTCACTCAAAATCTTCTCCTTGATTGTATAGGTTTTAACATTAACTAGGATTCTCCTCTGGTTTTTTCTCGGCTTCCCTAGTTTGAAGGGATCTCTATGGACTCTTTGAATATCTTCTTCTAGTGTCTTAACCTCCATTCCGGGTATAAAGTCTTTAAAAAGGTTAGTCATCTAGGGGCATATTAACAAGGCGGCGATAAAAAATTATCAACGCTTTTGCATCCGTTTTCGGCCGAAAAGCGGCGACAATTTTATTGCCTAATCAACAAGGTCACGCTATCGTGTGAACCCTTACATTAGCACCTGAAATCTGAACGCCCAGCTTTGCATCTGTAATGAGATGCAAAGTGGGCGTTCCTGCCCTGACATGACTGGAGAAATGTCGCTAAGTGACATTTCTTCTATCATCAAGCCCCACGCTATGAGGCATAGTGGCAAGAAAAGTAGCGATAACCGCTGTTATCGCTACTTTCCTTACGCCTGCTTCAAGACTGACTTAGCCATGATATCCTATGGAAGGTGGATATCATGGCTAAGTTTGCCTTGCCCTATCAACAAGCTAATGCCAAACTTCGTGAGATTATCGCTGGATTTCCAGCGATAATCTCCCGTTTGGCAGTTAGCGCTAGGATTTTTATCGCTTTTGAGATAAGCGTTGCAAAGAGCACGTTATCTCAGCGATACAAATCAACGTTAGCCGGCGATAATTATCCTAGCGCTAAGTGCGCTTAGCGATAATTATCACCGGTCCTTGATGATATGCCCCGAAGTTCTTAATATTTTGTCTTTCCTCTCCTGGTATATTTAGGATTTGGAGATTATTACGTCTTGCGTTATTCTCTAATTACTCAATTTTATCTCTAAGCTCCCTCTCAAGGTGAGGATCTCCCTTGATTCTCCATTGTGTCTCTTCTGAGTTTTTCTACTGTTGCTTCTACCACTTGTACGAGATCCATTAGGGAGTTCACTTATACTTCAAGACCCTCACAAGTTGCTTGAATCTTTTAGTGTTTTTTTCTGATTTGGCAAAATTTGCTCTCATTTCAACAATTAGAGTGCCCATAAGTTCCTCTGACTGAGCTGTTTGATCTAGTGGTTGGTTTGGTCCTACCTCTATGCTCTCCTCAGTTGCTGGGCCTTCCAATGACCCCCTCCCTGAGGACGACATACCTACCTCTGTCTCTTCCATCGCTACGGCTTGGAATCTATTACTGGTAACAATCTCCCTGCTTTTGGGGGTATGAGCAGCTCCTTGCGTTTTTGTTATATTGCTCCACTTAATCCCTTCCTCCATATTTGACTCTCCAAGGGGTAGATTTTGAGGTAGTTGTTTGTTTTGGTTCTTGAAATTGGAGCGAAGAGAGGGAGTAATTGTAATTTTCCCTCCTTGTTGCATTAACCCGGATTAGGCAGTGAGGAGGTAGTATTTCTCCCCTGACTTTGGTTTAACCCCTGTTTGTCCTCCGTAATGCTCCTTTTGGTGCTAATTTTGAGGATTGTAAGTGTTATGATCAGGTTTTTCTGCGTGCTGCCAAGACCGGAGTTTTCTATATCAAAATGCCTACTTCTAAGGCAATAGCTAGCACCATAGACCCTTGTCTCTCCCTTAGTTGAATCTGTGGACAGATTTTGTCTCTTCCTCCCCTTCTGCACTGTATTTGCTGGTGTTATACTGTCTTTGGGGTCTCTGGGGGCCTTTCTGCTTCTCTCACCCCTCAACCTGCCTCTTACTGGTGTCATTCAGGGTCTCCTTCTCTCCTTCTCCTTTTCAGCTTAGTTCCGTTTGCCTTCCGTGTGTTCTGTGTCCTTTAGCTCGCACCCAATGCAGCCTACTGAGCCTCTGCCGGCTGCCCGGGGTCCACGAAGGAGACCCGCTAAGAGGGCGGCCGCCCTAGTGCCACAAGAGGGCACAGGAGGCAGCCTCCCAGCATTTGGGACCCTCAGGGGTCCGGTGTGCTGCGTCACTTCCGGGTAGAGGGGGCGGGGTGAGGTACTTATACCTCTCCCCGCCCCCTGGGCGCCCTCTTTGCCCACTACCCTGGATTCTCCCCTGGTTTTTTCTCAGCTTCCCTAGTTTGAAGGGATCTCTATGGACTCTTTGAATATCCTCTTCTAGTGTCTTAACCTCCATTCGGGGTATAAAGTCTTTAAAAAGGTTAGTCACGAAGTTCTTAATATTTTGTCCTTTCTCTCCTTGTGATATATTTAGGGTTTGGAGATTATTGCGTCTTGCGTTATTCTCTAATTACTCAATTTTATCTCTAAGCTCCCTCTCATTTGCTCTCAAGGTGAGGATCTCCCTTGGTTCTCCATTGTGTCTCTTCTGAGTTTTTCTACTGTTGCTTCTACCACTTGTACGAGATCCATTAGGGAGTTCACTATTACTTCAAGAGCCTCACAAGTTGCTTGAATCTTTTACTGTTTTTTTCTGATTTGGCAAAATTTGCTCTCATTTCAACAATTAGAGTGCCCATAAGTTCCTCTGACTGAGCAGTTTGATCTAGTGGTTGGTTTGGTCCGACCTCTATGCTCTCCTCAGTCGCTGGGCCTTCCACTGACCCCCTCCCTGAGGACGACATACCTACCTCTGTCTCTTCCATCGCTATGGCTTGGAATCTATTACTGGTAACAATCTCCCCGCTCTTGGGGGTATGAGGAGCTCCTTGCGGTTTAGTTATATTGCTCCGCTTATCCCTTCCTCCATGTTTGACTCTCCAAGGGGTAGATTTTGAGGTAGTTGTTTGTTTTGGATTTTGAAATTGGAGCGAAGATAGGGAGTAATTTAAATTTTCCCTCCTTGTTTTGGGGGGCATGAAAGTTAAGGGGTCAGGGATAACCCCTTGCTTAATTGGGGCAAGGAGCCCGGTCAGGGGAGGCCGGGAAGCTGCGTGCCATGCGTAAATTCACGGAACAGAGTAGGCATTATTTGGAAAGGATACCCAGGCACGCGCTGGACCTAAATGTAGTCCGCCAGGTATAAGTAGCACCCATGTGGGGGCATATGAGTTAGGGGAGCAGAAATACCCCTCGTTGAGGGTGGTGATAAGCCCGGTCTGTGGAGGTGGTGGTCACCTCGCGCAAAAGAGCTAACAGTGACTGGTGTAAATACCCTGTTCAGTGGGGTTTGGCTTTTCAGGCATGGCTTGCTGCATTCCAAGTCCACAGGGTGAGCTGAAAGCAGGAAATGGAGGCACGGCCTCACGGCCACAGACATCTGGCTATGATACCCAGGCATGCGCTGGACCTGCTTGCTGAAGAAGCTGCAGCAGAGACTGGGGGGGTGGATTCCTCCTCCTAATGTGTTGGTCTTACACCTGGGAGGGAATGACGTCGCAACATCTGGGAAGAAGGGCACTACTTTAAAAAATGACGGTCACAATGTGTGAGTTGAGCAGCCAGCTGGGGACTAGTGAAATATGGTGGTCTGAGATAAACCCCCGGCAGATGAGAAAATTCACTAAGCAAAGGGGATTTGGCTTAATCCGTCATGGGTTACTGCATACTAAGGCCACAGGGTGTTTTGATGAAGATGGGGTACACCTGTCCAGAGTGGGTACGTACCTATTCTTACTTGATCTGGGGGAGGCCTTGGAGACAGCAGGGTGTAGGAAAGGAGGCTATCTTGGTGGGGGGCACTGGAGTGACGGTGGCCACACCCAGAGCTGTGGCGGAGTTACAGGGCGATCTAGAGGCTGTAAGGGACATTCGGGTACCCTCTGCAGGAGCACAACAAGGGTGCAAAGGCCAAATATCCACAGGGAGGTCCTCGCGTTGGACCCTGGAGGAGCGACGGCGCCCCGTTAGTCCTATGGACAGTTGTGGACTTGAGCAACCAGAGGTTGCCTGGCAGGCTCTGCCCCCTTTTGGGGCGTGAGCAGTGGGATGGTCTGGTAGTCCACCGGTGGGAGGGGTTTCCCCTCCCCCAAATCTGGCAAACACCTGATGGGCCACGGTGTAGTTTGGCCCATCAGGTGGCAGGTGGCGAGGGGCTGCCTGCCTTGGGATCGCCCGTAAGATAACCCACCATGTTGGCATATTTGTAATGCTAATAAACCTGCAGCAGTTTTCTCCACAAAGAAGGTGTCTTGTCTGGTTATTCTCTAGGAGATTGCTGTATGGGTGGATGGTGAGTGTTGCCGATATTGGCACTATGAACCAGATTCTGGCAGCTGCCTTCTGCGATGATTGCTGCCCCTCAGCTGCCTCCGCCCACACATTGTGATCGAGCTCGCACACTTCCTTGATCTCCACTGTCTGCTCCCGGCCCCAGAAACTCGGTTCCCACTGAACCATGAGTGTGCGGCGAACTCGCAGGTCTGTAAAGTTTGAATGTGCCTAATGTGCCTTACAGAGTATCCGTATCATTCAGGAAACGTTTGGGGAAAGTTATAATTATGGTATACGCATCCGTTTCACTCGGAACTGGTGAGCGCTCCCGACCGGACTCGTCAGCCAGCCGCCACACAGTAACTATTTTAACTGACCATCTTATTCAACATTTTTTTTTTAAGTTGGTGTGTGCTTTTCTGTCAGACAAAAATATAGAGCACAATTTTTCAGTGATTACAATTTTTGCAATCACCTTCCAGCCATGAAGAAAAAATTGTAAGGTAAACGCCTTGTCCCATTTTGGCTACACTTCAATGGAGCATCCCACCGATCCACCTGTTGATCAATTAGTGGCGGTTGTGTGAGTCACTGAATTCATGACTTGGCTATAGAAGGAAGGTAATGAGTCATTATGTAGGAATTCAAAATAACTTTTACTACATCAAAGAGGACGTATATCTTTCTACAAATACCTTGCAAGTGCAAACCTTACACTAGAGTCATTCAAGTCAATTAGTAGGGCAGCCAGGGAAAATAAATACATTGCAAAAGCCACGTTCATGAATATTACAGTACCTGCTATTATTAAATACTTACCTACTCTTTGGACCCTGCAAAACCCATCTTTGGTGCCAGCTTCTTCGAGGGTTTTCCTGCACGCCGCAAATTGCTCTGCCCTGCTGTTCCCACAGCCTCCTGCTCCATGGCTCCTGTAGCCGTCTGCTCCACAGCTCCTGCTGCTTAAGGCTCCATAACTCCTACCTCCATCTGCTTCTCGGCAACTCCATAGTGGAGTGAACTTTAAGTAACCTGTAAGGAAAAAGGGGTAAAACAATTCACCAACAGGAGCCTACTTTATACATGTGCATATACATTGGTTTAAGAGACTTTTGCTTACCGTCCTGGGATTCCACTGCGTTTTCTGCATTTGTACCTTAGTTTCATAGAAAAAAGAGCAGAAACAAGATTAGTTATTGTGATGAAGAGATGACCAATCTCTATAAAAATTGCAGCTTTCTATCAATGATATGGTCTAAAGACTTTTTTTTAATCAATTGCCTGATGGTAGACATGTCTCTGCTCACTCACCCATTTCTTCTCCTGTACTATTGTGAAAAGTAGCTGGAGACTGGAAGGAAATTCTTAAGGAATTAATGTAATTCCTGAATTTAGAGCCTAGGACTGTCCTGTTGAATCAGAATTCAGGAAACACTCTGCAGAATAACACTAGTTTTGAAATTCAGGATACTCCTTCAGGAAAAGGGAATTATTAGTTAAGATTACGGAAGGTAGGTGTCATTAGGAAAGTACGCGTTTTTTTTTACTTGCTTATAACTTTCGAAACGTTTGACTAATCTTCACATACACAACAAACAAAGACAATACTTTACATTGGTGACATACATAAGTGATAAGATTGTGACTGTACGAGTGAAAAGTCCACCTAACTATAACGCCCCTGAAACCGATGTTTTTTTCAGTGAATATATATATATAGAGCATGCACACGAAGAGTGCTAAGTTTCAAAGGCACTTTTTATTGCATTAGGCCTCCTCTGACCTGGCAACACAGAGAACGCGTTTTCGGCTGTCACAGCAGCCTTATTCCGTATAATGAGCGCCATTTTCTAAAAAACTTTTATAGTCTGCCCTCAATGCATAGACACAGAAAACATACTGCTAGCAATTTACAAAGACACACTGCTAATCAGTACGGTCATGCAGGTGCATATTCAATTAATGCAATAAATAAGAAAAGGTGGTCGAAGGGGTGACTTCAACATGTAATCATGTTGGCTTGAATGCATAGTGCATGGTAGAAAATTATATATATATATATGTAGCCCGCATAGTGCATCCCAGGACCCACTCTAATCGCCTGCAATCTTGGCTATAACTCAAATGCTTTCAATAAATCTTAAATAATGATTATTAAACAGTTGTTAAAAGACATGTAAATGACAATTGGCACTTACATTGTTGTCATAACACACTTAAAAACCAATCAGAAATGCTGCATTATTTTAGTGCACCAGAAAAATAAATATGAAAATATATATAAATGTATAATTGTCCCTTTAATCCTTTAGGGAACCGCACAAAGCACTGCCGGTAGCTTTCATTCAAAGTTGTGAAGCAGAGCGTATTGAAATACCGGGTCGTGACTAAGTGACTTTCTCATTACACTAATCACCCCCAAAAATTGTGATGAAGAGCGTCACTGCAGTCCCACACTTAATCAGCAATACTCCACAGGACTACCCATCCCACAATGCCTCATCTCAGTCACGTGCAGACTGCAATCACCAGCCTGCCAAGAGCTTCGAGAACAAACAATCACATCCTAATGGACCCTTAAACCCTTGCCAATCCATCAAGAAGGCAATAGGCATGATTTAATGCTTGACTGGTACGTGTAGATATAAACACAGTTATGCCACCGTGCTTGTATTGGCTCCCACATGGATTCCTTTACATCAAAAGGGTATACGTAGGAACACTGCCATTGTTACAAATGTCAGGCCAAATCCATCAAGTGCACACATCTGCAGTTAGTAAAATATCATTTAGTGCAGGGTCGGGGGAGAGCAATGTTCAAAAAAATCAATTTTGCCAAACAAACCTCACCGTATCATCATTGGCTGAGACGGTGCCCAGTCACCAGAGATCCAACAGTCGAAGTGTGAGGTATTTCAGGCCAGGGGAAAGCTGAAGACCCCGCGCTGAATACCAAAAGACCTCCCTGCGTCGAGAGCTCCGCCATCCACACTGTTGTCAACTATTTTCCTTGTTCCGACTGAATCCCTGGGGGCTAATCAGATAGCACAATCGTACTCATCCTCCTCCAAACTGCGGTCGCTGAGAAGTCCAAAATAACAACTGTTGGTGCGTGTAAAATGCCGACCGCTGGCATTTAAAGTTATCCAATCCAACACTACTCCACATAGAATAGAGTTCGCACACGAAGAGTGCTAAGTTTCAAAGGCACTTTTTATTGCATTAGGCCTCCTCCGACCTGGCAACACAAGGAGAACGCGTTTTCGGCTGTCACAGCAGCCTTCTTCCGTCTAATGAGCGCAATTTTCTAAAAAACATTTATAGTATGCCCCAAATGCATAGACACAGAAAACATATATATCTAGTTATAGTTATAGTTGGGACCTTGTTTCTATTCAAAAAGCATATTTGTTTGCCAATATCTTTGGCACCGTTTGAAGAATCTTTGCGAAACTAATGGGGCGGTCAGGTCAGCTCCTGTGTTGAAAGTTTTGGGGTGATTTGTCAAGCAGGAGCCGAGAAAAAGGGGGGCCCCAAAACTCTTTTTCTCCATGTCAATTTCCATAGAAAAATGTTGACGCAGCTCTAGCCTGAACTGCTGAACAGAATTACACTACATTTAGCAGAAAGGTAGCTCTTGGTACAGAGTGCACTCTTTTTGTTATATGGTGTAAATCCGTAGTTCCGGAGAAATTTAAAGATTGTATGTTGGCAGCCATCTCAGTTGAACCTAGTCAGAAGAAAAAAGGTGAACAAAAGTTACAAATTAAGAAAAGGGTTCAGGGTAGAAACACCCATACCCCCTAGGCCTGCAGGGCCACAAAAAGCATTTTTAAAAACATTTTTGGCGGTATTCATGTTGGATCCGCGAATCCGGCCAAAAAAAAGAAAACGAATAATCGGTTCCCGCACTTTGTTTTCTTAAGCCCCCAGGTGGTGCTGGTCCCGGGGGCAATGATTAAAATTGATGCGGGGGCCCACCCTGGCCCCTGAAGCCACAGGGACTGCCACCTTCGCTGGGCTATGTTTATTAAATGCAGGGGGGCCACATGGGCCCCGCAGCCCCAGGGACTGCCACCTCCCTGGAGCTAATTATGTTAAATGCAGGGGCCACACAGCCCCTCCACTGACCCGGGGACCGCCACCTCCCCGGGGCTTTATTTTTAAAATAAATGTGTGGGGGGGTCTACTGCTTTCCCAAGCAGCCCGGGGACTGCCACCTCCCTGGGGCTAATTATGTTATATGCGGACCGCCACCTCTCCGGGGCTAAATTGAAAAGATGCATGGTGTGCTCCATCCCCCCATGGAGCCCCGGGGACTACCACCTCCACGGTGATATATTAAAAAATAAAGTGTGGGGTGGCTCTACCCCCCACACACAGCCCCAAGACCACCACCTCCCCAGGGCTTTAATATTGTTGAAGGGGGTCTGCACAGCCTCATTTCATAAGTGATGCCATTTGAGATGTCATCAGTGATGTCACTCACTGACCATGTCATGAGTGATGTAATATGTGACATCATCAGCAGTGCATTGCGGTGGCGTGATTTCTAGTTAGCTCAGCTAACAATAACGGCTGAATTTCTCAGGTTTTGTACAAGTGATATGTCAGCCTAACTATAACGTTTTAAATGCTAGCTTCTAACCATAACATCCCTGAAACCTTTGGTTTTTTTCAGTGAACAAGGGTTTTTTAAATGCTAATTTCTAACTATAACGTCCCTACTCATTTCAGGTTGGCTTGGTTCGTATTTTACCAATTCAAAGCTGTAATACTGTGCCTGGAGTGGTAATTGGCTTTTGTCATTTTACAGCTCGGCACGGACAGCCCTGTGCTAGTCCTATGCTTAAAGACTTTGCTGTAGAAATGGCAAAATAATTTGTCCCTTTCTATCTCAGCGTGGATGGCAATGTGCTAATCGTATGCTTAAAGACTTTGATAGAAAAGCAGACATTTGAGGTCAGCAGATCTAGAGTGTCGCTGGTGTTGAGAGTGCTCTATACAGGAGCTGCTTTCCAACTAAACTTGAGAACTACCCAGAGCTCTTTGCTTCTTTTTTTGTATATATATATATATATATATATATATATATATATATATATATATATATATATATATATATATATATATATATATATATATAAACGACAGGCCCCAAATTACCTACCGCAGAGGTAGAAACCTCAGAGATATCCTCATCAAAGGTGATATATCGGAAACCAGCAGTCGCAATGTCCACAATTTAAAAGGTTTATTCCCATGTGGACACTGCAGAGCATGCAAATCTAGTCAGATGATGAAAGATATAATGGTTCCAGGGAGAAGAAACTATATTTTAACACAGTTTCTTACATGTAGTACCAACTTTGCCATATATGTACTTGAATGCCCTTGCAAGTTACGGTATGTGGGCAGCACTGTCTGTATGGTTAAAAAACGGGTACAAGAACATCTTCGGGCTATCACCAATGGTGATTTACACAATCCCATTGCCCGCCACTTCCAAGAAAAACACCAGTCCAATAATGCTCTATTGAAATTCTATGCCATTGAACAGGTAAATACAGGGAAGAGGGGTGGCAATAGAGAATTAGCGCTGAGAAAGAAAGAATCCAAATGGATCATTGAATTGGAACCCCGTTTCCCTGGGGGACACAACTTAGATGAAGAACTGGCAACCCATCTTCATGAAAATTGAGAATTGAAAATTGAAAGCAATATGCAAATTCGTAGTCTATCCATTGTTCTGTATTGTGTGTAAGATGAAAATGAAAATTTAGATCTACAAGTATATGTTTTTTAACAAGGTTTTTAATTTGTTTTGTTACAGGGTAAAAGAAGAGACCCCTTATCCACAGGGTTTGAGATAGCTCATGGGTTCCTTATTTCCCCGGTTCACTATTAAGATAAGAGATTTTTTTTCATTATGGTGTTGGCACTTTTTCACTAAATTTCCATTATTATTATTTCATTTTATAAATGTATATTGAAGTGATACATCAATGTGACTATATATTATGAATATCCATCTGGAATTTACAAATGTTTGAGACGACAAAAATAATGTTTCACATTTTCATGTTTAATTAAATAGTACAGGAAGGCACTAGTCCGCTTGCACTTGAATATATTCTTAGGAAGTCATGTATAAAAATACTTATTGGCACTAGACCCTTTTCATTAGTTTAAACCAATTGTAAACTCTGTTACTTTCAAGCACTGTTCTGAAATATCAGGGTTTTATATCATCATTCGTGAAATATAGTTCATTAATGTTTAAATTGAAGAAATCTTTCTCAAACAAATGGTGCAGCAAATGAATTCTGAAAATAGTATGAATCAAATATGCATCTTTTCATGTACACGCTAACAGTAGTGCAATTACGGCAAAAGATATACAAATATCTCTTTGTATTTATCATTCCAAGATGGCGCTCGTTTGTTAGGTCAGACTAATGTAAAAACTGCAAGTACATCATTTGTGTCTATGTATGGTTTATTTAAACACGTCTGATTCCCATTGTAACTATCGTGTGAGCAAGACACCATTGTGTGTTGAAACACGTTACGAAGGAATAAAAGCCTGGTGAAATTCATTCTCCTGAGTGCGCATTCTATTTCTTCTGGATATATATATATATATTACCTACTTGCGGTTGCCAGTAGGTAGTTATAGTAAGGACGTTGTTTCCATAGGAATAGCATTTTTTTTGCCAATAACTTTGGTGCTGTTTGGCCAATCCTTACAAAAAAAAATCTAAACTAATAGGATGCTCACTTCAGCTGCTGTCTTGCAAGTTTCGTGGTAATGCATCAAGCTGGGGCAGAGAAAAAGGGGGCTCACAAAATGCATTTTCCCCATGTTAATACCTGCAGCCATTTTAAATACGACTACTGCTGAACGGAATTACACAAAATTTGGCAGAAAGGTAGCTGTTGGTCCAAAAGCAACCTTTGCTCAAATTGGTGAAAATCCATTCAGTAGTTTTGGAAATATTAAGGGAAATCCAAATATTTATATAGAGGGACGAAGATCATCTGAGGATCCTACAATCCCTGTGATCAACTCTGATTTGCTGCAAGCACTTCAAACCAGGAAGTGTTGGCAGCCATCTTGGGACTCGGCCTTCAGCCGAGTCCCCCAAAAAAGTAAAACAAATATAGAAGGGAGCAGGGGACAAATACCTTAAATCCCTAGTTCTCTTAGGGAGGTTCCAGAGGGACTCCGCCAGGGAAAAAAAAGTTTTAAAAATAAATAAATATCAGCAGGAGCCAGCTGCAGCCACAGCTCACACTGATACATTTTAAAAAAAACAAAGCGTGGGCTCCAGCTCTTCTCTAATATTAAGCCCCCAGGTGAGCCAGGTTCTCGGGTCATGCAACCATAAATGTTGAAAACAAATGGGGAGGTCTGGTGGACCCCCCAATCCCTGGGACTGCCACCTCCTTGGGGCTACTGCAATATAAATCTGGGGGGCCTTATGGACCCCTGTTCACTGGGACCACCATCTCCCAGGGGCTGTTTAATGTGTAGTGGGCGCCTCATGGACACCCCGGGCCCCGAGGCCAAATCAATTTTTTGAAATGGGAGGTGGGGCCATGCTCCCCGTCTCCTGGGCCGTTCTCGACCCCGGCGATCATCACTTCTATGGGGCAGGCCCTACTACAACAAAGAAGTGGGGCTGCATGGCCCCCCTCCTAGAGCCATAAATTGCCCGGGGGATCATCACCCCCCAGGCCCGACTCCTTCTATGTCCCGGGGTGCCCATCCTTGGGACATAGCTGTTTGCTATGGCTTGGTGGCCGCTTTAATCACTCCTGCCAAGCCACAGCAAACACTGCACTTGCAGAATGCGAGAGCAGTGAAAATGCTCTTGCTTGCTGGAACCAAAGCATTCGTCTGTTTCCCTGCTTGCTGTCAGTCAAGCAAGCTGGGAAACAGACAAATTGATTTCAGACACAAGGAGCTGCATGTTTAGCAGCTCCCTGTGTCTGAACGCAATGCCGGCTCCCGAAAAAAGCAGGGAGCCGAAAGGGACCGCGGGGACCTTAAGGCTCCCCCTGCAGTCCCAAAGCAGACTGGGTGCCCTAGGGACGGGCACCCAGGACAAATGGGCTGGTCCCGGGGGACCGGTTCCCCAGGGCCAAAATCAGCCCAGGGAAGGGGGCCCTGGGGTAAGCGGTTCTCAGGGACAAATCAGACCTGGGAGGAGGAGCCGTACGGCCCCCCATCCCTATTTCTTTTTTTTTTTTTAAAAGGCCAGCCCTGGGGGAAGTCTTTATAAGACCTGCCCCCTTTCCCAACAACTCTGCAAAGGGGCCTCCTGGCGCACAACTGGTTGGGGGATGAAGTCCTCTTAGATGCTGAATGTCCTTGAGGGCCAAGAACCCCTCCTGTCACCTCCAGTAAGTTCTATACATCGGGATTGCTGAGACCTTGTGAAGACCCTGCTCCCTTTCTCCACCACTCTGCAAAGGCATCTCCTGGCACACTACTGGTTGGGGGTTGAAGTCCCCTTGGCTGCTGAGGGTTCTTGGGGGGCAACAGACCCTCCTGTTAACTCTAGTAAGTCCTACACAGCTGGATTGCTGAGAGCTGTTTGGAGGCCTTTCTCCACTACTCTGCAAATGTGCCTAGCAGTTAACGAAACATAGAAATTCACTTAAGAGACCAAAGGTTACAGTGAAGGTTTAGTTAGGAAATAGAATTTTTTTAAACCGTAGAAAATCACTGAAAAAAACAAATGCTACAGGGACATTATAGTCAGGAAATAGAATTAAAAAAAACATAGAAATTCCATGAAAAAAATAAAGGGGCGTTATTATAGTTAGGCTCAGATTTCACTCATACAAAACCATTTAAATTCAACAGTTATAGTTACAAAGGCTAACTATAACTTCTGCCCCAGTAATGCACTGCTTATGACCTCACATATTACATAACTCATGACATGGTCTGTGACATCACTGATGACATCTCAAATGACACCACTAATGACATCATCCACAGAAACACTCATACACCTACTCATATCCCCATAAACCTCTCATACACCCACTCAGACACTCACCCACACAACACCTCACATTCAAATTCACAGGCCCAGTCAATTTCTCACACAACCACCCACTCATCCATAGAGCCACTCAGACTCCCACCCCACGGACCACGCACGCAACTTCGGAATCATCCTGGACTCTGAACTCAAAATGGACCGCCAGATCAACGCTGTCACCTCTTCCTGCTACCACACCCTTCGTCTACTCCGTAAGATCTTCAACTGGATCCCCCTCGAACACAGGAAAACCGTCACCCATGCCCTCACCAGCAGCAGACTGGACTACGGCAACACACTCTATGCCGGGATCAACTTGAACCTCATTAGCAAACTCAAGAATGTCCAGAATGCCGCTGCCAGACTAGTCCTCAACCTACCGTGCCACTGCCACATCGGCCGTCACCTACAAACACTACACTGCCTCCTGTCGAGAAGAGAATCAAAGTCAAAGTCAAAATCAACTTTATTCGGCTGGTTAGAGCCATAAAAGTACACCGCAAAACAGTATATAGTATCATATGAGCCAATAAAGAGTTCATGTCCTAATGATCTTAAAAACCTTTAAAATATTAAACAAACAAAAAAAAAACAGTGTTCCGCCTTTTTGACTGTTATAGACAGAGATACTACAAAAAGGTCAGATAAACAATACTCCATGGCACAGTGAGTTAATTGATCTAAAATTCATATCAACCCGAAATTGATAGACAACACATCACTTTAAAAAAAAAGAAAAAACAACCGGATAAAAATGCAGACTGTCATAAAAGGGACGAGAGATTCAGTTTAAACATCATTATTAAATTCATAAAAGAAGTATTCATATAAAAAGATCAGCCCTTTATGACACACCTCATATTAGTAGTAAAAATTACAACAATACATGGTCAAAAATAGCCCTGCATTAGCTTTCCATGGTGTCAGGTAAATTTAAAACAAACATATTAATAATAAAGCGGAATACTGGGAGCGAGTATATAGTCTCATTAAGATTATATTACATTATTTGGGAAATAAACATATTTATACTGCCACGGTGTCCACAAGGCTAGCTCAACGACAACCTATTCCTATGTATAATAGCCCCAATTAAAAGACTTGCTACCCCAACACAGACTATAGGAGAGGCTAGCATTTGTTAATAGACCAGCGCTGGCCTTACTTGCACAAAATTACGGCCTCTTAGCAGAGAGAGAATGAACTTCCTGCGCAGGGAGTCGTAATGAGTGCAGAAAAACATTATATGAAGAGTGTCTTGCTCGGAGAAGTTCTCACAAGGACAAGGGTTTGTTGAATCTGGTTTAGAGTAGCCTTTAGGAAAGGCCAGTAACCAGGGAACCATATTCAATCGGAATCTCGTCAGGACAAAGAGATGGCAAGCTTTTTTTACATATGATAAATATGGTTGCATCTGCTGGCCCAGGCTCAATGTGACAAACTTTCTCACCGAGGGTTTGATTAGTTCTTTTTCCTCCCTTGGGCCTTGACGTCTGTCTAGAAAACTGCTGTTTAACCGCTCTGATAGCAGACTTACCCAAAGAAATAGGGGACAAAAACAGCTCTGATAGCAGACTTACCCAAAGGAATAAGGGACAAAAACAGCCCAGCTATGTTCCATGAGAGAACTTTCACCCTAGCTTTGTCAGTTATAATCTGGCTGGGACCAGATTTTGTTCGGTTAGCCCACAGTGATTGAGTTGGAGAGCAAGGTGCAATGGAATTAGTGGGATTAGTCTCAGAAACAAGTGTTTCTGCATCCGTTAAATGAGGAAGGCTATCTGTAGGGGCAGGTGCTACCGCAAAAGAAGGTAGTCAATCTTGCATATCCAGACCTGAAAGAGCCTAAAACCTATTTGCGGTGTGGACAGGAGGAGACACGTTGGGACAGGGCCCTTGGTATGGCTTATGAAAATAACCAAGAGATAATGAGCAAATGTTGGTACTCCTAAAGGTTTCAAGCTCACGAGGCCTCAATAGGTATCTCACCAAGGCTGGCCTGCGAAAATTAATTACGATGCAGTCCCCTTCGATGTTTTTTATGGACGCGCCAACCCACCTAACTCTGCGTACCATGATAATGTCCTTTGGATCAGATACTTGTAACCTCCTATACCTTGACAGCCAATCAACACATTTATTGCCCAGTTGTTCCCATGTCTCGGTCTGATCCTTGATATATTTCAGCCAGGGAATATTTAATACCTTCTCCAGAGCTAAACAATCTAGGATAATAAGTTGATTTAGATTTGGGGTTGGTTGAGCCCAAATCCTCAACCAATGTAGGAGTGGCGCAGCCGCAATCAGGTCTGAGATATAACCTATTCCCAGCTCCTCATATAAAATAAAAATTGGGGTGGATACAGGGACCAAAAGAAGTTTGCGCATAAAATTGTTCTCGGTCACTTGAATTTCTTTCACATCTTTGTAACCCCAAATGTCGCTGCCGTAGGTGGTCATAGGAACACACTTCGCGTTATAGATCTTCAGGAGCGCAGGGAATGGCTTCGACCCTATTCTTTTCACAAAATCTAATGTTGCCCCTGCTGCTCTGGCTAAAACATTCTTCTTAAGTGCGCGTTGCGAGCACCATGAGCATTGGTCATCGAAAAGTACCCCTAGGTATGGGAAGGTGGACACTTTAGTTAGCTCGGCCCCCTTGCAGTAGAATTTGGCCTTTGCCGTCCTCCTAGAGCCTATGGTCATAGCGTGCGATCTTTTAAAATTAGTAATTAAATCCAAAGAGTCCATGAAGTCTATGAAACAATTTAAAAGTAGTTGCAGCCCCCTGGCTGTTCTGGACACTAGAACCGCATCATCGGAGTACAGAAGTGCGGGGATCATTTTGGTGCCAGCTCTTGGTATAGCTTTACAACAGGTTACTAAAGAATCCCCTAGTTTATTAATGTAGAGGGCAAACAGCAGAGGGGCCAATATGCACCCCTGCCAAACCCCTCTTTTTACTGCCCAGGAGTCGGTCAAGCTCCCATCTTCATTAAAGCATACTGCAGCCGTTGTATAGTCATGGACGGTAGCCAGGAAGGAGATCAGATCAGCATCTAGCCCCATGTCACGAAGGATCAACCACAGCTTAGATCTATTAACAAGGTCGAAGGCTGAGGTTAAATCCATGAAAGTCAGATGTAGGTCCCCTCCCTTGGCGACAGTCTACTTCCCTATCACCAAGTGAAGGTTAAGGCATTGGTCCAGAGTCCCTTTCTCCTGCCTAAAATCATATTGGAGGTCAGAGACGATGTTCGCTCGATCAAGCCAAGCTGTTAGACGCTCCAAGACTACTTTTCCCATGATTTTAGCCACAGAGTCAAGGAGCGAAATGGGCCTATAACAGGCCAGGTCATCCCTAACACCCTTTTTAAAAATGGGGATGATAACCGCCTTTGCCCATGATAAGGGAGAACCAGACATACAGGCTGCGTTAAAGACATGTGTTAAGATCTTAGCCCAGACTTTTGGGTCTGCCTTATAAAGGTCAGCCGGTACTCCATCAGGGCCGGGCACTTTTCCCCCTGAAGTTGTGATAATGGCTTTATAAACCTCGTCCGTGTTAAAAACAAGAGGGGAACCTGCTAATCCGGGAACAGTTTGTCCCACGGAGTCCCCAAGGTAGTTTTCACTGTAAATTTTGCCAAAGTGCTGGACTCATTTCTCTGCGGGAACTAAACAATCTCTACAGGAATTTGGTGTCTCATCCAAGAGAGGACTATTAACAACAGACCAAAATTTGGAGCTGTTGGCCAGCACACTGGCTTGGCTAAGCTCCTCCCAGGCCATCTCCCTTAATTGTTTTTTCCTGCTCTGTACTGCAAGTTTATATGCCTTTCTGCTGTTTTTGACTAATAATGCCACCCTCGGTTTTTGCTTGAGAGCCTGCATGAGCTCCTTATAGGTAGTCATGCAGGTATTATCAAACCACCTATTTGGTTTTAGACACCTTACTCTGGTCGTGATAGATAGATTTGAGGCAACCTTTTTCATGATTAATTTGAGGGCATCCAAAATAGATCTGGCATGAGATTCCTGGTCTAGGCACACCTTAAACTCCATGGCACAAATAGTAAACAGATTATCAATAAAGCTTTCGGGGGTGATCCTTTCCCAACTCACTCTGCGTGCTTGGTCTTTAGAATTATTATTTGTATTAGTAAGTTGGCTAGTGATCCTGCCCTTGAAGACAGCTTGTAGGTGAAGATCCAAAGTCAAAGGGTTATGATCACTAAAACAATTCTGGGTAACACTTAGAGTTTCTACGGCCGATATCAGCTGAGAGGATACCGGAATATGGTCAATTATACTTTGACAGCCGTGACCAACGTAGGTAGATACAAATGCAGACCTATCTGATTGTTGTAAGCAATTCAAGTTATGAGCTGATAGGATACCTTCTAAGAAGGTACCAGAAGGAGAATGTTCAAAGTGATTTTGCCCCTGCGGCCGTCTTCCTCCTCCAGAATTGCTAAACAATTAATGGGGCAAGTATGAGTATTAAAATCTCCCAGAATTAGTGTATCGTAATAGGCTTCTGTTCTTTCACCATAACTTACCAAGAAGCCCTCTTGTGCCATTAGGTGCTCGGTCTCGTGTGTTCTGGTGAAGGAATTGTAAAAATTAACCACTAGGAGTGCTGGTAAATTCTTCCCTGACAGTTCTGCAGCTAGCACATGGGGCGAACAGGAGTCAGTCAATCAGCTTAATATTATAAGAAAGTTTGAGACTAAACATCAAAAGGAGACCCCCCCCAGCTCTACCCATGTTTGACGGTATAGCAGGTTTACAGAATGATATGAAACCATCCAAATAAAAGTTGTCAGTGGGCTCCCATGTTTCTTGTAGAGCTATAATGTGGTGAGTTGCAAGGAAGTGTACCCAGGAAATATCACCCTTTTTTTTTACCTTAGCCCAGCTATGTTCCATGAGAGAACTTTCACCCTAGCTTTGTCAGTTATAATCTGGCTGGGACCAGATTTTGTTCGGTTAGCCCACAGTGATTGAGTTGGAGAGCAAGGTGCAATGGAATTAGTGGGATTAGTCTCAGAAACAAGTGTTTCTGCATCCGTTAAATGAGGAAGGCTATCTGTAGGGGCAGGTGCTACCGCAAAAGAAGGTAGTCAATCTTGCATATCCAGACCTGAAAGAGCCTAAAACCTATTTGCGGTGTGGACAGGAGGAGACACGTTGGGACAGGGCCCTTGGTATGGCTTATGAAAATAACCAAGAGATAATGAGCAAATGTTGGTACTCCTAAAGGTTTCAAGCTCACGAGGCCTCAATAGGTATCTCACCAAGGCTGGCCTGCGAAAATTAATTACGATGCAGTCCCCTTCGATGTTTTTTATGGACGCGCCAACCCACCTAACTCTGCGTACCATGATAATGTCCTTTGGATCAGATACTTGTAACCTCCTATACCTTGACAGCCAATCAACACATTTATTGCCCAGTTGTTCCCATGTCTCGTGCTGGTCCTTTTTAGTGCTGGTACCCCTGCCAGGACCAGCACGTAGGGACATGCAGCAGGCGGCAAGCTCAAAATGTCTTGATTGGCTGCCAGGAAATTGCTATTTGTGTGGGATAGAATATTGCTAATCGAACTGCCGGTCAATGGGTTCTGAGCTGCTCTACTGGGGCCGCTTACATTCTCCTGTTGGCAATGAGTGTGTGTAATAGTGGCTTGATTGCTGATGGATTCAGTGCCAATGCCCTGTCTAACTGAATTGAAGTCAGGACAGGACAAGGTTTGATCTAATGACACTCAAGACTTACTTACAGAAGTAATAACACTAGCAGTGGAGGGTTGATTTCCAAGTGGGGTGTGAGTCGATGTACTCGATATACTTGTTGTTACACCTTTAGAGCCCCCCCCTCCTCCCTTGGTAATAGTGGGCATTTGTACATTCCCTACTGGATGACCGGTCCCCCCTATAATCACAGCCAGGTTATCTATAGATGCCTTAAGTAAGGCAAATTTTTCCTCCAAACGTACATTAACTTGTTTGTTCACTGGGGCCGCAATAGTATCTCTGCTGCTCCCAAGGCAGGATGATGGCTCAGTGTGTGTGCCGATTGAGCAATTCAACCTCGTAGTCAAAGTTGTTGATGATGCCGCTGGAGCATCAGAGACTTCAGGGTTATCTATAACGTTAGTTAAAGATGGTTGTATCCAAGCGGTGAGACAAGTTCAAGCGGGGATGGTGCGAGTGGGCTGTTTCCTTTTAATGCTGATGGGTTTCCCAGTCTTTCTCTTCCGTTTGACCGCAGGGATTCCAACAGGCGAGGTAGTGTTGTTGTCTGAGTGTAGCTCTGCAGTCTGAATTATTTCCGGAACACTGATGCTCCTATTAGTAGTAGGGGATTGGTCAGGTTCAAGCCCACGGAGTAAGGATAGAGGTAGCTCTGGAGTGTAGTCTGATAGAGCACCTCTATGATGTAAGACAGCCGCTCGCCCTTCGGTATCCAGGGACAAGCGCCTTTCTGTGAGTTCAATTTCACCTGAGACAATATTAACCACCCTCTCGAGCATGCTGTCAATACTAGCTGTAATTGGGCATGCTGGTGGTAGCGTGGTGTGTTTTCCCCGGGTAGCTAGACTTTGTGGGCTTACGTAGATATCAAGACAATATGTCCTCAATAAAGTTGTGAATAATTGATGGGGCACTCACCTGACTTATCCCAATACCGCTTCGAAGAGGGGTGGCCCAGCCCAGCCTCGACCGGTCTCGGATGGCGCAGACGGGCCTGCCCGCACACGTCCCGCTCTGCGGGAGCCCGGCCGAGGATTTAAAGTGCCTCCGGGCGCGTGGTGCGGGCGTCGGCGGCATCAGGAGACGCAAGGGATCCTGGGACCTGAAGTCCTGTCCCGCTCCCCCTCTGGACCCGTATGGCACTGTGGCAAGTGCAGGGTTCTCTCGGGCTTCCAGCGCTGAGAGACCCCGGCTGAGGGTTTAAAGCGCCTCCGGGCGCATGGTGCGGGCGTCGGCGGTGTCAGGAGCCGCAAGGGAGCCTGGGACCTGAAGTCCTGTCCTGCTCCCCCTCTGGACCCGAATGGCGCTGTGGCAAGCGGAGGGTTCTCTCGGGCTTCCCGCGCTGCGGGAGCCCGGCCGAGGATTTAAAGTGCCTCCGGGGGCGTGGTGCGGGCGTCGGCGGCGTCAGGTGCCGCAAGGGAGCCTGGGACCTGAAGTCCTGTCCCGCTCCCCCTCTGGACCCGTATGGCGCTGTGGCAAGTGCAGGGTTCTCTCGGGCTTCCAGCGCTGTGAGACCCCGGCCGAGGGTTTAAAGCGCCTCCGAGCGCATGGTGCGGGCATCGGCGGCGTCAGGAGCCGCAAGGGAGCCTGGGACCTGAAGTCCTGTCCCGCTCCCCCTCTGGACCCGAATGGCGCTGTGGCAAGTGCAGGGTTCTCATGGGCGTCCCGCGCTGCGGGAGCCCGGCCGAGGATTTAAAGCGCCTCCGGGCGCATGGTGCGGGTGTCGGCGGCATCAGGAGCAGTAAGGGAGCCTGGGACCTGAAGTCCTGTCCCACTCCTCCTCTGGACCCGTATGGCGCTGTGGCAAGTGCAGGGTTCTCTCGGGCTTCCTGCGCTGCGGGAGCCCGGCTGAGGATTTAAAGCACCTCCAGGCGCGTGGTGCAGGCGTCGGCAGCGTCAGGAGCCGCAAGGGAGCCTGGGACCTGAAGTCCTGTCCCGCTCCCCCTTTGGACCTGTAAGGTGCTGTGGCAAGTGCAGGGTTTTCTCGGTAAGAGAATCACTTTCAAGCTTCTTTCCCATGCCCACAATGCCCTCCACAACACAGGACCTGCCTACATGAACCACTGCCTCTCATTCCACGTACCCCAAAGATCCCTCCGTCCAGCCCAGCTCTCCCTTGCTGCCAAGGCATGGAACTCCCTCCCTCTGCACCTAAGACAGACACCAACACTCCTAGAGTTCTTTAAGGACCTTAAGACATGGCTCTTTGACGAAACTCCGTAAACTGCCAAGAGCTGAGTGCCCCTCTCCCCCCTCAGCACCTTGAAACCCTTTTGGGTGAATAGTTATACTTTACCAATCCCCTGAGTGATTGATTTATTGATTGATACAGGCACTCACACAACCACTCACTCACACATGCAGAAACTCATACAACCAGTCACTCACCCACACAATCACTCACACAACCATACACTTACCCATACAGCTACTCACACAGACTGATTCAGCTATACATACACTCACACACACTCACCACCTCTAAACACAGCCACTCACTCTCCCATACAAGCACTCGCACACTCACCCAGACACCTACACAACCACTTACATACCCATTCACTCATCTGTACAAGCACTCTCATATCTGCTCACTCACCCATACAGTCAATCACCTAGACACTCACTCTCTAATACAACCACTCACACACCAAATCACTCAACCAAGCAATCACTCAAACAGCCACTCACGTACTCACCCATATAGCCACTTACACACCTAGTCACTCACCCATGCAGCCATTCAGACACCCACTCACTTGCCCACAGTCACATACTAGGCCTGGGCCAAAATTCCGTTCCGTTCGCGAAAATTGCGATAATTTGGCATTTTCGCGTTCCGCGGAAAGCGCGAAAATGTCAAAATTTCCACATTCCGCAGCTTAGCAATAATTTGTTTCTTGCTCGCGCTGTAAAATAATACATTCTCACGTGCACGCGATCGCCTTACCTGAATCCCCGCGTTCGCCAACAAGTTTTCCCGATCCGGTCGCGTTCTCCATGAGATGTTGGATTGTTGGTAGCCATTTGCGCTGTCTCGCGACAGTTCGCGCCCGCAGTAACGTCATGCATCGCGCGATCACGTCTTTCTTCTCGCGATCATGCACCGCGAGACAAGTGAAAACAAGATGGCCGCGCCCGCGAGCAACCGCATGGGTAAGTTGGCGAGCCGCGACCACGCAGAAAATACCGCGAACGGGCGGGGAAAAAACTTCCGCATCTTCGCGATATTTCCGCGTGTTTGCGGAGATTTTTAATATTTTCGCGATAATTTGCAAAAGTGAATTTCGCAAATTCCGCCCACACCTATCACATACACATACACAACCACTCACCCATCCATATAGCCACTGACATACCCACTCATTCATCAACAGTCACTCACATACACACTCCCTCACCCACACAGAGATTCAAATCCATATAACTCAGATACCCACTCACACACCCATACAACCACTGACACACCTACAGACCTTGTCAGAAATCCACTCACTCACCCATACAGTCACCCATGCATGCACTCACACACCCACACAGCCACTCACACACTCACTCACACACTGATACAGTCACACACCCACTCAGATCTCATTTGTTAGAGATAGTATAACTCATTAGTAATACAGCTAGTATACTAATCTAACTTTTGTAGTGGGTTAGTATATATGTGTAATACTGATAAACTCTTAAGAACACTTACACTCACTGAATTATGTCATCAGTGATGTCTGATGAACTAACTATAACGTGCACCTCTGCAGTGCACTGCTTATGACCTCACATATTACATCACTCATGACTTGATGATGTAATCAGTGATGCTACTGACCAGGTCATCAGTGATGTAATGTATCTGGTCATAAGCAGTGCACTGCAGAAACGCAAGTTATCATTAGCTCAGCTAACTATAACTGCTGATTTTCTCTGGTTTTATACCAGTGAAATCTAAGCCTAACTATAACATCCCTGTAACCTTAGTTTTTATCAAATGAATTTCTATGAGTTTTCTTATCGCAGCAGGGTGTTGGCCGCAGGGCCTGACCTGTGCTAAGGCCCTGTGGCCGACCCCCGCATGCACCTAACCCCGTGCTGTGCACAGCCTTTGGTGGTGCAGTGCGGGTGTTGGTCACAGCAAACCCCCAACAGGCATTCAACTCCACACCACGCATGGCCTTTGGCCTTGCGTGGCTATGTTTGGACACAACCCCGCATGATGTCTGAGTGGCTCTGTGAGTGGCTGTGTTATCTGACCTCAATGTTATGGCGACATCAATAAGCATTCCTTCAATATGTGCGCCATAAACAATTAAGACAGCAGTTGGTTCAGTTTTGATCACTTTTGTGTGCGTGAATGTCTCTATTGGTAGCTAAAGTTTTTTTCAACCTGGGACAACTTTATTATTCTCAGTTGTAACCACAATTCATTCATGGCATTTAATCATTCAATGTCTCCAATCCTGATATTACTTGGTATCTATTTGACATTAGTCCTGGTATCAGATACCTTTGTGGTAAACCATTTTTTTAACCTTAGTTTACAAGTAAATTGTAAGAGGTCAATTCTGCTTTGGGTATAGTTAAAATCAACAGTGAGACAAAACGATAACCCTAAGGAGAGCACTTCAGTTTCAGCAGTGTTAGAGTCCCGACAAGATAGGTTGATTACAGTTTTTTTGTCCATAATTTTGATTTCTTTTGCCCACTTGTTCTGCTTCCCACTGAGCTTTCCGAATCTTCTGTTAATGTTGCTTTTCCATCTCCTTTCTTTCCGCCACCGCGACCACGTCCTCCGTAGCTTGTGGCACCCTGTTTGTGTTGGGCAGACATTATTCTCTGTGCCATTAGTGTAAAGTATTTAAAATTTGGGTTTTTACTACAGTCTGTTCAAAGATGACAGACACATTGCTTTCATTGTTATCACTTTCTCCCAATTCACTTTGCTTATCATTGGGCTCTTGGTCTTTTGAGCTCATGGCAGTTGTTTTTGCCCTGTTAGGTTGTTTTTTCGTCTTATTGTCCTGTGCCAAATTCCGCAGATGGTCATACCTTTTCGCAAAGGTTAAGATCTGACCTTTGTCATAATCCACTTGATCATGGTAGAATTTCCTTTGTTACTTTATTTTAATGTCCTCTTCAATTTTTTCCAATCTTGTTTCCATTTTAGTCCTATCCGTTTGGAATTCCTTTTGGGTGCACAAAGCTTTAAGCTTTGTTGTCAGCGTTTCAATTTCAGGTGCCAGTTTGTCACAGTCTTTCCTGGTGAACTTGACCAGTAATCCCACCATGATTGTGGAGCAGATACGGCTGTTGCCTGCCCATTCATTACTTAACTCCAGATCCGGATTATTGAATGTTGAGGTGATAAAAATCCTTAGGCCTCGTGGGACACGTCCCACGTCGATGTATTTTTGCCGGGTTGTGGCCTCCCACCACTTACTCTGTTCTTGTTTTAAAACTTTCCACAAGGCATCCCATATTTGTTTTTTACTCTGAGTAGTAGTCCTAGTGCTTGCCAGTTCAGATTGCTCAGTGGCATCTATTGCTGAGCTCGCCTCGAACATTTTTGTCGCTGACTCACAGCGTTTGGCATTTCTTTTCATTGCCATAATTTTGTAGTATGTTCTAAACGCTAATTGTTGCGTCCCTACTTGAAAGCTGGCCTCAGGTTGATTGTATCATTCAGCCCTGAGGCTCCGTCTGCCCCCTTTTTTTTTTTTTTTTTTGATAGTCTTAAACCAATGCGTTTCGCAAAGATGTGGCTTGTTGCGTTTACCCCATGTCTTCGAGTCCGTCTTAGAGTTCAAATCAGCTTCCCCTTTGCACCAGACATCCGACTTGCCTCCAGAACTTGCGCAGTTACAGGAGGCTGGGTGCGGGTCTTTAAACTTAAATGCCAATTCAATTCAGTTGTAGTAAACCCATGCCCCTTAGTGATGGCGGGCTGTGGTGGTGTGGTGGGTTAGCGAACCCCTCAAATCAAAAACTTTGTTGTCTCCTCAGTCTTCAAAACAGCACACCAAAGCCCTCAAATGCTTTCAAGCAGGTTTATTCAGCCAAAGCGACCATATATATATATATATATATATATATATATATATATATATATAATATATATATATATATATATATATATATATATATATATATATATATATATATATATATATATTACCTACTGGCGGTCGCCAGTAGGTAGTTACAGTTAGGACCTATTATCCATAGGAAATCCGCAACATTCTATTTGGAATAACTTTGGCGCCGGTTGACGAATCTTTGCGATATTTTCAAAACTGGTGGGGCGCTCCAGTTTGCTCCTATCCTGAAAGTCTCTGGGTGATTCATAAAGCAGGGGCCAAGAAAAAGGGGGGTCCCAAAATGTGTTTTCCCCATGCAATTTTCCATAGGAACCGTTAATCGCAGCTGCAGCCCGAACTGCTGAACGGAATTACACCAAATTTGGCAGAAAGGTAGACCTTGGTTCTGAGTCGTGCCTTTTGCTTAAATGGTGTAAATCCGTTCAGTAGTTCCTGAGAAAATCAAAATCAAAATCATAGATATATCTATGGCCTCAGAGGATCCGCGCACCCTATGCGCACCCAGCGCGCACCCTCCCGATCTCGAGCTGCATGCTAATTGGCTGTCAACACTCCAAATCAGGAAGTGCTGGCAGCCATCTTGTGCCCCGGTAGAACCGAGGCACAAGAAACCTAATTAAAAAACGCGCAACAGGGCAGGGTAGAAACACCCTGACCCCCTAGGCCTGCTCAGGGGGTCCCACAAGGACCCCCAATACCCCCACTGGGAGCGTGGATCCTGCTGATCAAACAAAAAAATGAAGTGCGGGCTCCCGTGCTTCAATGCTAATTAGCCCCTGGGGGGGCCAAATCCCGGGGACATGTTAATAATAAAGTGTGAGGGGGGCCCAATCCCCCCACACTGCCCCGGGGACTGCCACACCCTGGGGCAAAGTATGAATAATTGCAGGGGGCACACGGCTCCCCCGCAACCCCAGGGACCGCCACCCTCGGGGCGTAATAGTTTAATGTGGGAGGGCCTCTAAGGCACCCTGAGCCCCAGGGACTGCCACCACCCCAGGGCTCGACTTTATTAACATTGCGGGGGCGGCACACAGCCCCCACGCAGCCCCGGGGACCACCACCCCGGGGCTTTTTAAAAATAAATAAATACCCTGTGTGTGGGGCTCAAGCCCCCCCACACTCCCCGGGGACTGCCACCTCCCCGGGGCACTAAAGATTCAAATTGGGGGGTCCATGACGGACCCCCCAGCCCCGGGGACCACCACCCCCGGGGCTTTGTAAAATATGGGAGGAGTGCCGCGCGGCCCCCCTCCTGGAGCCTTGTTGTGGCCCTGGGGACTGCCACCCCCCAGGGCCGGCTCCTGCAGTGTCCCAGGGTGCCCACCCCCGGGACACTGTAGTTTGCTATTTGGAAGAGAGAGCAGGAAACCTTTTAAAAAAAGGGCCATGCCCCAGGGGATGGGGTCCCCGGGGCCAATTATGGCGCATTCTTTCAACTGTTTACAGGAGATGCACCAGTGCTGGATCCAGGATCCAACACTGAGTAAGAAAAAGTAACGATAACACTACTTACCTGCTAAGTGAATTTTCTCCCATAGAATAACATTGGTGATTCTATGTGAAAAAGTTTCCCGAATTTTAAATTAAAAAAAATAAATTAGGGGGCAGGCCCTGGGGAATGGGGTCCCCAGGGCCAAAATATTAGGAAAAGAAGGGGGGCCACACAGCCCCACTTTTCAACAAAAAAAAAAGAAAAAGACCGGCATACGCCAGAGGCCACACCCCCTTCTTATAGCACATGGGGCACTTTGCAGAGGGGGAACGAATTCCCCTTGAATACTGGGGGTCCCTAGGGGCCAACTAGCCCACCAGAAACCTCCAGTATGCACCAGGGGGCTGCGTTGCAGAGAGGTGGTCTGAGGCCACGCCCCTTTTTACACCACTCTGCTACGCAGCTCTGTGGCACTTACTGGAGGTAGCTGGTGGGCTAGTTGCACCCCAGGGACCCTCAGTATTCAAGGGGAGTTAATCCCCCAACTTAAATCGCGCCACAGGGCGCATTTGCACAGTGATGAAGGGAGGAGGCGGGGCCTGAGTTCACATGAGTGCAAACACATCCTGTGGCGCGGTTTAAGTTGGGGAATTAATTCCTTGTCAATCCTGAGGGTCCCTGGGAGCCAACTAGCCCACCAGGTATCTCCAGTAAGCGCCACGGAGCTGCATTGCAGAGTGTTGTAAAAATGGGCGTGGCCTCTGAATACCTCTCTGCAACGCAGCCCCCTGGGGCATACTGGAGGTTCCTGGAGGGCTAATTGGCCCCCAGGGACCCACAGGATTGAGGAGGAATTAATTCTCTAACTTAAAACGCACCACAGGGCGTGTTTGCAGACATGTCACCTCAGGCCACGCCCCCTTCCTTCACCACTGTGTAAACACGCCCTGTGGCGCGTTTTAAGTTGGGGAATTAACTCTCTTTCAATACTGAGGGTCCCTGAGGGCCAAATAGCCCAACAGGTATCTCCAGTATGCGCCAGGGAGCTGCGTTGCAGACAGGTGTTCAGAGGCCACGCGCGTTTTTACACCTCTCTGCAACGCAGCTCTGTGGCGCTTATTGGAGGTACCTAGTGGGCTAGTTTGACCCTAGGGACCCTTAGGATTCAATAGGACTTAATCTCTCAACTTAGAATGGCCACAGGGAGTGTTTACACAGTGGTGAAGAGAGGGGACGGGCCCAAGGTGATGTGTGCAAACACGCCCTGTGGCGCGTTTTAAGTTGGGGAAAAAATTCCCCTTCATTCCTGAGGGACCATGGAGGCCAAGTAGCCAACTAGGTGCTTCCAGGAAGCACCACTACGCTGCGTTGCAGAGAGGTGGTGCAGGCTGTGCCCCTTTTTACATCTCTCTGCTACGCAGCTCTGTGGCGCTTACTGGATGTACCTACTGGGCTAGTTGGACTCTAGGGACCCTCAGGATTGAAGGGGAATAATTTCCCCAACTTAAAACGCGCCACAGGGCGTGTTTGCACAGTGGTGAAGGGAGGTGATGGTGTAGGAAAGTGGCTTTATATATACTGGACTGAAGTAAAATCAGCCGAACTACGAATTCCGATTTACTCACCTGTTATCAGGAGAGACCTAAGTGCTGCATCTGCGAGCCCAGTACTGATCCTGAAAAGTAATTCTAACTGTACTTACCAGTAACTTGAATTTCCTTCCATAGGCTAACATTGATTTGTTTCACTTGGAAATTCTTTTAAGTGTGAAAGTTTGGAACTTTAAAATATTCCTCTAAAATCAGCCGAACTACGAATTCCGATTTACTCACCTGTTATCAGGAGAGAACCCAGTGCTGCATCTTTCACTGACCCTGAAAAGTAATTCTAACCGTACTTACCAGTAACTTGAATTTCCTTCCATAGGATATCATTGCCTTCTTTTTGCTGAAAAAGTTTCTGTGTCGATTTTTGAAACTTATAAATATTCCTCTAAAATCAGTCGAACTACGAATTCCGATTTACTCACCTGTTATCAGGAGAGACCTCAGTGCTGCATCTTTGAGCTCAGTACTGATCCTGAAAAGTAATTCTAACCGTACTTACCAGTAACTTGAATTTCCTTCCATAGGCTGACATTGACTGGTTTCACTTGGAAATTCTTCTAAGTGTAGAGTTTTGAAAATTTAAAATATTCACCTAAAATCATCCGAACAACGAATTACGATTTACTCACCTGTTATCAGGAGAGAACCCAGTGCTGTATCTTTTAGCCCAGCACTGACCCTGAAAAGTAATTCTGACCATACTTACCAGTAACTTGTATTTCCTTCCATAGGAATCCATTGTCTGGTTTTCACCAGAAAAGTTTCTGTGTCGATTTTCACAAACTACAAATATTCCTTAAAACTCGCCTGAATTACTTAAACGCATTCTTTCAACTGTTTACAAGAGATGCACCAGTGCTGGATCCAGGATCCACCACTGAGTAAGAAAGAGTAACGATAACACTACTTACCTGCTAAGTGAATTTTCTCCCATAGAATAACATTGGTGATTCTATGTGAAAAAGTTTCCAAGTGTCAACTTTTAAAATACAATAATATTCCTTAAAAATTACTACTGTAACCAAAACGCTTTTACTCAACTGTTTACAGGAGATGTCCCAGGACTGAATCTAGGATCCAGTCCTGTGGTTAGAAAAGTAATCCATAAAGTAACTAATTGCATTTTACTAGAAATTTCCAAAGAGCTCAATGTTGCATTGTGTTTGAAATTGTGTTGCCTATTGCAACAAACTGTAACTATTGCATTCAAAAAGTCTATTGCCTATTTGAAAAGTATTTAACTAAAGTAATTCATTCTGAGAAAGTATATTTTGTAATGTAATGTATAATATAATTATAATGTCATTTAAAAAATAAAATATCTAAAAATAAATAGTTTAAAAAAAGGGAGTAAATCAGTATCAAAAAAATAAATATAACAATTAATACATTTAAAAATTGTCATTTACAAAACATTTGAAATTCACTGAAAAAACCATTGGTTTCAGTTACGTTAAAGATAGAAATTAGCATTGAAAAAACCTTTGAAATTCACTGAAAAAAAACATAGGTTTCAGGCACGTTATAGTTAGGAATTAGCATTTAAAAAACCTTAGACATTCACAGAAAAAACCATAGGTTTCAGGGGTGTTATAGTTAGCTGGACATTTCACTCGTACAAAACCATTGAAATTCCACCTTTATAGTTAGTTCAGCTAACTATAACTTGCGCACCCGCAATGTACTGATGATGACGTCACATATTACATCACTCATGACATGGTGAGTGACATCACTCATGACATCACTGATGACATCTCAAATGACATCACTGATGACATCATCCAGTGAATGTGTCTTTCTGAAAATTAAATATTTTTTATATATGTATATGTTAAGTGGGTAATTAAAAGTGTCTCACTTAATACATGGATTAGTAACTAAACTATGCGAATGTGTGCAGCACTGTCTCTGTTGTTGTATAACATGCTGCATCAGTTGGTCACTAACTACATGAGTGTGTATATTAGTTATTGATTAGTTGGGTGAGTATTTGTATGGGACACTGAGTTTGTGTGTGGTTGGATGGGATGTGTGTAACTCTATGCATAGATGTGTGAATGGTTGATTGACTTGGTGTATAGGTTTAAGAGTGCATGTGGAAACAGTTGTTTGGGTGACTGAGCGTATTCATTTGTGTGTTGGTGAGCGAATATATGTTTTAGTTGTACATCTTCAACAAAGTAAAAAAATAAAAGGCATTGTATGTGAGAGTTGGTGTATATAAATAAGTATGTGTAAGAGTCAGTGATTGTGAGTGTAACTATATGAATGAGTGTATAATTGTAATGGTGATTTTTTAACATATTAACTATGAGTTACTATGTGTTTGAATAAATTAGGTGTTGTTGGATAATTGTGTAAGTGAGTAAATGTAAGTGTGATTAATTTTTTTCATGAGTGAGTAGGATAACTGCATAACCGACTGAGATGACTGCTGATGTGTCAATGTCTATATATGTGTATAAGTGCATTTGATAGTATTCTATTAATTAGTGACTGCATATATGAATGATTCTGTTGTTGAATGGGTAGTTGTGTGTGTAGACTTAGGAATCAGTGAGTGGTTATGTAGTAACTGGTATTGGTGTGTCAATGGATTCAAATATGGTACTCTGTATTTTACAGTGAGTGATGAAAGATTATACTAGTGTATGATGAGGTGTATCAGATTGTCACATGGATGATGTCATCAGTGATGTCATTTGAGATGTCATCAGTGATGTTATCAGTGATGGCACTGACCATGTCATGAATGATGCAATATATGACATCATCATCAGTGCATTGCGGGCGCGCAAGTTATAGTTAGCAGAACTAACTTTAACAGAGGACTTTCTATGGTTTTGTACGAGTGAAATGGCTAGCTAACTATAACACCCCTGAAACCTATGGTTTTTTCAGTGAATATATATATATATATATATATATATATATATATATATATATATATATATATATATATATATGAATTTCAAGGTTTTTTTAAATGCTAATTTCTACCTATAACGTCTCTGAAACCTATGGTTCTTTTAGTGAATTTCAAACCATTTTTAAATGCTAATTTCTAACTATAACATCTCTGAAGCCTATGTTTTTTTTCAGTGAATTTCAAAGGTTTTTTAAATGCTAATTTTTAAGTGTGATAGTAGTTATACCTATTTTTTTGTACTGATTTTCTACAGTTTTTTTAACTGTTTGTTTATAAATATTTTATTCATTAAATAATATTATATATTTTTCTGAAAGTTGTAAAAAAAAAATCAAACTGAAATATTGATTAATGTTCTTGTTTTCTTTTTTTATTTCAATATATTTATATTATTTTCTTTATTAAAAAAATACAATTTTTTTTCGGAGTCGCGCACTCAAAGCGTACACATCATGGTGGGTGCGCGCATTCTAGCTGCCATTTTAGAAAAGTCGTGAAGGATCCGCGTACGGTGTGCGACTGCTGCATATTTTTCAGTTACATCATATACATTTAATATTACGTGATGTGCGCGATTGGTGTGCAACCAGCCCGCAACTCCTGCTCCCGCACATTCGCGACACATGCACATTACGGTACGAGATGCTTGCGCAGTTGCGGGTCCCGCATGACGTCATATACGTGATGGGGCGCGCTGGATGTGCGACTCCCGCAAAAAGATTTTATCTTCCAAAATGATATGTATGTGTCTTTAATATACATATTAGGGCAAGAGATATTCATAAAAATAAAAATAATATATTTGTACTTATAATAAACTTATGTTATTTTTAAATATGTTTTTGCGAAGTCGGGTGTGTGCATCGTGAGTGCAGAGAACCAGGTCAGCAGAGCTACTACTCTCTACTACTATCTCTCTACTGCTCACCCTCTACTACTCTCTCTCTACTGCTCACCCTCTACTACTCACTGTCTACTACTCTCTACTACTCACTCTCTACTACTCTCTACTATTCACTCTCTACTACTCACTCTCTACTACTCACACTCTACTACCCTCTCTCTACTACTCTCTACTACTCACTCTCTACTACTCCCTCTACTACTCACTCTACTACTCACTCTACTACTCACTCTACTACTCACTCTCTACTACTCTCTCTCTACTACTCTCTACTACTCACTCTACTACTCACTCTCTACTACTCTCTAATACTCTCTCTCTGCTACTCACTCTCTACTACTCTCTACTACTCACTCTCTACTACTCTCTACTACTCACTCTACTACTCACTCTCTACTACTCTCTACTACTCTCTACTACTCACTATCTGCTACTTTCCCTACTACTCTCTACTACTCACTCTCTACTACTCTCTACTACTCACTCTCTATTACTCACTCTCTACGCTCTATCTCTCTACCTCTCTCAACCTCTCTCTCTACTACTCTCTACCGCTCTACCTCTACCTCTCTACCTCTACACCTCTACCTCTACACCTCTACCTCTACACCTCTACCTCTCTGCTTCTCTCTACCTCTCTCTGCACGCATACATATGCACATATATATATGCATATATATGAATTTATATATATGTATGTGTATATATATATATACATACATATATAAACATATATAATCTGCATATCTATATAAATACAACTATAAATGCATGCATATATATATACATATACATATATGCATGCATATGCATGTTATGTACATGAAAGTTTGAAAAACACTAATAAAAGCAAAGCTAAAAAGCCACCTAATTACAAACAGAATTGCTTTAACTTAAACGAGAGCGAGACCTATTGCATTTTCAATGCTTGTGTACTCTATACTACTCACTCTCTACTACTCTCTACTACTCTCTCTCTACTACTCACTCTCTACAACTCTCTACTACTCTCTCTACTACTCACTCTCTACTACTCACTCTCTACTACTCTCTCTCTACTACTCACTCTCTTCTACTCTCTACTATTCACTCTCTACTATTCACTATCTACTACTCTCTGCTACTCACTCTACTACTCTCTACCACTCATGCTCTACTACTCTACTACTTACTCTCTACTACTCTCTCTCTACTACTCACTCTCTACTACTCTACTACTCTCTACTACTCTCTCTCTACTACTCACTCTCTACTACTCTACTACTCTCTACTACTCACTCTCTACTACTCACTCTCTACTACTCACTCTCTACTACTCACTTGCTACTACTCTCTACTACTCACTCTCTACTACTCTCTCTCTACTATTCACTCTCTACTACTCACTCTCTACTACTCTCTACTACTCACTCTACTACTCTCTACTACTCTACTACTCACTCTCAACTACTCTACTACTCACTCTCTACTACTCTCTACTACTCTCTCTCTACTACTCACTCTCTACTACTCACTCTACTACTCTCTACTACTCTCTCTCTCTCTACTACTCACTTTTTACTATTCACTCTACTACTCACTCTCTACTACTCACTCTCTAATACTCACGCTCTACTACTCTCTACTACTCACTCTCTACTACTCACTCTACTACTCTCTACTACTCACTCTCTGCTACTCTCTCTACTACTCTCTACTGCTCACTCTCTACTCTCTATTACTCACTCTCTACTCTCTACCTCTCTACCTCTCTCTCTACTAATCTCTACCTCTCTACCTCTACCTCTCTACCTCTACACCTCGACCTCTACACCTCTACCTCTCTACCTCTCTCTACCTCTCTCTACACGCACACATATGAACATATATATATGCATATGCATTTATATAAATTCACTGAAAAAACCATAGGTTTCACACAAGTTATAGTTAGCTGTACATTTCACTCGTAAAAAACCAATGAAATTCCCCCGTTATAGTTAGTGCAGGCAACTATAACTCACGCGACCGCAATCCTCTGCTGATGCTAATACTGTATTTAGACACTTATTTGCCCATGTCTTCTTCCATTAAATTTTAGCTATACATATATTACAAATATTTTTTTTTCATAAAGACACATATGTCATCAGCAGAGGATTGCGGTCGCGTGAGTTATAGTTGCCTGCACTAACTATAACGGGGGAATTTCATTGGTTTTTTACGAGTGAAATGTACAGCTAACTATAACTTGTGTGAAACCTATGGTTTTTTCAGTGAATTTGCAAGGTTTTTTAAATGCTAATTCCTAACTATATCGTGTGTGAAACCTATGGTTTTTTCAGTGAATTTGTACGGTTTTTTAAATGCTAAGTTACTTTACGCCATTCGTGGCGTGCGCGCCCAGTTAACGCAGTTCGTTCCGTGTGCGCACGGTGCGCTTCGCACACCGTGCATGCACAGTGAGCACGCGGTGCGCTTCGCGCACCGCGCGCCCACTTTACGCAGTTAGTGCCGTGCACGCACGGTGGTCACGCGGTGCGCTGCGCACACCGCGTGCCCACGTTATGCGGGATGGGCCATGTACGCACGATGCGCTTCGCGCACCGTGCGCACATGGGGGACATGTTATGCGCTTCGTTGTGAAAAGGTATTCATTTGTACTATTTCGTGAACATATAAGCCATGCACAAATGGTGTCCTTCGGGCACCATTTGCACACGGGGTGTGGAGAGTGTGGATAATTTTTTTTTTTTATATAATTTTAACCGTACGCGTACGGTAAGCGTAATCGGCGATTTTTCGAAAAAAAAAAAAATTGTTTTTTTGGCCTTGGGGGTTGTTTGGGGACACCTATATCGATGCTGGGTGGTTAAGAACTGAATATACTGCCCCTTTAGATGGTTTTTGTCTTTGTTTTTGCTGCCCCCCTCAGAGTGCGAGAGAGAAAATGGCGGCCGCCGCTTCCTGGTTTCGACCGATTCGAATGTTTACTTAGATCGAACAGCCAATCAGAATCGCGCTCGCGCACGTCACCGTACGCGTACGGTAAGCGCACCGTAAGCGCACCGTAAGCTGGCTCAGATATATATATTGATTTAAAGGCTATTTTCTCAGAATCTACTTAACAGATTTACACCAAACCTACAAAAGGCACTTCCTTGACCTGTAGACTACCTCTCTGCCAAATTTCAAGGAACTCTGTTCAGCCGTTCGGGCTGTAGCTGTGTCTAAAGGTCCTATGGAAAAATGCATGGGAAAAACGCGTTTTGGGACCCCCCTTTTATCTCAGCCCCCGCATGACGAATCCCCCCGAGACTTTCAGGGTAGGAGCGGAGCGCAGCGCCCCACCTATTTTGAAAATTTCGTGAGGATTCGTCGACCGGCGCCAAAGTTATTCAAAATAGAATGTTGCGGTTTTCCTATGGAAACAGGGTCCTAACTATAACTACCTACTGGCGACCGCCAGTAGGTAATATATGTATGTGTATATATATATATATACATACATATATAAACATATATATAATCTGCATATCTATAAAAATACAAATATAAATGCATGCATACATATACATATACATATATGCATACATATGCATGTTATGTACATGAAAGTTTGAAAAACACTAATACAAGCAAAGCTCAAAAGCCACCTAATTAGAAACAGAATTGCTTTAAACCAATTGCATTTTCAATGCTTGTTTACTTTGGTTCCATCAAGAAGGCAGTCAGATGTGTCACACATTTGCCATTAATTCTGAATGGTAGCACTCTAGTTGCTCATTAGATCACTGTAGTAAAGCTACTGCTCACCAGGGAAGTCTGCTGCTGGTATTCAAATTGCATGTTTCGGTCTGCATGTCAGATTTGTTTAATGAAATAGAAGAGGATTTGAGAAGTCAAAATGTGCCCTAATTTTTCTTTCTGCAGCACTAATCATAATTTCTATGGCTAAATGAACCCCCTCATTTTGTTCCTTTGCAAATTAAATGTTTTAAGTGTTACCACTTTATTCCAATCAAGATGGCTTCAGGTGTGCCATACTTTTGTCATAAGTAAGACTGTTAGCGCTCTAGTTGTTCTTTAGAACACTCTGGGACATTCTGTCATTGGGCTATACTTGAGCTACATCTGGGTGATATTTGTGCTACATTTGGGCTCTTTTGTCTCTGGTGGCCATCTTTTCCTCATTTACTGCAGTCTCCTCAGTAGGAATACTTTCAGTTTTTTACTTTGATTCCATCAAGAAGGGATTCAGATGTGTCACACAATTGTCATAAATTCAGAATGTTAGCACTCTAGTTGCTCATTAGATCACTGTAGTAAAGCTACTGCTCACCAGGGAAGTCTGCTGCTGGTATTGAAAGTGCATGTTTCAGTCTGCATGTCAGAATTTTTTAATGAAATAGAAGAGGATTTGAGAAGTCACTCAAAATGTGCCCTAATTTTTCTTTCTGCAGCCCAGCCCGCCCAGATATATATGTGATTTTACTTTTGATTTTCTCAGGAACTACTGAAGGGATTTACACCATTTAAGCAAAAGACACGACTCTGAACCAAGGTCTACCTTTCTGCCAAATTTGGTGTAATTCCGTTCAGCAGTTCGGGCTGTAGCTGCGACTAAAGGTCCCTATGGAAAATTGCATGGGGAAAACACATTTTGGGACCCCCATTTTTTTCAGCCCCCGCTTGACGAATCACCCCGAGACTTTTAGGATAGGAGTGGACCGGAGGGGGCCACGAGTTTCGAAATGTTTGCGAAGATTCGTCAACCGGCGCCAAAGTTATTCTAAATAGAATGTTGCGTATTTCCTATGGATAATAGGTAGGGCTCCCGGTTTTCCGTTTTTACGGATTTTTACATATAAATACAGATGGAAAACTATATTTCCTTTGTCTGTATTTATATTGAGAAACGGCAAAATACTAGCACATTTTGCCGTGCTCCAGTGCAGAGTTTCCTTGCCACACCCCTGTTCCCGGAAATTCCTTTCAATCCCTTCCAATCAGGGTCTTTTAGTGCCCTCATGTGGACTTATGGACTCCTGCCCCCCGTATGAACCAGTAGCACCAGTGGATCGTATACTCATGTTGTTCAGAAAGTGAAAAAACACAAGACAGTGTACATCACGCGTGATGCTAGACACAGAGAATGTGCACAATGCTGAGATGCGGGTCTTTAACAGAATCATCCCGGAGCGTGCTGTGGCCAAGGGGCTGTGAAGGAAGGTTTGAGGGCAGGGAAGAGGTGCTCGTTGCCAGGTATATGGGGGTCGCTAGCTTGATGCAGGGCAGGATGGAGACAGAACAGAAACGCATCTGAGGTGACAGCATCACGGTAATGCGCTCAGTGCTGGATTACATTTTGGAACTTCATTTTTAATAGTTAATGTAGGAAGTTCACGCAGAATCTCAACAACTGAAATAACAATTGCACACAATTAAAATAAGGTAGAAAACAGTTAAGCTAGCAATCTGCTTTGGTTTGGAGCTTGTTTAATTAAAGTTTAGAAAATCGATTCTTGACTGACCCAATAAAAGGTGGTATTCTGTTTTTCAAAGTACAAGGCACACGAGAGGGAATGTAAACAGCTAAATACAATGTTGAGCTGCAGTGGCGTGAGTGTCTGGGTGGTTATGGATTCAAAGAGCAATCATCTTATTTTGTATAAATGCGCCTACACCTGCCTCGAATCTGTTCATGTTTTCTTTGAGATTTCCACCCATGTGAGAGCAGTGCAAGCTTTTGAAAGAGAGTGCATACACTTTTACACTTAATGTAGTGTTTTCACTGTGGCATTAACTTGCATGTAGAGGTGGGGCAGACGATTCCTTTTCAACAGAGGTTTACTTGGTTTATTCACCAAAGGTTTACTTGGTACACTCACGTGTGAATTTATGGCTTAGGGCATGCTAAAGGGCTGCTTCATTAACACTCATTAACAAGTGAATGCTTTTTTAAAGACCTGTGAAGTACTCGGGTGCGGCTGGCAGCTCAAAAACTGTCTGTGTGTGTGTACCTGGAAAGCTGTCTCAGCCCTGGCTGACACAAACGACAGGGAAGGGGGGGGTCTGAAGCCCTTTGAGCCCAATGGGTGTTGCGCGCCTACTGGGAGAGATAGCTCCACTATGCAAACCGGGAACCTGTACAATCCATGCTATGACGTCTGATCACTTGGAAACTAGTCAGCGCAATGTGAGTGCTTGGCATGGATGTTTTGACTGGTTTGTAAAACAATGCAGGGGATACAGCTACCTACAGATCTGTACATTCATCCTCACAGTTTGACCAAATAGAACACTAATCCCCTCCAGCAGAATCAATTTAAATAAATGTGGAAAAATACTATCTGTAGCGTCGTCTTTCGCTTGTGGCAAAGATAAATGTGGATAAATACAGACGGAAATGCCCAAAAAATAAATATGGATAAATACAGACGGAAATGGCAAAAAAATAAATACCATAAAACTGGGAGCCCTATAATAGGTCCTAAGTATAACTACCTACTGGCGACCGCCAGTAGGTAATATATATATATATATTCACTGAAAAAACCATAGGTTTCAGGCACGTTATAGTTAGGAATTAGCATTTAAAAAACCTTAAAAATTCACTGAAAAAACCATAGGTTTCAGGGGCGTTATAGTTAGCTGGACTTTTCACTCGTACAAAACCATTGAAATTCCCCTGTTATAGTTAGTTCAGCTAACTATAACTCGCGCGCCTGCAATGCACTGCTGATGACGTCACATATTACATCACTCATGACATGGTCAGTGACATCACTCATGACATCACTGATGACATCTCAAATGACATCACTGATGACATCACTGATGACATCATCCAGTGAATGTGTGTTTTTCTGAAAATTACATATGTTTTATATATGTATATCTCAAGGCCAATGGAAGAATAAATGGGTATATAAGTGTCTAAATGGATGATTTGTTTTTGAAAAATTGATTGTATAACTGACTGATTAAGTGTATATAGCTGAACTAACTATAACGGGAGAATTTCAATGGTTTTGTACGAGTGAAAAGTCCAGCTAACTATAACGCCCCTGAAACCTATGGTTTTTTCAGTGAATTTTTAAGGTTTTTTAAATGCTAATTCCTAACTATAACGTGCCTGAAACCTATGGTTTTTTCAGTGAATATATATATATATATATGTATATACGCTCCTTCTTCCACTCGAAAAGCGGGGCACTCGCGGGCGGGTGCGATTTTTACGGCTGTGGACTCCGCAACAATATTTTGCTCCACTCCTTTTAATCCAAAAAGGAAGATATCACACTCCCGGGGGCGTTATCAAGAAAATGTATTCAGATGACCAGCAACAGACGCGTTTTGGCAAAAATGCCTTTCTCGATGTCAATGACACATCGGAAACGCCATGTTTTTCAACTTTGCTATTTTCATAAACACAAAGAAAGGACTAGCGCATTCAGTCTAACAAAGGCGCCATTTTGTAGTGAGTATATATACGCATATTATCTACATACTACAAATTCATTTATGAATTATTTCACAAGTACCTTACTCAAATATGTATATGGTTTACATAAACTCATATTTACACATTATTTGATCATCAACCGTGTATCGGTTTACAGATATGCATTATGTCATGGTACACAAATTTCATTTCGCCGTGGATCGGCTAATATCCTTTCCTTGAATACTTTTCTAAGAAACTTTTTTGTACATTCTACTTTGTTATAATTTTTGTACTTTGTTATAATTTTTTACAATTTTTTAACTATTTTTTAAACAATTCTTTACATCGCAAGGCATGCTCTAATGTCATTTTTCATAATTCAAATCTCATATTCATATGAAAAAACATTTCTATACCAAGAAACATTGTATAGTTCCAACATCCATTAAAACTGTTTCAGCAGGGCTCCTAATATTCAATCACCAATGAAATTACCCCAAATCTAGGTCTCAATCATGAACCTATGTGTACAGATAACTCTTCTCCACTATTTAAACCACGAGGACATTTAGTGAGTAAATTTATTATGAAATGTGACTCAAGTCTTCGTAATTTTCTTACTCTGTCACCTCCACGGACATTTAAAGGAACATAATCCAAGCCATACAATTGTAGTAGACTACGGTCACTCCGATGTTTTTCTGCGAAGTGACTTGCTACAGGATACGTCTGATCATTTTTGTCAATAGCCCTTAGATGTTCCAGTATTCTGATCTTCAATTAGTGGACCGTGCTACCTACGTAGCATAGCCCACACGGGCATACCAGGCAATAAACTGCATATGGCGTACTGCATGTAATGAATTTAGTAATTTTCTTTACCTTTCCTATGTCTGGGATTGTATATGATACGACTCTTTTACTATTGGCGCAAGCTTTGCACCTACTCAAGGGTAGAAGCCCATCATTTCTTTCAAGATTCTCACTTTATGTGGTATTTTTTCTAGATGACTCCTAACCAGCATGTCACAAAGTGACCTTGCTTTCCTAAAAGTAACTAGTGGAAAAGGAGTAATATCATCACATATAGTGCTATCAGTTTTTAAAATATGCCAATTCTTTTTGAGCATGTGTTTTAAGTGATTGGCTTCCACAGAGTAAGGGGTAATCATCTGAAATGTAACCTTATCCACTGCGGATTTCTCTTTATCCATCAGCAATTTGTCCCTCGGGATGCCTCTCACTCTCTGTAAAGCAGCACTTAGTGCCATGGGATTATATCCCCTCAACGTAAACCTGGCTAAGCTTTCTGAAGCAGCCGCTTCGAAGTCTTCTTCCTTAGTGCTATTTCTTTTTAGCCTAAGTAATTCGCCATATGGTATACTGTTGATAAGCTTCGGGGGATGGCTGCTGGTGGCAAATAGTGTTGAATTTCCAGCAGTAGATTTGCGGTAAAGAGCTGTCTGAATGTTGCCTTCTTCTACAAACACCTTCAGGTCTAGGTAGTCCACTGCCATCGGACTCACTGTACACTAAAAGTGCAAATTTACATCATTCTGGTTAAGAAGGTCGATATACCCATGAGCCGAATCTGCTGTTCCCTGCCACACAATGAACAGATCGTCGATATATCGATACCACTCTATTACCCTGCCATTTTTGTTTTCACCTTGGTAGGCTCTGGGCACCCGCTCCTCCCACCAGCCAACGAGCAGGTTCGCATAGCTGGGGGCGAAGTAGGTGCCCATCGCCGCACCAGACAGCTGTTTGTAATGTTGTTCTTCAAACAGATTTTTTTTATTTCTCAGACAGAACTCCATAAATTCTATCAACATTTCATTGTGTTCTGAATACCGCAGCTGGCGTTTTTCCAAATAAAACCTAGCAGCTTTCACCCCGTCTTCATGTCGTACAATTACCAGGGGGCGCAGTGTCAGCCAAGCCCACTGAGGTGGGGTGATTTGAATATAAATGTTGCCACCAACAAATGCCTCACCATTGACTTTTGAACTTTTATCCCCTGAGGAAGTGTTTAACATGAAACGCGTTGGTCTTGAGGAAAATATCATGTTGGCTGGGGCCTGTTTGCTGTGCTGCTTCCTGCAATAAAAAAGATGGTTGTTTATACTCACCCGATGTGTGGTTGTAATAATCAAAGATGTCTCGTAGACAGGCCGCTTAGAACAGATTGTAGGTTTATTGGTTAGTCATAAAGTCCATGTAGATCTCATGTAAGGCCTCAGCTAGGCCCCTGTAAAGCCCCTGTAAAGCCCCTGTAAAGCCCCTGTAAAGCCCCACCAGGAGCAGCCTCCCTGCTGCTCAGCCCATCTCCTCCAACTGCCAACTCCTCCAGTCCCCCACACTCAACATTCCAAGTGACATCACTCATGGCTGAGCAGCAAGGAACAGGACAGCAATGAGGAAGATGTACAAACAACAACAATAGATTATAGCACATCTCCCTTCCTTAGAAAAACTAAGCAAAAGATATAAATGCATTGAATCAAGATAGCACAAAATACCTTTGCCTAAATAAAGTAGAAATAAAAAGAAAGTACATTATGCAAATAATTATACATCAAATCAGCAAACAGTCGCAAGAAAATATCTAAAACAAAAGAATAATGAACCCCATCCCCCTCCCTAGGGAAACTAATTAGATGGGTACACTCTAGAACATAGAACACAGAAATAGGGAAACGCACCTCCCTATGAAACTCCAATACTGTAATAGGGGAAAACACCTCCCTATAGGGGAAAACACCTCCCTTAGACACATAGAACATTGAAATAGGGAAACGCACCTCCCTATGAAACTCCAATTACTGTAATAGGGGAAAACACCTCCCTATAGGGGAAAACACCTCCCTTAGACACATAGAACATAGAAATAGGGAAACGCACCTCCCTATGAAACTCCAAATCCTGTAATAGGGGAAAACACCTCCCTATAGGGGAAAACACCTCCCTTAGACACATAGAACATAGAAATAGGGAAACGCACCTCCCTATGAAACTCCAAATCCTGTAATAGGGGAAAACACCTCCCTATAGGGGAAAACACCTCCCTTGACTGAGAAATAGGGGAACAACGTCACCCTATAGGGGAAAAACACCTCCCTTAGACGTCACCTCCCTTAGACTCTCCGAACTTGCAATAGGGAAAAATACACCTCCCTATGATACACTGACCACTGTAATAAGGAAGAAAACACTTCCCAAAACACACAGAACACACTGTGATAGGGAAAAACGTCACCCTCTACACCTCCTTTAGAAACCTAACATCTAAATCCTTTCATAAGAAACTCTATATTATGTTAGGAGATCGTACGTTAAACATTTCTAGCATAAGTATTAACACTGCAAAAAGGGGGGAAAAAAAAACAATGAACACAAAAGCAAGAGATGAACACCGGTGAGCGAACTCTCACCCGAGGTCTTGACACGGAAAGAACTGCATGCAACTGCCACCCTCCGATTTGCTGCAATTGTGCACTATGTACCCAAAAGCTCAGAAGCTGAGAAGAACAAAGAACCATGTCTGTTTGCATTATCACCGCATTTTACTCCTCTCGTGCACAGTGCAGAAAACGAAAATAAATAATTCCTTATGAAGAATGTGCCACATCAGTAGACCTGTGGGTACATCGCGTCTCAAATGCGCTTCCACGAACACGCAGCGAGAATGCAAGAGATCCTTCTGAAATCTCCCAACCCAAAATGGATACCAAAAGTACGCGAGAGTTGACGCGTGAGCTGACGTCTCGCAGATCAACATGAAGCTGACGAAAGTAGAACAGTGTAGCGCGCACCATGCGCATCGCATCACGTCCCGGCCGCTGAGTCAGGAAGAGGATTCCATTGCGTCATCATTCCCAGGATGGCAACGAAGAAGGAACATCTCTCGCACCAACGAACACCTCCTGCACCAATGGCCCCGTCACAGCGTGGCAACAGACAAAGGTAAGCGACGTGGCTTCATGCTTCAAGCTTCATGCTGAAGAGCGTGTAACAGGCTAGTTGATAGTTTTTTGTATACGCGCCTCATTGTTTTAAACTGCAAAACGGCAGTTGTCGAACGGACACAGTCTTACAGTACAATTCGACTTTCCTTTACACGAAATTCACAGTTATCTTGTCAGTCAGTGCCTCACGAAATACAAACGTGCCAAGCATTGTACACAGGGAAGTCAGACTTGAACTAAAGTTCGTTTTTAGTGCAAATTTCTTTTAGATCGCGTCGCTCCTTTTCCACTCGAGCGCCAAGGCTCACATTCACAGCACTTCACCAGTCTTGTGTAACATTACATGGGATGTCCAACGCCTCTCACAAAACAGATAGCTGGGGCAAAGTACCTTCATAATAAATGGATGTCAGCAATTTCCACAGTACCTTTCCGCTCTTCGCTGACTAGTAAAAGAAGGTGTATTCACAACCAACCCTTCTCAACATGCAGAGTTACAAAATGAACTGGCACTCACTTATTAGGGCGACCGATGGAGTGGTCACTGGTGGGGCTCTTGAGTGTCAGCTTCCTCAAAACACGCAATTTCTCTTGAAGTTCCTTTAAGCTTCATAAAGCATAATCCAGCACACGCGTTAGTTCCTCCAAATCGTCGCCAGTGTAATAATCAAAGATGTCTCGTAGACAGGCCGCTTAGAACAGATTGTAGGTTTATTGGTTAGTCATAAAGTCCATGTAGATCTCATGTAAGGCCTCAGCTAGGCCCCTGTAAAGCCCCTGTAAAGCCCCTGTAAAGCCCCTGTAAAGCCCCACCAGGAGCAGCCTCCCTGCTGCTCAGCCCATCTCCTCCAACTGCCATCTCCTCCAGTCCCCCACACTCAACATTCCAAGTGACATCACTCATGGCTGAGCAGCAAGGAACAGGACAGCAATGAGGAAGATGTACAAACAACAACAATAGATTATAGCACAGGTGTCTTCTACAGCAGGCACATCTCTGTGGTTGATGTTTAGCGGCTTGGTGCCTGAGCCGCGGACGATTGCCCTGGTGCTGCCTTAGCATCCCAGTGAGTACGTCAAACAGCGAACACGCATATAGCACGGGTGCCATTATTCCAGGAAAGTAAGCAGCATATAGTGACTGTGCCCAGCCGCAATCCACTTGGAAATACTTGCAATGTGTGATGCTGCTAACTTGAGAAATATGACTACAATTACCAGGGGGCCGCAGTGTCGACTGCGCCCACTGAGGCGGGGTGATTTGAATATAAATGTTGCCGCCAAAAAATGCCTCACCATTGACTTTTGAACTTTTAGCCCCTGAGGAAGTGTTTAACATGAAACGCGTTGGGCTTTTGTGGGAAAATATCGTGTTGGCTGGGGCCTGTTTGCTGTGCTGCTTCCTGCAATAAAAAGATGGTTGGTTAGACTCACCCGATGTGTGGCGTCTTCTACAGCAGGCACATCTTTGTGGTTGATGCTTAGCGGCTTGGTGCCTGAGCGGCGGAAGATTGCCCTGGTGCTGCCTTAGCATCCCAACGAGAACGTTAAAACGGCGAACACGCATATGGCACGGGTGCCATTATTCCAGGAAAGTAAGCCACATATAGTGACTCTGCCCGGCCGAAATCCACTTGGAAATACTTGCAAATATGAAGCAATGGGTGATGCTGGTAACTTGAGAAATACGACGAGCACTACAATTCCCAGGGGGCCGCAGTGTCGGCCACGCCCACTGAGACGGGGTGATTTGAATAGAAATGTTGGCGCCAACAAATGCCTCACCATTGACTTTTGAACTTGTAGCCCCTGAGGAATTGTTTAACATGAAACGCGTTGGGCTTGAGGAAAATATTGTGTTGGCTGGGGCCTGTTTGCTGTGCTGCTTCCTGCAATAAAAAGATGGTTGGTTATACTCACCCGATGTGTGGCGTCTTCTATAGCAGGCACATCTTTGTGGTTGATGTTTAGCGGCTTGCATATATATATATAATAATGTGTAAATAAATACATGCATACATAGGCATATAAATGCATACATATGCATGTATAGACAAATGTTTAAAGATATATATGCACATATATACATGCTTACATATATATACATATATATGCATATATATATATATATATAAAACATATAAATAAATGCATATATGTTATAGAAATATACATACATATAATATAAACTCAAAACGCGTCAGGCGTACTCTGTGGTCGTGGTACTGGCAGCGCCCTCGGATGATTTTGACCTCCCGAGTGCGTCCTCGCAGGCTGAGCCTTTTGTTTGATGTTGTATATAAATATGTATAAATATATACAGGCGTATATCCATCCACATGTAATATATATATAGATACATAAATACATATATATGCATATGTATCAATATGTATATGTACAAAATAAGTAAATATATATATATTAGCATTTAAAGTACAACATAGATCCATATATATGAACATATATACATATATATGTATATATATATATATATATATGTATATACATGCACAAAATGCTATTATATCTCTATATACAGACATATATATGCACATATATACACAGATAAAATACATCTGCATATCTAAATAAATACACATATAAATGCATGCATACATATGCATATTATGTACATAAACAATTGCAAACACAATACCACATCACAAGCAACACCATTTACATGCAAAATTTCTTTAACTTTTACTAAGGCGAGACCTGTTTCATTTTAAATGCTTGTTTAGGACTTGTGCCCTGCCTCAGCTCACCAGAGAAATGTACTCCTCGGTGGAGAACCCCGGCCGGGCACACTTTAAATTTGCCACTCTGTCTCAGTAGAACACCACACACTGAAGCTTTAAGTTCGGGGAACGTAGTTGCAATGTTGTGTAGCTTAACTAGAGCAGTTATGGTTTTGTCCCTAGTAATTGTAGTTTAGACTTGTGTATATTGCAGTTTCTTCCTTTAGATTCGTCTGTATTTTATGCTGTGCTGCAGCTTTATCTCTGACTGGGGGTGCCCTGCGCTGTGATAGGCATGCAGGATTTCTGGCATTTGTTTTTTCGTGTTTTATAAAGTTGCACGCTGTATTCTATGTGTTTTTTCTGAGTTGGTGGCGTTTCTATAATCCCATCTTCTGCCAGGCATTTGGCAGCTGCAACACCGAACTTTTCGTGATTAGTTCTCTGAGCTTTGGCTCTTTTATACTGTCTCTTGCTACCAGGTATTTTGCACGTCGTTCACCGAGTTCTATTTGTTTTATTCTGTCACATCTTGCCAGGTGTTCTGTAGGATTTTTTTACTGGTTTTTGGTATTTTACTCTTAGTGTGGGTGTTTTTTTTGCTACAGCATATTTTTTTTTTTATTGAGCAGAGCAAGAGGTTCGAAATACATTACAGAATACATTTTACAATCATATCATGGATAATATGGCATTAAAGTGCAATAGTATAAGAAGAAAAAAAGGAAGAAAAAAAAAAGCACTAATTGAAAGTGCAATGTGCCATGTGCAAAACAGCATTGACCACATATTTTAAGATCAAAAACGAAAAAAATACAAGTACTCAAAACCACTAAAGTGCAAATGCAAGGCTTAAATAATCACAGTAATGTTAAGATAAAGGGAATTCATTAGCAAACAAACATCGATAAAAAACATACTTCGAAACAATTCACCACTTCCAGTATTTAAAATGTAATGTCTATAAAGTGCTAGTGCATTCTTGACAAAAAACAATCAGAAAGGAGGTTCACTTCCATACAGAGACCATGTAGGGAGAAGACTTCTGGGTATATCACTTCCAATATTTCATTTACTATTGAGTCTTCTCCAACATTTCAAAAAACTTCCAGTTTCGCTCGAACTTTTATACAGCTCCTACCCTCCTAGCGTAGGCCTCCTCAAATTTGTTTACCCTTTTCATTTTGTTAATCCATTTAAGATGCGAGGGAGCTTCTGTAGATCTCCAATTTTGCAAGATTAATGAGCGTGTAACCGCACTTGCAATAAATATAAAAACTCTTTCTGGTGTAGACTGTTGTATCCCTCCCTTAGAATAGCCAAATAGGACAGCCTCAGCTTCAACCGGGATTCTATTTCCGATTGCACGCTCCATATCTGAAAAAACGGCTTCTCAGAAAGACCTGAGACCGGGACATACAAAAAAAATATGGTGCCAGCCACCTTCCCCAGGTTTAGAACACCGAAAGCACTTATCTTCCACCTCTGGAAACCTTTTACTTAGAGTAGAAGGTGTTAGATAAGCCAGCCACCTTGATAAAAAGGCCATCCTCTTATAATTCACAGCACGCAATGTTCTTCCTCCTAAGTGGCTGATCCACTCCCACTCCCTTTCGGATAATCTGCAGTCAGTCTCCCGATTTATTTTTTCCAAAGGATTCTGAATCACCAAAGGATATTTCGTTTTATGTAGCAACTTATACCAGTTGCCTATTCCTCGTAATTTGGCCCCATAGAGGGCCACTGCCAAATGATTAGGGGATTCAATTATACCACCGGTGCTTCTAAACCAGGAGACTAACCGCAGATATTCGAAAAAGGCCGGTTTCCGATGGGTCCCTATCCTGGCCAATATTTCCTGTCAGGAAATCAGCCTATTCTGTACTATGAAATGTCTCAATTCGGTTACCCCAGAATTCTCCCAGACATTGATATGGCTCGCTTGTATCTGAAAACCGAGGCTGGCACATTCTCTTATGTGCAGATACTGAAAGCCTGTCAGATTCATTTCCTTAGAGACAGCTTGAAGTCTAAAAAGGAAGTCTTTTAAAGTTTTATATCGAGTTTTCTTAGGAAGTTTAGCAGTTTTTAAAAACACTGGAGTGGATGAACCGATTTCTAGCAGTATTCTATCGATAAAAAAAGTATCTCTACAAGAGCTAGATCCTAACAGCCCGGATACTAAATCAAGAAGGGCAGCTTCATAGTTTAATCTTATATGTGGGAGCGCAAGCCCCCCCGAATCTATAGACAATTGTAAAGTATTCAATTTAACTCTGGGGGCTTTCTTCTCCCAAATAAATTGTCTGAAAAGCGTATCCATTTCCCTAAAAAATACCTGATTAATTTTAATTGGAACATTGGAAAATAAAAAAATCAATGAGGGTAATATAGACATTTTAATTAATGATACTCGCCCTACTATTGATAATGGGAGCAATGACCATTGCTCCAATAATTTACTTATTTTAGTCTTCATTCTTAAATAATTTAACTCAAATAGTTGAGAAAACTGTGAGGAAACATGTATCCCAAGGTATCTTATAGGGTCAGTTCTTAATGCTTGTAATTTCAAAGAACAGGGAAATGCATCGATATCAGCGTTCATGGCAAGAACTTCTGTTTTATTTGCGTTAATTTTATAACCGCCTATTCTCTCAAACTGAGAAAATTCTCCCAAGACCTCCTCGAAATTATATAAAAACTATTTGGGGCCAAGTATAAAATAATGTCGTTTGCAAATAATTTAAGTTTAGGCATATCAGAAATTGGGGGATGGATAGCGGCATTATTTCGAATTTTTAAAACCAAGGGTTCAATAAAAAAGGTAAAAAGTAAAGGAGAAAGCGGACAGCCTTGTCTCGTTCCGCGCCTAATTTTTATTGTTCCTGCGCAGCTGGCATTTATTACGAGCTTGGCTGTAGCATCCTGATAAATATTGTTTAACATCCTTACAACATTCAAAGGGAAACCAAATTGAGCCAAAGTAATTAATAAAGTTTTGAATCCAAGTCCTGAAACTTTGTTGGTGGAACTTTGCTGGCGCCCTCACCTACCTGCTGTCCCGCTGCCGCTCCTGGGTTTACTACACAGCGTGTCTCCCCCGCTGCCGCCACCTTACCTTGCGGCCGAAGAGCGGGGAGACTACATCTCCCAGGCGCCTTAGCGCCCGCTTGACGCCAATCACGCGCCCGGAGACGTACTAAAGCCCGCGGCTCCCTCGGGGGAGCGGGAAGCTTTGAATCCAAGTCCTGAAACTTTGTTGGTGGAACTTTGCTGGCGCCCTAACCTACCTGCTGTCCCGCTGCCGCTCCTGGGTTTACTACACAGCGTGTTTCCCCCGCTGCCGCCACCTTACCTTGCGGCCGAAGAGCGGGGAGACTACATCTCCCAGGCGCCTTAGCGCCCGCTTGACGCCAATCACGCGCCCGGAGACGTACTAAAGCCCGCGCCTCCCTCGGGGGAGCGGGAAGCTTTGAATCCAAGTCCTGAAACTTTGTTGTTGGAACTTTGCTGGCGCCCTCACCTACCTGCTGTCCCGCTGCCGCTCCTGGGTTTACTACACAGCGTGTCTCCCCCGCTGCCGCCACCTTACCTTGCGGCCGAAGAGCGGGGAGACTACATCTCCCAGGCGCCTTAGCGCCCGCTTGACGCCAATCACGCGCCCGGAGACGTACTAAAGCCCGCCGCTCCCTCCGCGTCACGGGACGCGCGCGGGCGGCGCCGGGCTAAGCCCGGGCAAAGGGCGGGCCCTCTTAGGCCCTCAGAGGCCGATTGAGGCTGGGCTGGGGCCACCCCCCTTTATTCCAAGGCTGAGGACGTTACTCGCTGTTCCATATCGGACTACATGGGGCTGGTATCGTACTGTTTAACTATTGTTTTGTGAGGATAAGTGTTTGGTTGTTGTTTTACGGTTTCTACCTCACATTATCTCTCTTGAATATGAACACTAAATCAAGTAAAAGAACTGTGGGTCTGGGGACATTAGATAGTTATCTGAAACATGCTGAGTCTGCCATAGTTAAAGAAATTGCATCGGTGGAACGCAGAATATCTCTTGAACCTCCCAGGCAAACTTTGTCTCTCACCCACCCAACAAATATTGTTGTCAGTGACGAGAATGTTGTGGACCTCAGTACTTCTCAAAATAGGTTAGGCACTGAGGGCACCCCTACCGTTTTACCCACAAGCACCAAAACGAGTTCTGTTCCTTCTCCTGTGGCCATTAGAACAAGACAATCAAGAGCTAGTTCAAACCAATCATTACATGGGGGTAAAATTATCCCAGGTAAAAGAAAGGCTAAAAAAACCTCCAGGGAAATCGAAAACAGGCAAAAATTTTGAAAATTATTAATTCTGCTTCTGGGCTGACCCAGGGTAAAACTAGTGTTCCTGAGTTACGTGGAGACTTAACGTGCGAAAGATCAAATGATAGTTTGACCCAGGGTCCAGAGATTGTCACTGAAGGCCTGGGGCTAGAACTAGCGACAATTTTAGATGCCCGCCTTAAGTTATTCACTGCACCATTAATGGCCACCTTGAAGCGCATAGAGGATCGCATTACCAAAATTGAGTCACAACTTAACATGAAAGGCTTAAATGTGGAGCCAAGTACCTCGGTTGTTGACTCACTAAATGTATGCACGACCACAGTTGATACAATGCTGGACTCTATGATTACCACACATCAACAACCTGTATTTCCTTGTATCGCCCCGGGTGTAGGCACTAGTAGCATATCACGACCACTAAATGCTGTAGAAACAACTCGGACTAAAGACGCACGCACACAGGACACAAGGGGAAGGGTTTCTCCTCCAGCCCGGCCTCTTGGGTGGGACTCGTCATTACATTTACCGGTAGAGGCTTGCCCCTATTCAATTATCTTAGCTAATGTTCCTAAGCTAGTGGATGGGAACCGGGAGGATTGGACCTCTCTAAAAAACAAGGCCCTCCACTATTTATCGAACAAAACAGTTCTGGGGCAATACTTATATAGTAATTTTTTGATGATAAGAAGAGTCGCGTGGGTGGGTAAGACAAATAAGTGCCTTGACGGCGATTGTATCGTCATAAGTTTTAGATCCCCCAGGTTGGTTGAGGATATTTTGAGGCAGGCTGGTTCAGTTAGAATCCATCATGACTATGTTAACGTCCTTCCTTTGGGGTTTTTTTATCCCCCAGATTTTATTAGAAGGACGTTTAATGACTACCCAAAGAGTCGTCCTTCATACGACTATGTTGTCCCTGTCTCAAATAGATATTCTGCCCTCTCCACCTTAGATGAAAATGAGTGACTAGGGCCACAAGAAGCAACTATTGTCCCTGAAACTCGGCTCGTGGTTCCCGATGTAGTGATACCGGTAACCAATGGCCCCGTTCACGGACCTATGGGCCCCTTAACCAAATTGGTCACATGGAACATAGCTGGCTTAAGAAACAAAATAGATGATCCAGCTTGGCGAAATCTTATATGTTCTGGAGAAGTGATTTGTATACAAGAAAGCTGGGATACCGATAACACTCTGTCCTTAGATGGTTATACCAGCTTTTATGTGCCTGCGGTTCCCTCTAACATGGGGAGGGCTAAGGGGGGGTTGGTTACTTTGATTTCAGCAAATATTTCTGGCTCATTGATTCAACTTGATACGGGTTCATGTAATTGTCTGGCTGTTCAAATTTCCCGGAATGGGGGCAGTGATTTTTTAATTGTTAATTTTTATAACTCTTATTACAGAGATGCCGCGGTTGAGCATCTTACCGCACTAAATCACTTTTTGGTAAAATTTAAGGAGGATTACGAGAACAATTGCTCTATCATTATTTTGGGTGATTTTAATATTCACAGATGCCCAGAAAACTGTTTACTGGTAGATCCCTTAGGGCCAGCAGAGTCAATGGAGGCTCACTTTGAGCATACTCCACAGGGTGACCTTTTGGAAATAATTCTTGCTGACCATGGCTTGATACTTCCACCTAAGGTGGATGAAAACATTCCCACGTTTAAAGGGAATGGCAAACATTCTGTGATCGATTATATCTTTGTCAGTACAGCATTGGGGGACAGGATCAATGGATATTTAGCAGTTTGGACACATTTTAGTGACCATAACCCTGTGGCACTCACTTTGTCTGACTCTCTCTTAAAAACTGTTATTACTCATGATAAAACGGACAAATCCAACATCCATCTCACAGACCAAGGTCGCAGGATCAGATGGAATAAAGTTATTCCTACAGATTTCTTTGCCAACTTAAAAAGGAAGGTTGGCCCAGAGTTGACTATGTGCCTTGACCTGGAAGCAGGGAATGCGGAAGTACTTGGGGCGTACTCTGTAATCTGCTCCCAGATTTCAGCAGATCTTCGGTGTCCCGCTAAAATAATGGATAAGACTGAATGGGGATGGTTTGACAAAAATTGCTCACAGGCCAACAGAAAGTTGAGGGCGGCTTTGAGTTGCAAACCAGTGAATCGGTCCACCGTAGCGCAGCTAAGGAAAGAATATAATAAAACTCTAGAAATAATGAAAAAGGAGATCAGGGAGGACGCGTGGGAAGAATTATCTTCCGTTGACGTCCTTCGAAATAGCGCGAGGTTCTGGTCTGTGGTAAATAAACCTTTTTTTCGCGACCCCAGCAATGACCAATTAGATTGCGGTATTGGAGAACATCAGTGGCGCTCTCATTTTAAATCAGTCGATGAAGTGGGTACAAACGGAGGGTTGAATTCCCCCCTTCCCACTTTGAATCAATATACTTTATCGGTTACCAAGGGCGAGGTGGCTAAGGCCATCGGTAAGATGACAAGCAACAAGGCTCCAGGCCCCGATGGCGTCCCATCAGACCTTTTTAAATCAGATATTGAGACTTGGTCTATAGTTCTAATGAATATTTTTAACAGGGTCTGTGTCGCAGGAATCCCGGACACTTGGTCCGAGTCTGTGATCATACCCATTTTTAAAAAGGGTAATCGAGGGGACCCTAGTTGTTACCGCCCTATCTCCCTCATTGATTCCGCAGTAAAAGTCCTGGGGCGAGTAGTCTTGGGTAAAATCACAGAATGGCTGGAAGATACAAACACCCTCTCCTGCTTACAATACGGGTTTCGAAAGGGACGAGGCACAATAGATCAAAGCCTAAATCTCCACCTATTAATACCTTAGCCAAAAAAGGGACGTTATATCTTGCCTTTATGGACCTATCATCGGCTTTCGACCGAGTGAATCGATCGAAACTGTGGGAACTTCTTCTCAAGTGTGGCGTTGATGGAAACATTGTCTACTTTTTAGCAGATCTACAAAGAGACCTTTCTGCCACCGTTAGATTTGACCGTTTGGGCAACTGTACTGGCAAGATCGGAATCTCTAATGGGGTTAGGCAGGGCTGTATTTTAGCTCCCCTGCTTTTTACACTTTATATTAACGACCTGGCCACTGCCTTAATTGAGTCATGCAAGGATATTCCCAGGGTAGGGAAGCATTGTATTCCCGCATTACTATATGCAGATGATGCAGCGTTGTTAGCGCGTACGGCAGTAGGGCTGCAAAGACTCTTAGACACATTCGCTGATTTCATGAAAAGGCTTGATTTAAGCGTGAATTTCGCTAAATCTCATGTTATGACTGTAGGTCGCAAACCCATGAAAGCTAAGACCATGCTTTGTGAGGGTCATGTTTTATCCAAAATTACCAGTTTTCCATATTTGGGGGTCATTTTTGATGACAAGTCCACATGGGCCCCTCAATTGGTGGCAAAACGCAATGTTTTTGCCAGGTCAATTTTAGGTGTCCTGGACTTTGCTCGCAAACTGGGGGTGAAGCCTCTGCAGGCTATACTGAACATTTATACAGCCAAATGTATTTCTATAGCCATGTATGGGGCGGACCTGTGGGGAATTAAAAATGTAAAGGATCTTCAGGTGGTAGAGGATAAGTTTCTTAAATCAATCCTGTCACTTCCCCAGGCAACCGCCAGTTATATCGTTCATCAAGAATGTGGAGTTGATTATTTAATTGATCGGATAGAATTAGCCCCTTTATTAAAATGGCTATCAATCTGGCTAAATCCGGCACTTGAGCTAAACCGTGAAATTATAAAAGATTGTTTATCTCTTGAGCACGGTAAAGCTATCCCCTGGTTGAGTTATATTAAGAATCTAACCAACGAACTAGGTCGCCCAGAATTATTTGATCACCCTAATAATCTGATAAAGGGGGACATAAAATGGGTGAAAGACACTCACAAGCTTCGGACAACATTAGCCAGAGAAGAAACGGAGTTAGCCAAACCTACAGTAAAGGCCCATCAGCTAATCATTACCTCTAATAGTATTGAACCATATCTAACTACAGTGACCAATATGAATCATCGTTTTTTATTGACCAGGTTTAGACTGAATAAATATCATCTGTTGTTGATTGATTCGGTAGGGTGGATGAAGGACAGGGACTTGGAGATCTGTTCTTGTGACGGATTCTCCCTTAAGGACACTGTCCATTTTCTCTTTTTTTGTAAACATTTGTCCCCTCTTCGTAAAAAGTTCATCATCCCCCTTATCAAAAATAAAGGATTTAGACAAGTCAAACCTGCTCTTTTGTATCTCCAGCTATTAGGTACAACTTGGGAGATTTTTAACATAGCAAATTTTTTGGCTATTGCGATGAGGTTAAGGAAAAAAATTAAGTGGACATAGTGTTGTATATAATTAATTTTGAACTCTGATTAAATTTGACTCAGTCTTATTCTTATTATTGTTTAAAATATTCTGTAAATGTCAATTTTAAAGTTATTTATAATGTATGTATTTGATGTTTCACACTTTTATGGTTCCCGAATAAAGTAATTTTGACTGACTGACTGAATAAAGTTTTCCAATTTACAAGGTCAAATGCTTTTTCTGCATCGACCATTACAATGCTTGCAGGGATACGATTTGTATTGATATAATCTAAAGCCTGTATTAAAAATTGGGTATTGGCTGCCATTGGTCTACCCGCAATAAAACCAGTTTGATCCCTATGAATTACTTCCTGAGCAACAGGTAACAAACGCTCAGCCCAAACCTTCATTAATAGTTTATAATCAGAATTTAAAAGACTTATGGGCCGATACGAATTGATATCATCGGGATTCTTATCTTTTTTAACGAATGAAACAATAATCGCCTCTTTAAAATCGCCCGGGACCTGGCCCCCTTCTCTAATAAAGTTAAACAGATTTCTCAAAGGAACAAGTAATTCCCTTGAAAAAACTTTAAAAAACTCGATTGGGAAGCCATCTTGCCCACAAGCTTTAGCACCCGCAGTTGATTTAATAGCCGCTAAAATTTCCCCTGCCTCAACTTCTCTTTCTAAATTATGGGCCCGCTCCGAAGATAGTTGAGGGAGATTCAAAGTTGAAAAATACTCTTTGATCGAGTTTTCCTGTATTACATATTCAGTGGAGTATAACCGGGCATAATGATCCAAAAAGAGTTGGGAAATATTGCTGCTATCAACTACTTCTAATCCAGTTGAGGGATCCGATATTTTTATTATTGAGGCAGATTCCTGTTTCTTCCTCGTGGAATTTGCCAGGAGTTTGCCAATTAATTGACTCTCCTCGTAGACCCTCTGTTGAAACCGCATGTTGTTACGTAATCTTTGCTTTATTCTTTGGATTTTTGTGTGTTTCTTATTGCTACAGTCTGCTAGGTATTCTGTAGCTTTTTCCCGCAGTTCAAACTGTCCTATGCTTCCGTGTGTTCCTTTAATGGGGTTTTTGGCGCTTTATATTATCATGGAATGTTATACTGCCGAATACAAGTAGGCACCCAGCAGCTTACCCTCCTTGTTTTGGATGTTCTATACTACAGTGTGCTGCCCGGTGTTCTGTAGATTTTTCTCTGATTGTTTGGTGTTTTATATATTCAAATTTTGCAGCGCATTAATTCAGCAGCTGTATCTTTTTTCTTTGTGTATTGTACTATAAATGATTGCCAGTCATTTTTGCAGATTTTGCTCTGGTTTACCTTTTGCTTTATGCTGTTGAATGCTACCTGTTGGTATGCATTTTGGATGTTTTCTGTTATTGTAACCTGCCAGGTGTTCAGCAGCTTTTCTCTGGGTTTTGTTTTTTGTACACTCCATCATGTTGTACTTTGCACAGTATGAGGGAGAGTGCCTTTACAGAGCTTGGGTCCCAGGTAAAGGGCTGCAGTCTCTGGGGGCAGATACTAGGTGTATAGCGAAGGGAAGTGGGGGGAAGAAATGGACATAGGCAGGAAAACAAAGATACTGGTATACACAGCGCGGTAGGAGTAGGAAGCAGAGACTGTGGGGTGGCGGTGAGGAAGATGAGGGTAGCTGAGGGAGGGGCGGACCACAGTACAAGACTGAAAACTGCGTGGATACGGTGGGGAGGCTAAATTAAGTCCCTGTCGGGAGGAGCTATACCTGCCTCTCGGGTGCAAGCGGACCATTATTACCTCTCGCCCCTTGTCCATGTTCCCCACCCCTCCCGGTTTTTTTGGCTTCGCAAAGAAGTGGGTCAGAAGGTAACCATGGCGACGCCTCGGCACCGCGGAGGATCGGCGATGCCACTGTCTCCTGGAAGCCTTCAAGATTAGTTCAAGCCGTCCTTGCGTCCGTCAGTCCAGCCATCCTCCTCGCACCGAGCTAGACTGGGACTGCCCGGCAGCACTGGACACCCCACTGCCCCACGCCCTCGTGAGCACCCACAGCCTGTCCGTCAACCATCCACGCGCACAGCGAGCCTGAGGGCATCCGCCGCTCCCGCGTGCGCAGCAGAACTGAGCTCATCCAGCAGGACTGACAGACCCTCGTGAGCCCCGTGCATCATTCTGTCAGTCCCCCCGTCTAAGACTGAGCTCCTTCACTCTTCTTCTACTCAGCCAGCTGACCCATCCATACGTGCGCAAAACTGGAGCATTCGCGCCGTCTGGGCGCCCCCTGCGAGAACGGTCCAGCCTTTGGTAGCCATCCAGCCTGGGTCTCTCCAAGCTTACCGTGCCGCGACCACTGCAAGTAAACTGCCGCCTCCATCACTCCCCCAGCCCAGCCTTGCGCCCGCTTACCCGTGTGCCAAGCAGCCTGCAAGCTCTAACAGCCTTTGTCCACCCGTCTATCCATCAAGCAAGACTGACAGACTGGACACAACCGCGCAATCTCCACAGCCTTTGCCCATGCAACATTTTGTCCTTTGCCATTTCCTTGGGGGGCAAGGAGTGTTGTTCTTCCCGTTCCTGTCCTCCCTTCCTCGGAAGCCTTCATCGTGCCCCCCGGAGCAGTCCTCGTTACACGGTAAGACCCGCGCGACCTGTTGTGTGCTCTCCAACACCTGGCATGATCTGTTACTCACAATCCTAGACATGCAGCTGTCTTTCACCTACTGTCTAGCACGTGGCACGAACTGTTACTCACAATTCATGACCTGCAGTGGTCTATTGCGTACTATCAAAAACCTGGCATGAGTACTACGTACGATCCATGACCTGATGCCATCTACTGTATACTTTATAAGACCTGGCGCAGACTGTTACATACTACCTGAGCCATGCTAACTTTCAAGCCCTGGTGCAATCTATTTTGCACCTCAAAGATGGCTGTACTATGGAATATCGAGTAGGGAATATCATTATACCGAAATATTGAAGCCAGAATATTGAGGACAAAAATATTGAAAAGTAAGTGCATATAGGGAGGTATAGATTTACTGTTCTTAACTCCATATCTGCATACCTTGAATATATACCTGTCGTCAATGTACAAATATGCAGATTTAGGTATTGAAAATCTACACATACTTAACTGTCGATAAATTTGCCATCAGTATTTTGTGTATGATATTAAGAGAAAATTATATTCCCTACTTCAACCAAGACCTGCTACAATGAGTTAGCCTAGCAAAATTTACTGCATACTCCCCAAAACCTGGCACACATTATTATGTGCTTCCCGGGCCTGCAACATCTGTTAAGACCCTAGCCCAAGATATGATGTAATATCAAAGACATTGCAGGATCTATACCATAACTTTCCAAGACCTGGCAGAAAGTATTATGTACTTAGGCCCCACCAAGTATATTATTTACTAAATAACGCCTTGTGCAATCTCTAATGTTCTATCCCCTTACTTTATAGACTTTTCAAGTTCAAGTCCCATGAGTTTTACACTACTGAAGATCGGCACTATCCCTTATGCACAATGAAATATCTGTGCGCTATATTATTTATTTTGCAAGACCTGTTGCGATCTACTAATCACTGTCCAATTACTGACAGGCGCTATTGTGCAGTATCAGAGTGCTGGCATGATTTATTACATTCTGTCCAACTCCTGACAAGATCTATTCTGCAGCTTCATAGTTCTAGCAAGATTTTATACATACAGGCCAAGTCTCGGTATGTTCTAGTTAGAATGTGCGGTCCAAGTCTTAGCACAATTCATTACATAGTGTCCAAATCCTGGCAGATCTGTTGTTTGTAATTAAAGTCCTGGCACGACTTATTACACACTGTCCAAGTCCTGGCACGATCTATTAGATACTCTTCAAGTCCCAGCACGATCTATTGTATGGAATTAGAGTACTGGCACGATGTATTACACACAGTCCAAGCCCCGGCACGAATTACTACGTACTTTTCAAGTCCCAGCACGATCTATTGCATGGAATTAGAGTCCTAGCACTTAGTACTTACTCTCCTGGTACGCTCTACTTAGAACATACTGTCCAAGGCCTGGAAGGTCTATTACATACTGTCCAAATCCTGGCACGATTTACATAAGTAAGCAAAAGGGGCACACACTGTCATTTACTACTCAAGAGCTATATATTCTTTTTTGTGTTATGCAAGACTCTAAGGTATGTGTGATTTATTCTGTACTATGTAAAACCTGTGTGACCTTTTCTGTATTGCAAAATACCTGCACGATCCAAGATATATGTGATAAAAGGCATGCATGATCCTGTTGACTATTTACACATGTCTGGCCTTAGATCTGTGGCAGGTAAGGCCTGTGCCATGGAAGACTTGTGTAATACAATACCAGCCTTGCCAAATGTAAGACTTGCATGATGCTATCAGTGGGTGGTTAAAAACATGAGCTGACGAAACAAGACTTGCCTAGTGCAAAACCTGTCCATAACAAGACCTGCACAATCCATGGCCTGAATGATCAAGACAACTGAAATCAAGACCTTCTGTGGGTTCAAGTTGCGCCTAATCCATGATGTGCTCAATACAAGACTGGCATAATGCCATGTAAACCTGCCTGAACGGGCACAGGCTGATGTGAGGAGCTGCGTGACCAAACACCTGTTTGATCATGCACATGTGCAATACAACACCTGTGGGATACAACACCTTTGCAATCCAGATGATTTGGCACCCAGAACCTGTGGTATCTAACGCCTGTGGAATTAACACCTGCAGGATTCAACACCTGCATAATACAAGCCCTGCATTTTCCTGGACATGCAAAAACAAACTTGCACATGACCCAAGATCTATCCGACCCCAGTCCTGTATGATACAAGACATGCTTAATCAAATATCTGTGTTACACTACAACTGCAAATTCTATGAATTGTTCAATTCAAGTTGAACTTAGTCCAAATCCTATGCAATTCAAGAGAATCATGGTCCACGACCTGTAATCTACAAGAATTACGGCATGCAAGACCTTTGCCATTTAAGGTGTGTGTGTTCCAAGATTTGGGATATCCAGCAAGATCAAAAACCTGCACCATTCAAGACATGCTCGATCCAGACCTGCGCTGATCCAAGATGTGAGCGAATAGAGATCTCTGGAATCCTTGGTCTGTGAGATCCAAAACCTGCATGATTCAAGACCTGTGCAATCCGAAACTTGTGAGATACAACAACTGTGGGTACTAAAATGCAAAATACTATTTATTTTTGCAGTTTTATACAGTGCACACTTGATTAAAAGGTGTTGGAGCAATTTACATGAGCACCAGTTACATAACAGAATGTCACTTTTTTTTAGGCACAGAGAAATTAAGTGATTTGCCTATAATCACAGGATATTGACCTGACTGCAAAATTCAAAACGAGTTCTTCAATTCCAAAGTAGGCAGGTCTGGTTGTAATGTCATATCCTCCCCTCTCCCCAAGGCGACCAAGTTGTTGAATCGCCTTTGTGAGCAACTTGGTCTCCTGAGTTCTGCTCAATCCAAGAGCGAGCCCTCAACAGAAGATATGTGCAACACAGGACATGCATGGCGTACACGTTTCAAGATCTGGCTAGGACACACATAAAACAGAAACAACCAAACAACTGCATATTCCAAGGCCTGCCAAACCGATAACCTCACTAAATCTACCAAACCAAGGCCTGCAGGAATCCAGACCTGCACACCCCAAGACCTGCATGAACCAATCCCTGCTCAATCCAAGGCTGTTTGATACAAACTCACACAACTCATCATAAGTCTGCACCAGTTCAGCATCAAAGACGACTCTCTCAGATGGATGGCATCTTTCCTCACAGGACGCACACAAAGAATCTGTCTCCCCTCTTCACTTCGCAACCCATGAGCACCATCTGTGGTGTCCCTCAAGGTTCATCACTCAGTCCCACCCTCTTCAACTCCTACATGGCGCCGCTAGCCGACATGGTCAGAACCCATGAAATTAACATCCTATCCTACGCAGATGACATGCAGCTCATCCTCTTGCTCTCAGCAGACCCTACCACAGTGAAGAACAACTTTCACAACTGCATGAAGAACATCACAGCCTGGATGAAGGACAACTGCCTGAAGCTCCACACAGACACAACTGAAGTGCTATTCTTCCGCAGCCATGCCTCCATTTGGAACGACACCTGGTGGCCAGCGGAATTCGGACTCACCCGTTTACCAAAAGACCACATCCACAACCTCAGCATCATCCTGGACAGAAACCTCTCCATGAAACAACAGATTAACGCTGTCTCCCCAGCCTGATTCCACACCCTCCACAAGTTCTGTAGAATCTTCAAATGGCTCCCCTCAAACAACAGGAAAAGTCACGCATGCCCTAGTCACCAGCTGCCTGGACTACTGCAACGCACTCTACACAGGTACCACCAGCGAACTCATGAGAAGACTCCAGACAATACCTACTCAACCTCAACCTGCCCAAAAGGACCCACCTCACCCAGCACCAGAGAAACCTCCACCAGCTTCAGCTCCCAATCAAAAAAAGCAAAAGATGGCAATACAATCTGCTGAGTCATGCCTACAAAGCCCTCCACGACCAAGGACCGGCATACTTGAACCAACATCTCAACTTCCACCAACCATCCAGGAGCCTCTGCTCCGCCCACCTCGCCCTCGCACAGACACCACGCATCTGCCGCAGCCTCACCTGAGGCCGCTCCTTTTCCCACCTCACCGCCAAGTCCTGGAACGCCTCCCATCCCCCTCCACCTCTGAACTTCCCCCTCGCTGACAGACTTCAGGAAGAAACTCAAGACCTGCCTCTTCGACTGAACCCATCAGCCCACAACCTGGATACCCTAACGGGTAATAAGTCACGCTTTACAAGTACCAAGTGATTGATTGAAAGGCTCACACACCCAAGACCCGTACACCCCCAGACTGCCACAATCACTTCTGTTTGGGGTACAAACACTGTTTTAACTGAGCGTACTGTGGCCAGCAGGATAGAAGCTTGGGACACCCAAGAGCCCTTCAGCATTCCCCCATCTCAAAACCACAGCTTGATGTTGCTCCTTACACACAACTTCATCATTTTCTACGACCCCTCACATTCTTTGCCCCACTCGCAGATCCACCGTAAACACTGGTGTTTAGTAGCCCTGGGGTAATTGGCGAGCCTGATTGTCCAAAGTGTGTCATCTTAAACCACGAGACAAACCTTTGTCATCAGAATACATTGTCTGCCAGACCATTATGGAGAGGTGACGACTGAGCCACCTATCAGTAAGGACAAGAGGAGATGGAGGGCTGCTTGTGCGGGTTGGAAGGAAACGATATCTCGGGAAATAAACTACCGTGCCAGCCCTAGTCGAAAGAGCAGCCTGCAGAAGTCTAATTATGTGGGTTGCGTAAGTCGCACCAAACACATATGCTGCGCAACTCCAAGTCCGCGGTGTTTCCGTCTTCTCTGGTACCCGTACTCCTTCGTGCCGCATCCACTGGCTGCTATTGCACGCGCCGGAGCCTCCCAGGCTTGGACCCTTCCAATCTGCGGTCGCTCCGACGCTCCCGCACCGGCCGCCTCACGGCCACGCAGGCGTTACGTGTACACAAGCCACGCTCAACCGGAGCGAACAGTAGCCAGCTTGGCCACCCCATGATGGGCTTTCCGGGACCAGAGGCATGATCGATGCTGTATCGATTGGACACTGGAAATGACCATTAGGACTGGGACTAGAAATATTAATTGTATGCTTGGTTCACTACACCCTGACGACCATCATTGAGAGGACCTTTTATGCTCTGAATACGTTTCTTTGTAGAGAGATAGATGCGCGTTTACAAGAGAATTTATGTGCGTTCTGTGGGATGGGTCTCTGTATCATGATGCTGTTACAGACATTACGGTAGTATAGCAGTGTTGCTTATTAGGTTCGGTTCCTGTCGTAACAATATCTTCAAAACCCGCGATCGATACATAGACGTATGGCCAGGGCCTCTCCGTCGTATATCCTGCGGAGGCTCTTTAATCGAGCGCCACAAATGGTTGAGCAGTAGTAACAGCTGTATTGACGTGCTAGTAGCGATTTACATCTGCAGTGCGTGGAATTAATTAGCCAGTGTTGTTAAGACCAAGAAAGATGAGTGGCCTGAATCAGCCAAACAGTGGGAGAAAACACGGTCCCAAACGAAAATGACTTAGATCGACGGACTCGACCGATCAGATCTTAATCAGAGCATGACGGGGAAACAAAAGCAGCCGAGGCAAAAATACTCAAACCATCTCCGCTCCCTTCGTCTCTCTACCTCCCTCCCTCTCGTCCTCTCCCTTGAAGCCTCCCGGTGCCTGTTGCCAATACCCTCGGCAGCGGGAGAACGTGCCGGAGGCACCATGAGCGGCCCTGGGCTCTTAAAACCTGGCTCCAAGGGCTCACGAGGGAGACGGCCCAACACAAGCCTCTCCAGCCCTGAACTTAATTGCAGCATATTTTCGTTTCTGAAACATTCTCTTCACTTCACTAAGTTTGTAGTTTTTTTGGGGGGAATTGAATAACTCCTTTAATTCTGGTTGACACCTGCTTATTATTATTATTTTTTTTTTAAACCTTCAAAACGAATTCCTGCAGTTGCGTTCGATATTTCTATATGTTGACAGTAATTTTATGGTAAGCACTGTACAAAACATGTACACTCGCGCACGCGCACACGAGGATCCTCATCCACTCATAATGCATGACAGCGAGAGAGAAGCGAGCCACCCAGGGCATGCTTTGGTAGATCTATTTTAAAATAGCATGACGCATTTCGACAAGTAGGGTCTTGTTCACATGAATTCGGAGAGATCGTTTAATTCAGGATTCACGAATTCAATAAAAAAAAAAAATTAGGAGCACTCCATTGTAAGGAGATTTTCTCAGTTACCTATTGTGGCTTTGCAAATCTGGCTGCGTAAATCTGCCACACCACACTCTGATTGGTATGCTGGCAGAAAAGTTTCCCCCCCGCCCCCCACTTTTTTTTAAAGCGCGAGCTCGACCCGAAGGTATTGGAGCGCTTTACACGAATACCAACCACCTTACACGTGGAGACATTCGCGATTTGCCCAGAATCACAGGATGGTGAGCCGGCGCGGAAGCTTGAACCTGTGTCCAAAGTCGGCAGCTCCGGCCGTTAGGCCACCCCTTCTCCCCTGTTGCTGCTGCCATTATTACGCAACATCGAGCACCTTGTAAGGAAAAAGAAAAGGATCATAACGGGGCAGGAGGAACCTACCCAGAAGCTCAGTACTATGTAAGGTGGTCAAAAGGAATTTACTAAAAAATATTTTTATCACAGGATGTGCAAATGGCTATGCTGGATTGTGAATCCTGAACCCTCCCTGGGACCGCCGGGTCCACGATTCCCAGTCCAGCATTGAATTTGTGATTCCTGTTCAAACAAATAGAAAAGAAAGCATTTACTGCACTAGAACTGGACTTAGCCAATGGCCACAAGCAGTGCGTTGAGAGTTGGCCCGGCCCCCGTGGCATGTTAGAGCGCTCCAGCCAACCCCTTCCGTGCATAGCTGAAGGGCTTGTGTTGTAGGGGTTGGATGCATGATGTGATTGGATGAAGGGTCGGGCACCTGTTGCCAAGCCCCTCAGCAAATGGCCAAAGTCAGTGTTCAGAGCTGGTTAGCCTCTGGCAGTGGGTTGTGGACTAGGTCTGGCCAGGCAGCTCACCCCTGCTATGCACAGTGGGGTTGACAGACTGCCTGCTAAAGGATAGGCGTGGGGTCGCCAACTCACATTGTGCACAACAAAAAACCATGCAGAGTAGGGACTGGCTGCTTATCGCTGGTTTGATGCAGAGATCTGCTGCTTGTGTTATAATATGATCAAAAAGACCAAACATTAACTGAAAATGCTCATGGCAAGCTTTGGTTATAGCGTATTAACATATGTTTAAAGAAGCAGCAGAATACACTCAAAACCCACACTTAAAGTGCACATATGGTTACAAATTAAAAGAAAAACACCGACTTTCACATTTGAGGCACCCAAAGCATACATTTCACACCAAATGCAATGTTCATGACATTACAATATTTGTAACAATAAATATTAGCACCTAAGAGAAAATGTAATTAAATACCAACACATACTCCCCCTAATAAATGAGACAACTTTCATAGTTGTCGCTGCCAAAGTGGTAAAGGTAATGTGACATGCAATCTCATCTGTAACATGATTTACAACATTTGTAATTGCATCTGTTTCATCAGGGGGAAGGTCGTGCAATGCATTTGATGTGAGAGTTATGGTTTGCATAGCTGTTGTGCGAGCCAACCCACTGTGCACTGTCGGAGGGAGTTTCAAGCTATATGCTTTGTAAGAAAAATAATGAAATCCCTTGGGGGGAAAAAAACCAGTTAATGTTCTGGCTTAAATGCAACAAACCACCGAGATTCACTAGTAATGGTTACTAAAGCACACAACAAATGTCATAATTTGCGTAGAGCACCGTGCTCAAATACCAATTTGCAAGCAGTCCAGAAACAAAGGGAAGAGCAAACAATTACTGGGGTGCAGGGTATGGTGTGTGCGGTGTGCTTTGGTAACCATTGTTGGTGAATTTCAGATCCAAGCCTGATTTTCAGGACATTCCAATGGGAGGAATTTACTTAAATTTAATCTAAATGGAGAACAATTATTTTGCCAGTAGTTACACTGTATAGAAGCAAACCCGACCATTCTGCAGCTACACTAGTCCCGCTCAATACCATAAAGTTAACTGCTCCATGGCGCTTCAGTGACATATACAATTATAAACTGTAACAGAGAATTATGGGGATGCTTTTCACTCAGGGGTTCTGAGTGATCTCAAACAGACAACAAGAGCGAAGCTTGAGTTGTCTATAATGTAACACAGAACCCCAAGGTGGAAAAAATCTCAATAATTCACTTTAATTGTATGTTATATTTGCCCCCCACATCATTTGCCCCTGCTATCAACTGCAATGCAGAGGCATAGTAGTAATAGGTGAGACAAACATAACATGGCCTCTGTTATGTATCCCTGTCCAAAAGGTAAACAAATTAAAACTTACTTGCCACCCTTGACCAACACCATCATCTTTCTTGCCTTCCTTCCCCCTCCTGCAGCTGTGCTTTCTGCTTTCATTCAAAGCCGACAAGCGGAGCTGTACTGACAGGCTCTCAGAGAGCCCTGGCAGCCTATATGACGTATTAACGAGTTTTGTTATCAATTGTTGCTACGTCATAGCAGTGAGTTATGAAATTTAGAAACTGAAATAAATGATAGAGGTTCTCTATAAGAGACACATATAACAAGTATTGTTACTGGGGCCTAACATAAAATGACAGGGGCCCCTGAGCAGAAGTGATGAGGGGCCAAATCTCTCATATTTCACAGATATTATTGGCTTTAGCCTGAATAGCCCTCCCTGAAGGGTTGCGGGCTCACCTGTGCCACAGGGGCTGCACGGGCCTGTGTTACGCCCTTGTTTTGTTATTTTTTGTTTATCTGAAGGGCTTATAGAGCTCAAGGCTTCACATTAAACCATGTCTATGCACTCTTATGTACGTGATATTCCCAATTGAATGGAAACTGTCCCATGGCGTCATTGTGCTCCATCTCAATAGTATTTATTTTCATATCCCAGAAGGATAAAACGCTGAGTTCACTATGCCAGGGCTCAGACCTGAACTTGCAGGTTGCACATGGATCTCTGCAGCAGGTGCTCAATCCACTTAATTGTTTGACAGTTTGATTGTTCGGAATGCCAATTGTAGCACTTTCATGTTGCTGCCACAAACAAAAAGTAATTCTGAAATGTATCTAGCACACACTGCATAAACTACTGAAGGGTTAATCCCCAGGCAACCTCCCATCAATGCTACTCATAGCACCAGAGACCAGACTATATAAAAATATCTCTGTCTGCCTTTTTCCACCCTTATCTCTTTCTATCTTTCCCTCCCTCCACCCCCATAAATGAGTCTCAGAACTCTCATTTCCATATGAAACAGGCTCTTTTCCTGTCTCTCATTGTACCTTAATTTACTACGCACACTTAAACGGGCGGAAAAAGCCCAATGTGAAGATGGTTTGTCTTTACCTACTCAGTTCTATGTCCATCATCAGCAGCAGCATGTAATGTACTACTTCAGGGTGCCATGTTAGGGGCTTGTTTAACACAGCCCACTGATGGTGACACACGCTTAACAACGGCTGCCCCAATCAAGGGAGGAGGGTCACATGCAACCACAGTAAATGTTCATATTCATGCGGATCCTGAGTACTGTGTTTCATTCTCATTCTCCTTCAATGCATCTTTAGGTTTAACAGCGACACCAGTTCAACAAAGCTGTCTATCTAAGGCAGCTGGCGCAGCACAGGTCAGATTAAAACAGCATAGCTTTTTGAGTGATGATTCTGTCATATGGCTGCACGATATTAAATCAAACCAAAGGCTACCTAAGCCACCCAAGTTCATAAAAAAACTAAAGGATTGTGACAATTCTGTCATATTTCTGGATGATACACTGTCAAACTAAAGGCTACTCAAATCACCCAAGCCCTGCAAGAAATTAAAGGATTGTGGCAAATCTGCCATATGTCTGGACAATAACCGACCAAACACAAGCCTATCTAAGCCACCCAAGTCCATTAAGATATTACAGAAACTGCAATTGGATTCTAGTTTTAGTCAAAAGAATAGCCCTGTTATATGTATGGATGATAGCCTAGAAAATCAAAAGGATAGTATCTCCAAAGTTAATTAATAACATAAAATGCTATCAAAACCCAAACTCTGGTGAGTCAATTAATCAGCCATTAAAAGCAAACACTGGTATGAATCCTTTTAGTTCTGTGCCTTTGGAGAGCTGTCAATATACTAACCCCGGCAACTGCTGAGACCCCGCTCCCACGACCACCACCCGCACCAACCGCCTGCTCTCCTGGACCAACATCAACAACGACGACACCATCAAGATCATGAACACCATCCACTCCGGATCCCCGGAAGACCCCTGCCCACACCACATCTTCAACAAAGCCAGCAGCACCATTGCACCCCATCTCCGGAAAACCATCAACATCTCCTTCAAGACAGCGATCTTCCCGGAGAGCTGGAAGCACGCAGAGATCAACGCCTTACTCAAGAAACCCAAGACGGATCCCAAGGACCTCAAGAACTTCTGACCCATCTCCCTGCTCCCGTTCCCGGCGATGGTAATCGAAAAAGCCGTCAACAAACAACTGACCAGCTTCCTTCGAGGAGAACAGCATCCTGGACCCATCCCAGTCCGGGCTCCGCAGCAACCACAGCACCGAAACTGCCCTCATTGCCGCCACCGATGACATCAGGACTCTGCTTGACAATGAAGAAACCACGGCCCTCATCCTCCTGGACCTGTCAGCCGCCTTCGACACAGTCTGCCACTGCACACTACGAACACGCCTCTACGACGCCGGAATCCAAGAGAAGGCCCTGGACTGGACCACCTCCTTCCTCTCCGGCAGAACACAGAGTGTCCGCCTCCCCCCCTTCCGCTCTGAAGCCACCGGGATCATCTGCGGCGTACCCCAAGGCTCATCCCTCAGCCCAACGTTGTTCAACGTCTACATGGCACCGCTCGCCCAAGTCGCACGGCGGCACAACCTCAACATCATCTCCTACGCTGACGACACCCAGCTGATCCTCTCCCTCACCAAAGAACCCCACACCGCCAAAACTAACCTCCACGAAGGAATGACGGCCGTCGCCGACTGGATGAGAAACAGCCAGCTGAGTCTGAACTCGGACAAGACGGAGGTCCTCATCCTCGGATCCACCTCCTCAGCGTGGGACGACTCCTGGTGGCCGACTGCACTACACCCACCGACCATGCACGCAACATAGGGGTCATCCTCGACTCCACCCTTTCCATGACGAAGCAGGTCAACGCCGTCTCCTCCTCCTGCTTCAGCACCCTCCGCATGCTTCGCAGGATCTTCAAGTGGAGCCTCACCGAAACAAGAAGGACAGTCACCCAGGCCCTCGCCAGCAGTAGACTGGACTACGGAAACGCAATCTACGCGGGAGCCCCACCCAAACTCCTGAAATGGCTCCAACGCATCCAGAACACCTCCGCACGCCTGATCCTCGACATCCCTCGCCGCAGTCACATCACACCCCACCTGAGAGACCTGCACTGGCTCCCTATCAACAAGAGGATAACCTTCAAACTCCTCACCCACGCACACAAGGCACTCCACAACAACGGACCAGAGTACCCCAACAGCCGACTGAGCCTCTACACCCCCACCCGCCATCTCCGCTCCGCATACAGCGCCCTCGCTGCCGTCCCCCGCATCCGAAGAGTGACCGCCGGCGGCAGATCATTCTCCCACCACGCTGCCAAGACATAGAACACCCTCCCCATCCGTCTGCGGCAAACCAAAGACCTTCTAACCTTCAGGAGACTTCTCAAGACCTGGCTCTTCGAACAGTAGCAGCTCCCCCCCCCTAGCGCCTTGAGACCCTCACGGGTATGTAGTGCGCTTTATAAATGTTATGATTGTTTGATTGATAATTTGAAACCAACATTAACACCACAAAAGATTAATCTTATGGAGTCAAGCCAAGGCCCCATGACAGTTGTTCAAATGAATAACTCATTACATTCTGCTGATCTTTCCTTCTTGGATAAATATTATGTACCGAATTCTGTGGAAGCAAAATCGTCCAAATTTCAAAGTACATTAAGTGTAATGGGGCGACCCAGTATCCCTCAAAACCTGGGAAATCTAGTAATATGCAACAACACTTTGGTCTGTAGAGGAGATTATATTTCTTTTACAAAAACATGAATAAATCCTAAACATTCTTTGAGATGTGGAAAATCAATTGTGCCTCAATACGAACAAAATAATACTTTAAGACACCATAGAGAGAGAGTTTGTAAGAACGGTATATTATCAATCATATATTGTGAAGTGATGCAAAATAATAACATGTCACAGAAACACACAGGATTGTTAAGAAACATACACAATAATGGAAATGAAACTACAGGAATGAACAAAAATGAAGACTAAAACACATAAACACATACAATGATACGAAGGTTACATAAATAATTCTTTTTAGGGTGTCCCACAGAAACAGGTGACTGCACAAGCAGATGCCCTTTTTAACTTGGATATGAAAATGGCTTGACAGTAATGAGGATCACCAATAATTATCGTTTTAGCAGAATGGGCAACATCACAAGAAATAATCCCAATTAATCAATCAGGATTTCGTAAGGGTCAACCCACAATCACCAACTTATTAACCCTCATCGTACTGGCAGAGTGCGCTGTTTAAAAAAAACCGAAACGTATATATTTGTTTTAGTGACTTAAAAGTTGCATTCGATTTGGTTCCACGATCCATATTATGCTGAAAACCTGCTGGATGGGAAACACCCCAAAAGCGTCTCAATGCTTTTATACTCTTGTACACAAAAACTTGGGTTCAGGTTAAGTTAGGCGATGGATTTAGCCGGTCTCGGAGAATCAAAACCTGCAATGGTCTTGAACAAGGCTGTGTATTGGCTTCATGCCTTCTTAATGTCAGATCTGTCACAGCATTTTGAAACTATTAATGCCCACCCTCCCAAACCTGCCAATGATCATCTTAAATATCTTCAGTATGCTAATGATATGATTCTACTTAGTCAAACCCATATAGGATTACAATGACTAATCACTTCTTTTGATGAATATATTACCGCCAATTGTTTGGAGATGAATATCAAGAAAACCAAGATTGTGAAAATTATCCAGTGAACCCTAAGACATGACCCTGGAAAGTGAGAGGAGGGCCAGTTGAGGCTGGGACGACATACAAATAATTGGGAATTTTTTTCGATAATAAAGTGTTGTTGAAAAGTCATTTTAACGGGGTCTCTTGAGATGATTAAGCTTAGTTTTAAACAGCTTTTAAACGGAAAGATACAAATTAATTCATTCCTGGTGGATAAAAAGGCGCTAGTTTCAAAGAAGAACACCCGGTCAATGATCAATTTGCATCAGAGTTTGTGAATTCAGCCCCATCCGACTACCTACTTTCCATCACGTATGAGGGACACAATTTTAAAAGTAGAACTTGGCAGGTATCCCACTAAGGACGGCACGCCAAAATGGACCCAACATTGGACAATTAGGTCACTGTAGACTGTGTGGACTTTCACAAGAAACTCTATTGCATATTGTTTGTGTCTGCCCAAACTTGCTCAATGCACATTGTATTCTGTCAAAACCCTCTTTTTCAATGTAGGAGTGAGATCTGCTCGTCAGCCCCTCATTTGATGTTTGTCTGGTGATTCAATTTCATCAACCTGTCAGTTGATAACATTTCTAACTATTGCAGAAAGAATGCTTGCATCTGTAGTTCAAAATGTGTTTTTAAAGTATTATTTAAAACAAGTGCTATATTTTTCTACTAAGAGGCTTAGGCTGTTTTCCTCTCTCGTGTTTTTGCACTTTGCACTTTCTTGGCTACTGCCTGAATACATTATATGACAGGATACTTACAGTTAAATCTTGTACCAAAGCACATGGCGCCTTTCTATTAGGATCCCAGTATTTTTCTGCCCATAGTTGCAGTATTTATTTATGCTCACAGGATTTATTTGCATTGCCCCTTTGCACTGAAAAATGTAATTGTGTGGTGTTTTTATTGACCAAATAATAATTAGGTTATTTGTTCATAGGCATATGGCACTTTCAAATCTTATATGGTTTCTTGCTGGTCACTCTAATTTTAATGTGGCTGAAATGACTTTGTTTAGAGAATTTATGAATAGTAGTGTGATCCCTGCTATAAGTACTTTGCATATTTATGGAACCTGTATATTTTTTCCATGTTAGGATAAATTAATTTCTATGTTTATCTTCAAGGTATTTAATGTACAAAAGTGTATAATTCGCTTTGTTTTGTGTACTGTACTGTATCATTTTTTGATGATTTTTATTAATCAGACAATAACTCCTACTTACAACACACACTTAGGACAGGTCTATCTATTTATGTGTGTAGTTTTCTGCCCCGACTGTGGAGTCTCCTTAGTCATAAAGTTACTGTTAAATCATAGATTGTGAATACTGAAAAATAATCCATTTACACGAAAGTGTAAGTTTACCTTCGTGAATCACGCCCTTAGTTGTTATTGCCAAAAGGTTCTGTTTTTAATGCCCTCGCACGCATGAAACGTTGGGAGGGACATGGAATTTGAAGTGCTGCATTATACACAGTCATCTGCGGGACTAAGTTAACCTACTGAGTTATTTGCTTGAGTGCTTCACAGTGCAACATAGCATTGCTAGGAACACTTCAGAGCACTTCGAGACCTGTGGGAGAGAATGAGGAGAGACTAGCAGGTGAGTTAAGAGGAGGAACACCGTGAGAAGGCCAGAAGAGGAGGTTGACACACAGTTAGAGTACTGTGACAATAGGAGAAGAGTTTAGAGGAACGAGAAGGACAGTGGGTGGTTGTGACTGTAACACACACATTACCCCTATTAGTGTTGATGCATGGTTAGGATGTTTGATGTGCATTTATTTATGTAATTTGCTTTTGTGTAATTAAGAGAGATGTTGCCATAATTATGCAAATATATGCACAGTTATTCAAAATGGAAATCTATCATTTCATGCAATATTTTAGCGCAAAAATGTGTCCACGTGTCAATTTTTTGGGTTCAAGGACGTATTTAAACAAAAGCGCAACAAACCACAGCTACTCTTGTTCTGTTGATCCTGTGCATTCGAGGTAAATTTGTACCGTGAATGGCACATTGTATCACACAGAGTGGCATAATAGCATAATTTCGTGAATTTCATATAAGAAGCGTAACAGGAAATTCCAGAAATTGCGTAAAATATACTTGAGTATATGACTTGTGTCTTGCTGTTCTTTCATGTGTAGTAGATATAAACTTGTTTTAACTAAAATCAGGAAACAAGGGGTCAAGTCCATGCAGTAAAATAAATTCCAATAATTAGGCCTTGTATAGTGTGTCCTCCATTTTCCTTTGTGAGATAATTTCAGAATATAATCTTGAGGTATTAAGCATTGTTTTCTCTCGCCACTTAAACTGCTCTGCGGTAATAGGATGGAATTTGACCTTTGCACTGTGGTAAAAATGCGTGAATGTGTATTTATTAGTACACACATATGAAGAGAGACAGAGAGCAATACATAATTGTTTCATTGTAATATCATCCAATATTGCATCTAGGGATCAAAACCATGAAGCCGAAAGCTGAATTGTTTGCAAATGTCATCAAAACCCAAGCGGGGAATGTAGGACCATATTACATATTACTCATTATGTTTAAACGTATTTATTTTGGAGTAATTACTTGAAAAGGCTGTTCAGAGTGCAGCTACTAATGAACTCTACTTGGAATTTTAATGTTTAGGATTGTTACTTTTCATGAATAAATCATTGATAAAACAGTAGACTATGATCATGACCAGTGGATTTATGTGATTATGTGGCTGCAATATTTACTGCTTAAATATGGATTTTTCACATTCACCTCATAATTTACCACATCTGCAAATTTCAACAAAAATGTTTTTTCTAGCTTAACCCCTTCGCTGCTGCGGACATTCCGCTGCAGCGCTGGGGGGGGCAGGGGGGCAGCGCGGTGGGCCTGTGCTCATGACGGAGCCGCTCCGTCATGAGCCACAGTTGAGCTGTGCTCATGACGGAACGGTTCCGTCATGACTCCGCCCATTTGCGTTGTCCCCCCGCACAGGCGGGGAAACAGCGCCGCGTAGGCGGAGCGGCCGCCAACGGGAGTGTCATGACGGAACCGTTCCGTCATGAGCACACGGCAACCGTGGCTCATGACGGAACGGTTCCGTCATGAGCGGGGAAGGGGTTAAATGGATGAAAATAATACCACCAGAGAATATGCTGCATAATTTTCCTTATCTTGCATCACAATTTAGATAACCATGCCACATAATCTGGTACTCCAATGCTGCATAGCCTCGTAGCCCCGACAATGATAATATTCTGCAGAGTGTGTTGGGGTTTGTCATTATGATGATAAAACACATATAGCACAGGAAACTGTGAAATATTTTAAATTTTTCATGTTTCCCTGTGAAATATGAGTTCTATACTATTGCATTTTGTGCAAGAAAAGCATCCCAACATGTATTATAAACATATGTCTGTGTTAGGTGTATGTGGATTTTGTGTAATTTGCTTGTGCATAATTATGCAAAATTTCAATAAAATTACACAAAATGCAAATCTGTTATTTTGCGCTTTGTTTTAGCATAAGATGCACCCTCACGTCCATTTTTTAAGTGAGAACACATTTCATGACAACAAAAGTGGTGGAAAATAGCCGCTTTCATTCTGTAGTTCACATGCGTTCACCGTACATTTTTACCACAAATGGTGAGTAATTATGGGAAGTCACCTAATGGCGTAATTTCGAGAATTTGCCTTTACATACAAGTATAACACGAAATTTCTAAAAATGGCTACATTTTGCTGGCATAATTAGCTCTCTCTCTCTCTCTCTCTCTCTCTCTCTCTCTCTCTCTCTATGTGTGTGTGTGTGTATATATATATATACATACATATATATATATACTTCATTAATCCAATCGGTTCCCAAAAAACAGCGCGTTCATTCAAAAGGGTGCAGGCATTCAGGACAGAACCTTGTCCTGCCAATATTAATCATCCAAGAAAATACGCTGCACTCCAGGAGTCTATTGCAAAGTTTTCTTTATTGAGTGGCTATCCATTGCACGTTAGAACACCAACAACAACACGTTTTGGCTACCAAATCTTGTTCACGGTTGAGTCCCTTTTCAGTTTCTCTATATATACAGATCTCCCACTTTTGCTCATAATGAAGCATTGTGGGACATGTAGTTTAGTATTAAATCATTACTGACAGAAATTACTGTAAAAAGAAGGTCCTGACAACACGTTCCCGACACCACAATCACAATGTGACCGCACATACTCCCATTTCTCAATGGGAGCTTGTGCTGCGGGCAGTTTCCACCCACAGCACATGCTCCCATAGAGAAATTGAAGTTTTTGTAAATCCCTGCACCGCGTGGCAGGCACCTCAAGGTGCCTGCCACGCGGTGCAGGGATTAACAGGTGGTGCCCCCTTGGCCCCAAACCAGAGGCCACAGGGCCATGTCGGAAAGCCCGGCATGGAGAGCCTGTCAGAAACCAAGCATTGTGTTACAAAGGTGAATTGTAGAAATTCCAGACGTAGCCATGAGGTATAAAAATAAGTAAAGATTTATTTGAGCTTGGATGGAAGATGGTAGTTACAGGATGGTAGTTAAGATAATACAAGGCCCCACCAGGAGCAGCATCCTTGCTGCTCAGCCCACTGTCTCCAACTGTCTCTCTCTTTCACACGACCAGGCACTCCAACATTCTGCTCTCTCATCAACATTCTAACATTCCACATCCACATCACATTCATACTGGCTGAGCAGCAGGGAAAGGAAATCAAGGTACAACACATTGTAATTCCAACAGCTAAAATGGCTGGAGTGGCAAAGAGTGGAATAGTGTAGAGTGGAGTGGTGTAGAGTGGAGTGGAGTAATGTACAGTAGAGTGGGTTAGAGTGGAGTAGCGTACAATGGAGTCGTGTAGTGTAGAGTGGCATAGAGTGGAATGATGTAGAGTGGAGTTTCGTAGAGCAGAATTGTGTAGACTGGAATAGTGTAAAGTGGAGTGGTGTAGAGTTTAGTGGCATACAGTAAATTGATGTCGAGTGGTGTGGTGTACAGTAGAATAGCCAGAGTGGAGTGGCATAAAGAGGAGTGGCATAGAATGGAATAACGTAGAATGGAGTGGGGTAGGGTCGCATGCCATAGAGTGGAATACTGTTCAGTGGAATGGCACAGAGTGCAGTGGCTTAGAGTAGAGTGGCATGGAGTGGGGTGGTGTAGAGTGGAGTGGCACATAGTGGAGTGGAGTAGAATGGCGTGGTGCATAGTGGAGTGGAGTGGTGCAGAGTGGAGTAGTATACAGTGGAGTGGTGTAGAGTGGAGTGGTGGAGCGTAGAGCTGAGTGTTGGAGTGTCATAGAGCAGAGTGGCATGTGATAGAATGGAGTGCATTGGCTTGTGGAAGAGTGGAGTGGTGTGTCATAGAGTGGAGTGTGATACAGTGGAGTTGAATGTCGTAGAGTGGCATGGCATATTATACAGTGGAGTGACATGTCATAGAGTGGAGTAGATTGTCATACAGTGGAGTGGAGTGGAGTGGTGTATTATATAGTTTAGCGCAGTTTAAAGAGACCTACTGAGAAAATGGCTTAACGGATGTAGATAAAATTTTACAGGAATGTAGAATATGGGGTGGAAAAGGTCCTTTTTTGGTAATAGATCTAAATTGGTTTAGTAGTGTGAAAATTATAAGACATAAAAACGTAATTATATACTTAGCCACAGTAACATCCTGGTATACTGCAGCACATCATGATTAAAAAAACAGTATATCATTGGGTAATGAAACTCTCCTAACATTAAAATGTAGCCATATTGTTTAGACACACTTGATCTGAGTTCTATGTGTTAAGTGGAAATATAGTGTAGTACTATGTAATAAGTGCATAGGAAGGAATGTTTAGGTAAGTATGTAAAAGTAAGAAAAAGTAGTTTTATTATATAATACAATTAAAAAAATGTTTATGAAGTACTGCAGGTAGTTACAGCAAAAAATAAATTAAATATGTAAAAAGAAAATATACTGTAGTACACTATACATGTGAAATATAGTGAAGTACAGTGTTTTTTAAATTTACTTACAAAAACATTTTCTAAAAATCTTTTTTGAAAGTAGCACCTCAGCCATGTACACTTTTCTCATCAATAAATGTCACTACAAATGTTGCAATTATATTATCAATGACGTCATAGACGATGTCATGAGTAATGCAATATGTGGGGTAATTAGCAGTGAATGGCGAGGGTGAGAGCTATAGTTACCCTAGGGCACGAGTTATGGTTACTTGGGATAACCTTAACTGGTGATTGTCTATGTTTTTTTGTGTATAAAATCTAAACCTAACTATAATGTACCAGTAACCTTTGATTTTTTCAGTGAATTCCTAAGTTTTTTTAAATTCTATTTCCTAACTATAATGTACCTGTATCCTTTGGTTTTTCAGTGAATTTCTACAGCTTGTTAATGCTATTAAGTGAATTGTGCCATTTTTTAAATATACATGTTACTACATTTTGACCCATGAATTCAGTTTACTAATATATATTTCCACAAGATTATAAATACATTTTATTCACACATTGATTCTTATTATATATTTTAAAACTAAAAATGTTAAAATAAATTTAAAGGTAACTTATGTGTTTTTTCACTAAGTGCAATACACAAAATCTTTCGTTTAAAAAAAAAATCATTTTATGGATCTGCGAATCCGTTACGAATCTTTAGACAAATATTGGGTCTATTGCAGTGTTTCCCAAACTGGGGTCCGAGGACCCCCAGGGGTCCGTGGCACATTCCCAGGGGGTCCGCAGGCAGCAGTTTTAAAAGCACTGCAAAGTTCCTTGTAAAATTAGCAGTTTGAGCAACTATAAAAGTGTCAAGAAAATGCCAGTGATTAATGTACCTGCTGGAGAGAGATGAGAGTTTTGTCTAGTGGCAGCTTTGACTTATCTAATGTGACACAGAGGGTTAATATGCCTACTGCAAAGAACGTGTACAATGCATTTTAAAAAACAGTATTTTATGTACATAGGTCAGTGGGCTACTGATTTTGTCACAGAGATTCTTTTGTCACAGTGCAATTCATAAGGGACAATTGTAATCTAGCACAGTGTCCTATACACTGTCAAAGAGCTGCTTGCAAACTGCATGGTAAAAGTTAGCAACATATGTTTATTCCCAGTCTATCATTATCCTGATGCTGCTATGTTCCCACTTCCTGCACATGAACAATTTTGTAATGCCTTTTTGTCACTTCTATGTGTGCTGCCTAATGCAGCACACATGGAAATTACAAAACGAATTTTGTATTAAAGATTGTTTATGTGCAGGAAGGTTCACCATCCTGCACATAAATAATCAAAGGTGTTTTGCTTTTTCCGTTGGGAAAAGCAAAAACGAGGAGAAATTAGGCATTTCTCCTCATTTCTCCAAGTTAAGACCAGGTTTTTCATGGTCTTAATTCTGGTGCGGTCTCCTATTTAAGTTGACCTTGTAAATAGAGGGCAGCGTCAAAATCAATGAGTGTTGGAGTGAAACGCCCACTGCAACTCTCACTGCCCACCTTTTTCACGCTAAGCATTGCGTGAAAGGGGTCCTTATTTACAAGGCAGCGTTAAGCCACAATAAGTGGCTTAACACTGCCTTGTAAATAAGGCAAAGCCCCTATTGCCACAGGAACATCGCAAAAAGTGACGTTCCCAGGGCGATAGGGACTTGTAAATATGCCCCTAAAATCATTAGTAATTTGAGTATTTGTTTTGTGTGCACACGTTTGTTTATTTTTTCGAATTACTGTTTTAATGTTTGAAATTTAAATCCTACAAATTGCTTGGGGGTCCCCGGCTTCCAGTGGTGACTCAATGGGGGTCCTCAGGAGTCAAAAGTTTGGGAACCACTGGTCTATTGGTTATAATGCACATTCAATACTAAAACAACAACACATTTAATACAAGAATGTACTATTCCAATTTCAGTAAGTTGATCACTGCCACTGTGTGGGTGTATGAGTGGATGTGTGAGTGACTGTGTGGATGTATAAGTAGGTGTTAGAGTTGCTGTGTGGGTGTGTGAGTAGGTGTGGGAGTGGCTGTGTGGGTATGTAAGTGCTTTTGTGGGTCTATGAGTGGGTGTGTGAGTAGGTATTTGAGTGGCTGTATGGGTGTGTAAGTGGTTGTGTGGGTATGTAAGTGCGTGTGTGAGTGAGTGTGTGAGTAGGTGAGAGAGTCTGCTAGTGGGAGTATGTGTTTTTTTTAACTGGAGTCTGGATCCGAGAATCCATCTGAATCTGCCCAGATCAGTTAGGATACAGGTGGATACCCAGATCCTCGCACGCAAAATAAAAAACATTTTTGGGCAATTTCTTGTCCATGAGGGGTCCCTCACAGACCCCTCCATCAGTTCCATGAGGTAAGGGTACCTCTACCCTGATCCCTTCTATCACTTTTACATTTTACATCCCCCCCTAAGAACCATGTCCCAATACACAAAATGGCAACCATAACTTTCTTCTCAGGTTGTGGTTCAGCAAATCATGGCATTGCTGTTGGCGCTTGGATCTGCAGATCCACCCGGATCCACGGAGGATCTGTTATATACATAAATCTTTTTACTTTTTGGTCCAAAATCTAGCTTTATGCTATATGAGGTGTAATTCCATTCAGCAGTTGGGATTGTAGTCATGTCTATGATCTCTATGGGAAATTGCCCCTGCTGGACAGATCACCCAGAAACTTTCCAGACAGCAGCTAAAGTGACTGGCAAACTAGTTCTGAAACTTTTGTGAAGATTCGGCAAACGGCCCCTAAGTTATTAGCAAAACCAAAACGTTCTTCCTATGGAAACCAGGTCCTAACTGTAACTACCATTAGGTTTTAGAATTCCTGTATGTAAATAGTAAATATATGTGTGTGTATATATATATACACACACACAGAGGTTATAGTTACCTAAGTTAACTATAACTTATGCCCCCACAATGCATTGTATACTCAAAATAATACAGAGGCAAAATTCAAATTAGAGTTCAGGTCAAAATTAACCATGACAGTAAGAGAAAACCATAATTGTGCCCCATTGGGCATAAAATGAAAGATATCTTAGCTCTCCTGCTTTCTTAAGGTTCTTCCAATACAGCAATATTCATTGTCGCAATGCCTGTAAAATTAAGAAAAAACAGTAAGCTCACCTTAAAAAGAGTGTGAATAAAATCTTAAACAGTATTGAATGTTCACTGTATGCATAAGTAAAAAGAACACATAATCAGACTGTTAGCACTGAGGCTACATTGTCAACCATTACATGTGTGTATACATTTCTTCATCTGAATTCAGGCCCATCAGTTCCATTGTGCCTATTTTATACCGAATGGGGCTCAATTATGGTTTTGTCATACTGTCATGTTTAATTTTGACCTTTACTTTAATTTGAATTTTGGCTTTGTAATATTTTGAGTATGGTATTATGCAGTTATTCTTGGCAATTAAGATATGCCTTGAAAATGTGTAGTACAGATATGGCCCACTTGGGCAGACAACATTGTAATACAACAGTTTTCAGACTTACTTCAAATTTAAATGGTTTAAATGTCAAGTTGATTTGTCTAAAACAATTTCAAATCAATGATATCTTGAGAAATGAGACATATTTAATGTTTGATTGCACACTCCAATATGGCCGCTGTTATTAAATACACTGTGTTGTCTATTGTTTGTGTCGTAAGACCTATTGAAAATAGGAAATGCTCTAGTACGCAGACGTCGTGACAAAGGCTTTGTAAGTCAAAACGCACCTGACGTCAAGCGCGATTTATGTTCTGCCAAGCTGATTAAATTCAAGCAAATCAACTCAGAGTGCCATTCTGTGATTTAAAATTGCGTAAGCATTTGACATTTGTACACGTCCGGGCTCATGCATCTTACAAGCACCCTCAGCAATTAGGCTGCTCACCATTTACACACATTGAACTGAGGATGTCTATCTATCTATCTATCTATCTATCTATCTATCTATCTATCTATCTATCTATCTATCTATCTATCTATCTATCTATCTATCTATCTATCTATCTATCTATCTATCTATCTATCTATCTATCTATCCATCCATCCATCCATCCATCCATCCATCCATCCATCCATCCATCCATCCATCCATCCATCCATCCATCCATCCATCCATCCATCCATCCATCCATCCATCCATCCATCCATCCATCCATCCATCCATCCATCCATCCATCTATCTATCTATCTATCTATCTATCTATCTATCTATCTATCTATCTATCTATCTATCTATCTATCTATCTATCTATCTATCTATCTATCTATCTATCTATCTATCTATCTATTATCTATCTATCTATCTATCCATCTATAGATAGACAAATAGATAGATAGATAGATAGATAGATAGATAGATAGATAGATAGATAGATAGATAGATAGATAGATAGATAGATAGATAGATAGATAGATAGATAGATAGATATAGATAGATAGATATATATAGATATAGATATATAGATAGATAGATAGATATATACTGCCTTTCAGAAAACAACCGGAACTCGCGCGGTGCAAGACTGATTTTTTTTTCACGAACAAACCAAACAGACACCTTTTGTCTGTCTGTGTGCCTTCCTCAATGTTACCATGTTCAGTAAAAAGCACGTCATTACAAAACATAAATTCTTTGGATAATTGTTACATTGTTCCAAGTAATCAATGACGAACTGTTTCTGTATGTCCTTTTGGATTTGTGATTTCAGTAGCAGCCATCTTAACACTATTAACTTTCATAACATTACTGTACATTTGCATTTCCTAAAGAAATAACTCTCAAATCATTCTGAAATCATAAAACGCTTAGATCCATGTTCAGTGAAAAACAATATAGAATATGAATTCATCGAATAATTGTTGCAGGTAATCAATGACGGACTAGTCCCATATGTCATGTCAGATTCATGATTTCAGTGATGGTCAACTTAACACTATTATATTGAATAGCAATAATGTACATTTGCTTTTCCAAAATAAATCACAAATCATTCTGTAATCATAAAGCTCTTAAATCCACAAAAAGTAATCTAGTGTTAAGTATGGTCTTGTAGCTGATTATTCATTTCCATGATTATTATTTTTTGCAGTCATCTTATACTGTTCTTGATCATAGTGGTATTTCATCATAATGCAGAAAATTCTCGGCACACTATATAACAGCATTATGACCTGATAGTGGGCCAATCACGCCCTGAATGGGCCTAAGTATCGATTTAATGATGCACTGGTCAGAAGGCATATTTCACATATATATGATGTCTTATGGCACTCAAAATATCATAATCGTCTTCTTTAAAAAAAAATCCTTAAAAAGTGCTTTTTTAATGAACATTGACATTAGTCCAATCACGCCCTGAATGGGCCCACGTAATGTCAATTATCGACCAGTCACCATTTTCTAATATAATTATGCTATCATATAGCATCAAAACTTTATTCATAATGCCCTGTATGTCTGACCAATTTAACCGCTGAAGAAATACCAAAATATATAACTAAAATATGACTCTCTATACCATTGGACATAGAGGGTTAGTACCATTGTAACTGTGCTATTCTTCGAGATGCAATGCAAGTTCCTCATCACTGTTCAGGCCTTTGGGAAGTTGGTCTCAAGGTTAATTATGTACCTCGATTCAAGACTCCTTAATTTCAAGACCCTATCTCCTCCTCTTTCCCTACTGGGTACTCGATCAAGGCAGAAGTAACCTAATAGATTTTAGTTACTATTGTGATGCAATTCGAAATGTCTGGCAACTGGGTAGGAGGGATCTCAGTCTGTTATGGCTCTCATGTGTTCTAAGACATGTTTCTTTGCGGGATGTACTGTACTCACTATGTATTGTTTGTTGAATGGGCACAGTAAGCAGTGTATTTTGTGATCGGTATTAAAGCTCATCATGTACCTAATGTTTTTGGGAGTTTTTTGACCTGGTATTTGATGTGTTGACTTTGAAACTATACAGGCTTTACACTTAGTGCAAAGGAAAAAGCCTCCTATTATGTTCTGGCTCAGTGTATTGCCTGCCCTACTGAAATGACTATGCACCAGTAGTTCTCTTAAAGATGTACTGCATATATATAACCTAGTGGCGTTTGCCACTAGACAGTTATAGTTAGGTCAGCTGTTCCATAGGAAAAGTGTTTTTGTATTGCTAATAACTATGGCACAGTTTTACTAATCTCCACAAAACTTTCCAAAAAGGTGCAACTTTTTAGCTAGTTTGTGCATGGAAAGTTTTGGGGTGATCTTTCAAACAGAAGCTGAGTAAAAAGGGAGGTTCCAAAATGCAAAATCTCCATGCATTTTCTATTGACTTCTTTAAGACATGCTATAGCAAAAACTGCTGAGCGGAATTACACCAAATTTGTCAGGAAGCTAAATCTTGGCCTGCATATTGTGTGTTTTTATGATTTTGTGTAAATACTCTTTGAGAATTAAGGTAAAAAAAATATTGCATATCTATACGGTTGGGACTCTCGCAGGTGTGCCAGTTAAAAAATTGAGCGTTCTGATTGACCCAAGGAGCTTTATTTTCCTTGGACCATTTCACTCCTGTGGGGAGTCAGACACTGGGGCAAGCGCTCTGATTTGCTGCCAGCAACATTTTACAGGACTTGGGATTTAGTCCCCTGTCCTGAAGTTAAAAAAATGATGATAATATAAAGGAGAAGAATAGGGATAAGCTGACCCGCTACGCCCCATGAGGATGGACCCAGAAGCACCCCCCAGAGCTAAGAAGCAAATAAATTGGTAAAAAATGCTGCAATCCCCTGGGACTCCCTCTGAAAGGCTTGGGGAGCCCCTGAATGGTTGGGGGCTCCCTGCGCCATAGGGGCTGTATCACGCATAGTGGTCTGTATCACACATAGTGGTCTGTATCACGCACCTGCCAGTTGAGGCTGCCTCTGGCAATTGTCAATCCCAAATGACCTGTCCTAGAGTCGCCCCTCATACATGAGAACTTTAGCGACCTTAATATGAGTTTGGTGGTCTTCGTCTGGAACCACCAATGCGGCTGTCCCAGGAGGACCGCCAAGCCAGTGGTGCAACTGCCCACTGGCTTCTGAGTTGAATCCAGGTTAGGCGGGCGGTGCGGCAGCGGCATCATGGCAGCAGTCTGTTAGGCTCATAGAAGAGCCTAACAAGCAGACCGCTGCTGTGACAGTGCCTACTGCACATTCCAGTAAGGTGTGGCATGCACCATGTTGTGCATGCCTCACCATGCATGAACAAAAGGGCAATTACCGGGAGGCGCACATTTGTGCCCCCCGCATGCACTCCCAGGGCTAGATGCACCCGGGGAGCCTGTTACCTTACCTGCATTTCTGCCACCCTTTTCATGGCAGGCTCCCAGTTATGAAATGAGCGGTGAAAAAGCAGGTCGTAATATGCTTGGCGGTGCCGGCATCGGCACCGCTAGCATTTACTGCACTTTTCTACAATGCCATGGGATCCCGGCGGAGGCGGCGGTCTTGTGGTGGTCCCACCGCCACCATCGTTATACAGCGGTCATACCCCCATGGTGTTCAGACCACCACTGCGAGTTCAGTGGTCCAGGACCGCTGTACTCGTATTAAGGCCCTAAGTGTTGTTTACAGATATCTAGATGCATGACCCACATTTGCCCTAAAAAGAGAAATCTGTATCCCTGGCCCACACTTGGGTAACCCTTCTATAAACATCTGTACATGCCCTGAGATGAGGATAAAAGAATTCTGTAGTAACCAGGAAGGAACAGCAGGTAGTTAACTGGTTATTTATTTGTCTACAAAACCACAGAGCCATCAAGCTGACTCTGCCAACAGCTGTTCTCCCAAGCATAGAATACAGTAGTCACTAGGAGACCAAACATTCCAAATACAACTACATCATAAGATCTATTTAAAGGAACATCAGAATAGATAAAGAGATACAGCACAACATATTCTACTAGCTTGTCCAACAAATCTGCCCTCTCACATGACAAAAAGTAGGAAATACAACATGATTCAAACCTATGACCTTCAAGTTGCACAAAGATATTTCAATATATATTCTACCCATTGGGGTATCTTAGTAGTTAATCAATCAAAGACGTTGTTATTATATCGAATTGTGCAATTAGAGCATCAGGACCCAGCATCAGGGGTGGATTTGAATTTAATTACGCTCGATTCAGGGAACTTCACACCCCGCAAATGTATTTATTAAATACCTTATATATTTATTCCTTTGTTTGTAGAGGTGGGCGAGCCAACAAATGAACAGGAAGAGCCAACCCAGCGTAAAGCCACGGGTCAGCTCTTGCTATAAGATCCTGTGCATGAGCCTTGAAAGATCAAGTTAGAATATAAACAGGTGTCTTCAAAATGTAAGATACTGTGTTTCAGGTTATTTGAGTAGGATTTATTAAAAGTGAGAGTTATTAAACATGAACTCCGTCCTGATGACAATGCTTTTAGTGAACTGAGAGGCAAGTCAGGGATCATGTTTACCCTATTCGTGGCCTAGAATCATATTATGGGTGGAGCAACATTGTGTGCTGGTAAATGAAACACAAGAGAGGTTTTTGTACAGCACATCCTGAAATCATGCGTATGAAGGTGCTCTTGTATGTGAAAAAAGAGTAATGAAGTAAAATGTCTGCCTACTATCAGACACCTATAACACAGTTTGATCATGTAGGGAAGCTTGGATTGAGCCCAGATTTTTCAGTTTCACATTGCGCAATTCAGGCACTCAGGCGTGCAACGCCAATTGGGCTCAAAGGGCTTCAGCCCCACCCCCAACCTGTGCTCTAGCCTGGGCTCAGCTTTGTGGGTGCTTGTCTCAGGGAATGCCGGGGCAGGGCAGGATTTGGGAATCGGGTGTCAGCGAAAACATTTTGTTTTCTTTAGAGAGACACTTCAGCTTCTCATGCTCCTAGAAAGCGTCTTCAAAGAAGGCGTGGAGGTCAGTGGTGATTCTAAATATGCTTATTCATAGAGCTATGTGAGGGCTCTCGCTGTGCTGGGCCATGTGCTTTAGCATTCCTCGTTGTTTTAAAGGCAAGACGATGATTGTCCATTAACAATGCAAGACTGAGGCAGCATCTGCAATTGGAGGCGATCCCTGCCCTGCTTCCAACTGGACTGTTAGCCCGAGTCTATCCAAGCAAAAAAGGTACAAAGCCAAATGACATTGTATGTAATTGCATTTATATGGCGCTTAGTACCCGTGTCAATAGGTTGCAAGTGCTATATAATGCAAAAAAGGGGAGAACGTTTTTTTCCTCTTTGGAATGGAAATACTGTTGCAGTGATTCAGTGTCCATCAGGCAGTCCCGAATTTTTACCAACAGCATTTTGCATTTGGGGCATGGGGGGAGGGAATTCGTTTGTTTCTAAATATTTCAATACTGGCTGAAAACTAAGGGGCCAATTTAATATTCTTTCACGCAATGCAGAGCAGCAAGACCACTTTCTACACTGCACTGCATATATGGGAGAACGCAGAAGTGTGCCATATTTGCAATGATATGATATGGCACATTTCTGCTGTCTCCTAGTGCTGGATCATTTGTGGCTGCCTAGCGCCAACGCAGTCATCTTTGCACCTTGGTGCTAGGGTGCCTGTGCTACGGGCACAATTGTTTTTGTAGAGGAAGGGATACCTTCCTGCACAAAACCAATCTTTAAAGGCATTTTCCTCTTTGTATGTGTGCTGCACAATGCAGCACACATACAAATAGGAGGTAACGAGGAGAAATAAAGATATTTCACCTCGTTTCACCGTGGTGAGGAGGCGCACCATTTTGGTGGAATCCCAGTCTACAGACCTTTGTAAATCTGGAATTGCGTCAAAATGCATGGGTGGATGTGTGGGAACGCCCATATTCTACCCATGGAATGCCTCTCTGCCTTAAGGTAACGCAAGGCAGCGATATACTTTGGATTTACTCAACATTGCAGAGGCATGCAAGGTGGCATTGTGTGACTTAGTAAATCTCATTAAAGGTCTTGCTTTGCCTCGTGACAGCTTTCATTACACAAGGGCAATGCAAATCCTTAGTAAATCGGGCACTATGAATGTGCAAAGTGATATTGGCATAGAGGGGTCTGGGTAGCAGTTAGTTTGTTTCAGTGGTTGATGGTAAGTGGCACCAGCACTTATCAGTGGGGACTAGGACTTTTAAAAGATGGTCCCTCGGGTAGTTTTTGAGTAAACTGTTCCTGGCTGTCTGTTCCATCCCAGAAGTAAGGCCAGCCATGACCTAACAGGCAGTATTTGCATCAGGGTGATGGCTTGATATCATGTCACACCATTACTTTAACAGTCATGCATTTACTCGAACAGTCCGTAAACATGCTGTGGATGAGAGCTGCCCATGATTGTTCACCTCTACCTCATGATTGCTATGTAGCTCAGTTTGGATAGGGCGGAACATGTGCTCTACAGTAGGAAAACACGTGGGGTACAATATTTCACAATGCTTCATCGCAGGCTGCTGGGTGTTGACCTCTCACAGTCCACCTCACAGAAAGCTTTGTGAGCCCTGGGTATTTGGTAGCTGAACATGTAATAGGCTGATTGAGAGGAACAGCATGTCATTGTGCATGGACAGTGCCTGGCACTGCGCCCACCAGAGCTTTCTGCCACAGCAGCATGGTGTGCCTCAGACTGCTCTGCTCTTGTGTGGTTTATCAATCAGGCGGTACTTGTATAGCTCTGCTTATCACCCAGAACGGTATCCAGGTGCTGAGCTAGGTCTTGAGTCCGTTCCTGAATGGTTCAGCGAGGGTGAAGTACAAAAGGGGAGGGTGTTCCAGGTCTTGGCAGCTAGGTGGGAGAAGAAGCGTCCTCTGGTCCAGTGGCAGATGTGTGGTATCTGTGCGAGGGTAAGGTGAGTGATGCAGAGGTTCCTGAGAGGTAGGTGGAAGTTCAGGTGGTGGTTCATGTAGATGGGTGCTTGGTCGTGGAGGACTTTGTAAGAGTGGGTCAGGAGCTTGAATTGGCATCTTTTCTGGAAGGGGAGCCAGTAGAGGTCTTTCAGGTGCTGGGTAATGTGGGTCATCTTAGGCACGTTGAGGATCAGTCTGGCTGCTGCGTTCTGGATCATCTGGCACCTTCTCATAAGTTCTGTGGTGGTGCCACCATAGAGTGCGTTCCTGTACTCCAGCCGGCTGGTGATGAGGGCCAGAGTCACAGTTTTAATGTTGCTGATGCAGAGCCACCTGAGGACTTTGTAGAGCATGAGGAGAGTGTGGAAACAGGCTGAGGAGACAGCGCTGACCTGGTGTTTCATGGAGAGTTTGCTGACCAGGATGATGGCGAGGTTGCGGGCGTGGTCTTTTGGAGTGGGGGTTGGTCTGAGTTCTGCTGGCCACCAGGAGTCGTTCCAGAGGGAGGTGTGTCTGTCGAAGACCTGTACTTATGTTTTGTCCATGTTGCTCTTCAGGCAGTTCTTCTTCATCTAGGCTGAGAAGTCTTTCATCCAGTTGTGGAAGTTGGTCTGCATTGTGGAGGGGTCCGAAGAGAGCAAGAAGATGAGCTGGTTGTTGTTGGCTTAGGAGACGATGTTGAAGTTGTGGGTTCTGACAATGTCCGCGAGTGGTGTCATGTAGATGTTTAGGAGGGTGGGACAGAGGGATGAGCCTTGGGGAATGCCGCAGATGATGCGCTTGGATTGAAAGGTGAAGGGAGGGAGACGGATTCTCTGGGTGCACCCCATGCGAAAGGATGATATCCATTTGAGCGCGTCATCTGTAATTCCGATCTCGTGCAGTCAGTCGATAAGTGTGTGGTGGGACACGGCGTGGAAGGCTGCAGAGAGGTCGAGCAGGATCAGGGCAGTTGACTCTTCTCTGTGGAGTAGGGTGCGGATGTCATCTGTTGCAGTGATCAGGGCCATCTCTGTGCTGTGATTGGCTCTGAATTCAGCCTGAGTGGAGCTCGCGGTATTACACTCCATGGAATTCTGTGGAGTTACTGAAAAACTCCTTTGAATTCCACAGAGTTCCACGAGCAGGCAGAGTATGCTTAGCCATTTCTAATTTTGTTATCAATAGTATACATGCCCTTCAAAGCGTTGGCAGCAACTGCGAGCGATGGCTTGGGCGGGCGCAGTTCCCGCTCAATTCATTTCTGTCACTCAGGTAGCAAGTAACAATGGGGCAGGGAGGGGATGTAGGAGCCCCCACAAGGATGAGGAAGGAACTGCACTGATGCCAATAAAGTGTAGTGAGCGGGGGCCCTGGGGATGCAGGGACTGCCCACGGCATGACAGGTAACAAGTTTGGGGCTGTGCCACCCGGAAGGCTGCGGGCAGGGTACAGATGGCCTGGGGCTACGGAAAGCAGGTGGGTAGTGGCTGTGTCTGCACCATGCTAACGAGAACCATAACGGATGGTCTAGAAGAGGGAGATGCTAGGCAGAGAGGGAGCATGTAACAGTAGAGCAGCAGCACTTTGGGAGGAGATGTCACTTTATGTTCACTTTCCCTCACTCTGGCCAAGCCGGAACCTCAAAGCGGCACCTGAGCCCCCCAGTTGCCCTCGACCCATCAACCCACCCGCCATTATTCCTGCCTGGGGTTCGCCTGCTTTCTCTACTTACACCTGAGGCCATCCGCAATGATCCTCTCACTGGTGTCTAATGTGGCCAGAGTCACCTCCCTTCTTCCCTCCATCCCCTCTCCTCCTCCCACCACCGCACCTGGTTTATGACAGTCATTTTACAACATCACCTTCTCTACACCGTCATGTAGCTAGACATGCCTGCCTGGGAAGCCTGTTGCCAGGGGAGATGTGTGTTTGTGGCAGTGGTTCTGATAGTGAGGGCCAAGGGACGCTGTCCATGTGGGGCTGTCAGGGGTCGGCAACAGCAGTACCACAGCATTAGTGCCTTTAGCCTGTGACCGACACACATTAATCTTAGGGCAGGATGATACATGGACAAGATATGTAAATGGCACGCCGTTAACCTCCTCTCCGCCGGCGGTCGGCAGAGCTCTGCTGAACTCTGCGCTCCAAGTTGACAAAAGTGGGTGGGCAAAACTCCACAAATTCTGTTGGCGGAGCAGAGTTCACCACCCACCCCTACTCTGAATCCTGACTGGGAAGGGTCCAGCAGGTTGTTTCTCTCTAGGTGTTTGGTGAGTTGAAGGTTGATGGCCTTCGCCAGGAATTTCGTGGGAAATGGGAACAATGAGAAGGGACTGTAGTTCTGGAGCTCTCTGGGGTCTGCAGGAGGTTTCTTGAGGAGGGTCCTGATCTATGTGTGTTTCCAGGCATTGGGAAAGTTGGCTTTCGCTATGGAGGTGTTGAGGGTGATGGTGAGTTGAGGGCTGATTTCATCTCTTCTGAGGTTGAAAAGTCAATGAGGGCATAGGTCAGTGGGTGCTCCTGAGTGGATGGCGTTCATTAGAGTATTTGTGTTTGGTGTACTGAGCTGTTCCCATGTTGTGAGCGGGTGGTTGGCAGCATTGGTCAATGGGATGCTGTGGGGGTTGGTAGGTTGGGAATCGAAGTTTCTGTAGATTGCTATTTTGTTGTGGAAGTGGTTGTCGAGGGCATCACAGAGTTACTGTGAGAAGGGGATCACATTTTCGGTGGCTGACAGGCATGTGAACTCCCGGACAATTGTGAAGAGTTTCTTGGTTTGGTTGGCACTGGTCTTGATCCAGTGTGTCAGTATCTCCTTTTTCAGGGCGTTGAGCTGGCTGTGGTAGTTGTTGAGGGCCGACTTGAAGGTGACTTAGTTCGTGTTGTTCCTGGTGGTTCACCAATTTCTTTCCATCTGCCTTTCAATGTGCTAAGTTCCAGGGTGTACCAGCTGGTGCATTTGGTGGATCAGTGGGTTCTGGCTGGGTTGGTGGGAGCAAATCGGTCAGCGGCATTAGTGATCCAGGCATTGAAGTTCTCTGCAGCTTGATCCAGATTGGTGGAGATATCGGGCTGGGAGATGCTGAGGGTGTCGGTCCATTGGGCACTGTGGTGTTCAGAGGTGGTGCGGAGAGGTTCAGCGATAGTGAGGTGTACTATGATGGTGTCTGACCAGGTGAATTCTGTGGTGTGGCTGTACCTGATTCTGTTATTAGACTTGAAGATGGGATCCAGGGTGTGTCCTAGTTTGTGCATGGGGTCTGTGACAAGTTGCTTGAGGTCGATGTTGCAATCGCTACAGGAGCTCGGTTGAGTTGGTGTCAGTGGGGTCGTCCAGGTGGAAGTTGAGGTCTCCCAGAAATATTAAGTGTTCAGATTTGACGGCGAGCAGAGTGATGAATTCGGCAATGCTGTTGCTTAGGCCAGCTTGTGGTCCTGGGGGTCTAGAGGTGAGAGTACCTTTAATGGTGTCTTTGTCGTCTGTTTGGAGCTGGAAGTTTATGTGTTCCATGATCAGCATGGTTTCGTAATCTGTGGACAATTGATTCTTCGTGTATGATGGTGATGCCTCCTCCATGTCTGTTGGCGCAGTCATGGTGTTTCATCTTGTAGCCGATGGGCGTTGCGGTGGTCATGTCTGGGGCAGATGCAGGGGTGAGACAGGTCTCTGTGATGAAGGTCACGTCTGGGGCAAGGGTGGAGATGGTATCCCAGACTTCGGTGGTTCTTTTCAGAGTGACCTGGCATTGATCAGGAGGCAGCGGAGTTGTTCCAGGTGGGTCGCAGCCAGTGGGGGTGGCATTGTGCTGGCTGCTGCGATGGCAGTTTGTCCTAAGGTGGTGGTGAACTGGCAGAAGGAGAAAGGACCCACTATGGAGAGAGGCGATCCAAGGCAGCAGTTGTTGTTGCGTCTGGGGTACAGGGCGCAGAGATCTGTGACAGAGTATCTGTGAGAGTGTGGGGGCCCAGGGTTCCTGGTGATAGGTGCAGTTCAGGCTCAGACAGGCTTGCCTTTGGCCACTGAGTGTGGCCTTAAAGCAGCCTCCATAAATAGTCCTGGGAGGTGGGCGGAGCTGTCCAGGAGGCAGGAGGGCAGGGAGCAGGTGGGGGCGGTAAAGACATGCAACAAGGCAGAAACTAACACAAGAAATAAAGTAAAAATCACTGAGTATCTAAGTTAACAAAAACCAGAAACCATAAAAACAATTGTCTTTTACCACACTAGAGGGTAAAATAGACTGGGACCAGAAGGAATGTGGTGGCAAGTGGTCAACCAACAGAGGGCAGAGAACAGGAGGCCTCGTGGGATGGGGGTGAAACCCTTCCTCATCGAGCTAGGCAGCAGTGTGGAGGGAGCGGCACATAGGACCAGTGGTCAGGGCTACTCACTGTAACCACGCAGCGGCCTCCATAATTAGTTCTGGGAGGTGGGTGGAACTGTCCAGCAGGAAGGGTGGCAGGGAGCGGGAAAACAGCAGGAGTGGATGAGAGCGGTAAAGTACTACAACAAAGCAGAAACTAACACACGAAATTAAGTAAAAGTCAACAATTCACCAAATTAACAAAAACTAGAAGCCATAAAAATAAAAGCCTTTTACCACAATAGAGGGTAAAATACACTGGGTCCAGAAGGAATGTGGCGGCAAGCGGTCACTCGACAGCAGGAAATGACAGGAGGCCTCGATGGCTGAGGACAAAGTCCTTCCTTGTCGAGATAGGCAGCAGCGCGCGTGGAGCGGCCCATAGGACCTGGGGTCAAGGGCAACTCCGTTTATGTATTCGGCCTCCTTCTCATCTCTGCGATTGATAGTTGGTGGTTGGAAAACATGGTGAAAAGGGTACCCTGCTCAAAATCCAAAATACAGACACATTTATTTCAAAGGATCAAATGAAACACATCCTTAGTGCACAATGTCTGGGCCTTGCTTTCTCTTAAGCTTACCCACTTTGGAGCCAGCTGGTGGCGACCCTTCCTTCTACTTTCATATGTCAACTTCAAACTGGCAACTGTAGTCTTGTGAGTTAATACACCTTCTTCTGAGACACAGAGACATTCCAAATGCCTCCCCTCTTTTGAATGTCTGCCTGAAGAAAGAATTTTAATGCTCAAGCTTTGAACCAGCGTCAAGAGTTCAAATTTTACCATGGCGAGGGACTCACAGAGGTTGAGTGAAGGTGACATCAGGGTGCATATATTAAACCAACCGCATTCCCCATCCCATCATCAAAGCAATGAAATAGCATGAGACCACCAAACTTGGGGGCATATTAACAAGGCGGCGCTATAAAATTATCGCCGCTTTTACGGCCGTTTTTGGGATGAAAAGCGGCGATAATTTTATCGCCTTATCAGCAAAGACACACTATCGCGTGTTTTGCTGACTTAGCACCCGTTTCTAGCACGCCTAACTTTGCATCGCTAATGAGATGCAAAGTAGGGGTGGCTGTGAAACCAACCAGGGAGAATATCGCAAAGGCAGCTTCGTGATATTAACAAGGAAGGGTAGCGATTATTTAAATTGCGTTAAGTATGCCTTAATGCAGGAATTTAACGTCTGTTAAATTCCTGACTAAGGTATACTTAACATGCGGGGTGGATTCTGTGGCTAAGACCACAGGCTCTATCATCTAGGATATCGCTGTTTTCCACCATGGAAAACGGCGATATCCACACTATCTCTGGAATTTTTATCGGCTTGGCGATGCGTGTTGTTGATAATGCGCTAACCGGGTGATAAATTCCAGAGACAGCCAGCGATAAATATGCAAGCGCTAAGCGCACTTTTCGAAATTTATCGCCGGCGCTTGTTAATATGCTCCTTGGTTGTTCTCGGGCCATATTTACTTGACAAAAAAACCACAAATAAAATGTTCTGTCTGAAACTTCTCAAAATCACGGTTGCTTGCTGGGCTGGCCCTTCAAGCACCATCCCCATGAAAATGTGATTTGGTGCCCACGGACTTCTATTATGGCCCCTACTTAGTACTTGACAAGGTGAACTCAGGCAAAGCATGACTTATTTGAGTGTTGTTGTGCAACATAATAATCAAAGGGTCAAGAGTGCTTGGGATCCAGAACCATATTTCAGTGCTTGTTTGATTAAGTAGAGGAACCCAAAATGAATTTGGTTGTGCTTCTAGAGATGTTGTTGAATACCTAGAATACATAAATGAGTTCCTGCACATATAAAATCAGTTCCTGCACATGAAGGCAGAGTGGGACTCTGTCATAAACAGAGCCCATCCGCTTGTAGAGTAAAGCTCATTCACAGATCAAGTTGAGATTTTTAGTTTTTGAAGTTTTATATAGCACAAACTTGACCTGAAGATAATGGGGTGCCTTACATGAGCACCAGTTACATTACACAAGGTCACAATCGTTTTTAGGCACGGGAGATTACAGGGCATGTTTATCATGGTTGATGTCTCCCTTGCACCACGCAAGGGAGCACAAGGGTGACGCAAAACCTAGAATGACATTTACCAAGCAACGCACAGCCACCTTGCGTGGCCCAGGTGGATTGAGCCACTGCGTTGCGTTACTCAGCCCCAGGGAGGTGTTCCATGGGTGCAGTGTGAGTGCTCCCATGCATCCATACATGGATTTTTTAGCATTCCCAGATTTACCATTAGTGATAGACCTGGGAATGAGTCACAATGCTATATGGAGAAATATGCTTATTTCTCCCCATTTTTTCCTCTTTCTAGGTGTGCTGCATTCTGCACATTCTGCAGCACACTTCGAAAGAGGAAAAGGCCTTGGGATTGTTTCTGTGCAGGAAGGTGTCCCTTCCTGCACAAAACAATCCTGCATACAATGCAGGCACCCTTCCAACATGGTGTAAAGGTGCCTGCATTGGAGCTATATCATCTATGTCTATGTACCTTGAGGGTTTATTCAACCTCACATTCATTTTTTTAATAAGTCATAGAAATGAACAATGAAACAAATCAAACCAGGGATAAATTCATGAAATGTTGTATTTGCAAAAAATTATTTTCAATTCAATCAACTACCTAGCAACACTGTCACTACTAAAATTCTTTTACATTTCATTAGCAGTGCAACACCCTCTTGTAACCATAGCTGAGTCACAGTTTGCAAGTAATTGTCACTCAACACCTTAGCATAGTTATAACAATTATATACATGTAAATGTCACGCCAAATCTGACAAACATATACAAGACGGGTGTAAGAAAGTCGATGTTTCGGTCTTTAGTTGGTCAGTCCGATCCATGCATTGGACCTAGGCAGCAGTTTGTGCGCCAGTGCAGGCAGAGAGCAGGCATCCATTATATAATGTTAAATACTGTGCATTCCTGCTCTTTCACGCAGCGTAGCAAGGTGGCTTGCTGCATTGCGGTGCAGTAATATTTGATAAATATATCCCTAAGTGATTTGCCCAGGATTACAGGATGTTGAGCTGACATCGAGGCTCAAACCTAGTTGCCCAGTTCCAAAGTCAGCATCTCTGGATGTAACGCCACAGCTGAGTCATTGCATACATAGTGCTGAACCCCTGCAGAGATAGAGCATGGTTTATGCACAGATGATGCTGAGCTCCTACAGATATTCTGTTGAGTTTCTTTATAGACAGTTTATTTCTTGTACTGAACCAGAGCAGAGTCCCTGTATACATAAAGCTCAGCCCCTGCACAACATGAATCGTGTTGATTCATAGATTGTGTTGAGGTAGTTCACAGGCAGAGTTCAGCTCTTTCAGCTACTACAGTGTAAAAGTTGAACTTCTGTGGGGACTGAGATACCAGCTCCTGGCTACTAATCTGTGGGAGTACCATAGGCCTCTAACCCAGGTTAGTCTCTGAAATGGCCTGTCTCTGATACAGAGTCAGTAGGAAAAGGTGGGTGAGGATGTGTGTGAGAGAGAAGGAATTAAGGAAAGAAATTATGGAGAAAGAGCGAAAGGGAGACAGACAGACGAGATAGAGAATAGTAACAGAGAAGAGAGAGAACATTTGAAAGAATGTGGAGGAAAGAAAGAGGAAAAAGAAATGAGAGGAAAATATGACTGAGATGTGAAAGAGAGAAAGTGTTGGAAATGGGAGATGGCAGAGTGAGTAACGTGGAAACAAGTGGCTAGCAATGATGCGCAAACGTTACTGCACATTTCATCAATTATATTTCCTCTACTCTTCACCAGATGCCTGACTGTCACCTTGTGTATGGCCGATGCTACTGCTGGTTGTGGATGCTGTAGGTACCAAGAAACATTTTGGATAACAGCACTTATGTTATTTTGTTGGAAACTAAGCACTGGGCATAGTGACTTGGCAGCCATGCTTTAGAATTGTAGAAGGTAGTATAATCACTTTTTAAAAACTGTTACACATGGGACCTCAAGCATTAAGCTTTCGCATATGTTGGTTAGTTTTGTCTTTTATGAACATCAAGTATCAAAATAAACACTGACAAATCCATTTTTTGGCTTCTGTAAAGGTACATTGCTTATTAGAAGGATCACTAAACCATACCACAGGCACATTATGACATTGGCAGCATCCCTGGCACAAAGAATAGGATAGGTACTGGGCACATAGCAGCAGAAGTAGAAGCAGCAAAAGGTGTTGTCAAACAGAAGAGGTACAAAAAGGACAGCTATTGTGAAAGCTTCCCTGCAGAACAGGTAGAAGACGAGCATCAGGAGAAACACACATTAATCTCTCTCTCTCTCTCTCTCACACACACACACACACAGAACAAGAACAAATGGGACAGTAGCAGTGCACGTTTTGCTTCATTATAGAACAGGTGCAACTTAGATGTCAGCAGTGAGAGCTTCCCTCTCTTACAGAACATGTATATCCTGGGCAGCAGCAATGTACACTTTACTAGATATCGGGCCCTACAGTGCAAGCTTTATTTCTTCAAAGAACAGGTACTCCTTGACAGCAACAAGCATGCTTCCCTTGCTCGCTGTTACCCGAACATCCATTTAGAACAGGCACAACATGGCAGCTGTAGTGCAAACTTGTATTGCTGACTGAACATGTACAGCAGAGGCTGTAGGTTACACACTGTTTGGAAGGGCTATATTGGTGAAATTGTGAATGCTACTGTCCCTCTCACTGTGGTGGCATTCTGACAGTAGCTGTGTAGTCACCCTCATTTACTAAAGATGCTGTCAGAGATGCTTCTGACATATCCTGAAACTTCTGAGGCTGTCACATTGGATCCTGCTGTTATCAACAACTCCTGTTTTTTCATACCAGGGAGCCTTCTTGCTGTCACTGAGTCTTGCTGTCAGTGCCTGCAGTTCTTAGTGCTGCCATGCACTGCAATGCTTGCTCTGGTCACCGCAAGTAAGTGCAACCGCTATCATATACTTTCAGCTACTACTGCTGTCACTCTCAATACTTCTGTCAATCAATATAACTCATACTGTGGCCCTGCGTCTTCAGGCCATCATGCACAATACTGTCATTCACTGGGGATCCAGATGTCAGTCCTTCTGCTATCAACTCTCCGGGCTTGTTTGCAGCAGGGAAATTCTAAACTGAGCTGATAGATGTGTGAAGAATAAAGCCTTTGAGATAAGGTCAATTTCAAGGGGAAAGGACGAGAGATTTTCTTCAGCAGCCTCAGACTCCAAGCATGGATCCCTCAAAAGGTACAAGCACTCACCTTGACTGATATCTGTTCCTTCCATCTTACTGTGAGAAATCATCAGGCATCTGTGCAGGTGGAGGAACATGAGTTCATCACTGGCTGATGGTTCAGGTGTTGGCCACCAGCTGGAGCACAGAATCCTAGGGCCAGATTACGATCTCGCTAGCAAAGCCCTCCGTATGACTCTGGTCCGAGGGCTTTCCTAGGGAATTGCGCTGCGCGAGTCTGACCAAACGAATACGATGAAGCCGTATGTTGACAGACTCGGGTCGCTGGGACTCCCATTGAACTCTATGGGAGCCCGTGTACCGATGCGTACACAGGCACCCATAGAAAAAAGGGGTGGGTGGGGAAAGGCGTACACCCTGTGGCGGGCACCCATGTTGCCTGCCACACTGTGCATGCATGGATCAGGGGACCCATGGGCACCCCCCGTGACTGATTCGGATGGCTTCTGGTGAAGGGGGGCCTGCTACGGCCCCCAGAAGTCCGATTCCAACAGCCGTTTCGTCTTGCTGACACTAAGGCGAATACAGCTGACCAAATCGTGCATCGTACTTGCTCTTTCGGAATCCGGCTCCATTGCGCGGCACAATTCATCTGCAAACATGTCAGTCGGACAGGATTGAGTTCCAGAAACGATTTAGTCGATATGGACGAGATCTTCGCATCGTACTTGGCCGTTCAGAGCGGGTGACGACTCGGTCAGAAACATAGGAGCTGAATCGGATTCGCAGGAGGCCTTCCTAACGAGATCTTAATCTGGCCCTTAGTGTGAGGGGGCAGCAGGTTCATGGGCGTGCTCACACTTTCCCAACTACATGGTTTATGCCCATGTCTCCATCTGGTTATCCTCATGTCCTTCAGTCTAGAACTACAGCAGTGTCTTGCGCTGTTAATGCTCACCATAACAAAATACAATGTAATTTTTACTCTACTCCAGCTCCTTCACAAACATGGCTGACAAGATTATTTGAAGTTATGGGATAGGGGAGTACTCCTGTAGTAATCTGTTTTTATTCCTTTTCTTTCAATAAATTTAAACTGTGGTGCAGCAGTTATGTAGAAGTTTGTCCACTTCTACCAAGCAGCTCAGAGTTAATGACAGGGTGAGAACCTGTGTATAACTGCGCACTATTCACATAGTGTCAAGACTGACACTGAATAATTGTCCTTGCAACAATTTGTACTTTTATTTCTCAAAAATACAACACAATTTGTTTTTCATGTGCAGACAAATATATACATTTCAATGATCTCAAAATGGTGCTTCTAAATAAAGTTGTGACATATTGAATGTTCGCAATACACTTTGTCCATTTTACTTTCATAAACATACAAACAAATATATGTGACATTCACATATTTATAACATCATGTGTACACGTGCCCAATGCATTTCGGAACCTGTCGGTTCCTTCGTCAGGGGAAAATCTGAAACACAAACGAACATATGCATGAGACCATGCATATGTTCGTTTGTGTTTCAGATTTGCCCCTGACGAAGGAACCGACAGGTTCCGAAATGCATTGGGCACGTGTACACATGATGTTATAAATATGTGAATGTCACATATATTTGTTTGTATGTTTATGAAAGTAAAATGGACAAAGTGTATTGCGAACATTCAATATGTCACAACTTTATTTAGAAGCACCATTTTGAGATCATTGAAATGTATATATTTGTCTGCACATGAAAAACAAATTGTGTTGTATTTTTGAGAAATAAAAGTACAAATTGTTGCAAGGACAATTATTCAGTGTCAGTCTTGACACTATGTGAATAGTGCGCAGTTATACACAGGTTCTCACCCTGTCATTAACTCTGACAAGATTATTTACCATAATAAATTTCTGGTGCAGCATTCGCAAATTTACATTTTGACATCTTTAGCCAACTCTCTTTCCTTTGGAAAAAAAGGTAAATGTGACTAAGTGCAAGTCTGGCATAGGCATGTCTGTATTTTTTTTTTTAATGTACCTGCAGCTCAAAACAGAAACTGTCTTTATAGATTTAATTTGCAATATTGGCATTTTCCTGTTACACCGCTGCATAGCCATTTCTAGAAAGTATTGAAGGGACAAAGTCTGAAAAAAAAATTAAACTTTGCATACTATTTTAAGTGATAGAAAATACCACAGTAAAAAACAGAGATATACTCGTCCTCTGGATCATGAACTCTGTTCCACCCTAATAAGTACACTTAAGATACATCACTATTAATTTGCATTCTGCCAACTCACTAGACAGAATAGGAAACACAGTATACTGCCTATGGTGAAAATATCAAAAGAATATAAGTGTTCCCAAAGATTGGTGATAGTGAACGTATGGAGCATTTTCAACTCTTAACCTTTTTTCAATCTTTTAACACATTAACTAAGGAAGATGTGGTGTAGTTTCTAAATCAACCTGGGGACCTGGCTTTGAATCAAGTGTGGAACTTGACTGAAAATTGTGCAGTTCTGAGCAAATCACGTATTCTGTGGTGATGGTGTAATTGTTTGTAGCTGGGTGTAATTCAAAGACTTAATCCCACACTTGATGTGTGCAATCTTGCTTTGTCTCCATCACTCCCCATAATATACACCACTCTGTTGATCCCCAGCCAAGTTTTTGCTATTACAATATAGACACATACCAAACATGTTTTTACATTGTTAAGTTATCCTGCTTATTCCGCTCTGTGAATGCCCCTTCCTTTTGAGCTGTTTGTGAACCCACTCATTTAGTGACATTCACATAGGCGCACCATATATTTTTCTTTAGCCCAGTACATGTGCCACACTTTTCATAGGGTCCACACAAGTCTACGTCTCAGTGTCTATGGGTGCACTTTCTTCTGTTTATTGGGAGATCCGCAAATACACATCTTCTTGTTCCCTGAAGCATTTGTTTATTAGAACATTGGAATGTTGAGCCCTCCGGTGAAGACAATGGAGTGCTTCGGGCTTCTAATGGCTGGTCGAAGCCAGGAGCATCAACATTCGAATGTTTGTTCACAGTTGTAGCTGTGAACAAAGGCCTCACAGAGCCTTGGGGGATTTCAACCCCCTCAGGCTCCCTGAGGCCTTTGTTTTACAAATTAGAACATTCCGCCCTCTAGTGATGGAATGTTCTAATAGTCTTAAAGCCCTCGGTAGCAGGCTCTACTGGCAATTAAAGGCCCGCTCCCTTGTTACCACTACAGCGGTCTCTAAGGCTATATGATCTGTCTTATGTTGCTTTACGTAAGAAAAGACACCTTTACAACAAGACTTTCTTTTCTGTGTGTCAGACATGCACACAGGCACAAGATTGGCTTGGAATGGAACATCTTGCAGACACCTGATGCTCGCAGGTCTGGTGGATTCTCTTGAAGCTCCCGCAGTGCCTAGTGTCTGAGTGTAAATTATTGGCAAGCCAATAGATCTGACTTTAATGTGCAGATGCATGAAAATACAGGCATGCACAAATGCTCTTTGCATGTCTTAGCTCATTAAAGCCAGACATATCGGCAATGTGTACTCTGATACTGGCTCTGAGAATGTCTCTGCCCGCCTGGTATAAAGTGGTAGCCTCACCCCTGCCGCTTGAAGTACTATCCCCCCATCGAGGTTCGGGTCTAGTTGCGCCCCTGCAGCCACTCCATAGCTGTCACTTTCTGACATCCATGTTAATGCTTTGCAGTGGTGGCTCTTCCGCTAAGAAGAAGGGGCGTCGCCCCCTGCTCTGTGAGCAGCGGATCCTGCGGCGCAGGGTCTCACTTTAGCCCCAAATTATATTTTTTAAAACTTCACCAGCCTCACGACTGCATTTTGGCGCCTCTTAAATTTTTTTACAAATTTGCATAATTGAACGCTTAGTTTTCACTCACCCATGCGATCTCAGCAGCATGCGAAGCTGCGGTTTGGGCAGTGGAAACTCACTGCTGATGAACAGGGAGTGAGATGTGGAAACGGGCGCTGCACACAAGAGCAAGGAAGGAACAGCGCAACGGAAGACAAGCTCTCGAGGAACAATGTATCTGTAACCCCGGTGCCCTCAGTCAGGGACTGCCCGTCTCTGTGTCTGTGATCCCATAGCCAGGGTGACTGCAAGTGAGCTAAGAAAATGAACACATAATCCGCGAAGCCACTGCCATGTTATCCGGCTACTAACCCTCCCGGCCGGATTAACATGTCATGTGCTGTAAACCTCTGGAAGGGGCACCGGGACGTCTGATGTCATTCCACCCGTCTAATGGCCTAGAAGGTGCCTGGACTGACAGGGCTTCCCCTGAGCCAGGAGGACGAGCCATTGACCGCTCCAGGGGAGGGGTGCCGGCACGGCAGACTGGTCATCCGGTAAACGGGCACATTTCCCGCTAGGGCGACGTTTGTAAAAGAAGCGCACGTTCCCCTCATCGCCTGTTACTTTATACACAACTCATGCTAACTACTCTGTAAAAACACGGAAAAATAACAATAAAATATACAGGCACATGACATGTTCTTGTTTTACGATCATGTTTGCATGCTGCGACCAGGGCAATACAAAAGATATACACAGGCACACACACACAAAGCGAAAAAATGCCAAGCTGCTCAGACTGCGGTGTTCAATGAGGCACTCCTCCTAGCATTACAGACTGAAATGGTGTGCCCTTTACACCGGACCCCAAAAGTGCTATGCGAGTGATTCACAGAAAAACACAACCAGAAATCTGCACACATAAGTTTAGGGACTTCCATAGGTAGATACACCATCCTGTATTTCAGGAAGTTACAAAGGTGCAACAGCGGATCCTTCGAAACCTACAACAGTCCAAGCTTTTGGGACGTACTCCTGGAAAACCTTTGTGAATCCTCGGGTACTCCTGCCCTGAGACGAGTAGATCTTTGACCTGTCCAGGTTGGGAAGGAGTCGTTAAAACCACTGTTCCCAGCTTTTCTCCCGCATTTCTGCCCTAATATCCACTCCCTGCCCTTGAAGTGGCATTTACTTATGTGTAATATGACACCGTTGTGGGGATAATAATGTATGTGGTTCTCGTCCAATGCGTTATGTCACCGATTATTTACTACTGTATTTCTCACGTATGCTCCAATGCCTTGATCATCTGCAATGAGTCTCCAGGCGGATTCCGTTATTTGGATCTGGCTACTGGGATTAGGACATTTCTTAATTGCCTTCAAGAAAGAATGTGTTTTAATTTAAAGGTTGTGAAGAAATGTGTTCTTGTGTGTTTTAAGACCTGTAATTCCATTGCATTGTCTCCATAAATTATATTTCAAATCTGAACTGCTTTACATCATCAATGGTCATTCTGCAAATCTTGCAGTGTTCCGGCCCTTGTGGGCCAGCATTGCTCACCCCTGGTGTAAGTGACTTCTGAGAACGAACAGGATGAGTTCCTTCCAAGGTACTCCACGCCGTGTGCGTGTCCCTGTGCAGCTCTGTATACCTTGTGGGTATCTATGCACCATTCTATGTGAATGTGTGGGTGGAGGATGGGGCATTTGTATCCCTTGTAACAGTGTCCAATACTACCTGGGTACGCTTGGGCAGAGGGATCAAACCAAGGCCACAAGAGGTGGGTGGGTCGCCCTTGCCTTCGGGGGATGGACCGTCTTTGGCCCATGGGTGCAGCTTTTCTTAGTGCAGCGGGTGCACTGGCACTGGGTTGTCACGTATTCCAAACAACACACTTATGGCTATTCTTTACTACCCAGCTAGGTGGTATGGGCCATTTTCATTCCTTGCATCAGGACCCCTAGAACCTTTGCTACGTCACTGTATTGGCGCTCAAGGGCAGCGCGTGTATCAAACCGCGCCCTTCATGGGCAGCAGGCTGGTGACCCGGGACGGTCACCACACTTCCATTGTTTGAACTTCAGGCGCCTGGGGACGTCTTCCCCGCCTCGTCTGACAAAGCGGGGGTTGAGCCGAGACTGTGCGTGGGATTCATCGCGCCAAGGCCCCAGCCTAGGGAACTCTCCTACAATGAGACGCCAGGACGTAATTATTGAATGAGATGTCGATCAGCCTAGAAATATATCACAATATTATGACTAATTCGGCTGCCGAGAGCTTTTGCGGCTCGTGAATGCCTACGTGCCAGGATGTGAGGCCGACGACGGATTTGCATCGCCTCCTAGAAGCATCCTGGGGTCTTCTGGCAAACAGACAGGATGACAGGCTGTCAGATTGACAGCGATGCCAGCGCTCACGCGGGCGTCCAAATCTGGTTCCACGCAGCCTGCGATTACCACGTTTGACGATGATATGATATGGAATTCGTCGGCGCAGAAGGAAGCGCGCGTTTCTACTTATTTATGTCAGCATGGAAAGCGCTGTATAACCAGGCAACCGTTGTGCGTGCAAGTTTGTATAAATTAGACTCTTTGGTGCTACTTTAATTTTTGTACCATTACATGGTACAAAATCAACAGGTTACAGGGAAAGGTGAAGCTTAGACTATTTCATTGTTCATCGTGATATATGAATGTAATTATCACGTTCGCCCCAAGCCATTCTGCAGAGTTTACTGCTGTCAGTTAAACAAAACCTATACCAATTACCAATTTCAACAAGGACGTATTGTTGGCTGCGTTGTCTGTCTTTCTTTGCACATCTTCAACAATCCTTCCAAAGACAGATGTATTTCTTAAACAAGTAAAAGGCGTTTTTTCTAAAATGTCACATTTGTAACTTTGTTTTCCTTTTTTTGGGGTATATTTACAAGGCCCATATCTCCGCTTTTTTGGTTTTTAAAACCAAAAAAGTGGAGATAAAAATATCGCCCTATTTACAAGAGGTTGATAACATGCATTAGCGCATGTTAGCACCTTTTTACCCGACACCTCCCTTTGCATCTCTAATGAGATGCAAAGTGGACGTCACTGGGCAGTACAACCTTGTAAATATCGCTGATGTATACATCGCAATATTTACAAGGCTGCCCACGCATTTTAGCAGACGTTAGTTTTTGGAGAAAACAGCTGTTTTCCCAAAAACTAACGTCTGCTAAAATGCAGACGTAGCTATACTTATCATTGGGGGTGGATTTTGCTGATACGACCACAGGGTCGTATCAGCAAGGTTATCGCCGTTTTCCATGGAACATCGCTGGAAAACCAGCGATGTTCCATTGAAAACATCGCTATCGCTGGGAAATTATCGCCATTGCGCTATGCGTTGTCAATACAACGCTAGCATGGCGATAATTTCCTGCGATAGCCAGCGAAAAATTTTTTCTCTCGCTAGGAGCGGCCAGCAATAATTATCGCTGCCGCTTGTTAATATGCCCCTTTGTTTTTTACTATAGACAAGCAGCATAATCCAGCATTTAATTTACTGCTTTTAATACTTATTCCAGATATGGGAACATGTTTATTTGATAAATATGTCAGTGTTTTAAAAAACTCAAGCTAAATGCTGTAAACTAAACAGGCATTATGATAAATACATGACCCGTAATGTGTCACAATTTGGTCCTATATGGTGGCATTTGCAAACCACACTCAGGGAAAGATTTACAAGCCCCTTGCGCCGCCATTGTGTCACTTTTTTGATGCAACATGGCGCAAACAAAGCGGCCAATTTACAACGTGACGCATCTATGGAGATGCGTCACGTTGTAAAGCCCTGCGTCACATTATACCTGCGCCAGGTATAATATATGCAGGCTCCATGGCAAAAAGCCATGGAGAACTCACCAGTGAAATTTACAACATTTCACTGCCTCACTCTAAACCTTCACGGCGTAAAAATCCCTACGCCTGGTCAGACCAGGCGTAAGGAATGAGGCAGGGCTTTTTGTTTGGGACTAACCTATCTGTTGTGGCACATTGCAGGAGTTGCGTCACTTTCATGAGTAACTCCAGCAATGCGTCACTTTTGTGCCAACAGATGCGTTAATCTTTGCACCATGGAGCACTGTATTGTAAATAGTGCGCACCCGTGGTGGCACAAGGACATTTGGCACTGGCGCAAGGAAACTGACATATCTAGGTAGATGCGTCAGTTTCTTGTAAATCCGCCCCTCAGTATATATAACAATTTGGATATAAATTGATATATCTGTCTGTCTCTCTCTATATATATTTTTTTTTAGTGTGGGTTTATATATGTGTGTATATAGATGTATGTGTGTATATAGATGTATGTGTGTGTATATATATATATATATATATATATATATATATATCGTTCCACAGAATGGCTTCCTTTCAGGCACACAGCGCTCTCTTGACGGTGCATTTGTGTAGCCGTTTTAAAATCACCACGAGTTTCCCAAGAAATTTCTACTCGCACTCACGGGTTAAATCGTTGTTAATTTATTCAGGCAACAACGTTTTCAGTGACAAGCTCAACAGCCCTACGCGTTTCGGTCTGACCTCAGACCTTGATCACGGGGGTATATATATATATATATATATATATATATATATATATATATATTAAAAAAACAAAGGTTAAGATGACACTATAGTTAGGTTAAAATTTCAGTAGCAATGTAACAATTTAAAATAAAAAAAACACTGAAATTCACAAGGTACATTTATCTCTAGTATCTTTAACTTGTTCCCAAAGATAACTATAACTCACACCCCTGCAATGCAGTATTATCAATGATGTTATTTCAAATGTTGCAGTGATTTTATCAATGATGTCAAAGAACATGTCATAAGTGTTGTAATATGTGGGTTAATTAACTGTGCATGGCAAGGGCGCAATTATAGTAACCTTGGAGCATGAGTAAATAATGCTGGGTGGGAACACACTTCTTTCGCTGCTCATGACCCTACAGGGAGGGAAGACCACTGTGACCCGAGAGTGGGTTCCCTGGGACACAGTTAAAGAGCTGGGCCCAGGGCCTTTATAGGCTCAGGGAGGAGGGGCGTGCGCATCTCTCCCCTCTACTTATTGTTTGGCCCTGGGGGATGGCCCCTGGGACCCATTTGGCCTTGGGAGGGTGGTTCCACGCCTCCCTCCCCTATAAATGACATCTTTGCAGTGGGGAATGGAGCCTCTGGGGCCTGACAGGTTTGTGGAGGAAGGCCTTGCACACCCTACCCTAAAAATAAATAATTTGGCCCTGGGTGGAGGGGTGCCCAGGGATACAACAGGCTGTGGAAGGGGACCACATGCCCCCCTTTTCTTTTACCAGTTGATCCCACGGATGGGGTCCCCGGGGCTCAAATCTGAAGATAAGAAAAAGCATCAAAAGAAACAGGGGTTGACCTTCATCATGGTGGAGAAAACTGTTCTCTTGCTGGAGCATCACTTGGCCTAGCGTGCCCTGCATCAAGTTTTTTGCCTTCATTTTGCTAATGCATATGTTTTTCAAAAACTCTGCATCGGTGCCCTGCTGCTGTAATATAGTGTAACTCACTTAAACTGTGTTAATGGTGCTTCAAACAGTCTTTGAATTACAGTCATTTGCTCCCTGACTCAGTCAAGCTCTGCTCCAGAATTCTACAAACCCTGCTGAAATATGCTTTTGTACTCCCTCCAGCTATGAGTGTTTTCTAATCTTTATTAATGTCAAACAATTTCAATGTTGAGTAAAGAAAATGACAGATTTCTCTGGTATGTTTTGCGTGCTTTGATTTTTTTAACTGCGTTCTTTCAGTGCTGTAAATTATATATACCACTAGATTATCTATCTATCTATCTATCTATCTATCTATCTATCTATCTATCTATCTATCTATCTATCTATCTATCTATCTATCTATCTATCTATCTATCTATCTATCTATCTATCTATCTATCTATCTATCTGTCTGTCTGTCTGTCTGTCTGTCTGTCTGTCTGTCTGTCTGTCTGTCTGTCTGTCTGTCTGTCTGTCTGTCTGTCTGTCTGTCTGTCTGACTGTCTGTCTGTCTGTCTGTCTGTCTGTCTGTCTGTCTGTCTGCCTGCCTGCCTGTCTGTCTGTCTGTCTGTCTGTCTGTCTGCCTGTCTGTCTGTCTGAACCGCCACTGGGTAGGGTTGTGTGTCCATATCTTCACTGAAAAAAAGCAAAGGTTACAGGGGCGTTATAGTTAGGCTGACATTTCACTTATACAAAACCAGAGAAATTCAGCAGTTACAGTAAGCTGCGCTAACTTTAACTTGCGCCCCTGGGGTTTTTTAGAGCCCCAGGGAGGGTGGGTCCACCTGGCCCCTTCCATATTCCACTACAAGCCCAGGGGCTCAAAAGACCCTGTGAAGGGTGGTCCGCATGCCCACCTGCAAAATATTAAATAAAGCCTGTGGCTGTGGTGGTCCCCCGGGCTCAAAAGATCCTTAGGAGAGTGTCCTCATGCACCCCCTCCTATTTTTTTAATATACTCCCACATGTCCCCGGGACCTGGCCTACCCATGCGCTATACTGTGAACAAGCGCAGGAGACTTTTTGCCGCAGATTTGTGACTCCGTCATGATTTCTCTGCAAAAGTTTTATTAAGAAAAATGCATTTTTAGCCCTGGGGGTCACTGGGAGACCCCAGGACAAGGGCTAGGGGCTATGGGGTCAGGGTATTCTTACCCCGCCACCTTTTCTTTTTTTAACTTTATTTTTGGGACTCGGCTGAGTCCCAGCTCCAAGATGGCTACCAACTCTTCCTGGTTGAAGTGTTGGCAGCGAATCAGATCTCTGCACAAGATAAGGCAGCATTGTGGAGGGGTCACATCCCTATATAAATAAATATCTATATATATCTATATATCTATATATATATATATATTCACTGAAAAAACCATAGGTTTCACACAAGTTATAGTTAGCTGTATATTTCACTCGTAAAAAACCAATGAAATTCCCCCGTTATAGTTAGTGCAGGCAACTATAACTCACGCGACCGCAATCCTCTGCTGATGCTAATACTGTATTTAGACACTTATTTGCCCATGTCTTCTTCCATTTTATTTTAGCTATACATATATTACAAATATTTTTTTTTCATAAAGACACATATGTCATCAGCAGAGGATTGCGGTCGCGTGAGTTATAGTTGCCTGCACTAACTATAACGGGGGAATTTCATTGGTTTTTTACGAGTGAAATGTACAGCTAACTATAACTTGTGTGAAACCTATGGTTTTTTCAGTGAATTTGCAAGGTTTTTTAAATGCTAATTCCTAACTATAACGTGTGTGAAACCTATGGTTTTTTCAGTGAATTTGTACGTTTTTTTAAATGCTAAGTTACTTTACGCCATTCGTGGCGTGCGCGCCCAGTTAACGCAGTTCGTTCCGTGCGCGCACCGTGCGCGCACAGTGAGCACACGGTGCGCTTCGCGCACCGCGCGCCCACTTTACGCAGTTAGTGCCGTGCACGCACGGTGGTCACGCGGTGCGCGCCCACGTTACGCGGGATGGGCCATGTACACACGATGCGCTTCGCGCACCGTGTGCACATGGGGGACATATTATGCGCTTCGTTGTGAATGGTATTCATTTATACTTTCAATGATTAAACATGCCATGCACAAATGGTGCCCTTGGGGCACCATTTGCACACGGGGTGGGGATAGTGTGGATAATTTTTTTTTTGTAATAATTTTAACCGTACGCGTACGGTAAGCGTAATCGGCGATTTTTCGAAAAAAAAATAAAAAAAACTTTTGGGCCTTGGGGGTTGTTTGGGGACACCTATATCGATGCTGGGTGGTTAAGAACTGAATATACTGCCCCTTTAGATGTTTTTTGTCTTTGTTTTTGCTGCCCCCCTCAGAGTGCGAGAGAGAAAATGGCGGCCGCCGCTTCCTGGTTTCGACCGATTCGAATGTTTACTTAGATCGAACAGCCAATCAGAATCGCGCTCGCGCACGTCACCGTACGCGTACGGTAAGCGCACCGTAAGCGCACCGTAAGCTGGCTCAGATATATATATTGATTTAAAGGCTATTTTCTCAGAATCTACTGAACAGATTTACACCAAACCTACAAAAGGCACTTCCTTGACCTGTAGACTACCTCTCTGCCAAATTTCAAGGAACTCTGTTCAGCCGTTCGGGCTGTAGCTGTGTCTAAAGGTCCTATGGAAAAATGCATGGGAAAAACGCGTTTTGGGACCCCCCTTTTATCTCAGCCCCCGCTTGACGAATCCCCCCGAGACTTTCAGGGTAGGAGCGGAGCGTAGCGCCCCACCTATTTTGAAAATTTGGCGAGGATTCGTCGACCGGCGCCAAAGTTATTCAAAATAGAATGTTGCGGTTTTCCTATGGAAACAGGGTCCTAACTATAACTACCTACTGGCGACCACCAGTAGGTAATATATATATATATATATATATATATATATATATATATATATATATATATATATATATACAAACGTTTTTTTTCTTTAATATCTCCAAAACTACTAAATGGATTTATACTGAATAACAAAAAAGGCACTTTCTGGACCACAAGCTACCTTTCTGCCAAATTTGGAATAATTTCGGTCAGCGATTCGGGCTGTAGTTGTGTCTAAAATTCCTATGGGGATCAACATGAGAAAACACTTCTTTTGAACTCCCCCTTATTCTCAGCCCTTGCTTGAAGGATCACCCTGAAACTTTCCATGCAGAACAAGACCCAACTTTACACTTTTTTTTGGAAACTTTTGTGAAGATTCGTCAAATGACGACAAAGATATAGGCAAGACAAAAACATGCTTCCTGTTGAAACTAGGTCCTAACTATAACTACCTACTGGTGACTGCCAGCAGGTAATATATTTATATTCTAGTCCACAGTATCCTCAGTCCACAGGCCCCCGGCCCTCGCGGTAGCAGTGTGCACATGAACGTGAGTTCACTTGCAATAAAGAACACTCTTCTCCAGGCAACACGGAAAAGAAGACAAAATGCACATTGCAATGTTGCTTGCTTAAAGTTTAATTCATTAAAGTAAGGTACATGAAGTAAAGCGGTCAGCCCAACGCCTTCATTTTGCTAATGCACATGTTTTTCAAAAACTCTGCATCGGTGCCCTGCTTCTGTAATATAGTGTAACTCACTTAAACTGTGTTAATGGTGCTTCAAACAGTCTTTGAATTACAGTCATTTGCTCCCTGACTCAGTCAAGCTCTGCTCCAGAGATCTGAAAACCCAGCTTAAGTATGCTTTTGTACTCCAGCTATGATTGTTTTCTAATCTTTATTAAGGTCAGAGGTGGGAGACTCCCTTCTTGTGAATGGTTAAATACTAATAGTTATGACATCATGGCAACAGCATAGACAAAGGGCAACATGCTGGAGGAATACGTTAACTATTAGGGGTGGGCGGAATTTGCATAGTGGCGCTACGCTAAGCTCCGCGAAATGGTAACAAATCTCTGCGATGGTTTTTTCTTGTTTGCGAACGCTGTTTGCGTGCTTGGGGGGAAATATCTCACGAACACACATTTTGAAAGTGCGAACTAGTAAAAAATTCCGCAAAGCCGCGGATTGTGGAAGTTTTGGCAATTACGCGTTCTCCGCGGAACGCGAAATTATCCAAATTCTGCAAATTCGGCGAGCGGAACGGAATTTACCACCCAGTCCTATTAACTACCACTCACCATTTTGGAATGTTATAGGAATGCCCAATGTACAATAGTACTGGTATGTTAAGCAGTTGCATAGATCTTGTTTGAAGCATCATCACATATATTCAGGTATACATTACATCTGGATTGGTCAGGACCTTAATAGCATTGGTGCTCATCACAAGCATATGAAAATCTTAACAGTATCTAACTACGGAGTCCCGATATGTATGGCCTCTGGTCAACTACCCCTGACACTTGAAGCCGTTAGTCATGAAAATACCGTTGGACAAAGAGGAAATGCATTGGTTAGATGTGCCTAGAATCTCCACTTGTATTTCAGGCCGTCATCCGAATTACTGTCATATTACTGAAAATAACAATAATTTCTTTATGTTAACAGTCTCTCAACCCAGGGGCTGCCCAGTGTTGATAGTTGGTGGTCCAACACAAACTATTGGCATTAAATAGTCCAACATACCCCAGTCCGGTTAGCAAACCCCAATTCGCACATGGTGTCATCATACTTTGTGTGAATTAATTATTTTTACTTTATCATTAAATATATATAAGTTCTGTTTGTGCCAAAAGATTACATCAAACATTTACTCATTTATATTTTTTTAAATAAATAATTAACTTGATTAAAAAATGTATTCAAATTAAATATTTTGGAGGCAATTTCCTGAAGAGAATGTTAAGAAAAGCTTAAGAGTGTTTTTAACTTAAGACTGATGTTGCAATGCACAAACATGTTTACGCCATTTAGAATAGTTATAAAATAATCTTAAGAAATGCACTTTTCCTCAAACAATTCACAAAAATGTGTAACTTTTAATAATTTGCCTGACTGGCTAGTGGCATAGGATATATGACTGGTGCAACCTTCATCAGTTGATTCAATATTGTTTTTTACACATCTAAAGAAATCTAAAATGTTTTTTTTCTATCAAGAAAAAATATTTTTATATGACACTTCCATTTTTACTCCATCCACCCTGTGAAATGTGGGGTGATTGGATTTTCTTCACACATGAGCTACCACAGTTATTCCACTGGTTTGCATACTCAATTTAGGACTGACATAACCAAGAAGGAATGAATTTAAGATTTGTCGTGGCTTTCATTAACTTTAATAGAATTAAGGTGTTATCTAAAAATCTGGCAACATGAAATATATACTCTCTTATAATTAGCATGTCATGGCCAGTATTATTCATGACTATTGGGTGTGTTCATTGGAATCCTGTTATGCCTAATTTTTAACAACTTGAATTTGTCTAGCCCTCATGAGCAGCTTACATGATGTAGCTTCTTCATAAGTAACTTACTCACTCATGCATATTTTATACTCATGAGTATGTCTGGGAAATATTTTAATTACGCTAGCGTAATTGAGGTAATTGTGGTAATTATGTGTAAGCAAATTTACTTGAAATTACCAAAAATATGCCATTGTGTCACATTGTGTAATTTTCAGGAGATATTCTAATGCAAGATGTACCGTTTGAGTCAGTTTTTGAAAAAAGCACCCTTCCAAGTAGATTTTTTTACCCAAGCAGACTGTTTTGTTAACTTTTGGGTGCAAAATTAGAAATCTGAAAGCATATGGCAATGTTTTGAATGTGAGAGGCACAGGGGCGGCCCCTCCGTTAAGGCAGAGGAGTGTCGCCCCCCGCTGGAAGCCAGCAGAGGCTAAGGACAAAATTAAAATGATAATAAAACGTTTTGATTATCATTTTATTTTTAGTTGTGCAGGCTGTGAGCCGAGGAAGGGGCGTGGCTTCCCATCCTGACGCTGCAGCTGCAGCACCAGGGATGAGGGGTGAGTGGTGGGCACCGCCAAGTGCTCATGAGGGTATGGCTGGCCCTCTGGGGCTGGCCAAACCGTTAAGTGCACTTAGTCTTTCTCCACCTAGCTGTGTTGTACAGCTGGGTGGAGAAACCAACTCAGGCTCCCAGTCTATATCTGAGCACTGAACCGAGGTGCTCAGACCAATCCCAGCGTTGCTCACATGCTGTGAATATTATTCCTAGAATGTGAGCAGCGCTTGGATTGGGAGCAGGGAGCCTGCACAGTGTGCAGCAGGCTCCTGACAAGGTCGAGAGGATCCGGAGCAAGGCTGTGGCCGCCAGACCCGGTAAGTATTATTTTTTTTAATTTATACTTGTTCTTTTTGGTGTGTGTTTTACCCCTCCCCCACCACTTCCTAGTACGAGTGGCCACTACTGGAGAGGCAACTCCTTTAATGTGGGAAGTCAGCAAATATTTCAAGTAGAATATTTACCCGAGTGGATTATTCAGGTAATTTTTTAGCACGACTACAAATCTAAACATGAGTGACAGTGTTTTGAATATGTGCAACTGAATACTAATTCAAAATGACATTATTGAGTTGAATTATTTTACGTGAATGGACTGTTCAGGTGATTTGTTTGTGTGAGAGATGTTTTTTGTGAAGGAAGACGCATTTTCACAGCAATTTTGCAGTAATTTCACTTACTACACTACAGCAAATTACTGGAGTTTTGCACACCTCTACTCATGAGTATGATATGCCATAATCAACCTTGTAATTTCGTTAAATATACATGCATTAGTAATATCAACATAATTTAATAAAATACATTTAAAAAAAACTAGATATTTGTATTTTAAATAAATTTCAGTGTTGATTAAATAATTCATACTACCCTAAAATTACATATTGTCTGTAATTTAAAAAAGAAAATGTAAGTTTTGACATACATAACTTCCATATTTATTGCAATAGAAACAGATCATGTTTGATATAATTTAATTTCTATAGTATCAATTGTGTATTTATTTAATTTAAAATTTAAAGGTGCAGTAAGTTACACAATGATGCATAAGTTACGCCTTCCTTCATAACTATTGACAAAACTTAAAGACTGGATCTACAAGCTTCTATAAATACAAAACCATGTAACAAATGTAAAAGAGGGTCTTTTTCAAAATTAAGTAACTCTTACGTCTGTTCTTAAGTTTAGTAAATCATTTCGTGTAACTTTTAATAAACAAATTGAAATAATTTAAATTCTTTAAGCAAATATCATTCAATTACATTTAGGAAATAATAATTAAATATGATCATGCTAGTGTAGTTGTGATTTTTTTATATTGGGTTTACAAAATAACATTTTTAAAATAAATTATTATGTTTTACTTATTTCAATAATTAAAGGTTTAATATGATCAGTGAATGTGCTGTAACATGTTATTTTATTAGTTCTAGATTATTAATAATTATCTTTAATTCATTTTTAATTTTATCATATTTTAGTTTTTTAAACATATTTCTAAATCAATACACTTTAATATTTTTTGCCTAGATTTTGCCATTGGGATATCTTCACCCCGGTGGTGGAGAGCTCCACCTACGTGTGAAAAGTTACTAATAGTAACTTTAAACATATAATTTACTCTTGGATGTCTCCACACGCTAGTTTCAAGGTATGGGGACATATAAATCTACACATAGGTGTAAATCTATACTCATAAATGGTAACTAGCATAAAACAATTTTCATGGCTAGCATTAGAGTGTGAATTTACACCTAAGTGAAAGAGTACATTTACACATGAGTAAATCTACATGTGTAAATTTACCTTTCTGAATGGGGCCCATAATGTTTAGGTTTATCTATCCTGAAAAAATTGTTGACAAAGCAGAAGACAATGGTGGGGGGCAGTGGATGTGTGCAATTCTGTTGCTGCATCCATTACCACATGATTATGGCTTAATGGTACTTGTAAAATACTTAGCAAAATAATTTTCAGCTTTCACGAAAAATGTTTCTAGTTCAAATGGATGACAATAATTTTGCCAGGGAAGGGGCAACAAAATAGCCTTGCCTTATAATTAGGGCTCCCGGTTTTCAGTTTTTACGGATCTTTACATATAAATACAGACGGAAAACTATATTTCATTTGTCTGTATTTATATTGAGAAACGGCAAAATACTAGTAGATTTTGCCGTGCTCCAGTGCAGAGTTTCCTTGCCACACCCCTGTTCCCGGAAATTCCTTTCAATCCCTTCCAATCAGGGTCTTTTAGTGCCCTCATGTCGACCTATGGACTCCTGCCCCCCGTATGAACCAGTAGCACCAGGGGATCGTATACTCATGTTGTTCAGAAAGTGAAAAAACACAAGACAGTGTACATCACGCGTAATGCCAGACACAGAGAATGTGCACAATGCTGAGATGCGGGTCTTTAACAGAATCATCCCGGAGCGTGCTGTGGCCAAGGGGCTGTGAAGGAAGGTTTGAGGGCAGGGAAGAGGTGCTCGTTGCCAGGTATATGGGGGTCGCTAGCTTGATGCAGGGCAGGATGGAGACAGAACAGAAACGCATCTGAGGTGACAGCATCGCGGAAATGCGCTCAGTGCTGGATTACATTTTGGAACTTCATTTTTAATAGTTAATGTAGGAAATTCACGCAGAATCTCAACAACTGAAATAACAATTGCACACAATTAAAATAAGGTTGAAAACAGTTAAGCTACCAATCTGCTTTGGTTTGGAGCTTGTTTAATTAAAGTTCAGAAAATCGATTCTTGACTGACCCAATAAAAGGTGGTATTCTGTTTTTCAAAGTACAAGGCACACGAGAGGGAATGTAAACAGCTAAATACAATGTTGAGCTGCAGTGGCGTGAGTGTCTGGGTGGTTATGGATTCAAAGAGCAATCATCTTATTTTGTATAAATGCGCCTACACCTGCCTCGAATCTGTTCATGTTCTCTTTGAGATTTCCACCCATGTGAGAGCAGTGCAAGCTTTTGAAAGAGAGTGCATCAGGGCCGGACTGGCCGTGGCGGGCACCGGGCAATCCCCCGGTGCGCCGCACGGATGGGGGCCGGTTTTGGGCCCATGTGGGCCGTTTTTTTACAGGGCCATTTTCGCAGCATAGCTGCAAAATCGGCCCTCTAACAAAATCGGCCGAAAACAGACCCTGGCAAAGAGCCGGGGGGGCCAGCCGAGCACTTTGCCAGGGCCTGTTTTGATTCCCAGTCCGGCCCTGGAGTGCATACACTTTTACACTTAATGTAGTGTTTTCACTGTGGCATTAACTTGCATGTAGAGGTGGGGCAGACGATTCCTTTTCAACAGAGGTTTACTTGGTTTATTCACCAAAGGTTTACTTGGTACACTCACGTGTGAATTTATGGCTTAGGGCATGCTAAAGGGCTGCTTCATTAACACTCATTAACAAGTGAATGCTTTTTTAAAGACCTGTGAAGTACTCGGGTGCGGCTGGCAGCTCAAAAACTGTCTGTGTGTGTGTGCCTGGAAAGCTGTCTCAGCCCTGGCTGACACACACGACAGGGAAGGGGGGGGGTCTGAAGCCCTTTGAGCCCTGCTGGGAGAGATAGCTCCACTGTGCAAACCGGGAACCTGTACAATCCATGCTATGACGTCTGATCACTTGGAAACTAGTCAGCGCAATGTGAGTGCTTGGCATGGATGTTTTGACTGGTTTGTAAAACAATGCAGGGGATACAGCTACCTACAGATCTGTACATTCATCCTCACAGTTCGACCAAATAGAACACTAATCCCCTCCAGCAGAGTCAATTTAAATAAATGTGGAAAAATACTATCTGTAGCGTCGTCTTTTGCTTGTGGCAAAGATAAGTGTGGATAAATACAGACGGAAATGCCCAAAAAATAAATACCATAAAACCGGGAGCCCTACTTATAATCTAGTAAATCTTGCCACATAACCCAGATTTTCCTGACAATGTTAAAACTCTGCAGAGTGGTTTAATGGTGGTTTTGATTATGAAACTCATATTTCACTGGAAGCTATGAATTATTTTCCATCTTTTATGGATCCCTATAAAATTAAGGTATTTATACCATGACATTTTGTTCAATGAAAGTACCCAAACATGTATGCATATATAAAAATGGAAAAAACATGAAACTGACCAATTATACATATCACAATACTTCCACCCTATCACTCGTGAAATATATACGTCTTTCTGTTATATTTTGGCCAATGGTTTGCTATGGGATTGTGCCACTAACTAAAACTGACCAATTTCAGAGTTTATTTTTAGTTCTTATATAGCAACCATAATGTCCCATAGTATAAGTTTATTTCTGTGTTTTGTTATTAATTAGATCTTCATATTATTTTTTAAAGGTTCTTTAAATAGTATTAGCAGTTTGAAAAACTCATCTCTTTAAATGACGCTCCAGGTTCTATAAATTGTTTTTTAAAGTTTGTCAACTGTAAGTGATCAAGATCACTTATAAGGATGACATCAGTGGTGGCTCAAGTGGTTTGTGAACCTCATTTTATCACTATCAGTATTTGATTTATGAGCTGCTGAATGTTTGTGAACCCTATTTGGTCTCGGCCATGGTTTGCAAAATTTTTTGAGTTCCTAAGATGTATTCTTCTCGTGTTCATAGGCTGAGACCTGAGTTTCTGTACCTTATGCTATCTCCTGACAGTATTTCTTTAGCAATTATTTGATGACAAGCCCTTTATCGGGGTGCCCTAAGTCTTCTTGAGCCAGTCTGTGACCATCCTGATATTAAATTAGATGTTGTCATTAAGTGAGCTATCTACAAATGTTCTGCAGAATGTGTTGGAGGTAGATCCGACTATAGAAGATCGAGGGGCCACAATATCCTGACCAAAACAGAGTGGACCAAAATATCAACAGGCAAGTATGTATAGAATTTCTATACCCAACTCTACCTAGATGTACTTTGAAGGATATACATATCTGCAAGGTATATAGATGAGAAGATAAGGATAGCAAATCTATACTTTCGATATGCAATTGCCTCCTTGATATTTCGTTTTTCGATATTTTGGTCACAATATTGTGGCCACTTGGTATTCTATGCTCGGATCTACATCTACTCAATATTCTAGACTACAAGCTTAAAAAAATCTGTTTCCTCCTTGTCCAGTTAGGCTGATTTTTAAACCGCCAATGTACGTTTTCAAAGCCAAGGTCTTCTATGCTAGGGAAAGATTTTTGCTCAAATAGGTCTGTGAACCTATCATAACAGATACGCAAAAGACTAAGGGGCTGATTCAGATCTTGGCAGATGGGATACCGCAACGGCCGCTCCTCGTGGCAGTGCTGCGGGGCAGTGCGGTGGGGCGGGGTAGGGCCAGGGTGGGGGTAGTAAACTCCAGCTCACGGCCGGACGTAGTTAAGTAAATAAATAAATAAATAAAACAAATTACATTGCGTGCGCTGCTTCGCCGATGGCAATGAGGCGCAGAATGTAATTCGTCTTATTAATTTATTTATTTACTTAACTCCGTGAGCCGGAGTTTACTACCCCCCACCCTGCCCCTCTCCCACCCCACTGCCCCAGAGCACTCCCACAAGGAGCCGCCACTGGGATACCCTCGCCGTTGTGATGGAGTAGCCCATCTGTCAAGATCTAAATCAGGCCCTAATGGTTTCAAGCATGAGTTTTGAATTTTGAAATCTGAAATATTTCACTCTGTACTGAAGGTGAGTTTCACCACACCATGGAAATGATCATTTTTGCCATAAGCTTGGTCGTCCTGCCTATTTGTTATAAATCCTTCTAGTATTTTTTGCTGTAATAGCGAGCACAAATTAACACAGTTATTTTGCACTTACAACACCCAAGATAATTTTCATGAATAACTATTGAACCACTCAACCAGTCTCTGCCAACTTTCAAACTAACAACCCAAAAAACGAAACCAGTTAATCAAATGGCTCAGATGTTATTAATGACAACAAAAACAATAAATCCTGCGGACTACTTCAAGAAATAATAATAACTACTAGTGACCACTCTGTGTGTGTGCTTTCAAATGTATTTGTGAGACAAATTTGGGGGCATATTATCAAGGAACGGCGTTAAAATTATCGCCGCTTTAGCGGCAGGAAACTGCCGCTAATGCGGTTATAATGGGCTTGATAATATGCCGCAGAGAATTCCCATAGAAGCCCATGTTCACGCCAGAACATGGGCTTCTATTGGAATTCTCAAGAGCATATTATCAAGCCCATGATCGCTGCTTTAGCAGCAGTTTTCTGCTGATAAAGCGGCGATAATTTTAACGCCGGACGTTGATAATATGCCCCTATGTTCTCTGAGTGAGTACTCAGGTTTAGTGGAAACATTAAGGGGCATATTAACAAGGGCTTTATCTCCGCTTTTTTGGCTTTAAAAGCCAAAGAAGCGGAGATAAAAATATTGCCCTATCAACAACAGGGTGCTAACATGCAAAATCTCATGTTAGCACCCATTTTCATACGCTTCCCTTTGCATCTCTAATGAGATGCAAAGTGGGCGTTCCAGAGCAAACTAATAGGAGAAATGTCACTAAGCGACATTTCTCCTATTATCAAGCTTCCCTCTAACCCTGTTAGTGACAAAAAAAAGCAGCACTAACCAAGGTTAACGCTGCTTTTTTACGTCTGCTAATTTTCAGACTTAGCCATGTAATCCAATGGGAGGTGGATTACATGGCTAAGTCCACCATGGGCTATCAACAAGGATATCCCTATCCTTGTAGTTTTATCGCTGCATTACCAGCAATAACCTCCCAAAATGCCGCTATCGCTGGATTTTTTATCGCCTAGGTGGTTAACGTTGTTAATAACGCAATAACCAGGAGATATTATCCAGCGATAGCGGGCGTTAAAAAAATTAACGCTAAGCGCCCTTAGCATTAATTTTCCCTGTTCCTTGTTAATATGCCCCCGTATTGCTGTAAAAGCATGCTTTACCAGCAGGCTTACTCGTTTTCTAACGACTCTGAAATGTTCAACTAAGAAAAGACAGCTGCAATGCACAGGATGTTGGTGCCTTGTTTACCCTTTCAATAAAATGGATTGATTCAATTACATAGGTTGTTTTTATTATAACAGAAGGCGTGTTGTGCCTGGATAACAAAATATAATCGACTTGTTGTGATCGGCAAATCACGCTGAGGGACTCGTTTTCCAGGCTTGCCAATGGCAGAAATCTGTACTCTACGCAGTGACGTAATTCCGTTGGTTTACGGAAAAGAATACATGGGCATGAGATAATTCCAGTGAATATTTGTTCTAACAGCTGCCTGTGCATCACAAATCTGCTCTGTGGTTTAGGTTTTGACATCACTTCCATAGGTACCTTTATTTTTTCGGGTACATAAAACAGTGGCCACCGATGAACAGTCTGCCTCGACTGTTTTTCCCGAAAACCTTAGGCCACTGACATTTTTTCCAAATTTGGTCAACCTTGGATAGGAAAGGGAACATGTTTTGTAAAGGCCCTAATATGAAAACGAAAAACAGTACACTCTCCCATCAAACAACCCAGATTGAATTTTTGGGTACAGTAATATTATTACAGTTAAGTTGAACACTTTTCATTGAAAAGGTCTTTTTTGATTCATCAATAATTTTGGTTCTATTTGACAAGTCAACACAAAGTTGGAATGACAGCTCGCTCACCTCAGTTTCTCGAACTCAAGTCTCTTTCCACATTTGAAATCACATACACGAAGATTGTTTTGAACTAGAGCAAGAGCTGCTGAACAAAGCGAAATGTTTCAAATAAAAAGTGTCATAGTTTCATCGACCGTTTGAAGCAGCAGGAAATCAGCTGGAAGAGTTGGCAGGCAGCAACCTGTGAACTGCTGAAACTCATGGCAGTATCCCTTCAGAGCACTTTTTGCTTGTTCACATCGGGCCATATTATCAAGGAATGGCGATAACATTATCGCCGCTTTAGCAGCAGGAAACTGCCGCTAAAGCGGCAATAATGAGTTTGATAATATGCCCTTGCGAATTCCCATAGAAACCCAGGTTCTGCTGTGAACCTGGGCTTCTATGGGAATTCACAAGGGGATATTATCAAGTCCATTATCGCTGCTTTAGCGTCAGTTTCCTGCCGCTAAAGCGGCTATAATGTTATCACTATTCCTTGATAATATGGCCCTTCGCTCGCATTGTCCCTCGTTCCCCCTTCCCAGCAGGATCCCCATAAGCCAGTACCACTTATACAAATTTACAGAGCATTAGCCACTCCCATCACCAATGTACAGCCTCGTTTAAGGCCCTTTCCCATCATCCACCATACCTTCACGTCTGTGGCTGTGTTCCAGGTGATGGATGTGCCTTCCTTCACAGGATGGGCATCCTGTGGCTGGAAAACGGACAGTTGTTTAGGAGGATGGAATACAAATTTGTGTAGGAGACAGGATAAAAAATTTAGAATTGCAGAGTTGGACAAAGTTGTAAAGCTTCACCAGACTCTGATTACAATGCTTTACTGGGGTTCTGGATAACAAATATTTGGCTAAGTTGCTCGAGCACACCACTTAGGGCCAGAAGTATTAGTGCACTGGTTGGAAAAGGTTGCGCACAATGGATTTCTGCTGAGTTACCCAAAAACTCCAAAAGATTCTGCAGTGTTCGCCGAGAGGCAGATTTGCAGTACGTTGTGCTGCTTGCACTGATTTCTATTGATGGGAGGTTTTCCTGCTCTGTAAAAACAATAGAACGGCTCCACGCAGTGCGCCAGAGGGCGCTGCTTCTTTCTGCTGCTCGAGTAGATTTACTACTGCGCAGTACCTTTCACACCGCAAGCGGCAGCTTTCTCAATGCAAGCAGTAGCAATCTGCTGTGACCGCCCACATTGAGAAATCTCACAGAGAGGTGGTTAAGCACTTGATTTTCTCACTCGCGCTCACCAACCTCCGTTGGCGATCTGTGTGCGAGAAAAAACTCCACCACGCATCGGTTGGCAGAGTTTTTCTGAAACTCCCCACTCCAGGCAAAACTCCACGAACTCTGCCGGAGGAGCGGAGTCTACCGTCCACCCCTAATTTTTGCAACCAGTGTGGAGTTTTATTTACGAATAGCTCGGCTTACAAAATTTCAAATCCGACTGAGTTGCAATCCACCCTACCTAATTCATATTCATGAGGTACATTGCAAATTGTGTCACAATCCTGTTGGTCACAATCACAGGGCTGTTGGCCAGCAAGGGTCAGCAGACCACCAGGTTTATGATTACTTTTTAAATAACTTATTTTTAAAAGCAGCCTAGTTCCCAAAAGCAAATAGGACTCTTTTAAACAATAGAAAATAAAAAATCATCTTTAAAAAAGTTTACCTGAGAGTTGGCAGTGAGCCTCTGGACCAGCGCCTGCTTCCTCAGAAAGTTTTTCACAATGCCAAAGGGGTTCCAGGGAGACCCCTTCACTTTTGTGAATGTTTTACCAGCTCAATGTGGGAGCCAGTAACTCTACCATGTTTTGCATCCAGAATTCTGCCTGGAAACCATTGATATATATGGTACCAAATCGCAATTTGGAAGGGACACCTACAACACACCCAAACCAGACTGTGAATTGGTATCTATTTGCAGTCCCTTTTCAGGTGTGTTTAATGTTTACTGGCTCCTAAAATGGTTTTCCTATGTAAGAAATAAAATACCTTACAGTTGGAAATGCCCTTATTTTGCAAATCGAAGCATTTGTGACCACAAAGTAGGTTATTACACACGGCACATACTCAATACTGATATTCTCTTGTGTCCTCTGCATGTATGTGTGTATATATGTTTGTATGTATGAATATTAGCACTTGAAAAGCACAAACCTGGTTCGAGAGCAACATGAGCTTTGACCTGGGGGGAAAAGTCCCCCCAGTAAGGTACACACAATGGGGGAAAGGCAAGGGTAGACTGTCGAGTCAAGAAGTGTCTCTTCAGATTTTTATGAAGTGTAAGGGAGTCGATGTTGATCTGATGCCAATAGGGATGCTGTTCCAGATCCTGAGAGCATGAACAGAGATGGCTTTCATTCAGTTTATTTTCCTTCTTGTCTTAATTTGTCCGTAGTCTGGTGCTATCCAGGTTTCTGATCTGACACTGTCCCCCAGGTAAGCTAGGGTTTTGTTATTGAAGTCTTCATAACGGATACAGCTGGTCTTGAAGAAGATCCAGGCCGAATGGGGAGCAAGTGGAGATCTTTTAACATTTGGGTGATGTGGTTGAATACCTTCGAGGCATTGATGAGCCATGCTGCTGTGTGTAGGATATCCCTGAGGTATTCTAGTGTGGTATGGGAAAGACCACTGAGCAGGGTGTTGGCTCCATCCAGATGAATGAGGAATAAAGGATGCACAGTTGTTTTTAAGTTGTCTTCTTGTGAGAAATGTCTCCACTTTCTTAAGGAGGGAGGGTTGGAATCAAGCTCTCCTGGTCTCTTTCCTTTTGCCTGACTGAGAGTTCTGAGCCAAGGGTGAATGCAAGAGATTTTGCATGGTCTCTCAGCTTTGGGGTGTGAAGCCTGGTAGATGGAAAGCTAGGCTTGAATCTGGGGTTGTTTGGTGTGTGAAAACGTGAAATTAAGCCTTTGTAGTGTTTAACTGCAGGTAGTTAGTTGGAATCCAAGACAGGATGAGTTTGAGGCAGGATTTGAGTCTCTGTATGTCATTGTTTGAGGATTTTTTTAGGTTGGTTTAGGTATTATCTGCACATTAATGCTTCTTGTTTGCACCAATGGATCTGAGGGGTTCATTCCATGTAGAGGTTAAAGATGAAGGAAAAGAGAATGGACCCATGCAGTACTCCATAGGGGGCAGTGCATTCTGTGATTTGTGGAACCTATTTGCATGAGCCGATGATGGTTGGTGACATAGTATGTGAGCCATTTCAAGAAAACACCTGAAAATCCCCTGCAATATTTCAGGGTGTTGATCAGAGCTGGATGGTCATCTCTCTTGAAAGCGGTAGAGAGGTCAAAAAGAGGACCAAGAGGCATAGGTCTTTCCTATCTCTGAATAGGGCATCATCGATGACTTGGAGTGTGATTGTATCAGTTCTACAGTGTGGTCTATACCCTGGTTGGCAGTTCTGCAGAATGTTCCTTGCTGATGCACTCCTGTAGCTGGGTGGGGACTGCTTTTTCATTGATTTTCCCTGTGAATGGAAACTGGGCAATTGGGAGGAACTTGGTGAGATCATCTGGTTCCAGGGATGGCCTCCAGGTGCAGGATATTACCTGTCTTCCAGGCATCTAGGAATGCTTCTTTGGTTTGGGTGGCATTATCAATGTGGAGAAGGGGTGTGACGGTCTCTCCTTGGAATGATTTGATGATAGAAGAAGGATGAGTGTCATCTTCATAGAATGTTTGCCTCGGTCAGCAGGATATTGCAGAAATTCTTGTGTGATACTCGATTAAAGGAGATCCATTAGGTGGTGCGGCGATGGGGGTTGGATTCGATATTGTCGATTTGCTTAGTGAAGGATAGATTGACGGCATTGAATTTGTTGACTAAAAGAAAGAGTTTGAGTTTTGGGAGAAGACTGGTACAATTTTCAAAAAGCTTGAAGAGGTTTTTGCTTATGTTGGCGCATCAGCGATGGTGATAGTGTTGTAGTAATAGACTTTAGCTGTTATGATGAGGGATTGGAGATTAAAGCAAAGTGTTTGTGTGTCTATTTCTGAGATCTTCTTCAGTTCTGAGCTTCTCCATTTCTTCTTCTGTTTCATCAAGCTTTTGAGAGTACCAGATTTCTGAGGGTTTTGGCTTGGTGGAGTGGGTTTTCAGTGGACCATAGTATTTGACATGAGTTCTCATAGTTGTGTTGTGGGTGCTGCAGGCTAGAATTATTGTGGCAGATTGCTTAGTTTGTCTTCGATCTTTTCTAGATGGATGCCTTTGATGGGATGGGAGGTTATTTTTCCTCTTTTCAGTTGTCCTTCAATCTGATAAGTAGTATATGTGATAGATAAGGAGATGCAAAGCACTCGGTCCAGTCCAATGCTATGGATAGATGGCAGTGGATATTAGGGGATGCTGTAAGGATGAGGTTCTGTGCTTTGCCTTTTGAGCGGCTTGGATTATTGATTAATTATTATATTTTCAGTGCGTTGAGAAGTGTGTAGGGCTTCCTTCATGCATTTTTTGTTGGAGTTGCCGGGGAGGTTGAAATCTCCAAGAATATGGGTAGGTTCCTGCAAAGCACTTTAATGTACACTAGAATCAGCATCACAGCTAAACAAGAGCATTATATTAAAAAACATACATTTGCTTACTATCAACTGATTTTATAAATCATTTAATATTCGCTCCATTTATTTGCATCTATTCCTCTGCTTCGCTCACTACATGCAATTTATTTGGACATTCTGAATCTTAATTTATCTACAAACACAACGTCTTTGAAGTATTTTTCCAAACTTCATTCCGGTGACAGTAAACATTATAACTGATGGCTCAATAATAAGGTTTTGTTAATGAGTTAAGTGATGAATGGAATTCATTAAGTGATGTTCCTAGCACAGCATTTTCCTTTAAAACATCCTGAGATTGATATCTATTGAAGGAGGAAGTGACAATATCATTGAAACCCCTGCCATGAGTAAGCAGTGTGCCAAGCAAGACTTCGCTGAGAATGATCTACCTGCTACCACTGTGGCTGCATCTTTTCTCTACCGATGCGTCCCTGCCATATAGGACTAAACGTTGGGGTTTGAGACACGCTCCCATATCTGATCCCTTCCTTAATGCTTTCTCCATTGAGTGCAGCTTTGATTAAAATCTGAAAGGTGTAGGATATTTGTGTTGCAAGAAGAGGAGGAAGAGCAGTGATCACTCGACTGGTTGAATGTCGCGGTTAACAGATTGAACGATAAGTTGATCTTTCCCTCTACTGCAGATGAGTAGAGCTTTCTTCCCCTAAACCCACCAATATATCAAAGTCTACTTCCAATTTTCTAAACGAGGATGTGACGCTATTCTATTCCAGAGCCATTGTTCAGCACAATTCACAGCTGATCACAGAGGAAAAAACGTGTGGCAACCGATGACCAATATGTTGCATTGGCATGGCTATCATGCCATCCATTAAAGATGCCAAGCTGCAGTGATTTCGGCTGCACTTTAAGTGGCCTACAGTCACCCCTCCCGGAAACTGTATTCTCAACAATGATACCAAAGATGTTACAAAAGCAAATGTACCAACTGGAAAAATAAAGGAAAGAAGCACAGGAAATCCCAGATCACCACAGAGCAAACCCACCTCAGTATTTACAAAATCCACAGCCGCGGAGAATCCTGGCAGCTCCATGCCATTAGGAAACAAAACCTCATACTCTAGCTGAGACGGGTAATTGGACAAAGGACTACTGTAACCAGATGCTAGTATGCAGAAATGGACAAACAAATTAATCAATTGAATAAATGTTGACTAGAAACTTTGAAGTAGTCAGACATTAGAAGAACGACCGATGCCATAAACAAAGATGTAATAAAGGTCACAATTACACATTCACTAAGACACTAGAACTCCTACAACTGTGGGGAACCTTTAAATTGACTTAAATCTGATGAAAATGTGACACATGTTGCTGTTATGTTGATTCTTTCCTAACAGAAATAGGGAGCAGATAAATTAGACAATTTCCTTGGATGAGACTTGCCTTCTGCATCTAAAATCGAGTTAAAAGCCAAGGATTGTAAAAAGAGGCAAAGCATGGGTGATAGAATGAAAATGTTCAACTAAGGGGCTGATTTTAAAATAACTGATGAATGTAGAAAAAGATATTGGATATTGAGTTATCGCTCGTTTCGAACCGCATGTCCACCACTGTTACCAGCCATCACAAATTATCAAGCATGTGGGACTCAGAAATACTGTGCCCATTAAAATAATGGATAAATGAATGAATGCATATATTTATATAGCCCAACAGCTACTCAAAAAGAGTGCCCCGGCGCTGCAACAGGGTGAGTGGGGGCGGGAGAGGGCACTACTGACTAAAAAGATAAGTCTTAAGCAGGGCAATTGGAATTATGTGGCAGGAGAGGGCCAAATTATGTGGCAGTGTTGAGTAACTTATGCGACAAGAAAGGCAAATTATGCAGCCCATTTTGTGACAGTATTACTTAATTATTTCATCATTTTTAAACTTGGTAACAATATCTGAGCATTGGTTGCTCCTCATTAGTACTAGTTTAACACTCAAATATAAGAATAAGCAACAGAAAGTTGGCCAGTACAGCTTAGCAAAGGGCCTTCCACTGAGCAGCAACACGTGTTTCTGCATTTTTAGTAACTTTTGAGCCGTTTGAGCTAGAAACAAAATTGTTTTTTTTGTTAAATTCTGTTTATTGTGTGTCAGATGATGAATTATGTGGCAAATGCAGCAAATCTATAACTATGTGATAATCGCCACAGCCACACAATCACATAATTCTAGTGGCCCTGGTATTAAGTAATTTGCGGATGGCAGTTGTGTTAGGAGGTAGTTCCAGATTTTGGCTGTGCGAACTGGGTGACATAAAAGTTGACTTTCCTTGAGCCAGCTTAAGATTGTTCTTATGCCGTTAGAAGAGGACTCTTTGCTGGTGTCTGAGTTGTCCTCATAGGAGAAGACCAGCTGAGTGCCTTTGAGATTTGAGACAATAGTGATGCCGAAGGACTCTGCCAGGAAGGCAAGGAGAGTCGTGTTAACATTAAACAATGTTAGGCGTAGTGAGGAGCCCTGAGGTACTCCATATGTAAGTGGCTTAGCATTGGGGAAGTGTGGCCTTGTCCATGCTGCCTGCTCTCTTTCATTTAGGAAGGAGGTCGGCAATTCTAAGGCCCACTCTTATACCACAGTTAAAGGCGTTGTAGAAGAATGTTGTGGGCCACAATGTTGAAAGCCACCAATAAGCCTAATAGAATGAGGGCAGCATTGTGTCCTTTATCCAGTGAAATTTTTAGTGACTCAGAGATTTCCAGCAACTCTGTTTCAGTACTGTGTCGCATTGGATTGGGAAAGGTGCAGCAGGAGATTGAATTCTAGAAATCAGAGAGTTGTTTATTTACTACTGGTTGCCTTTTTTTTTTCGTGGCGGCTAGAAGGAAGGAGATGAAATTGGATAGGATCATACTGTCTGCGGTGGGTTTCTTCAGTAGCAGGATGACACTGGCTTTTTCCCCATTTTATGGACACTGAGCCTGCCTGGAGGCAAGCTTTTAACCCTTCTGCGTAGACGAGGCATATAATCTCTGTTATTTCTGTCCGGATTTGGGAGGGGGCATGGGTCTAGAGGTGAGCCAGACTTACAGGTTAGAAGAAGACATTTCAGTTCTTCTTCGCTAGGTGCACAGAATGACATCAGATGGTTGGTTTGGATAGTGGAATGTGGCATGGAGAGTGGGGAGTGAAGCAAAGGTAGGGGGAGCCCTGGGAGAGCAGAGGCTGGCTTATATTTTGATGGTTTTGCTTTCAAAGAAATCGCTTAACTCCTGTCAGAACTTAGGGGTACACATGCTTTTGCATCCATAAAGAAAGCTACAATATTAAAAATGTCTTTTGGCCTGTTGTCGGCCTCAGCAATGTAGTAGCATAGAAACTAGTGCGTGTTTTTTTATATTTCTGTGGTAGTTTCTGAGGGCAAGTGTATAGGCTGTTTTATCTGCGTCCAGATATTCTCTCCTCCACGATCTCGTGAGGTTTTTAAAGTTTTTCCTTTCTGGGCCTAATTCAAAGGAGAACCAGGGTGCAGTAGGGCTGGATCTCCGCTTTTTGGAAGAGTAGGCTTGTTTCCGGCCAATGCAGTCGGCGGCATCCATGAGCCATTGATTAACTGAGGCCGCATCCTTATTGGCATCACCCAAAAAATGTAGATTCCGAGAGTGCTTGGGTTTTCTGCAACACCGACAAATTAACTGTGTGCCACAGCCTTGTGGAAGAGCTCCTAGGTTTGGACTGAGTGTCTCCCTTAAATCTCGGGGTGTCCCAGGTAAACTTTAATAAGAAGTGTTCAGACCAGGTTATTTCAACCGGTGTCTCTAGGCCAATCGGTGTGCTACATAGTATTTGATCAATGGCATGTCCTGCCTTATGTGTGGGACCTGATGGGGTTAGAGTGAGGTGCAGGGCTGATGTGGCCTCTAGGAAGGCTCTGGTCAGTTTGTCATCCGATTTATCTATACGAAGGTTAAAATCTCCAAGGATGATGACATTGGAGGATTTTGGTACTACGGGGACTAGGGCCGTATCTAGTGTCTATCAAAGCATGGTATTCTTGATTCACGTTTGCATGAAAAAGGATTAGGTTTTACTAAGTTTAATTCCAGCACCTGGTAAAACTCCTAATGCTGTGACACTCTGCACAACTTGGATTCAGCCCCTCGATCTGTGTGCAGGGGCAGGAAAACTGTGCTGCCACAGTGCCAACACTCCAGTTTTGGGGGAAACGAGACCACTGAGAAATAATGGATGTCCAAAGTATGCGCACCAATATTTCTTGAAAAACATTCTGAAACGCTCAGAGGGGCTTATTAGAGCTCCCACTAGGAAATTTGCTTATGGAACCAAATTCTTCACAAAGTCAGCAACAAATGGAAACCCCGAAAACCCCTACATTTCAACTGTAAGAACAGGACCCAAAAAACAAAACATGGGCTAAACTACAAGCACACAAGATAAGATTACCATAATATTCTTAGACTGGTATGTTAGTTAATCAAGACACAAAATATTTTTTTTTTGTTTTGTGGATATAAAAATTGACCTAATAATGGGAAGAGTGTCTGAAAGAAGCTTCACACAGTGCCTCCAGCTTACGCGTGAATGATGCATTGACTTATTTGATGATATATCTTCTAAAGAGTTACAGAAGCAATACAGAATCAAGTGGGGCGGATAACCATTACCTGAGACAATAAGCTCTTATGAGAAATCTAAGTAATGAGCAATCACTAAAGGTGAAGCCATATTGTTGTTATGGGCACTGAACAACATGTACAGGAATTCATGAGGAAATTACTGCTAGATACAGTAACTTCCCACCCCGACAGTTGCCTTGACAATTGCGATCTGGGTTCACATTCCGACAAGATCACCTCTGCCTTCCATCCTTGCAAGGTCATTAAATTGAGTATTCCTAATCTGTGTACTGGTAACATCTGCTATTTACAATGTTTAGAAATTATAGAAGTGTGGTATGGCACACTATATAAAACGTGATTATTATAAAATCTAGCTATTAAAATTATTGGCTGTTCCCTGCTGAGAGCAGCTTGACAGTAACAAACCACCTTAAGTTAAACAATGCTTGGACACTGTGCAATTAGTCTGGCACAGGCTTATTCTGATTAATGCAGAGAAATGTCAATTTCTGGAGCAAGAGTCTCCTGTTACCCCAAACTCCCTGAGGAGTCACTTGTGAGCTTATTAGGAGAACTGATGCAATGCAAGTGATGTCAAAACACATTGATCATTATAATTCCATAAAGGACTGACTCAAATGTGACATGGATGGTACAGAGTTGCCTAGAAACAAGATTGGCAATAAGCTGTGCTTCTCTTCACAACACAGGCATTGGCTGTATGAGGGCCGGGAGTGCTGCAAAACAATCATGCTGGAGTTCAGAACGTGAAAGAGCAATAAAGATGCATTTACATTTCATTTATATCTTGCCACATTTGTTGTGCATTAAGAGAGAGAGGTCAAATATAAGGCTATGTGTTCTGACAAACTGCTGCTTATTCTTTTAAAAGAGAGGTTGGTGTTTACTTTTTTTCTCTGGCTAGAAGATTTTGTAAAGTGCACTATGCTACAGTCTTGCTCGGTACAGTGAGCGTGGAAAAAGGCTATATGATGTCATTTTTTTCTAACAAACAACAAAATTAAAATAGCTGTAAATAAACTGTACCAATATTTGAGAAAATGTCAGGAGGTAGGAAAGCACAAACAAAGTACATGTTTTGCTGTAATTCTGAAGTGTGATGGAAAAAAGGTTTTAGTAGGATTTAAAAAAATCAATACGCACTGTGATGTGCAAATGGAATATTCACTGAAACCTGATTATCATTTGTGATTTTTCTAGTTTGATCAGCAAAACTGTATGTCTGTGCAAATGTAGTGGCCATTTCAATAGAGACTGTGCTGTATATAAATGATAATACTCTGCCATACCATGCTTTATTAATATAATTGCAACAGTGGGTTCCAAAATGCAACAATAACTATATACTACACCATTATCACTCTTCTGCTGAATACATTTGCTACACTTGTTCTTTATATAACACTTGGATTGTTTACAATCCTTTTGGCTTCAGTGAAGTCACATTAATGGCAGCACCCCTCTCTGAAAATTGTTCTAAGCAACTATAGAACAAGAGCTGCCCTTATACCGATGCAACCTGAGCTATCAACAATTCTTCATATACAATCCTTCTCATTGGTTCTGTTGAACACTCATTACAATGATTAGCCAAGATGGCTTCCTGCAATTATTACCAAACGTGTTTTAAAAAGTTACTGGCCAGCACTTCTTATTCGAACAAGCTTTATGTACAACAATAATCAATGTTCCATACTGCTATGATCTCCAGAGAAATATATGAGTACAGTGTGTCCCACTGAGCTAGTAAACCACAACCAAATGTATCAAGAAGAAGTGACCATGAAGTGATATGTCCCTGTGAGCCTTTTTCATAAAGGGCCTTTACCATTGTGGCGGAGGCACTGCTGTTGTGGGGAGTCTCTACACTCGGCGCATAATCTCCTCAACGAGAATCCTCATTGCAAAGATTCCACACCGAGTGCGGGACACCCCAATTACTGCGAGGACCCCGCTACAAGTGCGGACGCCCTTTGTGAACCAGGCCCTGTGTGTTTATGACACACATTAAACATATTTTCAACACGATGGACCAATGTCACAATGCAGTTTGTTTATTATGCATGTCAGTGATGTTTCAACCCTCAGCGGGACAAAGGTGTCTCATCAGGACAAGAAGAAGAATGGGACATCTGTATTGGCCAAAAAGTGAAGAATGGGATTGGTTCAAAAAGTGGGTGACACATGTGATAGTGATCTCCTGTGGAGAAATATCAAGTACTTACTCAGAGGGTGTAATGTAATACAACCAGTGAACTAACTTCCTAGGTTAATCTGTGCCAGTAGTTACAGGTGGTGGGCACAAGAAGTAATTTGTGGGGACCTGGCCTCATTTTTTTGTCAAACGACTTTGACCCACAACAAGAGAGAGAAAGGCAGCAGAAAAGAGAGAAGGAAGGAGGAAGAGAAAGAGGATAACTGAAACAAAGGAAGACTGCAAGAATTAAAAACAACCTGCAAGAGTGAGATAAAGTTACAAAAAATGTAGTGTCATGGGAGAAAGTAGCATGGGGTGGAATCAAAACTAGGCAGCCATGGAATTCAACAACCTTGATGTTTAGCGGCATCAATCATTGACTCCTAATAAAAGGTTTTAACCCCTGCACTTTAAAAAAAAATAGGCACTTGTCAGATTCTGTTTTTAGTAATGAAGTTAGATGTTTATCGTATGGGAAAAACTAACTATTATGAGGGAGTATGTAACTACTTTAAATGAAATAAAGTACAACTGCAATTTATCTACAAGGTCAGCAACACCCAGATTCACTACCTGGATCTGTTCATTAAAGTTGAATTGACATGAATCTCTTGGTACAATGCAGACAACAACCAGTAGTGTGTGATGCACATCCAGCCACAGGCATAGCTTGCATTGGTGTAGCAGGCATGTTGGACAGGCCACCCGAAGGGCGTGCTCCCTCCCCGCATGGCAGGGCCCGAGCCCCGGCCCGCCAGGCGTGACCCACAAGAATCACCCGCACCCCGTCTCCCGACGGAACTCCTGCCCCCGGACCTCCATGTATCACGGGACCGAGCCACCACCGGCTCCCCCGGCCGGATCAAGCCGCCATCTTGGGCCCTGCGCCACGAGGCCGCGTGGCCTCCACCCGACCCTAACCCTGGGCCGGGCCGGCCCCGACATCCCGGCACCACCATCCACCCAGGAGGTGAGCGGACCACTTGGCAGGTCAATGGGAGAACGAAGCGTCAAAGGCTCTCCCCCGCCATGTGCCGATCACCTCCAGCTCCCCCAGGCGCTGGCTCCACCCGCTGCTGGGTGTCTGGACACCTTCATCCCGGACCCTCCGACCTCCAAGTGCGAGGGTCCGGACATCAAAGGGCGCCAGACCTATAACTAGGGCAGCTCCGGAGCAGGACGGTAGTTGTATCCTGGAGTCGAGAGACACCGAGAGAACTCAGCCTTGACGGACTACTGGCGCTGCCGTAGCCCTACCTTGTGAACTATCGTCCTGCCTGCTGCCGCTGGCGCTGCCGCGGCCTTCTGCAACATCCATCCTCGTCGGGACCTGCTGGCGCTGCCGCGGTCCGTTGTAACGACCATCTTCACCGGGACCTGCTGGCGCTGCCGCGGACCGTGTATCGACCATCTTCCCGGGACCTGCTGGCGCTGCCGCGGACCGTGTATCGACCATCTTCCCGGGACCTGCTGGCGCTGCCGCGGACCGTGTATCGACCATCTTCACCGGGACCTGCTGGCGCTGCCGCGGCCCGTCCCAGCTAGAACACCAAGCTCGAGGATTGTGAGCTATCCACCATACCACCGCAACTACCAGACTGATAACCAGACTGACCCGCTACCCCCTTTTCCCCATCTTGAGAGACTTGAATCGAGGGGACCCCTGAGTCCAGACCTCCTTGTACCATTTCATCGTACCTTAAGAAATCACCTATAAAGAACGTTAAATCCTATCCTTGTGTGGTGTCTGTCTGTGGGGGGGAAGTTATTTATCTGTACGATCGCTGGAGACGGCTCTCCCCGGAGACCTCTCCCCTTGTCCTCGGCCGACCCTCCCGGTCCGTCTAACATTGGTGGCCAGCGGCGCGATCCGAATCAACGCGTAATCGTACAGAGAGTAGCTCACCCCACGACAAAACCACGATGTCAGCCAAAGATAGCGGTTCCACTGAAAAGTTCCAAATGGATAAGTTGGAAGAATATAGCCACCGCGAACTTAAACAATTCTGCATGGAACTAGGCATTGCTACCACCGGCCTGAGTACCAAAGACGATTTGAAGCACGCCCTTGAGTCGTGGGCAGAAACTGGGGTCACCGGATCCCCCGACCAAAACAGTGTCGCACCAGAGGGGAACGCCACGGCTCCCGAGGAGCGGAGAACTGGCCTCTCGCAGGAGGAGATCCAAGAAAGAGAAAGAACCAGATTACATGAGTTAGAAATGGCACGACTCAAGATGGACGGTGAACTAAAGTTAGCCGAGCAGAAACTAAATCTAGAACATCTGCGGCTCCGAGAAGAGCGAGAAGAAAAACAGAGACAAAGAGAGCTCGAGGAAAAAAGAATAACACTTGAACACGAGCGCAAACTGGCGGAAATAGAACTTCGGAAACAGAATAAAGAACCGGGGGTGCCTGAGCGACCGCACACCCCGGGAGCAACCGAGAAAAAAGTCCACATCCCCAAGGATGTTGTCCGAGAGTATGTCCGAGAAGACGACATACAACAGTGGTTCAAAGCCTACGAGATCGCCATGACCTCCCACCGGATCGACCGGAGTGATTGGGGAGCCGGACTATGGGGGAGGTTCGTCAACGAAGGCCGCGATGCCCTATTGCAGCTCCCAGATCACCAGATGTCGTCCTACGACCACATGAAGGCTGCCCTCCTCACCCGCTACGGCCTCACACCCGAGATGTACCGCCAGAGGTTCAGAGACTGCACCCGGATCCCGGGTACAACTTGGGTGGAGTACGTCAACTATTTCAGCCGAGCCTTCGAGGGTTGGATCAAGGGGAGCCATGTAACGACCTACGAACAACTCTTTAACCTTATGGTATGGGAGCACCTGTCGAACAACTGTTTCGTCGAGCTCAGGCAGCACCTCCTCGACAGTAAATTGACTGACCCCCGGCAACTCGCCGCCGAAGCTGACCAATGGGAAAGCACCCGAGTGGGCCGGAGAGGACCACCCGAGCAAAACCGAAACAACCAAGGCCAGCACCGTCCCCGGGGAGGAGGAGGAGGCCAGGGGCGGGGGAGAGACACCATCCCGGCAACCCCCGTGGCCAGCACCCCGCCCCCGGCCGGCCGGGGCAACCCCCCGATGCGCCCGGGGTTCCGAGCCAACGTCACGTGCCACCGATGCCAGCGAGTCGGCCACTACGCCAATGACCCGAGCTGCCCGCAGAACCAAACACCAAAGCCCCGCCAGGTAGCTGCCGCCGCCCTGGGGGAAGAACGACTATCAGAGGAACAGGAAGAATATGAGCCGGCCCAGCAAGAGTGGGAACCGGCCGCCATGGTTCTAGCGTGCCTAGGGGGAAAAGACATGGTCCCGCGGGCTCCCCTACCCGCCAACACCCGGAAATACGGCCAGTGGGTGACCATTAATGGGCGTCGGGCCGAGGCCTTACGTGACACAGGCGCCAGTGTGACGGCCGTCCGCTGTCACCTGGTGAAGCCCGAGCAGATCCTACCGAACATTCTCTGCCCCGTCCGCTCAGCCGACAATTCCGAAAGTCTGTGTCAAATGGCCTGCGTCCCCTTCGAATGGGGAGGGGTCTCCGGCCTGTTGAAAGTGACGGTCCGGGATGATGCCCCCGTGGACTGCCTCCTGGGGAATGACCTTGAGAGTTCCCCGTGGGCCACCGTCGAAAGAAGAGAGCACCTGGGGATGCTGGGCCTCCCGGACTGGGCCTGCGTAACCACCCGGTCCATGGCCGCCCGTGCCGTCCCCCGATCAGAAGAACCAGAATGGCCAGCACCTCCACCCCCGGTCGCCCCAGTAGAGGACAACGACGAGGCCAACCCCCCAGAACCAACGGCCGAAGGGGTCGCGCAACCACAGGACCTTCCCGGCCTGGCTCAGTGGCGTCAAGAAGGGGGGCCCACCCAAGAACAGTTCCGCCAGGAGCAAAAGACCTGCCCCTCCCTCGAGGGACTCCGCCAGCAAGCCAGCGCCCAGAGCGCAGGGGACTCCACCGGAACTCATTGGGTCTATTGGGATAACGACCTGCTATACAGCGAACAAAGAATCGCAGAGCTAGGGGCCAGTCGAGTGCTGGTGGTACCTCTCCGCTTCAGAGACTTCCTACTAACTCTGGCCCACGATGTCCCCCTGGCTGGACACCTGGGCCAGGACAAAACCTACAGTCGCCTCGTGACTCACTTTTTTTGGCCGAAGATGCGGAACGACGTCCTTAACCACTGCCGGTCCTGCCCCACGTGCCAGGCCAGTGGGAAGAGCGGCCGTAAGCTGAAAGCCCCTCTGCAACCCTTCCCAGTGGTCACCACCCCGTTCGAGAGGGTAGGAATAGACATTGTGGGGCCCCTGGACCCCCGCACGGCACAAGGACATAGGTTCATCCTGGTACTGGTGGACCACGCCACCCGCTACCCCGAGGCGGTACCCCTACGAACTGTAACAGCTCCGGTGGTTGGCCGGGCCCTAATGGGGATCTTCTCCCGGGTGGGCTTCCCCCGGGACGTCGTCAGCGACCGAGGCACGAACTTTATCTCAAAATATATGAAGTCCCTCTGGCAACAGTGCGGGGTCACCTACCGATTCACGACCCCCTATCACCCCCAGGGGAACGGACTAGTGGAGCGATTCAACCGCACCCTCAAGGGGATGATTGGGGGATTAGAAGAACCCCTCCGTCGCCAGTGGGATGTACTACTCCCATGCCTCCTCTTCGCCTATCGAGAAGTTCCCCAGAAGTCCCTCGGCTTTAGCCCTTTCGAACTCCTGTACGGGCACCCTGTGCGAGGGCCCCTCAGCCTCGTCAAAGAAGGTTGGGAGATGGCCCCGCTAAAGACCCCTCCAGACATCTTCAAGTACCTCCTGGCCCTACGCAATCAGACCCGGCGCTTCAGGGAGATGGCCAAGGCGAACCTCGAGGCCAGTCAGGAGGACATGAAAAAATGGTACGATCACAATGCCTCCTCCGTCGAGTTCGAACCTGGTCAACAAGTGTGGGTGATGTCCCCCACCGAACCATGTGCCTTGCAAGATAAATGGACGGGGCCCTTCAAAGTGGTCGAGCGCAAAAGCCCCGTCACTTACCTCATCGACATGGGGACCCCCCGGAACCCCCTCCGGGTCCTCCACACCAACAGACTCAAACCACACTTTGTGCGCTCAGAACTCAGCCTCCTGATGGCTACGGACAGTGGGGCGGAGGAGGACTCCGAACCCCTCCCGGATCTCCTGAAGACTCAGGAGAACGACGGTTCCGTGGACGGGGTCCGGCTCTCCGATGCCCTCACCCCAGAGCAACGCCAGGGCTGCCGGGACCTCCTGCTGCGGTTCGCTACACTGTTCTCCCTCACCCCCGGGATCAACCCTTGGTGCTTGCACGACGTGGACACCGGGGACAGTCCCCCTATCCGACACCGGGCCTACCGCGTGCCAGATCGGGCACGGGCCTGCATCCAGGAGGAAGTGGCCAAAATGCTCACGATCGGGGTCATCGAGCCCTCGGACAGCCCCTGGGCCAGCCCGGTTGTACTGGTCCCCAAAGCCGCCGCCCCCGGCACCACACCTGAACTGAGATTCTGCGTCGACTACCGGGGCTTGAACGCTGTCACCCGGACCGACGCTCATCCTATCCCCCGAGCGGATGAATTGATCGACCGGCTGGGGGCCGCCCGCTACCTCAGCATCTTCGACCTAACAGCGGGCTACTGGCAGATCGGTCTCACACCCCGGGCTCAGGAACGGTCCGCCTTCTCTACCCCCGATGGCCACTACCACTTCAAGGTCATGCCCTTCGGCATGAAGAATGCCCCCGCTACTTTTCAACGTCTAGTGAACCAGGTCTTGGTGGGGCTCGAAGAGTTCAGCGCCGCCTACCTGGACGATATCGGTGTGTACAGCCGCCACTGGTCCGACCACCTCCTCCACCTCCAAGAGGTCCTGCAGGCCCTCCAGCGGGCCGGCCTCACGATTAAGGCCGGCAAATGCCAAATTGGTCAAGGGTCCGTGACCTACCTCGGGCACCAGGTGGGAAGCGGGCTGGTGGCCCCGCTGCAACTTAAAATTGCTGCCATCCAGTCCTGGCAGCCCCCCGTCACCCAGACCGAGGTCCGAGCCTTCTTGGGGCTCACCGGCTACTACCGGCGGTTCGTGAGGGACTACGGCAGCATTGTGGGGCCCCTCACGGGTCTCACGTCCAAAAACCAGCCGAAGCGGATCAACTGGACCCCCGACTGTCAAGCGGCCTTCGAAAAGCTGAAGGCCGCCCTGTGCACCGCCCCTGTGCTCCAGGCCCCCGATTACAGTCGGGAATTCATTGTACAGACGGACGCCTCCGATCACGGCATCGGAGCGGTTCTTTCCCAACTGAACCCCGAGGGTCATGACCAGCCGGTGGCCTTCATCAGCAGACGTCTCCTGGCCCGAGAACAGCGCTGGAGCACAATCGAGAGGGAGGCCTTCGCAGTGGTGTGGGCCCTCAAAAAGCTCCGGCCCTATCTCTTCGGTACCCACTTCCGGGTACAAACCGACCATCGACCCCTGCAGTGGCTGATGCAGATGCGGGGGGAGAACCCAAAACTATTGCGCTGGTCCATCTCCCTGCAGGGAATGGACTTCACCGTGGAACATCGACCGGGCCAAGACCACGCCAACGCAGATGGCCTGTCACGCTTTTTCCGCCTCGACGAGGAGAGTCCCCAGGAAGATGGGTGACTCTCCCCGCCTTCAGCTGGGGGGGACGCATGTTGGACAGGCCACCCGAAGGGCGTGCTCCCTCCCCGCAGTGCAGGGCCCGAGCCCCGGCCCGCCAGGCGTGACCCACAAGAATCACCCGCACCCCGTCTCCCGACGGAACTCCTGCCCCCGGACCTCCATGTATCACGGGACCGAGCCACCACCGGCTCCCCCGGCCGGATCAAGCCGCCATCTTGGGCCCTGCGCCACGAGGCCGCGTGGCCTCCACCCGACCCTAACCATGGGCCGGGCCGGCCCCGACATCCCGGCACCACCATCCACCCAGGAGGTGAGCGGACCACTTGGCAGGTCAATGGGAGAACGAAGCGTCAAAGGCTCTCCCCCGCCATGTGCCGATCACCTCCAGCTCCCCCAGGCGCTGGCTCCACCCCTGCTGGGTGTCTGGACACCTTCATCCCGGACCCTCCGACCTCCAAGTGCGAGGGTCCGGACATCAAAGGGCGCCAGACCTATAACTAGGGCAGCTCCGGAGCAGGACGGTAGTTGTATCCTGGAGTCGAGAGACACCGAGAGAACTCAGCCTTGACGGACTACTGGCGCTGCCGTAGCCCTACCTTGTGAACTATCGTCCTGCCTGCTGGCGCTGCCGCGGCCTTCTGCAACATCCATCCTCGTCGGGACCTGCTGGCGCTGCCGCGGTCCGTTGTAACGGCCATCTTCACCGGGACCTGCTGGCGCTGCCGCGGACCGTGTATCGACCATCTTCCCGGGACCTGCTGGCGCTGCCGCGGACCGTGTATCGACCATCTTCCCGGGACCTGCTGGCGCTGCCGCGGACCGTGTATCGACCATCTTCACCGGGACCTGCTGGCGCTGCCGCGGCCCGTCCCAGCTAGAACACCAAGCTCGAGGATTGTGAGCTATCCACCATACCACCGCAACTACCAGACTGATAACCAGACTGACCCGCTACCCCCTTTTCCCCATCTTGAGAGACTTGAATCGAGGGGACCCCTGAGTCCAGACCTCCTTGTACCATTTCATCGTACCTTAAGAAATCACCTATAAAGAACGTTAAATCCTATCCTTGTGTGGTGTCTGTCTGTGGGGGGGGAAGTTATTTATCTGTACGATCGCTGGAGACGGCTCTCCCCGGAGACCTCTCCCCTTGTCCTCGGCCGACCCTCCCGGTCCGTCTAACAAGGCACAATACAAAGGAGCACAGAGGTCTAGTGGGCCACACAGAAACCTCAATATTGCTGTATTCCACAGTTTAAACAGCGACGAGGGGGCCCATTTCCTTTCTTGCACTAGGGATGGTGCCACACTGGCTACACTAGTGCATACAGCGAGAAACCCAAACCATTGACATGAAAAGTGACATGCATAAAAAAGCTCTGCATGCAGCAAAGTTGGTCAGGACACATTTTTATTTCAAGGAAACCAAGGGCAGCAACTGAACGTTTTATAGGACAAAGGGCCTCATTATGAAGGCGAGCGGACATCAGTCCGCCCGCCATCGTTGCAGTGCTGGGACCGCCCGCCAGACATGTGGCGGTCCCACCACACATATTAGGCCATACTGGCGGGCGCATCCCGGGCCCTTAACATTGCGGACGGTGTTGCTGGATGCAGCACCATTCGCAATGTCAAATTGGCATGCACTGCATTTCCCTGCACTGCATGGCAGGCACCACGTGGTTGCAGTGCAGAGAAATGCAGGAGGGTACCATGGGTACCCCCCCCCAGTGCAGCAACATCCCCCCCAAACCCAATCCCCGCCAGCCTTTCCATGGCGGCATCGCTGCCATGGAAAGGCCTTTTTCTACCCACATCCTAATTTAGTGGACGGTGCCTGCTAGGCACCGCCACCATTTTAGGAGACCTGCACTGTCCGCCAGGCAATAGGTACGATTGCCTTTAGCAGTGAAGCGGCGGACGGACTTTGCGTCCACCGCGGTACTCACCGCCATCCTAATTGTGCAGTGGGTAATACGCTTAGTGATGGCGGAAGGACCACCACCGCCGTCCCGGCGGTGGCGGTCCTTCCGCAATCCTAGTGACCCCCAAAGTTTCCAAAGATTTAGAATTGAGAAAACACAAACGAAATAGCATTTGTTAAGATCTCATCTCTTCTTATGGCTAAAAACAAATACAAACTCTGTGGAGTACCTTATATGGTTATTATAAACTCAATAAATGTATCACAGGTTTCAATTTTACAGCCAAGCACATCAGACGGATCATAAAGAAACAAAGGAAAAAGTGAAATATCTTGCCATCTGAAATCACACTTTTAACATTTCTGTCCCGTTGAGGTTTTACTGACAATAAACCTAGTAACCCAACCTTGTTACCAGGACCTGCAGCAGGATTTTTTAGCAGTCACGGATGCAAGTCATGTGAACTGTCCATTGCTAACACCAAGAATCAATATAAGGTGAAAGGTTTAACAAATTAAAAGTCATTACCTCTGGAACTACATTCTGTAAATATGTGCTTAGCTGTCCATAGACATACTTTCACAGGAACATCTCGTGCTGTTTGAAATACGCTATTTGTTAAATTTGGGTAGTATTATAATGCAATACAAGCTGTTCAATGGCCAGAATTTTGTCTTTTAACACAAGTCTAAACTAATAATTTAAATTTTACATAGTTTTATACTTATTTATTAACCACAGTGATGGTGACTTAATGAAAAAGCTCCGGCCATTACACAAAACATTAAATTGCAACACTTAGCAACCAAGTGAACAAAATATAAAGGAAGAAATATGAATACACTTGAGATGAATTTGTCATAAGTATCCAGAATTTTGGATATTTGTTAATTCAACATACTTAAGTAACACATTTTGAGGTATATCCATATTGGTCTCCATTCTTCAAAGGTTGCTTTAAGATTAGAAGAAAAACTTTGTACTGCATTTTTATATGTGCCTGTGCCGAATAGTATGTCTGCCACAGGGTGATGTGAATGAACCATGAAAATATGATGAATGACGAGGCAATGCCTGATCATCAATTCTTTCTCTGTATTGGCATCTACCTATTTTTACTTCTTCTCATTTTCTTTTTTTATGGCTTTAATGTCCACTTCTTACACAACACCATCACGATAGAGAAGATGTTTTAGTTGCAAGACCTCTGTGGTATTATTGCTCACTTCATCTAAATTCTTACTAATATTCATAGGAGGACACATCTTGTTTAAGTAGATGTCCCAAAACCTATTTTTGCACACATTTTTAAAACTAAATGCAAAAATGCATTGACTATTCCGTACCTAGGCATTTGCGTGGCTAAAACGCGAGTTGTAAAATGTGTGTTGGACCTTTCTCCAGACATACGGTTTGTCACAGCAGTGATGATCTTCTTTTAGTGCCTTTTCAGGTAATTACCTGAAAGGTAGTGAAGCAGAGTGTTGCCGCCTCATTGAAGTGGGTCCTGGCACGACACCGCTCGGCTTACATGCAGGGTGCTCGGTGTGCGATGTCGTTAAGAGCTGCCTTACTCTGCTGCTTGATCTTCCCAGTGCAGATATACCTCCAGGCCTCCTCTACTAGGCCGGTGGTAGGGGAGTAGAAAGATGGGGACAGAGGTGTCTTCCCTCACCCACATTGCTTTATTCTCACACCAATAACTTGGGAGCATGGGCAGAGCTCCTCTTCTATGGGTCATATTGGTTTCCTGGGAGGTGCAGGTTGGTGGCAGCCAGTGTCTGAGGCCTGTGCAAACATACTCTGCAGGTACACTATGTTAGCTTACCTGCCACTGCCTTGCCAAACGCCAGGGCAGAGATTGCCGCTCATCCATAGTAAACGATCCAAGATGGTTGCATTCATCATTATAATAATAAATGAGGTTTTACCAATGCATCATGACTATCCACTTCTGTGCTCTCTTTCTGTTTCCTGGCTCTACAGTTACAAAGGTTCAGGTTTTCTGGCAGGTTCGTAATCTCTCTGTTTTTTTTTCCCTGTTGCGTTTTTGTACCTTGACAGACCTCAGTGCTTTAATGATCTTTGCTTTCCATCCGCACTGTATCTTTTCAGTGTAATTCTGTGCCTGGCGTCTTTCCTGAGCCTTTGTTTTAATTCTTTTCTTCGACTATTCATCTTGGCTGCGTAGTTTTTCCTGCCATTACAGCTTTTTCTCCAGTTCTGCGACCGTTCTCTGCAGATCCTGTCCTATAGACCCGCATCACGTTTTGTGTATGGGCCGAGAGCTCCAGAGTTGTCGCAATTACCTCAGGAATACCAAACCAATCGTTGAGGAACCATTGCTGCATCAAGCAGTTAACACAGAGATGCACTCCTAAAACCATGAACATTCCGGTAACAGATGCTCCTTCACCTGTCAGGTAAAGGATTGTGGTTAATGTGGGTGGAAAAGGTAGAGACCATACTGCGAAGCAAAATGGCCGTTTCGTTTGGTTCGGTTGAGCCTGTAAGCCTCTCCCTGTGGGCCATATTAACAAGAACAGCGATAACTGCCGCTAAAGCGGCGATAAGGGGCCTGATAATGAAGGACCATAAACCTGGGCTTCTATTGGAATTCTCAAGGGCATATTATCAAGCCCCTTATCGCCGCTTTAGCGGCAGTTTCCTGCCGCTAAAGCAGCGATAATGTTATCGCCGTTCTAGATAATATGGCCCAAGTCTTTCATGGCCCGTTAGTTGCAGGTAAAAGACCTGTCAAGACCTGCTCTTCCAGGTGGCCACATCTCACTTTCCCTCCCGCCATGGTTTTCTCATTCCACGAGGGGCTGAATGTAAAACATGCAGTAGGGTTGATGTTCTTTCACTGCAGCAATATTCTCTCAGATTCTTGGGTGAAACCATGCTGTCAAGATGAAGCACATCCATGATCAATAGCTCCAGCTTGGCCACCGGAAGATGGGCTCGTATGCAAATATGTCATACCAATGGATATCAACAACATAGAGGATAAACGTGGAATCTGCATACGCACGGGGATCTCCTAATCCATCCCTTTTACATTTATAAGAACCTATCCAAATACACACTACAAGGATTACAGAAGAAAAAGGACCATCGTACTGCTTACAATATTATATATTTAATTCATAAGAAATTACTGTAATCATCATCAGTTCAGTACACATATACACATACATTAGCACATACAGCAGAAACATAAGCCGGGGGATTCAGGCCTTAGGCCACTGGATGAAAAGTGGGCCAAAATAATTATAGAAAAAAGGGAGAGTAAAGAGGGTGATGGATTTGCCACAATTCTTTTTCTGGGAGGTGGGGGGATGGTACAACCCTACACTACCATTTAGAGTCTCATCTGTGTGAGTGGTATTTATCTGCAGCAGTCTCTGGATATGGGATGCTTACTGGTTGGGGGCACACACTGTTAAAAGGACCAGCTTTTCACAGGCGTTCTCCTATTCCAACTCCGTTTACAAAGATCACCACCTCTTTTGGGAGAGGCCCTGCCGGCTGATTTAAGAGGTCTTTGAATGTGAGCTGCACAGAAGGCACTTTTCCAGCGTTAAAAATTATAGGGCTAGATGTATGAAGCATTTTTGCCATCTCCAACGGCCTTAATCTCAAATTGCAATTCAGTAACAATTTCCATCCGCAAATAGATACCAATTCAGTATTTGGAAGGAGTGTGTTTAGGGCGTCCGTTCCAAATGGCGAACAACTATTACCGTGCCGGCAACACTACGCATGGCTTTACTTCGCAAGCGTTACAACGCATGCGACGTTACCATGCGTGGACATTGCGACACATACCATTACATTGCATGCGCTTGCGCGTGCAATGTATTGGCGATGCTGGAACCGAGAGCAGAGACAGCGACGCTGCACAGGAACCACGAGGAAACAAAGGTAAGGGTATGTTTTAGGGTTTAGGGCTTAGGATTTGGGGTAGTGTCAGGGGGTGATAGTGTATATTACTGTTTTACAGATTAGGGTTTTTAGGGCTTAGGGTTTGGGGTAGTGTCAGGGGGTGGTAGTGTCTGCTATTGTTAGGGCTTAGGGGCAGAGGGTTGTAGTGTATGGTCATGTTTGAGTGTTTAGGGTCAGGTTTTTTTATTTAGGATGCGGGGAAATGGGGTCCGTTGTAAAGGCATTTACTATGCATTTCTAAGGAGATGCGAACTAATGCCATCCATTGTAATTGCATGTGTTGTAACGTACATCGCAAACTAAAAATCGCGTTGTAAAGGCACGCGTTGTTTTGGTTCGCGATGTATCATCATACATCCGTTCCAAATATCGAACCTGAATTGAATGTTTTGTGACCAAAATGAGGTCACAAAACATTCGCACTTTGCAACCAGCTCATAGTTGGTGCTAGCCCATTCGCAAATGAGAAGGGGTCCATTTGGACCCTTTCCCGTTTGAGAATGTTTAAAAATATATTTTTAAGAGCAAGCAGTGGTCTCAAACGCATCCTGTTTTACTTTAAGGAGAGCATTTAAAAAATAAATGATTGCTTTATTTAAAAGCTCTCACAAACATGATGGTCTGCTGACCCTAGCAGGCCACCATCTCTGTGATTACAGCGAATCCTTGTGGGTCACAAATTGTGACCTACCTCATTAATAATCATGAGGTATATCTAAATCACTAATGGGACAGATATTACTTTTGTACATGGGTAATAGCAATTATCAAATAGCGAGTCGCAAAAAACGCTATTCGGTAATCGCTATTACTAATCTACACACATCTGTCCCCAAATTCTGTAGACAATTCTTTTTCTAGAGTACATCACTGATATGGCACTAAGTGTCCATAAGGAGTGAGCCCTCCTTGCCCCACCCCCTTATGATCCTCCAAGCCTGGACACCAGGACGAGGTCAATGGATTGCGTGCAAGTGGGAAACAAAACACTATATTAAATGGCTTCTTGTGTTCAAAGGATAGAAACAGATCAGTTCTATTATTAAAAATGTACATAAAGGTGTCTTACAGTTAGTCAATAGGTGAGATTTGTGCTGTTAATAAGAACTTGTTTTCTTTTTAGGTTGCTAGTGTCAATAAGGTTTTGCTTGTAGCAATAGCAGGCTTTGACATATGTTGTTAATAGTTCGGAAGCAACAAGATATTAAGCTAATAAAGAAAATGTAATCAGCGTGTAATGCTCGGAAAGAGAAACAAGTTGTTGTATATAGCTTATGTCTCAAAAGCATGAGAATGGGCTTGCCCTTGTCTTGTACCCTCATTGTAATGGAATCCTGGCACTGCAGGATTCCACATAAGGGATCTTGAGCCAGCGTTCCGTTGTGGGCAGTTGGACACTGGCCAGCAAGGGAGCTGCTCAGGGCCGGACTGGCTGTAGCGGGCACCTGGCATTTCCCGGTGGGCCGCCAGGCTGGGGGCCGGTTTTGGGTCCCTGGGGGGCTGGTTTTGTTACAGGCCTGTTATTCGACGCCTGTAACAAAATCAGCCGAAACCGGCCCTGGCAAACAGCTCGACCACACTCCCAACCCCCAGGGGGGCCAGTCGAGCACTTTGCCAGGGCCGGTTTTGGTTCCCAGTCCAGCCCTAGAGCTGCTGCTCTTAACCATTGCTGCCAAATAAAGTCACTTACCTTCATCAACCTGGTGTTTGCCTGTGTTTCTTCACAACAATTTTGGTGACGATCATGAGGCCAGTGCGGTGAAGGAGTAGTACACTAGAAGTTATGAGAAGTGGTGCTGCGCAATAACAACAGCAGCAGAACGGACTAAAATCCATTGGAATGGTGGAGATCTCCCGGATTCTATGTGCTGGTGCAGGATAAAGTTTTGTCCAGCTGCCTGACTTGTATGTAAGGGAGCGGCATAGGGGCACATCTCAGGCCCCACTTCTCTGGACTGTAGCGGAGGTGGTGTGGCGTAGAATGCCAACTACGCACGCAGCTGCCATACTTAGACTTTAGTTTAAAGTCCAGCGGGTGCAGTTTAGTACTGTTGATGCGCACCCCAGCACTACCTCTGTCGTAGGATGTGGTGGCCATCTTGGGACTCTATATCAAAGAGGAAACCCAGTGACACCAAAATAAAGTAGCCGCCATCTTGGGCAAAGCTGAAGAAGTTTACTTTGGGCGCATTTTAGAATGGTAATGTGCACACCACGTTAACACACTCGCACACCAAAGGCAGCATGCTTGTTTGAACGGTGATGCGCACACCTTGTGATTGAACTTCGACTCAGTGCGCACACTACTGATGAGGCATAATAATAGCAATATGGGCTTCATTGTAAAGATACATTTTTTACAACTCTACATACAGTGTGTTTCACTGTGATAAGCACACTATTATTGGCGCTTTTGTGGTTTAGAGGCACGCTGTACTCTGTGTTACAGTGCGCTTCTCAGTGGTACGCACACTTTTGATTTCAACACAGTTGCTTTATCAGTGGTTTTTTTCTATGGAGTGGGTCCTAATGTTTGATAACTATTTAGAAGCGTTAGATGGGGAAGGGTTTCAATAGGCAAAGAAAAAGTCATTGATGTTGAGTGCTCTAGGCAAAGAGGGGCAACGGGTGTTTCCATACTTGCCCCAGCAACTGAGGTGAATGGTCAGTCTATCCCTGATGTCTTTAAAGAAGCCAGGCACAGGTTAGAAATTATTTATGCCAAAGAGAAGAATCTTGTTATGACTATATATAAGTTCTAAACGCAACATCGAAAGGTGGAGGAGACTATAGAAGTGTTTGTAGATAGGTTGTGTGAGTTATCTACCAAATGTAGTTTTGGAGCACTGACAGATGAACTCATTAGACACCAAATTATTGTGCAGTGTAAAAACAAAAAATGCAGTAGAGGCTATAGGCGGCTAAGAACCCAACATCATGTGATGCCATAGAGATAGCCAAAGTGCTGGAGCACTCAGATTTCTGCATGAAGGAACTGGAAAAGAAGAATCAGGGTAATGTGGCTTTGGAAATTGGAGCTGTTGTGTGAGAAGCTGGCTTAGTTTATGGTGCACACTTATGTAAGTGGGCACCCTGCACTTATCCAGACAACCCCTATGGTGACTTTAGTGGTCTTAGACAACCTTAGAAAGCTCTCTAAGTGGTAGCTGTTGAGAGTCATGACTATACCCAGGAGATGTAGAAAGACCCAAATAACTACCCGAGGTAAGTAACCAGGAACCCCGCAGAGGCCATGTGCAGTGTGAGAACACAACAGCGGGCTCAATACAAGTCAATGGGTAAGTTGCAGTTGCAATTTTGAAGAAGAAGGACCCTTCCCAGTGGACCCTGAAGAAACCCCATGAAGGAAAGGAGGTTGGAGACCAACCCCACCCGTGGATACCCTAGGAACCAGGATACCTACACCAGGGAAGCCGGGTGCATAGGTGTGAAGTGGCATCAGAAACCGGCATCAAACTCAATGGAGGACTTCAGGAAGATGCCGCTGCTGGGGAAGGCGAGTGTCTGGTGGATCCCAAAGGTGGATTCAAGTTTAGAAGCACCTGCAAGCTGAAGGACAGAGTCAATGCCACTAAGGGGTGACCAGGAGGCATGGAAGACGCTGGAGGTTGGGGCTGCATGGAGACCGAAGATCTTGGAGGAATGAAGCCAACAAGCCTTTGCCACAGTAAGTCGAGGCGGTGCACAGGGTTTGGTTCCTGTGGCTCCTATGAGGGATACTGGCCTCAGACTTGGTGAGAGGAGAGGGCAGGCCTCAAGGGATGTGAAGAACCACAATCTGTGTTGCAGAGCCTTTTGGAGTCCGTGGGAGCTCGGGATTAGCAGACCAGTTTGTTTCGTTGGGGTGCCTGCAGATGCAGGGAAGTGACTCCTTCACTTCAAGGGAGATTCCTTCAGGTGTCTTGGATGTCCACAGGCCTTGGCAGGTTCCTGCATGTTGCAGCAGATGAGCAGGGCGACAAGACCAGGAGTAGCAAGAGTCTTCCTAGTTGCAGTCTTGATGCCCAGAGTGCAGTCCAGCGAAGTCCAGAGAGCCAGATGGTTGAAGTGGTGTCTTGAAATGAATCTTGTCCCACGACGAATCTAGGAACCCAACTACAGGTAAGCCCTTAAGTACCCTAAGGAAAGGGTTGGGGCAATTCAGGGTTCCCTCCCAAGGGATGGATCGGACAGTGGGGAAGATACTCCCATGTCCTTTGTCCTGTTTCGCACCAGAGCAGGAGCCAATGGCTCCCCGAGCTGCTTTGAACTGGACTATGCATGGAAGGCACCAAATGTACCCTTCAAGCAGACTGGGTGGTGCTGGAAATTGCTCCCACACCGGCCCCAATACACTAAATCCTGTCTAGAAGGTGGTCACACCTCCCTGCGACAGGATATCTATTGTTCTGCCTTCCCCTGCTCGAGCTTGGCTAGGCAGCAGGAGGGCAGAATCATGTCCCTGGTCAGTAGCAGCCATGTTGTGCTGTCCAGGTCTGGAAGACTAGTACTGGGAGCACTGAGGGCCTCCCGGGGAGCGTTACAGTGCAAACATGCCAGGGTTCTTTACAGCCAGTTTAGCGATGGGCATCGCGTAATGACGCATGGCCACTCTATGTATCGTAATGGATGATGCACTTAGAACCCGGTAGAATGGACTCCAAAGGTTGTAGGGGTGTTCTTCTCATGCAGGGGTACACTTAGAACCGAGCACCCTGCCTTGAGGATTGAAAGGCCTGCTTTAGGGGTGACATAGGTTTTAAGTGCAGTTACCTCAGATATAGGGAAACCTATATCTGTTGTAAGTGGGGCTAGCACCAGCTTACACAGGCTGCAATGGCAGGCCTGTAGCTACAGTTTGAGAGATCCCCAAGGGTGGCATAATATATGCTTCAGGCCATGGGGGACCCCTGGTGTACTTATGCCCTGGGTACCTCAGTACCATATACTAGAGACTGATAAGGGTACACCAGTGTGCAATCTGGGATGTACCTAAGTACTTACCATAAACAATTTAGGGGAGAAAGCAGATAGACTGGAGTCCTGGTTAGCAGGATCCCAGTCAGACTAGTCAGAAACGATCACAGCCCCAGGCGGCAAAAAGTAGGGGTAACCATGCAGAAGGATCCTATCTTCCTACATGAAGCTAGATCAGGCAGTGAGTCTTCGATCACAGTTAAACCCAACAATACTAGGGGGAAGAGTTATGTGCCATCCTGACAAGGAAAAAAAGGCTGCATTAGGTGTGGGAGTGTGAGTCATGCTTCCGACTCTAAGTTAAGAGAATGTAAGAAATGTGGCCGTCTTGGCCACTTTGTAAGAATATGTATAGGAGTAGGTCATGGAAGGGTGAACTGTGTCTCTGACACACCTACAAAATCAGCTGAAATGCCTGAGAGGATCTTGAGTGTTGAGGGGGAAGCAGAGGATTTAGATGAGAACCAGAAGAGGAATAGGCCCAGAGCATTGTTCAGAATAAGTGAGCATGATGTTCAACTTATGGTTGACACAGGTTCAGTGTACACTATTGTGCCCAAGGCCAAGTTTGAGCAACTATGGGGCGGTACATCATTATAAAAATTAATTTTGCCTGTGGGTTACCAAAGTGAGATTATTTAAATTTGTGGGCTATATCAATGTTGACAAATAATTTGGAGGAAGGAATAAACGGGGATTTTTTTTATAGCAGTTATAGCAGAACAGAGTCCCACAATTTTTTGGGTGGGTACACCAATAAGACTTACACATCATTGTGAATCCCAGGGCACCTTCCTAGGTAATAGTGATTGCGGGTGAATCGATATCTGATCATTTGAGTTAAATGGGTCAAGTGCTTGACAGCAAACTGGGAATGTTGAAGGGCTATGTACATAAAATAGTTCTTAAAAGAAATGCTGTTCCTGCTCAGCATAAGCTCACGAGGGCACCCAGTTACTGTCAGAGGAGGGGTGAAAGAACTGATAAGGGAGATGCTACAACCTGTAGAAGCTTCCAACTCAGTGTCTCCGGTGGTCATTACACTCAAAGCTGATGGACGTTTAAGGTTCTGTGTGGATTTGGAATCAATGAATCAGAAAATTGTGGCTGATACTTACTCCCCACCTAATATGAATAAGCTGATCCTAATGCTGAATGGGGGAAGTATTTTTCAAAATTGGATTAGAGAAACGCATGCATCAGATTAAGCTCCGTGAAAATTCAAAACCGCTCTCTGTTTTTATAACAATGGAAGAGACTTTTTAAGTTCACACGCATGCCTTTCAGTTTGTCACCACCGGCAAGCATTTTTCAATTCATAATTTCTGAAGTTTTCCAGGGAATGGACAATATTCTCAATTTTCAAGATGATAAATAGATTTTTGGGAAAACCATTGACAAGCACAACACAGTTTTACAACAGGCATTGCAGCGAATTGTAGAGGTGGGACTCACTTTGCGTAAGGACAATTGTTGTTTCCTGACAGAACAGGTGGAATACTTGGGGTGCAATCTGTCAGCTGATAGAGTTAAGCTGAATCAAAATTTCTTGAAAGGTATTGAACTGACCCCGAGACCCAGAGACAAGGAGCAATTGAGGTCCTTTATGGGCCTTATTGAATATTAAGCAAAGTTTGTAAAGTGGTTTGCTTGTAAGACAGAACTGTTCCGATTGCTAACAAGGGAGGGCCATTGTGTGGGAGCAGAAACAAAGAGGAATGTTTTAAGTTGATCAAAAAATAAGTTTGTCAGGTAGGAATTCTTGTGCTATTTGACATTGGCCCCAAGTCTGTTATAACTGTAGATCCAAGTGTGACAGGTGTAGGTGCCACTTTATCACAAAGACATTCTAGCTGAGAACAAATAATGGCATTTGCATCAAGGACATTAACAGATGCTGAAAGAAACTACTTTGTAATAGAGAGGGAAGCCCTAGCTGCAGCATAGGGTGTTGAATACTACAGATACGTACAAATGGGGCACAGGGTTTGTGTAAAGATCAGATCATAAGTCCCTGGTTAAGGTCCTTCTACCTGGTTGAGCTGGCAAAGCTTCGCCCAGATTGGCCAGACTGGCTGCTAGACTTCAAGAATATCAATATGTACTAGAACGCATACAGCGTGGGCAGAATACACAAGCTGATTGGCTGTCTTGGTTGGCAGGCAATTCTAAGATAATGAATGAAACAGTTGAGTGAGGTGGCAAACATGAAGAACCTTTAGCCTCTGTGCCAGATGCAGTGTTGCAAGGGGCTGATGCATTTACAATGGAAGAATGGTGTCAAGAAATGGACAGTCACAGCACCGTCAAGGAAGTCATGTGGATGGTGGTTTCTGGGGTAAAGAGAGAGAGCTGTGTTGCAATATCAGCCTGCTCTTTCATAAAAAGTCTTGAAGAAATGACCATGTGTGGTGATATGGTTTTGATGAGGGGTGATAGATTTATGCCCCAGTGGATTTGAGAAGTAAACTAATAAACATGGTGCATGAGGGACATTTGGGACAGAATTTAACACAGCGTCATCTCAAGGTGCAGTTCTGGTGGCCTGATATGGATGATCAGGTTGCAGCATGGGTAGTGAAGTGTAGTGTATGCAATGAAGGAGAGAAGGGACTTAAAGTGGGTAAAGAGTCTGTTACGGGGCACATAACGAACCCGGTATAAGTTTGGCATTGTGTTTGTATTGATTTTATTGGTCCTATGTCTGACTTGAATAACAAATGTAGGTTTGCTTTGGTGGCTGTGGATGTGTTTTTCAGGTGGTTGAGTGTATTATTTTTTAAAGAAATCATCACTGAAGCTAGCTACCATCACCACATTAAGGAAGATGTTCTTAGAGGAGGGGGTGCCATCTAACCTCATAACCAACAATAGCACACAACTAGGTTCTCTCTATATGAAGGTGTTTCTCCTAAGCCATGGCATCAAGCACCTCTCCACTTCTTTTCACAAACTACAAGCGAATGGTATTGCAGAGAGCCTACAGGACGGTTAAGGGTGTGACTCAAATGGCTGATGTGGTTGGACACGATATCAGCAGAGCTGTGGAGGAGTTATTATGAGATTACCAAACTACTAAACAAGAGGCCACGGGTAAATCCCCCTCCAAACTTCTGAGAGGGAGAATTCCTAGTTCTAAAATGGTACCCTCATGGATGAAAGAGTGGGTAGCAAGAAGGGGTGTGCAAAAGCACAAATCCGGGTAAACAGATGCAGATTTCAGGTGTGAAATTGAGAAGGGTGATTGTGTTAATATCAGAATTGGACAGGTGATGAGAGGGTTGTCGAAGTTTAAAGATATATGTAAGATGGATCACTGACAGAATATCGACAACAGAAATGTCAACCTACAAAAATATCGTGACAAAAATATCGTTGTCAAAAATATCGACCTCCTATCTACTATGGGGCCGATTCCGATCCGGGTCGGAAGGGCACCGAACGCGATCCGGCTGGAAAAACTACGAGCCGTATGCGTCTTTTCCGCCCGACTCGTACAGCTGTACGAGCGAGCCAGTACGATGCGAGCTATATGAAAATCACCGACCGAGTCGTTTCCGGGTCCGAACCGATCCGTTCGTCTCGGTCGTAAGCTAACCGTGGCGTGCAATGGATGCGATTCACGAGCCAGTACGATGCACGCGTCGGACAGCCTGTGCGAGCCGGAGTGTCTGGCTCTCAAAAGCTCCCGGAGTCGGACTTTGGGGGTCCGCGTCGGACCCCCCGACACCCGCAGCCGTACGACTCTCACACAGGGGGAGATACATGGGACTTCCCCACACAGGCATGTACAGTGCGGATGGCACCGACGCGTACCCACTGTAGGGGGCGCACTTGTTCAAGATGTACCCATTCAGTCAATGGGAGCGCATGTACGCGTCGTACAACTGGCTCCCATTGACTTCTATGGGAGTCCGACCAAACCGAGTCCGACAGCATGCGTGCGCATCGTACTCGCTCGGTCGGACTGTAGGGGTCCGGCTCAGTCGGAAAACACTCCGGATCCGACTCGGTCGGAGTGCTTTCCGACCCGGATAGAAATCGGCCCCATAATGGTAAGTACAAAAATATTGAGAAAAAAAATATAGGGGTCGATTCCGATCCTGGAGAAATATTCCCCGTACGAATCGTATCCGGATTTTTTTACGTACGAACCACACAAGTCCCGTACAAACTGGCAAATACGACTCGTATGTAAAAAACACCATACGAATCGCATTGGGAATATACCCCGACACGTCCTCGGGTCGGAAAAAGTGTCCGACACATCCCCGGACGTTTTTACGTACGACTCAGTAAACCGACATCCGAACGCGCAAGTACGATCCGTCCCGTCCGTCCGAATCCACACACGTATGGTAAAAACACCGTTCGGAGCGAACCTCCACAGCAACCATGGAGACGTCCAAACATGTGCCCGCATACGCGCCGAACACCCCCCCCATGTCCGCGCCGTACCCCCATCCCCCCGGCATGTCCGCGCCGTACCCCCAGCCCCCCCGTAGGTCCACAACATCCCCCCAGCCCCCTGTATGTATGGTGAGGACCCCCACCCCACCCCCCGTATGTACGGTGCGGACCCCCAGCGCTATGCGCTGGGGGTCCGCTACGTACATACGGGGGGTGGGGTGGGGGTCCGCACCGTACATATGGGGGGGTGGGGTGGGGGTCCGCACCGTACATACGGGGGTGGGGTGGGGGTCCGCACCGTACATACGGGGGGCTGGGGGTACGGTGCGGACGTACGGGGGGCTGGGGGTACGGCGCAGACATACGGGGGGGCTGGGGGTACAGCGCGGACCTACGGGGGGGCTGGGGGATGTTGCGGACATACGGGGGGGCTGGGGGGGTGTCCGGCACGTACCGGGCCCCCTTTACCTCACGCTTCGCGGCGTACCTAGCTTTACCGGCACTTTATGTGTGCCGTAAAAATATAGCCGTCCGGAGTGCTGTCGGTACGAATCGTACTTGCTGGTACGTAAAAAGCTGCCTAACTCCATCCACATGTCGCGTACGCGCCGTCCCGGATCACATTTGTATGTGTTTTTGTGTCGGTCGGTGTTTTGTACGAATCGTACGGAAATGGTGTTTCCGTACGAATCGTACTTGCATGTTTGTATGGTGATTTACCGGGTACGAGTCGGACGGAGAAAACGCTCCGACCGACGGTTCGTACCCAGTTTCTCCAGGATCGGAATCGACCCCATAGTTGTTAAAAATATTGTTTTTTTAAAAAGTTTAAGAAATAATGTAAAATAAATTAAATAATATAATAAAAAAACATAGTTAGAATGTTTTTTTAAAATTATAAATAATAATTAAAATGTAAAAATAAATTAAACATACATATATATAACATATAATATATTTACTTAAGAATATTAATAAATCATTATTTTAATAAATTATAAAATGTTATAAACATATTAAAAATTATAAATACATATATATACATACACCTGTAAAATAAAAATGTAAATAAAATATATATATAAAAAATTAAAATATTAAAATATGTTTGTTTTTTTTAAACCACATTTTACACTTCATTAACTGCAACAGTAGGGAAAATGTTGGATAGCAAAGGGGATAAAATTACTATTCTCACTACAGGAAATGCACAGTTCGGAAAGTGTTGGATAGCGTAGGGGAATAATTTACTATTCCCACTCTAGGAAGTACAACAGTAGGGAAAGTGTTGGATAGCGGAGGGGAATAATTTACTATTCCCACTCCAACTCCAAGGAGTGCAACAGTAGGGAAAGTGTTGGATAGCGTAGGGGTAAAAATTACTATTCCCACTCCAGAGACTGCAACAGTAGGGAAAGTGTTGGATAGCGGAGGGGATAAAATTACTATTCCCACTCCAGCGAGTGCACCAGTAGGGAAAGTTTTGGATAGCGAAGGAGTAGAAATTACTATTCCCACTCCAGGGAGTGCAAGAGTAGGGAAAGTCTTGGGTAGCGTCGGGGTAACAATTACTATTCCCACTCCAGCAAGTGCAACAGTGGGTAAAGTGTTGGATAGCAAAGGGGAATAATTTACTATTCCCACTCCACCAAGTGCAACAGTAGGGAAGGTTATGGATAGCGGAGGGCAATAATTTACTATTTTCACTCCAGGGAGTGCGGCAGTAGGGAAAGTGTTGGATAGCCTAGGGGTAAAAATTACTATTCCCACTCCAGGGATAGCAACAGTTGGGAAAGTGTTGGATAGCGTAAGGGTAAAAATTGCCCTTCTCACTCCAGGGAGTACAACAGTTGGGAAAGTGATGGATAGGGAAGGGCAATAATTTACTATTGCCACTCCAGCAATTGCAACAGTAGGGAAAATGTTGGATAGCATAGGGAATAAAATGTACTATTCCCACTCCAGAGAGGGCAACAGTAGGGAAAGTATTGGATAGCGAAGGGGATAAAATTACTATTCCCACTCCAGAGATTGCAACAGTAGGGGAAGTGTTGGATATCGAAGGAGTAAAAATTACTATTCCCACTCCAGGGAGTGCAACAGTAGGGAAAGTCTTGGATAGCGTAGGGGTAACAATTACTATTCCCACTCCAGCAAGTGCAACAGTACAGAAAGTGTTGGATAGTGAAGGGGAATAATTTACTATTGCCTTCCCACTCCAGCAAGTGCAACAGTAGGGAAAGTTTTGGATAGCGGAGGGGAATAATTTACTATTTCCACTCCAGGGAGAGCAATAGTAGAGAAAGTGTTGGATAGCGTAAGGGTAAAAACTACTATTCCCACTCCAGGGAGTGGAACAGTAGGGAAAGTGTTGGATAAGGGAGGGGAATAATTTACTATTCCCACTCCAGCAATTTCAACAGTAGGGAAAATGTTGGATAGCATAGGGAATAACATTTACTATTCCCACTCCGGAGAGTACAACAGTAGGGAAAGTGTTGGATAGCGAAGGGGATAAATTGACTATTCCCACTCCAGCAAGTGCAACACTAGGAAAAGTTTGGGATACCTGAGGGGAATAATTTATTATTTCCACTCCAGGGAGTGCAACAGTAGGGAAAGTGTTGGATAGCGTAAGGGTAAAAATGACTATTCCCACTCCAGAGAGAGTGTTGGATAGGGGAGGGGAATAATTTACTATTCACACTCCAGCAATTGCAACAGTAGGGAAAATGTTGGATAGCATAGGGAATAAAATGTACTATTCCCACTCCGGAGAGTGCAACAGTAGGGAAAGTGTTGGATAGCGAAGGGGATAAAATTACTATTCCCACTCCAGCAAGTGCAACAGTAGAGAAAGTGTTAGATAGCGGAGGGGATAAAATTACTATTCCCACTCCAGGGAGTGCAACAGTAGGGAAAGTGTTGGATAGCAGAGGGGTAAAAATTACTATTCCCACTCCAGCAAGTGCAACAATAGGGAAAGTGTTGGATAGCGGAGGGGAATAATTTACTATTCCCACTCCAGCAAGTGCAACAGTAGGGAAGGTTATGGATAGCGGAGGGCAATAATTTACTATTTTCACTCCAGGGAGTGCGGCAGTAGGGAAAGTGTTGGATAGCCTAGGGGTAAAAATTACTATTCCCACTCCAGGGATAGCAACAGTTGGGAAAGTGTTGGATAGCGTAAGGGTAAAAATTGCCCTTCTCACTCCAGGGAGTACAACAGTTGGGAAAGTGATGGATAGGGAAGGGCAATAATTTACTATTGCCACTCCAGCAATTGCAACAGTAGGGAAAATGTTGGATAGCATAGGGAATAAAATGTACTATTCCCACTCCAGAGAGGGCAACAGTAGGGAAAGTATTGGATAGCGAAGGGGATAAAATTACTATTCCCACTCCAGAGATTGCAACAGTAGGGGAAGTGTTGGATATCGAAGGAGTAAAAATTACTATTCCCACTCCAGGGAGTGCAACAGTAGGGAAAGTCTTGGATAGCGTAGGGGTAACAATTACTATTCCCACTCCAGCAAGTGCAACAGTACAGAAAGTGTTGGATAGTGAAGGGGAATAATTTACTATTGCCTTCCCACTCCAGCAAGTGCAACAGTAGGGAAAGTTTTGGATAGCGGAGGGGAATAATTTACTATTTCCACTCCAGGGAGAGCAATAGTAGGGAAAGTGTTGGATAGCGTAAGGGTAAAAACTACTATTCCCACTCCAGGGAGTGGAACAGTAGGGAAAGTGTTGGATAAGGGAGGGGAATAATTTACTATTCCCACTCCAGCAATTTCAACAGTAGGGAAAATGTTGGATAGCATAGGGAATAACATTTACTATTCCCACTCCGGAGAGTGCAACAGTAGGGAAAGTGTTGGATAGCGAAGGGGATAAATTGACTATTCCCACTCCAGCAAGTGCAACACTAGGAAAAGTTTGGGATACCTGAGGGGAATAATTTATTATTTCCACTCCAGGGAGTGCAACAGTAGGGAAAGTGTTGGATAGCGTAAGGGTAAAAATGACTATTCCCACTCCAGAGAGAGTGTTGGATAGGGGAGGGGAATAATTTACTATTCACACTCCAGCAATTGCAACAGTAGGGAAAATGTTGGATAGCATAGGGAATAAAATGTACTATTCCCACTCCGGAGAGTGCAACAGTAGGGAAAGTGTTGGATAGCGAAGGGGATAAAATTACTATTCCCACTCCAGCAAGTGCAACAGTAGAGAAAGTGTTAGATAGCGGAGGGGATAAAATTACTATTCCCACTCCAGGGAGTGCAACAGTAGGGAAAGTGATGGATAGCAGAGGGGTAAAAATTACTATTCCCACTCCAGCAAGTGCAACAATAGGGAAAGTGTTGGATAGCGGAGGGGGAATAATTTACTATTTCCACTCCAGCAAGTGCAACAGTAGGGAAAGTGTTGGATAGCGGAGGGGAATAATTTACTATTCCCACTCCAGCAAATTAATTAGCATTAATTAACAAACAATTAATTAATTAAAAATAATTTACCTCCCACCATATTCCTCTATAAATGACACCACCAATGTCATAAAACATGACACAATTAACATAGTTATTTAACAATTAATTACTCAATTAATAACAATTAACAAGCAAATAAAAAAATATTAATAAATTAATTCACACAATTAACACTATAAAACAACATTAAATAAATATTATGTAAAAAATATTTTAAAAGTATTCAAATTAAATTACTTTCCACCTCACTCCCCTATCAACCCACAACCCGCTCCTAAAAAAATGACACAATTAACATAATTAACAATTAATTATTAATAATTAACAACCAATTCACAACTAATTAATGAATTAATTTCCACAATTGACAAAATATAATATGAAATAAATAAATATGATTTAATAAAAAAAAAATCATTATAATTAAATTACTTCCCATCCTGTTCCCCTATAAACCCACAACCCGCTATGGAACTAAAACGCAAAATGTAATTACATTTTTTTAATAACTTCTAAAATATTATTAATACATTTATTATAATTAATATACTTCCCACCCCATTCTCCTATAAACCCACAACCCGCTACGGAACTAAAACGCAAAGTTTACTTAAAAAAATAATAATAATAATAACTTCCAAAAATGTAACACATATATTAAAAAACAAATGCAATACTCACACAAAAAATAGAACACTTACATTTAAAATACACACTAAAATACATAACACTAACTAAAACAACAATATTTTTAACAACGATATTTTTGCAAACGATATTGATGACTTCGTTATTTTTAAAAGCGATTTTACTTACCTTAAGCTCGATATTCTTGACAACGATATTCTGACAGTCGATATTTTTGTATTACGATATTTTGCACTTGATATTAGTGCAAGTCGACATTTACAACTCGATATTATGTCTGTTTACCATGTAAGATGGAGCCTTTATACAAGTATTATTTTGTCTTGGAGAATGGTGAACGGTGGAATCAATGCAGAGTTGCATCGTATCAGAGGGGTGGAAATTGTGTGGTGAAGAACATTGAGGATAGTAGTGGGTGCATGTTGATGAAAGATGGAGAACTTGGAACTGCGTTGACAGAAAGGAGGATGAGTGGTATAATACCTTTTTCACTCTCAGAAGACACGGAGGTTGGGAGTGCCAAAGTAAGGAGGGAAAGGGACCGCATACCCCCAGAATATTTGAAAGATTACATTTGTTAGAAGTGGTACTACTACCTGGTTTAAGCTGCAACTTGTGAAATACTTTAATGTATTCTTTATTCATGGCTTGCATTCATTTTGTGTTGTATTTTATTTCTCTTATCTTATTTTTGTATTAGCTTTCATTCTGTTCTATAACACCATATGGAATGGAAAGAGCATGAGACAGGGCTTGCCCTTGTCTGATTCCCTCAGTGTAATGGAATCCTGGCACTGCAGGATTCCACATAAGGGTTCTACAGCCATCATTCCTTTGTGGGCAGTTGGACACTGGCCAGCAATGGAGTCTCTGCTTTTAACCATTGTTATCAAATAAAGGGGCATATTATCAAGCCATGCGATAAAATTATCGCCGCTTTAGCGGCAGAAACTGCCGCTAAAACGGCGATAATGGGCTTGATAATATGCTCTATGGAATTCCAATTGAAGCACATGTTAGATGTCCTTCACATTTAACATGGGCTTCAATTGGAATTCCATAGAGCATATTATCAAGCACATTATCGCCGTTTTAGCGGTAGTTTCTGCCGCTAAAGCGGCGATAATTTTATCGCCTGGCTTGATAATATGCCCCAAAACCCCTTACCTTCATCAACCTGGTGTTTGCCTGCGTTCCTACACAAGACCAGTCTTGAGGTGAGCTACAACCAACTAGAGCTAAATTTCGGGTGGGGGGGGGGGATGGGGAATGGCGGCTACTAAAAATTTCGGGGGGTGTGGGACTGACTCTTCCAGCAATAGGCAGAGTGGAGATGCAGAGGATCTAAGAAGGGGTGAAAAACAACAAAGCCTCGTTAACACGTAATTGGTTTAAAGACCTGTGAAATACTCGGGTGCGGGTGTGTGTGTCTGTTTGCCCAGGAAGCTGCCTCAGCCCGGGCTGCCACACACGAGGGGGGGGGGGGGTACTGGGGGATGAGTGAAACCCCTTCAGGCCGGTGTATGTGAAACAAGTTGCCAAACATGGCATGTAAAGTGGTACTGTAAAGGTGTTTTTATTAATAGTTTATCTGCTACATTTCTTGCAATTTGGTGCTTCTTTAAAGAGTTTTTTTTTAATTCTGGTATTGTTTTCGTGAAAACTATACAAACGGTGGTGTGAGTGGAATGCCTTCTTAGCATGTGGCACTTTTAAGTACTGGCCAAAAATAATTTGTTTGATAAAGATATAACCATAAACAATTCAACATTAAGGCACGAGTGACATGAGAAAGACTGCACAAGTCTTTCTGGAGTCAGGCAAATGAAAATATTCGTAGGGTTCATATTTAAGACTTTTTAGAACTAAGAAACAACTGCTTTCTGTGTTAAATCTCTTCATCCGTCAGTCAGATCATAGCCCTTCATTACCAGTGACTCTTTATTCCAGTTTGGGCAGCAGCAGAATTTACCACAAGCATTATTACCATCTGCGGTGCCAGGGAGAAATCCACCAGGTCAAACCTGCCGGAATATGCCGGAAAAAGTCCTAGATTTGTTAATTTCATGTGGAAATCGGCTCGGAAACGACCATTTTTGCATACATTCAAGGTATTGCACTCCTGATGGCCCTTTAACGGTGGCTAAATAATGTGAGTTGTCAATAAACCTGGGTGCTGTGTCACTGCACCTTTATACGGACCAGCGGTAAAGGCCCCGGGGGCTTCATTCCAGATGCATGTGAGGGTCATTTAACATTGTAAGCTTTTTGGTCACTTTCCTTCTTAGCTTTGGAACATCTTTAGCAGTCTTTACCACACTTGGGGGCATATTTACAAGCTGGCGATAAAAAATTATCGCCGCTTTTGCAGACGTTTTCGACTGAAAAGCGGCGATAATTTAATCGCCTAATTAGCAAGGCCACGCTAACGCGTGAAACCTTGCTTTAGCGTGGGGATTCCTAACGCCCAGCTTTGCAGCTGTAATGAGATGCAAAGTGGGCGTTCCTGACCTAACATGACAGGAGAAATGTCGCTAAGCGACATTTCTCCTATCATCAAGCCCCACGCTCTGAAGCATAGCGGCAGGAAAAGTAGCGATAACCCCTGTTATCAGCGATAACCCCTGTTATTGCTACTTTCCTTACGCCTGCTTCAGGACTGACTTAGCCATGATATCCTATGGAAGGTGGATATCATGGCTAAGTTTGTGAGTCCCTATCAGCAAGCTAACGGCACACTACGTGGGTTTCCAGCGATAATCTCACGTTAGGCAGTTAGTGTGAGGATTTTTATCGCTGAGGAGATAAGCGTTGCTAATAGCACGCTTTCTCAGCGATAAAAATCCACGTTACCCGGCGATAATTATCCTCACGCAAAGAGCGCTGAGCAATAATTATCGCCGGGTGTTGCTGATATGCCCCTTGGCTTTTTTAACGTGACGGCCAAATTTGTAATTCCTAACTACAGTGGTTGGAGTTGACTGCTACATTTCTATAATGTTCCAGGTTTAGCAGCTCAGCCTCAACAGAAACCAGCTGTGTGGGTAGCAATATACAAAGATGATAACGATGGCAGTAAATGTCGACATAACCTAGCAAGCACATTTATAAGATATTTTGTGACATTTTGGTGGGAACAATACATGAAAATATATATATAGCAAAGTCATTCCAATGTGCAATTCCGTAAAGGAGAAGCAAATAATTAATAAGCTTTGATTCCAGAGGAAATATAAAGTCGAACACAGGTTCATTTACAGATACACAATCAAATCACGAGTATCACCTCTAGATTAAGACATCCGCGCAGCGAGAGAAGATTGAAATACTTTCACAGACACCGTTCCTACAGTTTTTTTCTGAAGGTTGTGGAGAACGGCTCTTGCATGTGTGATGTGGTTTGATACACTACAACCACATCAACCCGTAAACGCTTATGCCACGCAAACAGAAAAAAGTGTGTGTACGCCAGATAAAGTTGAAATGCACAACAAGAGTATTGGGATGTTACTCCCATTTTTTTTCAATTGAGTTATTCCTTATAATCGGCTAGTTGTGACGCACCAAGTCACCGATTATAAGGGAAAGACGTCTATGGCTGCTGCAACAGCCATTCCGTGCTACTGCAGCTTTTTGTTCTTTTCTTTTTTTTTAACTGACTTGCATTGAACTGTTTCTAATATCTGTTTACAAAAAATATCTAACATGTTTTTGATGTGTTGAATTTTGCACTAGAGGTTTTATTTGTATTCTTCATGTTTGCAAGCATGCTCGCTCTTTAATATGAAAGAGCTACGCACCAAAGTTTTAGGTGGTTTTTGGGAAAGGTGATGGTGTGACTATGTATTATATGGAATAAAGTACCCCATGGCACACATGATAGGGAGATTGCAAGTCACCTTGGAATTCTTCAACCTTATAAAGGAACTTTGCCTTCAGCCTCATTCTTGTAAATGGTTATGCAACTCCTCAATGACTTGCAAAATCCTTATCATGTACGGCACGGAGTACTTTATCCCTATATAATGGAGAGAAGAGGAGTGAGGGATAGAACACATGTTCTTACATTAATGTATAGCTATGCTCGAAAGGGTGTGGGTTATGAGTGTGGCCTATGTGAGAAGTGTTTTGATGATATGCATGATGAATAGATGAATGAACCTCTTGTATCACTGCAACAGTGTAGCTGCGCTTGTACCTGGAGTAGAAAGATGTCTATTGAGAGATAGCTGTAAACGTGGACTACCTATCATCCCAGATGGAACAATGTTTTTATTCTTGGTTAGGTTTGAGGGGCAGAGAATCAACCCACGGGAATGTACTAATTAACAGCAGCCAAGGTAGATGGTCTTTAGACTCCATCCGGGAGTAACAGCAATGGTTATAAGCAGCCATGTTAAATGCACTGAAGAGTCCTCTCAAGAGAGAGGGAGCAATCCATGGCAGATCATCTCTGCAGTCCATCCAGGAGCGAGAGGTGATCAACCAGAGGAATGCACTGGACATAGGCAGCCAATTGCCCAGGAGGGGTAGGGAATCATCCCACAGGCATGTACTGAATGTAGGCACCCATGAAAAATTATATGAGGAGTCCACTCACGATTTCTAGATGAGCAACCCCCAGCGTGTGCTGAATATAGGCACTCATAGTGCAGGATGTAAAGATTCAACCAAAAAATAACAAGTGAGCAGCCCACTCCTGCACTGGATAAGGGCAATCATGGCAGATGATTTAAGCAATCCACCCAGAAGTACCTTGCACTCAGAGCTGTAGCTTTGGTACCAAGGTAATGCTGCTGGAAGGAATTCATGGTATTTGAAGAGGTGGCCTAGTCGTGAAGGCAATGGAGCACTATACATACCTTTTAAAGATGTCACAGTTACATCATCATAACATTAAATGAAGAAACAGTGAGTTAGGTGCAAGCACAGTGGGCTAGTGAGTTCCATCGCCGTACCGGGAAACCTGCTCTTTTCACAAAAGTATCTTAAGTAATGAGGATCTTGGAAGTTCTAAGTAAATTAGGACATTGGGAAGGGGTTAAAGATGTTCCAGATAAGACCTTCATTTAAACAAACATGAGTCTTGCGCTTGTCATCGACATAGCGATGGTTCTTTGTCATTGTATGTGGGGCCGTGTAGAACTTTTCATTGATAGTCACTGAACTGGATGGGAATTTGGGAATTTCACAATCTGATAGTGGCTTTTCCTTCCTACAAATTCAAGCTTTAAGTAAGTCCCAGACCCTCCAAATGTTTGCCCTTTGAATGTTATAAATGAGCAACTGCCTTACTGTTGTGTAACAGAATCCAATGTCCACACAACGTAAGTATTAATCTTCTTTTAATGAAGTATCCATGCACAGGAAACAGGTGTGCCTGGTCCAGCAGCAGCAGCAGTACTAAGCTGGAACCTTGCACAAGAACATCAGTAGACAAGGCTAGAACCTGACTGTGTCACTGCAAGAGAATGCAGACACAACACTTACTTGACAACCAATACTACGGGTTTTGGCACTTTAAAGGTAACCTGTGTAATGATTGATTGAGTTCACAAAGCAAATGTATTGCATCTGGCTAACTAGCTGGTCTTGCAAAATATGAGTACAAGGTAGGACGAGATGCCTGGGTTGCTCTGAATGTCCTAATAAAGGCTCATTTAAAGTTGTTCTCCAATTCGATAGCTGAGTAGGTCATAATATTCAGGAGTATTTCTTTCTCACTGGACGTACATGGTTTGCAGGTAAGCTTCCTTCCGCGCAGCACAAGCATGGGGTTTGAAGCATGTCAATCCTCCAGTTATGAAGAAATTTAACATTACAAGTCAGAAATATGACAGGACAGAGCAACAACAAGCTGAACCACACAGACACAGGGATGGCGAGGGCTTGCTTGCCGAGGATGCCTAAGGAGCAAACAAAGGACTGAAAACAAGAGGACTCAAAGTAGGAGTACAACGAATCAGGACACGGACAGAGCAGGTTCCGCAATTCATAGTAAACCTGTGTATATCATGTGTAGACATGGAAACACTGCCGAACTGACACTCACAGGCAGACAATGACAACACTGGGAAAAATAGCGCTAAAGGGAGGAAACACTGGAAAGGGAAGGCAGGAGGGGATAGAACCAAGGTCCCTGGAATACTAGGAGACTGAAGGGGACATGTACAAAGAAGTGGTGGAGAGAGGCATTACCCTTGCTGGTTTAATGCCTCTCTCCTCCACTTCTGAAACGCAAGGCTGCACCATATTTACATGAATGTGGTGCAGCCTTGCGTTTTCCCCTGCGATGGCGCTAGGTTTAGCAACTTACCACCAATGCAGGCACCCTTGCACCAGAGTGTCTGCGTGCAGGAGAGAATTGTTTGTGTGAGGAAAGGTGCCCCTTCCTGCACATAAACAATCCTAGAAATGCCATTCTGTCGCTTTCATGTGTGCTGCTTCATGCAGCACACATGATAGTGACAAAATGGCATTTTTAAAAAAAAGTTTGTTTATGTACAGGAAGGGACACCTTCATACACATAAACAAACAATGGGATTTTGCTTTTTCCATGAGTGCTGCATAAGGCAGCACACATAGAAAAATCAAAAACGAGGAGAGAGGAGAAACAATGCATTTCTCCTCGTTTAGCCATCTTAAAACCAGTTTTTACCTGGTCTTAATTTTGGTGCTGCCTCCTATGGCCCACCCTTGTACATAGGGGGTAGCGTCAAAATGAATGGGTGTTGTGGTGAAACGCCCACCGCAACACCCACTGCCCATACCTGGGCCTTATGTACAAGGCAGTGTTAAGCCATGTTAATTGGCTTAACACTGCCTTGTACATAAGGTGCCGCCCCAAGCCCCACCACAACGTCACTATAGGTGATGTTGTGGTGCCGATAGGGGCTTGTACATATGCCCCTGAGTTTTAGGTCTGCAAATTAAACTTAGGAATAGGAAAAAAGCAGGTAAAGGGGTAAAGGCGAGGGAGCAGGATCAGACACAAGGACACAGGCAAGCCAGGAGAGTGCACAAACCAACAATACTGCAGAATACAGGACAGGAATCCTCAGTCAATGCAGTCGATACAACACTAGCTGCAGGTGGAAGTCAAACATAACGCCTACACAAGGCTGAGTTGCCTCAGACAAAGAGCAGCTTAGCATAATGAAGAACCCTGCTGATGTTCCCAGTCAATAGAAAAGCATTCAAGAAACAGAAAGCAAAAGAGGAAGTGGCAGCTAAAGATGAACTGAAAATATCTTGGGTTTGTGTCACAAATTATAACAGAAAGCATGTGAAGCACTGAAGGATGCTGCAAGAATGGAAATAGGAAAGGTAGCAGGTATTTACATAGCACTAACCCAGCTGAAGGCTTCAGAACACTGTGCAGGGCTAAAGTGTGAAACGTTCGAAATACTTGCGTGAATGAAGCATTGAATCAATAACACATGTTTGTGTGAATCGGCCACTTGGTTCCACTAGTGTCCTGCTTTCTCCCTCTGGGATTCAGCACTCCAAACATTAGGCTACTGCTGAGCCCGATGGCGCCAAGGTTACAAAAGTTCACTGGATTGTACAGTGTGGCCAGGGTTGGAAATCCCCATGGGGCACTTAGGCATGTTACCATCATTTATTATTAAACATTCTGAAGGAAATAACTATCTGTGTCACATTTTGCGTTTCTACATGTTCAGTTATATATGTAGTGCCTCTACATAGCATTATAGTTTTGGCCCATGAGAAATAAAATTAAATGAATGAAATGAAAAATGAAATGAAAAAAAGACTTATATTGTGCTCTAAACCCAGAAGAACAACTCGCTGGGTTCGAAGCAATACAAACCCCATCAGGGAAAAGCCCATCCAGGGAACATTAGAAAAAAAGGAAGAGGGGAGGTTTCAAATCTAAGGATGGGAAAACAGAGGAAAACCTTAGTCAAATGGGCCAGGAGAACAGGAAGAGGCCTACAGAGTAGAAAGCGAAGTATTTAGGCTTTTCCTAAAAGAGGACTAAGAGTTCATCTCTGCAATGTAGATTGGCTTGTGCTCCATAGCCTGGCAGCAGCCACTGAAAAGGAGCGTGCTCCCCATCTCAACCTATGAAATTTCAGAGCAATGACTTTCCCACTTGAAGTGGACCTTAAAGACCTGGTTGGTCTGTACCAATGAAAGGATGACCTGATAGCGAATGAGCCCTTATGATGTAAGGCCAGATGGCCTGTGCTTAGTGCCTTAAACATTGCCCGTTTCCTGACAGGAAGCCAGTGGAGGCTACGAAGACCTTCCCTCACTGACAGAAATTTCAGGATATTCAGTATGAGGCGCGCAGCCGCATTTTTAACATTTCTGGAGTTTTTTCAAAGAGATGTTGTTCATATATACTGTAAGTGTGTTACATCAGTCTAATCGAGAGGTGATCAATGCAATAGCCACTGACTTGTGCAATTCCTCTAGAATAAACGAAAAGATCCTCTTGAAGGATTTGAAAATGAAGAAGCAAGTATTCGTAGTATGGTTTACCTGCAGATTGAAGTTAAGAGAGGTGTCAAACAGAATCCCAAGGTTCTTTACCAACTCTACTGATATAGGAAGGGGCCTACAGGATTCCACCAACAGATCTCTAACCAGATAGGGTGCTGGGCTCCAAAGACGCCGACTTAGGTCTTTTGAGCGTTAAGCTTAAGGAAGTTATCCTTCATCCAGCAACTCACACCAGTCAGGCAAAGTTTACATTTTGGTGCCATCTCAGATAGATTGTTGGTGAACCACACAATGATTTGTGTGTCATCGGCATAAGACAGGACCTTGAATCCAAAGGATCTCACTAAGGCTGCCAATGGAGAAACGTACAAGTTGAAAAGGGTAGGACTAAGTGAAGAGCCCTGCGACACCACACAAAGTAAGCTGAATGCCTTAGCCCTAATCTGGCCACAGCTTGCTATCTGATCCATTTCAAACAGAAACAAGCATTGGCATAGCCAATAGGTCTCGCCTTTGGGACCTTATAAGTGTTTAGCCATGCAACAGTTGCATAACTAAACACTTATAAGGTCCCAAAAGCGAGATCTATTGGCTATGCCAAGCGGCCGTGCGGCCGCAAAAGTGAAAGTGATCGCGATCAAACATCAAAGCGTCCTTGCGGCCGCAAAAGTGAAAGTAATCGCAGTAAAAGTGGCGCGCGCGCCCGCGCACATGCACTGTAGCTCTAGGCTGGCCTGGTAGCACTTTTTGGAGCCCTCTCAACAAGTCTCGCCAGACCAGCGCATGCGCTGGGTCAGGCGAGACCTAAAAAATGAAGTAGGTCTAGCACCTTAACTTAGCCCCTACCCCTACTTGCTGTAGTCTTTTGACCATGGGTGTGGGCGAGATAGTATCAAAGGCTGCCAATAGGTCCAATAGGATCAAGACAGCTGTCCTGTCCTGATCCACCTGCATTCTGATAGATCAGTTGCCATTATAAGTGCAGACTCTGTGCTATGGCTGCTCCTGAAGCCGTTTTGAGAGGGGTCCGGAAGGTCATGGTTATTTATAAACTTGACTAACTCTTGATAAAGGTGTTTTTCGAGAAGTTTTGCCAGGGTAGGCAGTGAAGAAATCAGACGGTAGTTCTTCAGCTCTTCAGGATCAATGTTGGGATTTTTAGGCAGGGGAACAATAATAGCTTCCTTCCAGATGCTGGGGAAGACTCCAGTTGTCGGAATATGGTGGAACATTGTTTCCAAAATCTCTGCTACTGGATCACGGGCCAGCTACAGAATATTTTTAGAAGTATTATTTTTTAATAATATCAGTATTTTTTTAATTATTAAGGTTCATTTGATAATTGTTGTTATTTTTTTCTTATGTTTATTATTTGGAAAGCTACAAAATATAATTTCATATTTTTATGTTATATGTATTTAAATGTATTTTTTAAGCAAGCATATTTTTATTGTTCATATACTATTTAATATAAAAAATTCGATATACCTACCTACTTTGTGATGATAATTTGATCTTCTATATTTTTGTAGTAGAAATTTTGACCTTGCATACAATGTATGGAAATCACTCAATTTTGTACTCAATATTTTTTGTCAACATTTTTTCTCAATATTTTTTCCTCTGATGTTTCGTCATACAATTATGCTACACGTGATATCAAATTCTTATCACCACGCATATATTGAAGTGATCTCCATGTCTCCTTCATGAACCAACCACTCCCTCACCCCACGCTTTCCCACAACAGCTGCTTTTTGCATATCTTTCATAACTCACAATTGTACTTCTGTTTGTATATTTGTTTAATCATTACAGACTAGAAATGTATATGTCTTTTAAATGCTCTTGGGCTGTGCTGGTGCCAATCACAAATTAACGTAGCTCTCACTTGCCTCACTAATATATTTAACGTATGTTTTCTCTTCCACTTTCAAATGTTGTGCAAGTTCCTATCTTATTACCCATTTCTGTAAAGCTCTATGGGGCATATTAGCAAGGGCTTTATCACCGCTTTAGCGGCACTTTTTGCTGCTAAAGCGGCGATTTTTTTATCGCCCTATCAGCAAGCTGTCGCTAACAGGCGTTAGCGACAGCTTTCTGGCGATAGCGGACGGTTTTCCTATCACCTTGCATGCCAGCGAAAATTATCGCTCATGACATGCAAGGTAGGTGTTCCCAACTAAAAGCGACTGAAAACAGTTGCTAACACAACTACCTCCTCTTAGGAACGCAGGCGAAGTTGCGCTAAGCGTGATTATCGCTGGATTTTAACACCTGCTAAAATCCTGACTTAGCCATTGTTTTCTATGGTAGGTGGATTCTACGGCTGAATCCTCACCTGCCTATTAGCAACCTTTGCCTTAGCGATGGGAATTCATTGCTGGTACTCACACGTTATTGAAGAAGGATCGCCGCTATCGCTGGTTTATTATCGCCTTGGAGATAACGTTGATAATAACGCGTTATCTCCGCGATCTAAACCAGCGATAGCTGGCGATAAAAAATACAGCGCTAAGAGCGCTTTGCGATGTTTATCGCGAGTCCTTGCTAATATGGCCCTATGTCACTTTTTTGGGCCTAACAGTACTATGTAACTCTAATATAAAAATACATCGAAAATACAAATAAACTACAACCATGAAACCCTCAGACTGGTGAGCCAAACAATCCTGGATTCGTTTTCACCAACACTGATGTCAGAACCCAGTATCAAATCTGATGCATCTTTCACCAACCAGACATACATGACCCCGCTGCATAATTAGGAGAACCAACAGGTACTGCATCTCAACACTCATGATTTATAATAGATACATGTAGCGTTCTCACAACCTCAGAATCGAAATGAAGATGGCACGGATGGAGGAATCCCCAACCTCACGAATTAGATATAGCACAAGGAGATATCTCACAAGATACTTGCAGCTAATTGACGCTTTTCATTGGCCACATGAATTGTTATTATGATGCATGGGCTCGGTCCCTGCCGTAAAGATCTGTGAGCAATGTCTGACAACAGACTCAGACCCTAGTGGGTTATACCTGGTCTTTCAGCCTTACAAGGTACCATGTGATTGGGGAAGGATAATACCTACTTTTTTAGTGTCAAAGTAGAATTCTGTTTAGGGTATGTGCTAAGTAAGCGACTGATATGTTATTCTTACATATATTAAGCCCCACCTCCTAGATGTTGCTTTCAGGGTTTTTTTCTGTCATTGAATAGAATGATCACCAGTTAAAGCTTCTAACCTACTTATTTAAACCTCATTTCTTTCCTTTTTCACATTAATAATTTACATATCTGACAGATGGAATCATCTTCCCTTAGGGGAAAGGTAAAAGATTCAGTTGATTTGCGAATACTTGCAGGAAAGCGAGCAGCACTGTCTGGATGTGCAGCAAAACCCAGACTGGGCGCCTCCCAGCAAGAAGCCAGGCAGAGCCTGAAACACGTCAAGGTCGGCTGTTATAGTCAGTGTACTGGCCCTACAGAGGCCACTTTAATTGCAGGGAACTCTGTTCATTTTCAGTGATTTTCTGATGAGCGCAATTGAGAGCGAGGAACCTGAACCCACTGTCTGATAAAATGCAGCTTGTTCGGGAGTAATTGTGAAGATTTTCAGCACAGATTTTTGAAAGAAGTCAAGTAGGTGTTATAAATGACATAGGGCCCCATTTACAAAAAAAGTATGCACCGCGGTGCCGCAAACCATTTTGCTGCGCCGAGCGGCGGCTTTTTAAAAGCACAGGGATGCTACTCATTATTAGCGGTAATTAAAAAAAATGTGATTTCAATAAAATTATTAACATTAAAACTGGTATTATTAAAAAATATTTCTAAAAAAAATATATACGTAAAAAAAGAATTAAACTATCTCTTGCAGGTAAATCACAAAATAAATCTTTACAAAAATTAACATAAAATACCTTGCCTAAATAAATAGATTACGATTTCCACACCAACAATAGAGAAAGTGTTGGCCTTTGGGGGAAGGGGTGACTGATTTTCTATTCCCACTCCAACTTGAGCAGCAGTGAGGGAAGTTTTGGAATTTGAAGGGGGTCAGAATTACTATTCCCATTCCAGGATAGGCAAGAGTGGGGAAATGTTGGACTTTAGGTGGGTCAGATTAACAATCCACACTCCAACCTAAAAAACAGCTGGGAAATTGTTTGACTTTGAAAGAGTCCGTCTTACTATCACCACTCCACCGTAGGTAAAGGTTGTACATTTGAGGGATTAGATTTATTCTTCAAACTCCAATATAATTAACAGTAGGGAAAGCGTTAGATTTTAGAGGAGTCAGATTTCCCATTCTCACTCCAAACCAATCAACAGTAGTGAAAATGAGGGCATTGGAAGGATCAGATTGCTATTTTTACTCAAAACTCAGCAACAGTAGTTAAAGCTTGAAGTGATCAGATTTACTACTCATACTTCAATGTGAGCAATAATAGGGAAAGTGTTGGACTTTGGAAGGGTCAATGTAAAGAAATGCTTCTCCAATGTTCTGGATTGATGCTGCTGGTTTTTCGATTCTTGAGAGTGCACTGAGACCTGCTAACCAGAACTCAGTTCCAGTGTTCTAACTCCTTACAAAATGTATGTCGAATTGGCTACTGTCAATTGGCATAAGTTGACTTACTTAAAAGTCCCTATTATATGTTACCAAGAGTACCCAGGGCAGAGAGTCAGTCCCTCCAGGATTGCAACACTTGTTGGGCCACCTTGTGTGAGACAAAGTACATAATGGCTACCAGCCTGCCACTGCAGCCTACAAGAGCAGTCTTAAACTGCTAGTTCGACTTTGCCATTTAAACTAATGGCATACCCCCCACTTACCTCAATTATTTATGTAAGTCTCCCTTAAGGAAGGCCTTTGGACCCCTGAGGCAGAGAGCTGTATGTTATTAAGTAGGACATGTACTTTTGATATGTCCTAACAGCAAAACTTCCAAATTGTTGTTTTTGTTGTGGAAAAGTTAGTAGCTCCTTTGGCTACCACAGAGTTGCTGGCTGACTGCTAAGCCTGGCTAACCTCTGAATAGGACTGCTAAAATGGGTACTTCAAGGTATCAAATTGATTGTGGCATTAATCCCTACTTGATGCCCACGTTACGTTTAAGGAAAGACAGCTTTCAGAAAGTTGCTACTCTATTACCCAGTCTGTCCAGTGGCCTTGCACAGTTGCTGGCCACCAGTCATCACAAAGCGGGAGGGATCATGGTAGCCCATCGACTAGTGACTGCATCATCCCTCCAGGGCCCTTTATGGGCATAAATATTGCACCCCTTGCACCCTGGACTTAAGATAATGATATAACTGGAGAAAGGAGCAAAGACAAATTGTCCTAATGACCCCTAGACCTGGCAAGAGACGCTGCACCTTCTGCTGGATTGCACCTGTTGCTCCTTGGGCTAGCAAAGACAGGACTATGCCTGTAGCTCCTGTATCATGGAAAAGACCCTCTCGAGCCGCAGACCAAAGAAGTTGCTCCAAGGGTCAGTCTGCTGACATCCCCCTGGAACCAGCACCAGGGCCTTCAAAGCTGAAGAAGCCCATACCGGCAAGTCAGTGGCCACTTTCTGTGAATCACTGCTGACTACAGCCGGGCATCCCAAGAAACCAATCCTCCATTGCCAAAAGTTGCACCTGAGTCTGCCCAATCTAGGAGTGATGTCTGGGTATAGATTGGTTACCACTGGACCCACTGTGTATGGAGATTGGTAGCCCAGCCGCAGCTGGCCTTCTACTTCCTCAAAGAGGACTTCGAGAGACACTGAACCCAGTAGCCAAAGTTTCTCCCCTTACTAGTGGACTGAGGAATAACCACAGGGACACCCCCATTGACCGCACAGCGCCCACAGTATCTTTCAGCATTCTCATCATCTTGCATTCCCAGCATCAGGACCACTCCATTGAAGACCATGGCAGTCTTGATGTAAAGTATGGAACTGGACTTTGAGACTGCTTTGGTGGCAAGGTAACTGTCAAAATTTTCCCTAGTGGCCCCCCTAATCTTTAATCTGTTGGATTTGGTCACTCTACTTGGGCCGGAGTAGCCGAACACAACTCTTTCAAACTTTTCAACAGTTTCTGAATGTTATGCTTACTGATGTTTGTTTGTGCTTTAGAATTAAAAAGCTGAGATTTAAGTTTTACTTAAAAATCTATATCTCCAGAACCCCTCAAGTGGATTTTGCTGATCTTGGTGTCTAAAAATGTATAAACATATAATCTATTTTTAAAAATTGGTGTCGGATTTCTTTCATGTTTGTTGATTGGTGCTTCAAAATGCTTTACTATAGTTCCTTTGTTTAGACCTTGCTGCTCGAAGCCACAGCTACCCAGGGTTGAGCTAAAGCAGAGGTCTTTAAACTTTTGGATGCCGAGACCCCCCTGTCAACATTTTGAGGCATAAGGACCCCCTCCTGACAAAAATGTCTAAACCTGTAGGCAGGGCTACTAGAATTATGAGGCAGGTGAGGACCAAATTACGCGGCAGGCTTGACTAAATTGTGTGGGAAGAAAATGTAAATGAGGTTATGTGATGCCGCGTATTTTGGGATAGCATTACTTCATCATTTTGAAATTTTTTACACACAGTAACACTGAGGAAAGATTTCACCCCATCAGTACCCGTTTATAACCAAAATACAGCAATTAACATCAGAAAGATTTTTAGTCAACCTTTGTGTAGGGTCTTCGACTCCGCAGGAATACGTGCTGCCATATTAGAAGCTCACCTGGCCCTGGCCGGGAGAAGCAGGAGTCCCTTAAAACCCTGGCGGTTTTGTGCAGTTAGGCAGTTTACCCATGCAGCTTTCCTCTCACCCCCTCCCTTCCATCCCTCTCTCCTCTCCTAACCCTGGATCCCTCTCTCACTTTGCAGGCAATTTTCTTTCACCCCTTTTTACAACTTCTGAACTCTCCCCATTCAACCTCTCACTTCACCTTTAATCACCTCTTGCCATTCTGTCCTTTCACTGCCCTCATCTCTAACAGTCTCTCGCATTTATCTCATGGCCTCTCTGGCCCTGTCACTTCCCGTGCCCCTCAGCACTTCTCATTCACCTCGTCTCTCCATTCACATTTTTGTCTATTTGTATCTTACACCTCTCCAGTCCCCCCATTCATCTTTCACTTCTCCCCTTTGTTCTAACAGAAGCCATCACCTTTGGCTCACACTCACTTCTTGCGTGTCCACACTTCTCTTCGGCAATTCACATTTCTCCTCATCCCTGACCTCTTCAATCAAATTCTCTCACTCCCTTGCTGTCCCCTCTCATCCTCTCATCTGTCCTCATCAAGCACACAGGTCGGGCCCGTATGCTCCTCTCGGCCTGTGCCACTCTGCTTATTGTTCCCTAATTCAAGAAGGCATGAGTTGTCTGTCTCGTAGTTTTGGTGCAGGCCGCGCAGTTATGGAACTTGCACCCTCCTTTGCTTTGCTCCACCAAGAATCTATTATCCTTTAGGAAGATATAAAAACCTTTCTCTATGCTCTGTAGGTTACCCCATTTGGCTGGTTCTCCTGTGTTTTTCTCACTTGCCTTCAGGCAGAAGATGGTTATTAGCCCCAGGACATCTTTTGGTAACAGTAGCGCACTACAAATGTAAATAATAATAATAGACAGAAGCAGGGGAGTCACTAGACCAGAACTTCGGAGGGGGGGCTAACACTCCCAGCCAGGGCTGGTCCTAACACTGGTCACACACGGTGCAACAGTCTTTTTTGGTGCTTCACCCCAGTTTCCTCCTTCTCCATGAATTCCTTCACTGTCACTCACCAACAATGCACCTCATCTCTCTATAGCACCTTTCTGACAAACATTTCATTTTTTTATAGCGCTACTCATAGTTTACTCACACTCATTTCTGTGATCTGCATGGTACATATTCTTTGTAGCAGGCACATTAACCCTCTGCACTGTGTAGGTGACAAGAGTGTCCATGTGAGTGCACGGTGAGCGATGCAACAGTGTGAGAGTAGAGTAAGAGGAGTGACTGCAGGGTGAGTGAGGTAGCGTATGTATTTGGGTGCGGATGCAAGTTCAGAATGAGATTAAAGGAATGTATGATTACTGATGGGCTTGTTTGAGTGAGTTGCATATTGAGCAGTGAGGGGGGACAGGTGAGCGAAGTGTCACATGAGTGGAGGATGAGTAGTGTACTCGTGTGACTGCAGGGTGAGGTATAGGGTGAACAGCGCCAGTGCATTGTGAGTGCAGAGTGATCACTGAGTGCAGGGTGAATGTTGTGAGTGCATGGTGATCAGTGTGAGAGCATTGTGATCGCTGTGAGTACAGGGCGAGCGTGAAAGTGAAGGGCGAGAATGAGGAATGAGTTGTCTGAATGCAGGGTGCATTCCCAGACACATGAAGTAGCATGATATTGACGGCGGCGTAGTGTTTCAGATATAAGTTAAACTATTGCGACATTAATCGGGGATAGAGGGTGAAGGAAATAAATAATGTGCTGATCCTGCAACAAACTTACAGTCCTATGGTTAGGGTTGTCAGCAGATTATTTTGATGGCCCAGTCGCTACAAAAATAAGCAGTCACCTAAAGCTGTATTTTCAGCACTTATCTGTGCATACTTCAAACAGCAAATATAAATAGAAAGCACTTTTAATTGTGTTCTAGGGCAGCCTCAATGATACATGACTGATAATTAAAGAGAACAAAGACAGAAAAGTCACATAAAGAATGCATACATACTTTTTTATTTACAAGTCTATTTAGTGTCAAGACTAGGTCTTTGCAGGCTCTTTAAACAAAACACGGTAGGCATTTTTCTTTTGGCAACCCTACTTAATATTCCTTTACATGAAAGGTATTCTCACACTAGGGCAGTGAATGTAAAATCCAAATGTAAGGAATAGGCACAGTGGGGACCCATGGGGTACTGGAACCAGGAAAAAACACTAAGCCTCTGTAACCAGTTTACAAAGGCATGCAAATATGCAAATGGTCTTTAAAGACCTGTGAAAAACTGGGGCGTGCCCGGAAATAAGACTCCAGACACTGCCCAGCTGAGCCCCCATCAGCTCGAGTTGCACTGCAGCAGCCCGGGCTGAGACACAGGAAGGGGGAAGAGTGGGGGCTGAAACCCTTGGGCCTGGGCAGAAGTGTGACTGAGAAGGCGCGACCCCCTTTGCATCGCTCTACGGCCCCCTGGGGGTCGCGCCCCACAGTTTGAAGACCCCTGCGCTAAAGGTTTTACAAATGAGCCAGACTCGACCAAAGACAGTTTCGCAAGTGTATTACATGGTAAGGTCCCCCAACCATACTATATAATATACCACAATTCTCACAGTCAGATTTACTATTCCCACTCCAACATAAGCAACAGTTGGAAAAGTGTTGGACTTTGGAGGGGTCAGGTTTGCTATTCATTTACTGTTCCCACTTCAACATGAACAACAGTAGGGGCAGCGTTGAACTTGGAAGAGTCAGATTTACTATTCCAACTCCAAAGTAACCAACAAACGGAAAAGTGTTTGTTTTTGGAGGTGTAATTTTTAACATCGCCACTTCAACCTGAGCAACAGTAAGGAAAGTATTGAACTTTGGAGGGGTCACATCTACTATTCCCAATGTAAGCAACAGTAGGGAAAGTACTGGAGATTGAAAAAATTAAATCTGCTATTCCCTCCAAATACACTTACAAATTTTAGCATAAAATATATTTTAACAAATATATAAATATATATGCCCTGATTCACAAAGAACCCTGGCACAAGTGGCAGAGGCTCCGCAGTCGTGGCAGGATCTCAGCACTGCAGTTTCCCATTGCGGAGAGATCCTGCCACGATGGAGGGCCATCTACCACGAGTGAGGAGGCTCTTTGTGAATCATGGCCTAAATGTACATATTTGTACATTACAATTTTTTTTATTACAAATTAAAATTAATACATTACCAATTAAAAATAGAAAAAAGTATGAATATTTACCAATTACAAATACAAAATATATATATTTAAAATACTTCCCAACCTACTAGCTCAAAATGCCAATAAAATAAATTAAAATAATTAACAATTGTCATTAATTTATCAAATATTGCTAAAAATAATAAACATATTACAATCAATATATATACTAATTGTTGAAATCAATTAAATAATTTACATAATTTGTAATCTAATTAACCAATTAACAACTACACGAATTAATTACCATTTTAGCTTATTATATATTACATAACTTACAAACAATTTTTTTATAAGTAATAAAAACCAAAATTCCAAATTATAAACATTTAAAAATAAATTTTAAAAATCCCATAATTTAAACCCAAAAATATGCAAATAAAGGTAAGAAATATAAAAAATGATTCTTTAAATATATTGCCAAATCAAAAATCTATCTGTACTAAAAGATATTTTACGCACTTAACATTAATACAATAACTTGCAAAACAAAAAGTAATGAAACGCAACAGAATTTAAGAAACAAGATCATATGCAACTATATTAAAAAAATATATGAAGTACCTAAAATTCAATAATCTTACCTTCAATACTCTTTCCCACCATATTTTTGACACAATATTTGTGTCAATCAATATTTTTTAAACAATATTTTGTCGGATCACTGTGTCTAGCAGAGATGGTTTTGTATATTTAAAGTCATAAGTAGCAGAATGGTAGTGCAACAGTGGAATATCCATATCATCAGCAGACATAAACAAAATGAGCAATGTTAGGGCAGGTTTAAGAGGCAATCCTTTAGTTTGGTTCCGAAGAGTTGCAATGAGAAGGTAAGTCTTATACATTAAAAGGGCATTCCAGATTCTCATTGAATTCTTTAAGAAGGTGTGCTTGATGCTGGACATTTTTTTTAAACAGTGTTTTGAGAAGAAGTTTAGATTTGCTTCTGAGGTTGCATTTTTTTATTGAGCAATTCCAGTTTTTGTACAAGGCTGACGGAAAGGGGGAATTTAGGTGTATCACTTTGTATATGAAACAAAATGTTCATAGGTGGAGTAAAGTTGAATTATTAACTATTTTGGGTAGTAGAACAGAGGAAATTATGTTGAATTTTCTGGTTTAAGTGATCAGCCTGGCAGCAGAGCGAAGGATGGCCTTAATAGGACTGAGATGGGATTTAAGTATTCCTGGTACTAGAGACTTCCCGTATTCTAAGCAATGTATCACCAGTTACTGCAAAGCAACTTTGAAGTGATGTCTGGAGTTAAGGACTCTGAAGATCAGCAGCAGCTTTCAGTTTAAATCTAGGGCACAAAGGGCTCGATTACGATGTCGCTTCCTGGTCTCTGGACCGACCGACTTCTAAACTCTGGTCGGCGGTCCCGACATCATAATTACAATGCGACCGCACATGGTGCTGCTGCATACTCCCATTTCTCTATGGGAGCTTGTGCTGCGGCCATAACCAGCCATTGCACAAGCTTCCAAAGAGAAATAGGAGCTTGTGCAAATCCCTGCACTGTGTGGCAGGCACCATAGGTGCCCCCTCGCCCCCAACCGGGGGCCGTAGGGAGTAGGGGCCCTGCTAGGGGCTCCCAAAGTAGCTTTCTGACAGGCTTCCCATGTCGGAAATCCTGTTGGAAACCGACATCGTAATCCCAACGGCGGAAACACCGTCATATGGGATTACGTTGTGGTCTCTGACTGCCCGGCGGGCTCCTGGAGTCCATCGGAATCCAGCCAGAATGACCGGCCAGTTTCAATTTCGACTGCCTAGATTGTAATTAGGCAGTCAGAAGCAAAATCGACATGTGAGTTGGAAAGCCTCCAACCTCTGAATCACATCATAATAGGGCCCATAGTGTTTTCTTTGTTATGGAGTTAAAGGCTGCATGACCTATCCAACATGATTCCTGGGAATTTGAAGGATTTTACTATTGTGGGGAATATGATTATTACCTGGAGCTTAGCTATCCAGTTAAGGGGTAGGACATCATAGCTGTTAGGTGGTTGTAGAAGAATTCAGTCTTTTGAGGTTTGAGTTTAAGTTTCATCTTAAACATCCATGAACTTCTGTCAGATATGTGTTGCACTGAACTGTCAATATCATCTTTGCTATCAATCCTGAGCTACAGGTGCATTCTGGTGGACATCAACACCTGCCTTGGAGAATAACTTGGCTAGTTGTGGAATATACATGTTTGAATAATGGGAGACTAGGGTGTCTTGTGGTACTCCCAATGGAATGGCTGCAGGAGCTGATCGAGAATCCCCCGTTTTAATGTATTGGGTTGTTTTACGCATGTATACTTTGAACCAATTCAATGCCTTGCCTTCATTGTCCATTCTTTTGTATATAGAGGTATATGTGTTTGAGGTATTTTGTGACTGGTATTGAAAGCTGTAGATAGGCCAATGAGTACTATTATGCAATGTTTCCCTTCATTAGAGATCTTGGGCAGAGAGGCTTCTCTGTCGTGACCAGGTTTAAAGACAAAGTGGTGCAGTCCCAGTAACTTTTTTTCTTATGTATATTTCTGCAACTGGGCAGCTATGCATTTCTTTGTGACCTTAGCAATGAGATATATAGGTATGTCGTTTTAAAGGGAATTCGAGTCAATGTTTTTTGTCACATAGGGCGAATATGACCCATTTTTAGCACATCAGTAAAAATGCATTGTGCAGAACAATGGAATTTATGATTTCCACTCATAAAGGCAGGAGGGCATCAGCATGTTTCTTGGCTATGGAAGGTGGCAGGAGTCAAGAGATTAGGGCAAAGGCTTACTGCTTGCAATGCCTTTTGGAAGCCAGGTTCTGAAATGGAACTAAAGGAAGGCAATTAAGATAATGGTGCTTTAACATAATGGTGCTTTTCTGATGAGATGCATTTGTTCAGGTTCTGGTTGGCAAGTTTTCTCTGATGTTCTCTTGTTCTCTTGTTTTTGTGTAAAGTGTTTGACAATGTGATTGTAGTTTGGGGCCTTGTGGGGGTTCATTACTTCATGTGTCTGGTCATGTACGATTTGTAAAGCTCTCTGGGCCCACATTCACTATTCTGAAATTCATGGCTGAAAAGTTAGGACTTTGACTGGAAATTGAGTTTTTTGTATGTTTCCCTTTCCTTACACGAGGAATTGAGTTTGATAGGAGTGGGGAATGAGGGCTCCTCCATCTCCACTCATTGAGATGTAAAATCTTTCTCTGACTGTTAATCTCATTGTTGGACCACTGAACTAACCTTTTTTTTTTTATATTTGAGCATGCTCTTGACAGGAGGAAGAGTATTGGATATGGTGGGCATTTCACCATTGCATTGTTTCATTGCTTCAGTAGTGTCAATAGAGGGAGGACTATCCAGTGTGAGAGGGCGGATCATAGAGTCTAATTTAATATGATAGATTACCTTAACACCTTTGATTGATGTTAGTACCTTCTCGTTCTTGTTTCTGCAAGGCAGGTATTTTATCAACAGTGTTGAATGGGATGGTCGGACCTGTGAAGAAGTATAGGGTTGAATGTAGTAATGTTGCCCGGTTCAGAAATAACTAGATAGATGGTGACACCTTTTTTGTGTGTAGGAAGGTTGCTGCGTTGTTTCAGGTTATTCTCTTGGAGGAAAGAATGTAATTGCTTAGTATGAGTCTCTGTTACAAGGGAGGTTAAAATGTCAGACTAACATGTGTTTACACTTTGACAGTAACTGAGTTGGCATGACTTGTACACATTCTTCTAGAAATAGTTTATTCCTTTTAGGGGATATTACATTATCCTTTTAGGGGATATTACATTATATGTATTCTAGCTTTAAATAGTGTGGTGTAACCAGTGTCAACAGTAAGAGATTGGAAGGTCTTGGCTGCGCAGGTATCTATACGTGTGCAGGGTAATGATTCTTTACAAATATTAGCATCCCCATCACCACCGGTTTTATCAGTTCAGTCTCTATTCTGATTATCTTGTAGTTTAAGTTTAAGTTTAAGGTATTTATAAAGCGCATGGCTACCCACAGGAATCCCAGCGCCGGTGGTTAGAGTTGGAAGTTTCTGCCACCATGGCCATAAGTTGGTATCATCCACATATGATACGATGGACAGCCCAAATTCCTGCACTATGTGAGCTAGTGAGCTCAAATAAATGTTGAAAAGAGTCGTGCTCAGAGACGATCCCTGAAGTACTCCGCACGGGGCCGAGAAGGTGTCCGACAGAATACCTGCTTCCATGCATTGAAAGGATCTTTTGCTTAGGAACGACGCCAGCCATTGGTTGGCCGTGTCTCTAATCCGGATATCTTTGAGCCTGTGAATGAGAATCTCGTGATCAACCGTGCCAAAGGCCGCGCTTAGATCTAAGCACAAGATAGCGGCTGCACTTCCTTGATCAAGTATCGATTTTTATTTTTTTGTGACCACGAGTAGGGCTGACTCTGTGCTGTGTTCCGGACGTAACACCATCTGGGACTGGTGCAAGATGCCATTGTCCTCCAGGAATTGAAAGATAGAACTGTTCACATGTTTCTCAGCAATCTTTCCCAAGATGGGCAGCAATGAAATGGGGCGATAGTATCCCATGGATGCGGGGTCCAATTGTTTTTTTTTAGCAGAGACTTTACAATCGCACACTTCCATTCTTTGGGTACGAGGCCTTTCTCCAGGGATAGAGAGATAAGATTGGTAAGTTTAGCCCGGATGTGGTCACCCCCTTGAAGAAGGATCTGGGATGGGGGCGGGATCTATTGGAGACCCTCATTTAATCTTGCTTAGGAGTAAGCCAACACGCTCTTTGTCCAGCTTAGGAAAGGTGAGTAAAGATCGGAAAAGGGGTAGGCTTGAGCAGTTCAGAGCCTGGAGGAAGCTCTGGCTTGTTTGTAACGTCCTTTGTCTCTACAGAGGTCGCACCTGTGATTGAGTGAAGTGAATTATAGATGTTTTCCACTTTACTCTTGAAAAAGGTGGCTAAATGATTGCATCTCTCCTTTGAAGGTTGGGAGATATGGGTGCCTGAATCAATTATAGTGAGGGATTTTACTATCTTGAACAGTTCTTTGGAAGAGTTAGAGGATCTCTCAATCCTTTCTTCAAAGAAAACTGCCTGTGCTTTCCTAATATCCTTGTGATATTGCTGGATGGCTGCTTTTTATGCTGATTTGAGATCAGGGGCATACGTTTTCCTCCAGCTCCTCTCTAGCTTTTCACAGTGTTTCTTTTGGATTACTAGTTCGGGGCTGAACCAGGTCGATCTATTAAGGTTTCTTTGCTTTATCGGTCCGAGCTTCTTAAAGTTTCTATCCACGGACCCGATAATCCAGTCTGACCACCTTTTATGTGCCTCATCAAGATCTACTGTGTCTGTTGGAGTAGTAGCCTCCAAATCCTAGTTTGGTGGCAGAGGAGGGTCAAGGGGAGACATGAATGAGAGTGTGAGTCATATTTCTGTCAATCAAGCAAACAAAATTGAACGATTACCATGCTTTGACCATGTACTTTTATTTGGTTATCGGGGTCCACTGGTAGATGAGGCAACTGGCCCCAGTTTTTGCACCCACGGTGGGGAGCATTGTGAACCAATCCGTGGATGAGGGTACGGGGTCTGCCAAACTGGTACCTGCAGTAGTTGCCCCCTTCTGAAAAAAAGGGACACTCACCAACGAGTTTGTTAATTTTAGGCCTGTCTCCAACATTCCTGGTCTGGCCAAGATCCTGGTGGGTTTGGCTCAGGAACAACTCAATCAACTATAAACACTACCTGATACTGGGTGAATGTCAGAGTTGCTTCCGCCCAAGTCATTAAATGGAGTCAGCGTCGACTCAAGACATTTGATTAGTAAATTGTCATTTTGGTACCAAGCTCTTCCAAAAGAAAAGCATTTAGAGCTGTCCTGAAATGCGATACATTTAGAGATGGGAGGCCAAATGAATAATATGCAGTTTTTTATTTTTATTTTGAGCCACTTGGAAATATTGCCGTGGGCCTCTTGATTTGTGACAGATCCTGTTCCAGAACGATCAGTGTTTTAGAGGCATTAACATGCTGGTCAATCTCTTGATTGATAGCATTTATAGAGTGCCACTACCCCTGTGGGGTCTCTTTGTTGCTGGTCTAATATTTGCTAATCAAACAGTCGTGTTTTCACCAGCCAGAAGTCTATCAATACGGGGTGATAGCCTATTAATCAGCACTGAGTTCCATAGCTTAGGGTCTTGCACTGAGTAGGAACGGCCTCTATTGGGTTCTTCGTGTACTAGGCAAGTCCCTCCTCCACAACACTGCCAGCCAGGAAGATGTATTAGTCTGTCGTGAAATCTCATTTTCCCAGAAGCCTGTCTGTACTGTAGATGCAGGCAGTGAAATGGGGTAGAGTGTTTGTTGTAGAGCAGGGGGTACATGTGGGTAGACGGTGCCCATTCACTAGTTTCACAGTGTGGACACTGTTCACCCTACCAAGAAATTGGACCCCATGAAATATATTGAACTCGTCCTGGTGTCATTTTCAGACACTGGGACACATTCAACAGTGCCTGCACGTTGTCTACTTTCATGCCGAGCAGCAACCTGCAGGTGGTGTAGGGGCTTTGGTATTCTAAATTCCAGATGGACCCTCAACAAGGCAGAAGTTAAGGTGCCATCAGGCCTCCTTTTTGTTTGAGTATCCTAACGGGTACCTATCTGGAACATCACACCTAGTTGTAATGCAATGGAGGGGAAACAAAGGCACCCATTTTGTTATTACTTCACAAGTACTTATGAGAGGCATGCTTTTGACTCTGCTTAGTCTCTATATATGAGATATGCATGCACTGCAAGAATGTCTGATGTGTTGATCCGTCCCAGTATTTACACAAATAACAATTTAAATACCACTATTTTGTTTTTATTTCTTTTATGGCGTTACTTATGTCAATGCAGGTGACAGAGTGATTTATTTCACATTTAAACATTATAAATTGACAATAAATCATTGTGTATAAATTAATGTACAGGATGTGTTACATAAGGCAGTGAGGGTTGCAACGTGTAGCAGGCACATGTCCGTCATAGCTCACTGTGCTATATTAGAATGATTACAATTTATGAACTGCAAGTAACAAAAGGATATTTGTGTTAAAAGCAGTAGCTCACTTACCTAGCTACATAAAATAAAATAAAAATCTGGCATCTGCATGTTACAAGGTGTGCTTTGCAGGAGACACATTAACCATCCATGCTACTTTGATTCAAAACTAGGGCTAGACAAAACACAGATGTCCCCAGCAGATGGGTTAACCTCCAGAATTATCTCACCAATATTACTATTCCCTGAGATTTTCGGGGAACACAAATATCTCTGCAGCAGGTGTCTTAACCCCATAAGATATTTTAAAATGCAAACTTTGCAACCAACTACGCAGAACAGATGCACTGCCACATTTCTCCTAGCTGTCAATTTCTTTGCGGCAGAATTCCAAAAAGAAATGTTTACGTTGAGCTCCAGATTTTGGGTTGGGGTTGTGTCACTTTTTTGGCACAACCTCAACACAAAATCTAATTTGTTAAATCTTGCAACACGCTCAAATGTGGTCATGATAGACCTCCTAAACATATGTGGGAGGTCTTAAGATCGAATGTCACTTCTTGTCATGTCAGTTCCTGTGAGGTCATGGGTGGTGATGCCACTGCTTGTGATGTCACATCCTGTAATATCCCGTGCAATGTCACACACTTTGATGTCAGGCGCCATGGTGTCACTTGCATGCTGCCTAACTTGGTTAGTCTCTCCACACTTCTTTTGTTAGGAGTTATGCCTGTTTTAGAGTAAATCTGCAATTGTGTGGTCATCAAATAGCTCCATTTTGTATGAGCTCTGTTTGTGTGAAAATGTTTAAACCGCTACCTGTCTGACTGATCCCAACGTCTCTTCCCATGCAGCATCACCGACTCCTTAAGACTGCCAGAGAGCACGACCACCTCCTGCCACCATGTTGAATGGGGAGACAAGTGCTGCCGCTCGAAACGTAATCCGCAGCTCCAGCATCAGTGGGGAGATGTATAACATTGAGAAGAGTAATGCAACACCGCCGGATGCGGCCACCCTCAGCACCAATAAGAAGAGACGCTCAAGCCTTGGGGCCAAGATGGTGGCCATCGTGGGACTATCTCAGTGGAGCCGCAGCACGCTTCAGCTGAACCAACCAGGTAGGACCATCTCCAGCATCAAAACGCCTTCCTGTCATCAGACTGGAATAAGAATATCTTTTACAGAACAGGCTCAGTACCACCACGGCGAGCTTCCCTAACACACACGGAAAACGTGCCACATAGCAAGTCGAGGCCCGAGCTTCCCCAAACTGGTATACATTGTGGAGCGACTTTGTATAATTCCTTCACACACGTAACAGGTGCATGGTGTGGGCGGAATCAGTGGATGGTTATGTCACCCAATGAGCAAGTACAAATGAGACGGCAAAAATGGAGCCTAGCAAGATCACTTCATTCACAGGACTGGCACAGCCCGGGGAGCAGGAGAGTAATCACACTTCAAATACTAAGGGCCTCATTACAATGTTTTTTGGAGTTGCCTCCGACTGACACCGTCGCGGAATCGGACCAACCGACCTCCGGTCGGCGGTCCTGACCGCCTAATTACAATGCGACCGCACATGGTGCGGTCGCATACTCCCATTTCCCTATGAAAGCTTGTGTTACGGCCGTAAACTGTCCATAACACAAGCTCCTATAGAGAAATTGGAGATTGTGTTAATCCCTGCACACTGTGGCAGGCACCTCAAGGTGCCTGCCACAAGATGCAGGGATCAACAAGGGGGCACCTATGCGGCCTCCAACCGAAGGCTGCACACAGAAGGGTGTCCTGCTAGGGGCCCCCAAACATGCTTTCTGACAGGCTTTCCATGTCAGAAAGCCCGACATGGCAAGCCTGTTGGAAACTGTGCATCGTAATCGGGACAGCGTAAAATGCCATCCATTTGGATTACAGGCTGGCTTCCAACAGTCCGACGGGCTCCTTGAGCCTGTCGGAATCCAGCCAGAATGGCCGACTGGTTTCAATTCTGACCGGCTGTATTGTATTCAGACGGTCGAGATTGAAACCAACGATGTCGTTCTGAAAGTCTCTGACCTGTCATTGTAACCGGCCCCTAAGAAGTAAAGCGGCACATCAGCATAGCATGTTTACCTCACTCGCAACGGGTACGGATCAGGCAGCAGGAGAATAATCACACTTCACACACTGGAGTGGAAAAGTAGGCCCAGCAGCCTTGTAGGTTTACTTCACACACAGAACAGGTACAGCCCGGACAGCAGGAGAGGAATCACACTTCATATACTGAATAAGTAAAGCAGGCACACTAGCATAGCAGGTTTATTTCCCACACAGAAGAGGTACAGCCCAGGTAACAGGAGAACAATTACACATCACACATCAAAGAAGTAAAGCAGGCAAAGCAGCATAGCATGTTTATCTTCACATACAACAGGTACAGATCAGGCAGCAGGAGAACAATCACACTGTGTGCACTGGTCTGGTAAAGTAGGCTCAGCAGCCTAGCAGGCGTACTTCACACACAGAACAGGTACAGGTACAATTTAGGCAGTGGGAGAGCAAGCACATTTCAGGTAAAGCAGGCACCGCAGCCTTGTAGGTTTACTTCTCACACAGAACAGGTACAACTCAAGCAACAGGAGAACAATCACACTTCACGCAGTAAAGAGGCAAAGCAGGCACAGCAGCATTGTAGGTTTGCCTCACACACAACATGTACAGACTGGGCATCAGGAGGGTAATCTGCTACACACCCTGAAGAGGTAAAGCGGGTACAGCACATTAGCCAGTTTACTAAACACCCAACATGTACAGATCAGGCCGCAAGAGAGCAATCACACTTCACACACTAAATAAGGAAAACAGACACAGCAGCCTACCAGGTATACTTCCCAAGCAGAACAGGTACAGGTACAACTGTGGCACCAGGAAACAGTCACACTTCACATACTAAAGAGGTAAAGCAGGCCCAGCGGCCTACCAAGATCACTTCACACACACAACAGGTACAGCCTGGGCAACAGGAGTGAAATCACACTTCACATACTGAAGAAGTAAAGCAAACACAGCTGCATAGTAGGTTTAACTCACACGTAGCTGGTACAGCGGCCCAGGAAGCAGGAGAGCAATCACTCTTCACACGCTGAACTGGTGGAGCAGGCACAGCAGCCTTGCAGGTTTACTTCACACACAGAACAGAAACAGGTATAGCCCAGGCAGCAGGAGAGCAATCACACATCATATATTGAACAAGTAAACAGCCACAGCAGCCTAGCAGCCTAGCAGGTTTGCTTCACACACAGAACAGGTACAACTCGGGCATCAGGAGACCAATCACACCTCACAAACTGAAGAGGCAAAGCAGGCCCAGCAGCCTGGCAGGTTTACTGCACACACAGAACAGGTACAGCCTGGGCAACAGGAGAGCAAATACACTTCACACACTGAAGGGGTAAAGCAGGCCCAGCAGCCTCGCAGCGTTTACTTCACACAAGTCAAACCTGGACAGCAGCTGAGCAGGTTTGCTTCACACACAGCAGCAGTGCAATCACACTTCACACAAGGGGCAGGTAAACCAGGTGCAGCAGCAAGAGCCCCCTGTAACGCACAGCACAAGTAGAGCGCGTGCACAGCTGCATAAGTCACCTTCATACACAGGCAGCAGCAGTGCTAGGGAGGGGGTGGACATGACAGGCCCTGAGACAGAAGAAGGTGCAGTGCGGGTTCATGTTGGACATGCGTCAATGCGCTTCTCTATAAGATCCAAGCCTACTTTGCAGACCTGACTACCTTACACGTTTCATGTGCAATAGATTTGGAATTATTAGCACTAAAACACCATAGAAGGTCAATCTAAAAAGCGCTGCTATGTGTTATTTATTAAACTTCTATGAATTCCGTCATAATTATGTAGGAACTAACACACAAAAGCTTTTTTTTTAAGTGTTGCTTTAATATTAAACCAGGCTTTGATGGTGAATGGAAAGGCTGTGCTTCAAAATGAACCCATTAACATCCCCGGAAAGCTGTGCACACTCGCTGCTCTGGATAATGCAGTCAATGGAGTCCCTTTAAACAAGGCACGTGACACTGCGAAGACCAGGAAAAGCACGAAGAGCAGCAGTGCATGCTGCACGCAAACATCTGCATCAGATACAACACAAGTAACATCAGTGCACGCTTGCCTCGCGCACCAGCTACTGCACATGTAGCAACAGTACACGCTTCCTCTACACACAGAACAGGCACGGCCTCTCCCATTCACCCACATGCAAATTCATACACCAGGTACAGCAAAGGTAGTGAAGTTACCCTAAAACAAAACCATCATAACACAGGTATCGCAAGTGCAAGCTTCCCACACATAGATCAGGAACAGCGCAGGTAGCAACACCACCTGCTTCTTCCTTCACACTGAGAAGAGGTACAGAAAAGGAAGCATCGGTGCACATTACCAGCACACACACACCTCTGGTACCGCACAGGTTGAGGCCATTCAAGAGATATACACAAAACAGGTACAGCACGTGTACAGAAGTGCAAGCTTCCACACGTGAATCAGGAAGAGCACCAATAGCAGCACTGCATGCTTCTTCCTTCACTTGCAGAAGAGGTACAGAAAAGAAAGCATCAATTCACATAACAAGCACACACACACCTCAGATACCGCACAGGGTGAAGCAATGCAAGATACAAACTCACAAAACGGGTACAGCACAGGTATCTGAAGTGCAAGCTTCCCACACATAATTCAGAACAGCACAGGTAGCAGCGCCACGTGCTTCGCACGCAGAAGAGGTACAGAAAAGGAAGCATCGGTGCACATTACCAGCACACACACACACCTCTGGTACCGCACAGGTTGAGGCCATTCAAGAGATATACACAAAACAGGTACAGCACGTGTACAGAAGTGCAAGCTTCCACACGTGAATCAGGAAGAGCACCAATAGCAGCACTGCATGCTTCTTCCTTCACTTGCAGAAGAGGTACAGAAAAGGAAGCATCAATGAACATAACACGCACACACACAACTCAGATACCGCACAGGGTGAAGCAATGCAAGATACAAACTCACAAAACGGGTACAGCACAGGTATCTGAAGTGCAAGCTTCCCACACATAATTCAGAACAGCACAGGTAGCAGCGCCACGTGCTTCGCACGCAGAAGAGGTACAGAAAAGGAAGCATCGGTGCACATTACCAGCACACACACACACCTCTGGTACCGCACAGGTTGAGGCCATTCAAGAGATATACACAAAACAGGTACAGCACGTGTATCAGAAGTACAAGCTTTCCACGCGTGAATCAGAACAGCACAGGTAGCAGCACCACGTGCTTCTTCCTTCGCACGCAGAAGAGGTACGGAAAAGGAAGCATCGGTGCACATTACCAGCACACACGCACCTCAGGTACCGCACAGGTTGAGGCCATTCAAGAGATATACACAAAACAGGTATAGCACAGGTATCAGTGGAGCAAGTTTTAATCCCACGCGGACTAGGTACAGCACACGTAGCAACAGTGAACGTTTCCTCGCACAGATGGCGCAGGAACAGCATAGCCAGTAGTACTGAAAGCTTCCTTTACTCGCAGAGCAGTCACAGCAGCGACATCAACAGTCAAAGCTTCATTCTCACAAATACGCCACAAACAGCGGTGCGTGCTTCCTTCAACACGGACCAGCAGCACTGATGTCAGCGGTGAAGGTCTCGTTACACAAGCACAGGACAGGAACAAAAGGAGCGGTAGGGGAGCAAGCTTCCTTACACGCAGGGCTTTAAGTGGGCCGGGTCTCACCGGGTCTGAGAACCGGCAGTTTTTTTTAAGGAGGCCTCGAAACGGGTCTCTATCGGGCTCTGTTTTGTGCCCTGGCACAGGCGGTCAGTTTTTTTCCGAGCGTTATAGGGGAAGGGGAATCCTTTAAAGAGAGTCATTTTCTCTCTGGATTTCTCGTCTCTTTTCGGAACTCAGGAGCAGCAACATTGTCGTGGTGACACCAGGGCTTTATGTGGAAGCTTTTTCAATATTATATCCAAGCCACAGTAGCTGCTTATTTATCTTATGCAACTAACAACCATTGACAAAGCCAATAGTCCTGACTTGTTGTAGGTATGGTGTTACTTGTTGTATCATATATCTGGATGCAATGACAGAAACAGCAAAATACCAGTCGGGCGGCACACTATGCTAAGCACAGATTTTTAGCTTGCGTGTTTTTAAGCCAGGCCCTTAATTACATTGGCCACGCCCCCTTGAGAGACACCCCACCCCCAGTTTTTTCATCCCACTTAAGGCCCTGTTTACACGCCAAACTAGCTGAGAACAAGCTTCGGCACATAAAGTTCCTCTCACGCAGAACATATGCAAGAACTGGCAACAGGAATGCCACAATCTCTGACGCTGAAAATGCACAACACGGACAGCAGGGGCACAAGCCTGTCTCGCCCAGAATAGCGAAGGCACAGGAAAACACTCAAGCAGGCTCAACAGCAACACAAACCTCCGTCAGTACACATAACAGCAGAACACTAAGGAGCTCATTTATGAGCCCCTGCGTCACTTTTGCGCCGCCGGTGCGTCACTTTTTGTGACGCACCAGTGGCGTAAAACATGTGCCATGTTGCGCCATATTTACAAAGTGACGCATCTAGGTAGATGCGTCACTTTGTAAACCCCTGCGCCACATTATACCTGCGCCAGGTATAATGTATGCAAGGGGGGCGTTTTGACGCAACAAAGGGTCGTAGAAGTGACGCAGTGAAATCTACGAGATTTCACTGCGCCACTTCTAGGGTGCAAATGCGTCAATTTCTTGCGCCTGCCTCAAGGCAGGCGTAAGACTGACGCAGGCCCTTTCACATGGGGCTTGCCCCATGTGAAAGGACACATTGCTGGAGTTGCGTCACTTTTGTGACACACTCCAGCGATGCGTCACTTTTGCGCCTACAGATACGTCAGAAATACTGACGTATCTGTGACTCCTTGCGAAATGATGCGTCATACTGTAAATATGACGCATCACTGGAGTCGCAGGGAGGGCGCAGTGAAAAGTGGCGCATCACTGTTTTCACGCAGTGATGCGTCACTTTTCATAAATGAGGCCCTAACAGTGGCAGCGCAAGCTGGAAAACAAGCGCAGCACGAGGAACAGTGCAACTGTGCAAGGCTCAGGCACACGAGGGGCAGGTGCAGAACGGGCAGCGTCAGCGTCGTCCACGCTCTCACCCGCAGCAGCAGCGCAACTTCCGGTGGCACCGCCTTACTTGGGGCAGTAATGCCAGCCTGCTCCCTTCTTCCAAGCACATCAAAGCGCGTGCCCACCCACAGCTCCTGCTGAGCAGTGCACCTGGTGGGGGCGCCCACACGTCCTCACGGGGATCCCTCTCCCGGCCTCCCTCCCTCCCTGCCCGTCTTGTCATCCTGCCATCAGTCTGTTTATTCTTTGATTACCGCCTTGGCATTCACTTGAACCCGGGAGCCGGGGGCTCTGTTTCCTGACAGGGCCATCATTACCGGGCAGCGCTGCATCCGGCCGCGCAGATTACCCCCTGTCATCCGCGAGACGCTCCCAGCATTCATTATGGACATTATTCCTCTGAGCATCAGCTCCCAGAGCGCTGTCGGTAAAATAGCACAGTGGGTGCAGGCGCCTATTGTAGAGCTCTTCGCGTAACACACAGGCGATATGCTTTAATATCGGTAAGACAGCTCAGTGGGCTAAAGTGCCTATTTTCAGACCACCGCTATAATAGCTTACTTGGTTAGATCGTCTACCAAAGACGTGTGTGAGTAACATGCAACTCATGGGATTGCGTTTCATTAAGAAAGTGAAATATGTTGACGTGTCTGCTGTATAGATGTTCATGATGTTCAGCTGTGAAACGAATCTACCTCAATTTCTGCTTCTTTCATGCTTCTGTGATGAAGCCCAAAGAAAGGGCTGGAGTAGCCAGGAGGTGTGTGGGTGCTTCTGGCACACGTATTCTTACTGGGTGCGTCCAGTCAATGACGTCATTTGACCCCATGTCCACAGACAGAGGTAGCCTCGGCAACCCTTATTGATTGCGACTGGGGTCGATGCACGACGAGGGAAGGAGGGCGAATTGTCTATTTACTGGAGGGCTCCTTCACGGAGGAGACAACAGGCGTTGCAGACTATCAGGTTCAGTAAGCAGGCATGATTAGACTCATTGGATTAACTCTTTGTAATTAACAATTGCCCGATTGCTTCCGATTATGTTTTTGTGCGCTCGTGCCCTGGAGCTTAATGCAGTTAGTTCTGCACATGGACGTAGCTGCTGCTCACATGGCCGTAGGATTGGGCCTCGAGCTGTACATAACGAGACCGCTTATTTCTTTCCCTCTTCTTGTTTTTTCCTTTGTGACTTCCATAAGAAGGTGCCAGGAGCTCTAATTAGGGAAATTTGTATTCATTTTTAAGTCCAGGTTTTGATAACCCAGCTGTCATAAAGACCTATTAATAACAATGCACCTTGAATGGGTTATTATGGGGTCTGGCCTTTTCATCCACTGCCTTTCTCCAAGCACTCTCTTTCAGTCGTTGGCTTGCGAGCTTGTCAATCCTCAGTCGAGGGGGGTACTCATCTCCTACCTAGAGATAGTAGTGCTTGGAAGTGTATCCTTCCACTTCATCACTTCATCTCAGGGGCTTTCATTGAACTTGAAGGACTGCTTTACAACTTGAACCCCCTATTGCTGCTTTTGCTGGCTCGCTCCCTTGTGCCTTTCTCTGATGCGTTTACACTGGCTCCTTTAGCACAATAAAACAAGACCTATTGGCTTTGCCAGTGCTTGTTTAGTCGGAGACATTACTAGTAAATGGGGTGATGGTGCTGAATGCCATGAAAGGGTTTAGATACAAACCAGGAATGCTTTGCACACAGTAGGCAATGAAACGCCTCCTGCAGCTTGGGTTTTAGCGCATGTGCAAGATGAACAGAGCGTGCTGAGAGGGCGGGAGGTTAAGGTTTGTGTCGATCTATTTGCCTCACACACAAATTCCAGGGCAGTTTGTATTAGTGCACTAATGCTGTTTAATCAGGTGCTTCAGTCTCCCCACACCGTCAGTCCATGAGCCCCCAGCTGCTCGCACCGCTCCCCACACTGTCCATGAGAGCCTTGGTCCACACACTGCGTCTCGCCCTGTGCAGCGAACATGTCTGTGTCCATGTGCCCCGGGCCTTTCTTAACTCTGTCCCTGGCCCAATCTCACCACAATGTCCATCTATGTGCCCCAAGCTCCTCGAGGTCTCTCCATGCACCTCCCGCGTCCCGTAGAGTCTGTCCACGTGCTGCTTATGCTTTACAAAGAGGCTGCCCATGGGCTTCGATCTCCTTACACAGGTTCCTCACACTGTCTGGGGGCTCAAGCTCTTCACACAGTCTAAGGGCTCCAAGCTCTTCGCACGGTCCAGCGCCCCTAAATCCTCACACATTGCAATGATCCCGAGCTCATTGCACAGGTGTGTCTGTATGCCCAAGTTCCGCTGTACAGTGCGGAAGCAAAGCGTGATGGGGACTCTCAGGAAACAGGATGTCTCTTCTAATTATCTATGGTAGTAGAAGCATTCCCACTCCTGGCCCAGAAGAGAGCAGTGTAAGGCTTCATACACTCTTCCTTCTCAGAAGAGAGTAGTGTAAGGCTTCATACACTCTTCCGTCTCAGAAGAGAGTAGTGTAAGGCTTCATACACTCTTCCGTCTCAGAAGAGAGTAGTGTGAGTCAACCTCTCCCTAAAGAGAGCAGTGCAAAACATGGTACTCTCTCCCTTCACACTTTTCAGGAGCGAGCAGCACAAGGCATCGTATTCTGTACCGTCTCAGAAGAGTGGCGAAAGACACTCAATCTCTCTCTGCTAAAAAGAGACTAGTATAAAGCATCAAACTCTCCCCGTTTCTGAGGAGAGCAGAGTAGAGTAAGGCGTCATATTCTCCCTTTCGCAGAAGAGAGCAGAGTAACACAAAATAGTCTCTTCCTTCTGAGAAGAGAGCAGTGTAAGGCATCGTATTCTCCCCCTTCCCAGTAGACAGCAGTGTAAGAAATGATCTTGTTCTTCTCAGAAGAGAGCAGTATAAGATATCATGTTCTCTCCCTTCAGAGAAGAGAGCAGCGTAAGGCATCATATTGTTTAACTTCTCAGAAGAGAGCAGTGTAAGGCATCACATTCACTCCCTACTCACAAGAGAGCATTGTAAGGCATCATACTCTCTCCCTGCTCAGAAGAGAGCAGTGTAAGGCATCATACTCTCCCCCTTCACACCAGAGAGCAGTGTAAGACATTCTCTTCTCTTCCTTCTCAGAAGAGAGCAGTGTAAGGCATCATACTTTCCCCCTCCTCAGAAGAGAGCAGTGTAAGACATCTTCTCTTCCTTCTCAGAAGAGAGCAGTGTAGGACATCATATTCTCTCCCTTCTCAGAAGAGAGCAATGTAAGACATCATATTGTTTAACTTCTCAGAAGAGAGCAGTGTAAGGCATCACATTCACCCCCTGCTCACAAGAGAGCATTGTAAGGCATTATATTCTCTCCCTGCTCAGAAGTGAGCAGTGTAAGGCATCACATTCACCCCCTGCTCACAAGAGAGCATTGTAAGGCATTATATTCTCTCCCTGCTCAGAAGTGAGCAGTGTAAGGCATCACATTCACCCCCTGCTCACAAGAGAGCATTGTAAGGCATCATATTCTCTCCCTGCTCAGAAGAGAGCAATGTAAGGCATCACATTCACCCCCTTCTCACAAGAGAGCATTGTAAAACATCATATTCTCTCCCTTCTCAGAAGAGAGCCTTGTAAGGCATCATACTTTTCCCCTTCTCAGAAGAGAGAGAGAAGTGTAAGACATCATCTTCTCTTCCTTCTCAGAAGAGAGCAGTGTAGGACATCATATTCTCTCCCTTCTCAGAAGAGAGCAATGTAAGACATCTTATTCTCTCCCTTCTGAGAAGAGAGCTGTGTAAGGCATCATATGCTACCCCTTTTCAGAAGAGAGCAGTGTAAGAGATCATCTTCTCTCCGTTCTCAGAGGAGAGCAATGTAAGACATCATACTCTCCCCCTTCTCAGAAGAGAGCAGTGTAAGACATCATCTTCTCTGCCTTCTTAGAAGTGAGCAGTGTAAGACATCATACTTTCCCCCTCCTCAGAAGAGAGCAGTGTAAGGCATCACACTCGCTCCCTTCTCAGAAGAGAGCAGTGTAAGACATCCTATTCTCTCCCTTCTCAGAAAAGAGCAGTGTAAGGCATCATACTCTCCCACCTTCTCAGAAGAGGGCAGTGTTTTGCATCATCTTCTCTTCCTTCTCAGAAGAGAGCAATGTAAGGCATCATATTCTCTCCCTTCTGAGAAGAGAGCAATGTAAGACATCATATTGTTTAACTTCTCAGAAGAGAGCAGTGTAAGGCATCACATTCACCCCCTGCTCACAAGAGAGCATTGTAAGGCATCATATTCTCTCCCTGCTCAGAAGTGAGCCGTGTAAGGCATCACATTCACCCCCTGCTCACAAGAGAGCATTGTATGGCATCATATTCTCTCCCTGCTCAGAAGAGAGCAGTGTAAGGCATCACATTCACCCCCTTCTCACAAGAGAGCATTGTAAAACATTATTCTCTCCCTTCTCAGAAGAGAGCCGTGTAAGGCATCATACTTTTCCCCTTCTCAGAAGAGAGAGAGAAGTGTAAGACATCATCTTCTCTTCCTTCTCAGAAGAGAGCAGTGTAAGGCATCATACTTTCCCCCTCTTCAGAAGAGAGCAGTGTAAGGCATCATACTCTCTCCCTTCTCAGAAGAGAGCAATGTAAGACATCCTATTCTCTCCCTTCTCAGAAGAGAGCAGTCTAAGGCATCATACTCTCCCCCTTCTCAGAAGAGAGCAGTGTTTTGCATCATCTTCTCTTCCTTCTCAGAAGAGAGCAATGTAAGGCATCATATTCTCTCCCTTCTCAGAAGAGAGCAGGGCTATGCATCATACTCTTTCCCTTCTCAGAAGAGAGCAGTGTAAGGCAGTATACTCTCTCCCTTCTCAGAAGAGAGCAGTGTAAGACATCGTATTCTCTCCCTTCTCAGAAGAGAGCAGTGTAAGGCATCATACTCTCCCCTTCCTCAGAAGAGAGCAGTGTAAGGCATCATACTCTCTCCCTTCTCAGAAAGGAGCAGTGTAAGACATCATACTCTTCCCCCTTCTCAGAAGAGAGCAGTGTTTTGCATCATCTTCTCTTCCTTCTCAGAAGAGAGCAGTGTAAGGCATCATACTCTCTCCCTTCTCAGAAGAGAGCAGTGTAAGGAATCATACTCTCTCCCTTCTCAGAAGAGAACAGTGTAAGGCATCATACTCTCCCCCTTCTCAGAAGAGAGCAGTGTAAGGCATCATACTCTCTCCCTTCTCAGAAGAGAGCAGTGTAAGGCATCATACTCTCTCCCTTCTCAGAAGAGAGCAGTGTAAGGCATCATACTCTCCGCTTCTTAGAAGAGATCAGTGTAAGGCATCCTATTCCCTCTCTTCTCAGAAGAGAGCAGTCAGATGCATCATATGCTCTCCTTTCTTTCAAGTGAAAGGTGTAAGGCATTTTACTCTCTCAATTATTAGAAGAGAGCATTGTAAGACAATGTACTCTCGTTTCTCAGAAGAAGGTGGAGTAAGGCATTGTACTCTCTTCCTTCTCAGAAGAGTGGTGAAAGACACCCACCCTCTCTCTGCTCAGAAGAGGGCAGTGTAAGGCATTCCAGTTACTCCCTTCTTGGATGAGAGCACTCTAGTGGCATCCTGCTCGCTCCCTTCTCAGAAGAGAGCAGCGTGAGTCACTGCACTTGCTTCCTTCTCAGAGGAGCGGGGAAAGACATCTATTCGCCCCCTCCTCAGGAGAGAGCAATGTAACACACCGTACTCTCTCCTTCTCGGCAGGGTGCAGTGTGGGGCACTGTGCTCTCTTCTTTCTCAGAAGCGTGGTGAAAGATACTCACTCTCTCCAGTCTCAGAAGAGAGCAGCGTAAGGCATCATGCACTCTCTTTGCTCAGAGGAGATCAATGAACGTCATTATTCTGTGTCCCTTCTCAAGACTGCAGTGTAAGGCTTTGTAATCTCTCTATTCTCAGAATCTAGCAATGTAAAGCGTTGTACTATCTCCATGTTCAGAACAGAGGAATAACAGGCACCGTTTTGTCTCCCTTCTCAAGGGAGAGCAGTACCTGCCACTGTACTCTCTGACTTCACAGGAAAAAGCAGAGTAAGGCATTATGCTCTTCCCATTTTGAGCAGAGATGTGTGTAAGGCGCTCTACTGCCTCCCTTCTTAGAAGGGAGTACTGTAAGGCATGGGACTCTCTTCTACCTCAGAAGAGAGCAGTGTTAGGTATTGTATTCTTTCCTTGCTCAGAACAGTGCAATGCAAGGCACTGTATTCTCTCCTTGCTCTGAAGAGAGCAGTGTAAGGCATCATAGTTGCTCCTATCTTGGATCAGCACACTGTAAGTCTTCATACTCTCTCCTGTTGAGCAAAAAGCAGTGTAAAGCGCTGTACTGTCTCCCTTCATAGAAGAGTGATTTGAGGCACATACTTTAAAAAAAACATATTTTCTTTCCTGTTCATGTTAAGTATGCACTCTCACATATAACAATTCTCTTGACTGATGTCCAATGGTTAACATTTACATACTCAGATTGACGTACATCACATCAGCATAATATTTATCTGCGCCATGAAAAAAATCCCCCATCAACTCCCCCCTCCCATACTCCAGCTGCAGGTCACTATTAGTGTTCCGTTGTACATGTGTGGGGCGCCGCTTTTCTATTATAGTGTTGATTCTTGTCCCCCGCTGTTGCTATCCGTCCCTATTGACCCCCGAATGCACTCCCGACTTGTTTTATTTTACTCAGCTGGTGGCATCTGCGTTAAATCCCTTTCCAAGTTTTGTCCTATCGGGCTACCCTGTCAGGATTGTACCACAGGTGTCGATTCGCCTCATTCCAACTGGGGATGTCGTATGCTCTCCACCAGGGCTTACCAGACTCTGGTCCTTTTGATTTTGCCTACCCCCCTTCGTTCATTTCTAAGTAGGATCCTACTCTCGCAGCCCACCCATTTCTCCAGTTCCTGTTTCCATCTTGCAAGACAGGACCCCCGTACTTTCCATCGGCTGGTGATTTCATGCTTGGCCAGAATGTAGGCCAAATCCTGAAATTTGTCAGTGACCCCCAATTTAGATGTGTGGGGGAACAGGCTGAGGAGGCAGTGTGCTGGCGCGCATGGAACCTCCTGGTCAGTTATTTTTGCTACTTGAGCTGTCACCTCCTGCCAGTATGTAAATAAAATTGGGCACCCCCAGAATATGTGCAATATGTCTGCCCCCAACTCCCCACACCTATGGCAACCCACATCTCTCCTGTGAAAATATCGGTTGATGCGTTCTGGAGTGAGATATGCCCGATGTAGGACATAGAAATTAATTAGTCTGAAGCGGGCATTCCTCGAAATTTTGGAAGACCTATCAAGTATGTTCTCTTAATCTTTATCTTCCAAAGGGAAGCCCAGGTCTACTGTCCAGTGATCTCTTAGTGCCATCAAGGGTTGGAGGGAATCTTTACAAATCGCTCTGCAAAGGCATGCGACTGCCTTTATAGAGCCTCCAGCAGTTCCTATCTAACCACATGTGGAGTGGTGGTTGGGTTCCAGGATGCCCACCCCCCCAGTGCCTTCGCATAGCCGCCGTATTCGCTCTGTAGAGCAAGAACTGGCCTTTGAGGATGTCCCAGTCTGCTCTAAATGTTTCAAACTGCAGGAGCTCCCCATCTCTATATAGGTCTCCAAATGTGGTGGCCCCGCCTGTATCCAGTACTCCAGGCCCCTCCATTGTCCCTCATGCGGCAGCTTCCGGGATCACTATCATTGGGCGGTCCAGTGAATAGGGTCGTCGGGTCCGTGTTTTCTGGAGGCACCTACTTCGACACCGCCATATCACGTTAAATTCATTTGTGCACCCCCGTAGTTCTCCCTCAATCCTCAGGAGGGCACGTTGGAGCTCGCCTCGCTGAGGGGTGAAAGGCCTTATTTCCCTTCCTTGCATCAACCTCCCCGCTATCCGTTGCGTGAACCTCTGCAGCTGCCTCACCAGATAGTATGATTCAAAGTTTGGGACAGCTAATCCCCCCTCTTCAGTTGGTCATTTCAGTGTCGCCAGGGCCAATCCCCCATATAAAAGATGTCATGTATGAGTGTAGTTCTGCGAACCATGCTCTCGGTATCCATACAGGCAGTGTGGTGAAAAAGTACAGTAATCTCAGGAGAGCCACCATCTTTAGTAGGGTAACCCTGCCAGCCACAGATATAGGGTGGCTCCCCCAGAAAGTCACACTGTCCTTTAAGGATCTCATCATCCCTCCTATGTTCTCTTCTTGATTGTCTGATTGGAAAATGATACATTTTGACTCCCAAGTATTTGAAGCAGCGAGGTTCTCACACAAGGTCCCCCATTCCATCTTGTGGGACTCTGTCTACCATCAGCGGGAAGAGGCGGGACTTCTGCCAGTTTACTCTGAGCCCTGATAGGGCCTCAAACTCTGCCATCATGTCCCAGGCTCCTCGCAGTCCCCCCCTAGATCATTCAGGAATAAGAGGAGATCATCGGCCTACAGTGTTTTGTGATGCGTATGTTCTCTCAGCCGCAGGCCTCCGTATCTATTGCCGGTTCTGGTTACGCACGCCAGAGGTTCCATCGCTAAGGCGAACAGCAGGGTGGAGAGGGGACACCCCTGTCATGTTCCCCTCTCCACCCGATACTGCTTCCAAATTGTGCGACCCGTTCGCACCCTAGCAAGAGGTTTCGCATACAGCAGCTGTATCTGTCGTATAAAGCTGTGCCCAACCTGCATCCGCTCCAGCATGGCATACAGAAACCCCCATTCAAGGCTATCAAAAGCCTTCTCTATGTTGAAAGCCGAGACTGCTACTTACCCCGCATCTCGCCCACTTGCCTCTAGTATAGATAACAGTTGTCTAATGTTAAGGGTCATGTTTCTTCCAGGGATAAACCCACGCCTGATCTGGGTGGGCAAGAGTAGTCATGAAGGGGAGGAGTCTCATCACCAACAACTTATATAATATTTTAAAGTCCATATTGAGCATAGATAACGGCCTATAAGCTGTACAGTCTAGGGGTGATTTACCTGGTTTAAGCAGTGGGACTACTAGTACCTCGTGTGCAGTCTTAGGGAGGGCCCCCTCCTCTCTGGCCGCAGCGTACATCCTTGCCAGTCTTGAGCTAGCTCCTCTACGTATGTGGCATATAACTCAGTGGGGGTCCGTCCATTCCTGGAGTTTTGACTCTGGCAAGACCTTTAATGGCTGCTCTTATTTCATGCTTCATGATATCTGCCCACAGAAAGTCTACATTCTCTTCAGCCAAGGTGGGGAGGGGGAGCGGAGCTAGGAAGCTCATCGTCTCCCCCCTCATGGGTCTTCAAGCTTTTGTACAAACTCCGATAAAATTCATTTACCTCTGCCTGTTTATTCAGGGGGGTGTCCTGTTTGGTCAACTATTTCCACTATGGTGTTACCTCTGCAGTCCGGGTTGGCCAGCCAGCCAGGCCAAGAGACTACCTACCTTATCTCTTTCCGCATGAGTGCGTTCCATGTATTTTTTATAATCGAAACACCCCTGCCTTTCCTCCTGTGCAGCTACCGCCTCCTTTGCATCTAAGAGCTTCTGTCGAATCTCCGGGGTCTCTGGCCTCCGTTTCTCTATTTTGTGTAGCTCCCTGTCTGCCCTTTCCACGTTTGCTACCAGTGTTTGGCGTACCCCTATGGATATTGCCATGCACCAGCCCCGAATTACAGCCTTAGAGGCGTCCCACTCCGTCAGCCTAGATTCTGTTGAGTCAGCGTTTTCAGAAAAGTAGTGTACTATGTGACCCCCTGACCCCCTAGTGTCCTCCAGGAAGACCTGGTCCTCCAGCGCCTCGGGTTTTAATCGCAGGTGGGAATGGGCTGTTGTCTCATCCCCCATTTTAGTCTTATCATGACTGGATTGTGGTTTGATATTGTGTGGGTCAAGTATTCCCCCCCTGTACTAGGGCATGTGTGTCTGGAGGACACAGGAAGGTATCCAACTGTACATGTAACTCGTGTATGTGTGAGAAGTGAGAGTATTCCTTATCCAGTGGATGTGTGCGTCTCCAAGTGTCCACCAGCTCCCACCTGGGCTGCCATTCATTGAAGCCCCGAAGTTGGGGATGGGAAGGGTCAACTGCTGGGTCCGCTATGCAGTTAAACTCTCCCCCCAAGATAATGGAGTGTATCATGTAGGGTGCCAAGATGCCAAACATTTTGTCCAGGGAAGCGGTGTGATCTGTATTAGGTCTGAATAAATTAACTATTGTTACATCCTGAACATCCAGCCTGCCCGTGACTATTAGGTACCAGCCTGTATGCTGGAAGGGGACTCCTGCTCTTATCCAGATCAGCACCCCCTAGCAAATGCTGAATATGAGCTGTAGTATACCTGCTCCCGCCATCTATGGTGTAACGCAGCTCCCTTCGAAGCCAGGGTATGTGTTTCCTGCAACAGGGCGATGTGAACCCCCCTCCTGTTTAGATAGGAGAATATTTTATGTGCTTTTGCATAGTATGCATTTCCCTGACATTCCAGTACAAAAGGTTATATGTCATGCCAATACCCATTGCTGCAGTTCACCCCCTCTACAAGCCCCCTCCCTGCATGCGGATGCTCCTCGAGCGGTAATCAGTGCGACCCCTATTAGCACTGAGCCCCATCGTGCTTAACAAAAGTTCCCTGCAGTGTCCCCAACTCCAAACGTTATAACCGCCACAACTCTCCCACCCCAGGACAAGCGAGTAACTGTCCCCATCCAAACTTTGCGTATTTATGCAACAGATAACAAGAAGTAAAACTCTAGCGGGCCCAGCCAAGACACGTAATCCGAAGGTGAACAATGTCCTCCCGACCCCCACCGGGCTCCCCTCAAATCCAGCGTGTTATTAGTTCGTAAAATATGGCGGGTCTATTCATTGCAGCCTTGCCATAGACCACCCTCCATTGTCCCCCCTTCTATACTAGCATGTCAGCCATTGTTCATATAATTTCATCTACTGATCCGGGGGTCACCACTGGTAGTTCCTGGCTGGATCTCCCCAACGTGCTGGAGCTGTGGTCCGAGTCTGAGTCTCTGGATTCCTCTCCAGTCAGTGAGGATGTTTCTCTGGTCACAGACGCACTGAGAGACGCTATCGCCACCACCGCCCTGTCCCTTTTTCGCTGTGTCTCTGCGTTAGAGGGGGCAGCTAGAGTCTTTCCTCCTCTTTCTCTCTGACGGTCTGTTTTCCTTTCCCACCTGTCCTGCATGGTCTTGTCATGTCTGTAGGGTGCCTGCTGATCGATCCAACACCAAACCTCCTATGGTGTGTTAAAGAACCGTAACCCTGCGGGAAGATTCTGATTGTGCTGATTGTGCTGTTGTCCACTACCAGTTGACCCTTCAATCGGGCCCGGCAGAGCATGTGATCCCTGTCTTTGTAAAACAGTAGTCATGCCACAACTGGTTGTGGGGGCCCCTCAGGCGGAGAGGGGGCTCACTGGCACCGTATGGGCTCTTTCCAGAGCGAAGTAAGGAGAGATACCCTCTTTGGCCACATTTGTACGGATTCACCTCTCTAGGTACCCGATCATGTCAGCTCTCTCGACTTTTTCGGGGAGGCCCATGCCTCTCAGGTTATTGCGAAGCGATCTATTTTCAACGTCCTCCGCTCTGAGCTCCTAGGTGTGCACCCGTTTCTCCTGCTCTGCCAGTCTGTCTGTTGCGGTGGACAATTTAGGCCTCATTTCGTTAATGTCACTCTTATTGGTGGTGACCCGTTCTACCAGCCGTCTGAGATCTGCTCTCAGTAGCCCCAGGTCTTCTCTGAGGGTGTCTATTTTTGTTTCCACAGCCAACCTTGAAGTCTCGATGGCTTGGAGCATGCCTTGGACTGTAGGCTCATCAGCGGCCACCGCTAAGCTATGTGGCCATCATTCCTTTTCTTTGTGTCTCCCAGGTTGTTGACCACCAGGTCCTGCAGTTCCGGATCTTTTTTTCTGGTGACTTTTCCCATGTTGGTGCCCCACCATGTACGTGGTTACCTCCCTCAGTATCAGCTTCTTCGTTAATTACTGTGCTCATATTTCCCAGCGCCAAGCAGTGTTGGAGTTGAGGTGTTAGGCATTACTGCAGCCTCAGCATCAGCCAGCCACCGTCCGGGGAGATCCCCGGTAGGGTGAGACTCATTGGGTTGCACCCCTTTAGTCGAGGTATGCAGTCTTCTCTCGGCCGGCCACCTTATGCAGTCCTCCCAGTTAAGTGTTGAGGTTCATTGGAGCCCTCGTGACAGCTATGCCCCCACTTGTCTAGCTCTCTCACTCCTCTGCCTCTTAGCCGTTTCTTCGCAAGGGAGCCTCTCAGCCACGCCCACCTCCCGTAAAGCAGTTTCCCCGTGTGCTTCAGGGTTTGCGCCTTGGCTGGAGTCCCCAAACATAGATGCTTAAACCCTGATCAGGGATCAGGGCCTCCATCCCCGAATCGTCGCTGGAGTGCCCAGGGAGGAGTCTCTTGTCTCAAGAGACCACCACTCCCTCTTCTTGTCTGTGCTTCATTTGCAAGCCATAACCTCGGTGCAGGCCCTACCAGGGGGTTACCTCCATTGGTTTCCCGCCTTTCAAGGATCCTTTGAGCTGCTCCCCCCTCGTACCACAGAGCTTCAGCCCGGCGGGGTCCAACGACCAATTACAGACTCCTCCTGCTTCACTAGGACTCGCCGGTCGCAGCTCAGGCAGGAGCCGCGAAGGCCATTTTCTTCTCGCCCGGAACTTGGCAGAAAGAATGCTCTGCTGCCGTCTACACAGCGACTCTGTCTCCTCATTTGTGGTGCTCGAACCTCTCGCTCTGCTGGGGTCCTGGCACGTCAGGCTCCCAACTCTCCGGTGCTTTGAGGGCGGCCCGGAGCTCCGAAATCTCCCGGTGCAGTTTACTGAGCAGCCGCGGGCGCCATCTTGCCTCTCCGTGTGCCCACTTGGTTGTGGTGAGTTGCTGCAGTCCCTCCAGCAGTCCTCGTGACCATTCGAACGGATCCTTTTCCTCCTTAGGGGTTGTATACATCTCTTGGGACTCCCCGGGGCTCGCTGATTAATTCAGGATAACACTGTATGGGGGTTCGCCGACGGGAGTGCAGACCAGAGCTCCCTACTCCATTGGTGTCAAGCCACGCCCCTTGAAAGGCACCCACTTTCCCCCTGCTCAGAGGAGAGAATTGTAATGCATGGAACTCTCTCCCACCTCAGAAGAGCACAGAGTAAGGCGTTGTACTCTCTTTTTGCTCAGAAGAGAGCAATATAAGTAATCATACTCCTTTTTTGGAATAGAGCAGTGTAAGACAGCATACTCTCTCCCTTCTCAGAAGAGAGCAGTGTAAGGCATCATAGTCTCTCAGTTCTAAGAAGGGATCAGTGTAAGGGGAGAGAGTATGGTGCATACTCTCTCCATTCTCAGAAGAGTGGTGGTAGACACCCACCCTCTCTCAGCTCAGAAAAGAGGAGTGTAAGGCATCATAGTTGCTACCATCCGGGCTGAGAGCACTATAAGGAATAATACTTTCTCCTTTCTCAGAAGAGAGCAGAGTGAGTCGCCATGCTCTCGCCCTTGCCAAAGGAATGGTAGAAGGCACCTGTTCTCTCCCTGCTCAGAAGACAACAGTGTAAGGCATTTGTTGGAAAATGAGCCAGTATCTGTGAGGCCTGCACATATAACATGTCACATTTGTCCTTCACTGGGAACCAAACACTCTAGTGTAGCGCCTGACTCTCAGAGGGTAGCGTTGCAGAGCAGTCTGAGGCTTACTCAAGGGAGGTGGTGTGGGCTAGTAATCGCCATTTACAGGTACGCAGAAATAACACTCAATAATTGATTGTCCAGTCTGTACTTTGCTTTATAAAAGTAAGAGTACATTTATTAAACACACACACTACTCAATACTATGCACCAATTTACAAATATTCATAAGCTGTCGGAATTACTTTGTGACATTGCATGACATCTCCACCCCTCCCGCAGGGAGTTGGTTCTAGCACCACCACTCCCATGTATGCACATCATCTTGCTCCCTAATACAGTTAGCTGAACATAAACTGGAGCGAGGGCCCTGCGCACTGGCACCATCCCAGTGGCGACCCAACCCATTACCTCAACAAGTATTTAAAATAGGCACACCTGACCTGGTGACGCATAACCCTGACTGAGCATCTCCTACTGACCATGAAGTATACACCTCTATATCTGAGGGGCTAACAGTCTGGGTTGTTCTTCACCTAAGCGCTGCAGCAAGAATACATGTTTAAGCATCACTTTAGAATGACAGTACTCATCACATTTGTTCATCATTAGAATGCATTACAATTACAGCCCCTAAAGGCCTCACAGATGAAATCACAGGATTAAGCATATACAACCAGACACCCTAACAGGAATGTGAGCAACATAACCCCATTTGGCTTATGACATCACCTTACACAGGTACTTCCCACAACACATAGGACTTTCAATTCCTCTAAAAGAAATAACGTTAGTAAATGCATTTCCAGTGCCATTACACCTCTTCACCTCCAGGGGATGCCCTTCTCCAGACGTCCCCAACTCAGCCTATCACTCCTTGAGGCAGTCCCTAAGGCATCCCCAGCTGTAGAACAAAAGTTACAGCCATCGGGATGCAAATCACTCCTGGCTGAGCCCTTGAGGGGCTATTCTTTTGAGACCCCATGAGACTTAGGATGGACTGTTCTCTTCATGTTGGGGGAGACTGCCTTGCTCCTGCAGCTCCCCCCGCACCTTGTCACATGGTTAGTGGTGACCCCATCCACCTGGGGCCACCACGAGTAGAGAAAACGCTGTTTGCCCTTGCAGGTCGGTCCGGGCCTGCAAGGCATTATGGGGCACTTCCTTGTCTTCCTGCATATTGTAGCAGCGGCTCCCCTGCAGCTTCGGGAAGATCCGCAATCGCTGCGGGAGGCCTCCCGCCGCATCTTCTGCCCTCGATGGGGGCCCGGTCACACCCGGACCCCCAGGTAAGTGCTTCCATGCGGCTCGGGGAGCCCACCTCCGGCTGCCCCTGACGATTTTGGGGGGCCCGGTCCCACCCGGGACCCCCACAGGTGCTCCATGTTGGAGGGAGGCCAGGGGAGCCCACGCCCGGCTGCCCCCGCTGGCTCCCCGCCCGGCCAGAATCCTCGCGTGCTGCCGCGGGAGCCAGCACCACAGTTCTGGTCTGCTTGCTCCGGCGGGCAGACACGGAGGCCAGCGCTGATCCAGCTGGACTCGGGGGACTGCGGCGGCACTCCCCCCTCCTTCCTGCAGCCGCGGGGGAGTGCGACCCCGGAGATGAGGTCCGCCCCCTGGGCATATCTTCACGGGGAGCGCGATGGCATTCCCCGGCTTCCCTTCCTCTTCCCACCTTAGCAGGGAGCGCGCCGGTGCTCCCCGTCTTTGCTTCTTCTCCGGGGGCCAGGGCACCCCGTGGGGGGACATCTTCAGGGGGAGCGTGGCGGTGCTCCCTGGTTTTGCTTGGGCCCCAGAGATGGGGTTCTGGACCCCCAAAGATCTCTTTGCGGTGGGTGCGATGGTGCTCCCCACTTTTGCCTCCTCACACGGGCCCGGGACCCTCCCGCCAATCTTTACAGGGAGCACAACCGTTTCATTTTCGACAGGGGCCAGGGTGGGCTCCTGGCACCCCACAGGGCCACTTCAAGGGGTGCGCGATGGCGCACCCCGACTTCACTTCTTCTGGGGGCAGCCCTCGGGACCTGACCCACCCCGGGGGCACATTCAAGACCGGCGGCGGAGCCCGCGTGCTTCGTCGTCAGTCTTCTTGGAGGTCAAAGATCACCTACCTTCTGGGGGGCATTTCTCAACCCCCGGGATACCGATCTGCGCCATTTTCGACTCCTCTTGCTCCAGCCACTGGGAGCACTCTCCTTTGCCCTCTGGGTCTCACAGAGGGTGGATTCCGCAGGGAGCGGTCTTCACTGGCTCCCTGCGCCAGCCTTCCGCCTGGCTCTCCTCCTGGGCCTCTCTTCTCCCTGCGCAAAGGCTCAGGCTTCTGCTCACTGGTCCTGGTCTTCACCTGTGGCTCCCGGCAGGGTCCTGGGCCAGTCTGGAGGTTCTTCCTTCCAGCTGCCCATGGCACCAGGCTCCAGCACCAGTCTTCCTCAGAAGACCACTCCCCAGAGAGAGCTTCTCTTCCTGTGCAAACCCTTTTTAAAGAATGGGGAGGGGCCTGGCAGGAAGTCTCTGTTTGTTCTATCAAACAGCGACACATCACTTCACTGCCCCTGCTCCCTCCTTCCTTCCCAGGCCTCGGGGTTGGATCAAGATGGCGTCGTCCAGGGGTCTCCTGCCACATGGACTCTGAAAGCCCCTTCCCCCGTGCTGCCTTCTCCCTTGTGCAGCTTGGTGCCTGGCACCAGGTGACAGCTGCTGTTGGATTAGCCTGTAGCTCCACCCATCTTCTCTTCTTGGAGAGGAGGCCTTCACTCTTGGAAGGTCATTAATCCAGTCTGCCAGAGTCAGCCACCAACCAGGCCCTGGTTGAGTTGAGCTGACTCAGAGAATTATGAAATTTCTGGATGACCCAAAAGCAGTACAAATATGACTTTGGACTCTGCAGAATACTTCTTCTCACACCAATTACAGTGGACTTTAGTGTGTGTCTGGAATGTGTAGGCCTTAGGAAAATGAAACTAGTCCATGGGCTCCACATCCCCATAGGAGAATAATGAAGTGAAAAACAGTAAAACACACTGACTTTCCCTGACATGTTTCTTCCCACTGTATAAAGCCTATTCCATGTCATCACCCAATTCTGCATAAGTCCTGCCACACCAGTCTATCTGCACCTTGGCTGCGCACACCAGGAATCTCCTCTGCGCAGCCCCTACACGTGTGCACACGCACGTACACATGTGTCTGCATGTAACCAGCCCGATGCCCCTTACTCCAGCTGCAGCACAGCGGCCTAGTCAAGCTAGGGGGACACCAGTAAAATCCACATGCAGTCTCTTTCATCATGAGTTCACTGAAAAGAGCAATGTAAAGAGTCATGCTCTCTCCCTTTTGAGCAGAGAGTGGTGTTAAGGCACTGCACTCTCTCTCTTCTTTTGAAGAGTGGTGAAAGACACCCACTCTCCCTTTACAGAAGAAAGCTTTGTAAGGCGTGGTACTCTCTCTCACCTCAGAAGAGAGCAGTGTAAGGCTTTGTATTCTCTCCCACCTCATCAGAGAGCAATGTAAGTCATCTAAGTTACTGACTGCCTTTTCAAAAGGGAGCAGTGTAAGGCATTGATTGAACTCTCTCCCTGCTCAAAAGAGAGCAGTTCCAGGCATCATATTATTTCCCTGCTCATAAGAGAGCTGTGTAAGGCACAGTACTCTATCCCTTTGCAGAAGAGTGCAGTGTAAGGAAAGGATCTCTCTCCTGTCTCAAAGAGGAGTAGTGAAAGATACACAATCTTTCATTGCCAAAAGAAAGCAGGGTAAGCCTTCATACTCCCTTCCTGCTCAGAAGAGACTACTAGTACTCTGCGTGCTCAAAAGAGAGCAGGTAAAGAGATGCCAGTATCTCACTGCAGTTAAGAGTGCTGTAAGCTATCCTTCTCTTCTTGAGCCCATAAGAGTTTACTGAAAGCATCCTCCACTTACCTCATCGATTAGAGTAGTCAAAGCCACCTGCTAGCTCCCTTCCCAGTACAATACACGGCATGCCAAGTCAGCAGAGTAGGGGAAGGTCTACTACTCTCTCTCTGTCTAGTAGAGTCTACTGAAAGCCACTTGAGACTGTCAGCCATCAAGAGAGTAGTGACCGACCTCAAACTCTGTCCTAACAGAAGACTAATACAACTCATGCTACTTTCTTCCTATTTTGAAAAGAGTAGGTTGAGTCATACCCCTTTTTTGGACCAATAGAGAGCACTCTGAGCCTCCCATTGTCTCCCGACCCAGCTGAGAGTACTTGGAGACCCCCAATAAGAAACAGCAAAACCCATACCGCTCTCTGGAAGTTACTAAGAGGTGTAGGGCAGCATTCTTTTATATTGGCCATTGTAACTGGGAAAGTGGGTTGAGTTACTCTTATGTGAGGGCAAACTTCAGTCTGTGGGTGTGAGTGCCTGTCCCCCGTGCAAGTGGTCATCTGGAGTTGGGAAGTTACTCAACATGGATAGATATTCAAAGTTTCCATAGGTCGATTAGCCTGCTGGTAGATTTCCTGAAAGGTCAGTACTTTTTTCCACTAAGCAGTTGGGGCTGAGGTAGAGTCAGTCACATGATAGAAAGTATTTAATTACAGGAAGAATGTGCAGTTCAAGAATCACCCTTGTTTGCCTCACACCACCTTCCAAGTATATTGTATTGTTGGTTCTTTCATGATACACAAACCATGCAGGCATGTTACACTCAGTAGCAACATCCTGTAGCTTTGAGGTAGGGGGTCTTCATTTGCGGGCACCTCTCAGCATTAACGACAAGGTGCTAGGTTTCCGGTAGACTTGACAAGGCCTTGGCGTGAAGAAAAGGCCTAAAAAAACCGGACAGAATTCTAGATTCCTCATGCGAATCAGGTGTGCAGCAATGGGTATAGGTCAGGCACTACAAATGTGCCTCTAGCAAGCCAGTAGGGGTGGGTCAGAGTGACTAGTCTGCATGAGGCTGACATTGAGTTGACTCTACACCACCCCTTAGGTGCGTTTGAGAAGCCAACCTTCTTGGGAGCACCTCTTCATTTTTTTTTTTTTACAGTTTTATATAGCGCAAACTCGACCCGATGGTATTGGAGAGCTTTACCAGTTACATTACACAAGGCCACATTAATTTATCAGTAGTCACGGGGCGATTACGTGATTTGCCTAAAACCATGGGATTTTGAGCCGACGCCGAGACTCGAACCTAGTTCCCCAGCTCCAAAGTCGGCACGGCCCACTCAGCCCTGTGTATAAACCTTGCCCTGGCTTTCTGGAGACAGGGGGCACGAGGGAGAGGAAAACACCGGCCTGGAGGGCGCGTGGAGCTCTGCCTCTGTAAAAGGGTTAACACAGCCTGTGATTATCCTTCAGCAACAGACAAAGAAGCCAACCTCCTAGGCTTGAATTCCTGTCAGCGAGCCGGTTCTACGTGCACTTCCGCCTGTCTCCGGCTAATGGCCCTGCTTCGATACTGTAATATTGAAGACCCCCTATGCTTCACATCAAACGCCCCCATTGCTAGTTAATGTCTCTCCCGAATTAGGGCAGCGTGACGGCGGCGGCTGGTGTTTATGTATAGGAGAGCGTGTGTTAATGCCGGCACACGCGCCTTGTGTTCCTGCTATGACACTAATATTACCCCGGCTGGACTTTTCGACTCGGCGCATTTGTAGGGAAAAGTGGGCGAGTGACTGATGGATCCCGCTAATGCGCATTTTTTAACCAGACGCTTAGAAATGCAAACAGTGGAGGTGGAAGAGGTGATCTCACTGCCTGTTTACAGCTAACAACAGACCAGCTGGTAATCAAAATTGTGAGTAAAAGATAGGCGTGCAAGCTGAAGATTTGAGGCGTGAGCTATGGCAGGGTCGATGTTCTGTCCATCCAGCCACCCAGCCACCCACCCACCCATCCATCCACCCACCCATCCATCCATCCATCCATCCATCCATCCATCCATCCATCCATCCATCCATCCATCTATCTATCTATCTATCTATCTATCTATCTATCTATCTATCTATCTATCTATCTATCTATCTATCTATCTATCTATCTATCTATCTATCTATCTATCCATCCATCCATCCATCCATCCATCCATCCATCCATCCATCCATCCATCCATCCATCCATCTATCTATCTATCTATCTATCTATCTATCTATCTATCTATCTATCTATCTATCTATCTATCTATCTATCTATCTATCTATCTATCTGTCTATCTGTCTGTCTATCATTCTATATATCATTCTGTCTATACATGTGCTATATGTGTATGTGTGAGGGGGGCACATCTTGGTGGTAATGCAACATCTCTTGTGGCACTTTGAGCATGCCAACCTGTAGCAGTAATCGCCACATGAATACTATGGTATGATGCATTTATGGCACCCCTGGGCCATATGGTGTGTATATTTTTTTGTGGGAGGATGTGTATTTTGTATAACGCATTTCGATGTATTGTTTCCCCTTTGAGTACTTTTGACGTGCTTGACGTTGGCTACATCTACGCCGTCATTATCTTCGAAGCATATCAGCTACATAACACAGAATGCCCAACATCATCTGTCAATGTTGAACACCTTTGAGGGATGACTCTCCCAGCACAAAAGTGATGGATGAAAAAGCTCTGATCTGTCTGGAGTAGCAATACTCTGGGCGCTAATCGTTGCTTGCCTGAGCCACAGGCAAGAAGCAATCGTATGCAGAGTTCTCTAATACCCACTCTATGCTGCGGAGGGAGTTGGGTCTTAGTGGGCCCTACTTGGTGAGATGAGGCTTATGGCCCTGTGGCACAGTGAGCGTAGTACCCTTGTACAAGAATTTTTTATACAGAGGAAACACGAAGTATTTTCTATACCATTTAAATTTCAGGGTACAGATTACTTCACAAAATAATCACACAAATTATTATTTTTTCAATACCTATAAGAGGAGGGAGCCAAACAATTTCCAGTAACAACATCTATATTCGAGTTGCATCAATATTCAGTACATATCAGCAGAACCCCTGAATCTTACAAGCATCTGACTGACAAACTCACGTAAAAAATGACGCAGTCTTTAGCCTGTGACATTCTGATATTATTTAGCTGAATCTGACACTGAAAGGTGGACACCCCATTACCCCACCTTTTTTCACTTCACGTGTGATAGAGAGAATGCAAGGAAGGTTGCATATTAGGTCTGATTCATGTGAAGCATATTGTTTTCTATATATACTTACTTTAATGGGCTTTGAGTCAGCCTCCTTTAGCAATTGGCTTGTTTATTTCTGAACCATCAGTAATTGGCTAGAGACATTGTCAATTACAACTTGGCTCAGCCCACATAGGTATTCCAGTCTCATAATTTTTAGGTTGAGCCTGGGCAGCGCATGCGCTGCTCTGCGAGGCATGCTGTATTGAGGTATGGCATAGAAGCTCCACCCATTTCCCGTCCATCTGTTCAATTGGCTCCTGTTACTGTCCTTTCAAAATCAATGCTTTTCATTCATGAAAAGTCTTAGTAGTCCCTCCTTGGTACCGCCTTCTCTGCATTTGTAACCTCCCATAATGACAGGACTTTTTACTTGTGTTGTTACTCGGTCTGCTTTATCTAGTTCGTGAGCACTATTTTCTTTAATGATATTCCCTATTCCACCCACGACGTCCCTGCAGGCCACCACCTTTAACCCCTTGAACGCGCGTGGAATTCTCCCACTGTGCGGGCGAATTAATTAGTGGGTGGGGTTTGGACGGCCCCCGGTCGTCCTCTGCACACGCCCACCGTGATGTCGGACGGCCCATGGAAATGGTTAAAATTGTTATTAGTCATTTATTTTTTCATTTCCAGCACGGTCCGCTTTAACTATAGCGGACACACTTATTAAATTACGTAAATTACGTTGCGGACCGCTTTCACTTTGGCTGCCGAGCTTATTTATTTAATTAATTTACAGCGTGACTACTTCCACGTTAGAGGCCGCGCTACAGAAGCTTTCTTTCTTTATTTTTTGCACTTTGTGTAAAAGCACCCAATACCTGCCTTCACTTTAATCTTGACTGCGTCCCTTTCTTCAGATGCTGCTCACTGTAACCTGAATATGGCGAGCAGCGTCTAGACTAGAGACCCATTATAATGGCCACCATTATAGTGGTTTTGCATTTGTGAGAGTTTGAGCTATTAGCCTTAGAAATTACAATGCCTTTTATATTTGTGTTGCTATGAAAAACACAAAAATATAAGACATGCTCATTTACAATGCCAATAGCTTAAAATCTCGCAATTGCGAGACCTAGTGAATAGAAAATGCTTTTTCTTTTGGATGTCCTTCCACAACCAATGTAAACGCACGATGAACTGCCATACAGTCAGCAAGCAGCCTGAAAGCATTAATGAGCAAGCACTGACAAAAAATATCTCGGAAAAATGGATGCAAGAGGAAGGAAAGCACTTTTTTCAGATGCCTTTGTCTGCGTTCACTGCTTAGTAAACATATAAGCATAAGTAAGGCCAATGGCACACATAGAACCTTCTCAACTATTGGCTTTACCAATCCTTGTTTCAGCACCATGGACAAGAGAAATGAATACAGAGGACGGCGCGTTCTTAGGCAGGCGCCGGGTGGCAACATTTAAACAGGGCCACTCATGTCTCATATCACGGTTTATTCAGGGAGCCACTACGTCAAACTGAAGTCGGCCATTGAAATCCCTTCCCCGCCTCTAAACATTCGTCCCGCATGACACCCTCAAGGAACACCCACAGGAACATCTCAGACCCCATTTTAGTATGGTACGATGCTCGGCTTACAAGCGGGGAGAAGGCGCGAGGCTTTAGCGAGAATGTTCCTCGGGTAAGTCCCTTCTTAGCGCTCGCTGCACAAGCGCCTCGATAGCTTGAAGTTTGGCGCTGCATGAGAACGTGGCCATAAGGCCATTGGCATCTCCAGAAGTGCGGGGGCTGTGGTGAAATACTGGGTTTCCATGTGCCTCAAATCTCGTGTGAAAGTAGGGGCTGTGCAGGGGATCGCGTTCTTGTGGTGGCCATGGAGAAGACTGACTCTTCCAGCCACACATCTGTGTGCAATTAGCATAGTCCTGTGAACCGGATGAGCTATCTTTTCTATCCTATAACTATTGTGGGATCGCAGTGCCAGGAAAGAGGATGTGAAACTTCAGGACCCAAAAACAAACGAAGTCAAACTCATTTAATGTCACTTCTTGCTGGATAGGGGTTTCCTTTGAAGAGTGTTGCACCAGAGGCCTACATTGTTTGACCCCACCCTAGCGTCGCCCATCCGTGCTCGAAGGAGACTTTACTGTAGAAACATCAGACTCACCGAAGTAAACAAAAGGCGATGTGAGGCACTTGATGAAACCAGAAATGCCTTAATAAACAGGACCTATGATTCTCAAGCTGTGTATCAGGCCTCCTTTCAGCTCAGTTAACCTCTTCTTAAAGTGAAAGCTGTAGTTTTGAAACATTTACATGTTATTTTGTTAGAAAGTAAGGACCACATGACTTGATCCAATTAAAGTACGAACCTGTGAAACAAGGCCCTGTCTCCGTGGATACTCATAGCTGAACCCCAATACACCCAGGCAGCCACAAACAGAAGTCACCCCTATCCTCTGCCCAGTGGTCGATGTGGGCTGGATCGGCAGGACACGGCGTGCCCCTGCTTCTTTAATTCCATAGATTCCGTTCCCCTACTTTTTAGGTCTCGCCTGACCCAGCGCATGCGCTGGACTGGCGAGACATTTTGTGAGGGCTCCAAAAAGTGCTACCAGGCCAGCCTAGAGCTACAGTGCATGTGTGCGGGCGCGCGCGTCGCGCTTTACCGCGATTACTTTCACTTTTGCGGCCGCCTTGATGTTTGATCGCGACCGCGATCACTTTCACGGCCACACGGCCGCTTTGATGTTCTCTGTGAGGCTTCAATAGATTGCAGCAGTTAAAACAAGCATTGGCATAGCCAATAGGTCTCTCTTTTGGGACCTTATAAGTGTTTAGTTATGCAACTGTTGCATGGCTAAACACTTTAAAGGTCCCAAACGCGAGACCTATTGGCTATGCCAATGCTTGTTTACTTTGAACAAGCGTCCCAAGACTGCAGAAATAGCCAAGGCCTGTAGATAAGGCTTGGCTCATGGCTGTTCTGGGACAGGCGGCGGGCAGAGAAGGAAAAGGACTTTGGGGCATATCAAAAGGGCAGCGATAAAAAACTTATCGCTGCTTTTGCGGCCGTTTTCGGCCGAAAGGCGGCGATAATTTTATCGTTATATCAGCAAGGTCACGCTATCGCGTGAATCCTTGCCTTAGCGTCCTTTCCCGTAACGCTCACCTTTGCATCTCTAATGAGATGCAAAGCGGGCATTCCAGCTCAAAATAACTGGAGAAATGTCGCTAACCGACATTTCTCCAATTATCAATGGGCATGCTAACAAGCAAAGCGATAAGAAAAGTAGTGCTAACCTTGATTATCGCTACTTTCCTTACGCCTGCTTTTAGTTTGACTTAGCCATGATATCCAATGGAAGGTGGATATCATGGCTGAGTCTGCCCTGCCCTATCAGCAAGCTATCGCCAAACGTTGTGCGATTATCGCTGGATATCCAGCGATAATCGCACAATTGGCAGCTTGCGCCTGGAATTTTATCGCTTCTGAGATTAGCGTTGCCAATAGCACGCTATCTCAGCGACAAAATTCGGCGATAGCCGGCGATAATTATCCTAGCGCTAAGTGCGCTTAGCGATAATTATCGCCGGTTGTTGCTGATATGCCCCATAGTCTTTTCCTTCTTGCCCAGAGAAGACGAGGAAAGTGTCTACTCCTGCTCTGCCGCTTCAGATGTCCCCCCTTTCTTTCTTCCTCTTATTCCCTCTCTTTCTCTCTAGCTCCTCCTTACTTACTGAAAACTATGACTTCAAGAAAGGATTCTCACCCTCTCTTTCCTCCTTTCGTATATTTGTTCCAATGTGATCCAAAAAAGAAAAACACTTTTGCTGGAAATGTCTTTATTATTCTGACATTTTTCTGTTCCAAAGTGCAGCCCCTAGAATAAAAGGTTAAAAATAAGCAAAACAAATAAATAAAAGCTAGACAGAGTGGTAGCAAAGTGTCCAGATTGATTTTATTCACACCCAAACATATTAGCGCCGCTCTACAGAGTTTGTCAGTGAAGCACTAATTTTGTGTTCTTGTCTTTCTTTGAATAGCATTTTTCTCCCCAGCGGGGAAGTGCACCAATCCTGGAGGTACTGCAATGCCTGATTGATGGGTAGGGTAGAAAACAAAATGTGTATTGTGGCTCTGTGTTTAGGGATGTGGGCTTTTTACCATACTGCTTACGTTTTGTAAATATATAAGCAAAGGACATTGAAATGGGTCCATTCAGGGCCCTGTAGTCATGTCCTTAACTTTTCAGGCAAAAGCAATCACTGATTTCTGAATAGTGAGTGTAAAGGCATTAAGGTAACCATGTTGTTCCTGATTACATTTCACATGCGTTATTTAATTTTGCATTACCTATGAGTGTTTTCCAGGATGTTGTTACTTTTTTCACAAATGCAAAAAGAACTATTGATGGACAGAATGCAGAACAATGTCATACATTCACCCCCGTACAGAGATCTGGGCCGAAATCCATTGTTTCTTTGCTCACCATGCCATTCCAGTTTAAACCCAGCCATATGGAAATCAGTCTTGACCCTGTGCCCAATGGGAACAGTCCAGCCCGAACTGCCATGCCAGGTCCTCCTTTGGACTGGAAACAAGCATCCTAGGAACCGGTTTTGGGGTTTCAGCCCTCTTCAGCCAGGATAGCTTGAATCCAGTGGCATGGAGAGCACGGAACTCACATCTGAGCATACCCGTCCCACTCGGGGTGACAAATGCAAAAAGAACTATTGATGGACAGAATGCAGAACAATGTCATACATTCACCCCAGTACAGAGATCTGGGCCTAAATCCATCGTTTTTTGCTCACCATGCCATTCGAGTTTGGACCCAGCCATATGCAAATCAATCTTGACCCTGTGCCCAATGGGAACAGTCCAGCCCGACTTGCCAGGCCAGGTCCTCCCTGGACTGGAAACAAGCTTCACTTCACTTTGATAGCTTTATTTCGGTCAATGACCATAAAAGCACAGATAAAATATATACATACAGATAAAATACATAAATAGGTCAGCACTTGAGATAAAAAGTTATTAAACAAAAGTTATCAAAGAAGCAGTAATAAGCAATTGAATTTCATTGATATTAAAAGCAATTGGTTAAATAATTTATCAGGGCAGACCTTCTTCGCCACATACCATATAAAAAACGAGAAACAGAGAACACAATTGGGGGGGAAGTGTCATAGCGTAGAATCCTGCAGGCTTGGGCACATTGTTTTAGACCCAGATTTCTGCACAATGGCACAAGCCAGGTTCTGCGTATTTCGTTGTAGGCGGTACAAAAAAATAGAACATGAGCAAGGTCTTCTTTGGTTTTGTTACAGACAGGGCAAACCCCCTCTCCTCTTCCCGTCCACTTACAAGTCAATTCCCCAATCGGGAGACAACCATACCTTAATTGGATATATAATTTCTTTGCCCTGGGGGGCTGGATCAAGTCTAAGAACTCCTCCCTGCTAGGTGCCAATTTTATTTGGAGGAATTCCATGGTCAGCCTACCCATAGATGATAGGCGGTGTAACCGATCCAAATTATACTGTCTAAATAGGGCTAGCAACTCTGTTCTCTTTACCGCTGTGCAACTTTCCTCAGGAGTCTCCCATAATTGGGGTAGACCTATCTGATATAATACAGCCTTAATATGAGATAGCCAAGGCATATTTCTACTCTTCTGCTGATCCCAGATTGCTGAGAACTCGGCTCTATAATCATCGAGCTCTGGTGCTGTCCACAACCTTCTCCAATACAGGAGGGGTCTGCTCGACAGGAGTTCAGAGATAGGCTCTAAGTCTAGGTCTAGTCTCAGAGGTATCAACGGGGTACTCTGGGGGAGCCCTATCGAGTTTCTAATAAATGCGTGTTCGACCTTGGAAAGGGTCAATACACGGGCATGGCCCCAGAGCTCTGCACCGTACATTGCAGCGGGTCTAGCTTGGGCTTTATATATTTCGAGACCTGGGGAGACTGGTTTGAATAGCGTTTTCCTTTGAAATTTGTTTATACCCCCCGCTATCTGTGCGAGCCTCAAGGCAGATTTAACTACCTGAGGGCCCCAGCCAAAATCTTCAGTCAGGGTAACACCCAGGTAAACAAAAGTGCCAACCCTTTCTAGTGGGATGCCATTTAGAACTGGGCAGGGGCGGGTGCGTTTCGGGGGGCCGAAGATCATAAACTTTGTCTTTTCTAGATTGATCTCAAGCCCCCGCGAAGCGCAGAATGTTACAAAGCCGTCCAATACCCTCTGGATGCCTGTAGAGGTTCGAGACAGCAGTAGAGTGTCATCTGCGAACATCAAAGCAGGCACCCGTCCAGATGACAACCGAGGGACATCGCTATTCATAACATTATCCAGCTCACCCACCAGACCGTTGATATAGAGGCTAAAAAGCGTGGGAGCCAGGGCACAGCCCTGGCGTACTCCTCGAGTAACGGGGAAGCGGTCCGAGAGTTCTCCATTTTTCCCACAGCGTACCTGGGCGTAGTTCCCTTTGTGAAAATGCTTCAAGACATCTAGCAAATAAGGCGGGAGATTTAGATCTTCCAGGACCCTCCATAGACTGTCTCTAGGCACGAGGTCAAAAGCAGCCCGTAAGTCTACAAAAACCAAATAAAGGCTACCACCCCCCAAGCTTACGGTCTTCCAGAACAGGACCTGTAATCTAAAAAGCTGGTCCAGAGTCGAGATCCCAGCTCTAAACCCTGCCTGAAAGGTACTTAATATCTTATTCTCCTCCGCCCACCCAAGTATTCTATCTAGTATAATCCGGCCCATCAGTTTCTGCATAGTATCCAGGAGACTTATTGGCCTATAATTTGAGGGAACTAAGGGGCAGCCTTTTTTATAGATAGGAACAATTTCAGCCACGGCCCAGGTGTCTGGTAGATTTGCTCCTAACAGAACCGCATTAAATAATACAGCTAAGTAGGGTCCCCAGATTTTAGGTTGGGAACGAAAAAGATCCCCTGGCACTTTATCGAGTCCTGGAGCTTTATTAGGGGGCTGTCTAGCAATTGCAGATTCTACTTCCTTGATTGAGATACTCTCAACACTTTCAGAAGTCAACCGCATCCCGGTGCCTAGATGGCCAAGCTGGTCTCCACAGTCTGGAAACTCCTGTGGACAATGCTCGTGTGTGGGATCTAGATCCGGTGGGGCACAGAATTGATCATCTAATTGCATTGTCAGAGCCCTATTCGGACGCTCCAAAATTGCGACCGGGGGGGAAGAGTACAGTGTGGCAAAGTGCGTTTCCCACACTGAGGGAGCAATATTTGGCAGAAAAGATTCCCCGCTACCTCCTATAGTGGAATTCACTAATGCCCAGAAAGGTTTAGCATCTTTTGTCACTAAGGCATCCCTCAGCGTTTCCCACCTCTCTTCTTCCCATTCCGACCTACTACTGGACAGTTCCTCCTTATATGCTTGTCTAGCATCTCTGATATTAAGCTTATTTTTTAATTTGATTGCTGTAAGAAGGTTCTTTTTTAGTTTTCTACAGACGCTGTTAAACCAAGGATAAGCTTTAGGCACATACCTCTTTGCTCTAGCTATTGGATAAAAGACATCTCCCAGTACCATCACTAGCTGTTTATGTATTTCCACTGCCTGTATAGGCGCTGTTTCGGCAGCCATCTGGGTTATCAGGGGTATCGCTGTTTGATAAATTTTTGCGAGTTGTAAGGGTGACATTGCCAAGTGGGGCCATTTCACCCTTCTGCGGTTATTAGTTAATACAAGGGAATTGTCACAGTTAGTTTAGTCTCAGGGTTTTTTAACCCGAAAGACCCTGGCTTCAAAGTTAAGATCAGAGCGTTATGATCACTATGCTGCCTTTTTTCAACTTTGAAGTCCTTCAGCTTGTCCCAATTTTTAGCTTCTATCATTACATAGTCAATGATAGAGACTCTATCCATCCGATTGAACGTCCCTATTGCTGGGCGGTCAGAGTCCGTTCTCCCATTGCATGCCCGCAGGGACGTTGCAAGGGAGAGGGATTTTACTTGTAGCACCAAAGGTGTCCAAGCTCTGACTGGGGAAATATCGGGATCTGGAATACGCCATAGCGCATCTACCTCGTCCTGTTCACCCTGATCCACCCCACCCAGTGGTTCGAATTGACAGTTAAAGTCCCCACCAAGAACTATAGAAATACAAGGATCTAGCCCTGAGATAAATGATGCCAACTCATTCAATGTGGCTGATTCTTTACCATTTGTAGTTGGTCTCGAATAGACGTTTATTAATGCTACTGGAGGATTATCTGGGGGTTTTAATAGAACACATTGGAAATCCAGGGATTTTGTTGGTATTTGCACAGCCTGGGTTCCCAAATGTGTAGCTATCCATATCGATAATCCACCAGAGGGGCGGCCTTTACCTGTGGATGTTGCAAAAATATTGTAGGTAGCAAAAGTCGAACTACTGCTATCCTCCAATGCCCAGGTCTCTTGCATTAGGCAAATATCAAATTTAGCCATAAATGCAGCCCAATCTGGGGTACCCAACTTATTTTTTAGGCCAGCTATATTCCATGAAACCAATTTTATACAACCTTGTTTCAAATCATCAGAACTCTCAGCGGCCAAGCTACTTATATTAATTTCCCTACCCACAGGTATCTGATCAATTTGTGAGTTGCTTGTAAGGTCTACTAACGGTATTTCTTCCTCTGGGACCCTTGCCCGGCTAGGGGCTTTACTAATAACTTGTTGGTCTAGTTTTACGTCTAAGCTAAGTCAATTTACCTCTTCCAATACACTGAATCTATTCCAATGTGGTTGTATCGGGAAGAGGGGAGTACGAATAGGCCAACCTTCTCTATATATTCCTCTATTTTCCGGGTTACAAGATGGAAGGTAATGCCCCCTGTTGGGAAACCTGGCTCTAGGGCGGTGTGGTTCCAAGCTAGGGGTAGGATAAAAATATGAGAGATGTAGAGCAGATATTTGGGTATTTTGTCTGTAAGTGTCACTACTACATATATTTTGTACAGCAGTGGCGTCCCTAAAATTTAAAATTATTACATCGGGGGGCGTGGCCAAGATGGCGGGGTGAGCAGACGCTTCCTCCCGTAGCTCCTCCGGCCCGGCCAAGCTAGAGCCCTTTTCTTATGCTTTTCTCCCCCCGCTGAGGCTCAGCGCGGGAGAGGAGCGTGGCGGAGCATCAGGGGTGCACATTGGTGCTGTTTTGGTTCGGATCGCCTCGGGGGAACCCCCCAAAAAGTTCGATCGAGACCAAGGAACGACGACGGCGAGCCCGAGGGGCGGAGCGCATTGGAGAGCTGTCCGGGCGCCTCGGCTGGGCCTGGTGCTGAAAGTTGCGATCTGGAGGGGATCTGGCCCGCCGTTCGACGGTGACTGAAGGAGCCTTGCGGGAAGGGACCCTTCGGTGTGGAAGGCTTGGGACGGGTGCCCCGGCACTCAGACTGGTGACGGCGACACCTCGCACTGCGGAGGCCCTAACCCCTAGCCGAGGTACAGCGTACCCCCTGATGGGGTTGGACCATCTGGGCCCCTGTGCGTGACAGACGGGGGCCGGTGGTGGAACTTATTTTACTGTGGGGTACCTCGGGGGCTCCGGTGGTGTCGTTGGGCCTGGTCGTTTTGGCCTGCTCCGCCCGGCCGCCATTTTGTCCCCGAAGGAGCAGTGGTGGCAGCCTTCGCCGGAGTCCTGGCTGCTGGATGCAAGTGACCCCCGCTGCTGCTGGGCTGATTACCGGAGGGATGTGCTGGTGAGACCCCTCTGCGGCGGCCCCCTTGGTTGTCTCACACAAGCTCTTGCGGCTGACGGTGACCGGACTGGGCCGCCATTTTGTCACCTGTGACGCAGCGACTTCGCTCGTGGGGGATACCCAGGTCGAGTGCTAGCCGACGGCTGAGCATCCCTGGAGCGCCTGGATCGGTGCCCGACTGCGGAGCTAGCGATGTCTGGAAGAGGAGGCCCGAAGAAAGGGGACCGTACCCTGCCGGACATGCTTGGCAGGGCCCAGCACTTGCGGGACAGGACGCAGCCCTCGCCGGGGCCCTCCCGGGCTCCGGCGGATGTGACTGGAGGGGAGCCACCCGTCACGAGGGCCTTTATGGAGGAACTGTTCAGCTCCCTCAGGGAGGACTTCCAGACACTGAAGCGGGAGGTGGCCAGCGAGGTCCGAGAAGTGCGCAGGGAGGTGGAGGGCCTTGGCGAGCGTGTGGAAGCGGTGGAGACGGAGGGCCAACAGCGAGCGGAGGAGATAGTCCACCTCCAGCAGGACGTTCTTCGCCTCCGGGAACAGTGTGTGGAGCTCCAGGCCCACTCCGAGGACCTTGAGAACAGATCTCGGAGGAACAACATCCGAGTGCGTGGCGTGCCGACTGCGGACGAGGGGTCCGATCTGGGGAGCTACCTGCGGGCCCTGTTCCGAGAGATCCTGGGGGAAGCTGCGGACTTTCCCATCAGCATTGACAGGGCGCATAGGGTTGGCCGGCAGCGCCAGTCATCGGCACCTCCACCGGACATTCTGGCCTTCCTGCCCGACTTTCCACTAAAGGAACGCATCATGGCTGAAGCCCGCAGGAAACAGCCCCTGACTTTCCGGGATCGGCCGGTGGCGCTTTACCAGGACCTCTCCGCCATCACTCTGCAGAAACGCAGGTCCTTTAGGATTGCCACTGACTTTTTGCGCGAGCATGAGACGCCGTACTCTTGGGGTCACCCCTTCCGCCTGATTTTTCGGTGGAACGGAGTGTTACACCAGCTACGCTCCTTGCAAGACATTTGTGGTGTCCTGGGGCTCACGGCGGCGGAGGAGGAGGGAGCTACGCCGTCGTGGAGGTCCTCGGAGAGACGGAACCGGCGGAGGTCAACGAGGCGGCGCTCAGCGACCAGTGTGGGGCGCCCGGACTCCCCTACCATCAGAGCGGACATGGCCGACGCCCTGAGGGCGGCGGCCGGGGACTCGACCGGCTCCTCTAGCGTGGCCTTGACGGCCTAACACACACTCCGGGGGGAGATGTCTTTAGCTTCTTTACATGCTTGGTACGGGGCGGGGGGGTTGGGGGGAGCGGTTGGAGGTGAGTGGCTGGACGTCCACTTCGCTCTTTTCTACGGACTTGCCCGTTTTGGGGCTTGACTGAGACTATGGGGTGTTTGAGTTTGTGGGTGGCTAGTTGCCAGGGTTGTGTTTTGGGTGGGGGAGGGGGTTGTTTTGGGGTTGGGAAGGTCCCGTCCGATGTTGTCTATGCCCGCTTTGTTTTGGCTTGTCCTGCGCTGCGGCCCCGCGCGCCCCACCCGCTGATTCCCTGCCCATTGCATGGCGCTCCCGACCCCCGCGAGGAATGCCGGGCCTAAAGGTAGTGACCCTTAATGTTCAGGGCCTGAACAACCCGGTGAAGCGCAGAGCGATCCTGTCGTTGCTGGAGGGGACGCAGGCGGACATTTGCCTTTTGCAGGAGACACACTTATTGCCCCGAGATTGCCATAGGATGCGCTCTGCTAAGTTCCCTACCCAGTTCTTTTCCTCGGCAGCGAACAAGACGGCGGGGGTAGCCATTCTCCTAGCGAGCTCCTTTCGGGGGGAGGTGTTGCATAAGTGTGCTGAACAGAAGGGGAGGCTCCTTGCGTATCGCATGCGCCTGGGAGGCATAGCATTTACGGTCGGCTCCGTTTATAGCCCAAACGATCACCAAGAGCGCTTCCTAGATTCCGCGCTGGTGGATGTCACTGCTTCCCCCGACCGCCACATTATCTTGGGGGGAGATCTCAACATTGTCTTTGACTCTGTGATGGACAGATCGGCGCAGCGCTTCCCGCAGACGGGGGAACTGTCCCAGGCTGGGAGGGCCCGGATTGCGGAAATGGATCTGCACGACCTCTGGCGCTCCATGCACCCCACGGATAGGGACTACTCTTACTTCTCGCACGCACACCGAACCTACTCACGGCTGGACTACCTCCTGGTGAGTGGACCGATGCGTGCCGCTGCCACGGCGGCGGACATCGGGGTCCTCACCCTGTCTGACCACTCCCCGGTCACCGGCGTTTTCCAGTGGCCGGTGGCCTCCCCCTCTCGGGGGGTGTGGCGCCTCCGGGATACACTTCTACACAAAAGGTCGGTGGTGCAACGCATCGGAGAGGTCATACAGGACTATCTCACCCACAATGACAACACTGACACCTCGCAGGCGACACAGTGGGCGGCATTGAAGGCCGTCCTACGGGGGGAATTCATCTCTATCTCTGCAGCTGAGAATAAGGAGCGGCAACTGAAGAGGGATGAGCTGACAGCTCAAGTCCGGGAGCTTGAGCAGGTCCACCGCCGTACGGGGGCGCCGAGGGTGTGGAGGCAGTTGAAGGCAGCGAGGAAGCTCCTGTCGGCTCTGGATCTTGACAGGGCGGAGTACGCCGCCCTACGCTTGAAACATGCCTACTACACTGGGGGGGACAGATGTGGCAAGCTCCTAGCACACCGGCTCCGGGTCGCGCAACAGCGCAGCGTTGTGAAAGAATTGGTGGGCGCGGACGGGGGGGCTGTCTCCGGGGACGCGGAGGTAGCGGAGTCTTTCCGCGGCTTCTACGAGGCGCTGTATGCTGAGGAGCCCTCCCCGCCACGGGATGCCGACGGCTATTTGGAGTCGGTGACCCTCCCGGTACTGGATCCGGCTCAGGCTGACCACCTGGAGCGGGACATCCATGTTGAGGAAGTGATTTCAGCTATCGCGCGGCTGAAACATGGCAAGGCCCCGGGCCCGGACGGGTACACGTCGCTATTTTACAAGACTTTTTGCACGGCCGTGGCCCCTGTCCTTACTCGGCTCTTTAACTCTTTCTTCGAACCGGGAGCCATCCCTCCGGATCTCCTGAGGGCGACGGTCGCGGTAATCCCGAAACCTGGGAAGGACTGGGCCCTCTGCGGCTCGTACCGACCCATCTCGCTTTTAAATGTCGACCTCAAGTTGTACACGGGGATTCTCGCGTCCAGGCTGAGTCCACACCTCCCCGACCTGGTGGAGGCGGACCAGGCTGGTTTTGTGCCCGGCAGACAGACGGTTGACAACACCAAGAGGGTGACGCATGTTCTGGAGAAGGCCTCAAGGATCTCGGGGGAGCGGATGTTGCTGTCCGTTGATGCGGAGAAGGCCTTCGACAGAGTTCACTGGCCGTATCTTGAGCTGGTCCTCAAGAAACTGGGAATCGGCGATAAGTTCCGCACCATGGTCTTTAACTGCTATAAGCATCCTTCAGCGTCGGTGCGGGTCAACGGGTGTAGCTCCGGTGGCTTTGCCATCGAGCGCGGCACGCGGCAGGGCTGCCCTCTTTCGCCGCTCTTGTTTGCCCTCTACATGGAGCCGTTTGCTCAGAGGGTTCGTAATAATCCGGATGCTGTCGGGGTCCGGATGGGCCAGTACGTCCACACCGTCAGTCTCTACGCGGACGATGTCCTGCTGACTTTGGACGACCCTAGGAGGTCGCTGCCTGCTTGCCTTCGAGAGCTGGACGCCTTTGCGGGGGTGGCCGGCTTCAAAATGAATATGAGCAAGTCGATGGCATTAGACGTGTCCCTGGCTGCGGAAACCAGGAGGGATCTTCAGCGGCTCTTCCCCATGCAGTGGTCCTCGTCCACGGTGCCGTATCTGGGGATTCTGCTGGCGCCTACATTACCGGAGATGGTTACGGCCAATTATGCCTCCCTCAGCAGGAAGATCAAGGACGAGCTTGGCCGCTGGAACAAAGGCCTGCTGTCCTGGCTGGGGCGAATCGCGGCGGTCAAGATGACGGTGTTGCCCCAGATACTATATCTTTTCCGGGCCCTTCCGCTCCAACCCCCGGTGGGCTGGATACGACAAATGCAGGCTGACATCTCCCGCTTTGTCTGGCAGGGCCGCAGGCCACGCATGAAGAGGGTCCTCTCCACGCTTGCTCCGGAAGCGGGGGGTCTCGGCATTCCGGACCTCCGTAAGTACTTTCAGGCGGCACAGCTCCGCTATCTGGTGGAGTGGAGCAGGTGGGAGTCCGACAAACATTGGCTCTTCCAAGACCAGGCAGTGGCGGGCCGCACCTTACAAGAGGTTCCATTCCTGCGCCGCGCGCATCGCCCCCCTAATCTTTACGCTTCCTTTGTAACGCGGGTCCCCCTGCGTGTGTGGGACGCGGTCTGTGAGGCCCGGGGCCTTACCACCTTCCCTTCGCCGCTCACGCCCATTGTGGGCAACCCGGACTTCTCCCCAGGGATGGAGCCGGGGGTTTTCTCCCACTGGGTGCAGGCGGGCTGCAGGGCACTCTTCCAGATCTATGGCCCGGAAGGAGTGGTTCCTTTTCAGCAACTCCGCCAGGAGTTCGGCCTGACGGAGCTGGACAGATTGCGCTACATGCAAGTTCGGCATTGGGCCCTCCAGCCCCAGGTGCGTGCCACCGCCGCCCGTCCAATTACACCGTATGAGAGGTGGTTGGCTACTCGGACCTCCGACGCTAAACTGATCACCGATCTGTACAAATACCTACAACCCCCGCCGTTTCACTATTACAACCCGGGGAGGGAGCGTTGGCACAGGGAATTGGGTAGGACACTCAGCCACAAGGAATGGGACAAAATTGCGTATCGGGCGCGGCACTCTGCATATCACACGGGCCTTACGGAGACCTTTACTAAGGTGTCCACATACTGGTACTACACCCCGGAGAGACTGTATGAAATGCATAAACACACTGACAGGGGGTGCTGGCGGAGCTGCGGGCAGGAAGGTACCCTTACACACATTCTTTGGGATTGCCCAGTGCTGACCGCCTACTGGAAGGAAGTCTTGGACGAGGTGGATAAGCACTTTGGGATAGAGCTGCCGCGACTCCCGGCGTATGTCCTGTTGGGCCTCCCCAATGACCTAATGTACCCACTGAAGTCCCGTAGGGGTAGGCAGATCGCAATCGCGCTGGGGTCTGCGGTTCAGAACATTCTAATCCACTGGTGCACAACCACCGTCCCCTCCATCACCGGTTGGTTGCATCGGCTCTGGCATGTGCTGGGGATGGAGAAGCTGTCGCTTACGGTTGCGGGGGAGATAGACCAATTTGAAGAGCTATGGCAACCCTTTCTAGCGCTGCTGTCCACTGAATTCCGGGAGCTCACCTGCCCGAGGTATCTTAGATTTCTCAGGCTGACGCCGCCGGTGACCCCGGCGGACTAGCTTACATGTGAGACGGGGACCCCCCGGGGAGGGGGGGGGTGCGGGGCTTCCTGGTTAGGATTACTCTGATGCGGGACCATAGGACGGGGGGGGGGGGAGTGTTGTTGTTTCGTTACTGGGAGGATGGGGGATGGAAGGTGGGGGATTGTGTTCTATTGAGGTGTTGATGGGGGGGGTTTTTATTGCTTAGATTTGGGGTGTCGGATACGCGTGCGGGGATTTCACAGCTTGTATTTCTAGCTTTCATTTACTGTGTTTTTCCCCCTGACCCACCGCGCTACCTATTGCCAACCCTCTGGAGTTGCACCCTTTTTCTTTGACTGTATTCCATGTATCCTGCCCTCCTATCCCCCTCCCCCATGGTTTGTTTTGTCTCAATAAAAACGTTTTAAACATAAAATTATTACATCCCCTACCACAGTCTTTGGATTCCTCCCAATCCAGCCCACTCTTCTAGCTAGCAAAATTTCACCTGAGATATTTCCTGGTAGGGGTCTGTTTACTGTGAGCCACTGGATGCACTTATTTTTTAGCTCACCCTCATTTTCTCTTTTACCCTCACTTAAGGGTGGTACACCCACAAGTGCGACGACAAAAGGTTGGGCTTCGGGGGGTAGATTTATTGTTGGCAACTGCTGGGGAGTGGTTTCTAATATCATATTCCCTTTCGTGGGCATGTTAGTGTTATTCCTCAGTTCACCTGGCTTTGCTTTAGTCAGAACTTTATCGGCTGTACTTGCCAGATTTTTTGTAGATTGACTACTCTTTTGCTGAGAACCAGTACTAGGGAGGTCTCGGGGTGGGGTGGATGTAAGTCTTTGGGTGTCTAAAATTGCTCCCATATTTACAATCTGTGCAGATGAGCTATTGGTTCCAGCTACTGGGTTACAGGAAACTTTATATTGTTGGGCTTCTGTAACAAGGGGCACAGGAATTCTTTGGGAGTTAGCTACCTCAATTTTCCCTCCGCCTCTGGTATTCAACATAGAAATCAATTTATCAAGTTTTGATACCAGGGGCTTAAGTTGCGTAATAATTGTCCGTTCCAGGGAAGTTTGTAAGTCCGAAACCATATTAGCAACCCAACATGGTATTCCTGGCGTAGAATCGAGTAGATTATCAGATGGAGTCACCAGGTCATGATTTGTATGAGTATTTTTATTTGATTTAGTTGGGGCACTATTTTTCTTATTTCTCGGACAAGGCTCACATGTATCCACCCTTTTTCTGCAACAAGAGGAGAGGTCAGAGTAATAGATCTGCCATGAAGATCTTTAGAATTTTCTGTAGGCGCCTGACTGCAGGGCAGATCTATATAAGATGATGTCATATAGGAACTGGCCTCCAACGCTTCAGTCATAGTGACTGAAGTGTCTCTTTCCTGTCTTGAGATGTATAATGATGGCGTAATAGAGAGCCGTCTCTCAGTGTTCTCAATAGCGTTAGCCACAACACCAATGGTCTGCTGCAACATCTTGTCAATAGCAGTCAGCGTAGGTAATGGTTGGGGATCTGTAGCTAATGACTTGGTGTGTGACCGTGTAACAGGGGTTTTAGCTTTGACTTTCCTTCCCCGTTTCATCATTTCCTCAGTTAACAGATGGAGCGAGTAAAGTACTATATAGAGGTAGATCTATCACTATCAAGCAGTAGATAAGAGTATCCGTCCAAACTGTTGATAGTCTCTATTCCATCAATAGAGCGTCTTATACATAAATAGGTAGTTAACTTATCCAAATGCCAATGATTAATACAGTCCAGTTAGAAGCCAATATGGAGAACACCATACTAACCCACAGTCAAGAACCGAGAGAGATGTGTCCCAGCCCGGCCTCTTCCGGCCCCGGACGGCCACAGACGGTCCCGCCCTTGTCCCGGGCTTCTCCCGGCGCCGTCCGCGCGCGTCCCGCGACGCGGGAGTCAGAGCTGTCTCTTAAGCGCCTCCAGGCGCGAAAGATGGCATTGGCGGTGGCTTCCTGCCGCTAGGGACTCTGGGGAATGGAGTCCGGTGTCCGCTCCGCGGCCGCAGTAGGTGTGGAAGCAGCGGCGAGAGACCGGACACGCAGGGAGCCAAACACTGTGCCAGGAAGAGGAGCAAACAGTCACCACCACGGCCCAAGGGTAGGAAAAGCAGCCCACTCTGCCGAAGTCAGAGCTGTCTCTTAAGCGCCTCCTGGCGCGAAAGACGGCGTCGGCGGCGGCTTCCTGCCGCTAGGGACTCTGGGGAATGGAGTCCGGTGTCTGCTCCGCGGCCGCAGTAGGTGTGGAAGCGGCGGCGAGAGACCGGACATGCAGGGAACCAAACACTGTGCCAGGAAGAGGAGCAAACAGTCACCACCACGGCCCAAGGGTAGGAAAAGCAGCCCACTCTGTCGAAGTCAGAGCTGTCTCTTAAGCGCCTCCTGGCGTGAAAGACGGCGTCGGCGGCGGCTTCCTGCCGCTAGGGACTCTGGGGAATGGAGTCCGGTGTCCGCTCCGCGGCCGCAGTAGGTGTGGAAGCGGCGGTGAGAGACCGGACACGCAGGGAGCCAAACACTGTGCCAGGAAGAGGAGCAAACAGTCACCACCACGGCCCAAGGGTAGGAAAACCAGCCCACTCTGCCGAAGTCAGAGCTGTCTCTTAAGCGCCTCCTGACGCGAAAGACGGCGTCGGCGGCGGCTTCCTGCCGCTAGGGACTCTGGGGAATGGAGTCCGGTGTCCGCTCCACGGCCGCAGTAGGTGTGGAAGCGGCGGCGAGAGACCGGACACGCAGGGAGCCAAACACTGTGCCAGGAAGAGGAGCAAACAGTCACCACCACGGCCCAAGGGTAGGAAAAGCAGCCCACTCTGCCGAAGTCAGAGCTGTCTCTTAAGCGCCTCCTGGCGCGAAAGACGGCGTCGGCGGCGGCTTCCTGCCACTAGGGACTCTGGGGAATGGAGTCCGGTGTCCGCTCCGCGGCCGCAGTAGGTGTGGAAGCGGCGGCGAGAGACCGGACACGCAGGGAGCCAAACACTGTGCCAGGAAGAGGAGCAAACAGTCACCACCACGGCCCAAGGGTAGGAAAAGCAGCCCACTCTGCCGAAGTCAGAGCTGTCTCTTAAGCGCCTCCTGGCGCGAAAGACGGCGTCGGCGGCGGCTTCCTGCCGCTAGGGACTCTGGGGAATGGAGTCCGGTGTCCGCTCCGCGGCCGCAGTAGGTGTGGAAGCGGCGGCGAGAGACCGGACACGCAGGGAGCCAAACACTGTGCCAGGAAGAGGAGCAAACAGTCACCACCACGGCCCAAGGGTAGGAAAAGCAGCCCACTCTGCCGAAGTCAGAGCTGTCTCTTAAGCGCCTCCTGGCGCGAAAGACGGCGTCGGCGGTGGCTTCCTGCCGCTAGGGACTCTGGGGAATGGAGTCCAGTGTCCGCTCCGCGGCCGCAGTAGGTGTGGAAGCGGCGGCGAGAGACCGGACACGCAGGGAGCCAAACACTGTGCCAGGAAGAGGAGCAAACAGTCACCACCACGGCCCAAGGGTAGGAAACAAGCTTCCTAGGACCGGTTTCGGAGTTTCACCCCTCTTCAGCCAGGATAACTTGATTCCAGTGGCATGAAGATCACGGGACTCACGTCTGAGCATAACCGTCCCACTCGGGGTGACAAATGCAAAAAGAACTATTGATGGACAGAATGAAGAACAATGTCATACATTCACCCCAGTACAGAGATCTGGGCCTAAATCCATAGTTTTTTTGCTCATGATGCCATTCCAGTTAGGACCCAGCCATATGCAAATCAGTCTTGACCCTGTGCCCAATGTGAACAGTCCAGCCCGAACTGCCAGGCCAGGTCCTCACTAGACTGGAAACAAGCATCCAAGGGACCGGTTTCGGGGTTTCACCCCTCTTCAGCCAGGATAGCTTGATTCCAGTGTCATGGAGAGCACGGTACTCACGTCTGATCATACCCGTCCCACTCGGGGTGGCAAATGCAAAAAGAACTATTGATGGACAGAATGCAGAACAATGTCATACATTCACCCCAGTACAGAGATTTGGGCCTAAATCCATCGTTTTTTTGCTCACCATGCCATTCCAGTTTGGATCCAGCCATATGAAAATCAGTCTTGACCTTGTGCCCAATGGGAACAGTCCAGCCCGAACTGCCAGGCCAGGTCCTCCCTGGAGGCATGGAGAGCACGGGACTCAGATCTGAGCATACCCGTCCCACTCGAGTTGACAAATGCAAAAAGAACTATTGAAGGACAGAATGCAGAACAATGTCATACATTCACCCCAGTACAGTGATCTGGGCTGAAATCCATCGTTTTTTTGCTCACCATGCCATTCCAGTTTGGACCCAGCCATATGCAAATCAGTCTTGAGCCTGTGCCCAATGGGAACAGTCCAGCCCGACTTGCCAGGCCATGTCCTCCCTGGACTGGAAACAAGCATCCTAGGACCGGTTTCGGAGTTTCACCCCTCTTCAGCCAGGATAACTTGATTCCAGTGGCATGAAGATCACGGGACTCACGTCTGAGCATACCCGTCCCACTCGGGGTGACAAATGCAAAAAGAGCTATTGATGGACAGAATGCAGAACAATGTCATACATTCACCCCAGTACAGAGATCTGGGCCTAAATCCATCGTTCTTTTGCTCACCATGCCATTCCAGTGTGGACCAGTTTTGACCCTGTGCCCAATGGGAACAGTCTAGCCCGAACTGCCAGGCCAGGTCCTCCCTGGACTGGAAACAAGCATCCTAGGACCGATTTCGGTGTTTCACCCCTCTTCAGCCAGGATAGCTTGATTCCAGTGGCATGGAGAGCACGGGACTCACGTCTGAGCATACCCGTCCCAATCGGGGTGACAAATGCAAAAAGAATTATTGATGGACAGAATGCAGAACAATGTCATACATTCACCCCAGTACAGAGATCTGGGCCTAAATCCATCGTTTTTGTGCTCACCATGCCATTCCAGTTTGGTCCCAGCCATATGCAAATCAGTCTTGACCCTGTGCCCAATGGGAACAGTCCAGCCCGAACTTTCCCAGGCAACATATTACTCATGTCTAGTGCGTAATTTAAATTGAGCCACATCCAGGTATTTTTAGCGAGGTACAATTGGGTTATAGGTGAAGGCAGTGCAAGTTTCTCTTAGTGGGGCAGTATGGTGAGAGGATGTGGCACTCTGGTCAGAGCTGCCGAATTTGAAACTCGGGAACCAGGTTCAGCCTTCATGACGAGTCCCCCAGACGACTCTCCTCAGGGAGCACAGTCCCATGTTAAACCTTAGAAGGCACCGCAAGACCGTAGAAGCCCTGGTGTCTTAGCACCAGCAGGTCGACCCTAGCGGTGGCAAGTGTGGGTTAGCCTTGAAGGCTTGTCCACAACAATCCATGCTGAAGTTCACCTCCAGTCTTGTGGGTAGATCTATAAAGCAGCACACACTAGAGCAACAGTGACTCTGTCTCTGAGGTAACTGGACCCTTGAGCAGGGCGGCTCTAGGGCGGTGCGAGCGGTGCGAACTGACTTTGGGTGGGGGTGTCATGTTTGCAAGTATATTATGTTTCTAAAAGCACTTACTGCCTCCTTCCTGGCCTCCAGCAATTTTTGGCAACAATAAAAAATGTCATGATAATTCTGGTGATTAATGTTCTTCCTAGAGAGAGATCCAGTGGAAGTTTTGAATCATGGAAAGGTAGAACAGTCCGTTAATGTGCCTGCTGCAAAAAACATGTATCATGCAGATCACAAAGTGCACATAATGTAAATAGGTCAGTGGATTACTGATTTTGTCAGGGAGATACTTTTGTTACTTGCAGTTAATAAGTTAAAATCCTAACATAGAACAGTGAGCTATTAATTGTCATCTAAGAGCTGCATACAAACTGCAAGGAATAAATTAGAGCGTTATGTTTTTTATCCCCAGTCTGTGATTATCCTAATGTTGCCAAAAGTGTTTTTTTGGATAGAAATCAATTCTGATTATTAAAGAGAATCCCCAACCATGGTATTAAGTTTTAAATTCTGAGTTTGTGCTTCTCCAGACCAATCACTATTAAACAATACTGTTTGTCATGCGACTCCTACACCTTGTGGTCCTTAGAAATTATACAGTGATTTGCACACGTATATTTGATTTTGTGTAATATGTGTGATGTAAAGTGCTCTGACACCCTACACTGGTATGAGTGGCGCTGTAAATCAAAAATTAAATGCATCTGAGAGAGAGTGTGGTTATGGAGACTTGAGGGGCACTGTTAAATGTTGGTAGTGAGGGAATCTGTGGTGGAGGGAGTCATTCGAGGGCACCAACAAACATTGTTGCACAGGGCGCCACCAGCGCTAAAGCCAGCCCTGCCCTTGAGGCCACTCCTCCTCATCCATTTGTACCTCCATTGGCCTTGTTTCAGCAGTAGTGGCAGCAGATCACCAGGGATCGACAATGCAGGATTTGCACGCACACCAAACTAAGGGACATATTATCAAGACAGGCAATAAAATTATTGCCGCTTTAGCGGCAGAAAACTGCCGCTAAAACGGCGATAATGGGCTTGATAATATGCTCTATGGAATTCCAATTGAAGCCCATGTTAGATGTGAAGGACATCTAACCTAAGCTTCAATTGGAATTCCATAGAGCATATTATCAAGCCCATTATCGCCGTTTTAGCGGCAGTTTTCTGCCGCTAAAGCGGAAATAATTTTATTGCCTGTCTTGATAATATGCCCCCATGTTTATAAACTTCAAAGTCTCTCTGCTTCATTCATAAGCACTTTTACCATGTGCTGCCTGCTTTGGTGCACTGGAATTATGCAGCTAAGGAGGACAAAATGAAGCTGCAATGTTGACGAAATTATGCAGGAAAAAAAAAGGCTGCAACGTAATGGAATATATTGTTTGATATTTTATTGGTTTGACATTTGTACACATGCTAACAGTCTCTGGAAAGATTTTGCCTTATTAGTACCAGAGTAACATACAAATGCAGCAGTGAGAAAGGTGATCAGTCAACCTTTTGCAAAGGGCCGTCCACTTCGCAGCAACACAACTTTCGATCCGTTTGAGCTACAAACAATTTATTAGTTACAATTGTCAGATTATGCAGCAGATCTTGTATTATGTGGAAATATGGCAGAGCTCTAATTAAATAGAAAACATTTGCAAACTAGGATATTATTCCATTTATGTTGAAACTGCTCTTGTGGAAAAAGGGAGAAGTGGCGGTGACAGAGACTCCATGTCTGAGACAAATGGCTTGTGCTTCCACTTTTAAGGGTATTGCGGACATTGTGTGATTGGAAACATAGCCCACTTTTTGAATTTATTTTAATCTCAATAACTCATATTAAAGCTTAAATAATCATGTGTATCCATTGATTGAATTAAATAACATAATAAGCTGTAACTGGGCCGTGAAATGCTAAATACTAAAAATGTGAACGTTTTGCGCATTCTGCCCACACCTCTGACTCCGCCCACTGATCCAATCCATGGGTTATTCCTGCCCTCTGATTCTCCGCCCACAGTTCCCCTACTTTTTCCCCCCACTTCGACCACTACCTCTGCCCCATTCAAATCCGCTCTTTCTCCCTATCTTTGCGCCTGTCTCTCCCCCTCCCTCCATCAGACAGATGTCTCAGTCTATCCAGATGTGTCAGCGGGGAGCACTCGTGCCCGGGGCGTCGCTAATGACTGTGGGCACATGGCCCTGGCGGGGCCTGCCTCGCGCTCCCCAGTGAGGTTCTCTGTGCGCGCAGTTCCTCCCGAGGCCCACAGGCCATCCCAGGAAGGAAGGATCTCTTTCCCCTCGGCCACGGAGGCCGATAATGAAGCCTGTTCGTTTTATTTCATTTACATTTACAAAATGCCACTTAGCAATGACAGGCGCTGGCTGGTACCTACCCGCGGGGGAGTGCGCGCGCTGCGTCTGTGCCACGTGACACGAGGAGGCCGCCCGAGCAGTGCTGTGTGAGACGGAGGCGGGCAGTGTGTGTGTGTTTGAGGTGAGAGTGTAGGAGGGTGAGAGAGAGGTCTGGCAGGTGCGGGTCTCTCAGTCTGATCGTCGCACCTGGGTGCCCGCACCAGAGGTGCTGTTGCTGTCTACATTGCGCCACGTAGCAACGTCAGGTTTAAGGCAAAAGGTCAAATGGGCATACATTTTAAAAGGCCGTAAATGTGGCAGTGTGGAGTAACGCGGTAAGTCGAGGGATCAGCAGTGCGTGGGTCAACTTAAGTGCGACGAAATTAAACTGAAAGAAAACAAAATATGCTTCTTTATCGTGTTGCTAACTGGCTTTTCAGACGCAGAGTTTGTGCTGTCGGTGCACTCATGGACGAGAGCTCTCTGACTAGGAATGAAATTTGCTAACTCAAGGTTGCAAGACGATCCCTGCTGAAGATAGGTGCGTAAACCCACTGACTCATTCCACGAGCTGTGCTACCTTAAAACCGGGCGCAAACAAGTGCTTGCGGTAGATTTTAAATCCTGGGTTGGCTTCGTTCGCTGTTTTTGCCCGGAGTAATTTCTGTCAGATGGTTCCTGCGAAATATCGCAGGCATAAATAAGAGTGCAGTTACAGGAAGCATACCTATCACAAAGATAGCTCCAGCACGGTAATCCCCGTACCCAGGGAAAACTCGAAAGCCAGTGCACAGAAGAGAGCCAGGTGCATACTGTACCCGTGTCTCCCCGGACACCCTGGCGCACAGAAGTGCGCGTGAGAGCTTTCTCGGAGACGAGAACATGTGATCTGCAGACTCCAGGTTACAGACATCTATATATCTCTGAAAGAGGTATGCAGCAGGAGGGAGCGAAATTGGTTTAACACCCGTGAAATCTTGTGAAATTTGTTACATTTCACAATATTTCAGGGGCGCCAAATTTTACGCTCGGTTTGGCCTCAGAAGATAATGTTTTGTGGCAACAGGGAAACTGACCGAGAGACAATTTCTCTTCAAACTAGTCTCCCGCTGGTATGTTTGTGACTTTTGTATACCTCCTTGTCTTCTATTTTCACTCCTATGCCATCACTTTTCTTTACATTTTGTATTGTAATTGCATTTCTAAAGCACTCACTACCCCTGAGGAGAAGTCGAAGACCTTTTGGGCGAGTAGCACGATACTCCGGAACTCAAAAAGGATTAGTGGTGAATTAGTATAGTGAAATATGACAGTAATTTGAGCGGTGGACATGTGAGTCTGTAATTTGATTTGAGAAGTATAGTTGAGCGATAGAAGAGCGAGGGTGTTAAAATACATTATACAACAAGCAGGGTGCAGGAGAGGGGCTTAGAGGGAAAGGGAGCGGAATGCGGATTGGCAGGAGTGCTAAGTGAAAAACACAATATTTCGTAAAATAATAATTTTGTAGGACTTTCAAAACAGAGATGAGAGTGTATGCTTTTGTCACTGTATTCACGCACATATATTTTCCTAAATATTTGTGGAAAACAGTCAGATGTATTTGCACTAAAATCCGGGGCTCAGATATTGTTTTCACGGCCCATTTCCTACTTATAGACCGAGGGGAGGCAGGTTTCAGCACCGTGAGTTCTCTCTGTCTCATACTTAAGGGCACTCAGAGGATCACTTACCTCTGAGACCTCTAATCCTTTACATATTTGAGGCACCAAAAGCCCCTTCCCCTCTACCTCTCCACCTGTTTGACATGGCACCCAGCGGGGGCATGCTCCCTCCTCACATTACACAAGACACTCCTCGAAACGACTTGCTAGGGACAGACCCTCTTGATACTTTCATTGACTTTCCAGTGGTAGCTACGCTAAGCAGCTAAAACTTACTCAGCAGTGCTGATGGGAAGAATGGTTTCAAAAACAGTATAAAACATTTGGTGTCACACCGTAAAAAGATGTAAAAAGATCAATCTAAGGCCATAGGTGTTTTGTTCAAAAGGAATACTTGTTTAACATACTCCTAGGTCAATGTAGCAGTTAGTGTGAAATAACTGGCTAAAATGGTGGAAGAGATATGACCAGAGATAGAGTTTACATATAATAACATAACAAAGGTAGAGGCCACCACCTATACTTGCCATGGAGCAATGTTATCTTTTTGGACTAATTTTATGAGCAGTCTCAAGTACCCTGATCTGCATGTATTACTACTATGTTTACTTCCTGAAGGTCAGCTAGTTGGGGTTCCTCCTGTGCACGCTGTCGCCCGACCTACATTAATGGGTGTCTCAGTTGATTACTCTAATATCGTAAGAATTCTGGGGACGTCCATCAAGCAAGGTTGTGCCGAGCACTCTTAGCACCAATATATATATTTAATCTTTATTTCGGCCAATTTGGCCATAAAAGATATACAAAAGAAGCACATATGAACATATAAAACCATCAGAGAAAATAATCAGGAAACACATCAGATAAAAGACCATACAATTAAAATTAGAACTTAAAATTAGGTGGGAGCCTGCGACTTTAAAATACGGGTGCGAATATGCCAGACATTAGTAAGAAATTTGGCTAGTGCAAACACAATTGGACCTGAAACGTCAGTTTTTAAAATTCTATACACCGGGAGGTACTCCCTAGAACCAAGGTTTCTAATGAGTGGTAGGAGCCAATATTTCCTGGCGGCCTTGTAAGTTGGACAAAACAAGACCACGTGCAGATCGCTTTCCTCTGCTCCCACACATGCCGGACAAAGCTTAGTAGATGGCAGTGTTGACCAGGAGCAGGTGTAAGATCGCAGAGGCAATGTGCCATACCTCCATTGGAGAAATAGCTTCCTGGCCAACACAGGAGACATAGCGTCCAGAACCCTCTCCAGCCGGTATGAGTCCTTGCTTTGCGCGAATACAAATGTTAATGACCCCTCATCCTTGCAGTCTAGGGCCATAGATAATTTCTGCTCGTGGTAAGCATTAACCAAAGCTCTTCGTGGGATCCTTAGTGAGGCGTTAGCTGGATCCGACCACAGGTCGGGGAGCCCCAATCCCGTACAGGACTTTTTTATATATTTTATCCACGGGATCTGTAGAGCCTTAGGGTGGGTTAGAAACTCCCTCAGTTCCGCCCTATAAGAAGAAAGTTCTTCGCTGCTCCATAGCCTTCGCCAGAAGACTATGGGTCTGAGACCTAGTTCATCTGCTATTGGTCTCAGCCCCAGGTCCATCCTCAGGGGGAGGAGCGGGGTACTGGACGGGAGTGCTACTATCTGTCTAATGAAGTTGTTCTCAGTAATAGACAAGCTGCAGGAAGCTGTGTGACCCCACATTTCCGCCCCGTACATCAGAGCTCCTCTTGCCTGAGCCTTATATATCTGAATAAGCGGCCCCAGCGGTCGATATGTCGAGCTTTTCATCAACCGGACGATGCCGCCAGTGGCCTGCACTAATTTAAGATTAGCCCTAGTCTGGTGAGTTCCCCACGACATGGTTTCATTCAACGTTACACCTAGATATTCAAAGGTGGAGACTCTCTCTGAACGTGATGCTCCCAGTAAAGGGTTCGGGCGTGATCTTGGGGTTGGGTTCAGGACCATAAACTTGGTTTTGGTAGAATTGATTTCTAACCCCCTATCTGTGCAGAAAGCCACAAAAGAATCAAGGATCCTCTGTATCCCCATAGGGGTTTTGGACAGCAGCAGGGTGTCATCTGCAAACATGATTGCAGGCACCCTGCTGCCATTCAATTTTGGGGCATCAGTGTATTCAGTTCCATTGAGATGGGCGATTACCCCGTTGACGAAGAGGCAGAACAGGGTCGGTGCCAATACACAGCCCTGTCTAACCCCCCTGTCAACGGGGAATCTGTCCGTTAGTTCCCCAAGTTTCCCGCACCTTACCCGGGCATAGTTATTATGGTGCAATCTCTTTAAAATTATCAGGATGTCTGGGGGGACCCCCATCTCAGCCAGAACACTCCAGAGTTTTCCTCTGGGCACGAGGTCAAAGGCAGCCCTCAGATCCACAAATATGGTGTATAAGCTACCCCCTTCCAATATTGCTGCCCTCCAGTAGATAACGTTCAGACGAAAAACCTGATCCACTGTGGAAACTCCCTTTCTAAATCCCGCCTGGTACGGACTGAGGGCGCCTGTTTCCTCCACCCAGTCCTGAAGCCGATTCAGCAGTATCCTGCCAAACAGCTTCTGTGACACGTCAATTAAACTGATTGGTCTGTAGTTGGCTGGGAGCAGGGGCGAGCCCTTTTTAAATATAGGAACCACCTCTGCCCCCAGCCAAGTACTCGGGATTTCCATGCCACGCAAAACTCCATTAAACACAGCAGCCAGATAGGGGGCCCAGACACCGGGCTCCTGCTTGAACAGGTCCCCGGGCAGGCCATCCAGTCCTGGCGCCTTTCCGCCTTTGAGTCCCAATAATGCTACCTTCACCTCGCCCACTGTTATCAAATCCCCGCCATACTCTGCCAGTCCAGTACCGATGTCAATCTTAGTTACTCCCAGCTCAGAACTGTAGAGAGACTGGAAGTGTGCCTGCCACACCCCTGCTGCAATATTTGGCTCTATTGCCGAAAGGAGGTTCCCGACCCCCCGTTTACTACTCTCCAAAACATTCGGTGGTCTCTAGCTGCGAGGGAAGTGGTGAGCTCCTCCCACTACTTCTCCTCCCATTCGGTTTTAGCATGGGTAACCAGTTTTTTATAAGCCCGTCTATTTTCTCTCAGCTTCTCTCTGCCTGTACCCTCCTTGATGCTTCTAAGGAGTTCTCCCTTTGCCTTCCTGCAGGCTGCATTATACCATAGGGACTTGTGTTGCTGGGTCCTCCTCTGATTCTGAACCCTGCTAAAAAGCTCAGAGGCCGCTCCCTTTATAAGGTCCTCATGAGCCTGATATAATTTCTCATGGTGGTCTATATTGCCCACGTCATTGGCTAGCTCTCCCACTTTTTCCAAAATAGGGATTAAACCTGCGTAGAGCTTCGAAAGTTTCACTTGGCTCGAAGCTAGTTTATCCCACCTGATTCTTCTCCTGTTATTATCTAATAGTAGTTCAGGTTTGAACTCCTCCATAGTTGTTGTGGAGGCCTTTAGCCCAGGATGGCTAAGATCGAGTTCAAGGGCGTTATGGTCACTATCCAATCTCTCCACAACCCTAAAGTCCAAGATAGAAGACCAGTTCACTATCTGCACAAGGGCATAATCCAAGCGGGACTCTCTTCCCACTCTGTTGTACGTGGTTTTGCTTGGTACATCAGACTTAATACGTCCATTGCAGGCTCTAATTCCATACTTTAAGGTAAGGGCAGTAATCTGCAATGCCACAGGCGTCCATACCTTTGGGGAAGGTGCTACAACAGAGGGTACTGACCACCTGGACTCTTCTTCCATGGGGAATCCCTCTACGAGGCCGACCAGCGGCTCGAAATGGGAATTTAAATCCCCTCCCACTATGTAAGGAATGTCTCTTGGCATTTCCGCTAAGTATACTGAAAGCTCCTCTATAGTGGGAGATTCACGCGAAGCTCCCACTGGCCTGGAGTAAATATTTATCAGGGCAAGTTTCGCTAGGTTTGGCCAGGCTAATAAAACCACTAGGATATCATCTGATGGCACCGGTAGGCGTGAAGCCTGGCATCCTAAGTGGGATGCCACCCAAGTTGTAAGTCCACCAGAGGGGCGGCCCTTACCCTCCCACCTAGCCGGGATGGAAAATGACTCGTAACCTTGATGGTTGTAATCTTCCCTTGCCCAAGTCTCTTGGAGCATACAAACATCCCCGGACTCGATGTAAGTTATCCAGTCTTGAGTGCCCAGTTTGCTGGCTAGGCCAGCCACATTCCACCAAATTAGTCTCATGTGCGCTGGAGAAGCCACAGAACAGATTGCAGAGGTGGAAGAGCCAGCGCCAGAGCCAGAAACTACGCCAATTGCTCTAACAGGGTCATTTTCAGAAGTGGGTTCAGCCGGATCAGGAAGTTTACTGGGACCGTTACCCAAGGTCACAGGATTTGAGTCCGGGTTTGGGGGCAGTCAGTCCACACCATCCAAACCGTTCAGGCAGTTAAAACGATTGTGGTCCAAAAAGGGAGTCTCCGGAGGTCGATAAACTGGACGTGGAGCATATCCCCTATGTCTAGATCTTCGTTCCACCCTTGACCAGTTACCTTGTGACAAATCATGGTGCATGCGAATGGGAGGGAAAAAGAAGGAAACTGGCAAAGTCTGTATGGTAGAATCCAGTGATCTATTTGACCCAGCACAAATGTGTAATACTGTTCCAGGGTCTCAAAAAGACACAATGATACAGTCCCCTGCTATTGATTTCCCCGACTTCCCTAACCAAGGTACCCTTCTTACCATAATGATCTCATTGTTGAGGTGGACTGGGAGAGGTCTGTTCCAATTCAACCATTTAATGGTTTTCCTCTTGAGTGAGTGAAAGTTCTCATTTTCACCCAGTTCTAAAGAAGGAACACCAGCCAAAACCACCATGAGGCTGTTAGCCTCTGGTGGTAGGTCTGGTCCCCGTGGTCTAGGGGCAGGCTTACCAGGGAATAGAGGGGCAGTACCAGCATTAGGTAAGACCCGAGGGTTTGAACCAGTATCTGTACGTTGGAAAGCTGGGCCATCTGTCTGTGGTGGTAGGATGTTAGGAATGCTAGAAGGAATTGGAACTGAGATAGCCATAAGTGGCTGTAAAAGAGGAGCGGCAGTGTAGCCCAGAGGAGGCCCCGTGTGGATCGGTGCGTTTTGAATATTGGGGAAGGTTCCTATTGGTAGGTTGGACTCGGTGGTTCTACTCTGTTTGTTGTCTGAGGTTTTCAGGGTGGTTAAGGTTGCCTCCAGAGTGGTCAGCCTGAGTTCTATTTTCTGCAAGCTCTTGCTAATGGGCAACAGGAGTGATCTAATTAGGGATTCAATGCTCCCCAAAGAGATGCCAGGAAGTAATGTGTTAAGTGGGCTCTTCCCTTTGTCGCTGGTAGACGCAGTGGTGATAGTGTTAGTACCCTTAAGGGGAGTAGCCTTGTGCACATTAGCTAATGGCCTATCCAACATAGGTACGGACTTAAGTGACTTTCCAAAATCAGAGTGGGGAGTCTTGGTCTTCCCCTGACCACCCCTCAACTTACTTCTGCGCTTATTTGGTGGTGGGTCATGCACCTCTGCCACCACAGTTTGCTTTGGCTTGTTAGTCCTGGTTTTAGCTCTGGTGTGCGTTTGGGTGAGTAAATCAACTACCGTACTACTGGCAACTAGTAGTGGAGTGGTGTCCGTAGTTTGTTTAGGAAGTGGGCCAGGAATGGAAGAACTATCCCGTAGTAATAGGGGAACATCTTCTTGGGATAAAAGATCCTGGCTAGCATTAAGGGAACCTTCCTCTTGAGAGATAGGATAGGGAGTTATATCACTGAGGGGCCTATTTTTCAGGTGTTCAATCGAGCGACGTCGCTCTGCCCTGCGCGTCTCCAGAGAAGTTTCGTTACCCCCGTCACCCTTTACCGATTTAAAATAATTGTCCAGAGTCCCGGTGTTGCCTCCCCCCTCCTTCGCTGGTGTTCCACCTAGGGCCGATGATAGCATACCCAGAACCTATTTCGCAAACCAAATAGAATCAAGGAAATGCAGGTGAAAGAGAGTGGGCCCAGCCCAGCCTCCTGCGGCCCCTGACGGCCACAGACGGTCCCGCCCTTGTCCCGGGCTTATCCCCGGGCGCTCCCGCGCGCTCCCGCTACGCGGAAGTAGCTGTTTAAATTTGTAGGGGGAGGGTTAAGCTGTAAGTGGGGCGGGGCTTGCAGGGAGAGCGGCCAGGTGGCAGGAGGCGCGGGTTAACAGGACTGCTGGGAGACGTAGTCCTGTCCCGCCGCTCGCAGCCCTGCACTCGTCCAGTCCCTCACTGAAACAATCCGCAGGTTTTGCACAAACGGCTCTCACGCCGCAGCGGGACCCGCGAAGCGGGTTCCGCAAGGAGTGGTAGAGGGTCCAAAGAAAACGCCAGCAGCAAACAGCAAGTCCACAGGTATTCCGGGGCAGTGGAGCTCAGAAGGGCTTTTTCAGGCTGTGAGTGGGGCGGGGCTTGCAGGGAGAGCGGCCAGGTGGCAGGAGGCGCGGGTTAACAGGACTGCTGGGAGACGTAGTCCTGTCCCGCCGCTCGCAGCCCTGCACTCGTCCAGTCCCTCACTGAAACAATCCGCAGGTTTTGCACAAACGGTTCTCACGCCGCAGCGGGACCCGCGAAGCGGGTTCCGCAAGGAGTGGTAGAGGGTCCAAAGAAAACGCCAGCAGCAAACAGCAAGTCCACAGGTATCCCGGGGCAGTGGAGCTCAGAAGGGCTTTTTCAGGCTGTGAGTGGGGCGGGGCTTGCAGGGAGAGCGGCCAGGTGGCAGGAGGCGCGGGTTAACAGGACTGCTGGGAGACGTAGTCCTGTCCCGCCGCTCGCAGCCCTGCACTCGTCCAGTCCCTCACTGAAACAATCCGCAGGTTTTGCACAAACGGCTCTCACGCCGCAGCGGGACCCGCAAAGCGGGTTCCGCAAGGAGTGGTAGAGGGTCCAAAGAAAACGCCAGCAGCAAACAGCAAGTCCACAGGTATCCCCAATAAGTCAATAGCATAGAGGCACGTGTCCTACTAAAATGTTCCTATCTTCTTCATTGGTAATCACAACAACAGTAAAAAGAAAAAGCCAATGCTTGTTGCACAAAACAATGAAGAGGATTCTGTGACTGGAAAGCAAAACTGTGTTTTCCTTTTTTATCTCCCATGGTTTATATCTTCAGTACAATTTTATTATATGCACATGGGCATTGAGTTGATCAGCATAACACTATAACCATAGTGTTGATACTAAGTGCTACACGTGTATTTATAATTCCTTTTTGTTGTTACCAATTTTGCCACGTCATTCAGTTTGGCCTCGACAACAGCCATCTTTCAAAGACTTATGGCAAGATTATTAGTGAAATGCCAGGGATCGTCTGTTTTCAAGGTGATATCTTGATCAATGGTAGGAGCAAAAATGAATATGACACCAGAATGTTCAAGGTTGTGGAGACATCACAAGCCAAAGGACTTACGGCAGACATTGGTAAATGAAAGATTTCTGAACAGCAAGTCTCTTATTTAGGACAGATAATAATTAAGTATGGTATTAGGACTAAAACAAAATTGGTTGAAGGAATCAAAAATGCTTCACCTCATCAATCATAAGATGGCCTTGGATTTTTTCTGAGAGAGGCAGAATTCGATGGGAAATGTATGAAGAATTTTTCAAGCTAAACATTTCATCTGTGACCTTTGGGCCAAAAAGGGGGGCAGCACAGACCACAGACTAGCTTGTTGGTTTGATGAAGGCCGCTTTATTGGAAACAGGTGCACCTTACATACAAAATCCCTTGGCCTGTGCTGTACAAAACTATACCTCACTAAATATTGTCTTCCTACTTCACCCCCCACCCCCTCCCCTAAACATGTTCCCCCCTGCAACAATTATAAACACAACTTGCAATTTCCTGACCTTTCTACACCTACCTAACTAGGTAAACTTCTTATGTTCTTTCATAAATGTAACTATACATCAGTATACCACCAAATGACCTAGGAAAACGCCCCCAAAGAAACATAGCGAGCCACACGAGCACCTGCTCCAGCGACAACCCCAATATAACCTTCCCCCCCCCCGATGCACCTGCTCCCAAGAAAACTACCTAACGGAAAAAGTAATAGACAACCCAGAACAAAACCCCCAGAAAAACAGACTAAAGAAAACATTCTACAGGGTGGAAGGGCGGGAAAAGCTAAAATGCCCAATATCCTCCCAGACCGGCTGTCGTGTCACAAACCACCAAAATGGTGGCCCGTGACATAAGATGGCCGGTTATAAATCCCTCAAGCCCAAAAATAGCCCAGCCCGAGCCCAGCAAGCCCAAAGCCAGCCCAATGGAGCCCAACCAGCCCACTGGGCACTGGCTGCCCTCCGGCCCAAAACCCCCCGGGAGCGGCAGGCCTCCCGCTGGTTGGCTGCCCCCCCATAGCCCTATTGGGCCAAAAAGGGAGGCACCACAGACCACAGACTAGCTTGTTGGTGTGAAAAAGGCCGCTTTATTGGAAACAGGTGCACCTTACATACAAAGTCCCTTGGCCTGTGCCGTAAAAAACTATACCTCAATAAATATTGTCTTCCTACTTTACCCCCCTCCCCTAAACATGTTCCCCCCTGCAACAATTATAAACACAACTCGCAATTTCCTGACCTTTCTACACCTACCTAACTAGGTAAACTTCTTATGTTCTTTCATAACTGTAACTATACATCATTATACCACCAAATGACCTAGGAAAAATGCCCCCAAAGAAACATAGCGAGCCACACCAGCACCTGCTCCAGCGACAACCTCAATACAATCTTCCCCCCGATGCACATGCTCCCATGAAAACTACCTAACAGAAAACGTAATAGTCTACCCAGAACAAACCCCCAGAAAAACAGACTAAAGAAAACATTCTACAGGGTGGGAGGGCGGGAAAAGCTAAAATGCCCAATATCCTCCCAGACCAGCTGTCGTGTCACAATCCCCCAAAATGGTGGCCCGTGACATAAGATGGCCGGTTATAAATCCCCCAAGCCCAAAAATAGCTCAACCCAAGCCCAGCAAGCCCAAAGCCAGCCCAATGGAGCCCAACCAGCCCACTGGGCACTGGCTGACCCCCGGCCCAAAAACCCCCGGGAGGGGCAGGCCTCCCGCTGGTCAGCCGCTCCCCCCCAAAGCCCTATTGGGCTAAAAAGGGGGGCAGCACAGACCACAGACTAGCTTGTTGGTGTGAAAAAGGCCGCTTTATTAGAAACAGGTGCACCTTACATACAAAATCCCTTGGCCTGTGCCATACAAAACTATACCTCACTAAATATTGTCTTCCTACTTTACCCCCCACCCCTTCGCCTAAACATGTTCCCCCCTGCAACAATTATAAACACAACTTGCAATTTCCTAACCTTTCTACACCTACCTAACTAGATAAACTTCTTATGTTCTTTCATAACTGTAACTATACATCATTATACCACCAAATGACCTAGGAAAAACGCCACTCGAAAAGTCGTCACCGAACGCTTTCCGACCTCCCACCTAGGAATCTTGACGCTTCGGGTATCTGCACACGCCTATCGCCCTGTCCAAAACCTTCTTCAGCTGCACTATGTGCAATTCCATGCCATACCGGGACAGATGAACCCCATCTTCTCTAAAGAAATACACTGCTGCATGATGCAGCTCCGGGTGTTCCATCCTTCCAAACGCCTCCTTGTCGCAGAAATCTCTCATGTCCCTATTAATCTTCCTTCGCGCCCTATCTATGGCCACCGGCCGTTCAGCCCCTCTCCAACATGTCCTAGGTATAAACTCGGATCATAATATATGTCAACCTGACCACTGCCGCTGAATCTCCAGCAAATCCCACTTCATTTGTTTCAACAACGCCAGGCCCTTGCATTATACCAGATCATTCTCTCCTAAGTGAATAACTAAAACATCCGGGCAAATACCCCCCCTAACCACCTTATTCAGTGCCAGACATAACTCATGCCACCTCATGCCCCCCTTCCTTTGCCAATGACAATGGAACAGCCTAGGATCCAATTCTAAATTAAAACTCCTGTTCTTGTCCCATTTGTAACGCTCCGCTTGCTTCACAAAAGAGTGTCCTAAGATGAGGATGGACAATCCTGCCACGGCCAGCCACGCCACCGCACCTGAAAAGACACATATGTGAGACAAGTGAACAGCAAGGCAGGCCTCCTCCTCCCCGAAGCCCCTCATCCTGATGTATGCCTTGTAACAGTCCGATTTCCAATGCCCCAATCGCATCAGTTCCTCCCTCCCCCACCCCTTCCTCGCTGCATCCGTTGCCACACCTATGCGGAAAGAGTACGTTCCGAACAGTCTGGGGTTCTCACCCATAACGTGCAGGGCATGCCGCAGAACCCAAAGCAGCTGAGCCGCTGTCACCCCTCCACCTTCGGCCCGGCGAAAGACCTCTCCCACCACCTCACTCGCCCTGGATGCCAAAATCTCCCCCCACACCGCTGGGCACACCGCTCGATCCACCACAGGTCCCATGACAACCCACTTTCCCACCCCCGTTGGTCAGTCTTCGAGCGCTGCAAGAGAACCGCCACCTCCCTTGACAGCAATTTCTTCTCCCCCCACCATAGCCCTTGTTTTCCCCTTGCCCCCAGAAGCTCCGACACCCGAAAGGCACCGAAATACATCCACGACATTAGCGTGGAAAACAAAGTGGCCTCCTCCCGGTTGCGGGAGATCTTCGGCATGAGCCGTATCAAGCCGACGCGAATACCCGCCGTGATGGGACGGCGCTGCAGGGCCTTGGCGCCCCTTTCCCGCGCCCATCCTTCCAATAAACGTGCACCCAGTTCACCCGCTGACGGTGCATAGCCCCACCACAACTTCCCCATAAATGCTATGGCTGACAACTTGCCTGCAATGACCACTTTGGACATTCCCCTGTCCATCATCGCCAGAATAAACTGCACCACTTGTTCGCCCCTTGCCCATTGACTGTCATGTCGCGCCGCCCCACTGTCCAAAAAGTCCCACCAAGCCTGCTCATACACCCTCCAGGTGGAAGCGGCCACTGACCCTCTTACCAGTGTACAACCCTTCCTCTCCTACTGACCACATCCCTGTTGGCACTGGTGTCTTGCATTCGTCTGCCTCCATGGCTAGCCCATGGAACCTCTGCCACTGTGAACGAGACAAAGCATCCGCAATGTCATTGTCCACCCGCGGCACATGCCGGGCTTGAAACAAAATGTAATGTTCCAAACATTGCAGCACAAATACCCTCAACAACTTGAGCACCTGTGGGTCCCTGACCGACTGTCTATTGACGACATGTACCACAGACATGTTATCCAGCTTGAAAATCACCTTTTTGTGTGCCAGCTCCCGCGCCCACACCGTCACCACCACCACTAGGAGGAACAGTTCCAAAAATGCAATGCTCCTCCCCCATTCTGCCAATGTGGTGGCCAAACCTCCGCGCACCACCTCCCCCGCCAATACAGTCCAAAACCGCCCACCCCCGCCGCGTCCGAGGAGATGGTCACGTCCCATTCCCACTCTTCCAGAGGAGCCATAGGGATACCAATAAATCGCTCCAAGAAAGCCTGCCACATGCGCAGGTCCTCCTTCGTACCCACTGACCAGCGCAGATGATGTGCAGCAGTGTTTAACCGGACAGGGACAATCCCAGTCATCTGCAAAAAGTGCGCTCTGTCCGCACCTCCCGGCACGCAAAGTTCAAATGCCCTAAGAGAACCTGCACCTCCCGTACCATCACCTTCTGTTTTGCCAACATGGTGTCAACCAACAGCAGCGTGTGCACCTTCTTATCTCCCGGCAAGCGTGCGTCCATGGCCACCGAGTCTAGCTCTATTCCCAGGAATGACAGCACCGTGCTGGGACCTTGTGTTTTCTCTGGCACCAGGGGCACACCCAGGTAGCCCATGAGCTCCGCCGAACCGGGCAGTCCCACCAGGAAAAAATCATCCAGGTAGTGCATCACCGTTTCTTTGCTTGTGCACCACGAAGGTAATGAAGCATTCAAAAAAAGCGCACGAGATGAAACACCCCATGGGCAACGCTTAGTCCACAAAGATGGACCCGTCGAACTGTATTCCCAACAGATGGTAATCCTCCGAGTGTACCGGGAGCAGCCGAAAAGCTGACTTGATGTCACATTTCGCCATGAGGGCACCCGTCTCCACCGTCGCCACCAGCCACCGTGCCACATCCACAGAGGAGTAAGATACAGACGACAGTTCGGCCGCTATGTAGTCATTGACCGATGCCCCCTCCGGCCATGACAGATGCTGAATCAGTCGATACTATCCAGGTTCCTTCTTTGGCACCACTCCTATGGGGAAGATGATCAGTTCCCAAATAGGGGTCTCTCGAAAAGGCCCTGCCATCTGCCCTTCCCGTACCTCCTTGCCCAGTTTGTCCCGGACCCCCGCCTTGTGTGTGGTGGCAGATTTCAAATTTTCGGACCACCTGGCATCTCTTGGACCTTCGTACCCCAGCCGGAAACCCTCCTGAAACCCTTGCCGCAGAAGCCCTGCATCTTCAGTCCGTGGATAAGACTCCAAGAAGGTTTCCAGCCGGTCCTGCTTAACTGGCGTATGAGCCTTTCCCCAGATTCCCCTGTCCTCCCCTCCCTCCCCTGCCCCGACTGCTGCCCCGCCGGCATGGACTGCTGACCCTGGCCGCTGCCTCCCATCCCTCAGCATTGCACCACCGGGTGGCGCCCTGCGCATTTGGAGCATTCGTGACAGAAATTGCAATATTGTCGCTCACAAGCGCCCTTGTTGTAATCCCAGCACTCTCCCACTGTGGCACCGACGGTATTCCCTCCTTGCCCCACCCCACCGCGGGTGGGGCGGGTTTGAAAGGGGCGAGGCGCGAGCGGTAGACCGCTGGCCGTGTATATCGTTTTGCCGAACTTCACCCCTCCCATGGTCTGCTGGTATAGATCCGAATCGATTTCCCCCCATTTCGCCTCCGGGTCCCAGGCCAAACGCGCCCTGAACTCTTTGTCATAGTGCGACCAAGCTTAACCCCCGTACATGACCTGTGGCCACCGGAACATGTCCATGTATTTAAAGAGTGCGACAGACCTGTCCGGGTACTTTTCAAAGTACACACTGGCGAAGATCAAGAAACCCGCCGACCAATTCTCGATGTTCAGGGGCACCCTTGGCCGTATGGACAACTCCAGCTCCTCCTCCTTGGACCCTTCCTTTGCCATCAGCTCGCGATGCAGGAGCTTTAAGATATCTACGTACTCGCCCTTCCATATCTTCTCCTTGGTGGCCAACAACAAGTGTTCCCCCAAAGGTTTCGTAATGCCCATCTACGGCAGCTTGCCCACCAAGACATCATGGCTCTCCTTACCTTCCTTGGGTGTCCCCCCATCTGCCTTTCCTCCCGAGGCCCGCTCGTGCCTGAACCCGCCTCTTCCGGCCCCATCCCTGTGTCCCGCACGTACGTTCCTTTATTCAAACCACCCCCCGTCCTCCCCCCGCTCGCATCCGTGCCGACCGAGACCCTGTCCTGTGGGGCCCCGCCCGACCCGCTCTCCACTCTGTGCCGCGCCTTACCTGGTGTCAAGATCGGCATCCGCACTGGATCCCGCCGCCTAACCAGTCGTGCAGGTGGGGCCGTCAATCTCTCAGCCTTGGGTCCTTGTTGCACACCCTGTAAAAAACTAAGAACAACATTACTCCGAACCCCCCCATCCTGACCCTCCCACCGCCTTTGCTCTCCTATTTCCCCCTCTTCCACACTCTCCTCATCGTAATCCAACTGGGCCGGGCCGTCCTCCTCGGACTCCAGCCCTGTCAGCCCTATGCATTCCTGCCATAGGCCGCCCACAGCGGGCTCCAGCCTGCTTAATCCTGCCCGCTCCCTACATATGCAGAGCAGGTCGCTCAAGTCCACACTCCCTCACCTCTGCCCTGCGCACCACTCCTCTGGGTCCCGATCTGTCCTGGCAGACCTCCGCCCCCGTCCCCCGGTGGCCGCATCAACCCGTCGGGGTGGGGCTGGCGGGGACTTACCGCCCGCCTCTCGTAGGATGCTACTGTCAGGTCCCTCGTGGGAGCGCGACTGCCCGCATAAGGCAGAGTCGGCCCATCCTCTTGGTGGATTGGAGCCGTATGCTGCTCTCCTGAGCACCTCGCCATGGTGTTCTGCCAAAAGAAAGAAGTGGCGTCCAACATGCCGGGGTGAAACCTGTCTCCTAAGCTGCTACACCCCCAAGCGTCCCCCTGGGATCCCCTCCATCCCCACCCCGCCCCCACTACACCGGACGAATGGCCCCGTGCCGTGACGGGGTGGACCGCCAGGCCCCGGTCCCCACTCCCCTACCCTGAGTGCCCCACCCCCCCTAACCCCCCAACCGCCTGCACCTTCCTCCCCGTCACTCCATACCAAAGACTCCAGCTCCCGGCAGACAGCACCACCCCCCGGGCGCTCCCGGTACCCCAGCACCCCCCCGACACCGGACGATCCCGCCGACTCACCCCAGGCCCCAGCAGACGACCACTGATTGCGCCAGCCCACAGACACCCTCCCGTGCCACTCCCCCGAGTCCAAAGCCGGCATGGACCCCCAGCATGGAAAATCCCCACCCGCCCCCTCCCGGCCTCTCCCCCGCCCCTCGCCCGGTATCTTCCTCCCCCCGAGACTCTTGGGTGACCCACCGCCTCCCTCCCACTTGGCCCCCCACACCCGGACTCTGTGGCCTGGCCTGTATCCCCGCGCCCCTGGAATCCCCCCTCGGACCCTCTGGCACCCCATGTACCCCCTTTGCCCACTCCCCTGCCCCTTTCCCCTCATCCGCGCTGTCAATAAGCAAAGGGCAGGACCCCCGCTGTTCCCCTGGGCGGAAGCGTCCCCCCCACCGCTCCACTCCTGCCCTGGAACCACCACTACTTCCTTACAGCCCTGCTTCTGCTTCTGGGCGCCACCCCCACTCACCAGCTTCACTCCCCGCGTCTCCTGCTCCTCCCTGGGCCGTGCCGCCTCCCCAGCCCCCTCCTTAAAGACCAAGGTAGGCCGCGGAGCCGCACCCCGCCTCCCACCTCGCGGGCATTTTACAGGCACCGCCACTTGCACTGTGCAGCTGTTTTCCCCCACCTCCGCTGTCACCCGCTTCTTGGCTCGCGGCGGCTCGCAGGCGAGTACCGCCGCTGCGACGCCACTCGCTGCCCGCCTAGGGGGCCTCACCTGAACGTCGGGCCGCAGCATGTCCGTGCGGCCCGCGTCTTCCAAGAGGCAGATCGCATCTAAAACTCACGGATCCTCCAAGCGCGCCATATTCCTTGGCCGCGGAGTGCTTCAATGGAAATGCTAAAATGCCCAATATCCTCCTAGACCGGCTGTCGTGTCACAAACCACCAAAATGGTGGCCCGTGACATAAGATGACCGGTTATAATTCCCCAAGCCCAAAAATAGCCCAGCCCAAGCCCAGCAAACTCAAAGCCAGACCAATGGAGCCCAACCAGCCCACTGGGCACTGGCTGCCCTCCGGCCCAAAAACCCCCCGGAGGGGCAGGCCTCCCGCTGGTCGGCCGCCCCCACCAATGCCCTATTCTTCAAAAACAAGTCCAAATTTGATTTGTCAAAGGAACATGAGAAATGTTTTCAGGATATTAAAGAACCTATTAGAAGTGCACCAAATGCACAGGGTTATAATTTTCCACACTTACTTTCGTCACCACAGATGCAAGTGGGAAATGCCTTGGTGCTGTCCTCAATTAGACGTTGGTGGTAACAAGGTGGTAATAGCCAATGCGTTGTGTTCTCTTTTACCCTGTGAAGAGTTCTGTGATTGAGAGGGAAACATTAGTGTGTGTGTGGAATATGGAATATTTTCGCAAATACATTATAGGAGCAAAAGTTCACATTACGTAGTGATCATAAGCCTTTAACCAAGCTACTTACTACTGATGGGTTGGTATCAGCTTCACCTAGGATTCCCAGCCTTTCCAATGCGAACTCAAAATTGCGTTTATAATGTGAAGTATGTTCCTGGAGTTAAAAATGCCACTACTCTTTTTTTGAGTAGGGTGTGCATACCTTTGGTTGAAGTGGATGACAATAAATGGAATGAGTATAGTGTTGCGCATGTTTTTAATCTTCAGGATGATAAAAATGCAATTACTGAGCGAGAATGGAGTGCAGTTTGCAACTCGGATCAAGTATTAGGAAAGGCTAAGGGGCATATTATCAAGAACGGCGGTAAAATTATGCCCTTGAGAATTCCAAGAGACGCCCAGGTTCTGGCGTGAACCTGGGCTTCTATGGGAATTCACAAGGGCATATTATCAAGCCCATTATCGCAACTTTAGCGGCTGTTTTCTGCAGCTAAAGCGGCGATAATTTTAACGCCGTTCTTGATAATATGCCCCTAAGATGTGTCTGCGATCGGGGGGGGGTAGAGAATGTAAGTGGACCTTAGGGAGATCGGAAATGAGTTGAGTGAAGGAACCTTGGGGCATATTATCAAGTATCGGTGTTAAGATTATCGCCGCTTTAGCGGCAGAAAACTGCAGCTAAAGCGGCGATAATGGGCTTGGTAATATGCCCTTGAGAATTCCCATAGAAGCCCATGTTCTGGTGTCAACATGGGCTTCTATTGGAATTCTCTGCGACATATTATCAAGCCCATCATCGCCGCTTTAGCGGAAGTTTTCTGCCGCTAAAACAGCGATAATTTTAACGCCATGCTTGATAATATGCCCCTTTGTTTTTGATAAGACTAAGAGGCGACAGAGTTATTCCTCCCACTGGAGTAAGGAAGAAATGTGTTGAATTGTTCCATGAAGGCCATTTGGGGATTGTTAAAACTAAAAGAAGAATTAACCAGTGTTATTAGTGGCAAGCATTTGATGGGAGATGAAATGCTTGGTGAACCCATGGCTGGTACTTTTGAGACACCACAAACTGCTACTGGACAGACACCGCAGGATTCTTCTGAACAAAGTCATGTGTCTAGTACATTAGAGTCAGAGAATTCTGCAAGAGTTAACAGTTTTGGTTGAAGAAACAAATTCCCAGGAAAATGTGGTGACTTCATTACAGAATGTTAATTGTCATTTTTACACCCTTAGCAATATTATCATAATGTTTTTTTTATTGTCTTTATGTTTTATGTCTGGTTATAAAAATGTTCTCAAAAGACTATGAAATTGTGCAGTATCTGCTGTAAGCATGTGTATGTCACTCATGCATACGTCACCCCGAAAGCTTGCTTGGACGGTTCCAGAAGGCATCGGGACGCTTAGCTGGATGGTGGTCGTAGGGAGACGGGACGTAGAAGCTTTTTTTGTGTGTGTCTTCTTCGTGAAGAAAGTGATTCTAGCTTCAGTGCCAGGTAGCTACGGCTCTCCTATGCGTGTTCATTATGGCAGCACCACACCCTCAGAAAAGGGGGTTAATGCACCTGCAGTCAACATTCATGCGCAACCTGCAGGCCACATGCCTGAATTCCTGCAGAGCTCTGCCTATCTGACTTTCATCCTTCTAAGATAGGAAAAACACTATTGATTTAGACTAAAACAATATATTTATTTACAGCGCCTAGATGCAAATCAGTGTGACATGTGCACTCTATGATTAATCAATGGTAGCAGCATTCTAGCAAATATACATCATGAAATATATGGAGAGCTGCTGCCAAGAAGCGAAAAATTGCCGTCCCTTCGAATGTATCTGAAGAGAAGAGACACCCCCTTCCCTTCACAGGGCCCTCCTCCCCCAGTCCATAACACGGATCGATACAAAGTGCGTTAGAAGTGGCCTCGTGGGAGGGGGCGTCTCAGACCTGGCTCTCTGCTCTTCAGTGGTCGGCTTTTTTTTAGTTATTTTTTTCCTGTAATTTGACTGGTCTCACAGCATCTTTCCGGAGCCGGTTGCCATGGTAATTTCTTCTGCAATGCAGTGGACCCCCACCGCCATCTCCCAGTCCACCAGCTGCTAGAGTTGTGTTTCCAGCTGATAATGCGACTTGATGCCGCGGCCCCGTGCTGCTGGGACACAAGCAGCCAGGCCTTCAAACAGGGGGTGGTGGGATGGTGGGGGTGAGGGTGAGGGTGGGGGGCTAGGGGGAGGTGAGTTGTCGCGAGGGAGACAGGTGGACGAAGCGAAATGGGAGATAACAAGAAGATAGAGCGGGGGTGAGGGGGGAGGTGGGCGGTCGCGAGGGAAACAGGTAACAAAAAAAGGAGAGAAGGAGGAAGATTTGGGGACAGTAGAAACATGGAAGCGAGGGAGAAAGATGGAAAAATCGAAAAGGTAAAACAGTGTGAGGGGAGAGTATGGAAGAGAGGAGAATACAAGTGATGGAGACTGGTGGAAGAAGCAAGAAGGCGATAGAGGAAGAAAAGTAGAATAACGGAAAAGAGGGAGAAGTGGAAGGAGGGAGAGAAGGCTAAAGAGGGTGGGGGAAAACAGGCGAGAGGTAAGAGGGAAAGTGAGGGCAACGAGTGAGAAAGGGGTTTAAAGGGAAGGGGGGACGGGTAAGTATAGAAATGGGGCAGAGACTCCAGAGAAGGCAGGAGGGATTGGCGGACGCATTGCATGCTCCTGGGGTGCAGGCGTCTTTCCGGTGCCCCCTGTTGTCCCTTCTCAAAGTTTACAGCTGGAACAAATCATTTCGCATTAGGCCACAGGGGAGAAAAAGACAAAACATATAGTGGGAATGTGAATAGATAGAGGACACAAGGCGAAAGAAGGGAGTGGAGGGCTGGGGAAAAAAGGGAAGAGAGAGGCCCAGCAGAAAGAGAAGACAGACAGTGGTTCTGGAGATAGGGCAAGAAAGTCTGAAACACGAAATGGAAAAGGCACCTGTAATGCTCATTACCCCGGGGCCTCGGGGTATTTGGTGGGCTAGATGTCGCGGCGCCGGGTACAGAGCGGGCGGCTCCTTTTATTACCTCCCCGCAGGCCACGCCTGGCCCACGGATGTAGTGGGGCGGTCTCGAACAACTAGACCGTGAAATACTACATCCCTATCCAACTTGGTCAATGAAAACAAAAAACCCACAACTCAAATAGTTCAGACAGTTCAACCACATAGGTGGTGGTACTTGCGTGTCTTCTGCCCGCAGCATCTGGATGTTCTCAGCAGGCGAAGTCCTTCAACCGCTGGCTTGGGCGAGGATTCGGCCTCAGACTATACCGTTGCGGAGAGCCTCGCAGCCGCGTACTGGTGGGAGGTCCGCTCTCTGGGGCTGGGCTGGACAGTTGCACGGTGATGGTCTCAGTGGTCTCTGGTGTTTGGATGGATGCACCATCTGGTGGTCCCTCGGTGTGCCTCCCGGGGTGTTCTGGGGGTACTTCCTTAAACCATGACACATTTCAGGACACCTCCTCTGCTCCTTTTTGGGCGGTTATCATGGTCCCGCGGTTCGCGGTGACTGTCCAGGTCCCTGGTTCGTAGTTCGTTTTGAATTTGCCTCTAGGGCGGCAGTCCCACAGGAGGACGGTGGCCCCCGTGTGGAGTGTCCTCTGTGTGGCCCGGCGACAGAAGTTGGCTCATTGGTTTCGGCGGACTCTCCGATCTTGCACGTCCTCAGCCTCCAGTGGGGGTGGTGACCACCCCGGGCAGGTGGGAAGCAGATCTCTCCTTGGGCCATGAAGCATCAGTGCCCACGGACTCCTCTGGGTGGTGCATTGTGGCGAGCTCCGATATTCCCGCAAGAATTCATGGAGCCATTTCTCCGGGTCCGCTTGTTCTACTCCAGCTATGCGAAACATCTTGTTTAGCGTGCGCATAAAACGTTCAACATCGCCATTGGCTTGCGGCCACTGAGGGGTTATCCGCCGGTGATGTATTCCTCTTTGTCTCAGAAAAGTGGTAAACTCGGCTCCCTGAAATGGTGGTCCATTGTCGCTGAGGATTTCGTGTGGGAACCCGAACATGGCGAATACTTTCTCTAGGATGGGCTCTACGTGGGCGAACACCCTGGATGCCACTGGCTCTACTATGGGGTACTTCGAGAATGCATCCATGAGCACCAGCGTGTGTTTCCCTCCTGGGAAACTCCCGAAGCCTATGCTTACTCTTGACCATGGGACGGTGCACGCGTCTTCGGTGATCACCGGAGCCGGTCTTTCTAGGCTGCTGGTCATCTGGCACGACGGGCAACGCTGGACATATTCCTCCACCCTCTTTTCTAGTTCCGGGAACCAGACTTTCTCCCTCATTCTTGCTTTCATTTTGGTGATTCCTTGATGCCCTCCATGGGCCAACTGTGTCGCTTTGTGTCTCAGGGCTCACGGTATCACCAGCCTGGGCCCTCTGAGCAGGACCCCATCGCTTGTGGCGCAGAGTTCGTTTCGTATTTGCCACATTTTTGCTATGTGTTCCCGCTTTTCCGGACTTCAAGAGTTAGCTTGTGGCAGATAGTTTGTCCACGACCCTTCCTGGACTGCTTTCAGAGTCTTGTTGTATACCGCATCCGTGGTGGCCGCCTCTTTAACATCCTCCAGGGTCATGTTCAGGGGACAGGCTGTGGATACTAGGTGAACGTAATATTCTACGTCTTCTGTGTCCTCCTGTGCTTCGATCGGAACGGGGTGCCTGGACAGGAAATCTGCGGGGTTTTTGGCTCCTGGCCGGTATACCACCTCCATTTCATACAGTTGCAGCTGAACTGCCCATCTCTCAATACGCGGAGGGGGGTGAGGCACCGTCCCTCTGAAGAGTGGAACGAGTGGTTGGTGGTTTGTGACCATCATGAAGGGTTGCCCTTTTAGGTATAGATGGAAGTGGTTGCAGGCCCACTTGATGGCCAACGCTTCTCGCTCGATTTGAGCGTATCTGGTTTCTGTAGGTGTTAGGGACTTACTGGCGAATTATAGTGCTGCCCAAGGACCCGGTTCGTGTTCTTGGGCCAGGACAGCGGCGAGCCCTACTGGGCTTGCGTCCACGAGTACTTCTGTTGGTTTTGTTGGATCAAAGTATGCCAACGTGGCTTCTCCCAGAAGGGCATCCTTTATACCTTGGAACACCTCTTCTTCTTTCTGCCCCCATTGCAACTTTGCGTCTGTGCTTGTGAGGGCCCGTAGGGGTTCCGCTTGGGTGGCTAGTCCTGGGATGAATCTCCCGCAGTATGTTGCCATGCCTAGAAAACTACGCACTTCCGTCAGTGTTGTCGGTGCGGACGCTTCCTTGATGGCCTGTGATTTCTTTGGGTCTACCTGGATACCTTCTTGGTTGAACATGTACCCAAAGAATTCAAGGGAAGACTGGAAGAACTGGCATTTGTCCTTGTGTAGAGTCGCCCCATGTCCTTTGAGGCATGTTAGCGTGTTGCGGAGATGTTTGTAGTGATCCGCGGCCGTCGCTGAGTGGATTAAGATATCGTCGCTGACGTTTTACACACCGAACATTTCCCGTATTGTATTTTGGAACACTTCAGCCGCTGAAGATATCCCGAAGTTGAGTCTTTTATATCTTCGTAGCCCGAGATGGGTGCTGAATGTGGTGATGTAACGGCTTTCCTTTGATAATGGGAGCTGGTGGTATCCTGCATTCAAGTCGATCTTTGAGAACCATTTTGACCCGTTCACATCTGCGATGATATCATCCATTGTTGGCGTGATGTGATGTTCCCTCCGTATGGCTTTATTTGGCAGCTTCATATTGATACAGAGTCGTATGGCTTCGGCTGCTTATGCTTTTCCGCGATAACCACCGGGGACACCCAGGGCGTTGGTCCTGACACTTTTTCAATGACGCCTTGCTCTTCCAGAGTGTCTAGCTCTTTTTCTACCAGCGGCCGCAGGTGAAATGGGACTCTCCTGTGTTGCAAAGTGACTGGGACGACTGTTTTGTCGATGTGTAGTTTGACAGGATCGCACCTGATGCGTCCGAGTCCTTGGAACAGCTCAGGGAACTGATTGAGTAGCTCCTCTACTTGGTGAGTCTGGATTCTCCTTGCGAAAGAAATTAGTCCAAGGTCCTCTACAGTGTGGCTGCTCAGTAAGGTGTCTGCCTCCCTGTCGATGACGTGAATTGTCGTTGTCACTTCCAGGTCGTCTGCCTTGATGGGAACTATGATTTTTCCTTTTAGTGGAAGGGGGGTGTCCGCTCCATAGGCGTAGATTCTGGTTTTGGATGGCTTCACTGGAGGGCATGGCCGTAGGCGTCGATATTGCTGAAGGCCCATAACGTTAACTGTGGCACCAGTGTCGATGACTGCTTTTACCTCCGTTCCCGCCACGTGGATCATGCACGTTGGCTGAGGCCTGCGGCGTTGTTTGAGTTCCCGCGCAAATGAGATCAGGTACGCCTCTCCGTCCTCATCGTCTGACGAGTCTTCACTCGATTCTTGGTATCTCCTGCCTTTCCTTTTCGTGTCCTCTGGTGGCGTCACCTCTGTCACCGACAGTTGTCATACTGCCCTTGTCGGGGGCCTTCGGTTCCGGAACTCACCACCTCTGGTGCGCCTTCGGCATACGGAGGCAAAGTGGTTGGCTATCCCGCAGTTGGTGCACGTTTTTCCTTGTGCGGGGCAGTCTTTTGCAGCATGTGGTTCATGTCCACAGTATCCACACCTTGGCTGTGCCATTTCCGGCTTTGGACTTCTGAATGAGTCTCCTTTTGGCTTGGCTCGGAGAGCGTCTGCACGTTCCGTTTTAATGTTGTCGGACCGTCCCTGGGGTTTGATAAGCGCTTGGTCCATCTCGTTTGCCCTGGCTGCCGACAGGTCGTGTGACCTTGCCAGTACTAGCATGTCTTCGAGCGCGATCTTCAGTTGGCGCAGGAGGAGCCCTCTCAACGTCTTATCTCGACACCCTTGAATCAGTTGTGCACGGATCTCCTTTGGCTGGTCATCTTCTGTGCATGTGCTGGCGAGTTCACGAAGCTGGGCATAGAATACGTCCATTGACTCCCCCTCTCTCTGCCGGGCTTGGCGCAATTTGAACCGTTCGAAATCTGGGTTCAACTGTGGATAAAAATGGGCGTCGAGCGCGGCCACCACCGCGTTATAGTCGGCTGCTGCACCTGTGTTGGGCAAATGCTTGAATAGTTTGAAGATTTCGTCTCCCGCATAATGCAGGAGCAGGTATCTTTTCACTGCTTCGTCTGTCTCCCGGGTTGCAATAAAGTAGTTATTGAGTCGTTCTATCCAGATTTTCCATCGGGGAGAGGCTGCCACGGGGTCTTCTAGTTCACTGAATGGGGGTAGGACTCCAGATGCCGCGTGTTGGAATGGCGCGTGGGCCGGTGCTGCCACTTGGCCTGGTGCTGCCGCCTGGTCGTTGTCTCCCATTGCGCATAGTGTCAGCCGCTAACTTGTCCTCCTGGGGCAGGTGGTTTGCTCCTCACTTGCCTGCTGACTATATTGGCGGTGATGGCCCAGAGTGAGTGACTAGGCCTCTTGCCGTGTGACTCTGTGGGCCTGGTGCAGTAGAGGCGGCAGTAGCTCTTCAGTGGGGGGTGCTGTGGGCATCTGTGTTTGTCAGCAGCTCCCCTGGGACCTGAATCACTATGTATAGCCTTGCACAGGGGCTGGTTTTGGCCCTATCCTCGCTTGCAGCTCTCTTATTTGTTCTGCTGGCTGCCCTCGTGGTGTGAGCGCGTGAGGTTGCACTCACCGTGTTCCCCTTGATGATTTCAGTGATGCTGCCCGGCCGGGTTCACTCTGCCGGGCCTGGTACACGTGCACGCGCGCGCGCCGATCCACGACGCTCCGATTTTCTTTCCGGTGCGTGGCAGGTGCGCGGCATCTGGTACGCGGGTCTTAGATCTCCTGCTCATCGCCAGTGTAATGCTCATTACCCCGGGGCCTCGGGGTATTTGGCGGGCTGGGTGTCGCGGCGCCGGGAACAGATTCAGGCCACACGAGTACTGTGATTGGAGACCTCGCCCCCGAGCGGGCGGCTCCTTTTATTACCTCCCCGCAGGCCACGCCTGGCCCGCAGATGTAATGGGGCGGTCTCGAACAACTAGACCATGAAATACTACAGCACCCATAGCGAATGAGCCCGACATGAGAGCACTGGATAAGTTGGGAGTGGCTTGACAGACGAGGAAGGCAGTGATTGCAGTTTGTTGAACAGTGAAGCCAACAAGTGGGGGAGGAGATCGAAAGAGTAAGAAGTAAGACCGACCGTATAAACAACATAGGGGTTTATGTACAAGCCCCTTGCGCCGCCGTGCGTCACTTTTAATATGGGAAAAGTGACGCACCGGAGGCGCAAGGTTACAAATAAGCCAAATAAGGAATAGAGGTCAGTGAGCCAACACATTATCAGGGAGAGCTAAGCCAGCTCCGAGCCAAGGGCCTGGTATGGCTGTTAGAGCCGGGGCACGAGCCCACCCAGAAAATATTTGCTCTGTACATCATGTAAAGTATGATAACGCCTCTTAAAAAATTAAACAAAATCGTATTTATTTACCATGTGGAATTCTTTGACATTACTATGTAATTATATAGCACTGCACTCAGAAGTACTTTTTAAAACTGACAGTTTTTAACCTTAGGGCTTAGAACCATTGCTGCCCCTGCTCCCACCCTGGTTACACTGCGATTAGTGAACTGAGGCAATACAGTTGTCACATGAACTCTGTATGTGCCCAGACTCTCATTGGGGCATATCAGCAACAACCTGCGATAATTATCGCTAAGCGCACTTAGCGCTAGGATAATTATCGCTGGCTAGCGTGGATTTTTAACGCTGAGATAGCGTGCTATTAGCAACGCTTATCTCAAAAGCGATAAAAATCCTAGCGCTAACTGCCTACCGTGAGATTATCGCTGGAAACCCAGCGATAATCTCACGAAATGTGGCGTTAGCTTGTTGATAGGAACTCACAAATTTAGCCATGATATCCACCTTCCATAGGATATCATGGCTAAGTCAGTCCTGAAGCAGGCGTAAGGAAAGTAGCGATAACAGGGGTTATAGCTACTTTTCCTGACGCTATGCTTCATAGCGTGGGGCTTGATGATAGAAGAAATGTCGCTTAGCGACATTTCTCCTGTCATGTCAGGTCAGGAACACCCACTTTGCATCTCATTAGAGATGCAAAGCTTGGTGTTAAGAATAGGTGCGCTAATGCAAGGTTTCACGTGTTAATTAGGCGACAAAATTATCGCCGCTTTTCATCCGAAAACGGCCGCAAAAGCGGCGATAATTTTCTATCGCCGCCTTGTAAATATGCCCCATAGATAGAGCAACAATAATCACAACACATTTTTGGTATTCTGAACTCACCTATTTCAAAGTGCTTTCCTATGCGATTATGTAGTTTTGGTGAAACAAAAAATGTGGCTAAATTCACAATTTAAGCAAGGACGCTGCGATTTTTTCAGGTTTTCCGGTTTCTCTTGGTAAAAACCATTCACTAAGGGGCATATTTACAAGGGCCATATCTCCGCTTTTTTGGCTTTTAAAGCCAAAAAAGCGGAGATAAAAATATCGCCCTATAAATATCGCCCTATTTACAAGAGGGAGATAACATGCATTAGCGCATGTTAGCACCCTTTTACCCAACACCTCCCTTTGCATCTCTAATGAGATGCAAAGTGGGCATCACTGGGCAGTACAGCCTTGTAAATATCGCTGATGTACACATCGCAATATTTACAAGGCAGCCCACGCATTTTAGCAGACGTTAGTTTTTGGAGAAAACAGCTGTTTTCTCCAAAAACAAACGTCTGCTACAATGCAGACTTAGCTATACTTATCATTGGGGGTGGATTATGCTGATACAACCACAGAGTCGTATCAGCAAGGTTATCGCCGTTTTCCATAGAACATCGCTGGAAAACCAGCGATGTTCCATGGAAAACATCACTATCGCTGGGAAATTATCGCCATTGCGCTACGCGTTGTTAATACAACATTAGCATGGCGATAATTTCCTGCGATAGCCAGCGATAACATTTTTCTCGCTAAGAGCGGCCAGCGATAATTATCGCTGCCACTTGTTAATATGCCCCTAAATTAGTATCTGGCTCTGCTTTTTATGTTAATACTTTTCACCTCTTTGTGCATTTTTCTGCAGTTTTAATATAGAGTGAACTCGACAGAAGGTAGTGGAGTGCTTTGCATGAGCACCAGTTACATAGCACAAGATTGTCTTAGACACAAGGAGATTAAGCGATTTGCCCAGAATCACAGGTTGTAGAACTGATTCCGAGACTCGAATCCGGTTTGCCAGTTCCAAACTCAGCAGCTCAGGTGTAACGCCAAATACTGGGTAGAATAGAGGGAGGGAGGCAGGCTGAGCGGCAGTGGCCATATGAAAGCTGAGGCTCGTTGTGGGCTTGAGGTTTGAACAGGATATGGAGCCGAGTCAGAGCCAGAGCCAAACTTCAGGATGGAGCTTGTCTCGAGCTTTCAACGGCTCGCCCACGTCTAATAAGGAAGTCTGCAATAAACACAGAGCGATTGACATTGTAAATAACAATGCCTTTTATTTAGGGTTTTAAAAAGAAAACAAAAATAAAAGCCATTATTATTTGCAAATGTCAATAGTTCAAACTCGCGTCAATGCGAGACCTATGGCATTGCAATTGCTTGTTAACTTCTAGTCTTCAAGCCGGAAGTCAGGCGCCCTTGCCTGGGACGTGGGCGGGGCCTGCTCCGGCAAAAACAGAAACCAGCGTGCCGTGCTAACACGGGGCCTCCCATGCTGAAGGAGAGCCCCGTGGTGGCGGCCGGAGTGGAGAGAAGCCCCGGGTCCCAGGAGGGGGCCCGGGTGAAGAATGCGGCGGCCGAGGCTGCCCACAGCAGCGCAGGGCTCCCAGGAGTGCAGGGAAGCCCCGCAAGAGAAGTGCTGCAGCCGCGAGGAGGAGCCCCCCCCAGAAGAGCAGCCCGGTGAGTGAAGAAGGGCTGGGGAGCTCTGTGTGGGCTATTGTTGGTGCAAAGTGTACTTTTGCAATTCTGAGCGGCCCCGTCTTGCAGCGGGCTGCTCCAACAGGGCTGGCATGTGGTCGGAAGGGGGACAGGAGATGTGCACATCGCGTGTGTGCACGTGCGCGTACACCGGCTCAAATCCGCCAAAAGCCTTGCGCGTGCCCATCTCCTGTCCCACTTCCGAGGCAAGTCAGCAACAATAGATCTCGCTGGCAACAGCGCTTTCGCGCTGTGTTCGCCAGGCGAGACTTAAAAAGGAGAGAGGCAGCGATCGTTGGGTGTAATCCAATTTTTGCATAGCTTTTATTGTGACATTATTTGTTTGCAAATTATTTTATGTGAAAAGTGCAGAGGTTGTAGAGTTTAATTAATACTGTTTAGTCAACATTTGTCAGTTCTAAAAGATATATACTAACGTTTATTAACTATAAACGTGCGTACCAAAATATATGAAACACCTGAATGAAAAGTAATAGAAAAAGAGGAAAAATGAGCAGCTCATCTTTTCTTTTATGTCACATTTCTTAGTAGAATTCGACCACATTTTGGAATTCTTCATTTTCGAGAGGAAAATGTATAGCAGCGGGATTTCGCACTAATCCTTTTCAACATATAAGGAGTAGGGGGACCAACCGTCCGTAAATTTCATGGACAGTCCGTAATTTCGGCCGTCTGTCCGTTGTCCGTGAAGGATTATTTAACGGACGCCATTTGTCCGTAATTTTAACCGGGCAGCGGTCGCACCACCCTAAAGCCGGCACAGCTTCCACCCACCTCCCTTCTTGACTCCGATGCTGTTGAGGTCGGATGTAACAGACTCCGATGCAGTACCAAAGCTCAGATACCCGGCAGCATTGGAGAGGCACAGTGGGATGGCAACCCTCACACCTTCAGCCCTTGATGAGCTGTTAAGAGGTGCTTGAAGGGGACTGAGAGGGAGGGGCTGCAGCTTCAGGAGCAGGGGCATCTATTCAGATGCAAACAGCCCTGAATGCGTCATGTCTCTGCTATTTAGAGGCGCCTCACACATTCCCTTTCTGCCCAGGGCCCCAAACATCCTAGAACCGGCCCTGATTACCCCGAGGCAGAACGTGGTTCTCTTCACAGAGCTTAACTACTGTCACTAAATTGCAAGCAAACCTCGGTTCTTCAAACATGCAGTCTATAATGTAATAAAATAAAGAAATGGCACAGTCGCACCCACACTCACTAACAAAGTATGGAGGACAATCAGTGAAATCAGTTCTCTTGGAGTATCTCCTTTATGTACTGTACATCACAGTGGGGGATGGCAAAACTAACATTTTGGAAAGAGAGCCTGTCTTCTTGTTGTCTTGTCCAGGAGGGGGTGAGGAGCCCTACCCCACCCTGGAAGAGACCAAGATGATACTAGAATACTGCATGCCCACCCCTGTGCCCAACCTGGTGGATCCTGTTCCTCCTTCTGTGATGGCTCCTGCCGCCCCCCAGTGATGGCTCCTGTCCCTGCCCCCCCCCTGCCTGTGATGGCTCCTGTCCCCCCGCTTGTGATGGCTCCTGTCCTCCCCTGTGGTGGATCCTGTTCCCTTTCCTGTGATGGCTCCTGCCCCCCCAGTGATGGCTCCTGTCCCCCCATGTGGTGGCTCCTGTCCCCCCGCCTGTGATGGCTCCTGCTCCCCCCCCCCCTGTGGTGGATCCTGTCTCCATCCTGGGTGGCTTCTGTCCCAGCCCTGGAATAGCTCCTACAGCGAGGGTGAAGTTCTTGATGGGCCTCTTTTCAAAAAGGCTCACCTCAAAATTAATATGAAAAGGTGGGCGAGTGAGTAAGTGAAGGGATGGGTGGATTGCTGGATGAATTAGTGAAAGGGTGAATGGATGAATGAACGATTGAATAGATGGATAACGAGAGAGGATGGATGGATTGATGAGTGAGTGGAAGGATGGATGGGTGAGAGAAAAGGTAAATAGCTGGATGTATGGGAGGAAGGCTAGCTGGATGGGTAAAAGGGTGGATGGATGAGTGAAAGGATGGATGAGTGAAAAGGTGGATGATGAGTGAGTGAGTGGATGGATGGATGAGTGAAATGATGTATGGATTGATGAATTGATAAGTGCAAGGGTGAATGGATGGACGGATGAGTAAAAGGGTGAATGTAAGGATGGATGAGTGAGTGAAAGGGAGGGTAGGTGGACAAAAGGATGAATAGATGAGTGAAGGAGTAAAGGATAGATGGATGAGAGAAAGGATGGATGAGTCATAGGGTCAATGGATGGATTCATGAGTGGATGAGTAGATGGATTGGTGGGTGGATGGATGGAAGGAAGGATGGCTAAGTGAAAGGGTCGATGGAGAGAGAAAGGGAGGATGGATGGATGACTGAAAGGGTGGATGGGTGGAAGAATGAGTGACTGGGTGGATGGATGAGTAAGTGAAAGGATGGCTGGATGGGTGAAAGGGTAAATGGCTGGATGGATGAGTGAATGGATGGATGGGTGGAAGAGTGGATGGATGAGTGTACAGATGGATAGGGCGAATGGGTGGATGGATGGATGGATGGATAATGGATGGATGCGTGAAATGATGGATGAAGGGGTGGATGAGTGAAATGATAGATGGAAGGATACAAGATGGATAGGTTTGCAAATGGCTGAATATATTTGGATATGGCTGGGCTTACTTATATACTATTGCGCGACCTCCTCTGATGTGTCTGTAAAACTAACCTTTTGTCCTGAAGTTTTGTCCTGATTTTTTACACTCACCGTCCTGAATTTGCACCAATGCCAGTTGGCCACCCTAATAAGGAGAGATATATATGGGTGGGGGATCGGGGCGAGATGAAGCGGAAGAAGAGATATAGTTTAAAGGCTAGGCGAAAGGGGGAGTGAAAAAAGAGACGAGGTATGAATCAGGTAGACGCACGGCAAGAATCGGATTCCATAACGAGAAAATGAGGGTGCGGGTGAGAGGACGCGGGGGGGGGGGCAGTGCAGAGAACGGGAAACTGAAAAGGGCAGGTGGTAAGAGAGACAATGGAAAGGGAGGGCGAGGTGCGTGAGGGGTGAGGCACTGAGACAGGAGAAAAGGGAAGAGAGCCGTAGGGAGGGTGGGAAAAATGAGAGAGAAAACAAAGGAAAGAGTCCATAGATGCGAAGGGAAAAGGAGGAACATAGTATAGTCAGAAGGAATGCAGGGAATGACGGGGTGAGGATGCTCTCACCATCCTGAAGTACGGCCGGTATCCATTTTACATTTCTCAAACGTTGCCAAGAGCGGGTAGAATCCTCGTGGATATATGTTCAAGCACCTTAGCGCCGCACCTCACCGGTCTAGGCGCACATCCCAGAACTCCACCAACTGCAGGAGGCTGGCTATCATCTCTAGGATGCTCTGCAGCAGGTTGGCTACTATCCCTAGGAATATGGCACACACAGCACTGTAACTGCTGGCTAATATCTCTAGGAATATGGTACAGCACTGCCTTAGATTGTCTGTGATCTCTAGGAATATGGCAGAGCACTGCATTCGTCTGGAGTGGACCATGCACAGCACAGCATTGCTAGAAATATTTCACAGCACTTATTTCAGTTTGATGGACTGTCTAGGAAAATGGGGCAACATTGTATCAGGTTGGCTAGCATCTCTAGGGTTTATGGTACCGCACTGCAGCAGGTTGGCTGGCATCTGTAGGATTAAGGTACAGCACAGCATCATGTCGGCTGGCATCTATAGGAATATGCCACAGTACTGCAGCAGGTTGGCTAGCTTTGCTAGTACTATGGTACAGCACTTCAGTAGGTTGGCTAGCATCTCTAGTACTATGGTACAGCACTGCACCAGGTTGGCTAGCATCTCCAGTACTATGGTACAGCACTTCAGTAGGATGGCTATAATCTCTAGTACAGGGGTCTCCAACCTTTTCTGTAGTGAGGGCTACTTCTGCTCAAGGAAAGTCTTCCTGAGCTACTAGCAAATTTTATACCTGTAAAATAGTGACTACAACTACACTATGACCACCCAAAGCAAGATTTTCAGTAATTACCACCCAAGTATACCAAGTGCGGTTACCAGCAGAAATGCTGGGATAAAGTTCTTCAGGACGGTTAGAGGGGAGGCAACCTAGGGTGAGGTATAGTCAGGATACAGCCCCAGGGGAAGACCCACCTGCAGAGGATATAAATTACCCTCATTGCACCAGGGTCGAAACGTCGATACTCTCCCCCAGTGGGCCTGTACCGGATATCATCCCAGCCTGCCTTTTCACAGATGAATGCTCTCTGTGCATCATCAGAAAATCATGAAATGAATATTTGTAATCCCATAAGGGACTGGCCTATCTGTAAAACTGGTGCCACTATGAACCACGTCCAGTTTTACTAAGGATACCAGAATGTGTAATTGATTGGTTATTTGAATTTGCCTTTTGGATTCCCCTCCTTTATATCTGTCCTACCTCACGAACACTTTCCTTTTTCACACTCTCCTTGGAGCAACCTCTTTCTCTATTTGGAGCATTGAATATGGTGATCTGTTATACAAGTAACTAAATAATAAACAGTCACTATTGGAGCGATATTTTGTGTCTTTGTGTCTCTTGAGGATATACTTGTTTGCATTGTAAAGAAAATGGTGGTACATTAATGATACAATGCTAATTCTATATGTACTGGATGCCCTTTGACTAATGAATGTTTTTCATAACTGAATTGTAGCTTTAAAGAAGTCTAGGACCGTTGTTTCCTATACCAATCTATATCCAGGTCTGTTGACAATTGTGGGTTACCCCATTATATCATAATGGATGCTCACCATAGCACCACGGATGCCTGGATTATGCCAGTAATGCCCACCATTATACTGGGGCCACAATTGTGCCAAGGCTGGAAACCAGAAGGATAAGGGATAACACCACATATCAGTCATGACCATTAAGATGCCAGGAATAGGTACATATAGGCCAGTCATGCTCAGAGTAGGTCTATGATGGCTGCCAGCAAACCACAACTAGACCAAAACTACCAAAATAGTCAAGGATGACCATAATTATGACATTGGCACTATTATGTCAGCAATGGACACAATTATGCCAAATATAACACTTTTATCATGGGGCTAGCATATATATTTGGCGGTTCTTGGCACCATGCATAGTTTCAGGAAGCAATAGTGTTTATTATGGGCACACACCTAAATGTTTATGAATCTCTTAATTTTCTCTGGTCTGGATCATACCCTGTTCTCCTCAGGTCTTGAGCTGATCATGCATCTAGCTGACACATTTTCACTCTGACTCCTGCAGTCCCGCACGTTGGTGGGTCAGCACCGATTACAGCTCGGGCTATTGCTGCCATACTTTTTTGATGGTGCACTGTTCACACACGTTGTGACTGATAAAGGAGGGACTACAACATGGTCAATCTCCTTGTGGCTTAATTATATTGAGATTGGATACAGACTTTCATGTAGCAGGTCCTATTAGCTGGCACAGTGTGTGTTTGAGTATTAGTATGAGTTACTGTGACAAGTTTGGCTGGCTGGCACTCTTAGGGTCTTGAGATGATCAGTGCTGCCTTCTTTAATAAGCACCTACTCTGAAATTGATGCTGGGCTTGACTTCACCTCAGAGAGCTACTTTGAAGGTACTGGCGAGCTACCAGTAGCTCCCGAGCTACTCGTTGGAGACCCCTGCTCTAGTACAATGGTACAGCACTGCACCAGGTTGGCTAGTATCTCTAGGAATATGGTACAACACTGCAGCAGGTTGAATGGCATCTGTAACATTAAGGTACAGCACTGCATCAGGTCTGATGGCATCTCTAGGAATGTGGCACAGCACTAGACCAAGTTGGCTAGCATCTCTAGCAATATGGTACAGCGCTGCAGCAGGTTGGCTAGCTTCTCTAATGCTATGTACAGCACTGAAGTAGGCTGGCTAACATTTCTAGTACTATGGTACAGCCTTGCAGCAGATTGGCTGTCATCTGGAGGATTGTGGCACATCACTTCAGTAGGTTGGCTAGCTTCTCTAGTGCTATGGTACAGCACTGCAACAGGTTGGGTAGCATCTCTAGTACTATGGTACAGCACTGCAGCAGGTTGGCTGTCACCGGGAGGATTATGGCATAGCACTGCGGTAGGTTGGCTAGCATCTCTAAGAATACAGCACAGAACTGCACGAGGATATTTAGGATCGCTATGAATGTGGCACAGTTCTGAAGATTACTGAAAACACCCATGCAGGTGGGCACAGATCTCTAGGAATACGGCCCTACTCTACAGGAGTATGGCTAGGATCTCAAAAAATATGACTCAACACTGCAGCCAGCTGGTTAGAATCTGTAGCAATATGTCTTAAACCACAGCCACCAGAAGAGGGAGTCAGAGGGCGTGTTATTCCCCATGCCACGCTATTTTTCGCAGCCGTGCTGCAAAATCTATAGATGTTAAAGGAAGCCTGCACTGCTTATAGATGCAGTGTTGTACCACAGCTAGCATGCCCGAAGGCACTAACTGGCACCAGATACTGATAGGTGGGCCAGGCATGATGCTTTTGACCAATGCTCCTCAAATCCCCTTGTCATGCCTGAGTCAACCCTGGGGCTTGGCTTAGATCTCTCAGAATATGGTTCAACTCTGCAGCATTTTGACTGGGGTCTCAACAGATATGGCTCAACAATGCAACACACTGCATTGGCCCTTCAGAGCTATTGCTCACCGCAGCAGACTTGCTAAATTATTTAGCTATGTGGACCATACTGAAGCAGGTTGGCTAGGATTTAAGAAGTTTGACTCAAACAAGCAATAGGGTGGAAAGGATCCGTAGATACGAATCAACTCAGCCTTAGACTGACTAAAAGCTCTTCAAATGGAGAATACACTGAAACAGACTGGCTATGAATTGTAAGAATATGGCTCAGTACTTCTGGCTAGGATCTATTGAGATGAGATTCAATGGGGTGGCAGGCTGGCTTCAATCTCTAGACAAAGACAATACTCAAGCAAGTTGACTAGAAACAGAACGTGGCACAACATTGCAGCGCCAAGGTCTGGGGTCTGTGGCGCTGTGGCCCTGCTGCCCACCAGCTTTTTGGTGTTTTTAACCAACATGCAAGAAACAATTTAATGTGTTTTTATATCTGCAGGGAATATTTCATAGAGTTTATGTACAAGATGGTAGAGGTAACAGAAAAGAGAGTGAGAGGAAGGCAGCGTGAAACACCACATTAAAAATAGGCACAGTTTTTTCCACACCCGGGTGAAATATGGGTGTGTAAACACTTTTCGGAGTCTGTGTCTCAGAGAGGGTGGGCCTCAATCTGAGGATCAGAGTGCAGTGACCTGGAGGAAAGGAGCAGCTCATTGAGGGAACTCTCTAAGCCTTTGACAAGTAAGACAGACCCTGGCCTACTTAGAATCTCCAGCTTAGCCAGATCATTTCCTCTGTCATTTCTATTTCCTGGGCTACAGTTGCATTTTCAGCCTCATGGTGGCAGTAAAGTGACCCCCCATACACAGAAATATAAACTAGGGTTGTGAAAGCATCCTTTGTCGAAAAACTCAATAAGTCAAGTGCAAGCACATAGGGGGTATTCTTTGTTTCGTTTTTGCAGTGTCAAAAGCAGCAGGAAGGGCCATTCTGTTAGAGATGTTAACCAATCTAACATTTCTGGTGAGGTAATATTAGGAAAATATATCATGGAAGCTGATCGGCAGTATACCTTGGTCTGCTGTCTCTACTTGTCACATCATTTTTTGTTGTTGTACATTAAGGTGCTAAAACCAAAGCAAACCACAACTTCACTTTAATTATTCGTTGCCATATACCACATTAAATAGTTCCCTGTGCGCAACCCACCATAAGCGGCCAACCTGTGTTGCGTGTAACTGAAGGCAGTGTGTGTGGGGGCAGGGGTGCAGGGGCTTGGCAGAAGGATGTTACCTTTGTCCAGTCCCTTTTCTCAGCCTTCTGCAGACACCAACCTGCTGCTCCCAGCCATCTCTCACGACACACAGCCAAAGGCTTTGTTCAGCATTGGTCGACCAGGCTTTTTGCCCAACCATCCATGGAGAGCAAACCCCACTGTGTAGGGCCAAAGACGGGTCCCTAGTGGGGGGACAGTCACAGGGCCTAACCTGTGGCCAGACCCGGGCTGTTTTTTTTTTGAGTTTCCAATTCCAATTGTAGCTCAGGTTAGATGTCCTTCACATGTAACATGGGCTCCAATTGGAATTCCATAGAGTATATTATCAAGCCCATTATCGCCGTTTTAGCGGCAGTTTTCTGCCGCTAAAGCTGCGATAATTTTATCGCCTGGCTTGATAATATGCCCCTAAGAAAGTGGCACGCCAATGTCATGTTGTGCTTCAATATACACAACAAATAAGTAAGGTCTTTCATTGGCTCGGATCTGTTCAGAAGCAGCTTTCCTAATGACTGGGGTCATGTGCAGGTCTTGGCTCCTGGCAGAGCCTGGCTAATGACAGCTTTGCTGTTTTAACCATAAGCTCTACTCTCTTCCTATTTCTTGAAATTCCTTTATTGGAATTACATGAAAGTAGATGACATGCAATTATATTATTACCAGCAAATTTGTCTATACAAGTGCATCAAAGGATGCTGTTGGCCTGGATTATTAAAAACAGAAGGCCTTTATTTCCTGCCTCAACTTGCAACCATTAACAACCATTTGAGATATTATCATTGATATCTCCGCTCTTTTTCTCAAGAGACTTCCAGAATTTGCCTTTCAGCCTTTATCCCAGAGTTGCTTTTCAGAAGTATGCAAAACATTCAGTTTATGTGATATCTCCCTAAGCCAGCAACCTGTAGGATAGTCTTTTCTCAGAGGGAGCTTCTACCAGTGGCGTAAGGAAACCTGAGGGGGCCCGCCGCCTGTTCACAGTGCCAGAGGGGGCCCCCTGGAACTCAGGGCCTCCCCCACACAGCAGGGGTTGCACGGGCTATTCTAACACCAAATGGCTAATAGTGGACCTTTTTATAGTTATGCACATTCTGGAAGGAAGAAGAAAATGCTTCTGTCTGGTAACTACCCGGGTCTGCTGCTCTCCTCCCAACCCCTTTCCTGTTCTGTGTTTATATATTCTGCCTATGGTCTGCCTGCTCCCTCCATACACTGTCCCTGATAGGGTTCTGGTATGGAATAGGTGCGCGCTGTGATTCTTATTACTAAGGGATAGGAGGGCATTTGTGACCATGTTCTGTGGCCACGTCTCCTTTAAACAAGCATTTGCAATGCAATAGGTCTCGCATTTGGGAGAGTTTAAGTTATTGGCATTGTAAATGACAATGCCTTTCATTTGTGTTATAAAAAAAAACACATAAATAAATGGAATTTTCTTTTACAATGCCAATAGCTGAAACTCTCGCAAATACGAGACCTATTGCATTGCAAATGCTTGTAGAAGTGCCCCATGCCGTGCTTTCACTTTAATAGCAGCATCGCCCCTTTCTTGAGACAAGGTTCATCTTAAGAAAGGTGCGCGGCCACCATTAAAGTGAAAGCGGGGTGTGGGGCACTTTTACAAACAAAAAGCATTTGTTTGTCAAGTTTCTTTCAATTTAATGGTGACCACGCCCCTTTCTTTAGATGCAGCTCATCTAGAAAAGGTGTACGGCAGCCATTAAAGTGTAAGCGCAGTATGGGGTGATTTTACAAAAGAAAACATTTGTTTGTCAAGTTGGACCCACTGGTAATATAAATGTAAATGTGGGCGCTGTGCTGAAACCGTAGCGCGGCTCCCAGATGCAAAGCGGGCACCCTTCCAGGAAAGCACTTCGTGCCTGCAATAGGGGAAAATCATTAAAGAAAACAGTGCTCACAGACTGTAGATAAGACAAACTGTGTAACAACACAAGTAAAAGTCCAGCCTTCATGGGAGGCTACAAATGCAGACAAGGTGGTACTAAGGAGAGACTACAGAGCCTATTCATGAATCAAAAGCAATCATTTAGAAGCGACAGTAACAGGAGCCAATTGAAAAGATGGGCAGGAAATGGGCAGAGCTTCACGTCCATACCTGAATACAGCATGCCTCGCAGAGCAGCGCATGCACTGCCCAGGCTCGACCAAAAAATCGATGCTTCTGAAAAAATAGTTGCTTTCTTGTATGTAGCATTCATTTTTTAGATGCTGTTGTCTGCACTTGATCCCAGTTGCTGTTGGACCTCTCGCAGACCATAGATTTGTCTTTTATGCATTCAAATGTAGATGAAAGGGAGACCTAACCAGCCAATGGGGAAAAATGACATCAATACTCCAATAGGCTGATCCAAGAGAATTACATTGTCACAAACCAACAGCTGAGTGTTCCAAGATAAAAAAAAAGCCATAGAGTGAAGGACGCAAAAACAAAGCCCCGTAAAGGTAGTATAGCATACAGTAAGTTTGTTATGAATGGTGAAAGTGGCAAATACCTCAAACCAAAAATAAAATCACTATCTGATTAAGGTAGCACTTAGAAGCAAAAATGATTGGTGATATACAAGATAGTGCTTTTGAACATTGACTGAATATTTACTATAATCTGTTTTAAATAAAACATTGAAATTGGTGTATTTGAAAACACAATCAGTGATCACATTCTTGTAGTCCACATCAAGTCTTGTTTGAAAGCTAATTAAATTTGCACGTTGAGGGAGGCGTGGCTAAGATGGCGGAGTGAGCGGACGTCTTGCTCAACTGCTCCCGCCGACGGCCCGCTACCGCACCGGCGTTTGGCGGAACCAGCACCCACTGACCTTAGCATCAGTGCCGCCTGGGTCGCAGGACCCGGAGAGGGTGATTTTCTTGACGGACGAGGCGCCGGAGCACGCAGCTGAGGCTACAGAGGGCGAGCTGCCTTGTATGCGCCCTTCCCTCGGAACAGCGAGGTGAGGCCCTGAGTCGTCCAACGCAGTGTGGCGTACTCTAGATGAAGCGACGGCGGCCCGCAACACCCAACCGGAGTGGCGATCACAGCTGCAGGCTTCACACCAGTAGGGAAGCAGCGGATGGCGGTTGCGCCGGAAGAGAGCGCCAGCACTAGCCCGGCAGCGGCGAGGGAGAGGTGCCGAGCCGCCATCTTGCGGGTGGTCCCAGGCAGCGGAGCTGCTCGCGTATACGGTTGAGGGCCCGGCAGTGGAGCCGGCGCCCTCCCGTGGTGGCTCTGCTGCGGGGGCGCCCAAAGACATTACCTATGAGGTGCGGCAGGGCCCCGGAGCAGAGTTTAGCGGAGCAATTGAGGCCCACCGGGGTTGCACCATAGGGGCCTCGGTGGGTGAGAGAGGCCCGACTGGAGTGCGCATCCCGGGGGCCCTTTAAGACTCAGCCGCCTTACATAAGTCACCCTCTGGGCCTCGTGTGGGTGACGGAGTGCAGGTCGCTGGCGCTGCTGCACGGACAACGGAGATAGCAGGGGGCTTGCGGAGCAGGTGCGGCCCGGGAAGTACATGGCGGCCTAGTCCGGCTGTGGACACCTTTGGGCACGGACCTGGGGCAGCCCACTTCGACCGCTGCGGCACTGGCGCTGGGGTGGGGGCCCTCAAAGGAGACTTGCTGGACCTACCTGCTGCTGGCTTCTGGCATCAGGATTGGTGTGGTGTGGACAGTCTTCGGGTGCACAGAGGTCCCGGGAGTCCACGGGAGGACCCCGTCCTCGATACTACAGCTACTGAGCCCTGGCGGAGAGTGACCTGGCCCACCCTACGGACCATCAGGCGGAGCGGTGGTATCTCCCGAAAGCTTCAGGCAAGTGACACTCGGTGAGCGTGGGTTTCGGATGGGAAAGAACGGTGAGGGAAGCACCGCCACAGACGCTGGGACACGGGCAGATTGGGCAGTACAGCAACGCAGGGTCGGGAGGTTGGGTCTCTTAGGGGCGCCCTGCAGGAGGGAGTCGCAACACTTCCTGCTGGTGGACACGGGGTCACCCCCACTTTGGCCCACTTACTCTTGGACCCTGGGACCAACGAGCATCACGGGCAGCGAGGAGGTCGGACACTCTACAGCATTACGTTCCCTAGAGTTCTATCATAGGTACTCCGGGGGGAACGCAGTTAGCTTAACGCCCTCCTGTGACTTGGTTGGCAACGAGATATGTCATCCTCCCGACAGGGCAAAGACAAGAACTTAAAAGACTTGTTCGCCAAAGCACAGGCCGTTCAACAGACTGCGGCCATGGTGACAGGCGCTGCCTGCCCTGCACCTGGGCGAGATGAAGGAGCGGAACCCATCACGAAAGCGTCCTTGGAGTCCATGTTTGCTGCGCTGCGAGAGGATATCCAAACGTTCAAGCAGGAATTCACTGCCGAGCTTTGAGAGGTCCGCAGAGATGTAGACGGTATCGGCAAATGCATTGCCGATCTAGAAGAGAAAAGTGATGGCAGGGATACGGAATTGGCAACGCTGCAGCAGGAGGTGCTTAGGATACATGATCAGCAGGTTGATCTCCAGACCCACCTTGATGATCTAAAAAAATCGCTCCTGGCGCCACAATATCCGAATCCGAGGGGTGAAATTAGATGAGGACACGAAAGACCTTTTCACATACACGAGGAAGCTTTTCAACCACATCCTGGGCAGACCTTTAGAGATGGCGTTGCGACTGGACCGAGCACATAGGGTAGGCCCCCCCACGGGCCCCATCAGCTCCACCATCCGATATTTTGGTCTGCGTCCAAGATTACCGCACCAAGGAGGAAATCCTACAAAGAGCATGCCAGTTACATCCCCTGACATTTCGCGATCAGATGCCGATCCTCTATCAAGACTTATCTACCCTCACCCTGCAAAAATGCAGATCCTTCCGTCCATCACGGCGCATCTACAGCAGCGCAACATTCCTTACAGATGGGGCCATCCGTTTCGCCTGGTGTTCCGCATAGACAATACACTGTACCAGTTGGAGTCCCTGTCGGAGGCCTGTCGCTTACTGGGCATAGATCTCCCAGCAGAGAGGGATAGCGAGGAAGGCCCCAAAACTGATTTGGAGGACTCTAGGCCCCGGTGGCGCCAGCAGGGCCGAAGACGGCGCTCTTAAAATCCTCCTGCTGCAGAAATTGCAAAAGGCCAACAGTCCGCTCTTGCTGCGGCCTCGGCAGAACTGGCCAAGTCCCCACCCAGCGGAACCCTTCGGTACCAAATGGCCGACTGAATACCTGACTTGTGCCCTGGGCCGTTAGCGGGAGGGGCATACTGATCCTTGGTCAACCACCTATTTCGACACATTTCCGATCATCTGCAGATGACGGACGATATGTTCTTGCTTTCCATTTTCCTAATTTTTTTCTTGGGGAGGGTTTCTATGGAGGAGGATCCAATGTTCCTTGTCCACCTTCCTTTTAGGATTAGCGCAGCTCCCCGATACCAAGGAGTTCCACAGCCAGAGACCGCCCCGTACCTCAGTAGTCTCCGCACCGACACGTCACCATTGCCCTGTGTCTTACTGTCTCTGTGAATGCCCCCCCACACGCTTAAAATACTTACCCTCAATGTGAGGGGTCTTAATAACCCAGTGAAGCGCGCAGCTGTTCTGTCGTGTCTAAAGCAGGCCCAGGCAGATATCTGCCTACTGAAGGAAATGCACCTTTTAGCTAAAGACTGTCACCGCCTCCGATCCCAGAAATTGCCCACTCAATTTTTTTCCTCAAGCCCAACTAAAACAGCCGGGGTAGCCATCTTAGTAGCCCAGCAGTTTCGGGGGAGGTCCTTCAGATGGAAGCCGACATAAGGGGTAGACTATTGGCTTATAGATTTGCCTTAAGTCATTTAACATTCACCATAGGTTCATTGTACGCCCCGAATGAGGGTCAGGAACGGTTCTTGCACTCTGTCCTTACTGACATAACAGCCACCGTGGATCGCCACATACTCCTGGGGGGGGACCTGAACCTTGTACTTGATAATACACTAGACAGGTCTTGTCAATGCACACACCAAGCAGGAGTCCTTTCCACTGAGGAGTTGACTCGTCTGCACGACCTAGGCCTCCCAGACTTATGGCGTAGCTTCCATCCCCATAGTCGCGAATACTCATACTACTCTAGGGCGCACAAAACGTACGCCAGGTTAGATTACCTTTTGGCATCCACACCCGTACATGCGTTAACAACAGGGGTAGAAATAGGAGCTGCTTCCCTTTCAGATCACGCACCAGTAACAGATGTTTTCACTCTTCCACCCATGCATCAGCCACCCAGGACCTGGCACCTCCGGGATACTCTTTTGCATCGCGAAGAAGTGGTTAAGCGGATACGGCAATCCATCACTGACTATCTCTCACACAACGCCAACACCGACACCACCCTTGCAACACAATGGGCAGCACTAAAAGCGGTCATTCAGGGGGAGCTAATAGCCATCTCCGCTGTGGGTAATGTAGAACGTAGACGCAAGCGAGAAGAACTCACCCAACAAACTAGAGAGTTGGAACGGATGCACCAGAGAACGGGAGCCCCCCGGGTGTGGAGACAACTTAAGGCGGTGCGCCAACAACTTGCTGCACTCGTTCTCGACAGGGCGGAATATGCAGCACTACGATTACATCATGCCTACTACACAGGGAGGGATAGATGCGGGTGCCTTCTTGCACATAAACTACGCAAGACCAGGCAAAAGCAGAGGGTACAAGAAATTCATTGAAGGGATGGCGGACGAGCCACAGAGGATGGAGATATTGCGGAGGCATTTAGCGATTTCTATGCCGATCTTTATGCCAGCTCTCCCTTAGAGAGCTCAAATGGGGCTGCCTTTCTAGACTCCATCACTTTGCCAGCTCTGACAAAAGCTCAAGCTGACTATCTAGACAGAGACATTCGTCCAGAAGAAGTTATTGCCGCCATTGCCCGCCTTAAACCAGCAAAAGCCCCCGTGCCGGATGGCTTCTCTGCCGTTTTTTATAAAACGTTCTGTGCCCAAATTGCTCCTCTCCTCGCCTACCTTTTTAATTCCTTCGCCAAGCCCGGTGCGATCCCGAGGGATCTCCTGGAGGCCTCCATTGCGGTGATTCCCAAACCAGGGAAAGACAGGACACGGTGTGGTGCGTACCGTCCTATCTCCCTGTTGAATGTAGATCTTAAGTTGTACACAGGGATTCTAGCTGCCAGCCTTGCACCCTATATGTCTGGTCTTATCGATCCGGATCAGGCCGGTTTTATCCCAGAACGCGAAACCTCGGATAATACAAAACGAGCCCTACACCTCATCGAGAAAGCCACGCGTATACAGGGGGAATATACGATGCTCGCTATCGATGCTGAAAAAGCGTTTGATAGCGTCCACTGGCCCTATTTAGAGCAAGTTCTGGAGCGCGTCGGAATAAGCGAGAAGTTCCGCACATACATCTTTAATTGCTATAGATCCCCGACGGCCACAGTCCGCGTGAATGGACACACATCCTCACGATTTACCTTCGAGAGAGGTATAAGGCAGGGGTGCCCTTTGTCACCCCTTCTCTTCGCCTTTTATATGAAACCATTGGCCCAAAAGATGCGGCACAATCCCATGATCACCGGGATCAAATTTGGCGGTTATACTCACACGATCAGCTTATACGCCGATGATGTGTTGATTTCCTTATCTCACCCGCGAGACGAGCTACCATGCCTAACAGACCTGGACCTTTTTGCACGGGTTTCAGGGTTTAAAGTGAATATGGATAAGTCGATCGCTCTGGACCTCTCCCTATCACGATCCACTCGTGACTATCTTCAAGGGCTACGTCCACTTCAGTGGGCGACAGACTCGGTCCTGTATTTAGGAATTCAATTGGCCCCCTCCCTTTTGAGAACAGTTGCCATTAATTATTCGAGCCTGCGACAGAAAATCCGTCGAGAGTTGGGACGGTGGAAGCACTACACCCTATCGTGGCTAGGTAAAATAGCTGCAGTCAAGATGACCATTCTCCCTCAGATTCTCTATTTATTTCGCACCATCCCACTTCGACCGCCTCCAGGATGGATACGACAGATGCAATCAGATCTTGCTCAACTCATCTGGAACGGTCGAAAGCCGCGACTGAAACATAGGCTGGCGATACTCCCTCCGGAGGGTGGCGGACTCGGACTCCCCGATCTACAACTCTACTTCCAGGCGGCGAGCTGTGCCATCTGGTCGAGTGGAGTCGCTGGAAGTCAGAGAAACACTGGTTATTTCAAGACCAGGCAGTAGCTGCCAGGCCCTTGCAGGAAATCCCTTTCCTCCACAAATGCCACAGGCCCCCTAATTTATACGATTCCTACATAACGCGGGTTCCCCTGGAGATATGGGATCAATCAAATATCAAACACGAATTCACTACTTTCCCATCTCCGCACACCCCGTTGATAGATAACCCCGATTTTACCCCGGGTATGGATGCGGTAGCCTTTGCTAGGTGGCGACCCTCTGGGTACCGAGTCCTCCACCAAATGTATGCCGAGGAGGGAGTCATTCCGTTCCACCAGTTTAAACAGGAATATGGGTTGCCTGAGGTGGAGAGACTTCGGTATTTGCAGGTACGACACTGGGCACTCCATGAACAAGTCCGCTCCGTGGCTGACAGACACCTCCTTCCTTATGAGAGATGGCTTATTACACGCACGTCTGACAAAAAGCTTATATCAGATCTATACAAGATGCTACAGGCTCGACATGCCCACACTTATAGCTCAGGGCGAGCACGTTGGGAAAAAGACTTAGGCCGGACACTCAGTCATAAAGAATGGGAAGGGATCTACTGCAGGGCCAGCCACTCAGCCTACCACATGGGCCTCACTGAAACCCTCACAAAAATTGTGACTTACTGGTATTATACCCCAGAACGCCTTCACTTCATAGATCGTACTAGGGAGGCAACGTGCTGGCGGGGCTGTGATCAAGTAGGAACCTTGGTACATCTATTATGGGAGTGTGATCATATTCAACCTTTATTGGAAACAAGTGTTAGACAAAGTGAACAAACACTTTGAGACAGAAATTCCACGTTTCCCAGCATATGTTCTCTTGGGCCTCCCGAACCCCCTGACTTACCCACTGTGCTCCCATAGGGGCCGTCAAATAGCTATTGCGCTGGGCTCAGCGATACAAAACCTGCTCGCACACTGGCGTACTCCGCACATTCCGACGTTCACGGGGTGGTTACACCGCCTTTGGTATGTACTGGGCATGGAGAAACTGACATTAATGATCGCAGGGGAGGGATCCAAATATATCGAGTTGTGACAACCTTTTCTGTCCCTACTAGCCTCTGAATTTCGGGAAGTTACCTGTCCCCGATACCTCCGTTTATTACGCCTTTCTGACGCACAAAAGGGGGAGCGATGATCGAGACTAGTATAGTTTTAATAGCTTTCGTGGTGGACAAGGAACAGGGGTGGGGGGAAGGGAATGAGGGGGTTTTGTAATGGTTACGTACTTTTGTCATTTTATTTTAATTTAGGTAGGTTTTCCTACCCTGCAAGAAACCCACAGCTGTACTGGCGGATCTCGCCTGACCCTTTCAGGGCATGTGTCTAGCAATGTCAATGGCATGGTGTCTAAGCCTATATGATTCCTTTTTTTCCCTTTTTTTCATTATTGTGGTATACGTTGGAAACTTCAATAAAGAGATTTAAACATAAATTGGCATGTTGAAAAGTAAGCACGTCATTAGAACAATATTATTGAAATAGCGAGTAGTCCATGAATTTTTAATATTTACAAAAAAAGCGAAATAAACTGAATTATGGTACCTAAAATTAGGAAATTTTAGAAAACAAATGAACCTGTTCACAAAAGGTATAACTTGTGTAAAAGTATTTGCACATGTGATTGATGTGATATGATTAATACTGCATTTTGTCTGCTTTTCTACGTGGCAATAAAAATTAGTTTAAAAAAAATCAACCAGCTATGGGACCGACAAGAAACATTACAAATCCACCCATTAATAATCAACATTTCTGCTTCATTACAATCCCATAGATTAATCTAAGTTTCTGCTTCCAAAATGTGTACTTGAGCACTGCAGTTTATGTGTCTATCAACCTCAAAAAACAGCTGTGCCTAAAACGTTTACAGGCGCCGGGACACTGTTCTGAGTAGCCGTGCGCGTTGTAAATCACTAATAAATAAATTAATAAATGAATGTGTAAAATTAAGTAATGCATACCATCAATAAGTGCACATTAGATCAATGAATATCAATTGGTTATCACCTAAAAATTTTGAAGACGAAGCTGATAACAGTCCAGGGGCCCCATCTTGAGGGTCTGTGTCAGAGCAGTGGAGAACCGAACGCCTCTTTTGTGTGCATGCAGTGCATAAAATGTGATACACGTCACCTAATATTACTCAGATACTACAGCTCGGATAAGTGAGCACGGTTTGCCTCTTTCTGATTCTGAACTGTGCTTTGCTGTCTTAATTAAAATGAAGCACTAACTCCGAGGAAATGGAGTTAAATTAATCAACGTTATGCACTGCAGGCGCATAAAACAGGACTAGGCTCTAAACTGCGCCAGGAAAACGCCCCTAGGCGCGCGCGCGCAGCTCACACACACATATATTTGGTTTCCAGGGCACCATTATTTATTCCGAATCGCTCAAAGCAACTTTATTGATTTAGTCTGAATATACAATGAAAGCGTTTCTGCAAGCGGTTCATTTTTCCAACTTTCTAAACCTAGTCGCGAGCAGTACATGGTGATAAGATCTATGAACATATCAGTACATTTTCTGGGTAGGCTACTCTACCAATTTAGGAGTATTACAGTACAAAGTCACTAATATAACAGCCCAGACGTCAATCATTTTTTGCGCAATCTCTGTATGGAAATCCCCGTTTTACCTGATATATGCCTACAATGGTACTATACCTAGACGCCGAGTCATATAACTTCTTGGCACCTGCTCTCAAGATGCCTTAACAAAAGAAATCCAAAAGGCTGATATACATAAACATAGGCACAGCGAGTGTGTATTTTGCGTAAAAAGGGGGAGTTAGCGCACAAAAGTCCCAGTTCCAATTTGAAGGAACTGTATTCATATCATCTGTGTCATTACATACTTACATACTGCCTGTGTTTGCCGCTTGGAAAGCCAACGGATCTTTCGGTGTACAGCTCCTTCCAGAATGGTTTGTAACATCCTTGTCTTTTACATTTTTGGCAGCCATGTTACTAGTGCACCTGAAACTACTCGGTATGACATTAGTAAGGGTTATATGCTTTCCGATAATGTCTACTGATTCACAACATCACAAATACTGTGTACAATTTAAATTGCAAACTTAACTGACCATGCCCTCCCACTTTCACCACTGCACCACACTCTGAACTTTGGCAAACTCACCTGAGGAAGGCCTCCTTGGAGTATTCTTTCCTGGATGGCCACTCACTCCTGGACTTACACCGTTTCTTTTGCAGCATCCACCCTTGTGCAGGTCAAATATTCCAGTCCATTCTTTTGTTCCTGTTACAGCTCCCTCAGGTAAAGTACAGATGTGCACACTCTCGCAAAGCGTGTCAACAGGTTGCCATGCTGCAGGTGGTCTGTAGATGAACACTCTAACCCGGCAGCTTTCAGAAACGTCACTGTTTGTTTTGGTGGCATTGGTCTCGCGGGCAGCCCAGTTAAACTGGCTGTGTTTACTGTATTGGCGCGAATAGTACAGCTTCATGCAAGCACAGGAATGGCCGTCAGCTTGAGCTCGGTGTTAGAGGAAATGGCCCGTTGTTAACACAAACCTGGGTCTGTGTGCACTGGAAACAATAACCCCTGCTCTGATTGTTTATACGCACAGATAACTGCTATCTGAATCCCCCGTGCTAGCTGCACACTCGATCACAAACCGTTTTTTCAAGGCAGAGACCAAACACGACAACAGTATATATTTTTTCACCATATATATATATATATATATATATATATATATATATATTTTTTTTTTTTTCATATGTATAAAATAATGCTTTCACCACCCTTGAACAGAAAGTAATTGTAAATGCTCCAAAACTGTTTTAAAAATTAATCGAGACACATTTTACCAGTTTATGTTCTTCCCCACAGGAAATAATGGGCATTCCTGTGAGCCCAGTGGACAGTACTGGAACAATGGCAGTGGGAGATAACGCGCTGCAGCTTACTCTTCCTCATAGAGGACATTCCAGATGTGCTTATCAAGAATAAAATGCTTCAGTTTACTCTAACTGGAATCAAGCACTGCATAAACATTACACCAGTCGATTTTGTGATTTTCCAAGTGGGTAACATACAAAATGTGATTTTACTAACTAAAGTGAAGTGAAGTGAATGTTGCATTTGCTGTGAGATGGCAGCAAAACATGATAAGTTATAACATACTACAACTCTCATAAACAATACAAAACAAGTTGTTAACATGAAGATAAGTGTTAGAACATAATGTGTGGCAGAGGGACAGGCACAGGGAGGCAAGTGCGCGGTGGGAGCGTGCGGGAAAGCTAAATCAAGTGCGCGGTGGGAGCCAAGAGGAGACGCCATGCGCGTGCACATCGCCTGTCCGTGCGCGCACATGGTTTGTCTCCCTTCGTGCACCAAACCGACAACAATAGTCTCACCAAGGCGAGCAACGCAAGCGCTGCATTCGCTAGGCGAGACCTAAAAAAGGTCCTGCACTTCCTTGCGTGCTGCGCAGCTGTTTCATCACCGGCCGGAGATTTCTCTATCAAACCAAACTGTGACTGCAAGCATACCTTCCACTGCAGCCAGGACCGGACTGGGAACCCAAAGCAGCCCCAGCGAATTTTGTCAGACAAGCCCCCATACGGTGTATAGCACGCGAGCGAGCCTGACCACTACAAGGAGGCTTGGGGAGCAAGGTGGGGTTACCATAATAAAATATGCAAAAAATTGCAAAAAAGGGCATTCTACAGCACATTTTTCACTAAATATTCTATTGTATTAGTTTTTGAGCATTGTAAATGGTGACCTTACAGTGCACCAGGATACAGCAATCTTTAGTGAGGCTCTTCAATGATTCCCTTACTATCACCCTCCAACAGAGTCCAGCATCTCTCCATAGCCCCTCTCTCACGTGTATTTCATTTGTTTTATAGCGCCTCTCTTACCAGTGTAGGGTGTTGGAGAATTTTACTCCAGACAATCATTTTTATGTGTGTAAATCAGTGTATAGAAAATGTTACCTAAATCAAAGGGGATTACAAAGTGGAGGATTCACGTCATCCATACTGGTAAGAATTTTTTAAGAGTGCTTAGTCTGGGGAGGCACAAACACATGATTGAGAATGTACCACAGTGGTTAGGGTTAACTTTACTAATAAGAATTTATTTCTACCCAAACAAACCCTTTTTAGCAAAATTTGGATAATGAAAGACTGGGGGAAAAACATAACTTTCTAACCTAGATTATTATTGTACTGTTCTCTAATCTGCATAGTACACGCTCTTTGCAGCAGGCATATTAACCCTCTGTGCTACCTTAGATGAGCTAAAACTGCCACTGGACAAAACTCTGATCTCTCTCCAGCAGGCACATTGAACACCAGTGTTATCTTGGCACTTTTATTGTTGCCTGAAAACTGTTAGGTATACAAGAACTCTGCAGTGCCTTTAAAACTGATGCACTGCTACAAAACCGGCCCCCAGTGACAAAAGCGGTCACTCACCCTTCCAGCCTCCTGGAGAAAAACCTGATGCCCACTACACCCAGCCTGGCCTTGGCTGCAGCCTACTAGGAGCATGCTACAAATCGTAAGCATTCGTGGTTTAAGATACAGTTTTAATATGATTGCAGTCTACTATCGCGTCCTCCTTTCTGCACTAGGTCTCCGTCGGTTATCTGTGATAATAATAAATGTCTCTGCAGTGAAGGTCAAATCTCTGTTAAACCCCCCTGCTCTATCCTTCACTTTGTTGAAGTAAGTTTGTGTACTTTTCTCAAATAATGACTACAACTTCCTATTCTAAGACCCACCTGCAGTGACGTAGCAAGAGGACCGCCGACACCCCCGCTCTCACCTTGCGGCTGTCGAGGGGCGGTAAACAACCCGACCTCCACAGGTGGCAAAATGTCTAGCTACGCCACTGCCCACCCAAGACCACCCTACAAATTGCCAGACCCTGAACAGTGACATTGATTGTTGAGGCCGTCTTAATCAGCAGAGATCTTCCTTGAATCTGAACTTCTCTCATATCACTCACTTTCTTTTGCTAAAGCACCTTGCTTCCAATGGTGACTGGTGAACTTTGAAAGTGGTGGGGCTTAAGAATTTAAATCAGGATTTAAGATGTGCGAACAATCACAGAAAGTGAGCTCGATTGTACCAATGGGGTCTGGGAAGGGGGTGTTTTTCAGTGCCTGCCCGAGCTCAATTGAAAAAAAGAAAATACGTAAAAGAGTGATATTTCCTGCAGATGCCCCCACTTTTAGTTATGTCACAATGTATATCCGATGTTCTCTTAAAGCACTGCAACAGATCACCAAAGTCTCCCTAAAATGCATCCTCTGACTTAAATGTCACTAAAATTGTTAAAAAGTCAGCAGACATCCAAATTCTGTAACATTGATTCACACGTCTGCATTGATGCATTTTTTGGAAGTTGGGGACTACTTACACTTTAAAGTGTACAAAAGTAAAGGAAGTCACTGTTGAAGGGAGGTGGTGTCAGATTTACTGCAATGTTATCATTAGTACAATGTTTGTGTGATAGTACTTTTCAATTATGTCATCATCATGCAAATTAGTGGTTTGAAATTTGAAAATTTCTCTAACTTTATTCCTCCATAACTGAACACAATGAGTAAAAACAGGCGGCTCGATATAATGTACCCCCAGTCAAATTACGGAGTCCCTCAGTAATGCACCATCTCTCTCACACTCTTCAGCCTTTACATGGAATGATGCAGAACTTGCGTATCAGATATGTGCTGATGGCACCCAGCTTTACCTACAAAATGTCCTCCATGGAGGGCACCATCTGACCAAATGGCACCCTCACAAAAACCTAAACATGGCCTGCACAATATTACCATAATTAACTCCCTGAAAACGGAATTCCTACTCATCTCTCCCCACCAAACAGCTCCTCCCCCATTTCAGATTGGATCACCCACCTAGACACCCTCAATTACAAACCAGCCATCATCAAATTAACAATATTCATCAGAATAACCCTGGATAAAAACCTTAACATGCAAGCTCACATAAGCACATCCACTCGCTGTGCAGTCAATCACCTCCAACTACTCAGGAGTGTGAAGCTGTTCCTCCTGCATCCAGATTTTAAGATTACAGTGCAATTCCTAGTCATATTGAGACTGGACTGTGGAAGTAGAACCCTGATGGGATTACCAAAACCACAAACAGCTCCACTCAAGGCGACTCTCAAAGCCAAGGTGAGACTAACACCTGGAACCAGAAGCTTGGACCATATTACACCATCTTTCAAGTCTCTCCTCTGGCTGCTCTTTGAAGACAGGATCCAGCTGAAAATTCCATGCCCAACACACAAAGCCCTGCATAACTAGTCACCAATGTACCTTAAACAAAACACCACAATCTCATGTAGCTGCTCCCTAAGGAATGCCAACTTCTTACTGCTGGAACCCTCGAGATTTTAAAAAAACCATGCTCCTGCACCTTCTTCGGGTCTTCCCTAAGAATCTAGAACTCTCTTCCACCCAAGATTCGTCCTTCGACCGTAGCCTTCAGAAAAGAGATTAAAAGGTTGCTACTAAACAGATTCCTACTGTAACGACCGAAACCAGGGCCAACCCTAGTGCCACCTGACACCCTCTTACTGAAATGCAGAAGTCTGGAGCTTCGCAACCACACCAACGATTACCGTCATAGATGGCATACAGTTGTCGTCTGACTATATTGTTGTGTAACAGGGTGGATTTCTTTCTGTGTACATCGCTCGGATACCCTTGGCTCATGTTTGTGCTTTATAAAACTATTTAAATAAAATAAATAAAAGTATCTTCCTAGAAAGCAATGATGAGAGTTAGTGTGAGGTAGTATGTTGCACATACCATGACATGCAATGCCATTAAAATGAAATCAAACAATTTATTGAATAATAAAAACATACTTTGAATCCTGTTTCTGCTGTACAACTTCATCGGCATTAGTAAAAGCTAGCAAACTCATTAGAGCAGGTTGCATCCAGCTTCATAGCTTGGATTTATCTTGGATATATTAAAACTTTTGGTAGTGCATGAGCTACCAGAAGACTTAATTACACCCCTGATCATACCCAAGAAGATTGGCGCTGATAAACCTGCTGACATTTACTGAAAAAAAATCTGGTTCTTTCTTGCAGTGTAGAAGAAGATTTCCCTTGGTAGAGATTTATCAGATCACTAAGTGCAATGCTTGGGCATCCAACAAAAATTAGTACCACCCCTGCATTACACCTTCTCACCACAGTTAATGTAGCCCATATGGTAGAACCTAACAAATGCAAATACGACAATTATATATCATTAATACAAAAGTTTTTTTATTTTGAATTAAAATGTCACGTTAAACACAATATCATAAAATCCTATAAAAATCACAATAGTACAAATATCTAATTCATGTGCAACTAACTTTCATTCCATCACCCCCGCAATCCATACATTAGAGAGAAACATGTAAGACAATACACTTTGTCATAAGAAACATATCCGATAGGAACAATTCTCTAGCTACTCCTGGATGCACTGTATTGTCTTCTGTCTGCAGGATAAGCTTGTTCCACAGATTATGCAATAATAGCGCCGACGCGTTTCGATGGTTCTATTATTTTACCATCTTTTTCAAGACAAACTTTTTAGCTCTCTCCCTTAAAGGCTCTGTGTGGTTGCCATTAATACCAAATCCTCATTTCATTTCAATTATTTATGCCAGTTCTTACTGTCTGCATAGCATGTTATCTCGGCTCTCAGTCCCACAAATCTGCTAGGGTCAAGAGGTCCACTTGCTCACTCGGAGATTACTCTTCTAGGAATTCTTCCTTTTTTTCTTTTATATTAGTCCTCCTTATTTCTATTCCTTTTGGAATCTTACTGTTTCTTTTCAATGATCGTCCTGAAATCCGTCTGTTCTTTCTAAAATCTCGTGTACATCGGACTCCCTTTTCTGTTTTAGGCACTTATGGCGTCACTTTTCACTGATCTCCCGGTAACTCCTTATGTCTGCAGTATGTCAACACATTCTTCAGACATACTGCAGACATAAGGAGTTACCGGGAGATCGGTGAAAAGTGACTCCATAAGTGCCTAAAATGGAAAAGGAAGTTTTATGTCCACGAGATTTTAGAAAGAACAGACAGATTTCAGGACGATCATTGAAAAGAAGCAGTAAGATTCCAAAAGGCATAGAAATAAGGAGGACTAATATAAAATAAAAAAAGGAAGAATTCCTAGAAGAGTAATCTCAGAGTGAGCAAGTGGACCTCTTGACCCTAGCAGATTTGTGGGACTGAGAGCCGAGATAACATGCTATGCAGACAGTAAGAACTGGCATAAATAATTGAAATGAAATGAGGATTTGGTATTAATGGCAACCACACAGTGCCTTTAAGAGAGAGCTAAAAGGTTTGTCTTGAAAAAGATGGAAAAATAATAGAACCATCGAAACACGTCGACGCTATTATTGCATAATCTGTGGAACAAGCTTATCCTGCAGACAAAAGACAATACAGTGTATCCAGGAGTAGCTAGAGAATTGTTCCTAACGGATATGTTTCTTATGACAAAGTGTATTGTCTTACATGTTTCTCTCTAATGTATGGATTGTGGGGGTGATGGAATGAAAGTTAGTTGCACATGAATTAGATATTTGTACTATTGTGATTTTGATATGATTTTATGATATTGTGTTTAACGTGATATTTTAATTCAAAATAAAAAAAACGTTTTTATTAATGATATATAATTGTCGTATTTGCAATTGTTAGGTTCTACCATATGGGCTACGTTAGCTGTGTTGAGAAGGTGTAATGCAGGGGTGGTACTAATTTTTGTTGGATGCCCAAGCATGCACTTAGTGATCGGATAAATCTCTACCAAGGGAAATCTTCTTCTACCTGTAAGTAGTACCCTATTCCCCTGGTTTGGCTTAAGGGGTCGCTCTCTATTGTTTCAGTCTTCCTTGCAGTGGCAAGGCCCACAAGCACTACCTGCCCGCGTTGGCTATGCACAGGGTAGCGGTGCCTTCACCTCAGTCTTAAGTTTTATGAACCGTTTAGAAGAGACTGAACACTTGTTACTAGAATTAAAAGTGTTCAATGTCTTATGGTACATGGGAACCTGCAGACCTTGTATAAAAGCTTGTCTCTAATTTCCTTATTTTGTGAAATCTTTAGTGGCCTGTGATTAAGAAATGATGTAACTGTTCAACTGTAATCCGATATTGCAGTTGAGTTCTGCTCCCAGTATCTGCTGCCAGCAGCCAAGGTGAAAGGCAGGTCCAGGACATCCTTACAGCTGGGGTTTAAAGAGGAAAACAGAAACTCACTTTTCTTTTTCTGATGTATTTTTCTGAAATGAAAAGTAATATGCAGAAAGGTGTTTTTCGTAGCTTTAGGTAATTATAGGAAAAATGGAATCTGCATGTTTCTACACATCCTGAGCTACATTGTTTTCTAAAAAAAATGACAAATGTAACTGATGTTAATATCTTTTTGTTACAAGCAAGTAAATGCTTTCTGTTGGATTTAATTTAGCACTACCAATTCTACTTGTATTCTTCATGTTTGCAAACGTCATACCTCATTCAAATGAAGGAGCAACACATCAAGGATGTAAGCAGTTTCAGGAATGGGTGATGGCATGAGAATGTTTTAGAAGCAATAACGCACCTCCTGCCCTACATTATGAGCATTTTGCTTCCCTCTGCCCGATTTGAGCCAGGGGGGCACAGGTCACTGCTCTCCTGATGCACCTGTAGCAGAATTATTTAGTTACAGGGGATCAACAGCCCATCTATCACTGCTGTGGGCACATTTAGAAAACTAGTATAAACTAGTGGGAGCTCACCAGGTAACCCATGCCAGACAAGTAACATGCAGTGACGTGTTACGTGGTGCTTATTGTTTGTTTTGTCTTATAAATGATAGACTACAAATACAGAAATTAAAAATGAGCACAAGATAAGACACCTTAACACAACAATTTACAGTACAGGATGAATACATCACTATATACTACTATTAGTTCGAAACAAATGGAAAATTACATTAGAAACATTGATTTTTCTAAACTGGTGCGTGCACACCTCATTATGGGATCACTGTATGTTGCAATAGCCTGACTTACATCTGGGAAGGATAATTAGAGAGGGTGACAGCAGGCAGCACCAGCCTACAGCTACCATCTTAAAATCTATTTCTGCCCCCGCACTCATATTTCATACAAATTAGGCAGTTATAACTGTAAAACAGGAGTCCGTGTCAGGAATTAACTACCTCAGAAAGCACCTTTTGAGCTCAGTTACCCACTTTAAAGTGACCTTCAACGTGTGCAAACAAGCCCTCCAGCGGTTTGCACGTATCATGAACTCAAATCCAGATGTGTACATGCATTGTTTGCAACTTTGTTCTTGCTTACCTTGGGGCTCTTACACTTGTTGGTTGAATGTTAGATGTGGTGCCAAGTTGGGTGGAACATAGGATAGCACTGTTTCCAGAAACTATGCATTTTTGTCTACTTTTCGTCTATGTGTGGATACAAATTCAAACTCTTCCAGGAACCTGTGTGCACACAGTGACATGGCCCCTCCACGCAGTGGTCAGTGTGATCCTATTGTATTTGGCTGGGACCACGTTGTAGAGTCATGATACTATTTAGATATGCTGATTTGCCTGTACATGTTTTTTTGGGAGTTTTATATAGCGCCAACCTGATCCAAATGTATCAAATTGCTTTCCATGAGCACACTGGGAAGTTTGGTATTGTGAAGGAAAAATCTGTAGAGTGCGACACTCACCAAAACGAAGATATCAAAAGATCCAAGTTTTAATTGGCACCGTACCTCAGAAAAGTGTACATGAAGCAGTGTTGTAGCTCATACACCAGGGTACTGCTAAATTTGCTAATCATGGGTGCCACATTGGAAAGTGAAACTTAAATTTACTGACCGACATCATTACTTTTCCTTGTAGCCACTTAAATGAAAGAACAATCGGAGGCCATCTGAAACTAGAAGTAATCACAATCATTTGAGAAATGGATTTCAATCAGTTTCAGCTTCATGCAGTAAATGGTCTGGTGCCGCCTCCTTTTTGGTTCGTCCCAGAGTACACAGGAGTCTTCAGTGAGGCATTCTGAAGCAGATAGTTTCCCTGATTAATGTATAGCCCTGGGCACTGCAGAGCTTCACGTCAAAGTGACCATGGCAGTGGCGGCTGGCAAGGATCCGGAGGGGAGGTAGAGGGGAGATTGCGGGAGAGGGGAGCTGCGTCTTGTCTCTCCTCCACCATCTCTCTGCGTCGTCCCTCGCTGGGCTGGACAGGAAGCACCCAGGTTCCCCTGACCAATCACAACGCTGCAATGCAGCGTTGTGATTGGTCTGAGCACTATGGTTCGGAGCTCAGCCAGTGAATGGAAGCCTGGGCATGTTCTCCACCCAGGCTGTAATGCAGCCTGGGTGGAGAACATGCAAAGTGCGCATGACTGTTTCCGGCCAAACAGTCATTGCACACTTACAGAGTGCCCACCACTCATACCTCCTCCTCTGAGAGTAGAGCAGCCCTGACCCACAAAGACGCCACAACAGGAACAAATAAAATGATAATAACAACAAGTTATTATCATTTTTTTCCTTTACTTACACTTCTGAAAGCAGTGGGGCGAAGCTCCTCCGCCTTTGGGGAGGAGCCGCCACTGGCCCATGGCAAGGTTAACTTTACAGATGACGTTGAAGACAGAGGCAGGCCACAGGCCCTGCAGCCTCTGTGGGACAAGCAGATCCCTAAACTCTTCAGGGCCCCCATCACATTAGAGGGCCCAATTCAACGGAAATCCGTGAGATATGGGAGACACAGGCTACGCTCTTCAGATTCTGAAGGCGGTGGCATCACTTGGCATTACACCACTGGCTGCAGATTGTTATCATCGGCAGGCCTTTCACCACGGAAGGCAAAGGCATTTATTAAGCTGATGTTTTCACAGGTTTCAGGGTTGTGAGGCTGTGAGGCTGTCAGTCTGGCGAATGTTGCTGGCTGACACATGCTCAGAGGGCATGAAATGTGCTAACCTGAAGTGAAGGTCTGCATGATCTGTCTATCGGTGGCATTCTTACTGTAAAAGATCAGACTAGCAGGGCAGAGCCCCAAAGCGCACATTAAGGAGACATTAGTGCTTACTTCAATGCATTCCCTCTCTTCTTTGACATGTATCTGCTTGTCCTCTCCTTTTTTAACACTCTGTCCTCTCATCATGATTTAGTCACCCATCCCTTTCCTCCTCTTGACCTTTGCCATCACTCTTCTGTTTTCTTTCCCTCTTTCATGTCTCTACTTGATTCTATATTTTTCTGCTTTGTGATCTTTTTTCTCTCCTCTTCTGCATCCTATTCCTCTTTTTCGTTTTCTCTCATTGTCTCTATGTATGCTACTTTCTTCTCTTCTTTTCCTCTTCATGTTCATTTTCTAATTCCCTCTGCCTTTGTAGTCATTCTTTTCCTTTTCCATCTCCTCTGTAATTCTTCTCGGTACTTATCTACCGTGTCATCTTCCTCACACTTGTCGGTGCTCTAGTTAGAACAATTAAAAGGATAGAGGCAAAGGATAAGGGCTTTCTGTGTCTTTGTAAGACTAAGCCCAATGCCATTAAATGAAACCTCCACAAGACAAGACTTCAAGGCAAAACCAGAAGGAATTATTTAAGTTCATTACAGAAGGCAAAACAAATACTAGTTAAATCATGGGGGCTCAGCAATCATAAGTCAAAATCAAATAATGCCAGAGAATCAACATAAGGTAAATCTCTAAAGCAAGCAGAAGCCAGAACCAAAGTATAGTTAAGCAAGAGGACCAACATAGAATCTGCCTCAAAAGCATATGCAAAAACCTTCAGCTATAAAGTAATTGAACAAGCTAGCGTGGAGTCTGCCCAGTTTAAAAGGTATAGAGAAACATATCCCAAAAACATTATCTTTTATAGGGTTTATGGCACAAAACCACACAAATGTAATAGTTACTTCTAATGGCCTGATAGAGTTGGCCCAGCAAAATTACAAGACACAGACCAATGAATATTCAAATGAATTAGATACATTGAATAAGATACATCTAGAAACACCTACTTTGTCGCATAGAAAAGGAAGTAGATGATGATGTCTTTATGTAACTTATCAAAACAATAACACTTTAGTGAATGAAAGGCTCTTTCATTCATTCCTAGGCAAAGGGCCTTGAAAACTGCAAAATACAAGAACATCTTAGACATGGCTTTTTTGTGAGGAAGGCACATTAATACAATTTATTAATATAATAACACCATGAACAAAACTTCTATTTTGCTGATTTTCTGAAATGGAAAAGCACACAAAGAAACAAGTGCACTTGGAGAATGCTCATTTACAAAAAAGAAAAGTGCACTTTCTTTCTGCAAATGGTAAATGATGTCCATGCCAGCTGCTTGAAGCCTAGTCAAACTAGCTTAAACACATAAATTAAGTACAAGTTTCTAATTACTAAAATGCTTTCACAACTTTGACAGGAATGAGAACTCTTCTCCTCGGTCTTCCTCTCCTCTTTCCTTTCCACTCCTTCACAGGTATTATTCTTTTCTTCCTTGCCTCTAACAGCCCTCTTATTCTTCTTACCTCTCTCAACTTTCTCCTTTTCCTAAACTCCTTCTCTCTCCAAATCATTCATTTTTTCCCATCCCTGTGCATCTGCCTTCTCCTTGTTTTCATTTCCTCAATATCCCATTTTTAGGTCTCGCCTAGCGTTGCAATGCATGCGCTGTTCGCTCTGCGAGATCTATTGTCGTCGAGGAGACTTCGGAAGGGTACTTGAAGCCCCGCCCATCCTTCCCATTGGCCGGCATCATTATTTATGTTAAACGCTGGCCTCCGATTGGAAACGAGGCTTCTTGGTGAACGCCCTGTCTCCTTCTCGGCCAGCCCATCCGGACTGGATCGTGTGCTGGCACCATTACACGGTGTCCTTTAAAACTCCGTACACACTATGTTTTTCCAGTCAGTCCCGTGTTCTCTACCGACCACCAGTATCTCCAACACACAGCTGTCTCTGCCACAAAGGCACCGCAGCCACGCAGCCCACCGAGACACCGACCCTTCTGACACAGCTATGCGTGTACAGAACCCTCTATGAGATACAGACCCCTCCAGCGCACAGAACTGTAACACGCAGCCTTTTCTGACATACAGAGCTTTGCGGTCCACAGTGAAGGTGCCCAATTAACTCTGGACACCATACCACACTACAGTTATTCGTCATGTTACACCCCCACCTTTCACAGGCACTAGGACTAAGCGCCTGAAAGCAGCGCACAGCAGCTTGAATTGAACATGAATACTTCACTGAGTTGTTGGTTGTATTTATTTTCTTTCATACTACAAAGCGTGGTGACACTGTTTCGTGGTAAAAATGGTATAAAAAACCAAATATACATCGCCTATAAAACCCCCACCTCATGCCAACCTGCGCGTTCTACTGTTTCTGAGCCATACAGTACCTCGAAGCAACTTTTCGTGACATAACATGTAGTGATATGCTAACACGTATAGCTAAAACACAGCATAACAAGCTGCTTCGCGCCAGTATGTTCACTTTTGAAATGCACTTCAAGCACTTAAAAGATGCCTGGGCACTATCCAAGCAGCCTGTACCGTTATGGTGTCTCCCGCATCCAGCTCCAGCGAACAGTGCCTGATTCTAAGCAGGCTGCCTTACCCGTCAGCAGGCTGAGCGCCCATGTCATGGGAAGCCCCGTGAAGCAGTCCATGGGGGGTCTTGTGGGGCCAAAGAGGCTGCTTGGGGTCAGTCCTTTCTCCTGCAGAGGCTTTCCAGCTCTGTACTCTGCGTTCCCCCGGCTTCTACATACCAAACTCCTCATCACAGGAAGTGGGAGGGACAGGCATCTTTTGGGGGAGGTGGAGTGACGGGTCTGCAGACGACTGGAAAATGTGCTGAATGAAGTCAGTCTCATATAAAGCCAAATTCGTATGGGTCTGGGAAGCGGCTGCGAGGTCGGGAAGCGGCTGCAAGTTAGCTCAGTGAGTTAATGTCGCTGTTCTACAGATGTAACTGCAATCTGCCCGGAGGAGTGGAGTCAGTCAGGCTTCATGAACAAGACAACTGAAAACGAGCACCACAGCCACTGTTTCTGTATAAAACTCCATTCAGATGATAACGTGCCATTCATTTACTTTTCCAGACTTAAAAGCGGACAATAGTCACAAAAGAATAGACTCCTTGGCAACAGTACACTTCACTCACCAAACAACTTACAGTCGTAGGATGAGAATGGACAACAGGAGTATGGTCAAAGGGGAGACAACAAAATAGATTGTACAAATTTATTTAAAAATTCATCGATAATCACAAATATCAAACAATACACATTGTCGTATAGCTATTTATGAGGCAATGACAATGTCACATGATACAATACAGAAATAATCATCAAATATTCATAAAAAACTATCACTTTTTAAAAAAAAACATTTACAGTTGCAATGAAATAAGCAGCATAAAACATAAGATTGGGAACAAAAAGAAAAAGAACAAAATAAGTCCTATTGAAACAAAGAGAACCACCAAATCAAAGATTCATCAATTGTGACCCTACTAGATATCACTTTCGTTATATATGTCACAAAAACAATCATAGGTTTTGTGTGGTTTCCTTTTTTAGGGGCATCGACGCGTTTCGGTGGGCACTGATTCACAGCCAACACCTTCTTCAGGAAATGTTATAAAAGGTCCCAATATCAGTTACACTTAAAAGCAATAATCTGGAAAAAAGCCACATACAATAATTTTAGTGACAGCCAGGATAAATTCATTGTCTCAGTGTTTGACTCATCCTACTGTCCAACAACTCATCCCACACCTTAAGAGGTGAGACTAGCATTCATACATATCACACACTCTTGGAGTTATACATTGTATTGGGGTTCTATAAACTATTAGAAACCACTTAGCACTATAGTCGAATGTCTTTATAATGTGCGCACAGAACATGTTTATAAACTATGAGATAGTCCAAGTGTTGCTTAGATACTCCTCATGTTTGAATCTCATCTACGGCTATAACATCTACGCTACCACTTATATACAACAGTTGGTAGGTGTTTCCTCATACTGACAAATAGCCAAAGAACCACAATTCACATACTCTCCTATTTATTAGGCAGTGATTATCAATCTTATTGTGTAACTCACATTTCTTATTCTGCAAAATATGTCCTTATGTGTCCTGCCGAGGTTTTATCCATATATCTGGTCCATAAAATTTCTTCATATAGTTTTAGAGGAAGTCCTATGTGGACAAAACGTGTACGCTGTAATAGTAACACGAAGTTAAATTGAAATCAAAATTCAAAGTATTGCAAGTTAATAATGTATGGAAACTATTTGTCTTTTATACCTTGATTATATCAACTCCGGGTTAAAGAGAACCTCAGGACGCTAGTCTGTTTGTCCGAGTACAGTCCTTATTAGTATTCTAATCATGAATAGTCAAAAGACCTATAGATAGAAAATAAGGCATTGTATTAATGCTAATTTCTGGGTTCCTTTTAGTAGTCTTACGAAAGAACGATATAAGTATTACAGCCATCCTGGGTACAAGTGAACCAACTAAGACATTATTTCATGATTGACTCGAACAGAAACTATGGTCACACAGTGATAGGTTTCACTCGAAATGTGAGGTTCTCACAGCACCTTTTTGGATAGATAGTTAGTAGTTCACACCCACTATGCATATGTAGTCTTATAAAATTATATAACCATTGATAGCTTTCCCTGCAACAACCATTGTCTAAGCCTCAGAAAAAGACCGCCGAGCAGTCAGTCAGAGCCACTACATAATGTATCTGATATATCACAGTGAGATTAAAAGTAAAGCCGAACTCGGGTGTCATTACAATAAATTATTTGTTTACTTCCGCACGTTTTTAACCAGAGATACACAGCCCGTTTCTTCATCGGGTGTCAGAAAATAAGAACGTCCCAAACCTGGGATCTATACAAATGGAGCACTGTAAAACAATTGCAGAAACGTCATCCAACCTTGTGAGAAATGTCTCAACTACACCGCGACATCTTGAACATAGCGTCCAGCAGCCAGTACCTACCTTTATGCCGCCTAATATGATACGCACGGTCAAGCCTCCTGGGTCGATGGAACAAGACTCACAGAGGACGGAAGGCTTAAATAAGGAATCACTAATCTTCACGCACTCGGAAGTATACACACCATTTCCGGGGTACATAGGGCTTAATGTCGTCCATATCCAAATGGCCGCAAATTTGGCCGCCATCTTAGACGTACTCTCAGCTATTTGAAATAGGATAACGGTCTATATTTTACGAACTAGATAGTCCCTACTCTTAAAATCCCAAGTATGATTGTCAATATTGGTAAAGATATAGCTACGGAATATCTTTACCAATATTGACAAGTGCGTGATGATTAGTGATTCCTTATTTAAGCCTTCCGTCCTCTGTGAGTCTTGTTCAAGATGTCGCGGTGTAGTTGAGACATTTCTCACAAGGTTGGATGACGTTTCTGCAATTGTTTTACAGTGCTCCATTTGTATAGATCCCAGGTTTGGGACGTTCTTATTTTCTGACACCCGATGAAGAAACGGGCTGTGTATCTCTGGATAAAAACGTGCGGAGGTAAACAAATAATTTATTGTAATGACACCCGAGTTCGGCTTTACTTTTAATCTCACTGTGATATATCAGATACATCATGTAGTGACTCTGACTGACTGCTCGGCGGTCTTTTTCTGTGGCTTAGACAATGGTTGTTGCAGGGAAAGCTATCAATGGTTATATAATTTTATAAGACTACATACGCATAGTGGGTGTGAACTACTAACTATCTATCCAAAAAGGTGCTGTGAGAACCTCACATTTCGAGTGAAACCTATCACTGTGTGACCATAGTTTCTGTTCGAGTCAATCATGAAATAATGTCTTAGTTGGGACACTTGTACCCAGGATGGCTGTAATACTTATATCGTTCTTTCGTAAGACTACTAAAAGGAACCCAGAAATTAGCATTAATACAATGCCTTATTTTCTATCTATAGGTCTTTTGACTATTCATGATTAGAATACTAATAAGGACTGTACTCGGACAAACAGACTAGCGTCCTGAGGTTCTCTTTAACCCGGAGTTGATATAATCAAGGTATAAAAGACAAATAGTTTCCATACATTATTAACTTGCAATACTTTGAATTTTGATTTCAATTTAACTTCGTGTTACTATTACAGCGTACACGTTTTGTCCACATAGGACTTCCTCTAAAACTATATGAAGAAATTTTATGGACCAGATATATGGATAAAACCTTGGCAGGACACATAAGGACATATTTTGCAGAATAAGAAATGTGAGTTACACAATAAGATTGATAATCACTGCCTAATAAATAGGAGAGTATGTGAATTGTGGTTCTTTGGCTATTTGTCAGTATGAGGAAACACCTACCAACTGTTGTATATAAGTGGTAGCGTAGATGTTATAGCCGTAGATGAGATTCAAACATGAGGAGTATCTAAGCAACACTTGGACTATCTCATAGTTTATAAACATGTTCTGTGCGCACATTATAAAGACATTCGACTATAGTGCTAAGTGATTTCTAATAGTTTATAGAACCCCAATACAATGTATAACTCCAAGAGTGTGTGATATGTATGAATGCTAGTCTCACCTCTTAAGGTGTGGGATGAGTTGGTGGACAGTAGGATGAGTCAAATCCTGAGACAATGAATTTATCCTGGCTGTCACTAAAATGATTGTATATGTCTTTTTTTCAGATTATTGCTTTTAAGTGTAACTGATATTGGGACCTTTTATAACATTTCCTGAAGAAGGTGTTGGCTGTGAATCAGTGCCCACCGAAACGCGTCGATGCCCCTAAAAAAGGAAACCACACAAAACCTATGATTGTTTTTGTGACATATATAACGGAAGTGATATCTAGTAGGGTCACAATTGATGAATCTTTGATTTGGTGGTTCTCTTTGTTTCAATAGGACTTATTTTGTTATTTTTCTTTTTGTTCCCAATCTTATGTTTTATGCTGCTTATTTCATTGCAACTGTAAATGTTTTTTTTTAAAAAGTGGTAGTTTTTTATGAATATTTGATGATTATTTCTGTATTGTATCATGTGACATTGTCATTGCCTCATAAATAGCTATACGACAATGTGTATTGTTTGATATTTGTGATTATCGATGAATTTTTTAATACATTTGTACAATCTATAATTTGTTGTCTCCCCTTTGACCATACTCCTGTTGTCCATTCTCATCCTACGACTGTAAGTTGTTTGGTGAGTGAAGTGTACTGTTGCCAAGGAGTCTATTCTTTTGTGACTAAGGTCCTTTCTGATGCCCCTCTCCTTTGGCCTAGGGGTCCCTCTCTCCTCTTTTTCATATATTAAAAGCGGATAACACAGTCCATGGGATCACAGTAGCACTGTAGATGCTGCAGAGATACATGTGCCACCTGCAGATGAAATAAACATACCCCTGAGAAGGGTCAGAGAAACAACTGTTATCACTGCGCTTGGGGAGCGTTCCGATAAAACTACATTTTAATTCGGAGTGCATGTTCTTGATTTGGATTCTTATCACGTCAAGGTTTTCGTTAGTCTCAGAGACCGTAGGATAGCTCAGTCTGAAAATGTACTCACTACAAAGCTCTCTATGTGATCTAAAAAAAAACGATTGAATCCCAGCAGCGCCGCCCATGTTTTTATTTAAAACAAGCATTTGCAATGCAATAGGTTTCGCATTTTCAAAATTTTGACCCATCGGTATTGTAAATGACAATGCCTTTTATCATTGCATGTTTTTTAAACACATAAATAAAACGCTTTGCCATTTACAATGCCAATAGCTCAAAATCTCACAAATGCGAGACCTATTGCATTGCAAATGCTTGTTAATTTCTTCTCTCCGTCTCCTCTTCAAAGTCCCTTCATTCGAACCATTGTCTCTCCTCCATGCAGTTGTCTCCATACATGGCCCTCTCCTTGCTTATTTATTTCCTGGCTCTCAATTCCCATCAGCAAATGGTGTAGTAGACACATAGGGCATCTCAAGGAAACTTTGCACACTCTTTTAAACATTTGCAAGGCCTTTTCAAATAAAAATAATGCCATTTTCACCAGCAGCTGACAGTCATTTCCTTTGATATGAGTGGCATCAGTTTAAGTCCTGTGGTTTGGTGGAGACCCCCTCACAGTCCCTATCTTGTACCTAGAATTGCTCCTTGCCCCCTTCCCTCCTGACCAAGGTTCCCCCTACAAGGTACCCCCTAGGCTAGCCCCCTTTTCTTTAGTGTGCACGGTCCCACCCAGACCCCAGTATTAACTTCATCCACAGCCATGATGATGCCCCTTCCCTCCCTCTCTGCCAAGATCCCTGTAGTCTATTCCCCCACCTCAACTTCCCATACTCCACACCGACCTCCTGTCCACCCACAATTACCCTGTCCCCTTCCACACATGCAGTGCTTAATTTGTAAAAATAAATAAAATAAGTGCAAGTGCTCTCAATAGGAGGCCACTGCATCTTGTACCACACATTGCCCCTGCCATGCTGCCAGTAACATTAACGCACAACTACTAACCATCACACTCCTACAAGTGTTACAATTCGGACTATTTAAGGCCCCCAAAGCTATAAAAATGTTTTGGGCGGCAGGTAATAGTCATTTATAATGTATTTTTAATGAATAATTAACTGTAATTGTGGGCATCTCTAAATTAGCCAGACAGCGCCACCGTGTGGCAGACTGTCACAGGCGCCGGTGCTTACAATTATGTGCTGGTGCCAAGCACCGGAAACCACCGACTCAAATTCAGCACCGCACCCATGTAGGTCTAGCTTTTCACATGTCTCTCAAAGCCTCGCCATTCACCAGAAGGACATCCTGCAGCTGAAAACAGCCCACTTGTGCAGGGTGAAAGCTTTGCAGCGCAGAAGTCGCAAACCTCCAATGATAAAAGCTAGGTAGGCACATCACAAACTGAGATACACCACAGTTTAACAGCTGATGCAGAACAAGATCAGCGTTTCAGCAATTAAAGTAATACGTTAATCTTTGTTGAGTTATATGGGGGCAATATGAGAAATATTCATGTGTCAGCAACAAAAGGATATAGCAGTTTAAGTAGATGAAACAAGTACACACACTTTAGGAACACTTCAGAATGGGACAGGTCTCCCGCAGCGAGAACAACCATGGCGTGGCCGTGGCTCCCCAGCAGATGGCACTCTAGGGGACTGCCTAATATTGCCATTACTTTCAGATGTCCCCCATACACCTTGCCCCCAGAGCTGCACAGTGCAAAGAGATAGCCAGGCAGCACCATTGCTGTGCAGCCTGCACCCCCCCCCTACGAGCAGCTCTGCATTGAGAAGCCGAGCATATGATCAATGCACCTGTGCTGGTATATGTGGTGTACATTTATCTATTTTTGATTTCCTAGTGAGGCATACATGAAGAACCCCAATGTAATAATTCCTTTATCCTTCGTATTTTTATAACACTTGCTAGCAGTGTGGCTTGTAGTCATTTGCCAGGAAATACAGGAGGAAATACTTGGTTTTCGTTTTTTATTCTGCCATAGGAAGCGGTCACATTAATTATTTACTTTTATTACTCTCTTTTGTTAAATAGGAAATAGGCCAGTTCAAACCCTGGAGTAGTGAAGAAACAGAGCAGCAAAACCTCACACATTTATACTTTGTGTTATTATTGTTCTCTATCTGATCATGTGTCTTCATGAGTAGCATTGCACAGTTTTGACATTTAGGTGCATATGTACAAGGAAGTGGCAGAGTGAGGCGTTACCCGTCATGACCTACCGCCTAACTCCGCCATTTCAGAAACGCAAGGCTGCATAATATTTACAAGGATTTGGTGCAGCCTTGCGTTTCTCCCTGCGGTTTGCGCTAAGTTTAGCAACTTAGGGTCAATGCAGGGGAAGGTTGTTTATGTGTAGGAAGGTGTCCCTTCCTGCGCATAAAAAATCTTTAAATGGCATTTAAAAAAATAAATAAAATTTGTGCAGGAAGGGGGACCTCCTTCTTCTGAATGAAGCAATCTAACTTTCGTCCCGTCTCACTGCTTCCGGCTTTCTCTAAAATTCTGGAAAAGCATATAAATGGTCAGCTGAATGTGGAATCTCAAAACTTTCTCCACACCTCTCAATCAGGTTTTAGAGCTGGGTTCTCTACCGAATCAACTCTTCTTGGAGTTACGGCAATGATTAGGCATAGGTTAGATGAGGGTGAAACAGTGGCCCTTATCTTGCTGGACCTTAGCGACGCATTCAACACAGTGTCTCTCTCTTGTTGAGAGCCTTGCAGGCTGTGGGTTTAACCACTTTAGCCTTGCAGTGGATCGGATCTTTTCTAGCTGGTCGAACCTTCCAGGTTTTCTCAGCATCAGCTAATTCAAACTCTTATCCGTCCCCTTATGGAGTTCCTCAACGTTCTGTGCTGAGACCACTGCTGTTTAATGTGTATGTCCGTCCTATAGCGGATGTTGTGGAAGAGGCTGATCTCTCCCTCTTTTCTTATGCTGATGGCAATCAGATCATTTTTTCCCTTACCTATGTTAAGGGGTCCGACCCTTCTGCTCTTCAGTCAGGTCTGAGTAAAGTTGCGTCTTGGATGCAAAACAATCTACTCAAACTGAACGGTGAAAAGACTTAAGTTATGATTTTAGTGAAAAAACATAATCTTTGGGGTCCTCAGCATTCCCCTCTGAAATGGGTGTGCTGCCCTCATCAGTACACCACATTCGCAATTTGGGTTTCATCATTGACGAGCATCTTTTTATGAAATAACAAGTCACCAAGATATCCGCCATCTGTTTTACTATTTAAAAATGGCAGAATTGTTTTTCATGGATGATCCCCCTCTCTACCCAGAAAACGGTAGTCCATGCCCTAGTCACTTCTAGGCTGGACTACGGCAATGTTCTTTATCTGGGCTCCAATAAAGCTATAATCCAAAAACTTAAAGTGGTGCAGAATGTGTCTGCTAGACTACTGTGTCAAATCTTCTTCAGTCACCGGCTTCCTTCATAGCCTTCATTGGCTGACCGTGGGGAACCGAATAAAATTTAAAGCCCTATGCTACAAGTTTAAAATTAAAACTGGAGTGGCCCCCAAATATTTGCAAAAGCTAGTTCAACCCTACCAACACTCTCGCCTTCTGCGCTCTGCCCACCAGATGGGGTTCTCTGTCCCGAAATTCAAACATTCTCGCATGCGTGGCCTGTCCTTTTCTTATTTAGGACCAACCCTGTAGAATTCTTTACCTATCTCACTACGCGAGGAAACCGTGTATGGTGTATTCCGCAGAAGCTAGAAGACTTGGTTCTTTAATTCTTAGATTCCTCCTTGCTAGACCTCAGTTTTCCTACCGGGCCAGCGCCGGGAAACTCCTCAGGGTAGCTGTGCGCCCTACAAATTCAAATTCAAATTTCTGCATGTTAGACTTGGCATCTTTTGGCTTGTTTCCCCCTTCTTTTTGCCTTCTGACCTCACGGTTTTGACTCTGTTTTTGCAGGTTTAGTGTCTCTGTGCACTTTCTCACTGCTGTCCAGTGTTAAAGTGCAAGTGCTCCTGTTGCTAATATGGAGTGGTGTTTCCATGATTGGAATGTTTGATTTACTGGTGAGGCCCTAGTAAAGAACACTGAGAGTGCCAGGGCTGGTAAATCAAATGCTACTAGTGGGCTTGCCGCACTGGTTGTGCCACCCACAGAAGTAGCCCTGAAAAGGTAACTCAGGCCTGCCACCGCAGAACTTTAGAACTGTTTTGGGCTAAGAAGACTGTCAAGAAGAAGAGCTGGAGATACTGTGAGGAGGAACTACCACTTTGCTGTGTGCTTTGCTGTGTTGGCCTGCAGTGGCTGCTTCTGTCTTGGACAGTGAAAGGACTGGACTTGAACTTTCTGCAATCTCTTTTTGTGAGTTTCTCCAAGTGCTTGAGGTAGAACTTGCCCTCTGTTCAAGAAGTCTCAGAAACGGTAAATACTTTTTTTTTTTTGTTTAATGAAATTTTGATAAACAGAAAAACATAGAATGCATCGTCTAGTAAACATGTTAAGAACCATTGTTCTATCCCATATAATTTCTTGGTCCTCTACTGGTAACCTTATACATAGAACAGGAGCGGTCATGTAAAGATCGAGGTTTGCATGTTTACATAAAGGTCAAAATTACTATAAAAAGCAAAAAGAAAGGCATTAACTAAAAACACACTCAAAATAAACCCCAACTAATTGGTTGTGATGAAATGGAGAGTCACAGCTTTGTATTCATTGTCAGCGATACACTTATTAAAGGGAAAGCATACATTAAGGAAAAGAACCATACGGTGACCTCACAACACTGACCCTCCAGTGGCTATAAGTACAACAGTGTCATATCCCCACCCAGTCTCTACTTACGCATCTGAGTGTCAAGGCCCTAGGGTCCCTCTGCACCATCCCCTGTCATGGCCCAGGTCCGAACCCAATCTTGGAATGGGCCTCAGATGTCCCAGGGTCTGGATGCTGCCGGCATTAGTTCCCAAAATATATTCAGTTGTTCCTGGCAGAGTGTGATGTCTGCTATCCAGCATTTGGTTTGTGGGATCCCGGACCTCCCCCAGGACATGGCTACATGTCTCTTTGCCAGGAATAGCAACATGGCCAGTAAGCGCCTGGACTTCACTGGTATGGCTTTCGTGTACCCCAAGAGACCCAGCAAGGGCGATTGGCTCCAGTCTTAGGTCAAGTATCTCATTTATGAAGGCAAAGATCAAGCACCAGTATTGCTCTATCTTGGGACAATGCCAGGCCAAGTGAAGGAAGGGAGCCTGCAAAGCGTTACATCTCCACCATCTGGCATTTTCCCGGAGACCCATACGCAGGTGCTCTATAGTACGTATGCAGGAATTTAAAATGGATCAAGCGTAGTTTATAGTTCAGGGAGAGCAGCTCTAGCTGCCCACAGCAAAACCTCCACTGTTCCTCAGTCAGGGGTGTGGGTAGTTCCTCATTCCAGCCCTCGAACGACATATGTTTGGCTATAGGGAAGTTGGGTTTGCATCGTAGTGTAGAGACGAGTGATCAACTTATGTTGGGCATTATTCGATATCAACTGCTCCAATCCATTCAAGGTTGGTGGGGGTGAGGGAAAAGAATCGTGCAGTTTGCGACAGGTGGCCCTGATTCTATAATACAAAAGCAAGTCTGAAAAGTGCGTGGTGCACGTCTCCGCATCATCTGGGGGGGAGTGGAAGGTGTCCCCTGGAGACAGATCAGCTAAGGTCAATCAGACCAATCTCACAGCCCTGAGCACTTCTCCTCCCTCTGCCATTGCCGGTATTGGGATTATATGCAAAGGGAGCAGATGGAGCAAATAACACATCATGTCCAGCTCTTAGACACAGTTGATGCCAAGCCCATCTAAGCGTCTCTGTAGTATCTATACTGTTTCTCGGTCTCTGGAATTTAGAAAAGATTGCCACATTCAGCGGAACCTGTGCAGCCCTATCTAATTCGATCGCTATATGTGGTTGGAACGGGCAGGGAAAACCCAGTGATGCAGAAACTAAGCCTGCGCACAGTAGGCATATAGAGAGATGTCTGGCGCACCCAGCCTACCCTGGTTGAGGGGGAGAGTTAAAAGCTCCCAAGCAAAACGAGCCTGCCCTCCATCTCACATGAGCGTAATGAACAGGGATCTGAGTTTATGTAAAAAGGCCTTAGTGAGAATAATGGGAAGATTGATGAAGTGATACAAAAATTTAAGCAGCACGAGTATCTTTGCGATGGCTATTCTACCCGCGAGTGAGAGCGGAAGATGCGCCCATGTCTCAAGTTTACTTTCAAACCAACTCACTGCTCGACTGAAATTCATCGTCCAGAGTTCCTGCACATCCCGACTGAGCCAAATCCACAAGTACTTAACTGGGTCCTCTGCCCATGTTAGTGGATAATCCAGTGTAAATGGGATCGTGTTATAGGTCAGAGGAAGGATTGTGGATTTTTTCCAGTTAATCTGGATCCCGGACAGGCCACCAAATTCGATTAATTCCCTCAGCAAGGTATGTGTGTTATTCACTGGATCTATGAGATAGAGCATGATGTCGTCCACGTACAGCGATATGGTCAGGCTGAGAGATGAAAACCCCACTCCCCTGTTTGTGTGATGTTGTAGAATCCTGGCAGCCAGGGGTTCCATTGCTACAGCAAAGAGGAGTGGGGACAAAGCGCACCCCTTTCTAGTGCCTCTGGATACAGTGAAACTCTCCGAAAGAAGGCCGTTGACTCTCAGCCTGGTTGTAGGACCTGTGTACAAAAGTCTGATTTGGGCAATAAAGGTGGGGCTGAGGCCCATCCTGTCCAATACAGCAAAGAGATAAGACCATTCAAGGGTGTCAAATGCTTTGGTGGCATCTAATAGTATAGTCGCCGCCAGAGTTTATTGATGTAAATAGCGCAGCAGAGCAAAGAATGTGAGCAAGTTATGTGCCGTTGACCAGCCAGGTATGAAACTGGATTGGTCTGGCCTCGCTATCAATGGAAGCAATGGCTGTAATCTCTGAGCAGTGAGCTTAGACAAGATTTTATTATCCAAATTAATTAGTGATAATGGGCGATAAGTGTCCTGGCAGGTAGGGTCATGATCAGGCTTCAATAATGTAAGTATGACTGCTTCGCGCATCAAGGGAGGGAGGGAGCCGGTTTCCAACAATTCTTGGTAAGTGTCTAAGAGTCTTGGGGCAAGTATGTCAGTATATGTCTTGTAAAAGGAGGCTGGTAGGCCATCAAGCCCGGGGGCCTTGTCATTAGGAAGACTGTTGATTACTTTTGTTACATCTTCCTGGGTATAGGGTTCATCCAGGTACTCCCTATGCGTGTTACTAAGTCAAAGCAACTCTAATGAGTCAAAATATTGGCATAGCTCCTCCTACATATCAGGAATGGTAGACATGTAAAGGTTTGCGTAAAAATTAGTTAAGTGATAAAGAATTTGTTGCGACCCTCGGATGGAGTCCCCCCATTCTGTTTGAGTTCAGTGATAATGTGAGTGGTTCTTGACGGCCTTAGCATACATGCAAGTGTCCTCCCAGGTCTATCGCCTTCCCCATACCTTCTAGCTGCGCTATATTTTCCACAAAACGTTACCTTGTGGTTAGCCTCCTCTGTATATTCAGAGAGCAGTTCTCTAGCTGCAGTCAGGTGTGTCCCAGTGTCAGATGTAAAGAACCTCTTCTCATTCTCCTTCAGTTGACTCTCAAGCATGCAGAGCCTCTATCTAATCGATTTTAGAACTCCGGCCTGTTTCGCTATACAAAAACCCTGTATAATCACTTTGAACACCTCTCACAGTGCATCCGCTGTTTCAACTGAGCCTTAATTTTCACTGAAATAGTTACTTATAGCTTGTAGAATCTCCTTGCGGAATTCTTGGTCTATCAGCGCCGTACTGGGAAGCCTCCACAAGAAGGGACGCTTCAGTACTTTGGGGTGATCTAGCTGTAATAAGCATGGGGTGTGGTAAGAGAAAGTTCTGGGGGGAAGGGAGACATCCGAGGTCCACGCCGCAATGTCATGGGACACAACCCAGAAGTCTAGCCTGGACCATGTACTATGCTGTGTGGTCACGCATGATCCCTCTAATTTATCTGAATTTCGGTGTCTCCATATATCTACCAGATCGTTAATTTGGATCAGAGGATTCAGTGCTTCACTCGCCCTGGGATGCAAGCTGTGGGACGCTCAAAATAGCATTAAAATCGCCCCCCCAAATGACTGTGTCACAGTCCAAGCCAGCAATGAGTGCCCAAATCATGTGAAAGAAATCAGCGTCGTCTATGTTTGGCCTGTATATTGCCTCGAATACTACCTCCGTTTCATAGAGGGAGCCTTTGAGAACAATAAACCTGCCCTCTATGTCAATGTGTGTATGTGTTGTTATCCAGTTCAACCCCTTACACGTCAATATGGCAACTCCACGTGAATAATTAGAATAGCCTGTGGAGTACGTCCTGCCCCAGTGGCAATGTTGTAGTTTAGCACTTGACGCATCCAGGAGATGCGTCTCCTGCAGGAAGCAGCAGTGTATCTTGTGGTGGATAAAGTATGCGTGTTTTATCCTGGCCTTCCTGTGGTCATTCAGACCTCTGATATTCCAAGTTAAAAGCATCAGGGATGTAATTGTACGTCATTACAGTGCATTCTGTGTATATCTCATTCCTCCCTTTATCGGCTAAGTAGGTGTTGAGTGACAAGAAAAACAAGCATTGCTCTGTTGCAATCCCCCGCTCTCCCACCCACCCACACCAACCCTCCAAATAGGTTGAGTCACATTATCCCACCCTCCCCCCAACTTCAAACAAACCAAAAACATGAATAATCTGAATAAGAGTGGGAGATATCCTTTGGGGCGAGATTTCGCCGGCTAACACCTTGGTAAAATACCAGGTGGTTGAGAGTCTCCATGAGAACGTGACTCAAACAAACAGAACCATAGTATTCCGACCCTCCATCCAATCCGGGGGACAGAGGCTAGTAAGACGGCAAAGTCTAGCATAAGGTACAGCGGTAATGAGGTGTTCTTTTACACCCCCACAGCACATTAAATGCAGATCAATACAGAGCGAGCTCAATTTAATCGTTGTCGCTCAGTGTTCCCTATGTGCGCTCTGTGGATTTCACCTGCTGTTTGTTTCCCGCGGCGTGTTTGGTAAATTTTAAAGATGATTTTGCATCCGTGAAAAAGTGCTGGTTTCCTCATGAGTAACTCTCAGCTTGGCCGGGTATATAAGGGCGTATGTGATACCTGTCTGTCTGAGGAGACGTTTGGCGGGGACAAATTCACGCCTCGCCGATTGTACCGCTGGGGTAAAGTCCAGAAAGATGGAGATCTGGTTTCCCTGGTGTGAGAAAGTGGCTCTGTATATACTGTTCCCAAATAGGTACAGGGTGTACAGAGTCCACAGTCCCCAGAGGTTTGGCAGAGGCTAAAGTTAGATATAACCTTACTATCTAAAGTGGTAGCTTGGTCGAGCAGTAAGGCAGTATCAGAGGACAGTGTAAAGCATTTGTTGCACACACTCAGCCAGCAAAGGGTCTCACACATTCAATAACTGAACTCTAGGCCAATGGTTTATATATAAAAAATATATGCTTGTTTTATTTTAGAATCAACAATAGGCATTAAAATATACTTTCTCAGAATGAGATGCCTTATATAAATACTTTTGCAATATGCAATTGACTTTTGTTGAAAGTTACAAGTGGTTGCAATAATAACACACTTCTAAACACAATAATGCATTGAGTTCAATGGAAGTTTCAAGTTATTTGCCACAGATTTCTTTTAGGATTACTTTTGGAATTCCAGGACTAGATCCTAGATTCAGTCCTGGGTCAGTACTTGGAATCAAGTGATAAAAGTCGACTTAATTACTGTGATGATTTTTAGACAATATTTTGCTATTTTAAAAGATGAGACAGAAAATATTTCATAGAAAACAGTCAATGATTCCCTATGCCAGAAAATTCAAGTTGTATGTATAGTATGTTCTCGTTACTTTTGTAATCCAGTACTGGGTGCCTAGACTCAGTACTGGGACCTTTATCCAAAACAGGTAAGTAATTAGGTTTTCAGATATTATACGATTTTTAAAGAATATTCAAAGATTGCAGAAATTAACACTTAGAAGAAATTTCACAGAAAAACAGTCAATGATTTCCTACGGAAGAATATTGGGTTACTGGTAAGTACCGTTGTAAGTATTTTTCAGAGTCAGTGCTGGGCACCAAGATCCAGCACTGGGAGCTCACCTAAGAGCAGGTGAGTATTTTCGTTTTCGTTACTCGGCTGATTTTTGGTGAATATTTTAAGTTTTGAAAATTTCAGGAAAAGCCAGTCAATGTTATCCTATGGAGAAAATTGAGTTATCGGTTTAAAGGTAAGTACTCGACTGGCAGAGTTAAGGTTCTGGGCATAGACTCAGGGGTCTCCCAGGGTCAGGTAGGTACAGTTGGTTCACCCTCAGCGGCACAAGGGCGGCCGGGTGCAGAGAGAGTTGGGCCCAATGTTATACTATGAGAGGTAGGGGGCCTTGTTTGGTGGCTGCTGACTAGCAGGCCACGCGGCTGTGGGAGCTGGGCTCCTGGTCACTTACTCAGGGCAAGTGGGGAAGTAGGTATGTGTAGAGATTGCACTGCCAGGGCCACTCGGGCGGCTGGGTGCAGGGTGCTTTTGAGCCTTCGGGTGCTCAATGGATTTCAATGGGAAATCTTCGGTTTAGAAAAAGACTGCAAGCTCGGGGACGAAGATTCTTCAGGTGCCACCACCACTTCGAGAGGTAAGTTGGGTAGTTGGATGGTAGGTAGGTACCCCGGGATTGGGCACAGGGGGCCGCGGGGCGCCTGGAGCCGGGGTGCCTTTTGGTATCGGGAACTCTTACCCTCTGTTGATCGTGGTTGGGCGGGCACCTTGTTCTGAGACTGCAGGCTTCTTCAGGAGTGTTGAGGGAGGTCCTTGGGGGCCAGACTCGGGGTCACAGTCGCCGTGGGGTCATCCTTGTGGTCTTTGTTCACTCCGGCACAGGCCAGGTTTGGCTGGTGCAGAGTGTGCTGGGTTCGCGGTTCCTGGTTGCTGCCAGGGATTAGAAGTAGATTTTGAGTAGAGTCTCTACTCATGGGAGTCCCGGGGGTTTAGAGTCAAAAGGTAGCCAGGTCCTCCGGGGTTTGTGAGGTTGCTGGCCACAAGAGATGCCGGGTTGGAGCAGGAGCAGGTTCGAGGGTCGACAGGCCGGTAGGGCTGGGGCCAAAGCAGTTGGTGTCTTGCTCTTCTTAGCAGCTGCAGGGCAGGTCTTCTTTCTTCTAGCTCCTCTTCGGATTTTGGAATCTGAAATCTGGGGAAGGAAGGTTCAGGGTGCCCCTAAATACTAGATTTAGGGGCTTTACAGGTAGGTGAAGGGCAGGGACCAATGGGTCCCTGTCCTAGGGTGGGTACATCCCCTATCCTGCCTCTCTCCCGTGGGAGGGGGCAGTAGCCTAGTCCTGATTGGGCAAGCCTTCCCATCTTCAAGATGGCGAGAGCCCGGAGACGTGCGTCACCTCGCCTCCCCCACCTGAGGGGTGGGGTTGGCAGGCTGGCACATCCCCTGTCCTTATTTGGGATTTCCGGCCAAGCTTCCCACCGGAGTGGGGGGTTGCAGTGGCCTGGGGAAGCTCACAGAGACAGCATGCCTTTGAAGCTTCCCCCTGCCCATCCTGGGGGAAGAGATTTAGCACCTCGCCCAGGATGTGCATTGTTGCAGACCCAGGAGAGCAGGGGCTCTCCTACCCAGGGGTCCGGCAACATGTCAGCTGTGTGGCAGCCTAGGCAGCCTCAGAACAGACTTGGATTGTAGGTTTAGGTTTCAGGGGGCCTCTCTAAGATACCCTCTGTGGTGCTTGGTACATTAAATCCCACACTGGCATCAGTGTGGGTTTAATGTGCTGAGCAGTTTGATACCAAACTTCTCAGTCTTCAGTGCTGCCATTATGGTGCTGTGGAGTTCGTGTTTGACAAGCTCCCAGCACCATGTACTCTTAGATGGCAGCACTGCCCTTACAGGACCCAGGAATGGACCTGGGTACTGTAGGGGCACAGGGCTCCTGCCTCTGTGCCCACACCCCTGGCATAGGGCACCCAGCTAGAGGGGTGGCTGATGTATGCCAGGGTAGTGTAGGTTGTGGGCATGGCACACAGGGATGTGTGCCATGTCGACTCTCTGTTTTGTCTTGTACCCAGACACTCAGCCTGCAAGGGCAGTGTGTGTGTTAGGGTACAGGGCCTCTAAGGATGGCACAATGAGTGCTGCAGCCCTTAGAGGCCTTCCCTGGTCACAAGGCCCTGGGTACCTAGGGTACCATTTACCAGGGGCTGACATGTGGCCAGGGTTCGCCAATTTGGGTTTTGGCTGTTAGGAAGTTTTTAGGGAAGGAACACAGGCCTCGGGCACCTGATTGGCAGGAGCCCAGGGCACAACAAGGAAAAGTGCATCAACTATTAGGCAAAAAAGGGGGGGTTACTGCAACAGAAACCCACTTTCTTACACCTGGTGCGTGATCTGGCCCATTTCTCTGGCTACCCGCAATATGGTGTCTCTGTCCCGGTAGTTCAAAATACAGCCCAGGAGAGGCCTTGGTGTGCCCCCCACTGGTGGTTTGGGGGCCAGGGATCTATGGGCCCTTTCCACTATGAACATCAGTGAGAGAGAAGTCGCAAAAAGATCGCGAAGGAGATTTTCAACAAAGTCCTCCACCTTGCCCATGGCTGTTGTCTCAGGGATTCCAGTTATGCGAACATTATTGCTGCGGGATCTAGCCTCTAAGTCCTCATTCTTGGCTTTGATAACTTCCAGCACTTTCTCCATATTCAGTAATTGTTCTCGGGACTCCATGTGGAACTCATGCGTGTCGGAGACCCGGTTCTCAAGTTGATCTATCCGAAGCTTGTGTGAATTCACTTGTTTCTTAACTTGATCTAAACGATCCGTGAGCTTATCAATTTTAGTATCGCTAGTTTTTAGGCTGGAGCCCACCTCAAGAAGAATAGAGTGCATATCGTCGCTTCCCCCCGCCGCAACCGATCCATGCTCATTTTCGGGTTCAGTCTCTGATTCAGCGGTTCTGATATTACTTTTATTTTCGAAGGGGAGCTTGGTTTGTCTATTATGTGTCTTACCCATTTCCTTGTTAGGCCATGCTACCAGTTCACAAGGGTACGTTCCATGCAGCTGCTGAATAGTTTGCTGCTCGGGCGTGGCGCGCTCTTTGGCCTCTCCACACGAGGGACCCAGCAATGGGACTGTTGGAGAACAGAGCGTCTAATTTGCAAAGCCGTCGAGAATTGTGCAAACCAAATAAGGGGACCCGGAGCCTCCCCCCGACTACTGAGCAGGGATCAGTAGCACAGAAAGCCGCCTCGCCCCCAGGTTTGAGGTACTGTATGGGCACAGGGAGCCGTCGCTGCCTTTTCAGTCACCCCGTGCAGTTGATGCTATGCACCCTCTGATCCTGCTTTGCCTGTAGGCATGTATATAAGCAGCTTCTCCAGCACAATGACGGTCAAAGGTGTGCTCAGTGTTAATTAAGTGGCTCAGCAGACTCCCCTTGCCATGTGTGGTGGATTCTCCTTATGCGCAATTTGGCTTCCGATTCTCCCGGATGCCCGGGCCTTTCCCACGCTCCTCGGCAAGGGCCACTGCACACGCCCACAGCTATGGCGCATAGCGGGTCCCGGAGGCCGTCCGTCCAGCCGATTTTGCCAAAGGAGCCTACAGCACAATATCTGTCAGCAAGGGGACGCCGTCCCACAGGGCAGACTCCAGCACCTGGAACATATCCGGCCATGCCTGTGTAGTCTGAGCTGCCCCGCGAGTTCTCCCCCACCTCTCACCTTCAGATCGGCACGCCCTCTGCGCTCAGGGGCCAGCCGCGGAGCCCCAGTCCGGTCTCTAGGCTCGATGTTGCATCCTTCGTCCAGGTGCAGGCAGGCCGCAAACCTCAAGCCCCGGGGCTCCAGCAATGCCGCGTGTCGATGCACATGCTGATGCGCTCCGGGCCCGCAGCAAGCACACGCAGATCCGAGTGCAGCTTGGAGCAGCTCGTAACAGTCCAATGGCGCCTGACCCAGCCTCCAGACCGAGGTTGATCGGCTCCCCAGTGGACGGAGACTCGTTCACTGGTAAACTTCGGCAGTCACGCTCACTTCGCACTGCAGCACCTGATGCCTGCCAACGGCAATACTCCTGACTTCAACCCCAAGGAGTTCGATCTGCAACGCGTGTGACTTCATGGACTCGATGACTCCTGCACCAACCTCCGGAACCAACGCCTGCAGACACCGTGCTTTCGGAGCTCAACGAGAGGTCGCCGATGCCCTGCACTTCGAAAGGGACTGTTTTGCGGGTTTTCCTGACACCGTAGCTGGCCCGCGACGCCACGGTCAGCCAGAACTGTTTGGAATTTGTTGTTCACAACACCGTGATAGCCCCAGGTGGAGCTATTGACTTCAAGGAATTTTATTTCAAGTTTATTCGGATAACTGAAGAGTTCTAAGTACTGTATTGTGGATTTGTTATTGTTTTTGGTCTTGTCTTAAGTATATAAAAATACTGGTGTGGTGTCCTTTTGTAGTGCTTTCACTGTGTTACTGTTGGTTATGTGCAAATGCTTTACACACTGCCTCTAAGATAAGCCTGACTGCTCATGCCAAGCTACCAAGAGGGTGAGCAGGGGTTATTTTAGGAGTGTAACTCTCTTATCCTGACTAGAAGGAAGGGTCCCTACTTGAAAAAAGGTGCAAACCCTTGCCAACCAGAGACCCCCATTTCTAACACTGCACATAAATAATCCAAGGCTTTTTGCTTTTTCCATGTGTGCTGCACAAGACAGCACACATGGGAAAAGCAAAAACGAGGAGAAATAAAGCATTTCTCCTCATTTCACCAACTTAAGACCAGGTTTTTCCTGGTCTTAATTTTGACGCTGTCTCCTATTTATGCTGGCCTTGTAAATAGAGGGCAGTGTCAGAATCAATGGGTGTTGCGGTGGAATGCCCATGGCAACACCGATTGCTCGCCCCTTTCACGCAATAGCGCATTAAGTGGCTTAACGCTGCCTTGTAAATAAGGCGAGGCCCCTATCGCCATGGAAACGTCACAGAAAGTGACATTCCCGTGGCAATATGGGCTTGTACATATGCCCCTTATTTTTATTGTTAGCTCTGCCTGAAGAGTCTGGAGTTAGGATGACAGACAGGAGGGTGGGACAAAAGCAGCCCTGGCGAATTCTGTCATAGCAGCCTCCATATTGTATGAAGAGAGCAAATGCAGCGAGCAAGCTTGAACTCTGTAAGGAAGGGCTGCAGAAAGTGTTTCCCCCAAGAAACCTTTGGAAAAAGGGAGTAAAAGGTCCATTTTACAACACACTGTTCATAATGTACTCTCTTTCTCACCATCACCTTTTCCCCTTATTAATCCTTTCTTTTGCTCTCTTTTATCAATCGCTCTTCTCTTTTCAGTGATCATAACAACTCTATCATTTTCTCCTCATTTCCCCTTTTTTTTCGCTACTCCTGTCCTACAATCCCTCACTCCTTCTTCACCATTACTTCTCGATCCTTCCACCTCCTTCGTATCAATCCTTAACTCTTTAGGTCGAGGACTACCGGTCTGCCGAAGGCAGAACCGGAAGTCGGAGATTTTATGTTTTCTAGAGTGGCTATTTAGCCCGCCTCTCTTTTTGCTTCTCCTCCATTGGCTGGCTTCCTAAATGGAGGCCCGCCATTGGAGGAGAGAGCCGTCCCTCCAAATAGGCTCCGTCTTTTTCAGATTCGGGGGCGTGTTCCGTGCTGTTCTTTCCACTTTTTAGCCACGCCCTTTTTCGAACAGCAGGAACACGCCCCCGAATCCGAAAAAGTTTGGAAGCTCCCATCCGCCATTTTTTCACGGATCGTCTGGCCGTGAGGGTCTTCTTGCTGTTGCTCTCTCGCGCTGCCCGCCTAGTTAGGCCCTGTATCTTAATTAGTAACCACGTTTCACATTTCCATCTACTACTCGTGTGTCGCCCCAGCGCTGCGTCCTCCTCGCTGCCCTGCACACCTGGTTTTCACGCCGTGCCTTTTGTTTGCGGTGAGTGTAGTTTCTTTTGGGCACCAAAGACCCCCTCCACCCCCCACATGCATCTCGTACAAGGTGCAGCATTGAATAGTCCTCCCTATTTCGCCCCGGGCTCTCCCGGTTTAGCCGTGCGGCTGCTGGCAACGGGCTGTGGGTGTTCCTTCCTCCCTCCCTCCTAGCGGCAGGGGAGGAGTGCGCAGGACTCTGTCTCTCCCCTCTTCGTTTCTTCGGTATCTACCCACGTCCGGTTGTTTCTTTCTCGCCCTCACTCTCTTAAACGAATCTCTCTCAAACTCCCCTCTTCATTATTTTCTTCTTTCCAATAGCTGACCTAATTCATCTCCCACTCTTGCCGTCTTTCTCACCTTGACTCCGTTCTCTCTTTCTTTACAACTTGACTTGTTAATCATCGTGCCTGCGCTTGTCTTACGTGGGACTGAACTGCTTCCGTCACACGTGATCAGCTCCCTGCATTCCAACCCTTGCCACTGGCATGGCCCCCCTTTCTGCTCCCCAGAACAGACCCGACTCCTACCCAGCCTGCCCTGCTTAAGTCTCTGGAGCAGAAAAGTTGAGTTAGTGAATGGGTGGGCTGGGTCATGCCATCTCATGCTCAACGGCTCTCACTGACATTGCCCGGCCTGGCTCTGAGAAGAAAAGCAGCTTTTTTCACTCTCCCTACTTGAGGAAAAGCAGCCGATCTGCATACTCACAGCAGCTGGGAAACAAACAGTTCTTGCAGGGAAACAACGACCTGCAAAAAGTAACACCTACCCATGCCCCAGCTGAAGAGGTAATCCAGACGTGCCGGGCAAAATTCCATTGGAAATGGTTGAGAGAATTCTTTTTTATTTACAAACGTTAAAATAACAGAAACGGGGGCATTTTCATCCTTATTGCTACATACATGTAAACAAGGTTTTATTTAAAATGGTGCTTGATAACTTGTTATGTATCTTTATTCACTTGGAGCATAGTCCCATACCCCCCATAGAATGCTCTGCACAGGGGGCGTATCCCCCAGCAAACGACGGAGGGCTGTCTGTTAAACGCATGTTGGGAATGAGATGAACAGAGACCCCGGTCATGAGCCAGAGCACCCCCCCCCCACACACACACACACTCCTTTGGAATCAGGGTACATATGCAAAAGCCCTCTCTCTGTTAAAGGGTGAAGGATGTAAGGCGCCTGAGAGGGGGGCATGTCCCCCTCCCCCAAGTCTGTCTATCCAGACATCAAGTCTGGACATATGTACTTCAAACACGCAGAAAACAATATTTAGCAAAATGTCGGCATTTTCTATCTCTTCTAATTAACAGGGTTGGTATCTCTTGCTTGTTTTCTATTTTCTTGGGGAGAGCTTTGAAGTCGCCAGTAATGAGGCCAGGAGCTCTGACACACATCTTGGGGAGCATGGAGGAGGAGCTTGAAGTGGTGGGGGCCCGACTGGGGTGGCGGACGGGAAAGACAAGGTACTGGTGCTAGATGCTGGAGAAGAGGAAACAGACTTTTTTGCTGGGCGGGAGAATATGAGGTCTTTATTCAGAGTACAGCATATGCTGTGAACTGATGGCAAAGAACTCTGTACTTTAGACCTGGCAGAAGCAGAAAGAACAAGAACAGTGCTTCGATGTGAGTACAAAGAAGTGGAGAGTAGGCAGTGCAAGCTTCCATCGCCACGTTATATATACAGCGCAGGCACAGCACCGCAAGCTTCCCTCTCAGACAGAACAGACACTATAGTCAGCAGCAGTGCAAGCTTCCCTCACATAGAGCATAGTACAGCAGCTCTACCAGACCAGGGGAGGGGGGTGCGGGGGGGGGCGCAGGCGGGACACACACACACACACACACACACACACCCACAGCATCAGTGCAAGCTTCCTTAACGTAAATAACAGGTACAGCACTGGCGGCTCTCTATCTCACTACCTCACTCTCTATTTCAATACCTCACTCTCTCTCTCTATCTCACTACCTCACTCTCTCTCTGCTAATGCAATAGGTATCACATATGCAAAAAAAAAAGCTAATGCCAATAGAAATGACAATGCCTTTTATTTAGGGATACAAAAATGATAAAAAAATAATGAGCAATACCAATCGCTCTACCTATAATATTGCCGAGACCGTTGCATTGTAAATGCTTGTTTTTCTTGTTCTCCCTTACGTACTTTTCAAATCTTTGTAATCCTCTTTCTACCATAACTGCCCTGCCTCGTCCTCATCCTTGTATCTCTCCACTTTTCTGTCTGTCTTCGATTTTCCTTCACATTCCTCATTACACTTGCCTTATAGTACCCCTTTCTCAGCTGAGTCCTTTGTCTCCCTTCTCGATTCTATCAGTCTCCTTTCGCCCCTACTTCTTTCTATCTCTCCTCTATACTCTTAAAGGAACAGCTGAATAACAATAAAGGTACTACCTGTAAACCTATACTTGAGCAAGAAAGGTTTGAAGATGCAAATCATATGGAGTCAAATAGTATTGATCAGATTGGAAATGTGGAAAATGCATGGTCCCACAATGCATTAACATGCTGTCCATTCCCAGCCCTCAGCTTTGCATCGATTAAGGAACAGTGCCCTCACCTGACCCTAAGTGGCTGAAGTGTTCTGAAGAGCTGGTAATTAAAGTAGGCAGTGGCAGAGCGAGCAGGTTTCGCCTTTGGGATCAATTTTCAATGCCTTTTGGTGATGCTGTACAGCACTAGGGAAAAGACAAAGGGGCAGATTTACAATAACTGGCGCATCTCTGCATATCAACAGGGATGCGCCAGTTATTTTGCGTCACGGCAGACACCTCTTACGCCACCATGGATGCGCCGCATTTACAATGCGGCGCACCATGGGGCAAGAATAGACAGATGCGTGACGCATCTGCTGCCGTAAAGGTGATGCATTGCTGGAGTCTCATCGCAAGCGCGATGTAGCTCCAGCAAGGCTTGGGGTGCACCTATGCCTAACATGCTGTGTCAATCCTTACGCCTGCGTCAAGCAGGTGCAGGGTTTTGACGCAGCATGGCGTAAAAGTTTTTACTCAGCCACTTTTAGGAGGCGTTCCTGCGCCGGAACCCCCCCCCACCGGTACGCCCACATGTGGCGCAGGGCTTTACAACGTGACGCATCTCCCTAGATGCGTCACGTTGTAAATACCCCGCAGAATGGCGCAGGCTTTGCGCTGCCGCTGCATCACAAAAGTGACGCAACGGCGGCGCAAATGTGGCGTGCGGTGCTTGTAAATCTGCCCCAAAATGCTTTTTCCAGATGCAGTGCAGCATCGTCAAAAAAAAAGACAAAAAAAGAAAGGTGAGAAGAAGTGACCACTGCCGGCAACCACACAATTTTGTTTGCGTAGGCATGCATGGTATGGGATGCGTGCACATGCGCAACAACTCGCAACAGCGTAATGACGTGGAAGACTTTCCATTGTTTTTTTTTTGTTTACTGAATCAAGATGGCAGACACTATTTGGATCAGTAAATTTTAAAAAAAGGCAACACAGAAGGGCAGGATGAAAAGCACACGATGGAGAGAATAATGTCAGAGGGGAAGCACAGGTGAAAGAGAATGAGAGAAACATGGGGGTGGCTTAGAATCAAACAAAGGTGCGAGCAACGGAGGCGGGTAAGCACAGAAGGGAGAGAGCAACCCGGAGCATGGGTTGTAGGAGGGAGAAGTACAAGAGAGAGAGCAGCACAGAGCGCAGCGGTGGGCATTTGCGGAGAGCCCAAAAGGAAGAGAGAAGGAAAACACATGCACCCTCATGGAGAGCTTAACCAGAAAGAAAAAAACGTTCACTAGAAGTGAGCGATGGAAGGATACAAGTCAGCTAATCAAAGCACTGGCAGACAACCTCTGCTCTTTGGGGGGACACATATAAGATGGAAAAGCTGGGGCACGGAAGCCCACCAGATAAGAAGCAAGGAAATAAGAGTGACAATAAAGGCAACCCATTGTAAGCTATGGGTGGGCTGTACGTTTTCGGTAAGCTCACTATAGGTCTTTCACAATAATGTTCTAATAAACCAAGGGTACTAAAGTTAATGCTGAGAGCCGGAGGAGAAGGGTTGCATTTCCTTTTTAGGTCTCGCCTGACCCAGCGCATGCGCTGGTCTGGCGAGACATTTTGTGAGGGCTCCAAAAAGTGCTACCATGGCCAGCCTAGAACTACAGTGCATGTGCGCGGGCGCGCGCGCCGTGCTTAATCGCGATTACTTTCACTTTCGCTTTGATGTTTGATCGCGATTACTTTCACTTTTGCGGCCGCATGGCCGCTTTGATGTTCTCCGTGAGCCAATGCTTCAACAGATTGCAGCAGTTAAAACAAGCATTGGCATAGCCAATAGGTCTCGCTTTTGGGACCTTATAAGTATTTAGTTATGCAACTGTTGCATGGCTAAACACTTATAAGGTCCCAAAGGCGAGACCTATTGGCTATGCCAATGCTTGTTCCATCTTCCCTTGTTCCTCTCTGTGACCTGTAGAATAGGCACATTCTTTCCCTTCAAACCTGTGATGAATGCAGGTTTTTTACCATCACTGACCTCCATTGTGTATCCTTCACCTACCTCATGTGGAATCTACAGCCTTAGACATCTCAATGCCCAGCAGACCTTGATGCTTGTCTTTCTCTCTGCCCCTCTTCTAATCCCATTGTCTCTGTCCCTTTACTAACCTTACACTCCAGTCAGTTTCTCGGCTTCTCTTCTGCCTCATTTTCTGACACCCCCTCTTTTTACGCTTTCTCCCTACATTTTCCTTTCTCTTACACATTTTATTGGCATCATTTTCATTTCTTTTTAGTTCATGTGCTGCTTGGAATTTTAGCTAGTTTCCACTGCACAGTTTTAGCCACCAGACACAAACAATGAATAAGAACGCAGAAGCTTCAAATAAGCCGCTCATTCTCAACCAATTCGATCTGTGCATGAAAAATTTATTAGGGCATTTGTCTTTTGCTGCTCGCAGGGCAATCAATGCTGCTCCCTTTTCAAGCGGGACAAATGTTTCTGTAACACTCTCAGGTTAAATCTCTTTGTTTTATTCGAAGATGAATCCTCAACAAAAGTTTGCCAGACTTGTCCAAAAATATTATGTACATTTACATAATTCAAAGACTTCTAGTATATTGTTACATTTATATAGTGCTTCCTACTTCTGAGGATTTCCACATATGGCCTAACTTGTCAAATGCCTTCATTTTGAACCGTCTCACCACCTGTTCATTTTTTCACTACTGCCCATAAAAAAACAAGCATTTATAATGCAATAGGTCTCACATTTGCGAGAGTTTAAGCTATTGGCATTATAAATGACAATGCTTTCTTTTATCTGTTTTGATAATTAACACATAAATAAACGCATTGTCAATCAATCAATCGGGGTTGGGAAAGCGCAGCTACTCAACGGTGAGAGTCTCAAGGCGCTAGGGGGAGGAGGGGCTGCTCCATTGAGCGCTGGGGTCATCCGAAGAGCCAGGTCTTGAGGTCCTTCCTGAACTGGAGCAGCGTAGGGGCTCGCTGGAGGTGGAGGGGGAGGTAATTCCAGGCCTTGACTGCGAGGTAGGAGAAGGACTTTCCTCCCGTTCTGGTCTTGTAGATGCGTGGGATAGTGGCCAGAGAGTGGCCAGCTAATCGGAGGTGTCTCTTGGGTGCGTGGAAGGAGAGCCAGTGGTTTCAGTAAGCTGGTCCGATGTTGTGGAGGGCCTTGTATGCATGAGTGAGGATCTTGAAGGTTAATCTTCTTTCAACAGGGAGCACGTGGAGATTGCCGAGTTGTTGGTTGATGTGGTTGTTAGGGGGGATGTCTAGGATCAGTATGGCTGCAGTGTTCTGGACGGTCTGGAGTTTGAGAAGTAGTTTCTTGTTGATTCTGGCATAGAGAGCGTTGCCGTAGTCCAGTCTGCTACTGATGAGGGCGTGTGTGACCGGTTTTCTGGATTCGGATGGGATCCATCTGAACGTTTTTTGGAGTATGCGGAGGGTGTTGAAGCCGGCCGAGGATACAGCGTTGATCTGGCGGTTCATGAAGAGTGATGAGTCAAGTATGATGCCAAGGTTTCATGCGTGGTCTTTCGGGGTGGAGGGGTTTTTGAGGGCAGGGGGCCACCAGGTGATGTCCCAAGGGGAGGGCCAGAGCCAAGGTTGAGTGCTTCTGTTTTCTCAGAGTTGAGTTTCAGGCACCTTTTCTTCATCCAGCTGGCGACGGCTTTCATCCCCTCTTGGAAGTTGTGCCTGGTGATGTTGGGTTCTTTGGTGAGGGAGAGGATGAGCTGGGTGTCGTCGGTGTAGGAGACGATGTTGAGCCCATGGTTTTTGATGATGGTTGCGAGGGGCCATGTAGATGTAGAAGAGGGTAGGGCTCAGGGAGGACCCCTGGGGCACTCCACATCTGGTCTCTGTTGGTTCCGAGAGGTAGGGCGGGAGTCTGACTCCCTCAGTTTTGTCTGTGTGAAATGAGCATATCCCTTCAAGGGCCTTTCCGCAGATGCCGGCGTCATTGAGTCTGGTGGCTAGTGAGTGGTGGGAGATGGTGCGAAGGCAGCTGAGAGGTCCAGGAGGATGAGGGCCCTAATTGGCCCTGGTTAAGGAGGGAGCAGATGTCATCAGTGACAGCTAGTAGGGCAGTATCAGTGCCTTGGTTGCTGCGGAATCTGGATTGGGAGATGTCCAGGACATTGTTGGCTTCGGTGAAGTTTGCTAGCTGGGTGTTGATGTCCTTTTCGATGACCTTGGCTGCAAATGGAAAGAGAAAGATGGGCCTGAAGTTCTTGAGGCCCGTTGGGTCTGCAGAGGGTTTCTTCAGGAGGGGATTGACTTTGGCGTGTTTCCAGTCATCGGGGAATGTGGTGGTTTCGAGGGAGCAGTTGCTTATCCGGCGTAGTTTGGGTGTGATAGCCGTGGCGGCTCTGTGGAAGATGTGGGCTGGGCAGGGGTCTGAGGGTGCTCCTGAGTGGATGCTATTCATGGTCTTTAGGGTGTCTTCTGTAACCCTGGGCGGACAACTACACTACGCTCGCGAAGTTTGCGCAGTTTGTGCTACTTCGCGCTACGTGAATTGCACGTAGCACAGTGCAAAATTGTGTAGCGTAGCGTAGTTGACATTTTTTGCTCGCTCGCGGTCCTCAACATCAAGTTGGCGACCGCGAGCGAGCAAAATGACATCCCGGCGAGACTTTTTCCTCGTTCGTGATCAGCAACATCAAGTTGTCGATCGCGAGCGTGGAAAATAAACCTCCCGGCCAGATTCTCAACGAGGGGAGGTCAGGTTTCTCATTGCGAGTGGTCGCGTATGCTCACGACCGCTCGTGATGAGAAACGGCCAGTCCGAATTGAGAAAGCTGTCGCTCGAGTAAAAATCTATTAGAGCGGCAGAAAACGACCGCTTGCACTGTGCAAGATGCTGTTTGCAATGATTGCGCAGTGCGGACAAGCATCCGGCACTGTGCAATCATCGCGAACAGCGTACTACGCAGTATCCCGCATAGTGCGAAATGCACCTCACCTAGCTACGTGTAGCGCTACTACGCGAACTACGCCCAGGGTCAGTCTTCTGTCGTGAGCGGGGTCCAAGTGATCAGGGTCTGTTGAGTGGCGTCGCTGGGGGTGGGAGCTGGAGCAGTGCAAAGTTCTTGGATGTCAAAGTTGTTGTAGATCATCTTAATCTTGAGGTGAAAGAAGGTGCTGAGTCTATTGCAGAGGTCTTGGGAGAGTGGGATGTCTGTTGTTTTGCTGTTGGGTTTGGCAAATTCCTTGATGATGTAGAAGAGTTCTTTGGTGTTGTGGGTAATGGTGAGGATTCTGTCTTGGAGGAATTTCCTCTTTGTGAATTTGATGAGTTGGTGGATTGCGATGGGGGCTGCTCTGTAGGTGGTGCATGTTTCTCGGGTTCTGTTGTTCCTCCACGTCTTTTCGAGTAGTTGACAGGAGCGCTTGGATTCTTGGAGGGCAGGGGTGCACCAGCTTGCTTTCCTGATGTGTCGTCCTGTGGCATTCTTGAGGGGGTTGAGTGTGTCGGCGCAGTTCGTGATCCAGCGGTGGAGGTTGCGTGCCATAGTTTTAGCAGCTGGCGTCATTGGTGGTGGGGTGCTGATGAGGCCAGAGGTGAGCTAGTCTTCGGTCACTTTGTCCAGCTTCTGCAGTGGGTATGCTTGTGTTCAGTAGGTTTTCTGAAGGAGAAGTGGATGCAGTGCTGGTCTGTCCAGAGGAGTTCCGTGGCGTGGCTGTAAGAGACGCTGTTTCCTTCTGCGAAGAAGGGGTCAAGTGTGTGTCCCGCAGTGTGCTTGGGGGCAGTTACCAGTTGCTTCAGTCCTATGTTGGTGAGGTTCTCTAGGAGGGTGGTGGTGTTGGGGTCGTCGTGATTGTCCAGGTGGAAGTTTAGGTCTCAGAGTAGGTTGTAGCCAATGCAGGCGAGGGCATGGGTGCAATGAGGTCGGCGATGTTGTCGGTGAAAGGAGCACAGGGTCCGGGTGGCCTGTAGAGAAGGGTTCCATGGGGAGTCATTTTGGAGTTGGTCTGGATCTGGAAGTGGAGATGTTCCATGAGGGTCGTAGTGTCGTCCGGGCCGGTGGTTGTCATTTACAATGCCAATAGCTCAAACTCCTGTAAATGCGAAACCAATTTAATTTCAAAGAAGCGGCCGCCATTGTCCCGGGCTGCTTGGAAAGTGAAAGCGCGCATGGGTTGCTGAATGTTGCAGGAAAGCCAGCCATGCCTGCAGTAGGAGAAACTCATTAAAGAAATTAGTGCTGACAGACTAAATAAAACCTACTGTGTAGCAACAGAAATTAAAGGGCCAGTTCTAATGGGAGGTTACAAATGAAGACAAGGCGGTACTAAGGAAGGACTAACAAGCCTATTAACGAATGAGAAGCCAGCATTTACGAAGGACGATGACACAAGCCAATGAAAAATATGGGCGAAGAGTGAGCAGGGCTTCAAGCACATACTCGAATACAACATGCCTCGCAGAGCAGCACATGCGCTGCCCAGGCTTGACCTAATGAACGAACCCATCACAATTCAAAAGGGTCGGTGTGGAATTCAATAAAAATAGGATAACTCTGTTGTAGCTGTATCCAAGTTCCAGGTTTATTCTTGGGTAGATGTTACAGGAGTTGGTGCAGGATAATCAGCATAATAGTCCAAGTAATAAGATGCAGCATAGTAAGCCCCACTGGGAGCAGTAACACTGCTGCTCAACCTACATAGATAAACTGACAGATTCACTTGAACATACACAGAGACAACATTCCATGACATCACAGAGACTGACTGAACAGCAAAGTACAGGACACAAAGAAAGGACAGAGTAGAGAAGAAGGCAAGATACCAGTCGGGTTCCATAAACACACATACCAGCATATGCCCATATTTTTTTAAGTATTTGAACAATTCTACAGTATCATTTTGAGTGGTTGTGTAGCCATCTACAGCTGTGGGACTTCGAGGGAATATCGCAAATTAGAATAAATGTTCCACATTTTTTAAGTTTTTGTAAAAGATGCCCCCAGGTAAACTGTTCGAGGGCTACCTTCCATGAAACTGGAAGTAAGTCGAAATCCAAATTACACAGAAGTGCCAGATCCCTCAGCCACAAGGATAATCCCAATAATGGCCCCATTGTCAGCTACACATCCAACATTCCAAGAGGCCCACAAGTGTTTCAAGCCATTAGAGTAGAACACAGAAAAAAAGAGATGGGATGCAAAGCAATATTCCTTGTGAAACTACTAGCTTCAGAAAGCATGAAACACATAGAGTGCAACAATTCAGACAAAATGCCAGCCAGTTAATCTAAGCTATATAGTGCCACAACTCACTGTTCACGTGTCATGGGACTGGAATACCTTCATTTTCCATATCCAGGCCATGAATATTTGGGGACAAATTCAAGGGAAATGTGTGCAGATCCATATTTTCAGCAAGATATTTTTATTGCCTTTATGTCTGGTATTTATATTTTTGAGGCCATATGTTTGCACAATATAATTTCACAGACTGACGCCCAAAAGAATAACGTATCACAACCAATGACTAGCAGTGAACACTTAGGCAAGACACATTGCCCAGAGAAAATGGTAGGACAGAGCAGTGAAATGAAAAAAACTGGGGGTTTCTCCAAGGGACGTGTCCGATGTAATTAGGGGCGTGGCTTAAAACGCTTCAGCTAAAAATCTGTGCATAGCATAGTGTCCCTCCGACTTTTATATTGCTGCTTCTGTCATTGCATCCAGATATATAATGCAACAAGTAAAAATGCACCTACAAAAAGCCAGAACTAATGGCTTTGACAATGGTTGTTAGTTGCCTAAGATAAATAAGTTGTAGTAACAATGTGGTAACCCTGTGTCTTTAGAACCTGGGTATCTATACATAAGGCTACAATTGGTTCTGTCGGGTAGGAGCAATTGCTTCAAAAACTCATGAGCTTAATCATAACACATACATTTACATAGGTAGCAATGATACTTAAGAAGTCAGACTGGAACATAAGAGACAAACAATTTGCGCTCAGTCGAAAGTATTTACTTTTTGTTGTTCTGAGAAAAGATATTTTTTATGCATTTTTTGATGACGATGTCACCAATTCAGTAAACATGGAGTGACAATAATTAAAGTGAAAAAAGTGCTCAGTGACAGGGTGAAATTAGTGGCATTTATACATGGGTGAAACACAGACGAAAACTGTATTTACAATTTATACAATTGAGAAATTATTAATATGGTCAGTATAGCGAGGATTCAAATGTCTCTGATAGACAATACAGCTGCTTGTTACTTTAAAACCAGAGGACCTGATGGGACTGGACCAAGAACGAACGTCAACGTTTCGACCCTGACGTGTGTGTGATTTAAGAAAGTGTCATAGCGGGACTTCTTCAGGACAAGGTAACAAGGGTAAAGGACAGCCAACTCAATGTGGACAATTAATGTCCTACACTGCCTTAAAGGATGCCGCAGACCAACCGGTGATCTGAATGATTCAGGTAAAATTCCCAGCAATATTCAGGTACATGATCCAACTGGGAGGGTGTTGAATCCAACTTGTGTGTGACCTCAAAGTTATTCAGAGGTGGTGCAGTTTGTGATCTGGTTTGAAAAATGTATTGATGAGCTGTAGGGCTGCAGCAGCGATCAATCTGCCCTGAGGCTGAAACTTTGATAGTTTATATGTAGCCCTCAGCAATTGGAACCGATTCCTGTGAGTCGGGGAAGCTCACGAGTCGTGTCTAGCAGGTAATTACACCTCAAGAATTTCCAGTCTCTCCCCAGATTTTAGCATATCAACTAGGGGAAGAAAATAAAGTGTTTTTGTCCCACTATCTTGATATTTTTAATGTTTCTTCCATATAGTTTAAAACCCACTCCATCTCTTAAAACCACATAGGTGTATAGGTGTACAGGAACACCATTATTTTCTATTAAGTACTCCTGCGTCCCCGTAGGTAGAAGCATGCCCCTGTCCGTAGAGGGCAGGGATGGACCCTATGATGATGCATGACACCAAGGGGAAACAGTGTGGGTGAGGGTTATTTGAAAGAACACGCTTTTCTTTCCTTTCAGTCCTAGCAAGAGGTTAATTTTTTCCTTCTTTGATAGAAGGGACTTTCTTTTTGGTTATTTGATAGATTCTTGGAGGACGAGTCCCCATTGCGCCTAACTCTACTATCCCCCCTTTTGATTTGATATGATTAGGAGACAGACATTGGTGGCAGTAGGTAGCAAAGATACTATGGGCCCTGGTGCAAGCAGGAAAACGCCCCCTTTGACTGCTGTTGTGGTAGTAAAATACAGCATTTTTTAGTGTTCAATGGTACCCTCAGGGCTCTGGGTCCCAGTGCAACTGCACCTGCTGCACCAATGGTAGATACACCTATGTGTGAAGTAAGAGTGCCCGTGTGCTGCTGATCTATCTCCTGGACCCAGCCTTGCCCAGCTCAGAATGGGTGCTCGAGGGGGCTCGTCCTGTCAGACCTCATGGGACCTTGCAGAATGAACTGCACCACGGCATCCTAGACCTGCCAACTTACTCAGTGCTACTGTGGGTCAGTCCTTAGAGGCTCCCTTCAATTGGTCAGCCGGCAAAGAAATGATGACACACGGGGAGTTGTAAACTCTTGCAAAGAATGGGGCTCTCATGTTTTCAAGCTCCTCGTTTGAGGCCTCACACAGCATCTTCATGTGTGTTCAAACCTCCCTGGGACATTGGCATTTTTTGGGAGTGCAGGGGGGGAAGGAGGCGAAGGGTCTAAGTGATCCTTCGGCAGTGCTCTCCACAAAGCTCTCTCAACTCCAAGATGCCGCCCCCTCCTCACAGGTCTGCCATTCATTTTAAAATACAAAAAAATTATAAGGGCCACACAACATGTCATCTGAGAACCATGTAGAACATTATAAACCTAGACGTTCACTGTGGACTGATTTGACAAAGCAATAAATACCTAATAAAACTGGATGAACCAGTACTCCACTGTGTAATCAATACAAACAGGAGTCAAATGAGCCAGCCAGTTCCAAACTAGCATACATAATAGATGTGAGATAAATATACTGTTATTTGTAAATCATAAACAATTTAGCCCTCAAATTGTGATCACACAGAGGAAGAAAAGTAAACCAGTGGAAAACGAGTGCATTCAAACCAACAGTCTTCTCAAGACCCAATGGAAGTAGCTGAGAACGCTTGTTGCAGGAATCTAGCTGTGTGCATATTAACAGCGTTTCGACCTCCTGCAGAATGTGGAGGTCATCATCAGGACTAGGCAAGTTAAGCTCACTAGAAGAAGAGTTCAAAGATCATATTTGTTGTACCAGTAAGCATTGATGAAAGTAACTGGGAACCACATTTGAAAGTCAAGGTGTCCTTATTCAATTAAGCAGAGGGTTGCGTCCAGGTGATACCATGATATCATAGCCAGCGTAGTTCCAAAAAAGACACTAGAAATGATCAACAAGCAAAAGTAGTAGAGGAGAAAGGTATAGATATGTGTGCTTTTCTGATAATCTCAAACACAATGGGAGGTCGAGGGTACTTCACCAAGGGGAATAGCGCAAAGCCCGTAGTGTTCAGTGCTATCAGAGTTAATTAGCAGAACTTTCTGTATATAATGATCTACTATAACACCATAATGTAAAAAATGTTTACATATTGTTTTAAAGTGGTCAGACAGGAGATGAAAACGCAGTACGGACCATCATATCACGCAAGGCCCACCTCCAGCTTCGTCTACTCGCTTACGTAGATCTCGGTGCGGGATCTGAGGAACAGCAAATGCGCTGATGTGCACTGGTCTGCTTGAAAATCAGTGATGCACCAATGCAACGTCATCTCTTTGTCTTTTCTGACTGTGTGGCCGGGGCCCAGTGGAGGCAGCCCTAAGCCTTACAAAAGTGACCTCCATGATCCCCCAGCCTCGCGAGGATTTGACCAGTGCACTTAACCGCCAGGCTAGCACCGCTGAGGGAAGGTAAAACCCCATTACATTGCATGCATTATATAATGTGTGACTATAATATTGCATCTACTCCATCGATTTAAACACTACATCACAAGGTAAGTCTAGCTTAGTAGATATGGAAGTATGAATAATGATTATATATTTACCATGAAAACGTAGTGGTAGGTGATGTGCTGGATGCAATATTACTGTAGGTCAGTTTTATTGACCTCGATGTAGTGTCACATGACCCAAGGAAAGCAGAACAGACAGCAGAGTCTTAGATATTTGTGGACACAGCTGATGAGGTTTGATTTAATGGTGTTTCTTCAACATGTAAACCATCCAATTATTGGCTCTTGAGTCTTATAACTACTGATTTGCATGTTGGGGGTAATGCTCAGTCTTTCAGCACTATATATAAAATTAGTTTGAGTCCTAAGGGGCAGAGCAGAGAACCATTTATGAACTCTTGGTTGCTGCTTGGAGGTCGGTGGTTTTGGTCATGAGGTATGTCTTCTGCGTAGTGAGTGCGAGCCACCAAACCGGGTGAGCTTTTTCACCAGGCATTACTCGCATAGATAAAGAGCGGAGTTTTGGGCCAGGGCCCTCCATATTTCCACATCGCCAGTCTTCTGGTGGCATAGCGAGCATTGGACCCACGTCTGGGCATACTCTTCCCACTAAGGGCGACTGCGGGTGAGTGTCTGCAAAGTTTCAGCGCTCCGTTCATCCTTTCCTTGTGTTTGCTTTGGTCACCCTACGTTGGCAGGGTATGCCCAGACGTAGGCTCCTTGCTCACTTTGACTGGATTCAAGCTAGCCTGGCTGATGATGGGTGTTACCCCGAAACCGGTCCCAGGATGCTTGTTTCCTGTCCAGGGGAGACCTTGCTTGGCAGTTCGGGCTGGACTGTTCCCATGAGGGACAGGGTCAATCCTGATTTGCATATGGCTGGGCATGAACTGGGGTGGCGAAGTGAGGTAAAGAATGATGATGGATTCAACCCAGATCTGTGACTGGGGGTGAGTGTCTGAAAAGTTTTCACGCTCCGTCCATCATCTCTCTGTGTTTGCTTTTATTCGCCCTAAGTTAGCAGGGTATGCCCAGACGTGGGTCCCTTGTTCACTTTGCCACTGGATTCAAGCTAGCCTGGCTGATGAGGGGTATTCCCTCGATACCGGTCTCAGGATGTTTGTTCCCGGTCCAGGGAAGTCCTGGCTTGGCAGTTCAGGCTCGACTGTTCCCATGAGGGACAGGGTCAAGACTGATTTGCATGTGGCTGGGTCTGAACTGGGGATGTTGAAGTGAGCTAAAGAATGATGATGGATTCAACCCAGATCTGTGACTGAGGGTGAGTGTCTGAAAAGATTCAGCGCGGTCCATCATCTCCTTGTATTTACTTTTATAAAATGGGGTTCCCTTTGAATTGGATTGGTGATGGAGATTTCTAGGTATAGGAATTCATTTGTTTGTATAGCTTGGAGCTATGAAATCTTTGCGCCACTTTTTTAGCAAGGAGAATATGTCTGGATCTTTAAGGTGGCAGAGTTTAGATATCTTGGCCTTTTAGATTTAGGAAGTAGAAGAAGTCCAGGCTGGACCAAGAATTGTCTTGTTGGAATTCTGTGAATGGTACTGGCCTGAATTCAGAGTATAGGTCTTTGATACGGCTGATATATTTCATTGCCCAGAACGGTGGCTATTGAGGAGAATGTTCAAATGTTATTTTTTCTGTTGTTCCACAGGGATAAGTAGCTGGATGTAGATATATGGGTGGACGTTTTCCTGTCAACCAGAAGGATAGCTCTGGCGGTATCCCAAAGAATTTGTTGGATTTTGTAAGGGGACATAGTTAAGACTGAAGTGATGTGGAAGGGGTGGGTAAGCTACAGTTCAATGCAGTGCCAAAAAGGTTGGGGTGCAGGTATCAAGGAACCAGTGCTTGCCCTAGCTCGCCAGCTACGCTGATAGTTAAAGAAGTTGAGGAGTTTACAACCACCCTGCCTTTGATTTAAATGTAGTTTTTTATGTGAGATTCTGGATTTATTATCTTTCCATAGGAAATCTGATCTTATAATGCCCAACGAGGAGAAGAAATTCTTAGAGAGTAATAGGTAGAATGTGGGAGGTGACGTCAACTGATGGAATGATCAATATTTTTAGTGCTTCCAGTCTGCCCCACCATGATATGTGTTTGTTTGGGGGGCCTGGGGTCTACCGTCATTTCTCGTCGGTGTAAAACACATTTCAGAACCTGAGATGAGTGGACGCCTTACTCTTAGTTTTCCAGTGCACACGCTTTTCTCACTAAGGTAAACTGTCCATGGGCAGGAAGAGAGGGCAAAAGCCAGCAGGCACTCCAGGGCTGTTTAGAATCAGAAGAAATGTCAGGTGCAGCCCCGCAGGATTAACCACGCAGTTTTATTTCGTGAGCTTCTCCTGCAGCACGCACTGAGTCACCGCCTGAACCCTCGGTGAACCCTCGGCCCCCTCTTTCTCTCCTGCCTGGCATGAAACATCGCAGTGAAGACAGCAGAGCCAGTTTGGGACACGCACATCTAGCTTCGAATTCATGTTATGTGCGTGGCTGGCCTGGCTGTGCTCTGGTTGGTTTTGAATAATATAAAACAGTTACCAGGAGAGCGATGTTTATTTGTTTTGTCAGATAGTCATAACAGTTTGTCTCCCATAATTCTTGCTTTGAACACATTTACTAGTTCAGGGATATGTGACTGGCGGCGAGGGTAAAATGATTGATCAGACAATAATTTCGTTTTCAGCATTTGCATAAGGGAAGCTGAGCAAATTATGTACCTCTATATATTGTATCTAAACAATTTATTCGCTTTCCGCACTTAGCCATAATTTTGTATAGCGCTTACTCAGAACCTTGGTTTCTTCATGGAGCGCGTAAAGAAGCACACAGGGAGAATAAGAAACAATTTTATTGAGAGGGTTAGAGTCTGGCTCAATGGAGGATGTGGGCCCGAATTTGGCATTCTTCAATCAGCCCCCAAGATACATATGGCTTAACAGTGAGGAAGCCACTGTTGATACATGTCCTGGATGATAGTGAGGCAGGTTTTGGTGTTGAGCAGGCCCTTTGCCCCAGTATGCTTCATGCATGATGCAGACTATTTTAATTTCATTCTGGAAACCCCTTGGAGCCATTGGAGTGGTTTCGAGGCTGGCTTGATATGTTTTTGTTTTTCGAGGTTTAATATTTTACTGAAGAAAAAATTCAGTATATCATAGCACAGACCAATAAATATTTCGGAATATGAAATACATATGTAATTATATAAACATATTAATGAAATAAATCAGATGCATCTAAAAATGAATGGATTATCAAAGAGATGTTATAATTGAACAACACTGATGATTGAAAGAGAGAGGAAAAGAGAAAGCAGAGGCACAGTGAATGAAAAAAGAAATATGCAAAAAATAGGAGAACAATATAGGATAAATAGTACAAAAGAGGCTAAAATTATAGCATACATGAGAAGAGATACCAATAATAGAGGAAAATCATATCAACTACTGATTATGAGATACAGACATGTTTTGATGGTTGTGTGAGATGCTTGACATGCTCTTGTCTCTGTAACTGATATCCAAATTCTGGATTTCTGGTGTTGGCTGACATTTTGTGATGGTGTTTATAGCCCACATGCTACCTACACAATTCGTGCTCTTCAGTGATTAAGTTGCAGGAGCTGTGGATCTTCTAAGGAAGTAACAGTTGAAATTTTGCTCTCTTGCTGGCAGCATTAATTTGAGGAATGAAGTTAAGGTCTAAATCGATAATGACTATCAGATTTCTGACCTGTTGTTTGGGGCTCGGTGTGGGATCCAAGACGAGAAGCCTGAAAGAAAGGGAAGGGGGTCTTAAGCCTAACTCCTGCTATTAAGACATCCGTCTTTGAAGCGTTCAAACATTCTCTGATTTGGTCCAGGCACTTCATGATACAAAGTGCTCCTCGACCGCTGCGTTCTCAGACAAATGTGACTCTGAGTATCATTATTATTATTATTATTATTATTATATATAGACTTATTAAGCGCACAGCTACCCGTAGGTTTCCCGGCGCTGGAGGCACAAAAAAATGGCACGGGCCAGCAACAATGTCAAAGCAGGTTACAAGGAAAACAACCAGGTTTTAACTCCTTTGCGGAATTTAAGATAGCAAGTTTCCGTCCGCAAAGGGATGGGAAGCGAATTCCAAAGCGTGGGCGCCAGATAGGCAAAGGAGCGGCCACCAACTCTAGTACGCTTGAAACGGGGAACTGAGAATCTACACTGGGAGGCGGATCTGAGAGTACGGGAAGGACAATACTGATGGACTAAGGTGGATAAATAATGAGGGGATTTGCCAGCTTTAATACGATGCATAAAGCATAAAGCTTTGAATTTGGACCTCGATTCAATACGTAGCCAATGCAGGTCGCGAAGAGAAGAGGAAACAGACATAGTTCTAGACAAATTACAAAGTAAGCGGGCGGCCATGTTCTGAACCACTTGAAGTTTGCGAGAAACCACCTTGTTGGCACCCAGAAGTAAAACATTACCGTAGTCCAGCCGTGAGGTCACTAAGGCATGGACCACTGATTTCTGCGTGTCGAGAGGAAGCATCCATGTGATCTTCTTCAGCCACCTGATGATGGTAGTACAGGTGGCTGCGACTTTCACCACATGTTGCCTCAAGGATAGTTGGTTATCAAGGAGGATCCCGAGATTACGCACAGTAGTTGCTGGAGCCGGCACAGGACCCATTTGCTGAGGCCAATGTTTAGGGCCCCAGAGAGACGAGTCTGGTCCGAACAGAAGCAGCTCCGTTTTATCGCCATTGAGCTTCAATTTGTGCGTTAGCATCCAATTGGCGATAGCAGTAAGGCCAGAGCGCAGAGAGGAGGAGGAAGAATGTTGATTAGAAGAAAGAGAGAAGATGATTTGAGTATCATCTGCGTATGAGAAAATAGACAGTCCAAATTGTTCAGCGAGGAAAGAGAGGGGCCTGACGTAAAGATTAAAGAACAGCGGACTAAGAATAGAACCCTGTAGAGGAGAAGACCTGAAAAGTGCGATCCGAGAGAAAATTAGAAATCCAAGCAAGTGCAGAACCACATAACCCAACGGTTAGAGTTGTACCTGCTGGAGGTCAAGAAGTTGCATCAGGGAACACATGTAGATGTTGATGAGAAGAGGGGATGCTTTTGGTACTCACACTGCAGTTTGCGGGAGCATTAAGCAGAATTTCTTATTTGTATTCATTGGTTCCATTTTAGGGGGAATGATGAAATATTCTAAAGTTAATGGTTCTACATGAATGATAGTGTTATGTTGTGGTCCTTGCTCATATTTTCTCAAATGCACTTGATGTATCCTAGAATCATGGTATGGCTAGAATCATAATCCACAACGATTACTAGTAGTAGTGGTACAGGCAACCTTGTCTTGTGTGACATTACAGGCAACATCATCCAAACAACATTATTTTGGAACGCAAAAAGAAATGATCACTTACCTGCCTTGTTTGAAATGACCTATTTCCTAAGTAAAGAATAATTACAAATTCAGTTTAAGGAAGAGGTCACTGGGCACCCTTTGGAGATTAGTCAATTGGGTGTACCCAAGACTGAGTTATTTGTTGTGGCTTCCTGGTAGACATAAGTGGTTAGAAAAAGTGTCTTCCACCTTTTCTACCAAAATATGTTTGACTGAAACTGTAGTGAATGCCTGACACGGAAAAACACTTCCGGGTGAAGGGGAGAGAAAAAGTTGGTCATAGTCATCATCATCATCAAAATACTTTATTTCGGTTTTATCATAAAATCATAAGAGTACACAGCACAATTTATAACTTCAGCATAAACATCCGATAAAAATAAAACCTCATTCGGTGCGAACAAACAGTGACGAGGATGGCTACAGAGAACCACGCCTCCGTGTAGCCACAGGTGATGCTGCTCCGCCCTCAGTAATGGAGCTTCGGCGTTCTCGGCATGCCTGAGCAAGGTGCGGTATGGAAATTGGAGGTCCTGCTGGCGAAAACGCTTTTCTCCCCTTCACGGCCGGCGCTGCGCGACTGGCAGTCGAGTGGCCTTTTTTCTTTCACCGCCTAGCAGGTAGCAACATTTGCAGCTTTGGGACAGCAAGGTAACTGTTGAAGATGCAGTAAACAGTGGAACAACGACGGAGGCTGGCTGTGGCTGACAGGCTGTGAAGCTCAGAGTCCAGGAGGATGGAGGATTTTTTCAATGAGGTCAATTGGAACTAATCAATCAACGCTCCACCCGGGACATTGAAGCAGCTTGGAGTAGTCTGTGATGTGTCTAAAATATAGTGACTGAGACCGAGAAATATATATATTTTTTATTTATTGATAAATAATCAAGGAACAACAAGACGAACCAACAACCGAGAGCAACAAGGACGAGTTGAAAGGTTTGTAGGACTTTCCTTTATTTTTTAAAAAAACACTGGTGCCGGCACTCCCTAAACCAACAGCCAAACCACAGGTAGTGCCGGAAGAAGCACTTGATAGCCCTCTGCTGGTGTCTCTTTTATCACCACGAGCCAGAAAGCAGGAACAGGCTCTATTTCCTCCTGCAACAGGTGGGCTGACCGCACAAGATCTTGATAAATCCTTAGATGAACAGACCATATCCATACCCCAATAACATTAATGGCACAGAATCAGACCCAGCCAGTGCTTTCACTTTCCGAAGATACTACAACGCCGCTATCAGAGGTTCAAAGTCAGCCGCAGCCCCAGTTTCAGTTGCAGTCTCAGCCGCAGTCGCAGATGTCTAGTGGAACTGGCTTGGAAATTGAGGGCCAATCGGCAGGAAATCAAACGCCAGACGGGAAGGCTTCACAGGATAACCCCGTCTCTTCGATTTCAGGATCCACCACACAACAAATTTAAATAAAGGACATGCTGAACCTCATTTTGGAGGAGATAATGGAGATGAAAAAATCACAAGAACATGAGATTGCCTCCCTTCATCTGCGTTTGGGCAAAATTGAAGAGACAGTAGCCTGTTTTCCCGTTACAATGCAGGAAGCCAAATCAAGGATCGCTCTATTAGAAGACCAGATGAGCGAAATGCTTCTGAAGGTGATCAAAGCGGCAAAGAATAAAACCTCTTTGGAGAATAAACTGGAGGATCTTGAGAACCATTCTCGGAGGTCGAATCTACGTATAGTGGGTGTTCCCGAAGGGAGTGAGGGATCCCAAACTATTCAATGGGTCGACGTGTTCATCAAGCAAAAGGTTCTGCCTGACTTTGCGGGAGATCTAACCATTACTAGGGCACACCGAGTTCCTTCTCACACATTGCCCAATTCCAAGATAACAGGTACCATCCTGATAAACTTTGCTGATTTCCGAATTAAGGAGAGAATCTTGGCGAAGGTGATACAGCAAAGACAATTCTCTATAAATGAAACTACCAAATGTCGCATATTTTCTGATATGTCAGCTGTAGCTGCGCAAAGGAGAAAGTAATTTGTTAAGCTGCTGTATCTTTTTAAAGCTCAGGGTGCTCATGCCTCAATAGCGCACAATCCAAACTCCTTTTTTTAGTGAGGGGGAAGTTCCGTTTATTTTCGAACTTAGAAGAGGCTCAGGACCTATTGAAAGAGATATCTGTTAAGATCTGAAAACTACACTTGTTTACAACAAGATGTTAAAAAATCTTCCATTTCTGGGGAGAGGAGTGTCACCAAGGGTGTAGTTCCATGACACCCATTAGGAAAACTTTCCAGGAGGGAAGGTGGTGGGGGTAAAGGGAGGACACTTAGAAGTAAAAAGAGCAGTGGTAAAGAGAACAAAGGGTGGAGAAAACAGGATCTTGCATCTGATTGAATTTTATGCTTACTCAAATATTAGATATGGCTAGTAAATGTAGCATTTTGTCTGTAAATGTGAATGGCATCCCTAACAAACAGAAATATGGTGTACTTATAAGATGGCTTGCCTCCTTTTCGCTCCAAGTTCTTTTTCTTCAGGAAACACACCTTAAGTCCAATTCACCCAAGCTTTATTTGCCGAGAATATTCTCTGATGCTTTTTTTGCATCAGCTGGGCTAGAGATGAGAGGTGTAGCCATTTATTTTTCTCGTGGGTTATCTTGGGAATTTGAGCAAGTTCGCAGAGATCCCCAACAAAGGGTATATGAGGAAAGCCAAATGGTGGGTAAATTGTTAGCTGGCTCCACTAAAACTAGACAAGAAGCTGCTTTAATTTTAAAGATAGTAGATCCCAAGACTGGAGTTACAGTGTCAAATAGCGACGAGATCACTTTGGCCTTCATGGAACACTACCAACACCTTCATACTACGGAATATTCAGCTGGGCAAGATAGTATACAGAATTATTTTGACGGCGTAGACCTCCGAAAACTGTCTGATTCCCATGTGCAACAGCTAACATTAGATATATCAATTACAGAAATTCAGGCAGCATTCAAATCTACTGCTGGAGCCAAAGCTTGTGGAGAAGATGGGCTCCCTATAGGATTCTATTAGGTATTTGCACAGGAATTGACTCCACCCCTGACCAAGTTATTCAGTTATATAAAAAATGGTGGTGTGGTGCTCTTGCCCTTTAAGGAAGCAATCGTTGTCAGCTTTGTGAAAAAAGGCAAGAATCCTAAAGATGTCAATTCTTACGGACCCATTAGTCTCCTCAACGCTTATTACAAGATCCTAATGAAGACCTGGGCGCAGCGTTTTATACCTGTTGCACAGGAAATAATCCATAAGAATCAGTTTGGGTTTATAGGTGGGAGATCTATGTCGTCAAACAAGGAATTTTTAATACAGACTCTTGATTATTGTAATAATAACTTAACTCCGGCTTGTATTATGATGGTCGACGACAAAAAGACGTTCGATTTGGTAAATTGGAATACCCTCTTTTTTGGCCTTAGCAGGTTTGGTATTCCTCCCAAGATTATCTCAATGCTTTGGAACATTTACTATGGAGCCCAGGCTCAGGTGGTAATTAATGCTAATCGGGTGGGAACAGTAAAAATAAATCGGGGGACAAGACAAGGGTGCCCGCTCTCCCCTTTACTGTTTACGTTTTTTATCGAACCATTAGCCATCCGAATTCGAGAAAATGTTGCAATCAGCGCTCCAATTCTGGGTATGCCAACATTAAAGCTATTTTCGGATGATATTATTTTATATCTTAAACCCGATAGCCAGAATCTGGAATCGGCCGCAATAGAATTCAGTAAATTTGAATTATCCGGGGGATATAACATAAACCAAAATAAAACGGTAATCCTCGTATTGAATTCGGACACAACATTTCTTCCAGTTAATCTTAGATACCAAGTCGCTAAGCCTGATCCAATACGCTACCTGGGGATATATGTTTCTGATCAACATTAACAGTTATACAAGCTGAATTATGTAGTAATGCAGGATAAAATCAAGACACTGTTGGATAACTGGCTGCTATTACCTTTAACTTTGATAGGTCGAGTATCCCTATTCAAAATGTCCATACTTCCGTTACTTGTTTTCCTCTTTACTAATATACCTATTAAAATTAACATAAAGTATTTTAAGGAGTTGGAAGCTATGTTTAGACAGTTTGTTTGGGGGAAAAAGACATCAAGGGTTAAGCTTCCTTCATTACAATTAGACATCGATCAGGGTGGACTGGCCTTACCTCATGTTCGTTCATACTATGAAGCAGCCTTTTTAGATTTAGCAGTTCGTTTACTGGCTCTTAATGGTTTAAATGATAATTGTTTTGTGGATAAAATGGTGCTGGAAGCGGGTTCACAGACTTCAATATTTTTTTAAATCTCAAAACTCCCCAAAAGGACAAGATATAAGACGCTGAAGGATTACTCTGTCAGACTTCAATCCTTTTTTAAAAATGCTGGCTCTTCCGGGTACCACTATTTAAAATGGGGAGAATGCAAACATCTCGACCTCCAAATCACATTTAGCCATCTAAGAATTTGGAAGGATTGTGGGTTTGAAGAACTAAGGCATTTGTAATTCAGAACAGTATAATTACCTGGCAAGAAGTACTGACGAGGTGTAGGGACTGGAGGAAGCCAGCTTTTTTTGAATATCTACAGATTTTATACTTCTTAAATAGACAAAAGGTCTTTTTTAGTACGCTCACCAAATTGATGACAGCCCTTTTTGGAGCAAACCTAAGAGGGGTGGTTAACTGGTATCGTCTCCTGCGTAAAAATGATCAACCTCTACTGGTTGAGAAACATCTAGAAAGAGTAATTCGGGAAATGCAATGTACCCTCTCTAGTCAAGAATGGCAAGTTATATGCCAGTTAGGGAGTAAGGTCCTGAGAGCTGCCGATTTTAAAAGAATGGCCTTTTAATTCCGTTGGCTAGCATACATTACACCTAAAGCACTGAATAACAAGCATTGGCATAGCCAATAGGTCTCGCCTTTGGGACCTTATAAGTGTTTAGTTATCCAGCACAATATCCTTGGTGCAACAACATCAAGTCTTGCATGGCTAAACACTTATATGGTCCCAAAGGCGAGACCTATTGACCTAGAGATGTGTGAGAAGAGAGGCAGCTGTGCTAGAGATGTGCGAGAAGAGAGGCAGCTGTGCTAGAGATATGGGAGGAGAGGCAGCTGTGCTAGAGATGTGCGGGAGGAGAGATAGCTGTGCTAGAGATATGGGAGGAGGCAGCTGTGCTAGAGGTGTGCGGGAGGAGAGATAGCTGTGCTAGAGATGTCAGAGAGGAGAGGCAGCTGTGTGGGAGGCAGCTGTGCTAGAGATGTGCAAGAGGGGGCAGCTGTGCTACAGATGTGGGAGGAGAGGCAGCTGTGCGAGAGATGTGCAGGAGGAGGGGCAGCTGTGCGAGAGGAGAGACAGCGGTGCAAAGCAGAAAACACCTATGCTGTAGGTGTACAAGATGAGGAAGCTGTGATGCTGATGTGCAGTGAACTAAAAAAACAGAATAAAATGCTGGAATTAATCTCAGCCTCCGGTAATTACTTGGGCCACACTGCAACCCACTGGACAGGGAAAGAAAAGAATATGGAGAAGCACATATAAAGGAAGAGGTAGGAGAAAGAACGACCAAGAGAACAGTGGGAGAGGAAGAGAAAAATCAAGGAAGGGGAGAAAAAAAAGGAAAGAACGCAAGAAAGGGTCGAGAGACAGAGGGCATGAAGAGGAGAGGGTACAGGTAAGGTGGGACGGAGCAGGAGAGGGAGAAAGAGCGTGGGGAGAGAGCCTGCAAGAGAATCGGAAGAGAGAAAACAGGAGGTAAGAGAGAAAACGGGAGGTAAGAGGAAAGATAAAGAAAGGAATTATAACGTAAACAGACTCAGAAGGTAGAGGGAGAACGAGAAAAATGGAAGAGAAAGAAAACACGAAAAGGAGAATAGAACAAAGAAAAGGAGAGACAGACAGAGAAAGGGAGGGACAGAGAGAGAGAGAGCGGGAGGGAGAGAGAAAAAGATGGGTGAGGAAAGAGACGTAGGAGAGGTTGGTTTCTGTGACTTCACAGTGTGTGCAGCTGGACGCTGTGGTGTGGTCAGTGCATCGTGGATCCTAGTGCAAGGCAGGCAAAGGGCCTCCTGGATGCTGTGGCGTGGTCAGTGCTTCGTGGGTCCTAGTGCAAGGCAGGAAATGAGCCAGTTGGCTTTTGTTTGAACTTTTTTTAAATACAGGAACCTTCAAGAATCAGTGGCCCCTCAGGTGTCTGGGGCCCGGTGTCACTGCACCTCCTGCACTCATGGAAGCTACGCCCCTGGCTGGGTGTCCACTCTGTCTGCCGTGTCCTGTGCAGAACTGTGAAGGCGTGGGTTGTGTGTTTCCGTGCCCGCTGGGGGGGTGGGTGCTGTGTGTGTTCTATACACGACTGCTTCTGCCTCGTTTGGAAGTGCCAAGAAGCACAGGTGCGCTATAATCAATCTTTAAATGCAGTGCGCGCATCAGAGTGCGCGAGTCCTCATAAGGATTGTACACGCCTCTGAGAGGCCTAAGAAACAGTACATTTTCTTCATGCAGCTCTTTCTAACCACGTCTGAGGTTTCCTAGCGCTATGAGTGACTGACAATGGCGATGAGACGTAAGATGTATTTGTAAAGCACACGATCACACATGGGGTTTTCTGGTGCCGTATGACAGATGTTTGTCATCCCATAGCTAGAGGCATTGCTGCGGCGAAAGTGAAAGTAATCGAGCAGAGCATCAAAGGGCTGGGGGAGAAGGGAGGGGGGAATGCAAGGGTCAAAGCGGCTAAAGTGAAAGTAATCGAGCAGAGCATCAAAGGGCTGGGTGAGAAGGGAGGGGGGAATGCAAGGAGCAGCTGTGCACGTGCACGCCATCGTGCACTCAAGCCCTAGGCCAGCAAAACCATGTGGGTAGCACTTTTGAAAGCCCACTTACAAAATGTCTCAAAGAGACAGCTATCGCTGTCTCAGCGAGACCTAAAAAATGGGGCCTGGCTACATATCTTCTTTACGTGTCCTAGACTAGGGCCCTTTTGGAGAGAGATTTTCCTGCCTTTAAATAGGGCAATTAAGAAGAGGGTCCAGCCAGAGGCCGAGGTGGTCCTTTTTGGATTAAGTAAAGATAGGGCTAATTTGATAAAAGCAGAGGAGGCTTTTCTTTCAATCTCCTCCCTAGTTGCCCGCTTTCTAATTCTCTAGAACTAGAGGTCGACGGAAGTACCCACTTATGAGAAGTGGGTAAACAAAATGAAGCGGACTAGAGCTTTTGAGGAAGCTTATGCAAGGCGAGTGGGTGCTTTCAAAAAGTTTAATGAAATCTGGAAGTATTTTAGGAGTCTGGATAATCAGATAGGTTAATAACCATATCTCGATAAAGTATTTAGGTCCTTTTGAATTTTAAAGGTTGGTGGAATAGGGGGTATATGCCCAAGGGTTTGGAGGTTGATTCTCTGGGCAATTTCTGCAACCTAGCACTTTGGCACTATTATATATTAGCACTTTAAGTATCTCTATAAGAATGAACGTTTGATATTTCTAAGGCTGCTTTATTATTGATATTTATGTGAATGATGCTGTTCTTGAATTTCTGAGGCTTTGTTTTTATGAACTGATTTTATCCATATGTTGATATTCAGATGTTTTCCTTTTTTACATTCCTTTTCTGAAAAGTCATTTTCTCGATGCTCTGTTCAATAAAAAAAAACCTCATTCACCAATATTCGAATGAAGTACATAAAATACTTGCCAATGTATAAATTCTTCTGATTCTCCCAAAAACGTAATGACACTGAAAGGTAAAATATTTAAAAAGACAGGGTAGATTTAAAATCCTATATCAAAGTTCATCTTCATAGCACCACGTAAAAAAGAAAGCAATGGCAATACAGATACGAGCACAGGGTAATGTTTACAAATATAGCCAAGCCAGTGTAGGTTTCACAAAGTTCAAAGCCTTTAGAACATGAAAAATGAAATTATGACCAGCCGCGGCAGGTAAGAGCGGTGGGGCAGGCTGGGGGAAATTTCGAGAGACGACCACGAGGAAAAATGTATTATTTATTTAATTTTCCCTCATGGTCGTCTCTCGAAACCCCCACCCAGCCAGCCCCACTACCCCACCAATCTTACCTGCAGCAGCCGCAGCTACTTATGACTCAAAAAGGCATAATAGATTGCAAGTTAAAAGTATCTGCTATCCCCAGTATATCGCTGCCATAAAAGTCTATTGATACACATTCAGCCTGATATATTGTGAACAAATTTTTTAATGGGCTAATGCCCAGTCTCAAAGCAGACTCAAAAAATTGAAAAATGGTCCTCAAAAGAGGTTTTTTTTAGAAACCAGAAGCAGAGCCCAGGACCCTATTTCATTGAATTGCACCAACTAATAAGAAAAGAAAAATCAGGACAATAGTTAATTAATGACCTTGAATGAAATAACACCAGGTCTTAGTTGATTTTGGGCCACTGAAATGTGATTTCATAAAATGAGTGGAAAAAGGTCCAGAAAATCCATAAAAGAAACAAATGAGTCAATAAGATTCTTAAGGCCTAGTACGAGCTATCAGAACAGCATCATCCATGTAAATGAGTGCCAGAATTGGTCTATGACCTACAAGCTGTAGATCCTTACCACCCTTGCAAAGTGCCACTTCGAGCTGATAGATATATGATGCAATTGAAAATGGGGCTAGGATACAACCTTGTCTCACGCCCCTCTCAACACTACATGGCACATTGGCCCTCAGGTCCATATCTTACTGAGGCCATTTTATCCTTTTGTAGGTCCCTTTATCTTAAACGAAAGACAATATCAAGATCCACTCCCATCGAGTTCACTAAGGACCAAAATGTTTCTCTATTAACCTTATCAAACATGGAAGTAAGATCCATAAAAGCTAAATCTACACTACCCTGCTTTCCATTTATTTATAAGAAGATGTAAGTTCAGTCACTGATCAAGCATGCTATGACTGGCCCTAAAATGATATTGTAAATCCATGATGACATGATTACCACCCGCCCACTCTAACACTCTTGTTAAAACTACCCATCCCATTACTTTTATGATCGAATAAATTAAAAAAAATTGGTCTGTAGCAGCAGGAATCACTCTTGTCCCCTTTTTTTTTTTTTTTTTAAACTGGGATAATAGACAATTGAGATCATGAGGGTGGAATACCTTCTCTCGCCGCCGAATTATGAATCTGAGTTATTATAAAATCCAATAACTTAGGAGCCATTTTATATGTCAGGAGATACCCCGGCAGGTCCTAGGGCTTTATTTTTGAACAACCAGGTTAGGGTATCCTCAGCTTCTCTCATTTTGAAAGAAATATATGGGTGATCCTCCATAAACATGCTTCAGTCTCTTCACTGAAGTCAACGGCAGCATTAGAGACCCTTACAAAATGCTTCACCCATCTGTCAGGAGAGATATGCGAACAGAACAAGTTCCCTGCAGACTGGGAGAATATTAGACGGTTCATTATGTCGCAAAATAACTTACTCTGAGGGAGCGTGCTGGCCATAGCTCGTTGTTTCCAAGCCTGAGCCTTTGCCTATTTGTTATAACAGATTAATACCTCTGTCGAGAGGCCCTGACAGCGTCTCTATCCCGTAGTGACTTTTTCAGTTCACTACGGAGAACTCTATGAGCCCTGGAGCATTCCTTATCAAATCATTTGCGCTTGGGGTCAAATCTATAAGATCCATGAGTAGTCAAACCACATCTGACCGTACTACACATTACTTTGAATGCATCCAAAACTGCCCCATTGTAGGAAGTCTCTGAGACACACACACAAAGACCTCCTTATTTTAAAAATAAATTAAATTACAAAGGAAATCCTCAGGAGTGACTTTAGCCCTCCTTATTCTACATCCTTGATCCTCAGGATCTAATAGATTCTTGGCAAGATAGCCACAAATGTGAGGTTTAGGCTGGCCTTTTTCCCGTGGTTTAGTAAGAATTATGAGCTTATGATCACTAAATACACTGAACATGATTTTAAACTCTTTTAATAGCAGTGCAAAAGAAGCTGAAATAAATGTATAATAAATAACTGTGGCCGACCAACTTCCAGTGAATGTTGGACATCTGTGGAATAACTAGGTTGAATCATCTTTGTACATTGTGGACAGTTGGACACACAATTGAGCTAATTCAAAATTATATTAAGAAGATTCACCCTCAGTAGAGTGTTCTAAATAAGGAGTACCTCCAACTTTCTTGTCCCACCATAACCCTTGAGGTTTTTCGGTAGATGCACACAGATGTAGGTTAGAATCACCCAAATTGTGTAAGGGGGGCAAAAAAGGGATTTGCCACACTGAGTGCTCAAAAAAACTATTAAGGTCTGCAGGTGAGCATTACTTAGTTGCTCAGAAGGAAAGTTGTACAAATTCACCACAAGAAATAAATTACTAATAGAAAAATTCAAAAGGACCAATAAATTGGGAAATCCACTGTCTAGATGAGAAACCATTCAATCAGGTTCTAAGGAAATGAACGTAATAAATGTGTGTTCACCTCTTACAGAGACAGCAAGGATGGTTGGGGAGACAAACAATCTAACACACTCTAAAAAGAAGGAACTATTCACAGCACAGGTTTCTTGGAAGTAAATAATACTTAATCTACCAATGAACTCCAACCACTCACTATTATATTTCTAAGGGTCAAGCCCAGCTATATTCCAACATAAAAATTCCATGGTGTTAACATCCTTAGAAGGGACAACTATGGGAACATATTCTAAAGAGTTCTCGTCATTAGTAATTGCAGAGATGGACTTATCTAGTCAGTCTTTGCCAACCTGATAGCTAAGAGGCTTAAATGATCTGAAATCGGAATAGTAAAGGATGAAGGAGTCACATGACCCATTTTGGTGCTGATCTCAAGCAGGCCTGGTGCCCTTTGAGGAGGGGAGGGGGGATAAAATAAACCCAAGGGCCTCACCTTTATTGAAGAGTTGGGAGTATGAACAGTTGTGAATTGCAATAGCGTATGCCGACACGGCGGGAGCAGGCGAGCAGCTGACGGGAGGAGCACCACCCTTGGAGTAAGTGTAACTAAAGGTGGTCTCTCCTTGCCTACCGCCATTTTTAACATGATTTAGGGTGAAACTCGTAAATCCACGACTTTTCTGTAGGAACTACCTCTGATTAAGGACGAGGGTTTCTGACACCCTCTCATCTCGAAGGGGGGTGAGAGAATTACACAGATATACTGGCACCGGCAGAGTCCTGAAGAAGGCCGGCATGACCCCAATCGAGGGGCACAGACACACGGCTGAAACATGTCGACTACCTGGCAGAAATGAGGTGTGTAAAGAGCACATTACATCTCCAAATCACCACCATCCTTCACGATTTTAATCCTGGCCGGAGGGTCCAGGAATAAAGTATAGGCAAAGTGACACCTTCGAGCTAGTTTTAACTTACACCACACTGCACTTTCACTTCCGGCGTTCCCAGTCATTATTGAAATCATTGTTTTCTCTCTTTTGTGTTGTGTTTGTCTTCCCCCACCCTCTTGCTCAACCCCAGGCATTGGCTGCACCAGGGTGTTTTGCAGCAGCCCTATGATGAAGCATGTCACACAACTGTGTGAGTGAGGGCAGTATTGGAACACACAGCACATGCCACCACTAGACTAAGACACTTTTATTATTACTCCCTACTCCTTTTGGTGTGTATAGTGTATAAGTATTGACTGGGGGTTCAGAATAGGTGAGTCCATTACCCTCTCCCCTTGACTTTTGTGTGGACTAATTGCAAAAACAACCTGCTGCTGTTCCAGGCTTGTCAGAATTAACAACCACATAATCACCTGCACAAAGCTTCAGACCCTCCCCCAACCAATCAACACGCCTTGCCACCTTGACATGATTAAACAAATACAACCCCTCATCCAACTGCCTATCAAACCAATTAACCATTTTGTTTATTAATTACTGGGTGCTTTCCACAACCCCCATTTCAACAGTGGCACAGTCATCAGAATAACCACATAGGGAGTGGCTCCTGGAAGCAAATTCAATGTCTTCAAAGGAGCAAGCGATTAACAGGGCTTTGTAGTGTTCACAGGAGCCAACATACCAGCTGGTGTAACAAACTCAGAAGTGGGGTTTGGCACCAAAGCATTTTGAGGTTGATGGGGAGGAACAGAACTTGTGAAACCAGAGGACTCTATAGATCCACATGAACTATTAGATTGAACACAATGCAAACAAATATCCCCAACTCCCATCCCTTCTTAGCCCTCCACACTTTGAAGGGCAGGACCATGGGAAAAAACCCCAAATCCCCGCCAAGCTTTCCGGTCTTAGGTGCTGGAGAGAGACTGTCACTCGGTGCCGCAATAAATGTTTCAATAGTCAAAAGTCTGGAATAAATAGGGTCCAAGGAGCCCTCAAGTAAAAGTTCAACTTTTGTGAAGACATCCTCTACCATCAGGGCTAGGGAATAACACTCAATGAAGCTGTGAGCTTGACTTTATCAAATGTGTTACCATTAACTCTATGTTTATTATTTTGCCCTACAGGTCCCATGCTACCAACACCATCTGTCCCCCCACTAAGGGGGTCATTAGGGTTCTTCTAATAAAGGTATCTCTTTTCCTCTTGCATGCTGCAGCTGAGGTCAATGGTTCAGATAATAAAGACACTGGAGAGTGATGAACGTCTGCTGTTACACCAATTTACTTGGGAACTCTGTTGCAATGGGGGTTTCATCAGTGACATAACGAAGCCTGAGGGGGCCCTGATGCAAGGTACATGGAGTAGCACCTACTCCAGATTTAATCAGGAGCTCCTGGGTCAGAGTACTGTGCTGAATGGGTCCCCTGCAGCTCGGGCTCCCCCGCACCACGGGGGCCTGTGTTACGCCACTGGGTTTTTATTTCCTAAAGATAAAAGTGCCAGGCTACTGCCCTTAGAGTGCATAGGACCTTCTTTAGGAGTAGCAGCAAGAAATCCTTTGCCCCTCCCCCCAATGCCAAGCACCTCCTCTATGGTGGTGATCTTCTCTGTCGGAGCGCACTCAGCCGAAGTTAAGAACGACAAAATTGAGGGACAACTATTATGATTACTCCACTGGGTTCTCTTGGGAGCAGTATTCCCTAAAAATGTGGGTTTACCCATGTCGTCTAGTAAAAGCCTCCGCAACAAACAGGAGTAGAGACACGACCAAAGAGATGGGTCCTGACCTCAAACGGCCATTGAGAGGCTTCCATAACCATATAGAGGAATGAGGCCGAAGGCCAAGTTCCTTTATAAGTTTATGGAATCCCGCAGTGACTCGCAGTTTCTTTATCATGTACACCAGTGGGTGCTGTACATCACCTTTCCCACAAACCACTTAAAACCTTGGTGCCTGGTTCTTTCATATGCAAGAGCGAGCATGTTTGGAAACATGAAGAATAAAAATAAAACATCTACCGCAAAATTAAACACATCAAAAACCTGTTAGATATTTGTTGCAAGCAGATATTAGAAACAGTTCAAGACAAGTCAGTTAAAAAAAAGCAGTAACTCGGAATGTGTAGAAACATGCAAAATGATTCTAGCCTTTCTCTAAGGTGTGCAAAAAATAAACACATTCTCTCTGCTTGTCATTGTAAGCTACTAAAATAGAGCATAAGAGAGAAAATCAACGTCTGTGTTCGTTGCTTTAAACAGCTGCTTCAATTATGCTCCGTGACCTGAACTGTCTTTCACCTCAGCTGCTGGCTTGGGCAGCAGGCATTGTGACATCGGAACTCAAATGTAAAAACGTATAATACTTGTGTTCTGACGTCTTTTCTTTATAATTGGCAACTGAGCGCGTCACTAGTCACAGATAATAAAGAAATTAAAGATGTGCATTTTTATAGGGATTACCGAATCCTATGTATTATAGTGATATAAACTTAATGGCACATTCTACTATACAACTCACATTATATCCTAATACAGCTGACAATACAAGCTCATACATAATGAATGCTGTACATATTTGACTAATAAATCGCACAGTACATAGTGATATACTGCTCACAGACTATAGTAAAATAAAGATCACAGGACAAATTAATATACAACTAATATGCAGATCATAGTATGTACTTCCATGCAGAACAAAGTACATCCCTATATACAGCTCTTTGAACATGCAATCATACATCTCACAGTGTACATCTTTATATAACTCATGCTCCATATTGAAATATGGTTCACTGAACACACATATATACAGCTCACAGTACATACTTGTATACATGTCACAGTGCATACTGATATATAGTTCACAATACACACTCGGATACATCTGAGTTGGTCATACTAATATAACGAACACAGTACATACTGTACTTATATACATCTTATAGCACATACTAATATGCAGGCCACAGTATTTCATGTACTAATCGAAAACTGTTTGAACAGATTAATATACTGTTCACCGTACATACAGATACACAGTTTATGGTACACCCTAATAAACAGCTCACGGAACATACTAATATACAGCTCACAATGCATACTCATATACAATTGAGGGTGCATACTTATATAGTGAGCTGAGGGAATACTGATATAAAGCTCTAACGACATACTGATAAACAGCTTGCAGTATATTCTAATAAACTAATATTATTGACATAGTACATAAAAATATACATCTCATCATACATACTAGCGGTCCACTCACTAATTTGTATGTACTAATGTACAGCTAAAATGAATAGTAATATACAGCTAGTGGTATATGCTAATATACATCTGAAGACAGAGGGGGCAGATTTACAAGCCCAGTACGCCACATTTGCGCCGCCGTTGCGTCACTTTTGTGACGCAGCGGCGGTGCAAAGCCAGCTCCATGCTGTGGGGTATTTACAACGTGACGCATCTCGGGAGATGCGTCACGTTGTAAAGCCCTGCGCCACATGTGGGCGTTCCGGCGCAGGGGGGGCGTTCCGGCGCAGGAACGCCTACTAAAAGTGGCTGAGTGAAATCTACGAGATTTCACTCAGTCACTTTTACGGCCATGCAGCGTCGAAACCCTGCGCCTGCTTGAAGCAGGCGTAAGGATTGACACAGCATGTTAGGCATAGGGGCACCCTGAGCCTTGTTGGAGCTGCGTCGCGCTCGCGACGCGACTCCAGCAATGTTTCATCTTTACGGCAGCAGATGCATCACGCATCTGTCTATTCTTCCCAATGGTGCGCCGCATTGTAAATGCAAAAACAACAATTGATGGACAGAATGCAGAACAATGTCATACATTCACCCCAGTACAGAGATCTGGGCCTAAATCCATCGTTTTTTTGCTCACCATGGCTTTCCAGTTTGAACCCAGCCATATGCAAATCAGTCTTGACCCTGTGCCTCATGGGAACAGTCCAGCCCGAACTGCCAAGCCAGGTCCTCCCTGGACTGGAAACAAGCATCCTAGGACCGGTTTCGGGGTTTCACCCCTCTTCAGCCAGGATAGCTTGATTCCAGTGGCATGGAGAGCACGGGACCCACGTCTGGGCATACCCTTCCCACTCGGGGTGACAAATGCAAAAACAACAATTGATGGACAGAATGCAGAACAATGTCATACATTCACCCCAGTACAGAGATCTGGGCCTAAATCCATCGTTTTTTTGCTCACCATGCCTTTCCAGTTTGAACCCAGCCATATGCAAATCAGTCTTGACCCTGTGCCTCATGGGAACAGTCCAGCCCGAACTGCCAAGCCAGGTCCTCCCTGGACTGGAAACAAGCATCCTAGGACCGGTTTCGGGGTTTCACCCCTCTTCAGCCAGGATAGCTTGATTCCAGTGGCATGGAGAGCACGGGACCCACGTCTGGGCATACCCTTCCCACTCGGGGTGACAAATGCAAAAACAACAATTGATGGACATTGTAAATGCGGCGCAACCATGGTGGCGCAAGAGGTGTCTGCTGTGACGTAAAATAACTGGCGCATCCCTGCTGATATGCAGGGATGCGCCAGTGATTGTAAATCTGCCCCACCCCCACAGCTTTTATTAAATGCTAAAATATAGCTCAGGGTACATACTGATTTATAACTCTTGTACATAGTGGTATCCTTATAAAACTTTACACTCTTCTATACAGCTCATAGTACAAACAAATATGCACCTGATAGAACACATTATTTTATATATTTTACAGAGGGCGGTACATACCAATATATATCTCTCATTACATGCTAGTATACAATTTATTGTATACAATTGCCCACAGTTCATACTGACATATGAAATACAACAAGGGTGCATATATTCATATGTAGCTTATTATGGTACATTCTGGTGTAAAGCTCAGGGTATATGTGAATATGCTGAGAGTACATACACATGTACAGCTCACAGTATGTATTGATATATGGTATCAATACAGTATGTATTGATATATGGTTAGAGTACAAATTAATATCCAGCTCACATACCCACATACAGTTCTCAAAACAAACTAATTTACAGCTCAGGGTACACAGCAAAATGCAGTGTGCAGTATTAAATAATATACAACTCAGAATGCATACTTAAATAAATGGTATAACATAATGCACAGCTCAGTACACATCATTATATAGCTCAGATATTTCAGTATCCATAATACGCCCTAATATAGGGCACATAGCACTCTGTTCTGCAGCTTGTAATACATACTGACATCCAGCTCAAGGTACATCCTTTTATACAGCTCACATTAAATAATAGTAGACAACACATAGCGAGGAGCAGACGACAGCAGTATGAGCAGTTATAAATGCATTTGAACACTCTGTAGAGTAAGGCACGACGTGCATTCCCTTTTGTTTTGGGGCCAGGTAAATAGGGAAGTGGGTGTGGCTATGAAGCAAGCGCTCTTGATATTAAAACGCTATTCTGTGTGTCAGTTTTTTAATTGATAATGCTTTATGGGGTTGGTGGCCTGATGCTTGGATCAGGGCGCGGGAGTTGGCCGGCCTTGGATCACCGAAAGGTCTGCTGTGTCTGACTTTGACCACAAGAAGCAACGCCTCGTCCGATGTAAATGTCAGGATCTTGCAGAGAAATATCAGGAAATGTCTCAAGTCTCCTGCCTCAGACAGTGTGAAAAGGGGAAGCTTCAGCACGAATAAATGGAGGAAATTACCTCAGTTATCATAGTTTATTTTTGTGCTAAAACACCCCCTATACAAACTGGAACTTGAGGTACTCCCTTTAGACTGGAGAGTCTTGGGAAAAGTTGCTCTTGCAATTTATTTCACTGAATGCATTTACCACATTCCATCCGTGCCAGAGATGTCTTACACAAGAGCAAACACTGTACAGAGGGAGACACTTTGAAGGAAGAAGCTTCTTTTCCAGTGGTGAGACTGCATGGCGCTGAATGGAGTGAGGAGCAGGCTGAGACCTTCGAGGGCAGTGGGCTCTGGTAATGGGGCTCTGGAAGGTGGTGAGACCGAGTTCTGGCTGATGCTCTAGGAGGTGCAGTGTGACCAGCAGGTGTTTGTCAATGGATGGTAAGTTTCTGGTGTGATCATAGCAGGTCAAGGATATCGAGGAAGATACCTTAAACCATTGCAGAGGCGCAACTAGAGCCACATTTCGGGGGTGGGGGGGAAGAAAAGATTTCGGGGGGGGCTAAATATTTCAGCAATAGGCAGAATGGAGATGCAGGGGCTCTAAGGAGGGGTGAAAAAACAACAAAGCCTCATTAAAAAGTGAATGGTCTTTTAAAGACCTGTGAAATACTTGGGTGCGGCTGTGTGTGTGCCCGGGAAGCTGTCTCAGCCCGGGCTGCCTCACACGACAGGGGGGGCTGAAGCCATTTGAGCCCAATGGGCGTTGCGCACCTGAACCATTGTACACAAATGTCAAAGGTTTATTGAGGACGTGTGTTTAGTTTTGAGCCACCCATCTTGAAGACAAAATGAAAATGTGGCTGTGTGCTTGGCAAAGCTGCATAAGTTTCTGGTGGCAAAGTCGAAAACTTTGTCCAGCGGGGTGAAAGAATATTGAGGGAGGCCATCAAGGAGAGTCTAATTTGCTAATTCCGCCTGAATTAATTATTGACATGTCAGTTTGGAATGGGAGACAAGGACCTATTTTTCTTCTATGAAGTACCGGGCAGCATTCCACATTATAAGTGCCAGCGATAATCAGTTCCATGAGTGCGGAAGGGTTGAAGAGTATCCTGAGATTTTTTGTAGTCGAGGTGGAGAGAGTCAGGATATCAGGGAGAGCATGAGCAGAGCTGGGTGAACAGATCACAGCTGAAGAAGAGGGGTATTAGAAGGCCTCTGTTTTGGAGGAGTTTGACATCAGAGACCGAAGGGCTATCAAATGTCAGACAGCAGTAAGACAGTCAGTGACGCGTGATTGGAGGTTGGGGAGCGAGTAGGAAGGGAGAAGAAATTTGTGAGCAGTAGCTCAAAGCTGGTTGGAAAAGTGGAAGGGGTTGATGATATCCTCCAGTGAAAGGGTGTATTGAAAAATATTAGTGGGCCAGGAAGGGACCCTTGAGGACCCCTCCCTGGAAGAGTGGTTGGTGATGATCACTTGGCTTCCCAGGATACAGATACAAATCTGAATACATACAAGCAGAACTTTAGCGGAGCAGAGCCCTTAATACCCATGGGTGTGAGAGAGGAAACAAAAGCAGGTTGATCTTCAGTATCAAATGCAGAAGACAGAGCAAAGGGGATGAGGATGGAAGATTTGTGGTTGTGATGAACAGATAGGGTGAAGTTGGCAGCATGAAAGAAAGAGGTTTCTGTTGAGTGATGGGCCCAGAAGTCTGACTGAAAGGTGTCTAGGTGCTTCTTAGAGAAGAGTACATCGGCTGAAGACGAAGTGCTCATAGAAGAATGTTAGGTGGGATACTAGGAAATAGTTGGAGGAAAAGACTGGTTGTGTACTGTTTTTCCAGTATGAGAAGAACAACAGGTTTGAAGCATTGTAAGTTCCAGATGTGAGGGAGAGAGGCATTGAATAGGGAAATTAGGCAAAGAAGCACATAGGAAGATTGAGCCTATATAGTAAATGTTTACGGACTGAAGGTATCAGATGAGGAGCATAAAATATTTGTGGATTGGAGTATTCGACTATGCTTTTAAGTCGAAGTAGGAGAGAAGTCTGAGAGAATGGTGTGCTTGTGTTGGGGTCTGGTGGGCGAGTAAGATTGGGAGGAGAGGTGATCAGCAAAGATGTGTAAAAGTCATTGACTGAGATTGAGTGGAGAGTGTACAGAGTGCGGAGAGTAGATTATTAATTTGCAGGCGAGAAGTTGAGGGAGTGTTCCATTTCCGAGCTGCAGACATAGAGGAAATTATTCACCCCAGCCATTTCCTCCCCCTCTCTCCCTCAGAGTATCAGGATAAAGTAATGGATCAGTGACTTAACTACCCAACAGATTCCTATAGTTTTCCAGTGCTTAATTTGTAAACATAGAATCTGCAAAGGCCCTTGTCAGGAGGCCATTGCAGCTTGCACCCCCCATTGCCCCTGCCAGCGCTGCCAATGACAGAACCAACACAAGTAGTAAGCATTACACTCCTGCAGGTGTGATAATTCAGACTACCAATCAAAAAAGAGGTGGGGGGACTAGGAGCTAGTTGAGGTCCAGTACCCGTGCTCTATGTAGCAATATAAATCCAAGAAATAGGTTACTGTTCCTGTGGGGACACGATTAGTATCCACATAGAAAATAAGGTAAAGTGGGGAAGAGGAGAATCTAGGTTCTGATCTCACGAACAGAGACAATCACAGATTTTGTCTCTTGTTGCACTCACACATCCCAAAGGATGTCACGATTCATCATCGGGCGTTGCTCCTCGTAGGGACGGTGCTAGAATGCTCTACAGGTCCCCCGAAGAGTCTCTTTGGTTGAGATCTTTTTATTACGCCGTAAGATGAGTGGGGTGTGAGATTTATTCATAGAGGGGTTGTAGAAGGTGGGTGGGTTAGTGAGAATTTAAAACTGGCTAGGGGATACCTTAAAGGTTTTTAATATGTTGGCTCCCCTGTCAGAGTAAATAACCCGTAGGTTATTGTTACAAATGGATTGATAATGTACCCTAGTAACTTGAAGGTCGACATGTTTTGTACCCTACGATGGGCAAAACGATCCATGGAACTTCTTCAGGACCAAAAAAAGGTTAATATGTAGTTGTGAGATTCAAAACAATAATAAGTAACCCCTGTATTTGAAGTGGTAGAGTGGTCCTCGTTGCGTAATGTATAGGGTGGCGCCAGCTCGTAGTAACCACTCGTGTTCAGACCTAGAAGAATCAAGAAGAGATAAAAAACACAAACGATACATAGACAGACAAGGAACATGAAAACATAGTTATTGTTTTGTTCTCAGTGACGAGATGATTGATGGCATCTCATACAAACTGTGTACTCTCTTGCGAGGCAGGAGAGAGGTGCTGTTGGTGCCAGGTTAGTCTACCAAATACGTTCGCCATACATTCACTCTGTGCACAAACTCTCTCTGTTGTGGCCTAGCGTAGTGCACTAGATCAAAGCGCAGGCTCACTTAATCAGTTAGACGCCTGTATAGTCTTAATCATCATTTATCGTTACAGTGGACTGCAAATATCTTAAAACATTAAAATCAGTGGATTCTTACCTATTAGAAACGGTAAATAGGCTCCATAAGCTATCGCATGGCCGCCCATACTGTAACGGGCTGTGATTATCAATAGGGGAACAGAACCGAACAGTTTTTAGGAGATTATGCGGAGTAAAGGTACTTAATGTTGGTATGAGCTGCATAACCCAGTAGCTGTTGCTGAGGGGGGGTGAAAGATATCTTACTTATGGTTTGTGCCGGGTGCGCAAGTCTGCAACACCTACCCTCGCATGCGTGCCTGAATGTTGGCTGGGAGGTCTGCCGGTTCCCGTAAAATAGTGGTTCTACCATTGCCTGTCGCCTGGCTGCCTAGCTTCCAGTGGGCTTATCCCCACTCCATGGAGCATGCGCGGGCGCCATCTTGGAGTGTGAAAAGTGCCTAATGCAGAATACATATAAGCTTGAAGCTTGTTGGGAGACATCTTGTAGTGTTGTATCGTGCAGAGTGCATTATGGAGCCTGCACCTAAGTGTATTATATTGGTGGTGGCAAGTCTGTTGTTGCCCTTGTGTGGGCAATTGAAAGAAGGGTTATGTGCACCAGGAGGGGTCATGGAGTGCACGATTAGATTACTAGATGGGTGTCAATGTCCACAGTAGTGGAAATCTGCAGAGAGGGAGGAGCATCTTGAATTGTACCACATTTATTGGCTGGTCAAGTGATCTTGTGGAGCGTGAAGAATAATGGGTATCAAGTGAGGTGTCCATGTCAAATGTAAAGGTGTGGAGAGAGCGCACCAGCTTCTGTGCTAATTGTGCATGTGTGCTCATCCTCAAGTGGTGAATGGGGACTGATTTGTGCTGATGTACTGTGTATCACAGAGCACCTGGATGGAAGAGCCCATGTTTCTCTGGTTTTCATGTCATTGGAGAAGTGAGATGAAAGACTCTAAGTAATGTTTTGTGGCGTCAGAGAGGCTGATGAGGCAGGGCCCATGGCACAGATCCTAATGTGGTGGATCATAGTTCGATCCACGGGATATACTCATTAAGTCCCTTTTTGTGAGCTTGAAGACGATGGACCCATCGTTGTTCACGTCTTAGTAGCGCTGTTGTGCTCCAAGTAGGATTAGCTTCTATGATAGTCCATCTGATGTCATCAGCCGAATATTTGCTTTCAATAAAGTAGTTACACATTCTGGTTGAGATACTTCAACAATGTATTGTGCTCTTGTGTTCTCCAGTCCTGACTTTGGTTGGTCTGGTGGTCATCTGGTCATCCCTATGTAGAGGAGTTCTCATGGGCATGATATTAGATATATGCCATTTTTGGTGTTACAGTTTGTGCGTTGTCTCTGTTCTCAGGTGAACTCCCCCAGTTGCAGTGTCTTGGTGTGTTTGGTTGATGCACAGGTGCTGCAGGTTCTGCATGGGTGATGTCTTGTTACTGGTGGCAGTTTCCAAAGAGTGTTTTCTCCCAGGTTTTTACAGGGACGTGGTCTTGAGTGTAGCAGTTGGTCTCTTATGTTGGTCGTCCTCTTGAAGGCGAACCTAGGTTGTGTGACTTTTAGGGTATCTGTGTTCAGGATCCTCCACTTTCTCAGTATGCTGTTTTTTATCTTGTTAGACAGAGGGATAAAGGTGGTAACGCAGGTCATCACATCTTCCTCTGTTTGGACTTTGTTCTCCAGTAGGCACTCACAATTGTTGTTCCGTGCTCTCTTCTTGGCTATCTTTATCACGCCTGTTGGGTGGTTCCTGTTCTCCAGGTTGGTAGTTAGTGACACTGCTTGGGAATCATAGTCAGTTAGGGAGCTGCAGTTCCTCCGGATGCTGAGAAATTGACCACAGGGGAGATATTCCTGAGGGCCTTTGGGTGGTGGCTATCGAAAGGGAGAAGACTGTTGCAGTCTGTTTCTTTTTGTAGGTTTTTGTGTGTAAACGTCCCTGTTTGATGGAGATCAATAGGAGTTCCTTGTTAGACTGTGATTTTGTGAAGTGTTGAATCTATGGCAACTTTCTTCAATTCCCTTCAAGAAGATGAGGATATCATCAATGTAACGTTTCCACGTTAGAATATTCTCCTGGAAGGGGTTGGAGTCAACGAAGATGTGTTGAGACTCAAAGTGTGCCATATATAGGCATGCCAGACATGGGGCAAAGGTGCTTCTCATGGAAGTACCTTGTATTTGATGGTATAGGTTGGCCTTGCACATGAAGAAGTTGTTCCCGAGAGCCAGGGTGATGCATTCCATTATGAACTCAACTGGAGTATTATTGGGGAACTCAGTTGTCTGTAGTAGGTTTTCCACTACTTTGATTGTGGCATCTTGGGGAATGTTTGTGTAAATGGCTTCCATGTCCAAGGTCATCAGGAGATCAAGTTCTTCAATGTTAGTTGTATTGATTTCAGTGATAAGGTTAAGGACGTCCCTCGTGTCTTTCAGGTAAGATGGAGTCATCTGGACCAAAGGGCCTAGAAAGAAGTCACTAAATTGACTCAGAGGTTCCAGTAAGGAGCAAATCCCTGAGACAATCGGGTGTCCTGGTGGTGGAAGGATACCTTTGTGTATCTTCGGTAACATGTTGAAGTATGGTATCTAAGGAGCGGTATTTATGAGAAAGCCAGACTCATGTGTGGTGATCCATCCTTGTGTTTCTGCCTCATTCACTGCAATCTTGATCCGAGTTAGGAGGGTCTCAGTGGGGTCGGTTTCAAGTTTCTTGTAGTACTTGGTATTGGCTAACTGGCGTAGACATTCTAGCCCGTAAGTGATCATTATTACAGTGGCACTCCCTGTGTCAGCTGGTTTTATGACAATATGTTAATCTTCTCTTAGTGTAGATATGGCTGTTCTCAATTTAGCTGATAAGTTCTTATACGGTTTCTTCGGTTCTAGTCCGTTTACCTCTTTTAAGACCGCCTTCTTGAAAGTGAGTACTTCGCTTGTTACCATGGCGGCCGGAGGTGTAAATTTAGATGGTGTTCTGAATCCAGTGTCTCCTCTTTCAGGCATCACCTTGTCCTTGAAATAGGATTTTAGTCTTATTGTCCTGAAAAGTTGATGTAGTTCACCGTTTAGTTTGAAGTTGTACTCCTTGGGGGTGGGGACAAAACCTAATCCTTTCTGGAGTATATAGACTTCCTTATTAAAGAGGGTTCTGGTCAGATATGTTGACGATCAGTTTTATTTGGTTGTCTGACTCCTGGTTTGTCGTTGTATCTTGGCGTCCTGCCATTGGACCTGTTTTTTGTCTCTCTTCTTCTTCCTCTGCCTCTGCCCCTGCCTCTGTTCCAAAAAGGAGGGGGAGTGGGGTGTTGAAAGAAGGAGGGTTAAAATCCTTGTTGAGGTCCTGCATATCCTGGGTACCACATGGGTGCATGTGTCAGTTATGGTTGATTGGGATATCCATACAGAGTCGGGGGAGGAGGGAGGAATCCCTATCAGCCTCCACTGTTGCCCCAACTGTCATTGCTTGACTCACTGTGGGATAAGCGGTTTGATCGTAGTGACGTCGTTGAGCCTTCTTCGTAGGACATGTCGATTTCGGGTGGTTGGTTGTCCTTCTTGATATGGGGTAGACTTTCTCCTTATTGCACCTTCTGTTGCCCTTCTGTAGTTTTTGGATTTTCTGCTGCATCACATAGTCTCTTTGCTCATTCATCTCTGCATCGATTTCTGCCAGGTGTGGTTTGTGTGCGGTGATACTGATTTCTGTCTTCAATCAGTTTTCTGCTATATTGATTTTGATGATTAGGGCATCAAGCGTTTGGCAGTGTTAATGATGAGGACCAACCAATCTCGGGTACATTTCCAGGCTATCTGGCTCCATTCTCACCTGAAAATGAGGTCCTCTAAAAAATGCCTGGTGCCATTGTCACTAATAGGCAATTCGGAGCCAAGTGGGCCCGGAGTTATTCTGTCATTACTGCTCCATGTACAGCTATCTTTACTTGTCGTTTCTTGAGGGAAGCAATGGAATTCTAGTCCCCGTGGCTGCTCATATAGTTGCCATATTCCCCTCTGTATCGAGTAGTGAGGGAATTTTCAAGATTTCTGCCACAATGTCTTCTCCAAAATTGAGTCCTAGATTTTCAGACTATTCCAGGGCACCAAAGCTACAAAATTGGCTTTGATGGCCGCTATTAGTCATTTTAATGTATATTCAATTAACAAATAACAGTTGTGGAGCTTATCTCTAAATTAGACAAACATTTTGTTTTCAGATTTTCTATCACACATCAAACAGCAGCTCTGAGTAGGAGACACAGTGGGGTGGTACAAGAGGGGCCCTGATCATGAGCAATGCCCATGACAAAGCTAGGCAAAAATATGGAAAGAAACATGGCAACAAATGAAGTAAACATTAAGGGGGTGATTCCTACAGTGGGCGGAACGCCACCGACCATATGGCGGTGGCGATCCGCCCACAAAAAGTCACCACCAGCAACCCATTTCCCCCCGCCATATTACTATGGCGGGGGGACCACGGCGGACAGGAAAACCGTCCGCCGGTTTTCCGCCTGGAGTCAATCCGCCCGATTGCTTACCAGGCGGATAAGCAAGGCACCGCCATCCATATTAATATAATGGCGGAGATGTGCCTTTCCATGGTGGAGACTCTGCCATGGAAAGGCATGCAGTTTTTTATTTGCGGGCCCCCAGTGTGTTGAGGGGGTGGGGGTTGCACATGGCGGTATCCATAGGCACCCCCCTGCATTTGCATGCACAAGGTGGCAGACACCGTGCGGTGCCTGCCACGTTGTGCATGCAAATGCACAACATGCATTTCTGACATTGCGGAGGGTGCTGCTGAAAGCACCGCCCACCGCAATGTCAGGAATGCGGGATGCACCCGCCAGTATGGCGGAGGCATCCTCATGCCTAATGCGGAACTGCCGCATACATAGCGGGCGGTCCCATTTCGGGGGCCTATGGCGGGCGGACAAAGTCTGCCCACCATACTAATGAGCCCCGAAGAGTCCTAACCAAGCTTCCTGTTTTTAGTTTTGTCTTCAGATTGACCAGTAAAATAATGGGTCAATTAATCTGCAATAAGACTTGACTGTCCACTGTCAAATATATGTTCCTAATAGGTTTTCAGGACTTTACTACCACTTTGTTATGTCTACTTATGTTAAGGATAATTCTCACAGGAGTATATCCTTTCAAACCAGAGTACAGACTTGTTTTGCAGCTATATTGATTTACTAAGGCTTATAGTTTTGATACTGTCACATTAACGGAACTGTGAGAGTTAATCAATGGAAAACATATTAGTTGGGAGGTCTCCTCATTTATTCATATTCAGCGTAAGCATGGTATCGCCTTCATTTGCTGAATCCATATCATGGGATTGCCATGAATATATATACCTATACACATATGTAAATACACGCACATATCAGTGTTTATATACACATGAGATACGCACAGTTTTTATATACACGTGTGAGATATATGCACATCTCGTAAACAGGGAGTTTGGTTCCATTCAGGATTGCTGAATAGCTAAGTCTGGAACATGAAAACAAGTGCGTTTGTAGACATGAATGATTAAAAAAAATATGATTTACTCTTGCTTTAGTTTTGGTTTACCTTGAACTGTTCTAAAAATACTACCTATAGTTAGTACACCCATTTACCTTTTTAGGTCTCGCGCCCAGCGTTGCAGTGAGCAGCACTGCTCGCGCAGCGAGAGACCTCTTGTAGGGGGTTTGGAAACTGACCTAGGAATCCCACACGCTTGTGCGTGTGCTTTTCCTTTTGGGCCACGCTATTGGCCTTTGCGTGCGTCTTTTTAATAAAGACAGCACACAATTGGCCAAAGGCTGGCGCATTGCTCCACAAATAGCCTATTGGTGTCTGTTACGCACAGCAGCAGCATATGTTTCCAATTATCGTGCCCAGACACGGGCGCGATAATTGGAAACATATGCTGCTGCTCGCAACCGCGCGCACACACCAGCAGCTCCTGCATCTTGCGTGCACCATTCGCGGGCTTGTTGCTTTACAGTCAATGGGTCCGACAATAGCTCAGAGGTTTGAACATACCGTTCGTCCTTTTGAGATTTGGGTGTTCGATCCCCGCTTCTCCCCCCCCCCCCTCCCCCCCCCCCCCCCACCTGGGTGATTGTTATTTTTTTTTATTTGCATTTTGTCCTGTCTTTCCCCACCTCCCTTCCATGCATTGCAGACTCTGTCCCTTCCTCTCCCACTGCCCCTCAATTCATACGAAGACTCTGCCCCTTCTTCTCCCACTGGCCTCCATTAATCGCTTTCTCTCTAGCCCTCATCCTCGCACTTTTGATTTGTTCATCGCTGTACTCTGTCCTGCCACATACTGTCCCTCCTTCCACTGTCCATCAGTCATCACAGGTTGTCTGTCACACCCCTGCGGTATAGCACTTATCATGGACTATCTGTCACTCTCGCATTCCGCTCTGTCTCGCCCCCATCAACACTGGGTTTGCTTCACTCTTTCTCCCTCATAGACGAAGCGCCTCGACACTGACAGTTCTACCGGAGCGCTGTGCGGCTCCTGATAGTGATGCGCCTGCTCCAGCTCTGGCAGTGATGTATTTCAGTTTGACTCGGGCGTTGCTTCAGGCTGGACAGGTTGCTCTGGAGCCTTTGTTTAAAGTTATGTTCAGTTTCGATTCTCATCAGAGACCCGGGTCACATGATCCTCAGCGGGTTCTTGAAGACAGCCACAACCTACACGTCATTTCACACCCCTGTCAGAAGTGAGGGAAGGGGAGCCCTCGTGAAGAAGATGGGGAGAAACACAGAAGAGCAGCCCTATGAGTTTAACTTTATTTTGAAAGTTGTTTTCGTTGTTTTGCAGTGGTGTAACTGGGCTGGGCCCCAGATCAGTTGATAATTACCATCGGGCGTTGTAACGGATACACAACGGGACCAGTTTACTGGCAAATAACACTGATCAATTTTTTAACATTAGATGCAAATGCTTAAAGGTAATCAATATCTGCCATTTAGTTCCTGTTTATATTTCACATGTTACATGAATGTGGCCGTCGGCTCTCGCCTTATAACTATAAAGTGGGCTTGTGTCCATTCCTGGGCACTCAGAAGGTTCTGTCACTGGGATCCAAACAATTGTAAGGGGGGAGAGGCTTGGATAGGACAATTAGGAATTGAGTGAATGCATTACACAATTGCAAAATAATTCCATAATTGTGGAAAAGTCCTTCTGGAAATCAGCTGCTGGTGCGATTCATGCATCATGTACAATTTTTCAGTCCACGGTTTTGGTTAGGTAGCAGCTGTAACTCGATGGTGGTGTTCATGATTGCAACCACATGGTTAAAATCAATAAAACGTCTATATTACTAGACGCATTACTTAATAAGCATTGGCAAAGTCAATAGGTCTCGCTTTGTGACCTATTTACTTTGCCAATGTATTCTAAACATGCTGCAAAGAATCCCTGACCCTGTGCAAGGTGGATAAAGTTAAACAAGCATTTGTAATGCTATAGGTCTCGCATTTTCGAAACTTTCACCTATTGGCATTGTAAATGACAATGCTTTGTATTTATGTGCACTTTGTACTCATAATCATTGTTTGCAGAATTTCAAAACACATAAATAAGAGACATTGTCATCTACAATGCTAATAGATCAAAGTCTCGCAAATGCGAGACCTATTACATTGCAAATGCTTGTTCTGTTATTTTGTCCTCAAATTCTGAAAACCAATAAGGTGCCCTGATGTGTTTTCTATTCTGGGAGTAGGTCAGCCTCCATCTTACTTGGAAAACAGTTTCTATTTTCTTTGAAGATGCTATGGAAACCCAGACAGTGCTATGCCGTGGAGTGACATCCTGAACTCACGATTAAACTGCAAGCATTTCTATCATATTAACTTTAATACACACTGTTGGAGCTGGAATTATTGAGACCGAAGGCACCAGACATGCTATGAGTTCATGTGCACTCACTGTGCTGCCTTGTGCAGCTGTGGTCTGCTTAATCTAAGGTATAAATAAAACAAGCACAGCTTGGTCTGTTTTCTAGTTATCTTAGCTTGCATATTACATCAATCAGCAATAACGCAGTCTAGAGGAATAATCTAATTACCCACGAAAAACAGTTTTTATATACCCTTTTTATAACTTTTAGTGTTTAAACAATTACAGTCAAGTAGCAAAGCATACATTGTTTTGTCCACACCAGCATAATGACATGCCAAAGTGAAGTGACCGTAAAGACCCCACATGAGCATAGGTCTGTAAACTTTACTTGTACCATAGGATCAATGCATAGGATCCTAATGAATAGATTCCTCTCATAGACTCTCGGAGAGCCTACCCCCTGGGCTCAGCGAATGCCACAATGTCTGCAATATCTCAATAGGTCAGAAGCAGATCCTTCACAGGAGAAGCCCACTCAGGCCTTGCAACCCCTGGGTACTTGGAACTGGATGATTTCAGAGCAGCCTCAGAAAATCCACCACTAAGAATCCAGACCGTTGCCTAATAATTGAATGACAAAGTGTATTTTCATATCTGTTTCAACAGTCCATTGTGTCTTTTACTCTTGATTACTTGTCTATGTTTATTTATGTTCAGTCAATCATATGTACAGCACTCTGATACCCTTAGGTCATGTTTCCGCTGTATAAAACACTCTAAATAAAATAAAATAAATAAATCGAGTTCAACAAATCTCTCGTCTGGACATCGAGGAGAAGGGACAGAAAGCAAAATGAATCCGATTCTTTCAAGAGTGCATCTAAAATCAGTAATCTTTAATTACCACTTCTGAAGGAGAAGAGAGAGGCTTTGTTTTGCAAATACATGGTCAGTGTACTCCAGATCTCCTTAAGCTTAGACCTAGGGGGCAGATATCAAATAGGTCTCGGGTGATTCATTGCACCATGCTATGAGTCAACTGTCTGCCAGGGACGCTTCATCCATGAACAGGCAATTTAACCTTTTGCTAGACTAATAATAGTGCTGCCAGTATCCTAGAATCCTTAACTGTTTAACATATCCCGATGAAGCAGGCAATGCGTCACTGTCCGTCTTCTCCAGTGCTATTTCTTGTATTGTTTAGAATATCTGCCCCCCCAAATTCAGCGATGGTTTGGCAGGAACGAGCCATGTGTGGGAAGCCTAACTGAGGCGCCCCACAATGATGATAGTGGTCTGACCGCGCGGGGTCAATTTCATGTAATGTTTTAGGAGTGAAATATCGTCAATGAGGAAATTGAAATGCAATTCCATCAGCCCCTTCTGTAGGCTCCATCTCCTGGGCTGAGTCAGTTTCCTTATGTTGCTTTTTGTATTCAAACATGAGTTTGGATTGCCATTGCTTAGTGCTCCCCATGGGAAGATATGGAGTCGTGTTCAGTCACCAGCACTCCTAGTAAAAACCTAGGTTTTACTTCAGTGGGTCAACATCATGGTAGTCAATAACGCTGCCACAGAGCAGCTTTGCTTATTCACTTGATTTTGTAAAGGAGTACCCAAAAGAGTAAAGCAAGGCGATAGGGGGAGTCTGGAAACACTCACCTCCCAACTGCAGTGAACCAGGCCCACCTCTATGACTGCCAAAGCTCAGCCCGCCAGCCCCAGGGGCCTGGGCGCAAACCAGGAGGATGGATCAGTGTATGCTTAGCTGCCGCAGCTCAGCAGCCATCACAGAGATTAAAACACAAACAAGCCTGCTAAAGGAAGATCCCCTCACATTTCCCGCCGGCCACAGGATTCAGGCGGTATAGACGGTAACGGAGTTCTGGTATAGAGACCTGACATTTCTGCATGTCTCGCTCTAAACCCGCAAGAAGGTGTAGAGTTGAGATGTCCAGTCACTGTGGATCCTGGTCGGTTGCTCACTTCAGCTCAGCCTCTGTGGTGCTGTTCTCCTGGTTCAGGAAGATCAGAGTACGCGAGCCGAACATATCGGCTTCGGAGGGGACCTCTTGGGTGTGCGTACCTCATACCACACCCAGCAGCTCTGCAGGTTATGGGCAGCAAGATATGGTACTTTAGCTTGGAATCCCCTTATCTGCTGAATATCCTGAACAGAAATGCTGAACACAGGATCCACTGATCAGGACATGGGACCATAGGTGTGTATTTTTATTTATATGTATTATTGAAATCAGATGGTGGCGAGTGAAATGGTAAGAGGATGAATACAGCATTTACAAAACATATGTCGTTAGAGTTAGAATGGGATTATAAGTAGAAGGAGTTACACCACTCAGATTACTTTATAGACGAGAAAGGAGTGATCGTAATGCTGCCTTTGTCAAAGGTATGGCTTGTGGTGTGGTACAAATGGGTAATTCCTCGAGAAGAATATTTAAGAGTTCTTTTGAAGGTATTCTTAGGTTGAAGTGAAGGGAATTCCAGTGGATGGGTTGCATTATGGAAAGAGTTGTGAATCTTGAGTAGTCGCAAAAGCTTGGTTGATGAGATGATAGTCTGTTTGTGATCAGAGGAGGAGGCCATGGAAACAGAGGAAGATCCAAGGTTGATCATGGGAGGTGCGCTGAAGAGAACAGAATAATGAGAGTCTTTTAGAGGGGATCCTAGTGCACTGTGGGTCCTCCTGCCTGGTTTCTACTGTGGAGAGGACTTTGGAGGTACAACTGGGGACAACATTAAATGCTCTTTAAAGACGTTTGAGAAGAGCTGCTTGATAGACAGAGGGCCAGAGGTGACAATTGCAGAAGGCAATTGTTTTTGGCGGGGCAATTTTGTATGGCAGTTGTTTTAAAACTAGAAAGTCAGGAAACTTTACAGTGAGTGAAGTTGTTAGAGTTTTCTCATCTTTGCCCAACCTCAACAGAGGCTATATAACACTTATGCAGCTGATGCAGGTAGTGATTCCCATTTGCAGAATGTTTTGTGAGTGAGGAAGATGGCAGACATTATATGGTGGCTTGCAAGCCTCCCTGCCCAGATACACAATGCAGTGAAGTGATGCAGCAGCTTGGGGTGGGACTCAGTGTCCCCCCGCATCACTACATTGCCCTATCACCCTTGACCCTTCGCCCTCTTTCAAACATCCCTGGACTCCCGCTGTGAGCTTGGGGGGCAGGGGCTGCCCCATGTTTGGACAGGTACTTAACTGGAGTTTTCTCAGTAAATTGTCATTGCGTTTTGAATATGAAATGTTCAACTGTACATATTTTAATGGATTGTTCATTTTATGAAGTAGAAAGCTGTAAAAAAATTTAAACAATTTTTATTAAGTATGGTATAAATTCACGTCAACGCACACTGTGTTTTTTATTTGCTAAGCATTCTCTGAATTTAATATGTGATGTTGGGAATATTTTACAGACGATAATAAATAAAAAGATTATTGTTAGCTAGATTTTATGAGAATTTTAAGCTAGCATAATGATTGGCCTTGAAGAATTTTATAGTATTTTATATTAATATGTCTCACGAATGAATTGTTAAACGTACAAAGCAATGATTTTAACAAATTTTACATGCATAACATTAGTACATTTTCCTAGTCTTTTATCATGTTTTGTATTATTTTAATGGCCAAATGTCCCAATAAACTGAATTTTGACTGACTAGAATGTTCTCAGATTTTTTTTAATTTAAAAAATAGAGGGGGGCCTTGAAATGCACGTCCGCACTCTTAAATGAAAAGGTGGCCGCGCGATCTTCAATGCTGGACACCGAACAGCATTGTATTTGTAGTTGACAATCATAAGGGAGATTGGGGACACCTTACATCCAATAATCAATCGTATGCAATTGTCGCCAAGCAGAACACTGCTTGCTTTACTCCCAGCATGCCCCGCGGCCCTCTGCTGGTGCTGTTGCTGAGTAGATTTTCAGGGATGCTTCTCAGAGAGGCTGCCTGGGTAGGAAGGTTTGTGTTTTCCATCAAGGCAGCGTGGAGGAGGAAAATATGGGGATCCCAGCGTAGCATTATGTTGTTCTGGCAGGTACTCATTCACCACCTTTTCACAGAGAGCTTTATTGTACTGGGCACACCTAAACCACAGTGACAAAAAACCACACACTCCAGGTGGGTGGGAAAAGGGCATTTGTTACAGTGCTCTTGGATTGTGGTATCAGCAGTCCTGGCCCTGAAGTTCAACCATGGGTAACCACTATACATAATGCACTGGCTGTCACCAGAAGCTGCCTTTCAGCAAGGGAATTGAGAAGAACAGTTAGCAATGCGCCCCCTCTTGGGTCATCCATTTCCCTGTAGGATCCTAGGACTCTACTAGGAGCACCAGTATAGAGAGAGAGGATGGGGGAGGTGGGAGTGTGGGGAGGAGGAGAGGAGGGGGTGACTAGCAGGGAAAATAAAAACATTGCCTGGATTTGGCAACTGGTACAAATAGCAGTGTGTCGTGATTTTCTCTCCCCGCTCTTGTGTCCGGTACCACGCGTGTGCTTCATGCACATTTTCTAGTGCTGGCTCAATTCCCTGACCTTGAGCTATGTCCATGCACTGACTTCTAGCAAGCTGGACAATATTCTAAAGTTGCCTTTCATTTCAGACCCATGCCGGGCTATGAAACTGTCAAAATGCTGGAAAACGTTCAGAGCCCCATTTTCATTCCGGATCAATGCAAGGTTTTATGGCACCCTGTATGCTTTTTCTTCCAAAGCCTACATTTCCCAGAATTCCCTGCTCACTGTTTTGCCTCCATCATTGCATGGCAAGCATGAGTGGAAGAATCAGTACACCTGTGGCTGTCAGGTGCTAGCCTGATCACACCTGAGGCATGTGATCACTAGTGAGCTCTTTTACAGCTTCTGTTTTCTCGCTTTCCTCATTGATGCAGTATTCCTGTTTGTCTGACCCTCTTTCTCCAGAGAATCCTGAGCTTTAAACATGTATTGTTTCCTGAACCTGCTTATCAAAGTATCCTTGCTTCCTGAACTAGCACAGTCATGCAGTGCATCCTTGCTTCCTAAACCTGCACTGTTTTGCAGTATAACCTTGCTTCCGGAGCAAGAACTTTAAGCATTGTTTTAGTTTTCTACAGAAGCAAATATTCAGTACACCCATTATTTTTAACATATAGCAAGCAGCACAGTACTTAATTTGAGCTGGTGGTTTCTGGTGCGCGGCACCGGCATTTAATCGTCAACACCGGGGCTTGTGACAGTCTGCCGCAAGGTGGTGCTAACTGGCTAATTTATAGATGCCCACAACAACATTCTGTTATGAATTCAGCATACATCAAAAATGACTATCACCTGCCGCCCAAACCATTCTTATAGCTTTGGGGGTCTGGAACTGTCCGCATTGTCACACCTGCAGGAGTGTGATGGTTAGTAGTTGTGTTGTTACTATCATCGGCAGCTTGGCCGGGGCAATGTGTGGTGCAAGGTGTAGTGGCCTCCAGCAGCAGCAGTCACTTCTTTTGCAGTCCTTGCTTTCCTTTCCCTACTCCCTTAGTTCGCAGGGTGCAGCCGTAGCTCCCAGTTTCCTAGAATAATATGTTTGCTTGCTTTCTGCCAAGTCTGACCTATGTTTCCCTTCTTTCCTGTTAAGTACTATTCCTCTTTATCTCCTTGCATTGTGGCTGTGCATTAAGCCCCCCCCCACGCTTGCTGTTTCGACATTGTGCGTTTCAGTGTGATCTCCAGAATTCATGGGCACCGCTGGCAATCTAAGCGGTATTATCGTCCACGGTGAGTACTGTCTTGACATTACTTTTCTAACTTCACTGAATTTGTCAGGTCCATAAATCCTACATTCAGTGGCGTAACAATAGGCCCGACGGTGCCAAGGGGGCCCGTCCACTCTGTATGGGTGAGGGGCCCCTGGCGTGAGGGCTTCAGACTGGGTCAGGAGCATGGGGGGCCCGCTCCATCTACTTTGTAGGGGGGCCCCATCAAGCTTCGTAACACCACTGCCTACCTTTGCATGTTGTCTTGCATGTGGATACTTTGCAGACCATATTGTAACAGCGATTGTGGGTGTACTAGGCCCCAGATACTGGAATTCCTTGCCCTTATAAATTAGATCCTGCACGGATCTCATGAGCTTTAGGAGACTTCTAAAAACATGGCTATTTAGACAGGCATACGAGTAACATCCAGGACTATGGCATCCCTTAGAGTAGCGCCACGAAACCAATCTGGTGTACGTGCGCTGTATAAGTAATATATATCATAACATAACAACTGATTGAGCTCCAGTCTTACCGATCGCTTCCACATCCACTTTGCTATGAATGTTGTTATTTGTATGTCTTGTTCACCCTGGATGTTGTTCTGAATGTTAACTTGTCTCTTGGGTGCCTGTTCTTTAGGAGCTTTGACTTTCTTAATTAACACACGCAGAGCTTCCCATTTCTCCTTTGAATACCTGTGTGATTTTAGGGCACTTCCGTCACCAATGTTTCCTTCCATTTTCCTCCATTTTCACAAGACACGTGCCAGGCCATTGATGCTGTAGATTTTGTCGCTATAAATGTATGAACGTGGGATACGTTGAAGGCTGTGTCACAGGCCACAGTTTCAATTCAGAATACAAGCTTGCTCTATCCCTTACTCTTGCTGTAGGGCACATACAAAGCGCAGCATCTGGTACCACTCTCTAACCGAGATTCAGGGGCATACTTACAAGCCCTCAGTGCCACCGAAGCATCACAGTTTTTGACACTCCAGAGGCACAGCGCCATTTTTCGAGGTGGCGCTAAGCCACTTTGCATGGCTTAGCGCCACCTTGTAAATATGCCCCTTTCCTCCGCAGTCCTCTGTGGCAAAGGGGCGTGCAATGGGTGTTGCTGTGGGCGTTTCACCACAAAACCCATTGCTTTTTGATGCTGCCCTAGATTTACAAGGCTGAGGCGGCGCCAAACACCAATGCCATGGAATACCAGGCGTTAGAAGGGCGCAACAAGGAGAACTTATTAATTTCTCCACGTTTTTTGCTCTTTCCATGTGTGCTGCAGCACACATAGAAGGTGCAAATCACCATTATTGATTATATATGGGCAGGAGGGTGTCCCTTCCTGTACATAAACAATTGTCCCTGCAGCGCAAGCAGCCTTGTCACACGGTGGCAGAGTGCCTGCGCTTTCGCTAGGCAGATTTTTTTGCGCCAGCGCTATGGGAAACACAGGGGTGCACGGTATTCTAAAGAGAGATTTAAAGGTTGCATAGACTAGGGAACAGACACCACCACGTTTGCCCTAAGGACACGGCTTTTGTGCGATGTGTATAGGAATATGTTCATCTACTCTGCTCTCTGCGTTGCCGCAAACCACTGGACTGCAGTGAACACTTATTGATTTCTACTTAGAGAGGATTATGTTTTGTAGTTGCCAACATACTGTTTACAGTAATCACCATATTTGTATCCCAACGCTTTGGAACATTGCAAAACATATGGTCAAAAAGGTTATTTCTCCCACAATATCGTTTTTTAAAAATTACAAATAACACCCAATTTTAACCCAAGGCAACTCATACTACGATTTCTGCATATTTATTTCATCTTTCCAGCCGAAGATGGATGGAGTAATCATAAAACTAATTAAATATGATAATTCCTTTTGAGGATTTACATAATTAATATGGGATTACACAGTTTTCCTACGGGTTCCAGGGTGTCCCTGTATACTACAGTAAAAACCTCTGCATTGAGACAGGAGATTTCAGTCTTGAGACAGGAGATTGAAATGGGAGGAAGTGTCGCTCAATGATTGAAGCTGGAACACTGCAGATCCAGGCGCCAGGGTCAAAGGAAGGTCAGTGCTGAGCCTTCATGAGATTATGGCCTCTTGGTCTAGGTCACTTTTTATATTTCATATCTCTGACTTGATGGGTTAGATAGCTCTGTTCATCTACGTCTTTACAGTTCTTTACGTACACATGCACATGGCAGGCGCGGCTTTGATGTCAGAGACCTGCAGAGAATGATCCTTCATCTATCAGCTCTTATGGGCTTGGTGTGATCCCTGGGATTGATGGGAACGTCTTAATCTTACGTGAAAGATCTGACCATTTGTAATTGAGCGACTCTATGTTCTAGGTCTGCTGTGTTTTGGCTCCCTTGTTATCAGGGAACCTTCACCTTGCTGAGACTGCTCCATAACTGATTAGGATGCCTGGGTAAATTTCTAGACCAGCTGGATGATACACTCAGAGAAGACAAGAAAATGTAAGCGTCTCATGATTGGATGTTGATGCAAGTCTGGGGTCCCTGAGCACAGAGATGAAGCGCAGGAGTAGGCAGTAGGCAAATTTAATGAAGTTAGATCTTCTAGCATCTGTAGGTAGAGGCTTTGTGAACTGGACAAAGTCAGTACTTGAGTAACTGACACTAAATGAAGACTTCTCTAAGTGCAGGGTCAAGAATGAAGATTTGGAGAAGAGCTTACAAAGGAAGAACAAGGGCACTGCGGGTGCCTCAGAAAGCAGAGTGAATTGGGAAATTGTGATCAATGGAAAAATGCTGTCTCAGCTCTCTAGATCGGGTTTGTCAAATGCAAATCCAGGAGGGTTAGATACAATGCCAGATTTTCAGAATAACAAAAGACTATGGAAATGAGTTGCATTAAGATTCATTGACTCTCACTATGAGTTGAGGTTTTCTGCCCTGTACATTAACCCATCGTGGGAAACCGTTCTTGGCCATTACAGTCACCTGGTATCTTAGGTGCGATAATTCCAGCTCTAAAGACACAGGACCTGGTGTGCAGATCCTCACGTCTCCATACACCTAACTCAGCACCTTCTCCCCCTCCCCCTCCGGCCATTCAAATGTTATCTTTCACCTCCTCTGAGACGGCCAAAAATGTCAAACCAATTTGTCATTAGAATCAAGCATAAGCATGTGGCATAGAAAAGGCCCGGTATTCCTGGATCTTTGTGACTGTTCCCTATTCCATTGTTTGGAAGGTGTCCTGCATGTGCACAAATCCAGTGCTTGAAATGGAAAAATAGAAGTGCAGGTACTCTAAACCAGAGTACCTGCTTGTTTCTGAGAAGTGTCGGGAATCTCCAGTTATAAGTATAGCATTTCTCTTGAGAAGTGCCGGTACTCTCCCTCTCAAAATAAAAAAGTGCCGGTACTCCATACCGGACAGTACTGAAGCATTTAAAGCACTGACCAAAACTAAATACTAGGCCTGGGTGGGAAATTTTGTTCCGCTCGTGGAATTTGCGATATTTTGACATTTTCGCGTTCCGCAGAGAGCGCGAAAATGTCAAAAATTTCGCAATCTGCCGCGAAACTGAAGTATTTTTCTTGTTCGAGCTTTAAAAATGCGTTCTCGCGTGCACGGTCGCGACTTACCGGGTCCCTGCGTTTGCCGACGAGTTTTCCTATCCGGTCGCGTGCGCCACGAGATGTTGGATTGTTGGAAGCCGGTCGCGCTAGTTTGCGAACACGTAATTCGACCCGGAACAGGAAATAAGCATCGCAAGCAAGATGGCTGCGCCCATTAGCGACCGCATGGGCAAGCTGGAGATATATTTCCCCCCGAGCACGCAAAAGCACATCGCGAACAGGCGGGAAAAGCAATTTCCGTATCTTTACAAAAGTTCCGTGTGCTCGCGGAGATTTTGAGCAATTTCGCAAATTCCGCCCACCCCTACTAAATACACCTCCCACCAGCCCCAGTACTTTTCTCTCATTTTTAGTTTATCTGTCCAATCAGATTTCCCCCATTCAATTCCATAGGATAAAACACAGTACTCAAAGTTTGCAAGCAGAATTTACATTTGCATAGTACATGCATTTTAGCACCTAAATTGAAATGCTGGGCAGCTTATCATATGCATTAACACATGTATATGAGAACTTGACATGCTATGAGGAATGTTTCAATTTGAGGGTCTGCATTATACGTCATGACGGACCCATTTCTGTTGTCTAATTCTATTTCCAAGATGTAGAATAAACATCATGGTGGATTCATATTTACTAAGTCTGATGTGGATGCCACATGCGTCAGTCATTGTGAATGTATTGCGTTCTTTGCATTCCGACACTGGCCTACATATATATATATATATATTTTTTTTTTCAGCATAAATTTGTCTTCCAGAGATTTGTCTTCAGTGTATAAGTGAGAATATATGTATATTATTGTAATCTTGGGAGGTTTGAGAGGGATTTACATTAGTGTAGAAATTATTTTGTTCCAAAAGCATTTTGCATACAGACCGTTGCTGGGCTTTTATCTTTTGATGTGGAAGCATTCTACTTGCATTATCCTGTGACTATTCTAAGATGGCGCCCGTTTTAACACATGTTTTTTCAACTTTCTATGTCATTGGGGTTTATACCCATTCTGGTTCATCTGGTACTGTCATGAGATCAAAGTCGCTTGTCGGCTGAAACGCGTCAGAGGTGCTTGTTCAATAAACTTATGTTACTGCAATTCTGCCCTGAGGGAGCATCCTACTGTGGGGTTTCAAAAGGATTTATGGCTGGTTTGCTCTACCAACACAGGGCTTCACCACTCTCAGGATTAGGAGTCCATTCTGGTGGGAAATTAATATATTCACTGAAAAAAACAAGGGTTACAGGGACATTATAGTTAGCAAATAGAATTAAAAACCCTTAGAAATTCCCTGAAAAAAACATAGGTTACACGGACGTTATAGTTTGGCTGGCATTTCACTTGTACAAAACCATAGAAATTCAGCCGTTATAGTTACCTGAGTTAGCTATAACTTGCGCCCCACAATGCACTGCTTATGACCACACATGTTATATCACTCATGACATGGTCAGTGACATCACTCATAACATCTCAAATTGGCTGCATCTTATGAGAGGCGCCAATTGTCCTGTTATAGGCTATTTTAATTTTGTAAGGATGCAGGTACCAAACCCGGTATCCTCAGTGAGTAGATGAAACAGGAATATTACACTTGTGGCCAGTCCAGGAACGAGGACCAGGGTTTGGGTCTCCATAATCCCATTGGACGACAGAAAAAATGTTTATTTGTACAATGGAAAATGTTGGGTTTTTAAAAACATTTGTTCTGTGGGCAGTTCGTAAACCTGGGCTCATTAACATCTTAAAATTTCAGCTTGTTTATAAAGCGCACATTACTACATGCGTGCAAACAGCCAGCACAAAGTAAAGCTGGGCATGGCACTACCCGCTCATTGCTCACCGTGGTACGACAAACCTCCCTGTCCTTGGATTTGCACCTTACCAATAAGCATTGTTTTTATTAAACTTTGCTTTAACCAATTAGATCATCTAGCTATTAACATGGTTTGGAATGAGGATCTGACCTCGGAAAGATGCCGCTGATTGTGCTACTTCGACCTGTAAAATGCGGTTCATGCAATCATTATCTGTCCAGGATTGTGAAGACTGAGAAAAACGAAACTGAAAAGGAAACAATAGAAACGAAACTGAAAAGGAAAAGGAAACCATAATCTCTATCTTTCAACTAGATATTCTGTGTGTAGCTTCTGGCCTTGTAATATTTACTTAGAGGGCCCACTGTGGTGGTAAATATATTAAACCTACAGTATTTTGTATGTGTGTCCATACTTGAGGAGTTTAAGTTTGGTGGATGTAGCACCACCGAAAAGTGGTGGATATGCCGACCGCTGTGTTACATAAGTAACAAAAGAATTACCAGTACTGAGAAAAACGTTATTGTCCGCCTTTCTTTAGCGGAGGATTATATTGAATAGAAACAACATAAGCCTTTAAACTATTTTTTCATCTGTTTAATATATTTGTTTCTTCAATTATTTCATGTTAAATTTTATTTTTCAGTTTTTTTAAAGTGGGTTTTTTTAAGAGAATAAATTGCAAACATATAACTCAAGACAAACATTAGCTGTGAACATATAAAACTTTATCACTTCAGACACACACAATATTTTCAAATCTATTGTAACCTACATTCATTCACATACCATACTGCGCAGTTTCACACATACACATTACCCCACACCAATCGACAAATGTTTTAAATTCTTCTAAGGAATATTTTCATAAGGGCCATAGAGGCATTTTTTATCAAAATTAAACACAAAAAATGCGAGTTTTGAAAAGGATTATTTTAAACTCTTTTGGCCCAAAAGCTATGGTCGACGCGTTTCAAGCCCCGTCTATTCTTGGGACTCTCATCAGGACCTCGAAGCTAAAAAGACAGGGAGAAACTTAGAACTACTCGACACCTCTGCACTTAAATGCAACTATGCAACATGTCTATTTTTTACCTTTTTCAAAAAGGGGGAACATAACATCCAGGGTACTCTTAAGACCTACGACAAAAAAGGAGGAACCAATTACGATGAGCACGGCTAGAACACTATTCGTACAGTCATGCATTCAGTTGGATTTTTCAAACGCACATGCTTACTTTTTGTGTGTCTTGTCTCGTCTTGGAGGTATGATTATTTAGCTGTGAAGAACGGGAATGAGGGGATTAGTTTAGATGAAATCACCTCTTGTCTGAGAGTTAGAAAGCTGCACTTAGTAACTTACTGATTGTTGCTCGAAATCTCCTCACTGGGAGCGACGTGTCGTAAGAGAATGTTTCTACGAGCTGAAACAAAGAAATTCCGAAATAAACACCCACTTCTATGGACAGGATTCTTATGGTGGTTTAGAAAGTGGAGTACAAAGTACCTTCGTGTTTGCAGCGGTCACGACGCTTAAATGTCCGTGTCCTCGTAAAGTATCTATAACTTCGTTTCACTCTGTTACTGCAAAAAGGAGGGAGGGATACTTAGTAACACTCCGCGTACTGTTAGATTGTTCTATGTTCAACTACAAAAGAGAATTCCAGCTTATTTACCTTAGAGTCTTAAACACTTCTTTCCGCGGTGGAGACAAATCCTTCTGTGTTCCGCATTTGGACAGGAAGTCTCGTGAGATTTAATCCAGCTCAGTAGTTCGAGTATTCATGGGACTTGTAGTTCGAGTCTCGCGGACTCACGATTTCTCTTATGGGATTCATAGTTGAAGGCCCATTTTCATTTTGCACGAATGTAAAAGATCGTAGTGTATATCTTCGAGGGGGATGACCATGGGAGTAGCAGCGTAGGCAGGAACTTCCTTTATCTTAAGTTGTATATTTCGGAAAGTTCGTTCAAGCCATTCACAGCCGTATTTAATTTTATAATTAACACGGCTTCTCTCTTTGACAATTTTATGTCGATATCTCCTCCTCTTGAATCCTGTTCTACTTTAGAGATCACCGTCCATTTAAGATCTTTAATCTGATGGTTGTGTGTTTTCCAGTGATTAACTAGTGGTGCATTGGGTACATTCTTGTTAATTCTTGATTTGTGCTGGGAGATCCGGGCTCTGATTTCTTGACTTGTTTCTCCAATGTACAGTAAGTTACATGGACATCTTACTCCATAGATTACGGATCTACTTTTACAATTTGTATAGGATTCGTGTTTCCAATGGATTGAATTATGAGTGAAAAATGTCCCTTCTTCCGTCGAATCACAGCATAAGCAGGTCTCACATCTATGGTGGCCTGCTATTGGTGGAAGTCCTACATAATCTCTTAACGAGATTTGTTTGGTCGTTGGCATTGCTGCTCTTATCACTTGGTTCGCAATACTACGATCTTTTTTGAATGCAAAAAGTGGGTTTTCATTCAATGACTGATCCAGGTATTTAATCAAATGCCAATTTTGATTGATTACTTTTTTTAGGTTGTTGGAATTAGGACAGAAAGTGTAGACACACACTATCCTTTCAGAAGGAGGCTTGACTTTCTTATCCAACAAAGTTTCGCGTGGGGTCCACCATGCTCTTTTCATTGACTTTTTGAGTAATTTTTTGGGGTAGCCTCTTTTCTTTAAGTTGTCTAATAGCTTCCCAGCGTGATGTATATATTCATCTTTGTAAAAACAATTCCGTCTAATTCTAAGGAATTGACCAAAAGGAAGATTCTCTTTTAGATTCCTTGGGTGGCTACTTGAAAAGTGTAATGCTTTATTACGATCGGTTGGTTTTTTTAATAGTGTAGTGACCAGTCTATTTTCAGCTGGGTAGACCTCCACATCTAGGAATGGAATTTTTATCTGGGAGTGGTTCATGCTGAATTTTATTTCTTGGGTTTGATTGTTTAGCCAGTTGAAGAATTGTTTTAAACTGTTTTCCGTACTTGTCCAAGTCATGAAGACGTCGTCAATGTAGCGCATCCAATTGCCAATCCAGGTGGAAAATGGGTTGGCATTGTAGACAAATTTCTCTTCATACTTAGCCATAAACAATATGGCTAATTCTGGGGCGAAAGGACAGCCCATCGCGACTCCTCGAATTTGGAAATAAAAATCACCATTAAAGTTGAAATAATTTTTCTTTAGGGCAAAACTTGCTAGTTCCATAATAAATTCTGTTGGCACTCTTGTTGGTCTTGGTCTGCTTTCCAGGAATTGATTAATCACTGCCAGGCCTTCATCCTGGGGTATTTGTGTATAGAGGGAAACTACGTCTAGTGTCACTAGATAGTTTGTCTCCGCATTGAAAGAAAGTGGCTCCAATTTATTAATAAAATCTGTTGTGTCTTGCAGAAATGAGGGTACATCCTGAATGAATGGTTTAAGGAAGTGATCTACGAATTTAGAGATGGGTTCTAACAATGAATCGCAGCCTGAGACAATAGGTCTACCTGGAGGTGTAGACTCATTTTTGTGAATCTTTGGAAGGACATAAAACAATGGAGTCCGTGGATTTTTATTCTGTAGGAATTCGAGTTTTTTTTTATTCAGAAATCCTTGTTCCAAGCCTTTTTCCAACAATGGGAACAGAGTATTTTGTAACTCCACTGTTGGATCTTTGTTAATCTTTCGGTAGCAGTTCTTATCTTCTAGCTGTCTCATTACTTCAGAGGTATAGTCTGCACTATCCCACACACTAATTGATCCGCCCTTGTCGGCCTGTTTAATTATTATGGAAGTGTCTTTTTGGAGATTAGCTAGAGCTTGCATTTGGTTTTTAGTGGTGTTGAACTTAACCCATCTTTTTTTCTTCTCCATTTCGGAGATGGTTGACAAGATTGTTTTTTCAAAAATAACGACTTCCTTCGGAATTTTGTTATTGGGGGGACAAAACGAGGATTTTTTCTTCAGGCCTGTGTTTTCAACTATCTCTGTGTGGGGATTTAATGCAAAAAAGGTTTTCAATCTGATCTTACGACAGAATTCGATTGCTTCCATCTTCAGTCTGACAAAGTTGGTGTTTTTTGAAGGAACAAAGGATAGACCTTTTTCCAAGATACTTTGCTCCTCTTGCGTCAAAATTTTCTTTGATATATTGTACACCAATGATGGTTCTAGTTTTTGTAGTTCTGCCTTCTTGTGGACATCTCCCATGGTTGGGTGTTGAATCTGACTCTTCCGCGAGCTCTCTGTTGGCCTCTGCCTAAAAAAGGAATTAATTGTTGTTGTTGTTGAGGATTGCCTCTTCTATTATTGTTTCTGAATCCTTCGGTTGTCTCTCCCTCACTGCCACTTGAGGATGATGAGGTTTCTGAAAAATGTATGAAGTTTTTTGAAGATCTCCCTTGGTATTCTGGGAGGAATCTCCGTGAATCCACACGAAGGTAGAAGTCAGGCTGAAGGTACGGGTAAACTCGGTCTAAGGAAAAGTTCTTTTTGTCCTTCTCAAATTTGTTTTCTTTTTGATTAACCGTATAGTCTTTAAACTCAGAGATCTCTTTCTCTACTTTCTCCAATAGTGTTTTTGAGTCCGTAATGATCTGATTTGTTTTTATGTCAGATTCTAGTGAGGCTATCTCTTCCAGTTGTTGTTTTGAAATGCGTTGCGCCGTTTCAACTGTTAAGACCATCAAATCTCTGCTGCACTTTGTCTCTATTAGACTATATCCTTGTTTGTATTGGGGATCCTCTATGAAAATTACTGGGACATTTTTAATTTGAAGTCCACCTGGAATAGTTCCTGCTTTCAGGTGTTGAATTAGAAAGTGCCCGTGTAAATCAGTTCTTATTTGTTTTTTCTTTAGCCGCAATAGTTTATCTGCCTCATTTTGATTTTTTGCTGAGGAGCTTAATGTTGCTGATGCAAAGAGTGGGGGGGCGTCCAGCAGTTTTCTTATGTGTTCTTCGCTATAAGCGAAGGTGTCATTTTCTGTCATACTCTCATTCACTCGTAAAATCTATCTTTTTTCAAGGCTTATGTTGTTTCTATTCAATATAATCCTCCGCTAAAGAAAGGCGGACAATAAAGTTTTTCTCAGTACTGGTAATTCTTTTGTTACTTATGTTTTCAGGCTAGTCCTTACTGATGTATGCCTAAACCCAGTTTTTGTTGACTCGGATTTAGCAGAGTGTTCTCTGCGAGGTTTTCTGTGTAAGGTGTCTCAGACACATTTTTGCGCCGAACAAAGTTTAATAAATTAGTATTTGGTAAGATTACCTTTGTAGTTTAAGAAGGATATCCATTCTTGTATGAGAGCTGTGTTCTTTGAAAAAAGATAGATTTTACGAGTGAATGAGAGTATGACAGAAAATGACACCTTCGCTTATAGCGAAGAACACATAAGAAAACTACTGGACGCCCCCCCACTCTTTGCATCAGCAACAACTGGAAGAGATAGCCTCACTAGAATCTGACATAAAAACAAATCAGATCATTACGGACTCAAAAACACTATTGGAGAAAGTAGAGAAAGAGATCTCTGAGTTTAAAGACTATACGGTTAATCAAAAAGAAAACAAATTTGAGAAGGACAAAAAGAACTTTTCCTTAGACCGAGTTTACCCGTACCTTCAGCCTGACTTCTACCTTCGTGTGGATTCACGGAGATTCCTCCCAGAATACCAAGGGAGATCTTCAAAAAACTTCATACATTTTTCAGAAACCTCATCATCCTCAAGTGGCAGTGAGGGAGAGACAACCGAAGGATTCAGAAACAATAATAGAAGAGGCAATCCTCAACAACAACAACAATTAATTCCTTTTTTAGGCAGAGGCCAACAGAGAGCTCGCGGAAAAGTCAGATTCAACACCCAACCATGGGAGATGTCCACAAGAAGGCAGAACTACAAAAACTAGAACCATCATTGGTGTACAATCTATCAAAGAAAATTTTGACGCAAGAGGAGCAAAGTATCTTGGAAAAAGGTCTATCCTTTGTCCCTTCAAAAAACACCAACTTTGTCAGACTGAAGATGGAAGCAATCGAATTCTGTCGTAAGATCAGATTGAAAACCTTTTTTGCATTAAATCCCCACACAGAGATAGTTGAAAACACAGGCCTGAAGAAAAAATCCTCGTTTTGTCCCCCCAATAACAAAATTCCGAAGGAAGTCGTTATTTTTGAAAAACAATCTTGTCATCCATCTCCGAAATGGAGAAGAAAAAAAGATGGGTTAAGTTCAACACCACAAAAAACCAAATGCAAGCTCTAGCTAATCTCCAAAAAGACACTTCCATAATAATTAAACAGGCCGACAAGGGCGGATCAATTAGTGTGTGGGATAGTGCAGACTATACCTCTGAAGTAATGAGACAGCTAGAAGATAAGAACTGCTACCGAAAGATTAACAAAGATCCAACAGTGGAGTTACAAAATACTCTGTTCCCATTGTTGGAAAAAGGCTTGGAACAAGGATTTCTGAATAAAAAAGAACTCGAATTCCTACAGAATAAAAATCCACGGACTCCATTGTTTTATGTCCTTCCAAAGATTCACAAAAATGAGTCTACACCTCCAGGTAGACCTATTGTCTCAGGCTGCGATTCATTGTTAGAACCCATCTCTAAATTCGTAGATCACTTCCTTAAACCATTCATTCAGGATGTACCCTCATTTCTGCAAGACACGACAGATTTTATTAATAAATTGAAGCCACTTTCTTTCAATGCGGAGACAAACTATCTAGTGACATTAGACGTAGTTTCCCTCTATACACAAATACCCCAGGATGAAGGCCTGGCAGTGATTAATCAATTCCTGGAAAGCAGACCAAGACCAACAAGAGTGCCAACAGAATTTATTATGGAACTAGCAAGTTTTGCCCTAAAGAAAAATTATTTCAACTTTAATGGTGATTTTTATTTCCAAATTCGAGGAGTCGCGATGGGCTGTCCTTTCGCCCCAGAATTAGCCATATTGTTTATGGCTAAGTATGAAGAGAAATTTGTCTACAATGCCAACCCATTTTCCACCTGGATTGGCAATTGGATGCGCTACATTGACGACGTCTTCATGACTTGGACAAGTACGGAAAACAGTAACAATTCTTCAACTGGCTAAACAATCAAACCCAAGAAATAAAATTCAGCATGAACCACTCCCAGATAAAATTCCATTCCTAGATGTGGAGGTCTACCCAGCTGAAAATAGACTGGTCACTACACTATTCAAAAAACCAACCGATCGTAATAAAGCATTACACTTTTCAAGTAGCCACCCAAGGAATCTAAAAGAGAATCTTCCTTTTGGTCAATTCCTTAGAATTAGACGGAATTGTTTTTACAAAGATAAATATATACATCACGCTGGGAAGCTATTAGACAACTTAAAGAAAAGAGGCTACCCCAAAAAATTACTCAAAAAGTCAATGAAAAGAGCATGGTGGACCCCACGCGAAACTTTGTTGGAAAAGAAAGTCAAGGCTCCTTCTGAAAGGATAGTGTGTGTCTCCACTTTCTGTCCTAATTCCAACAACCTAAAAAAAGTAATCAATCAAAATTGGCATTTGATTAAATACCTGGATCAGTCATTGAATGAAAACCCACTTTTTGCATTAAAAAAAGATCGTAGTATTGCGAACCAAGTGATAAGAGCAGCAATGCCAATGACCAAACAAATCTCGTTAAGAGATTATGTAGGACTTCCACCAATAGCAGGCCACCATAGATGTGGGACCTGCTTATGCTGTGATTCGACGGAAGAAGGGACATTGTTCACTCATAATTCAATCCATTGGAAACACAAATCCTTTACAAATTGTAAAAGTAGATCCGTAATCTATGGAGTAAGATGTCCATGTAACTTACTGTACATTGGAAAAACAAGTCAAAAAATCAGAGCCCGGATCTCCCAGCACAAATCAAGAATTAACAAGAATGTACCCAATGCACCACTAGTTAATCACTGGAAAACACACAACCATCAGATTAAAGATCTTAAATGGACGGTGATCTCTAAAGTAGAACAGGATTCAAGAGGAGGAGATATCGACATAAAATTGTCAAAGAGAGAAGCCGTGTTAATTATAAAATTCAATACGGCTGTGAATGGCTTGAACGAACTTTCCGAAATATACAACTTAAGATAAAGGAAGTTCCTGCCTACGCTGCTACTACCATGGTCATCCCCCTCGAAGATATACACTACGATCTTGTCCATTCGTGCAAAATGAAAATGGGCCTTCAACTATGAATCCCATAAGAGAAATCGTGAGTCCGCGAGACTCGAACTACAAGTCCCATGAATACTCGGACTACTGAGCAGGATTAAATCTCACGAGACTTCCTGTCCAAATGCGGAACACAGAAGGATTTGTCTCCACCGCGGAAAGAAGTGTTTAAGACTCTAAGGTAAATAAGCTGGAATTCTCTTTTGTAGTTGAACATAGAACAATCTAACAGTACGCGGAGTGTTACTAAGTATCCCTCCCTCCTTTTTGCAGTAACAGAGTGAAACGAAGTTATAGATACTTTACGAGGACACGGACATTTAAGCGTCGTGACCGCTGCAAACACGAAGGTACTTTGTACTCCACTTTCTAAACCACCATAAGAATCCTGTCCATAGAAGTGAGTGTTTATTTCGGAATTTCTTTGTTTCAGCTCTTAGAAACATTCTCTTACGACACGTCGCTCCCAGCGAGGAGATTTCGAGCAACAATCAGTAAGTTACTAAGTGCAGCTTTCTAACTCTCAGACAAGAGGTGATTTCATCTAAACTAATCCCCTCATTCCCGTTCTTCACAGCTAAATAATCATACCTCCAAGACGAGACAAGACAAACAAAAAGTAAGCATGTGCGTTTGAAAAATCCAACTGAATGCATGACTGTACGAATAGTGTTCTAGCTGTGCTCATCGTAATTGGTTCCTCCTTTTTTGTCGTAGGTCTTAAGAGTACCCTGGATGTTATGTTCCCCCTTTTTGAAAAAGGTAAAAAATAGACATGTTGCATAGTTGCATTTAAGTGCAGAGGTGTCGAGTAGTTCTAAGTTTCTCCCTGTCTTTTTAGCTTCTAGGTCCTGATGAGAGTCCCAAGAATAGACGGGGCTTGAAACGCGTCGACCATAGCTTTTGGGCCAAAAGAGTTTAAAATAATCCTTTTCAAAACTCGCATTTTTTGTGTTTAATTTTGATAAAAAATGCCTCTATGGCCCTTATGAAAATATTCCTTAGAAGAATTTAAAACATTTGTCGATTGGTGTGTGGTAATGTGTATGTGTGAAACTGCGCAGTATGGTATGTGAATGAATGTAGGTTACAATAGATTTGAAAATATTGTGTGTGTCTGAAGTGATAAAGTTGTATATGTTCACAGCTAATGTTTGTCTTGAGTTATATGTTTGCAATTTATTCTCTTAAAAAAAACCACTTTAAAAAAACTGAAAAATAAAATTTAACATGAAATAATTGAAGAAACAAATATATTAAACAGATGAAAAAATAGTTTAAAGGCTTATCTTTTTTCTATTCAATATAATCCTCCGCTAAAGAAAGGCGGACAATAAAGTTTTTCTCAGTACTTGTAATTCTTTTGTTACTTATGTTTTCAGGCTAGTCCTTACTGATGTATGCCTAAACCCAGTTTTTGTTGACCGCTGTGTTACAAGCACATTAATGACAATGGCTCCAAGCTTTCGGGCAGGTGGCTCGTTCCACTTAAGTCTTAATATACCCCTTAATTTTGTTTATATTTTAGATTGATGAAAAGTGTTGATATTGCACTAATGGTTGTTCTGCCAAAAGCTAATGAAATACTCTTGGCTTACTGCAACATACCAGTTACACCTTTTAAATAAGACACGACCATTCATTCACAGCATAGTTCAAGCAGTAGTGCATTAACCTATTGGTGTGAACTTGGCCTGATGAGTGGGTTGCCTAAAGCTAACCTCTAGCCTTTGAAATGGGCACTCGTGAAGCGTTCTGCACATGGTGATAGAGCTAAAAATATGAATCTATTGCCAACGTTTTCTATCCCTTCACTTACTCCTTACAAGACCTTTTTAATGTAAGCTGTCTTTTGTTATGTCTTTGTTCAGATAATGAACAGACATGATGCTCAGTTACCAAGTTTTTCATTATTTGTTGTTTGCTTTCACACTCTGTGTGTCCTGATTTGTTTAGTAGAATTAATAAAGGTCTAAGTTAGAGTTTGGTGTAGAAGTTACTCTGTCATCAGATGTGGGAGATATCCGGTCCACCGTATTAGAAGTGCATTGTATCCTGTGGCACTTGTGATAAGGCAGATGGGACATCAGTCAAGTTTGTGAAGGAGTAACCCTCCACCAAACTCAAAACCAGGCCTTAAATGTGGATTATTGTAAGGCTGGTATTTTGGAAACAGTTCTGTATGTTTCCCTGTGTTGCTCAGGTGTATCTGAGCACTCTGTGAAAGAAAAACAAATAAATGAAACACGGGCCCTTCTTCCCTTCCTTTCTTCCTGGCCATCCTTTGTAAGGGAGGGGAGGTGTGATCTGCGCTGGTGTCAAGCAGGAGAAAGAGATACTGCTTTGATCCACAGCAGACGTTCAAAATGCAGCTGTCTGCATTGCCTAGAAGGCAGCCCTTCTTGAAAGGTTCTATACCAACACGACCAAACAATGGGCTTCCCTGGCATACAATTTAAATGATTTGTCTATCGAAGGCTTCATCTGTGCTATAAAACAATGGATGGAATCTGTGCGGGTTTCATAATCACAGCTGCTCATGCAACTATGCTTCATTTTCTCTTCCGCCACGGACCCTGGCGGTCAGAAAACTAATGACTACCCCTGCTCTGGGGCAAGGGTCGGTGCGCCAATACATTGGATATAAAATAGAGTGCAGGCTCTCGTTTCCTACGGCCCTCTCCAGTTAATTTGTATTTATGAATGTGTGCAATTTTATGTAGCGCGTTCATAGCCAGAAGACATCAGAGTGCTTAACAACAGTAGCTTGATACATGGGTTACAGCGAGCTCTAGTTACAGCTATTGACCTCGGAAGTTTACATCGGAAGGTGCGTGCAGGAGTTACAATTTCAGCAATTGGTCAAAGGTTATACACAGTTAAGGCATCGATTTAGATAGTGGGGGCACATAATAAAGGTAATTCAGATCCTAGTGGAGAGAGTCCTTAAGTATGGTTGAGGGTGATTAACCAAGGTGTCTGTCAAATAGGAGGCGCTTGAGGTTCTCTTTGAAAGTGACTAGGCAGGTGGTTAGTTTTAAGACCACACAAAAAAGGGTGGTTGAATTGTTTATTGCAGAGATGAAGTCCATACAACCAACCCCCAGGCAGGCAGAGACCAACTTACCTGTCCTGTAATCCCAAGTTTCTCCAGTAAAACTCAGAATGCCATTAAACAGAATGGTACATTTACAATCTAGTCTCTAGTGTAATAGAACACAACAGTTAGGTGGAGGGAGGGAGGCAGAGAGTCCTAGAGACATATTTACTAGGAAGTGGCGGAACGGCGCGTTAGCTAGCTTGGCTTAACACAATGCTTCACCAGTTCCAAAACACAGAGCTGCACCGTATTTACAAGGACATGGTACAGCCCTGCATTGCCACCTGAGCTGGAGCTAATTTTCGCTGCCTAGAACCAACGCAGACACCCTTGCACCATGGTGCAAGGGTGCCTGCATTGTATGGGAAGATTGTTTATGTGCAGGAAGGTGTCCCTTCCTACACATAAGCAATCTGAAATGGCATTTTGAAACTTCTATGTGTGCTGCTTAAAGCAGCACTGATAGAATTTGCAAAACGTCTTTTTTTATTGATTGTTTATGTGTAGGAAGGGTCATCTTCCTGCACATGAACAATCAATGGCTGTTAGTCCTGGCATCCTTGGTGTGGTTTTCCCGTCTTTTTGCCTATGCCTCCTGTATTTTTGCTGAGTGCTGGATTTAGTTTTTGCTGGTCTAGATCCTTTGGGCACTTTGCCACTGCTGATCAGTGCCCAAGTGCAAGTGTTCCCTCTGTAAATTGTGAATATGGATTGGTGGTTTCATGATTGGCTTGTTTGACTTACTACTAAGTCCCTAGCACAGTGCGCTGTGTGTACCCAGGGCCTGTAAGTCAAATGCAGCTACTAGACCTGCAGCACTGATTGTGCCACCCACACAAACAGCCGTTAAAAGCGGTCTCAGACCTGCCACTACAGTGTCTGTGCGCAGTATCTACTGCCATGTCGTGGCCCAATCCTTTCCTTTTATCACATGTGAGTCACCCCTAAGGTAGACCCAAGGTACCCCTGTGGGCAGGGTGCAGTGTATGTGAAAGGTAAGACATATACTGATGTGTGTGACATGTTCTGATAGCGAAGTACAGTGTATTTCATTTTTCACTATTGAAAGGCTATCTGTCCCATAGGATAGAATGGGAGTTTACTTATAACATATTATAAATATAACTTCCCATTGAGAGAAGATAGGAAGATAGAGTTTAGTATGCCTGGACTCAGAATTTAAAATGCATCTTTTAGTAGAGATGATTTTTATATTGTGTGTTTGCAAATACCTCTTTTAGAAAGTGGGTATGTTCTTGCTTAGCCATCCTGTGTGCCTCTGCTGGTTTGTGGATTGAATGTCTGGATTTGGAGTGACAGGGGGTGGGAATGTGCATTCACTCTAGACAGCCCCTGGGGGAGGGGTTTGAGGTGTGTCCTGCCTTTCCTGGATGAGTCAGGGCTGGGCTGAATAGACCTGTGCTGCATTTAGAGTAGGGGAGGAGATTTCCTTGCACTTGAATGGGCCTGGTCTGCCTTACACAATGTTGTCTCCATCCCCTGCCGGTAAGCTGGACCAGAGAGAACAGAACAGGTTTTGACTGCGCACAGAGCCTCGCTGCCACCAGAGAACAAAGGAAAATGCTGCAAAAATATTGGGGCCCAGACCCTAGAAATTTAGATTACTTCTGGACTCAAGAGGAACCTTTGCCAAGGAGAAGAGCAGAGAAAACTGGAGGAGAAGTACTGCCCTTTTGCTATGTGCTGTGTGGGGTTGGCCTGCAGTGGCTGTTTCAGCCAAGGAGAGGACCAAGACTTTGCTGTGTGCTGTGTATCCTGCTTGAAGAAGATCTCCAAGGGCTTGGTGTAGAGCTTGCCTCCTTGTTTGAGGTCTCAGGGACACAAAGGCTTAGTTTCCTCTGTCCTCCTGCATCTGGAACTGCTGTTTAAGCTGCCACAGAGGGAAATTGCAACACTGATTCTAGCAAGCGACCTACCACCTGCAAAGAAGCTGTGGGCACTGCTCCTGAAATGCAGGACGCACCACCCCAACTTGCACCCCAGCCCTGATGCCTGCTAATGCCGTACCATATCGACTCTGACGCCGTCACCGAGGCCGCTGCCTGCACTGGAGATGAGGGCACCACTTGTGATGCTCACGACGCATCACCCCGACTCGCACCGCAGCCCCGACCTCACTGATGCCGGTGCTTCATCATCGCAGAGCCGATACTAGATGTGGGTGACTTCCTGAATCTATCAACACCACACCGTCATAAGGAACTGCCGCCTCACCGTTACCGTGACCTCACCTCCCCTGCAACAGTAAGGAACCAATGCCTCCCCTCTATGACCACAGTAAGGAACCGACGCCTAACCTTACCTGCATCACAGTAAGGAACGAGGCCTCCACTATCCTGGGGTCGTAAGGAACCGACACATCCCCTCCCCTGTGGTCAAAAGGAACTGAAGCCACGCGGCACCAACAAAGCATCACCTCTCTGATGCTGTGCACAGTCTTTGCTTTAATTGTTTCACAAGGTACTGTTCTTTGGGGGTCTGTGTGACTCCGCACCCGACACGTGCCCCTCATCGTCGTCGCCGTACTTTGGATTTTCATCTGTCACAACATCGTAATAATTCCAGGTGGAGTTATTTGTTGCTACAAGCTTTATTTGTGTGAATAACTTATTTTTGGTGATATCTGAACATATGTATAGTGGACTTTTGTCGTATTTATCTTGTTTGGTTTAGATAAAGATTACTAAACTGGTGTGGTGTCTATTCGTAGTGTTTTCACTGTATTACTGTATGAGTGCACAAATGCTTTGCACCAAACCTGTCTGCTCGTACCAAGCAACCAAGGGGGTGAGCAGGGGTTGTCTAAGGGCATAACTCCCTAACCCTGACTAGAAGCAAGGGTCCCTACCTGGACAAAGGGACCCCCACTTCTAACAATGACCTTTTGCTGTTTCTATGTGTGCTGCACAATGCAGCACACATAAAAACAGCAAAAACGAGGAAAAAAGAAAACATTTCTCCTTGTTGCGCCTGTTTAAGACCAGGTTTTCCCTGGTCTTAATTTTGGTGCTGCCCCATATTTACGCTGCCCTTGTAAATATGGGGCAGTGTCAAAATCAATGGGTGTTGCGGTGGAACACCCACCGCAACACCCATAGCCCGCCCCTTTCACGCTAAGTATTGCGTGAAAGGGGGTCCTATTCACACGTGGTGTTAAGCCACATTAAGTGGCTTAACGCCGCCTTGTGAATAAGCGAAATCCCTATCGCCACCACAACGTCAGAAAAAGTGACGTTGTGGTTGTGATAGGGGCTTGTTAATATGCCCTCCAGATTCTCATTACATCACCACGGGGATAAACTAACTGTATTACAGCAGTTTTAAAGGCTCTTTACATCCTGTCTCAGTGACGCAGCACAGCGGGATATAAAGAGGGGCACAACAGCTTCTCAGAAGACCCTCCGCAGACACCCAAGCTTTCCAGTTAGCTACAGCACAACTTGTGCGAGAGAGGAAGATGACTTATTTAATGAAAGCACTTGTTTGCACTCTTTTCATTTGGTATATAACAGATGTTGGTGTACCTTTAATGCTGCATCATGTCTCAAATAGAAGCCCAAAAAGAGACTGCCATGTCTCGCTCAGTGGTCCAATGCAGGGAAATACAGCGACTATCTTCTCACTTAAGGCTAGGGTACCGTACATTTTATGATGATGGAGCAATGCATATTTACAGCAGGGTTCCCACTCTGTCAAACTCTAAATGATTCTTTGAGTCTTAATCATAACTACACAAAATGGGGGGGCAGCCATGTCCCGCACATGGAGGATGGACAGTTATCAATGAGTGGTGAGATCCCCCCCTCCTACCACCTCCACTGACCAAATGACATTGAATTGTGGGCGGACTCCGGCTCCAAATAAATGCACTAAAGATATGATAAACATACTTTGAAGAGAAATACCGTCACTTGTCACTGCTGCGAATTGTTATTGGGTAGTTTATTCTTTGTTGAAGTAGCCCTTTTTTTCTTTTTTTTCCTGCCATATTCGTATTCTGATAATATTGTATCATGATGCACACACCTATGCCTGGGTGAGTAAACCCAGACACATCACTTATGCCGGAATGTAATCTTGCTGGAATCCCGACGGGCAGATCAGGGGAAATGTAAACTGCATAGTGTGCAAATTGTTGTGTTAAATAACGCAGTATTATAATAAAAATGCGTTTTAAAAAATCATAACTACAGAATGGCTATCTGCAATTTACACCAGCTTTTGGTGGCCCGGTCATGATTGTGTCATAGTGTTGTTGGTGAAGGAGCCAACATCGGGTTGCATGTGACACACAAGACAGGCGGCCACTTGACAGCTCTGCAACCAGTGCAAGGCAGTTAAGGTTGTCAAATTCAGGGAAGCGCAATCTGGCAGGAGTTAAACATATGTGTGACATAAAAACTCTGCCTTTATCTGTAGCCCCTGAACCCCTGCATCATGTGTGCGTCAGAAGCACCAAGCCTTTCTCTGCTGCCGGTGCTGTCCTGGGGCGTGGGTGACAGGAATACTCAGCCTTTTCCACAGTCTCTTCTATCATTGTGATGTACCATAGGAACTCTTGACTCTTCTCCACACAGTCTCTGATATCACTGAGTAGAGAATAGGAAGAAAGCACTCAGCTCAGCCACACCACCCTGTTACCCCAGAGAAGATATGAGAGAGGCTAATTATAGCATTTGACAAGTTGCATTCTGGACTCCCAGGGACCTTCTCTGTTAGCCTCTTAAAGTGTGTTGGTTGATTAGGTGTGCAAGCACTAAGCATAGATTCCTGGTTGAGGTTCTGTGAGCATTACAGAAGACCTTTACTTAATCCAGGCACCTTCCCGGAGCCAATGGGGTTCTTTTAGGGCTGGTGTGGCGTGGTGACGCTCGCAATGATTCACACACATTCGAGCTGCCTCATTGTCTAACATTGGCAATGTGTCAATTATTTCCTTAGGAAGAACTGTTTAGGTGATGTTGCAGTGGCCGAGGTGGGCCCAGGATCAGAGCTCTAATGCCTTCCATGAGTTTTTTTTTTTTATAAAGGGCGATAAAGGCTGTAAAAACTCACAAAGACAGAAATATGAAGTGCCTGACTGTCTGCACGTCGATATCTTCAAAACAAACAAGCATCTGTGCTGGAGAAGTTGGATTAAAGCAAAAGCAGGATCAAAAGCGGCATCACACATGTGGATTGATGACATGATGCAAAGAGATCATTTCTTAAAATATTAATTGCGGAGCACTACAAAAAATAGTAGGAAAAGTAGAAGCAGCACCTGTAGAAGTACCAATTAGTAACATCATCAAATGTAGCACCGATATGATCACCTTATAGTCGTGGCCATAGTACTATTAGAATTAGTACAATAATGCTAGTACTATTACAAAAAATAGCAGTATAGACAGTAGTAACAATAGTAGCAGGGCAGACAATAGCTGTATTCAGACAAGTACAGGCACTACAAGTAATTGTGAGGTGTATACGTCTGGGCCCCGATTGATGTCTGTGGTGGTCGAATAAAGGGTGGCGTTGGATCCCTAGGGGATATGGTAGCAGAATGAATGAAAATATACAGAAGGTAAGAGGATAAAATCTGAATCCAAGCATTTTGAGGCTTCCGGTCGAAAGTGGAACAGGGGTATCCTAAAAGGGAAGCAACAAGTGCATCATTGGGTGAAACAATCACTAGTAAAGGCTTTTGTGTATCTTCTCAACACAGGTAGGAAGAGATCTGGTGTAAACTGTTGTGGCCTTGGAATACTGTTCAGTACCGATGGTGAAAACAGCAGAAGATAGGAAAGGTGGAACATTAGTTTCAGTTTACAAAAATGGGAAAGAGGGTGATCCCTGCATTTATAGGCCCTTGGGCATGTTGTTGCCTATTTGCCAAGTTGTTTGCCATGGTCATGAAAATATGTTTACAGGAGTGAGTTACTCGGTAATATATAATAGCCAAGATGCAGACTGAATTTCAGCTGGGGATGTCCACTCTGCACAATACAGCAGCCCTGATTTGATTTGGTCGCTAAGTCATGCCTCCTGGATAGATTCTTGTATCTTTGCGGTCATCTCTGTTGCTTGTGATAAAGATCATCAAATTGAATTCTGGACTCGGTATGTGGAAGGCCTCAAGCTGGGTTGTGAATATTTTAGCAGAACATCTTGTAGAAACATGCTCACAGGATAAGATCTCTATTGAAAATGAGCTGACAGAACCAATTCGTAGAAAAAGTGATATCTGTCAGGGAATGAAATGAGTTCTCTGCCTTTCTTACTTAACAGGTATATTAGAAATAGAATTTTTCCACCTAAATTGGGGTTGAGCATATATCCAATGTGATTTTCTTTTGCAGATTGCATTATATTTTTGAAAAGATCCTTGGAAACAACTTGAAGAATTTTGAAGCTGTGCACTTTGCTCATGTAATGGGGGGGAAGGGGAGCAATTGGAACGCAGATACCTACAATGGGTTGTAAAAGTCCATCAGTATTTAGGATTTTGTCTTTTTTTAACTCATAAGGTGCCAATATTTGAAGCAAAAATTATTTGCTTTTACATCTACGCATGGGTTTGAAAGTTTTAATAGAAAATATTGTGGAAACTTAGTAGCAGCCCTCATGAAGGCCTACCATCCCAAGTACTTCCCTGGATTCCTGGACTCAACTTTGGGTTAGTTTCCTGTTCTCCATTTTTGGGTGAGGCTGTTGAAGCCTAGGTGCTAGGTACGCTAGAATCCACGAAGCACTGAACTTTGAGCTGCTCATATAGTGGGCTTGAGGAGCTGTTCCTGTTAAATTTCTTGTCATTTCAGTGTACATTGAAACATGCTTGCGAACAGTCTAATAACACTAATCAAGAAGTAACAAAGTTCATTCAACATAGCATCTGGGTTCTTGATGTAATTCACCAGCTGCAACTCAGCACCTGCATTTATGGTGCTTCTACAATTCTAAAACAAACGAAAACCCACCTGTGGATATCCACCTCTGAGTACTTACAAGTTGCAGACTTTCAGTCATTGTTATGGGAAAAACGGGTTTGGCCTCGTCCTTGAAATTTGACTATAGTGAGTATTTAATTATTCAAAGTAAGCCAAATCTAAGACAATTATTTACAATGGTTGTAGAACAATTTAGAGTGGGGGGTGCTGGCAAACTACATCAACTTACTGAAGATATAGAACTGTGAAAAATCCAAATGTATTTATTGAGGGATTCCAATTGAGTGCAAGGGGTGGAGAAGTGTGAGTCCCAATAGTGTGTTATGAAGCTCATGTTAACAAATATATGGGTAAAATGTGAAGCGTTGACTACTGTTTTGGCTTGGGCGGAAAATGTAATTCTGCTTGCGGAATTGGCTGAATTTGTGCGACTCCACATTGCTCTTGTAATGCGGAGTTCTAACCGCTTTCTGCCAACTGCTGCAAGACTGAATTTTTACTCCCATAAGACTCTAAAAATGGGAGCTGGTGAGGGAGATTTAACGTCCCCTACTGCTATTTCCAGTCGCTAGGAGGATTTCCGGTAAGATTTTCTAACACAGGCGGTTGCAAGACTGTTACAGTCAAAGTGCTGCTTCCCGAGCAGATTTTCTACTCGAGCTGCAGCAAAATCAACTCGAATGGCTGCGTGCTCTTGCACACTGCATGGTGCTGTTCACTATGATTTTTTCATCATCGAACATGCTACTGGTGCAAAATCACAGCACAACGTGCATATTTCTGCCTGTTAGCAGAACTTTGCAGAATTTCAGAGTTTTTATCTAACTCTGCGGAATGAAATTCCACGTGTTCCGTCCACCCCTACTATTGTCTGGAAATTTATTCGTTGATCATGATTCCAACATATGCAAAAATACTACACTTTTTCCAAAAAAGCAAAAATTTGTAAAGTAAAACCTAGCACATTTTGTGTGGGGAAATGATGCAATATTCTGAAATTTGCAGCTTGGAACAGGGGAAAACGTGTATTACCATGTTATTCCTCATTTTGAGTGTAGAAATCGGAATGGGTAGATAATACCACACCACAGCTGTATTTACTGGGTTCGATGTTACATCCTCACACACCATGCATTTTTTAATGAGCCCACTGTTTTTCAACATTGCTAATATTTTTCGAAATTCGTGAACATTTTTGTTTGTAAACTATGTATATCTTTCTGTTTCCGTGGATATTACAAAAGCTGCAGCGTTCTCCTTTCACACTCCCCAGTATCCCAGCAAGAGTGTCAGAAATGCCTTCATTTTTGCCTCAAAGAAGGAAAAGTAAACAATGTGTTAAAAGAATTATCAGCAGGCTAGTCAGGAGAAGCCATCACATTTGATGTTCTTTCAGTTAAAAACATTATATGTTCCAATGCAAATATGCAAAGGCCTCTATTATATATTTTCAGAGTGAACCCCTTAACGGTTTTCTGGGGTGCTCCAGGTGCTACAGCATTTCCAGCACCCCAAATTCAAGTGCCACTGATTCTTTAAGGTGTTTAGGGAATGGACCTGTTGAAAACCACTATACCATGGTGTGGTCTGTGAGAGCACGACACAATGTGCGCGCTGTGGCTCGTGGTTAAGAAAATATAAAACATGTTGTTCTTGCCTCCCAGTGGGCACCGAGTATGGATTTTTTTTATATCACGTTATTTGCTTCTGTGACCGGAAGAGCTGGAAGAGATTGTTGACCTGTTGATTAATTTAAAGGATGTGAGTGATGGGCAAGCACTTAGTAAACAGTTGACATGTACGCATACATTTGACATAAGATTGTCTTTGTGGTGGATTTTAAGCATTTGCGTTGTTTTGCCATTTTATAAGGCTTTGGGGGTGCATGTATTTTTCTGCTAGTAACATAGTTAAATAACATTTTTTTAAAACGATGACATTGTGTTAATTTTGTTAAGGAGTGAGTGAGTTAAGGTCATCAACTGCAGGAGTCTATGTGATGGGGTTGGGTGTACCCGCAAACTTGTAGGTGAACAGTAAAGAAAACGCATTGTCTTGCTTTTTTAATTTTTAATTTTTAATTTCCAGTTTCAAGGGTTGAATGATATTCGCAAAGAGAAGGGCAAGTCAAGCAAGAAACGCGTACAAAGTTAAATGTACGACAGGTGTTGTTAATAGGATTTGACTGCGAAATTCATTAGAAGTGCAAATATTAATAGAAGCAATAAGCATTTAGACGAATAAGTCCCCTTCTGGTATAATTTGGTGTTGACAGCAGATTTGAAAATGACCGTAAACTGTTCCGCATGTCCCAAAGTGAAAGCAAGTTCAACACATATGACGTCTCTGTCTGCTGCCTCTTCTGGATCTGTTTTTGGGAATGGAGAAGACACTTCATAAGAATCAACCAGACACCTTGCTACACAAACACGAGAACACCTATAATGGTGTTGGTGTTTTTAGGGTATAGGTATAAGATGCTAAGTGTACCCAAAGGAATGCAGGGCTTTACCCATGGACCACGGATTGTGACTAAATACATGAAAACTGAAACCGAGGTTTCAGTAGGTAAACAGCTTTAAAGAATCAGTCATATTACAACATATATGGTTAGTATGAAAATATTGCAATTACTTGAAACAGTTTTATGGAACTGCAGAACTGAAATACATTAGATACATGGGCTGCTGCAGAGCTATGTATATATAGCTTCATTTTGAACAAAAAGATGTAAGAATTTGGATCCACAATTTCACGTTGTCGGTATGAAATGTTGCCCGTAATGTGTTGTGTGCATTTGAACACATTGAAAAAAGAAATTTTTGAATCTATGAGTAGGAAACACGAAGAAGGACTCAAAAAGAAACTAGAGTGTAAAGCAAGTTTAAAAACATTTTAGATGAAAAAGGTGCAATAAATACGTTTTTTTTTTTAATGTACATTCGTGGATTAAAGAATTAATTTCAATAAAATAATAAAATGCAGGTCTACATAAGAAAACACAAAGGGCCATATTCTGAAGAACATGTGATAAACATTGCAAAAGTTACTTAACGCAACCTCCAACATCGCAGTCTATCGCGGGAAACTTACGCTGTGTTAACAAAGTATTCACAACACAGCAGTAACATGCGATAGTCACCAGATAACGTGTCAAATGGCTGCGTTAAAACCAATGCCACACCGCAAAAATGAGAAACACGAACGCAAAAAAAGCTGCGATGAGGACAAGCGCGATAGAAAAAGCTGCGAAAATCAGCGGCACGCCTGCAAACCCCTCGAGTCTGGCTGGAAAATGCACTATAAAAGCAGAACAAGAAAAACACACCAGAAACAATCCAAAGTGTGCAGCAACATGGATGCACTCTGACCCAGCGCGGAGGCCAACGCAGACCACCAGCAAGGAACAACGGGGTCGGGGAAGGCCAAGGAGAAGAGGGAGAGGAAGACGGGCTGCAGTCCACAGGAAAACAAGACCAGTGTCACAGAGGTGACAGAACACAACCAGCAACTGACCCACAATCAGACTACCTGGAATGCAGCCGGAGTGTCGAGGAGGTCAATGGAGGAGGCCAAGAGGCGCTGGCATGATGTGAAAACCTAAACCAGGCACAAAGACGCCGCCAACAGGAAGGCAGCAACGGCGACAGAAGGTGGGAGTCCTGCGCCACAGGAGGAGCTGGAGGAAACGGAGGCCACAGTCAACAGTGCGGAGACGGTGCAAGGAGTCGGGAGTGCGGACACAGCTCGGGAGGACCAGACACAACATCAACAGGGTGAGTAAAGACCAGGGACTGGGGGTACGGGGGGGGAGATGGGCACAATCGCCCACATGCACAAATAAGCAGAGTACACTGCACACCCACAATGACCCTGGATCATGTCCCTCATCCCCGTGGCACACTGCAGCACACACACATAGCAATAACAGCACATCCATATTGACAACAATGTGTTACAATGTGCAACCCCTTCACTGCAGAACAGAGGACACAACTGGCTCCGCACACGCGCAGAAACAGGCCCACCACATCTGACAGAGCTGTAAACTGTGAAATGGAAATGTATGCGTAAAACCTCATATCCGTCATGTAGTCGAAATGTACACTGTCCCGCATCTAAATCCTGCACCTCCAAAACAGTCACAATGTACACTGTCATACAGTCTGCAAGTAAACAATAACAATGCACCAACACACATGTCAACACAATGTCAACATGCATCTCCCCTCCACATTGCAGAGGGACACACAACACCTCCAGCAGAGCACAGAAGACCACACATCAGTGATGCCGGAGAGGACCACCACACCTTCGACACAGACGCCCTACAACAGCCCATGGACATCCCATGCAACCCACTACCAGAACCAGGGCATCCAGGCTACTTAGAGGAGAACCCAGGCCCTGAAACAGACCAAACAACAGGAAGCACCCGCAAGCACGGCAGGCTCACAACACTTCACCGAACCACACATGGCCACCCAATACCAGGTGTCAGAACGCCAAAAGGAGGTGGCCCAACTGGTGTGGGTGTGTTCTGAACCCATGGAAGGCGAACTAGAGCACATACGTGGGTGTCTATTACCTTTCAGGGACCACCTACACCCCACAAAGGAGACCCACACTGCCATAGAGGCACATGCAGATGCACATTCCCAGTACAGAACCACGCCCAGGGGCACGCACATATGAGCCACACAACCACGTTGGCTCTGCGTACAACGGCACAGTCCACTGCCCTTACAAATTGTTTGGGTGACAACAAAGCTACATGTCCAAGCTCTAACCCGCTGCCTGCGGTGACATGTCTGCATCGGCTGTGCACTGCACAATGTAATGTCCCAGGGCCCTCATGCATACAACAAGACGACAGGGACACACGCAGATATCACCTTGAACTGGCTACGGGCCTGTTTGCCCGGCCCCTTTATTGGCAGGGACACATGTACAGTGAGGCCTGTGCTGGATGTGTGTAGGGTATAAGGCAGCCCGCACAGAGTGCTTGGTGCTGGCAACAACTTGAACAGTGGACACTAGTGCAATGGAAACAGAAAACACCTGCATTACAGAGTCAGCTGCTGAGCAACATGGAGGAAGCGGAGCAAGTACAGAAGTCGCCCAACATACAAACAGAAGTGTCCGTGAGTTGCAGTGCGCTGCGGTTGGGGCCCCAGAGCTGAGCGTGCTTATGTGAAAAAAATGCCTAGGATTGTGTCCCTTCTGGACATTCCTGATGCAGCTGCAGTGGGGGGGTGTCACACCTGCATCATCTTCCTCATCGCCGTCCCAGGTCTCCCACACTGCCTGAGATGACATTGCTGCATGAGCTCTCCACAGCACATAACCAAAACAGTAATGGACGATGATTCATGGTGCACAGAGCTAGTGGCAACTGGAGTGCTGAGCAGGGGATCAGGCAGAAGATGGCATCCACGACAGGTGCGGGCAACTCTGTCAGTCTGCCAGTACGACTGTTTCGACACTGGTTGGCGGTTGGAGTTCGCCCTGGCGGTGGTGGCGTGTGCCTCCTGCGGTGATGCCACGTCCAGGCCGGTCTGGACTCGGTTTGATGTGTGAGACCTGATGGGCCACATTTGAGGCCGGAGTCAGCGGACAGAGCAGGGCAACATTCACATGGCGTTGAGTCCCGCAAGGCCATTGCCTCAGAGGCCATCCAACATCTCAGAAGAAGGGGTCCCTGACCTGACCAGCACAGAGTTAGTGGCCCCGGATGCACTGCAGCTGGCACAGGCACACCGCCGCAGCACAGTGACTTGTGATGCAGTGAAATAGGGGCACATGAAGTGCTGAGAAGGTCCTCGTCAATGTCCAAGGTGGACATGGCAGAGGCTTGCGTGGGACAGTGGAAAGTGTCCTCCAGGGCATGATGCAGAGGGTGGAAGCTGTCCGGAAGCAGCAAATGGAGGAGTGGAATGCCACTGCATCATTCTAGCCACAAAGTCAGTATCACCGACATGATGGCAACGACAACCCCAAGTCTATGTACTCAGTCGCCACCAAAGTTCAACCAGAAAGTGTCCATGGGTCTCGGGGGACAGACTTAGTGGCACCGGTTCTGAAAGGGGATGCAGTCTGCTTTGAGGCCTGTACAATGACATCAAGTCAGCCATAAATAAATTAAGACTGAATTTGAATAGTGTGTGACCTACTCGACCGCAGTGGAGGCCTGAGGCAGCGGTCAGCACGGTTCAGCGAGCTCCTCCTGGAAGTCTAACACACAACGTTGAAATGACATTTGGGTGTGACTTGTGGTTGACGGAGGCAAAAGCACCAGAGCAGAGCGGGTGTTCAGTCAGCGACGATGACGTGTCCTGCCTGGTACGGACTGGATTGGATTGGCGTGAGGCCTGCTGGACCACAGTGTAGGCCGAAGGCGTAGTCATCAATGGCCCACAGACACGTGTGGTTGGGATGCCAGGCACAGACTTGGTGTGACCACATCGTAGGGAGTATGGTGAGTTAAATCTGCCATTCCTGATGTTCTCGGCCATAGTGTAATCAAGACTCAGTTACAACTGTGTGACCTACTTGACCACAGTGTAGGCCGGAGGCAGCTGTCAGCAGTGATCCACAGCCACATGTCGTTGGCTCGTGATGCACAGAGTTGCTGACACCAGGGCAGTTGTCGGTAGTGTCTGATCACCTCCGTAACGATGATCCTTTTACCCTCCGGACTTAAAGGCGTCATCCTCTTCCACCTCTCCTTGCTTGCAATGATATGTACTCTGCCATTGACAAATCAAGACTCAGTCCCACATGTGCGAACGACTCGAATGCAGCGTGGCCCGAGGGCAGTAGTCCACGTGGGCCCACTGACACCTGCAGATGGACTGCTATGCACAGACTTGGTGGCACCACATCGATGAGAGTTTAGTGAGATAAAATATGCCATAATTGATGTTCTCTGCCATAGTGTAATCAAGACTCAGTTCCAAATGTATGACCTACTTTTCCACTGTGCATGCAGGTAGAGTACTTCAACAAGAAGGGAGTACAGCGTGCTGGTGTCGCGGAGGCCGTGATGGTTTGAGGAGGCTGCCAGGTTCGCGGCACTCTGGCTTGGAGCTTGCACTGGCACGTGGTGGGCCCTCATTGACACACGCCTGTGTCGGCAGGTGCGCATTGAGGCCAGGGTGCGCAGGGCTTGGCAGGACTGGTACGTACGGGGCCCTGCGGCCCGGGGTTCAGCAGGGGCACAAAAACGCAGGCAACACCGCTCACGGCGACGGCCTCGTGGCAGGGTGATGGGCGCCGCCCTGACAGAGTCGTTGGGCATTCCGGAAGAGGCCCACACCCAGAGCTAAGTGCTTTTTATTCACACCCCTACGTGTGCCCGGCCAGCCCACTCTGCTCATGCTTACAGGGGGCACATAACAAGCTACATTTCCAGGGATATTCCCCACTGGCTGGGGTGACATGGTTGCGTCCACTGTCCCCTGTACTCCATACACCAGCGGTGTATGTCGACATGGATATTTGTGTGGTCTGCATACTGCAGTCTGGCCATCGCTTCGACGCCACACTTGGCATTGTGTACATTGTCATTCATCGGTCAGTTGCCTCCTTCGCACATGCCTGGTCCCCACCTCTTCCCACAATCTGCTATCGTGTGGCTAAGGTGCCATGCAGTTGATGGCTTATGTGCATGACTGGTCCAGGTTGCCAGAGTGAGTTGTGCTGTCGTGTCTGGTGGGTGGGCATGTTGTTTTGAGTTTGTGACATGTGCATTCCCAGTGTTGTGAGTTGCTTGGTTGCGGAGTTGAGGTGTGTGGTGTGTTCATTTGGTACTTGCCAACGAGCAGCACATTTCCATAGGTGCCGGCCAGAAAGCGTCGGGTGATGATGGGCTATTGGAAGATGTAGGACTCATGCACTAGAATGGGTGGTTGGCGTCAAGGTTGGTGGAGATTCCCAGGTGTTCCACTATTTCCCGCACAGTGATGGTATGCATGCGCTTTCGGTTGCGGATATTGTGTGCAGTGTCACCAGGGGGCACAAGTAGGACATGTGTGCATTCAATTGCCCCCTGACATGTGAGGGCAGCCAGATATGGCGTAGACGCCTTGATTGGTCTCTAGCTGTTCCTGCGCAGTGTGAGGGAAGGATAGGTAGTGTGGTACCAAGCTGATGATGGCATCCAAGACAGTTGGAGGGGGCTTGGATGTGGCTGGCTGCGAGACTCCTCGGACTGTGGCGGTAGTTGGTTGGGGGGTACCAGAGGCCAACAGGTGCGGCACAGCCAGCAGCTTTGTGTGGGGTGGGATGTTGGTTGTCCGCTGTGTTGGAGCCGTCGGCCTGTTGGGCTATGATGGTCAGGATGGTTGTCCTTTTGAGCCTGTGATGGGCAATGAAATCCTCTAGTTTTAAGTCTGTGAGGCTGGTGCGTTTCCTGTGGGTCTGCTGTCTTTGTCTGTGCTGCCTCTATGGTGGTCTGGGGGAGTTCTGCAGGGGGGGTGATGGTCCTGGGTGTGGTGGCGGTGGGTGTTGTTGCCCTCTTGGGTGTCCGGCATGCCTGTTCAGTGGCTCCATGGCATCTGTTGTGCTTCACGTGTGGCTGTGGGCTGGGCTCCCTTTTCTGTTGCAGGCTGCCGTCCGACTCTGCACCATGTCAGAGCAGGTGTTCGTTTTCTGCTGCTAACGCGCCTTATCGCATGTTTCATGGTCTTTTCGCAGATGTGGCTGGTAGTTGAGAATATTGCGGAGTAGTGTTGTCGCTGCTTTTTGCACGGGAACGTCTACTCTGCATCTCATTGGCGATAGTTGCCGGGGTCATCTGTGGCGATGTTTTTTGCGGCTGCTGTCGTAGGTAAACTGGTGCTATGGGCTGTTTACACCAGCTTGTGAATGGGGTGATAAATTTATCGCAACTTTGGCTGGGATAAAGTGCCGTTAACTTGGCGATAGCTCCTTGAGAATATGGCCCAAAGCTTTTTAAGTACAGAATTTTGTACAGAGAAACATTTCCGAAGATTATACAGTACAGGCCATAGAGAGAAGCTAATAAGCAGGGTGTGGGTGGAAGGTGGGTAAGGGCAGGATGTAGAGGAAATAAAGATGATTATTGTTCAGACTAATAAGTGTTTCCACATTATGTGAAAAGTAATCATGTTTTACACCTCTGTAACAACTGCGAATGTGTGGAAAGAGCTGGAATCTTTTTAAGTGTATTCCAAATCTGCAGGCCCTCAGCCACTGTCGTACAGCCTCTGTGGTGCCATTTCACAAGGGCGCATTTCATGCTAACATATAGAACTAAAGGATGAATGCACATTTCGTATATATCTAAAATTAATTTTGTATAATGTTCCCAAAATTTCTCGTAATCATACAAAGCAAATTAAACAAATTTCGCACACACCACCAAATATTGGTGGAACGATTTAAGTATTACTGAGTATTACTGTAGTTGGTCACTTTTCCATTGAATACACTGACTAATATATTTCAAGGAAAGCTCAGCACCCAAGGCCTGGGGTTTGAGTCTGGCAGCATGGTTTTCGGCATCCTTTTCTTTCTTTATCAACTGAAATCTTAGCCCTGCATACATTGTATATATTGCTGCAGCATAACACTGTAATTAGGATGAGCAAATGAGCCAGTATTAATATGGGAGAAACTTTTCATTTACCTGTGGTTTAGCCATGGTTCGGGTTGCTGCTTTGTTGGTGTAACTAGTTTGAATCAGTTCAAAGCCCAATTGTCCCGCTTCCTGACTTGGGTGCCGGTGCTGATAGTTCATCAAGGAGAGCTGTCCATACATACCTTGAATAGGATAATGTACATAACCAGTGGCTGCACATCCAGATCTAAATTACTTAGAAGCCCAACTCAAGATGGCCGTACCCTGCACCTAATCTGTTCACTTGGAATTAGATCGGAGTACAGTCAGTCAACACCTGGCATTTGAGCATGAGAACCCTGATCAGACGTTCCAGCAATTTCAAATAAATATTGTACAACAAGGGGGAAGGAATGATATCAAGCAACGAGTGTATAAAGTAATGTCCTCTTCTTGGTTACCGTTTATGGTTGCAAAGTAAAAAGCAAACCAATGCATTGGAGTACCCCCCACGCCTGCCAATATGTAGAGTTAGTCTAGGCAGAGTTTGTCTTCAATCGTATCAAAATTGATAATCACAGAAGTATCAGAGACCTCCAAGGTCCACAATTTGCAAAGAGTTGTTTTTGATGTCTATTGTGGTTCTCAAGCCTATTGCAAGCGGAAACTCTTTGACAATTGTTAAATTGACATTGGTGTTAAGCTGGTGCTGCAGTTGATGTAAGCCACATTTTCGCAGTGCTTAGAATTGTGATGGGTTGACAACTTCCCACGATTACTGAGCTGCAGAATGTTTGTTTAAATGTCTTCTGACTATAGTTATCTTAATGGTGATGGGGAGTATCTTCCAGTGCAGATATCTGGATGATCTTGTGCAGATTTGATGGCACAGCAATGGCATGCGTTTTGTTGATGAATAAAGCAAGTGCTTTATGTGCAAAGCTAAAGTTTGGTCGAGATGGCTGGTACATACAAGCATGGAAAGTCACAATTTTGCTTGGAAAATGGTGCATACAGGAAAGGAGACATATCTGATTTGTGACTCAGTTGTTTTTGTCTCTTTCACAAGTATAAATAGTTCAGCAATTATATTTTTACAAAAATGGTTTAGTTTAAAATAGTCATATGATGGCCCGAGGATTCTGTTCATAAGATAAAACTTTTGCAAGGTCTTAACCTTCCTTTTTAATACCCTACATAGCCCATATGGCAGGGTGCAGTGCATTTCAAATGCTGGACCTGTACTTTTAACTTGTACATGTCCTGGTAGTCAAAAACTCACATTTGTTGTTCACTACTGCAAGGCCTGCCTCTCCCATAGGATATCATTGGGTTAACTAATTATATTCAATAAGTGATAACTTTCATTTGGGAACAGATACGAATGTCGAGTTTGGTGTCTAAAGAATTGTAATTAAAAACCCTCTCTAATGGTAAAGTCAGATTTCTGAAAATGCCACTTTTAGAAAGTTGCCATTTTCTTATCCTAACCATTTGGTGCCTTCATCCTGTACCCTGGGTTACATGACTAGGTGTAGTTGGCAGTTGGTTTTTGTGCATTGCTCTCAGATAATGAGACAAAGGATGGTATAGATGTTTACAGGATGGGCCAGCTCTGACGTGATGGGGGACAGAGCTGTCACATAACACACTTGCACATCACAAAGGCTCTACCTGAGCACACTCAAAAAGTATTTGACACTAGCTTTTGTGTCCCGAGACAAGCTGGGGGCAGGGCAGGGAGGCAGGAAATTCCAAGAACTTCGCTGGGTAGAAGTCTCTAGAAACTTCCCTTACTTCAAAGTGGGCACCAGGTATAGATAATGGACCCTCGGACCCAACTCTTCAGTACACCTCTGGACCAGTGGAAGGCTTAGTACTGCTGTGCAGCTTCTAAAGAAGGACTGCTACTTTGCTGCCATGCTGCCTGAGTGAGAAGGACAGGCCCTGCATTTTGAACCTAGGATCACTAGGCTAGGCTGGTTGGCTGGCCTCCTGATCAGAGCCTCAGGGACAGAAATGGGTCCAAACACCTAGAACCCAGCACCTGGACTCCGCCTGCTGTGAATCCTCCCCATAAGTTGAGCCAGTCCTGGACCCTTGAAAGTGGACCTGAAGGTGCTCTGCCATGCCATATGTGGTCCTGTGGGCAGTACCAATGCCGCCTGAGGCATTTCCTTGCAGCTCTACATCAGAACCGCTGCAGCATGATACATCCCTGATGCCAGGCTTACGAACGTAGCCCATAATCTCCTCGGAACCGCCTCTGTGTGATGATTCCTTGATGCAAGATTTCACAGCGCATACCCCTTGTTGGCACCATCCTCAACAACAACGCATGACTCTACATCACAGCCCCGTTGCTTCTTCAGAACTGCCGCTGAACTACACATCTTCGATGCAGGGCTTCTCATAGAAAGCTTCTTGTTGACGCCATCATTGACAATAATATCCGACTCTGCATCACAGCCCCGCAGATTCCTCAGAACAACCACTGCATGACGCATCATCAACGGTGGATCTTGCAATGCTCTGCGAACCAGGATTTACTTTGTTCAGCAGACCTAATTTGGTCCCTGAACTTGCGACTTTGTCCGGATCTAGCTTAACCAGATAACCACAACAGGCGCTTTGTGCTTCTAGGGACTATTTTCATTTTAAATTTGAAATTGCAAATCACCTTTCCTACTGATTGGATTTTTGTCGTTATGGTCTCAAATAATTTATTACATTTTACTCTATTTTTCTAACTTGGTGTGGGATTTGTCTTGTGTGGTGTTTTCACTCAATTACATTGTTAGAGTGATGCTTAAATACTTTCCACATTGCCTTTAAATTAAGCCTGACTACTTTTGTGCCAAGCTACCAGAGAGTTAAGTGCAGGTTATTTTAGGGTTTGCTTGTTTTTCACTCTAACAGAGATTGTGGTTGCTGCGGGAGTAGCGTTTCACCACCCTCAACCAATTATCCAATTTCCTACACCCTGTTAAATTGTGACAGATATCCCATCTGTTGTACTGCAAGTGCCATAGGTTACAATATACTTGTAATAGGCAGGACTTTCACCACGTTTGTGACAGAATGTACCATTCACCTAACTCTTAATAAGGCCCTTAGTTTAATCTGGTGTGGTTTGTGATACTCAAATGGTTAACATTTTGATTTTTTAGAAGGCCCTGAGTAAGCCAAGGGTTGCATTTTTTGGAGAGATTTGGTCTTACAGCATACATTGTGTTAACAACAAATATAGTAAAATGGTTTGTAAACACTATGGATCCTACTCACAAAGGTAAATTTACACATATAGATTTAGACATGTGTAAATTTACTTTCACACTTTGTAGTAACTTTACTACTTCTGGTTATTCGCAATTTCTGAATGAAAAGTTACCACAGAGTTTTGACTTACATGTTCCTTCCTCTCAAACCAGGAGGTGGTACCAAATTTATGAGCGTAACATTACTACTAATGACTTTTCTCATGTAGGTGAGGTCTCCTCCACCAGGGTGGAGATCTCACTATGGTGAAGTATAAAGAAATGTAAAACAGTTTATTAAACTTTAAAAAAAAGTATATTTTAAAGCTAAATATTAATGAAAAATGTTTTTTTAATTTAAAAATAGAACATAAAAAGATACAGCATTACTATTTTAAAGTGTATTAACAATTAAATAATTTAAATATTTTTTATTAAAGTTTTATTATAACATAAATGAATTATTTATTTAAAGACTCATTTAAAAAATGCCACCTCCTGTGAAATGTTTGTTTTTATTTAATCTGTATTAATATTGCTAAAACTTATGTATAGAATTAATTTTGTCAGAAATTTTACAATAAATTACATTTATTGTTAAATTTAAAAAAGTGTATTACAAATTATGATATATTTTTTAATTAGATCTACTTTTTAAACATAAAATAATGCACATATTTTTTTTAAGTCAAAATAAGTACATTTTTGGACATTATTTCCTATGTGGTTCCTGCTTCCATTATCTATGGAAGGGTGTTACAGTTCCAGTGGTTGGCTATGAATGGTGCTGGACTTACAGCAGGTCTGAGCTGGAGTGCATTTACCACTGTTTAGTACCGTTTTGACTGTAGTAACTATAGAAGTACAGTTCGTAAATAGCAATGAGCTAAATCTTTTCTGTGTGGTTGACTGTCCCTCCATAAACTCCTCCTCAACCCTCCTTTATCCCATCCTTACTCCTCCACAAGCCTCTCTCGTTCTGTAGTAAGCATCCTTATTTTCCAGTAAGCCCCCTGACCCTTCCACATTTACAAAAAAAAACATAGGTGTACTCTCCTGGAGGTCTGCAAAATCTGGGCAGTGATCTTAAAATACTAAAAGACAGAAAGAGCAGAGGCAGAGGACTCCGCATGTAGGTTGGTGGATAGCATTTTTTAGTTTCTCATTGTACTATTGTAGTACCGCTAAACATACTGCAAAGTGCAGTATGTGAATCACCCCCTGTATTTTAGCTGCACTATGTGATTGTCATGCTATCCTCATTGTGCTGGGAGTTGGCAAACCAGCAAATTAATAGGGAGAACCGAGCCAGAGTTGAGCCAAGAGTCTAGTTGGCTCTAAGAGCCATAAAAGAAGCTGAGCTATCAATATATGTGTCATGTAAAACGTAAATTAGGGTGAAAACGTCGTGTAAAAATGTGGTAAAGACACTTCAAAATTGCGAAAAGTGTTTTCCTTTAATGGTGAAGAATTTTAGGGGCGGGCGGAATTGGTAGAGTTTCATTCCACGGAATTGCATTGAAATTCCATGGAATTCCGCAGAGTACCACAAGGGGACAAAGCCAGTAGGCACTGCTATTCACCCCTTCAAGGTCGGGCTATTCACACAGCGTTATTGCAAATTAAAAGCCTGGGCTTGGGTCAGTGGCGGCTCCCCCATTGGGGCGTGGGGGCGTTGCCCCTCTGCTTTCTCGCAGTGCGAGAAGGTAGAAACATGAATGGTAATAATAACTAACAACCATGTTATGTTTCTGCCTTCTCGCACGGCAAGAAAGCAGAAGTGCCTGGTTGGGGGTGGGCGGTCCTGCTCCAGGGCAGGGGAGGGGAGTGGCTTGCCCACTGTTGTGCATACTGACTGTTTGGTTGGCCCCAGGGCCGACCAAACAGTCAGTATGCACAACAGTGGGCAAGCCACTCCCCCCCTGCCCTGGAGCAGGACCGCCTACTCTCCCTTTTTAGGTCTCGCCTGAGCCAGCGCTTTAGCGCTGCTCTGGCGAGAGTTTTAGTAAACAGGGGATTTGGAAGTGCAAACTAGTGCTTTTCAGGCCTCCAAATACAGTGCATGTGCGCTGGGCGCGCGCACCATTTGGCAGCCTGCGTGATCATTTTGCGGCCGCTTTGGTGTTCTCAGTGAGCCGCGCGGCCACTGAGAACATCAAAGCGGCCATGAAAGTGCACACCATTCGCCAGCCTGCGTGCCTCTCTCCCCTTAGAGGGCGCAACGTGCCCTACCCCCTCCCTTATCCCACTTCCTGCTTGTCCCTGTGTTTCTCTTCTGCATGCTACTTTGTCACCATTCAGAACACGCTGTACAGCCTTGCGTTTCCTTTTTTTTTATTATTATAAATATTACATTCCCACAATTTGACAGAGCAGTGCCGGGATTCTCTGAATAACTCTTGCCTATGTTGACATGAAGGCCTTATTCGGTAGTGCCTTGGTTTCTAGTACACACACGCTCCCGCCACAGGGCTGGTTTCCTCATACACATCCTCAGCTTGAGGGCAGACCAAGGCTAGAAGCGTCATTTTTTTGCCGAATGTAGTTTACCTAGTGTCTATTGGTGTTGGCCACAGCATATTTATGTTATGTTTTTTTCTGTAGAACGCCCCCTGTTCCAAGCGATGGTTGAACACTATAAAAGAGTGGCACAAGGTGATGTGTTCATCACGTTAGCTTATGAAGAGTATAGCACATATTCAAATATTTCCAGTGGAGGTTGGGGTTGTCTTCTATGTGGTTTTTTTTTCCTTTCTTTGTGCAACTGTTTACCGTTTCAGTAATTAAAAGTCAATAGTACCCTTTGTGCCAAAGGGAATTCGATTTTCCTGTGATGTGCATTCACCTGCCTGCTACGAAGCACCTGTACTGTGCTACACAAACTATATGCAATTGTGTATTTTTATTTTTTCTCTTTTTATTGTAAGCATATGACTGCCCTGTTTGGGTGGCGGCATGTTTTCACTTCATTTTTTACGGCACACGCATGCCAAAATAATAGAAAATAAACGTTGCACTGGCTTGCCAACGCCATCCCTATTGACTTGGCAGATGTTTGCCTCACATCTGGCTAATGGTCTGAGTTCACACAGCATCAGAAGTTACGAACTGCCACTGTGACGGTTCCTTATTTCCCCACACAATGTATTTCTTGAAATCTTCCGGCTGATGTTGGGGCAGCCTTCCTCCCTGATTATTCTGCACCATGAAATATTTCAGTAAGGTCATTGGAAATGTTTGCATTCTTTGCTTCTACTCGGTGGTTCCTCTCCTCACAAGGCCAAGCTAGGATGCTAACAGACTTCCCTCATGCTGCAGCGTTCACGTAGTTTTACGAATTGCTCTTTGCTGCTGGTTCTTGTTGACATAGCAGATGCCTGTTAGTGGGAAGGAGAGCGTTGTCTCTTCTTGGACTGCCGCAGCCGCCTCCGCTTGTCACGGTCTGTCTCAGAAAGAGGAATTTGGCTCTGCTGGAAGAACTAGAACACGCACACCTCTGGTATCTACTATCCATGCCGTCCCTGCGTCCAAAGCTTATAGAGCGCAAATGCAAACATCTTCTGCCCATCCAAACACATGACAGAGGCTTTCCCGGCCAGTGGTCCCCTAAAACATGCCTTTCAAACCAGTGCAAGTGGAGTGGGGTATTTTTACCATTGGGCAACAAAAGGCACACGGCATTGGAAATAGAAAATGGAAGGTATGGCTTCTGAACAGAAAGGTTGCCATATATGTGGCCACCCTAGATGCGAGGAAAAGCCCCCCTCCCCCACCTGGTGGTAACAAGAATTGGCATAGCCAATAGGTCTCGCCTTTGGCACCGTATAAGTATTTAGCCATGCAACATTTGATGTTGTTGCACCAAGGATATTGTGCTGCATATCTCAAAACTTATAAGGTCCCAAAGGCGAGACCTATTGGCTATGCCAATACTTGTTCTCTATGTAGGCTGCAGCAGCCTACATAGAGAAAATGGCCCGGGTGGGGCGCGCTCAAATGTGCCTCACCCGTTGTGATTGGTGGAGCCTGGAGGGGAGGGAGGGACACTGCCTTTGCTGATGACGAGAGCTGCAGGCAGTTAAAACGCAGGACGGCGGAAGCCGGGAAGGGTAAGTTTTATGTAATTTTTTTTTTTAATGAAATGAACCCCTCCTGCCTCCCCCCATCCCCCTCGCGACGACCCCATTTCCACCCCCCCCCCCCCCCCCCACCCCACCCGTCCATCATGCCGGCCGGGAGAGTTGAAGATAAAATGTCTTTGCAAAAAAAAGGTAGAAGCAGACCAGGCGTTTAAATAGCCAGGGAGCAGGAAGCGTGCAACATCCTACAGAAGAGAGAACCTGGACGAGAATATAATGTGCCTCCCAGAGGGAAAGGCGCTACATCCGAGAACGTTCTCTACACCTTCAAAACTTTAGAACTCGGCGGCCTTTTATGTCCATGAAACAAAGACAAGCTCAGATCAAATGATTAGGGGAGGGGCGCGTTTAACACACATGGGGGTGGGCTGCAAAAAGAAGGGGGGGTCTTCTCTGAGGCCACACACAGCTCGCAAAGCAGAACATTTTCAGAGGTTAACATCTTCCGGCCTAAGAACAGCGGCCTAAAACCTCACTGAACCGACTTCGATGTGCTTATTTTGCCCCATAAAGGGGCTCATTATTAATCCCTAACCATAGCTGTCTAGTGCCCCCTCCAAACAGACTCGATGTCCCGTCCTCTCGTAATGGTGTTTATTTATGGCGGGGCAGTGGGGATGCAGAGATTTCACGGGTCGGGCTCTGAAGACACAACACCTGTTCACACGCGTTAGGATGGCACGGGTGGAGGGAGCCGGGAACAAGTATGTTGTGCGTTCACTGAATGCGTAAAACTGGGCCTACATGCAGAGCTTGGACCCTACTAAAATATTCATGTGATGTACTGCATAGTTCTAAATTCACTCAACCTCTTAAAGATGGAAGACAGAATTTATCCCACCTGTAATTTAAACTGGTTTACTATAGCGCCTACAGAACAATTGCTAATAAAAACTTCACAGTTACCAATCACAATATGGAGGATGTAGGCCTGAGCTGCCAGTCACAGGATCTGAAGCTGAGACCTGCACGTTGCACAGAGATCTCTACCAATTAGCACTTACATCGAGGAGCTATCTTACAAGACCAACCCATACTCCATGCATCAGAAATCCCAGCAGCTCCTCCCCAGCCGCGCTCATAGACTGACTTTTACAGGGCACCGGGCCCCCGCAGAACCCTATAAGTTAAATACCAAAGTCCAGTTAGCCCACTTGCAGAGAGATGTAGAAAGTGCAGCAGCTGCTGAGTGCTGCAGGTCACCCCAAGTCTATCTAGTTCGAGGAGCCGTGAAAATCTCTTTTCACACTCCTGGGTCTGAAGGTTCTCACATTCCTGGCGTGAAGTGATCAGCTAACACATGCCATTAACATCGGCTGAGGCAGTGGCTGCTATTAGCTCACGTCAGGCCCAGCCGTCCTCCTGGGAGGGACCATAGTCTCCACTGGGAGGGGGGTTGGGAGACAGTAATGGCAGGCCCAACCTTTACAAGAGCTTTTAACTACCTGCTGTCTGCTGACTCACGTGATCTCTCCCATGTGTGGCCTGAGGTATCACGGATGCTAGCCGGTTATAACTTTGGGACTACGAGTCCCAGGGTGCAAAGGGAAAATAGGGTGCAAAGGGAAAACAGGATTGCATTAGATATTAGTCTAGCACATGCATTCAGAAACGTAGAGGGGACATCAAGATTAACAGTACACTTTCCCCAGTCACCAATAACATACATTCTAGAATGCCTCTTTGCTCGATGACGTTTGTTTGGCTTTTGAGATACATGACATAATTCACTGGCAGGCCCCTTTAAGATTTCCCCAGGAGTGAATGAATTATTCGATAATGTGGCCTCTTACAGGCAATGTTTGCTTCTCAGTCAACACATCTCTGGATTTTTTCAATTGATACTGTTTTTTAGGTCTTGCCTGACCCAGCGCATGCGCTGGTCTGGCGAGACTTATTGAGAGGGCTCCAAAAAGTGCTATCAGGCCAGCCTAGAGCTACAGTGCATGTGCGCGGGCGTGCGCGCCGCGCTTTACCAGTATTACTTTCGGTTTCGCGGCCGCATGGCCGCTTTGATGTTTGATCGTGATCGTGATCTGCGTCACTGTCACTTTCGCGGCCGCTTTGCATAGCCAATAGGTCTCGCTTTTGGGACCTTATAAGTATTTAGTTATGCAACTGTTGCATGGCTAAACACTTATAAGGTCCCAAAGGTGATACCTATTGGCTATGCCAATGCTTGTTTGTTTCTTGTTGTCTGCTCTCAATTTAGTAGTTATGTTTCTAGGTCACTAGAAGTATTGTTTGCTTTTGCCCTGATTCTTTGAAAGAAAGAGTATAGTTGTAGGTGGTTGAGGCTCGCTCGCTCGCCACAGTGAAGTACGACAATTGTTTTACGGCTCACCAGTTTCAAATGTCACCAGCCGCCACTGGCTTGGGTTCCACGCCTTCAGGTGAGGCTGTGCGCGCAATGTGCCCTGCGCCTGGTTGGCCATCTCCTATAACTTTGAACTTCTTTATTTAGCCGAAGGTCAGGCCACAGCTGCCGCTTATCTCTGGCTCGGGATTTACCTCCGATGAGCGACCTGCCAGGTGAAGAAAGGAAAGGATGAGGTAGGAGAGGGCTCCCGCCATCAAATCAAGACCCCCAGAACATGCCTTACACAAAAGGAGGGCAAATTCCACACAGCCGTGTGTCTGACAGACTGGTTGGGTTGGGTCAGCCACATGTTGGACTCAGTCTGACTTTACTATAGCAGACATCCCTTTGTGGAAACAGCAGCTTTGCTTTTTTCACTATGAATTTGTGTTTAGAAGTAGAACCAGTTGCTGGTTTTTCAGGAAGATGGACAGCGTTGGGAAGCGTTACCATAATATTGGAGAACTGAACAGCTAACCAACCTCGCACTAATCAATAAACAACTAAAGACCCCCACGCATGCAAAAAGCATTTGGCACGCCACAATAAATTCCATATATCAAAACTACCAATGCTCCAATAACTTTGCTTAGTGAGCATGGAAACATTTTGCCGCATAAATATGTTCTCCATGTCTTTCGACACCAAAGCACGTGTACTGAAAAACTGACACTGAGAATCACCTTAAAATTTGGCGCTAACTTGTAATTCAGTCTCAATCTACTCCCAAGAGCTCGAGATAAAAGATGTCCTTTTACCCAAAACGATTGGACACTGCAGACTAGAGTAGATTTGTTTGCGAGCTGCGCTATAGGCGGGGGTGGGCCAAGCAGGAGGGGCAGCGCAGGCTTCCATTGGCTGACAACGTACTGCCTCCCATTGGTTGCTTCTGACAGTACTAGCTACTTTCCAAACACGCCCATTGCTTCCTTGCTTGGGCAACCAGGTAGAAACTTTTCTAAGATGCTAAACAGTTTCAGTTTTTATTAATTCTTGTACATTTGTGAAGGCGTTACCTGTCGACCTCAGGAAGCCAGTAAATAGCTTCAGAGCAGTGTTGAGGCCCTAATTTAACTCCGCTGATAGAACGGCAAAATTAATTAGTAATTCCGCTTTACAGGACTACTGAATTACTGTTCACAGTGGTTTCAGCTCGTTTTCTCTCCCACTGTGTGATATTGTCTCTTCACCGGCAGATCATGTGATGGGAGCCGATAAGGTGTGAGTCGACGGGTATGCAATATTAGAAGTAATAGGATTTGGATTAACGCAGAACATGCTCCAAAAAGGTGCAGATGTCCATTCTTCTATATTAAGACTACATTGGTGTCAATGTCAAGCTTAATGTGGCAGTGAACATCTGCCACTTTCCAGTTGATTTCTCATGGTGCCAAATGCTAAATAATGCCATAGGTTCTAAACATGAACTTACAAACATTCATGCCCCAACCCCACAACCGTGACGAGGATACTATTAGTGAACTGAGAGTTAAGTGAGTTGTCATGTGTATCCATACCATTCCAACCCCATCCACCCTACTCCTACCTAATCCACCTCCCTCCTTTCCAATCCACTCAAATCCACTCCACTTCAATACAATCACTCTAATCCATTCCACCACATTCCAATTCAATCCACCTGAATCCACCCCACTCCAATCCAATCCATTCACCCCAATACACCCCACTCCAATCTACTCCAATACAATTCACTATAATCCATTCTACAACATGCCAATCCATTCTACGCCCCTCCACTCTAAAACACTCTATGACATGCCACTCGAGTCCATGCCCCTCCACTCTGCGCCACTCACTCCATGACACAACACTCCTCTCTATGCCCCTCCACTGCACAACACTTACCCCACTTCACTTCAATCTACCCCACTCCTCTCCTATCTACCCCACTCCACTCCAATCTACCCCAATCCATCCCACACCAGTCTTCCCAAACCACTCCAGTCTATCCCATTCTACTCCATTCCAATTTATTCCAATCTACCCCATTCCACTTCACTACAATCTGCCTGAATCTACTCCACTACATTTCACCCACTCCACTCTAATCTACCCCACTCCACTCCACCTAATCTACCCCCACTCTGCTCAATCTACCCCACTCCACTCCAATCTACCCCACTCCACTCCAACCCAATCTAACTGTCTACGACAATCCACTGCACTTAAATCTACCCCACTCCACTTCAATCTATCCCAGTCTACACCACTCCACTCCAATCTATCCCAATCCACTTCACTGTGATACAATCTAACCCACTTTGATCCAGTCTACCCCAATCTACCCCACTCTCATTCCCCACTCCAACACAATCATCCACACTTCAATCACCTAATCCACCATACTCCAATTCAATGTACTCCACTTCAATCCAATCCACCCCACTCCAGCCCAATCCACCTCACCTCACCTCACTCCATTCCAATCCACCCCATCTACTCAACTCCAATCCACCCCAGTTAATTCCAACCCATCCCAGTCCAATCCACCCCACTCAACCCATCCCACTCCAAACCACCACGCTCCATTCCAGTATACCCACGTCACTCTAATCCACCCCACTCCAGTCCACCTCACTCCAATTCAATCCACCCCACTCCAATCTACCCCACTTCAATCCACCCAACTCCACCCCACCCCACCCCACTCCAATCCACCCCACTTCATTCTACTTCACTCCAACCCCCTCCAATACAATCCACCACAACCCACCACACACCAATCCAATCCATCCCAAAAACAGCAGCTTCAGCAGCACTCAGCTGCAGTGGAAAACCATTCTTGCAACTGTAAAGGGTTGAAAAGGGCAACGGCTCAACCCCCTCCCTCAGGTTCACACTGGCAACCCCAGAAAAACGTTCGGTACTGATGCCCTGTCCTCTGCACTATTCCTGCATCGCATTCTAGTGCCCGCTCTCTACATCTGAGCTGCCCTTTGCTGCAACAGCAAACCCTACTTACCTTTGACAGTCACAGTATCCTCCACTCCCATCCCCTTACACCCCCCCTCCATCATCACCATCACTGGTTGCTGTGGCCTCCACCACAGGAGTTATTGGTGCAAGACATTCAGCACACAAGGTAGTCTGTGCCAGGTGCAATATCTGGGGCTGGGCCATGTTGCTAGTCGGCAATAGTGTTCTAGCCACCAATTTAGTGGGCAAACTCATCTCAATAATCATCAAATGTCATCCCATCAGTATTTATATTCGCCCATATTTCATAGATTAAGCACTTCAACAACCCTAATGTGTGGTGTAAGGGGACACACTCCTTTGCTCAAATGTACCTTAAAAACACACCCACCTTTACACTAGGAGATCTGGCAGTCACTGGGGCTAACTGAGTTTAACCTCAACTCAAGCAATCATGCAAAGTTTGTAAACTTCACCCAGGTTGACCAAAGCACAATTTCCCAATCGTGCAGTGAAGTCTAAGCTTTGACCAATGCTATCTGTACCTGCTTGAGAGGCCGTACTCCCCTGCAGGACTTTAAAATGGTAAATTTGGCAAAGTTTCTGAATCGATCTGTGAGGTTTTGGCAGGATTGTGAGGGTCTTATTGACCCACAAAATCCGAGGGACTAGCAAGGTTTCTTCGGGTTACCCCGTGAACAGTGGGTAATTCTCTGCAAGTTATCTCAGGTCTAGGTAAGACTGTGTGAAAGTGTGAGCAGGCTGGCCCACTGACAGGTTTATTTTAGTTACTTCTTTTTAGGTCTCGCCTGGCGAACACAGCGCGAAAGCACTGTCGCCAGCGAGATCTATTGTTGCTGACTTGCCTCGGAAGTGGGACAGGAGATGGGCACGCGCAGGCTTTTGGCGGATTTGAGTTGGTGTACGTGCACGTGAACACGCACTTCCACACACGCGATGTGCACATCTCCTGTCCCCCTTCCGAGGCAAGTTGGAGCGGCCTGCTGCAAGACGGGGCCACTCAGAATGCCAAAAGGACACTGTGCCTCGATCAGGCACCAACAATAGCCCACACGGAGCCCGGCAGCCCTTCTTCACTCACCGGGCTGCTCTTCTGGGGGGGCTCCTCCTCGCGGCTGCAGCACTTCTCTTGCGGGGCTTCCCTGCACTCCTGGGAACCCGCGCTGCCGTGGGCAGCCTCGGCCGCCGCACTCTTCACCCGGGCCCCCTCCTGGGACCCGGGGCTTCTCTCCACTCCGGCCGCCACCGCGGGCTCTCCCTTCAGCATGGGAGCCCCGGGTTAGCACGGCACGCCGGTTTCTGTTTTTGCCGGAGCAGGCCCCGCCCACATCCCGGCCAACGGCGCCTGACTTCCGGCTTGTTTATGTCAGAGCCTCTAAGGGTGGTGTGCACCTCTATCTGGATCCGTTTTTGTGTCAGAGCCCTCAAGAGTCACTTGTTCAGGCTTGCTGTTAAAATGTCTACCCCACAGTCAAGAAACCCATAGCCTCTCGAAAATAACCACGCATAACAGGAGCACATTCTTTTTTGTTTTGAGTGGACTCGATGGGTCACTTCGACGGCCCTTTGTACCAACAGAGGAGATTGCGTGTTAGCGGCCATTCTTACAGGTAGCCCATACCATAGAGTGCAAAGCTGGGTCCCCACTGTCTGGCCTGACGGAGATCACTTTACCCCGCACTCTCAGGTCATTTCCGGTTCATCGCGTTTGTACTTGTAGAGATTCTCGTAGGCTGTTTTGTCCTTTCTTGTTTACTGAGGCTGTGGGTTCGACCAGGTTGCGCTAATGTGTTTTTCGAACGGGCCTTTTTCCCCTCATTGAGCTGCGGAGTTACTATGCGCGTAACGCAGACCCCTTTTAACCCTTGTTCCGTGCATCACGTTATCTCTCCTACCAGTCAATCGTGACTCTCCTCAAAACAGATGTTTCGGGAAGGGGCCTGGTTGCTAGGCAGCGGGCGTGAGTGCGTGGCTCCAGAGGCACAGCTTCAGCACACAGAGCTGCCTTTTCACTTACCGTAGTGCCGTGTAATGCATAGCGCATCCACAATGTTCGCTTTTTGTTAGCACATGCAGTGTGTGTATTAATAGCACCTTAAATCATACTATTGATTTCATAATGCCGGAGAAGCTCCAGGGCTGTTTTTCCACACTGCTTAAGAGAACGCTGAAGCGCAGAACCAGTTGTATTCTTTTTTTAGTATCACATGATTTTATGTGCAAGTGCAGCACGCCGTAAACAGGCCCGTATTTGCCAACTCACACAGTGCCACTGTGTGACACACAATAGGTTTCCCTCGCATGATCACCCGGTGAGGTGCCTATATCACATGTTGACAGGGAAAATGAGCTGAAACTCACTGTAATAGTGGTTTTCCAGCTCATTTCCCGAGGCTTTGAACAGTTGACGTCCATTAAGGTGTGTTCCGGGACATTGGCACCAGCCTCGGAAAACTTTTTTTGGGGATGGGGTCAGGGGCTTGGGGGCAGGGTAGGGTTCTAAAGTGCCTCTTAGGTACTTCTTGCCTTTGATGTCCCGCCCCCTCTCGCTGTAAGATTTTTGTTCAGGTTGGCAGGTATGCAGGTCCCACAAGGAGATCTGGTCTAATGAACAAAAATACAAATTTTGGAAGGTCCGCAACTGTCACCCTTAAGGGTACTCTGTGGTGCTGGAAACAATTTTCAGGGTGGATTGCTGACATTATGTTACTTCACTGACGTCCGGGGTAGTGAAAAATCGAAGCATCACACAAAGAACAAAGTGTACCAAATGAGCCTCGTCCATTCAGCATGCGAGGTAAGGGTGTGGTGTGTAGCTGGTGGTGCATTTTAAGAGCACAGGGTCTCACAAATTAATAAAGCATGGTGTGGGAGTTCAGTCATTTACAGACAGCACATTCTGCATTAAAACACCCATGACATTTGTACAGACATGCAGTTTTACCGATGATACTTTGCAGCGCACAAACAGTAATTTGTGGAAATTGGGTTTCTGCAAATATTTATCATTTACACATAAAGTAACAGTTAAGTATCTTGCTTTCTTTTGATCCTATTACATTTTTGTTTGTTTCGACCGCACTTCTGAATGACAAAAAAGTGCTTAATTTGTGCTGTCTTAACTGCTGATACTTTGAATTTTTAGAAAAGTACATTTATAGGTATTTACATTTTGTTATGTGTTAAGAAGAACATTAACACTATACAGCCTTTAATTTCACACCAATAAGAGTGTCACATAGTTTACTTTCCAAAATCCTCTCGCTCTGCAGTCAGAGAAAGAAAAATGAACATCAATCCTCATTTAAAAGAATAATTAGCAATTTGTTAGTAGCTATCGCCTGGCATTTGACCTATGTGACAGGATAAACAAGCATTTGCAATGCAATAGGTCTCGCATTTACATGAGTTTGAGCTATCTGCATTGTAAATGACAATGCCTTTTATTTATGTTTTGGTTTTTGAAGCATAAATAAAACACATTCTCATTTACAATGCCAATAGCTCAAACTACCGTAAATGCGAGACCTATTGCATTGCAAATGCTTGTTCTTTATGTCAGGGTTCAGTCAAATTGTCATGAGCTTGGACCTCTAAAACCTAGAGCTTCTACAGTGAGCACTTATGCACAACATAAGTGTATGTTGTGTGTTTGAGCAGACTGTACAGAAATGCAAACATAAGAGAGTGTCATACCATCTATGTCATAACTGCAAAAAGCTTGTGGATTGGCTGGAGGGGGATGTGGCAGGTTATATTCCCTGAAGGTCTGATACAGTCAAGATTCAGACCTGACAGCGTGAGTGCCACCTCGTGTCACACAATATTGACTCCCTTCACACGGTCACCTGGTGAGGAGCTGATATCACACCGTGGCAGGAGAGAAAAGATGGAACCGCTGAATAAAGTGGGCTTCCAGACCGTCTTCTGAGGCTCGGAACAGCTGATGTCCATATAGGGTTGTGAAAACACCTCGGGAGATGAGGGGCAGTCTCAGCAAGCTTTGTATGTTATTTGTTTTGGATCTGGGAGGTTGGGGCCGGGTTGGGCAGGAGTGCCTCTGAGGTAGCACAGACCCCTGCCCCCTCCTCACACAGTGATGTATATATTTTTTAATTTGCAGGTCTCAAGAGTATATGCGATGATGTGTAAATTGCTGTCGTGCATTTCAATTTCAGGTTCATAAATGTGAAATGGTAAATAAGGGGGATTTTGAGTTTCATCTGAGCAGGCTTGATATCGCCAGTGTTCTAAGGGGGCTTAGGAGAGCTCTTCTTGACGAAGCTGCCAGTCTCTTGTCTCAGCCAGCTACTTTGCGTCAAGCCAAAGAGCAGGCTTAATTCTTATATACGGCTTTCTCGTTCTCTGATTCTGAAACACTATTTCATTTCTCTTCCAAAGCCTGGGTAGTGCCCGTCAAAGAGGCAGCTATGGAGATTGCGGAAGCACTAATCTGTGAGCTTTTGACAAAAAGAGGGGCTACCCAACATCCTGCCAGCAAGGGTGGGCTAGAGAGTTTGGCTTGCCATCTCTCCGAGGTGGCAAGTATTTGCTCCCTTTCTCTCACCAACTTGGTGTGAATAGCTTAGTGCAAATATCTCATAGCCAGGCACACACACACTTAATAAATGCACACAAATGAAAAGCCTACAGGTGAATAATTGAGACCACACAAGTTTTTTGGGGGGGAGAAAGTTATGTTGCAGGTTTATTTGATAAGGTAATGGGATGACTTCTGGGTACTCCAAGAGCAGCCAGGACGATATGACCTAAGCCAATGAGAAGCAGGAACTTCCCAACATATGATGCTGAGCCTTTGAGGTTGACCCCACATCCAGACCCCATATTCCAGGAAACAAACTCACACACATGAAGAACATTACCAGGCAAGCCCCCTGTTGCTCAGGCTTACAACTGCCCATGGGAATAAAAGGGTCCCATCGCTTTCATCCAGGGGTCCTACCGTAAGGACTCCGCGGGCATTGGCATGCAGCCCCTATGGGCTCTTTCTTGTGGTTGCTTTTCTCACCAAATACCTTTGAATCACCCTGTAACTCCGCCAAGCCCTGCACTGAGGCCCCCCCCACCATTGCTGTTGTCCTTACATGACCTGCATTTGCCAAGCACCTTCTTGCTCAATCACCCTTCAGCAGCCAATTCCTTTTTAGGTCGAGCCTAGCGCAGCGTGCATGTGCGCTCTAGGAAATCGGCTTCTTGGAACACCTTCAGCTTTTGTTGAAGCTCGTGTGTGTGGTGCTCACACGCTATTGGCCTTTGTGTCTGGCTTCAGCACGCTATTGGCCAAAGGCGTGTGGATGTCCCAGCTTTTTGGGAAATGTTTACTCCCAGAGCGTTTTGCTTTCGGGAGCCAGCAGCGGCGCACAGGGGCCCTCTGTTTTCTGTCAGGTTTCCTTGCCACTTTTATTAGAAGGCGCGTCCCCTCCAACCCACCTCCACAAGCGTGCGCGTCGCTTTCACTTTGGCGGCCGTGCTTGTTTGGGAAAGCAGCCTATCACGCTGCGCTTTATTTTTGTTGATTTCTATGATTAAAGCAGCTACGTATAAGCTGCGCTGATTGCAATTATTATCTCACGTGCTACTTGTATTCTTTCTAGCTATATGCTTTAAAAACCCATTCATCATCTCTCTACGGCTACAGGTGTTCAAATATGACCCTGTTGCAGGCCGTGAGGCCCAATATCACTACGCCAGGGGTGAGAAATGTCTTGCACGGGCTGTACGCCGAAGCCAGTAAGGAGCTGGATTTATGGCTGAGATGGGTTCAACGGTTTAAAAAGGCCAGGATTGCTTGCAGTCGGTGAGCAGTGGAACACTCTCATGCCATTCGTCATCGTCATACACACGCAGACAGCAGACATTGAGGCTCGCTTACTGCGTTCCAATGTGCATCATTCAACAGAAGCAGGCAATGAGCATCGAGCTCTATTAGCGCATGCGTCCCTGCTCTCCCTTCTCGTGCAGGTGCAGCCTCACTCTTGAGCGGGCACTCCACTTCCGCTTTGATGCACTGTGGCTCTTTCCTGTGCATGGATTTACCTTTTGTGCAATCATCCATGTACGCCGATGCGGCTGTTCTCTAACTCCTTTCTGTGCTGGTGAACTCAGGCTCGTCCCTCTTGTGAATAACACATTGATTATATACATCCCTCTCCTGCATGAAATCCAGGGTGCTACAATTCTGCACATGCACTCGCCTCTTGTGCTCATTTGCTGTACCATTTCTCACACATGCAAAAACACCCAAGCCCCCCATGCAAATGCAGCAAGAGTTTTGCAACTCTTGTGCCCGGAATCCAGTCCCTCCCCTTTAAAGCTTGTGCATTCTGGCTCTCTACTCTAATGCACAAGCTGGTAATAACTATCTGACTGGTGGTGTTTGTTGCGTACAGCAGTCGAAGTGCTTTAAAAAAATAAATATATATCTATCTGACGTGGGCTGCAAATGGCACGACAAAGGTCATGAGTGTGTTTGACGGGGGAGTCACCATTCTAAACTTTTGTCTAGTGTTCTGATGTTCATAGATGTTGTAGCACCCAGGATAATGTGTTGCAAGGCTAAAAACTTCTAAGGTCCGTAAGGCGAGACCTATTGGCTATGCCAATGCTTGTTTATATGGTTGTCCAAGCCCAGCTATTCCTCCTTTTTGGTTGGGACCGAATTCAGCTTGGCATGCTCCCCATATGACCCTGGAGCCACTGGGCGCTTGTATCGCCAAAGAGGTTTTCTTAAAAAAGTGGAACCGGGAGAGTGCACGAATATAACTTTTTTTTTTAACCATCCTCCGTGTGGCTCTATGGACCTCAAAAGCTGCAAAATACTAAGGTGGCTCTGTTGCATGGCCTTACTCTGGAGCTGGGCTGCATATAAAGGGGAACCCCCACTCTGGAAATGACCTTGCTGAAGGGGTATTGGCCTTCCTGTCCCGTTGTAACCACTCCCCAAGCAGCCCGATCACTCAGTGATAAAGGTAAAGTGGGTGGAAGGGTGTACAGCCTGGCAGGGGAAATCTGCACTAAGCTGCTGCCTGTCCAAACTGTCGCCCCGCAGTGACGCAGACAGCTACATTCCATCTACAGGGCTGGATCCTCCTTGTTACATCTTGCATGTACTTTTCCCTTGGGTGGGGTTAGTCGATTTCTTGTCTAGATAGGTAATGAGAGACCATTTATTTTTCCAACTCACAATGGTGTGGCTAACTCTAGCAAAATCAACAGCATTGGTTAGTGGGATCCTGTTGTATAGTTTATTCCTTTCAGCGAGGTGAAAGTCTTTGCTAGCTCACCTTCTTCATAAGTGTCATGCCCACCACTAATAATCAACATTCCACTGAAATTACCCATTCACCAAAATCTCATTAAAAGTATTGCATATCTCCTCAAAAGTGAAAACACAGTGACATTTTAGAACCACTAAGAATTTTAGAAAATTATAAAATGCAAAAATATCAAACGCAATAATATTTCACACACACACACAATATTGCCTCCTGGGTCAACCTGCCAGCTGGTAGATCATGTAGTTATTCCTGAATGGTGCAGCCCTGTGGCACATTTCAACCTGCAAACAGTCATGAGTATAAGTCATCAAAGGAATGTTTTTCCCCCCTTGTGGGTACAGGCGGGCGCCGTCTGGTGTCACCAACTCCAGGGTTGGCGTACTACATCGAGAAGGATTGACCAACCAAGCCAACAGGGAGCCAGTCCTGTCCCATTCAGCGTGTGTCCTGACCATGTAGGCCTTATGGTCGAAACTGCGGAGTTGCTCCACATGCTCTGCTACAGGTTCTTTTGCCTCTAGTAGCTCTTACTGCTGGTACGGCCTCTGGCCGCAGGTGCTCTAGATCCCAAAGGGTCTATTAATGAACAACAATGTCCCTCAATAGGGTCTTTCAGACTCCCACAGATTCCGACAGGCATTGCCCCTGGATGGCAATCCTGAAGGATTCCCATTCCGCAAAGTGAATCAGTGTTCTCATCAAAGTAATGCTGGGTGCCCACCCTAATTGTCTCACAGAATGCAGGGTCCTCCAGGTTCCCTGCCTTCAGGCATCCACTAGGATTACAGATGTTCATCCCACACCATTTTAGAGACAACACTACAGGGTAGTGGTCAGAGATGGTTCTGGTTAAGTATTCATTGGATGTGATGGCCACAAGAATGTCAGGTAAGCATAAAAAGGTGTCAAGGCATACATGAAGGTCATGCATTACCGAGTGGAAGGAGTAATTCCGGTCTGGTGGGTGTCACTAATGCCAACCATCCACCAGACGCCTGTGGCATTGCCAAGTGGTGGATTTCCGGGCCAAGTGGAAAGTAGGGGAGTACCGGAGTGGGTGGTGAGAGTCATCTAAATCAGTGTAGGCCAAACAGTTAAAATCACCACCACTAATGAGCGCCTGCGGTAGCAAAGGAGCCAGCACCCGGGACACCTCATCAAAAAACATAGCCTAGTTAGTATTAGGGGCATAAACATTAACAAAGGTAATATTCTGACCCCCTAACCAGCCCCCTCAGATAGAGTATTGTACTACTAGTAAGTTGAAATGGGACACCCGGCATCACCCATATCAAAGTCCCCCTGGCAAAAGCAGAGTATGTGGTGTACACACCCTGACCCCCCTATCTCTTGAAGAGGGCAGCCTCCTCCTTAGCATTCAAGTGAGTTTCCTGCAGTAGCTCCACATGGATTCCCCTCCACTTCAAATACGCCAATACCTTATGGAGCTTGACCATGCTTTTCAGTCCCGGACCTTCCAGGAGATAAGCTTGTATGCACATGTATCATCCCTCATTGAGCAATGCCACTACCCATACACAGCGTTCCTGAAGGAAGAGCAGCAGGAGGGAGCCACATATCCATGCCCAGGGGAGAGAGAAGTAGGAGCAGCGAACCACAGGACGTGAATAACCCCAAACAATGGAAAAAAACAATCCATCATCCCTTCCCCAGAAAATCAAGGCAACATCTCCCCATCGAAACTTAACAACACAACTAAATAAGTCTGTAGTTCAAAGACACACCCACAGTCCTTCCTGAGGGTTGGTGGAAATGAGTTACAGTCCTCACAAAGGTGAAAGGGAGCCCCTGCAAGGTAGCTCTGCCCTCCAACATGGACAGATAGAGAGGAACCATCTTGCCATAGAGGGAACCCCCAGTGGTCAGCGGGGAGAGGGCTACAACACCCCTACATAAAAAGGAAAGAGAAGGGCCAGGTTGTGCATCTCACATCCGGATAGCTCCAAATGGTCAAAGTGTCAGTGTATTACTTCCGCTGTTTGTGGGGAGACCACAGATGGGTCCTAACTCTGGTCGGTATGCAGTGTGGAATCAAATTTTGAGCCCATGTCAGCACCACCGGAGGCAGCTCCCTCCTTAGGCCGGTGCCATTCAGGGCTGGAGGTCATGAATTTAGCTGCTGTGTCAACAGCACGTAGATGATCCCTGTGTACCTGGTACAATGTGGGTACCCGAGTCTTTGGGCTCAAGTCTAGCCAGTCCCACGCCTTGTTGGGTTCGGTAAAGAATTTTGTACAGTGGACCATGATAACCCACAAGCGTGTGAAGTACAGCATGGTGGCATATTTGATGCCAAAGTCCCAGAAACCAGGCCCTCTGCCGCTGAAATGCCAGTGTGAAATCTGGGAAAAACATTTCTTTACTGTTGTCAACCAGCAACTCCCCCAGGTCTCTGGTGCATTTAAGGGTGTGATCTCTGTACCTGAAATGTCGAAGGTACGCCACAATAGGTCAAGGTGTGCTCCCTGGGGTGAGCGATGTGCTGGCACTCTATGGGCCCTTTCTAACGCCACGAAGGGGAACAAATCCTCCGGGGCCACCTTCTCCTGTAGCCATACTTCAAAGAGGCTACCATGTTCACTCCTTCCGACTTCTCAGGCATGCCCACCACCCTAATATTGTTTCTGTGGGCCCGGTCCTCCGACTTCTCCACTCGGATCTAAAGAACATGAACTTGGTCTGCCACCTCATCCATCCAGGTTTTTTAGTCCTCTGTTGCAGAGATCTTCTCCTGCAGAGTAAATTCAGGGGTTTGGTTATGCGTTCCCGCAATTTACAGTCATCCACACTCAGGAGATCGTGATCCACCACCAATTCATCTATTTTGTGTTTTAGGGTTTCCTTAGATTTCCTAATAGCCAGAAGGATAGAGTCCAATTTTTCCTGATAGATCATCACCACATCCGTGTGCGAATTGGCTGAATCACTGATCGTAAGTGAGGTTTTGGGTCCAAACCCCTGGACCCGCAATTGTCTTATGGGCCCCACCCAGTTCTCCACTGGACGTCGGGGGGTCTGGGCACTGTTGCCCCTGCATCTCTGGTCAGGCCGGGAAACCCAAGGTGCAGTCACGACCGCCAGGCAACCCGCATATGTCCGTCTCCTGGAGCCCACACGCCTATGTCTCAGGGGCCGGTAGTGGGGACTCCGACCAGTCACTCTACTGCCAGCAGTCACCAGGGCCCCAGGGTAGGGCTTGTCGCTCTCCGGCACCTCACCCGGTTCAGTTGCGGAAGTCAGCCGGCACTAAATTTTAGGTGCCGTTGCTATGATCTTGCTTCTGTCGCATTATGGCCCTTGTCCAGGAATGTGTACCTCTCCATCTCAGGCTGCCTCTGCACAAGCCCCTTACAAACTGGGTGTCTTCCAACACCCCTGTCTGTAGTGTCTGGGGTCACCGTCCCGAGGGGGTGACTACTGCTGCCAGGATGGAACTGGCTGCAGGGAACTCGCTGGGAGCTCCTGCAGGCCACATCTCACCCCATTGGCAGTTAGCCACACGACCCAAGAAGAGTAGACCTGTTGGTAATTAGAACTGGAAGTATTCAGGTGTGCCAATGGCCTTCGATGGAGTAGCGAACTAAAGAAATTGATTAATTGCCGATTCTGTGATGGGGTGTCACTGTGTTACATGAAAAAAAGGAACCTGGTGGTCAGAAGGAGATTCCCTTGTGGTTGAGTCAAAGAACTTGTGAGTGGGTAGATTAGCAGCCTGTCAAGAAGATGGCTACTGATGAACAAAAGAAATCAGTAAAGTATTACAATATCAGAAAAGGAGTGAGAGATGCCCACAATGACATAAGTGATTGGGTTGTTGTCATGAGAGGTGGAATGATCAGGTTGGGAAAGAGTGCGCTTGATATATGATATATTAATGTCAGGGGACAGGAGGAAGTGGAGTATGTGAAAGTTGGTAAGTTTTCCGAAGGGTGACAATTGTGTTGGTGGATGTCACATGGAGGTGTGTGGAAACACTCAAAGAAGCATGTTTTCCCCCTGTTTAATTGTATATGTTTATTGTCAGGATAGCAGATATGCTAATTATATCCTCTGATTATTAAGGGGGAAGAAGTGCAGAGTTGCTTCGTCATGCTGCCAGTGCTCTTGGTAGACCTTCCAGGATTTCGTGATTCGCAAATAAATAGCAAATCAGAACTTGTGTAAAAATGCAGTGATTTGCAAAATCTCAATTAAACCCTTTCTTTAAGGCTCCTTTTATTGCCCTGCGCTGCCGCACTGGGCCAGATAAAGGAGGCATTACAGGAGAGAGAAGTTTTCCTACTGTTTCTACCTCCATAGCAAAGTAACACCAAAGACTGCAGAAAACTGGGATTAACAGTCTTTGGCCCCTACACCCCCACCATGCCACTTATCTGTGCTCACCCCCACCTCTGGATAACTACTCCTCCCACCCCCACCCCAAAGCACCAATCACACACAATAGCTGTGAAATACATGATACGGGTGGGGAGATTTTACTTTAGCTCCCTCCGCCCTCCTCACACCTTTAACTTAAGGAGGAAGGTGAGTGGAAGGGCTTAAGAAACAGCTCCCCTCCAGCACTATACTTTTGCAGTTGAAAAGCATGATGGTAGGGGGATTACAGAGAGAGTGCAACTTTAAAATTGAAATCTGCGCTCTCTCTGGCACCAAACTGCTCTGTGCAGTGCTGGTTTGCTAGCCCCACATCTGGGCCGACTTATTTTTGTGACAGGCATGTGTAGTGCCTGTTGCAAAAATGGCACAAAAAGTTTTCTTTTTTGGGCCACAATGTTTAGGTCGAGCCTAGCAACGCGCATGCGCTGCTCTGCGAGGTATGCTGTATTTCCTCTATGGGTATTGATCCCGCATTTCGCTTCCCATTGGTTACTTTGTGTGTTTGCCTAGGTTCCCTTCCTTTCTGTGGCTAATTTTCACATTGTCCCTCCTTTCAGTGGGTGATTCCTGTCCCTGGCGACTGGCCCTGTTACATGTGTAATTGCTCTTCTGTCTATTTGATTTTATTTTTGCACTTCTTTTTCTGTTTCCTAATTGGGAAGGATATTGGTTAGGGTATACGGTTTTTCATCATTGTGGTCGCTTTGAGAGGACACGCACCTTTCTTTTTAGTATATGAAATTATTTGATGTTTGTTGTATTTGAAGGTATAAATGATAAAATAATGTACTTATTCATGTTGCATTAATAGAGGGGGAATTGCGGTTGGAAGAAAGATTTACATATTTATTTTAAGCATACAACAGTTAAGGTTTTGTTTGCGAAAAACACCAATATTTAACTCCTTCAAAATGGACTGCGAACATAGTGAAGCACAGCCATTGGTCTCTCTCCATACCGACCCCATCGCTCCAAAGTTGTAACTGTTAAGCAGGCCACATGCTTAACAGCTGCCTCGCTTCTTTTAAAACAATGCTTTTTGGGGATGAAATTCTGAACAAGCACTTTTCACGCAGAGTGGCACCTACTTCACGGCTGCCGCAAAGCTGACGGGATTTAGGCCCCTATCCTAAGTCTCCAGGTTTCAAAGTCCACACCCGCACTAGATGAAAGCTAGAATGCTTCTGAAAGAAAGCCACACAGATCGTGCTAATGTTAACACATTCAGTTAAAAACTTGTTTTATTTGTTTTATATAGTTTTTGTGTTTGTTTGCGGAAAACACAGCTATTTACTTTTTATGCGATAGGACAGTTAATGTACTCTTGCTATACCGATTCCATCGCTCAAGTTGTGATCGCAATTACAGGCAAAGCCACAATTATATTTGCATTGTGTATAGATGCAATTTTAAATAAGTAGAATTGGAGTCAGTTCATATAAATAAATGCTTATCTAAGGTTTTTGGTTTCTATGAAAGAATCTTATATTTTTGGGTACTTTGGAAGTGAGGTGCATTGTGCTCTTCCCTTTTAAAGAAATAAAAAAAAATAGCTCTTTACTCAAAATGGTAACTTACCAATATTTACTTTTGTGAACTATTACTTATTTGAAAGGAAAATCACAATTAGAAACAGGAGAGGCGCCTTTCTTGCTACTGCGACCGACTTTCATTCTTGAGAGCCAGGGTCTTGGATCGGTTGGCGGTTTAACATCCTGTGAGTTATGCTAATTTACTCTATGGCTTCTTGCCTAAAAAGAACACACATGCAGCTTGTAACCACGATGATAATCTTAACTGGCATGGTAATGTAGTGCCTCATATATTTCAAGTAGGCCCCTTTGAAAGCAAAGCCAGCACGTACTCTAGAATCTATCCTGACACTGCTTTGATTGAAAAGGAGCGAGGCAGCCACATTCTTCAAAAGTGCTAAAGGTTCTGCAAAGGATGAAAGGTAAAGTACCAAAAGCTGCTGCTGCCAATCTGACTTGAGGGGGCAGCAGGGGCAGCGCGGGGAAAAAATAATGTAAAAAAATAATGTGAAAAACACTTACCTCTCGCTGCCGGCCCCGCAAAATTCTGCTCTCTCGCCATTTGCGCCTCGCTGCTGCAGGCACTACAATCCCCAGGAGCATATTCTGCCTGACTCCCCACGCAATACCAGCGCTTCTCTCATGCAATTACTCCCAGCATGAGAGAAGCGCAGGGATTGGGCGAGGCAGGCCAGTTCAACGCTCCAGCAGGGACTGGGAGCCTATGCCCCTGAGCACTTATGATAACAACAGGAACAGCCTGGAGATATCAAAGTGCGCATGTCAGTTTGGCTGGCCGTGGCATGCTAAGACATAGCCCCTCCCTGCCCCAGACATGCAGACTGGAAGTGAAAAATAAAATGACACTAAAATAGTTTTATTGTCATTTTATTTTTCTTCTGTCTGCTGGCATTTCACCAGTGGGGCAACGCTCCTCCACCATAGTGGAGGAGCCTCCCCTGAACACTACAGTGATTGCAAAACACAAAATTGTACAAATAATGTCTAGTAATTTTTTATTTTTTTAAATCTTTATGCCTGTACTTCACCTGTAATTATTATTTAGCTCCTGATGTTTCTGTATGGCAGTTACGAATGTTATGTACAGTGCTTGAAATAGAAAAATAGAAGTACAGGCACTATCTCCCAGAGTACCTGCTAACTTCTAAGACGGGTCTGTACTCCCCAATTAAAAGTATTGCACCTCTGCTGAGAAGTGCAGGTACTCTCCTCCTCCAAATAACAAAGTGTAGGTAGTCAGTGTCGGACAGTACTGGCCCTTTTCAAGCACTGTATGTATATATATATATATATATATATATATATATATATATATATATATACATATATATATATGTATATGTATATATACACACACACATATATATATATAATATATATATATATATATATATATATATATAATATACTTTTTGATTAAATATATCACAGCCTTGAAGAAAACGACGCCTGCGTGGCACATAAGTGGTGACACACGTGTTGGCTGCTCTGACCTCCGACTCTTATATCCTATTTAAATAAACTACTACGGATGCAACATCGGTTATGAGTTTATTCATTCAATTACATTTTTTGTTTTAATTCACTTCTTTTTTTTATTGTATGCTTAATTACCTACATTCTTGCCCTAGCCCCTTTAAACTGATTTTGCTTTTGTGGGCTTAGGGGTATTGCCCACCGGAGCAACAGTTTGACCAATATATTAAGCCAATTTAGGTTAGCGTAGTCCCAGGTCTTGTACCCTACAGGCATATACATCTTCACTCTGCACTCTATCGCTCTCTGGTGTGATAGATGTTCTATTCACATGGCTCCTGCCTCATTTCCTCTGTGTAGTGCTAGCTGTCTCTTTCCCCTACTCTATCTTTGCTGTCTCTCTTGTCTACCTGTGAGTGCTTTCAGGTGACCCTATGGTGCCATTTTGTCTCATACAAAAAAAATGGTGACATTATAAATCTCTCCTTAAGACATTCTGAGGAATAATATGTTGAATACTCGGGGACAGAGGGTTCCTGGAGGCTCAATGATTTATTTATGATGTTGTATACAGCAAGTGCTATGTGCATGGGTATCAGAACACCTCTGCTACGACCAGAGGTCAAATGGGGAGCGAGTGGCATATATAAATAAATATAACAGAAGGGTCGGTATAAAATAAACAGTGATCATGAGTGTATGTACAGAGGTAATGCAATAAAGATGACTGTTTTTTAGTGGAAAGAAATTAGAGAGGTATATACAAATATATAAGAGGTAAAGCTTGAAACAGCAATCACAATTTTTATATTAAAAACTTTACTGTCATTCAGTACATAAAAGTCATAATCCGGATGTCCACCGTACACAATGTTCACGTTTAACATAATATTATCAGAACAATTACCTATTTCGTCAACATATAGCAACCGTAACAAGAAACAGATACGTAAATTTAGAAACAGGTACCTAGTGATTTCCATTTTGAGATATATGAAGGGGGCAAGAGAAGTTTTGCATGAAAGAGAGTTTTGATGTTGCGAAAGGAAGTTAGGAGCAGTGCTTTATTTGAGCCCTTGGTTGAAGGAGGAGCGCATGGTCATTTATTTTTGGGGACTGGTACTTATATTTCCACCACAGACTAATCCGGCGCAAAAGAACGAAAAACAAAAAAGAGAAAGGAGAAAGACGGAGAACAGTGGCAAAGAGAAAGTATGGACGAGAAAACCCAGCAAGAGTGAGATAAAGAGGTAGAGAGTCACCAGGGGTGGATTAAAGAGGTATCAGAATGTAGCAAGACTATGTAGCCTTGGTATTTGGCACCCCGACCTTCGATAGTGCTGACAGCTGGCTTCTACACAAAACTCTGGGCTCCAACACTTGTTCTTTTACAACTTAAGTATTGGGTAGGATGTTGTGGAATGAAGTTATTTGTTGAATATAAGTTTACTTTCGTTCCAATTTGAAAGCAGTAATGAGGGGGGATTGTTGTTTTTTTTAAAGAAGGGAGTGCTAGGAGGAACCACACACAAAAGGTGCTCATCTTTGCCTGCATTATAAAGCATAGCAGAGGCAGATTTCTTAAGGTGTGCTTGAATTTATCAAAATAATTTTGATTGAAGATCAGCAGATTCCAAACTTTGGGTCACCCAAGGACTATACAAAGTGACATAGATAATCCCTTGGTGGGCAGGAAGCCAGTAAAATGATATAACAACTATGGAGATGTTGTCCTATTCACCAGTGTAGGTGAGTAGATGGACAGCTACGTTCTATGTGCCAAGGGCCGGCACTAGGCATGGGTACTGTGGGCAGCTGCCCAGGGCCCCGCGTCTGTTAACATGCATGAGGGTCCTCACAGCAGTGCCTTTTAAGAGACTCTGTTATGATGGTGGGGCAGTGCTGGCTGGGAGGGCCAAGGGAGATTGGAAGTATGTACAGGTAAGGGTTAAAAATACGGGCATTAGGACCAGTAGAAAACCGGCCTTGTGGCAACTTTGTTCACCTAGGATAAATGCCCAGGGTGAAAGAAGCACAGAGAATGGAGGTGCAGTGCATATAAAGGAGACACGACAAAGGAAATAACTGAAATAAGAGGTGGGTGAGAGATGATAGAGTAAAATTACAGCAGAGAGGTGACTGGCGCATGTAAAGGGGGCAGAACAGCAACAAAGAGCAAGGAGCTTCAGGAAACAGAAAGAGACAGAGGAGCAGCGCATGTGACAGCCTGAACCAGTGAGAGAAGGGAAGAGTCTGGTCAGGATCGAGGTTAAGCATGGGCAAAGTAGGCAGCTACCCAGGGCTCTACAGGGTTGAAAAGATGAGTTCCTGCTTCTGTGTGAAATGCTGCCCTGTCATCCAGTCCACCTGCTCCTCCAGCACTCCCTCCCCAATTCGATCACATCACAACTGTATTTTTCAAGGGAGGTGTCTTGACTTCCCTCATCAAAGGGCATGGCGGTATTCCTGGGGTTGCAGGGCTGGGGAAAGGAAATCAGTGGGTGGGGAAGTGGGCAGCAGTAAAGCCAACAATTGTGCAGGGCGTCAGGAGCAGGGCAGCACCTCACTTAAAAACCTGCCCTGAAGCCTTGCCTGCCTTTTCTGTTTTGTGTTTCTGGGCCTCTTTGCTCCAAGGACAAGCCGGACATTATCAGGTGAGGAGAGGTGGGTTGTGAAGGAAGGAGAAGCCACAAAAGACTGACATGGCAGGGCAGGGTTTAGCAAAGCTGTCCCCTTGGTCTTGAAGCGCTGCAGCAGACTCCGAGCTCCATGGATGGGGCCCCCTTCCCTGGGCCTTGCTGCCCTTATCCAGTGCTGTGTGGCCCAGGACAGGGGGCCGCCCTCTCCTTGGCCTCAGAACTGTGAAGCCCATGTGATAAAACTCCCCCACCTGGGCCCTGCAGCACATGGAGTAGTTTAATGGAAGTAGGGGAACCAGGTACAGGTCCTGGCGTCTGCTCTTAATCCTGTGATTCCGGGTAAATCATTAAACTTCCCCATGTGAAAAAAACCCTGAACTTTTGTAATGGGATGGGTACTTTTGTAAATCCCTTCAAAGACCTTGGCCTGAGTTCATGCTATATAAAGTGCAAAAAAGGAACCACCGTGCCATGTGACAGTCACCTCACATCCCGGCACTATCCATCATGCATGATACGTGAACCCCCTGCTGAATGGATGGATGGAAGGGTGGGTGGAAGAGTGAAAGGGATGATGGATGGATGGAGTGAAAGGGTGAATAGATGGATAAGGGGATGGATGGATGAGTAAAAGGATGGATAAGTGAAAGGATGGACAAATGGGTAAGGATGGATAAGTGAAAGGATGGACAAATGGAGTGAAAGAGTGGATGGGTGGAGTGAAAGGGTGGATGGACAGATGAGGGAAAGCATAGATGAATGTGTGAAAGGATGGATGGATCGATGGATGAGTGAAAGGATTGGTGTAAGGTTGGATGAGTGAAAGAATGGATAGGTGAGTGAAAGTGAGGGTGGAAGAATTAAAGAAAGGATGAATGGAAGAATGAAAGTGTAAATGGATAGACGGATGAGTGAATGGATGGATGGATGAGTAAGTGAAAGAATGGGTGGATGGGTAAATGGATGGATGAGGGAAAGGATGGAATGAAAGTGTGGCTGAATGGATGATTTATGGGATGGATTGATGATCCCCAAAAAAAGGTGGTTGGATGGATGAGTGAAAGGGTGGATGGAGGGATGGATGAGTGAAATTATGTATGGATAGGTTTGGATATGGATGGGAACATCGATGAACGGGCATACAGAATGGTGAAAGACTGAATGATGGATGGGAGGATGAACGCATGAATGGATAGATGCTTAAATGAAAGCGACAAGAGAGCTCTTCTGGAGAGGGTTGCAATGACTTGCTTGGTGCCATAAAAGCTTTGGTACAAAGTGGGGGGTATTTAATTTAACTTTCTGGCTATTCCTTGCCTATGTGGGGCTTTTCTGGATTTTCCCTGTATTTACTTATAGCATATCTACATCATATGCATGACACTGTGAGTGCCACTCAACTGCATCTTGAATGTTACACTAGTAATTGTAAATTATAGCATGTTTTGTTTTAAGTGTAGGGTTCTACGGAGAGCCTAATAGTGGTATGAGCTGTGCTTGAGGTGTATATTGTGCTTGTAGCAATAGGCAAGGTGAACTTGCATGAACACAGTCACACCAAACCTGACCTCTGCCTTATCCTCACAGCTGGCTGCACTGATGGTTCCAAAATAAATATGTCAAACTTTTTTTCAATTCACAGTAAAAGGGATTTACATGAAAACTGTAACTCTCACTAGCAATGACTTCCACTAGTGGAGGACTCAAGTTGCTTCTTTACACCATATGTAAGTAGTTCTGCTGGTATTTTTTCCATTTTGGAACTTGAGTTTTCACTTTTCTGTCATAAATGCAGCAGTACAAGATCCAAATGAAAGAAAGAAAATAAATGATATAAAAACTCACAATTTAAACAGCCTTTTCAGTACAGAGGTGATTTTAACCCTTCTTTGATGCAACTTCACATGGAGGCTTGGCGCTTGTCTGCAATACATGCTTTGCCCTACAGAACTCTACTGCCCTCTTAGTTCTGACCTGTGATTTATAAAGCTTTCAAATAAAAAAGACAAGGTACATGTATTTGAACTCAACTTTATTTCCACTATATCCGGTTGCATAATTATTACCATAGTGATGCCATTCAAATAATATTCCGCGGTGTCGTGGGCCTTTTATCATGCACCAAACTAGGAACAATAAGTTAACATTGAGTAAAGAAGTCCATCTTTGTGAGACCTGTGCGTAGCTTTTCCATTCAATGTGACTAATGTAATTCACTTAATATAGCGCTAAAATAGACAGACATTTCATTTTGGGTATTTTTTTTTATCCATGTTACTGATATGCACACATAAGGCCCCTTGGTGATGCCAAATAAGATTACAAGTCCTGTACTGTCACTTTGTGTGATGTCACTTCTTGTGATGTCACATGCAAATTAGAGGGGCCGCACATCTTCCCTTCCGCTTGGGGCCCCAAAAATCCTAGGACTGGCTCTGAAAGTAAACTGTAGTCTCTATGCCACGTACAATGGAGGGCAAGAACATTTTCAAGAGGAATTTCAGACAGAAAACCGAAACCAGAGTTTTTCACAAATTATTCTGGGCAGTCGATGAGTTGAGAGACAGACAGGCAACGGATACTGACCCAATTATGCTGCATGAAGGTGAAAAAAAGGGGTGTGATTCCACATACATTTATGAGTCTTACCAGCAAAATGAAATCAGGGATATGTTGCTAGAGGAGGACAAAGCTGCTGAGTGATAAAGTGATATTGGTTTTCAAAGGGAATGCTTGGGCCTGTAGAGAGAGACAGCTAAATAGTGTAGATCACGATCAGAGAGTAATCCTTGTATTCTGGTTAAACTATCACCAACTAATCAACCGGGAGAGACACATGAGGACTCCCTGTGGCAAGGCATGCTTACTATAAGCATTCTACATGGAAAGGGTTGAAGAAAATAGACTGAAAAGGAAGAACAGACAGAACTTGCAAAACAGAGAGCTGCTTAGGGAGACCAAGAGAAGTAGCTGAGGAGGTAAGTTGCCCAGGACCAAGCTCATCATTCTTGTGGACCTCTTCCAGGTGTGGCTGTCTTCTATATTTCACGTTGCCGAGGATCTGAGCAGCAAACAGATCTTAGGGCTCAGTTCCCTGTCCTGTACAAAATGTAAAAAATACATTAAACAAACACATATGGGGCAGGGTAGGAACACACAGTGATCACGGCTTTTGCTGCAACGCATCTGTTTGCTGCAGCATGGCAAATAAATCAGCAGTTTAACACCCCATGACTGCCTGTTTTGGATGTTTTTTTCCACAAGAATATATATATATATTTATATATATACCGACTACAACTACGTGGCTAAAGGTTCGGAGGGTGCCTGAAAATGTGCGTATTAGCTTCACGGGTTTCCAATGGTATATTGGTATATATGGAGCTGCAGATGTAGGATGACTGGGGGTTTCCAGTGTAGGGGAGGTGGCACACCAAACAGGATTTTCCCAACTTGTGCTCACCCCTCTTTTCGGTTTGTCTTTTTCTCCAAGGTCAAGACCTCCTCCATGCACTTCATTCTTATGTTGCTGCACTATCTTCTCCTTTGCACCCAGTCAATAAGAACTCCAACCAGCTTCCTTGCCTCAAGGATGTTTAGGGCAGTACACACAGAATGGGACACAAGAGATATGCCAGCACAATGCAGTGCAAGAGACATCCAACTCCAACCCTCTAGTTGCCCTACCTGTTTTTATTATGGACCAGCTACTGCCAGCAGTGACTTTTGATATGTCAGCACTGACCCACTGCCTATTCCTATTTTATGCTTATTAATCAGGGCTACTGGGATTATGCGTCAGGAGTAGGCTAAATTATGCGGCAAGGTTGAGTAAATCATGTGTCAAGAAAAGGCAAAATATGCGGCATAATGTAACACATTTTTAATAGTATTACATCATTATTTTGCACTTTTTACACTTGTTAACAATGTCTGGGCATTGGCTGCACCTCATTAGTACCATTTTAATACCCAAATGTAGCAATAAGCAACAGAAAAGTGACCAGTCAACCTTTGCAAAAAACCTTCAACTGTGCGGTAACATGTGCTGCTGAGTTTTTATTAACTTTTGGACCGTTTTATCTAGAAACACATTTTTGGGTTAAAATCTTCAGATTATACAGCAGATGATGGATTATGTGGCAAATGTGGTAAATCTATAATTATGCGACAATCGACACAGCCGCACAATGGCATAATTCCAGTGGCCCTGTCATTAATGCAGACTAACCCTTTTGGGGTGCTGGCTCACCTTTTGGTGGTTACTGACTTTAGTTGCATGCTTCCAACACACCTCGTTAAGCTAGCGGCTCTGGGCTTCTTGCTTTTCCCCTATCCTGTAACATCTAGCTCTAGCATCCCATTCCAGGATTAAGCCCTCATCTGCTCTATCACGTCCATACTGATGATTTAACAGCCCCTGCCCGAATTTCAGTCCTAAACAAAGTCTTCAAATAGGCTACACACGGAAGGAAAATATTCATCTATCAGGTTGCTGGAAGACGAGGCAGTCCATCCATCTTGGAGAACTAGGCAGTCGTTGAGTTTCGCAGGATGCCAAAATCGAGGATGAAATCAAATGTAACAAAGTTATAGGGAAATGTCCTAGCATTGGCCCACTACTGGCTTGAAGAAGGCTGGAAACTTGGAATTGATCCCTTTGCCTATCTCCCCGCATCACCCACCACTGTCCCGAACATTACTTAGGCCAAGCCCGGAGAGAGGGAGGACGTTTTTAGCCCCTCTGGGTATCTGCCCGAAAGATGTGTCGCATCAGACCACCTTTAATGTACGTTTTTCCGCTTCTCTGAAGCATTTTCATTGTAGCTCTCATCTGTAATGCATGCCCCCTTTATGCTCTGCTCAGCATTGTCCTGTAACTAACGCCTCGCTTTCATGCTGGTGAGAGGTGGTAAACCAGTTCACTAGGCACACTAGAAACAACTGGTAAATCCAAGAATCACAGTTTCTCAAATGCTTTTATATTAAAATTAAATATGTAAGAGAGTCTGCAGCCAGAAGACCAGATGGAGATGCAAGTCACTGGCAAATCTGGCGAGCTTCAAGTCAGTCACTGAAAAGAGCAGTATGACTAACTACTTAACAAGAAGACAAAGGTGGGTCATGTTTGTCACATCACCAAAATTATATGGGTACGGAAATGATAGTATAGACACACACACTCTTTGACATCTCAGGCCTGATTCCTTGACCCACACATTGGCTCTCATTAGTCTTCTGATTGCAGATGAAGGGCTGTAGTGGGCATTGGGGCATTTCCCCAGTGGGCTGCCAGGGTGGGGGATGGTCCTGTTACCAGAAGCCTGCAATATCGGCCCCCTGTAACAAAAGCGGCCTCCCCCCCACACCACCCCCCGGGGATCGGCCAAGCAGTTTGCCAGGGCCGGTTTCGGTTCCCAGTCCGACCCTGTTTCTCCCCTGCAGCCCAGTCCGAGCGGTGCTACTGAGCCCCTTTCCCCGACCATAATGGACATATTTGCACTTTTGACCTTGTGATTCACCATTGTTTACATTTATTTGTTAGGAGTTTAATTATTTTTATTAAAATCTGCATCTTTTTTGTATAGCCCACGCGGAGACTCGAATCCGGTTCCCCAGGCACAAAGTCGGCAGCTCTGTATGTTATGCCGCATTGTGAATTTGAAAAGCAAACTTGTTTTTATTTTTAACTTGTCTCAGAATGTGGGGTTTCAGTGCTTTTAGAGCTTCAGCTGATAATAAGCACACCGGAGCAAATACTGTGTTGAACAAAGTAAACATAGCGGCCATGTTGAAGTTGTGTGTGTATTTGTCGGTCGGAATGGGCAAGGAAGCATGTCTGCACATTTGAAAACTTTTCCCGCACTTCCCCTCTCCCATCTATGCTTGTTTACTGTGTTCTCAGTGGAGTATTTAGTATTATGCCAAGACCTTGAAGTAGCACATAAGCTTGATACACACAATGAATGCTTCTTTTATTGTCGTATCTTGTTTCAATACAGAAGTGGTTATTTTGTTTTCATCACCAACTTTGAGCCAAGTGGAGGAGGGCACGACACCTCCCACTGCTTCCCTCCCCCTGGTTTTCCCACTCTGCCTCGGTGCGCTGGGTGTAAGCAGGATCAATCAGCAGACTGTCTCCTCCTCCTAACCCACAGGTAAACTCCATTCTCCCTTATCAAATGCCACAGCAACTTCCCGGGCCAGGCAGCGGCGAGCCGCTCTCAGACTCAACCTCCTCTGCTCCTCAGACCCACCACTGCCCACAGTGGGTGTTTCTGAGACACCTTGAGTACTGGATCAAACCACGCTTCTGCTACTGCATTCATGCTCGAGGTGGCCCACCTAATCCCCTCACTCAGACCAGCTTCCCTCCATTTTATCATTGATCAATTAATATGCTCTGGTGGCCTGGGCAGAGGCAACTCACTGTATGCAGTAGTCACCCAGAAACTCCTCAGGAAACTACAGAACGTTCAGAACACCTCAGCCAGACTGGTCCTCAACATCCCCCGCCAAATCCACATCTCCGAACACCTGCGAGAACTCTACTGGCTCCCAGGCGCCAATAGAGTCATGTTCAAGCTCCTCATACATGCCTACAAAGCCCTCCATGACGCTGGACCAGAATACCTGAACCACCGCCTCTCATTCCACATACCCACTAGACAGCTTTGCTCTACGGAACTGGCCTTCACCACTGTCCTTCAGATCCGCAAGACCAGGACTGGAGGAAGATCCTTCTCCTACCTCGCAGCCAAAACCTGGAACATCCTATCTCTCCACCTCAGGCTATCCCCATCGCTAACCCAATTCAGGAAGGATCTCAAGACCTGGCTCTTCGACTGAACATCAGCGCCCTGTAGGACCTACAGACCCCCTCTCCCCAGTGCCTTGAGACCCTAGTGAGTGGGTAGTAGCACGTAACAAATACTGATTGATTGATTACACTAGACCTGACCCCTGTTGTGTGGATTTACCTCAGGCAGAAAGAGGTCAGTGGAATATACCACCTCTTGGTCTCTATTCAGCTCTCTTTGCCACTGGTGTTTACTTCTCCAGGTGGGCACCAGAATGGTGTGTTTTCAGAGGCACACAGCACATTACAAGGTACTGGCGGGGAATACCTGCCAGGAAGAGTGATGCAAAGACAGGCTGCCTGTCATTTCACCGAGACACACCTTGCAACCTAAACAGCATTGGCTGTGTGTCTGCAATAAATGACACTGAGATGGTAGAATGTGAACCGGTTGCGGGTCGGAGCACAAGCACCCTCTTTCTTTCGGTGACGTAGCATAGGTTCCACAGGCCCCAGGCAAAGCAAGGCACATGGACTCCATGACTGGTATTTCGGTAGTGAAATACAACAGAGCACATGGTTCTCGTGTTCAGTCACCTCTCCTCATGTTAAAGTTGGCATTCTGCTCCTTTGCTGAAAGTAGGATATTGCTACATTTAGGGTTCAATGCTTCTCACTTAAATTAGTGCAATTATCCTCAGATGCTTTAGTAAAGGACTTCAGCAATATTATTGAAGGTAGAGGATCTACTTTCTCTTTTTAGGCTATAATTGGTGCACAGTTTGCATAACTAGCTGGGCCCAGGTGTTCTTTAGACTTTACCTCTATTTTATGTAAATAGAGGAGCGTTTTTACAGGCGAGTAATAGTGGCAGATTGTCTTAATCCAGACAGTCTTACTCCCAGAATTAATTTTACCTGCCTTGTATGTAATGGCTCAGGCCGTGTGAAATGTGGTTTCACAAGGTTGTGATATCAGAGCGCTATGCTTTCAAGTTGATAACACATTGAGCAGTAGTATGTGCTGCTAACTGTGTTTCTATCCTACTTCTTTAGACCTGGAAAAGATGGTAGTTATCATCACCGTGTTGCCTTAGTATGCTTTTGCCTAGGCGGCGAATATAACCCTCCTCTGTCCCTTCTTGCTTCCTATGACCCTCCTCTGTCAATTCTTGCTTTCTCTGCCTTTTCTGCCCTGCTTGCTTCAACTGTATGCTGCATGCATATCTCTGCTTGCCATCTCCCGCTCCTATCCTATTTTCTACTGTTCTTCATTGGAATGCCACCCCTTACAATTCCCTAGTCTGTGTTCTTTCATGACTCAATACTCTCCCAACTTCTACATGCCTACAACCCCCTTCCTTGCTTGTTCTTTCTTGTCCTTGCTCTCTCTGTTCCCAGGTGCCTCCTGTCCCTTTCTAGTCCCTCTTTCTTGCTCTACCTTGCCTCTTCTTTCCCATCATCCTCTGCTTGTCCTCCCATTTCCGAGCACTTCTGCTCTTTCCCTTGCTCTCCCTTTGTTGCTTTTCTCACTCACCCTGTAATTGTTGCCCACCGTCTCCCTACCTGTAGCTACCTGTTTTCATTAACCTGCCAACTTTTTCTGACCCCTGGAAAATTTGATGCCAGCCAGTCATCTTATGGCACTCCTTTCATTCTTTTGTTCCGTCTAATTCTGACCAATAACAGGGATGCGCTGGTAAACAAGGAAGGCCTGTTGTAATTGTGCCTACTTTCTTGTGGTATTAGGCACCTATGACCCCACATAGCTGATACAGTCCCCTTGAAACATGTGAATGAAATGCAAAGATGCCTAGGGGCTTATTTACAAGCCCATTGTGCACTGGCGTGTCAATTTTATTGATGCACAAGCAGTACAATGGGCTTCCCCATATTTACAAGGCCATGTAAAGTCACCCTGAGTGACTTTCCATGGCCTTGTAAATATGTTTCCTTTTCACTCATAACTCTGCGTGAAAGGGGCATTACATGGGTGTTGCTGTGGATGGAACTTGACGCATTCCCAGATTTACAACATTTGCAACCGTGTGCATATCTACTGCTGTTAAAGCCTCTTTACAAAAATTCAGTTCTTTTTTTACCCTGTTACCTATCAATCCACAGCTATTGGCCTGGCATTCATGACAGACAGTATTTAGAATTACTCAAAAAGCAGCCGCATTTCCGTTTTTATCCACATTTAAAAATGAATACAGACTAGAAAGTAAATGTTTTCTGTGTGGATTTTTCTGTAAAAATCAGTAAAAACAGAAAACAGGCAACCTCAACCATAAACATATCAGCAACTGAAAGAGGTGTGCCTCATGGACAATGGCAGCTCATTGATTTATCACCTTTAAAAGCCAAATCATGCGTTCATTATTTTTACCAAAACATTTTATTTTGACACACTACCGATCTTACCTTTATTCATAGTAACTTTGTAATAAATCAAGAGCTTTTCATCAAATTTGTGAGATGAATCTTTGTCCCTAGTGGCTCTGGCATTTGCTGGAAGATAAATTGCTTGTTAATAGATGTTCTTTGCAGTCAAATGGTGAATATTTCCTCAATTTTAGACACCTTGAGAAGACCAGGAATTAAGGGGCATATCAGCAATAACCGGCGATAATTATCGCTAAGCGCACTTAGCGCTAGGATAATTATCGCCGGCTAGCGTGGATTTTTATAGATGAGATAGCGTGCTATTAGCAACGCTTATCTCAAAAGCGATAAAAATCCTCACGCTAACTGCCTAACGTGAGATTATCGCTGGAAACCCAGCGATAATCTCACACAATGTGGCGTTAGCTTGCTGATAGGGACTCACAAACTTAGCCATGATATCCACCTTCCATAGGATATCATGGCTAAGTCAGTCCTGAAGCAGGCGTAAGGAAAGTAGCGATAACAGGGGTTATCGCTACTTTTCTTGCCGCTATGCTTCATAGCGTGGGGCTTGATGATAGGAGAAATGTCGCTTAGCGACATTTCTCCTGTCATGTCAGGTCAGGAATGCCCACTTTGCATCTCATTAGAGATGCAAAGCTGAGCGTTAAGAATTCCTACGCTAATGCAAGTTTTCACGCGTTAGCGTGAGCTTGCTAATTAGGCGATAAAATGATCGCCGCTTTTTGGCCGAAAACGACCGCAAAAGCGGCGATAATTCTATCGCCTCGCCTTGCTGATATGCCCCTAAATATTTTTATTGAGAGGTAGGAGGACAGCCTGTGGCGTGGAAATCAAAGTGTTCTCCACATCTATTGAGTGCTCCTGGAAATAAGAGTAGTTGTTTCAGACTTTTCTGTTGGCTTGGTAATTGCGCCCTGTAATTGGATTTTCATGCTCAGTGCAACGCTCTCAGAAATTGGTTTCTAGTAAAAGTAAGACATGCAGCAGAACACAATACCTGCATTCCAGAACACAAATCGAGAGTGGCAGTGGCATGTGGATTCAAACTACACAGCCAAGTGGTTCTGATAACACAATCTCAACTATAAAGTGTGCATTCTCCAAAAATGGGCAGGTGGTATTGTGGGCCTGCATAGAGTCAATATATCACATGCAGCTCTTGTTGTTCAATTTATAATGAGCCAAATTCCATTTTGTTTACCTCAGAGGAAACTTCTGCTAATCAACCATTTGTAGTTCTAGAGTACTGGACAGTGCATGCACTGGCGGTTGCAAGACATATCTTGGGCGTACCAAGAACATAGAGGGGATTGGAGCCCCTTGGTTCCTTAGTATGGATTAGCTTTCCTGTCACTCAAATGTGTCTGCTTCTCATTCATGTCCCAGTTTGTCAATCTTGTGTTTGTCCTTCCTAAGGAGCATAGCCTCTTTACCATCTCTTTTGATTGGCTGGCTGCTTTCCCTGCTTGCTTTTCAAGCACTGCTCTTTTCTTTTGGGTTAAGTACTCCACAGGACTGCATGTGTTTTCCAACTGTCTTCCTTGTGTACTTCTCTCCCCTGCCCTTTTTGTTGCTCTCTGTCACCTGTGTGCTTATCCCTGATCCACTCAATATTGTGCTCACCTACATATAATTCCCCCATTGCTTTCTCACCCATGTGCTTCTCCTCTCATTCAACATTGCTATCTCGCCCATTGTTTCTCCTCCCCAACCCATACCTATGTTGCTTACCCCCAACCCACCCTCCTTTCTCATCCATTATTCCTTCTCTCAATCCCCGCCCTGTGTTGCTTCCCCCACCCATACCGCCTTCTCTCTCGTCTGTTTTATCTCCTAGTCACCCCTGCCCGCTGTGTTGCTTCCATTGCGCCCAACCCCGGGGCCCTCTGTATTGCACTGCATTGCCCCGGTATATGTATTATTGAAAAAAATGGCTTGTGTCACTTTGTAAGCATGCACATGTGCCTACAAATTGACTTTGCTGCGTGTGTCATTGCCCTTTCTCTCACTTTGTTTTCTTAAATTAGACAGTACAGCATCTGTGGTGCTATGCAGGATGGCTAAAAACCATTGGTAAAGCCAATAGGTCCCAAAGGCGAGACCTACTGGTGTTGCCAATGCTTGTTTCATTTAGAGCGCATTCCTCCATGATAAACAACGCTCCCTAGTAACCAAGCTTGTCCTTTCTATAGAAGTAGGCTCCTCTGATATGAGAAATTCATTGTAGCCTCAGCGGACACAACGCTTGAGAAGTAATTCCAATTATAAGAACATTTCCTTTGAAGAATACATGCCTCCAGAGTTCACGCGTGTCCCCGCCACTGAAGAAAACCCTGTTATAAGATCTTTAATGAAAAGAACATTTCTCCATAGCCCCATTGTGCCCTTCACTAGAGCCATAGTAAATAGGAACATTCCACATGTTATACCAGTTCTCGACAGCCCCAGGGGGTCCCTCATTAGAGGAATCTGATAGAACATGCCCCCATGACATCTCTCCGTGGCCCTTGCAAGTCCCCCAGAAAGATTTGTTTTCATTATTGGAACATTCCCTGTATGAGACCAGCTCTGCAAAGGAACATCCTCTCCCTCGTACTGAAGAGATGACTACCACAGGACATTATGCTGAGAGACTCATTTTACGCTCATCCATGCATCTCTGCTGATAGAAGTCATTCCCGTTATGAGAACTGTCTCACTACGGGAGCATCTCTCTTCTTGTGATGAAAAGGAGCTCCCTGTTGAAGTAGTCTTCGGTGATCCAATTTCTCTGGGATGGGTGAAGCAGAAGGCTGATGCTTTGGCAGAGACGTTTGGAGCAATGTCTAGGACAGCAGCGTCACTGGGCTCGTATTAGTGATAGGGCGCACTGTCTTTGCTTGTGCCAATGCGCACCTTTAAACAGGTGCGCTGGGCGCAAACAGGGACAGTGGCCTCTATTACGATGAATATGAAGCCACCAAGGCAGTGCATTCAGTGTAATATGGAGTGCCTGCTTCAATGCCACTCCATGTTTCACAGTGCAGGTGGCAACCTGCCTGCACTTTGAAGAGGAGAGCGAGATATTATCTCACAGCGGCTGCAGTGAAAGACTGCATCTACTTGAAGGGGGAATTCTGGGGTCCAAAGGACCCCATGTACCACTTCCAGAGAGCTGCCCTCAGGGAACTCATTGACAGGGCACCACATTCCTGTGGTGCGCTGTCAGTGCGCCTACTATTTGCTTCTGAGCCTGTGTCCATAATACTGTGTGGGTGCAGAGTCAAGGTGATTTCCTCGTCTGCAATGGGCCACATCCCCACACAAATGAGGGAACACCTTCAGAAGATACAGCTTCGGCTACATGTGTGCCACCACTATCAGTATTACAGAAGGGACAGAACAAGCAGCTGCTGCCCCTTCTGTAATACCATATTGCCCAGGGGGTGAAAAATGTGGGCACACACGCCTGTTCTATCCCTGGGACACTATCTGTAATGCAGCCCTTGGGGATCTATTATGCATAGTGCGCGCCTTCACAGTTTGCGCCACATCGCACCTTCCAAAAGATGCACCAGACACAAATAGGGAAAGTGTGCCCTATTACAATGAATGTGCTGCTCTGAGGGCAGCTGCAAACTAGCGCTGCCCTGGGGTTAGTGGATTTAGTGAAATACATAGCAGCTGCTTCAAAGTTGCTCCACGGAATCTTGCCTGCACTTTGAAGAAGGATTAGAAGTGCCACTGCAGACTGGTGCAGTATATGACTGCACCTGCCTGCAGGGGGATATCAAGTGGGGCCCATGGTACCCCCTTTAACCCCTTCAGAAGGTTGCCTTTAGGAGGTGCATTAACAGTATACCACCTTTTGTGGTACACTGTGAGTACACCTCCTAAGGGCCTGTTTGTGTCTGCATCATCTGTCTATCACAGAGCACAGGTGCATAGGCAAAGAGATTCCCTCATTTGCATGGGGCCACACCCCTATGCAAATGAGGGAATGCCCTCTCATGATAGCCCTGGCGCTAGATGTACAACAGTGCTATCAGGGGCTGCACAAGCATTGTGCCCTGGTAGAGCAAAAAGCAGGCTCACAAGCCCATTGAACCCCCAGGACACGGTCTGTATTACGACCCCTGGCGTCCATCTCTGGTATTGGATTTGTATAGTCTGGCAACACCCTAAAAGAATCACAAAGCAATTAGGATTTGTATTGGTTTGGTCAGATTAATGACTGAGTGCAACACTTGACAATTATTGACTCAGTTACTTACCGGTAATCTTCACTACTCCGAGTCACAGTCTTCCTCGCCACAGTCCTACATTCTCTCCCATCCCTCCCTATATCAAGGACACAAGAGGGAAATTGATTGACATGTTTTTTAGTCTTTTCTTGGTACTATCAGGAAATATTCCAACAGAGGCTCCGCCTATATGCTGACAGCCATATTCACTTCCTGTGATGGCATATATGTAGGACTATGTGTGTGTTCCTTTTTATCAAGATTGTTGAATTCTGCCCGTGAGTCACAGAGTACCTCATTTAGCAAGGACTGCAGTGAGGAAAACTATGACTCGGAGTAATGAAGATTACTGATAAGTAACTATCAGTACCTACCTTGTTGGACTTCCTCGCCACAGCCCTTATGAAATGAGTATATATCAAAGCTGATTACAAAAGGAAATTGATGAGTCCTCAAAGATTGAAGCAACACAGAGTGAATTTCATTCCAATACAAATAAAAAATGTTTAAAAAATCCAGCATTTACACAGTGGCGTAGCTAGGCCTTATGCTGCCTGTGGCGGCCCCTGCGTTTGTTGTGACCTGCGGCGGCTGAATGTAAGAGCGCGTGGTGGTACTGGCGATTCCTGACTTTGCCGCCCTGCAATGGCCGCAGGTGAGAGCAGGCGGGGGAGAGGTCGCCGCCACCAAAACTCATGCCACCCGGGGCTGACCACCCCATTGCTACGCCGCTGCATATACATCACTCTACAGAAGAGAGAACAACAGCCCCAAAATGTGAAGAAAATATATCACTCATTCTCTAATTATAATGAGATATGAAAGTGTAAGGATTAGACTATGTTGCTGCAGCACAAATGTCTTTGAGTGGAGCCACCTTGAAACCCTCCCAGAAAGACAACACTCCCATCGTTGAATAACCCTGTACCCCAGAAGGGAGGGAAATGCCCACCCTTTGTTCATCTAAATCTATTACAATCTGAATCCAATGACTGAGAGTAGAAACTGGAGGGTGTTGAGCTCTGTTGCCCATGCTAAAAGAAACAACCAAAAAATCCTCTTTTGGAAAGGAAGCAGTTTTTTCTAAATAAATAATCTGGCTCTGACTAAATCCAGAGAATGCAACTAAACCTCCTGCTCTGAGTATGGAGAGGGTAAAAAAGCAGTAAGGAACCAATCTTGAGATGCATGAAAGTACGAGGAGACCTCTGGTATGAAAGTCGGGTCTGGATGAAGAACCAACTTAGCAAACACAAGGAGATGATGGGCGGAACGCTGAATCTTTTCAGAAACTCACCCCCAATCACAGATCTGGGTTGAAGCCATCATTGTTCTTTAGCTCACTTTGCCACCCCAGTTCAGACCCAGCCATATGCAAATCAGTCTTGACCCTGTTCTTCATAGGAGCAGTCCAGCCCAAACTGCCAAGCCAGGTTTTCCCTGGACCAGAAACAAGCATTTATTTATTTATTTATTTGAAGAGTTTTATATAGCGCTGGCTAGACCCGGAGGTATCAGAGCGCTTTACAAGAGGATCAACAAGTTACATATTACACATTACATCTGCTACATGAGCATAGAAAAGCAAAGAGAAAATAAAGAAAAACAATATTATGGAAATTCGTTGGAGGGAGGGGGAGGAAAGGAGACACAGCGGAGAGACAAGGAGAACTGTGCCCAATGTCCGTCTGGGTAGGTGACGCTTAGGGGGTGAAACCATGGCCGTTCTCCTCTATAGCTGTATGGCAACTCCACCGGGCATCGGCCATATTGCTCAGTCTCCACAGTCAGGATAATGATCAGGGTAACTCTTGGAATGTCAAAGTCCAACGCAGGAATTTGAGAGATGCGAACCGCAGTCAAGTCTAACCCCGGACAGAGCACTGAAACTTTTCAGAAACACCCCTAGTCACAGTTCTGGGTTGAATTCATCATCATTCTTTAGCACACTTCGCCACCCCGTTTAGATCCAGCGATATGCAAATCAGTCTTGACCCTGTCCTCATGGGAACAGTCCAGCCCAAACTGCCACGCTTTGTTGTGTTTGCTATGTTCGCCCTAAGTGGCCAAGGGTGTGCCCAGACGTGAGTCCCTTGCTCTCTGTCCCACTGGATTCAAGCTAGCCTGGCTGATGAGGGGTGAAATCCCCAACCCAGTCCCAGGATGCTTGTTTCTGTTACAGGTAGGACCTTGCCTTGCAGTTCGGGCTGGACTGTTCCCATGAGGAACAGGGTCAAGGCTGATTTGCATATTTCTGGGTCCAAACTGGGGTGGAATAGTGAGGAAAGGAATGATGGATTAAACCCTGATTTGTGACTGGGGGTGAATGGTTGAAAGATTTTAGCACTCCATCCATCATCTTTTGTTTGTGAAGAAACACCTTATCCTGAATAATTTCAGAAATGGTTCATGAAAAAGGAGTACAACAAGTTCTCCCAATCTTCACACAGAATCTATGGCGACTTGAAAAAGAAATCTCAGAGTGAGACATTTTAAAGAAACTGATGAGGATGGCTCAAAGGGAGAATTCTGAAGGTAGGTCATCACTAGGAAAAGGTCTCAAGGAGGAACAGGGGAATGGGTTGCTGGCATCTTAAGGTGAAAACTCTATAACAGATGAGAAGCTAATGGCTCAAGCCGGGCAAGAGAAGAGACTTTATTTGCTTTAATCACCACCCACTGAATACTGAGGGTTTCTACAGAGAGACCCAACAAAAACCCACAGGGCAGAAACTCCAGATTATTACCCTCTTCACAGGAGACCCAAATAGTGATCTCTCAAGTAGCACCATTTAGAAAAATGTCCTCAATGCCTCTTGAAAACCTTAAGGTTGTTGCTCCTTCTAGAATTATGAATAGATTCTTCAATCTCTGAAGAACTACCTAAGGACCGTAGCCTCTGCTTTTCATACTCCAGACCTCCAGACCTCGCCATTACATAGACGTTTCCGGAAGGCTAGGGGATCAGAGGAGAGAAGGAACTACAGGGATGATCCAAGGGTGTTGGACTGCTAGAAGGACTAACCAAGGAAACCAGAACTGTCTTGTCCAGTATTGGGTTACCAGAAGAATCTCAACTCCTTCTCTCAGGATCTTCATGAGAGCCCTGCTGAATATGGGAAATGGGGGAATACAGGAGGCCCAAGGGATACTCATCGCATTCACTCCCCACGCCTCCTGGAACAGGAGAAGATGGCAAATGTTGAGGAGAAGAGCCTTTCTGGAAGCTGCAAACGGGTCGACCCAAGGAGTGCTGAACCGATCCGATAGCTCCTGAAAAGTTGAAGGGGTTCGGTACAGGGAGACTGGGTAAGGGTGTGTGACTTAAGAGGTTGGCATGCCAATTCACTCTCCCTGGAACATAAGCCACTGTCAGAGAGACCAGACCTAAGCCCCTATTGGCTCTGGTGGAGATGCCAGGAGAGGAGAGAGGGTACCCCCCTTGATGATTTACATAACCACTCATCATCTCGCTGTCTGCCCTGATCTGAACAGAACTGTGCAGGGTGTGAGGAGCAAAAGACAAGAGCGATTTGTGCACTGTCGCCATTTCCTTCGAGTTTAATGACATTTTGGATTCTGGAATTGTGCAAAGACCCTGAGCTGAAAAGTTGCCAAATTTAGCGCCCTGGCCCAGATTGCTGACATCTTTTGTGACTGTCAAAAGACAAGGTGTGGACAGGAGAATCCTGTTCATGATTGACACAGTCAGACACTATTGCAACTTCAGGACTATTGCCAGGGATACCTGGACTGGGGTCTTGAAGGTATAAGAGCTGGGATCCCAGAGTGAGAGGAGATGGGTCACCAGATGGAATAGGTGGAGGCGAGCCCAAGAGACTGAAAATAGCAAAGCTGACTTGTTGACCTGAACTCTCAAACATGATCTCACAGGGGTTTGATGAGAATTTAGCTGATTTTTGAGCTGGGTCATGAACTTCTGCTGGTAGGCTGGAGGCGGGAAGAGTTTGCCCAGATGAGTGTTGAGTAGAGCGCTGATGAACTGAATCTCCTGAGAAAACACCAGCTTGTTATTTATGAGAAATCTGTTTTCTCTCAGACACTCACAGACAAGATGGATGGCTTGTACTACTTTGGAAAAAGAATCAGGATAGATTAGCCAATCATCCAAGCATGTAAACACCAGCAATCTCGAGGAATGCAGGTTGCCAATTAAGGGAGCCAGAGTTTTGGTAAACACGCTAGGTGCTCAAGAGAGCCCAAAGGAAAGAACACAGATTTGGAAATGATTCCCCAATGCAAAAAATCTGAGCAACCTTTGTGAAGTCAGGACACAGATGGAAAAACAGGAAGTATTCCTACAGAGGCTCAGCCTATTTGGTGACATCCATACCCACTTCCTATGTATCCATATTGGTGGCAATATATGTGCGTTCTTTTTTATTTAGATGGGTTAATTCTGTATGTGAACCACAGAGTAGTTCATTTCGTAAGGACTGTGACGAGGAAGACAGACGAGGTAGGTAATGGCGTCTACTTTGCTTTTCAAGATGGTGGCCTGTGGTGCACTGGCAAACAAAGGGTTATCAGCAGAGTTCCCAACAGTCCTGTGTATGCGAAAGTCCATTAAATTATTGGCCATGCATACAACCGACTCTGCCCCAGCCCTACTGAACTTTGTAGGAAGTCTTCCCATTTCCCTCATTGGCCAATTCGCCTTGGTGGGTATTGGCAAATATGCCCTGTGCTAGTGGTATACTTCTTTAAGCACTGCACTGGCCAGGCTCGAGGATCGTTGTCACGTGGCGCCCCATGAAGCCGCTGGTCCTTGTATCTTCGAACTGCGGTGAGAAATAATAATTACCTGAACTGGACGCGACCCAGCCGCACACAGCCAGAGGGTTTCGGTATCCATGGCGACAAGAGAGCGCGCTCCCACTGGCTGCCGGGCTGGCTGAAGATGCTCTCGGAGTCATGAGTGTTAAAAATAGACTCTTTTATGTTGTTTTTTTCCCCTATAACGGGGTAAATTAGTTGTAGACCCATCAGGTGGCTATTGAATACTTGGCTCGCCCACGGAGAGAGAAAATTGAAGTTATGGGCCAGTCATTTTTGATTAGCATGTTCCGCGGAGTTCAACCTTGGCGACTCTTCAATCTGGAAATGTATGTACCTTTAGTCTACGAATGCGTATTTCGGTAGCACAGTGAAGCCTTGTATATACATCGATGCCTTTTAGAACTGACTGGTCAACTGAGTCTAAGAAAGTAATCTAAATCTACAATTAAGTTACCCAGCTGCAGCAAGATTTCTAACAGCAGGTCATGTTTAAAAATGAAATAACCCTGTTTTCTGCAGAAAAAGTAGTCAAAGATCTTCCATTCCCTCCCTCTATCTAAAAAAGGAACAGTAGGGTGACAGTTTGAGAGTCAGTGCAACGTTCCCAGCATCATTTTAAATACTTTCTTAAGCTAATGGCGTGCAGCCTTTTTATTAAACGAGGGTGTATAATTTCCACTGGGGTAGTGATCGGAAAAATTGTAAACTCGATCTGAAAGGGAAAATAAAATGTCAGCGAAATTCAATTCCTCTGCTAGGGGACGGCTGTACTCACTTTCCTTCATGCTTAGGAATCGCTGGAGGAAAACATATTGTTCAAGTCCTCGCAGACACTGTACGTCTGGTTTTACGACTGACTACGAACAATGACATTTGTGTACAGCAGTCATTGCCCTGCAGGTAATCTTGAGACGATGTTTGAGATGGGTCTTTCCAAAAAGCCACGAGGCTGGTTACGAGTCCTGTTGAAGTGTATGAGTGTTTTCATCATTCGTGTCATTGCTGATGTCATGTATGATGTCATCCGTAAAACACTGAGAAAGGTAAGTATGAGATATTAACTGGCAGTGCCCAGCCCTGCGTTCTATTATATATTGCGTTATCTATTTGAAAATAGGACGGATGGTCAGACCATCAAATCTGTCCTCAGAAGATGACGCCAAAGTGAAAGCTTCTACAAGTGACCAATGGGGCATATTATCAAGACAAGCGATAAAATTATCGCTGCTTTAGCGGCAGTTGCACAGCGGCGATAATGGGCTTGATAATATGCTCTATGGAGTTCCAATTGAAGCTCAGATTAGATGTCCTTCACATCTAACATGGGCTTCAATTGAAATTCCATAGAGCATATTATCAAGCCCATTATCGCCGTTTTAGCTGCAGTATTCTGCTGCTAAAGCGGCGATAATTTTATCGCCTGTCTTGATAATATGCCCCTTTGAGTAGTACATCTCTTTGGAGAAGACAAGCCCTCCACCCACAGCCTTTCGGAGTTTGCCTCTTCTTTTGAAGAAGACTACAACTACAGCCCTCGACTGTAGTAAATATGCAACTACAGCTTACACCAGTGGACATATTCACGGACTCAGTGGCGTAACGAAACTGGAGTCCCCCCCTTCAAATTACACGAAGGGGGCCGCTCACGCTCCCGAACCAGTCAGGAGCTCTAAGGCCCGGGGTCGCTGCCCATGCACAATGCGGAGGGGGGGGGCCTCCCATACTGCAGGGGCTGCAGGGGCTTTTGTTATATCACCACACTGAACGAGGAAAGACAAGAATTCTAGACCTGGTCAGTATGAAGTACCTTATCCCATAAGGGTAGGGCACACTAAAGTCATCATCTGTTACAGCAAACTCCACGACCTCTAACCTGCTTTTTTAGGAAAGTCTGAATGGTTTACTGCCAGATTAGCAAGACTAAAATGTCAACCTGTCAAAAATTATATATATATAACCCAGTGGCGATTGCCACTGGGTATAGTTAGGTCTGTGTTTCCATAAGAAATTTAACGAATCTACACAAAACTTTACAAAAAGTCCTCTTTTTTTTCTTAGTCTCTTCATGAAAAGTTTTGGTGTGATCCATCATGCGGGAGCTGAAAAAGGGAGTACCAAAACACAAAATCCCAATGCAATATTCATACGGATTTTTGAAAAGGGCTACAGCCAAAACGGCGAAACAGAATTGCAACAAATTTGGCAAGAAGCTAGATTTTGGTCCATAAAGTGTGCTTTTTCTGATTTCGTGTAACTCTGTTCAGTAGCTTTGTAAAATTGAGGTTAAAAAATATTTGCATATCTTGACAGTTGGCTTTGAGGGACTCTCTAGAGAGTTCCATGAGCACAACTTCGAAAAATAGAGAGTTCTGATTGGTCTAAGGGTTTTTCTCTTGGGGCCATCTCGCTTCCCGGAAGCTAGCTCTCGGATTGGCTAGCTCTAAAAGGAAGAAAATGTTGCAGCTGCCATTACGGGACATGGGGACTTAATCCCCTGTCCTCAAAATTAGTAAAACGGATATACAGGGCAGGGTAGGAATACCCCACACCTTAGCCCTTGTAGGCCAAGTAAATACAAAAATTGTGGGTTTTTTCCATGTTACTGCTGGACTCCTGTGGGACTGCAGAAAATAAAATAGCGGCCAACATATATTTTTTACATTTAAATGAGCCCCAGGATGGGCTTGGTCCCAGGGGGTCAATTAATATTATTATTTGGGGAGGAGGGAATGTGTTGGGACACCCTCCCCAAGACGATTTCATCCCTGGAGACTGCATCCCCTGTGGCACACTGTGCAAAAGAAAGGGGAGGAGGGGTGTAACCCTAGGCCCTAGGGACCTCTTCCTCAGGGGAAAAAACATAATAATAGAGGAGGGGGTGTGGGGTTCCTATACCTGAGCCTAAAAGGCCCCGGGCACTCTATCTCCGAAGTACTTTTTTATGGGGTGGGTGGTACACGCCCCCCAGAGCCAGCTCAGTGTGGTGTCCCAGGCAGCCCACCCCGAAGACCCTGTTTCCCTTCCTGGAAAACCTGTCTCCTTCCACCCTGCGGGAGGCACAGAAATGCTCCAGCCATGCATTTGTGTCCCTGTACACACTCTTGCAGGCAGAGAAACTCAGATTGCACCTGCCCAGCGGGAGCATGCAAAAACACTTGCTCCCATCAGGCGGGAGCAATGCCAGGTCCATATGCACCCAGGATGGGTGCATGCAGGGGAGGCGGAGAGACCTTGATGACACTGGGGCACCTGCAGCCCCCATCGTTGTTTGTTGTGGTAGCCACGGGTGGGTACAGAGGCACCCACATTAGGCCCCAAGGACTGGGGCCCCCGGGTCCTGTAGAGGCTCAGGAAGGGGGACTGTGCACCCCTTCCCAATAAAAAAGATCACAGCCCTAGGGAATGAGGTCCCCATCTGATCAAGCCTTACTGATTTATTAAGGGGAGGAGGGGAGTGGGGCCCCACCTCCCCAAGCTTCTATGGGCGCCAGGGACCTCATTCCCTAGGGCTGTATTCTTTTTCAGCTGGAGTGCAAGGCACTTTTGTTATTATTTTTAGGATTGAGTTTTGTGGGATGAAAAATGTTAAAATAAAGACATGTTGATTATATTAACAAAAAACAAAAAAATGTCTCTGAGTCTTTGCGGCAACATTTTTCAGCCCACAAAATGCAATAGTAAAAACTATGTTAAAAGACAGATTCAAAGACATGTTAATCTTATTCAACAAAAAGAAAAAATGCCTCTGACCCTTTGTTTTAACACTTTTCAGCCCTCAAAATGCAATAATAAATACTCTGTTAAAAGAAAGACTCACAGACAGGTGATTTTAATTTCCAATGCTGCATATCGCCGAAGACCATGCATGGCGTGGGTTTGGCTGCCCGTGAGGGGTTGGACACAAGGCCTGCCGCAGGATGTGCGTGATGTGGGGTTGATGTTACATATGGTAATAAAATATAACTTTACATTTTAAAAAAACATAGAAATTCACTGAAAAAACAAAGGTTAAAGTGACATTAATGTTAGGAATTGTAATTATATATTACTTTCTGTTAAAAAAAAAAAACTAAGAAATTCCCTGAAAAAAACATTGGTTAAAGTAATGTCATAGTTAGGGAATTCCATGCACTGCTAATCAAACCACATATTACATCACTCATCACATGATCCATGACATCATTGATAACATGACTGCAACATTGAAATTGCATCAATGATGACAAGACTGTGCATAGTCTGGGCGTGAGTTATATTTACTTTAGGGAACAGGTGATAGTGTCTTACATTTCCAAGAAGTAGGCAATCAATGTATACATCGCATATAAAAGAAGAGCCAGGGCCACATGAATTATGCAGCAGTTGAGGACCAAATTATGTGGCAAGAAAATGCAAATCATGCAGCAATTATGTGGCAAAAGTATCCATTAAAAACAGCTTTTCAGAATAGTACAGTACATTTCATGTTTATTATAGAAGTTTCATACAGCAGGGTACCTTAGAAATCAAAACATGACTTTAAACCTATTTGCGATTCTTCTAAAGTTTGAATACCTTTTTGAAATAACCGCGGCTTTGATAATGGTGTCTATGACGTGAACATGAATTTATGCTAATAGTGAAATAAGAAATCACCACCATGTCTGAGGTATAGCTAAATACATCTGTTTTTATTTCTTTCTGCAGACGAAAGTCCCTTCCCTAGTTCAACAAATAGGGATATTGATACCATCTGGGTAACATTATCACCTCTTCAAATGGACTTGTACAGTAAATATCAGAGCCCTGCCTGGCAAGTTCATTCATGTAAAGTGTGTAGCATTGTATCAGTGGTGGCTACTTCTGAACGGGGTGGTGAGGCGGGGGTTGTAAATGGTTAAACATTTCTTTATATAAAACATACCTTTTTCACCGCCGCTGCCGCACGCCTCTCCTCCGTGCTCACTCTGCAGCACCAGAAGCACCCAGGCTTCCAGCCTCTTCCAACCAATCATAACGCCGCATGAGCGTGGTCGCTTAGGCATTACTTGGGAGCCTGGGCATGTTCTCCTCCAGGCTATGCAACACAGCCAGGTGGAGAACATGTTAAGTGCGCATGATTATTTGGCCAGCCCGAGCCGGCCAAACAATCATGCGCACTAGTGGGAGAGCAAAAAACACTCCTCACTGTGTTCAGCCCCGCTCCAACCTGGCTCCAGTCCCTCACAGAAAAAATGAAATGATAACAGCTTGTTATCATTTTCTTTTTCTTTTTTGCACTTCTCAAATAACAGTGGGGCGATGCTCCTCCGCCTTAGCGAGGGAGCCGCCCTGCATTGTTGCACTCCATGTGTAGTAAAGTAATAATGAAGATAGATCTGTTTGACCTAGAAATAATTTGATTGTAACAATCTGCAAATAATGCAGCAGATGGTGAATTATACGGCGAGTGCAGCAAATTCATATTTATGCACAATCTTGTTTTTCCCCTTGGTCCTGAGTGTAACCTATTGCCGGGAGTACAGACACACTGCAGCCCTCAGCTGCTTCAAACTAGAACCCAATGTATATGAGTAATGATGTGTTTGGGGTGCTTTTTGCAATAGGTCGCAGCAGAAAGTAGAGTGAGTTAACCACAAAGAAGGAGAAGTAAAATGGCGCTCACAAAGGATTAAACTCCTCGGATGTGAGTGAAAGGGTAAAGTGCCAGTCAGCGCTGCGGTACTTCTCGGCCGCTCCCAAAACCATGGCAACCTAGGCAGCCAGACCTGTGAAAAGGATGCTAGGATGGATTTTGAAAGCAGCTTGCTGGGCATCTGCCTGAATAATTTATCAAAGGCTGAGCAGAAACAGTGGGAAAGCAGCCTGCGGATCAGAGACATACAGAACATCTTGAGAGTGCAAGGATGAGAGGCTCCCAGGATGCCCTCTCGGCAGGGATTCAAGGCGAGAGGCTTGTGTTCAGCAGGGATGAGAAGGCCAAGGGACCAGTGAGCTCTGCTCGCTAGGGAGGTCGCGATTATAGCTAAGAAGTGAAAGGTCACTAGTAAAGGACACATATAGAGACGATATAATGCCTTCTTTACAAGATACATCAAGAGAATATTACTGGAGCAGTCGCCCGTCATTAGTGTTTGTACCATGAAGATTTTAGTGGCGCCTATAAGTTGACATAGATGCCCACTGGGCTGCTGTAATGTCTTGTGTGTATCCATCCGGAATGCGCAGCACAACTTGACAATGAGCATTGGTATTGTAGACAATATCCCACAAAGGTGGTAAGAGGCATTCACATATTTGCGTGTTTCTTAGGGGCCTAAATTGTGTGAATTTTGTGACACTGACATCTGTCAATTAGAAATGAACTTTGGAGCCATGTTCTAACAATTAGGGTGGGAATGTGACCATTTAATGAGATCAGAAATCTAAGCCTTATCCACCAACCCAACCTATCTCGACCAATTAGATATCCCCCATAACCAACAACTCCAACTACCTTGACCAATAAAACATCTCATATCAGAAACATTGTTGCACTATAAATTTGCTTTTGCATGCTTCCCATGGCTAAGTCTTTTCATGACAATTGTTTCACAAGCAAGACCCCTGAGAAAGCAATGGTCAAATAGAAAAACATGAAGAGATTCTGTAGTTGCAACAATGTAGCTATAAAAGACTGCAGTGAAGAGAACTTCCTGTGCTAAGGAGTATTTTGCCTACTTGTTGGTGCCACGTTCTTGAGGGCACAATGACTCCTAGCCATCTTTGCTCTTCTGCCTATTCCGAAAGCATGTAGATGTCTAAACCTCACAGCTCCAGAAATCAGAAAAGGACGCAATGCATTTAACCAAAGGAGTCACAGTTTGGGGGCGTGTCTGTCTAGCAGCAAGAACCCCCAACTGGATTCTCGAACAGAATGTAATTTAAGTATTTTTGCCCCTCGATATCATGATGCCATAAGCTATTACCCAGAACAAGACCAGGCTGGTCCATTTGTAGCCAATGTTCATAGGTCGGAGTCTCCTTAAAAAATGTGTCATTTTTGTGGCATTGTGTAAAGGCAGGGCAAAACTGTCTGTCTGTCTGGAGTGGGCCCTATCAATGTTCTCATGTACCCACCTTCTTTAGAAAAAAAATAGTTTTAAAAGGTTCTTTTTTTATATAATTCCATTTCACACTTGGACCCAAAGTCACTGGGACCAAGCTATTCCTGGCTGGTGAGCCCTGACGAGGGCAAAACCGATCCTAGGTTGCATGTGTTCCACTTCACGGAGGACCAGGTCTGAAAATTCAGGCTGGAGAGTTTCCATTGGAGCTGGGTCAAGACTTATTTGCATATGGCTGGGTCCAAACTGAGGTGGTATGGTTTGCAAAATAATGGACTGGGAAGGAGCCTGAGTAATTACCAGTGGCTGAGATTATTTTGTATACCAGTACAATTACCAGTGGCGTGTATTTTGTATAGTTTAGTGTGCCACCCTAAATGGGACAGGTATGGTCAGTCATGAGTCATGTGCACACTATGTCTCTGGAACCATACTATAGCTGGCTGATGAGACCAAACTAGGGCGAAACCCAGTGGCGTAGCTAGGGGGGCCGGTCTGCCTCAGACGGCACAAGTTTTGGGGCAGCGGTTGTCTCTGAGCGGCAACAGCCCCCCCGCTCCTAAATTCGTTTGCCGCGAGGGGGCAGCAAACAGAGAACATACTCGCCAGCACCTTCCCCCCCCACTCTTCACTGTGTCCACGGCAAATGCAGAGACCGCCACGGGCGCCCACAGGGCTAGCTATGCCACTGGCGAAACCAGTTGTAAGTTGCTTGTGTTCCCTTTCAAGGAGAACCTGACCTGGCAGTTCGGACTGGACTTTTTCCATTGGAACAGGGTCAACAATGATTTGCATATGGCTGGGTCCAAACTGGAATGGCATGGTTTGCAAAAAACACGATGGATTTAGGCCCAGATCGCTGTACTGGGATGGTCGTATGACATTGTTCTACATTCTGTCCATCAATTGTTCTTTTTGCATTTGTCACCCCAAGTGGGATGGGTATGGCCAGACATGGGTCCCGTGCTCTCCATGACACTGGAGTCAAGCTATCCTGGCTGATGAGGGGCGAAACCCCAATACTGGTCATGGGATGCTTGTTTCCAGTCCAGGGAGGACCTGGACTGGCAGTTCGGGCTGGACTTTTCCCATTGGGCACAGGGTCAAGACTGATTTGCAAATTGCTGGGTTCAAACTAGAATGGCATGGTGAGCAAAAAAACGATGGATTTAGGCCCAGAACTCTGTACTGGGATGATCGTATGACATTGTTCTACATTCTGTCCATCAATTGTTCTTTTTGCATTTGTCACCCCAAGTTGGACGGGTATGCCCACACATGGGTCCCGTGCTCTCCATGCCACTGGAGTCAAGCTATCCTGGCTGATGAGAGGTGTAACCCCAATACTGGTCATAGGATGCTTGTTTCCAGTCCTGGGAGGACCAGGCCTGGCAGTTCGGGCTGGACTGTTCCCATTGGGCGCAGTGTCAAGACTGATTTGCATGTGGCTGTGTCCAAACTGAAGTGGCATGGTGTGTAAAATAACAATGGACTGGGATGAAGCCCACAATAGTTACCAGTGGCTAAGATTAATTCACACATTTTATCCCTTGTTTTTGTATACTTTAGTGCGCCCTAGGAGGGACAGGTATGCCCAGATGTGGGTCCTGTGCCCACTGTGTCACTGGAAACGATCTACAACTGACTGATGAGCCCTAACTAGGGTGAAATTAGTCCTAGGTTGCTTGTGTTCTGCTTCAGGGAAGACCAGGCCTGGCAGTTCAGGCTGGTCTGTCCCTATTGAAGCAGGGTCAAGACTGATTTGCATATGGCTGGGTCCAAACTGAAGTGGTATGGTGTGCAAAATAACGATGGACTGGCATGTGGGCCCCAAGTAGTTACCAGTGGCTAAGATTAATTCAAGCATTTTATCCGTCACTTTTTTGTATACTTTAGTGTGTCGCCCCTTTAGAGGGATAGGTATGCCCACACGCTGGTCCCATGCACACCGTGTCACTGGAACCATACTATACCTGGCTGATGCGACCAAAGTAGGGCGAAACCGGTCCTCGGGTGTTTGTGTTCCCATTCAGGGCGGACCTACCCTAGCTGTTCAGACTTTTTTTCTATTGGGACAGGGTCAAGAACGATTTGCATATGGCTGGGTCAAACCTGAACTGACATGGTGTGCAAAATAACAATGGACTGGGATGCAGCCCGAGAAATTACCAGTGGCTGAGATTAATTCAAGCATTTCAATCATCACTTTTTTGTATACTTCATTATGTAACGGACATCATTATCTAGTAGATAAAGCTGCCACATCTTCTGCTTCATTATTTTGTAAGCATTGACCCATGGCGCCATCATGTGTCCAAACTATCTATTAGAAGGAAGCCATGCAAGTTGCATTTCCAATTCTTGTCCGGAGAATACTAGCACTTGGGGCCTAATTTATATCTTGGAGGTATGTATACTCCGTCGCAACGGCAACAGTTCATACATACTGCCAGGACGATGGTCAGTCTGTCAAATTTAAAAGCTGGTGGATCTTAAGTTTAATCACAGTGGACACTACTCCATCTCAGCTGTGGTCAAACCCCTCCAACAGCCCTGTGGAGTAAGGGCCTCTAATTTCACCCACCTAATTTTGATGAGTGGAATTACCCTGGCAGTAAGGGGCAGTGAAAACTGGTAAATGCTCCCCTCACCATGGAAGGCAAATCCCATGAAAGGGGGAGCATTTTCTTTTTGAAAATAAAAAACAGAAACCGGTTTGGTGCAGGTTACTAATCCCTGCACCAAACTGTAAACAACATTGAGAGGAACCACAGTGACAGCGGTTTTAGCCAATGCTTTAGAAATGACCTCCAGCTTGGTGGTCATTTCTAAATTTGGTGAGTGAACCTCTATCAGGATGATGGGGTAATTTACTCCATCTTTCTGACAGAGCAATGGAACACCCGCTATTATATAAATTATGTCTTCAGTGCTTTATGAGAAAGTCTCCCATCCAAATCATTGGGACACCCAGATGTGGTAGCAATAATGCTTGGAACGTGGGAAAGAAAGAGTCATCATCAGTGCTGGGGCCATAGACACTGAGCAAACAGTGTGGTGCACCATCTAAGGTACACGTATTCATGAGCCAGCGACCCCCTGGGCCCCAAAACACAACAGTAGATGTAAAGGGCACCCCATCATTTATCCAGTGACCACCTATGCGAAAGATGAGTGGACTGCCGAATACAGCTGTCCCTCCCTTTTGTGGATGATTTAGCGTACTCCTGCAGGGAAAATGGTGTTTCTTGAAGACAGACTATACCAGTGTGGTGGTACTTTATGTAGGAGAAGATTCTGGGTCTCTATGAGTAGTTTTTTTAAACCAAACCCTTCTTGGTAAGCATTTTCATATTGTCTTAACAGTGAGATTTTGTCAAGAGGCTCTTCGACCCAGACCTCATCTTGTATGAGTTCGACTAGATATGGTTGACAGTCGATTAGTCACTTGTAGTGTGAAACCAGGCAATAATAAGAAGTCCATATACATTTTTTAGGTCCTGGCCCAGAAACCCTTCTCTTACCCAAACATACCCCCACAAAAAAAATAACCAACAATAACAATAGCAAAAACAAATGGCATAACTTCATCTAGACCTAGCTGTACAAAACTACTGCAGAACACCTACTTCACCAGTCTCAGTGGTCCTGCATCTGAACGGTCACTGGGGCATCCAGCAGGGGTGCAATTGCAAGCCAAGGGGGTAGGCACTGCTCCTTCTTGCCCAATGTACTGCAATAATCTTACCAAAAATGCAATATAAAAAGGATACTGAGTACCACAATCGTCACCATTCATTGTTTATTCCAAGCCATAGACTAATTCAGTTCAGGTTACCTTTTTCTTTCACTTAGAAGTCAATGTACCTTCAGGGATTGACCTCGATGGGCCGCTTGGAACATTCCAGTGTTGTGGTTGCTTGCCTGTCCGATGACTGTGTTCTGGTGTCATTCGAGAGATGTGAGCCAGTATGTCTTATTGCTCTGAGGAAGCACCAGCTGTCCAGCCAGTACCAAGCCAGTTCAGGAGAGGAGAACAGGTATATTTTTAACACCTTTCAATCTGGCTGGGCTGATGGCAAAAAAGCGTCCCGATCACAGAAATTAATGAAGAACACCATGACTGTCTACTGGGAGCTTCAGGCTTCGGTGGCAGTGCAACACTCTATATGCACTTTCTCCCAAAACGTTTTAGCACATTTAGTACCCAGTCTTCCGGGAAAAGCTTCACTGATGTTCCACTGATGAGCCCTCTGAGATCTCTGGAAAGCCCAAAATGTTCAAATTGTTCTGCCTAGATCTTCCTTCTGCTCCCTTTGCCCTCTCCTGCAGTATTAATGTTGACTCTAGCCAATGTTGCAAATTTGAGAATTGTTGCAAACCTCTCCTGCAAGTTCATTTGGCTCTTAAACACCGTGTCCTCCATGACCTTAGTCCTGTCCGAGAGCTTCTGGAGGTCTGTTCGCAGTAAAGCCATTTCAATTGCTATAGTGTCTATTTTATTTTCCAGGACCTGACCCAAATTATTGATTTCTGCTTGCAGCAGGGCTGATGATGACGGCTCCAGAGTCCCATCACAGTCCTCCATCAAGGGCGGGGCAGCTCCAGATGCCGTCAAAATGTATAGCACTATCTTGTTACTTTGTGCGGTTTTACTGGGTTTCTCTTTCACCATAGTGGAGTCGGGGTGGTGAATCATCACCCCCAGTGCAGGACTTTAATGTTTCCACTGCCACAATCGCAGTCAAGTAGACCCCTGGGTAGTTACAGTCACTTACAGCTATATGTCTGTGGGACTCCACAATGGAAGGCAGATCACATGTAACAAGGGCACACATGCCCTTTGACAGGTCCACACACCAATTCATTCTCCCTGTCAGCTTTTCCTGGGAGTCATCACACCTCAGCTTCCAATCATATCAGTGGTCGCCAGTGCTTTCCTTCCCGCCTTGTTAGTTCAATGGCCCCAAAGACCATCGCCCACACAGTGGTTGCACAGGGAACAAATACCCCAATCAGCAGCTTTGCATTACCACTTTTGATGGGATACTGGTACTTCTACACCACCAAAGTTTGAACTGGTGCTCATCCAGGGCACTCCTCCAGTGCAGTCCTCTGCACAGCAGCAGTCAAGGGCCCTGGCGGGCAGGCATGCCTTATTACCCACAAGGCTCCAATCCTGGGCCACCTACATGCTGCTCATGTAGCACAACTCTCTGCCCCATAGGAGGCCTCTTTCAAGTATCCCGTGGTGGGCAGGATGCACTCTTCAACCTCACAGCAGTCCCTCCCAGAGCCGTTGGAGACAGTCACACCACACACATCCCCTCTTCTGTGCCCATGCAATGCAACAACTTCTCAGGCACAAGGTGCGGCACAGCAGGAATTACTCACAGCAGGCCACAGGCAAAGATCTAGGCGAGAGTAGGAACTGTTTCTCCAATACCGTGGTACTGACTATCAGCACTGCTAGATCAAGTCATGCAACGCTGCACCCCTTTCTGAGGGCCCTCACAGTGTAGTAGCCGCACCCCTTTCTCTGGGCAAACACAGTGTGTCAGACTCTCAGACACCAACTAGGGCAAGCCGACAATCCACAGTGTCAGTCCCTGCCACTTTGAGCCCTGGACAGAGGGAGGCTTGCCTGGTCTGGTCAGCCACAGTTGCAGACATCTAAGGGGCCGCCATGTTGAACCACCTGGTGGGCTCACCGAGTCTCCAATATTCGCCATGTTTGAGTGCAGCAGCAAGTTCTAGGAACTCATAAAATGGATTGAAAGTCCCTCCACAGAGATAGACACCAATTTAATGGCAGAGGGTGGCTTCAGAAAAGAATTAAGCGGGACCTCTGGAGACAGTCAGTCTGGCTGGCTCTATGAAATTTGGGCAGGAGTTACAACCACTCCCCCACATACACCTTTTAAAGTTCACCAGCTGCCACCGGAGGCTTGTCCCTATTGTTAGACTGGGGGATTGCTGACTGTATTGCATGGAAGGAGATGCTTGGCTTAGAATGTAAAGAAAAAAACCTTAGGGAATCAATGGCAGTAGGCCTATATGCTACACTGCAACTAATATACACACTCTGAAGCAAGTACATAAAATACAAGCTGGATGGGTCTGCTGTCAACCATTGAAGAATTCCATGAGCCACTAACAGCAATTACTAGACAAGCATTTGCAATGCAATTGGTCTTGCAATTGCGAGATTTTGAGCTATTGGCATTGTAAATGACAATGCATTTTATTTATGTGTTTGAAAAACCTGCAATAATAAAAGGCATTGTGATTTACAATACCAATAGGTCAAAGTTTCTAAAAAGCGATACCTATAGCATTGCAAATGCTTGTTGTTTACAAGGGCCCCATGCTGCGCTTTCATGTTAATAGAGGCCTCGCCCCTTTCTTTAGACCAGCCGTGTCTAAAGAAAGATCTGCTGCTTCTATTAAAGTGAAAGGGAGGTATGGGGCGCTTTTCCCAAAAAAGCCTTTGTTTGTTAAGTTGACAAACAAATGCTTTTTTAGGTCTCGCCTTGCTATCGCGTAAGCGATCGCAAGGCGAGACTATAGTAAGGGGCATTTAAAAGTGCTCCGAAAAGCGGATTGAATGGCGAGCACGCGCACAATCACGCGCATCGTGCTGCCATGCAATCCGTTTGGCATCGCACTTCAAAGGGTCCGCTTCCCCGCCTGGAATGCGCTCCCCCGCCAAGCGTGCGCGCCACGCTCCGCCGGGCTTGTCCTACTTGTCTGCACACGACTGGAATTCCATGCCCTCTGCTTTCAACCCTGTCTCTGACTTTCCGTAAACAGCCCAGAACTTGGCTCTTCTCGCTGCCGGTTTAACGAGGCTCTATGTTGATTTCCTCTTTAGGCTTCAGAGGGCAGTACAACCATGTTGGGTAACAATTGAACTAAAAAACATAATTTTGTTCACCATCGCATTCAGTTCAAAAACTCCTCATTCCTAGTCGGCTGCTGTTATTTTTCACTCTCTGCATTCCACCCAAGCGCCATCCTCCTCATCCAGCAGTGACGCCCTCTTTTCCCAATGTTTGTACAAGAGAGCTCTCTGCAGTGGCCGGGCCTGCACATAGCCCCGTGCACTGACAGGACTGCACGTTAACAGCAGTGTGTGTGCGCGCCGTTTTACACACGCACTAAGGAAAGGTTGTCACATTAACAGATGTATGCCCTGCATAAAGAGCTTACGTCCATCCCTGCACAGGATGCCCTGTGAGTGGGTGCCGTGTGCACTTCAAGCCCTGTGCAATGGCAGCCTTACAAATAAAGATGTCCTCTGAGAATGCTCTGTTGGCAGTCCTACACACAGAGAAAGAACCCTGTGCGTCGGCAGCCCTAGGGGGGGCAGATCTTGCGCAGTCAGCCCTCCTAGTACACGTGCGCTCTGACTGGCACGTGCACAGGTAAACTGGGCACCAACCGCCAAGCTGATTCGCTGCGCATACAGTCCTAGTGAGCAGCCGTGCCTTTTTTTTTTTTAAGGCAGATTTATATAGCGCTAACTCGACCCAAAGGTATTGGAGCACTTTACATGAGCACCGGTTGCGTTACACATTCAGGCACGGGGAGATTAAGTGATTTGCCCAGAATCATAGGATGTGGACGCGACCCCGAGGCTCGAACCCTGGTTTCCAGCGTCAAAGTCAGCAATCTAGCCGATGGACCACACCCTCTTCTGTAGCCATGGAGAACTTCATTATGCAGCAGAGAAGCCCCATGCTGTCCACCAAGGCCTGAATCCGCTCTGTTCTGTAGGTGTGAACACTGCCAGTTCGGTCTACTGCCAACCCTGAACACTGGCAACCACAAAGTAGCCCATTTCTCAGCCCGGTATGCAGTGCTCTGCCGCCTACCTGACACTCCTCACTTTTGCATACTACCAGGCTTTTTTTTTTTTTGCATATTTATTTAGCGCGAACTTGACCCGAAGGTATTGGAGCGCTTTACATAGCACCGTATTTACATTACACATTCAGGCACGGGGAGATTAAGTGATTTGCCCAGAATCACAGGATATGGACGCGACCTCGAGGCTCGAACCCTGGTTTCCTGCACCAGAGGCGACCAGCCCTGTGCTCTGCATGTTATCTATATATGGTACCAGTCCCACAGTGTCAGACCAGAATTCAGCCCAGTGCCTGCTTCCGATGTGCACTGCCAGCCCTGTGTTTCCCCTCACCATGCACTGCCACCTTTCCCTCTGCCAGCTCAACGTCTAGACTCTAGAGTGGCTGTATCAGGCACGCGCAGAACTGCACTAAACATGATATTGTCAAAGTGAATAGTATAGAAGTGTCAAGAGAAACAACACATCGGGTGCTGCAGCACAATGATGAGCTACGCGATTCAAACAACTATGGTCATGCAAATAAGGCATTTATGCACTGTCTGTGTGCTTGTAAAAAGAGGCAGCTCCAAAGGTAATCTGTGGAAGTCTTTAATGAGCATCAAAGAGCGGCCAGTAGCCCTGGCAGGGATCAGCAACTGCCACCGTTCCAAAGGAAACATTCGAATACCACTTTTCTAATTCAAAAACGTTCTAACATTCTATTCCCCTGGCATTAAGAACCCAGCACCTTGGATGGGAGGGCACGAGAAGCGGCAGCCGGAAGGTGTTGGAGCAGCTGGCAGATCAGTGAATGGTCTGATCAGAGGAGTGGCTTCCCTCCCCTGCCCTGGACCCGGGCTACCGATCCTTTCCTTGCCTCTCAGGAGCCAGGCAGGGTCAGATTGGGATCACAATTTGGCCCGGGCACTGTCAAAACAAGCATTTGCAATGCAATAGGTCTCACATTTACGCAGGTTTAAGCTATTGGCATTGTAAATGACAATGCCTTTTATTTATGTTTTGAAAACCAAAACATAAATAAAGGGCATTCTCATTTACAATGCCAATAGCTCAAACTGCATAAATGCGAGACCTATTGCATTGCAAATGCTTGTTTTGTTTTGTAAAATTGCCCTATGAAAGCACCCATGGCGTGCTGAATGCGCTGAATGTTGCATGAAAGCATGTAGTGCCTGCAGTAGGAGAAACTCATTAAAGGAAATAATGCTTACAGACTAAATAAGACGTACTGTGTAACGACCAAAGTAAAAGGGCCAGTCCTCATGGGAGGTTACAAATGAAGACCAGGCGGTACTGAGGGACTAACAAGCCTATTAACGAATCAGAATCCAGCATTTAGGAAGGACAATGACACAAGCCAATGACAAATATGGGCGGAGAGTGGGTGTGGCTTCAAGTCCATACTCCAATACAGCATGCCTGGCAGAGCAGCACATGCACTGCCCAGGCTCGACCTAAAAAATGGGTGGGTTAGGGTGGATTTCCTTTCATAGAAAGATCAGTGAGAAAGGAAACCCTGAACTACTTCTGAAGATTATTTACTGTTCATTCCAAACAACCCACAGCGCTGCAGTGCTGTACTAACAGCAGACGCATGCTATGCAAATACTGACAAAGTAAAGTGGACAGGGACTGGAATATTTTGCCCAAGTTCCTTACAATGTTTGAGAATATTGCTTCACCTAAAAGATACCCAGACCGGAAAAATGTTTCCGTCATTTAAATCATGTAATTTATTGTATGGTGATTATTCTAATCAGCAACTCTTAACCTGGGGTCCATGTATCCTAGGGGGTCCTCAACACCTACTTAGGGGGTCCACGACTGTTTGAAAAAAGTAATATTAGCAGATTAAGCAAGTATATATACATAAAAAAGCAACATTGAAAATTTGTTTTAAAACACGCTCTGTAATTGTAACCCAATTTGAAACTGAGGGTTAAAAATGTTGTTGGTATCCTCATCTTGATTCATGGCAGCAACAAAGCACAGCTAGAAGAATCAAGTATGAATAATTGGTAGCCTCCATTGAAGCACTGGTATCATCGACAAACAGAGAGCGTGCATTAAGAGTAACAAGCATTTGCAATGCAATCGGTCTCTCCTTTGGGACCTTATATGTATTTAGCTATGCAGCACATTAGCCTGGGTGCTGAAACATCTACTGTTCATTAACATGGAGGGAAAGTGAGCACCAAACTGCGTGACACGCCAGGTATGGAAACACATGGAGAGAAATATTGCCTTTCAGCGGGAAATGGTATAGTCCAAAGCTCTGTTTTTAATATAAAATCAGGGCCTTCAGTGGTCATATCACCTAAAATACAAGATTTGAAAAAAATATTATTGTCTACGGGTGCTCGTGGAAGACAATTTCAATGGACTGGAATCTAGAGAATGCTAAAGTGATTCTGGTATTTTACTGACCTCTGCTGGTCGTTTTCTATCAAGAAAGTAAAATAGAGGCAGTTGCCAGAAAAATTAAAAAAAGAAAGTCCCTCAGCAGAAAGCAATTCTGGTATTTTACTGACCTCTACTGGTTGTTTTCTATCAAGACAGTTAAATAGAACAAGTTGAAAAAGCAGAAAGCAATTCTGGTATTTTACTGACCTCTACTGGTCGTTTTCTATCAGGACAGTTAAATAGAGGCAGTTGAACAAAAAAAGAAATTCCCTAAGTGGAAACAGACAAGTCCTAGGGCTGATCTCCAGAGCCCACAAAGTACATATACATATAAATATATACTAAAGTATATACAAGAGGTCTCGAATGCTCGACCTAAAAAGACTAGGTGAAATGCTGGAGTCTAGCATATCATGTCATCTTTTAGAAGTAAAACAACATTTTGAAAAGTTACAATGTTCCCATTAAAATTTCTATGTTTTCACATGTTTTGTTTGTGAATTAAATAAAAGATTTAACCCCTTCGCTGCTGCGGACATTCCGCTGCAGCGCTGGGGGGGGCAGGGGGGCAGCGCGGTGGGCCTGTGCTCATGACGGAGCCGCTCCGTCATGAGCCACAGTTGAGCTGTGCTCATGACGGAACGGTTCCGTCATGACTCCGCCCATTTGCGTTGTCGCCCCGCACAGGCGGGGAAACAGCGCCGCGCAGGCGGAGCGGCCGCCGACAGGATTGTCATGACGGAACCGTTCCGTCATGAGCACACGCCAACCGTGGCTCATGACGGAACGGTTCCGTCATGAGCAGGGAAGGGGTTAATAGTTTATGTATTTATTTGTTGTACACTTCTTTGTTTATTTTTGGAAGGTCAACCCATACAGATTGCTTAGGTAGGGATCCCTGGCTTCTGCTAGTGATTCAGTGGGAGTCCACAGAAGTAAAAAATTTAAGAATCCCTGTTTCTGCATGAATTATACTTCTGGAGAAAGACGTCATAGCATGTCACGAAACAGCATGAAAACATGACTTGGAGCAGTGGGAAGGTAAAGAAGCATGCTTTTTCCATAGATGCACACACTAATGGGCAGGCGGCACTCTTGTACCTTGTAAGTACAGCACCGAAGCATTGCTAGCCATTCTTAAACGTATAGGCCTTCCAGCATACATGATGATGGGGAGAGATGCTGGTCCAGTCTGCTTTTTTGTGCCTTTGCTCACTCAGTCAAACACCCCTGCAATCACTCGGACCTAGTGGTGCTAATGTGGCACTACATGCCAAGACATTAAAACACGATGGCCCCCATTACAAGGAATGCCCATTTGTTTGTGGGGAGAACATTCCTAAAAAGCATCCCGCACCTAAATCCAGCTATTACACGTTAATCCGCACAGAGTGGGGGTAACTCTGTGGACATGTTTTTTTTAGACAATATTCAGCAGAAAATTCCCTGTTCCACATTGGGATTAATATTCCCTTTTACTGCCTTCTCGCAGCAGTTCGTAAATGGGCGTAAGGGGCCAGTGCCAGGGGCGTAACACAGGCCCTTCAGCCACCAACCCTTGAGGGCCCTCCCCAACCCTTCAAGGGCCCCCACTCAACACCCAGGTCAATATGTGAGAAATGGTATACAGGGGGGTGAGGGGGCATACCAAAATTGGTTACGGGGTCACTTCATTTTGCGTTATACCTCTGGCCAGAGCAGGGTGTGGGGAGGGTGACCAGAAGGATGGAGAGAATGTGGCATCGCAGTATAGCCTTCCCTTGTTGTGGGAGCGGTTGCGCCGGGGCCAGGCGATATTTGCACCCCAAGCCTTCGGCGATTGCATCTAATGAATTTTCCATTCAGAAAAATTTGGTCCAGTGTCCCACACCCGACCCGAAAATGCCAGAAAGTTCCCCGTTGTTCACCATCTCTGCCACCCCCAAATTTCATGCAACATACGTCCTGATTTTCAAAGAGGGACATTTAAAGACAGAGGGGGTCAAGTTTTTAGGCGTTATAGTGCAGGCTTATTTATCAGCCATTAGCAGAAAGCAATTTAATAAACACAGATGAAGCTGACTGTCGAAGTTGCAGTCAATTCCTGGTGCGTACATTGTTGTCGGGGGTGTTTACATTGTTTATGAGTATGAAAAGAAACAGAGTCGCCCTATTAAAGCCGAAAGGGACCGGGTAGAGAGATCAACTCCAAAAACCTTAACAAAGTTTCCCTTTTGTGCTCACACTTTTAAAACCCCGTATTTTATGTTTTACATTCTATGTTTTATATTTTACATCTGCCAATGTATAAATTGTGGATCGAATGATTTGTATTCCAATTATTATAATAAAAAAGTATATATTTTTATAACAGGAGACAGCTAAAATTAGTGGTTTTATTGCCAATCATCGCTTTATATATATATTTAAAAAAAAGTAGACTGGCTCAATGCATTCTGAATGATTTGCTGACTGGTGGTTTTAAAAGTGTGAGCACAAAAGGGAAAATGTTTCAAGATTTTTACATTGTTTATGAATACTGTCACTAAAGTCATTCCGTGCCTTGCGGTCGCTGCAAATTCGTATTCTTACTTTTACGTTTGTAGACTGTCTCGGATTTTGGTTTTCAAAATTTGGTCACCTGGTTCAGTCGGCGGTGGTGGGGCTGAAGTACTTGGGGGTGTTCTTGACGGATGTGCCGGCGGTCTCTTGGGAGCGGAATGTGGCTCCAGTGTGGGAGCGCATCCGCTCCGACATTAAAATTTGGTCTCGTATGCCTTAGACTCTGTATGGGAGATCGGAGATCTTTAAGATGGTGGCGCTCCCTCGGCTCCTATATCAGCTACAGAACCACCCATACAAGATCCAGCCCGGTTGGTTTCGTCAGGTGAACTCGGTGCTGGGGCAATTCTTGTGGGACAGAGGTAGAGTGCGCGTGGCTATACGAACGTGCTTCCTGTCCACATACTGTGAAGGGCTGGCGACTTCGGACATTCTATCATATTACCAAGCTTCGCATCTTCTAGTCCTTAACGAATGGTGGTATGGGGACAGGGGAGATCTGGCGTATGCTTTGGAATGGCAACTTATGGGGCGCCACACGCTGCATACGCTCCTCTACTCGGCGTCGTTGTGGGGTGCGCTGCCATCGGTCACACAGGTAGTGTTTCAAATCTGGAGGCAGGCTCTGCGCCGTATGGGATGGTGGCAAACCCTGACTCGGGAGACTCCCCTGTGGCATAATGGGCGCCTACCCCAGTTGGCGGCATTACAGGGCTTCAAGGGATGGGATGATATTGGTATCTCAACACTGGGTGATGTAATGAGAGGCACGACGCTAAAATCTTTTCATGAGTTACAGAGGGAGTTCCATATGCCGCGAGAGCAATTTTTTAGATATCTCCAGCTTCGGCACGCCCTATCGCCCGACTTGGTGGGACTGGAGTCGATTCCGGACTTCAGCCCATTGGAGGCGAAAGTCTTCATGGGGGATCTACCGGATAAAAAGATCTCTAGGATCTATCAATCCCTGGTTATACACAGCTCCCCCACGCTGAGCAAACTCCGGGGGGATTGGGAAGCAGACGTGGGCGCCCTAGAGAAGGAGGAGGACTGGAGGGAGGCGCTGGCCGCCCCGCGAGGTGCAGCAATAGCCATGAGGCTCCGGTTGGTTCAATTTAAATATCTACACAGGGTGTATTTTACGAGAACGCGGTTGTGGCGGGCGGGACTGATTGCATCCCCGGAGTCTTTGAGGTGTGGCAGGGAGGAGGGCACATTCTTCCACACGATATGGCAGTGCGTATCTCTAGATAAGTTTTGGAGGGGAGTGTTGGCGTGCCTCTCGGAGGTGCTGGGGTAGGAGCTCCCCCGATCGCCGCGGCTGGCTCTACTCCACGTCATGGAGGATATAGGGGGTAACATATACAAACGTCATCTTATGTTGCTGGGACTTACCCTGGCCAAGCGGGATATTGCAAGGGAGTGGAAGGCGGCACGAGCCCCTTCCATGACGAGATGGAAGAATGGCTTGGATTTTTGTATGTGGCTAGAGCAGCCCGTATTTGTGGCCCGGGGGTGCCCACGCAAGCACTATAAGATCTGGAAACAGTGGGCAGACTATCGTGGACTTTGGCTGGAGCCCCCCATAGAGTGGGAGATCAATTCATAGGAGTGGCTGTACATGGGAGTCAGTGGCCCTGGGGGGGGGGGCACGCGGGGGCACAAACGATGCAAGGGGAGAGCGTGATGGATGGAAGTGGGAGAGTAGGACTAGGTGGAGGAAGTGCGATCACAGGGGGTTGGGAGGAGGGGGGATTCGGAAAGGGAAGTTGAGGGTTTTTGGTTATACAATTGTCTATTGCCTGTATGTACATGTATGAAGGATTTGGCAGACGTCTCTGGATTGCAGGGCTCTGCATGGTGATGGCTAATTTGACATAATAGAATTTGTTTAAAACAAAAAAGATTTGGTCACCTGGGAAATCAGGGTGCACGAGCACTGGGCTAGTAACAATTGAGCTCTACCCAATGTGTAATCTTTCCCTGTCTCAGAGAGCTTCTCTTCCAGCTCCAGCAGGTGCCAACCAACAGGCATTTTAATATTAAGGCAGCCTCTGCAACTGACCTCAAAACAAAACCTATAGGAACGTTTTAGAAGGATCTTTAATGATCTCACTTAAAGACGGAGAGCGCCGTATCTGGAACAGTCTTTCCTCAAAACAGGAGTTTCAATCTCAGGATAACTCTTGGGGGTGGATCTCTGGCTCTTTAAACAGAAATAAATTGGGCAAAGTTCATAAACTCCCTTTTTAGCAGTAACCTAAAAATAGTCTCTTGGAATATTGCTGGAAAAATCGAGAAAAGTTAGCCCTGTCACTGGAAAATTGCCCTTCAATATTGATGTTGCAAGAAACATGGTCTTTGGCCCCTTTTTCTCAAAAAGATTATTTCACGTTGGTTATTGCTGCAGAGCCTACAAGATGGGGGCATGCAAGAGGAAGCCTCGCAATTCTCCTAAAGGAAGAAATCCATTGGGACATTGAAGAAATTCAGCTTTCCCTTCGGAATGTGCAATGCGTTAAAATCAAGTGTCGGAAAGAAAGGTCAGAGCCAGTTCAAGATCTGCTGCTCTTCAATGTATATATTCCCCCCAGATCATCACAAGAGCGCCTTCTGGAAAAATCTTTCGAGAAAATAACCTCAACTGTAGAATCAAGGGGGTCCCCTCCGATGATAATTGCCGGGGACTTCAATGGCAACATCTCAAATGCCCTTCAGGATAACAGGAGAAACTTAGCACAAGAGGCAGCTTTCTCAATTCCTTTCTCCATTTTTCCAGCTAAGATAATAGCGGACAGATGGGGGAAATCACTTCTGTCTTACATTTCGGCAATGAACGTGTCATCTTCAACGGAAGGGTAGAAGAAGACATTCCGGCTGCATTCACAAGAATAGGTTCTCGTAGCTCCTCCATTCTGGACTATGTAATTTGCAGTATCGAGCTCTTCGCGAAAGTACAATTGTTAAAAATTAGCGCAAAGGGATATCCATAGCTTAATGTATGCTGATGATATTGTTACACTAGATCTCACTCCAATCGGCCTACAAAAAAATCTAAATGTTCTAAATCGATAAGCAAAAGAGAACTTTTTGTTCCCTAATATCTCAAAAACGAAAGTCCTACCCTTTAGCAGGAAAAGGCATTTTCACCCTTCCACTTGGTGGCAATAAGATCGAGACGGTGAGAGAATACACTTATCTGGGTCGAATTTTCTCTCAAAATTTGCAAAATGCTTCTCACTTCAAACTTATAGGGAGAAAGGCTGACGCCCACGTGGGGATTGCAGAGATTATATTTTTCTACTGGGAATAGACATTTCCAATCCCTGCTTGAGGTTTACCGTATGACAATTCCTCCTATTTTATCTTTTATTTTGGAATACACACAGATTAAAACCTGGCAACCAATAAAAGTGAAAGAAATGCGTATCTTACGGAAATTGCTAAATGTCTCCTAATCAGTTCCGGTCCAAGCATTACATCTTGAGTGATCTTTGGGGAGCATATATGCTAGAGCTATCTCTAACATAATAAGGTGGGCATACCATTTCTTACACGCACTCCCTGGAACTTTGAGATAGTTATTAACACTGGAGAATTTTTTTAATGAATCGGTATAGTATACCTTTACTAAGAACCTTTAATATAGCTCCTAATGCGTCCCAATGCACTGTAGCACTTTTGCGAGACTGGACTCCAGCGCGTTTGAAACTCTTTCTAAAAAACTTGACACCAAGACTGAGTTTCGAACTAGATATTGAACATTGTAGTCAACTAAAGCATTACAATTTATTCGTGAAAAGTATAGTATATAAGTCCCCTGAGCATTATCACTACTTTCAATTAGAACATAGAGTGAGGCGCTGTATTCTCCTCTTGCATCTGGGAATTCTTCCATTAAAAACGTTTACTTCTAAATGAAATACTATAGAAAACTGCTATGGTATATGTGATTTATGTAATCGAGGAGCACAAAATCTTACTCATGTGTTGCTAATTTGTCGAAATCCGACTTTGATAGAGGCCCAGTGCCGGTTTATAAAGCTCATTCAATTCAGATATAATACCATTTTAATCCAAGATTTAATCAAGCTGTGTATGTCTCCCCCAAATGAATTTGTCTGCTACAACTTGTTCAAGTTTTTTAAAAGTTTTTTAAAATTGTTTTAAAGTGTATAAAAATAATTGTTTTATTTATGTATTTGTTGACCTCAGTTGAGGTCTGAATCAAATAAAACTATTTAATGATTGATTGGTAGCTGGACCAGCCTTAGGGTGGTGTGATCGGTGCGCCCGCACTGGGTGCTGACCTGGAGGGGGGACACTTACCTCAGGGGGTGTGCTGTGTTTAGCAATACCTTGCAATTTAAAAGCACCTGCTGCAGAGTTTCAGACAGCAATATAAATGCCAGGTAACTCTTGTGATTAATGGTCCTGCTAGAGAGAGAGATCGTAGTTTTGCCTAGTGAAAGTTTTGACTTGCCAGAAAGTAGTGCAGAGGGCTAATTTGTCTGCTGCAAAGAACAGATCTTTATTTTATGTAGATAGCTGAGTGGATTAGAAAAGACAGCCTTTACCAGCGCTTCAAAACAAAGGAAATGAATGAGAGAGAGATTGTCTATGGAAAGGGCACGTTTGCCGGGACGAAGTGAGGGAATTCGGGGAGTAGGTCTGTGCGTGTGCAGGGAGCGGGGAGGGCAAAATGGCTTGTCGCACCAGTCACCACCACTGCTAAAGCCTGCCCTGACTGGTAGGGCTATTAAAGGTATCACAGTCCTACAGTTCCTTGGCCAGAAAGCTGGCTAGGAAAGGGACAGTGAATGCCTGGAAAAGTCACCGCCAAGACCTTTGATTCTTTTCATGATGAACATTGTATCAATCCCCAGTGCTTTCCGGACCTATATTGGTCCATCATGAGGGGGTTATTCATTCAAAAAAATACATAAATAAAATCAATGAAAGGAACGATAAAGAGCAAACTCAATATTGTCATTCACCAACCTTTTGATAATCATGTATATAAAAACATGCAAATGGAAATATGTAAAAATATATGGACTATGGAAACCAATATCACTGGTAGTTGTTTTTTTATATTTGTGGTACGCTTCCACTTCTTGTGTACATAGTAATCATATGCAACGTGGTTCCCTAGATAGTGGTGAGTGGTTGTTTCTTTAACATGGGTTGACCCCTTACATGTCAAGATTCCAACTACCCCAACTATGCAACATAATCCTAATCAAGTAAACAAGCTCTGGATTGTAGTGTCTCGATACCTTCCCTCCCCTGACATAATGGATACATTGTAATAATATCCCCACCATATTCAAACTCATGACCAGTCTCCTTGGCAAGACCTGTCTGACAGGGTATATCCTCAATTCACCTGCGCTCTAACTTGGAGAGAAGCGCCGACATCTTGGAGACTAAATAAAAAAGAACGTCATAACGAGTCTCTGCAATCTTATACATAATCAAAACAGCAAACAGAGAGGTGTCTTAAAACATACCCATCCTGGCACACGCAAATACATGCATTGCATTCCAGTTCCTCAAATACTGACATCCAAGAACTTGCATTGTAATTGCATTTATATAGCACTTACTACCCCTGACGAGGCCTCAAAGTGCTTTTTCAGCAAGTGGCACACTACCCCGTAACCCAGAAAGGATTAGTGGTGAAATTAGTATAGTGAAATATGAAATTAATTTGAGCAGTGAATATGTTAGTCTGTTGTTTATATTGAGAAGGATGGTGGAGGGATAGAAGAGTGAAAAGGTTTGATTTATATAGCGCTTGCTACCACTGAAGAGGTGTTGAAGTGCTTTTAGGCGAGTAGCACACTACTCCGGAACCTAAAAAGGATTAGTGGAGAACTAGTCTGGGGAAATATGAAATTAATTTGAGCAGTGGACATGTTAGTCTGTTATTTGTATTGAAAAGGAATAGTGGAGGGATAGAAGAGGGAAGGGTCTAGAAAGATAAAAAGTTTTTTTTGGAGTCTATAGCAGTAGGAGTTGGTTTGGGATGAGTAGAGGGGAGGTGGAGGGGGAAGAGTCAGAGGGAAGGGTTTAGAACGTCTTGTTTTGGGAGATCTTACTCGTAAAAGAGGTATGAGATGATGCAAGGAGAGGAAGAGGAGGGTTGAGTCTAGAAAGAGTTCTTTTTGGGATCATAGTGTTGATATGGGATTTGAGGAGAATGAGAGAGTTGAGGTAGAGGATATATTGATAGAGATATAGGGTGCAAATAGGGTAGTACATTGAAAAGAGTAGTAGAATGAGGTTTGAGATGAGTCAGAGAGTTGTGGTAGAGGATATATTGAGAGCGGTATAGGGTGAGAAATAGGGTAGTGCATTGGATATGCTGAATTAGAAGATAAGTAATAAATATGAAGATACATAAGTACATGGACGGTATATATATATATATGCATAAGGAAGGTAATATATGTAGATTAAAGTTGCATTTAATAAACTCATCTTTCAAGTGTTGTTGTACTTTAAATTAATGTATTTGTTTTTATTTTTGTAATTCAATAGTGAAGCAATTATAGATAAATTGTTATGATAAAATATTTACTTATTTAAGCAGTCACTTATATATATGTTAAACATAGAATAATGTAACTATAAGTAATATGTACATTTTTTAAGCAGAACTAACGAATACCTATATCTTTAAAAACTTTATTATTATTATACATGATTATATAAAGCAATACACATATGTAGGCACACATCTATAGTCCAAATAAATGCTTATATACAGAGGGATATGCTGTATATTTTTGTTTGAGTATGGTGGTTATGTGGGGAAGAGCCAATTCTTTTTAGTCTTCTGAAGATAAGGTGTTTATCCGTGGATCTTATATTCAGGGGTAAAGAGTTCCATAATTTGGCTGCTTGAACAGAGAAGGAGGAGCCACCCATGTTTTTTTTCATGTACGTGGGACTTTGAGTTGTGTTTCTTTATCTCTGTTCACAGCATGATAACCGTGTATAACTATGTCTCTCTAGATGGAGGCACGAAAAAGCTACGTAGCAACATCAGAAGGAGCACTGAAACCGGCATAGCCGTGGAGATGAGGAATAGGGTGACCCGACAAGGAAGCCGAGAATCCACTGACGGCAGCAGCACCAACAGCAACAGCTCAGACGGCACGTAAGTAACACATGTAGAAACTATCCTATGTCGCACATGTCCCACGCTGTGTCCTGAGTCTTCGAGGTCCTGCCTTATATATCACAATATTTGCTGGCCAGGTTACAGAAGTTCCTTTATTGAAGTGTAAGGCACTAAGTGGTGGAAAATAGCAGGGCTGGACGGCCGTAGCGGGCATCGGGGGGTGCTGGAAGGGTGGGGGCCGGTCTTGGAGCTCTAGGTTGTTTTTTTTTACTGAGGACCGGTTTCACAGCAGTGCTGCAATATCGGCCCCAATTAACAAAAGCAGCAGTGCTTCCCACTAGCACCCTCGTGCCCCTGCCTGTGGATGATCCGGTAGAATTGCCAGGGCTGCTTTGTGTTCTCAGTCCGGCCCTGGAAAATAGTCCAGCAGCATTCTGGATCTGGCAGCTATTACTGAGCTAGATCTAGGATCCGGACCGGCCCTAGTGGAATGTGCCAAAAGCAAGGCACATTCAACAGTACCCGCACTGTGTTTTCAGACCTGCTATCTGCTCAGGGTGAGGGAGACCCATATTGTTACCTCCAACTGGACCCAATACACATACCTCTCTTAAAAGGAAATTAGCACTCCTTTTCTCCAAATCTCACCAGGGCTGGAAGCCAGCTGGAGCCTAGCACCTTGATGCCAATCCAATGCTTGGAAATAAAGGCACAGTGGTGGCTACTGCCATATACAGAGGGGGTGGGGGAATAATACAAATTTAAAAGACTTACCTGACTCTGCTGCCAGCCATGGTGCTCCTCTGCCTCGCAACATACAGAACAGGGTTGCAGACTCCCCTACCCAATCCTGACACTGCTCTCATACTATACCAATTTGGGATTGGGCTGAGCCGGCTGGTTTGATGCTTGCTCTGGCACAGAGAGTGTGTGCTGTTTCTCCACCTGGCTGTAGAATACAGCTGGGTTGGAGAAACCTAAGTGTGTATGTCTGTTTGGCCGGCCGAAGTCAGCCGGCCAAACCGACATGGTCATTTATAAGTGCCCACCACTCCTCCTCCCTGCCATGGCCTGTTTGGCATTGGCTTAGTCATTCAAATAAAATGATAATAAAATAATTTTATTATCATTTTATTTTTGCTGGCTTGCAGTAGGGCGACGCTCCTCCGCCATTATGGAGGAGTCGCCGCTGTAAAGGCACTCAACTTGTCACTTTAATGGTACTGAAGAGATAAACTATGATTTAGAGGCAGGTTTTAGACTTTTACAAGCCCTATATGTAAAAGATATACATGCTCTATAAGAATGTCAGATGTATCTGTCTATATATAGGAATTGCACTAATAACTCTACATATTTAAACATGTTTATTACTACCAAAAATACCCATTGTAGCAATCTTAGAATAATGAAAAATGCAAAAGAAACAGTAAGGTTTTAAACTTATGCCTTGACATTTGCTTGTATCTTCTTGATGCAAGTTCAGACATCACTAAGATTTACTACAACGATTGTAACTTGTGTCCTGCAGCTAATAAAAAGATATCGGCAACAGAACATAAATCCAAAGTGCTATACACATAAAATACAAATATGTGCCCTGAAGAGTACATTCAGTGCTTTGCAAGAGGTCTATCATCCACATATGCTATTTTTATGAGTCAAAAATGTAACTAGTTTGCACACAGATCACTACAGCAAGTGCATTAACCAATAGAGTTATCTTGCTTACTGCTTTTATACCCTAGAACATGCTGGGTACGCAAAGATCTTAGCAGCAGATGCCTTGACTCATTAAAATATTGTAAAATGTAATCAATTTGTGACCAATTAAGTAAGCCAGAACAGATGTACTTAAACATTTGTTCTTGTTTTCAATTTTTTGGAAACAGAGTTCTTTTAAAAAAAAAAACAAATATGGAAGTTGTCTAGCATACTATTTTCTCAGGACTCCATCCCATTTCTGCCACCACCCTTTGACTACCAATTTATGGGATTCCTGAGGGATGTTTTCTATTTCCAACACTGCCTGTACCTAGATGTCATGTGCGAAGTATCAAATATGGCATGTATTCCATGGCCAAGGTATCCAAAAAGCTACTATTTTTAACGATCCCTGAGCTTGCATCTTTTTCAGTGATACCTAAATTGTTCATCATTTTCACTAATGGAGTCCTACACTCTGACTAAGTCACAGAGAGCAAAGCAATTATCTCTACCATCAGAACCTCAGCCATCACCAATAGTAAATACCCGCCATAGGCTGAAGAATGAGGCCTACTGCTTTTGACTCCCGCCCTACAACACTGCCATCTTTGGCAATAAGGGTACAACGTGAAAACAATTCAAACTGCATAATGAACACTGCTGAAATGCTTGAGAGAGTCAGGATGCACCAGACCTGCTAAACTTAAGAGTAATTTTCATGGTGTTATCATACGGGAAGAGAGCGACAGAGCACACAGACAGTGGAGCTTTGAAATCCATGCACTGCCCAAACTGTCACACCTACCCTACCCCACAGCAAGAAGTACATCATCTGGGGTTACCTCCTGTTTCCAGGAGAGGCTTTAATTGGAGCCCAGATGTGCAGAGAATTCACACCTGAGCTAAACACCTATTATGTGCAAGGGATTCTAGCTCTGTGTGTAATAGTGATGAATGAGGGAACTGTTTTGGTATAGGCCACTGACATGGCTACAGCAGAGTGTCCCTTACAGGTGCACCATGATTGTTTCTATAAAAAGAATAAAAAGGCCTGGAAGCAATAAGACTTCCATTTTCATTTTAGAGCTTTTGAAGTAGAAAGACAGCAAAAGGTAGGAAAATGTTTTGTATCACAAGATGTTCTACAGTGGTTGAGATTCCAAAGATGACTTACATGGACTGTTAGACCTGCGGTCTTTTGGCGCGGTTTCCCCAGCATTTTTGCCTTTTAACCTCCTGTTTTTGACTGTGTGCTTAACTTCATTTTTGCTGGCAGTAGGAATCTGTGCACCTTTTCACTGTTGACCAGTGCTAAAATGCATGTGCTTTGTATATAAAATGTAATGGCATTTGGTCTCTCCATGATTGGCATATTTGATTTACTCATAAGTCCCTACTACAGTGCATTACATGTGCCCATAGCCTGTAAATCAAAATATACTAGTGGGCCTGCAGCACTGATTGTGCTACCCACATGAGTAACCCTTCAAACCTGTCTCAAGCCTGCCACTGCAGAGCTTGTATGTGCAGTTTTGAACTGCCATTTCGACCTGGCAAGTTAACCTACTTACCAAGCCCAAACCTTCCCTTTTACCACATATAAGTCACCCTTAAGGTATGCCCTAGGTGGCCCCATGGGCAGGGTGCATTACATTGAAAAGGAAGGATACGTATGTTGGAGCTTTACATGTCCTGGTAGTGAAAACAGCTAAATTCATTTTTCATTACAACAAGGCCTATCTCTCCTATACGTTAGTAATGGAGCTGCCTTGTAACACTTTACAATTGTAACTTCCAATTAGGAAAATATAGGAAGAGTGAGTTTGGTGTCTCTGAAGTCACAATTTAAAAACACATCATTTAGTGAAGTTGGTTTTTAAATTACAGGTCTGAAAATGCCACTTTTAGAATGTTACAATGTTCTTACTTTAACCATTCTGTGCCTCTGCATGTCCCTGGAATACATGTCTGCCTTGGGTGACAGCTGGGCTTTGTGCATTCCCTCTAGACAGTCACACAAATAGGAGGCTGTGTTATGCTCTACATATCCTGATGGCCCATTACCAGGCTGATGGGTCTTCCTGAGCTAGAGTGCGAGGGGGGATCTGACACTTGCACCTAAATAGGGCTGTGCCTGTCTCCACAAAAAGAGCTGCATACCCCCTGTACTGTGTCTGGATCCAGGACTAGGAAGGGCAGAGTCTTGTGCACTTCAAAGACCTTTCTTGGAAGTGTTCCTACTTAAAAGGCTAAAATGGATATAATTAATGGACCTCTGACACCATATACTCAGAACATTTCTGGAACTGAAGACATTTTACCAGGAAGAAGAGCTGTTGTGCTTCAAGGAGGGACTGCCACTTTGCTGTGTGCTGGCCTGCTGCTTCCTGCCTGGGAGCGAGAGGACTAGACTATACTCTCTACAATCTGCATCTCCAAAGCTTATCCAAGGGCTTGTTTGACCTTGCCTCCTGTTTCTGGAACTTCAGAGATATCAAAGACTTCACCTGCATCTTGCTACCAACACCTTGGCTCCTCTGCTGTTGGTCCTGCTCTGCCAAGTGGTGCCAAATTCAGTCCCGGCACCTCAGAAGTGTGTTTGCTGCTGCAACACAAGAAACAAACGCATCGACACGAAGCATCATACGGAACTGGCACATTCCCTGCAAAATCAGTGCATTGCCGCTGCCTCCACTGAAGACTGGCTACCACTCGGCTAATGTGCGATGCAAAGACCTCGAACTACAACACAGTCCCGACTTTGCCAAATCAGCACCTCCAAATCACCACTGCTGTTTGAGTCTCGGACAATGCATAGCAAACATCTGTGACACCCCATCACAACTCTGATGCATCCCTGGCCCTGCAAGGCTTTGCGCCCACACATCACAATAGTTCAAGGTTTTGACATCGACCCCTTCAGAGCTGACACACGGCGCTCTTGAAACTGACGCATCAACAACTTTGCCCAACTTTGGAACTGTTACATCCGTTACAACAGTGATGCATCTCCTTTATTTTCCAACTCATCTGCTCAAGCATCGACACATCCAAGGTACTGTCAGCGGGTCTGTGTGACTCCTATTTCCAGCCCATGTTTCAATGCAGTCGGACTGATCATTTGGATTTGCACCAGGCAAGCGTGACAGATGGAGCTACTGATTTCTAAGCACTGCATTTTAATTTAATCTTGCAAAATTCATATCTTTACTTGTGTAGGTTGGATTCTGTCATTTTGGCTTTGTTTTACTCAGGTAAATATAGGTATTTTTCTAAACTGGTGTGGAGAACTTTTGTGGTGTTTTCACTGTGTTGTTGGGTGTACACAAATACTTTACTCATTGCCTCTTTAGTTTAGTATGACTGCTCTGTGCTATGCTACCAGAGGGTGAGCACAGGTAAACATTTAGTGTGTACTACTACTGGATTAGGAATGTGGTTCCTGCTTGGACAGGGTGTTTACCTCTGCCAACCTGAGCCTATTGAGTGAGGGACCGGTAGTGCTGAAAATCCCACCTGTTGCAGTAGCCATCTTGTATTAGTACTAAAAGTCAGCCTGAACAAATATTTTCTAGAATCCTCACTTGTTATTACCACTTCAGTTTCATGCCATTAAGCAGCATAAAAACGCCTCCTTCCAGATAGTCAACAATGCCTTTCCGATCCCTAACAAGAATGACCCATGCCTTTTAATCCCACTCTACCTCTCTGCAGCCTTGGAAACAGTTGCCCACCAAACACTGATCCTCTTACTGGCAACATGTATGGGCTTTTCCAACACAGTTCAGCAGTGGTTCTCATCTTACCTCACCAAATATAACCAATTTAAATGGCATCATCTATATCCATCAATACGCAGATGACACTTTACTCTACCTGACAATCTCTATTGTTCATGACTTTTCAGCAACTCAAAACCTTCCTTGACCTCATTCAGAATTGTATGTTTAGCCTCCAACTTAAAACTCACCATACCAAGACAGTATTTCTCATGTTCACTGATAAAAAAGAGATCATAAATTCAAATACAGCACTGTGAAATAAACATGAATGGCTTCACTCCTTAGCTCAGCTGATATTCAACACAACAACATATGGATTCACTCTGAACACCAAACTTTCCTTTAGAAAAACGCATTACCAAGAAAACCAAGACAGCATATTATCAGCTCTGACTCCTACAGAAAGGTAAACCTTCCTTCCCGAAACTGACTTCAGAGCAAGAGTCAAGCATTTTCTCTTGTACCTGTACAGAGGCAAAAAACTGCTCCACAGTGTCCTTTTTGCTGCAGCACATCTCATCAAAGGCCTAACAAAGTTCATATTTGTCCAACTATGAAAGAACTATTGTTACGATTTACAAAACATTTTTTTTCTGTAACAAGCTCTATAATTCAGAAAATCACAGGGTTTGCAACTGCCTTAGATTCATTTGAAATGTACAAAACCCCTACTATGAGTTGGAAAATCATTCAGATTTGAAAAATGGGTTTTACGACCCGTGAGTGGGAAAGGCCATGAAAGGGGGGGGGGGTTCCTGTTTGGCAGTCACCATTGAATGACCGGTTACTTACCAGTAACATTCATTACTCTGAGTCGTAGACCTCCCAGTCATAGTCCTTAACCCATGAGCGATAGCTCCTCCCCACAGAAATCCCAAGCGAAAAAACTCCTTTGGTCCCACCCCTACCCTCCAGGTCACTCCCACATCCTGTGGCACAGAACCCCTGTGTTGCTGAACCACATCTTGTACCACCAAGCACAAGAAGCCGAACACGGAGGGAGGGATGGGGACCAGGACTGTGACGGGGAGATCTATGACTCAGAGTAATGAATATTACCAGTCATTAACTCTTCATCAGACCTCTCCGCCACAGTCCTTAACCTATGAGCAGATACCAAAGCAAGAGTAGGATTCACCACAGAGCAGTAAACAGACTTTATTAGCACAAAAAAGCAGAAAGCCACACCACCTGCACAGAACGCAACACTGCATCCCCAAAACCAGCAGACCCAGTTCCACCCACCACCAAATGATAATGGGACATAAAGGTGTGTTGAGAACTCATAGTAGCGGTCTTGAAGATCTCAGCCATAGAGGGCCCCAGAAAACAAACCCAGAAAGCAGCCATGGCCCAAGTCGATCTCCCCTGAACCGACCCAGGCACCAGCACACCACTGGACTCATAAGCTGCCTCAACAGCCCACCTCAGCCACCGACTAAGAGTAGCATCAGGAGGCTTCAGACCCTGTCCCACCAGGCCAAAAGTCACAAAAAGAGAATACACCTTACAAAACGGACCCGTACGAACCAGGTACACCCCAAGAGCCCTTTTAACATCCAAACAGTGCAGCCGCACCTCATCCTCAGACTGAGGACCAGGACACAACACGGGCAGAACCAGATCCTCTGAGGAGTGAAACGAGGATGGAATCTTGGGAATGAGGGAAGGATCAGGCCGGAGAATGACCCAATCCAGAAAGAACCTCAAAAAGGGTTCAGAACAAAGCAACAAGGCCAACTCTCCAACCCTCCGGGCCAAGGTAATAGCTACAAGGAAAACAACCTTGATCGTCAGGAAATGCAGAGACACCTCCGCCAGAGGCTCAAAAGAAGCAGACTACAAAGACCTCAGCACCAACGGAAGATCCCTCCCCGGCGCAAAGGACTTAACCACTGGCTTCTGGGGAACACAACTCCTCAACAGCAAGGACACCAGAGGCACAACAGACTCACAGACCTGACCCCGAAAGGTCCTCACCGCAGTCCACTGAGCCTGTACAGAGGAAACAGCTAGACCAAATTCAGAACGATCCTTCAGGAAATCCAAGACACTCACAGGATCCACCTCCAAAGCAGACCAGCCCTTGTCCCCACACCAACCTTGAAAAGAGATCCAATGCTGAGCATAGCACTTGAGTGTTGAAGAGGGACAGGACTGTTGAATAAACTGAGCCACCTCAGGAGAACGCCCCAGAGCCACAAGGTTCATCCTTTCAACAGCTAGCCTGCCATATGTAACCTGACCAGACAATCCGAGGACAGAGGAGGAAACGACAGGGGTCCCCCGGCAACAGCCAGCAAGTCCCCGCCGCCAACTGCAACAACAGAGGATACCAAGACCTCCGGCACCAGGCAGGTGCCACCAGGATCACTGATGCCTGGTCCAAGTTGACCTTCTGCAGGAACCTCGGAATCAAGACAATCGGAGGAAAGGCATACATCAAGCCCCCCTCCCACCGAAAGGACAGAGCATCCACCCTCCAAACCTAGTACGACTGAAACACAGAGCAATACCTCTCCCTCAAGGGGTTCCCCGGGGCCACAAACAGGTCAACCACAGGGACCCAAACTTCCTCATGAGCACCCCAAACACCCCCTGCTCCAAACACATGTCTGACAGGGAGGGAAACAACATGCTCAAACGATCTGCCTACGAGCTCAATACCCCCAGTAGAAGCAACACCCTCAGAGACAACAAGTTCAACTCTGCCAGCAAGCAAATCTGCTGCGCTAACAAGTTGAGGGAAGCCACTTTCGCACTCCCCTGGCAGTTGACATAACACACCACCACTGTGTTGTCCGTTCGCACCAGCACATCCTGCTGCAGGACTCCAGGAAGAAAATACGCCAAGGCCAACAAACTGCGTTCAACTCCGTCCAGTTGGAAGACATCCCCGCTTCCAGGACTGACCAGATCCCCTGAACGGACTCCTGAGCTATCACAGCCCCCCAACCAAGCCCGCTGGCATCCATAGTCAGCACCAACAGCTCCTGGGACACAAACGGAGAACCCTTCAAGACATTCTGATCCTCCAATGACCAAGACAACTCCTAGGAAATCTCCACACCCCCCTGAAACAACTGATCGTAATCCTGAGACCCCGACACCAATGACCCAGAACATGATTCACAAGAGGGTACAAGTGCAACGTGGCCCAGGGAACAGTCATTACCATTGCAGATATCAATCCCTGCACCCTCAACCACTGTCGAGCCGTGGAAGATGAGGAGCCCAACACCTTCCTCAGTTCGTGCACCAGAGTAAGTCTGCGAGGCTCTGACAGGAACACCTTCTCCACCCTTGTGTTGAAGACCAAATGGGACTTCCACAAGTTCACAATTCACCCGAACTTCCATAGGAGACGGCAGACATCCTGGGTATGAGACCAAGCCTTAAGGAAAGAAGAGGAAGATAACAACCAGTCATCCAAGTAAGGAAACACCTGGATCCCCTGAGCATGCAACAATCCAACCAAGGGTGCCAACTCTTTAATAAACACCCTAGGAGAAGCAGAGGGACCAAATGGCAATACCTGAAACTGGTAATGATAGAGGTCCAGACAAAACCACTGTGAAGCCTTGTGAACCAGTACATAAAAAAAGGCATCCTTGAGATCCAGAGAAGTGAGGAAATGCCCCTCCGACAGAAAGGGCAGAATTAAGTGCAGAGATACCATCTTGAAGGACCGGTGAGGGATGCACAAATTCACTACCTTCAAATCCAGAACAGGATGGTATTCTCTATTGGGCTTCTGGATCAGAAACAGGATCGAGTAAACCCCTCTTCCTTGTTGACTCACAGGCACCCTCACCATGGCACCTTTGGAAATCAGGTCCTGAACCCCTTCCAAAAGAGCCCAACACTTGACTTGAGACCTAAGAACAGGGGTAGCCCAAAACACCTCCCTAGGGGGCTCTCCAAATTTGATCTGATACCCCAGTCTGACAACACAAAGGACCCATTGATCCCTGACAAACTCCTCTGAAACTGGAAAAAAGACCTGAGCCGACCCCCAACCGGACCCCTCTATGGACACCTCGCATAGTCTGACTAGGAGCCCCGGAGAGACCTTGCTGACACCCACCCACATCCACTATCACAAAAGGGCTAGGAGGCCATGTTAGACTGCAAGGCCTGCCCAAAAGCTCACTTACATCTATCAAACTTTACCTTCTGTGATGAGCGGACCAGAGCCAACAACCTTTTGTCCTCCGCCGTCTTCTTTATCAAAGCCTCCAATGGTTCCCCAAACAGTTTGGAGCCCGTGAAAGGAATCTTCATGAGTGCAGCCTTCTGCGCCACCTCAGCTTACCAAGGCTTAAGCCACAATTGTCTTCTGGCCACCACCGAAGCACCAGCCACGGCAGCTGAAGCAATAAGGGAATAAAAGGATAAGTTAGCCAAGAAATGCAACTGCTGTTTCAACATTGTCAAGGACTCAGAGGATCCTCCTCCTGCAACATTTGGTCTGAAATACACTGACAGTCCTTCAGAAGAGACTGACTGAACCAGATGACTAGTGTAAGCTGCAGAACAAACACCTAGGTTGGAAGCCGCAGAGGACCCTTTCAAAGCCCATTCAAACTCTCTTGTCCCCAAGATCAGAAGGAACGGCATCTTCGGAAACCACCAGGCTCTGTGACACCAGTCCAGCCTACAGGGAATCTACCTTCACCACAAAAGGGAAATCTTCCAAAAACCGTTGCAAAGGATATCTTTTACTTAGAAACCTGGGAAAGGTATGTTTATCAATATCCTTCCATTCCCCTTCCAGCACATTCCATACTGATTTATGATTAGGAAGGCACTCAGGCTTCCGCCTCTGATAACTGGCGAAGAAGTCCTCCGACTCTTCACCCTCCAAGGGATCAGGGAACCCCAAATAGTCCCGCACATGCTGCAGAATATGGTGAAGATCCACTCCCTGGACAAACCAACCCGTCACCTCCTCATCTGACTCCTCGTCAGAAATAGGGGCCACCAGGGCATCCAACTCCTGCCTTTTAGGCCCTTTGGACTCCCTAGCCAGAAAGTCTGCTGCTACCGCGGCCTCAATCATCTTTTGTACTTCAGCCAAGGAAGGATATGTGGAAGACCCAACCACCACCTCCGCCCAGTGCTTACACTACTCTGAACGTTTAACACCATCCATGATAAACCAAGGTTAGAGGCAGTACAAACCACATATATAGACAGACCACTCATCATCAGCCACCTTAGGACCAATCACAACTAGCCACCTAGAAAATCCAACCAATCACAAGAAGGCAGGAGCAAACACCTGATGGCAGCCAATTACAAACTCCAACATTATCATAAATCAAGGGACACAACCAAGCACCCTGCCCTTACGTGCGTGAGCCAGAGCACAAGAAGAATACCAATGTGCAGTCACAGCAACAATTAAGTAGACTGCTCACTCTATAAGTCAGCCAAGAAACGCAAACCAGACAGAATACTCAATATCCTTCCATTCCTGCCTATCAGGGACACTCAGCCTCACATCAGCCCGAGAGAGAGGCCAATAAAGTTTGTGAACCGGCCCCTTCCTTACACCGTAGTGACAAAAAGAGCTTCGATGCTCCCAGAAGCCAGAGTGCAATAGACCAGCCGCAGACCATAGCAGCCGTGAACAACTGAACTGGAGCCCAAATGAGACTCCAGCCCCACATGGAGCACACAGCAATCCCGCTCCGACAGGACCCGTGCCTCCCACCACCACCATGTGCGGCCGACGCTGACCCCCCCCCCTCTTGAAGAGGTGCCTTACCACCATGCTCCAGGCGTGCCAGTCTAACACCGTCAAACACCACCTCACCACACCACACCAGGAGGTCCAGCTGAAGCAGGGACTTCCTCAGCAAGCGTGACAGTCAAAAAAACCTGGGAAAGCCAGGGTAGAGAAACACCTCCCCTTCCCAGGAACACCCCAGGCGACTGGAAGAGTAGGGCAAGCCAACCCAGAGGAACGAAAAGACCTTCTATGGCAGGGGTTCTGAACAACCCAGCTAATTAACAGTTGCTATAGCAGACCGCCCACACTTACCTCTATGAACCGGTTCCAGAAGAGAGTTTTGCTCGTCTAACTGCAGAAAAAAACAACAGGATGTGGTTCAGTAGGTATGGGGTAAAGTGCCACAGGATTTAGGAGTGGCCTGGAGGGTATGGATGGGACCAAGGGAGTTTTTGCGCTTGGGATTTCTGTGGGGAGGAGCTATCACTCATGGGTTAGGACTATGACGAGGAGGTCTGACGAGGAGGTAATGTATCAATGCCTTGTGAATACAGTTGTAATTCCAAACCGCTGGTATGGATACAACGCCGTAAAGAAGTGGAGGTGAGAAGGCAGTGCTTCACAGTTTGCACCCCTCTATGTCTTCCCAATTGGAAAATATCTTTTTTAAGGCAGCACCTTTTTCTTTAATGGACACAGGCTGCTTTTAAAAAATGTTTCTCATGTGGGAAAGCAAATACAGAGTTGGTGGTCCCTTACAGGGTACCACTGATGCTTTTGCAACCGTTGCTGAGGGGAGTGGGGGAGGTAGAAAAATTGTGACCTGCCCGAAAAATATAAATTAGGAAAGTTGTTTTGAGACCCCCTGCGAATATTAAATATCTAATGCATCTGGTACTACATAGGTTATATAGCAAACTCTTTTGGAAACCAATTGGTGTGTAAATTGCACATCCTGGTTTGCAAAAGGGATTTTGTACATCAGCCCTTATATTTGCTCCCCTCCAAACTCACATCATCTTCAAGGCCACCTCCATGAGATAAAAGGCCATGAGACATGGCCTTGGTGTATAGCTGTATGAGAAAATAACTTTCTCAAGTGGAAAGAGCCATATTAGAAGGCATGCCACTGTCAGACTAGAAAATGATAATTGAAAAAAAAGATAAAACCAGCAGTCAAGCCTTCTCCATCTACACTCCTAGGATCTGGATCAACATTCTATCAACACCGGGGCCGTATCATGTTTTGATGACAGCAGTGCTCAGAAACATATATAGGCAATTAGTGCCAGGTATTTCCAAGCTATCCTGTCTGCAGCCTCTGCGCTAATGGAGAGATTTTACTTAATGTATGCACTGAAAACATCAAAAACAAATTCAAAGATTCCTTCTGTGCCAGGGCAGCAGAGAAAACAGGATCATCATACAGCAGAAGCGGCTGCTACCGATCGGGAGTAGTGAGGCGGGGGTGCGGTGTGGGAACAAAATGAAAAAAAAACACATACCTGGGCCGGCCGGCTATCGCCTCTCCTCCGTCTTTTTCTTCCTGTTTCCGCCAGCAGCAGGAAGCAGCAGGGCTCCCAGGCTCCCCATAGCCAATCAAAAAGCTGCAATGCAGTGTTGTGATTGGTCTGAGAGCAGTGGTTCAGAACTCAGACTAGGACTGGTAGGCTTTGTATGTTCCTCACCAGGCTGTGTGAAGCAAGCCTGGTAGGGGAAGATGCAAAGTGCGCAGGAAAGTTTGGCCGGCCCAAGAGGGTCAGCCAAGCAGTCATGAGCACTTAAGGATTGCAAACCACTCCTCTCCCTGCCTCGGCCAGCCCTGCCCTGCCCCGAAAGCCAATGACTTCAATAGGAAAAATAAAGTTATACTAACAATATATTATATCATTTTATTTTTACTTTTGAGCAGAGGGGCGACACTGCTCCGCGTTAGTGGAGAAGCTGCCATTGTTATACAGCCCCACAACTGCTATAACCCTCCTGTAGTTCACAATCTAAATACTTACCTCTTCAGAGAACATTGCATTTCTAACCAACAGGTAACCCCATCCATAAATATTTGGCTTCTTGTAAACAATATTGCATCATGTTCCAGGCTCTTTACCATACATTGCTTTCTAGCTAAGTCTGTGCTATAAAAATACACACGCATAAATACAACAATAAGCTTTCCAAGTCATTCACTTTTTTTGGAAGGCACACCCCAAAATGTAAAAAAAACAAATCTGCCCTTACTTCTTTATGACCTGAAGTCATGGGTCAGTTCTTTTGAAGACCAACACTACTTATCAGTCAACCAGCGATACATCCAATCTTAATTGTTTTAACTCATAATTCCGTCCCGTTCGTAAACAGCGGTTTACGCACAGGACGGTTTTTAGCAGACCACTTATAATTAGGCCCTCAGTGTTTTAATGAAACATATTGTTTTTACGTTTCATACAAGCCCATCAGCCTCTTCTTTGTAACATAATTTAATTCTTTCACTTTGGTACATTCCATTTCCTTGAGACACGCACGTTGGGTCCCTCTCCCTTCTCTAAGTGCGGCACGTGGCCAGCATCCATTCTTAATAATGGAGGCCTTTTCGCAGATTTATGGTAGTGATGGGAAACATACTAAGAAATTCTGACAATGTACTCTTTTTCTATATTTATTCTCTCTTCAATGCGGCCAGTTTGTTGCTGCCTGTTTTCACATGTGTCATTCAAGGACACTCCAAAACATACTTTTGAAGTTCTACATTATTACGTTTTCTTTTTGTTAGACCTGGCATTTTTGGCGTGGTCTGTCATTTTGCCTCTACCGCCTGTATTTTTGACTGTATGTTGGACTTCGTTTTAGCTGGTTTTTTAACTCTGGGCACGTAACCTCTGCTGTTCAGGGCTAAAGTGCAAGTGCTCCCTGAGTAAATTGTGATTGTTTGGTTATCCATGATTGGCATATTTGATTTACTGGTAAGTCCCTAGTAAAGTGCACTGTGTGTGCCCAGGGTGTAAAAATCAAATGCTACTAGTAGGCCTGCAGCACTGATTGTGCTACCCACATGAGTGGCCCTGCAAACATGTCTCAGGCCTGCCACTGCAGTGTCTGCAAGGGCAGTTTAACTTTCATGTTGACCTGGCAAGTGCACCCACATGCCAGGCCCAAACCTTCCCTTTTATTACATGTAAGACAGTCCTATGATAGGCCCAAGGTAGCCCAATAGGAAGGGTACAGTGTATGTGAAAGGTAGGACATGTACTGGTGTGTTTTACATGTCCTGATAGTGAAATACTGCTAATTTCGTTTTTCACTATTACGAGGACTATCTGTCCCATAGGTTATCATTGGAGTGTAACTTCCAATTGGGAAGAGATAGAGATTTGGAGTTTGGGTTCTCTGAACTCAGAATTTAAAAACACATCTTTCTGTTAAGGTGGTCTTTATATTGCGTGTTTGAAAATGCCACTTGTAGAAAGTGGGCATTGTCTTGCTTTACAATTCTGTGCCTCTGCCTGGCTCGCACCTGTGTGCCAATTTTCCTGTGCATCGCTCCGCAGTAATGAGACGCTTTCGGAATTTGATGCATCGCTTCTCCTCGCAGTAAAGAGTCGATGTAACACTTCTTCTGCGTACGTGCAGCAGAACTGACGCTTCCATTCCCCTGGGACTCAAGAATCTACTCATCGCTTGTGTTTTCTGACGCTTCACTCCTTTGACGCTGTTTTTCGTTTTGGATTTTGACACATCAAAGGTACTTTGTGCTAAAATCAATGCATCCATATACAGTTCTATGGACTGAATTGCCTAAACATTTACAAAGTGATCTCTTTGCTTATGTATATTGAACTTTTGTTGTTTTAGTCTTGTTTGGTTTAGATAAAGATTGGTTATGTTTCTGAACTGGTGTCCATTTGTAGTGTTTTCACTGTGTTACTGTGTGTTCTATGTACAAATGCTTTACACATTGCCTCTGAGATAGGCCTGACTGCTAGTGCCAAGCTACTAAATGGGTGAGCTGGGGTTATCTTGGCTGTGTAACTCCCTTACCCTAACTAGAAGGAAGGGTTCCTACTTGGATAGGGTGCATACCACTGCCAAGACTCCCATGTCTAACATTTTTCATAACTTATTATTCAGAGATCTGTTTCTTTACTCAAGTTTATGTTTCACTGTTAATCTACATTAATGTTGTTGGTAACAAGCCTTGAACTGATGGTGTAGCAAAATTCGGACTCCTCTTATTACCAAAACCAACTTTACTCGCTGGTCATATCCCCATTTGTTGAACTGAAATTAAATGTATTGAAATTAAAATAACTGCCTGGATGCTTCCATTGTAAGTGTGGGGACCACTGCATGCCCAAATGAATCCAACATTAAATCGAAGATCTGGGGTGGGAGGAAACTCAAATTGAAACTTCCAAAACTAGAAGCATACACCTCATCGGGGAGCCTCCGGCTACCCCATATGTCAACATATCACCTTGCGCACCATGTCTCACAACTGTTGGCTTCCTGTCAGGGTACCCATGACCCACCCCAATAGGTGGCTCTCCTGTGGAATGTTCTCGGAGAGCCTAAGGTGTCTTTCTGATTTATATACATAAATCACTTTTAAAAGGTAGATCTCGCTAGCCCAATACTTTGGCCAGTACTGCCTGGAAATTGGCACCCAGGCCGTTGAAAATACACCTACTGTTACAGCATTCTGAACTTTTTTGTCATAATGTAGTCCAGATGTTTCTTGACTGGCCCGGTGGTCGGAGAAAGGGATACTCAATCTGGCAGTTATACAGTGACTCAAGTCTTTCCATGATCTTCTTTGGGGATTTAATTTGCATGACTCCTCCTACTGGCAGTTATGTCACTTTTCCACTGCTTAAGAAGCTGCCACAGCCCGCTACCAACCAGACTTCAAACTTGTAGGATTGCAGAATACTTTTGTAAACAGGGTATATTTCGGCGTTTGGTGTTGGGCATGTGCATGTCCTTCACTGCAGAACTATTCTCCCCTCAACTATGGATGCCTCTTGCCTATTCTGGGCAAGGAATGTGTACCGGACGTCTGGGCCTCTCTACTCCTGGTTCATGATAAGGTCTTGAGTGGATCCTACTTGAAATTCCTACACATTAAAATAACATACAATTGGTATTGGGCCCCTCTGAAATGACTGAGTGGTGTGGCCGTGGAAAGAGTGGTCTGATGTGCATTGATGTAAGTTGCTTTCGAGACTGCGTTCCCAGACCCAGAGCACTAACAGCAAATTAGCTGTGACCAGTCCACAGATTTCTAGACTTGGGATCTTATTAATGAATAGAACCCAATTCATAGAACAGGGAGTATCGGTATAGAATCTGCAGTTAGTTAGAGTCTCAAGTCACAAATAGCGTTATCGAAGGTGAGTAACTTATTCTTCTGAGAGATATTTCTAACCGTAGATTCCTCACCATTTCACAAGATACCAAAGCAACACATATTAAGAGATGGGTCAGTATATGCTATCTGACTGTCAAATTGGTTTAATAAAAAGAATTTAAAAAAAAAAGAGATGGGTCAGTGAATTGGCTCAAACCAAAAATTCCTGTAGGACCTAGCGGACAAAATGCTCTTTTCAGCAAATATTACTGTCCAGACAGTAGTGCTTTGTGAACGTATGGAGGGATGCCCACATTGCTACCTGACAGATACCAATGCAGTGGTAGGAGTCTTGGCCTTGGTGGTTAGGCTTGCAGTCCTTCTGGAGGCTACCTTTTCACCAGTGCGTTGCAGATCTTGATGTAGAGCACGATCCAGCTGGAGATGTTCCGTTTCTGTACAGGTTTGCCTTTGTTCACTCCAACAAACCACAGAAAGAGCTGATTGTCCACCCAGCAGGGTGATGGTTTGACAGATGTGGAATGCCATCCCAACATTTGGCAAGAAGGATGCTCGCGTACGCAGAACCGGTTTATCTGAGAAGAAGGTGGTATACTGTGGGTTAACACAGAGAGCCTGAAGCTCATTCATTCGCCATGCTGAGATGATGACAATGAGTAACACTTCAAGAAGCCACAAAAGACAGCTCAAAGGGAGTGCACATCAAATATGTGAGGACCAAGTTAAGGTCCCACAGTGGCTTGAGAAAAAGAGGGGCGAGAAAACAAGTGTTAAAGGTATTTAAAAAACACATCTCAAACAATGATGTAAACAATGAGCACTGGCCAGGCAACAGTAAAAAAGCCAAAAGAGCTGATAAGTACCCTTCAACAGTGCCCAAAGCAAAGCCTTGCAGAGCGAGAGACAAAACAACCAGATCCCTGCCCTTTTTGTGCAACAGCATGTCCTCCAGGAAGGCCAGCCGGATCTGAAGTGTTCCAGTCAACGAGCGCCGGATACCATACTCTCTGTGCCCAATCTGAGACCACTAGGATGACTCACTCTTGGTCGGTCCTGATCTTCTTCAGGAAGATCAGGTGGTATTGTCCATGAGCACCTGTACCAGCCTCCCCTTCATGAATAAAAGGAAGGCTTTCAACACCAAGCAGATGGCCCGCAGCCAAAGGAGGTTGATATGGAGCCGGGCCTCCACTGGAGACCAAAGAACTCTGATCTCTACCTCTACAAGGTGGCCTCCTCAATCCAGAAATGAAGCATCGGCCACTACTGTCAGCTCTGCGTGGGGTAGGTGAGGGGTTTGCTGTTGACACAATTGTGGTCCAATAACAACTGCTGCAGATTTTTTGCAGTTTCCTCTAAAATCTGGATGTGGTCCGAGAGTTCCTCTTGATGTTGGGCCTACTGAGACTTCGGATTTCACTGCAGAGTCTTCATATGCCCCTGGAATGCTTGACCAGCAGGGTGCAGGAGGTCATCAGTCATCAGTCTCCAAAGGCCTCAGAATCAACCTCACTGAGATATAAGATAGAGTCTGAAAGATTGGGATAATAGTCTGAATGTCCAAGACTCTCCTTTCTGGGGGAAAGGCATGAAACACAGCTATGTCCAGAATGGCTCTGATGAAGGGGAGATCTAAAAAGGAGTCAGGTGTGACATCGGCACACTGATAGTCAACACCAAAAATGACAAGAGGTTTATGACAAGCTCACCTTCAACAGCCCAATCATCGAGGTAGTGGAAGACTGATGCCCTCGACCACCCCCATCACTTTTGTGAACACTTGAGGTGTGCTGGTTAGACCAAAGAAGAGCACAGTCAACAGAAAATGCTCTTGTCCCACTATGAACAGCAGGTAGTGCCAGTGACCCTGCAGGATGGATACATGGAAATTTTCCATACTGCAAGTCTGAAGACACCATCCAGTTCTCATGGTTGAGGGCAGACAAAACCTGGGCCGGTGAGATCATCTTAAATTTTTCATTCTGGAGAAAGGCACTGAGAGGGCGCAGGTATAAAATAGGACGAAGGCCTTCCTGGAGAGAGGCTCATTGATGGTAAGTTCCTGAAGTCCCAGGCCTTGAGCAAAACCTCGTATTGGCAATATGGTTGTCATCAGCCCAAAGATAACTTCATGTTGGTGGGAAACACGGACCACTGCTGTCGATGCAAACAGATTTCAAGTGTTGAATTCTGACGTCTGTATTCAAGGTCTACTCGGCAGTCAGATACAGGTCTTGCGCAGGCCTCACTGAAGTACCGTCCAATCCGCAAGGAGACCAGGGATGGTTCTTTTCAAGCAAAGAGCTTAGAGATTCTGTTTTTTCACCTGGAGTCCAGGTCTTGTAGTTTTGAGGATGGAGGAGTACACTTTACCATTAGCCAGTGGGCCAGAACCTGGAGGGTCAGCTCTTGGGTGTTAGCACTCACAACAGCAGAGGCCAGCAGAAAGGTCCAGGCAGGACCCTGGTGGGCTGGGCAGTTACAGGGTAAGGTCTCCAGAAGGTTGTTGTGTCCCTGTAGATCAAACAGGAGGTCAGCTCTTGGAGACACCTATGGGGTCCCAGGTTCAAGGCAAGCAGGTTCAGTCATCCTTCAGGCTTCAGACAGCAGGGCAGTCTTTCTTCTGAGTATCCACAGGCCCAGAAGTGTTCTGATGAGAGGTTCTGAGGGTGCTACTTTTTTACCCAGTGCAAACCTGTGTGTGAGGTACACACCCTAAACCGTTTGTGGTCAGTTCTTCCCTTTGGTTTGGCTCAAATTTGCCCAGGGAAACAAAAGGCCAGCAGGCCACAGGGTGGGCTATATTTTCTAGGCCCTGGAGGTAAACTCTGCTCCATAAATTGGTGAGAGCAGGCTTGTAAAATCAGCTTCCCAGTAAGATTTCTCAATGCAGGCGGTCGCTACCGCTTGTGTTGAGATACCTTCCATTAAGGAATGTGCCGCTCGAATAGAATTTCTACTCGAGCGGCAGAAAGATAAAGTTTCACCATTGATGATAAATGCCGAGGGTGCTGTCATTAAAGATTTAATGACACAGACACATCGCTTTGAAAAAAATCTCTAATTTAGAGGGAGTCTATGCAGCTTAGCTAGAGCCAGACCCGAAGGCACGCATTTGGGTAGATTCAACACCAACTGTACCACAGCGTTTTGCACTCTCTGCAATTTTTACATTCTCCCCCAGGTTTCCCCAATGTTGAGAATATTACAATAGTCCATCTTAGCTGTCACCAATGCTTGGACTAAGGTAAAAAATCCACAATCTTCTTCAAGATTTTTAAAGTGCCAAAGCATTTCCCTGCAACATAACCTATCTGAGAATCAAAAGTCAACTTGGGGTCAAACCAGACTCCTAAGTCCTTTACTTTTTGTTTAGGAACTGGAACAGGACCAGGGACATCAGACCAGGCAGAGGACCAAACAGAATGAGCTTTACGAACAATGAAGACATCTGCCTTATTTTTACTGAGTCTGAGGCAGCTCCTCCCCATCCACTCTGCCAACTCCACCAAGCACAACGGGCCCGATTCACAGAAGTAATCTGAGACAATATCCTAAACTTACTACTTTTGATATTCACAGATGGCATTTAGTAGTAGTAAAGTTAGGATTTTGTCTTAAGTCTGTCTTAAATCTGTCTTAAATCTGTCTTAAGTCTGTCTTAAGTCTGTCTTAAGTCTGTCTTAAGTCTGTCTTAAGTCTGTCTTAAGTCTGTCCTAAGTCTGTCTTAAGTCTGTCTTAAGCCTGTCTTAAGCCTGTCTTAAGCCTGTCTTAAGCCTGTCTTAAGCCTGTCTTAAGCCTGTCTTAAGTCTGTCTTAAGTCAAACTTAAGACAAAATCCTAACTTTACTACTACTAAATGCCTTCTGTGAATACCAAAAGTAGTAAGTTTAGGATTTTGTCTCAGGTTAGTTCTGTGAATCAGCCCCAACATGAATTGTGCAGCCGCACCTTCCGTTTCCTGGGAAAGAGAAACAATCAGTTGCATATCGTCTGCATAAGACACAATTGTAACATTGTGTGGCTCGGTGATTTCTACCAGAGGGCGCATGTATAGATTAAATAAAGTAATGCTCAATGTGGAGCCCTGAGGCACCCCCTGACGCAGAGGCAACGTTTCTGAGGAAAAAGGCCTTTGGACAACTTGGAAGGTGCAGTTATGGAGGAAGAGGGCCAAACATTCAGGGCCAGACCCCCGACACCACAACTCCACAGCAATTCTAAAATAAGGCTCTGGAATACAGTGTCGAAGGCCGCACTGAGGGGCAACATTATTAGCACTGCAGTCTGTCCCCTGTCTGTGTAGAGACTAGGGGCCAGATGTAGGTGGCTAAATACCGGTCGGTAACCCCGAAATTCGGTAAGTTTCAGGGTTACCGACCGGTATTTAGCCATTCCTAATGTAGGTGATGATTCGGTAAATACCGAATCGGTATTTACCGATTCGGTAAATGCAATGTAGAAAGCACATAAAAGAGTGCTTATGTGCTTTAAGAATTTGTTAATTACCACCAACTTCATGTTGGTGGTAATTAACGAATTTCTTTAAAAATTCACTTTTAAATTTTGTTTTAAGTGCCATGTGGCACACATCCATGCCCTTAGGGCATGTATGTGCACCACATGTGCACACAGGCACATTTCAGGGGTGCAACAGTGCGTCCTTTGGACACCCTGGCACCCTTGAAATACCTCTGGTATTACTGATTCGGTAATACCGAATCGCTAATACAGAATGGCTTTAGATTCATTCCTATGGGCCTTCAAGCCCATAGGAATGAATGGGTAGGTATTCCTTTTTACCGAATCGGTATTACTGATTCGATAATAAGGAATATTAAGGAATCGGTATTTTTTACCGATTCATTACCTACATAAGAAATACCGATTTCTTAATACTGAATCGGTAAAATTCAGTATTGAGAATTCGGTATTTGTGGATTACCGACATCTGGCCTGATTTGGAGGTCAACAAAAGAGCTGATTCTGCCGAGTGCTGCGCCCTAAAACCTGACTGGGATGGATGAAACAAATTATTGATCTCAGTAAAGTTGTTTTTCTGCCACTTTTGCAAATTCTCAGGCTGAGCTGGGTCTAAAGTAGGTGTTTTAAGAAGGGGCACAACAGTGGCATGCTTCTATTTCACTGGTAATTGACCCATATCAAATGATTTAGTTACCAAGTTGCGCAAATGGGGTAAAATAGCTTCCATACTCAGGGCTAAAATTGTGGGCAGAGCCGAGTCCAGAGGTGACCCAGATTTTATTTTTATTTTGAGTCCTCTAAGCTGCTCAAGGGAAGGGACAGCAAAACTAAAAAGCCCATTCCCAGAGGCTGGGGCAGCCAACCAGGATTCCAAACACTGAAAGTCTCTAATGTTCTGCAGGAATGAGTCATAAATGTTGGCTATTTTATTAGCAAAAAAACAAGCAATCGCATTACAGCACTTTATGGATGGAATGTTCCAAGCCGATACCCATTCCAGGGAGGATAGGGATTTAACAACAGAGGAAGGTTCTCGCGAAGAGTTTGCCAAACCCTCAATCTTTTAAGTATAAAATTGTCTGCACGTGCTACAGATTTGCCTATAATAACCTTTAAGCGCTGTAATATAATTAGCTTTACTTTCAGTGCTTTAGTCCTTTCGCCACAACCGTTCCAGGCGTCACAGACATTTGTTTGTGACAGACCTCACAGGGCTTACTCCTCATTTTGGGAGGTGACATTTCCCTTGTACACAGACATTCTTATTGAAGTAGTGTCTCAAAGATACGAAAGGTAGCTCCAGATCCGGATTTGGTGCTGTGGAAAGAAAGGAACTGACACAAGCTTGTGGGAGGGATGCCTACATAGCCTTTGGTAATGCGCTTTCTCGTAGAGACTGGGTCAGATGTATGACCATTGGCAATAGCAACTCTCAAATTGTGCCAAATTGCATTTCGCAATTTGAGAGTCGCAATTGCCAATATACAACAGGGTTTGATACACTGTTAGCGGTTCCCAATGGGGTCGCAAATTGCATGCCTCATGCATATTAATGAGGCTTTCGCAATTTGCGACCCCATTGGGAATGGCTGGCAGTCCCAGTGATGGTGGCCTGCTGGGGTCAGCAGACCTCCGTGTCTGGGACCGCTTTTAAATAAAGCAGTTTTTTTTTTAATGCAGCCTTAAAGGCAAACGGGATGCATTTTTTTAAAAAAATGAAACGTTTTTGTTTTTAAGGGCAGGGCTCTTCCCAGGAGGCAAGATGGCGTCTGAGTAGCAGCCGCTCAGCTCAGCTCCGCCAATCCGACTCTAAAAGACATTAAAAGCCCTTTTTATGGCACCGGAACCGAATCCTGAAATACCTGCAAAATCCCCCGAGACATGGACCAGCTGCATTGCCTACAGATTACGTTGATATCCGCTCGTAGCAGGGGTCAGAATGGGCTTCGTACTGCAGCGAGGCATCCGACCGGAGCATCGGCGTCAGCAGACTGTTCTGCTCCAGCATCCTCGACCAGTGCTGCCCTGCGGAGGTTCCCTATGATGTGCTTCTTGGGGAAAACTCTATCGGCCCTCCACAGCCTCCTGACAGCTCGAGAGACACGAACAGAGTTTTCAAGCGCTACTGTGGATTTCAACACACTAGCTGGGAACGAAGGATACATTGTTTCCAGGACTTAGGAAACAGACAAGTAAGGATGACGGGCCGAGAGGCGAAATCACTGAAAGTTAAAAATATGCACTTGGCAGCCCCCACCTCAAACAAAGTATCACAGCCCAATCCTGCAATAACATCTAAAATCTCTCAGAAACGCCCTGAGACACGGGAGAGAAAAATCGGGAGCAAGTTGAAAGAACTAAGGGGCATATCAACAAGGGCTTTATCTCTGCTTTTTTGGCTTTAAAAGCCAAAAAAGCAGAGATAAAACTAGCACCCTATCAACAACAGGGTGCTAACACGCAAATTTGCATGTTAGCACCCTTTTACTCTACGCTTCCCCTTGCATCTCTAATGAGATGCAAAGGGGGCGTTCCAAGGTAAAATAATAGGAGAAATGTCGCAAAGCGACATTTCTCCTATTATCAAGAATGTCGCTAACCCTGTTGGAGACAAAAAAAGCAGCGCTAACCGCGGTTAACGCTGCTTTTTTACGTCTGGTATTTTTCTGACTTAGCCATGATATCCTATGGAAGGAGGATATCATGGCTAAGTTTGCCTGTCCCTATCAACAAGGTAACGTGTGACTATCGCTGGGTTTCCAGCGATAATCTCACGTTAGCCTGTTAGCGTGTAGATTTTTATCGCTATTGAGATAAGCGTTGCTAATAGCACGCTATCTCAGCGATAAAAATTCACGCTAGCCGGCGATAATTATCCTCACGCTAAGAGCGCTGAGCGATAATTATCGCCGGTTGTTGTTGATATGCCCCAAATTCCGCAGATAACAATGACCGGGCGGTAAAACATGGGTAAAAAACACAACCAAAAAATGCCAAATTTATGGATACTAACCAACTCCATAACACTCAGCCCCTAATCTCTAAAATATTTGGCCTGATTGAGGAAACAACGCATAATGTTGAAACAGCTGAGGGGGCCAATCCGGAGGGACAAAGCACTCCAACTGATGTTGTTGTTTCCCCTGAAGACGTTGTAGAGTTACCGATGGTCCCTGTAGCCCCTAGGCCACAAATAATTCCAGCCACAGTCACAAGCCTTGAAATGAGCCAAGATGAGAGTGGCTCCAAGTCTCCAACCACTGGTCCCTCAGCAGATTTACCAAACCCTGATATTAAAGCAACTGAGACTGAAACTATTACCAAAGAGATTGCCAGCCTTGGAGAGAACGAAGTGAGGAATCCATCAAAGACAATATGCCCTCAGCCAAAAACGCCGGATAACATGGAAAAGCCTCACTCATTAACAGATGAATCAGAAATATCTGAAACTGGCACATCTACATCTGGTGATGGAGGGAGGCATGACTGGGATAGAAGAAAAAACCCAGCAGGCATAAGAGGGGTGGGGGCCTCGGACAAAGGAAGCATGGTCGAGCTCAGGTGGGACTACTTGTCTTCACAGCTAATGACTCCATCTGATTCAATGGTATGCTCAGGCGGTAATCACTTAGCCATGGGCGATCAGGGAGATGGAAACTCTGGAAGTAAGAAAGAACCTACCCTCTCGGAAGTGCTACATTCAATTAAAAGTTGTCAAGAAGAGGTCAAGCTGGAAAATCGAAGGTCACACCATGCCACGTAAAAACTACAAGGAACAATAAGGGAAGTGGGCCGAACATGTTTTGAAATCGCTGATAGAATGGCTTCAGCTGAAGTACGCACGGGGAACCTTGAAAAAGGTGTTTCCACCCTGAAGGCGCAAAGAGATGAACATGGAGGCATAGTCAAACACTTAATGTTGAATGTTGAGGAGCAGGAGAACAGACTACGATGTAATAATCTTCGTGTTCTTGGGATTCCGGAGGGAGTGGAAGGGAGCAATCCTAGGGCTTTTATGATCACGCTCCTCAAAGGTGCCTTCCCTGAACTGCACTCCCGGGACTGGTACAAGAAGATACAGCGTGCTCACCGTTTTCCATTAACACCATCCACCCTATGTCTTCAGCACAATACCCACGTGCTATGTTATTATACTTTGGCAACTTCCTTCTGCGCCAGCTACTTTACGATCTAGCAAGGCCAACAAGCAAGAGGGAATTCAATGGTGTTACTTTTTTCACGAGGCCTGACTTTACTCATGCCACCGTCTAACGCAGATGGAGGTTGAGACAACTTTTTGCTCCTTTACAACAACTAGGTGCAACTGTTTATCTGCAGAATCCAGCCCGCCTAAAAGTTATATATAAGGGGCTCACGCAAAGCTTTACATCCGAAATTCAGGCCCAGTCTTATCTACAAGAGATCACGGATTCAAGAAGGAACAAAACTAAAGACTAAAGAGTGCAAAACCCAAAAATCGATTTTTCATTTCTTTTTGGGGCTTAGGCAGGGTACAATAGCAATAGAATGATGATTGAATAGATTTAGATAGTTGGAAGGGCGGGCTTACAAGGTTAAACTGGTATGGGTGGGGGTCGGACCGGGGAGGGGGCACGGAATTCTGATTGCTCAGATGCCCTCTGGCTCTTGCAGAGCCAGGTAGCCTCAGTGGTTGGTGGTGGGTGGGATTTAAGGGGGGAAGGGTAGGGTCAGGGCGGGGGAAGGGGTTGGCACCCAGGGGGTTAGCTCTTTTTTTTCTTTCTCTTTTTTGCTTTGGTACCGGTTACATGCGTCTGAGTAACTTCGCTATCTGTAATGAGTAAATTACGTAGAGCAACAATCAATATCTGTGGCCTTAACGACCCATAAAACGGCGGAATACTGCTGCAGCACTTAAGCTACTTAAAGCTGATATCATCTGTATGCAGGAAACGCATATCGAAAGAGCCCAGAATCACCTATTAGATACACTTGGCTATACAGTGGCAGGAGCCACGACACAAAACGCAAGAACATGTGGGGTAGCAATTTTGTCGGCCAATCGATTGGTTCAATTTACACGTACAGCAAGTTGATCAAAATGGAAGGTGGGTTATAACAGAATGTCGTAGAGAGAATGGAGACTTACTTACTGTATGCACTATATATGGAAGTACCTTAGATGATCCTGCAGTCTTTGATCATATGAATAATGAATTGGCCGCATGGCCGTTACCCATAATCATCTGTGGAGATTTTAATATAAATTTGCCCGCCAACAAGAATATAATCCTTGATAAAAATTGGATTTATAGCAGTCGGAAACCAAAGGTATTTAGAGCTTTGAGGACACTGTGTCGCGAACAGGCACTTACTGACATCTGGCATTCACAACACCTCCTAGATCCTGGACACACTTTTTATTCCTTTCCACACAGCAAGCTTGCGAGATTAGATTTTATATCCGCATCCCATTCCATTCTTCATGTTTGTTCAATAGAGAAGTCACCGCGCATAGTTGCGGACCACAATCCCTTAGTAGTAGAATTTAGAGGGGCAATGTCTGAAAATAGAGGTATGACCAATTGGAGTTTTGAACGATCCTTATAATAATGAATACTGCAAACACATAAGGTCATGGATTCCCCAATTTATTAAAGAGAATTTAGGGAGTACAGGGATCGAGGTAGTGTGGGATACACTGAAAGCAGCGATACGAGGAGAGACACTTAGCTTTTCGCTATCCCTGAACAAAGAAAAACATTGACTACTAAATGATATGCAGAGCCGATTGACTGCTGCAGAAGAAGATTTGATCACAGTACTCCAGGTTCGGGGGGATCCTGCGGACGCACTTGCAAAAATAATGGTAGCTAAGTCGTCTATTATGGAGATAATAGCTAAAAGGGCCGCAGATAGATTAGCTGCATGGAGGGAGGAAGCATACGAATATAGCGAGCAAGTTGGACACCACCTAGCGATTAGGGCAAGACAAAAAGATACACGGAATACAATCGCAGCAATTAATGATTCCACACAAGGCCAAATTACAGATCCAGAAGGAATTTGGAAGGTGTTCGATTTATATTACCAAGATGTATATCATGAGGCCACCTCTGGTCACTTGAAAGATATCACGATATATCTTAATCAAAATCCAGCGGTACAACTATCTCAAGAAGATCAGTTACAACTTGAGGAGCCCCCCCAGTGAGTTGATACTTTACTATGCATTAATAGTCTCCCTAGTGGCAAAGCTACTGGCTTATCTAGCATCCCATTAGAATGTTATAAGAAGTTTTCGCCCGAATTGAAAGAGGGTATGCATCAACTATTTGCACATGTATTTAAGGGGGGGGGGCCACCTGAATCGTGGTCTCAAGCAAAAATAATAGTCTTCCTGAAAAAGCATAAAACAGCGCTAGAACCTGGCTCCTATTGTCCTATAACTCTGATAAATGCTGATAGCAAGATTTATTCTAATATTTTAGCTGTTCGCTTAGCTGGGGTAATCCACAAAGTGGTATCACCTAGACAACATGGATTTATCCCAGGACGCGGCACCACAGATCACATCAGAAGAGCTATCTCACTCTTTGATGCTGCCAATATTTCTAGGAATCCAATAGCACTTATTCTCCTTGATGCCGAAAAGGCCTTTGACAGGGTTTCTTGGCCTTTCTTTTGGGAGACCCTGTCAAGGTTCGGAATAGGCCAGGGATTCATACAGGCATTCAAGATGCTCTATTTTCAGACCACCGCAAGACTATATTTAAATGGAGTACTCACAGATTCATTTAAAATAACTAGAGGTACCTGGCAGGGATGCCCGTGCTCGCTGCTTCTGTTCGCACTTTGTATAGATCCTTTCCTACGGCAACTGGAGGCTAATTTAAATATCAGCCCCATTGTTACCCATGGCTGGGAAACTAAAGTGTTGGCTTATGGCGACGATATTGCTTTAGTAAACTTCTATCCTGGAACATCTATGTTTGTGGTCGAAGCAGAGGTGGCAAGATTTGGACAATTATCAGGATATTCCCTTAATAGTACTAAAACTCAAATCATCTGTAAGAATGTCAGTATGGGCAATGATACTAGACAGGTTGAAAATGCTACGTATCTTGGAGTAGATATTATGGCCAATGTAGAAAATATAGTGGATGGTAATATTGATCCCTTGATAGCTAAAACCAAAACTGAGTTAGTAAGATTACATAATTTACACTTATCGATAATAGGCAATGTAAATAATTAAAATGCTTTTTCCCCCCAATTTTTTAAGGACAATTCCACTAGAATTTACTACCAACTGTCTGAAGAAAATTGAAAACCTGTTTTCTCGCTTTATCTGGGCATATGAAAAGCCCAGAAGAGCATATAAATATCTTTCTCTGCCAAAAGAAAGGGGTGGGTTGGCTCTACCAAATGTAAGATTTTATTACTGGGCAACTACTCTTTTGTGCAACCTAACTGTCATTTCTGATAAGCCAATAGCTAATCCTCTAGAAGACATATCTAATAGAAGATATAATGGGCAAAGACGCATGGGGATGGGTTTGGAGATTCTTAAACGATTGTCATTATAAGAAATTACGTTTTAAGACGTTGGTCGGAGGATATAGAATTATGAAGTCGGTTCGTAAAATGTTAGGATTGGGCCGTCTGAACTATTACACACCAATTAGTAATAATCCTAACCGCCGGGAATTTTTAAAGATTTAATAGTCAAAAAGTGGTAAGACAAAGGTCTATCCAAGCTCGGCAGTTTTTACTCTTTAACTGATATAGATTCTTTTGATAATCTCAAGGAGCAGTATGAATTAGATCGGAGGGATTTTTATAAATAGCTCCATATACGTGATTTTCTAAGTAAAAAAGGTGGTGGCCTATCTGGATTTCATATTAATCATATCATAGACAGCCTGAGAAAGAATGGACCACTATCTATTGGAGCCATGTATAATTCTTTTAATTCGTTAATGCCGGATGATTTGGATGAACGAGCCATAAAATAGCAAGAAGAGCTAGGAATTTCGGAAGACCTATTTTTCTATTCAACTGAGCTAGCACAAAGATTGTTAATTTCGGCGCGGCTCCAAGCCAAGTATTAAAAATCCTGTTTCTCACTCTATTTTACTCCGAAAAATATTGCTAAATGGGGGACAGGGAGAGGGACTTTATGCCCCATGTGTTCACTATATCAGGCGGATCTAAACCACATGTTGGCCTCCTGCAATGCTCTAAGCAATCTAAAACAAGAGATTTCAAACTTTTTTAAGGAGGTGCTAGGGAGCGATGTTTCTCTCTCTCCATCCCTGATTTGACTTGGGGTGGACCAGGAATTGCAAGGGAAGACAGGAGAAAAACTGGTTTTAATAGGCATGGCGATACTTCGACTATGTCTGGCTTCAGCCTGGCTAGATCAAACTCCACCAGGCTTTCACCAATGGTTGTCTTGTCTATTGGATAATTATAACTTTGAAAAAGCTATTTATGAAAAAAGTGGTTTACGGTCCTGATCGAAAGGTCTTAAAATTTGGGAAATGTAAATGTAAATGTAAATGTGCAGGAATTTATATAGCGCAAATCACCAAGCGGTCTCTAAGCGCTTGCTTAGGGAACCCGTCCTGGTATTCCCCTGTGAGATAACCCGGCAGGGCATCCGCAAGGTGAAAGCCAGGCATCCCGCCGCGAGGGGCCCATGTGGAGATTAAGCAAGCTATTGCCCAGAGTCGCAGAGTGTGAACCCATGAGTCGAGTATGCACTGGAGCGAGAATTATCGAGTCCATGGACATTAATGGACTCAAGACCCAGCTGAGCCGGGAATTGAACCCTGGTCCTGGGCTGACCTCTGCTTCCAGGTCTGCCTCCTCTAACCAGTGAGCCACACTTCTCCACAAAAAGGAACCACTGACTAGATGGCTCGAGAGGTAGAGGAAGCCCCAAATCCCTCTATGATTATTTTTTTTCTACAAACCAAAGATAAGCATGCATGTCCAACTCCTGGTGGGTGGGACGGGTGGGAGTGGCTGGGAATAAACTAATAAAATTGTGCATAATGATTTTCTAATTCTCCTTTTGTAGCATTAATATTTGTTTTTTTTTGTTGTAATTCTAAGCTGATAGTTGACACATGTAGTTGAGAATTAGATGTCTTGATATATGCTTTTTCTTCTTAACTGCAAAATTGCTAAAGAAAGATGAAATTTGATATATGTAACTTTGAAGTCATGCACTAATAAAAAAAAATGTAAAATATTTGTTAAGGGCAGATAGTGGTCCCTGGGACCACTGCCTGCTCTGAAATTTTTTTTGTGCACCCATTCACAAAGGGGAAGGGGTCCACTGGGCACCCCTTCTCATTTGCGAATGGTTTACCACTCTCTTGAAGAGGGTCAAAGCCAGTTTGCTGTTGGGGTTCTGCATCTGGGGATGCAGACAGTCTCGAAAGCAGTTGACGTCTGCATGAGAGAGTGGCACCGAATCAGGCTCTGCACGTCATGTCCAGAGCTAAACGGCATCAGTGTGTAGCCACATGGCACCACCTACCGGCATGCAGAGGTTCTGCTGAAAAATGTTTCTGGATCCTGTCTGACGCCTGGTTAATATTCAAAAGTTGTTTTGCCCCAGAGAATTCCAAAAAGAGCTGATCATCCACCCGATTGTCACTGATATGATCAATGTAAAAGCTCATTGCTCTTTTGATGTCCAAACAATGGAGATTCTCAGTGCTTAATTTGAGCCGGTGGTTTCTGGGACTTGGTACCAGCACTTAATTGTTAACGCCGGCACTTATGACAGTAGGCCACATTGTGGTGCTTTGTCTCATTTAGAGATGAGCATATGTACATTAAAAATGACTAATACCTACCGCCAAAGTCATTCTTAAAGCTTTGGGGGCCAGGAATAGTCAGTATTGTCATGCCTGTAGGAGTATGATAGTGAATAGTTGTGTTGTTACCTTATTTGGCAGAGCTGACAGCGGCAATGGGTGGAGCAAACGGAAGTGGCCTCCTGAAGAGGGCCCTGGCACTTCTACTTTTACAAATTAAACACTGGAGATTCTCCTTTGAGTAATGAGGTGAGGCAAACAACGTTGGAAGTGTGATCTGCTTTTCGATGTGAAAGGGAGTCACAACATTTGATTGAAAGTCTGCTATCTTTAGTCCTAAGCACCAGTGTGTCTGAAAGAAGGTGTGCAGGCAGCCACGGCCGCTGCAGGTAAGTATAGATAATTAATTTTCCCTCAAGGTCGTCTCCCTAAATCCCCCCCTGATCAGGCCCCACCACCCCACTGCTCTTACCTGCAGCAGCCACGGCTGGGTGCAGGGCAGTTGGAATGAAAGAGCCTGAAGTTCACTCATGCAACAGGTTGGAGTCGTCGCAGTGAGAATGACCATCTTCAGGGTCAGGAGATGTAGAGGACAGTTGTGCATTAGCCCAAAAGAGGTGCTTATAAGAAAGGTAAAGACCACATTAAGCCCACAGTGGCATCAGGAAAGGTATTGGAGGAAACATTGATTAATCCTTTGAGAAATCACATTGCAACAGGTGATTGGAACAAGGACAGTTGGTCCAGTAAACGCAAGAGGAAAGAAAGGCCAGACAAATAACATTTTACAGTGCTCTAATGCAAGTCCTTGCTGGGTCAAAGACAAAACAACCAACAATACTTTCCATAGATTGACTGGCAATAGGTCTGATATTTCAGGTGCAATACCAAACCTCAAATTTATCCCAATGTAAACAGACTTTGTAAAAGTAGGCCTGGCAACAAGATCCACTATTTCTTGAGGGAGATCAAATGCAGTCAACTGCAACCACTCAATCTTCACACATAAAGGTGTAGAATGCATTTGTCAGAGTGCACGACCCCACCCTGCTGCTGTGACAGAAGTTTCTCCCGAAGTGGCAGCCCGGTGGGAGGACAGATCCTCATACCCAGAAGTTCTGAGAACTACAGTCTCTTGGCCCACTCTGTAGCCACCAGGTTGACTTGGGACCATTCATTCTTGATCTTCTTTAGAACTCAGGGCAGAAGAGGTTAGCAGTGTTGGAATGCATACAGAAGCCCCATGCTCCACTCTAGGGGATATGAGTCTCTGGGAGCCATCAGGGAAACTCCATTGTGCAAGTTATGACACTGCACATTCTCGACTGTGGCAAAGAGATTGAGCCAGGCTTCCCCCACTGCTAAAAGATGCCGCTCACCAGCTCCCGGTGTAACTGCCATTTGTGATCCACTAAGCGTCCCCAGCTGTGTCTGTCTCTCCTGGTGTTTAAAGATCCTGCAAGAAGGTGCACAATCAGGGAAATGCCCTGACGATTCAGCCAGTTACAGAAGCACAATGTCTCCTGGCACAGGGCCCAGGACCACACTCTGCCTTGTTTATTGCAATACCACACATCAGTGGTGTTGTGCAAGAGGACCTGAGCTTAAGGCTTTCAAGGCCAATCAGATGGCCCTTAGCTCTAGAAGGTTGATGTAAAACTAGGACTTTGCTGTGCAGCAGAGGCCTATGATCTCCACCTCTCCTAGAAGGCTGCCCCAACCTAGACGCAATCCATTGGGCATCACTGTCAGCTCTTGATGAACAGCAGGAAGTCTTTCATAGCCAAGCGAATGGCCCGCAACTTCAAAAGACTGATGTGGAGAGGGTTCCTGACCAGAGAGCAGAGTCCTCTGATTGCCACATCTCCCAGATAACCTCTCAGACCCAGCAGTGATGTATCTGTCACCACTGTCAGCCTTGGGAGGGGAAGTGATAGGGGTCTGTCACTGGTCCAATAACAGTTCAGCAGCCACCGCTGCAGAGGTTTTACAATCTCCTCCAAAAACTGGATGGAATATTACAGGTTCTCTTGATGGTGTGCCCACTGAGATTTCAGGTCCCACTGCAGAGCCTGCATATGCCATCTGGCATGGTCAACAAGCAGGATTGAGAAGGCCAATAGGCCCAGAAGCCTCAGAGCCACCCTCACTGAGACCTAGGACCAAGGCTGGAAAGTTGGGATCATATTCAGAGTGTCCGGGACCTGCTGATCCAGAGACAAGGCCCACTGTACCCAGGAAGGCTCCAATGGAAGGGAGCTTCTGTGAAGGAGTCATGTGTGACTTTGGCATGTTGATAGTGAACCCCAAGGATGTCAGGAGGTTGGCCCTCAAATCTGGAGGTGGTCCACAATTGACGGTGGCAAGCCTAACCTCTGAAGATATGTTGCAACCTCCACCATCAATTTCGTGAACAGCCAAGAGGCACTGGTGAGGCCGAAGAGGAGCACAGCAAAATTAATATGCTCCTGGCTAACCTGGAACTGCAAGTAGCACTTGTGGTCCTGCAGGATGGGAACATGGAAATAGGCGTCCTGCAGATCAAACGCTACTATCTAGACTATTGGATCCAGTTCAGATAGAACATGGGCCAGAGTGAGCATCTTAAATTGGCCGTGATCTAAAATAGGACAAAGGCCTCCTTTTTTTCGGCTCTAGGGAATGATAGGAATAACATTCAGTTCTAAATTCTGAGGCCGGGACTAGCTCTTTGGCTCCTTTCACCAAAACTAAACTTTTTGCAGTAAGATGGACAAATTGTCCTCTAAAAGCTGCTCTGATGTGGATTGAAGATGCAGCAGGCTGGAGAGGAATGGCAGGGTATAGCCCCACTGCACTATCTGCAGGACCAACCTGCTGGATGTTATGGCATACCACCTCCCTGGGGAAAATGACTGAATCTGCCTCCCATCGTGTGGTCATGTGCCTAAAGGGTAAATTAAAGTGGCTTGTACGTAGCTGCAGGAGGTATGGTATACTGGGAGTTTCGCTATTCCTGCATGCGTTGATATTGCCTGCTGGATTCCCATCCCTGACCCAAAGTGACTGGTGTGTCCGTTGGTTGGCTTGTCAGCCTTGGTGTTACCTACAATTAAAGCCCCTGGCAATGCCACAAACGGAGCAAAAGTGTTGGAGATACTGTCTAGGGTGTGTGGAAAGATTAAAGAAGTGTGCTGTGGCTCGGCTTTCTTGGAAGTGCTCTAGTTCAGAATTGGCCTTCTCATCAAATAGGTAAGACCTGTTAAACGGCATATCCATGAGTGACACCTAAGTGCCACCTGAGAAGCCAGTGGATCTCATCCATGTGTAGAGTCATAGCATGTTAGTTCCGACTGCTCTGCCTAAGCAGTCAGTAGTGTCTCTGGGACTACAGGCATCATCTCCAGGACCATGTCCCATAACTCTTGTAAGTACTTACCCAGCAAGCAGCTGGTATTGACTGATCGAAAGACGAGGCTAGCTGGGAACACAATTCATTTTCTGAATACCTCAATCCTCTTTGATTCTCTGTCTGGTAAGGTCATAGGGAACAGATTGGGATTAACCCTGAAAGTAGATGTCTAAACTACCAGGCTCTCAGGAGTAGGGTGCTACGTTAAGAAGGCAGGATCACCCAGTGCAGGTCTTTGGCGTCATGCTACCTGTCCGTTCACAGGTGGGCAGTAACAAGGTTTAGTCCAAGTACCCATAAGAGTGTCACTTAGGGCTTCATTGAACGGCAGCAAGGGCTTGGACGAGGTCTGTCCAGGCTGTAAGACTTCAGTGAGGATGATGGTTTTCATCTCAACAGACAGTAATTTTTAAGTCTAGGGCTTTAGCTGGTCGACTGATGACTACAGTGAATGAAGCTGTCTCTTCTGTCGAAGGGCCAGGGGGAGAACACCACCCTATGTCTTTGGAAGTGTCTGCTAGGTCTAGATAAAAGTTGTCTTCATCATATTTTGGGGGAAATTCATCCCCATCCCCATTATCACCTAAAACTGGTTGACTTTGGTCAGACTTCGATACGAAAAGTTGTAGGCATGCTGGGGGGTGGCTCCTAGGTAAAAGTGCTGTTTTGTCAGAGTTAGAATCAACAGGGGAAGGTGCATCATAACTGTTCTGAGGTGCAACCTCACAGAGATCAAAACTGAATCGGTTCGAAGTTGGGCAGGACAATAGGATCTGTGTCCTCCTCCATCATTGGTGGTGTTGTGGCCAGCATCAATGTGGCAGGAACTAGAATAGATTTTTTTACCTCACATGGAGTCAGCTCCAGAGGCAGAGCTGACCCTGAAGCAGGTTCAGTAGTCATAGAAGGCACCTGCTGATGGTAACCCGACTGGAGACCACTGTAGATCTGCATGCCAGAAGGAGCCGGCAAAGTGCTGAAGATTTGCAACATGGCTTCCCTGAATGCCTCAATCTGTTGCGGTGTCGTGGAGGGTCCTAAAAATTCAGGGTGCCTCAGGATCAGCTGCGGAATCAGCTCCTCAATGGAGGACCAGGAGTGAGACTGAGGAGCAGCTTGACATCCTTGTTACTTCTCAGTTGGAGAGTGGCAAGGCTGGTATGAATCCCACTTGAACTCCTTATGTTTCTTTTCGGATTTCGACTTACCTGAGGACATGAACCTCAATGAAGACCTGTCACGTCAGGGGCCCTGAGAGTAGGAACAGGCCTGTGTTCTTGATATCAAACAGGAGCTGGCTTACACGATTTTCTGTAGTGTTCAGGAATGTACAATTTGGCATTATGATCCTTGATTTCTTTCAGGTGCATAATGGTACACCCTTGAACGATTTGGAGTTAGGCCCAAACCCAAACACAAGACCCACTCCTCATGGGGATCTGTCACAGACATCTGCTTGCTACCCCTAGCATGCCTGTTAACCCGATATAGCATAGAATTTCACTTTGATTGCATTATATGTATATGTATCAAGGGAAAATATGATGTGCTATCCTTTGATGTTGAGCAACCCTCCTGTCACCAGGTTGAGTGTCTTGGAAAACTTGGGGTGAAACACTGAATGCATCACAGACACTATGGGGCAGATTTACAAGAAAGTGACGCATCTGTACAGATGCTTCACTTTTCCTTCGCCACCCTTAGAAATCCTTGCACCACCATAGTTGCGCCATATTTACAATACGGCGCACTATAGCGCACGGATTGACTGATGCATCAGAAATTCTGACGCATCTGTTGGCAGAAAAGTCACGCATTGCTGAAGTCGTGTCGCAAGCATGACACAACTCCAGCAATGCGTGTTGAGGCCTATTCCCACTTCACTGCGTCACTACTTACGCCTGCTTGAAGCAGGCGTAAGGTTTTGACGCAGTGGCGTCCTAAAAGTGGCGCAGTGAAATCTTGTAGATTTCACTGAGTCACTTTTATGAGGCCTTCCTGCGTGGGAATGCCCACCCTGCATACATTATACCTGACGCAGGTATAATGTGACGCAGGGCTTTACAACGTGACGCATCTTCCTAGATGCGTCACGTTGTAAATAGGCCGCATTGTTTGCGCCGCTTTTGCGTAAAAAAAGTGACTCAACTGCAGGGCAAAAGTCACGCAAGGGGCTTGTAAATCTGCCCCTATGTGTTTCATGCAACCTGTTGCAAGGAATTCAAGGACTGCCAACAATTTCAGGAGTGGAGGTATGGGAGCCCTTAGGGCAATGTTGGGCTCCATGAAGGCTCCTAGAATGTAAAAGATGTGTTGTATGGTGTCCCTATCAAGTCTGTAGGTGTTAAGTACCTCTGCTTATGTCATGTTGAGTGGGTCTAGCCACATCTTCTAAATCCTGGGTCCTCTTCTGTGACTTCTCATACTTGGACATTGCAGTGCTGCCAAGGTCTGTGTACACTGCATGCTGCTGCAAAATGGCTATTTGGCACAGCATCATGAAGAGTCTCTATGGTGGTGCATCAATGGTGGCGTTGAGCAAAATGCTGTTTTCCTGCAGGTTTTTATAGGCATCTGATGTGTTTCATCTGTGTTGTTGCTTATCGGTGTTTATGCACTAAGTGTGTGTTTGGCATGTGGTGGTAGTTGTAGGATGTTATTTTTCACATTTGCATCTTCAGTGCCCTTATTTCTCTTTCAATTATTTGTTATTGTTAATTGTTGCTGTGATGCATCACCTGCTAAGTGCTGGTAGACATTTTCAGGGCTAGGGTCTGCTGCCTTTCTGATGGAAAGCAGGGTTGTGAATGCTTTATGTTTTCAGCATTCGGTAACAATTGCATTCTTTCAATAAGTCTAGCAATATTTTATCAAAGAATTTACTTTTCACATGCAGTAAGTTTCAATGCCACATTTTTATTGCAGGCGATTTCTACCACATGAGGTTTTCCAGCTTGTGATGAAGTGGAATGGCATCCGGTTCCATTTTTTTCCATATATATGCCATAAGTGAATTACCACACTACTCATAATAAGGGCCTAAATCAAATGTTACATAACACACTGGGAGGAATCAACCCTATGATATGCAATCGAAAAGGAACACACTCGTCCCACAATATATAACCCAACTTGCAGGTACAAATTCCACAGAGTCCTTCCTGAGTCTGCTTTTTGCCCAGTGCATAGCAGATCTTAATGCAGAGCACAATCCAAGAGGAGATGGTTCTCTTCTGCACTACTATGCCCTTTCTTGCTTCAGAGAACCCCACAAAAAACTGATCGTCAACCTGGTGGTCTTTGGTACGATCTATGTAGAAGCTCAACGATCTTGTTATGGTCCAAGTAATGGAGTCTCTCCTCCTCCTTAGAGGGGCGAGGTGAAACATAGATTACCAGCAGGATGATAGTTTGACCGACGTGGAACAACATCACAACTTTCAGCAGGAAGTGTATGGTGGACTGGCACAAAGAGCCTGAAGTTCATTCACACGCTGTGGCAAGGTGATGGGGATGAGGAACACAGCCTTGATAAAAATGTTTCATAGAGGACGGCTGTGAAGTGGCTTGAATGGTGTGCACATCGGATAAATAAAGACCTGATTAAAGTCCCATGCATGACAAAGGTAGCAGTCACAACCGGTGACTTAAACAACGAGGGCTGATTTGGCTACCGTAAGATGGCCGAAAGATAACCCTTAACTGTTCACAAAGCAAAGCCTTGCCAGGCAAGAGACAGAATAAATAACAGAACATCAGATAACTTGGCCTGGAGGGAGGACAATCCAGCTTGTGCCACACCAAGCCTTAAATCTGTCCAAAAGATAGGTGTATACAGTTTTTGTTGAAGGATGCGTGGCTACCAAGATCAACCACCTCCAGAGGAAGGTCAAAGTTGTTCAGCTGTCACCGCTCAGTGTCCAAGCATGAAGTTGGAGAGTGTGAAGGCCGACATGCAGAACCCTGCCCTGTTGCTGCAACAGCAGGTCTTCCCTAAAGGGGCAGCCTGATTGGAGGACGTATTCTCAAGCCTAAATCGGAGCCACTAGGATGACTTTGGCTCAGTCTGTCCTGATGTTCTTGTGAATTTGGGGTAGGAGTGGTATCAGCAGAAGGCATACAGGAGTCGCAAGTTCCACTCGAGACGTAAGACGTTTCTGAGTGAGAGACGGTTTGGAAACTCCAATGTGCAAAAGTGCTGACATTGCACGTTCTTGTGGTGGCGGAAACAGGGAGCCAAGCTTCTTTGCTTTTGCAGAAGAGACCTTGCAGCACCTTTTGGGATAACTGCATGTGTGATCCCATAGGCGTCGACAGCTGAGCTCGTCCGCCCTAGAATTTAATGATCCTGTCAGGTGGCTCACCACCAGGAAAATTCCCTGGTGATCCAAGCTTTTCCCAGAGGTACAATGCCTCCTGGCACAGGGTCTATGACCCCACGACACCCTGTTTGTTCGAGGTTTGTTGAAGCACCACATGGTGGTGTTGCCCATGAGAACTTATACCAGCCTCCCCTTGATGGACAGAAGGAAGGCTTTCAAGGCCAATCGGATGGCCCTTAGCTCCAGAGGTTGATGTAAAACCTGGACTTTGCTGTGCAGGAGAGGCCTATGATCTCCACCTTTCCTAGAAGGCTGCCCTAACCTAGACGCAATCCATTGGGCACCACTGTCGGCTCCGAGTGGGAAAGGGAGAGGGGTTTGCCGCTGACCCAATTGCAGTCCAACAACCATCACTGCAGATCTCTTGCTGTCTTATCTGAAATCTGAACGTGGTCGCAGAGGTCCCCTTGATGTTGAGCCCACTGGGACTTCAAATCTGTTGTGCTCAACCGGCAGGATACAGGAGGCCATCAGTCCCAGCAGCCTTAAAGTCAAACTCACTGAAATCCAGGACTGAGGCTGAAAGATCAGGACCATAGCCTGAATTTCCGGGACTCTTTCCCTAGGAAAAGGCACAAACCACGTCTAGAACAGCTTCAATGAAGGGGATAGTGATCATTGATAGTGAACCCCAAAGATGGCCGTAGGTTCTCTATAGTCTGGAGGTGGTTAACGACTGCCTGGGGTGAGCCATCCTTCACAGGCAGTCATCGATGTAGAGGAAGACTTGCGCCCCTGCTCACTGAAGATGTGCTGTCACCACTATCATTAATTTCATGAGGATGTACGATGTTACAACGCGAGTTTTTACAACGCGTACCGTTACATCGCGGTCGTTACAACGACTGCGATGTTACCACGCCATGCCTTTACAACGCAAGTCTTTACATCGACTTGCACTAGATGGCGTGCTAACATTAGAAAAGCTTAATTTACTATTCCAACTCCAGTCCACTTAACAGTAGGGAAGGTGTTGGGATAGTAAACTACACTATTTGTAATGTTAGCACGCCATCTAGCGCAAGTCGATGTAAAGACTTGCGTTGTAATGGCATGGCGTGGTAACATCGCAGTCGTTGTAACGATTGCGATGTAACTGCATCGCGGTGTACTAACCGCGATGTAAAGGATGTTCCCCATTTCATGAACCCCCAAGGGGCGCTTGTGAGATCAAAGGGGACCACAGCAAACTGGAAATGCTTGTGTCCAATCATGAACCGCAGGTAGCGCAGGTGGCTGGCAGGACGAATATAAGGAAATAGGTATATTTATTCTGCCAGAGGAAGGCATTGAGAGGGTGTAATTCTAAAAAGACCTCAATCCTGCTTGGGCACCAGAAAGTAACAGAAATAACAGCCACGTCCTACTTCTGGTGCTGGCACCCTCTCAACAGCCCCTTTGGACAAAAGTGCTTGCACTTCCAGCCACAACATAGAGAGATGGTCCTCTGTCAGTCACTGGGGGGACGGTGGAAGGTGTGTCGAAAAAGAAACAAAGGGAAAGGCATCCCCCTTGCCAATATTCCGTAGGACCCATCTTTCTGACACGATTCCTAGCCAGTCCGGTAAGAATCGGTAGTACAATTTATAATAAAAAAAACTAAAAATGTCATACTCCTGCCTTTTTAAGAAAAGCAAAAACTAGGGCCCGAGGGTGCTACATATTTTGAATGGGGAGGCGGTGTGTGGCCCTCCCCTCCCTGAGCCTTTTGTAGGCCCCAGGGACCACATCCCTCAGGCTCAATTGATTTATAAAGGGGAGGGGGATATGAAGCCCCCATCCATGGGCCATTTCCAAGCCCCAGGGACCCCATCCTTGCGGTCGATTGATTTATACAGCACGGGGGGGTGGCTTCCTTCCTAGGCCATTTCCAGGCCCTGTTGACCACCATCCCACGGGACAAAATTAAACTTTACTGGGAGGGAGAGTGCCCCCCTCCCCAAGCCACATTGAGGTCCCGGGGGCCCTATTCCCCAGGGCAGTGTACACCATTTGCGGGGGTGCAGCCCCCCTCCCCAAGCCATGGTATGGCCCTGGGATCCAATCGTCTGGGGCCAGCTCAATGACAATGTGCGTGACGTGACAAGATAGTGTAGTAGACATTTCTACCAGGGCTCCCATCAACATGGACTGAATCCGCCAAATATCTTGCAGTGCCCTGGCAGAACATCCCCCATCGCTGATTTAGCATACTAGTGCTTTCAACCTGAGGTCCGCCAAGGGATTAATATTACCGACCGGAGCGAATAGTGTGCTCTGACAGGACAGCGGCCTGTGAGACAACCGTCGCCATTTTCTCTGCTCCATGGGGGTTGGGTTGAGAGGCATCCAGTAACTGAATTCGGGACGAGTAGCTGAGACCCAGATGGGTGGGTGTAATGAAAGGTCTCAGATGCCCCTTGGACCAAGGTTTGGACCGTCACTTTCCGAGGGAGAGAATATCAGTTCCAAACTTATGGAATATAACATATACACAGCACTTCCTAAGGTGGCCAAACTTTCAACACTCCCCCAAAGGCAAGGCAAGAAAACAATATCACATGAGTCTCCTCTAGACCAAGGTAACACACACAACACTTCTCTAGAGCGAGATATACTTTGCACATCGCTTGCCAGGAGTAGAACAACTTCCTATAACACAATTACCTGCTAGAAGGGAATTCACCCATCCTTCTACAACAGAATACTTGGCCAAGAAGAGTCCACACCTCCTGCTACAAGGAAAAGACTAATTTGTATATCTGGGATATATTTATTAGTAAATAGCACCACACGGTAAGCCAAATGCACCTATCATAGCAGACTCTAACATATCAATAGTATGATTGAAACACAATCAAGGCAAACATATATGTAGAAATATATATATGTATATAAATGTATGGAACCTGAAAATAAAGTTATAGTGAGCAAGAACAGTAGGAAAACTAGAAATGAGTGGAACACCTCACCAACTGTCTGTCCATCCCGTTTCTACTTCGCCAAAGGGGAGTCCGGTTCTTCGGCCGAAACAGGAGACAGTAGTGACACTATACGCCCCATCACCACAGCTGCACGTCTGCCCGGTGATGAACTTCCACCGAACAGAACCCAGACACCTCATTTAGTACAAGTGGAGACGTAAGACGAAGCTCCTGGTGAGCCTCGCCCCCTTTTCTCATCAGTATCCGTACCACTCCGCACCAAGGCCACAGCTTCAGCTGGCCAGGCGTCTGTTATGGCTACAGAGCAGAGCGAGCACATTCCTCTGACAAGATCCAGTTCTTTATGGTCAGTAAAGTGCGAAAAACAAGTGAAAAGGAAAACATGCCCTTCTCACCTAGTGAAGCTCAGAAAATGGCGACAGCTCAGAAAATGGAGTCACTCAAGCATAAGCCTCTATTCACGCAAAAGAGCAAAAATAGTATGCAAGATGACATAAGATAAGGCCAAAGCCAATAGCAAGCACTGCCGTTAAGCAAGATAAAGTCAGAATCTGAAAAGGACATAATCAAGCCCTACTCCATAGCTTATTCTTACTAGGCAGGCCTACACATCACTATATTATGTTATAATATGCTAAATAAGACTGAGATGGTGATGAGCGACCGTCATTATCAGGCTATTTATCCACATAAATGGCACATTCATTACATCGGGTGTGCTAACAGACCCTGCCAAAACAGATGGCCCAATGAGTGACGGTGAACTTACTGCCTACCTGTGATTCTAGCGTGTGTGATGAGGAACTAGCTCTGGTGTGGAGAAAGGGTGCTGAGATGACTGGGCTGCAGCGGTGGTGCAACGGAGATGTGAGCCCTGCGCTAAAGGGGTTGGCTCGGGAGAGGAGTGGGGGCCAGAGCGTCTGCTGGAGTGGAGAGCCCTCGTCCGCTGCATTTCCATGGGGAGGGAGCAGTCTTGGGAGTGTGGGACTGCGATCGAATGTCCTCCACGGCCGCCTTGTGGTTGTCTGCATCAGGCCCGTGGCTCCTTGGGAGGCAGCAGTCGGCGGTCCAGAGCGGAGGACACAAGCTGTCAGAATTGTGGATCCTGGAGTGGCCTCTGCCACGTACACTGGCCAGCCCTGGTGGACTGAGTGACGCCCTAGAGTGAAGACGAGGAGCAGGCTGGAAGCCTGGTGAGGAGGACTAGTGGGCCCTGACGTGAAGATGGCCCAGGCGGGGGCAACTAGCCGACTGCCTCCGAGAGTCCCCCAGGGACCTGGAGAGTGGTGGTGTTGACCGCGACTCCGGGTTAACTGGCCCGCGAGACCAAGACCGGTGAAATCGTCGGAAGGTGAGCCAGGCCCATGTTTGTGAGGCTGGTGTGGAGGTATTCGTATATTGGAGGAGCCTGGCGGGAACTGCCTGGACGCCAGGAGAAACGGGACCACCTTTTTCTTGCTGGGAGTCTTGGGGCTGGCGTCCCAACTAGACAGGGGAGCTGCAGGCATGATCCTGCACATGGAGATCCCCTGAGTGATTGAGAGGCCCTGACTCATGATGGGGCTCACTCCCTGTGGTTCGGAGGGGGCCCCGTCATCTGCATTGTACTGAACGTGCCCCCGGGAGACCGAGAGGAGGCCTAGGGCTGAGCAGGTTGCCCGCTGCGGTCATGTCCCCTAGATTGTGGGAGCAGCAATTGACTGAAATGAGGGAGGACACCTTGGTAACTGTTTGACCCCGGCTGTGGAGCACAACCCCCGGGAGTGACGGTTGGGGCACGTACACTCCATATTTACCCTGAGGTGCATCTGGTAATCCCTGGGATACTCTCTGTGGGGGTCAATGATGGTGAAAGAGAAGGGAAACCAGGCGGCCCAGGCCAACAAAATCCTGAACTATGCATAGCCCTTGCCCCTAGGCCCCGGAGCACAGGAGATGACTATGACTGACCACGGTGAAGGGATACAGAGATAGCCAACCCTCTTTTAGTAGATGTGCTGGCTGTGATTCAAACTACACGAGATGAGATGGTCCATAAGATTGACTCTGTTGCCATTGTGGTCAACTTGCTGCGATGTGATCTATGTAAAGTATCTGGCCGGGTGACCTCTACTGAGCAAAACATGGATACTTTACAAATGGAGATCCATACACTTCGAGACACTGTCCTTGACCTCCAGAAGTGAGTGGTGCAGTTGGATGACCGAGCAGAGGACTCTGAAAGGGGGTCACTCAGAGTAATTTACGTTTTGTAGATTTGCCTGAGAAAGCGGAAGGACCTTCTGCCGAATTATTCCTGGAAGACAGGATTGCAACTGATCTGGCCCCCAAGAGGCTCTCAAACTTTTTTACCATTGAGCGGGCGCACAGAGCACTTTTCCCTCCGTATAAACCTGGTGTGCCGCCAAGACCTATTATTGCACGTTTTTTCTATTTCCGGTACTGAGACGTTTTCTTAAAAACTATCCAAACCTGAGGGCCTTTGTTGTTTGAAGGGCACCCTATTTCAATCTACCCTGACGACATGCAGCGAGTACAGGACCAGCGGAAAACGTTTCTGGAGGTAAAAAGACATCTCCATGACCTTAATCTTAATTACAGCCTCCTCTTCCCAGCCAAACTGTGAGTTCGAAAGCCACGGAAAAGCCTTGTTTTTATTCTCGCCTGCGGGGGCGAGTGACTGGCTGGACTGCCAGGGGCATCTGGGTGCCTGTTTGGTACCCTCTATGGAGTCATACCAATTGTCAACGTCGAGCAGATCCGCCCAAGATCGGAAGTGGCTGAATCAGTGGAGGTCCTGTGATAAGACAAGGAGCCCAGGTTGAATCCGAGCCTGCCCTGATGGAACGTTGCAGGCCACGGAAGCTGTGCCTGATTCGGATAGGACATCCCAGGATCAATTGATAGACCGGAGCCAGAATGAGGATATTGCCATTTAAGGCTTGGACCATTTGCAGCCAGACACGGATATACTTGAATGGGCCAGATAAGTGAAATATGTCTCTGTGATAATATAATAATGGCTGTATATTGTGATAATATGGGGAAGTGGGGAAGTGTTGGAGCTCTGATATGGTGGGATGTTTGCATGAGGTACTGTATGCGGAGTTATTCGTCCAGGATGTATCTAAGTGATGTCAGCGAGGGGCTTAACCCCCAAAAGGTTGGCACCTGGGTGGGGGCTCGAGGACCCAACCTCGCCCCACCAGCTATCCAACCACTAGCGCTGCACAAATATCTGTGGACAGTTAAGACATAGACAATACAAACGGAAAAAGAAATGGAAAACAGAATGAGGATTATGAAAATGTGGTTCTTTATTCTTTGGGGAGACCTCCTACCATGCCTGAGCGATGGAGAGGGCAGCTTTACACTACCTCATATTCAGGCTTTGCATGAGGGGTCCTCTTATGGTTGTCTCCGGGGGCCCCATTCAATATTTACATCTGGTCGAGGATCCCAAAGGGAGGTATGTCATTTTACATGGAAAGCTGGAGGGGAGGGAGATCTGTTTCATCAACATATATGCAGCTAATGTTGACTGCCCTGCTTTCTTCCCCACCGTGATCACAACAGCCAATCCCTACCTGGGTGCAGCGATAATATTGGCAGGCGATGTTAATTGTGTTGTAGATGGATCGCTGGACCGCTAGCCCCTTCAGGTCCATACTAAACCCGGCCTGACTGGGACACTAAGAGATATTGTGGTTGGTTTGCAGTTATGTGACATCTGGAGGGCCCTCACCCTGTGAAGAGATTATTCTCATGTCACTCCCCGGCGTCTGGGACTTTTAGTCGCCTAGACTACTGTTTCCTCTTGATTGAGCTCGCACCTGAGGTGGAAGGGATCACCTACTTGCCCAGATACCTTTTGGATCACTTGCCTGTTCTGTTGAGTCTTGAGGGGTCCATGATCGCCTGGCGATACCCTTGTGGTGTCTTAGGGTGGAGGCACTAACAGATCCTCCCTGTGGTCTCGGACACTATGACACGTTACTTAAAGGAAACTGGGGGTCTGCATCGAGCCAAGCGCTCAAATGGGAGGCCATGAAGGCCGTCCTTAGAGGGGTGTGTATTAAGACGTCATATAGGGTCTGGCGCCAGTTGGAACAGGACATAAACACTCAGGAAGAAAACAGGGTAGATTGGAGACAGAGCTTCCCACAGCCCCCCATACTATGGTGGAGTGGTGTGCAACCCAGGAGGCCATGCAGTAGGATTGGCGCAGTTTAGAAAAATGTATGTATGCTGCACACCGGCAGTGCCTGCACATGGAGGGAGACAAAACAGGAGCTTTGCTGGCCTGACTGCTGAAGTGGAGTTGCCTATGACACCTATATTAGAGCTCCAAGTTAGCAACAATGAGAGAGTGTATACGCAACGTGCGATTACTGAAGTCCTGGCTGTATATCTCGGTAGTGTCTATGCGAAACAAATATCCCCCTCCCCCCATGGGAGGCTGTTCAGGACTTTCTGATCTCGGTCAAACTACCTAGATTAGAACTAGAGACAGCTGGTGCGCTGAATGCTCCTATTAGTAGAGGAGATCCTTGCGGCAAATAGGCGTCTCAAGCTGTCGAAAAGCCCACGGAGTGAGGGGCTGCCAGCTGAGCTTTACCATATGTTTGCCTCACTGTTGGTTGACCACAACGAAGCACTTGAGGCACATTCTCTGCCAGCCTCCATGCATGAGGCCTTGGTGGCTATGATACCAAAACCTGACAGGGACCCTTTAGTGGCTAGCTCCTACAGTCCGATCTTGCTCTTAAACTAGGTTTTGAAAGTTCTTAGTGGGAATCTGGCAGCCGCCTTCTTCCGCACATGCCTCTTCTATTACATACAGATCAAGCGGGATTTATCCCGAAGCGTAGTACCACTCATAACTTATGGCGCCTGGAGCATGAGCCGCACGCCCATGCCTCATGGAAGATGATTATGCTCTAGTGCTTCTAGACAGAGCAAGCCTTCAATTCAGTTGAACTGGTCTTATGGCTGGCAGGTTCTTCAACAAGTTGGAGTGGGCCTGGGTTTCCTTAAATGGGTCCAATTGCTTTATACCGCTCACTCTGCCTAAATATGAGCAGGAAGACTGGTATCAAACCCATTTGAGCTGTGGGGGGAGTGGCCAACTGCCAGGCATGGAGGACGTGAGCTGAGAGAGCTCCGTCCTTACCCTGACAATAAGCTGAATATCCTGCATTTCTCTGGACCGGCGTGGCTGGGTCACCCATATTCCTGTGGCGGAACACTTCTGGACCCGGTGGCTGCGTTTTTTAGCGCCGTAGACCTGGCAGATTCTGCATAATTGTGTGCTGCTCCTGGATGACACCGGGGCTGTGGAGAGACGAGGGGCGGAGCTGCGTCTGATGTGAGGTGAGCCCGCTAGACATCGCAGTTCCTGCCGTGACTATGGTGATTGTGAGAGGCATCGGTGGAGGAGCTGCAGACACTGTTCCGGCTTGGCGGTGAGAAGGGGGGCACCCGCGGCAGACAATCGCTGGCCTGTTTGCTGCGCAGCGACAACGGCCGCGGGATCCAAAATGGCGGATGCGGCCGACTGCGACTCTGGGTGAAAACGCGAGGCGCCGCGTTGAGTTTATGTGCGACTGGAGAGAGTGTTGACACGGCAGAGCGCTGGTCCTGCGGGTGCCTAATTGAGTCATTAACTGGCAGCCTGTGAGGGGCCTCCCCTGCTCCTACACTGGATGCGGCGGTGTTCTCCAATGACGGCGGAAGGTCGCAATCTACGGGGAGATTCTTTGGGGCATTCTGCACACATTGTGCCGACCTCGAGGCATGTTTTGAGCATCTGCTGTATAGACCAACGTGCTGTGCTAATGTAAGGGCTACTTCTGAACATTTGCACCCCCCGCCCCCATGATTGGCGACCACACGTGCCGGCGATAGTGACGCTCTCCACCAGTGGAGGAATGCCCAAAAGTAGACTGGGAGTGCAGTGATACTACCACCGTTGGGACTGCTCTGATACCTACTGTGGTGTGGTGACCAGCTTTCCTAAAGGCGAACACTAGGAGTGGAGGTCCGGTACAGGACTGGGGGTGCTGTGAATTGCGGAACTCGCATCTGCAGACACAATTTGTTCATGCAGATGTCCTGAGCCTCCTGGGGAGCATAATACTATACGCTGAAGGGACCTGGTGGCCTCCCAAGTGAACATCCTGGAGCAGAAACGGACGGGTGGATGCCGTGGCACGATGGGGCGCAACAAAAACAAACACACAGATGCGGCCGCGGATTGCGAAGGGCAGCTTGCATTTGGTAGTGACCCCTCCAATGCTTTGGACAATGATGTGATACCTCCCACTGGGACGGATCCCCATGATGCTAAGCTTAATCCTGAAGGAAATACGTGACTCACGGACGGCACTGGAGGCACGAATGGGAACAATGTCTACCAATCTCGGTTTATTGCAAGCGGACCACAAGAATCTTGCTGACAAGGTCAAACCGAATAAACTGGCGCTGGACGATCTCATACCCCAGCAGACCATGCATTCCACCCAACTGGAACAATTTCAACGTCAACTTAGGGGTTTGCAGGATAGAGTGGACGATTTGAAGGGAGGTCCCGCCTCAATAATGTCCGCATACTTGGAATACCGGAGCGCAGTGAGGGGTCTAACCCCAAGCAGTTTGTGGAGGACTGGCTAAGGGATTATGTGGCGAAGGTGGGCCTCACATCCCTGTACAGTGTGGAAAGAGCACACCGGGTGCCTCCCAGACCTCCTCAGCCAGCTGCACCACCCCGCCCGCTGATAGCACGCATACTACATTACAAGGACCGTGACACGATCCTGCGGGCAGCTAGGGAGAATGCTCCCATACGTTTTGAGAACAGGACAATTTCTCTCTACCCAGATTTTACCCCGGCAGTCCAGAAAGCCAGAGCTACTTTTCTAGGAGTCAAGAAGAACCTATGCGCACGTAACTTGAAATATGCACTGCTTTTCCCAGCTCGGCTGAAAGTAGTCTACGGACAAAAATCATACTTTTTTAAAAACCCAGAGGTAGCAGCGGACTAGCTTTGAATAACTTTTACTCCGGAGACTTCTCAGACCTCACTTCCATCGGGACAACTACGACGGGTCTCTCCGATACGGTCTACTGGACTACCCAGACCGGGACATGACAGTCGTGTGGACACTATGGACACTGGCCCAATGTCGGAACAGATCATGAACAGCCAGATGGATGCACTACTGACAGCGGCGGCTTTGGCTGCTCACGATGCCCAGGCTGCGGCGACCTCGGTGCACTCATCGGATGTGGACACAGTGCGCTCTGACTCTGAGACTAGTATAACACTGTTCCCTTTGATTACAGCACAGATTGCCAGAGACTTCTAATGCTGCATTACGGGATGTCCGGGAGCGGTAACGTATACTTGGGTTATGCAATATATATTACTGTTGGTAGCTGCTTTAGTGGGTCTAGAGTAACTAAGTTGTATAGGGAAGTATACTAATGTAACAAGGACAGTTTCAAAAGGGCAATGTGTTGTTTATACAAACTGTCACAGTTCTGGCCTTCACCCCCCAGGCGATTGCGATAAGGCATTTATTGTTCAAAATCCATGTTGGACTTCTGTTTCAGGTTTGGTCCTCTGATATTTTCTAGGTGAACCTAGTATTGGGGTATTCATATGTTTTTGCACACTTGGCTTATAGGCAGTTCATGTTTACAGGGATTCTGTCTCCACATGTCACATGGCAACTACATTATCTGCACCACGATGGCAGTACATAATAAATACACCTACCTGGAACGTGAGGGGCATGGGTTCTATTCATAAAAGACACCGTATCCTGGCGCAACTCAATAGAAGGAAGGTTGATATCGCTTACCTGCAAGAAACTCATCTTAATGCTGATGAGGCAGCCAAGCTGCAGAAGAAATGAAGGGGCAACTGTTTGCCACAACATACTCAGGTTTTTTCCAGGGTAGCGGCGGTGTTGGTGAGAAATAATGTTCCTTTCAGGCTTCTAGAGCAGAAAATAGATGTCAACGGCAGATATGTGATACGTCATGGCTTGTTGGACGGAGCTCATGTGGTTATGGGTTGTATATATGCACCGAACGACGATCAGAATAAATATCTGGCTACACTGGGTGTAGCATTGACAGACTGAGCCGAATACCCTTGGGTGTTGGGGGGTGACTTTAATGCGGGATTAGACATTGACTTAGAAAGGTCTCACCCCCCACTACACGCTACGGAAAGCAAAAAACAAGCTGAAGCACTTAAGGGTTGAACAGAGGGATGGGAAATTCATGGTGCATGGCAAGCAAGACATCTAGGACACAGGGAATATTCTTTTTAATCACCATCACACAGACTGCACACTCGGATAGATCGGTTTCTCTGTTCCGGAACCTTGATGGGGTCCATTGCTTCTGTGCTCCATATGGGCAAAACCCTATCGGATCACAATCCGGTGGAATTAACTCTATAGTGGGGCAAGGTTCCAACTCCGATAGTGACTTGGAAGTTGAAGCCAACGATGCTAGAGGATCCGGTCTTCCGTGATGCCCTCTCAGAGGCAATTGTACATTATTTCTCAGAGAACGCGGGGACTGCTAGTACTCACCAGATGGAATGGGATGCCTTTAAAACGGTCATCAGGGGAGTGGCAATTAGTACTAAGACAGGAGTTCGGCTTGCTCTGATGGAACGACTAGCGGAGATAGAGGGTAGCTTGGCTGCGTTGGAGGGGGAGGCTTCAGGGACAAATGAGCAATTGACACAATTATGAGAGGCTAACATTCAATACGCAGAATTACTTGAGGATTTACGCGTTGTCGATCACTGGCTGTACACGCAGAAACAACACACACAGGCTGACAGGTCGGGCCGTTACTAGCACGGTTGGTCCGAAACGCTCCTTTGCCCACACCCATATTGGAAATTCGTAACAGGGAGGATGTTGTGGTAAACACACAATTAGACATTAATACCGCGTTTAGGGACTACTATGAGCACCTCTATGGTCCATTGCCTGGATTTACCGACACTGCTTTTGAACCCTTCTTCAACGGATTAGGCTTACCGCAGCTCACACAACAACAGCACGATGAGTTAGCACGACCAATAATGGGGGCGGAAATCTGGCAGGCGATTAAAGCTTTACCACGTAACAAAACCCCAGGGAACGATGGCCTACCCGGTTGAATTTTACGCTGTATATTCCGATTTTTTGATTCCTTATTTACAATGCATACATCACGAGTAGTTAGACAAAGGTGGGCTCCCCGCTACTTCACTGCAAGCGCAAGTGGTTTCGTTGCTAAAGCCTGGGAGGGATGGATTGCTCATCTTGAGTTATAGGCCCTTATCACTCCTTAACACGGATTATAAAATCCTGAGCAAGTTATTGCCCACTCGCCTTTGTCAGTTTATCCCCACACTAATACACACTGATCAATGTGGGTTTGTGCCTGGTAGGAACACGGCACTCAACATCAGACGCCTACACCAGGTCATGTTGGACACACTTGACACGGGTACTAAGGAAGGTTGCATATCACTTGATTTGAGGCAGGCATTCGACTCCTTACGTTGGGACTACATGGTCTATGACCTTGCACGATTTGGTTTACTTGATGAATATATAGTGTGGGTACGTTTTCTATACACGAACCCTACTGCGCGGGCGTGCACGGGTCAGCATATTTCGAGGCAATATCCAGGGCCTGGGGAACCAGACAGGGCTGACCCTGGTCACCGTTGTTGTTTATCCTAGCACTGGAACCACTTCTGCACAAATTCCGTTCTTTTGCAAGCTGTAGGGAAATAACGTGAGGTCGTGCATCTCACACTGTCTCCGCATATGCGGATGATCTTATTCTTTATATCAAAGACATGGACGCAGACCCACACCCAATGCCCTCCATCTTTAAGTCATTCCAGGAACTTTCTGGCCTGACTATTAATGCTGCCAAGTCGTATGCATTATTTCTTTGATAGCTCGGCGAGAAGCGGTCACTTTACGTTCGGCCCCTGGACCTTCCACATAACACCTGATACTTTTAAATATCTCGGAATACAGATCTACCGCACTGCCACGGACCTCCTAGATGGCAACTTGACGCGTGCAATCAAATCTCAAATCCAATTCTGGGTTTCGCTGCCCCTGTTGGTGGCGGACAGAGTAACCATCACTAAAATGATGCTGCTGCCGCCGCTCCTTTATTTTTTACCAATCTACATATAGTTGTCCCCTCAAGAATTTTTAAAGTATTGAACTCTCTGGTGATAGTCCTAATATGGGGCACGGGGCGCAGACGCATAAGCCTAGCGAAATTACAATTAACTACGAAGCAAGGGCGGATGGGGATGCCGGATTTACGCATGTATTGCTACGCTAGCCAATTGCAGTGGCTAGCATAGAGCTGGACATGTCACTATGGGATAGGGGCAAGGGGGTCGTCCACAGGCTATTACTACCTCAGGCCCCCCTATCGGCATCGACACCCCACTTGCTAAAGATAGCCATTACGTACTGGAGAAATGCAGTGGGATATACTGGACGGATGACACCGAATGCTCCCACTATTCCTTAACTGGGTGTCCCTACACGATCGGGACTGATCACTAACCGTGATTTGCAGGCATCGACTGAAGCGGGCGTCACCATGATAGGAGAGTTCTATTCAGAGGGTGTATTAATGACACATGCAACATTTGTAAGCGCACATGGTGCCCCCGATACACTGTTCCTGCTACATGCACATATATCCAGATATATCACCATAAACTCCTTCAAGAAAGAGATGAGGCCACAGTAGGGGAGACCACGGGGTAATAACTCCAACACCGCCTTCTCTTCTTCCGGACATGAAGGTGGATACTGGTTCATCCAATCACTTGGACACAAGAGAATTCCGCCGCAGCAGAGACCAGCGAGAACCAGACCACTTGACGATGCGGGGACCCCAGAAGCGCGTTGCTGGAGAGCGCGCTCAATTATCACCATAAACTCCTTCAAGAAAGAGATGAGGCCACAGTAGGGGAGACCACGGGGGCATCTTTATTCAAGAGCACAACACGGCGAATGCATTTCGGCTGGAACAGCCTTCTTCAGCGCCAACAAAGTTCAGGAGGTGTGACTGACAACGTGCATTTCAGTGTCCTGCCGCAAGGTGATTGGTTGCGGTCCGCTCCACCCATAAAGTAATTGCCTTTTGATCACCTGCAGTAGCTCACATGATGCCTGTGAACCACAGTTCCCAGAATGCTGTTGTTTATCCAGGTAGGTAAAGGGTGGGAAATCCGGTGATTGCGCGGAATAGGGCACCACGATGTCGCCAAAACCAATTTCCTGCTTGAAATGTACTGGAAGTAAAGCGTCCCCCTGGGTCCCCATCCGCATCAACCCCCAAGGGTTTAGGAATACAATCGGCGAGGATAGGAATGGCGATCCATACCACCCAGAGTGGAGTAATAACTCCAACACCGCCTTCTCTTCTTCCGGACCTGGAGGTGGATACTGGTTCATCCAATCACTTGGACACAAGAGAATTCCGCCGCAGCAGAGACCAGCGAGAACCAGACCACTTGACGATGCGGGGACCCCAGAAGCGCGTTGCTGGAGAGCGCGCTCAATTATCACCATAAACTCCTTCAAGAAAGAGATGAGGCCACAGTAGGGGAGACCACGGGGGCATCTTTATTCAAGAGCACAACACGGCGAATGCATTTCGGCTGGAACAGCCTTCTTCAGCGCCAAAATAGTTCAGGAGGTGTGACTGACAACGTGCATTTCAGTGTCCTGTCGCAAGGTGATTGGTTGCGGTCCGCTCCACCCATAAAGTAATTGCCTTTTGATCACCTGCAGTAGCTCACACGATGCCTGTGAACCACAGTTCCCAGAATGCTGTTGTTTATCCAGGTAGGTAAAGGGTGGGAAATCCGGTGATTGCGCGGAATAGGGCACCACGATGTCGCCAAAACCAATTTCCTGCTTGAAATGTACTGGAAGTAAAGCGTCCCCCTGGGTCCCCATCCGCATCAACCCCCAAGGGTTTAGGAATCCAATCGGCGGGGATAGGAATGGCGATCCATACCACCCAGAGTGGAGTAATAACTCCAACACCGCCTTCTCTTCTTCCGGACCTGGAGGTGGATACTGGTTCATCCAATCACTTGGACACAAGAGAATTCCGCCGCAGCAGAGACCAGCGAGAACCAGACCACTTGACGATGCGGGGACCCCAGAAGCGCGTTGCTGGAGAGCGCGCTCAATTATCACCATAAACTCCTTCAAGAAAGAGATGAGGCCACAGTAGGGGAGACCACGGGGGCATCTTTATTCAAGAGCACAACACGGCGAATGCATTTCGGCTGGAACAGCCTTCTTCAGCGCCAACAAAGTTCAGGAGGTGTGACTGACAACGTGCATTTCAGTGTCCTGCCGCAAGGTGATTGGTTGCGGTCCGCTCCACCCATAAAGTAATTGCCTTTTGATCACCTGCAGTAGCTCACACGATGCCTGTAAACCACAGTTCCCAGAATGCTGTTGTTTATCCAGGTAGGTAAAGGGTGGGAAATCCGGTGATTGCGCGGAATAGGGCACCACGATGTCGCCAAAACCAATTTCCTGCTTGAAATGTACTGGAAGTAAAGCGTCCCCCTGGGTCCCCATCCGCATCAACCCCCAAGGGTTTAGGAATCCAATCGGCGGGGATAGGAATGGCGATCCATACCACCCAGAGTGGAGTAATAACTCCAACACCGCCTTCTCTTCTTCCGGACATGAAGGTGGATACTGGTTCATCCAATCACTTGGACACAAGAGAATTCCGCCGCAGCAGAGACCAGCGAGAACCAGACCACTTGACGATGCGGGGACCCCAGAAGCGCGTTGCTGGAGAGCGCGCTCAATTATCACCATAAACTCCTTCAAGAAAGAGATGAGGCCACAGTAGGGGAGACCACGGGGGCATCTTTATTCAAGAGCACAACACGGCGAATGCATTTCGGCTGGAACAGCCTTCTTCAGCGCCAACAAAGTTCAGGAGGTGTGACTGACAACGTGCATTTCAGTGTCCTGCCGCAAGGTGATTGGTTGCGGTCCGCTCCACCCATAAAGTAATTGCCTTTTGATCACCTGCAGTAGCTCACATGATGCCTGTGAACCACAGTTCCCAGAATGCTGTTGTTTATCCAGGTAGGTAAAGGGTGGGAAATCCGGTGATTGCGCGGAATAGGGCACCACGATGTCGCCAAAACCAATTTCCTGCTTGAAATGTACTGGAAGTAAAGCGTCCCCCTGGGTCCCCATCCGCATCAACCCCCAAGGGTTTAGGAATACAATCGGCGAGGATAGGAATGGCGATCCATACCACCCAGAGTGGAGTAATAACTCCAACACCGCCTTCTCTTCTTCCGGACCTGGAGGTGGATACTGGTTCATCCAATCACTTGGACACAAGAGAATTCCGCCGCAGCAGAGACCAGCGAGAACCAGACCACTTGACGATGCGGGGACCCCAGAAGCGCGTTGCTGGAGAGCGCGCTCAATTATCACCATAAACTCCTTCAAGAAAGAGATGAGGCCACAGTAGGGGAGACCACGGGGGCATCTTTATTCAAGAGCACAACACGGCGAATGCATTTCGGCTGGAACAGCCTTCTTCAGCGCCAACATAGTTCAGGAGGTGTGACTGACAACGTGCATTTCAGTGTCCTGTCGCAAGGTGATTGGTTGCGGTCCGCTCCACCCATAAAGTAATTGCCTTTTGATCACCTGCAGTAGCTCACACGATGCCTGTGAACCACAGTTCCCAGAATGCTGTTGTTTATCCAGGTAGGTAAAGGGTGGGAAATCCGGTGATTGCGCGGAATAGGGCACCACGATGTCGCCAAAACCAATTTCCTGCTTGAAATGTACTGGAAGTAAAGCGTCCCCCTGGGTCCCCATCCGCATCAACCCCCAAGGGTTTAGGAATCCAATCGGCGGGGATAGGAATGGCGATCCATACCACCCAGAGTGGAGTAATAACTCCAACACCGCCTTCTCTTCTTCCGGACCTGGAGGTGGATACTGGTTCATCCAATCACTTGGACACAAGAGAATTCCGCCGCAGCAGAGACCAGCGAGAACCAGACCACTTGACGATGCGGGGACCCCAGAAGCGCGTTGCTGGAGAGCGCGCTCAATTATCACCATAAACTCCTTCAAGAAAGAGATGAGGCCACAGTAGGGGAGACCACGGGGGCATCTTTATTCAAGAGCACAACACGGCGAATGCATTTCGGCTGGAACAGCCTTCTTCAGCGCCAACAAAGTTCAGGAGGTGTGACTGACAACGTGCATTTCAGTGTCCTGCCGCAAGGTGATTGGTTGCGGTCCGCTCCACCCATAAAGTAATTGCCTTTTGATCACCTGCAGTAGCTCACACGATGCCTGTGAACCACAGTTCCCAGAATGCTGTTGTTTATCCAGGTAGGTAAAGGGTGGGAAATCCGGTGATTGCGCGGAATAGGGCACCACGATGTCGCCAAAACCAATTTCCTGCTTGAAATGTACTGGAAGTAAAGCGTCCCCCTGGGTCCCCATCCGCATCAACCCCCAAGGGTTTAGGAATCCAATCGGCGGGGATAGGAATGGCGATCCATACCACCCAGAGTGGAGTAATAACTCCAACACCGCCTTCTCTTCTTCCGGACCTGGAGGTGGATACTGGTTCATCCAATCACTTGGACACAAGAGAATTCCGCCGCAGCAGAGACCAGCGAGAACCAGACCACTTGACGATGCGGGGACCCCAGAAGCGCGTTGCTGGAGAGCGCGCTCAATTATCACCATAAACTCCTTCAAGAAAGAGATGAGGCCACAGTAGGGGAGACCACGGGGGCATCTTTATTCAAGAGCACAACACGGCGAATGCATTTCGGCTGGAACAGCCTTCTTCAGCGCCAACAAAGTTCAGGAGGTGTGACTGACAACGTGCATTTCAGTGTCCTGCCGCAAGGTGATTGGTTGCGGTCCGCTCCACCCATAAAGTAATTGCCTTTTGATCACCTGCAGTAGCTCACACGATGCCTGTAAACCACAGTTCCCAGAATGCTGTTGTTTATCCAGGTAGGTAAAGGGTGGGAAATCCGGTGATTGCGCGGAATAGGGCACCACGATGTCGCCAAAACCAATTTCCTGCTTGAAATGTACTGGAAGTAAAGCGTCCCCCTGGGTCCCCATCCGCATCAACCCCCAAGGGTTTAGGAATCCAATCGGCGGGGATAGGAATGGCGATCCATACCACCCAGAGTGGAGTAATAACTCCAACACCGCCTTCTCTTCTTCCGGACATGAAGGTGGATACTGGTTCATCCAATCACTTGGACACAAGAGAATTCCGCCGCAGCAGAGACCAGCGAGAACCAGACCACTTGACGATGCGGGGACCCCAGAAGCGCGTTGCTGGAGAGCGCGCTCAATTATCACCATAAACTCCTTCAAGAAAGAGATGAGGCCACAGTAGGGGAGACCACGGGGGCATCTTTATTCAAGAGCACAACACGGCGAATGCATTTCGGCTGGAACAGCCTTCTTCAGCGCCAACAAAGTTCAGGAGGTGTGACTGACAACGTGCATTTCAGTGTCCTGCCGCAAGGTGATTGGTTGCGGTCCGCTCCACCCATAAAGTAATTGCCTTTTGATCACCTGCAGTAGCTCACACGATGCCTGTGAACCACAGTTCCCAGAATGCTGTTGTTTATCCAGGTAGGTAAAGGGTGGGAAATCCGGTGATTGCGCGGAATAGGGCACCACGATGTCGCCAAAACCAATTTCCTGCTTGAAATGTACTGGAAGTAAAGCGTCCCCCTGGGTCCCCATCCGCATCCACCCCCAAGGGTTTAGGAATCCAATCGGCGGGGATAGGAATGGCGATCCATACCACCCAGAGTGGAGTAATAACTCCAACACCGCCTTCTCTTCTTCCGGACCTGGAGGTGGATACTGGTTCATCCAATCACTTGGACACAAGAGAATTCCGCCGCAGCAGAGACCAGCGAGAACCAGACCACTTGACGATGCGGGGACCCCAGAAGCGCGTTGCTGGAGAGCGTGCTCAATTATCACCATAAACTCCTTCAAGAAAGAGATGAGGCCACAGTAGGGGAGACCACGGGGGCATCTTTATTCAAGAGCACAACACGGCGAATGCATTTCGGCTGGAACAGCCTTCTTCAGCGCCAACAAAGTTCAGGAGGTGTGACTGACAACGTGCATTTCAGTGTCCTGCCGCAAGGTGATCGGTTGCGGTCCGCTCCACCCATAAAGTAATTGCCTTTTGATCACCTGCAGTAGCTCACACGATGCCTGTGAACCACAGTTCCCAGAATGCTGTTGTTTATCCAGGTAGGTAAAGGGTGGGAAATCCGGTGATTGCGCGGAATAGGGCACCACGATGTCGCCAAAACCAATTTCCTGCTTGAAATGTACTGGAAGTAAAGCGTCCCCCTGGGTCCCCATCCGCATCAACCCCCAAGGGTTTAGGAATCCAATCGGCGGGGATAGGAATGGCGATCCATACCACCCAGAGTGGAGTAATAACTCCAACACCGCCTTCTCTTCTTCCGGACCTGAAAGTGGATACTGGTTCATCCAATCACTTTGACACAAGAGAATTCCGCCGCAGCAGAGACCAGCGAGAACCAGACCACTTGACGATGCGGGGACCCCAGAAGCGCGTTGCTGGAGAGCGCGCTCAATTATCACCATAAACTCCTTCAAGAAAGAGATGAGGCCACAGTAGGGGAGACCACGGGGGCATCTTTATTCAAGAGCACAACACGGCGAATGCATTTCGGCTGGAACAGCCTTCTTCAGCGCCAACAAAGTTCAGGAGGTATGACTGACAACGTGCATTTCAGTGTCCTGCCGCAAGGTGATTGGTTGCGGTCCGCTCCACCCATAAAGTAATTGCCTTTTGATCACCTGCAGTAGCTCACACGATGCCTGTGAACCACAGTTCCCAGAATGCTGTTGTTTATCCAGGTAGGTAAAGGGTGGGAAATCCGGTGATTGCGCGGAATAGGGCACCACGATGTCGCCAAAACCAATTTCCTGCTTGAAATGTACTGGAAGTAAAGCGTCCCCCTGGGTCCCCATCCGCATCAACCCCCAAGGGTTTAGGAATCCAATCGGCGGGGATAGGAATGGCGATCCATACCACCCAGAGTGGAGTAATAACTCCAACACCGCCTTCTCTTCTTCCGGACCTGGAGGTGGATACTGGTTCATCCAATCACTTGGACACAAGAGAATTCCGCCGCAGCAGAGACCAGCGAGAACCAGACCACTTGACGATGCGGGGACCCCAGAAGCGCGTTGCTGGAGAGCGCGCTCAATTATCACCATAAACTCCTTCAAGAAAGAGATGAGGCCACAGTAGGGGAGACCACGGGGGCATCTTTATTCAAGAGCACAACACGGCGAATGCATTTCGGCTGGAACAGCCTTCTTCAGCGCCAACAAAGTTCAGGAGGTGTGACTGACAATGTGCATTTCAGTGTCCTGCCGCAAGGTGATCGGTTGCGGTCCGCTCCACCCATAAAGTAATTGCCTTTTGATCACCTGCAGTAGCTCACACGATGCCTGTGAACCACAGTTCCCAGAATGCTGTTGTTTATCCAGGTAGGTAAAGGGTGGGAAATCCGGTGATTGCGCGGAATAGGGCACCACGATGTCGCCAAAAACAATTTCCTGCTTGAAATGTACTGGAAGTAAAGCGTCCCCCTGGGTCCCCATCCGCATCAACCCCCAAGGGTTTAGGAATCCAATCGGCGGGGATAGGAATGGCGATCCATACCACCCAGAGTGGAGTAATAACTCCAACACCGCCTTCTCTTCTTCCGGACCTGGAGGTGGATACTGGTTCATCCAATCACTTGGACACAAGAGAATTCCGCCGCAGCAGAGACCAGCGAGAACCAGACCACTTGACGATGCGGGGACCCCAGAAGCGCGTTGCTGGAGAGCGCGCTCAATTATCACCATAAACTCCTTCAAGAAAGAGATGAGGCCACAGTAGGGGAGACCACGGGGGCATCTTTATTCAAGAGCACAACACGGCGAATGCATTTCGGCTGGAACAGCCTTCTTCAGCGCCAACAAAGTTCAGGAGGTGTGACTGACAACGTGCATTTCAGTGTCCTGCCGCAAGGTGATTGGTTGCGGTCCGCTCCACCCATAAAGTAATTGCCTTTTGATCACCTGCAGTAGCTCACACGATGCCTGTGAACCACAGTTCCCAGAATGCTGTTGTTTATCCAGGTAGGTAAAGGGTGGGAAATCCGGTGATTGCGCGGAATAGGGCACCACGATGTCGCCAAAACCAATTTCCTGCTTGAAATGTACTGGAAGTAAAGCGTCCCCCTGGATCCCCATCCGCATCAACCCCCAAGGGTTTAGGAATCCAATCGGCGGGGATAGGAATGGCGATCCATACCACCCAGAGTGGAGTAATAACTCCAACACCGCCTTCTCTTCTTCCGGACCTGGAGGTGGATACTGGTTCATCCAATCACTTGGACACAAGAGAATTCCGCCGCAGCAGAGACCAGCGAGAACCAGACCACTTGACGATGCGGGGACCCCAGAAGCGCGTTGCTGGAGAGCGCGCTCAATTATCACCATAAACTCCTTCAAGAAAGAGATGAGGCCACAGTAGGGGAGACCACGGGGGCATCTTTATTCAAGAGCACAACACGGCGAATGCATTTCGGCTGGAACAGCCTTCTTCAGCGCCAACAAAGTTCAGGAGGTATGACTGACAACGTGCATTTCAGTGTCCTGCCGCAAGGTGATTGGTTGCGGTCCGCTCCACCCATAAAGTAATTGCCTTTTGATCACCTGCAGTAGCTCACACGATGCCTGTGAACCACAGTTCCCAGAATGCTGTTGTTTATCCAGGTAGGTAAAGGGTGGGAAATCCGGTGATTGCGCGGAATAGGGCACCACGATGTCGCCAAAACCAATTTCCTGCTTGAAATGTACTGGAAGTAAAGCGTCCCCCTGGGTCCCCATCCAGATATATCCAGATATATACGCACTACATGGTCACCCGAAGGCACTGAACCGAACACGAATACGCTACTTACCATGCAATACCTCATGGGTAACGGGGCACGCCTGACAAAATGGCTGACTCACGGAATTCGGACTGAGAAGGCGATCTCATTAAGACCGTTGCGTGACAAGTGGGAAGAGGACGTAGGCCGCGAATTTACAGTCAAGGAATGGAACACTATACTGGGATACCCCAAGAAAGTATCTCGTAATCCAAAATTTAAATTTATTCAATTGATGCTATTACACAGAGCTTATTTAACCCCACGCAGATTGTCTGCTATGGCTCAAGGAGCGAATTATTCCAGCCCACGCTGCCACGCACCAAATGCAGGGCTGATACACATGATATGGGACTGCCCTCGACTGGGACACTACTGAGCGACGATATGCAAAATACTGTCGGATATAGCCCCGGTGCGTCCTAACGACACCTTGGAATACTGCATACTGGGATTAGGGCCCCGTGAATAGAAGGGAAATTTCACCTGTCGATTTGCTAATCTTGCGCTCCTTTTAGCTAAAAGAGCCATAACCACACGATGGAAGGCCACTAGGGCCCTGTCCCTACAGGACTGGCATACGGAAGTGATGAGATGGGGTAGAGCTGAGGGGGCTGAACTTAAAAGAGAGGAGTATAGGGGCCTACGAAAAACACCGATCTCTTTGAGCTGGAATGCAATGTTGGAGGAATATGCTGCAATAGATATATTATCCTACTAGGAAGTGCTGTCACTATTGAGGGGGAGCTTGGACCATTACTACGAGGCACATGGGCTCCTCACAGCATCCATGGGCTATATTATTATCTTCTTTAGCGGGATTGCATAGTACATCTAAGACAGACCGCGGAGCCGAGATATACACGAATTTCAGATATAGATATGTGTAACTGCTACTATAGCTATTTATTGCTGAGTGTGAGGGGGGTAGGGATGGTGGGTGAGTTTTGTTAGGTTGATGTAGATGTAATTGATATTGATAGATCTAATTGATCATGATATGTTATGCTGCACTCCTAATGTAGACGAAAATGTCAAAAATTACCCGTACTGGCTGGCTGCTAATGACTTTTTCACCGTTTTAGACTTCTATGCATTGATATGCAGGGACTCTCATAGACCTTCGGCAATCTCAATGTGTACTTTTCTAATCTGGTTGTAAATATGTGTAGCTAAGTCATGTACTAATGTGATCGTGTAGCGCTCTACAATGTCTAGCTGATTGTTGTGTAAAATCAATAAAAACTAATAAAAAAATTAAAAAAACATTTGAGCTGTGTCGGGGCACCCATTGGAGCTGCCCTCTATCGCCACTCCTATTTGCGGCCGCTATGGAGCCTCTTGTGGCTGAATTGCGTGGTGGGGTGGGTGCATGGGGGATAACTCTTGGGGAGACCAACCACATGGTCTCCCTATATGCCAAGAATAAGCTGGTGTATTTCCGGCAACCAACACGCTTGGTGCCTATCCTCCTTACGGTGCTGCAGACGTTTGGTGACATCTCAGGTCTCCGTATTAATACGGGGAAATCTAAATTGATCCCCATAGGAAGGCTGGCAGGGAGGTCAACAGATAAGTTACCCTGGGTGGGGTTTCCATGGGACTAAATACTTGGTGATCTGTCTGGCGACTTCAGTCTCCTCATACTTGGATCTTAATATGGGGAGAGTGGTGAATGGAATATGCGGCTCCATACGGTTCTAGAGAGGCTTGCCTCTGTCCCTTATGGGCCCAGCAAGCAATCATTAAAATTATCAATTTGCCACGGTGTCTACATGCACTACAACACTAGCTATACGTTATCCCAAGATGTTGTTTTCAGACCCTGGATGGTTTGTTGGTGGACATCCTGTGGGGTCCCAAACGCAAGATAGTATGCCTTAAAACACTACAGAGAACATGGGGTAGAAGAGGGCTTGAGTTTCCATGCCTGAAATTTTAGTACATTGCTTCCCAACTACAACACGCGGTTCACTGTTTGGATAGTGATTATAATTGGGAGAAGCAACTCCTAGTGGGCATGTACGGTAACTGCACTCTGCTGGATCTTCTGATGCACGGTTACGGGGTCTCCCCCATCACTTTCCCATATTATACAACATGTGGCTATTACCAGGGAGACCGCGGTTAGTAGGGCAGTACGACATGCCCCTATGCCCCGGATATGCCTCTGTGGGCGATAAGACCTCATGTATCGCTGACTCCATGTCTGTGCAGTGCTGGGGGGAGGGAAGATGCCAACTGCTGGGGGATCTCTATGTTAACGGGCAATTTATGACGTGGGAGGAGGCAATGATTACCTTCAATCTGGGGGCGGGACAGTTTTTACAGTATGAAAAGATATCAAGTGTTGCGCAGGAGGTCTGGCCGTCTTTCCCTGAGGAACCTCCCAGTACTATTGTACTGAAGGTAATGTTGTATATGGCCCAAGGCCTTACAGGACGACCTACCGGGTGGGACTCTTCCTGTGCAGACAAAGTGAGGTGCACTGGTTGGGGAACCTCAAACAGAGGGGGAATGGCTGAGGGTCCATAAGGGAGTCTGGGGTGTAAGCTCCAATGCACGTTTTAAACTCTTCCATATAATTTTGTATATCAGACATACCTTACCCCATGGACACTATGTACGATCTATTCGACTCATCCTGGAACATGCCCATGATGTGGGTCGCCAGAGGTGGACTTCCTCCATATGACATGGCCCTGTCCGTCCCTTGCGTCCTACTGGGCAGCTATACTCGCAAGCCTGAGGGAGGCTACAGGTTGGGTTGTTCCCATGGACATCCAACAGGTGCTACTGGGATTACTTCCTGCCCTAAAAAGCAAGAAATGGAGCAGAAGGTTTGTTCTTTTTGTATTGGTATTAGCAAAAAGATGCATTGCCATAGCGGAGCTTCAGCCTGCACCCCCACTGGTTGAGACATGAGTGAGAGACATGTGTGAGTGGGTGACTGCAGAGGCGGTACGAATAAAATGCATCAGTAAAGATGAAAAACTTGAAGACGATCTTCAGGCATGGTACTCTATGCTGTCTGATTTAAGGGAACCGAGGACCCAGAGGGGCATGATACTGCGAGCAAGGGAGGGTCCCTAGAAGCCCCGATAAGTTGACCGTTGGATGGTAGGTGATGGGCGGCCATCGAGAGCCCATTGGGACACCTAGGATGCATATGTACAGTTTACTCTTTCAGTTACACGATGCCCTGACACAGGGAGGGGGGAGTGAAGGGGGGGAGGGAGGGAGGGGGAGTTAATTTGTTAAATATTGGCATGGAGCTCCAAGGACAGGGTGGTGGGGTTCTTGTATCTACTGTATAACACAACTGCAGTGGATCCTATTTAATGATTTTTCATGTTTTAAAATGAGGATTGGGACCTTTTATATGCATAGGAGTGCTGTGCTGCTGCCCTCCTCTTTTCCACATATTTGGATAATACGGGAATTACCAATGATGCTGTATTTTTGTCCATTTACAACTGTGTGGGGGGCGGATGGAAGGGGGACGATAGATATCCCTTAGTTGACTTCCAATAAAAACACTGTCTATGTGATTCCCAAATGCCACTAAAGTGATATTTAAAAAAAAGAATAGAAAGAAAGAAAAGCTACTCCTACAGAGTGGGATCAATTCTGGCTCCCAATTTGGGTACAGGATATGTAAGCAAACAAAGCAACACCAATTTAATATTACTTCACGGTTTTCAAATCTAAGTTATTTTCAACATGTTGGGATCTAATATAAGTTCAACTTCCAGGCATACATTTTTTGTGGAGTTTTGGCCTTTTCTGAACTAAAAAGCCATAAAATAGATGAGGAGAACAAAATTGTTAGAAGCTGGTATTAATAGGTGCATTACAAGCAATGCAGGCAGATAGCATGCACCTCCACTAGCAGAGATTCACAAAGCCTTTACAACAGTCACACAACACGACAATGAGTATGCCTCATGTGCTATCTTTGCTGTTGTGTATCTAATTAGTGGCTCTCTTTACATTCTATGGGGCATATTTACAAGGGCTTATCGCCACAGGAAAGTCACTTTTTGCGGCGGTCCTGTGGTGATAATCCCTTTGCCTTATTTAACCCTTTCCGTGCTCATGACGGAACCACTCCGTCATGAGCCACGGGTGCCGTGTGCTCATGACGGAGTGGTTCCGTCATGCTGCGGCCGTTGGCGGCCGCTCCGCCCACGCGGCGCTAAATCCCCGCCTGTGCGGGCGATTAGCGCAGTGGGTGGAGACGTGAGAGAACCACTCTGTCATGAGCACAGCTCACCCGTGACTCGTGACGGAGTGGTTCCATCACGAGCACAGCGGCACCGCAACTGCCTCCAAACCCCCCCATCGCCGCGGTGGAATTCCTGCCGCGGCGAAGGGGTTGAAAGGCAGAGTTAAGTGGCTTAAGACCTTGTAAATAAGGCCCCCTTTCACACTACACTTAGCTTGAAAGGGGCAGGCAATGAGTGTTGCATGGGTGCTCTGCCGCAAGACCCATTGATTTTGATGCTGCCCACTATTTACAAGGGTGGCATAAATATGGGCAGCGCCAAAATTAAGAACATGGCGAAACGAGGAGAAATGTTTAATTTCTCCTTGTTTTTGCTGTTCCTATGTGTGCGGCATTCTGCAGCACACATAGAAACATCAAATTGCCATGAACGATTGTTATGTGCAGGAAGGTGTCCCTTCTTGCACATAAACAATCATTTTAAAAATGACAATGTGCAACTTCTATGTGTGCTGCGCAATGCAGCACACATAGGAGTTACAAATCACCATTAGTGATTGTTTATGTGCAGGAAGGGATAAACAATCATTCACTCAACGCAGGCACCCTTGCACTATGGTGCAAGGGTGCCTGAGTTGGCACTAGGCAGGTGAATTTACCGTTAGCACTAGGGAAAATGCAGGGATGTGCTGTACCATTGTAAATACGGCCAGCGGGGGCTGCCATAAACAAAGGGTGGTGAGTGAGCAGGAAAGTCACCCTGCTCAGACCCGGGAGTCTGTGGGGTTTCTCAAGCCTGGCTGCTCAATGAAGCTGGGCTGGAGAAAACCTAAGTGCTCATGTGTGTTTTGGTGGGCCTGAGACGTCCGGCCAAACACACATTAGCACTTAGGGAGTGGAGTGCATGTAGCACTCTTCCTCCCCCCTCCCATGCCTATGCCCAGCTCCTCCCTACAGCGCTGGTTAAGAGCCGGCAAATGTAAAATAAAACAATGCCTGAATATCGTTTTATTTTACATTTGCTGGCTTTGAGCCAGGCAGTGCGGCGACGCTCCTCCGTCATTGCGGAGGAGCCGCCACTGAATACGGCGCCTCACTGCATTTTCAGATTGGCGGAGCGTGGCGTTAGCAGTTTTTACTTAACGCCACGCTTCGCCATTCACTTGTAAATATACCCCCAAATGTGGCCAGGTGAAGGTGCTTTCTTTTAGTTCTAAAGCAAAAAAAGAGATGCATTTGCTATACCCACACTATCCATTGTTTCTGAATTCTCTCACACTTGGAACATCTTTTCACTTAACAGTACGGAGGATTTACCTGAAGGCTAATCTTCATATTTTTCAAGATACACAGTGCAATCTGATCAATGCATCCATAGTTCAAGGCATAATCTAGATTCTGGTCAAAGGCATGGCATTCCTACTCATGCTGCTCCACTTATTGGTAGCCTTCAGTACAGTATATCAGTTAAGTCTGGTGACAAACTATCAGATTTCACTGCGCCACTTCTAGGACACCACTGCGTCAAAATCTTGCGCCTGCCTCACAGCAGGCATAAGACTGACGCAGGCATATTTAACATGGAACTTGCCCATGTGTAATGTAACATTGCTGGAGTTACGTCACTTTTGCGACACACTTGAGCAATGCGCCATTACTGCACCTACAGATAAGTCAGAAATACTGATGTATCTGCAACTCCTTGCGACATGGAGTGCCGTACATTAAACACGGCGCATCCATCGTGTCACAAGGAGGGTGCTGTGAAAACTGTTGCATCACTATTTTCACAGAGCAATGCAACAGTTTACATAAATGTGGCCCTAAGTCCGCAAGGGATATCTGGATTTTACATTAAGTATGCATTTGTTATGAAATATTGAAAAAATGACAAATCCTTTCTCCTTATTGGTGCAATTCTGCTTATGTTAAATGTGTTACAATGTAAGCAAAATTCCGTTCCGGAGCAGAAAACAAATTTATATCATCAGGAAGTCAATCCAAGGAAATATTAGTCCAAATCTTGTATGTCAATATTCTTCTTTATTTTCTCATCCTGTTCAAAGCCATAGGTATTTTACAAGTGGCTCATGACAGCAAATAGGCATAGCTGGTATAGCCGAGATGTAGCCAACACGTGTTTCGTCTTGGGTATATCGCCCATCGACTTCATCAGGGCAAACATGAATTTAAGAGCAGGTCCGCCAGAATCCAGGCAAAGCCTGTAAATAGTCCCATTGAGCATGGGTCTTAGCAGAACTTGTATCCCAGGAAATACAGTCAGGCGTATAAACAAATATCTCGAAATTACTAGTATTCCAGGTAGAAACGTTTGTATATGTATATCGGATTTCGGAGAGTACTCCCGTTGTGATTGAGGACTGGATTAGAGAACAATTCCGGCAGCCGATTCAATTCGGGCAAACCGAATCAGAAAGGCTGTCCAAATCAGTCATCGTACTCGCTCATTCGGAAACAAAGTCTATAGAGCTGTGCGAATCGGATCCAGAAAGGCTTGACCTGTCCGAATGCCTTCTGGAACCTATTCGGTCAGTCCTAATGGTTTCCAGGCATCATACTTGGTCGTTCCGGACTGGGAACGAGTCAGTCGGAAACAGGGGCTCCGGATCGGATTCGGCAAACCGGAATCCAATTCAGAGCCCTTCCAAAGGACATCGGAATCAAACCCTGAGTGCGAGTTAACTAGGAGAATCCCTTAAAAAATGCATGTCAGAGAGGGATTATGGGGTGATAAGGGGTACTGTTGGAGAGTGGTAATGAGGGAATTTGAGGAGAGTAGCTCGTGCGTGGGTGCCATAAAAGACTTACACTAGGCGTCACCAGCGCTAAAGCTGGCCCTGCAGTCTATGTTTGGTGGGAGGTGACTATCTGAATTTGTAATTAATTTCTATTGTGTAGCCATTTGTAGGTGATACCATAACAAAACATTTACCTGCCTGGTGTCCACTGTAAAACACCACTGTGCCAGTCTACAATATAAAGAATCACCAACCAAAACAGCCCATCATGATTAATTGACCTGAAAGGGAGCAGTCTTTCAAATACCTATTTTCTCTTGTAACGAGGTTACACACCCTCCCCCCACAATCTTCTTCAGCCCTCCCTCAAGCACAAGTTATGTATACCTAGCAGTGTATATTAATGATGCGAACACAAGTTGGTTTCCTGTTTTGTAAAGGCTGTTTTTTTCCCCCTCTTAGGTTCATCTTTCCTACCACCAGGCTGGGAGCAGAGAGCCAGTTTAGTGACTTTCTGGATGGGCTTGGGCCTGCGCAAATTGTGGGGAGACAGACATTAGCTACACCGCCGATGGGTGAGTTCTTGCAAGTGGCTAAGTGTAAACAAGCCTTGACAAAATCAATAGGTTTGCCCTTGTGTTTATGGGGAAACACTTGAGCATTAAGCATGAAGATATCATTTGTGGGTTTTACAATTTTTATGAAACTAATTGCATTTTGGTGAAATTGCATAGACCGAGAGAGACAATAAAAGAGTCATTTAGAGGAGGGACAGCCATTACATCGCAGCTGTTACCCGCATGCCATTGCAATGCAAGCGTTACCACGCAGGCGTTGTAACAACGCGTAGTCTTTACTACACATATTTTTACAACCCATGTGCTTTTACCACGCATGCCCTTTACAACGAATTTCGTTGTAAAGGTTTGTATGGTAAAAGCACATATGTTGTAAAAAATAAAAATAGGCGATCCACGTCGTGAGGAAACAGAGGCTCTTCTGCTTCCACACAACAATGTGCACCGCCCCTCAGATGACTGCAGGAACCACGAGGAGAGAGAGGAACCCTGAGGAGAGAGAGGTAAGGGGGATCGGGCCTGGGGTGGGGGTTACTATTTTGGGGTAAAAGGGGGTGGAGGGGTTGTGTAGGGGTAGTGGTTTAGGGTAGGGAAAGAATTGGGGGTCGGGGGGTAATGCAGGGGTAGTATTTTAGGGTTTAAGGTGGGGAGAGGACTGGGAGTCAGGAGGTCGTGCAGGGTAGTGTTTTAGGGTAGGGAGAGGACTGGGGGTCGGGGGAGGGTCGTTCAGGGGTAGTGTTTTAGTGTTTTTGGTAGAGAGAGGACTGGGGGTCGGGGGTCATGTAGGGGTAGTGTTTTAGGGTTTAGGGTAAGGAGAGGATTGGGGTTTGGGGGATCATGCAGAGGTAGTTTTTTAGGGTTTAGCGTAGGGCAGGGTAGTGTTACTTACACACTTTTACCAAGTGTATGCCTTTACCACGCATGCCTTTGCGTTGTAATGGCATGCGTGGTAAAGGCATATGCGTGGTAAAAGAGTGCGCTGTAATGGTAGATCGTTGTAAACGTACTAGCGTAGTAATACCCGCGTTCTAATGGCACGCGTGACATTAGGATGCGTAGAAACGCCACACAACCATTTAGAGACTTGAAGAGGACTGGATGATAGGACTCCCAGGTTAGCAATACTATGGCCTCCACTCCCTTGGTGGTGGACCACCCTTCATAGGTAGAGGTCCCTGCATGCCTGGTGGGGATCTCCGTACCGTCAGTGGAGCTGTTGCCGCAAGAGGTCCATTTAAGCCTCCGATCCCTTGGCATAGGAGGGGCCATTTATTTTCAGTGTGCCGACTCTTCAAAGTTTTTTGTTTTCTAAATACAAGGTCCCAAAGCATGAGTTTGTTTTCAGAAAATAAACAAACAATGGCCATGACTCACTCGGTATTTGCTCCCTGCTGTGTAATTTTCCGGTATGAGTGTGTAGAAATACATATTTATAAACCTCATGCAAGTACAGTGGGCAGAACAAGGCGTGGTTTGCCCTGTAAATGTCTAAATGCTCACAAACGCGTGCGTTTGTGGGCCACTACTGAGTCCAATCCAACATTTTCCCAGTCTGAAATGATCTACGTTTTACTCAAGCAAAGGCTTGGGGTAAATCCCCTCAAGGTGGAAACCTGGTGACGTAGGGGAAGGGTTTTCTCCCCAGAAAAATGTTTTCCCCGTGCAGGAAAGAAAAAAAATGTGCATTTGCATATCTGACTGCATTTCCTCAGTTCTTAATTGCACAGAATGTGCAGTTACAGGCTGAGGGAAATGGAAGCCCGTGGAATAAAACACATGAAAGTCCTAGTAACACGAGTGGAAATCTGCACCTGGCGAACTAATGGGAATGTCTGAAGTGTAAAGAAGTGTAAAATGATATTCAAATGGAGAATGTAATTCTCATATTCATATAAACTAGTTTTCTGTGGACCTTGCCCTCTCCGCTTCTACCCTTCTGATTTAATCTTTAGAGCTTGTCTTCATTATCATCATTGGCTCATCCATCTCCCTGATAGGCTGAGACCCAAGAATGACGCACATTTCTGCTTCTGATGCTACACTGAAGATGACAAAAGTTTTTCTCTGTTCCTCTGGAAGGCAGGTCCAGGGAGAATTAAAGAACTAGATGGGAATCACTCAAACAAGTGGCCCTCATGAGACAGGAAAGACTATGCATAAGACACGAGTCCAGAAGGATCCAAGTGCAGCAGCACACATTAAAAGGGGTCACATTTTAGCAATGATGTACAATCTTGTAAATTTCTCTCATTTATATTTTCAAGAACTATTTCCAGTACTGTGCATTCCATCCCACTCTAAAATTCTCACTTCAGCCCTTTTTTAATCCTTCTACTTAAAAACTGTTTGTTATATAACGCTGCCTACACAGAAGGGCCTAGGGAAAGTATTTGCTATGACCAAATGCACACTTATTCCCCAAAAGCAATCATATACAACACATAAAAGTAGACTTGGTCAAAACAAAAAACTGTTCAGTCTCAATCATATATCCCTTATCTAGAGGATATGTAGTTCTTTAGGATGAAGACCCTCACCCATCTTGAGGTGGCATGCTTCATCATCAGCCCCCTCCTTTCACCTTGAAACCTAGTTCAATGGTGAAGGCTACAACTTCCTTGCCTCGCCCAACAGGGAGGTGATGGAAGGAGCTCTCAGGAGCATTTTTTGGGTCTGAGTGGTATCGCTTTGAAAGGTAGATGTGTGTGGGATTTGCAGTCATGGGACTAGGGAAATAACATTATCTTCTGGTGGACTAAGTACTTTATTAGGTGGCCCCAATAAGCAGTCAGAAAAAGGGGGAAGTGAAAACCTTCAACCCTATTTAAAATAAAACGGGTAAACATGTTTCTGCTTATATCTAAGAAATGTCCAGAGCACCACCACAATCAAAAGTAGAGGGTCCGTCACCTTAGCGGGTCCATTCACGTAGAGTCAACTTCGATGAGCAAAAGATAAACACAGAAAAGTTGATGATTCCATTCGTCCAACTAGATTGGTACGCGCAACCCAGGGCGTCCAGCGTTCGCTACACTTAGCTTCAGAAATGCCTTGGACTTCTCAAGGTCCCGGCAATCTATTTTCTTATTGTATCGTGCTCTGACCTTGCTTGTCTCTCTAACTGTGATTGAGATTATCTTACTCTTAGTCCTCGGGGCTCCAGGCTCCTTTGCAATTCCCATTTGGATGAATCGTCTTTACGTCTAGTGCGACGAAACACATGTCGGCTGTTAGTTTTCTTGTACACGGAATAAAAACTAATGGAATCACCAGCTTTTCTGTGTTTATCTTTTGCTCATCGAAGTTGACTCTATGTGAACGGACCTGCTAAAGTGACGGACCCTCTACTTTTGATTGTGGTGGTGCTCTGGACATTTCTTAGATATTCTATGTATATGGGAATTTTCCCTGTACTTGACTCTATCTGGATGACAGTGTTTTTTGTCTTCATTGAGCACACCTGTACTTATATATGTTACAAGTACTTTCTCGAAATTGTGTATGTGCCAGCATTGCTCTAGACCATTGTCATCCTACTATATTTTTAATGTTTCTGCTTATCTTATGACCCTATCAAGGGTTTTGGGGCATTCATCAGGACATTTATAAGTAATCGTTCTGATGAGTACCAGTGAAAGAAAAACGATTTTTAAACTTATGGTATCCGTGAAGGTGGCCCACAATTAGATAATGTAGGTCCACCACTTACAGCCCCCACAATCGAGTAGAGCAAGGCTTCAAATCAAGCCCAATGTGACAAACATGTGAAAGGAGGAAGCCGATGATGAAGCATGCCACCTCAAGGTCGGTGAGGCTTTAGTCCTACTTTTATTTCTGGAGTGTCCCAGTTTTTGGTTCTTAAAATCTGGCCACCCTACCCTAGAAGAAAGCAGTGTATTTGACACAGATGATAGTGTGTATGTACAAGTTGCATTTAGTTCCCTTTAGTGTCTCCTTATCTGTGTTTTCTGTATTTTACCGCTGTTAATTACGTTATTCTGTGTCCCTCAGTGGATTCAAAAGTGTAGTCCTATTTTTGTATTTGAGGACTGTCCCGGTTTCCTCGAGATGTTGTGGTTCCACAAGCCAAGTCGATAGCTTTGGCATAAAGTAGAGGTTGAAGTGGGTGGGATATATGGGAAATGACGTTCCCAAGCTTTTTTTTACTTTTATCAAAACCGTTCCCATACTTTTTGGGCAAGAATAATCACACTGTGCAGATCAATTTAACTTGCATTTGTATTTCACTTAAGATGTGTGCAATATATTCTACATACAGTTGCCTCTACGTGAAAGTCCAACAATATAGTTGCAAAATACTTTTTCTTTTTAGTTATTCATCTAACTCCACCCCAACACTCACTGACCATGCCACTATGTGTGCTCAGGACCACAGTTCCCATACTTTTTTAAAATTCACTTCGACCACTGGCTAAAGCACATTTTTTGTTGACCAGATGAAATCGATTCATTTGCAGTGTGAATGAAATTTTCACTCTACCTCAAATGGATCCCGCCTGTAGAGAGCGGCTGGTCACGTTTTAGTGTTTAGAAGTGATGTGCTTCCACCAGCTACTCCCTGAGCGCTGGATTCCACGCTCTCCCCACACCCATCCATCACAGGTGGCACAGGACATGTGTCATGGCCGATAAAAGGGGCCAGGCGCATGTACCCTGGGCCAGTTCTAGATACCGTACCCAGAGTGTTTGTGTGGACATTGATATTGCATGGGGATCTAGGGCTCCAACCCCTACCCTGGTGACTAGGGGTTCGAGTCCCGCGTGTGGCGTGTCAGCCATTCGATGATTTGTCATGGGGAGGAGTGTGCAGGCCAGGAATAAGGCTACCCCAGGCATGCAGCCAGTAAGAAGGTGGCTGAGGCAGCGCAAGGCAAGAAGAAGGCCACCCTGAGCAGACACCGTGATCCCCCGGTGAGGCCTTGCAGCCGCCTGCATGCAGATGCCCCGGCATGATGATGCCCCACGGGCAGCAGAAGTATGAACCGGCCTCGTAGTGTCAATGCAGTAAAAGAATGTGTCGTCGCAGCCACGGCCAAGCTCAAGGCACTTCCATTCCATCGATCAATGCTGCTAGAGGTGAGCGGTGCCCTCCACTATAGTGGTAGCGTGAGAAGACAGGGCGCCGTCCAAGAGTCAGGCGTTTGGACGTGGGCTATCTGCAGAGGAGCGAAAGATCCCTGTTTTGCACATCTGATGTGCTCCAAATAAGTGTCGAGAAGGGGTAGTGCGATCAGGTGGGCAGGAGGCCCAGAACATTGCTACCCTTGTGAAAAGGTCGAGGGCGAAGTGAACATAGAGCAGCACCAGCGCAGTGAGAGTATCGCTACCCCCATATCTGTGTGGGCGTCTGTGGGATGCCCTGGGATGCCACCATCTGTCCTGGCGAGTGAGGAGGAGAGCCGTTTGCCAATGTGACAACTCTTGGTGCTTGCTGGAGAGGCGGCATGTGATGGCCCCAACGGGGGCTACAGTTGTGACTTCACCACCGTACGGTGCTTGGAGGAGGCGCAGTGACATGGTGAGAAGCTATCTTGCCCGTGGCCATCTGCAGCCTCTCACTGGCTGAAACAGGAGGTGTGGCCAGCAGGATCTGAGAGATTGCCACGGTTTGGGAAGAGAAGAGGAGATTGGCTCTGCCGCCCCTACGAGTGCATGTCGCCTCCCAGCACCATACCTCGGCTAGAGAAGCCTGCATCAGCTTGAGCAGTGTGGCTGGTACCCGTGAAAAGAGCAGGCAGGGCAAGAAAAGTGGTGGCTGCATCACCTAGAGGCACCCTGACCTGCCAAGACAGTGGCAAGGGTCCTGTGCAAAGTGAAACGGCCCGACATGCAGTTTTGTGCGACATGTGGTTTTGTGTGGAACCGCCACGCACCTGGGAGGTGCCTGTTACAAAGAAAATATGAACGAGACCTATGATGAAGAAGAAAAGCTGTGGGGCTTCTAGATGGTAATGTAGTGCCACCTAATGGTCATGGGTGGTTACTGCACCCATATAGAGAATGGCCCGCAGCGCAAAGAAGGCTGCCGTGGTCTGCAGTGGACTTAGGGGCAGCACCCACAGCAAGAGTTGACATGAATAAAGACTGGACATGTCTCCCAGGCACCACACAAAAAAAACTAGCCTAGACAGTGCCACATGCCTCCAGTGACCTGCTCATCGTTTGGGGGGGGGGGGGCATCTGTTCCCCCACAAAGAACCCCAAGAAGCTCAAGGCTGTCAGTCAAGGATGCTGCCAAGAGTCCACTGATGGCAAAGAGAGTTAAGTAGCAAAGCCTCAGGCAGCAAGTCCACGAAGAATAGAAGAATGTGCGCTGCATGCACGCCCCATGGTGAAAGGATGCCACCCCAAGAGGAGGAACCCGGTGAGCAAGACACCAGCAGAAGGAGCACCCTCAAGTGAAGGACAGAGGGTGCAAAGTCAAAAACGCACCGAAAATCGCACTAGAAGATGACAGTACGGGCATGAGCGCAGGAGAGCCCTGCGAGGAAGAGGGCACATGTTGTCACAAGGTGTGACAGAACCTGCGAAGCCTGCCTGAGTCGAGAAAGAAGAAAGTGCCATGACGGTGTAGCCAGGAGGCACAAGGGGTGCATCATCAAGTGAAGAGGAGACCTGTGAGAAGTCGACGAAGAAACCTGTGGGTGGTCGATGCAGAGACCTGTGAGAGGTCAACAAAGAGACCTGTGAGAGATCGACGAGGAGACCTGTGAGAGGTCAACAAAGAGACCTGTAAGAGATTGACAAAGAGACCTGTGAGAGGTCGACAAAGAGACCTGTGCGAGGTCAAAGAAGTGACCTGTGAGAGGTTGATGAGGAGACCTGTGAGAGGTCGACGAGGAGACCTGTGAGAGGTCGACAAAGATAAGGCCAGTGAAAGTCCCAAGAAGAAGACCTGTGAGAGGTCGTGAAAAGAAGAAGGTCACGACGAGAGGTCTGGTCAGTGGACAAGAAGAAGGCTCAGTCCTAGGGGTAGGACACAGCCATGGAGACCCGTGTGAAGTGCGTGTCACATTGAGAGGCCTGGTCAAAAGAAAGAAGAGTACATCAAGATGGCATCAGACCGCATCGCGAAGAAGAAGAAGATGAAAGCGTAGAAGTGGCACAAGGCCACAAGTTTACAAAACGAGGAAGAAGAAAAGAAGAAGATAATGACGTATAGTAGACACCTGGCACACCACAAAGTACGAAATAAGAACTGTGAGTGTTATTGAAATGAAGTTCATCCCCAAGACCATAGCAGGAGCTTTGGACATCTAGAGTGGAGCACTCTACCTATGAAACACCCAGAGGGCAGTGAGGCATCTTTAGCACTGTTTGAGGCTGGCCGCCTAGAAATCTTAAGTTAGACCAAGTGAACCTAAAGCCTGAGGTATAGAGCAAGTTGGACCATTTGTACCATCCACCTTTGCGGTTGCACATGAGACTTGGTGGTGGTCCTGTTTGCACTTCCTAAGTGACCGTGGTTGTGGGGCCAAAAAGAGGAGCCGAGCAATCCACACCAGCCAGTGGCAATCCACGGGCCAGGGCCCCAGGGATTTCCGGTGAAAGAGGAATCCCAACACGAGAGATGCATCTGCAGCAGAAGATCCCCAGTTGGTACCAGGAAGCATGAAAGTGTCGGACCTAGTCTGGCTACCCCAAAGACAGCCCAGTCAATTCCGGCGCACCAGAGTCTGGATGGCAGGAGTACCTCGACCTGGAAACAACTACCCGTGAGGCAGAGCGAGTGACTTGAAGGTGGGACTCGTAGCGATTCCTCCATGGGCCTATAGTATGGCGTTGGAGACACAGAGCGTAGTCCACACAATCCTGTGGAAGCCCAGTGAAGAGGACCTCAGGGGATTTCCGTGAGAGGGGATTCTTGGTAAGTAAGGGGAATCCTGGTGAGAGATGGAAGCTAGGAGTTGCTCCACCATCGAGCAGCTGGAAGCACAGCAGCATCTGAGGTGGAATCTTCTACAGTTGCTGGTACGTCATCTATCTTTGGAGAATTACAAGCCATGGAGTCAGGGCGCCTTTGAAGACGTTTCAATAACAGACTTTGCTATTGCTCCAAATGCACCCTCACAGCGAACATTGTAAAAAGTCTTCCACACAGAGAGACCAGGTGGGACAGGACCCACAGTGCCCAGGTAGACTGTAACAAATTGGACTGGCGAGCGACAAATCCAGACTTCATTTATACTGCTATTCGTGCCTAGAGTAGTCTGGATAAAACGGCAGAGGCGTGCCCTGATGACTTTTGCTCCCAGCTGCAATTGTTGACATATCTTGTCCTACCAGCAACTTTAATGGACTCAGTGGAGTTGTTGTTTTGTTATTTTGATCTCTCCCACAGGTTGGACTTGTCCCATTTTTAATAAAGTTTGGGTGGGATGTAGTGATTGGCTAGTCGCGTTGTAGTGTTTAGAAGTGATGTGCTTCCGTCAGCCACTCCCTCAGGGCTGGCTTCCACACTCATCCCAAACCCATCCATCACAGGTGTCACAGGACATCTGACTCTGTCAATACAAGGGGCCGGGCGCAAGTTCCCTGGGCCAGTTCTTGACACCGTTCATACTGTGTCTGTGTGGTCACTGATATTGCATAGTGGCCTTGGGCCCCGACCCCTACACCGCCATGGATACTGTAATTTGCAAGAAATTCGGGTTCTCTCTTTTTTGCTACTGCCATTTGTGGCATTGTAGTTCAGAAGAGATATTTTTGCGGATCCCTGGGTGTTGGATATTATTGTATGGATGTGTGCTTAAAGTCGCATTGGCTTCTTGCCTTCTTCGTGCACTCTGTACACAGGCCATGCTTCAGTAGCAAGTGCGGGCCTTCAACAGTACAGTGACTCGGTCACGTCAAAGAATAATGAAAATACGAAATCGGTGTGTGTGAAAGATGTAGCCTGTGCACTGCAGGACTAGCTGAGTCGATGGTTGGCACCAGCTTCACTTTATCAACTGTAGCAATTTCTTACGAGTCTTTAAGCCGCCTGGAGAAAAATGGAGCTATACACCCCTCTGGTGGCTGCTATTAGAAATGAAAGCTGTGTTATACTGTGCATAAATGAAAGCAGCTCCAGGTGAAGCTCGTCCTGCAAGAGTGAGGGATTTTAAATCTCGTGCACACTCAGCCTTTTAGGATAACATATTGTGTGAAAAAACAACACTCCGAGTGGGCTTTGCGTCAGCCAATTGCTCATCATTGGTCTCTTTTGTTTGCTTCTTATACAATGGTTTTTCTTCATCTTCTTGTGTTTGTCCCTCCCGTGGAGCATAGCTCCTTTACCTTTCTTTTGAGTCAACGACTTGTGTTGTTCCCCAGCTTCAGGACATAAGTCTTAAAAAAGAAATGGAGGGACTGACCTAGTTTGGCAGTATGCAAGTGATATCGCAGCACGCAACATCATTGCGCACAACTTCACGGCGCACAACATCACGGTGCACATCACGACTCACGACATACGGCGCACACCATCACACATGGCATCACAGGAATTGACATTATAGAAAGTGGCATCACAAGCCACAAATTTACAGGAAGTGGCATCATAAGAAGTGACATTAGATCTAAAGCCATCACATATATGTTTAGCAGGTCTATCATGAGTACGTTTGAGCGCATTGTGAAGATACAAGCACAGCGAGCTATGGAAGATGATATGTGACTTCTACACCTTGCAATCCCCCAGTTTTGTATAACACATCCTGTACATTAATTTACAAACGTATATACTTTATTGTACATGTAATATGCACGTGTTGATGTAAAGCACTCTGACACCCTGCCTTGGAATGAGTAGGGCTATGCAAGAAAAATAGTGGTACTTAAATTATTTCAACGCCTCCTCAGGGGAAGTAAGCGCTATATAAATGCAATTTGCTTTGTGTAAATACTGGGAAAGGCCAACACATCTGATATTCTTACAGTGCATGCATTTCTCCTAAACAGGGACTGAACAAAGTGAAAAACTGCCTCTCTTAAGTAAGTGTGAAGAGCTAACAAGGTGTGAGCCTTTGTTTCCCCTCCGCTTCATTTGCATCAGGTGTGAGGCTCCAGACTGCTCCCAGCCAAGAGACTCTAACAAAAGGAGGCCTGATGACCCCTCAAATTTGGCCTTTGTTTTGGGCCCAGCTGGAGTCTTAAATAAGAAAGCCCAGTCCCCACCTGCACATTGTTGCTTGTTGCAGATGGAAAGCAGACAACGTGCAGGCACTGCTGAAAGTGTCCCGGTGTTTGGAAATTACACCAGGACGAGTTCAGCACATTATTCAGTGGGGCCCAAAATCTTGGCAAGGTGGACGGCGTTCACCCTGTGAAAAAAGTGGGGGGACGCCGTCCACCCGCGTGTCCCCCAACTCGTGCCCTACCCAGCTTACATCAGAGAATTATGTTTTTCTTTTAGTCCTCCATACGACTGCACGTGTTCTTGCACTTTTTTTTTGCATTATCTTAAATATTGTTCACATTCTTTCTTTTAATAGTCGTTTCACTTATAAGGCACACAAAGAGACAGCCAACGTGTTTCATCCCACACCATACGGAACAAACGTTACTTTATTAGAAAGGGAGTCCTTAGCATTCACTATTACGTATCTATCAGAATTGTATTAGCAATCTGTAGCTCCAAAAAAAGACTTCAAGAGCGTCCTCAAGCCAAATTTAACTTGTGGTTTGATGTTAGAGCCGCATCTGCAGGAACTAATAAATTCGCACCTTCAGAGGTTAATCTCTAAGACTATATTCAAATCGGACAGCCAAAGTCCCGGCGTAATCAATGATGTTTTATGCAGCGCTCACATTAAAATGTAGTAACTCTAGCTGCAAAGGAGAGGAGGAAGATATGCAGGGTGGCACCTGACTGTGAATAAACAAAATGTGCAAAGTGAGGGGCCTGCAAAGATTTTTTTGGGGGGAGGGGACCACTTAACACCTACAAAACTTACAACTCATAACACCTCAGCTCCCTTATCTAGCAACATTTCCATTTCTCGCCTTGCCTTGCAGCGTGCACTAATGCTGGTAAATTGGGTGAGAAAGAATTCAGACCCTACGTCCAATAATCTTTGATGCCTCCGCTGCGACTCCAAAGTAGGAAGTAAAGTAATGACAATGCTTAGAGGAAAGGCAACAAGTATATGTTGCACAACATACAGCTGTCAACCTTTCAAGTGTTTGTATTTATGTCATTTTACCCAGGGAGATGGTGTTATTTTATCCATCAGGGGCAAAAGGAAGATGACATTTTCTTAGCTTGGGCAATGCTTTTTATTGCAATGTGACCCTCAAACTTAACTGACTCTTTGAACTTTAAACCTCGATGCGAATCTTACTACATTTAAGGGTACGTATTTTTTCAGCTTTGGAAGGATGAAAGACTGTCCATCCAGTCGGAGTATGAATCAGTGACCCACACACAAACCCTCATTACTGTCTTTCCTGGTACCCCATCCCCTTCTGGGGGCTAATGCTCCCCACCTTCAGCCGAACTCATCCAGACTTCACTAAATTGAAAACAGAAGTCAAAACACATTTTTGTGAAGCTTTAATTGCATAGTTCTAATCACCTTTACAAAAAAATTCTTTCCTTAATGTGCAAATCAGAATTTAATAAAAAGTGCCACTACCCCTAATTAAGCACCAACATCTTTGTTCTGATATATCTTACTACTTTTTGATTTCTGTTTTCATTTACTTTGAAAGTATCTGTTTCCAATTCTTGCATATTTAATTAACATTATAATTCTATATACAAAAACAACACAATGGTCAAATGTGTTCAGCATTTTGAGGTGGCGGTTTACCTTTAAATATACTGCATAATGCAAAGTGATGCCAGTTTTCATTCAACTCCTTAAACACGATGGAGCAGATTTACAAGCCCCCTGCGCCACCAGTACGTCACTTTTTGTGACGTACTGGAGGCGCATTTCAGTTCTCCATATTTACAAGGAGAGGAAAAGAAACCCTGCGTGACTTTTCCTCCCCTTGTAAATATGGCACCTTCACACGCAGCACTTTGCTTGGAAGGGGCGTTCCGTGTGTGTTACTGTTGGTGTTCCCACGCAACACCCATGGAATGAGACACATTTCCAGATTTACGAGTAATCGTAAATTGCGATTCTCCTATTAACATGACTAGAGAATCTGGATTTCATTAAAGACACGGAGGCTATCATTATGCATTAATCCTTTTAATGCAGTCACAGACAGCCGCACTACATCACAAAGAAAGAAAACAGTTCTAGAATGTAGTGCCCAGGATACAAATGGCATGAGACACAAACAGACTGCCTCTTTTAAATGCAAATAAGAAAAATAAGTTCAGAAGTGTGGTCCAACTTGGTCTTGAAATTGTAGGTAGCGACGAGTCCGAAGAAAGGAAGGCTGAAGGATAGATGATTATGAAGAAATATCTGAAAGGAAAGAGAGATCGGATGTAGAAAGGGTAATATAATACAAAGGTCACAGTTGATATGCAAAACAGGTAAACATCATCAAAAAAACATAGCTTCAAGAACATCATGAAAGTACATAGCTTAAAGTACATAGTTCAACAAATATACCAACCAAGGGAGTGGAGCAAAAGGGAGGGATAATGATAGCCTCCGTGTCTTTAATGAAATCCAGATTCTCTAGTCATGTTAATAGGAGAATCGCAATTTCATTACAAGACCGGAGGCTACATTATGCATGTTGGTAGCCATGAAGTACTACATCCGACATGTGTTCAATAGGTTTACAGTAGTGGTGAGCGAAGGTTGAGGCATTAGACCAATCTGCTGCTTTAAGAATATCATCCAACTTTCCTCCGGACCAGAAGGATTTGCTTGCCATAGCACCTCTGAGAGAATGAGCTTGGAACTTAGAAAGATCAATTCCAGCTAGATTCATTACACATTTGACCCATCTAGAGATGGAGGAGGAAGCAACTGGTTTAAAGGGTTTAACAAAAGAGATAAGGAGTTGATTGGCATCTGGAGGACGAAGGTCTTTCGTTCTCAAGTCATATTCCCTGGCACTGTCGAGGTCTCCCATGCCAGAATTCCAGCCCACCTGAATCCTTTTAACATCCTGAGAAAGACGGTGGCCTGCTCTACACCAAACAACGGCTCCAAGATGACACATACCCTCAGGTAAATGGGTAGTTAGATGACTCTGGGGCATTCTGGCAGATCTGCACACCCTATGCTTTATAGGCTAGGCAGCACTAGGTAGGAGTGCAATTATATGTATCCATATAATCCAATGCAAAAGCACAATGGTTGAATTATTAATTCTGTTCACCATTCTTGTAATGTTGGCAACATTGTTTTGCTCCATTCTATTTATTATCGCAGTGCACATATTTTACATAAGAGTACAATTGCTTCAATAAATGTTTGACATGCCAATTTGACTACTTCTTGTGTCTCCCTTTGGGCATGCCTGAGTTATTAAGGAAAGGGTAGAATCTGAATCAAGTTGTAAGGCTGCAGTAACCATCCGGTACCTAGTAAGGTTTAGAGGGCTCATTGTGAGCTAACCAGGATTCAGATAAACATATTCTGATGGTATGCACGGACTCAGTCTTACATAGTTTTGATGCTTATGTTGCTCAAATGAACAATATTACTGAAATAGTAGGAATCGTACAAACCTACTTATCAGCCCTTCTCTTCCTCAAGGCAGACCATCACTGTAAGCTCATGTTATGAAATCATGACACTGTTCATCTGCAGAGAGGCAGTGTTACCACTGTTCTCCAACAAGAAGCAAATGTTACCCATAAGTGAAAATACACATTAGGACCAGGAGGCAAAAGCAGGGATACACGGATATACAGATAGCTTATCTAACATTAAGGGGTCTAGGCACCACGAGAGCTGACTTCTCAACAAAATGCACATCTACTCAAAACATGTGTGGTAAGGGAGACAACTAAAGCCTTGCTGGCTGTGACCAAGTCACATCAAAAAGGACAATTTCGAAGGAAAAAAAAGACATCAGTATAGCGTGACCAAATGTGTTGTTATAAAATCATCCCAAAACATAAGAAATCAACAAGAATATCACCTTCTGGTCTTTCTGACTTAATCCTGGCTGGATCATATTCTCTAGTGTAGAGATCTGAGAGAAATCAAGACTGAGGACAGCAACTACACGTCATTAGGAACCTAAACCACCTCATTTGAAACTAAAGGGCAGCATCGTTCATTGACATGGAAATATACACCAGCCACAGGATATTCAACACCACGCCCAACATAATGCAATGCTTCGCTCGCCGACCAGTCACACCTACCTTCTGTTGAGCAAGTCCTTTAAAACCAGTGCAGATGAAGCAATGGGGTGTCGGCTCCTTTCCAAGCCATGATAGAAACAAAACAGGCTTTTGATTTATAATACGAAATAGTATTACCTTGAGCCACTTAGTTTTATTCAACCTGAAGCTGCTATTAAAGGTTCAACATTTATCTTTTTGTAAAATATTTAATAGGATAATGAAAATTAAATGCATACACATTCAAACGGTCTTGAGCGACTGTGGGCAAGTTGTTCCCCTTTTCCCCCTAATTGATATGTGCTACTTGTTAAACATACGTAAAAAGGTCAATTAGTAGATCGGTTGCTTTCTGAAGTAAAGATCCAGTGTTGTATGACAGCTTTCCCTTGTATTGTATCTTGCATCTGAATTGATTATGCAAGATGGGATCAGTCTAACTTGATCTCAAAGCCCATCTTCATTTAATTGCCATGCTCCCATGTCCCAGAAAGCATGGAGCATATTGTGCAACATTTTGCATTATTTTGGATGCTGACAGCGATTGAGGGAATTTAAGGTGAGTGTACTGTACTAACGTTACCTGAAATTGAGACACACAATGGCTGCCTCCATGGGCATCTTCTGGAGACTTTGTGAGTAGAATTGTGGTTTTTTTGTTGGAATGGTCATGCAAATCAAATTTACTACTATTCATAATTTTAAAATATGTAATTTCATTGATTAATACTGATGGAATCTTTTTGATCACAGGAGATGTACACATCGGGATGATTGACCGGAATGGACAACTGGAGGTAGAAGTGATTGAGGCTAGAGGCCTAACATCAAAGCCAGGGTCCAAATCTATACCTGGTGAGTACTGATGTATAACTTGACATTTAAAATGTGAATTTAATAGAACCCCAGCACGAGTAGAGCATGAGCAGAGGGAGGCATATAATGGATATAAAAGGCAGAAGAACATGATTGTGGGACACATCCAAGTTGAATTCTAGTGGAGAGCCAAGGGAGAGGGCGTGAGATCTGAGACTTCATTTTGCTGAATAGGAAGAGGGCTGGACAGGGCATCCATGGGAAGGAGTTAAGAGTTAGGCTGGAGGTCTAAGGAAAGGCACTTGGGTTTCAACAATAGATTCAGTGGAAGAAACCTTAGGATCAAAAGGGAGATCTATAGGAAAAGGTTTAAAGGATCTATAGTAGATATAGACAATACAGACTTGTGTTGCAGATGAAAGTCTTGTACAACCCAAAGAACCATCCTATAAAAAGGAGATTTAGAGGTTGGTTTTTTAGGTTATACAAGAGTCTTAATTGACAGGAATTTGGTTTGGAGAAGAAAACAATTTACTAGGACACAGGTTGGACAGAAGAGATAGTAAAAGGAAAAAGCCAGTCAAAGAGAGCCTCTGGAGATGGAACTTGAAAAGGAAGTCTTCTACATAAGTGATTGTGAGGGGAGTTCAGGGGAGATGCCTAGGATTGAGGAAGAATTTGTGGAACTGCTAGTGAGAAAGGCACATTCAGAGTTGGAGCGCGGTGGTTTAGGTAATGTGATTCCTGGGGAAACAGTTCCGTTTTGTGGCTTGATATGGGTTAAGGTAATTTACAACTGGAGGCATCAGTAGAACTAAGGCATTCAGTGGTGATGCCAAGGATTGAGGAGAAATTTGTGGAACTCCTAGAAAGATAGGCACGTTTAGAGTTGGAGCTAATCATTGAAGAGGACTCCAGATTCAATGTTGGTTTAGGTAATGAGATTCCTGGGGCTAGAGATTAGTTTTGTGGCTGCCGCTTGATATGGGTTAAGAGCATTTACACTGGTGGTATCAGTGAAACTAAGGTGAGAATAAGTATGGGGATTACCCCGTAGGATAGAGTTGAGGCTGAAGGAGGTCTACTGAAAGGATAGTTTCATTGGTAAAGAATCCATTGAACAGGATGTGCAGATTCTGAAGAGGGGCCTTAGTGATGAAAGCATACACAGGGACGATGGTAGAGTTTGGAGGGATTCAGGTTACAATGTAGAACTGGAAATACTTGGAGTGAAGGAGAGAAAGAGTTTAGGTTGGATTGAAGGGGAAGCAAAAGAAGGGAAGATGGTCCTGGAGAGGATAAGAGGGGTACAATTGCGCATGTTTCCTCTTCCAGGATAAGTTATGTGATGAAGGATACATATGGGATGAAGGTATCGTATATCTTAAATGGAAGCCAAGTATAAGTGGGGAAAGATATCCACTGGTTTATATTAGGAGACAAATGGAGTTTCCTGAGAGTGGGACAAGTGATCAGATAGTGACATAGTAGTTAATGCTACAGAGCACAGCCATAGTATCAATTTGCATAAATATATACAAAGTATTTAATACGTTGTGTTTCACTTGTTTAGCTCCCTACATTAAAGTTTACCTGCTCGAGAACGGTGCCTGCTTAGCCAAAAAGAAGACCAAAACCGCTAAGAAGACCTGGGATCCACTATACCAGCAGCCACTGCTTTTTGAGGAAGGACCACAGGGCAAGGTGTTACAAGTGAGTAATCTCAAACTCTAGCACCAGGATTGTGGGAAGTGCTTGAAAAAAATGTGTGTTGTCCTGAAGTAAAAACAAGGACCATCTCTGAAAATCACCTTCAGGAAGAGAAATATTAATTCAGTGCTAGAGGGCTTTTACTGAAAGGGCAAGTAATATCCTTCCATGCCTTCAGAAAATCCATTTAATAGACCTTTACTTCTGGAGGAATACTTTTTCAAATCCCCTGCAGCCTCAAACACCATATTTCTACATACCCACATTTTCAACATGAAATCCATACAATGCACCCCTACATTTGCAAAATTCCAAATAATTCTAAGCAGACCCTAGTTTACCAATACCTTAAACCTTGACATCCACAGGACAAAATTAAGTAGCTCTACATCCTCTAAGACAAACATAAACGTACTGCCACATATCAAACATTCTTTCAGAAGCCCTTACCCCAGACAAAAACACCACAACAACAGCACCTTCATGTAAATTAACTCCACAGAATCAGAACATCGGCATGCGATGTACCTCCACACCCTAAGGACACCTCATACAATATAGTTCTGCATTTCAAGGACTTCAATTCAAATTCCCAGGATATCCAAATTATTCCACAGATTAGCAAAGTGGCATTTAATCAAGCCACCTCCACATCCACAGGACCTCATTTACTTTTACATCCCAATGTCGAATCAAGTTGGCTCCACATCTACAAGGCAGCTGTGCAGTCTACTTGAACATTCCTAATACACCAATGCAGCACACATGATAACGCAACAATGGTTCAATTAACCTGCAAAGCCCAGAGTCACCCATGCAATGTACTGCTGCATTCCTAGATTCCCCATACAATGTTTGTCTATACCCCAGAATACTAGCGCAGCATGCAATGTAGGACAAGAATGATTGGATCCATGTCAACCTTTTCGAATATATAATAAATGTGTTTAGATTTAGGTCAATTATATTTATCCTATGCGGATATCCTGAAAATCTGGACCTGTATTTGACACATGGATTACAGCATCAATGGCTGTAACTAGGTTACTTAAGCTCCTTAGGGTGCACAACCACAAGACCATGTGCATAGGCATAGAGTGATTCAGGAACCCAGACACACAATGGAAGTAGGTGCGGAATGCAATTCTTTATTGATGATGGGACTTTGTACAGCAAACATAATGGAATGCTTGGCTTCCTGAATTGAACTAGATCTTATTGAACCAGGCTGTGGAATAAAAAATTACAATCACAGTTCTCACCAGCTCGACCAATTGGATTCTAGTGTAGTGCCAGCTTCCCAAGCCAGCATCAGGTCTTAACGTTGTCCATGCTCATGTGCGGCACAGGGAAAAAGAGAAGAAAAACATTATTAGAAGTTTTCTTAAATCTCAAATTGGCATTAGTCTTCTATGTCAAAATGAAAATCATCACATTCTTTTTTTAAAACATTTTAAACATCTCTCACTTGTCAATTCTTGGGTTATACATCAGCCCTACTCTTTCAACGAATGTTTCGGCAGTAAGGTCTTCTATTCATCAGGTGAGACTGAAAACACAGAAGTGCTAAAATTATCCTGAATTAATATTACTACAATGGTGAAGAAAAACAACATCAATTTGAATATTAGGAACACTTCTTTTGAATTTATTCACACAGCATGTGCCAAAGATTCATCAGTATTTTTCAAACTATTATCTTCATTGACCCTGGACCAAGAGTTTCATTTTAGACTAATATCTTAATTTGAATTACATGTGTAAAAAACACATTATTTATTGGACTAACAGCTGTACATTCATTATGTCAACCTTCCCATCAAGTGCCAAAGTGGGTCTTAACTTTTATTTCAGCAATAGCCAGTCCGTGGCAACATATGGTAGTATCATGTCTAGTACTGCAACGATACCAGGAATTACATCAGTGCAGCGAACAAAGCTCCTAGGGAGCTGGAACATCAGTTCATTTTGTTTACTCAAGGTCTCTTTGGAGTCCTCTTTCAGGGAAACAGCAAATACTGACGAACAGCGCATTGCCTTTGCAATGTGGGAAAAACAACGAATGCATCTGAACCACACATTCCATTTACAACACAAGTCGTTACAAAAACATGTGTTAGGTAAAGCGGCGTTGAACTTTAAAGTCCAACAATTTCCCAAGTGCTGCGGGGACTGGAGTTGTTATTGTAAATTATACTATTCCAAAGTCCAGCACCCCCCTAAGGCAAGTCATTGTAATAACCTGTGCTGTAAATCGAATGCGTGGTTCAGACACATTCGTTGTTATGCCTGCGTTGTTAAGAAACGTGTGGGAAAGGAAAGCGTGGTTGTCTCATATAACCCCTCTTGGAGTCTAAGAAGCAGAGGACTGAGATAAAACCTATATTCATAAGCACATATTTAATAACCTTGTTAACTTAAAAGGGGAGTTTGGAGAGCAGTAAGGAATCTGTGAATAATCCATTTGAAAGAATATTACCAAAAGAGGGTAACTGTTTATTCTAACGGATGCTTTTCCTGTAGATTTCTAACGTGTACTACTCCAAAGACATTCTTTTCTCTGAGAATGTGGAAAAAAGCAGAGGCTGAGCATGTCTGCCTCTCACTGACACTTCTGGCAAATGTAATCCAATGCCAAAACACCCTAAAAAAAATATTGGACAAAAATGTTGTGGTTCAAGTAGAAGTACCTTCAAAGTAGTGAAAAACAAGTTCAAAGACCTACACAGGGGCTTAAAGGGGGACTGGAGGAAATGTATTCTTTAAGCTTTGAAAGCAAATAGAAGTGTCTGAAAGTTTAAACGTGGAGCCTTCATTAACATATGCAGGCAGAAGCTAGTAACAAATAACCCGTAACAATATTTAGGGTGGTCAATTAGGAATTGGTGGAAGAGGATATCTGTCAGAAATCAACGGATGTTCCTTTTGTAAATCCCACAGTTCTGCAACTTATATATTAATAGTGAGAAATCGCTTACTTTTGTCAGCTAGCTCCACAGTCTGAAAGCTTTAGTGGGTGGTCCATCTGGTGGAGAATTTTGAGCACCAGAAGGCCTGCCTTCACAACTCCCATGTATCAAAGTAAACTAGAAAAAAAAAAGAATAAAAAAAGCCTGCTTTGCGAAGGCAGAAGACACACTGTGTGCTACAAGTGTTTTTTTTTTTTTTTTTAGAAAAACACAACTTTTGAAATTAATGTCAGGAAATGAAAAACATGGCAGCTGACTAGCATGATAATTCTGACAGCAGAATTGCCGCTGTGCTGGCAGGAGCAATCTGGGCAAGGACCACTAGATATGGTGGCCTCTTTGTCCGTGAGTCGGCTGATAGAGCTTCCAATACATCGATTGGTTGGTGGGCTGATCAATGTGTCATCTAAATGTCCCTATTAGTTCTTTACCTAATAGAACGCCACAAACAGATATCGGATTTCCCACAAAATGGATTGATACAGGCACCGCAACACCAAGCCACAAACATTGTTCACCTGTTTCAATAGTCACTTCTGAGGGAGGGAGTTGGACAGCAGCAATACCTGCAATACTTCAGTTGGAACCTCATGCGAGGATAAGACTTGTCTTTCAATTCCCAGGCATAACGCCGTAAGGTCAGAAGGTTTGGATGAAATAATCTACACATGTACTGTGTAAGATAAGTTTCCATCTTCAGAAAATGATTTGGAGAAGGCCAACTCAGTTGAAGAGGATCAAGCTATATTGGAGCGCCCAATCCAATCCAACGCTGCCAGAATCACATGAGCTTTGTAGGGCCAGAGCCTTTGGGCAGCTTTCAAAAGAAGAGGGATAGTAGAAAATGTGTAATGAAGTGAAAAGGTATACAGCAGGGAAAGTAAGTCTCCTAGCGACCACCTCCTGGGAAACTCAAGGGGACAAACCAGCCTACATTTCTTGTTTCTCTTGGTGGCAAAGATATGTGGCATGCCCCCAAAAAGTGAGCAAGTGGCCCGACAATCTTGTTGTAGCCACATCTGTGATTGATGGAGGACAGTCTGCTGAAGATGGCTGATGTTTTCTCCTCCCCACTGACTAAGCAGATGACAGGCCACTTCCTCCTTTCTATGGTCCAGTCCCACAACTCCGTTGCTTCTTTTTTGTTGCTATTATGAGCATGCTCTTCTGAAGTACTGTCTATCATTATCTGGACTTGAGCATTCTGATGTTATGGAAAAAATACTGAGCACTAACTTGATTATTCTTCATTCCAGTTTCAAGTCCTAATGTTGTAAGAGGACCCCAGAGGGGTCAACAAGGAATTGAATCTCAGAGTTTCCCTATGAGCATCCAGCCTGGAGAAACAATTCGGTGCCCATTGTTACCTAATGCTAAGGGGGAATGAAGGAGTGACGCAAACACACTTGCTGGCTCTGTTCACCAGAAAATGAGCTTGATCAGTGGCACCTACAGTAATATCAAATCTCAGACTTGCATGTGGGACTACAAAGATGCACAAAGGCAAAATCCCTAGTGATCTGGTGAATTTCAAGACCATCTAGTTTATATGGAGCATCTTCCCTCGGAGAATATGGGCGCAGCTGGAATGTGACCAGAATATCCCCTCAAAGCTAGAAACCCTGAAAGGGTCCAAGGCACGATTTTGTATCGTTCATCGATACGATGAGCTTATAAAAGGCATGGTTGTAGCCGAGAGACTCCACAGTGAATGAGCTACAAGTGAATCCCTCAGAGGTCAATCACCTAGAAAGGGATAAATGAAGGGAACACACTTTCCCCACGCCATCACCTTTGTGTGGGGACAGAGGTCAGAGAAAACAGAAAAAGTGGAAGGTGATCTCCGTTACTTCCTGCCTTGCACAGAAATCAGGATATGGGAGTAAACACCTTGTATACATAAATAAACTACCTCATCTCGTTTCGGCAATGACTGCAACGCCTGTGAATTATCTTCCTTGTGTCTTTCTTGAGAGACTTGTTCACTTGTCTCAGGCCCAGATTTGGGCACAATCCTTCCCCTTTCTTAGAGAAGACAAAATCCAGGAAAATGACTGTCCCGATCTCTAATACGGAACCAGGTTTAATCACTCTTTTATGTAAAAACATGCAATGGTATCTCTTTCATCGAGATAGTTGTTAATAGGAGGTTGGAAAGGTTGTGTGTGTGGGGAGGGGGCCTGGGTGCCTCCTTTAAATGGAAAGAGAATCTTGTTTTAGAATGTGAAGGACCCAGTAGTCCAAAGATATTTATGATTATTTTCGAAAGAAGGCTGCCCCCATCCACTAACTGGAGATCTGTACACTGGTAAGATCAAGGTTTTAGTGAAGATTTAGTGTTGGGGATGTTGACAATGAGGAGAAAGTTGATAGAGCTTACTTTCTTCGCCCACTAACTTTGCCTCTGTGCACACTTTTTTTTATTGGGGTTCCTGTAGAGAAGGTCAATACCTTACATATAAGTGCCTCTAGCCTCTAAATTGGCCATCAAATTGAATATCTAGAAGCTTTATCTGCAATGCCATTGAAAAGCGTATGGTCTGTATCCATTTCTGTCTTTGAAGAACCACATAAAACCCAACATACCTTAGTACTGCATCTGCTGTTTCCTGGCTAGAATACATAGCAGGACTTAATGCTGCCATGTCAGCCTGCAGCAGCTCTGGAACAGACTGACTGTCTTATTAAAAAAGACTCTGGCAGGTGTGGGGTCACCAAGGTGACTATCTCCCACAATGCATGTGTTCACCTTGCCAAAAGGCAAGTAGTGTTAGACCCAGACACAGCTACCTACACTTCTTCTCCAAAGAATAGATTCTCTTCAATTGTGTAAGACGGAATCATAGCAGCGGTATTTTGCTTTCGAGCACATTAGTAAGCGTGAATATCCAGGCTCTCTAATGCAGTGTCAGATGGACGGGAAGTAGGTTGGTTCTGAAGGGGCTGTTCTGTATTTGTGGGAGTATAAAAGGGCAACCCCTGCAGCCGACTGTGGCTTTTCCCATGCTTAACATGCTCTGTTTGACTCTGGTTCCAATAAAGAATCCCTTCTGACGTTTGTTGTCCCAGTAATGTCTCTGTCATAAGAGAAGACTTCAGTTGTTCTGTGTGGAATGGTGCTATCAAGGTCTCTGCATCTTCTTTGGTCGACGCAACAAAGTATGTTTGCTCAGAAGTGCAAGGATCTTCAGGCATTGAAACTAGGAAACCCTGGTGTTCTACAAATCCGAGTTTAAATTGGGCATAGTGCACCCCTCGGTAGGATATTGTTCCCTTCACTACCATCTTCATATTTTTGATGTAATAGGACCAGGATGCTAATGGCATCCAAACTGGATACAAAGACGCCATGAAATATTTGAAATTCATTTTCAATTCCATTTTTTAATATAAAAATGTTGGCTATTGTTACAAATTACTGGATATGTGATGGGTTTGTGCATGGCTCCCATACACGCCGTTTTGTTAATGCATCAATAAGAAACTGTACATACATTATCCGATAATAAGTGCTTGTATCATTTAGCTCCGGTTTTTTATATATGTTTGCTATTTATTTCATTGGGAAAGGTGGTCAACAGCTTCTGGGAAGTAATGTTTATGATTTAAATCAGATGCATGAAATAATCAAAGTCAATTCTACTATTTGTTGAACAGACCTGAACTGAACTTTTGGATGACCATGTAACGGTGTCTGAAAGAAGTCTTTCCAAACCTGCGTTCAGAGCACTGATAGAAGCAGCACACTAGAACATTACAATAGCACATAGAAGAGTCAAGGCACACAAGTCCTACACTCATCGACACAGAATGATCGTAGTGAGAGTTTATCTAGAGCGTGGTGCAATGAACCAGAGACGTGATACCCTACGTCTCCATATGGGGAAAAAAAAAAAAACCAAAACACACAGCGTGGTTCAGCACTCAACTGCACAGTCAAATATACAAGTAACAAAGATTATAGTCCACAGTCCACAAATAGGGAAAACAAAGTGATGTCTTCTCAATAAATCATTGTGTGAATCGTTCTTCCTTTGAAAATGTATTCTTTATTCATTAGTTGTTCTTAAAAACACAGCATGCAATTGATAGCCAAAGCGTTTCATCCCCCTGGGACTTCTTCAGGGCTTAGCATGCAAATGGTGCTTCCTGCATGTTCTCCATGTTGTGCTTTCTAGTAAAGATACAGTGATGTATTGAATAAATGGAGTACAATTGCTCCACATTTTTCGTATTTATTCTCCAACATTTCCTGCACTTACATCTATTAAGGGTTAGAAGAATTTCCTCAGGTATGAAGGGAACAAAGAGAAATGGAAGAATATATTTTAGGAAAGAGGTTACCTTAAGCTCATGCTTTGTGAAATAATTCATATTCAAATATTTAGAAGAGAGTATATATTAAAGTACAAATAAAGAACATCTTAATAGAGGCTTGCTTTAATTTCAAAATTCTCAATTAAGTAGCTCATGGTAAAAATAACTTCAGTGAAACATTGGACTATAATGCAAAATGTTAAGAAACTGAAGATGTTATTTCCAGATCCTCCAGTATGTGCATATACATGACGGAAAATATTAAGAAAATTATTTCAGGAACTGAGGTAGGCAACATTTTGAAAATAGGAAACATTACAACAAAAGAATGCAGAGATATTCCCGTGGCTTAACTGTATCAACTGTTCAAATATATTAAATATATATATATGAAAATCAAATTAAAAAACACATATAGCAAATTGTCAAAATAGAAGTTAAGGTACTGTGCTACTTGTGAAACAAGCCTTTGTGTATGCTGCAGTAAATGCTTGTGCGTGATATTGTATATTGGACAGACACAGAGGAAAGTAAAGGGTCGCTAAAACTAACATTGTACTGATATCAGATCGGGCAGTTGGGATTCTGAAGTTGCTAGACATTTTATCACAAATGGCCATGCTGTACACCAAATAAAATTTCAAAATGTTGTTTTGAACCTGAAAGACTGCATTAACTCTGCACTAATTGTAGTAAAAAAGGAAGAAAAATGAATTAAGAGATTAGACACTAAGGGCTTGAATGAGAAAACTAACTGTCGACCATTTATGTATTTCAATAGTTAATATAAATATATATATATTACATATTTATGTGTGTGTACATATGTGTATGCATATATATATATATATCACAGAAAAGGTTACAAGGACGTTATAGTTAGGTTTACATTTTACCCACACAAAACCTCAGAAATTCAGCAGTTATAGTTATTCTTATGTTAAAAAATGAAAACTCGTGGCCTAAAGTTACTTGCTACGCCACCAGATTCAAGCTAACCTGGCTGATAATAATAATAATAATAATACTGGAGTTTGTATAGCGCAAACAGCTACCTCAATGACAGAGGTGTCCCGGCGCTCTAGTAGCAAGTAACGCATGCAGGGAAGTTTGGGTACTGGAGCCAGACCTAGTCATTGCTGAAAAGCCATGTCTTCAACGCTTTTCTAAAACAGGTCTCTGTGTTAGCTTGGCAGAGGTACTCAGGCAGGGCATTCCACATTTTGGCTGTTCTTGCTGAGAATGCCCTACCACCCAGACGGGCTTTCGCAAAGCGGGGAACACAGAGCAGATTCTGAGAATTTGACCGCAGAGATCGATTTTGCTTATAGCAGCAAAGTCTTTGTTTAAAGTAGCTGGGACATTTCCCCTTAAGAGCCCGATAGGCCAGAGTGAAGGCCTTGAATTCTATTCTTTTAGCTACTGGGAGCCAGTGTAGCTCCTGTAGGTGCGGAGAGACATGATGCCGAGAGGGAATACGTCTAATCAGTCTCGCAGCCGCATTCTGCACCATCTGCAAACGTCTAATCGAATATTTAGGCAGGCCGAGATATAAGCCGTTTGCGTAGTCCAGCCTGGATGTCACAGTGGCATGGACTACGGATTTGCGGCAGTCTTCTGGCACAAATGTAGAAATTTATGGAGGTTTTTTAATTTGCTAAAACACCTAGCGGAGCCCTGTTGGATTTGGGCCGAGCAAGAGAGGTCAGCCTCCCATTTCACCCCCTGATTTTTGATACTAGAGCTGGGAGAAGGCGGAGGGCCCATTTCCGATGGCCACCACAGATCTGGAGCAGGCACTGGGCTCTTTCCAAAAAACAGCACGTCTGTTTTTCCCGCATTGAGCTTTAGTTTGTTTATATTCATCCAGAGGGCTATGTCTCGCACACAGCCTTTAAAATTCTTAAAAGTCTCTGCCGTCTGCTCTTGAATGAGGGGTGTTACCCCGAAACCAGTCCCAAGATTCTTGTTTCTGGACCAGGGAAGACCTGGCTTGTCAGTTTCGTTCTGGACCGTTCCCATGGGGTACAGGGTTAAGACTGATTTGCATATGGCTGGGTCTAAACTGGATTGACGTGGCGTGCAAAAAAATGATGGATTGAACACAGATCTGGGACTGTGGGTGAATGTTTGATTAATTCATCATTCCGTCCATCATCTGTACTTTTTGCAATTGTCACCCAAAGTGGGAAGGGGATCCTCAGATTTGGGTCCCGTGCTCACTACACCACCAGATTCTAGCTAGCCTGGCTGATGAGGGGTGTTACCCCGACACTGCTCCCATGATGCTTTTTTGTGGTCATGGGAAGGCCTGGCCTGTCGGTTCAGGGTGTGACTTCGGCTCGTTAATAGTGAACCCCAGTGAATGCAGGAGTATTGCCGTAGTTTGGAGGTGGGAGACAGCATGGGGTAGGAACGATCTGCGTCGTCGTCCACACAGAGGTTACTGAACTTGTGCTGTCTTGTGGCTGGGATATGGCTAGCACGGCTGAAAGCACCTTATTTAGACACAAAAGGAGCGAAAGGCAGATGAGGGAGGTGTGTCCACTGAGAGGCCCAAGTACCTGGCCGTAGTCCGTGAGTCCTCTAAGCGCTCCAGCGTGATGTCTGCTGTGTCTGAAGAGATGGGTGCCATCAAATGGCATGTCCATGAGAGAGGCCTGGATAGCTCCTGAAAAGCCAGCCGGCCTCATCCAGGCACAGCGTTGAACAGCCACCATCGATGAAATCGCTCTGCCCAGTGATTCGGTTGTGTACTTTGCAGCATCTCTCCCGTCCTATACTGCTTGGGAGAGGAAGGCCCGGGTCTCCTCTGGAACTGTGGCAGCACTTGCGCAACCTTTTCACACAGGGAGTGAGAGTAACAGCCCAATATGCATGCATGGGTGCAAGAAGAAAACATTGCCCTGCCCCAACTGTCCAGCCTCTTGGATTCCCTGCCTGGGGGTGCAGAAGGGAATGCACCGTAGAAGGTAGAGGCTTAGACCACCAAGCTCACGGGGGTAGATTGGTTGGTGAGGAAATTTGGGTCGCCCGGTGCAGGATGATGGTGGTGGGCAATTGTCCTATTCACAGGAGCCCCTAAATGACATCTTTTATGGCCTCATTGAAGGGCAGCAAGGGCTCAGACGAGGAGACACCTGGCTGCAGGACCTATGTCAAGATATTAGTCTTGAATGCCATGAAAAGGAGCTGAAGCTCCAGGACCTCAGCTGCCCTTTGCTCCACCGTGGCGTATGATGCTCCCTCCTCCATAGCCATGGTAGAGGGAGAAGCAGACTAGATTCTAGAGCAGTATCCAGTCAGCTGACCCCACCCAATTCCTTGTACCAGTCCATGTCCTCTTAAGACTGGTCTTGTAAAGGGTCCAGCGACCCCTCCCAATCTTCCTACATTCCTAGCCCTTCAGATTAAGGCTGAAGAATTGACCTAGGACCTAAGGGTTCTTGCGGCGCTGATGAGGTTCCAGCCCAGGTCATTGGGAATGAGAATAGGACTGGCACCGGGAGTCTCGGTGTCAGGGATGGTGATGGGGAAGGTCGCAATGGCACAACCGGCATCATTCCAGATCCAATGCCGGAACCCGATGGCTCTCCCTCTGAGCCTCTGGGGCCCAAAGACATGACGGTAGGGTCAGACCGTCCAAATATGAGGCACATGGCTTCATAAAATTCTGTGAACAGGGCGGGGTTCACTCCAGCTCCCAGGAAGGAAGGGAAGCATGGAGCCGACTCAGGCCCAGGTTCAGAGAAACGAGGCCTAGGACGCCGAGTCTCCTCCGTTGCGTCGGCCGATGGATGTCGAAAAGTCGACGTACGCTTTGACTTCTTCTGTTTTTTGTGCTTTTACCTGAGCAACTAGATAACTGAGTGGTAGGACGAAGACTCAGGATTCTCAGAGCTGTGCCCAGACCTTCCCCTTGACCAGGACCGAGAACGAGACCTCCTAGGAGAACAAAAAGGTGCCGGGCGCTGGGCCGCAAGCAGATTTAGGGGCTGCTCCCTCAGAGCTTTTGGAGTCATGGACCAGCAGTCAGAGCACGACTTTGAGTCATGGTCGCACTCCAGGCACCAGAGACAAACCAGGTTGGGGTCCGTCACCGACATGGTGCTGTGACAGGCCCCGCATGGCTTGAACCCAGAAGTCTTATTGGACATGTTAGAAAAAACCTACTCACTAAAAAAGGGGTCAAAAAATATTGAAATAAACTTGTCAATAAGTGACAGAGCAAAAAACACACAATTGATGGAGGGAATGCAAAACAAATCAAAACATTCAACCCAGTCAAGGGATCTGGGTTAAATCCATGATTCTTTTTCTCACCATGGCACCTCAGTTTAGACCTCCCCTCATCAGCCAGGATAGCTTGAATCCAGTGGCACAGTGAGCCCAGGGCCCACGTCTGGACATAACCAGCAAACTTAGGGTGACAAAGCATAAGACACACAATTGAATCCAGAGGCACAGTGTGCCCAGGACCCACATCTGGGCATACCCAGCGCACTTAGGGCGAGAAAGCAAAAGACGCACAATTGACAGAGGGTAGCTCTCTTTACAGATCTGCGCTGGCTGGCACAGAAATGAAAGAACTGATTTGCGCACCGAGGTGGTGCCTATATAAGTGATGCAGACGTCACAATGGCGCAGACGCCGTCGACGCCAACAACGTCATGTGGATCCGGCCGATACCACCTACCGGCATGCAGGGGTATTGCTCAAAGAAAAATCTTCCTGATCTAGTCTGATGCATGGGAAATTGATAGGTATGGAATCTGAGGATAGATGTCTCTATCAGATTATTGGGTATTATTATGTTGGCCAGCAGACTTGAAAAATAAAGAAGGACTCAGAAAGTTGACTGTGTACAACCTTATGGGAAGTGATATCAGATGGTTAGGTTTAATAACACACTAGACCGGTTTCATGAGTTAGGGGTGTTAGCATAATGGTAAAGGTGTTCCAGTCATTTTAATGTATGTGAATTGAGTCTGGGTAAACCTTACGTTTTTAACCGTTTGCAGTGTACATAATTTATATTTAATGTTGTGTTGAATGTTGCTATTTCAGTTTCATTTATTGGTTATGCATGTAGATGAGGCTCTTGAGGATGGGCAGCTAGCTCGAAAATGGATTGAGAGTTTTTGTTATAATACGTCTAATAAATATGTGAAGAGAATTCATTCAAGACATAAATATATTACAATGAAAATCAAATAACGATTAAGAACAAAGAGCAGTTCCAGGGGAGTGCAGACTAGATAAGTGGAAGAACTATCTCCAACAGATGATGTGTTTGTTACTCCTAGGGCCTGGCAACTCAGTGCGACACAGTGAAGAGACAAACTTAAAACAGACCGGAATAAAATAATGAATGCGGTGGATGTGCAGACAATAATACACAATTGAGATTTAGAAAATCACCAAACAAATGTAGATGGTACTGGTGAAGATACCATTTCTTGATTGCCCACCAAAACTTATAATTAGCCAAATCACACAATTAGAAGTGGAGATTTATCCAGTGGAAAGAATGTGCAAGAAACAGGCATAGATAGCTAAAGCACCTTTGGGAAATGTACAAAATATAGATGCCTGAAAGCCTCTAGATTTTAGTGGCTCTTGGTGAAACAACCATGAAAGGCCCTCACCAATTTGAAATCTACAAAAACAAATGTGCTTGGAAATAGGAAAATGCCATGTGTGAGACCAGTGACAGTTGTTATGCTGCAAGCCTGTTGTGCTGGGAGGAAAGCTTTTGGCCAGTGATGTGGTGAATGAGTAAGAAATACAGGCAATGTGAATGTCCATAGTAGTTAAACAAAATGGATGAGGTAATTCAATTTCAATAGTAAGTGAGACTCGATTGATGGATATTATACCAATGAGGTTAAGGATGTATTAAACTCCTTTTAAACATATTAGGTTTGAGGTGTGGGGAAAGTTTGACAATCCATGAAAGGATTCTATCAGAAAACATGAAAAAACAGACAGAAAAACAATCTCGAAAATGCAGATTGCCAGAATGGTGAACTCACAAACATCTCCCTACAAACATTTCGACCCATGATAAAGTCCTACGTCCAGCCACACATTCCTCAAATATTGTAGGCCTCAGTTAAATTGCTATTCAATCGTCAGTAATGGTATATTTCGAACATAGTGCTTGTCAGCAGATCAAGGAAGATGTCAAAATATTTGTAGGGAAATATTTATGTTTGGTAGATATATGAGGAGTGTGTTATCAGATGCTACCAACTGAAGTGCATTAAATTGACAGTACTTCTCATAAGGAAGGATTCTTTCACATGCATGTTTTATTAAAATGAGTAATACATAACCACCAAAGGTAGAATAAATAGTGCTCTACCAGCAGTGACTAACCAATGACTTTATCATTCCTTGTCCCTTGACCACAGGTGATCGTGTGGGGAGATTACGGGCGCATGGATCACAAGTACTTCATGGGGATGGCACAGATCCACCTGGAAGAGCTGGACCTGACGAGCATGGTCACTGGATGGTATAAACTCTTCCCCACCTCCTCCATGGCAGACTCCAGCATCGCTCCCCTCACCCGCCGCCTCTCCCAGTCCTCCTTGGAGAGCTCCACAAGCCCATCCTGCCCTTAAATTCCTCTTGGTGGGAGTTCAGGAGAAGCGGGGGTGAAAATTACAGAGAGCACGGAGCACACTATGCTGCTGATCCAAAAGCGCCAATATTTAGAAAGAATACAAGACCCACCAGAGAACTCAGCAATCAAAAGCATCCACAGAGTGCCACTCTTCCCCGCCCTCTCCTTTGCTCTGCCAGTTTACCCGCTGCCCACAGAAGACCCCACCACAAGCGTTCCTTGGGAAACTTCTCAAGAAGATCACACAGCCACCAAGAAATGTATAAGACTGTTATTGCAACCACCACAATCGCAGGTGGGAGTGAGATAAGACATGGCAAGCGCTCAGCCTGGTTGACTACAATCAGGAAACATTCACGCCCGCGCCACTGCCATGAGCATGTTATCCCATTCAAGCACACTTTTTTATCCTTTCTCCTTATTCACAATGAGAAAGGATAGGGAAACAATCCTGGAATATGCATTGTATGTAAAGATATATAGAATGATATGTGCATTTGACAGAATTCTGGGTTAAATTGTTTATTTTTCAGACAACCCAATTTTGTTTTTTATTTTTAAGGAATGTAGCAACTGATGTAGCCTGCCACATGTTAATTTTTTATGTACAACCTGCTGCACAATCTGTGTGGGAATCCTCCATTGTTGGGCAAGAAGTTGACAATAGTTCCTCTCTGCTCTTGTAGCTCCCGCAGCACGGATTTAGCAGTGCCAACAAGCAATTATGTTTACTCTTAATTTTTTTTTGTATTTATGTACGAGAGTGTACGCGCAGCATGTAGCCAACCACTCCCCCAGTGACTACCACTGGGCAAGGTGGGAAGAGGGGTCAAAGAAGCAGCACAATAGCCCCACCCCTAATTTTCACTTAAGTGCATTCTGGAATAGTCAAACTCAACATATAAGAAATGCTTTGCACACACAGCAGAGGATACCTTGCATGGCAAAAGGGATCAAAGTTCGAACTGTTGTACAAAAACAAAATGGCAGCATTTTTAACTGGGATCTGCAGGTTTTACCTCCCTTCGAATGTGGGACACTCTCTTCACACAGCATCTGCAGTTTCCACTGACCGCCCCTCCATCACAAGATCCCCAAGATCTGTTTAATGACTGGTGGTGACAGACGTCAAATGAACACAAGAGTTCGCATTCATGTAGCATTGTATGATGGGACAAGGTTTTTATTCGCGAAGGTGCCTACGAACTTCTGCGGAACACTCAGGGGTGACACCACTTGGAACTGCAGTTCCTTTGTAGATACTATGGCGACTGTTTTCAAAGTATGCAACGGTAAGAATCACAGATGAGTTGCATTAAAAGAACTGTAATATTGGTTTGGAGTCTAAGAAAAACTCAATTCAACATCAAGAAAATAGAGCAAAGGTAATTTCCAGGAGGGAAATATCTATTTAGTAAAAGATTTAGCAAATACCCTGTGATAGAGATGTCTGCCTACCGTGAGATGAAACAGACTTCTCGAAAGAATGATTTATGGACCAGGAGATTAAATAAAGTGTCCAGGAGAGAACAGCCAGTGAATTAAAAGGACTACCGATAGATACTCAAAGGCTAAAGACTGGTGCACCAAGGGGTGAAAGAGAAGCCCCAGGAAAGGATGACTGGTCTTCCAAGAGATCAAACAATCGCAAAGACAGAAATATCTGTCCAACAAATGACCAAAGGGCATCTGCAGCACCAGAAGGACCTTTTGGGATAATAGTCTTTGGCTGGAAGAATTCATGCTTTGAAAGATCAAATGGGATGTTGGTGATAAAAGTACAGATCTGCCAAAAGATTTCATAGACACTCATATTCCTATTTTTTCTTCTAACGGATCAAGGTTACCCCGATGACGAAAGAATTGTCAGTAGATAAAATTGAATATGCCCAATTGAATGCTGTGATTTGCCAAGATAGCCAAGCGAGACTCTAGGATAGGAGCATCGGTGTTTCAAGGATAAGCTGGGAGATCAAATGCAACCTCAAGGACAAAAGAATCGAATTTCTGATGACTGAACAGTTTTTAGAAGACGTGATCTTTTGCAATGATAACATTTTAAATTAATAATGTGGCGCCCTTCGCTAGAGTCATCAATGACTGGCCTGGAAAGGATGCACCTTATTGTTTAATCTGGGTGTAGTACAATTATTGGGGATGCCGCTCAAGAAAAAGACAGTTCTATTGCAAAAAGCACAACAATTTCTACATGCAGTAAATATGATCCCCACAAAAGTGATCACCAATAAGCACACAGACGATTGCCAAGAAGGCCAAACATGAACTTGTACACAAGTGTTTCGCTTCTCCTGCACTTGTCATGATGCTTCACATGCAAAGAGCTTCAGATGGAACAAAGGAATATCGGATATCATTTTAGGTAGTGATGAATCTCATCAAATTAGAAAAGTGATAGCAACAAGAAAGAACACTTCTTTATTGCTAGACTGCACAGACCCTCCACCTTAGGCAACAGCTACCTACCTGCACAAAACAAAGAGTACCCACTTGAAGTCCACCACCACGGCGAAGCGGTTTATTGAATGTGGCAAACGAGCTGACACCTACGCTGTGCAAGCGATATGCAGTATTGTTGAAAACGTAGAGGTTAACGAAATCCTTGTGAGGTGCTATGCTGAAGACATCCCTGACTCCTAAATTATATAAAGTCACTCCTAAAAGAACTATCAAAGTGGTGAAAATGTAAAGCTGGAGAGCCAAATACAATTTTATATTCAGGGTGATACCAATTTGAATGTTGTTCAAACAGCCAAGGTGCTAAGACAAAACTGGAAACAGTGGCACATTGTAAAAAGAAAACCCACTAACCCTAGTAGGGACCTGAGTCATGTAAGGCAAGAAACATAATGGGTCCTATCGGGAGCTAGAACAGTTGCAAATCAAACTAGAAATCTTTGGGCGAGACAAAAGAAATGCTTCACCTTGTAGCCTTGTGACATTCATAAATGCAAAATCTGCAATCAGAGTGGAAAACTAACAAGGCAAACAATAGTTAGATGTATGTTATGTAGAGTTTGTTATATCACTATTGGGCTACTGTTTGCCTTGCACAAAATTGAGTTCTTAAGGTGTTCTTCTAGCCCCACATAGGATCCAATATTTGATCAACATAAAAAGATCAAATGGCTGAAATTGTTGGAAGATTTTTCCAAAATGCTCTGCTATATCTCACTGCCTGAAAAGTGCTCTAAAAATCATGCATTCCCAGAGGAGCAAAAGTGTACGGAGCATGCATGAGAACGTGGCTACTGCATGCAAAGCCGACATTGACTCGGCTTTAATTTGTAGGCAGCCCAGACCTCTTCGGACTCCTCAGACATGGACTGCAATTCTTACATGACTGGGCAGAATAAGGTGTTGTTTCTCTCAAAAGCACCGAAGAACACGTTTGTCTAACAACTCATCGCTTTAGTACAATGAGCCTGGACATCCATCAGTTCCCTTGATTTCTCATAGTACACAGACCAAGTGGAAAACACTCTGTAGAACAACATTTCATGGCTACGTCACGGACAATGCTTCTGCAAAGACGACGAAGCAATACAATATTTACTTCCACAGTTTGTAAGCAAGGTGCGCAGAAGGAATTGACAGTAGTGTTACGTAATGCCCGATCAACAGTACTGCTACCAACCTATGTACAGAAGATAGCATGCTGATGCTTGTGCAGCCCGAAGGTCCACCCTCTCTGCTGATCTTCTCAAAAGGTCACCATAGTTTGTGTCATTGTTCTGAAACTCATACATCCTTTTTGTAAGGGTAACAGCAAGAGAATCCTACAGCCCGACAGTCGACGGAGAAACATCTCTGTGCTCAAAAACATGTCACTTTTCTTTCACATTGATCACAACTGAATGAGCAACATTTTCATTGTAGCAACCACGAGCACGCTGTTTCAGTACATTTGTGTACATTTGTGGGTTTTCAAAGCTAACATTGATGTTTTACCCGTTGAGTCCACTCATTGAATGGGGACAAAGGGTCTGCAAATAAACCCTATGCTATGTTGAGGTCCCAGCCATACGACACAAGTTTCTGGATGCAAAACATACATCAATCTCAAGCAGCAAGCTGCAGGGTTTTTACAGAGCATTGCTATAGTTTCCTCTGTTGCTCAGGCATGGAGGAACATCTTGGTACTGAAATGAAATAGTAGGGCTTAGGTAGGTGACAAGGGAAGCTTAAGTTTCCTCTGTCCAAAGGTATCACTCCCTTGCCTTTACAATTGTAGGTATTTGCAAGTAGATGGGTGACAACAAGTTGCAGCTAACTCCGGCAACATTTACGTGTAATTTGGTTACAGGTGGCTTCTTGGCAATATGGAAGTCTTGAAACTGGCCCTGGGGAGAAAGATCGCGTGAAGCACATGAATGTGTTCGGTAAGACATAACCCGTGGGGAGAAGTTAGGACACATGATGTGTGCCTACTAAGTAATATTTAGCATATGCTTATATGTGCTGTTTGCTTGTTACTTAGCACGTGCTACGCTTGGCTTTGCAATCACTACCCATTTCATTGTCGGGGGCCTGTCCGGTATATGGAGCGAATAGTCAAGTTCCAGTGTCAATCAATAATACCAGCAGCACATTTGCTCCCCTGCGATGACCTCCTTCTCAGAAACCTCACCCAACAAACTGTTAAAGATATATTGTTTAGTGTGTTGTGTGTATTTTAGTTAAAGAATTATAATGATCCTTTTTACTTTTTCTTTTGCACCAGCAAGTTATCCTTGGAGATTTCTGTATTCACATTTTCCTCATCTCAGTTGGAAAGTATGAATGTGAGTGGGGTGATAAAAGAGACGTGTATATATATTTATGTGTCCAATATGCTTTGCATCCTGATGCAAATTTTCAAAAAAGGAAAATATACCTTTATGTGACTGGCAGACCGAACATTTAGAAATTAGGAGAAGCAAACGTTTATTGTTATAGTTAGATGTGATAAAAGATGATTCAAATGAGTTAGGAAAGAAACCAAAGAGTACGTAAAGGGCTTAAAAAGGAAGTTTCTCATGAAGTGGAGAGTGAGTGGGAAAGCCAGTAAGAAAATGAAAATGTAGCTCTGTCTCTGCTGAAACACTTTACAAATCGAAATCACTAGTTCCAGATTTCTAAATACACTTCTTGTGAGTTTCTTTAACTTTCAGAAGTCAAAGTATGAAGCAGCTCAGCTCGAAGCCAATTTGAGCAGATCCATGTACTCTGCAAGCAAAGCTCATGAGTCTATAGGGTTTTCGGTCTGAAGGACCTGGGTATCTCACCTGCTCAAGACAGGACTGGCCATATTGGATTTAGGGAAAGACCCCGATAGGTTGAGCACTGGAAGTCTGCTTTTAGGGAAGGATGGTTGGAGGGATCATCAACCCTGAGAGAGCTCACAGTTTTGTTGTAGATCCAAATATAGTACGCCTCACCAAATGTGATAATTGGACTCGCTTGCTTACCACACTAGAGAGTTGGAAAGACATTTTCCAGACACACATTTAGATCCCAGTGCACCTATTCAGGCTGTGCCTCCAGCCACATACACTAATCTGCAAGCGCTCTTGTAGGTAGGTTTTATGAATTGTCAATACAAATCTGACAATTTCTACTCTGATTAACCCTACCTAAAGTGTCCAGCTTGATAAAAACGTGAACTTAATAAGCAGTCAGCTTCACAAACTCAACTTAACAAATGCCTATTTCACCTGAATCAACTCATCTTGCCAGCCTTTTTCAGTCGTCCCAGCCTCCTCACTTGCTCTTCAGCATTATTTTCTCCAATACGTTCCTGTTTTAATCCCTCCACTTACTGCATTATTTTTGATGGTGACCCTGCTGCTTATTCTCCAGGCAATTGTGCTGCACAATCATCTCCCACCATTCCCACATCCCAACTCCTGGCTGGAATCCTGTCCTGCTACACTTTTTGACATTCTTTTGGAGCTCATGTTATTCCCCATTCTACTAATGCCCCTTGTCCCAGGCCTGATTATTTTTCACCTCTCTTCTCTCGTGGTCGTATCATGAGCCTGGCTCCCACTTGTGTTCCTGCTTGGATTACTATAAAAAAGACAAAGGACTACCACAACTTTTAAACAAATTTCTCTTTTAGATTTTGTATAGAGAGGACTGAAATGAACAAGCAAAATAATAATCATAATTTCAGTTTACAATAATATTAATACATAACATTAAACGATGTCACCTCATGAGCAAGATTTGTATATCTGTAAAATATATTTATAATGTTCACAAGGAGAACAGGTTCAGCTAGAATGGCGATAAATTGTGTAAAAGGTATTATTTTAAGTACTGACCATTCTCCTTAACTAACAGTAATCATTTAAATGCTAACCTTAGCTTTAGACGTTCTATTCCTGATACGTTTCCCAAATTCTATTAAAAGCACTCTTTAACTCTAGACGAGTTTCACACTAGAGCAGAGGGTTCTGAGATTCCCATGACGCAATCCTCAATGTCAGCAAAGTTTGGTCTTTTTGCCTTACTTATGACCTTTTTTTTAGCTCCCATTACTGCTTTTTGGATCCATAGTCCACATTGAACCCTAAAATCAGTGTTCCCAGAAATAACAATAAAGAAAATGAATTTTTCTGATGGTGAGTTGACACAGTTAGTTATTTCACTTATGTGCAATAAAACAAATGCGAGCTGTTTAGGAAGCATGAGTAGCTTTAGTTCATGTTTAGAGTATCTTAGGTTTGACAAACAATTGGATACTAGGTCCTGTTTTTGTTTGTTTTTTTCACGTTTTTTAACAAAATTAAGGTTCTATCACCTAATTTTGCACGTGGAATTCTTCAGATGAGGGTTGTACAATTTAGAAAGTCATCAAAATGAAAATCCCTACACTACTCATATGGCTGCAACAATTCACTATGGAGATTTCAAGAGAGCGTGTTTGGAAAAAAACTCGAAGACATAACATATTCTACTAATACACCTGTCAGATTAGGCAAGGCAAGAGGTTTCTTTCTGTGAAGACAGTCTTAACGAGCATGATGGTTTCAATTCACCAGACTTTCAGAAAAGAGAAATACCAGTGAGTGATACTGAAAGCCTACTAAGCAGGACCCAAAATAGGAACAGTTTTAGGTAGTCTGCTTGATGTCCTCTCCAGAAAAAAATGATTTGCACATTTTGTCACCTAGTTATTAAATCCAAAATAATCTCAAAAGTTTGGAGAAAAAAATTCAGATGCCACAGATTGAAGGGTGTGTGTTTCAAAACCTTGTGTGACACTGCTCCCTAGACCTAACGAGCCCACGACTGAACATCTGTCAAGATTTTTGTCAGCTGTACTCTGTCCAAGAATTGCAAGTGAATTACATTTTATAGTGAAAATTGCAACAGGATTCTGAAAGAATGCAGGTAAGAAGAAAAGTGACTTTTTTTTACACAGAGAAAGGACACTTTTGCGGTGTACACCAGGCTAAACACTCAAGTTTCTCCCAGTGCTATCAGCACAGTCGTGTGGGTAATGTCAGATTCTCATGTACGAAAGCCCTCAGAGCCTGATATATGCAGGCCATGCAAAGTAGCTATTCAACTATATAAAGGGGCAATGCTTTCTTGTATGATGTTGTTTACTGGGTTCTCTTCAGTATGGACAAGAATCAAAGCAAAAATAAATTCTCCAATAACGGATCTGGTGTTGTCCAGAAACAGGTGGTGGGTTTTTCACCAAGACGTCTTGGTGTGGTACATCATTTCAAAGCCCAGCTCCAGAATCTTGGCAGCTCCCGTTTTCGCAGAAAAAAACATCTGGATTGTCAAGAAAGACCACCTGTGGGCCTGTAGTCTCATTCAGTTAGCAGAAGCACATCTACTACAGGGCACATGGTACTCGCAAGCCTGGACACAATGTGTTAGGTTATGTTACTGTAGCTTATAGAACGCACTTCCACCAGACGGTCTCTTGGCGCTAAATTACTGACTCAGCACAGCTCGGGATACTTTTTAATAAGCTTGCTTAAAGAGCCAAGTCTTCAACATGTGTCTGAATTTTCCATAATTTGAGGTGGTCCTAAATTCCAGAGGCAGGGAGTTCCAGACACGGGGAGCAGTGACTGAGAACCTGATACCTCCGGTCCTATTCCTCTTAAACTGAGGGATGACTAAATAGTGTAGATGAGTGGATCTCAGATCTCTAGTGGGGAAATACTTAAGGATCCGAGATTTGATGAAAAATTTACTTTTCGTGTGCAAGGCATAAGTAAATCAATGAAAATAGAACAAAAAATTACTCCGGCTTGGCAAGGTTCAGTGAAGTGTTTGGCAACTTTGACATGATACAGTGAAATTCCACAAAAGGTGGAAAGCGCAAATGCCAAAATGAGCAAAGTTTTACCTCAAAGTTAGAAAATTGATAAGTCTAGGCACATGGCGTAACAATAGGGGTAGTTCCAAATTATAAAACAATTCGGTAGATAATGTTTTCTAATCAGGCATGGTATCTGAATGGCAGTCTTTAGTTCCACACCATCAAAAAGCAAATGTAAGTTCTACTATTACTGACAGCCTTTTATGGCACAAACTGAGAAATCTTTTGGCACTTACATAATAAGTATTATATTCGCTTAATTAAATACTACTCATTAAGTCAACTTCACAAGCTGGAAAGACCTAGGGGCAGATTTATATGCCCCTTGCGTCACTTTTGCGTCACTTTTCCCATGTTAAAAATTACGCAAAAGTGGAGCAAGGGCATTGTAAATAAACCCCCTAGTCTAGAAGGCCTACACCTTGACCTGCAATTCAGATACAGGTCCATGAAGCAGAAATTCATCCCACTGAGCTATCTTGATGGCACTATTGGGTTCAAAGACACTATAAGGAATTAAGGAATTTGTTATTTACACCACAGTGCCTAGGATACATATGGTTGTAAAATGTCCATTATTTTAAAACTAAGGTCTCTAAATATAGCTGGTAACTCAGAAAAACGGTAATTTTCCCCTAAAAAAAAATACATGATATAGGAAATAAAAGTAGAAAACAGTCCCCGAAAAATTGACAGTGTTCTAAAATAACCTTATATACCAAAGCAAATACAGTTAAAATATCCCTATTACTAATGAACATGGGGCATTTGCACCAACTATGGCACAAAGGGCACTATCTTTTTTTTCAAAAAGCCTGTAGCATAAATAAGTAAGACATTACGTTGTAACTCTCCTGAGCAAACTCCAGGTCCTTCAAAATACTGTAGCTAGATTGGCCCTGGATCTACCTGCCCGCACCCCTTCTGCCCCCTGTCTAAAAACGCTTCACTGGCTTCCCATAAAAAAGCGTATTAAGTTTAAAATTTGCTGTCTGGTTCATAAATCCCTAAATGGCAATGGCCCAGTCTATCTAGCAAATAAACTTATAGACTATCATCCAACGAGAACTCTGAGATCCTCTAGCTCGCACCTCTTAAGGGTGCCAAAAGTACGAACTGTCAAAAATGGGGACAGGTCCTTCTCTAAAATTGCACCTGAAAGCTGGAATGCTCTCCCCCTACACCTAAGACTGGAACCCAGCCATCAGAAATTCCGTAAACTCCTAAAAACATGGCTTTTCTAAATTCTGCCTATCTTACATCTTACCTCTGAGTGTCTGCTGGCGCTATGAGACCTTCGGGTGATATATGCGCCTTACAAATTCCAATACATAGACATAGACATAGACATAACATAAATTAAAATCACAACACAAACTGAATAGGGCTCTTCGTACTTAACGGACAGTAGTAAATGGTACCGATGTCAAGTAGCTTTCAGTTAATTGTCCAGAAGGATAAAATGCTAACACTGTTCTGCTAAGATTAAAATCTATGGTCGGAAGGTTACACCAGTTAATACTCTGATTACTAGATTCGATTCACTCATTTCTTTTGCCCAGTGGTGTGCCCCTCACTCCGTAAACAACCAGGGTCAAACATCCACAAGTGGCCTTGTGTTAAAGTTCTCCTTTTGCTAAAATTCAGTTTTAAGGACATTATATTCGTCCATTTGCATACCCCACAGTTCTAGCAATTTAAGGCACCTTTTTTCTCCTAAAAACTATAGGAGTATAGAAGGTGGAAGCAAGATTTTGTGGTGTTTGGTAACACTTCCAGATTGGACATAATTATATCAAAACCAAATTTTAATATAAATCAAACAGGACTTTCAGACACACCTTCAAAACACAACAGTAGCATTTGGAAAGGCAACATGTAATTTCTGTTCACTTACAATAGTTATGGAAGACAGGAAGCAGATAAAGGGCACTGGAGGTAGCCATCTTGAAGAGCTTGCTGTGCATGGTGGCTAATCTGAGGTGACCTTTGTCCTTTTACTTCTGCAGTGGAGACTGGAGAGTAGCATCAACTATCTACTGCCAGGAAGAGCTAATTTTCCCAGTTCCCGCACAGGACTGTGCACCTTAATCTGAAAAATGAGTCACATTTAATTAGATACTAGTAGATGATATTATAAGATTTGACAAGTTTATTTGTTTGCCACATTTTACGGAATGAATCAATCCCAGACTATTGGCTCACACTTACATCAATGGGGGGAAAAAAGGCGATAGGAATTTGTTTGCCAAAAAATGTGGATCAACATCCCTTCATATAAAAATATTTTAGGAGGAAAAATGCCCCAAGACATCCCATTTCACTATTTTGTAGTGTTGTTAACTGTCTCTTCGTAAAAGTTTGTAATGCTTTACTGCTCTTACTTGGTATGAACGCGGATGGCACTTTCTATGTCTGAATGTGCAAGTCAGGTCGTCAGGCTTGAGACCGAAATCACTTTGCCCACAAGCAAAGCTACTGGTCTTAAACTAGAAGTAGAGAGAAGAAAAAAAAAACTACGATCTGCATTTTCTACCTGTGCTATGTAATGTTTTATATGTGGTCTTTACTAATGTAAGATTCAGCTATTTTTGTGGTTTATATGCAGCAAGATTGACGCAGGGGGAGGGAGAAGCACGTAATATATTTTCCCTTTTGTAGAAATATCCTTGCCGATTTCCAAGAGGAAGCAAATGTCATCACTTTCCGAGATACGGCTTGTGACTGCATGCGTTTGGGCAGCAATCAAGAATATTAAAGTCCATTTGGAAACCGAAAACGGTCTTTTGTTTTATTCTCTTCCAAGTTGACATCACCACATTTAGTATTATTCCATTTCAAATGCGTAAAAACACGACATGCTCTTCATTTTTTTGTAGATTTCTAGAACTATTCTGAATTTTATTATTGGAAGTAAGGAGAGTGCGTGCGGGAAGAGTGTTAACGTGTGTGTGTGTTTTCCCCAACTTTCCCCACATGGAAAGAAAATGGCGCTCAGTGCTCAGTTTATTTGTTTATATTTATATACTAAAAAGTATCCCGTGATACAAATGTTCTGTCGCGTTTCGACTTCTGGTATGCATCATGACATTAATAAATGCATTTATGCAGTGATAAAGAACAAAAGGCTGGTTTCACAAGATATTTGAACGTACAACTATAACTAAAACAACTAAGTGCCTTACGGCAAGTGCAGACTTCTTTACAAGTGTTGAAAGGTGGAAACGTGATATGGGTTGGCATCCCCGATGGCCATCAGTGGGCTGTCAAACTTTGAGGGATAATGTAGGTGAGTGAGAGTGTAGTCTACGTATCGATAGAAAACACATAATGGGAAAAAATTTAATATTGTCCAATATTGCCACTGAGTGTTCCGGTGACACGAACAATGTGGCCGAATACGGCAATTTAGAACCACATTGCACATCACCCATTATGTAGTTTTTACATTATATGCTTATTTTGTGGTAGCTCGCACAAGAACACGTAATTTACCTTCAGTAATGCTCTTTCTGGTGGATACTTTATCTACTCGCAGATTCATCACCTGTAGAATGTCCCCCAGGTGCCAGACTGGATCCAGAGGTTCCCATCAGGCCTGGCTGTCAAGGCAGTTGCGCTTTGTGAACATTTGCACAGAAGCTCACGTCGTGGCCTGGCAGATGTCAAGAACAGGCACTCCATGTGCCACTGCAGTGGCAGTAGCCTTGGCCCTGGTAAAAAGAGACCTCAGTCCTTCTGCAGGCTGCGTCTTGGTCAATGCATAACAGATAATAATGCAGAGGAGATCCCACCATGACAAAGTCTGTTTCTGCAGCACCATACACCTTTTTTTGTTCCCGAGAAACCCACAAAAAACTGATTGTCTACGCGCTGGCCTTTAGGGCGATTGATGCAAAAGCTTAAGCCACTTATGGGGTCCAATCAATGGAGTCCCTCCTCCTCTTTCAAGGGATGAGGTGGAGCAAAGAACGTTGGGACGGTAGTGGATTGCCAAACGTGGTGACAAGATTTGGCGAAAAGGCCGCCCTGGCCCTCAAAACTACATTGTCTGGGAAAAAGGTGGTGTAGGTAGGCTGCACAGACAGAGCCTGGAGCTCAATCATGCGACAAGCAGAAGTGATCACAGTGATAAAGACAGTTTTGAGAGTAATCACAAACAGTTTGGAAGGAAACATGAGTCACACCTTTAATAAACCACATCACAACAGGTGACTTAAATAAGGATGGTTTGTCAGCAAACATAAAAGGCTGAAAGTGCTGACAAATACATTTTAATAATGCCCATGGCAAGGTCTTGCTGGGCCAAAGACAAAACAATTAAACATCCAACAGTTTGGCTTGTAAATGGTCTGTTTTTCGAATTCCACACCAATCCATACATTTGTCACAGTGCCCAGTGTACATTGAATGAGCAGATGTGCATCTGACATCAAGGATAATATACAAGTCATCCAGTGGTAGACAGAATGCAGTCAACATCTGTCACTCAATCTCCACGCATGGAGGTGTAGATTGGGCAGGTTCAGGTGCAAAACCCTGCCCTGCTGCTGCAACAGAAGATGCATCTGGAGCGCGAACTTAATTGGAGGACAGATGGTTATGTGCAGAAGTTGGGTATCACACTTTTTTCTGGTTGAATCGGAAGCCACTAGGATGACTGTGGTTCGGTTATTCCTGATCTGGTTCAGAACTCTGGGCAGGCAGAGGTGGGAAGGCATATATGAGTGCCGTGCTCCACACTAGCCTGAATGCATCTCGTGGAGCGTGCAGAATTTTGACACTCTGCGTTCTCAACAGAGGCAACATGATCCAGATAGGTTCTGCCTCACTTTTGAAAGATGCTCTGCATCACCTTGGAGTGTATTGCAATTTGTAGTCCTCAAGGCATCACTGGCTGAGCTATTCCACCTTGGTATTTATAGATACCAACAGGTGGTTTGCGATCAGGGAGATGCCCCAGTGCTCTGGCCATCTCAAGAGGCACAGTGCCTCTTGGCACAGAAGCCAGGATCCCACCTCACCCTGCTTGCTGCAGAATCACAAGGCAATGGTGTTGAACAGGAACACCTGCACCAGTATTTTCTTGATGTTTGGCAGCAAGGCCTTAGATGTTAGGCAGCTGGTCAGCATCTCACACTGACTTAAGGGGAGCCGGGTTACCGCCAGAGACCTTTGATCTCGATCTCTACCAGATGGCCTCCCCAACCCAACAGTGAAGCATCCATTGTCACATTACGCTCTGGGTGGAGAAGTGACGGTAGTTAAAGTGCGGTTGAGCAGTCACTGTAGCAAGTATTGTGCAGCTTTCTCAGACCACTGGATGAGGTACGCCAGGTTCCCTTAGTGCTGGGCCCACCAACACTTCAGATACCACTGGAGAGCCTGCAAATGGTGACGTGGGTAGGCAGAATGCACAAGGCCAACAGCCCAAGAAGTCTCAGAGCTTCTCTCGTTAAGATCGAGGTCCAAGGCTGAACCATCAGGATAATAGTCATGTACTGGACCCGCTGCAGCAGAGGAAAGGCCCTAAACTGCACTGAGTCTAAGGCTGCTTGTATGGAAGGAAGTTTTTGCGAAGGAGTCAGGTGCGACTTTGGCTGTTGATTGAGAACCCCAATGATATATGGATGTTCGCAGTCATGTGGAGGAGGTCTACGATTGACTGTGGTGAGCCTGCTTTCAGCAGCCTGGTAGCCTTTAAGAGCCTGTTCTCTCCATCCTCCACAGATGGGCAGCGGCCACCACCCTCACTTTCATGAATACCTAAGGTGGTGCTGGTAAGGGGAAGCACGGCAACCAAAAATGCTCCTGGCTGATCTTGAATTGCGGGTAACACCTGTGGCACTGCAGGACAGGCACATGAAAAAAAGCAGCCTGCAGGTCCAACGTTACTATCCAGTAGCAAAGTTTGAGGGCATACAGAACCTGGTCCAGAGTGAGCATTTTGAATGTGTTCTTCTGCAGGAAGGCATTAAGAGGGTGAAGCGTTAAAATAGGATAAAGGCCTCCCCCTTTTTTGCCACAAGGAAATAGCAGGAGTAACAAACTGCCCCTATTTCCAAGGTCAGCAGCCTCTTGGTGGCTCCTTTGGGAAATATACAGCTCACACCTCTTGCAGTAAGAAAGACAGGTGCACCTTTGAAATACACCCTCATGTGGGTGGGAGTTGCACAGGGTTGGAAAGAAACAGAGGGGCATAGCCCTGCTGGTTGATCTGGAGGACTCATTTGTCGGATTTGGCAGACTGCCACTCTGGGAGAAAAAGTTAGATTCTGCGTTCCACAGGGTAGGTGTGAGCCACTAAGGGCAGCTTTGAGTCTGATGCCTGATGGGAGAGGGAGTAGGAAGGCTGATGCGCCCGTTGACCTGCACGTTGTTTGCCTGATCCCAGTCCCCAGCTGCATAAGGGCTGAGGTGACTGTTGCAGGGGCTGAAGGGGCCTAGCGTTGCCTATACGCCAAGCCTCTGAAGTTGCCTCAGAATGAAACTGATGAGGGAAGTGTCTAGCAGTGGTCAAAAGGTTCAAAGACCACACTGTGGCTTGGCTTTCCTTGAAGAGCTCCATGGTGGAATAAGCTGTTTTGCCAAGCAGGTGGGATCCTTCAAAAGGCATGTTCACAAAGGATGCCTGTACATCTCCAGAGAAGCCTGTGGATCTTATCTATGCGTGGTGAGAGAGCACCACACTAGTGTCAACTGCTCATCCCAAGCATTCTGTAGTGTCCAGACCAGAAAGAATCACATATTTAGGTGCATCCTGATCATCTTGGATAGTTTGAGCCAAAAAGAATCCAAATTCTTCCAGGACAGCAGGCCAGATCTCACTGACAATGACTCAGAGGAAATGATTACATAATAGCATAGTAGGAATCAGCTACTGGACGACCTCAAGGCATGCTGGCTGAAGAGAGTGAGCATTTTCAATACCCTCAATCCTTTTCGACTCCCTGTCATGGAAGGTCATGTGGAACAAAGTAGAATTCACCTTGCTGGTGGAAGGTTTGACCACCAAACCCTCAGTAACAGGAGACAGGTGTGTGACACCTGGCCACCAGCCTGTTCACTGACTGGCAGGAATATGGTTTAGACCAAGTGCCCGAATAGGACATGTTACAATGCAAACTTTTACAACACATGCCTTTACAACACGGTTTTTACATCGCAACATCCATTACAACACATTATTTTACAACGCATGCCATCACAATGTATTTTTCAAACCTACCCTTACAACGCATTCCATTACAGCGCATACCATTACAACGCATACCATTACAACACATAATACTTTTAGGACAACAGTAGTGTAAGTGTTGGATAGTGTAGGGGTAAAAATTACTATTCCCTCTCCAGTGAGTGCAACAGTAAGGTAAGTGTTGGGTAGTGTAGGGGTAAAAATTACTATTCCCACTCCAGTGAGTGCAACAGTAGGGTAAGTGTTGGATAGTGTAAAAATTACTGTTTCCCATTAATTACCTTCTAATGCGTTGTAATGGCATGCGTTGTAGTGGCATGCGTTGTAATGGCATGCATTGTAGTGGCATGCGTTGTAATGGCTGCATTGTAATGGCATGCGATGTAAAGGATGTTGCATTGCAATGACTGCGTTGTAAATGTAGTGCGTTGTAATGACTGCGTTGTAATGGTTTTTTCCCCAAGTGCCCATAAGGGTGCCAGTTAGGGCTTCTTTAATAGCATTAAGAACTCAGAAGGAGTCAGCTCTAGCTGAAGGACTTCACTAAGTACATTTATTTTAGGCTCAACAGGTTTGTAAATCCAAGATCTCAGCAACACATTGATACCTACTGTAAGGGTAGCTCTCTCTTCCGTGGGAGTCTCAAGGGGATATCAGGGGAAGTGAAAAGCCCACTTCCGCTGGCCTCTTGTAGATCTATATACAGACTGTCATCATCATAATATGGGGGTAAATCATCTCCATCATATCCATGGTCATTTCCAGGTGGCTGAAAACTCCGGTCAGAACCAAAAGCTGGTGGAGCAACTGAGGGTTTCTTAGTAGTAGAGGGAAGATTTTGACTGAATTAAATTGTACGGAAACCAGTAGCACTGAGAGTGGAGTCAGAGTGTGATCTCTTTCAAGGTAATGGAAGATTCCGCTCTGGGTTAATGTCAGATCCACCTCTGGTGGCAGCAACATCAGAACCGATGTCAACTAGGAAAGGACTGGCACAGGACTTGGAGCAGGAGTAGACAACTGAAATGGATTCGATACAGAACCAGAAGCAGGTTCCAGAGGCTAAGATTATGCAACCACACTGGAGGTCCATAATAATCCTTGGAACCTGAAGGAGCCAGAGGGAACCATAAGAGTGTCAAAAATACACAGCATTGCTTGCTCAAAGGCCTTGACCTCCTGAGGCATCGCTGAAGGCTCAGGGAACTCAGGATGTCTCAGGATCAATTGTGCGATCAATTTCTCAATCGGGGATTAGGATCGAGATAGAGTGGCAAATTGAAGCTCTCGCAACTTTCTTTTATTTAGAGAGAGACAGGATTGGGTCGAGTCCAGCTTCGTCTTCCTGTGTTTCTGCTTCAATTTGGACTTTCGAATTAATGGATGACCTCAACCATGAAAACGACTTGTCTCGAGACTGGCCCCGAGAGCAGGAATGGGTCCGTGCCCTCGTCTTAGAGCAGGAGCTTGCATGGCTTCTTTTGGATTGCACTCAGATTCACTTCGCAGTCCTGGATTGACTTCAGGTGTGTGAGGGCCAGTGGCAGCTCGCTGAGGGAGTGCTGCAGGGCAGTGGGCGGGGCAGGGGAGGTGAGGGGCTAGGGTGGGGCGGTAGTAGAGTTGGACATACGGCAACATGTAGTAAGGTAAGTAAATAAATTAATAAACTTTATACCTTGCGCTCGCTGAATCGCCGAGTCTAGTCTCTTAGCTGCTAACGCCTGTTGGGCCACGCCATCACTAGTCTGTGTTATGTTGGCTTCATCTTTCAGAATCTCCCTCTCCAATTGCTCAATTTGCTTTGTCAGTTCTTTTTTGTGGCCCACCGTAAATGCCAGTGCACAACCTTTATTGACTGCACCGAATGCGCCCCCAAAGGACCTGGGCCGAAGCCACTGAGCCCTTGTTTTCCTGAAAATATAGGTCCACACTATGTATTAGTTCTGTCTTAATATGTGGAATTCGCAGTGCTCATGGGTTAATTGTGAGTGTGGTACATTGCGGTTGAAACCTCCCATGCATCCTAATCAATATCGAGAAGTGGTCTGAAATGCCTCGGGCCTCCGTAAAGTCATGACTGCCGGCCGCATGTGTTAACATATAGTAAATTCGGGATTGAGTGTTATGTGCTCCCGAATGAAAAGTAAATTGACTGGCAGTGGGATTAGGCAGTCTCCAAATATCGCTTAGTCCAAGAGCTGAAATAAAAATTGCTAGTGTAGACCCGGTACTTGGGTCACTGCGCGGAGGCAAGCAGTCCATCATTCCGCTTAGTGCCAAATTAAAATTGCCTCCGATCACTAAAGTACCAACGGGAAGGTCTAGAATGAACTTGCGGAGGTCCTGCAATGTGAATTGCTGTAGTGTTGGGGAAACGTATACAGATATTACTGTTAATGGTTTCCCTTCCCATGTTCCAGTGGCTGCAGCGTATTGGCCCTGATTATCTGCCCATGTTTTACTAATTATGTATGGGCAGCTCTTACGGAGAAGTATACCAGTCCCACAGAAACTAGATATGAACCCGGCATGCGTTACGTGTCGGTAGGCCCATCTGTTTAATGCCTTACATGTATTACCCACTAGATGTGTTTCCTGTACAAAGGCGACATCAGGTGCTTGCCGCTTCAGGTATTGGAGGACCACCCCCTCCCTTCAGTTAATCCCGAAGGCCGTTCACGTTCCATGTGAGGAACTTCAGGTCTCTACCTACTTTGTTTGCCCTAATTATGGGAGTGTTGTGCATATTGGAGCATAGTGTACTGCAAGTACCATCTGTGTTGTCCCCAGTGTGTATTGATCTCAGTGTAGTTTCTTCATTTGCCCGGGCCGGAGACCTCCCAACTCATTTCTCCACCGAAAGCCTTTGCACCGGCAGGAATACAGATGTGGCTCATTTCCTTATATGGGTTTTGGCTCTTTGTATATGTGCTGACCCACGCTCGGTCCTAACTGTGTTTCACATGATCTGTTTTTCTCCTGTGCTATCATAGAACAATAAACTAAACCACTGACCCATCCTACCCCAACACCCCCTCCCCCACCCTGCTACCCTGCTTAACAGGGGCCAATGGCCCAGTTCCCCAACTACACAGTGCCCATCGCCCTCCCATCCCTTTCTGGTGGTGCCGGGGCTCAACCTTCCCTCCGTCTCCCCTTTAGGCAATCAGACTTAGTGCCCATAAGTCATCACACATGTTAATAAGATACTCATCTATTTTCTTAAAAGTAGGCACCGGGAGTCTCTCTCGTTGTGTCTTGTGGTTTGGTTACCATAAGTTCTGGAGGGGCTCAGGGCTTTCGTCTCCTTTCTTCATTTCCATTTCACCCTTTTTTCCCCTTCCCCCTCATTTACTGTCAGTCTCGTGTATCTCCGTTCAATGATATTGAGCTCAAGTTAAGTTTTTCCCCCCACCCTGGGGTAATCATGGCCACTGTCTTGCTACCGTTCTTTTGGGCCATTCAGGATCCTCCCTCAACGTGCTGGTCTCCGTCGTCTTACACTTGATCTGATCGCTGCTGTTGCTTGGTCCCTCGTCGCTCCTGACGGTCCAAACTCCCTCTAGATACCACTTATCACCAGCTGCCTAGCCAGTCCATGGCCCCTTCTGGTTTAACAAAAAAACAGCTTTTGCCAGTTGTCTCTACTCACAGTTTTGCTGGGAACAGCATAGAATATTTAATTCCTTGTGACCTAAAAGCTTGTTTGGCCTCCATAAAGGAGTGGCTTTGTTTCTGCACAGTAAAGTCTGGGAAAAAAAGATATGGTGCTATTTTCATATTTAAGGGGGGGGGGGGGACACTACGGGCAATTTGAAGGATAGCATCTCGGTCACGAAAGTTAAACACCCTTGCAAGGATTGGTCGAGGTGGTTCCCCTGGTTTCGGCATTCCCCCGGTATTCAGTGAGCATGCTTGGGTTGCAAGTGTTTCAGCACTAACTCTTCAATGAACAAATCTGCTGCTAGCCCCTCCGCCCTTTCTGAAACACCCAAGATGCAAACATTATTCCTTCTTGAGCGCCCATCATAATCATCAAGTTGCATTGAGAGTAGTTTAGTACGATCTTGCAACTCTGCGACTTGATTCTTTAGTAGCGATGTGTCGACACCAAGATTTTAAGGGCATTCTTCCACTTCCAGCACTCGAGAGTCCATTTTCCTGAGGTCTGCTCTAAGTAAGGATATATCAGTGGAGGCTGAGTCTATACATCCTTCCAGCGAGGTACGAACTCCGTTGATCGCTGCCATGATATCTTGTAACATAGGAGAATCCTGCTCCTTTGATTTCAATTGGTTTTCTTGGTCGATGTTTGCGCTTGCTGATCCCCTTTCCCGTGATTTGTGACAGGTAAATGTGTCTGTCTTCGGGTGTTGTGCACCACGGCCCCCTTTACCAGACGCCATTTTGGGTTAGGCCCGCTGAGTTGCTATGGATGGGTACTCTCCGCCGCCTACTGTGATATGACTCACGTGGCCTGTCGGTTTTCCCCCTACCTCAAGACTCGGTATGAGGGCGGTGGCCTGTAAACGTTAAGTCCTATAGCGCTGAATCCGCCCTGTTATGGTTTGCTACTGTGATATAGTGCAGTAATCCCAGCCTTCTTGAAGTTGTTGTTGTGGGCTGTGACTGTGGAGTGCCAAGCCAACCAAAAGCACAATTGTCTAATTTTCCCGCTGAGCTCCTAGTCAGCTATAGTAGTAAGCAGCGCTCATTGTGCTCTAATGATGTCTGCTCTGCCCTATCCAAAACGTGTTAGTTATTGTAAGGGCTGGCGCTTGGCAGGATAGCTAGGATGGTGGCGTTCAGTGTGGCCCCGTGTATATTAGGTAGTAGTTATCTATCAGTGAAGTATGCGGGTTAGCTTCCCCATACCTCTGTTTCCTGCCTTCCGAAGCTTGTCTCTCTCTCTGTGCAGCTATGGGAGCTGGCTCACATACAGGCATCGAGTATCAGCGTGGGTGCAGTCGTAGATCGCACATTTGAGACAGTCCAATGGTTCCAACCACTACATACGGGATGAATAATGTGAAATCTCAACTTTGGTGGTTCAGACCGGCTTTTTCTATGTCTTTTCCCCCGGGGCAGCGGTCGTGTCCACTCGTCACTTGGTTTTGGAGCCCCACTACGCGCTGCATTGCAGTGTTCATTGTCATTTCCCCCATTAATTATTTCAGGAGCTGCGCCTGTAAGACGATGTCCTGGGGCGATCCAGTGCGCACTCCAGTGTGTCCAGTGCACTGCATCGAGAGCTAATTTATGAGTCACAACATCGGTTAATTGTGTGCATCTGCGTCGCCATTGTTTTAAAGTCTTACTTCAGCGGTTTTTCAATTTCAAGCGACTGCGGCTCGCCGCACTCAGCCGCCGCGTGTCTCTGTGGGACCTCAGATGAGCTTTGCGCTGAGTTTTATTCGGGTTGCCACTAGGGTGACCAACTGCCATTGGTGCAAATTCAGGACGGTGAGTGTAAAAATTCAGGACAAAGGGTCAAAATTCAGGACACAAATGCAGGACAGGAGGTCCAAATTCAGGACAAAACTTCAGGACAATAGGTACGTTTTACAGACACATCAGAGGAGGTCGCGCAATAGTATATAAGTAAGCCCAGCCATATCCAAACATGTTCAACCATTTGCAAACCTATCCATCATGTATCCTTCCATCTATCATTTCACTCATCCATCCCTTCACTCATCCATCCATTATCCATCCATCCTTTCACCCTATCCATCTATACACTCATCCATCCACTCTTCCACCCATCCATCCATTCACTCATCCATGCAGCCATTTACCGTTTCACCCATCCAGCCATCCTTTCACTTACTCATCCATCAACCCAGTCACTCATCCTTCCACCCATCCACCCTTTCAGTCATCCATCCATCCTTCCTTTCTCTCTCCATCGACCCTTTCAATTAGCCATCCCTCCTTCCATCCATCCACCCACCAATCCATCTACTCATCCACTCATGAATCCATCCATTGACCCTATCACTCATCCATCCTTTCTCTCATCCATTTATCCTTTCACTCCTTCTCTCATCTATTCAGCCTTCTGTCCACCTACCCTCCCTTTCACTCACTCATCCATCCTTACATCCACCCTTTCACTCATTCGTCCATCCATTTACCCTTGCACTTATCAATCCATCCATCATTTCACTCATCCATCCACCCACTCACTCATCATCCACCTTTTTACTCATCCATCCTTTCACTCATCCATCCACCCTTTTACCCATCCAGCTACCCTTCCACCCATACATCCAGCTATTTACCTTTTGTCTCATCCATCCTTCCCCTCACTCATCAATCCATCCATCCTCTCTCATTATCCATCTATTCAATCTTTCATTCATCCATTCACCCTTTCACTAATTCATCCAGCCATCCCTTCACTTACTCACTCGCTCACCTTTTCATATTATTTTGGAGCTGAGCCTTTTTGAGAAGAGGCCCATCAAGAACTTCACCCTCGCTGCCGGAGCCATGCCAGGACTGGGACAGAAGCCAGCCAGGGCGGAGACAGGATCCACCATGGAGGGGGGGGGGGCCAGGAGCCATCACAGGCAGGGGGAAGGGGGGCACAGGAGCCACCACATGGGGGGACAGGAGCCATCACCTGGGGGGGAGGGGGCAGGAGCCATCACATGAGGGGGAACAGGATCCACCAGGGTGGGCATGCAGTATTCTAGTATCATTTTGGTCTCTTCCAGGGTGGGGTAGGGCTCCTCACCCCCTCCTGGACAAGACAAGACAAGGAGAGGACAGGCCCTCTTTCTAAAATGTTAGTTTTGCCATCCCCCACTGTGATGTACAGTATTTAAAGGAGATTCTCCAAGAGAACTGATTTAACTGATTGGCCTCCATACTTTGTTAATCAGCGTGGGTGCGATTGTGCCATTTCTTTATTTTATTACATTATAGACTGCATGTTTGAAGAACCAAGGTTTGTTTACAAGTTTAGTGACAGTAATTAAGCTCTGTGAAGAGAACTAGGTGCTGCCTCGGGGTAATCAGGGCTGGTTCTAGGATGTTTGGGGCCCTGGGCAGAAAAAGAATGTGTGAGGCCCCTCTAAATTGCAGACATGACGCATTCAGGGCTGTTTGCATCTGAATAGATGCCCCCGCTCCTGACGCTGCAGCCCCTCCCTCTCAGTCACCTTCAAGCACCTCTTAACAGCTCATCAAGCGCTGAAGGTGTGAGGGTTGCCATCCCGCTGTGCCTCTCCAATGCTGCTGCGTATCTGAGCTTTGGTAGTGTATCGGAGTCTGTTACACCCAACCTCAACAGCATCGGAGTCAAGCAGGCAGGTGGGTGGAAGCTGTGGAATTACGGACAAATGGCGTCCGTTAAAGAATCCTTCACGGACAACGGACAGACGGCCGAAATTACGGACTGTCCGTGAAATTTACGGACGGTTGGTCACCCTAGTTGCCACACCCTCCATCACATCATTGCTGGCAGCCCGACCTTGGACCCTCCTGGGCAGGGCGTCCCGCTCACTCGATTCCGCTGCTTCCGAAGCCGACTCGGCATCCTTTTTGTCGGCCCTCGTTCTTCAGTCTGGAACCAGATTTAAGCGCCGGAGTCAGGTTTCCCGGTACCTCTCACCTTCACCTCACAGCGTGTGACTTTATGTGCCGGATAAAGGTCAGGTTATTTATCAGGCGAGACCGGTCGGGCCGGAGTTGCTCTAATGTGTGGTCATTGCTCCCGTCAGCTGGCAGGGCCCCCCGTTTTTATCTGCTTTTAAAAGTAAATGCAGACAGAAAACACATTGTTTTTCGTCTGTATTTATATGTATAACATCAGTGAAAATGGAAAACCAGGAGCCTTACTTATAATGTTCACAAACTTAGTAAACCAGCCTTCAAATGGGGGTAAGGTGGGGTCCATGGTAGAGTATCTATCAGAAAGATTGTTACCGAAGGTAAGTAACTTTTTCTTACCGTGGATACTTCGACCTTTTCAGAATACTGACCTTTGTATGTACTTCAAAAGCAGTATCCAACCAGTAGGTGGGTTTGAATGTCTGGTTAGCAAAGAAATCCTGAAGGACAGAGCGTGAAAGGCGACTTTCCCTCCGTGTCTCTGAATCTAAACAATAATGCTTTGCCCAAGTTGCTTCTTACCAGATGTCTGCGATAGGGGCTTCCCTTGTAAGGGCTGAAGTTGAAGATTTCACTCTGATGGACTGAGTTGTGTTGTGTTGTCCCCTGGGGTGTCCTCGTGAGACAAGACATAGCATATCATACTAAGATGATCCACCTTGACTGCGTTCGCTTTTGAATGGCTTTTCCTTTCGTCCTGCCTTTGAAAAGCTGATTGTCAATTCTAAAATTCTTGATACGGTCAATATAAAAACCAACAGCTTTTTTGGGTTCCAGTCCATGAAGTGTCTCTTCCTCATTAGCAGGGTGCAGAGGAGAAAGAATGCATGTGTAAAGGTAGACAATGTAGATAAGTAAACTTTTACTGTGCCCACTCTGCACTGCTAATGTTAGGAAGAAGCGTAATGTGTCTCATAGGTGGTCCTTAAGAGAGGCTACAAAGTTGTCGGTACACTATTTGACAAATCTACTCCAGCTCCCTGAATATACAGTTTGGCAGACTTTCTGCGGGCACTTAGGATAACATCTACCATAACATGAAGTAGAGAAAAAGTATTCCGGTTACCCGACCCAATCTCCAGGCATCAAGGTGGAGAGTCTGGAATTTGGGGTGCGGTACCTGCCCCTACGAGGGAGACAGACTAGGGGACACAATGAGGTGTGCATCAGGTCCACATATTACTTCCATCTTGGCAGTATAAAGCAATTAAGATGACTTGAGCCCAGTTGAAGTAAATCGTACTCCGCCCACTAATCAAAAGATATGAGGTGGAAACACAGTGAAGCAGAAAATTCCATTAGAACTAAAGCATGCACCCAAAACTTCCTCCAACGGATACGGGTGGGCACAGAACATTTGTGTTAGACCTGGCATCCTTTGCATTGTTTCCCCTGACTTTTTGCCTCCTGACCTCCTGGTTTGCTGGCTTCATTTTTGCTGGCTTTAGGATTCTAAGCACTTTTCCACTGCTAACCAGTGCTAAAGTGCATATGGTTTGCACTCTAAACCTGGTAACGTTGGCATATCCACAACTGGAATATTTAATTTACTTATAAGTCCCAGGTAAAGTACACTATATGTGCCCAGGGCCTGTAAAGTAAATGCTAATAGTGGGCCTGCAGCAATGATTGGGTCACCTACTCAGCTGTTCATTAAACATGGCTCAGGCCTGCCATGTGCAGTTTTAAACTGCCATTTTAACCTGGCAAGCTAATCTACTTGCAAGGCCCAAACCTTTCCCTTTCATTACATATAAGTCACCTCCAAGGTAGGCCCTAGATGGCCCAAAGGCAGGGTGCAGTGTATTTAAAAGGTAGGACATGTACTTTTGAGTTTTACATGTCCTGGTAGTGAAAAACAGCTACATTTGTTTTTGACTACTACAAGGTCTATCCCTCCCATAGGTTAACATAGGGATTGCCTTAAAATATCTTGTAAGTAAAATTTCCCATTAAGAGCAGATAGAAAGTGGAGTTTGGTTGCTCGCTACATCCTTGAACCCAAAATTTTCCAGGCTTGCTGGCTTGCCTCCTGTTCTCTGAAGTCTGAGGGTCTCAAAAGACTTATTACATTTCTGCTGGTGCTGCTGGGCTCTGCCATCTGTGAGTCCTACCCTTGCCTGTGGTGCCTCCTCCAGTCCTGGGCCTAAGAAGTAGTTTTTGGAGCTGTTTTAACCCTCGAGGTCAACGCACCAGCGACTTTGCACCAACCGGTGCCGACGCAACGCCCTTCAAAGCCAGCGCTGCACGATGACAGCATTTCCAGCGCCAACACGGCTCAGTGACGACAACGATCCGACCACTGAAACCGCTCGATGACGACAGCGTGACTTGACATTGAAGCAGTGCCTGCCTAGAAAAAGTGTTTGACATTGAAGCTTCCATCGAAAGCACAGATCGGCGCCAATGCTTGCCTTCTTCCACGGATAGGCGCGGCGCCTCCTTCACTCCTCGCCTTGAGTCTTCGATGTCGACAAAAGTTCCATCCAAGGAACTTTGTTAGCGGGAGCTGCCTAGGCCCTGTAGCCTGGCCTGCTCCCCATTGCAGTCCGTCTGAACTTTGGATTTGAACCGGTCCCTCACAACCTCAAGTAACCTTTTGACTGCTAGTGAATCTAAGCACTGTTTTCACATTTAATTTTTAAAAATTCATAGCTCGAGTTCTACTTATTGGATTATTGTCTTTTTGGTCTTATTTTAATCTAAACTCGTGTGGAGTCATTTTGTGGGGTTTTCACTGTGTCACTGTAATTAATGTCTTGCACAAATACTTTACACATAGCCTCTTAAGTTACGCCTGACTGATCTGTGCAAAGCTACCAGAGGGTGAACACAGGTTAATTTAGGTTGTGTGTCTGACTTACTCTGACTAGAGTGATGGTCCCTACTTGGACAGGGTGCATACGTCTGCCAACTAGCTACCCCATTTCTACCATTGGTGATCAGTGGTGAGGATAGGACTTGTGTTTGTGCAGTACCTTACAGTGGTTTGGTGTATACTACTATCCACATCTAGACCAATTCAAATCAACTATCCCTGATCCCCATTGGCCTTTTCTTCACTGCTCTTCTTAAATTTGCATTTTTTATTTTGCAATTCTTTCTGATTGGCAATTTTGCTTATTATTCTAAATCAGGTCTCTGATAGGAGGTCCCATAACAGCATCTGAACCTGTACTTGCACACCTGGTGTTTCAGCTGTTCAAATTGGAGAAGTACACAGTGCAACAACTCAAGGACTTTTGGAAGGAGTTTGAAGTTTCTACTTAAGGCTTCACCAAGAGGTGGAGCTGCAAAAGGTGCTGAGGGCATGGTTGGAATCAAGAGATGCATCACATGAGGCACCAAAAGAGGATGAGGAGTAAATAGAGGATGATGATGAGCTGGATCAGGATTCAGTGATGAACCGGAGTCTGCCTGTGGGACAGAGAACAGCCAGCCTGTATGGAGAGGATGCCTCCCAAGGCAGGGAGCAATGTGTAATCTAAATGCCTGTCTCCAGAGGAGGTGAAGGACAGGAGGGGGGGAGGGGGGGGAGAGGCAATTCAAATTACAACTTGCCAAACTAAAGCTAGAGGCAGAGCAAAAGAAACAAGCCTTAGAGGAGAAAAGGCTTGCCATGGAGATGGAGGAGACAAAAATGGCTTTTGAGGAGAAAAAGCTGATGTTGCCTTATAAGCCTGAGAGAGACGGATATTAAAGCCAGGCAGGTTGAGCCCAGCAGGGATTGTGGCAGCAATTCTTCCATGCTTTGAGAGAGGAGGGTCCATATGCCCAAAGGTATGGTGTCTGAGTTTGTAGTGGGAGATGACAGACAGCTGGTTTGATGTGTATGGAATTGCACTGCAAATACACAAGGTCCCTGAGGCAGATTGGGGTGGCTAGCTATTGAGGGGAATGATACTCTACTGGCCGTAAGAGGGAGTAACAGGATGCGGTATCCATCCATGAAGGAGGCTCCAATCAGGGAATTTGGTCTGACCCATGAGAAATACAGACAAAAATTTAGGGATAGCCAGAAGATTGCCTAACAGACCTGGATAGATTGTGTGGATTCCTTTTGCAAGGCACTGGATGGTTGTAGGAAGGGCAGTGAGGAGAAAGATTATCAGGGGCTATACCATTTGTTTGCAACAGAGCATTTGTTTAGTCTTTGTTTTTCAGGTCTGCACCAGCATCTTGTTGATTGTAAGCTCAGACACCAGAGAGCTTGCTAAGGAGGCTGACTGCTGGGTCAACACCAGGGTCCACAGGATGATATCAGAGGGGATCACAGCAAGGGTGAGCACAGCCTCCAACAGAAGAAGGAGGGGGAGACAAAACGATCAAGGAGTTTTCTAAAGGGCCCCAAACTAGTTCTGAGGGTCAGGGTCCCATCCTCTGCTGAGAAAAAGAAATGGTTCCCTGGTGGTAAGTCTACAGGCATGGCTCCCATGAAGTTCCAGCAGCTATGAGTGCCAACAGGAAGGCCACTACAAAGGGGATGCCAAGTGTCTCAAGCAGGCACAGCCCCCCACAAGTGGGCAGTCACTGCGGTTGGCTGGTGTAGCGTTTGAGGAAGAGCTGGCCTTAGATCGTGCTGAGAGATTGTACAGTTATCTCTAGTCACCCGCTGGTGATGGAGAGATGGTACAGAAAACTTACAAGCCTGAAAATACTAGGAAGTACAGTGAGCGGGTATTCCTCAATAGGCAGAGGGTTGAGGTTCTGAGAGACACAGGAGCCATAATGACTACCGCCAGATGTCATCTGGTGTTTTCAGAGCAGGTAGTCCCTAACACGTTCCACCAACTTGTTGCTGCTGACAACCGTGAGAGCCACTATCCTGTGGCTATGGTTCCCTTTGAATGGGGTTGGGGGTCTCCGGTCTGCTGAATCCACCCATACCTGTGGATTGTCTGCTGGGGAACGACCTAGGGCACACCTTCTGGAAGGAGGTGGAGCTCAAGTCACACTTGGAAATGATGGGATTGCCTGAGTGTGTGTGCCTGACCACACGGTCCATGGCATCTCGTGAGGGTGGTCAGAAGGACCTGGAGCCTAGGACAATGGGCCAGGTGTGTGCTAAAAAGAGGAAGGGCAAGGGACGCGGGAAACCTGCTCCCTAAATTCCCATGGGCCAGGAGGAGGCGGAACCTGAGGGGGACACCTCGGTATCTAAAGGGGAAGATGTGGCTAAACTGGGGAACTTGCCTGAGCTGACCTATTGGCAGCAGGAAGGGGGTCCCTCCAGGCAATAATTCTGCAAGGAGCAGAAAGAGTGCCCTATTCTTGAAGGTCTTCGGTGGCAAGCCAAAGCCCAGGCAGCTTGTGACACTGCTGGGCAGCACCTGATTCACTGGGAGAATGGACTTCTATATAGGGAGCCTAAGGGTCCTGATCCTGGTGTTACATGTGTGTTGGTGGTCCCCCAGTGCTTCTGGACTTTCCTACTGGGTCTGGCTCATGATGTGCCACTGGTAGGTAATTTGGGGAAAGACAATACCTTTGACAGGCTTATCGCCCACTTCTACTGGCCTCAAATGAGGAAGGCCTCAGATGCGCTCTGTGGGTTCTGTCCTACCTGCCATACAAGTGGCAAGTCACGGGGGAAGTGCAAGGCCCCTCTGCAACCTTTTCCTGTTGTTAGCACCTCTTTTGAGTGGGTTGTCATCAACATTGTGGGGCCTCTGGATCCCAAGACAGCCATGGGCAACAGATTTGTTCTGGTCTTGGTGGGTCATGCCGCCCGATACTTGGAAGCGATGTCTCTGGGTACAGTAACTGTGCCCATCGTGGCATGGGCACTCATGGGGCTCTTTACTCGTGTGGGGTTCCCCAAGGAGGCAGTATCTGACCGGGATACCAACTTCATGTCCAACTGCATGACGGTCATGTGGAAGGAGTGTGGTGTGACCTATAAGTTTACCACTCCTTACCCCCGCAAAACCAATTGGTTGGTTTAAAGGTTCAACCGTAACCTCAAAGGCATGATTATGGGTCTATCTGAACCCATGAAGCATAAGTGGTACGTCCTCCTGCCATGCCTTTTATTGCCTACAGGGAGGTTCCATAGAAGAGGGTTAGATTCACCCTTTGTAAATTCTTTATGGACACCCTGTGAAAGGACCTCCCAGTTTGGTTGAGGAAGGCTAAGAGCAAGCTCCCAGGAAGCCCCCTCCCCCCCAGGATGCAGTTAGCTATGCTGGTGTTTCACAATCAGACAGCCCGCTTCAGGACGCTCGCACAGGAGAACCTTGGGGTTAGCCAGGAGGACATGAAACAATGGTATGAACTACCATTCTGGTTGAGTTTAAGCCTGGTCAAAAAGTATGGGTTATGGAGCCAGTGGAGCCCCGTGCTCTCCAGGACCACTGGTCTGGTCCATATAAGGTAAAGGAGCACAAGAGCGATGTCACCTACCTGGTGGACTTGCAGACTCATAGGAACTCCTTGAGGGTCTTGCATGTGAACCGCCTCAAGCCCCACTTTGAGAAGAATGAGATTACTATGCTCTTGGGATCTGATGATCGGATGGGAGAGGAGAGTGAACCTCTCCCTGATCACCTATCTTCAAGGAGCAGGATAGATTAGTAAAGGGTGGAATCCTCTCTCCTACACTGGCCCTAGATTAACAGAAGGATTGCTGCCATTTGTTGGGGCTGTTTGCCCTTACCCCAGGACTCACTACATGGCGTACCCATGTTGTTGATACTGGGACCCAACTGGAAAGAACACAATTTACAGGTTGTTTGATGAGGCGATGGCTAGCATCAAGGAAGAGGTCATTAGGGGGTCATTGAGCCCTCAAACAGCCCATGGTCCAGCCCAGCAGTGTTGGTTCCCAAGGCTGCCCCTTCAGGTGTCACACCTAAACTTAAGTTCTGCATTGACTATTGTGGGCTAAATGCAGTCACCCAGACTGACGCACAGCCCATACCCAGAGCTGATAAGCTCGAAGATTGTCTGAGAGCTGCTAAGTTCCTAAGAACGTCTGACTTACCGTCTGGGTACTGGCAGATTGCCTTAACCGAAGGGGCCAAAGATAGGTCAGCGTTCTCAACACCAAAAGGTCACTTCTAGTTCTGGGTCATGCCTTTTGGGTTGAAGAATGCCAATTCAACCTTACAGAGGCTGGTCAATCAGGTCCTGGCTGGGTTGTAGGACACGTATTGCCTACCTAGACAACATTGTGGTTTTCAGTTCTAGTTGTGAGGACCATTTGAACCACATCCATATGTGCTTCAGGTTCTACAGAGTGCAGGCCACACTGTCAAGGCCAGTAAGTGCCAGACAGGGCAGGGGTCTGTGGTCAACTTGGAACATCAAGTAGAAGGAGGGAAGATACAGTCCTTACACCCAATAATTGACACCATTCTGGATTGGGAGCCCAAGACCCAGACAGAAGTGAGAGCCTTTTTAGGCCTTACTGGTTATTACACGAGATTCATCAAGGGGTATGGTGCCATTGTTGTCCCTTTGACAGAGCTGACTTCCAAGAAGCAGCCACATGATGATTTGGACAGTGGAGTGCCAGAAAGCTTTTGATGCCCTGAAAGAAGCCATGTGCATTGCACCTGTGCTCACGGCTAAATGAAGAGGGCCTGGATGAGCCTGTAGCTTTCATCAGTAGGAGGCTACTTCCCAGGGAACACAGGTGGAGTGCAATTGAAATGGAAGCCTGTGATGTGGTCTGGGCACCAAAGAAGATAAGGCCAGACCTGTTTGGCACTCCCTTCTGGGTTCAGACAGATCATAGGCCCCTCAGATGGTCAATGCAGATGAGGGGTGAGAATCCCAAACTGTCAAGGTGGTCCATTTCCCTACAGGGAATGGACTTTAGAGTGGAACACCGTCCTGGCACAGACCACACACATTCTAATGGTCTCTCCACGGTCTTAGTCAATAAAATGTCCAAGGAGTTGGATAGCTCTCCCCACCTTCCGCCAGAGGGCCATGTGTTAGACCGGACATCTGTGGCGTGGTTTGCGGACTTCGTTTTTGATGACTTTAGGGTTCTGGGCACTTTACCACTGCTAACCAGTGCTAAAGTGCATAGGCTCTGTACTCTAAACATGGTAACATTGGCTTATCCACATTTGGTATAATTAATGTACTTGAAAGTCCCTAGTAAAGTGCATTACATGTGCTCAGGGGCTGCAAAGTAAATGCTACTAGTGGGCCTGCAGCACTGATTGTGCCACCTACTCAGCAGCCCTTTAAACATGGCTCAGGCCGGCCGTGCAGGGCCTTTGCATGCAGATTTGAACTACCAATTTTGCCTGGCAAGCTAAACTACTTGCCAGACCCAAAACTTCCCTCCTATTAAATATGAGTCACCCCTAAGGTAGGCACTAGGTATCCCCAAAGGCAGGGCACAGTGTATTTAAAAGGTAGGACAATTACTTTTGAGTTTTACTTGTCCTGGTAGTGAAAAGCTACTAAATTCATGTTTTCATTTTGCAAGGCCTATGTCTCCCATATGTCAATAAGAGGCTTGCCTTAGAACATCTTTTGAGCGTATTTTCCCATTGGGTGCAGGAGGAAAATTGGAGTTTGGTGTCTCTAGACTCACAATTTAAAATGAGAACTTTTAGTAAAGTTGTAGGTCTGAAAATGACACTTTTAGAAAGTTGGTGACAACTGGGCTTTGTGCATTCCCTCTTGACAGTCACACAAATGGAGCTGGGGTATGACATTTGCATCCTGATGGTCCATCACCAGGCTGATGGGCCTTTCTGAGGTAGATTGGGATGGAGGAGCTGACAATTGCATCTGAATAGGGCTGTGCCTGTCCCCACACAAAGAGCTGGATACCCCCGTAGTGTGTCTAGAGCCAGGGCAGGAAATGCAGGAACTTTGCAATCTTCCAAGGCCTCATTGATGACTCCTTCACTTCAAAGGCACATTTGGGAACAAGTACTTGACACCCGACACCACCAAGTCAGAACTCTACTAGAACAAAGGACATTCTACTGGGAAGCCAGGAAGAAGAGCTGACACGTTGCTACTTGCTCTGCTGTGCTGGCCTGCTACCTGCTGATTTCTGTGCTACAGGAGAGACATCTACTTCACAAATTGCAATGCTGTGTTGGCCTGCTGCTTCTTGTCTAACAGAGAAAGGGACTGGACCTGCTCTCTACATTCTTGAACCCAAGATTCTCCAAAGGCTTGCCTCCTGTTCTCTGATGTCTCAGGGTCACAAAAGACTTCTGGCAACTCTGATGGTGCTGCTGAACTCTGCCATCTGTGAGCCCTACCCTTGCCTGAGATGCCTCCTCCAGTCCTGGGCCTCATAAGTGGGTTTTGCAGCGGTTTTAACCCTCGACGTTGACGCAGCAGCGACTTTGTGTGTCGACCGGCGCTGACGCATTGCCCTTCAATGCAGACGCTGCTCGACGACAGCGTTTTCAGCGCCAAAGCGGCTTGACAACAATAGTGATCAACTGCCAAAGCTGCTCGATGACGACAGCATGGCTCGACATCGACCCAGCGCCTGCCTCGAAAAAGGGTTCAAATTGAAGCTTCCATCGACGGCACGGATCGGCGCCGACTATTGCCTCCATCCACAGATCGACGACAATGCAGCGTCTCCTCACCTTCAGTCTGCGACGTAGACAAAAGCTCCATCCAAGGTACTTTTTTAGCAGGACCTGTCTGTGTCCAATAGCCAGCCTGCCCCTCCATTGCGGTCTGCCTGAATTTTGGATTAGCACCAGCCCCACAAGAACTCAAGTAACCTTTTGACTGCTAGTGATTTCTAAGCACTGTTTTCACATTTAGTCTTTAACAATTCATATCTCGAGTTCTACATATTGGATTTCTGCCTTTCTGATCTTGTTTAAGTCAGATAAATATTCTCAATTTTTTCTAAACTTGTGTGGCATTTTCACTGTTACTGTAAATAATGTGTTGCACAAATACCTTGCACATTGCCTTTTAAGTTAAGCCCGTCTGCTCTGTGCCAAGCTACCAGTGAATGGTAATTTAAGTTGTGTATCTGACTTACCCTGACTAGAGTTGTGGTCCTTATTGGATATGGTGCACACTTCTGCCAGAGACCCCATTTCTAACAATTTGACACTGAGCATTGTCATTAAAGGCAAAAAGATCCACCTGAGGTTTGCTACAAAGTTTGAAGCATTGTACCACCTATGGTTGAAATTTCCACTTGTGGTTGGCAAGGTGACATTGGCTGAAGCTGCATGCTCAATTAATCAAACTTCAGGCAGATGATTGGCAACCAGCAGATGTGATGCTCTCACGGCCAAGATGGAGCCACAGTACTTCTCAACAAAGGAAATGCAACCCTACGCCCCCCTGCTTGTACCACATCACAGTTGCTTTGTCCATCAAGATCTGGACAGATGGAATGGAAGGAAGGTATTAAGCACCAGTTGCCTGCAGCTCCAGAATACTGATATGCAGTATCTGCTCTTTCGGAAACCAAATGCCTCTTATTCCCAGGCCGCAAAGAAGAGCGCCCCACCACGGTCACTGCTGGTGGCGGTGGGAATGGCCTCCAGTGTACCACGCTCCAACACATCAAGTCTGCTGCTGTGTTCCTTGAGATAGTGTGAGGCCACCGTAGACATCTGCAGTTTTGAGACCACTGCCTGTGGAGGCACAAATGGAGGACCCTCATATGTCAGCATGAGTGACTATAAGAATGCAGGGAGCTAGCAGGCATAAGACCATCAGAACTGGAACATGTGCTATGTTCTTAAACATCAGAATCTTTGTGCGAATATCTTGTACCCTCTGAGCTGAGGGGAAAGGCTCAATTCAACTTAGTGTCCAGTACCTCCCCTATAAACAGGATGTGCTTTGAGCGCACTAGTTAAGGTTTGGCTTGTTGATGGAAGAGCCCAAAATGGCCTTGAGAGCCTATGCGACTTGCAGGTTCAATTCAACAGTCTCCAGTACCACCCCTATAAACAGGATGCGCTTTGAGGGCCCCAGGTGAGGTTTGGCTCATTGATGGAAGAGCCCAAGACAACTGGGAGAGCCTCTATGACTAGCAGGTGGCGCAACAGCACTCCGGGGATGCAGATTTGAGGAGCCAGCCATCCACCCAAGGAAACACCGAGATGCTTGAGCATATAAGATGGGTGGCAACCATCACTTTCATGAAAACACATGGAGCTGGCGTTAGAGCAAAGAGAAGGACTGAAAACTGGCAATTTGCTGAGCCTACTGTAAAGCATGGATACTTCCTTTGTAACTGCAGAATCGGTATATGAAAATACATGTTTTGCAGGTCAACAAACAGTATCCAGACTTCCGCTTACAGCAACAGCAACACCTGTGCCAGGGGCAGCATTTTCATTTTCCCCTTTTTCCAGAACCAGTTCAAACCCTGAATTCTAAGATCAAATATAGACTGCCGTTATTCAGAAACCAGAAAGTACCTGGAATAGCATGCCTGGCCTTGTTCCTACTCTGGCACCAGCTAGACCACCAATTTTTGAAGTAGGATCTCTAAATCCTGCTGAAGGGTAGGAAGGCGGTCTTCTGGAGGTGCAAGAGTAGCCGAAGGTACTGGGTAAAGGGCCCTTCTGGAAGGACAGGGCATATACCAGTTACACAATCTGCAAGACCTATAGGTCAAAAGTGATGCCCCTCAGTCTGCGAAAAAGGAGGATACCCATCCTTCAATCTGTGCCTTTGTACTGACAAGAAGAAACCAGGGCTTCTTCCCTGTGGTGGCTGGGTAGGAGGATGAGCAAGAGAAGGATGGGAAAGGCAAGGTAGAGGGTCTACCATTGCCACACCCTTGATACTCTTTGTACAGTGGGTTTGCTTCCTGTGTCTGCTGGGAGACCTGAGCTTGCTCTCCGTTTCGAAAAGAGAATTCTCTGGAAATTTCTCAACATTTTTGATAATGCTTATTGTGGTTCTGTTGAGTTTGAAGGCTACATGACCTTAGAGTGACCTTCCTCTGCTTGAACCGCTCGAGAGCCAAGGGGCATATGTATGAAGCCCATTTCCTGTTCGCAAACGGGTCGATTCTCGGAATCGGCCCGTTTGCGAACCGGAAAAAGCCTTTTGGGATGTATCATGCCAAAGCAACCAAGTTGTGCGATTTCTCCTTAAGAAATCGCAAATTACTACCAACTTCAAGTTGGTGGTAATTAACGATTTCTTTGAAAAAAGCACTTTTTTGCATTTTTCAAAGTGCCATGTGGCACACACATGAACATTTCAGGGGTGCAACAGGGTGTCCTTTTGACACCCTGGCACCCTTGAAATTGCATTCTCAATTTGCGATTCTCTAATTGAGAATCGCAAATTGAGAATGTCTTCCCATTCATTCCTATGGGCCTCCTAGTCCATAGGAATGAATGGGAAGGTATTCCTTACTTGCAAATCTCAATTTGAGATTCGCAAATAAGGACTATGTGGGATTCGCAAAATTATATGAAAATCCCACATACATTGCATTTTGCGATTCTCAAATTGCGATTCCCTAAAAATCGCATTTTGAGAATCGCAAAAGGCATTTATCATACATATGGCCCCAAGTCTGCTTCCATCCCAAAGAGGCACGATCTATGGAACCAGAGATGCATCAAAGTGTACTGTACATCCTGATAAAATCCCAAATTTCGTAGCCAGACATGGCAACTAAGATATGGACGGTGCCACAGAATGCGCAGTTTCAAGAGCTGACTGGGTCACTTGTTTTGCTGCTGTCTGGCCGTCCTTCAAAAGTTTAGTGAACTGTTTTTGGAGGTGCTCTGGCAAGTTCAGGACAAATAACTGTACCAAGTCTCACAAAGCCTGGGTATGACATCTCATTAGGCATGTCACAATAAGGGACTGGAGAGCCATGCTTCCAGCTGAAAAGGATATCTTGGTGAATTGTTTTCTTAGTCTCTCTATCCGAGAGTGTAGTGGGAACCTTGAACAAGGCTTTCTGGAGACGGGTGCATTGATAAGAAGGTGGGGGTGGCAGGAGCCAGATGTATCTTTTGGCAACTATCCTGATGACAAAGGAAGAGGTGGGATTCCCCCACACACAGCCATAATGGGCTGAGTGAGAACTTCATAAAAGGGCAGTATGGGCTCTACAATAAGCTTTAGGATTTAATACCTTGGTTAATAGTTTAGCTTTACCTTATTTGGAGGGGAGTTAGAGGTAAAGGACACCCGCTGCTTTTTAAAAATAATTTTTATAACTGTTTGGTATGAGGTGACCTCTGGAGGCGGAAGGCCAGTGGGGCAGTATACTTCCCACTGTGGCGGCGTGGTCAAGGTCACTCTTGTCCCTAAGCACTGCAAAGTCTGTGTCCATGGTGATGGACTGTACATCATCATTATATTGTCTGAGATGGGATCTCCAAGTGATCAGAGTACCCAAAAAAGCAGCGTTCCTCCTCTAGAAGATGTGAGCCTCTCTTCTAGACCTATGAGTTGGAGCAGGGAATTCCATTAGATTCAATGGGTCTAAGGCAAAACCCTGGTCTAGTGGAGCTGCAATGTCAGTGGCATTGACTGTAGTGCCAGAGATGTCGGTTGTGGAGAGGATTAGGCTGGCGCCGATGGTGAATTGCCAGCAGGAATGGTGAGAGGACACAGCGTCTGTAGCGGCATCGGCCATTCGACAGAGGCTTGTGTCATAGTGGAAGTGGGAGCCAGAGTTATTGGAGGCAAAGAGAGGTAGGAAGTGAAAGAAGCTGAGGTGTAGGACACCAGCATTGCACTGAATGTATAACCCTTAGGAACTATAGGGCCTGAATGTGCTCCAGAGGGGACCATGGCCCTGCGAAATACCTCAAACATTGTATTAAAAAAATAATGCCTTGTCCATTCCAGGGGCAGGTAATCTGGGATCAACATGGGGTCTGAAGGAGCCCTAGGGATCAGATCCTCTGGGGGAAGGTCAACAAGTTGCAGCTCCGATGAAGAGCACCGAAGAGCGGAAAAGAGTCTTGGCAACTTACCTTTTGAAGAGTAGCGGCGCTTGGAGTCATGGCATTACATTTTCTTGTTTTTCTTTTGGGTACCTGATGATGGCAGTGACTCTGGAGATCTCGTCATGGGTCTTGACTTCTACTTGGATAGATGGTCACCTCAAGCCTAAGCCATGAACAGCTTGAGGTCCTGCTTCATAGTACTTTGGGGCTCATGATTCTGCAAGAGTTGCAAGACTTGACATCACGATCTTACCCCAGGCCCCAGAGACAGATGTTGTGCGGGTCTGTGATGGACATTTGTCTATCACAGTAACTAAAAGGTTTGAAGCCTGAATGTTTGAAGGTGTGACATCCTTGTATTACATATACTGTATTAAAGTTTTTTTATTGAAAAGACAAGAATGTATGAGGATTCCCTTAGGAAAGCAAAGCTTTAGATTTGCGTAGATGGCGTGAAAAATGGGTACTGAAAACAATATACGGATTATACTAGAATTACATTGGTTATATTGACAAATATCAATAAATTATTGCGGTAACAAGGAGGAGTGATAAGTTCTAAAGATTGAAGAGAAGTTGTAGCCATCACAGTGAACATCCAGCAAGACCCGCTTGACCAGGCAACAGTGCTTCATGAACATGTGTAGGGACACCCACGCAGCATGACAGATGTCCACGACTTGCACACCCAGTGCCAACACAATAGCAGCAGTCTTTGCTCTGGTGGAATGAGCATGCAAACCTTCTGGGGTCTTAGTCATGACTAGCCCATTGTAGATCTTAATGCAGAATGCAATCCATAGGGAAATTGTTATCTTTTGTACCAGTTTCCCCTATTTGAATTCAGAGAAGCCCACAAATAGTCAATCAATTAATCTATGGTCTTTGGCCCGAATGATGTAAAAACTGAGGGCCACGTTAGGATCAAGATAGCGGAGCTAATCCTCTGCCATCATCAGATGAGGAGGAGCCCAAGACAGCACAATAATAGATTGCCCTATGTGGAAGGGCTTGACTACCTTCGGCAAGAAACACACTTTCGTCCAGAGGACCAGTTTTTCCTGAAAGAGATGTGTAAGTTTGCTGAATGGGCAAGGCCTGAAGTTAACCCATTCATCGTGCAGAGGTGATAGCAATGAGAAACACTGTCTTAAGGTCTAAAGGTGTACAGGACAGCTGTGCATTAGTTCAAAAGGAGTGCACATTAGATATGTGAGAACCAAGTTGTGGTCTCACTGCGTCATCATAAAAGGTGTTGGATTAGCCCTTTTTGAAGAAATGCACCACAACTGGTGAGTGGAAAAGGGACGGCTGATTGGTTAACTGTAGGAAGGCAGATGGGGCTGAAGGGTAAGCGAGAGAAAAGACAATAAAATCAATAAAATGTCAGACAACTTTGCATGTAACAGCTGAATGTCAAGGGAGGAACAGCAGACAAACCTCTCCTAGTGTCCTGCATATACAGTTTTGGTGGAAGGACGCCTGGCTTCCAGGATGACACCAACTACTTTGGGAGAAAGATTTAATGCCATCAACTGATACTGTTTAATCTTCCCCCATGGAGGTGTAGGTTGTGCTGACTCAGGTGGAAGACTCAGCCATGCTGTTGCAACGGGTGTTCCTCCCGAACGGGCAGTGGTATCTAAGAACATATGCTCATGGCTTGGTCTTTCTTGATCTTTTTCAATACTATGATCAGGAGAAGCAAGGGCTGAAAAGCTTATAGGAGTCCCGAGCCCCTGTTCTGGTAGAAGACATCTACAGGGGAGAACCACCTTGGGAGAATAAACTTGTGGAACTTCAATGCGCTAAAGCTTTGACACCTTACATTCTCTGCAGTGGCAAATAGATTGAACCAAGTTACTCCCCGTTGTTGAAAGACACACTGTGTAATAGCCATTCATGATCTGGTAGGCAACAACGCTGGCTGATCTGGTCTCTTCTAGTGTTTAAAGATCTTGCCAGGTGCTTCCATAGGCATAGTCTCTCCTGGCACATGACCTATGACCGCCACACCACCCTGTTTGTTGCAGTAACACATAGCGGTCGTATTGTCTGCGAGAACCTGTACCCATTAATCCCTGATATTTGGAAGGAACACCTTCAGTGCCAAGCGAATCGTCAGCACCTCCAAATTGATATGGAGATGGGTCTCTCTTCCCTGTTATTTCTGGGTGAAATAGGGGAAGGTACTTTTCAGTCTCCACAGTAAACTGGATGGATTATGAAAAGTGTCCTTGATTCTGAGCCCACTGAGCTTCAGATCCCACTGCAGAGCCCACTTATGCCACCTTGCAACAGACCACAAGCAGGATGCAAGTGGCCAAGATGCCTCAAAGCCACTCTCACTGAGACCCAGGTCACAGGTTGAAACATAAGGAACATAACCTGAATTTCCTGGATTCGCTGAGGCAGAAGAAAAGCTAGGAAAAGTACCATATTCAGGATGGCTCCAATGAAGGAGAGCTGTTGTACAGGGGTCAGGTTGACTTAGGCACATTGATGGAAAATCCTAACAATGTCAACCTGTCAGCCATCATCTGGAGGGGGTTCACAACTGTTTCAGATGAGCCCGCCTTCAGCAACCAGTTGTCGAGGTATGGGAAGACTGATATTCCCAACCTCTGCTAAAGGGCTGCGACCATCATCTTTGTGAACATCCGAGTTGCACTGGTAAGGCCAAAGGAGAGCACTGAGAACTAAAAGCGCCCTTGGCCGCCCTAAAAATGCAGGTCACACCGGTGGGACTCAAGGATGTGAATATGCAAAAAGGTGTCCTGAAAATCCAATGTCACCATCCAGTCCTATAGATCCAGGGCAGATAGAACATGGGACAGGGTGAGCATTTTTAACTTGTTCTTTCAAAGGAAAATGTTCATATGGCAAATATCTAGAATGGTGTGAAGGCCTCATTCCGGACATTTCCTGGCGCTGAAAAAGGGGGAACAGCCCAATCTGATCTCTGATGCTGGCATCCTTTCAATGTTTCCCTTGGCCACGACTCCCTCGGAGTATGGTCAAGTGGACCTCTATGCGGAGTGTTGTGGTATGGGTGGCAAATTCAAGGATGTGACAGGAAGGGTCTGGAGTAACCGTGTTCCACAATCTGGAGCACTGACCTGGTTCATATTCAGTCAGAGAGGTGAAAGATGATGAGACCTCCCATTGGCCATTGTGCACTGCCAAGGGTGACTAAAAAATTATTTGGCAACAGCTGCTTGATGAGGTGCTGGGGTATGAGTAGATCATTGCTCCTGGGGACCTAGATGCTCATAGCCTTGGGGCCTGAAGGCTCATCAGAGGGGTCATGTTGGGTAGTGAAAATTCAGTACATAGTCTCTTTAAACTCTAAAATCAGTTACGGCATCACCACGGGTTGGAACCTGTTTCGGGGTGGGGTCAGAACCTGTTTCAGGTGAGGCCGGAACCTGTTTTAGGTTGGGGTCGGAACTTGTTCCAGGGTTGGAACCTGTTTTGGGGTCAAACGACGGAGAGTGGTGAGACAAAGGCAAGCGATGTTTGGCCTACTTATGTTTTATTTTACTTTTCTTGGACTTACCTCGATTCGGAGACTCATAAGTCATGAGATGGGCAAAATCCTCACAATGAGATCGCTGGGGAGACCAATCATAAAAGTTACTTATCTTTGGTTCTGGTGGATACTCTACCTAACTGCAGACTCCTCACCTTTACATATTCCCCAGGAACCAAACTGGTCTGGGAAACCTTTGCAATAGCCCTCTGGTGTAGGCTGAGGGCACAGGCTCCAAAATGAAATCAGACACAGGATAGAGATGAGATCATTGGCACCATATAGCACCAGGACCGTTGCTCTGATGCCCATTCACCTCAGACTTTGCTGCTATTTCTGAAGCTTTATAGAAAAGACGGACAATCAAGCACTGGTGCAATACAACACTAATTTTGGCCTCAAATTAGGAAAGGCAATGAGGTTTATCCAGAACAGGGAAGGGAGTGTGGGACGGGTTGTTAGGGACAGTGAAGAGTCTGCAGGTGGATAAGTATCTACCAGATTTTTCCCAAAGGTAAGTAATTTTTACTTCTGGTCAATACTTCTACCTGCAGATTCCTCACCTATTGATAGACTTCAAAGCAATACCCTACTTGGGTGTCGGACTGGAGAGCTAAATGAGAAAGTCATGAAGGACAGATGGTAAAGTTTTCATCTCTCCTCACCTCTGAATCCAAGCAATAATTTTTGGTGAAAGTATGTACAGAGGACATGTACCTGTATTGTAAAAACCAGCCACTGGAACTCCTCTAGCCATAGCGGATGTGGAGGATTTTGCCGTGGCAAAATGAGCCCAGATTCCTTCACACAAGTCTTTCTTGGGTATAGAATGGCAAATATGGATGCAGAATATGATCCAGCAAGGTAGAATTTGCTTCTAAACTGAATAACAGGTTACTTACCTGCAGTAATTTCTGGTGGCTACTCTAACCACAGATTCCTCACCTTGGGAATACCCCCAGATGCCAGACTTGGTGCGGAGATTTTTTTCAGCATCGCACTCACGAGCCAGCAGATGGTATTGTGTGGTTCCAAATCTACTTCGTTCTCTCCCTGAAATTGACAGTGGAGCCATAAATATGCGCCACAATTGCATGCTGTCAGTTTCTTTCTGGACTCTGTCCACACTGTTGGATGCAGATCTTACTGACTAGATGTGACAGCGTGCAAATCTCCAAGTTGGGATCCTTTGTGTAGATGGTGAAAAGAATCCATTCCCGAGAATGCGGAGGTTGGAGAGCAGTGTAGACTCTCCAGTTAGCTATAGAATCCATCAGAAAAAGCATTATTGAAGTTAAGTAACTTGTGCTTAATAGATATTCCTCACATTGTGAATAGATACCAAAGCAGTACCACCTAAGGTGAAAGGTCAATGGATTGGCTCAAACCAGAAAGTCCTGCAGGACAGAACAGACAAAGTGTCTTTCCTACCTGACTTGACTATCAAGGCAGTAGTGCATTGTGAACATATGGTCTGACACCCAGGTTGTGGCCTGGCAGATGTCCATAACAGGCATTCAACGCACCAAAGCATTGGTAGCAGCCTTTGCTCTGATCGAAAAGGGCCCTCAGCCACTTGGCCAATATGTAGCAGATTTTTATAAAGAGGAATATCCAACTTGATATGGTAATTTTCTCTATTGTCCTACCCTTCTTTAGCCCCAGTGAACCGTACAATTGTCCACTCGATGGTCCTTTGCGCGATCGATGTAAAAACTCAAAAATCTCTCGAGTGACTCGAAATGTCGCTTATCCTTCTATTTAAAGGGCTGAGGTGGAGCAAAGAACGTTATATGGGTGATGGAATGTGCAACATGAAAAAGCATCACACTCTTTAGCAGAAATGTCATTCTTATCCTTAACACCAGTTAATCCAGGAGAAAAAGGTTATGTAAGGTGGATGAAGGGACAGAGCATGAAGCTCACATGACGAGCTGAGGTTATCGCTAGAAGGAAGACTGTTTTGAGTGTCAGTAGACGCAAAGGACAGCTGTGCATCGACTCAAATTGGGTGCACATGAGAAAAATGAGAAGCAGATTAAGGTCCCACTGTGGCATCCAAAACAGTGGCGGCTCCACCGCTAAGACAGAGGAGCGTCGCCCTACTGCGTTGCAGCAGTATTAGAAAGGAAAAACGCAAAGTTATTATCATTTTATTTGTTCCTGTTGCGGCAGCATGGGGGCGGGGTTGCTCTGCTCACACAGTAGGGCAGGGGCGAAGCGGATGGCACACTGAAATGCACACGACGCCTTGGCCGTCTATCTCGGGCAGGTCAAACAGTCATACGCACTTAGCATGTTCTCCACCAAGGCTGCATTACAGCTTGGGTGGAGAACATGCCCAAGCCCACAGTCCCCATCTGAGCAATGAATTATGGCTCTCAGACCAATCACAACACTGCATTGCAGTATTGTGATTGTCTCAGGGGAGTCTGTCTGCTTCCTGTTTGGCCGATGGAGGAGAGACGACGTGGGACAGAGCAGCAAGGAGGTAGGTGTTTTTTTAAAGTTTTTTTTTTTTACACTCCCTGACCCCCAGCTCCCTCCCCCACTACCCTAGATCCGTGCCGGCAGGCCATTGATCACAAATGGTTTGGGCAGAAACATGCAGACCAGCTTTTTAAGAAAACTAATGGCAACAGGAGAGTGGAAGGAGGCCTGCTGGCCCGGTAAACACAATAAGACCAAAAGGTCCAACAAATAACCTTTTACAGTGCCAACAGCAAGTTCTAAGTGGGCTAAATACAGCACAAAAAAATCTAACAACTTTGCCTGTGATCAGTCTCTATGGTGGGAGCCACAAGTTTTTCTTGAACACCTGGCTTCTAGAATGACATCCACTACTTCGGATGTAAGACTGAAAGCTGACAACTATTGGAGCATAATCTCCATGCATGGAGTAGTAGATTGCACAGGCCTGGGTGTAGTACTCTGGCTTGTGGCTGCAACAGAACATCCTGCTAGAGCCGCAGCCAGACCGGAGGAAAGATGCTCATGCCCAGAGGTTACTGGTAACAGACTATTCTGGCCAAATCAGGAGAAACTAGGGCCCAGTCATTCCTGAACGTACAATGGCAAAAACGACTGCAGTAAACCTTCAACAGTACCTAATACCAGTCCTTGCTGGGTCAAGGATAAAACAAACAATATGACATTCAAACAGATCTGACTTGCAATGGATCAGTACTGCAAGTAGACACACCAAGCAACAAACTTGTCCCAGTGTCGGATGTATGCAGATTTAGTAGAGGGATGTCTGGCAGCCAGGATATCCACAACCTCAGTAGGAAGATTCAATGTCATCAACTTCAGTCACTCAAGTTCGGGTGCAAAACCCTGCCCTGCTGTTGTGATAGGAAGTCTTCCTGAAGTGATAGCCTAATTGGATGTCAGATCCTTATGCCCAGAAGTTACGGGTAGCTCCTGGCCCAATCCGGAAACACTAGGATGACGTGGGCCCCTTGGTTACTGATCTTTAGACCTTCTGGCAGGAGAGATAGTGGTGAGAATGCGTACAAGAGTATGTACTCCACTCTAGGAGGAATGAGTCGCCGACAGCCTTCTTTGGAATGCCAGTGTGCAGAAGTGCCGACACTGAATGTTCATAGCAGCCGCAGACAGATCATGTCAGGGTTCCTCCCATCGCTGAAAGACTCCCTGCTTCACATCCCGGAGTAGCTGCCGATTGTGGTCTGCTAGTCGTTGCGGGGGGAGTTCATCCACCCTGGTGTTTAAAACTGCTGCCAGGTAATTCACGCAATAAAGATGCCTTGTAGACTTGGTCAGTTCCAGAGGCACAGAGTCTCCTTGCACAGGGCTCAGGACCCCACTGCACCCTATTTGCTGGAGTACTATATGGAAGTGGTATCTGAGAGAACCTCAACTAGCCTCCATTTGATGGATGGTAGTGATACATCGAAAAGCTCATAAAAAATAAAATCACTTTATCACAATAAAGTTATCTTTTTCTAGTCTTGGCCCATTTTCATAAACCCAATAATTTCATTTTACTCATAGATCCTCACCTTAGTTAACTCAATCCCGCTCCGCCAATGGATCTTTATGTGGAGCTAACAGGGACTAGAATACTTGGAGACGTGATGCAATTACTTTATGAGGACCTGGAATAAAGAATTGCCAGACATATACCCATTTCATCCCCTTTCTCAGGCGTTGAAATACAAGCCTGGAGACAGGAAATAGGACTAAAAGAATGAGACAAAAACGATAAAGATAACTCATGAAGAACATTTATGAACATGAAAATCACATTTCTAACCAGATTTAATAACCAATAAACAGTACAAGTAGCCTCACAATACATTTCAGAGAAATAATGAACATTTTTCAGGGTGCCTGTTGAGAAAACGAGAAAGAAACAATAGCAGTTCAAGACCCAGTTATCAGAATAATACAAACCAATGCAGGATGAGAGAGTTAACACAATCAGGCCAAGTCAGAACTGCAGCACAGCGGGCCACAGGAGTCGGTTAACCTTTCAGCCGAAAGGCAATTCCCTTCTTAATTTTACCAGCCGATAAGGTACTGGTTCTAGGAAATGTCGTTAGAAAAGTTCAGTTCAGGGCTTTAGCATTGAGCAAAATCAAGAGTCAGTCCGTCAGCATGCCAGCCAGGTGAATTGGAAATGAAAGCGAGCCCGAAAACCTCCTTCATGGGGCAATTATACTTCAAAAAGTTCACGGTTTACACCTACAAAGAATCCTTTTCATCAGCCCATATGATTTCCATTGGTTGCTCAGAGTGGGAAGCTCATGGGGTGATCAATACATCGCAAAAAATCCGGAAGAATTAAGTAATCCTTTTTTTGCAAGTACATTAGATTTATTAAGTTCAATTTGTATTATATTTCCGTCTCTTCCACAGAAGTAGGTGGAACTTCACTTTACTCACAGTTTGTCCATTCCTAAGCGCTCTTCCTAGGTTTGCAATAATAAAACACAAAAGTGTTGCCCAACTAGAAGTGAATCCATCGTTATCCAATACAGAAAAAGAAACTTCACGAAAAGTTCTCAAAGTGGCTAAAGTGACTGCCTCATAGAATTTTGCACTTGCATAGGAAAGAAAAGCATTTGAGACCTACAGAAAAAAAACTTGTTGAATCACGGTCATGTTATAATCATTATGAATCACACATTAAATGCATTTTCAACATCTCTTAATTAATTCAATTATTAGTATGCTTTTAGAGGTTACAGATCAATATTAGGTACTAATAACATTTTAAATCCGATAATCTTTTTCATAACATCAATTGAACAATATTGTTTTTCAAAGCATATTATCAACGTGCCACTCTAAAATTCACATTTACCACATAAATCCTAACAGAAAAGTGCAGGTTTGCATAACATCGATTATTACTAGTTAAGCATTTTAGCATTTTGGGAGCTTCGTTATGCAGATATTTATGTACATTTTAATGCATATTAGAAAATTTTCGTCACGACACTCTCTATGTTAACTATGCTTTGTTTTCTCAAATCGCGTAAATACATACATGTATACTTATCTTTGTTTCGTTCTTTGTTTGCGCTTTCATAGTAACATTTGTTTTTTAAACACTCTGCATGCTTTTAGGATGCAGTTTGAGATCTCACATTTTTCGACTTAGCCAGTTAAGATGTTTTCATCAAAAAAATAGTTATCGTAAATATCTTTTAATGGTGAGAATTGATAGAGGCAGCTGTCATTAAATATCTACGCTCCATCAGTAGAAAGGCCTTCAACACCAAGGGGAGGCGAGTCTCCGCCAGAGACCGCAGTCCTCTGATCTCCAACTCTCTCAGATGACATTTCCAACCTAATAGTGAAGCATCTGGGGAGAGGAGTTGGCCTAACGGCTATGGCGGTGGACCTCTAATCTGGGGAACTGGGTTCGAGTCTCAGCATTGACGCTGAACATCCCGTGATTGTGGCCAAATCCCTTAATCTCCCCGTGCCTAACAGAAAAATGAATGTGTCCTCATATAATGCAACTGGTGGTATGTACAGCTCTCTGATCCTCGATTCGGGTCAAGTTCGCACCACTGTCGGCCCTGGGTGGGATAGGGAGAGGGGTCTGCCACTGGCCCAATTCCGTTTAAACAGCAACCACTGCAGGTCTTTTGCAGTCTCCTCCATAACCTAGATGGAATGTGGAAGGTTAATTTGGTGTTGAGCCCACTGAGACTTCAGATTCCACTGCAGAGCCTACTTGTGCATCTAGCACAGTTGACAAGTAGGATGCAAGAAGCCCAGAGGCAAGAAAGTCTCAGAGGAAGGTTCAAACATCAGAATCATAGCCTGAAAATCATGGACTCTATGAACTAGAGAGAATGCTCGAAACTTCACCATACCCAGGATGGCTACAATTAATGGGAGTTCCCGAGAACAAATCAGGTGTGACTTCTGCATGTTGATAGAGGACCCCAAAGATGTTAATTGGTCTACCACTGTCTGGATGTGGTCTACAATTGACTGTTGGAGAGCCCGACTTCAGCACTATTGTCTGGATCCCTAAAGATGATTTTTGTTGTCATAGGCAAACACAGATCAAGTGTGTACACCATGACATAGGTCTGTTTCATGGATTGGGGTCCTGTTGGACTGGAATGGGGTGCCCATAGCACTACTCTTATAGTGGTGGAAGGCTATCTTTACCAAGAGTTAAGCAGCGCGAGCGTCGTGGTGGCAGCATACCGTGTAGTGATCAGTAAGAGAGAAGAGCTCCTTTTTAACTGGTGTCGCTGGAGTGAGGCCTACAGGCTCCATTACCATTTAAAGTTTCTGCTGCTGTGTACTTAATTCACCCCTTGGCCTACATCAGTTAGATGTAGAGTGCTGCGCAGCACAGGAGTACTGATTCTGCACTGCATGTATGTGTGCCTGGGAAGTATACAGTACAGGGATAGAGCAGTGCTGTGCTGTACATGCATGGTGAGTGTGTGTACAAGGTGTATGTATACCTGCAAGGGATAAATTATATGAGAGATGCAGTGTTGTGCAGTGTGTGTTCAGTGGAAGCATGTGCTGGATGTATGTGTGCTTGAAAGAAGTACAATACATGAAGGGTGAAGTGTTGTGCAGCGTGCACACAGTGTGTGTGTGCATTTGCAAATAGCACATCATGGCACAATATAGAAAGGTTACAGTTCTGAGCAGTGCACACAGAATTAATGTGTGGGCTGAATGTATGTGTGGGCTAAATGTATGTGAGCCTGGGTGGCACAATACAAGGAGGTGACAGTACGGCACAGCATGTGTGCTGTGAATGTACATTGAGTGCAAGTATGCCTGCAATGGAACTTTACATGGAAGACCTTGGCTTCCATTTTGGGAAGTCCCGGCCTGCCTGGTTTAGACATGAGAAGTAAAGGAAACCCCTGGACAGATTACTTTGAGCTCGGTAAGAAGCAATGGAGGAAGGGAGATAGAGACTGCCCCTGAACATTTCAAAAGGGTGCTCTTTCATCAGTGGTAGATCACAAGAAAAAGGCCTGACACATCTCAGGAAGGAGATGTGGCTGATAAAGGAATCAAAGAGTAGAACTGCGCACTGAGAAATAACCTTTTGATGCACATACCACTGTGAATTCAGAACCATGTGTGAACTCTAGTCATTTCCATGGCCTGTGTTGTGGAACTATCAGCCTTGTAGTCTCTCCTACTGTGACAGAGAGCCTTTCAAGAGGAAGAAGAAAGAAAAATGTAAACTTCAAAAGAAGCAGAACCCCACCATAAAACAATAAAGACCCGACCCTAAATCACATTTGATGAATGGAAATGGACTATAAGAAGGGGAGGTTTCAACCCCAAAATTCATCATCTTCCAAGCAGCCAGATGGGTTGTGTGAGGAAGGGAAGCTCTGCAAGACCTTTGCATGTGACGAAGCCTGGTGGACAAGTCCTGCTGGGTGAGGTGGCATCACACAGATAAACCAAGACCACCTGCTCTGAAGCCTGGAGCAAAATCACCTGCCTGCTTGGCAAGGCCAGTGTGCACTGTGAGAATGAGAAAAGTGTGTGAGGACGTGAGGTCCAGTGGGGAAGGGGGGGGGGGGGGGGGGGGGAGTAGGAGCCAAATGGAATTCTGGTGTGAGGAGATGGCTGCTGCACCACTGGCTGCTCGTGTGCAGATTCCAGTCATACACCATCGTATGCCAGGAGGGGCTGCCAAAAAGATAGCCAAGGGCAGAGTGTCATGCATGAGTGAAGCAGTGTGCACCTGTGGTGGAGACCTCGTATGCCAGGACGGACCGCTGTGAAAGTTATTGCGGAAGGGAAGGGCTGAAGATTGCGCAGAGCCTAGCAGCGACCCTGTATGCCAGGAGGAGCCGCAGTTGTACGGACTACCGTGTGGTGAGGGCCGGCGTCATGCCTTGTGGAGCTACAGCACCCCTGTATGCCAGGAGAGTCTGCAGATACTAATGTGGTTGTGCGGATTGTGTTGTCATCGAAGAAATGGAAGCCGTGACCCATGGGTCACCACAAAGCAAAGACAATTGTGCCAGAACTGCCTCCATCACAGGGACCCCACCCCAGGCGGGAGAGCTCAGGAATCCAATTCCACATCTCCCCACCCGCAGAGGAACAGAGCAGTGCCAGTGCCTGCTGTCACTTCCTGGGACAACTGCAGGCCTCATCACTGCTGGAGCAGGTAAAACTGGCTATGCCGTCATTGGGCCCAAGGGAAACTCGTTGCTCAGGGCACTGCGACACAAAAACACTTTTGACTATTTTACAACAGGTCAGAGTGGATTACTGAGTGATGGTCTGCTAGTGAGCATTCCCTAGATGCAGCCACCAGTGAATGGGGAATAACCACACAATGGTACGAAGAGCAGATGGGAGAGGGATTTGCTAGTGAAACACTAGAGCTCCGACCTCAAGGGGAAATGTGTTTTTGCTTATATATGTCATAATATTGTAAAACAATTTACTGGAGCACTCCAACAATTTGTTTAAATAACATGGGTTACAAATAACCAGAAACGTTAGCCGATAAGTTCCTAGGTCATGTGATATATGTTCTACATCGTTAGTGCGATTACGTGCTTCCAAGTAAGTACATGATCATGAGCAGACATGTTTTCGGTCTCCAATTGAAATTTTTCAAAATGTGTGACTACAAAACTGTATTTCTTATTCCTATAACAATAATAGATGAAGTAAGATGATATAGGTGCCAGGTTACGAGTTTGTTCTTGGTGGTCTCTCCTGTGGACTATTAGACTGATTCTTCCTAATAAACAATTTAGTCGTCCTCATCTGTTTATCACCAATAATATCAAGCTCACAATAAAGTAGTGTTGCTATTCAGTCATGGACGACACCGGCGTAAAAAGCCCTGATCAGCTCTGTCCTTTTATCTGCAAAATGAAATGTGCCCCTCCCCCTCCCAAATGATTTTTTTACTATTAAAATGAGTACTTGATTGAAAGTTACTTTTAGGATATAAATTGTGGTCACTGACCTGTATTCACACTTCCCCCTGAGGGAGTCTTGGACTGCTTGACCATAGCTACTATTGAGAGTTCAGTGCAGAAGGGGGTACTTGGCCCAGTTGGTCAGAATTCATAGTAGGTCGAGCCCCAGGACATCAAGAGTAAGAGGCCTCAACCCCCATGGTTGAGTCCAGAAACTCTTGCATGACCTGGGTCCCTCTGAAAAGAGTTTCGACAGGGAGGTACAGGGTACTAAACAGTGTGCATTGTTGGCCGCATCCCTGACCTCAAACATCCTGGAGAGGGTCTATTGGTGCTGAGATGGACCTTTGTGCCAAGCCCCTTCTGAAGCTTTGAAAGGGGATGCTACCCCATTGTGCAGAAAGGCTAAGGGAGCATGCTGTGGTACTGCTTTCATTGAATACAAGGCAAACTTGTACCTTGAGAGCTTCAAAGAGATGGGTGCCCTTAATGGCATGTCCATTAGTGTCACCTGAATGTCGCCCAAAAAGTCTGCGTATCTCATTCCCAGGTGGTGCTGAAGTACCCCACTGGTCGGGACTGCCCTGCCCTAGCAGTCAGTGGTGTCCAGACTAGAGTGGACGACGTACTTCGCTGCGTCCTAACCATTTTGAATGATCTGTGCAAAGTTTGCACAGTACTCATCAGGGACTGTCAGCAAGTTCCCACTAATCATATCCCCTAATGCATGAGGGTATTATCCCAAGAGGCAACTGGCATTAATTGAGCAAAGAACGAGGCTGGCTGAGGAAAACATTCTCTCCTCAGAAGGCTTCATGCTTTTTGACTCCATATGGGGCGGCATGGTAGGTAGGGAATGAGTTGGGGGTCAGTCTACTTTTGGATGCCTGGACAACCAGACTTTCAGCCATAGGGTATTGCACGAGGAAAGAATGATCACTAGAGGCAGGTCTATGTCTTTTGGTGACTTATCTATTTACTGGTGGGCAACAGCAAGGTTTGGCCCAAGCCCATTGGTATCCATCGGGCCTCATTAAAAGGTAGGAATGGTTCGGTGGAAGTCTGTTGAAGTTGGGGGACCTCTTTTAGGACATTAGTCGGAACTTTAATGGATGGAAGCTGCAGGTCTAAAGATTCTGCAGCCCATCTGATAACAACAGCAAAAAACACAAACCAGTTTGTAGGAAGGGTAGAGCAAGAGTTCAATCCAGTGTCTGAGGAGTTGTCTAATCTATCAGCATTCTGAAGGTCCGGAAAAAAAAAATAAAACAAGGTTGTGCTCATCATAATAATGGGATGCATCATCGCAGTCACCTCTAGTGCAATCATGTTGATTGCGTTTAGAGTCGGAGGCAAAAGTAATGCCCCAGTTACTTACCGGTAATCTTCATTAGTCCGAGTCCTGGACTTCCTTGATGCAGTCTTTCACATTTGAGATACCTCAAAAAAGTTCCCCCAGGATAGCCTCCGTTACCCAGAAGCCACCACAAAAGAGAGGAACTAATGATGCACTAACTGTAATATACCACGCAAAGGAAAAATGGCAAACATATAAAACTGAAAATAATCAACCGCCATGCCCAGGGGGGAGGATGAGACTCAGGACTGCATCAAGGAAGACCACGACTTGAAGTAATGAACTATACCGGTAATTAACCGGGTGATTACCTCCTCGTCTGTCTTCCTGGATGCAGTCCTTGCGCTTGAGACAATACCAAAGCAACCTATTGATTATTTACAGACATCAAAGCCAAAAAAAACACCAACACACCATAGAGTTGCTGAATCAAACTGATTTTATTACATCATACAAAATAATGATCATAATGAAACAAAACTAGCAGAAGTGCCCTCTTCTGCGGACAAGACATGACCCCCAAAAGAAGTCAAATAATGGCAACCTAACTACAAATGGTAGTGGAAAAGAAAAGTGTGATGGGATTTCCAAGAAGCAGTAGCACACATCCCTCAAAGAAGCTCCCCTAAAGACCACCCAAGAGGTAGGAACTCCCCTGGTAGAATGACCTTGCACCTGCAAGGGAGAGGTAGAACCTGAAACCTGAAAAAAGCTCTCATGGTCGTGGATTTAATTCAACTAGAAATGGTAGAAGTGGAAGGCCAAGAACCCTTACTGGGAGGGCCAAAGGTAAAAAAAAAAAGGGAATCGGTCTTCTGAAAAGCAGAAGTATGTTCAATATAAATGGACAAGGCCCTGCAAAGGTCAAGAGATTGCATATTCGCTTCCTCAGCCGAAGTAGGATCACAAACGAAAACTAGTAGAACAAGTCTTCTGAAAAGTGAAACTGGGAAGGAACTTTAGGAAGGACAGTAGGGCCTGGCCAAAGGACAACCTTACCTGGAAAGAAATAGATAAATGGAGAAATGGACAATAAGGCACCAATTTCACCCACTCATCTACCTGAGCACAACGACTCCAGAAACACCACCTTCTCTTTCAGAAAGTTGAAAAGAACTGAATCTAGTGGTTCACATGGAGGACAAGTCAAAGGCTAGAGAACCAAAGTGGGATACCAGAAAGGCACTGGAGAATGGGAAACCGGTCTCTGCATAAAGAGACCCCCAGGGAGCCAAGATGTTAAAGGAGCAAGCACAGAGAGATCATCCCCCCGGAATGCCTGAATAGCCGCCCAATTCTAATGGTAGAAACCACCAAGCACAAGCTGAAGCCATCCTGTAGAAAATCCAAAATTCTGAATGGAGCACAAGAAGCCATATCCAATCCCCTAGCATGACACCATTTATCAAAGTGTCCCCAGTGACAGTCGTACGATCTGCGAGATGAGGGGTTACGAGACGAGGGGTTACGAGACAACTGGGTGGAATTAGCTACAGCCTCTGACCATCCCTTAGCCAACAGTCACCGTTTAAGCAGCCAAACCCCCAAATTGAGATGCTGTAGGGAGGACAACGCCAGGATTGGCTGACTCGGAGGGGAAGGATAAAGAAAGAGGAACCACCCAAGGACAACTCATCGATAACTGAAGGAGCAGAGGAAACCATGTCTCCTCAGCCACCCGGAGCCACCAGTAAAATCTGAGCGTGGTTGGCGATTACATTTTGCAACACTCCGAGTATCAGGGGAATGGGAGTGAAACAATACAAGAGACCCCTTGGCCAAGGGTCTAAAAGAGCATCCATCGTCCAACCCCTCTTGGATGGAATCAAGGAGTACAAGCAGTGGAGTAGGGCACTGCATTCTGTTGCATACAGGCCACGGGCTCCCGAGCCTCTAACAAATATCCTGAGACACCCTGGGAGAGAGGCAGAGAGAGATTGAAGATAGAAATCTCCTGCTGAGTTGATCTGTAGGCCCATTCTTCTTCACTGGAAGATAAACTGCGGTCAGATAAAAAAAGATTCAGTTCTGACGACAACCCTATCTACCAAGAAAGGGGAAAGAGGGAAGGAATCATCCCGCCTTGATGACACAACTAAGACCTTGTCACTTGTATGCCTGTTAGTATACAGACCCTCTGATCGATGGGAGAAAATGCAACAGAGAGACCGAACTGCAGCCAATTCCTTCCAATTGGAAGGATGGAGAGACTCTCCCCTGTTCCATACTTCCTGGGTGGTAAGATTCTCCATGACTGCTCCCCACCCCAGTCCGCTGGAATCTGTGGAAATTTTCACAGAAGGGGGCAGACTCAACTGATGACCCTTGTTGAGATTGTCCCTTCGTGCATGGTCCAGAAAGAATTCTCCCAAGTCCATCCTGAATAGAAGAGACACTGAAGATTGTAGACTTTGCATAGTTGAGCAGAAACCCACAAGTGCGAAACATGAAACAAACTTCCTTGATGTCCTGAAAAGCCTTAGAGAGAGAAGTAGATGCAATTAACCAATTGTTGAGGTATGGGAACACGAGAATACCTCAAAAGTGCAAAATACCCACCAGTGGAGCTAGACGCTTGGTGAAAATGCTGGGAGCGGATGCCAAACCGAATGGGAGAGATCAAAATTGGTAATGCTGGCCATCCACTGAAAACCTCATGTACTGCTTTTGGAGATGAAAAATTGGAACATATAAACATGCGTACAGCATGTCAATGATGCCAGAAACTGCCCCTTTGTCAACAGGGGACAGATACTTTGCAGGATGTCCATCTCGAATGTCCTGGGAACCAGGAAACGATTCAGTGCCTTTAGGTCCAACATCAGTCGAATGTCTCCTAACACCTTCTGCACCAGAAGAGCATGAAATAAAACCAGTGTCCTTGCTCCACCCGAGGGACCTAAACAATTGCCTGTTTGTCCAGTAGTTGCTGAATTCCATTCAAAAGAGCCTGGTGATGGATTGAATGACTTTAAAGTAGGGTTTCCCTGATAAACACCCCTCGGGCTACTGAAACCTCAAAGAGATTCCCCTTGGAAACTACTTGTAATGCCCAGGCATCCGAGATGTCCTAGTGCCATTGCCCTTGGAATTCCAGCAGGTGCTTCCCCACTGGAGAGTTACCCAGGTAGTTACGCAGGTTTGACAGCAGAGGAAGAGGACTAGCACTGGGATTTGCCTGGATTCGGGTGCTATGGCTGCAACCCTCGCCTCGAAAGGATTGAGATGAACCCCTTGCCGAGCTGTAAGGGAAGGCTCTCTTAAATGCAAAACCCCTACCCTTATGAAATGGGTGGACTGGTACCAGCAATTTTTTGTTCTCTACAGATTTCTTAATCATCTCCTCCAGCTGTTGCCCAAAATGTGAGGTGCTTCAAAGTGCAGTCTCATCAAAATTGTTTCTGGAGCAGCATCTGCCGTCCAATTGCATATCCACAAATGCCAAAAGGCAGCAACAGCAGCCCCAGAAGTAGCCACTGATGCACCCAAATTGTCGAAGGACAAGTCAGATAGAAAACAGACCTGCTGTTCCGTACGGGACAAAAGATCTGAACAATCCAACCACTCAGACATGTGATCAGCCAAAGCTTGAAAGTCTTTTAGCAAGGACTGAATAGTATATGTAGTGTAAGTATTGGCACAAATGGAGAAGTTCGTTGCAGCATAACACTTTACTGCCCCATCAACCTTCCTATCCACCGAGTCTGGAAGGGAAGTGTCCTCTGAAACCACATTGTCCTGAGTGGAAATGCTAGCCATCAAATTACCCACCTTGACCACAGATGGAAACTTCTCTGCAAATTTGTCCATAGGTTAACGCCATGAAAGAAATCTCAGGAAAGAAGGCGTGTCCACTTTACTCCATTCATGGGACAGCACCAATCAAACAGCATTCATTATGTAAGGGCACCGTCTCAGGCACCACCTGCTGATAACTGCCCAAAAATTTCAAAAATCATCTTTGTCAGCCGATGTGCTTGTTGAGGTGAGACTCAAGTTTACTCTTAGATGTCACAGGAGCTCTGTCAGATCAGACCCCTGAACATACCAACCCATTTGGTTCTCACCCTCTGATCTTGCCTGGGGACTGTAGGTGGTGGTTGCCCCTCATGGGCCTTCAAAGCTGCCTCCACCGCAGTCTCAATCAAGGTCTGCAGTGACTGCAATGAAGGTTGAGAGAAGTGCCAGCTTCCTCCTCTGAGAGCCACAGCCCTGCCAAATACCACACATCAGGCCGTGCGCATTTTAATGTGGTGGTCTGCATCACCGCATTAAAATGCATTGCCATGCATTTTCAGCACTTTGACTGGCTGCATGCTGAGCCTGGGTGAACTAAAAACAGGTGGTAAAAATTTACAGCAACCGTGTCGCCACAGTTGCACTGCAGCAGCGCGTCCGAGACTATCAATGTGAGACAGCGTCACCGTCTGATCAGGTAGGGAGGGCTGGGGACTGCACAGTGTCAGACAGAGGCTAGAGCCTGCTCTCCGGTAGCCAGGTGGCTGTGACAGGACTGACAGAGCTTGATACTTTGTTTACAGTATCGGCATTGTGAGGTCGTCCGGCCAGACTCTCTGCGCCATGTGCATCCCGCGTGAAACTGACAACACTGAAAGGAGGTCCCAGCTTCATGTGGATCCTGGGTTTTCATATGGTATTGGCAGGCAGCAGTAGCATCATTCTTCTTCTCTGTGCCCGCACCCGATGAGACAAGGTGGAGCCACGGCACAGCAGACCGTGTGTGCCCCTCTGTAGGAGGCACTACGGGTGTGGTGCAGTATGTTTTTTGCAGCACCAGTTAACAGGAAGAGCATAAACACATGACACCCCCTTCGCTCCCATGCACGCACAGACATGCGTGTGCGCAAGGGGGTTGGGGTCTTGTGTAAGCGAAACGCACCACCCCAAAAAAAAAAAAAAAACACCACCATCCAGTCTTAGGAATTCAAATGCTGCTGACCGTATTGGAGGGATCATGACGCATAATGAGCTAATGCCATACGAGACAGCCAGTGTGATACTGGCTGGTTAAATTGTGAAGGATTATTGGCAAATCAAATAATAACATTATTTTTCTTGTTGTGGGCCCATCGCAGGCAGAGAGCGTGTGGGGCCGGCATCCTGTGGTCAACGCTGCACCTCATTGGCTGTGCACTCTCTGTATGGTAGCCAGCCTTGATAAGGATCTTTGGCGCGTGTGACTTAGTGCCACCATTGGCAACCTTCCCCACCCACAACACAATGCATGCATGCATGCTAAATAAATACACAAGACACTTTGTTTTGGGTAAATATTGCTGGAGGTTTATTTCATACAACAGTATGCAATATGGTGGGTTATCTTACAGGCCATACAAGGGCAAGCAGCTGGAACAGACTACGCTGCCTGCCCGCCTGATGAGCCGAGCAGCACTGGGGAGAACCTAATCTGTGCTACACCTTATGGTGTTATCCTCTTTCCGGATCACGTGACACATTGGTCTCTTATTACTCACGCCCCTTTCAGGGCGTAGCGTAGCAAGGCAAGCCCCCCGGTTGTTCAGGCCCAAAACCGCCCGAAGGTCTAACGGGACGCCAACACGGTTTTCCAGGAACCTCCCATGAGGCTCCTGGGATTTGGCTCTGGCACACCTATTGTGCCTTGCAGAGGTACCCTTCGGTACCCATTTGCTTCCAGATCGCCCTGTAACTCCACCTGCAACGAAAAAGAAAACATTACAACATTCTAAGTATCGTGCCTGTCTCCCCACGCTGGGTAAGCGGTAGGGTGGGAGACGGCGTGACCAGCGCGACAAAGAGGATGCCAAAATGGCAGGGGAGGCCTATATACCCCCCTTATCCTCGGCGCGCAGGAAGTGATGCCTAGCGTGCCACAGGCCAGTCTGGGGGGACTCCTCCCTAAGTCCCCACAACTAGGAAGGGGGTTGGTTAGTGCTCAGATGGCACTAGAGGGCCACCCTCTTGAGTGACCCCCTGTGTGGGCCACGGGCAGGCACATAGTGCCACCATTGCCCACCCACAACACAATGCATGTATGCTAAATAAAGAAATCCACAAGAGACTTTGTTTTGGATAAATATTGCTGCAGGTTTATTCCATACAACAGTGTGCAATATGGTGGGTTATATTATGGGTGATCGAAGGGCAAGCAGCTGGAACCGACTACACTGCCTGCCCGTCTGATGAGCCAGGTAGCACTGGGGAGAACCAAATCTGTGCTACACCTTATGGTGTGATCCTCTTTCCGGATCACGTGACACATTGGTCCCTTATTACTCACACCCCTTTCAGGGCGGAGCATAGCAAGGCAAGCCCCCGGTTGTTCAGGCCCACAACCGCCCGAAGGACTAACGGGACGCCGACGCGGTTTTCCGGGAACCTCCCATGAGGCTCCTGGGATTTGGCTCTGGCACCCCTATTGTGCCTTGCAGAGGTACCCTTCTGTACCCATTTGCTTCCAATTTGCCCTGTAACTCTGCCACAGCTCTGGAGGCGGCCTCTGTCACCGCCAGAGCCCCCTACCAAACAGCTATAGTCTTACCTGCAACCTCTCCTCTCTAGAGCCTCCTGTAAATCTAGAAGAAAGAGAACCATCCCTACTGTTGATAAATGAACCCCATCATTATCAAAGTATCCTTTAACCTTAGCTTGAATCATCTCATGTCTGATGAAGCCCAGCCCCCTCTGATCTGTGAACGTACGCATTGAACTATTCACCCTCTTCCGGGAATGTGCAACCGCCTCCTCTAATTTGGCACCGTGCCACATTCACTGCGTAGAATTATCTCAGACCACCAGAGCTCACATTGCCCCATATATTTACTGATTTCACTCAAATCAGCTTTCATGGCTTGTAAAAGAGACCTTCTCCCCATGGCAATGAGGTTGTTGCCCCCCAGGTGTATCACTAAGAAATTAAGGGGGAGCCCCCCCCTTGGGCTAGTCTCTGTTCCAATCTGTTAATGAGGCTGTTGCATCTCATTCCGGGGTAACCCATCCACACAAACTGCGTTTGCGAAAATCCCTGCATCCAATTCCGGCACGCAGCTCACTGCGCCACCCTGGAGACAAATGAATGCCCGATCACCCATACTCAGAATCCTAGTAAGGTAAAGGACACCCTTTTTACACTCTGTTTCTTTAATGTTCATTGTAATCACACATAATTTGACATTTAGTACACTCAAAAGTCACTGCACACTATAATTACTATATTCAAATTGACTTCAGGGGCGGATGTAACGCTTGTAACAGTGAGACTCCCAACGTCCCACCTTTTTTATACCTTCATGCTCCATGCCTGCCTTGAACACAGCCGTGGCTGCCCTGACTCTGAAGGAGTGACTAGAGTATTTTTTGTCAGGCTGGGCAAGGCCTGCCCGTGTTAAGCAAGCCCACATTATGCTCTCTATCTGGTATTTGGTCAGGGGACCCTGGTCGGCGTGAATCAGGAAGTAGCCAGGGATGTTGGGGCATGGCGCCAAGTACTCTTTTACCATGGCAACTGGGCAGTATCTCTGATCCACTAACAGTCTTAGTACCACCACAGCCCCTCGCCCTGTTTGATCAGTTTTGGACTTTCTGATCTGTATGGCCAAGGTACCATCCAGGGTGACGTCCTGTCTGCTTAAGGCACCGCCTGACCTATCTGCCTTAGACTTGGCAACCAATTCACTGATTCGAAAAGCCCCAAAGAACGCCAGGCAGAAGGCCGTTGAGAAGAGTCTAGCCTCAAACTGTGAGTATGTGACCTGTTCAATCGCATCCAACATGCCCTTGAGTGTGGGGAAATCAATCGGGGCGCTGTTGTCCAAGACCCTGACCTCCTCCCTGGCCCTACCTTTGAGGGCCGCCCTGATGACGAAGGACTTGGTTGGATCGTGCCCACCCCTTAGTTTGGCATCATGGCTTACTGCCGCCAAGTGGCCGCATACCCAGGAATGGCTCCTCTCCTGTTCCTTTGCCCAGAATATGAATACCTGTACTCTCTGTTCCAGGGGTAGTGAGGAGTCATCCTGAGGTTGTGAAACTACCAAGAATGTGGTAGGATGCGCCTTATATCTCTTCCTGGTACCTGGTGCCAGAGAGCATTCGCACAGTGCTCTCAATCGTTATTCCATTTCAAGATCAGCCAGAGGTGTGCTGGGAAGGGGGTCATCTCCGCTCTCGCTCGTGGGCAAGCCTCCCAGAAACTGAGCCACTGAAAGAGAGCGAGCACGTCAGCCGCCACGTTCTTGACCCCTTCAATATGTCTAGCCCTAAATTCAATATTGCAGCGCAGGCATGACCTGACTAACTCTCTTAGCAAACACAGTACCAACGGGCACTTGGCTGTCTGCTCATTGATAGCCTGCACCACTGCCGTATTATCGGACCAGAATAGGACCTTTCTGGCTGATAACGCATCGGGCCACAATGTAATGCAATGACAATGGGGAACAATTCTAGGACAGTGATGTTTGCTGTGATTTTACGCTTGCGCCAGGTGTTGGGCCATTCCTGGGCACACCATTCAGTACCCATTATTGCCCCAAAGCCCTCTCTGCCTGATGCGTCCGTGAAAAGGCAGAGCTCGGGACTTACTGCCCAGAGTGCTCTCCAGATCCCCATTCCATTAAAATGCATGAGGAATTTGTGCCACATTGCCAGGTCTTTCTTCAAGCACTTCCCCAGCCGAACCATGTGATGTTTCTTGCTGAACTTCGCTGTTGCCCTAGCTAGTCTTCTGGCAAACACCCTACCAGCAGGGATCACTTGAACTGCAAAATTCAGCTTTCCTAAGAGGCATTGGATGGCACACAGGGTGGCTTTGTCCTTCTCTAATAATGCCTGAATGTCCTGACGCAGAGCCTGCACCTGCGCCGGACCCTCAGTCTTACCAGGTGCTAACGGGACACCTAGGTGCCTCGCCAGGTCTTGAAAACACTGCAGGCCCCTGCTACAATCCTGCGTACCAGCGCCCCCTATGAACAGAAAGTCGTCCAGGTAGTGGGCGACTCCCTCGACGTATGTCCCAGAGAGCGCCCATTGAAGAAAAGAGCTGAAGGCCTCAAAGTAGGTGCATGACACGGTACACCCCATGGGCATGCATTTGTCAAAGAAGAACTTACCCTGCCACATGAAACCCAGAAGATGCTGGCTTCCCGGGTGAACAGGCAGGAGGTAGAATGCTGACTCAATGTCTGCCTTTGCCAGCCATGCCCCCCTGCCCGCTCTCCTCACCATAGCCACTGCCAGATCTAGGGAGTAGTAGGAAACCGAACACCCCCCCCCCCCCCCCTCTAACCAGTAGTTAACCGAGTTGCCTTCAGGGTAGGACAGGTGGTGGATCAACCGGAATGCCACAGGCTTTTTCTTGGGGACCACCCCAAGCGGGGAGATTACAAAATTCTGGAGGGGGGGGGGGGGCTGCGTAAAGGGACCCTCCACCCTACCCAGGGCACTTCCTTACAAACTTTCTCCGTTAACACCTCGGGCAGCTCCCTGGCAGACTTCAGGTTCTCTGCATCCCTGCACACTAAGGGACCTAGATATGGAATTTTGAACCCCTCCATAAAACCTTCTGTCAGGAGCTGTCTGTCCTTGTGGTTCGGGTAGTCTCGAATCAGGGGGAGGAGGTTAGGAATGATGATGGAAGAAGGGCCCTTCTCTTTGTGAGCCTTGGGGGACCCCACCCGGGCAGGTAAAGCCAGGGTGTCAGCGCTGAGTGATAAAGGAGGTGCCTGGGCGGAAGGAATCCGGGGAGGGCTGGACACAGAACCTGGGCTACTTCTCTTGCCGTCTGACAAGTGCTGGGGGGCCCTCTCGCTTGGTGCTACAAGAGGTGGCCTGATGGGTGTACCCAACCTTACTGCAGGTATGGGCAAACTTGCAAGCTTTACCCCAGGTGCAGGACCCAGCATTGTACAACCTAAAGGTACCAGCGTTTAATTTTTTACCCCCTTGCTGCTGACCACCTCCCTGACCTCCCCGAAAAGCTGATTGAACTGGCCTTTCCCCGCCTGCTTCTGCCTCTTGGGTTTGTCTCCATCGTATTCATACTTGCCTTATCCATACATCCAGACGTGCCCCTCCCCATATGCTGGACCTAGAGTCGAACTTCCATTTGGTCCCACCCTAGTTCAGGACACATTGCCATCTTTTTCTGGAATTCCCAGTCATAGTTGTACCAACCCATGCCCCAGTTTGTTTCCACCTCATTAGTTATGGTTAGGGCATACTGGAACAACCCCGGCCCCTGCTTTGGGTATTTCTCCATGATCACTGCCGCTAAAATGGCAAAAGCTTGCCCCCATGTTGCAATTGTTTTCTCAGGCCAAGCTTGGAATCGCACCTTCTTACCCTCCTCCTTTCACCCCATCTACCCCATGCATCAATAAGGTGAATATGTCGATGAACTCTCGCCTCCAGATCCCTTCCTTGGCTGCCAGAGGCACCTCCCATGCCAAGGAGCAATGCCCGGACACCAGTGGTGCCATCGTGATGAGTGGCAGGGGCACCGCAGCCGCTCTGGCTGGTTCAGCCATGGGTGTGTGAATGCTCACTGCCTGGGGAGCGGTCGGCGAGGGCACTACAATGGGAGGGACTATGCGGTTGGACACAATTGCCGCGTTCGTCTGCACAGCTCCCGCCCGCTGCTGCCACCCCAGCTCTGGGGGAATACTACTTGACACTGTGCTGCCACTGCCCCCACCCACTCAATCAGTTGCCACTCCAGGTTCCTGGTGTTGGCGGCTGCCTGGGGAGCTATGTGGCAGCTCTCGCTGCTAGCTTGCTGTCCCCAGACCAGTGTAATGGAGGGTGCCCAAACTCCGCCAACAATAGGGGGAGTTGCGATGGGATTGTCTAGACGGGATTGAAAACTGGCCATCAAGCTTAGCATAGAGTTCATCATCTTACCCATCTTCTCAATGTTCCCCTCGCCAACAGCGGAAATGTTCGGTGCACCCCCCTGGTGCAGACAACGCTGTCCCTGCATCATGCAGGTTGGCCACTACCCTGCCCTTTGGAGCCGGGTGATCTGAAGGGAAATACTTATTGGTGGGCCGGCAAGCCCGCTTCGGCCTGCCTTGTCCTACTTCAACTGGTCCTAAATTAGGGGCAACTGGTGAGTTCGCCACTACCCCCGAATCTTCTTGCTCTCAGGAGTTGAGCATTCCTTTAGCCCAATCAACTCCTTTGGCTTTAGCCATTGCCATAAAGTCCGCCCAGACTGCCTCCTGTGACATGCCGGGTTGGGATTGATCCACACAGCTGGTTTGTGAAAACAAGAGGGTGGGGGTTCATTGCTTATTCATGGCTCTAGACTTGTCGGACCGACGACTTCTATGCGAGTCCTAGGAGGAATAAATGAACGTAAATAGCTACTCCCACATTTGCTTGATTGCGCCACCACGTGACTGTCACGGGCGCCCCATGCCCCTATGCCCTGTTTCATGTCCAACCTTTATCCACACCCGTACTTACTTTGACTCTTGCTCTCCTGATACCTATCCTGGCGAGCGGTTCTGGGGAGGGGGGGGGGGGGGGGGGCTTCTAGTGTCCTTGATGGCCAGAGCGTGCATGGGAGCAGTGCGACCTTGCTTGTTAGCCCGCGGACCTGTGCTAGCTGTAATTGAAATTTGCACCTCAGAACACCTTATACAAGCAGTTACCTTCACCGAGTCGCGATAGCCTGAACATTTCCGCACCCACGTGCGCCCCAGCCATACCTGCTCCTGTCTCTGCAATCCCCTCTTTGTGGAATGCCTGAATGGTTGATCAAGTTGTTCCTGTAATTAGAAAAACTCCATCCTAGATATCCTGCCTCCTGATACCTTGCATCCTTGACCGCAACGTCACCGTGTGACCCTTTTGAACCTGTACCTGTTGCAGAGCCTTGGTCGGCCATTTCCTTTGGGCGCTTGACGGCGACTGTTAAACCGCGTGAATAACTGGAATGGAAAACAAACAGGCATTAACACAATGCCCCCCCATACTTGTACCTCCATCCCAGTCATAATTACTCCTTGAAATATTGCTTTATGCATAGCGTTTCTTCCTCTTAAATATGGCGAGAATCGGATCCTTCAGTGCAGCTTCCGGAGACACCGGTCTTAATCAATGTACTGTAGGCACCCCAAGCGTCCCTGCAACACAACAGGGACGCTTGGGGTGCCTACAGTACATTGATTAAGACCGGCGTCTCCGGAAGCTGCACTGAAGGGTCCGATTCTCGCCATATTTAAGAGGAAGAAACGCTAAGCATAAAGCAATATTTCAAGGAGTAATTATGACTGGGATGGAAGTACAAGTATGGGGGGGCATTGTGTTATTATACGCAAAAATATTCCATAAAGATGGCATGATTTGATCAAGCAGCGTTCAAGGCAGTGCATTGATTAATTTTGTACTTGTTCTGCAAGAAAAGCTATTCCGTCACGGTTCCTTTGCTAAAATGATGATCACGGAGTTACTCTGCGCTAATATCTGCTGAGCGGCGGGCTGCCCGCGAGCCTTCGCATGCCTCGACTATGCGGTGCAGCCCAGCTACCAATCGTTGGTTTCGCTAGGGTCGAGCAGGCATGAGGACGAGCCCGCAGCAGCAAGTCGCCCAAGTAGAACGGGCCTGCCCAGCCAACCCGTGCATGGCAGGGATGGGGGGTTAACGGGGGGGGGGGGCGGTTTGGAGTCGAGCGACGCTGAGGCCGTGGTCTAAACAGTGCACATGATTTCCCACGCTACCCCGGCAACTGCCATTGTGCCGCAGTGCCCACTGCCCCTGCCCCTTGTGCCCATGTGCACCTCAGATGGACACCGCTGGAGGATAAGGCTGTGGGAAAGAGGGGGAGACACATTTGCCTCACTGCCCCCGACCCCCAGCGAGCTACACCAATCCCCCCGCGGGCCTAGGTCATAACTTGAACTCAATCCATCAGCCAGGGGAAACTCGCGCTAGGATATCTGACATCAGGTGGTCCAGACAAGGTCTGCAGAGGGACTGGGGCTGTGACCCAGTGCTCACACACTTAGTCACTCCTCCCTGTCGGCAACCCAGCCGCTGGATGCACACTAGCTGTGCTGGGCACCACACGTAGGGAGCTGTGTCTGGACCCCCCCGCCATGACACCCAACGCAAAAAAAAACCGAGGCAGGGAGGGGGCGTGGCCAGGCGCCAAAGATGGCGGACGCGTTTTGATAGCGCTCCGTGCCGGATCCCCGGTTTATCCTGATATATCCCGCTGGCGCGGGGCTCCATCCGACCCCGGTGCCTGCCTACTCTGCTTGCCTCGTGGAGCGGCGTCCGTGGAGGGTTCCTGGGGCTCTGTGCTCGCCCCGTGGCGCTCCTGTGAGCTGCGGCCTGCTGGGCTACGGAGGCCTGAGCCAGCTGGCTGACAGCGTGGCTCGCTCGCACGGGCTGTCCCGGCTGCACCGGAGTGTGTGGTGGGCCCGCGGCGCTCTCCTGCCTGCCTGGGGCTGCCGTGGCCCACCCTGGTGCCATCGTGTGGAGAGTGAGGCGCTCTGTGGCTCCCCTGCATTGGACATCGCTGCCCGGTGACCTGCGGCGCGGGGACCCCGGACCTAGAGGCCTGTGCTGTGACTGAGGAGATCGCTGGCCTGGCGCTGCGGCTGGTCGTCGAGGCCTTCGGCCCAGGTAGGCCCGTGTGAAGTGCAGCGGAGTGCTTGCTGGCGGCAGGGGGGGCCACGGAGGTCGTTCGGGCCTAGGGCCCCCTGCTAGACTGGAGTGTGGAGGCCGGCTGGAGCCTGGGGCCCTACTGAGGCGGACCGGTGCAGTCCTCGGGCTGGGACGGGCCCGCGAAGAGCGCGTTTGCGTGCTTCCTGGAGGCGGTTGGGAGCCACGGGGGCCGGTCGGGTCTGGGGCTCCCTGCTGAGCTGAGACGCGGAGATCGGTTGGGCCTGGGGGCCCGGTGCAGATTACTGACTGGGTGTGAGTGGCGGACCCCGCGTTTATCCTTGCGGAGCGACGCCTGCGCGGGTAGGGACCCACGGGGGTCGGCCGGGCCTAGGGGCCCCTCGCCTGCGCAGGGGGCTAAGATTGTTACACGGCGCTCGCTGAGGACCTGGAGAGGTGGCCACGTTTGCTCCTACAGCGTCTGGAGTTGCCCCTTGCCGCCTGACCTCGCCGCCCCTCCTGGAGCGCTTACAGCCTGTGGTGCAGTCGGCAAAGATTCCTCCTGCGCCCTTGCGGCGTAGGTCTGCGTGGCCTGGACATACCCTGCGAGGCCCCGGATGAGACGCGGGGAGTGGTGGGCCACTCCACACTGGCGACTGGGCGTGTGACGCCAAATCCCATGCTAGAGCTGCACCTAATAGTTGCGCGACAGTTCGCGCGGAGCCTGGTTGAAGCGGACGGGGGCTGTCCTGGCGCGGGTCGAGGTTCGCGGGTACCTGGGGTCTGGTGTGCCTGGAATCTAACTCTTAGTGTAACGGCCCCCTCACTGTCACGCCGTCCGGACTGGTGACCGCCTGCGAATGCCCACGGTGCAGCAGCTCGTGATGGGGCGCATGAAAGCTAAGCTGCAGCAGGGACCCTCACGTGGAAACGACTTGGGCCCCCCGTCTCTGGACACTGGTGGCTCGTCGGAATATGCGCCCACGGCCCTAGCAGCCAAGATGAACTCCGTCCTCGCAGCAATGGAACGGACAGGCGCTGCGGTGGACCACACCAGAACCTCCCTGGAAACCAGAATGGATAAGATCGCCTCGGATTTTACCCTCTTACACGCGGATCATCGTAAGTTAGCCGACAAGGTTGCTATGCAGGGCCAAACACTCCAGGAACTCCAACCCATTACGCAAAATCATACTGCGGCGCTGCAGGACCTACTGGACCGGGTTCACGAGCTGGAGGACAAGGCGGACGATGCGGAAGGCCATTCCCGGTGCAGCAATGTCCGCGTGGTGGGCCTACCGGAAGGGGAAGAGGGTGGTCACGCAGAACAGTTTATGGAGCGGTGGCTTCGTGAGCTCATACCTCCGGCTCTCCTGTCGCAGCAGTTCGTCATTGAGAGAGCCCACCGAATCCCAACTCTGAGACCTCCGCCGGGGGCCAGGCCACGGCCATTTCTCTTTAAGCTGCTCAACTATAGGGACCGTGACGTGGTTCTCCGGGAAACGCGCAAGTTGGATGCTCGCAAGGTGGGCGGCAGCCCGGTCATGTTCTTCCCCGACTATACGGTTCGGGTACAGAAACGCAGGAGCAACTACATGACAGTGAAACAACAACTTCGTGCCCTTGCCATACCATACTCACTGCTATTCCCGGCCCGCCTGCGCGTCACGGCCAAAGAGAAGACACACTTTTTTGATTCCCCAGAGGAGGCATGGGACTGGCTCAAGGGGTCGGGCTGTGGTCGGGTGTGCGGCCGGCAACCTCAGACACTGGTGCGGCGGTGGTTGGGGGGGGGCCGTCGTCGCTGCCGTCGCGGAACCAGGAGGCCCTTCCAACCTGGGATCATTGCCCCGACCCCGGAGAACATGCGCAGGGAGAGATTGGAGGCACTTGAGGCGGTCACCACCCTCGGCTCCCCGTGGGCCCAGGATTACTTGGAGCACCAACTGCAGGCCACGCTGGTGCGGAGCAGCTCATCCTCGCCCTCCACTACCGCTTCAGATGACATTATCCTACCGGCGGTGACTCCGCAAACAGCTGACGATCTTATCTGAATAAGTCTTTCTGCTGTTTTTTCACCATTGTGGACACTGCACACAAGTAGCCCACTGACAGTCCTTGCTGAACCCTGAACGTGGCTGAGTGCGGGGGTGGTTCTATCATGCTTCTGATATTGTCTGGCCCTGCTGCTGTTGGAGTGGTGGTGCCTTGCCTGTTGTTGGCCGTGGTGCGGGGGGCCCACTCGGGGGGCTGGGGGGGGGGCCCGGGGTCGGCTGGCCCCGCATGCTGATGTCAGGGTTTCCACAAGCTGACATGCACACGTAGGAATGAGGGGGAAGGTTACGGCACGTCACAGCTGGCTCACGCACCCTCGCAGGTACCCTTCTACACTGGTTTACACTATTCCATTGTTATAGTAGTTTGGACGGACGCTACGCAATGTCTGCCCCTATGGTTGCGCTGTTCTTGGTTTCTTTGTTATGTTTCTTGTTGCAGCACTCTGACATGCTATCACCGGGCCTTGCCCCTTGCCCCACCTGCGCCCGCCCGGGCCCCGGCGCCCCTATCCTGCTGATCTTCTCACGATGGCGCACACTGACATAATCACGTGGAACATCCGTGGCATGTATACGCCCTCACGCCGATATTCTATCTTTGCGTATCTTCAGCGGCACTCTGTTGCTATTGCCCTTCTGCAAGAGACGCATATGACGCAGCCGGAACTGCGATAGGTTACGCAGGCGCTGGAGAGGCCAGCTATATGGCACAACTTATTCAGCGCGTGCTCGGGGTACGCTGATCTGGGTGCGGGCGGGCACCCCCTTTGTATGCGAGGGCACGGTAATAGACCCCGCAGGCAGGTACACCCTGGCTCGGGGAACGCTCAACGGCCAGCAAATACTACTAGGCTCCATTTATGCTCCGAACATCTACCAGCCATCGTTCCTGGCGCAGTTGTCCCAGTCCTTGGCCCCCTACGCTGGAATTCCGTGGATACTGGGTGGGGATTTTAATTCGGTGCTGGATACGCACCTGGACAGGTCTTTCCCACCCCTTCGCGCCGCGCAGGCTGGCTCGAATGCCCGGGCTCTCGCCGGATGGCTTTCGGATTGGGCGTTGCTGGATGTGTGGCGTTGCCTGCACCCGGACACTCGTACATACTCCTTCTATTCTGCGGTACACGATCTGCACGTACGTTTAGACAGGGTGGTGGGCTCCCAAACGCTATACTCGCTGATTGAGGTCGCCGAGTATTTGGGGCGCACGATTGAACTGGGATCCGGGTCGCCCCCCCCAGTGCCCACATGGCGTCTCCAGCCCACCGCGTTGGAGCACCCGGAATTCCGCGCCTCTCTGGGTACAGCTATCCTAGAATATTTTGAATTAAACGAAGGGACGGCGAGTAATGTGCTGGTGGAGTGGGATGCCTATAAAACGGCTATTAGGGGCCACTGCCTCGGCGCCACGTGGAATATACGCAAACGATTGGAGTCGTCGCTCACCCGCATTGAGCGGGACGGTGAAGGGGGACACCGCCACTCAACACAATTGGCATGCCTCCGGGCGCAGCATGCTGACCTTCTGGAGTGTCTGCGCTGTCACAATTACACGGCCCATACTGCGCGTAGTCATGCCAAGGCTGACAGGTCAGGTCGTTTGCTGGCTTGGCTGCTCAAGCTCGAAACCGCACATGCCCCGATCGGGGCCATACGTACGCCTGAAGGTCCCCTGGTCTACACACAGCGCGAAATACACCAGGTGATGACCGATCACTATGCGCAGCTGTATCGCTCCCTGGGGCGCTGTTCCGGGATCATACTCAACCGCTTCTTGGAAGCCGCCCACCTGCCCACGGTCCCCGTAGACCACCTGGAGTCGCTTGACGGACCCCTTACATTGGAGGAGATTGATGGGGCGATCAGCTCCATGGCTACTGGGAAGGCGCCAGGCCCGGATGGCCTCCCGGTGGAATACTACAAGGCCTACAGGGAATCCTTGGTACCGGAGCTGCACGCCCTTTATTCCGTGGCCCTAGAGGAGCACATTTTGCCCCCCTCAATGCGCGAGGCCTACCTGGTGTCCCTGCTTAAACCGAACAGGGATCCTGTGAGTTTAGGATCATATAGACCCTTGGCTCTACTTAATGTAGACTATAAAATTTTAGCCAAGGTACTGGCGGAACGCCTGGCGCCCCTATTGGTACACAGCGACCAGAACAGATTTGTGCCTAAGCAGAGTACCTCACTGAACCTGAGGCGTTTTTTCCGGGTGGCCTCGGAGTGTGGGCGGGGGTGGCCTGCGGCGGGTTGTCTCACCCTAGATTTGGAAAAAGCTTTCGACTGTCTGGAGTGGGGCTATCTTGCATCAGTGCTGACGAGATACGAACTGGGCTCGGAGTTCCTTCAGATGGTGGCACTCCTATACAGGAGCCCAACAGTGAGAGTAAAAACGGGGCCCTACATCTCAGCTGCGATACCAATCTACAGGGGCACCAGGCAGGGGTGCCCGCTCTCACCCCTCCTGTTTGCACTGGCAATGGAGCCCCTGGCCTCGGCACTGCGCTAGTCACTAGGTGACGGTATTCCTCTAGGGGACGCGACGCATCAGGTGTCACTATATGCTGACGACCTTCTGATATTCGTCAGGGACGTCAGAAATATTCCGGTCGCTCTAGAACGTATATTGATTGACTTCGTCGCCATCTCGGGGCTTAAGGTGAACACCGCGAAGTCCTGTTTGTACGCGTTTGGAGGGGACACCCCGGACCCAGGCTACGTCCTGGATGGTGTGCGCGTGCAGTGGAAGGCAGACACTTTCCGTTATCTGGGAGTCCAGATATATCGCCAGCCGGCGGACCTCATCGAGGGCAATCTGGGCAGGGCTGTGTTGGCAATCAGGTCCCAGATGCGTTTCTGGAACACGCTCCCACTCACGGTCACGGTCACCGGCAGGGTGGCCCTGGCCAAGATGGTGATACTTCCCCGTCTGCTGTAATACTTTGCCAATCTGCCAATATACGTCCCAACGGCCTTCTTTACCACGCTCACAAGGTCACTCCGGGATTTTATTTGGGGTAGCTCGCGCCATAGGTTGGCTTTGCCCAAGCTCTACCTGCCTACCGACCAGGGAGGCCTGGCTGCGCCGTGCTTTGAACATTATTACTTGGCAGCGCAGCTCCAGTGGGTAGCCCGTTGGTGGGTGGGTAGGGGCTTAGATGACACTACAACAACAGCGTCTCCCCTGTCTATAGCGGACGTTACTAAGCTCTTCCATCCGGCCACAAAAGCTCACATGCCGACACCGCTTCTTATGGTAGTGGCCTACAAATGCTACCGCCGCAGCTTGTATCTCACTAGAGCCCTGGTTCCTTATGCCCCGGCCATTCCACTGGAGGGCTCCCCGAGCGGGCGGGGGGTACTCACCGCCACGGAACTAACGGAGTGGCATACAGCGGACATACAGACCTTGGGTGATCTCTACCGAGAGGGTGCTCTCTTGGGCTACGAATCCCTGGTCGACGAGACGGGCCTGCCACCAGGGCAATTCCTCACACATAGTTCCCTGATCACGACATTGGCGGCTAAATGGGGGGACATGTCGGTGGAACCATGCCAACACCTCACAATACAGTATCTGCATGTGATGGGGCGGGGTAGCCACTTGATGCGATGGTTTGCGTCCTCCTTGCGCGCGCACGCGGCAATCAGCCTGGAACCACTTTGCCGTAAATGGGAAGCAGACCTGGGGAGGCCACTAGACGATAGGGAGTGGGGCAAGATACTGCGGAGCCCAACACGAGTGCCGCGCAACATGCGATTCCACCAGATACAGCTGTTCATACTTCACAGGGCGTACCTCACACCCGAAATGATTAATAGATATTTCCACCGCATGGATGCAGCTTGCCCCCGCTGTGCGGAGCCGGGAGTGGGGCTGGTGCACGCGCTGTGGAGTTGTCACGCGCTGCGTTCATACTGGGAATCAGTTCACGAAAGACTGCACATGTGTACAGGCCGCACCATACCTTTTGAGTGGCCCGTCTACCTATTGCACCTATTCCGTAAAACACCGGCCGTGAAGGTCACTTCCCGTTTCCTTGACTTGGGACTGGTGGTGGCTAAACGGCTGCTCACAAAACACTGGAAGGCATCAGGCCCGCCGCACGTGCGGGCGTGGTGGCTCTCACTTCAGGCATGGGCTAAGGCGGAGGGCATAGCTCTCCTGAGGGAGGAAACACTGGGACTTAGGAGGACACCTATCACAGCACAATGGGACGGTCTCCTACAGGCCTTGGTGCGGATCGAAGGGGACTCTACAGAGAGTATCACTGCCCAAGAGGGAGGGGTGCTCCCGGGCACGGTTGAGCGTGTACATGTGGTCAGTTAATCTGCCAATTAGTCAGCAATGTAATGTCTGATGCTCGGGGTAGTCGGTGTCATTTCTCCCATGTGGGACTAACTCGTTTGGGGGGTGCTGGGGAGGGGGTGGGGGGTGCTACTGTAAAATATCGTGGAATGTACATTTGTAGGTCGGACTCTGCTGCTGTTTCTTGGTTGATGGGGGGGGTCTTTGGACGTTCCGCCTCCTGTTAATGTTACGTTTCACTATCTGTGCCTGCAAGTATCCTGATGGATTTGTGTAGACAATGTGCATTATGCCGCTGGTCCTCTCATACCAAAGCATGACACAGTGTATCATACTGGGGTTCGTATCCTCATTGCCTGGCTGTTAAATCCTTTGACTGCGGAGCGAGTGCTCCTCCTGTCCCATGATTCGACTCCTTTGGTTAATCTATTGCTTCATGATTAGGTCGCTGTTAATCGAATTCTAGTGCTGGTCTATAACCTGTAAAACTTGCAAAATAATAAACCGATTTATAAAAATTAAAAAAACCCGAGGCGGGCCCACGGTCTCGCTGACCCAGGTACACCCCCAGCCTGATGCAGCAACCTGCCCGGTAACCCAGCCTGCGCCGTCACGCTAACCCCTGAAGACCCGGGCCATTCCCATGCATAACCTTTACCACGAATATTCCTTTACCATGCATACTTTTACAACGATTTTCGGTGTAAATTCATGCATGGTAAGGGCATACTCTTGTTAAAGGTTATTCCCCCACCCCTAAACCCTTCTTACAAATACCCCTCCCTTGCCCTTAACCCTAAAATTGAACCCCTGCATTATTTTTTTATATCTAAAATTCCCCTTACCTTTCCACGTCCATGATCTTCCGAGTTGAAGTTGCACGTCGTAAAGAGGAAACTGAAGTATCTTTCCGTTCCCTCTAACGACGCCGATTGCCTCCACATCACTACTTAAACAGGTGCGGTTTTTTGGGGGGGGGGGGGGGGGGATAGGAAACCCCCCCCCCCAAGCCCCCTTTTTTAATTTTAATTTTAGCCTTTAACATGCCTTTACTACGTATCTCGTAGTAAAGGTATGCGTGGTAAAGGCTATCCATGGTAACCACGCATGCATTGTAATGCATGCGTGGTTAAGTAATGCGTGGAAACAGCTGCATTGTAGTGGCCATTTCCCCCAGACAAGGATGTCCTCTTTCCCAGATTTTATTTGCGTTATTTATAGAGCCATTAGCAATTGCAATTAGACAAAAAAAGCACATGCGGTCCCTGTCCAAGGGATGACAAATATAAAACACTACGCCAACATTGGTTTTTTTTTAGATTCGAAAACGGACACCCAGGCGGAAATCATGAGGATATTTTCGGATTTTAAAAAGATAGGAGGTTATAAAATTAATAAGTCCAAAACAGAAATTATACTGTGTAATTGTTGTGCTAATTCCCTATTAACAGAATTTAGACGCGTATATAACCCTCGCCCAAAGAGATATTTAGGGATCTATGTGACGGAGAAAGTAGAAGATTTATTCCACTTAAATTACACCCCGTTGCTGAAAAAAGTGAAACATCTGTAACACGATGGAACCAGCTCCCACTCTCAATAATAGGCCGAGTTGCGCTAATTCGCATGTCTGTGCTCCCATTATTCAATTTTCTTTTGAGCGCAGCTCCATGTGTATTACAGGCAGCTTTTTTTAAAGCGATAGATAGTATGTTTTCCTCCGTTGTATGGTCAAATAAGATACCGAGACTGTCACTTAGCACTTTAAGTTATCCTGTTGCAGAAGGAGGATTGCCTCTTCCAAATATTAGGAATTATTATTATGCGACATTTGCACATTACAGTTTTAGATTATTTTTTTGGGACCCTCAAGAGGCAGATAATTTTTTTATGAAAAAGATCTTAAGGGAATATAATATCACGGTTCCAACAAGAATAACTAAGTACCCTAAGAAAGTACGTTATAAGATCCTTCAATGGGTACTTAATCAAAAAGCTCAACTTCTAGTATATTACACCATTCCAAGATTTAACAATTCGACTAGGCTCTCCCATATATATACGGGGTAAGATGCGTTTTTGAGTCCAGTAGTTCAAGGTTGTGGGAAGAAAATGGGTATGTGCAGATCCGGGATATTATCACAGGCAACTGCTGGAAACCTTGGATAGAGATTGAAATGGGGCTTCTTCACTCTAATACAATTCTGAAATGGTCATTCATTAGATTAAAACCCATGATGGAAACATTAGATATAAAAAACATGACCCTTAGAACAAGTATAGGTGAAGCTTTGGATTCCCCGGTCCAACAGAAGATCAGTGCTTGGGTTAAAATCTTTGACGAAAACAAGCCTCTTTCGTTATATGAAAAAGCTAGGGATAGATGGAGGAAAAGGGAAGATATGCAGGTCTCTGAATCAACCTGGAATAGAATCAATAAATTTAATGCAGTTATATTTAGAGGCGCAGATTTTAAGCGCATGCAATATTATTCAAAATGGTTGATTTATAGAACACCCTCCTTTCTTCATAAGATATACCCACAAATTGAAGAAAGGTGTTTCCGTTGTGCAAAGGAGGGCGGCGGCACTTGGACGCATATTGTTTGGGAATGTCCAAAAATCAGCAGCTTGTGGGAGGAAATTGAGATCTATCTTAGATCCATATTAGACCCCGCCGTTTCGATTGATGCATCTATTGCAGTTCTGGGTTGCTCCCCTGCTACCTCTACACAAGAAGAATGCCTATATATCGCAGAATTGATAGCAAGATCCTTAATCTTACAATCCTGAAGAACTGAGAAGGTACCTACCTTCCAAGCATGGAGAGCGAAATTGCGTAAAATTCAAGAATTAGAAAAAAAACATGCAATAAGATCAGGCTCAATAAAAAGGTATGAGAAATATTGGAGTCTATTTGAGATATAGGCTAGATATTTGGACCTATTGCTTATTCACTACTATTAAGGGGAAGACTAGATGGAAATATGCCGAATCTGGATTATCAATAGAATGCTGGGTTTTGTTTATTTGCTAAATCTTTATCAATATGCACTTTCTATTGCGATTCTCAACCGATTTATAAAATTGCTACGGATTTATACCATATTAAACAGGTAGAGAAATCGTTGCTATTTTGCTTATCCCTTATAGATTTTGCATTTTGCACGTTGCACATTATCTCATTGTGATCTTTAACTGTCTTACTTATGTACTTAAATTCATATTGTATATGGTTGACAGTGTAGATCGATAAAGCATATGTGTGCCTATTATGTGACATCTAGCACTTTACACTTTATTTCAATGTGATTGTTTACTGCCTCATATGATTGTCCTGCATTTACTCTGCAATATTCTGGAACATATATTTATATTTGACAGTGTTGTATGTTTGAAATTCCTATGAACTCTCAATAAAAAATAAAAATTAAAAAAGAAAGTCTAGAACGCCGGTTATATGTATGCTATTCCATTTCATTTTGGGGTCCAAATTACGCTAAAAAAACACTCCATTTCAATAAATTGGTGTCAGATTTCTCTTGTGTCAATTACTTATCGTCCATGTTAGTAATATGTGTTCCTCTAGTAAAGCGGGACTGCTCTTTGCCACACTACCAGGACTGAGCTAAAAATGTATTAGTGTGAATCAAAGGAGCATATTTGGGGTATCATGATAGCATTACACGGTGAGGTCTAACCTCCACACAACGTAACAGCCCACTTTCCTACAGCATGGCTGCTCTATCACCAACAGCCTATACATATCTATCCAAGAGACAGGCGGTGTTAAGGGAGAGAAGTGCTAAGCTGTCAGCCAAAAGTCTTAATTACTATGCCTTCCAGAGGCTTGGACTATCAGAAGGGTGTGTAGAGAAAGTTCAAGGGTAGAATTTGAATGTGGAGGAGCTCTGTATCACCAAGCTGTCTAGTAAGGGTACCCTGATGATGGTCTGTATCGGCTAGCAATGCACCCATTAACTGCGGATACAAGTTAGGCTATGACCAGAGCTCCCTCAAGGAGATGCCGAGAGCCTCGTTCAAGTTAGAGTTGCGCCGCAGAGTCAGTCACGTGTGTTGGGCTCGGTGTAGGGTCAGCTCTGACTAGAGCCGAAGTTTCCACCGACGCCTGTCCCAATGTAGGTGGAAGGGGCCCAAACGATCAGAACTGCACCCGATAGAATCTATATGGGGCCAAGGCCATTTCTTGAATGAGGCCATATAGGTCTGCGACCGGTCCTAGAAGGAAAGGCCGTCCCAATATAGACATCCATCATGGCTTGCATGAAGGCAAAAAGATCAGTCCCCGTCACCGGGTACCGAAGAAAAGAAGGCACTAACACCGTTGATGAAGGGAGGGCGGACAAAGCAGCACAGGTTCAGGGGCTGCAGGCAACATTGCTGGGGAAATCTCACTAACTTGGGGTCCAGAGACAGGGTAGTGATTTTTCTTCTTTTTGCATCTTCTCTTGTCCTTGTAAGATCTGGTCAATGGGACAACCAAGATGGCGATCTGGACCTGGGCCTTAACTAAGACCTCATCCCTTGGTTCCCCCCATTAACCCGCTTTAAAGCAACCCTTATAAAAAGCTTCACCCTATGTTCCTTAACAGCCTTCAGGTGCATTTGCTGGCAGGGGTCACATGACGAAGTGTTGTGCCTGTACCTGATGCACAAGAGCCAGACGTGCGAATCCGAGACAATGACGCTTCAATGACAGGGCTTGTAACCAGACCTCTTGAGAGAATAAATGTCCCTATCAACCACCACTAAATAACAGAACTGACATAAAGGAGCCGGTCCTGGCGCTACATGACTCCAATGACATAATCACTACTTCAAGCCCTACATTGGTGGCAGAGTCTGCATCCACTGCTAGCAAGGGAAACCTTTTGCAAAAGTTTTCCATACTAGGATGATGCTTGGGGAATATTCAAAGGGGAGGTGCAGGTAGAAATATCCATCAGAATGGCACTGCATGCCTGCCTTTAGTAGCACAAGCAGCGAACCACAGACATCCATTCTGCGGGTGGAGTGTGTTCTGTGCACATGGATCGATCTGCCTCCAAGTGTGTAAGCAAGTGTGTACGTGTTTTTTTGTGCCTGTTTTAACTGTTCTCTACATCCGTATATGGGCTTTTAATGCCAAATATCATTCATGTTTGTCGTAGGAGTATTTGCTTGTCTAACTGAATCTGGAGGCCGGTGCATTTATGCCTCTTTGCACTGTTTATTGCAACCTTGTGGTACATGCACCGAGCAGTCTTTATACACATATTCGTGCAAACTAGGCAACTATGTGCATTTGTATGACTTTTGACAGATGGGCAAATGAGGATCACAGTGAACAAGTAACTGTTTACAACACTGTAGAAACTAGGCACATCTGTACATTAAAATTGGCAAAATGTACCCATTATAGATACAGACAACGAATGTTAAACAGTGGTACACGCTGATGTGGGACACTGCAAACCAACAACTGCACTGTCAGGCCAGTCAGGAGATCACCGAAAAGTAGAGCTGGTTATTTTTTGACAAACTTGATTAAGCCCCATTCAGAGTTGCCTTTATTACATGCCAACCAATTAGCTTTGATGGCCTTGTGAAACGAAGTACAGTAGGAGTCAAGGTAAGTTTCTTATTTTTATTAACTTTTATAGTGATAGCCAGGAGGGAGCAGCCAGCCAGTAGGGAGCAGCCAGCCAGGATCCAACCACCCGCACAACCGCCTCCTGAGCCTTCCCTTCCGGTCACCACGCTCCATGGTATCATGGAATGTAGAAGGTTACGGAGACACGATGCGACACCTTGCCTAAAAGTTTAGCCCTATTTTCCCTAAACGAACCGGTAAGGGGGGGGGGGGGGGCCTCCTCTCCAAGTTTTATTTACACCCTAAATGCTGTGTTGAAAATTCATAATGCACCACTCATTTGCCTCAAACTTTCATCACCTAAACAGCCCCATGCATAACTGTTTTCAAATCCAATTCTCTATTTACTATGGACAGTGCCCAATGGCAACAATGTTCTCTTTGAGAAACCAGACAAATGGTCTTAATATATGGCTCACCTTTGGCCAATGGTGCAGGATTACGTAGCTTATAATAGCAACTTAACCATGAATGTACCTCCAGATTTATTTGGGGAAAAAAACAGAAACCATTTTTCTAAATGAGTCCTAAATCATGTGCAGTTTTACCAATGAATAGTGGACAAATATGCTACAAAATCGGCCATTTGCCATTTTACTCCCAAATTCATTTTCGATGATTTCACATCCTCTTTAAATCCTATCAAATGTGACCAGTTTTATTTGATCAATGAGCTGTGAAATGCCTCATTTGCCAAATGCTGCAGAAAATGGCCTGTGGCTTCTTAGTCCAATAGGCTTCTTAGTTCAATACGAGGTATTGCTCAGTGTGTCATGAAATGTACTGATACAGTTTCCCAAGCGGGCCCACTTGGCTTGCGTCAAAAGGTTGGCCCCAGTAAATAGAGTGTAAAGGTTACATGATGCCGAGACATCAGTGTCTTAAGAGTAAATGTATTTATGTATGCAAGCACACTCATCACGCATGCATCCAAAATGACGTGGGTGCCTTTTTTTCTTTTTACAATTTACTGATCTAACATTGAGTAGCAAACAGACACAAAGGTTAAAGCTTAGTTATAGTGAGGAAACCTTTTTTACTCTATACAAACCAAGCTCACACTACACACACTTTAAACAGTCTTACTTTCATTTACAATGTATCCACCACCTTCAAAATATTCTATGTAGCACACCTTATTACACACTATTTTGAGCTCGCTAACCAGGCAACACTATCTATAACTCACCACTGTACCATACACTATGTTATGACAAATTATGCAATTTGAGAAGCTGTAAGTGTTGATATGAATGCTATGCTTTCACACGCTATAAGTGATGTAGTATGCAAGGGTATAATCAGTGCATGGAAAAGGCATGAGTTGTTTGGTTCAGGAAGTGTGGCGAGTGAGGTGACAAGACTGTGTTCGGAGGTACGCAACGAACAAGTTACTTACATTCGGTAACGATGTATCTGTAAGAAACATAGGTTAGATATAGATTCCTTAACTTAGAATTATCCCCAGGCATCAGACTGGATTAGGAAAGTTTTTCGTCTGCAGTACCTCTGCCTGTCGGAAGGTGGAGTCGGTTGGCTGCGTGTCCGTTGTTGGCATCGTGGTCGCCAGGATGACATCGCGGTTGCTACTTAGACGCCGCCCTCGCTCGCTGACGTCTGTTCTGTACACGACTTTCCGTGCCAGAAACGCAGAGCCATGCAAGACACCACTGGTGCAGAAAACTAGGGTCCTGAAAGGATGTCCTTAACCCTAGAAATCAGTTCGCAGAACGGGGAGGATGGGTGGGGTGGTAAGGAATCTATAACTAACCCATGTTTCTTACAGATATATCGTAACCGAAGGTAAGTAACTTGTTCATCTGAAAGAAACAGTTAGTTATAGATTCCTTACCATAGATACCCCAGCAATACCAAACCCGGAGGTGGGTCTGGAAACCAAGATCATTCCAGAAAGTCCTGGAGAACAGAACAGCCAAAGAAGCAGTCTCTCCGGCCTTGGCTGTCCAGGCATTAGTGTTTTGTAAACGTGTGCAGCGATGCCCACATAGCTGCCTGACAGATGTCATTCACAGGGACTCCTCGTCCCAAAGCAGTAGTGGCTGCTGTCGCCCTGGTGGAATGGGCGCGTAGCCCCACTGGAGGCTCCTTTTCAGCTAGAGAATAGCAGGCTTTAATACACAAAACGACCCATCTAGAGATGGTCTGCTTGGGTACAGCCCGACCCTTCTTGGTGCCCAAGTAGCCAACAAAGAGCTGGTCATCCACCCGGAACTGTTTGGCTCGATCTAGATAGAAGGAAAGCGCACTTTTTGGGTCCAGTCGGTGGAGCCTCTCTTCCTCTTTAGAAGTCTGCAGAGGCAGAAAGAAGGTGGGCAAAGTGATGGTTTGCCCAATGTGAAAGAAGGTGACCACCTTGGGAAGAAAGGATGGATGAGTTCTTCGGACAACCTTGTCTGGCTGTACAGCCAGAAAAGGAGGCTTGGATGAAAGAGCCTGGAGCTCACTCTCTCTTCTGGCAGATGTGATGGCTACCAGGAATGCAGTCTTAAGAGTTAAGAGTCGTAGATGACAGCTGTGAAGCGGCTCAAAGGAAGCGCAAATTGTTAGAATCCAGGTTCTCTGGTTGGCACAGGTAGGTACTTGTGACAAGCAGGGAACCTTTCCTCTAGTCAGGGTAAGGGGTTACACTACTAAAACAACCCCTGCTCACCCTCTAGGTAGCTTGGCGCGAGCAGACAAGGCTTATCTCAGAGCGTTATAGGTTAAGCATTTGTGAACACATACAGTAACCCAGTGACAACACTACAAATGGACACCACACAGGTATTTATATTAAAAATAAGGATTCTTTATATAGGATTATCACAAGACCATTAAACGATTAAAAATACACAATACGGTTGCTTAGTTGGTAGAAGATTGCTTAGTTTCACTTAAGTTCTTAAATGCGACACTTTAAGTCAATGTACCTTAGATGCGACATGCAGGGCAACGAAAGCGATGCAGATGCGTTGAAGTTCTTTATGCAAAAGAAATAAAGACGGGATCTTCCAGATGCGTTACGCTTCTCCGATGTTGCGAGAAGGCTCGACTCGATGCGTCAGCTACAGCGGCGTCACCCTTGACGAGATGGGACAACAGCGGCCTTGGCAGCAGCACTCTTCTCAGACGTTGCGAGACGCTTCCGCTCGATGCGATGCTGCAGCGGCGACACCCCTTCTGCGAGATGCGATGACAGCGGCTCCGACGGCGGCATGCTTCTCCATGGATGCAAGGCGCTTTTCTGGTTGAGGCGCAATGCGACAACTACGATGGCTGCGAGGACGACACGCTTCCTCCTCGATGCGAGACTCTTCTCTCGATGCAGTGCAATTCGACAGCTACGATGGCGACACGCTTCTTCGGCGTTGCGAGACACTTCCGGAATGATGCGAGACGCTTCCGCTCGATGCGATGCTGCAGCGGTGACACCCTTTGCGAGATGCGACGACAGCGGCTCCGACGGCGGCACGCTTCTCTTCCTTGCGTCGCGCTTCCAGCTCCTTGCGACACGCAGTCCCTCAGAAGGCCCAATAACAGCAGCAGGCACTTCCAAAAGACTTTGGGGAGCTGGGGGTGAAGTCCACTGATCCTGGGACTTCGTTCAGGGGGCAAGCTCAGTTCAAGCCCTTGGAGATCTTTTCAAAGCACAAGTTGAAGCAAAGTCTTTAGTAGTCTTTCTCCTCTCCTTCAGCAGCAAGCCAACCACTGCAGGCCAATCCCCCAGGTCAGGGACAGTTACTCCTCCTACAGCTTTCCCAGTTCCTTCTCCTCTGGCAGAGGTTCTTCTTGTTTCAGCAGGATCTAATTTCTTGGGAGCAGGGTCCCAATACTTATACCCCTAATTCCTTTGTTCCTGTGGGGTTGAGGGGCCTTTGTCCAGTCCAAACCAGTTCTTGAGCACTCGGTTGACATGACTCTGCCTTTCTATTCAGGGTGCAGGGCAGAGCCATCAGCCGCTCCGCAGGAGGTGGAGCCAGCATTGTGGTAGCAGAGCACAACCCTATTCAGAGCCCAGGTGTACTCCTCCCACCCATCTGACTGCCAATCTTCCTATTCACCACCAGGCTACCTAGCCCTGCCCCTCTGGGTTTCCCCAGCCCTGTCACTCACACAACCAGACAGGCAGAAACACATCATAGCAGAGGCGGGCTGAAATGGTCAGGCAAGCAAATACCAACTTTCTAAAAGTGGTATTTGCAAACACAGAATATTAAAATAAACTTTACTAAAAGATGTATTTTATTATTCTGAGTTCAGGCATACTAAACTCGAATTTCTACCATGTTCCCTGGGTCTGTTAGGATCATAGGATGTAACAATTCTAACAGCCCATTCTGGCCTATGGAGAACAGGTAGCCTTACAATAGTGAAAAACGAAAATGGCTGTAATTCACTATTAGGACATGCCACACATCAGGGCTTGTCCTCCCTTATGCTTACAATGCACCCTGCCCTTGGGCCTACCATAGGGGTGACTAATATGAGGTTAAGGGAAGGTTTAGGGACTGGCAAGTGTGTGCACTTGCCCAGTCAGCATGAAAGTACCAGACTGCACGCAGGTTCTGCAATGGCAGACCTTAGATACAGTTTACCAGGGCGCTTTTGTGGGTGGCACAACCAGTGCTGCAAGCCCACCAGCAGCATTTATATTTACAAGCCCTGGCACTCCTGGTGCACTTTACTGGGGTCTGACAGTAAACCAAATAAGCCAATCATGGAATCCAACCAACATATACATTTTAAATAGGGAGCACTTGCACTGTGGCACTGGTTGGCAGTGGCACAGTGCTCTGAGCAGCTAACACCAGCAAAACACATGAGGCACAGCGACAAAAAGTGGAAGGAAGACTTACGCCAAGGTGCCAGGTCTAACACGTGTCCCCTCCAGCTGAAAAGTGGGGAGAACTACCCTAACCCAGGGAGTTCCTCATCACTAAGGCGGAAAAATCTGGACAGACCGTCTGCATTGGCGTGATCTGTACCAGGGCGATGTTCCACCGTGAAATCCATAGCCTGTAGGGAAATGGACCACCTCAACAGCTTTGGATTCTCACCCCTCATATGCATCAACCATCTGAGGGGCCTGTGGTCTGTCTGAACCCGGAAGTGAGACCCAAACAGGTATGGTCTTAGCTTCTTCAGCGCCCAGACCACAGCAAATGCCTCACGCTCAATAGCACTCCATCTCTGTTCCCGTGGAAGTAACCTCCTGCTAATAAAGGCTACAGGTTGATCTAGGCCCTCTTCATTAATCTGTGAAAGAACAGCCCCCACACCATGCTCTGAAGCGTCTGTCTGAACGATAAACTCTTTGGAGAAGTTGGGAGCCAAAAGCACGGGCGCCGTGCACATAGCAGTTTTCAGGGCCTCAAAAGATTTCTGACAGGTGTCAGCCCAGATCACCTTCCTGGGCTGCTTCCTTGAAGTCAGCGCTGTCAAGGGGGCAACAATGCTGCCATACCCCTTGACAAACCTCCTGTAGTACCCGGTGAGACCTAGGAAGGCTCTCACCTCCGTCTGGGTTTTGGGCGACTCCCAATTCAGGATGGTTTCTATCTTGGGTTGAAGGGGTGCCACCTGGCCACTCCCAACTTGGTGCCCCAAGTACACCACTGAACCCTGCCCGATCTGGCACTTACTCGCCTTGATCGTGAGGCCTGCCCTCCGCAGCGCCATCAACACTTCCCAGAGGTGGCGCAGGTGTTCCTCCCATGTGGAGCTGAACACTGTAATGTCATCCAGGTATGCTGCACTGAACGAATCCAGCCCAACCAACACCTGGTTGACCAACCTCTGGAAGGTGGCAGGGGCATTTTTCATCCCAAAGGGCATAACCCGGAACTGGTAATGCCCATCAGGGGTGGAAAATGCTGACCTCTCTTTGGCCCCATTGGTCAAGGTGATCTGCCAGTACCCAGATGTTAAATCAAATGTGCTGAGGTAGTTGGCAGCCCCTAGCCGATCTATGAGCTCATCAGCTCTGGGGATGGGGTGTGCGTCAGTCCTGGTGACCGAATTGAGTCCTCTGTAGTCCACACAGAACCGGAGTTCGGGTGTGGCTCCCGGCGCTGCAGCCTTTGGGACCAAGACCACTGGGCTGGCCCAAGAACTGCTTGAGGACTCAATTACCCCAAGGGCAAACATCTTGGAGACCTCCTCCTTGATGCAGGCCCTTACCCTGTCAGTCACCCTGTAGGCCTTGTGCCTCACAGGTGTACTATCCCCAGTGTCCACATCATGGACGCACCAATCAGTGACACCGGGAACCAGGGAAAACAGGTCAGAAAATTGTCCCAGCAGCGGGCGACAATCATTCTGTTGCTCAGGGGTCAGGGTGGAAGAGAGGATGACACCATCCACTGACCCATCTTGCTCCTTGGCTGACAGGAGGTCAGGAAGAGGATCGGTCTCCTCCTCCATCCCAGCATCTGTTGCCAAGAGCATGCCCACTTGGGACCTCTCCAAGTGGGGCTTGAGGCGGTTGACATGTAGGACCCTTAAGGGGTTCCTAGGAGACTTCAGGTCCACCAAATAGGTAACCGGACTCTTGCGCTCCACCACCTCAAAGGGACCGGCCCACTTATCCTGGAGCGCACAGGGCTCCACGGGGGCCAAGACCCATACCTTCTGTCCAGGCTGAAGCTCTACCAGAGTGGCATTCTGGTCGTACCACCGCTTCATCTCCTCCTGGCTGGCTTCCAGGTTTGCCTCAGCAAGTTTCCTGAAACACCTAGTCTGGTTTCTGAAGGCCAGCATGTAACTATATACATTCTGGGGAGGTTTCCTGGGAGATTGCTCCCAGCCTTCCTTGACCAGACTTAGAGGTCCTCTCACTGGGTGTCCGTACAGAAGCTCAAAGGGACTGAACCCTAGAGATTTCTGTGGCACCTCTCTGTAAGCAAAGAGGAGGCATGGTAAGAGGACGTCCCACTTACGCCTCATGGGTCCTTCCAGGCCCATTATCATGCCTTTGAGGGTTCGGTTGAATCTCTCAACCAACCCGTTTCCTTGGGGGTGGTAAGGTGTAGTGAACTTGTAGGTTACACCACACTCTTGCCAAAGGGATTTCATATATTTAGATATGAAATTGGTATCTCGGTCAGACACCACCTCTAGAGGGAATCCCACTCGGGAGAAAATTCCCATCAGTGCACGTCCCACCACGGGGGCCGTCACTGTCCTCAGACGGATGGCTTCCGGGTACCGGGTGGCATGGTCCACCAGGACCAGGATGAACCTATTGCCCATCGCTGTCCTGGGGTCCAGTGGCCCTACAAAGTCAAGCCCCACTCGCTGGAATGGGGTACCGACCACAGGGAATGGTTGGAGTGGAGCCTTCTACTTCCTTCCACTCTTCCCACTTGCCTGGCAAATTTGGCATGTTCTGCAGTCAGTATCTGAACTACTGCACATTTGGGGCCAAAAGAAGTGGGTGACAAGCCTTTCAAAGGTCTTGTCCTGCCCCAAATGTCCTGCTAAGGGTACATCGTGAGCCAGCCCCAGTAGGAAGGCTCTGAAGCGCTGGGGTACCACCAGCACACGGGCTGATCCAGGCTCAGCAACCTTAGGCTCAGAATAGAGGAGGTCGTTCTCCCAGTAAATGAAATGTGTTCCGGACTGATCACCGTTGGCCTGGTCTGCAGCCTGCTGCCGCATACCCACAAGAGAAGGGCATGCTCTCTGCTCCCTGCAGAACTCTTCCCTGGAGGGTCCTCCTTCCTGCTGCCAATGGGTCAGCTCAGGCAGGTCCCCCAGTTCAGCTATCTGTTCCCCTGTAGGTTCCAGGGCATCCCCCTCAAGGTCTGCTCCCTCCTGGACCGTGGGAACTTCAGGGGCCGGTTTCCCGAGCCCTCTGCTCCTTCTGTTTAAGGCCGGTCCCTGGGCCTCCCTCTCAGGCTCCAGGACCTCTTGAGTACCTCTACTGGCTGCCATGGACCGTGTGGTGACACACGCTCAATCCGCCATACCCAACATCTCCAGGTGAGCAAACCGCTCCACCTTAGCCCAAGGTGAGCTCTCCAAGTCATTCCCTTGCAGACAGTCTACAGGCATGGCGGGCCTCACAGCTACCTGAAGAGTACCAGAGACCCCCCCCCCCCCACTGAAAGGGAACCTGAGCCACTGGGCAGTGGCTCTGTGTTGTCGGCGGCAACAACCGGATAGAATGCTCCTGGGACAACCTGCTCCTGAGACACCAGGTGGCCCTTGACAGCTGTCACACTGGCTCCTGTGTCTCTGAGAGCTTCAACCCTATGGCCCTTTATGGTCACCCACTGCCTGTATTTTTTAGTGTTCTCAGGCAGCTGGGTTTGGGGGACCACTTCACTGTCTCCTAATGAGAACAGGGACATCTCTGTGGGACCCCACCCACCTTGGACACCCATCTCCTTCCCCAGGGCTACACTAGTCACCTGCCGGGATGGAGCACCAGTGGGTGCTGGTTTACCAAACAATGGACACTTCACATCAGAGGCAAAATGCCCCATGTTACCACACTTGTAACATCTGATGGGCCCCTTCTGAACAGGTGTACCTGTCGGGGCCCCTGTCGGTTTCTGTGGTGGGGGAGGCTGAGAACCTTTCCCTTGGTTCCCTTGGGGATTACTTTGGGGCCTCTTCTGGAACTCCCTCTGTTTACCCTTGTCCCCCCCCACTCTTCTGCTGGGGACCCTGCCCACCTTTGGCGAAGTCTCCCACTTGACCCTTGTGGACCCTGGTACTGACCCAGCGGTCCGCCACCTCAGCAAGCTTCCTAGGGTTAGTCAGCCTATCAATCAGGTTCTGGCGTAGCTCAGGAAAACAATTACTAGACAAGTGCTCCCATGCCATTAAATCAAGAAGCCCTTGAAAATCATTACCTTTGCTACCCTTCACCCAACCATCCAGTGCTCTGCAAAAAAAAGTCACATATTCAACATACGTACTGTTTGGAATCTTGGTGCAACCCCTGAACCTTTGCCTATACAACTCAGGGGTCAACCCATACCTAGACATCAAAGCAGCCTTCATATGGGGATAGGAATTATAATCATCTTAAGGCAAATCCAGCAGTGTATCCCGCCCCTCACTAAGGAACCGTCCCCACAACCCCGCTCCCCAATCTTTCTCAGGGACCCGGTGGGAAGACATGGCTACCTCATAGGCCTTAAACCACTGCCCTATGTCATCATTCTTGAAGAATTCCTTAACCACATCCTTGGGTATGTACACCCTTGATTCTGTCTGCACTGACGTTGTGCTGCCACCAGAGGGAGTAGACTCTAAACTCTTAGCTTTCAGATTTAATTCCCTCAACTTTGTTTCATGCTCCATTTGTATTCTTCTCTCTTCCAGAGCCAGCTTTTTGCTCTCTAGCTCCAGCTGCCGATTCAATTTGAGTTTTGCCATTTCCATTTCGTGCATCCTACTCTCTCTTCTATCTGCCAGCTCCTCTGGAGATATACTCTTACTAGACACACTGCTACCAGCAGAGGAAGGGCTTCTCCTTCCTCTTGAGCCCACTGGCCCATCCAGTTGCTCATCTGCATTATCATCATCAGTGGCCTTCCTTGCTTCTACCCAGGCCCTCAGCGCCTTGTAGAACTGTGCCTTGTTTTTACATCCAGTTGTAGAAACATAAAACTTCTTGCAAAAGAATTTCAGCTGTGATAACGTGTAGCTGTCTAGTTTCTCTTCTTCCCATTCAAATTCTGTATTGACAGACTATGGATGCTGCTTTCTCCACCATGGTAAAGCTTGGCAGTGCTCAAAAATAGACAGTCCCAAAAAGAAATCTACAAACAAGTATTGGTGGCGTTTAAGGTCTGCACTCACTAAGTAGTGTTCACCAATCACTGTACATGAGTCACAAATGCAAGTCCAGAATCCTCACCGCTGACCACCAATGTTAGAATCCGGGTTCTCTGGTTGGCACAGGTAGGTACTTGTGACAAGCAGGGAACCTTTCCTCTAGTCAGGGTAGGGAGTTACACTACTAAAACAACCCCTGCTCACCCTCTAGGTAGCTTGGCGCGAGCAGAAAAGGCTGATCTCAGAGCGTTATAGGTTAAGCATTTGTGAACACATACAGTAACCAAGTGACAAAACTACAAATGGACACCACACAGGTATTTATATTAAAAATAAGGATTCTTTATATAGGATTATCACAAGACCATTAAACGATAAAAAATACACAATACAGTTGCTTAGTTGGTAGAAGATTGCTTAGTTTCTCTTAAGTTCTTAAATGCGACACTTTAAGTCAATGTACCTTAGATGCGACACGCAGGGCAACGAAAGTGTTGCAGTGATGCAGATGCGTTGAAGTTCTTGGTGCAAAAGAAATAAAGACGGGATCTTCCAGATGCGTTCCGCTTCTCCGATGTTGCGAGAAGGCTCGACTTGATGCGTCAGCTACAGCTGCGTCACCCTTGACGAGATGCGACGACAGCGGCCTTGGCAGCGGCACTCTTCTCCGACGTTGCGAGACGCTTCCGCTCGATGCGATGCTGCAGCGGCGACACCCCTTCTGCGAGATGCGACAACAGCGGCTCCGACGGCGACACGCTTCTCCGTGGATGCGAGGCGCTTTTCTGGATGTGGTGCAATGCGACAGCTACGATGGCGACACGCTTCTTCGGCGTTGCGAGACACTTCGGAATGATGCGAGACGCTGCCGCTCGATGCGATGCTGCAGCGGCGACACCCTTTGCGAGATGCGACGACAGCGGCTCCGACGGCGGCACGCTTCTCTTCCTTGCGTCGCGCTTCCAGCTCCTTGCGACACGCAGTCCCTCAGAAGGCCCAACAACAGCAGCAGGCACTTCCAAAAGACTTTGGGGAGCTGGGGGTGAAGTCCACTGGTCCTGGGACTTCGTTCAGGGGGCAAGCTCAGTTGAAGCCCTTGGAGATCTTTTCAAAGCACAAGTTGAAGCAAAGTCTTTAGTAGTCTTTCTCCTCTCCTTCAGCAGCAAGGCAACCACTGCAGGCCAATCCCCCAGGTCAGGGACAGTTACTCCTCCTACAGCTTTCCCAGTTCCTTCTCCTCTGGCAGAGGTTCTTCTTGTTTCAACAGGATCCAATTTTTTGGGAGCAGGATCCCAATACTTATACCCCTAATTCCTTTGTTCCTGTGGGGTTGAGGGGCCTTTGCCCAGTCCAAACCAGTTCTTGAGCACTCGGTTGACATGACTCTGCCTTTCTATTCAGGGTGCAGGGCAGAGCCATCAGCCGCTCTGCAGGAGGTGGAGCCAGCATTGTGGTAGCAGAGCCCACCCCAATTCAGAGCCCAGGTGTACTCCTCCCACCCATCTGACTGCCAATCTTCCTATTCACCACCAGGCTACCTAGCCCTGCCCCTCTGGGTTTCCCCAGCCCTGTCACTCACACAACCAGACAGGCAGAAACACATCATAGCAGAGGCGGGCTGAAATGGTCAGGCAAGCAAAAACCAACTTTCTAAAAGTGGTATTTGCAAACACAGAATATTAAAATAAACTTTACTAAAAGATGTATTTTATTATTCTGAGTTCAGGCATACTAAACTCGAATTTCTACCATGTTCCCTGGGTCTGTTAGGATCATAGGATGTAACAATTCTAACAGCCCATTCTGGCCTATAGAGAACAGGTAGCCTTACAATAGTGAAAAACGAAAATGGCTGTAATTCACTATTAGGACATGCCACACACATCAGGGCTTGTCCTCCCTTATGCTTACAATGCACCCTGCCCTTGGGCCTACCATAGGGGTGACTAATATGAGGTTAAGGGAAGGTTTAGGGACTGGCAAGTGTGTGCACTTGCCCAGTCAGCATGACAGTACCAGACTGCACGCAGGTTCTGCAATGGCAGACCTTCGATACAGTTTACTAGGCCGCTTCTGTGGGTGGCACAACCAGTGCTGCAAGCCCACCAGCAGCATTTGTATTTACAAGCCCTGGCACTCCTGGTGCACTTTAATGGGGTCTGACAGTAAACCAAATAAGCCAATCATGGAATCCAACCAACATATACATTTTAAATAGGGAGCACTTGCACTGTAGCGCTGGTTGGCAGTGGCACAGTGCTCTGAGCAGCTAACACCAGCAAAACACATGAGGCACAGCGACAAAAAGTGGAAGGGAGACTCACGCCAAGGTGCCAGGTCTAACACAAATCAAATAGGTCAAGACCAAATTCAAGTTCCACTGAGGCATTACGAAGAGAATAGGAGGAAAGAGATGAGCAATGCCTTTTAAGAAACGATTTACAACCGAGGACTTGGAGAGAAGGCTGATCCGGAAGCCTTAGAAAGGCAGAAATGGCCGAAAGATGCCCTTGATAGTGCCCTGAGCAGAGCCCTGCTGGGCCAAAGAAAGGAGGAACAAGAGAACCTCAGAAAGAGGGGGAGAAAGGGGATCCAGGGCCTTTGCTGCGCACCATGCCACAAATTTGTTCCATTGGTAGGAGTATACCGTCTTAGTGGAGGGACGTCTGGCTGCCAAGATTACATCACAGACTTTGGGAGGCAAGTCAAATGACGTCAACTGCCGCTGCTCAATCTCAACGCAAGGAGGTGGAGGCTGGACAGGTTCGGGTGGAGGATCGCCACCCGGCTGCTGCGACAGTAGATCCTCCCAAAGAGGCAGTCTGTTCAGAGGATCAGTGGCCATGTTGAGCAGCTCGAGATACCAAACTCTTCATTCCCAATCTGTAGCCACGAGAATGACTTGGGCCCGGTCACGCTTGATCTTCTTCAGCACTCTGAGCAGAAGTGTTATAGGTAGAATGGCGTATAGAAGACTGCAACTCCACTCGCGACGAAAAGCGGTGCCTAGTAAGTACCGCCCTGGAAATTCCAACGCGCAGAATTGCTGACATTGCGCGTTCTCTTCGGTGGCATATAGATCTAACCAAGGCTCTCCCCACGGCTGAAAGAGACCTTGCACCACCTCAGAGTAAAGACGCCATTCGGGATCCATCATGCACCTGCAGCTGAGTGAGTTTGTCCGCCCTGGCGTTCAGGGAACCTGCCAGGTGTTGAACCACCAGGGGTATGCCCCGATGTTCCAGCCATGTCCAGAGGCAGAGGGTCTCCTGACTTAGGGTCCACGACCCCACCCCGCCTTGTTTGTTGCAGTACCACATGGCGGTGGTGTTGTCCGTGAACACCTGCACTACTCTTTCCCGAACAGAGAGAAGGAAGGCTTTGAGTGCAAGACGGATCACCCGATGCTCCAGAAGGTTGATGTGGAGCCCGGACTCTGCTAGAGACCACAGGCTTCTGATCTCTGCCTCTCCCATGTGGCCGCCTCATCCCAGAAGGGATGTGTCTGTCACCAATGTGTGTTCTGGTTGGGGAAGGGAGAGGGACTTGCCATTGACACAATCCTGGTTTGTGAGCAACCACTGCAATTGTTGTGCAGTGCCCTCTGAGATCTGAACGCAATTGGACAGATTTCCCTGATGCTGCGCCCACCGGAACTTCAGGTCCCACTGCAGAGCCAGCATATGCCACCTGGCATGATCGACCAGCAGGATGTAGGAGGCCATGAAGCCCAGAAGCCTCAGGATCATCCTGACCGAAACCTGGGATAGAGGCTGAAAGATCGGAATCATAGCCCAAATATCCGGGACTCGCTGCTCGGGAGGATAAACCCGAAACTGCGTTGTGTCCAGAACCTCTCCGATGAGGAGGAGCTCCTGAGACTAGGTCTGGTGTGACTTCGGAATATTGATGGAGAACCCCAGCGAATGCAGGAGGTCGATCATAGTCTGGAGGTGGGAGACAACAGCCTGGGGAGAGCCCACCTTCAACAGCCAGCCGTCAAGATAGGGGAAGACTGGAACCCCTGATCTGCGCAGATGACCTGCGACCAACGCCATCACTTTCGTGAACACACCCAGGGGGGCTGGTAGGGCCAAAGGGGAGCACGGTACACTGAAAATGCTCGTGGCCTACTGTGAACCGCAGGTAACGCTGGTGGGTCGACAGGACGGGGATGTGAAAATAAGCGTCCTGCAAGTCCAACGCTACCATCCAGTCTCCAGGGTCGAGGGCAGACAAGACCAGAGCGAGTGTCAACATCTTGAACTTCTCCTTCTGGAGGAAACGGTTGACGTTCCTGAGATCCAAGATAGGACGCAGGCCCTTGTCCTTCTTGGGTACCAGAAAGTAGTGGAAATAGCAACCACGACCTACTTCTGGGGTAGGAATGCACTCAATGGCTCCTTTTGCCAGGAGAGCCGTGACTTCCTGTTGGAGAAGGCCCCAGATGATCCTCCGACATGCGATGGTACTGAGGTGGCATGGCTGGAGGGGTAGCCTCGAAGGGGGAGGGAGTAGCCCCTTCAGACTATCTGCAAAACCCACCTGTCCGACGTGATGGTGCACCAGTGAGGGAGGTGATGGCGGATCCTGCCGCCCCCTGGCGATTGATGGGCCTGAAATGTCAGACTAGGAAGGTTTGGAGGTGAAAGCAGAGGGGGGGGGGAGGGGGGGGGGAGCGTTGGTGGACTGGCCCACCCGCTGGCTCTCAGAACCACAGCGGTGGTTCCCACGTCCCAGGCCGCGCAAAGGTTGGGGAACTTGCATCGGCCTGTGGGTCTGGGCAGAATGCGGTAGGGCACCCCTTCCGTAGCCACGAAAGGGGCGAAAAGCAGACTGCGCAGGGCAGCTGAAGAGGCCCAAGGACTTGTCCGTAGCCCGTGAGTCCCTGAAACTCTAGAGAGTGGTCTGCTTTGTCACCAAAAAGGCGACAGCCATCAAAGGGCATGTCCATAAGGGTATTCTGGACATCCCCAGAAAAGCCAGTCGATCTCATCCAGGCGTAGCGTCGAAGGGCTACCGACGTGGAAATCGTCCTGCCTAGAGAGTCGGCGGTATCCAGCCCACAACGGATGGTAAACTTTGATGCATCCCTCCTGGCGGCAACAGCCTGGGATAATACGGTCCGGGCCTCCTCCGGACACTGAGGCAGCACTTGCGCAACCGTGTCCCACAGAGAGTTGGAATAGCAGCCGAATAGACACGCGGTGTTTACCGACCGCAGTCCCAAGCTGGCGGAAGAAAAAATCTTCTTCCCAAGATGATCCACCTTCTTGGATTCCCTATCTGGTGGAGCGGTAGGGAATGCGCTCTTGGAAGTAGAAGCTTGGACCAACAAGCTCTCAGGGGTGGGGTGCTGGGAGAGGAGAGTGGGGTCGCCCGGGGCCGGGCGGTGGCGTCGGGCAATCATCCTATCCATGGGAGCCCCCGTGTTGGGCCTGGACCAGGTGCCCAAAATGACGTCGGTTAGGGCTTCATTAAACGGCAGCAGGGGCTCCGAAGAGCTCGCTTGCGAGTGAAGGACCTCTGTCAGGAGGTTAGTCCTGACCACCACTGTAGGGAGCTCGAGGTGGAGATCCTCGGCCGCCCTACGCAACACCACTGCATAGGAAGCTCCCTCCTCCGTAGCCATGGTAGGAGGAGACAACATGCCAAGGTCAGGGGAGGTATCAAGACCACTGGCATCCCCCAGGTTCTCTCTACAGTCCAGGTCATACTCCAACTGGTCGGTCAGAGGGTCACTTGACCCCTCCCAGTCCCCCCCCCCCCCTCGTCCTATGGGTGCCAATCTGGCCTGAAAGGGACCCCAGGAGTGAACAGGGGCACAAAAACCCCACTCTGTGCCGGATCCGTGTTGGGCGACGCCGGTCCGGCTTTGTGTCCACATCAGGATGGAGGCCATGGTCGACGCCAGCTGGGGGCATGACCAACATCGAGTGCGGGTGTGGTGCCGAAGGAAGCGGCACCGGTGGCGGTGTAATGAGGTCAACCGGCACCGATCCGGATCCAGCCCTGGATCCATGGGGGCCCTGCGGCGACGGGGCCAAAGCCACCGCCGGCAAAGGCCTAGGGCCCCCAACCAAGTCCACGGGCCCGAAGGCCAGCCGGTGGAGTCGGGCTGCCCAAAGATGGCATGCATCGCCTCGTAAAACTGACGAAGCTGGGCAGGGGTTGCTCCGGGTCCTGGGAGGGGAGGGAAACTATGAGTCGGCCCTTCAGGCTCCGCACGCGGGGCCGCGGGAGGGGCACTGCCCGCATCCCTCGTTGCAGCAGCTGACCGACGGGGAGAAGTCAAAGAGCGACAATGCTTCTTCGATTTCTTCTTGTGCTTCGACTTACCTGACCCAGAGTGCGAAGACTTGGATAACAAGTGGTGATGGCTCCGCGACCGGTCCCCCGACCTCCCTCGTGACCTTAAACAGCGCAAAGCCGACTGCCAGCGCTCAAGAAGCTTTCGGGACCACTGCCGCAAAGACTTCGGAGCCATGCTCCAGCAGTTGGAGCACGACTCGTGGTCACGCTCCAGGCAAAAGAGGCACACATGGTGTGGATCCGTCCGTCACCGAGATCAGTCAGGTACAGGAACCACAAGCCTTGAAGCCAGGCATCCCTACATGCACCAGGAGTCGGTAGGACTCAAAAAGATGTTGACAAAAGTCGCTCAAAAAGTTCAGTCAAAATATGACTGGAGTTACCGCTCTCTTCACATCTGTGCTGGCTGGCGCGGAAGAAACAAAGAACTGATGTTAGCGCAAGAGGGTGGCGTCTAAGTAGCTACCGCGATGTCATCCCGGCGACCACGATGCAAAGGACGGATGCGGAGCTGACCAACGCCACCTTCCGATGCGCAGAGGTACTGCTGATGAAAAACTTTCCGGATCCAGTCTGATGCCTGGGGGTAATTCTAAGGTAAGGAGTATATAATTAACTGTTTCTTTCAGATATAAAGTGATATGACGGTGGAGCATAAATGTAAGTTATAATCATAACACTTTTTTTAATGTTTGTGTATTTTAAGTTGGGTTTGTATAGAAATAATACATAAGGTATTTCTAACTATGAATTATCAATTACCTTTATTATTTTGATTGTATGTTAATGGTTTTCATCTTTTAAAAAAATGTGTTTCAAATTGCAGCGTGGAGCATCATTCATTGGAGTGTTGTAAAGTGAAGTGTAGTACAGCGCAGAGAAGCAGAATGTCAGAATCTTGTGTCATAGAGTGGAGTATTGAAGAGTGGGACAGAGTGGAGTGATGTAGGGTACAGTAGAGCAAAAAGTTATACAGTGGAGTTGTGTGGTATGCAGTATCATGGAGTAGTGTAGCATAGAGTGGAGCAGCTTGTTGTACCGTGTAGTGAAATGCGGAACAGTACACTTGAGTGTCTTACAGTGGAATGTGGTCGACTGAAGTGACGTGAAATAGAGCGTGGCGGAGTGGAGTGTCATGCAGTTCATGTTGTCAAGTGCAGTGTCATGCATTAGAGTGGTTGAGAGTCTCATGCAGTGCAGTGTTGTACAATAGAGTATCGTCAGGGACACTGGAATTATGTGATTGGGCGGTGATTGTCGCATAATTAGACTCGCAGCATTTGCTACATAATACATCATCTGCTGCATATTCTGAAGATTTTAGCACAAAAAAATTGTTTCTAGATCAAAAGCTTCAGAAGTTGGTAAAAAAAAAAACTCGTGTTGCAGCGCAGCGGAAGGTCCTTTGCGAAGGTGGAATGGTCACCTTTTCGTTGCTTACTGCTTATATTTGGGTGTTAAACTGGTGCTAAAGAAGTGCAACTGATGCAGTGTTAACAAGTTTAAAATTGACAAAATTATTTAGTAATACCATCATAAAATGTGTCGCATAGTTAGCCTTTTCTTGCCGCATTATTAACTTAACCCTGCCGCAAAAGTTTGGCCCTCCACTGCCGCATACTTCCAGTGGCCCAGAATATCATTAATTGCGAGAACACAGGGCATGGTAGAGTGGGGAGTTATTAGTATTTTCTGGTTAGCAAGCTGTAGAGTGGGTACGAGGTGCGCTACTTATAATAATTTGAAGGTGGTGGATAAATTGTAAATTAAAGTTAGGACTATAACTTTAGAATTTTTTAAGTTTGTGTAGTTTAAGCCTGGTTTGTATAGGGAAAAACTGTTTTCCTAACTATAACTAAGTTTTAACCTTTGTTTTTATTGAAATTCAATGCTTTTAAAAATTTGTGCTAAAAACAGGTTTTAAAATCGTAGAGTCCAGTGTCGTACAGTACAGTGGAGGAGTGTTGTAAGGTCTATTGTCAGAGCGGAGTGTTATAGATTGGAATAGAGTTGAGTGTAGTGGCCTATCGTACAGTGTAGTTAAGTGTTATATACTGTAGTGGCATGGCGTCTCATACAGTGGCGTCAAGTATCATAGAATGGAGCAGTGAGATGTACAGTGGACTGGCATGTGGAACAGTAGAGTACAGTGTTGTAGACTATCAGAGTAGAGTGTTTTAGAATGGAGCAGGGTGAAGTGTCGTGGAGTGGAATATCGTCAAGTTGAGTGTTGTAGAGTACAGTGGAGAAGAGTGTTGTAGAGTGCAGTGTCACAGCGGAGTGGCGTATCACAGAAGAAACAAGTTGAGTGGCGTGGCATTGCTTGTCATACAGAGTAGTACAGTGGTGTAGAGTGGATAGGCATGGAGTAGCGTGTCTGGCATACAGTGTAGTATAATGTTGAAGAGTGGAGTTGCATATAGTGGAGCAGAGTGTCAGACTGTGGAGCACCGTAGAGCAGAGTATGGTACAGTGGCATAGAGTAGTGTATAGTAGAGTATATGCGAGTACACTGGAGTGGCGTGCCTTAGACTATAGTGGTGTGGAGTGGCGTAACATACAGTATAAATAAATTGGAGTACCATGTTGTACAGTAGAGTGTAGGGGCTTGTCATACTTTATTGGAAAATTATGTAGACTACAGAAGAGTAGAGTGGCATACAGTCTAGTCGCGTTTTGAGAGTGTAGTGGTGTAAAGTACAGTGTTGTAGAGCGGTAGACTGGATTGGCAGTGGTATAGAGTACAATGGCACAGAGTGGGGTGGAGGGGCATACAGTGTCTGAGTGGAATGTGAAGCTGGGTGCAGTGGCATACAAATAGTTGCGTACAGTGTTGTATAGTGGGCTAGAGTATCGTAGAGTGGCATAGAGTGGAGTAGAGTGTTGTATAGTGGCATATAGTATAGTACAGTGTTGTACAGTGGAATGTAGGGGTACAGGCAGGATTAAAAGTGTTGGCAAGTGGCATACAGTGTAGTAGTGTTGTAGAGTGAAGCTGCCTATAGTAGTGTGTCAAACAGTTGAGCTACGTAGAGTGGATTGTTGTACAGTAGCATGGCGTGAGGTCAAGTCTCAGTGGAGTAGTTGAGTGGTGTAACGTGTGGAGTAAAGTACAATAGAGTGTATTGGTTTGTAGCAGAGTAAAGTGGTATGGAGTGAAATGTAGGGGCGCAGCATAGGTAGTAAACTGTTATAAATTGGAGTGGTATCTCATACAGCAGAGTTGAGTGATGTGCCGAATAGAAAAGTGTTGAATAGTTGAACAGAGTGTTGTACAATCGAGTGTACGGGCATAAAGTGGAGTATAGAGTTGGATTGGGGAGAATACAGGGATAGAGTGGAGTAGAATATCAGCGTGCCACAAAGTGTGGTAGACTTTTATAGAGTGGAGTTATATAGGGGTGAGGAGAGTGCCATACAGTGGAGTGGTATAGAGTGGAGTGGCGTACACTGTAGTGACAAAGTGGATTACCGTAAAGCGCAGTAGGATATATTGAAATAGCATACAGTGGAACACTGTATAGCAAAGTGTAGAAGAGTGAAGTGGCACAGCATAGAGTGGAGTGGTGTACAGTGGAGTGAGAATAGAGTGGGTGGAGTACAATGAAGTGGCACAGAGTTGAGAAAACGTATAATTTAGAGTGGGGTCTCGTACAGTAGAGTGAAGTGCTGTAACGTACAGTGTTGGAAACTGTCAGTAGAGTATTGTACAATAGTGTGTACGGGCTTAGAGTCTGGAACAAATTTGGACAGTGAAGTGTCTGGCGCATAGAGTGGAGTAAAGTTTAGTAGAGTGACAGTGTACTATAGTTCTGTAGAGTGGAGTTTTATAGAGTGGAGGAGAGTGGAGTGGCATAAAGTGGACTAGCGTAGAGTGGAACATCATTTAGTAGAGTGGCATACATCGGAATGGTGTAGAGTGCAATAGTGTATAGTGGAGGTGTGTACAGTGGAGTGGTGTATAGTGGAGTGTTGTAGACTGGAGAGGTGTACAGTGGAGTGAGGTCGAGTGCAACAGCATACAGTGGAGTAGCGTACATTGGAGTGGTGTCCAATGGAATAGCGGAGAAGGAAGTGGTATCGAGTGGAGCACCATAGACTGGAGTGGCATGTAGTGGAATAGTGTAGGAATCTGGCTCTTTATATAGAGTACTAAAATGATGTACCCTGTGCACAGAGTCCAGTGGATTCCCAAATGGTACACAGAGGTAAAAGCAGATAATTCTAATGATCCTTTTGTGGTAGTGTGGGTAAGCAGTTCGACTTCGAGGGTAGTGCTAAGCATTTGTTGTACTCACAGAAGCAATATATGAAACACACAAGAATAAATCAGAGACCGATTCATAAAAATAATATTGATTTTTATGTAATTTTTAAGACCAAGAACACAGTTCTAAGGTTAAAAACGTTGAGTAATGATTTTTCAAAGTTTGTAAAATATATTGCTTTTGTGTACAATTACGCACCTTAGGAAACAATGGGGAAAAAGCAGATAAATGCATAGACAATCAGGCAATTCTTTCACGAAGTTCACCTTCACCTTCTTGTTCTAGGTCAATGTCGGAACCAGGTCCACAGTTCCAGCAGGAGAAGTGCGGCAGTGTCCTAGATTGTGAGGGAGCAGAGCGCGGAGGGTCTTGGAAGCTGGTGCATAAAGACGCAGGGGGACACTTGAAAGTACACTGCACAGGAGGACTTGCAGGTAAGTCCAATGGGGCGCCTTCTAGGGAGGAGGTCACAAGGGCTAGGGAACCAAGAGAGCACAGCTGGTTACTCGGACGGAAGTAGAGCTAACAGGTCAGCCAGACGTTCTGTGTCTTGAGGCCCTTGAGGTCAGAAGCAGGAAACATGGAGAGGTGGTCTCAGGACAATTGAGCCACTCAGGAAGTGGGTCTCGGGTGCCTCATCGTCCCTCGACGAGAGCTTGCTTCTGGTGCTTTGGGAGTCCGGTGCGGACTCTTTTTTCCAGTGTTTGCCGTTGGGGGTCCGGTACCCTGGGTATTGGCACGCCACGGCTCCGGGAGGTCCTGGTGTCTCCAAACTTGGGGAGGAGACAGAGCTGTTGAACCTTTTCATGCTTCGGTGCTGCTTCAGGGTCGTTGGAGATCAGCAGGTCAACAAACCGGACTACAAGAGATCGGTGCCTGCAGAGTGCAGGGGAGTGATACCTTCATTCCAAGGGAGCTTCTTGGCGATTTCTTGAAGGCTGGAGGTGCTACAAGGTTCGACATGACTGCCAGCAATTGCAAAGTCCTTGGAGAGCAGGCAGGGTTTGGCAGCTTTTTCTTCAGCAGAAATTCTTTAGATCTCTTGCAATGGCTCTTTGTCCTGCTCTTCTCTTGTCCGAAGAATCTGATGTTCAGGTCACAGGGTGCCACCTAAATACTAAATTTAGGGGCATTACAAAGGGAGACATGTAGTAGACAATGGGCTATTTACCTTTATGGTGACTACACCCTCTAATAGCCACTTCCTGTGGGAAGGGGCGCTACACTAGTCCAAATAGGTTGTTTCTTCACCGTCCCAAGATGGTGGAATTTCAGGAGAGGGGTTTACCTTGCCTGTCCTGCCCTGGTTGGGGGGGGGGGGGGCTGTAGGCTCCTCCTCCCAATCTAACTAATTTTCCCACCATTCTTCCTGCCAAAAGGGGAGCAGGAAAGGGGGAGTGGATTCACCCACTATCTGGAGGTTCCTGGGTTGGATTTCAAAGGCGGCATCGCCTCTGAAGCTCCCACCCACGAAGCACCTCCACCTAGAGCAGGCTTTGGCTCTGGCCTCAAAGAGCTGGCTCTGACCCCATGAGGTTAGAAACATGTCTGGTGGTGGCAGACTGGCAAAAAGAAGCCAGAGACCACACCAGTGCTTGGTAGGTTTTCAGGGGACCCTCTAAAAGGGTCTTGTGTGAATGTAATAAATTAATAAACCTCACTGATACCAGTGTTGTATTTAGACAAGATGTTTGGTACCAAACAACTTCTAAATCAGTGAAGCCATCTTGGAGCTAGGAAACTCGTGTTGTCCAGTATTCAGCCCATGTACTCTTTATGGCTTTCTTGTCCACTTACAACATCTCAGAATAGACTGGACATTGTAGGGGCATATCTGCTCATGATGACATTCCCTCACATAGGGTATAGTGCACCTTGCCTTAGGCTAAAGGCCTGCAGTAGGGCTGACTTACCTATACCTTATGCACTGTATGGGAGACATGGCACACAGAGCTGTGGGTTATGTAGACTCTTTGGATTTTCTGCAGTGCAATGGCAGAGTGAATAGTCTTAGTGAGAGGTCCCTGGGGTGGCACAACCAGTGCTGCATACTCAGAGGACCCTCTTCAGTACCCATGCCAATGGGTACCATTGACTAGGGTAGGGACTTACAGAGGTAGGTGAAGTGGTGCCAATTATGGTATATTTTTAGGGAAATAACACTGGTACTAGGAACCTGGTTAGCAGGGACCCAGTACACCTCAAAGTTGCACCAAAAACAGGCAAAAGGTGTGTGTGGGCGGGGGGGGGGGGGGGGCTGCAACAGACACCCAGTGTCTCAAAAATAGCATACAGTGGAATGTTGTAGAGTGGAGTGGCATACAGTGGAACAGCAAAGAGTTAAGTGGTGTACAGTGAAATGATGTAGACTGGAGTGGCTTAAAGTGGAGGTGCATACAGTTTAACAGCATAAAGCGGAGTGGAGTTTCGTACAGGGGAGAGGTGTAGAGAGGAACAGTGTAGAGTGGCGTGCAGCGTCATGGCATACATATGTATGTGAAATTTAGCAGCAATACAGAATATGGTGTGCAGAGTGACCGTGAATTGCACAGCTTTGCGTTTCTCCAAGATTTACCAATCAACGCAGGTCCACGCATTGGTGGCCGTGCGCTGCTTTGTAAATCTGACTTAAGTATTGCGTTGTCCATGCGTAAACATGCCCGACACCAGGGTACCGCAATCCAATAATACAGCTAGGCCTTAGTTATATTTTAGGCCACGATATACCGCAGTAACTTTGTAGTATACTGTGGTACATGGCAATGACAAGTAAGTATTTAATTGGGTAATTGCAATTTTTAGAGAATGAAAAGGCAGCCATATTGTTTCTACTATACTTTAACTGTGTTCAGTGTTAGGGCCTTAGATAGAGGTAAGTAGTAGGTGTCTACCTGTTACTACTTTATTAAAAGTGATATTAGATAGGGAAATGTATTTATATTTTTTGTATATACTTTTTAATTAGTGGACAGGCCTTTACCATGGCAGTTTCACAAACATTTGTAAAATTCCGTGTAGGTACTACAGTGACTGATATCACCAAGTCTAAGTGGGTTATAACTTGGAACATACGTACCCTACTTAACTGCAGTACCCAACAAGCATTGGCATAGCCAATAGGTCTCGCCTTTAGGACATTATAAGTATTTAGCCATGCAGCACATTATCCTGAGTGCTGTGCCGCCAGGGATTGAAGAGCTATATAATTACTACAGACTGGGTTATGCAGCCTGATTTAGGAATGCATGCTAGCCTCAGGAAACATGTATGGGCACATTCCACAGCTTTTTAATGCACAGACAGAAAGACAAGTGCCTTGATGCAAGTCAACAGCACTATAACATTTCAGCACCATGTAAAGGAGGTTCTCGTTGTCTAAAATGCCTATTGCAGCTAACTAGGACCAGCTAATTAGGAAGGAAGATTTACTATCATGAGGGGGGGTTCACTAAAATCTTTAAGTTCTCCGGATCCAGACTCTTAAATGCCCAGAACCAGTAAATAAAATAGAATCCTCAACATCTTACTCATAATTTTACCCAAAACAAGGATCTTGTGACTAAGTAAAATATTTTATATGGTCTGTCTTGTGCCCTCACCCCTGGTACAGACAATGCTGCTCGCCAAGGAAGTTTACCATCACCCACAAACAAAGTGAACATCACCTAATCACAGATACATCAGCCAAAGCAAGCTACTTGCCAATATCCTATAAGCACTAGCAAAGCTAGTAGATCTGGAAAAGCACTAGTTTGCACTTCCAAATCCCGCTTTTTATAGCTCTCGTCAGAGCAGCGCTAAAGCGCTGGCTCAGGTGAGACCTAAAAAGCATCTTCTGTGAAATGCATTGGTGGACAAACGTATTTTGGGACAGTCTCACCCCCCCCCCCTTTTATCTTTGCACCCCCTTAACGATTCACGATAAAAATTTTACATCATATAAAAATGTAGAAAATACTATTGGTCTGGAAAGTTTTGTGGTGATCGGTCAAACTGGTGCAAAGTTATTAGGGAGCTAAAATCTGAGGAATTCCTTTCACTGGGAATATCAACTATAACTACAGCGAGGCAGTCAGACTTTAATGTGATTTCATTCTTTTTATCAATTGTATTTATTATGTATTTGTAAATTTATTTACATAATCATGAGAACATAAATGTGTCTTATATTTGTTCATGTAGAAATTCTGAAACTTTACATATGCATGTAGTCTAGTTTATTTTTTGGGCTTCCTTGCTTTTAGAAGGATTGTGCTACACATGCAGCCCAAAGTGAATGAAAGCCAATCGTTGTTGTCATAAAAAATGTGATGATTATTCTAGTCCTAGTAGTTTATTATCATGTCTTATGTCTTCTGAATAGTAATTTGTGTAGCTCACTGCTAGGACACTGTATTATTTTGTTGCAAAGGGATGCATATGGAAGATGGGTTTTTCTTTGGCTTATTGAGCACTGTTTTATTTTATGAGATAGAGCATGCAAATAAAACGTATGTAGATTAAGATGTATTCTATTTGTTATGTATTTGTTTATAGGTTTCCATTAGCATGTGACCATAAATGGGTCTTTCAGTTGTTCATGTAGTAAATCTGAAACTTGCAGTCTAGTTTATTTTTTGGGCTTCCTTGCTACTTTTAGTAGTATTGTGCTACACAGATCGTACTATGTTGTTGGCCCTTATAACTTCATAAACACTTTGCAATGTGCCATCTGTAGTGGATCATGTTTCTAATTAGCGCTGTCACTTTCGCAGCCGCACTTGTTGCATTTGGCACCCGCTACTTATCTGTATAGCCTGTCTTTCTGTGCGTCTGCCAGCGGCATGAAAACATGTTGCACTGCATTTGTGGACAGTGAATTTATCGTATATACTTTTGAACTGATCGTCATATATACCCTTATTAGTGTTTGCTTGTTTTTTATTCCCTCCAGTGCACTCACCACTGCCCCGCCTCCGCCGTGTTAGTCCCTCGTGTCTCCCACCGGTCTAGCCTACTGCTTTGCTTTGCCCCGGGACAGTATGGCACATGCCCCGGAGCCTGTGGTGCTGCAGCCCTGAGACTAGGGATACCGGGAGACACAAACCCCGTTCCAGTACCAAAGCCTCTCCCCGCCCCCCCCCCCCCCAAAGGACTTTGTCATCTGGTCCCTCTTCAATGCTATCTTTATCAACCGCTTCTGCTGTCTGGGCTTCATGGCCCTCGTCTTCTCGATCAAGGTAAGAGCATTAAATGGCCCCTCCGGCCAAAATACAATCGCAGCACATCCCTGAGTACATATAAAGTTACTTGAAGAGTCCAGTTCAATTGGAGCTCCATGTTCCATCCCGGGATTTAATTTATCAAAATACTGCACTCTGGGAGTTGTAGTCCTGATTCATCATAGAGGACAACAATTAAATGAGGAAGTGATTAACCAACAACTGATATGGGGTGTTTGTGATAGTTGTGAGCTGCAAGCACCTCAGGTTTGTTGACAGATTGGCTGTGGGGTTTGCTGCAAAGGGTAGCGGTCTGTACTCGTGGTACCCACGCCATGATATGCTCACTCCCAGTGGGTCGTGCAGTTGTCTTCTAGATGAAATGTGTTTTACTCGTTGCAAAGTCGCGCTGTAAGACTCCTCGTCGGAAATGCTGGCAGAGACCGACAGAAGACATTTTGTTTGTGACAAAGCGGGGTAGCACCCACAGCTGGGTGGCGTTCTTGTGTGTCCTCTTTGTATTTTACCAACTGCATGTCAGCTTACAGGGTGCTCACTTGTGAAGTTGCAGAATGTGTGCGCTCATTGTACAGACATGTGGCTCCAGTACTGCTGCACAAATGTTCGCAGTGCACCCTGCCATAGTTCGGGGGACGGGTGGAGCAGCAACACAGGTGTGTTTCACTCACTATTAAACCGCAGGTGCTCACAATATTGCAATCGTGTTCTCAGTGCTACAATTGTAACACATGCACTAGTACATTCGTGGTGCATGTTAGAATAATGATGGTATAGCTTAAGAGCCAAATTCACAAATTATCACAGCCCTAGTCAGTGGTGGAAGCGGGAGGGATCTGAGGGGCACACTTTAGGAAAACAGTCCCCCTGCTTTTTGTCAAGTCAACCTTTCCGGACTGTTCATTTCTACAGCTGAAGTGCTTTGACTGAAGAATAAGGCAAGGTGTCTCTTATGCTGCGAAACGAATATGCTACTTACCAGTAGGCATCTGTTCTTGGCATGTAGGGCTGCTGACATTCATATCTGTGCATAGATCGCCGCCTAGTGTTGGGTCCGGATGATTGCATATTGTTGTCCTGGAAGAGTCTTCGAAGTATCACAAGATAGGTGGCTCCTCCCCTGGACTACAGTGCGCATGGGCATCCTCTCAATCCTCAGATTGTTTTTCGCCATTGTGGCAGTGATGGAGTAGATACAGTAAGTGATGACCATGCTATAAGTAATTCTGAGTGCTGCAGCCGCTACAGGCGCCGGGGAGGAGGGTGGGCGATATGAATGTCAGCAGCTCTACATGCCAAGAACAGATGCATACCGGTAAGTAGCATATTCGGTTCGAGGCATGTGGGCTGCTGAATTCATATCTGTGCATAGATTACATAGCAGTCCCTCCATTAGCGGCGGCTGCCCGTGTCAGCTGCAGCAGTCTGAAAAAGGGTCTTGAGAACAGCCTGTCCTACAGCTGCCTGCTGTTTTGAATGTACATCTACACAGTAGTGTTTAGTAAATGTATGTATAGTGGACCATGTGGCTGCTCTACATATTTCCTCTAAAGGAATGTTCCCTAGGAAAGCCATGGACGCCCCTAACTTTCGTGTTGAGTGGGCTCTTGGAGGACTCGTTAACGTGCGTTTAGCTTTTTCATAGCAAATTTGAATACATTTAACGATCCATCTGGCTATACCTGCTTTGGAAATGGCGTTGCCCTTGTGTTGTGGGGAAAAGGCAACGAACAGTTGTTTTGTTTTCCTAAAATCCTTTGTTCTGTCTATATAGCACATGAGGGCCCTCTTTACATCTAGTGTATGGAGCATTCTCTCTGCGACATTTTCTGGATTTGGAAAGAAAACACGCAGTTCAATAGTCTGATTCATGTGGAACTGCGATATCACTTTAGGCAGGAATGTGGGGTTGGTACGTAGTACAACTCTGATTGCGTGAACCTGTATGAATGGCTTTTGAATGGTTAGTGCCTGGAGTTCACCAACTCTTCTCAACGAAGTGATTGCCACTAAGAAAGCTACTTTCCAGGTGAGGAATTGAATTTCACATGAATGTAGAGGTTCAAAAGGTGGACTCATCAATCTGGTGAGGACCACATTCAGGTTCCACACCGGTGCCGGTGGGTGTGTTGGAGGAATCACTCTTTTGAGTCCCTCTAAGAAGGCTTTGACGGCAGGCACTCTGAATAAAGAGAGGTGCTGCCTGTTCTGAAGATAGGCTGCTATTGCGGTTAGATGTATACGGATGGAGCTGTATGCCAGATTGCATCGGTATAAGTGTAACAGGTAACAGATGATGTTCTGAATGGATGCATCCAGCGGATTAATGTCATTGTTTTTACAGTAAATGACAAATCTTTTCCATTTAGCAGCATAGCAAGCTCTGGTCGTGGGTCTCCTGGCCTCCTTGATGATATTCATACATTCTGGAGGCAGGTTCAGGTAGCCAAACTCTAAGACTTCAGGAGCCAGATCGCCAGGTTCAGCTGTTGCGGATCTGGGTGCTGAATTTCGCCATGGTTCTGTGTTAAAAGTCTGGGTGTTAGCCGCAGTCTTTGATGCGGCACCACGGAAAGTTCTAGCAACGTGGTGTACCATGGCTGGCGTGCCCACATTGGAGCAACCAGGATGATTGTCATTGAGTGTTGCCTTAGTTTGCGTGCCACTAGCGGTATTAATGGCGCTGGGGGAAAAGCGTACGCAAATCTGCCTGACCAGTTCATCCATATCGCATTGCCCTGCGACTGTGGATGCGGGAACCTGGCGGCAAAGCTTTGGCATTTTGCGTTTTCCCTTGTGGCGAATAGGTCTATCTCTGGATGACCCCACTGCTGGAAGTACGGTTGGAGTACTGATGGATGTAGCTCCCACTCGTGCATTTGGTGGCTGTGTCTGCTGAGCAGATCCGCCATTTGGTTGTCCTTGCCCGGGAGGTGTTCTGCCATGAGGAACATGTCCCTCTGAATGGCCCACCTCCACATGCTCTGTGCCAGATGAGACAACTGTGGAGAGTGTGTTCCTCCCTGCTTCTGTATGTAGTACATGGCAGTCATTTTGTCCGTCCGGATCAACACGACTTTGTTGCACAAGTGTACTTTGAATGCCTTCATTGCCAGGAAGATTGCCATCAGTTCCAGAAGGTTGATGTGCATCTTCTTTTGCTGTGTCGTCCATTGTCCCTGCACTGTGTAATTGAGTACATGAGCTCCCCATCCCTGGAGAGACGCGTCCGCCGTCAGTATTATTTGTGGAACAGGCTCTTGGAACGGTCGGCCCTTGTAAAGGTTTTGTGGATTCCACCAATGCAGAGAGTTGTATGCCCGACCGCTCACCAGCACTAGGTCTTTCAACTGTCCTTGAGTCTGATTCCATTGACGTGCCAAGCACTGCTGAAGCGGGCGCATATGTAGTCTCGCGTGCGGGACTATGAAGATGCAGGAGGCCATCATGCCTATCAACTGCATGAACACTCGCGCTGGAAGGGAGTGTTGAGGTCTGAACTTCTTTATCAGCAGTTGCATGCTGTTGATCCTCACTAAATTTGGCTGAGCTTTGGCTGCCAGAGTGTCTATGGTCGCGCCCAGGTACTGCCGTACGTGGGCGGGTTGAAGATGTGACTTTGGATAATTCAGTGAGAATCCCAGACTGTGAAGAAGGTGAATGGTGTGGGGTATGTGGCTGGCACACTGCTGGGCTGACTTTGCCTGAACAAGCCAGTCGTCCAGGTAAGGGAAGATGTGAATGTGCTGTCTCCTTAAGTGTGCAGCCACTGTCGCTAGGCACTTGGTAAAGACTCTGGGCGCCGTTGTTACTCCGAAAGGGAGGACTTTGAACTGATAATGCTGATCCTGAATAGTGAACCTGAGATATTTTCTGTGTGATGGGTGTATGGGTATGTGGAAATACGCATCCTTCAAATCCAGTGTTGCTAGGAAGTCTCCCTGACTGAGTAACGGCAGAACCTGCTGGAGGGTGAGCATATGAAAATGCTCTGACAGAATGTATTGGTTGAGAGGTCTAAGGTCCAGTATAGGTCTCAGAGACCCGTCCTTTTTTGGGGATCAAGAAGTACAGAGAGTACACCCCTGACCCTCGTTCTACAGGCACGAGCTCTATGGCTCCTTTCTGCAGCATACTTAGTACTTCCTGCCGCAATAATGTCAAGTGCTCTGCGGACCTAGGACGGTGTCTTGGTGGTATGTTGGGTGGATTGGATGTTAATTCCAGACAATAACCGTACTGGACAATTTCTCTGACCCACCTGTCTGTGGTGATGGATCTCCAGACTGGCAGGAACTGCGGGAGTCTCCCCCCGACTGGTGTTATGTGGTCGGGGGGCAGTGACAAGACGTCACTGTTTGTTATTGGCGGAGGACCTGGTGCTGTTGTGTCCTCGTCCTCTGCCTTTGGTGCTGGATCCACGATATCCCCCCCTATTGTTCTTATTATAGGTACTCTGGGTACCTCCTTTATTGTACTGCTGCTGGGACCCCTGACCTCTAGCTGCTCCTCTATTCCCGGGGCGACGAAAAGAGCCACTCCGAAACTGCTGCGACTGTAGAGCCCCCATAGATTTCGCAGTTTGTGTCCTTTTTAATCTTTTCTAGTGTAGTGTCAACCTCGGGGCCAAATAAAAAGTCTGGGTTGACTGGTTGATTCAAGATATTAGATTGAATTTCAGGTTTGAAACCTGATATTCTCAACCATGCGTGCCTCCTCAACATCACACTAGTGTTGATTGCCCTTGCTGCAGTGTCAGCTGCATCTAGTGCGCATTTGATGGACGCATTTGTAATGAGTTGTCCCTCTCTGATGAGGAGCTCCGCTCCATCTTTGTAGTCATCTGGTAGGTGTTCTATCAGTGTTTCTAGGGTATCGTAGTGTGACCTGTCGTATCTGGCCAGGAGTGCCTGAGTGTTGGCAATGCGCCAGATGTTTGCCGCTTGTGCTGCTATCCTTTTTCCCGATGTTTCTAGCACTTTGGACTCCTTGTCCGGAGGAGGAGCATCACCGGTAGTTTGCGAGTTAGCTCTCTTGCGAGCATTAGAAACTACCATTGAGTCCAACGGCAATTGACCCTTAATGTACATTGGGTCTCCTGGGGCTGGTTTGTATTTTTTTTCTATTCTCAGGTTCAATAACCGTGCTCGGTTTGTCTCCTTAAAGATGTCCTTAGCATGTTTAATAACCCCTTTTAACATTGGTAGAGTCTTGACCGTTCTTTCTGTTGTTGAGAACGTGTCCACCAAGAAATCCTCTTCCAGAGTCAGAATGAAGTTCCACTCCGTGATTGGCAGCCGCTCTTTCAATGAGGGCGTTAAAAGCAGCAGTATCTTCAGTGGGAGATGGTTTTATATTATAAATATGAGTGTCAGGAGCATTTTGTGGGTCTTCTGGGTCATTAGGGCCTCCCCATGCTTGATCCTGGTCTTGCTGTTGTTCATCAGGGTCATTATCCACAGGATAAGTGGTATCCTCATTATAGCCCTCTCCTGCATCCGCCTCCGAGTGTGCGGGAGAAAAGGATTGTGGTTCCTGATCATATGTTTGGTAAGGTTCCACAAGCACTGGTGTCGAACCTGACGCCATTTTCCTTTTCAGTGGAATTTTGTATGATTCCAAAGCCTTTTCTGGAACAATTTTCCGCTTGCGGAACGACAGTCTATCAGTGTCTACGTCGATAAACTGGTCCTGTGAGTCTTCGACATCTGTTCTTTCTGTGGACACTGTTCTTGGTTGTTCGATACTCTTCCTAAGGTCGAACATCTTAGGTGCCCCCGGTGGTGGCAATCCAAACTTGATCGGTGCCGGCGCAGAGTGAGCCTTGGCGACCTTGTTCGGTTCGGGACCCGTTTTCGGTTCGAGAGTGTCCCGTTCCCTGATGCGCTTTATGGACTCCGATACCTGTTTCAACGTGAATGCAGACGGTGCTTTTGATCCGACAGGCTCTTTGGAGACAGGCCTCGACGCGGTCTCCGGTTTCTTTCCTGTCTCCGGGGCTTCAATCCGAAGTTTTGGATCGACGCCTTGTTGATCGGGTATTTTGGCAGTTTCAGCACTCCTCGGTGTTGATGTAGTCGGATCTACCACCTTGACCTGGGTCGTTGGCGCCCCAACCTTCGGTGCTATAGGCCTCTGCGTCTTCTCGGGACCGAGGGCCTTCTTTTGTTTCTCGGTGCCGAAGTCCTTTTTTGGTTTCTCGGTACCGAAGTCCTTCTTTGGTTGTTCGGCTCCGATGTCCTTCTTTTGTGTCGACGGATTGGAAGGGTTCGATGCCTTCGATCCGACCTGAACCAGTTGCACTTTCGGTTTCTATTTGACTGGTGCAGGTTTTGGTTTCGATTTCACGGAATCGACTCCAATCTTTTAAGATATTTCTGGCTCTTTTGAAATGTTCGAAGCCGGGCCTTCAGGCGGGGCTGTAGAACGATCCGACTGATCTTGGGTAAGGGCCGCAGGCGATCCCTCGACCCGAGCCTTATCAAGACTATCTCCCTCGGCCTCCGCATCGACGGATTGGCCTAGCTCCTCGCCTGAGCTATCTTCCTCGGCCCCAAGGGCCTCAGCGTCGTCTCCTACCTCGTTGACGACGTCTTCGTCCTCGAAGATCTCCTCATCTTCGTCGTCATATTGGGAGTCATGCTCCGAAGCAGGGTCCGATTGTTCATGAACATCCTGCTCTTCAACGTATTCGAATTGTTCTACCTCTTCGACGCTCTCGACTTCTTCATCCTCGGTACTGAATATGTTAACCGGGTTAGGCGCCGATTTTTTGGCCTCCAATCTAGCCGCTCGTCGATTCCGAAGGGTCTTTTTCGACCGGAACCGGGCGCAGGCCATACACTTGGTCTCATCATGATCCGGTGATAAACATTTGTTACACACCGGATGGACATCGACGTGTGGATATTTTGCGTGACATAGAGGACATCTCTTGAAGGGAGTCCTCGATTCCATCTTCGAACGTCGATCGATGTTCGGACCGAAACTCGGTCCGATAAGGGTGAATAAGTTCGAAAACAAGTATAATAATTTATCGATACAGAACGCAAACAATACCGACGATATCTAAAGGCTTTTGGCCTTAAATAAAGTTTTCCTAACTTGAGCTAAGATAAGCACATCCGAACCCAATGGTGGAAAAAAAACAATCTGAGGATGGAGAGGATGCCCATGAGCACTGTAGTCCAGGGGAGGAGCCACCTATCTCGTGATACTTCGAAGACTCTTCCAGGACAACAATATGCAATCATCCGGACCCAACACTAGGCGGCGATCTATGCACAGATATGAATTCAGCAGCCCACATGCCTCGAACCCGAGGGAGGGGCAGACAGCTAAAGTGGCCTTCTTGCCTGGGTATTGCTGACTGAAAGAAATGTAAATGTGCAAAACTGGTCAATCTGCATATGTGAAGGGAGCTGGGAACCGGGCATTGGCTTTAATTGATGGAATAACTTGAAGCTGCATAGTGACACACATGTATTCTTTTTGAGAGGTATTGTAAGAGACCTAGCTACAGCTAATTTGTGAAATGTGCTTTTAAAAGAGGGTTAAAAAACATAAAACTGCACTACATACAGGCTGCAAAATTCCTATATTTTGGAAGCATTTTTGTAATTGTAATTTTGATCTTAATTTTTTTGCACTTTTGTATCTATACTGTGTGTAATGCAAATTTAAAATAATGGCCTACATGTTTACAGTGCTTTCTGTCACAGATTGGGGCCTTGTAGCACTAAATATACACAAGTCACTATTCTCCACTGCACCAACCAGGATTTGGTGCGGTGCCTTAACTAATAGAGGATTCATAACGTACAATAGTGCATTTCCCACTAATTCACTATGAATATTCATTTAAACTGTGGGTTATTTGATATGTAGTTACCAGAAGGTAAAAGACACAGATGGGAGGAGGGAAGTTAGGCTGTTTGTATAGCTGTATTATAGTCTAAATGCTTATAAAGGTCCAAAAGGCGAGACCTATTGGCTATGCCAATGCTTGTTTTCTTTGCATCCGCTTGACCAAATGCCACCAAACTTCCAATCCTTCACTAATGCACCGGATGAAATCGGTCTGCAAAGTTTTGCAAAGATTCGTCAAACAAGTGCAGAGTTATTAAGGAACAGAAATCAGAGGAATTCCTATACAGAATGGTACCACTGCTCTGTAAAGGATGAATGTATGCATGATGTTTGGCTAATGCAAAAGTGTTTTTTTTTTTATAGCAGAGAAGACTGGCCGCAACTTGCTGCCTGACCCTCCCAGGTGGAGGGGGTGGGGAGGGTCAACGGAGGAGTGGGTGGGGGTAAAGCCTGGGGGAGTGGGCAGAGGGGAAGGAAGGAACATAGGCACTTGGGGTTGGGCCCGGGGAGGCCCAAACAAAAAAAAAAAAGCCAGGGGGAGTAAAGCAATGGATGAGCTTGGGGGGGTGGGTGGGTGGGGGGGGGGGAATGAGGGGTAACAGGGAACATGCGCACTCTCATGGAGTGCTAAAATAAAAAGAAGCAAAGTCGTTACATAAGTGTGAGCAGTGGAAGGATACAATTCATTCAATCAAGTGAATGGTAAAGAGGCAATGCTCCAGGGGAGGGTCAAGCAAATAAGAGTGACAATAAAGGCAAACAAGGGTAATCAACGGGTTTTGCCAAAGCCCACTCTAAAATTTTGGTATAGCCAACAATAGGCTTTCAACTAAAAGACCGCTAAAATGTCTGGTAGGTAAACCTTAAAAATACACATAATTTACATTTTGGCGAGGGTATCTGCCTTTTTTGCAATTTGAAAGTCTTTTGAATAGATGCACTGGTGCACAGCAAATAAGCCAGCACATTTTGGGAAAGGTGGTTATACAGCGAAAAGAAAATGACGGCTGTCAGTGGGCAGTTTTCTACTTTGGGTATTTCAAAGTTGATCATAAAATTGTCAAATTAGTATTGTAATGTACACTATTGCAGCATTTCTAGAGCACTGTCTCTATCTACCTCTTGTTTAAAATGCACGGTATGGCAGGCAAACATGATGCACAGATATTGTGGTACATAAATATGCACTCAATTAACAGATCACAAGCAAAGACACAATGGCTGGTATTAATGTGCTATCGCATGTACTGATTGGCATGAATAAATGCGCATTTACGCAGGTGTTGGCATCAAGAAGTAGACAGGAAGAGAGATGTAAAATATTCCTCATGCACAAATACACATGAACTCCACTGGAGGAGGAAGGATACTTAAACAGCCAATAACATTAGGCGAGACAGAATTACTTCTCTGCGCCGAGCCAAGATGTTATAAACTACTGCTGGCCAAAAAAAGTAATCGTTTGAAATAGTCAGACCATAAGCTCAGTGATGCATTTATACTTTAAACTATCTGACTGTTTAGATCGCTGTGCTGCCAAATCAAGACCAAAAAAATTGGGAGAGGAAATTCGGCAACAACTGTACCCTTTCAGTCCCCATTTCACAATATAGGTAGTAGAACGAATGAAATAAAATAAGAAATCTTTGGAAAAGCTATGCTATAAAAATTAGCAAAATAAGCACAGACACCAACAACACTAGTTAATATGCAATATTTATTTCTGGAATTTACATATTCACATTCCGCATCCGTAACAGACCAAATCTTCAATAAGAAGACTCGAGTGGAGTTTGTTTTGATTAAAAGAAATATAAAAGCATACAAGTTCTTCCCTCCATGTTTCTAGCAGGACACCCAACCACTCCAAAATACAAGAATATAAAATTTCACATTAAAAATGAGGCATAACTTAGAACATTGATGTATTGGACAGAAAATTCACTGTGCACCTTTTTTGCTTCAATAACTTAAGCTTACCTGTTTAAATTCTGTTCATTTAAAGAGATGGAACATCAATGTCACAGTCAAAGAAAAAAAAAAGTAAGTGCAAATTTAACATTCAGGGCATTGCCCGTTAGCAGCAGAAGTGAGAGTGTGCCCTTGCGGTATATTAAACAGAAAAGTGATGACATATGGATACAACACCTCACTAAGAGGCGACACTATATCAAAACAAAAGGCCGGCCTGGAAGCACACTGTGGTGCTCAGGCAGGATACTACCCCTCCTTCCACTCCAGCTCTGGCCTGCTGTCCTTTGGTTATGGATGTCTCCCTCGGATCATCAAGACACAAACGTTTTGGTGTATATTTGTTCCTGGTGCAGGCTACTCTGCCTCAGCGCCATTTTGGATTATCATGTACCAGCAAGACTGGTCATGCGCTTCAAAGGCATGAGCTTTCAGCCCGCTTGGCTACACTGCATGCCACAGTAACCCATCCCGACCTGTTCTTTGATGCCACATTACCATACATGAGATAGGTGTGATGCAGGTTTCAACCCTTAGTGAAATGCCATCATTGGATGATGCTCCTGGCACAGTGTTACTGGGGACAACAATGTAACTATTCTGCTATTGCAGAGAATTAAAGTAGCAGTCATCAGACCATTACACTTCTTACATGCAACTGTAAATCAATTTGGCACTAGAATGGCCAGCGAACCAAAATTGAATACTAAAGAAAGCTTGTTCACACAGGGTCAGATGCTAGTTAGCAAGGACAGCAAGCAGTGAGACTTTGGTCTTCTTTAAGGGATTTGGAAGCTGTGTTTGTTGGTGGCAGCTGCTGAAGGACAACAAACTTAAGTTTTCCAACCACTGGCTGAACCAAAACAAAATTTAAAATCACTGCCTATTGGCTACGCAAGCATGCTTATTGTTTTACTATTGGCTGTCAAAGGGTAGCCAACACTTTACCCATTTATCAAACAAGAAAGGACACCTGTGCGCATCGGGGACAAGATGAAATGAGCAACAAATGAGGTTTAACTGAACACAATACTGTATAAAACCTCATAAAAAGCAGGTTCCTAATCCTGTTAAAGATACTTCGGCTCAGAAACTGGGGAAAAGTCTCCAGAACACCAAGATCAAAGTGTCAATGGAATGATAACTAGCACAAGAAAAATCATACAGTGGATATAACAAAGGTGCTAAAAAACAAAAAAAGACAAACCCTGCCCCGATATTCTACACAAAAGTGTCTTTTGAAATATTTTGGGTCCCATAACTAAGCCGGAAGAAACAATTGTGGGCATATCAAAGTCATAGAGATGGATTGCGCTTTAAAAGAGATCGAGATAGGTTACTACAATTTACAGTGCTTTCAATAGGAAAGAGTGACGATGTGCAAAAAAAAACAAAAAAAAAAACACACAAACACACACACTGGCACAGTTAGCCTGAACAAGGCATCATAAAAAATCTGCTTGCAGCGCACTACGACCACAGCATGCTTCTACACTGAAATACAAACAAGGGTCAAAGGACATGCAGCAACAAAAGAGTTCAGAATATCAGTTTGAGCACCTTTAACTCTAGGCATAAATGTAACTTTCCAAGATGTTGCGATGATCTATTTGTTAAGCTTGGACCCAGTGGAATACTTAGCCAAATGCATTCCCTTGTCCTTCCTCACATAAATGTATGTTGTAATTTTAGTCTGAAAACATAAGCCAGTCTGTCAGACTAACAAATACAGAAAATAAAGCCCTCCCAACCTCATGGGTCCGTATTTAAAACAGCAATATCATCAGTCCAACTGGACATTTTGCTTTGTAAAACTTAGTCTCAGGGAAAAATCATATGCCAATATTTATAAAATGGAGAAAACTGCTGTAAAGAATTTATGAAAAAAATCTTGCTTGCTTCTTCACCATGCAGTACATCAAAGAATACCTTAAGGCTGAGCATGGCACATTAAGAGGTGCCACCTTGCGTGGCTTCCTAGACTCTTTCACTGCCTTATAAAGTGTATATATGATAACAAGTAATAAGGAGAAACGTGATCCCTAAACACTTCCAATGTCCTCGGATGTTTAAGTTTAAGATTGTCGTTGGTCAATCTTCATAATGCAAAAATGACCGGCTGTTGTCTATCATAAAGCCACTGTTAAGTGCCGAGTTAAACTTCTTAAATTCACCCTGTATTCCATATCTGTATCAATTTGGAATTTACAAAGTTAACAAATGCAATGTCCAAAATATCCCAGACTCTACCCTGCTAGCCCCCAACAAAAGTGAAGCAGATATGGTATGAGAGGTAACTGCTTCAGACTCTGCGGTTGGAGCAGGGGGCCTTTATAGAGTCCATAAAAAACACCTTCAACATTTGTCACAAGAAAACTAACCCTCTCTCATCATGTATGAATTCAAGTATCGCAGCTCAATGTGAGATATGTTACACGACAGGTGGCAAAGGAGGAATCACAGTACAGGTGCCCTGACAAAGCCAACGCGATGTGCACTTTTGACAGCATGCAACTCTGTTGGAGTGGATCACTCCATGCCCCTCTCCCATGAGAAGGTGACCATGAATGGACAGATCCAGAGGATTTCCTGTGTGCCAGGTCTAGAAAGGCACAATGGATCTCAGTTGTGAAAAACCGATCAGGCTTGAAACAAGCCACATGGCTCACAGTGCAATGTACAATAAAAAAGAAATATGTTGAAGGCGAAGAAAAAGGCTAATATATTTTATATAGATGTCACTCCGCCTCATTTCCACATCTGGGTGCCGAGCGTCTGACTGGTCGCGTGGGCACTTCCTCCACCTATAGGCTGTCCATAGGCCACCATTCCATTGGCTCCGTAAAAGTTCATGCTGGCCATTTGGTGATTTATCTGGGATACAGGGAGATAGAAAGCTGGTAAGAACTCCAACAAACTCGCACGTACAAAACATAAGATTCATTACAGCGTCAAAAATAAGGCCTAAATGGCACCTCTGATGAACGAGTCTTAAAAAGACATATCAAACATGCATGAATGAGCTTACTCCTGAAGGTGTTGCAGACACAGAATGAATGGCATATTAACACTGAAGGCTGCCTTCCTATCACGTCAAGTAATAAATACTATTGCCTCTAAAACCTGAGATACGATGGAATCCCCCATATCCTTCACCAAATTCGGGCTGTATATCCAGTCACAATCAAAAGATAGCAAGCATCAGTGCTGTTAAGATATCCAGGGACAGTATCTTCCCATTTACACTGTCATTCTCTGCCAGCAGATCCTGTCCATGTACTGTTTGATCTCCCAACATTTTCTACAATTCAGGCATCTCCTGGGACTCAATTTCTGGCTGTAATTACGATGTTGCCTTTTGGGCTTCTGTACTTTTTAAAGGGGCAGCTACATTTCTATGGAAGCATCAACACTGATGCCCACAGATTTGCTGTACTTCTGGGGTCACTTTATCATCTGTGTTTGAAATCTCTGCTCTTCCGCACCGATTCAGCAAAATTATTGAATGCAACAATGCTGACTTTCCTTGCATCTTTACCGGTTTAATGGATGTGTTGGTGGGTTCCTCTGCTCAGGAACATAACACTGTTTGGTGTTAGGAAAATTGTAATTGATGCCAAATTGTTAGCTGAAATTTCTAAGAACATATTGTTTTGTAGCATCTATAAAAATACTGCTTCCCATTCTGATTTTCCCCGACTTGGAAAATGGGCAAAGGTAACTGCGCATTAGATCAATCAAAAAAGCAGCAAATGCATTTCAATACGGTGTTCGAAGTCTGAACACAGTAGACGCACACATTCACCCTGATTGGGGAGAATTCATCACCTGGGTCCCTAATGCATGGAAATAAACCATATTCAATGATCCTGAAACCCTCACACTGCACTGGAGGTGGAGGAGGTGAGGAACTCATGATATTTCTTAACAGTAAATGTCTCTAGCCTAACGAGGGAAAATGAGTTCTTCAGATTAATCTGGAGAGGACAGCCATGAGGTGGAAATATATAAATGTTTTCACATTTAACTGCTTATTTGAAATTTCATGAACATTTTCAGTGCAATTTTACCACTGGCTACTGCATAGACATGCAGAGTCTAGAACGGCTGCTTCTTTCGATGTAGAGCTATTTGCGGTTGCAGGTATAAAAACAAGGTTGAAGAAAATGCCCATATATTTACCCTGAACGTTTATAGCATCTAATATATATCTATACTCATGAAATATTGTTAGGTGTTCCAAAAAAGTGACTTATTTACAGTGGCGTTAGGAACTAGAATTCCTGGAGGTGCTCTAGAACCAGCAGAGATTCTCAAGTGAGGTCAGCAGTCAAATGGGCAACTGAAGAGACATCGAAAGTATTATTCATTCTTTTTAGTATTTGCTGTGTGTTAAAAAATAGAATAGCAAATGGCAATTAATCTTGTACACTGCACAATTTCTGTTCGACGATATTTTCTTTGCCTTTCTGGCTATAAGGCAATGGCATCCTGTCAATGAGCCATGTGCTATTGATGCTGGGGTGAATTCAACAAAAACCTTTTCTTGCTCCCTTTATTATATGTATGATTTTTTTTTAAAATATATCACCCTCAACAGAATTACAAAGGAGGCATTTCACCTTTCTTACAATTTAGGCTTTTTCTAGGAATACTGTATATACAATCATGTAAAAACCTTCCAATTACATATATTACTTTAAAAACATGAAAAATGTTATGCAGTTGCAATTTATACAATGCAACTAGGATGATCTATTAAAAAACAACATCCTAATTAAAGGGAATAACCATAGAAATAAAAGGATTATGTTACTTACTCAGTAAGTTTCTGTTCTTGGCATGTAGAGCTGTAGATTCACATGCTTTGCATACTCCTGCCATCTAGTGTTGGGTCTGGATGTTTGCAAGTTATTTTTCTTCGAAGAAGTCTTTTCAGTCACAAGGTATGGGGACTTCTCCTTTCGATGATAGTGCGCATGGGCATCGACTGCATTGTTAGATTGTTTTTCCCACAAGATGGTGAGAATGGAGTGAGTGCAGTAAAGATGTCCATGCGTAAATAATGAGAACTGCAACAGCTAAAGCTGCCCGGGGAAGTGGGTGGGCGCATGTGAATCTACAGTACTACATGCAAAGAACAGATGCTTACTGGGTAAATAACAAACTGAGACGTGTGCTGTAGATACACATGCTTTGCATAGACTATATAGCAGTATTCTCCCAAAGCGGTGGCTAACTAGTAGATGTTGCAGTTGTCTGGAAAAGTGTCTTTAGCACTGCCTGCCCTACATGGGCTTGTTGGCGTGCTAGTACATCCACACAACAGTGTTTGGTAAATGTGTGTGGTGTAGACCATGTTGCTGCTTTACAAATGCCAGGAATAGGAATATTACCTTAAAGGTCCATAGATGCCCCTATTTTGCGAGTGGAATGCGCTCTAGGGGGTATAGATCAAGTTCTTTAAGCTTTTGCGTAGCAAGTTTGAATGCACTTAACAATCCATTTTGAAATGGTAGCTTTAGAGATAGGATTGCCTTTGAGAGGTGGTGGAAATGAAACAAACAGGTGCTTTGATTTACGAAAATCTTTTGTCCTCTCAATATAGTAAAATAAAGCTCTTCTGGCATCAAGTGTATGAAAAGCTCGTTCAGGTACTGAATCAGGTTGAAGATAGAACATACGTAACTCAACAGATTGGTTGATATGAAAAGCAGAAATTACTTTGGAAAGGAATCTGGGATTGGTGCGAAGAACTACCCTATCTTTATGTAGTTGAAAGAAGGGTTCTTCTAAGGTTAATGCCTGTAGATCACCAACGCTCCTTAATGAAGTGATTGCAATGAGGAAGGCAACCTTCCATGAAAGAAACTCTAAAGGACAATTGTGTAATGGTTCAAAGGGTGGACCGATAAGGCTTGTAAGTACAACGTTAAGATTCCATATTGGTGCCGGAGGGATTCTTGGTAGTATTACTCTTTTTAAGCACTGCATAAAGGTTTTAATGACTGGAACTTTCAATAAAGATAAATGCTGCCCATTCTGCAAATATGCAGCTACTGCTGCAAGATGCAAAAGAATAGATGTGTAAGCTAGCCCACATCGCTCTAAGTGTAGAAGGTAGCATACAATGTTCTGAACCGAAGCATCTGGGGCAATAATTTTATTGTTGTTACAGTAGATAAATTGTGTCCACTTTGCTGCATAACAAGCTCTGGTGGTAGATTTTCTTGCCTCTCTCAGAATAGTCATACAGCCTGGTGGCAAATTTAAATATCCAAACGCTATGACTTCAGGAGCCAAATCGCTTGGGATTTGGCTGCTTGATTTCTCCATGGTTCTTAGTAAGAAGACTTGAGGTGAGATGTAGCTTTTAATGTGGAACTACTGACAGTTCTAACAGGGTGGAGTGTCATGGTTGACAGGCCCATGTGGGAGCTACCAAAATCAGTGTGAGTGATGTTTGCCGGACTTTCCGAACCAAAAACGGAAGGAGAGGGAGAGGCATAAAAGCGTAGGCTAATATCCCGGACCAATTCATCCACGGGGCATTGCCTTTGGATAGAGAGTGTGGGAACCTGGATGTGAAGTTTGGGCACTGTGAGTTGTCAACTGTGGCAAACAGATCTATTTGCGGGTATCCCCAACGTTGAAAGTATGGAAGGAGAACTTGGGGAGAATGGACAGAGCGCTGAAAATTTTCAGACACTCACTGCCAGTCATATCTGGGTTGAATCCATCATTGTTCTTTAGCTCACTTCGCCACCCCAGTTCAGACACCGCTATATGCAAATCAGTCTTGACTGTGCCTCATGAGAACAGTCCAGACCGAACTGCCAAGCCATGTCTTCCCTGGACCGGAAACAAGCATCTGAAGACCGGTTTCTGTGTAACACCCCTCTTCAGCCAGGCTAGCTTGAATCCAGTGGCAAAGTGAGCAAGGGAACCACGTCTGGGCATACCCTGACATCTTAGGGCGAACAAAACGAACACAAGGAGAAGATGGACGGAGCACTGAAACTTTTCAGACATTCACACCCAGTCACAGATCTGGGTTGAATCCATCATCGTTCTTTAGCTCACTTCGCCACCCCAGTTCAGACACAGCTATATGCAAATTAGTCTTGACCCTGTGCCTGTCATGTTGTCAGTGCGAACTAGGACAACTTTGCCTGTGAGATGACACAGAAAAGCTTTCAGTGCTATAAATACTGCAAGAAGTTCTAGATAGTTGATGTGGAGACACTTGTGTTTGTCGACCCTGAATTGTGTAATGATGGAGATGTGCATCTCAACCTGTAAGAGATGCGTCTGCTGTTAGCACGATTTGTGGAACAGGGTTGATGAAAAGCTGCCCTTTTGATACATTTTTTGGGTTCTACCACTGCAGAGAGCAATGAAAATGGCTGTCTACCAACACTGTTAATTGACCGTGTGACTGATTCCATTGACGTGCTAAGCATTCTTGTAGTGGACGCATGTGTAGTCTTGAATGAGGCACTATTGCAATGCATGACGCCATCATTCCTAGTAGGCGCATTAAAGCCCTAGTTGGCAAGGATCGGTCGATGTGGAACTACAGCAATAGAGTATGGATACTGCAAAATCTGGCTGCATTGGCAGAGGCTAGATCCGTGTTAGGGTCGACAGTGGCTCCTAGATAGGATTGTACCTGTGAGGGCTGTAAGAGAGACTTTTGCATGTTGACCGTGAAACCCAATTGGTGGAGTAGGTGTAGCGTGGTCTGAGTGTGTTCCAAGAATATCTGGTGTGTGCTGGCTTTGATGAGTCAGTCGAAAAGGCATGAATTTGTTGTCTTCTGAGATGAGCTGCCACTCCCGCTAGACATTTGGTAAACATTCTGGGAGCTGTAGTTACTCCATTAATGAGAGTACTTTGAACTGGTAGTGTTTGCCTGCCATCACAAATCTGAGATACTTGTGGTGAGCTGGATGAATTGGGATGTGAAAATATGCATCTTTTAAGTCTAGCATAGACATAAAATTGCCTTGCTGTAGAAGTGGAAGGATTTGTTAAAGCGTTACTTTATGGAAGTGTTCTGACAGTATGTAGTATGTTAACACTCTGAGATCCAAAATTGGTCTGAAGGAACAGTCTTTTTTGGGGATTAGAAAATAAAAGGCGTAAACCACTGAACCTTGGTACTGTAATGGAACTGGTTCTATTGCTCCTTTCTCTAAGAGAGATTGCACCTCAAGAAAGATACTAATAAACTTTATGACATGTGTCCTAAAGGAGAGAATGCTCAGTGAAGCCCTAAAGGCAGGCTTCTTTAGCAAAGATGGTGGGTTATTTCGAATCAGATCTGATATTGCCAACGTGTTGTAAGATAGGCAATGGGAACTTGGCCATTTAATGCAACAACTAAGAACCTTCGGTGCGTCAGTCCAGATGCGATTCCCTGCATCACTGCAGATTATGTTGGAAAACAAAATGCACAATATTAGAGATCCTAAAGACGTGGAGTGCCTAATAAAAATGAATACTCAAAGTCAATTAAGCAGTAGGAGGTTGGGAGCTCGAAAGGGCAGCACCTTGCCTAGAAAAGAAATGGGAGGCTTCTCCTGGGAAGGAAAGGGTGAGGGGAAGGGAAAGGGGGAAGAAACACTAAAATGTTTTGAAAAAAAGAAATAAAAATAGCACGAGGTGGGGAGCAAGTTAGGGGGAAAAAATGAAAAACTTTCAATTTGTGCAAAGTTAAAGAGGAAGGCAAATTGGAAGAGGTAGTAGGTTCCCACAAACAAGGTAATAAGGGGGGAGAAAACCAAAAACAAAACTAAAAAAAGGATGAAAATTAACATACTTACAAGGAATGTAAATGGTCTAAGAATAAAAAGACGTAGACAGAAAATTTTGGAATATCTGAAAGCAGCAGACTGCGACATAATTTTACAAGAGACCCACCTCTTAAAAGAGGAATGGGCAGATATAATTAAATACCAAAAATGGGTAGACGCCTATATCTGCACAAACCAAGAATGCTGCACGAAAGGAGTGGCGATCCTGCTTAAAAGAATTCCTAAAGGCATGAATTGATTCAGCTGAGGTGGACCAAAAAGGGAGATGGGCAATAGCCAGAGTAAAAATATAACATTCATCATACACAATAGTGGGCTATTATGGGCCGAATATAGATGATGCCACTCCACTCCAGAAACTGTACGCTCAGCTACTGAATACCCAGTACCCCATTATAATGGGAGGCAATTTTAACAATTTTAAACCCAGAGGTGGACCGTCTCCCGGCTAAAAACAGAATGAATCTACCAAAAATGAGAGAATGGGTGGGTGTATGTATTAAAGACCTGGGGATCATAGACATCTGGAAAGAGAAGGGAGGGGGGGGGGGTTGTAAGAGCAGACATTTTACTTTTCAGAACAAGAAATATAAACACGCCTCAAGAATAGATTTTTTTTCTTATTGATAGTAGGCTGACTAGTATCACAGAAAGTGGAACATCTATCGGCTCATCTTTCAGACCATTCAGGAATTTTACTGCAGCTATCGCCTAGAATCTCTTCCCCCCCTCTTCAAGGTGGACGGTAAATTGTAGTATTTTTGTAGATCCCTTGACTATTGAAACATTACCTAATAAAACAGCCTTGTTTTTCCAAATGAATGAGGGCGGTACCTCCAAACAAATAGTGTGGGACACATACAAAGCAGTCATTAGGGGTAAAATAAAAAATCTTGCTACACGCAAACATAGGAGTACCAAGTCTCTTATAAGCTAAACAGAAAACGAAATAAAAGTTCTGGAGCAAAAACTGTTACAAGAGGAGAACCCTAATCAAGTAGCAAAGATAGAAGAGAAAAAAAAATTAAAGGCGGCGGCTCTCTCCGATATACTGGAAACAATATTAAGGAATAAATGGGAAGCAAGCAAACTCTTGCAGTAGGAATAAGGGGAAGGATGTAGCAAGATTTTAGCATGGAAACTAAAAACAGACCGAAAGGAAGGGGTACACTATGGTGGTGCACTCCGGGTTTACATCGGGTTCCAGGGGAGTGGGAGTTCTTCTTCGAAAAGGTTGTCCATACATAATACATGGACGGACACAATGGGCAGGTATTCAGCTGTCACGGGCACGTGGGAAGGACGCATGTTAAACAGTGTATGCCCCCCCCCCCGGACTACAACACTTGACACTACGGGACGTTGGGACGCTTTTATTGGAACTACCCACGGGAACATTGCAATTAGGGGGTGACTTAAACTTAACAATGGATGGCTCTAGGGATCGGGCCCCTCCTCCCAGAGGTACACATAGAGAACAGCGTGATCCCAATATACTACGGCAAGGGGGGAATGGTTCCGGTTCCAACATGTGCGCTAGATATACTGGGGATCCCCCGGAGGTAGCAAATGTAGGACTCACTTTATAAGCTGTATGTATTTAGATGATGCCAATATCTTGTCTTCAACTAAGGACATGTCAAAACAATTGTATGTTATTTGCACCGATGCTCTCTCATTAATAAAAAAAAAAAGTTTAAAATAAAAAACAGACAACCCGAAATAGGGTAACAAACATTCAAACTGATAATCAACCATCTTATAGCTCAGAGAACTCTAGGATTAAAGAGGCCTTCGTAAAAAATGTCGAAAAATTATATTGCGAAGAGTCTTCTGCCACCTCAGATGAAATATCTAGCTTTCTGGAAAACGTAACACTCCCAAACCTGAATCAAGAGCAGAAGGAAAAACTTAACCAGGAAATTACCAAAGAAGAAGTGGCAGAGGTGATCCGAGGCCTGAAAAAGGGTAAAGCAGCAGGTCCAGACGCACTGCCCAATAATCTGCATGTTAATATACTGGAAGTCTTAGTTCCACCATGATAGAGCTCCTGAATGAAATCTTTTTAAATCAAGGAGATCTCCCCGATTCATGGAATGAGGCTATCATAACCATCTTTTTAAAACAAGGGAAAGATCCAATCAAGTGCGAATCATATAGGACGATCTGTCTGTTAAACACAGACTATAAAATCTATACACAGATACTGGCTAAAAGGCTTGGTAAAGTTGCTGGTTTTAATTACTCCGAACCAGAAAGGTTTTTATCAAGGGGAGACAAATACAGGAACTAACACAAGAACTAATTGGTGCAATAGACATAGCCACTCAATATAACACTCCACTATCAATCATCACCTTTGACGCAGCTAAAGTATTTGACAGAGTCAGCTGGGCATTTCTGAACGAAGCGCTGGGGAAATTTAATCTGAGGGAAACCTTCCAAAAAGCCATAAAACGAATATATAAAAACCCCTCCGCAATAATTCTCGTCAACGATAGCCTCACTGATAGATAAAACAATTAAGAGAGAATGTACCTTAGGATGCATAACACTATACAACGAAAGTGTTGCAGGGAATGTGATGCGTCGGTTCCTTACATGCAAGAACGGTGATGCGTCGGGTCCCTACTGCTGCGTAGGGGATGCGTCGGTTTTTCTCTGCGAAGGGAGGTAATGCGTGGGATTCTTACTGTGCTTTTGTGGCGATGCGGGACGCAACGCCGTGATGCGATGAAGATCCGGTGCAATGAAACAAAGATGGCGTCTTTATCTTGATGCAACGCGATGCAGACCGCGACCGGCCCTGTGACATGCTTCTCGGTGATGCGGCGGCATCTGATGCGATGTCGATCCTCTTCTCCGGCGATGCGAGACACTTCGGCAACGATGCGAGCCGCGACAGGCCCTGCGACACGCTTCCCAGTGATGCGGCAGCATCTCATGCAACGTCGATCCTCTTCTCGGGCAATGCTAGGCACTTTCTCGTTGTGAAGCGACAGCTGCAGTTCGGCGACACGCTTCTTGCTCATGAGTCACGCTTCCAATTCCTTGTGACACGCAGTCCCTCAGAAAGCCTCGCAAAACAGCAGGCACTTCCAAAGAACTCTTCTTGGGGAGCTGGTTGGTGAAGTCTGTTGTCCCTGAGACTTCAGAAGGAGGCAAGCCCTTTTCTCAAGCCCTTGGAGATCCTTCACAAGTTGAATAAAGTATACACAAAGTTCCTTTCTCCTCTCCCATGTGACCAGTGTGGACCTGGGTGTTCACCCAGTGGTCCACCTCCTAGGATTAGTCCGCCTACTATCAATCAGGTGCTGGCGTAGCTCTGGAAAACAATTACTTAACAAGTGCTCCCATGCAATTAAATCAAAGAGCCCCTCAAAATCATTCACTTTGCTACCCTTCAACCAACAATCCAATGCTCTGCAAAAGAAAGTTACATATTCTTCCCAGGTACTTGACTCCACCTTCTTGCATTTTCTAAACCTTTGTCTATACAATTCAGGAGTCAACCCATACCTGGACATCAATGCTTGCTTCATGTGGCTATAAGAATTATGGCTTTCAGAGGGCAAGTCTAACAGTGTATCCAGCCTCTCACTAAGGAACTGCCCCCACAACCCCGCTCCCTAATCCTTCTCAGGGACCCGGTGTGAAGACATGGCTACCTCATAGGTCTTAAACCACTGCCAAATGCTATCATTCTTGTAAAAAAAAAAAAAAAAAATCACCACACCTTTGGGAATATACACTCTAGCTTCCACAGGCATTGGCGGTGTGCTGCCACCAGAGGGAGTAATCTCTAAGCTCCTGGCTTTCAATTCCAACTCCCTCAAACTTTTCTCATGATCCAACTGCATTTTTTTTTTCCACCAGGGCCAATTTCCTACTCTCCAACTCCAGTTGCCCACTCAACTTTATTTTGGCCAGCTCCATTTCACGCATCCTACAACTCTCCCTATCCTCCAACTCTTCTGGGGACAGGCATTTGGCAGAAACACTGCTACCTACTGGGGAAGTTGCTCTCCTCCCCCCTAGACCCAATGGCACACCCAGCTGCTCCTCTGCATTCTCAACACCTTCTACATCCTCAAGGGTACTCCTCGCTGCGACCCGGGCCCTCAGCGCCTTCTGGTACTCATCCTTCTTGGAAAGACCGGTCATTGCAACTTTGAATCTCCTGCAAAGGTGCTTCAGCTGCTTGACATTGAAGCATTCCAGTTTCTCCTCTTTCCAAACATAATCAACAGATGCTATGGATGCTGCTTTACTGATTGTGGTTAAACTTGGCAGTTCTTGGAAAAAATAGAAAATCCCAATCCTACAAAAGTATGTTTCTGTTGATGTTGTCCGCCTCTTCTTCTTTCTTCCCCTCTGCCCCAGCCTCTGCCTAAGAAAGGTTGGTGGAAGGGAGTGAAGGGCAATACCCAGGTTACCCACATGGCCCTCAGTACCCAACCCTAGCGGCGACCACCGGCATCCGTTGCAGTTGTTTGAAACAGTGTCTTTAGTACAGCTTGGCCCACACTAGCTTGTTGCTTGGTTTGCATATCTACACAGTAATGTTTTGTGAAGGTGTACGGTGTTGACCATGTCGCTGCTTTGCAGATGTCATCTAGTGGTATGTTCCCTAGGAAAGCCATAGAAGCCCCTATCTTCCTTGTAGAGTGGGCTTTAGGGGGAACAGATAGCGTTCGTTTTGCTTTGTGGTAGCAAATCAGTATGCATTTTACAATCCACCTAGCTATCCCTGATTTAGAAATAGGGTTGCCTTTGTGTGGTGGGGAGAAGGAGACAAATAGCTGTTTGGTTTTCCTGAAAGGTTGTGTTATTTGGATGTAGTAAAGTAAAGCCCTTTTAACATCCAGTGTGTGCAAGGCTCTTTCCGCAACTGTTTGGGGTTGCGAGAAAAAGACTGGTAATTCTACCGACTGGTTTAGATGGAATGGAGAAATGACCTTGGGTAGAAATTTGGGATTGGTGCGGAGTTCAACCTTGTTGTGATGCATCTGAAGAAAAGGTTCCTGTATAGTGAGTGCCTGTATTTCACTAACTCTTCTGAGGGAAGTGATGGCCACTAGGAAAGCTGTTTTCCATGTGAGAAATTGCAGCTCGCATTTATGTAATGGTTCGAAAGGGGGTCCCATTAACCGCGTGAGGACTATATTCAAGTTCCAAACCGGTGAGGGTGGCATTCTGGGTGGAATTACTCTTTTGAGGCCTTCCATAAAGGCTTTGATGGCAGGCACTTTGAAAAGTGAGAGGTGCTGCCTATTCTGTAAATAAGCAGCAATTGCAGCGAGGTGTAACCGAATGGAAGTATATGCTAGGTTACACCTTTGTAAATGGAGTAAATAGCAAATAATGTGCTGTATGGATACATTTAAAGGATTGATTGCGTTGTTGTGGCAGTAAACAACAAATCTTTTCCACTTTGCTGCATAGCACGCCCTAGTAGTAGGGCGTCTAGCTTCCCTGAAAATGTTCATGCAATCAGGGGGAAGGTTAGGGTATCCAAATTCTAGAACCTCAGGAGCCAGATCGCAAGGTTGAGTTGAGCTGGGTCCGGGTGCCAGATCTCTCCATGGTTCTGGGTTAGGAGGCATGGTGAGAGGCGCAGCTTTTGGCGTGGTACTACTGAGAGTTCCAGGAGTGTGGTGTACCACGGTTGTCTGGCCCATGTTGGAGCTACTAGGATCAAAGTTAGGGAATGCTGCTGTAGCTTTCGCACCACCAATGGAATTAGTGGGAGAGGTGGAAAAGCGTATGCAAATTTGTTTGACCAGTTCATCCATATCGCATTGCCTTTGGACAATGGGTGTGGATATCTGGCGGCGAAGCTTGGGCATTTTTTGTTTTAGTGGGTGGCGAATAGGTCTATGTGTAGATGCCCCACTTCTGAAAGAAAGGGTGAAGAACTTGTGGGTGAAGTTCCCACTCGTGGATCTGCTGTGTCTGTCTGCTGAGCAGATCTGCCACGGTCTTTTGTACGCCTGGGACGTGTTGGGCTAGGAGAAAAATCTTTTGTGGAATTGCCCATCTCCATATGCTCTGTGCTAACAGAGAGCTGTGGAGAGTGTGTGCCCCCTTGTTTTTGAATGTAGTACATGGCAGTCATGTTGTCTGTGCGGATGAGGACTGCCTTGCCTGAAATCTGCGCTTGGAAGGATTTTAGGGCGAGGAAGATCGCCAGTAACTCCAGATGGTTGATGTGGAGTAACTTCTGTTGCGGCGTCCATGTGCCCTGTGCTGTGAGATGTAACAGATGAGCTCCCCAGCCGGAGAGCGATGCATCTGCTGTTAGGATTATTTGTGGGACCGGGTCCAGGAACGGTCGACCTCTGGAAAGGTTTGTGGTGTTCCACCACTGCAGAGAGCGATGGGTGCGACAGTCTACCAACACCAGATCTGTCAGTTGTCCCTGGGCCTGGTTCCACTGGCACGCCAGGCGCTCTTGGAGTGGACGCATTTGGAGTCTTGCATGAGGCACTATAAAAGATGCAAGAGGCCATCATCCCTATGAGCTGCATAAACACTCTTGCTGGGAGAGAGTGTTGACATAGGAATTTTTGACGCAGAGCCTGTATTTTTGCAATCCTGACAGGATTGGGATAGGCTATGGCTTTTGAGGTGTCTATGGTGGCTCCGAGATATTGTTTTGTGTGTGATGGTACCAGGAGGGATTTTTGATGGTTCACCGTGAAACCTAGCTGGTGAAGTAGTTGGACCGTAGCGGTGGTATGTTGCACACATTGTTGGTAGGATGCGGCTTTTATCAGCCAATCGTCCAGATAGGGGAAGACGTGAATGTACTGTCTTCTGAGGTGTGCAGCCACTACTGCCAGGCACTTGGTGAAAACCCTTGGTGCTGTTACCCCGAACGGGAGCACCTTGAACTGGTAGTGTTGTCCGTCCACCACAAACCTGAGGTACTTTCTGTGAGACTGGTGTACTGGGATGTGAAAGTACGCGTCTTTCAAGTCCAGAGTGGTGAGAAAATCGTTCTGGGAGAGAAGTGGAAGAACCGGTTGAAGGGTTACCATGTGAAAATGGTCTGAATGAATGTAGGTGTTTAGAGGTCTGAGATCTAAGACAGGTCGTAGGGTCTTGTCCGTCTTTGGAATTAGAAAGTACAGGGAGTAGACCCCTACATTTTGTTGATTTATGGGGACCTGCTCTATTGCTCCTTTTTGCATGAGGGAGATCACCTCTTGTGTTAGTAGTGCAGTATGTTCTTGCGACATAGGGCGGTGCCTGGGTGGAATGTTGGGGGGTGTAGATGTTAATTCTAGGCAATACCCTGACTGAATAATTTGTGTCACCCATCTGTCTGAGGTGATGGTCTCCCAGATGTGAAGGAAATGTTGTAGTCTGCCTCCGACCGGAGTGGATGGTCTGGAGGGAGCGGGGGAAAGTCATTGGGCAGGAGGTGTGGCAGAGCGGGCGGTATTTGTTTTGCCTCTGCCCTTATTATTGCCTCTGTATCCGCCTCTTTGATAACCCTTCGTGAAGGTAGATTGAGGAGGGGATTTATAGGACGTGGATGCACTGTCCGAGGAGTAGCCTCTGCCAGTGCCCCGAAAGGAAGAACGGCAAAAGGAGCGCCTGGGAGTCTGTCTGTAGGGCTCCCAAAGGATTTCGCCGTGTCTGTATCTCTCTTCATTTTTTCGAGGGCTTCGTCTACTTTAGGGCCAAATAGATGATCTTGGTCGAAAGGGTGATTTAATATAGAGGCTTGTACCTCTGGTTTAAACCCTGAAACCCTGAGCCAGGCATGGCGACGGAGAAGGACACTGGTGTTTATGGCCCTGGAGGCTGTATCTGCTGCATCTAGGGCACATCGTATCTAGGTATTGGATATTGTTTTTCCCTCTTGAATAAGTTCATTAGCCCTAGTCTTGTACTTTTCAGGGAGATGGTGCATGATGGTCTCTAGCTCATCATAATGCGCCCGGTCGTATCGGGCCAACAGTGCTTGCGTATTGGCAATACGCCAGATATTGGCCGCTTGTGACGCAGTGCACTTCCCTGACGCATCTAGGAGCTTGGACTCTTTGTCAGGTGGGGGCGCCTCGCCTGACAATTTGAGCGCTTCCTAGCTGTAGATACCACTAGGGAGTCTAATGGTGTAAGAAGGGCCTGTGGGGGCGGCTTTGTATTTCTTCTCTATCCGAGGGCTTAGGACCCTGGCCCTGACTGGGTCTTTAAAAACCTCAGGGGCATGTTTAATTACGCCCTTTAACATAGGTACAATGGCAGTGGACCTATGTGTATCGTCAAAGGTGTCTAGGAGAAAGTCCTCCTCCACTGGGTCGGTATGTAACTCCACCCCGTGGTAGTGTGCCGCCCGTTGTAACAAATGGTGAAAACCCAAGGAATCTTCAGGAGGGGATGGCCTAGATGGATAAAGGTCATCATGTGGGACATCTGGGATGTCCGGATTGTTATAATCATCCCATGGGTCTGGAGATCCAGTAGGGGTGGGATCTTGTGGCACATCTGCTGGATCATAGTAAGGGTCCCCCAAATCGTCTGGGACAGGAGACAAGGTGGGGGAACGATGAGGTGGAGGGGGTGGAGGTGGAGAGGGTGGAGGAGGTGGAGGAGGTGGGGAAGGCACTCTGAAAGGAGAGGTAGCAATGTCCTTTCTCTTTGGAGGTGGAGGTGGAGCTGGCTTGTCCAAGTGTCTCTTTTTTGAAGACAATGTCAAGTGTCCTGTCTTTGGATCCTTGGGGAGGGTTTTTTGCAAAGGATCTGGTGTGAAAAGCTCCTGTGACACTGGTTGTTCGGTCGGCACCGAAGGTTTCGGGGCCGACGGCTTTTTAGGTTTGTCGAAGCCGTGCTTCCTTGGACCCTCCGTTTTTTTGGTCGGTGCCGAAGAAGGTCTCGGCACGGGAGTGTCGGTGCCGAGGGTCTTGTGATGTTTGGTCGGCACCGGAGGGGTAGGTTTCGACACCGAAGGCTTCGGTGCCGGGTTCGGTGTGGAGGTGGAGGCCGATTATTTCTTCGGTGCCGAAGGGTGTTTCTCGCCACCGGTGGTCGGCTGGCTCGAGCCCGAGCTGCCGGAAGGCTTAATAGGCTTCTTTACCAGGCCCGAAGGTGGGGTGTGAGAAGCAATGTACTTGGTCTTGCCTAGGCCCGGAGGCGAAGGTGTGACCGAAGCCTTTTTCGGTATCGGCGTGGGAGGGGGAATTGTACTCACGACCCGCGGCGCCGGGGTGATGTCCTCCACATCTGAGTCGTCGGCCTCGGAAGTGCTGACGAGGTAGTCGTCCTCCTGTTCGATGTCCTGCTGTCCCGGAGCTTCGACGTCGTACCCGAAGATGTCGACTGGAGCGGAGGTCGAGGAGTGCGCCATGTTGCGTCTAGCCAGTCGATCTTGAATGGTCTTCTTTGAGCGTAAAGACTTGCAGGCGGGACAGTCTCGGGCCTCGTGTTCTGGGGAGAGGCAGAGGTTGCACACCTCATGGAGATCGGTGTGGGGAAACTTGGACCCACATCGAGGGCACTTCTTGAAGGGAGTTCTTTCCATCAGCCGAGACCGGAGCCGGAATAGGCCAGAAGGCTGCCGTCGACCACCGGAATAGAAGAAGTGCCGAAGAGAAGATGAGTAAGATGATTTATATCTTTGAAGAAGCTCGATGAGTGAGGATTTATGCGTCGATCGGTGAACTGGGAAGTTCGGAACCGGAGCGCGAAGTATTACATCCGAGCCCGATGGCGGAAAAAACACAATCTGAGGATGGAGCCGAAGCCCATGCGCAATACGAACCAGAGGAGGAGTCACCGAACTCGTGACTTCCAAAGACTTTCCAACAGGAAAAACAAACTGCAAACATCCGGGCCCAACACCAGATGGCGATCTATGCACAGTGTTTAATCTGCAGCTCATATGCCTCGAACATAGGTATTCTTTATATAGATTTAACACAAGACCATAAACGACAAAAATCCACAATACTGTACTTAAAATGGTAGAATTAGCCAAGTTCTCTTTAGATGGTACAATGCAACACTTTGAGTTAAGTGTACCTTCGGATGCGTAACGCTATACAACGAAAGTGTTGCAGGGAAGGTGATGCGTCGGTTTCTTACACGCAAGAACGGTGATGCGTCGGGCCCCTACTGCTGCGTAGGGGATGCGTCGGTTCCTCTCTGCGAGGGGAGGTGATGTGTCGGTTCCTTACTACGCTTCCGTGGCGATGAGGCACGCAACGCCGTGATGCGATGAAGATCCGGTGCAATGAAACAAAGATGGCGTCTTTTTCTTGATACAACGCGATGCGAACCGCGACAAGCCCTGCGACATGCTTCTTGGTGATGCGGCGGCGTCTGATGCGACGTCGATCCTCTTCTCCGATGATGCGAGTCGCTTTCTCGTTGTGAAGCGACAGCGGCAGTTCGGCAACACTCTTCTTGCTCGTGAGTCGCGCTTCCAGCTCCTTGCGACACGCAGCCCCTCAGAAAGCCTTGCAAAACAGCAGGCACTTCCAAAGAACTCTTCTTGGGGAGGTGGTTGGTGAAGTCTGTTGTCCCTGAGACTTCAGCAGGAGGCAAGCTCTTTTCTCAAGCCCTTGGAGATCCTTCACAAGTTGAATAAAGTATACACAAATTTGTTTTCTCCTCTCTTTGGCAGTCAGGCAACCACTGCAGGCCAATCCCTCAAGCTTAGGGATAGTCTCTCCTCAGTCTCTCTGGTTCCTCTCCTCCGCAAAGGTTGTTTCTTGTTTCCCAAAGTGATCTAAAGTTCTTGGGTTTGGGTCCCAATATTTATACTCAGTTTCTCTTTGTTCTCTGAAGGCAGAGAGGCCTTTGCCTAGTCCAAACCAGTTCTGGTCAGTCCTGGAGCACTCTGTTTACATGAATCCTCCTTTCCTTTCACAGTGCATGGCAGACATCAGACGCACCACAGGAGGTGGAGCTAGCATTGTGGAGGGAAGGTACAGTCCTATTCAGGTCCCAGGTGCCCCACCCACCTCCCACCCATCTACATGCAGATCTTTCTATTCAGCCCTGTGCTGACTCACCCTGTCTCCTGGAATCCCCCAGCCCCTGTCACTCAGACTACAGACAAGGAATACACAACCTAGCAGAGGCAGGCTTGGATGGTTAGACAAGAAAATACCTACTTTCTAAAAGTGGTATTTTCAAATACAGAATGTTAAAACCAACTTCACTAAAAGATGCATTTTATCATTCTGAGTTCAGGAATACTAAATTCGAATTTCTACCTAGTTCCCCGAGTCAGTTAGGATTATAAGATGTAATAATCAAACTGTCCATTCTGGCCTATGGGGAACAGGTAGCCTTGCAATAGTGAAAAACGAAAATGGCTGTAATTCACTATTAGGACGTGCCACACACACCAGGGCATGTCCTCTCTTATACTTACGATGCACCCTGCCCTTGGGCCTACCATAGGGGTGACTAATATGCAGAAAAGGGAAGGTTTAGGGACTGGCAAGTGGGTGCACTTGTCCAGTCAGCATGGCAGTACCAGACTGCACAAAGGCTCTACAATGGCATGCCTTAGACACACTTTAACAGGCTGCTTCTGTGGGTGGCATAACCAGTACTGCAAGCCCACTAGCAGCATTTGGATTACCAACCCTAGGCACTCCTGGTGCACTGTACTAGGGTCTGACAAGTAAACAAAACCAGCCAATCTTGGAATCACTAATCCATACATCAATTTACAATAGGGAGCACTTGCCCTGTGGCACTGGATAGCAGTGGCACAGTGCCCAAAGCATCTAACACCAGCAAAAACACATGACTAACACCCTAAAATAAGGAGGAATAAACAAATGGGGCAAACTTATTGAACAGATTTCAATCATCAGCTGGTTAGTCCTTGTAATCAAAACCAAAGATTCCACTGCCAAATTTAAATATTACCAGTTACAGAACTGGGTCAAGGGCCTTGGGGAAGAGGAAACTGGTACCAGGGAAATCGAAATGTTATTTCAGAAAAATAAGTCTGCTAAAAAAGAAGTATCCTGCTGGTACTGGGCTCTCATTCAGGCTCGGGAAGAAGATTGTTTGATTCCAAACTAGGTATGGGGAAAGAGCTGCCGATGCTGGATCTACCACACATGTCAAGTATCTATGGCTACATGCTGGCGCATAGTTAAATCCGCCCCTTTGAGAAAAAAATCACCTGTTTACCATCCACAGAGCATACTGGTCACCGAGAAAGCTATCCAAGATCAACAAGCAAACGGTGAGATGTTCCCCAAAGTGCGGGAAGGAAAGAGAAGACTACTTCCATATGTTTCACCAGTGCCCCCACCTCGAACAGTTTTGGAAACAATGTGGACAAGCTTCTCTCTAGTCTCCTGGGACGACCAGTAGAGGTAAGCATAGAACTTGTTATTTTTGGAATAGGCCATAACAGCACAAATTTCCTGAATCTAGACAAAAAGCGAGTACATTTTTATTAATACTATTGGCCAGGAGAGAAATTTGCATAAAGTGGGTGAACCCTATACCTCCAGCACTTAGAGAATGGCTATCCTCAATATTGAGAGTGTATAACGTAGACAGACGCGGGAGGGTAAGCAAGAGACATAGATTTTGGGGTATTTGGGAAAAATGTAATAATCCTACCTGAATACAGTTTTTGATTTACAAGTCCGATGAGTAAAGAAATGGCCTTCAAGCAATGGGCTTGAACGAGTAGTCATTCTGACTAGCTGCCCCCCCCCCACCCCCAATTTTGCGCCACGGTATGGTGGGGAAACATGCCCCCCCCCCTAGGGAAAGGTCGGAAACTCCTCTTCAACCCCAGAGGCAAATCACAAAGGAGTAACAAACCAGACCCGACAGGACAAGACGGTGGCCTCCGATACACCCCTTTCGTTAACATTGCACAATAAGAGAGAGATTGCACCTTTTGTATGAGTAACTGTAAGTGGTCTGACAACAGTTTGTGAATGCGAGATGGCATGTTTGGAGGATTGGTGGTAAGCTCCAGGCAAAAACTATGTTGGATAGCGTCGATCACTAATTTGTCGGATGTTATGGATTGCCAAATGGGGAGAAATTGTTGGAGTCTTCCCCCCCCCAACAGGTGTTAAGTGATCGGGGGGGGGGGGGGGGGGAGAAGTGTGGGCAAGTCACTGTTAGTTAGGGGAATGTGTGTTCTGGGGTGTGGCACCTTTACCCCTACCCTTGGAATTGGTTCCTCTACACAAACCTCTAGAGGGAGAGAATTGGGTATTGCTTTTATAAGAGGAAGAATTTGGGTCTGAGGATGTTGTTTTACACCCTGCTCTGTAAAAAGAGCGACAAAAGCAGCCTCTATTTGATGGGGACTGGAGCGCTCCCATGGACTTTGCCACTTCAGTATGTTTTTTCATTTTTTCTAGGGATTGGTCAACTACATGACCAAACAGGTTTTGTTAGTCAAAGGGGGTGTTTAAGATGGATTGCTGGACCTCAGGCATAAACTCAGAAATCCTAAGCCATGTATGCCTTCTAAGGAGAATGCGGGTATTGATCTCCCTAGCTGCGGTGTCAGCTGCATCAAGAGCACATCTGATTGAGAAGTTCGAGATGAGTTTTCCCCTCTTCCACAAACTGTAGTGCTTTAGCTTTGTGTTCTTCTGAAAAGTATTGGAGCAGCTGCTCCATTTCATCCCAGTGTACCCTGTCGTACCTGGCTAGTAGGCCCGGTGTGTTCACGATGCGCCAGTGGTTAGCATCTTAAACAGCCACTTGTTTTCCTGATGCATCAATGAGCTTGTATTCTTTGTCTGGGGGAGGTGCCATCACCATAGGTTTGTGAATTGGCTCTTTTGCAAGCACTGGACACTACTAGGGAGTCGAGAGGTAATTGTTCCCGGATAAACAGGATCTGATGGTGAGGGCTTTTATTTTTTTTTATCTACTCTTGGAGTTAGAATACGTGCCTGTATAGGGTCTTTAAAGACATCCTCTGCATGCCCCATCATGCCTTTAAGCATGGGGAGTGATTGACTGGACCTGTGCGTGGACTCAAGTGTCTCAAATAAAAAAGCTTCTTTTAAGGACTCTTTATGTAAGGCCAACCCATGATACTCTGCTGCTCTAGCAATGAGCTGTTAAGACATATTATTGTCTGGGCGTGATGGCTTTGCGGGATAAAGGTCTGTGTTATTATCTATTGGAGGGTCAATGCTGCATGTATTCCATGGGGCTACAGGCAAAACAGTGTCCTCAGCAATATGATCCCCATCTGATCTGTATGTGGAGATTCCGGAGGAGTTATATGTACAGGATCCTCAATTATTAAGTGAGGAGAAGATGGTGGCGGTGGAGAGGGTTGTGGGGCAGGATAAGCAGGGCTAGTAGCCATGTCTTTGTTCTTCAAGGAATCTTGTAGGGCGAGTCCTCTGAAAGAAGTTTGCGCTTTGATGGATTTTTAGCCAAAATATGTCCTGTGTCAGGATTAATATAAATCTTTTTCTGCTTAGGCTCTAATTTGGCCTTAAGAATGTCTAAAATTGGTTCTGGAGGTTCAGGGAGGCTGTCCTTGGATTTCGGCGTCAAAATTAACTTGTTCTTGGGAGTGAAGGTTTCGGTTCTGAAGCATGTTTTTGTTTCGGATGGGAGGGTTTCGGCTTCAAACTAGATTTGCCCTTCGCTCCTGATGGTTTCGGATCCTCAAATAATTTTGTTCGACTCGGTCCCGAGCTGGAAGGCTTGACGGTCTGTTTCGGTGCTGAGCCGGTAGGCGGGAAGTCAGAAACAATATCTCGGTGCCGACCTTGGCCAGAAGGCAGAGATGGTCCTGAAGCCTAATGCGTTTTGGAAGAGGTTTAGCGGGGCAAGGGGTCTTCGGTACTCACGACACTTTGTCCCGGAAGCACATCTTCAGACTCCAGATCGATATCCAGCTCAGGATCGGACTCTGAAATGGAGAAGGCGTGTTGTTCTTCTGCAGCTGACGCTTCGATCTCCTCTTGCTCGGATTGTTCCCAATAACCCAAAACGATTTACAAGCATCGCTGTCTTCCTCCTTGTGGCCTGGAGAGAAGCACAAGTTACAAACTTGATGTTGTTCGGTGCGATGGTGCGTGGCATTGCACAGAGGACAGAATTGGAATGAAGTCCGTTCCACTGAGGTTTTCAATCTTCGATGGAGAAATTGTTGACCGATTTGTTATGCGTAGAACAAGGAAATGCGTACGAAAACATTACCGTCAAGGGTACAGTGGATTGCGCACCGAGGGGAATCCGAAGAATGGTTTTGAACGGGAGCTCAGCAATAGAAGTCTAAACCCGAAGGCAGAAAAAAAACAATCTAACAATGGAGTCAATGGCGATGTACAATATGACCGAAAGGAGGAGTCACCTTTCCTCATGACTGGAAAGACTTATTCGAAGAAAAACAACTTGCAAACATCTGGACCCAACACTAGATGGCAGGAGTACGCAAAGCATGTGTATCTACAGCACACATGCCTCAAACATATGTTTTAGCAAACTCTGGACGTTAAATTGGGACAATGTGTTGGTAGCTACTTAAAAGTCATATACTTAGCCAGAGGGAGCTGAGTGAAACCTTATGATCGCGACGTGGGGAAACTTGACCTTTCAAGAAAAAGGGCGAAGTTAGGACACTTCCATTGAGACAAAGTCTCACTTTAACCCATTCAGTGTGCCTAGAAATGGTGGCCAACATGTACAGGACTTCAAGGTGCAGGCCACAGTGTTTCCAAGCCACCACTGGAGACTCTAGGAGCCCTGAGGAGGTAGAAGGAAAATAAAATAGTTTCCACTTGATAGCTGCATTACATGTAGCTGGACTTCCCACCCTGAAACATCAGGCGGCGGGACATGAGACAGATAGATAGTGCCATGGCAAGCAAACTAAAAGTTGCTGCTGAGGGGTGTCCTCATTGCCATGAGCATCATCAGGAACATTCTCTTTTCCAGTTAGTTTGCCAGCTTTGTGAGGTATTTGACTTCATAATATCTCCTAACCCCTTGTGCTCACCTAGTGAAAAGTGCAACCTCATCAGATCCAACTTAGGAATTGGCTTGTCCTTGTCGTTTACACATAGTTAAGTCATGGAGTCGCTTTGGTAGTTTACACCACTAACTGAGGTTTGTGTTAAACAATGCTTTTTCACCCTTCCCTCAATTACTAAATTGGAGTCATCAACAGTGTTTCAAATATTTACAAACACCGAGGAAGATTCTAGCCATTCCTGCATTCAATCAACACCGTATACTGCAATTTAAGGAATATGCTACTTACCAGTATGCATCTGTTCTTGGCATGTAGAGCTGCAGATCTACACACTTGTGCATAGATCGCCATCTGGTGTTGGGCCCGGATGTTTGCAGTTGTTTTTCCTTTTGGAAAGTCTTTGGAAGTCACGAGGTCGGTGACTTCTCCTTTGGATCGTATTGCGCATGGGCTTCGGCTCCATCCTCAGATTGTTTTTCGCCAGCAGGGAAAAATGGAGCGTAGTAATAACAGTGAAGAGGCCCATGTGTGTAGTATCCAAATAAGATAAACTGGAACAGATAAAGGTAGCCAGGGAGACGGGTGGGCATGTGTAGATCGGCAGCTCTACATGACAAGAACAGATGCATACTGGTAAGTAGCATATTCCGTTCGAGGCATATGAGCTGCAGATTACACACTTGTGCATAGATTATATAGCAGTACCCATCCTTCGCGGCGGCCACCCGTATCGGTTGCAGTGGTTTGAAATAATGCATTGAGTACAGCCTGGCCCACACTAGCCTGTTGCTTAGTTTGCACATCTACACAATAGTGTTTAGTGAAAGTGTGCGGTGTTGACCATGTAGCTGCTTTGCAGATATCATCCAAAGGGATGTTTCCTAGAAAAGCCATTGAAGCCCCCATTTTACGTGTAGAATGGGCTTTAGGGGGAACGGATAGCGTTTGTTTTGCTTTGTGGTAGCAAATCTGAATGCATTTGACAATCCACCTAGCTATCCCCGACTTGGAGATGGGGTTGCCCTTGTTTGGTGGAGAGAAAGAGAAACAGTTGTTTGGTCTTACGGAAAGGTTGTGTTCTCTTGATGTAGTAGAGTAAGGCTCGTTTGACATCTAGTGTGTGGACAGCTCTTTCTGCAACGGTCTGTGGTTGCGAGAAGAATACTGGTAGTTCTACAGATTGGTTTAGGTTAAAGGGAGAAATGACTTTAGGGAGAAATTTTTGGTTGGTACGGAGAACAACTTTGTTATGGTGCATTTGTAGAAAAGGTTCTTGAATGGTAAGTGCTTGTATCTCAATGACCCTTCTGAGGGAAGTGATGGCTACAAGAAAAGCGGTTTTCCACGTTAAAAATATGAGTTCACATTTGTGTAGTGGTTCGAAGGGAGGCCCCATTAGTCTGGTGAGAACGAGGGTGGCACTCTGGGGGGAATTATTCTTTTAAGTCCTTCCATGAAGGCTTTAATGGCAGGTGCAAGAGTGATAGATGTTGCCTGTTTTGTAGGTAAGCTGCCATGGCTGCGAGGTGCAGGCGAATGGACGTATAGGCTAGATTGCACCTTTGTAGGTGGAGTAAGTAGCCTATGATGTGTGGAATGGAGACATCTAGGGGATTGATGGTGGTGTTGGACAATAGACAACAAAAGGTTTCCACTTGGCGGCGTAGCACGCCCTAGTGGTGGGTCGTCTAGCTTCTTTGATGACGTTCATACAGTCAGGGGGAAGATTTAGATAACCGAATTCTAGGATTTCAGGAGCCAGATCGCAAGGTTGAGCTGAGCTGGGTCCGGGTGTCTGATCTCTCCATGGTTCTGGGTTAAGAGGTGTGGAGAGAGGCGTAATTTTTGGTGCGGTACTACAGATAGTTCCAGCAGTGTGGTGTACCACGGTTGTCTGGCCCAAGTTGGAGCTACTGGGATTAGTGTGAGGGAGTGTTGCTGTAGTTTGCGCACCACTAGTGGAATGAGTGGGAGAGGCGGAAAAGCGTACGCAAATCTGCCAGACCAGTTCATCCATATCGCATTTCCTTTGGACAATGGGTGTGGATATCTGGCGGCGAAGCTTGGGCATTTGGTGTTTTCGTGGGTGGTGAAGAGGTCTACTGTGGATGCCCCCACATTTGAAAGTACGGGTGTAGATCTTGTGGGTGGAGTTCCCTCTCGTGGATTTGTTGGGTTTGTCTGCTGAGCAGATCTGCCATAGTGTTTTGGACTCCTGGGACATGCTGAGCTAGGAGAAAGATTTTCTGGGGTATAGCCCATCTCCATATATTCTGTGCTAGCTGTGGAGAGTGTGTGCCGCCTTGTTTTTGAATATAGTACATGGCTGTCATGCGGTCTGTGCGGATTAGGACTGCCTTGCCTGAAATCTGTGTTTGAAAAGATTTTAGGGCTAATAAGATTGCTAGTAACTCCAGATGGCTGATATGGAGTAACTTCTGTTGAGGTGTCCATGTGCCCTGCATGGTGAGATGTAATAGATGAGCTCCCCAGCCGGAGAGCGATGTGTCTGTTAGTATTATCTGGGGAACCGGGTCCAGGAACGGTCGACCTTTGAGAAGGTTTGTGGTGGTCCACCACTGCAGAGAGCGATGGGTACGACAGTCTACCAACACCAGATCTGTTAATTGACCTTGGGCCTGGTTCCATTGGCGCACTAAGCACTCTTGGAGAGGACGCATCTGGAGTCTTGCGTGAGGTACTATGAAGATGCAAGAGGCCATCATCCCTATTAGTTGCATAAACACTCGAGCTGGAAGGGAGTGTTGTGCCATGAATTTTGCGCGTAGAGCCTGAATGCTTGTAATCCTGGCAGGACTGGGGTAGGCTATCGCTTTTGAGGTGTCTATGGTGGCACCAAGGTATTGTTTTATGTGGGATGGTTGTAGATGGGACTTTGCGTGGTTTACTGTGAAGCCCAGTTGGTGAAGTAGCTGGATAGTGGTATGCGTGTGTTGTATGCACTGGCTGTATGAACTGGCTTTTATTAGCCAGTCCTCTAGATATGGGAAGACATGGATGTGTTGTCTCCTGAGGTGTGCTGCCACTACTGCTAGGCACTTGGTGAATACTCGTGGTGCTGTTGCGACTCCGAACGGGAGTACTTTGAATTGGTAGTGTTGGCCGTCCACTACAAATCTGAGGAACTTCTTGTGAGCGTTGTGCACTGGAATGTGGAAATAAGCGTCTTTTAGGTCTAAAGTGGTCAGAAAGTCGTTTTGGGAAAGCAGTGGAAGTACCTGCTGAAGCGTTACCATGTGAAAATGGTCTATGTGTATGTATCTGTTCAGGGGCCTGAGGTCTAGGATGGGTCGCAGAGTCTCGTCCCTTTTTGGTATGAGAAAATATAGGGAATAGACCCCCATATTCCGTTGGTTGGTAGGAACGTGTTCTATCGCCCTTTTCTGTAGGAGGGAGATTACCTCCTGCTTTAGTAGTGTTAGATGTTCTTGTGACATTGGGCGTTGTCTGGGTGGAATGTTTGGGGGGGGAGGGGGGGTAGATATTAGTTCTAGGCATTAGCCTGACCGAATTATTTGTGTTACCCATTTGTCTGAGGTGATGGTAGCCCAGACAGGGGGGACATTTTGGAGTCTGCCCCCGACCGGAGTGAGATGGTCTGGGGGGAGTGGAGGGAAGTCATTGGGTAGGTGCGGTGGCAGAGCGGGCGGTGTTTGTATTGCCTCTGCCTTTGTTATTGTTGCCCCTGTAGCCGCCTCTTTGGTGGCCCCTTGTAAAGGTGGACTGGGTAGGGGCCTTATATGGGGTGGAAGCGGTGTCGGAGGAGTAGCCTCTGGATGTGCTCCGAAAGGAAGAGCAGCGAAAGGAGCGCCTGGGAGGGTGCGATTGTAAGGCTCCCATGGATTCTGCTGTGTCTGTGTCCTTTTTCATCTTTTCTAGGGCCTCATCCACTTTTGGGCCAAACAGATGTTCCTGGTCAAAGGGATGGTTGAGGATGGAGGCTTGTACCTCCGGTTTAAAACCTGAGATCCTTAGCCAGGCAAGGCAACGAAGGAGGACACTAGTATTGATGGCCCTGGAGGCTGTGTCTGCTGCATCTAGGGCACAACGTATGGAGTATTAATAATGGTTTTGCCCTCCTGAATTAGCTCGTTGGCCCTAGGTTTGTATTTATCAGGGAGGTGTTGCATTATGGCTTCCAATTCGTCATAATGGGCCCTGTCATACCTGGCTAGTAGCGCTTGTGTATTAGCGATGCGCCATATGTTGGCAGCTTGGGATGCAGTACGCTTGCCTGATGCGTCCAAGAGTTTAGACTCTTTGTCAGGTGGGGGTGCTTCGCCGGACCCTTGGGAGTTGGCCCTTTTACGTGCTGTGGACACTACCAGAGAATCTAGTGGTGCTGCCCTCTGATGTAGGAGGGATCTGTAGGGGCGGATTTTTATTTCTTTTCAATGCGCGGGTTAATGACCCTGGCTCTGACTGGGTCTTTAAAGACCTCGGGCGCATGTTTTATAACTCCCTTGAGCATAGGCAATATGGAGGTAGTCCTGTGTGTGGTGTCAAACATATCGAGGAGGAAATCCTCCTCCACGGGGTCAGTATGGAGATCTACCCCGTGATAGTGTGCCGCCGTTTGTAGTAGATGGTTGAACCCCATTGAGTCTTCTGGTGGGGAAGGTCTGGAAGGGTAGAGATCATCCTGTGGGACGTTAGGGATGTCAGGGATATTATAATCGTCTGGGGAGCCTGTGGGAGTGGGGTCCCCTGTAGGTAAATCTTGGGGCACGTCTCCTATGTCATCATATGGATCCCCCTGATCATCATCATCCGGAGAGGGTGTTGGGGGAATGATGAGGTGGGGGCGGAGAGGGGGGAGGAGGGGAAGGTGGAGGGGGCGGTGGAGGTGGGGGAAGGTATTCTGAAAGGGGAGGTAGCAGAGTCCTTCCTCTTTGGAGGTGAAGCAGGTTTTTCCAGCGGTCTCTTTTTGATGGAGAGCATCAAATGTCCGGTCTTAGGATCTTTGGTTAGTGTTTTTTGTAATGGATCCGGAGTAAAGAGTTCTGGTGAGGTTGGTTGGTCCGTCGGCGCCGAAGGCGATGGGCCGTTGGTTTTTTGGATTTATCCGTGCAGGTTCGTTGTTTGGAACTATGCTTGGAAAGGTCTGATTGTTTGGTAGGCGCCGAGATGGATTTCGGCTTCGAAGTGTCGGTGCCGGTGGCCTTGTGTGCTTTTGTCGGTGCCGAAGATGTTGTCGGTACCGAGGAGCTGGAGCTGGGTTTTGACACCGAATGTTTCGGTGCGGGGCTCCGTGTCGAAGCGGAGGCCATTTTCTTTTTCGGTGCCGAAGAGTGTTCATCGGCACCGACGGTGGGCTGGCTCGAGCCTGAGCCGCCGGAAGGCTTAATCGGCTTCTTTACCGGTCCCGAAGGTGCAGTGTGGGAAGCAGTGTCTTTGGTCTTGCTTAGGGCCGGAGGCGAAGGCGTGACCGAAGCCTTTTTCGGTGCCGGTGAGTGTGGGGGGGGGGGCAGGGGGGAGGAGGGGTAGATTAGTACTCACGACCCTCTGTGCCGGAGTGATGTCCTCCACATCTGAATCGTCGGCTTCGGAGGCGCTGATGAGTCCCTCATCGGTGTGGTGTTCTTCTGGAGCGTCGACGCCTTCCCCGAAGATGTCGTCCGGAATCACCGTCGACGAGTGTGGCATGGTTCTTCTGGCCCTTCGGTCTCAAATGGTTTTCTTGGACCGGAAGGACTTGCACGCCGGACAGTCTCGAGCCTCGTGTTCAGGGGAGAGGCAGAGATGACATACTTCGGGGAGATCGGTGTGGGGGAATTTGGACCCACATTGAGGGCACTTCTTGAAGGGAGTCCTTTCCATTAGCCAGGACCGGAGCTTGGGTAGGCCCGAAGGCAGTCGTCGACGACTGGAATCGAAGGTTCTTGTCGATGAGAGCCGCGTCGAGTGGGGAGATCGCGAAAGAAAACAATACTGCGAATTGGGGTGAGGATTGCGCGTCGATCGTCTAACTGGAAGCTGTTCGGAACCGGAGCGCGAAGATCACATCCGAGCCCGATGGCGGAAAAAAACAATCTGAGGATGGAGCCGAAGCCCATGCGCAAACGATCCAAAGGAGGAGTCACCGACCTCGTGACTTCCAAAGACGTTCCAAAAGGAAAAACAACTGCAAACATCCGGGCCCAACACCAGATGGCGATCTATGCACAAGTGTGTAATCTGCAGCTCATATGCCTCGAACATAAGGGTTGTTGAAAACATTTTATATACAACTTCCCTCATTAAATACTGGGTTTGGTTTGAAATCTTCTCAATATTTTGCTTCTCCCATTCAATATTTTACGTGGATCACAACGTTGCTGCACACTATTTTTGACATCTTTATTACTATACAAGTAAAAACAATTTAATTCTAGAACTTACCAGACCCTTTTTTGCCATTTTTCCTGAAATATTTAAGCTACAGTAATACAGACCGCGTTGTGACTGCTGCGTGAGACATTACCATCATTGTATGAATACAGTCTTGAACAAATCCTTAGGGAACATAGTCTTTTCTCACTGTTCATCCACATTCACATGGAATACTGGATAGCCCAAAAGAGATCATCAAAATAATGGTCACACAACAATGCAGTGCTCTTTCCTGGTCATTTAGCCGCACAGAAAGGCCGTTTTGATGAAGACCATATTCCCTATGTATAGACATACCATACTACATTAAATCCATATACTTGAGGAAATATAATTCGAAATGCATCTCTGACTACCATCATGGTAAGAATTGCCTTCAACAAGGGTGTAGATGTCACTAATGCTCAGGCCTATAATCCAGCAGAGAATGTTTGACCTATTTGCCTCTTTTGAAAATGATTTTTTTACAGTCCCTATTTATTTGATGAGATTAGGTTACTTACCTGCACCCCCAATCTCAAAACTCTTCCAACACTGCTGCTCATTTACTTCTTACAAGAGTCTGTCATTTGGCAAGAATAAATGGTAATAGCACCCTAACAGGGTCTCAAAAATGTTTGACAACCAGCATAACAAAGGCCCTTTCTGGCAGTACCTACTATTGCAAATGTGCATGGTCTGAACAAAATAGTACAAAGCCTGTGTTACCAACTACAGCAAACACTTTAATATACTCTGGCAGCTACATAAGTAAAGGCAAACATGAGTTTATTGCTTAATCCTTAACCATAAAACACACTGTGCAGCTGCCAATGGCATGTCTTTGTTAATTTCCAGTTTTGTGGAATATCGTCCGCAGGTTCTTAAAAAACGTGCAGTTGTCTGCCATCTAAAACAATGCTTAGGGCTAATCTACCTCAATCGCATTCAAACGATCAGCAAGGAAACAATCCCTAGCAAAAGCTTGAAAACAAGAGGGCTTAAAAATTTAGAAAATGACAACCTAAATAAAAAACTATTAATAATAAAAAAATAACATCATCTTACAAAGAACAAACAGGCGGTGTCAATGAGCTAGCATAATGTGTAGAACAACTGCCCAGATTTATTCACCAAAATTTGGCCAAATGATATAGTATGTAAATATATAATAAATCTTTTTTGACGTTTTCACCTACGGACTATTTGGTTGTACGTGAATTAGAGGTATAAAAATTAGAAAGGATATACAGACACTCTTAGGAGATGGCCAACAGTGGCGAAAGACAAAATCTATAGTCTCTTCTTTCTCTAAAAACTCACATTGGGCGAGTATCTGGTTTTTAGTATGCCGTGAATACTAGTAAGTTGCAAACAAGAGAACAGAAGAAAACAGTCTCACCTGAGCAACATTCCATGGCATTGGTTGAGTTGGCTGCACCCCATAGACAGGTTGCGGTATCCCAATGCCGAAACTGGCTTGCTGTCCCATCATTCCATTTGGGTGGCCCATCATGGTGGGTTGAATATTGCTCATGTACCCTGCTGGAATACCCATGGAAGCAACCATGCCAGGATTTGGAGCCATCATGCCGCCAATTAATCCTCCTGCCTGAGCCACACCTGGAAAGCCACTGTAGGCTGTGGGATACGCCATAGGCGGAGTAGGTGTCATGTACATTGCACCTGAAAAAATGCACAAAGAAAAATTATAGAGAAAAAGAGAAACCAGGTGGTACCTGATGTGATGATGAGTGTGTTTAGAACAGATGGTTTAAAAAAAAAAAACTGTACATCAGCAGCAAGTGGTTTGCACAATGCGTTACTTGAAACATACCCCTAGAACACAAAGACACAGATCCTGTTTCCATGGATTACCCATTGTTTAAAAGTTAGTGCTTCATTGAGTACACTGTATTTTCAATAATGTAAGAAACCCAAAAAATAATTCTCTAGGACTTACCTTAAAATAAGGTTATTATTTTGCAGCTATTTACAATCGAGACACTTTTTGCATTACAGACATAGATGCTTTACATGAACATATTCCAAACAGATGAGAACGGACCTCAGACGGTGTGAAGGTGGGAAGGGAAGTATTGACCAACCACACATAGCTGCCTATGTGTCCATTTGTAGAACATATTTTCTGTATTAGACACAGAAACTTGCCATTCGCTTCAAGTGCTTTGGAAGACAGGCAACAGTGTATCCCCCAAAAAGGACACAGATATATAGGGTAACTCCATAGAATGCACCCAGCACTGAGAAGGAACACAGCTGTCACCGTTTTGCAGAACGTGCCGACTACAAAAGCTTCAGAGAAAAATCTCATCATATAAATGCAACACAGCCATAGAATGAATCCATCACTCTGACGCATACCACAAGCCTGTGAAAACTAAACACCATCATGACAACAAAACACAGCATTTGTCAGAGAACAGGACCTTCATTGCAACACGTTTACAGGGAACACTTTTCATGGTCATGGATAAACATATATTTGCGCTACTAAAAGAAAGAAAATACAAAACTATGCATAATGGTGAAGCTGTGGGAGCAGAGAAGATGCCAAGTGAGACTGAAGCATGGACTAGATGCTCTTTGGACTAATGGCTCCTCATGGTAGTAATGCTTTCTTTGGTGGAGCAGATTTGTGGTTCATTTTTTTACCTGTGCAAAGTTGCTTTCGATTTTTATAAGCATTTTGTTGGTGCTTCAGAACTGTACAAGACCAAATGCATGGTGCACTTGTAACGAAATAGTACTGCATGAACTGGCCTGACAGACACCAGCAGTGAAACAATGACCCCTACATTTTGAAGAAACACCTTCACAGGGTAATTTTCCATCATTGTGCAACAAGCTAAATTTGACTAATACATGAGTTTTATTGTTTGCAGTGTCTACTTGTGCAGTCATTGACTTATGAAGTGCACCTCTAAAATATTTGGTTGTCCTCTGTCCTTGGATGTAGCAGTGGATGGTGTAAAGGAATTCTCATCAACAGCAAAGATTACTTGACTTTTTTCTTTACAAATCTGTAAGCCTCAGTCTGAGGGTGACCTCCCCAATTACACGAAATAGAAATCTCTAAACCAGCCCACTACCGGTGAAACATACTGTTGGTGCTTTATGAAAGTGTTTCTGCCTGTCCACAGAGCAAGCATTAGCTGCAGTTTGAGATGCTGTCTTCCATGTACTTTTACCTGTAGCAGGCATACATTTTCCATAAGTGCCAGACAAAAGTAAGGCCCATGCCAAACTTAGGCTGCGGGAGTCAAGGCATCAACCTATATCGCTGGGTGGTATAAAAGGGTTTAAGCATACCTTTTCAAACGCACGATCGATTTCTTCTGCTTCTCTATCTGAAGGCATGTCTAAAACCTTGACTGGTTTTTCACCATTAACCAGTACAGTCTCAGCAAGGAGTGAATTTTCATGGTAAAAATAAATAACCCTTTCTCTTGCAACAGTAAAAAAAAAAAAAAAACACAGAATCAAGAGCAGATTATATAGTATGCTTGAATAAATCCAAGCCAGCTGCTACCTCCTAACTCAGCCAGATGATCCACTCCCTTCTTCGCTAGATGCTGCAACAAATAAGGGTAGCTGTCCAAATAAACAGCAGAGTTCAGGGTCCTCCATGCCAGAGAAGCAGAGCACAAACTGTCTCTGAAAAGACAATGCTGCAGTGAAGACTAAGTAAAAAAGCATTAGCCTCTTTCTCTTGAGGAGGGATTCATTTAAAGACACATGAAGCAAGAAGTCAGCTAGTGGGGGATTATTGAGAAAGATGGAATTCCTATAGCCTTATATTTCTAAATTAGAATTACACAACAAGAGACAGTTTTTTCTACAACCTTCGCACATCCTCCCAAATACAACTAATTCTACACACAAATGTGTGGAGGCCCTGGAAAGCTTAGTTATGTGTATACCCTGGATATTTCCTTTTATTTAATGAGTATGCATATCATGGTTAAAAACAGTGATGGCATGTTCAATGAAGACACGATGGTTCGACATATTTCAGCTGAATAAAGTTTTGCCCATACTTGTCACTCTGCTTTCATCAGGGCTTCTATACCTCCCTGCAGATCTCTTCCTAATTGCAGAAGAGGGTGTTCGAAAGGAGGCATAAGGCTTTAACTTCGATATTATGATAGCAAACCGGTAGGATAAATTGAAATAGAATAAGCATTAAGTAACAATGGGTAATCTCATAACGCCCTCTGCTATTGTGAAGCCCTTTGCATTCATGTGGAGATACATGTACAATACATGCCCCGAAATAGGCACAAAACTCAATATATACAGGGTACTCACGGCATATGCGAGACACTGCTATATATGGTATAAAGATGTGACTATACTTTAATAACATTCTAACTCACCTTATTTGAATTTTATTTTAACCTAATTTGTGGTGATGAAGTGCATTTCAAGAAAGCCATAGCATATGAGAACTTGAAGGAATGGCTGGCACATTATCATTCATATAAAACACATAAAAGGTGATGGGAGGCACTCTTGCAATAAGTTTAACCACTACAGGCAATCGCTCGGGTAGCATTGCAACCCATTGTTCTTTTGCCCATTACTGCATCGTGGTTAGGACCTAACCATATGGAAAACAGTTGTGACCCTGCTACAACAGGAACTGTCCAGACCTTCAATTATAATCTTTCTAGTGAATACGCCATCTACCCACAGACTCCTCACTTTTTGAATATTCTCCCAGTCATCAGACTAGTCTGGAAAACTTCTCAAAAGATCTTCCCAGAAAGTAGTGGGCGTTGGGTCCATTAGACCCTGGAAATGAAGTAGCCGACCCCATTCAGCACCGCCATGCTCATACAAATGTCAGTTTGTCATCTTTTCTTTGCACTGCTGAGACAGGGGGATAAGAAGGATATCAGATAAGCTATGTAGGGCAACATCAGAAAACTGGAAACGTATTATGCCGGTCCATAATGATCCAACAACAGGGGAAGTTGAAGGGGTGAGTGAAGAATCTGTAAATAGAAGGTATTTATCAGAAAAAACGATACAAAAAGGTAAGTAACTCTTTCTTCTGATGGATACTTCTACCTACAGATTTCTCACTAGCATAATAGATCACTAAACAATATCTACCTGCGGGATATAGGGCCTTGATGAATGTTTATACCAGGGAGTCCTGTAGCACAAATCAGAAAACGTGCATGTCCCTCTTCACTTCAGAACCCAGGCAATAGTGCTTGGCCAAGGTATGAATGAAAAAGTGTGTGGCGCCTCTGCAAATGTCAGCTCCAGGAACTTTACTAGCCAAAACAGATGTTGAGGATTTGGCACTTGTACAGTGTGTTCGAATAGCCTCATGGAGATCTCTATGAGCCATGGCATATCAGATACATAAAATAATCCATCCAGGTAAAGCCATTTTCTGTTGCCTAAATAACTCATGAAACGCGGATCAGCCTCACGGATGTACTTTGTGCAGCCAATGCAAAAACAAACTCCATTTTTAATCCAGCCTGGTCAGTCTCTCCTTCTCCTAGGTAGGCTGCAGGGGTGTAACACAGGCCCCTGCAGTGTGAGGGGCCCCCTAACCTCCAGAAGGCCCCCTCAGCACTGCACTTCGGACAGAGAGCTCCAGATTGAGTCTGGAGGGGGCCACTCCATGTACCCTGCAGGGGGCCCCCTCAAGTTTCGTTACGATACTGGTAGGCTGAGGGAGTGTAGGGGGTGAGAGATAGAAGGATGACAGTGTTATGGATTGACCCAGATGGAAGGGGGTCACCACCATCGGAAGAAAAGCAGCTCTGGTTCTGAGACCTTGTTGGGATAAAAATGGTGAAGGGACGACGGGCGCTCACTGTTTGCAACTAACTCACACTACTGGCCAAAGTAACGGCAACTAGGGAAACTATCTTAAGAGTTAAATGTCTTAAGGAACAACTATGATGTAAGAACCAGATTTAAATTCCCATGTGAATTAACAAAAGGAGTGGAAGGAAACATATTGATCAGACCTATCAAGACTTGCAAAATAATGGGGGTGGGGACTTGAAAAGGGATGGCTAATCTGGTATGCAAATGAAAGTCGACAAAGCCGCTAGATACCCCTTCATTTTACCCAGAGCACAGCCTTCCAGAGCCAAAGAAAGTACTAACTTGAGGATGTCAGATCAACCTGCTTTCAAGGAGTCAATCTGATTATCTGTGCCAGAGTACAACAAGTTACTTATCTTCGGTAATGCCTTAATCTGCTACAGACTCTATCTAGCCCCAGATTCCCACCTTAGAATTATCCCAAGGCATTAGACTAGATCTGGTAATTTTTCGTGAGCAGTACCCCTGCACGCTGGTAGGTGGCACCGATTGGTGCTGCGTGACGTCATCCGTGTCGGATGTGAAGTGGTTTCCATACCAGGAGCGTGGAGCCACAAAGAACACTGACCACTGGTGTGGAAACTTGGGCCCTGAAAGGGGAACAACCCAGTCCCTAGCAATCTGCTCGTGGAGCGGGGACGATGGGTGGGTCAGTAAGGAATCTGCAGCTAGATAGGCTCTACCATAAGAGGTGTTACCGAAGGTAAGTAACTTGCTCAGCTGATGGAGACTTCTAAATGCAGATTCCTCACTTTAGAATAGATAACCAAGCAATACTCCCCAGAGGTGGGTTCGCAAAACAATTTCAAACCAAACAGACTTGCAAGACCAAATGGGCAAAGAGCCCATCGTGACAGACTGGACTGTACTGTACAGGCAGTAGTGTTTAGTAAACATGTTCAGAGAGACCCATGTTGCTGCCAGGCAGAGGTCCAGGACCGGGACTCCGCGTGCGAACGCAGTGGTCATATCCTTGGCTCTGGAGGAAGGAGCTTGCAAACCCTCAGGGGGCTGCTTCTTGGCCAGTGTGTAGCAGATCTTAATGCAGAACACCCTTCATCGGGAGATGGTGCGCTTCTGCAAAGCCCTTTCCTTCTTCGCTCTAACTTACCCCACGAAGTTGGTCATCCACCCAGAATTCTTTCATGTGGTCGTGAAGGTAGAAAGACAATGCTCTTTTTGGGTCCAGTCAGTGAAGTTGCCCCTCTTCTTTAGAGGGATGTGGCAGAGCGAATAAAGTAGGCAGGGTGATCGACTGGCCTACATGAAAGGGAGGGACAACTTTCGGCAGAAAGGAAGCTCTGGTTCGAAGAATCAGCTCATCTGGGTAGACGTTCAAATTCAAAGGCTTCAATGACAAACCCTAAAGCTCATTGACACTCCAGGCAGACGTTATTGGCACCAGGAAGGATGTCTTAATGGTAAGGGGCCTGAGAGGACAGTTGTGCAAAGGCTCAAAGGGTGCGCAAATCAGGAACGTCAGGGCTAGGTGAAGGCTCCACTGAGGCATGATGAAAGGAAGAGGAGGAAACATTTGTTGAAAACCTTTCAAGAACCTATGTACAATTGGGGATTGGAAGACAGATTGCTGGTCAGGCAACAGCAGAAAGGACGATATAGCCGTAAGGTAACCCTTTAAGGTGCCCAGAGCAGAGCCCTGCTGGGCCATGGAAAGAATAAAGAAAATAACCTGAGCAAGAGGAGCAGAAAGGGGGTCAGTCTGTTTTTCTGCACACCATGCCACAATCTTGCCCCAGTGGCAGGCGTATACCGTTTTAGTGAAGAGACGCCTGGCTGCCCGAATAACATCGCAGACTACTGGTGGAAGGTCGAAAGCTGTCAACTGTTGCCTCTCAATCTCCACGCAAGAAGGCAGAGTGTTGACAGGCTTGGGTGGAGAAACCTCCCCTGCTGCTGCAACAGAAGATCCTCCGGAAGAGGTAGCCTTATCAGAGGACTGATTGCCAAGCTCAACAGCTCGGGATACAAAACTCTAAGCACAGGCCGGAACCAGATGGATGGCTGGGGCCTGGTCGGCCTGACCTTCTTGAGAACTTTGGGCAGGAGTGGTATGGACAAGAAGGTATACAGGAGGCCTGAGCTCCACTCGAGGCAAAAAGTGTCTGCGAGCAAGAGCTGCCTTGGAAACTCCAGTGCACAGAACTGCTGACATTGCGCATTCTCAGTAGTGGCGAACAGATCTAACCAAGTATCTCCCCACTGCTGAAAGACCCCTGCGGATGGAGATGCCATTGGCGATCCACTACGCATCTTGAGCTAAGTTTTTCCACCCTGATGTTCAGAGAGCTCGCCAGGTGTTGAACCCTCAGGGATATGCCGCGACCCTCCAGCCATGTCCAGAGACACAGGGCCTCTTGACAAACGACCCATGAGCTGATCTCACATCACCCTGTTTGTTGCAGTAACACATAGCAGTGGTGTTGTCCATGAACACCAGCACTAGCCTTCCCTTGATGGAGGGTAGAAAGGCTTTCAATGCCAGCCGGATCACCCGGAGCTCCAGGTGGTTGATCTGGAGTTAGGATTTCACCGAAGATCAGAGGCCTTCTATCTCCACCTCTACCAGATGGCTGCCCCATCCCAGGAGTAACACATCTGTCACCAATGTCAGATCTAGATGGGGTAGGGAGAGGGGTTTGTCGATGACCCTTTGTGGTTTGTTAACCACCACTGCAGATCTTTTGCAGTTGCCTCCGAGATAGGGACCATGTCAGATAGATTTCTCTGATGCTGCGCCCACTGGAACTCCAGGTCACATTGCTAAGCCCACTTATGGCAGCGGGAATGCATCATAAGCAGGATGTAGTAGGCCATTAGGCCCAGCAGCTTCAGAGTCCATCTCACCCAAACCCAGGCGAGAGGCTGAAAAATCAGTATCATAGCCTGAATATCCTGGACTCGCCGCTCGTGAGGATAGGTCCGAAACTTAGCTGTCTACAGAACAGCTTTGATCAAGGGAGCGTCTGATAGGAAGTCAGGTGGGACTTCGGCATGTTGATAGTGAACCCCGGCGAGAGCAAGAGGTTCACCGTAGTCTGAAGGTGGGAGATGACTACTGGGTGCGAACCCACCTTTCACAGCCAGTCGTCGAGGTAGGTGAAGACTGAAATCCCCAACCTCAGCAGATGAGCTGCGACCATTGCCATCACCTTGGTGAACACCCGAGGGGAGCTGATAAGGCAGTAGAGGAGCACAGCAAACTGAAAATGCTTGTGGCACACCGTGTATCGCAGATAGCGTCTGTAGTCAGCAGGAAAAGGATGTGGAAATAAGCGTACTTCAAGTCCAATGTTACTATCCAGTCTCCCGGGTCCAGTGCAGGAACACCTGTGAAAGCATGAGCATTCTGAATTTCTCCTTCTTCAAGAAGAGGTTGAAAATGCATAGATCGATAACAGGACCTCGCCTTTTTTGGTGCCAGAAAGTAGAGGGAATAATAACCACGACCTACTTCTGACGCGAGCACTCTGTCTTTGTCTACCTTGGCCATGAGAGCCTGCAATTCTTGATGGAGTATGAAGAGGTGGTCCTTCGTCTGCCAGTCGTTGGTGGGTAGGATGGGCTGAGGGGGAGAGTAGTCCCTTTGGAAAACTTGAGGTACCCATCGATCTGATGTTACTGACCGCTAGTGGGAGAGGTGATAGCGTATCCTCCCTCCTACTTGGTGCCCATCATGATCTGAGGGAGAACTAAAGAGGCTTGGAGGCAACAGCTGCTGGGAGGTTGTAGATGACCTGACCGCTGGCCACCTGTCATACATGGTCGCTGGGACTTGCGCCCTTGGCCACGAAAAGGCTGGCAAGCCTGTTGGCTGTGGTGGCTGGGAGGGTAAGAGCGCAGTTAGGAGATCCCTTCCGAAGCCACAAAAATGAGGAAGGCGGATTGAGGTGGATGAGGGGCCATAGACCACCCCAAGTACCTGGCCGTATCTCTGCTGTCCTTTAAGTGCACGAGCGTTGAATTTGCCTTCTCTCCAAATAGGCGAGAGTCATCAAAGGGCATGTCCATGAGGTACATCCCCTGAAAAGACAGATGTTCTCAGCCAGACGTGGCACTGCAATGCTATCAATCATAAATTCACTTACCTAGCAAGTTGGCCGTGTCAAATCCACATCCGATAGAGAACTTTGTAACATCTCTCCCATCTGCAACTACCTGACAGAGTATGGCCCAGGCCTCCTCCGGACCATAGGCAGCACTTGCGCAACAGACTCCCAAAGAGTATGGGAATAAAAGCCCAATAGACACGCAGTGTTCCCAACCGCAATGTCAGGCTGGTGGAAGAGCAGATTCTCTGACCGAAGGTATCTAGCATCTTGGATTCCATATTCAGTAGAGTGATAGGGAACGAACCAAAGTGACTATTGGATGAGGAAGCTTGGACCACAAAGATCTCCAGGGTGGGGTGCTGGGTAGGAAAACTGGGATCCTCAGGAGCAGGGCGATGAAAGCGGGCAATCACCCTATTCACAGGAGCCCTTGTGCAGGGCTTGGACCAGGCCCAAGGAGGACATTTGTAAGGGCTTCATTAAAAGGGACTAAGGGTTCTGAGGGGGAAACTCCAGACTGAAAAACTTCAGTCACATTAGTTTTGACTGCTACTGAGGGCAAGTTAAGGTTTAAGACCTCAGCCGCCCTACGCACCACCATAGCAAAAGAGGCTCCCTCTTCTGAAGTTAAATTAGGCGGGGAAATCACACTAGTCTTAGGTGAGGTATCTAACTCACTGGCCTGTCTCAGATCTTCATACCAGTTGTCCTCCTACACTGGTTCTTCTTGATTAAGGTCCAAAGACCACTCCCAAACGTCTCCGGGGATGCAAATTAAATAAGGTACTGGCTCTGCTCCGGGGAGAAAGTTCTCGGTTGGTATCAGACAACGCCCATCCGCCTCCGTGTCGGAGTCTGTCTGACAATGGAAATGGCGCCACCCAGGGAATTGGCACTGGAGTAGCCGCCGAGGAAGGTCTCACTGGCGACTCATCTCTAGATCCAGCAAGGGCTCCTTGGGGTCCGACTGGCGCTGAGGGCGAACCAGCAGGCGTATTCCCAGTAGGGGCCCCTCCCACACCCATGGAGCCCTAAAGTGCTCCAGAGTGGCCGGGCTGCCCAAAAATGAGATGCATGGCCTCATAAAATTCCTTCAATTGGGTTGGGGTGCACCGGGAAAATCTGGGAAGCAGGGAGTTAACCTAGGATCATGCACCATCGACTTGCAAGCCTAGAGTGCAGATGCTCCTGTGTCTCATCGGATGAATTCCACAGCCGAGGGGAAGTCAAAGAGCGTTTGGATTTCTTTAACTACTTATGCTTGCGGGACTTCCAACTTCCCTGAAGACTTTGAATGTGAGGATGAACATCGAGACAGGCTTTGTGAACAGTCCCAGGACCTCCCAGGCTGACGGGACCTCTAGAGTTGAGCAAGTGCCTTGGGGTGCATGGCACAGCACTCCGAACATGCCTTGGTGTCGAGTCCCGGCTCCAGGTATCACACCAAGTAGGATCTGTCACGGACATTTGCCAATGATAGACTCCACATTGTTTGAAATCAGCCAATTTCTTGGGTGACATCCTCATATTAGGAAATAAATCTCACAAACACTGACTAAGTTGAAAAATTCAGTCAAAACGTGATTGAGGGGTAGTTCAATTCAGATCAACGTTAACTGGGGCAGAAAGAAAAGAACTGACATCAGCACACCAAAGTGGTACCTATGTGGGTACCGCGGACATCACTTGTGGCATGGACAACTTCTCATACCGGTGCGAGGGGCACTGCTAGTAGATCTTCCGCATCCAGCCTGACATCTGGGGATATTTAAAGGTAAGGGATCTGAGGCTAGAAGTCCCTATCAGATCCATAACTACTGAAGAGTTCTTAGCTTACTCAATATTTTTAATCCAAAAAGCCTTACTTTTGTTAAGCAAGAAAATAATTTTTTTAACATTTTGGTAAAGAGACTTTTTCTATAGTCTGGGTGTTTGTGTTTCCACCAAAATATGTCTGCCAGGAACTTTGTTTTTCCCCGTTTAGTCAAAAGGCTGTATAGTGATCCAAGTTTAAGGCACAGCAGCTACAAGTCTTATAAAAGAAAGAAGGGCCGCCCTCAAGAGGTGGAGGATGCAGAGTATGTGAGAAATTAAAGTGTACCTTGAGCTGGCAATGAAGGCGCCTGGGACCCATAGAGGGACAGGATGGAATCTTTGGACATCTTCTTTCCAGACTCTTCAGCTTTACTGCCAGACTCAGGAAACAGATTCAGGTTCTCAGGGACGGAGCAGGAGCTTCCAGTGATGGGTGCAGAAGGAAGTACCTAGGAAAAGTGACAAATTATACAGAAGGATGTCAGATACTTTCAATGTATTTGCATAACACTCAAACCTTGTGCCAGTAGGTTGCAGATAATGGAATCACAAGGCTGTTTCTTTCCAAGAAGCTGAAATCCGCAGAGAAACTCAGAGTAAATTAATGAACTCTAATATTTTTCCACTTTAAATGGTTTTACACCCCTCATCTGAGTTTCGCACTCAAAGCAGTTAGAAATAAAGGTGCTAAGCGTACAGGCACAGGGTACTATGAACCTCCAATAGTAGATTGTGCTACACAATTCTAAAAACAAATCAAAATGAAAATGGAGGATATGTATCTTGAACTAGATAGAACTAGCTGTGGATATACTGACAATACAAGCTGATAATCTAGATATAGTTGTGATAAATGAAACAGTGAAAACACTAACTCATTTAGCTATGATTATATGGACAGATGTACAGGTATGTATTTTGTCTCTCTTGCTGTATCTGAACATCCATATTAGATAGATACATAATGAGAAACTGTAATATGGCCCCATTTTGCTTTTGAGCGATTCTGATGACATTATAAACCAAAACGGCAAGTAGTTTGTAAGTGCCACCAGAACATGGCAATAAAGGACCATATTACAGGCTAAGTATGTATTTTTATATTACATGTTTCTTGTGAGGGAGGTAGCTTGAAAAGGTATATTTCAAAGAGAAAAAAATAACTAAAATGCTGGACTATAGTGCTTTGCTGTCTCTAGGAAAAAGAGAAGAAAAGTACTGACCTATGGGGTTAATCATGTAGTAAAGAACGTAGAATGTAAAAAAGAAAACACCCTTTGGTGTGTTAAAAAAAGCATTGTCTGTAGAAGTTGAAAGACTTTTAACCATGTTCCCTGGAAGGTGACTGGAACAAGAATGTTCAGGTTTGGGCCATCATTTGTGAAAAAAAATCTTGATTAAACAATAGACAGCAGTAAAGCTGCGGAGAGCGTTTTGGGACTGTTCTATGGCAGCAAAACACATATTTCACAACGAACTGCGAAAATGTTCAGTCCCTAAAATGTTCAGTCCCTGTGAAATTTAGGGTTTTTAATACTACTGCATTGTGTGCAATAAAAAGGACCTACAAGCTATAAATGTTTACAGTATGTATCTAATTAGGTTTAGAGTTTAATATGCATGTATTACCGTTGTGCGAGTGGGGGTCATGATTCAAAAGAGGTGAAAACTCGAGTAGGTCAAGATGCCCCTTCCAGTCTCTCAACAATTGTAATAAAAGGCATATTACACTCAGTGGATCTGCATATATGAGAACAAGGGTTTAGCCCTATGCACTCACAAAATACTGTATTAATTTAGCTGAATTGTGGAAAGAACATAGAATTTGCTTCACACAGCAGTAGCAAATGAGTAAACTTGTGTTTACAATATACTGGATAAAGTACACACTGCAGTACATAATAAGAATATTGCAAGTCACCGAGGAGTTTCGTTGACAATGTAGAGCAGGGGTCTCCAACCTTTTCTGTAGTGAGGGCTACTTCTGCTCAAGGAAAGTCTTCCTGAGCTACTAGCAAATTTTATACCTGTAAAATAGTGACTACAACTACACTATGACCACCCAAAGCAAGATTTTCAGTAATTACCACCCAAGTATACCAAGTGCGGTTACCAGCAGAAATGCTGGGATAAAGTTCTTCAGGACGGTTAGAGGGGAGGCAACCTAGGGTGAGGTACAGTCAGGATACAGCCCCAGGGGAAGACCCACCTGCAGAGGATATAAATTACCCTCATTGCACCAGGGTCGAAACGTCGATACTCTCCCCCAGTGGGCCTGTACCAGATATCATCCCAGCCTGCCTTTTCACAGATGAATGCTCTCTGTGCATCATCAGAAAATCATGAAATGAATATTTGTAAATCCATAAGGGACTGGCCTATCTGTAAAACTGGTGCCACTATGAACCATGTCCAGTTTTACTAAGGATACCAGAATGTGTAATTGATTGGTTATTTGAATTTGCCTTTTGGATTCCCCTCCTTTATACCTGTCCTACCTCACGAACACTTTCCTTTTTCACACTCTCCTTGGAGCAACCTCTTTCTCTATTTGGAGCATTGAATATGGTGATCTGTTATACAAGTAACTAAATAATAAACAGTCACTATTGGAGCGATATTTTGTGCCTTTGTGTCTCTTGAGGATATACTTGTTTGCATTGTAAAGAAAATGGTGGTACATTAATGATACAATGCTAATTCTATATGTACTGGATGCCCTTTGACTAATGAATGTTTTTCATAACTGAATTGTAGCTTTAAAGAAGTCTAGGACCGTTGTTTCCTATACCAATCTATATCCAGGTCTGTTGACAATTGTGGGTTACCCCATTATATCATAATGGATGCTCACCATAGCACCACGGATGCCTGGATTATGCCAGTAATGCCCACCATTATACTGGGGCCACAATTGTGCCAAGGCTGGAAACCAGAAGGATAAGGGATAAGACCACATATCAGTCATGACCATTAAGATGCCAGGAATAGGTACATATAGGCCAGTCATGCTCAGAGTAGGTCTATGATGGCTGCCAGCAAACCACAACTAGACCAAAAATACCAAAATAGTCAAGGATGACCATAATTATGCCATTGGCACTATTATGTCAGCAATGGACACAATTATGCCAAATATAACACTTTTATCATGGGGCTAGCATATATATTTGGCGGTTCTTGGCACCAGGCATAGTTTCAGGAAGCAATAGTGTTTATTATGGGCACACACCTAAATGTTGATGAATCTCTTAATTTTCTCTGGTCTGGATCATACCCTGTTCTCCTCAGGTCTTGAGCTGATCATGCATCTAACTGACACATTTTCACTCTGACTCCTGCAGTCCCGCACGTTGGTGGGTCAGCACCGATTACAGCTCGGGCTATTGCTGCCATACTTTTTTGATGGTGCACTGTTCACACACGTGACTGATAAAGGAGGGACTACAACATGGTCAATCTCCTTGTGGCTCAATTATATTGAGATTGGATACAAACTTTCATGTAGCAGGTCCTATTAGCTGGCACAGTGTGTGTTCGAGTATTAGTATGAGTTACTGTGACAAGTTTGGCTGGCTGTCACTCTTAGGGTCTTGAGATGATCAGTGCTGCCTTCTTTAATAAGCACCTACTCTGAAATTGATGCTGGGCTTGACTTCACCTCAGAGAGCTACTTTGAAGGTACTGGCGAGCTACCAGTAGCTCCTGAGCTACTCGTTGGAGACCCCTGATGTAGAGGAATGAGTTGCTAAAAGGTCATGGAATCCTAAGGTGACTTGCAATTTCCTTATAATATATGACAGAGAAACGTTATTCCTTATAATACATGGTTACACCAACACCCTTCCCACTCACTGCTTAACTCCTTAGTGTGTTGCTCTTTCATATGAAATATGGGAAGACTAAACAATAAAAAGCAGTTAGATATTTGTTGCAAAAAGATTTTACAATCAGTTTGCCAGATTTCTTTTTTTTTTTTTTAAACGCTCTAGCTCAGAACAAGTATAAACCTGCATAGAGATTTCTCGCATAAATATGTTGCCATAAATAGCTCCTTTCTGCTAGTCGCTGTTCATTTTAAAAAAACAGATCAAAAGAAGAAAAGGCAGGTTTTGCTTTTGTTGTCTAAACTGCAGCTTTAATTATGTTGTGTTCCCTCCCTTTTCTCTTGGATGCTGGGTGTGGCAGGAGACATTATTATTATGAGGTCAGAACTCCATTGTAATGCCTTATTACAGATTAGGCGCTATGTCATTTATTTCCTACAGGGGACTAGAGAGGTCACAAAGTGCCTGTAATAAAGAAATTAGAGATAGGCTTTAGGGCCGGACTGGCAGTAGCGGGCACCGGGCATTTTCCTGGTGGGCTGGAAGGGTGGGGGCTGGTTTACAAGCAGTGGAGACCAGTTTTGCAGCAGTGCTGAAATATAGGCCCCCTGTAACAAACGGTAGCAGTGCTTCTCACTACCACTACCACACCACCTCCACACCCCACCCCCGGGGCAGGTCCAGCTGTATTGGGTTCCCAGTCCAGCCCTGATAGGCTTCTATACAGCAATTACAGGATCCCATGTATTAGAATATGGTTTGAAATATAGAATGTTTAACACCGCTAAAGGCATATGATGGAGATCTAATTGTACACCAATACAACATCTAGATGCAAACATTTCAATAAATAGGATGTGCATTCATAAAACATTCAATCTCTGAGAGCATTTTACCCCTCTTTGCTGGTGTGAAGATTCCACTATTCAACAAACCAGGTTAATCTCATAAGCTTTTGGCAACTACAAAACAAATACCTAAATCTCTCATTGGAGGTCTGCCATATTTAACATCATGATAAATAATTCTGCCATGTGTAAATAATCTTGTCATAACATTAGGCCTATGCACAACGAAGAGGTGAACGATCTGTGACAATTCTACTCTACAGGAAGAAGGTCCACTGTCTTCACTATTGAAACAGGATATTTAAACACAAGTTTCATTATAGTAAGTTCCTTATTTTTCTCTCCCATCTTAATATAACTTTTTTACCACTGCATTCCATATATGGCACTTTCAGAGCAAAGTTGTAAAAGATTTTCAGATCTGCAATCAAAGGCTACACAGACAGACAGATAAAGGTGTGAGGATATTTCTATGAAATAATTCAAGCTCTGGACACCACAGAACCTTAATTTTGTCAGTGATTCCTTCCTTTTAAAGCTATTTACCCAAAGGCACCAGGTATATTAGACATGAGGTTAAGGTCTTTGATACCCATATTTCTGTTAGAGCTGCAAAACCCCCCTCCAACACGGCCTCTGCAGTTAAAAGGGTGGCAAAATAGAAATTAATTAATAAACTTGACCGATTAAACAAAGGATAAGAGATGAATGTGATACGATGCTAATGAAATTCCATTTTGATTAAGGTAGTAGTTTCCTATTATCACACACTGGAGTTTGATACCGCTAAAGAAATCGGAGTCGCGCGTCTTGACAAATATTTTTACAAACAGGGAGCAGACCCATGTATGACATTAATACAGTAAAAACACATTAAGAAGTAAAAGAAAATGTGAAAAATGCCATTAATTGGGGTGCAGAGGAGTTAGAGGTTCAGTAAATCATAACAGTGGGGCAACATGATAATAAACATCCATGGGTGGAAGACTTGCAATCCGGATATGCAATCGCCTTGCTGGGCCCCAGGTTGCTCTTCCAGGACAAACAATTCTGAGAAGGTAGACCGGCCAGGTAGGTCATCGAGTCATTATGATAAATTATTCCTGCTCGCTATTCACACCCCCAACTCACTCAAACTCCTACAGCCTTGTTTGAAATTCTCACTGAGCAAAGTACAGTCACTGCTCTGGCGGCAACCCAAAGGAGGACTCAATAACTCCCGCCCTCTGCAAGTTACGGAAAAGAAGCAAATAACTCAAAGAGAATTACAGTAAGTTCAGAGACACACAAAGACTTCAACAAGCAAGCATCCAAGGATCTGTTCTACCATGCTACAACAATTGCTTTTATTTACCATACTAGTCCACACACGATCCCCACCTTACTAGAGTCCGAGAAAGAGATAGACGAGGGAGGACCAAAAAGATCTAATTCGTTTTGCAGCTTGTTGCTGGGCTTTCCATTTGGGACGCTGTTGTTGACTGGTGTGTCTAAGGAAGTAAGAAAAGAGAGAAGTTAGAAGTTGCTACTGAAAACACACTCTGCAGAGGCCAATTAAGAGGCGCAAAGGATCTCGGGACACTGAGCATCCATCTGTGTATCTGTGTAACACTTACAGTGGAGCATTTTCTTTTTTTTTTTTTTTTTTTTTTTACTTACCATAATGATGGTTACCCTTTTGAGTACAATAAAAATGTTTACCATCTTTGGGAGGTTTGAGAGGAGGGGCACTTTTCACTAGTTATAGGTTTAGCAGTCTTTAGTGATCTTTCTACTAAAATATGACAAATAGTATGAACATTAGCCTCAGAGGAGGCTCCCCTGCGGGAATAAAAACCCTGCCAGCCCGCGCTCTAGATGAAAGTGGTTCTCTCGAAGTCATGCATTGCAAGTCATCAACTCACACTGTGGGTGCATGGGTTCTCCATGGCTGCATCACAACACTGATTGTGAGCTACACTTAAAACCAAAACGGAGAACTAAGTCTGTTATGTGTTTTGTTAGGTTTAAAAGATTGACCTCGGACCAGAGATCTGAAGCAGTTATCTTTCATAGTAACATGTTCTGATTATTCCCAATCTGTAAATCTTCATCACTCTTGGCATCTTCCATAGATTGACATATTTAGACAACTCCCAGTCAGTAAATCTTCAGCACATTATATTGTAGTATTAACAGAACTGAATGCAGTAACAACCCTTGCTTTAGGACCAACTGTGCTTCTGCCTATTAGTGGGGACCCTAAACACTACTCACGAAGATCTTCTGCAGGCTGTAGGCAACTACTGTGCTATATCTCACCAGGAGAACTCTTTGTCACATTTTTAATGTATGAAAGATACCAACATGGAGAACTGTAGTTAAGGGCAAAGAACCTTTTTTTCCTCCAGCCTAGTTTCTTTCGTATAGATCTTTGTATAGAGTAAAAAGCATCACATAAAGCAGCAAATAAACAGTAGTAAGGGTCATATGTCTGGAATACACTCTGCAACTATTGTTTCTCTACAGTGCTTGACATTCTAGTAGTAGTGCTTATGAAATGTGTGGCAGCTGTCGTGCTGCTGTTTTGCAACGGTCTTGCAGAAGGAACTACTGCTGCTGTTCTGCTTGCAGAAAGGGCAGATACACTTACAAGCAGCAGTTAGGTTGCCTAAAAACAATGTTGTTTTTAGGCAATTCTGCTTCTATGCGCTTACCCAGACCTTAGCGCCAACATTCCAAGTCTAGGTTGAGTGTATTTGTGTGTGTGGCATGCATTATGCGTGCGAGCGACCCAGAGTAATGGAGAACTGTGGGATTCATTTTGGGGTATTTAGCTCGTGTGAAGAATAAAAATACGTGTCGTTAATGAAGTTAAGTACTAGGCTGAACAACCTTTTATTTAAAGGTGTGTATTTTGAGTGGTGAACTTGAGAACCTCTACTCTCCCTCCCCGAGAAGCCGGTTACATCTCGCCATCACTACCAGAGAGTTAAATGCTGAACGGGCTATACTTCACCCAGTATGCAAAGTTGGACAGACCTCGGGAGAGGGAAATTACCTCAGCCCCAGTGGCTGTGGCCCAGTTTTACCCTGCTTGGCCATGACCTCCCGAACTGGGTCTGACATATGCATTCTGGTTCATCTTGATGTTCATAGTTCCTGTCCGAAGATCCTTTCTACCTGGGCGACCAGGCTGTATTACTGCTGTATTCTCTATTATTTTGCTTCCAATAAAGAATTGCAAAAACAAAAAGAAAAATGCATAGTCTAGAGCTTGCATGGTCATAAATGGATCAATAAAGGGCAACGTCATAAGTACCTTCAATTACACTAGATATTTTACTCAATACTGGAGTAGCAAGGCTTCAAACAAGCTTTGTTTCACTGGTCTGCTTTAATCTGCAACACATTCCTGGACAGTAAACCCATGCCAGTCAACACAGCACACCTCTAAGATCAGTTACAAATGTTGATCTTTCAGCACTTGTCAAGTAGTTCACAGGCAAACCATAACAAAAAGCAGGTGGCTTACCTAAACCCAGCAAGTCCATGACTGGTTGGGCTGCTTTGAGGGGAACAGATTTGGATGGAGCAGGGTCCTCCTTCTTAAGAGTCTAGAGAAAAACACATAAACATGCCTAATTAACCATTTTCTCAGTCTCCGAGAATCCCATTTTGAAAATTCTGCAATGAACAAAAATCGAGCAAGGAATGCAGTTATAAACACACCAATGAGAATTTAAAAAAAGTGTCCTTACATGTATACCACACCCATCAAAAGGCCCACATTCAATTACCATTTTCACTTTTTCAAAGACTACTGGCGCCTTCCTGGTCTCTGGTGGTGGTTCGGCACTCTGTGAATCCGTTGGCTCTTTCTACGATGGGATGAGGGGAAAAAAGATTTAAAAGAATTAAATCAAGTATGCAAGATTTAAACCAATAATCATAAAAAAAAAAAAAAAAAAAAACAGAGGCAGGAATTAAAGTTCTATGTGATATTGGAGAGACGTTCACACTGGCCTCTGAAATAATGAAGGGCGAACTTGCGCGAACCAAGTGCACCCGGACCTTCTCCACACTGTTCAGGTCTGACCATGTTTGCATGGGGGTGTTGGGGAAGGGAATATAAAGGCTTGGGGTGGCAGTTAGTTCAAAGGCATGGGGATACTGAACGGCAGATGGAGACTGGATGGTGAAAGAGTGCAGATAAGCAGAAGAAGAGTGGGTAGACTGAGCCGCAGCTAAAGAGGGAGGTATTTAGGGTCACGCAAGGTTTGTGAGAAGCAGAGATGGTTGACATTACAAGCACAGAGTGAGGAGAGAAATTGCCATGGAGCTGTGGAAGGAGTTTGAGTAGCTGGAGGAGGTTTATTTTATTTAAAACTTTTATCCATTAAAGAAAACCAAGATACTGGCCTCGATCACTTCTGTAAAGTACATGTACAGCTATCAATCAAAGATCGCCTCCATCGCTTTGCAAAATTTGTTTTTACCTCAACAGGATGTTTAATTCTTTCTTACAATCTCTGCAAAACCTGCTGCAGTATACTTCCAGGGGTGAGGAAGTTCTGAATTTGCCAACAACCACATCCCTCTCAACTCATCTTTAGCCAATAAACCAAACAGCAGTCATAGTACCAAAATAACAATCCCAATCGAGGAACACCTTGAACATTCCTGCTCCAGTGTGAAGCCAGCTTCTCGCCTTTCTCCTCACTAACATAACATGCAACAACGTGTCTTTGGAAAGCGCACAGTCACCCGGGACGGCGCTTTGGCACAGTATTATAAATTATCGTTACCCAACTGAACGTTACTCATTTTATCGACCTCGGAAAATGATACAGTGGACCAGCAGGAATTTCCACCTGTGACCACTCAGCCAAACACACGTTCCTTCAGGGGAGGAGTTTGATTCCCGTGCCACCAGACCGACTCATTAACATGCTCATACTGTCTTTTTAATTGGGTCACTTTCTGATGTCCATTCTTTTATCAATCAAATATATTGCCTATCTACATCATTCAGATATATGGTTTCAAAGCCTCCAAAGTCTCCATTAGCACTAAACAGGGGTCTCCTAAATGCCACACTCCAAAAAATTCAGCAATATATCTCATCATCATGCCAACAGGTTAATGGTACTTTTCCATTTTAGTTGAAATGCCATCCACCTGCTCCAGCCCCACTTGACATAGCTGAAGCTTGTTATCTACTCTTTTCGTCAGAACAAAGCACATGGCAGAGGGGGCAGCTGAGTGACCGAGGATTTTTTGATGCAGTATTACAATACTTCTGCAATGGAGTTGACAAAGTGCAAAAAAAGAGGCTGGATGCTAGAATTTGTAAGGGTTTAGAGGGATGTATGGAGGTGAGATGCAGTGTGAAACCAGGGTTTGTAGGAAAGCGACCAATAAACGGCAGCTTCAGTAACACTCACCCGATAAGCGTTTATGTCCACACTTCTATCCAGGTATTTCTTCTTCTCATATTTCTCTCGGATGAATGATTCTACTGATCTGAGAATGTGTGATTAAGGTTAAATCATAAACAGACTGGAAGCCATTCCAGAATGGCAAACTAAGACAAGAATGGATTCAAACAAGTCAGAAGAACAAACCAAGTTAAAAGCAAGACCTAGAAACATCACATGTTGAATTACAATAGCATCCTAAGATAAGAAATACTGCATACAATTTAACCGATGTTCACATACACTAACCATACTGGGGGATGCTGGCAACCATTAGCTCCCTCCCCAGGACAAGGGGAATGAAACTGAAGACTGACTGGATATCTCTATAAGAGGGGCCGGATCACAGAAATACATGCAAAACTGCATCTTCAGGTGTACTTTACAGTGCGCAATGAATAAAATTTAAAAAGAAAACGCTAAAGGTAGAATGTGGCACAAGTGTTTTAAATTTTCTGTGGGGTGCACTGGCATTTTGAAGTACAAAGGTGGTAGCAATCCCAAAGGTATACAGAAATGTACTCAAAGGACTGCTGTTTTGCAGTTCCCTGATAAACAGTCTAGCAAGGAACACTGTTCACATCTGTAACTGACTGCCTCAACTTTCATGGTGCTGGGAACACATGGGTGCTAGTCATTCATAGGAGCTTCACACATGCAGTGTTCATATAAACTTTGGTGAGGTGTCAGAGCATGGCTGTGAGGTTCAGTCTTATAAGGCTATGGGGTTTCCACAGTCAGAAAGCTCGACTTTCGCCTTGCTAGACTTCGCACCCAATAGAGGGAGTCAACTTAAACCCTTACCTACCTGCTCTCCACAGTTACATTGTCAAGTGCAAACACTTCTGAAATCAAAGCATGATACATTCAATTCACTTTGTAAAACTACTCCATATAGGATTACCTTTGGCATCCGCATTTATCATGGTTTCCGTTCATTATTCCACCCACACCATCTTGTCAATTCACAACAACCTCCAAACCGACATCATTTTATTCCAATACATGCACCAATGTAAAGGTCCCCTGTGAACCTTTGAGGGAGGACCCAGATTCATATGCATTTATCAGTAACTACCATAAAGTAAAGAGTTTATGCAACTCTATACCTGTATTTTATTAATCTATGTGGACAGTGTTTTGTAGTCATCTGCAGAGCTCTATGCACATAAATATCACCTCAATTCACATTTAATTTATTAGCCCTCCACCCCCCGCAAGTGCAACAAAAAAATAATTCTGAAAGTAACAACTAGGTGGCCTGCGTCCAATATGTCCTCACATTGTAACCCAAGTACTCCACATGCATTTTCTTTTTGTGTTTCATAAATGGACTAAAAAACACAAAGTACTCTGGGCTACAAAAGAAAGCCTATCAAGAGGTGGGCAACTTGACAGATGTTCAGAACAGAGATTGCTCTCCCAAATACCAGTGCTGCTTCTTGTCCAAATGTAGACATACTGGACACCTAAAACATAATGTACAAATAGGTCATACAAATCAAAAGGATGCTGGTCCGTCTGTGGTCGCCTGAAGCTCTCCGGCAGATAAGCTTCATATAGTCTGTTGGCTTTTCTGTTGCCCATTTCTTGCATGCACTGATGAAGAGACTTCTGTTACAAACACTTGCACATAACGACCTGGATAGGTCACTTAAAAGCACAACTCCCCAGAAGTGTCCCATTACATTAAGGTGAACTCTGCTTTCTTCCACAATCAAACTTGTTGACATCCCATGATCAGCCACATTAAATGAACATTTTACACTCACTGTTATACAAAGCCACTTTTTATGTAGTATATTCATTGCAAGTATCCAGTAATATATAATGAAAGATTTTCAAAGTGTTGGTTAACCAGGCTGTAAGAACTTCAATTGTGGTGCTTAATGAAATAAGAAGACAGGAGGTTTTCCCAGACAAGAGTAAGAAACAAGGGGAAAATAGGATTGTAAATCAGGCCGCAAATCTCCACAATCAGCAAGAAACCAACTAAATAACATGTACACAATAAGATCCACGAGTTTAAAAAAAGTGCGACAAGGGGTCTACGAGCGAAAGTAGTGAGACTGGTTAAACAGTGAAAGCAATTGGTCCCATGCTCACCGTTATCTGTTCTTGTGTCCACTGGTCGAGGTTGACAGACTTCACCCTTGATATGTGAACCCCCAGATTGCGGTGGATTCCAGCGCATCGAATGCAGACAAAGACCCCAATGTTCCAAGATGCCCATCTTGGCCCTAAAGAAAAATGCACACAACAAATGAGGACTATATGTCACAGATAAGAAATGGCAACAGTATACAACCCATGAATTTGCATATTTGAAAACACCAATCTAAGTCTAGCTGCTAATCAATTTAGGCTGACTGTAAGAGTTTGCAGACTACAGAATTAATTGAATCCAATGGAGCATGGAATGTTTCAAGAACTGTTTTACTGATTAACTCATAAACAATTAGACATCCTGAGGCAAAATGTGCTCAAAGTTATGTTGTGCATATGTAGGACATGCCAGTGAACAACAAGTTACTTACCTTCGGTAATGCACTTTCTGGTGAATACTCTATTTAACCACAAATTCCTCAACATTTGATTATCCACAAGCACCAGACTGGATCCGAAAGACTGAACAATAATGCTCATGTACACTGGTAGGTGGGGTTGTGTGAATCTGCACCAATGTCCTTCTGCCTTGTAAATGACAAACTGTGTAGCATATAAGTGCCACTACGGTGTGTTGATGTCAGTTTTTATCTTAACCCTGGCCACACCCTCAGAAATGAGCTCAATAATGATCAGCAATTCCAGTGTGGAGATTTCTAGATTAGGACCATTTTAGATTGGGAAGAAGACAATTCATGCGAACGGGGAGGAGGAAGGGCAATAAAGAGCATTACCAAAAGTCAGTAACTTGTTCATCTGAGAGATTATTCCAACCTTATATTCCTCACCTTTAGAACAGACACCAAAGCAGTACCTCCCAAGGTGGTGGGTCTGTGGAATGGCTCAGATAAAGTCCTGCAGGACTAAGCGGACGACATGCCCTTCTCGTAGGACCTGGCTGTCAAGGCAGTAGCACTTCGTGAACGTGCAGTGTTTAATTTGTGCTGGTGCTTTCCGATGCTCACCACCAGCAGTTAATTGCCAGCACCGGGGCTAATGACTGTCTGCCACATGGTAGTGGTGTCTGCCAATTTAGGTACGAGCACAACAACTTCTGTTTATTATTTCAATTTACATTTCCCATTATTAGTATTTTTCTCCACAGCCATTCTTATAGCTTTGGAGCCCAGTAATAGTAGGAATTATCACACTTTTAAGAGTGTGATGATTAGTAGTGTGTTGGGGCTGTCATTGGCAGCGCTTCCAAGGGCAATGGATGGTGCAAGCTCTAGTGTCCTTCTGTCGAGGGCCCCGGCACTATATTTTTGACAAATTAAGCACTGTGAATGTGTGTACTGACGCACAAGTAGCAACCTCACAGATGCCAAGGACAAGCGCTCCGACTGTAAGCGCAGTAGTTGCAATCTTGGTCTTTGTGAAATGGGCCCTCGGTCCTTCTTGGCCAATGCGTAGCAGATGCAGAGGACTATCTACCTCAATAAAGTCCTTTTCTCCTTGCCCCATAGAATCCTACAAAGAGCTGAGCATTCACCTGATGTTCTTTAGTGCAATCGATATGGAAACTCAAAAGCTCATTTATGGGCAAGATGATGCAGTCTCTGCTCCTCTTTCGAGAGATGAGGTGTGGCAAGAACGTTGAAAGAGTGATGAATTGCTCAACATGAAAAGCAATAATCATTTTAGGCAAGAAGGTAGTCTTGGTCCACAGTACCACTTTGTCTGGAAAGAAGATGGCAAAAGGTGGCTGCACCAAGAGAGCCTGGAGTCCGCACATATGACGAGCTGAAGTCGCAACAACCAGAAATACAGTCTTCAAAGTCAGAATGGGAAGCTATGTATGGGATTGAATGGGGTGCAATTGAGGAAAGCAAGAACCAAATTAAGAACCTACTGTGGCATCGCAAATGGTTTTGGAGGAAATAAATCATTCAAATCTTGCAAAAACCTCATCACAGGTGCTTTAAATAGGGACAGTAAGTCAAATAAACCTAAAAAGGCTGAAAGAGCTAACACAGGACATCAACAGTGCTCGAATTAAGTCCTTGCTTGGTTCAAGATAAAACAAACAATAGGACATGAGACAGTTTTGCCTGTAATGGATCAGTATTGAGAGTGCCACACCAGGCTACCAACTTATCCCAGTGTTGGGTGTATACAGACTTAGTAGAGGGACACTTCGCATCCAAGATATCATCCACAAGCTCGGCAAGAAGATCGAATGTCATCAATTCCTGCTTCTCAAGTTTGTGTGCAAGACCCTGCCCTGCCGCTGCGATAGTCCTTACCTAAGGAGTAGCCTGATTAGAGGACAGATTCTAATGCCCAGAAGTTCTGTATACCACACTCTCCTTGCCAAATCCAAAGCCACTAAGATGACTTGAGCCCTGTCATTCAAGATATTCTTCAGAACTCAGGGCAGGAGAGCTAGTAGCAGAAGGGCGTACAGGAGTCCCTTCCCGTTCTCTATCCCAAATGTGTCTCAGAGAGAGCGCCTTTTTTTGAAACTCCAACATGCATATGTTTAGATATTGTGTGTTCTCTTCTGTGGTGAAAAGATCTAGCCAGAGTTCTCACGACTGAATGAATAACCTGTGCCACCTCAGAGTGTAATCATCACTCGTGAAATGCCAGGTACTGTTGGCTGAGCCCATCCGCCCTGGCATTCAAAGATCCCGCCCAGTGGTTCACGATCAGGCAATTACCCCATCCAGCTCCAGAAGGGAAGCATCTCCTGACACAGGAGCCAGAACCCCACTACGCTCTGCTTGTTGTACTACCAGATGGCGTGGTGTTGTCCGTGAGAACCTAAACCAGACTCCCTTTGATGGATGCAGGAAGTCTTTCTGTGCCAGGTAAATGGGCAATAACAGTATTAAGGCAGCACTCTGCAAAAAAATAAATAAAAAAAAAAAAAAAAAAAAAAAAAAAAAGATTCCTCTGATCTCGATCTCTCCCAGATAACCTCCCCAACCCAGCAGTGATGCCGATGTCAGAGGGGTGGGGGACTGCGAAGTTCGCGGTGCATTATGGACTGGACGTTACCTGCTTGATCCCAACCCTCAACCATCACCCATCACCCTGGAAGGACTGGGGTGCCTGTTATGGGCTAAGGGGACTGCAATTCCTTGATAGGGACAAAACTGATGAGGATACTGTCTCGCTGGGGTAGAAAGGATTAAAGAAAGAGCTATAGCAAGTCTTTATTTTAAATATTCTAGCAATGAACCGCCTTCTTGCCAAACATGGGTGACCCATCAAATGGCATGTCCATAAAAGAGCCTCACAGATCTCCAGAGAAGCCAGTGAATCACATCCAAGCATGTAGGCGAAGCACAACACTGGTTCCAACTGCTCTGCCCAAGCAGTTAATAGTGGGCGAATGTACTTTTGCTGTGTCCTGCCCATTTTGGATGGTTTGAGCCACATTGGCTCAAAATTCTTTGGGATGGCAAGATCTCACCAAGCATGCCCTACAAAGCATGGGTATACCTTCCTAGCAAGAAGCTGGCACTGACCGATTGGAGGACATCCACTTCCCAAAGGTCTCAAATCATTTTGACTCAGTCTGGTGTCGTTATGGGGAAAGAGTTGGGGTTGAGATAAAGGCATGATTTACCTGAATCAGAATAGACTACAGTTGGAACGGCATTGACATGAGACCTCGGCCAAGGATAAAATCAAAAGGTCTTAGCTAATGCCAGACCTAAAAAGATAAAGCACTTATGCATAATCATGGTAACTGGGCAGGCTTTTTAGCTCAAGATAATCATAAAATGCATTTACAATTACATGAATTGGTATGAAAGAGTGAACAAAAAATGCTTAAATATACAATATAGGTTATGAGATGCATATGTGACCCCAAAACCCTCCAAAAGGAAAACGACACGATTACAAAACCATCCATATTAAAAGAAATTGACAAACTGTGGAACGCAGCATCTCACACTACTGCTACATGGCATCTTGTGTTCTCTGTAGGCAACAAATCCAAATAGAGGACATCTTGTTCAAACACAGCATTATTTGAAGAGGTTTTATCAGATCAGTGAGGTCAGGGACTAGCTCTTGCTGACAAATTTTTAAAAAACAAACTGCATGCCTATTCAGAAGTTTCCTGTTGCAGACGGACTCTGACATTCAAATATTATATTCAGTGATAATTAAGGAAGCTGTGATGAACTCAGCAAGTTTGGGAAACAGTGAAGCAGGGGAAGGCCTTGCGAAGAGGAAAAGGGCAAAGTCAGATGGATACAATACATCACGGTGTCAGGTGGACAGAGAAAAAACCTTCCACTGTCATACTAGGCTCTCATGGGGGCAGGCACTCTTCACTATAGTTCAAAGCTCATCCTAGAATTAAAATGCCAACATTAATTTACAGAGACTTTGAAAAAGAGATTGTTCTGAAGAAGAAAAAAATAAAATAAAGACGTTCTTCACATTTTTTTCTATAAATTAGGGGCTTGTATTGTAATAGGGAACCTTATGAGTAAATATACATACATATCTCTATATATCCATCCATCCATCTATCCATCCATCCATCTATATATTCACTGAAAAAACCATAGGTTTCAGGCCTGATATAGTTAGGAATTAGCATTTAAAAAATCTTAGAAATTCACTGAAAAAACAATAGGTTTTAGGGGTGTTATAGTTAGCTGGACATTTCACTCGTACAAAACGATTGAAATGCCTCCGATATAGTCAGTGTGACTGACCAAAGATGTGTGAATAGTTGATTCAGTAGGTATCTGAAGTTAAAACTACACGTTATAACAGTTGTATGGGTGAGAGAATATCTTTATGGGTGTGGCGATGAGCAAATATATGTCTCAATGGTACATGTCCAACAAACTAGAAAAATAAAAGCCAGTGTATGTGTCAGTTGTTGTAAAATCACTTAGCAGGTAAGTAGTGTTATCGTTACTTTTTCTTACTCAGTGGTGGATCCTGGATCCAGCACAGGTGAATCTCCTGTAAACAGTTGAAAGAATGTGTTTAAGTCATACAGACGATTTTTTAGGAACATTTTTAGTTTGTGAAAATAGACACTTAGAAACTTTTCTACTTAAAAGCACACAATTGATTCCTATGGAAGGAAATGCAAGTTACTTGTAACTACGCTTAGAATTACTTTTGAGGGTCAGTGCTGGAATAAAAGATGCAGCCCTGGGTTCTCTACTGATAACAGGCGAGTAAATCGGAATAGTTCGGCTGATTTTAGAGGAATATTTGTACAATGGTAAAGGAAGGGGGCGGGGCCTGAGGTGACTTGTGCAAACACGCCCTGTGGCGCGTTTTAAGTTGGGGAATTGATTCCTCTTCAATCCTGCGGTCCCCTGGGGGCCAACTAGCCCACCAGGTACCTCCAGTATGCGTCAGGGAGCTGCGTTACAGAGCGGTGTTCAGAGGCCATGCCCCTTTTTACAACACTCTGCAACGCAGCTCTGTGGCGCTTACTGGAGGTACCTGGTGGGCTAGTTGGCCCCAAGGGGACCTCTCGATTGAAGAGGAATCAATTCCCCAACTTAAAACGCGCCACAGGGTGTGTTTGCACTGTATCACCTCAGGCACCGCCCCCTACCTTCACCACTGTGCAAACGCGCCCCGTGGCGCGTTTTAAGTTGGGGGATTAAGTCCCCTTGAATCCTGAGGTCCCCTAGCGGCCAACTAGGCCACCAGGTACCTCCAAGTAAGCGCCACGGGGCTGCATTGCAGAGAGGTGTAAAAAGGGATGTGGCCTCATTACACCTCTCTGCAACACAGCCCCCTGGCACATACTGGAGGTTCCTGGTGGGCTAGTTGGACCCCAGGGACCCCCAGTATTCAAGGGGAATTAGTTCCCCCGCTGCAAACACGCCAGGGGTCGCGTTTGCAGAGTGGTGTAAGGAGGGGGCGTGGCCGATACCGGTCTTTCTTATTTATTTTTTTGAAGGGGGGCTGTGTAGCCCCACTTCTTTTTCCATTTTTTTGGCCCTGGGGACCCCATCCCCCAGGGTCTGCCCCCAATTTTGGTGTTAAAAAATAAATAATTAAAATCGGGCCGCGTGGCCCCCCTCCTGAGGCCATAATTTGCCACGGGGACCCCATCCCCCGGGGCATGGGCTTTTTTTTTTTCATGGAGGGGGGCTGCATAGCCCCCCTCCTCTGGCCACTTTAAGTCCCCGGGGACCCCATACCCGGGGCGGCCATTTTTTATTTTCTAATTAAGGAGGGGGGCCACGTGGCCCCCTTCCCAGGCTACTTATGGCCCCGGGAACCGCATCCCCCAGGGCATGGCCTCTGTTTGGGGCGGTGGGGGTGGTCCCCAATCCCCCCACGGTCCCAGCCGGCTCCACGTGTACTGCGGGAGCCGGCATTGCTTTTCCACATGGGGAGCAGCTAACATGCTGCTCCCCATGTGGAGAAGCAATCAGCTTTGCTTCATTGAAGCGAGAGCAGTTTTCCCTGCTCTCGCTTCAATGAAGCAAAGCAGTTTGCAATGACAGGGCGTGAGCCGCGAGGCTCCCGCACTGTCATTGCAAACTACATTGTCCCGGGGGTGGGCACCCCGGGACACTGCAGGAGCCGGCCTTGGGGGGAGGCGGTCCCCAGGGCCTATTCAAGGCTCCAGGAGGAGGGCCGCGTGGCCCCCCTCCCACACTGACAAGTTGCCCCGGGGGTGGCGGTCCCGGGGGCTGCGGGGGGCCCCGTGAGCCAGTGTGGGGGGGGACTGGGTCCCCCCCACACTTTTTTTTTTTAATTCTGCCCCCGGGATTTGGTACCCCCGGGGGCCAATTCCCGTGCTTTTGTCTTTTTTTTTCCCCTCGGCCGAAATTCGCGCTGGGTGCGCGAATCTCGACCATTTTTTTTTTTTTTTTTTTAAATGCTTTTTTGGGCCCTGGGGGTCCTTGTGGGACCCCCTGAGCAGGCCTAGGGGGTCAGGGTGTTTCTACCCTGCCCCCTGGTCGCGTATATAGTTCCACCGAGGCACAAGATGGCTGGCAAAACTTCCTGATCTGGAGTGTTGACAGCCAATTAGAATACAGCTCATGCACAGCAGGGTGCGCGCTGGGTGCAGGGAGGGTGCGCGGATCCTCCGAGGCCATAGATATATCTATGATTTTACTTTTGATTTTCTCAGCAACTACTGAACAGATTTACACCATTTAATCAAAAGGCACAAGTCTGAACTGAGGACTACCTCTTTGCCAAATTTGGTGTAATTCCGTTCAGCAGTTCGGGCTGTAGCTGCGGCTAAAGGTCCTATGGTAAATTGCATGGGGAAAACGCGTTTTGGGACCCCCCTTTTTCTCGGCCCTCGCTTGACGAATCACCACGAAACTTTCAGGATAGGAGCGGACCGGAACTGGCCAAAAGTTTGGAAAATTTTGTGACGATTCGTCAATCGGCGCCAACGTTATTCCAAATAGAATGTTGCGGATTTCCTATGGAAAATAGGTCCTAACTATATCTACCTACTGGCGACTGCCAGTAGGTAATTTTATATACATACATACATACATACATACATACACACACACACACACACACACACACACACACACACACACACACACACACTTTAGTCTTTTGCTATTCATTTTTATCAATAGCTTGAGGTGGTTTTATAAATGCAGCTTCATGATATCCATGTATGTATCGTATACACAGCCTAGGCATCTTTAAAATTTTCTAATTTTGCAATTTTTCCACTTTTCAAGTTTTCAATCTTTCATGATTTTAATCGTTGAGTCTTTGGCTCTTATCTCTGATTAATTGTAAGTTAGAGAGATCCCTAGAGAGTACATTTTACCTATATCATTCAGGATGATGTGCCTGTAGATAATATACAAACAGTTTTCAGGCACCGTTTCTCAAAGATAGTTCATGTCATCCGCTGCTTTTTCATATACCTTCTAAATCTTCACTTTTTGTACCTATGCACTTTATTCAACATTGCACTTTTTGCACATTGTATTTTGCACTGATTTCTGCACTTTGGCATTTGCACTTCAAATTGGATGTGTATTAGATGTAGCACATTGTTGCCATCTTTTCCAATTGAAGACAATTTCTTTCAGGTTAATATCTCAGTATTTGTACAAATGAATATTCTTTGGGTTTGACATGATTACATGGGATTGAGAAAAGAATATATTATCCAACATGACCTTTGTTAACAAAAAACAATAAAAACTTGTGTTGTTAAAATAATCATTTCAGATTCCCGCCACATATTGCCATATCTTACTTAGTATATTACTGCATTTGTGCATTTAATACAATATAGTGATGTTTTTTTATGACCTAAATTGAATTATTTATTAATGTGATCTTATGAATTCATGTAACAGTTTTATGTGGGACTGTTGGACTTGGCCCTTTTCCCCCGATTAATTTTCCGCTTTTTATGGGAAACCACATGTGATGTGAATGCATGTTAAATGCAAATGTTGAATGCTGTGCAATGGTGTATGCAGATTGAGTTTCCCTATTTAAACATGCTACTTCTAAATGGATGCCATGGCTGTGTGATTGTGCCGCCTGACTGAGCTGGGTTGCCAGTCTAGCTGTTATTTCCCAGCAACCCCAGCTTTTGGAGGAAAGCCTGGCACCCAGGGTGCTGGACACCTCCCCCTGTGCCAGTTAGAACCAGTTTTCCCCAGACGCTTCAAGAAGTTGCTGGCACTGTCTGGTAGGCGGAGCTGGGGGGATACCACCACATGGGCCGGTGTGCTGGGCCCTGAGCCTATCTGCACCCCTCTGCTGTCCACAGGGCCAGGGAGAGCCATACATAGGGCACCACTGGACCAGGGGAACTTCTATTGGAGTATAGGCGGTTGGAGCTAGTAGGAGACTACACTACTGTGGATGACTGAGCTGAGGCTCTGCTGTTCCCAAGCTAGCTGAGTAATCCTGCCTGCCTGTCTGACCTTGCCCATGGGAGGGGATCCAGGGAGACCAACTCCCGAGTGCCTGCTGCTCTGCTGACCGGCACCTGAGGAAGATTAGTGCTACACTGGACTGGCCTGCGCTCCCTGCCTGCGCCCTAGCGCCTCTTGGGACCCTGACCGCATGCTCTGCGCAAGGTGAGCGCTATATTTGGTGGGCGCTACGCTGGAGTGACTGTATCCCGCCTGCTATCTAGCGCCTGGTGTGGGTGGCGCTATGTGCTGAGTGCCCAGGAGAAGAGGAGCACCGTCTTATGCCCCTGGAGCTGATGGGGCTGCCTAGCGCCGGTGGAGCGCTATACTCAATGACCCAGTAGCGCTGTGTTGAGAGAAGAACTGGTCCATTTGCAAGCGCCGCGTGAGTGCCTCCTCTGAACGTTTAGAAACCAGCCGGAGCCCACCTCGTGGTCCTGGCACCTTGAAATTATTTAAAACGGAGCGGGAGCCCACCCCACTATCTATTAAAGAAGCGGGAGCCCACCCCGCGTGTGTGCTTTAACGTCGGAGGGAGCCTACCCCTCACTGCGGGACGGAGGAACTGCCGGGACTCACCGCCGCCGGCCCGAGTCCCAGCGCACCAGAAGCGGGCGCCCAGGATCACCACCGCAGCCGGTGTTCACCGAGAAAGGAAGCGCTGTGCCCCAGTGCACCGCCGCGGCCCCCCGAGACCAAGGGAGGGCCGCCGCGGCTTCAGCGAGGGCCGTGCTAGGCCTGGGACGCGCGAGCAAGTGTTGCTCGCCAACCGAGGCGCTGGCCGCATCATCGGCCACGCCCCCCTGGAAGCCGCGCCGGGATTGGCTTCCGGGTCCTGAGCCCATGGAGAGAGACCGAAGCGGGAGCCCACCCTGCTGGTCAGGGCTCCACAAGTGAAACCGCACCAGAGGTGAGAGAAGGGAGGCCCCAGAAGTCGTCTAGAGCCTCGTGCCCTCCCTATTGAAGTCCCGGGTCACAGGAGGGGGCCCAGGTGAAGACGGGAGGGGCGCAGTTGTTGGCGGGGCCCTCGTGAGTCAAAGAGAGCCCCGCGGGTGTGGTAGCTGCTGCCTAAGGCCGAAGGAAGAAGCCCGGTGAGTGGGGGCTCGGGTGGAGCGGCAACGGGTGGGACCTTATGTACTTTCTGAGTCCCATAGGAGGGGGCACCAATGTCCCAGTACTAGTTACTCACCCCAGCTGCCACGTGTCGGGGCATTCGTGAATTTAGAGGCCCCTTGTGACTGCGCAGTGGTGCCAGAAACTCATCGGCAGCGTCGGAAGCAAGGACTGTGGGCGTTACCATGCGTGCACTGCGATGATGAGATTAGGTATAATGGTTTCCTGCCAATGTTAATATGATTAGGCCTAACGCCATGTGCCTTCGCTTAATGTCATGCAACAATGGTTTCCTCCCATGCCTACGGCTAACGTGTGGGGGGGTGAATCTATTTACACGAATGTGAGTTAGGCTCATGGTTTAGGCCCCCTTCTAATGTGTTCATGCGCATAGGTTTTAGGCCCCCGTCTGATAGGGGTTGGCACACAGAGTGTTTATATGCCCGACTGGGTGTGTTAATTTTAGGCTTCATGTTTATTCCCACAAGGATGTCTAGTGCATATGATGATGCTACTGAACATGCTCATGCCTAAAGCGAATGGTTTCTTTTCCCCTTAAACCTACATCATTGGTGTTCTGCCTAACTTGTTTTCAATGCGAAATAGGCCTAAGGTTCACATGTTTATGCCACAGGTGGAGGCCTAATGTTTTCCTCTTACAGATTTCCGGCCTCAGGGGTTAGTCGTGATGTTTACGCTTATGGTGATGCCATGAGGTTTCCATTGCAGGTGTTCCGGCCTAATGTTACGCCCTGATGTTTTTATTGCAGGATTGAGGCTGATGGACTTATCTTTATTGTTTGGTATGTCGCAATGGTTCTGGCAGGGGCCCGATTGGCCCTGCCATGTATATAATTCACCGCTGTAAATATTGACCTGGCGCCGGTTGGCGCAGTATAGAGATTACTGGAATTTACCCTGTGTTCTCCAATACAAAAGTTATTCTTACACAATCTTGTGTAGCGTCTCTTTTTGGAGTGTGCCTTGTGTGTCGCCTGTGTGTACTGCGTGGATGCTTTGCACATTTCCTCTGGAGTTTGGCCCACCCGTTCTGCACCACGCTACCCGTTTCCAACAGGGACTATATGAATTAATCTCAGGCTTTTTATAGTAATGTGTTTGTTATATTGCGTCATGAAATTCTAAGAATTTTTGTGAACCCATATGCAAACATTAGGTATTTTTTCTATGTTTATGCCACTAGCAGATTTGAATATTAAACGTCATACCGGCAGGCAACTGAGCTGATTAAGTCGTCCGTCTCTCTTTTTGGTGCTTGGAAGCACTCTGGCGTGGTAATATATATATAGCATTTCCCTGGTACAAAACCCTAGAAATTCCCCTGTTATAGTTAGTTCAGCTAACTATAACTCGCGCCCCCGCAATGCACTGCTGATGACGTCACATATTACATCACTCATGACATGGTCAGTGACATCACTCATGACATCACTGATGACATCTCAAATGACATCACTGATGACATCATCCAGTAGGTATGTGTTTCTGTACAGTTTTAATATGTATATTATATATAGGGAAAGGTCTGTTGAAGAATGAGTGGGTGTACAACTGTGTGAATGGATGATTTTCTGTGGTGCGTAACGGACTATAAGTGAGTCATTAAATGTATCTTACTGCAGACTAGTGACTAAACTGTGTGAATGTCTGTATGTGTCTGTGTGTAGGTGTATAAGTGGCTGCATGGTTTTGTGAATAGCTATATGAGTGTCTATATGGGTTATTGATTGGTTGTCTGAGTATCTGTATGGGTTCCTGAGTGTTTGTGTGGGTAGGGTGTGTGTGTGACATATTGCCATATCTTACTTAGTATATTACTGCATTTGTGCATTTAATACAATATAGTGATGTTTTTTTTATGACCTAAATTGAATTATTTATTAATGTAATCTTATGAATTCATGTAACAGTTTTATGTGGGACTGTTGGACTTGGCCCTTTTCCCCGATTAATTTTCCGCTTTTTATGGGAAACCACATGTGATGTGAATGCATGTTAAATGCAAATGTTGAATGCTGTGCAATGGTGTATGCAGACTGAGTTTCCCTATTTAAACATGCTACTTCTAAATGGATGCCATGGCTGTGTGATTGTGCCGCCTGACTGAGCTGGGTTGCCAGTCTAGCTGTTATTTCCCAGCAACCCCAGCTTTTGGAGGAAAGCCTGGCACCCAGGGTGCTGGACACCTCCCCCTGTGCCAGTTAGAACCAGTTTTCCCCAGACGCTTCTAGAAGTTGCTGGCACTGTCTGGTAGGCGGAGCTGGGGGGATACCGCCACATGGGCCGGTGTGCTGGGCCCTGAGCCTATCTGCACCCCTCTGCTGTCCACAGGGCCAGGGAGAGCCATAGCTAGGGCACCACTGGACCAGGGGAACTTCTATTGGAGTATAGGCGGTTGGAGCTAGGAGGAGACTACACTACTGTGGATGACTGAGCTGAGGCTCTGCTGTTCCCAAGCTAGCTGAGTAATCCTGCCTGCCTGTCTGACCTTGCCCATGGGAGGGGATCCAGGGAGACCAACTCCCGAGTGCCTGCTGCTCTGCTGACCGGCGCCTGAGGAAGATTAGTGCTACACTGGACTGGCCTGCGCTCCATGCCTGCGCCCTAGCGCCTCGTGGGACCCTGACCGCATGCTCTGCGCAAGGTGAGCGCTATATTTGGTAGGCGCTACGCTGGAGTGACTGTATCCCGCCTGCTATCTAGCGCCTGGTGTGGGTGGCGCTATGTGCTGAGTGCCCAGGAGAAGAGGAGCACCGTCTTATGCCCCTGGAGCTGATGGGGCTGCCTAGCGCCGGTGGAGCGCTATACTCAATGACCCAGTAGCGCTGTGTTGAGAGAAGAACTGGTCCACTGGTGCATAGATGTGTGAGTGGGTGATTCTATGGGTGCATGGTTTTAAGAGTGCATCTGTGATGGACTGTATGGTTGAGTGAGTGTATGTATGGGTGTGTTAGGGATTGAATGTATATCTCAGTGGTACATGTGTGACTAACTACATATGGGACAGGCAGTATAAATGTGTGTAAGAGTATATAAGTGGGTATATGTGAGAGTGTGTGATTGTGAGAGTGGCTGTATGGATGAGTGTGTGCTTGTATAAAGAGCGTAAGAATGTGGTACTATGAGTAAGTGAACCATGAGTGTGTTTAACTGCATAGGTGAGTAAATTGGACTGTGTTTAATTACTTGCACGACTGACTTGGTGTGTCAGTACCTCAATGGATGATTGGCAGTGTGTGTGTGTGTCTATATAGATGTATAAATGCATATGATAGTCTTGTACGGAGTGACTGTAAGTATGAGTGACTGTACAGGTGAGTGAGTGGAGGTGTATGTAGACCTAAGAGTTAATGAGTGGGTATGTAGTTATTGGTATTGGAGTATCTATGATTTTCAAAATGGCCGTCTGAAATTTTGAGTCGGTGTATCAAAGGTTATATTAGGGAGTGAGAAGATGCACTAATTTATCACATGGATGATGTCATCAGTGATGTCATGAGTGATGTCATTTGAGATGTCATCAGTGATGTCACTGACCATGTCATGAGTGATGTAATATGTGACGTCATCAGCAGTGCATTGCGGGGGCGCGAGTTATAGTTAGCTGAACTAACTATAACAGGGGAATTTCTAGGGTTTTGTACGAGGGAAATGTCCAGCTAACTAGAACGCCCCTGAAACATTTGGTTTTTTCAGTGAATTTCTAAGGTTTTTTTAAATGTCAATTCCTAACTATAACGCCCCTGAAACCTATGGTTTTTTCAGTGAATTTCAAAGGTTTTTTAAATGCTAATTCCTATCTATAACTTATCTCTGAAGATATCATGAAAAGCATTCTTTTGTAAAAAGTAGGGTGCATATTAGTTTTGTGGAAAAGCATCTTTGTGATTGGTTAAGAAAAAGAAGTTTCAACATGGAGTACATATAAAAGGATAAAATTTGCTCAGATCAACCACACCTGCTACTTGCATTTGAAAGGCACTGTTCGAACTTAAAACAATCCAACTTTTAACCTGCACGGGTCGTTAAATATTCAAGAAAATGTTACAAAAAAAATCGTTAAGTTTAAAAAAATTGATGAGCTTTTAACCTGCACGTGTTGTAGAATGTTCTAGAAAGTGTGTTGATAGAATACGTTGCACTTCTGACTTCTATGTGTTTTTCAATATTTAAAAAACGGTTCATATGGAAAATTAAAAAGAAACCAATAGAGAAGTTTTGAAACCTAAAAGAATCAAGGAACTATTCTAATTTATTCTTTACATGTATTTATGTGTGCAGCAACAAAATTATAGACACAACAGCAGTAGGAAGAGGAAGAAGCAGGGAGTAGGGGAGGGGGGGGGGGGAGATGGGCAGAATGGCACACATGCACAATTAAGTACAACACACATATAGACTAACAATGGCCAAAATTAAACACACCAACAAGCAGCACAAGCCACACAACCCGCCAAAATCCCACCACTGAACGAGCATAGAAGTGAAAACCACGCTGCATTCATACAGAATGTGTACAAAGGCCAGTCGTTGGTGTTGTGGGATGTCTGCGACCGTGGTCATCATGGATGAGATGCCCAGCATGTGGCAGATGGTCGAGTTCACTGTGTGTTATGTTGCCAAACGGCTGCACCTCCCTCCCACGAGCCCCCACACTTTTGTACGGTGCGCCGTTGTGTCTCGTGCACTTGTACAGCACACCATTGTAATGCCTATTTGCACATGTCCTGCTACATTCCAACTACAACACCACAGTGCCGTTTGGAGTTGGTGCATGCCAGTTTACAACATCAACTGCTAGGGCTCTTGTAGCAGGCCACACCAGAACACAGACACACTTACCGCACTTCCTGTACACGGACATGTCCGAGACACCCCGTTCCCCTTGCCGGATAGGCACACCCCTGCACTGACCTGTGAACCCCAGACCAGCACACGCCAGTTGTGCATGCAGGAGGATGCGTGCGTAGCTACACATCCAGGCTCACTGCCAACGCTGAGGTGACAGCACACTGTGATGTTGCAGGGCTCGTGCCTATCATGCTAAGACAATGACCACAGGGACACACTTAGTAAGATGTGGGTTTGGGGGGCATTGGCGGTCCTGGAGTTGTTGAGATGAGTCTTCTGTCCCTCATGGGTATCCCTGTATCATGCTCATTGACTATGGTACCTGTGGGTGTTCTGGTGTGGCTCTTGACTGTGTTCCCTTTCATGGTGCAGGTAGTTGTCCTGCTTAACACCAGCAGAAAACAGGTGTAAAATCCCTGGTGCTAACGTATCTTATCACCGGAATTTGTTTCGCATTGCAATTGGTGTGAAAGTTGTGATGGGACTTTGTTCGTGTGCAGAACAATATACAAACTGAGCAGTGTATCTCATCAAGATCCAGCACCTGACGCACTATTCCCAATCAATATAAATACAATGAGAATCCTCAATAGATTTTGTGTGTACACTGTTGCCTGCAGCCAATACCTCAGTGCAATTCAATACAGGATTTTAGTATTTAGAATAAATCGGAAAGGTGCACCTCGTGTCTTTTTGCACGGGAACGGCTACTCTCCATTTCATTATCAGCACTTTAACGGAAGTAAAGTTGAGATAAATCTACCACACTATTCAGACGTTAGTGCAAACTGCAGATATCACCAGTATTCCAGCGATAAGTCCCCCAAAATTTAACACCATGGTGGACTCCATCAAATAACAGTAATAAGAACAAGAAAGAGTCACACAGCAGTTAGGAGAACAACCAAAAACGTTATTAATTTTTTTTTCAAACTTTATTTTTATAATAATAAATATATAAACGAAAAACTATTTTCAAACTTTATTTTTTTATTAACATATATATGAACAATAAACTAATAAACAAAATGTAACAACAATAATAAAAAAACAACAAGGCGGAACACTACTGTGGGGACAATGGATGTCGACAGACCTGGAAAATAAGAAAGATTGTTAAAAAAAAAAACATGGTATTCTCAACAAAATACCACAAGAAACAAATCACAGATATATAAAATGCATACAGCTAACAACATTTTATAAGTTTAACTTACAAAAACTGTAAATGTTGCCGCTTTAAAATATTTACCGAATCTGAAGAAAATGTTTTGCAGAAGGCACCACACAAACAACTTTTTTCTTCAGTGGTGAGGACCTTTTTTACTTTTTCCAAGGAGCAAACAAAGACCAATGCCACCTTCGTCACTCGCAAGATTTGCCAAAGAGTTCTGTTACGAGGAGATCCTAACAAAAAATACTCGTGCGGCACAGCAAGTATGATGAAACACCTAAGGACCCTTCATCCAAACAATCTTGCACGAGAACAGTGCAAACAGATGAGAAACACTCCTGTTATGTATCTGTAAAAAAGAATCACAAATAAATGTATATTAATAACTTTCAAATTTATACTATTCCATTACTGTACAAACACATTTTATATAAAAACTGACTAAGAAACTATAGCCCTGAACCACAAGTGTGACGATCATTAAAACACTACATGCATAGTGCATACTACTTTGAAGCAGTTCATGCCCTAAAGCCTCCCTCACTAAAACACTACATGCTAACTGACTAAATGATTACAGTAGTATAAGGAGACACACTTGGTGACTCACAGGGTGTTTGCTATAAGAGTATGAATACTAACTAGGGAATAGAAGGTGTGAAACACAACTGTGTAGGTGATTAGAGGACTGCATCCATACTGCATAGGCATTTAAAGCAGTCCATGTGCTAAGGCCTGGCTCACTGCATGACTACTTGGGTACTGACTGAATGATTAGAGTACAGCAAAGAGAGTGCCTAGGTGAATTTATTAGTGCTAGGCTTTTCGCACAGGGAATGGATTAGTACTTGGTAATGAATGACTCGCTAGAGGAGTGCAAAGGCAGTCACAAGTGCTGGACTGTATAGATACCGACTAGGAAATTGAAAGTGTGAAAGACAAGTGTCTAGGTGGTTAGAAGACTGCATGCATAGTGGATAACGGTTTGAAGCAGTCCATATACTAAGGCCTGGGTCACTGAATGAGTACTTGGGTACTGACTGAATGATTAGAGTACTGCGAGGAGAGTGCCTGGGTGAATTTATAAGTGTTTGGGTTTTAGCACAGTGAATGGATTAGTACATGATGCTGAATGGGTCACTAGAGGAGTGCAAATGGAGTGACAGGGTGTTTGCTGGAAGTGAACGGATACTGACTGGGGAATTGAAGGAGTGAAAGACAAGTGTGTAGGTGCTTAGAGGACTGCATGCATAGTGGATAGGGGTTTGAAGAAGTCCATATGCAAAGACCTGGCTCTGTGCATGAATACTTAGGCAGTGACTGAATCATTAGAGTACTGGAAAGAGAGTGTCTGGGTGAATTTATAAGTGTTTGGGTTTTGGCACAGTGAATGGATTAGTACATGCTGTTGAATGGGTCTCTAGAGGACTGCAAAGGAAGTGACAGGATGTTTCCTTGAAGTGTATGGATACTGACTAGGGAATTGAAGGTGTAAAAGACAAGGTGTATATAGTATGTTAGAACACTACATGCATACCGCATAGACATTTGAAGAAGTCTATTTGGTACTTAGATTCTGACTAAATAATCAGACTACTTCTAGGACAGTGCTTAGGTAAAACTTTTAAATTTTCAGTTCTGCCACAGTGAACAGAATAGTACATGGTACTACACCTTAGTGTCAAACCCGGACTCATTTTATCAATGCATAAGCAAAGACTAGCTTCTAATGCTACTAAAACTTGACAACATAACAGGTTTTAAATTAGTTATCTGTCAGCAAATACACGAGGTTACCAAATGCCTCTCTCACAGTGGTTCTCAAATGCACACAGACTCACAGTGTGATTCTACACAACAACCACTATACCTAGAAGTTTACCAAAAATCATTCACTACTGTGGAAGTGGTAAGCGAACTGCACACAATCTTCATATTTCAGGACCGCACTTTTATGTCAAAGCCTGACTCATATAATCAAAGCATAAGCAAAGACTGGCTTCTAATTCTACTAAAACTTGACAACATAACATGTTTTAAGACACTTATCTGTCAGCAAATACACAATGTCACCAAACACTTCTCTCATAGTGGTTCCCAAATGCACACAGACTCACAGTGTGATTCTAGACAAACAACACTATCCCTAGGAGTTTACCAAGACTCATTCACTACAGTGGAAGTGGTAAAGGAACTGCATACAATCTGCATATTTCACGACTACACTTTAATGTCAATGCCTGACTAATTTAATCAACGCATAAGCAAAGACTGGCTTCTAATGCTACTAAAACTTCACAACCATACAGGTTTTAAAACAGTTTTCTGTCAGCAAATACACGATTTTACCAAATGCTTCTCTCACAATCCTTACCCAAATGCACACAGACTCTGTGTTATTTTAGACAATCAACACTATCCCTTGCACTATATCAAAACACATTTCTTCATCTAGAAGTAATACTACATTTTAGTATAGAAATATAACATAACTCATTTCACAAATTCATAAACAATGACTGGTTTCTAATTCTACCAAAATATAAAAACAGCACAGTTATCCGTCTACAAACACATGAAAAACACAAATGCCTATCACAGAATGGTTTCTACATGCACACACATTGTAGAGAAAAAAAGTACTCCCTACACTTTAGCAGGAAAAATACATTAGTCTGATTAAAATCAAAATAGTCTACATACATCCCCTCACAATTAAATAACTCATCTTTCAAGTTCTTTTGTAGATTAAGGAGTATATCAATCACTCACCATATTTTCTTGTACAGAATCTCTGCACTGTGCAACTCTCAGCAAAAGCAAAGAATGAAAAAGTTTCCCTTTCATTTTCCACACATATACATGTAAACATCAAATCACAATCCTTCGCACATAAACTCAAAAGCAAACACACATTTCTATTGGTTAAACCTTTCAACCCTTTCCAACTGAAATACATTTCAACCCTTCCCCCAATCTGCCTTCTGCCTGTTACCATAGAAACAGGTCATGGAACACTGCACTGAGCTCACAAGTTCAGCACACAATGTTCCTACACAAGACAGGAAGTGTGCTTGACTTTTCAACATATCAGCTTATCATATATAATGTTCCTTACAATATGTTTTTGTTAACCAATAACAATCATACCTTTAAAAAACAAAAATATACATCCTACCTTTCAGTGTAGAAAGTTGTTAAACAACCAATGATTTCTTGTTGTTTTTCAAAAAACGTTGCAGTGGATCCGCGCACCCACCGCGAGAGAATCCGTGCATCCAACGCGATAGGATGAGCGCACCGTGCACGCATTTTTTTTTTTTTAAAAGGGGGGCCTTCTTTTTTTTTCCCCCCCCCATTATTCCCCTTGCTTCTTCAGCCTCGCTTCTACCGAGGCAGAAAATGGCCGCCAACAGTTCCTGGTTTCGAATGTATAGAGACGCTCGACAGCCAATTAGCATTCAGCGCGCGATCAGGAGGGTGCGCGCTCCGGTCGGGGAGGGTTCGCTAACGGTGCGGGTAGGGTCCGCGGATCCTCCGCGGCCCTAGATATCCCTAACTTTTTTACCCTAATTTTCTCAGGAACTACTGAACAGATTCACACCAAATATGCGAAAGGCACGAGTCCGAACTGAGGACTACCTCTTTGCCAAATTTGGTGTGATTCCATTCAGCGGTTCGGGCTAAAGCTGCGACAACAGATACTATGGGAAATTGCATGGGGAAAACGCGTTTCGGGACCCCCCTTTTTTCTCGGCCCCCGCTTGACGATTCACCACAAAACTTTCAGGGTAGGAGCCGAGCAGAGCTGGCCAAAAGTTTGGAGAATTTCACGAAGATTCGGCAATCGGCGCCAAAGAAATTCCCAATAGAATGTTGTGGATTTCCTACGGAAAATAGGTCCTAACTATAACTATCTACTGGCGACCGCCAGTAGATTATATATATTAACATATTATCTACTGGCGGTTGTCAGTAGATAGTTATAGTTAGGACCGAGCTCCCATAGGAAATCTGAAAATTCTATTTTGAATAACTTTGGCGCCGGTTGACTTATCTTCGTGAAATTTTCAAAACTAATGGGGCGCTCTGCTCAGCTCCTACCCTGAAAGTCTCGGGGTGATTCGTCAAGCGGGGGCTAAGAAAAAAGGGGGGTCCCACAACGCGTTTTCCCCATGCATTTTCCCATAGGACCTTTAGTCGAAGGTACAGCCCGAACGGCTGAACAGAATTACTTGAAATTTGGCAAAGAGGTAGTCCTCAGGTCAGGCATGTGCCTTTTGCTTAAATGGTGTAAATCCGTTCAGTAGTTCCTGAGAAATCAAAAGTGAAATAACATATATATATCTGGGCGGAGCCTAACCACACATCTCATCGTGAGATCTGATTGGCTGTCAGCACTTCATCCAACAAGTGTTGGCAGCCATCTCGGGACCAATACACATGATAGCACCTCATTAAAAAGCATTGCAGTTAATATCATGAATCATGTTTGAGAGAAAACTATTTTCTCATGCTTTTCCCACAGAGGTTTGGAAGGTGATCTATAAGCTAACTGAGAGCATATTTTCTGTAAATTCACATTATCTTTCTCAGTCATGTGAGAATGAAGTCTGACATTCTCAGTAAAACATGTACATCCAACAAGGGCAGAGACTATCAGTTGATTCCTTTGTGTTCTACTGCAGCTTCCCAGAGTGTTCTAAAGAACAACTAGAGCGCTTACTGTCTTACTTACGCCAAAAGTATGGCACACCTGAAGCCATCTTGATTGGAATAAACTGGTAACACTTAAAACATTTAATTTAAAAAGGAACACAACGAGGGGGTTCATTTTGCCATAGAAATTATGATTAGTGCTGAAGAAAGAAAAATTAGGGCACATTTTGAGTGACTTCTCAAATCCTCTTCTATTTCATTAAAAAATTCTGATATGCAGACTGAAACATGCACTTTTAATACCAGCAGCAGACTTCCGTGGTGAGCAGTAGCTTTACTACAGTGATCTAATGAGCAACTAGAGCAGAGGTCTTCAAACTTTTGGATGCCGAGACCCCCCTGTCAACATTTTGAGGCGTAAGGACCCCCTCGACAAAAATGTCTAAACCTGTTGACTAAATTGCGTGGGATGAAAATGTAAATAAGGTTATGTGATGCCGCGTATTTTGGGATAGCATTGCTTCATTATTTTGATATTTGTTACACACAGTAACGCTGAGGAAAGATTTCACCCAATCAGTACCCATTTATAACCAAAATACAGCAATTATCATCAGAAAGATTTCAAGTCAACCTTTGTGAAGGGCCTTCCACTCTGCAGCAATACGTGCTGCCACATTAGAAGCTCACCTGGCCCTGACCGGAAGAAGCAGGGGTCCCTTAAAACCCTGGCGGTTTTGTGTAGAGTTAAGCCGTTCACCCATGCAGCTTTCCTCTCACCCCCTCCCTTCCATCCCTCTCTCCTCTCCTAACCCCGGATCCCTCTCTCACTTTGCAGGTCATTTTCTTTCACCCCTTTTTACAACTTCTGAACTCTCCCCATTCAACCTCTCACTTCACCTTTAATCACCTCTTGCCATTCTGTCCTTTCACTGCCCTCATCTCTAACAGTCTCTCACATTTATCTCATGGCCTCTCTGGCCCTGTCACCTCCCGTGCCCCTCAGCACTTCTCATTCACCTCGTCTCTTCATTCAAATTTTTGTCTATTTGTATCTTACACCTCTCCAGTCCCCCCATTCCTCTTTCTCATCTCCCCTTTGTTCTAACAGAAGCCCTCACCTTTGGATCACGCTCACTTCTTGCGTGTCCACGCTTCTCTTCGGCAATTCACATTTCTCCTCATCCCTGACCTCTTCAATCAAATTCTCTCACTCCCTTGCTGTCCTCTCTCATTTTGGGTGCGGATGCAAGTTCAGAATGGGATGAATGAATGTATGATTACTGATGGGCTTGTTTGAGTGAGTTGCATATTGAGTAGTGAGGGGGACAGGTGAGTGAAGTGTCACACGAGTGCAGGATGAGTAGTGTACTCGTGTGACTGCAGGTTGAGGTATAGTGTGAGCAGGACATGTGCATTTTGAGAGCAGAGTGATCACTGTGAGTGCAGGGTGAGCGGGTGAATGGTGCAAGTGCATGGTGATCAGTGTGAGTGCATTGTGATCGCTGTGAGTGCAAGGTGAGCGGGTGAATGGTGCAAGTGCATGGTGATCAGTGTGAGTGCATTGTGATCACTGTGAGTGCAGGGTGAGCGGGTGAATGGTGCAAGTGCATGGTGATCAGTGTGAGTGCATTGTGATCACTGTGAGTGCAGGGTGAGCGGGTGAATGGTGCAAGTGCATGGTGATCAGTGTGAGTGCATTGTGATCACTGTGAGTGCAGGGTGAGCGGGTGAATGGTGCAAGTGCATGGTGATCAGTGTGAGTGCATTGTGATCACTGTGAGTGCAGGGTGAGCGGGTGAATGGTGCAAGTGCATGGTGATCAGTGTGAGTGCATTGTGATCACTGTGAGTGCAGGGTGAGCGTGACAATGAAGGGCGAGAATGAGGAATGAGTTGTCTGAATGCAGGGTGCATTCCCAGACCCATGAAGTAACTCAGCATGTTATTGACGGGGCGTAGACTTTAAGATCTAAGTTAAACTATTGCAGCATTAATCGGGGATCGAGGGTGAAGGAAATAAATAATGTGCTGATCCTGCAACAAACTTCCAGTCCTATGGTTAGGGTTGCCAGCAGATTATTTTGGTGGCCCAGTCGGTACAAAAAAAAAACAGTCACCTAAAGCGGTATTTTCAGCGCTTATCTGTGCATACTTCCCAGGGCCGGCTTTAGTGCTGGTGGTGCCCTGTGCGACCATGTTTGTTGGTGCCCCCCACAATGACCACCCCCACCACGGATTCTCTCACTAGCACCCTTTAACAGTGACCAAGTCTCCATAACCCCACACTCTCAGATGCATTGAATTAGTTATATAGTGCCACTCATACCAGTGTAGGGTGTCCAAGCACTTTGCATCACACACACATTACACAGAGACAATCAATCATAAGCGTGTAAATCAGTTTATAGGAAATGTTACATAAGCCAAAGGACTAAAAGTATAGGAGTCACATGTCATCCATACTGGTAGGCAGTATAGTTCAAGAGTGCTTGGTGTGGAGAAGCACAAACTCAGAGTCGAAAAAGAAACAGCATAGTTGGGAGTTTCCTTTAATAATAAGAATTGATTTCTAGCCAAATTAACCCTTTTTGCAACATTAATCAATGGTCTAATAATGTATTCTTTGTAGTGTGCATGCTGTTCTAGGATGAAAGTTAATAGCTCACTATTCTCTATTAGGACTTTAAGTTATAAATTGCAAGTAACAAAAGGATGTCTCTTTTGAAAGCAGTAACCTGCTGATCTCTTCACATCATACGCACTCTGTAATCTACTTGGTACACGTTCTTTGCAGCAGGCATATTAACCCTCTTCACTAACATCACCCAAGTCAAAACCTCAACTATACAACATTCTGATCACTCTCCAGGAAGATAATTAATCACACAAGTTATCTTGACATTTATGTGAGGCCTGGTATTTGCCGGGGAAAGAAACGCTGCAGCAGGTGCTTCAAAAGCACAATAAACTTTCACACACGGCGCCCCCAGGAAGCCAACTTTGTATTCCTTTCCATGAAATGCATTCTCACACTACAGCAGTGAATGTAAAATCCAAATGTAAGGAATAGGCACAGTGGGGACCCAGGGGGTACTGGAACCAGCAAACAAGCATTTACAATGCAATGGTCTCGGCATTGGTAAAGTTAGAGCTATTGGCATTGCTCATGACATTATTGTTGTTTATGTTTTTCAAACATTTAAAGAAACGGCATTGTCATGAGCAATGCCAATAGCTCTAACTTTACCAATGCCGAGACTGTTGCATTGTAAATGCTTGTTTATTCTTCTAATGTTGTTAAAAAGAGTGTGTTTGGGCAGATATACATTTTTGTCAGTAAAGCCAACCCCCAACCACTGAAGTTTTCTTAAATCCTGAGTTTGTGCTACTCCAGACCAAATCCTCTTAAAATATACTGCCCACCAGTATGGATGGAATGTGATTCCTACACTTTGTAATCCTCGTCGGCTTATGCAACATTTCCTATACAATTATTTACATACTTATATGATTCATTGTCTCTGTATAATGTGTGCGTGATGTAAAGTACTGTGAGTCTGTACACTGATATAAGTAGTGCTATACAACAAAAGTAATGCATATGAGAGAGAGCCAAATTTCGGGGGGGGGGCTGAAAAAGATTTGGGGGGGTGGCTAAGTCTTCCAGCCGTAGGCAGAGTGGCTGTAAGGAGGGGCGAAAACGCAACAAAAGCCTCATTAACGAGTCTTTTAAAGACCTGTGAAGTACCCGGGTCCGTCTGCAATTAGACGGACGCCAGCCCGCGAGGCTGTCTCAGCCGGGCTGACACACATGACGGGGGGGGGGCTGAAGCCCGGTGCGCCCAATGGGTGTTGTGCGCCTGCTATGAACACAGAAGTGTCGGACAGCGTGTGGCAATCCACGGAAGGCCAAATGTCTAAACGAACAATCTCGGCCGCCAAGCCCACTCTCAAAAGCAAAAGGTAGTCTCGGTAGGGATCGAAAGTATTTACACAAGGCTCCCGTTTATGAGCGTCTCTCACGAGCTGCAAAATGTTATACATAAAACAAGTTATACAGTGGAACGAAATCACTGAAGAGTAAAGTAAAATAAACACTCTCTCACAAGGGATTTCTGATATAGTCATTTAGTACAAGTGTGCTCTCTGGGTTTATACTCTGCCTCACACCTGCCTGGAACGATAAAGTCAACAAACCGCATATCGTAGGGTAAAACAGGCCTGCAGACAGCGTGATCAGACAGATCAGAACAACCAAGAACTCCATGGCTTGTAAATCCCCAACTAGTCATATGACTACAGACAGAAGTATCATCCAACTAAGAAACGTGACACGCAGCGTGTCAAGCCTCTCTCTGACACAGACCATTTTATTGAAACAAGGCGACCATCTTCATATGTCCAAATACTGAAGGGACAAAAAACTAAAATAGAAGTTAAACAACGTAACTTTTCGTCAACTACAGTTACAGTGAATTTTCACTAGAAAATATTTCATTGCTGTTTTAGACTTTCTATAATAATTTGTAAAAACTGCTCAAGAAAGACGATGCCCCAGTTGCACAGTTTCGGGGCGGAAAATCTGTCGCCTGTGCCTCCTCATTCACTTTCACTGAAAGGGTCAGCTATGACCTGTGTAGACACCACGGTTTACTCGTACTGGCTACACAGCATTTGGCGAAATCATCATGGCAACTGGGGCAAAACGCTTCCATACTCTGAAGGACAGGAGCAGAAATATATGCTTGTACTTGCATTTTTATAGCGCTTTATACTCCAGACGAGGCATCGAAGCACATTTGTAGATGGGAAGCGCCCGCTCCTCTCCCTCTCTGATCTTCTCCCCTACAGGCTCTCATCTTCATTCTGTTATGCACTCCTCCTCCTCGCCCCCTCCTTCATCTGCAGCCCCTTTCCTGTCTTGTTCTTTACCCTGCTGTCTCCAGTTTACTCCTCTCCTGCCTTTCTTCTTTCTTTACCTGAGGGCTCCCTCTCTATTCTCACGCGGCTGCCCACGCCCCTCCCTTGTGCCGCTGCCCTTTGAAGTCCCCCTCAGAGGTCTCCTCCCCTTGGGTTGGCCCTCTATTCTGGCATCTCTCCACCCCGTGTTCACTTGTACCATAGCTGCCAAGGTTTCAAATTGCTCATGTGTGACCTTTTCATTTCATTGTAATTATGAGTGACATTCAGCGATTATGAGTGACACTTTCTCGCGAACAGTAAAATGCCACCAACACTCAGTAGAATAATGTACCCCTGCAGTACACCCCTCCCCCTGTTATAGTCTCTCTCCACTCTCTCTCACTTCCTCGTGAAGTCTACATCCGTGACATGGCACGGGTGCCTTGGTCCCTAATGCAAGCAATCAGATTGGACTCCACGCCCTGTTTTGGTAGTAAAAACGCAGCTAGTAACTGGGGTGAGGTTGGCCGCTAACATACCTGGGGCTTGGTGCCACTACGCCTGCTGCTCTGTTGGAAGCTACGCCCCTGTTCTGAAACACAAACAGCAGCCCGTGCCTCCCCTGGAGCTTGCCACCTCCCTCCGTTCCCCACTGTGGTCTCTTCCCAGCTCTCCTCCCGGTCTCTCCTTCCTGCAGCCCCCCTGCTCTAGTCTGTCACCTCTCTCCATCTTCCTCTCAGGTCAACCCCGTCCTTCGTGCAGCCTGCACCCACCCTTCCCCTGTGAGGTCGCCTCTTCCTTCCACCTTAGTTTCCCTCTCAGCCCCTGCAGACTTCCACCTCCCCTACTCCCTTTCACTCTCACCCTACCTCCTTCCTCCGGCAGTCTCCCTCTTGGCGGCTCTCGTTCTTCGCGCACCTCTGCCCTGTAACCTTCCACCTCCCTGCACTCTCACTTCCAGCTCGCCTCCATCAGTCTTCCCCCCTCCCTCTGCCCTCCCGTACCCAGCAGTGTCTCTCATATCTACCCATTCCTCTCCAACGTGCAGCGTACCACTCACTCCCAGCTCTCCGCCCTCTCTCCTCTCTCTGCCTTCATTCTCCCCTCCCGTACCCTGTAGTCTCTGTCGCCGGTCTCCAGTCGCCTCCTCCCCGCAGCGCCCCGCCCTCCCCGTCAGCCGGTTGGTGGAGGAGGCGGGCCCGGCATGTTCGAGGGATGATGCTGGGCTCCGGACAGCAGCAGGTTCCCGCTGCATCACCTGGTCTGGAGGAACCGACCCCTGGAGCTGGAGAAAGAGCTCAGCGCGCGGCAGGTGGGTGAGCGCGAGGGGAGGGTGGGGCGCGGCCATAAGGAATATTGGGGGGGGGGGGGGGAAATGTAAAAAGTTTCTTGGAGTCTCCACAAACTTTTTCCTCGGTCACGTCCTGGGCCCCTGTGACGCTTAGAAGGAGGAGTTTAGCGCGGTATGCTCCAGTGGGGGTTGGGGGTGGTTTGTCCGGAGTAGGTGCTCCAAGTGCCCGATGAATGGCGGCTGTGTTGTTTGGAGCTGGACTTAGGAGACTGTGGTACGGTCTGGTCCGGTGTGACCAAAACCGGCGGCGCGCGGTTTGAAGAGGCCTCTGGTGGATCGTCCCACAGCCTGCAACCCAGGAGATTAGTTTAAACTAGTCCTTAAAAGGTCAAGGGAGGGCCCGGGGAGGCCAGAACAAGCACACCGCTGCCTTTCTCCGAGGCAGGCAGAGCAGAAATGCCTCGGAGAAACGCAGCGTAGTTTTCGGATTCGGGGGCGTGTTTTGCTGTTGTCTCCTCCCTGAGACTTCTCGCAAAAAACACGCCCCCCGATCCGAAAAGGACGGGGCATGAGTGGAGTGACTGGACCTCTTCTCCAGTGGCTGGCCAGCATTCAAGAGGCCAGCCAATGGAGAACAGGGTAGAAGAGGGGCGGGTTCAAGCCCCTCTTCTCAAAGACATTAAATCTCCGGACTTCCGGTCTGCCGACCGGATGGTCCCGAGACCTAAAAAACCTAAGCCTCTGTAAGCAGTTTACTAAGGCATGTTAAATGGTCTTTAAAGACCTCTGAAAAAACACGGGGGGTGCCGGAGATAGGAATCCAGACACTGCCCAGCTGAGCCCCCAGCAGCTCAAGTTTCACTGCAGCAGCCCGGGCTGAGATACAGGACGGGGGAAGGGGGGGGGGGGGGGGGGGGGGCTGAAGCCCTTGGGCCTGGGCAGAAGTGTGACTGGGAAGGCGCGACCCCCTTTGCATCACTCCACGGCCCCCCTGGGGGTCGCGCCCCACAGTTTGAAGACCCCTGAACTAGAGTGCTAACATTCAGAATTTATGGCAAATGTGTGACATATCTAAATACCTTCTTGATGGAATCAAAGTAAAAAACTGAAAGCATTTCCTACTGAGGAGACTGCAGTAAATGAGGAAATTAGGAAACTTCATAACAAATAAATCTCCCAAGATGGCCACCAGACACAAAAGAGCCTAAATGCAGCACAAATATCACCCAGATGTAGCCCACATGTAGCCCAATGACAGAAGTGTGCAAAACACTTATTTCTTGTGTATTTGCAGTTTTATATAGTGCAGACTTGTCAGGTATTGGATGCTTTACATGAGCATTGGTTACATCCCACAAGATCAAATTCATTTTGGTTGTAGACTTGGTGAGATTAAGTGATTTGACCACAATCACAGAATGTTGAGCTGAAGCAGAAACTCCAACCTGGTTCCCCGGTTGCAACGTCTGCAGCTCTGGAAGAAACACCACATCCTCTTGCCAAGGTGCAACATTTAATCAAGTGGTCAACTGGATAAAAAAAACAAAGATTACAAATAATTTAAAAGTTCTTTGTCGCTATTTCGAGCACTAACCATAATTTTGATGCAAATAAGACCCTCTCATATATGTAATTTCTAAAGGAAATACTCTAGGTATTACAGTTTTGATTACATCAAGATGACGTCAGGCGTTCCACACTTTTGTAATAAATATAGAATGTTAGCCATCTAGTTGTTCATTTGGATACTGTTGAGAGGCAGAGGCCAGGGGCACGGACTCTGAAAATTGAAGGCAGGTAGGAGAGTGCAGAGGCAACAATTTGACCCCACTGGGCAGGCAGGAAGGGCAGTGGCAGCACAACAGACTATGGAGGGCAGTGGAAAGGGGGGCAGGGGCAACAAACCAACAATACAGGACTGGCAAGAGAGGCTGTGGCAATATAATAGACCATTGTGGGCAGAAGGAAGAGGCAGTGGTAGTACAACCATACATGCCAACAGACCCGTTTCAGCCAGGAAACGTCCAATGTTTTTAAGCTCAAATGGGCTTTATTTGATCTGTCTCCTGTCTACAATCTCCTCTTTTTAAATGTAACTCAAAGGGGAAAATCAATACACCAGTTTTTTTCAAAATATCCCTCTTACCAAGTTCAAAATGTTCGCAAGTATGGTACATTGAATCATGGTAGGCAGGAGGAATTGGGGTAGGGACATGGACTCGGATAACAGAGGACAGGAGGGACATGGAGAGGTGCACCAAACTGACCCTACAGGGCAGGCATCAGGGTTTGCAGCAGCACAATACACCACACAGCGCATGTGGGACGGGAGTGCAGCACAACAATCCATAGAAAGCAATAGGGAGGGGACAGGACCATGCACATGGACAACAGAGAACAGATGGGAAAGAGGCAATGGTAGCTAGCTGACCATAATGGACATACAGGAGAGAAAGTTGCAGCATAACAGAGCATAAAGGGCAGGAGGGACGGATCAGGGGCATTACAATGGAACAGACAAGCCAGAAGGGAGGGAATAGGGGGTCTGCACATGGAAACAGAGGGCTGGGGGCAAGGTGGCAGGGCAGGAGCAGCAAGATGACCATGGAGGTCAGGCAGGATGGGCACTAGAAACAAGACACACCATGGAGAGCAACAATGAGACTATGGTGGCATACACACAGACCATGGAGGGAAGGTGGAAGGGGGTCAGGAGCAGCTAGCTGACCACACTGGGAAGGTGGGAGGGGCCATGGCAGCACAGAAGACCATGCATGGCAAGCGGGAGGGTTAGTGGCAGCACAATGGCTATGATGGGCAAGAAGGAGGGTGCAGGGGCATGCACAAAGGACCATGGAGGATAGAAGGGAGGGTCAGGACCTGGGCACAGACAAGAGAGTTCAGGGGAAGGGGCCTCACAACAGACCGCGCGGGGCAGGCAGGAGGAGCAGTTGCAGCATAACAGATCAGGGAGGGCAGAAGGGTGTGGCAGTAAAATGGACCATGGAGGACAGGAGGAAGGGGATAGGGGCATGGCATGTGGACAGGCAGGGTGGAGATGGCAGGGACAGGTTACAGTCATCTGACAATGCTAGGCAGGTGGGAGGGGAGTGGCAGCTCAACAGAACACTCAGAGTAGATAGGAGTGGCAGGTCCATGGAACATAGTGGGCAAAAAGGACGGAGCAGGGGCATGCACAAAGACATCAGGGGGAAGGAGAATAGGGGCAGCAAGCTAAGCACAGAGGCTAAACAGGAGGTCAATGATGGGCCATAGAATTGGGCAATGGAGGGCAGGAGGAGTGGACTGGTACATCATGCTAAATGGAGGGCAGTGGCAGCACATCAGACCATGCATGGCAGGAGGGAGGAGGCTAGTCCATGGATTCAGACAACAGAGGATAGGTAGGAGGTGGATGGGGCAGCAAGCTAACTGTTCAGAGAAGGCGGGTATTAGGAACTTTATTGTTTTTAAAACGTGTGTCTGTGCGAACTACTTAAAATATGAACAAGTATGCAGCATAATCTCACTTTTATTCAGGAAGAAGAGGACGTTTGTGACGGACTCCGGGCTCACTTGGCAGAAACACCCCCTGACCCTCCACCCCCATCACAAACTGTAATGCCCGTGAAAAGGGTAGGTGGACGCAGTGTTATATAGAACATAGTCCTGAGAGCACGATTTAAAATGAAAACTAGATGTAGTATATGGTATGAACTATGCACCAAAAAGTGTGATATAAGATGAACCGGGGCGTGAAAAATAATATGCAATACATTGTGCGCAATGACGGATTCATTGGAGAGCACGAGATAGCACAGGCACTAGCGCGTGCTATGCGATATGCGCCTTGGAGTGTAATATGCACAGGGTAGTGTTGTGTAACATAACTAGTCTCTAAAGTTGTAATATAAAATATGTGCTGGGGAGTGTAACGTTGCATATGCACTGTGACAAAGATATGGATCCCAGATTGTAATATGTATGGCATAGCGCTGTGCGTTATAACATAGGCTTCGAGGAAGGCACGTTAGATGGGGCAATATAACCCGTGCGAAGGCAAGTGTGGCATGACATATTCACGGGGTGGTGTTACAGTGCACATGGGCTAGAGAGTGTCATAGCATACGCACTAGCTGGTGGAATACAACACAGAGGTGTGAGGCAATCTGTGGGCGCTGGTGGGTGTAACACAGCATTGTGCTCAGCCAGGAGCACCCTGTGACTCTCAATGAGGTTCGTCTCCTTTCCAGAGAGTAAAATAAAAAGTATTACACATCCGGCGGTGGATGTGTTTTTTGTTAACCGTGAGGGGGTTTCTTGCATAGCTTGGTCGAATTTTTGTTGAATCCCCTTTGAATGGCTTGGTGTGCGTGTATATTAAATGTGCCCGTCAATAGCTACCCATGTTTGTATAAATAAACGACAAGGGTGTCTACTTGGAGAGTACCCACCGGCGGGGGCGCCGGGATTAGGCACGGTAGGGCGTCAGACGTTTCAGAGCTTCACTAGCGGTGTAAATACATTCCATGTGGATTCATTCTATGCATAGTCGCCTTTTAATGAATATCACGCAAATCGTCATGGTGATAGGTACATACGGTTTGTCCAGCATGTCCTAGGGGTTTCTATAAATATATATATATATTTTTAAAATAATAGAAAACAAAGGCCGGCCCCGGGGGATGGGATCCCCGGAGCCATAAGTGGCCTGAAGAGGGGGGCAACGCAGCCCCCTCCTAAAGAATTTAAATTAAAAAAAAGGCCATGACCCGGGGGTTGGGGTCCCCGGGGCCGATTATGGCCTTGAGAGGGCCAAATTAATTTTTTTCAACAAAAAAAATTAGGGTGCAGGCCCTGGGGGATGGGGTCCCCAGGGCCAGTAAATTAGAAAAAGAAGGGGGGCCACACAGCCCTCCTTCTTAAAAAAATAAAAGACCGGCATCGCGCTGGAGGCCACGCCCCCTCCTTGCAGCACTCTGCAAACGCGCCCCCTGGCCAGTTGTAAGTTGGTGAATTAATTCCCCTTCAATACTGAGAGTCCCTGAGGGCCAACTAGCCCAACAGGTATCTCCAGTGTGCGCCAGGGAGCTGCGTTGCAGACAGGTGTTCTGAGGCCACGCCCCTTTTTACACCTCTATGCAACGCAGCTCTGTGGCGCTTACTGGAGGTACCTAGTGGGCTAGTTGGACCCTAGGGACCCTCAGGATTCAAGGGGACTTAATCTCCCAACTAAAAACGGCCACAGGGCGTGTTTACACAGTGGTGAAGGGAGGGGACGGGGCCTGAGTTAACGTGTGCAAACAAGCCCTGTGGCGCGTTTTAAGTTGGGGAAATAATTCCCCTTCAATCCTGAGGGCCCCTGGGGGCTAACTAGCCCACCAGGTGCTTCCAGTAAGCGCCACTGAGCTGCGTTGCAGAGAGGTGGTCCAGGCCGTGCCACTTTTTACACCTCTCTGCAACGCAGCTCTGTGGCGCATACTGGAGGTACCTAGTGGGCTAGTTGGACCCTAGGGACCCTCAGGATTCAAGGGGACTTAATCTCCCAACTTAAAACGGCCACAGGGCGTGTTTACACAGTGGGGAAGTGAGGGGACGGGGCCTGAGGTGACGTGTGCAAACACGCCCTGTGGCGCGTTTTAAGAGGTAGTTTTAATCCCCTGCCCTATTATATACTAGGGGCTTACAGAGGAGGTCACGCTGATCACAGGGGGACCCCAACGCATAGTGTTCCCTAGTGTATGTAGGTGTTTTCACTTAACATAGCACTGGCTCTAGGACTGGTTAGTCAGACTCAGTTACCACCAGTATCCGTCTGAAAAAGTTGAGGGTACAGGATGATTTTGCAACAAGGCTTCTTTCTGCTCTTCTGTTTGTTCTTTCTGCACGTTACCCTTCTTCCTGCACTTTTCTTCGTCTTTGAGGACTTCTGTTGCTTCTTTCTGCATTTCTTTTTTTCTTTCTGTGCATTTTTTCTTCTTTCTTCACATGTCCTATCTCTGTAGGCATAGTTAGAAATTACTGAAAAAACCATAGGTTTCAGGGGCGTTATGGTTAGCTGGACTTTTCACTCGTACAAAACCATTGAAATTCCCCCGTTATAGTTAGTTCAGCTAACTATAACTCGCGCGCCAGCAATGCACTGCTGATGACGTCACATATTACATCACTCATGACATGGTCAGTGACATCACTCATGACATCACTCATGACATCATCCTTGTGATAGAGTGGCAGACCTCCTCTTCCCCTAATATAACCTTTGATACACACATTCAAAAATAGAAACTACAATGTTCAAAACAATGGACATACCAATACCAGTTACAACAACCTATTCAGTAATTCTAAGATCCACATACACATCCACTCATTCACCAACAGTCCTATACAGTCACTCATGCATGTACTCACTCATCATATGTACTCACACAGCTATACAACCTGTTACACAACGCCACTCATCCATAGAGTTACACACACAGTCACTCATGCTAATAAAGTGTCACAATGCACAGTCATTCACTCACTAACACACCCATGCACACACTCATCCACCCATACAGTCCTGCACACATGCTGTCAACACATACAAACAGCGAGTCACTCATTCATGCACCTATGCACTACGTAAAACCCCCCACCGAACCATACAGACACTCATACCGATACTCAAAAAACCAACTAATAACCTTTATAGACACTAATGTAGCTACTCACCAACCCATGCAGCCACTTATACACAAAGTGAGAGACTGATACAGATATTTACACATTTAAACATTACTCACTAAGCCATGTATTCACTAAGATACACTTAATCAGTCAGTTATACAATCAATTTTTCAAAAACAAATCATCCATTTAGACACTTATATACCCATTTATTCTTCCATCGACCTTGAGATATACATATATAAAACATATGCAATTTTCAGAAAAACACACAATCACTTGATGATGTCATCAGTGATGTCATTTGAGATGTCATCAGTGATGTCATGAGTGATGTCACTGACCATGTCATGAGTGATGTAATATGTGACGTCATCAGCAGTGCATTGCGGGCGCGCGAGTTATAGTTAGCTGAACTAACTATAACAGGGGAATTTCAATGGTTTTGTACGAGTGAAAAGTCCAGCTAACTATAATGCCCCTGAAACCTATGGTTTTTTCAGTGAATTTCTAAGGTTTTTTAAATGCTAATTCCTAACTATAACGTGCCTGAAACCTATGGTTTTTTCAGTGAATATATATATATATATATATATATATGACTGCTCCAAATGCACCAAAAAACGAGTCACTCGCGGTCGGGTGCTGTAATACGGCGGTGCCTGCCGTATAAGATTAACGCTCCAAATTCTTAACTTGTAAAGAATATAAGCACTCACGGATAGCGTGGCAACAGGTCTTTTATTCCCGGAACAGACGCGTTTCGGCGGTCTGCCTTCCTCGGTGTTAACAACACACCGGGAAGCGCCATATTTTATACATTACATCTCCGCGTGGCATGGTATAATAGACATAGGACAGCGTAAAGTGTTGGTGGAGTCACCAGCGCCATCTTGTAATGTGTCAATATACATATATACAGTGCAAATCAACAGTATATACATTATGTACAAATTAATGCATAGCGTTCCATGTGTTATTCACTAGAAATACACGCCGACATCAAATATAAATCAAACATCTAATTAATGCATCACTGAAAGATGGCTGCCATTCCACCTCTATTCATGATTGAGCCGTGTATCGGCAATGCTCGTGATGATGCCGTGTATCGGCTTACACTGCCTGTCAAGAACTCCATAATTTATTGTATAATACAATTAATCTAGTCTTGACACAAATAGCAAATTGGTAATCGAAGCGGCCACAACAGCAGCAGGTCGCCGCAGCCAGAGGACAAAATCCATCACACTTACATTGGATATCCTGATAAACATATTATTCTAGATAACATATTAATTTCCCAAATGTACTGACAGCTCTTCATTACTGTTAAGACCTGACGGAAATTTTGACTGAAGGTCAATAATGTAACGTGATTCTAACCTCCGCAGTTTCTGCAGGCGGTCGCCGCCTCTGATGTTTTCTGGGACAGAATCTAGACCGAAAAACTGTAAAACATTCTTGCTACTTGGATGTTTTTCTTGATAATGTCTCGCTACAGGGTAAGAAGCATCCCCTTTCAATATTGCCCTCCTGTGTTCTAGTATTCTGATTTTCAACGAGTGAATAGTGCTGCCTATGTACAATAGGCCGCATGGGCAAACGAGACAGTAGACAGCATAGGGGGTACTGCAAGTCAAAAACTTTCTAATGGGCTTTTTTAAATTCACATTAGGTATTGTATAGTTAAGTACTCTATGGCTGTTAGAACAAGCCTTACACTTGCCACATGGAAAAAACCCTTGCATATCTTTCAGGGTGCCCTGTTGTAATATTGGTTTGGTTAAATGACTGCTAACCAATCTATCTTTTAAAGATCTTGCCTTTTTATAGGTAATCATCGGATGATCAGGAATATCATCCCCTATGATGGCATCACTTTTCAAAATATGCCAATTTTTTTATTAACATCCTCTTCAAGAAATTAGACTCTGCAGAGTATGTCGTAATCATTCTGAATTTGCCTTCATGTGTATCGACCAAATCTTTCCTTGTAACTGTCTTCTCTTCTAACAGATGTTGTCTAGGAATACCTCTAACTTTATTGAGTGTTGTCTCCAGTAATGTCTGTCCATATCCTCTGATACGAAATCTATTTACACATTGATTAGCTGCCAATTCAAAATCACAGGTTCTGGAGCTATTGCGTTTTAATCGTAATAGCTCCCCATATGGTATACTCTGTATCAGTTTGGGGGGATGATTACTAGTTGCAAAGAGGATCGAATTCCCCGCTGTGGCCTTACGGTACAAGGATGTTTCTAATTTCCCCTCAGAGATAAATACCTTTAGGTCCAGATAGTCCACTGCCACTGGACTTACTGTACCTGAAAAGTGTAAATTAAGGTTATTAGTGTTAAGATCCTCAATGTATCCTTCCGCTGATTCCATAGTACCCTCCCAAACAATGAACAGGTCATCGATATAACGATACCATGCTTTTACCTGGCCTGTCACTTCTCCTTTTACAAAGGTTCGGGACACTTGCTCCTCCCACCAGCCCACCAACAAGTTGGCGTAGCTGGGGGCGAAACAAGTGCCCATCGCAGTCCCTGAGATTTGTTTATAGTACTGGTCACCAAATAGAAAAATATTATTTGAAAGGCAAAAACTTGTAAATTCAATCAACATGGAATTATGTTCCGCAAATCTCAATTGTCGTCTATTGAGGAAAAACTGTACGGCTTGAATCCCATCTTCATGTTTTATACATGTGTACAGACTAGTAATGTCCAATACCATTAAAACATACTTGGAGTCCCAGTTTAGACTATTCACTTTCCTCAAAAAGTCTTTCGTATCTCTCACATAAGATTTTAATTGTGACACGAATGGGAACAAAAAATGGTCGATAAACATGGACATATGTTCTGTTAAACTCCCTTGTGAGGAGACTATGGGTCTACCTGGTGGATTAACATTATCCTTATGAATTTTAGGAATATGATAAAATGTTGCCACCAGTGGAGTAGTTTTTCTCAAAAATAGATACTCATCAGTCCCCAACATGGATTTATCATACCATTTTTTAATTAACAGATCATAACTCTGGACACTAGTTAGATAGAGTTCACGAGAGGATTTGATGTAATAGTTGTTATCCGATAATTGTCTGAGTGCTTCAGCACAATATTGCTCCCTAGTTTGTAGCACTACATTGCCGCCTTTATCTGAAGGCTTGATTATGATTGACGTGTCCTGCAATAAGCCATCAAGTGCTTGCTTCTCCTCCTTTGTCAAATTTTCACCGGAATTGCGTTTTTGAGTCCTGCATCTGAATTTCACAAGATCTTTCACCATTGTATCAGAAAATGTATCTATAGAATCAAAAGGCATTTGAGGTACTGACTTGCAATGATCTATCTGGAGTGGAACTTCTGCAGAATCTGCATTCTGGCACACCCATTCAACGAAGTGTATCGGAAGACATGGCTGTAAGAGCAAGAGCGGTGGGCATTGAGCAAGAACTGGAAGTAAGTCCCTTCAAATTAAAATCAACTTTTGTACCTCAAATGCCTTTTGATTCTATAGATACATTTTCTGATACAATGGTGAAAGATCTTGTGAAATTCAGATGCACGTCAATCATAATCAAGCCTTCAGATAAAGGCGGCAATGTAGTGCTACAAACTAGGGAGCAATATTGTGCTGAAGCACTCAGACAATTATCGGATAACAACTATTACATCAAATCCTCTCGTGAACTCTATCTAACTAGTGTCCAGAGTTATGATCTGTTAATTAAAAAATGGTATGATAAATCCATGTTGGGGACTGATGAGTATCTATTTTTGAGAAAAACTACTCCACTGGTGGCAACATTTTATCATATTCCTAAAATTCATAAGGAGAATGTTAATCCACCAGGTAGACCCATAGTCTCCTCACAAGGGAGTTTAACAGAACATATGTCCATGTTTATCGACCATTTTTTGTTCCCATTCGTGTCACAATTAAAATCTTATGTGAGAGATACGAAAGACTTTTTGAGGAAAGTGAATAGTCTAAACTGGGACTCCAAGTATGTTTTAATGGTATTGGACATTACTAGTCTGTACACATGTATAAAACATGAAGATGGGATTCAAGCCGTACAGTTTTTCCTCAATAGACGACAATTGAGATTTGCGGAACATAATTCCATGTTGATTGAATTTACAAGTTTTTGCCTTTCAAATAATATTTTTCTATTTGGTGACCAGTACTATAAACAAATCTCAGGGACTGCGATGGGCACTTGTTTCGCCCCCAGCTACGCCAACTTGTTGGTGGGCTGGTGGGAGGAGCAAGTGTCCCGAACCTTTGTAAAAGGAGAAGTGACAGGCCAGGTAAAAGCATGGTATCGTTATATCGATGACCTGTTCATTGTTTGGGAGGGTACTATGGAATCAGCGGAAGGATACATTGAGGATCTTAACACTAATAACCTTAATTTACACTTTTCAGGTACAGTAAGTCCAGTGGCAGTGGACTATCTGGACCTAAAGGTATTTATCTCTGAGGGGAAATTAGAAACATCCTTGTACCGTAAGGCCACAGCGGGGAATTCGATCCTCTTTGCAACTAGTAATCATCCCCCCAAACTGATACAGAGTATACCATATGGGGAGCTATTACGATTAAAACGCAATAGCTCCAGAACCTGTGATTTTGAATTGGCAGCTAATCAATGTGTAAATAGATTTCGTATCAGAGGATATGGACAGACATTACTGGAGACAACACTCAATAAAGTTAGAGGTATTCCTAGACAACATCTGTTAGAAGAGAAGACAGTTACAAGGAAAGATTTGGTCGATACACATGAAGGCAAATTCAGAATGATTACGACATACTCTGCAGAGTCTAATTTCTTGAAGAGGATGTTAATAAAAAATTGGCATATTTTGAAAAGTGATGCCATCATAGGGGATGATATTCCTGATCATCCGATGATTACCTATAAAAAGGCAAGATCTTTAAAAGATAGATTGGTTAGCAGTCATTTAACCAAACCAATATTACAACAGGGCACCCTGAAAGATATGCAAGGGTTTTTTCCATGTGGCAAGTGTAAGGCTTGTTCTAACAGCCATAGAGTACTTAACTATACAATACCTAATGTGAATTTAAAAAAGCCCATTAGAAAGTTTTTGACTTGCAGTACCCCCTATGCTGTCTACTGTCTCGTTTGCCCATGCGGCCTATTGTACATAGGCAGCACTATTCACTCGTTGAAAATCAGAATACTAGAACACAGGAGGGCAATATTGAAAGGGGATGCTTCTTACCCTGTAGCGAGACATTATCAAGAAAAACATCCAAGTAGCAAGAATGTTTTACAGTTTTTCGGTCTAGATTCTGTCCCAGAAAACATCAGAGGCGGCGACCGCCTGCAGAAACTGCGGAGGTTAGAATCACGTTACATTATTGACCTTCAGTCAAAATTTCCGTCAGGTCTTAACAGTAATGAAGAGCTGTCAGTACATTTGGGAAATTAATATGTTATCTAGAATAATATGTTTATCAGGATATCCAATGTAAGTGTGATGGATTTTGTCCTCTGGCTGCGGCGACCTGCTGCTGTTGTGGCCGCTTCGATTACCAATTTGCTATTTGTGTCAAGACTAGATTAATTGTATTATACAATAAATTATGGAGTTCTTGACAGGCAGTGTAAGCCGATACACGGCATCATCACGAGCATTGCCGATACACGGCTCAATCATGAATAGAGGTGGAATGGCAGCCATCTTTCAGTGATGCATTAATTAGATGTTTGATTTATATTTGATGTCGGCGTGTATTTCTAGTGAATAACACATGGAACGCTATGCATTAATTTGTACATAATGTATATACTGTTGATTTGCACTGTATATATGTATATTGACACATTACAAGATGGCGCTGGTGACTCCACCAACACTTTACGCTGTCCTATGTCTATGTCTATTATACCATGCCACGCGGAGATGTAATGTATAAAATATGGCGCTTCCCGGTGTGTTAACACCGAGGAAGGCAGACCGCCGAAACGCGTCTGTTCCGGGAATAAAAGACCTGTTGCCACGCTATCCGTGAGTGCTTATATTCTTTACAAGTTAAGAATTTGGAGCGTTATATATATATATATATATATATATATATATTCACTGAAAAAACCATAGGTTTCACGCATGTTATAGTTAGCTGGACATTTTACTGATAAAAAACCAATGAAATTCCCCCGTTATAGTTACTGTAGGCAACTATAACTCACGCGACCGCAATCCTCTGCTGATGCTAATACTGTATTTAGACACTTATTTGCCCATATCTTCTTCCATTAAATTTTAGCTATACATATATTACAAATATTTTTTTTTCATAAAGACACATATGTCATCAGCAGAGGATTACGGTCGCGTGAGTTATAGTTGCCTACAGTAACTATAACGGGGGAATTTCATTGGTTTTTTATCAGTAAAATGTCCAGCTAACTATAACATGCGTGAAACCTATGGTTTTTTCAGTGAATTAGCAAGGTTTTTTAAATGCTATTTCCTAACTATAACGTGTGTGAAACCTATGGTTTTTTCAGTGAATTTGTACGGTTTTTTAAATGCTAAGTTACTTTACGCCATTTGTGGCGTGCGCGCCCACTTAACGCAGTTCGTTCCGTGCACGGTTTTTATCAACTTTAATAAGCCCTGTACATTTGGTGGCCTTCGGCCACCAAAAGCACAGGGGGTGAGGTCAATGTGGATAGTGTTTTTTTTATTTCGATTTTATAATTTCATGTTGCCAAAATTACGTTTTTTTTCTCTATTAATAAGCACTGCACATTTGGTGGCCTGCGGCCACCAAAAGCACAGGGGGTGGGGTAAGTGTGGATAGTGTTTTTTTTATTTTTATTTTTTTACCGTAAGCGTACGGTAAGCTTACGGTAAGCGTACGGTAAGCGTACCCCGCGAAATTGCCGAAAAAAAAATAAAACCGTTTTTGCTCTTGGGGGATGTTTGGGGACTCCCTCAACATGACTATGTGGGAGGGAGTTGTCAAAACAGCCCCGTAACATGTTTTTGGCCATCATGTTTGATAAACAACACTCAGTGCGAGAGACAAAATGGCGGACGCCGCTTCCTGGTTTCGGCCGATTCGAATGTTTACTAAGATCTAAGAGCCAATCAGAATCGCGCTCGCGCACGCCACCGTAAGCTTACGGTAAGCGTACGGTAAGCGTACGGTAAGCGTACCGTAAGCGGGCTCAGATATATATATTGATTTAAAGGCTATTTTCTCAGAATCTACTGAACAGATTTACACCAAACCTACAAAAGGCACTTCCTTGACCTAGGGACTACCTCTCTGCCAAATTTCTAGTAATTCTGTTCAGCCGTTCGGGCTGTAGCTCGTTCTAAAGGTCCTATGGAAAAATGCATGGGAAAAACGCGTTTTGGGACCCCCCTTTTATCTCAGCCCCCGCTTGACGAATCCCCCCGAGACTTTCAGGGTAGGAGCGGAGCGTAGCGCCCCACCTATTTTGAGAAATTCGCGAGGATTCGTCGACCGGCGCCAAAGTTATTCAAAATAGAATGTTGAGGTTTTCCTATGGAAACGTGGTCCTAACTATAACTACCTACTGGCGACCGCCAGTAGGTAATATATATATATACAAACAAAAATCAAAAAAAGAAGAAAACGCAGTGGCACAAGAAGTAACCAATGTCGATAACTCCATTGTCAATCTATCTTCAGTGACTCTCACCAAAGCTGAAGAACAATTATTGACTCTTGGATTAAACTTTTGCCCGGGCCAAAATTTCAATTATGCCTCTACTCGTATTGACGTTTTCTGCTTTATTAGGAAATTAAAGCTAAAAAAGTTTTTTGCAATGAAAAACAAAAATATAAATAAAAATGACTTAGAAAATGGCAATACCGTCAGTGATGACACTTCATTAACCGTTGCTGATATTCCTCGGTTACTAACTGTACATGACCTTGATGAGTCCAATGAATCACCTTCCTCTGAGTTGGATGTAGATATGAACACGCAAAACAGATTGCGTAAGATCAATTTAATACAGAAGGGGGCTGGTTTAAGCCCATTTAAACCTAAATCCAACTTTATTCCACTTATGCCCAAGGACGCTGTGGATGTCTTTCATGACTGTGTTGTTGAAGATATCAAGAAACTACATCTGCAAGCATTAAGTAAGAAAAAGAACAACAGAAAAACTCATTATAAACAACGGGAGTATGTCAATCTCATGTCCAAGCTAGGCGAAAACAACGAAATAATAATCAAAAAATCAGATAAAGGAGGCAATGTGGTTATCTGGCCTAAATCTGACTATGTGAATGAAGCTAACAAACAGCTGAACAACTTAAATTGTTACGAAAGATCTACCCATAAAGAATATATCAAGGCCAATGAAACTCTATACAAACTCTTAGCGCAAAATAGAAGGGAAGGACTGATTTCCTTTGATGAATTTAAATTCCTCCACAACGAGTTTCCTGTCTTGCCTATACTTTATCTTATTCCCAAGATTCACAAAGGTACTTTTCCAGTGCCAGGGAGACCGATTATCTCTGCCATCAAGAGTGTTTCCGAACAAGTGGGACAATACATCGATTACTTTTTACAGGACATGGTCAAGGCACTACCTAGCTATGTACAAGACACCGGAGATTTCCTGCTAAAAACGAAAGACTTAACTTGGTCGGATGATATGTTATTAATGACTCTAGACATCGAGTCTTTATATACTAGCATAGACCATACTACTGGTTTGGCTGCTGTTAAGTATTTTTTGGACAAGAGATCATGCGAACTGTGTCAACATAACAAAGTTATTCTCAACCTCGTTGATTGGTGCCTTAATAACAACTTCTTTTTATTTGGCAAGGAAGTGTTTAAACAACTTCGCGGAGTAGCGATGGGAGCCTGTTTCTCCCCCAGCTACGCATGTTTACATGTAGGCTGGTGGGAGGAACAGGTTCTGAAATCAAACCATAGGGCATATTTCAATAATCATGTGGCTTGTTACTTAAGATATATTGATGACATCTTTATATTGTGGCAAGGTGAAGAAAGAGAAGCTTTAAGTTTCATAGAAGCGATCAATCACAATTCTATGAACCTTCATTTCACTTCCCACATAGATAAGGCCAGCATTGAGTTTCTAGACGTCAGAGTCTACATTTTAAACAATCAAATTGAAACGACCTTATTTAGGAAACCCACCGCCGGTAATGTCACACTCCACGCCAAAAGTGCTCATCCCAAACATCTTATCGCCAGCATTCCGTACGGCGAAATCCTTAGACTCAAAAGAATTTGTAGTCTAGAATCTGATTTTGACACCTGTTTGAATAATACCATCATCAGATTAAAGGCGAGGGGGTATTCCAACACTATTCTTAATAATGCCATGACAAAAGCCAATGCTCGGCCAAGATCAAGTTTATTCAAGCCTAAACTGTGTCCAGCCCCTTTAACTGAGATGGCTACACAGAATCCACCAGTAAATGAATCAGGGCCCAGATTGATTACAACCTCCAGCAGAGAAGAAAGGAAAATAAGATCCATCGTTAAAAAGCATTGGCCTATTATTCTGACCGATGCTGTACTCCGTACCAGAGTACCAGCCACTCCCACGGTCACCTTCAGGAGAGCCAAAAACATGGGAACTTGTCTAGATAAAAGCAGCCCTGAAATCAGACATAAAGTTATGTGGTTAAAATCTGCTCCTGGTTTCCGCAAATGCTCTTCTTGCAGGGCGTGTAAGTTTGGTATGAATAAAACCCACTACCTCACCCCTTTTGGCACTAAAGAAGTAGCCATCACAGGGAGCTTCTCATGTAGAACTGATTTTGCCGTGTATGTCCTGACGTGCACCTGCGGCCTTAACTACATTGGTAGTACGAAGCTGCAGGTGCATGTTAGAATTTTGCAGCATTTGAGAGCCATCTTACATAATGACCCTGCATATCCGGTGGCACGCCACTTCAATTCAATGCACAACAATGATGTCAACTGCCTTAAATACTATGTAATAGCAGCTATTCCCAAACCCCGAAGGGGCGGTAATAGGGAACTTTTATTAAGGCAGTTGGAAACTCGTAAGATCTTAGAGTTTGACAGCAAGTGGCCTAATGGCCTCAATAATACTGAGGACATGCATAACTTTGTGTAATGATGTCTTGACTTTATGACTTAACCTTTGAGAGATTACACATGTGTTTACACACCTTTATATACCTCAGTAGTCTCCTTATTTCATTCCAGCACCTTTATAATGAGTTCTGTCTGTGTAAACACACACGCACACGCATATATATTTTAGTACATATATTTATATATCTTGATATCTATATTTATATTTATTCTTATTTTTTACTGTGTGCTGTGGTATTACACATCTTCTTGGGTGGTTATCTCTTGCACTTGCACTTTAGCTATCTGGTCACACCGCAGATTTCTTTCCCAATACCTCTTTTGTCATATACATAAATACACATCATTTTATGAATTATCAGCACTTTCCAGTAAGATGATGAAATTTTTAGAAATGAAATTTATATGATTTTAACAATAACTATCAGAAATGTATTTTTTATTGTTATTAATATTTATTCATTCCTATTTTTATCTTACTGTATTTTCTTGCTATATCTGCACACATTCCCAAAAAAATTTTGCACATTCCGCACGATTTTGCACTATTATGGAAAATGCTGCTACCTACCTTTTTGTATTGGTACAGATTTTGAGTGTCTATATATGATGATATTTTACGGTAAAAGTTTTTTATGGCATTGTTTTTACTTTTCTTGTCAGTTGGGTGTTCAATATGGATTTATCCTGTTATATCTACACTCTCGTACTTGAACAAGTTCAGTATCTTGTATATGCTTTATGCTGGCTGCCTATGACAATGGCTATCATTACATTTCCGTATTTTAAATTGCACAAATTACCAACTATACGTATTTTACATTTGTATTACGTTTTTCTATAATTATCGTGCAATTTGATTCCATTGATTTAAAATATATCACACAAAGTCTGTTTTCCTGGTCTATGAGCACGTGATCAGGAAGTGGGTGTACACGTTGCAGCGCATATATAAAAATCTTTCAGTGCAACTTGTCTTTGCATGTGAACAAGGGCTTTCGAGCCCGAAACGCGTCATGGTTTGCTGAGCAATGGTCGAATAAATACTCTTGCCTGAAGTTTCCTGTATATATATATATATATATATATATATATATATATATATATATATATATATATATATATAAATAATTTTTTTCTCCTTCACGGTACCTTCACTTGCTGTCATTTAGGACCGTGCCTGGGAAGGGAAATAAATATGGCACCTGCAGTTGCGTGTCCAAGAACCCACCTATGGTGGAGTGAATAAATTCCATTAGTGTTTAGGTGTTCCAGTGGTTGGCTGCTCTTGAAATTCGGAAGGGGCAATCTAGCTGCTCTTCAGTTGGTTTCCAATCTGTTCCCGCTGTCTTGGAAAACAGTCAGTGACTCCCCACTTCTAGAACACCGTGGGAACAACAGAGCCTTTTTAGGTCTCGCCTTGCTATTGCGTAAGCGATCACAAAGCGAGACTATTGTAAGGGGCTCCCAAAAGTGCTCCGAAAAGCTGAATGCATGGCGAGCACGCATACAATCACGCGCATCGTGCCGCCATGCAATCCGTTTGGCATCGCACTTCAAAGGGTCCGCTCCCCCGCCTGGAATGCGCTCCCCCGCCAAGCGCGCACGCCACGCTCCGCCGGGCTTGTCTTGTTAACCTGTGCTGCCTTGGCCTTCTTCCTTGCTCCTCCATCTGTCCTGGCGCCTCCGTTTCTCACCCAGCTTGGCTGTACCTCTTGACACCTTCCAGCTCCTGCTCATATCTCGGCTGTGACACCATTAGGCCCATAATGAGCATTCGCCGATTCATCGCTTTCCTAGACTTCTAGTTCCAGCGCTTAAATGCCTCTTTTTCCCCCCAACACCGTCTTGTCGGGCCTCCATCTCGGTCTTCTTAATGTCACTGGAGGACTCCGCCGCGTCTTTCCACTGAGGTGTCCTTTTACAGACAGGATCTCTGCCTCCAGTGTTTCCCCATCCTTGGAGTCTATTTTACGGATTCCAAAACTCACCGAACGTAATTTTGTTTTCCAGCCATATCGAGAATGCTATGCAGACAGCGCATCATGCCAGCTTTACTGGCTTCTGTGCACTACCCTTCCAATATCAAACTGTGGAACCCTGACCCATGAATGTGTTGCATCTCGTTTGCCTCCTTTCGTCTTTGTTTAGCTTATTTGTGAGCCCGGGCACTGCTTTTGGCTGCCCCCGAATGACAATGTAAATGTGGTGCCTGTAAGGTGACACCCTCACTACAGATCACTGCAGACACTGTCTCCCTACAAATCATTGATTTCCGGTTCCTGGTCTAATTAGTTGCAGTCTCAGCACTCGTTCCAGGATGAAAGGCCAACTCGGCCCTTCCGCGCTATTTTATGAACCAGAAGGGAGTGAAGGGCTCCAGCTGCGCACTGTTTCAAAGGCCATAAACCACCCGACTATCAGCTGGATGATCCACATTTAAACGCTCACCACTAACATCTGCTATACCTGGAGGTAACGACTTTCAATCCTGCGAAAGGTCTTCTCTGCCGCTCGTCCTTTTATAGGAAAGCTATAAGCTGCCATACAGTTGGAGTTGAGGAACACTTATTGTTTACAGCGCTTGGAGACATCAAGTCTTTGATTTGAAGCGCTGTATAAAACAAGTTATTTTCGCTATAAACCTTGGCCCGCTCTGCGCACACGAACACTCCTCATTCACAGGTGACTGGAAGAGATGGTGACCCTGGGTCTTTAAATAAATAATGCTGAATGTGGGCAGGCAAGGTGTCACTTTCACGCATTGGCAGTGGAGGGCGAGTGTTGAGCTGGTTAAAATTCATATTAGGGGCTCGGGACCCTGAGGGTCGCCTGAGAGGCGAGGGAGGTTTAGATATTCTTCTAATGGAAAATCATCCAATTTACTTTATATCGCACTCCACTACACACAAAACAAGCATTTGCAATGCAATAAGTCTCGTATTATTAAAGTTTGAGCTATTGGTGTTGCATTATTTATCAATGCCATTAGCTCAAACTTAAATAATGCGAGACCTATTGCATTGCAAATGCTTGTTTGCTAATGTTACCAAACTATGGAATGCTCTACTAAAGCCTTATAATTCCAGTTCATGCGCTTGGCTTTTAAAAATACTTGAGTCCATGAGGATGATTTGCGCACTCAAGACGGAAAAAAGACCCCACAGACCACTTACAGTGAGCGCTGAGAAACAGAATGCAGTGGCAGAACACTAACAGGAGACAACCTACTAGCCATGGTGTCAAATACTGACTACAGTACCTTAAGAAACATACGGTTAAACAACGTTTTGAATACTTGAAAAAATGTTTTATAGATGTAAAATCTCACATGGCTCATTGGGAGAAATGCAGATTACAGTTTCTAGGAAATGAAAGCTGGGTTAGGTTGATGAAATTAACCAGGATGGGGAGAAATAGAAAAAAAAAAAGTAGAACAAGCAGATATGGATGGTAAAAAGCAAACATACATTTAAATAAAAAAAAAATAGGCAGGAGTGCCCCAGCAATGACATTTCCATTTTTTAAACAAAGATCCGGAACAAATAAAACGCGGGGAAAAAAAATTTGAGGTATAAAATGTCAAACCAGTTATGAATTTATTTATTCAAATATATTCTAATTTCCTAACTCCGTTATTGGATCTTTGTCATTTTTGTGTTGTTTTTAAGTTTAAATATAAAAATAGTGCAATAAAGCGCCAACTGCAGACAACTGGCTGCGCTTGACCAGTACCTAGAAGAAAGTTATGGCTGATCGTGTTGGGAGCATGTGTCGGATGCAGAAACCAGGTTCAACCTGGTCAAAAGTTTAACCTTCAGACTTCATCTCTGAAAAGGAAGCAAAAATCCTCAGAGGGGCATGGCAGCATGCTGCAGCTGAAGAGAGCTCCACAATGTCGGCTAGCCGCTGGATGAGGGCAGGGTGAAGGTGTTAACTTTTCATGAAAAAGCTCTGAGCCGGAAAAATCAGAATTTCACCCCCAAGGCTGTAGGTTGTAGCCAAAGCACACTCCACAAGGCTGGATAACTTATCTGCGTGGTCCCACTAAAACAGATTTGCTGCTGCAGAAAAGCTCAGAGCGGGAGCAACCCGAATCTTTGGCTCACGCTGAACACACCTTCACATGACTAGCTCTGCAGGTTGGTCCTTGTCTTTTGGAAGTTCTTGAAGCCAAAATGTTTCTAAGTCTCAGGTTTCAGGAGAGGTTAGGAGGAATACACTTTGACAGCAGTCAAAGGTTCAGGACATTGGGGACAGCACACTGGGGTCAGCACACTGGGGTCCAGACTCACTCCAGAAGGAGTCATTAGCAGGGTCCAAGGAAAGTACAGTTGGAACTGGACAGATGGGTTGTTGCAGAAAAGATACTTTTGTAGCTTGCTGCATCCTTTTAGGTTGAACATGAGATCAGCATTATGACACCTGCAATCCCCTTCTTTGTCCTGGGTACAAGAGGGAGACTAGGTCAAGTCTTCCAGGCTCTTCTCAGGTTACAGACAGCAGGTCCAGTCCTCTTCTGTTCTCCCACAGGCCCAGATAGTAGGGTATTGGGGTGGAATCATTTATGCCTGGCACCAGCCTGTGGATTGGAGTGACACCTCGCTTTTCTCTAACCAATGGGGCAAATGTTTCTAGGGATAATCCTACCCACTTTTGTAGAATTTCCAGTGTGACATACCGCAAACAATCTCGCAGAGCCCCTCTCTACCTAAAAACAAGATCGCAGAACCCTTCTTTCTCTGTGCAGAGCTCGGGTGCTCAACCCAGAGGTGCGGCCAGGAAAATGAGTAACTCCTCCTCTGTGATCACTCTAGACCAGTTCTAAGGGCAGCTCCTTTCCCAATGCGATTAGTGCCTGAGTGAATTGGGGGTGAGGGTAGGAGGGGCATGCCTAGGTTTCGGTTAACATTGACCTGTGACAGGGCAGGCCTATTTAAAGTTAATCAAGTTCTTGTTTACAGCCCAGGTGGCCATCCTGCTAGAGGAACAGAAGTCTTCTCACACCCAAGGCCTTCGTGCTGCTCTAGGGGCAAGTTCACACCTCACCAAGGGGGCTATTCAGGTGAGTTGGAGCTCACGTAAACAGGCCTCCACAAGGCTTCAGGCAAGGAAAATGTAGGTTTATAAAAGTACCTTTTTCAAAATATTTAATAAACATTTGACTTCACCAGTGGTTGGGTTTTTAATAAATATTTCAGAAAGTACTAGAATGAAACGTAGTTGTGTCCCAGTCGGAGATAACATTATCATATTTAATATTGCATCCCCTAATACTTTCCTATGGAACACCTAGCCTTGCTACAATGAAATAGCTTTTGGAGCTATTCCACTGTAAGGGCAATTATAACCTTAAACTTCTACATTCCCTACTTTTAAATATTATGCACCCTACCTTATGAATAATAGAATCAATCGAAGTTTTCTTTTTGATGTGTAGACCTCCAGGCTACTCGACCTGTAGAAGGTGTTGAAGCGATCTAGCAACAGTTGGAGATCACTGGGGGTCTTTGAGACCAACAGTGTATCGTCTGCAAATAGTAGAGTTGCTACTTTGACGCTACCCAAAGAGGGGACATCGGCTGGAACATCCGCTAGATAGTTAACCACTCCATTAATGAAGAGGGAGAACAGGGCAGGAGTCAGCACACAGCCCTGCCTAACCCCTTTATCGACGCTAATTGGATCTGTCAGCTGCCCTTGTCCCCCCCCCAGCAGACCCTCGCAAATCTGTCATCGTGAAGGCGAATAACCAACGCGAGGAGCGATGACGGAAGGCCCAGCTCCTGCAACACTTGCCATAACTTTTATCTGGGGAGAACATCAAAGGCCGACTTGAAGTCGGTAAATGCTATATAGAGACTGCCCTTCTCAATTGCGACTGTTTTCCATGCCAGTAGTGAAAATCGGAAAACCTGATTGATGGTGCTGACTTTCTTTCTGAATCCAGCTTGGAAGAGGGATAAGATGTTAGTCCCCTCCATCCAATCCGTTATCTTCGTGAGAAGTGCACGAGAGAAAACCTTTTGAGCCCCATCGATCAGGCTGATGGGGCTACAGTTAGATGGTAATGAACGATCGCCATTTTTAAATACCGGGATAACCTCAGCTACCTTCCACGAAGGTGGTATTGCAGCTCCAGTGGCAATTCCGTTGGCAAGTGCCCATATATACTTGGACCCATAATCAGTGTTGTGAAGGAAAACGTCACCGGTGATGCCATCAGGCCCCGAAGCCTGTTTCCTGACTACTGATTTTATACTTAGTGTGATTTCCTCCAAAGTAAAATGTTCAGGAGTCAGAGAGTGAAGGTGGAAATGGCGGACAGGCCCTCGCTACCAGATGCTCCCGAATTGGTATACACTGCAGAGAAATGTTCATGCCAGGTGAAAATGGCGATATCATTTGTGAGGGTTCTTGGTCTATCAATATCACCCCTGGTCACCAAAAGCCCAAATTGTTGTGAACCCTTATTTTGGCAAGCATCCTTAATCTGGAGCCATCTCTTTTCCTCCCTGTCTTTTTTGGCTTTGGCCTGGGCTTTCTTATAGGATCTCCTTGCTTCTTTCAAGTCTGTTGCATTGTTTGCTCTAATGGCCGTAGCAAATTGTAATCTTGTTTTTCTACATTCTTGGTTAAACCAAGAGGAATGTGGTCAAACTGGTTTCGGTTTACTCTGGGGCCTAAGAGAGATGATGAAAAATGATGCTAGTCGGCAAAAAAAAAACAAAATGGGTGTGGCACAGCGTGATTTTTGAGAGCCAGTCATACTGCTCAAGTAGGCTAAGTAGCTCACTAGTGCTCTCTAGCAATATGCCCTTCATGGCTTCTAGTTTTGGTACGTCGGTGGCTACACGTACCCACTTAAGTCTCCTATTGTTTGTTGGGCATAACTCCTTGGTGGAAAGTCTTGTGTATGGTTGGCCAAACTTTTTGTCCCACAGAGGTGACATATCAAGTTCGAAAGGGTTGTGCTCACTATATATAGTTGACCTGACTACCATGTCCAACACCCCATTCCACAATCTGACAAGTTGTAGTCGATGCGACTCATGTTGATGGTTCTGGTGCACGTGTTGGCCCCCATCCTATCGGACACAGGCTGGCCATTGGCGGCCCTGGGGCCGTACTCAAGTGTTGCTGTTAATAGTTGTAGCGCTGTATGGGTCAATTTTTTGATGGGTGGGAGATCTAATGAAGGAATGTGCCACATCTCATCCACCATGTCTCGGTCAGTTACATCTTGGCGGTCCAGGGGTTCAAAGGTGGTGTTAAAGTCCTCTGCTACTGTTTCGTGGTGTCTGGGGTCTCTTTCCTCTAGGCAATTTTCCAAATCCAAAATGGTGGGGAAGCCACAGCCAGCCTTGGAACCCCGAGCATAGACATTAAAAAGGTCAAGACCTGTGCCATTCCTACCCCTGATATGAATGGCAAAAATGTCTGGGCTTTTGATCTTCAGTTCTCAGTGATGCAATGTAAATCGATTTTTACCCAGATCAATAATCCCCCAGCAGGTCGTCCTGATTTACTGGCGACTGCTGGGCGGCAATAAGTGATATCCGGGGATAAAGACATGGGTCATAGAACAAGTTGCCTGCAAAAGACAAATGTCAAATTGCTCTATGTACTGGGTCCAATGGGTAAGTACCAACTTGGGCCTCACTACAGCAACATTCCAAGATAGTATACGAAATTTGGGGGGTGTGCTTCCAGGAACTAAATGGGTTGGTAAAATCTCAGTCAGTGCATGAGCTGCTTGATGCCCTACGATTAAATCTGGGTGAATTTGAGCCCCCTCTCTGGCGATAATGCTGCTATACGGTTGTAAAGCAGGCAACCCTGTATTACGGGGTTTTGGAAGAGGTAGTGTTGGGTCATTGTAATGCCACAGTTTAGTCCCTAAATGCTTAGTCAATAAGCAGTACTAGTTCGGCTTGACAGTCAGTCGTTGATAGCTAAGGTTGAGTCTGAACCCGAGTGGATGCCTTGTCTGGTCGGTCCTAGCTGCTGTAGGGTGCTGAAAGGGGTGTATTTTAATCTAATGCCCGTTTGAGTGGGCGGACATGATCTTGCCTCTAGGGCTATAAGATTTTGGACTAGGTAGGCATCCCTAAAATGTAATTCTATAGAATCAATTGGAGAGGCCTGATGTGAAAGCCTCTTTGTCCATAAAATGTCCTCCCTAATGATAGATCTGCACTCCCCTCACCTTTCGAATCCAATGTATGGATTTGTTTACCAAGGATTCGTTGCCCTCATGCTTTGTGAGTAAAGAAATGTTGTCATAAATAGACCTTGCGCAACTTTGGGCCTGTTCGTTCCTGCAGCTTGTTTGGTGACCAATACCTACTTGTGTGCAGACTCTACTATATGTCATCTCAAATCTACTCTTGTCAATAGATATTTTGGGGGGGGGGGGGGGGGGGAGGGGGCAGGGGGGAGTGGGAATAGACAGTAGAGGGACTATATTATTCAATATGGGTGGTGGTTCCTGCGTTTGTCCCTTTGTATGCACTGAATGCCGCACTTCAGAGGTGCCTCCTACAGAGGCGCCTCTATCAATCAGGAGTTTGACTTGGTCATTGAGTGCTAAAATTAATGTTTTTTAGGGAAGTTACTTCTGCCCTCAATTCAGAGATAACCCTGGCGGTATCCTCGGACTGCGCGGTTGGCACCCCCAGTTCCCACCCCCAGCACCCCCACAGAGGCTCCCAGTCCATTGGACATTAGCGGCTTTATCAACTGGTTCCATTATGGCCCTTGGTGAGGAAGGATCTACTTCTAGCTCCAGTACTTCCCCCTGTAGAGTGCTAGTCAGATCTTGGAGCTGTAGAAATTATTTGATTGGGTAATGTTAGTAATACCGTCAGTATCTCTGCCTACTAAGGAGTTTTCTGCAGGTACAGAGGGAAGTGGGGATATACCTGCCTCCGAATTACTAGTGGTGTCAGTGGGTGGTGCGGCACTGGCCGTGCAAGACTGCAAGTTTTTTCTACTCTGAGTGTTTCGCTTGGTAAACATAGGGATGTGTTTTGCAGAATTAGAAATGAGGCTAGGGGATGAGAATGCTCATCTGAGGGATGTGGAAAACCTGATGCGGCCTCATAGGTATCAGGAGATAGAATTCCCTGGCATTCCACTATTAGATCATCAGTGCAATCGAGGACGCAGTTATTAGAGGCGGTCTTTCGAGCCAGCTTACTTCTGCTCGTTTTAGGGATCCCACCTCCTCCCTCGCAGTTGGACAATTTTCTTTTCCCCATGTCAATGACCGAAATAAAAGAGTGATCGTGTCTGCAACAATGTAGATGAAGGGGATGTCACAGAAGTGTTTGGTATGCACCTGCAGATATTAGACAGCCGCAATTATCACACGAAAGCGTAGTTGGTGGGTACAATGCACACGTTCCGCTTATTGGATGTAGAAATTGGTGCAAGGGGAGCTTAAGAAAGATAGTGGAAACACCCTGTGACTTGGGTTTTTTGAGACTTAAGAAATGATGCTGATCAATGCGTCTATATCTCGCATGTAACTTGTGTGTGTTTTGCTTAGTGTACAGTCAGATATATTACAAATAATGACTGGTCCTCTCAAAGGATAGATTGCGCATGGACCTAAGGTAGCGAACACAAGCAACAGAACAAATAACAGTCTGAAAAGAGGGTCTCCCAATAAAATTAAACAGCAATTGTTTAAAACCCGAGTGATCGCCTGGGGCTGATTGTTAATGCCAAAGTCTCAATTTCTTACTAGTCCGTTAACAATAGTAGTAAGCTAGTATCGAACGCGGACCCAGACAAAATCAATGAAGCAAAAATCGCGTAAACAGCATAAATCTTCTGGTCTATTCAAACGAGATGAAGTGGAAGATGACAATAATGGGTAGCCCAACCCTGATTTATCCTTCGTCAACCCAAGTCCAAATGCAGCTGTGTCAAGAGCTCCATTGCGTTGATGCGCTATACATGCTTAGCCCATTTCCTACTTATTGCGTAGGAGATATACTTATTGGCCCCAAAACTAAAGTCCTCCAAGGACTGGGGCAGGGTCAGCCCAGCGACAGCACCTGCACGAGAGGGGGGCATGCAAGACTCACCCAGCTAGTCAAAATGAAAGACCTCAGGTGGATCCAGATCGAGAGGGGGGCCCAGCCTAGCCTCTTCCGGGCTCTGACGGGCATGGACGGGCGCGTCCGGCGCAGCAGGAGCCCTGGCGCGATATTAAGAGCCTCTTGGCGCGCTCGTGCAGTGGTGGCGGCGGCTCCTGAGCCACGACGGATTTTGGGGACTGTGGTCAGTGTCTCTCCCCCACCAGGTCAGCACAGTGGAGCAAGGCTGAAATAACAGGTGTCCCGTGCTGAGGGAGCCCTGGCGCGATATGTAGCGCCTCCTGGCGCACTCGTGCAGCAATGGCGGCGGCTCCTGCGTCACAACGGATTCTGGGAGTTCTGGTCCGTGTCTCTCCCCCACCAGGTCAGCACAGTGGAGCAAGGCTGAAACGCCGGGCGTGTTATCAAATAATACCGATGCAGTGGTGTGTAGAAAGAAGAGCTACATCCCTTAACTTCCACAACTTACCAAACACTCTCATATCTTAATGAGAATTGATTCCAAGCACTTCACAATACATAAAGCCACTTGATGGATTTACTTCAAAGAGCTGGTCATATTAAAGTGGTATTCTCTTCCAGAGAGAGGCCTACCACTTTTTAGCAGGAATACTCTTAATAAGGAGCATACCTGGAGGGCCTCCGGCCGGTGCCGTGAGCGAGCTGCAGCTCGCTAAGGGCATGGCTAGCTTGTGTGACCTGCAGAGGATCCCCGGTACTGGGGGCGCTCCCTTTCTTGCTGGCTTGACTGGGCTGATAGATCTCAGACCCGCATTGAGCCCGGGGGCCTGTGCGTTGGCAGGAGAAGACAATGACGCAGGAACCACACCTCTGTCCGGCAAAAGAGTAAACTGGATATGTAAGGTGGGGGCAGGGAACCATTTTATGATGCACAGGCTGGGTGGAAGATCAGAGGAACGCAGAGGGACAACTGAGGGATAGCAGAGGGACCTTTGTTAGCATGCAGGCTCACTCGAACCCAAACTGGACTCGGCGGTGGCAAAGATGTCGCTGATGAGTGCTGAGCTCAATAAAGAAAAGGGCTGCCTATGTGACACAGTACAGACTGTAGCAGGTATCTCTAGGGCCACAACACAGATCCAGAAACAGGTCATCTCAAATCAGAAAGAGAATGCAACCATGCAGGCACAGCTGGAAGATGTGGAGGGTAGATCCAGACGTAACAACATCCGCCTGGTGGGGGTGCCTGAGCGAGCGGAAGAATCATGACTGGACCGTTCTTGAAAATGTTATTATGAATGTTTTACAGCCCAAAAGCCTCTCATACTTTTTCTCTGTTGAAAGAGCCCATAGGTTACACATTCCTGCTCCCAGACCAGGTGCGCTTGCTCGCACAATCATCGCAGAGATATTCAATCACAGAGACAGACGCAATACTTCAGGTGTCGAGGCGCACATCGGACTCGAGAATTGCGAGCGCGACAGCCTGTACCCCGACTTCACCCTACGGGTTCAGCATCTACATCGGGGCTTTTTGAAGGTCAAACGAGAGCTCCGCAACCGAGACATCAAATATATGATGCTTTTCCCAGAAAAACTCCCAAGTGATGGCTGAGGGGAAAATGTTTTTTTTTTAATCCCCAGAGGTTGGCTGGGAATGGCTGGCGGGATAGCACACAGCCACGGGCGGCAGGAGAAGAGGCGCCCCACGATAGCAGCGATGGGATAAAGAAGGAGCAGTGACCAGTCACGGAGGAGTGATAAAGATGACCCACACAGAGTGGACATGCAGACAGACCTAACCACATCTACAGCGGGCTCCTGATTCACACCAGGCTTAGCCTGGATCTTGTCTGTGATTATGAAACTGGCTTGATGAACTGGAACTGTAAGCAAACACATTTTGAGGCATTCCAGTTCCAGAGAGGGGAGGCCAAATGTTTTTGACTCTTATTGTGGGAGGTAGTCATGGGGGCTGCGAGGGCAGGTTATCACCCCCAGTTATAAGTTAACTACAATGTTTAAGGGCTACAGGCACCTTGCTAGCTGGGGTTGGGTGGGTAGTTTGCAGCCCACCATGCAGGGTGGCGGGGGGGGGGGGAGATTACGGTTGATAAAGGGATGTTACAGCTTAAGTCACAATGCAGCAGCTATCTAGCGATCAGTGACGTCATTTGGGGACCCATCGACATTCCGAACATACGCACTATATTCCATTGTGTGCCCATGACACCCAAGCCGGACTAAAAATGCTCTCCTGGAATGTAAATGGATTGGGTAACAGGATAAATAGGGGAAAAGTCCTCCAATACCTTAAAATGCACAGCCCAGAACAGTTTTATTGCAAGAGACACCCCTCTGGGTAACTCGTGCAGATCTATGTCGAAAGGGGGCTACACTATGACCGCACATGCAGGATGCACATCGGTCTCACTGGGAGTGGGTATTTTAATTAGAAATTCAGTACAGTTCTTTTTACACAAGACTTGGACCGATCCCCAAGGGAAATATGTGGCCCAGTCCGGCATATGGGAGGGAATCTCCATTAACCTATGCTAGATGTATGTTCTGCCCTGACATACACTACCGGGATTGGGAGAACTCCCGCTTCAAATGCCAGACGGGGTTTTGAATATTAGGGGGGCATGGCAGGGGGGAGGGGGTAGACTTCAATGTTACTTTATCTGCCGATATGGACAGACACTCTCAGGGTCAATCCTTTCACTGGGACCCTACACTGGCCAACTTCATCGGTGCAATAGAACTAGCAGACATTTGGCGACTACGCCACCTGAAAGAGCGCCAATACACTTTCCTGTCCAGGGTGCACCATAGTGTCTCCAGACTGGACTATGTCTTTAACCAATCTGCCAATATGGCTTGGTGACAGATATATGCCACCTGGGTAGGGGGGAATCGAAGGCCACTCTCCAGTGTGGGTGGAGATATGGGGACAATCCACTAAGCTCTGGGACTCTGGCCCATCAACGCATGGCACCTTATAGAAAGAGGTGGGGGCGTGGCTAAGACTACACTACCAGCGTGTAAGCTATTAAAACTAGGGGACAAATAAAGTCCACAAACTGGAGCCCAGCCTCTTCTACTCCAAATAGGAGACACAATTTGTAATGGGATACAGTAGAAAAGTAATAGTTGCTTAAAAACGCATAATAAATCACAAACAAAATAAAACCATTCGATAGGCATAACAAGATGACAGTTCTTCTGGAGGTTGCCTAGTGGAGCCAGTCACATCTGGAATACGAGGAAAGAAAGTGGTTGGGATAGGTAGACCGATTAAAAGGTCATAATGGCATTAAAAATCAGTAAGGAGCCACTCCCACAATCCATGCTGCATCCTCCCATCTCCAGTTGGGGGCAAGTTGGATGACTATCACACCAGACCTGGTTCTTCCTGCATACCAAACAAGCATTGGCATAGCCAATAGGTCTCGCCTTTGGGACCTTATAAGTGTTTAGCCATGCAACAGTTGCATAAGTAAATACTTATAAGGTCCCAAAAGCGAGACCTATTGGCTATGCAAAGCGGCCGTGCGGCCGCGAAAGTGAAAGTGATTGCGGTCGCGGTCAAACATTAAAGCGGCCGCGAAAGTGAAAGTAATCGCGGTAAAGCGTGGCGCGCGCGCCCGCACACATGCACTGTAGCTCCAGGCTGGCCTGGTAGCACTTTTTGGAGCCCTCTCAATAAGTCTCGCCAGACCAGCGCATGCGCTGGGTCAGGCGAGACCTAAAAATCAAGTGGTTGGATAGATTTAGGCATTTACTTCAAATTCTCTCATTATTTTCTTACTCCTTGGAGAGAAAGGCAATAAACAGGAAGGGGTGACTGATTTACAGGCTACGTGACATGTTAGAATTTGCATGCCTGCAGCCTGTTCAGTATTAGGATGTTTTATTTTTGACCCAAAGTTTACTTTAAGTTACACAAGTGAGGGCTGATGACCTTCAACATCAGAGCATGGAAAGCCCCACAGCCTTACTACTTTTAAGGGCCTCATTTTCCACAGCCTGATGTGGACCTTACCATCACTTAATTCCCATCAATAGATAGAGTTATGGAAATATTATAGCAATTGATGCAAAGGCGATGATATGGGAAATTCCACATTTCACAAACTCTAGTAAATCCAGATCTTCTTGTTTTACAAATGTAGCAAATATAAGTTCTCCAGCCATGACTGCAGACACCTCTTCAATTGTGTAAACAAACACAAGTTTTTATAGAAATATGCAAATTATCTACTGAAATCTCGACATTAATTTAAGCCCATCGTGTTCTGAGAGGGCCCCGTGCCTTTATGCGAAATCCTAAAATACACCCGATAATATAAATGTTTTGGGAACATAGGTGTGTGTGCTTTCATTCTTGATTCCATCTCCTATCCACAGTAAATAACGTTCCTCCCAAAGGAAATGATTTAGCTCGGACGGGGCACCAAAGCCTGACACCAAGCGGAATGGTACCTTCACATTATTTACCTCTAAGAGTGTGCAAACAGATTTGAGAGACTTGTGAATTCACATCTCCACGTACCAAATGTATTGTGAAAATATTTATGTTAGTAAGGCAGCTGCAAATCAGCTAGACCTGGTGATGTTGAAACTACCATTTCCTTCCTCAAACTGAAGGAAAATACCATAAAACTGCCTGAACTTGCAGATGCAACTTCCTGTCCCAGCTGTAACCACAGTATTGCGCTCTCTCAAAATACAAATCTAATCAACACTTGGATCTGTAGAAGTCTTTGTTTTCCCAACAAAGATCAGTGTGTACTAAAAACAGAACAGAAAACGTAGAATGATCAGTAAAGAAATTTGAGACAAGGAATACATGAAATACAAAACAATGCATGTTCTGCCAAAAACACGTATTATAACAAGTTGCATTCCATTCAAAATAGCTGGCAAGAGCGAGCAATTTTTTTTTAACCACGCTACAGAATTTTTCGGAGCACCCAAAGTCCGGTAATCAAAGATTGACAAAAAAAGGTCATTTAATAAGTTTGCAAAGTGATACAAGTTTAAATAGAGTTGATCAAGGGATCTGGAGTATACTAAACTAACTAACCAAGGTTTCATCAGTTTACATGTCATTACAGAAAGGAGTTTGCATCCTCACGTCAGAGGCATGTGGAAGCATGAGCCACAAGACTCACAATCGTTGCAGTTTTTTAGCATGTAGATACAACTGTTTCGCCACTACAATCCATGACAACTAAGTTAATCAATTAACAGAAGTGAACCAACTAAATGCTCGAACCGGGGGAAGCACAGACTACTTATCGAGCTCTATCTCACTCAGATAGCTGTGACATCCAGCCAGTCAACAGAAGAGTTCTTTTTAGCACATCAATCAAAATGAGACCCTACAATAAATGTGTTTAGCACTATGCAATATATTAAAGAACTTCTATATATCTGAAATCTGAGTTGTATGGCCACCTAAGGTTTGATACGGAGATTCTTTTATCAGGGGTGAAGACCTGCAATATTACAAAGGAAAGAGTAAGGAAAATTAAGCCATATTGTAATCTTGTGCACTGACTTCGGTAACTGATCTCAGACCCATAAAGAAAGGTGCTCTGCTCTGACCTGTCAAAAGTCAATTACAGTGCTGTTCTTACCACTATTTGCAACATGGATTAGGCTCCCATTATCCCCATTTCGATGAGTTTTCGTCTTTGCATTAAGGTCTGGATATAAAGAGCACCTGTAGCCAATGTGCTTGATGAATGTGGTTCATACCATTTATAAACAGCTTTGAGATGGTGCATCTGGACCCTGGAGCACTCATAACAGCAGCAGGGTATATATACAAAGCGGGACAGGGAAGAGGGCAGGACACAGGAGGATGCAATACACTGGTGTGGAAGGAGCAGCCAGACTGAAGGTATATAGCCTGCAGAGAAGACAAGGAAAGGTTTGGTGTGGCACAACTGCAGAGAAGGTGGCAGCAAGGTTTGGGCTCAGCACCGGGTGTGATGTAGTGGATCAGAGGAGAGATATCATCAGGGACGACGGGAACAGGCATGGTGAGGGCAATGTTACACAGTGATGAGCCGGGTCCTGCGCTGCTCTCTGACATGAAGCATGGATGCTGCGAGTCATAACAGGGATGAAGTCCACACCCATGAAGCATGGCTCGACAAAGGGAGGGGGAACTTGGGCTGCATAAGAAAAAATACTGTTGCTTGTCAAAACATTTCGGGCTTTTCTTAACAAGCTTTTTAAACTGAAGAAGGCTGTCAGCGGCTTTGAACCCACGTACCAGTGATTAAATTAAAATGCACACTTCAAAATCACTATCCCAGAAGTAGCAGCTGTTAGGCCTGACTAGTGTCAGGTGACTCACTTTACCAATGTTTACCAGGGTGAAACATTGTTTGCATGTATTCAGTTGGAATTTATATATATGGGCCTTAGATCACAACGGAAATTTATTTTAAAAAAAATAAATAAATAAAAAAAGTACAGGGTAATGCTTTCCCCACCACTTTGAATCGTTAGTTTTGGAATGCTGTGTTTATTTCAACATTGGTTTCTGTCTTGTACCGGTTTTCTTCCGGGTTCCATTGATCAGGGAGAAGAGAAAGAGAAATTAAATCTTACAGAATGTTTTGGGATCCCTGATTGCATTCGATTTGTATTATCTACTGCTTGAATTTACTCTGCCATTTAATTCTACAAATAAATAAACAGCAAAAAAAACGTTTAATCTCCGACAAACTAATTATTGAGTCGCTGTGTTCCAGGGTCCATAGCTACGAGTATATTCAAAAGTTAATTCAGAAATATCTTGGCAGCTACTGCATCTTTCATCTGCACTTCAAAGCCGGCGATAAAAGTCCCCACATTTTGGTGTGTTATGTCGTTCAGGCAAGGAGCGTCACACAGGGCCCTGCAGCCTCCATTAAACCAAATTCCAATTATTATCTGTGATATACAGGAGACTGAAGTGCAGATTACGCAGGGGGTGGAGGCATCATTTTGTGGTAGCCACTGATATAGATGCACAAACAAAATAATGGGTCTTGTGGCAACGTCGGGTCTTTTTGGCGATCAGCATTAACCACCAACTCTCACAAAAACTTCATTATCGTCTCGGCAACGACGCTCAACATCCTGTGATTCTGGGCAAATAACTTAATCTCCCCGTGCGTAACAAAAATTAATGTGTCCTTGTGTAACGAAACTGGTGCTATGTAAAGTGCTCTGATACCCGATATCTTCGGGTCTAGTTCGCGCTATATAAAACTCAAAAAAAAAAAAAAAAAAAAAAATTATATATATATATATATATATATATATATATATATATATTTTTTTTTTTTTTTTTACTTAAAAATGGAAGTACCAGTTATCATTGCAAGGTGGAGTTACAGGGTGATCCTAAAGCTTTGTTCAATTAAAAAGGCCTCCAGATAGTGGATCTTGGAGGCAAAAGCAATCCCTCAGGTCACTGGGAGTCATTACGGCGGGGCCTAGGATGACCTGACAGAGCTTCTTAATCCCTCAAGTGACAGTTGAAATCCTGAGTAACTGTGTAGACTGGCTGGGGTCTCATTCTGACTTGTCAGGAGCATGACACAAAAGTAAAGAGTACGGTGGCAACCCACTGTAAAGGAATAAGCTGTAAAGAATCAAAGTGTGTTGGTGCTGAAAACACCAACAGGACAGCTCTAACTTTCTCAGGATGGGTGTCGGCCACCGACACCTGGATCTCTCGTAAGGTAACCGAACCTATGTAATCAATGAACTTGCGACATTTTATCCACAACGCGTGTCAGTGTCTTTATTATGCTGTTACTTTACGGGTACTCACATCCTCAAAGGGCTAGCAATGCTAGGTGGGTTCAGGGGCTTTCACAATTGGAAAACTTACTTGCACTGACTATGTGTAATGAAATGCATAAACTGCCCTAGTTTGCAGGGGTGGGCGTTCTGCATACTACAGAAGTAGAATTAACTACAAAAGCCACAATAAATCCCATTCTAAAATATTCTTCATATAAAGTTTGAGCTTCACTGGCCTATCATTGTTGCGGAGTAAGAGACTTTACTAATACCAAGTAATTGAAATGCTTTACCTCAGACACCAGGTGACAGGCGTTGTTGCATCTCTTCTGAACTAGAACACGTGAACTCTACATAGGTCACTGCAGATGAGCCATTAACCCGCTGAGTTATCTTAGCATCCTAACGACTGCCTGAAGCATCCCTTAAATATGTGAACAACGCTCCCAACGAAGAATTTGTTGAATTTACCTATTTAAAGACATCATAGCATATAGACATGCCAGTTTAAAAAAAAAAAAAAAAAAAATCTTTTCTTCCTGAACAGAACGAGTCTCTGTTACTATGGTAACATGATCTTCTCTACGGAGGAAACATGTGGGAACTTTTCTACCAGCTTGAGTATTTAACATTATGCAAATAGATTTTAACTATATGCCTTCTTTGCATGCACAGATCAATCTTGGTAGTCTGGTAAACTTATAATTAACTAAGACCTACAAAAGTCTTTAAGGGTACGGAAATCAGTCAGAAGAGCAACCTGTCAAATACTCCCTGCACCACACGAACTAGCAAAAAAAAGCTAAATTATTCATGGTAATCTCATCAAGCATACATCACAAATGCTTTGTCATAAAAGCAAATGACAAAGCTATGAATTAATCTTTTGAAATGAAGCCCATATCCTGGAGGAAGAGGAGGGAAAGAAACTGGCAACAGGTAGACAATATATCAGATGGCAAGTGCTGGCTTCAGGAATGCGAGGGGCAGGTGGACAGCTGCAGAAGAAAGTCAGTCAGCAGAGGGTCACACCTGAGAGGCACCATTACATCGCTTAAACATACAGAAAACTGCTATGTGCCTTCTGTGAAGCAGTACAGCTCCAAGCAGTACCCCTGCACTTGGAGCAACATGTGGCCACTTTGCTGGAAATAAATGACAGAGGCATGGCTGGGATTATCCGGCCGCAGATTTAATAACCTTTGTCCATTCCCAGGTGGAAATCAACTTTAGGTGTAATTTTATCCTCATTTCCCATCATGTTTATCACCAGAAACCAGGAATTCATTTCATTCACCCCTTAGACTTTCCACAATGGCGACTGCCTGTGGGATTCCAGTCTCCATTTGCTACCCGCCTCATGGCTGACCCACACCAAGCCTGGGCTGCAAGGGCCGTGCCCATGCCTGCACCTGCACCTGCACCATGGCCACCACGAAAATCACTTTGGTACCCCTTCACTTGTTCTGGTGTTCGGCATATTCCCAGCCCATAGATAAGGGAGGACTGTGCTACCTGGCCACCCTTGCAGTGATGCCCATTGTTTTCGTGCTTGCCTCCCTGCATCTGTAGTCCACCATCTCTAGAATTCCCATTATGTTTTGGGATGAACACGGTTATAACCTGGGCCAACTCATCTCGGTACCTGAATCATTTTACCTCGGTGGGTTCCTGCCCACACGCCCCCATGTTTTCCACTTACTGGCCCACAGCTGAGCTCACAAGATGTACGAGTGTGCCATGATCCATGCCACTTTCTTCTTGGTTCATTACTCATGGCGCTGCTGAAACAAATACAGGATTTTTTTTAGTTGTTTTTCCTTCCTTTCCCCTAATGAATGGTCTAAATGCCCCGTACTCCCATCTTCTGATCCCTTCATCATTAAGTCTGCATCCCTTCGTGGTGGTGGCCGCCCAAGTACCATACTCTGTTGCTGGGAGACCCATAGCTCGGAGTGCCCTCTTCATTATTTGCCTAAACCGTACTATGCTTAAATACTCTCCGTTGGGATGCTTTAACAGTGGGTCCTCGCCCCCTGGACGTATCTTGAGGTATTCTCACAGACGACACACAGGCCAAGCCTGAAGGGTCCCTATCCAGTCCAGGCAATTGATTAAACCCTGGTCTATCTAGTTGGTCTTTTTTTCCGATTATCTAAGCCTCGGTAACGTGCAGATCTTGTAGCCTCACATCTTCCGGCCCAGGTTTTGAAAGTGGCAGAGCACCACGTAGCTGAACTTGTAAGGCCCGAAGAAAGCTACTGCAAATGTCACATGGAACACATCTCTCTGCATAACCGGCACACTGTTTCTAGCACCCCCTAGTAACAGGCCCAGTTTCTCAAAAGCAATGTGTCAACTGTTGTCTTTTTTCTCACCTGAATTGTACCCCAGCCTTTCATTTCTTCCCCGATATAGCGACTTTGCGACATCCTCACCTTCTTGTCTTGTGAAGTGCGTACCTGACACTCCACATGCAACTGTGCTCATCTCCTGCTTTTCTCATTATTGAATGCCCATTTAACGAAGCACTCTAGACTCCTCTGTTCTGCCCTGTATCTTGCAAGTTTCCATCTCCTCTTATCTCTTGGAACCTGTCCATGTGTTTCCGATATCCAACCGCTGCCTTTGGTGCCAAGGCATTGTTAATGAGGTAAAGTTACCCAGTTTCCATAACTCTTTGGGGATGGGAATAATCTGATCTGTGTGCGGTGCTATCTCGCTGAATTTGGCTCACTGTAATCGAGAAAGAACACATGCCACAGAGTTAAACTCGAGTGCGATATGGCTCACCTTCATGTTATTTTGCAGCTAGCACTGCACTAGCTCTCTCAAGTGGACTAATACCCTTGGACAGTTTACTGAACCATCACTTATGAACTGTACCACCATTTTGCTGTCCGACCGCTTGTTGCTTAATATCTATGTACCACAACCACTATCGGGAACAGCTGTAGGGCCAAGTTTCTTAAGATCCCTTGGGTTCACCAACTTGCTGCTCACTCTGCCACCCACCATGCTCTGTTTATTACAATGCCGAAAGCCAAGCTACCTGCGGAGTCTGTGCACAGTCAGTTTCTTGGAAGGTACCCACGTGTCGCTCCATATCAGAGTTCCATTATATCTGGCAAGAAATTCCTGCCTCAGTCATTTGTATGTTGTGGCACTTCGCTTGTGCCCCTCTTGTCATCTACATCAGCAGTTACTTTAGTCTCACCAAGCTCGCCACCATGTCTTCCAGCTCCACCAGTTTGTCTTTCGGTAGCCTGCACACCCCTTCTTCGAAATCTATTTTGATACCTAGAAAAGTGATTTCTGGCACTGGTCCTACTATATTATCAGTAGCCAGAAGCACCTCCAGTTCTCTGGTCACTCGCATGAATGCTTCTGACAGTGTCCGGCAGTGGCTAGACCATTTCTACCACCAAATAAGTAGTAGTTGAGGTAGTGTACCTTATCCCTGTCAGGGTGCGTTTTGTGCACTGCCCATTCAATAAACGTGCTGAACATTTCTAAGTATGAACAAGATACTGAACAGACCATATCGAGACATCGGTCATAGTAAAGGTGGCTTCAAAATTGGTAATAGAAGAGCATAAAGCTATACGGGTACACTGGTAGGAGGCAAAAGCAGACTATATCAGCCCAGGCCAACTCTTCGTCTTTTTCCACAGCCTTTACAAAGTCAATGGATTGGTCTAGGTTTGTGTATTTGAGATCTATACCATCATTCACTGCCCCACCCCCTCAGGATACCAGAGGCAGTGTACAAGTCCAATCGGACGCTTTTTCTTTGGGACCAAACCTAACGGAGATTATGAATTCTGGGAACAACATTGCCTTAAAAGACCTGGGGTGACTGCCTATTTACTACAATTTCACTACCTTCTTCGTCACTACTTCTAGATTGTCTCCTGCTGATTTAATTTAAATGTTTTTACATGTGATTGAGCTACATTACCCGGTGTAGGGAAGCCTGAAACCCAGCTTAAAACCAGTTTCTATGCTTAGTCTTTCTTGTGGTAACCACTCAGATGCCTCCTTAATTGCGGATCCTGAAATTGAGTTTTTTGTTTTAACTGCTCACTTTGCCTCTTCTAGTGTCCCACCTCACCATGGCGGTCTCACGCCCCCAGGGTGTTTGTGGCGGGGGTGGGTTTCCCAGGGCTAGAGTTTCTTTCCCATAGCTGTTACATGTGTGCCTGAACTTGCAGACAGGCACCCAGGTGCACTCACCCTTTTCAAATATCCATTATATGGCCTCCACTCCCTTCTCCGTCCTCTTATGTGTAAGAACCGCCTCTTGCTGACGGTTTGACAACGCTGGGATTGGTCAAGTGTTCCCTTCCCTGAGCAACGGACAGTGAAGGCTTCACTACCCCTTCTTTTGCTGGCATCAATTTGAGAGCACAACCGATGATGACCCACTCCATCACTGGCCACTTCTGCATTTTTAGCAAGACACGCTCATCGTAGTTCAGCCAAACTTCTTGATTAGAAATCACGTGTGCCTCCTGAACCGTAGACTGAAATCCAGAGTGCTGGGATGCTGCACGGGGACTTCTCTACAAATATACAGACTGGTATCCTTACTGCATCCTGCAAGTTCTCTCTTTCTTGACCCAATCCCTCTTTTCCTCCTCATCCTATTCCTGGACCAAGTCTAAGCCTCATTGCTGAATTTCCAAAAGAGTGACTTGGACTATATACTCTTTTCATCATATTCGTTCTTTCACTGACGGTGGAACAAGGAAACTAGGCCTGTCTCCCCAGCTATCATTGGGGGTTCTCCTGGTGATGGCATGACAAACATCCCAGCACCTCATTCCTGGAAAAGTCTTCAATATGGTTCCCGAAACAGGACCAATGCATTGGAATGCATGTTTGCTGCTGTGTGTGTCGAGGGCAGGGGCCATCCAGATGGGATAAAGTCCCACTCCCACAAGCCAGGAAGTTTGGTTACTTGCCTGACTATATCCAAGCGATTTCTCCTGCTGTCTTGTTGGTGCACTTGTGAGCTGCTGCACTGTGCTTTTGCGGCTGCAGAAACTATCCTACTCTCGCTATGTCCCTACAGCTTTCTCTTGCTCACACCATCACTCCACTTCTCGATGCTGCTTTCTTGGCCTCATCCACTTGTTTTCTTCTTCCGGATGGCAGGAAAGAAACAAATCTATTCCCGGTGCCACCCTTTAACATCCCGCTGCCTGTTATGATAGGACAGCTTGAATGGTGAGCGGTCCTTTGATTGGCCCTTTTTCTCATGCATATCTTGCAGGCTTCATTTCGTGAGCTTTTGAACTTTGTTGCCTGTTCCTTCTCTTTCCGTGACCCAAAAAGTAGGGCACTGCTTTTTGGCCCGTCGGAACCTAAGAGGATTACCGCCTAGCATCTCCATATCACTTAATTCCACCACAGCATCCGGCATATCGGTGGAACATGGGTGCAAAGATGCTTATGGCACAGGTTGTGGTAAGAGGACTGTGGACGGCTCAGCAGAATGGGCTATGCTTGAGAGCTGCTAAAATGCACTGCCAAGGAGACAGTGACCAAATGTCATTAGTATGCAGTGTGTTGGCGTAAGGCAGATGGTTAACGAGTCATTCTGAGAAGAGGGGGTCTTGGTCAAATTATGAAACCATAATAACAAAAAATACCACAACACGGTCCAAGCGGCACTGACTAGCAGCCTCAGGGAAACTAACAAGCATGGAGTCAGAGGTACGCTAGCAGACTATTCGGGGAAAGTCTGCGATGCCCAATTAAAATAGCAGCATTTAATGTAGCACCGACTTTGCCAGAAAGTAGCTAGCACAGAAACTGTGGACAATTTGCGACCCATTGGGAATGGCTACAATCACAGGAATGCTGTCCTGCTGGTGTTAGCGGCCGCCCAGTCCTGGTAGAACGGGGTAGGTGTATACGAGACACGGACTCGGCGTGTCAAACGCGAGGAACTCCTTGCGTTCATCTACCAGGAACTGCAGTGGGATATCCTTAAGAATTATTAGGGTAGACCGAGCTGCAGGTAATACCAATTTGTGACAGAGATTGCATACTGTTTATTTTAATATTAGTTTAGATGTAGATAGACAAACATCTTTTTGGTCCTGAAGAATCGCCAGAGTACTTCTCTAAATGGAGCGAGAAACATGTCGACCTAACTGAGACAGTGTATATGACTTAGTTAATTACTCCTAGTTAATAACACTAAACCTCAGAATCTTTTAACTAGGGGAGAAGACTTCCTAATAAATTAGTTGAGTAAGTATTTCGACCCCTATTTTAAATACCCACGCATCTTTCATCTACATCACTTTAGAGCCCCATACACGCACGCATCCACCGGCTTCATTGGATTTAAAAGATCTCCATCAAAGTGCTCCTTGAACAAGAGCCCGTCGGGTATTGCACCAGCCGACTCGACGTAGGAGCAGCCCGATGATGATGCAATACATTCAAGGGGGTAACGTAAATTACGATAGCCCTGAGTTTGTGTGAGGGCCTCAAAATCCAACATTTTAAGTGTCCGTGAACACAGTTTTCCCTCCCCTTTCTCATATCTGACTTTCAGGAACAGCTTTGTTTTCGTTGTTGTATGGTGTTAGCAGACCCCCATGTCTGTGATTGTTTTTCAAATAAAGCAATGTTTTTTGGTAATGCAGCCCTTTGTTCTTTAAGGAAAACAAACTGCATTACAAAAATAAAAGGTTCTCCGTTTATTTTTTAAGAGCAGACCGTGTTCCGTGAGATCACTGCCTGCTTTTAAAAAACGTTTTCACCCACATTCACAAAGGGGAAGGGGTCTCCTGGGGACCCCTTCCCGTTTACAAATGGGTTACCGCCTCCTCTTTGGAGTTGGTAAATTATAAATGTTTTGCAACCACATTCCGGTCGCAAACATTCATACATACCAGTGCTATTTGGTATTAAAAAGGGACGCCCTAAACATGCCACTTCCGAATGCCTTATCAAAAAAGCAAAATGTGATTCGGTAACAAGTTACCAAGTTGCATTTTGCCTTTTGTACATTGCAAAATGCATTTGACCAGTCGCAACAGCCCATCGACCAGTAAAATGTGTTGTATATCTGGCCCTAGATCTCTACAAGTTAGCAATCATTTCTACAGTAAGTTTCAATTAGTGTTCGAGACCTGCACCAACAGTGACATGTACTTGTGTGAAGGTAAACTGCTGCGGCCTGAAGTGCTCCATGAGTTTTCCTTTCTCTGAGATCTTTATAAAATATGTACTTTCTCAATGAGGGGGTTGCTTCATAATTCTGCTTGTACTGTAGAAGGTCCTTTAGAGCCATGCAGTGAGGTGACAGATCATGGCAGCATTCTCATGAGTGCTCTGAAACACCCTCTCGGATTATGTCAGGGTGCATCTCAGCATCAGGATTTGTATTCTTGCAAGGTTCCAATTTTGACACCTACCTTCCCTCAAATCTACAAACGGACTGGAAGTAGGTAGGAAGGGGTGGTTCCGGGATAGAATAAACTGCAAGTCTGTGTACCCCTACAAACTTACATGTTTAAGGGTGTTCACCAACTCCCATGCAATCTCTTCCCACACTGGAAAAGGGGGGCAATTTACTCCTCACATGGGCACGAGAATTTTTTCCACGATGCAGGGAAAGTGAACTGTCAATCACTCGGAATATTGTTGCATGAGCAAATAAGTGTTTGTATATTTGCTCATGCGAAAATGGAATTCATAAACGTTTGCACGGAGTAACGTTTCCAGGCCGACTTCTGAAACTCTTGTGAATTCCTGAAATCTGTAATTCTGATGACATACACCTGAAGGTGCAATTTTGTGCCTTTATTTAAATATTGGGCAACACGTTTATTTGTATGTAGCCCATAATGTCTAGACTCATTCATGATTATTACTTTTTAAAATGTTAGCATGTATCGAACATGCTTAGTAAAATGATGCTTCAAATAAATAGTTTCTAAAGTTGCACAATAGGTTAGCACAATGGCTTTTTCAAGTTAAAAAAATTGCAAGTACATGCTATACTGAAAGCAAACCATTACCAATCGTGCTTTCAAGCTTCTCCGTGTATTTGGATATAATCGCGGAGCATTCTGGAGCGTTATATGTAGTCTCACGGTTACATTTTGCAACCATGTCTGTACATTTTTTTTTAAACTAGAACCACTATCAGTAATGTAAACTGAGCTCACAGCTCACAGTAATGTAAACTGAGCTCACAGCTCACTGCATTTCCATAGTGTGTTCACCCTATTAGTAAACTCTTTGACTAATGAACCATATTCAAGTTTGAACAAGTTATAGATATGGATACAATCTTGCCTTAATTTCACGGATACACACTGGTATTGTAAACTGGCAGCCAAAGAATTTGTTATGCCGGGCAGGTGTTGGGCCTACTTGCGTAGTGGCCAAAATAAACATTTGCCATGTTATTTTGCTACCTACTCTGAATTACCATTTTGTAATGCAAATTACTTGAACATCGGTTGCATTTATAGGCAGGTCGCATAAAAAAACAAAAATGGAAATTCCAGAAAACTCTCAAGTCAATAATCTTTTGAAACATTTATAGGAAAGACAATTCTGGTGCATGCATACATGTAAAAACTGGCAAGTGATGTATGAAAATCTTGGGGCAGCCACAGAATTCAGCAGGTTCTCAGGGCACGTATCCATATTCATAACGACTTTCTGACCCACTTTACTTGTATGAGCAACCTCTTCTTTCTCTCACTTTTCCATCTCCTGTTTCCCTTATTATGCTGCTCTCAATTCTACACCTCTGCTAATGCATCTAGTGGTTAGAAACCTTTAGTGTACATATGTACATATATATGTTTTATCTTATGAACCAAACATTACACAATATGAAAGAATATACATACAATAGGGTGGTCGAACATCCAACAGTATTCCTTTAATACAGGTTTTGGAGTCACTCAGAACCTATCTCAGAATTTACTTTCCAAAGACATTAAGGGTGGCGCACAATAACTTGGGAAGCTTTAGACATCGTCAAAAGGAAGGAAGGACTCGGGAAACATCAAAATGAGGACTATGACATTTGCAAGTAAGACATAAAATGACTGAACTGTGAATCCACCGACACTCTTCCACACTGCTCTACAATCCGATCCCTCTCACTCCCCCCCGCTCCGTAGTCTGTGTGTCGTACAACTCATTTGAATGCAGGCAAGGTCTCTCACCACACTACAGGTAAATAGTGTGACACCTTATATAATTAACAATAAAAGGAACATAAAACAAACTAAATCCGGCTGTCCTGCAGCATATCTAGAGCTAGCATCTGCCACTGCGAAGACAATAAGGTAACAGCAGTCTGCAGGCAGGTTTCCATGGCAGGCAAGTGTGTCACCCTTGGCGATGACACCACAAACAAAAGCAGTGAAGCGGAGCATACCCTTTCATCGCCCAGCTTTTCCCACAACAGTTTAGAAACCAAGGAAGAAAAAAAAACATATCACACGCGGTCGATAGAGCCGATACAGTAGAAATCCAACAGCTCTTTACAACACTTTCAGTATGCACTACCAGCAGTCACACGACTCTTTCCTTTCCAATCAGTGTAACTGATTTTCTATTTAGTCTTCAACGTTATAACTTTCATAGCAGAGGCACAGGTGTGCAGGTAGGTAGATTATATATCCCCCACTCCTTAGGCAAATCTACATAGGGATCAGAGAGTCCGATATTGGCGGTGTTGAGAAATCGAAGATCTAAGGAAGCCCAGGTCAGACTAGCATCACGCATGGCCTGCCTGGACACTGACCCAGGCCCACACAGACACGAGAATGACCATACATCCAGAGCCGACCAAGCTCTCTCTAGCTTCTTCCCTTTCTCAATGCAACCCCCCACCCCCCGCAATCAACCCCTTTTCGCATCCCTGATGTTCTCCATATGCTCTCCTCCCTTCTTCTACCCTCTATACCACAAGGACGATCTTTATTTATACTACCTCGGTTTTCCTTCTTTTCTCTTTTCCCATAGATTATCAACTTTCATGCTCTGCCTCTGCATCTATCCTCTCTGTTGCTCATATGCATCTTTATATTATAACACTGGCCTCACTTTCCTGCTGCTCCTTCTTTTAATTTATTATTCTAAATCTACACCTTCCATTCTTTTTAGGTCTCGCTGGCGTTGCAGCGCGAAGCGCTGCCGCCAACGAGAACTATTGTTGCCCTGATGCCTCTCAAGGGAGACAGACCGGGGCACGCGCAGCGATCGGGGTCTGTGGACGAGCTTCTGAGAAGCGCACACGCCCCCAAGTGCGCGCGCGCCACGCTCCGCCGGGCTTGTTTTACTTGTAACCGGTGGGCGCAGACGTGCTGCAACCAATCAGGGCTTCCGCTGTCCTCTGAGCATAGCAAAGGCGCCATTTGTGCAGGTAATTTTAACTATTTTCGATTCCGCAGGAGTGCGTGTTAAACAAGGAAAGGCTTCATGGTGTAGTAAACAAAGGCTGTGTATGAATGAAGATGGGAAGCGACACTATTGGGGAGTTCACTTTTAGCTAAAAAAAACTTCCCTTCGTTGTTGTTGATAAATTGCCAATTGCCCAGGACGTACCGTGACGTATTGAGATGGACCTAGCTTTTGTAGACAGCAGTATTGTGCATGCCAGGGTCCGCTAGCCCTTCCTGCTATTTGTGACAAGAAATTGAAAGTTCCAGAGTGAAATATGTAGTACAGCGTGACCGGATTGGCGACATCACATGTGATGCAGGGACATTTCTCAGATAACAAATAAAGAAACCTCAGGCTGCTGGTGTTTTAGTGCACACGCGCGCGCATTTTCTTTGTCCAAACGCGTGCTTTCCATTGTGATGGCAACTCGTCACGCTGCCTTGTTTAGGTTTGGCCGCGCTTGTTTCACTTATGGGTCACCTTTTAAATTTAGAAGCATTAATATATTTGTGGTTTACTTTAAAAAAGTTGTCATTAATGTACTCGCGGTTTACTGATGTTACTGAATCTGCTGTACACATGTGCAGCTTTCCCTTGTGAGTACTGGCTCCAGTAACTGTGGGCTTTTTGTATTCGAATGGACTTCCTCTTTGTTTTTTTCTTTCTTCCAGTAAATCACGTTGCAGCAATTACTCTATCATTTTGTGCGCAACTGCATAAGTTGCTTAGTGTTTCTTATGAGTGACTCAAGACAGAATTGACTTGAATACAGAAGGTCCCCTTTTCATAAAGAGGCGCCCCTAGCTCTGAGTGAAGGTGCTTTGAAAACGCCGTATAGTTTTTGCATACGATCCGTGACACAGGCCAAGGGGCAGCTTACAGATCCAGCCAGGGCTGATGTTTAGGGTTGTAGATCTGGCCAGGTCGTGAAATTGAAAGTGCTATCATTCAAAGTGCTGTTGGTTGAAAACCAGGACTGCTGATGGTCACTCACACGTATGGAATGTGAGTCGACCACCATTTCATTGCGGGTCCTTTGTAGGAGGTTTGTGATTGCCATTCATGGGTACAGACAACAGAGTACGCAAAGTACGGGTCCGCAGCAGGTCAGTTCATGTGTTTTGGTAATCCTTCCCCTTGCCAATGATTGATAACCCGCCTCTATGCGAGGGTGACAATGGCTCCCTCCTCCTGCCCTCAGTTCTACGGTTGTGCTTCTTACACGCTGCCTGTGGCCGTGAACCCGTGTCACCTGCTCACCTTCAGCCATCCCGACTTTGAGCCCACGGCACTTTCGATGCTCCAGCTGCAGTTTAAGTATGGTTCAACTACTGCGCTCAAACCAAGTGGTGTGTGTTTAAGTTGTGTTTAAGAGTCGGGACTTATGAAGGCGTAACATTCTTTTTTAAATTGTGTATTTAATATTTTCCAATTAACAGTATAGAAACACAGGTACCAAAAAGATCAAAATCACAGGCAGCTTGTTCAGTTGGTGGTTGGTGGGGGTAGGGTGGTTGAACAGGAGCCGAGATAACAATATCTTTTGCAAGCTGTTTGCACAATTCACCTCATGAGATTAAGTCATTGCCACACAACGGTGTGGATCCATCAGACGCCTGTTAACCATTAAGAATGATCGCGGACCAGTGTAGGAGATATACATTGTAATGTATTTCTATGGCACTCATGCTGCCTTATTGGCCGTTTCAAGGCGCTGGAAGTCTGTTTTTGCCTCATGTACCAGATAATTCATTTGTTTACGTTTAAGTGGGCCAGACTTCCACACTATGCAATAGAGGCACACCACAGAATAAGACCACTTAACAACAGCACTATATAAATAAATATTTATTGCCATCATGTCATTTCCCTGTACAGTCAAGAGTAGACTGTAAATACTTTCTAGATGAGATGTACAAATGAGTGTACATTTGTAGTTTCCCCCACAACGGTGCCTGGTTATTAGCACTTCTCACAGGTTAGCTGTTCCTCATATAACAAGAGGCCACATCACAAACCATTTTTGTGTCTATGGTGGTAAGGTATTGCTTGTTGCAAACACATTTTACTAATGAGTCATAAGAACAGACTTCTAGAAGTGGTAATGTGTGACAAGAATGCCTGCACGACAAGTGTCATGATGGGGATAAAGTTGTTTATGCTGCTGCATTATTGTCTTGTGTTGCTGAAGTGTACTGTGGTTGTTGTGCTGCATTATTTTTTTGCCTGTTTTATTCTACTGCGCCATTTATGTTTCAGTTGTATTGGTATGACGCTTTGTGTTAAGGCCTTATGTTATGCTCTGGTGTTTACTTTAGAGGCGTCAATACATGCTGCTACATTTCCAGCCAAAAGCCGTGCATGTCCTTAAAATGATTATTTATTTTTCACTGTTAAATGTGGTAAGATACAACTCTGACAGCTCTCATGAACTAGTGACACTCGGCAGCCTAAAATGTGGCAGATACTGTTTTAAGTTACACTTTCAGGGCTTGCTTTATGTGATGTGGCCCATCTACATTTCACTAGTAAACGAGCCCTGAGAGGCCATGTCAGCCTTTCAACATTCTAGAGTTGATAAATAGGGCGGAGTGCATTTGTGGTAATAATGAAAGATATTACTAAACAATCCGAAGACTATAGAAGAATGAGTGACGCATCATTTGTAAATTATCACACATTCTTACAAAGTCAACTTACTACTTATAAGCGCCCGTAAGTCACGCCTTTGACATGTCAGCTATACCATAACTTAGCACGCGTGCTCACCTTAATAATACTACAGGTGGGAGAGTTTCCAATGTTTCTACTAGTCACGCCCCGGCCTCTAAAACACGCCTCCGGTTGCAGACAGCGCATTCCACAGCTCTGTTACACCGTCGAGCAGCGCCCATGGAACCTGCAGGCGAGCGCCAGCCACCAAGAAGACCTTTGTTTTCGTTGAGGCGATTGGCAGAGTATTGACCCAGTTGGCGGAACCCTGGCAGGACGGTGGGGCACACTTGCAGCCGACATAGGGGGCAGACAGACACCGAGCGCTTACCTGGCCAAGGTATGGTTTGTGATGATTCTACACACAAAGCTCGCAGCCTCTGTGGACACGGGTAATGCGGTCCGTCTGATATGCTTTGGTTATAAATAAACGACGACGTCCAAAATCTAACGACCAAGTGTACAGTAAGCCGGTAGCATAGATTAGTTGGTTCAGGTCCTGTTGCCCAGAAATGCATGTAACATGTAGGTCGGGGCTCTGGCGAGGGGTTGAGTCAACTTTCTCCTTTTCTATGATTGAAGAATGCAGAAGCTGTATTTACAGTACAACAACATTAAGAAGGTTGTGATAGCAAGAACAATATAACAAGCACTGAAAATGCAATAGGTCTCGCCTTTAATTAAGTTAAAGCCATTTGCTTTGCTAATGGTATTGTATAGCAATGCAAATGGCTTTAACTTTATAAAAGGCGAGACCTATTGCCTTTTTAATGCTTGTTTTCTCCCGCATTCCATCTTTTTAACAGCTACTGCAGAACAGAAAGGAACGTTTTTTTACTAAAAGCAGACCAGTAGAGTTAATTGAGGCACAATTAAATTAATCCGTTTGCCCAGGATCAAACAAATTAATCTAGCTGGGATTCAAATTCAGGTATTGCAGTTCTGACTTCTGCAATTTAGCCACTACATCACATCCCTTCCCCTCCTCATAATGCTCATCTTTCCCCAAAAGAATGGCTGATGCGAACTCACAGCTTTCGGCATTTGCACAAGTTGGGGACCCCTTCGAAATTCAACGAGGCAAAGATGAATCTGCTTTGTATTGTAAGTGCAAAATGCTTCTCTGCTGATATTCAAATGTGTGTTAATCTACCACTGTGACATTGCAATGGTTTAACAAAATGTCCACAAAGAACTCTGAACAGGTATAGTAATTAGAATTGTGGTATATTCCAGCAGCAAATGATAAAAGGAAGTTTTTTTTTTTTTACTTTGTGCTTCCTTATTTGGTTTGATATTTAGAAATTTCAGAGCTCTTACGCTTCCACGGACTGTACATTAGTAACACCTTAAGTTTACAATTTTTTGGGGCATTCTGGTGTTTGTGATCTAGTTTTACAATTATAAAATCAGGACTGCAACTACTAGAAAGGAGAGGTAAAAACCAGGACTCCTCACGCAGGGACCTTGGAAACCAGAGAGCTATGCTACTATTTACAGCTAGGTCTAGCAGTTTATTACCCGTTAAGTTTAAGGGCTTGTTGGTCCGGTAGGTATAATCTCTTATGTAAAGCTTGTCTTCCCGATCATTCTTGGCTGATATTTTCTTGATAACAAAAGTACCCGGCTTTATTCAGAGAAGTAGAATTCTGAAAAGAAAATCCATCAACTAAAATTCTGTAGGAATCCTTCAAACTAAGTGTTGAGTGATCTATTGTTGCATCTCAATGTTGTAATGATGTACCACATGGTCACTTCATTCTAGGGAGCCGAGCTGCTTATAGTGAATCTTTCAGACCATAATCAACAAAAGGAATGGTTCACTGTGATTTTACTAACCATGCATCTCCCACGAGCCACCAAATAACTAATATCGGTGGAAGAACCTTAGAAGATAGTACCTATGAATATGAATGACGTGACAATGCGACTTCTCACCAGGCATGTTAAATTGTATCAAAAACACTAATGAGAAGATGTGTTCCTTTCCTCAGTCATATCAACAAGGACAAGGAGGAATACGCTCCTTGACAGCTACTCAACAATTCGATGTCGGACTCGAAAAGTAAACTCAACTAGTCAATTTCCTTTCTGTGTCCAATTCCACCCAGCCCTTAAATTTCTTGCTTAGGTTGAGATGGAATCCAGTGAAGGGGTTTGGGGCGGTACTCTGTAGAACCCACTCATTTCCCTTACCACTCAAGTAAATATCTAAGCGAGGGATTGGCACCCTAGCATAGTGCCCAGAGATCTACCGATTGCAAGCAAGTCAGACAATTCTCAGTGAGTTCATGGAGGTACTAAAATCTGGAAAAAAAATACATTCTCAGTCCCTATGGTAATCAGACATAAAACTGATCTAATGGTTTCATATAACAAATTAGACTACTGTCCATTAAGCACTTTCCATTCCAAAACCTGTAAACAAAAAAAAAAGCGCTCAAATATGAGTTGTGTGTAAAATATGTACGGTTATCTTAAGAGTGGCTTCTTACATTGAACTATTTATTCTTTTTTAAATGTACAAATTAATTTAGATTTCAGGAACAGAGGAAGATCTGCACAGGAGATATGTTACAGGAGAACCACGGCACCAATTAGGATCCGTAAAACCAGTAGTGTAAACCGAGTGGGTTGGCACGATCAATACTTTGAGCTCCTCTTTCGTGCCCACTCTCGCTTTCAAGCTCTATTTTCTTTCTCGAGGGGAGAGGTTGGGATCGAATTAGGGAAGAGAAATGTTCACCCTTGCATCTTCTACAGCCAGGAGGGTGGCAAGTGGACGCAATAGAAAGGGAAAATAGTCATTAATTTAGCAGGATAATTAAAACTAGAAGAACTATAGCAAATACTTAATGGCTGGCCACCTACCCACTTAGTGACATTTAATTGCAAGTTACCACTTTCCAGCTTGCGAATGTGACCAACGGCAAATGTTTCTAAAACTGCATTACACTTTGGAGCTTTCTCCCTTCCAATGATCAGGTAAACAAATATTGCCCACTCACAGGCATTTCTGCGAAGCTCATGTTTACTGTGCATGGCTGCACATGGGACTCTCAGTTCACGCAACCACAGGCATCCAAGGCTTCCAGCTGCCCGTTTAGAGAAGGCAGAGGGCATTTTCCGTTAGTTCATTTGCCAGTTTCATGTCATACATATTACATTTGGGGAATTGACAACATTTCAAAATATGGACTTTGCATTGCAAAGACTAAATGAAATAGGCTGGGAATTTGCAGGTTACTTTTGCAATGGGCAACTGTTTGATGAGTGGGAAGTCAAGGGGTATTCATATTATATGGTGCAGACTTGTTATGACAGCAAAATGGTTGGGCACGAATGGTCACTGAATGAGGGGAAACAGAAGTATGTGGTGATAGGAGTAAAGAATGACTCTGATGGCCAGTCACTAGAAATCGCGAGGTAAGGGGAAATAAGGAGAAACTCTGTGGATGGTAAGAAGAGGTTGGTAATAGGCCACAATTCAAATTGTTTGGTGCCAAAAACTAAAGTCAATTAAATGCAAGATGCAGGAGCACCAGTCATTCAAATGCTGAATGAGTATTAAAAAAAGAAAAATTGAGGGCCACGGTAAACTCCAAAGATCAATGGGGGCAGAGGCGCCGACCATTCAAAAGTACAACATTTGTGATGCAAGGGTATGAAGAACTGAGCAATTAGCCTTAAAGCTGTAGCCTTCAATGGCCCTGATCATGACTTAACATTGATGCCATGCACACAATAAGTACTAGGAACTGTCGTTGATATAATACAATGGGCTTTGGTCAAATAGCCACAGGCCATATATCTTGTGAACCCTCGAAGTTAAATAACTCAAAATTGCAAGGGAAATCATCTTGCTTAGGGTGAATAATCTACCCCAAATCGCATGATGGAATGGAAAAGAAGGTTTGCCATAGTTCTATCGAGTTGGTTGTGGCTGAAATGTAATTGTCTTACTGGAAACAAGTTTGACAGTCTTAGTCCAGGACACACACTAACATGCTGCTCACCAAGGTTTAGTACAACATGATACATTTCCAGAAGAATGTTTGATTTCCGTAGGGGAACTTAATTACCCTTTTCATCTTTATATTATAATATCTGATACTGAGAAAAAGAAGTGCAAAAGAACTTCAGCCACTACTGATGATTATATGATCTTATTGGTACAGAGGATCTGTGCATTTATGTTCAGATGCACAACATTTCTAGGCGAACAACAAAACAGGGCAGAGAAACTTTGATTCCCTACACTGGTGCTGTAAAAAATATGCACGCATAAAAACGCATCAATGTAAAACCAAGAACAGTACTCTTACTGCTCTTTTGGGACGACCTTCAAATATGCAGTAGACAATGACTTAGCTACAGCAATGCACCAAGACAGGTGCTCCTTTTCTGCCCTAACAACGAACTGTCAAATGCTGCAGAACCAGTCATGTGTATAGCCTGGACAATGCTTCAGAGCGGATAAGCATCTTATAAGCAAACGCTCACTCTTTGTGGGAGTGCAAGGACACGGGCAACTACTTTCTGTGATAGTTGCTTAGTAAGGAAGATGAGGAAGGGTGTGTTCCATTAGTAGACCATGCATCTCCAACAAAGCATATAAAACCCAAAAAACGAAAACCAATATGCAAGTAGTTCAGCCCAATGCTAACCCTTCACACTTAACAAAAGATTAGTTATGAAGTTTTCTTTTGATCGCACTTTTACGGCGAACTTGGTTTTGTGATGTTAGGTAAGCTTCAGACAGCACCAAAGTCTGCTACTGAGCAGATAAGACAGTGATGACAAAAATGAGGTATTATTCAAGTGGTTAACTGTTACTACATGAATTTCGTTGGCTTGCTTGGCTCTATTCAGTCAAACTTTTTATGCATGGCTGGTGCCATCAGACGGTGTTAGAGGGGCTAACTCTAGTCGAGGAAACTACATGGAGTATACATATATAAATAGTGCTGTCAAGTGTAGAAAATGTTGTAGGCAATTTTTAAAGCTGAGAGCTGCTGTCATAACCTAGATCCATTTTTCAACTTGAGGGAAGACAGTATCGGTCCATAAGAAGTTACTTCAAATACTTGAGTTCTGATGACAATAACGATATGTGTGTGGCTTTAATTCCCCTGGTCAGAGTTGCAAAACACTGGGCAACACTAAGATCCCTGTACCAAAGATATAATGGAAAATAGGACTATGGAATATGGCTGGTCCGGGCTCCAAAAGGAGTAATTTGCAATGGTTAGATCACATATATAGGTACGACATCATCACTCTCCAAGAGGCATGGGCTATTAGCCTGTGCCATGTACAAGGCTATATGTTGTCTTTTACACCAGCCACTCCGGAGTTCTAACATAGGGCCAACGTTGGGCTATTACCTTGGATATCTACAACATTTCCTGGTCATTAGAGCGGATTTAGACTTTTGTCATTTCCAACTTTTTTGGCTGGAGTATTGAACTAGGAAGCTTTTGTTAATCAACTATTATAATAAATGTTTGGACACAAAGAACTGCAGCATCATCAAGGCCGTGAGTAGGGGGTTAGAGAAATTTGCCATCTATTCCGGGGAGTTTTCTTTACTTTATTAGGGTTGATGATTTGAACATTAATTGCTGTGACCAGGCAGCGGGCTGGCATGGCAATTTGTGATTTCAAGTGATACTCATGGTGAATCTTTAACGCACTTTAGCCACAATCCTTATGGGGATGCACTCAATGAGCTGGTTGTTAAATACCTATTCAACTTTGCTTTTGACTCAGTTGCCGATTCCCCTGTCCTAACACCAACATACACGGATAGGAAATGAGGCAACATCATCAACTTCCTTCTGTTCAGAGTATTTCTATGGTCTTTTTCTGGTTTCAAAGTTCAGGACAATGCACTTAGTGACCACAACTTACTTTCAAAATTCAAACTACCCATGACAATGTACAGGGCACCCTACACCTAGTTGCTACAAAAAACAAAGGTGTATTACGGAAATGGCAAAGAATAGACAAACAGAAGTTGTTAAGCAGCAATGTCACACACAATATGGAGGCACTCCTCATGTGTTTGAATGTAGACGGGAGCCCCACAGAGATTATACCAAGCCTCAACTCTTTGTGTAATTTGATTGGGGAGATGCTTAGCCTCCAGATTGTGAACTGCCCGCAGAAAGCTTCTAGGTGGCTCGATTCTAACTGCTCTTAAGCACTTGCAGCCTTGTTAAAATCTAAATCTATCAGAATGGTTCATCAAGATGTTGAACTTGTTGGGAAGTGTCGTAGGTCCTATAGATCAGCACTTCCGACTAGGAAAAGTGAGATCAGATCTGAGGACTGCAAGTTTTTGGAAGCGGCTAGTAACCTAAAGGATCTCCAGCTGGGTAGAATACTTTAAAGAGGTGTACGGAAATTCTGAGTTACCTAATTATCCTGGTGTCTCATTCGCAGATAATCCAATGGCACAGGCCACAGGAATGTCAACTGAAAAGCATGAAGATATAGCGGCTATAAATAGCTGCCCTGTAGGGAAGGCACCTAATAGGGTCCCTGCGGATTTATTTAAAGATGATGTTGATTTTCTGGCACTCCTGCTGACTAATCTTTTTAATGCCTACTGTCTGTAAAACAGGACCACCAAAATCCTGGTCACATTCTGTAATAGTGCCCATATCCAAGAAAGGAGATGGAAGTAACTCAAAATGTTATCACCCCAATTAATTGATCATTCAACAACAAAGATTATGTGCAGAGTAATATTAGTCTGTCTAGAGGTTTGGGGCCAGGAAAACAACATTGTGTTAGATTTGCAGTACGGGTTTCGGGCGGAGTTAGGTGCTGTTGAGCAGTGCCTGAAACTACAACTATTAATGAATAATTATACACTTGCTAAGCCAGGGAATGTTTATCTAGCTTTTATGGTTTAAAATTCGCCTTTGAAAATGTAAATCGTACTAAACTTTGGGGCATGATGACCGATATGGGAGTCGATGCCATGACTGTTAATTTTTTAAGGGAATTACACGAATGTCAGCTAGTGTGATGTATGGCTCGATGGGGGAAACTACTGATCCATTTAGGCTTTCCCAGGGTGTGTGACAGTGCTTTTTATATGCTTGGTCAGTTTTCCTCAAGAACAGATCGAGTGTACAATATATTGTTCAATACTGTATATAGCACACTCAGAAGCATAGTCTCTGTTCCTAATGTCGGAGCACATGGTATAGACCATAGTACTCCTTATATAAATAGGTGTTTTTTCTGGGGTTAAGATTAAATCGCAATACATTCTCTTCTCACTCATGGATCAGGAACTGAAGAATTGAGTGGGTTTCAATGTTTGCCTCCTGCTTGTGCCTTTGTTGTTCACGCGTCAGATTTGGAGTGGACTATGAAACAGCAGAACGGGTATGCCCACAGCATTATTATTCCAGTCCTTAGCTTCTATGGCATTCGTGTCTGGCGAGGATGCAGGCTTCAAGTCAAAGAACGGAAACTATGGGTCTGCGAGTTCCATGTAAAAAGCATCCTCTCTTATTGCAGCATTTGCAAACCTTGATGCAGTGCTGCATGGTGGCACAGTCTATATTAGATATGCATTTGAAAATTGTCTGCAACCATATCCTATACCCTTGCGGTCAACTCGCCCCGTTAGCCATTGACCACTCCAATCCAAAAACCAAATCGACATGTACCCTGAAAAAAAACTTGATGGCATGAAAACTTATAAAACTTACATTTAAAAAAAAAGGAATTATGCAGGCACACATTACCTTACTGTTCAAACTTCGGGACAATACAAATAATCAGTAAAGCCATGCCTCAGCAACATCAAGAACTCTCTGCAATCCTACAGTTGTGAAACACAATTCCGAGCATGTCAAAACATTTACTACAAGGCTATCTAATCACTGGCCCCATCACTCCATCGCATAAGTACTAAATAACTCCTGTTGCTCACGGGAAAAAAATGCAAAGAGGACGCTGCCATGTCCGGTTAGGAAATGACATTGCCCTCAAAGTGCAGTGTCAGAATTGCTAAACAGAGGAAACCAAACAAGGAGTTGTGCGACATAAACTGGGCCAGATCAGCAAGCTGACCAAGATAGGGAAGCACAATCAGGGACTTCCTGGACATGATGTCGGCAGTGGCGCCATCACCTTGCATAACAACTGCAGTTTACTGGTGACTTACAGACAGGGTGTGCATATCGTTCGTGCCACTAAAATGTTGCATTTCGATTAAGACTGCGGTTCTGTATTGCAATCTTTGACACATGAAACACAGAGACTTACTGGTGTGGTTACCCCTACAAATTTATCAGGCTTATTCAATTGTACTTTAGAGAGAAGGGATCGAAAAGTACCTTAGTAAGATATTTCGACTGTAAAGTACTCCTTGCAACAAGATGACTACTTCTGCACATTTTAAAATACAAAGCACGCACTGTGCAGGTGAATTGTGTGCACGTTTTTTTAAATCATTAAACACATTATTATGCAACAGTGTAGTATAAGACGAGTGTCCAATGTTGGGTCACGATGCCCATTTTCACTCCAGGCTTGCAGGACAATCTTGTATGCAAAGGAGGGGCACCTCACCCTACTTATGAGCTGCCCGAGAATTGTGATGCTGCCAGTAACTCGTTGCCAACACCATCATAATTCAGGTTTCGTAGGAATGCTGCACGTCTGACACTTCAACCCTAGGTTGCTTCATCTGCCACCTGGGGTTCACATTTGAGAGCAAATTAATTTGCTTATTACAAGTTGTCAAACGTGGCTCCTCTTGTTTTCTTCTGCTAAACACCCACACAAATGGGAAAATAATTATTCTATTGTCTACTGAACATGGATTCACAATGATCCAATCCACGGTGGGGCCATGGCTGGAATACTACAATTACCTGTATTTAGTCTTTCCAAAACATAGTATACACAAACTTCCGACTATCCAAATGATGGGAATTAGAGTTATGGTGACTCTGCCTCGAAGATAATCGGTCTAGAACCACCTTGATTACCTGCACTGGCTGCCTATCTAGAAAAGAGTTCAGTTTAAAGCTTTCACCATTTGTAACGAGATCGTTTATTGCCCGGCCCAAATTCATCAACAATCTTGTTCAGAGTCAAACCCCAGCTGGGAATTTGCGATCTTCATTTGCATGTCTTCTCACTTCTAAAATAAGAAGGATTGGGCGGGGAGGACATTGCCTTTCTTAGGGTCTTCTCTGGTGTGAATGCACTTCTGGACCTCCACAAATGATCCTTCTGTATTCAGGACAGGAAATTACTAAAACCGAACTGTAAAAATAAGCATTTAAGAGGGGCACCAGGACACTTTACTGGTAATCACGCACTTATAAACTTCCTAACATATATCTGTGATTTTCACTGATTTTTCCGACTGGAATCAGACGATGTCTACAGGCAAATTACCTGGGGAAAACATGCAGGAAGCAGCCTAGAAAATCTGATTTCCGCATTCCCAAAAAAGCAGAACACCCATCCATCCACTCTCCCCCAAAATAACCTAAAGCTAGGTATCAGTAATTTTGTTTTGGGGTCTAGTTCGGCAAAAGCCTTTGCTGCAATCTGCTTTAACATGCATTCCACTAGACACAAACTTGGTCATCATACACGTCACCAACTGACAATCAAGTGAAACATGTATAGTGGTGCTAGTATTAGCGATTAAAGTGTTTTCAAAACTACTCTCATTAACACCAGAAGTGACAAAATCTACCTTTCCTGCAAGGTTGGTGGGTTCCCTTTATAGCACAAAGAATGACGAAAGCCGTAGCTATTTGTGAGAGATTTAAGAAGCCATTAAGGCGTTGAGTTTCTTCACGGATGTGCCATACTAACATTAGTAAAAATAGCGTCAAGCTCAACCATATTATTAAGGGACACTATAATACGATCCCCAGAGTAAGAGTCACAATATGTGTAACCAGAGTTTAAAATGTACCAAATCTGGTCTGCACTTAATCCTTTCGCATGAACGGTTAGAGATAGTATTTGAAAAGGATGCTACTACATAAGGGGCCACATGTACGACCATTTCCTTTTGTGATTAGCAATTTGCACATTTTAGCGTCTCGCAATTTGAGAGTCACAAAAGGAAATGTACTGTGTCTCAGACACATTTTGCGATTTTAATGGGGGGGGGGGGGGGGTTGAAGAGGTCGCAAATGACCTGAGCTGGGAAGAGGATGTGGCCTACTGCCTACAGTGGTCGACCTTGAAGCTGGGGAATCATATACAACCATTTCCTTTTGCGTCTCGCAATTTGCACATTTTAGCGACTAGCAATTTGAAAATGTATCATCTCAGACACATTTTGCGATTCTTAATGGGGTCGCAAATTACCTGACCTGGGGAAGAGGATGTTGCCCAATGGCTAGAGTGGTCAAACTCGAAACTGGGGAACTAGGTTTGAGTCTCGGCAGGAATGCTCAACATCCTGTGATTCTGCCCCGAATTTCTGTTAGCGACTGCTAAAAAAAGTCATACATGTGGCCTACGGTTTGCTACAGTCCTTCAATTTTGGATTAACATGATTACTGCATGTTCATGATTCCAGTTAACTGACTAGGCTTGAAAAAAGCGACCTTTGCCGGAGTCTATTTTGGTCTCGTTACGTTCTATACCCGATGCTCAACCAATACACAGAGAAGATAAAACTTAAGAACAATCACATTTCTGAAGTTATGAAAGTAATTTTAATTGATGTAACTGGTGCCTCCAAGTTCAGGTTTTCCACAATGTGTCAGGTTATATGACGTGGACATGGCATAACCAGAACTACTGCCGTAAACAAATGTATGCACCTGCACTTTCTTAAGGTGGCTTTCCATTCATGTCATTAGTTTCTCATCTTTAATATGCATCGGTATTGGAAATTCTACCTTCGGGAGGGAGGGCACCAAATGGCATGACAATCGCCTTAGAGTTTTAAATAATCCACTAGCTGACGCAACACTTTCCTGCACTTTAAACGTATCATGTGGTCCTTTACCTGTGCCATCAAATATGCAAACATCATTACTAACTCCACTATGAATTTACACTTATAGTGTGTACACTATGTGTAGTGTAACGAGTTATCAAGATCTATTACAAATGTGTGCACATGCCGCTTTCTGCAAATACCTACGCAAAAATACTTTCGAATTGCCATTCAGTGGACTAACTGGAATCTTTTCAAAACCTTCATATTACAACACCAACATTAAGCAGGATTTTGTTTTATTTATGTTAACTTTGTTTTAGAGAGTCAGAACTATCGCCTTCAGCATACTATGTGCAAAAGAGCACACAGAAACATTTTGGCGAGTTGGGTAATAGGTCGGAATCTGAATCACATGACTCCAAGAGAGTTAAACAGGTTTGGGTTTAGTGAGTCAAAGGTTTATATGTAGGAGACATGGCACAAACAGGAGAAACGTGTTATTCATGCCTGCACTACTTTAAGCCATGAAAACTTCAGTTACCAGCAGATATTATTCTATGAATGTTTGAGGGTCAAGTTATTAACTAGTAGATTCGCTCTGTCTAAACATTACAGATAATTTTTATAAAATGGGGGTTATTTGTACCCAAAAATGTATGTCATTCGAAAGTACAACAAGAAGTTACAAATCTGGTAGTTGTGGCGCTAAGAGACATTTATACATGCATACGGGAGAGGCCTGTGCTACTCAGGAAGAATACTGTTACTTGCTGATCTTCAACCCTTTCCAGATACACACCAAGGCATCACCACTACCAGCGATGAAAACAGGTATACACACAGGCACACACAAAAGAAGTTTAACAGGCCGGAGACGACCAAGCACTGGGTCAGAGTAAAGTTGCAGAAGGTAACAAGCATTGGCACAGTCAATAGGTCTCGCCTTTGGGACCTTATAAGTGTTTAGCCATGCAACAGTTGATGTTGTTGCACCAAGGATATTGTGCTGGATAACTAAATACTTATAAGATCCCAAAGACGAGACCTGTTGGCTATGCCAATGCTTGTTCATTAAAGCAATCGAGTGGCCAACATCGTGAAACAAGTACTGAGTGTAATGTAGGGCAGCAATGAAAGAGGAAGAAGGCGAGGCTGTTAAAAGAAATATTATTGTCAGCATATTGGTTTGTGCCTCGCCCCCACCCTGTCTGTCCAGTAAGGACAAGTAGGGTTCAGCCCGGTTTGCCTCCACCAGATCACCCTCCCCCCCCCCCCCCCCCCACTCAGTAGCTGGTGGTCAACACAAGTTAGGCAGCGCCTGGCCGGATGTTGATGGAATCCAGTTGGCACAAATGGATTTCTTCAGAGCATGCCTTTTAGATCCCAGTTGCAGGCTCGTATTGTAGGACGTGACCCATGGGCAGACAGCATTTCGAGTAACAGCGGTCAGTCGAAGCTGAGAGGGTCATACAATGGGTCGATGGAACCTGACAGTGATTGATGCTCCGGTTTGCAGTCAGAGGCCACTAAACCAATTAATGACGCTCTCTTCCGTAGCTGTAAATTCATTTTTAAACAAGCATTGGCATAGTCAGTAGGTCTCGCCTTTGGGACCTTATAAGTGTTTAGCTATGCAACAGTTGATGTTGTTGCACCAAGGATATTGTGCTGCATAACTAAATACTTATAAGGTCCCAAAAGCGAGACCTATTGGCTATGCCAATGCTTGTTATGGTAATGGTTGAGTAACTGGGGTAGGTTTGGTTATTGAATTTGAGTGGGTGCCAACTCCCTGATCCCCGTGCTCTCTCTAAAGTGGCACTGCGTCACTTTTTGAGGGGGGCCTTCTTCTCATTGGTCCCTCTCCCCTTTCTGCACTCGCTGGCAGGTTGGCACCCCTTCAATTGCTGCATGTGTGATTACATTTGCAGGCCAACCTCCATTTGCACTCTCCTTACTCAAACTTCTAGCAGGTCGCGGCTGTGACCTTGCATGTCTGCTCCCTGAATACTGTTTGCCTTTGCTGCTCTGTTGGTGACACTCTGTCCTCCGCTTCTCCCCGTACGCCTGAAAGAACTGCTCATGTGAATTTTGGTGGCAACAATGTTGAGGACCGCTCATCAAGTTTGCATTTTTAGCCATGTTCCTGGCCATGCCCCCTTCACCTCATTGGAGTTTTTGAATGCACACCACACCAGTGTTTGACTTGCTTACATTTCGCACCTCCTGGCTAGGTAACCCCTTTGTTTCTGTCCACAGGGTGTAGCCGCTGTCCCTCTAGGGTTGGATACCGCCTCTTGGTCCAGCAGGAATTTTCCCTATTTGCTACAGATTTCACCTCAGTTCTGCACTGCAAGACGTTAAGTAAATTTGAGCCCACAAGAGATGATGTTGTGAGCAGGGGAAGGGGTACTTATGAAGTTGGGAAAGTAGAAGATTGGGGAAATAAAAGGGAGGAAGAGTAGTATTCTGAAGACTAAACAACAGTTTGGGGTACTTCAATCTATCTAGGCATTTGCGTACCTGTCTGTTATACTAAAAATCAGCCAACTACCCACCAGTTACAAAACAGAGGCGAGGGTGGGGCAGTCAGACAGCTGCATTCTTGGCACCACTATCACTCCTGCCATCTGCCCACAAAGCCCAATAAATAAGACTTATATAGCAGTATTCTCCACAAAATGTTTACATGGCCTATTGGGAAGATGGTGCGAGGGTCATCCCAGAGCTGGTGGAAGTTCCCAATTTGGCCCTCACCAAGGTTCAGGTATCCCCCATAATTTCCCAAGCCTGCTGCACATGGTTGCTTCACCAGTAGATCATTTCCACGGATGCCTTGAAACCTGGTATGGGGGGGATGTGGGGGGTAGGAGGAGAATAGAAATTGCTATTGCGACTCCACCAACCCAAGGATCACGGGGAATCCTTAAGATTACCTTTCTTGGGGTGTGCATGAAAACAAAATTTTACATTATTCTCTTGCTGATACAGTGGGAATGTGCAGTTTTAGCAAAGTAATCTACTGGATTCTCATTCTACCTGAGGGGGGGGGGGTGTACTTGCACAACGAGGACAGGGTAATCCTAAGGATACATAAGGTTCCTTGAAACCAGTGCCTGGTGGAATCCTGGGAATATCCTATTGCCCAAAGGGCCCGGAGATTCTTGCAAGGTACCTTTTCTGCCAAGTGGCCTTCAGGGCAGCTAAACAGAAAAAACATCTTAGAATTTCATGCGGATACCTACCACTATTGAAAATGCTACTGGGAACCATGCTATGGCTGCGTACACTTGGATGTGTACATTCTTATTCTTTAGACAGGCATCATCAGCTAGGCAACCTGCATCCTAAACTCTGTGCACCCTGATGCTGAGATGCAACCTATTAGAACCCAGTGCAGATGCTAGATTAGACTGATGAGAGTGGGTGAAGTCCATGCCTGATCCATCTGTTCTTCACAGCTGAGTTTGAGGTCCATGTTTCGTGTGTTTTGCGCCACTGTCAAATTGCACAATGAGGTTATGGGAATTCCAGGGCCTATGTGCCGTGACTCGTCACTAGCGAGCTTCCCAACTCCTCCCAGGCAGATTTCCTCTCGCTGTGGCTACAAAGGGTTAACATATTTCCAGTTATGTCATGTAGCATCTAGGCAATATTGAAAAACAAACATCTGGAAATAATACTTTCTTAATAGCTCTCCCAGTCTGAGGGGGAGAGTCGGCTTAAATTATTCAAGAAAGAGAATTTATAGTAAGGAAAAAAATGAAGCAGGGAGGCCAAAGTGAGAGAGAGGGGACGGACCCAGTGGTGGGACGTGGAATTATAAAGAATAAATGGCGGTCTTGAAAACATAAGGGGAAGACGAACAAGAAACGCGAGTGGTGCGTGCGCGAAAAGTGACAGTAGGCTGCGCGCGCAAGTGAAAGTGATCAGGAAAAAAAAGAAGCAGGGAGGCCAAAGTGAGAGGGAGGGAGCGGACACAGTGGTGGGACGTGGAATTATAAAGAATAAATGGCGGTCTGGAAAACATAAGGGGAAGACGAACAAGAAAACGCGAGTGGTGCGCGAAAAGTGAAAGTAGGCTGCGCGCGCAAGTGAAAGGGATCGCGGCTGCACAAATTGCAAAGCTGCGCGCGTGCACGCTCGCGTGAATGCAAGCGCTAGGCCAGCCAGCAGCACTTTGAAAACTCACCTACTAAAGTCTCTCCAAGCAGCGCATGCACGCTGACTCAGCGAGAACTATAAATCAAGTAATAAAAACGCATTGCTGAGAAAGTAAGTAATGAAAACCCATTTAGAGAAAAAAGCAAGAGAATAGAAATACAGCTTTTTTGGAGAATAATAGAAAAATAAACTAATCAGTTAAACAGTAAAAAAAAAAAAAAAAACGGACCGTTTTAAAAAAGAAAACCAAACTGTGGACCACATAGAGAATGTCATCTAGAAGACGTATTTTAAAATTGAAGTGAAAAACGAAGTAAGGATACAGGGGTATGTGGAGGCTGGGTAGGGAAAGGGTTAAGAGGCTAAATGGGATAGGGAAAGGGCCCCCCTGGGAAAAAAAGAACAGGGAATGGGCAATACACTAATTTTACAAATGGGTGAAAGCTGTTCGGGAATACACCCACTTCCCTCCCCACCCCCAAAAAGGAGGTAAAAAGGAGGGAAGAAGGAGAAGAAACGTGGGAGGGATAAAAAATAAAAAGCAGCTTTCCTCATGCTTTTAGAATTGTGAGCTGAAATTCGAAGTATTGACTTCGGCACTGTTTGTTTTCCAAAAGCTTTAGCACGCCATACTGAAACGGTATTTTTTATGCAACATTATGGTTGTACCATTCAAAGATGGCATCACAGTGCGCTGGACACCACATAACCTCAGTAAGACCTGTTATAGCTCTTACACATGGTGCAGCTTGATGTGCATTATGAAAAAGAAGCTATTACTACATATTTACGTGAGCCATGAACCTGTTTAGCGATCAAAGCCCACTCCGAGTGAGAAGAGAATTACTGATAACCCTCAAAATTGTGCTGTGTTTTTAAATGCATGGCTGGCACTGCAATCGTGTGTTTGCTGGCCCAGGAGTGGTGCGTGTGTGCGCAGTCTGCTCTTTTTGGAAGCACATACTCGTGCTTGTGGCGCGCTCACTGCTCGCTCCCGCAAGGTGGATGCCGCCACAAGCACGAGTATGTGCTTCCAAAAAGAGCAGAGCGACGGCTGAAGGTCCTATTATGCAGCGCATGCGCACTGCGTAGGCGAGACGTAAAAAGCATGCAGCCACGAAAAGCCATGAAATAAAAATACGGAAGAGAATAAGAAAGTCGACTGAAAACAAGAGGTGGAAAGCGGTTGGAATTGGTAGATATTAAGGACAAATCAAAAACACTAATTTCTTGCGTTTAAAATTACAAATCGGGTGAAAATATAAAACGCCCTACGTAGCCAAAAACGTAACCAGGCTCTCAAATCCCCGGGAAGAGCACTTCAGCCACAAAAAAGAGCCACCTACTTTTAAACTGTTTAGATGGCTCTACTATTTCAGAAATGCTAAATTGCCATCATTTAGCTGCGAGAAATAAATACGTGGAACAGAAGGTGAAATAATTTGCCGTAACAAAATGTTAGTCTCTGTACACTAAGTCGGAGTAGCGTTTAAAGATTGTCTAAGATGACAATTCAACGCAATGAGAACTAAATTATTCTTAAATCTATAAAATACATTGATGAAGACAATTACTGGCGGGTCGTACCAAGATTGGAGTTGTGACCCAATAATCAAAATAATATAGCACATAGCTGTGACATTTTGAGGGTGAGATGAGTGCATAACAAGCATTTGCAAAGCATCAGGTCTCACCTTTTGATTTGCCAATACCTTTCAGCCAGGCTGTACATGATCCACCGATGCTGAGCAGCATGGCTATTAGGAAAAGAAAAGGTTGGGGGGGGGGGGGGTGCTATTGCATCATTCTGTAAGCATGAGCATCACTCGTGCATGCTTACAAAATGAAGTTACTACTTTTTTTCTTTTTATTGATCGATCCAACTCAGATCAGCAAATTAAAAACAAACAAAAAAAAAGAAAAAAGTAGAATGGGGAGTGTGGAGAAGCATAGAGGCAAGAAAGCAAAGCGGGGCAGGAAATGGGTAAGAGAATCACAGAGGGCATGAGGGGAGTACCACACTGGCTACAGAGAGCAGCACAGAGAGGGGAAGAGAAGCACACTAAGAAGACAGCTGGAAAACACATGCACAGGTGTGGAGTGCTTAAAAGAAAAAAAAGTGCCTGAAAAATTGAGTAGTACAAGTACAAAGTAAGTATAAGAATGCAGTAATTAATCCACGGTCCAGGCGAGTTGACAAACACAAGAGGAGGAAGGAAAGACCATACACTAACGAATAATCAAGCAAGCAACTGAAAGTGACAATGAAGCTAACCAATAGAAAGCAATGGATGGGCTATAAGCCCACTGCAAAATAACAATACATCACACAACAGACAGCACATGCACTGTCTAATACACAGGACAGAAAAATGATGACCTTCTCGAGTCAATGAGTAGAGTAGTGGAAGTTCAGGCCAACTGACAACACGGGAATAAGACCGTTTCATCTATTAGAATTACACACACACAATTTGAGGTGGTGTCAGTTGCCTGACAAACTAGCAGAAAGTTTAAAAAAAAGCAAGGGACAGATAGAATAAGGAAAGTACGAAGAACCAAGAAAGGTGTCAAACTAAAATATTTGGACAACAACTGTCACAATATACATCATAAAGTATGTCCTTTTGAACATAGATGAAGATGACTTCTGCCTCCTGATATTGCTTGACCTCTCTGCTTCCTTCAACACAGTCTACCACATCAACCTCATTCACTGCTGAATGAGATTCACTGACAATGTCCTTCACTGGTTCTCTTCCGATTTTTTCAACCAACATCAGTTTGTTCACATGAGCATATCCAGGTCACAAAAAATGCCCATCATCCATAGAGTCTTGCAGGTCTCCATACTTTCTCCTGTCAACTTGAACCTACACATGGAGCTGCTTGGTGTTCTACTCACAGGTAACAGATATCAATATTCACCAATATGCTGGTGATGCACAACTCTCTTTGAAAGTCCCCTATGCTTCAGATATCCAACATCTCAAACAGTGCTTCTGCATCTTCCTGATCTGAATATCCTGTGGCTGCCAGAAGGTCAACCCAATCAAGATAAAATTCCTGTTATTTGCCAAGAACAATGGACCTCATAGAGTACAAACCTAAATCAATGACATGAACCTTGATTACGCCAAACCCCAACTTTCACTGAAAGCCAAGTCATTTGCATTCGCTCTGGACACAAACCCAACCCTCAAGGAACACACTGTCAAAAAGCATAGACAGCCTGCATCCAGCTCTCTCTTCTAATGAAATGTAAACCATTTCTTCCAGAAAATGACTTCAGAATTGCTGGTTAAGTCCTCAAACTCTTGCATGTGGATAAAGGGGAATGTCTTACTCGATGTCCTCCCAGTCAGCATGCTGGCGCCTCTAACAGCTGTCCATCATGCTGCAGCACGTCTCATCCAGGGCCTGAAGAAATATGATCTCATCACCCCAGTCCTGATGGAACGCTATTGGCTTTCCTTGTTGGCCCACACAATCTTCAAACCAAGCTGCATCATTTACAAAGCTGTCACAACCAGCACCCTCACTTACCTTGCAAACAAGCCCACTACCTCTGGTGCAAGACTTCTGGAGGTCAACATATAAAAGAAAGATATGAGATGAAAATATAGATGTCTGTGAATTAGATGATATTCAAGGAGATTAAAAAGTGTACAGGTATATATACAAATCCACCATGCCCTGGCCTCAGTTGTGACCAGTGGAGAGGCTATACCAGAGTCATCCCCATTGGAGGACCGCCTCCTAACGGATCCCTTGACACATAAGGCCATTTCACTCGCTGGTGCGCCTCCGGCAGCTGTGGGAGTCAGACCTGGGGTACCTAGAGGACGATTGGCAAGAAGCCCTCTCCTCTCCCAAAGAGGTTGCAATTCCAATGCGATTACGATTGATTAACTTAAGACCCTACACAGAGTTTATTTAGCAGCCCACACACTGGTCAAAATGGGGCGTCATTCGGACCCTGGATGTCTTAGAGGGTGCACGGCTGAGGGTACCTTCTTCCATACAATCTGGGAGTGTCCAGCCCTTCAGCCATATTGGGGGAGGATTGTCACTACACTTACCCATATTGGGGGAGGATTGTCACTACACTTACCAAGGTGTGCGAGAAGAACATTATTCACTTCCCGAAATTATGTTTGCTAAATGTGTGGCAAGCCACTGATCTGACACACACTGAGCGCACATGGGCGTCACTGGGGTTTGCTCTCGCCAAGAGGAATATTGCTAAACTGTGGGGGGGACCAGGGATATACCTACATATCGAAAATGGGCCAATGCTATGGATACTGTGATGATTGCAGAAAAGGATGTCTTTAAACGTAGGGGCTGCCCCAAAAAGCAGGACCATAAATGGAATGTCTCCCATGGTGAATTATGCGTTTGTCCAACTGTCGAATTACGCTGGACTAATTTGGACACTGATCCCTTTCCTCCCGAGTAATACGTACTGCAGTAACCCATGTGTCTTATTGTATACACTCCCTTTGGTAATGAATGTTGAAAACTATGTGGCCTCACGGCCTACCACTGTACTATTGCGACGTTCAATAAAATAAAAAGAGGTTATAAAATAAAAAGATGTTAAAAAAAAAAAAAAAAAGGGAAGACAGGTGACACGAGAGTACAGTTATGTAATGAAAGTAAGCAATGGAGTATCTTCTTTATGTGAGTGGAGACTGGTGTCCTTATTCATGGCACCTGCCTTAGCCTTCTCCCATGCAGGTTGATTATTACCTCACAGAATATAATATGCTGAAGTGTAGGTGATGAGGGTGGGGCTTGGGCGCCATGGACAATGTTCACAGATCCTCTTGTACAGTTCCAGGAGTTGTGGGCCTACATACTGGTATCAGGAGATATGCTCACAGTAATAATGGCTTGCTCTATAGTTCTCGAGTGGCTAGGTCAAAAGTGAATAATTGGAGCAGAATCAGGGCTGAAACCAATCAAAGGATTTCATGCACAAATCGATAGGATCAAGGCAACGTATTCTTTCTGAGTAAAATTGTCAATTCATTTGTGAAGGGAAGGGTAGGCTTTGTTGCATCATGGGTACAAAGAATTTACATCAGTAGTTCTTAACCCATGGTCCGAGGAACCTAGGGGTCTGTGACGCCCACGCTTAGAAAAATAAATATTACCAGATTAATAAAGTGTATATAAGCAAACAAACAAAATGTAAAATTGAAAATGTTACAATGTTCTGTAAATGTGCAGGAACTTGAAATTGGAGGCTAATAATTAAGTTGGTGTCCTAAGATTGATTTTTGAGAGCTGTGCAAGCACATCAAACAGAATAGGATGGACAGTGGGTAGCCCCAACTGAATTTAGAAAAGCCACAATGTTCCCTTTAATCCCTGTAAATAAAATTTAGACATGTTCATATTTGTTTGTGATTCAAATAAAATATTTCATAATTTGTGTATTTGTTTGATGAATGCTTGTTTCTGAATTTGTGTGTAATGTTTTATGGTTCAAATCATTGAGGCCAGGTTCCCCGGCTTCAAGTAATGACTCAGTGGGTGTCCCCCGATTGCAATAATGATTCAGTGGGGGTCTACTGGATCCAATAATGATTCAGTGGGGGTTCACAGAAGTTAAAACCTTAAGAACCACTGCTGTACATCATTCATGAAATGGCAGCAGTGTGGTAAACCCTAATCTACGGTGCCATGTTGGACAAGAAGGATCAGGTCCTTTGGGGGCCCAAGAGCTGACAGCAGGCACCAATCCTAGTTGCGATATTGGAATGCAAACACCCTCAAACTCTTGATGTCGTGGAGTCCATCGGCAAGAAATATACGTTAGAGGGCCCCTGAACAGCTAGATAATAGGGGAGGAGGGCAGGGGAAAAGAGTCCATCGGCACCAGGCGTGAAGTTGCAGGAGATGGAGCATAGTTGGTGGACTTGAAGCTCACGGGTCACCATTAAGTGATTAAAGTGTAATGAGTTACCAAGAGCTACCAAACCCAAGGGAGAGTTACAGGGCAATAAGGGCTAAACCTCCCTTCCAAATAGGATGTTCTCTTTCAACACAAACAGAAACCCACAGCCACTATTTCACATCTCTGTAGACTCAGGTTGGGGTCACTGGCATCAGTAAACGCATAGGTGAAACAGCGAGGGGAATTATGGAACATTATTCCCGACATCTGTTGCTTTGTTGTTTTCACCATTTACAGTGCACTACACAGTGAACGTGTAGTACATTTCTGTGTCACGAAAGATTATCAGGACTCATGAAAGGTTGAAGTGCCCCTGGCTGACTAAGATGAGTAGAGGGAATGTATTTACCCAGCTAGTGCAACTGAACCACTAGCTAATGCGAGAGTGTAAATGAACTTATTATGGCTTAGTATGTCTTTCTACTGTTGAGCACGAACCCATCTTTGGGAGAGTCGAACCCATCTTTGGGAGAGTGGTGTGGTAATATTTCCTATTATTTCACCCTGATGTGACAGGGGATACGGTGAAGAAACTATCGGCATAGCATCTAAAGTATGTCTTTTATTGAAACATAAGAACGATGTATATTTCTTCCCCACAATACAGAACGGAGAACGCCCTCACTATCAGAAGAGCTTATGGAGCAAGTAGTGCGCTTACTCGTGTGAATGTAATATCAAGCTATCCTTAAATCCACATGCAAAAGTGACACCCAAAAGAACAGTACAGTGGCCATAGTGAGAAAACCGGTCACCTGTGTGCAAAGCCGGCGCCGTAGTTAGGGTTTCGCATTTAGTCCTATACACGGGGCACTGCTATTGCTTCTTGACAACGGAGTCTGCTACTTCGGGTTAGGAAGGCAAATAAACTGTGGTGCCACTAGCACCTTAGTGTAGCCTAGATGAACTGTGGTGCCACTAGCACCTTAATGTAGCATATCTCTGTAGATAGATGGTGCCATGAGGATTCAGTGTTGATGAGAAAGCTATCTGTTTTGAGTCTGTTTAGTTGCGGTTTTCCACTAGGAACTGTTCAAGACCTTTTAGGAGGACAGGGTGATACGGTGGTCTCCGTGCCAGATATGGAGTACTTTTTTACATATTCCATTGGGATCTTTGGGTGGATCGATAACAGGAGGCTATGGAAGGGGTTTCTGAAGAGTGAGGTGATGGGGGCGGAGGGAGGGTAGTTGTGGATCCGGTAATTCGGGTTAATAGAAGATCTAAGGGAGCATCGGTTCTCTGTTTCAAACGAGAAGACTTGGGTCACGGCCGGAAGGAAATCTAAACTACGGGCAAAATGTCAAAGGCTGGACAAGTTGTACAGCTTACACTTACCTTTTGCTCCGCAGTCGGCACACGTCCGATTTTCTTCTTCCTGAAGTAGGGTGCTGAGAAGAGCCTGGTAACGCTCCACGTCCCGCACGCATTTTCCAGTCATGGCTGTACAAATAGGACACTGCTGCCTCCAGTCACGAGTGTCCTTTCACCACGTTACGTCTTTAAACTGGTGCCTTCCGACGAACTGCGCCTAAAGTCCTCCCGGTGCTCTTGTCCTCAAACGATAAAGGATTGAGCTCCACTCCAGCAGCTGACACCTCTACTTCCTGCATCCGGGTCCCGTTCCCCTCTGCTCACTGACTGCGGGAAGGCAGGTACCGCTTCCGTCCTCGAGACAGGGACATTGACGTCACGAAATACGCACCCACCACGGACAGCCAATAAGAAAAGAGCAGAGCTGAGTTTAAGAAACCACAAGTAACATTGATGCTGAGTACGCGCATCACTCTACGTCCATGCACGTAACCGCGTCCTCTAAGGCAGCCAAGTTGGGGTCAGGCAGGCTTCTCGCATCTCATATTAGGGAACAAATCTTTCCTACTGATATTCAGCATACTACTATTAATATGACGTAGTTGCCTGTCCTTAAGATGAACGTAAGTAGTGCGCGTTCGAAGCCCGTGGGAGGTATCGACATTGAAAATCATGAATGAAACGCGTAATATAGGGGGGAGGACCGGAAGTTGTTCTTAAAGAGCCGGGAGTATCTATTACACAACACCAGCATTGAAACGTTTATGATCAACTAGTAATAGGAGGAATATGAATACTATCTATGCACATTGAAAATAGCTGCAAACGTTTATAACTGCTTATGTGTTAAAGTTTCATAATTTCAGTGTAATTATAAATGACATTCAACAACTACGAGTGACACTCTAACGAGCAAAATTCAAGCAATGAAGACGGGGAAAGATATACATTTCTGAAATTACACCTATTTGAGCAACGAAGAACTCTAAAAAGATCTTAAAACTGCTGCAATGCACCAGAAATAGGGCAATAACCGACATGACACACAGTCCACAGTTTCCAAGTTTTCAAATTGCTTGTGTGAAATTTTTATGGTTTCAGTGCACTTAGGAGTGATATTAAGCTGCCAAACGTGTGACAGAGTGGCACTTCCTCGTGGGTAAAACTAAGCAATGAACTGCACAGACAGATATAAGTATCAGAAATGATACTTGTGAGCATTGAGAAGCCCTATAAATATCTTAAAACTGCTGCAAGAGCACCGAAATAAGAAGGTTATCACATGCTTTACAATGAGCACTACATTTCTGTGGGAACCTATCTCAGACTGTGTAATACATATATAAAACAATGTGGATATTCCATAGTGCTTTCAATTGCAGGTTGCAACCTCTTAGCACTATAATAGAGCGGTCACTATTCACCACTGCTCCAACCAGTTTTCTACGGTGTAGGCTATTGTCATTTGTTGGAATGCTGAAACTAATGTTTTTTTGACAACGCACCATAATGAAGCCTACGGACAATCCTCGTTTAAAGAAAGCCAAATTATTTGTTAAAATGCGGTCTACTCCAAACACCAGATGGACTCAGGTAGGAGAACAGCAATTCTTTATTCAATTAAGTTGTCCTGCATGGAAAGCGAAGCTCTCCCTTGGCCAGCCAGTTATCAACTGCCAGGCTCAGAATCCTATCCTCCTAGGTCGAACGTGGAATGCACTGAACACAGCGCTCCACACTCCACACTAGGGGTTCCTTAACAGATCAAACCTAGAAGAAGATTACAACACATCCTCTTCTCTTATACAAATAAATGAACAATGAATGAATGAAGTACAGGGAAAAAAGAATAAACAAAGTACATAACATTTTTCTTCCCTAATTTGCATGGTGCACGTCATGCAACAATTACTTAACATTTTAAAGAAGAACATAAAGAAACACTTACACCAATAGGTCCTATCAGTTACATATGTAATCTCTCAAATAACCTGGAGGATGGCGACCCCTCACATGCTTCTCTTCTCTTGCAACCGGAACTATTGAAACAGCCCCATCCAAAGAGACAGAGGCATCACCACCACCTTGTCTTCCCACATGAGTGGAACCACTGTCAAGAGAACTTTTCAACAAATCAAGATCAGACATAGATAGAAAAGTGTTACCACCATCTGTGACTTTACCTTCTTTCTTGACATCACCACTAACACTACTTTTCTGGTACAGTGCCACGCGTCTATAGTTCCACTTGTCCCCATTGTCCAGAATCACACCATAAGGTAAGATGTGTTTAACCTTGTAAGGACCTAAAAACCTTGAAACCCGAGCACCAGGTCTGCCACTGCGTACTTTTACCAAATCACCTGGAGAAATGTGTTTCCCAGATTTCTTCTCCGTACACCCCCCATGTTGAGAAGAGAAGGATAAACTACTACTGGGTGCAGAATCTCTCAACACCATCTCTTTAAACCAAGTGGGAACCAGTTTGGTGTTGGGCAGTCTACCACGCATCAGTTCAAACTGTGTCTTGCCTGTCACTCCATGCGCACTCGAGCGATACGCCCACAGCATTTCAGACACCAACCCCTCAACTCCAATTCCGCTAGACCGGGCCATCTGAATAGTACCTTTAACAAGCCGGTTCGCCCTCTCAACCATCCCATTGCCCTGCGGATTATAAAGAGAGGTGCGAACATGTTTGATGCCAAAGGACCCCAGAAATTTCTGCATCTCATCAGACGTCAGCTGAGTACCATTGTCCGTTATCAAGACTGAGGGTATGCCTTCCTCCCGACATATTTCCTTTAGGACACCAATAGTGGATGATGTGGTGATATCCTTCAGAAACTTAACTATCAACCACTTTGAATGGACATCCACCACTACCAAGCCAAAACGTAAACTCTCCCTCAGTTCATTCATGGGTCCAATGAAGTCTAAGCAAACACTATGCCATGGTTGACCTGGATCTGTTATATGTCCTAAGGAAGCTTGGACCCCTACTTTCAACCGTTTGTCACTCTCCTTACAAACCTCGCAATTAGCAACTACAGAATCTACATCTGAATCCATTCCAGGCCACCACCAATTTGCTCTCAACCTTTTTTTAGTCCTAGTTTGGCGCAGATGCCCTTCGTGAGCCAAGCTTATTAGGTTATGCCTTAACGCCACAGGTGGAATAAACAGTTCCCCTCGCATGATTACAACATCCCCACATACAGACAGTTCATCAAGGATCTTAACATACGGCCTAGTGGCGTGAGAGACTGAGCTTTCTCTTCTACCCCCCAAGAGAATCAAACGTTTAAGTTCTAACATAGAATTGTCAGAAGACATTTCCCTTAACCAATCTGCCTTTGTAATGGCTTGGGATTCAACCACACTCAATGCATCTTGTACTGATGCTACAGCTCCTTCACTTTGTTTCTTCAAGACAGCAATTTTATCAACTATCTCCCAATCAAGAGATAATCTTGATAAGCAATCGGCTTGTACATTCCTCCAATCTTGAATATAAACCACATCATAGCAATACTCTTGAAGGCGAGAGGCTAATCTAGCCAATCTTGCTGAACACTTGTTTGTACCCCCTGGTAACAACACCTTGATGAGAGGTTTGTGATCTGATTTGAGTGTGAATCTTGAACCCCACAAATAGGTTCTAAAGTATTCACACCCCCAAGCAGCAGCCAAAGTTTCCCGTTCTATCACCGAATAATTTTTCTCGGAATCAGTCAGCGTCCTGGATGCAAATGCCACCGTCTTCTCATGACCATTATGTAACTGAGCCAAAACTGCTCCAAGACCTGTGGCACTGGCATCAACAGTGAGTACTGATTGACGCTTGGTGTTAAAAGGAGTGAGAATACCTGCTTCACAAATACTTTTCTTGATCTCCTCAAAGCATATCTGATGAGAAGTGCTCCACGCAAAAGCAACTCCCTTCTTTAAGAGGGATATTAACGCCACAGTTGTGGTTGAAAAATCCTTAACAAACTTAGAGTAATACTCTATAAGTCCTAAGAAGGACCTCAGCTTGTCCTTATCCGAGGGAACAGGAGCCAAGCGAATAGCATCTAACAAATTTTGTTTGGGTTTTACTCCCTGGTCCGAAATTTCATACCCTAGGTAGTCAACTTTATCTACAAAGAATTTGCATTTCTCACGTCTGAGAGTTAAGCCAGAGTCTCTAATTTTAAGTAATGCTTCTCTGAGTGTATGATTGTGTTGATCCATTGTGTCTCCAAAAACAAGGATATCGTCTTGGAAAAAAACAATATTATTCACATCCTTAAACAATACATTCATTACTCTCTGAAAGATGCTGGCAGCCGAACATAGGCCAAACGGCATCCTAGTACACTGAAAAATGCCATCCATGGTGATAAAGGCTGTGAGTGGCTTGGACTCATCATGTAGTTTGATTTGATGATACGCATTTTTTAGATCCAATTTTAAAAAAAACTTACCGCCACTCAAAGCCAGAATCAACTCATTGATGTTCGGTAGCGGAAAGGTGTCTACAATTACATTTTGGTTAAGCGACCTGAGGTCTATGCAAAATCTAAATTTTCCGTCAGATTTTTCAGTGATAACAACCGGAGAAACCCACATTGAGCTCTCTACAGGTTCTATCACCCCCGAAGAAACCATATCTTTCAACATATCCTTAACTGCATCCCTAGCCACTAAGGGTGTCCTGCGCACCTTGTGTTGAACAGGAATAGCATTGGATTTTAGAATTATTTTATGTACATAACCCTTAAAGCAGCCTAATTCTTCTCTGAATACATCCTTCATCTCATCTAAAATTTTCCCAAGAGATGGGTTGTCAATCACCATCACCTGAGAGGAAGCTCTGGGATTAACTATGATCGAAAGATCATATTGATGCATCCACCCTAAAATAGGTGGTCCCTCAGTGGCAACATATACTTTTCCTTGTATAGATCTGCCCTCAAATTCTATCGTGGAGTTCATATATCCTAACAAACTTATTGTTTCACCTTGGTAACCTCCCGGATTAATATCCTTGGGTAATAACACCACATTTGCCCATGACATTTCGAATATATCTTTTGGAATAATCGTGTACATGGATCCACAGTCTACCATCAATTGCACTGGTTTCCCATTAATCAGAAAATCTGCTTTGGGTCTATTCTTCCTGCCTATATGGTCATCGACACTTAAAATGTTGTCAGCAGGATCATCTACACTTAATATCTTATCCACCTGCTGAATTGGTGTAGTGACTATGCATGAAGGATCTGTATCCTGAGAAAAAATGTTAGAATTACTATCAATTGTGGCCACTCTCTGTTTAAAAGATTGCCTACACATATTAGCAAAGTGACCCTTACGCCCACATTTTTTACAACCTTTCCCTATTGCTGGACATCTAGTGTAATCCGCATTGTGAAATGAACTACCACATCTGTAACACAATCTAATTTGCTGTCTACCTCTTTGCGGCATTTTGCCTGACCTAAACACAGCTGCAACATCTGAATCCTCTTTAGATACACTCGAAACACTATCTGAAAAGTTTTCTTGTTTTTTCTTTAGCTCTCGCATACAGTATTGAGACTGTTCAAGAACTTTTGCTATATCAATAGCATCTTTCAATGAGGGATTCTTTGCAGCCCAAAGACGTTCCTGTGTTTTTTTACATTTACATTGCACTATCAACTGATCACGAACAAGTTCATCAGTCATTGCGCCAAATTTGCACTTCAAGGAAAGTTCGCGAAGTTTGGATACAAAATCATCAACCGATTGATTTTCTTCCTGTCTGTGCGTGTAGAAGTGATAACGATTCATGACAATATTGACTTCTTTAGCAAACCTTGTTTCAAGACGTTTCTTAGCTTCCACATATACATCTTCGATGGCATTTCCATTGGGTAGAGTAGCAGGTGGAAGGTATTTAAAGATACGTTGACCCTCTTTGCCTAAATTATTTAACAAAAGTGCTCTTTTCCTAGCTGCACTAAACTTGGAACCATCAAGAGCATCAATGTAATTTTCAAACATAGGTAACCAATCTTCCCATTCGATGGATAAGGGGCCTGACGATGCTAGGAAAACAGGAGGTGAAAGGATTGAGCTCTGTGACTCCATTGCCATTGCGATTGCGTGAAATAAATGTAAAAACTTAGACAGTCACAAAGGGTTCCAAGTACAAGCACACTGCACTGTCACAGAACAAAATAAACAAAGTGTCGAAAATTTTTAAATATACTTTCGCAAATTATGAAAGCAACGTGTACCTTGCACAACGGTCTTTACTTGCGCATTGAACAATTGGGTGCCAAGTCCGTGTAGCAGTCAACAGGAGACAGCCGTGAAGACAGCTGATGCGAAGTTGTGAAAAATACTTAACTAAAATGGCCGCCAACGTCGTAGTAACGTGCTATTTAGAGGAAATAGGGCTTGTCCGATGAACGCGAGCAGCGTACCAGCCTTCGTTCTTTCTAAAGTTGGTTGGGCACACGGTGTTCGTCGGGTCTCGCGCGCTGTTAGGCTCGTGAGCACGTAATGGCTCGAGCGTCAGCCTCGCATCCAAACCAACCGTTCAGCAACCCAAAGCCAACAAGGAATTTACTCCATCCACATACGGCACCTCATCGTGGAGAGAAGTCGAAGGTCGTCGAGAAAAGATGTCGAAGACGAAGTCGGAGCCAGTCAAAGCCAGAAACGGCAATCCACTCCACAGCTCACCGCGTGAGTCTTGAGCCGCCACCACTGCAGGACGCTGGCCAACTCGTCGCCAATGTTAAAATGCGGTCTACTCCAAACACCAGATGGACTCAGGTAGGAGAACAGCAATTCTTTATTCAATTAAGTTGTCCTGCATGGAAAGCGAAGCTCTCCCTTGGCCAGCCAGTTATCAACTGCCAGGCTCAGAATCCTATCCTCCTAGGTCGAACGTGGAATGCACTGAACACAGCGCTCCACACTCCACACTAGGGGTTCCTTAACAGATCAAACCTAGAAGAAGATTACAACATTATTACTCTCACCTTTCAATGGAAAACACAGTCAAATTACCTGTTTTTTGCACTCAACATTTGCATAGCGCACTACTGCCACTTTTGTGTCCTCGAAGCGCTCAATTGTGTTTTGTTTTACATACTGGAGTAGACGTGCGCAGTTAAAAGCGTGCATGGTTGTAATTTGGCCAGGCAGCATGGGAAGGTTACGGTGGCCTGTAGAACATTCTACTTCAAAGCGTTTAGATTGATGGTGCGCTCAGACTTCGTGGCCTACGTAAGGCTTAATCAATTCAAATATATATACACTATGGGCTCGATTACTGCAGCAGACCTGCAAATTCCATGTGTAAATTGTGCACCCACTAATTATCATTAGCACTGGGTGGGCTAATTAGCAGATGCTCATTTAAAACTCAATTCCTTGGAATGCAGAATAATATGCTATGCCCATTCCGATGTGCGCAAAAAGCTTATGTATACTATTTTCTTCTGTCATTTGCACAAGGTTTGACATGTTGCTAGTTACAAGAGCAATAAACTACTTTCAATGCAAGGTAAAAGGCAAAACAGGCATTCGTAAGTTCCAAAGCCAGAGGTTAAAAAGTAAGCATTAATAAATAAGGGTATGGTTATAACTCAAATTTTTTTCGTATGAGAGATGTAAACTTGATTCTTAAACTTCATTGCGAGGGAGGCCAATCTCGGACCTTTTCACTTGTGTACGCGACCTCCTCTGATGATCGAGCAACAGCAAGAAAATACAGAACTGCCGCTTACTGCTCATTGCATGCTCTGGTGGGCATTGGGGCCACTCAGACACTGTGTAGTCACAATGAGGCAGGCCACTTGCCCTAAAATAAAAACAAGCAAGGCGCCGCCCACCCGAATGTTGTCCATGACCATGAGCTACTCTGAAAGAAAGAGACTATGTGGTCCACTCACTCGGAGCAAGGCAGAACAGCTCGGTTTCATTGAACTGCCGGGTAATAATTAATGCCCCTGCCTCAGCACAGCGCGGCACCCAACATAGTGTTGTTGACCGGATATTGATTCATTAAACAAGAGAGAGGCACTGAGAAAAGCACAAAGTTCTCTCCTTTGGAAAGCACAGTGTGGTTTAAACACTGGGCGCATCTTAGGGTGGTCTTTTGGGCGCTGTAATGGGTGACTCTACACATTTTAATGATGGGAGCATAGATAGAGAGCAGTGCAAGAGGCATGCCATCTGGACGACCCTCCAGTCACATATCTCCTCAAGCTATCCAGATGAGAGGCAGTGGTGCCATAAACCTGTCCTCTCCATTTTACGTGGAGTTTGCGCAGTTCTGTCTGCTTCAAGTGCATCTCCTGCATGAAAGCTATATGTGTTGCATCTTTTAAGGTAAGTAAGAACTCAGAACTATTTAGTAGGAGTGGCCTTGCCCCGCGCGTTCCATGTCAATAAGGTGTACTATGGGGTCTTAGCTCACTCAGGTTTGCGGGTTTGCCCATTCAGTGCGTGTAGTGTCAGACAGAGATCAAAAGCCCGCCTGTGTGGCTTCCCCCGGAGTTGATCCCTCTCACCTCCCCTCCCAATGTATGAGAGAGTGACAATGGTGGTAGTGACAGCTAGGTAGGTGTGTAAGTACCATATCAACAGTAGAAAGCCATCTCCCACCCCTGACTGTGCAAACCCCTAGCTGTACAAATGCAACAAATTCATTATAACACTATCAGACTTCACTGCAGAGCTCAAGTCCATTACGGTGAACTGATGTGTGGCAAACTGTATACAGTGTTATCCTGCCTTCGAGCCCTCCACAGTGAACTTGGTGCCCACCCCATGCTGCAGCTCACCCCCAAGTCCCCAAAAATGTTTGTCTGGCTCACAGAGGTAGGCGTGGGTCTTACCACCCAAGAGTGACATAGGACATCATAACAAACTCGACAGTCAGTCGAGGTGTCAGTTCCTGGCCATGCAATCCCTCGCTGGTGGAGACCAATGTGTCACTGATGTTCGATCCGGTGTCAGATGCACGGTACAACTTCAGGACTGCAAAGGGGATTGCAGCTCTGTTGCCGTACCCCCGCCACAAATTGTGCACGCTTGTTCGGTCGTGGGCCGGTTGCATCGTTTCCAGGCCATGTAACCGGCCCATCCAGAGGGCAGTGAGATCTCTTTTTACTCACTAGTGCAAACCATTCACACTCGTCTGGACCTCTGTCTGTGTAGTGACTTAGTCCTCCATATGGAATACTTGGCGTGCACACGTTCTCTGAACACTGCCCGTTGCAGATGTTGCTGCGGTGGGGTAAGGCTCGCCCCGCATACTTACTTGACGACTTTAAAAGGAATTGCTCCAGGACGCACCCTTCCTTGAGGCCCTGTTCACGCACCTTGTTCTGTATTTCAAACTCAGTGAGGGTTCTGCAAACTCCGGGGCGATAGACTAGGATGCACACAGGGTGGTGGTGCGGGGACACTGCATCACCACTACTTGGGGGAGTCCAGCAGACCACGCGAAGGGTGCAGGAATGGGAATTGTGACAACTGGAGATTGAGATGCTGCTGGATGCTGAAAAGACTGAGCAATTACAAAAGTTGTAGCTGGAACACGAGCATGTGACCCACCTGGGGAGGCTTGATTAATTGCAATACCTCTCCCGCCTCCGCATCCGTGGTGAGGGTGATGGTGCCAGCAGAATGTTAGCATGGTTGGTCTGCACTGACCAGCCGTGGCCGGCAAGTGGGACTATTTGGCTGGACAGTGGCGAGGTACTCAACACTCAAGAGGACATCAATGCTGCTTTTGTGGGATTGTTTTTTATTCCCTCTATGTGGCGGTGGCATGCCGCTCCAAGGATGTTCTGTGTGGTTATCTGCGGGTACTCCGCCTCGGGTTACTTAATTAATCTTCGTTAATCATTCAGCTGTAAGTGGTTCCCAAAAGAAAAAGCTAGTAGTTCCTGTGATCTGTGCAATGGCGGCGTGCAAGACTTGGAACATGTGGTATTCGTTTGTCCAAATTTGTCTGTTGTAGAAGCTAGAAAGAGGTTTATACAACCAATTAGAACAAAATGTAAAATTAATTCAGTTCAGAACCTGATTTCTCTTTGTAAGGCACCGCCTAATGAATTTGTGTGTTACAATATGTTTACATTTTTAAAATCCATTTTAATTTTGTACTAGAATGACATTTTATTGTTTTAAATGTAATTTTATTCTTTAAATATTTATTGTTCTCAGTCGAGAACTAAATCAAATAAACATAAACTTGAAACTTGAAACTTGAAACTTACTCCCAATTCCCCACCTGAATCCACTCCAACGGGCAGTATGGATGCTTGTCTCCAGCTTGAGGAGATCCGTACAGCCCTCTCTCAAATAACTCGTAATAAGTCCCTGGGAACGGATGCCCTTCCCATAGAATATTACTCTACTTTTAGCACGTCCCTTTCCCCAAAGCTACTATAATGAAGTGTGGGAGTGTGGGCACCATACGGACACGCTCCTCGATGACCTAATAGTGGTGCTTCCCAAACCGGGCAGGATCCAATAGATGTTTGCTCTTACCCACTGTTATCGTTATTGAACCTTGACTACAAGATCCTGCTCTAATACACCCGGATTAAAACAGGTTAATCTCTGGTCGTAATACATTCATTAATAGCCGCCGGTTCCTCCACCTGATGAGGGCTACTCTGGAGGATCTATCGCTCAATATCGAAAAAGCTTTTGATACCCCGGGGTGGGACTACTTGTTCGCTATGCTGGAGGAGGTGCACATAGGATACCTTAGCTGGATCTGTGCCTTCTATAGGCGGCCAGTGGTAATAGTTGAGACAGCGCAGTTGACATCAGACTGGTTCGCTGTGCAGTGGGGCACCAGACAGGGATACCCTCTGTCCCCATTGATCTTTGCCTTGGCCATGACGCAGTTGATCTGCAGATTGCACATGCAGGCACAGCAGTGGGGGATTGAGGCATATGGAACACATCATATGGTTTCCTAATATGCTGATGACACCCTGATCTATCTGTGTGACATCGGTGCCTTGCTCCCGGTGCAGATGGCATTGCTGAATTAGTTTGGGGCAGTGTCGGGTCTCAGGATGAACTGGGCCAAGTCCTGTCTGTTCCCTTTACACCTGATTCCAGAGCACAATAGGGGAGGGTTGCCCCAGTGTCGGCTTCTGTGGCTGTCTAATACATTTAAATGCCTAGGCATACAAATTTATTATTCAAATGGTGATTTCTTGGAGGGGAATGTCCATAAGACGTTGGGCTCGGTTCACAGATCCATACGGTTCTGGACGTCGCTTCCGCTATCTCCTCTGGGCGGGGTGGCATTTTCTAAGATACTTGTGCTTCCACTGCTATTATACTTTTTTGCGTCCTTTCAATTGCTCTTCCTGCACATTTTGTGGATGATTTGAACAAACCCCTACTGGAGCTGATCTAGGGTACTGTCAGGAGACGAGCGTCACTTGACAAATTATACGGGCTGCTACAGGAGGGTGGACTGGGGGCCCCTCATTTAGAGCTATACTACGCAGCGGCACAGTTCCAGTGGCAGCTGCGTTGGCTCAGGACAGCCTCGTACTCAGAGCAGGCAGATGTTCATAGCACCTTGTGCAGGATACATATGTATATCCGGCTGTCGACTCCTGGGCCCCGCCTCCCATGCGAGACACACTAGATGTGGATCTCCCGGCACTGTTGGCAGAAATATGTTCATGGTATGGGTAACCTCCCCCATACTTGCCTTTGATCCCTGTTTGGAATATGGCGGCTCTGCAGAGAGTTGGCAATGACCACGACTTAGCAAGTTGAAGGGCGGCGGGTATAGAGTAAACTAGGGACCTTTTTTGCAGAGGGTACTCTTTAATCCTTCCAAGAGCTCACTGACATGGGCTACCGGGGTGACATTTTCTGACATATAACACTGACCATCATGCAATCACCACATACTGGGGTCAGGGGTGCACTGAGCCAACCATAGCACAACCACTCCACATGCTGCTGTCAAACAAAGGCACACGGAAAGTCATAATGGCCCTCCGCATAGCCTTGCTGGGTTACTGCTACACGCCGCACATTAGGGTCCTCGAAACGCTGGATGCTGGCCCTTCCAATGTGCTTCTCAGACACACAGCTGGCCCAGTCCCTGCAGCAGGTTGAGAGGATCTCTAGCAACTCGCACTTTCACTTTACCCAATTTAATTAACTGCACCAAATGTATCTCACACCGCATCGCACCGCATTGCATGCATGTAGCCATGGGGGTGGGGGGAGATTATGAGGACAACCTATACACTGGTTGAACACACAGTTTAAGCCATTCCAGAATCTTGTATGTTGGGCATCCGACCCAAGGGTGATAAATATTACCATAGGTTCATTGATTTGGTGTTTATACTATACAAGCATGAAATTGCTATGTCTCTGGCTGCAGCGGATGTGCATAGCTGGCTCCGCAAAGGCTGTTTCAGATGTTCTTGCGGAGTCCCACAGGCAGGGTGGCACCGGACATGGGGAGTTGTTATGGGTTTTCTATATCAGGAACCTGGAGGTGAAGAACTACATGACACTCCCTTAAGCAACGAGTAACTGTAGGAAAGTAGGATCTGCTTTCATGGTCACCCCCACTTTTTGGTGGTGTTATTATGTTTTACTGACTAGTCTGACTGGGATCCAGCTAATCAAGACCCCAGTCTCTGTGGTTCTTCCCTAAATTGGACATGGGGAGTACTGAGGCATGTATTATGCCACCCATGGGAGACCACCCAAATTGAGAGTACAGGCCTGCCCTTGTAGCCTATGTAATCTGGTGTTGCACAACTTACAACAGATATAAGTTTCCTTATATCTGAGGTCACTACACTTAAATCATATAAATCACCCCTAAGGTAGGCCTTTCAATCCTGAAGGCAGGGTGCTCGGTCATAAGTGTGAGGGTGACCCTGCATGAGCAGGACTCCCCTCCAATCCACAAAATCCATTCTCCCGGGTTATAAGTGCTTCAGCCATTACGATATATAGAGTGTCCATTCGTCATTATGCGATGGCTATCTCAAAAACTGGCTGTAACGAACCCTGCCATGTATGGTATGAAACATGTTGGAATCACTATAAACGGTGTTGGAGGTATGATTCCATGCACTGTAAAGCTCCTCCTGGAGGCCCTCCATGCTCCTGGTACCAGCCTTCTATACCCGGACAACAAACTATGGCTGCTGCTGACCAGAGACACAATACTGCCCTCTTGCTGCTGAGCCAAGCTAGAGCAGTGGAAGGCAGGACAATAGGTTTCCTGTCACAGGGAGTTGTGGCCACCTCCCAGACAGGACTTAGTGTATTGGGACAGGGTGGGGGCACTTGCCAGCGCCACTAGAGAGCTTTGAAGGGTACATTTGGTGCCCTCTTTGCATACTCTAGTTGAAACCAGTTCAGGGAGCAGTTGGCTCCCACTCTGGTGCAAAACTGGACAAAGGACATGTGTGTATCCTCCCCACTCTGTGAGGGACCCCTGAATCGCCCAACCCTTTTCTTAGGATTCTTAGGGGCTTACCTGTGGGTGGGTCCCTAGATTCATCGTGGGACAACATACAGATCCAAACCACTTCATCTTCATCCATCTGGGCACTTTGGACTTCGCTTGGGAACCCAGACTGCTACTGGGAGACTCCTTCTTCTTCTAGTCTCGTTGTACTGCCAGTCTTCTGCGTCATCTGTACCTGTGCTCCATACAGGTTTTTCTACAGGCCTGTGGACATCCACCACACTTGAAGGAATCTCCCTTGAAGTGAAGGAGTCACTTCCCTGTATCTGCAGGCACCGCAATGGAGCTGAGCAGTTTGCTGTTCCTGAGCTCTCACGGACTCTGAAAGGTTCAGTTACACAAGTGGTGGTTCTGCAACTCCCTCGAGGCCTGCACTGCTTTCACAGCAAGTTTGAAGCCAGTATCCCTCGTCGGAACCGCTGGAGCAGTACCCATGTGCACCATGTCGACTTGCCATTGCCAAGGGTTGTTGACTCTTTTCATCAGAGATCTTCAGGCTCTAAGAAGCTCCAGCCTCAAGCATCTCCTGCAACCAAGATCTTCGCCTGAACAGCAGCTTCTGCACCGTGGGCCTTCATCCTTTTGTGAGCTGCTCGAGGTTCTCTATTGCGACTCCTGTGACTTTGGCCTGTGGGTCCTCTTGAGGGTCTTCTTTGGCTCCAGTGGGCTCCCCTGCTTGCTCGGGGCCTGCTCAGACTTACCGGCTCATGGCGAGTCACTTGAACCTTGCTGGTACCGACAATGCACCTTTTTTGACTACTAAGTTGGTTGCCGTTGCCAAGCTTGTTGTTGCCCCTGCCGGACACTAACCCCCTGGCTCAAGACATCCGACATGGGACAGCTCGTGAACGGCTCCTGGTCATCCACAGCTTTGCCTGGTCCGCACAGCTGCAACTTCAAGGGCACAGTCAACTCTCCTGCATCCCCGACATCGGTGGGAATTTGTCTTCTGTGACTCCTGGTCACTCCTGAGTGGTATAGACTCTGTCCCCTCTGCTTGCAGGTACCTCTCATCTTGAATCAACCTATGGGTTCCACTGGACTCTTTCGCCTTCTTTGCCATCAACATTTTCACTGAAGTCCTCCATTGTGGCCTGGCAGTTTCTGACATCAATTCGCACCTATGCACCCGGCTTCCCTGGTGTAGGTATCCTGGTTCCTGGGGTATCCACAAGTGGGGTGACTCTCCAACCTTCCATCTTCCACAGGGTTTCTTCAGGGTCCGCTGGCAGGGGTCCTTCTTCTTTAAAACTACAACCGTGACTTACCCATTGACTTGTATTGAGTCCGCGGTCGTGTTCTCACTCTGCACACGCCTCTCTGGGGTTCCTGGGTACTTACCTTGGGTGGTTCCTTGGGTCCCCGAATCTTCTACATCTTCTGGGTCCAGTCCCAACTGAAGACATGGTTGGCATTCCACTCTTTTAGTTTATGGTTTGGTCTCCCCCTGGAGACCACTGTGTATTTGTGCTACTTACGTGTTCTATTGTCAAAGTATTGTGTGTATTGTGGTTATATCCCTGGAAATATTGCAATGTGTTAGTGAGTGTTTATAATAAATACATAATTTTATAACTACACTGTATGGTTCTTTTTCACTTAACCTACATCATAAAGATTAAGTACTGGTAAAACAAGCTCATTTACACTCCTTCTGGACTAAGCCTCAAGGCTGCTTTCCACAGCTACCACTTAGAGAGCTTTCTAAGTTTGACTAAGACCACCAAAATCATCATAAGGGTTTTCTGTATTAGTGCAGGGTACTACACGTACATAAGTGTGCACCTTATAATAAGCCAGCCTCCTACAGTAACACATCTCTTCATATATCTCTTTCTATGAGTTAATGTTGTGACTCTTGGTATGGGGACAGTGCACTTCAAACTGTGACTGGGTGGGAACGACACAACATGCTGCATTATCAGTCATCATTTGCGAAGGTGGTCCGCTAGCGGCTGAAAGGCAGTTGTGTACCATTGCTCTAGTCACCCCCTACAGGGTACTTGTTGATTAAAGATATGATGGCCAATGTTGGGGGTTGATGATGTGTATGTTTTCTGCAATATTGCTTTTTGGATTAAGAAGGTGGGACGGGTGTGCTTCTGTAACTGCAAGTAGTTTGCTACGTGAGCCAGGCTGTGACCTGGCTCGCTTGTTCTTGCTGTTTGTTGTAAAACTGATAAAGAAATGGAAAGCAAAAAAGGTAGTTACAATGATCGTGTAGTGAATAAAGAGAATTACAAATATTTAAATTCTGAGAATATTAGACTGTTATGAAAACGTCTAGGACTCTGGATGGGATATTGGTCTTTAGAGTGTCTCAATCACTCCTGTTCTTTCCTTCACACACCCATGCCAATAAACCTGATTCAGACCGGAGATTTTTTAAGCCAACATGGTGTTATTTTGGCTGTCTCCCTCCTGAAATTGCCCCTGCTTCAATAGAAGTCAATGAGAGAAATACATTCTCCTGATTGTTTTTTAAAAAACCTCCCACTTTCCTCTTAAAAAATGTTGGCATGTATGTTCACACTGCTTTAATGTGCAGCTTCTCACTGTATAACCACTTATGCCATATTTTCCTCACATCTTTCAAAAGTCCTCCATCTGATTATCATTCGTCTCATCTGCTTCCTTTTCACTACTGTCCATTCACTCTGCCTTTCTGCACACACACACACACACACACACACACACACACACACACACACACACACACACACACACACACACACACACACACACACACACACACTCTCTCTCTCTCTCTCTCTCTCTCTCACACACACACACTCTCCTCATCTGTAAATAAATACAGCATTATCTCAACAGCTGTATACCTACATCACACAAAATGGTAATGTGTGACAATCAGTCTCTGCGCTCTGTAGAAGGTTATGGATTGGATGAGAATGTAGTCAAAGTAACTGAATGAACCATCGAGAGGTACTTGGATACATTTTCACTAACTTCAACCTCAATTCCAGAGTAATCAATCATGCACTGTCATTCACACACACCCATAACATGAACGTACCCAGATACCTAAAGGAAACTCTGTTCTCAGTATGCAGTATAAAAGAGTCTGACGCATGGAAAAAAACATAGAAACATAACATATAGAAAGGGGTGTTTTCTTAGGGAATGCAAAATCAAATAAAATGGGAAATTTAACCAGGGACTGCTTCACTGACATGGAAGAGAAGAGTTTACTGTCTTTCAGAGTGCTGTTTAGAGAAGCCAGTGATTCGATGCATTGTATAAAGCTCTCACTTCCTTAATCCTCACCACAAGCTTTTAGTCATGCTCCATAATGCACACCACCCCTAACATGAATTTACACAGACATTTAGAGGCAACTTAGTTCACCTTTTATGCCCTATGCAAGAGTCACACATTGCACGGAAAAAATCTACAGAAACCCAGTCACGGCCGGCATGACTCGCTGGTGGCAGGGGGGGTTTGGGGTGCTCATGTGCGGAGGGGGTCGCAGGGGATGAAGGGGGGAATTAATCAAATAAAAGAAATTAAAACTTACCTCGCCTGCCAGGTCCGGTGGCTCGTCGCGTCCCTCCGAGTCCCAGGAAGTAGGCAGCCTCCCTCTCCTCCCCTAAGCCAATCACAAGTTGCAATGGGAGCGCTGTGATTCGCTGGGCTGCCGGCCGTACAGGCATCTATGGCGAGGCCGTTTTCTCTATGTAGGAGAAAGCGGAGACTGCATATGACTGGTTTGGTTGGCCCTGGGGCCGACCAAACAGTCAGCGCCCACAACAGTGGGCAAGCCACTCCCACGGCTGCCCTGCAGCAGGACCGCCCACCCACCCACCCGCAACCAAACCCTTCTGCTTTGTCGCAGTACGAGAAGCAGAAACATAAAATGGTATTCATAATACCATTTTATGCTTCTGCTTCTCGCACTGCGACAAAGCAGTAGCAGCTGGCATGAAGTGGTGGCAGTGGGCTTGTGGCGGAGGGGGTCGCACTGTGGGAGTGGGGGGGAGTTAATTGAAAAACAAAAAATGATAATTACCTCGCCTGCCTGGTCCGGTCCTGCGTCACAACCCTCCGAGTACCAGGAAGTAGGCAGCCTCCCTCTCCTACCCTAAACCAATCACAATGCTGCAATGGCAGCATTGTGATTGGCTGGGACGCTGACCGTACAGGCGTCTATGGGGAGGCCGTTTTCTCCATGTAGGCTGCATGCAGCCTCCATGGAGAAAACGGAGAGTGCGTATGACTGGTTTGGTCGGGCCTGGGGCCGACCAAACAGTCAGCGCCTACAACAGTGGGCAAGCCACTCCTCCCCTGCCCTGCATCATGGAGGGGCAGGGATATCTGCTCTGCTCTCTGAACAGGGGAGGAGTGGTGGGTACTATGTAAGTGCACATGAATGTTTGGCCAGCCCTCTTGTACTTTGCATGTTCTCCACCCAGGCTGCATTACAGTCTGGGTGGAGCACATGCCCAGCCTCTCATTCCCTGGCTGAGTGACAAACCACAGCACTCAGAGTAATCACAAAATTGTGATTGGCTATGGGGAGCCTGGTAGCCCGGGTGCTTCCTGCTTCCTGTTTGCAGAGAAGTAGCCAGGAAGAGAACGGAGGACGGAGTGTGGGCGGCAGCCGGCCAGCTAGCTGGCCGGAAGCTAAGGGATATTATTTGTTTTTTTACCCTCCCCCACCGCTGCCTCCTCCCCCATTGCTGCTCGCCCCGGGAGCTGTCGCCACTGCGCCTAAGCGCCGAACCACAGCGCTCAGACCCATGACAACGCTGCTATCAGCAGCGTCGTGATTGGCTAGGGGAGTCTGGAAGCCTGGGTGCTTCCTGTTCCTGCTTCCTGCCCCTGGAGTTCTGGAAGCAGGCGAAGAGGACCGAGAGGCGATGTCTGGCAGGCAGGTAAGTGATTATTTTTTTCATTCCCCCTGCGACCTACCCCTGCACCGCCATTAAGTTGCTGCCACCACTGGAAAGATTGCCCTAAAAGCCAGCCCGTCCCTGGATTGGAGGACTGAGGAGAGCATCGAACACTTGCTCTCAAGAGTTGCATGCAGCTCCGAGTCTGTCTGTGTGTCTCTGCAGAGACACTTCGATTGTTGTTTCCCAGTGTGCGCCAGAAACAATGTATATAAAGGGTAACAAGCTGGACCTAGAGGAGCTTTCCATGGTAACCACAGTCAACTCTTTCCTGGACACATCCTCACTGCCTAGAGATAAGCAAATTAGCACTGGCTGTACTAAAGCAGCTGGAAGCAAAGCACTTTGATCACCATTCGTCACCCCTTCTCATCGCCCTTCATTGGCTCCCCATTAAGCAACGGGCCCTGTTCAAACTTGGCTGTCTTACCTTCCAAGCCCGGATGGGCCTTTATAAATTCCGCTATTATCAACTATTGCCCTTCCAGAGTTCTTCGTTCATCCACCAAATCCCAATTAGTCATTCCTCGCTTCAAGAAGCAAAGATCAGGAGGCCAGAAATTTGCGGTGCTTGCGCCCACTTTCTGGAACACCCTCCCTTTTTATATCAGACTTTCCCCCTCCTACATGGAGTTCCGCAAGGCCCTCAAGACTTTCCTGTTCAAGCAGGTCTTCAGCATATAGTCCTCCGCACTCTTCTTGCCCAGGAATCCCTATAGCGCCATGAAACTGCATTGTGAACGTGCGCTTTATAAATTAAAAAAAATTCAAATTAAAATGCTCCGAGGAGCTATACGTTTGTGACAATGGATTTTAGTGTGGGAATGTGTACCAAAATGCGTCACAATAAACCCTTGTGCGTGGTACTTGGCAAGGCTGGTCCTACCTCTTTCATCATCAATTCTCTGCATGCTCAACACTGATCTGAGAACAGTTTGTGGTCAGGGGTGCTGGAACTAGGGGTGGGGGATGTGCTGCAGCTCCCCAGAAACTTCCATGACTTCAAAAGTAGAATCATCAATAAAGAGGAGGAACATTTTGTTTGAATCTTGTAGCACGTAGAATGCGTTGTGCATTTAAAGACAGAGATCAACTGACAGGCAGCGTCTTTGGCAAATGCTATTTATCCTCATTTTTTCAACATTAAGACTGGTCTTTACTTATCTCTTATTGCCAAGTGAGTGCATTTTGGAACCAATTGACAATCCTTCTGGGTATAGAGAGTGTGAAAGGAGAAGGCTACAGGATGCCAACTATTTTCTAACACACAACAAAATGGTCTTTAAGAAGGTTGGGTCCCTCCGAGTCTAAGACCTGGTAGTAATTGCAAACTGACATTAAAACAGGTCCATATCTGGCCCTATATTGATGTCCTTAACATTGAAGTCAAAAGCACTGATTGAGTTCTGATCAATGGATGTAAAAAACTTTAATGTTGGTGATTTCATTCCTGTTTACATTCCACATGTTTTCATGTTTCCCCTTGGAGTGTTTATGAATTCCAGGATCATGTATTTCCATATATTTTTCTTTTGGCATATTTCTCTTGTACAGTACATACTTCGAACTGAGTCCCTCAAGGTTTTGATAATGCGCCATGAGGAGAGTTCTAGAGTTTGGGCTGAAGGTCTTTTTCTCACAGTTCATTTCAGTGAGTGAGAAAGGTGTTCACAATACATAGTCATTCAATCCATGGCCTCTCTGCAGAACACGCAAAGCAGTGGTCATGTGTTCCAGCTGCAATTGTTATTCTGTGCATATGGGTGTGAAGAAGAAACACAGCTGTCAAAATATTGACAAGGCCAAAGTAAAAGTAAAATGCAGTGCTTACATGTGAGTGGATGTATTGTGTGTTTGGGGTGGTGTAGTGAATGAGATGTGAGGAAGTGCACTAAGGAGAGAGTGAAAAGAAGGTTCTGAAGAGGAAAGAGATGAAGTGTAAGATATGCAGATGGCAGAGATGCGGAGAGAAAAAGGGCATACATGTCTAACAGAGTGAACATAACGGGAGTGATTGAAACGCCCTGGAGACCACTGTCCCTTCTAAAGGCCTCAGTAATATTTGATTCAGAGTCTCATCATTTCAGAATTAAAACAATCTCAATATTATTTACAACACAATTATTATTGTTACTCATTTATCTTAAACAACTAACAACCACTGACAAAAGCCAATAATCCTGGCTAGTGGTAGGTGTAATCAGTTGTATTAAATATCTGGATGTAGTAACAGAAAGCTCAGGGAGGAACCAAAATACTGGTCGGGAGGCACACTATGATAATCGCAAACATTTAGTTTGCATGTTAAAGCTACACCCTTAATTACATAAGTCACAACCCTTTTAGGGACCCACCACACTTTTTTCATCCCTCTTAAAGCCCTGAATACTTGTAAATGAACTTTTGAAGTATTGCAAAATATATCAGAAATAAGTAAAGAGTAATTACTACTGAAGATACATCAAGTCAAATATTTAAAAAAACATACAATTGCAAAGGTATTTTTTTCCTCATTCTAAAGCGTGATAGAAACAAACATTTTAATAGGATTTAAGCTAACCAGAACACTCTACTTGTATGCAGAAATGCACAGAAACCAATGTCCCATGCTTTCATTGTGCACCATACAGTTTGAACATTTAAAGTGCATGGCTGATGCGATCCAATTTTAATGGCCATTTGAAGAGGACATTTCAATGGAAATTTAGCTCTCTGTACATGGCAGCCGCACCCCTTTCATAGTTTACGCCTATATTTGGGACAATGTGCTGCAACATTCACCACTGGGTGCATATTGCAATCCTAGCATTCTCCTGCTGATTGGACGTGGCACATTTCCTACACTTCATGTAGAATTGCTTTGATTTCTAACGAACTTTGTGATATCAGTCACATAACGCAGATGGCAGTAACCCCTGCTCTGAAACTTGTTTTAGGACCACTGTTTGTGGTCTCTTTATCACTACATTTCTCGTCCTAGTCATTATTTTTGAAGTGGCTCTCACCCATTTCTGAAATTGGAAAAAGATTTACTCCAGTAACCCATAAATTGTTGGATAAGATGTGGCAGAGGAAAAGAAGTGGAGTCGCAAGGGGCGGAGTCATGAAAAGTGAGCCTGACTATTAATTTGTTTTAATCTGCTGTAGAGAAATTGACACCAAGCACAAATTTGACAGTAAGTCTGTTCTAGATTACATAATTAGTCACAAAGAAGCTACATTTAGAAATATTTTATTGGATTAATATACAGGCTGCGGGAATCTTTATGCACCCAGTATTATATTAAATGTAAGATAACTCCCGTGGCTAATGAAGTTACAGTTCCGGGTGAGTTCTCTGTTTTGACAAGTCACATTGTATAACATGGAGAACAAAGATTGCACTTTATATACATAGAGATGTGGGTAGCTCCTATTGACACATATATCCTTTTATTACCTCCAGTTCATAAGTTGCAATCTTTCCAAGACATCACAGTTAGCTATGAATTGGCATCAAAGGGCTGCTTTCAAACTGCAAATCATGGGATTTGATTCATTTTTTTTTCTCCCCAAAAACGTTTTTTTAGTTGGTATTCTAAGTTTGCAAAGAAAGGTTCCTTTGCTTAATAATACAGTCTTGTTACTACGGACATCCACAATCCACAATAAATGCATGTTTTAAATCCTGACTTCATGTTTTTCCAGACCATGCACTGTTAACGTATAATGTCTACTAGTATGGATAAATATAACTCCTACTCCTTATAAACCTCATGACTTTGTAAAATGTCTTGTACATTGATTTACATACTTGTATGCTGTATTGTTTCTCTTTGTGTATTGTAAAATACTCTGACACTCTACACTGGGATGAATAGGTCTATAAAAGTATTGAATAAAAACTAAATTAGTATGTGCTATTTCACTCGTTATTTTATTTGTGTAAGTACTCATGCGCACAGGCACATCTGGCATGTTAGTGCATGTGTGTCTCTTAAATAGCAGGGGTTGGGTTGGAAAAAGCCAACAACCTGCCTCCAAATCATAGTTTCTCTAAAGTTCTTGTGAAGTGATACATTTTGTGCTTTTTGTTTCCTTCCATTGCATTGGCATCTAAGTGTTAGGCTCTAGATTATGGGACTCCAACCTTTTCAGTAATGAGAGCTACGTATGGTCAAAGAAAACTATTCCAAGCTACTAATATTAATAGTGTTGTAATAATGACCACACTAGTTAATATAAATTAATAGCCACCCCATGCAAGATTAGAAACAATGATCACCATAGCTCAGTGTTGTCAGCAGTAATGTAAAAGGGCATTGGCAATATTAAGTGCCTCTACATTGGTAATACAATACAGCCAAACCTCAAATAACAGCTTTAAATAGGTTTTGGAATTATTAAATATGAAAATACACTAATTTGTGTCTCAAATTCATGTTTCAATTTTGGTATTCTTATATTAACTCAACCAAGGAAAAGCTTCCAATTTAATGGACTGTACTTCACACAGGAGATATACTTACAAGTAACTGGAGAGCTACCAGTAGCTCACAAGCTACTCATTGGAGAAGCCTGCTCTAGGTGGCTCCCAGCCAAAATGACACTTCAACAAATGAAGGGCTGAGGATCATTTTGAATCAGGCCTTTGCATTGGGCCCAACTGGAAGTGAAAATAAGAAAGCAGGGGCTTAGATTGGTAGGTAAGATTGGAGATGTGAGAGCTTCAGATTTTCCAACAATCACGCTGGCATATAATTTTAAAATACATCATTTGACAAACAAGGCACATAAGAGGGGCTAAAGTGGCAGTGGAAAGGGAGACAAATTCAAATTGGTAGGGATATTAAGTGATAGAAAACACAATATTTTGTAAAATAACCAACATTTTAGAAGGCTTTCAAAGCGGAGAGGGTGAGATTGTGCGTGTGTTTTTGTCTGTGTGTAGGTAAAAAGTCCTCACTAGACCCAACAGGAAGCACCTGTACTTGACTATTTACAAAAAAGACATTTATTAGGGGAGTGTAACATCCCAAACACCCCTCATGCAGCTACACCCCGGTAAGAAAGCCCCCTCACCTGCCTGCAGGTTGCCGCTCCAAACAGAAAGCAGACAACTTGCAGGCACTGTTGAATTCTGTCAAGGAATTTGCAAATTACACAAGAAAATATACAGCAGATATTGCGGGATCCCCCTCATATCCTGCACTGCTGTCACCACAGACAAGAGGAACAGCAGGAAGTAAAGGTGAACTCTGCCCACCCTTTCGGTGCTATTACAGTGTAGCTCACCCATAATGAGTGAGACGAGGGCCATACCTGTCAACTCACCCCAATTTGGTGTGTGTCGCCTTCCTTTAACTTCTGCTAACCCACCTGATATATAAAATGGCTTCATAGACTTTAATAGGGTCACCCCTATTTCAAACCTAGATCACCCTCCAGAAAAGTGTTCATTCTCGATTCACCTTAACAGGATCACCCTCTTAAATGCCTAACTTCACCCATGTTTTGAGTCAAGAGGTTGAAAGGTATGACAGACAGGAACAGTGGATTCCTGAAGGGCTTGGGCCTCCAGCGACATGCCTGTGATTTCTTTGTGCCTGGGAATGTGGGAGAGAAACTGTTAAAACACCGGTGTGGATAGCTTCTCCACCAAAGGACTGGTTATTTTGTGTAGTGGCGATAGTAAGTAATTCTACTTATTGCTAGGTTAGTATTCCTTAGCTCCCTGACATGTGCAGTGGTGGTGAGTCATACTCCATGATACCGGTAAGAGCGTTTGCACCGAAAAGCAAGGCAGGTAATTCCTGCACGCTCACAACTTTAAATTTCTGATGTATAGAAAAGGTGCCAGCAGGGGCAAGTATAGTGGTGTTATCATAGTGGATAGTTTATTCTTCCCAGAATTTTGGGAATCAGCAGTTTATGAGATAATATGGAACCATACAAAGAAGAGGCAATATATTGAGGAATCCTTCTCTTCCAGCTCTCCTTCACCACTACAGAAACCCCAAAAGAAAAAAGTGGGTTCTTCTCAGGAGAGCTTTGAGAATTGGATAAGGAGAATTATGTTGGATAATGTAGACCAGATGTACGAAGCATTTTTGTGGTTGCAATCGTCCTGATCCTCAGAATTGGGCCATATGTGACCGCAAAAGTGCTTTTTCAAATGTACAAAAGGCAAAATGTGATTCAGTATCTTGCTATCAAATTGCAGTTTGCATTTGCGCTTCACTAGTTGAAAGGGGCATGTTACATCCCTTCCAAATACCGAATCGTTATGGGATGTATTAGTCTTTTTGTGACCAAATTCCAGTCACAAACCAGTAATACTTTACCCCCAGTATAAAAGAAGAGGGGGTAACCTATTTGCAAATGGGACCAGGTCCCCTCGGGCCTTCTTTCCTTTTGAGAATGTTAACAAATGAAACTTAAATGATTAATTTTCTTTTTCCAATGCTTCCTGTTTTCTTTAAGGAAAACGAGTAATATTATAAAACAAAAAAAGATTGTTTTATTAAAAAGCAATCACAAACATGGTAGTCTGCTGACCCTAGCAGGCCACCATCCCTGTGATGACTGTGATTCCTAATGGGTCACAAATTGGAGCCTATCTCATTAATTTTCATGAGGTAGGACGATTTGCGACCCACTAGGAATTGTTATTCAATTGCAGTAAGATTTCTTACATTAGGAATTGCGATTCGGTAAGAATTGAAAATTAGTAAATCGCATTTCCTACTTTTTGTACAAATGGCCTCTATGTCTGCTATACAGACTTGCACTCTTCCTGGTCCTCAACTTGTACAATCTACTGCAATGTTTTCTGGGAAAGACATTGATGAAAATAATTGATAATTTACTCTCTGAGCAAGGATTCAAATACATTGATCAGGACATACTGCCTGAGATACTTTGCAGAGTGTGGCAGAATGTGAGATATATCCAGTGCAAGAATTCCCAATTACATGTTTAGAACCTATATTAAGACAGATTATGCATGTTCCTTCCTTGGGCCTCCCTATGCAGAAATAAGCATGTGTTGGATGTAGTATTATGAGAAAGGAACAACCCTGATAAACTGAATGTGCTTAGGGTAATGCCTAAAATGTATCCAATGGAAGACATGAATAATACTATGGCAGAGACTGAATGTTGACCTTTTGGTTGGTTGCCAGTTTGGTGAGACGGACATCAATGGCAGAAGAAAGCATACTCAAAAGATCAGACTGATAAGAAGATTGATTCAGCCGTTAAGAAGAGCTTAGCACTCATTTAGCTTTGAGGGCAGGAATTTAAGGGACCTTCATGAGCCAGTTTCTGATTGCAGACTTCAAGAGTCTTTTCAAGGCAATTCAAGAGAATCGGAGCGCCCTATGTTACTTGAGACAATAGAGAAATAATATATCTTTTAATATATCACAAGCTAAAGTATTAGGAGGGGGCGGTGGCTCCAATGCCTGCAAGACGGAATTTATTTTTAAAAGAATGGCATACTGATATGGCACAGAAATCTGCAGCTCTCCTGAAGCCATGTGAATGAGTGAAATTGAGTGGCAGTGAACTAGAGTAAACATTCCACCACCCTTTTCAAAGAAAATAAACATCCCTTCTCTTTTCTCTAAGCAATTGGTTCTTCAGGTTCCTCATCTCAATATTCTTCTAGCTGTACATTTCATTGTTGTTGAAGAAGATCTTCTCAGCAATATCAGTTGACCTTTGCAAACAGAGGGTGGAACATTAAAGTAGAACAAATGGGAAACCTGATTCACAATCAAAGACTCAATGCTCTTGAATATGCCAGGAATGGACTAGAGTGGCCAGTAGGAGGACGGACAAGGCAGGTCAAAGCAGCATGGGAAACATCTTCCTCTGACTCCTGGATGCTGAGGAGAATCAGGGAAGGTTAGAAGACACTTGGATCATACCTACACCAAGCCCAATCAATCCTGGCAGAAGGAAAGCTAGGATCAATCCCATACACATTCTTATCAAGACAGTTATTCCAGTTTCAAAGAAAGAACAACTCTTCTATCATTTTGCTCATTCCTAAGGCTTCAAGAGACTTTATTTTGGATATAGACCTTTGGAATGGGAAGAAATAGATAAAGGAAATTAAATTCAAGATGGTGTAGTTGCAGAAAATATTTCCTTCAAATTGTACATTTATGGTTACAAGGCATCTCATTGATGCATACTTTCATATCCCCATATCAAAAGGTCATCAGAAGTTCCTGAGAGTTGGTCTCCTAGGAAAGCACTTTCAGTTGCAGGTTCTGTCATTCGCACCAGGTCTTCCCCAAGAGTGTTCATGACAATGATGGCTTCCTCAGTCACACCCTTACACCTACAAGATTGTAACATCTGTTTTTGATTGAAAAGGATGACTTGCAATGCAGAATTGTCTTCAACAGAGGGGGTTGCTCATCAGTCTCGTAAAGTGCAAATTGGAGCCAGCTCAAGACAGACTCTTCATAGAAGCACACTTCAGAACAGACATTAGTAGAAAGAACAGTCAAATTGAAGTTGATGCTGTCTCAGCTAATTTCATTACCTCAGGCTCCAGCTGAGCTGCAGTTAAGACCACAGGTACCTATGATGTCTTGTATTTTCCAAGTAGCAGACTTTATCTACAAACTCTTTGCATGCGTCTTCCGAAGTACTGGAATCCTGCCTCAATGAGTGCTGAGAAAGACATTCCAGTAACTACACAGAACTAGTTCTCACTTTAGTGTTGGTTGAATCTTCTTTTTTTTTTAACAACAAATTTTTATTTGTCATTGCACATTATATGCAGGGTTCTGTACCCCAGAGGCCTCTGCAGCATCCAGTTATAAAGCAATAACACAGCAAAGGACATTTTCAATTTTAAAGAAAGGGAACCCCAAAGAAAAAACAATGCAAACCCGTTCTTTGATCTAAAGTGGAATCTCGGATCGCCACCCTCCCCCCCTGCCCCCTCCACCAAGTTGCGCTCTACCAACTGAGAACCACTCACCCGCCCACACCCATAGTCCCCTGAGAGAAACAGAAATGACGGCCTACTGGCTCTAATAGAGGCCTGCCCCACCCGCAACACCCCTGCACCGCCCGCAAACCCCCTACCCCCACATCGCAGGTCCCCCCACTCTAGCCCTGCCCTAATCCCACTGGGAGATCTTCCGTCCCTGCCAGTGGCTCCAGCCACAGACCCCGATAATCCGCCCACCGCTTCCATATCTTAAAATGTTTACGCGGACAGCCCCGAGCCACAAAAATAGGTCTAGGCCATTTTTCCAGGCAACCACCGAGGGGGCCCGCTCATCTTTCCACATCTTGGCAATATCACGTTTCACCAGCGTAAGACCAAGAAGCATGAGGTGCCGTTTATAAATATTGCCCCCCATGCCATCCAAAACGTGTGGCAACGCGAGCTGCGGCGTGCGCGGGATCAGCCATGCCAGGACTTCAGACAAACAGGAAAAGATCCCCCTCCAGAACCGATCCAGCGACGAACAATGCCAGACCGTATGTAGGAATGTGCCCTCCTCCCTACCACACCTGAGGCATTCCGGGGAAGCTATCAAGCCCGCTCGGTGCAGTCGCACCCGAGTATAGTATACCCGGTGTAGGTATTTGAATTGAACCAGGCGGAGGCGCATCGCAATGGCCGCTCCCCGGGGGCGGCCAGGGCCTGCCTCCAATCCTCCTCTTCCAACGGGCCAACGTCCTCCTCCCACACCCTCCGCAGTTTGTCCAAGGTGGGCGCACTATGGGTGACCAGGGACTGATAGATCTGCGATATCTTTTTGGTGACAAGATCACCCATAAAGACTTTCGCCTCCAATGGGCTAAAGTCGGGAATGTCAACAAGACCCTCCAGGCTAGGGGAAAGCGCATGGCGGAGCTGGAGGTAGCGGAAAAACTGTGTCCGGGGCATACCAAATTCTTGCTGTAGATCCCGAAACGATTTAAGGGGCCCATTCCTCATCACGTCGCCCAGGGTGGATATACCAATGTCATCCCACCCGCCAAACCCCTGCAGCGCCGCCATTTCCGGCAGTCGTCCATTGTGCCATAGCGGAGTCTCCCCCGTCAGTGTGTTCCACCACCCTATTCGCCTTAGGGACTGCCGCCAAATCTGCGCATTCGGCAGTGCTGCTGAGTATAGGATGGTGTGGAGAGTATGTCACCCCATGAGGTGTCTCTCTAGAGCATATGCCGGGTCCCCTCTGTCCCCATACCACCACTCATTAAGGACCAGCAGGTGCGATGCCTGATAATACGAGAGCATGTCGGAGGTCGCCAGCCCTCCACAATAGGTGGAGAGAAAGCACGTGCGCAACGCCACCCGCACCGCCCCCGGTCCCCACAGAAACTGGTCTAACATCGAGTTCACCAGTCGAAACCAGCGAGGCGCAATCGGATATGGGTGATTCTGAAGTTGATACACCAGTCGGGGAAGTGCCACCATCTTAAAGATCGCCGATCTACCGTATATCGTCAGCGGCATTCGGGACCAGGTCGCAACGTCTTCCCGGACGCGTTCCCAGACCGGCGCCACATTTCGTTCCCACGAAAACCGCCGGAACCTCCGACAGGAAGACCCCCAAATATTTGAGTCCTCCATCTGCCGTTTGCAGCATAGACGCCCACTCTCCCACTCCCACGCGGTCACCCAAGACCCACAAAGTGGACTTACGAGGATTCATATATAAACCAGATGTTTCCCCGAAGATTCGCATTATCTCCAGTATGCGTGGTCCCGACCTATCGAATGCTGTTAGGAAAAATAAAACGTCATCGGCATATAAGGCTATTATGTCCGACAGTCCGACAGTCCAGGGGCCCATTCAAAGCCCCGCAGCTGCGCATCTATACGCACCCATGCCGCTAATGGCTCCATGGCGATGGCGAATAGATATGGTGACGGGGAGCACCCCTGCCTAGTACCCCGACAAATAGGGAAACCGGGGGAGACCGAAGCCGTTAGGTCAGTATACAGAAGCTTCACATAAGACAGGAACCGAGGGCCCAGGTTAATCTGGCGAAGTAGAGCAAACAGGTAAACCCAGCTTAGGGAATCAAATGCCCTGTCCATATCCGCCAGTAAGAGCGCCCCCGGCTCCCCGGTTCCCCGCACCGCCGCCAACGCCGCATGGGCCCTCCGAATATTGTGCCGCGTGGCTCTATGAGGCATGAAAGGGTTGAATCTTCTTTTAATAGGAATTTCCCTCTTCATTTGGGTCCACTGACAGCAGCAAGGACAGATGCCAGCGCAAGTGGATGAAGAGAAACTTTAACATGTTAATTCAATTAAAATGTCCTTACAAGGAGATGGACAAGTCCTCGAACTGGAAGGAACTGTCTGCAATATATCAGGCCTCGATACAGTTACAGTCTTAAAAAAACTGTCTTAGTATGAACTGGTAACATGAAGCATTGCCCTATATAAACAGTTGAGGGAGAACCACACATATACATCTCAATCTGATAGCTCTGAGAACTGGAACATGGGCAGAACATCAACTCCTTTCTACGATGTAAAATGTAAATCCGTATTTGTAAAGCGTGAACTACTCACCCTTACGGGTCTCAAGGCGCTGGGGCCGACGTGGAAATTAAGTGAGCTATTGCCCAGAGTCACATGGTGCTGAGCTGAGCTGCCACAGCCGGGGATCAAACTGTGAACCCTGTGTTCCGAAGTCAGCTGCCCTGGCCGCTGCACCACACCTCTCCACATCAGTGAAAAGGACAATGTAAAAGCAGACAGACTGAGTGGAATCTTTCTTTCATCTCAACACCTATCTGTCTCCTAGGGTGTTCTTGGTAATTTGTTGGAAATTTGGGGAAGGTTTCCTAGACCTTTTTGCTTCCAACGAGATTACCCAGCTTCCCAAATTTTTCTCTCGATTTCCAGTGTTAGGGGAGAAAATTCCATCTCTTAACCTTGGTCTCAGCTGCTATTATAATAATAATGCACATTTGTAAAGCACCAGCACATCACCCCTTAAGGTTTCAAAGCACTGGGGGACATCAGGGAGATTAAGTGAGCTATTGCCCAGAGTCACATGATGCTGAGCTGAGCTGCCGCCAGCGATCGAACCGTGAGCCCCGCGCTCCAGAATCAGCCGCTCTGGCCGCTGCACCACACCTCTCCCCACACTTTATGCCTTTCCTCCCATTTTGTTTATCCCTCAGCTGCTTCACAGAATTTATGACAAAAGCAGCTTAGGTTACATACGTTTCTGGCCTTGCAGGACATGGGAATCCATTGCTCTGTATCAACTATGTAAATTTGCCTTGACCACATAGCCTCTGTGTGCACCAGGGTGTCTACCTCATTCACGGATTTCTCTGCCAGATTCGAGCTTGAGCAGGTTGGGCTTCAGAGTAGAAGGATCCCAAATAAATTAGCTCAGGTCATTCAAAGATGCAGGCACCTGTCAACTTTTGAAGTCATGCTCTAAACACTGGAAAAACTTTCATCACTTGTGTTCTTTAAGATTTATTTCTCCTATTAACTGTGAGATTCCAAGCATGCATGAAACTTGTTAGGTAGATTTGTTTTCCTCAATGAAGGTTCCTGCCTTTCCTTTTCTCCTCTCACATCACTTGTTCTTCCTTCTCGCTATAATGCTGCGCTTTACCATTAGAATAATGGGCTATCACTATTTTATCTTTATTCCACCATTTACCATCCTACAAATTTACCACATTTCTTCTTACTTCCAACACTTTTTTAGGGGAAACATCCTTTACCCCGCAGTTACAACAACGACCAGCCTTTACTATGGAGTCTCTACATTGACTGCGACATTACCACAAGTTACTTTAACTCACAAGTCATTACTGCTACTTGCTGCAGGAGGCACATTGTTGAACTGGTGTTGGATTTTTAAAAGTTAGAATTGTAATTTATACTATTTCAAAGTCCAGCACCCCCTAAAGCAAGACATTGTAATGAGTTAGCATTGTTTTTTCATAACAAAGTTAAGTCTATTCACGCTCAACTTGCGGTGGATGTTGTTCAACAAGGGAGCATAATGTTTCCGACTTGCTCTTTGCCAGGGTCTCATGAACTCTCTCCCCAGACCTCTGTGCCTGAGTACTCTGAATAGATCAGCCCTTGGCCTCTCCTGGATTTACCTTCCCTGAAGCTGTCATTGAGCTCTATGAAATCTGGCTTTCCTGCTTCCCCCCTCCATACTCAGTCGCCTAGGCGACACAGTCCTCTCTGTGATTCTTGACCTACTTAATAATTCCTTAAGTACTGGTTTGGTACCGAAGGTGTAGAAGCATACTCTTGTCCTTCCTTTATTAAAAAATGAAGGTCTTGACCGGCTTTGTTGGTCCAACGGAATATTAATACGGTACTTCCTGCTTATGTTTGAACCTTTAATTTGCTTCATCCATGTCAGTCTGGATTCAGACACAGTCATAGCACTGAGTCTACTCTCCTTGGGGTTACTGAACATCTTAGACTACAACTTGACTCAGGGGGAACCTCTGTGCTCATCCTGTTGGATTTGAGAGCTGCGTTTGATATGGTGTCTCATTCCATTCTGTTAGAACGCCTTGAAGCCTGTGGGATTATGGGCTTCGCTCTGAAATGGTTGAGGTCTTTTCTTATAGATCGTACATTTCAGGTTTTTTCTAATAATGTGAGATTGCACACGTTACAGCTAACCTCTGGAGTCCCTAAGGGCTCTATTCTGAGCCCTTTACTTTTAAATCTATATGTTCGCCCCTTGGCTGACATTGCCGAAAAGTCGGGTTTGACTATCTTCTCCTATGCGGATGATACTCAGATCGTCTTCTCCCTTTCTGCTGCTCGGCATCAAGATCCTTCCTTATTGCAGTGTGGCTTGAGGAATGTATCTGCCTTTCTGATAAATAATGCTTTGAAGCTTAATGGGTCTAAAACTGAGGTGCTTATTTTGGGTAATAACCCTGAGCTGTGGGGCATCCAACACTGTCCTGGTGACTTGGGCCCTGTACCTGCTCCTGTGTCCAAAGTCAAGAATTTGGGTTTTATTATTGATCAAAAGGTCTCTCTTAAACCTCTGCTTCTCCTATACTCCATCAACTTCACTGGCTTAGAGTCAGTAAGCGTATTGAGGTTAAGTCCCTCTGTTATATGTTTCACGTCAAATGGGGCCTTGCTCCCTCTTACATTCAAAGCCTACTTACACTTTATGTTCCAGCTCGACAATTGCGCTCTTCGAGGCTCTCACTGTTTTCCGTTCCTAGGTTTTGGTTGGCCCGTATGAAGGGTTGCTCCTTCTCTTGTCTTGGCCCCAGGCTCTGGAATGCCCTTCCGCTTGACCTCAGAAACTGTCAATCCTTGTTGGCCTTCTGTAAGAATTTAAAGACGCTGTTGTTTAGTGACCCTGTTTGACCTCCTTGTTTTTTATTCTTTCCTCTGTCGTTGTGTCTTTATTTCTGTTCAGCTGCTGCAGCCTCCACATGTCCAGCGCCGGGAGACCCTGTTGGGTAGCTGTGTGCTTTATAAATGTAAATACAAATACAAATACACTTGTGTGGTAAAGTAACATGTGGTAACGTCGCAGCAGGGTAGTAACTGTGTTGTAAAGGCATGTGGGGTAAATGCATGCAGGAAACAGTCATACTACCCTTTTTTTGTTCAGAAACTTTGGACTTACCCTTAGGTATGATTCTTGAGCATTTAACTCACAAATCTCCTACAGCCACCTTCAACCCATTCTTGCTCTTATCCACATACTTATTTTATGCTCGTACTCCTTTCTTCCCTACATCTTCAATTTTTCAACTAGAAACTGAGAATTCCCCCATGCATTCTCTCAACGTTTTGGAAGCTGACATACACCCTCTCAGCAATACAAAAGGTGATACTTCAGTGTCAGCATCCATGGTGGTGCAAACTGCCCATAACAATTCCCTTAATTCCAATTTACAATCTAAACCATTGGCCTTAACTGGATGGACATTTTCCTTAATAACCCTGTTAAATCTCTCAACGAGACCACTACTGCTTGGATGCTATAAGGACGTTTTGCTATGTCTGATCCCCTAGAACTTCAAAAGTTCCACAAATTGTGCAGATGTAAACTGGCACCTGTTATCCATCCTAATTTCATCAGGAATCCCTTCCTTGGCAAAAATAGATTCCAAGAATTCTATAATGTTTAAAGTATTCAGCTCCTTTACAAATTTTACTTCAGGCCAACAATTGTAACAGTCAATGGAAACAGTGCCATATTCAGGAATTCCCCCAGATAAAACCATTGGACCAATAATGTCAATAGTTAATTTGCTCCATGCCTTACTCAGAATTTTGACGGCTTCCACAGGACTCGGCACTGTCTCCTGCGACTTATCACTGATTGCGCAATTCATGCAATCACTTACATGATGCTCTACATTTCAATCTAATCCCAGCCACCAGAGGTTCTCTCTAATTCTCCTCTTAATAGCTTGCATGCCTAGATGTCCTTCATGGGCTAACATAAGCACTTTATCACTCTTTCACTCAGGCACTACAAGAATATTCAACATGAATAAAAGACCGTTAGCAATCGATAACTCCTCAAAAACATGTTTGTACTTCACTCCAGAATAATTCTCAAGATTCCACCTTGACCACCCTTGACAAATCCCCTTCATTACTTCCTTCATTTCTTGAACCAACTCACATGCAGCCACACATTCTTCCCTTGATATGGCCCATTCAGAATGAATTTTAACAGTGCACATTGTTTCTTTATTATCCTCCTCTGATTTATTGCCCTCTACATCTTGCTCGCTACTTGGCAACCAAGATAAGCAATCAGCTAGTAAATGTTTCTTCACTAGCACATACTCAACTCTATAGATATACTCTTAGAGCCTCTACTGCCATTTAGAAATTCTTGGTGTAGCACACTCTCCTCCTTTAGTGGTAAACAACTGCACCAAGTGTTTGTGGTTCACATGCACAGTGAAATGTGAACCCCACAAGTTTGGTTCAAAGTGGACAATACCCCACCAGTATGCTAAAGCTTCACTCTCTATCACGGAGTAGGATGAGTCAGCACCTCTCAAACTTCTAGATGTAAAGGCAACCACTTCACCCTTCCCATCTATGCATTTCATGAGAACTGACCCTAAACCTCTCTGACTAGCATCAGTCATAATATTTGTCTGATCTCTGGTGTCAAAAGGTTTTAACGGAATGACATGCACAACTTCCTTCTTAATCCAATTAAATTCTTGATCACATTCAATACATCATATACATTTTTAGTTATTTTGCAAAAGACGTCTCATGCTGCACATCTTCTCTGCACACTTGGGAACAAACCTGGTGTAAAATTCAATCAAACCCATGAATGATTCCAACTGATTTTTATTCTTGGGTGGACTAAAATCTTCAGTGGCCTTGACTAAGCTAGTTTTCAGTTCAAATCCATTGGCCGACAGTTTGTATCCTAAATACTCTATAATAGGTGTGTTCAGTTTGCATTTCTCTAGTCTGAGTGTCGCTCCTCTTCTTTTTAAAATAGACAGTACTTTATTTAGCCTTTCATCAAGTTGCTCTTGATCCTCCCTATACACTAACTAGCACATCATCTTGAAATGCCTTTACACCTACCATACCCTTTAACAAACTCTCTGTGGCTCTTTGAAAACAGCCGAAGCTGATGCTAGTCCTAAGGGCATACTTCTGAATTGATATAAACCCTCCGGGGTGATAAACCATGTCTAATGTCTGGATTACAGGTGTGGGTTAATCTGATGATAAGCAGATGTCATCTTAAGCAAACTGAAAATCTTACCACCCTCAAGTGTATTCAACATCTCTGTGATATTTGGCAATGCATACTGATCTACCCATATTTGATCATTTAGATCACGGAGATCCACTCACATCTGAATAGAACCATTAGCCTTACAAGCTAAAATGTTGGGCGCCACCCAATCAGATGATTCAATGGTTTCTATTACTCCATTTTTGCATAATTTATCTAGCTATTTCTTTAATTCTGCTCACAAGGATAAAGGTACTCTGCAGACCCTGTGTATGACCGTTTGAGTTCCATCTTTAATTCTTATTTTGTGCATAAATCCCTTAACTAATCCAAGCTTCTCTTGGAATACTTTTGGGTAAAGCGCCTCCAATGTATTTTTCTTTAGTGCTAAAACCTGCACATACTGATTCTTAAGTATCACTTGGTCAGGATTATTGGGGTTCAGCAATTATTCAGATCCAGTAGAATGCCCAAATTCCCTTGGCCATACCACCCCAACAAAAAAGCATCATGCTTAGCCACATACGCAATCCCCTGTGAAATGTGGTTTTTAAAACCTAGTTCGGTCTCAAACTCTCCCAACAGTTCAATGGGTTTACCCCCATAACCACTGGGTGACACCACACCTGTGACATTCCAACAGTTTAAAGTTTGATTATTTGTTCACTTTTTCACTTTTGCTCGACTTCTCTAATTCATTCTTCTTTTTCACCTTTTTAAATTTACTCTTAACAGACAAAACACCTTGTGATTGCGACTGTGACTTAATATGAGACATAGAAATCTGTTCCATATTTGATGTTGTACTTTTCTATTGCTTTCTGTAGAGGTAAATCAGGAGTGGATAAAAAAGGCTTCTTGCATGTCTATGTTGATATTTTTTCCACTAACTGGTCTTTAACCACTTCTTCTTAAGAAGCTTTATACTCGCAAGATACAGCTTGAATCATTAAGGCTCCAACAAAACTCGATGTAGTTTCACCAGTAACTTGTACTCTTTTGTGAAACTTATGTCTTTCCATTATGACATTCTTGCATGCCTTAAATCACACATCCAGAGACTTAACAGCAGATGCATAATCATCCTCTCCACCTTCTCTTTCACCTTCCCCTAGAGGTACCTTTTCTCTGGAAATCTGTTTTAAAAGTTTGCGACCCTTAGTGCCCAGACAAGGTATTAAAATGGCTATTTTTTTCTTGTGTGTAAATGATTCTGCATCTAGACCATTAAATAAGCTTCATATCTTTCTTTCCACTGCTCCCAATTAGCTTCAGGTGACGATGGATTAGGTTAAAACATGGAGGTAGTGCTATTGACTGTTGCATTGTTGATCTCTTGCAAATGGTATGAAATGCAACAGTTGCACTTGAAATGAGGTGTGTGCGTCACTGAAGATGCACAAAATTGATGATAAAACACACTAATTGCAAAATACACTTCTACCAATGATGGGGTGTGTACCACCAATTAATGTGCATTTCATGGCCTCGAAAAGATGAAGATCTTCCTAAGATGCAGCGTAAGGGTGGGAATATGACCAATTGAAATGCACTGGTTCCAATTTGTAGTGTAATATATATTCCAGCGTTATTTTAATTACAATGGTGTACACAGCACCGATTGAAGCACGCTGTATTTAACCCATCGTAGAATGGCGGCCAGTTAGTGCTGCACAGGACGTCAATGATGTGAATGCACAGCCACGATATCATCAGCACGTTGTAATTAACTTGACACAAAATAGCTGCCAGAACATGATGCCCGCCACATCAATGACATAACTGCACAGTCGCAAGGTTAGTGGTTGGAGAGCTCTACGCTCAGGTGGCGGAGTTCTCTAGCTGGGTCTCGTCGGCAGTGGCGACGGTGGCCCCTCTCCGTTCGGATAGACTGGCTAGAGAATCACCGTCTAAACCCTGGTTCAACTCTATGCTTAAAGGCCTGAAAGATGATTGTAAAATTCCTCGAACGGATTTGGAGGAGGGGTGGATAATGCTCAGCGGACAAGAGGAAGCTTAGAGATAAGCAGAAGTCCTACTATGCTTCGATTAAGTGGGCTAAAGGGCAATTCTATTCAACCTGTATCGAAGCTGCCAACAATAGCGCTAGAGAAATCTACGCGATTGTCCAGAGTTTTATGTCTCCCGTGGCCCAAGCTATTGTAATGCCATCTTCACCCTCCTGGTGTGACACTCTTTCTCGATCTTTTAGAGATAAGATCCTAGGAATTCAAGCAACCTTCATTCCTTGGATTGCCCACGCAGAGGATGCTCTGGTAGGCCCTTTAGGAGGCACTGGATGCTTATTATCTGAATTCTGTCCAGCCGCCCCGCAAGAATGTCTTAAAATTCTTAAGGCTTTAAAATCAGGCTCTCCGTCTGACCCGTGTCCGGCTAAGACGTTGGCAGCGGTCGCTGAGGCTGTTAATGTAGAAGTGACCGCCATTATCAATTTTTCCCTGCAGGAAGCGGTGGTTCCCCTGTCCTGGAAGGAGGCTAAGATTCGGCCTCTTCTTAAAAAGCAATCGTTAGACCCCCTTTGCCCAGGGAACTATCGGCCTATCTCTCTCCTCCCTGCATTAGCAAAGGTATATGAAAAGGTTGTAAATAAACAGCTGACCGACTTTGTGGAGAGGAGGCTCATTTACATCCAGTGCAGTCTGGGTTCCGGTTGTCACATAGCACTGAAACAGTGCTGGTTGAGGTGGCAGAGGCTATACGGGACTGTCTGGACGCGGGCGGAAGGGCGGCGCTTATCTTGCTCGACCTCTCGGCCGCGTTCGATACGGTCCCGCATCCATTGCTTCTGTCTCATCTGGCCAGGATTGGGCTGTCAGGTGCTGTATGGGAATGGCTCCCCTCCTTTTTGGAACCTCGGGCCAAGCAGATCTGGATCCCACCCATTTCTTCCTCCCCTCAGGGGGTTTCAACGGGTGTCCCGCAGGGGTCTGCCCTTAGCCCCCTTCTATTCAACATCTATATGACTCCTCTTATATATTTAGCAGAGGAGTTGGGGGCTAAGGTGATGGCATATGCAGATGACACTCAGTTGCTCTTCACCTGGGATAAAGGAGTGGGCTCTGTACCTCAGGCCCAACATTGCCTAGGCTTAGTTTTTAACTGGATGGCGGATGCATAGCTCAAATGCAATGAAGGGAAATCCGAGATTCTGCTATTTGGCACTTTTCCTCCGAATTTCCGAGAGCAGCTCTGGCCTCCCAACTACCCATGTCCGACCTCCTCGGGGAAACCGGCAAAAAACCTTGGGGTCTGGTTTGACGAACAGCTTTCATTTGTGGCACACATTAAGAAGCTGGCTAGTGGCTGCTTCGGCCTGCTTAAATCCTTTAGAAGCTTTTTTTCTCCTTCTGCCAGCAGCGGCGAGACAAACAATTACATGTGCACTGATTATGTCTCGGCTGGATTATGCCAATGCCCTCTCTGCTGGCATCCCGGGCTATCTATTGAAGAAGCTACAGGTGGTCCAGAACACCGCAGCCAGACTGCTGTTGGGGCTGTCAGCCAGGGACAGTGTACAGAACCAGCTGCGTCTATATCACTGGCTGCCGTTAGCAGCCAGAGTGAAATTTAAATGATTGATTATGGCCCATCGCGCTCTTCACGGATGCGGGCCTCTTTACCTACAGAGGCAGGTGTCTTTTTATGCCCCTGCGCGCTCTTTGCACTCCACATTTCTATACCTTGCCTGAGTCCCACGCTTTAAGCGGCAGAGGATAGGGGGTGGCTTCTTTTCAGTGAAGGCAACTACTGCTTGGAACGCTCTCCCGCTGGCTCTGTGTACTATTCAGGATCCAGTGACTTTAAAAAAAACCCTGAAAACTCATCTTTTTATCTGAAGTCCACTATGGCACCCCACTAGACTCGTGCCGGGACACTCCTGAGTAGCTGTGCGTGTAATAAATTCATGTAACATAACATAGGGGTCGCGCGGCCAATCCTCAGACGCGCTCACGCTAAGATCAATGACTGTACCTTATTGGAGTCACAAAGTAGCTTGATTCTCGATCAGGTCTTTTTCTTAAGTTGTTAAGGGGGGCTTTGAAACCGGCCCCCACCCTTGCGGCGCACCGGGGGATTGCCCGGTGCCCGCTAAGGCCAGTCCGGCCCTGCACTTGAGTGTGCATGTGAGTGTGTGTTTGTGTGTGTATGCAGAAATCAAATCACAGAAGCTGCTTTCAGTCTTTCATCCTCTGGGGTCAATGCAATGAGTATCAGCAATTTGGGTAGCAATAAACATCTGTTATTCAGCTCCAAGATACCCCAATGACGGAATATGTGCTTTTGCAAATACATGTTATGTGCTTGTGCAAAGGGCTTGCACACGTGACTGTCTGTGCGCGCACATGTGCATGAGTGCCTGTTTCTGTCACAATGGCTGGTGTAGAACCAGCATTTTAGGATTTAGAGCATTAACAAAACTGTTAGGGGCATATTATGAAGCACGGCGTTAAAATTATCGCCCCATGACACCAGAACATGGGCTTCTATGGGAATTCTCAAGGGCATATTATCAAGCCCATTATTGCCACTTTAGTGGCAGTTTTCTGCCGCTAAAGCGGCGATAATTTTAACGCAGTTTCTTGATAATATGCCCCTAAGTTTGCAAGTCATAAATGACTATGTAAATGGCTTCTACAATTAGGGAGCTAGGTTTGTTGGGGGAAGCAAACTTTACAGCGCAGTCATTACATCGCACTACCTTTACATCGTATGCCATTACAACGCAGCCATTACATCGCATGTCACTACAACGCATGTCATTGCAACGCATGTGACTACAACGCATGCCATTACAATGCAATATAAGGTAAGTAATGGGGAATAGTAATTTTTACCCCTACCCTATCCAACACTTACCCTACTGTTGCACTCACTGGAAAGGGAATAGTACTTTTTACCCCTACACTATCCAACACTTACCCTACGGTTGCACTCACTGGATTGGGAATAGTAATTATTACCCCTACACTATCCAACACCTACCCTACTGTTGCCCTAAAAGTAATATGTGTTGTAATGGTATGCGTTGTAATGGTATGCGTTGTAATGGAATGTGTTGTAAATGTAGTATCTAAAAATGCATTGTGATGGCATGCGATGTAAAATCATGTTTTGTAATGGATTTTGCGATTTAAAAACTGCGTTGTAAAGGCATGCGTTGTAAATGTTGGGTTGTATCTTCATACATTCATGTGTTGGCATAGATGTGTCTGTATATATATCAATCAGGATTTGAATGGTATGGGGCACTGCACATCAACTACTTTTGTCAACGCTCATTGTGAGCTAGTGAGGCATCGAACGCAGTCCAAATCAAGAGGAGCTTGTCTGAGTGCTATGACAGATGCATCCACAACATGAGGCACCATGTGAAGATTCTGGGGATGCATGCACACTGCACCTTACACCCTAGAGACTGCAGATGCTGCCTGAGTAAAGGGATATGATGGTGGTAGATCTGATCATGAGCTTTGATGATAAGCTCTAGAGCAGTTACTTTATCTGGAGAGCTTGAGTAGAAAGGATATCTGCCATTTTTTGGTGGATGTGCCCCCTTGCCCCAAACTGTAAATAAACCCTTTTCCCTTCCACCGACAAACAGATTACTATACTGAGCCACAGTATTCATACTTGCCTCCTGCATGCTCAGTATCATGTCTTGGTATTGAGATTTTCTACAGGATGGGCTTAGAGGGTGTCCAAAGGCACATAGTATTTTGTAAAGTCTTTAGAAGTGTAGAAAGTACAACACTAGTGACTCTTCCTGCACATCCTGAAAATTAAATGTATGATTCCTTTCTGGTGAATACACGCTCCTCTGCCTTTGAAGCTGCTAAACTTATGCAGAGGGGAGCTATAAACCACTACAGACAAAATAATTCTTCAGCCATGACCACTGGTTCCAAAATATCAGGCTCTGAATTTTTGCCAGCTGGTCCACTAGCAGCAACTGGCCAGCTGGGACTGCTAGACCCTCAGGACACTAAAATATTTTGACCAAAACCAGCCGCTTTTAAAGCATGAATAGGTGACCATTCCAGTACCCGAGGTGCACATGAAAAAACCCATTTGCTACTGACCACTTTCAAGTTGAATTCTAATGTGTATAAAATGCAGGATGGAAGTATATGTTCCATTTGCCTTGCACACAGTCTTCCAAAGGAAGGGACCAGAGGTTAACTTCCATAAAAGTAACAACAATGAACCTCAGAGGATATGCCCACCAGGGAGGCAAAAACATGAGTACATGTTCATCAAGAGTATAGGGTTTAAGGCTTTAGGATGCTCTTGAACCATCCCTGAGAGGACAGCCAAGCTGCCTTGCTCTTCAAGAAACTCCTTCGGACCAATGGCTGAAACAACTTTTTTATTCTTACCTAAAAAAACGGATCACATTCAGGGGAGCCCCCTGATGCTGGTCTGAAGGCTACCCTTTAGTACATCAAAAAAACATGTATCTACTCGAGATGAGAAGCTGATATTTCAGGTCAAAAGCAGTGATTTTTCTCACAAAATAATTAGATTTTGTTTAGGGGAATTTAGTTTATTTTGCCTGTTAGACCTGTCAGCCTTCGGTTGTCTTCCCCAAACCTTTTGCCTTCCTCCTTCATTTTTGCTGCTCTCGTTTTTCTGGTGTTCCTTTAAACAAGTATTCGGAATGCCATTGCAGCCTGGGTGTGCAGTGTTAAACTGACATTTCGATCTGGCAAAATAAATCTTTTGACAGGGCCAAACCTTCCTTTAATGTATATATGTCATCCCTAGAGTAAGCTCTGGGCGGCCCAGAATACAGGGTGCAATATATTTAAAAAGCTGGACATTTACCTTCAGGTTTTTCATGTCCTGGTAGTGAAAAACTCTTAAATTCATTTTTCACTACTGCAAGGCCTACCTCTCTCAAAGGATAACGATTGAGTTGCCTTACTACATTTAATCAGCTGTAATTTCCAAATAGGAACAGGTCATTAGTTCATGTTTGGCATCTTTTGAATTGTAATGAAAAATACTGTCTTATGGTAAAGTCAGATTTAGAATTACAATTTTGAAAATACCAGTTTTAGAAGTTGGCATTTTCATGCCTTAGCCATTTGGCGCATGTAGCCTGCCTCTGGGTCACATGACTGGGTGTAGCTGACAGAAAGGCTTTGTCTATTCCTCCTAGACAGCCACACAATAAAGAGAGCTTAGGTGTGCCTGGATGGGCTATCACTGGCAGGATGGGAGGGCACAGCTGGGCATAGCCCTACATACACTTGAATAGGCTGTCTTCTGCCTCCACACAAAGGGCTGAATACCCCCTGTATTTAATCTGGAGACAGGGCAGAGAAGGCAGGAAGCCTGTGGACTTCAAAGGGAAACCTCTAAAAGTTTCTCCCACTTCAAAGGCAGAACTAGGTATTAATATTGGCTCTCCGACACCAACTCTTCACTACACTTCTTGGCCTGTGGCTACTCTGTCAGGAAGAAGGACTGCTGTGCTGCTGAAAGAATTGCTACTCTCCTGGACTGCTGCTCTTAAAGACAGCTGCCCTTCTGTGCTGACCTGCTGTCTTCTGCCCTCCTGCCTCTGTGAGAATGACTGGAACTACATCTGTTGATCACAGGGCCCCGAAATGACTCCAGGACTAGTTGGCTGGTCTCCTGACTACAGCCTTAGGGACAGAAGACTCCAACAATCTTGAACCCATCACCTGGACACGGCCCTCTATGAGCCCTATCCTGCCAAGTGTTGTCACCTCAGTCCTGGACCTTTGGAAGTAGGCCTTTAGGTGCTCTGCCAGCCCATTTGTGGATCCAGCAGAACCGATGCATCACCTGTGCAGTGCAGCTCAATCCCAACCAGAACTGATGCATCGCCTCTGCTGCAAGTTTTCTCTCAGCGTAAGGACTACGCATCAACCTCGCAGCCGCATCGGTAACACTGTTGTGCGAAGCTTCAATGACGCAGGTCCTCATAACACAAATCTCTTGTTGACTGCAGCCTCAACGATGATCCAAATTCTCGCATTACAGCCAAGCATCTCTTTGGAACTGATGCATTGCCCCAGCTGCATGACGCATCCTCAGCTTGGGGCCTTGCAGCACTCTGCAACCAGGATTTAAGATGCTGTTGTTCAGTGGGACTAACTGGGTCCATGTACCTGGCCCACACTTCATCGTGGTTGGCCTAAACTTGTGACTTTGTCCCGGTCTGGCGCAATCATATATCCTCACTTGGTGCTTTGTGCTTTTTGGCTTTATTTTCACTGACATCTTTAAATTGTATATCTGTGTTTGTACTGATTGTCGTTTTGGTCTTTTTTCATTTAATAAAGGTTGCTCTATTACTGTAATCTGGTGTGTGATCCTTTTGTGGTGTGTTTTCACTGTGTTACTGTTTGAAGTGTTGCACAAATACTTCACACATTGCTTCTGAGTTAATCCTGACTGCTCTATGCCAAGTTACTCAAGGGTTGAGCACATGCTAATTTAGGGTTTGCTTTTGACTGACAAGGATTGTGGTTCCTGCTTGAGTAGGGTTTCACCCCCACGCCCACCCTCCAACCAGTAACCCAATTTCTTACACTGGTGTTCGGCGGTGAGGATTTTGACTTGTGTTTGTGCAGTGTCATATAGTAATTTTGTGTTACACCAAAATCCCATATAAATAATTTGATACTATTTTGAGTTTTTAAATTCTCCTTGATTGGCCTTTCTTGCTTTTTTCATATCTATTCTCATTACTACTACCTGCCTGTCTAGGACCCTACCTACAACAATGGATTTCAAGCTCGCCAGCTTGGAAAATTACACTGTGGTTGAGCTCAAAAAGTTCTACAAGGAGACAAAACTCTCTGTCAAGTAGGGTGTCAACAGGTTTGAACTACAGAAAGCTCTGAGGTCCTGGTGTGAGGGTCACCAGTCAATAACTGCCACAGAGGAGCAGGTTGATGAGGATGATATAGGAGTAGGATCAGGACTGGATATCAGCCCTAAAACATAGATTTCAGTGGAGGAGGATGACTTATCTCCTGAGCAGGAAGCAGAGTCTCTTCCCATGGCATGTCCCCAGAGTTGCTGGCCAACAGGAAGGCAGAGAATTATTTCAGGCTACAGATGGTCACGCTTAAAATAGAGGAAAAGTTGGTCCTGGAAGGGAAAAGGTTGGCTCATGAAAGTAGCCTCACGGATCTAGGCCTTAACGCTAGACAAGCAGAGTTCAGCAGCAATGGTGACGACATGCCTTCAGTGTCTGAAGAAGACAAGAATGCACATATACCCAAAGACTTGGTGCTGAGTGTGGTGGGAGATGACATTGACCAATGTTTTTCTGCTTATGAGGTGGCCCTGAGGGTGCACAAGATCCTAGAGGAGCACTGGGGGTGGCTTCTGGAAGCATAAGCCTCCAGTGGGGAGTAACACCCTTCTGAACTTAGTAGTATAGGAACAAACCAGGTACACTCCCATGAAAGCAATTCTTCTACCTAAATTTGCACTGACCCCTGAAAAGGGACAACCACAAACGTCCCAATCAGTCTTGTGTGGATTTCCTGGACTACTCTAACAAGGCACTGAATGGCTGGGTGTGGAGCAGCAAGGTTAATAATTACAATGGGCTGTACAACTTGATTCTCAGGGAGAACATGCTCAATATTTCTTTCACAGAGCTGCATCAGCACCTTGTGGACAGCAAGCTGACTGTCTCCAGGAAGCTTGCAGAGGAGGCGAATCTCTGAAGCAGCAAATAAGTGTTGAAAAAGGTATCTGGTGGGAACTCCTAAAAGGGTGATTAGAGGTTCCACTGTCGTACGGCTTGTACCTCCTCGGTATAACTATGCGTTTGGCGGACAACATACATTTCAGGATTGTGCCAGACTGATTCTGTACACACCATAAGGATATGTTGGCCTGAATCCCTGCTGGTCCACAGGGCGCCATCCGCACCCCTAACCTTACAGGGTAACACATATGTGTGCAACCTCAGAACATGATAACCCTGATCCTCTAAAGAAATTGCGGTAGCAGATCTAGAACCCTTTTGCTTGGCCTCTCATGCATACCCAAAGACATACAGAAGAAGTACTCAGCAAGGTGTCTCAATATTTATTGAAGCATTGTGATTCTTGCAATAGAATGAAACAGATTAGAGTAATTAGCATTACAAGAATACTGATAAAGATGATCATTTCCATCATTGTGCTAAGACAGTGAATATATGCGGGCATATACGTATTTTGTATAGTGTACTCCTACCTAGCGTTCCCTAACCTAGTCTTGCCTAGGGTGGGTTATCTGCCAATTCCCTACCAGGGTGGTCTAACTTCCCATTATCTACGGGTAAGTGTCATCAGGCTGTCCGTCCTGGTGTAGAGCTGATCATCCCTTGTGTTGGTACGCAGTAATCAGCTGAGCTGGAATTCCGGGATATAGTGACCTTACAGTGCCAGCTGAGTGCTCCTCTCTCTAAACCAGGCAGTGGATTCATATATATATAATAAACAGCACCCATGTGGCGAGACCACAATTGTTTATTCTTGTTGGATAGCATCATTGCCTACCAGACAATAACATAAATAACATTTGTGCAGTGAACTTGATCCCTTGTACTGAATGTTCAAGGTGTCGTGATAGAGTGTCTACGAAGTGGAAATGTAAGCAATGCAGATTCAGAGAATGATATCCTGCATGGTCAGGCACGCAAATGTATGTCAAAAGTCACAAAGTGAAGGTAGCTTAAGAAACGTGAGCATGTGAATGTTGGTGTTAATAACCGGTCCTATCCTGACCACATGACAACAACTCCTTGGACGTGAGTCAATGAAAGATATCCCAAGACAAATGCTAAAACATAAGGGTCAAGAAATGTAAAATCCTTACTAAAATCTAAAAGAGCATCACACTTCTTTCATAGAGAAAGTCATTCTAAAATCATAAATAATAATAAAAGCTGTTTTTAAATCAGATTTTAAAAAGCAAATTCGCAATTGAAAGAAAGCTGAATTAAAATGTCCCACAACTTGTAACTGCCAGATTGTTTATGTGTTCTGAGAGGTAGATGAAACATTGCTGTTCCCAGCAACCAAAGACGATGTTCCCAGAGGCACCCATCGGATCAGATCCATCGAGCAAACATGTTCCCATTCAACTCACTTGGCCCAAAGACACCGGACCTACCTCTAGGCACCACCGCACCCGGGATACCAACGCTGTTTGTTCCCCTCGCCGCCACTCACCACCGTTGGCCGCAGCTGGGGGGGAACTACAGCTCCCGGCATTCTCTATTTCCGCACCGGACTTCCTGGCGGACACCAGCGCGCCCGGAGGCGCTATTTAAGCAGAGGCTCCCTCGGTGAAGCGGGGGGGCAACTCACTTGGCCCAAAGACACCGGACCTACCTCTAGGCACCACCGCACCCGGGATACCGACGCTGTTTGTTCCCCTCGCCGCCACTCACCACCGTTGGCCGCAGCTGGGGGGGAACTACAGCTCCCGGCATTCTCTATTTCCGCACCGGACTTCCTGGCGGACACCAGCGCGCCCGGAGGCGCTATTTAAGCAGAGGCTCCCTCGGTGGAGCGGGGGGGCAACTCACTTGGCCCAAAGACACCGGACCTACCTCTAGGCACCACCGCACCCGGGATACCGACGCTGTTTGTTCCCCTCGCCGCCACTCACCACCGTTGGCCGCAGCTGGGGGGGAACTACAGCTCCCGGCAATCTCTATTTCCGCACCGGACTTCCTGGCGGACACCAGCGCGCCCGGAGGCGCTATTTAAGCAGAGGCTCTCTCCGCGTCGCGGGACGCGCGCGGACGGCGCCGGGCTAAGCCCGGGCAGAGGGCGGGCCGTCTGTGGCCGTCAGGGGCAGACAGAGGCAGGGCTGGGCCACCCCCCTTGCATCGCCAGGCTGTACAGGTATTTATACAAACCATGGGGAAACGTATGATGAAGCCCACATCTGCCACTACTGCTATCCCTATTGTACAGCCCACATCGATTGATACATTACTGGTTAACGCCCTCACTATGGTTACCAACGAGATTGCCGATACCGAACGCAGGATGTCTTTTGGATTCCCTACTACTACCCTGCCATGTTCCCAGTCTCCTAATGCTTTACCTACCTTGGGTCTCCCTCTCTCCCCTACAGTAACGGTCATCAAACCATCAGCCCAAGCTGACACTGTAACCCCCATTACTGATACAACCAGTTTGGTGACTGTACCAGCAACTGACCGACTAGTGGAACCTGCACTAGATAAAACACCATGTTATAACACAACAACAAGGGAGAAACGTAAGAGAGGCCCAGTGAAATGTACCATAAACAAAAGGAAACAATTAAGACACTGTAGAAACCAACCTACCCCACAAAGTTTATGGAACAAAAACAAAGGAAATGACTGTGAAATAGTGATATCAGGTACCACTGAGGACTTATCATCGCAATTTTCACCATTGGATGAAGGAACGGGAAGACCCACTGTCTCTATTTGTAGACCAGAGTCTTCAGCCCTGGATAAAGGTACTTGTGGGGTCCCTACATCATGTGATGAGAGCACTGACAATTCGGTCAGTACCCAGACTGAGCCCATTGACCGAAACATCCAACCCAAAGTCAATGGCAATTTGATTGAAACTATCGTTGATACCATTTTTAAGCAAGTCGAAATTCAAATAGCTAAACAATTTAATGTTGTTTTTAAGAGTCTGGACAAAATTGAAAACCTTGTCAAAAAAGAGGAAATTAAAAGGAAAGGTATCATTAGTGTGGATGCAGCCCGGGGTGAAAAAATTATGAATAAGTTAGAATCACTATGTAATGGTCTGAGGGAGGGGGGTTTGGCCACTGCTGATGATTCTGGCCATAGTAACACTAAAAGCTTAACAGCTGTTAAAGCTGTCTCATCTAGCAGCATTTTAGCTAATACCCCACCCGCACTGACCACGGGCCCAAATCATGAGAGTTTGGAGTAGCAGGAAGAGCTACAACTAATATTGTGAGCTCGAATGCTAATCCCACTATTACTCCATTAGTAACCCTAAAAGATAGGACAGGCAACACTTCGGATAGTGTAAGCACAAGCAGAGGTGCGTTAGTAAGAAATGGTACCACTAATAATTTAGGGCCATCACTCCACTTACCCCCAGAAGCCTGCCCATATGTTCTAGTGTTAGCAGGCGTACCAGCCCTTAATGAAAACCAAAGCGAGTCATGGCCACAACTGCATAACAAATGCATTGATTGGCTGACTAAACATAAAGGGGCAAGATGGAACATATCAAATGAGATTACATCAACTCGTCGGGTAAGCTGGGTGGGCCCACAACATAAAAATATTAGTGGGGACTGTATAGTGATCAACTTCCGACACCCGAGCTCTGTAAGATTCTTTTTAGATACACATAACACCTATGCTAGCACATCTACTGCCATAACTCTTCACCCATTGGGCCACTTTTACAGGCCCCCACACAGAATATTTCAAACGGCCTCCAATACCATTCCTTTATCCAACAGATTTTCTGCTCTATCCGAATTAGGAAGCCTAGATTGACCACTACTAACACCTACTATTACACTTGACAAGGTTATTAGCACAACGCCTTTGGAAACGGCAAAACCTATAAATACTCATAAGCCCTGTCCAGATGGATTAATTCCTCCCTATGTAGCACGCCCCGACTCTTCCATTGCCCTTCCCTCTCCCACCACTATTCCACTAACTGATACTTTTAGTGTCATTAGTTGGAATATTGCTGGGCTTTCAAGTAAGATGAAAATTAAAGAATGGGTTACCTGGATAAGTAACTTTGATGTGGTAATGTTGCAGGAAACGTGGTGCACATGCGCCCAATTATTGGAGGGTTTTTTCTGTCATAATCTTACTGCCTTGCCCTCTGTTTCGGGGCGACCAAGTGGTGGTCTATCCATCTGGGCAAAAATCTCTAAGGACGTGAAAATTGAACCTTTACATGTGGTCAGTAAATATTTGATAGCCGTGAAATATGTTGCAAGGTTAAAAATTTGTCTCATAAATTTTTATAATAACGATTTTATTAACCATCCAAATCCCATCTTCTTAGAATTGTTCAATTTTATTGATGAAGTTGCGAATGGAGAAAAGTTTGGCCAATTTGATGGTATTTGTGTTGGCGGAGATTTTAATGCCCACATTCACTATACATCCCCGCCTTGTAGACGACGTGTTGAATTATTGGATTTATTACATAGCAGGGATTTAGACGATGTAATGAGCTATAGCGGAACCCCTGAGGGAATTGAGCCGGCCCCTACTTATATTGGCCGTGGTAGTTCAACTACGATTGATTATATGTTTACCTCTTCCCTCCTTAGCGAAGTGTTACTCAGTTCCGAAGTTGTTAGTAGTTCATATAGCGATCATCTGCCCATAGTAATTCAACTTAAATCTATTAAAAAACCTATAGGCCCACATGAGACAGGAGCCGAAAATATTACTGTCTCCACAGACGGGCTCAGGATTGTCTGGAGAGGGATCGACAACCAAGAGATCCTATCTACTGTGATTAGGAATAATCCTCTGTTGATCTCTAACTGTTTAGCATTTGGTGGCCCCGATATAATTAAGTCTTTCTGTGATTTATGCATAGTTATAAAAAGGGCAATATCCAGACCGTCAAAAGAACATAATGTAACTAACCAAAGATGGTTCGATACTAATTGTTCGAGGGCCAATAGAGAACTTAGAAAGGCCTTGGCAGTTAAACCCCGAGATGTGTCCCTTGTCAGTTCACTACGCTCCAAATACAAACATACACTAAAAGTTAGAAGTGAGGAGCTTTTAATAAATCACTGGGATAACCTCACGAAATCCGCTGCCCTAAAAGATTCAACTGGGTTTTGGAGAGATGTAAAGAACTTGAGAGCCCTGGGAAGTAACATCACCCCGATTAATTGCAACATCACAGGAGACTCATGGGTCACCCACTTTTCAAAACTCTATGCGGAAGTTGGAGATCCCACCGAGGATAATTTCCCCGACAGTACCATAGTCATAACATTAGAGGAGGTGGAGGAAGCCATCGCAAATAGTGCTGGTAACAAGGCACCAGGCCCGGATGGCTTGTCTATTGACCAGATTAAATCCAACACAAGCTTCTGGGCCCCCTTACTCTGTAATCTTTTTAACAATTTGAGTAAGAAATCCATCCCCTCGACATGGTCCAGTAGTACCATCGTACCTATTTTTAAAAAGGGAAATAGGTTGGACCCGGGGTGTTATCGACCAATATCATTGATCGATAATACCCTGAAGGTCCTTGGTAGGGTCCTATTTGATAAAATTAGCACATGGGCAGATGATAATTCTATTATCCACCGTTGCCAGCTAGGCTTTAGGAGCAAACTTGGCACGGTGGAACAATGTCTGAACCTCAACCTTATAATGGCTAAATACATAAGAGCCAAACAATCCCCTCTGTATCTTGGGTTTATGGACCTAAGCTCAGCATTTGATTTTGTTAATCGCTCTCGCTTATGGTCCATTCTTTTAAACTACGGTTTAGACGAACCACTAGTCCATTTTTTGGCCACCCTCCATCGCAACCTGAAGGCCCGCGTCTGAATAAATAATGAAGGCGAGGTCTCAAACGAAATTTTAATAGGCAAGGGGGTGAGACAGGGCTGCGTTCTGGCCCCCTTGCTTTTTATATTATACATCAATGAATTAACCCATTCTTTATGTAACTTGACAAAAGACGTCCCTATCATTAATAAGAAACCAATCCCGGCGTTACTCTACGCGGATGATGCGGTACTCATGGGCCGCACTCCGAATGCCCTGCGTACTTTAATATCGGGATTTGTTGACTACATGTTTGACTTAGGTTTGTGAACTAATTTTAGTAAATCCTTTATAATGACCTGCGGCCCTAAAAATTATAAAATCCCAAAGATTGTGATAGGTCAAAATTCTTTAAAAAGCACTTGCACTTTCCCATATTTGGGTCTGCTATTTTCCAATAGCGGCTCGGGCAACCCCACGTTGCAATGGGGAGAAATAAACTCTCCAAATCGATTAACTCTGTTACCTCTCTCCGTCAACCGCGCCAGGCGGACGTGGTTTCCAGTTTACTACAAATTTACCGGACCCAATGCCTTCCAACTGGTACATACGGTGCTGAAGTCTGGGGGTTCTCGAACTGTTCCGAATTACAGAGAGAAGAGAATAGATTTTGTCGGAAAATCTTGGGGGGAGTCATTAGTGCACCAACCACCGTATGCCATAACGAATTAAAACTACACTATGTTGAGGATTTTATAAGAGCCAGACCCGCATTGTTCTGGTTAAGGGTCTGGAAAAACCCGGCAGCTTCCTTGTCCCGTGAGATTATTATGGACTGTCTGAATAGTGAGAATGTCGGTTTAATTCCATGGATTAATGCGGTAGAAAAGAGCCTCGGGAGTGTCAACTATGGTCATCTTTTCACACACCCCGATCAGATCGATGGCTCCCACAAAAACTTGGTGAGAAGGGCACTCTATCAGCATTTCCACAAAGAGAGGGAAAGAGTAGATTCTGCGAAACAATCTACAACCAATTACTTACAAATCCAGGAACCATCCCCCGAATTCCCGATGTTACCACAGCCCTATCTACGCAAAAAACTGGGCAGGTGGAACAGGTCCTTACTATTCAGATTTAGGGACCGGAGTATTGTAAATCTCATCTGCTTTCCACTGGGTTACATAAAAAATTTGGAAAAATTAAATTGCCCTTGTGACCATGGTGGAACCCAGAGTATGTTACATTTTATTTTTGGCTGTGGTTTCTACAAGAAATTTACAAGGCATTACTTAATCCCCTACTGTAGAAAGCACAACATGACCGATCACATTTATGCTTATAGACACTTTCTAATGTTGGGATCAGATGAATTAATTTTTAGAGTCAGTAATTTTCTTAATGCTATCGTACGCTCACGCAGGTCTATGAGAATTGATTAATTTTATATTGAGATATGCACTCTGCACTTTAATACACGATTTGCACTAACCTAATGTAATGTAACGTATTCGTCTTGTTTTCATAATACCTATAGTTATCCTTTTTCTATATACTGCCATATATTGTATCTAAGGTGGTTTTGTGCACTGTACAGTATAAAGGTCATTTGAGTTTTCATTGTTGCTTTTATAAATTATATTTGTAAATGATAAGTTGTGGCCCAAAACTGTAGTATTATATGTGTATTTTAAAAAATTTATTTTGTGCTTTTATGGATGGTTTTTGAAATCCGAATAAAGTCTATTTGAAATTGAAATTGAATGTTCCCATTCACCCACTTCAGCAACCACCGAAAGAGGAGCACCCAGTGCTGTATCTGCAGAAGCCAAGCCAAACTCCAAATCACTAGTAGCAGAAGCATCCCAGGAGGGCTCGTAGAATGCGTACAGAACCAACAGCAAGTGCAAGGGACAACAGATTAAGTGGGCCGTTAATGGGCATACCAGTAGGTCAATGTTCATGGGCTGAACCAGTTGCATTCCTTGGCCTATGTCCAGGGCACATTCGAAAATCCAGTGAAGACAGTGGAATACGGGCTGCACGCTGTGTAGCCACACAGGCTGAAAGGACAGAACCAGTGTTCATTAAGTTCCTGAAGTAAGGGTGCGCCAAAACACTGTAGCATTTGTTTGCGACACAGGAGCACATATGGAAGTGCCAGTTCCATTTGGTCTTTTAATGGGACATCCATTGCAAAGCAGAAAAGTAAAAGCAAAGTCCCAACAGTCAGGAGCAGGACCAGGGGAAAACCTCAAAAAATGCTTCCCAGGATAAAGTGTATGAATGATGGAATTACTCTAAAAGCTGTCTGGAAGGTACTACCCAAGCAGGAGCCTATTTTCTAAAAGAAGTGTGCCATTCCCACGGTACTAGATATATTAAAAATGCGGTACACAAGTTCCCCAAAATATAGTGGGAAATTAGTGCGAAGTGGCACTGTACCTCAGAAGAAGACCTTGCAACTTGAGATCACATGCCTCCTTTGCAGATGTTAAGTACACATCCTTCTGGAATAATAAGGCTTTCAGTCTGCTCAAAGCATCAAAGTGCACATTCGAAAGCTTTATCGAAGGCCAGAGCTTCACCTCCCTAACTGTGCAAACAGGTGGAAACAGTACTTGTGTGCAACAGGTCACAACTGCAGAAACTGTCACCACATAGGCGATGCCCAGTTTCATACCACAGCAGCCCTGATTGTCAAACCTCAAATAACTCCCATTTGAGAGTAATCTGAAAGCCATATGTAGCAAAGCAGCTGGAGAACCCTTCAGACAGCAGGACAAATTTGCCATGGACGCATTACATGCACCATGAAGCGAAACTTCCTTACACACCAAGGAATGACCCAAAATATTTTTTCAGTCAGTCCCGCTAAGAAATACTTCAGTCTCACCATTACTACAGTGATATCTAAAAGGTAAGTTCCATGACTCTTACAAATAACCTTCTCCTAGCAGTTCATATCTGCCTACTAGATGCTGTTGTAAACAGTATTGGAAGCGGAATGTCTGTGCAAAACGCACCTCAGTATTGGTGTTTAAATTCAATGTATATGCCATTGGTGCAGTGTCTCCTTCATTAAATGTAGGGTAGGTATATCCTGATGCACCCACAATGATACGGATAACCAGGTTAGTGGTGTTGACACATGTGTGTTGGTGTTTTGAAGCTAGCATGTCAGCTTTTACTGAATGCAAAATCTGTGTGTGTTCAGTTGTCCAATGTATACTTAAAAAGTCTGGATGAATCAAGTCGTAGAATGATTTAACACGTTCTGCATAATCTAGAATGTAAATTCTGCCAAAATTTAGGAATCCCAATATGTAATGTGTTTGGTGGTTGTAAAAGTGCACAATTCTCTAAGAAGTGTGTTGCAAGGTTTTTGCCTTCATTTGACAGCTCATACTCAAGAATAGGACATTGAGGTGGGTAATGTTTTAATTTTTTTATGTTGAATTTGAACTTGTAGCCAATGTGAGCAAATTCCAGAACAATGCGATCTGCTCTTGTCATGTGTGTAGAAAGGTCATCAAATAAATGCCATCGACATAGGAAAATGTATGGTCGTTAAATTCTTGTAAAAGTTCTGTAACTTGGGCTGAAAACAACCCTGGGCTGTTTTTATACCCCTATGGCAAACAAGAGTACTGTTTTTGAGAACCGAGAGCGCTGAAGCTTGTCAAATATCTGCTTTCGGGTGCTATATTTGGCAAAAAAAGTGGTCAAGATATCTAATGTTGCGTTTTATTTTTTATGCACTATATTGTTTATTAGTGCTCCTCTGTGTGCACTTTCTACTGAGAATATTTATGTAGGGATTATTCATAGGAGAGGGCCAACTTTCTATTACATCTTGGTATTCAAGTTGTGTCAGAATCTCTAACTTAAATTTTAGCCTCATTTTTAATAGGGTTTTTTTATTTTATTTTTTGGAAGTTTTATATAGCGCAAACTAGACCTGTACTAGGTATCAGAGCGCCTCACATGAGCACCCGTTGAATTGCAGACAGACGTTTTATTTTTGTGAGGCACGGGGAGATTAAGTAATTTTACCCGAAACCACAAGATGTTGAGCATCCCTGTCGAGACCCGAACCCAGTTCCCCAGCTTCAAAGTCGACGGGCTTAGCCGATAGGCCACATCCTCTCCCCATATTGTCTTTGATGTTGTGGGGTCGACCTCACTGATATTACAAGATAAAGGGAACCTTCATCCTACCCCACATGGTTGCAGTATAACGCAAGAGCCAGTGCTAATGCCCATTCCTTGGCTCATGAATGTTTAACTGATTCTGGGACGAGGTGGAAAAAAGCAGGTAAAATGACTGTCTCTTCCTCAGGGGATTCCATCACAATCCTTTTCGAGCAAGAGATTATCATAGCTAAATGACAAGTTCTCCCAAAAGAGAACATAAATGTATCTTGGTTTGTCCCCTCCAATTGGAGTTACATCTCACAGAAACAATGCGGGAAGCTTACCCTAGTATCTGGTGATTCTACTTAGATATAGTCACTTCACAGTACTGCCACCAGACAATCCAGCAAACTATCGTGACTTCTGCCGGGCTGTCAGGTATGCGAAAAGAACAGGTGATGGATGAAATGCTTAACAAATCAAACAATCACCCCCAGTCACAGGTCTGGGTTAAATCCATTGTTTTTTTGCACACCAAACCATTCCAGTTTAGACCAAGCTATATGCAAATCAATCTTGACTCTACTCCCAATGGGAACAATCCAGCCCGAACTGCCCGGCCAGGTCCTCCCTTGACCAGCAACAAGCATCCTTTGGCCAGTTTCGGGATATAACCCCTCATCAGCCAGGCTAGCTTGAATCTGGTGGTTTAGCAAGCCTGAAACTTCACATCTGGGCAGACCCGTCCCACTTAGGGCAACAAATGCAAAAAGAACAGATAATGGATGGAATGCTGAACAAATCAAACAACCACCAACTGACACAGATCTGGGTTAAATCAATTGGTGTCTTTGTACTCCACACCACTGTAGTTTAGACCCAGCCCTATGCAAATCAGTCTTGAACCTGCTCCCCATGGTATAACCCGGCCCGAACTGCCAGGACAGATCCTTCCTGGAGTAGAAACAAGCATCCTGTGACCGATTTCAGGGTATCACCCCTCATCAACCAGGCTAGCATGAATCTTGTGGTGTAGCAAGCACGGGACCCACTACTGGGCATACCCGTCACACTTAGGGCGACAAATGCAAAAAGCATAGATGATGGACGAAATGCTGAACAAATCAACCATTCCCCACCAGTCACAAAACTGGGTTAGATGTATTGTTTTGTGCATGCCACACCATTCCAATTTAGAACCAGTCATATGCAAATCAGTCTTGACTTTATTCCCCATGGGAACAATTCAGCCCAAACTGCCAGGCCAGGTCCTCCCTTGACAGAAACACGCATCCTGGGACCAGTTTCGCGATATCACCCCTCATCAGCCAGGCTAGCTTGAATCTGGTGGCGTAGCGAACCTTGAACTCACGTCTGGGCAGACCCGTCACACTTAGGGCAACAAATGCAAAAAGAACAGCTGATTGAGGGAATGCTGAAAAAAATCAAACGTTCACCCCGGTCACAGATCTGGGTTAAATCCATTGTTTGTTTGCATGCCACACCATTCCAGTTGAGACCCAGCCATATGCAAATCAGTATTGACCGTGCTTCTCATGGAAATAATCCATCCCGAAATGCCATGCACGGTACCCCCTGGATCAGAAACAATCATCCTTGGACAGGTTTTGGGAAATAACCCCTCACTAACCGGGGTAGGTTGAATCTGGTGGTGTCGCGTGCACAAGACCCACGTCTGGGCATACCCTTCACACTTAGGGAGACAAATGCAAAAAGGACAGATGATGGACGTAATGCTGAACAAATCACACATTCACCCCTAGTAACAGATGGTGGTTGACTCAATCATTTGTTTGCACGCCACACCATTCCAGTTTAGACACAGCCATTTGCAAATAAGTCTTGGCCCTTCTCCCCATGGGAAAAGTCCAGTCTGAACTGCCAGGCCCGGTCCTCCCTGGACCAGAAACAGCATACTGGGACCAGTTACAGGATATCACCCTTCATCTGCCAGGCTAGCTTGAATCTGGTGATGTAGTGAGCCTTGAACCCACGTCTGGGGAGACCCGTCCCACTTAGGGCAACAAATGCAAAAAGAACAGATGATGGACAGAATGCTGAACAAACCAAACAATCACCCCCAGCTAAAGTTAATTCATAAAAGCAAAGTGTAAAAGAGGGTACTTATCTTGACTGCAAGCCGCAAGAAAAGAGAGCTCTTCACAGTCGAGTTGGACGTTATACTGGGACCATCCACGTGATTGGTTAATGTTACTATGACACTGTGTTCTCCCATTCGCCAGCTTGTCGCTCAGCATTTTAGGATTTATAGTTTGTGTTTATCTTGACTACTGCTAATGCAAGATTAGAAAGCATAACAGGAGCCTCCGGTCTTGACATAAAATTACGTTACTATACAACAGTGACCTGCACGCCATTTTGCTCACAGACTGGTACAGTGCGTACTCTTCGTCGTTCTACAGTACCGATACACACACTTTTTTTTCCACAAAGCATTTAAAGTACATTACGCTACAATGGTGACACGTACACCTTCTTGCTTACAAACTGTTGTGTTTCGTTTTTTTTAAGTGGTAAATGTGTAATATGTGTCAGGTTGGGTACTTTTGTTTAGGTGCTGAAATTTGTGATGCTCGCAAACATTTATCAATTTCCTTCAAATGTTTTATAGAATAAGGGTGGGTGGGTACGGTGGTATGCAGTTTATCTACAAGTTTCAGTTTCTAGATATTCCATAGCTATATAACTATGCAGTCTGTTTGTCTCCCGCCACCATTTTTAAAGTCATCAGGAGAACCGCCCATTCCTTAGAGGCAACGGTACAATGCATTTGAGACTTATTTAGGTTCTATAGGTGCATCTAGATTTAAGACTAAAAGGGAAACTTTCTTACTATTACATTCCCTAGGATATGAGGATCGGTCTACGTACAAGCATTTGCCTAATGTTCAGGTGGTGGAGGGGTAAGAGCTTGATGAGTTCCAGGAAGCAGTAAAAAAAACTTGCAGATAGATTTGATGTGCTCCATAGTTTTGTAATGTTAAGGCACACATTATTTGAAAGAGAGCAGAAAGCAAGTGATGTTGTTGACACTTATCTATCAGTTTTACGCAAATTAATTCCTGAATGTCAATTTGAAATATTCCCAGTATGATTGATTCATGATCAGTTTATTTGTCACTGTACAGATAGAGCAATTAAGCGGATGCTACTTTCAATGGGGAATCCTTCATTAGCAGAATCAATTAGGGTTGCGAAAAGTATTGAGACTTCCGTCAAAGCGGCCAAAGAATTGGATGATAAATTTCAAGCACAGTTAATAGTATTAAGACTAAAGAGGGCCAGGTTAACACATTGTTCAGCCTCCTGTGAACAGTTTTGGTCAAGGAAATGCATTTTTCAAATAAGGAGATATGTGTTTCAGATTTGGAAATGCTTCACATGTTAAGGAAGGGAAATCTTGTCCAGCAAAGAGTGTTTAATGTCGTCTTTGTATGAAAGTTGGTCATTTTGCAAAAGTTTGACAGAGTACTAAACAAAAGTCCACTAATGTTACAGCAGCATATGTAGAGTGTGAAAGCAATGTAGATGATTTGATGGAGCAAATGCAAGACATGGTTCTTGTTGAGGCTGATAATGAGATCATGCTGGGGAATCCTGCGCACGTGTTGATCAGAGGAATCCTGAGCACTGTGTTGATCTCCATGTCTAAGTTCAAATAAGTGACAAAGTAGCAAGGTAGTTAGTAGACTCTGGTGCCAGCAGTTGCGGCTCCTCTGTTAAGGTGGAGGAGCATTGGCCACTGCTCTCTGAGCAGTGCAAAAAGGAAAAATAAAATGATCATAACAGAATGTTATGATAATTTTATTTTTCAGTACTGAACTAGGGCGGGCAGGTCTGTGCTATCCTGACGAACAGCAGCAGCCAGCAGGGAGGAGCAGTGGTGGGCACCATAAGTGCGCAAAATGGTTTGGCCGACCATCTTAAGACGGCCAAATAGGCATGCACACTGAGCATTTCTCCACCTAGTGGAGAACAGTCCCAGGCTTCCGGGCACTGTCTGAGTGGCAAACCAGGGTGCTCAGACAATCACAATGCTGCTGCATGACAGCAGCGTTGTGATTGGCTTAGGGGAGTCTTGGAGCCTGTGTGCTGCAGAGAGTCAGGAACAGAAGAGGACAGAGGAGAGACGGCGGCCATACACAGGGAAGTGATCTTTCCTTTTATCTTTTCAATCCCCCGACCTGCTGCCTCACCACTTCTGGTCCCTAGCAGCCACCACTGGGTGTCAGGATCAACAGTTATTCCAACAGAAGTGGGGTGAGCGTAAATTGTTGCAGCCAGATAGGTCTCCAGTGTCGTTTGAAGAAAGAAAGATTGAGTTGCAAGGATATTTGGAGGATATCATGATTTTCAGAAGGATCTTTGGTAAAGTCTATGTGGCAGTTAAAGGCCTTAACATGTTGGGATGGTTTCATCAAGGTCTGTTGGTCATGGTTTTACGGCCAGGTACTAGCGAACAGGTAAAAGTATGTGATAACAATGGTATAGAGGAGTTGAATCAGTTTCCTAAGGTGTCCTCTGGTGAGCTGGGAACAATAAATGGTTTAAAACACAAGATTAGAACCAAGGACAACACCATATCTATAAGGCATAAAATGAGAGGGGTGCCTTCAGTGGTATGGAGGATCTGGAGAAAGAGTTGGAAGGATTATGCAGCAAAGGGGTCATTGAATCAGTTGAATCCTCATTGTGGCTTTCACTCCTAGATGTGGATAGGAAGCAAAATGGGGAACTACAAGTGTGTGTGTGGATCAGAGAGCACTTAACAGAGAAATATGGATTGACGTACATCTTCTTCCCAAAATTAATTAAATGTTATTGACTATTTCGGGAGCTAAATATTTTACTAAGTTTGACCGGGTGTCAGATTACTACCAGGTGGAATTAGAACATGAATCCCATCACCTTACTGCATTTGTGTCCCCATGGGGAACTTATCAATATCGACAGATGCGTCTGCGGCTTCTGTGTTTTAGGGGGTGATGACCTTGATGCTTAAGGGTATATCTAATGTTTCTATCTTTTAAGATGATGTCTTATGCTAAGGAATGTAATGAACATGATGCCATTTTATAAAAGGTTCTTTCTATCTTTGATTGTGCTGGTGTTGTGATAAAAAGGGAGGAGCGTGAATTTTTAAAGGAGTTGGTGGAATATTTAAGACAAGTAATTGCTTGTGATGGAGTTCGTCCAAAACCAGGTTTGATTGATGCTATTGTAAAAGCATCAACTCCTGTTGACAAGTCCAGTGTCAAAATGTTTTTAGGACTTGGTAACTTCTACTCACGATTCATTCCTGATTTTGCCTCAAGAGTCAGGCCCACTTCTATGTTGTTTAAATCTTGTGTTGATTTCTTATGGTATTCAGATTATGCGGATGCATTCAGTGATAGCAAACAGCAAGTATCATTGGTGGAGGTGTTAAAATATTATGATCCAATCTTAAATGCACTATTACTGTTGATTTAAGCAATGTATGTTTGGGAGCTGTGCTCTCACAGAAATCTGGTGATCAAGAATTTACTATTGGTTTTGCATCCAGGGTACTCAGGGAGTCAGAGATACACTACTCTGTCATTGAAAAAGAACTTTTAGCGTGTTGATGGGCCATAGAAAACTTCAAGAGCTATCATTGAGATAGGCATTTCACTCTTCAAACTGACCATAATCCACTTGTCTCTAATCCTTAGTGGTATGAATGCCAAATCCAGTATGCCCAGATTAGCTAGGTTTGCAGTAAGGTTATTCCAATTTCATTTTCATGTTTTCCAAATTTCAGGAGGAAAGAATGTTAGAGCTGACTATTTGCCAAGGTCTCCCATCAAAGAGGAAATGACAGAGAATGATAACAATAAGGATGAGGCATGTTTGACTGTGGCTATTGAAGTTGAAAATGTCAGCTCATTTTCGGAAAAGATGTGGAAGGAGGCCACTGATAATGATTCTGTGCTAAAGACAGTTGCAAAATATATAGTTGATGGCTGGTCTATGGGAAAAGCGGTGAGTTTGGTGATTCAACTTTACTGTAGAAATGGCTGAAGATTTGACCATTGAAGATGGTATTATAATGAGGTTAGATAGATTAGTACCATCAGTTGGCTTTAGAATCAAGATCGTAGTAAAGGCTCATGAAGGACATTTAGGGGATACATTGACCAAACACAGAGTACGCACCTCATTTTGGTGGCCACAAAATGGATAGTGACATTGATGTTTTGATAAAGAAGTGTGTGGTATGTGCCACATGTGATAAATCATTAAAAACAATTACTCCACCTTTGAAATCTATAGAGTGCCCTACAGGTCCCTTGAGGAAATTGGGTATAGAATTGGTAGGACCTTTTAACTCACTTGCACACCATTCTGGGTATGATTCTGTTCTCATGGATTATTACTCTAAGTGGCCACATTTTGTAAGTGATACCAATTCAAAATCAGTGATAATATTTTATAAAAGATGTTTTCATGTGTGATGGTTTTCCAGAGGAATTGTTATCTGATAATGAAGTGCAGTTTGTCTCAGCTGAGGTGGAAGAACTTTTGACAATGAGTTCCATTAAACCTTTTAAAAGCTTGTTATATCATCCTCCAACCAATGGGCTCAATGAGCGCTTCAACAAAGTGTTAGGGGAATGTGTGAGATGGGCTTTGCTTAACAAGTGTCTTGTTACTACTGTTGTTTTACAGAACCTCACCCCATTTGTCCATGGGGGTATCTTCATTTGAAATCTGTATTATCCGCAGGAATTAGATTCCATTGTTCGATGTGGCTTGGCAAAAACTGAAAATGTATTATGATCAAAGGAATGGAGTGCTGGACAAACCTATTGTGGTTGGGGACCTGAATCTGATCCGTATAAAGAAGCCTTGCTTTGTTAACAAAGATGATCAAAAGTTTCATGAGCCTGCTGCTGTGGATAAACTCTGTGGTTCTCCTTTGAGGGTGTTGGGGCGCCATTAGTGGAATAAAACAAAGGTAATTAAGGTCACAAACAGGGAAGGAAGTGGAAATTCTGGCATTGTTTTAATAATATGGGTTCGCAAAGCCATAGAAATGGAAGTCCTGGGATTGTTTCTAATGATGTGGGTTTTCTAAACCAAGGCAATATAGTTCCTGTGCGCAGGAATGCAAGGTGTCATCAGGTACCCTTGAGGTATAGATAATTCCTGTAGGGATGTGTATATTTTTGAGTATCTGGGTTCAGTAAACTCGTGTAATACTGCATAATAATTGTAGGTGTAAGAATACATGTTTCTGTATGGAACTTGACTGACTTCAAGGTTCTGAGCATGTTGGGTGCGATAAGTTGGTGAGTTGCCTGCTAGCAGCCTGTGGTGATTAACGAAGTATCTTATGGCTCAATAATATATCTAAGTTTGAAGAATATACTTCTGTGGTTCTTACTTACCATAGATAGCTATTCGGTATATGGTTTTATAAAACCGCCTTGCATTAGATATTTTGCTGGCAAAGGAAGATGGAGGCTGTAAGATGCTTAAGGTTCAGCAATACTGCACCTACATTCTAGATAAGAGTAAGGAGATAAGAGGGTTTAGGGAAAGCATCACTGATAGGAAACAAAATTTGAAAGAAGTGGAAGCAACAGGTGCAAGGAAAGTGATTAGGAAAGGATTTGCCTCTGTAAGTAGTTGGTTTAGTAACATAGTTAGTGGGCTTTTGGGAGCTATATTGAGGCCTATTATTATCATTGTAATTTACCTAATTTGTTTGTTTGCTATGTTCAAAGGATTCAAATATATAGGATCAAAGAAAGTAGCAGTTGAGGGAAAGAGAGTTAAGAGAATGATAAGTAATATAGACCTAGGGAAGAGCCAGTATACGTTTTATGATGAAGGAGTTGGAAAATCCCAGACTCAAGATGTTGAAAATGACAAATATTTTCGATGGCCTCAAGAAAGATTAATTTGATTTTGTAATGGCCATTCTAGCTATCAGAAGGGGGAATGGAGTAGTGTAGATTTAGGCTCCACTTTCAAAACATCATGTATGTGTATTTACATGTAACCTATATATTCAGTGTGTGATTAACTTTATTAATTTGTGTTTCACTTAATGAAATTGTAGTAGACCATTGTTTTGAGCGCAATAAGAAATCTTATGTAGTTATACTGAGCTAAATAATAATCAATGCACCGAATTTAATAAAATTATTTGCATTTAATAATACTCATTTAAGTGCTAAAGAGTAACAATTCTGTAATGTGCTTCCATTTTGATTCTCGAGTTAACTTAGCTTGACGTTAGGCCTTAGCTGTGCATCGCACATCTTAAAGTTTGCCAGGATGCTGTGTTCCTTTTCTTTGCAGGTGTGTTATTGAATTCCAAGTTAGTTAGAGAAAGGTTTATTGTTATGCATTAGACTGATAATGAGGCCTGAGAAAGGAAAGCTGGCAACAGATTGAGAGGGATAACGATGAAAGAAGCCTCCTATTCTAGGCATGCTAGCAAGATAGAATTTTCAAGGACAAGCAGATGTGTACGTAATTGTGTAGGGCAGGAATTCAGGGGATTCCTTAACTCTCAGCAAATGCCATAATGGGAATGGCGCCTGACACTGGGAGCAAGATATGGATGTTCTGGAACCTTCAATTGTGCTTTTAATTAGTGTTCTATGGTTAGTTATGGTACACCTTTATCATGACATTGGAAACAGCAGACCTCACTGTTGAGTTTCCCCAAGTGGAAGGCTTAATCCTGGACACTCTTTCTTTTCCTCTGAACCTCTACTGAGGTTTGCATTATGCTGACACCTTCTTCTCTTCCACTTTAGTAATCCCCAACTTCTTTTCATTACTCAATTTAGACAGGACAAGGATAGAAGAAGTAGCACAGCAGAGGAGAGTGTAGAGAAGAACTGACTTGGCCCCAGCCCTACCGGCCCGACTGCAGTTTCCAGAGATTCTGCACCAAAAGTCGACTTGTCCTGCAGCCAGCAAACTCCAGAACCCCTGGGAGGACTGACTGCCTTTAACAAAGAACAGATCTCCTGCGAACAGCAGTTCTGTTCCAAAGAACCTCCAAAGAAAGACTCTTGTGCTGCTGAGGTTGAAGAAACTCGATGCCTTGAACCACCACTGGACCTGTCACCTACGGCCTGAGTGCAAGTGGCCCACCTATCCCAGCGACGTCCCCAAGCACTTCAGAGTCCGAGTTCACCGTGGGTTGACCCCTCCAGGACTCCCCGATGTCACCTCCAGCCTCTGCACGGAGACCCCCCACACCTGCGAGTGACCCTGTAAGGTGAAATCCAACCTCAAAAGGCACCCCTGCATCCGGCTGCCATGCCCCCAGGAAAAGAGGACATGAGATGCACCCACTTCCCGAGCCCTCCAACTTACCTGCCCTGCTGTTTGTTCCTCCCGGAAGACTTCCTGGACGAGTCTGCAGCCAAAATCGCCAACCACCATAGAATTGCATTGGGCTTCCAACAGCTCCTAGCACCCTGCACCTTGATGCCCCTGCGCTGCTGGTGGTGTGGATTTAGTGCCAACCTATTACACCCTTTGCCCTGACTTAACCCTAGGAGCTTGGCTCCCAAGACCGAGTGCCCTGCTCATGAGCAGCCCCCAACCAAGGCATCCCTTAGCCCGATTGTCTAAAACATTGGGCCCCTGCACTCGGCACCAGGCCGCCCTAGTGCCGCTGGTGGTGCAATCTGAGTACCTAACTAGACCTTTGGTTTTAACCCCCAAAAGTCATAGTTGCAGGTCGTTTACTTACCTGTAAACAGTTAACCCTCTATTCCCATAGGAACCAATGTTACAAGTTTTTGTTCCTAACAATGGCTGTTGACCCGTGTTTAGTATGGAAGAAAAGTAACTGTGTTTTAAATCAAAAAGTGCCTTACTTACCTTTGACCTATAGGATCAACGGTGTGATATCTAGGCATATCACCCTGAGTAGTCAATGTAATCCAAAAGTAATCAAAAGTATTCCAAAGTAATCTTTATGTAGTTTAAGCTGTTTTAAAAGCAAACAAAAAACTTTAATGATTGCAATTTCAACCACAACTGCATTTCCTTGTAAAGTATTACATTTGAGAGTATATTTAACTTACCAGTGCCAAGTCCTGCTTGGTTCCAGAAATAAAACATAAGTATTCCTTTTTTATACTTACCTAATTGGTCTGGATTCTGTCTCTGAGTGTGTTTAGTCAATCCTTGATTGAGTGACTAAAATAAATGCTTAACACGCCCCCCTGATAAGCCTAATTCCTCGACCACACTACCACAAAGAGAGCTGCTAGTGATTATCTAATTTAGCCTTTGGTATACCTTAGGATACCCTGGACTCTGTGCTCACTAAACCTTACCTTGGTATAGTATATACAGAGCCAGCTTCCTAAAAACGAGACTTGATTGAATAGTATGATATGGTATGTTCTGAGGTTGCACAGCATGGTATGGCATTGCATGGTATGGTCTGTCATTTTATAGTATGGGATGATAAGAGCTGTTATCGTACATTGTGTTATAGGATACCCTGTTATTATATAGCATGGTATAACATGGTGTGGACTGTCGTATTGTATTGTATGCTATGGTATGGTCTACAATTGTATTGTATAATGTGGTAGGTTATGGTAATGTTTGTTGTTGTCTAATAGGGTATTTCATTGTCTGTTATTATATATTATGATGTGGTGTGGTATGTCATGGTCTGTTATTTAATAGTATATTATTCTATGAGAATGGCCTGGTGTTCTATTGAGGGGTACAACATATGAACTACTAACAACTCCCATGCACATGCATTTAGATAAGCCCCAATATCACCAGTAGCTACAATTTAACAAATGTGACTTATGTTGCCTTTACCAAATTTGGGATGGAAAGTGGCTTTAGACGGAATGAAACTAAAACGAGGAGTCAGAAACAAACACACATTTAGTGAATGCTGCAGCATGTAACTTCATTAAATTTTAATAAATTGTAATGCTGTGTTGTTCGGCTTGGACAAGACTGGAGAGAAAAAAGAAGATTATTTGAAAGGGAAATTTTGAAAAGTCTGGAAAACAAACAACTTGGTAGGAGAGCGGCGGGCCCAAGATGAAAAAGCAAGGGCAAACAAGCATAAAAGCAGCTATAAAACAAGATAGAGCGGCATAGGAGTGTGTAAACAGAACATACAAACAAGCAATAGACACTCACAAAAAAAGTGCCACAATTCAGGAGCAACAAGTGCAGAAGAATACTACTCAAGAAATCAATCTGTACTTGGTCCATGCTCCAGTGAAGAAAACAAGCACGGAAACAAAGTTCAGCCAACATGTGCAGACTCGCTCACCAATGAAAAGTAAGAACATAGGAGTGACAATGAAGGAAACCTATGGTAAGTAATAGGCTAAAAGTCCCTTTTTAGACTTTTTTCTGTTATTATAAACAATAGATCGTCATAAGCAACAGTAGATGCGCACTGTCTCCAGCGAGCCCTAAAAAAGTGAAGTACAAGAAAGGAATCAAATTAACTGCCAGAAAATTAAATAAAAATAGCTGCTAAAGCTGTCTATAGCTGAGTCCTAAAAGGTGATGTTTGCTCATCATCCCAGCTTTCAGAATGTACTGCGCAAATGGCGATACTTTTTAAGGGCCCTTGCCTCCGTATGACAAGCTAGGGCAGGCTTTAGGGTGCTAGCTGCAGGTGACACCAATTTACAAGAAAAGGGTTTAAACAATATTATTAATGAATGCGGAGGAGTAATCCAGCAGCAGAATTATATTTTGCCCAGAGTTAGACTATTTATTCACCATTCCTGTACTTTTATACGATAAAAATGTACTAAATGTTCCAAGGAGGTAGTCCCTGGGTATGTTAACAATAGGCATGCCCTACTTAACTACTGCCACCCCCATACCGTGCTCACAGTGCCAGACATTCCTATGGGTATTAGGCAGGATTCAACACGGAGGCATGAAGGACCTCAGGCACACGTCAAAGCTCGGTGGGTTGAGTGCCTGCTGGCGGCTTCTTAAGTCTGAGCTCTCAGATGCTCAGCTTTTCACCCTTTAGAGGCGGATATATTTATACTATGGAATTTGGAAATTGAGCCAAAAATAATTCTGCTCGTGTTATGTGCTAACTATAAAGAAGATAGATATTATAATGAATGTGTACAATACAGCAAACCCTATTTAACATTCTCTCAGCAGCAGCCTATAATGATCTACAGCGTACTACACGCAAAGTCCAACCTGTTCAGAGACGCAGGGGCCGTCTCAAACTATAGCAACCCACACACAATACTGCTCGAAAACGCCGATTGATGTTCAGACCCAACACAATTAGACTTGGCTACGACGACTCTGGTGAGTGACTATGCCCAAAGCTGTGTGGAAATACACCTTGCGGCCGCAGAGAGCGCAACGAGGCGCTACAAATCCCCACTGAGTATTATCCACCCGCTGATAAAATAAAATGTATCACTGTGTTAATGTGCTGGATCAACAGATGAGTGTGTGCGTTCCAAGTAATCTGTTCAAATCTTAGAGGGGCTTCATCGACCCGTCTTCCTTCCCAGGTCGGTAAAATGAGCACTGTGGACTTAGGCAATTATGATACCCGATATTTAAGCACCAGTGGGCAACCCGGTTGTCTTGTGTGTTGTTGGAGTGTTGGCTTCACTGCAGCAAGTGTGTGTGGGTGAGAGAGAAAAGGAAAGAAAAAAGAAAGAAAGAAAGAAATGAAGAAAGTAGGAGGAAAGAAAGAAAAGAAGGAAAGAAGAAAGAAAGAAAGCAAGAAAGAAGGAAGAAAGAAACAGAAAGAAAGAAAGAAAGAAAGAAAGAAAGAAAGAAAGAAAGAAAGAAAGAAAGAAAGAAAGAAAGAAAGAAAGGAAGGAAGGAAGGAGGAGGACGGAAAGAAAGAAAGATTGATTCCCAGGCTACCTGCACCATCCTTTTCCTGGGGTGAACTCATGTGAGCCCTTCTAGCCAATACCTTCCCCTTGCACCTGGAAGCCTGCTTCATAATCATGAGCCACCGCGCTCAGCCCTGCCCCCTCACCCTTCCCTCTGCCCCTGCCCCTCCCCCAGCCTCCAGTGCCAGGCACCTTCCTGCAGCCTGGCAGTGCTGGATTTAGGGGCTGTGCGCGGTGCAGAGCTGGGCGCTGCTTTGCTGTTCGTCCGTCACTTCAGAGTGGTAGAAGGCACCTTCCGCAGGAGACCCCACCATGGCCCTCCGCGGCAGCCTCCGGCTGGCCCTCCTGCTGCAGGCGCTCTGCCTCTCCCTGGCTCAAGTTGTAAGTTTTTTATATTTCTCTATTTAAATGCCCCCCTCCTCCATCTGGATTGCATTTTATTTGTACTTATCCTTATAAAATATGTAATGTCCATAAAGTTTGATAATTTAGAACCAACGATTAACACAGTGGACCCTGCTTTGAGTCACCACTGAAACTGACTTCCAGCGCTTTAAAAGCGGCCCTTCTGTAGCATTAGCGCTATATAACCCAGAGCGCAGCCCAGCCTAGAACTGTCAGGGTGTTTTTACTTGTTTTGTCTTAGCCTCGAGTAAATCCCTTCTTCTGTGTCTGTCAAGAAAAGAGATCCTTCGCCTGCGAAGGATTCGGCACCTGATGCTAAACGCTTTTCGTGTTTCTTCGTTGCGTTTTGTGAGGCGCTAGCTTAGCTCACAGCATCCACCCGTACAGAGAGAGTAAATGTGCAGGACTGGCAGTGGAGGGCGTTACGGGGAGTGATCGCAGTGCAAGAGCAGAGAGAAGGCGCCGGAGCCCATGTTGAGTCCACCACCCTGCAGCAGGCAGAGCCATGCCACACTGGATGCCACCTCTGCATCTTCTGGGACACAGGACGAGTCCAAGTGAGAGCCAAGACGGCAGGAGAATTGATGCCGTGTGCAGTCTACAGGAGGCATGGCAGTGGCAGGCTAGATGGGCCTACATCAATTCAGGAGTCGTTCTTTTCCCTTCCAGGCTGCTGATACACCTGTGGACACCGGGGAAGATTAGGAAGGGGTGAGCATCCTTTCGCCGGAGAACTTCAGGGCCGCTTTTCAAAAATACCGAGGATCAGAACCGGGACCCGTCTTCTTTCTCTGTTCGCATCTGTTTGCTATTTGCTGCCGTTCTAAAGCTGCAGAGATTGAAGTGCCTGGAAGCCAAAGCACTCACAGGGATCGCTATAGGGAATTCCTCACGTATCCACCTGTCCTGAAAGTATGCAAAAGTTACCAATAAACTACCGCGTCATATGCAGAAGAGGAGGACGAAAATAGGGCGTATCAGCCATGTTATATGGTAACCTAGGTCCCGTGGGCCACCTCTGTTGCCCCCCCTCACACATTTTTTTATTCAGCAACTGGATTATAGATTCCTGTATCAGTTAAAATGTAATGTTATACTCGGGCAAGGAAGGGGTAGCTCTATAATACCTGTTGTTATTTACAGCGCCTAGAAGCCAAGACATTAAGCCAAGGAGCTCTAACGCACACAAGCCACTATTATGCCCCCATCAGTATTTGTACACCTTCCCAGAGCCTCCGCTCGGCGGGGCGGGGGAGGGGGCTGGAATGCTGCTGTGGACAGAGGGCCGCTGTTGGGCGGTAGGTGAGGTGGAGTGTGTGGTGTGCAGCAGCACAGAGGACTCTTTATGCCCGCTCGGCCAGGGAGGTTTCCTGCAGCAGGGCCACGTCTGCAGGGTTACAGCCTGGGCGCTAAGGGGAGATTAAGGCAGGAGCAGCTTAACTCAAAGAGCGCCTCGTTCCTCCGCAGACACCCCCCAGACAAAAGCATTTGGCATTCATTTGTGACAGACAAAGAGCCGTATTGACTGGCCGAGGCCAGGATGCCCCTGTCCCCAGGTCCTGCAGGGAGTCTGTTTTAACAAGCTGACCTGTGGGGTTTCGCTGCCTCATTTTACTCCGCAGTAAACGCGCAGGAGTCTCTTTGAAGAATAAATATGTCCTGAAACGAGGACTGGTGCTGGCTGTCAGCAGCGAGCACAGTCACGTGGCTTGACTCGAAGAATGTTTTCTGGGACTGCGGTGGTGGCCTCCGCTGAGCGCCCTCTGCGCTGGCTGCCGGTCTGTGGGCTGCACTGACTAACAGGGAAACGCCACTCGGGCTGGGGTGGTGTCATTCACATGCCAGACAAGGCCTGGCATAGGACTGACTTCGGCCCAGGAGCCTTCTGGCTGTACCCCAATCTCACAGGCTTCGAACTCTGCTGCCAGGATGGATGGTCTTGAAGGGTGAGTCCATCTAACTCCATGGGGGTGGGTAGTTCTTGGAGGTTTATTTGTGCTGGAAGGGCAAGCCCACTGAAGTCCATGGGAGAGATTCGGCGCTTTGACTAGATGAAAAGTAGAATAAAACAGGCCCTTCTGAGCAGCAATCCTACACAGCACTGGGGGATAGGGCGCTTCCCAGAAACACTGCTGCACTTCGAATGGCGCTGCCTGGACCGAGAGGTCTTGTGAGGATTGTAAGGAGAGAGGTACTTACCAACAGGCCTGCCCTTAATATATAGTATATTCATTCCTCAGCACGGCTGCTGCACGTTTAGTGTTACTCTAAGAATTTCTTAGCAGTATTTGTATGCCTTTAATGGAACAGTACCGACCCTTCTGAGCTACACTTTAAATGGGACAGAGCTCAAGAGAGCTGCTATGCCTTTAAATGGGACAGTGCAGGTACTTTCCAGCAGGACATCTATACTCTCTGTACTAGAGTGTGTGTATGGTTCAGTATTTCCCTTAAAGATAGACGCTATAGCACTTCCCCGCGGAACTGAAGCACTTTTAATGGGGCAGTGTCGGTCCTTCTCAGAAGGGCTGCAGCACTGGTAACGGGAGCAGCAGACTTCTCAGCAGGCCCACGCTTCTTTACTAGGACAGCAGCACTGCTATTCATTAATAGAACAGCATCGCCAATTCTTAGCAGGCCAGTATGTCACTAAATATTAGAAGTGCTCTGCAGGCCCTCTGACCTTTAGTAGGACAGTACCAGCACTTATCTTTTTGCTGAGGACGGTAGTAGCACTTTTCACCGTCTCTGCTGTACCATACAATACAAGCATTCATCAACAGACTGTCTGCACTTTAATGCAACACTATTGTCACTTCTCTGTAGCCTGATCTCCTTTTAGTATGACAACATTAGCACTTCTCTACCCACCTGAATCACTTTTCATTGGATAGTACTGGTACTACCCTGTAGTCTGCTTTTCTTTTCATAGGCCCAGACTTTGCCAGAGAAGCATCAGTATTGTACTATGCACATTTTACCAGGCTTGATATTCACCGGATAGCACAGAACCTGCCTTTCTTGCCACATCTCTTTCATGGGACTGCTGCAGTGCCAGCATGTCTTTGCAGGCCTGGTTTTGGTTTCAGTGCTGCAGTACCAGCATTCTCTGCAGGCCTCAGACACTTTTCATAGGGTAGTAACGGCACTTCTTTGGAGGTCTGCTACGCTTTGCTATATCCAGCTCTTCTTTGGAGGCCTGACACAGCTTCCACAGAGCAGTACCTGCACTATTTGCATGAGTAGTACCTTTTTTATAGGACTATCCCAGCATCTTTGGAGGCCTACAACACTTTCCATAGTGCTGCACCAGCACTTCTTTTCAGGCCTGTTACACATTTCAAAGGGCTGTAGCAGCTCTTCTTTTCAAGCCTAATGTGCTTCCTTAGGGTGGTCTCAGCTTCTTTAGAGGCCTGCAACGCTTTTCAAAGGGCAGTACCAGCACTTCTTTTCAGGCCTAATGCACTTTCTTAGGGCAGGCCCAACTTCTTTAGAAGCCTGCAACACTTTTCAAAGGGCAGTACCAGCACTTCTTTTCAGGTCTGATGCGCTTTCTTAGGGTAGTCCCAGCTTCTTTAGAGGCCTGCAATGCTTTTCAAAGGGCATTAGCAGCACTTCTTTTCAGGCCTAATGCGCTTTCCTAGGGTAGTCCCAGCTTCTTAAGAGGCCTTCAACACGTTTCATAGGACAGAATCAGCACTTCTTTTCAGGCCTCGTACACTTTTCAAAGGGCATTACCAGAACTTCTTTTCAGGCCTAATGCACTTTCTTAGGGCAGGCCCAACTTCTTTAGAAGCCTGCAACACTTTTCAAAGGGCAGTACCAGCACTTCTTTTCAGGTCTGATGCGCTTTCTTAGGGTAGTCCCAGCTTCTTTAGAGGCCTGCAATGCTTTTCAAAGGGCATTAGCAGCACTTCTTTTCAGGCCTAATGCACTTTCTTAAGGTAGTTCCAGCTTCTTTAGAGGCCTGCAATGCTTTTCAAAGGGCAGTACCAGCACTTCTTTTCAGGCCTAATGCGCTTTCCTAGGGTAGTCCCAGCTTCTTTAGAGGCCTGCAACGCCTTTCAAAGGGCAGTACCAGCACTTCTTTTCAGGCCAATTGCGCTTTCTTAGGGTAGTCCCAGCTTCTTTAGAGGCCTGCAACGCTTTTGAAAGGGCAGTACCGGCCCTTCTTTTCAGGCCTAATGCGCTTTCTTATGGTAGTCCCAGCTTCTTTAGAGGCCTGCTATGCTTTTCAAAGGGCAGTACCGACACTTCTTTTCAGGCCTAATGCGCTTTCCTAGGGTAGTCTCAGCTTCTTTAAAGGCCTGCAACACGTTTCAAAGGACAGAACCAGCACTTCTTTTCCGGCCTCGTACACTTTTCAAAGGGCAGGATCAGCACTTCTTTTCAGGCCTAAGGCACTTTCTTAGGGTAGGCCAGCTTCTTTAGAGGCCTCCAACGCCTTTCAAAGGGCAGTACCAGCACTTCGTTTCAGACCTAATGCGCTTTCTAAGGGTAGTCCCAGCTTCTTTAGCGGCCTGCAACACTTTTCAAAGGGCAGTACCAGCACTTCTTTTCAGGTCTAATGCACTTTCCTAGGGTAGTCCCAGGTTCTTTAAAGGCCTACAACACTTTTCAAAGGGCAGTAACAGCACTTCTTTTCAGGTCTAATGCGCTTTTCTAGGGTAGTCCCAGCTTCTTTAGAGGCCTGCCACACTTTTTAAAGGGCAGTACCAGCACTTCTTTTCAGGCCTCATACACTTTTCAAAGGGCAGTACCAGCACTTCTTTTCAGGCCTAATGCACTTTCTTAGGGTAGTCCCAGCTTCTTTAGAGGTCTGCAACGCTTTTCAAAGGGCAGTACCAGCACTTCTTTTCAGGCCCAATGCACTTTCTTAGGGTAGGCCCAGCTTCTTTAGAGGCCTGCAATGCTTCTCAAAGGGCAATATCAGCACTTCTTTTCAGGTCTAATGCACTTTCTTAGGGTAGTCCCAGCCTCTTGAGAGGCCTGCAATGCTTTTCAAAGGACAGTACCAGCACTTCTTTTCAGGCCCAGTGCACTTTCTTAGGATAGTCCCAGTTCCTTTAGTGGCCTGCAACACTTTTCAAAGGGCAGTACTAGCACTTCTTTTCAGGCCTAATGCAATTTCCATGGGTAGTCCCAGCTGTTTTAGAGGCCAGCAACACTTTTCAAAAGGCAGTACCAGCACTTCTTTTCAGGTCTAATGCACTTTCTTAGGATAGTCCCAGCTTCTTTAGAGGCCTGCAATGCTTGTCAAAGGGCAGTAACAGCACTTCTTTTCAGGCCTAGTACACTTTTCAGCGGGCGTTACCAGAACTTCTTTTCAGGCCTAATGCACTTTCTTAGGGTAGTCCCAGCTGCAACACATTTCATAGGCCTGCACCACTTTTCATAGGACAGTAGCAGCACTTCTTTTCAGACCTAGTGCATGCTTGATAAAACAACAGCAACACTTATTTGCAGGCATAATACATTTTTTATAGGGCTATACCAGCACTTCTTTGGAGGCTTTCAACACTTTTCATAGGACAGCACCAGCAATTGTTTTCAGTCCTCGTGCACTTTTTATAGGACAACGCCAACACTTCTTTACAGACCTAGAACACTTTTCATAAGACAGTACCAGCACTTCCTTTCAGGCCTAATACACTTTTCATAGGAAAGTACCAGCACTTTTGTGGACTCCTGCGACAGTTAGCATAGGACCTCACCAGCACATCCCAGTGTATGGTGACCACCTCCCTCCACGTCCAGATGGTCCGTGTTTCCAGTCCTTGGCTTTTGCATGAAAGCCTGATGCATTTTGGGTAGACATGTTTTGCCTGCACTGAACTAATGAGGCTAACGCCTGTGAAATCAGTGTAGTGAAAACTTCAGGACTGGAGCCGGTGTCCATAATGGCTAGGAGTGAAGTGGTGACGTTACATCCTCGCAGTGGGACAGTACAATCACATCTCAGCCACATGAATGGTGCATGTCTTCGATTTATTACTGTATTTGAATGAATGAATGAATGAAAGGATTTATAAAGCACAACAGCTGCTCCAAAAGAGTGTCCCGGTGCTACAAAACAAAGTTATCCCGGCCAGACAAGCAAAGCTAGAGACTAGAGAACAAGCAGATTTTTAAGTGTTTTCTAAAATGCGTCTCATTGATGGTTTGATGGACAGCAGAAGGTAGGTTATTCCAGGCCCTAGTTGCCGGAAGGGAGAAGGGACAGCCTTCCTGCCTGGCTAGCCTGAATTTGGGTATCTTAAACAAGAAGGCATCAGACGACCTCAGGGTTCTTCTTGGACGATAATGATGACGTCTCTATGAGATATTTGGGACTAGACCTATAGAAGGCTCTGTGGGCCAGCACCAGTGATTTAAGAAGGATATACTTTTGTACTGGTAGCCAGTGAAGTTGTTTTAGATGCCCAAATATCTACACTTGGGTGGAGATTTACTAAGTTTTTACACTGTTTTTTGCATCACAAAAGTGATGGAAATCGTCGCAAAATCTTTCTTTATTCGATTTACATTCCAGCGCTAAACTTGTTTATCGCGCTGGAAATAACGTGAAAGTAACGCAAAACACCGCATAGCGCTGCTTAGCATTACTTAGCGACAAGCAGGCGCACCATGGGTGGTGCATAGGTGTTCCCAGTAGACAAGGTTTAGCATCAGAAAACTTTGCCCTTTTGAAGTAGGAGCAAGGAAGGAGAAATGGTTTCATTTCTCCTTCCTTATTTCGCCTTCCTTTTCCAACTTTGTACGTGTGCTGCTCTCTACAGCACACACACATAGAGGGAAAAGGGTTAAAGTCAGTCTATGCATGGTATTTTGCACAGGAAGAGTACCCTTCAAGTACAAAACCTATGCGAGACTCACGGAGACACCCTTGCACTATGGCGCAAAGGTGTCTCCGTGGCACACGGCAGCTGATTTCAGCGCCGGCGCTGGGGAAAGGGGAGGAGAGTGCCATATTTCTGTAAATATTGCTCTCTCCTTTTCACGCAGCGCACTTATGGCTGCTGCGTTGCGTGAATAAGTGTTAAATCTAGCCTTTGGTGAGGTATGCACGTATGCACAATACGACTTGGTTTGTGGGTCCAATAAATGTTATCCCGACACAAACATGCGCAATGATCTGGGGTGGAAGTCTGAAACTATATACTGGACACAACAACGTATGTTGGAGGCGTTTTAACCCTTTCTTGGACTGTGTGGACTAGACCATCATGTATGAACCCAATGCCTGTATGTCGTACAGATCGAAACTGTCTATATTATTTGGTGAACGTGACAGCCCCAGCTAAAAAAGAAATAAAGCAAACTCGCTAAACATTCAGGATTTACTCATCAATGCCAGGGCCCAGGTGAATGGGGAAAAAGAGCGAAAGCAGATGGGGTGCGCAACAATAGTAATAATAAAAACAATTCTTATAGTGAGGTGGGCGTTGTATTTACAATTCAGGAGGAAAGGCTACCTTTCCACCTGGTGGCCACGTCAAACCATGCCTTCACGGCACTGTTTTCCGTCCTGGGATGTTCGTGACAACCTAATGCATTCTGGGGTTTGCAGTCTTGAGTTCTTTCATTGACAAAAAGACCCGACGGGAATGATTTCCCTAGGAACGGCAACAGTGTCTGTGACGTCATAAAGAGAGTAGGAGCACCCCACTCTTTTGTCCCCTGTTACCCTAATCATGCATCCCTTGCGTCATTTGTACCCATGTCACGTTTTCATCTGAATAGATTATTTCAGGGAGATCCCTGGCCTTAATCAGGTTTAGGTAATATTTATATACATTGGTGACCCTTTTATGGAAACTTAGACTGTGTGCCTAAGTCGGCCTACATATGAATTTTCGCTTTCTTCCATTATGCTGATTTCCTGAGGTGTTAATGAGCACGTAGCGTGTAAGACTTTTCAGCAAACGTTACAAGAAGCACGAATAATTACTGTTGTTAATATTATGATGAGCATTAATATGATGTATGTGCACTCTGTTTCTTGTACTTATGTACTTTTTCTCCGTTTTCTCTCCTTTTAGAGGGGTCCGCCAGGTGAACAAGGACCCCGTGGTCCCCCAGGCCCTGCAGGAATGCCCGGATCCGATGGCATCGACGTGAGTACACGGTTGAACTCTGGACAAAGGGGGTCTTGTTGGTTCGTCCCGCCCCATCTGGGCTGGGGAGAAGGGCAGACAGTGCTGCAGTCGACTCTACTGTCACTAGATGGCAGCAGAGACCAAGGAGAAGAGGCAGGGCATCTCTGACCAGTAATAAAAAGTCGGCTCTTTGAAACGATAACACTGCCTAGACCAAGTCTCCTAATGAAAAGAGAGAGGAATGCAGAAGAGCGAATTCCCCGGATTTAGCAATTGAAGCGCATAATCTTCTAAGAAATGCTCTTGCTTGGTGCGAAAATTATTCTTTCTAATCTTACGACCCCTTCCTGATTTCCATGAGTTGGATTCATTTTCCTATGCTAAAATAGTACCATTTCGTCTGGCCTTACACCGAGTCCTTCAACGTTTAGTTTTCCAAACATGGCACACCTTTTCCCACTAAACCTCAAGATAAGCACCCTTTTCCCAACTGTCCCTTCAATTTTTTTTTGAAAAGCGCAACCACAGTTCCCTTTCCTCCTACTAATTTGTATGAACTCTCCTTCATATTTGTTACTTCTGTGGCAGACGTACTCCATAGACTTCCGCCTGTTCTCATTCGTCAATGCGTGCACGCTGATAGGACGAACCGCAAATAACGAATTGCACAGAACGCTCGATATGAGGGCGCGCGCTCGCCTCCTTCTATGAGCTGTAAAGCGATTGAGTCAGGATGTTCATAGTTCTTGAACAGTCAAAACGTCTCGAGCCACAACCACAGAAATAAGACTACAGTTTCTGCAGAGAGTATGGGGCACAGAAAAAACCTACCTACACAGAGAAGGCACCCGATAATGTGGCACTAAGGGGAAATTATGGGGCTTGTTTACAAGCCCCTTGCGCCTCTTTTGCGTCATTTTTAAAATGGGAAAAGTGACGTACGGGTGGCGCAAGTGGCTTGTAAATCTGCATCTATGTGCCTAATTTACACACTGTATCAACTGTGATGATTGAATTGATTTCTTAAAAGTCATGATATCTAACTAATCCTGCACCGCTACACAGGAAGACTTGCCTCCCTCTGTGTATAGTCAGCCCTCTTTAAAAACCAAGATATTTTCAAAATTTATAGAAATGTACCAGGAACTGTCTCGGCTAATCTTGGATTTCTGGATCCCTTATGCAGGGTCGGACTGGGAACCCAAAGCAGCCCTGAAAAATGTTGTAAGACAAGCCCTGATACAGTGCATAGCCAGTGCAAAAAGCGACCCGGACCACTCACTTCAAAGGGAGGTTTTGGAGAGAGAAAATTTGGGAAAAAATGGTGCATTCCACAAAACATTTGTCATTCTATGTTCAATTGTATTCAGTGCTTAATTTGTAAAAATATAAGTCCCAGGGCTCTCGTCAGGCGGTCACTGAAGCTTGCACCACACATTGCCCTTGCCAGGCTGCCAACGATAATAAGAAGACAACTACTAACCATCACACTCCTACCACTGTTATATTGAAAAAGTAATTGATTGTTGTTGAAGTAATCTCTAAATTGGCCATATCGCGCCACCATGTGCGGACAGTCACAAGCGCTGGTGTTGACAATTATGTGTCAGTGCCGAGCAACGGAAGCCACTGGCACAAATTGAGCACTGATTGTATTAGCTTTTACGGCATAGTGAATGATGACTTTAATGATTTCCTTACTATCGCCCTCCAACAGTACCTCTAATCTCTCCAAAGCCCCTTTCTCACATGTATTTCATTTGTTTTATAGCACCTCACAAACCAATGTAGGGTGTCAGAGCACTTTACATCACACACACACAGACAATGAATCATACATGGGTATAGAAAATGTTACATAAGGCAAAGGGGACTACACGTTGTAGGGTTCACATGCCATCCATACTGGTTGGCACATTTTAGGAGTGCTTGGTCTGGAGAAGCACAAACTCAGGATTCAGAACATAACAAAGTGGTTAGGATTCACTTTAATAATAAGAATTTATTTCTACCCAAACAAACCTTTTTTTTTTTTTTTTAAAGCAAAATCAGGATAATGAAGGACTGGGAAAAACATAGCTTTCTAATCTTTACCATGCATCTTGCATGCAGCTCTTTGATGGCAGCTCATAACTCACTGTGCTAGATTACAATTGTAACTTAGGAACTGCACAGTAACAAAATAATCTGTTCGACAAAAGCAGTAACCCACTGAACTATGAACATAAAATATTGGGGCATATTATCAAGCACAGCTTTAAAATTATCGCCGCATTAGTGGCAGAAAACTGCCGCTAAAGTGGCGATAATGGGCTTGATAATATGCCGTAGAGAATTCCAATAGAAGCCCATGTTCACACCAGAACATGGGCTTCTATGGGAATTCTCAAGGGCATATTATCAAGCCCATTATCGCCGCTTTAGCCGCAGTTTTCTGCCGCTAAAGCAGCGATAATTTTAACGCCATTTCCTGATAATATGCCCCATTGTTCTTTGCTATGCATGGTACATATTCTTTGCAGCAGGCATATTAACTCTCTGCACTACCTTAGGTGAGTCAAAACTGCAACTAGACTAAACTCCCATCTCTCTCCAGCAGGTACGTTAATCACCAGAGTTAACTTGGCACTTTTATTGGTGCTCGAAAAACGGCTGAATATTCAAGGAACTTTGTAGTTATTTTTAAAACTGCAGCACTGCTACAAAACCAGCCCCCACTAACAAAACTGCCCCCCCACCTTCCAGCCTTCCTCAGAAACACCCAATGCCTGGTACAGCCAGTCCAGCCTCGGACCCACGTCACCTGAGCCAATCTAGGCCAGAACAGTGCCTAGATAATTGAAATCCAACACGCGCTATTGAATTCACTCATTGTCTCGTCCCTTTTCACTTCTGATGAACGCAATCACATTTTGAACTCTTGTACTCACTCATCTGCTCACCCAGTCATGCACTGATATGCTTTTTAACACATGAGTTCGCGCATTGTATTGGGACTTTTATAGTTGCATTTATTTAGCTCTTCAGACTGGGAAACAGCCTTTAGATCACATGCTTTACATCGCAGGCCATTACATCGTGGTCGTTACAATGACCACGTTGTTACAACGCTAAACATTACATCGCAAGTCGTTATAACGACTTGCTGTAGGGTGCAGAAGGTGTTGGATTTACAATCCAACAGCTTCCCAATCCAACACCTTCCCTGCTGTTGCACAAACTGGAGAAGAAATACTAAATTATACTATTCCTAAGTCCAGCGCACCCCCTACAGAAAGTCATTGAAATGACTTGCGATGTAATGGTTTGCGTTGTAACAACGCGGTCGTTGTAACAACTGCGTTGTAAAGGCAAGTGATGTAAAGCATGCATTCTAAATGTATATATTCCTTCAAACCACTAATGAGACTCTGAAGCGCTTCTGTGGGTGGATAGCATATTAGACTGTAGGCGCTTGGCTGCCAAAATGTTAATTTGTAGTATGGTGTATGTTAGACTTGGCATTTTTTGCCATGTTTCCCCTGCCTTTTTGCTGTCTAACCTCCCGGTTTTGACTCTGTTTTTGCAGGTTTAGTGTCTCTGCGCACTTTCTCACTGCGGTTCAGTGTTGAAGTGCAAGTGCGCCTGTTGTAAAATGTTATTCTGGATTGGTGTTTCCATGATTGGATGATTAGATTTACTAATCAGCCTCTAGTACAGTGCACCGTGAGTGCCCAGGGCCTGTAAATTGAATGCTGCTAGTGGGCTTGCAGCACTGGTTGTGCCACCCACACAAGCAGCCCGTAAATGTAACTATCCTGCCATTGCAGAGCCTGTGTACAGTCTGGTACGGCCATGTCGACTTGGCACGTGGATCCACTTGTCAGGCCCTAATCTTCCCTTTTCTTACATGTCAGTCACCCCTAAGGTAGGCCCAACGTACCCCTGTGGGCAGGGTGCAGTCTATATGAAAGGTAGGACCCGCCCTGGTGTGTGTGGCATGTCTTGATAGAGAATTACTGCCAATTTCGTTTTTCACTATTGGAAGGTTACCTGTTCCCATAGGACAGAATGGGGAGTTTGTTTATAACATCTTATAAACATAACTGGCCCTAGGAACAAGGTAGAGAAATAAAGTTTTATTTGCCTGAACTCAGAATCTAAAGATGCATCTTTTAGTGAAGGTGATTTTTACATTCTGTGTTTGAAAATACCACTTTTAGAAAGCAGGTATTTTATTGCTCAGTTATCCAGTGTGCCTCTGCTGGGTTTTTGGATTGACTGTTTGGCTTTGGGATGACAGGGGCTGGGAGGAGCAGTGGCTCCAGAGAGTCTAGATGGGTCAGGAATGGTCCTGGTCTGCCTTTGACAATGCTGTCTCGACCTCCTGCCAGGAAGCTGCACCAGAGAGGACAGAACTGGTTCTGGGTGGGCACAGACACTCTCTGCCCACATAGAACAAAGGATTTTGGGCTATAAAAAGTGGGGCCCAAACCTCTAAACTTTAGAACTCGCTGGAATCACAGGAACTTGCCAAGAAGAAGAGCTGGAAGAGCTGCAAGGAGGAGTACTGCCCCATTGCTGTGCTTTTGCTTTGTTGGGTTGGCCTGCAGTTGCTGCTTCTACCTTGGGCAGTGAAAGGACTGGACTGAGCTTTCTTTTACTTGTGCTGAGTATCTCCAAGGGCTGAAAGTAGAGCTTGCCTCCTGTTCTGAAGTCTCAGGGACAACAAAGACTTCACCAACCTCTGGGTACTGCTTCTGGAACCGCTGTTTCCGTTGCCACAGAGAAGGGAACCACAACCGACTCTGTCACCGACTCTGTCACTGGCTCTGTGTCATGACGGCACTGCAGACCGCCCCTTCCCAATCTCGCACCGCAACTCTGGTCTCACCGACGGCAAACACCGCCATCTCTCCTTTAGGATGGACTGGCCACTATTTAGTGGATATTCGAGTTTCTCTGCCTATGATTCCCTCTACTCCTTCGGTTAGATCGGTCCCTAGAACACACTGGAGTAATCTAAGGCTAGAGGACCTGCATCATGTGTTGACTACTGATCCGTTGGGGTCCTTGGATGAGGTTGAAACAGGCTATTACCAGTTTTGTCAATGGATTACCAGGGCGCTTGACTCCTTGATCCCGAGTATTACATCTAAATTGAGCCCTAGGAAGTCCAACCCCTGGTATGACAGTGCATTACGTGCCTTGAAAGGGAATTGTAGGCGGGCCGAGAGAGAATGGCGGAGGACTTACGATACGGCTATGAAAGCGATGTATCTGGCCACCATTAAGACTTATCATCGTGCCATATGTAGAGCTCGTGCAGCGTTCTACTCTCGGGAATTCCGTAACAGCTTGAACCCATCGAAGACCATATTCAAGGCCCTTAAAGATCTTCTGTCGAAACGAATTTCTTCCCCGGTCATGGCCTCTACCTCTCAGTGTGAGGCTTTAGCTGTTTTCTTTTTGGAGAAAGTGCAGGGCATTTACCGGACCTTTCCCTGTACAAGTCCGCTTTTGGAGGTTGTGGATATTTCTTCTGTCCCTCTTATTTTGGACTCTTTCCCCCCGCTCCTACCTGAGGCTTTTAATAGACTATCCCTAAAGATCAAATCGGGCTCTCCTTTGGATCCGGTAAGACCTGCCCTCTTCAGGGATCAGTCTTTTCTGGGGCGCTCCGCGGTCCACTCCTTGATAAACACCTTGCTGGCTACGGGCAAGGTTCCAGCTAAATGGAAGCGCGCAGTAGTTTCTCCAATTTTGAAGAAACCCTCTCTGGATCCGCTGAAGCCGGAGAGTTATCGGCCTATTTCTTTGCTTCCTTGGCCGGCAAAATTGGTGGAGGCTCATGTCAATCAGGTTCTCTCTGACCATCTCACTCGTGCTAACATCTTGGATGCTACCCAGAACGGGTTTCGTGCTGGGCACAGCACAGAGACAGCCCTTCTTGCGATGGTTGAACATCTGCGGTCGGTGCTGGATGGGGGACAGACGGCGGCGCTAGTACTATTAGATCTGAGCGCCGCCTTCAATACTGTCTCACATCGCATCCTTCTACATCGTCTTGAGGAGATAGGTATTGGGGGGTTAGCCCTTCAGTGGTTTCGGTCCTTTCTCGACGACCGGTCCTTCTGCGTTGCCATGCCACCATATCAGTCCAAATTCCATCATCTGGGCCTCGGGGTGCCTCAGGGATCCTCGCTGAGCCCCACGTTATTCAATCTTTACGTGAAACCGCTGGCTGATGTCGTCAAGCAGTGGGGCATGAATATGGTCTCATATGCGGACGACACTCAGTTGGCGGTGACCATCAGCGGGGATGCTGGTGTGGATGCCCCCAGGTTCCAGAATGGACTGAGGGCAGTGGCGAGCTGGATGAGTGCCAACTGTCTCCAGCTCAACGCTAAGAAGACCGAGGTCATGGTTGTCGGGAAGGGTAAGGAACTCTGAGGGGACAGATGGTGGCCTTCAGAACTAGGACCATCTCCAACTCCGGTCTCGGTAGTGAGAAACCTAGGAGTATGGTTGGACTCTACTTTGAGTTTCGTTGGGCACACCAAGAAAACCGCAGCTTGCTGTTTTGGGGTCCTTCGGGGCTTAGGATCTCTCCTGAAGTTTTTTGACCCTCCCACCAGGCAGCTGGTGGTTCAGGCAACTGTAATATCCCGTCTGGACTATGCCAGCTCGCTCCTGGTAGGGACAAATCAGGCAGAGATCATCCGCCTCCAACGTGTCCAAAATGCCGCTGCAAGAGCTATAGTTGGCTTGCCTAGGTCTTGCTCGGTTTCAAGTACTTTACGATCCTTACATTGGTTACCGATCAAGTCGAGAATTCACTTTAAAGTACTATGCTTGGCTTTTAAGATCATGAAAGGAGTAGCTCCTCAGATCCTTTCGAATCTCCTATCTAGCTATGTTCCGACTCGCCCTTTACGATCACTGGGCCAGGCACTAGCTGTAGTGCCGAGGTTTAAGGTCAGCCGAATAGGTGGTCGGTCTTTTCGGGTGAAAGCAGCAGCACTTTGGAACTCGCTGCCGCTCGAGATTCGTGTGATGGACGATCTTTTTCTTTTCCGTAAAGCCTTAAAAACTTTTTTGTTTTAATTTTCGCTATTTAGCTGTTCCCTCTCTTGGAATTTCTTTTTCAGTGTTTGTTGTGTTTTTTACTGGTCATGCGCCAGGACGCCCCTTAGCCGGGGCAGCTGTGCGCAATATAAATAATCATAACATAACATAACATAACACTGAACCGCTGCATGCACCTTGGTCTGTGGGCACCGCACTCCGCACCGCCTCGCTTTACTTCGCCACCCTGGTCTCACCAACGCCGTCGCTGCTGCTGACTCTACACCCATGACCGCATCGTGGTTTGGGGTACTGCTCATAAAGTTTCATGTTGCACCAACTCATCCCACACAGCCGTCTGGGCCGACCAATGCCAGCTCCCGCTAACCGGCTCTGTTGCCTGCACCGCAACCTGCCAGCACCGCATCGAGCACCGTCTCGCCCTGCACCGTAAGTCTTGGTCTCACTGACGCCGTCTGGATGATCGTCACAGAGCCGCTGCCTGCACTGCATCGAGAGGACACAGCGCCCTGCACCGCTTCCATTTTGCAATGCAACCGCGATGGTTGCCACGACCGGCTCGCACGCCTGTGTAAGCCGCAATGAGAAAGGTACTGATACCAAGTCTGTTCATGCCTTCGCTGGCCCGTATCAACACGGTCAGCTTGATTTGTTAGTGTCGGGATCTGTCAGCAGCGCCAAACAACAAATATGCCACTAACCTTTGAAGTCCTCCAGCGGGGACGAGGGATTTCAGAAAAGCCCCCCTACTCCCCTGAACGCAAACTCCCACAGAGTGACGACACACTGCTCTGAGAGGGAACACCCCAGGGAAAAGGGAAGTGGATAAAACAACAAACTATGCTGCTTAGGTAGGTATCTACTTATAATTATGTCTGGTCAAGAATCGCGGTATGTCTTCAGAAGCCACCCCACTGGTAAGTGCTATGTGTAGAAGAAAGAAGAGATGTGTGAGAAGCAGCACGGGGATACACATACATACGTAATAATAGTAGGTACTGGACTGCTACACATACTCACAAACACTTATGCAGCAATACAGGAACATCAGGTCAAGAAACGATAATCCATTCAATGAGAGAGAAATTCATCAGATAGTCACTTCTAGCACAGAGGGTAGACTAGTACAGAGGGTAGACTTTGATGGCAATAATTACGTGAAAGAGGAATCGAAGTCACACACAGTCTCGTAGGGTTAACTTCATGGTAAAGGTCATTCCACTAAATGGCCACAATCCTGAGAAATGTCACAATAAGCAAACAAGGAAACAAGGGGAGGCAGGGCTCTCTCTCAGTTAGAGGCTATAATCCATAAGGAAAATAAATACACACACTGTTAATATCACAGGGACCATCTGTACCCTGCAGCTGTTTAGATAACACAGAGTCACAAGAACAGCAAAATCAGCCCCGCACTTAGCTGCTGTGATTACCACCGGAGTGAGGCGTAAGGCAAAAACAAAGTTGTTAACTGAAGCGTATAGCACTTCACAACAAAGGTACTCGCACGCTGTTGAAGTCACAATGCAGCGAGTGTTCCAAACCGCCCAAGCTCACCCACTGTAAGGACAACAGAGCTTGGGCTGATGGAAGTCAGAGTTGCGAGAGGAGCGCTCCTGCGCATCCCTCCAGGCTTGGCAAATACCTTACGGCTTCTAAGTGGCTGCAGCAAAGACCCAGGAACTCCGGAGCCGCTGAACCCTGCGTCACGCTCCTTGGAACCCAGTCCAGCGATGAAGACACCTTCACGGCAGCAGGGGCAAAACATAGCATACGATCAGGATAGTCCAGCCAGGAAATGCTTCGATTGTCAAGTCCCGACCCCAGGAAGGAGAGGGGCTTTATAGCACACCACAACACTATGACGGTGCCGGAGTTTCCGTCCCACCTGGAGTCCCAAGGGATTCTGGGATCTGTAGGTCCCTAACCGGCGCCAGGTAACCTACGGAGGTGGAGCCATTCGTTCACCAGACACAACATCGTGCACATAGGGGATGGAAGCCCTATGTGTTGCAGGATCTAACCCCTTCACCCCCTGCCCCCGCTGGACAAGCATGACAGAACCCCCTCTCAAGGACCAACGACTCGGCGGTCGACCAGGCTTACCAGGATGCATGGCGTGAAAGCATTCCAACAGAAGGGGACAATAGAGATTGCGAACAGGCTCCCAGGTTCTATCCTCAAACCCTTTCCAGTCCACCAAATACTGCACCCTACCCCTCATCAGCCAGGAGTCCAGAAGTTCCTGTACCTCATACCTGCGTGACCATCCAACTCTATGAGAAGAGTCCTCACCTGTAATCTAGTGGTTACGGGACAGGTACGGAGTAAAAACACATGTAAGACCGGGTGTATGTGCCAGGAACAGGGTAAGGACAATCTCATGGCGACGGGGTTAACCACCCTCTCAATACTATAGAGGCCAACATACTTTGGTTTCAATTTGTCCGCCCCCTTGAGATGAAGATTCTTAGTGGCCAACCACACCTTGTCACCCACATGATAATCGGGTTCCCGAGCCCGCTTCCCGTCAGCGAAACGTTTATGTGTGTCCTGTGATGTAGCCAAGTGGTTTTTGGCATCAGTCAACACAGCTTGTAGATGAGAATGGTGTTCATGTATGGAAGGGTGATTAGAAACTATAGGCCATTCAAAAGGAAGCATGTTTGGATGGTGCCCATAAAGGCAAAAGAAAGAAAAGCAGCCCAATGTGGAATAGGACGCATTATTATAGGCGAACTCCGCCATCCTGATCAACGTGTGCCAGTCCATGGAGTTCTGCAAAGAGAAGCAGCGTAAATATTGTTCTAACGTCTGATTGAGACGTTCTGTTTTTCCATCCGTTTGAGGGTGGTAACTGGTGGACAATCTGGCTTCCACCATCATGATGTCACAAAGTACTCTCCAAAAGTGAGAGGTATACTGAGTTCCACGGTCTGTAATGAGAACACAGGGTATTCCGTGAGCCCGCACTATGTGCTGGAGAAAGGTGATAGCCAATTCAGAGGAGGTGGGCAGGTGTTTCAAGGGACTAAAGTGCCCCATTTTCGTCAGGTGGTCTATCACAACCAGGATAGTGGTATACTCTTCACTGGGTGGCATTTCCACAACAAAATCCATAGACACCGTATGCCATGGGCGAGGAGGAATGGGTAACGGATGTAACAGTCCTGTTGGTTTCGTATGACTGGCTTTTCCCGGCGCACAAATGGTACAGTTCCTCAGGTACTCCTTAGCATCCTTACGTAACTTTGGCCACCAAAAGGAACGTTCTATATAAGAAATGGTTTTGTATTCTCCCAGATGCCCTCCTATCACCAAATCATGGGCCAAGGCCAGAACTTGTAGTTGCAAGGAGGTTTCCGGTACGTATAGTGTGTGATAATGGTACAACAGATTGCCTTCTTCTGTTCAGTGTTCAGGGTCTTCTTGTTTCCAAGCCAGTTCACCCACTTCCACCAAAGACACCTTCAGGTCCGCTATGAAGTCTTGCGGTGTGATCAATGCAAAGTTCTTGCTTCGGATAGCGGTTTTGGGAAGAATAGAGGTTGACTCAGGAAGTACTTCTTGCAGACTTTCTTTGGGTTCTTCCATACGTGAGAGGGCGTCTGCCTTTCCGCTTTGTGGACCAAGATGAAACTTTATGATGAAATCATAATCAGAGAAGAAAAGAGGCCATCTCAATTGACGTGGAGTTAGGGCACTGGCGGTTTTCAAGAACATCAGATTATGGTGGTCCGTATAGATCTCCACCGTGTGACGGGCTCCCAACAAATAATGTCTCCACTCTTCGCAGGCTCTCTTGATGGCTTGCAGTGATTTGTCGGTGATGTTGTAATTGATCTCACATGGAGTGAGCTTCTTGGAGTAATAAGCCACGGGATGTAGTTGTCCTGTATCTGGATGCCGCTGTGACAATACTCCCCCTAAAGCATATTGCGTGGCATCTGTTTCAACCACAAACGGCAACTGAACATAAGGATGTAGCAAGATTGGAGCACAAGGAAAACCGTTCTTTCAGGGTTTGGAAGGACTGGTCCGCTTCTTCAGTCCATACGAAGAGGGTGTTTTTTCTCCACAATCTTGTTATAAATGATCTTGGAGAAGTCTTTGATGAAGCGCCTGTGAAAGTTGGTGAATCACAGGTAGCTCTGTACAGATTTGACATTGTGGGGAGCCTTCCACTGCATGATTGCTTCGCCTTTTCCGCCATCCATCTGGAATCCTGGTGCATTTATTACATATCCCAAGAAGTTGACGTCTTCGGCGTGGAATAGACATTTCTCCAGCTTGGCGTATAAGGCGTGGCGTTGGAGCCTGTCCAGCACTGCCTTCATGTGGATCACATGTTCTTGTGGGGTTGATGAGTAGATAAGTATGTCATTGATATAGACGATGCAGAACTTCTCTAGGTAATCGCGAAGCACCTCGTCCATAATGTACTGGAAAGCAGCAGGTACGTTGCACAGCCCGAAGGGCATTACTTGGTATTCGTATAACCCAAACTCCCTCCAGAAGGCTGTCTTCCACTCGTCACCTTTCTTCACTCTCACTTAATGGTAGGCTCCGTGTAGATCCAAATTAGTGAAGAGTCTAGCTCCCTTGAGTTGGTCCAATAGTACCGGGCTTGAGAGGCAAAGTGTAACGTTTTTTATGGCCCCCCTATTGATGGCCCTGTAGTCTAAACATTCCCTCTCATCTCCTTCCTTCTTGGGGATGAAGAAGAGAGGGGATGAGGCCGGTGACGAGGAATGTCTGATGAATCCGGACGCAAGATTTTCTTCCAAGTAATCCTTCAGCTGCTGTGTCTCTGGCTCGGTGAGGACATACACCCTACTACACAGGATGGCAGCTCTGGGAGTCAAATCGATGTGACAATCGTATGTACGATGCAGTGGAAACTGGGTAGCATTCGGTTTGTTGAACACCGGTTTGTATTCTTCGTATATCAAAGGCAACGTGGTAGAGCAGCAATACTGGATTTCTTCGCATCCAGCTGCCAAAAGACCAGCCTGCGTACCGAGGGTTCTTTCCTGACGTACATGTTCCCTGGTGCAATGTTCTTTACAGAAACTTGATTCCAGGGTGATGGTGTGGGCTGCCCAACGCACCACAGGATCGAGTAGGGTTAAACACGGCATGCCCAAGATAAGACGGAAATGTGGGGCATCAATTAAGTCAAATTGAATGGTCTTGTAGTGGTCTTCACCGAACTGCATTACCAACGGAATGGTATGATACCTCACCGATCCTGAAGTCAGCGCCGTCCCATCTATGGCCTTTACAGGTTCGGGGGAATCCTTTTTCTCACAAGGAACACCAATGTTCTGAGCGTACGTCTGGTCCATAAAATTTCCGGTTGCTCCAGAATCCAGCAAGGCAGACATCTTTAAAGGTGTTTCTTCAGTAATCCATAGCATGATATACACATTCAGATGTGCTATGGAAGACTGTATGGTGTTGGCTAATACAAAAGAGATTACTTCTTGTTGGTCACCCAAGCTAAGAACCTCGTTCTGACTCGGGCTCTTTAGTTTTACGTCGCCTCTTTTTTCTTCGGTTGTTGAAGCACCACTGCTTGCATCCCTTGGGTGCTCTGCCTTTCTGGGAATCTATTGCGGGCTCTGCATTCCTTGATGAAGTGCCCGCTTTTTCCACAATAAAGACACAACTTCTGTTTCCGTCTCTTTTCTTTTTCTTCAGCTGTAAGAGGCCCCTGGATTCCATTGATTTGCATGGGCTCTGTTCCCTCAGACGCTCTGGCATGTTTCTCGAAGACGGGTTTAGGTCTTTGAAGGTAGTAACAGTTCTCGCCATGATTCTTGTCCCCTTTCCTTTCCTGTAGCCGGTGATCCAATTGCACCATGAGATCAATCAGCTCATCAAAGGACTGGGGCAGCTGAACCACCTGAGACAAGACGTCTTGCAGATCCCCATGCAATCCTTGGTAAAACAGAGTGATGCGTTTTTTGAGGGGCCCATCGGTTTCCACCAGGAGTCGGTTAAACATTGTTATATAATTGAACAAATCTTGGGATCCCTGCCTGAGGGTTATTAGTTCTCGGTCCAGAGTCATAACATGTGATTTGCGGTCGAACAATTTCCTCATTTCAAGGCAAAAGTTCGGAAAATTGTACAGGATGGGGTCATCTCGCTCGATCAGTGGAATAGTCCAACTAGCTGCATTACTCCCCATATAGAACATCACAAATGCTGTCTTAGCCTGTTCCTCCTGGAACACTGTAGGTTTACATAGGAAGTGTAACGGGCATTGACTTAGAAAGACTTAGAATTACTTTGGATCCCCAAAAAAGCATTCAGGAGGTGCCGAAGGGATCCCAGTATTCTGTACTACTTCGATAGTTGGAGTAGGCTCAGTAGAAAGAGGGGATGCTTGTGCCACAGAAAATAACCCTGTTCCCTGCATTTTACCATTAGTGTGTGTGTGTGTAGCATGTACCGGAGGAGGTAGGGTCCACTCTCTAATGTAAGTCCCTGTCCCTGTACTATCGAGTTTGCCCTTTCGGGACAGGCCTGCCACTTCTCTCCGTAACGTACCCATCTCTTTCCTTAACTCTTGGTTTTCTGACCGGGAGGTGTGTACCTCTAACTGAAGAGATGTAATGCTCTCCAAGAGAGAAGACAAAACTGTGTTGGTGTCCATCGTCCAGGCTGGGTAACAGTCTTGGGCTTGACAATCTGTCGGGATCTGTTAGCAGTGCCAAACAACAAATATGCCACTAACAATTTGAAGTCCTCTGGCGGGGACGAGGGGTCGCAGAAAAGCCCCCTTACTCCCCTGAGCGCAGACTCCCACAGAGTGACGACTCACTGCTCTGAGAGGGAACACCCCGGGGTAAAGGGAAGTGGACAAAACAACAAACAATGCTGTTTAGGTAGGTGTCTTCTTATACCTCTGTCTGGTCAAGAATCGCGGTATGTCTTCAGAAGTCACTCCACCGGAAAGCGCTGTGTGTAGAAGAAAGAAGAGATGTGTGAGAAGCAGCACAGGGATACACATACATACGTAATAATAGTAGGTACTGGACTGCTACACATACTCACAAACACTTATGCAGCTATAGATGAACATCAGGTCAAGAAACGATAATCCATTCAATGAGAGAGAAATTCATCAGATAGTCAGTTGTAGCTCATGTACGGAGGGTAGACTTTGCTGGCAATAATTACGTGAGGGTGGAATCAAAGTCACACACAGGCTCATAGGGTAACTTCATGGCAAAGGTAATTCCACTAAACTGCCAAAATCCTGAGAAATGTCACGATAAGCAAACAAGAAAACGAGCCGAGACAGGGCTCCCTTTCCGCGGCTACAATCCATAAGGAAAATAAATATACATGCTGTTAATATCACAGCAGCCATCTGTACCCCGCAGCTGTTTAGACAACACAGAGTCACAATATCATCAAAAGCCGCCCCTTTGATTACCAGCGGAGTAGGGCATAAGGGAAAAACAAGGCTGGTAATTCAAGCGCATAGCACTTCACAAGGAAGGTACTCGCACGCTGTTGAAGTCACAACGCAGCGAGTATTGCAAACCGACCAAGCTCACCCGCTGTAAGGACAATGGAGCTGGGCTGATGGGGGTCAGAGTTGCGAGAGGAGCGCTCCTGCGCTTCCCTCCTGGCTTGGCAAATACCTTACGGCTTCTAAGTGGCCGCAGCAAAGAACCAGGAACTCCGGGGCCGCTGAACCCTGTGTCACGCTCCTTGGAACCCAGTCCAGTGATGAAGACCAGCCCTGGGCGTAGTGGGGCTACGTGGAGCAGCGTGTAGTGTGGCAAAATCTACGCACACTCGCGCGCTCCGCGTAGCCCCACTACGCACCACCCGCCGCCCACCCGCCCTCATTTAAAAATACTTAAAAGAATATCAAAAGTAAATAAAAGACCTTACCTGAAGTGTGGCATCCCGGGGCTCCCTCTTCTTGCTTGCCGGTAACTTCTTCACAGAAATGCGCATGCGCGGACGCCTGCGCATTTCTCATGAGAAATGCGCATGCGCGGGCGTCCGCGCATGCGCATTTCTGTGAAGAAGTTACCGGCAAGCAAGCAGAGGGAGCCCCGGGACGCCGCACTTCAGGTAAGGTCTTTAATTTACTTTTTATATTCTTTTAAGTAGTTTTAAATGAGGGCGGGCGGGCGGCGGGTGGCGGGCAGCTTCGCTTCGCAGCGGCTTGGGCGTAGCGCTGCCTGCTACACCTACTTCATAAACGGCGAAGCAGGCAGCGCTACGTGCACTCTGTGGGCGAAGCGTAGCACGCCGCCCACCCTTAATGAAGACACCTTCTCGGCAGCAGAGGCAAAACACAGCATACGATCAGGATAGTCCAGCCAGGAAATGCGTTGATTGTCAATCCCCGACCCCAAGAAGGGGAGGGGCTTTATAGCGCACCGCAACTTCATGACGGTGCCGGAGTTTCCGTCCCGCATGGTGTCTCAAGGGATTCTGGGATCTGTAGGTCCCTAACAGGCAACAGGTAACCAACGGAGGTGGAGCCATTCGTTCACCAGACACAACATACTACACACAGGGGATGGAAGCCCTATGTGTTGCAGGAGCTAACCCCTTCGACCCATGCCTCCTCTGGACAAACATGACAGATAGACTATGTTGTTTAATGTTTTCAGCATCGCGGTTAGCCCGGACGGAGCTGCCGACTCGTACAAACTATGTTTTTCAAGTATTCTTGCAAAGTATACCTTTTTAAGTATTGTATTGTGGATTATAACAGTTTTGTTCTTGTTTTAAGTATATAAAATATTGGATATTTTTCTAAAACTGGTGTGGTGTCCTTTTGTACTGTTTTTACTGTATTACTGTTGGTTTTGTGCAAATGCTTTACACACTGCCTCTAAGATAAGCCTTACTGCTCGTGCCAAGCTACCAAGGGAGTGAGCAGGGGTTATTTTATGAGTGTAACTCCCTTATCCTGATTCGAAGGAGGGTCCTTACTTGGACAAAGGTGCAAACCCTTGCCAACTAGAGGCCTCCATTTCTAACAGTGGATGTGGAAACAGTTGTGTTGTGCGTGATGACCACCATATCCTCTCATGGACTGCTGCATCTTAGTATTTAGTGGAGTGAAGAGGAGTAAGGGACAGAAGAACCATTGAGCTTTATATTACTGTTGTGGTTGTTAGGAAGTGTGAGGTCTATGAGTGCTGCAATGAGGAGTTAAGGAGTGAATGGCACTTCTCATATTGCTGCCATGGTGTAATTGTGTTTATTCTTGCAGCAAAGTGACACAGACTGAGAGATAGTAGGACATGTGTTTGTGTCTACCATCCTTGCGTGGAAATGGTTATCAGTTCTTGCATGAATGCGATTGTGGGTCATCTGATGTTGAAACTTTTCTTGCATAGTTAATTTGTTCTGTTAATTGTTAGGTTTTATGTTGCATCATCTGTTTGGGAAGAGCATGGTATTTACTTCCTTTGAGAATTCCAAGTTATCTTGGATATTTCTTGACATTGCGGGGAGGCCTTTCCCTAGTTCCCTGCTTGGATAGAGAATGAAGTTCTCATTGTAGGAGGAACTGATCAATCATGATAATCCAGAACAGAGGTTTCTGTTCCATGAGAATCTTTTGAGCTACACTTGAAAGAAAGATGGGCTACTACCGTGAGTGGCTCTAAGGACAAATCTCGGCGTGTTGAAGGTAAAGCTAATGTTTATGCAGAGATAGTGGAAGGCTTGCTGCACTGGCATCATTGACTTTTATAGGCGAAGAAATAAGGGCTGTCTTGCTGGATCCTTTAAGGCGTCTACGAAGAAGTGGGAGTGGTGCCTCTAGTTAGAGACAATGTACATCGACTAGTTGCGACATGACGTGGGCGATGGTGGCCTGCATCTTCTGAGGGTAGCACAGAGGAGGGAAAAAGCAGGACAGAGAAAGCACTTCTTGTAGCTTGGTTCTCTTCGGGGACTAGAGTTCTCGATCGCTCCCAGAAGCCTTCCTTCAGTTGACGTCACGGTCTAGGGTCCAGTTACTGACCTCAGATGCTGGTAGACTGGTAGCATTATACACTGGTTAGGATCTTAGTTTGGGAAAAGTTAGGTTTAAGGGGGAGACTGATCATCCACTCATCAAAGAGTCGCAGGAGCCTGCATCCTTCCAGTTTTAAGATGTAGGATGCTCTCTGTTGTGGGTGTAGTTGTATTTAGCATGCTCTGTGTGTTGTGGATGTAGCTGCAGCAGAGCTGGGTGATGTGTCTAATGAGATCTGGTATCATTGTGAGGACGAGGTTGAAGAGGCATGGTGTTGTGATCACGCCTTTGGGCGTGTCTTTAACCCCTTCAGCGCGGCGCGGATTACCGCGCTGTGCTGAAGGTTCAATTGCGCGGGCGGGGCCATGGCGGAGCGGTACCGTCATACGCACAGCGCAACCGATGCGCCTGACGGAACCGCTCCGTCATGCGCATCGAAGGGGTTAAAATTGGCCTCCCATGTCTGATTACTGGTTCTTTTGATTTTCCATGTGCTTAGTTGGTCTTATGCCCAGGGACCATTTAATTAATTATGTAACTGAAGTTTTGCCCACCTCCCTTAAGTCTCTGCTAAAATTTTAAGTGGTCAGATGTAGTATAGAAAAAACAATTGCTGCTTCTATTATGCATTCAGTGTTGTGGTTTCAAGACCAGGGATGTTGCTCGTCCTTTTAACTGCAAGCGGGAAGAGAACGCATGTGTGATTATTCTCTATCTCATGTAGCTTTACGGAATGGCACCATAATGTTGAAGACACACACTAGAATTGATCTGCTCATCAGAATAAATGTAAAACGGATGCATATGAATGTCAATACTACGAATAGACATATGGATATTAATGAAGGGATGCCCTGATTAACATGAAGGTGAAACACCTATTGGCATTTTTTGAGTTTTGATATTATGAACATTAACAGAAATAATAGATGTATTAAATTATTAATACATTGCAAATTATGAATGCATAATTCAAGTGACAATTTTTTTTTCTATATTACATCTGAGCAGTTAAAAATTTAGAAGAGATTCAAGGGAGGTGAAACAAAATTCAGTTAAACAAGCCTTGGGGTATGCCAGATTTTGTGCTGAAAGGAGCTGATGTTATTGGAGGTAGGAGGAAGATGCTAGTCCTGCTGTTCATGTAAGAAGGGATCAAATCTAAGGCATGCTGCCTTTGGTACAGTGGTTCTTATGGATCAGTAATATGGCCTGGTGGTGTACCATGTCAAAGGCCGTAAAGTAACCAGTGTATTTTGTCCACAGTCATTTTCAAGCCGCCCAAGATCTGTGTCATGTGGAACTCAGTGCTTGTGTCTGAGTAAAAGCTTGTTTCTAGTCCTGGGCAAAATATACATTATTCTGGCTAAATTCAGCACATTTGGGCTAATGTTTGTTATATGAAATTTCCCAAATAACGCTATTATGCTACTTCTTGTTATTATAACTCGCCGTTTGCAGCAAAAATTTACTGTGAACGCACAATTCATGGTAAAATTTTACCACAAGCCCACTGGAACAATGGACCACAAGTGGTTGTTGTTCGTCGTCCTTTTGATTAAATGCCTGAATGCCTGTGCCAAAAGTTGATGAGTGGATGTCCTCTGTACTGAAAGATTGTGTGAAATGATGGATTTACATTTCACATAATAAAGCCTAATTTCGCTGTCATAATTTCGCGCAATTACGCGAAAATAAATGCCGCGAATTTTGCGCGCCACTACTAGTTTTTTCATGTTCAGAGTGTAAGTTGATTCCTTCCACGAATTCTGAGGTCTGGAAGAATGCAGTTCTTTCAATGAGTTTGAATCGGCCATTGGAGGCCGGTGAGATAGCCGTCTGGATGTGCGACGATGCCAAGGTACTTTTAATGATGAGAGATCTGATGTAGAAGGCCCTTAGGATGGGAGGGAAGAGTCCGGAAGATGGTGAGTTGTAGCATATCGTTCTTGCTTGGAAAAAGGCAGTTGTTAACATGTAGGATTTTCTTGAAGATTTGTGTTAGGCAAGAGTCTGCTAGGGAACCAGGAACCTCTTTGCCATGACTAAATCCTTGAACTCAGACTCAGGGAGCCGTTTCAAGGAGGTCTGATACTGGTGTTTGCCTGAGCAAGTTCTCTTGTTAACTCCTGTAATTTTTGGCTGCTTTCTGTGCATCTTGGTCCTGAGATACTCTGTCAGGTTCGCTGTTTTTGAGAAACGTTTGTTTGCAATGGCATCTTGGAATGCTTGCAAGAGTGTGCTTTTGGTTGTAGTGTGATCTCGGTTGTGGTATTCCAAGAGGATTCTAGAGAGTAGGGGATTTTGCGTTCTTAATGGTCGACTTGTCGATCCTGCTGTGGCATCAGAACCGTGTTTTATCACTTCTTCTGTTTCCAGCTTCTTTATTTTTTCATTGAGTCATGTGATTTTTCCCCCATGGGTATGGTGTGTGAACGTTCTCAGGGAGTCAGTTTGTTGTAACCTTTATATAATCTTTTGTACATGTTTAACCTCTGTTAAGTGGTTGTGGGAGGGTGGTGGAGAGGTGATAGTCAAGTGGTGAGAGGTTGAGCTCATGCACTCAGTAATATCTACAACTATCCACTAGCCCACTTATGTACTCACTCAACTAGCTACTCACAACTCCACTGACATTATCAGTCCCATGCACACACATTCACTCAATCACACACTCAGATTCACACTTATGTGCTAACTCACTTAGACACATACGTATTTGAGCCGGGCCTTGTTTACTCCCTCACACACTCGCTCTTGTGTTCAGCTGCGCAAAAGGACACACATGCATTGATTCACATGGTCACTAACATTAACATTTTCACTCAGTAACAAATTATCTTGCATGGGTTCAGCCAGTTACTCCAATACAGGGAACCCATAGATGAGTCTATCAATCATTCATGTAAAGTTACATGTCGAAACTCTATTTATCATAGAAAATTGATGTCTGACCCAACCAGTCAGAACAACTCCTGATCTACCAGAAACAATATGCATTTGGGGATATGAGCTAAGAGTTGTTGGACATGGAGTAAGAAGTACAATAACTAAGGAACCTTTATAAGACGTGTGGCCTGCACAAATAGGTGGTATAAACAGAATCTCCGTAAATAGACAGTACAGCTGTGATCAACAAACCAATATGTTTTTATATTATTTAATAGAAATATATCACACCCTGCGCAGCGGCTATTGACAGCAATACATATGGGAAGGTACAAGCAGGTCATTCACCATGTTAAAAATAAACATGCTTCATCAGACAGGACAACCCCCACCCTCGCGCCCCGGCCAGCTGCACCACCCGCACAGGCTTAGGCCAATGAACAACTTCTATAACTCTACCCTGCATCTCTCCTCTTCCTCACGCATCACTGAATACCCAATGGCCACTTACTTTTCAATGTTATCACGATGTTTCTCTTCTCGTGCCCAAGTGCTGGCCCCTTTTCAATTATCCATTGAAATGAATTGGGCTGATGGTATAGTTCAAAGGGTCGTATGGAGGCCTTTAGGAACCTGTGACATTTCTTTTCATGAAATTTAGCGAACATTTTGTGAATTTTCACAGAATTTGTGTAACAAATTGTTGCCATGTCGCGCATGGAAATGGACATTTTATGCAGGGGCATACCTCACCTTATATAGTCATGTTAGGAACCGATGTGGAGAACTGGTTCAAGGAGAAATTGCATCCGGCAGGGCATTTTCTACTCCCCAAAGACATCTTCTCGCGCCAGCTTCCCATGGAGGGAAAATGTACTTAATTTGTAGGCATAAAATCTCAATGATACCTACTTGCAGCAGGACGATGGTCACTTTTTAGCATTATAAATTAATGTACAGCTGTAGTCTAGTTTTGCCTATCACTTCACTCTGTTTTAATAAAATGTACCGTTTTCTACCAGGCTCCAAATTATATTTTTATTCCAAAAAGATTCAATGAACATAAGATCCTGGTTGGTGTTTGTAAATGAGGGTCACTGCAAAGGTTGTTCCCTCAAAGGCGATCCCACCAGCAGGCTACACTCATTTTTAGTAAATACATTGAACATATCTTCTCTTCTGGACTCAGTCATCCACTAGTCCACTTCTTCCTCCAGAGGCAAAATGGATAAGTGGAAAGTCAGGGGAAGGAAGGTCAACCAAGGGACTGCGTAAACCCGAACCTGGACCGGTGCTTAATTTGAGCCGGTAGTTTCCGGTGCTCGGCACCGGCACTTAATTGGCAACACCGGCGCTAATGGCAGTCTGCCACATGGTGGCGCTTTTTGTGTAATTTAAAGAGCATCATGACAACAATTCTTTATCAATTCTACATACTTTAAAAAAGACTCGTACCCGCAACCCAGGCTATTTTGCTTTCATTTCAAGCAAAATTCTGACTTTAAAGCCTTTCTAGGTAAAAAGTGCCACTCCGCTTTTCAGCAGTATCCTTCGGACACGCTGTACACACAGACACTCCCAGCCTTCTCATAGCGCACTCTCTGTTAGGGGGGTTGTAGTTTTGTAGAGACTGGAGCTTGGTAGTATTCTAGTGAGCAGAAGTCATGTTTATGAGTTTAGAAGGATGAAAAGGAGAGGTGTCGGAAATAAGATGTGAACCAATGCTCTTCTAATTTCAAAAGAATGACACATTAGGAGCATTTACCCACTGAGTCATCGATTCATGACTCCCATATCAGCTTCCTGACTGTAAAGCAAGTGAGAGACGCCAGGGGATTAAAAAGCCCTTTCCAAGTTTTGCATGTACCACGCATGTCTCCGCTGGTGTGGGGCCTCGGCAGATGAATGTGTCTGCTTCAAACCACTGTGTAGTCTATGAGCTCTAGAAAGGATTCCTAGTGAGAGAACTCAGAGGGTTCATGCGTTTGTTGCAGAGATCGAGGCGCATTCCGCGGGTATCAAGTTATCCCTCTACTTCAAAGCACTATCTGCTGGATGTAATGTAAATGCACGCTCCAGCTCTCACCCCTTTACCAGACAGGGCACCTCTTACTGAAAAATAGCAGTGACATGCAGCACCTCTGGATAGTTTACATCAATAGAAAGTATCAACGTCAAAGAACAAGCATTAGCAAAGCCAAAATGTCTGCTCGTTGCATAGAGGTATCTTGGTTATTTACCTATTTCATTTTTTAATCTCTTTTAATTGTAGGCATATGAATGCACATGTAGCCTCCTAAACGTAGCCGGTATATCATCTATGCTTGTAATACACATTTTTTAAATTAAAAAGCATTCACTGAAGTTGCCATTTTACTAGTGATGTTTTTTCAAAATAGTAGGCGTTTTGGTTATGCCATGTATTGTCTTATTATTTACGAGAAAGAAAAGAATGCACGAACATCCAAATAGGCGCTCAAACTGCAGGCAGCTAAAGTGTTGCATTTTTACTTAAACACTTTATAACATGGAGACAGAAAATAAGTCGTCATCTAACTGGGCACACGAAGTGCATGGAACTTAAAGAGCAGGTATTTAAAATCAATATTAATACAATATACACCATTTGAATCAGATTTGTAACGTGAATCAGATTTGTAATGAAAGAGAAAGGACCTATTTTTTGGCGGATGTGAACAATTTGCCCAGGTTTTGTGAAGTGTCTGTCAGTGAAAGGAGCCCATGAGTAAAGTGAACTGACCCACTGCATCAAGCAGTATCCTGTGGTGGGCAGATGCAAAATGTGAGTGACAGTTTAATAGACCAGTAAATGAAGCCCATTGACTAAAAGCCCCTCTATGTATGCATATTATGAGTGAATGCTTTGGGAAAAAAATAACAAGGCTAGATAGTTAAAGCTGACAAAAAGGCCAGTCATAAAATGTATACCCCACTATATCAACTATACATACATCCTTAAGTAGCACAAGACAAGTTTACTGCAGCGAATAGGGGATTACTTTAAAGACAAAATATAGGACCTGAAAATAACACAAAAAACACCCAGTAGCATTCGTACCAGACACAAATTCCCAATGCAGAACTCTGAAGCTAAATGGCGCAATATGCAGATACACTGAAAACAAAATGCCTAGCTGCACCGACTTAGAGAGATCTGCCGGAAGGCATCAAATCTGCCTCAAGGCTGAAATGTAAGTTGTCTTGTAAGACTATCTATGACACCTCTTCAATCAGTTCATCGGGTTTTGTGCGCTTCCAACTTTGCAGTAATATTCATCGGATAACTCATAAAGCTTTGAACCCAAAGGCCATTTGAAGATGCACCACTGAAGGCAAACATTTGCAAAGCCAATATGTCTGGTGTGTATTTAAAGAACGGACTAAAATATTTTTTTAAAGCCTGCTGCGGTGAAAAAACGAAACAATAAATACTTTTTAAATATAATGCATATTTGAGATAAAGTTTAATGTGCGACGATTAAGTGTACCTTTGAGAAGTAAAATGGTCCCATACGCATTGCAATGCATTTACCCTGTAGGAGGGAGAATGATGTACCAAGCAGCCAATAGGCATGAGATGAGAGAGAAGCATTCCTTTGGGCGTAGCCAAGGCCACTCTATAGTTTAAAGAGCTGGTAATAATATGTCTTGCATACAGATGCATTTTCTAGCCAGATCTAATAAAAATGGGTCTAAAAGAGAGAGAAAAGAAGTGGTCATGTTGATCTGTGTTACACTCACAAATATTGCCATCAATCCAAAAATTGTGCACAATAAAAGAAAGGGTGTCGTTACGGTACCAGTTTCATCACACCTCAACACTGCTCAAACTTACAAGCATATGTTTTTTCTATTTTACTAGTTCCAGTACATTCCGATAGATTTTCTTTGCTGTATCAATCTTTCTCCTATACTAATATTACTTTTGGGAATATTAAACAATGGCTTTAAGTTGTTATTCTCTGTAATAAAAAAAATGCAGCAGTAGTTTTTACTTACGTCAACACTATGTCATGCCACCTACAATGTTTCTGTTTTTGTACCCTTTGCATATGTGCCTTATGCAACATACGTTTTGGGCACCTACTTCAAAACTGACAGAGCTACACACACAGACTCATGACATACCAATATCTAGCGGACGGGTTATTGACCCCATGGGAGAGTGTATTTACTATTGTAAGTCACCACATGCCTTGAGAATGTAATAAGACCGAAAACAAATATAAGTGCCCCTTTTTCAGTATTTTCACTTCCCCGAAGTAGCTAAACACTCTACGGGGACCAATCCCCGTAGCCCGCTGCCCCTTATAGAGATGGTGTTTTATCTATGTTTGTCAGAGTTTACCAAATTTGTAAGGATCGGTCCAGTCCTCATAGCATGGGTTAAACAAAAACTCGCTCTCTCGACCTATTTCAGTGAGGTGCTCTATGTTGTAGCCTTTCACTGTCTTTGTTGACATGGTTGCCTTAGTTTTGTACATCTAGGATATCCTAATAAACAATTATTGCAAAAAAAAAAAAAAACAAATACTACATAAATCAGAGTAGTATGTCACAAGATTGAGGTCAATAATACCTACCTGCACATTTGTCAACTACACTGTAACAACTTCTAACGTATTGTTGAGGTAAGCGGAATAAAGATGTACAGATCTACTTTTCTTAATCCCATGTATGCTTGCCACGGCAGTGTATTGGTAGCCGATACTATGCTGCCATTGTAAGTGCAGGCTGGTGTTAAAATGTCAGTATTGTGGCAGAACACCATGAAACAGTGCATCCAAAAGACACATTATATCATTTCAATGCCCAGTGTTTCAAACGTCCATCACTATGTAGATCATGTGACACCTCCAGTCACATCTATTAGGTATGTAGGATGTGGTGAGCCCTGGCAAATCTGTGACCTAACACATCCAGAATCCATACACACCCTTTCCCTCCAATCAATAAATAAAAAGAGAAAATCTCTTCAAAATTCAGTGTATTTTTCTAACATGCGGAAGAATTGTCCACAGTAAGATAGACAGACATTTATTAAAAATGATAGTTTTTAGAATCATTCATGGCCCGCCCCCACCAGCAATGCCATTGGTGAACTAAGAGGCAAGTCAGTAGTCATGTAAATCCTAAAAGTTATATCACTTCTTCGTTTAGCTGGAGCAACAGTACAGTCTATTAAATCCAATCTCAGAGGCGCTTGTACAATGGACATCCTGAACTCAAGCATTTAAAAGCGCGCTCATATGTGATAATTAAGAAAAAGGAGGCTCATTGAAATACAATATTTGCATAGGATCACACAATTTGAACAAGCAGGGAAGCCATTATTGATTCCGGGTTATCTGGTTTCACATTTTGAAATTGCGCCACCAGATGGGTATCTCTGTCCCTCTCTTCCATTTACATTAAAAGTCACTGTTTTGTCTTTCATTCTGGGCCCAGGAAGAGAAAAACTGACACAGAGATCCCAGACTCCATTTGAGCCCCCAGACCCAACTACCAAGCCAAGAATACAACACTGCCCCTGAAGCTTCATATGAATCGTTTACTTGGCTCAAAATCGGACTAGTAATGGTAGAAGGAGTCAATGACATCCAGACTAGGACTTGGATCCTGGCATATTGTGGAAAGGATGCCACAGGGGTATTGAATACTGGATTTAATATGCAATTGCTACAATTATGATAATCAATTGCATCTCAATCCACACTCTCTGTTAAGATGGAGGAGATGCTATTAATCAGAGTTAATTTCAGTCCTTCCTCCAGATGAAAGTTTTCTTACTAATCTTGGACTGAGCAGTCGTGGTCTTGCCTTTGGTCCTACCAGTGGAAGGGGAGGTAATTGGTCTCATACCTGCCCCACCCCTTCTGACCTCACTTGTTCCTAAGGACTTGCCACCTTTAAAATAAGAACCTTTTCCTTTTCTTCAGCAAGGCATGTGACAAAATGGCACTCATGCAGTTGGAGAAATATTCTCTCCTCCTTTCGTCTGGTGACGGATCTCTGTTCCACCCTTACTCATTACTGTACTTGATGCGGGAACTCCCTTGGTCTGTAGCTCCAGACCACACAGTAATGATGCTTCCACCACTCAATCGGCCTCTTCAGCCATGTCTGCTGCATGTGAGTGCTTTCTGGTCGCCTGATGACACCTGCAGTGTGTGGGGGAGACTTTAAGGACTGTGAGGGGGCATCAGGGATTGTGATACTCATGAATTACTCTATACACCATGTAAACCTGTGCTGGCTGGTAAATTTCACCCCTTAAACTCTGACTGAGATGTAAATTGGGGCAGGGACTCATTCCCACTTTCAATAGCAAGATTCATTTATGACTTACTAAACTAGGTCACTATCACCTCCAACACCTTCATAACAGGCAAACAGACTACCACAGACCGCGGTTCCTCTCACAGCCGCTCTTATACTCATGTGAACATGGAAGATGAAGCGGGGCACCTCTTTCTGTGCATCTTGGGATGGGCAGGTGTAAGCTCCAAGGGTCATTCTTTATAGACTCCCAAGTTTGTTTCAGGAAACCTCAAATTCTTGGTGTAGCTCAATCAGGCCTACCCTGAAGAGGATCTTCACAGTTGGCAGACGTGGACATTACACATATTCTCGCCTATGTTCCCTCTTTGGATGGTCGGATGGTCCTCCCTTAGTTACTGATGCTGCACTGGTCTCTGCTGTCTGTGAACCTTTTTTCATATATCTCCGTGCAGGGGAGTAGTTATAATTAGTGCAGCAGGTCTAGTGGCACCGAGCGTGAATTATTCCGAGTCAGCTGCACCTGCAGCCTCCATGTGGCTGCCAAATAACACCGATTATGGATGTCCTTTACTATCCAACTAGGGGTGAGCGGATTTTCTTTGCTTGCATTAGGGCCCATGGCAACCTTGTTATGGCACTGCCTGGACCAACAGTCGATTTCACTGAAAAACTAATAATCACAACGTGTGTTAATCTTCACCTCTGTGGACAGCTACAGCTAACATGCCAAGGGTTGGAAAGACACAAAAACTGAACCCCCAGCCTACCTCCACGGATCTGGTGTTTGCCCACATTAGTAGGCATATGCTACTTTTCTTTTGTTGGATTGGCGAAGGGACGCCTGTTTTCTTTCCTGTGCTGTATCTGTGATGAAGTATGCCTGCACACCTGCTTCCTGCGAGGTACCTGCTGTGGTGTGTGAGGGGAGGAAGCTGGAGCTTGTCCTAGCACTGTCCTTCATCTTACTGTTTGTGCACGGCTGCATCTTATGTTGCCCATTTGCTGTGAAGTGTTAACTGCTGCTGCATGTTCTGTGCCCCATTGAAGGTGGCAGGGGCTCTGCCTGTGCTGTGTCTCTTCTATATGTTTGTTGCGTCCATGCGTGATAGAAGCTTGCACGTTTGTAGTCCACGCTGTGTATGCTTTGTATGGGTATAGCAGACGTACAGGGGAATATTTACTAGAAAATGTCGGTGCGCGGTGTTACGCCAAAATTGTTAACGTTGTGCTCCAACATTTTTGAAACGCATGGATGAGCCGTATTTACAAAAATTAGGCACACCCCTGTGCTTCCCTAGCGCTGGCACTAAAAAAGCTGCCTAGCACCAGCGCAGGCACCTTTGCGCCATGTTGCATGGGTGCCTGCACGGGCGATTGTTTTTGTGCAGGAAGAGACACATTCCTGCACATAAACAATCTTTAAAGGTGATTTGCTGTTTCTATGTGTTCTGCAGAATGCAGCAGACACAGAGAGAACAAAATACGAGGAGAAATGATTAATTTCTCCTATTATTGCCATCCTAAGACCAGGTTTTACCTGGCTTTAATTTTTGGTGCTGCCCCAGCCTTGTAAATATGGGGCAGCGTCAAAAAGCAACGGTTGTTGCGGAGGAAAACCTACAGCAACACCCATTGCCCGCCCCTTTGCCACATCAGGCTGCTGCGTTAAGGGGCATATTTACAAGGTGGCGTTAAGCTTCCTTAAGTGGCTTAAAGCCACTTTGTAAGTATGGGGAATAGAGAAACACCACCAGAGCGTCGGAAAAATTGACGCTCAGGTGGTGTTAGGAGCTTGTAAGTATGCCCCTTGGTTCTGTAGTTCATGCTGTACCTGTTACGTGTGAAGGAATCCCGAACTACAGCTACTAATCCTGCACCTGTTCTGTTGGAGAGTGAATGACATTTGCACTACTGTAGTTTGTGCTGTCCCTGTCCTGTGTGATGTTGGAGTGCACTGCTGAGACCAGTACTTTGTGTGTGAGAGAAGTTAGCTCTGCTGTCACTCACATACATGCCTCGTCTGTGCTGCTGCTCTCCGCACTGTATCTATTCTTGGTGTCAGGAAAAAAACCTTGAACAGCACTGCCCATTTTGTACCTGCTCTGTGTACTAGATGCGAGTTCTGTGCAAAGTAGGTTTACCTTGCTTGTGTTGTACTTTCTCTCATTTTGTGAGGGAAGTATTCACTCCTGGTACCGTGTTTGAGGGAAGTTTAAATTGTTGCTGTTGGTGCTGTATTTGTTCTGTGCATAAAGGAAGCTTGCACTACAGCTGCCTGTTATTTATTTACCCTGCGTATAAGGTAAGCTTACCCTGCTGCCCTATCGCGCTCTCGCTGTTCTGTGTGTAAAGAAACTTGACGTTCTGCTGTTCCCACGAGCAATAGATTCAGCACAAGTTACACCACTCCACCTGATCATGCGAGCTGTTCCCTCATCTCATGAACCTTCTCTCCCCTCTACAGACCTCATGGTTTCTTGGTTCTTTAAATTCAGGCGAGAAGTTGTCTTTCTCTCTCCCATAACATGTCCTATATCTTTTTGAGAGTGTTGAATTAGATATAATGTCTATAACCGCATCCCATATCAAAGGCCACTGGCTGGGCAGCTGTCTGGAACCTAAATCCCAGTCGTAGACGTGCTGATCCTATTCATCGTCAGTCAGCCAGACCCTCACATTTCCTTCTATCGCAATCATCCACTACCAAATATGCAAATCCACTCCCCCAAAATTCTTTTGCTCCAACAAGAAAGTTCTCACTGTTACATTCAAAAACACCTTTCTTGAATGCTTTGCACACCTGCCGCATGTCACCCACCTGGAAACCTTACTAAACACCGTGACAGAAACAACAGACTTTGCAAAGGAGAATGTGCCTTACTTGAAGACGCAACCAGATATCCCAGAAGAAAACTGATACAGCGAATTCATGAAATCAATAAATTAAGTGTTGCAGCATTGAGATCATTTTTGGACAATTCCCGCTTACCGCAACCATACAGAAACTTCATACGACCCGATCCACCACCCACTAAGCCACTTTCTCAGTCAAACAAGACTACATTATCGGCAAAGGTCTCAAAGCCCTAAACACCCCGAAGAAGATGTTCGAAGTGGTGCAGGATGTGATAATACTCCAGTGTAGGCCTGACACTTGTCACACACTGCTGCAAAGCAGTGGTCTCGCTTCATTCTTCATAGACAAGGTCTGCTAAATTAGATCTGCCATCAGCCAGACCCACAACACTGCCCCAAACACACCAACCATCCACACCGACCCCAGTGCCATGATGAATTTGAGTTCACTGTGTGAATGAACCACAGTCAGAGCTCTCTCCCACACCTTCTGGTTCCAATGATTCCTAAATAGATCGATATCAGGGTACTAAGTACACCTCAGATCCCAAAAAGTGGTCAAAAGGGTCAACTTCATCCCCTTCTGCTCTTCAACATATACATGAAGGTTCTAATTAATCTTTTAAGACAACATTGTTCAGTTTAAGAAGTCTGTGTGCCATGAAAACAATTTCAACACATATTAGAAAGGTTAAAAGCCACTGGAATTTGGGTAAAGCATAACATGTGGTTCCAAAACAGATACATTGGTCCTAGGTAGCATGTATCATGGTAAAAGTATCCACTCTTTCTGCTCATCTGTTACATTGTATGATGTACAGGTCGCAATGAAAATCAAAGTCAGAATTACCCCGAGACACCATCCTCGCCTTCAAAGCCCAGCTTGCAGCACTGTTTGCAAAGACCCACTGTCACCTACTAGGAGCTCAAACCAACCCATGGAACAAATCCTGCCATTCCTCTCATGATCACATGTGTAGTGGCCAACTCTCACCTTTCACCGAAAATGCGTATGCTGGCCATAGCTGATACCGAATTTGCAGACTTTAGAAAGTACAATTTGCAACGGTTTCATCCTCAACCTCAAAAAATGGACAGCGAGTCACAGCACACACCTTAAAGCTCTTCACTGGCTCGCTTTTGGGACAGAATTTTATTTATGTGCCCTACCTGACTTTTAAATGTCTTAGCGCCTAGACGAAAAATTCCTTCAAAGCAAGATTGTCCAACATGCAGCCTGCAATATAACCTTTCCCATGCCTCCCTAAGCCAGGTGCAGGAACCTTCGCAATGCATGTTTCTCCTTCTCGTCCTGCCGATGCAACTCAGGCTCCCTCCACATTTGTGATTCTGAGTGCCTCTCAAAGGCCTCTTGATCCTGGGTCCCTCAGCCTACAGCCATGCTCCTGACCATTGCTGATGCTTTATCCATACTGGCTCAAGCTCCACAAACCTCTCTTTCCACCAATGTAACTCACATGCATTCAGTCTGTGCATTTACTACATTGCCTCGATGCTGCATCAACAGTCCAGATCCTTTGGGGCAGATTTACAAGCCCCTTGCGCCTCTTTTACGCCGCCGTTGCGTCACTTTTGTGACGCAGCGGCGGCGCAAAACCAGCACCATGCTGCGGGGTATTTACAACGTGACGCATCTGGGAGATGCGTCACGTTGTAAAGCCCTGCGCCAGAAGCAGGCGTTCCTGTGCAGGAGGGGCGTTCCGTTGCAGGAACGCCTCCTAAAAGTGGCTGAGTGAAATCTACAAGACTTCACTCAGTCACTTTTGAGCCCATGCTGCGTCAAAACCCTGCGCCTGCTTGAAGCAGGCGTAAGGATTGACTCAGCATTGTGCAGATAGGGCACCACAGAGCCTCGCTGGAGCTGCGTCGCGCTCGCGACACAACTCCAGCAATGCGCTGCATTTACGGCACAGATGCGTCACGCATCTGTCCGTTTTTGCACCATGGTGCTCCGCATTGTAAATGCGGCGCATCCATGGTGGCGGAGCCGTGACGTACAATAACTGGGGCATCCCTGCTGTTATGCAGGGATGCGCCAGTTATTGTAAATCTGTCCCTTTGTATTTCCTGCTGTGACTTCCTATCTGCAATGTTCATTCATTGGTTTAATGACTTAAAGGGTAGTTTAGAATTTGGGGAATGTGGCATATCTGGCGAATATTGGCAGATGTCGCTTCCATTGTATTTAGAGTGTGTATGCTGGTATATGTTCTAAATAGTGGAGGGCAAAACATTCATCAATTTTGGTGGATGTCCTAAATCCATCAAAAGGATTAAAAACCCTAATCTGAAAAATTCTTTAATTCTTTAATGCCTATTTGAAAGGTATTCATCCCACCTCAGCACAGAATGGAGATATTTTCTGAGAGCCGACCATAAGAGTTCTCATCCATGACCTTCCAGTGCTGACCAGCTTTCAGCCTCCCCTTCCCAGAGGGTCTGAGTACAAAGATGATCAGGATTAGCGCTCTCAAGCTGATACGCACTCAGTAACGTTCAAAGTCAAATTAATTAAATATGTTAAGTTAATAAAAACCATTGCATATAAAAAGAGCACAATACATTTTTTTCCTGAAAACTACAATTAAAAAGACATCTTAAGAACTCAACAAGAGATATTATTTTAATACCATTGCGAGCGACAATTTTACACATAGGAGGTAAAGTGCATTTCTTAAAAACTCATAAAAAAAAGAAGAAAAAATATATATTGTCTTAGTGCCAGTGCCAGAAGCATTGTACATGGGAGGCATGCAATTAATTTAGCAAGGTTTTTGATGCAGTTTGACTAATGAGGAAAAGCTGACCAGCTGCAGGTTTAATCTTGTGTTGTCTCGGTTGAAACATGTTGTGGACAGGTTCGCACTCCCAGTCAGTTTAAAGAATGTTGTAGGAATTGTCGTCGCTCTCTCAGGAGTACTGGACAAATCTAAATAATGTGTCTGACAGTTTCAAGAGCTTGATTCCAGCCTCTGCAGGATTTATTGATTTCTTTTGCAAGCCATTTCGGAAAAATACCCAAAGTTGGGAAATCACCCAAGTGCAGGGGCATTATTTTAATTTTTTGTGGGGCGAATGACTAAAACTCAGGTATTCCTGCTGCTCTAGGGTCTTATAGGATTGGATGGTAAACCATGAGTGAGTGCGCTTTGAAAAAATGTTTTTATCCTCATAAGCAGGATCTCTTGCATATTTTTATTGACGTTTCTCACTCGGTAACACACAAGAGTCCCAATTTGTTTTTTTATTGAGACCTGTTCAATTTCATTCTGTGCGGTTTCCTTGAGAAAGAAATGTAGGTATTCTATTGCGTTCCTGCATGATGATGCAAACCTAATGTTAACCAGGAAATAGTTTTTTTTATCAATGTCCACAAGAAAACACTGCTGATCCTGAGTGATCGGCTCTTCTAGAAGAATCACTGGTAGATAAGTAGTTATTTCCCTTTTCTTAGAACCCTCTCACTTTCATGCCAGTATCACATGTGGACAACTGTTAATTGACTGTGAAAGGGAGAACGCCTCACAGGAGCGGCTAGTAACATATAAAAGCGGTGGGGTGAGCGAAGTGCCCCACTGCATCCCAAAACACATTTACATTAAAGAGCAATACAAAATAAAAACACTCAGATGCATTAAAATGACATTAAAAATAAAATAAATGTACTTACCTGGGCTGCGTCCTCTGTGTTCTTGCAGTCAATGGCTCCAATGGGCACGAGTGGAAGCAGAAACCTCCCAAATCAATCCAGACGCTGCTCTCATGCTGCATGAGAGCAGCGTCTGGATTGGATGGAGTGTCCTGGCTGGATGGTGCTTTAGGCACTGTTGGCCTGTGCTGGATCTCCACACAGCTGTCCAAAACAGCTTGGTGAGGACCTGCAAAGTGCGCACGTCACTTTGGCCGGCTCAAGACAGCTAGCCAAACTGACTTGCACAATTCTTAAGTGTCAGGCCAGCCACGTCACCAGTCCTCCATGCAGCAGAGGACACGCCATTCCTTCATCCTGGCTCCTGGGCAGACTGATGGCTGCGCGTGCTTTGTGAATAATAAAAGGTCAATTAAATCATTTCATTGCCATTTTATTGTTTACATTCCTTTAGCGGGGCTGGCAGCAGGTGGGGAGGGTTAGGGGGGTGCGACGCTACCCCGCCTTCACGAAGAAACCGCCGCTGACACCTCAGCTTCCTATTTTTGGCTTGCAGAGCGAGATGACTAGTTTTCTTTGCAGAACTGCCATACGTATGTTTGGATCCCAGCTGTGCGGGAAGTTATGGAACATTCATTTGAAGTGAAAAAGAATAAGGAAAAAATACATGTCCAGAAGTGATGAAGGGATGGTGATAAATGGCAGCAATATGAACACTGAGATTTTATCCCTCCGAATCCCATGTGGGAAGTCATCAGTTTACAGATTTCTTCTCCAAACGTCATGGTGGGATATGGGTCCACCAGAGGGGTCTTTATGACCTCAGTGGCCAATAGCTCAAAGTCATCTTAGTGTTGAGCTTTCCCATCCTAAAAATCTGCTATTTTCTGAAATGAGCCCTGAGAAAGTAAAAGGCATTGGCCACAGATTCCTATTAGGATGTGAAGTCTACAGAGATGAAGGGCTGATTTATTAACACCATGTAATTCGCTTCCTTCGCAGGGGGACAAAGGACCACCTGGGGCTCCTGGTGCACCTGTAAGTTTATACTTTTATTTTATTTTCATTTTAAACATGTGACAAAATAACATTTGTATTAAAAATTTTAATATTTTGTTCCTTTGTTGCCATATCTTGACAGGGTCCAAAAGGTGATCCTGGACAGCCTGGCCTGGACGGCGCTGCGGGGGAACCTGGAATTGATGTGAGTAGACATATGATCCAATCTTCTTGAGAATTAAGAGTTTACGTGAAATGTTCTAAAAAGTGGTTTTTCCTTGGGTACGGTGACAAAAACTCCCCTAAGACAAGAGGTGGTTTAAAGTTCTTATCAGATAACGTTTACTGGGAAATGCTTGAAATGCTTAGGAAGTGGTAGCCCGTCCCACAGTTATCAAAAGTTCAGTTCATTGACCATACAGGCACAGCTGGACACTTTGGGTGAGGACGTTCCACTGCGGTAGGACGGTGGGGGCCATTCATTCACGGTTTAGCCCTTTTCTTGTTCTGGTAGTACAGAGTGGATAAAGTTATTTATTGTCTAAGTAGGGTGCATGAACACCTTTGTTCTCTATATGACTTGTTCTGTATAGACGGGGTGGCAAGAATCATATATTTATTGGGCGGGGTGGATAAACACCATTTTCCCTTACACTTTTTCTGGTAACTCAGGGTGGAGAGGATTTTTTGTTGTCTAAGCAGGGTCCTAAAAATCTTTGTACCAGAGATTTGCTCAGGTAACACTGAGTTATTTGACCGAACATGATGTATAAGCGCTCCTCTAGCTTTGTTCTGCTAGCACAGGGTGGAGAGGATTGTTCTCTGTCTGAGTAGGGTACATAAATACGTTTCTCCATTACATTTGTTCGAGCGACACTCGGTCATTCTTTGAATGAGAAGGTTGCATAAGCACCTTTCTCTCCTAGACATGTTCTTTATGCAATGGGTGGTGAGGACCAATCATAGACCGCGGATGGTGTATAGTCACCTTTTTACCTAGGCGTTTTCTTTTTACACATCATGAGAAGGGTTCTTTGTTGATTGAGTAGGGTGCATAAACACCTTTCTCCCCTAGACTTCTTATGGTAAAACTGAGTCATTCGTTGATTCAGCAGGGTTCATAAATACCTCTCTCCTCTAGGAATGTTTTGGATACACTGCGTAGTGAGAACTCTTAGTGTGCATAGACAGCTTTTTCCCTCGACTAGTTCTGGTTACATAAGGTGGAGTGGGTCACTGACTGAGCAAAGTGGGTGAACACATTTCTCCCTAGATTTTTGGGGTAGCCCTGGGCCATTTATAGACTAAGCAGGGTTCACTGGCACCTTTCCCCCCTAGACTTGGTCAGGTAAGACTGGGTCCTTTGCTGTATGAGTAGAGTACATAAACACCTTTTCTCTTCGATATTTAAACAGAGCTAAGAGTGTCATTTAATGACTCAGCAGAGTGCCTAAACACCTTTCTACCCTACACTTGTTCAGGTGAAGCTGGGCCATACTGTGACCGAGCAGAGTGCATAAATTCCATCCAATGCTTTGATCACAATGGCTGATAATTTGTTCTCCTAGTAGGGTATATAAACACCTTTTCCCCTCAAATGTGTCCTGGTCAAGCAGAGTTAAGAGGTTCATTCATTGACTGAGCAGAGTGAAGAAACACCTTTCTACATTGTACCTTTTTGGGTGAAGCTGGGCCATACTTTGCCCTAGCAAGGTGCAGAAACCCCACCTAATGCTTTGGATACAATGGCTGATAAGAGTAATTTGTTGTCCTAGTAGTGTACATAAACACTCTTTTCTGTTTTCTCACTATAACGTTACTTTAACCTTTGCTTTTTTCAGTGAATTTCTAAGGTTTTTTTAAACGAAAGCAAATCCTTTTATTACACCTAACTATAACGTTAGATGTAAACTTCTCCTGGTTCCACATGGTGGAGAGAGTCATTTGTCGACAGGGCAGGTTGATTAACCACATTTGCTCCTAGACATTTTCTGGATACACTGGGTGCTGAGAGTCAATTGTTGACTGATTAAAGTGCATACACACCTTTTTCACTTAGAATGTTTCATGTTACGCAGTATGGTGAACGTCAATTTTGGACTAAGCAGGGTGCATGAACACCGTTCCCTCTAGACTCATTCAGGTTATGTATGGTGGAGAGGATCATTTGTTGACTTTGCAGGGTGCAAAACCACATTTCCCTTCTCATCCTGTTCCCTTTAGACCCATTGTTAGAGATTGACCATTGAACCTGCATCCTACAGAAAGTCCCCTTAGCTTTGTCCTCATTCTATTTGAAGAGGAACATTACTGACCAAGTGTCTTATAAACTCTCTGTTTTATCCAAGGTTTGTTCTAATTATTAAGGCTACTACAGATAACATATAGATTAATCATAGTTGTAAAAGTCCTGGTCCCAGTATAGTTCCAATTGAACAGACAGGGGGCAGTTATTAACTGAAAATGTACAAAATCTCCTTTCTTTCAGTGACATGTTCTAGACCAGGGTTCTCCAAAGTCGGTCCTGGAGGGCCGGATTCATGCCAGATGTTTAAGATAACTACATTTATCTAAATTGAGAAATGCAAAAAATCTGGCATGGATCCGGCCTTCCAGGACTTACATTGGAGAACCCTTTTCTAGTCAGAGAGTTGATTTACATCAGCTAATGACTGAGCATTGTACACAAAGACCTGTCTCCCATAAACTGGGGCTCCCATGTCAGGAAACTAAGGGGACGATTATGATGGCGGATGGACATCGGGCCGGGGCATGGGACCGTCCACCAGCAATGCGGTGGTCCCGCCATTGAGATTATGATGCGACCATCACCATGGCTGTTGCATCGTGTATCTCTGACATTGCGGCCGGTGCTGCTGGCTGAAGCACCCGCCACAATGTCCGAAATACATTGTTTGGATTTCCCTGCACTACGTGGCAGGCACGACAATGTGCCTGCCACCCGATGCAGGGAAATGTAGGGGGGTACACCCCCCAGTACACATCCAACTCCTCCAACACAACGGGGGCCCACTACGGGCCCCCAAATACAATCCCCACCAGCCTGTGAATAGCGGTTACACTGCCATACACCAGCTGGTGGGGAGACAGCATCATTGTTTGGCGGACGGTGCCTGCTAGGCACCGCCACCATATTGTTAATGCAGGGTGAGTCCGTCAGGCAAGCGTAAAATTGCCTGTGGCGGACTGTGGTGGACGGACTTTGCCAGCACACTACCCGCCATTGTAATTTGGCGGGCGGGGAAGTGCCTCACGATGGCGGTGAAACCGCCACAGGCAGGCTGCCGGTGGTGGTTTCACCGCTATCGTAATGACCCCCTAAGATAGGTGTTCTGAGAGCTATCTGTCTCATGTCTTCTCCGTGTAAAGCTGTAATGCTATAGTATTGAGCTTTTAGCTATTCAGTGACAACAAAAAACACACCTCGCACAGGTTAGAGTTGGATTCTGTCTTTGACCCTTGTTCTCGTCCAACATTTCTGAGTATGCTTTTTGAGTTCTTCGTCAGTGAGCACATGGGGGAGGTGAGGTACTACTTATGCCTAAATCTAGAAACAATGCAAAAGGAAAAAACAATTTTGAAAAAAAAATAGATAACATGGTTCGGTTTTGGCAGAATAAAAATAAAAATCCGCTGTTAGTAAAGCCTTCTTGTTAGTGGCTTTAGCTGTCTTTAATTATGGGATGAATAAACTTGAAATTATCTACCTAGAAGTAAGACGCTCTGTATGTGTCTCTGTGTGCCTGGTAAGTGTCCCCCTTACACAGCTAAACATTTCTACAGTTTGCACACACTTTTTCCTCACTTGCTTCTTTCTAGACAAAGAATTTAGTGTAGAGTTTGAAAATGAATATCATGCTACCACCTGACGGATAGGAGTAGGCTTGCCCTGCAGCCTTTGGAAGTAGGCCAGCAAAGCGAGTTCCGTTGAGTAGGGTCTGGCCAGTGGAATAACCCTGCCCAATAAAATCTCCCTCTCGACTAACAAAGGTTGGTCGACTCCTTTCTGACCAGAAAGGTCTCATTAGTAATGGGATAGTGGGTCCCGACTGTGCAAGTGATAGCTCAAGTATAGATCGGTTGGTGCTCCCAGATCACGAGCATGGATTCCATTTGGGTGCTACAGGCTCCCTGACCAACCCCAGTTTAGACATCTTACCAGTGCCCTCCATTATAACAGAATGTCCCCGGAGGGATGGTTCTGAGACCTCACTGCCAAAGGCAGCTTGTAGCCACAAATAATAGGAAGAACGTGAGATGGGAAACAGTGGACTCCTCACCAGAGGGAGTTAGGGCCCTATATTCAATCCTGGGTCCCCGTATGGAGAACATATGAGCCAATTGGGAGAAAATTACGTGACCCTGGCTGAGCACCATACTGTATTTTCCAAGCTGAGGAGCGTCCTAACCAATGAGGGTGGGGCCTGCCCTAAGCGGCCATGGGGATGGTTCAATGGCCGGTGAAAGAAGGCAAAGATAAACTATTTACAAGCGATGCAAAAGGGGGGATACCCAAATTATAATGGAGCCAATTATCAGGCTAGCATAAGAGCAGCAAAAGCAGCATGGAGGCTGACTTACTAGACACCGTGGAAACTAACGACCAGAAGTTGTGGTCTTTGGTTATCAGGAGTGAAGGGAGGTCAGAAAACCTGCAGGAACATCTATCTTACCCTGTGACTGGGTCACTCATTCCAGGAGATTGTACTCCCTCATTTCTGTACCTGATGTCCAATCTGGGTGTGGGGCTGCTTTAGTATAAAGAACCAGCTCATCCCCCCCCCCCAGTAATTTTCTTCCTTGAGGAAACAGAACAAACAAAAATCTCGTTCAAGCCTGGGAAAGCCCCAGGTCTTGATAAAGTCCCAGCAGATGTTTTTAAATCCGACTTCGGGGCAGTGGTGGCTGTCACTGAGTCGCACGGGTGAGGCGAGGGGATAGAAAAATAAATCAAAAGGTTACTTACCTTGCTGCCAGACCGCCGTCTTGCCTCACATCAATCCCCTTCTGTTCCTGCTTGAAGCAGGAAGCACACACGGGCTCCCCAAAGCACTCGCAGCATCTCTACCTCGCAGTGGCATACCTGCACGAGCCACTCACTCAAAACAAGCATTGGCCCAGCCAATAGGTCTCGTCTTTGGGACCTTATAAGTGTTTAGTTATTCAGCACAATATCCTTGGTGCAACAACATCAAGTGTTGCATGGCTAAACACTTATAAGGTCCCAAAGGCTAGACCTATTGGCTATGCCAATGCTTGTTTTGAGTAAGTGACTCGTGCAGGTATGCCACTGTGAGGTAGAGATGCTGCGAGTGCTTTTACAGGAGCCCCTGTGACTTTGTGCCTCTTCAAAATATATCTTGGGTCTGGTGTAATACTTCTAGCCCCTATTCCTGTCTTCTCGCACCCAATGCATTCTTAAATGTCCCATGTACAGCCAGGGTTGACACTCCTATTACCCCTGACCTCCAGTGACACTTTACCTGTCACGGGTGGTGGTGGACGTGGTGGTGGTGGTGGACATGGTGGTGGTGGTGGACGTGGTGGTGTTGGTGAATGTGGTTGTGGTGGGGTGGACATGGTGGTGGACGTGGTGGTGGTGGATGTGGTGGTGGTGGACATGGTGGTGTGGACGTGATGGTGGTGGTGGACGTGGTGGTGGTGGTGGACGTGGTGGTGGTGGTGGTGGATGTGGTGGTGGTGGTGGATGTGGTGGTGGACGTGGTGGTGGTGGTGGACGTGGTGGTGGTTGCTTTGGTGGTGGACATGGATGTGGTGGTGGTGGATGTGGTGGATGTGGTGGTGGATGTGTTGGTGGTGGATGTGGTGGTGGTGGTGGACGTGGTGGTGGACGTGGTGGTGGATGTGGTGGTGGTAGACGTGGTGGTGGTGGACTTGGTGGTGGTGGACATGGTGGTGGTGGATGTGGAGGTGGACATGGTGGTGGTGGACGCGGTGGTGGATGTGGTGGTGGACGTGGTGGTGGTGGTGGACATGGTGGTGGATGTGGTGGATGTGGTGGACTTGGTGGTGGACGTGGTGGTGGTGGACATGGTGGTGGTGGTGGACATGGTGGTGGTGGATGTGGTGGATGTGGTGGCGGTGAGCGTGGTGGTGCTGGTGGACATGTTGGTGGTGGACATGGTGTTGGTGGTGGACGTGGTGGTGGTGGACGTGGTGGTGGTGGTGGATGTGGTGGTGGTGGTGGACATGGTGGTTGTGGTGGACATGGTGGTGGTGATGGACGTGGTGGTTCACGTGGTGGTGTTGGTGGATGTGGTGGATGTGGTGGTGTTGGTGGACGTGGTGGACATGGTGGTGGTGGTGGTGGACATGGTGGTGGTGTTGGACATGGTGGTGGTGTTGGACGACTATTGGGTAGGAGGATGCTGGCAGAATACGGATGGAGAGGAGGATCTCGAAGGGGGCACATGGGAGAGCAGAAAGAGGCCGAATATTAGATACAAAAAATGGCGAGTAGATAGAACACGAAACAGATTTAGCGGGGTGGTCCCTTCTTATAGCGCATGTGAATGTTCCTTAGCACCCCGTTTTTAGTAAACAGGGGGACCACGGGGAGATTAATTGAATAATCACGCATGATGATCCCTTGTGATTAATTGATTAATCATTCATGATGATGGCGTGCGGAAGATGTGTTGTTCAAGTCACGGCGTTGGCTTACCAATGTGTGATTCTGGGCAAATTAGTTAATCTCTCGTGCCTTCTAAAAGGCAATGTGTTCCTGTGTGAATGTGCTCTTGTGTAATGTAACTGGGTGTCTTGTAAAGGTCTCTACTACTTTTGAGTTCAGTTTGCGCTGTATGAATTTGCAAAACAAACAGCCAGCAGACTTTGTAGAGTAAGAGCCTATTATATCCGTTCATGTAGCGCACGCACAGCAATGAGGGCTCTGTACAGCCCAGTACTACACACTACACAACAAACAAATATCCGTTTATGTAGCGCACGCATAGAAATTAGGGCTTTGTACAGCCCAGTACTGCACACTACACAACAAACAAATATCCGTTCATGTAGCGCACGCACAGCAATGAGGGCTCTGTACAGCCCAGGACTGCATTTAAAATTTAAAGCTCATTAAAGCGCAATGCTCCCATTAATAAAAAAAATAATTAGTGCCTGCAGTGAGAGTGGCTCACAAAGAAATGAAACATGCCACAGCATCGCTCTGGTTGTTGTTTGGGAGGTGGGAGGGGTGTTCTGTGCAGAAAGGCATTACGGCGCTCTAGTAAATAAATAAATAAAACAAGCGCGGTACGCGAAAATGAAAGCGACCGCGTTTGGAGGTGAAAGTGCACGCTGTGCTTAAAGAGCAATGACGAGGGAGGAAAGCCACGCTCGCTCCCGCGGACCCTAGGCCAGGGCAGAGAGAAGGTGGGACATGCCCCCGCCCTTGGCCAATTGCCTGCTGTTTTTCTTAGAAAGACGCATGCAAAGGCCAATAGCGGGTGAAGAAAACAAAACCACACGCACAAGCGTGTGGTTCCAAAGTTTAAAGCCCTTACTAAATGTCTCGCAGAGCAACGCATGCATGCTGGCTCAGGCGAGACCTAAAAAGGGGGACCCCAGTGTGCTCTCCAGCTACTGCCAGAGCAGCTTATTAGATAATCTTCAAAAAATCTTTTGCAAGCAGGTCCTTGAGCGGTTGTTGGACTGGTGTGAAGAAAACGAGACCCTTTCAGGACTCCACGCAGGATTCAGGCACAATGTTAGCGCCGTTGACCAGGTTTTCTGGTTCCTCCTGGTCAAATGGATGGCAGTGGAAATGGCCATGGGCAATCTTTATGTGTCGTTCATTGATTTACGTGCCGCATTTGACTTGGTCCCCAGAGGTAAGTTATGGGAGGTGCTTCAGCGGATGGGGACCCCACTTGATCTCCTCTGCTTGATTAGATTACTCCACGAGGGAAATTTTGCTAAAGTAAGATGTGGCATGAAAGCCAGACTAACTGAGGCCTTTCCGGTAAATTGAGGTGTATTCCAGGATTTTGTCCTTGCCCCAATCCTCTTTTTCTTATACATTAACAGCTACATTGCTTATCTATCAAACTGTGTTAATGATTCCCCTACCCTGGACGGGGCAAAAATTTCAGCCCTCCTCTTTACGGACGATGTTGTTGTCCAAAATCAGGACGGGTCTGCAAAATCTGATTGACAGTTTCAATCAGTTCTGCAGATTTTGGTCTTGAAATGAATACCTCCAAGACCAAACATATGACTTACACCAAAAAGGCAGGGTGAGAGGGGTTATTAAGGAGGGACCTGAAGTATTAGAAAGAGTACAGGAGTTCGATTGTCTGGGCATCAGATTAGACGAGTCTGGATCCTGGGACCCGCAGATCTCAAAGAGAACCCTAATTGTGAATCACCAGGCCAGTGCCAATTTATAAGGCCCAAGCTAGGAGGGCTGCATTGTATGGGTGGAACTATGGGGCCATTGTAACGCCAGTTCCCTGAGTATAGCAGAAAACAACTTGAGCCTAGGGAAGGGCACGCCTGGACTTAGGGATCCACAAGATATTGTCAATGCTAGCGATAAGACCCCTATAGTACTGGGTTTGAATTTAGAGTCTGATGGATTGCGCCATCTTAAGGAGGGTGTCATTTTAGCCAATGGGGCGAAGAAAGTTAGATGCTTAGGGGGTCTCAAAAAGGGTTAGTCTGAATTGAGTCTAGGAAAATTGTGGAGTGAGCCACAGTCCATTCGTAGAGGGCATTCCGCCATAGGTGAAAAAACTGGTGAAAGAGAAAGTTAGGGACCATTCCTCCTCGCTAGGGAGCTCAACAAGTGCTTTGCTTTTCTCCTCCACAAAACTAACTGTATGGCTGAGGAATTTTGGGATTTTATTCTCATGGCACTTGTCCCTGTATCTCATTCTCCACCTGCGGTATGGGTCTTTCCTGGTAGCAGCCTTTACCGTTAACAGGAGGAAGACGAACCAGAGATCTGATTACTGTTTTCATTGTAAAACCACATGTGAAAGCGAAGAACATGTGCTGTTTTTCTGCCTCCTTTACGCGAAACTGAGGTCCAATTGGATTGTTCCCAGGTGCATATCCCTCAGTCTGCAATTGGGGTCAGGACTGTTTCCAAATGTCTGCACATAGCGTAGTTAATTAGATGCAAAGAACTAGCCATTGTAAATAGCTACGCTTCAGATGTTTTTTCTGTCTTTTATGTGATTGCATCTGGCTGATGAATTTTTGTTAGTGACTTTTTAAGATATTTATTATTGTTTTAAATTGCAAATGTTTTTAAATGTTTTTATGGATGTATTTTTTGAGATGGAATGTTTCGAACTGTCAATAAATGATATGATACGATTTACAATGTTCTGCAGGATATTATAAAGTTATACTCTGAAATGAATGACATCTTCCACCATATACTTACAAGTTAGAACACGTTGATTATTCTCTTGGCGAAAAGCAACATAACATAACCTAACATAACATAACCTAACCTAATGCAACGTAACATAACATAACATAACATAGAATGACACAACATAACAAACCATAACATACTGTTTCATGTTAATGCACATATTAAGAAAAGCCTGTGCGTCCACATAGCATTGCATATGCATGGTGCCTGCAAATCTTTCTCCAGGCACCAGAACTCATGATGTGTAGATACAACAAATTACATTTTTTAGGCAACCGCAATGGAACTATGGCGTTGTTGTTGAGGTGTTTCGACTCTCTAAAGGCTTCGTGATAGAGCCTTCATCTTTACATCTTTAATTGGATGGCAGTCTATTGTAATTAGAATCCAGGCACTTGCTGAAGGCTTGCCAAGTTGCAGGGCCACTTTTTTTCTACTGGATTAGGATAAAACACTTTTTACTGCTTCCTTTTTTTTACAGTCTGGCATGTCCAACAGTGGACATGCTTTTCCCCTTGGGGACCATAACTATGGGTGACAAGCAGAGCGCAGGCTTCTGGCGGGGCAATGGAGTTTAATGCTTTTCCGCAGAAAAGAGGGCTTGATGATGTGATGTGCGACACATGAAACAAAGCAACTTGTACATCATATGCTCTTGGAAAAATACTTGGACATCGCACAACAGGATATTCAGGGATCCCCAGGGAGGCTCAACCGGTGTAGTAAGTCCTGAATAGAACAAAGATCATTACATTGTGACCTCTGTGGAACACTGACAAATGCAAACATTCTCTGATTTTTTTGCCCATAAACCTTTTCTTTTAGCCTCTGACATTTGCATGTGCTTGTTTTCTCTGGAATTCCTCTTGTCTCTCCAGCCTGTTTTGTCTCTGGAAATCCCAGGCTCCATTTTGGCCTGCCCTTGGCACAGCCGTTTTGGGGCTTGGTAACCTTTCCCTCCCCTGTGCCTGGTGAGCCTCTGCCTTCCTGGGTGATGCCTGTTTAGCTTGGACAGGTGGGATGTTGGTCTATGGTGAAGCATCGGTCAGATGGGCTGGAGGTGTCTCACCCACTAAATGGACTGCTAAATGTCATGGGTGGCAGAGCGAGCCTTATGGCACATTCCTGCTGCCCTAGAAGTCTATGTGAATTTGCGAAATATTTCAGAGTATTGATTAACCGAGAGATTAATTAAGATGAGCGTCTTTTCATTTCATTAAAGAGTTCTAGGAGAGGGAATGTCTCAGGTCAGCTTCTTTGCTGCCTCGTTCACATTACATTTCTTGCAGTTAACTTCAGTTGATTTATTATCGAAGAGCAGTTTTATCTACGATGATATCAGTAACTTTGCATCCACATGAATGTATGTGGTGATGAAGGCCAGCAGCGGCTGCTGCAAGAGGATGCACTGGGAGCAGGCGAAGAGGAGCGAGCCCCGGGGGGACTCATTCTGATGGTGTGGGGCGCGTGAGATGGAGGCTTGGAGAAAGACATGTGTGAATGTGCCCTGGGTGTAGGGCATATTCTACTTGTGTAAGTGCAGTGAGCTAGGGGTTGAGGTATCTTCCTGCTGAATAACAGGGACTGAGTCAGAAGACAGGAGCAAATTCAAGCAGTGAAAGGGGGAAGAGCTCAATGTGTAACATGATAAGTGCCAGGCCCTGGGCAGGAGGCCACTGCAGCTTGCACTGCACATTGCCCGTCCGAGTGCTGCCAATGACGGTACTAAAACAGCGACTAACCATCTCCCTTGCCTGCAAGTGCGACAGTTCAGATTATTCCAGGTCCCCAAAGCTAAAGGAATGGCTGGGGAGGCAGATAATAGTTATTTTTTAAAGTATATTGTAAATAAACAACCATTGTTCTTCTCATCTCTAAATAAGATGAGCAGCGCCACCATGTGGCATACTATAATAAGTACAGTGTTCACAGTTAAGTGCCGGCGCCCAGCACCGGAAACCACCGTCTCAAATTAAGCAGTGAAAAGGGGGCTATGCGTCGTAGGCCCCTTCATGTAAAAAAGAGCGAGCTACGGGCTTTGAAAAGGTTGCAGCGGTGTAAAAGGAGAGCGCTAGACACACAGAGCTCATACCTGCTGGGTAAAGGTGAGTTCAGGGACCCAGAGCATGCTGCAGTTAGGTGACATTGCTGGAGCTCGGAGTTTGGCCATAGTCTAGCTGTCTAAACAGGGTCCGTTGGACTCAGCAAAAGGGCATAACCTCTTCCTCCTCTATAGCCCCCGTCTATTGGCCTCGATTCTCTACCACAAGACATTTGCACCTTCATCTCTGGTGAAGGCCAATTGCTCCACAATCTTGAAAAGCAAGCCAGCTCCACTTTATTCTGTAGGCGGAGGGCCAATTGAGCTCAATTCTCAATAAAGGACCATTATACCTAGTTCTTGCTGATCAGTCGTAGCACATCACCATATAAATATGTCCGCTGAGCAGGACTCTGATGCTCCTGACAACGTGTCACAAACGTTTGCACATCATTCTACAATGCATATTTTACATTAGTAAAGTAAATGAACTTAAGTTGCCATGTGATATTGTTTTACAGAATCTGGTATGACTTGCTAGGATGTGTTAAGTATGTGACTGTGAGGATGTTTATATCTTTTTTGACGAGATCGCCAATGCATTAATAATAATCCCATCTTCTTTTCCAATAAAACACAACACCATGAAATAGAAATGGGAAGAACCAGGTATTTGGTGGCTAATAGAATTATAGTCCGTCTTCCACTGATGCGAGGTGAATTCAGCTTGAAATGTGGATCTTGCAAAATGTGGGATAGAAAAAAAGTCAAGCAGATGAGGCTCACTTTAAGCATGACAGGCTTGGGTTCATAAAGAGGTTTTCTCTGCATACTTGGACCCTACTACCGGCTAGGGTCTGATTTACTCGATCAGTGAAAAATGCTCTATGAATGTTACTCTTAATAATGACTGGTGATGGTGGGTCATTGAAATCAGGAAGTGCATGGACCCTCCTGAACACTGTAAGCCTGCCTTCACCAACCAGAAGCTGTTTTACTATCTAGTGATAATCTGCCATGTGTTTAACGCCAATCTGAAATATGGTGTGCTTTCTTTCTGCAGGGTTTAATAGGGGCAAAGGGAGACAGAGGTCCGGCCGGAGCTCTTGGCCCTAAAGTAAGTATGAAAGATTTCTTGTCAATGGTAATCTTGCATTATCTCTTCAGTTTCCTTTCACCAGCCAAGGCGGATCCAAATACTCCGAATTCATGCTCTGGGTTTCAATGACTCCTGGGATGGAGTCTTGTGTGATAATTGGATGCTTCATTCAAATTGCATTATTTGCATTTTGCATAATGCACTGGAGTATAATATTTAAAATGCCGGGTTGACCACCTTATGAACACTCCTTACTTACAAGAATATGGCAATGAGGTAGGAGTAGAAAAGTTGGTTTATCAGGTTCACACATTTTGCTTAGTTGGGGAAGCTGGTAAAATGCATTTGCCTTCTGTTCGCACAATCAAGAAGTTCATTATTAGCCTATATCCTGATCTTCAGTAGTAGCAACACAAGGCACAGCTTCCCTTTATTCATGGCAGAGGCATAATGTGAAACAATTGTGGCCTCCACATAATTTCATGAGAGTCTCCAACATGCCACATGCGCTGCCTCCTCACGGGAAACAGCGTTTACAACGCTGTCATTACATCGCGTTACACTTACAACTCGGTTGTTACAATGACTGCCTTGTTATGACGCAATACCTTTACATCGCAAGTCAATAGATCGACTTACTATAGGGGGCGCTCTAACCTAAGGAATATTATAATTTACAATTCCAACACCTTCCCTACTGTTGCGCACGCTGGAGTTGGAACAGTAGATTATACTATTCGTAAGTTCAGCGCCCCCTACAGCAAGTCGATCTAATGACTTGCGATGTAAAGGTATCACGGTCTAACAAGTCGGTCGTACGACCGCGTAGTAATAGAACGCGAAGTAAAAGCATGGGTTGTAACAGCTATATTCCTCCTCACAGATATACCAACGTATTAGGCTAGGCAGCGGGCTGCTGAGGTGTTGGATTCACGTTGAGCTCATGGGCTACAAGGTCTTAGGTTCTGTCAATGGTTCACAGTTATGCATCACACCATTTATGTTGTTTGTTTTAATCAATAAGGGCCTCATTTCACATCCACTGGTAATTGTGTTTGTGCCCGAATCAGGGATACAGCTCGGGCAGTACTACCCAACTTTTTCTGTGCATTGATTTTCCCAGGTATAACTTGGCACAATTTGCGTGGGACAAATGCAATTGAGATTTCACAGTTCAGAATGGAAGATAACTTCTGGTATTACTACATTATCACCCATTCTGAGGTGTGGAACTTGGGAGGAGGGATAATAGGACTTATAGTTAATAGCACACCCAGCACTATCTGTATGTGATAGGTGGATTTGAACTCTAAAAATATTGTGGTCAACTAAAGTGCCACCAGTATCTTTGCTCGTCCATTAATGCTAACATGGCACAGTCTGGCTGGGTCATTTGGCCCCTGGATGATTTCCTGGCTGACTGCTGCCTTGACATCAGCTGAGGCTGGATCATGTGAAACCTTTGCCTTGTTGGGAGATCTCCGTCACAGATTGCCTTTATGCCATACTGTCTCTCCCTGCTAGCATCACTGGTTCTGAAGGTTTAATGTGATACATTCCTCAGCCCCTTCTAAAGCAATGACATGCTGTGGGTATTTCTAAGGAATTTTTTGCTCAATTCCCTTCTTTTTTTAAAAATGATTCACATTCTACCTCATCAACTGGCACCAACTTTGAAACTAGGTTTTACAAACTTACGAACACTCCCCATCTGCTGCGAAGTGCCATTGGGCTCCATGCTCTCTCCCCTCATCTTTAACCTCTAAATGGAACCCCTCTTACATTCTTGCAGACAACAGCACCAAGATCCATCAATATACAGATGATACCCAACTCCACATAAACATTTGTTCAATCAACAACATAGAGAGACTCAAATCCTGCCTCAAACCCACCCAGCCGTGGATGTCAGCTAACTTCTTGAACAGTCGCGGCTCGCCTCACTAGTGGTTGGGGAGGTTGATGGGGGGGTCACATGGGGGTTCGAGCAGGGGGATTTAAAAATAAAAAAAACGCACCATACCGGGTCCCGTGCCGCCTCCGCTCTTGGCCGGGTCCCACATCTTCCTGCTGCTTTCCTGCTCTCCTGCCTCTGGCAGGAACAGGAAGCAGGCAGACTCCCTCCCCTCCCCTAAGCCAATCACAACGCTGCAATGGCAGCGTTCTAATTGATGGGGACAGCGCCCAGCCGGGCGTCAATGGGGAGGCCATTTTCTCTATGTGGGCTGCATGCAGCCCACATAGAGAAAATGCAGAGTGCGCATGACAGGTGGTCGGCCCCAGAGGGCTGAACAAACAGTCAGGGCCAACAGCATTGGGCAAGCCATTCCTCCCCGACCCGCCCAACCCGCCCGCCCCCAACCAATCATACCCTTCTGTATTCTCACATTTTATGTTTCTGCTTCTCGCACTGTGAGAAAGCAGTGGGGCGACGCTCCTCCGCCCTAATGGAGGAGCCGCCCCTGTTCTTGAAGCTAAACCCCACAAACAGTACCAGACAGCCACACAATTTAAGTCGGACTCTCCAACTTAAACCTACCAGGCTTCGTGCTCCGGCTGACAGACAATGTAAAATCTCTGCGACCCATCCTTGACACAAACCTTTCATTCAAGCAATACAGCACCAGAAAGACCAAGAGAGCTTGGTTGCAACTCTTCCTCTTGACGAAAGTGAAGCAGCTTCTCCCAGAAGAGGATTTAAAACAATGTAGTCCTCTCCTCTCTGGATGGAGGCAATGCCCTGCTCAACATTCTCTCCTGTATCACTTTATATCTCCTGAAAGGTATGCCACACACAGTAGCACTGCTCATCAAAAGCTTAAAGAATGTCAACCATTTCACCCTCATGTTAAACAACCTCCACTGGCACTGCCTTCCAACATGGTTTATCTTCAAGACTAGTTGCATCACTTATAAAACCCTCAAGGACAAGACAATAGTTTACCTTTACTTGAGGGACAACACCATATCTGGAACTTGAATACTGCTAAACTGGAGAAAAAAACTTTGCAAGAAGCAAAAATACAGAAGGCGAGCCTTCTCCTTTTATGCTACAGATATCTGGAGCAACATCCCTGTTTGCAACGGATGAGTACCAACTCTCCTTCAAATCATTAAAAGGTTCACAAGGAGCACTACTCCCAACTCAGCAATCTACCCTTAAACATACCCCCATGATTGTATCTTTCTAAGGATATGTCCCTTGTTCACCACTCCTTTGCACATGAACTCAGTTTGCACTCTAAGTATACCACCACATACATAGTGTGGCAGTTTAATACTCTATGACAGTAACTCAGGTCTCAGGGGCTAGCATCATATACAAGTGAATGGGGCTGACCTGCATTCTTCAGACTTTGTGCACATGAAAGTGGCTATCAAGGGACATAGTGTAATTACTTAGTGTTTGTAGGTTTTACATGTACACAGCATATTGCCACAGTAAGCATAGGTACATAATACATGTACATAGTTGCTTTACCTATATTTTGATGCCACAGATGTCACCTACGAAGCAAAATGGGTTAATTGTACACAAGGAGAAATTCAAGTTGAGGGATTCTGGGTTTCCTTACAGGATTCTGCATATTCAAATTTGTCTACTTGAAGAACTTTTCTGCATGAGTAAGTCAGGGCTTGGACAAAAGGAACGATAGGGGGCTGGCTCGGAGATCAGAGGGAAGAGTAGCTGACAATGCAAACACACATTAACACCCACAAAGTAAGTTACATTTACACATTTACAATTATATAGTTACCATTGTAAAATAATTACTGTTATATTGTTAGCAGAGTTGCATAATTATAAAGCTATTTGACATATTGACATTTATTACAGTTGCTTACATACATTATAAAGATAATATGATTCTAAACAGATAGTGACTGATCTTAAATTTTAAAAGGGTGGGGGAGCGGAGAGTAGTATAAATGGGATTCCCAGGGTCATGGAGACTTTTATGGGGGATTATCTGGAGTGGTTAGCAGCTTTCACTTCTCAGATGTTCGGACTCAAACGTTGAATTTTTGGTCTATTATTGTGGTCACGAGGGACAGCAGACGAACACGACTGAGAGGATTTTCCCTTCAACGTTCGAGTCCGAACCTCTCAGCCCCTCGGCGACCATGAATCACAATACTGCTCACTAAATAATACTACATGATTATCGTATCGTATGTATTAACCCCGCTTGCTTAATAATTGCAGCACAACGTATTTTTCCTCATTTTAGGTCACTTAAGGAGTGGTACACACAGGGCTGGACCCTGTGTTTTGTCCTGAAGAAGAGCACTGGGGAAGCTCGAAACTAGTTGACGTCCACTAGGGACCCCTGACCCATAGTAGACAGGGACCCTAGAGACCGACCCCATTTTTAACATATCAACAAGGCGCCCGAATAAAGTTATTTCACCCACTAGTTAGATATTTTTAACTCACCCACTCCACTTACACCACTGCACTACACAGTCACTCACAAAACAGTGCTCCTACACAGTGTTGCAAATCGTAGCACGCCCCAACCCGCAGCGGGCTGGGATGGCCCCTATGATAAAGCATGTCACCGTGGGGAAACCCTGGTGAGTGAGGGGACTCAAGAAAGAACATTTTTCCTTTCATGCCATGTTTTTCTGACTCTAACTGAGCGAAAAACCTTTTTCCCTAGCTAGGTTCTTTATCAGAGATCTCGGATGTTTTTGGTTTACGATTGAAACAGGAGGGTGGACCTAGAATTTCCCTCTTTCTCCCCCCGTTTTTTATTCTTCTGGGCTCTGGACCAGTGTGGTTGTGCGGCAGTTTTTCCCTGCAGTGTGGCAGAAGGTCCCGTGGTCGTCCAGTTGCCATGGAGGGAGAAGCCCTCGCTGGCCAGATAAGGTCTGTTTGGAACTGTAAGTCAGCGGTCACCTCATGCAAACAGACCCACACTCACACAGTTGATATCTCATCTAGATTGGACAGCCACCCTGCCCTGCTGGCTGAGCTCTAGGAATAAAATTCACACACTAATCACACCGGACAAGTATACTACGAGTCCTAGCGCTCTGAAGCGAAGGATCGGAGATACCCGGAGCTGTAAAAAAAAATGTGTTTACATATAAAGAATGAAAAATGAGCTAAATTGTGTCTCCCAGATCCTCCTGGTCTGCCCTTGTGTGACCTTTGGCATATTTTATATTCCCTGTGTGTTAGCTTGTCTGCCAGAGCTGCCAGAGTTTATGCCAGTAGTGAACATACTTTGCGTGCTTATTTCTGTGCCCAGAAAGGGTGATTTGTGGAATCCTCTATACTAGCATCTCCACTCACTCACAACATCTACACAGTGGGCTGAGCGGCCTGTCTCACTAAGGGGGCAACAACTCCAAGACTCAGACATTCTGGGCCTCATTTATAAGTTTTTGCATCAGGGCAGCACTGCAGGCCTTCCAAAATAAAGGCCAGCAATGACCAAAAAGAGGCAAAATTAAGGTCAGAAACTAGCAGAAATAGGCAAAATACAGGTCAGAATACAGGTCTGAAAAAGGCAGAACAAAGGTCAGCAATGAGCAGTAAATGAAAGGCAGAATAAAGGTCAGAAACGAGCAGAAAGAGGCAAAGTAAAGGTCAGCAACGAGCAGAAAGAGGCAAAATAGAGTTCATAAACAAGCTGAAAGAGGCAAGATAAAGTTCAGACACGAGCAGAATGAGGCAAAATAAAGGTCAGGAGCAAGGAGAAAGAGGTAAGATAATGGGCAAAATTAGCAGGAAGAGGCAAAATAGAGGTCAGAAACGAGCAGCAAGATGCAAAATAGAGGTCAGAAACAAGCAGCAAGAGGCAGGATAAAGGTCAGAAGCAAGCAGAAAGATGCAAAATAATGGGCAGAGTGAGCAGAAAGAGTCGAAATAGAAGGCAGAAGTGAGCAGAGAAATGGCAGAAAAATTAGCAGATAATACACAAAACCAAAGGCAGCAGAGGGTAGCAGACTGCAGGCAAGCTGGACAGGAGGGCTGTCAGTGGGGGAGCTGGCATGAGGACCTAGTACTCTGTGCCCCCCTACCTTTTTAATGTGCACCATCTGACAAGCCCACTCATACACTCACACACCCACTCACAAACTCATGCACCTACTCACAGACGCACTCAGAGACTTACACACCCACTGACAGACACACTCAGATGCTCATACACCCACTCACAGATCCATTCAAGCACTCATTCACCCACTCACAGACCCACTGAGACTCACACAAACACTCACAGACCCACTCAGAGACTCACACAACCACTCACAGACCCTCTCAGACACTCATGCACCCACTCACCAACCCATTCAGACACTCACGCACCCACTCACAGATCCACACAGGTACTCCTACACCCACTTACACAGCCATGTACACACCCATACAGTCATCCACACACCCTCTCACAGACCCATACAGCCACTCACACACCCACAGACCTACTCACACACCCTCTCACAGACCCATACAGCCACTCACACACCCGCTCACCTACCTTTACAGACACTCACACACCCACTCTCAAAGATTACAGGTTACATTTAGGAAATTAAATGTAAAAAAAGTTGAAATTCACTGAAAAAAACTAAGGTTACAGTGACATTATAGTTAGGAAATAGAATTTAGAAAACCATCGAAATTCAGTGAAAAAACAAACGTCACAGGGATGTTATAGTTAGGAAATAGAATTAAAAACCTTAGAAATTCAAAGAAAAAACCAAAGGTTACAGGCTCAGATTTCACTCATACAAAACCAGAGAAATTCCACAGTTATAATTACCTGAGCTAACAATAAATTACTCCCCCACAATGCACTGCGTATGACTTCGCATATTACATATTGACATCACTGATGACATTATTGATACATCTCAAATTACATCACTGATGACATCATCCACTAAGTGTGAGTGTTTCATAAATGTTTCTGAGAGCTAAAGATACATACTAAGCTACTGCAAAAGTTAGATTACTATTCTTTTTGTACTATTAATAAGTGATACTGTTTCTAAAATGTATCATCTGAGTGGCACTGTGACTGTCTGTATCAGTGTGGAAGAGGGTGTGTGAGGAAACTAGATCTACACCCAGAAAGTGTGTTTTTTGTGATTTGGTGTATATTTGTTTAGCAGTTTTTGAAAAATTAGGATACAAAAATATTTGTATATCTGGACGGTTGGGTTTGAGGAGTAGTCCCTCAAATCTAATTTTTAAAAACAGAGCCTTCTGATTCGCCCAGGGGGCTTTTTTTTTTACATTGGGCCAAATCTCCTGTGGAAGCAAGGCTCTTATTGACTGCCAGCACAATGAAGAAAAATATTTCTGACAGTCACTACAGGACTTAGACACTTTTGCTACAATCCCGTGAAACTTATGTTTGATTGTGGCAAAAATTAAAAACGAAAATGGCACGCCAATTTTTTTTCAATATTTAGGGAGAACTGATGTAATTGAGGCCTCCCTCCCGAGCCAATGGGGCCACAGAGACCCCATCCCCCAGGACCAACTTTTAAAAAAGGGGAGGGGAGGAGCAGATGACCCCCCTCCCTGAGTCTGTAGTGCACTGGGGAACCCATCCCCCGGGGTGACACACTTTTGTTAGGGAACGGAGCATGCAGCCCCCCTCCCTCAGCTTGTCACAACCCTGTGGACCCTATCCGACAGGGCCAAACACTTTATTTTGAGGGGAGAGGGGCATGCAGCTCCTCTCGCTGAGCCCAAAAGGGCCTCGTGGACTTCATGACCTGGGGTCAAATAATAAGTAGAGGGGAGGGGGGCACATGGGCCCACCTCCTTAGCCTTTCAAGGCCCTGGTCGGCCCATCCCAGTGCAGGGCCTGATCGTTAACTGTGTCCTTGAAAGCCCACCCCCAGGACACAGTAGGATAAAGTGTGCTTCCACCCGGCGGAATCTTTAAAAAGGATCCCACTGGGTGGGAGCACACTTCTGTTCCCCTGACTGTGCTCTTGCAGGCAGGGAACCTGTGATTGCACAAAAAAGTGGGTTAACACCACTTATAAATATGGAGCAGGGCATTGCGCCACCAGAACACCTGTAAAAATGATGCGCAAGTGGCGCAATCCCCTTGTGCATAAGCCCCATGTTATTGGAAAATTAATTAATCATCATTGACGCTTCGCCTAGTTGCTGCTGGGACTTTTGACAATATAATTATTGTTATTGTGGTCTCAGTCCGTGCTTGTTGGGTGTTTGTTCTTTGATTTACCCCATTGGGTGCGCATAGATGAAGAGCTCATGTGGTTCCTTTCTGTAATATACCTCCTAACATGGGATGTTGTTATCTAATGTAGGAGCATGGAGTAGGTATGATAGTATGCTTACTGTTTGCATTACTTCATAATTTAAAACAAATAAAAATAGTTTAGAAAATAGTGCTATAGCATTTGATTTCTTTTGTTATATATTTAAAATGAATACATAACATTAACGTTCAATATTATTCAACGCAAAAATAGTTTGGGGGGAATTAAATAAAATTTGCTATTTTGCCTATCCTTTACAGTAGGGACACTCCACAGTCTAGGCAGAGGTCTTCGTATGGTAAAGTGTTCAGAAAATGAAAACATTTCATTCAAATTGGAAAAAGTTATTCAAAGTATTTTTATACTAAGCATTATTCTACATATATATTCTAAATTTAGAACAAAATAAAGAAAATGCTACATCACTATTTAACTTAATTTCGAATTATATCTTTAATTAATTTACATATAGTCATTGAAATTAAAATTATTTTTCTGACATTTATAATTTCCTACCTAAAGTGCAAAAATAAATGTTTATAAACATTATTAACTATTAAAAGGGCTCTATAGAAATTAATAAAACTAGCTTAATTGTATTTTATTAATATTTAATCTTACATAGTTTTTTAATTAAAAAAATGTTGTTCAAATGTTTAATGATTAAATAATAAATATATTTTACTTTTATATTTGTTCAAGTTGATTTTTATGTATTTACATGTTTAACTATGTTATATCATTTAATTTAGAATTTTTCCTGTGGTGTTTTATTTTTAATGCCTGCCACCATTGTATTCTCTGGGAAGTTGTTGCAGTATTAGTGGGTGGCCGTATGTGACACTGAACTTACTACTGTTTCTTTTTGTTAGTAGTAACTCACACTTATACATTTAGCTCCAACCCCTTTTTCAGAGGTTGGAGACATGTAATTCCACACTTTTGAGTACCTTTACACTCCTATTTTGTGAACAGCCAAAATAAGTAAAGTTACTCAAAAGTGTAAGAGTAAATTTGCGCACAAGTGTAAATTACCTTTGTGAATAGCCCCATTTTATTTTGTTCATTTTTAATATTACAATGCCTTTTCCAGCATATTTGTAAACAAATACAAAATAAAACACATTGCCAAGAACAGTCCTGTTGGATTTGATAATGTTTGTTCCCTACAGCAAGGGCTAAGAACTTAGACTTGGCTTGCACAGACCTTCAACACCCTTAGCAAGGAACCACTTCTTTGGTGCCAATAAAATATGAAGTCTGTGGAGATTTATTTTCACTCGATAGAAACATCATTGCTGTGAGCACAGTGTGAAATGAAGTTCTATAGAAAGAAAAAGAGCTCACTCATATTCAAATGGGATAGAAGTTACTGTAGACATGGGTGATCATACATTCCACAAATAAAACCTCCTTGGAGTCTACTGCCTTGAACCTATGATGAGTAAATATATTATAATGTGAGAAAAGTCTTTCCTTGAGGATCATTTTTGGGATTTGTGTAATTTGCTGATTTTCCTACTTGTAATATGTTTAGGCACTAGTGTTGTACACCATTCCCAAAGAGGCAATATCTCCCCATGCGCGCTAGTTGGTATTGAGAATGGATGCACCATTTTCTTGTAAGTGAGCCTTAAAATCCTTTTCCTCACATCTTTCAAACCGTTTGCATGCTAATGATCTTCAAGTAAGTATGGTAACTTCACTGCACCGCAGCACGCCTTAATGTGAGTGTTTTCCCTCACTTTGTTTACTCTTTAACCAGTCCTGAAGAAAGCCTCTGCATCTTTGTTGAGGCTGAAACATGTCGACCACTGAAAGTGGGATAAGGAAGACTAATTCTATGTTCAAAATATTCCTATATTGTTTTTAACCGTGCCCAGGAAACTCAAGAATAAAATTAGGCATTGAGCATTCCAGAGGTACTTTTAAATCACAATCACCCATTTTTCACGCACTCACTCCAAAAAATCCCCACTCCTCTGTAGTTCAGGCGTGGCAGCACAGCTGGGTTGCACTCGGCAACCCAGCTGGGAACCCGATGATGAAGCATGCCACCAATTAGGTTGGTGGTGAGGGTTCTTCTAAAAAACGAACTGTTTTTTTTGCATTCTTGTGAAGGACAGTGTGCCATCCTTTCATTTGGATCCCCCACAGGGTGCGTCCACGTTGTTGTTTATAGATTATCTAGAGAGAAGAACGTTCCCCATACTTTTCCTCGCTCTTTCTTGGTTGTTATTATATTTGATCTTTATCAAGCAACAACTTTAAAAGGGCTTGAAAGTCTGATTTTTGTGTGAAAATCCACAAGTGGAAACCTTTGTAAACCACAGGTTTTGTAGTATTTACGAGAATTGTAAGGAAAGCCACTAAAGAAAAATATTGCTACTTCATACTCTTCTACTTTGAACAAGAACATCATAAACTCCAGATCATACCTACTAAACAGCACTTTTCTTGTACAGATTTGATGAGGAAAAATCTGTTTTTTATCAATTTTTATCTGCACTCGAGCCAGATCCAGTCTGTCCTGTTAAGTCCTTCTTGGCTGTCATTAATCACCGTGCTTCCCAATGGGAATAATCTCTTTAGGTTCACAGTACATATCCGGCGAAATCACAAATTAGTTATATGTTTGCAACCAAACAGCTACAAATTATACGTAAAGCAAAAGTCACTTTAAAGTACTAGTCATAAGACATTTTACGAATTGTTTTTCAATGTTTTACACAAGTACATTCAAAGAGGCAGGTTTCTTGTTGGTACTACTCACTATTACTGATTCATTGCACTGGGAAAAGTCACTTCAAAGTTCTAAATATATATATGCATATGTATTAAGAGTTCTATATTTGAAACACATCCACAATCACTGTGGTTTTGATCCTATGCATAAGTAATGCAGCACACCTATTTAGTAAACCTAAAATGCCTTAGATGAGGTGTTAAAGGCAGGGAAACATCATTCTAAAGACTTGAGGGAAAAGGGTTAGTTTAATTATTGGCTTGTATTCCTGCTTTGATCTTTACCTTTGATCTTTGAAGAGTTTACCTAACCAATTAAAATATGAGTTTTCCATGGGCCTGAATTCCATATCACACACACTTCTGAAGTAATAGAGCAATACAGAAAAGCCTCAGATGGTAATCAGTCTAAATCATATTTTAGCCCCTTCCTTTAAAGAAATGTTTTGTTTTTCGTGTTATACATAAGTGCACACTGATGCTCCGCTCTACTCATCCATCTCAACGTCCTTACATGGTCCTTCTTCCATACATACCGATGACAATCTGAATGTGTTAATTTATCTTTCAAATGGGGTTTCTTGCTTTTGTAATGCAGGATGAGAGCTAGCAAAGAAGGTCTGCTTGCACATTTTTTTAAATTGGAGTTCAATATATCAACTCTTGTTTTTATTTATGCAGGGTCAACCTGGTCCTCCTGGCCTACCTGGTCCCAGAGTGAGTATAATTGCTTCAAGCAGATCACAACATTATAAGAAAGGATACATAAGTTTACATCTCTAATTTCAAGTCTTTTTGTCTAGGGACCTGGGCTGCCTGGACTGGCGGTGAGTATTTTTTGGTGGAATCATATTTTCTGAAAACCTTAATGTATCACTCTTAAACAGGCAGGGTTAAAGTAAACTTTATAACTAATACAACAAGCTTTGAATGAGAAATATGAGTGAAGAATGCAATGCCAATATATAAAAAAGAGGAGTGACGGAAGAGATAATTAATAGAGATTGCTTTTTTATTTAAAAGCAGTGAATGTGGAGAAATGCTGTAGTTCACAGGACATGTTTTCCAGCATTCATGAGTGAATAAAGTAAGTGTAGCGTATTCAGATTTACAATTAAGAAAACTGAGATTGCCATGTAAAATGTCTGCACATATCACATTGTGATAGTAAGAAAAATTCAAATGTGTTTAGGTATTTAGAGCTGTTGACATTATTAATTTCAAATTTGAAATTGTGATAATTGTAATACAAATTTAAAAGCTGTAAAAGTGTTTTTGTGTCTTCAAAATTATAATCAATAGATAAATGATGTGATTTTAAGTTATGTTATCGTTGTATTAAAATGTATTTAAAAACTATGATTGAAACAGAAATTAAATAATTATTACGTCTTTTGGTATGTTAAAAATTCTGGTGTTAATTAAAAAGTAGTCTTTGCAGTCTTAAAAACGTGACTTTTTATTTTCGAGTTTAACAGTAGCTGTGAGTGGTTTATACATTGTTCTAAATATTAGGTTGGAATCCATTACATATGAGATTTGCTGTTTTAAAATTATACAAGATATTTGGTCAATTAGAAAAGTTATTTTTGCTAACTAAATCTATACAAGCTATTTGGTTATTTAGAAAATGTAAAAAACACATGAGCTCCAAACTGTGTGGAGTAGGGAACAAGAGGCACAGGGTTTTAGGAGCTAGCAGCCTCCAACTATGAATATTTAACCACAAAAGAGCTGCTCCAAAAGTGATAACCACTATAAGGTTTGAGTTATATTGTGAGTGGGGACATCTCACAAAAAGTAACGGACTGGTCTCACACACCACCTGGTGTCATGCTTCATCACTGACCAGTCCTCGCCCTCTAAAACCTTGGTTTGATAGAGGGCGGACATACACCTGACAACAGGGATGCACTTCTAAACTAAGTGGGGGCCCGTGTATGAGTGAGTGAGATTAAAAATCATTATAGTTATCCTCATTGTGTTTTTTAATGTGAAAGGTAACTATATGATGTTTAAAAGCAGGTGACGGTATGTGGGGGAATTAGTGTCCCCTAACCGGTGTGTTTAGAGGTCGACATGTTTCTGCCGTCTTGGCCCAGGAGGGTCCAGGGCATTCATCAGGACCTAAATATGTAAATGGGGGCTCCGTTCTTACCAAAAGTGGCAAGAGTGTACCACTGTGTGGGCGTGATCACTGTCACACTCCACAATTGGATGGCTCCTAGATTCAAGCCCTAAAAACCAAAGCTACTGGCCCGATGGGAGGAGGGGAGGGGAAACCCCTGTTTGTCAGAACTGCCTCAAGGAAAGTTTCCTGCGTGGATCCTAAGCGACTGCTCCCTGCTAGGCGACTGCTCCTGTTCCTCCCCGGTGTAGCTACATCGGGGAGCAACGGGAGCAGTCGCCTAGGGGTATGTGGGGGACACTAATTCCCCCACATACCGTCTTACCTGCTTTTAAACATCATATAGTTACCTTTCACATTAAAAAACACAATGAGGATAACTATAATGATTTTTAATCTCACTCACTCATACACGGGCCCCAGTTAGTTTTGAAGTGCATCCCTGTCGTCAGGTGTATGCCCGCCCTCTATCAAACCAAGGTTTTAGAGGGCAAGGACTGGTCCATGGTGAAGCATGACACCAGGTGGTGTGTGACACCAGTCCGTTACTTTTTGTGAGATGCCCCCACTCACAATATAACTCAAACCTTATAGTGGTTATCACTTTAGGAGCAGCTCTTTTGTGGTTAAACATTTAGAAAATGTATCATTACTACTTAAAATCTGTAACAGGTATCAAGAAATGAAAACATTGTGTCAATAATTAAAAACCCCTTCAAACCGTATATGCTTTCTTCACAATTTCCTTAAAAAGTTTGGCTTTTGCAACAATTTCATTCACAAAAGATCAACTTGCAGAGAAAAAAGCTGTATACATATTCATCGGGATTGTCAGTTATAGAGAGGGAGGTTTTGTAGGAAGGGAACAGATTTGTGCAGATCGATTATATCGTGCTCTTGCTTTAATAAGATGCCAATAATGTTTCTCTAGTTTGGTGCACAAGGGTGTTCACAGGTAAACATGTGATAATGTATGAGTGTATACATTTCTCTTCGGTTTTAGATCAGGCAGGGTGTTGTGAGACAATAACGGAGAATGGGTTTTATAGGACTGACATTACGTTAAGGGTATGGATATCTGAGCATGGGTGCAAGTGCATGAACATGGAGAATAACCATGTTTTATTAGGGAATAGGAGCACACATTTGGGCTGTGGGTGGGCGGGCCAAGGAAAGTGTCATGTGTGCTTAGGACACAGATTTTGTTTGGAAAATGCAACTTAGTACAAGTTTTGACAAAAATAGGTGTGTATACTGTGGGAATGCACGTGTGCAAAGTGGATGGGTGTCTTCGGTATGGAGGATGTCCATGGTATGGGTCCTTGTGCTTCTGGGCTGGGCGCAAATATTCAGAAAACAATCAAGAGAGTTGTTTGTGGGAGAGATTGGAGAATGATGCATGGGCACATAGACTAGGGCATAGGATCGGGCACCCTCTGCTGCACAACGAACATGAAACATGAGGGTCACATGTTGGTTCAGCATTCCTGACCTTTATTTAGCACACACCTTAAAAGAACATATTCTGTTTTTCCAATAGGGTCCTCCAGGGCCAGTAGGAGTTCCTGGCGAAATTGGAGTGACCGGTCCCAAGGTAAGTGTCTTCTTCACTCACAGGTGACTCAGAGACAATATGAAGAAATCCCTGTGGTCCTCTCCAAAAGCCCTTCAGATGAAGAACGAGCGTCCCATCTGATGATACGAATAGGTTTGACTGGGATGTATTTTTAACATAGGAATGAGCTATGCGGGCTTTTAAGTTCAAATGCAGGATAGCAGGAATATCCTCTAACACCTTTGAGCCCTAGTCACATGGGGCTCTTTAATCAAACCCTCATATCCCCTACACTCTCCTTTTAGGTGTTAGTAGTGGTTAATGGGACATTGTTTCTTAACCTGTTAATCACTATAGTGTCTGCTGTTGAAACTAAACCAGTGAGATACCACAGTCAGTTTAGTGCCTGCTCAACTACTCTATACATGTGTAACTTGTTGGTCAGCTCTTCATATCCTGTTGGGGCTGACTTAGACTTTCATCTTTCTTAGGAAGATAAAATGAGCACCTGTTGGATGCTAACAACACTTGTAACTTAAGTGTCAGGCAATGAACTGCTTTGTTCTCTGCTCGGTAAATGGCCAGTATTATATTATTTTTGTGACCCACAATCATTTTCAATACAAAATCGTGTTTTTTTTAAAAAGAAAAGCTGGTTGCTTTTCAAATTTTTGGAGACAAAGGTATTTATTAATTATGATATTCTCTTTTTCTTTCAGGGTATTAGGGGGCCCCTTGGTGCTGCAGGACCACCCGGTCTCCCTGGAAAGCCAGTGAGTGGTTTTATTCTAGTCTCTGAGATGTTTTAACAGTTAAAAGATGGTGCCCTAAGCCACAGTGACTTCAACAAAGTTTCTCTTTTATCCCTCGTCCACAACTCGTGACATTTGATGATTTGTACTGTGCTTGAAGAGGGAGACTCTTTGAGCTATTCGTATTCTCCAATGGTGTAAGGACCCATGGGAACCGTGGGGATTCCATCCGGGTAGGCGAGAGAAGAGTTAGCTGCCAGATTTCCCAAGAGACTGATGCTTCTGATAGACTGCTTAGGGAGTGTCGGGGTTGTTCACATATCAATTGAAAGTCTGATATGTGATTGACTCTGTTCCGCGCTCCGGGCCTATCAGAAGAACCCATCTGTTTGGAAATTTTCCAAATCCACCATACAACAACCAGCTGTGCAGTTGAAAGAGTGCATCCTCTTTTCTCATTCTTTCCGAGAGAATGAAAAAGCCATTTCTATCATCTTTACCATCTTTCTGAACAGAAAAGGGTATTTCGTAAGCAATCACATTTTTCTTTCCACACTCTTCACATTCCTATGATATACACTGAGGGCCTGATTACGAATTTGGCTGTGAGGTATCGGACCGCCACGGTGGTGGCCCAACCGACCACCGCCAAACCCATGTGCCCACTGCTCGCCAGATGACGAGTTACCTCGTGTCTGGCGGGCTTTTTTGACGGTCACATGGCGGTGCCCTTGAAAATTGGCACCGTAATGGGAACACCCAAGAAAATCCTTCACAGCATGGGCTGTAAAGCCCATGCTGTAAAGAAACTGGGGTGCATGCACATAGGGGGCACATATTGAGCCCCCCTGCATGCATTTCCATGCATGTGGGCAATAGGGGGCTCTGTAGGGCCCCCTTTGTTTCAGGACCGCCAGCCTTTTCATGGAGGAAAGACCTCCATGACACCGCTGGCGGTCCTGAAACTCGCAATATGCATGGCTGTGCCTCAGCAGCACTACCAGCATATTACTGAGGCCCTGACCACCGCACCACCACCAGGGAACGGCAGTTACGTGGGGTCTGTGGTGGTGCAATGGTGGTTCGATCGCCCAACTTGTGATGGGGCAGTCGGACTGCGGGCGGGGCGTTGGCTGGACTACCACTGCAGCGCTCCGGTGAGTCTGGCAGTCTTTGAACCACCAGACTTGTAATTAGGCCCTAAATGTGTATATAAATTAATGTTCTCTGTCATGAAAGTGAACATATAAAAAGATCTCTTTCTGATGCCCCTTAATCGTAACCACGGACACTTTTGCAGAAGCCAGAGCAGATGGATAAAACAATTGTCAGAGGTAAAGATGAGAAATGCAAAGAGACCAGAGAGAAATGCTAAGCTGGAAATTCCATTATGTGAAGGTTTTTTTAAATATTTTATGTATATTCCAAGCTCTAAACTACGTATTTGCTTCCTTTATGTTTTTTTGTTGTAGGGTCCTCCAGGAACCATCCAGGGAATTGAAGGCAGTGCCGACTTCTTGGTAATTGTTATTGTTTACAACATTCATCTTTCGTCCATATTCTGTGCCCCATTGATTGTTCCTGAGACCTTTCCTAACTGAGCTTCTTTTTTGTGTCTCTTGCAGTGTCCAACCAACTGCCCCGCTGGACAAAAAGGGCCACAAGGCTTGCAGGGACTCAAGGTAAAACCGACTTCATCTACAAGTTCCTTTAATGGGATCCCATGTTATAGCTTCTTGAGAAACAGGTGTCTTGAATATTAGTACACAGGCACTGCATTCACAAGAAAATACTTTACATCACAAGGGTAAAAATGTATTTATATACACATTCACATAGAAGCAAGGTTAGTCTAGATAGAGTGATTTGCCCGGAAGCACAATTTGGTTAAGCTAAAATGTCCCCATCAGAACTCCACTCTGTAGACTCCATATCAAATAATTTAACCAATGCCCAAAGTTTATTTATCTATGACTTCTAAAAGACGAAGTTATAAAATACCCTGACTGAAAATTTGGAAGCCAATTCAGGTTTATGGACATCTACATTGTTCCTGGCTTTGCATTTTGAAAATAATCGACTTCCATAATGAATTAAATGAAAACCTAAGATAATATGAGGAATGACCCTGCCTTCTTCGTGAGAACAATACATGAGGAAGTGACGCCACTTGGATTTTTAACTGCTTTTTTATCTGAGCACAATGTCTGACTGTAGGGACTCAAAGAGACATTTAATAGATTGGCAGTTAGCACGTTTAAATGCACTGCTGATGGCTTTACATCTGGAGGTAAAATTTCAAAACCATACTGCCTTGGCCGATATAGGATTGGTGATTCATTGTATTCTCCCAGCACTCCACAGTGCGTTCAGTGAAATAGTTCTTATGTATCTATTGTGTCACTATGCATTACAAGTCAAGGAGGAGGTCGCAGAATTAGGTTATTGATATTTTTTTGGGAAGGAGGATTTTTCAAAATTTTCGAGGCAAGAGCATCGGCTAATAATGTGTTTGCAAAGAAGTGGGAGTAGGTGAGCTATGACAAAGCAATAGAGTACATGGAGGGAAAAGCTGCATAAGGCACATTGTCTAGGAAAATTAAAGAGGCACACGCTTGAGAATGCCAACGAGATTCATAAAAATGGTACACCAGAGTCGGAAAACACTTCATTGATTAGGAATAATGTTACACGAGAGTGGAAAGCTTTATACAGGAGCAGGTGTGGCTGGCACAGGTAGAAGCGGTGGGGCGGGGTGGGGCCGGAGGGGGTGGGGGGAAGTCATCAGATGATGGGGTAGGTAAAATTTAATAAAAAAATGTATAAAACCACTTACCTTGCCTCTTCCCGCATCGCCGACTATGTGTTCTATCAGGCAAGGTCCTTCCAATTTATTACCAAGCTTGGTTGAAATCTAAAGTACTTGTGTTTTGTTGGGGGCTACCGTGCTCAATAAATTGGAAGGACTCTGTCCGATATAACACTGAAACCGGACGGAATACACAGACTTTATCATAATATAAGGGAAACCATTGGATGTGGTGACCATTATAATGTTTCACAGTTGAAAACCTAGATGGCAGCAGTCCCTAATAAAGGACAAAAGTGTGCCTCATCGTAATACGGAAAGTGGGAGCTTGGACACTGAAATATGTGATGTGTGTGATCATAGGTAAATTTTCTTGCAGTTGGAAATAGAAAGATTTACCAAAGCCCTGAAGAAGTCCACAAGGACAAAACGCATTGGCTACAAGTGGCAAGCTGTTTTTCAAGAACTGTCAATAAAGGAATTAAATGAAGAGGAAGGAGTCTGTGCATTCATGTTACATTATTGTTGATGTTTAAATAAGGAATCTCTTGTCCAACTACTGTGGATAAATGTGTAAGGTTGTGCTGAGTCAACAGTGTATATATAGTGAGTAGGAGTTTTCTCCCATGTTAAAAGGAAAGAAGTTTGTCATTTTGTGACTCTTGCATTCCGAAAAGAAATATTGTCTGTACAATGATTCATTCATGAAGTAGGTGCTTTATGTATTGTCCAAAACCACTCAATATTGAACTGTGATCGAGTAATGTTAAAGTAGACTAGAGCAATATTAAATTGTAAAAGAAGAATCTTATGCCAGAGAAAGGCAGTAGTAAACTGCTGTAGGAGAAATGATAATGTTAAGCTGAAGTAGGATAATTTTGAACTATGAAAGAGACATGTTAGACAGGAGTAAGACAATATGAAATTTAACGGAGAAACGCAAATGTAAAACGGTAGTAAGACAATATTGAACTCTAAGAGATAAATGTTAGTCTGGCGTGGAGCAATATCAGACTGCAGCAAGAGGAATGTCATACTGGAACACTGCAATATTAAACTGTCGAAATGGAATATTAAAATGGTGTAGGTGAATATTAAATTATCTAAAATGGAATTTTACAATGGAGAAAAATTGAATAACAATAGAAGGTCTAAACGGATGGAAGACAATATTACACTTTATTAGTTTAATATTAAATTGGAATGGGACAAAATTCATTTACAATTAGAAGAATTGTACAATAGAGTAAAATTGAATAACAATAGAAGGTCTAAACGGATGGAAGACAATAATAAACTTTATTAGTTTAATATTAAACTGGAATGGGACAAAATGTATTTACAATTAGAGGAATGCTGATTGGAGTGGATCGTGAAATATATTATATGAACTATCAAAAAAGGAAGTTACTTGAAGACAGTGATCTCCTTTGTTTGCTAGAGAGGTAGCTACTTGAATGTACTAAGAGGAGAACTGCAACGTTCTGTACCGCAAAGGGGACATATAGGACCTGTTCTGCTGGATGAGACTGCTCATATTGGCTTGAAGTGTATGAGGTTAAATGAGGGAGACCGAAATGACTTTCACATTTTTTTCTACCCTCAGGGTCATAAGGGACATCCAGGTCCACTTGGAGAGCCAGGAAAGATTGGGACAACGGTGAGTAAATCAAGAGAATTGAGTCTTTGGAAAGATGTGTTGCTTAACAAAGATGTGCCAATGACAATCCTGACCCCATTCATCTGCCATTGATGTCTGTGGCTGGCAGGCCAATACGAAGAGCCTTTGTGTGAGAGACGGTCTCAGTACACATCAGTAGTGAATAAAGAATGTTTAAAGAGTCGTGATTCCTCGATCAGCCCGTGAGTCACTAACATCTTTGTAATATAAATAGTGATGTATTATCAGTACAAGTTCAGTGACAGTCACAAAAAACACACATCTACGACTTCAGGAACGAGAAATATGTTGCACCAGATCCCTTTCCTTGAAAAAGGAATTAAATACAGATCAGATGTCATGGCTCAGATAATGAATTGCCAGCAGGTGGGAAAAGTTGCAGGTTATGAATTGCGAATTTGAGAAGGAATCAGCAAGATATTGCTGAACCCGGGTCAGAGAGGAAGTCAGTTACAGATTACAGACTTCAGGCCAGAGATGGAATCAGTCACTCACAACAGATTCTGGCTTAAAGAAGGATTTCATGTGTGCTGATTATCACCCAAAGTAAGAATCTGCTCAAGATGCCAAATCTGCGAAAAGTGATCAGTTGCAGATTACATTTTTTTTAAATAAATTAGATACAGATTACAGACTACCTCTGAAAGAAGGAATCAGTTACAGATTTTAACTCCAAGAAGGGATCTGTCACATATTACAATTAGGGCTTAGGCAAGGGATTGTTTAGATTAATAAGAACGTTTGTTACTATTATTCTGGGAGATTAATATGTTGCAAAACTATGTCCCAATGTTACTGATTCTGACCAAGTAAAGTAATCTCTTCCATCTGTGATTTTATTTTGGAGTTCTATACATTAGGCCGGGTTATATGTATCTATCCTCTCTCTAATACTCTTGAATGTCTCAAGTTGCCGGCCTGGTCTAGTACATATGCACCTCTGTTTGTTGCAGTGTTGTTTGGGAATCTTGCTGTTTTCTGGCCTTTGGGTAGTCCATATTAATCTGCCCCTTCTCCTTCACTGTTTGAGGCTGCTGCAAGTTGCTGCAGTCCCTTTAATGAGTATATGTGCTATTTGTTTTCTGCTCAGGGTCCGAAAGGAGATGTTGGAATATCTGGCGAGCAAGGCATCCCAGGCCCTCGAGTAACGTATTTACTTACATTTAATATATAACTTTTATTATGTGTTTTACTAACCATAAATTCGAACATTGATGTGTGCGCTGTGTATTCTGCTGTTGTATAGTGAGATAGGCACACCAAAATTCCTGGTGATGCTGTTCAGCTCCTGCAGTGTTATGGTATGATCCAAGGATAGGCATGCTTTGAAATGTTCTTCATTCCATGCAGTGATGCAGTGAAAGTCATATAAATGTCTGGATATGTTTTAAGATCGGGCCTAGAGACAACTCTAGCCGTCACAGCAGCCCAAGGTTTCCAAAAATAAAATCATAGCAAAATTATACATACATATACACGTACATACATACATACATACATACATACATACAGAGGCTTTTTGTCCTCCCCTCTTGATTTATTGGCCTCTTCAAGTGTCACTCATAGTTTACTTCTGCACATCACAGCCTATAGCACGGGGCAGTGGGCCGGCCCATTTCATCCATTGGATGTCTTGCACCGCAAGTGTTGGCATTTTGCCAGTTCATCTGTACAGAGCTGCCTGAAAAGGAGCGCACGTCAGTGCCAGGGCTGCTGTGCATGGGCCACTGGTTCACCTCTTTATTCACATAGTTTTATCCTTTTGCCAATTTATTCATTTTATTTATCATATCTTTACAAAAAACACCCACAAAACAAATTCTCGCCATACCAATTGGCTTTATCAATGCTTGTATTTACTCCATGCAGTTGTACAGGGGATGTTATTTTTTCGATGCAGTGATGCAGTGGAAGTGATTATAAAACCGAGGGTGTTCTTTAGTCTATGCAATGTGATAGCAGGATAGGCATGCTTTGGTATGTTTTTGGTCCGTGCACTGAGCTAGTACTGAAACTGCCCAGGGATGTCTTGCAGTGTTTTTATTCTAAGCAGTGATGGAGTGAAATTGAAGGATAGGAATACTTAGGAGTGGGCATTTTTCTGTACATGATGATGTTTCATATAATAGTGATAACATGTAAAGGCTAGGTTTAACATAATATTTGAAATTTACCCAGAACATGTTGTTTTTTAGGGTCCACAGGGCGTCCGAGGTTATCCCGGGCCATCTGGACCCAAGGGGGAGACGGTAAGTGCACCAATAGTATTATGTAATCTCTCAGCAGGAACGTGTCCCCTTTAATCTCGTTTTCTACCCTGGACCAAGGTACTTTAGTTGCAGCACACTTTGGAGGTCGTTTGTGGCGCTGATTTTAAACATCTGGAGTCCCAGCCCTCCACCGCCCCTCTCCCCAGGCTGCAGAAGTAACTTGCGGGACCAGTTTACTCAGCTGGCTTCGATCCTGGATTAATTCTTGATTTCGGAGGAGGCCTCTTTTACTTTTCTCACTCTGTGCACTTCTGGCAGGTTGTGACACTATCACAGTAGACATCCATTTTGTCCACTATCCCCTCACAAAGGAGTCTCGTTACTTGTTGGAAAAATATTCATGCTTATTTTCAGTGTTTTTGGCAACAGGAAGGAATAAATAAAATGTTAACCTCCTGCCCTTTGTGGTGGACTCATCCCATGCTCCCTGTTAGCTGGTTCTTTAAAACAATCTGCCCCTGGCTCCACACTCAACCTAAATTTGAATAAAGCTAAGAGCAAGCAAATGCTCTCTGAACTGTTTTAAAATGCCACATATCAGGCCATTTTACAAAATAGATGCATATTTGTTGTCCCTTCTCTCTTTCTACTTAAGAGGAATAAAACTATCCAATGCTCCACCCACCTCGCCTTTTTTGTTTTTATTTTGCTCTAAAGGTACCTTGCCACTATGCCGCAGACCTTGGCCTCATTATCACTGAGCTGGTAGTCCTGATTTGGTTGCAAGTTGGAGTTTGCCTCTGAACCAGGATTTGTAGTAGTGAGAAAATACCACAATCTGTCTGCACACACCTTTCATAAGGTACAACCTGGTAGAATTGGTGCTGGAAACAAGATAGAGAGCGTTTAACAGCCCCTATGGGGGAGATCACATTGTAGTATGTATCATCTCTACTCCCAGACATCGAAAAAGGAATGGGGAAGTAATATCACACCTGATAAATACTGCACCCTGAGGTATTTGCATTCGCTGCATGTTAAATTATTGCACAAAATAATGTTTCTCACCAAAAGAGGGTGCCAAACAGAATCTCCCCATGGTGAGGGTGGCGAAAAGAGGCTAGCAAACTCTAAAAGCTTTTCACCTAAAACTAAGCTTAATCTACCATTTTGGCACATTTTGATTGACAATATAGCATTAATGCACTGAGCTTGACCACTCAGCCCTTTCTTAACATGTCTCTGTAATAGAGATTGATTTTACGGGAAATCTTCTGCTGACTCATTAAAGTCATTATCTCTGTGCAGCTGCCAAGGACCAAGTAACTCACAGTTGTATTCACTTTGTTTCAGGTGGTCCTTTTGCCATTGGCCTTCTTCTCTCCCCTGTTCCCCCTGTGGAGCGGTGGCTCGCTCTAGACATTTGAGTCTGACACCCAGTCATTGGGCTTCTGCCATGAGATTTGATTGTGTTTGTCTTCCTGTGCAAAGGTGTGGCTCTCCTTAAGTCAACAGTGCAGTGGGACTGGGCCCCAGACTTGAAGTATTACTTTCTTGGAATACACAACCACTGGTCCACCCAGAGCCGGCTTTAGGGCAGTGCGACTGGTGCGGCCACGCTGGGTGCTGACCTGTGGAGGGGGCGCTGTGACCTCAGGGGGGCCTGTGTTTAGCAAAATCTTATGATAGTAGATATGAGGGGAACTTTTGTAGGTGGTAGGGAGAGGATCCGAGGAGGTGGTCATGGGACGTGGGGGCGCCAAAAGTGATTGTCACACCGGGCGCCACAAGCTCTAAAGCCGGCCCCGGGTCCACCTTTCCTTACTTGCTTCAGGGCCTTTACAACCAACGACGTACTTGTTCTCACAGTAATTTGTCTGAGTGCAAGAGCGGTGTGAGGAGGTTAATATGGGGTAGTGCAGTTTGTGAAACCAAGTGTCAAAAGTCAATAGTGTTGCTTGTCCTCCTCTTACAATGCTTGGTTTGTTCCTGCCTAGGGTCCCACTGGATATAAAGGAATGATCGGATCAATTGGAGCAGCCGGGAAACCTGTAAGTTCACCATATGTCATCAGTCTTTTGTAACTTCTATATCTCATCTATCCTTTCCTAAGCAATATACAATAGCCTATTTCCTATATATTCAACAAAGAATGATAGCACCTGTTTCCTGAAGCCCTTTTCTCTCATAAACCTTATATATCCTTGCGGTGTGTACATCAGCGCCTCTCATATCACCTCACCTGTAGTCTCACCTCTCTACCACACTGCTCATTAGTATCCAGTTCCACAGCTGTCTTCTACAACCACCTATCATCAACAGACATACCAGCTATCTCTCATCTGTCTCTTACACCCCCAAACCTGTGTCTTACACCCATCTGTTCTTTCCTTAACTCTCAATTTACATATTTCTCACATGCGTCCTTAACCCATCACTCCCATATTCCTTGTCTGTCTCTTCTGTTACATTCATCCTGTAACCACAACGATTTCCTACACCCCATCGTTTCTCCCATGGTCACACCCATCTTTGTAAACGTCACCTGTGCATGTAGGTGTCATGTTCTCCACCAGTTCCAGCTCACCTCATGCCTCTCTGTCACACCACTTGTTTAGATCTAATATTTTGACATTTATGGGAACATATCCCTTTGTTGCCTGATTTCCTGGTTCTTGGTCCAATATGTGAGTATCGGGGGTTAGCATTGTTCGCTGAAGTCCTTGGCCAAAACCCACTCCCTCATTTCTGTCCTGTTTTCCATGCAGGGTAAAGAAGGACCTCAGGGGCCTCCTGGTGATGCTGGTGAGAAAGGAGACACGGTAAGTAACCTGTTGTCTTACATTTCTGAAGCCAGCCACACTTGCTTTGTTTTTAATCACCTCTATACAGCTATTTTAGAGCTCGTGGTGCACCTAAGTTTAACACATTTAGATATTCACTGCAGATTGTAAGGATATTACAAGTCACCAAGGAGCTCCATGACATATAGTGCCATGAGGCAGAATACTGGGGGCCCCTATGCATCAAGGGCTTGCTTTGCCCTTGCATCATGAAAGGTGGCGCAAGTTTTTAAGTGAGATTTACTATGTCACCTAGAGCCACCTTCCATGGCTCTGCAAAGCATTATAAATCTGAAGTAAAGCAGGGCAGCACAAACTATTGTCTTGCATCACTCTATCCTAGGAAGGTATTCAATGGGTGGAGCGTGGTTGTCCCGTGCATCCACCTATAATTCTTGGAGCATGCCTAGATTTTTAATAACACTAGTAAGCCTGAAGATGCGTCAAAATGGTACACCTTCTGATAGGAGGCATAACAAGGAGAAATATGCCTATTTATCTTAATTTTTCCCTCTTTCTCTGCAACACACTAGAAGCGGAAAAAGCCTTAGAGGATTGGTTTTGCGCAGGAAGGTTGACCTTCCTGTGCAAAAACAAAGCTGGCACCCTTGAATCATGGTGCAAATGTGCCTTCGTTGGCGCTTATCAGACACAAGGGCACTGGCCCTTAATAGTTATGGTGCATTCCTGCCCTCTCCATTTGATGTAGTGCAGCAAGTTGTCTTGCCGTGTTGCGTTGCACCACATATTAGGAAATCTGCCCCTGTGTGTCTTTATAAGGGCAAAAATCTTCAAGATAATTTGCAATATACTTGTTTATGCTCAGTGGAGGCACATTATCCAATGTAATAGTATGCAGGGGATTGTGATAGTCAAACTGGTCAAGTCTTGTTGTGCAGCTCTGTCTTCCAACTCTGAGATGAGGCTACTGTAGGCTGAAAGTGCCAATCCATCATGAGCACATGTTTTTGGATCCGAGAAGGGCTGTGGTAGGCAAACCCTGCAGGAGGCAGAAGATTGTACTCGGATATCACTACTCGCAATAAGCTATTAGAAGTGAATAGTGTAGTATTTTGCTTAGTACAGGCGCACTCTGAAAGGTAATAAGAAAATAAAGCTCACCCATTTATAGGGAGATTACAAACTCCCACTTATTACAGTATATATAACATACATAGGCTATTCACCCTGTATCTGGAACATCATCCTGTGTCCATCAGACTGCCCCAGCACTGTACTAATTTAGGAAAGAGACTCACCTCTTTATGGAGCAGTACATCACAGTGCATAAACTGCCCATAAACCAACTTTCTGTCCTTTTACTCATTGATTCTATGTGTTTTTTCGACCATGTATAGGTCTTAACTGCCTTTTGTCTAGGTTTGCACTAAAGAAATACCATGTACACATATACATACATAATAGAATAATTTAATTATATATGTAAATGTGGTGCCTGATATTATAAAGATAAATAAAACAATAAAATAGGAATAGTGTTTCATATTACTAATGAATCAAATATTTATGTGTTAATTGTTCTTGCTGTAATACAATGAAAAGAACATAACAAAAAGAAGAGTGTATGTAATTACACAATAGCAAAATAACTTATTCTCCTTGGTCAAGACAGAACAATAATAATCGGCCCAACCATTCAATGATCCACAACCAATCCTATGAATATAAATAGTACCTCTCTCTATATACCATTACCATAATGGAATAGCCAGAGAGGCACAGTCATCAAACCACCAACCATCAATCAACACAATGGACACCAAGGAGCTTGTTTAGAAGAAAATGAAGGGTGAATGAGCCTACTCATTAGCCTTTTCAGTCTATTTCCCCTTCTTCCCCCAATTCTCACTCCTACATTGAGGCATCACATCAACCCCAGAATCCAACTGGTTCAGAAATTCATTCGCAACAACCCTTCAAACTAGGCCCTCCTCTTCTGCAACCTCTGATTGCCCTCTGCCAAGATCAATGTTAGAAATTTCGCACCCACTTCCACATTGATTGGGAAGCATTCTCCCGCGTCTTAGTAATACCACCCTTGGTCTATTCCAGGCTACTCTAGTGTCAAGGCATAGAATCAAGGCCTGCTGCCCCTCTTCTATTATGGGAAAAAAGACCCAGCAAGAGCATACTTGGTTATACCACCAAATTGTGTCCTAAAACCTGCTTGGAGGGTTACCAAGCCCGCCCAGAATGGGTTACATTTACCACATTTCCAGTACGTTTGGAAGAAATCTGAAAGCTCCTTGCGGCATCAATGACCTGGGTTCATTTTGTGAGCAACCGTGGGCACAACATATGTAAGCCTATGACATTTAGACTGCGCCATCTTAAACCTACAGTTATGCAAACCATTGTTATTATGATTAGATCTTCTCCACCACAAATTCCTCTATGGAGCCCCCCTCTCTTTGCCTATATGTCCCTTTATTCAAATTTGCAAAGTTTGGAGATCTGCATTACAAAAACCTTTAAAATTCAGTGTAGTGGAGGACTTTTTTGAAAATTCAAGGTGTTTGAAGATTTGCTTCCTGTGACCTGCATGTGATTTCTGCCCAGGTCTCTGACTTTTTCAATTCTGAAAATCGTACTCCTGAGGTAGTCATATATTAACCCAGATACACTATATCACACCAGCAACCTTTATACCGCCCTTACTGTTTAATCGACAAATATTTACTTTGAAATGGCCAGTGGTGGCTGCCTCTGTATGGGGATGGGGAGCTGGAGGCATGATATTTAAAAAAAATAACTTACCTTCTTCGCCACCGCTCCAAGGTCACTCCCGTAGTCCTTGCAGAGCACCGGAAGCACCCAGTCTCCCGGGCTCTACCAGCCAATCATGAAGCTGCAAGAGCAGCGTCGTGATTGGTCTGTCTGGCTGAAATGGCCGCTCAGGCAGTAACTGGGAGACTGGGCATGTACTCCACTGGGCTGTGCAACACAGCCCAGTGGAAAACATGCCAAGTGCGCATACCCCTTTGACTGCCCCGGAGGGCCGACCAAGTTGTCATGCGCACTTAGGGAAGGGATGTAAACCACTTCGGCTCCCTCTGATACGGGGGATCCCACTCCGTCCGACCTGGCGGGAGTCGGAGTCCCGCTAAGAAAAACTAAAATGATAATAACTTCTTGTTATTATCATTTTTATTTTGCACTACTCAACGAGCAGTGGGGTGACGCTCCTCCGCCTTAGTGGAGGATTCGCCATTGGAAATGTCCATTAATCATGAGAAACATAGAGAATGACTGTTTAAATGAGAAATGGTGGAATAAAGAGACATGTTACAAATGTCAGGATAATTTCAAAATTGTAGGTATTCCAATTCCTTTCAGTGGTTCAAAAGTCTGCTTCTGTCCCAGCTCTTTAATACCTCTTCTGTGCAGCTAGCTTGCCCATCCCTCATATAGCCCTGACTTCAATAGCGCCTCTGAGCCGAAACCCCACAGCATTGGCCTTTGTCTTAGATTAGTAATCTTGCAAGGGATGAGCTTCTGTATGAAAATAAACCTGTTTAGAGTATTTCTACCGAGCCAAGGGGCAGCTGCATGATTTAATAAAAGTTCTAAACAGCCAGGCCCAGAGATGGGCCGTCTCTAGTGATGCCCCTTTGTACCAGCATCAGATTTCTTTGAATCCCTCGTTTCTAATTATTTTGAGACTCGTCGACAGTGCGTCATTTTGCCTTGAGGTCAAAGAAGCTAATTTTGTGTAATTCTGTTGATACTGACAAGCTATTCCTAAAACCTCAATAAAGAGCAGCCAGAATGATATTAGCACAGAGTACTTAATGTAACGTAGATATGAAAAACAGACTGGTAAAAAAGGACAGACATCATATAAAAGCTGTGATAAATGAAATAGAAAAAAGACCTAGCAGTAAGACAGGCATCAATCCAATAGAGACGAGGAGACCACACTTCAGATCCAACTGAGATGTGATTTACATATATTGTGAACTGTTCGAGAAGCCTGAAAAAAGTACTTTAGCGTTTTGCAGGCACCCTATAGAAGAAACATGCATACACACACGCAGCGAGAGAAAACATTAAAAACACACATTCTGTTGAAGCAGCAATAGGGCTATCGAATGGCAATCACCAAAGCAAATTCTGGGGCCAACGTTTGCTAGCGAGTCACCGAGAATAGAGGGAACTAGAGCATGCTTTCCAGAGGCCCCTAGTCACATAGCCAGTTAAAGAGAACCCATGTTAATGCACAAACATGATTTGTGAAAACGGACATGGACCTGGACACCCAGCTAATCAGCATTAGAAATAGAGGCAAGGCAAAGAGAGGTGTTATGGTGTGACCTTCAGATAGTATGGATACTTTAAGAAATGCAATTATGTCCTAGTAGAATGCTTTTCCTCTTCGTCTTCCTCACACATGCCTCATTTGCACCTTGGCATTTCACCGCAGTCACATTTCCAGTGATGCAAGTCGGCCTGTGCACATCAGGACTCCATCCATGCTGGCCTCGGTCACTGCGACCCGCTGAGGCGGTGCCTTTTTATCTTTAATTGGAGGCCTGTCTTTTGATGTAGCTGCTACATTCAAGTAATTTGCCTTTTTGGGCAACGTATAATCCGGAACCTTTGACCCCCGTCATTAGTGCAATCGGAGTCCCAGCCTCTAAGCCTGCCACTGGCTTGTGGGTGAAATATGAAAATAGCACATTTCGCTTGTCACTTCCGAAAGACTGAAGATTTTTTAGCACAAATGTGTATGTGGCACAGTTGGGGAATAACATAAGCCAACGCGTTGTCAAGAGTTCCATCAGTGTCGGCCCTATCTATTGACCAGGACAGCGCACTGGGTGGAATGAACATTTGTTGTATGTTGTGGGGCGGAGGTTGTTGTGGTGTGACGGCAGGAGGTGTGAGGAAGATGGGAGGAGGGCAGGGGGCTGACGGGGTGCTAACAATTATGCTGAGGTACATGAAGGGCTCATTACAAAGTTTTTAACCGGACCCGATTGAGACCAAGTGGGATGGACGAGCTGCTGTTTGCATAACATTAAGTCAGGCGGCTCACCCATGCCAAAGGCTGACCCTGAGTTTCACCCTTCAGTGAGAGGAAACTAGGCATAAGCCTTGGTATATCTCTGCAGGGCTTTAAGTGGGATAAAAAATATGTGGGGGCGTCTCTAATTTTAATCTTTTATTTATTTATTTATTTATTTATTTATTATTATTATTATTATTATTATTATTATTATTATTATTATTATTATTATTAGAGGATCTTGGTATATTGGTAAATTGGGCTATTTCTTGTGTAGTACTATCACTAGGGGCCCCATTAGGATGGCGGAAGGACCACCACTGGAGTGACGGCGGTGGCAACCGCTGGCCCTGCGGTGGCGGTCCTTCACCCATCGAATGGATATTTCCCACCTCCAGATTAGGATAGCAGTGGGAACAGGAATGCGTCTGCAGCGGACGCAAAGACCGTCTGCCGCCAGTAATCGTCCAGATTGCCTGGCGGACGGCTCGGGGAGCACACAATGGTGGCGGTGCCTATAAGGCACCATTCACCAGATTAGGATGGCAGTATTAGGCAGCCGTTCGCCGCCATGGAATGGCATACAGTCTTTTTTCACAGGGCCCTTTGTGGGCCCCCAGGGGGGTGGGTGGGCTGCACTTGGGGGGTAGCTATGGTACCCCCCTGCATTGCCATGCCCAAGATGGCAGGCACCGCGTGTGCCTGCCACGTTGTACATGGCAATGCACGACGTGCCTCTTTGGCATTGCGGCGGGGACTGCCTACAGCACCGTCCATCGCAATGTTAGAGATGCGAATGCGACTGCCAGGGTGTGGGTCGCATCCTAATTAGTGGTGCTGGACCGCCGCACTGCTGGCGGACGGTCCCAGCATCGCTAGGGTGGCGGGCAGGCGGACGATTGTCCGCCCGCTATCCTAATAGGGGCTTTAGTCTCTAATTACATATAAATATGAGTTTGCCAATTTTGTGGAACAACACAAACCTGATGTTATATTTGTCACGGAGACCCTGGCGGATAGTACATCTGACGCAGATCTTAATATTGCCATCCCGGAGGGCTTTAATTTAGAAAGTGCTGACTGATTAGATAAAAGGGGTGGGGGAATTACTATAGACTATCACAAATCCATAAAAGCAACTTTCCAGCTTGAATGTGAAGCTCTTAGATTCAATTTGAAACTGAACAATACATATTGTTTTCAGGGCCTTCTTATTTATCGTCCATCTGGCCCCAGGGGCAATTTCACCCAAAAGATACAGGATTTCATGGAATCTAGTTTTGAATTCCCAAATTTTACGTTTATAGACAATTTTAATTTCCATTTAGAGCATGCTTATTACTCCTCTCGCTGATCATTTGATAGATAACTTTCACAGTTTTAATCTTATGCAGATCATAAAGGAACCCACTCATCATGCTAATCATGCTCTTGATGGAGTTTTCACTGACAATCAGGAATTGAGTTTGGATAACTTCCTGTCTATAGTATGATAAGGTCATAAGGCCATATTTCATTCAGTCTTTGGAAAAACCTCAATTTTGAGGAGTTAAATGTTATTCTTTCCAATTCTAATCCAATCCTGTATACTAATGTGGAAACTGCTGCAGTGAATTACACAAACTGGATAGAATCTGCAGCTTTACGAGTAGTGCCGGAAAAACTAATAATTAGCCATAGGAAAAATCTCTCTGCGCCTTGGTGTTCACAGGAATTAAAAGCTTTAAAACAGATATGTAGACACCAAGAGCATCGATGGAGGAAAGAACATTGCTTGGAAGAAAATAATACATACAAACTTCTTCTTGAGGAGTTTAAGGCACTAATCATTGCAGTAAAGTCTTGGGGGCATATCAGCAACAACCGGCGATAATTATCGCTAAGCGCACTTAGCGCTCGGATAATTATCGCCGGCTAGCGTGGATTTTTATCGCTGAGATAGCGTGCTATTAGCAACGCTTATCTCAAAAGCGATAAAAGTCCTAGCGCTAACTGCCAAACGTGAGATTATCGCTAGAAACCCAGCGATAATCCCACGAAGTTTGGCGATAGCTTGCTGATAGGGCCTCACATACTTAGCCATGATATCCACCTTCCATAGGACATCATGGCTAAGTTAGTTTCAAAGCAGGTGTGAGGAAAGTAGCGATAACAGAGGTTATCGCTACTTTTCTTGTCGCTGCTTTGTGTGAGGCTTGATAATAGGAGAAATGTCGCTTAGTGACATTTCGCCTGTTATCCTGGGGAGGACCGCCCCCTTTGCATCTTATTAGAGATGCAAAGATGGGCGTTAGGAATTCAGATGATAAGGCAAGGTTTCACGAGATAGCGTGACGTTGCTAGTATAGCGATAAAATTATCGCCGCTTTTTGGCCGAAAACGGCCGCAAAAGCGGCGATAATTTTATATCTCCGCCTTGTAGATATGCCCCTAAATACTTTACTGAGAAAATAAGCTTAGCCAAAGATACTACCAGAGAGCTAATCAAAACTGTTAAATCCTTGTCTAATTTTAGCAACGGAAGCACTTTTAACCCTGATCAATCATCCTATGATAAGCTGGCTAGGTTCTTTCTTGCCAAGGTAAATCCTATTTTTCAGGATTTCAGTCAAAATCAAAATACTTTCTGCGTAGAAGAGGTTTTGACCACTGTAGAGTTGTGGACACTCAACAATGCTACAGTGGCACTGTCCCTATAAAGATTGAACAATTCTGCTTATTTAACAAAGAAAAAGTGATCAATCTCATTCATTCACTCGGTTCGGGGCTCCTTCGGACTCCTGTCCTCCACAGGTCTTACCTGAGATTTCCAGGACAGTAGCTGGTCCTCTTATGGGTTTACTAAATACAGTTTTGATCACAGGAAAGTTCCCAGCTATCTGGAAAAAAGCCTCTATTCTTCCTTTGGTGAAAAAACCTTCACTGAATCCGTAAGATGTGAAAAGCTATTGGCCTTTATCCCACCTTCGCCTTCCGGCCAAGATACTTGAGAAAACTATGAATAAGAAAATTCTATCTTTTTCGGACGCTAACCAGCTTCTTAATTTCTCACAGAACGGTTTCAGAGCAAACCACTACTGAAGCGGCCCTAGTGGCAGCCTCTGAAGAAATGAGACTGGTGGTTGACAAGGGTGGAAAGGCGGCGTTGATTTTACTAGACCTATCTGCCGCCTTCAATATGGTCCACCACTCACTCCTTATAAACCGGCTCCAGACATTGGACTTTAGAAGTCCAGCACTGGCCTTGCCTAGCTCGTTCTTTTGCGAAAGGGAGCAGGTAGTGGCACTGGGAGATTTATCTCAGACCCCTTCTCCCTCCCCTGTGGGGTGCCTCAGGGATCCTCTGTTAGCCCCACACTTTTTAATATTTATGTTACCCCTCTAGTCAATCTTATCCACAGTTTCGGCTATGCAGTATTTTCCAATGACACACAAATTGTGGTGTCAATATCACCTGATGTTGAAGAGGACGAAAAAAAATGTTTGTAGTTGCACGTCTCACATTGTAAATTGGATGTAAAGTAACTGAAGCTAAACTCAGGTAAAACGGAGGACTTGCTTTTTGGGAATCATTTGACCTTCTGGAACTCTTCTTGGTGGCCATCCAATCTTGGTTCCCTTCCTTCTCCTGCTCAAAATGCCAGAAATTTGATAGTTATTTTTGACACCAAACTGTGTTTCTCAGAGAAAATAAACCAAATCACCTCCTCTTGCTTTTTCCTGCTCAGGATTTTAAAGAAGATGTTTCCGTTCATTCCTTTGGAACTGCAAAAGACAGTTATTGTGCTGCTTGTTCTCTCATTGATCGACTATAGCAATGTTTTGTATCTGGGCACCCATATGCATCTGATGAAAAAACTTCAATCTCTGCAAAATGCAGATGCAAGACTGCTTTTGAAAATTCCTAAGTGCGCTCCCATTTCTCAACCTTTGCATGGTCTACTCTGGCTTCCATTTAGGGATAGGATCAATTTCAAAGCATTATGACTGGCCCATGAAGCTCTTCACTGGACTGGGCCAGAATATTTTCAGAAAACGTTCTCCTGGCGTTCTCCTAGCTGGGCTCCCAGATATAGTTCAGCCAGAATGCTAACTGCCCCCAGAATAAACAAAGCAAGATGGAATGGCAGGATTTTCTCCTTCTGTGCTAGTAAACTTTGGAACTCTATGCCCCTAACTTTGCTCTCCAAATCCAATCTGCTGCAATTTAGGAAGCAGCTAAATGCTTGGCTTTTTATTCAGTCACACAGTTAATCTCATTGACCTGCCTAGGCTATGATGGCCTATTGGGGTTGAACACAAGAGCTAAGACACCTTCGGGTAAGTGCGCGCTCTAAAAAATAAAATTACATTACATTACAATTATCAAATGGTGGTTTGTAGGCAGTCTGAGGCCAGCTGCGTGTAGCCAATCAAAATTAAGCCAACTATTGACAATGAGAGAACAGTTGTCAACTTGCAGTCAAAGCAAAGCTGTGCTTAGGATTGAGTGAACCGCTGCACAAAAAGTGGGAACATTTCTTCCAACCAAGTATCAACACTCAAAAACTCCCATCAAAAAAGCACTTAACATCTGGAGGCATTCTACTTCCCAATCTATACTAGAAATATCTTCTAAAAGAGGCAAGATTCCAATTATATTGACTCCTAAGAAGTTGAAAGGCACATCAATTTCTAATTCGAAGGTGAGCCTGGATGTACCTATGCCATTAAAACCATGATGGAGTCCAAATACATGATTTAATGCTGGATGATGGTACAAATCCCAGACAGGGTGTTATTTTGAAGCACTAGACACTGATTACAATACACAAAAGCTCAGCCTTTGCAAGACTCGCAATTTGAAGTAGACTGCCCTTTGGCAAGGCCTGGTACAAACATCCACACCTTTCCCAATATTACTAAGGTCCTGACTATGAGCCTGGTGGTCCTCGGACCATCAGACTTGTGGGGGTGCGGTGGTGGCAGTCTCCTGCCTGCCATATTAGGAGTCAGACAGTCAGCAGTGGGGCAATACAGGCCCCCACAGCCCCTGCGGTGCGGGGTGCCCCCAAACTCCAGGGGGCCCCCTCAGCACAGAACTCTGGCCAGAGAGCTCCCGATTTAGTCGGAGGGGCCCCTTCCTAAACCTTGTAGGTGTCCCCCTCAAGTTTTGTTATGCCAGTGGCAGTCAGACCTCCACAGCCCCACCGCCAGGGAACCACCATTCCATGGTGGTGTTGTGGTGGTGTAGAGGCATCCATATGCTTAGCGGGACTGCATATTAGGAGTTTCCTCTCCGCCAGGGTTTTCAAGCAGGATGAGCCGCCATGAACACCCTAACTGATAGGAAACCTCAGTGCCTCTGTACCCTGTGGATGCACACAGAGGGGTACATTTTGTGGATAGCACACAGGGGAGCACAACATGTGCCCCCCCCCCCCCCCTGTGAGCATGCACACCAGTTCCTGCAAGGCATGGACTTTTCAGTCTATGTCGTGCAGGAACTTTTTTTGGCGTTCCCAAATGTGGTGCCCATTTTTAGAGGCACAGCCGTGGGAATGCCAAAAAAAAGCCTCCCAGACAGGAGTAAACTCCTAATCTGGTGGACGACCTAACCACAACTTTGGTGGTGCGATGGCGGGGCGCGGGGCAGACACCACCAAACTCATGATTGGGCCCTTAGTGAAGTACAGACTAGAGACCAGGATAAGAAAGGCTTGTCACGTTTCTCTGAAGAAGGAAAACAAATGGATAATACGATCTAAAGAATATAGAAGAATACAGGGTTTGTTCCCCCATGCGAAAAAGAACGCCATTCGAAAACCAGTTCGGGTGTAACTCGCCAAGAAAGAGGCTAGCTTAGAAATTCCAAGATTATATGGAAGAGGATGAGAACGAGACAGATTTTATCAGTGAAAGCTGAAGTCAGACCCACTTTCGTAAAGTTATTAAACTGCTGTTCCTCGTGTGATATACCAGACTAAGTAAATCTTTCAGAAATTAGGGAAAATTAAGAATAAACTCTGCAATGATGAATATATACAAACCAGTTTCTTGGCTATCGGTGTTATATGAAGGGGTGCTCTGTGCTCGTGAGTCGATTCAGTCACTATTTCCGTAGTAAGAAAAACCATGCCATAACCAAGGATTCTGTCAGTATCCAGCACACTGCCTCCAAGAAGGGAATCAAGCACTGTGTAAGCTCAGCCAGTGCCTCCTCCCTTTGAGTAGATGTATACATTCCACATTGCTTTACATTATGTTATGTTATTGGCCTTTTTATAGTGTACTATTGCCCATTAGTGTTACTACTGTCGAGTACCTGTCTGCTTTAAAATGCAAAAAGGCGCATTTTTAGAAGTAATTACATCATTGAAAACAGTCAGTGAACTACGTGTTATGTTACTAGACGATCTGTTTAAAAATTCAACAAAGATAATACTATTCCATATACACAACCAAGGGTCAGAACACCATCCTATCCTATCTTTTCGTGTTGAATAGAAGTGACATTCTTTAGGGTCATTTAAAAATGGCAGGTGGCCCAACAGACATGAATCGGGATCTCTGCTTTCAAGGCGGGTATCTCTAGAGCCCTCACTGCAGCCACAGTTGTGGCAGTTGCAGTGAAGGCTGTGATCTTTTCAGAGCATGTGCCATGTTTGTTGTAGCCGCTTAGCTTAGTTTTTGCTTTTTCGAAACAACCCCTTTTGCAGAAGTTTCTTTCTGGACACAAAAGACCGCTGGGCCTGATATACTGAGAGGTCACTCCAGGTGCATGATGGTCATTTTTATGATTTTCCTATTCAGAACCACCAGTGGTTTCTGGCAGTCCTTGACAAGAAAATGCACGTCTTTAGAGCCATCCTGAATAGAGCAAGTCTTCTGCCGTACTTTTACTGATGGTCCTGTGGTAGATGGGATGTTATTCAAAGTTTTCAGATGCTGCAGCAAGTTACGGCTTCGCCGCCAGAAACCTGGCATTTCAACTACTTCTAAATGGGGCTGATGAATCATGAGGGCGGCAGACGGGGAATCTACCACTTTGTGGCTGGTGCACACTCCTTCAGCAAAGTTGTAAATGGTCCTCAGAAGTCTTTTACAGATATCCACAGCACATACAGAAAGGTTTATATAGAAGAGGATTCATATATTACGTTGTTTGAACTAAAAAGTACAGAAATGGAAACCGCTATTGGTTTAAAAATTGTTATAAGGGAATGATCATTACAAAGACAAGGGGGCATATTATCAAGAAACGGCGTTAACATTATCGCCGCTTTAGCGACAGGACACTACAGCTAAAGCGGCGATAATGGGCTTGATGATATGCCGCAGAGAATTCCAATAGAAGCCCAGGTTCTGGTGTCAACATGGGCTTCTATGGGAATTCTCTGCAGCATATTATCAAGCCCATTATCGCCGCTTTAGCGGCTGTTGTCTGCCGCTAAACCGGCGATAATTTAACGCCGTTCTTGATAATATGCCCCGAGATTCGGGAGTTGGATGGTAAAAAGCATGGAAATCTGTTGTGAGCACGGGGATGATAAATTACATTTCCTGCTGAGGTACACTGCACTTGTATGTTTTTCATATCTTTCGTGGGGAAAGTAACTCATCATGACATTTGAGGAGCAGCAGCTTGGAATTCCACTCGTATATTCCAAGACATTGCTGTATTAATGAAGGGATGGCATCCAGTGGTGGACGGATTTTTTCATCTGTTTTTCGCTTGGCTCAAGTCTCGGGCTCATGACCTGAGTGAGCATGTGACCTGCTAATCTGATCCGTGCTCTGCACGCGCACTTATAATAGCTTCATTCTGTAAATACAAGTTTTCAATACCTTTAAACAGCTCTGCAGCTTGATCAGTAAAAGATGCTCATATGATTGATTCACAGCGCCAACCCGCTGGACAGGTTACAAAATCATGCCCACCACAGAAAACTTTAAGAAATTCAAATGAACTTTTCTAATTAAACCACTAGATGGCAAGCTAACCACAGCATGCTCACTCTTAACCTCTCTAGCTGCTAAACTAAAATTGAAGATCAGTAGCTACTTTCCTTTTAAGATTGGCAAAATATAACCATTATCGACATTACTCTTTTTCAGGGGTCGAGAGGCGGCCAAGGCCTACAAGGAGCGATGGGTCTCAAAGGGAACAATGTGAGTACTGACGCAGTATAATATTGGGGATGGGTGCATGCCACGCCCCTCGCAGGGACAGGCAACGGGGAAAAGAAAGAGAGGCCGTATCTGAGACTGCCAAGAGATCAGCGAGAGTCCAGGGTGACGGAAAGGGAATGTGGGGTTGGCCTTCACTTGAAAAAGATTGTGAGGGTGGTATAGTGACAGAGGTTGTCCTTATGAAAGACTGGAGTACACTCAAGCGACAGAGTGTCAGTGCAAGAGAGTGTGAGCGAGAATACCAACGTTTTTGTAAGATTATGAGTGAAATCGCGTGTGTGTGCCAGATTGTGGGACACTTCAAAAGCAAGCACATGTCTGGGGATGAATATGCGTTAGTCCTAGAGAGCGATTATGAGTGAGTGAGTGACTGAGCAAATGTGAGTCAGGTTCCCGGAGTGAGACAATGAGTGAGAGAGCATGTGCTAGCGCAAGTGGGAGAGTTTGGAGTATGTGAGTGAATATATGCCTAATCCTGTGAGAGCTCAGTGTGTAAAAATGTGCATGTAAGAGAGTGTGTTTTAGATAGGAGTGATATCACGCAAGTGAGACTTCACATGATGGAATATGCCAGGAGAGGGAGTCAGTGTGACGTACAAGAAGACGACACGCATTGCACTCCAGAGTGTGTAACACGTTTTTGATGGACCCCTCCATTGCTTCCGCAGGGCCTCCCCGGCATCGACGGCAAGGACGGCACTCCAGGTGTCCCCGGCATTAAGGTGAGTGCTCTGCAGGAGCCTTGTTTGAGAATGTGGCATTAAGTGCCCCTTTCTTCCAGGAGTATCAAGTATCCCCTATGAGGCATATCGGAAAAGCAACCCGCTCTTTGTGGGGTAAACTGCTCCACTCAGGAAACATAGGACAGGTGCGCACCCCTTTAATATGTATCACTAAGGCAGTGACAATGTTCCCACGTCCTCAGTGTTCTGCAAAGTGCCCATTGTTTTCAAGTGTAATATCATCAACTCAGAAGCTTTTATGCAAAATTGTCACCTTATGTACGTTTCGTCAATTTAACTGTGATACATTGTGCTCATATCCTTCGTGAGCCACAGTCTTCCAGCCATATATCAATCCTGCACAATGTCCACACCCTCACTTTGCAGCTTAGGCAAAGAAGGTAAGTTACACCAAAGCGCTCTCCCCCTCCATGTGCAGCAGTGGTAAGCATAAACACAATCTTAAAGTGCCATCTCCCACCATGGAAAACAATATCCACGAGAACCACCTTTACTTCAAGTCCACATCCTCTAAGTGCAACAGTATTACAGGCAGGAATCACTTAAAGTGCCAGCTTACTCCATGTGCATCATTGGCGCAGCTAAGAATTCTCTCTGCATATTGCACGAGTCATCCCTTTGCAGCAGTGGTACAGCAGGAGCGCTCCCCCTTAAAGCTGCCTCGTCGCCATGTGCAAGACTATTATAGCCAAGAATCGCCCTTCAAAGTTCCCTCTTCCTCCACCAGCCTCACTGATGCAGCCAGGGTGTGTGTCTCTAAATTGATCCTTGAAGTGCTCCTCTATCCTTTTGATGCTCCTGCTAAGATCATCATTCTTTCTTTTACAACGCTGATCCAGTCTCGAGTTCACCCTGCAAACCATGCGCATCCTCCATGAATTGAATCACATTCATCAAGTAGGAAGCACCACTGCGCATTGCTCATCTCTTCCAACATGGGCAGTTCTTTCCCAAGCAGGAAAGATCTCTGAAAAGTGCTCAGCTACTCCACGAGCACCTCTTGTCCATCCAATAAACCCCTGCAATGTTCGTACCCCCTCCATCGACAACTCTTGTCCAACCAGCCAACATTCCTACAAAGTGCTCACCTCCTCCACGGACAGCTCTTTTCCACCCAGCAAACGTCTCTGAAAAGTGCTCACCTCCTCCATAGGCAATTCAGGTCCAGTCAATAAACATCCCTACATAGTACCATCTCCTCCATAGGTACCTCTTGTCCATCCAATAAACATCCCTGCAATGTTCGTACCCCCTCCATCGACAATTCTTGTCCAACCAGCCAACATTCCTACAAAGTGCTCACCTCCTCCACGGATAGCTCTTTTCCATCCTGCAAACGTCTCACCTCCTCCATAGGCAATTCAGGTCCAGTCAATAAACAGCCCTACATAGTACCATCTCCTCCATAGGTACCTCTTGTCCAACCAGTAAATATCCTTGCCAAGAGCTTACATGCTCCATGGGCTAGTTTTGTTCACAAACCAGACAGCCCTGCAAAGCCTTTATCTACTCCATGGGTATCTGTTGTGCGGCCAGCAACCATCCCTGCAATGTGCTCACCTTTTTTCGTGGTCAGCCCACAGACATCCTAAAAACTTCTCACTTTCTCCATGGATAGCTGTTGTTCAACAAGGCGTCCCTTCCTCCACATAAACAATCACTAATGTTGATTCCCCCCAACACAGGCACCCTTGCACTATGGTGCAAAGGGACTTGTCTTGGTACCTAGGCAGCTGAGTTTAGCGCCAGTGCTAGGGAACATGCAGGGATGTGCCGTACCATAGTAAATACGGTGCATCCCTGTGCTTTCAGGATGGTGGAGCGTGGCGCTAGCAGTTTTTGCTTAATTCCACGCTTTGCCATTTACTTTTAAATATACTCCCTAGTGCTCACTTCTTCCATGGGTAACCTTGCCCAACTGAAAAAGTGACCCAAAATCAAAGCATTAAGTATCAGCCTCCATGGGGTTACCTGTGACAAAATGGGCTTCGTTTAGATGTTTATGCATTTGCCATAAAGACAGTATATCATCAAGGACCCATTTGCATGCAGTTTCAACTCATGAGGTATACATCTAACAATCCGGACATCACCCAGCGCTAATTTTCTGAAAGTTCCTAATTTTCTGAAAGTTCCTATGTTCAAGAAGACAAGAATCAGACAAAAGGCTTTCTAAGTTTGAACACCTAAGGATTGGAATCTTCGTCCGCCCGCCATCAGACCAGAAGCTTCCCACAATTTAGTTCATCTTTAAAGATGCGGCTGTTTGTTAGTCTAGTCATCAAAGTCTCTCATTCTCTGTCCTTGGTTTTTCTACTTTTGATAGCGCCGGGATCCCTGTAAGGCACTGGAGCTTGTAGACAAAACTAAACTCAACTTAAGCAGCAAACATGTCTGCAGAGTGCTCACCTCCTACATGCACACTACTATTGTCCAAGCAGGAAACACCCACAAGTGTTTGCGATTCATTTTCTCTTTTTCTCCCCAGGGTGGTCCCGGACAGTTTGGTTTCCCTGGAGTACCTGGCCACCAAGGACTGGCAGTAAGTACTGTATTGTGATAACCTGTAGCACGCCTTGTCTGCTAGTTACATTCACTCACTTCCCTGCAGAGGGGCTGGCTTCTGTCCCTCACTGGGGAATAGTCCAAAAGCCTCACCTTAGAGAGAACGGGAAAAGGAAACAAAACGATTTCTGCTCTCATACATTTCAGTGCCAGTGTTGTGCACATGATATATGCAGGCGTTCATGTGCAGAGATGGGCGCTGGGTAGTTTGCATACTGGAGTGAAGTATTTCTAACGTTGTCGAGTTGACTATGAAGTATTATTTCTATTTTGTGTTATGCATTTGCACAGACGTCCCGTCGATTTTCAGATTCATGTAATATTAGTGAAGTAGTGTTAATTCTGTGATTCTGGCACACTATTGTGCACTATTTACATGATAATTATGCCGTTGTGGAAAACCAAAGTACACAACCCCTATGAACAGGCGTTGCATTTTGTACATTATGTATGTAATCCCATATCTCCATTATTTCTCTGGTGGTCCAAAGGCTTGGAATACTAGTGTAGTATCTCTTTAGTTCGTGCATAGGTGATCCCATAGTGAGGTTCCATGGATTTGCCTCACTGCGATGCACGGTTCCTTTGGTAATCGGATAAATTTGGAACACGGTAACTATGTGTGATCGAAGCACTGTATTGCTGTTGGAGTGGCACAATACAGTGCAATAGTCGTAGGCTTATGTTAACATTCTGCACTCTGCGGTGCAGTGTTCTTTGGGCAGTTTTTTGGGTTTGGCACACTGCACACTGCGCTGCCAGCTGTATTGTTTTGGATTTTACAGACTTTAGCGCAGTATTGCTATGGCGATGCAGAAATGCCACGTTCTCTGGATGCCCCAGGCAGTGATTCTATATTCCTCTGGTAAAGATATTTTTATTTTTACAGAATGACCGTGTTCTCAGGTCTTTGTTCACAGTAGCGCAGTATTCCCATTGTAAAGCTGTGTTTAATTGTTCAGAGCCGCACGATAGTAGTAAGATAATGGCGTGTTCTTCATTCAGAACAGTGCAATGCTCCTATGAGTTTTTCCTCTATGTAGTGCCATTTTTATATATAGATGTATCTTTTTTCGCAGTAGTATAGCTTGCCTTTCATAAAGCTGTGTTTTGTCACAGTAGGGCAGTATTTCTACACCTATACTGAGAGTTTGGCACACTATACGTACGTCGTTTGGTAATTGGTAGCAACATTTCTATTTCTCCTTATCAGAGCTGCGCTTTCCAGTGATCGTCATGTCCCACCTTTCTGTGTCTTTAGTCCCACTTGGCTGACCCCCACCCCCCCCAGTGGACAGAGGTAGCTGTGCGTCAGTCAGGGGGCTGTAAGATGGTGGGGAAAGTACCACAATTGGCTGTCTTTAACACATGGACTATACTCATGTTTCTTTCTTCCTATTCTTAGGGTCTGCCCGGACAACCAGGACCCAAAGGAGGTGTCGGTGCCAAGGTATGTGCCCATTGACACATTTGTACCAGCATCCCCTGTCCACATAGAAACATTTATTTGGCACTCTACATAGGGGTAAGAAAAAGGAAGTCTTGGAAAAGAACTGAAGTATCTGCAGAAGGCTGTGACAGAGAAAAATGACTGAAACGTGTTGTGTATGTTGTACTGATGAAGTGGACCTCTTTGAAAGTATACAGATGCGCGAGGGTGCTTGGGGAGTGTATATCAAGCCTCTATATGCGAAACACATCACAGAAAGCTCAGTAGAATTTAGGGGAGGCCTTAGCGAGGCTGTCTATGTATATCGTACCAATGAAACTGTTAAACATGTTAATGAGGCCAGGCAGTCAAAGAGGACTGGACCAGAGGGCGGCCTAGTACTGACCTTAAGTCTGTCTCCAATGGTGAGCTTTTGCATGATATGTGAATGTCTGTGCAATCATCAAGCTGGAGCAGGTATGAAACAGATGGAAAGGGACTATGCTGGTACTGGTCCATAAGAAAGGCTCAAAATGCAGAGTCCATCAACTAAAATATTCTTTAAGATCTTGCGAGAACTCATGGAAGAGCAGACACTAACGCAGAAGTGGTTTTGGAATGGAAAGTCCACGGTGCACAGGCCACGGACACTAACTGCCCTCGGAAGCATGCATAGTAAGGTGGGAGCTGTGCCACTGCGTTGAGCATAAGTGGATTTCACCAAGACATTTGACTGAGTGTGCCTTGTGACCCCATGCTTATGCTGAATAATTGGGGTGCCCCAAATAAACTAGTAGAACTCACTAGTGAGTTTGATAGGGATAACTAGAGTAGAGGAAGAATTGGACGCGGGGAGTTGTCACTCACAAGAATCTCAAGTAACGGAGGCGTGAAGCAGCGGGGCATGCAGGCACCTGTTACTCAACAACTTCCTCAGTAGACCGGCATTTGGTAGGAGCGGGTTAGACTAACCCTGCCCCGGAAGGGGAGTGGCACCTTGTGTTATGCAGATAATTTAGTGCTTTGTGACTGACGCCTGCTGGGCTCCAGGGAGCTCTGGGGGTTTCATAGTTCTTGACCACCTGTGTGTTAATATGGAAAAAGTAATGACCTTAGACCATGCTTCCTACACAGGGACCGGTATATCAGTCAGTTGGTTGGAAGAGACAGGAGAATCCTTAACTTTGATTTACGAATGATAGCAAGCTTACTGGGGAACCCACAGTGGGCGGCAGAGCGAGCGCCGCGGCTGTGCGGATGAGGGCCCTGAGGAACTCTGCCCTCCTTTATTTTGCTGTTCCACAGCAGCTTCAATAAACATTTAAAAAGCAGCAATTAGTAATGGAGCACAAGCCTGGTTTCATGAATCTAGTGCTAATCCCTATGCAGAGGAGGCCCCTATAGTGAAGTGCTCCAGGACTTAGCCAAGTTACCCCATGGTTGTGACTTTCCTCGAATTTGGCATAAGATCAGCCTGGTCGGCCTGTTTGACTGACATGCCAATGTGCCTTTACAGCTTTGAGCATTCTAAAGGTGGCACTTTGTGGCAGACATGCCAATGTGCCTGTACAGTTTTGAACATTCTAATGATGGCACTTTGTGGCAGACATGCCAATGTGCCTTTACAGCTTTGAACAGTCTAAAGGTGGCACTTTGTAGCAGACATGCCAATGTGCCTTTACAGCTTTTAACATTTTAAAGGTGGCCCTTTGTGGCAGACATGCCAATGTGCCTTCACAGCTGTGAATAGTCTAAAGATGGCACTTTGTGGCAGACATGCCATTGTGTCTTTACAGCTTTGAACATTCTAAAGGTGGCACTTTGTGACAGACATGCCAATGTGCTTGTACAATTTTGAACGTTCGAAAGATGTCACTTTGTGACTGACATGCCAATGTGCTTTTACAAACCTTTCATCATTCTAAAGATAGCACTTTGTTGCAGAAATAATGTCGACTAGCATAAAAGCAGCATGGGTGTTTGTTACCAGAGTTTGGCCTGGTTTTTTCAGTTGAAACAAAAGGAAGTACTTAGAAGTGTTGCTGTTATGAAGGATGTAGTTTAGAAGCTCTTAAGGAAGCTCTCAGAAATGGAAAATGATCATATATGACAACAAAGGCAGCTCTTGAGCAGGACTTTGGGGCCTCTGCATATGAAGTGCCTTGTATTTATCCTGCTGAAAGATGATAGGGTGGCATATAGGGGCATACATTCCCAGCACTTCCCTCTTTGTGAACCAGGCGATGAAAGGATGAGAGATTTTGCCAGTTGTACAATAGCTCAATGAAATCCTCGCCTCTTGTACTTCTGCAGTGCTACAGAGAACTGCAGGCCAAGTATAGCTTTCCATTATTAAATAAATCATTAACCTGCAAAGCCAAGCAGGCGAAAGAGCCATTAAATGTGAAAACTGTAGGTGATGGCATTTTCTGTAATTTATTTGGCACGATTTTCAAAAATTTAGTACAACGTGTGTCATGAGATTTATATACTGTTTTATAGAATAATTTTACGTTTGCAATATTGAATATGGTTTTGCATAAATGTTAAACGTAATTAAATTATGAAAGGTCTAATAAGAGGACAATGAGCCCTACAGGCTGAACAATTCCTTTTTATTTCTAAGACCTATTTCTCTGCTACAGCGTTATTCCATGGCATGCCTAGAGGGCAAAGAGATAGGCATTTAAAGAAGACATTTGAGTTAATTCCTGGAGACTAAATCCTATACAGGTTTCAAGATGACTTAAAAATACATGCAGGGCTTGTTTCACTACAACAGTCCCCTCTGGGCAGTGGGTAAATGACTAATAATGCATCACAGTCACTACAGAACCCGATGGCTGCCTTCTAAGAATGTAACAGAGGCAGTGTTGTGGCCCTCGGTCTAGTGTTCAGTGTGCACTTGCTCCAGTGTGCACTTAGTTCAGTGTGCAGTGGCACTGGAGATGGGAATGGAGGTGAACTGGTGCAGCATGCTGTTCTTCCAGTGCTGGGCATCAGAGTTAATACAGTGTAAACCTGCAAGTAGGGAATGCCATAAATCAATGCAGGGCATACACAGAGTCCAGTACTTATTCATTGTGATGTCTCCAAGTCTGAGGGATGCCTTGTCTATGCTTACTTCTGTCTGTGACTTTTGCAGGGTGAGCCTGGGAGCCGCGGGGAGCCAGGATTCACTGGAGCCCCAGGCAAGATTGTAAGTCATGTTGTTGTGTTCAGGTCACTGGTTTTCCTTTCATTTTACTCACCTTCAAGCATCCCTTTTTAAAAATCTTAGCCTTTTTACCATTCTAGCTTTCCCTTCTCCACCCTTTCCTGTGCCGCTTTTACGTTTCCACTTCTTTGAGTCTTCCTTAACTCATTTTTCCCATCTCTAACTCTTCCCTCCATTTCATTTTTTACTTCATCTGTCCCATCATTTCCCCTGTCCTCTATTCACCATTTCTCCTTTCTTCCTTGCATCCCTGCCTTCCCTACTCCCTGGATTATTAGGGTTTTTTCCTCCATGACTCATTCTTTTCTTCCCTCCTCTCTTCTCTCTTTTTCCATTCTCCTGCATTCCTTTCCTCTTTTCTTCCTTATCTTCACTTCTTTTTACATACTTTCCCGGGCCTTTGCTTTTCTGCCTTATTTCCTCTATCCCACCCGCTCCTTTTCTCAATGTCATTGTTTATTCAGTTGTCAACTTCCATCCACAAGGCTAGTTCACATTTGGTAATGGATAGTTTCAGAGACATTATTGACTCATGATGTCTTCTCATTGCTAGCACCTGCACGTCCTGAACTTTCTCTACTATTCCTACAACTCACTTTCTGGTTCTTGGCTCTTCTGAGGTGTATTCCATACTGTCTGTCTGTCCATACACATGCACTGCAGAAGGGAGGACGTTTACACAGTTCTTTCTCTAACTCTCCTGTCATAGACTTTTGTGTACTGTTGGCACGGGGACATTGTCAAAATTCCCTGTGCTGTACCGTGGATGGAGCTGTCATGTTTTAAATGATGTTTCTCTCTGTAATATCTTTCAGGGTGAGCCAGGGCCACGAGGAGAAGTAGGACCTCGAGGAATCGGTGGACTCAAGGTGAGTATAGAGAACTAAAACTTAATGATGTGTCAAGCACCGATGACATCAAGTTATGTCTTCCACAACTGGTGGCTCATTGTCTATTTAACCCGCTTGACCGATGATATTAGAGGCTCTGTCATCTCTCTGTGCCATTGGTACCTCACTGCCTCCTGACTGGTACTTCATTGTCACTCTCATTGTCTCCTGACACATCACTTTCTCCATAATCTTCCGATGGCTGTTACTTCATAGGGGCATATTATCAAGACAGGCGATAAAATTAAAGTCGCTTTAGCGGCAGAAAACTGCAGCTAAGACGGCGATAAGGGGCTTGATAATATGCCCTATGGAATTCCAATTGAAGCCCATGTTAGATGTGAAGGACATCTAACCTGAGCTTCAATTGGAATTCCATAGAGCATATTATCAAGCCCATTATCGCCGTTTTAGCTGCAGTTTTCTGCCACTAATTTTATCGCCTGTCTTGATAATATGCCCCACAGTTCCTTTCACTGATCTGGGTGAGTTTGTGCTCCTACAAAGAGTCTCTGTGGCTGGCCTTCCCTAGGCACAGATTACCAGAACTCGATTATCGGCTAAAGGACCAAAAGATAATGTGACGAAAAACTTTTTCAAAGGGACCCTGAATTTAGGGTGCATAGGTGTCAGGCAAACGTAGAAGAGGTGCACATCAACGTACTGACACACACCATAAAAATCACACCGCCTAGAGTGCGACAGATATCTTTAAATGATGAACCCAGTGATAGGCAGATCAGAAGGATTTGGAAACCTGGGCCCTAGAACAATTATTTGTAAATGAGGCAAGTCCTTTTGACATTAATTCTATCTTCTACCTTTTAATGCGAAAAAAAGTGATGAGATGAATGCTTGCAAATAGTCGGCAATCGCTCTGGGTAGTATTACAACTTATCAATTTTTGCCCACTGTGACACTCTAGACAGAGACCGACATTATTAAAATCAGTACTGACCCTGTTTCTCATGGAAACAGTTCATCCCAAACTGCCAAGTAGGGACCCCTCCAGAAAGGAACCTAAGCAACCTCAGACCAGTTTCGGTCATATTATGTCTTGTCAGTGAGGTATAGTTTGCATCCTGTGGCACAACGAGGAAGAGACCCACATCGGTGACTCTCACTTTCTCCCTCTGATGTGTTATTCTGGCTGTCAAAGCCTCCATTGAGAAAAGTCACTCTCAATGACTCCCTTCTCATATGTGATTTTTATCCTCAATGCCCACTGTATCCCTCTCATTGCTCCTTGTCGTCTACAAAAATATCAAGGGGCTTATTTACAAGCCCATTGCGCCTCCGGTGTGTCACATTTATTGATGCACCGGCAGCGCAATGGGCTTCCCCATATTTACAAGGCCATGTAAAGTCACGCAGGGTGACTTTACATGGCCTTGTAAATATGTTTTCCTTTCATGCATAACTCTGCATGAAAGGGGCGTTCAATAGGTGTTTCTGTGGGTGTTTCCACTCAACATCCATGGAACTGGACGCATTCCCAGATTTTAGTTTTGTAAACCTGGGAATGCATCAGAAGCGTACGCCTCCCCAGAGGAGACGTAAGGAGGTGCAACGAGGAGAAATACTTTCATTTCTCCTTGTTTTTTCCTCTTTCTATGCATGCTGCAGAATGCAGCACACATAGATAGAGAAAAATGCCTTAAATTATTGTTTTTGTGCAGAAAGGTTTACCTTCCTGCACAAAACAATCATCCCCTCAGCGCAGGCACCCTCGCAAAATGACGCAAGGGTGTCTTAGTTGGCACACGTACGTCTCCTGTTTGTGCGCCGGCACAGGGGAGAAGGACAGGAATGCCCTGTACCTTGTAGGTATGGCACATTCCTTCCCTTTTATTTTGAAGCACAGGAGTGGAGCATGAAGGCTTCCTACACTGCTGTGGGTCAAAATAGTATAATGAGGCCCAAAATAACTAAATAAAGTTCTTTCCTTCAAATTTCATCATTATTTTCTTTTCTCATCTTCCTACCTTCTTCCTCATACCTCAGATATGTGTAGCAATGTTTATCTCAATTCCTTTGTCATTCCTTCACCCACATTATCTTTCTTATTTTAGGGGGATCGTGGTGAACGGGGACCTGTGGGACCTATTGGATTACAAGGCAAAACGGTGAGCTGGATTCTGTTACTGATACATGGTTCTAAAAGCAGCTGCTTTTTTTTTTTTTGGGGTGGAGTCAGGTAGTCCCATTCCTAACTGTACGCTAAAATGGTGAGCCAAGGTCGGCAGCCGAAATGTTAAAGGGCGTGCGCTGGGTAGAGAACCCTCCAATGGCGCAAGGGCCAGAGCAGCTGGCTGACCATTACTGCCCAGATCCAGACAGTGATGGTTAGCTGCGCTGACGATCGTAGCTTATCGATTCAGTGGAATACCATTTCACTTCTGCGCCTCTTATTCTGAAGTGGAACTATTGGCCTGGATTACGTCGGCGCTCTTTTTCAGGGGTATTATCCTTGAGTAAGTTATTACCACTGTATCCTTTCACTAAGGTGTGCATGTCTACCATTCAGCATGCTGTGCAATGTATTCCAATGACTCGGATGCCTAAGAGCTTTACAGTATGTCTCCTCATGTTCTTAGTCCTGATGAGGCCCTACTGTCCTAACTAAGGATCGAAACGTTGTTGACAAGCTTTAGTGACAGACACACATGAAATCTGTCTATTTTATTGTAGAATGCCTTGCAGTTTATAAGATGTTTGTTACTGTGACGAAAGCCTATGTTCACTTGCGGATGGTGATTACCTTAAACTTGGGCTTTGAAATCTGGGGGCACATTGCACTGTGTGGTACCGCGAAACTGTGATGTTTTAACGCGTTATAATGTTTTTCTACTTGAACTTCATAGAGAAATTGCTCTGTTTTTTCTCATCAAAGGTGGTCTGGTGTTTCCTAATTTGTATATGTTGTATATGTCAAGGAATGCATAAGACTATTTAATCTGTTTCCTGAAAAAATGTTTTTGTAAATGATACCAATGTGAACCATTGTTGCCTAAAGATTGTTATGTACCCGGGTTCCCATGGGTTTAAGGGTTGTTCTTGTTGCCTGACATGACCACTTGTAGTGACGGTCTAGATTTGAAGCCTAGTACTAGGGCCTAGTGGTCAAGAGGAATTTCTACCCGAGATATTTTTTTCTCTCTGAGAGGATTCCAATTTCCATTCGTATGTACTTTCAAGACTCTATAACTTGCGACATGTGAAAATATTTATTCTCTTGCATTGCAGGGTGCTAAAGGTGAACAGGGCCCACCAGGAATCCCTGGTCCCCAGGGCATCCCAGGTGTGAAAGGAGACCAGGTGCGTAACAAAGGTTGTACAATAATGCCTGGGAGATTGGCTGAGGAATACAGGGGAAGAGATGGAGTGAGGGTGTGGGTTCACGAGAGGAGCGGGGATGCAGGGTAGGTACGGGTATATTTGTGAGCGACACTAAACTGCATTGACAAACCACTAGACCTGGGTCCACATTTTCACATGGCTTGAGTGAGCAGACTGGCCTCAGCAAAGTCTTAAAAGATTAGAGTGCAGAGTGATCAGCAGCCACATATTCAAAAAACAAAAGGTTTGAGAGACTCATCTGGGTACCACAAAGTGACAAAGCTTGTAAAGATTTTAGAGTGCTGCAGAGCCTCACCAAAGCCTGCTAAGAGCTGAGAGTGTCTCAGAGTTGTGCCAAAGCGTGCAAAGATTTCAGAGTGTTGCAGAGTTGTACCAAACAAAGTCTGCCAAGATTGAAACTTGTGGTTGAGTCTCATTGAAGGTTGTAAAAACTTGAGGGTGCACCAGACCCTCACTAAAACCTGCAAAGAAATGTGAATGAGAGGTTCATAGCCTGTAAAAACACGACAGTGATTCTGAACCTATGGTTCTGTAAAGGAATTATGTAGAGTACTGGTGGTCTCATTAAAGTGTGCAGAGCTTCGAGGGTGCTGCAGAGCCCAAATAAAATCAGAACAAAACTGCTGCTGTGCTGCATTACACTTTATAAAGAGCTGAGAGGTCTTCAGTGTTACATTAAACTGGGCAAAGGTTTTAAAGTGCTGCATAGTTTGACTGAAGATCAGGCAGATTTGAGTGGAAGCAGAGAAGTGCGTGATTAGTCGTAGATAAGTGCACACATTTTTGAGTGGTGCCATGCTTGCAGAGTCTGGAATTATTTGTGAATGACGCTCTGTCTTATCAGCGTCTGAAAGTATCTTATGTGTGTACCAGCCTAAACAAAGCTGTCAGAAGTCACAAAATGCTCACTGACTCTTTTTTTAAATTTCTGTTCCTCAGGGATTTCCTGGCAAAGCTGGACCAAAAGGAGGAATTGTGAGTACCAGGCACTGATTTGTAGCACGTCTTATCTATTTCTTTCTATTAGAGTGTGATTTTTGGAGCATGCTTTGCCTTGTGTCTATGATGCACACTGTTCTGTTTGAATGGTGAACAGCCCTTACAACGAATCCTTCACTCCGGATGCAATTACAACGCGGTCGTTACAACGACCGCGCTGTAACACCGCACACCATTACCCCGTAAGTCATAACAACGACTTGCGTAGGGGGCAGAAGGTTTTGGATTTAAAATCCAACACCTTCTCTACTGTTGCACAGACTGGGGCTGGAATAGTAAATTATACTATTCCAACATCCAGAGCCCCCCCTTGAGCAAGTCGTTATTACGACTTGTGGGGTAATGGTATGCGTTGTAATTGCATGTGGAGTGAAGGCATCCATTATAAGGAGGCATATTCGTTTGAATGAGTGCATCCATGTGCTTGTGGGGGGGAGCAGCTTCACCCTTCGAGCTACTAGATGTTGAAACTCATTCTCACTCCATATCAAAGCTGCTCCCACATTGTTTGCCTTTAGAAAGCAAGTGAAAACCTGGATCTTTAATAATTAATTTTAAATAGGGTTCTTTCAGTTGTGTTTCCTGCTGCTAGCGCCAAGATACCTCAGAGTAATCGAGCGCTTTAAAAACCTTGTGTATGACTATGAGTGCCCATATCAGTGGTCCAGTAAATGCAGTGTACTAAGCGTCACAAGCCTTTTTTGCTAGTCAAGTGAGTACATATTAAAATCTAGTACTTCGAGATTTGACACTTGTATTTCCAGTGATTTTTCTTTATTGACATAGCTAATAAATCTTGAGGAACAGAAGTTTCACTGCTATCCCAGTGTATTCACCCACAGTCAGATGCCTTCAGCTTAGCCACCCGGTACTCTGTGAATCCGCTAAGGTACAAGGCTACCTCATTCCCTGCTACTGCAGCAAAGTACGCCCCGTTTGCTGTTTCATTTGCTTCTTGGCAGACGGCATGACAGAGAAACGTGGAAAGCACCTTTCAGGCCTGACACCATGCCTCCGAAAGGTGGTCTGTGACAGTCACATGCTTGGTTGGGACAGTCCTATTAGGCTTTCAGAGGTACAGACCTCTCTGGAGGATTCCCTTATTCCCACTGTTTAACCTATTGCTATCGTTAAAGCCTTTCAAAAGCACGGGAACTCTCCGAGGGCGAAGAGATTTAGGAAGTTTAGGGCAGATTGTGTCGAAGGCAGGGGACATGGTCACTGTATCACAGCGGGAGGATCTTCCCAGCTACGTGCCTTTTGCTTTTCGTCCAAAATAGTGGCCATCTCACGTTCTGTGTTACAGTGGGTTAACGCCCCCTCTAAAAACGTTTCCAGCTCTGTGGTGTCGTAGCTAGGGGTGGGCGGAATTTGCGAAGTTGTGATACGCAAAGCTCCGCGAAATGGTAACAAATCTCCGCGAGCACGCAGAAATTCCACGAACACGCGGAATTGCTTGTTCGCGATGCTTTTTTCCTGTTTGCGAAAGCTGTTTGCGTGCTTGGAGGGGGGGGGGGAAATCTCGTGAACACACATTTTGAGAACGCGAACAAGCAAAAAATTCCGCAAAGCCGCAGAATGCAGAATCTTGGGCAATTCCGCGTTCTCCGCAGAATGCAAAATTACCCAAATTCTGCAAATTCCGCGAGCGGAACAGATTTTACCGCCCAGGCCTAGTCGTAGCTGCAGTGTAGCAAAGAAAAGAAAGCAACTTAAAACTGGATTTGCATGTGGTGAGGAGGAGATGGTGTTCTCAGTGAATTCAACACCACACTTCTCATGACCTTCATCAAGGACACATTTCAATGAGGTTTGTGATTGTATAGCTGAGGAAGACTTCCTCCTCAGAACAGGGAACACCAGAGCTTTCTTCACTCGCTTGAAAACACAGTTGACATCAAGCACTAACTCAACTGTGGGCTGAAGAAGGACATGCCTGTGCGTAGAGCTGTAGAGATTCAGATCTTGCCTAACTCCACAAGCGGGCCATGAGGCTTTGCGAGGCTAAGTGGAGACACGAGGAGTCTTCCTAAACAGGTGGTTCCTCTGAATTTGTGTAGTTACCTGTGCATATATGTTTGCTTATATGGTATATGCATCGGAATCTGTGCCTTTTTAAAGTCTCATGGATGTGTGTGTTTGGGTCTGCATGTTAGACTGCTATTTAAAAACCCTTCTCAGAGCCAGTGTCTCCAAATTGGGTATGTTCTGTAAATGTGTGATAGTAGGTACGACCCTCATTTCGGAGTCAGACCACACCACGCCAATATTCAGTTCCACTAGCAACAACGCATCACTATCTTCCTCTGTCCTGTGCAGTTTTCAATCGTCACTAGAGCCTTTGTATTTTATCTCCGTCTGTTTCTATGAAACCATAAGTAGGGTTTGGATTGGCCTAATGCCACAGCTGACATGGAGGTGTGGACCCTGCTGCAACCCCTCCACATCAACCTCATGGGTGGATCTGGTGGTGGCCATCTTTTTTTATGATGGATGTGGTGAGGCAATATATTTGCCTGGCTGAAATTATGGAAAGATTTGTTTTTCAAAGAGGGTCAACCAATGGGAGTAGTGGGGGGGGTTCAATGAGGATCAACCAGTGGGGGTAGGGGGCGTAGTGCAATGAGGATCAACCAATGGGGGTATTGATCCCAGCGGTGGAAGAGGAAGATTTAATTAATTCTGTTCTTCACTATGCAGACTCCGTCATCCCCTCACATCTCTTGGATATGCTAGTCTCCTACTATGTGCTTATCTGTCTAGTGTAAGAAATTGCTCAAACTGTTTGGGTGTAATAGGAGAATGCAGTGGCATTGTAGTTCATGTGCGCGTATGTGTGTGTGTGTGTGATTAGTGTGCGTAAGTGAATCATATAATACCCTTAGTGCGTCAAAATGGCAGGCAACCCCTCTGTACTCTAAGAGCTTGCCATGAAGACCCTTTCCTCTTTTGTCTACAGGGGGACCCTGGTGTCGAAGGACTTGGTGGTGAGAAAGGCGAGATGGTAAGCCATGTCCATGCTTCTCTTGACCACCCTGCGTCTTCCAGTGCTTGACTGTATGTGTGTTCAGGAGTTTTATAGGTCTGAGGAGCGTGGTCCACGCAGGACTTGCAGGGGCAAGTGGCGGGTAGGGTGAGAGGTTCGGTGGATTTTAGCTTAATTTTAAAATTGCATTTTTCTGATTTTTAACATAGGGAACTTGCTCAGTCATCCGTAGTTACTTACATAAAAAGATACATTATTAATGTAAAGTGCAACAGACCTAATGAGCTAACTTTAGCTGAAGTTTCCTGACACTTGATGGTAGCCACGTGCCACAGAAAGTTCTCCACCCATGGACATTTGGAATACCGAAAGTCATCCAAATGCTACAGACATTTTTCATAGACAAGAACAGAGCCGCAATGCGGCACCAGGAACCCGAGGACCACCTGGCTAGCACAATCGTGGTGGTCTGTTCCAACTTTGATGGTTTCTCAAGGCACTTAACAGGGGATATTGCAGAATATATAACAGCACCCACTTTTACACATTACAGCTTCCATGCTTTTACTCTGTGTTATTATTTTCGTATTTATTGGTTTTCCTGTACCCAACATATGCATCAGAGGATTAATACATATTCAAGTAAGCTCTAAACACAGTGGGTAATAAGCAATTGTTCAGTATATAATAAGTCACAAGACATACAAACTGTAGAACAAGCCTGAGAGGAAGGGGAAATGAAGAGATAAACAGAAAGAAAAGAACAAAAGATGACTAGGAAGCCAAGAAAGGAGCACACATTAACAAATACATCGGTGAAAGTAATGATATGTAAAATGTTTCATGATGTATGCATTAGAAATCGCGACCTATATCTATTGCTTTCATAAACCTTTGAACGCTAAAAAAATGTGTATCTATCAGAATATGAACAATTTACTCTCTCATTAACCAAAGCAAAGAAGACATTTAAAACAGGCGAAAACATTGCTAACGTTCAATCATCTTTATTTGGTATGGCCAGTAAATTTCAGTAATGGGCTGGCAAAAAATAGCCTGAACTTGGAGAAGATCCATTGAGAAACCAATGAGGAGATTGGAGATGAGGAGCCACTGGATGTGCCGATATGACATATGTAGAGCTGTAATTGACATGTAGTTGTCGGACTTAGGTACCAGATACAGCGGCGGCGCATGTGCGAATAATTAAATCACAAATGTGACTTATTACATGATATTAAGTCAAGGGTGGGCACTCCTCTGGGCGGTATTGGTTGAGGGGAGGGGTGATGTTGATTAATGTTGTTGTCATGAAAATCAATATAGATATATTTTTACAAAAGTACTTGGAGAAGATGGGGAGCCAGAGTTTCAGTCTAGCGTGAAATGATGAATTTGAATACAAAGACTAAGAATACTGAGATTTGTTAATCTAGTTTTCCTCTCTTTCAGGGCGAATCTGGGGAACCCGGTCCTAAAGGGCAGGTAAGCAGTTTGCCCATTATACTCCCTCACAGTGGTGGCCAAGTGACCCAACGCGATATGTGTTGATCTCACGAGAAGAGAAGGGAGGCAGTGGGATGTACAATGGCCCAACAGAGTGCGTGGCCGGATAGTATGGATGGGATCTGTTGGGACGAGTGGTGGGTGAACAGCGTGGCTTTGTTCTCACTGCTTGTTGGTGCACTTTGTTTCACTGCTTCTTTGTCACTAGAGGTAGTCAGTGAAAAATTAGTTCATTTCAATATTTGCTTTTCCTCTGGCTTACGCCATGGGCCAGATCCATGAACAGAAGTGTGACTTTAATTTGCATCCATATGTAAATTCAACAATCACATGGGTATAACTTGTACATACTTGCCTTACTTGCAAAACAATGTGGCTTTGGCAGGCAAAAACTAAACAAGTCAGAACAAACAAGCATAAGTCATTGGTATTTAGCAAAGTGCTTACTTAAACTGTCTGTGTTAGCTCAATAAAAGCATAGTGTGTAAAATACACATGTTCAAGGTCAGGAAATGTGTGATTTTTTAAATGTGGAAATGGCACTTCTTTCAAACTTATTCTTTTTTAGCTTAACATCTCTCTGCTTTCAACATTATCCTCACTCTGTGTGACAACTATAGTAAATGGAGCACTTCCCGGCACTTTCAGCAGCATTTACGCCTTGGCTGTTCACACGTAGCTGAAAAGTGTGGGGAGTTCCATGAGATGTGTTTGAGACTTTCTAGTCAGTTCCGACTGAGTGGATGTTCCCCACATCCACATTGGGTTTCCTGGACCAATCCTGAAACACCCCTTTGTGTACCCACAAGTGTAGATTAGGAGGAAACCTGCATGAGAGTCCTTTTTGCTCGAGTGAGTACATTTCAGACATGTATATCTCAGGCCTATGCCTTTACTTATAGACAGAATCATGCATTATTTACCCAGGTTTAACTTACACCTTGTGATAGGTGTACCTGAGACCCACAAACATGTAGCACCGTCTTTCAAAAACCGTGCCCATATTAACATGTGTCCATGTATGATCACGTGTAATCAGTGTCTTGTGATGTAGCTCAGAGAATGAAGCTGGACTATGATTTGTTGAACAGCGCCCGAGATTTGTAACCCTCAGTTTGAAGTCATTGTAAATTTCTGTAATAAATCCAATTAGAGAGTAAAGCACATTTGAACTCCCACACGAATGGTGCTTTTTCTACATTTTTTGTTATTACACCGAATGATTCCACAGTGCACATTTCGTTGTTGAAACTCTGGGTTAAAATGTATTAAATTCATGTAACGCGCATGCTTTGCTTTAACTTTATGTTTCTTCTTTAGAATACTTACCCCCCTTGCTTCCTCCACAGCTGGGAGTCCGCGGAGAGACGGGCTACACTGGCCCCACTGGGGACGCGGGGATGCCGGGTGTGCAGGGGCTCGCTGGCCCCCCAGGCCCACGAGGGATGCACGGAGAGAGGGGCGTGCCGGGAATGCCTGGGCGCCAGGGGGGTCCGGTAAGTGGCTTGCACTAAAGTTTATGACAACTATGTAAGTTATTTAGGGTATTAAAAGACCGAGCTAGTGCATTACTACGGCCACACTCTCTGTTCAGCCTTACAGCTTTGTGTTTGAGGCACGCTTTCCAGTGAAGGCGCGCATGTGCATTTATGGTTCAGTTCAGTACTGCGCACAGGTTTATCTGAGGCACTTTCATGTTGAGCGAACACTTGCTTAGGACGAGGCCCTCCCCATGAAGTAACACGCTATGCCTTGTGGTTAGCGGGTACTATTTCCACTAAACATTTTAACTGTTGACATTCTTGACACTAATGACAACGCGTTTGTCTTAGGACAGCCTTTTGCCCTGAACACATTTGTTTTGTGGGCACAAGACATGCTTGGGGCTAAGGAGGCACATTGCTGTTTGGGGCACTCTAAAAATCAGAATCTCATTAGGAAATGTCCCATAATTAGAAGGGAATATACTCTGTGGTCTGGGTATGGAATTCTCGTCGGCCTCTTATCAACAATTACTGGGCAGTGTCATTTTTCAGTCAAAAATAGAAGGATACCCCAAATACGTTAGCGGTGGGGAGGGCGTGGGGTTTTTAGGAAAAAGACACCCTATAAAAACGCTGCTTATCCATAACCAATTCACAAATAAAAAATAAACAAAATCCCAAAACGTGGAATGTCACAGATTACAAGCCATCTCACTTTTATAGTGATTTATTCTGCCTAGATATAGGCAATGACTTGCGAGACAGTTTACCAGGCCACACACCATATGCTGTTCCCTTTCTGCACACAGGCGGAAAAGGTGCGCCGAAACACGTCTACTTCTTCCGAGTGTATGTCTTCAGCTGGTAAAAGTTGTAAACAACCATGTGGTGTTTGTCCCCCACAGGGTTCGCATGTACCCCAAAGTCAAGTTACTTCTGTTTGAAGCACTCTTCCTAGCAAGATTACCCATTTGTTTTTGGACAGTCTTTGTCACTCAACTAACTTGGGTGCGAGAGGTTGTTCAGGCAAGACTTACACATGTCTGTTTGGGGTACTCTTCCGACTGACTAAGCTAAGACATCAGTGTTTGGGTGTTTTTCACCTAAGCCATATCCCAACATGGTATTAGCGGTACTTTGCTGAAGGGCCAAGTAGCGATCTGTGGTATTTAAGGCGCTTGTTACTACAGTCTGTTATTACGATACTCTTTAGCGGATCTTAATCCACTGCACAGTATAGAACAGAGCCAAGTCCCTCTTCAGCTACCTGTAGGCAGCTCTCCTGTGTGCAGCCAGCCTACTACATTAGAAATGTTTGCTGAAAGTATTATATTGATACAAAAATTGAAAAGCATGTCATCGAGACAAAAAGGTGTCTATTATCAAATCTCTTAAACGGATTTTTTGAGAAACATGTTTGAATTTCAGAAATATATTTAAAACTGGCACTTCAAAGATAAATCATGTGGTGTCAGGGAGACTTATCACTAGCATAATTACGTTAAAGCTGGGTGCATTGCAGCTGTGGCTGTTATGCCCACATAGATGCATTCCACAATGACCAAGCCTTTTTTATTTTACTTTACTTCTGGCTACCATGCCTGATGGACTGAGACGACCACTGCTGGTAATCTTGCATTTGCTGGCCAGTAATGTAATCTTTTCTAATGTGGTCACAATTACGCCTCTAACAATATTAGCAAATCGGGATGATTTTCATTGAACATAAGTAGGTCTTATTACAGAAAAGTTTGGAGCCCCCTGTAGAATAGATTTCATTGTATTTGTGCTGCTATGCTGGAGAAAATATTACAACCACCAACTAACTGCAAACAGTTTGCATTTCGTTGAGGCAGTGATGACTTAAATCCAGTACTTAATTTGAGCCGGTAGTTGCCGGTGGGGCACCGGCACTTATTTTTCTGCATCAGATATTTACTGAGTGGAAGAGCTGGAAAGCGCACATGTAGGAAAGATGTAGGAAGAGAAAGACGCCAAAACCATCACTGAGGAAGAAAGCAGGAGCCTGCAAGAGTGAGCTAAAGGGGCGGGCAGTGTCTTCTCCTCAATTAAAGAGGCACAAGGTGTTTTTAAGGCTACCAGCCTTGGTATTCGGCGCCCCAAGCGCTTCTGAGCAGATCTTTGGGCACCAGTGCTTTTTAAAATAAAATAACCACTTCTTAAATTGGACCATGGAATTGCATTTACAAATCTTACAAAGAAATAAAATTGTGGCCTTGGGCCCTAAATTGGCTTTTTTACAGGAAGAAGGAAGAAGTGTACTTAAATGTTAAGAAGGGAGATTTGTAAACCGGAAGACGCTTTCCTTTTTATGCCACCTGTGTATTGTTTGTCAATCATTAAGATTTTACCCCATCCTTGTTCAACATAGCCTTAAAACAATTACCAAACTACAAAAACTGAGGACGCAGCGCCCTCTGCTGGACAGTTATGAGAACTCTAGGTACAACCAACAAGCTGCAGATAAAAATGTTTTACGTGTAACCACAAACCATCGCCATGTGTTATAACGTCCCTATTCATCTCAGAGTAGCCCTATCATAGAAAAAATGAGATAGGCTCAAGTACACTGGAAGTGCCCCAACCGACAAAGCAGAAATTCCAGCACTCATAAAATCCTGGGAAGTCAAGTACCATGCCAAAAAGGAACAGCAAATAAAAAGACATTCAAGTCCACATCATCAAATAACGGAACATTCTGAAATGCCTATTGTTAGAGATGTAGGCCTGGCTAAAGAGAACTGCTCCTTTGCTTTACACCGGATGCCCCTTTAAGCATTGTTCCTGGTTGGCAGTAGATAGATATAGTTAGGACCATGTTTCCATAGGAAAAGCATTTTTGACTAGCCTAAATCTTTGGTGCCAGTTTACGAATGTTCACAAAATTTCCCCCAAAAACTGCCCTGGTGATATTTGCTGCGCATGGACATTTTTGGGGTGATTGTTAAGCGGGTGCTGGGAAAAAGGAGGGGGCAAATAACTGTATTTCTAATGTTAGTTCCCATAGAGATTTTAGTTGCGACTACAGCCCAAACTGCTAGATGGAAGTACACCAAATTTGACAGAAAGGTAGCTCTTGTTCCAGAAAGAACCTTTTTTGATATTTGGTATAAATCTGTTCAGTAGTTTTTGAAAAATAAGAAACTAAAACAAATTAGTATATATAAGGAAGCGGATCCTCTGAGGATCCGACAGTTCCCGTGCTGAAATGTGACTGGATGCCAACAATTCAAACAGGATATGTTGGCAACAATCTTAGGACTCAGCTTCAGCCGAGTTCCACAATTCTTTTTTTTTTAAAAGAGAAGGCGACAGAGTAGGAAAACCCTGACTCACTAAGCCTCTTTGGGAAATGGTCCCACAGGGCAAAAAAGCATTTTTTTTTTTATTTCAGCTGGAGTCGTGCTGGCTCCGTGGCTGCCACATATTTGTTTTTGTAAAAGAGGTGCAGACTCCCTTGCTTCTCTAGTAATTTGCCCCCGAGTGGGCCAAATGTAAATGTAAATGTATGTGTCTTGTAAAGCGCACTGCTACCCTGAGGCGTCCTGGCGCTGTAGACCGCTGGGGAACCCGTCCTGGCTATCCCTGTGAGATGGTACCTCCAGGGTATCTCCAAGGTGAAACCAGGCATCCCCGGCGAATGTGGGGGGCCGTTGTGGAGATGAGGCAAGCTAATGCCCAGAGTTGCCGAGTGTGTTCCTGGTTAGAGTAGGTACCGAGGCGAGAATTATCGAGTCCATTTTGACCCTGGTCCACGACCCTGCCGCGTCGGGAATTGAACCCTGGTCCGTGGCCGATTCTCTGCTTGCGGATCTGCCGCCTCTAACCAGTGAGCCACACCTCTCCACCAATCCTGGGGGCATACGGAAATAATAAGAGGAGGGGGGCACACAAGGCTACCTTCGTAAGGCTCTTTTAAGCCCCAGGGACTCCTACCTCCCTGGGGCTTTTTTAATATAATGGAGGGGGTTGCACAGACCCCTCCTGAGCTCTTTTGAGCCCCGTGGACCACCACCTCCCTGAGGCTTTGTCTTTAATTTGGAGGGGGTTGAACAGACCCGCTCATGGGGTGGGTTCAAGGCCCGGGGACTAACTCCTCCCTGGGGCTAAATTAAAAACAATGGGGGGCCTGTGTGCACCACCCCTGGTCCCAGGATCCCCCACTGCCCCACGGCCTAAAATGCAATTAAAACAGGGAGGGGGAGCCCCGCTCCTAGGCCATATATGGCCCTAGGGACCACCACCTCCTCAGCACTGGCCTATGCTCACAGAAGGATGGGGGCCACACAGCCCCCTCCTTGAGCCAATTATGGCTCTGGGGACCACCACCCCCCAGGACCGGCTCCGTCTATGTCCCATGGGGCCCACCCAGAGGACATAGCTATTTGCTGTGACTTGGCTGGAGCTTTAACAGCTTCCACCAAGTCAGAGCAAACACTCCGCTTCTAGCAAGCGAGAGCTGACAAAATGCTCTCGCTTGCTGGAAGTGGAGGTTTTGTAGGTTTCCCCGCCTGCTGTCAAGCGGGCAGGGAAACAGACAAAAAGATTGCTCCTGCATGCAAGGAGCTGCCTTTCAGAAGCTCTATCCGTGTAGCACAAATGACGGCTCCCACGGGAGGCAGGGAGCCGGTAGGGACCGCGGGTCCTTGAGGCTCCCCCACGGTCTCAGGGGCAAAGAGTAGCAAGAGGCAAAATAAAGGTGAGAAACAAGCAGAAAGAGTCAGATTAAAGGTCACTAATGAGCAGAAAGAGGAAGAATAAAGTTGCGAAACAAGCAGCAGGAGGCAAGATAATGGTGAGAAATGAGCAGAACGAGGAAGGATAAAGGTCAGAAAAAGGCAGAATAAAGGTCAGAAACAAGCAGAAAGAGGCAGAATAAAGGTCAGCAAAGAGCAATAAAAGGCAAGGTAAGGTGAGAAACGAGCAGAAAGAGGCAGAATGAAGGTCAGAAATTAGTACAAAGAGGCAGAATAAAGGTTAGCAATGAGCAGAAAGCGGCAAATTTAAGGTAAGAAATAAGCAGAAAGAGGCAAACTAAAGGTCAGCAATGAGCAGAAAGAGCCAAAAAAGGTGAGAGATGAGCAGAGAGAAGATGAATAAAGGTCACAAACGAACAGAAAGAGGCAAATAAATGTCAGAAATGAGCAAAAAGAGGCAGTGAAAAGGTCAGCAAAGAGCAGAAAGAAGCAAGATAAAGGTGATAAATGAGCAGAAAGAGGCAGAGTAAAAGTCTTCAGCAACCAGAAAGAGGCACAATAAAGGTGAGGAACAAGCAGAAAGAGGCAGAATAAAGGCCAGAAGGGAGCAGAAAGAGGCAGAGTAAAAGTCAGCAAAGAGCAGAAACAAGCAAGATAAAGGTGAGAAATGAGCAGCAAGAGGTAGAGAAAGTCAGCAACAAGCAGAAAGAGGCAAAATAAAGGTCAGAAGGGAGCAGAAAGAGGAAGAATAAAGTTCAACAACAAGCAGAAAGAGGCAAAATAGAGATCAGAAATGAGCAGGAAGAGGCAAAATAAATGTCAGTCAAAAACAGAAAGAGGCATATTAGAAATCCGAAACGAGCAGAAAGAGCCAAAATAAAGGTCAGCAATGAGCAGAAAGAGGCAAAATAGCGAATGAAAACGAGCTGAAAGAGTTAAAATAAAGGTGAGAAACAAGCAGAAAAAGACAAAATCAAGGTCAGCAACGAGCAGAAAGAGGCATATTAAAATAACATAAAGGTGAGAAACAAACAGAAAAAGGAAAAATAAAGGTCAGCAACGAGCAGGAAGAGGCAAAATAAAGGTCATAAGTGAGCAAAAAAGGCTGAAAATGAGCAGAGAACGAGCAGAAGAGAGCAATCAGACACTCTCAGGCCGACTCACAGACCCACTCAGAGAATCACACATCCACTCACAGACTTACTGATACACTCATCCATCCACTTACTCACACACTCACTAGCAAAGGTTAGTGGTTACATTTAGGAAATAAAATTCATAAAGCCGTAGAAATTCACTTTAAAAAACCAAAGGTTACAGGGACATTATAGTTGGGAAATAGAATTAAAAAAAATGTAGAGGTTTACTGAAAAAAACAAAGGTTACAGGGTTGTTATACTTAGTAAATAGAATTGACAAAAACCTTAGAAATTCACTGAAAAAAATCAAAGGTTACAAGGGCGTTATAGTTAGGCTCAGAATTCACTTGTACAAAACCATAGAAATTCTGAAGTTATAGTTACTTCAGCTAACTATAACTTATGCCCCCACAATGCACTGCTTATGATCTCACATATTACATCACTCATGACATGGTCAATGACATCACTGATAACATCACTGATATCTCAAATGACAACACTGATCATATCACTGAATACCTCATCAACCGAACCACTCATACACCCACTCACACCTCTATACAACTTCACATACACCCACTCCCACTCAACAACTCACAAATCCATTCACAGACCTATTCAAGTACTCACACACCCACTTCCTGATTCATAGAGCCACTCACACATCCAGTCACTCATACAGCCACCCACACAACCATTAACTCACATACAGCCACTCATGCACACACTCACTCACCAATACAGCCACTCACACATCCAGTCAAACAGATATAAAGGCGCTAACACACCCACCCAAACAGCCACTTATATACTGAGTTAGTCAGCCATACAACTACTCACACACCTACTCACTGATGCAGTCAATCATACACCCATACACTTACCCATACACCACTGACACACCCACTCACTCAACCACACAGCCACACACAGTCACTTACTCACCCCCTACAGCCTCTCACAGAGCCAGTCACTCACCCATACAACCCACTCACACACTAATAGAGCCGCTCAGACACCTACTTACACATGGATACACACAGTCAAACAGTCGCTCACATAATCTATGTTAGAAATAGTTTCACTCGTTAGTAGTACACAAAGTATAACGATATAACTTTTTTAGTGTCTTAGTATATATGGTTAACACTCAGAAAACTTTAGAAAACACTCAAACTCACTGGATGATGTCACTAGTGATGTCATGAGTGATGTCATCAGTGAAGTCATTTGAGATGTCATGAGTGATGTCAACAGTGATGTCACTGGCCATGTTATGAGTGATGTAATATGTGAGGTCATAAGCAGTGAATTGCAGGGGCATGCATTATAGTTAGCTCAGGCAACTATAACTGCTAGATTTCTATGGTTTTGTGTATACAATCTGAACTTTTGTTTTTTTCAGTGAATTTCTAAGGTTTTATTTATACTATTTCCTAAATATAATGTCCCTGGAACCTTTCTTTATATATATCTTTTGAAATTTGCAGAGCTTTTATCTGAGAAAATCCTCACACTTCTGTACAAAATTATTGACTTTAAGAGAATAGACAAAAAGTTTGGAGCTGGGTGGGAGGGTCTGTTATGCCATCATTGGTTCCAGGCTTCAATAAATCAATAAATCAAGGGGGTGTATTGAAATCCTGTACTGTTTTTATGCTCTTTATTGCTGATAAAGTCCAGTTTGGGCTTCGGGATTCTGGCTGGGAAGAGGGCGAGTGACATAGAGGTAATGGCCTGATTACTTACTTTCACAGCTCCAGGCTTTTTACTTGTCCCAGTTTTTGCCACCCTCCCTTCCTCTTGTGACATTAAGGTCCTTCATCTGAGATTTGTTGTCAGAAGGATACAGTATATGTAAGCCTCTTCATGCCACCTAGATAGGTGGCTGGACTTCATTTCAGTGTTTCCTGATGTTTCTTGTTCTGAGGTGGGATCATCTCATTGGTAATGACTAGGATGTGTACAAGTAGGACTAGGAGTAATGAAGATTACCGGTAAGTAATTGGGCCAATCTGCTCTGCCTTTCTGAATTGTTTTTACATGGTGCTGGCATTCACTTTTCCAAGTTAGAAACTCTCACACTCACATATCTACTTCTTCCTTCCATCTCTGTCCCTCCCTTTCCCACTCATAAACTCAATCTCACACATGCCCACTAACTTCTCCAATTAACTGTTTATTCCCTCACTTCCCCATATCTCCCACTCACTAATCTACTTATTTCATACTCCCACACTAATTCACTTATCCACTCACTCACTTCCCTCATTCATTCCCTCTCTCTTGCTATCAGGGTCTCTAAATTCCTCTAGCCCTCCCAATTACATGTATCTCTGTCCCCTCAGTATGTATTGCACCACTAACCTCACCTGCTCACTCTCCTTTGCTTCTAGGGAAGAGATGCTGGTGACAGGCACATTGAGGAGGTAGTCCTGAAGATGCTACAAGGTGAGTACGTACATGTGCTCTCTGAGCGCTGTCTTACGTTGGGTTGGCCCGGTGGGGAGTCGTACAATCAAATATGTGGTTCACAGTTTAGATATAGGAAAGTTCCTGAACTACTCCACTTTCAACTTGTTGCTCTTGTGTTATATTTTGGCATTTTTTACATAACTCACAGCTATATGTACTAACACATTTTCCCATAAACACAGAATGGGAAAAACCCTTTCTTACATCAGGCCCTCAGTGACTAGGCACTTGTGTGTGTGTGTGTGTGCGCGCGCGTGTGTTTGTGTGTGTGTTTCTTTCCTGAGCATGGAGCAAACTCTATGACCACAGGTTCTTGTACTTTACTGCAGCGCTAGGTTGCCTGCTCTGAAGCACAGAGCAGTTACTTGATCCTCCACCTCCTTGTGGTATTACTTCAATACGTTTCTTTATTTTCCAATTTATTACTCTTAAACTTTTACCTCGCAAAGAAAAATTCAAACTACTCAAAACTTTGATAGAAAATAACAAAAAATCTAGTAAAAAGAAAAATAGATTAATTAACATTTTGGGAAAACAGAAAATATCTGGCAACAATAGGTAATTAAAGAGGAAAAATGTAGTACAGGGGAAAATAACAAAGGAGAAAACAACGAAAAACAGCAGAAAACCCTAAATGAAACAGATGCAAACAGAATGAAAAAGAAACAAAAATGATTTAATTTAAAAGCAAAAAAAAGGGGGGGGCAGGGGGTAAAGGGTTTACCACAGAAGAAGAAAATAGATAAGTAAAATAAGAAAATGATGGCAGGTAAGGGAAGGGGAGAGAGAAACTTGTCCAAATTTCGCAAGTCCGGCACATTCCGTGAACTGTATAGTGTTTTGTAGTGTCCAACACACTCAACATGTATGTCAGACTGGGTGTAGAGTAGGTGTCCAGTACTGGCTGTTGTGTTTGCTCCTGCCTAATTAGCCACTCCAGTATGACATGCTCTGTCCACAGAAAAATGAGTGCGGGCATAGTGGGCAGCATAGATCAGCAATCGTAATCTTTCCAGGTGTTTCGCGTGTTTGTGCCTTGCCTCCGCCAAGGGCTGGTTTTCCATTGGGTCAGCCAGAGCAGCGGTCTCCAACTGGAGGAGCGAGTGTTCTATCTGCGACACCTCCTTGTCCAGCTGCTTGCGGATGCAACAAGTCAGGCCCATGCAATGGTCCTGAATCACTGCCTTGTGTGCTTCCCATTCTGAGCCCCTGTCCGCACCATGCCTGTGCTAACGTCAAAGTATGTGCATATGGCTTCCCCTGTGGTTTCATGGTAGCCTGAGACCTCCATGGCTGCCGGCTGAAGGCGCCACAAGCGCATGGTTTGGTCAGCACCTGGCCACCTAAGTTGGATGAGATGAGGGTTGTGGTCTAAATGTGTGCTCCCAGGTAGTCAGGATAGTGACAACCGGTAAGCAGCGCTGCGGATCCTACAAAGCTGTCAATGCAGATGTGTAGGTTGTGCGGGTGGGAGGAAAATTATTAAAGCTTGGTCGCCGGATGTTGTGCGCGCCAGATATCTGTTAGGTGCCAGTGAGAGAGCCAGTCCCTTAGTGGTTGAGCATTAGACATTGCAGTTGTACGGGAGGTAGGGAGAATGACCTGTCTATAGATTTGTTGAGCACCACATTAAAATCTCCACCTATAAGCCAAGGTAGGGAGCTCCAGCACGCTAACATAGCTGATAGGGACTGGCAGTATGAGGCCTGCTCACAGTCGGGCTTCCGTCCAGGCGGCCACATGCAAAGACGTATCACCCATCTTTGTCTGTCAGGGATTCGTCGACATGAAATGAGGTGCCTGGCCTCACCCAAATTAGCACCCCTCTTGCATGTGCTGAATAATCTGTGGCAAGTACCTGCCCGCCCCACCTATAGTGGAGATGATGTGTCTCTGACTAAATGAGGTGTGGTTCCTGCAGTAACGCTATGTGTATTGACTGTTGCTTGAGATAGGCATATGTTTTATAACGACGTGAAGGAGTGTGCATCCCCTTCAGATTCCAAGAGAGTATGTTAATGGACGACATTCTCTAAGGGTGTGTGCATGGATGCTAGCATGGTCTGCACCTGGGGGGGCCATGGTGGTAAACAGGAGAAGCAGGCAGGAGGTCGCACCCGCTGATGGGTGTATCGCTTGGATATGGGCAGCGACGCGCTATAGTCTGAGACTTTGGAGGAGGAGAGAGGGAAGAGTGAAAGGGTGAATGGAGAAAGAAGGGGGTGGCAAAACAACATGTGATAACTAGGTTGGGGCAGAGGAACAACATGTATCCACCCAAACTGTGGGAATTACAACCCACTACAACAGATCAACTGATTTGGTCGGGGAGAGTGGCAGTGTGACGTGTCGGGAGCGCTGGAGATGTTCCTCTGCCGGTCCCCACGTGATGCAGTAACGCGCTCATATGTGTTAGGTAGATAGATATAGCAGGAAAATGGTGCCTGGATGACCATGAAGTGCTAAAGTGAATGGTCAGCTAGGTGAGTTATTCTAGGGAGTTGGAGGCATATAGAGTGTAACATTGCCATGCACAGTATATGATAGAGTCAATGGGGCAGATTTATGAGCCCCTTGCGCCACTTTTGCGTCACTTTTCCCATGTTAAAAGTGACGCAAAAGTGGCGCAAGGGGCTCATAAATCTGCCCTAATGTCTTTAGAACAGTTCATCTGCCATTCGAGGCATGACATCTGGGGGTGGTCCAGTCTCCTCTCTGAGGGGCGAAGCTGTAGTGGAGCTGTAATTGCTGAGGGGGAGGTCAGGAGTGGCATCCAAGTCCCGATCTGACTCGTGAATACTCAGCGTGGCAACAGCCTGAAAGGCCTCTCTACATTCCTGGATCACCCGCTCCAAGTTTGATACTGTAAGAGGCTGGGAGGGCCGAGCGGGGTTGGGCGCGTAGATGTCTTCTCCCACGGGTATTTGAGCGAGGCTGTGTAGGCGGTGCACCTTCCCTGTGCCTTGGGAACGCCCCCAGTCGGGTGACGGACTCCAGCCAGGACCAGGCCTCCTCCGTCCCATGAAAAAAGTGTGAAGCCCCATCAGCAGTGACTCTAAGGTGGGCCGGAAAGTGAAGAGAGTACGGGAGCCCTGCTTTTTCTGTAATACCATTGCGTAGTCGGGGAAAAAGAGAACGGCAACAATGTCAACCCGCACTCCTACGAGCCTGCAAGCCTCACATGGGACTAGGAAAGGCCGAGGCCACGAGCGAGGCGGAGGACGCCTTGCCGGGACACGGTGCACCCTCTCAACTGTAAAAAAGGGAGAAAGCGAGCCTGGTGGGAGCAGGGCATGCAGCCACCGCTCGGTGTATTCCATTGTGTCGGATCCCTCCACGTTCTCGGGCAGACCAATGACGCAGACATTATTCCAGCGGGATCGCTCCTCTGCATCCTCAGCGTGAAGTTCTAGAAGGTGGACCCGTCAGCTCCGGTCGCGTGCCATGACAGCTGTGTCTGTGACAGTAGGGCAGTCTTCTGCAAGAGTGAGTTCCATATCCCGCACTTTGTCTGCAAGCTTGCGGTGGTCATCATGCAGCAGAGTGAAATCAACAGTAATTTTGTCGATATGGTCTTCGAGCGAGGTTCTGGTCTGGGCTAGAGAGGTGCCCTGTCTCTCCACAGCATTTAACACAGAGTTTAACTTGGTCTCCAACACCAATGAGGACACTGTGTCTGGTGCATGTTCCCCCCGCTCTGGATGTGTGGTCGGGGTGTTGGGCTGCAAGGAAGTTGAGTTAGGGGTGCCACGCTGTCGACCCATTTCTTGGGAGTGTTCCAAATCGCCGTTTGCGAAGAATAGAGACTGCGGCTGGTGATCAGGCGGAGTCAGGCCCCGCGCGAGTCCCTTTCATTTGTAGCAATGGCGGGCATGTAGGTTAAGGTGATAACGCTGCTCAGGAGTGTTTGCTTTCACAGGTGGCTCCGCGTGGAGGTATCCCAGTCCACCTTGGTCTCTTCAGTTCGCTGGGTTCGCATATAGGCTGCGGGCCCTCACCCAGTGGCGCACCAGGCAAGAGATGGGGAAGCAAGGCAGAGGGCAAGGGTTCAATGGAAGATGGAGCCTGCAGCCGTTCGTCCCTGGTCATTCAGGTCTGCTCAAGCAGCGTGGCAGAGACCAAGTGCGACCAGCACACCGAGTCCATTAGGGAGACAGACCTGGGCCCGATCCCCGGGTCCAGCAGTACAGCTCCCAGCTATGTAACCCTTCAGGTGCGTTAGGAAGGGCCTGAGATGTGAGGCAAGCAGGAGGGGGGGGCATGGGGGAGGAGGTGATCTGTGTGAGGGAAATGAGAGCTATGGCAGCACAAACAGCTCCACCCCAGCACACAGGAACAGTCCGATGATGTTCCCACTAGGCACAAGGGTGGGGCCAAGTTCGATGTGGCCCCGGGCCCAGTTCTGCACCCACGTCCCCAGAGCCCCACGCAGCATACCCAATATTAGGGAATTGGCAGGTAGGTACTGCAGCCAGGGTGGGCCTGGGCCCCACACATCACATACTATCTTCTCCTCCGGTCTACTCAGCAGCCCCCCAAGTAGTGTCCGCAGTTGAGCGCGGCAACCCGTGCAGGCCTGGGCCCGACGCGGCCCCTGAGCCTCTCACATCCCCTCCTGCAAACCTCCCGGCAGGCCGGAGGCTAGGCCCGAGGTTCCGTGCAAGCAGCAGGGCAGCGCTAGCAGCGTAGGCCAGCGGAGGTGAGTGGGCAGATCCTTTGGGTCCCACAATGCGGATCAGGTGGGCTCAGGTATTCGGCAGGATCCCACATGTGCTTGGGCCTAGGCCTGAAACTGCCCCGTGCCCGACAGCACCGCCTGGCTGCAGGGACTGCCACCAGACTGCCAGGCATAGAGAAGGTGGTCTAGATCTACCGCTCAGATTGCCACTGTCCGTGGCCGCAGGTCAGCATGGCTCTGCGCCTCTCGCATGCAGTCTGCAGCAGGCAGGTCCGGGGGGAAAGGGACCACCCCGGCCGCGGTGCTCGGACTCCGGCTGTGTTCTGGGCCTTGCTTCAGTTTGGCACCGGCGTAGTCCGGGCAGGTCCGGCGGCCTCCACTCACAGCCGTCGCAGGGACACTTAGTGGAACCAACCCCAGGCAGAGCTTGCCGTGTAGATTTTCTATAGGCGTGCGATTCCAAGAGGCACCTCGCTGCGGGGCGGTCGTCGTACAGGGGCCTTGGCGCATCGGAGTCGCACGGGCTGCCCAGGAGGCCGCCAGGCACTGCACTCTGGCTGTCAGAGGGGCGAATCGGTTTCCGAGCAGCTCCAGGCATTCCGCTCCGACTGCGGCTGAGGTGTAAGATGGCAATGCGGGCATTAAGATGTTGTCGGATTAAGGGGGCCGGAGCCTGGAGCACTTTTAAGGTGCGTCTGCCATACTGGGCCATAAGCTTAGAAACTTTATGCAAATAAATCATTGAAAAATAATAATTTGTCACTAAAACTGCCACCTCAGCAGGACAGGTTTCTCTACTCCTCCTCATCCATCAGTCCCGTGGGGCCTTGTGCAATGTTATGATAGCTACCTGCATTTGTGGGCTGACGGCGACCAGAGAAAGGAAGGGTGCAGACTAAATGATTCCCCAGGACAAAAAGTAATTGCAAAAATTAAATGGTGATAACAAAAACATTGTATATGTAAAGCGCTTACTTCAACAGGCTTGTACTTTCCAAACGCTGTAAACGTTAAAACTGCATCAACTGAAAACGCTTCCCTTTTATCAAGTTCGGAACGGACGGGGTACATGCACATGTCTGAATTGGATCCTGTGACTTGCAGGTGCCTTGAAGGCACTTTGGCCTGATTCAGAGCTTGCCGGGCGAGATACTCTGTCACAAACATGATGCATATCACACCTGCCTTCTTGTAAGTGCCATGAGTTATAATATACTTGTAAGAAGGCGGACAGGATATCCGTCACGGTTGTGCTGAAGTAACCCGCCCGTCAAACTATAACCCTTAATACACTTGCTTCTCCTTCAAGAACATACATGTCTGACGTCACCACAGGGCATTTACATGTTATCCTAATTGACCATTTCTTCAATTAGGTTATGTTTCTGATGTACTGCACAGCCCTACCTAGCCCCCACTAGACCCACAATGTTCTCTCCCACAACTTTTATGTCCAATGTTGTGTCTAGAGGCGGCCCTGCTGTATAGAGGACTGTATGTGTCAATATTTACTTCTCACATTGCAGAAAAGTTGGCTGAGGTAGCAGTGAGTGCGCAGAGAGCAGTCCTCGGTGGAGCGGGCATTATGGGACCCCCAGGCCCACCTGGACCCCCTGGATCCCCGGGAGGACAAGGACCTCATGGACATCCTGGTGCACGTGGCGTTCCCGGCATCTTTGGTTCTGGTGGCCAGATTGGCAACACAGGCCCGAAGGGTAAGTGGCCTGTATATCGCAATTGTGTGGCTAGGATGCGGGTGAACCAACGTTTTCTGCCAGGTATGTGAGTTATGGGTAGTAAGTCTTGTGCTCTGGGAGGCTGGTGATGCATTGTAGGTTAGAAACCCACCAACCTTCATCCCAGTGCAGCTACATTCAGAGGGTCAATTATCATTGGAATGAAGGAAGGTCCAGTGTTACCTGCAGGGGTCCAGAATTAAGGAAGGGCTTTATACAGCGCCTAATGTCATCAGAAGCGTCTGAAACGTTTATAGCGCAACAACTGGGGCTTGTGCTGAATTTTGAAAATGATGGACTTTTGTTGATGTTAACGGACCTGCAAATGGTCACTGAAGAGATTTGCACTAATAGGGCCCAATTCACAAACGTAAACTTTGACCAAACGTCTACGTTTAAAACTTTGGGAATTCACAAATGGCATTTAAGAGTGCTGTCTTTATGTCTGTACTCGGAGCGGAGATCCGCCCCGATTGTGGACATAAAGATAGTACTTGTAAATGCCCTTTGTGAATTACCAAAGTCGTAAACGTAGACGTTTGGTCTAAGTTTACCTTTGTGAATCAGGTCCAAAGTGTTTGGGGTAATAGCGCATAATAACCTATGTGATTTGAAAAATATAGGCAATGCTTGCGCCTATCACACATTTGAGGGAATCTTTTGAGGACTGAGAGGACAATAAAGAAGACATTAAATGAGGAGTTTGGTGGTCAGCTCTAATGGGGACTGTAACTTGGGAAATACGGAGGATGTCATAGGGAGAAAGAGCTTCTGTCATTGTACCACAGTATCTGGGGTCTTTCTCAAATGTTCACGAGTCCAATCATCTTTCAATTAACTTAATGTAGTTTCATTTAATTTCATGTCTTCTTTTGATTTTCAGGCAAAAGAGGCGAGAAAGGCGACAGAGGGAATCCTGGTCATGGGCACCAGGGTATGCCAGGACCACCTGGAATCCATGGTAAGATCAACAGGAAACTCGGATGTCCAATGCCCAAGAAGGGCGAATTTCAAAGATGGAAGGGGCTGTATGGGGTCGGTGGGCGGAGCACGGGTTTCGGCTATGATCCTATGATGGATATGACCCATTGGACAGGTGGATAGGATCAGTACCATTAAATATGCAGAAATGCTTGCTTATTCTCCCTGCAAATGCCGTGACGAGTGCTTAGCACACGCAATATGTAGTGTAAGGGCTTCTGCTTACATCTTACAAACAGTAACTCAGGCATATATTTTTTAAATGCTTAATGTTAATTATATGGGAATTAATTAATTCATACAGACAGACTTCCACAAACGTGGTTTCTACTCAGATCTCTATGACATGTTCTAGAAATATTTCAGAGCACCTGGAAAGTTTAACACAATAGCTCACGATTGATAAAACATATTTTTGTTGAGTTGGCACTTTATTTGACGCGCAGAAACAACCATGGTAGTGCAGAATTACAACGACACAAAACTCAAATATTTCACAGATGCATTAGAAAGTATACTGACGTTAGGGAATTGAGTTTCCAGCTCTTATCGACTGAAAACACTGACCAGAGCAGGGGCAATAGCAGATGAAATCACTAGGTAAAAAAATATTGTATGTAAAAATATTGTGATCTAAATGACCTGCAAAAAAGATTCCATCTACAATATTTACTACCGCTTTCTGTATCGTAAAGGTAACCGTATACGTGGAAGTGCAGATTTACAGTTCTTAACTCCACATCTAATTGCTTTGGCGATGTAGTAGTAGTCGATACTCTGGACTCAATATTTTTTAGGTCAATATTTTGGTCACAAGACAGTGACAACCCTACCGTAGCACTGATAACACAGCAATGCAGTTTTCCTGGTCTCTGCAGACTGCTAATAGGATTACTGGAAGGTTAAGTCAGAAAGAAAGTGAGCAAGTCAGAGGCTAATAGGAAGAGGGTCAAATTGCCAACCCGGCTCATCTAATATTGGTGGCAATGACAACTGCTGTAACCTGGATAGGAGGACTTACTGAAGGTCAGGCAGCCGAGGTTGTACTTTTAATAAAACCTCAGTCAGGCAGAAGTGGAGAAATAGAGAACAGGGACAAATCCTCCACACTATTGTTCTCAAAGGCATTTGAAACAGTTCTTTACCATGCAAGTCAAACTATTGGAGAACCTGCATTATGGCATCTGTAGGCAACAACAACAGCAACTTTATTTGGCTTTTGCAAAACACCATAAAAGTCAAGAAAGCCATACATATACAAGAAATCATGGGGCAGATTTATGACGACTGGCGCATCCCTGCATATCAGCAGGGATGCGCCAGTTATTATGCGCCACAGCTGCGCCACCATGGATGCGCCTCATTTATAATGCGGCGCACCATGGGGCAAAAACGGCACAGATGCGTGACGCATCTGTGCCGAAAAGTGGCGCATTGCTGGAGTTGCGTCGCAAGCGCGACGCAGCTCCAGCAATGATCTGGGGGGCCCTATCTTTAAAATGCTGTGTCAATCCTTACGCCTGCTTCAAGCAGGCGCAGGGTTTTGACGCAGCATGGGCCTAAAAGTGACTGAGTGAAATCTTGTAGATTTCACTCAGCCACTTTTAGGAGGCGTTCCTGCGCCGGAACGCCCCCACCTGCCCTGGAACGCCTACATGTGGCGCAGGGCTTTACAACGTGACGCATCTCCCAGATGCGTCACGTTGTAAATACCCCGCACCATGGCGCAGGATTTGCGCCGCCGCTGCGTCACAAAAGTGACGCAACGGCGGCGCAAAAGTGGCGCAAGTGCAACATAAATCTGCCCCCATGTCTATAAAATGTTTACCACATCTAATACTACTTACATGAATATTAAAACAATGCTTATTTACTTAATATTTAAAAAGGATTAAAAAGATGCATAAAACTGTATACAGAATAAACAGAAATACCAAGATCACATCCAGCCATAATACGCCCTCAACTGTTAATCACAGCTAGATCTAAGCCTAACAGGGGACTTTAAAAAGCTAAGAACATAAAATACAGTATTATCATAGAGCATTGATAAAAAGGTAAAGGCACATGCCTAAAGTTTGCATGTTTGGGATAGGGATGATATACGTCTTCCCCGATAGGTCATAATAACTGCAAAACATTAAAAAGTGGAGCATGTCGTGTGGAGACTTCCCGTCGCAGCCACAGGGCAACAAGCTCTGACTGACTGACTGAAGTATTTATTAAGCGCACTTATGCCGAGGCGTCTTGGCGCTGAGCTGAAGAGAGGTGTGTGGAGAAAACTACGGCTTGGTGAATAGCCAGGTTTTCACAGACTTTCTAAACAGGGTCTTACTTGTTGTCAACCATAATTCGGTTGGTAATCTGTTCCATAAGCTTGCTGCCTGGAAGGAGAAGGCCTTGCCTCCCCAATGGGCCCTTTTAAATTTGGAGATGCCGACTAGACCCGTATTAGTGGATCTAAGAGTACGGCTTGGAACATAACGAGGAAATAGCGTTTTTATGTCATCTGCACCTCCACCATGGACTGCTTTGTGCACTAGGCACAGGATCTTGAATTGAATACGGTTACGTACAGGGAGCCAATGCAGCTTCTTCATACATGCTGAAGTGGGATGATGCTTTGGGAGATCCAGTAGTACTCTTACAGCCACATTCTGCAGAGATTGGAGTTTTTGGAGCTGTCGCTCACCAATCCCAGAGTATAGTGCATTACAGTAGTCTATGCGGGATAGGACCAGAGCTCCTACTACAGTTTTCCTTAGGGGCGGAGGGATAAAAGGCAGAATTTTGCGAAGAATTTTGATCATCAGGAAACACGCAGAGGTGACCTGGTTGACTTGGTGAGTTAATGAGAGATCTTTATCCACCAGAAAGCCTAAGTTCTTGACTTTTTGTGCAGGAACAGGACAAGCGCCCGCCTCTAGAGGCCACCAGAGGTTATTCCAGATGGATGGTTTTTGGCCGAATTCCAATACCTCCGTCTTTTCGGTGTTAAGTTTAAGAAAACTCATCCATCTCATTACCCTGGAAAGACAGCTTCTGAATCTCTCCGCAGTGACTTCAACATTTTGTGTCAAGGACACCACCAGCTGGGTGTCATCAGCATATGACACTAATTTTAGGCCGTTGTTTCTAATTAGGTTAGCCAATGGCATGACATATAGGTTGAACAACGTAGGGGATAGTGCTGATCCCTGGGGAACACCACAGGGGAGAGAGAGTTCAGCAGATTGAAGTCCCTCCCAGTGAATCTGCTGTGATCTTGACTCAAGGAAAGAGCGCAGCAGCGCCAGAGCAAAATCTTTAATACCTGTTTCGTTCAATCTATCCAGCAACACTTCATGGTTAACAGTGTCGAAAGCAGCTGTTAAATCAAGAAGGACAAGAGTGGCCCTGCCTCCACTGTCCATGACTCTACGGATTTCCTCCACGGCCATAATTAAGGCTGATTTTGTGGAGTGGCGTGATCTAAAACCGTGTTGTTACATCCAGTAGGTTGTTGGAGTCAATAAATTGCATCAACTCCTGGTTAATCATTTTTTCTAAAACTTTGGAAGGAAAAGGGAGACAGGATATGGGGCGATAATGTTTGGTATCCTGTGGGTCAAGTGAAGACTTCTTTAAAATAGGCCTGATACAGGCCTTTTTCCAACTTGACGGAAAGACACCTGAGCTGGTGATTTTATTAAGCAGGGGAGCCAGCGAGGCACTTATCTCCATGGGGGCCAGATGGTATATGTAGGAAGGGCAAGGATCTAGGGGAGAGCCTGACTTTATTTGAAGTAACGCGTCATTGACCCTTGTTCCGCCCACATTGGTGGGTGAGAAGAAGATGAAAGAGGTCAAAATGGAGCCTGGGCAATAAAAAGCGATCGTAAGAGCTTGATATCCCTAAAAGGTATGGTTAAGTGGATTGCATAGTTTAAAAGATGATAAATCTACGTATACTAGACTTCCTTAGCTCCAGGTCTTCCCTTCTAGTATCCGCTGTCTAAAAAGGCCTCCTTTACCCAACCCAAGTCCTTCATACTGGTTGATTCCGGGCTAAAAATAAATCTGCTCTTTTCAGGCTTGTAAAACACTCCTTGAATGGCATCTGTAGGCATCAAGTTCTAGTTCGAAGCATGATATTTTTGTTCAATGGAGATTTAGACAAATGTTAAATATTTTTAGACTCCCCCCATTTTGTTAAATCGATGCTTGTACACTGCTTATAGTTTGTAATTAGTGAATCAGCATGTGTGTGCCCATTTTACATTTGTGTGCACATGCCAATAAATGTCCAGCACTGGCAAAATGTGCAAAAAAGTAAACATTAATTTTGTCACAAGAAACTGATCATCCATTCCAGATTTTGTTGACTGGCTTTGAGGCATCTTGCATAGCCATTGCCAGACCCCTCTTGGTGATCATTGTACCATGATTAATCTGCTAAACATAATTAAAGTGCTACATCTGCCTAAAGGGACAGAAGAGTCAGAAGTTCCTGACAGACGAAATCCTGTATGTTCATGATAAGTCCTTGGTTATTCACCCGAAAGATGTTTGTGGGACTAGTTTCTTGAGGTAAAAGGTAGATTCTTGGATGGAAGAATTGTTACAGTGTGCTGTGCCTTGGTTCATTGCCATAGCTTCTTTCTTTGAGTCTGAAAGTTCTCACTTGGAGTGCCTGATTTAGACTAGGGCAGATTTCACGATCTTGAGTCAAATATTCTATGTGGGGTTATTCCATTATCTTAAGATAGAGTTCTTACCTTTAAATTTGATAGTCTCTGTGTAAGCTCCTCTTTACGATCGAAGAAGAGATCAAGGGGCATATTTCCAAGGAAATGGCGCAGTACGGCACTGCAGCAAATTTTACAGCGCCCCTCTGCGCCACTTCCAAAATGCAGGGATGCGTCGTATTTACAACAATACGGAGCCCCCATGTGTTTTACCTAGTGCTGGCACTAACAATATTTGCCTAGTGGCACCACAAACACGTTTGCACTATAGTGCAATGGTGCCTGCATTGCAGGGATAATTGTTTATGTGTAGGAAGGTGTCCCAATCAATAATGGCGATTTGCTACTTCTATGTGTGCTGCATTCTGCATTTTGGAGCAGGACATTGCGCCACCGGAATGTCTTCCTGACGTTCCGGTGGTGCAATCCCCTTGTACATATTATGCCCATAAGTTCATAGCTTGAGAGTTCTCTCTGAGCTGAGGTTTGTTGTTTGTTCTTGAGCTTGAGAGCTTTCTATTGCAACTGCCAAGTTAGCTGAAAGGTCGGTCAGTTTTATACTTGAGAGTCCATTAGAGGAGCTGCTCCTTTAGTTCATGGACAAATTTCCAGTTTTCAGACGGAGAGTTTTCAATGGGAGTATCCTATGCCTAATTTGTAAATCAATAAGTATGGGGACCCAACGTTTCTCTCAGAAGCCCACCGCTGGTGCTGCAGAATGTAGGGGTTACTGAAAACCACGGCTGTCTAGTCTTGAATCACGTCATGACTCTATCCAGTACCATACACTCCTTGCTCTTTATTTCCCTTTTACATGTTCATTTAATCCCTGCTTTCTGTCTTTGGGACTGTTAATCTGTCGTTCTCATATTTCTTTCCTCGTTATCTCTCTTTTGTTCTGGTTGAAGTCGGATGATGAAAAATGTGTCCCGGTACCCACAAATGAGTGCCGGTGGGCCCTACCTGCAACCACAGGCTCAAATTAAGCATTGGGAGTCTCCACTTCACCATATATTTAGAGGTCATTATTTTGAGCTTTGGAGATCTTAATGAGAGCTGCTCCTTATGTGCAACAAAGAGTTCTTGTTTTGAGCATGCGGGCTTTCTACAGGCGCTGCTCCTTAATTTTAAAGCTTTTGTACTTCAGATTGGGAACTCCCTATCACATCTGCTCCTCGTATTTTCTTAAGTGAGCTGCTTCTTTAGTTGGATGGTATACTTCTTGGTTTTGACTTTTGAAAGTTTTCAGACTATTTTTAGAAGGTTTTGAGCTGAGTATTGTTATTTCGCGGTGATTCACCTTTAGCTCTAAGATATAATTATTTGCTTTGTTCTCAGTTAAAGGTGCTACTTTAGATCAAGGGCCTTATTACTCTGTCGACACCATTGCGGAAAGGAAACTCCCGACTTTAGGTGGGCAATTCTGACCGCACTATTATGATGCGACCACCCATAGGGTGGTTGCAAACATCCATTATACAATGAAAGCTTCTGCGGCGGGTGGAAAAGCCCCGCAGCACAAGCTTCCATTTAAAAATGTATGTTTTGAAACATCCCTGCACCATGTGGCAGGCCCAAATGTGAAGGGCCAGGAGGCAAGGGGGCCCCAATGTCACTTTCCGACAGCCTTTCCATGTTGGAAAGGCTGACATGGAAAGGCAGTCGGTAACCAACATCATAATGCAGACGGAGGAGACACCATCATTAAGGGATTATGCAGACTTTCCAATGGACCGATGGGCTACTTGAGCCCATCGGAAGCATGTCAGAATCCCCCTGCAGGTCTAAACTCTGACTGCCACCATCCTAATACGGCGATCAGACTTGTAAACCGGGGACTGCTCCAAAAATCTTACCCCTTCCCAGGGAAGGCATAACTAGGAAAAATATATATTTCTCCTCATTTCTTTCTCTTTCTTTGTGTGCTGAATTTAAGCACACATAGGAAGAGGAAAATGCCTCCCAAGATTGTTTTTGTGCAGGAAGGTGCCCCTTCCTGCACAATAAAATCATGCATGAAGTGCAGTCACCCTTGCACCATGATGCAAGGATGCCTGAGTTGGCACTAGGCAGCCAAAAGGGTGCCAGTACAGGGGAAAGGACAGGAATGCATCATATTGCCTTAAATACAGCACATTCTTGCCCTTTCCCTGTTACACAGTGCAGCAAGGTGACCTGCTGCGCTGCACTGTGTGACTTCCCCATAAATAGGCCTCTAAATGAGGAGGATCTTGTGTGCGCTTAGGGTTTTGGCAGGAAGCATTATATAATTGTAATGAAGACAGTGGTTATCAACAAATGTCACAAAGGTTATAGTGTAGGAGATATGACAGAGTGGAAGACAAAGTAGTCTGTGGCATAGTCGTAGGCAGAGGAGTGGGTAAACAAGAGGACACGGGCGTTCCTTATCCACCGTGACGTTTCTATACACCTTGCAACAAGCATGCTCACAGCCAAGAAACTCAGGATACCATTCCATATATACACTGCCCCTTACTGTGATACTGGCATTTTAAAGCAGAGACAGCCCATTTAGGTCCAGGTCCTTGGAAGATTTTCAGAATATCTAAATGAGATACATTTACATACAATAATTCGAAATGAAACTCATTGACAAAATCAGTATGTATCCTTAGAATGTTTTCTTTTCTGGTGGCTGTGCTCACCACATATGCTGGGGGAGTGCTGTGCACCTGAAGGTAAAATGCAACTTCAGTGCATAACAGTGGTGTTTCCATGTTTCAAAGTGTGCACTAAGCAGGCTGGTCTCTGGTTGAAGAGATGTAGGGAGCAATGATACCTGTTGCATGGCTGGATGTTATATGGTGACAGAGGCCTGGCATATGACACACAGTTAAGATTTCTGTTATTCTGGTACATTTAACTGAAAACCAAGCCCATTTCCTCCAGCCTCACCATGCAATAATTCTAATGCTTGTTCGAAAATGTTAGGTGGATATGACACATTAATAATGGAATGCAATTAGTGAAAAGCTTTAAATGGTAATCATTATGTGCTTAAGTGTAACAAAAGTGTATTTAACACCAGAGATTGCCTGAGTCATTACAGGGAAACAGATGTGGAATATATTGAAGCCCTGATTATGAGTTGCAAGGTACTTGTGAGGTGCAAACTCCACACGTGAGCTTAAAATCACAGTGTAGTAACATCCAGCCAGTACCGTACAATTATGAGGTAACCCCTAAGAAATGGGGCATAACTGTGTGAACCTGATTGTAAGAGGTGGCTTCCAAGCAGTGGGCCGCGTTTACAAACAAATGACGCAGTGCGGCCCTGCAAACCATTTTGCTGCGCCATGCTGCGTCATTTTAAAAGCACTGGGATGTGCCGTATTAACAACAATATGACACATCCTGTGCTTTCCCCTTTGCTGGCACACAATTGGCATCCATGAGCCAGTGCAGGCACCCTTGCATCATGTTGCAAGGGTGCCTGTGCTGGGGGGATTATTGTATTTGTGCAGGAAGAAACAGCTTCCTGCACAAAAACAATAATTGATGGCATTTTCCTCTTTCCATGCATGCTGCACAATGCAGCATGCATAGAAAGAAGAAAAAACGAGGAGAAATAAAAGTATTTCTCCTCATTGCACCACTCCTACACCTCCCTTGGGAGCTGTAGGGTTGTGATGCATTCCCAGCTTTACAAAACCTTTTAAATCTGGGAATGTGTCAGGTTCCATGGATATTGTGTGGGAATGCCCACAGCCACAACCATGGAACGCCCCTTTCACGCAGAGTAATGTAAGCTTGGACACAAGTGGCCCTCAAGAGTAGAGTCAATGGTGTAGAGAGGGAACAGGAAATAAGCCCTGTCAGGGGGAAGGATTTCATGCTCCCCTTCGCAGTAGAAAAAGGTTAGGTGAGTATGGAGACAGCGTCTTGGCTTCTGTTACAGCCAAATTATGAAGTGATTTTACTGGCTTATTTTTCTGGCAAGTAAAGTTGGACTCTGTGTTCCCATACCCAGTAAATCTGGGTGCACAAACACCGAGCCAGCCATAATCGCCTAGAGATGGATTGTACAAGTGATTTTCACTCTGCCTGAAGAGACTCAGGTGTTATGCAAATCTCTAGAACAGTGAGAGTGACTAAAAACATCAATTTTAACATCTCCCATTTTTGCTTCCTCTCCAGGTCTTCCTGGCGTCCCTGGCTACAGCACTGACGGCAAGGATGGGGAGCGTGGCCCACCGGGTGCGCCCGGCGAGAACGGACGTGCAGGGTCCCCAGGACCCGCAGGCCTGCCTGGATTCTGCGAAGCAGCCGCTTGCCTCGGCGCCTCAGCCTATGCTCCTGCATCCCTCACAGAAGCTGGAGCTATCAAAGGATGAGCAGACTGACCTCACCCTCTCAGCAGCAGGGGGCCTATTTAATAAACATGCAAAGTGCAATTTTACACATTTCTGAAAAAAATGTTGGGGAAGAAGTGATCCCCTGCCCCCAAAAAATAAACTTTGAGGAATCTGGGAAACCGATGAGTGTGGAACAATTTTTCTCACCTGATTTTGATCGTATACATGCCTCCGATTGGTCTTCTGCCGGAGCAGTGGCACCAAGATGGAGCCACAAAGGAACACCCAGGTCTCTGAAGCTCAAGGAGAGTGAAGGAAGAATGTGCTTGTAGAGGTGGCCGCTCCAGGATTCGACATGCCGCAACACATTGTATGGTCAAGACTTGCCACACTTTCCCACCATCTAAGACAAGACATACATTGTGGAGGAGTTGTTGTTTGCTCAATACCTCATAACCATGTCTCACTTCCTCACCACTTGTAAAAAAAAATAGTTATTAATAATTCTAATAATAAAATGCATCAGCTAAATAATCTCCATCCTTTTTATGTTTTTCACGTTTGTTGTCTACAATAAATGCAATTTTCTTTTTTTTTTTTTAGTTTTAAATAGACACCAGCAGCCTGAAGAAGGGTCCTGTTCCACCACTGACACCGCCAGTCCCCAGTTTTGTAAATCTCTGTATTTTGTAAATGATGGTTTTATAAATAAGAAAATAAAAACAAACAAACGTGTCCTATGGAGAGTGTCAAATGGTGTCAGCTTTTGCGATTGCGAACATCAGCTGTTTACAAGAGTGTGACTTGTTGGTTGCAAAAGTGTGTGGCAGAGGCCATTGCATGGACAAAGTTGCTAATGCCTCCCTCCATCCACAAGGGTGACAGGATGAGAAGGATGCCTGCTATTGACCAAGCCAGACTACCATATCTCCTGCACCTCCAGGAGATCGGATGACTTCTTGGGTCTAAGGAATAGATGGTCATTATTGTGGGTGGCCAGAACGAGGCCTGAGTCCACTGGTAGGGGACAAATCTTTCATTCCTCACTGAATGACCTTAACAAACTCTTAGACCTGATCCTATCTGTGTGTGTTGTGGTGGATGGCCAAAAAGACTTAAGCAGCAGTCAGTCAGGTCATTGTTGCTGGCGCTAAGGGCTGACCCCGGATGCCTTCCTACTTTTAGGCAAACGTCTAGATTGACTAGGGGATCTTTACCAGGCAGAGTTTGTTCTGGAGATGTGACACACAGTTTAAAAGTACCAGCCCCCTAAGAGGCTTCCTTCTCTTTAGTCTCTCCCTTGTGACATCTGCCTATCCTTCTAACCTACTTTGAGTGAGATTCCAGTGCCTTCCCACTTGGATAGGAAGGGTGTGGTGATAACTTTTGCATGCCCGAGAGGATAATCTGATGGCTGCAGTTACTCAACTCAAAATATGCCTGCACCTCCTGAAAGGTCCCATGGCGGCAAAACCGGATCACTGACATAATATCGAGTGACAAAATATCGTGTTCCCAAAATATCGGGACATAAATATCGATGTCAAATATATCAACATCCTATCTTCATAATGGTAAGTACTAAAATAGCGAGAAAAAAAATATTGTTGTTAAAAATGTCAAAGTACGAAATATCGTTTTTTTTTTAAATGTATAAAAAATAATGTAAAATGAAGTAAATAATGCATATAACTTTCATTTTTTTTAGAATTATTACAAAATGTTAACAATTATGAGTAATAAATGTAATGTAAAAATAAATTAAACAAACATATAAAATGTAATATATATATTTACTTATTAATAATTAATAAATAATTATTCTAATCAATTATAAATTGTTAGAAATATATTAAAAACAATATATATATATATATATATATATATATATATTCACTGAAAAAACCATAGGTTTCACACATGTTATAGTTAGCGGAAATTTTACTGATAAAAAACCAGTGAAATTCCCCCGTTATAGTTAGCGCAGGCAACTATAACTCACGCGACCGCAATCCTCTGCTGATGCTAATACTGTATTTAGACACTTATTTGCCCATGTCTTCTTCCATACATTTTTAGCTATACATATATTACAAATATTTTTTTTTCATAAAGACACATATGTCATCAGCAGAAGATTGCAGTCGCGTGAGTTATAGTTGCCTGCGCTAACTATAACGGGGGAATTTCACTGGTTTTTTATCAGTAAAATTTCCGCTAACTATAACATGTGTGAAACCTATGGTTTTTTCAGTGAATTTGCAAGGTTTTTTAAATGCTAATTCCTAACTATAACGTGTGTGAAACCTATGGTTTTTTCAGTGAATTAGTACGGTTTTTTAAATGCTAAGTTTTTTTCCCTTATAATAAGCCCTGTAAAGCACAGGGGGTGGGGTAAGTGTGGATAGTGTTTTTTGCCCTTAACAAAAGCCCTGTACATTTGGTGGCTTTCGGCCACCAAAAGCACAGGGGGTGGGGTAAGTGTGGATAGTGTTTTTTTTATTTTTATTTTTTTACCGTACGCTTACCGTAAGCGTACGGTAAGCGTACCCCGCGAAATTGCCGAAAAAAAAATAAAACCGTTTTTGCACTTGGGGGATGTTTGGGGACTCCCTCAACATGACTATGTGGGAGGGAGTTGTCAAAACAGCCCCTTTACATGTTTTTTGGCTTGATATTTTAAAAATCACTCTCAGTGCGAGAGACAAAATGGCGGCCGCCGCTTCCTGGTTTCGGCCGATTCGAATGTTTACTAAGATCTAAGAGCCAATCAGAATCGCGCTCGCGCACGCCACCGTACGCTTACCGTAAGCGTACGGTAAGCGTACCGTAAGCTGGCTCAGATATATATATTGATTTAAAGGCTATTTTCTCAGAATCTACTGAACAGATTTACACCAAACCTACAAAAGGCACTTCCTTGACCTAGGGACTACCTCTCTGCCAAATTTTGAGAAATTCTGTTCAGCCGTTCGGGCTGTAGCTCGTTCTAAAGGTCCTATGGAAAAATGCATGGGAAAAACGCGTTTTGGGACCCCCCTTTTATCTCAGCCCCCGCTTGACGGATCCCCCCGAGACTTTCAGGGTAGGAGCGGAGCGTAGCGCCCCACCTATTTTGAGAAATTTGCGAGGATTCGTCGACCGGCGCCAAAGTTATTCAAAATAGAATGTTGAGGTTTTCCTATGGAAACGTGGTCCTAACTATAACTACCTACTGGCTATCGCCAGTAGGTAATATATATATATATATATATATATATATATATATATTCAATCGTCGCTTCCACCAGGGCTGCCGAATACACGGCCGGTGCATCCAAGTTTGCAGGGGGTGGAGACCCGCTTTGTTACACAACAACTACGAGTGGAGAAGATGCACTCACGAGGTAGTTCAAAGAGGCTTTATTATTCGCATATGCGTTTCAGCATTCGCCTTCATCAGTGCGGTAAAAGCCATACTTTCTCTGACACAGCGAGAGACCATTTAAACAAATATGTGGCCTGATAGGTTGAATTGCGGCCTCTGGGAGGACTGCCACTCCCTTTGGAGTTCATGGTACTGTGCCGTTCTCTTTAATGTTCATAATACAGTTAGGTAACAATAACCATTTTAAGACCAATGTCAGGATTATTATAACCAATGTCCCGGCTCTTCTCCACTGGAGTCCTGCCACTTTCGTTGTTTTTAGGGTCCTTTTCGCTCTAGCTGTGTCTTCACCATCTCTCGCCTGCCGCCGGATGTCAACTGTCGGCTTACTGCGGGTGTCCGTCGTATGGCTGGGCACTCCTGGCTTTGGATAAGCCACGACCTTTTTGATTGGCAGGGCCTTGCGGCGGCGATTCTGGCAGCCCAAATAAATTCCAACGTCGCTTCCACCAGGGCTGCCGAACACACGGTGGGTGCATCCAAGTTTGCACCTGTAACATTAAAAAGAAATATATATATATATATATTATAAATTAAAATATTTATTATTTTTTAAAACTACATTTTACACTACATCAAGGTGCCGATCACAATCCTGTAAAAACCGGGTACGAACCGTCGGACGGAGCACATTCCCCGTCCGACGCGTACCCGATCGTCAAAATATACAAACATGGAATTACGATTCGCACGGAAACACCTTTCCCGTACGAATCGTACAAAACCCCGACCAAAAAAAATAAACGTACAAATGCGATCCGGGAAAGCGCCGACGTGACGTCGGGACGCACGCAGCCTGCCATTCACGAACCAGGAATCACGATTCGCACCGACGTCATCCCGCATGGACAATATTTTCCGGCTGCCAAAAACTGCCGGGAAATCAGGACGACGCGAACAAGGAGGACCTGTACGCGACGGACAGACATGGACCCGAACCTACGTGTCATCCCGGCCCTCATAGCAGTCGACCTCCTCTACAGGTTACGACGCAGATGCCGCAGAAGGTCAGAACAACACTCATGGGCAAAGGGGGGGGGCAGGGGCAGGACACACAACTCCCACCCAAGTCACACAGCACACATGCCCTGGACATACCTGACCCTCAGGCCCTGATCACTATGAGGGGGTGGGGGCGTGTCCAGCCAAGCCAGCGACCGTCACAACGGAAGTTCTTCACGACGCGAACCGTCAACACAACCATACAGGTACGTCCCGTACCCACGCCTTAAGAGCGTGGGTATGAGTCGTACCACGCCCACACCTACGTCACCCCAACAATTGCGGGACGGCACGTACCCACGTGGCAAAGGCCTGGGGACGGCCCGCACAAGCATTCCACAGCGTGGGTACGGCAATGTATGGACCGTACCTCCACCCGCGTATGCATGGAGCGTACCCCCCACCCCAACAGTGTAAGTACAACACATACCCCCACCCGCATACGTACGGAGCGTACCCCCACCCCAACAGTGTAAGTACGACACGTACCCCCACCCGCGTACGTACGGAGCGTACCCCCCACCCCAACAGTGTAAGTACGACACGTACCCCCACCCGCGTACGTATGGAGCGTACCCCCCACCCCAACAGTGTAAGTACGACACGTACCCTCACCCGCGTATGCATGGAGCGAACCCCCCACCCCAACAGTGTAAGTACGACATGTACCCCCACCCGCGTACGTACGGAGCGTACCCCCACCCCAACAGTGTAAGTACGACACGTACCCCCACCCACATACGTATGGAGCGTACCCCCCACCCCAACAGTGTAAGTACGACACGTACCCTCACCCGCGTATGCATGGAGCGAACCCCCCACCCCAACAGTGTAAGTACGACACGTACCCCCACCCGCGTACGTACAGAGCGTACCCCCCACCCCAACAGTGTAAGTACGACACGTACCCTCACCCGCGTATGCATGGAGCGAACCCCCCACCCCAACAGTGTAAGTACGACCCGTACCCTCACCCGCGTATGCATGGAGCGAACCCACACCCGTGTATGTTCGAAGCGTACATATTGTGAATTAGGAGGGGTGTGTGCAGAGTCCCCCCAGCAGTGCCCAGAGACAGGAGGGGTGAGTGCCTATCACTCCCAGCAGTGCCCAGAGACAGGAGGGGTGGGTGCCTATCACTCCCAGCAGTGCCCAGAGACAGGAGGGGTGGGTGCCTATCACTCCCAGCAGTGCCCAGAGACAGGAGGGGTGTGTGCAGAGTCCTCCCAGCAGTGCCCAGAGACAGGAGGGGTGTGTGCAGAGTCCTCCCAGCAGTGCCCAGAGACAGGAGGGGTGTGTGCAGAGTCCTCCCAGCAGTGCCCAGACACAGGAGGGGTGGGTGCCTATCACTCCCAGCAGTGCCCAGACACAGGAGGGGTGTGTGCAGAGTCCTCCCAGCAGTGCCCAGACATAGGAGGGGTGGGTGCAGAGTCCTCCCAGCAGTGCCCAGACACAGGAGGGGTGGGTGCAGAGTCCTCCCAGCAGTGCCCAGACACAGGAGGGGTGTGTGCAGAGTCCTCCCAGCAGTGCCCAGAGACAGGAGGGGTGTGTGCAGAGTCCTCCCAGCAGTGCCCAGAGACAGGAGGGGTGTGTGCAGAGTCCTCCCAGCAGTGCCCAGAGACAGGAGGGGTGTGTGCAGAGTCCCCCCAGCAGTGCCCAGACATATGAGGGGTGGGTGCCTATCACTCCCAGCAGTGCCCAGACACAGGAGGGGTGGGTGCAGAGTCCTCCCAGCAGTGCCCAGACATAGGAGGGGTGGGTGCAGAGTCCTCCCAGCAGTGCCCGGAGACAGGAGGGGTGTGTGCAGTCCTCCCAGCAGTGCCCAGAGACAGGAGGGGTGTGTGCAGAGTCCTCCCAACAGTGCCCAGAGACAGGAGGGGTGTGTGCAGAGTCCCCCCAGCAGTGCCCAGACATATTAGGGGTGGGTGCCTATCACTCCCAGCAGTGCCCAGACACAGGAGGGGTGGGTGCGGAGTCCTCCCAGCAGTGCCCAGACACAGGAGGGGTGGGTGCAGAGTCCTCCCAGCAGTGCCCAGAGACAGGAGGGGTGTGTGCAGAGTCCTCCCAGCAGTGCCCAGACACAGGAGGGGTGTGTGCAGAGTCCTCCCAGCAGTGCCCAGAGACAGGAGGGGTGGGTGCAGAGTCCCCCCAGCAGTGCCCAGAGACAGGAGGGGTGGGTGCCTAACACTCCCAGCAGTGCCCATGCAACGCAAAGGGTGGAGTAGCCACAGATACCATGCCCAAAAATGTCAGTCAGGTGCACAAAGACCCTGCAGTACATGTACCACATGTGTGCGAGGCTGGGAGTATACGCATGCATAGCGCCGAAAAGAAAACATGTCCACATGAAGTCATGTCAATAGTCCACACACACAAGTACTATGACTACCAAGGGTGCCACGAATGATGCAGGTGGAGACATCGCTCAGCATGCATGTGCAAAGTTGAAGGAGTCCGTCACACACCCAGCTGATGTAGACACAGCTCAGCACCACATATTGGGAACACCCTGCAGGGAAGATGTCAGGGTACACAGAGGAAGGAATACACCTTGGAACAATTCCACCATGCAGCAACTGCGTACATGGACAGAGAAACCTAGCTAACACCGTGTGATGGCACACAGATACCAGGGTCCCCCCTATGACCAGCACACTACTACATTTCCCACACACCTAACACATGATTACCACCCAAAATCAGGTCACAGCCCCACCAACAGCAACATCAGAAAAGCAGTAGTGTTCAAAGGAAACAAAAATGGCTTTAATCAGCATGATCTTAAATAGTGTGTTAGTAGAAAGTTCAATATTTACAAAGCCCATAGGGCAGTCCATGAGTCACAGCTGGATGGGGGACACAGTGGGATGCGTGTCCCCTAGCTTGCCTGCACAGTTACATGCCGTCGTCTTCCACAGGGGTGAGGGCATCATGTGGGGGGGAAGGAACAGGCACCGCAGGGACAGGAGGGCGAAGGGTAGGTGACGTGGGTGCAGGGATGGAGGACTCCACCACAGGGGGTGGGGCAGGGCCAAAGGTGGATTCTAGCAGCGCGCTGCACACCTTGGCAAGGTCCTCCAGGGACTCCCCTGCACCCGAAGGAACCACAGGCCCCAAGGAGGGGGGGGGTCAGAGGGATGGGTCGCAGCGCCACTGGGGGAGGGTGTGGACAGGGGGGGGACTCAAGCACCCTGACCGTGGACTTCCTTGACCACTTGCGGGGTGGTGTCACTGTGGGGCTCAGGGACAGAGCGGCCATGAAGGAGTCTTTGGGGGAGATGTGGCCAGGAGAGCTGAGGGGAGGGGATTTGGAGGGAGTGGATTGGGTGGAATGCGGACTCCCACTCTGGCTGCGTGTCACACGTTTGCCCCCCGACCCAGTGGGTGTGCCTACTACACCATGTGTGTGCGTGTCAGGAGGTGTGCGGCAGACCTTCCCTGCTGGTGTGGTGCCTGTGTCTGTTGTGGTGGGTGCATGCTGACGTCTGGGTGTATGTGGGACAGGCATGGGAGTGGGAAGTGTGGAAGGGGCAGGGGTAGGGGGTGGGACGTAGCACTGCAGGAGACCCACTGCTGCAGTCAGTGTCGAGTCTATCGACCTCAGCAAGTTGCGTTGGTCAGCCTGCGATGAATGAATGCCCTCCAAGTATGCCTCCATGTTGTTGAGGACCTGGCTGTGGGCATGGAGGACATTAAGGATCGCAGTCTGACCAACCTGCAACTGCCGCTGGATGTCCACAGACTCGGCATTGGCGGCAGCAGTGGAGACAGGGGCAGGGGGTGCGGTGCCTGGCAGGAAGGAGACATGCGGTGACTGGGCACGCTGGGAAGGGACACGAGCACGTGGGAGGCAGCTGATGCCAATGGAGGGGACGGTGCGAGATGTAGGGCTGCTGTCAGATGGTGGTGCAGCCACCGCCCACTCGGAGAGATCATCCTCGGACCCGTCAGCTTCATACTCTGTTGTGCCAGTCGACAGGTCCCCGGCTTCACTCTCCTCCGCCTCAGTCCCACTCGATGTGCCAGCCACGATGTCACCGCTGGCACTGGTGCTCGGTCCCTCTGCGCCGTCTGTGTCCATGTCTCCCTCCGTGTCCCCCGACGATGCTGTGGGCAGGGTGAAGAGACAGAAATTAATCATACACCTGTATACATATGTCACATGAGTCCAATCTACTTAGGTTACAGTGCATAGCCTGAAACAAAAGAAGAGTTACAACTACAAAACAAGGTACATATGTAGGCCCTGCAAGACACAGTTGTTTGACCCACCATGCCACGGAAAAACTATGGAGAGCATGACACAATAGCAAATGAGATGACATGGAATTTTGACTGAGGAGCAAGGCCCTGGGGACAATCCAGCACTGCATCTGCACCACACAGCGTGGCAGGAAATAGGGATGAGCAGGGACCATAGCCAGGAACTAGAGGCACATGCAGCATAGGTAATACTGATAACATGCCCACCCTGACTGGCACACTGCACCTTGAGTGTATGTCCAGACAAACATCACACACTGGCCAGTCCTAGCAAGGAGATTTCAGGTCTTGACATGTAGGCCATGCCCGCACCACCCACCCCCTACATGAGACAAATCTTTGGAGACACAGGAAGCACGTACATCTCTTAGTCTAGGTGAAATACACATGGGATGCAAAAATTCAATATTGCACACAAAATACCCAAGGTGCGCCTGTCCAAATAATCATGTACAAATGGGCATCATCAGATGATTGTAACAAGACACACAGGCAATGGCCACCGTGAGTATGTACTTGGAAAATCAGGTCAGGCTGGACAGTGGACACTTGTACTACATTTCACGTCAATATACATGGTGCCAGGGGACAATGGCACAGATCACAACCTATGCTGTAGACACAGAGATTTTCGACATTTTCGAATTACACACATGATACCTAGGTAAAGATGCCCCTGGGGACAGTAGTGGCCACACAACTCCATGCTCCTGAATGGGAATGACTGCAACACACGCTAACATCCCTGCACTATGCGTACCGCACACTCATGCACATCATGTCACAGGCCACCACATAGGACATGCGTGCTGGAAGGCCTCGCACTTGAGAGATTAACTCCCATGTCTGGACTCAGCATTAATGCCAACTGACATGCAACCCACAAGTCCAGAACTGGACAGGGCACAGGCAAGGTCCCAAAACCTGTTACACACCACCCCCACACATGATGCTGCAGGCATAGTACACTTGGAGAAGGTGCCAGGCTACATAACCTTGTGACGGAGTGACTACACACAGACCAGGGAACACATTGCAAGGAGGGGAAGGGAGGCAGGAGAGCACTGCAATACTGTGGGTAGCCGGATCTGCACAGCACCATAAAACCCTGGCAGTGTATCCATGGAACAGTGCACGTACAAATGCTGGTGAAACACAACAAACACACATGTACCCACCCCCTTCCTGCTGCTGCATCTCCTGTAGGCGCCTGTCCAAGTCTGGAAAGACCACCGCCAGCACACGCTTGTGGATGTGGGAGAGACGGCGGCGCCCGCGGTTCTTATGGCTCTCAGGTGAGTCCCCCAGCAGGACCCGTGCGATCCTCCGCGTCCAGCACCGGATATCCTGCCAGCGTTTCCTCACCTGGGACAGGCGCCGCTTCCGACCATCCGCACTCCTCACGGCGCTGACGGCGGTCAGCCAGATGTGCTCCTTGGCAGAGGTGTCTACCTGTGAGGATGAACAAGTGACACTACATCAATACACCTGGCACATGTCACAGAGACACATATTAGAACACATTTGCTGTTTACAACAAGGCATAGTATGCATCCAACGCATTGCACCTTTGTCATAGGGACATGATCCTCTGGGGAAGGCCAAAAGCAGTACGTGCCATTGAAAGGACACAGGTGGAATGAGGGCAACTACACAATCAATGATCCAGGCTCACACTGTGCATCACACCCACCACTCCTGTCTCTGGGCACTGCTGGGAGTGATAGGCACCCACCCCTCCTGTCTCTGGGCACTGCTGGGGGGACTCTGCACACACCCCTCCTGTCTCTGGGCACTGCTGGGAGTGATAGGCACCCACCCCTCCTGTCTCTGGGCACTGCTGGGGGGACTCTGCACACACCCCTCCTGTCTCTGGGCACTGCTGGGAGTGATAGGCACCCACCCCTCCTGTCTCTGGGCACTGCTGGGGGGACTCTGCACACACCCCTCCTGTCTCTGGGCACTGCTGGGAGACATCAGGCATTCCCCCCCCTGGGACCCCCCCTACAGTACATAGCATGTGTGTCACACCTGGACACAATGGCAGAAGTCACAGTCACCAAAAAGGGACACAGTCTGTGCCAGTGGACACTGCACTCACCTGATAACCTGGTCGCCCATACAGCATGGGGTACTGTGGGAGGATCACATCCACCAAAGCCATGTTCTCCTCCAGGGTGAATGGCTGTGACCTCTCCACAGCCCTTGACATGGTTCCAGGGAATCAGTAGCAGCAGCTGGGTCGTGGAATACAGAGATGTGCAGGCAAGTGCTCCCTCATGGGACCTGGCTGCCTTATATCTGCCTTGCTGGCCCATTTCATGCACAGGAGTGCAGAGTGATTGGTCACTCACATTTGCATCCTATGTTTCCTCCAATCCCTTCAAACCTAGCAGTCAGTGGGTTCTTATTCTTTTTTTTTCTTCAGCATGATGTCAACCCCACAAACACATTGCAACAAAGTAGATTCATTCCAACTGACTTCTGCTGTGCACCTTCCAGAACAAAATCAAAGTTTAAACTTGGTCTCCATGACAACCAGCATGCATGTAGACCTTAATACTTGTCCCTCATGTGTCCCCTATGTAATTTGGAGCTTCACACACAGGTACGGTGCGTTCCGGGGCCCTAGGGCACCCCAAATGCATATCAACGGCCCGTACACACGCCTGTACGCTCCCTATCACTATGGGTGTTCTCGCGTATGCGTACTCGTAGTGGTACGGCCCGTACACATGCCTGTACGCTCACTATCACTATGGGTGTCCTCGCGTATGCGTACTCGTAGTAGTACGGCCCGTACACACGCCTGTACGCTCCTTATCACTATGGGTGTCCTTGCGTGTGGGTACTCGTAGTGGTATGGCCCATACACACGCCTGTAGGCTCACTATCACTACGTGTACGCATACGCGAGGACACCCATAGTGATAGGGAGCGTACAGGCGTGTGTACGGGCCGTACCACTACGAGTACGCATACGCGAGGACACCCATAGTGATAGGGAGCGTACAGGCGTGTGTACGGGCCGTACCACTACGAGTACGCATACGCGAGGACACCCATAGTGAAAGTGAACGTAGGCACGCGTGTACGGGCCGTACCACTATGAGTGTTCTTGCGTATGCGTACTCGTAGTGGTACGGACCGTACACACGCCTGTACGCTTACCATCACGATGGGTACACATACGGCAGCACTCCCATAGTGATACGGGAAGGTACACAGACCCTCTTAGCAGAAGTACGGTGTTTTTCACACATCACAGTGGTGACAGGCAGCACACAGGAAGGAATAGGGCTGACATACTTGTCCATGGATGGACATGAAGGCATTGTCTGGGCAGTACTACATGTGTGGGGGCACAGTTGTGAAAGGCTGTGATGTGGCACAATACTCCTGAGTGGAGAAGGCACCAGATGTATGATGAGATGTGTGCATATGTAATGTGTGACGGTGCAATGTGTGCCAGGCATGCCCTTGACTCCTTTGGCATGTGTGCATGTCGTACTGCACACTTGGCATGAGCGTCACTGGCATGGCACGGACAACAACACACGCAAGTGTCCCCTGAGGCCCGGTACAGGGGTTACCACACCTGACATGTCACTACCCATGGTGCACGATGTGACTATGTCATGTATGTGTGGGGGGTTCACATTAGGTAGATGTTTGAGCTCCCTCAAAAGCTGCAGCCGTTGCAGCAACCAACATGTGTCTGTGTGTAGATGGCCATGGCACACTGTTCCGCACACCATGCCACATGTGGTATCAGATGTGAGGTGCGTATGTATGCATGGGACACGGAGTAGCGTAACAAGGACATGTCTGCATCCTCTCTATGAATGTGTGGTGAGTCATGACATGTGCACCTTCATGGCAAGGTGTGTGGGCTGTCCTAGTGTAATGTCATGTGACCTGTGGCTCTAGTGTTCCGCTACCAGTCTCTGCAATCGACATCCTACTTCTGCTGATGTGTGGGTGTATGTCACTCCTGTCTTGCGTCTGGCTGTTCACTTGCACTGGGACACAGCTAATCCCATGCCATGGCATGTGGAGGTTCTCAATCTGCGTGTGTAGCTGGGTCTTGGTAGGAGTGTCACCTGCCAGCCATACGTGTCCAGGGCATGTGGCACATACCTGACTCCGTATGTCGCATATGTGTATAGACAGATTAACATGTGCTCAGGACAAATTATTTGTTGTTGTGGTGCACTCACTCTTCCTTGTCACTTCCAAATTACTGCAGAGCGCCGCCTCTTCCCCGACCAATTCCGGACTTGGCTGCCATGCGGGAGAATGATTGTATCCGGTGCTACCGCTTCCCCCAACGGTTGATTCTGGATTTGACGGCGAGACTGGCACCACACCTGCAACCGCTGCACAGGTATCCTACGGCACTGACACCCAAGCTGAAGGTAATGGCAGCCCTACATTTTCTAGCCACGGGTACCTTTCAAAATACCATAGCTCATGTTGGTGGCATGTCCCAGAGCATGTTCTGCCGTGTGCTGCATGATTTCTTAGAGGCCATGTTGATTCACCTGGATGACTTCATACATTTTACTACCCCTGAAATGTTGACTGGGGTCAAGCGTGGATTCTATGCCCTGGGAGGGATGCCCCATGTCATTGGGTCCATAGATGGGACACATGTTGCTTTGGTACCACCACACGCACAGGAGGTAGCGTATCGCAATCGCAAGCACTACCACTCCATCAATGCCCTTGTGGTGTGTCTGTCCAACATGGTGATTTCACATGTCTGTGCTCGTTTCCCAGGATCAGCACACAATGCCTACATCATGAGGCGTAGCAGGATGCCTGAAATGATGACGCAGCTGCGCAACGAACGAGCATGTGTTGTTGGTGGGTACAGTCTGTCTGTCCTGTATTTTGCGTAGACTTCCAGCACGACCGCTTCTCCTGTTCTAACGATGTCCATGTGCTTCCCATGTAGGGGACGCTGGCTATCCCAACATGCCATGGCTGATCACACCTCTCCGCAACCCCATCACGCCGGCCCAGCTCCGCTACAACACCGCCCATGGCCGGACAAGGCGAGTGATAGAGAGGACGTTTGGCCTGCTGAAGAGCCGATTCAGGTGCCTACACAAGACTGGCGGCGCACTCCCATATGCCCCGGCGAAGGTCTGCAAAATCTTCATGGTCTGCTGCATGCTGCACAACATGGCAGTTGAGAAAGCTGTGCCACTCATCCTGGATCAAGATGACGAGGACCATCCACCCGTGGAGGACGAAGGGCTGGGCAATGGGGCTAGTGATGTGGAGGATGTGGAGCCGCAAGAGGACATCCGGACTCGGCTCATACGCAACTTCTTTGCTTAGTGGTGAGTACCGGTGTCTGAGTGTGCACGCATTGGTCCCCGTGTGGCATGTGTTGTGATGTGTGTCTCCACCTGCATGTATGGCACGTGAGTCAGAGGTGTGTGTGGGTGTGTCACTGGAGTGATGGTGCCAGTGATGGTTGTATTTCCCCAGTCATAATTGTGACCTAGCATGTTGTCATCCATACATGTGTCGAGTAAATGCACATGCAAGTGGCTGTGCTTTTTGTGGCTGACTTCTTGTGTGTCTCTCTTCCCCAGGTACTTGCGCATGCCGACTGCTGCTTGCATTGTTGTGGCACTGCTTTTCCTCATGGACACGTCATCGTGTGCTGACTCAGCGTTACAGGCACGGACACGTTTGGAAGTCTCCTTAGGGTAAGGGATGCATCAGGGGTGTATTGGGTGTGGCAGTTGTTCACGATGTATGCACACTGCCCCTGTCGATGTTTGGTTCCTCTGCAGCCATGTTGCATCACCATGGTACACATGACATGCAGCTGGGTACACCTGAATAGATGGTCAGACTTGTTGACAGTCATCAGTGATGGGATAGTGGATTGTGATGATGGCATCAATGTGTGTAACACTGCCCTCGGACACATACGGTTTGCATTGGCTTGACATGCTGTGGGACTTCCACATCAGCGGATCAATGGTGTATGGCAGGCTCTCCGTGAGCAGCTGTGGGTGTTTAGCTGTTAGCCGACACTTGTGTGCCAGTTCCATGGCTATCACGCATTTGTGCTGCAGAAGGGGGGTGCCAGAGTTGGACCCACATGTTACTCCACATGAAGTGTTCATGTGTACTTCAAGTTGCCTCTGCAATCCCGAAAACATGACTAATAAAGGTGTCCCTATGCCTCCAAGGTGCCTCTTCTCAGTCAATGCTGGTGTGTTGCCACGGTGCATCCAGCATGTCTGGCATGGTTTTCCCTGATAGTGGCTATGTGTCTATGTGTCGAGTAGCAAGATGCAAGCTGTGTGTGTGGGATGAGACTGTGTATTGTGCATGATGTCCATGACTGTGTGGGTATTGTGACATGTGCCATCCCCATGCATCCAACGTTGGCCAGGCCCCCATTATGTGCATCCACCGGACTCAAGCTTGCAGGACATGGTTCTGCCACCTGTCTACACATACCTGGGTGCCCCCCAGGACACTGGACATGATCCCTGACCTCTGCGCATGACTGTTGCTGTACTCAATATGTCTGTCAGCACGGTTGTGCGGCCACCCCCTCAGCTGGTTGGGCCCATCACGGGTGTGTATGGTGCTCCATGTCTGTCTTGCCTAATACACTGTGACCCGTGTGTCCTGTGCCAGACTCATGCCCCAGGGTGTGGATGGTTGAAGTCAAAAGAGAACTCAGGCATGGTTAGACTTTACAAGACACATGTAAGGTAATAATGCAACCAGCAGGCATCTTCTCTTCATGGTGTGACTTTTTTTTTTAGTGGGGTATGACATGAGGGGCTTTCCGGGTGTTTGGAATCCAAAGTTCAGTAGGGGAGTTGGTGTCCTTGCCATTTGAAATCCTCAGAGTCCATGCCACAGTCTTTGTCAACATTGGTCAGACAGTGACCAGCAAGGCCATGTGGCAGAGAATGTCTTTTGATGCTGTGCTGCTGTTGCTCCAGTGGGCCAGGTGCCAGGCCAGGTGTCCTGGGAGATGGTGCTGTAGCGCTGACCCTCACGGTCTTTTCCGTGGACGACCCGCCCTCCTGCGGGGACCCTCAGAAGCAGGCCGTGACTATGTCTGGGATGCTCCATCGGATGTTTCCTCCTCCTCCTCCTGATCCCTCCCTGTGGGTGGTGATGTTCTACGCCTTCTGGCACAGGGAGGGTTGCCCATGTTGTCGGCCATCCGACGGAGTGTATCGTGAATTCCCGTGTACGCCGTCACGAGCTCAGCCTGTCCGTCCTCCATCCTCCGTTGGTGTTGCAGTAGACAGGCATGTAGCTCCGCATGTTGCTGGGCCTGCTGGGTCTTGATCCCCTCGAGGACGGGCACAACCTGGGCCAGGCCCGTGGTGTCCTGCCGGTATGTGTCCAGGATGTTTCGGACATGGGAATATACCGGATCCCCAGCCAACTGGTCAGGCTGGCGCCTCCGCCGTCCTCCACTCCCACCACCCCTGCCCACTTGCACCTGGCCTGCCCTTGTGGGCACATCGGGTCTCCGGGACCCCTGAGGGGTGGCATTGGCGTTGTCGCCTGCCTCCTCCTGGGTGCCTGGGACACCGTGTCCCTCCTGGCCAGCCTGGCTGCTTTGTGGTGGGGGGGCAGGGATCCTGGGTGTCTCCTGGGATGTGGCAGGAGTGGGGGTGGTGGTTGGCCCCGTTGTACCTGACGCAGGTGCTGCAGGTGGTTGGACACCAGAGGGGCCAGGTTGGTCGGGGTTGTCCACAGAGTGGTGAGAGTCGTCGCTGCCGGTGGGATCGGCCTCCCGCAGAGCCGGGTCCTGTGAGTCTTCCCCCCCAGTGTTGGGGGGTGAACCACGAGGTTGACCTGTGTGTGAGAGAGACAATGTTAATTTTGGTCCATGCAACATCCATGTTTCATCAGTTTCAAAGTTGGAACATTTCCTCTGGGAATTTGGATCTGTCTTGTATTCCACTCACAGTGCACTTGTGCATGGGTGTGTCCCTTGGGCACAGCTTTGGCGCCTTTAACTATGTGTGGCACAGTCTTACTTGCTGCGTCAAGTGTGACTGCAGTCAGCAGTGGAGTGGGCAGGTGTGGCGAGCCGTGCATTGGCGCCTTCCGTGTTGCACTGTACGTGGGCACATGAAGTAGTTACACACACTTCAATGATGCAGGTAGCTGTCGTTGTGCCTGTGCACAGATTGTGACATGGCCCTGTGTTTTGCCATGGAGGAGAGGGGGGGTGCTGGCACTGGCCACCCTTGTCTACATGCACGCAGTCCACCTCCTGACGAGCAGACATTCCCACACACCACATGGCTGATTTGCTCTCCCTGTGTCTCTCTCCCTCTCTGTCCTCCTCTCCCTCCCTCCGTGTGTCAGCCTCCTCCCTCGGTCCGTGTCCCTGTGTCTCCCTCCCTCTCTGTCCCCCTCTCCCTCCCTCCGTGTGTCAGCCTCCTCCCTCTGTCCGTGTTCCTGTGTCTCCCTCCCTCTCTGTCCCCCTCTCCCTCCCTCCGTGTGTCAGCCTCCTCCCTCGGTCCGTGTCCCTGTGTCTCCCTCCCTCTCTGTCCCCCTCTCCTTCCCTCTGTGTGTCAGCCTCCTCCCTCTGTCCGTCTTCCTGTGTCTCCCTCCCTCTCCCTCCCTCTCTGTCCCCCTCTCCCTCCCTCTGTGTGTCACCCTCTGTCACCTCAGCCCAGCTTCCTGGGCACACACTGTTAGCAGATCTTTGAATGGCTCTTGGCTTGTTGATGTGAGTTTGTTTCTGATCTCCAGGCACCCATTGGGTGTAGTGTGTGTCTCTGCGCTGCTGCTGTGGTGGTGTGTGCTGCCACTCTTTCACAATGTTGGCTGTTCATTAGCTGCTGTCATGTGCAAAACAGTGCCTTCACCCCCATGTGTTAATGCAAGGCGTCTGCCATTTGCTGGCGAGTCTTTCCTGTGTGGGGACACACTGTTTGTCTGGCTGTGACCTAGGCCATATGGGCAGAGGGCATTGTTGTCTGCTTCTGAGTTGCACTATGTGATTTTTGGGGCCCACCCTCCCGCCATCCGGGTTACCGTGTCATGTGTTGGTGTCTTCTGTGGCCTGTGACTTGACATTGTCCAGCTGGGTGCATGGGGCATGGTGGCGCCAGTGGCATGTGTGTGTTCATGGAGTGTGGTTGAGTCATGCGATAGCTTGGGGTGGTTGCGTGCCTGTTTGTGAGTTTGGTTGTGGATGACGTTCCCCCCATGTGAGGTGCGTTGTTTGTGTTCTCACCCGGGTCTCGGAGTCCTCCTAATCCTTCGACTGCCTCCACCAGCAGTATGGCCATCACCCTCTCCTCCCAGGGATGGTAGTGTACGGGTCTGCGGGACGGCCCTCCTCCAGTGACGTTGGCCTGGTTGTGTTCATCCGTCATCTTGGCTCGGACCCTCCTCCGCAGATCGTACCACCTGGCTTGGCATTCCTGCTTGTTCCTTCTGGTGTCCGCAACAGCATTCACAGCATCGACGATGGTCTGCCACATGGCTGTTTTTTCTGCAATGCTGGTCTGTCTGACCAATGTTCCAAAGAGGTGTGGCTCGACTCTGAGGATTCCATCGACAAGGACCTCCAACTCTCGGTTACTGAACTTTGCATTCTTGTTAGTGGGCATGGTGAGGGATGTGGGTGTGGATGGTGGGGGGGGTGTGTGGATGGTTGTGGGTGTGTGGGTGTGGTTGTGCAGGTGTGTGTGTGAATGTGATGAGGGGGTGTTTGTGAAGGTGGTTGTGTGAAGGTGTGCAAGTGTAAGGTGTGGTGAAGCTTCTAGTTTGGTGCTGTAGGTTGTCTGTGGGGTCTGGCAGCATTGAGTCTGTTGCAAAGGCTCATGGTTTGTGTGTGTGGGCCCTTTTTATTGGTCCATTGGTGGGTGTGGCTGTGTTTGAAGTTTGGGTGGGTGTGTTATAAGGAGTGGTGGTGTTTTGGGCCTCTGTTTGTTTTTGGCAGTTGCAGGTCAGTGAATGTGTTGTTTTGGTAGTTGTTGGACATGTTTTGTGGCTTTGTGCCATTCGAATGGTGTATTCTTGTGTCGTTTTGGTTTGTCCTGGTTGTGTACGTGCGTTTTTTGGCGTGTATACGGTGTGTACATGGCCCATTTTGTTGTACAGTGCTGTCCTTGTGTGTGGCTTGGTACGAGTCGTACATTCGGTTGTGATGTTGGGGCCTGGGGTGCGCTCCGTCCTTAGGATGTTGTGGTGGGGGTACGCTCCATGCATATGCGGGTGGGGGTACATCTCTGACGTACACGGGTGTAGGTACACGGGGGTACGACATGTACAGGGGTGTACATACACGGGTGGGGCTTCGACACGTACACGGATGTACATACACGAGGGGGTACGACACGTACAGGGGTGTACATACATGGTGGTACGACACGTACAGGGGTGGGGGTACTACTCGAACGTACAGGGGTGTACATACACGGTGGTACGACACGTACAGGGGTGGGGGTACGACTCGAACGTACAGGGGTGTACATACACGGTGGTACGACACGTACACGGGTGGGGGTACTACTCGAACGTACAGGGGTGTACATACACGGTGGTACGACACGTACAGGGGTGTACATACACGGTGGTACGACACGTACAGGGGTGGGGGTACTACTCGAACGTACAGGGGTGTACATACACGGTGGTACGACATGTACAGGGGTGGGGGTATGACTCGAACGTACAGGGGTGTACATACACGGTGGTACGACACGTACACGGGTGGGGGTACTACTCGAACGTACAGGGGTGTACATACACGGTGGTGCGACACGTACAGGGGTGGGGGTACGACTCGAACATACAGGGGTGTACATACACGGTGGTACGACACGTACAGGGGTGGGGGGTACTACTCGAACGTACAGGGGTGTACATACACGGTGGTACGACACGTACAGGGGTGGGGGTATGACTCGAACGTACAGGGGTGTACATACACGGTGGTACGACACGTACACGGGTGGGGGTACTACTCGAACGTACAGGGGTGTACATACACGGTGGTGCGACACGTACAGGGGTGGGGGTACGACTCGAACGTACAGGGGTGTACATACACGGTGGTACGACACGTACAGGGGTGGGGGTACGACTCGAACGTACAGGGGTGTACATACACGGTGGTACGACACGTACACGGGTGGGGGTACTACTCGAACGTACAGGGGTGTACATACACGGTGGTACGACACGTACAGGGGTGTACATACACGGTGGTACGACACGTACAGGGGTGGGGGTACTACTCAAACGTACAGGGGTGTACATACACGGTGGTACGACACGTACAGGGGTGGGGGTACGACTCAAACGTACAGGGGTGTACATACACGGTGGTACGACACGTACACGGGTGGGGGTACTACTCGAACGTACTGGGGTGTACATACACGGTGGTACGACACGTACAGGGGTGGGGGTACTACTCGAATGTACAGGGGTGTACATACACGGTGGTACGACACGTACACGGGTGGGGGTACTACTCGAACGTACTGGGGTGTACATACACGGTGGTACGACACGTACAGGGGTGGGGGTACTACTCGAATGTACAGGGGTGTACATACACGGTGGTACGACACGTACACGGGTGGGGGTACTACTCGAACATACTGGGGTGTACATACACGGTGGTACGACACGAACACGGGTGGGGGTACTACTCGAACGTACTGGGGTGTACATACACGGTGGTACGACACGTACATGGGTGGGGGTACTACTCGAACGTACAGGGGTGTACATACACGGTGGTACGACACGTACACGGGTGGGGGTACTACTCGAACGTACTGGGGTGTACATACACGGTGGTACGACACGTACACGGGTGGGGGTAGGACTCGAACGTACAGGGGTGTACATACACGGTGGTACGACACGTACAGGGGTGGGGGTACGACTCGAACGTACATGGGTGTACATACACGGGTGGGGGTTCGACACGTACACGGGTGTACATACAGGGGGGGTGTACATTCACGGGGAGTACGACTCGAACGTATGGGTGCTGGGGGGAGTGTTGGGCGCGTATGCGGGCACATGTCTCCATGGTTGCAATGGGAGTTCGGTGCGGATGGTGTTTTTACCATACGGTTGTAAGATCGGACGCACGGGTTGGATCGTGATTCCTCGGTCGGACTTCACTTTTCACATTTGTACGGTAAATCGTCCGAGGACGTGTCGGACACATTTTCCGACCCGAGGACGTGTGGGGAATAATTCCCAAGGCAGTTCGTATGGACTTTTTACCATGCGAATCATGATTGCCAGTTTGTACGGCACCTGTACGATTCGTACGGTAAAAAGACCGGATACGAGTCGGACGGGGAATTTTTTTAACGGATCGTGATCGGCACCTAAGTAGTGTTGGATACCGGAGGGAAATAATTTACTAATCCCCCTCCAGCAAGTGCAACAGTAGGAAAAGTGTTGGAATACAGAGGGAAATAATTTACGATTCCCAAAGCAGCAAGTGCAACAGTAGGGAAAGTGTTGGATAGCGGACGGGATAAAACCAGACATTACAGCTATTGAACATAAATCCCGAAACAAAATAAAAACAAAACAATTACCAAAAATATTTATCAACAAATAAATGAATATTAACCACTTCGCTGCGGGGGTCATTCCCCCACGGTGTGGGGGGGAAGGGGTCACCGGCGCTGCTGTGCTCGTGACGAGCTCAGCTCTTCATGACTCACAGTGGAGCTGTGCTCATGATGAGCTGAGCTCGTCACAACCCCGCCCAATGATTAATTCTCCCGCACAGGTGCGGAATTTATCGCGCGTGGGCGGGCCGTGGCCGTTATGACGAGCTCAGCTCGTCATGAGCACAGCTCCACTGTGACACATGACGAGCTGAGCTCGTCATGAGCATGGAAGAAGTTAATGATCAAGTAATGATTAATTTATTTAAAATAAATTACTTTCCACCCTCTACCCCAATAAACACCAAAACACACACCCAAAAATATTTACATTAATAAATTAATAACAATTAACAACAAATCATTAATTAATTTAAAAACATTTACTTCCCACCATTAACCTCTATAAACCCCACAACTCACACATCACAATTATTACACAATTAGCATATTCAATAATTAATTAATTAGCATTAATTAACAATTAATTAATTAATTATAAATAATTTACCTCCCACCATATTCCCCTATAAATGCCACCACCAATTTTCTAAAACATAATACAATTAACATAATTAATTATTAATTAATTAATTGATAACAATTAACAAGCAAAATATAATTATTAATAACTTAATCCACACTATAAAATACAATTAAATATTATTTTAAAAAAATTAATAAATGTATTGAAATGTAATTACTTCCCACCCTACTCCCCTATCAACCCACAACCGACCCCTAAAAAAATGACACAATTAACATATTTACCAATTAATTAATAATAATTGACAACTAATCAATAAATAATAATAAAATAATTACCACAGTTAACAATATAAAATATTAAATAAATAAATATTAATAATATATTTGTTAATTATAATTAAATTAGTTCCCACCCTACTCCCCTATCAACCCACAACCCGCTCCTAAATAAATGACATTATTAACATAATTACTAATTAATTAATAATAATTAACAATCAAGTAATAGATAATTAATAATAAATTAATTCCCACAATTAAGAATATAAAATATTAAATACATAAATATTAATTAATAAAAAAATGTAATTCATTAATTATAAATAAATTACTTCCCACCCTATTCCCCTATAAACTCACAACCCGCTATGGAACCCGCTATGGAACCCGCTATGGAACTAAAACGCAAAATGTACTTAAAATAAAATTAATAACTCCTAAAAATGTAACAACTATATTAATAAACAAATGCAATAAAATGGAACACATACATTTAAAATACATACTAAAATACATAACACTAACTAAAAAATGATATTTTTAACAACTATATTTTTGCAAACGATAATAATGACTTCAATATTTTTTCAAACGATATTAATGACTTCGAAATTGTTAAACTCGATATAACTTACCTTAGACTCGATATTCTTGACCATGATATTATGACAGTCGATATTTTTGTATCATGATATTTTGCATTCAATATTATTGCAAGTCGACAATAAAAGCTCAATATTCTGACTGTTTACCGGCAAAAGTAATACCTCTCACAGTAGGCCCTCCAAATATATCTCATGCTAATGTCTCCTCCAACAATGTCCTCGAGGACTTTGCACGATACCCCAGATAAAAAAACCTCCAAACACTTGTTAGTGAAACACATGCCATGCTACTCTGAAGCACTCTTTAGGCCCCCAATTTCACTCGTCTCACCATTAGGGTCACCTCATACGGCTGTCAAACTTACAACACTTTATGACTGCCCAGTGACTATCTCTCTTTACTCTGAGCTCACCATTTGTACCTTTTCCTCTTTATCTCTACTCTTTTTCTGCCACTGACATCTCTTATGCATTTCTCTTCCAGCATCTCTCCCTTCTCTGTCACCCATCATGCTTCATCCCTCCCCAACTCACCAGTTAGCGTTTCCTTAATACATCTTACCAGCTGTAACTTTCCATGTCCCTACTCGCCTCAGTCCTGCACCTATTCCTCTTAAATCTTCGCTCAAAGCTCCCCTTTCTTTGTTAGACCTCTTCTCCTACAACAGAATGTCTGCTTCCTCTCACTCCACCTGATGTGAATATCCCTGACCAGTTCTGCTAAGCATCCCTTCTCCCGGTCAACTCTCAGCATCTCTATGTCATTTCTCTCTTTTGAAGCCTGTTTGGTCACCACTCCTCCAGCTCTCCCTTCACCTCTACTATTGCATCACATCCTTCTTCCTTTCACTTCCTCTGCATTCCCCCTCACCTTTTCTCCTGTAGCGGTTCCTTCTCCAAGTGACTTCTTTTCCTGCAACTTTGCTTCTCTCCTTGCCTTCTCTAGTTCTTCCTTCCCTCAGTCCCTTTCTTCTCCATGGTTCACCCTTTCCTCTTCTCTCCATGCACCTCTTCACCTCTCCCTTCTCCTGCAGCTATGCCCACTTCTCCTCCTGTAGCTATCAACATACCATTAACTCGCCACCCCCAACTTAATTCCCTCTCTCACAACTCTCTATCTCATCGGTGGCTCCTCCGCTATGGGGGAGGAGCGTCACCCCACTGCTTCACTGCAGTACCAACTTTAGAAACATAAAATGATAATAACCTAGTTATTATAATTTTATGGTTCGTATCAGTCTGCGTTGTGAGAGGGCAAGTGGGCGGTGCTGTTCTGTTCTGGGAGCAGCGGAGGAGTGGTTTGCCCACTCCTGAGTGTTCAGTGACTGGTTGGCCCTCTTGGGCCGCCCAAAACAGTCATGCGCAATTCCCTGTTCTCCATGCAGGGTGCAATACAGCTTGCATGGAAAACATGCCCACCCCTCCAGCCCCTGGCTGAGCGCCATATCACTGCACTCAGACCAATCACAATGCTGCATTGGCTTAGGGGAGGGAGCCTGGCTGCCTGCTTCCTGTTCCTGTCGGAGGCAGGAGAGCAGGAGCAGAGAAAACGTGAGACCCGGGTCGGGACCCGCCTCAAGGTCAGTTTGCGTTTCTTAAACTGCGACATCCCCCACCCCTCTGCAGCCCCCTTCATGACTCTTGTGCCCGGCCACCACTTGCAAGCAATGCCGGCCACCCGCTGTATCCGTAGTTACCTTTCCCCTTTCCTCCTACAGTTTCCATTCTGCCTCTCACTTTTTCCCTAGAAGAGTGCATGATTTTCAGTACCCCATAAAACATACCATTTTTGCATCTGGATTGCTTCCTAGATAATGAATTCAATGCCATTTTGTGTCTTTAATGGTAGTATGACGCCATCTTTAGGAGTGACCCTAAAGCCATTGCATTATGAAAGCGTGGTCCTTGCTCCCACCCAAGGCTCTCCGCCCCCTCATCTCTCCACCAGCAACTTCTTTCTTCCTGCTGTCTTCCACCTGCCGCTCTGTCCCCTTTCCCAGCATCCCTACAGTTCTTCTTCACCTGTCTAAATGCAAACCTGTTTCTCGTTGTACATTCTCCTGGGTTGATGTCCAGTGGTGTAACAATAGCCATCGTAGCCCCCGCAGCGTGGGGGGGCAGCGAGTTCCATGGGGCCCCATCAGGCACTGTGCACGGACGACGGGCCCCTGGCTTGAGAAATGGTCTGGGGCAGGGCCCCCTCCACGTACTGTGCAGGGGGGGCCCACTCAAGTTTAGTTATGCCACTGTGGATGTCCCTGCTCCACTCCAACTACAGTAGGTTCTCGTCTTCCATATAAATTTCTCTTCACCCCTCGACATCCAGCATTTAACTCTCTTCTCATCTCCCCCAAATGCTCCCCCTCTTCTGCTCCGAATGCAGCACATTGCCACCTTCTTTATTTATTCTCTTGCTGCTCTCCTTTCAACTCTCCACCTTTACTTTAATTTCTCCTGTGTCATATCGCCCCATGATGCTCTCCATTCCTCTCCCCACATACAGCCAGGGTCAGACAGACAGAAAACATGCTCTGGCTCCAAAATAAGCAGCCCCCATAAGCAGATCAGATGGCAGAAAAAGTTGCCCACATTTGTAAATCGAGCAGAGACATGCAGTATAGGTTTTTAGAAGGTATCTGAGACTGCATGCATTTGTGCTTACCACGTGCAATGTTTGTGTTCCTAACAGATAATTCAACAGTAACAAGCAATAGGTCTAGCTTTAAAGGAATTTTGCATAACAATATGAAGCATTACAAGTAAATAGCATGGGAATGGATATATATTTGTGTGGAAGCAAAGAACTGTACACTAATGTTGGTGTAGATTAAAAGGTCAGGTGACAGCTGCACTGTTAAGCCAGACCTAAAAATCCTTTTGGGAAAATGACTACACCCACCCCATCATCTGTGCTGCTGCCTGTAAAAAATAACATAAATTATCTAGTTATCTAAGACACTTTACTAGCATTACAATGACGTGTGTGCTCCTGAAAGTCCAAGATTATGCAGCTGAATAGATAAAGAAAATGATCACAGCGGCATGGAGAGTAGGCACTTTTTCATATAAACACTCCACTTCTGCCCACTCAAGATATGTACTCCTGGCTTCCAACATGTTGTCAAAGCCCCTCTCTAGTGGTGCTCACATAATCATCTGGCAACAGCAGTTCTGTCAAGCCAGACCATAAACCCCGGCCCATCAGACCAAAAACCATTCCAACTAATGGCTAAAAAAACAGCCCACACACTGTCCTGTCAGATTAGGCCTCCGTGGGCCCCACTGACAGCTGACAGCTGTTGAATGTGCTGGGTGGGGGAAAGGGGGTGACAAAGCACACAAAAGACACTACACCTTGCCACACATATTGATTTGTCCAATTTCTTTTTGCAGTAAAGCAGCGACTGTTTGAAACAATATTGAGCCTGCATGTATACATGGATATCAGTGTCTCCATGTGTGCCCTCCCCCAAAACCTACATGGAGGAACACCATTGCCTTCTGGCACTAAAGATTGCCCTACATGCCAGTCCGACCTTGCCTGCAGCTCCTTCCTCTCTCTTCACCTCTCACTGCATATCCGTCTCCCGCTCCTCGTCACTGATTAAGCTGGTGTCCCTTCACTTGTAACTCTTGTCCCCCTTTCCCTTCACCTTTCCCCCTGCAGCTGCTGCTTCACTTCTCCAGGTGCAACATAAATTCCCACCACGCTTCCCTTCAGCCCTACTCCTTCCTCTCACATCCTACCCTGAAGCTCTTCCTTACATTTGAGTCATATGTAGTCTTGGGAATCTCAGCCTCAGAGCAGACTCTGGATGGTTGATCCAAGGGAGACAGTATTTGTGGATCATCTGTAACAGCCCACCTCACTTCCTTGGGGTCACAATGGTGAAGCAAGGTTACCATTGGCCCTAATGCAAGCAAGGGAAATGGAGCTGTCCCCCACACATAGATTCAGTGGTGTAACAGAACTTGAGGGGGCCCCCTTGCAAAGGACATGGGAGGCCACTCCATCCCATGCTCTGGACCCAGCCAGGAGCTCTCAGGCCTTGGGCCAGCCCCCCCCCGTGCACAGTGCCAGAGGGGGCTCCCTGGAGATCAGGGCCCTCCTATACCACGGGGGCTGCGTGGGCTATTGTTACGCCACTGCATAGATTGGGTAGTAAGAGAGATTGATAGCAGGGGTGCAATGGGCCTCTGTACCTTTTGCATTAATAATAGCTCTTATCCATGCCTATGAACTCTCGGATTCTGGAGCAGGTACTACAGACAAAACACAAGCCATTACCCCCTTTTAGTGCTTGGTTTGTAAAATAAAGAGCACCCGTGCTTAAAAGCTCTGCTCAGAAGCCCTTGGCCGGTGCTATTAGAGGTCGGCTCATCGAATACCAAGGCTGCGTAGTCCTTAATACACCTCATGCATCTCTAATCCACCACCAGACACTCCCTGCCCCTTTATTTAACTCTTGCTAGTTCCTGCTTTCTCCCTTTGTGACAGGTTTTCCCTCTTTCTCTTCCTCGTTCCTGTCCCTTTGTGTGTTTTCCCTTCATTTGCTTTTGGGAAATGTCTGATGAGGAGAAGTAATTGCAGGTCCCCAAAAATGAGCGCCGGAGGCCCCCACCAGCAACCACCGCCTCAACCTGAGCACTGCTAACTCTTTAACGCCGGTGTAGGCAACCACCTAGTCCACCTGTTACTTACTCTAGCCTTGTAAATACTTTGGTTCACAAACTAGACAAAGTATTGTTTTATGAGTGTGGGAGGACGATTGCAGCCCCCTACCGTATGCGTATTTTGACCCATCCTTTCTGTAAAGTCTATGTTGCAGGGTAAGTACCCAATTTCACAAGGCTAATTGTTTATTTTAAAACATGGTTATCATTGAATAACACTGAATTCAGCTATTTCTAAGGTATACACACAGGTAGCTGCGTGTATGTGTAACATATCTAGATTTTGAAATATTTTAATGCACATTCCTTCTCATTTTAATCAGAGTATAAATAATTTAAAGGCAGTATTCATTCACACACTGAGGTGCAAAAGTAAGGACAGTAAAGGGGATGGAAATATCTCCAAAAGCCACCTTCGTTTTTAAAGGGACAATTGCCACATATGGGTAAAAAACCACGAGCAAATTTAAACAAGGGATCTATCTGCAAATAGATTCCTGTCCCTCGAAAACGTATGCGCCAGTACTCTACAATAGAAGTATGCAAAGCACATCTTTGTTTGCCAAAAATGTTCCAGGGTTCAGGTTTTAAATTGTGGGCGGGAATGAACAACCGAGGGTGGATATGTAGATGAAACAGGAGTGAAATGTGGGTACTGCACTAGGCGAGAAATTCTCTCAAATAGAGGCAACCATTAAATAAGTTCAAATGTTCACTTCACCTCCGACGAGTTTGATACAGTAGGTGTTACATTTACATAAATTAATTAATAACGTTACAATTAAACCGTGCATCATTTCCTGCATCCTGCTCCATAGGGAACCTCACATCTGGTAGTCTAGCAGCAAGACTTGCATTGTCTATCGCTAATTGTGAATTGTAGATTTTGATTTCTTTATTAAACCCCTGTGGTGAAAGTACAGACTGACACTGTGGAACAAAAATGGCAACCTATTGCACCTCACGTATATCTTTCACTTAATTGTTTTTATGCGGAACAAAACCAGAAAATGGGTCAAATAAAGGTGGATGTACTCCCTCATTATTAAACCCAGTGCGGTCTTAACGCATGAGAACGCTGGGCAGTTGCCTGGGGGCCCCAAGAGCATAGGGGCCCCATGTAGGGCAAAATTTAACACTCATTTTCCATTAAATATTTTTATTCCTGTGAGTGGTTGTGTAGGCTGGGCCCAGTGCACTTCTTTGGCCGGGGACCTATAATGCTGTTAAGACGACTCTAAACCCAGGGGTGAATACATCTGTACATGGAAGACCACCTGAAACTAATCAGGGGAAGTAAGATGTTGCATTCAGTGTAAAATGTTTGTACGCCAAATGTCTTTAATGTATTAGCTTGTGGGGGGCGTGGCTTGAAGCCTGCGGTGGATGGTGGTGCCGATGTGAGGCTCCACAGGACGGCGTCGACCGGCCATGTTTTGAAGCCATTCGTGGTAAGGGCCCATGGTCACCGGAGGATGCACTGACACCCGGGGCTCATTTCGGAGCTTTCCCGGCGACGAACATGCCGTTTTCCCTCATGGCGCACCTTTCCTGCTATCTATGTTAGTCGCAACCGCCATCTTGGGTGCACCGTTTCTACCTCGGTCAGATGCCCGGTAAAGGTATTGCTAGTTATTTGTGAGAAACAACTCCCGAGTTGCTCCTTTGGGAAATGTTTTGTTTTTCATCATGACGTAACCTTCTTTCAAGCTCTGCAGAATCTGACCGCCATTTTGGGTGCACCAAATACTCTTCAGTTAAGTGCTTGGGGAGGTTGAAGAGGCGCATTTACTGGATCAATTCTATCCGGCCATATTATGTTTGATATTTGGCCCTCATACCTCACCACTGCCATAATTTTGCTTGGGCTTTTGGAGGCGCTGTTCATCTTTAATGTGCTCCATTTTTCTCTAGTTGGGCTATAAGTGAGAATTTTTCATATCGCTTTCTTTTGAGGCAACTTAACATATTTTCTTCTCCACAAAAGGTCCGACAATATTTTTTGATAAAGCTTTGTATTTGAAAAAATAAAAAATCTGCATATTTGTGTCTTCTTATGGGCAGACTGAAAAAATTGGGCCCCCCTGTGCTTCGGTCCTCTCAGACCTTCATAAAATATTCAAAGATTTTTCCGGAATTTTCTAAAATGGAGGACTCTGGCTGATGTTTCTAAAACCTCGTCATCTCCATTCAATGCTGCTCCCGCAGCACTGAAGGCTACTACTAAACGTTTGAAAAAAGACCCTCCTTCTCCTCTGAAATCTTCCACACCTGTCTCTTTAGACATGTTTTTAGAGGAGATATGTGCGCTTCGTCCCTTCATGGAGGAAACAACTGCCAAGTTGCAGTTTCTGGCAGAAAATTGGTCTCAGATGAATGATCGCCTTACCTCTGTGGAACACAATGTCTCCTCTTATGCGCACACGAATGAAAAAGTTAATGTTCTTCAATCTCAAGTCTCCTCACTTCAACGCCAAATTGAAGACCTTGAAAACAGAAATAGAAGAAATGATCTTCGCATTTATGGTCTGACGGAGGGCTCAGAGGGCTCAGATCCTCTCTCTTTTCTTAAATCATTCCTTCCAAAACTACTACATTTACCAGAAGAAACATCACTCAACATTCAATGTGCTCATAGACTTGGTCATCAACGCACAGATATAGCCTCTTCTCAGAGACAAGAGGAGTTATCATGTACTTTCTTGAGTATACAGATTTACTTAAAGTACTTCAGCAGTTAAGTCAATGCAATGTGCTTCATGGTCAGGCTCCACATTATTTTTCGCTCAAGATTATGCTAGAGCCACAGCAAACAAACACAAAGAATTTCTCAACATGAGACCTGATCTCCGAGCCATGGGGGCTCGATATGGCCTTTTCCATCCATGTCTCTTTAAGGTTACTTATAATAACAAGACTGCGACATATGAAGAGCCTATCAAATTGCAGAGCTTCATCAACTCCTGCAAGACGGAATCCATGGAACATTCTGGGGCTGCGTCATCTCAACACGTTTGATGTTTTTTTTCTTTTTAAAAACATTTATTGACATTTTGATTAAAAGAACAATTAAATGCATTTCAGTAATATTCGATGGTACATACAAATTGACTCAGTAGGGTATACATTAGTTCACCAGTGGATACATCGTAGTAGGTGAGGTTCGTGCTGACTTTAGTTTGTGGGCAATTGGCATATGTGTCATCTTGCACTCAGTCTTTTATTTTGGTCCAGTCAGTTACTCGTCTACGACAATGATTCTACGAGCGGGGGTTCACATATATTTCCACGGTAAGTATTCCAACCTCCCCACACCCGTGTCCAATTTTTGGGACAGCCTCTGTGCACATAAACTGATTTCTCCACTATCATAGCACTGTCCATACCTTTACACCACTGTCGCAGGGTAGGGGTTTGATGGGATCCCCAGTGCTGCCCAATATTACGCTTTGCTGATGTCATACCCACTGTCACCCAGTCTTGTGCTGTGTGGTTGAGATCCGTGGGTTCCCAAACATTAAGAAGGCACCTTTTCGGTTCTGGGAGAATCGTGACCTTCGTGACTTGTGATAGTGTGCGCATCACTGCGGTCCAGTAACCCGCAACCTCCGGGCAAAGCCAGAGGATGTAGAAGAATGTACCTGGTGCACCGCATTGTCTGAGGCAGAGTGGTGTGTCTGTCCAGTTAATTTTGTGTAGGAGTGTCCTAGTATAATAGGTGCGATGTAGGATTTTTAATTGCACCAATTTGAGTTTGGACGATATCGCAACCTCTTTCGGAGACGCAAGTGCCTCTTGCCAATCTGTGTCATCCAGTTCACCTACCTCCTGTTTCCATTTGGCTTTGAGAGCCGCAGTGGGATCTGGATGATTATTTATAAGTTTCCGATATGTTTGTGAGATTACCTTTTTGGTGAGTTGGTCTGTAAGGAGTCTATCTTCCAGTGGTGAAGTTTCTTTGAGCTGCGTACCTTGTGGAATTAGTGCCGTGAGTGCATGTCTGATCTGCGTGTATCGGAATATTTATGTTTGTGCCAAATCATATGTGGTCTGTAATTGAGCGAATGGGACCATTTACCCTGTTTTCCACCGATCTCCAACCTTCAAGATTCCTATCAGGTCCCACTGCCAAAAGCCCTTTGTGTTACGAAGTGTGCCCAGTTTTTTTGTGTCCCATAGTGACGTGGCCTGTGTCATTACTCCCTCCCAACCCATCGCTCGTTGCGCCTCGAACCATATTTTGATAGTGTGTGCTGTCGGACCTGCAAGGTTGTTTTTCCTGACCTTGTTGTAAAGTGCCCCCATAACCCCCGCAGCTCCGAGGAGGTGTCTATCCATGTGATATGCTGGGTCATCCTGGGATATGTGAAGCCATTGATTTATAAAAAAGAGCTGAGAAGCCCAATAGTATAACTTGATATCAGGGAGGGCAATGCCACCGTCATACCAGCTTCTCGTGAGTTTATTTAGGGCTATGCACGATGCCCTACTGTCCCATAGCAGACTGGTCACTTCTGCGTTTATCTCCGTAAAATATTTTGGAGTAACGGGGAATGGTGTATTTTGTAGTGCATATAGGAATCTTGGGAGCACCATCATTTTAAAGAGGGCTGCTCTTCCCAGTAGCGTTAGCGGGAGTAAGTGCCAGGTTTTTAACGCCACAGCGGAACCTCATCAGGGGCTTTGTGAGGTTTTCAGCAATGAATTGTGTTTTATCGTGTGTTGCATATATAGCTAGGTATTTAAATCCCCCATTAGCTATTTGAATGTCACATCTCCGTGGAAGCCGTGGCAGGGAGCCGTGCAGTATGTAGAGAAGCGACTTTGCCCAATTAATGTTGTAACCTGATACCCGTCCATATGATGCGCATATATCTAACAGGCAGTTAATTGAGCGTGCCGGAGACGCCAAATATAAAAGTTTATCGTCTGCATAAACTGAAATGCGGTCTTCCCAGCCCATGGCCCATTTCAAACCGCGTATGTCCTGGTCTTGACGCACCCAGGCCGCCAGCGGTTCCAAAACCAGTGCAAGGAGCAGTGGCGTTAGGTAGAGGGACGAGACAAGGCTGTCCCCTAACGGGAAGTCTGTTGATATATGTCTGTTCACAACAACCTGCGCCAGTGGCTGTGTATAGAGTAGCTGGACCCAAGCGCAGAATTTAGGACCGAATCCTAAGTGTCTATGGACCGCAAATAAGAAGGGCCATTCGACTAGGTCGAATGCCATTCGTGCATCCAGCGATAAAATAACTGCATCCTCTGCTATATGCCGTGACCCCATGCAAGCGCCTCAGATTAAGTGCCGTGTTTCGATTTGGCATAAATCCGGATTGATCCGGGTGGATCACAGTGGCGAGATATAGCTTCAGTCGCATGGCGAGTGCCTTTGCCAGTATTTTCGCCTCTGTGTTAATTAAAGAAATTGGTCTATATGACATACATTCCTGCGGTGGCTTGCCGGGCTTGTGAATTGCCACTATGGTGGCTAGGCGCTGATCTCTGGGTAGGACTCTGTGTTCCAGACTGTCTGTGTACATATTAAGTAAATGTGGTATGACACGAGGCACCGCTTTCTTATAAAATTCCACCGGAATTCCATTGGGCTCTAACGCTTTTCCTGTGTGTAAGGCGCTTATTGCCAGCTCTAGGTCCTCCATAGTCAGGTCCTTTTCTAGAGTCTCAGCTGCATTAGGGTACAGTGTGGGCATTTTTATGTCTTTGAGGAATTCTAAATTTTCCTCCACCGTGTTGGTGGCTGTTGGGGTGTAAACTTTTTTATAATGCATCACTAAGGCTTCCGTTATTTGCTGGGGCTCCGTCGTTATACTGCCATCTTCGAGCCGGAGCTGCGCCACCCATTTACTAGCTTGCTCTTTTTTATCCAGCCATGCTAGGAGATTTCCTGCCTTATCCCCTAGTTCGTAGATAGTGTGTTGCATTTGAGTGTATTTGGTTTTTGCCTCTTTCCATGCGTAGGCCCTGTACTCTTGTTGTGCTAAGTGTACCCTGTGTGTTGTGTCCTCATCAGGACCTATGACATGAGCCGCGTCTGCCCGGGACATGTCTTGCTCTAAACTCTTAATGTGTTGTTGCAGAGTATGCTTATGACCAGTTATCAGGGAGATAGCCTGCCCTCTCAGAACTGATTTGTAAGCCTCCCATAATGTTGCGGGGGACCGGACCGAGTGTTGGTTTTCCGCAAAGTAGTTCACCGTCGTTTTAAGGAGGTCATTGCTGATCTTACGGTTTTTAAGGTAATTGGGGTGCAGTGGAAACAGCCTGCGCTGTCTCGGGGTGGAGGCGGTATAGGTGATGTGCACTGGAGAGTGGTCCAAGATACCCCTGGGCAGGTGCGTGATCTCAGTTACCCCTACTAGCCCAGTTGCTAATGTAAAAATGTAATCTAATCTGGAAAGGCTGTTATGCACTCCCAAATGGAATGTGTATTGTTTCTCAGTTGGGAATCTATTTCTCCATACGTCTATTAGGCCTAGGGCCTCCGTGAACCCTGCTAGTTTGAGATTGCGCCGCTAGGGTCTTTGGGGGGTTGGCTGTCTATGGATGCATCTTAAGTAGTATTAAAATCTCCCCCAAGTATGAGTTCCCCGTGTGGGGAGGGCTAACAAAAATTTCCCCAGAGCTGGGAAAGTTACTTGGTGTAGCGTCGGTGGAATGTAAACCGTCACAATGTTAAAAATGTTAACGTCCCATTGAAATGTTATTGCGGCAAATTGTCCTTGATCATCCTTTCAGGATCCCGTAACTATCAAGGGGAAGCGTTTATTGACCAAGATCCCCCCTCCCCGCGAACCAATGGTAAAGTCAGAGTGTACGACCATTTTAAATCCCCACCTGTCTAAGGCTTTACAGGCCGTCCCCGTCAAATGTGATTCCTGGAGAAGCATAACAGCAGGCCCCTTACGTCTAGGGTCTTGTATAACTAGTCCCCGTTTTATTTTATCACCCAGGCCATTTACATTCCATGATAGTATCTTGAATGGAGGGTGCGTGGGGCAGGAGGCTCTTGGCTGGGGGCCCATGTTGTCCTCCACCCTGTGGAGGTGCGTCGTGGTCGCCATCTATTGGAATTGAGTGTTGAGTCGTCAGCAAACAGCCTACTGTGTTGTCGCCGTGTATGTACTGTAAGTGTGTACCATGCGTCAATTGCGAAACTGGAACTGAACAATATAATTCCCCCTTTAACAGTGCCCTTCCCCCCACCCTGCCTCCCTGCTCCGCAGATTTAAAACTACCCACCACCCCAACTCAGCAGGGTGCTTTATCCCCATAACTGTGTACTTGCGTAAAGGGGGAGAGTTACTCTGTGTTTCTAGTCCATTCCCCTTGATTATTCGAAGTCCATTGCGATCCATCTGTGTGTCTCCGTGGCTTGGCTCAGTCCCTGAGTGTCATCGGGGGTATCACGGGAGATCGGCCCCAGGAGCTCGTTGAATCATAGAGTGTGACTCTGCAGGGTCAATCATAGGTCCTGGCCGTGTTTTATTGCAATCCCTACTACGGTCACATCTCTTTACTTCCGTATGGTGTTGCTGTCATGCATTATAGTTCATAGGTGAGGATCTCGCTGGGTATAGTGTCAATCCGAGTTGTCATCGGCATTCTGTTGAGTGCCGGTCGACGCTTCTGCTTCTGTCAATTCCGCTATGGCCGGTGTGGTGAATTGTTGCTGCCATTTCGGTCCTTGTCTTCCGGGTCTTGTGGCTGGTAACCATCCCTCCAGCAGGTCGTGAGCCTCCTCCGGTGTAGTGAAGAACCAGCTTTTACCTTTTGCCTCTACCCGTAGTTTTGCTGGAAAGAGCATTGTATACTTGAGTTCTCTGCTGTGCAATTCTTTTTTTACGTCGAGTAAATTGCGGCATTGTTTGACACAGCAGCTGTGTAGTCCGGGTAGAGGGTCACGTTGCAGTTGTCAACCTTAAGTGGGGGGGCAATACGAGCCACCTGGAGAATCGTGCCTCAATCCCGAAAGTTAAATATGCGTGCCAGTATAGGTCTGGGGGGCTCCTGGTCTGGGTCTACCCCCGGCACTCTATGAGCTCTTTCCACTGAAAAGAAATGTGCTAGTCCACGTGGCTGCAGTTGAGTTTGGACAAGGTCTTCAATGAAGAGGTCCAGGGCCGGCCCCTTGATGCTTTCCGGAACACCGACTAAACTAATATTATTGCGTCGCGATCGGCCTTCCTGATCATTGAGTTTTTCAGCCATTTGCTTGGCTGCCAGTTCCAGTTGGCGGACCTGTCGTTGTAGGGCCGCTGTGTTTGTCAAGAGTGTCGCTGTAGTGGTTTCCACTTCTGTCAACCTAGTGTTCATTTTGGAAAGATCAGCACGCAGCAGTGATATGTCGGATGAAATTGAGCCAATAGAAGTTTGCATCTGTTGCTGGGTAGCCATCACATCCTGTAGAGTTATTTATTTTGGCTTAGCAGTCTTCAAGTTGCCGCCGTCGATCGTGTGTGGGGATGGTGTATTTGGTTGTTCTTTATGGAAGGTGTATTTGTCCAAATAGTTGATCCTCACACCGCGCTGTCCTCTGCCCCTCATGGTAGCTGGAGCTGTAAGTGAGGCGTCTGGGCGCTGGGGAGGCCGTATTCGCCGCTGCCTTCCAAAGGGGTTGAACTCTCCGTTGCGGCCTTTTGGTTTTCCTGCCCCCCAGTAGCACCCTATGATAAGCCGGCTTCAGCAGAGGAATCTCGCCTGGGGGTCTGCTCTGTGTAACGTCCACAATTACACCCTTCCACGGTCAGATTGGGAAGCGCCACGTGGGTGTATTGGGTTCTGCTTTGTTCCCTGAGAGATGTGCAGTGCTGCGTTTACGTTGCTAGGGATATATATGGCACTCAACCTGTGGCACAACGACTAGTTAGTGGTACCTTGTATTTGCCCAGTAAATCCAAGCTTGTTTCTATTGCCCCCACAAAGCAGTTTTGTAGTAGGAATCCGGAGCCAGCCCCCCGCGTGGGATGTCAGCCACGGCGTTTTTCTTGTTGAGCCCGCATACTGGGAGGCCGCCGTTATCTGGTGCAGTGGATAGCTGTGATACGTGCAGCGGGCCGGTTGTCTAACGTCTCAGGGTTCACCCCCGGGCCGAGTCTTTAGCGTTGGCAGTGATTTGTGACTCCGGCCCGGCTCTGACTAGCCGCTTGCAGACGCTCCCTGGTTCCACGATAACTGCTGTACCTACGGGATGCCGCTCGTGCCAGGCTAATCGCGTATCCAGCTGCACAGGTTTGTCTGCGGCGCCTCTCACCGCACTCAGTGTCGCCCGTTGACTGTCTCCTTTTCATGCAAAAATCACCTCGGAGTAGGCCGCCGTCACCCCTGTCTCGCTCGGCCCTTGCCGTACGCGAGGCCCCGGCTCGTCTGCAGTTCGTAGGCCTCAGTCTTCTTCGGTCTTAGTGGCACTCATGGAGCTCGGACCTGCCATATACCGTTCACTGGGCATTCCGGAGTCGCCGCCGATGGTCAATTCCTACAGGGTAGCCGGATTCATATCAGGATTTTCGGGGAAGGTTGAAATGTTCGCCGGAGCTCTCTCAGGCTGCAGCCATTTTCGTTGGTCGCTTGCCACGCCCCGATGTTTTTCTTCTTTATTCATGGTTGTAATCTCTTTCCTTGAACTCTAATGTTACAGAGCTCTAGTGTATGGTTTATTAACTCGTTGTTCGCTCTTTGCCATATTCATCTTTTGTCAAGTTTATTTGTTATGTCATCCAATTTCCTAACTTCAACTTATTTTTATGGTAACTGCTCTTTTTTCCTTTTCCCCAGGGTAGTCCTTGTTTGTTCCTGCCATTTACCCTTGCCCCCTATGCAATAAAACAATGTGGCCCGTCCCTCTCTACGTTCCGTTGAGCCTGGGCGTGCCGCCCTTTCCATGTGGTCTCACCCCCCCACCTTCCTATGATGTTTTTAGATGTAGGTATGTTGTTTTTCCTTTACTGCTACTCTTCTCTTTTTTTCTCTCTTTCCTCTTTTTTTCTGCTCTGTTTCATTTTTCAATCTACGTCTTTTCTTCTCTTCTCTTTCTGGTTTATTGCCTTATACTCTGTTTGCTTTTATCGTTCTTGAATTCCCTCTATCGCTGTAATTTATGCTTTTACGGTTGGATTGCTGCATATCCTATTCTACACTCTCTAATGGTCTGCTTAGACCTTCATATTTTTGTTATCCTATTGTTATTTTTATATCCTTGAAAATCATATCATGGAATGTCAGAGGTTTGAATTCTCCCATCAAAAGACAATGGGGTATATTCACAAGAACGTGTGATAACTACCGCAAGAGTAGCTTAACGCAACTCTCAACATCGCAGCCTATCGCGGGAAAATTACGCCGTGCCAACCAAATATTCACAACGCGGCTGTAGCATGCGATTGTCACCAGATAACGGGTCAAATGGCAGCGCAAAAATCAACGCCACACCGCAAAAATGCGAGATCCTATGGTTTGGTCGTCTTTATCCCAACAAATGTCATCCTGTATTGATGAAAATTTCATTTTCGCTGGTGATTGCAACCAAATGTTAGACACTTTTATAGCCCGAAATTCAATGGTTTCTTTTAAACCTCATAAAGCACATACATTATTTACCCAGACTATTCAGCAATATAAACTCATAGATTCCTGGAGAATTTGTAATCCTACCACAAGAGAATATACATGTTTCTCCCCAGCTCATCAAACCCAATCTCGTATTGATAACTTCTTTGTTTCGCATATTATCTCTCAGTCATTAAAAAATACGGATATTGGTTCTATTTTAATCTCTGATCACGCTCCCATTTCTATTCAATTGGATATAATCCCAAAATCTAATTTACCGAGAAGATGGTGATTTAATAACTCATTTCTTTTGGATCCGAATTTTAACTCCTCCTTTGTTTCCTTTTTTAATGAATATTTTTCCTTAAACCAAACTGACACTCTTCCCTTCTCCGTAATCTGGGATGCATTTAAAGCAGTTGCTAGAGACTTCATCATTGGTTTTGTATCCAGAAAGCGTAAAAACGCACTCAAAATAACGAATGATCTTCAGGCTGAGATAAAGAGATTGGAACACTCCTATTACTCCACGAAATCCAAATCTCGTCTTTCACATCTCATCAAGGCAAAATGTCAATTTAATAAGGAGTCAACTGATAATGTTTCACTTTACTTGTTGAAATCCAGTGCAACATTTTACGGGGGTCAGAATTAGGCCTGGGCAAAAATTTCGTTCAGTTCGCGGAAATTGCGATAATTTGACATTTTCGCGTTCCGCGGAGAGCGCGAAAATGTCAAAATTTCCGCTTTCCGCAGCTTGGTGATAATTTGTTTCTTGCTCGCGCTGTAAAATAATACATTATCGCGCGCGCGCGATCGCCTTACCTGAATCCCTGCGTTCGCCGACAAGTTTTCTTGATCCGGTCGCGTTCTCCATGAGATGTTGGATTGTTTTTAGCCATTTGCGCTGTCTCGCGACAGTTCGCGCCCGCAGTGACGTCATGCGTCGCGCGATCACGTCTTTCTTCTCGCGATCATGCAACGTGAGACAACTCAAAACAAGATGGCCGCGCCCGCGAGCAACCACATGGGTAAGTTGGCGACCCGCAACCATGCAGAAAATCTCGCGAACATGCAGGAAAAAAAATTCCACATCTTCGCAATGTTTCCGCTTGTTTGCGATAATTTGAAACATTTTCGCGATAATTTGCGAAAGTGGATTTCGATAATTCCGCCCACCCCTAGTCAGAATAAGGCTGGCAAGCTTTTGGCGAATTACTTGAAAACTAAGCACAATAAGTTTGATATTGACTCCTTTATGAATGATCACAATACATTGCGAACTAAAGACTCAGAGATATTAAATGAATTTCTTCTTTTCTATAAATCACTATACACACCTAATGTCACACATTCGGATTCCGATCTTATGCAATTCCTCTCAGGCATTCACATATCCTCTAACACCCAACTTGATTTCACCCCCTTGGAGTCTAACATCTCACAACAGGAACTTCATAATGCTCTGCAAACTCTCAAAAAAGAGAAAGCCCCGGGACCAGATGGTTTCACAGTAGAGTTTTTCACACATTTCGCTCCAATTCTTCTCCCCAAGTTACTTTGGGCCATATTTTCAAGCACGGCGTTAAAATTATCGCCGCATTAGCGGCAGTTTTCTGCCGCTAAAGCGGCGATAATTTTAACGCCGTTTCTTGATAATATGCCCCTTACTCTTTTACACCTTTTCACACACTCGGGAGAATCTTCTGGGTCCTGTTTAGAAGCTGTAATTTGTCTAATACCCAAGGAAGGGAAAGATTTTAAATATTGTAAGAATTACAGGCCCATTTCATTTGTTAACATTGATTATAGAATCTTTTCTAAAGCCTTGGCTATTCGCCTTGAATCTTTTCTCCCTCAACTATTGGGTGCAGAACAATCTGGTTTTGTTAAGGGACGTATCATCTCTGATGATACCTGTTTATTTTTCGATATTTTATCGAAAGCCACTACCTTATCACATCCATTAGCAGCTATGGCTTTAGACGCGGAGAAAGCGTTTGATCGAGTTAATTGGTCTTATCTTTTTCAAACACTCAAATGGTTTGGTTTTGGCCCAAATATCATTTCCCTGATCTCCATTTTATATTCAAACAACGAGCAGCCGTTTTTGTCAATGGTACCTCATCTCCCTATTGTGATCTGAAAAGAGGTGTCCAACAAGGTTGCCCTTTATCCCCGTTTCTCCTTAATTTGGCTTTGGAAACTTTTTTGTCCAGAATCCGTCAAAATGATTACATAAAAGGATTTGACACTAATGACATGCAAGTTAAATTAGCAGCATATGCTGATGATATCTTGTTATTTCTCTCCAACCCACAATCCTCTGTACCTGCCTTTCTATAAGAAGTAGACCTCTTTGACTCTGTTTCTGGCTATAAGCTTAATAGGGACAAAGGTGAACTACTTCCATTAACTAAATATACCTTTAAAGACGATTTTAAATCTTCAAATTTTGCTTGGACTTCGCATCATATTAAGTATTTAGATCTTTATTTCACCCCTTTAATTCCAACAACACTATCACTTTGTATGGAGAAATGTATACATAAAATTTCCACTCTAACAACTAAATGGCATCCTTTATATCTCTCAAGGTGGGGCCGTCTGGATACTATGAAAATGCTGCTTGTCCCTTTAGTTCTATATACTGTTTCCAACATCCTAGTTCCCATTCCCTTACATTTAAAAAAAAAATCAACTCCATACTATCTTCTTTCTTATGGAATAATAAAAAATCTCGCATGTCTCTGATGAGATTAATAAAACCAAAAGTAGAAGGTGGAGTCAATTATCCTGACTTTCCTACTTACAAAAAATCTTTCTTACTTCGCCAGGCCTCGAGGTGGCTATCTGACTCCCCACTGGATTGTCCTCTATGGGTCTATCTTGAATGCTCTTTTCTTTCTCCTTTCTCGTTTAAAGAAATTCGGGGCATATTAGCAAAGGCATTTACGCCACTTTTGCGGCACCTTCTGCCGCCAAAGCGGCGATATTTTTATCGCCCAATTAACAAGCTGTCGCTAACAGCTGTTAGCGACAGCTTACTGGGAATAGCGCCTGTTTCCTTACTGCTTTTCATGTCAGCGAGAATCATCGCTAATGACATGCAAAGTGGGCGTTCCTCACCTAATCCTCAATGGAATCCGTCGCCAACACAATATCGCCCTATTAACAATGCGGGTCAACCAATAAAAAAAGCTGCGCTGAGCGCAGTTATCGCCAGAAAATAACACCTGCTTCAAACCTGACTTAGCTATTTTCACAATGGGAGGTGGATTGATATGCTAAGTCCACACTCTCTGTTAGACGGACCGGGAGGGTCGGCCGAGGACAAGGGGAGAGGTCTCCGGGGAGAGCCGCCTCCAACGATCGTACAGACGAGTAACTTCCCCCCCACAGATGTACACCACACGAAGATAAGGTTTAACGTTCTTTATAAGCAATCTTTAGGTACGATAGAATGGTACAAGGAGGCCAGGACTCAGGGGTCCCCTCGATTCTAGTCTCTTGGTTGGGAAAGGGGGTAGCGGGACAGTCTTGTTACCAATCTGGTAGATGCGATGATATGATGGATAGCTCACAATCCTCGAGCTCGGCATTCTAGATGGATGGGCCGCGGCAGCGCCGGCAGGTCCCGAGACGATCGTAGGTAGTGACGGTCCGCGGCGGCGCCAGCAGGTCCCGGTGAAGGTGGTAGTTACAACGGTCCGCGGCAGCGCCAGCAGGTCCCGACGAGGATGAAGGATGCAGAAGGTTGCGGCAGCGCCAGCAGGCAGGACGATAGTTCGCAAGGCAGGGCTACGGCAGCGCCAGTAGTCCGTCAAGGATGAGTTCTTCACGGTGTCTCTCGACTCCAGGATACAACTGCCTTCCTGCTCTGGAGCTGCCCCAGTTATAGGTCTGGCGCCCTTTGATGTCCGGACCCTCGAACTTGGAGGCCGGGAGGTCCGGGATGAGGGAGTCCAGACACCCAGCAGGGGGGTGGAGCCAGCGCCCGGGGGAGCTGGGGGGCGATCGGCACCTGGCGGGGGAGAGCCATCGACACTTCTTTCTCCCATTGACCTGCCAAGTGGTCCGTTCACCTCCTGGGTGGATGGTGGTGCCGGGATGTCGGGGCCTGGCCAGGCCCAGGGTTAGGGTCGAGCTGAGGCCACGCGGCCTCGTGGTGCAGTGTCCAAGATGGCGGCCGGGCCGGGCGAGGGAGCCGGTAGTGGTTCGGCCCCATGATACAGAGATGTCCGGGGGCAGGAGTCCCGTATGAGACGGGGTGCGGGTTGCTTCTGTGGGTAACACCTGGAGGGCCGGGGCTCGGGCCCTGTCATGCGGGGAGGGAGCAAGCCCTTTATGTGGCCTGTCCAACATGCGTCCCCCCCAGCTGAAGGCGGGGAGAGTCACCCATCCTCTTGGGGACTCTCCTCGTCGAGGCGGAAAAAGCGTGACAGGCCATCCGCGTTGGCGTGGTCTTGGCCAGGTCGATGTTCCACAGTGAAGTCCATCCCCTGCAGGGAGATGGACCAACGCAATAGTTTGGGGTTTTCCCCCCGCATCTGCATTAGCCACTGCAGGGGCCGATGATCTGTTTGCACCCGGAAGTGGGTACCGAAGAGATAGGGCCGGAGCTTTTTGAGGGCCCACACCACTGCGAAGGCCTCCCTCTCGATGGTGCTCCAGCGCTGTTCTCGGGCCAGGAGGCATCTGCTGATGAAGGCCACTGGTTGGTCAAGTCCCTCGGAGTTCAACTGGGAGAGGACCGCCCCGATGCCATGGTCGGAGGCATCTGTTTGTATGATGAATTCCCGACTGTAGTCGGGGGCCTGGAGCACAGGGGCAGTGCACATGGCAGCCTTCAGCTTCTCGAAGGCCGCTTGACAGTCTGGGGTCCAGTTGACCTTCTTCGGTGGTTTTTGGATGTGAGTTCCGTGAGGGGCCCCACAATGCTGCCATAGTCCCTCACGAACCGCCGGTAGTAGCCGGTGAGCCCCAAGAAGGCTCGGACCTCGGTCTGCGTGACTGGAGGCTGCCAGGACTGGATGGCAGCGATCTTGAGTTGTAGAGGGGCCACCAGACCGCTTCCCACCTGGTGTCCGAGATAGGTCACGGACCCCTGACCAATTTGGCACTTGCTGGCCTTGATTGTGAGGCCGGCCCGTTGGAGGGCCTGCAGGACCTCTCGGAGGTGGTGGAGGTGGTCGGACCAGTGGCGGCTGTACACAGCGATATCGTCCAGGTAGGCGGCGCTGAACTCCTCGAGTCCCGCCAAGACCTGGTTCACCAGTCGCTGAAAAGTAGCTGGGGCATTCTTCATGCCGAATGGCATGACTTTGAAGTGGTAGTGGCCATCGGGGGTGGAAAAGGCGGATCGTTCTTGAGCCCGGGGTGTGAGACCGATCTGCCAGTAGCCCGCTGTCAGGTCGAAGATGCTGAGGTAGCGGGCAGCCCCCATGCGGTCGATCAGTTCATCCGCTCGGGGGATGGGATGAGCGTCGGTTCTGGTGACAGCATTCAAGCCCCGATAGTCGACGCAGAATCGGAGCTCAGGAGTGGTGCCGGGGGCAGCAGCTTTGGGGACCAGCACGACCGGGCTGGCCCAGGGGCTGTCCGAGGGCTCGATGACCCCGAGCGTGAGCATCTTTGACACCTCCTCTTGGATGCAGGCCCGTACCCGATCTGGTACGCGGTACGCCCGATGTCTGATAGGGGGACTGTCCCCAGTGTCCACGTCGTGCAAGCACCAGGGGGTGACCCCTGGGGTGAGGGAAAGCAGGGTCGCAAACTGCAGCAGGAGGTCCCGGCAGCCTTGGCGCTGTTCCGGGGTGAGGGCATCTGAGAGTCGGACCCCGTCCACGGAACCATCTTTCTCACGAGTCTTTAGGAGATCAGGAGAGGCTCGGTGTCTTCTTCCGCTCCACTGTCTGTAGCCATCAGGAGGCTGAGCTCCGAGCGCACAAAGTGGGGTTTGAGTCTGTTGGCGTGGAGGACCCGGAGGGGGTTCCGTGGAGATTCCATATCGATGAGATAGGTGACGGGGCTCTTGCGCTCGACCACTTTGAAGGGCCCCGTCCACTTGTCCTGCAAGGCACATGGTTCGGTGGGGGACATCACCCACACTTGTTGGCCAGGTTCGAATTCGATGGAGGAGGCATTTTGATCGTACCATTTTTTCATGTCCTCCTGACTGGCCTCAAGGTTTGCTTTCGCCATTTCTCTGAATCGCCTGGTCTGATTGCGCAGGGTCAGGAGGTACTTGAAGACGTCTGGAGGGGTCTTTAGGGGGGCCATCTCCCAACCTTCTTTGACTAGGCTGAGGGGCCCTCGCACAGGGTGTCCGTACAAGAGTTCGAAAGGGCTGAAGCCGAGGGACTTCTGGGGGACTTCTCGATATGCGAAGAGGAGGCACGGAAGTAGCACATCCCACTGGCGACGGAGGGGCTCTTCCAACCCCCCAATCATTCCCTTGAGTGTGCGGTTGAACCGCTCGACTAGTCCGTTTCCTTGAGGGTGATAGGGGGTCGTGAATCGGTAGGTGACCCCGCACTGTTGCCAGAGGGACTTCATATATTTTGAAATAAAGTTTGTGCCTCTGTCGCTGACGACTTCTCGGGGGAAGCCCACCCGGGAGAAGATCCCCATTAAGGCCCGGCCGACCACCGGGGCTGTTACAGTTCGCAGGGGAACAGCCTCGGGGTAGCGGGTGGCGTGGTCCACCAGTACCAGGATGAACCGATGTCCTTGTGCTGTACGGGGGTCCAGGGGCCCCACAATGTCTATTCCCACCCTCTTGAACGGGGTGGTGACAACTGGGAAGGGTTGCAGAGGTGCTTTAAGTTTGCGGCCGCTCTTCCCGCTGGCCTGGCACGTGGGGCAGGACCGGCAGTGGTTGAGGACGTCGTTTCTCATCTTTGGCCAGAAAAAGTGGGTCACCAGGCGACTGTAGGTTTTGTCCTGGCCCAGGTGTCCAGCCAGAGGGACATCGTGGGCCAAATTTAACAAGAAGTCTCTAAAACGGAGGGGCACCACCAGCACTCGACTGGCCCCTAACTCCGCGATTCTCTGTTCACTGTACAACAGGTCGTTGTCCCAATAGATCCAATGGGCTCCGGTGGTGTCCCCTGCGCTCTGGGCGAGGGCTTGCTGGCGGAGTCCCTCGAGGAAGGGACAGGTCTTCTGCTCTTGACGGAACTGTTCCTGGGTGGGCCCCCCTTCTTGACGCCACTGAGCCAGGTCGGGAAGGTCCTGGGGCTGAGCGAGCCCTTTGGGGGTTTGCTCTGGGGGGTTGGTATGGTCGGTGTCCTCTACTGGAGCGATCGGGGGAGGAGGTGCTGGCCATTCTGGTTCTTCTGGTCGGGGGATGGCACGGGCGGCCATGGACCGGGTGGTTACGCACGCCCAGTCCGGGAGGCCCAACATCCCCAGGTGCTCTCTTCTTTCTACGGCGGCCCACGGGGAACTCTCAAGATCATTCCCCAGGAGACAGTCCACGGGGGCATCATCTCGGACCGTCACCTTCAACATGCCGGAGACTCCTCCCCATTCGAAGGGGACGCAGGCCATCCGACATAGACTCTCCGAATTGTCGGCTGAACGGACGGGGCAGAGAATGTTCGGCAAGATCTGTTCTGGGGTCACCAGGTGACAGCGGACGGCCATCACACTGGCCCCCGTGTTACGTAGTGCTTCGGCCCTGCGTCCATTAATGTTCACCCACTGACTATATTTTCTGGTGTTGGCGGGTAGGGGAGCCCGCGGGACCATGTCTCTTCCCCCTAGGCACGCTAGAATCATGGCGGCCGGTTCCCACTCTTGTTGTTCTTGTTCGCATTCTTCCTGTTCTTCGGAGATTTGTTCTCCCCCCAGGGCGGCGGCAGCTACCTGGCGGGGTCTCGGAGTTTGGTTCTGTGGACAGTTCGGGTCATTGGCGTAGTGGCCGACTCGCTGGCATCGGTGACACGTGACATTGGCTCGGAACCCCGGGCGCATCGGGGGGTTGCCCCGGCTGGCCGGGGGCGGGGTGCTGGCAGCGGGGGCGGCCGGGACGGTGTCTCTTCCTCGTCCCTGGCCTCCTCCTCCTCCTCGGGGCCGGTGCTGACCTTGGTTGTTCCGGTTCTGTTCGTGCGGCCCCCTCCGGCCTACTCGGGTGCTTTCCCACCGGTCAGCTTCGGCGGCAAGCTGCCGTGGGTCAGTCAATTTACTGTCGAGGAGGTGCTGCCGGAGCTCGACGAAGCAGTTGTTAGAGAGGTGCTCCCACACCATGAGATTAAAAAGTTGCTCGTAGGTCGTTACGTGGCTTCCCTTGATCCAACCCTCGAAGGCTCGGCTGAAATAGTTTACATATTCCACCCAAGTTGTACCCGGGATCCGGGTGCAGTCTCGGAACCTCTGGCGGTACATTTCGGGTGTGAGCCCATATCGGGTGAGGAGGGCAGCCTTCATGTGGTCGTAGGATGTCATCAGATGGTCTGGGAGCTGTAACAGGGCATCGCGGCCTTCATTGACGAACCTCCCCATAGACCGGCTCCCCAGTCACTTCGATCGATCCGGTGGGAGGTCATGGCGATCTCTTAGGCCTTGAACCACTGTTGTATGTCGTCATCTCGGAAATACTCTCGAACGACATTCTTGGGGATGTGGACTTTCTTTTCTGTCGCTCCTGGGGTGCGCGGTTGCTCGGGCACCCCCAGTTCTTTGTTCTGCTTCCGTAGGTCTATTTCTGCCAGTTTGCGCTCGTGTTCGTACGCTAATCTCTTTTCTTCGAGCTCTCTCTGCCTCTGTTTTTCTTCCCGTTCTTCTCGGAGCCGCAGATGTTCTAGGTTCAGTTTTTGTTCGGCTAATTTTAGTTCACCGTCCATTTTGAGCCGTGCCATTTCTAACTCATGTAGTCTGCTTTTTTCTCTCTCTTGGATCTCTTCCTGCGAGAGACCCGTTCTTTGCTCCTCGGGAGCCGTGGTGTTCCTCTCTGATGCTGCAATGTTTTGGTCCGGGGGTCTGGCGGCCCCGGTTTCTGCCCACGACTCAATGGCGTGCTTGAAATCGTCTTTGGTACTCAGACCGGTGGTAGCAATGCCTAGTTCAATGCAGAATTGTTTCAACTCACGATGGCTGTGCTCTTCCAATTTCCCCATCTAGAATTTCTCGGTGGATCCACTCTCTTTGGTTGTCATTGTGGTTTCGTCGTGGGGTGAGCTACTCTCTGTACGATTACGCGTTGATTCGGATCGCGCCGCTGGCCACCAATGTTAGACGGACCGGGAGGGTCGGCCGAGGACAAGAGGAGAGGTCTCCGGGGAGAGCCGTCTCCAGCGATCGTACAGACGAGTAACTTCCCCCCCACAGATGTACACCACACGAAGATAAGGTTTAACGTTCTTTATAAGCAATCTTTAGGTACGATAGAATGGTACAAGGAGGCCAGGACTCAGGGGTCCCCTCGATTCTAGTCTCTTGGTTGGGAAAGGGGGTAGCGGGACAGTCTTGTTACCAATCTGGTAGATGCGATGATATGATGGATAGCTCACAATCCTCGAGCTCGGCGTTCTAGATGGACGGGCCGCGGCAGCGCCGGCAGGTCCCGAGACGATCGTAGGTAGTGACGGTCCGCGGCGGCGCCAGCAGGTCCCGGTGAAGGTGGTAGTTACAACGGTCCGCGGCAGCGCCAGCAGGTCCCGACGAGGATGAAGGATGCAGAAGGTTGCGGCAGCGCCAGCAGGCAGGACGATAGTTCGCAAGGCAGGGCTACGGCAGCGCCAGTAGTCCGTCAAGGATGAGTTCTTCACGGCGTCTCTCGACTCCAGGATACAACTGCCTTCCTGCTCTGGAGCTGCCCCAGTTATAGGTCTGGCGCCCTTTGATGTCCGGACCCTCGCACTTGGAGGCCGGGAGGTCCGGGATGAGGGAGTCCAGACACCCAGCAGGGGGGTGGAGCCAGCGCCCGGGGGAGCTGGGGGGCGATCGGCACCTGGCGGGGGAGAGCCATCGACACTTCTTTCTCCCATTGACCTGCCAAGTGGTCCGTTCACCTCCTGGGTGGATGGTGGTGCCGGGATGTCGGGGCCTGGCCAGGCCCAGGGTTAGGGTCGAGCTGAGGCCACGCGGCCTCGTGGTGCAGTGTCCAAGATGGCGGCCGGGCCGGGCGAGGGAGCCGGTAGTGGTTCGGCCCCATGATACAGAGATGTCCGGGGGCAGGAGTCCCGTATGAGACGGGGTGCGGGTTGCTTCTGTGGGTAACACCTGGAGGGCCGGGGCTCGGGCCCTGTCATGCGGGGAGGGAGCAAGCCCTTTATGTGGCCTGTCCAACACTCTCCTATCAGCAAGGTTTTCATCAGCGCACTGCCATTATCGCTGCTTTTCTCGCACAGATGCCGATTATCGCTGTCCATGGCTGGAGTGTACATCGCCATTGTGTAAAGCTTTGATAATACGTCACTAAAACGGTGATGTACTCCAGCGATAGGCGGCGATAATGAACATCGCGCTAAGCGCGATTTGCGGAAAATACCGCATGTCCTTGCTAATATGCCCCTTCTTTCTTTCACCCGTAGACCACAATCTATTTTTACCCCGGTTCTCAAACACACCTGTAAACTTCTGGAACCTACTCCAATCACTCCCCCTACTGACCCAGACCTCTTCTTTAACCCACATTATGGCTCAACAAATCTATTCTGATTCGTAGAAAACCATTCTATTGGAAAACCTGGAGACACAAGGGCTTAATATGGACACACCAGCTTTTTTCTCAAAATGAAGTCTTGTCTTTTTCTGAAGCTAGTCAACTTTTTGACCTACCCCCTTCCTTCCATTCCAAATACAATCTGATTAAACAAGCCCTTTCAAGTGCTTATACTCAAGTTTTATCTCATCGAGAACCTTTCCCGGTTAACAGTTTACATGCTTTCCTACTTTCCTGCCCTAAAGCCTCCACTATTTACACTCACATCTGCCCCTCACATTCAAATAGAGAAAAGACGAAGCTTGAACTTCCTTGGGAGGAAGATCTTGTAGTGGGTTGGTCACCTTCTTTATGGAATAAAATATGGTACAAGATAAGGAAAACCTCTAGGGCAGCTAACACTACACAAACATTATTTTTTATTTATAATAGGCTTTTGCTGCACCCGTTCGCATTACATAAAAGACATAATGAAGTACCTGATACCTGTTGGTCCAGCTCTTCCCCACTTGCTGATTTGAAACACCTACTTTATACATGCTCACATGTATATACATTCTGGAAAACGGTATGGGCTCAAATTAATTTAATTTTCAACTCCAGCTTCCCTTTCTCTATTACACATTTATTTTTAGGTAGTCTATCACCCATTTGGGATGATTACATCTCCAACATAAGGATTGTTGATTTATTATTTGCAGTTGCTTTTCAGCACATTACAAAAAATTGGAAAGATTCTACAAACTTATCATTTCAAGCATGGTGGTATGCAGTATGTTACAACCACAGATTGGATACAGCACTTGTTCATCCCATCCATTTAGCCACAACGCGTTTGAATCTGTGGTTACAATGTTCATTGATTCCAGTGCTAAACGTTCGTTCTCCCTAACTCCCATTCAACAAGAAGTTGCTCCACCTCCATGATATTCCGTATCTTCATGATAATAATATTTCATAATGTATTATTATTCTTGTGTTACTATTGTATTGTTTTATACAAATTAGGTGGGATGCATTATTTTATTGGTTATATTGTTATCTTATTGCTTTGCCATTCCAATGTAGTCATGTTTGCATTAGGTTTTATACTAATTGACCTCCTTTTATTCTTACTTTTTCGTTTTCTATTTATTTTTCTATTTATTTATTTCTTGTTCCCCATAATATTATATTCTTATTGCTTGTTTCTCCAATAAAATTACTTTTTTTAACTTAATGTATTAGCTTGTTGGTTGATGCTTGCGGCCATCTCCTTGAGTTCACCAACATTCTTGGAAGGTAGGGAATATTTCTGTGAGTCTGGAGGTAGATATGATGGCTGAACAAGTAGGGGCATATTTAAGAGCCCCGTTGCATCTCTCATGCACCATGCAACGTGGTGCAAGAGCGACACAACTAGGGGCGTAACAAAGGCCCCCGCATTGTGGGGGGGCCCCAGGCTTATCCATGCTGGAGTGGGCCCCTTAATCCCCTACTGATGTGAGTGTGAGGGGCCACTTCAGAATGGTTTTGTTACACCACTGACCGCAGCTCAAAAATGGGATATATGAAGCCACGCATGGCCACCTTGCAGGGCTCTGATTGGCTTCATAAATCTTGAGTAAAGCAATGCAGTGCAAATCACTGCGTTGCCTTATTCTGCATCAGGGAGACGTTCTGTGGGTGTTCTCACACAAGATTCATGGACTTTGATTCATTCCCAGATTTACCAGAAGAGGAAGATCAGGGCATGCGACAAAAACTTGTGCCTTGCCAGGTGAGCTGTAATGAGGAGAAATATGTTTATTTCTCAGTTTTACCTCTTTCAACGTGTGCTGCATTCTGCAGCACACAAAGAAAGAGAAAACATGCCTCAGGGGATTGTTTTTGTGCAGGAAGTTACCCCTTCCTGCACAAAACAATTCGGCATACAACGCAGGTATCCTTGTACAATGGAGCAAGCGTGGTAGCGTTGGTGCTAGGCATCCAAAATGGCACCAGCGCAGGGTAAAAAGCCAGGAATGCACTGTATTCTTTTAATTATGGTGCATTCCTGCCCTTTCCCTGTCACGCAGCGCAGCAAATTCACTAGATAGCAATTTAAAAAATCTGGCCCTGAGTCCCTAAATTCCAAGGAGCGGGACTGTGCGGACTAATCTCCAACCTTCCTTTCTTAATTAAGGTGTTGATAAGTGTAGTGATTGCCTACCTGTACACCTGTTCAAACATGAAAGGCCCAATTGAGCACCACTGTGTCGGCTTTAGATCAGAAATAAGGATTAAAAACACCTATGGCATATTTTCTATGATCCGATGCTAGAAATTGACTGAGGTAAAACTACCTCTCTTAGAATGGTTAGCAGCCTTTGATAGTGTGGGCAATCACACACAAATGAAGCAGCTCTTTGAGGTAGGCATGGAGTCAGTGCTGGGTTGTAGCCAGTTGTTTTTTTCCAAATGCGAGCCAGCACTAGAACCTGTGCCCTTCAGATCTACAATGATTCAGCAAGAGTTTTGAGTTGCATAGTGCTCCGTCCTGTCACTTCTTCTCTTCAACATCTACCTCAGTCCTTTGATATTTCTGAATCAATCAGTTGAACTCATGGTGTAAAATTACCCTGAGAGTACCTAGACCATGGTTAATGTGTCGATGCAGAGATCTGGGGCAGCTGACATTGTGTCACTTTGTGTGAGCAGTAAATAGCTGGATGCTGCAGAACAAAATGAAACTGAAACCAATAAAATGGAGGCGCTGTAACTTTGTAAGCATAACATTTTCCGAGGGCTGTCGAGATGCTGGATAACTTTAGCACAAGCCCAGTGCTAATCACTTGAGTTGATAATTTAGGAGTGATCATGCATAAAGGCCTCTCATTGGACACTCATATGTCTAATATTGTTAGAAGAGGGGATTTCCTAGCAGAGTAATTTACAGGAAGTAATATTGGCAACTGATTGGCACTGAGTATTCATTTGCAGGAACAATTGAACATGCGTGAGGAATTAAACCTGTGACTTGTTGGTCTCACACACCAAACTCAGGTGCGCTAACCCACTAAGCTCAATATTCTGAAACCAGTACATGTGTGTGACCTCAAACAAGCATATGTTGCAACGTCCTGATGAGCAGACTGAAAACATACCTTTGCTCAGTCTTTCCGAGATAGAATGAAAAATATTTCATGAACTCATTGTGATTTCACAGAAGGAATTTTAAGAGAATTGGTAACATGTCCCCTTGCCTTTTATATACGGTCCACAGCATTAGCAAGATGCTGTGCATCTTGGAGAAAAGCTGAGAAAACAATTAAAAAAAAATGCTACCCCAACATTTTGTCGCTAAACACATGATCTATTATGCATTTTTACCTACAAAATGACAGCGGTACAGATTTTCATATTTTATCGATACAAGATACATTGGTAGATAAAAAAAAGAAATAGAAGTAGCACAAAAATGCTTTTAAGGTGGATGGCACAGCAGCAATCTACGGACTATCCTCTGCAAAAACGAAAAAACAAGTGTGTGCGTGGGGGTTGAGTTGCAGCAACAGCGAGAAGGATGTTGGGAGGTTGCAGCAATTGGGAGAGGGCAGCTGGGAGGGGAAAGCATAGGGGAGCGGGGGGAAGGGAAAAACTAGCATTCGAGAGAGAAGCAAACAATTGAGAAAGTGAGAAAGTAAGGTCGGGGGAGAAGCACACAAGAGGGAGCCCCATACTGAGGGGGATAAGTTAGAAGCATATGAGAAGCATGAGGGAGAGTACCACAGATCCCGACAGAGTGAGGGAAGAGAAGTACATGGAGGCGATAGCAGCAAAATACATGTACTTTAATGGAGTGAAAGGACACAAGGAAAGAGGCTATGCTTCAAAGGAGTGACAAACACAGAAGAAGAAGGCAAGTTCACCCAATTCAGTAAATAAGAGGGACAATAAATCCAACCAATGGTATACAATGAGCGGGCTCTAAGCCCACTGTAATTTCACAATAGGTATTTCCCATCTGACAAATTATGATTTCTGGGTGAACTTGCTTGAGAGACCCTTGGTACCCTCATGTGCTCAAGACAATACCAAAGCCATACAGTAGGCAAAACATTGCCAACAGAAAGGACTTAGCAAGCATCGCACCATTATACATCTTAGAATCATTGAGATGAAGATAGCTTAAAACTCACAACATCCTAAAGCCCAAAATATTACACCAGAGTTCCTTTCCTGGTTAATGATGCTGTTTAGAAAACAATCTGCATTGGAAAATTATGAACAACTAACCACCCAGCGCAACGACAAACACCTCCGGCAACCCATCTATACACATAAACATCTTGAGCATGATCCAACACAGCTTACTCTCACATTATGCGACTGAACCATTACTAAATTAGACATTTCTGAACTCTCTGCTACTCATACAGAACCAACACCAACCCCAACCCCAACCCCAACCAAACAATCAAACACAATTGGTTCATGGAAGTCTCATAACCATAAGAGATGGCACCCAAATGAACGAAGCAAACACAAGGAGATGTTGGACGGAGCACTGAAACTTTTCAGATACTCACCCCCAGTCACAGATCTGGGTTGAATCATCATCGTTCTTAATCTCACTTTGCCACCCCAGTTCAGATGCAGCTATATGCAAATCAGTCTTGGCCCTGTGCCTCACGAGAACAGTCTAGACCGAACTGCCAAGCCAGGTCTTCCCTGGACCAGAAACAATTATCCTGGGACCGGTTTCAGAGTAACACGCCCTATCAGCCAGGATAGCTTGAATCCAGTGGAAAAGTGAGCAAGGGACCCATGTCTGGGCATCCCCTGCTAACTTAGGGCAAACAAAGCAAACACAAGAATATCATGGACAGAGCACTGGAACTTTTCAGACACTCACCCCCAGTCACAGATCTGGGTTGAATTCATCATCGCCTTGAGCTCACTTCGCCACCCCAGTTCAGACCCAGCAATATGCAAATCATTCTTGCCCCTGTGCTTCATGGGTCCAGTCCAGACCGAACTGCCAAGCCAGGTCTTCCCTGGACAGGAAACAAGCATCCTGCGACCAGTTTCGGGGTAACACCCCTCTTCAGCCAGGCTAGCTTGATTCCAGTGGAAAAGTGAGCAAGGGACCCACGTCTGGGCATACCCTGCCAACTTAGGGCGAACAAAGCAAACACAAGGAGAGGATGGATGGAGCACTGAAACTTTTCAGACACTCACCCCACATTTCCGTGCTTCTTCCATCATCTCCATGTGTTTGCTTTATTCACCCTAAGTTGGCAGGGTATGCCCAGACATGAGTGCCTTGCTCACTTTACCACTGGATTCAAGCTAGCCTGGCTGATGTGGGGGTTACCCCGAAACTGGTCCCAAGATGCTTGTTTCTGGTCCAGGGAGGACCTTGCTTGGCAGTTCAGGCTGGACTGTTCTCATGAGGCACAGTATCAAGACTGATTTGCACATGGCTGGTTCTGAACTGGGGTGTCGAAGTGCTTTGCTCACCCTAAGTTGGCAGGAATGCCCAAATGTTGGTCCCTTGCTCACTTTGCCACTGGATTCACGCTAGCCTAGCTGATGAGGGGTGTTATTCTGAAACCGGTCCCAGGATGCTTGTTTCTGGTCCAGAGAAGACCTGGCATGCCAGTTTAGGCTGGACTGTTCCCATGAGGCACACGTTCAAGACTTATTTGCATATAGCTGGGTATGAACTGGGGTGACAAAGTGAGCTACAGAATGATGATGGATTCAACCCAGATCTTAGACTGGGGATGAGTGTCTGAAAAGTTTCAGTGCCCCGTTCATCATCTCCTTGTGTTTGCTTTGTTCACCCTAAGTTGGCAGGGTATGCCCAGATGTGGGTCCCTTGCTCACTTTTCCACCGGATTCAAGCTAGCCTGGCTGATGAGGGGTGTTACACCGAAACCGTTTCCAGGATGCTTGTTTCCGGTCCAGGGAAGACCTGGCTTGGTGGTTCAGTCTGGACTGTTACCATGAGTCACAGGGTCAAGTCTGATTTGCATATGGCTGGTTCTGAACTGGGGTGGCAAAGTGAGCTAAAGAACGATGATGGATTAAACCCAGATCTGTAACTGGGGGTGAGTATCTGAAAAGTTCCAGTGCTCTGTCCATCATCTGCTTTTGTTTGCTTTGTTCGCCCTAAGTTGGCAGTGTATGCCCAGATGTGGGTCCCTTGCTCACTTTGCCACTGGATTCAAGCTAGCCTGGCTGATGATGGGTGTTACCCCAAAACCGGTCCCAAGATTCTTGTTTCAGTCTACGGAAGACCTGGCTTGGCAGTTTGGGCTGGACTGTTCCCATGAGGCACAGGGTCAAGACTGATTTGCATATGATTAGGGAAAGTCTGTGACACGCTTCAAAATACAATACTTGTTTCGATATAGTATACAATCTTTGTAGAAATCAAAAGCACATATATCATACAAATAACATCAGAGCACAGTGTGGTCGTAGTTGTAATATCTTCTTTAATCCTGAACCGTTGCCTAGCCAAAACATGTTTCATCTGGGGAAGTACCCCACAACTTCTTCAGGGCTGGCAAAATGTACAATAGGACATAATGTATCCTGACACAAAATGATATGTTCACCACATACCATGTTAAAAAAAATGAGAACCCTAAGTGAAAAACGTGCACTTACATCATAGTGCCCAAATACTTCATGGAAGTATAATCTATTAATTATTGTTAACCCACTAAACATTGTGGGGTCTATAGAAAGTATACAAGACCCCCTTTATTTACCACAAATGAAATTCCATGAACGCCAATAGTGGGTGTGAATAAAATCGCAAGATCGTTAAGCCGGTAAAGAGAGTAAGGGAGAAAAGCAAAGACCTGGAAGAGAAAGAATTCTCACTTCCAGTTTGCAAAACATCTGAAGAAAATCCGACGTAATGGTGTGAGTACAGGTCCAAGCGAAGCCCCCCACTTATCATGATTGCAGACGTGAGGAAAGTGGTCCTCGCCTGGTGATAATATGCATGCATACAAGTGAACATGCATCAGAATAACAGGGAGAATATTCCCTGGAGGTCAATGGTTAATCCGAAGTGGATCTAACTGAACATGCAAGAGTACAAGCTTATGCGACACAATAGTGGTGAGAAAATATCCTGAGTGGCTTTGAACGTCAGGCGGAGAGAGATCTAAGAATAATATCCTGGGTGAGTCATGTATTATAAAATGTAGGAATGCACCAGTTGGAGATGAGAGTATCCTACCTTCTGGCAAACTTTTTAAACTGAAGGGCTGAGTACGAAAATGGTGAAAAAGAAACAAAAAGAATATATCAAAATAGAGACCGTTGATTGTGGTGGTATAAGCTAACAATGAGAAGGTGAGACCAAACTCTCACCTTTCTGCCGGTTATACTTCCGACCCGGCTGGTGATATATATATATATATATATGAATCACCAATCCACCTTCCCCAAAGAAGAGGCACGCACACCGGTCTGTAGATATGGGGCTGATTTTAATGACAATTCAAGTCGCCCTCGACCCCACAGAGAAGAGAGACGCGTTTCGCCTGCGCAGCAGGCTTTATCAATCTGAATGGCACCAGCAAATCACGGAAATATATAGTTACCTCCCCCTCCTTCAACCATTAGTAAACATGATGGAAAGACTAGATGCAGGCGGTCACTGGCAGGTTGAAACTGAAAATTGCTCAGTGCCGAAAATCCAAGTGTCAGCTGTTTTACAAGGATCTAAACACAATGGGCCTCATGTAGGTAGCGAAATACCGGTCGGTAACGGCCGATTTTCGGTAAATATGCCGTTACCGACCGGTATTCAGACAAGTGAGATGTAGGAGTCCAAAAACCACTGTTCGGTAAATATGAGGCGGTAAATACCGATTCATAGTTACCGAATGCTAAAATACCGATTCATATTTACCGAATACATAATTAACGAATCGGTAAATATGAAGTGGTAAATATGAAGTGGTAAAAAGTTAAAATGACATGTAGGAGCACTCGGTAATTAAGAAATCAAAGAAAATCGGTAAATAAGAGTCGGTAATTAACACGGATTGAAAGCAGGTGGTAACCAACAACAGTGCAGCTAAGCAATCCCAAAATGCAACAGCGTGGACACCCTGTTAAATGGTAGCGGCAGTTTCAGTCGATAATCTTTCAAGTATTTGCCCGGCGGTAATCGCCTCTCATACCACTCGATAATTTACCAATAAAAGAGGCAGGCGCCGGAGACTGGAAGGCAGGAAACAAAGTTTTATTCCGTCGGAGCAGAACACATCAGATCAGACAGCAAGGTATCGTCACGAGGTGCTCTAACTGCATCTCTGAGACCTGGTCTCTTATACACTGGTTTATTGCTTTATTACACATAGTATATTCTTGAGACTCCCTTGATGCCTGAAAGAACATCCCCTGAAGCCCCGGCTCAGATCCGATCCCACACATAGATACAGTAGAAGTTCCCACCCTACCCGCAGTGGGAGATGGCTATCGCGCAGCAGGGAATTCCGCTAATTCCCGGGGGTGTGTGCAACCGGCCGGGTCTCAGGGGGGTAGGGGCTTTGATTCTACTGTAATCCCTTTGATGTGGGGTGTTTCCCTTACAGTAGGGGCAATAAACTGCATCCGCAGGGCTAGGTGATGGCCTGGGACTAGTTCAGACAATGGGGTGCAGAGGAAGGGGGTTATCAAAGGAGAGGCATGACCATGTATGGGTTGTCGGTCGGAAGTGGTTCCGTAGCAGGGTCGCGCAGAAGGAGAGGGTTTATGGCCTGTATGAGAGAGCGGGGGTGGCCAGCGCGCGGGGGATGCTTGCAGCGCCAGGGGAAAGCGCTGGCGGTCGAGAGTGAGCGGGGAGAGAGTGGGGTGCCTAAAAATGGCGGCCGTGCGTTCGCTTGTGCGTGGTGCTGGGGAGGGGCAAGATGGCGCAGATAATGTTCAGTTTGCGAGCTAAATTTCCACAGTCCTCCCTTTTAACATATCTCGCCAGCTTGTCCGGCCAATATTCGCCTTTGTTAGCCTTTCAGTTACAGTATCGTCAATGTTCGTCACACATTTTAAAGATACAGAGTCGTTTAGGGTAGGCAGGAGTAATCTGACACATTTGTACATTGTCTCATACAGTTTGATAAAGTAGGCGAGGAGGAAGTACATTCAAAGTTGCAGTATAGTCGTGTACATGGCTGGTGTTGTATGAATGTTACTATACAAAGTTACATTTTCTTAACTTCTCAGTGTACAGTCGGAAGTGATTGATGCAACATCATGAAAACTTGATAAGAAGATAGTTAATATAATAAGGTGGTTGGGAGAGGATTTTCAACTTTGACATGGGTTCTTCTTTCCAGTGTCCTTGTTTCATAAAGAGCTATCACTGGTAAGCTCTCATTGTTGTTCTTCTTTCGTTGGCACTGTTGAGCACCGGCGGTGGAACTAAGGTCCAGCTCAAATCCGATTTCTTCACGTGGCAGGGCGTGACCACTCACTGTTCTTTGATCACAGTCCTGTTCCTTAACACAGTTCACCACAGGTACTTTTGAGACAGGGTGCCGGCCTTTTGTTCCTCGGTAGTAGGTCAAAGTCACAGTCCAAATGAAAGAGGAAGAGAGAATGGGGTGGCATGGGATCGGATCAAAAATGCGGACCAAGGAGAGCAGAATCTTTTCAGCACTGGGCCCATCAATCGGGCCCGACGGGTTGAGACTTCAGGCACGCTGGTCAGTGAGCAGGGGCCTCGATGTAGCCCTTCGCGCTCATCGTTCTGATAACGGTGTCTCGTCTCACACCCTTGTTGCTTCGTCGCTTCCCCCTTGGTCGATGTCATAGATGTTTTATGATCCGCAGCCAGACTGTGCGTCACGTCCGACCCCTCTCTTCCGATGGCTGCAGGTTATCCTTGAATAGGTTATAAGAAACGAAAGTCTTAGAGATTTTGGCAGGGAAGACATTTACATACTTCATTTCTCTCTCCCAACCACTGAGTAGTTGCGGAAATGCTCTTATCTGTCACTACATGATTGGTGCCTATTAACTCTGATGTTAATGTGCGTGTTACTAATCTATTAATTACTGCTGTGGTGCAGGGTTCTGTGGGTGTCCCTGTCCATCGTCTGGCCTTCTAGGTGTCGGTTTCTGCGCCTTATAATACAAGGTTTGGTAGTACCCGTAAGTGCGAGGTGCTACTGTCATGCGTTCATGAGTATCCTTTTCATACAGTAGGTGACCCTTTATCAGTTTAAAACAGGGCCATCAGTTGTTTCGTTCGGGATACTCTGAGACGGCTTAGTATAGGGCTGGAGTTATCTCTGGGAGAACAGGGTGCTTTAGACATTCTATTTCGGGCTAATTGGTCAGGGGTAATTCTGGGTGGTGGAGATGGTGTCCTTTAAGAACAAAAACCACTGACATATAGTCCCCGTGTTGAGGGTCAGATTGGGAGACATCAGTCGTCTTACCTGTCCTTTCCTTCTCAGCCGATTTAGGCTTAACGTTCGCAGAAAGGAGAGGTAGTAATCGTGGTAAAGTATGGTCGTTTTTGTTTCTGTCAATTTTGTTCGAACACCACCGTGTTTGGGCCAATTATACACTTACCAAAGAGGTGTATGTCGTTAATTTATTCAAGAAGAAAGAGGACAAGAAAGAGCCTTTTGCGAGGAGGGGGAGAGAGAGAGTGAGAGAGAGAGAGAGAGAGAGAGAGAGAGAGAGAGAGAGAGAGAGAGAGAGAGAGAGAGAGAGAGAGAGAGAGAGAGATGTGTGCATCAAGTAGGCTATTCTGGCGTACATACGACACAAAACGAGAGAGAGAGAGATGGGTAAGATAATAGGCCACTTGGTGCACACACAACATGGAGTAGCATGGGTCTGTTCCATGTAAGAAAACACAAGCGGGGAAAAGACATAAATTCGGTGATCACGTACACACAAATGTCGGATAGGGGGTGACAGTACATGCATCAAGATGGAGACTCAGGGCTGCGTTGAGCACGGGGACCTCTCCTTTCCTGTCCCCTATTTCCTACGCATGTGGCGTACCTTTAGCACTTTGTAGTTTATCTTAGGGGGTGTCTGACCCCTTTATTCTCCTCCCTTTGATCGGTGGACAAGCACTCCAATCATACAGTGACGCTCTCTTCAAGTGATCCAAACATGAAATGCATACACATTCATAGCGTATAATCGTAGTACACACGCACAATCATATCATACGGTTTTTCATGTTCCCAATGATGGTCTGTAATTTTACGCACTATCTCACAACGTTTGTCTATGTTTTCCCTGATATTGAACTCGGTGCGGTCCAGGTCCACTCCACTCTTCAGTCGGAACTTCGTCGTGACCTATAGAGGGGAAATAAGAGGGGAGGGGAGGTGCAGTATTCAAAATACCCCAGCGCGCGCAGACACGAAAGGTTCTACCTACCGCGTACCAGGCTAGCCGCAGGGGTGGGTAATACCACGGACCCATTATTCTTTAGTTCGAGGCAAAGATGCTCTAGTTCATTCATCTCCTAAATTCGCGTTCCCTGGTCGTGCATGTATTTCTCAATTGGTCGTGTATTATGGTGCAGGATACCATACCTTGCATGCGACATGTACCTTAAGTTATAGTTCATTATTGATTCGACAATTCTTGGAGAAAGGGCAGGCGTGATGGGTACGAATTCCGTTAAACAAAAAGATTTTTAGGCAAATTGTGTCTGTATTATCTGTATGCTTTCGCTTAGGAGTAACAATCATTTATTTAAAAGAAAAAAACTTTCAACAACCCAGATGATTAGTCATGACACTGATTTCGTAATTCCTTTTTAAGAAGCCCTTTATTTAAAACAATGTCAGTATGGAAGTACGGGCCTACAGTCGCCATAGACCGGCCACGGTGTGAGAGGCGTCGAGCAACATGAGCAACACTGGATTAACATAAAAATCGGTTCCCCCCTCTCCCCCACCGCCATGTGTGAAAGCATCGCATACATGTATATATATATCTCTTTTTAACACGAATGTCACGTGACTGGAACGCCACAAGGAGTTGTAGGCCACTCCTACATCAGCGCCATCTTAGGGCGGGGTCGGGCCAGTGCACAGTCTAAGTCTTTCCATGAATTAGCAGTTGAACCAGAATCCCTTTCGGTAGTTCGAGAACTTTCGTTAGCGTCAACTTTGCGTCACTGCAACCTTGTAGCAATGCCACGGTTTGTTCTTAGGGCGGGGCAGCAGGCGGGTTCTTCCGCCGACGCTTTACTGTCTCACTGTATCAAGCGGAGGCAAGGTGGCTGCCGCCCGGGGGCAAAAAGAGCAATGGTGGTGGTTTTGTCCTTACCGGAAGTCCGCAGGAGTCGAACGTCAAATGACTCCAACCAATTCTGCAAGGCTGAGGGGAGCGTTCTGTCAAGGGTGGGGCCCATGCCCTAGCAAACAAGCTTTCGAGTCCAGAATTGTCTCACGGTGGGCCAGGCCTGGAACCGGAGGGGTCAACCGCCGGAGTTCAAGGGCAGCAGTAGCAGCAGCTCTTCGGTACAGTCACCGGAGAGGAGCCAGCAGCAGTAACAGCGGCAGTTCGGATGGTACTGCCACCGGGGAGATTCCAGTAGCAGTGACGACAGCAGTTTGGATGGTATCACCACCGGGGTGGGTCCCCGATTACCTTGCTGCGGGGGCCCACTCCTCACGTCGGGTGCTAGCGGCAGTCCTGGTGAACCCGGTGCTTGGGTGGTTGTCTGGCGGCAGCGTGCAGGGGTGCCGGCTCAGCCGAACGGCGAATGAAGTGGCAAGGCGCAACTCAGCTGGCTGACGTGTGAAAGATGCGGTTTGGGGTGCCCTCATCTGCTGGCGAGCCTCCACCTGGGGAGGTGGGGGAGGCTCGTCCGCGTCGCCTCCCCCCGCCAGGGCACCCTCCGTTATTGAAGGAAGAAGTGACTGGGAAGACCCGCACAGCGTGCCAGGGTGAAATTCAGCAGGCCGATGAAAAAGATGGCTGGGTGCAGCTTAGCTGGCCGGTGAGTGAAAGACGGTTGGGTGCAGCTTAGCTGGCCGGCGAGTCAAAGACGGTTGGGGTGCCTGGCAAGCCTCCACCTGGGGAGGTGGGGGAGGTCCGTCCGCGTCGCCTCCCCCCGCCAGGGCACCAGCCCTCCGGCGCTTCGTATAGCCTCCGGCCTATTCGCACAATCGCCCGCCACTGATGTCAAGGGATTTTTGCATGGCTTTTATAGCCCAAAATCAACTAAAAAAGACCGCCCAAAACAGGCCAATGTTGCAACTTCGAGGAAGGAGAGGCGAGGACGGCGTCACGTGGACGTAAATGCTTTGGGATGCAGGTCGCAGCAGACTGTCATGTAAATAGTTGTTTAAAACATGTTCTAACCTGTTCATTTTGCCGGAATGTTGTAATACTTATAATTTATTAAAAATGTTTGACCATACTATTTTGCTGGAGCGTTGTACGTAACAGCGATCTGGTTAGCGTATTCGGAAAAAATGGCGTTGCTTGATTGCACGTGATCCTAATCAAGTGTGGTGACGTTGATGGTGGGTATCAACAAACTTCCGGTTGTGTCTATTGGGGTCCCTATTTTTGTTCAGTTCCAAAAGGACCGGGCACTGGGATTTCCAGTGTCCGAACCCTCTACAGAACGCACATTGATTCCCATCTAAGTTTCTCCGTCCGTTGTAGGGTGTAGGTGTATGGTCTCTAGGGGGTAGCTTTCTAGGGGCGGTTGGTTGGTAATTCTCTTTTGGGGGTTCCCTTCCTATGGTCACCCCTTGCAACTGTGCTATCATCACCCTCTCCTTTAATTCCTTTTTCTTCTTCTCTGACGCCCTATCGTTCTCGTTCTTCTGGTTTTCGTAGTATTGGGCCATCTGGAGAATTGCTGCGGGTTTGGAGGCTGCCCAACTGCTCTCGCTGGTCTGTAGCTTCTGGGAAACTTCTTGAGACAGACCCTTTACATAATTCTGGACAAAGAGGTGGTGTCCGGTTGCGGTGGTCATGTCTTGGCCACTGTAATCGGAAAACACAGTCTCGAATCGGGAGAAGTATTCAGACACATCCTCCTGGGGTTTCTGGCGGCAAGCCGTCACTATCGACCAGTCTACCTTTCTTTCTGGGATTAGAGTCTTCAGCTTTTGTACAATCTTGTCTGGGAGCTCTAAGATGGCTTTCGGGGGTTTCTGTCCAGGTTCTCGCTGCTTGTCTATGGTATCGAGTTGTATCCAGGTATATCCGAACGGCTCAGCGTGGTCAACTTTCCGGATTTGTTTCCACACATCAGCCGGCAGGCATAGCCCAAAGAACAAGTCGATATCTGCCAACGTCATTATCGTTGAGCCTAAGGCTGTACCCAATTCAGTGTAGAAGGCAGTCGGGTTCTTTCTCAAGTCGGGTAGAGTCTTTCTAAAGGTCAAAATATCTTGCCGGTCCCACGGCTGGTAGACCCAGTTATATACAACCCTTCCCTTCGCATCTTGGTGGTTGATGTCGTCGTGTGTTCCCTGACCCCGTGGGGGGACCCAGTAGGGGGCAGCTTCTTTAATGGGCATCATGGCATCGGCCCTTCCTCCCTGGGGCTTAGTTGCTATGGGGGTTTCTGTTTTGGTGGTCTGTCCATGTTCTTTAAGGTGTCGGTAGACCTCGAGTGTACGAGTGAAGAGGTTCGTTACATCGCCCTCTCCTTCTTCCCCAATGTCTACCTTCCTATATAGGGCCGCTAAGCCTTCGGGACCTTTATCGTGGTATCTGTCCTCATATGCATTCAGGGCGTGATAACAGAGCCGTACGACGAAGTGTCGTCTGCGGCTGTCGGCATACGAGCTATACACGTCTGTTATGTACTCCTCACTTTCTTTTCGCTCCACCAGCGTCCCTACTATCCTATCGATTCCTGATCTTTCATCCTTAGTTAATCGATTCATTCTGGTGGACTCTTTCTTTCCCATCTCATGGTCATCTAGCGTTGTAGTCGACATCGGGTTCAGTACAAGAGGCTCAGCCGGCGCGGAGGCCGTGAGGGCCGAGGCCCCTGTACTGCTTTCGCTCGTGTTCGGGGGTTGTGGGTGTTGCACTACTGATTGGGAGGGTGCATACGGAGGGGGCATGTAAATGATCGGGGGACCTAACAGTAATTCGTCATTCGTTCGCTGCTTGGAGGACAACTCAGGGTAGAGCAAAGAAGGGGTCCTAACAGCGTACTGGCCTGAGGTTTCGGGCTCCTGTCTTAGTTTAGTTTCCCTTCTCTCTTTTATGTCTTCTTCTAACTTTTTAGCGGCAAGGTGAGCTGCCTTTCGTAATTCCTTTTCTGCTTTTACTTCTTCCCTCTTTTTCCGTTGTGTCGCTTCTTTGCGCCACATGCCAATACTGTCAAGCATAGTAGGCGTCGTCTTATTGTTACGCAGAGCTACTTCTAGCGCTTCTATCTTGCGGTCGTCGAAGGATCCCATCAGTGGCCACTGACTTTCGGGGTCCTTCTTGGTATATTTATGCCACAGCTTGCTATAAGCTACGGCGACTAGTCCATATTTAGTGAACATGTCCTTATTAGGGGTGCCTTCCAGTGGAGCCGGGTGGTTCACCTCTAATAAGCGGTCCGGGCAGAACCAACTACCAATCAGTGGGGAGAAGATAGGCATGACGGGTTTCAACGGGGACAAAAGTCAGCACTACCTATCTTTCCACTGCTTGCAAAGACTAGACAGAATATCTCTATTCCTCGTTATTTGTAAGCAGAGAATACCTCCAAAGAACCAATATCGAACAACTAGTGTTCGGACAATCAATCAATCAATCAATGGGGAGATAAAGATAGGCACGACGGGTTTCAACGGGGACAAAAGTCTGCGTTACCTACCCTTCACTATTTGCAAAGACTAGACAGAATATTCCTATTCTACGTTATTTGCAAACAGAGAATATCTCAAAAAGCACTATTCTTCAAAACAATCAATGTTCGGACAATCAATCAATGGGGAGATAAAGATAGGCACGACGGGTTTCAACAGGGACAAAAGTCTGCGTTACCTACCCTTCACTATCTGCAAAGGGAGAGAGAGAGAGAGTATTTCTACTCCTCCCCGTTTGTAGACAGCGAATATCTCAAAGAGAACAATCAATGAGCAATACTAGTATTCAAACAATCAATCAATTATTTCGCACTTTTGTCGTATTTCACGACCTTACCCGGACCGCGTGGACAGTTTCTCGTCTTCCGCCTCCAGCGCCCGATCGTCCTCTATTCTCCGTATTTGCCGCGGCACTCCTGATGGTTCCCAGTCAGGACCGTAGATCACTCGAGAGAGGTCTGCTCGGAACCAGTGAAGTTCGGATGATCGGCTGCCAGACGAGGGTCTATTGGGCAGGAGCTCTCCCGATCGTTGCAGTCGTTCACTCTGTCGTCGGGACCTCTCCCACTGGATCCACGTGTCGCTGATGGGCCCCACGTTTGGGACGCCAATTGTTAAATGGTAGCGGCAGTTTCAGTCGATAATCTTTCAAGTATTTGCCCGGCGATAATCGCCTCTCATACCACTCGATAATTTACCAATAAAAGAGGCAGGCGCCGGAGACTGGAAGGCAGGAAACAAAGTTTTATTCCGTCGGAGCAGAACACATCAGATCAGACAGCAAGGTATCGTCACGAGGTGCTCTAACTGCATCTCTGAGACCTGGTCTCTTATACACTGGTTTATTGCTTTATTACACATAGTATATTCTTGAGACTCCCTTGATGCCTGAAAGAACATCCCCTGAAGCCCCGGCTCAGATCCGATCCCACACATAGATACAGTAGAAGTTCCCACCCTACCCGCAGTGGGAGATGGCTATCGCGCAGCAGGGAATTCCGCTAATTCCCGGGGGTGTGTGCAACCGGCCGGGTCTCAGGGGGGTAGGGGCTTTGATTCTACTGTAATCCCTTTGATGTGGGGTGTTTCCCTTACAGTAGGGGCAATAAACTGCATCCGCAGGGCTAGGTGATGGCCTGGGACTAGTTCAGACAATGGGGTGCAGAGGAAGGGGGTTATCAAAGGAGAGGCATGACCATGTATGGGTTGTCGGTCGGAAGTGGTTCCGTAGCAGGGTCGCGCAGAAGGAGAGGGTTTATGGCCTGTATGAGAGAGCGGGGGTGGCCAGCGCGCGGGGGATGCTTGCAGCGCCAGGGGAAAGCGCTGGCGGTCGAGAGTGAGCGGGGAGAGAGTGGGGTGCCTAAAAATGGCGGCCGTGCGTTCGCTTGTGCGTGGTGCTGGGGAGGGGCAAGATGGCGCAGATAATGTTCAGTTTGCGAGCTAAATTTCCACAACCCTGGCAGCTATGTACGTCATTGCAAGGCGCCTACGTCTACAGGCAGCAGGACTGAGGGTTTGGTGACGGAAGGAACGCATCCACAGACAGCGCATCACACTATTCCAGCTGACTGATGCAGAGATACATGAGAGGTACAGGCTACACCCCGAAACCATCATGGACTCAATCAGGGACCCGCACCCACTCCTGGACCAGCCAATAAGAAGGGCGCACGCCATACCCCCACATGTGCAGGTGCTCTGCAGCCCACATCTGCTGGCATCCGGCATTTCTCAGGTGGTGACAGCTGCGGTGGGTGGTGTATCCCAGAGTTGCCTGTCCCGTTCCTTCAGGAATTTCTTCCACCATTATATTGGCTGCATTGATGGGACACACATCCCACTCTGTCCACCAGCTGACACAGAGCACATCTACAGGATCAGGAAGTCCACCCACTCCATCAATGTGCATACCGAATGGAATGATGTTGTGAATGGTCCCGTGGGTGGCAGAACCAAAAGGTGCGCGTATGCTATTTACAACGAGGTCTGCAAGTTGTCGCACAGTGAGGCGGCTTCCAGACTGAGAGCTATTGACCAAGCAAACATGGAGAAGGCCTAAGCCGTTATAGATATTAGCTCTAGCACTCTCACTTCTAGGATTCATACATGAGACAATAGGCACATGCAAGTACACGGCGCATGCAATGTACAAGCCCCGATTTTGGCGTGCGTTCTACGAGGTATCCCAGTGCCTGTGATTACACCTTCTTTCACTGTGCTTGCAAACGGTATTCATTTAATTATGATTAATGAAGTTTGCTGCGGGATGTGAGTGGTAATCCCGTACATAACTGTCTCGCATGAAGTTGTCTGCTGCAATACTGTTCTTTTTCCACCCCCGCATGGGCGGCGGGATGTTTCCATCTGGCCTTCGATTCCAACCTTGAGAGCAGAGTCCAACAAGTTGAGCAGAATAGAGCGCCATTGTCCCACAAAGAGGTGCCTTTGACTTCCTCTCGTGAAATATTTGTCCTTCACGTTGCTACTACGCGCACTGAGGAACAGGCGCCTCTGAATACTGACCTCCCCCTGCATTTCGGCTCTTTGATCCAAAGTATTATCAATGCCTCGTCCACGACCGGCCTGGCTCAATTTTTTTTAACATGTGGGGCTCGGGTCTCGTGACCTCTTTCCAAACTATTTTTGGTGTAATTCCGGCATTTGTTCATTCACTGTTCTCGAGCATCTTTGGAGGTGTTCCGCTGCTTCTGGCGCTGGTGGCAGGTGTGCTGCTTTTACTTTTCATACTACGGAATGGCTGCTCCTACTGTGCCACACGAGCACCTGTCCCGTCTGCATCTTCTTCGTGATAGGATGCTTGACTTCTATGGTACTTTGCCATTGGCGACTTTGAGCCTGGCTTATGGATTATCCTTCAGGTATTCCTACTTCACCTGCGTACAACCTGTATTACACTGCCTGGATTGTCCCTTTGAATGGCCTCTGGATTTGTGCTTGACCAACATGGTGTCTCCGGTGCCGGATTTCGATCGACTGATGCGGCCCTTAGTGTCTCACGAGTTGTCCTGTTCTGGTGTCCGGATCATGGCGTGTGGAGCGGCGCATGGTATCCTGGGTAATTGGGACATCTCAGCGGCAGCCTACGACTTCTTGTCCATGAGCTATTTGGAGGAACATTCCGGGTGCCCTCTGATTGTGCTAGAGGCTCCGTTGGTTGGAGAACACGTATGTTCCTTTTCTTTACTCAATTGGATGGCTGAGACTTTTAGTGGCCCTGAAAACGATTGCTTGTTGGAAGCCGTGGCCACATATGCTGCCTATACATTCATGGATTAACTGGATTGTCGTCCATTGCGCCTGTGCTACTGGACAGCACCCTGGCGCAACATTTATTTCTTTTCTTTCTCGTTTTTCTCTTCCTGATGGTCTGCTTGAGTTTTTTACTATACTTGCATTGTGTTTTTTGGAATTGTATGCTGCAATTAATTGGACTGTAGGACTTTGGCGCTGCATTGGTTACGCCCTGTTCTGCTCTGACGAAACTGAACTCTGCGTTCTCTCTTTTCTTGCCTATTACATGTTGCTTCGCTCAAGGGGGCGTGTAGTGAGTTCTCCCTGAATACGTACATGCATTGTTCAGTTGGCATAACCACGTTGAATGTTATGTAGCCATATTTGTGTCTTTGCACACGACACTGCGTTTACATGTTCTTTCTTGAATAAACTGCTGACTCGAGACTTCCTTCCGACGAGTGCATTCTGTTGTTCCCATCCCAAGCTCTGCGCAGCGACCTTGGTCTGTACATGCTGTGACACACAGTCTGGAATTTTACACAATGCATGTTTTCCACTCTAGGTTGTTCGACCCACGATTTAGCCATGGCACACGCGCAGCTGCACATACCTGACAGTTGGTGCTTTTCATATCTCAGACATCATGTTTATTATTCAGACCGAAGACGAGCCTTCCTGCGAGGAGACTCCTGATGCTCCTGTGATGTGATTTCACTACGCTGATCTTTGAGGTATGGGGTCCCCTATTCAAGCCTGAGAGACCTTCTATAATGACATGATTATGATATTGGCTACTTAGTTAAGGGAAGGTGGTAGTATCCTCGGTATTTTCCGATTCGCTAAATACCACCTCGGTATTTACCGATTCGGTGGATACCACCTCGGTATTTACCGATTCGGTGAATTCCGATTCGTATTTACCGAATGTTACCGAATCGGTAACTGTTACCGAATTTTTACCTACATATAACTTACCGGTTCTAATTTACCGATTCGGTACGGCTCGGTATTTATGAACCGGTAAAATTTATTTACCTACATGAGGCCCAATGTCTCATAAGCCTGCTGAGCTGAATAATATACATGGATAATCATTCTACATTAACATAATATGAAAAATAAACGTAGCATCTGATTATTAGGGGTGGGAGCATATGCTGTGGATGTGGTGTCATTTCTCTCAACATTTGCTGCCCTGATTCAAATGGATAGCAATAATAAAAAATGAAAACTGCATAAATGCAGAGCATAAAAACGGGCTGCACACTGGAATGAGACACTCGCTATGCTAAAATTGAGCAACAGAAAGCCCAGCCATCGAGATGTAATTGATTGGTCCCGTGAGGAATGGGACAAAATTGAATTGACAGCCTGCAATTGTACATCGTGAGTAAACCCATTGCTGGCCTCACATAGAAGGGTGGTCCAATGTCCATGGTGCTGTGATTTTTGCTGTCCCTAAGGAACTACGGGACCCATAATTCCCTTTGCTGGCCTTGGAATACCAAAGTCCGTTTTCAAAGTAGACCGGCAAAAATGGGTTCGAATTTGCAAGTGTCTGTTGGGATGCCCAATCGAAACGGGTGTTCTAGATTATGTCCAGAGTTTAGGCATGGGGATATTAGCAAAGTGTCACACCACCTGAATTCGGCAGCAGCTCGAGGCATGATTCCTGAATGAGCATGCCATGGAGGTCGGGGGAGACTGGTATACATCAAGCATAAGCAAGCCATAACAGACCTCACCGTTTCCGCATCAGCTTCTACGGTATCCAGTCTCCAAAGGGCGCCAATATACTAGGTGAGGCTTTTCAAGCATTGGAACACAGATTTGCATGCTGGCCGTCGGTCACAACCACCTCGCTCTGCAGTCTTCAATTCCATAGCTGTCATCCTCGCTCCATTCGTCTGGCGCGTACTCTGGGTGCTCCGCTGTGTAGCACTATCGTACTCCTCCCAACACCATTGCGGTCAAAGCGGAGCCACATGGTGACTGGAGGTGCGTGGAGAACGCCAACCGCCAACGTTCGAAAATGATATGAATCACCAATCCACCTTCCCCAAAGAAGAGGCACGCACACCGGTCTGTAGATATGGGGCTGATTTTAATGACAATTCAAGTCGCCCTCGACCCCACAGAGAAGAGAGACGCGTTTCGCCTGCGCAGCAGGCTTTATCAATCTGAATGGCACCAGCAAATCACGGAAATATATAGTTACCTCCCCCTCCTTCAACCATTAGTAAACATGATGGAAAGACTAGATGCAGGCGGTCACTGGCAGGTTGAAACTGAAAATTGCTCAGTGCCGAAAATCCAAGTGTCAGCTGTTTTACAAGGATCTAAACACAATGTCTCATAAGCCTGCTGAGCTGAATAATATACATGGATAATCATTCTACATTAACATAATGTGAAAAATAAACGTAGCATCTGATTATTAGGGGTGGGAGCATATGCTGTGGATGTGGTGTCATTTCTCTCAACATTTGCTGCCCTGATTCAAATGGATAGCAATAATAAAAAATGAAAACTGCATAAATATATATAGATATATAGAACCTTCTTATATGTTGTCCAGGTGATGGACTACAATTTAAGTGAAATTTAGGTTTGCTTTGACAGATGATCGTTCAGTCCTAAATGGTAAGAAGTGGGCAGAGCTATAAAATTACGAGCTGGGAGAACTAGGTAACTATCCATAACATTAATGCAACAATGTCTGAAAAGGGGCTTGCCCCAAACTCTCACCAAATAAGGTCGATATTCTTAACGTGGTATTCAAATTGAAATAAATAAGTCTTCAGATGCCGAGTACGGATATCTGATACGAAAATTGTCAAGAAAACTATGTCAGAACCCCCATCCAGGATCGCTATCATGGAGGTGCCCCCTTGTCAATATCCACTTACTTTAGACAGCAAGTACGCTGGCCACGCTATTCCAGGGTTCCTGAATATCCCGGATGCAGTTTCCTAACAGTGGTGAGGTACCAATGTAGACAGTGAATTCTGGAGACTAGACCGTAATCTTGGAGCGGTAGTGTCCCTGTCTACCTACCGGAAGTGGCCCGCTATGTAACAGACTCCCTGGAAATACGTCAAATAGGCGTGTCCCCTAGATAAATAGAAAACTATATATATAATGAAAACTAAAGTTATACAAAGTAAAGGCATGAATGCCTAATTGAAAGTCACTTACGAGACGGCAATAAAACCGCAAATAATAATAATAATAAAGGAAGGTGGAAAAGGAGGTGTGAGAAGTGCAGATATATTCAGGAACATGAGTGCACATAATGGGAAGGACCAGTGCACATAAACATTATGAGACTGTGGTGATGGAATGAGACGTAATACAAATGGATTGCATAAAACCCATGGGTTCATGGGTGGTGGGTAAAAGGCAAGAACCACGGGACAAGCAGTGAGCATGCGGGTGTAGGGACAATTGGAAACAGATAGAGTAAGTATGTAGCTCACCGGAGACACGGCTTAACTATCTAGCACATAAGATTTGCAACACTGTACATGTATATTTAGTGTATACCTATTACTTATAACTAACATGTGACAGAGATAAGAGTACAATCAACAAATAAAAATACATAATGTAAATTGTAGAGTGAACATATGTACATCGTTCAAAATTAAGTGTGAATGGTCAAAAAGCAGTTGGAAGCACATGTATTAGACTACAAGACATGTGTCCCTGTGCAGATCTTATGTATCCCAGCCACAAAGGACACCAAAGTTACTATGCACATCCAATGTTAAGGGTATATCTTAAACATGTGGATGAGAAATTGCCTCTGAAAATACTGCATCTCGTGGTCCGTGTTCAAGCCACATTCCACCATTCTCAGATGCATAATCCAAGTTGCCTCTGTGCAACGTAGTTTCAGCTCCCTGTTTCCCCCCTCAAATTCAGCAGAATTATTTCAATCCCAAAGAACGAGAATTGCTTATGGGGTCCCTGTGCTGCGCACTCCATGGCATGAGTTGCCATGGGATATTTGTCATCACATTGTTTCAGTGCCCTAGCATGTTCGCTGATTCGCTCCATCAACATTCTAATGGTGCTGCCCACATATAGTTTCTTGCACTTGCATTCAATAATGTACACAACATATTTTGAGGTGCAATTGATGTTGTGTCTGATCACAAATTCACGTCCATCCTGTCTAGTCACTTTTTTAATTGTCTGATGCCCACCTACGTACTCCACATGATCCACATTTTTGGAAGCCTAGTGAGTGTTGGGTAAGCCAATTCCGGTCTCTCTTGTCATTTGGGACGGTGGGACTAAGAATAGTCCTCAAAGTCCTCCCTCTTCTGTATATGATTTGGGGTCTGTGAGTGGTAAACTCATCTAGTGATTTGTCTGCTCTTAGGATATTCCAATGCTTGTTCAAGTTTCTCACTAGGATATTCGCTATCCCATTGTAGTTAGTGACTAGTCTGACTGGTTGGATGGATGTAGTCATTCTACTCTTTTCCATTAGTGTCTCCCTCCTTGACAATTTCAGAACTCAATGTTCAGCTTTTCTTATGTGTTTTGTGTTGTAACCCCTCGCTTTGAATCTAGTTTTCATTTTACTCAAGCATGAAAGGAACTCTTTGTCTTCACTGCAGTTCCTCCTTGCTCTGGTAAATTCTCCATAAGGTATTGTCCTGATCTGATGGGGTGGATGAGAGCTGTCAGCGTGCAAGATAGCGTTACAAGCTGTCGGCTTGCGATGTAATTTGCTGTGCAGTCCTCCATCTCTTATGTATAGTTCCACGTCTAAGAAAATTATGTGTGTCCTACTGTGATGGTGTGTAAATTTAATGTCCCATGTGTTGGTGTTCATGTACTCATAAAATTCGAACAACTTCTCCTCAGTGCCTGACCATAGTAGTAGGCAGTCATCGATATATCGCCCCCAGTTGCAATGTTTTCATTCCAAGAACTACCTCTTTGGCTCCATATCCAATCATTCTCCAAACTCCTCCTGAAGAGGTTGGCAAAAGATGGGTAAAATTTAGAGCCCATTGCCACCCCTTGCTTCTGTTTGTACCATTGACCCTCAAAGATAAAGTAATTATTATTAAGGATTAACTCCATCATTGTCAGCAACATCCTGGTACGTTGCCATTGTGTTGCTGGTCTTTTACGTAAATCCCATTTGATATCCTGCATGCCTAGTATGGGTTTTATACTGGTGTAGAGGGCTACCACGTCTAATGTCGCCAGAATTATGTCTTCCTCCCATGTTAGATCAGATAGGATACTTAAAATATGTTTTGTATCCCTAATATAGGAGGGGAGGTTCTGTACCACGGGTTGAAGAAACAGGTCTACATATTCCGCCAATCTTTCTGTAGGACCTCCTATGCTAGACCCCATGGGTCTGCCCAGTGGAAATGGAAGATTCTTGTGAACGTTGGGCAAGGTATAGAGGCAGGGAAAAGTAGGTCTGTACACCTTGAGGTACAGATGTTCATCCTCGTCTAACAATCCCTAAGAGTACCAATCTCTAAAGTATCTGTTGATCTGAATAGTGAGGGGGGCAATAGGGTTCATTTCCAATTTCTCAAAGCACATATTGCCATTTAGTTGTGTTATTGTTTCCAGATTGTAATCTTCCCTATTTATTACCACAATCTTTCCCCTCTTTGTCCGCTTCACAGATAATGATCTGATTATCAGCGGTCAGAAGTTCCATTGCTTCCCTTCCCCTCTCTCTAGATTGTCAGAACCTCTTGTCCTCTTGTGCCTCAGTTTGTGATCGTATTTGTCTAGGTCCTTCAACACCAGTCTGTAAAATGTATCTATTGTGTGTTGCCCCCTGGTAAAGTTGCAGTCCATTTGGATCTGGTCTTAAGTCCACTAGCTATTGAATAGTCTGTGTCCACATTCAGTTGTCTTAAAAGATTGTCCATATTACTTGGTGATTGTTCCAGGTCTGTGATGGATAACAGGAGTTGAGTATCATAAATATCATGCTTAGAACATCTGACGTAAGACAAATAGGAATATTTTTACTGCTTTTATTCGATGTAGGGTTGTTCATAGAGAATTTTTTCAGTTTCAGATTTCTAACAAATTTGAAAAGATAAATTTGAACTTTGCTAAGATCCCCTCTTTCAACTGGACTGAAACCCAAACCTTTCTTAAGAAGTGAAATCATGTCATTAGTGAGTGCCTTGGATGATAGGTTGATTACATCCACCCCAATCTCTTTGGAATTATTTAATTCCTCTTGTGTCCTGGTCTCAAGGTCATTCTGAAATCGTCTTGTCCCTGCTCTTTTCCCTCTACGGGTTTTCTTGTTTGATCCGCACGTCTGGGTTGTGTCTTGTTGCCCTTTTTTATTCTCTGCACCTCCCTTAAAAAAGAGTTGCCTGGTCTGTTCTCTCCTGATGTGCTTGCTGTATTTTCTACCTCACTGTCACTCGTTGGGGGAGCACTGATGGATGTTGAGCTAGAGGAGATCGAGATAGTGTCATGTTTTGATAGTCTACCTCTCTCCTGATCACTCATTAACAATTGATCATACTTCTTTGCAAAAGTAAAATCTCTTCCCTCTCTGTAGTCAATCTGATCCCTCTTTAATTTTCTTGCCTTCCTTTGTTTTATATCCTCCTGATGTTTTTGTAGGACCTCTTTGAGAACGGTGTAATTTTTTTCTGTGGCCTCTTGTAAGCCTAAATCCCCAATTTCCCCCTCTAAGGTGTTGATTTCCATCTGCAATCTCGCTACTTTGCGATTGGCATTTTCAATTAAAATGCCCATTAAGGTGTTTGAGTTTGAGTGCCTCCTCCCATTGCTTAAGCTGATCATCATCGAGATCATCCTATGTTGGGAAAATTTGGGCCCTAAGGCCCCTAGAAATTCTGTTCAGTCTGAGGTATTGCTTAAGCATCACCCCATCCCACTATTTGCTGTTTCATTTTTCTTTAATCTCTCTAATTTCATAAATGTTTCTCTGAGTCCTCCGTTCCGTAAAGGGTACCCAGTTTTGCCTTTAGCCAAGCTTTGAAACAGCTCCTCCGCAATTTTGTCTCTGTCCATAGTGGATAAGAAAGTTTAGGTAATAGAAGTAATTTGCTATGCTGAGGCTGCCCCTACCACTTTCACATAGTGAAGCAGACACAAAAGAGGGGGGGTTTCTTAGGTGTGGTTGGAGATGGCGCCAATCAAGTGTGTGTAAAATATATCATAAGCAGGTAAAGCGTTGCAACAGGTGAGGGAGAAAGCATAAGCCCTCCAAGAATGAGACCCTAATGTTGTGTGTAGATTTAGGTTCCGCATATAGGTTTCCCAATTTATGCCATTATATAGGTACAATTCATATTGCCCTTACTTCGGCATAGAAATTCCAGCCCTTATTTAGGCATTGTCCATGCTAACCAAGTACAGGCATGGTCTCCTACATCCGTCCATCCACGTCACAATGAGTTCTTGGAAAACCAGACTCTTAGCCTTTAGGAATTTCCCTAGCTTGGATATTGATTCCTCCGAGAACTCATTTAGTATGCATGAACATCTATTCCTTAGGGGTTCATTCACGACGTTCCGATGCCCGACTTTTACGTCAATACAGGCATTCCTAAACACCTTCAAGGTATAAATATACCTGCACTTGCCCTGCAAACTACGGTTCCGGCACGATCTAAGGTATGGAGCAGACTAGAACTTAGAGAAACTTTTGGCAACACTTGGCAAAACTAAAACTATAGCTATAGTTAGCTATACTTTAGAAAACTGAACAAAACAAAGAGAGTGCCAGTGCTGCACTAAACTTTCAGAAAAAGTTTTTAAACATGAACTGAATTAAACACGTCCATTTTTGCCCATTTTTTTGGTTGATTTTAATCAAAAATATTTTTATGCAAATTTTCTTATTATTTTGCACGGTTATATTGAAGTGATTAAAGCATTAAATAATCAAAAAATACAACAAATTATTACAAACGGTACATTCCTAATATTTACACTACATTGACACATATAAATGACATCACCACTAGCGTACCTCAATCATTCAGACAACAACAACACTCAAAAATACACAAAATACTGACTAAACACCATAAAACAGACAATTTACACTTGTATGTACAAAATACATCAGGCCATCAGCAAATAACACTTGCAGTACTTCTAAACGCTTATTTTTTAGTTGTTTTAGCAGATGATTGGCCAAAGGCGAAGATAGGTCAAGATAGGTCTACGTGTTTCGAATCCCTTCACCGGGGACTCTCATCAGGACACAACACTGAATTAGACCAGTTGGCCCCTCAATACTCAAAAAATTAATTAACCATTCACCTATAATCGGGAGCCTTACCTAGAACTTGAAAGTACGCAACCCAGGCTTTCAATATGAAACGAAATTAACGTCCAACGGAAAATCTGTGTATAGTAGAGTAAGAGTTTTCAGAAGAAAGACAAGATCAAAGAAAAGATCAAGCGTCAAAGCTAATGTCTGATGGCACCGAGGTGCAGTGGTCTAATGATCGAAATCTTACTTGTTAGGGCAGAAGGTGTCTCGTAGGTACGTATATATCCTTACTCGTCCTGGTCGGAGTTGGCTATGCTTCCGTGCAGAAAGCGGCGTGGAAATTGATTCGCCAGCTAAGACCTGAGGGCAGAAGGCAATTGTAGTCGTGAGACCGCGGATCTTTAACCCCTTCAGCGCTGCGGGAATTCCCCCGCGGTGCTGAAGGGTTCGAGCGCGGGCGGGCCCATGACGGAACGGTTCCGTCATGAGCACAGCGCAACCGATGCTCATGACGGAACCGTTCCGTCATGGGCATGGAAGGGGTTAAACTATTTAAACAACCACGATGGTTTTGTTCTGTGTGGTCTCCGAGTCGTGTTTACCTCTTTGTTGAAAATTTGCATAAAAATATTTTTGATTAAAATCAACCAAAAAAATGGGCAAAAATGGACGTGTTTAATTCAGTTCATGTTTAAAAACTTTTTCTGAAAGTTTAGTGCAGCACTGGCACTCTCTTTGTTTTGTTCAGTTTATATGACTTGGCCTTGCTGCCATCGAGTCAAAACCCAAGCTTGTTTTGCTAGTATACTTTAGAAAACAGCACCTTCTTCTTACCTCGTACAACACTTAGGTTAGGTACACAGGGGTAGAAGTATTTAGAAGCATCAGATGAGTATTCACCTTTTAGCCTGTGTTATTTATGTATGTATTTTAATTAATATATGTCATAGCTACAAACCATGCTATTGCAGTATTATTTTATCTTACTGCTAACTGTGTACATATTGCACTTCGCAGCCTGTCTTACGATTGTAGCAGTTCATATCTCTTGAATGAGAAATAAGACTGTTCAATAAACCCTTTTTATTGAAACGCCCGTCTCTCTATTTCTGTGCAACTCTGTAGAAATGAAGCATGCACTATTGACTGAGTGAAACTGTTATCTATTGTTTCCACGGCTCTGAGATTGTTCCGACTCTAAGGGAAACAAAGTTGTCATGTTTATGCGGTTGTCAGAAACAAAACCCTTCTCGTGTATTCGAGAAGTTTCTAGTGACCTCTGAGTTAGCTGGCACACACACACAAGTAATTAAGTTTAACCCCTTCGGTGCTCATGACGGAACGGTTCCGTCATGAGCCACGGTTGAGCTGTGCTCATGACGGAACCGTTCCGTCATGACCACGCCCGCGCAGGAAAAGATCAGCACAGCAGGGGAATCCGTCCAGCATGGAAGGGGTTAATGTACTCGATAGAGACATACTGACCTCAGTCCTATGTCAAAACTATAGTGTATATTATTCCAATGCGCAGAGCCTATCAGCGATATAGGAACTACACTACACTAATGTCAACGTATGATTACGGCAAGTATGTGCACACGCTACAAAAAATGTTTTGATATAGTATACAATCTTTGTTGTTGGCTGGTTCTGAACTGGGGTGGCAAAGTTAGCTAAAGAAGCCAAAGTTAGCTAAAGAACAATGATGGATTAAACCCAGATCTGTGATTTGGGGTGAGTGTCTGAAAAGTTTCAGTGCTCTGTCCATCATTGCCTTGTGTTTACCCAAATGAACAAAGTGCAACGATTCTCAAAACTACGAACAATAAGAACCATGTGGCTGATGATGTTAAACAGCTTTATGTTGGGTGCCCAGCCTCTGAGGCAAGACGTGGCTTCCTGTGCAAACGTGCATTCGGTTCAGAGAGTTCTGTCTCAACTGCAATACTTTTGTTTCTCAGTGAATGGCTCAAAAGATCTTCGCTCTGCCTCTAAGATTCTCTTCATTTTGCGCCATTTATGCAGTTTTTCCCTTAGATTACTAGGACCTTCTTCGTTGAAGGCATTGATGTTTGATATTATTCAGCTGCAAAATATATATTTTTTTAAATCCTTGGGGGCATATTAGCAAGAACGGCGTTAAAATTATCGCCACTTTAGCGGCAGGAAACTGCCGTTAAAGTGGCGATAATGGGCTTGATAATATGCCATTGAGAATTCTAATTGAATAGTGTGGGGATTCCTAACGGCCAGCTTTGCATCTCTAATGAGATGCAAAGTGGGCGTTCCTGACCTAACATGACAGGAGAGATGTCGCTAAGCGACATTTCTCCTATCATCAAGCCCCACGCTATGAACCATAGCGTCAGGAAAAGTAGCGATAACCCCTGTTATCGCTACTTTCCTTACGCCTGCTTCAGGACTGACTTAGCCATGATAGCCTATGGTAGGTGGATATCATGGCTAAGTTTGTGAGTCCCTATCAATAAACTAACACCACATTGCGTGAGATTATCGCTGGGTTTCCAGCGATAATCTCACGTTAGGCAGTTAGCGTGAGGATTTTTATCGCTGAGGAGATAAGCGTTGCTAATAGCACGCTATCTCAGCGATAAAAATCCACGTTACCCGGCGATAATTATCCTCACGCTAAGAGCGCTGAGCGATAATTATCACCGGGTGTTGCTGATATGCCCCCAAGTTTCCTAACTTCAGTTTGGCGTTTTTCATTTTGAACTCTGAAAACTCAATTTATAGCGTTTGGAAACCACATGGGATTAGAATGCTCTATGCGTTTCTCTCAGTTGAGTTCAAACGCCATACTAAGACGAAGACGATATACAAATGTTAACATAACATAACGCAACACAACCTAACGCAACATAACATAAAATAAACATAGCATACAGAGTCCGCAATGAACTTCAGAGCGACTACACTCAATTTCAGAGGATGGATCTTTCAGTTACTCACATTCTTTTCTTTAGTCACCAGATGGCGCTGTAACCCCGTTTAAAAAATGCTGGGCTGTCAGAATTAATAGTCTTTCCCTGCTGGCTCCCCGCCTCCAAAAATCAATTCCTCTTTCAAGGCAAAACCTTTTATAAATGCGGATTGTCAGGGCTGCGTCTGTTGCCTCATTTCTGGTATCTGTGAGCCGTCTCCTTCACAGCTCCTTATTTGGGTTCCGATCTTACTTCATAAAGCAGAAAGCTCAGCGGGTTAATCTCCTGCAGTCAAAGTTTCTCTGTATATGCCATGGGTTCACAACCAACCGGGAATTATAGATATCCTTTCTTTTACGTGAGGTCGATAAAAATGCAGTTTGGTATGGATAATATCTCCACCTGTTATTTACTTCTAAACAGCTGAAGCATCATTAAATTCACTATGGGCCAGATGTTTCAAACAGTTTTCCGATCGCAAACGACTGGATTCGCAGAATCGGATCGTTTGCGCCTGGAAATATGCCTTATGCTGGCACATGCATCAACAAAGACTTTTGCGATTCCTTAATTGCGACTTTTAAGGAATCGCAATTAAGGAATTGCAAAAGCCTATGCATGTAGGAATCGCTATAAAAATAGCAATTCCTACAAATTCCTTAATTGCGACTTGCAAATTGCGAGTCGCAATTAAGGAATGCCGTCCCAATCATTCCTATGGGCCTCCAGGCCCATAGGAATGATTTGGACGGAGATTGCATGAGCAAATTGCGAGTACCAGTAGGTACTCGCAAATTGCTCATGCAATTTCAAGGGTGCAAGGGTGTCAAAATGACACCCTATTGCACCCCTCAAATTGATCTGTGCACATATGTTGCACACACACATGCTCTAAGGGCATGTGTGTGCGCAACATGAAACTTTGAAAAATGCACAAAAGTGCATTTTTCAAAATTTTTGCAAATTACAATGAAGTTCAACTTCATGGTAATTTGCTCCCCCTATTAGCGAAATCGCTAATATTTTAACTTTAATGCATTGCATTTAAGGAAGCTCAATTTGGGATTCCTTAAATGCAATCGCAATTTAAGGAATCGCTATTTAGAGATTCCTTAAATTGCGATTTTTGCATTTGGGATGATGCATCCCAAATGCAAAAATACCGGTCGCAAAGGGGCAGATTCTGCTAATCTGCCCGTTTGCGACCAGTTTTCTCGTTGATGCATGTGGCCCTTTGTATATATTGCGCCAGATGCATGCAAAGAAATTGTATTGGTTAAAGAACCGAATCGCAATTTCCGACCGTTGAGACTTGCAATTAGCCTTTCAATATGTACAAAGGCTTAAATATGGGGAGAGGATATAGGCTTACAGCTAGAGCTGCTGACTTTGGAGTTTGGGAACCAGGTTCAAGCCTTGGCCTTGGCTCAACGTCCTGTGATTCTGGGCAAATCACTTACGGCCACATGCATCAAGCATCCGCAGAATCGGCCCCTTTGCGACCGATATTTTGCCATTTGGGATGCATCAATCTAAAGCAATTTGCAAAATGGGTAATCGCAAATTTTGCGATTACCTATTTTGCAAATGTAGTTAGGGAATCGAAATTTGCGATTCGCTATTAACGAATATGTAGGAATCACAGTTTGTTTTGCAAAACCTACATACATAGGTAATTGCGACTCCTTTAAAGCGATTCCTTAATAATCGCTATTAAGGACTCGCAATTCCTACCTTTGATGCATGTGCCCCATTAATCTCCCTGTGCCTTCCAAAAATGAATGTGACCTTGTGTAACGTAACTGGTGCTCATGTTCGCGCTATATAAATCTGCAAAAAAAAAAAATTAAACGTGGTCGCAAAATGCAATTTCTACCAGGTAGAAATTGCATTTTACGATTGTCTAAACAGAAAATCGCAAATAGGGATTTCCTATTTGCGTGTTTGCGATTTCCTATGCACATGTACAAAGCTTTTCCTAAATGCGAAATGGGCATTCAGGAAATGCTATTGCCATTGACTCCAAGTTGATGGTAACTATGTGCAATTTAAAAAAACGCACCCAAAATTGATTTTTTAAAACGCCATGTAGAGTGCACATGTCCCTAGATCATTTGTGCACTTTTTAAATGCAGCCCATTTTCCTTTAAGGAAAACGGGCTGCCTTAAAAAAAAAGATTGCTTTATTTAAAAAGCATTCACAGACATATTGATCTTCTGATCCCAGCAGGCCACCATCGCTGTGATTTTAGCGATTCCTAACTGGTCACAAATTGTGACCTACCTCATTAATATTGAGGTAGGTCAATTTGCGACCCACTAGGACTCGCTAAATGAAACTCTATGAGTTTCAACGTTAATAATAGCAATTTCCTAATTGCGATTTGCAGAAAATTGCAATTAGGTAATTGCTATTCCCAGTATTGATACATCTGGCCCTATATTACAATAAAGCCCATACTTTGGAGATTTTACTCTGCTTCCCTTAAAATGCACCCATGTCAATGCATCTCAATGGGTATAATACCTCATGAATAATACCCACACATACTCAGAACATTTTAGAAAGCTCCTTCAGACAGAGTAGCACACATGCCAACCATTTAGAAGAAGTAAGGGTGAGATTTTAAAACAATAACCGGGAGAATGTATTTCTCCCATTGACTACTTTTGAAGCAGGTGCAATTTCAGGCAGGAGATAGCCAAAATAAAGCCATTTTTTGCTTTAAACAATAAGGAATTTCCCGCCTGAATCGGGTCTACTAGCATGTATGGATTTCCCTTTGGAGTTCAAATTATGCGGCAGCGGAAGACCAAGTTATGCAACAGGTTTGACTAAATTATGTGTCAAGAAAATGCAAACTTTTCTGCACCATGTGATGCATTCTATGGCAGTGTTATCTCAATATATTCTACCCCTAACACAGATTGATACAGTAGGTATCCCAGACACTATGCAAGACAGAAAAGATTCTTAATAAAGAAAAAAATATACATTAACCATAGATGCGAATAACCAGATTTACAGTCTGGTATTTTTAGCTACTCACTCTCAGTGAGAGTCAGGCATAACATTTCCCTTCTACACTTTCACTTGCAACCCCTTCCCTCTTCCACGCCCCTCCACCCCTTTCAGTCCCCACCTTACCTCTCTTGTTCTCCCGAAGGACTTTGCATCCGCCTAATCAGGCTCTCGATGGGGTGGGGGCCTCTAGCCGCCTTGATGTCCCTTGTGCAGCCTTTCACACCGTGAACATGTGCAGGTCAGGACTGGCCGTAGCGGGCATCGAGCATTTCCCTGGTGGTCTGGAAGGGTGGAGGGCGGTTTTAGAGCCGTGGGGGCAGTTTTTCCTACTGGGGGCCGGTTTTGCAGCAGATACGCAATATCAGCCCCCTGTAAACAAAGCATCAGTGGTGATTCACCCCCCACCCCCACCCCGGCCGGTCCAATAGAATTGCAAGGGCTGATTTGTGCTCTCAGTCCGGCCCTGAACATGTGCTGGGCAGAGGGGTCCATGAGGAGCCATCATTTGTTTACAAAGGGGCAAGATGCAGGAGCCGCGGCACAGAAGGTGTTATAATGCAAACCGCAGCTTCTGAGGGATTTTTAGATCCAGAATTGCTAACACCATGGAATGTGAACACCTGCAGCAAAGCTGCTGTAAATCCGCCGCGTAGCAGACACAAACCAGCAGGGAATCATCCCTGAAGCCTTTAATGGAGCCAGGTCATTCAGTGACTGTCATTAGCCAGATTGAGGTAATGGCCAGTCCTGCATGGGTATATATAATCAGAGTGCCTTGGCCCTCAATGCAAGGGAGAAATGGGTCTCCCTGCTTCAACGGGAGAGTCAAAGACAGCCATTATTGGGTGCAGTGAGCCCTGCAGGCCCCTTGGCCGAAGACACTGCACCTACAACACCAATAGGAATGACTTCTCGGAGTTTGCCCTCGGGCGGCACATGATCACATTAAATGCAAGCTGTATGTAGCACTGAGATAAGCCAGGGCACACGTTGAGGGTATGTTTAGGGTGCACATGGGTAGACAGTGTCTACCCACTTTTTACACAGGGTGGACACAGTCTACCCTGCCAAGAGGCTGGGCTTCCCAGAAATATGCTAAACCTGTGTCATTTTCAGACACTGGGACACATTCAGCAGAGCCTGCACATTGGCTGGTTTCATTCCGAGCATCAACATGCAGGCGGGGAGGGGAGGTATAAGATTCCAGCTGGCCCCAAACCAAAGGCTAAAGTTAAGGGGCCATCAGGCCTCCTTTTACAGAAGTTTCCTGGTTGAGAGCTATGGGGAACCTCACATCTAGATGCAATTGAGGGAAAATAAATGCTCATAGCTTGCAATCACTTCACCGGTACTTAAGAGAGGCATGCTTTTGACTTTATTAAGTCCCTGTATATAAGACATATGCATGCACTGTAAGAATGCCAGATGTGCTGGTCTGTCCCAGTATTTAGACAAATAATTTAAATACCACTATTTTGTTTTATTTCTTTTATAGCGTTACTCTTCCAAATGCAAGGTGTCAGAGTATTTTACAACACATGTACACATTATACATTGACAATAAATCATATGTGTGTAAATCAATGTGCAGGATGTGTTACAGAGGACAGTGAGGGTTACAAGGTGTATGAGCCACATGTCCTTCATAGCTCACTGTGCTATATTAGAAGGACTACAATTTATGACGTGACAGTAACAACAGGATCTAATGTTAAAAGTAGTAACCCACTTACCCATTTACATAAAATAAAATTTGATCATCTGCGTGTTACATAATGTGCTTTGCAGTAAACATATTAACATTATATGCTACTTTGATTTAAAACTGGGACTTGACAGAACACATATCTCTAGCAAATATGTTAACCTCCAGAATTATTTTACCATTATTATTATTCCCTGAGATTTACTGTGCACACAAATATCTCTGCAGCAGGTTTCTTAACCCCCATATTTTAAACTGCAGACTTTGCAAGCAGTTAAACAGAACAGATTTACGGGCACCTGGCTCCTGGTTGCTAATTTCTTTGTGACAGAGTTAAACAAAATTAAAAAAAATGTATATGTTGAGGCCCAGATTTGCATTGGGGTTGCATCAAATTTTTGGAACATTCCTGACGCAAAATCTAATTTGTTAAATATTGTAGTGCACTCAGATATATTCATGATAGTCCTGCTAAACGTATGTGTGAGGTTTTAGGATCAGAAGTCACATCTGGTGATGTCACTTCCTGCAAGGTCATGGCCTGTGATGCCACTTCACCTGATGCCATATGCAGTACCATATGTTGTGATGTCACACACTGTGATGTCATGTGCCATGATGTCACTTGCGTACTGCCTAATTTGGTTAGTGTATCAAGGTGGCAATATTATGTGGTATGGCTGAGTGGCTTACCATGTAATATTAACACAATACCCAAAAGTGGACCTCAAATTCACACTAGTAATCCTTCTCTCAGACCTAATAGAGTGGCACAGAGCAGACAGGCTTACTTAGTGGAACATGTGTAAAGCATGTTACAGTACCAAGATTTACGATAAGTAATTGGCATGACCCGAAAGAAATCCAACCACAAGTCATAACAAGCATTGGCATAGCCAATAGGTCTCGCCTTTGGGGCCTTATAAGTGTTTAGCCAGAGCTATTGACTTTGCCAATTTCTTTAAGCTGTGCTGTAGAGAAGTGTGGCTGCTGTGCAGCATGCTGAAAAGTTTTAATAAAAAAGTGTCAGAAGCATTTTTGTTACCTTATATATCACCAAGAAGGCATTATGTATAACTGAAAGACCATATTAAAAAAAGTATTTACAATAAAACATATTCCTCAGTTTTCTTTTGTTCTTGCAATGCTGGCTACTTGGTTCTGCCTATTCCAATGGTTATTTGTTAAAGCTTTTATATGAGGGGGCATAAGCAATCGGAGGGTGAAGGTTGGGAACTAGTACCTGTATTATAACACTAGCAGAGGCCGGGCGCTAGGGGAGAACCAACAGATGCCAGAATCCAAGAGCAGTCTGAGGTGGTGCTGAGTGATGCTGAGGTGGTAGTGGTGGTGGTGGGGGTGACTGGTGCGGAGACGATGCTGAGGTGATGCTGAATGATACTCAGGTCTTGCTGAGTGTTTATGATGTGGTGGTTTACTAGTGCAAAGGCGATGCTGAGTGACACTGATGTGGTGCTGAGTGATGCTGTGGTGGTGCTGAGTGATGCTGTGGTGGCGCTGAGTGATATTGATTTGGCGCTAAGTGATGCTGCGGTGGCCCTGAGTGATGCTGTGGTGGCGCTGAGTGATGCTATGGTGGCGCTGAGTGATGCTGTTGTGGTGCTGAGTGATGCTGCGGTGGCACTGAGTGATATTGTGGTGCTGAGTGATGCTGTGGTGGGGTTGAGTGATGCTGTGGTGGCACTGACTGATGCTGTGGTGCGTTGAGTGATGCTGTGGTGGCACTGACTGATGCTGTGGTGCGTTGAGTGATGTTGTGCTGGCCCTGAGTGATGCTGTGGTGGCGCTGAGTGATGCTGTGGTGGTGCTAAGTGATGCTGTGGTGGTGCTGAGTGATGCTGTGGTGGCGCTGAGTGATGCTGTGGTGGCGCTGAGTGATGCTGTGGTGGCCCTGATTGATGCTGTGGTGACCCTGAGTGATACTGTGGTGGCGCTGAGTGATGCTGTGGTGGTGCTGAGTGATGCTGTGGTGGTGCTGAGTGATATTGTTGTGGCGCTGAGTGATGCTGTAGTGGCGCTGAGTGGTGCTGTGGTGGTGATGAGTGATATTGTTGTGGCACTGAGGGATGCTGTGGTGGCACTGAGTGATGCTGTGGTGGCGCTGAGTGATGCTGTGGTGGCCCTGATTGATGCTGTGGTGACCCTGAGTGATACTGCGGTGGCGCTGAGTGATGCTGTGGTGGTGCTGAGTGATGCTGTGGTGGTGCTGAGTGATATTGTTGTGGCGCTGAGTGATGCTGTAGTGGCGCTGAGTGATGCTGTGGTGGTGATGAGTGATATTGTTGTGGCACTGAGTGAGGCTCTGGTGGCCCTGATTGATGCTGTGGTGGCGCTGAGTGATGCTATGGTGGGGCTGAGTGATGCTGTGGTGGTGCTGAGTGATGCTGTGGTGGCGCTGAGTGATATTGTTGTGGCGCTGAGTGATGCTATGATGGCGCTGAGTGATACTGAGGTGGCACTGACTGATGCTGTGGTGGCGCTGACTGATGCTGTGGTGGCGCTGAGTGATGCTGTGGTGGCGCTGAGTGATGTTGTGGTGGTCCTGAGTGTTGCTGTGGTGGCGCTGAGTGATGCTGTGGTGGTGCTGAGTGATGCTGTGGTGGCCCTGATTGATGCTGTGGTGACCCTGAGTGATGCTGTGGTGGCGCTGAGTGATGCTGTGGTGGTGATAAGTGATATTGTTGTGGCACTAAGTGAGGCTGCGGTGGCCCTGAGTGATGCAGTGGTGGCACTGAGTGATGCTTTGGTGGCGCTGAGTGATGCTGTGGTGGTGCTGAGTGATGCTGTGGTGGCGCTGAGTGATGCTCTGGTGGCGCTGAGTGATGTTGTGGTGGTCCTGAGTGTTGCTGTGGTGGCGCTGAGTGATGCTGTGGTGGTGCTGAGTGATGCTGTGGTGGCCCTGATTGCTGCTGTGGTGACCCTGAGTGATGCTGTGGTGGCTCTGAGTGATGCTGTGGTGGTGCTGAGTGATGCTGTGGTGGTGATGAGTGATATTGTTGTGGCACTAAGTGATGCTGCGGTGGCCCTGAGGGATGCTGTGGTGGCGCTGAGTGATGCTATGGTGGCGCTGAGTGATGCTGTGGTGGTGCTGAGTGATGCTGTGGTGGTGCTGAGTAATATTGTTGTGGCGCTGAGTGAGGCTGTGGTGGCGCTGAGTGATGCAGTGGTAGTGCTGAGTGATGCTTTGGTCATGCTGGGTGATGCTGTGTTGGCCCTGAGTGATGCTGTGGTGGCACTGAGTGATGCTGTGGTAGTGCTGAGTGATGCTTTGGTGGTGTTGAGTGATATTGTTGTGGCGTTGAGTGATGCTGTGGTGGCGCTGAGTGATGCTGTGGTGGCGCTGAGTGATGCTGTGGTGGCCCTGAGTGATGCTGTGGTGGCGCTGAGTGATGCTGTGGTGGGGCTGAGTGATGCTGTGGTGGCGCTGACTGATGCTGTGGTGGTAATGAGTGATATTGTTGTGGCACTAAGTGATGCAGTGGTGGCGCTGAGTGATGCTGTGGTGGCGCTGAGTGATGCTGTGGTGGGGCTGAGTGATGCTGTGGTGGTGCTGAGTGATGCTGTGGTGGCGCTGAGTGATATTGTTGTGGCGCTGAGTGATGCTATGATGGCGCTGAGTGATACTGTGGTGGCACTGACTGATGCTGTGGTGGCGCTGACTGATGCTGTTGTGGCGCTGAGTGATGCTGTGGTGGCGCTGAGTGATGTTGTGGTGGTCCTGAGTGTTGCTGTTGTGGTGCTGAGTGATGCTGTGGTGGTGCTGAGTGATGCTGTTGTGGCCCTGATTGATGCTGTGGTGACCCTGAGTGATGCTGTGGTGGCTCTGAGTGATGCTGTTGTGGCGCTGAGTGATGCTGTGGTGGTGATGAGTGATATTGTTGTGGCACTAAGTGATGCTGCGGTGGCCCTGAGTGATGCTGTGGTGGCGCTGAGCGATGCTATGGTGGCGCTGAGTGATGCTGTGGTGGTGCTGAGTGATGCTGTGGTGGCGCTGAGTAATATTGTTGTGGCGCTGAGTAAGGCTGTGGTGGCGCTGAGTGATGCTGTGGTGGTGCTGAGTGATGCTTTGGTCATGCTGGGTGATTCTGTGGTGGCCCTGAGTGATGCTGTGGTGGTCCTGAGTGATGCTGTGGCGGTGCTGAGTGATGCTTTGGTGGTGTTGAGTGATATTGTTGTGGCGTTGAGTGATGCTGTGGTGGCGCTGAGTGATGCTGTGGTGGCGCTGAGTGATGCTGTGGTGGCCCTGAGTGATGCTGTGGTGGCGCTGAGTGATGCTGTGGTGGCGCTGAGTGATGATTTGGTGGTGTTGAGTGATATTGTGGCACCGAGTGATGCTGTGGTGACGCTGAGTGATGCTGTGGTGGTGCTGAGTGATGCTGTGGTGGCGCTGAGTGATGCTGTGGTGGCCCTGAGTGATGCTGTGGTGGTACTGAGTGATGCTGTGGTGCCGCTGAGTGATGCTGTGGTGACGCTGAGTGATGCTGAGGTGGCCCTGAGTGATGCTGTGGTGACCCTGAGTGATGCTGTTGTGGCGCTGAGTGATGCTGTGGTGGCGCTGAGTGATGCTTTGGTGGCGCTGATTGATATTGTTGTGGTGCTGAGTGATGCTGTGGTGGCCCTGAGTGATGCTGTGGAGGCGCTGAGTGATGCTGTGGTACCGCTGAGTGATGCTGTGGTGGTATTGAGTGATATTGTGGTGGTGCCGAGTGATGCTGTGGTGGCGCTGAGTGATATTGATTTGGCGCTAAGTGATGCTGCGGTGGCCCTGAGTGATGCTGTGGTGGCGCTGAGTGATGCTATGGTGGCGCTGAGTGATGCTGTTGTGGTGCTGAGTGATGCTGCGGTGGCACTGAGTGATATTGTGGTGCTGAGTGATGCTGTGGTGGGGTTGAGTGATGCTGTGGTGGCACTGACTGATGCTGTGGTGCGTTGAGTGATGCTGTGGTAGCGCTGAGTGATGCTGTGGTGGCACTGACTGATGCTGTGGTGCGTTGAGTGATGTTGTGCTGGCCCTGAGTGATGCTGTGGTGGCGCTGAGTGATGCTGTGGTGGTGCTAAGTGATGCTGTGGTGGTGCTGAGTGATGCTGTGGTGGCGCTGAGTGATGCTGTGGTGGCCCTGATTGATGCTGTGGTGACCCTGAGTGATACTGTGGTGGCACTGAGTGATGCTGTGGTGGTGCTGAGTGATGCTGTGGTGGTGCTGAGTGATATTGTTGTGGCGCTGAGTGATGCTGTAGTGGCGCTGAGTGGTGCTGTGGTGGTGATGAGTGATATTGTTGTGGCACTGAGGGATGCTGTTGTGGCACTGAGTGATGCTGTGGTGGCGCTGAGTGATGCTGTGGTGGCCCTGATTGATGCTGTGGTGACCCTGAGTGATACTGCGGTGGCGCTGAGTGATGCTGTGGTGGTGCTGAGTGATGCTGTGGTGGTGCTGAGTGATATTGTTGTGGCGCTGAGTGATACTGTAGTGGCGCTGAGTGATGCTGTGGTGGTGATGAGTGATATTGTTGTGGCACTGAGTGAGGCTCTGGTGGCCCTGATTGATGCTGTGGTGGCGCTGAGTGATGCTGTGGTGGGGCTGAGTGATGCTGTGGTGGTGCTGAGTGATGCTGTGGTGGCGCTGAGTGATATTGTTGTGGCGCTGAGTGATGCTATGATGGCGCTGAGTGATACTGAGGTGGCACTGACTGATGCTGTGGTGGCGCTGACTGATGCTGTGGTGGCGCTGAGTGATGCTGTGGTGGCGCTGAGTGATGTTGTGGTGGTCCTGAGTGTTGCTGTGGTGGCGCTGAGTGATGCTGTGGTGGTGCTGAGTGATGCTGTTGTGGCCCTGATTGATGCTGTGGTGACCCTGAGTGATGCTGTGGTGGCTCTGAGTGATGCTGTGGTGGCGCTGAGTGATGCTGTGGTGGTGATAAGTGATATTGTTGTGGCACTAAGTGAGGCTGCGGTGGCCCTGAGTGATGCAGTGGTGGCACTGAGTGATGCTTTGGTGGCGCTGAGTGATGCTGTGGTGGTGCTGAGTGATGCTGTGGTGGCGCTGAGTGATGCTGTGGTGGTGCTGAATGATATTGTTGTGGCGCTGAGTGATGCTGTAGTGGCGCTGAGTGATGCTGTGGTGGTGATGAGTGATATTGTTGTGGCGCTGAGTGATGCTCTGGTGGCGCTGAGTGATGTTGTGGTGGTCCTGAGTGTTGCTGTGCTGGTGCTGAGTGATGCTGTGGTGGTGCTGAGTGATGCTGTGGTGGCCCTGATTGCTGCTGTGGTGACCCTGAGTGATGCTGTGGTGGCTCTGAGTGATGCTGTGGTGGTGCTGAGTGATGCTGTGGTGGTGATGAGTGATATTGTTGTGGCACTAAGTGATGCTGCGGTGGCCCTGAGTGATGCTGTGGTGGCGCTGAGTGATGCTATGGTGGCGCTGAGTGATGCTGTGGTGGTGCTGAGTGATGCTGTGGTGGCGCTGAGTAATATTGTTGTGGCGCTGAGTGAGGCTGTGGTGGCGCTGAGTGATGCAGTGGTAGTGCTGAGTGATGCTTTGGTCATGCTGGGTGATGCTGTGGTGGCACTGAGTGATGCTGTGGTAGTGCTGAGTGATGCTTTGGTGGTGTTGAGTGATATTGTTGTGGCGTTGAGTGATGCTGTGGTGGCGCTGAGTGATGCTGTGGTGGCGCTGAGTGATGCTGTGGTGGCCCTGAGTGATGCTGTGGTGGCGCTGAGTGATGCTGTGGTGGGGCTGAGTGATGCTGTGGTGGCGCTGACTGATGCTGTGGTGGTGATGAGTGATATTGTTGTGGCACTAAGTGATGCAGTGGTGGCGCTGAGTGATGCTGTGGTGGCGCTGAGTGATGCTGTGATGGGGCTGAGTGATGCTGTGGCAGTGCTGAGTGATGCTGTGGTGGCGCTGAGTGATATTGTTGTGGCGCTGAGTGATGCTATGATGGCGCTGAGTGATACTGTGGTGGCACTGACTGATGCTGTGGTGGCGCTGACTGATGCTGTGGTGGCGCTGAGTGATGCTGTGGTGGCGCTGAGTGATGTTGTGGTGGTCCTGAGTGTTGCTGTGGTGGGGCTGAGTGATGCTGTGGTGGTGCTGAGTGATGCTGTGGTGGCCCTGATTGATGCTGTGGTGACCCTGAGTGATGCTGTGGTGGCTCTGAGTGATGCTGTGGTGGCGCTGAGTGATGCTGTGGTGGTGATGAGTGATATTGTTGTGGCACTAAGTGATGCTGCGGTGGCCCTGAGTGATGCTGTGGTGGCGCTGAGCGATGCTATGGTGGCGCTGAGTGATGCTGTGGTGGTGCTGAGTGATGCTGTGGTGGCGCTGAGTAATATTGTTGTGGCGCTGAGTAAGGCTGTGGTGGCGCTGAGTGATGCTGTGGTGGTGCTGAGTGATGCTTTGGTCATGCTGGGTGATTCTGTGGTGGCCCTGAGTGATGCTGTGGTGGTCCTGAGTGATGCTGTGGCGGTGCTGAGTGATGCTTTGGTGGTGTTGAGTAATATTGTTGTGGCGTTGAGTGATGCTGTGGTGGCGCTGAGTGATGCTGTGGTGGCGCTGAGTGATGCTGTGGTGGCCCTGAGTGATGCTGTGGTGGCGCTGAGTGATGCTGTGGTGGCGCTGAGTGATGATTTGGTGGTGTTGAGTGATATTGTGGCACCGAGTGATGCTGTGGTGACGCTGAGTGATGCTGTGGTGGTGCTGAGTGATGCTGTGGTGGCGCTGAGTGATGCTGTGGTGGCCCTGAGTGATGCTGTGGTGGTGCTGAGTGATGCTGTGGTGACGCTGAGTGATGCTGTGGTGACGCTGAGTGATGCTGAGGTGGCCCTGAGTGATGCTGTGGTGACCCTGAGTGATGCTGTGGTGGCGCTGAGTGATGCTGTGGTGGCACTGAGTGATGCTTTGGTGGCGCTGATTGATATTGTTGTGGCGCTGAGTGATGCTGTGGTGGCCCTGAGTGATGCTGTGGAGGCGCTGAGTGATGCTGTGGTACCGCTGAGTGATGCTGTGGTGGTATTGAGTGATATTGTGGTGGTGTTGAGTGATATTGTTGTGGCCCAGAGTGATGCTGTGGTGGTTCTGAGAGATGCTTTGGTGGTGCTGAGTGATGCTGTGTGGTGTTGCTGAGTGATGCTGCGGTGGTGCTGAGTGATGCTGTGGTGGTGCTGAGTGATGCTGTGGTGGCCCTGAATGATGCTGCGGTGGCCCTGAGTGATGATTTGGTGGTGCTGAGTGATGCTGTGGTGACGCTGAGTGATGCTTTGGTGGTGTTGAGTGATATTGTTGTGGTGCTGAGTGATGCTGTGGTGGCGCTGAGTGATGCTGTGGTTGCGCTGAGTGATGCTGTGGTGGCCCTGAGTGATGCTGTGGTGGCCCTGAGTGATGCTGTTGTGGCGCTGAGTGATGCTGTGGTGGTGCTGAGTGATGCTGTGGTGGCGCTGAGTGATGCTGTGGTGGCACTGAGTGATATTGTGGTGGCACTGAGTGATGCTGTGTTGGTGCTGAGTGATGCTGTGGAGGCGCTGAGTGATGCTGTGGTGATGCTGAGTGATGCTGTGGTGGCGCTGAGTGATGATATGGTGACACTGATTGATGCTGTGGTGGCCCTGAGTGATGCTGTGGTGGCGCTGAGTGATGCTGTGGTGGCCCTGACTGATGCTGTGGTGGCGCTGAGTGATGCTGTGGTGGCGCTGAGTGATGCTCTGGTGGCGCTGAGTGATGTTGTGGTGGTCCTGAGTGTTGCTGTGGTGGCGCTGAGTGATGCTGTGGTGGTGCTGAGTGATACTGTGGTGACCCTGATTCCTGCTGTGGTGACCCTGAGTGATGCTGTGGTGGCTCTGAGTGATGCTGTGGTGGTGCTGAGTGATGCTGTGGTGGTGATGAGTGATATTGTTGTGGCACTAAGTGATGCTGCGGTGGCCCTGAGTGATGCTGTGGTGGCGCTGAGTGATGCTATGGTGGCGCTGAGTGATGCTGTTGTGGTGCTGAGTGATGCTGTGGTGGCGCTGAGTAATATTGTTGTGGCGCTGAGTGAGGCTGTGGTGGCACTGAGTGATGCAGTGGTAGTGCTGAGTGATGCTTTGGTCATGCTGGGTGATGCTGTGGTGGCCCTGGGTGATGCTGTGGTGGCACTGAGTGATGCTGTGGTGGTGCTGAGTGATGCTTTGGTGGTGTTGAGTGATATTGTTGTGGCATTGAGTGATGCTGTGGTGGCGCTGAGTGATGCTGTGGTGGCGCTGAGTGATGCTGTGGTGGCCCTGAGTGATGCTGTGGTGGCGCTGAGTGATGATATGGTGACACTGATTGATGCTGTGGTGGCCCTGAGTGATGCTGTGGTGGCGCTGAGTGATGCTGTGGTGGCCCAGACTGATGCTGTGGTGGCGCTGAGTGATGCTGTGGTGGCGCTGAGTGATGCTCTGGTGGCGCTGAGTGATGTTGTGGTGGTCCTTAGTGTTGCTGTGGTGGCGCTGAGTGATGCTGTGGTGGTGCTGAGTGATGCTGTGGTGGCCCTGATTCCTGCTGTGGTGACCCTGAGTGATGCTGTGGTGGCTCTGAGTGATGCTGTGGTGGTGTTGAGTGATGCTGTGGTGGTGATGAGTGATATTGTTGTGGCACTAAGTGATGCTGCGGTGGCCCTGAGTGATGCTGTGGTGGCGCTGAGTGATGCTATGGTGGCGCTGAGTGATGCTGTTGTGGTGCTGAGTGATGCTGTGGTGGCGCTGAGTAATATTGTTGTGGCGCTGAGTGAGGCTGTGGTGGCAATGAGTGATGCAGTGGTAGTGCTGAGTGATGCTTTGGTCATGCTGGGTGATGCTGTGGTGGCCCTGAGTGATGCTGTGGTGGCACTGAGTGATGCTGTGGTGGTGCTGAGTGATGCTTTGGTGGTGTTGAGTGATATTGTTGTGGCATTGAGTGATGCTGTGGTGGCGCTGAGTGATGCTGTGGTGGCGCTGAGTGATGCTGTGGTGGCCCTGAGTGATGCTGTGGTGGCACTGAGTGATGCTGTGGTGGCGCTGAGTGATGCTGTGGTGGGGCTGAGTGATGCTATGGTGGTGCTGAGTGATGCTGTGGTAGCGCTGAGTGATATTGTTGTGGCGCTGAGTGATGCTATGATGGCGCTGAGTGATACTGTGGTGGCACTGACTGATGCTGTGGTGACGCTGACTGATGCTGTGGTGGCGCTGAGTGATGCTGTGGTGGCGCTGAGTGATGTTGTGGTGGTCCTGAGTGTTGCTGTGGTGGCGCTGAGTGATGCTGTGGTGGTGCTGAGTGATGCTGTGGTGGCCCTGATTGATGCTGTGGTGACCCTGAGTGATGCTGTGGTGGCTCTGAGTGATGCTGTGGTGGCGCTGAGTGATGCTGTGGTGGTGATGAGTGATATTGTTGTGGCACTAAGTGATGCTGCGGTGGCCCTGAGTGATGCTGTGGTGGCGCTGAGCGATGCTATGGTGGTGCTGAGTGATGCTGTGGTGGCGCTGAGTAATATTGTTGTGGTGCTGAGTAAGGCTGTGGTGGCGCTGAGTGATGCTGTGGTGGTGCTGAGTGATGCTTTGGTCATGCTGGGTGATTCTGTGGTGGCCCTGAGTGATGCTGTGGTGGTCCTGAGTGATGCTTTGGTGGTTTTGAGTGATATTGTTGTGGCGTTGAGTGATGCTGTGGTAGCGCTGAGTGATGCTGTGGTGGCGCTGAGTGATGCTGTGGTGGCCCTGAGTGATGCTGTGGTGGTGCTGAGTGATGCTCTGGTGGCGCTGAGTGATGATTTGGTGGTGTTGAGTGATATTGTGGCACTGAGTGATGCTGCGGTGAGGCTGAGTGATGCTGTGGTGGTGCTGATTGATGCTGTGGTGGCGCTGAGTGATGCTGTGGTGGCCCTGAGTGATGCTGTGGTGGTGCTGAGTGATGCTGTTGTGCCGCTGAGTGATGCTGTGGTGACGCTGAGTGATGCTGAGGTGGCCATGAGTGATGCTGTGGTGACCCTGAGTGATGCTGTGGTGGCGCTGAGTGATGCTGTGGTGGCGCTGAGTGATGCTGTGGTGGCTGTGGTGGCGCTGAGTGATGCTGTGGTGGCGCTGAGTGATGCTGTGGTGGCGCTAAGTGATATTGTTGTGGCGCTGAGTGATGCTGTGGTGACTGTGAGTGATGCTGTGGTGGCGCTGAGTGATGCTGTGGTCATGATGAGTGATATTGTTGTGGCACTGAGTGATGCTGTGGTGGCCCTGAGTGATGCTGTGGTGGTGCTGAGTGATGCTGTGGTGACCCTGAGTGATGCTGTGGTGGTGCTGAGTGATGCTGTGGTGGCACAGAGTGATGCTTTGGTGGCGCTGATTGATATTGTTGTGGCGCTGAGTGATGCTGCGGTGGCCCTGAGTGATGCTGTGGAGGCGCTGAGTGATGCTGTGGTACTGCTGAGTGATGCTGTGGTGGTATTGAGTGATATTGTGGTGGTGTTGAGTGATATTGTTGTGGCCCTGAGTGATGCTGTGGTGGTTCTGAGAGATGCTGTGGTGGTGCTGAGTGATGCTGTGTGGTGTTGCTGAGTGATGCTGCGGTGGTGCTGAGTGATGCTGTGGTGGTGCTGAGTGATGCTTTGGTGGTGTTGAGTGATATTGTTGTGGCACTGAGTGATGCTGTGGTGGCCCTGAATGATGCTGCGGTGGCCCTGAGTGATGATTTGGTGGTGCTGAGTGATGCTGTGGTGACGCTGAGTGATGCTTTGGTGGTGTTGAGTGATATTGTTGTGGTGCTGAGTGATGCTGTGGTGGCGCTGAGTGATGCTGTGGTTGCGCTGAGTGATGCTGTGGTGGCCCTGAGTGATGCTGTGGTGGCCCTGAGTGATGCTGTTGTGGCGCTGAGTGATGCTGTGGTGGTGCTGAGTGATGCTGTGGTGGCGCTGAGTGATGCTGTGGTGGCACTGAGTGATATTGTGGTGGCACTGAGTGATGCTGTGTTGGTGCTGAGTGATGCTGTGGAGGTGCTGAGTGATGCTGTGGTGATGCTGAGTGATGCTGTGGTGGCGCTGAGTGATGATATGGTGACACTGATTGATGCTGTGGTGGCCCTGAGTGATGCTGTGGTGGCGCTGAGTGATGCTGTGGTGGCCCTGACTGATGCTGTGGTGGCGCTGAGTGATGCTGTGGTGGCGCTGAGTGATGCTCTGGTGGCGCTGAGTGATGTTGTGGTGGTCCTGAGTATTGCTGTGGTGACGCTGAGTGATGCTGTGGTGGTGCTGAGTGATGCTGTGGTGGCCCTGATTGCTGCTGTGGTGACCCTGAGTGATGCTGTGGTGGCTCTGAGTGATGCTGTGGTGGTGCTGAGTGATGCTGTGGTGGTGATGAGTGATATTGTTGTGGCACTAAGTGATGCTGCGGTGGCCCTGAGTGATGCTGTGGTGGCGCTGAGTGATGCTATGGTGGCGCTGAGTGATGCTGTGGTGGTGCTGAGTGATGCAGTGGTAGTGCTGAGTGATGCTTTGGTCATGCTGGGTGATGCTGTGGTGGCCCTGAGTGATGCTGTGGTGGCACTGAGTGATGCTGTGGTGGTGCTGAGTGATGCTTTGGTGGTGTTGAGTGATATTGTTGTGGCATTGAGTGATGCTGTGGTGGCGCTGAGTGATGCTGTGGTGGCCCTGAGTGATGCTGTGGTGGCGCTGAGTGATGCTGTGGTGGCGCTGAGTGATGCTGTGTTGGGGCTGAGTGATGCTGTGGTGGTGCTGAGTGATGCTGTGGTAGCGCTGAGTGATATTGTTGTGGCGCTGAGTGATGCTATGATGGCGCTGAGTGATACTGTGGTGTCACTGACTGATGCTGTGGTGACGCTGACTGATGCTGTGGTGGCACTGAGTGATGCTGTGGTGGCGCTGAGTGATGTTGTGGTGGTCCTGAGTGTTGCTGTGGTGGCGCTGAGTGATGCTGTGGTGGTGCTGAGTGATGCTGTGGTGGCCCTTATTGATGCTGTGGTGACCCTGAGTGATGCTGTGGTGGCTCTGAGTGATGCTGTGGTGGCGCTGAGTGATGCTGTGGTGGTGATGAGTGATATTGTTGTGGCACTAAGTGATGCTGCGGTGGCCCTGAGTGATGCTGTGGTGGCGCTGAGCGATGCTATGGTGGCGCTGAGTGATGCGGTGGTGGTGCTGAGTGATGCTGTGGTGGCGCTGAGTAATATTGTTGTGGCGCTGAGTAAGGCTGTGGTGGCGCTGAGTGATGCTGTGGTGGTGCTGAGTGATGCTTTGGTCATGCTGGGTGATTCTGTGGTGGCCCTGAGTGATGCTGTGGTGGTCCTGAGTGATGCTTTGGTGGTGTTGAGTGATATTGTTGTGGCGTTGAGTGATGCTGTGGTGGCGCTGAGTGATGCTGTGGTGGCGCTGAGTGATGCTGTGGTGGCCCTGAGTGATGCTGTGGTGGCGCTGAGTGATGCTCTGGTGGCGCTGAGTGATGATTTGGTGGTGTTGAGTGATATTGTGGCACTGAGTGATGCTGTGGTGACGCTGAGTGATGCTGTGGTGGTGCTGAGTGATGCTGTGGTGGCGCTGAGTGATGCTGTGGTGGCCCTGAGTGATGCTGTGGTGCTGCTGAGTGATGCTGTGGTGCCGCTGAGTGATGCTGTGGTGACGCTGAGTGATGCTGAGGTGGCCTTGAGTGATGCTGTGGTGACCCTGAGTGATGCTGTGGTGGTGCTGAGTGATGCTGTGGTGGCGCTGAGTGATGCTGTGGTGGCGCTGAGTGATATTGTTGTGGCGCTGAGTGATGCTGTGGTGACTGTGAGTGATGCTGTGGTGGCGCTGAGTGATGCTGTGGTCATGATGAGTGATATTGTTGTGGCACTGAGTGATGCTGTGGTGGCCCTGAGTGATGCTGTGGTGGTGCTGAGTGATGCTGTGGTGGCCCTGAGTGATGCTGTGGTGGTGCTGAGTGATGCTGTGGTGGCACAGAGTGATGCTTTGGTGGCGCTGATTGATATTGTTGTGGCGCTGAGTGATGCTGTGGTGGCCCTGAGTGATGCTGTGGAGGCGCTGAGTGATGCTGTGGTACCGCTGAGGGATGCTGTGGTGGTATTGAGTGATATTGTGGTGGTGTTGAGTGATATTGTTGTGGCCCTGAGTGATGCTGTGGTGGTTCTGAGAGATGCTGTGGTGGTGCTGAGTGATGCTGTGTGGTGTTGCTGAGTGATGCTGCGGTGGTGCTGAGTGATGCTGTGGTGGTGCTGAGTGATGCTTTGGTGGTGTTGAGTGATATTGTTGTGGCACTGAGTGATGCTGTGGTGGCCCTGAATGATGCTGCGGTGGCCCTGAGTGATGATTTGGTGGTGCTGAGTGATGCTGTGGTGACGCTGAGTGATGCTTTGGTGGTGTTGAGTGATATTGTTGTGGTGCTGAGTGATGCTGTGGTGGCGCTGAGTGATGCTGTGGTGGCGCTGAGCGATGCTATGGTGGCGCTGAGTGATGCGGTGGTGGTGCTGAGTGATGCTGTGGTGGCGCTGAGTAATATTGTTGTGGCGCAGAGTAAGGCTGTGGTGGCGCTGAGTGATGCTGTGGTGGTGCTGAGTGATGCTTTGGTCATGCTGGGTGATTCTGTGGTGACCCTGAGTGATGCTGTGGTGGCTCTGAGTGATGCTGTGGTGGCGCTGAGTGATGCTGTGGTGGTGATGAGTGATATTGTTGTGGCACTAAGTGATGCTGCGGTGGCCCTGAGTGATGCTGTGGTGGCTCTGAGCGATGCTATGGTGGCGCTGAGTGATGCGGTGGTGGTGCTGAGTGATGCTGTGGTGGCGCTGAGTAATATTGTTGTGGCGCTGAGTAAGGCTGTGGTGGCGCTGAGTGATGCTGTGGTGGTGCTGAGTGATGCTTTGGTCATGCTGGGTGATTCTGTGGTGGCCCTGAGTGATGCTGTGGTGGTCCTGAGTGATGCTTTGGTGGTGTTGAGTGATATTGTTGTGGCGTTGAGTGATGCTGTGGTGGCGCTGAGTGATGCTGTGGTGGCGCAGAGTGATGCTGTGGTGGCCCTGAGTGATGCTGTGGTGGCGCTGAGTGATGCTCTGGTGGCGCTGAGTGATGATTTGGTGGTGTTGAGTGATATTGTGGCACTGAGTGATGCTGTGGTGACGCTGAGTGATGCTGTTGTGGTGCTGAGTGATGCTGTGGTGGCGCTGAGTGATGCTGTGGTGGCCCTGAGTGATGCTGTGGTGGTGCTGAGTGATGCTGTAGTGCCGCTGAGTGATGCTGTGGTGACGCTGAGTGATGCTGAGGTGGCCTTGAGTGATGCTGTGGTGACCCTGAGGGATGCTGTGGTGGCGCTGAGTGATGCTGTGGTGGTGCTGAGTGATGCTGTGGTGGCGCTGAGTGATATTGTTGTGGCGCTGAGTGATGCTGTGGTGACTGTGAGTGATGCTGTGGTGGCGCTGATTGATGCTGTGGTCATGATGAGTGATATTGTTGTGGCACTGAGTGATGCTGTGGTGGCCCTGAGTGATGCTGTGGTGGTGCTGAGTGATGCTGTGGTGGCCCTGAGTGATGCTGTGGTGGTGCTGAGTGATGCTGTGGTGGCGCTGAGTGATGATTTGGTGGTGTTGAGTGATATTGTGGCACCGAGTGATGCTGTGGTGACGCTGAGTGATGCTGTGGTGGTGCTGAGTGATGCTGTGGTGGCGCTGAGTGATGCTGTGGTGGCCCTGAGTGATGCTGTGGTGGTGCTGAGTGATGCTGTGGTGACGCTGAGTGATGCTGTGGTGGTGATGAGTGATATTGTTGTGGCACTAAGTGATGCTGCGGTGGCCCTGAGTGATGCTGTGGTGGCGCTGAGCGATGCTATGGTGGCGCTGAGTGATGCGGTGGTGGTGCTGAGTGATGCTGTGGTGGCGCTGAGTAATATTGTTGTGGCGCTGAGTAAGGCTGTGGTGGCGCTGAGTGATGCTGTGGTGGTGCTGAGTGATGCTTTGGTCATGCTGGGTGATTCTGTGGTGGCCCTGAGTGATGCTGTGGTGGTCCTGAGTGATGCTTTGGTGGTGTTGAGTGATATTGTTGTGGCGTTGAGTGATGCTGTGGTGGCGCTGAGTGATGCTGTGGTGGCGCTGAGTGATGCTGTGGTGGCCCTGAGTGATGCTGTGGTGGCGCTGAGTGATGCTCTGGTGGCGCTGAGTGATGATTTGGTGGTGTTGAGTGATATTGTGGCACTGAGTGATGCTGTGGTGACGCTGAGTGATGCTGTGGTGGTGCTGAGTGATGCTGTGGTGGCGCTGAGTGATGCTGTGGTGGCCCTGAGTGATGCTGTGGTGCTGCTGAGTGATGCTGTTGTGCCGCTGAGTGATGCTGTGGTGACGCTGAGTGATGCTGAGGTGGCCTTGAGTGATGCTGTGGTGACCCTGAGTGATGCTGTGGTGGTGCTGAGTGATGCTGTGGTGGTGCTGAGTGATGCTGTGGTGGCGCTGAGTGATATTGTTGTGGCGCTGAGTGATGCTGTGGTGACTGTGAGTGATGCTGTGGTGGCGCTGAGTGATGCTGTGGTCATGATGAGTGATATTGTTGTGGCACTGAGTGATGCTGTGGTGGCCCTGAGTGATGCTGTGGTGGTGCTGAGTGATGCTGTGGTGGCCCTGAGTGATGCTGTGGTGGTGCTGAGTGATGCTGTGGTGGCACAGAGTGATGCTTTGGTGGCGCTGATTGATATTGTTGTGGCGCTGAGTGATGCTGTGGTGGCCCTGAGTGATGCTGTGGAGGCGCTGAGTGATGCTGTGGTACCGCTGAGGGATGCTGTGGTGGTTTTGAGTGATATTGTGGTGGTGTTGAGTGATATTGTTGTGGCCCTGAGTGATGCTGTGGTGGTTCTGAGAGATGCTGTGGTGGTGCTGAGTGATGCTGTGTGGTGTTGCTGAGTGATGCTGCGGTGGTGCTGAGTGATGCTGTGGTGGTGCTGAGTGATGCTTTGGTGGTGTTGAGTGATATTGTTGTGGCACTGAGTGATGCTGTGGTGGCCCTGAATGATGCTGCGGTGGCCCTGAGTGATGATTTGGTGGTGCTGAGTGATGCTGTGGTGACGCTGAGTGATGCTTTGGTGGTGTTGAGTGATATTGTTGTGGTGCTGAGTGATGCTGTGGTGGCGCTGAGTGATGCTGTGGTGGCGCTGAGCGATGCTATGGTGGCGCTGAGTGATGCGGTGGTGGTGCTGAGTGATGCTGTGGTGGCGCTGAGTAATATTGTTGTGGCGCAGAGTAAGGCTGTGGTGGCGCTGAGTGATGCTGTGGTGGTGCTGAGTGATGCTTTGGTCATGCTGGGTGATTCTGTGGTGACCCTGAGTGATGCTGTGGTGGCTCTGAGTGATGCTGTGGTGGCGCTGAGTGATGCTGTGGTGGTGATGAGTGATATTGTTGTGGCACTAAGTGATGCTGCGGTGGCCCTGAGTGATGCTGTGGTGGCGCTGAGCGATGCTATGGTGGCGCTGAGTGATGCGGTGGTGGTGCTGAGTGATGCTGTGGTGGCGCTGAGTAATATTGTTGTGGCGCTGAGTAAGGCTGTGGTGGCGCTGAGTGATGCTGTGGTGGTGCTGAGTGATGCTTTGGTCATGCTGGGTGATTCTGGGGTGGCCCTGAGTGATGCTGTGGTGGTCCTGAGTGATGCTTTGGTGGTGTTGAGTGATATTGTTGTGGCATTGAGTGATGCTGTGGTGGCGCTGAGTGATGCTGTGGTGGCGCTGAGTGATGCTGTGGTGGCCCTGAGTGATGCTGTGGTGGCGCTGAGTGATGCTCTGGTGGCGCTGAGTGATGATTTGGTGGTGTTGAGTGATATTGTGGCACTGAGTGATGCTGTGGTGACGCTGAGTGATGCTGTGGTGGTGCTGAGTGATGCTGTGGTGGCGCTGAGTGATGCTGTGGTGGCCCTGAGTGATGCTGTGGTGGTGCTGAGTGATGCTGTAGTGCCGCTGAGTGATGCTGTGGTGACGCTGAGTGATGCTGAGGTGGCCTTGAGTGATGCTGTGGTGACCCTGAGTGATGCTGTGGTGGCGCTGAGTGATGCTGTGGTGGTGCTGAGTGATGCTGTGGTGGTGCTGAGTGATATTGTTGTGGCGCTGAGTGATGCTGTGGTGACTGTGAGTGATGCTGTGGTGGCGCTGATTGATGCTGTGGTCATGATGAGTGATATTGTTGTGGCACTGAGTGATGCTGTGGTGGCCCTGAGTGATGCTGTGGTGGTGCTGAGTGATGCTGTGGTGGCCCTGAGTGATGCTGTGGTGGTGCTGAGTGATGCTGTGGTGGCACAGAGTGATGCTTTGGTGGCGCTGATTGATATTGTTGTGGCGCTGAGTGATGCTGTGGTGGCCCTGAGTGATGCTGTGGAGGCGCTGAGTGATGCTGTGGTACCGCTGAGTGATGCTGTGGTGGTATTGAGTGATATTGTGGTGGTGTTGAGTGATATTGTTGTGGCCCTGAGTGATGCTGTGGTGGTTCTGAGAGATGCTGTGGTGGTGCTGAGTGATGCTGTGTGGTGTTGCTGAGTGATGCTGCGGTGGTGCTGAGTGATGCTTTGGTGGTGTTGAGTGATATTGTTGTGGCACTGAGTGATGCTGTGGTGGCCCTGAATGATGCTGCGGTGGCCCTGAGTGATGATTTGGTGGTGCTGAGTGATGCTGTGGTGACGCTGAGTGATGCTTTGGTGGTGTTGAGTGATATTGTTGTGGTGCTGAGTGATGCTGTGGTGGCGCTGAGTGATGCTGTGGTTGCGCTGAGTGATGCTGTGGTGGCCCTGAGTGATGCTGTGGTGGCCCTGAGTGATGCTGTTGTGGCGCTGAGTGATGCTGTGGTGGTGCTGAGTGATGCTGTGGTGGCGCTGAGTGATGCTGTGGTGGCACTGAGTGATATTGTGGTGGCACTGAGTGATGCTGTGTTGGTGCTGAGTGATGCTGTGGAGGCGCTGAGTGATGCTGTGGTGATGCTGAGTGATGCTGTTGTGGCGCTGAGTGATGATATGGTGACACTGATTGATGCTGTGGTGGCCCTGAGTGATGCTGTGGTGGCGCTGAGTGATGCTGTGGTGGCCCTGAGTGATGCTGTGGTGGCACCGAATGATGCTGTGGAGACGCTGACTGATGCTGTGGTGGCACTGAGTGATGCTGTGGTGACGCTGAGTGATGCTGTGGTGGCGCTGAGTGATGCTGTTGTGCCATGAAGAGTGTAAAGGCTATGTATTTATACACAAAAATTCTCCATTTAGATGTGTGAATCTTTAAATCACTTCGTAGAATTATATGGGCAACAATTATTTCCCAGGTTCCAAATGACTGTATATCATAAAGACAAAAAAAAGAACCAATTATGTACCACCTCTCCCAACTATGAGGTACTCAGTTTATAAAGGTCCTAAAAAAATGAAAACGGAAGACTGTGTACCTTTTAAGAAAAAGACGTGGTCATTGAGGCGCACACAGCCTCTGGATTGATGAATTCCTAAAAAAAGTGACAGAACTATGTTGAAGAATATGACCTTTAACTACCGCGATGTCGCGTTGCAACCAGGCTCGAACAGAAACAGCAATAAATTACCTTGACTTCAAAGTGCATCCGTTCACTGCATTGTAACTGGAGCACTGGGCGGAAAAGTCATTAAGTACCCAGCCGTCATGAGGTGCACGTGGGGGGCGCGTCGTGAGGCCATATGTTTTGAATTATCGCGTCAGTGTCTGGGCACGATAATTCAAAACCTATGGCGCCAGTGCGGGTAACCGCAAGCAATAGGCCATGCTTGTGCATGTGTAGCCTATTGCTTGCGGTTACCCACGTGTGGTGAGCTTTTGAAAGCCCCTTACAATAAGTCTCGCAGTGCAGTGCATGCGCGCTGCTAGGCGAGACCTAAAAATGAAGCTTATTTGCGGGGAAGGGAAGGTTGTCAAACTGTAGCCTCTTATATGAGGGCGTTCCATCATGTTGACAGGTCTGTATTCGTGGGTACACTCATTTATGCATTAAGGGGCTTGTCTGGTTTAGGCTTCCAGACCAGATCCATAATAGTCTCCCCAACACCACCGTGACCATATTTACAAGGTGGGGTGGCGCCGAAAACTAAGGCCAGGTAAAACCTGGTCTTAGGATGTCGATACGAGGAGAATTATACATTTCTCCTCATATTTTGCCCTTTCTATGTATGATGCATTTTGCAGCATACATAGAAAAAGCAAATCGGCTTTAAAGATTGCTTATGCGCAAGAAGGTGTCCCTTCCTGCAGATAAACAATCGTCCTTGCAGCGCAGGCACCCTTGGAACTTGGTGCCAGGTTGCCTGCGCTAGGGCTAGGCAGCATTTTTAGCGCAGCGGGAAGCAAAGGGAAAACAGTATTTTTGTAAATACGGCGCATCTCTGTGTTTAAAAAATGACGGAGAGTGGGGTTAACAATTTTGGAGTAACACTGTGCTCCGACATTTTATTGTAAATATCCCCCTTTGTTACAAGATCGGCTAACTATATGCAGTTCAACTGTTTACTTAATAACCTTGGACCTGCTAGATGAGGTTCTAAATCTTCCACGGCTACAAAAGTATTTGGGTATGCTCAATAATATCCTATTTTTACTGCCAGGCTGGTCTACCTCTCCCAAATCAGATTCTGACTCATCGCACAAGGGGTATGGGCACCTCCTGGGATGAGCTTGGGGGAGCTTCTGTTTTGGACATTTGCAAGGCGGCTACTGGGACACCCTTGTCACTTTTGTTGCTTACTACACCCCGAATTACTGTTTGATCAGAGGATTTTGTCAAAGGGATCGGTTGAGTAAATGGAGGTTTTTTAATGTCTAGAAATGATGCTTCAATGTAAATTTTGAGCGAGGCTTGTTTCATGGCTACTGGGGATTCCTTTTCACATGATGTATTGCAATGAAGACAACCTGCTTGGGTACATCCTCGAAGATTAAGGAATGGGATGGAGAAGGGGAAACGAGGAGGTAATGATTGGATTACTCACTGGTAATTGTCATTACTGAGATTTCCCCTTTCTCCATCCCAGTACTTTCGTATGCCCCGCCCCTTTCAGGGGAGCTTCATACACTATAAGCATGAAAGTGCTTGGAATCTACAGAAAGCAGTAAGGGTGCTGGCAGAGAGGGAAGGGGGGAAATATAAGATCTTGGGAAGAGGATGCCAGGCGAGGAAGGAGGGGCTTGCTCAGAGAGTTAAGTCAGGGAAGGGAAACATCACAGCAATAAAGATTATTGGCCACTAATTCGTTCATCACTAGTTAAAGCTTTGACGTAACTGAAAGGCGATATATAGCGCTTTACAACAATCTTGAAGACATAGGAATTATAGCACTGTACATATTTGTGGGTGTTCCTCTGAGCTTGAGAGGCATCGCTGCTTTCAGAGCCGTGCTGTGTGCTGCGGGCAGCTTGTGATCTGAGCTGCTGTTTCACGCATGGTGGTTTCTGAGTTGGCAAGGATTGGCTGGGCACCCCTGTTTCCTGGCCCAGTACTATTCGAGGGCACTTTGCTCGTTCCTGGGATACCCCACTTTAGCAGTGCACCTGTTTCCTGATGCCAGCACTGTTGAAAGTGCACCCTTTCCCCTGCGAGAGCACTATTAAACAGAGCGCTCATCGCTTGCCCTGTCGAAGCCTTATTGACCAGTGCTCGTCGGTTTCCAGAGGGTGCACTGTTCAACAAGGTTGTCTTGGGCCAGGACCTAGCACGGGTTGGTGGTTCACCAGCATAGACCTGTTTTAACGGTGCACACGTTTTATGAGCCCGCTATGTTTACAGGTACGTGAGCTAGCACTTGTTAGCGTGCCTTCCTTATTTATGAGCTACCACCTACTGGCTACGCGGGCTGGTTTCTTAAGCTAACATTGTTGGCACTGATTCCTTGTTTCTCAAGCTTCCCCTAATTGAAGAGCTTATAATGTTTACCGGTGCATCCATTTTTCTAAGCTAGCTCTGTTTACCAGTGCACCCTTGCTTCCTGAGCTGGCACTGTTTAGCAGTGCACATTCGTTGTCTGAGCTAGCTCTGTTTACCAGTGCACCCTTGCTTCCTGAGCTGGCACTGTTTAGAAGTGCACATTCGTTGTCTGAGCTAGCTCTGTTTACCAGTGCACCCTTGCTTCCTGAGCTGGCACTGTTTAGCAGTGCACATTGCTTGTCTAAGCTAGCTCTGTTTACCAGTGCACCCTTGCTTGCTGAGCTGGCACTGTTTAGCAATGCATACCAGTTGTCTGAGCTAGCTCTGTTTACCAGTGCACCCTTGCTTCCCGAGCTGGCACTGTTTAGCAGTGCTCATTGCTTGTCTAAGCTAGCTCTGTTTACCAGTGCACCCTTGCTTCCTGAGCTGGCACTGTTTAGCAGTGATCATTGCTTGTCTAAGCTAGCTCTGTTTACCAGTGCACCCTTGCTTCCTGAGCTGGCACTGTTTATCAATGCATACCAGTTGTCTGAGCTAGCTCTGTTTATCAGTGCACCCTTGCTACCTGAGCGGGCACTGTTTAGCAGTACTCATTGCTTGTCTGAGCTAGCCCTGTTTACCAGTGCACCCTTGCTACCTGAGTTGGCACTGTTTAGCAGTGCACATTCGTTGTCTAAGCTAGCTCTGTTTACCAGTGCACATGTGCTACCTGAGCTGGCACTGTTTAGCAATGCACATTGGTTGTCTAAGCTAACTCTGTTTTCCAGTGCACCTATATTTCCTGAGCTATCACTGTTTAGCCCGTATACTGATTGTCTGACCTAGCTCTGTTTACCAGTGCAACCATACTTCCTGAGCTAGCACTGTTTATCAGTGCATACTGGTTGTCTAAGCTAGCTCTGTTTACCAATGCACCCTTGCTTCCTGAGCTAACACTGTTTACCAGTGCATACTGGTTGTCTAAGCTAGCTCTATTTATCAGTGCAGCCATATTTCCTTAGCTGGCACTGTTTAGCAGCACATACTGATTTCCTGGGATAGCACCACTTACCAGCGCACCCAAGCTCCCTGAAATAGTAATGTTTACTAGTGCACCCATGCTTGCTGCGCTATGACTGTTTAGCAGGGCATACTGAGTGTATGAGCTAGCAATGTGTAGCAGTGAACACTGATTGTCTGAGATAACATGGTTTAGCAGTGCACCCATGCTTCCTCAACTTGTGCCCCTTGGCGGCTCAAGCAGGTTCTCTGAGATAGCACTGTTTACCAGCGCACCCATGCTTCCCGAGCTCGTGGTGTTTAGCTGCGCAGACAAAGTTTCTGAGCTAGTGCTATGTTTACCAGGGTGCCTGTGAGTAGTGTCCTGCTAGACACATTCTGGTGTTCAGCCATGTACCAGTTCACCAGCCACTTGTTTGAGGGCCGACCTTTACACCCATCCAACCCAGGCATCACCGGTCAGGTGACCCTGCCAATAAAAGGGCCCGAGTGCACGTGCTCGAGGCCAGTTATAGTAACCAGACACCCCGTGTCTGTTTAATTATTTCTCAAGTATGTGGGCCTAGGGCCCACGGCTCTACACCCATGCTTCCTGAGCTAGTACTCGTTAGCACTGCACGCTTGTTTACCGGAGCAGCAACATTTAGAAGTAGATCTGGGTTTCAAGTCTCAACTAAACTTTTGATTGTCCCTTGTTTCAGAGGAGTGAAATGGGGTGGTCTTGGTTTCATACTGGGTGCTTCCAAAGCCTGGAACACTCTCCCTCTTTCCATTAAATCCCTGCACAATCTTCTGGCCTTCAGAAAGTTTCTTAATACTTGGGGGCATATGTACTAGGAGTCAACGCCACCTTAGCGGCACTTTTCAGACGTTTTTGCGGCAAGATTTTTATCGCCTTATGTACAAGCTGCCTCTAACCTCTGTTAACAGGGAAGAGGTGTGGCGCTGCGGCCAGGGCGACTGACGCTGGAATCTGGGCCTCAGTCATTTTTACTACCCCCTTCTTGCGACACCATGGATGCGCTGTATTCACTGGACAGTGCTCCATGACGCAAGTAATGACAGATACATCTGGAATCCTGACATATCTGTCCGCACTAAAGTCACGTATTGTCGTAGTCGTGTCACAACCATGACGCAACTCCAGCAATGCATGGGGTCAGCCTATCCCTGTGGCACTGCGTCACCCTTAGGCCTGCCATTCTTGATGGGTGCCAGGGTGTCGACCCGCAGTTGGAGATCCATCGGTGGCGGTTGCGCGCTGCGGTGTCATCGTCTGTAAGCGTTGGCGGAGTGGTGGGGCTGAGGGAGTTGACAAGACAGTCTTCTGTGGCCTTGATCCAGCTGCGAGGGGGGGTGATGATTGCGGTGGTGTTCGGTGGACATGGTAAAGACGTGATGTATACAATGATGATCGGTCCATGAGAGTCCGGTGGTGTTGCTGTAGTTGAACTTCCCACTGGTGGAGGAGACGTGCTAGACCGTGTGTCATGCTATGTGGCTTGCTGCGGTAACTAGCTGCTTGAGTCTGATGTTGGGGAGCTTCCCCAGGAGGAGGTGGTGTTCTGGTCTCTGGGGTTGTCCAGGTGGAACTTGAGTTCACTGATTAGGATTTCGTCGGTGGATGGGAGAGCCTGGGGTGCAATGAGGTCTACAATGGCATGGGAGAATGAGAGTCCATGGCCCGTGGGGCCTGCAGATGAGGGTGCCGCAGAGGATGGGCTTGGGATGGTCTGAATCTGGAAGTTGAGGTGTTCCATCATCACCGTTGGATCATTAGAGTGCATGGTCAGTCGGAGTGTGCTTCTGTAGGTGATGGCAATGCCTCCTTCTGGATGGTCAGGGTGGTCCTTGCGGGTGATTTAGTAGATGTCCGTGATGGCAATGGCGATGTCTGGTCTGCATAGAGGTTGGTCTTGGCAGGCGATGTGTGGTGTCCAGGGTTGATGGGGAGGAGGGTGCTGGCGTTATAGTGGTGGAGTGTCCAAGAGGAAGGGTACTTGGTGCTGAGCGCGTTCCAGGGGCAGACGGACGCAGACGGGCTTGCCTTTGGCATGGGAGACGTCCATTACAACTCAGGCATTATATCGTAATGCCTTTACAATGCAACCCCAGCAATGCAGGTGCCTTTACATCACATTCCATTACAACGCATTGTGAGGTCAGTAATGGGATATTTTTAAGTTTTAGGACGGGTAAGGATTTTGGGTGTCAGAGATTAAATTTGGGGTGTATTATGGGGTAACTTGTGAAATTTGGGATGTTTTTGGGTCAATTATCAAAATTGGGGTGTGCATTTGGGTCAAATATGATTTTTAGGGTGTGTTTTGGTGGCTCAAAGATGAATTTTAGTGTTCAGGGTTTGCTTTGGGGTGCAAGGGTTAGTTTTAGGGTTGCACTCAATGAAGTGGGAATAGTAATATTTCCATCTCCGCTATCCAACACCTTCCCTACTGTTGCAATATGGCTAGTATTAGTATGCATTGTAATGGAATGCGATGTAATGGTATGAGTCGTAACTTCATATGTACCTTTGGAACACGAGTGGTACGCTCGCTGCGCATGGCCGCACAGAAGCCGCCATTGAGAGGTGCTGCGTGCACGCGGGGGTGTGTGTGTGAGTGGGTGTGGTAAATATTTAAATGAGAGAAATCTTACCTTGAGGCTGGGTCCTGTGTCTTCGTTGCTCCTGCTCTCCTGAGTCTGCTTTCAGAAACAGGAAGTAGGCAGCCAGGCTCCCTCCCCTAAACCAATCACAACGCTGCAATGCGGCGTTGGGATTGGACAGTGAGCATGGCTGCTTAGGGCGGCCTAAGTGGGCCGAGCAAACAGTCATTACGCACTTGAGTGGGCATGCCACTCCGCCCCTGCCCTGCTCCGTGAGAGGAGCAGCCCTACCAACCCTCCCGCCCGCAGATGAAACATAGCACAATTACATCAGGAAGTTATCCTCATGTGATGATTTTTCCTCTTCTTGCACTGCTTGAAAGCAGTGGGGCAACGCTCTTCTGCCATAGCGTCCCATATTCTCCTTACCTGGAGATTGACACCGTGGCGCAATTAGCTGCACTCTCTCCAACTCTGTGACTCAGCCAGCAGGAGCCTCAGCAGGAGCCTCAGCCAGGTGGAATTTCACAAGCCTGGGTGCAGCAGTCGCCGACAAGTCCGCTGGTGAACCTCCTGATGCAGTTGGTGCAACAGGGCCCTCTTAGGCGTGAAGTTTCAGCGCTCCCGCCACACAAGTTCGGCGCAGCTCAGGGTCCTCACTCTCCACAGGGTCCGGCAAGCACAACATCATCCGGCCTGTGAGGCAGAGAGGCGCTGCCCACCGTTGGTAATCCCCTCCATGCACCCCGGTGTAGTGGTGGATCATAGTATGCGATGCAGACCTCCCTACATTGGTGCGCAGGAGCGCCTCTACCATCCACAGCTCCAAAGGGCTGAAGGCGGTCTTCTCACACAGGTCAGCAACGTGTCTCCATGCGAACTGCCAGACTTCACCACTAGGTACGGGCGATCGCCGCGCCTCAATGTCTACCGCCACGGCTCATCGACTCCACAGCTCCTCCGCCTCCCACTCCAGGCTCCAGACGCAGGTCCAGCGAGGCATCCAGGTTGTTGATGTGTGCTGCACTTGGCCCCGGCTGCTCCATTCTGCATTTCATTAGTTGTTTTGCCTATTTTCTATTGGAGGTCGACTGATAGGCTATTTTTCCAATAGAGGCAAAAAAACTCACTTTGAGCTGACTAAAGTGCGTTTTTTTGCCGCTAATGGGCCTTTTGTTGGTTTTCGCCTGCTAATGCCGGAATTCCTATCGCCATCACGCTAATGTTAGCTGCAGTTTTCGCCGCCGATCCCTGAAGCTATCACCATGTAGCGACGGCTTGTAAAGACGTCGCTAACATGGCAATAGTTTTCAGCGGTACACGGCGGTAAGAAAACTGCTGCTAACTAACGTTAGCGATAGTTTTCGCCAGTCCTTGTACATATGGCCTTTGGCTTATTATCTCTCACTAAATTCAATTATTCTGCTCTAGCCATCACTTGGGTTTGCTCACTCAGCTAGTGCCAAGGCACCTTATTGCTATTCGAGCGCTTTATAGAACCTCATGACATAACATAACTATTTAGCAGTGCGCCCCTATTTCATGAACTAGCCCTGAATAGCAGTGTCCCTGTGTTCCGCAAGCTAGCAAGGTTCAGCAGGAGATGCGCCCATTTGTAAAGGAAGGGCTACATTGAGAATGCAGAGATTAATTATTTTCAGATAATGACCTCATGAAAGGAGCTATTCCGTAAGGCGGAAGAACACACTGGGAGTATGCTGACGGAAATAGGGGATCATTGCAGAGAGGACGAATGAGAAAGGGGGGCTTATAACAGATAACACATATAAAGAACAGACCGTCCCAAACCTCCTGTCCCATCACTAATCCCTCTGACCCCCCCAATCCCCTCCCCCCCCCACACAGGTATGACTTCTCGTGACTCACATGGCTTTATTTAGTCATTCTAAACTTTTAAAGGCCCAGCCTACGACATTGTTCTTAGTAATTAGCAAAGTTTGAAACAGAAACTGAGTTTGAGCTGAACATTCTTTTGAAATGAATGAGACAGACTGAAGTTGACGGCAAACCCCGCAGTGGCGCGCAGAATATATAGGAGTGATTTGACAGGTATTTTCACAGTCAGCCGAGGATCCACAAATGGGGAAAGACAATTAATAACCGTCTTCACTCCTGGAGATGTTCCTGCTGTGGGATTCAACGGGAGATCCCACACGAGGGGGGAGCTTCTAAGCTCTGTGCTGAACTTCAAAGGACTCTCACAGGGAGACAGACACCGAATTAACAGTGATGCCTGAAGTGAGGGAGTAGCCGTGATATGCTGAAAATATGAGTGCCTTTCCTCATTCATCCAACGTCTGGAATATTGGAATGATGTGGCCAGTAGTGACCACCGGTCCCAGGCAGTATGCTCAATCACTGTCTACCCGCGAATCTTCATGACCTTGAGATTTCATTTTATTTATTTGCTTTGACACCTCAAAAACACCATATCCTGCAGGAAATGGGGCACTGCGCAGAAACAAAATAATAACAGATAAATACATATAAATACGTATTGAAAACGAACAAATACAATCTCAAATAAAATTCAAAATAGGGAGAAATAAGAATAATTTATGAATAACTAATTCAGTATGAGAAAGGTCATTTGAAAAAGGGGCATTTGCCTCATCTGTCGAATTCAACAGGGTTCTAACATAGACTGCTGCAGCCATGCAGTGTAGGGGGGCTCTTAACCCTTCCCGGCACCCATACCATTCAGGGGCACCCCATTACCCCCATGGCCAATTAATATTTGTGAGATATGGGAGACTCAAACGCCTCTCTTCAAATTCTGCAGGGGGGGCCCGCATTTAACACACATTACGCCACTGAAATTCAAGGCTCCTCCACGCTATTTGAACTTGTAAAAAAATAATTAGGGGCATATTTATTAAAGTTTTGCGTCACCCTTGCATCATGCAAGGTAGCGCAAGGGTGACACAAAACGTAGAATAATATTTACCAAGCCACGCAAGGCCACCTTGCGTGGCCTTTTGTGGCTTGGTAAATCTAGGGTAACACAACGCAGCAGAAGACACTGCCTTCTTTCACTCTGCCCCAGGGAGGCGTTCAATGGGTGCAGCATGGGTGTTCCCACGCATCCACCCACGGGTTTGGCACATTGCCAGATTTACCAAGATGAGTTAACCTGGGAATGCGTCAAAATGCTGCGCAACGAGAAGAAATATATTTATTTTGCCTCGTTTTTTTCTCTTTCTACGTGTGCTGCTTAATTCAGCACACATAAAAAGAGGAAAATGCCTCTGAGGATTGTTTTTGTGCAGGAAGGCAGGGAGCAGGGATTTGCCATATTTTAATAGATAGGGCACATTCCTGCCATTTCACGCAGGCCAGCGAATTGTCTAGCTGCATAGCATTGCATGAAATTATGATAATTGTGGCCCACAATATTTATGATGAAGAATCCTTCAATGGCTCCAAAGATGTAGATTACAGAGTGATGGGCTCTTTAACCCTAGTCCTCGTGGGAGGTAACAAATGGCGACAGTTCGGTAACAAGGAGGGACTAACAAACCTCATTATCAATCGGAGGCCAGCATTTACCAAGGACAATGACACCAGCCAATCAAAAATATGGGCGGAGAGAAGGTGAGGCTTCCACAGCATACTCAACTACTGCATGGATCGCAGAGCGAGCAGCGCATGCACGCTGTCGCTAGACTCAACCTAAATGTGTTAGTAGAAAACTCTCAGCCTGTCTGTGAAATTTCTTTTTTGTTTTTCAATAACAAACTCCCACTTTGGAAGTTTCCGTGCCTTCGGCACAGTTGTTGAGGCAGCGACAGCATATTTTTCAGAATAGGGGACTGTCTTCTGCCGTGTGAGCAGAGTACTTCCCTCCACTGTCCTGGTGGACAAATGGGCCATCTGCCTTACTCAGAATGAGGCCCTAATTCTTCTAAGACAGACTAAGGGCGATAGAGGCAAACAAAAACATAGAAACCTCTTAATCGCAAACCCTCTCCGAAGCCGTTTGAAGATTGTGTATCAAGGGTTGTACTCAATCCTGAAGTTCACTTTCATACACAGTGTTATTTGCTGTGACTGAGCTCCCACAAGGTCACAACTATCTGCCCCATAGAGTTTGTTTGGTTACAGTAGGAGACCCTCAGTTCCATTGGTGCCTGGGTGTAAGCAGCCATAGAAAGCATCTGTTGTATGTCTGCTGTGTCCCATTACTCTAGGTTCAAGTTCAGCTTCAATATACAGCTCAGATCAAATCAGCCTGTCCGGCATGCGGTCCCACCCTAGGAACTCCCTGTGACCAGGCTCTGAGATGCAGGATGCAGCATTTGAGCTCAGGTTCACTGAAGCTGAATGCTGATTGAAACGTGTTGAGCCATTTTCCAAGAAGGTGAAGAACAAAGGCTGTTGCTGTTGATTAGTCTCATACTGACAAAAGACTTATAGATCAATGAAGCTCTGGAAGACAGTCTCTAGTGTGGGAGGAATTAGATGGTTAAGTCAAGGCTGAGCCCAGGGGCAGGCAGCCCCAGATCTGGTAATGCTCTGTGGAGGCCTACCAGTGGGTGCACACAACTCTTGTGGCCAGGGCTCAGTGCTACGTTCAAGCAGTAAAGTTGGTCCGCCTTCCAACCCACATGTAAAGCCTTGGAAACTGGGTCAGACTGACAGAGATACTAACTTATAATTCAACTGAATGCACCCCAGTCCTACTAGCAATCTAAGGTGCTGACCCCAGATCTGGGTAACCCTGCAGAGCTCCCCATCCCCAAACACCACATGCAGGGCATTCATGTGTTACTATCCACAAAGAAGCCCCATCAACCCTCAATTATCAAAGGTGCAACTGATATCTGACTCCCTGGCCTGAGGACCTCTTGGAAATGTCAGCCTGACATGGCAGATGCTCTGATAGCCTGTCTGACTTTGGTAGTTCATGGCGGGTTTTTGAGCGGCTGCATTTAAAACCATCAACCCTTCCAGAGGGACAGAGGAACTTTGGCCAACCATGTCACTCACATTTACAGCAATCCACTGCACCCCAGTAGCATTTGCCTAACGGTTAAACAACTCTGCTTCAGCTCCACTGTCAGTCCAGAGATGCTGACTTAATATGGGATTCACTGTGCTCAAGGCCCACTGGCCTACAGCAGTACAGATACCGGGTAACACTAATTGTATCCCATTCGTCCAAGCCATCTGGATGCATCAACCTGACAGGTGAATGACTTATATGCATCTACCTACGTCTTGCAACATGTTAATGACTAGGCAAGTGCAGTGCTGTTTTAAGGATCCATTGCCTTTATGGCACTTACAGATGCTTCTGGTTTGTTAGCCGCAGAGGTGAGGCCAGCATGTAAGAGACTCTGCTCACACATAACTATCCATTTAGAGGCATTGATTTATCAAGACTGATTCCACTCCAGCCCACCAGGACCTCAATGTGCCACTTTCCCTACCAGTGCTTTAAATGGGCCGGTACTGTCCGGTACGGAGTACTGGCACTTTTTTATTTTGAGAGGTAGAGTACCGGCAGTTCTCAAAAGAAATGCTATACTTTTAATTGGAGAGTACCGGCACTTCTCAGAAACAAGCAGGTACTTTGGTACAGAGTACCTGGACTTCTATTTGTCTATGCTAGAGGAACAGGGTTTTAGTTGTAGGAAGTATGGCGCTCTGCCTACTAACGTCGCTGTCTATGAATGAAAATGTGAAGTATGGTGATATCTGGGAAGGGGAAACCCTTTTAACCCCTTAATCTGTGTAGAAGAAAACTACAACATATTCATGTACCTGTCTCCCGTGCACACATACATTATTAAAACATGATGAATAAGTGTCAGTTAGAAACACAATTAAACAGTATTCTTTGTTGATGTCTTGGGTTCTTTAATACAAGTTGTATAGCGCAGCCAGCCGACACGTGTTTCGTCAGGGAAACAGGTAGTCACCCGACTCTTCAGGGCTGGGAATGATACAAAAATTGACTTAAGAGTTTAGCACAGAGTGACAAATGACTGGAGGACACATATCTTCCTAATATGTTACTTATTACGTCACCCCTTCACTCGTGGAGACCAAGATACAAAGAAACCCATAAAAACAGTGTGTTGGGGGGGAACCCCATATACAGGTGACTAGCCAAATATAATACTCGCTAAAATTCTATTTCGGTCACACATGTTATAGAACACACACACCAAGAAAAAACCGCTGTAGCTATAGCTAAGGGATATCGTGCACCCATAGTAACAATCTAGAATAGGGCAAGAGAAATAAGGAGCAAAAAGTGCACAAGGGAACTGGCATTCAATCTAATAGGTAACGTAAGTGATATACCAATAAATACCTGAATGGAAATACCAAAGCTCAGGGTAGTCTGTACGGTTACAAGAGAAAGAAATGGTGGAATCACTAGGCGTTGTGAATAAGGGGGATAAAGAGGAAAGGAGTGGCAATGAATAGAACATAAAAATCTGAGCACACTCTTACCCCTAAACCGGTGATAATTCCAACCCGGTAGGGCACAAGTGGCGATGTTTAAAACTTGGTAGAGGTGCAGGTAAGAGGCTAGATATAAAAAGAGAGAAGAACTGTAACGGCAGGTCATCAATTAATGAGAAGAAGGAACAGTGTATCTAAGGTTCAAATTCAATGCGGACTACCTGTCAGGTGAGCCAGCAATTGGTGTAATCTGTGGACCAAACAGAGAGAATATAAGGAAGGACCCTGAAGAGGTGTAATGAAAAGAGATGACAAAAGTATTTATAGAAATGTCACAAGAGGTAATCTCACCGTAATGCTGGTGATAATTCCAACCCAGCACCACTGTACTAGGTCCTATAATGTATCCGGAGTGTTTAGGTCAATCTAAAGGAAATGAGAATATAACAGTCAGATTGATGTGTCAAATACCACTAAATCCAGAGTCTAGTCTAAAATCTAACAAAATGCCCGGATAAGGGACCACAAATCTCACCTTAATGAGTCTGTAGAGAAACATATAACACCAGTAAATTTGCAGGCCGATAGCTAATATCGTGTATCTAGGGTTAAAAATACAAAAGAAAGAAAAGGACGGTTGTCAGGAGAGGAAATGTACATCAAAAATAGAAAGTCATATTGACCCCACAGGTTGGGGATACAGAGACACTTACAGAATCACAAGCGGTAGTTGCCGAGCACGTCTAGGTCAGACACGTGTGTGTGTGTCTACCTAAGCCATCTGTAGATTGGACAAAAAAAAGGAGAGGTACAGAACCACACGTTAAAGATGTGCGGCACAAAGTGTCTCTGATACTCAACAGAAATTAAGTGCTAAGTCTGGTTGCCTGATTTGGTTCGACTACTTACTTGGGAAGGTGCAAATTACTGGCGTCCTGGCGGTTCTGCAGTTTCGTAGTGAGTCAGAGCGGGGCCGCCTGGAAGTGACTAAATAGTCACAACATCTTAACCACTAGACCGCGTACCGAAGTCAACGCGGTGAAAATGGACACTGGAAGTTTAACAACGCGAGTGATTATATCAATATCGCATGAAACGCGAAGCTACATGAGTGCTGTCAAAATTCCGCGTTTAAATTTTGAATGAATGCAAACTATCCCGAGGGTATTTATCCATAAAATCAATGTAAAACTCTAATGGGCTAAAAAACAAAGACATATCATGGATCCGGAAGTATTAAACGCGAGTTGTGATCGCGAAATAGTACTACAAGAGAGTAGCTGAGAAAAAGGATGGCCAATATAGTTCCATAGCCATAAAACAATTCCCAATTGTTACGTTCTAAACATATTAGTGAGATGCTGTCTCGAGGGAGTTATACTTATAAAGTATGAGGGAGTTCCTAATCTCTATAGCATAATGCCAAGATACACTATGGGCCCGATTCCGATAGCTGGTCGGACAGCTGTCCGTAGCCTTACCGTGCGACCGACACGTACCCGGAGCTGGTCCGTCCTGTAGAGTACGTACGATGCGCATAACTGCCAAAAACCCGACCGACATGTAGGCTGTGATTGAAGCTCCATTCTCCGTCCGAGCCGTAACTCCTAACGCTGAACGAGTCGCCGGAAAAAGTATCCATAGCAGTTTCCGGCATGACAAGTATGATGCGTACTTCCTACGTGCCGGACGGGTCGCTCCGTACGGGACGTCACAGCATCCGGAAAACAAGCATATCAGCTACGATTCGCGCCACAACTCAATACACGGCTACGAGACGGACCAGCTTGCAGCGGGTACGAGATGGAGCAACAAGCAGCATGTACGACACGAACACATCATAAATCCCATTGCGCAGGTCATACCAGTACTCTACATCTATGACCGGCACAGGAACCGACGCCAGACACCTACCACATAAACAAACGACACGTACCCGCAAAAAGGCACACACACACAGGGGATCCACATCCTGGCCACTAACAACAGCCCACCATAGGGGTTGCATGGCCAGCACCACTAACACCCCCACCCATAGGGCTTATGTTGCCCATCACCCCTGCCACCCATACCCATAGGGGACCTGTTGCCCATCACTTTTGCCACCCCCAGCCATAGGGCTTATATTGCCCATCACCCCTGCCACCCCCACTCACAGGGGACCTGTTGCCCATCACCCCTGCCACCCCCACCCATAGAGCTTATGTTGCCCATCACTACTGCCACCCACACCCATAGGGGACCTGTTGCCCATCACTACTGCCACCCCCAGCCATAGGGCTTATGTTGCCCATCACCCCTGCCACCCCCACCCATAGGGCTTATGTTGCCCATCACTACTGCCACCCCCAGCATAGGGCTTATGTTGCCCATCACCCCTGCCACCCACACCCATCGGGTCCCTGTTGCCCATCACTACTGCCACACCAGCCATAGGGCTTATGTTGCCCATCATCCCTGCCACCCCCACTCACAGGGGACCTGTTGCCAATCACCCCTGCCACCCCCACCCATAGGACTTATGTTGCCCATCACTACTGCCACCCCCAGCCATAGGGCCTATGTTGCCCATCACCCCTGCCACCCACACCCATAGGGCTGATGTTGCCCATCACCCCTGCCACCCACACCCATAGGGGACCTGTTGCCCATCACCCCTGCCACCCCCACCCATAGGGCTTATGTTGCCCATCACTACTGCCAGCCCCATCCATAGGGCTTAAGTTGCCTATCACTACTGCCACCCCCAGCCATAGGGCCTATGTGGCCCATCACCCCTACCACCCACACCCATAGGGGACCTGTTGCCCATCACTACTGTCACCCCCAGCCATAGGGCTTATGTTGCCCATCACTACTGCCACCCCCAGCCATAGGGCCCATGTTGCCCATCACCCCTGCCACCCACATCCATAGGGGACCTGTTGCCCATCACTACTGCCACCCCCTACCATAGGGCTTATGTTGCCCATCACTACTGCCAGCCCCAGCCATAGGGACTATGTTGCCCATCACCCCTGCCACCCCCAGCCATAGGATGGGCGATGCGCAACACATCCAGCGTACTCCAACATCAGGTATGTCAGCAAAATACATCCCCCTAACATCATGTCAACAGTGTGTAGTCTGTGACAACTGCCCACAACAGTGATTATGACTACAAACATACAATGTAAGTAACAGCACATGTGTGATCAACACATGAGTGTGACATACACAAGGCAAGCATCACCATAGCACTGTGGCAATGTAAAAAGAACACCCCCTCACTGTGTAGAACAGAAGATAAGTGTAGGCTTCCAAAATGCAGCAGATGTTGAGTATTGGGGTGATGGGGACTAAATCCCCCCTCATCACAGTGACCAAAAGGTTAGTGTCATCATGGTCAAAGCTGCAAATAACAAACAGCATGTATGATCCCTGCTCCCAACACATTAAATACTTCTGGGGCAAACTAGTGGTTGTGTCCCATACACACAGAGATGTGGTGAGGCTAACAGTGCTGTGAAAACATAACACACTTTCGGTCATGTGCAGACAAGCACCACACATGGGGGCTGACAATGCATACAGTGTATAATAACACAAGAGCAGAAGTGACCATCACCAAGCATGCACACATCTTGAAAATAGACACACCAATCAAAACAACATGTGTAGACTGTAGGTGTCAGCTCACAAACTCACATTCCATGCCAGCAATGGCACCTAACAACCAGGATGAATGTACACAATGATGTGATATGACTCACAGGGACAGCAGGCACAATCACAGAAACACCATCCAGACAAAGGCCCACAACAGCAATATCAATTCACTGGTGCAGATGCACAAACACAAACAGGCAAACTCACACTGCACATCTGACACAGCATGTGTGTGTGTGTCACCGTATCCACAGGCAACTACACAACACATGAAGGGGCCAGAACCACAGTGACACAGATGTGGACACAGTGCCATACAAAAGTAAACCATCATTGGGACACCCTCAGTGGGCAATCAGGCATTGGGAGATGAGAGGGAGCACAACAGACACATGTGACACAAGCTGGAATGTAAACCAAGTAACACCGCAAGAGACTGACACACAACAGCACTACCCCCAGGGACCAGACATTGGGGTGACACAAGCATGCATGACATCTCCACTGTGATGACAAAGGCAGATGTCGTACAAACTGGGAAACCCAGACATGTGTCCTGTGCCACAAACGTACATCACATATACACAAACACAAATCACTCAGCATGGCCCCTCATCCATGGACAAACGGGAGCTAGGGGACCATCCATGCAAACATTCACATCAGTCCACCCTCAACACCACATACCCTGAACTGCAACAATGTGTATCTGTGAAGCCCACATGGACCGGTGACATTGCACATGCACCCATGACAAACACAGGAATGTTGGGAGGAACTAAGGTGCACAGACACATCACACAAGGACAGTTTACAACCCTGGGTAATGACAGACATACCACACAGTATGCGGTACATGGCCATGACCTCAAAGCTCACGTAACCTTCAGAATCCCTGCTACAGTCCCAGGACAATGCAGAAGCCAAGGAGAACCACAAAGCACACATGCTGACACCTGCCAGCATTGCAGCCATGAACCCGACAAGTGGGAGCAGTCTCACACACACATACAAATGTCTCAATCACTGAAAGGTACCACCTAGGGACAACTACATGATTTAGCAAATAAAAAGGTGCCTTGAGGAACCCTGACTGTGTCCCATCTGTGTCTGTCAATATCATCACCACTCAGAACTGACAAATCCCAATGATGATACACCAATTAACAGTAGTGTGTCATGCGCCCACACATCTGGTAGCCCATTGGAAAAGTAGTGGGATGAACCCAGTACCACTCAGCAAGCATCAACAGCAGGAACATATCAAGGGAACACTGTCTGTGTATGAACAGGGATGTGGACACACACACATGCTCATACAACACACACCATGTCACTGGACAACAGACTTACTAGAGGGGACCCAACTCCTGTGGAAGCCCAGCTGTGCCAAACATATTCACCGCAAGTCTCACTCATGTCTGCAGAACACTTGGTCAGTCAGCCATCAGTTACCACACAATGAAGGCTCTGGTCACAACAGCCTGGGTACGTGAGTCTCTCCTAAGTCATCTGCACATACCCAACACATATGTCTAGCAAGTTGCACAGAGGACCCAGTTGCTCCTATACCAATGATGCCCACACCTGTAGGTCCAGTGTTGATGAGCACAAAGTCTGTGGAAGTGACACATTGAACAATGGGAAGCACATCATATGTGCAGGGGTGCAAGCCAGAGATGTGACCATGCAAATGAAATGCTCACAGAGAGATGTTCACAAATAGTTGATCCTGACACACCCAGGTAGCTGCAAAGGATGACATGGATACCCACCAGAATAGGATACATATCTCATGGACCACAGGGAGTACCTCACATCAACACATCAGTATTCAACATTGTAAACAAAGCATCACAGGTGCAAGGGCATGTTAAACATCATCAACAGAATGTACAGCTAAATCTAGTTCACAGGGATAAAGAAAAAAGCTTTATTCAGCATATGGAAAGTTAAACGTCTGTTCAAACAAAAGGCCAATGGCCAGTCCATGTCCAAATGCCAAGGAGTGAAGTAGAGTGCCAACTGTCACACCTTGCTTGCCTGCACTGCTAAGGACCGGGGTCATCCCCTCGGAGGGGCATACATGGGGGCAGGCCAGGCACCGCAGGGACAGGATCAGGGTGCAGCAGAAGGAGGCAGTGAAGAGGTGGTGGATGCAGGCGAGACACTTGCAACTGCAGTGGAGCAGACTGAAGTGGTGGGTGCTGTCACAACTGTGGGGCACAAGTCAGATGGGGTGGATGCCGGCACAACTCCAGTGGGCAGGTCAGATGGAGTGGATTGGCTCACCACTGCAGTGCCCAAGTCAGACGGGGTGGTCGTAGACTCCAATGCAGTGCCTACATCCATGGGAGCAGAATGGGGGCAGGTGAGGTCGGCAGGGCAGGGGGGAGGACACGGTGCCCACATCAGTGGCACTAACCGTCTGACCAGGTGTGGAGGAGCAAGTGCTGGGGGGGATGGCCTTAGCATTTTTGGGATGGTGTATCTGTGGGTGGGGGAACCCGGGGCAGGGAGTGGTGGGGGAACCTCTGGAGTGGTGGCCTGGGGAATGGAGGACGGAGACTTTGCCTTGGAGCTGCGTGGTGGCGGGGGGGGGTCTTGGTCTTCTGGCACCGGGGGGACTTGCGGGTAGGGGTCTCTGTCTGACTGCGCCTGGGGTAGGGTGTCCGGGTGTGAGGGGCACTCCCCTCTGTGTGTGGGGACTTCCTCTTCCCCTTGTAATCAGGATCTGCTGGGTCGGTGGGGAAGAGGCCAAGGTCACAGAGGAAGAGCTTCTGGGGAGATGGGGTTGCAGGTGATGCAAGGGAAGGGGGCTGGGAGGGAGAGGTCTCGGAGGACTGCGGAGTGGTTGTGGATGACTGTGTGTGTGTCTGCAAACCAGCTCCTGTGAGTGTGGTCTCAGTCCCCTGCGCTTGCTTGTGTGCACGTCTAGACCTTGGTTTGGGTGTTTCTGTGCTTGGGACAGGTAGGGTGCTAGGAATCGTGGGTGGTGCAGGGGTAGGAGAGGTGCGGGACTGTTGGAGGAGGGACACTGCTGCCATCAGGGAGGAGGCCACGGACAGATTGGTCCTCTGTAGGGCAGACATGCCCGAGGAAATGCCCTCCATGAATTACACCAGTTGTGTCAACAGACCTGTGTGTGCATGGAGGACCTTCAGCATCGACGTCTGCCCTACATGGATCCGTCTAAGTAAGTCCACAGACTCCTCACTCAGGGCAGCAGGGGACACAGGGGCAGGGGGTGCGGTGCCTGGCACAAAGGAGACATGCTCACGAACACGGGAGCCCACAGGGTCCTCTGGGATGGGAGCCGATGGGAGGGTGGTGGTGGTGGTGGTGGTAGCGGTGGTAGGGACAGCCTCACTAGCTGGGGTTTGGTGGCTGCTGACACCCGTCTCCACAAGGGAGTCATCCTCAGGGCTGCTGTGGCCTCCAGCTGGGGGGAGTGGTGCTGACGACTCTTCTGTGTGGCTCCACTCGCCCTCCGTGCCACTGGGTCCACCCGACTCCTCTCCTTCTGTCCCTGTAAGGCTCCTGTGGTCGTGGATGTATCTGGATACGAATAGGAAGTAAGAGAACAACATCAGTCACCTCCACCGACTGCACACACCACAGTGAGTACATCAAATCACAGGGAAAGCCCTGTCATCATCAGCTGAACACAGCTCAAAGTGCCAACACTGTGTAGGATAAGACAATTGTCATTCTCAACATCAACCATGGCACACATATCCCTCCTTGACTTTCACACATATGTCTGTTGCAGGTTGGATGCTAACACCCCAATGTGCCAACATGCACCACCCACACATTAGTTGTACATGCAAGTGAACATGTAGGAGTATGTCACTATACACACAGCACATCTCTTGCTACTGACTCAGTACAGGTGTCCGGATGAAGGGATGGGCAGAGACTCATTTCACATGCTTGTGATGCATTCCAGCAACACACACTATGATGTACTCATGTCCTGGTGGGCAATGCCACAATGGGGTGCATGGTGCACACTTGAACCCAATGCAGGATCACTCATAGCAAGTTAAATGCCATGGCACTGGGATGCCCTGAAAGTCAGTCAACACTGTCTCCTGTCACAGGGGCAGGGCATCCAGACAACAACAATATGCACTGACTCACAATCCTAGCTCAGGGGTAAAGCTAACTCTGCAGATGACCGGCGCACTTGCCCATCCCATGCAAACAACATATCCAGGACCTAGAAGACCCCACATCATGCAAATCATACATATGAGTCTCTGAAAACACAAATCCCTGTACATTAACACATCACAGTCTGCCATGCATGTAACCCAGCTGCATGAAGGACACAGTTGCATACACCATTGTGCGCTGTCAGATGATCACACACCTATATGTCACACAGGTCTTGTCTCTCACAGTCACATCTCAGATGTCATGCTGACCCTCTGAATCATGGACACCCCAGTTGTACGTAACAACAAGCCACACCCTAATGACACAGAGGCAGACACCTGAGGGCACATGTCACTAAGCACAACCTACAATTTGATACACAGGAGTGGGATTACAGAGTGTTTCTAAATTCCTTTGAGGAGGCATGATTGGCCAGGTCTACGTGAAACAGTGTTTGGCCCTGGACAGTAGTCAGGTGGCTAAGCAAGTGTGACATACTTGATATACATACTCCTGAGGCCAAAAAATTGGAGTCCCCTGCTGCATGGGTTTGTTTGGAATACCCCAGCCACATGTTGCGAGTCAGACCAGCAATTGGTACACATCTCAAGGGCATACACAGATCATGCTAGTCAGACAACATGCATAATTAGGAAGGCAGTGGACTGCACACTCACCTGCTCCCCTCGTTTCCCATAGAGCTTGCTGTACTGTGGAAGGAGCCCGTCCAGCAGGGCCTTGTTCTCCTCCTCAGTGAAGGCTGGGGCCCTCTCCAGAGTACGTGCCATAGCAGGAGCCAGAGGATGCAGAGACAGCAGCAGTGGTAGCAGGGATGTGGTCCAGTAGCATATAGTGCAGACAAGTGAGCTCCCTGGGGACCAGCCAGCCTTATATCTGTGCTGCAGAGGCAGAATCTGTGCCATGTGTCCCAAGTGATAGGTCCAACACGGTTGCATTCTATGAATCTGGCCAATCCATTTAAAAGTACGACTCGTACACGCCTTCTGCATCGTTCAAATCTTCACCTTCATGGAACACTTGAAATTGGAACATTGTTGTAGGCATCCAACTGAATTTCCAGTGCACAACTCGTACAAATTTAGAATCCGCATCCGTCTCCATGACAGTCCGGAGCCAATGGGTGCGCCCGGCTCGTTCAACTGACTGTACAACGCGTATTTTGAATATACACATGCACCCGTCTCCATACGATTCAATGGCCAATGGCCTGTCTCGGACCATGCCTGTCCGAAGCGTATGCATGATAGTCACCCGCGTCGAACCTCATTGCAGGCAATGGCAAAGCGTACGCATGGCTTTGTCATGACCCATACAATGCGTACGCATTGTCACCCGCGTCGGTACTCATTGCATTCAATGAAAAAGCATACGCACGGCTCAGTCATGACCCATGCTGTGCGTGCGCATTGTCACCTGCGTCGGTCCTCATTGCATTCAATGACAAAGCGTACGCACGGCTCGGTCATGACCCGTGCAATGCGTACGCACTGTCACCCGCGTCGGTCCTCATTGCATTCAATGACAAAGCGTATGCACGGCTTGGACGTGACCCATGCAATGCGTACGCAGTGTCACCCGCGTTGGACCTCATTAGTGTGACTATTATACGGATGCAACACACATATACTGGCCAAGGACACCTGTGCACACCTATCACACTACAGCATTGGCCACACAGTGTCCCATAGCATGTAAGGCTGCATTCCCTGGGTGTTTGGGGGGGCCACATCTGTGTTTTTGGCAGGCACTTTGTGCAGCCACTCCCAGGCTGTGCACGTGTACATGAGGGCAGAATCCTTTGTGTGTTGTGCACATTACCACTGTGATGTGCAATTGGACAGTAATAGGCATGAGTCACTGACACAGTGTCAGGTTGGATATGTTTAGGACAGGTCACATACAACCTGAGTCCTGGGGGTGATGGCATGTACGTCACAGTGAGACCTGTAGCCACAATACTGATGTGCACCCACAGTCTGTGTGCATGTTGTGTGTCAGATGTGTCTGATCAAATGTGCTCAATGGGTGACAGTCTCCACATCCATGTGGGATATGCATCAACCTTGATGGGGTGTGTGTCTAAGAGACGTACATGTAGGGCCGGCAGGAACAACAGTGGCCACTACCTGTGGGACTTACGCTTGCCTTGTGGTGTGTACGTGCTACGCCATGTCCATTGCTGTGTTGATGTGGCAATACAGGGACCCTGGGTTTCTGCATGGCAAAGATCTGTGATGCCTGGGAGACATGAGGCCTCAATTGTCACTGTGGTGTGTGTTTGGAACGTTTCAGCAGCACATAGGTTGGGTGGCACAGCCAGATGATTGTCCATTGCACTACATGAGACTCATGTGGACATGTGGAATTGAGATGTGAGGTGGTGGTCTTGTAGGTGACATATGTGTCCATGACCAACAGCACACACCTCAGTACATTGTGTAATGTCATGATCTAGCATGTGATATTGATCGTGGTCATGGCCACATGGGTAAATGAACTGACAATCTTCCTTTGTACATCTCTGTATTGCAGGGCACCAGCTGTCCATCGGCCGTTCCCAGACCTTGCAACCATGCAGGAACGCGACTGCATCAGACGGTACCGCTTCACCAGGCCACTGATTGCAGAGTTGGTGTAGCAGTTGGCGCCACATCTGCTACCTGGCCGGACATACCCTACAGCACTGAACCCAGAGGTGAAGGTGATGGCAGCCCTGCACTTATTTGCTACTGGTACCTTCCAGTACACTGTGGCTACTGCTGGTGGGATGTCCCAAACGATGTTTAGTCGGGTGCTACGCGATGTCTTGGAGGGGATGTTGCAATTCCTCGACCTGTATATCAAGTTCCCGAGCCCAGCTGAACTCCCTGAAATAAAGGATGACTTTTATACACTGGGGAGGATGCCGAACGTCATCGGATCTATTTATGGGACACATGTTGCCCTGATACCACCACAGGCACATGAGCAGGCATACCGTAACAGAAAGCACTACCATTCGATCAAGGCTCTGGTGGTCTGTCTTGCTGACATGTCGATCACACATGTGTGTGCACGGTTCCCTGGTTCTGCGCACGATGCCTACATTATGAGGAGTAGTCGCATTGCAACGCTGATGTCACAGATGCCAGCTCAGCATGCCTGGCTTGTCTGTGTGTAATGACTTTTTCTCATTGTGTGTGTTTGTCAATGTTGTATTCCGCACTCCTACAAAACTCAGCTACTTGTTCATTTTTGTGTGTGTAGGTGACTCCGGATACCCCAACATGCCGTGGTTGCTGACACCCCTCAGGAACCCTGTGACACCAGCCGAGCTGCGCTACAATGAGGGACCCGGTCGGAGCAGGAGGGTGATTGAGCGGACATACGGTCTCCTGAAAAGCCGCTTTCACTGCCTGGACAAGACCGGAGGGGCCCTCCCATATGAGCCTGCAAAGGTGTGCAAAATAATCCTTGTCTGCTGCATGCTACACAACATGGCGGTGCGGAAGGAGGTGCCTCTCATCCAGGATGACGTCCGGCATCTGTGGAGGATCCCGGCCTGGGCCAAGATGCCAGTGATGATGAAGATGATGGTGACGTCCGCTCACAGCTCATCAATAACTTCTTCACCTGAATGTGAGTTTCCAGGGTTGTTATGTGAATGCATGGAGGTAGCCTGGAATGTGTTGTGCCAGCTCTGTTGATGTCTGAGTGTGTCTGTGTGCCACTTGACTGGATGCGTGCTGTGATGTGTCCATTGAGGTGGTGTGTACTCCACAATAGGGTAGTTCTGCTAACTAGTGTTTGTGTAGGTGTCTTGCAACATGTTTTGTGCATGTGTAGTGCATTTCTCTCCTGTTCTTCTGTGCTTTTGACTGTATCTTGTCTGTCCTTCCCAGGGTACTTTGTCTGTTGTGTGGTCAACACTGACCCCCAATACCCAGAAGCCAACACCAGTGTGGAAGTTGACAATGCCCATCAACTGATGTACCACACATCCCTGGACTTCCATTCCCCAACACATTGAGAACGTGTGTCCACTGTTACGTAGAATTACCGTGCAACTATTGTGGAATAAACGTGTTGCTGATGTGTAATGAACCTGTGCTATGCTTTGTTATGTGCGTTGTCTGTCTTCCCACATCTGAGTGACATCTGCTTACCTCACCTGTGGACTTGTTACCACTGACTGGGGTTGGTGTTGTGTCTGTGCATGCCAATGCGTTTCAGGTCAACATCATTGTGTGTGATGAGTAACATGGCCATGGTGAGTATGTTTTGTGTTGCCACAGTGGTGTGTCTCCCTCACATGTGTCACATCCCCATGACTCTCCTTACTTTGGTCACTTTGTTGCAGTATTTGGCATGCACTGTGTTGTGTAGCAGATCGACATCTCCCTGAACATGACAAGTTGGAATCACAACAGAGGCAAGTATGGTGTACTGGTGAGTTTATTTACAAACATGTGTGAGGGAAGTGCACAGGATGGTGGGTGCTGTACATTGGTTTGGGAATCATAAGTTCACATTGGAGTTGGAAGTGCTGGTAGATGAAATGTCCAGAGTAAAGTCCACAGTCATCTGCTACATTGGCCCAACATGAACCCTCCATGTCATTTGGGCGAGTTGTTTGCATTTGGACAAGGTGAACGGGTTGAGCACAAAGGACATTGTCCAGAACAGGCTTAGAGGCCCTGGGGGATGTGCTGGTACATCTGCCTCTCACATGTCCTTCTTCGGACGACCCCTCTTCTTCCGGGGGGGGGGGGATGATCCTCATGTGCAGGCCTCTGCGGTGCAGGGGACTCTCCGCCAGAGTCCTCCTCCCTCCCTATGGTGCTGGCAGATGGTGTTACGACAGATGTTGTGGGCACACAGGGGGGTGTGGACAGGTTGGTGTTGATCTGGCGGATGCATTGGAGTTTGTCCCGATGCACCACAGTAATGTCATCCCACTTGGCCTCCATGCGGGCATGGTGGGTGACCTGCTCGTGTTGCATGTCCTTGAGGATCCCCACTACTTGGCCAAATCCTCCGGTGCTATCCTAGTACGCATCTAAGATGCGTGCCAGGTGGGGGTCATCATGTAGTGCAGAACCCTCTGCAAGGCGCGCCCTGTGCCTCCCACCCCTCCCAGCACCCCTCTCCACACGGGCAGGACCAGCGGCGGGATGCACAGGTGACACTGGGACCCCTTGGGTGGTGTTGCTGGCGGTGTTTGCTGTAGCTTCCGGGGGGTCCTGTGTCCCTGTGCTGTGGGTGATGATTGGCCTTAGTCTGTCCGTGTTGGCGGGGGTGCCCTGTCGGTGTCCAGATGCTGGAGGCGTGGGAACAGGGGGAGCAGATGTGGATGCTGCTGGTGCTGCATGATGGCTCACACCGGAGGGGCCAGGTTGGTCGTCATCATCCGAAGAGGACAGTGAGAGAATCAGACCAGAGAGCTCAGTGTCCGCCAGAGTCTGGGACTGGGTATCCTCATCATTTGGTGCTGGGTGCCCAGCACCACCTGTGTTTGGAAGAGACACACAATGTGATTTATGTTTCTACATGCATCGTTGGTTCACAAACATGACTTTTGCTACTTTTCGAACAGATGCCTGCCTGTACACTGCTGTTTCCCAGCTTGTCACGGACAGAGTTTGATATTGTTGTTGGCCATTTCCCAGCATGGCCTTGTGCTCCCCACGACAGAGCCCAGTGTCAGACATCTTGTCAGTCCCTTCCCACTCCCTGTGAGGCGAGTATGGTTCAGTTTGATCTTGCTGGGCCATGTGGGTGGGTGTAGGTTGTCTGTGACTGCGAGTCCCATCATACTCTTGGCTACACCCCCCTTCCCAGCATGCTCATACTTCCTCCCTCTTGACTCTGCTTCCCTGTGAGGGGGTGTGACAGCAATGGCAAGATGGCTGACTGTGAAGTCCTGATGTTTGTTGTTGGCCATTTCCCAGCATGGCCTTGTGCTCCCCGCGACAGAGCCCAGTGTCAGACGTCTTGTCAGTCCCTTCCCACTCCCTGTGAGGCGAGTATGGTTCAGTTTGATCTGGCTGGGCCATGTGGGTGGGTGTAGGTTGTCTGTGACTTCGAGTCCATCATACTCTTGGCTACACCCCCATTCCCAGCATGCCCATACTTCCTCCCTCTTGACTCTGCTTCCCTGTGAGGGGGTGTGACAGCAATGGCAAGATGGCTGACTGTAAAGTCCTGATGTTTGTTGTTGGCCATTTCCCAGCATGGCCTTGTGCTCCCCACAACAGAGCCCAGTGTCAGACATCTTGTCAGTCCCTTCCCACTCCCTGTGAGGCGAGTGTGGTTCAGTTTGATCTTGCTGGGCCATGTGGGTGGGTGTAGGTTGTCTGTGACTGCGAGTCCTACCATACTCTTGGCTACACCCCCCTTCCCAGCATGCACATACTTCCTCCCTCTTGACTCTGCTTCCCTGTGAGAGGGTGTGACAGTAATGGCAAGATGGCTGACTGTGAAATCCTGGTGTTTGTTTGGCTACAAGTCCAAAGTGAGCCCCTGTGCTTCACCCAGCAGCACCCAGTACGGGGTATCTTTTGCTGATATTTCAATGAGGTGTGTGTCAATGCATTGTACCCGGTGAGTTGTGTGGAGTTTGTGTTGAGGGGGGGTCTCCCCATGCTGATAAGTATGGTCAGGGCTGTCAGTCCTCCTTCCCATCATGAAACGTGCTTCCATTGTAGGGCGTGCAAGTTGTCTTTCAGGATGTCAGTCAGTGGTGTCCTACTTCTGATTTGTACACAACCCTGAGCAAGGCCTTGTGCTCCCCACAGCAGGACCCAGTGCCAGCCATCTTGTCAGTCATTTTCCACTCCCTGTGATGTGGGCATGTTTCAGAGAGGTCTTGATGGGCCAATCAGGACGGGGAGTATTATCTGTGACTACAGGCCCCATCATGCTTTTGGCTACACTCACTTCACCTGCATCCCCACTATTCCTTCCTGACAGTCAGCTGCACTGTGAGGCGGTGTGTTTGTGATGGCAAACTGTCTGGCAGGGTTTATTTGGTTTTGTGCCACTGGCTTGCTCTATTTATTTGTAAGTTGGTGCATGTCATGACACAGTTCCCAGTCACTCCGTGATGGCAGGTATTGTGTTTGTCTGACTGGCATACACATCTTGGGCTGATTATCTATTGGTTAGTGTAGCTTTGCTTGCGGTGCATGGTTTCACTGTCCCCTTGCCACACAATCTTGGGTATGTTGTTTGTGTACCCACCAGGCTCTGGTATGTCTGTTAGGCCATGGACGCTCTCTGGTGGTAGGATGTGCCGCACCTTCTCTTCCCAGGTCCTGAAGTAGACTGGTTTGGCAGGAGGGCCACCGCCGGTGCACTGACTCAGGGCGTGATCTATTTCGATGAGTTTCTTGACTCTCCTGCGCACGTCATACCACCTGTTCTGGATATCGTCCTTTGTGCGCCTTGCTGGTGCTTGGGCGTTCACCTTGTCCACAATCCTCACCCTCATCTTGGTATTCTGTGAGATAGGGGTCCTTTGGACCAATGTACCAAACAAATGTGGCTCTACTCTGATGATCTCGTTTACCAGCACTTCTAACTCACTCTCTGTGAACTTTGGATTCTTCTTTGGGGGCATGGTGATGGGTGGTGGTGATGAGGGATGTGTGTGTGAGGGTGCAAGTGAGGATGGGTTGGTGTTGGTTTTGCTGGCTGTATGTGTGTGTGCTTTTGTATGAGGTGCTGATGGTGTGTGAGTTGTGTGATGGGGAGTTGTGGGTGTGTCTGTGGTTGCTGTGTACTGGTGTTTGCTGCTGGCTGTGTCTCCTGTTTGCAAGGGATGATGGTAGTGATTGTAGTCCTTTATATAGTTGAAGTTGTGGGTGTGTCTTTGTCCCATGTTGTTTTTCTTTGGTATTTATTGGCTTTGTCATTGCTTGCTTGATCCTTTTTTTGTCTTTTTTCCTTTGGGTTTTGTAGGCATGAAGGAGACGTTCATGTGACGGAAACGGACACTGCTGTTGTCTCGTGCGGGCTTCTCCGCCTCGTTCACGCTGCCTATCTTCTGTGTTTGGTACGCGTCGGTCGCGGCGGTCTCTATTGCTTGTGTGCCGGGTTGTCTGTGCGTGTCGGTCGTGCGGCTTGGTCTCCGTGCTAGTCGGTCTGGTTATACATGCATTGCATCATACTGCGCAAATCGTACATCGCGGGTACGGGTCGGTCGGGTTCATTCCAGGTTCGTGTCAGTCGGTGATAATCGCGTCGGTTTTCCGGCCGGATCACTATTTTCCCTACGGCTCGGTCGTACGGCTTGTATTCCGTACGTGTTGGTTGTAATTCACTCGCGCTGCATCGTACTGCATGGGTTGCACGGCGCTGGTCCGTGTCGGTCGGTATTCGGTCCGGGTCCGTGTCGGTCGGTTCGTTTTGTGGCAGGAATCGGAATCGACCCCTAGATGTCCAAAATTGGTGTAGTGCATCCCATTTGCTAGCTCCATGCTGCAAGCGTGAGATTATCAAGCAAGAAACGGTGAAGAAGTACAGTGAGATAGTAGGACCAGGCCTGGGTCATCCAGTTAAAAAATATTTGAAATATCCCAGTCGGAAAAGCTAATAGCAGCTTTCACTGCTGTGTGTAAAAACGGTATATTCTTAAGTAAGAAAGTTACAAACATCATAAGAAAAACAACAATGTCACAGTCTTCGCATTAGAAAGGTTAAATCTGCAAGTCCATGCAATATGTAGTTCAGACAGTTTGAGAAGAATGTCACAAAATGCTTATCTGTTTCAAATCATATACATTAGACCATACTGAAAGAAACACCCAAATCAGAACTATGATGGATATCTTCAATCCCCCAAGAAATATTACATCTCGGAATCACAGTTTAAACCATGTTCCTCCGTATGTAAACGCATGCTCCACATTGCTTCAGTGCGTCTCAGATGTAATTCCCTGTTACCACCACGTGGACTTTGGTCAATGGATTCTATTCCAAAAAACGTGAATGACTTGCGAAGGCCCTGTGCTGGATATAAGGCAGCATGTGTTGCTACAGGGTATCTTACATCCTGTTGATGTATGGCTCTCACGTGTTCCCCAATCCTGTCCTTAAGTGGCCTAATGGTGCTTCCCACGTATTGTTTCCCACATTTGCATGCAATTATGTAAACCACAAATTTGGTGGTGCAATTGATGTTAGATATAATCACATATGATTTGTTGTTGTAACTGTGAAACATCTTGACCTTGTGTTGTGCCCATTTACAGACACCACAGAAACCACATTTATGGAAACCAACAGTGTGGGGGGTAAGCCAAGACTGTGAGCTAACTGTTTTTGGTACCGTAGGGCTCAACCTGGTTTGCAACGTTCTTCAACGTCTGAAAGTAATCTGTGGGCGATTGCTTATGCAGCTGGCTAGGGAACTATCAGCTAATAGAATACCCCAGTGTTTGGTTAAAATCTTCCTGAGGGTGTGGCTAGGATCATTGAAATCCGTAACCATGCGGACTTTCTGGTCAACAGATTTTGACTTATCTTTGTTTTGTAAGGGTTGCTCTCGCTTCACACTGGCGATTCTGTTTTCCGCCCGTAAAAGATTGTCTGAGGTGTAGCATCTTTTCTGAAATCTTAGTCTCATATCTTTAATGCAGGTCTGAAACTCTGTTTCTTCACTGCAATTTCTCTTGGCCCTGGTGAATTTCCCATTGGGAATGGATCTGATTTGGTGTGTAGGGTGGTGACTATCTCCATGTAATACAGAATTGCAGGAAGTGCTCTTACGAAAGAGACGAGTATGGAGTTTGTCATCCTTGATATACAATTCCAAGTCTAGGAAATTAATGGTAGTCTTGCTACACTCCATTGTGAATTGCATGCCAAAACTATTGGTGTTAAGATAGGCACTGAACCGTTCTAAGTCTGATTGTGTACCCGCCCATAGTAACAAACAATCATCGATATACCGACCCCAAAAGATGATGTGATCAATCCATGCTGCTCCTTTAGTGCCCCAGATCCAATCGTTTTCAAGGCAACCCATAAACAAAGTGGCAAAAGAGGGTGAAAATCTTGACCCCATCGCTACGCCCCTGGTCTGTTTATACCATTTGTTTTCAAAAAGAAAGAAGTTGTTATGTAGAATGAGGTGCATCATTGTAATTAGCATCTTGTTGTGTAACCAATGGGCAGCCGGTCTGTTATTTAGTAAGCGCGTTACTGCCTGCAGACATAGTTCAGGTTGAATACTGGTATAAAGGGATACCACGTCCAGGGTTGCTAGAATCATCCCAGGCTGCCACTGTAAGTCAGAGAGTAAACTCAATATATGTTTAGAGTCCTGGATATATGAGGCCAAATTACATACCAGTGGACCCAAAAAGAGATCAACATATTCGGACAATTTCTCTGTCGGTCCCCCTATACCCGACACTATCGGTCTGCCTGATGGAAAAGGGAGATGTTTATGGATTTTTGGCAGCGTTTAAAGGCATGGGTAAGTGGGTCTGAACACTTTCAGGTAGGCATATTCGTTGTCATCTAGGAGTCGCTTGGTATGCCAATACGTCAGGTGTTTGTTAATCAGAATACCTAAAGGCCCCATATGATTGTGATTGATTGGTTCATAACATGTGCCTCACAGAACGGACGCTCCCCGCCACTGCTCTGCCACTTACCTGCCTCCGCTGCCTGACGCCTGATCTCCGCATCTTCTTCCCGCCGCATCTTTTTCCCGCCACTTACCTGACGCCGCTGCCTGCCTCCGGATACCGCCTCCCGCCTCCCAGGTAACGCCTGCTGCCTCCTGGCCGCTCCTCACGCCGCTGCCTTCACTCCTCCTACCTGCTGACCTCCGCTGGGCACCGGGTGACTTCCTGCCTGCTCCGCCGCTTCCCGCCGTTTTTCCCGCCGCCGCTGCCCCAGGCGCCTCCTCCCACTCCCGCCTCCACCTCCGGCCCGCCCCCCCTCCCTGCCCATTGGCCACCCCGCTCCCGCCTCCCGCTGACCCTCCCTCCCGGCTCCTTATTTAAGGGGGACCCCGCGGACTGTCCAGTGCGACCTCCTGTGCCTCACAGAACGGACGCTCCCCGCCACTGCTCTGCCACTTACCTGCCTCCGCTGCCTGACGCCTGATCTCCGCATCTTCTTCCTGCCGCATCTTTTTCCCGCCACTTACCTGACGCCGCTGCCTGCCTCCGGATACCGCCTCCCGCCTCCCAGGTAACGCCTGCTGCCTCCTGGCCGCTCCTCACGCTGCTGCCTTCACTCCTCCTACCTGCTGACCTCCGCTGGGCACCGGGTGACTTCCTGCCTGCTCCGCCGCTTCCCGCCGTTTTTCCCGCCGCCGCTGCCCCAGGCGCCTCCTCCCACTCCCGCCTCCACCTCCGGCCCGCCCCCCCTCCCTGCCCATTGGCCACCCCGCTCCCACCTCCCGCTGACCCTCCCTCCCGGCTCCTTATTTATGTCACCCCCTCCGCGACCGCGCAGCGGATGCGCGCAGCGGGCGCGCCTTATGTGCGCCGAAGGTGCGCCAAAGGTAAGCCCGTCTGCGCCTGGACCGCGCCCAGCGCCAGACCCCCTGGCCCCCGCGCCCGCCAGCCCCCCGCAGGACCTACGACTTCGCTACGCTCATCGCACTCAAAACCGCCCGAGCCCCCGGATGCTACCAAGCGTCCCCGCGACGCACCCATGGACCCTTCGTCTGCCGATCCTGCAACTTCTCCTGCCTCCGAACAAGCACCACGCCCACCAAGACGGACAACAGCAACCACCTCAAGTGCATCCTGATCAACACCCGCTCCATCCACAGACACGCCGTGGAACTCTGGAACCTCCTCGACACCGCATCTCCAGACGTCGCCTTCCTCACGGAAACCTGGATGAATGACACCTCAGCCCCCGACATCGCCATAGCCATCCCGGACGGCTACAAGATCATCAGGAGGGATCGCAACAACCAGACCGGAGGGGGCATCGCCATCGCTCACAAAAGCACCATTCGCATCTCGACTGACTCCACCGACGCATTCAACACCGCCGAATACCTGCACTTCCAGATCCACACCGACCCCAAGACTACCCTCAGAGGCACCCTCATCTACAGACCCCCGGGACCACGCGCACAGTTCTGCGAAGACGTCACGGACTTCATCAGCCCTCACGCCCTCCCCTCCACCGACTACATCCTCGTCGGAGACCTCAACTTCCACCTGGAGAACAACAACGACCACAACACGACCACCCTGCTGGACAACCTCGCCAACCTCGGACTCCAGCAACTGGTCAACACTCCCACCCACTACGCCGGCCACACGCTCGACCCCCTCTTCTCATCCAGCAAGCACATCACCTTCAGCCACTGCACCGGACTCCACTGGACTGACCACAGCTGCGTCCACTTCAGCTTCAAGAAGAACACGGTCCAGCACCACCCGAAGCAGGTCCCCCACAGAAACTGGAGCAAGATCACCGTCGACCAGCTCACCACCTCCCTCAGCCAGAACCCACCGGTCAGGACAACGGACCCTAACACAGCAGCCCTCGACCTCACGCAATGGCTGACCTCCTGTGCCAATGACCTCGCCCCACTGAAGAACCCACTCACCAGGCCCGGAAGCAAGAAGGCCCCCTGGTTCACCGACGAACTCAAGGACTCCAAGAAGGCCTGCCGCACCCTCGAGAAGGCCTGGCTCCTCGACAAGACCACCGACAACATGACCGCCCTCAAACTCGCCACCCGCAGACATCACCAGCTCATCCGCACCCCCAAGAGGAAATCTTTGAAGGAACGACTGGACAAGAACGCCCATGACAGCAAGGAGCTCTTCAACATCGTCAAGGAGTTCTCCAACCCCAGCACCGGCAACAACGACATCACTCCCTCGCAGGACCTCTGCGACTCCCTCGCCTCGTACTTCCACCGCAAGATCGCCGACATCCACAACAGTTTCGGCGCTCCACCCCCGCACCCATCGACCGAACCTACGCACCCCGCCGCTATCCTCCAGACATGGACCAAAGTGACCCTCGAAGACACGACACGCATGATGAACACCATCCACTCCGGATCTCCGACCGACCCATGCCCCCACCATGTCTTCAACAAGGCCGCCTCTACCATCGCACCCCACCTCCGAGACATCATCAACGCCTCCTTCGACACAGCCACCTTCCCGGAGAGCTGGAAGCACGCCGAGCTCAGCGCACTACTGAAGAAACCAACTGCGGACCCGACCGACCTCAAGAACTTCCGCCCTATCTCGCTCCTTCCATTCCCTGCCAAAGTCATCGAGAAGGTCGTCAACAAGCAGCTGGCCGCCTTCCTCGAGATGAACGGATCCCTCGACCCATCGCAATCCGGATTCAGAGCCAACCACAGCACCGAGACCGCCCTCATCGCAGCCACCGACGACATCCGAGCCCTGCTCGACAAAGGTGAAACAGCGGCACTCATCCTCCTTGACCTCTCCGCAGCATTTGACACTGTCTGCCACCGCACCCTAGTCCAACGCCTCAACGACACCGGCATCCAGGGGATTGCTCTGGAATGGATCATCTCATACCTCTCTGGCAGAACACAGAGAGTACGCCTCCCTCCGTTCCGCTCTGAGGCCACCGAAGTCATCTGCAGCGTCCCGCAAGGATCATCGCTCAGCCCCACTCTCTTCAACATCTACATGAAACCCCTCGCTGCCATCGCACGCCAACACAACCTCAACATCATTTCCTACGCCGATGACACCCAGCTGATTCTCTCCCTCACCAGAGACCCCGACACCGCCAAAGCCGACCTACACGAAGGGATGAAAGATGTCGCCGAATGGATGAACATCAGCCGCCTGAAGTTGAACACGGCCAAGACAGAAGTCCTCATCCTGGGACCGTCGCCCTCCGCATGGGACGACTCCTGGTGGCCCCCGGCCCTGGGCACCGCACCCAAGCCAACGGACCACGCACGCAACTTGGGCGTCATCCTGGACTCCTCCCTATCGATGACCAGACAAGTCAACGCCGTCTCCTCATCTTGCTTCCACAACCTCCGCATGCTCCGCAAGATCTTCAGATGGATCCCGACCGAGACCAGGAAGACTGTCACCCAGGCCCTCGTCACCAGCAGACTAGACTACGGAAACACCCTCTACGCCGGTACAACAGCCAAGCTTCAGAAAAGACTTCAGCGTATTCAGAACGCCTCCGCCCGTCTCATCCTGGACGCCCCCCGACGCAGCCACATCTCGAGCCACCTGAGAGACCTGCACTGGCTCCCTGTCAACAAGAGGATCATGTTCAGACTCCTCACCCACGCACACAAATCCCTCCACGACCTGGGCCCAAGGTACCTCAACGACCGCCTGACCTTCTACACGCCCACCCGACAGCTACGATCCGCGAACCTCGCCCTCACCGTCGTCCCTCGCATCCAGAGAGCCACCGCCGGAGGAAGATTCTTCTCCTACCTGGCGGCTAAGACATGGAACTCCCTGCCCGTCCACCTGCGGCTGACCCAGGACCACCTCGCCTTCAGGAAACAGCTCAAGACCTGGCTGTTCGAGCAGTAGCAGACCCCCTCCCCCAAGCGCCTTGAGACCCTTCCGGGTGAGTAGTGCGCGATACAAATTCCTTGATTGATTGATTGATTGATTGATTGATTGAACATGTGTGGTCATTGAGTTGGTACATGATCTCTTTGTTGTAGTCTGCCTGATTCATGATAAATACATTCCCTCCTTTGTCTGCTTCCCTTATCAATATGTCATTATCCTTACTTAATTTTTTGAGGGCCAGTCGTTCACCTGGACCAAGGTTGTCTCAATAGAATTTCTTTGTAGGGTTTTCTTGTTGTCATGGTTATCTAGGTCCTCTAGAACCCGTTTATAGAAAGTATCAATCGCATTGCCCCCTGGGAGCATGGGAGTCCATTTGGATTTGTTCCTGAGACCACTGCATCTAGAGATATCCATGTCTATATCCAGTTCCTCGAGAAGCTGAACCATGGTATAGGGAGATTCTTCTACATCAGTTAGGGAATGTAACAGTTTAGTCGCTTGTATGTCCTGTATACTGGGAACACCAAACTCACTGCTCAACGTAGTGTTGGAAACTTTTTTATTAGCAGAAGGGTTACAAGCAACAACAAAAAAATCAATTTGAGGCCTCTAATAAACTTGAACAGGTCAACCTTCAATTTACAGATGTCACCTGATTCTATTGGGTTAAAGCTCAGACCTTTGCTCAATAAGGAAATCGTCTCAGTTGTTAAGGTTTTAGAGGAAAGGTTGACAACCTGCACATTTAATTCTGACTCTTATATTTGTTCTTCTTGTTGCCTGACTTTAATTTCTTCCAGTACTCTTCTTTGACAGCCTCTTTTCCCTCTACAGGTTTTGGAACTGGGCCTACCCGCGTACCCTGCGTTCTGTTGCCTCTGCGTATGGTCCTGACCTCCCGGAAAAAAGAAGATTCTACCCGTCTGGTACCAGAACTATTCTCAACATCGCTGTCGCTGGAGGCCGGAGCACTCAATGAAGTGGAGCTGGAGGAAATGGAAATGGTGTCCACTCTGGGTGTCCTATCTTGTTTTGTACCAGTTTGTATTACAGAATCATACTTCTTGACGTAAGTGAAGACTCTACCAGTATTAAAATCAATCTCATCGCGTTTTAACTGTCTAGACTTTCTGTCTTTAATCTCTTTTTGGTGATTGTGAAGTATGTCTTTGAAGATGGCATAATTTTTGTTGGTTGCTTCTTTCAGGTTGAGGTCCCTAATCTCTCCCTCTAGGGTGTCTATCTCTCCTTGTAATGTTCCCACTTTTCTCTCAGCACTCTCAATAAGTATCTGCATGAGTGTTTTTGAATTCCCAGTTAGTGTCTCCTCCCACTTGGCTAAATGATCTTCATCCAGTTCATCGTATGTGGGCAGGATCTGGGATCGTAGGAGGGGGGATCCATCCCATCATCTTGCATTTTCTGTTTACTTCAGTCATTCTAATTTGAGAAATTTATCTCTGAGAACTTCCTTGCATGTGGGGTTCCCACTAGTAGATGGGGTGTTAGTATTCAGGCCTTTTGCCACGTTACCAAAAAGCTCATCTGCTTCTCTATCTCTATCCATGTTTGAAGTGAGAACTCAGTGGTGATGTAATGTAACGTCGGTATCTATGAACGAAAATGTGAAGTATGGTGCTACCTGGGAAGGGGAAACCCTTTTAACCCCTTAATCTGTGTAGAAGAAAACTACAACATATTCATGTACCTGTCTCCCGTGCACACATACATTATTAAAACATGATGAATAAGTGTCAGTTAGAAACACAATTAAACAGTATTCTTTGTTGATGTCCTGGGTTCTTTAATACAAGTTGTATAGCGCAGCCAGCCGACACGTGTTTCGTCAGGGAAACAGGTAGTCACCCGAGTCTTCAGGGCTGGGAATGATACATAAATTGACTTAAGAACGTAGCACAGAGTGCAAATGATTGCAGGATACATATCCTCCTAATATGTTAATTATTACGTCACCCCATATACAGGTGACTAGTCAAATATAATACTCGCTAAAATTCAATTTCGGTCACACATGTTATAGAACACACACACCAAGAAACAACCGCTGTAGCTATAGCTAAGGGATATCATGCACCCGTAGTAACAATCTAGAATAGGGCAAGAGAAATAAAGGGCAAAAAGTGCACAAGGGAACTGACATTCAATCTAATAGATAACGTAAGTGATATACCAATAAATACCTGAATGGAAATACCAAAGTTCAGGGTAGTCTGTACGGTTACAAGAAAGAGAAAGAAATGGCGGACTCACTAGACGTTGTGAATAAGGAGGATAAAGAGGAAAGGAGTGGGAATGAATAGAACATAAAAATCTGAGCACACTTTTACCCCTAAACCGGTGATAATTCCAAACCGGTAGGGCACAAGTGGCGATGTTTAAAACTTGGTAGAGGTGCAGGTAAGAGGCTGGAAATCGGGAAACCAGATTTAGCACTTAATTTCTGTTGCGTATCGGAGAGACTTTGTGCCGCACATCTTTAACATGTGGTTCTGTACCTCTCCTTTTTGTGTCCAATCTACAGATGGCTTAGGTAGACACACACACGTGTCTGACCTAGACGTGCTTGGCAACTACCGCTTGTGATTCTGCATAATAGGACCTAGTACAGTGGTGCCGGGTTGAGATTGGCACCGGCATTACTGTGAGATTACCTCTTGTGACATTTCTATAAATACTTTTGTCGTCTCTTTTTATTACTCCTCTTCTGGCTCCTTCCTTATATTCTCTCCGTTTGGTCCACAGATTACACCAATTGCTGGCTCACCTGACAGGTAGTCCGAGTTGAATTTTAACCTTAGATACACTGTTCCTTCTTCTCATAAATTGATGACCTACCATTACAGTTCTTCTCTTTTTTTATTTCCAGCCACTTACCTGCACCTCTGCCAAGTTTTAAACATCGCCACTTGTGCCCTGCCAGGTTGGAATTATCACCAGTTTAGGGGTAAGTATGTGCTCAGATTTATTTTTTATTTTTTATTTTTATTTTTTTATTTTTTATTTTTTTTTTGTTTTTTTTTTGTTTTCCAAAACCTTTATTCAGCATGAACACATTATACACAGCCCCATGCCTACAACCAACGAGTGGCCGGCAGCGTGGTGTGAAAAATAGATTTCGTGTGGTACACAGCTGCCCGCCTACAACCCGCCAGGGGCCGGCCGCTGCACAATAATCTCCGATGGGTAGTACGATATTCCAATGGGCATCTCATTTCTAGTGTTCCGTAACTTGCAATTAATAATTGTTCCATATCAACATATACAGGGTGGACAGAGGTGAACACCGTAATGTGCAGTGGCATCCCCTGCCACTTCTCAAGTATACAGTACATCAGAGGCACAGAGTGGGAAACAGGCGACGCAACAATCGGGGGACAGCTGAACAATGAGAGTGTGTTATAGCTGCGGATGTGACAACAAATATGTCGTCAGAGGACCCCAGATGTCAACTGGTCTAGATGCGGTAGGCAGAAGTTCTGCATATCTGAGCAAAGTATCTTGACAGTGTACCATGTCTCTGATCCAATCCTTGAATTTAGGGGCCCTGCCCCTCCCCCATCTACAGGCTATTAGTCTCTTTGCCATGAGAAAAGCTACTGTGGTAAATCTGCGCACCGATTTCTTAATGGTTTTCGTGTAGCCTAGAAGCGCCTGCGTTGGAGAGGGCGACAATGGGACGTCTATCATCTCCGATATGCCAGAATATACCTGTTGCCAATATGCGGTTATTTCCCGGCATCCCCAGGCCATGTGTAGAAAGTCCGCCGCCGGTTCGCGACACCGCCAGCAGGCATCGTCCTCCCGGAGGCCCACCCTATACATGTGAGCTGGAGTACAGTAGAGCCTATGTAGGAACTTATAATGAATGACCCTGAATCTGCTGCTGGATGATATCTGTTCGGTTTGCAAACAGCAATAGCTCCAGAGCTCATCCTCAATGGGCAGTCCCAATTCCGCCTCCCATTTAGAGCGCGCCCTGCAGGATACCGGGTCCTGTGTAGTACGTAGTGAGTGATATAGATTAGAAACCGCATGTGCCGGAGTAGTAGCTTTGAGTAACTGGTGTAGGGGTTCTAAAGTGGGTGGTTCAGCAGGGTACTCCCCCGTCAATGCCCGAACACCGCTGCGAAGCCGAATGTATAAAAATGTGTCCATGGGAGTAGGAGTGAGGCCAGCTAACATGTGTGTCTGCGAACGGAAGCGCCCGTCCTGATAGAGATCTCCCCATGTCTTAAGGTTGAGTTTGGCCATAAAGTTCTTAAACAATCGTTCCTGCAGTAGGGGTAGTAGGGGGTGGTATGCCAGGGGAAGCAGTGGAGAATACAACAGTGTCGTGTGGGTTTTTTTACCGATACGCTGCCAAGCTAGAATGGTAATGGAGATCGTGGTGTGATACGCCGCCCGTGTCTCAGGTGCACTAAATATTGCCCCTTCTAATGGGATAGGATCCGCCAACCAATGTTCCACCGCTATCTGCGGGAGAAAGGGAGTCGGGTGGATCCAATGATATACGTAGTGGGCCTGGGCGCTGTAATAGTACGTCTCAAAATCCGGTAAGTCAAAGCCACCCTGAGCGAAAGGACGGGTCAATATCTCCCAACTCAGACGCGGCCTCCTCCCTCCCCAGACCAATCGAATAAGCTTGGACCGTAAAAGTTGAAAAAAGGACTTGCCTGGATAATATGGGATATTGAGGAAGAGGTAGAGGAGCTTAGGAAGAACCACCATCTTAATGAGAGATGCGCGGCCCGCAAAAGAGAGGGGCAGCGTGATCCATCTGATCACGCAGTTTTGAATATGGTCAAATGTGCGGCCATAGTTCATGCGCATCAACTCCTCCCGATCACGAGAGAGAAGTATGCCCAGGTAACGGACCTCATCCTCATCCCATCGTAGTGGGTAGTCCAGGTGGAATGGCCGGGCAGCCGCCGTGAGCGGAAAGATAGTGGATTTCCCCCAGTTAATATGAACCCCAGACATGCCTGCAAAGCGAATGAACTCCCTGAGGATGGGGTTAAGGTTAGTAGCGGGGTCGCGGATGTAGAGCGTGATGTCATCTGCGTACAGGGATACGAGCACCTCCCGCTGAAGACAGCGCAGTGCCTTGTCCCGGTGGTGCTGGCGGAGACGGGCAGCCAGTGGTTCCATCGCTATGGCAAACAGCAATAGAGATAGGGGACAACCCTGACGAGTTCCCCTCGACACTGCAAAGGCCTCCGACATCCAACCGTTCAACCCCACCCTAGCGACCGGCCTACAATAAAGGAGACCAATCCACTGCGTGAAGCCCAATGGCATACCCATGTTTCGCAAAATACATTGAAGATAGTCCCACTCTAAGGAATCAAAGGCCTTGGTGGCGTCCAAAAAGACCGCCACCAGCGGCAAGTCAGGGTCCACATTGTGCAATATGGAGAAGAGTGTCCGAAGATTATGGGAGGTAGCTCTGCCCGGGACGAATCCCGCCTGATCTGACAGCACCAGGCCCCCCAATAGCAACTGCAAACGATTGGCCAACACCTTGGTCAGAATCTTGGCGTCACAGTTAAGTAATGAGAGAGGACGGTAAGAGTCGCAATATTGAGGTGGTTTCCCAGGTTTTAGGAGGGAGGTGATGAGCGCCTCCTGCATGGTCGGGGGGAGCGTGCCAGACTCATGTGCCTCCATAAAAACCTCTCGGAGCACCGGGGCCAAGATATCCACATACGCCTTGTGAAAGTCCATAGGTAGACCGTCCAGGCCCGGCACCTTCCCGGGTGCCATCTGACTGATTGCGTCTCTAATTTCATCCAGGCCTATAGGTTCGGCCCAAAATTCCCTCTGTCGATCTGAAAGCCAGCCCAGGGTGAGCTCCTTCAGGTAGCCGTCTATGTTTAGTTCACCCACTCTAGTGGTAGAGTAGAGTGCAGAGCAATGTTTAGTGAAGGCAGCCAGGAGCGAATGCGTGTCGCGTAGAGGAACCCCCCCGTCCCCCTCCAGTTCCAGCACGAAATTTGAGCCGCGGGGTGGGCGAACGCTCTCCCTCCCCGTACGCCCGAGCTCTGAAGTGTTTGCCCCGGAAGTTGACCTCTCGCTCAGCAGTGGAAGTGTACTCCGACAGCGCCTAGCGGTATTGCGCCTGGGCATCGGGATTGACAGCATAGTCTGGTCTAGTTTCTAATGTGTGCAATGTGTTCTCCAATCTGTGTATCGTAGCGCGTAAGGCTTTCAGCACGCCTGAGCTTTTAGAGATACAAAACCCACGTATTGTGACCTTTAGCGCTTCCCACATGGTGGCCACTTGGTCCACCGATCCCTTGTTACGGGAGAGGAAGTCTTCAAGTTCTTGACATAGTTCGGTACGGAAAAGTTAGTCGAGTAGAATGTTGGGTTGAAGTCGCCATGTTGGGGGTCCACCCATTATGTCTGGTAAGCGGAACTTGGCCAACACCGGGGAATGGTCAGAAAAAGTGCGTCCCACGTGTTGCACCGCCACCAGGGAGGGGGCCAGTGCCCTATTCACCAAAATGTAATCCAGTCTGGCCCAAGTGGCATGTGCATTATTCCAGTGTGTGCCTTCCATTAAAGTCGGGTGTAAGTGGCGCCAGGCATCAATGACATCCTGAGTATCGCAAACGTCCCTCAGGTATTTGTGAGTATTAGTATAGTGTTGTGCAGAGGGGTTGGATCTGTCAAGGGCAGGGTCAAGCACAGCGTTGAAGTCCCCTCCCCAGATGAGATATGTCGACCCCACGTCCCTGATCCGGTTCCAAAGAGCAATGAAGCTGCTCGGGTCATCGCAATTAGGGCCATAGGAGCAGGCCTGGGTGATGGTCTCGACCCCTATCCTGCCCCAAGCTATACAGTACCGGCACTCGCGATCTGAGGCGGCGCCCAGGGGAATATAGGGAACACTTCTTTTAATTAGAATAGCTGTGCCTCTCGCATAAGATGAGAATGGCGCTAGAATCGAATGCTCTGCCCACCTGGCAGCAAAGGTACCTCTGCGGTGGGGATCCATATGGGTCTCCTGCAAGAAGACCACTTGGATATTTAGTCTATCTAGCGCCCCTAAAATTTGCCTTCGCTTCCTGGGGTTCCCCAGTCCTCTGACATTCCATGTAATAGCGGAGAGCAGGCCCCCCCCACCAGGATCAGGGTGTGCGGTGTGGTTCAAGACTGCAGGTAGGGGAATCATAGATCAAGGAGCCCATCAAGCAATGTCTCCCCAAGTGCAAGTGTCTATCCAAAGTGTCAAACTGTGCAACATCACAATGTAGTACGCTAGTGTCCATGCTGAATTCGAACATAATAAAAACAACCCCTTGAATGCCAACCCACCCACCCACTCCGACATCCCAAACATGTTGGGCATCTTCCCCACCCCACACAAACCCACAATGTCCTGTCATTACTGTACTGGGGAACACCCAATAGGGGGACACCAGGGGTCCAGACCCGCCATCCAACTCCCCCGATATTGCACCCGCTATCCCCCGGAACCAATATCCAGCGGAAGGCGCGGGAGGGGGAGGTAGGTGCCAGGGCGAAGTCAATTTTACACAGCATCAAGGAACCTCTGATAGCGACAGAGCCCAACTAGTGGTGGCTCATCAATATAGGGCTGAGGCGCAGAGCCAGAAACTTAACGAGCACCAGAGCCTCAAAAATCAGAAGGCGGGAGCAAGGCAAGGCCAAACAGCAAGAGTGTCAGCAAAAAGGAGAGGAACATCCATTGTTAAGGTGCCAATCAGTCAATAGCAGAAGTGGGCGATCGGGAGCCCGCCCTTACCATCGGGGAGCGAGTAGTCTCAGAAGATCGTTTATGGTCCTTCAGAAAGAGTTCAACCTGGGATGGATCCTGAAAGATATGAGGCTTACCATGGTGAACCACCCGCAGACGGGCCGGGTATAACATGGAGTATTGTATCCCACTTTGTAGCAGTCGTTTCTTGACCTGTCCAAATTTACGGCGCGCATCCTGCACTGATTGAGTGAAGTCCGGAAAGAAGGAGAGCGTGGTGTTCTCAAATTGGACAGGTTGTTTCTCCCGGGCGAGGCGGAGTAGAGTGTCACGATCTCTGTAATTCAAGAATCGGATGACAACAGGCCGCGGGGGCGCCCCTGGCACGGGACGAGGACCCAGGGTGCGATGCGCCCGCTCCACCACCAGCTGCGGAGAGAAGGCATCCGCGCCAAAAAGGTCAGACAGGAGCTTTTCAATAAAAAGTTCCATCTTGCCCACCGAAGTAGTCTCCGCCAGACCAATAAGGCGCACGTTATTGCGACGTGATCGCGCTTCTAAGTCTTCATTCTTATCGGCGATCACCTTCAGCAATCTCTCCATCTGCGAGACCTTGGACGCGGTGGCTGACGACCCATCCTCAAGCCCAGAAATCCGTTGTTCCGTCTCTTTGACTCGCTCCTCCTGTTGATCCAGTCTGTGCACCACAGCGTCCAGGCGGCGAGACATGCCGTCTATCTTGGAATCAATGGAGGTGAGACTAGTCTGCATATTGAGTAGGAGCGCCTTCCAGTCCACCTCTTCGCGTTCCCTCCGTCAGAATCGCCGTCCCCCGGCGGTGGAGCGCTTGATTTTTTCTTGTGTTTTTGGGATTCAAAGGGGAGCCGGGATTGCTTAGTGTCTGTCTTCCCCATTATAGTAGTTAAAGGCCGGGCCTCCACGCAGGAACACCGGCCCGGAGCAGACCCTAGAAGACAGCCAATGTCCAGACGCGCGGCACAATATGGATCTCGGTCTGCACCACGGCGCCACCGCCACGGGGGTTGCTCGTAGCGTCAGCAAAGCGATAGGCCCATCAATAATCAAGAATTAGCTTCCACCAGGGCACCACAAGTAATTCCCTTCGCTATGGAAGGAGTGTGACCTACAGCAGGAGTATTGACGATATTCACCCCACGAGGCCAGCAGGAGCCCAGCTCAAATGGTCAATTCAGCCCTGACGGTGGGTCCATCTCAGACAATCCCGTGCCCTCCAGTCCTCCGGGCATTTAGGGGCAGCGATAATAGCGTGCGGGGGCAAGCCACCCCGCTCTCCCCTGATCCTCAGCTCCCCCCAGGCCGTCAGGCGATGTTTACGGCGCCCGTCCCGTGTGAGACCACCCCTCCCGGTGGCTCACCGCCGGGGCCGATGCAGGACAAATGGTGGGCAGTTCCTCACCGTGGGCCCGGAGGGGGGGGCCCCAGCAGCTAAGAGTCACAACCCCCGCCTACCCCAGAGCCGCTCAGGCCAGGACAAGCTCTCCCCTCTCCAGCCCAGGGGACGAAGTCATCCACGTGGCGGCAGCTCCACAGCCTTCGGTGTCGCCTCGGCCCGCCCCCGCCTTACCGGATGGTCAGCGGTGGATAGTAGAGTTCTCCGTGCGAGTATCGGCCGCCGTCCGTCTCCCCCGACCTCAGCCGCGCCCAGCGGCCCGTCGCGCACTGCAGATCCACGTTGTTGCGTGCACACGCACGCCAGCCTCCTCGCTCCGAGCGGGCTCCAGCCGCGGCCGCCGGAGACGTCGACGAGGATTTCCACCGAACCACCGGACAGAATGGCCCAGAACTCGAACCAGGTGTTCTCCGGCCGCAGCCCAACGATCGGTGCTGGTTAAATCCGAGGTTCTATAATGCAGGATGGGCTGGTGAAGCAGCAAAGCGCCCGGCTGGCGAGAGCCTCACGGATGTGCGGCCATGTCGGTCTGGCGCCCTCTAGCGCCCCCCCTCAGATTTTTATTTTCTATTCATTCCCACTCCTTTCTTCTTTATCCCCCTTATTAACAACATCTAGTGATTCCGCCATTTTTTTCTCTTTCTTGTACCCGTACAGACTACCCTGAGCTTTGGTATTTCCATTCAGGTATTTATTGCTATATCACTTACGTTACCTATTAGATTGAATGCCAGTTACCTTGTGCACTTTTCACTACGGGTGCACAATATCCCTTAGCTATAGCTATGGCGTTTTTTTCTTGAGGTGTGTGTTCTATAACATGTGTGACTGAAATTGAATTTTAGCGAGTATTATATTTGACTAGTCACCTGTATATGGGGTTTCCCCCCCCACACTGTTTTTATGGGTTTCTCTGTATCTTGGTCTCCACGAGAGATGGGGTGACGTAATAAGTAACATATTAGGAGGATATGTGTCCTCCAGTCATTTGTCACTCTGGGCTAAGTTCTTAAGTCAATTTTTGTATCATTCCCAGCCCTGAAGAGTCGGGTGACTACCTGTTTCCCTGACGAAACACGTGTCGGCTGGCTGCGCTATACAACTTGTATTAAAGAACCCAAGACATCAACAAAGAATATTGTGTTTCTAACTGATACTTATTCATCATGTTTTAATAATGTATGTGTGCACGGGAGACAGGTACATGAATATGTTGTAGTTTTCTTCTACACAGATTAAGGGATTAAAAGGGTTTCCCCTTCCCAGGTAGCACCATACTTCACATTTTCATACATAGACACCGACGTTAATAGGCAGAGCACCATACTTCCTACAACTAAAACCCTGCTCCTCTAGCATAAACCCATTGGCTTAGGAAGGGCTGCCGCAACGTTTTAAATTTTACATCACACCACCACTGAGTTTTCACTTCCAACATGGCCAGAGATAGAGAAGCAGATGAGCTTTTTGGTAACTTGGCAACAGGCCTGAATACTAACACCCCATCTACTAGTGGGAACCCCAAATGCAAGGAAGGTCTCAGAGATAAATTTCTCAAATTAGAACGACTGAAGAAAACAGAAAGTGCAAGATGGTGGGATGGAGCCACCCTCAAGCAATATTTAAGACTCAATAGAGTACCTAGGGGCCTACGATCCCAGATCCTGCCCACATACGATGAACTGGATGAAGATCATTTAGCCAAGTGGGAGGAGACACTAACAGGGAATTCAAAAACACTCATGCAGATACTTATTGAGAGTGCTGAGAGAAAAGTGGGAAAATTACAAGGAGAGATAGACACCCTAGAGGGAGCGATTAGGGACCTCAACCTGAAAGAAGTAACCGAAAAAAAGTATGCCATTTCCAAAGACATACTTCACAATCACCAAAAAGAGATTAAAGACAGAAAGTCTAGACAGTTAAAACGCGACAAGATTGATTACAATACTGGTTGGGTCTTCACTTACGCCAAGAAATATGATTCTGTAATACAAATTGGTACAAAACAAGATAGGACACCCAGAGTGGACACCATTTCCATTTCCTCCAGCTCCACTTCATTGAGTGCTCCGGCCTCCAGCGACAGCGATGTTGAGAATAGTTCTGGTAGCAGACGGGTAGAATCTTCTTTTTTACATGAGGTCAGGACCATATTCAGAGGCAACAGAACCCAGGGTACGCGGGTAGGCCCAGATCCAAAACCCGTAGAGGGAAAAGAGGCAGACAAATAAGAGTACAGGAAGAAATTAAGGTCAGGCAACGAGAAGAACAAATAGAAGAGTCAGAATTAAATGTGCAGGTTGTCAACCTTTCCTCTAAAACCTTAACAACTGAGATGATTTCCTTATTGAGCAAAGGTCTGAGCTTTAACCCAAGAGAATCAGGTGACATCTGTAAATTGAAGGTTGACCTGTTCAAGTTTATTAGAGGCCTCAAATTAAAAAATGTTTTTGCTTGTATCCCTACTGTTAATAAAAAAGTTTCCAACACTACGATGAGCAATAAGTTTGGTGTTCCCAGTATACAGGACATACAAGCGACTAAACTGTTACTTACCCTTACTGATGTAGAAGAATCTCCCTATACCATGGTACAGCTTCTCGGGGAGCTGGATATAGGCAAGGATATCTCTATATCCAGTGGTCTCAGGAACAAATCCAAATGGACTCCCATGCTCCCAGGGGGCAATGCGATTAATACTTTCTATAAACGAGTTCTAGAGGACCTAGATAACCATTACAACAAGAAAACCCTTACAAAGAAATTCTATCAAGACAATCTTGGTCCAGGTGAAGGACTGGCCCTCAAAACATTAAGTAAGGATAATGACATATTGATTAGGGAAGCAGACAAAGGAGGGAATGTATTTATCATGAATCGGGCAGACTACAACAAAGAGATCATGTCCCAACTCAATGACGACACGTGTTATGAACCAATCAATCACAATCCTACGGGGCCGTTAGGTATTCTGATTAACAAACACCTGACGGATTGGCATACCATGGGACTCCTAGATGACGACTAATATGCCTACCTGAAAGTGTTCAAACCCACTTACCCATTCCTTTACACGCAGCCAAAAATCCATAAACACCTCCCTTTTACACCAGGCAGACCGATAGTGTCGGGATAGGGGGACCGACAGAGAAGTTGTCCGAATATGTTGATCTCTTTTTAGGTCCACTAGTATGTAATTTGGCTTCATACATCCAGGACTCTAAACACATATTGAGTTTACTCTCTGACTTACAGTGGCAGCCTGGGATGATTCTAGCAACCCTGGACGTGGTATCCCTTTATATCAGTATTCAACCTGAACTAGGCCTGCAGGCAGTAACGCACTTACTAAATAACAGACCGGCTGCCCATTGGTTACACAACGAGATGCTAATTACAATGATGCACCTCATTCTACATAACAACTTCTTTCTTTTTTTCTTCTTTAAAACAAATGGTATAAACAGACCAGAGGCGTAGCGATGGGGTCAACATTTTTACCCTCTTTTGCCAATTTGTTTATGGGTTGCCTTGAAAACTATTGGATCTGGGGCACTAAAGGAGCAGCATGGATTGATCACATCATCTTTTGGGGTCGGTATATCGATGATTGTTTGTTACTATGGGCGGGTACACAATCAGACTTAGAACGGTTCAGTGCCTATCTTAACACCAATAGTTTTGGCATGCAATTCACAATGGAGTGTAGCAAGACTACCATTAATTTCCTAGACTTGGAATTGTATATCAAGGATGACAAACTCCATACTCGTCTCTTTCGTAAGAGCACTTCCTGCAATTCTGTATTACATGGAGATAGTCACCACCCTACACACCAAATCAGATCCATTCCCAATGGGAAATTCACCAGGGCCAAGAGAAATTGCAGTGAAGTCGAAGTTATTGTTAATAGTAAAAAGCTAACAATATGTACAGTTTATGGTCCAAACCTAGATGAATCTGAACTTTTTGATAAAATCAATTTAGAAATGTCTACCTGGGCGCAACCGTTCATCATTTGTGGGGACTTGAATATACATTTAAATGCGGGGTTTGATGTCAAAGGCAATCAGTTCTACTATGGAAGGAAGCCTAGAGCATTTAGAAGTTTGCGTAGCTTGGTTTTAGATCAAGGTTTAGCAGATGTTTGGACGGAATTTAATGCCAATCAGCCAGGTTTTACGTTTTTCTCAGCCCCCATAAAAAATTGGTACGTTTGGACTACTTTTTTGTTTCCTATTCCCTGCTTGAAAATGCAAGGGTTTCTATTCTGCCTAGGTTTATTTCGGACCATAATCCTATAGTTTTAACCATTGAGCTTGATACAACCATCCCACGAAACTCTGAGTGGACTTTTGACAGGAAAATTTTGTTAGATTTGGAGTATTGTAGACATATTAAGGATTGGATTTCAAGTTTCTTTGAGATAAATAGGAACTCTGCCTCTGCAGAAATTGTATGGGATTCATTTAAGGCGGGACTTAGGGGCGAGACTCTTAGTTATGCTGCCCACAAGCGAAAAAATATTAAGGAAGTGTTAGACAATCGTATTAGGGTTTTAAGTAACTCCGAACGTGAGCTGGATAAGAATATTAAAGAAGGAGTAGACCTGACTGAGACATTGAGAAAGCTAGCTATTAATAGATCAGCTATATACCAACAGTTTGCTGAAGAGGTGGCTGCTAAGTTCCAGCTGTATAAAAGAGAATGCTATGAGTATGGTGAGCAGTCCGGTAAGATTTTAGCCAATCGACTCCGACAAAGAGAGGTACAGAATAAAATTCTTAAGGTTAAAGATATGCAGGGTATAATCCAGGTGACTTCGCTTGGCGTGAGGAAAGCTTTTCATACATTTTATGAGAATTTGTACCAGTATGAGGCATCTGAAAAGGCGGAGAGTTTTTTAGCTGGGATTGAATCCTCCTCTCTGACAGAAGAATTGAGAGATATTTTGGTCGAGCCGATAACGCTAGAAGAAGTTGAGGCCACAATTTTTTCGCTTTCGTGTGGTAAGGCTATGGGCCCGGATAGAATACCTTTGGAATTCTATAGGAGGTTCTTGGCGGAGCTGGGGTTAGAATTCCTGACTCTGCTGCAAAATGCCTTTAATGGCTTCCCGCCGGACTCTTGGTCCAAAACGATCATTATGGTATTCAAAAAAAAGGGGAAGGATGGGATGCAATTAGGATCATATCGACCTATATCTTTAATAAATGCAGATTCCAAAATTTACTCAAAACTTCTTGCTAGGAGAATGTCGAAAGTCATAATCTCAATTGTCTCACCACGCCAGCATGGCTTTATTACTGGACGGGGCACTATAGATCATATTAGTCGGGTTATATCTCTTCTAGATCGGGCCCAGGCGACTGGGTCGCGGGCTGGGGTGGCCCTGTTGGATGCCGAAAAGGCGTTCGACAGGGTCTCCTGGGCCTACTTATGGTCTGTGCTTGAATGGAAGGGATTTCCCCTCGATTTTGTCAAAGCTATAAAGACTATGTATAAAAATCCGACTGGTGTTGTAAGGGTTTCAGGAGCACAATCAGACGAGTTTAAAGTGCTTAGGGGCACACGACAAGGATGTCCTTGTTCGCCCATGCTTTTTGCTCTCTATATAGAACCTCTGATTCACAAACTGGAACATGATACACTAATTGCTCCCGTTAAACCTCAGCTGCATGAGGTGAAAGTTTTAGCCTATGCTGATGATATAGCAGTTTTGACTAATGACGTTGCCCGAGCGCTGGATAGAATTGAGATTTTGACGAACGACTTTGCAAGGTATTCAGGCTATAAGTTAAACTTAGCCAAGACCCAAATCTTGCACTCTGAAAAGGGACGCCCAGTAGATCCTAAAATAGTTGATGAGGCTGTTTACTTGGGCATCAGAAGAATCTCGGCGAAAGTTGAGGCTATTCCAGCTCTGAATGCTGACCCCATTATATCAGACTCCGATAAGATCTTGGAGAGACTGGACCATCTGCATTTATCACTTTACGGAAGAAGCAATGTTATCAAAATGGTGATTTTCCCAAAGTTTCTTTATATATTTCGGGATATCCCGTTACTTTTTCCTAACTCTCTGTTTCTGAGGATAGAAAGACTTTGTTCTCGGTTTTTATGGAGCTATAAAAGGGCGAGAAAGGCCTTGAAGTGGCTTTATATGCCCGTTAGTCGAGGGGGGTGGGCTATCCCTAATTTTCGTTTATATTATTATATAGCAATGTTACAACATTGCCGAATTTTGATCTTTGGAGAAAGGGCAAGTCTGGATTTGGCTGTTTTTCCTTCTATATTTGAATTGGTTTTGGGCCCTGAAGCAAGGCATTTATTAGTAAGGGTTATTGAGCCCAGTTATTACAAAAAAACTAGATTCAAAGTTGTCGCAGCAGCTTTTTTTGTATGGAAAAAGATGTGTCTATTGTGTAAGATAAATAAAGTCAATGGTTATACGCCGATTGGTCTGCCCGGGGCTATGTCTTCTGTTCTTATGGACTCCGTCGCTCGGAAGTGGCGGGCGGCAGGTATCTGGACTTTGGGGGACATAAGTGAATATGGCCAAATAATGCCATATGCTCTAGTGAGAGAGAAATTTGATTTGGAAAAGGGGGATTTTTTAAAATATTTACAGTTGCGTAGTTATGTAGATAAAGCTATCACAGAGGGTATATGCTCACTCGAGGGAATTTATATACTTAAGGTTCTAATACGTAAGGAACCGTGAAACTGTCTCAAATATATAAAGAAGTTATGCATGGCCAGCTTGATGATCTCCAAAGTCATGAATTAAAATGGGAAGGAAAGCTTGGGATTCAGAACATAGACCTGCAGGAGGCATTAGAACTGGCAAGTACTATTCTGTTTTCAGGGAGTTTAAAGAGTCGGTGTTTTATGTCAGTTTTTGATCTCTATTACACTCCAGCCAAGCTTGCAAAATGGAAGGCTGGAAAGGGTGATAAATGTGCGCGCTGTGGTGAGAGCGAAGCGGATGCTGCACATATGTTTTTTTTGTGCTCATCATTGGCTCATTTTCTTGGTGAAGTGCAATTTTTTCTGAATTCCTCCTTAAAATTTTTCGTAGTTCTTAATCCGGATCTAGTGTTGTTTGGCATCGAGTCTGAATCACTAATTAGTCGGTCGTTACCTCAAAGGGGTTTCCTATTTTTGTGTATGGCTGTGATTCGACTCTGTATTACTACGAAGTGGCTAAGCCCGGACCCACCTTCCTTTTCTGAATGGAGATCCAGGATTCTCGCTTTATATTATATGGAAACTGCTCTTTATAAATTGAAGGGTCATAGAAGAAAGTTATTTGGAGAGCAATTATGGGCACCGATAACTGATTGGCTGTGAATAGCGACAATCTGTGTAAATTTATGAAACTATTTTAGTTGTATGCTTCAGATTTGTATTTATTTTGGCTCATATGCTAATTTGTGTTGTTCCTGTATTTCTGACACTGCTGAATAAAAATTCAAAAAAAAAAAAAAAAAAAAAAAAAAAATGAAATTACACTGCTCTATAGTTATAAACGTTGTTTAGAGGCGTACAATATTAGAATTTTCATTTTACATGTCTAATATATTTAGAGATTATGAAAATCTGTTACATTAAAAAAGTGAAAGAGGTAAAAAAAAACAAAACAAAAAAAAAAATGGATCTGGGGCACTAAAGGAGCAGCATGGATTGATCACATCATCTTTTGGGGTCGGTATATCGACGATTGTTTGTTTCTATGGGGGGGTACACAATCAGACTTAGAACGGTTCAGTACCTATCTTAACACCAATAGTTTTGGCATGCAATTCAAAATGGAGTGAAGCAAGACTACCATTCATTTCCTAGACTTGGAATTGTATATCAAGGATGACAAACTCCATAGTCGTCTCTTTCGTAAGAGCACTTCCTGCAATTCTGTATTACATGCAGATAGTCACCACCCTACACACCAAATCAGATCCATTCCCAATGGGGAATTCAACAGGGCCAAGAGAAATTGCAGTGAAGAAACTGAGTTTCAAAGCTGCATTAAAGATATGAGACTAAGATTTCAGAAAAGAGGCTACACTTCAGACAATCTCAAACGGGCGGGAAACAGAATCGCCAGTGTGAAGCGAGAGCAAACCTTACAAAACAAACATAAGTCAAAATTTGGCGACCAGAAAGTCCACATGATTACGGATTTCAATGATCTTAGCCACACCCTCAGGAAGATTTTAACCAAACACTGGGGTATTCTATTGGCTGATAGTTCCCTAGCCAGCTGCATAAGCAATCGCCCACAGATTACTTTCAGACGTGGAAGAACGTTGCAGACCTGGTTGAGCCCTACGGTACCCAAAACAATTAGCTCACAGTCTTGGCTTAACCCCCACACTGTTGGTTCCATAAATGTGGTTTCTGTGGTGTCTGCAAATGGGCACAACACAAGGTCAAGACCTTTCACAGTTACAAAAACAAATCATATGTGATTAGATCTAACATCAATTGCACCACCAAATTTGTGGTTTACATAATTGTATGCAAATGTGGGAAACAAAATGTGGGCAGTACCATTAGGCCAATTAACGACAGGATTGGGGAACACGTTAGAGCCAGACATCAACAGGGTGTAAGATACCCTGTAGCAACACATGCTGCCATATGTCCAGCCCAGGACCTTCGCAAGTCATTCACGTTTTTTGGAATAGAATTCATTGAGCAAAGTCCACGTGGTGGTAACAGGGAATTACATCTGAGACGCACTGAAGCAATGTGGATCATGCATTTACATACGGTGGAACATGGTCTAAACTGTGATTCCGAGATGCAATATTTCCTGGGTGATTGAAGATATCCATCATAGTTCTGATATGGGTGTTTCTTTCAGTATGGCCTAATGTATATGATGTGAAACAGATAAGCATGTTGTGACATTCTTCTCAAACTGTCTGAACTACATATTGCATGGATTTGCATTTTTAACCTTTCTGATGCGAAGACTGTGACATTGTTGTTTTTCTTCATGATGTTTGTAACTTTCTTACTTAAGAATGTACAGTTTTCACACACACCAGTGAAAGCTGCTATTAGCTTTTCCGACTGGCATACTTCAAATATTTTTGAACTGGATGACCCAGGCCTGGTCCTACTATCTCACTGTACTTCTTCACCATCTCTTGCTTGATAATCTCACGCTTGCAGCATGAACCTAGCAAATGGGATGCACTTCACCAATTTTGGACATATAGTGTATCTTGGCAGTATGCTATAGAGATTAGGAACTCCCTCATACTTTATATGTATAACTCCCTCGAGACAGCATTTCACTAATATGTATAGAACTTAATAATTGGGAATTGTTTTATGGCTATGGAACTCTGTTGGCCATCCTTTTTCTCAGCTACGCTCTTGTAGTACTATTTTGCGATCACAACTCGCGTTTGATACTTCCGGATCTATGATACATCTTTCTTTTTTAGCCCATTAGAGTTTTACATTGATTTTACGGATAAATACCCTCGGGATCGTTTGCATTTATTCATTCAAAACTTAAATGCGGAATTTTGACAACACTCATGTAGCTTCGCGTTTCATTCGATATTGATATAATCACTCGCGTTGTTAAACTTCCGCGTCCATTTTCAACGCGTTGACTTCGGTACGCGGTCTAGTGGTTAAGATGTTGTGACTATTTAGTCACTTCCGGGAGGCCCCGCTCTGACTCACTACAAAACTGCAGAACCGCCAGGACGCAGGTAATTTGCACCTTCCCAAGTAAGTAGTCGAACCAAATCAGGCAGCCAGACTTAGCACTTCATTTCTGTTGAGTATCGGAGACACTTTGTGCCGCACATCTTTAACATGTGGTTCTGTACCTCTCCATTTTTTTGTCCAATCTACTGATGGCTTAGGTAGACACACACACGTGTCTGACCTAGACGTGCTCGGCAACTACCGCTTGTGATTCTGTAAGTGTCTCTGTCTCCCCCAACCTGTGGGGTCAATATGAGTTTCTATTTTTGACGTACATTTCCTCCCCTGACAACCGTCCTTTTCTTTCTTCTGTATTTTTAACCCTAGATACACGACCTGCAAATTTACTGGCATTATATGTTTCTCTACAGACTCGTTAAGGTGAGATTTGTGGTCCCTTATCCGGGCATTTTGTTAGATTTTAGACTAGACCAGTGGTTCCCAAACTTTTGACTCCTGAGGACCCCCATTGAGTCACCACTGGAAGCCGGGGACCCCCAAGCAATTTGTAAGATTTAAATTTCAAACATTAAAACAGTAATTCAAAAAAAATAAACACACGTCTGCACATAAAACAAGTACTCAAATTACTAAGGATTTTAGGGGCAAATTTACAAGTCCCTATCTCCATGGGAACGTCACTTTTTGCGATGTTCCTGTGGCAATAGAGGCTTTGCCTTATTTACAGGGCAGCGTTAAGCCACTTATTGTGGCTTAACGCTGCCTTGTAAATAAGGCCCCTTTTCACGCAATGCTTAGCGTTAAAAAGGTGGGCAGTGGGAGTTTCACTCCAACACGCATTGATTTTGCCCTCTATTTACAAGGTCAGCTTAAATAGGAGACAGCACCAAAATTAAGACCATGAAAAACCTGGTCTTAACTTGGTGAAATGAGGAGAAATACCTTATTTCTCCTCGTTTTTGCTTTTTCCAACGGAAAAAGCAAATCACCTTTGATTGTTTATGTTCAGGAAGGTGGCCCTTCCTGTACATAAACAATCTTTAATAAAAATTACGTTTTGTAACTTTAATGTGTGCTGCTTTAGGCAGCACACATTGAAGTGACAAAACGGCATTACAAAATTGTTCATGTGCAGGAAGTGGGAACATAGGAGCATCAGGATAATGATAGACTGGGAATAAACATATGTAGCTAACTTTTACCAAGCAGTTTGCAAGCAGCTCTTTGATGACAGTTTATAGGACACTGCTAGATTACGATTGTCCCTTATGAATTGCACAGTGACAAAAGAATCTCTGTGACAAAATCAGTAACCCACTGACCTATGCACATAAAATACTGTTTTTTAAAATACATGGTACACGTTCTTTGCAGTAGGCATATTAACCCTCTGTGTCACATTAGATAAGTCAAAGCTGCCACTGTACAAAACTCTCATCTCTCTCCAGCAGGTACATTAATCACTGGCATTTTCTTGACACTTTTATAGTTGCTCGAAAACTTCTAATTTTACAAGGAACTTTGCAGTGCTTTTAAAAATGTTGCCTGCGGACCCCCTGGGAATGTGCCACGGACCCCTGGGGGTCCTCGGACCCCAGTTTGGGAAACTAGACTATGGATTTAGAGATATTTGACACATCAATCCGAGTGTTATATTCCCATTTCCTTTAGATTGACCTAAACACTCCGGATACATTATAGGACCTAGTACAGTGGTGCCTGGTTGGGATTATCACCGGCATTACAGTGAGATTACCTCTTGTGACATTTCTATAAATACTTTTGTCGTCTCTTTTCATTACTCCTCTTCTGGCTCCTTCCTTATATTCTCTCTGTTTGGTCCACAGATTACACCAATTGCTGGCTCACCTGACAGGTAGTCCGCGTTGAATTTTAACCTTACATACACTGTTCCTTCTTCTCATTAATTGATGACCTGCCGTTACAGTTCTTCTCTTTTTTTATTTCCAGCCTCTTACCTGCACCTCTACCAAGTTTTAAACATCGCCACTTGTGCCCTACCGGGTTGGAATTATCACCGGTTTAGGGGTAAGAGTGTGCTTAGATTTTTATGTTCTATTCATTCCCACTCCTTTCCTCTTTATCCCCCTTATTCACAACGTCTAGTGATTCCGCCATTTCTTTCTCTTTCTTGTAACCGTACAGACTACTTTGAGCTTTTGTATTTCCATTCAGGTATTTATTGGTATATCACTTACGTTACCTATTAGATTGAATGCCAGTTCCCTTGTGCACTTTTCGCCCCTTATTTCTCTTGCCCTATTCTAGATTGTTACTATGGGTGCATGATATCCCTTAGCTATAGCGTTTTTTTCTTGGTGTGTGTGTTCTGTAACATGTGTGACCGAAATTTAATTTTAGCGAGTATTATATTTGACTAGTCACCTGTATATGGGCGTTTTTTTCTCCCCCACACAGTTTTTATGTGTTTCTCTGTATCTTGGTCTCCACGAGTGATGGGGTTACGTAATATGTAACATATTATGAAGATATGTGTCCTCCAGTCATTTGTCACTCTGTGCTGAGTTCTTAAGTCAATTTTTGTATAATTCCCAGCCCTGAAGAGTCGGGTGACTACCTGTTTCCCTGACGAAACACTTGTCGGCTGGCTGCGCTATACAACTTGTATTAAAGAACCCAAGCCATCAACAAAGAATACTGTTTAATTGTGTTTCTAACTGACACTTATTCATCATGTTTTAATAATGTAGGTGTGCACGGGAGACAGGTACATTCTATTTTTCTATTTCAAGCACTAACCCGACCTTCCCACCTCACACCCCAGCGTATGCCTACCAAAGTGCTTCAGTAAAAAAACTTTAATGCTAAAAAATCACATGTTTTGTACATGGAGGACAATGTCCTGTGGGGACGGATACATCTTAGCATCTAAAATTAGCATAGAAACCAGTGCTTAATTTGAGCCGGTGGTTTCCTGCACCGGCTTTAATTTGATTGGGTGAATGTAAATCTACTGTGGAACAAGTTAGTTTTGTGTCACATTGTTTGGGGTCTTCGCATCCTGGTGGTTTATCGCAGTAGAAACGCAAAGCAAATACATGTAGAAAGAAACTGAATTAACGCCATGCCTTTCTACTTTGTGTGAGAGGAAGTAAAGATCCCCTCCCCAATCTCTGCCAGACTCCGCGATTGGTGTTACAGCAAATAAATGGTGGACGGAATGCTGACAAAGCAAACATTCTTCCCCAGTCAAACGATCTTGGTTAAACCCATCGTTCTTTTGCCCACTACGCCACCCCAGTTTGGACCCAGCCATATGCAAATCAGTCTTGACCCTGTGCCTCATGGGAACAGTCCAGACCGAACTGCCAGGCCAGGTCCTCCCTGGACCGGAAACAAGTATCCTGGGACCGGTTTCAGGATATGTCACCCTTCTTCAGCCAGGCTAGCTTGAATCCAGTGGCACAGTGAGCAAGGAACCCACGTCTGGGCATACCCTTTCCATTTAGGGCAAAATGTGTTACAGCACATAAATGATGGACGGAATGCTGACAATGCAAACATTCTCCCCTAGTCAATCGATCTGGGTTAAATCCATCGTTCTTTTGTCCACTACGCCACCCCAGTTTGGACCCAGCCATATGCAAATCAGTCTTGACCCTGCGCCTCATGGGAACAGTCCAGACCGAACTGCCAGGCCAGGTCCTCCCTGGACCGGAAACAAGCATCCTGGGACCGGTTTCAGGGTATGTCACCCTTCTTCAGCCAGGCTAGCTTGAATCCAGTGGCACAGTGAGCAAGGGACCCACGTCTGGGCATACCCATCCAACTTAGGGCGAAAAGTGTTACAGCAAAGAAATGATGGACGGAGCTATTATAATTGCTCCTTTAATGTAGTCCTTTATGGAATCTCCGTGCACCCTACAGGTTCGAATTCCAGCAAGGTGTGTCAGCCCTTTTTAGCTATTCCTGATTGATAGAGTGAGCAACCTTGGCAACTGCTCTTCTATTTGCTACTATTCTCATTCTACAAGTGTTGTGTGCCAAATATTACAACTTTCCCCTTCCTACGTTCTGTTAAAATTACTTTTGTCCTGAGATTGCTGTTGTTTACAAGAGTTTGAGCATGGGTAGTAACTGGTGTTGCTTTCACTGCATGCCGAAGCACCATCTATGCTCCACCACTTTATGTAACACCCTCATTTATTAATTTTGAATGTTGCAGACATTTGGGTGTATTGTAGAATTCGGATTTATCATCTCAACACTGCTGAGTCCTGCCAGGTGTTCTGTGGTTGGTAAAAACGAGTAAAATTGAGTTGCTTAGTAGTAAAGTCTATTATTGACAGATCTATTAAGCCCCTGTCGTGAATATTGTTTGTTGTGCTTCAGAGCAGAATGTACTGTCCTTCTGTGGAGCATGTTCTCTATTTAGAGAGAGGGGTTGACTCTGTGGCATCTTTTAAGACCAGGATGACCTTTCTTAAGGGGCTTGTTTTAAATTTGGTTTTAAGGATAAAATCGGTTAGTTTCTCAGGTCTGGAGTTTCATAGTCGAGCACCAAAGAATTCTGATTGTTTATTTTCCCTCTATCTTTCAAATGAATCTGTTTGGAACAATCCAGTTTTCTTTGCCTGATCTGAGGGTATTTTGGGTAGAAAACCCCTATTGTTCAGAAAATTGTGCAAAATGGTTTGAACTTCATTCTGTGGGCAAGTGAGACCCATTGCTGTTCTCAAGAGCAGGGGTAATGTGATCAGAGCTCTTCAAGTTGAGACATAGTTTAGCAGTTTGATTTTGTATCCACTAAATTTTGAGGATGTCCTCTTTGAGTGTTGCTGAGTAGATGACCTATCCATATGTTATTGTCTTTACACATTGGTAATAAATTCCACAGGTGGAGAGGATTGCAATACATGAGAGGTATACAATAGTAAAGGGCAGGCAAATACATAATGGCTACGAACAATATATCACTAGGAATACAAGCATTGGCTTAGCCAATAGGTCTCGCCTTTGGGACCTTATAAATGTTTAGCCCTGCAACAGTTGATGTTGTTGACCCAAGGATATTGTGCTGCATAACTAAATACTTATAACATCCCAAAGGCGAGACCTATTGGCTACGCCAATGCTTGTTCTTCTTTTGTTATTGTTCTATTTCAGATTGGGGAGAAAAGTAGTGTTCTTGTGACGTAACAGGAGCACAGGAGTACGTATGATGTGAGGGGGTTTATGTGAGAGTCCCCATCATTTTGTAACCCCATGTTTCAGGCCCTGGAGTTATCCTGATCCCTGAAAATAAAAGGGAGTTCCGTACTGTACTGGAGTGGGGGGGGGGGGTGCTTTACCCAGCATAAGTGCTGTGTCTAGGGTGACCAACCCTTTGTAATTTTCATGGACTGTCCATAAATTAGCCCTAATGTCTGATGTCCTTAATAAATGTCTTACCGGACAGTATTTGTCCATAATTTTAACCTCTCCATTAAAGGACAAAAGTGAATTCCCACAATTGTGATTCCTTAGCTGAAGTGGAAGAGAGTAGGTCTCCTGTGCTGCATTCCAGCGGGTGAGGCACACAGCTATAAAGAAAAAAGCCTTCTTGTCAGAGAATTTGCTTGCCCAAATAAATGCAAATGTGTGCAATTAGCAAACATAAAGGCTGCTCTGGCGGTGGTAAAGCCGTGAATTGATGGAGTCACTTGAAACTTTCTGATAACAAGATATTTTCTTTTTGAGAGGTACTGTAAGGGTGTGCCAAGCAGAGCTGCAGAGTGTGTGCTTTTAATGCACTCATAAAAAATGTTTGCAGCAGGTATAATATGTATAATAATGAAATCTATGATTTAGAAGCATATTTTATCTTTAACCTAAATTTATATATGCATTTAGTGGCAGCCTCTACTATACTGTGTGTAATGCACATATAAAATATTGACTTAAACATTCACAGTGCTTTCAAGGATCTCCTGGCACTAAAAATACACGTCACTTTGCCCTGCTGCACCAAACAGGATTCAATTCTGCAGACCCCTGTTGCACACATATGCATCTGTAGTGAACACATTAACCAATAGAGGTTTCATAACATACAATAGAACATTTTCCACTAATTGGTTAAACTTTTATTTATTTTTCAGGTGTGCATTATTTTGTGTAGTTACCTGATGGCGAGAGATCAACAAAATAGTTACACAATATTTTGCTCATGCCATTGATTCCACCTCTGCGCTCACTGACCCTGTCCCCATGGCAGTATCCATACTTTATTTAATGCACTTCAACCACGTCATTGAATAGCTTCGAGGTTGGCGAGCCAACAAAGTAACAAGCATCATAGGACCGGTTTCGGGCTTCCAGCCCTCATCAGTCAGGATAGCTTCACTCCAGTGGTATGGAGAGCACAGGACCCACATCACGATGTCAGACGCCATGACGCGCATTTGAGGAATTACGGCCGACACTAGGAGGAAGCCTACACACCTAAATGCTGGCTTTCCTCAGCCCAGGCACATCTACGAAATCCCGAGCAGAAGGCCGGAGTAGGTACAGGAAGCGGGCAGACGACTTTGACAAAGTAAAGTCCAGAGTCCTGATCCGATGTTGAAGGACACCACAGGTACCGGGAACACTCTCTGTAACGGGGATTGTTTCTTACCTTTAATGTTTCATTTCCTCTCCCCAATCACACGTTCAGAGTGTGACTATATGTCCTGCATCCTCACGGAATTCATGTTACTCTTGATGGAAATCCCATTGTAAGCATCTCTCTTCATTATTTTATGAAAATCGCCACTTTATAAAAACCGCCACAGTATTGAAATACTCACTATATTGCATACTCTCAGTACTATGGAGCTGTCACGCACAAGCGCCACATCTCGTTTCACGCTAGAATTTTTCCGCATACTTACTGGATATTGAGATAGACAAGTAACATTCACTATGTGCATCAATGAGAAGCATCTCAACTATATGTTCATGTATTTGTACATTCTATCTGTCTTCTTTCTTTACAGATTTTAAGCAACTATTGGAGGAAAGTTCCTCCTTCCTCATCGTACCTTAGCGAGTGCGACATCACCTCTCGTCACTATAACTATACCTGACCATCATTCCCTTCACTTAGATACCAACACATAAGGTCCTGACGAAAGCCAGCAAACATCGCAGTCTGGCTGAAACATGTAGACCTGACCTTTATTATTGGATATTAGAGACATAATTTAATCTCAACACATATCCACTTCCTTCTTTTAAGCACTGCCAGAGGGCCCACCATTAAATACTGACCTTTATTCTAAGGGACCCATTGGACAGTTTTAAACCTAATTTCAGTAGCACCATTGCACACCTATCACATTCAAAACCAGCTGCGCTGTAGTTCAGGCATTGTCGCACACCCGAGGTGCACTCGGCCCCTTGGGTGGGATCCGATGATGAAGCATGACACCAATTAGGTTGGTGGGTGAGGGTTTTCTTAAAAAAACAAATGTTTTTTCCAAACATGAACATCTAGCCTCTAGATTGTGAACTAGTTCTTCTTGATACTTTTCTTTTACTTTTCTCAGGTAGCCACATCTAATCAACCAGGTCCTGATATACATGAGGGGTGTGTGCCCCTGATTTGTCCTGAGTATCAGAGGAGGTGTCCCCGGAATTCTGATAGGAGGGATCTAGTTTGAACTTACCTCCCACACTACGCCCCTATGTCCTGATACTGGTGAATGTGCCAAGACTCAACTAGTAAAGGCTGAGTCTACCAATAAGCTGATATTAAGGTCCTTCATCGGTTAACTAAACACATGGGATTGGACCCTTCCCTTTCAGCCCACATTTCAATCGCCAGAAGAGTCGGCTGGATTGGGCCATCCCCGAAGACATATTTTTTGTGACTGTATTGTTGTAAGTTTCAGGGATCCGAATGTTCTCCGAAGCCTTTTCACGGGTTCAAACTTCTCTTCCTTAGGGACCTCACAGATGGCTGCCCCTCCATTGGGCTGTTTTTACAAACCTTGTATTTTTAGGCTGACCTTCGCTCCTGGCTCAGCCCCTACCCCTGCTACGAGGCTCGACCCAGTGTCTTGTATTCCCAGTTTCCCTGGAGTTGCCCTTAGTAATAGATTTGCACTCCTGGAGGACTTGGAGGGGTGTGACTGACTCTTAAAAGCACCTGGCATGGAGTCCCCAGGCAGCAAGTACACCACAGGCTCTTTGCCCCCTCTAGTGCTGTAAAGTCATTACCTGGCCAGAGTGCGGCACCTTGCAGCAGGTCCTAGCGCTGTCTGAATGAGTTTACTTTTATATCCTGGAATATTGCAGGCATTAATAGTAAATTGGTGATTAAAAGAATGACTTGTACAGTTTGATTTTATTATTCAGCAGACAACTTGGGCCCTAACTCCGGAAGCCCTTAATGGCTACTCTTTCTATTCCTTCTTCCCTCTCTGTGTCGGGGTGTCCTAAGGGAGGTTTGTTAATTTGGACTAAATTTAGAGTTAAGGCCAAAATATCCTTAATGAGCCTTAGCTGTCCAGAAGCACAGTTGTTAGAATTAAGCGGCTCCCACCGTTTCAAATTCTACATGACTTTTCCAGTAGAGGCATTCAAAAACTCCAGACTTTATTTAGTATTGTTGACAAACTTTTGTCCAGTTCTAATACTGACCAGTGGGGTTGTAATATTATAATTTCTGGCAATTTTAGTGCTAAGCTAAGCACTACATCTAGCATTCGCATATCACCACAGCATGGGTGTTACAGTGGCCACTTCCGATACAAGAGGCACTGAGTTAGGCCACTACGTTAAGATCAGAGACCTTATAAATCTGCATGAGCATATTTATGACAGAGTACCTAGCGCTTATACATTCCATGAAAGAGGGTTTGAATTCATGATTGATTATTGTTTTGTAACTCGTATTTTTGCCCAAAATTTGTATGGGAGTGATATACTGTGTTCTGCCTTTAGCAATCAAAATCCATTGACTGTTACATTATTCCTACTGATGGATATCACCAAAGGGTCTTTTGAGGCCGTTTTGCAGCCAAGCACACAGCATAGTGGTCTTAGGCTTGCACGGCATTTGAATGATCCAACTACATCTTTTGTTGAATTACTTAAGGCTAATGTGGGTATTTTTCTGTTGTGTCTGGCTGAGATTACCACTAATGGTAACTTGAATAATTATTTTAGAGCTACTTAAGCCAATTGCCAGGTCAGCACACTCACCTACTCATTGGTTTGATAGATCTTGTTCCCAGGTGAATAGAGACCTGAGACTTGCTTTATCAGTCAAACCTAGAAATCCTAGAATAATTAATTTGGCCCTGGCACTAGTTAAAGAGGTGCCGGGAATAGGAAGTGCAATCAAAACAATCAGGGGGATGCCCAAATGACCCTCCTATACCTGGGCAAAGAAACATCTAAGATATATGTACAAATGATATGGAGGGATAGATCATATTTAATTTTTGCACAAGAGTTTATTAATTACCTTGGCAAAAAGCCTATTTCTTCTGGCGAATTTAGATAATTATAATGCAGGCACAAATATCCATCGGTGAACATCCAAACGAATGGTGCACCGCAATACACACATTCATTACATAAATACAAAACAATTTTTTCTTTTACACTACAACACATATATACAAACTCATGTGTGAAATAACTCAATCCAAAATCCTTTCCCCTAAAAGCATATTTCGTAAAAATGTGCACTTCTCATTGCCTAGTGCTACATCAGAAGGTAGTCCTATCGGCAACACAAAGATCTTAGTACTTCATCTTAATTTGTAATGCCAATGCAACTCATGTATTTATTCCACAGCAAGGTGGACTCCTCCTTTGTCAAAGTGTCGACGCGTTCGCGTTTCAGCCTCCACTTTCTTTATGGCTTCCTCAGGACGGGGATATAATCTGTGGGTTCATCTGAATCAACCTGGTCTCACAATTTACATAGGCTTATACTCCGGTCCCACTCATCGATATAGAGCTCCTCAATACTTGTGTCTTCTCGGGAGCCCTGGGGTTCTTCGACTCCTTCGAGTAATCTCCGGTTGGCTTCTTCCTGGTCCTCTTCACCGACACAGTGCTCCGTCACCGTACGTCATTTCAACGAACTGGCGTAGGAAGTGAGCAATTCAAAGAGCAAACTGGGATCATTTAAAAAATGCAGCAACCCTTAAGAACCCCAGGGAGTTTTGGAAAGTGTCACTGAACTCTTATTACAGAAGTCTGCTCTTCCATTAGTAAACAGTCATATTACAGGGGATCAGTGGGTGTATATATATATATATCAGTATTTCTGATGATATTTTACATGTAGAGCCTTCTTTTTTAACTTATGATTTTGACAGGTTTCAATTTACAGTAGAAGCAGTGACCAATGCCTTTAACAGCAGTTCCTCCTCGAAAGCCAGTGGCCCGGATGGAGTGCCCACTGAAATCTTTAAATGTAGAACTGAGCTTTGGGTGCCCCTGTTTGCAAATGTTTTTAATAACTTGGGGGCTGATTACGACCTTGCAGTAAAGTAACCTCCATTGCTTTTCGGCGATCTGAACGCCCGCTTCCCTGACGGTCCGACCGCCTGATTACAAGGTGAGCGGTAAAACCGCCTCCAGACTGCCGCCACCGCTGACATTTCTGCTACTGCAGACTTAGTGGTGGCCCATGGAGGTAGTCCCTACAAAGTATGACTTGCCTTTCCTCCGACCTTTTCCTGGCAGGGACATCGCCATGAGAGAGTTGGCAGAAAGGCAAGTAATGAGGGTAAAATACTCCAGGGCGAATGTGCCCTTGTGAAGTATAACTGGTGCACAAGTTTTGAGGTCCAGTGAGTTAGGTGCATGCACTGTTTTTCTTGCACAACGTAATGCAAGGAAGCAGTGTGCCCGACTGGCTGGAGGCACTGTAGCATGGCCGGCAATGGCTTTTGGCTCATTACCAAAGCTGAAGCATGCCGCTGCCATGACTCTGCCGCCCAGACACCACCAGCCCCAAGGAAAACTCCTATTACGGGGGGAGTTTTATGGACCGCGGCTGCAGTGGGCTGGCAGTGAAACCACCTAATTTGTAATTGCCCCTTAGATTAGAAAGACACCCCCACCCCATGGTCTTGTTCTATAATAATTTCTGTTTAAAATAAAAAAGTAGTTTTTGAAAATGTGTTCAGTATTTCTTTGGTGTGCACTTGTTTGTTTATTTTTTGCAAATGAATGTTGCCCAGGTTCCAGTAGTGACTCAATCGGGATGTTCAGAAAGTCAAAAGTTATTGACCATGATGCTCCGCAGAGTGTAGAAACAGACGTGCAACCACAAGCGTCAAACACAAAAGTAAAAACAGAAAAAGGACAATATTTGCCATTGACGTCAATAGAAAACTGTGGGAAAAAATGTGTAAAATGCTAAAAAAATATATTATGTGCTATAAAAAAATGTTTTCCATTTTTAGAAAATATGTTATATGATTTACTTTTTTCATTTTATGTCCATTTTTTTACAAGTTATGCAATTTATAAATAAATAATATACATATTACTCCCTTGTATTTAAATAATGTATATTGGTATTTGATCATAATAAATATTTTATTTACTTTTACCTTTTTTGCTTCAATAAATTACCTATCATTAATAATATTCAGCTACTATGACTAATACCAGAATATAAATACACTACTCTACCCAGTACCCCTAAATACCTTAAATTCCACCCCTAAACAATATTTTTTTTAAATAAACATAAATGTAATAATAATTAAAATGTATATTTACAATGCTTAAACATTAACACTAAAATATGTAAATTATTACCTGAGTAGTAATACACTTCCCCATCCAATACCCCTATATCTCTTGCATCCAATCCCTAAATAGTAATGTTACAATTTTACAAAATATTCTAAAATTAAAAATTATTAGTAATTTACAAAAATTATAGTTCTTAAATATTAATTCTAAAATATTAACATTAATTCCTGAGTAGTAATACACTTCTCCACCCAATGCCCCTATATCCCTTGCATCCCATCCCTAAACAATTATATAAAATATTCTAAAATGTAGAATTGTTATTAATATTTAGAGTTTTATAAAGAGCGAACTAGAGACATTGGGTATCAGAGCGCTTTACATGACCACCAGTTTCGTTACAGATGGACACATTCATTTTTGTTAGGCACGGGGAGATTGTGATTTGCCCAAAATCACAGGATGTTGAGCGTCGTTGCCAGGACTCTTACCCGGTTCCCCAGATTCGAGGTCACCGGCTCTAGCCGCAAGTCTGCATCCTCTCCCCAATTACAAGAATTACAATTCTTAAATCTTAATAGAAATGTATTAAAAGTAATACCTGAGTGTTAATACACTTTCTCAAACAATACCCCTATATCCTTTACATCCCATCCCTAAATAGTAATGTTACAATTTTGTAAAATATATTAAAATGTAATATTATTATTATTAATTTACAAACATTAGAATTCTTACATGTTAATACTAAAGTATGAAAATTATTACCTGAGTATTAATACACTTCCTGGCCAAACCCCCTATATCACTTGCATCCCATCCCTACATAGTAATGTTTCTATTTTACAACATATTTTAACATTAAAAATTATCATTAATTTACAATTACAATTCTTACATATTAATAGTAAATTATAGAATTCAATAACGGAGTATTAATGAACTTCCCCATCCAATATGTCGATATCCCTTTCATTTCATCCCTACAATATTGTATTGCAGTTGCTAAAATGTCTTTAACCGTTAACATTGACCTGAAAAAACATAAAGAACATAACTAAAATATAAATACTAAAGTATTAAACTAATACATGAGTATTAATATGCACACCCATCCAATACCTCTATATCCCTTTCATCCCACCCCTAAAACGTATTATTATTTAAATAAATGTATAAAATAATTTTAAAATTAATATCTACCAAATATCTATAACAGATATTTACTTACATACATACCCATACACTTACATATTTATGTGGGGTAAAAATATTTGTGATAATGGCACTAATGACAAAAAACATAAGTAGTTATGACACTAGTGGTAAAAAATGCATAGTAATGAAACTAGTGGTACACACATGCATGCTAAATGTCTAGATCCAAAAAAACGTTGTAAAGTAAAGCGTGGTAATGAACTAATGGTAAATATTAAGGGTGGGCGTAGTGGGCGTAGTGGGGCTACGTGAAGCAGTGCGTAGTTTGCCCAAATCTATGCACACTCGCGTGCTACGCGTAGCCCCACTACGCGCCACCCGCCTCCCGCCCGCCCTCCTTTTAAATCAAACCCCGCATGTAAAATAAATAAGAAGTAAAGAAACTTACCTGAAGCGCGGGGTCTCCGGGGCTCCCTCTTCCATTTCCAACTTCTTCTGACAAATGCGCATGCACGGATGCCCGCGCATGCGTATTTCTCGCAAGAAATGCGCATGCGCGGGCGTCCGCGCATGCGCATTTGTCAGAAGAAGTTGGAAATGAGCAGGGGGAGCCCCAGAGACGCCGCGCTTCAGGTAAGTTTCTTTACTTTTTATTTATTTTACATGCGGGGTTTGATTTAAAAGGAGGGCGGGTGGGAGGCGGGTGGCCGCGGCAGGAAGCTACGCTTCGCCCTGGGTGTGCGTAGCGCTAGCCTGCTTCGCCTACTTCGAAAACTGCAAAGCAGGCAGCGCTACGTACACTACGTGGGCGAAGCGTAGTGTCACGCCCAGGGTTAGTAAACCCATCCATCCAACTCAGGGGGTGATTAGGATGGCGGGCAGACTTTAGTCCGCCCGCCATCCTCGCGCTGCTGGGACCTGCTGCCAGACTTGTGGCGGTCCCGCACCGTTAATTAGGATGCGACCGCCACCCTGGCGGTAGCATTCCACATTGTTGACATTGAGGCGGGTGCTGCTGTAAGCAGCACCAGCCGCAATGCCAAAGTGCCATGTTGTGCATTGCCATGCACAACATGGCAGGCACCAGGTGGTGCCTGACACCTTGTGCATGGCAATATAGGGGCGTACCATAGGTACCCCCCCAAGTGCAGCACCCCAACCCCCACCCCCTTGGGGGCCCGCAACAGGCCCCAAAGCACATCCCTGCCAGCCTTTCCATTAAGGTATGGCCACCATGGAAAGGCCTTCAAACCCACACATACTAATATGGATGGCGGTGCCTGCTAGGCACCGCCACCATATTGTGTCCCAAGTCCGGCCGGTCGGCAATCGAAATGATTGCCGACCGGTGGAAAAGCGGCAGACGCACTTTGCGTCCGCTGTGATACCCCACCATTATAATATGGCTGGGGTAAATGACTGGACGATGGCGGGTGGATCACCACCGCCAGGCCGGCGGTGGGGATCCACCTGCCATCCTACACCCCCTCAGTCGGAAACAATTCCGACCGACCGATTTTGATGCAGGGAAACCGTTTCGTCATTTCGAATAGGTTCCGACCGGCATTCAGAGAGTCTGAGTCGGTCTCAAAGGATGTGTACAGCTCTACGGACCGGGTTTCCGAGTGACCGATTATGATGTCTGATTCCGACTGCCTTTCCGACTCGGTCTGTCCGACAAGAAAAGGCAGACCGGAAACTGAGGCCTCTGGTTGTTGGTCGAGGGGGTACCCAAAGGACCCCCCTGTAAAACCATGCACAGTGTGGCAGGCACCATGGGATGCCCACCACAGGTTGCAAGGTTTTCCGCAGACACCCATTTTCCACATAGGTGGCTGTGTTGTCGGTCGGAACACAGGCTCCCTTTGAAGTCAATGGGAGTCCTTCCGAACGGTGTTCGGAAGCATCATAATCAGTCGGTCGGAACCGCCAACCGTGAGTCGTCGGAACGAAATCCAACAAGGAGCTTGGCGGTTTGATTTCCGACCCACATCGTAATCTAGCCCTAAGTGGGCTTTATCAAGCCACGCAAGGCCACCTTGTGTGACCCTGAGCGGCTGGATGAATCTAGAGTAACACAATGCAGCTCATATCGCTGAGTTGGGTTGCTCTGCCCTAGGGTGGCATTTCATGGGTGGTGCATGGGTGCATTTCAAGATTTGCCATTAGTGGTAGACCTGGGAATGCACCAAAACCGCTACCCCTCCCTGGGGAGGCGTAACAAGGAGAAATATCTTTATTTCTGCTAATTTTTTTCCCTTTTTCTGTGTGCTGCATTCTGCAGCATAGATAGAAAGAGGACAATGCTTCTGGGGATTATTTTTGTGCAGAAAGGTGTCCCTTCCTGCACAAAAACAATCCTGCTAGCAATGCAGGCACCCTTTCACCATGGTGCAAGAGTCCCTGCATTGGCGCAAGGCAGCACATTGTGGACCAGCGCTGGGAAAAGAGAGGAATGTGCTGCATTATGTTAAATACAGCACATTCCTGCCTTTTCCCTGTCACACAGTGCAGCAAGGTGGCTTGCTGAGCCATGTGATTTAATGATAAATGTGCCCCGGGGTGATCTGCAGCTATGTTCACAGATGCCAACATACTGTTTAATGCAAGCCAAGAAGATTAGTCTATCTTGCACAATTCTTCATCCATGACACCACTATGACACATAACATAATAACTGCATTTTGGTGATACACAGTAAGGGAACTTGTCCCACATACGGTCAATACAAGGACTGCACCCAACCAACCACAGGCTCTGCACCATGTAGCATGAAGTCTGTGTTGGCAACTGCTTCTGTGCCCCACATAGCAGTAGAAAGTGCTATAATAATGCTACCATATGATGCAATACAATTGAATGTGGCAAAAAATTTGAAGACTGGTATACTTTCAGATGTAAAATAGTTGTTCATACATTTCAATGGGAGCTCTTCCTAGGAGGTAGAAAGATACACCAAACAGATAACAGAATCAAATGAGAATATTATTTCTCTGTGGTGAATCCAAAGCCCACTCTATGTTTATATTAAAGCCAGATCTAAAAATGACATTCTCATGTGGAGTGAATTACCTTTCTAGAGATGAACCAGACTGGTGGCCCGATTACGAGTTTGGCTGTCCATAAGACCACCAAACTCACGGTGGAGGTGCGGTGGCAGTCGTGGACTGCCACACCAGTGCTCCGACCGCCGTATTATGATTAGGGTAGTTGAACTGCAATAGGTCTGCCATAGCCACCAGAGAGGCAGTGGCACAGTGGTCTGAGGGCTCCACTGTACTGGCAGTGCCGCTGTGTCACCGCCAAGCATTTTATGAGTTTCCTCATATCCACCCTTTTCATGGCGGTGAGACCACCATGAAAGGAGTGGCAGTGAGGAACCTTAGGGGGCCGTATGGGCCCCCTGTTTCCTCAGGCACATGGGATGCATGAAGGGAGGCACATGATGTGCATCCCTGCCTCCATGCACCCCTTTCCTCCACGGCATGGACTCTACAGTCCATACCATGCAGGAATGGGCTTTGGCACTCCCATTGCAGTGCCTTTTTAATAGGCACTGCCGTGGGAATGCCAAAAGACCACCCACCAGACCACGAGATAACTCGTAATCTGGCGGGTGGGCGGCAGTGAGGTTTGGCAGTGTGGGAGCGGGGCGGTGGCATGGCGGCCATGTGTCTATGTAAACCAGAAGGGTAGAGATCTCTATTAGGTCATCAGTTTTCAAAGGCAAGTGTAATTCTGTTGTATTGAAAGTGAAAACTCTTTCCAAGGCCAGATTTAACAAGAGGACTTCATTATAAAAGATGGCCTTGCAAAATGAACACTATAGCACTATGTAGAAATGTCTCAGAGAAGTAGACAGTGGCGGCAGATGATTGCAAAAAGTGGATGAACACTATAGCACTATGCAGAAATGTCTCAGAGAAGTAAACAGTGGCGGCAGATGATTGCAAAAAGTGGTGAGACGGGAAGGTAAAAACGGATTTTCATTTTTACCCGTCTCAACAGTCTTCTTTTTATCGACCTTAAGAGGATGAAAGGCTGAGTGGAGAGCTGAAGTTCAAACCTTGGGGTCAAGTACAGCTCATCAGCCTTGTCAGAAGGCTTAGTAGATGCATTAGTCCAATGAGTCTTCAGACCCAGCTAAGAGGCAAGAGGACTGTGATTCACTAGTATTACCAGTTTATGCTTCGCAACATTTCTCATCAACTCACATTCAGCCCTCCACCCATACACTCATTCCCCCACTGAACCATACACTCCCATCCACACACTCACCCATTCTGCCGTTCACCCACTCACTCAATACTCATTCACACACTCAATCAAGCATTTTCCAGTCTTCCACTCATTCCTCTACTTCACACTACCCCACCCACTCCTGTACCTTCATTTATTCAAATCTGTGATTGAAGGCAGCAGGTTGTATTTCAGTCAATTCATGGTGTTTTAATGAGCTTTTGTCTACCCACTGTATCATGCCTAGTCATCTACTCAGTTACTTACTCAACTACTCATGATCACTCACTAACCTACACACTATACACACTAACCTATACACATTCAACAATTCAGGCACTTTCATCCACCTTACATCAATAGCCTACCCACTCATCTCAACCCATGCACATCAAGCTTCCCACTATAATTCACGCAATTAATACAACCAGTCAACGCATTTACCTACACCCAGTCAATCCTTCACATTCAAAAACTTTACTAGTGCTGGTTTTATTCACCCTGCAGATTCCACCTAGATTCCCCACTATCCTAGCAATAAGCAAATATAACCTGCACTGGAGATAAAACAACTACAGGTATTTGTGGCAGTAAAGAATTTAACACTGACCCCATCGGTGCTGCAGAGGAGAGAGAGCAGCAGTTAGAAAGGGAAAGAAAAAGAGCATGGACTGTGCAGTCCATGCCGTGCAGGAACAGGGTATGCATCCAGGCAGGGGGGCACACCATGTGCCCTCCTGCATATACCCCATTGCCCAGAGGCAACAGGGGGCCCTCTGGGGTCCCCATGTTGCCAATCCGCCACCATTTTCATGTGGTCGCACAGCCATGAAAAGGGTGGCGGTGAGGCTGCTCAAAATATGCTCGGAGGTGCCGGCTGTGGCACTGCCAATATATTTTTTAGAGAAAAAGACGGCCAGCCCAGTGGGACCCTTGATCCCGGTGATGCCAGTGGACTTGTGGCGGTCCAACCGCTGCAGTTGTGACACTGCAGGCAGTCCCGCAGTGCGTTGGTCATCGGACCGCCTCTGTGACTACAGCGGTCAAGTCTCTTTGGCATTCCATGTACAAATAGAGATGCAATGGCTATAAAGCTTACATGCATGCATGATTGGGTTCCATATAAACTGACCAAAAAATAGGTTTCCTTGAAGCAAGAGTGCAATACATGCAATCATATGTGCAGCCATCTTATTTTAGTTAATTTGCATCTGAAAGGAACAGAAGGTAGAAGGGAGAATCTAGTCCATATTTGGAATGAATCCGAAAGGTCAAGGTCACAAACAGGAAATGTCATTCTAAGTCATTGACCAGTATGGACACTTTTCATCCCTGCGATATACAAGCCTTAGTAACACAGGGTATGGATTGTGTTCAAGAGTACTCTCTAAAGTAGGTCAGTCATTTAAGAAGACCCTCCTCACCCCCAGAAAATCTTGTCTAATCTTCACAACCATGGTCCCAGGTTAGTGAGTTACATGACATTGCTAATCTCAGGCTCAGATATTGACAGAAGGGAAGTGACTAGAGGAAGGGGACATTGGAACAGAATTACATAGATTATCCCACAATACATCTCAAATGTATTTAATCATAATACAGTGAATATATGCAATACAGATGCATCAAGTACACTAATCCAGCACTAAAATTCAAAATCTTCCTGTACATGGCCCAAGATATTTTCAGCTTCAGTTCTCTGTAGGCGACTTGGGAGCGGTGTAAAATTGTGCATAATACTATGAAGGATAAATTCAACAAAAACTAGCAGGATCCCTGCCATACAGGATAAAATAAAATGCAACATATTTTTGCTCAGCACCGAGAAAAATTGTTTCCTATATTTTTCAGTAGTTTGGAGAAGTAAGATCAAATTCTGCTGTTACCAGAGGCGGAAAGTGTTGACGTCACTGTGTGGACAGTAGGGGATGATTATGAGTGCCCTAATATTGGTGCATCATTGATCGCACCCGATAACGAACAAAATGTCACTTTAAGTGATTCGTTATTTATCAAATGTGATAAAAAACTGAAATAATGAGGTTTCTATAAAAAATAAGGAATAACCCCTGACTTTCAGTGATTATTGCACCAAAATGCGCATGTGCTGGTATTTCCCAGGACTCTGTATTCTGATAAATACAAGCAGGTGAGACGTGTCGATATCCACCTGCAGAAAACTCGAAGGGCTGGGAAATCTCTCTGACCCACTCGTAATTGAATCAAGAGTTTTCACAGGTGCCACAATTTAACACATCACTCCTAATCGAAGCCTAGATTTAATTTTCCTAATCAAGAAGAATTGATTAGAAAGGGAAATCATTTACATTTGTGACCTCAACAGAAAGGAAGTTCTAAAGCTAAGTGTAAAATGTGGCTAAAAATCCTGGAACTGGAATTATGCTGGCTGAAAGAGCCCCATGGGCAGTCTGAGCATTAGGAGGGGCGGGGCCACAGGGAGAATTATGCCACAATAGATCTCAAAATCCCAGCAGACATTATCAAACAAACACATATTCTAGAAGGTCAATTGTTGGTGATTGTAAGAGATGAGATGAAGCCCTGGGCAAAGAGAACTTCCTTTTTTCTCTACACTGGGTGGCTCAAATAACCAATGGAAGAATAGTAAACAAATAGAAGGCGTATTATCTGATCAGTCTGTGGTAGAGTTACATGATGAACAAGAGGATAAAGAAGTGGACTTGACATCATCATTTATAATGACAAAAAGACATAGGAAAAAACTAAGAAAAGCAAGAAATAAAGTTAAGCCATAGCACTTAATACAGTCACTCTCCCAGGAGCGACTGTCACATAATACGTCTTATAAGGAAAAAATCCCTTTAGAGGAATCAATTGGAAAACAAAAAGCTGACACGGGTAGGGACCAGTCGAATCCAATCAAAACATCAAATACGCAGTATTTTGATATCTTTACAAAATCAGGAAAACACTTGAATTGTCAGATACCTCAAAAAGGAAATACACAAATAGGCGAAGTAACCTCAAGAGATACTCTCGAACCTTTCACTGATGAACCTGCTGAGGCGAGGAAAAATATCCCATTAGAGGAGATAATTCATGATAAACAGGGAAATGGTTGCGTGGGAAAAGGGGCTAGGGTGGATACCGAAGGAAGATCACAAATAAAGGGAGAACAAACAACGAGTTCGCGAAACTCTGAAAAAAGTAAAGATCCTGTAGTGAAAACGGATGTAAAACATTTAAAAAGTGGCATTAGAACGCAACAAACGTCTCAAGGGGTCTATAATATAACTTCGAATTCAGACTTGACATCAAAACAATTACCATGCGATCAACCCTTTCCAAGTTGGGTACAACCAAACAATAAAGCTAACCAAGACCCTGAGGTACAAATAGAAGTAGTAGACCAAATGGAGGACAATACCCGTATACCAAAACGAGACCACTTAGTTATAGTAAAATGCGGTAAGAAGAAGCGAATTATAAATAAAGTTCAGTACGAACCATCAAATTATATCATGAAGGAGCCGCTAGTTCAAAGTATAGAACAGCTAATTTTTAAACCACTATATGAGTCCCGAGGGCAGCAAGATATGTTGAACAGGGGCAACCTTCTTTGCCTCTTCAAATCAGTTCCAACACTAGCTAATTTGTCAACCAATGATATTGAATGTGTTGGTTTTTTACAAAACCCTGAAAGTTCACTGCCACTAACAATAATAAATGTAACATCACTGTCTGTTATGGAACAAATTATGAAAGAACAAGACATTTTTCGAAGATGGGGAATAGTAATTAGTAAAGTTGCTCCAAAAGAATATCCAACGCCACTGATAAAAGCAGAAAAAATGCTAGAATATGATAAGGAAAAAAAGGGTGCCCCAGCCTTCTCCATACTAAAGAATCCATTAAGAAAATTAAACAGAGAGGCATAAAACCTACCGATTGATAAAGAAATTGAGAAGGGTAGAGGGATAAATGAGAAATGGATAACAATGTCTTTGCACGGGAACAACAACCAGTGACAAAATAGTCAACAAAATACCTCGGAAAAACGATGCATTGACAGTGATACTATAACAATCAGCTCATGGAATATAAACGGATTAGGTAACAAGTTAGAAAACATAACTCAAATAATTAAGCCTTATCAGATCATACTTCTGCAAGAGACATGGGCAATGGATCCCTTTTTTATGAACGGATATAAAGGATACTTTGAATCTGCGATTAAACAACACAAATATGGTCGCCCATGTGGCGGCCTAGCAATATTTATTTCAATTGATCTAAAAATAGAACATAAACAAATAGCTACAAACAATTGTAATGTTCAAACAGTAGCGTTAAGATATAAAATGGATGATCATGTAAAATCTCTAAAGCTGGTTAACATATATATTCCTCCCACAGCTAATTCAAGGAAGACTATGTGTGCTACCCTTGCCATTTACCAACTGGAACAGATCGTTGATGATCCCTTTGTGGACTTTATAGTTTCAGGAGACTATAATTTAAATTTGTTAGTACCATTCACAAGAGATGATATCACTCAGTCACAAGACCTACAATGGCTTATTCCCGCCCAGGTATTAGAAACAACAACTAAGTCCAGTCAAACTAAAACAGGCCTAAATCTTGTGAAGGATATTGAAGCCTTGGGCTTACGAATACTCAATGGGAGACTATTGACTGACTCACCTCCAGCATGGTCATTCTACACTCATAATGCGAAATCACGAATTGATTATACGATGGTATCATTGAATATTTTTAACAACATTACCTCGTATTATCTAAGGAAGCTACCGGAGAGCGATCATAGCCAGCAAATAATTACGACAACATTTACAAAACCAAAACATCAACGGTATTTGTCAATGCAAGGACAGGTCGTTACAATCAATTATAGGAAATTAATTTGGAAACCAAATAATAAAGAACATACCAGTGCATTAGCACAAAAACTGGTTACTGAATGTTTTTTAGGAAAAACTTCTATATCTGTAATTGATCAGTGGGTAAGCTTTACACGCAAATTAGTTAACCAACATCACCCCCCTACTGAAGCCAAAAATGAATATTTAATGCGAACAGGAAAAAAGGAAACTAAAATCAATTTAACATATACGGTACGCAAGATGAAACGGTTGCGAAATAAACTCAGGAAAGAGCTGAGCAAGTTTCCTAATAAAAAAGAAATAAAAGATAATATAAAGACTCTAAATCAAAACCTGAGGAAATTAATCTGGAATGAGAAAACCATAGCTAAAAATGATCTTTGGACAAAAATATTTTATGCTAGTAACCAAACAAATTCAAGGGAGTTCTGGAAAATGATAAATAGTCTAACAAGACCAGACAAAACCATAGTAGCATCAGTTTTAACTGAAACTGAATGGGTGAATTTTCTGGTACACCATTTAAACTCGAATTGCAGTTTAACTAAAAGTGAGAATAATTACAAAAGGAAGGAAACATCAAACCCAGAACAGGATAACGAAATTGAAATAACACAAGAACATGTGTCTAAGCTAATAAGAAAACAAAAAGACGGGGCACCAGGCCCAAATGGTATACCTTTTGCACTGTATAAGGAGGATCCAGTCATATGGGCGGAACATCTAACCAAGGTTTTTAATGAAATACTCCAAACAGGGGTAATACCAGAATCTTGGAGAGGGTCACTAATATAACCAATTTTTAAAAAGGGAAATTGGGCCTTGCCGGAGAATTACCGTCTAATAACACTACAGGATACAGATGCAAAACTGTTCGCAGGGATTTTGTTGTCAAGCTTATCTGACTGGGTAAAGGATAATTGTATTCTCCCTCCAAAACAAACAGGTTTTATTAAAGGTCTAGGAACAACTACCTACATCTTAGCTTTATCGGTACTTATGGACAAAGCAAATTTAAGAAAACAACCTCTGTACTTATGCTTTGTTGATTTTAAATCAGCTTTTGATTGTGTAGATAGAGAACGATTGTGGGAAAAGTTACGAATGCAAGGAATCCCACCTCTATTATTACAGCTGATTCGTCTTTTATATACAGATACTTGGGCCAGAGTGCGCATCGGAGATGGTCGGTCACTTACCAACAAAATACCGACAACAGGGGGTTTAAAGCAGGGGTGCGTACTGGCTCCATTATTATTTAACCTGTTTTTAGTTGATTTGACAGAGGCATTGAACAATATAAACGCTCATCCACCCAAACTAGCAGATAAACATATATCAAATCTATTATACGCAGAGCATGTCGTTCTCTTAAGCAATACAAAAGTGGGCTTGCAACGTTTAATAACACGAATATTTGAATATTCAATAGAAAATAGGATGGTAATAAATGAAACAAAATCTAAAGTGTTGGTGATCTCAAAAAATGCAAGACGAAAATATAAATCTAAATGGCTTTTGGGAAAACAGCAATTAGAACAAGTCGATACCTATAGATATTTGGGTGTTATATTCAACGATAATGGAAATTTTCTCCCGCAGAAGCTCGAAATTTATAGGAAAGCAAATGCTTTGATAGCTGCATTTAGGACTATCCAAAAATCAATTAGCGACCTGACTTACCGTCCTTTCCTAAAGGTAATATCGGCCAAACTGCTACCTTCTTTAACATATGGCAGCGAGGCCTTAAATGGAAAAGACGCAGTTATTATTAACAATGCTATTTCAAAAACATTCAAAACTCTTTTTCATTTGCCGAATAATGCATCGCAAGCACAGGTAAGGCTGGAATTCGGACTTAATAACCAGCTGTATGCACGAAAAGGTTATGCAATTAAAGTCTGGGACAGAATAAAAAATGACCAAGGAAATTTAATGTCCCAGTTACTGTGGAAAGAAACTAATGGAAATACTAAATCATCCACCTGGAAATATTTGGAAGCGGCGTTAGAAGAATTTGAGGTTAGGCCGATATGGGATTCGACCATCACCCAGGAATCATTAAAGAAAGTTATTAATAAAATTACAGATCACTTATCGATAATAAGTGACAAAGCCGCCTTTACTAAAAGAAAACACGCTTGGCCTATCATAAATGGTTTCTCAAAAAAGATGGTACAGCAATACTTTGATACGGCATGGTCGTAGAAAAACAAACACATTTTTATCAATGCTAGATTTGGCGTACTCCCGGGCTTATACCATGCACCACCTTGGAAAAAACTCGGAACCGAGGCTGTGTAAATCTGGGGAAGAAAACATTACTCATCTATTATGTCTCTGTCCCGAATTAAAAAATGAAAGAGTTACTATTTTAAAGAGATTATTTAATGAAAGAGGGATAAGGACATGTAGACAGGCATTGATCCGATGTCTCTCCTCAGATGATATAGTTATGAACTCCGCTCTGGTAAAATTTTTACTGAAAGTATGGAAAAAACTCGAAGAGTAAGAAACAGGACACTAAGATTGTATATATTTTCTTTTTAAAGTTTTAAATGTATGAATTTTATTGTAAACACTAAAAGATGTATTGAATTTAAGGATTTGTTACTATTTAAAGTGCATGTAATGAATTATTGTATGAATTTGTTCTATTGTAAGATTTTAATTAATCAAACAATAAAGATATCTATCTATCTATCTACACTGGGTGGCCGCTTCAATACAATTTCAGTTTTTGCTCTGTTTGAGAGACAAATCAGTGTTTGACTTTGGTGTCTGATTCATTCTGTACTTTTCCAAGGAAGCATTTAAGCTGTCAGTATCGAGCTGGAATGAGCATCGGTTTTCATTTTCAACAGCCAACATAAAGAAATAGCTTTATTTTACTTAGAAGCACGAACTTGAACAGGACTAAACCACCAATGATTTGCTGCTGATGGCGCAAAGAGGTATGACGTCGCTGCAAGACTGGTGAATGTACGAGCAACATCTGTCCTATCCTTGGTGTGTGTTGATAAGTAAAATACATGCCCATGATGAGGGTGAATTATCTACAGCTGAAATAGCGGTGAATATCATTACATTTACAATAGTAATCAGAAAGCATCATCGAACATCTCATTTGTCCCATTTCAGAACGGAAGGGTATTAACCGCTGTAAAATATATTCCAGGAACTTGCACTGAAATAATGACATTTTCGGTATTTTCTTCATGGTAACGCAATATGTGAATGTATTTCAGATTTAATATGCACGGATGGGTATTGGTGTTGATGGGATATAGGTCAGTGGGGACTGAAACATATTTTGAACATTTCCTGTATGTTCAGAGTGTTCACAATTTCTGAAGCATGCAATAAAAAGAATAGGCTGCACATTGGAAGTGGCATGTCAATTAATCAATATATTTATTCCGAAAAAATGTCCCATAAAACCAATACATCATTCTTTAAGAACATTCCTTGCAAAGAAACAAAACTTCCCATTACTCTTTACTTAAAGTACATATTTCGTTAATACTCAGTATATTACAAGGCGATCAACGGGTAAATATTTACTAACCACATTATATTTTTATATAAAGAGCGAATGCAAAATGATCGCTGATTTTAGACTATAAGCAGGTGGTGTCCTAGAGATACAGGAACAAAACACATTCACTAAATTATCCTATGTGTGGGCATGCCTTTAACAACACTTGTGCTGTGTCCGACTAGCAAGGCTTACCACTGTTAATTAGAGCATACCTCAGGGTATGATATAAGAAATATTAGTACAATAGGGTGCTATTCTAATGCCACCTGATGTGAGGGCCCCTTCTATGGATTGTGCAAGTTTACACAGCAAATAGTTATCGCCCTCCACAAAAGAGCGCAAATGGCCTCCGGACATACAATGTGCTATTGTTTAGGGGACCATGATGACAGATTGTGTTCTTAAGACATAAGTGAAGCACAGTGATGTTCCTTAGAGCCTGCATATTTATTGGCAGGCAGAAAACGCTTGTTGGTTTTAACCAAGGACAGACAGCACAGCTTCAACAGATAAGAGACAACTACACACCAAACGTATGAATATGGTGATATGATACCTGAACACAGAGCGTAGGAGAAATAGAGTGCCCTCAACTGTCAAGCACATTTTTAGGAAAACTGGTACTCAACTAATTACCTTTAGCACCAACAGGAGATTAAAAGTAATAATAATATAACCAATCAGCTAAAATCATCAAAGGAGGGGTCACAATCCAAACAAGAAACCCATACCTATGCACTCTCAGAGATCTATGACCTTATAGTGTCTGTTGCAAATGGGTGTGGCTTATCGATAGTGCAGCAGGTGAAGCGGTACCGAGGCCCACTGCACCAACTGCTTCACAGATGTCAAATGGCATTGAATATGACTGTCGCTTACTACTAAAACACTAAAGCCGTGGTGTGGGGTAGTTGGGGCCAGCTTTCCTTGCTTGCAGTAGGCTCCTGGCATCCTTGCTATGCTACTGCTAAAGACGCCTACCTGCTTCACTCTGGCGTATCATAGCCAGTCAGTGGCAGCTGGCACGCAGTGGGGGGGGGGTGTAGAAAAATACAAATAACCTTATCTCATCACCTTATCTCTAGTTCATCGTCTGCCTGATCTGTCTGGAGCACATGCTCCCCTAAGCTAATCACAATGCCGCTACCAGCAGCGTTGTGATTGGTCTGAGCACTGTGGTTCGGTGCTCAGACGAGGACAATGAGCTTTTGAATGTTCTCCACCCTGGATGTAATACAGCCTGGTGGAGAACATGCTAAGTTTCGCTGGCCCAAGACGGCCGACCAAACCGTCATGCGCACTAACAGAGAGCCCTCGACTCCTCCCCCTACACTGTGAGCAGAGCAGCCCAGCCCCGCCCCGCCCGCCCCTCAAAACTGGCTCAGCAGAGAAAAATAAAATGATCATAACATTTTGTTATTAGCATTTTATTTTTCCTTTTTAACACTGGTGGGGCGACGCTCGTTAGCGGAGGAGCGGCCCCTGGAGCCAGCGAGTGCTAGCATTAAAATGCCAGTCTACAAAGCTTAGGCAAAGAAAAAGGACATCCATTGACCAAGCTCAGAAATAGCACTGCAGCACACCTCACAGAATTCACTTCTGAGGCACTTTGCTTTTTTCAGTTGCAAGAGATGTGCTGCTTCTTTGTGCTGAGGGGCCTGCCCTCTGGTAACAGGACGGCGGACTGCGTTTGTGCTCTTCCAATCCACTTAGTTTTTTTCTCTACAGGAAATGAGCACAACTCAGAACATGGGCTTCTATGGGAATTCTCTGCGGCACATTATCAAGCCCATTATCGCCGCTTTAGCGGCAGTTTTCTGCCGCTAAAGCGGCGATAATCTTAATGCCGTTTCTTGATAATATGCCCCTTTATTTGTTACTCTTCAGTACCATAAAAGTACTTCAATATATAAAATCACATAAAAGAATAACCCATCACAGTAAAGAAATGTGCAGAGTAAAAACCTTAAAACATTCAAAACAGCATTTTATTCGGATGGGATCCAGGGTCACACTCTTCCTAATTGTTTTAATCTGCCCTATATCAGAGGCCATAGCACAGCAGACCTAAGTATTAGTCAATGGTTGCAGGCATAATACCGCTGGTCTACACTGTCTTACATGAAACATTTTATAAAAGGGGTGGACAAATTTTCTTCTTGGCAAATCATAAAAAGGACAGAAAATACAATATGCAGGTTAGTTTGGGAGGAAACACCATCACCGGGGCACTTGGAGAGACCTGAGAAAGAATACCCCCATCAAAGGCAAAAGATTAACCCTGATTCTGGTCAAAACTAAACGTGCTGTCCGCAGGGTCAGGTAAAAATGCAAACGCTCTTGGAAAGACGTTGCATTATCAGCGACAACAGATGTCTTTATACTCTCAATGTCCCATCTTTTCCTCTGTGCCTTTAGATGGACCAGATATTTCGGTTTGCCCTTCGCAAGCATTCTACAGGAATCAGGGGGCATATTATCAAGACAGGCGATAAAAACTGCTAAAACGGCGATAATGGGCTTGATAATATGCTCTATGGAATTCCAATTGAAGCTCAGGTTAGATGTCCTTTACATCTAACAAGGGCTTCAATTGGAATTCCATAGAGCATATTATCAAGCCCATTATCGCCGTTTTAGCGGCAGTTTTCTGCCGCTAAAGCGGCGATAATTTTATCGCCTGTCTTGATAATATGCCCCCAGGTTTGTTAAAGAGATCTGGGTAGCCAATCTTGCGAGAGTCATTAACAGGCTTCCGCAGGTGAAGGGAAATGGGGGGGCCTCATACAATTCTGCAAGACTCTTGTGAGAGTCGCATCGAAATTTACTGAGTGACCTTGCCATGCTGTCTCCCCTCGATCTTGCAAGAGTCTCACAAGATCATTGTACAGGGAAATAAAAGAGTGTGTATTACTACAGTAAAAGTGCTATTAACTGGTTAAAACAACCATAAAATCATAAAAATAAATCAGAGGTTGTGAATGTTAACATTTAAGCTTGAATAAAAGCTTAAAATGACCATTAAAGGGGTTTATGGTACATGTAGAACACGTACTCTGGAATAGACACATTTGTTGTGTGAAGAAAGCAAACGTGAGGTTATATTAGAGTCAACTAATAGTTGACGTTCCCTCTACAAAATTGAAAAAAGTCTACTATATTATTGGCTGCAAGGCTTGAGGTTTTGGACACATATCTGTTGCATAACCTCAGACACCTGAGATTGCCCTTGTTGGTTTGGAGGTGAAGGAAGTATAATTTCCTTGACTTGTGCTCAGCAGAGGTAATTTGATTTTTGAACAAAGAAGATTGGTGTATTCAGCTACATTCATCATACAGCTTTATTTTCAGGTAATTAAAAATAAAGTGTAATTAAAGCATTAAGTCTGTCACTAAATATTTAAATAATATAACATATTTAAAAAACAGTTTCAAAATGTTTGTTCATTATGAAAGGTCTAATACGTTTAATGTTCAAAATGCCAAAATAAATAATCAGTGCTTGCTATTGAACCTTAGGGAATTCTATCTTTAACATGTTGAGGTCATAGGTGGCTATGGAGATTCTTTTCTTTTGAAATGTAGGTGCCTCTCAAGAATTGATGATGCATATATCGCGGACTGCATTTACTACATATCATTTTGGACAGTGGATGTCCTAAACACAGTGAGAAAAGTGTGTTCACTAATATAAAAGGTGTTTGAAGGGGAGATAGGTTCTCAGTGTACAGTACAGTACCTAGGTGTCATTGTCAGTACCAAAGTATATGCCAAGAGGATGTATTCACCATGTAAGGATTACTGAAATAAGAATAATTACAAGCTATATTTTGTGTGTCTTTAAAATAACCTTTAACAACTTTTGTAAAATTTGGTAAATGCGTTTTAATGACTGCTTTTATGAATTTTAAATCCCTGTGTAGTTGTCAGTCTTTTTATACAAATGCATGGGGTGTAAATATTGACTAGCCTGTGCAAATATTTGTGGTTTTGTATCTTTTAATGTACTTTTATGGCACGAGTGGCAGAAATAAAGTTCTTTGACTGACTGAAATAAGAATCTAATCTATGAAAATGTACTATAGAGATTGTATACCCTATACAAATGGGAAAAACACATCATAGCATGGCGGTTCTTTTATAGAACCTACATAGAGTTTTACATAGTAGTGATGTGTTACTGTTCAGGCTGTTTTTTCAAACTCCATTATTAATCCCTGTTTAGTGAAAGTAAGGTGTGTGGAGAGAGATTACTTCCCCACTAAACATTTTTAGATGTAGAAAAGAGTGTTTTCACACTAGAGTGTGTGCACTAATTGAATTGAATCATAGATAGAGCTCACTCTGAGAAAATATGTTTGTATAAGGAATAAGTGCCTTACTATACTGTTTAACACTCAGGTATCAATCACTCTGTGCAGAGGTGTTTTATGAAGACTGCAGAGTACATATTGATATTAAACTAAGGCATTCATGCTATATAAAATAGTCTGATATTCAGTCAAATGTTTATGAAAATATACCTAATTTAATCTCTAGCCTGTAAAAATGTGTTGTGTTTAGTGCTGTAATTACAGAGGGTTCTGTTTCATAAACAAATCATACATGTGGTTCACTCACAGAAAAGATCTTTTTAGAGAAATGGGTTTCTATCTAAAGTATTAAACACCCAGTATTAAACATGAACAGAGATCACAGCAGAAAGGACATGATGTTACTAAAGTTTTTCACAGCTATCACAGCTGTTATTTATCTTGTAGAGGAATGTGAGGAGACATGGTGTGCAGTTATAAAACTGAACCTTTTACTCTGCCTACATACATACAGAATTTCTGCCATGTTAAACTGTGATAATACAAGGCCTAGTGTTTTGATGGATCCTTCTACAGACATCCTTTATCATCTCCAGAAGTGTCAGCAGACAGGTGGTCGAACACCCTCTTTCCTCTCATGTTGTGTTTCGATTTAGATACCCGTATATAGGTTTCCCTGAATCATGTCCTTATATAGGCACAACTTGCTTTGCCCTTATTTAGGCATAGAATCCCAGCCCATATTTAGGCATTAGCCATGCTAACCAAATACAGGCATGGTCACCTACATCCGTCCATCCCACGTCACAATGAGTTCTTAGAAACCAGACCCGCGGAACGGGACTTTCCCTAGCTAGGATTATTCATTTATTATGCATGAACTGCTATTCCTTAGGGGTTCAACCATGACGTCTTCCTCTGCCCGACTTTACGTCAATGCTAGCATTCCTAAATACCTTCCAGGTATAAATACACCTTCCCTTACCATGGCAAACCACGGCATGGCAGGGCGGTTACACCGCACGACTTGACTGCACGGATCGCTACGGCAATTTCGGGTAGAGACCAGATCCCGGGTCTGACGCTCTGACCAGACGCTGTCATCCCTGCTTGCAGAGAATCCAGCTTCCAGTGTTCTGACTCCCTTCGCGGGGTGTTAGAGTTTGAGACCCGGATAGAGATTCCCACCTCGCTCATTTTAAAGGTATGGAGCAGACTAGAACCTAGAGGGACTCTTGGCATACTAAACTTAGTATATACCATAGTATAGAAACAGCACCTACTTTTACCTCGTACCACACTTAGGTTAGGTACACTGTGTAGGACTATTGAGAAGCAGCAGATGAGTATTCACATTTTAGCCTGTGTTATTTATGTATGTATATATGAATATATGTCATAGCTAAAAGACAATGCTATTGTAGTATTATTTCTTCTTATTGCTTACGCTGTGCGTATTATATATTGCTTTCTGTCTAATGATCGTAACAGCTCATATCTCTTACACAAGAAATAAGACTGTTTAATAAACCCTTTTATTGAAACACCCGTCTTTCTATTTTCTGTGTAAATCTTTAGAAACTAAGGGCCTTATTTATGAGGCCTTGCAACAGTTTTGCGCTTCCGTTGCGTCATTTTTTGTGACGCATCGGCAGCGTAAAACATGCCTCCTGTTGTGCCCTATTTACAAAGTGACGCATCTAGGCAGATGCGTCACTTTGTAAACCCCTGCGCTACATTATACCTGCGTCAGGTATAATGTATGCAGGATGGGCGTTACCACATAAGTAAGCCTCGTAGAAGTGACGCAGTGAAATCTATGAGATTTCACTGCGCCACTTCTAGGGGACAAATGCGTCAATATCTTACGCCTGCCTCACAGGAGACGTAAGACTGACGCAGGCCCTTTCACATGGGTCTTGCCCCATGTGAAAGGACACATTGCTGGAGTTGCATCACTTTTGTGACACACTCCAGCAATGCGTCTCTTTTGTACCTACAGATACGTCAAAAATACTGACGTATCTGTAACTCCTTGCGACATGATGCATCATACAGTAAATATGACGCATCCATCATGTCTTAAGGAGGGTACACTGAGAAGTGACGCCTCGCTGCTTTCACATAGCGATGCGTCACTTCTCATAAATGAGGCCCTAAGTATGCACAATTGACTGAGTGAAACTGTTATCTATTGTTTCCACGATTCTGAGACGCGTTCCGATTCTAAGGGAAACAATGTTGTCATGTTTATGCGGTTGTCACAAACTAATCCCTTCTTGTTCATTCGAGAAGTTTCTAGTGACCTCTGAGTTAGCTGGCACACACAAGTAATTAAGTTTAATATACTCGATTTGAGCATACTGACCTTAGTCCTATTCAAAAACTATAGTGTATATTATTCCAATGAACAGAGCCTATAAGGGAAATAGAAACTACACTACACTCAGGAAACATCTACAGCAAGAGATGGCTACATTGGTAAAACCCTTCAAACCCACTGTTCAACCTGTAGAGGTGTGCCAGGAGAGTTGGTGACCTGTTATAAAATTGAATCATTCACTCTGTATGGACTTGCATTAAAAGGAGTATTATTTCATGAACATGACCACAGCCAAACTCTACCCTGTTTAAGTAAAGTAGGAGAGGGCCTAGTGTTTGTCTAAAACTTTCCACAATAGCCCTTTACTCTCTTCAGAGGTATCAGTAGAGACCTAGTTCTCTGTAAACCCAATCATACACCAAGTTCCCTCAGAGGAGAGGGCTTTGTAAGGGTAGCCTTACTGACTGAAGCCTTTTACACCCACAGACTTATTCGTAGAGAGGGAATTTTCCTGACATAGGTGAGCCAATCACTCTGTATACAGTTCTATTATAAACCTTTTATTTTATATCAAAGTTTACTATCCCTCATCTTCCCTCCAATAAAATGTAATAGCACAGGGGGTAGTGTTTTTCTGTGGCCTTGTACACACCCTTTAGACTGGTAAGAGAGATCACAAGACAGCTTTCTGTTTATAAAGCTACATAACAAAGGAGGTACTAGTTCTCTAAGGTCTTCTGCACAAAGTATTAGATCTCTGTTGAGCTGTCACTTAGAGAGACTGCTGATACAGAGTAGGATAAGATTGGATGTCTGTTTGATCAAACTCTTCCATACAGACTGTATAGCATGTGGAAATATAGTAATGCATGGCCTATCTATTCTCTCACTCCTTCTACACAGATTTTTATTCTCCTCAAAGGAATCATTACAAGGGGTGGTCTTACTATGGTGAACTAAAAACCCTATTCACTCAGAGAGAACTCATTTAGAGTGATAACTTGCTCAGTAAAGCCTTTCACACCCAGACTTCAGTGCAAATAGAAGTCTTAGCAGAGAGGCTATTCTTTTTTTAAAAAAAGAAGCATTTAGCCTGTGTACACTTATAGGAAAGGTAGCAGCGCTTTCCTCAAACTTAACCATACAGAATATGCGCCCTGTTAACGTGTGATAATATAAGGCGTAGTGTTTGCATTGATCCTTCTACATACATCCTTCATCCCCAGTAGAATTGTCAGTAGACAGATAGCTGTTTCTCACCTCAACCAAACACTATCTTCACTCTCAGGAAAATCTCTGTAGAAAGAGATCACTTTATTAGTAAAGCCCTTAACACCCACTTTTCAACCTGTAGAGGGATTTTAGGAGAGATGATATCCTGTTATAGAAGTGAATCATTCACTCTGTATGGACTTCTACAAGAAGGTGTAACAGTTTCACAAACACTACCACAGCCAAACTCTACTTTGTTTAAATCCTGTGGGGGAGGGCCTAGTATTTGTTTAAAACATTCTGCACTAATCCTTTACTCTTTTCAGAAGTATCAGGAGAGACCTTGCTCTCTGTAAACCCGTTCAAACAGCATGTTCTCTGAGAGGAGATGTCTTTGTACAAGGCAGAATTACTCACGGAAGCCTTTTACACCCCCTCCCCCAATAAGCAGTACATATTTATTAGTAGAGAGGGAATGTTCAGAGAAAAGTGAGACAGTCACTCTATATTGAATTATATTAAGATCCTCTGATTTTACATCAAAGTTTACTATCTCCCATCTTCCCTCTGCTAAAAGGTAGTAGCACAGTGGCTAGTACTTGACTGAAGTTTTGCAGACACACCTTTTTGTCTGTTCAGAGATATCACTGGGCAGTTTGCTGTTATAAAGGCATGTAACACATGAGGTACTAGTTATCTAAGGTATTCTATACAAAAAATTAGCTCTCTGTTGAACTATCACTTAGAGAGATTGCTGATACAGGGTAGTATGAGATTGGATCTCTCTTTGATCAAACTCTGCCAACAGACTGTATAGCATGCTGAAACAGAGTAACACTGGGCCTACCTATTCCCTCAATCCTTCTACTCAGCTAGTCTATTCTGCTCCGAGGAATCATTACAGATGGTGGTCTTCCTGTAGTGAACTAAATACCCCATTCACTCATAGAAAAAACATATTTAGAGAGGTATCACTTTCTAAGTAAAGCCTTTCACACCCACCCTTCACTATGAATTGATGTCCCAACAGTAAGGCTATCATATCAAACAAATAGAAGCATTTACCCTGTATACACTTATAAGAAACGTAGCCCCTCTATGATCAAACTGAATCATACAGAATCTGTATCTTGTTAAAACGTGATAATACAAGGCCTGCAGTTTGTATTGATCCTTCTTCACATATATCTTATGCAGTTAAAAAATGTCACTAAACAGATAGCTCTTTGTGAACTGAACCAAACACCCTCTTTACTCTGAGAAAACATCTGCACAGATACATGGCATCATTAGTAAAGCCCTTCATACCCACCAGTTAACTTGTCCAGCAGTGTTAGGAAAGATGCTGTGCTTTTATAAAAGTGAATCATTCACTCTGTATGGACTTGTATAAGAGGGAGTTACTCTTTTATGAAACTCTACGACAACCAAATTGTACTCTGTTTAAATCTTATAGTATGGCCTAGTTTTTCTTATATTCCTTCAATACAGATACATTCTTTAGTAATACCAATGTGACAAGTGCAAATAAATATTATCTGTCTTGTATTTTCTCTGTAGGGCTTGCACTCAATTAAATATGCCAGGGAAGAACCAGAAAAAAATTAACAGAAATCAGCGGTACCACAAAGAAGTCTTGAAACATGAAATATAGCCACATAAAAGTAACCATGGTAAAAAAAGATTGAAATCAAGTAAAAGCACCCAGTCATTTCTAAAAAGACTAATAACAACATGTAAACTTTCTTCTGCAGGTGTAACTAGTATTGAAGAGATTTCAACATGTACTAAAAGTTCACATTCTTTTTCAAAAAAAGATAATGTCAGAAAAAGAAAAGACCAAGCAGACAGGTTTAGGAACAAAGAATTCAAAGAACTTTGTCAGACGTTCTTCCGAAGAAGAGTAGTCTCAAATATTATGAGAATCATGAAGATAGAGAAAAGCAAAAGAGCATTGCAAAACCAGAAAGAGTTATTTTGAACAGAATGAGATGTTTAGATAAACTAGTTAATTCTCTTAAAAATATGTCAACAGGAGGTCCGATTTACTAAAATAAACTTTTGCAGTATTTTTCAGATTGAGTAGAAACACACTTCCAGTACTGAAGCATTTTTTAAAGATGAAAGTTATTTACAGGAAAATTACTTCGGGCCTTATTGTGAGTTTGGCAGTGCGGGAGCGGGACTGCCCCACTCACCCACCGCCAAAACTATGTACAAACCGCCCGCAAGATCAGGAGTTTTCCTCCTGTCTGGTCGGCGGTTCTTTTCCGTTCCCAGGGTGATGCCTATGAAATAGGCACTGCAATGGGACTGTCAAAGGCAGTACCTACACGTCATGAACTGTTGCAGTCCTGCTGTGCAGGTACTGGTGTGCATGCATGCAGGGGGGAACATTTTGTGCCCCCTGTGTGCATCTACAAGGCGTGAGGCACAGGGGGACCCTATTGGGCCCCCTTTGTTTCCTCATCACCACACATTTCATGGCGGACCCACCACCATGAAAAGTATGGCAGTGAGTAAACTCATAATATGCTTGGCAGGGCCACAGTGGCCCCACTAGTCATATAGTGGCCACAAGACTGCTGCACCATCACCAGGGATCTCTGATCCCTGACGATTGTGGTGTTCCTAGGGCAGCCCACCCTCCCTGGTCATAATAGGGCAGTCGGGAGACCGCCACCACCGCGCCCCCCCCCCTTAGTGTTTGCAATTGGCCAAGATGGTCATGCAGATGAAATCAATGACAGTACACCAATTGAAAAATAAAAAAATGCGTAGAAAAATGTACAAGAACAAATAACTAATGAAGTATAAGGTCAACGTTCTCGGCAACCAGTTTTGAGTGGTAGTATAGAAAAGTAAGGAACATAAGACAAGAGCCTATTGACAAACTTAAACTCTTCTTCAAACAAATACAGCAAAGCATCTGTAAAACAAAAAATGAAACTACCTCAATGCCTTGATCCTTGTCATGTTAGGAGATTGACAACCCTTCAAGGACATTTTTTGTCTTGCTTATCACAACAGATTTGTGACAGTACTTTCCATCATATAAGGATGCTGCCTGTGCACCACACTAAAATATGTAATGTAGTTAGAAGATTGTATTTTATCAAAGTTCAGCTCTTCAGCTTAAAAATGAAATGAAATGTCATTAAGAGGTAGTCATTCTGAAGTAGGTTCTGTTATAGATGACATTCCGATGGAATACTTTGGGTATTAAATGCCAACTGAAAATAGTGAGGTTGTTGTGGAGAACACCACTGACATTTCAAATTCTTGCACATTATTATATAATTTTAAAATTGAAGTTCAAGCATTTGCAAGAGCAACTGCAAAAATTCCAGGCAAGATGTGTGGCTGTTGCAGGTGAACTCACTACAGATCACAAGTCAAAAAACAATATATTTGCGGAAAGAAAAGAAGAGACTGATCTAGTACAGAGGTTTTAACTTGCTCTTTATTTGATCGCTGCAGATCGATTTGACTTGTGCTTGAATCAGATTATCTGTAAATAGTGTATTGACAAACTGGACAATAATTAAATGCCTGCTACAGGTATTCATAATAAAAATTTATGTTTTCTAATTCCTGCTGAGCTTCAAAACCTAAACGTGTGTGAGACTATTCTCATAGAAACACTACATCACCTTCCCAGCCATTGTTAGACTGGAGACTAAAAATAAGACATTTCTTCCTTCTGAAATACTAAAAGATCTGAAAGGTAAAGTTGTGTATTTACCTTTGAATATGAAGAAGAATATTCAAACTATAGGGGTAGATAGCGAAGAAGAAGAATCACTAGTTATTCTAGTATGTGGAGTACTTATTAAAGAGAAACAAAATTGGCAGGAACCTGTGAGCAGTGATAGGATTAAAAGAGCTTTGCAATATCCTAAAATAGAAAAAGTGTTTTACAAAGATATTGATATAGAGAAACATGCTACCTGTCTTATAATAGAAAGTTCCACATTGGTTCCTTCTGCTCAGCTCAAAAAAGTTGACTCACGTAAAGCAGAAGAAATATATTAACCTTATAGTATTCACTCTCTCTATTCCAGAGATATGATGGGTGATGCAACAGAATTGTACCAAAAGAAACAAGCAAAAGGAGAACCAGTAAGTGTGGGGGAAAAGAGCTTAGAAGCTCTGCTTTCCAATGGTGATTCTTAAAGGACAAGGTGGTCGTTATGATACGTGTCCCGTACAGATTCCTGCATCAGAATATAGATGTGGTAGAATGTATTCTTCAGGCAAAACATACCATAAATTTCCACCTTTTATCCGAAAGTGATGCTATCTTATGTTGTGAGCCATTTTATGAGAACAGGGACATGGTTTAATGACATTTATGCGAGAGATTTTGTGGAAAAGGTAAATGGTAAAGATGAGGTACTAGAAAGTAATTGGATGAATGTTATTGCTTGCTAACTTGGTACCAATGAATATTGGTTTCATTGCCGTGGTGAGCTAAAGATTATGTTAGGCAATCTAGGAGCACCTACCTGGTTTGTTACCTTGAGCTATGCAGAGTATGCTTGGGATCATCTTCATGATTTTCTCAGATAAGCTGATTTTAAATCTGCAGGTAAATTGTGTTCCATTGACCCTACAAATGTTTTTAGATGCTTCAAGCACATATTTGAATCCATGGTCCATTTTATTTGCAGCAAAAATAACCCACCACTAGGTGAGGTTGTGGACTTCTTCTGGAGAAAAGAATACCAAACTAGAGGTACACCACATATACATATGTTGATATCGGTGAAAGATGCACCAAAGTTTGGTCAAGATACTGATGGCATAGTGTTGTCATTTATTGACCAATGTCTAATTGGCGATATTCCACAAGAGTCTCAAAACAGAACTCTAAGACATCAAGTCTAGCGATTTCAATCCCATAAATGTAGCAAATATTGCTGACGGAGATACAGAGCAAAAGGGAAATACTGCACTAAGGGCCTAATTGCGGTGGAGGTCGGACATTGTTGCGGGATAGGAACCACCGAACAAGTAGTCAGCGGTTCCATCTGACATATTACGATGTGACCGCCCTGTAGATGGTCATAAACATGCCCTTTTTTATTGCAGCTTGTGCTGCGGCCTGGAAAAGGGATGCAACACAAGCTGCAATAGAAAAGGGCATGTTTGCAAAAATCCATGCATCGAGTGCCAGGCAACATCTGGTGTCTGGCACACGGTGCATGGATGTTTGAGGTGCACCACAGGTGCCACCCGGGCCTCATATCAGAGGCCCCTGGGGGATGAGGCTGTCAGAAAGGGACATCGTAATACCTTCAGAGGTGCCTGCGCAGGCCCCTTCTTTATTGCCCGATGGGCTCCATGACCCCGTTGGAGGCGGCGGTCAGTCCGTCCGACCGATGTGATACAACTGACTGCATCATAATGCGACAGTGGAACCACTTTGCTGAATGTCGATTGGACACCCACCGACGGCCTGTCGGTGGCGGACCGACCAACATCCTAATGAGGCCGTAAGTGTTTTCTTTTGGATTCCCGAGGCCTGTAATCGCCAAAGGAAAATTGAACAGTTTTATGTCTGCAGTCAGACAAACTGTTACTGGGAAATCACCTAAAATACATACAATCTGGAGAGAAGTGAGCTTCAAAACGTTTCAATGATTACAATCCTGTAATCCTGTCTATGTGGAAAGTCATATTCAGTTTGTAGCAGACAATTCTACTGCTGTAGCTCATATGTCACTTCATACATTACAAAGTCAGAAAAGACAGAAACAAAGGATGTATGTGAAAAGATTGCAGCAGAGAAGTTTTTAATTAAAAAGCTTTACAATTTCAGTTTAAAGATGCTCTCACACATGGAAAAAGGATCCAATGAAGGTTGTGACAAACTCAGTTCTTCTAGCTTGCACAGGAAGGCCAAATCAATAATCTCGACTAGTTTAGGTCTGGCATCAACATGAAAACGTGTGTTGAAACCTTTTCCTGAAATATTGGGCTTGATTCAGAAAGGTATTATTTTAAACAACAGTGGTCCCTAGAAAGTTTTCCAAGATATAGAGGAGAAATAAATACAGACTCGATCAGTACTATATTGAAGGGACTTGTCCAGCCGGACCGAGGTCAATTATTTACTTGTACGTTAATAAGCAAACATTGATACATTAATGCACAAAGTGGGACACAAGCCTGTGTCCTATATGAACAAGTAAAAATTTGCAAAACAGAAGGAAAAAACAACATGGCTCAGGCAAAGAACATGGTTTGTTGTAAGGAGCAAATAAAAAGTTAACAAGCCACCAAATCACAAGAACACCTTTATACTTTACAATAAGTTATTTTTTAGCATATAAGGTGTTTTTAGAGTGTCGATGGCGTTTCGATCCATTGGAGAAATACAAGGATCATCATCAGGACAACAAGTATTATGCCTGTTGGATAAAGCCTGAATAACCAGGATGGAAGGTAGGAGGGTTTGGAGCGGAGCCACGGATGCGTGCTCAATGGCACTCGGGCCGTAATGTTGGGAGTTACTTCCTAGGAAGTGGGTTTCTGGTGTCCGTCAATACGGTGGGCAGGTGTCTGTCAATGCGGGAACTGCCGGTAACCGTGTAGTAGAGAGGCAATAGTGGTGAGCAAATCACCGGAATGGAGGGTTGGTGCGGAGCCGTTGCAGCGTGCTCAGCGGCACTCGGGCTGTGATGTTGGGAGTAACTTCCTTGGAAGTAGGTTTCAAGAGTCCGTGACGCACTTGAAACCTACTTCTTGGGTGCCCTTGTGTTAAAATATGATTCAAAAAGGTAAGCTTACCCTTTGGTGTAAGTTTACAATTGTTTGTTATTCACAATGGAATTTTAAAGTAGTATCTTTATGAGCGTGGACTCATGCCAAAGAGTATTTTTAACAATATTTAATCTTTAATTAATAATCACTAACTTTCCTTTTAATTTGAATTAATAATCATGGATTAGAATTTAATACTTGAGTATTTATATAGTCCCCCAAACAAAAACCTTTTATTAAATGTATGTTTAAAAATCTTTCACAATGTTCTTTTTTTTAAACAACATATTGACAAAGTACCACCTCAGCATCAGACAGCCCTGGCGCAGGACCGCCTCAGTATCAGCACAGCACCACCGTTGCATCAATGCAGTAGCACCAGAACAGCTCCATCTCAGCACAAGCACAGCACCACCTCAGCATCACTCAGCATCACCTGAGCACCAGCCCACTATCAACTTAGTATAACTCAGCACCACCTGAGCACCAACTCTGCACAAGCACACCACCACCACAGCAGTACCCGCCATCTCAGTATCACTCAGTACCACCTCAGCATCAGTGCAGTACTACCTCAACATCAGCACAGCACAATCTGAGCATCAGCACAGCAGCACCTACATCAGTGCACCACCACCAGTGCAGCCCCACCTCAGCACCAACACTGCACCACTTCAGCATCAGCAAAGCATCACTTCAGCACAGCACCAACTCAGCATCACTCATCACAACTTGAGCACCAGCTCGGCACCACCACCTCAGCATAACTGAGCACCACCACAGCCTAACTCAGCACCAACACAGCATCAGCTTATCACCACCTGAGCACCTCTACAGCACCACCTCAGCAGCAGCACCAGCTCAGTATCAGCACAGCACCACCTTCTCATCAGTGCGCAACCACCAGTGCAGCACCAACAAAACATCAGCGCAGCACCACCTTAGCAACAGCGCACCATCACCAGTGCAGCCCCACCTCAGCACCAGCGCAGCCCCACATCAGCAACAACTCTGCACCAATGTAGCACTAATTCATCATCAACGCAGCACCACCTCAGAATCAGGGCATGTACCTCAGCCCTGCACCAACTCACTATAACTCAGTACCACCTGATATCCAGCTCATCACCATCTGAGCACCAGTGCAGCACCACCACAACAACATAACTCAGCACCAGGCAAGCATCTCCTCAGCATCACCCAACACCATGACAGCAGCACCTCAGCATCAGCACGGCACCACCTCTGCATCAGTACATCGCCACTAGTGCAGCACCAACTCAGCACCAATGCAGCACCACTTCAGCTTTAGTGCAACACCACCTCTGCACCAGCGCAGTATCACCTCATATCAGCACAGCATCAACTCAGCATTGCTCAGCACCACCTGAGCATGAGCACAGTACTACCTGGGCACCACCAATGCATAATTCAGCACCACCTCAGCATCAATCAGCATTGCCTCAGTATCAGTACAGCACCACCTCAGTATCAACACAGTACCATATCAGCACCAGCACAGCCTCTCCTCAGCAGCAGCACAGCCCACCTCAGCAGCAAATCAGCACCAGCGCAGAACCACTTCAGCATCAGCGCATTACCATCTGAGCACTAGCGTAGCACCACCACCTCAGCATGACTCAGCACCACCGCAGTATCACCTGAACACTACCACAGCACCACCTCAGTATCACTCAGCATCACCTGAGCACTACCACAGCACCACCTGAGCATCAGCACAGCACCACCTCCTCATCAGTACACCACCACCAGTGTAGCAGCACTTCAGCACCAGCGCAGCACCACCTCAGCACCACCACAACAACATCAGCACCGCACCATCTCAGCATCAGCACAGAACCACCTGTGTATCAGTGCACCACTAGCAGTGCAGCCCCACCTCAGCACCAGAACGGCCCCACCTAAGCAGCAACTCTGTACCAACTCAGCCCCACTTCAGGATCAGCACAGCACCACCTCAGCATCAGCGCATCACCTTAGCACAGTATCATCTCAGCTCCACCTTAGCACCAGCTTAGCACCACCTGAGCATCCCTCAGCACCATCACAACACCACCTCAGCACCAATGCAACACCACTTCAGCATTAGCACAGCACCATCTCAGCACCAGTGCACCATCAGTTCAGCACCAGTGCAGCACCAACTCAGCCTCACTCAGCACCACCTGAGCACCAGCAGAGCACAACTTGAGCATTACCAAAGCATCACTCAGCATGATCTCAGCATACTCAACACCACCTCCGTATCACTCAGCACCACCTGAGCACCACCTCTGCACAAGCACACCACCACCCCAGCACCACCTCAGTGTCACTCAACACCATCTTAGCACCAGTATAGCACTACCTCAGCACCAGCACAGCATCTGTGTAGCACCACCTCAGCATCAACACAGCACCACTTCAAAACAGCACTGCCTCAGCATCAGCACAGCACCACTTGAGCACCACCAAACCACCTTCTCGGCATCAGCACAGTCCCACCTCCTCATCAGTGTACCACCACCAGTGCAGCACCAACTCAGCATCAGCACAGCACCACCTCAGCACCAGCGTAACACTACCTCAGCATCAGCACACCACCCTCAACACCACCTCAGTATCACTGAGCATCACCTCAGCACCAAGGGAGTCCACCTAGGCATCAGCTAGCATCAGCACAGCACCATCATAGCATCAGCGCAGCTCTACTTCAGCATCAGCAGCAGCACCTCTTCACAGTGCACCACCACCAGTGCATCACCAACTCAGCATCAGCGCAGCACCACATTAGCACCAGTGCAGCACCACCTCAACATAAACACAGCACCTTCTCAGCATCAGTCCACACCACCTCTACATCAGTACACCAACAGGGCAGCCACACCTCAGCACCAATGCAGCCCCACCTCAGCACCAGCACAAACCCACATCAGCACCAGCTCAGCACCACCTCAAAATTGGCACAGGACCATCTCAGCATCAGCACAGCACCATCTCTACATCAGTGGCCCACCACCAGGACAGCCCCACCTCAGCACAAGCAAATCCCTCCATAGCTCCGGCACAGCCCCACCTCAGTAGCAAATTACCAATGCAGCACCACATAAGCTTCAGCACAGCACCGCCTGAGCATCAATGCAGAATGACCTCAGCACAGCACCCCCTCAGCATCGCCAGCACCACTTAAGCACCTACACACAAGCACACCACCACCTCAGCACCACCTCAGAATCACTCAGCACCGCCTCAGCACCAGTACAGAACCCCCTCAGAACCAGAACATTATCAGCACAGCACCACCTCAGCATCATCCCAGTACCACCTGAGCACCACCACAGTACCACCTCAGCATCAGCACAGCACGACGTCCTCCTCAGTGCACCACCACCAGTGCAGTACCAACTCAGCATCAGCGCAGCACCACCTCAGCACCAATGTAGCACCACCTAAGCATCAGCACAGTACCATCTCAGCATAAAAAGCACACCACCACCTCCACCACCTCAGCACCACCTCAGTATCACTCAGCACCACCTCAGTATAAGGGCAGCACAACCTGTGCCTCAGCACATCACAACTTGAGCACCACCACAAGACCACCTCAACATCAGCACAGCCCAACCTCAGCACCAGCACAACCCATCTCAGCAGGAATTCAGTACCAACACAGTAACCCTTCAGCACCAACGCAGCATCACATCAGCACTACCTCAACATCAGCACAGCACCATATCAGCATCAGCACAGCAACACCTCTGTTATCATTGCACCACCACCTGTGCAGCCCCTCCTCAGCACCAGCATCTCAACCCCACTCAGCACCACCTGAGTTCCAGCTTAGCACCACCTGAGAAACACCTGCGAACCAGCACAGCATCACCACCTTAGCACGACCCAGCACCACCTGAGTGTCACTCAGCATCACCGGAGTATCACCTTTGGATCAGCGCATCACCACCTCAGCAGCACCTCAGAATCACTCAGCACCACTTGATTATCATTCAGCATCACCTGAACATCGCCTCCACACCAGCAGACCACTACCTTAGCACCACCTCTGTCTACCCTCGGAATCTGGCATCTGTTAATTCTCCCTTAGTGTCCGTCCGCTGCTCATGTTGTAATTCAGGTACTATTTCCCAACCTCCACCCTCCTGTTTTTTAAGTTCCCTCCATTACAAAAAAAGCTATAACAAACCACCATTTGAAGCAGCAGGAAGAAGTTGCCAGCGTTGCAAGGACAAAAAAAACTAGAAGACATTTTTAATGTTAATTCTTTTTTTAATCAGGTTTTTCAGTTGTGCATAATGTTTTCTTGCTTATATATAAGGTAGCAAAAATGGTTATAACACTTTTTTATTATAACTTTCCAACATGCTGCACTGCAGCCACATATTAAGGGGAATCAGAACCAGGAGGTAAAGTTGCAGAAAAAATACAAAAATCCTGAAAAACTCACAAGTGTTCCACAGATGCAATCAATCAGAAAGCCATACAAATTGGGCCTGGAGACCTTGTTTCCTTTCACAATATGGCTGCCCTCTACGTGCTTGCAAGGAGGATGAGAATAAATGCAGCAGCACAGCACAGGAGAAGGATCCAGGAGAGAGTATTCAGAGTGCGCATCACATTGCTTGGCCAAAATGAGGATGAGGTATACGACAAGTACAGTCTCAATCGTGCAATGATAATGCGCCTAATTGCTGACCTGGAACCACTACTGCAGCACCAGACACGTCGGACCAATGCCATTCCTGCGCAAGTCCAGGTCCTATGCAGCCTGCACCTACTGGCGTCTGGAAGTTTCCAGGGGGTCATAGCGGTAGCGGGAGGCGTATCACAAAGCGCACTATCACGCTTCTTCCGTAAATTCATTGATGCCATGCTGACAACGATACATACCCACATCGGCTACCCCACAACCCCCCAGCAGATGGACCACACCAAACAGGAATTCTACCAGGTGGCCCAATTCCCCCATGTCATAGGATGTATTTACTGCATGCATGTCCCCATCTGTCCACCCTCAGCCAATGAGTACATCTTCCGTAACAGGAAGTCCTATCACTCCATCAACGTGCAGGTCGTGTGCGATGCCAAGCACATCATCACGGACATAGTGGCACAATTTCCAGGGAGCACACACGACTCCTATATATTCAGACACAGTGGCATCCACAGGCGTCTGCTCAATGGAGAATTCGGAGAGGGACTCCTGCGTGGTACGTAAACATACCTATTCATAACATCTGCATCACACATGTATCATCATGACTGACGCTAAGCCTTTGCTTCCATCCTGTAGGTGACAGTGCATACGCCCTGCGGGAATAGATCCTCACCCCCTACATCAACCCAGCAACACCACAGGAGCAACGCTACAACGCGGCCCACATAAGCACCAGAAATGTGATTGAGAGGACATTCGGTATCCTGAAGAGTCGCTTCCGGATCTTACATAAGTGGTGCTTTGCAATATAAACCAGACACCTGCTGCAGGATTGTAGCAGTATGTGCCATGCTGCACAACATTGCAACCAGAAGGGGGATACCCATAGAGGTGGACAGGAATGAAAACTACCGGGATGACCAACCACCCGCACAACACCGACAGTCACACGTTCCAAACACAGCTGAAGGTCAAAGAAGGCGGACATACATCACACAACATCATTTCAGAGCCAGGTAAGAATGAGCCATGACGATATCATTAGTAGTGCTACTGTTTAATTCACAGGAGCACTGATGTATGTAATGTTACACTGAAATGCAAATTAGAGGTCCCCCACACATTGTGGGCAAAAACATGACCGTTGGATTCACGGGAGTGCAAAAGCAAAATTAAAGTGGGCCATGGTTACCCCACCATGGTCAGGGATGCAGGACAGAATGTCTAGTGGCGCTTCCCACAAACGCCCAGCCTCCTATCACGTGTCTCCTCCACCTCACCATGCTGTGTCTCTGTGGCTGTGGAGCAGTGCGAACTGCGCCTCCTGGTGCAGGTCTCCATCACTGAGACGCTGCTCACACTGGATGCAGCCTCACTGCCATCCTCCCCTCCCAAGTTGCTGCCACTGAATGTCCCTGACTGCAAGTGTTCCACTGCAGTTGTCACCTGGCCTAAGGCCTTCGCCACGTCACCACAGTAATGTCCGAGGTCCACCTGCAGTGACACGGAGCGGCGGGACAACACAGCAGTGCTGTTGCAGAGCTTTGTGATGGCCCTGGTCGATGCTGTGGAACGGAGCAAGTTCTGCCTATGCCTCCGGCGCTCTCTGTGTTGTCCTGCTCGGATGGCACGGGTGAGCTCCTGGAGGTTTTCGCTAATGTCCTTATTGCCCTCTGCCACAACTGTGGTCATGTGCTGCACTACGTCAGTTAGAGTGCACATATGTTTTGCGAGACGTGAAATGTTGAGGTACATTGTCCCCATGTGTCTCCCCTGCAGGCGCTGAACACGCAGCATCTGAGCCTCGACTCCACCATAAATGTTCCTTGCCTGGTCGGCTCCCTCTGCAGTACTGCGCATGGACCTGCGCCGCTGCGTGACTGTGCCACGTGCTGGTGGTGGTGCTGGCGGTGTGACACCTGTAGAACTTGGCCCACTTGTGGGTGCAGGACTCGGGCATGCATCCATCACCTGCAGGGAGGGGACATGTGCCCTGCGTCTTGGTGGTTATGTCGCAGGTGTTGGTGGTGGTAGTGGTGGTGGTATTGTCGCTGGTGGTGGTGGTGGTGGTATTGTTGCTGGTGGAGGTGGGGATTGACCCTCCTGCGGAGTGTCGCCATCGGAATCTGCCGGTGTTTCGGAGACGATGAGGCGCTCACTATCATCTGAATCCCCGGGAGATGCATCTGTGTATGAAACAGTGCATGGTTAGTTTATTTTGTGACTACATCTGTTTGTCATTCTGCATTTATGTCCTACAATGAATTACATTATTTGACTCTATGTTGGCCCTGTACTGCTGATCTCATTTATTTTGCATTTGTGACTATACATGCACACTTTGAAGACATGACTACGACTCCCATGATGCAATACTGATGTGAGGGCATATGTGTTATGCACTTCTGCCTGCACACTGTGATTGACCTGGGGGGATGGGGATGGGTATACGATACGCAGCGTATGGGCACAGGCATGCATCTTACCTTGTTCAGTGGTGGCTGCGCCGGAGGTGTCCATCTGCGTTACTACGACAACCGCCTCTGGCTCAATGGTCCCCTCGACGAGCTCCTCCAGGGCAGTGTTTGCAGGTACTGTGGATGGCCCCCCTCCTGTGCCAGCTGCCTCCTTGACCCTTTCTGCAATTCTTTCCTTTGCCCTCTTCCTGAGGTCATACCACCTCTTCTTGAGGTCGTTGATGACAAATTTTCCTCTTCTCAGCTTCGGGCACCTTGAGTGACAGCTTGCCAAACAGCTTGCCATGCTTGCTGCTCACCCCCTCGATCAAGTGCTCCAGTTCCCTGTCAGAGAACTTTCTCTTCCTCTTCCTGGGCGTGTCTGCAGTGCCTGGTGCATCCTTGTCCATCCTGGATGAGGGTAGGGTGGATGGTTTCAGAGAGAGGATTCTCTTGCCTCAGCCTGTGTGCTCTGCCTCCTCCTGTGAGCTCCTCAGGCCAGTGAATGAGGGTGGGGCTGCTTGCCTTCCTGGTTGTGATGTCATCAGCCCTCTCCTGGAGCGACCCGTTTTTTGCGAATTTGCTAATACCGAACTCGCTAATAGCGATTTCGGTAATACCGAAATCGCTAATTGCTAATCGGTATTTTCAGCACTCGCTATTGTGTAATCGGTAATTATTAGCGATTTTTAAGGAATCGCTGAAATTTACCAAATCTGTTCATGCATTCCGAAATGCGATTCCTTATTACCGATTCTTTATTTCTCGCTATTAAGGATTCGCTTTTCGGGATGTTGATGCATGTGCACCATAGTGGCTTACTGATCCCAGCAAGCCACCATTCCTGTGATGGCTGCGATTGATAGTGGGTCACAAAATGCAACCTACCTTGTCAATATTCACGAGGTAAGCCAAATTGTGACCCTCTACAAATCAGATTTTTACAAACTGACCTATTAGTGCATACGTCAGTCCACAAAAACAGAATGGATTCTGTAAAAGCTGATGCACGATTTGCAAAAACTGTTACCGAATCCAATCTTTGTACATCTGGCCCAGAATCTACAGAAGGCATGATTAGTGCTCAGGATGGACATGCATTCATGATTCAAGATGGACAGACTTACACTGACTGCGATAAGTAGTCTTGGCTTTGTGCCTTGCATGCCTGGGAGGGACTGTCCTCACACTATGTTCACAGTAACCATAAGAAGATATCAGCTGTACCAGTGATGTCACTTTAATGCTGAAACTGGTCTTATGTGGAGTGAGAGGTTTCTTTCCAGAGAAAGGAGAAAAATATGCAGATAAAAACGACTGATTTAATTACTGCAATTTCACTGATTACAGGCAGCATGTGCTGGTATCTTGTAATTAGAGCCAAGAACATGCATCAGTGCAGGATTATGAATAAGGGCTGGTGGTTTTTCATGTGATTGTTTGATGAGGTTTGATTGTGGTGGGTTTGCAGAGACAAGGAAACAAGCGACTGCAAGTCGGGAATTTAAAGGTTTGTCTTGCACAGTCCTTGGTTTCTTTGGCTATGTTAAGGCTAGGATATGTAATTCAACAACAAATTTTGTTACTTGGTGCTTACGTCTATCAATTTTGTTATTCACAGAAATTAGACGTGCAAATCTCAAAGTCCACATTGCCTTCTCCTCTTCTCCTGAGCAGCACAGTTAATAGCCTCCCTGGTCTGCAGAACGCTCACTGTGATTTACGTCTACTACATGCCAGGTGACCTCAAGTACTGATCAGTATAATGAGCCACCCAGGAGAGAGGAAGGACAGAGGTTTAAGTTTAGAAACAGTAGGTTGTGAAACATTGAGAAAACCTGTTAAGAACGGGGTTTTGACCGGTGACCCAGAAACAGCCTCAAGTGAAAATGTAAATGTTAGAACAATGACTAGATACTAAGAGAGTGAAGTTAGATTTTCCCTAAATTGACATGTGGGCACAATGGTTGGTTGGTGATATTGCATGAGGGCAATTGCACCTCAGTCTGCAACTGAAGGCCATCATATGCCCTTTGTGCAGACACTCTTTGATTTTTTCTCTAAGATCATTCTGAATTCTCCACCCAGGCTACATTACAGTCATGGGTGGAGAACATGCCCAGGCTCCCATTCCCTGGCTAAGCACTGAACCAAGGCACTCAGACCAATCACAACGCAGCGTTGTGATTTACTCAGGGAAGCCTGAGGGCTTCCTGCTTCTACGAAAGCCAGGAAGAGGACCAGAGGACGGAGGAAAGGCGGCGGTCGGCCACATCCAAGCTCGGTTTTTTAATTCTTTTTTAATTCCCTTCCCTCTCCTTCCACTCCCCCTGTACTCCCATGCCCATTTGGTAGCAGCCACTACTGCAGATATCCTTGATTTTGTAAAGACATTTCCTGCTTGAGAACATTGATGCCTATTGCTGTCTGGGATCATGGTTATGTGCATGTTGGCCAATTTCTTTCTCATTTGAACCTGTCTGAGAGAAAGCCTGGCAGACTCAGAGAGGAGAAGAACAGACACAACTGACCAAACATGAGATACATTTCTAAAGTAGGTTTGACCTTCTTGAACCCTTACTCCTGACCCAGGCATTAACAAACACTTACCTGACATGGGCTTCCGAGAGAGACCTCTCAGCATTCATGCTTACCGAGATCTCTCGGAAACCCAAGTTAGGTAAGGTTTTGTAATATCAGGGTTCTGAAGTAAGGGAGCAGCATTATTCGAACAGCTCCTGGCATCCTTGAACTATAATCTCAATGACACTTAAGAGAAAGTGTGCAGTCTTTAGGAAATTTGCTGCTGGGCATTAAGGCTGTTTGGTCACCTAAGTTCTGGAAAATCTGTCCTGTGGAGCACATTCTATCCCACCTTGAAGTGGATTCCTGTCCTGTGTCCCAGCCATTGAAAACCTCCTGTTCAACTCTTTCCATGCTGTTAATCAACCAGAGAAGGAGTGGTGTGACCCTGTGTGACCCTAATGCAGATGAACCCTGCTGCAGCCAGAACGTCTTACCAATAGGCCTACTTCTTTGATTGCCATAGCTAAATTCATCGTGAGGATCTAAGCTTATTATCCTGTCCCTCTCCACGCATTCATCCCAATCTGATTCCAATGTATTTTTCCTCATGCAGTACATCTCTGCAAAGTTGTTGGTCTCACTAGTCTTCGCAATTTCCATCCAATTTGACATCATGCCCTAAAGTGCCCCATTAGGTGGATCCATTCCAGTGATACCCTTGTGCCAGCCAAGTATGCTGCACAATCCCTGTTACTTTGCTGTTTCTGCCCTGAGCCCCACTTATTTCCTGAGTGTTACTCCATCCCATTCCATTCTATTGTTATCCCTTTCTGTGCCCTATTCCACAACCTGGGGAAGACTCCTACAACAATCCCCTACACATCAGCCATTGGCACCAAATCATGCTCATTGACCGCTACGAGGTTTGATGGAAGTCAACTTGTGTGGCAGGTATTCCAAAGTGAGACCCAGGGCCGGACTGGGAACCCAAAGCAGCCCTGGCAAATACTTTTTGACCAGACCCTGTACGTTGTGTAGCGAGCAAGCACAGCAAGCAAGCTATTACAAAGGGCAATTGGGGGTGGGGGTGTATTGTCTCCACAAGAAAATTACAGAAAACAATTACAAAATGGTGCTTTCTACAACACATTTTCATTATATGTTAATTATATTAGCTTTTAGAACACAGTAAATGATGACCTTACAGTGCACCGGGATGGGACAATCTTGGGTGGTTGATAGAGAGAGAAGAGGGAATCATTGAAGGGCTCCAACAACAGTGCCCCTCACCTTTCTATAGCTGTCTCACATGTATTTTATTTGGCGTGTAGCACCTCTCTTACCAGTGTAGGGAGTCAGATTACTTCACATCATGCACACATACAGAGACAATGAATAGCGAATCAGTGTTTACAAAATGTTACATTGGACAAAATGGGAATACAAGGTGTAGGATTCACATGTCATCCACACTGGTAGGCATTTATTAAAAGTGCCTGGCCTGGAGAAGCATCAACTCAGGATTCAAAACGTAACACAGTGGTTGGGTTCACTAATAAGAATGCATTTCTACCCAAACAAACCCATTTAGCAACATTAGGATAATGAAAAACTGGGGGGACAAACATAACTTTCGAAACAGTACCATGCAGTTGGCATGCAGCTCTTTGATAGCAGTTCATAGTTCACTCTTTTAGGCTTATTACCACTGTAAGTTATGAGTTACAAGTAACTAAATGATCTCTGTGAAAAAAGCAGTAACCCACTGAGCTATGTACATTAAATAAAGTTCTGTGATATGTATGGTACACGTTCTTTTTCAGCAGGCATATTAACCCTCTGTGCTACCTAAGACGAGTCACAACTACCAATATACAAAACGCTGCTCTCTATCCAGCTGGCAGATAAATATCAAGCTTGACACTTTTATTGTTGCTTGAAAACTTGCTGGGTATACAAGGAACTCTGCAGTGAGAGTGGGAAGTGAGTCATTATACTCGACAGTCCTGCAGACTTTGTTACTGGGTGCTGATATAGCAGCACTGTTGCAAAACTGGCCACCAGTGACAAAACCAGGCTCCCACCCCTCAAGCCTCCCGGGAAACGCCCGATGCCCGGTAGGGCCAGTGCGGCCTTGGTCAAACCCCAGAGCTGGAATCCTTATTGAACTCTGCATGATACCTGCTCTCCTGCTGTTCTCTCTCTTGACTGACTCTTGGTTCATTCCTCCAGGTAAATGATCTTCCTCTGCATTTCATTCACTGCAATGGTCGAAGATGGCCTTTAGCTCCTCATTTGGAATTCTGTCTGAAGTCGGGCTGAGAGCTATTTAGAATGCCAGAAACGACACCGGCCAGCCTCCTCCTCCTGCATTACTAATACTTACACTTTTTTATAGTATTTTTGTCTTACATTTCCGTCTGCATTTATCCATATTTATGTTTTGCTCATTTTACAGGCAGTTATCCCTATTTGCTGTGTTCTGTGAATGAATTAAGTTGCACATAGCTTATTTTCGAATTTATCTTCACACCAGAATGCCTGGCGGGAAGTAGCTCCCCAACAAATGTACAGCCATATATGTCAGTAAGGCATTAGCAGCAGATTCACGTGCTCATGGGCAGCTATTAAGGTTTTATTAGAAAAACCCAGCTTTGTTGAACATCACATGTTGTCAGTCTGCACAACTGCTGGAATTCCAGTCCTTATTGGCAGCTTCATGACTCACTCAAAAGGAGACTCACTATCCGCATTCATCTGTTTTTAAAAAAAAGTCTGCATTTAATGTAAATGAAGCGTGCACAGCCCTTTCTCTTTGAACATTCTGTGTGTGAATGTTTTCTAAATATTTCCAGTTTATTTCTATTTCAAGTGGTTTGGGGCTAAAGAAAGTCCGAGTGTGTAAAAGAGTACTATCGGATTGCTACTTTACATACTCCAAAATGCCTTTGTGAATAGGGCCAACAGCACTGTTCTTGGAAAATGTGAGATTCCAGAAAGCCTTTGAGGTGAAAAGTTTTGAGATAAAGTGGATACTGTGCAAATCTCAGAATTTATCAATATATCGGTGAGAGTCTTTGAGATGCTTGGACTGAGTAGACTGCCTAAAGCCATCAAACATAGAAATATTATATTCTCATCAGAAATCCTTCCAGATTCTTACATGTGTCTGGGAGGTGCTTAGATTGATTTTTTTTTCTTCTTAACTGTGGATGCAGATGGTTGAAAAAAGAGTTCTGATAGGTTCTTTTCCTTGAAATGATTATAGCAAAACAAATTTGGACGAGCATTATGTTGTATCTCAGAATTCATTTCCCAAGTCATTTGTTTAGCTATTGCCTCTAGGGAGTACTGCTGGAGCGGGTAGTACAAAATTTTGTATATCCCCCACCCCCATTCTGCATGTTTATATTGATCTGAATAATCAAATAATAGTAATATTATTGATTCGTTTGAAGTGGAAACTTACCAATTATATTAACAAAAGAATTACAGGTGGGATTTGCATTTTGCATGGCTAAACTAATTGTATACTAATATATATACGCATACTAATGGTAGAAAATTAGAATATTGCATGATATATGTTGCTTTTGTGATGTAAATTGTAAGTTTCACCAGATGACATCACTGGGTGAATATAAACGCTTTGAATGTTGCTATTATGCTAGATAATTACTTACACATAGGGGAATTAGTGAGGGTTTAACATTTTATTAGCCATTTCAATCTTTTAATTACGTTTTTGTGTTTGTTTTGCTTAAGTTGACTATTTGGGCCTTCATTAAGATGGCTGACTGAGACGTACAACGTGACTGCTGCTGTCTCACGAGGTTCTGGGTGAAGTGCGCATGCGCCACCGCCAGCAACAATGGCCTCGTCCTGACCCCAGGAGAAGATGTTCCCACCAAGGACACCCTGGGAGCTTCGCCAGGACCACAACAATAGACTGCCTTTAAAACCGGAACCAGCAAGTGCGGTGACCTAATCTTGCGGACTATGTGAGAACTTTACCGAGTGACCCCAAATCCACCAATGAGGTGAAACTGAATCTTGATACATTTTGACATTAAAATCATTATAAAAAGTCGGTAGAATAGTGAGTTCGGGGCTTGCTGGCTTACTTACTAAGGAGTCCTTCTTTGAACGAACTTTCATTTTCCTGATGTTATGCTGACGGAGAGGACGGTGACACTGCTGGACAGCTATTATCCTTAATCTTTGAGAGACTGAATTGCGGCCTGACTTTGATGAATTTAAAGATTTTTCCACGACTTGACTGACTTAGAGGACGACTAATAGCCAGATTAGGTAAATATGATGTTCCGCGGTTTGGACGATGATTTTCTAACAATTTGCAATTTAATTAGATAAACGATATTTTGATTAATTGATAAATGTGTTGTGTCGATTATTTTAAGAAGAAACTAGAATAAGAGAAGAGTATAGATAAATGAATTGAATCACTAAATCATATATACAACTAACTGATTCATCACCAAATGAGGGGAATATCACGAGGTTTGAAGTTAATATGAGTATTCAATGCGCATTAGGGTTTAGGTAAAAAGATATTCCTTTCATGTCAGCGTTTGGAAACTTATCCTTCCAGGGAAACAGATCAATGAAGTGTGAGTATTGGGGTTATGGGCCCCACCAATGAATGTATTTGAGTGAGTGTTTTATTGAGATATTTGGTCTGTGACGAAGGGGAAATTAGACTTTCCACGCTGCATCAGTTTTTCTGGTAGCAGAATGATGGTTGTTATTGTTTTGGTTTGGTGTTTATAGCTTGTAAATTGCTTATTGATTATTGGTTATTGATATTGGTTTATGTACTAACACTCTATGTTGAGTTGTGTCGAGTTTTATGTTGTTTGCACGGCTTCTGGGATGTAGGAAGTCGGAAGTTTGTAACGGTTCCGTATTAGAACAGAGGTAAGCGCTGCTCTCGGGAAAGACGGAATTGTTGTTGCCCTGTAGGTACACAGGGAGAAACGTGTAACGATTGAAGTTGCACGACGCATTGTCTGGGTTCGATTCGTTGACATCGTCGTGTGTTGCCATTAGAGACATTTTTCTGTGTGAGAGAAGCGTGTATGATAGCGAAGGTCACCTGTGAAATTTTGGTCTTAGGTACCAGGAGTCCAAATGGCATTCCGATAACGCTTTTCACTGGAAAGGTAACAGGTGTTCTCTGAGCTTGCTAGAATTATAAAGTAGAGGGATGTGCTACTTTGTTAACGTATGTCATAATTCTGTAGTAGGACAGACTGTTCGCTGTTCTCTGGAAAGACAGGATTCTGTGTGAATGTACTACATTTTCTCGTATGAAAGTGCGTGAATGTAAAGGCATTCGGGTTAATTGTGAAACTTTAGTTTTATTTCTCAGGAGCATTGGGTCTCCAACTATGTGTCTTAATTCTGGAGAAACGGTTAGCTAATGCTGGTTAGAAGGGTAAGGTAGAGGGATGTGCTACTTTATCAACGGAAGTAACGATTCCATAGTAGGGCAGAGGTAAGCTCTGCTCTCGGGAAAGACGGAATTCTCGTGAGAAAGGTCTATTGCTAATCTTTGGTTAGCGAAGCGGACAATGGTGGTTCTTTGTGTTGTTACTAACAGAATTGTAAATTTGAAACAAAACTTACCAAGTGGATTTTGTAAAGGAGGGGTAGACAGGAGCAGGAGCTGCGGCAGCGGCTGCTGACGTCAGAACGACCGCGCTGGGATTGGCCAGTCAGTCGGAAACGTAGAACGCTCCGGATTGGTGCGTTAGTGTGAGTCGCGCTGGCATTGGAGAATTGTAAAAGTGACATAAACGCTCCGTATTGGTGCGTTAGTGTGAGTCGCGCTACGATTGGACAGAATAGCGGTACAGTTGTAAGGAGGGACTAGCGATACACGGAAGACGGGAAAATGTTTTACGATCCACCAGAAAAGGAGAAAAAGTCCTGGTTTGGTAGAATTAAAAAGTGGTTTAAAAAGGACAAACCGATTGTAACTAGGGAAGGACAGTTACTTACTCCACCGAAACCCCCCGCATCCTTTATGGTTGCGAAATATGGATATCACACCTGTATTTGGTTAGACAATTGGGCCAAGTATTTTTTTTTTTAATTAATTTATTTGATAACTGACAGCACTTGCTGACTCACAGAACTGCACGCCTACAACCCTCAGGCCGGCTGCATTGTCACTTATAAGCATGTCACAGCGCAGCTTATCCCCCATCCCGGAGGCCGGGCATCGCTGTGCTCAATAGTTGCATTGTAACCTTTCTAGCCAGTTTGGCAGTCATGTATGTCATTTCTGTTAACCATCTACCCCACCAGGTGGGGGCACAAAATTGTCCTACTTAAAACATAATAAACAAACAACCCCAACATCCTACCCTCCCTCTTCCCATAACTATTGAGGTATCCTGTCAGCCACCCGTATACAATGTGCCCTTGTGCTCAGCGTCTGACTATGACATCCCCACTCAACAGGTATTTCCATTCTGTGACTCCCAAATCAGACAGGCGAACCTACGTGGGTGACCCTCAGCGTTCCCCTCACCTCCTGCAATCCGATGACACTATAGAAGCCCATCCTCCACACAGCTATACGTCTCTGCATGCCCGTAAGGCAGTGCCACCATTTGCTCAGGAATTGGCAGCATCCGAGGTCGTCTCGTTGTTTGTGCTCTTGTCAGTCTCTACCGGCACACCACCCCTCCTGATATAATCGGCATACAGTCCCCAGAAATTCTTTGGTCTACTCCGCGGCGGCAGCAGCTCGCTAAAGGTCTCCGACTGCGTGCAGCAGTAGAGCACATCTCGGGCCCACTGCGTCACTGTGGGCAGAGGACCCCGCATCCAACATAAAGCAACCCTGCATTTCGCAATAAGCATACCCATGTCAACTAATTTACGGGTTGCCTTAGGCAGTTCTCTTGAGTGCCCGAGCAGCGCCACGGCCGGGTCTGGTGTAAGATCTAATTCTACTATCCCTCCTATCTGCCGAAATATTGCCTCTCAAAAGTTGTGTACCCCTGGGCAAACCCACGCCAAATGCATTAAATCAGCAGAGGGGTGTCGGCATCGCTCACAAGTCGGCCCCTCACGTAAACCATACCGATACAGCCTCTCCGGCGTGTAATAAACTCTATTTATGAATTTGAAATGAATCAGCCTATGCTTGCTGTGTAAGGAAATGCGTTGTATACCAGAACAGCAATATGCCCACATAGCATCATCTATTACTGCATCTAGGTCCCTCTGCCAGGCCATTCTGGCTTTAGTGTATTTCTGAGATCTCTGCGACATCGTTATGCAATATAGCTTGGACATTAGCCTTCGTGGACTTTTGTGTTTAATAACATATGATAACTCCGGAACCTCAGAGGGCTCGGCCATATCAACCCGAGGTGTTGCCGCCATGCTCCCCTCACCCTGTGGAATTGAAATCGCTGTAACTGAGTAGCAGTCTCTACTGTGGCAGCCACCTCTTCCCACGTCTTAGCGACACCGTCCGAAAACAGGTCTCCCAGCGATTGCACGCCAAGCTCACGCAGTGCGTGCACAACACCACGGTCCCTGCAGGGGGTCAGCCAGACCGCCCATTCCAGCGGCATCGCCGGGGAATACACCAATGCTCCCGCCGTTCGCTGCAATATAGCATTCCACGCATGTCTAGTGGAATTCAGTGAGTCTAAGAATCCGGTTCTGCGGTCCGTCGACTCAAAAATAATTGTAGGTAGCGGGAGCGGTGCTGCAAACAGGCGCTCCAGCTTTAGATATGGAACCGATTCCTCACCATGCATCCAGCTGTGCGCCTGGGCTCCCTGTGCTATCCTATAATACAACTCCAGGTCCGGCGCCCCCAGGCCCCCCATATAGTAAGGTAACGTCAAGACACTCCAGCTGACACAAGCCTGTTTCCCCGCCCACGCCAACCGCAGCAGGGACCTAGTAAGCCGTGCGAAAAAAGTGCGTGGCAACACAATAGGGATATTAGCAAATAAAAATAAAAATCTGGGAAGCACCACCATCTTCATAATGGATATACGACCCATCAATGACAGAGGAAGCCCTATCCAAGTCTCCACATCATCTTCTAGTTTAGCAATTGCTCTTCCATAGTTCTCCGTCAGTACAACCTCCGAGTCCATATGCAATTGTATCCCAAGGTATCTAACCGAGTCGTCAGACCACTGGAGCAGATATTCCATTTCGAATGGGGCTGTGGACGGTGTCAGTGGGAAAGCAATGGACTTAGTCCAGTTCACCTTTAATCCAGAGAGCGCCCCAAACTGCACCACCTCGCGTAATACTGGTGCCAAGTTATTCTCAGGATCCCTGACATAAAGCAATGTATCATCAGCATATGTGGAGACCACAATCCTGTATGTTGGAAAGCACACACCTCTGGCACTAAAATATTCCCGGAGTGCGCACTCCAATGGCTCCGCCATCAGTGCATAGAGAATTGGCGACAGGGGCAAACCCTGTCGTGTTCCCCTAGAAATTGGAATAGGATCCGTGACCAAGTCACCCAATCGGATCTTCGCAGTAGGTCCCTTAAAGAGCACCCCAATCATTTGCAAGAAGGTCGGACCCAGTCCCATTTTGGTCAGGACTTGTCCCATATAGGGCCATTCCACCGAATCGAAGGCCTTCTCCATATCAAGGAAGACAGCCAGGGCCCTAGAATCCCGCCGGACGTTCTGCATGGTGCCAAACACCGTGCGCAGATTATACGTGAGGTTCCTGCCAGGCACAAACCCGGCCTGCTCCGGGGCAACCAGCTCCGGCATGAGCAAATTGGGTCAAGTATACTGAAAAGGATGGAGTGTTGGCTTTTCCAGAACATGGTTCATTTAATTTGGCAGTTTTGAGAAATTTAAGAGAGAAAATGATGAATTTAGAACCAAGACCTAGACCGACACAATTTGAAGCATTGACAGAATGGGAAGATGAGATGCATGACCGAGAAAGACAGAGAAGCGGCGTAAGGTATAGGTACATGTTTGGTAGGTCATACGGGCATGAGACTCATGATGATCGAATGAGAAGGTGGCGGAATGTGAGTATGACTGAGGGTTTGTTTCCCGTAAGAACTGCAGGAGAGAATGAAGGAAGAAAGTGCATAGAAAAGAGACATAATGTGGAATCGAGAGGGTATGGAGTGAATGAATCAGAAGATGATGTTCTTGATGACATGTTCTATAAAAATCCACCCCCATATCAGCCAGAACCAGAAATATTGACCCCAAGTGCCCCAATGAAAGAAACAGTACGAATCATAAAATCGGAACCAGAGTTCCAAGATTTGGGAAAAAACAATTCCATTAGAGAGGTAGAGAAGAAGTCCGGAGGTAAAATAAACAATGAAAATTCAGCAGAACTAGCAAAGACGACCCTAGAATTAACAGAGAAAATAAGAGAATTGACCAAAAATCTGGAAGCTGTAACAGTTCCAGTAATGATAGGTCCAGTAATGCCTATTTTTGATAAACAGAAAGATAGCGAACATTGCTTGACGGTCCCTTATAAAAGTAATAAACAGGTTGAACAACCAAAAATGAGTCAAAATGATAATCCATGGAGACAGACAATAAGTATGATTGAACCAAATGTTTCAAATAACCCGTTTGTAGGCCAGAACTGTGCAGAAAGGCGTATGACAACAGTGGAGTCAATATTAGAAACACAAAACGATTTTGGACAAGAAAATGTAGAGAAGTCAGTAGGGCCATCTACAGAGGAATTGAGTGAATTGTTGAGAAGTTTGCAGAAGAAAGACAAAGAATCTCAGTCAATAGATGTGGCCAAACTACGAATGGTACTGGAAGAGTTAATAGTAGGAATTATCCCTACGGAGAAGTTAAAAACTTACCAAGATGAGGAGTTGTTATTCCTGTGTAAAGCATAACGTGGAGAGCAAAAAGTCTCCATGAAAGATTAGAAGAAGTGGCAAATGAAATGGATATTGATATGGAAAAGGTAAAAGCACTACAGAAACCATATCGGGTAGATTTCACTGAAAAAGACATTGAAAACATGAATACCACAGGACGAATGGGTCAGATTAAGGAAATATTTATTTTGTTGAGAAAATGGGGAGATGTGGACAAATGGAAAGGTAGATGGTATCGAAAACGAGATGATGTTTCAGATAAAACCTTTTCAGCTTTCCCTGTTAGAGAAAAAGAGAAGGTTGTGACAGAATGCCCTATGAGAGAAATTCCAGGAGGAGGATATGTACATGTCCCATGGACTAGGCAAGATACGTTGTCATTTACAAATGACTTCCCTCGACTATGTGAAAAACCCGTCGAGTGGTATAGACAGGTGGACAGATTTGTGAAATTGTCCAAAGTATTGTGGATTGATTTAAATAGCTTGTTTGACATAATAGTACCAGCAGATCTGTGGACAGAGTGCAAAATCATGATAGATTGTCCGACACAAGAATACCCAAGGGATCCAAAAACAGGGGCTCCAGACCCCGAGGTAATGAAGAAATATGAACAGGTTATGGCGTTTCTGAAAAACAAAGTACCTCCTAAAGAGACAGATTGGGTAAAAATTTACAGAACACATCAGGAAAGCAAAGAGTCAGTACATGCATATTATGAGAGGTTAATTTTGGCCTTTAAACAATTTAGTGGAGATGAAAATCTAAGTGAAAAGGATTTAAGTCATTTTGTATACAGGTTTGTATATGGTCTTCGTCCAGAAATTAGTGAGATGATAAAACAGCATACCGTAGATTGGCAAAATAAGAAAATAGACGAAGTACTGAGACATGCTAAATATTTTAGAGATGAGATTGAAGCAAAACAGCGAAAATTGAAAGAAAAGGCTATGTGGGCACAAGTAAAGGTAGCGGAGAGACAGGAAGCTCAATTAGCAGAACAAGCAGGGTCAAGACAAAAATTTAATCCTGGGAAAGGTAAAGGAAATATCGAGGAAGCTAAGAAGAAATTTCCGTGTCATAATTGCGATAGGATAGGGCCTTGGAAATCCAAGTGTAAATTTCCCCCGAGTACTAACGATGAAAATACATCATTGAATTCACAGGTGCAGAATGAGGTGAGTGGTCAACCGCAGCGACAGCAGCAGGTTGTAACACAACAGAATCAGGTGCCAAAACCACCTTTTCCACAGAACAAAAATTCTCAGAAGTTTAGTAAGGAAACTGGATTCTACAACGAAGAACAGGTAAATAAACCGCCACGCGCTACCGCTGCTTCGCAGTATTGGCTACAACGCGATGAAAGTGATTCAGAGGAAGGTTATTGATGGTGCCGAAGGGAGGAAGAAGAGTGCGTACTTGGCGCAACTCTAGAAGTAGACCAGACAGGCCCATTTGTAGATGGAAAAGTTAATAAGGAAAATATTACTTTCCTGGTTGATACTGGTGCTACTCGATCAACTGTTAAATCAGCTGATGTCAAGAATCTTTCTCTCTCAGATGAAACGATCCAAGTAGTTGGTGTATCCAACAGACAGATTAAAACTTACCTTACAGAACCAGTGAAAGTTAGCATAGGGAAATTTTCTGAAATGCACCGCTTTGTCGTGTGTGACACCAGTCCTGTGAACTTGTTAGGTAGAGATTTGTTGTGCAAGATGAACTGCACTATATTTTGTACCCCAGATGGAATAGCATTTGAAACACCAGATGATGATGTGCTGTATAAAATGACAATGGCAAACAGGGAGAAGGAGGTTACTGGAACCTATGCTGTATTTAACCCTGACGAATTACCTAAGGAATTAAAACAATCTGTTAAAGCAGAAGTTTGGGATTTCACCGGAGAAGACGTAGGATTAATGAGAAATATAGACCCAGTAAAAATAACAGTAAAAGAAGGAGTAAGTTATCCAAATATCCCTCAATATAAATTGACACCTGAAATAATCGAAGGAGTTACTCCTGTGATTGAGAAAATGATGAAACAAGGAATTTTGAGAGAAATAATGAGTAGTCCATGTAATTCACCAATAATGGGACTGAAGAAGCCTAGTGGGAAGTTCAGGATAGTACAAAATCTGAGAAAGATAAACAAAATTGTTATATCATGCTGTCCCATTCTACCGAATCCATCTGTGATTTTATATCAGATTCCCCATGACGCAGAATGGTATACAGTGATTGATCAATGCCATGCTTTCTTTTCCATCCCATTGCATCACGACAGTCAGCATATTTTTGCATTTCGTTTCGGTGAGCGTATTTTGGCTTGGAGCCGAATCCCACAGGGGTATACAGAAAGCATCTCAATATTTAATCAGCTATTGAAGAAGTTCTTGGAAAATCTAGAAATGCCAGAAAAATCTGTACTAGTTCAATATATCGATGACCTACTTGTGGTATCGAAAACCCGTGAAGCTTGTGAGGTAGACACGGTAGCCTTGCTGAATCATTTGTCAGATGGAGGACTAAAAGTGTCACCATCGAAATTAAAATTTTGTAAGAAGGAAGTACAATATTTAGGACATAACACTGAAAAAACACTGAGCAGGATAACCATCGACAGAATCAGGATCATAAAGAGAATGAGTCCACCTATGACCCAAAGAGAAGTGAGAATGTTTCTGGGAATGGTTGGATATTGTCGTCAATGGATTAGCAATTTTTCGTTGATCGCAAAACCTTTGGTACGACTGACAAGAAGTGATGTGAAAGATCCCATTGATTTGAACAAAGAGGAACTGGCAGCATTCAAAAGATTGAGAGATGGGTTGTGTGAAGCACCTGCGTTATGTATGCCTGATTATGAAAAAGAATTTGAGTTGTATTGCAGTGAGAGAAATGGATGTGCACTCTCTGTTCTAGTACAGAAGCATGGAAAACTGAGGAGACCAATTGCATATTTTTCATCAATGTTGGACCCAGTAGCTGTAGCCCTACCTGGGTGTTTGAAAGCAGTAGCTGCTACATGTCGAAGTTTGGAACAGAGTGAGGTAATTGTGATGGGATATCCTGTGAAAGTGTTTGTACCTCATGATGTGGTGATCCTTTTAACAAGAAGTCGTACTCAGTATATGACACATAGTCGGCTGACTAAGTATGAAAAGGTGTAACAAATGTAAGTCTTGTAAGATGCGTGAATGTGAATCCTTCAACATTGTTGCCTGATGCAGAGAATGTGGAAGTAAGAGATGAAGCAGATCATGACTGTCTGGATGTACTTGATTTCTGTACAAAACCATGACCTGACATAAAAGATGAACCCTTACCAGAAAGTGATTTTGTTATGTTTATCAATGGATCTTGTTTGAGGGCAGATGATGTAGTGTTGAGTGCAGCATATGCGGTATGTACAGTTGCAGCAGTAATGGAAGCATCCTATTTGAAAGGAGTAAAATCGGCCCAAGTAGCTGAACTTGTTGCTTTGACGAGAGCATGCAAGATTGGGAAAAGTGTGAGAGTGACTGTGATAACTGATAGCCAGTATGGCTATGGAGTTGTCCACGACTTCGGCCAGATATGGCTGCAGAGAGGTTTCCTAACCTCAAGTGGAACTCCCATTAAGAATGCTGAAGTGATTGGAAAGTTGCTTGAGGCGATACACCTGCCTAAGCAATTGGCTGTTGTAAAGTGTGCTGCCCATAGTCGCAGTGGTGATTATATCGCCACTGGAAATAAATTTGCCAATGACATGGCGCAATACTGTGCACGAAATCAGAATTCAATCAATCAGGCTAAGGAAAAGGAGGTGATTTCTTGCTTTTCAATGTTTACTAACATTGTGGGAACATGGGAAGAAGTAAGACAATTGCAGGAAGAAGCAGGAGAAGAGGAAATAAAACAGTGGGTAAAAGCAGGATGTGCACCAAGAGAGAAATATCATGTGTGGGTCTATCGAGATGGAAGACCAGTCATGCCTGATAGCATGATGTCTGCCATGGCACGGATGTATCATGGACAGGGGCACATAGGGAGAGACGCTATGATCAGGTCCTTTAAGCAAACCTGGTATAATGCAAAGTTCAGACTTGTAGCAGAAAGGCTTTGTCAGAGATGCCTAATATGTCAGCAATACAATCCAGGAAGAAAGACAGTAGTGAGTCTAGGAACAATAGGTCGAGAAGGAGGGCCTTTTACCAGAATGCAAGTGGATTTCATTGAAATGCCTCCCTGTAACAGGTTGAGGTATGTCTTGGTTATGGTCTGTCTATTTTCCAGATGGGTAGAGGCATTCCCAACAAGAAGAAATGATGGGATGACAGTGGCAAAATTACTTTTGAGGGAATTTATCCCTAGATTTGGGTTCCCACTGACAATTGAATCAGACCGAGGATGACATTTTCATAATGAGATCATAAAACTGATTTGTGAAGCATTGAATGTACGACAAAAACTACATTGTGCCTATCGACCAGAGGCTTCTGGTGTGGTGGAACAGATGAATGGTACTATCAAAAACAGAATAGGGAAAATGTGTTTAGCCACAGGTATGAAATGGCCTGATGTCTTGCCTCTAGTACTCATGACTATTAGATCAATTCCAGGCAGAACTACAGGGTTGAGTCCACATGAAATCATCATGGGACTAGCCATGCACCACATTTTTATACCAGTCAACGAGCTGATGACTATAACTGAAGACATGGTGTTGGAATACTGTAAAAGCCTGGCTGACGCAGTTCATTCTGTGTTTCATCAGGTTGGAGCGGATACCACCACCCTTGAAAAGAAGCCAGCCCATGATCTAAGCCCAGGGGACTAGGTAAGGATAAAAGTCCATAGAAGAAGAAACTGTTTGGTTCCCAGGTGGGGAAAACAAAGACAAGTCATCTTGACCACAACAACAGCTGTGAAGTGTGCTGGATTGAAGAACTGAATCCATGCAAGTCATACTTTGAGAATTTCAAATCCAGTAGACAGCACAGACAACGAGTATTTTAATGAATCAGAATCCAGTACTGAGTCAGATGACGGAGAGCCAAAAGACAAAGAAAACCCTGAAAGGGGGGAAACAGAAACGAGTTTAACTTTTGTCCCCAGAAGTAATTCCCTGAGGAGAAGGTTACAGATTTCTGATACCAGTTCAGACTCAGAGACAGAACAAAGAGGACAATCTTCCAGGAAAGAACAAGGAAAGAACAAAGAAAAGGACAGTGAAGAGACGATAAAAGAGATTCATGAGAAGGAAGTGCCAGATGAAAGATTGAGAGAAATTCCACCTGAAACAACACCTTTAGATGGACAGGTGCCAGATACAGAGAGAGAGGGAAAGATTATTGCGGAAGACCCCCGAGGAGGTGTAGGGAACTCCAAGATTCAGTTAGAAGCAGGGACATGTAGTCAGCAGGAAGATTGCGTGTCGGAGATTCGAAGAGGGACAGAAGTAGGGAAAACAAAAGAAGTGGTGGAAAAAGAAACTGTTGAGAGTAAAAAGCAAGTGGAAACAGAGTCAGAGGAAAGCGAAGATGACATAACTGAAGGTTGAGTTCTAAGAAAGAGAACTTGGAGGACTGAAAAGAACGATAAAGGGAGTAAATTGAAAAGAGCTGCAAAGGACGATGTTTGGCCGAATAAAATAAAAAGATTGAGATTTCGACTGAGACGAGTAAATTCACCAAGGGCTGAACAGGTGAATGAAGTGACGAGTCAGGAGAAATCAAAAGAAGAAGAAACAATTGTAGTTAAAGAAAGCAGAAGAACAAGGAAACCGAACCAGAAGTATAAATCACCAGAATGGACGTATGTGGCCCTGCCTGAAGTAAGAGAAGAGGCGGATAGCCAAGGAAATCCAGAGGTGGTTGTACCGGAAGTGGTTGAGGAAGACGAAGAATCAGAAATCCTGAGAGTTATCTTGTCCGATATTGGAGAAGAAGCGGATGTTCAGGACATTCTCTATACCGAAAACGAAGGAAAAGTGAAAGATGATGAAATGCCAAACTGAATGAGACAAGAAAACTATTGATGGAAAGCCAATAAAATACAGAAAACAGACAAAAACTGGTAGAACCAAGTAGGTGCTTAGAGCCTTGGGTTAGAAAAACTAGTTGTGAAGTAGAAGAGGCTAAGTCAAAAGACACGGTCCATTTTAGCAAAGATGGCAAACATAGATAGTAGCAAAGGTAGATGTACATTTTTGAGGAGATGGTGTAAAATGTGTTGTTGGTGTACAGGATTATTAATGCTTCTATGGAGTATACTTGCTCTACTAATCTCATTGAAAGTTACTATAGATATATTAGAAGGACATAGTGAAAACATAACTAATATAGGGAAGATTCAAAAGGTAGTTCCGACTAGAATAGATAAAAATGATTTACATAAAGACAGGTCTATAACAGATTTTTCTAATAATGTGTTTTCAAAATTGTTATATGAATATGTAAAGACAATGGACGTAAGGGACTGCTACGTGTGTATGCAGTTACCTGCCTCTGTATCGGAGGAAGTGACTTATCATCACCTTCCAGTAACTTATGGAATACCATGTAGTGTAATAGCTAGTTTATTTTATCAAACAGGTAAATTAGAGTATTATTTTTCAGATGTAGATACTATATTTTCACAAGTACCGTCAATTAACAAACTAAACAAGGTAAAACCTGCAAAGGTATTAGGTGAATTTTTCTTAAAGACTAAAGAAATAACATTAGAATATATATTTAGAAATAATTTGACTTGCAGTTTAAAGAAAGAATAAAATAGATTTTTAGACATGGTTGAAGAAAGGAGATTGAAAATGCAAAGAAAGGCTTCAGATGGAAAGGTGGAGAAGACAGTCTGGGATGTAGAAATGGAAAAACACTTGAAAGGGGAAATCAGTCCAACTATGGCTTTAGATTGGCCTCAGAAAGGGAAATTGTGTATTAGAAGGAATCAAACAGCATATGATAATTATTTTGCAGGGAATAGCGAGTGCCATGATACATACCGAATCATGGGTGGATGGGGATTTAAAGGTGGAAAAGATCCAGTTTTTCCTGGACTGTATTTTATTTGTGGGAACAGGGTATATTATCGTTTGCCAGACCATTGGTATGGCACATGTTATGTAGGCCTGGTTTTTCCAAAGATTTTTCATATGGATAGAGAAGAAGATGGTGTACATAGTTTAGGTAGCTATTTAGCACGTAGTAAGAGAGAATCTTGGACAGAAATTGTGGGTGAAATTTTTGGAGTATTGATACCTGCAGTGGGAATATCTCTGAATGCAAACAAAATTAGAAGACTTTCAACAGTAGTGGATCGCTTGTCAACAAGCACCGCTGGATGTTTCTTATTGCTAAATACTGAAATGGTTGCCATGCGTGCTATGGTAATGCAAAATCAACTTGCCCTTGATATATTATTGGCAAAAGAGGGTGGAGTCTGTGGAATGCTGAAAGTTCAACATTGTTGTACTTACATTCCTGATGAAAGTAAATATTTGAAAATTTGTATTAAAAATATTACAGAATTGCATGACGAAATTGCACCACCGGAGGTTGAAGGTGTTTGGGAAAAGATTGGAAAGAAATTATCAGCTATTAAAGATTTTGTAGTAAAACTAGGTAGTACATTTTTAGGTAAGATATTATTTCCATTAACGTGTGATTTTCTAAGTATTAATAATTAGATTAGGATGTATTTGTCGTAAAAAGGATAAAAATTAGAAAAGGTTAAAAAGAGAAAATTTAAGGAGAAGAGATAAGAAACAAGAAAGAGAATTTGAAGAAATAGAATTGGAGGAAATCAAGGAGAGTATGTATAAATCAGCAAAAAGAGGAGAAACAGGGGAAACTGAAATATGAATAAAACAAGAAATCACTTTGATATTCCGTAAAAGGGATACAACATTTTGTTGGTGTGGTGATATAATCACCAAAGGGGGGATTGCTGGAGCGGGTAGTACAAAATGTTGTACACCCCCCCCCATTCTGCATGTTTATATTGATCTGAATAATCAACTAATAGTAATATTATTGATTTGTTTGATGTGGAAACTTACCAATTATATTAACAAAAGAATTACACGTGGGATTTGCATTTTGCATGGCTAAACTAATTGGATACTAATATATGTACGCATACTAATGGAAGAAAATTAGAATATTGCATATGTTGCTTTTGTGATGTAAATTGTAAGTTGCACCAGATGACATCACTGGGTGAATATAAAAGCTTTGAATGTTGCTATTATGCTAGATAATTACTTACACATAGGGGAATTAGTGAGGGTTTAAGATTTGATTAGCCATTTCAATGTTTTAATTACGTTTTTGTGTTTGTTTTGTTTAAGTTGACCATTTGGGCCTTCATTAAGATGGCTGACTGAGACGTACAACGTGACTGCTGTTGTCTCATGAGGTTCTGGGTGAAGTGCGCATGCGCCACTGCTAGCAACAATGGCCTCGTCCTGACCCCAGGAGAAGATGTTCCCACCAAGGACACCCTGGGAGCTTCGCCAGGACCACAACAATAGACTGTCTTTAAAAACCGGAACCAGCAAGTGTGATGACTTAATCTTGCGGACTATGTGAGAACTTTACCGAGTGACCCCAAATCCACCAATGAGGACTGTCTAAAACTGAATCTTGATACATTTTGACATTAAAATCATTATAAAAAGACGGTAGAATAGTGAGTTCGGGGCTTGCTGGCTTACTTACTAAGGAGTCCTTCTTTGAACGAACTTTCATTTTCCTGACGTTATGCTGACGGAGAGGACGGTGACACTGCTGGACAGCTGTTATCCTGAATCTTTGAGAGACTGAATTGCGGCCTGACTTTGATGAATTTAAAGATTTTTCCACGACTTGACTGACTTAGAGGACGACTAATAGCCAGATTAGGTAAATATGATGTTCCGCGGTTTGGACGATGATTTTCTAACAAATTGCAATTTAATTAGATAAACGATATTTTGATTAATTGATAAATGTGTTGTGTCGATTATTTGAAGAAGAAACTAGAATAAGAGAAGAGAATAGATAAATGAATTGAATCACTAAATCATATATACAACTAACTGATTCATCACCAAATGAGGGGAATATCATGAGGTTTGAAGTTAATAAGAGTATTCAATGCGCATTAGGGTTTAGGTAAAAAGATATTCCTTTCATGTCAGCGTTTGGAAACCTATCCTTCCAGGGAAACAGATCAATGAAGTGTGAGTATTGGTGTTATGGGCCCCACCAATGAATGTATTTGAGTAAGTGTGTTATTGCGATATTTGGTCTGTGACGAAGGGGGAATTAGACTTTCCACGCTGCATCAGTACCAGCAGAAATAAGGAGACTCAAAGTCCATGACTTGAGTCTCAGCCTTAAGCATTTGTAATGTGTTCTAGGTTGATTTTGTCCTGAAATTAATCTTGTGATGCCCTAGTTTAACCTTCTAAAAAGAGAGAGGACTATAAAAGCCCCAAAATAATGAGAGAAATTGAAAGGGTGTTCATTTTTAATAAGGAACACATGGACCTCAATTCTTACTGGTAAATTACCCCATTTTCTAATGTGTTAGACCATATCTTTCACAAGGTTACCTAGTTTTTCTTGATAATGTGATTAATGATGAAGCCTATTTGTTCATTTTATACAAAGTGTTAGAGCACATAGCCCCATGCAAATTCTTGTGCAAATTCTGGTTCAATAAGTGTCCTCCGATGAATCTTTAGTTCCAACTGAGGCTGACATCAAACTTAACACATTTTAATAATGTGAAGCACATTTGGCCCTAAAAAGAAGGCAGAGAGTGGTTAAGTTTAAAACGATAAAGATTTCTCGAAAGATTTGCAAAGTTACAACTCAAATCATCAGGATTAATTGTACTTCAATAGCCAATAAAAGAATGCATTAGTCAATATATATTCAAAATCATATGAGCAAAGACAGACTGTTATAAAGTTGTCTCAACTAGAATAGAACAAATCAGTTCTCCCATACAGGGGATCTTTCTACACTGACAAACTAGGGAAAGGTCAGAGAAATCAGAACAGATGTCAGGATAGCAGGATTCTGCCAGAAAGCCTCTGAAAGGCAATAGCAAGCATTTGCTTCAAATGAGGGAAAAAAGAGAATCTGAATCCAAAGGCATTTGGAATATTGGAGTGTTGAGCGCTCCATTGAATACAATTGAGTAGCTCGTGGCATAAAATGGATGGCATAAGCCCGAAGCTCCACCATTCAAATGTTTGTCTTCATGTTTTCTGTAGCAACATCTGAGTAAAAGCAAGGTTTGTATATTCTACAAACCCAGACTAAAACCAAGTTGTTGTATTAAAATGTTTGAGGTTAAAAGTGGTCAAAGATGACCTAATATGATGCAAGCAAATATTTTTTGTACAGTATTGTAAGTGATATAGGGAATAAGATAACAAAAGTTGACTTCTTTTTTTTACTGTGAACTACTATGTTTGCATTCTGCCATGAGTTCAGAACATTCCATGTAACAACAAATTGAAAGCAACTTCCAGCATCAGTGCTCATACTTAAGAAAACAAAATACCATTGTCTCCACTTGCCTTGTTGCTAAGAGCCCTATAAACAATGCTGTTCTGTTCTCTTATTCAAATGGGTTTCTTCAGTTCATATTTCTGTTCTTTTGTCAAAGCACATGAAGCAAAAGGTCCAACACCGTCCATATTGTGAGGGTCCATAATGTATCTTTTACATAGAGCTTCTAATAGGACAAGCAGCATTGGGGTGTGTACTGTGCCTCCCACCCCAAAAAACCCAAGCCATAGATAACTTCCTTATCAGAGAGGTATTTCTGGCAGAGGGATATTTCTGTTCTGTGTCCTTACTATCGGTGGAGTGGGGGTGGTAGTGGTGGGGCTTATCAATATAGCTGTATTTGGAAAACAATTCTCAATCTGGACACATCATATTATATGGAGGGGGGTTGTTCAAGCCCCTCTGCTGCTCCACAGAGACCCCACCATGACTGCTAGGTACCAGAATAGGGACTCCAGTGCCCCTTCATTTCTTTGGGTTTTCCATGTTACACAAGATTGCCAGCCAAATCAGCACAGCACATATCGTCACAGTCATAGTCTCGAACATCAGTGATTGAAAATGCACCGCTCGCTGAGTCGACTTGCCTGTGAGGCAGTGTGGGATGGGGTCTGCACTGTGCAAATAGTTGGTGCAAATTCAAGTACAAGCTGCCCTCGAATGGATGGGCCTTCGCCTCGAATTAAGGCTTGACATCAGCTCATCAACAGTACATCAATGACAGTAAAACACATTAGCCCCACAAAGACAACAGCGAGTAGTAGATTTGCAAACCATTATTAGTAAAACTACAAACTCAAATTGTTCAAATTACTCATAAATGAATACCCATCTCATAAAAGCCTTGTTCGGTGTAATCCAAAGTGAGTCAAAATAGCCAATACACAAGTCATTTAATAATTGTCATATACCAATCGACTAAGATTCAATTTCCCCTGAAGGGAAATTCCATAATGCTAAACTGAGGATTTAAATCGGATTTAAGCAGTAGGTGTCAGCAAATGAAGCCTCTGAAAGACTGAATCAAATGAAGATTCAGTCAAGTAAATAAAACAAGCATTGGCATAGCCAATAGGTCTCGCCTTTGGGACCTTATAAGTGTTTAGTTATCCAGCACAATATCCTTGGTGCAACAGCATCAAGTGTTGCATGGCTAAACACTTACAAGGTCCCAAAGGCGAGACCTATTGGCTATGCCAATGCTTGTTTAGATTGAGGAGGGCAGCTTTCAACAAAGTTTTGGAAAACCATGAGGAAAAAAAAAAGCATTGACAAAGCTTGACAGACCTACTGGCTTTGTCGCCGCCATTTGATAACTTCACACAGCTGCTTCAAAACTTACTGAATGTAAGTTCAAATCCGAGATGAAACTAATTTCGCTTTTGGCCTTGGGAGACCGAATTGAAGGAAAAAAAGCTTCAGAAGCCAAGTGATGTCAAAGCAAACAAACATGGCTCACTGGGTACACTTTCACACAAGAACCCCATTCAAGGCAGCCTGCTTGAAGAACTGCTGCAGACAGCAAAATGTGGAAAACAAACACTTGTCGCAGAGGCTGTGCTTTTTACAAAATCAGTAGGAGGAAGGAATCGTTGGGGAGGCAAGACCAGACAACTGCAAGAAAACTTGTCTTTAAAATTTAAAAGAAAAGAAAAACACGTACTTAGTTCCCAAACCAATTGTTTTCAGATTTTGGCCATTTCTGTGCCCAAATACCACACACTGCACTGCAGGAGTACAAGAACACGCTTGCAGCCAGGTCTTTGCTGTAAAACCACAAAGCCCCCAGTCACCCAAAATAAAAGGCATTGTTGGCTGTCCAAACAAAGCAGCCAGCAAAAGGATAGTGTTCTGCTCACGTCACAGGGCCTAATCCCTGGCACCCATGGCTAGGGAGCTCGCAGACGTGTGCACAATATCTGTGAATACACGTGGAAGCTCACTCAGTTCTCGAAAGGCACAAAACCTGGCCCGCGAGGGTGCAGTGGGGTGTTGGTGTCTTACGGGCACAGCACGAAGCCTGGAGTCCTGTGCATAAGACACATTGCATGCTAAAGGAGTGAAGCACAGGTTTAAAACCAAGTAGGTCGATACTAACACATTGCTATATGGTAGGAAAGCTATAGAGTACGCTGACGTGGAAGGAGAACTATAGAGCACACTGCTGTGGATAGGCAGCTATACAGCACTATGTTTGGGGGCCATAAGGAAATGGCAAGGAAATGGCAAGGAAGGTGGGTGGGCTATAAAGCGCTCTGCTCTGGGTAGAAAGCACAGAGCCCTATGAGGTGTGGGGGTGGCTGTACACTACGCAATCGGGCGAGGCGGGCCTGCGTAGCACACTGAGGGGATGGCGGTCTGTGGTTCAAATCGACATCCCTTTGGGGAATACGCACGCGAGTATGCCTTAGCACGTTAGAGAGGCACGCAGGTTGGCAAATGGTGTGCACTTTCGCGGCCGCTTTGATGTTCTCAGTGGCCGTGCGGCTCACTGAGAACATCAAAGCGGCCGCGAAAGTGATCACGCAGGCTTACAATCTTGTGATACTAGCTCGGTTTTTGGAGAACATCACACCTATAAGGCTCATCATTGGTTCCCTCTTTGCCTTCTGCTCCCTCTAGTTTCTCTTCCCTGTCAGGAACTAAGTGCTCTAAAGCATCCTCATGGCAACAAAAAGCGCTTTACGTAAAAGTAAAACAATAAAACAAAAACAGCAAAGATAAATCCGTACAATGCAAGGACGGATGAAACAGCGGCCCAAGAACAGCAGCACCCTGTTCAAGGAAATGACAGAACCAACACAAGTCTGATCTAACAAACAGGTTTTGTTGCATTTTTGTGCAAGTCCATTCATAAAACGCTGCAGTTTACTAAGCATTAGCCAATGGAAAGGAGAGCCTTTTCAAACGTTTGCATTTGGTGGATGTGTTATTTGCTTTGGTAAGCCACTTCCATTCACGGTGTTTACAATGCTGAGGCAAGTCAGGGTCAGAGAGGCGGGTATGCACTGGTGACAGAGGGATTCAATTTCATGTCCACTTCATTCTGTGTGTCAAAACCGAAGACTCAGCCTGGTTTAAAGCAAGGTCTTTTCTCTCAAGTTCAGTCCTAAATCAAACCTAATTTTCCTTTCACAATAACTCCCAAAGATAATCTGTAAATGAAACACAGAACAACACTGAACAAACATTAGAGAGGCAAGCAGGCTGGCAAATGGTGTGCACTTTCGCGGCCGCTTTGATGTTCTCAGTGGCCGCGCGTCTGAGAACATCAATGCGGCCACAAAAGTTATCACGCAGGCTGACAAATGGTGCGCGCGCCCGGTGCACATGCACTGTAGCTGGAGGCCTGAAAAAAGCCACTAGTTAGCACTTCCAAAACCCGCTTACTTAAACTCTTGCCAGAGCAGCGCTAAAGCGCTGGCTCAGGCGAAACCTAACAAGCATTGTGGGGCCGCGAAAGTGAAAGTAATCGCGATCAAGCTCGGCGCGCGCCCGCGCACATGCACTGTAGCTCTAGGCCGGCCATGATAGCAATTTTTTAAGCCCTCACAAAAAGTCTTGCCTGACCAGCGTATGTGCTGGGTCAGGCGAGATCTAAAAAGGAGTGGCTCAGGAGTTTCACTCTGTGAGCTAGGGAAAAGGCAAGTAACAACTGTGGTTGGGAGTATCAAGCAAGTGGGAAAGCATATCTGAATCTAACTAGCTCAGCAATGCGCGAATAAAATGGAAAGATACAAGGCCATATTCACAAGGAACTATCGCCGAATTAACGACACTTCATCGCAGCCAAAGTCTGGATAAATTTACCTCCCCATTCACAAGCTGGTGCTAACAGCCCACAGCACCAGTTTACCCGCGATAGCAGCCGCAAAAAACATCGGCACAGAGGATCCCCGCAACTATCGCTAATGAGATGCAGAGTAGGCGTTCCCGTGCCAAAAGCCGCGACAACACCACTCCTCAACATTCTCAACAACCAGCCAGATCGGTGATAAGAACACAAAACCGGCGATAAGGTGCGTTAGCACCAGGAAATCTACACCTGCTCTGACCTGGTCTTTAGTCGGACGGCAGCCAGCACCACAAAAGGGAGACCAGCCCAGGGCCACATCGGAAGGGCAACAGATGCCATGGAGCCATCCATCATGAGTCCCGGACACCCAAGAGGGCCACAACACCCACCGACACCACACCCAGGCCCGCAACCCCCCCCCCGGACCACCCCCAGCCCATGACAAAGAAACTGCACACCAACACCACAAATCCCAATACAAACATTTTGCCTGATGTCGCACAAGCAGGAAATTCAACAGACCTGTGTGGCCAGAAAATGGAGACTCAGTCAAACAGCAATGCAATCACCAACACAAAACACCATACAAAAAAAAGCAGAGACAACCCTTAGGATGAGTCCTAGCGGCTCCTCACCAGACAATCCGTAGCACACAGCCTGGAAGACCAAATCCAAGAGAAGAAGGTGTGCCATGCGCCCACCAAAGGATAGAGAGGGAGAGAGCGAGGGAGAGAGACGGAGTGAGATTGCACAAGCAGCGCAAGGCCTCTCGGCCACCTGGCTCCACATGCCAACATGTGTGTGTGTATCGCCATCCGTACACCATGAGCCCAAGGCCGGGTCCCAAACTCAGCGCCAAAGCCACATCACATCCCTAAAACGCTAGTAGTAGTCAAACAAACATCAGGGATGAAAGCTCCATTGTTGCAATGCAGAAGGCGGGAGGACACCTGCACCTCTGACTTTGATCCAGAACGCGCCTGGAACAACCTGAGAGAGATGCCATGGCATACGGGTACGACTCCCACACCACGCATTCCGCAAATGAACTATCCGACTCATCCACACCCCAAACACAGAAGCCCCTGCCCGTTGAACCCACGCATGGGATGCCCTTGACACACATGGAATCAGAAAGCCACTCTCCCCAATGTTGCACACACATTCGGAACATTTGTCAGAGCTGTGGCATATCCTCCACACAACTGCCGCAGTTCAGAAGAGTGCCGGTTCCACGAGACGCACCAACGCAATGGCAGGCCACACCGGGCACATGCACAACCTCCGTCACGTGGAACAGTACCATGCACGTAAGCTGCATTTACTGGGCTCAGTGCCACTGGCAGTGCTGCGGATGTTACCGGCTCAGCTTCCGCCTTGCCTGTTCACCTACGTCCAGCCATGGTTCCACTGCCGAACATGCACATTCGAGTGTCCCATGGGTGTCTGCCTATCCAACACAACTGTTGATGAATTGGACTATGACCTGTGTCTGCGCCCCCTGTTGGATCACGAACAGGAGTGTAACCGAGACAGCCGTGCATGGGATGCCCTGACATACTACGTATGTATTGGTAGTTGTGCATTGGAGATTGCACAATTCCTCGTGTGCAGTGACCACATCGAGGCGCTCCCCTATTGGGCTGTGATGTGGATTGGTGAAACGGCATGGGCTGAGCACACCTGCCCGGACCACTTAATGGATTGGCTCACCCTGGTGTTTCTTGAACACGACAATGACATACTATTGGAACACATTGCACATGAAGCTACATGGGCATTCATGGACGAGTAACTATGTTCCTGCAGCCACATCCGTTTGTCACCTACAGCACATGTCCCAACAACTTGTTGCATCATGGGGATTGCACACATATCCCACCACAACATGGAAAATGTCTGTCTTCGTCCGGGTTCTGGGTGCATGTTCGTGGTACAACGCCTGTGTACACACGTCTGTGCAAGGTGATACAGGTCCATGCCCGGTGCAACACAGCGTCGTTTGGCAAAGTTGCAAATTCGGACACACTGCTGGGGGAGAGCACACATATGGCAATGTAGCACGACATGTGAACCTGTCGGACCTTCACACCTGATCACCGTCAGCAGAGCAGACCATCGGCGCACTCCAGAGGCAGAGCACCAGTGAGTCGTGCCCCCTCACACGGGGAAATGGGTATGATCCAAACAAAACATGACTCATCTAGCAAGGCAAGGTGGACTGAGAGCGTTGCCATCCGTGATGAATGTTGCCCATTTTAGCCGCAACATTCCATGAACCTCGACATGTACCCATGCTGCGTGTAAGTGTCTCAAGCATGTCCCTGCCTGTTGTGGCCGTTGCCTCTTCCGTACTGACATGCACATGCCAATAAAGTCAATGCAACTCCACTGGTGTCTAACTGTGAGGTGTGTTGTTTGGATTGTCCACTCGTGCGCCACAATGAGCATCGTTCCTACACAGGGAGGAACTGACTGACACTTGTGTCCAACCTCTGACCAGGTGGAGCAACATATCATAACAGAATATGTCCACACAGCTGTGTGTGAGTAGGTGTGCAACGTGAACTTCTGGTGTCACATGTGGTGTAGGACACCACTCCTGGCCTGCTTTCGTTTGGGTCAGTCCTGCACACAGCCCTATTCAGTACATAGACGTGTGCCTACATTGGGGGTTGTGAGATTGTTGTTGATGTACAATGGGGACACAGCTAGTACTCACCTTCACAGTCAGCCAATTGGCCATGTGTCTCAGGGATACACATGCACATACATGTCAGTTGCCAGGGTTTACCTTCATGTGCAAACATTGTTCCTACATCCAGCCACAACTCCATACGTGAGCAAACATAGTGATGACACATCTGTGTGACTTAGAATGTTTTATTCACATTCAGGTGATTGACGGATCTGGGGCTGTACATGGCCATCCAAGCCCACATCACATGGAAGCCCAGTGGTGGGCCAACCAGAGTCCTTTGGGGATTGCACAGTGATTGGGAAGAGGGAGAGTGCAGTCTGCAGCAGGATAGCTGTGTAATTGGCCTGCGGTGACGAAATGGCAGTCCGTGTCGGGGTCCGGGTGAAAGCCGCAGAGTGTTCCGGGGGTCACTAGGAGGGGTTTCCAGGGCCATGATGCATAGGTCATAACCAGGCAGGTACAGGCCATACGGCGGGGATGGCTGCTAGGGGAACAACCTTTACAACGCAACTTTTACAACGCATTACACTTACAACGCATTTTTTACAACGCAAAATCCATTACAACGCACTACACTTACAACGCATGACACTACAACGCCTACCATTACAACGCATAATATTACACTACACTATCCAACACTTACCCTACTGTTGCACCCCCTGGAGTTAGAATAGTAATTTTTATCCCTATACTATCCAACACTTACCCTACTGTTGCACCCCCTGGAGTTAGAATAGTAATTTTTACCCCTATACTATCCAACACTTACCCTACTGTTGCACTCCCTGGAGTTAGAATAGTAATTTTTACCCCTATACTATCCAACACTTACCCTACTGTTGCACCCCCTGGAGTTAGAATAGTAATTTTTACCCCTATACTATGCAACACTTACCCTACTGTTGCACCCCCTGGAGTTAGAATAGTAATTTTTACCCCTATACTATCCAACACTTACCCTACTGTTGCACCCCATGGAGTTAGAATAGTAATTTTTACCCCTATACTATCCAACACTTACCCTACTGTTGCACCCCCTGGATTTAGAATAGTAATTTTTACCCCTATACTATCCAACACTTACCCCACTGTTGCACCCCCTGGAGTTAGAATAGTAATTTTTACCCCTATACTATCCAACACTTACCCTACTGTTGCACCCCCTGGAGTTAGAATAGTAATTTTTACCCCTATACTATCCAACACTTACCCTACTGTTGCACCCCCTGGAGTTAGAATAGTAATTTTTACCCCTATACTATCCAACACTTACCCTACTGTTGCACCCCCTGGAGTTAGAATAGCAATTTTTACCCCTATACTATCCAACACTTACTCTACTGTTGCACCCCCTGGAGTTAGAATAGCAATTTTTACCCCTATACTATCCAACACTTTCCCTACTGTTGCACCCCCTGGAGTTAGAATAGCAATTTTTACCCCTATACTATCCAACACTTACCCTACTGTTGCACCCCCTGGAGTTAGAATAGTAATTTTTACCCCTATACTATCCAACACTTACCCTACTGTTGCACCCCCTGGAGTTAGAAAAGTAATTTTTACCCCTATACTATCTAATACTTACCTTAAATGCAATTTACTATTATGCGTTGTAATGGTATGCGTTGTAAAGGTAGTTTTTAAAAATGCGTTGTAGTGTCATGCGTTGTAAGTGTAGTGCGTTGTAATGGATTTTGCGTTGTAAAAAATGCGTTGTAAGTGCATGCGTTGTAAAAGTGTGCGTTGTAACGACATACATCCCGGCTGCTACTGCCTCCTTCCTCACACAGTAGTTCACATTCCCTTCTTACTCCCCTGATACAGGTTCTGTGTCCGGTGTGTGTGGCGGGGTGATGGCTGCATCACTGTGTGCCACTGGCACATCAGACTGCAAAGGTGATGGGGCAGCATCACTGTGTGCCACGGACACATCAGGGGTCGGAGCTGTGTGTGTCGATGTTCCCGCTGCAGTCATCTGTGGCTGAGCATGGTGCGGACAGGGGGTGTCCGATAGGGACTGTACGTGTTCCCTGATGGGACTCAGGCACCCACGTATGGCATCGGGTTAGGCTGCCATGACCTTGAAACCCACCCGCAGCTGTTCCGCCAACTCCACCTGGGAAGACCACACACGTTGTATGTGCTCCATCTGTTGTTTGTGGGAGTCCTGGGAGACAGATGTGGTGGTGTGTGTTTCCTGCTGGGTGGTAGGGCAGGTAGTGGGGTCACCTTGAGGCAGCTGGTCTGCCCTGCTCCTGGGGGTGGGGTGCAGAGGCTGTCCAGTATCCGTTGGATTCTTGACATATGTGCAGGTTGTCGTCTACATCATCAGTGATGGGGTTTGTGTTCTGCTCTGCAGTAGGTGGTGATTGTCCCTCTGAAATGTTAATGGAAGATGCAGGTTAACAGAGTTTCACATGTATGTTGTTGATTTTCAGATGTTTACATTCAGACTGCATGACAATTACATTGTGACTGTTTGGGAGGAGCTGGCTATTTGATGGCAGTCAGTATGTTTTCCGAATACATGACGGATGTGTGGTAGTACCCGTTCATTATCATCACACTGTCTCAGGCAATGCCAGATGTGAGTGGACAGTTACTACGCACGAGCAGAACCTGTTGTGAGCTCTGTCCTGTGGTGCTGGTGTTTCACATTGTACCACATTGCCGTTGTTGCTGATGTCCTGTGATTGCTATGTGTGTGTGCTGCATTGTGGGGGAGTTGCCCTTGCATCTCTGATTTTGTGTGGCCTTCTCCCTCAGAGGTGGAGTGCCTTAGAACTGTGTGCTTTTCGGGGCCTGATTTGCTTTTGACTTGGGTCATATGTGCTCTCTGACAGATTTTGTGGCCTGGTGCATTGTTCGTCTGCTGCGTGTTTCGTAGGGCATGGGTTGTGGGTGCACGTGGACATGTCAGAGTGTGACCTGATCCTTTACAGATGTGATCCGCACTGGGCTACCTCCATGTCGATTCGTGGGCCATGTCATTTTTTGGGCTGCTGCCATGCTATCGGACATGCAGTGTTACTTGCATAGTCAGTGTGGGTCACAGAGCCGCTGCTTTGCTGGATTCAGCACATGTGCATGGGTCAGTTGTGATGTTGGTGATGGTGGGGCCCTCTGTGCACATTGTGGGTGGGGGCCTACTTGGAATTTCTATGTGTACTGCAGTGTGACAAGCCAATCAGGGACATGTTCCACGGTCATTGTGGGTGTGCAGTGTGCTAGACTTGATTGTGCATGTATGCCATTGTGCCCATCTCCCCCCATCTCCCTCGTTGCTGGTCGTTACTCACCCTGTTGCTGTTGTGTCAGGTCGCATCGTGCTGTGTCCGGGCCCCCCAATCCTGCCACCATCTCCTCACTGCTGTTTGTGGCCACCATTTGTTCCAGCTCATCCAGCTCCTCCTGTGTCGCAGGAGGCCCACCTCCAGTCGCTGTTGCTGCCTTCGTGTTAGCGGCAAGCTTATGTTTGGTCTGCCTTTTCAGGTCATGCCAGCGCCTCTTAACGTCCTCCAGTGACCTCCTCGACACTGTGACTGCATTGACGTTGGTGACGATGGCCTGCCATATTTCTGTTTGGGTTGCCAGTGCCGCAGTGGAGGTACCGAACAATTGTTGATGGTGTTGGGTCACCTCCGTGACGATGTTCCCGTCTTCCTGCGGACTGAACCCCGTCTTCCTCTTCCTCTTGTCCTTGCCCTTCCCCGGACGCGGGGTTCCTGGCTGGTCCTCCGTGGGGCTTGTGGTTTTCGGCTTGTCCTCTGCACTCGGTCCGGGTGCATCCATGTTGCTACGCAGTTTGAATTGTTTTGTGGCTTTTTTTTGTTGCTTTTATAGTGTATTTTTTCTGCCAGACACGTGTGATTTGCAGGCCTGTGGCTGTACTTCGCTGATTTCTGTACTGCGATTGGCCTCATCGTTTTTTCGCGTTCGCGTTTTGCATTTTTGCGGCGTGGCTTTGATTTTGACGCTGACATTGTCCGCGTTATCTGATTGCTATTGCATGGTACCGCCTTGTTGTGAATTCAACGTTGACACTGGGTTATTTTCCCGCGATGGGCTGCGATATTGAAAGTTGCGTTACGCTACTCTTGCGGTAGTTATCACACGTTCTTGTGAATATACCACACAGTTTCTCAGCAAAACATATCATTCACCACAATTCCAAGGAAACAGGAACTAATCAGGTTTTAATGTTCTCGGATAAGGAAACCTAGCCTGTCTTATCAGCCATCACACACAGGAAGCTTATAGCTGCACAGCCTTCAGGAGATATCCCTCAAAGGATGATGCATCATGGACCACCTGTCTCTAGCACAGGTATGGGGGATTCATTATTCAACTTGAGTAAAAATCACAATAGACACACATTTCTCACAGAAACTAAAACATATGTAACAATTTACTTAATTCAAACTACTTTAGCTTGGCTCCTGAAATGAGAGAAAGAGTCATAAAATTACTGCAGCTGCATTCTAATTACATTTTAAAGGTTGCATGAGTAGTTTAATATTCCGGAAAAAGGTTAAGACTTGGCTCTACACTCAATACCATTAATCTCCCCTTGGCTTCAGTATCGGTGTTGCCCGCCAGCGCTGGGAAACCCCTGGGCAGCCATGCGCTTTATAAATCCCCTAAACATAAACATGAGGCCTACATTAACTATGGCTAACTTAACATGAAAACACTATAATCAAATAAATGTGAAACTCACACCTTCTATATATGAGTACATGACATTTTGTATAATGTGCAAATTAGTACATAATAATCAACCTGAAAAACAATGACAGAGCGTCACCAACTGTTATGCCGAATATACAAGCTGGAGTCTGTTTTGCAAACACCAATGTCTCTGGGAGTGGAGGTTGTTCTGAAGCAGGGAGGTGCACCACTCAAGCTGCCTAAAATGCAGCATGTGGGATTTTTCTGCAACTGCCTTCACCTGAATAGGAAGGATGAAAACGGTAGGACTGGGCCACGAACCCTGCCGTGAGTGAGTGAGTTAAGCGGCAGCAGCACCAGCTTCCATGCCTGCCACTATAATCTCAGACCTTAGCAGTGACAGCTGTCGCAAGACTGTCCATGCAGTTTTCCACACAGCTGCCTCTACAGATCCATATGCCATGCTCTCTTGAAGTATTTATCCAGGGATCCAACATCATGCCTCCCACGGCACCTGACACTTTGAGAAAATACAACTCTGTTCCAGTGGCGGCCTACACAAATAAAAAGTGGTGAGCAGGTGGAGGGATCGCGCGGGAGGGAGCATGGGAAAGAGCACAGGGCAGTGTTAATAATTAATAAATAATACTTACCTGATGCTGCCAGCTGCCTTGCGCCTGGTGTTTCTCTTCTTCCTGCTCCTAACAGTCAAGCAGTCCCTAGGACAGCACAAGAGACATCCCAGCGAATCCCTGCAATGCTTTCCCACTATTACCAAGCATGAGAGCAGCACAGGAATTGGCTTGAGTGGGCTAGTTTAACACTCGCTCAGGCACAGGGAGTCTGCTGTTTCTCCAACCCGGCTGTGCAATACACCTGGGTGGATAGCCGAGTGGGTCAGTAAAGCCAGCCTTTACCAGCGCTTCAAATCAAATGAAATGGATGTGATAGAGGGGCTATGGAGTGATGATGGGCCAGTTTGCTGGGTGATAGTGAGGGAATATGAGGAGGAGGAGCACTAAAACATATTGGTGCACTGGGCGCCACCAGCGCCAAAGCCGGCTATGCGCATCTCGGCCCTGACCCGAATATGCGCTCGTAAAACTTACAGCTGCAAAAAATGGTCAATCAGTTCCCAAAGCAATTCCTTGTCCACTCATGCAAAGTACATATACCAGCGCTCATCTGAGGGCACGCAGCAAATGTCGCAAAAGTCACAAGCACGAAACTTCCTCCTTATCGAGTTATTTTCACAATTACTAGTGGCACCTACCACAATAGTTCAAGCAGTCTCCAGGGAAATATGGGCCAGCACGATAGAGATAGAGGTTGAGTCAGTTGCATCATTTTCTCAGGCAATGCATGTCAGATATGCATCAAGCTACACCTGCCCCTCCACACCCCGCACCCTTTTGGTGGTCACTTTCAAATGCCCAGGATGGAAGGGAGATCCAGAGTGAGCTTTTCTCTGTGTCCTTCAGAACAATTGCACCGGATTAAAGCTTGACAAAACATGAAACTGTAGTGGTACTTGCGCTGTAAACTAGGCGAAAATGAAGCAGTTTGTTCTATGAAGCAAGACTAATGTGGGGGCATATTTAAAAGGGCTTTATCACTGCTTGTTTGGCTTTTAAAGCCAAAAAAGCGGAGATAAAACTATCGCCCTATTAGCAAGAGGGTGCTAACATGCATTAGCGCATGTTAGCACCCTTTGACCCAACGCCTCCCTTTGCATCTCTAATGAGATGCAAAGTGGGCGTCACTGGGCAGGACAACCTTGTAAATATCGCTGATGTTCACATCGCGATATTTACAAGGCTGCCCCAGCATTTTAGCACACGTTAGTTTTTGTAGAAAACCGCTGTTTTCTACAAAAACTAACGTCTGCTAAAATGCAGACTTACCTATCCCTAACATTGGGGTGAATTATGCTGATAGGACCCTGTGGGTCATATCATCAAGGTTATTGCTGTTTTGCAGGAAACATCGCTGGAAAACCCACGATGTTCCCTGCAAAACGTCGATAACCTCGCTATCTCTGGAATTTTTATCACCCTGGAAAAACGTGTTGTTAATAATGCGCTACAAGGGCGATAAATTCCAGAGATAGCCTGCGATAACAAAATTATCGCTAATCACGGCCAGCGATAATTATCGCTGGACCTTGATAATATGCCCCCAACTTTTTTGATTGTAAAACAGGAGAGTGATCTGCAACACACTGTTTGCTAAATTTCTAATCTTGCAATTCTCCAAAATAGTCCAACTATATGTCCTTCATCTTTTCCAGTGCTAAATTGTTCACACTAAGGGGCCTGCTGTTTTCAAATGGCACTCTATAGAAGGCATTCATCTTGCATTTTCCAAATTGTCAGTCCTGCCAGGCACCGTAAGTAAACCAGTTTCCTCCCTCTGTTGCGCATCCCCCTTGTTTTCCCTCAAAGGAGATGCTATTTCAGCCAGAGCTCGGCTGTGCTTCAAATGACTGTGGAAAGGGCACCTGCAGTCTTTGCTCCCAACAGTGCTATTGTCAGCTTCTTCCAATAATCAATAGCCAATATGCTACGCTTGGGTGGCTGGTCCGGTGCACAGGGGCACCAATCACATTTGGAAATGCTTAATCTACTGGGGAAGTGCGAGCAATTCTCAAATGCTAATTAAGGCCCAATTTCACGTTCGATCTCTGGCAATATTAATTTATTTATGGGCAGGAAAGCCAACCCACAGAAGGACAATAGTCTCATAGCCACCCCTTTTCAGTCATTTTGCACAATCAACATCTGCTTTTAGGGGCGGCTCCTCCTCTAACGCAGAGAAGCACCACCCACTGCATTTCAGCAGTGCAAAAAGGGAATAGTAAAATGATAATAACACAATGTTATTATCATTTTATTTTTCTATGCTGAAGCTAGTCATGGGGTGGGGCGGGGCTTGGCTGTCGTCACAGCCAGCAGGGGGAGGAGTGGTGGTTGCACTTAGGTTCGCATGGCGGTTTGGCCGGCCGTCTTGGGCCGGCCAAATAGTCGTGCGCACCTAGCATGTTCTCCACCTGGCTGTATTGCACAGCCTGGGTGGAGAACTTGCACAGACTACCAGTCTCTGTCTGAGCGCCAGCCAATCAGAACGCTGCTGTCATGCAGGTGACAGCAGTGTTGTGATTGGCTAGAGGAGTCTGGGAGCCTGTGTGTTTCCGGTTCACAGAAGGAGAGGATGGAGGAGCGGACAGGGGAGAGGCGGTGGCCGACCAGCCAGCCGGCTCGCAGGTAAGAGATCCTTTTTAGGTCTCGCCGACCTGCGTTGCAGCACGCATGCGTTGCTCGCATCTGCGAGACATATTGTGGGTGAGTATACTTCAGAAGGGGGCTTGAAGCCCCGCCCCTCATTTTCATTGGGTAGCGTCACCATTTATGGTAAACGGTGGCTTCCCTTTGAAAATGAGGCTTCTGTGTTTCCGCCCTTTCTCCTTTTGGGACGGCCCATCCGGAGTGGGTCTCCTGCTTCATGGGCTGTCGTGAAGCAATTTCTTATCTCAGAGGCGTGTTATGTAAACAAGCCTCTGAAATCCAGTCCTGATGGGCCTCCCAAAAGGAGAGAGGGTGCCGCGTGTTTATTTTTGCATCCCGCTTTCACTGAAAGTGAAAGCACAATGCAAATATAAACAGCGCTGTCTTCCCGGAGCACTTGTTATTGCTCAGTCCTGCGGAAAGTGAGCTGTGTGTGCCAGAAACGCCCATTCTAGGCCACAGACACACGAAAAGCAGTTACTTGTAGGAGCTCCGGCCATCAGTAAAGGAGCACTTGGACCTTTCTCTAAGAACAAAAAGTAGCCATGAGAGGAGCGCCATCAATTACTTCAGAGGAAGAGTTTGGAGCCAAGAACTAGACTTTCCCAAACTCCTTGGATGGAGACAGAAGGGTTTCATACACAAGACATACACAAATGTCTGGAGGTTTCACAGTTCATACACGGAGATGAACACTTCACTGTTCTTCATTCGTAAGGATGAAATAAAGAAATACGAGCTTGGCTGCAACAGGAACAGTGGAAACATTTTTTGAAAGACCCATTCCCATGAAGTGCACTAAACAGGGTCTGGAGAAACTCTGTCCTGAGTCATTTCATCAGCGGCGTGGGGACTCAATTTGTTTAAATGAATATTTGTCCGACTTTGTATTTTTCCTTCGGCTTCTCTGCACAACATTTAAATACCATCTTAATTCAGTTTATTTAGTTGTGACTGTGTAGTTCGTTGTTTGTGGACCATAGTCAACTTGAAATATCTAGAAAACAGAATTTTGTACATATAGAAAAATAAAAAAATGGTGGACTGCATGGATTATGATCGGACGCCTGAAACTGCAGGTGTTGTGTGAGTGCTGGCTCCCGTGACACTGTGTCTCTCTCCTGCCGGCTCCTCACACAGTGCTGTGGCTCTCTACCCTTCTACCTCTACCCTTCTACCTCTACCTCTACCCTTCTACCTCTACCCTTCTACCTCTACCCTTCTACCTCTACCTCTACCCTTCTACCTCTACCCTTCTACCTTTACCCCTACCCTTCTACCTCTACCTCTACCTCTACCCTTCTACCTCTACCCTTCTACCTCTACCCTTCTACCTCTACCTCTACCCTTCTACCTCTACCTCTACCCTTCTACATCTACCCTTCTACCTCTACCTCCACCCTTCTACCTCTACCTCTACCCTTCTACCTCTACCTCTATCCTTCTACCTCTACCCTTCTACCTCTACCTCTACCCTTCTACCTCTACCCTTCGACCTCTACCTATATCCTTCTACCTCTACCCTTCTACCTCTACTTCTACCCTTCTATCTCTACTTCTACCTCTACCCTTCTACTTCTACCTCTACCTCTACCTCTACCCTTCTACCTCTACCTCTACCCTTCTACCTCTACCCCTCTACCTCTACCCTTCTACCCTTCTACCTCTATCCTTCTACCTCTACCCTTCCTACCGCTACCCTTCTACCTCTACCCTTCTACCTCTACCCTTCTCCCTCTACGTCTACCCTTCTACCTCACCCTTCTACCTCTACCTCTACCCTTCTACCTCACCCTTCTACCTCTACCTCTACCCTTCTACCTCTACCTCTACCCTTCTACCTCTACCCTTCTACCGCTACCCTTCTACCTCCACCTCTACCCGTCTACCTCTACCCTTCTACCTCTACCCTTCTACCTCTACCCTTCTACCTCTACCCTTCTACCTCTACCCTTCTACCTCTACTCTTCTATCTCTACCTTTCTACCTCTACCTTTCTACCTCTACCCTTCTACCTCTACCTCTACCCTTCTACCTCTACCCCTACCTCTACAACTACCTCTACCCTTCTACCTCTACCCTTCTACCTCTACCCTTCTACCTCTACCCTTCTACCTCTACCTCTACCTCTACCCTTCTATCTCTACCTTTCTACCTCTACCCTTCTACCTCTACCAATACCCTTCTACCTCTACCCTTCTACCTCTACTTCTACCTCTACCTCTACCCTTCTACCTCTACCCTTCTACCTCTACCCTTCTACCTCTACATTTCTACCACTACCATTTTACCTCTACCTCTACCCATCTACCTCTACCTCTACCCTTCTACCTCTACCCTTCTACCTCTACCTCTACCTCTACCCTTCTACCTCTACCCTTGTACTTCTACTTGTACCTCTACCGTTCTACCTCTACCTCTACCCATCTACCTCTACCTCTATCCTTCTACCTCTACCCTTCTACCTCTACCTCTACCCTTCTATCTCTACCCTTCGACCTCTACCTATATCCTTCTACCTCTACCCTTCTACCTCTACTTCTACCCTTCTATCTCTACTTCTACCTCTACCCTTCTACCTCTACCTCTACTCTTCTACCTCTACCTCTACCCTTCTACTTCTACCCTTCTACCTCTACCTCTACCCTTCTACCTCTACCCTTCTACCTCTACCTCTACCCTTCTACCTCTACCCCTCTACCTCTACCCTTCTACCCTTCTACCTCTACCCCTCTACCTCTACCCTTCTACCCTTCTACCTCTATCCTTCTACCTCTACCCTTCCTACCGCTACCCTTCTACCTCTACCCTTCTACCTCACCCTTCTACCTCTACCTCTACCCTTCTACCTCTACCTCTACCCTTCTACCTCTACCCTTCTACCTCTACCCTTCTACCTCCACCTCTACCCTTCTACTTCTACCCTTCTACCTCCACCCTTCTACCTCACTCTTCTACCTCTACCTCTACCTTTCTACCTCTACCCTTCTACCTCTACCTCTACCCTTCTACCTCTACCCGTACCTCTACAGCTACCTCTACCCTTCTACCTCTACCCTTCTACCTCTACCTCTACCTCTACCCTTCTATCTCTACCTTTCTACCTCTACCTCTACCCTTCTACCTCTACCCATCTACCTCTACCAATACCCTTCTACCTCTACCCTTCTACCTCTACTTCTACCTCTACCTCTACCCTTCTACCTCTACCCTTCTACCTCCACCCTTCTACCTTTACATTTCTACCACTACCCTTTTACATCTACCTCTACCCATCTACCTCTACCTCTACCCTTCTACCTTTCTACCTGTACCCTTCTACCCCTACCTCTACTCTTCTACCTCTACTCTTCTACCTCTACCTTTCTACCTCAACCTCTATCCTTCTACCTCTACCTCCAGCCTTCTACCTCTAGCCTTCTACCTCTACCCTTCTATCTCTACACTTCTACCTCTACCCTTCTACCTCTATCCCTACCCTTCTACCTCTACATCTAACCTTCTACCTCTACCCTTCTACCTCTACCCTTCTACCTCTACCCTTCCACCTCTACCTCTACCCTTCTACCTCTACCCTTCTACCTCTACCTCACCCCTTCTACCTCTACCTCTACCCTTCTACCTCACCCTTCTACCTCTACCCTTCTACCTCACCCTTCTACCTCTACCCTTCTACCTCTACCCTTCTACCTCTACATCTACCCTTCTACCTCTACCCTTCTACCTCTACCTCTACCTCACCCTTCTACCTCTTCCCTTCTACCTCTAACCTTCTACCTCTACCCTTCTACCTTTACCCTTCTACCTGTACCTCTACCCTTCTACCTCTACCCTTCTACCTCTACCCTTCTACCTCTACCTCTACTTCTGCCTCTGTCTCTACCCTTTTACCTCTACCCTTCTACCTCTACCCTTCTACCTCTACCCTTCTACCTCTACCCTTCTACCTCTACCCTTCTACCTCTACCCTTCTACCTCTACATCTACCCTTCTACCTCTACCCTTCTCCCTCTACCTCACCCTTCTACCTCTACCCTTCTACCTCTACCCTTCTACCTCTACCATTCTACCTCTACCTCTACCTTTCTACCTCTACTTCTATCCTTCTACCTCTACCTTAACCCTTCTACCTCTACCTCTACCTCCACCCTTCTACCTCTACCCTTCTACCGCTACCTCTACCCTTCTACCTCTACCCTTCTACCTCTACCCTTCTACCTCTACCTCTACCTCTACCCTTCTACCTCTACGCTTCTACCTCTACCTCTACCCTTCTACCTCTACCCTTCTACCTCTACACTTCTACCTCTACCTCCACCCTTCTACCTCTACCCTTCTACCTCTACCACTAACTCTACCCTTCTACCTCTACCCCTCTACCCTTCTACCTCTACCCTTCTACCTCTACCTCTACCCTTCTACCTCTACCCCTCTACCTCTACCCTTCTACCACTACCCTTCTACTTATACCTCTACCTTTCTACCTCTGCTCCTCTACATCTTCCTCTACATCTACCTCTACCCTTCTACCTCTACCCTTACCCTTCTACCTCTACCCTTCTACCTCTACCTCTACCCATCTACCTCTACCCCTCTACCTCTACCTCTACCCTTCTACCTCTACCTGCCTGTCTGTCGCTTCTGTTTGCCTGGCTGCGTGGCCGCCTCTGGAAGATTGGGCCGTTAGGTCAGTGGGTGTGCCTTTCTGTTTCTTGATCGGTTCGTCCATTTTCATATATAAGTATATATCTATGCAGCTAGTTTGTCCATAAAATCGATTTGTGTATCGTTATAAGGCTGCACGAACACATTGTATCCGTATTTTCATTTACACAGTTGTTTCCGTTCAGCGCCTCCCAGGCTTGTGCCATTTTGTCCGGTGTGCCTGCTCTATGTCGACGGGAGTGTGGGGAGAGGTCGCTTGGGTACGAACGTGCGTGAGGCATATGGCTGTGTGCATATAATAAACGTGTGTATTTGTAACAGAGCTGGTCTGTGCATGTTTCATTCTTGTCACACGCTGCCTGTGTTGGTGGGCAGCGCACATTACATGTTTACCAACAACAAGTCCATGAACTAGAAGCGAAGAGCTCTGGTGAGAGCGGGGGTCAGAGACAATCGGATTAAGGAGGGGTGGCCGGAGATGGGGGTGGGGGGCACCCTATCCACTTCTGCGCAGAGCACAATCACAGACAGAGACTGGTAGTCCGCTGCACTTTGGTAATCTGGTGATGGGAAGGGCGGGGGCTGTCCGTTCGTTGTTCACCTGTGTGCAAGAAGGAAACAAAGTCAGACTTTGAAGCCTTGCTCCTTACTCAGCCGTCACCACAATGACGCACCACACCTTTCCCCAAACGCTTGGTTAGCAGGTGCCTGTGCGTTGTGTACAAACTACAGCGGTGCTATTTTAGGCTATAGAGCCCACTTACATTTAGAGCTTACTTCTTCTAGTCTGAGACACTTTAACAGTGTGCGGTGCAGATCTGCAGCATAGACATATTGGGAATATATATATAGATATATATGTATATTTGTGGTGATGTCATTTGTGGTAAATGGTTACATGACGAGATTACATCAGACCCTTTGCTTCTATGTGTGGCGTTGTAACATTTGTATTAATACCAACTTTACAAAAGTATTCATCATTTCTTGAAGATAACGCTGCAGGAATGTAACTCGCAGATTTATAAAAAGAACACCATCTTCACGCGAAGTCAGATGTTATTACTGTTGTGAAGGGGAATGAACTAAGTTTACAATTTGAACGCTTCTTATTTTCGCCGTTACTTAATTAATGCTTCACGAAGGGGAAAAAAAACCAATAACATTTTCAAGGCCAATGGCTCAAAACAATGTAATTGCGAGACCTATTGCATTGTAAATGCCGGTTTTTTTAACCCCCCACCCCCCTCTCCCAGCCTTACCACTACTGCTCGGGAGCAACCGCCATTGTCTGTTTTGCTTTGGACTCCTCTTCTGCTTATGGAACCTGGCACATCCAGAGCACACTTGTTCTGCCCTCTACCCACTATCCATGCAGTTAAGATAGTATTTGCCTATGTTACAGAATATTTTATGCACTGTGAAATGCATATGAATGTTTAAATATTTGAAATAATTTAAGCCAATGGCTTTTAATATGTGATCCTGGAACTCCTGGGTGTTCGCCACTCAGATGATTCTCGACTGCTTAGAAAATTAAATAATATTAACAGGTTAATAAAGTGTATATAAATAAAGAAACAAAATTGATTTTTTTTAAATGTTCTGTAAATATGAAAAAATTGGACATTAGAGGCTAAAAAGTAAGTTGTGTCCTCAGATTGATTTGTGGCGAAGTGCAAATGCAGCAAACAGAATATAGGGCATATTATCAAGCCAGGCGATAAGACTATCGCCGCTTTAGCGGCAGAAAACTGCCGCTGAAACGGCGATAATGGGCTTGATAATATGCTCTAATGAATTCCAATTGAAGCCCATGTTAGATGTCCTTCACATCTAACATGGGCTTCAATTGAAATTCCATAGAGCATATTATCAAGCATATTATCGCTGTTTTAGCGGCAGTTTTCTGCCGCTAAAGCGGCGATAATTTTATCTCCTGGTTTGATAATATGCCCCATAGTGTTGACAATGAAAGGCCTCATTTGAATTTAGAGAATCAACAACCTTTCGACTAAAATGAAAAGATTGATATTTCTGTATTTGTTTGTTAATTATTAAAATTATTTTGTTACTTGTATTTTATCTTTTTTGATGAATGCTTGTTTCTGTATTTGTGTGTACTATTTTGAGGTTCCAATCATCGAATTTGCTTAAGCAGGGGTTCCCAGCTTCCAATATTGACATAGTGGGGGTCCCCGAATTCCAATGATTATTCAGTGGGGGTGCACAGATGTCAAAAGTTTAATACCACTGATTAAAGCAATACACTGCTTGGAGTGCTGTCATTGTGTTTTTCTTACCAACCTTGAGATTCTAGGCTTCACTCACATGTCTGCAGGCACCTCTTTGCTCCACTATCCAGCTAACCCTTGAGCCAAGTGCACTACAAGGTACCACTCTGCAACTGTGCAGAGCATGACCGATGGCTGAGAAAAGCCGAAAGCAACAGCAGCCCATTGTCACAACCCAGCAATCTGGATTAGTGTTATGATGTTCAGATATCTATGTTATGTTTGAATTAAATAGGACATTCCATACTGCTTGCACCTTTTGCTTGACAACATTGTATTTTAGCATATGTATAGTGTATATTACTTCTATATATAGGAAACTAAAGCTCCTATCCACGTGCATAGGAAGCTACACTGTGTAGGATGCATGGTTGGAAGGGAGTTGTTTTTGTTTCAGGCTTATGTGGGAAGTGTTTCATGTTGTCTGAGGTGCGGCTATTGTGTTATGAGATACAATGCATGACGATGTGGTGGGTGAGGGTACATAAGAGACAAATGTGTAAATGATAGTTGTGATAGGGACTAATACATATAGGGAGCAACTCAGTACCAGCTTTGCCATAGAGGCAGCGTGATTCTCAATGTGTGTACACGAAAAAAGAGGGTTTCATCTGAGAAGCTCCAGGAATGCACATGGCAGTCTGAAAAATGCAGAGATGGTAAGTATGTATGTATGAGGGATTTCTACAGCGCAAATCTAACGAAAAGGTAGCAAAACACTGTACATGGCCAAACTCCAGCATAAACTCAAAGGGTGGAGGGAGAAGTTGATGGTTTGTGGACTGTTAACGCATTGTGTAGTTGAAATCTTTAAAAAGGTGAGTATTCATCTCTTTCCCAAATTGAGTCAGAATTTGGGTGATTTGAATAGGTGCATGAATGTTGTTCCAGACCTCGAGTGATTAGCTTGAATAAGCCTGCGGCCTAGTTTTTCTTTTTTACATCCTAGTCTGCATTCAGATGGTGTCCTGGCTACGCATGTACCGAAACCTCAAGTGACGGTGAGTGTGCCTGCAAGATAACCCTGTGTGCTGGTTGTGATGGCTTTGTAAATGATGCAGCCGGGTTTGAAGATGGTATGGGCGGACACAGGGCCAATAAAGTTCCTTCAGGATAGGGGGTGATGCAGTCATATTTATTCAGGCCCTTGAGGAGACATGATGCGGCATGTAGAATGATCTGAAGGGGATGCCAGTGTGGCACCTGGGATGTCACGGAGTAGGGCATTTCCACCGTACAGATGCAAGAGTAGAAGGTCTTGAACAGAAGTTCTGAAGTCGTTTTCTGGACTTTCTTTAAACGAGTGAGCTAGCAGAAGGCTGTCTTTATTTTTTCTGACAATGTGTTCCTTGAGGGTGAGATTGCCATCCACAGTGAATCCTAGTAATTTAGCATTCAGTAAAATTTGGGGCTCGAAGTTGTCAGAGTTCATATCACTGAGCCAGGTTTGTACTGTTTCATGTTTATTATTCTTGGGAAATAACAGGAATTTTGTCTTGGTTGGTTTAAGCTACAAGTTGGCACAAACAACCAGTCTGGAAGATGTGCTGGAAGTGTTTGAGATGTTGGCTGTAGTAGAGGAGACTTTCAGTTAGAAATGGTGTTAAATGAGTAAAAGGAGACATGGGGGCATATCAACAACAACCGGCGATAATTATCGCTAAGCGCACTTAGCGCTAGGATAATTATCGCCGGCTAGCGTTGATTTTTATCGCTGAGATAGCGTGCTATTAGCAACGCTTATCTCAATAGCGATAAAAATCCTCACACTAAGTGGCTAACGTGAGATTATCGCTGGAAAACCAGCGATAATCTCACGTTAGCTTGTTGATAGGGACAGACAAACTTAGCCATGATATCCTCCTTCCATAGGATATCATGGCTAAGTCAGAAAAATACCAGACGTAAAAAAGCAGCGTTAACCGAGGTTAGCGCTGCTTTTTTTGTCTCAAACAGGGTTAGCGATATTCTTGATAATAGGAGAAATGTCGCTTAGCGACATTTCTCCTATTATTTTACTCTGGAACGCCCCCTTTGCATCTCATTAGAGATGCAAGGGGAAGCGTAGAGTAAAAGGGTGCTAACATGCAAATTTGCATGTTAGCACCCTGTTGTTGATAGGGTGCTAGTTTTATCTCTGCTTTTTTGGATTTTAAAGCCAAAAAAGCAGAGATAAAGCCCTTGTTGATATGCCCCCAAAAGAGCCAGAATTGGAGATATGAGCAGTAGCCATGTACTTTGTTTACGGCTGATGAAAAAAGTGGAAATTCAATCAAGACTGTCAACCTGAGCAAAAATGACACAATCGTTAAAAGGCTCAGATTCCACCTACTACTGCTAGGTCAAGGGAAGCCAAAGTTTTGAGCAGGGGTTCACGCCCAAGCCCCCCTCAAGCTCTCAAAGCTCCCAAAGACTCCCAAAGGCAAGCAAGCACCTGTCGGCTGAGCCTTAGTCAGATCATGGCTCAAACCACAGCCAGACTGGAACGCAGTGAGGGTGATTGACAAAGCGATTGGTTGGTTACTGCAATGAAAGAGCAAGAGTGGCTAGATCTGTATTTCCCTTCTGTCCTCACCCCTACATGTGAACCTAATACTTTTCTTATATCGCAGAGACCCTTGCTCTTTTCAGTTTACTTGAGAAGCCATCCATCTTCCACTTTCATTACAACCAGTGAGTAACATGTCAAGGTGCCACAAAAGAGACAATGTTTTAAAAGGAGACTTACTCCGCTTCCATTACTTCGGCTAGGATATCAGCATGGCACAAATTTGGTAGCTCTGATTCTATTTAATCTTAACCTAGATCTTCTCAGACCAAATTTTTGATACATGTGCCAAATGCAAAACGTTGCTTTGATGCACTATCCTTGGTCACCATCCCGGAATTCAATCTGTCAATGTCAGGCGCATAAGAGTTTAGAATGCAAGGGGTGAAACTCAGGAACAATCTCCCTTATCACATTAAAATAAAACAGAATTTCTTAAAAGTTAAAAAACAAATTAAGACCAAGTGATTTGATTGGTAGCTAAAGGATGCCTATTTATCGTTTATTGCTCTGATTGATTTGGTACCAATAGATCTCCTTTGGGGTAAATGTGCTTATAGAATGACTGATTGCTTAGTAGGTGCCTGCTACAATCTTAAACTAATGCAAAAACAACAATTGATGGACAGAATGCAGAACTATGTCATACATTCACCCCAGTACAGAGATCTGGGCCTAAATCCATCGTTTTTTTGCTCACCATGGCGTTCCAGTTTGAACCCAGCCATATGCAAATCAGTCTTGACCCTGTGCCTCATGGGAACAGTCCAGCCCGAACTGCCAATCAGTCTTGACCCTGTGTAGTGGGCAAAAGAACGATGGATTTAACCCAGATCTCTTGACTGGGGGAGAATGTATGCATTGTCAGCATTCCGTCCATCATTTGTTTGTTGTAACGCTTTTCGCCCTAAGTGGGATGGGTATTCCTAGACGTGGGACCCGTGCTCACTACGCCACTGGAGTCAAGCTATCCTGGCTGATGACGGCTGATAGCCAGAAACCGGTCCTAGGATGCTTGATTCCGGTCCAGGGAAGACATGGCTTGGCAGTTCGGGCTGGACTGTTCCCATGAGGCACAGGGTCAAGACTGATTTGCATATGGCCATGTCTAAACTGGGGTGGTGTAGTTGGCAAAAGAACAATGGATTTAACCCAGATCTCTTGACTGGGGGAGAATGTATGCATTGTCAGCATTCCGTCCATCATTTGTTTGTTGTAACGCTTTTCGCCCTAAGTGGGATGGGTATTCCCAGATGTGGGACCCGTGCTCACTACGCCACTGGAGTCAAGCTATCCTGGCTGATGACAGCTGATAGCCAGAAACCGGTCCTAGGATGCTTGATTCCGGTCCAGGGAAGACATGGCTTGGCAGTTCGGGCTGGACTGTTCCCATGAGGTACAGGGTCAAGACTGATTTGCATATGGCCATGTCTAAACTGGGGTGGTGTAGTGGGCAAAAGAACAATGGATTTAACCCAGATCTCTTGATTGGGGGAGAATGTATGCATTGTCAGCATTCCATCCCTCATTTGTTTGTTGTAACGCTTTTCGCCCTAAGTGGGATGGGTATTGCCAGACGTGGGACCCATGCTCACTACGCCACTGGAGTCAAGCTATCCTGGCTGATGACGGCTGATAGCCAGAAACCGGTCCTAGGATGCTTGATTCCGGTCCAGGGAAGACATGGCTTGGCAGTTCGGGCTGGACTGTTCCCATGAGGCACAGGGTCAAGACTGATTTGCATATGGCCATGTCTAAACTGGGGTGGTGTAGTGGGCAAAAGAACGATGGATTTAACCCAGATCTCTTGACTGGGGGAGAATGTATGCATTGTCAGCATTCCGTCCATCATTTGTTTGTTGTAACGCTTTTCGCCCTAAGTGGGATGGGTATTCCCAGACGTGGGACCCGTGCTCACTACGCCACTGGAGTCAAGCTATCCTGGCTGATGACGGCTGATAGCCAGAAACCGGTCCTAGGATGCTTGATTCCGGTCCAGGGAAGACATGGCTTGGTAGTTCGGGCTGGACTGTTCCCATGAGGCACAGGGGCAAGACTGATTTGCATATGGCCATGTCTAAACTGGGGTGGTGTAGTGGGCAAAAGAACGATGGATTTAACCCAGATCTCTTGACTGGGGGAGAATGTATGCATTGTCAGCCTTCCGTCCATCATTTGTTTGTTGTAACGCTTTTTGCCCTAAGTGGGATGGGTATTCCCAGACGTGGGACCCGTGCTCACTACGCCACTGGAGTCAAGCTATCCTGGCTGATGACGGCTGATAGCCAGAAACCGGTCCTAGGATGCTTGATTCCGGTCCAGGGAAGACATGGCTTGGCAGTTCGGGCTGGACTGTTCCCATGAGGCACAGGGTCAAGACTGATTTGCATATGGCCATGTCTAAACTGGGGTGGTGTAGTGGGCAAAAGAACAATGGATTTAACCCAGATCTCTTGACTGGGGGAGAATGTATGCATTGTCAGCATTCCGTCCCTCATTTGTTTGTTGTAACGCTTTTCGCCCTAAGTGGGATGGGTATTGCCAGACGTGGGACCCATGCTCACTACGCCACTGGAGTCAAGCTATCCTGGCTGATGACGGCTGATAGCCAGAAACCGGTCCTAGGATGCTTGATTCCGGTCCAGGGAAGACATGGCTTGGCAGTTCGGGCTGGACTGTTCCCATGAGGCACAGGGTCAAGACTGATTTGCATATGGCCATGTCTAAACTGGGGTGGTGTAGTGGGCAAAAGAACGATGGATTTAACCCAGATCTCTTGACTGGGGGAGAATGTATGCATTGTCAGCATTCCGTCCATCATTTGTTTGTTGTAACGCTTTTCGCCCTAAGTGGGATGGGTATTCCCAGACGTGGGACCCGTGCTCACTACGCCACTGGAGTCAAGCTATCCTGGCTGATGACGGCTGATAGCCAGAAACCGGTCCTAGGATGCTTGATTCCGGTCCAGGGAAGACATGGCTTGGTAGTTCGGGCTGGACTGTTCCCATGAGGCACAGGGGCAAGACTGATTTGCATATGGCCATGTCTAAACTGGGGTGGTGTAGTGGGCAAAAGAACGATGGATTTAACCCAGATCTCTTGACTGGGGGAGAATGTATGCATTGTCAGCCTTCCGTCCATCATTTGTTTGTTGTAACGCTTTTTGCCCTAAGTGGGATGGGTATTCCCAGACGTGGGACCCGTGCTCACTACGCCACTGGAGTCAAGCTATCCTGGCTGATGACGGCTGATAGCCAGAAACCGGTCCTAGGATGCTTGATTCCGGTCCAGGGAAGACATGGCTTGGCAGTTCGGGCTGGACTGTTCCCATGAGGCACAGGGTCAAGACTGATTTGCATATGGCCATGTCTAAACTGGGGTGGTGTAGTGGGCAAAAGAACAATGGATTTAACCCAGATCTCTTGACTGGGGGAGAATGTATGCATTGTCAGCATTCCGTCCCTCATTTGTTTGTTGTAACGCTTTTCGCCCTAAGTGGGATGGGTATTGCCAGACGTGGGACCCATGCTCACTACGCCACTGGAGTCAAGCTATCCTGGCTGATGACGGCTGATAGCCAGAAACCGGTCCTAGGATGCTTGATTCCGGTCCAGGGAAGACATGGCTTGGCAGTTCGGGCTGGACTGTTCCCATGAGGCACAGGGTCAAGACTGATTTGCATATGGCCATGTCTAAACTGGGGTGGTGTAGTGGGCAAAAGAACGATGGATTTAACCCAGATCTCTTGACTGGGGGAGAATGTATGCATTGTCAGCCTTCCGTCCATCATTTGTTTGTTGTAACGCTTTTTGCCCTAAGTGGGATGGGTATTCCCAGACGTGGGACCCGTGCTCACTACGCCACTGGAGTCAAGCTATCCTGGCTGATGACGGCTGATAGCCAGAAACCGGTCCTAGGATGCTTGATTCCGGTCCAGGGAAGACATGGCTTGGCAGTTCGGGCTGGACTGTTCCCATGAGGCACAGGGTCAAGACTGATTTGCATATGGCCATGTCTAAACTGGGGTGGTGTAGTGGGCAAAAGAACGATGGATTTAACCCAGATCTCTTGACTGGGGGAGAATGTATGCATTGTCAGCATTCTGTCCATCATTTGTTTGTTGTAACGCTTTTCGCCCTAAGTGGGATGGGTATTCCCAGACGTGGGACCCGTGCTCACTACGCCACTGGAGTCAAGCTATCCTGGCTGATGACGGCTGATAGCCAGAAACCGGTCCTAGGATGCTTGATTCCGGTCCAGGGAAGACATGGCTTGGCAGTTCGGGCTGGACTGTTCCCATGAGGCACAGGGTCAAGACTGATTTGCATATGGCCATGTCTAAACTGGGGTGGTGTAGTGGGCAAAAGAACAATGGATTTAACCCAGATCTCTTGACTGGGGGAGAATGTATGCATTGTCAGCATTCCGTCCATCATTTGTTTGTTGTAACGCTTTTCGCCCTAAGTGGGATGGGTATTCCCAGACGTGGGACCCGTGCTCACTACGCCACTGGAGTCAAGCTATCCTGGCTGATGACGGCTGATAGCCAGAAACCGGTCCTAGGATGCTTGATTCCGGTCCAGGGAAGACATGGCTTGGCAGTTCGGGCTGGACTGTTCCCATGAGGCACAGGGTCAAGACTGATTTGCAGATGGCCATGTCTAAACTGGGGTGGTGTAGTGGGCAAAAGAACGATGGATTTAACCCAGATCTCTTGACTGGGGGAGAATGTATGCATTGTCAGCATTCCGTCCATCATTTGTTTGTTGTAACAATCTTCAACTATTCACCCACCACCCCAAAATATGTTTCTGCATGGGTACTTCATTGCACAGTTCTTCCCAGTGGCGACTGGTGACATTTGAAATTGGCGAGGCGTAAAATGATTGTTGTACTGAACTGTGGTGAGTGAGCGTAGCATGTGAGCCCGAACAATCTGCATGCAGCCTACATAGAGAAAAGGGAGAGTGCGCATGAATGCTTTGGTCGGCCCCAGGCCGACCAAAGCAGTCAGGGCCCACAACAGTGGGCAAGCCATTCTCCCCCTGCCCGCGAACAGGATTGCCCACCTGCCCGCCCATAACCAGGCACTTCTGCTTTCTTGCAGTGCGAGAAGCAGAAACATAAAATGGTAGTTTTACCATTTTATGTTTCTGCTTCTCGCACGGCAAGAAAGCAGTGAGGCGATGCCCCCACGCCCCTATGGAGGAGCTGTCCCTGGTTCTTCCAATGATAGGGCCCTGAGCTCTGGAACTCACTCACACCAAAGTGCACAATGAAAACTATTCAAGTTCAAGAATATGGATGATAATGCCCGTCTGAAAAACCTACAACTATGTTCTCGTCTGATTTTTTAAAAAATATTTACCCAACAAAATAAATTGTAGCATGGCAGTTCTGGTTTAAACGTTTTTATTCTGTACTGCCCTAAGCAAATGTTTTTAAATCAAGCCCCCCTGAAAAATTCTAGGTGCAGGAAGAGGAGGTACAAGCAGGACATAGGGGTCAGGACTCACTTGATCTGCAGTATTTGTATGTTGAAGCTGATAAATAAAAACTAGGGAAAGCGGTAAAAGCCCATAGTTTTCTTTTTATACAGTGCATTATACTGCAAGTGTGCCATCTCTAAGTGCTCCAAATAACACAATTTTCTTTTGCCCTATTTAGTTCTGACATGCCAGTACCATGATAAAGGTCCCATGGAGTCGGCCCTGATCGATATTAAGGCACTTGGCCTCCCAGCCCCATTCTTGTGTCATGGTTCAGTACACCCCAGGAATGCTTCCTCTCTGTAGCTGTATGAAAACATGGCGTCCTTGCTCCTTAACTCCCGCCTTTACGTTGTGGCTCAGAGGCGCCTCAGTAGATCTTTCAGGTTTCCCAGGTACATACATGCCTGAGTAACTCAGCTAGTAAACGATTGATTTTTTTTTTTTTGCATTCTGGTATTCATAGTCCTGCTTTAATCATATACAAATGAAGACACCAAGGGGCATATCAGCAAGAGCCGGCGATAATTATCGCTAAGCGCACTTAGCGCTAGGATAATTATCGCCGGCTATCGTGGAATTTTATCGCTAAGATAGTGTGCTATCAGCAATACTCATCTCAAAAGCGATAAATTTCCTCGCGCTAACAGCCAAAAGTGAGATTATCGCTGGAAATCCAGCGATAATCTCACACATTTTGGCGTTAGCTTGCTGATAAGGCAGGGCATACTTAGCCATTATATCCACCTTACACAGGATATAATGGCTAAGTCAGGGTGAAAGCAGGCATAAGGAAAGTAGCGTTAACTGTGGTTAGCGCTACTTTTCTTATCGCTATGCCTGTTAGTGATTCCCTTGATAATTGGAGAAATGTCGGTTAGCGACATTTCTCCAGTTATTTTGGGACTGAACGCCCACTTTGCATCTCATTAGAGCTGCAAAGGTGGGCGTTATGAGAAAGGGAGCTAAAGCAAGGAATCACGCATTCGCGTGACCTTGATGATTAAGCGATAAAATTATCGCCGCTTTTCGTCCAAAAACAGACTCTAAAGCGCTGATAATTTTTCATCGCCAGCTTGCAGATATGCCCCCATATTCCTGAATGTAAAGCAAAACCCTGCATTAGCTAATCGGTGTACCTGAAACTTGAGAGTGATGCCACTTCCTCCCCTCTGGAATTTTAAGCAAAACAGTGGCCCTGCAGAGTAATATTACCTCGAGGCCGCTGAGAGACCCCTAGCATTCAGCCCTCTCTAAAGCTCTAAGAAACAAATGAACCCCTGCTCCTCACCCGCTCTCCAAGGCCAAACCTCTGAGGCACACAGGAGTCTACTACTGCTGCAGTTTTGAGAAGAAAGTTGGGCTCCTCCCTGAACCTTGGCTTAGAGTCTACCGACACCACTCCCTGAGTCACAGCCTTTAGGCCTTCAGGAGTCAAAACTCTGGCCTCCTTGGCATATGACTCCATTCCCGTCTGAGTTGGGTGGAGGGGGTCCTCCTACCCTTCTACAGCCCTGCTCATCTCTTCTGACTCACTTCACATAGAAACAAAGAAAGTCTTGAAACCAAACAAAGGATGTCGTCCTGCTAGACTACTTTTATATTTTGTTTAGTTTTTTGCAGTTTTATACAGTGCTAACTTGGCCCGAAGGTACTGAAGAGCTTTACATGATGAGCACCAGTTACATTGCACCTAAGTTCACAATCAGTTTTTTGGCATGGGGAGATTAAGTGATTTCTCCAGAATGACATAATGTTTAGCTGACATCTAGACATGAACCAGGGGACTGATGTATCAAAGGGTTTTTCCCATTCTGTGTCTATGACAAAATGCATTAGTAAATATGGGCCCAGGTTCTCTGGTTTCAAAGTGGGCTGCTCTGGCCGTAAAGTCACATCCTCTCACAGAGGATGTATGTATGAATGAATGCTACATCAAGTTCCAGATTCCTGGTTGGGACACCCTGGCTTGGGGCATAGCGGCTGCTCATGGTTTGGGCCACTGGATTCATGGCTGTCAATCACTGATCTGACCGCTGTAAGAGAATGTTTCTGTTGATGGAATGAGTACAAGGCACAGAGGTAGATCAATACATCTAATAAAGTTATTGGTAGCTTGCCAGCCAACACTCCTTTGAGAGGCACAGCTCAGATCAGCGCTCCAAAGAAAGAGGGCAGAATCTGATTTCCCACCCCCTTCCACCCTCTTGCATAGTTTGCTTGTCTGACTCATCCCTCAATTTCTGCTATCGCTCGGTGCACATCTCTTGCACACCTACTGTGCAAACAACAACCCCTCTCAACACATACACACGCACAGCCTTCTATTGCTGGACAAATATAGAAATCAATAGCTGGCATAAGCTGCCGGTTGCTTATCTGGTACAGGATGTGGAAATTATTTGATCCGCCCTAAAAATGTATTTTCAGAAAAGAGCATCAGGTTTAAAGTGCTTTCCCTCCTCGGTGGATAATATTGCGGCGAAAAATCAATTGCAGTAGAGGATGCTGAGCAGACGGCCTGCGGCAGACACTCTGTTTCTGCATCCTTGACAAGGACACCGATCCTGCCCGCCTCGGAGAGGTGGGCAATGCTCTCCTCCTGTGATGCAACTTCCAAGACATTCCCAGACAAGGGAAGGAGAGGAGCTTTCTGTCACTATTAGGCAGCAAAACACATTTACTTTAGATATATATACTATTATTTTGTCCATTGGTACATAATGCAGCGCGATAATACCAGTGCGTTGTGCGATCATGCAGACTTTATACTATATCGTGAATTTGGTTGTCACGGCTTATATATATTTCTTTATTAACGTGGTCATATTTATGTATGACACAATTTTGTAAAATTTGACACAATATCGAATGTCTGTCTAAAGAGTTGTGCATCAACAGCGTTTAACAAATTGTCTTCCCCAATTTGTTTTGCAAAATTTATAAAATATGGAAGTTGTGTATCGACATTGTTTAACAACAATTTTCCTCTATTTGTTTCTGTGAAATTTACAATATGTTTTAATCAGGTTTAACCTAACTTTTAGCATGCCAAGTACATATATCTTAACAGTGTTTTTTCTATGTCCCTCACACCTTCTTTGCTCTTTCAGGGAAGTTGTACACAATACAATGTAACTGGCATGACTAAGACCCGGTTGGGTTGAAACGCATTGCCAATAAAGATTTATTGAAGCAGGCATGCTGTGTGAGGGTCGCTCACCATTTTTAGATTTCTAAAGGATTGACCCACGTTGGATTTTGAGCGGGTTCCAAAACCGCTAACCTGCATTCTCCACCCACCCACAGGACCCCTAGGGCCAAAAAAGCATATTTTTAAAAACAATTTGGCGGGATTTGTGATGGATACGCGAATCTAGCTGAATTTGTTTTCAGAAGAAGCAAAGGCTCCAGCGTTTCATTTCCTTTAGGCCCCCGGGTGGGCCAGGTCCTGGAGGCAATCAAAAATACTGATGCAGGGGCCCGCGCTGGCCCCCGCAGCCCTGGTAACTGCCATCTACCCATGGCTAATTTTTGGAAATGCAGGAGGGCACGCAGCTCCCTACAGCCCCAGGTGCTGCCACCTCCCCGGGGCTCTGTTTACAATAATGCGTGGAGGGGGCTCCTGCCCTTCACCCAGCACTGGGGACCGAAACCTCCCTGGGGCTATGTTTAAAAATAATGTGTAGGGGGGCTCTAGTGATGTCATCAGTGATGCTACTGACCATGTCATGAGTGATGGAATATGTAAGGTCATAAGAAGTGCATTACGGGGGCGTGAGTTATAGTTAACTCAGCTAACTATAACAGCTACATTTCTCTGGTTTTGCATGAGAAAAATCTGACCTTAACTATAACGTCTCTGTAACCTTTGTTTTATGGTGACTATATAACTATATATATATATATGTGTATATATATATATATATATATATTTATTTATATTATCTACTGGCGGTCGCCAGTAGATAGTTATAGTTAGGACCGTGTTTCCATAGGAAATCCGCAACATTCTATTTTGAATAACTTTGGCGCCGGTTGACGAATCCTCGCACATTTTTCAAAATAGGTGGGGCGCTCCGCTCCGCTCCTACCCTGAAAGTCTCGGGGGGATTCATCAAGCGGGGGCTGAGAAAAAGCGGGGGTCGCAAAACGTGTTTTCCCCATGCATTTTTCCATAGGACCTTTAGTCCAAGCTACAGCCCGAACGGCTGAACAGAATTACTTGAAATTTGGCAGAGAGGTAGTCCTCAGGTCAGGGATGTGCCTTTTGCAGGTCTGGAGTAAATCTGTTCAGTATTTCCTGAGAAAATAGCATTTAAATCAATATATATATCTATAAGCGCGCTCCGAGCGCGTACGGTAAGCTTACTGTACGCGCACGCTGCTGTGCGCGAGCTCGATTCTGATTGGTGGTTACATGACTGTAAACATTCGAATCGGTCGAAATCAGGAAGTGTCGGCCGCCATTTTGTGTGTCTCACACTGATAAACAAAGGTGGAGAACGTGAAAAGGGGGCAACGAAGAGAGTTGCAGACCCCCTAGCGTTTGTCAGGGGGTCCAAGAAGGTCCCAAAAGTATGAAAAATACATTTAAATTTTTTTTTTAAAAATCGCGGGGTGCGCGTACTGTAAGCTTACCGTACGCGCACGGCAGAAAAAAAACAATAAGAAAAATAGAAGTAAAAATCAAATTTAAGTGTTTAGATATTAGGGGGCTCTAAAAAGACCCGTTGTGTTTATGAAGTGTTTTTTTTGTGGTACCTACAAGTAAGTACCGATGCAGAGTCTAAAGTTCAAGAGGAAGACTCTGTTGCCTTCATCAGTGAAATGTACACCGTCTCCTCTATAAATGCCTTGCATGTTGTAACGCAATTTGTTGTGGTATATAGAACCCATACCATAGTCTCTGAGGAAAGCAGAAATAGATTTGTTGACGTGCTTTCTTGCTTTGTCAATCTGTGGACAAAATTGGTTGGACCAGTTCCACTTTTGCCTTTGGCATATATTAGAATATACAAAGGCAGATTGAGGAAAAAGCGACATTAATTGCACAAAGGTGTCCTTAACAAGCATTTCCAGACCTACCCCAGTTAAAGTGCCTAGGTCATTTCCACCACAGTGCACAATAATAAGGTTAGGCTGTGGGAGATGTAGAAAGGTTTTCACCAAAGGCATTAATTGGTGCCACTTAAACCCTCTCTGACCAATCCATTTAATGTTTACATTTGGCAAAGCAAGGTCTCTCACCATATCTCTTTTTTCTGCGTACTTTTCACTCCAGAAGACATAGCTGTGACCTACAATCCACACTGTGAACATCTTTCAAGGAGATCTGGATGCACTCAGGAGGTGTCTTTCAGTAGAATGGCAATATGAAATGAAAGACAGTTGTAAAATGGAGGCATACATATTTTTTTTTTAATAAAAAGAACTCATTGGCTGTTTCAAATCATTTTACAGTTAAAACTAGGCTGTATGTGTACATTTTAGAAGCATGTTTTGTATTGGTTCAGAAAATTGTGTTCCCACAGAAGATTAATTTGGATTTGCTGTTAGGGTTGACAGGTGAAGCACTCTTGCATTTTGGAATAGAAACTTTGTGTGCTGAACTTCTGACCTCTCTGCTCACACCAGTGTTCCATGAGCTGTTGCTATGGTAGCAGGCAGAAGTCAAGTTGGGGGAAGGGTTCATTTGGAAAAGGGTTGAAGTTTTCAACCAATAGAAATGTGTGATTTCAAAAGAAAAAAGTGGGAAGCACTGAGATTTGTAATTAACATGTATATGTGTGGAAAAAGAGAGGGAAACATTGCCATTTACTGGTTCTGGTGAGAGGAGAGAGGTGTAGAGCTCTGAGATTCTGACTCTGAAAATCTGCTGTTTGAGTGCCACGTTTCTTTCTCAACTAACTAAATTTAAAGGTGAGTTATGAGTTTGAGAGGGGATGTATGTGGTGATTTCTGATATAAATATTTGAATTGTCATTCTTCATTAAAAGTTATGTTTTACAATTTGTGGTTTAGGAGATATTTAACTGTCTTTAACTTGTAAAATATTATGGAGTATGTTTTCACCATAAGTTAAGGTGTACTGGTATCACTGAGGAATACTGTTTTGTGCCTAGAATCAAACCATGAGTCTGTGTGCACACAGGAATTGTTGTCAGAGATTTTAATAGTGTTGGTCCGGTTCTCTAAGAATGGCATTTGTGGGCAGGGATGTGATGTGATGGGAGATGGAGGTGCGAGCGGGAGGAAGCGAGGGGTGGCTAGGGTGGGAGGGGGAGGTGGTGACTGTAAAGGTGTTTTGCTACATGTCAGGACAGGCTCCTATGCTACCAGAAGTACTGCCGTGAATTATACTGTAATGTTCAAAGGTGCATCTTTGTTTTTTTGTTTAATAAAATGTTTTAAAAAAAATTTAAAAAAAAGAATGGCATTTGTAGGAAAGGGTCAGTTTTTTTTTGTAAATATGAAGGTTTCCATTCAGCATAAATCAGTAACACACAAATGGGAGGCAAATGCTAACACATTTGAAATTGATATAGTAGATTTTGCTTCTAATCATGCAATTGCTGAGCTTGGTCCTACATATACAAAACTCCAATTAACCCTTGCCAAACATGTAATTTTACATACGTTACTACAATGTTTATGCTGTTATGGATGCATGCATGCATAAGTCTCTTGTAACTGAAAATACACAGTCTGCAGAAGCAGACTCTTAGCACACACCCAGCTGTTTATCCTGTAGAATCATGCTTAGTATTCACAAGTGAGTGGTGTTTCAGGTATCAGTGAGTAACGCTAATACATTCAACATCACTAAGGTTGATTTCCTTGGCTGGAGTGTAGTCAGTCACCCAGGTTACACATGTTCATTGTCTCAAAGAGCTGTGTGCACATGTGCTCTTTTCTGTTTCTGAAAACTGTAATGAAAATGTGTCAGACTGTTAGAGTACTTATCACTTGCACAAAAAACAGTAGTAAGTGTGCTTTCAAATTGGCAAGCAAATTTCGTTTTCTGCCTAGAATCACACCATGAGTCTGTGTGCACACAGGAATTGTTGTCAGAGATGTATTTCGTGTTACTCTAGTTCTTTTAGAATTGCATTGGTAGGAAAGGGGAGGTTTTGAATGTTGTCAGAGATTTTATTTCTGTTGGCCTGGTTCTGTAAGAATGGCATTTGTATGAAAGGGTCTGCTTTTTTTTTTTGGAACTGTGATGGTTTCCATTCAGCATAAATCAATATCACACAAATGGGGGGCAAATGCTAACACATTTGAAATTGATATAGTAGATTTTGCTTCTAATCATGCAATTGCTGAGCTTGGTCGTACATATACAAAACTGCAATTAACCCTTGCCACACATGTACTTTTACATACATTACTACAATGTTTATGCTGTTATGGATGCATGCATGCATATGTCTTTTGTAACTGAAAATACACAGTCTGCAAAAGCACACTCTTAGCACACACCCAGCTGTTTATCCTGTAGAATCATGCTTAGTATTCACAAGTGAGTGCTGTTTCAGGTAGCAGTGAGTAACGCTAATACATTCAACATCACTAAGGCTGATTTCTTTTGCTGGAGTGTAGTCAGTCACCAAGGTTACACATGTTCATGGTCTCAAAAAGCTGTTTGCACATGTGCTGTTTTCTGTTTGTGAAAACTGTAATGAAAATGTGTCAGACTGTTAGAGTACTTATCACTTGCAAAAAAAACAGTAGTAAGTGTGCTTTCAAATTGGCTAGCAAATTTCGTTTTCTGCCTAGAATCACACCATGAGTCTGTGAGCACACAGGAATTATTGTCAGAGATGTATTTCGTGTCACTCTGGTTCTTTTAGAATTGCATTCGTAGGAAAGGGGAAGCTTGTTTTCTGGAAATGTGATGGTTAACATTCAGCCCAAATGAGTATCTCAAATGAGAGGAAAATGCAAACATATTTGAAATCAACATGGTAGATTTTTCTCCCACTCGTGCAATGGGTCATGTAGTTGCTACATGCTAAAAAGTCATATTAACCCTTACCACACATGTAGTCTTACATACATGTTTACAGTGTTTATGCAGTTATGTAAGGGTCCATTCAAGTCTCTCTTGCACCTGACAGTAGACAGTCTCCAGAACCACACTCTTAGCAGAGAGCTAGCTGTTTTTCCTGTACACTCATGCTTACTAATCAGCACTGTGTGGTGTTTTAGGTAGGAGTGAGTAACGCTAATGCATTGAACATCACCAAGGCTCATTACCTTTGCTGGAGTGTAGTCAGTCAGCCAGGTTACACATGTATATGGTCTGAAAAAGCTGTTTGCACATGTGCTGTTTTCTGTTTGTGAAAACTGTAATGAAAATGTGTCAGACTGTTAGATTACTTATCATTTGCAAAAAAATCAGTAGTAAGTGTGCTTTCAAATTGGCAAGCAAATTTCGTTTTCTGCCTAGAATCACACCATGAGTCTGTGAGCACACAGGAATTGTTGTCAGAGATGTATTTCGTGTCACTCTGGTTCTTTTAGAATTGCATTCGTAGGAAAGGGGAAGCTTGTTTTCTGGAAATGTGATGGTTAACATTCAGCCCAAATGAGTATCTCAAATGAGAGGAAAATGCAAACATATTTGAAATCAACATGGTAGATTTTTCTCCCACTCGTGCAATGGGTCATGTAGTTGCTACATGCTAAAAAGTCATATTAACCCTTACCACACATGTAGTCTTACATATATGTTTACAGTGTTTATGCAGTTATGTAAGGGTCCATTCAAGTCTCTCTTGCACCTGACAGTAGACAGTCTCCAGACCAACACACTTAGCAGAGAGCTAGCTGTTTTTCCTGTACACTCATGCTTACTAATCAGCACTGTGTGGTGTTTTAGGTAGGAGTGAGTAACGCTAATGCATTGAACATCACCAAGGCTCATTACCTTTGCTGGAGTGTAGTCAGTCAGCCAGGTTACACATGTACATGGTCTGAAAAAGCTGTTTGGGCATTTGCTCTTTTCTGCCTCTCTAAACTATAAGGAAAATGTGTCAGACTATTAGAGTAATTATCACTTGCTCTACCACAGTAGCAAGTGTGATTTCAAATTGCCAATCAAATTTCGTTTTCTGCCTACAATCACACCATGAGTCTGTGTGCACACAGGAATTGTTGTCAGAGATTTAATTTGTATTACTCTGGTTCTTTTAGAATTGCATTCGTAGGAAAGGAAAAGCTTGTTTTCATGAAGTGTGTTGGTTAGCATTGAGCCCAAATCAGTATCTCTCAAATGAGAGGCAAATGCTAACATATTTGAAATCAACATGGTATATTTTCTTTCCACTCGTGCAATGGGACATCTAGTTCCCACATGTTCAAAACTCAAATTAACCCTTATCACACATGTACTCTTACGTATATCTATCTAGTGATGAGGCAGTTGTGCAAGCGTCAATGCAGATGTCTCTTGCACCTCACAATAAACAGTCTCCAGAAGTACACTCTTAGCACACAGCCAGCAGCTTCTTATGCACAGTTATGCTTACTAATCAGCACTGTGTGGTGTTTCAGTTTGAAGTGAGTGACACTAATACATTCAACATCACCAAGGCTCATTTCCTTTGCTGGAGTGTAGTCACTTACCCAGGTTACACCGGGTTATAGTCTCAAGTAGCTGTTAGGACATGTTCTTTTTTCTGCTTCTGAAAACTATAATGAAAATGTGTCAGACTGTTATAGTAATTATCACTTGCAAAAAAACAGTAGTAAGTGTGCTTTTGCATTGCAAATTAAATATCGTTTTCTGCCTAGAATCACACCAAGAGTCTTTGTGCACACAGGAATTGTTCTTAGAGATTTAATTTGTGTTGGTTTTATTGTGTTTTTCACTTGTAGGAAAGGGGTAGATAGTATTATAAGATTTGAAAAGCTCATAAAAAATATAGTAATATATTTAAATTACAAAAAGGTATTTTTTTTTAGTTTCTTTCAGGTATTGCTGCAGAGCAGTGAAGCAAATTTAAGATGCCTATAAAATCAAGAAAGCGAAAACAACAGAAAAAACATGTATATTTGAAGACAACTGGAGGACCCAAGTTAGTTGAAGATGCTCATGTTGGAAAAAAGAAAAGTCTTCTGGTAAGCAGACAAAGGAATTCTTTAAAAATATCTTCAAAAAAAGGAAAAATTTAAAAAATGTCCCCACTGGAAAAAATGTTTCAAGTAGAAAACAACAGGACAAAAGTGAGAATTTACTAAATGTTAATGTACAAGCAGAAGCAATAAAGATTGACTTAAAAAGAAAAACAGCATTTAAAGAGATCCGTAGAAAAATGTTTCAGAGAAGAGTGATGTCCAATTTGCTAAAGGATGTGAAAAAATATAAGAAAAAAGTGAAATTTTACAAGAGAAAAAAAGATATTGAAGCCATTGTAGCTAAGGCTTTAGAATTAAAAAGAAAACTATTCATTTTAATTTTGAACAGGATGCGTACATTAGAAAAAATGGTCAATGTAATGAAGTCACAAAGCAAAACGAAAAGAGTAGTGAAAAGAAATAACTTTTGTAAAGTGTTTTTAGGAGAATGGATGCATAGTTCAAGTAATGAAGAGAGTTATCTTCAAAGTAATAGTTTGCTGCATGCAGTTGACACCACTGGGCGAGCTTATGAAGTGAAAGATGGTTGTATAATTCAAAAGGAGAAAATGGTTCCAAGAAATGAGGAAGAAGTGATGGCGGATGAGGTTATGGGGAGACGTCCTAAAGCCCCAGTGTATACTTGGAATTGTAGTAGTATTTGTACTTTGCGACAGGAATCTATTGATAAATTACGTGAGTTTTTAAGAGAATATAGCAAAAAAAGTGTTAACCAGAAGATTAAGGTGCTTCAAAGACTAGATCCATGCAGAATGAGAGAGAATACTGGTTTGCAAGGACACTCTCTGGCTTGTCTATCTAGGAAAGTTTGTCAAAGTGTTTTTCACCATTTTAGGATGCTGGCAGTTCATCATACTGAAATAAGAAAATTTGTGAGAAGATTATATTTTGCTAAAAGTCCAGCAATAAAGTTAAATGAGTTGAATAGGGCCCTGTTCCGTGGAACTGTATCAGAAGTTGAGAAGGTTACTGATGAAATTCAGTTTAGTTACTTTGGTCCGGAACAAGAAAGTGCAGGGAATTACACAGTTATTGAGGAAAATGTAGAAGAGAATGTAGAACCCTCCGTAAGTAAGAAATTTGAAGATCAAATGACAAAATTTGCTATCATCTCTAATGAAAGACCAAATATTACTTGTATTTGTTGCCGGAGAAGCCATTATAAAATCCAAACAAGGAATGTTGATCTCTACAAAAAAAGTGAAGAAGAAGATAATTATAAGTGGAAGGATTTTGCAACATATATATTCCTTGAAAATTGTTTTGATTTGGGTGAAGATCAGCGTATTTGTAAATACTGTTATAACAAGTTAAAAGAAAATAAAATTCCAGCTAGAGCTGTACATAATAATTTAGAATTGGTTGATATTCCTGCAGAACTTTCTGATTTAAATACGTATGAGTCTATACTCATTCAATGTGTTCATCCGTTCCAGACTAATAGTACGTATGGAGCCCAAAACCAGTAAATTACCTCCTTCAGATTTACAGAGAGGTTTAAAAGGAAGAGTTGTCTATTTGCCGTTGGATTTGAAAAAAAATATGGAAACTATTGATGCAGATACTTTGGAAACTGAACCATAGTTATTCTGGTTAATGGTGTACCTACAAAGAATAAGAAAATTTGGCAGGAGCTGGTAGATGTACGGAAAGTACAAAGAGCAAATTTATATTTGAAAAGGAATAATAAATGGTATGAATCAATTTATATAGATGAAGATGAAGAAGATTTACTAGGAGACACAGAAACACCAACTGGGCAAATTGAAAAAGTGGACAAGTCAAAAGAAGAAGAAATTTATGAACATTTCAGCATACATCCTCTTCATTCAAAAGAAGTTATGGCAAACACTATTGATCTGTTTCAGATGAAAAAAGCCAAAGGAACTCCCGTGAGTGTATGGGAGGAGAGCTTGGAAGCTCGTTGTTTTCCCCAGCTGTTTCCTACAGGAGAAGGTGAACGATACGATGAACGTCCAGTCCAGATTCCTGCTTCTGAGTATCGGACTACAAGATTATATGCAGAAGATCCCAGATTTCGTCAAAGTATTCCTTATTTGTTCCATCTGTTATTTGAAAGTGACTTGTCTGCACTATCCTATGCAGTAAATCACATTTTAAAAAGTGGAGTACATCTACATAATGTGTCTGCTAAGGATTTTATGAACAAAGTGCAGCAGCGAGATGATCATTTGGAATCACAATTGATCAATCTGATGGCTTGTCAGCGTGGGACAAATGAATATTGGTACCGACGCCATGGAGAATTGAAATATATGTTACGGAATTTAGGAACTCCTACATGGTTCCTTACCCTAAGCTGTGCTGAGTACGCTTGGGATGATCTTCTGGATTTTCTTCGAGAGGCAAATTCAAACATTAAAAACATAGAATACAAGACAGCAGGAGAACTGTGCTCATTGGATCCGGTTAATGTTTGCAGATATTTCAATCATAGATTTGAGGCTATGATGTCCTTCATCTGCAAAAAAAAAAATCCACCTCTTGGAGAAGTTGTGGATTTCTTTTGGAGAAAAGAGTACCAAGCAAGAGGTGCTCCTCATATTCGTATGCTGTCGTGGATCAAGGATGCCCCAAAATTTGGAACAGATGCTGATGAAGCAGTTTTATCTTTCATTGAAGAATATGCAACATGTGCTATACCTAAAAGCACAGAAGAGAAAAAGTTAAAAGAGCAAGTTTTACGTTTCCAAAGTCATCGGTGTGGAAAATACTGTCGACGGAAGTACAAGAGCAAAGATAAATTCTACACAAAATGTCGATTTGGATTTCCCAGACATGTTCTTTCAAAAGGAAGAGTAAACAGTTTTATGTCAGCTGTGCGACATACTATTACAAGAAAATCTCCCAAAAATACGTACAACCTAAGAAGAAAAGAAGAGTCAAAATATATAAATGACTACAACCCAGTCATTTTATCCATGTGGAATGCTATCATGGATATTCAGTATGTGGCAGACAATTCTATTGCTGTTGCTCGGTATGTCACATCGTACATTACTAAATCTGAGAAAACGGAATTGAAGGAAATGTGGGAAGAGATTTCTCACGAGAAAACTGTCAGTAAGAAGCTATACAGTTTCAGTTTAAAGATGTTATCGCATCGAGAAATTGGATCCTACGAATGCTCAGATAGGTTATCATCTGCAAGTCTGTATTCGAAATCAAGAAGAATAATTTGGGTAAGTTTAGGCCTTGCAGCAATGCGAAATAGGGTACTGAAATCTGTTGGAGAAATTGAATATTTGGCCGAGAACGACCCGGAAAGTACAGATATTTTGAAAATCAAACATGTTGGACACGTTTTACCCAAAAAGAAGTTGTCATCTTGAGAACATGTGTCTCTATGAAGTGCTGCAGAACTACATTTTTTCAAGGAAAGCCACAGAAGACATCAAAAATGGAAAATATAAAGTCATTGGTGAGGAAGGATGTTTGGTGAAGCAAACAAAAGGAAGTTTGATTAATCATAGGAAGCTGAGTTGCGACACTACTGACAAAAAGGAATTTTACTACTTGGCACTTTTACAGCTGTTTAAACCATGGCGTACAGAGGACGAACTACTTGGAGAATTTCAAAGCTATGAGGATTCATTCAATGCATGTAAAGATACGATTGAATGCAGTACTTTCATAAATTATGTGCAAATGTTAAATGAAGAAATTGAACAGGAAGCAACAATTGCAGCTGAAGCAGCTAGAGACAGTTCTCAAGACAGCCAAAGTTCTGAAACGCTCAGTCAAGATCCCCTAGGACAACCAATCGTAGAAAATGAAGCTGCAAAAGCCATGAATGAAGTTGAAACGGCTATGAATCAAGCTCAAGAAGATTTAATAGACTTACCCAATTTGGAACAACAACTGAATGAAGAACAAGAACAAATTTATGAAGAAGTCAGAAAAAAAATTGATCACAGATTACTACATGAAAATAAAGAGTGCACATGCACATCATTTGAACCAATCAGGATGTATGCGAGTGGGCAAGCTGGAACTGGAAAAAGTTTCCTAATTAAAGTCATCAGAAGGTACCTACAGCAAAAAACAGATTCAACTTTGTCTTGTGGTGTTACTGCTCCAACTGGGTTAGCAGCATATAACATAAAAGGAATTACCTTACATCGCTTGCTAATGTTACCAGTGGAACATGAGAACAAAATAGAATATCACAAGCTTACAGGAGAAGCATGCTTCGAAGTTTCAAGAGTGTTGAAGAAGATGCAAGTTCTCATTATTGATGAGGTAAGCATGGTATCAAACTTAATGCTTGCCTTTGTGCATTTAAGAATGCAGTAAATTCTAAAGAGAGATTATGACGTGTTATTTGGTGGAAAACATGTTTTAGTTTTTGGGGATCTTCTACAGCTTACTCCAGTTAAAGGACAACCAGTGTTTAATACTGTGACACATGAAGACACGAAGAAGTCATTAGGAAGCATTGGTAATGCGAATATTTGGTCGTTCTTTGAGTACAAAGAATTTACTACCAATATGAGGCAAGCAAACGATGAAGATTATGCAAGTATTCTGAAAGATATCAGAATTGGACTACTCACAGAAGTTGGCAGAAAAGCATTACAGAGTCGGTTGCTACATAATTTATTTCCAAAGGAAGAAATAGTTGCAGAGAAAATATACAAGAACATTGCAGAAAATAATACTGTAATCTGCTTAATGCCAACACTACGTGAATGCTCGATATTCAATGAGGAACTTTTGAAATTGGAAAAGGAAGAGATTAAGAAAATGGAAGCAGTTGACAAAATTCAGCATGAAGGAATTACTATTACATTAACAGGCAAACTGAAAAATAAATTGGATTCTCTAGAGAAGAACATTTCGAAAACAGCTGGATTAGAAAATAATCTATATCTTTGCATGAACTGTCGAGTATTTTTAAGGAGAAATTTGGATGTAGAAAAAGGTTTAGTAAATGGAGCTATGGGTAAAGTTGTGGGTTTTGTGAAATACCTGAAAAAAGATGGAATTGAATTTTTAAAAATAAAATTTGATCAGATTGCAGAGGTTAAAGAGATTAGTCGTTGTTCAGTCCGTTTTTTGCTTGTAAAAGACTTATATGTACGTAGGAAGCAGTTTCCGTTTTCTCTAGCATATGCTGTAACTATTCACAAGTCTCAAGGATTAACTGTAGATAGTGCTTTTGTAAACATTGGTTCTACTGTGTTCAAAGAAGGTATGGCATATGTTGCTTTGTCACGAGTGAAAACATTATCTGGTTTATTCATGATAGAGTTTGATGACTCAAAAGTTAGTGCAGATGCAAATTGTGTAAAGGAGTACAATAGATTAAGAAGAACCTATGCTCCTCATTTAGGTCAGTATCCTGTGTTGGAAAAACGTGTTGTTTCTCGGAAAAGGAGATTTGAGAATATCTGTAATGAGGATGTAGAGATGAGAAAACAAAAAGAGAGTCATGTGATTGAAAGCAAAAAGAAAAAGGACAATGTTGAAGAGGTTGTTGGTTGTCATTTTGAAAATAGCTCTGGTGTCAACTGCTACGCTAATGTAGTGCTGAATGTTTTATTTTATCTTGAAAGTTTGCAAGAGCAGATAAAAGTAAATCATGAAAAAAGATTCTGTTCTGTGCTAAGTCTCCTTTATGAGAAGCTGAGTATTGATAAAACTAAAATAGAAAGTGCTACTGAAATTAGAAAACTTTTAGATGTATGTTCAGGGTGTACACAGTTTACTCAAAATGTCCAGCAAGATGCACAGGAATTCTTGATGTATGTCCTTATGGTACTGGAAGATGAAGGCATAGATGTTGAGAATATGTTCGGTCTCTCTTATAAATGGGAACATACTTGTGAAAACTGTTTCTACACATGCAGCTCTAATGTTGATTCAGAAAGGTTTATCTATTTAACATTGCCAGAGAGTAAATCAGTGAGTTTTAGTAAATTAGTTAAAGATGCCAATCATAGCATGGAATGCTGTGAATGTAAATCTGACATGTTTTCAACGTTATTTTTAAAGAAATACGGACAGTATGTAATTTTAATGATGCAACGTTGTAGAGCTGATGGTTCAAAATTGGACACTTTAATAAAGAAGTTTATAGGACAGCAATTATCAATTTCAGGAAAAACTTTTGTTACAGTTGCAATAATTTTCCATGATGGACCTACTGTAACTTCTGGTCATTACACAGTTTATCTTAAATGTGAAAAAGGCTGGACACTGTGTAATGATTCTCAATTGGTTTTTAAGCAACATTCGCCTTTTGATTTAGCAAATTCCTATTTAATTTTTCTGAAACCAAAATTTTAGATAGAAATTGCAACATCTGTACAAATCATTTTTGCAATTTTATTGGATTACCATGGGAAATTTCATCAAAAAAGAATTTAAAAATTACCATTTGGCCTAAAGGAAAGGTAACAATTTGTATTGTGGACTTCTTTGACACATATTATTTTGGGGATTATGCTTATGCAACAAAAAATTTAAGACGATATTTAGAGGAAATAGTTATTTTTCTTAGATGATATTTTTAAAGAATATGTTACATTTCTTTAAAGATATGTTTTAGTGAGAAGAGATTCTGGGCTTTTTTTAAACAATCTTTCAGATTGTTATTTTTTTTTGCCCGCTGTTAAGTGATGAATGCAATTGCTTTCACGATTTACAGTGAAATGCAATATATTCTGAAAACAGCAAAAAAAGGACAAAAAATTGTTTTTTAAATATGAAAATATGTGTACTGTATTCTAAAATGTATTATTAAATATTAATACTTTTTTCTTTTTTTTCAGATTGACAAAGAAAATTTAGGAAAAAATAAACCTTTTTACTAGCAATTTAAATAAACCATTTATTAAAAAATACGTTATTTTGTTGGTCAGGTAAGTGTAAAATTTCTGTATTTATCACACATTTAGTTTCATGCTCCCTTTTTTCACTTCTCCTCTCTCTGCTTTTCTCATTTCCGTTGTACTCCCTCAAGGACCTTGTAAGGTAAAAAAACAATTAAAAAAAAACAAAAAATGCGCGCACGGTAAAAAAAAAAATTAAAAAAATTAATTAAAATTTTTTTTAAAAAAAGTTGTGAGGTAAGGTTGGCTCTTAAAAGAGCCGTTGTGTTAATACAGGGACAGAGGAAAGAAAGAATGGGAATATTAATAAGTACCACAGATGTGCTGGTCTATCTTATTGTTTATTAGGGAAACACTGGTCTCCCCATGAACAATTAGACCATAACATCTGGTGCACCTCATTTGTACCCTCAGAAATCGAGGGTTCATTTCCAGAGGAGCAGAAGAGGATGATGCTCCCACCGCAGAGAAAGGGCTCGGCTGAGCTGCCGAAGATGTACTCGGCTGAGCTTCTGCGGGTGTGCTCGGGTGACTTACTGAAGGGTTTGCTTCAGCATGTCGAGCAAAAGTCCTGGGATGTACATCCCTAATGTGTCTCACCATAGTGTGATTACCAAAGGAATACTTCTTCCTTGGGTTACCTCTAGATAAGACACGCTCACAAAGTAAGCAGGTGACTAATGGAGCATTTACCTTTTTCTGCCCCTCTGGAAAAGTAAAATACTCCCAAACAAAAGAATTCTTTTGTTTCCTCCTTCTCTGTCTGATGATGCTGCTGCCCTGCTCACTCTAAGAAGAGGTCTGCTGCTCTGCCATTGTATCCCAAAGACAATTCAGCTCCTTCTCCTAGGGAATCACAAGCAGTAATGAGGGGAATGGGTGTGGTGTAGGAAGATTCTGGAACTGAAAGTAGTTTAAACCAATCCAAAGTGTTGTTTCTTGATCACATGACCAACCGTACGCGCACGTTAAGCTTACCGAGTGCGTACGGTAAAAGTACGCATGCGCGTACGAAAGACACACGCATGCGCGCATGCGCATTATAGGCACGCTCGTACACTTCCACGTAACGTGCACGCGCGCGTGCATGATGCATGCGCTTACGCGTCGGGTAGGAAGTACGGACGCGTACGCAAATTGCGTAAGCATGCGCACACGGAGTATAAATATTACGTACGCTCAACGTACATAAAGCGAAGCATGCACGTACGGTAAGCTTACCGTAAGCTTACCGTACGCACACGGTAAATTTTTTTTTTTAAAAAGGGAAAGGTTTGTTGAAGATATTAACTATGTTATACAACTATATCTAACCATTTATTTAAAAAAGGTGAATCTTTATAAATTGAAGAATGCATTAAAACCATGAATATATATATAGGTAGTATATAGTTTAAAGGAAAAAATATAAAGAAAAAAAAATGTAAAAAAACAAACAAATTCAAGGAAAAAACCATAGGTTTCACACACATTATAGTTAGGAATTACAATTCAAAAAAACATGCAAAAACACAGAAACAAACATAGGTTTCACACACGTTATATTTAGAAATTAGCTTTTAAAAAACCTTGCAAATCCACTGAAAAAACCATAGGTTTCACACACGTTATAGTTAGGAATTAGCATTTAAAAAACCTTGCAAATTCCCTGAAAAAACCATAGGTTTCACACACGTTATAGTTAGGAATTAGCATTTCAAAAACCTTGCAAATTCCCTGAAAAAACCATAGGTTTCACACACGGTATAGTTAACTGGACATTTCTCTCGTAAAAAAACATTGAAATTGCCCCGTTATAGTTAGTTCAGCTAACTATAACTCGCGCACCCGCAATCCACTGCTGATGACGTCACATATTACATCACTCATGACATGGTCAGTGACATCACTCATGACATCACTGATGACATCTCAAATGACATCACTGATGACATCACTGATGAAGTCATCAATGTGATATATTACCACATCTTCTCACACCCTTATAAAACCTTTGATATACCAAATCAAAATTAGAGAGTTCCATTCTCATATCCATAAATAATGCAATACCAATAACTGCATACCCACATATTAACTTTTAGGTCTTCATACACCTCCACACACTCACCTGTAAAGTCACTCATAGTTACAGTTACTCCATAAAAAAGTATCATATGAATTTATACACACACCTATATAGACACTCACACACTACCAATCATCCATAGAGGTACTCTCACACCATAATTACACTGCCATTTACTCACCTATGCAGTTATACACACTCAAGTTCCTTTGCTCACAAACATAGTATCACATTTTTATGCTCTATTAGAATCATTGACAAAAGCACACACTCATCCATACAGTCACTGTCACAATCACACATTCTCACATCTAGCCACTTATATACTCTTACACACATATATACTGCCTTTCACATATGTAGTTAGTCACAAATGTACCACTGAGATATACATTCAATCCCTAACACACCCATACATACACTCGCTCAACCATACAGTCCATCACAGATGCACTCTTAAAACCATGCACCCATAGAATCACCCACTCACACATCTAGGCACAGAGTCACACACAGCCTACCCACACTAACACACAGGCACCCATACAGATACTCAGACAACCAATCGATAACCCATATAGACACTCATATAGCTATTCACAAAACCATGCAGCCACTGCTACACCAACAAACAGAAACATACAGACATTCACACAGATTAGTCACTAGTCTGCAGTACGATACATTTAATGACTCACTTATAGAGTCAGTTACGCACCAAAGAAAATATTCAATTTACACACTTGTACAGCCACTCATTCTAAAACAGGCCTTTCCCTATATATATTACACATATTAAAATTGTTCAGAAACACATACTCAATGGATGATGACATCAGTGATGTCATCAGTGATGTCATTTGAGATGTCATCAGTGATGTCATGAGTGATGTCACTGACCATGTCATGAGTGATGTAATATGTGACGTCATCAGCAGTGGATTGCGGGTGCGCGAGTTATAGTTAGCTGAACTAACTATAACGGGGCAATTTCAATGGTTTTTTACGAGAGAAATGTCCAGCTAACTATAACGTGTGTGAAACCTATGGTTTTTTCAGGGAATATATATATACACACACACACATATATAAAAAAAAAATATATATATATATATATATATATATCTCAAGGCTCGTGGGGTGTTCTGAAAGAACGAGCAGCACTCGAAACACAGAACTCTTGTTCCCCAGCAAGGCACTTTATTGGTATGGGCAGATTCACAAACCAGTTCATTCAACAGGCAGCTGACCGCCACCTGACGCGTTTCAAGTCATACTCTTCTTCAGAGGCGGCTCCGGTCAAAAGGTGCATGGCAGGCTGTAACCTCCTAATTATGCGATATCATATGTCCTAATTGGACGGCTCAAATGAGGCAATACGTTGCAGTCTGGGAGTTGCAGTCCCGAAATTTTCCTTGCCCCCTATAATATCTGCCAAATCTCAAGCTCTGGATGAGCCCCAGCTAGCGTGTCTGCCCTAAATCCATAGTCCGTGCTCCACAAACGAGCCCCGCTGTCACGAAACTCCGTGGCCCCCTTCACCTGGGGTGGTGCTAGCTCAGCGGCAGAACAATCGCTAATACATCAAGGCTCGTGGGGTGTTCTGAAAGAACGAGCAGCACTTGAAACATGGACCTCTTGTTCCCTAGCAAGGTACTTTATTGGTATTGGCAGATTCGCAAACCAGTTCATTTAACAGGCAGCTGACCGTCAGGTGGCGGTCAGCTGCCTGTTGAATGAACTGGTTTGCGAATCTGCCCATGCCAATAAAGTGCCTTGCTGGGGAACAAGAGGTCCGTGTTTCAAGTGCTGCTCGTTCTTTCAGAACAACCCACGAGCCTTGATATATATATATATGGTAAATGTCAAATCTACTGCCTTGATCCCTTGATCCCGTGATTAAGCCTTGAGTAAAGGTGAAACTCATTGGGTACGGCAATTATTTGAAATAAAACCGCCTTAAACTTCTGAGAACACGAGTGAGTGCGTTTTTCTAAAAGAAATCAATCTGTCGCAAGGCAGTAGATTTGACATTTGCCATTGAAACCGGCGTGGCCCTGCCGGAAGAAACGCACCGCCTTGAATAAGAGCGCCAGCGTTAAATCAGGGCTACAATGTGGGCATATATATATATATATATATATATATATATATATATATTATCTACTGGCGGTCGCCAGTAGATAAGTATAGTTAGGACCGTGTTTCCATAGGAAATCCGCAACATTCTATTTGGAATAACTTTGGCGCCGGTTGACGAATCCTCGTGAATTTTTCAAAACTAATGGGGCGCTACGCTCCGCTCCTACCCCGAAAGTCCCGGGGGGATTCGTCAAGCGGGGGCTGAGAAAAAAGGGGGGTCCCAAAACGCGTTTTCCCCATGCATTTTCCCATAGGACCTTTAGTCCGAGCTACAGCCCGAACGGCTGAACAGAATTACTTGAAATTGGGCAGAGAGGTAGTCCTCAGGTCAGGGATGTGCCTTGTGCAGGTCTGGTGTAAATCTGTTCAGTAGGTCCTGAGAAAATAGCATTTAAATCAATATATATATCTGTAAGCGCGCTCCGTGCGCTTACGGTAAGCTTACCGTACGCGTACGGTGGCGTGCGTGAGCTCAATTCTGATTGGTGGTTACATGACTGTAAACATTCGAATCGGTCGAAATCAGAAAGTATCGGCCGCCATTTTCTGTCTCTCGCACTGAAAAACAAAGGTTGATAACATGAAAAGGGGGCAACGAAGAGAGTTGCAGACCCCCTAGCGTTCGTCAGGGGGTTCACGAAGGACCAAAAAGTATGAAAAAGAAATTTAATAATTTTAAAAACAAATCACGGAGTGCGCGTACGGTAAGCTTACCGTACGCGTACGGTAAAAAAAAATAAAAAAAAAAAGAATTAACAATCACATTTAATATATTAATCTAAGGACCCCCAAGGGAGAAAAAAACAATTGATATTTTTTAAAAAATGGCGAGGTGTGCACGGTACGAAATGCGCAACGTGGGCGCTCGGTGCACAAAGCGCACCGAGTGCCCACAGCGCGCGCACGGTGCGCGAAGCGCACCGTGCGCGCAAAAATTAAAAATAAATACATAACTTAGCATTTAAAAAACCGTACAAATTCACTGAAAAAACCATAGGTTTCACACACGTTATAGTTAGGAATTAGCATTTAAAAAACCTTGCAAATTCACTTAAAAAACCATAGGTTTCACACAAGTTATAGTTAGCTGTACATTTCACTCCAATGAAATTCCACGTTATAGTTAGATCAGGTAACTATAACTTGCGCGACCGCAATGCACAATGTGTCATTTCAGATGTCATCATTGATGTCATGAGTGATGTCACTGACCATGTCATAAGTGATGTAATATGTGACGTCATCAGCAGTTTATTGTGGGCGCGCAAGTTATAGTTACCTGATCTAACTATAACGTGGAATTTCATTGTTTTTTTACGAGTGAAATGTACAGCTAACTATAACTTGTGTGAAACCTATGGTTTTTTAAGTGAATATATATATATATATATTCACTGAAAAAACCATAGGTTTCAGGGGTGTTGTAGTTAGCAGGACATTTCACTCGTACAAAACCATTCAAATTCCTCCGTTATAGTTAGTTCTACAAACTATAACTCGCGCGCCCGCAATCCACTGCTGATGATGTCACATATTACATCTGACCATCAACCCCCATACCCTCTAAAATAAACCAGAGTTTGCTGTGGACCAAGCAGTCGAATGCGGCTGTGAGGTCCACAAAAGCTAAAAATAGATTTCCCTGCTTTGCCCATGTGTATTTCCCCACCAGGATTGATAGATTTATACCCCGCTCTGTCGTTCCGAGCCCAGCACGAAAACCATACTGCAGGTCAGACAGAACAGAGTTTTCCTCTGCCCAATCCTGGAGGCGTTCTAATATTATTCTACCTGTTACTTTTGTAATGGCGTCGAGTTAAGAAATGGGCCTATAGCATTCTGGGTCCTGCCTGTCCCCCTTTTAAAAAATAGGCACAATAGTAGATTCTACACAGTCAATCACAGTGCTACTAAATCCTCCATCCAGACACTTATACATCCAGTCAGTCTTCAATACAGATTGCAAAATATATAATATATATTTAAATATCGAACCAAACCACATTCACTAGATGATGTCATTAGTGATGTCATTTGAGATGTCATCAGTGATGTCATCAGTGATGTCACTGACCATGTCATGAATGATGTAATATGTGACATCATCAGCAGTGGATTGCGGGTGCGCGAGTTATAGTTAGTAGAACTAACTATAACGGAGGAATTTTAATGGTTTTGTACGAGTGAAAGTCCTGCTAACTATAACACCCCTGAAACCTATGGTTTTTTCAGTGAATTTCTAATGTTTTTAAATGCTAATTCCTAACTATAACATGTCTGAAACCTATGGTTTTTTCAGTGAATTTCAAAGGTTTTTTAAATGCTAATTCCTAACTATAACATGTCTGAAACCTATGTTTTTGTCAGTGAATTTCAAAGCCTTTCTAAATGACAATTTTTAAATGTATTAATTGTTATATTTATTTATTTATTTTTTATACTGATTTACTTTTTTAACGATTTATTTTTAGATATTTTTTTATTTAAATTATATTATAATTACATTATATATTACATTACAAAATATACTTTCTCAGAATGAATTACTTCTAAAAGCCCGGGGGGTGGCGGGGGGCCATGAACCCCCCCGCCATTCATTTCTTTAAGCCCCGGGTGGTGGCGGTCCCCGGGGCTGGGGGGGCCTGAGACCCCCCAAACGAATATTAAGATGCACCGGGGGTGGTGGTCCCCGGGGCTGGGGGGGCCTGAGAGCCCCCCCCAATAAATATTAAGAAGCCCCGGGGGTGGCGGTCCCCGGGGCTGGAGGGGCCTGAGAGCCCCCCCCACACAATTGAAATAATCCCCAGGGGTGGTGGTCCCCGGGGCTGGGGAGCCCCGCTGGGTGCGCAAATCTCGCCGATTTCTTTAAAAAAAAATTTTTTTTTTTGGCCCTGGGGGTCCATGTGGGACCCCCTGAGCAGGCCTAGGGGGTCAGGGTGTTTCTACCCAGCCCCCTTTTTGCGTTTTTCGCGTTGCTTTTGCTGATTTCTTGTGCCTCGGTTCTACCGAGGCACAAGATGGCTGACAACACTTCCTGATTTGGAGTGTTGACAGCCAATTAGAATACAGCTCATGCACGGCAGGGTGCGCTTAGGCTGCGCTTAGGGTACGCGGACCCTCCGAGGCCATAGATATATATGTACATTTAAATGTCATTTTCTCAGGAACTACTGAACGGATTTACACCATTTAAGCAAAAGGCGCGAGTCTGAACTAAGGCCTACCTCTTTGCCAAATTTGGTGTAATTCCGTTCAGCAGTTAGGGCTGTAGCTGTGGCTAAAGGTCCTATGGGAAATTGCATGGGGAAAACACGTTTTGGGACCCCCCTTTTTCTCGGCCCCCGCTACACGAATCATCCCGAGACTTTCAGGATAGGAGCGGACTGGAGCTGGCCAAAAGTTTTGAAAATTTCGCAAAGATTCGTCAATCGGCGCCAAAGTTATTCCAAATAGAATGTTGCTGATTTCCTATGGAAAATAGGTCCTAACTATAACTATCTACTGGCGACCGCCAGTAGATAATATATATATAGATAAAGAGATATATATATATATATAGATATGTGTGTATATTACCTACTGGCGGTCGCCAGTAGGTAGTTATAGTTAGGACCCCTTTTCCATAGGAAATCCGCAACATTCTATTTTGAATAACTTTGGCGCCGGTCGACGAATCCTCGCGAATTTCTCAAAATAGGTGGGGCGCTACGCTCCGCTCCTACCCTGAAAGTCTCGGGGGGATCCGTCAAGCGGGGGCTGAGATAAAAGGGGTGTCCCAAAACGCGTTTTTCCCATGCATTTTTCCATAGGACCTTTAGAACGAGCTACAGCCCGAACGGCTGAACAGAATTACTCGAAATTTGGCACAGAGGTAGTCCCTAGGTCAAGGAAGTGCCTTTTGTAGGTTTGGTGTAAATCTGTTCAGTAGATTCTGAGAAAATAGCCTTTAAATCAATATATATATCTGAGCCCGCTTACGGTACGCTTACCGTACGCTTACCGTACGCGTACGGTGGCGTGCGCGAGCGCGATTCTGATTGGCTCTTAGATCTTAGTAAACATTCGAATCGGCCGAAACCAGGAAGCGGCGGCCGCCATTTTGTGTATTTCACTCTGAAAAAAAGAGTGAAAACAAGAAAAGGGGGCAAAGAGGAGAGTTACAGACCCCCTTACATTTGTGAGGGGGTCAAAGAAGGACTGTAAAGTACAAAAAAAACATTTATTGTTTTTTAAAAAAATCACGGGGTACGCGTACGGTGAGCTTACGGTAAGCGTACGGAAGAAAAATGGCGTGCGCGAGCGAGATTCTGATTGGCCCTTAGATCTTAGTAAACATTCGAATCGGCCGAAACCAGGAAGCGGCGGCCGCCATTTTGTGTATTTCACTCTGAAAAAAAAGAGTGAAAACAAGAAAAGGGGGCAATGAGAAGAGTTACAGACCCCCTAACATTTGTAAGGGGGTCAAAGAAGGACAGAAAAGTACAAAAAAAACATTTATTGATTTTTAAAAAAATCACGTGGTACGCGTACGGTAAGCGTACGGTAAAAAAAAAAAAAAAAAAAAATGAAATGCAGAATTAAGAGTTTAGATATTAGGGAGCTCTAAAAAGAGCTGTTGTGTTTATGAAGTCATTTTTTTAGTGCTACCTACAAGTAAGTACCGATGCAGAGTCTAAGGTTCAAAAGGAAGACTCTGTTCCCTTCATCATTGAAGTGCACACCATCTCCTCTATAAATGTCTTGCATGTCATAACGCAAGTTGTTGTGGTAAATGGCACCCATACCATAGTCACGGAGGAAAGCAGAAACAGATTTGTTGACGTGCTTTCTTGCTTTGTCAATCTGCGGACAGAAATGATTGGACCAGTTCCATTTTTGCCTTTGGCATATGTTGGAAAACACAAAGGCAGTTTTAGGGAAAAGTGAAAACAGTTGTGTAAAGGTGTCCTTCATAAGCATTTCCAGACCTACCCCAGTCAAAGTGCCTAGGTCATTGCCACCACAGTGCACTATTATGAGGTCAGGGTGTTGGATTTGCATGAAGGATTTCACCAATGGCATCAATTGGTGCCACTTTAACCCTCTCTGACCAATCCATTTAATGTCTACATTTGGCAAAGCAAGGTCTCTCACCATACCTGTTTTCTCTGCATACTTTTCACTCCAGAAGACATAGCTGTGCCCTACAATCCACACTGTGAACATCTTCCAAGGAGATCGGGATGCACTCAGGAGGTGCACTCAGGAGGTGTATTTCAGTAGAATGGGAAAAAGAAATGAAAGACAGTTTGGAAATGGAGGCATACATATTTTTTTAAAATAAAAAGAACTCATTGGATGTTTCATACCATTCTACACTATGCTGATCTATTTTGTTGTTCACTGGTCTCCCTATGGCAAATTAGATCTTGACAAAAGGTGCATCGAATATCAACCCTTCGAAATCGAGGGTTCATTTCCAGAGGGCCAGCAAAAGGAGATTCTCCCCCCACAGATGAAGGGCTCACCTGACCTGCAGAAGAAGGAGTCAGCTCTGCAGATGATGGTCCAGGCTGAGCTGCTGTGGATGTACTTGCTTGTCTTTCTGAAGAGTTACCTCCAAAAAGATGACCATGTGTCCTTCTGTGTACATCCTGGAGGTGTCTCTTCATGGTATGATTCCCAAAGGAATACTTCCTGTCAGGATTACCTCTAGAAAGTACACGCTTACACAGCTTGCAAGTTACTAAGGGTGCATTCACCTTTTGCTGGCCTGCAGGAAAAGTAAAATAATCCCATACATAAGAGGGCTTTTGTTTCCTCGCTCTCTGCCTCAAGACAGTGCTGCTAGTGCTAGCCTCACTCTCAGAAGAGCTCTGCTGTTCTGCCATCGTATCACAAAGACAACCCAGCTCCTTCTCCTAAGGGATCACAAGCAGAAATGAGGGGAATGGGTGTGGGAGAGTTCTAGAACTGAAAGTAGTTTCAACCAATCAAAAGTTGTGTTTCATGATCACATGACCTACCGTACGCTTACGGTACGCTTACGGTACGCTTACGGCAAAAGTGCGCATGCGCGTAAAAAAGACACGCGCTTGCGCGCATGCGCATAACATGTATGAGTACATATGATAAGTGAGTACATGTATGAGTGACTGTATTGAATTGTTGGTGAATGAATGGATGTGTATGTGGATCTTAGAATTACTGAAGAGGTTGTTGTAACTGTTATTGGTATGTCCATTCTTTTGTAAATTTTAGTCTCTATTTTTGTATGTGTGTATCAAAGGTTATATTAGGGTGAGAGGAGGTCTGCCACTCTATCACAAGGATGATGTCATCATCAGTGATGTCATTTGAGATGTCATCAGTGATGTCATGAGTGATGTCACTGACCATGTCATGAGTGATGTAATATGTGACGTCATCAGCAGTGCATTGCGGGCGCGCGAGTTATAGTTAGCTGAACTAACTATAACGGGGCAATTTCAATGGTTTTTTACGAGTAAAATGTCCAGCTAACTATAACATGTGTGAAACCTATGGTTTTTTTCACTGAATTTCTAAGGTTTTTTAAATGCTAATTCCTAACTATAACGTGTGTGAAACCTATGGTTTTTTCACTGAATATATATATATACAGATATCGCTTCAAATCCTTGTGTTAAATGTTCCCTTAGCCCACGGAGCAAGCAGGAATGGACTACACTTCTTGGTGCAATTTTCTTTATTTTTTGCTTTCCACCATGCTATATATATATATATATATATATATATATATATTCACTGAAAAAAACATAGGTTTCAGGGGCGTTATAGTTAGGAATTGGCATTTAAAAAACCTTAGAAATTCACTGAAAAAACCATAGGTTTCAGGGGCGTTATAGTTAGCTGGACATTTCCCTCGTACAAAACCCTAGAAATTCCCTTGTTATAGTTAGTTCAGCTAACTATAACTCGCGCCCCCGCAATGCACTGCTGATGACGTCACATATTACATCACTCATGACATGGTCAGTGACATCACTGATGACATCACTGATGACATCTGAAATGACATCACTGATGACATCACTGATGACGTCATCCAGTGAGTGTGTGTTTCTGTAAATTTTAAATATGTTTAATATATATATAGGGAAAAACCTCTGGAAGAATGTGTAGGTGTATAAGTGTGTGAATGGATGATTTAGTAGGTGCGTGACTGACTGTATAAGTGAGTCATTAAACGTAACTTACTGCAGACTAGTGACTAAACTGTGTGAATGTCTGTATGTGTCTGTGTGTTGGTGTATAAGTGGCTGCATGGTTTTGTGAATAGCTATATGAGTGTCTCTATGGGTTATTGATTGGTTGTCTGAGTATCTGTTTGGGTGCCTGAGTGTTTGTGTGGGTGGGGTGTGTGTGACTCTGTGCATACATGTGTGAGTGGGTGATTCTATGGGTGCATGGTTTTAAGAGTGCATCTGTGATGGACTGTATGGTTGGGTGAGTGTATGTATGGGTGTGTTATTGATTGAATGTATATCTCAGAGTAACTACATATGTGAAAGGCAGTATATATGTGTGTAAGAGTATATAAGTGGGTATATGTGAGGGTGTGTGATTGTGAGAGTGGCTGTATGGATGAGTGTGTGCTTGTATCAGTGATTGTATAAGAGCGTAAGAATGTGGTAATATTTTTATGAGTAAGTGAACTTGTGTGTGTATAACTGCATAGGTGAGTAAATGGGAGTGTGATTAATTATTTGCATGACTGACTAGGTGTGAGAGTACCTCTATGGATGATTGGTGGTGTGTGAGTGTCTATGTAGGTGTATAAATGCATATGATAGTCCTGTACTGAGTGACTGTAAGTATGAGTGACTCTACAGGTGAGTGAGTGGATGTGTGTGTAGATCTAAGAGTCAATGAGTGGGTATGTAGTTATTGGTATTGGAGTATCTATGGTTTTGAGAATAGACGTCTGAAATTTTTATTGAGTATATCAAAGGGTGTGAGAAGATGCACTCATTTATCACATGGATGACGTCATCAGTGATGTCATCAGTGATGTCATTTCAGATGTTATCAGTGATGTCATCAGTGATGTCACTGACCATGTCATGAGTGATGTAATATGTGACGTCATCAGCAGTGCATTGCGGGGGCGCGAGTTATAGTTAGCTGAACTAACTATAACAGGGTAATTTCTATGGTTTTGCACGAGGGAAATGTCCAGCTAACTATAACGCCCCTGAAACCTATGGTTTTTTCAGTGAATTTCTAAGGTTTTTTAAATGCCAATTCCTAACTATAACGTCCCTGAAACCTATGGTTTTTTCAGTGAATTTCAAAGGTTTTTTAAATGCTAATTCCTAACTATATCAGGCCTGAAACCTATGGTTTTTTCAGTGAACTTCAAAGGTTTTCTAAATGACAATTTTGAATGTATTAATTGTTATACTGATTTTTTTGATACTGATTTACTACATTTTTTACCTATTTATTTTTATATATATTTTTTTAATTACATTATAATTACATTATACATTACAATACAAAATATACTTTCTCAGAATGAATTACTTTAGTTTAAATACTTGGCAAATAGGCAACAGACTTTTAAGTACAGTAGTTACAGTTGTTGCAATGGGCAACACAATTTCAAACACAAAGCAACATTGAGCTCTATGTGAATTTCTAGTTAAATGCAATTAGTTACTTTACGGATTACTTTTCTAACCACAAGACTGGATCCTAGATTCAGTCTTTGGACATCTCCTGTAAACAGTTGAGTAAAAGCGCTTTGGTTACAGTAGTGATTTTTAAGGAATATTATTGTATTTTAAAAGTTGACACTTAGAAACTTTTTCCCATAGAATCACCAATGTTATCCTACGGCAGAAAATTCACTTAGCAGGTAAGTAGTGTTATCGTTACTTTTTCTTACTCAGTGGTGGATCCTGGATCCAGCACTGGCCAACCTCCTGTAAACAGTTGAAAGAATGTGTTTAAGTCATACAGACAATTTTTTAGGAATATTTTTAGTTTATGAAAATAGACACTTAGAAAATTTTCTGGTGAAAACCTCGCAATGGATTCCTATGGAAGGAAATACAAGTTACTGGTAAGTACGCTTAGAATTACTTTTCAAGGTCAGTGCTGGGCTAAAAGATGCAGCCCTGGGTTCTCTCCTGATAACAGGTGAGTAAATCGGAATTCGTAGTTCGGCTGATTTTAGAGGAATATTTGTACGTTTCAAAAATGGACACAGAAAATTTTCTGGTGAAAACCTCACAATGGATTCCTATGGAAGGAAATACAAGTTACTGGTAAGTACGCTTAGAATTACTTTTCAGGGTCAGTGCTGGGCTAAAAGATGCAGCCCTGGGTTCTCTCCTGATAACAGGTGAGTAAATCGGAATTCGTAGTTCGGCTGATTTTAGAGGAATATTTGTACATTTCAAAAATGGACACAGAAAACTTTCTGGTGAAAACCACACAATGGATTCCTATGGAAGGAAATACAAGTTACTGGTAAGTACGCTTAGAATTACTTTTCAGGGTCAGTGCTGGGCTAAAAGATGCAGCACTGGGTTCTCTCCTGATTACAGGTGAGTAAATCGGAATTCGTAGTTCGGCTGATTTTAGAGGAATATTTGTACAATGGTGAAGGAAGGGGGAGGGGCCTGAGGTGACGTGTGCAAACACGCCCTGTGGCGCATTTTAAGTTGGGGAATTAATTCCTCTTCAATCCTGAGGTCCCCTGGGGGCCAACTAGCCCACCAGGTACCTCCAGTATGCGCCAGGGAGCTGCATTGCAGAGAGGTATTCAGAGGTCACGCCCCTTTTTACAACACTCTGCAACACAGCTCCGTGGCACTTACTGGAAGTACCTGGTGGCCTAGTTGGTCCCCAGGGACCCTCAGGATTGAAGAGGAATTAATTCCCCAACTTAAAAAGCGCCACAGTGCGTGTTTGCACAGATCTCACCTCAGGCCCGCCCCCTACCTTCACCACTGTGCAAACGCGCCCCGTGGCGCGTTTTAAGTTGGGAGATTAAGTCCCCTTGAATCCTGAGGTCCCCTGGCGGCCAACTAGCCCACCAGGTACCTCCAGTATGCGCCAGGGAGCTGCCTTGCAGAGAGGTGTTCAGAGGCCACACCCCTTTTCACAACACTCTGCAACGCAGCTCCGTGGCGCTTAGTGGAGGTACCTGATGGGCTCATTGTCCCCTAGGGGACCTCTGGATTGAAGAGGAATGAATAGCCCAACTTAAAACGCGCCTCAGGGCGTATTTGCACAGTATCACATCAGGCCCCACCACCTACCTTCACCACTGTGAAAACGCGCCCCGTGGCACGTTTTAAGTTGGGAGATTAAGTCCCCTTGAATCCTGAGGTCCCCTGGCGGCCAACTAGCCCACCAGGTACCTCCAGTAAGCGCCAGGGAGCTGCGTTGCAGAGAGGTGTAAAAAGGGGCGTGGCCTCATTACACCTCTCTGCAACGCAGCCCCCTGGTGCATACTGGAGGTTCCTGGTGGGCTAGTTGGCCCCCAGGGACCCCCAGTATTGAAGGAGAATTCGTTCCCCCTCTGCAAACGCGCCAGGGGGCACGTTTGTAGAGTGATGAAAGGAGGGGGCGTGGCCTCCCCCCGATCCGTTTTTTTAAATATTTCTCCTTTTTAAGAAGGGGGGCTGTGTAGCCCCCCTTCTTTTTCTTATTTTTTGGCCCTGGGGACCCCATCCCCAGGGCCTGCCCCCAATTTTTTTTTTTTTTTTAATCGGGAAGGGGGCCGTCCTGCAGGAGCCAGCATTGCTTTTCCACATGGGGAGCAGCTAACATGCTGCTCCCCGTGTGGAAAAGCAATCGTCTTTGGTATTTGGAAGAGAGAGCAGGTTTCCTGCTCTCTCTTCCAAATACCAAAGCAGTTTGCTATGGCAGGGCGGGAGCTGCGAGGCTCCCACCCTGCCATAGCAAACAGCAGTGTCCCGGTGGTGGGCACCCCGGGACACTGAAGGAGCCGGCCCTGGGGGGTGGCGGTCCCCAGGGCCATCTTTGGCTCCAGGAGGGAGGCCGCGCTTCATTTTTTTTTTCATTCGCGGGATGCGATTTTCTACCCTGCCCCCTTGTCGCGTTTTGCATCTTTGTTTTTGTGGTTTCTTGTGCCTCGGTTCTACCGAGGCACAAGATGGCTGCCAAGACTTCCTGATTCAGAGTGTTGGCAGCCAATTAGCATTCAGCTCGTGCTCGGGAGGGTTCGGGGAGGGTGCGGGGAGGATCCGCGGATCCTCTGCAGCCATAGATATATATGTACTTTTAACTCTAATTTTCTCAGGAACTACTGAACGGATTTACACCATTTAAGCAAAAGGCACGAGTCCGAACTGAGGACTACCTCTTTGCCAAATTTGGTGTCATTCCGTTCAGCGGTTCGGGCTGTAGCTGCGACAACAGATCCTATGGGAAATTGCATGGGGAAAACGTGTTTTGGGACCCCCCTTTTTTCTCGGCCCCCGCTTGACGGATCACCGCAAAACTTTCAGGGTGGGAGCGGAGCGGAGCTGGACAAATGTTTGGAATATTTCACGAAGATTCGTCAACCGGCGCCAATGTTATTCCCAATAGAATGTTGAGGATTTCCTAGGGAAAATAGGTCCTAACTATAACTATCTACCGGCGACCGCCAGTAGATAATATATATATATCTATAGTTGGACACGGCCTTTCTTATGGGAATTTACCTCAATATATTTCCCTTTTTCATCCTAATCTTTCCAGTCTCTCTCTGCATGAATTTAGGAATCTGGGCACCTTCCCACTGAGCATGTTCCCACCTCGCCTGCATTGGGCAGAGGGTGCGTACACAATGAGTTAAGGTGCCGTACCTCTGTGTGCCCTGTAAACAGGTACACCATAGACCCGAGGTGGGTACGGCATTGGCCATTAGTGGGACGTAGCACTGAGTGTGCCTCCCACTGGATAGCCTGTCAACCCTGTATCGGGCCTGGTATTGCAGGCCTGTGGGGCACCATTGCGCCCCTGTGTAGCTTGGCATCACTTACTCCTTAGTAAAACCTGAGTGGGTCACTCCATACCATGAGGGCACCCCCCCCAGGAAGCCCTTACGGGTTGGGTGGGCACATGTGGATATTCCCTTCCCAGGTAGTGAGAAACCCCCTATATGGGGCTTCCCCTGCCTTGGAGTTTGGCTCTTGCCAAGGAAAACTCCTGGGCGGTTTCTGATTCTCCTGCGTAGCCTCAGGGTTCTGAGCATGTCCTTACTATCAAGGAATGCACCCAACCTGCCATTGCAGGCCTGGGTGTGCGTACCGGCCCTTATGCTATTTTGAATATTTGTCCAGCCTGCCATTGCATTTTGGATAGGTATCCGGCCTGCCATCGTGGGCCGGTGAGTGCATACCTGCACCTCTCATGTTCTAACACCTGGGTCAGGGCCGCCTTTGCTGGTGTGCATCCACACTCTTGCACCCATGGTGTTAGTGGCAAGGTGCCTGACCCACAGTCATAGACTGGGTGCACGCAATCACACCATAAGGGGGTCTACCCGAGTCCGGCTGGCCCGGGCAGGGTGGTGAGCATGTACTCGCACCTAAGGTACTAGGGCCTGGGTAAGCCCATGACCCGGTCTGCTATTGCAGACCAGTCTGTGCGTGCTGGCATCCATCGTGATTAAACCCTTGAGCAGCCTTCCATTGCAGGCCACTGCATTGCGCACCTGCACTTAAGGTGCCTGTGATTGCGTGTGCAGCCTGCCATTGCAGGATTGTGCGTGTGCACTGACACATGTATTAGTTAAACCCATTTCAAGTCTGCGATTCCAGACTGGGGAGGGAGCACTTGCACCCCTGGTGCTGGGGACTATGGAGGTCTGTGTGCACACTAGCGCATGTGCACCCAGGTAGTGAGGAATACCTGTGTGTGTATTCACTACCTATGAGACTTGCTCTTCCAATTGGTTAACATGGGGAAGTGGTTGACATTACTTCAGGCTGTAATAGTGGATTGCAGGAGAGGGGCATCATGATATTTCCTATCAATGAATTTGCCATTCCAAACCCTTTCCAGTGGTAAAGGAATGGAATTTGCAACTCTTTGTGTTTGAGACCTGTAGTGACTGGTGAGACCCATACCAACATTCACCAGACACTGTGCCCCCGTTGCCTGGGCATGACCTTGATCATCATATCTCAATCGAGGCACCTCCTCCCACTGAGATGCTACCTGAGTATGACTCATTTGTGTTTTGAGACCCGTAGTGGAACTTTTTGAGTGGCTGCTAAACTCCCCTTGTTTACATCGACCTCCTAATTAAAACTTGCTACATATCCCCAGCTGCTTCCTGAGGACCCAGACTAAGTGTAACTTCCGACACGTGTGAACTGGAATCTGGGAGGTGGGGCTGATTATCTTCCATCCAGGAGTATAGGATGATCGAAATAACCTAGAGGTTGGAGGGAGGCTGGGGCCACAAAGTCTTCAGGGTGTTATCCATTGACTTGCTGGGTACCAATAGCGCTGCACTAGGGTTTTGAGTGCATAAGTGTTGAAGAGCGTTCAGTACGGACTGGGCACACCGTGTACCGGTGCGGAGTGAATGTGTGTGAGTCGGAGTGATAGTCTGCGGACCACCTGTGATTCATAACACTGGCCAGCGGTGCGGATTTATACGTTGATTTCATGCCAAAAGCACAATACATTTGACATTGGGTTTACCCACGCGGCTCCGGCCCGCGGTGCTCCTATAAAGTTTCATGTATGCACATATCTTTGATATCATTGTGATCCAGAGGTGTACCTTATAACTGTGAGACTGTATTATCAGAATTGCTAGGGTTGGCCTGGGGTGGACAGCTTGTCGCACCCCATAAGGGTGCTCTGTCTCTGGGGGCTGGGGGGGTGTTAGATTAGGAATTGTCCACAGTGTGCATACTATTGATATCATAACAATACGAGTGGGCCTAGTACTGTGTGCTTTATGCCCAAAAGTATATGATTTTCATGTTATAATGATTGAATATGTGTGTTGAATATAAACGTTATTTATGTATATCCTGTGTGAAGTCTCTTTTGTGACGCTCAGTGTAATTATCGTGAGTGTCATCAGTGATGTCATGAGTGATGTCACTGACCAAATCATGAGTGATGTAATATGTGAGGTCATAAGCAGTGCACTGTGGTGGCGTAAGTTATAGTTAGCTCAGGTAAACAAAACTGCTGAATTTCACCACTAGTAGGTTATATATATATATATATATTCCCCCGTTATAGTTAGTGCAGGCAACTATAACTCACGCGACCGCAATCCTTTGCTGATGACATATGTGTCTTTATGAAAAAAAAATATTTGTAATATATGTATAGCTAAAAATTTATGGAAGAAGACATGGGTAAATAAGTGTCTAAATACAGTATTAGCATCAGCAGAGGATTGCGGTCGCGTGAGTTATAGTTGCCTGCACTAACTATAACGGGGGAATTTCATTGGTTTTTTATCAGTAAAATGTCCAGCTAACTATAACATGTGTGAAACCTATGGTTTTTTCACTGAATTTGCAAGGTTTTTTAAATGCTAATTCCTAACTATAACGTTTGTGAAACCTATGGTTTTTTCAGTGAATTTGTACGGTTTTTTAAATGCTAAGTTACTTTACGCCATTCGTGGTGTGCGCGCCCACTTAACGCAGTTCGTTCCGTGCGTGCACAGTGAGCACGCGGTGCGATTCGCGCACCGCGCGCCCACTTTACGCAGTTAGTGCCGTGCACGCACGGTGGGCACGCGGTGCGCTACGCGCACCGCGTGCCCACGTTACGCTAGATGGGCCATGTACGCACGATGCGCTTCGCGCACCGTGCGCACATGGAGGACATATGATGCGCTTCGTTGTGAAAGGTAATATTTTAATTTTTCACATTTATTAGAAGCCATGGACAAGTGGTGCCCTTCGGGCACCATTTGCACATGGGGTGGGGAGAGTATGGATATTTTTTTTTTTTAAACAATTTTTACCGTACGCGTACGGTAAGCGTAATCGCCGAAATTATCGAAAAAATTACAATTCCGTTTTTGGCCTTAGGGGATCTTTGGGGACTCCCTCAACATGGCTAGGTGCTTAGGAGCTGTCTAAACAGCCCCTTTACATGTTTTTGCCCTTTGTTTTTTAACCCCCTCTCGGAGTGCGAGAGAGAAAATGGCGGCCGCCACTTCCTGGTTTCGACCGATTCGAATGTTTACTAAGATCTAACAGCCAATCAGATTCGCGCTCGCGCACGTCACCGTACGCGTACGGTAAGCTTACCGTAAGCGCACGGTAAGCGCACCGTAAGCTGGCTCAGATATATATATTGATTTAAAGGCTATTTTCTCAGGAACTACTGAACAGATTTACACCAGACCTACAAAAGGCACTTCCTTGACCTGAGGACTACCTCTCTGCCAAATTTCAAGTAACTCTGTTCAGCCGTTCGGGCTGTAGCTGTGTCTAAAGGTCCTATGGAAAAATGCATTGGAAAAACGCGTTTTGGGACCCCCCTTTTATCTCAGCCCCCGCTTGACGAATCCCCCCGAGACTTTCAGGGTAGGAGCGGAGCGTAGCGCCCCACCTATTTTGAAAATTTCGCGAGGATTCGTCGACCGGCGCCAAAGTTATTCCAAATAGAATGTTGCGGTTTTCCTATGGAAACAGGGTCCTAACTATAACTACCTACTGGCGACCGCCAGTAGGTAATATATATATATATATATATATATATATATATATATATATATATATATATATATATATATTATCTACTGGCGGTCGCCAGTAGATAGTTATAGTTAGGACCGTGTTTCCATAGGAAATCTCAAAATTCTATTTTGAATAACTTTGGCGCCGGTTGACGAATCCTCGCGCAATTTTCAAAACTAATGGGGCGCTCCGTTCAGCTCCTACCCTGAAAGTCTCGGGGTGATTCGTCAAGCAGGGGCTGAGAAAAAAGGAGGGTCCCAAAACGCGTTTTACCCATGCATTTTTCCATAGGACCTTTAGACACAGCTACAGCCTGAACGGCTGAACAGAATTACTTGAAATTTGGCAGAGAGGTAGCCATAAGGTCAAGGAAGTGCCTTTTGCAGGTCTGGTATAAATCTGTTCAGTATTTCCTGAGAAAATAGCATTTGAAAGCATATCAATATCTATACGCGCGCAGCGTGCGCGCACTGAGCAAGCCCTGTGCGCGCACCCTGCCGTGCGCGAGTGTAATTGTGATTGGTTGTTACATGTTAGTAAACATTCGAATCGGTCGAAATCAGGAAGTGTCGGCCGCCATTTTGTCTGTCACACTAAAAAGGAAAGGTGGAGACCGTGAAAAGGGGGCAGGGTAGGGAGTTCTAGACCCCCTAGCCATTGTCAGGGGGGCACAGTAGGACCACGAAGGGCAAAAAAAAAGATTTTAATTTTTTAAAAAACATCGCGAAGTGCGCGCACTCTACGCGTACCCGAAAAAAACTTTAAAACATCACGAGGTGCGCGCACTGAGCGCGCACCCAAAAAAAAGCCTTAAAAAAAATAGAAATAAAAATCACTTTTAAGTGTTTAGATATTAGGTGGCTCTAAAAAGAGCCCTTGTGTTCATTGAGTGTTTTTTGGTACCTACAAGTAAGTACCGATGCAGAGTCTAAAGTTCAAGAGGAAGACTCTGTTCCCTTCATCATTGAAATGTACACCGTCTCCTCTATAATTGCCTTTCATGTTGTAACGCAAGTTGTTGTGGTATATAGAACCCATACCATAGTCTCTGAAGAAAGCAGAAACAGACTTATTGACGTGCTTTCTTGCTTTGTCAATCTGCGGACAAAATTGGTTGGACCAGTTCCTTTGGCATATGTTAGAATATACAAAGGCAGTTTGTGGAAAAAGTGACATCAATTGCACAAAGGTGTCCTTAATAAGCATTTACAGACCTACCCCAGTTAAAGTGCCTAGGTCATTTCCACCACAGTGCACAATAATAAGGTTAGGCTGTGGGAGATGTAGAAAGGTTTTCACCAAAGGCATTAATTGGTGCCACTTTAACCCTCTCTGACCAATCCATTTAATGTCTACATTTGGCAAAGCAATGTCTCTCACCATACCTCTTTTTTCTGCAAATTTTTCACTCCAGAAGACATAGCTATGACCTACAATCCACACTGTGAACATCTTTGAAGGAGAACAGGATGCACTCAGGAGGTGTCTTTCAGTAGAATGGCAATATGAAAAGAAAGACAGTTGAAAAATGGAGGCATACATAATTTTTTTTAATAAAAAGAACTCATTGGCTGTTTCAAACCATTCTACACTAAAAACTAGGCTGTATGTTTACATTTTTAAAAGCATGTTTTGGATTGGTTCAGAAAAATGTGTTCCCACTGAACAGTACTTTGGATTTGCTGTTAGGTTTGAAAAGTCAAGCAGTCTTGCTCTTTGGATTTGAAACATTATCTGCTGAACTTCTGACCTCTCTGCTCACACCTGTGTTCCATGAGCTGTTGCTATGGTAGCAGACAGACGTCATGTTGGGGGAAGGGATGATTTGCAAAGGGGTTGAAAGTTGCAACCAATAGAAATGTGTGATTCCATTTGAAAAAATGTGGGAAGGACTGTGATTTTACATTAACATGTATATGTGGGAAAAAAGAGAGGGAAAATTGCCATTTACTGGTTATGGAGAGAGGAGAGAGGTGTACAGCTCTGAGATCCTGGCTCTGATAATCTGCTGTTTGAGTGCCACATTTCTTTCTCAACTAATTAATTTTAAAGGTGAGTTATGAGTTTGAGAGGGGAAGTATGTGGTGTATTTTGATATAAATAATAGAATTGTCATTCTTGTTTTAAAGTTGTGTTTTACATTTTGTGGTTTAGAAGATATTTAACTATCTTGAACTTGTAAGATATTATGGAGTATGTCTTCACTGTAAGTTAAGGTGTAGTGGTATCAGTGAAGAATATTGTTTTGTGCCTAGAATCACATCATGAGTCTGTCTGCACACAGGATTTGTTGACAGAGATTTAATTTGTGTAACTTTTGTTCTGTTAGCCTTGCACTCGCAGAAAAGGGGTAGTTTGTTATCTTAAAGTGCGATGGTTAGCATTCAGCAGAAATCATTTACTGACCAATGAGAGGCAAATGCAAACACATTTGAAAATAGTATGTTACATTTTCCTACCACTTTAAAAGTTGTGTTTTACATTTTATGTTAAGGAAGAAATTTAAGTGGCTTGAACATGTTATATATTATGGAGTATGTCTTCATTATAAGTTAATGTGTACTGGTATCACCCAGGAATACTGTTTTCTACCTAGAATCATACCATGAGACAGTGAGCACACAGGAAATGTAAACAGAGATTTGATTCGGGTTGGTCTTGCTCTATTACTCTTGCACTCGCAGGAAAGGGGCAGCTTGTTTTTTGTAACACATGGTCATGGTCTCAAGGAGCTGTTAGGACATGTGCTCCTTTCTGCTTGTCTAAACTAGAAGGAACATGTGTCAGGCTGTTACAGTAATGATCACTTGCTCTACCCCAGTAGTAAATGTGCTTTCAAATTGCCAAAGGAAATATCGCTTTCTGCCTAGAATCAGACCATGAGTCTGTGTGCACACAGGAATTGTTGTCAGCGTTTTAATTTGTGTTGCTGTTGTTCTGTAAAACTTGCACATTCAGGAAAGGCCCAGCTTGTTTTCTTCCAATGTGTTGGTTAGCACTCAGCAGAAATCAGTATCTCAAAAATGTGAGGCAAATGCAAACACATTTGAAAATAGCATGGTAGATTTTTCATCAATTCTTGCAATGGCTGAGGTGGTTCCTACATGTTGAAAACTCCAATCAACCCTTACCACACATGTACTCTTACACACATGTCTGTACTCTTCATGCAGTTGTGGGAGTCTCCATGCAGATCTCTCTTGCAGCTGACAATACACAGTCTCCAGAAACACACTCTTTGCACACACGCAGCAGCTTCTGCTACACTCCCATGCGTAATAGTCAGCTCTGTGTGGTGTTTCAGAAAGCAGTGTGTAACACAAACAGATTCAACGTCACCAAGGCTCATTTCCTTTGCTCTAGTCTAATCACTCACCCTCTAACACATGGTCATGGTCTCAAGGAGCTGTTAGGACATGTGCTCCTTTCTGCCTGTCTAAAGTAGAAGGAACATGTGTCAGGCTGTTACAGAAATTATCACTTGCTCTACCCCAGTAGTAAATGTGCTTTCAAATTGCCAAAGGAAATATCGCTTTCTGCCTAGAATCAGACCATGAGTCTGTGTGCGCACAGGAATTGTTGTCAGCGTTTTAATTTGTGTTGCTGTTGTTCTGTAAAACTTGCACATTCAGGAAAGGCCCAGCTTGTTTTCTTCCAATGTGTTGGTGAGCACTCAGCAGAAATCAGTATCACAAAAATGTGAGGCAAATGCAAACACATTTGAAAATAGCATGGTAGATTTTTCATCAATTCTTGCCATGGCTGAGGTGGTTTCTACATGTTGAAATCTCCAATTAACCCTTACCACACATGTACTCTTACACACATGTCTGTACTCTTCATGCAGTTGTGGGAGTCTCCATGCAGATCTCTCTTGCAGCTGACAATACACAGTCTCTAGAAACACACTCTTTGCACACACGCAGCAGCTTCTCCTACAGTCCCATGCATAATAGTCAGCTCTGTGTGGGGTTGAGATAGCAGTGTGTAACGCAAACAGATTCAACGTCACCAAGGCTCATTTCCTTTGCTCTAGTCTAACCACTCACCCTCTAACACATGGTCATGGTCTCAATGAGCTGTTAGGACATGTGCTCCTTTCTGCCTGTCTAAAGTAGAAGGAACATGTGTCAGGCTGTTACAGAAATTATCACTTGCTCTACCCCAGTAGTAAATGTGCTTTCAAATTGCCAAAGGAAATATCGCTTTCTGCCTAGAATCAGACCATGAGTCTGTGTGCACACAGGAATTGTTGTCAGCGTTTTAATTTGTGTTGCTGTTGTTCTGTAACACTTGCACTTTCAGGAAAGGCCCTGCAAATTTTCTAAAAATGTGTTGGTTAGCACTCAGCAGAAATCAGTATCACAAAAATGTGAGGCAAATGCAAACATATTTTAAAATAGCATGGTAGATTTTTCATCAATTCTTGCAATAGCTGAGGTGGTTGCTACATGTTGAAAACTCCAATTAACCCTTACCACACATGTACTCTTACACACATGTCTGTACTCTTCATGCAGTTGTGGGAGTCTCCATGCAGATCTCTCTTGCAGCTGACAATACACAGTCTCCAGAAACACACTCTTTGCACACACGCAGCAGCTTCTGCTACACTCCCATGCGTAATAGTCAGCTGTGTGTGGTGTTTCAGATAGCAGTGTGTAACGCAAACAGACTCAACGTCACCAAGGCTGATTTCCTTTGCTCTAGTCTAATCACTCATCCTCTAACACATGGTCATGGTCTCAAGGAGCTGTTAGGACATGTGCTCCTTTCTGCCTGTCTAAACTAGAAGGAACATGTGTCAGGCTGTTACAGTAATTATCACTTGCTCTACCCCAGTAGTAAATGTGCTTTCAAATTGCCAAAGGAAATATCGCTTTCTGCCTAGAATCAGACCATGAGTCTGTGTGCACACAGGAATTGTTGTAAGCGTTTTAATTTGTGTTGCTGTTGTTCTGTAAAACTTGCACATTCAGGAAAGGCCCAGCTTGTTTTCTTCCAATGTGTTGGTTAGCACTCAGCAGAAATCAGTATCACAAAAATGTGAGGCAAATGCAAACACATTTGAAAATAGCATGGTAGATTTTTCATCAATTCTTGCCATGGCTGAGGTGGTTTCTACATGTTGAAAACTCCAATTAACCCTTACCACACATGTACTCTTACACACATGTCTGTACTCTTCATGCAGTTGTGGGAGTCTCCATGCAGATCTCTCTTGCAGCTGACAATAAACAGTCTCCAGAAACACACTCTTTGCACACACGCAGCAGCTTCTCCTACAGTCCCATGCGTAATAGTCAGCTCTGTGTGGGGTTTAGATAGCAGTGTGTAACGCAAACAGATTCAACGAAGGCTCATTTCCTTTGCTCTAGTCTAATCACTCACCCTCTAACACATGGTCATGGTCTCAAGGAGCTGTTAGGACATGTGCTCCTTTCTGCCTGTCTAAACTAGAAGGAACATGTGTCAGGCTGTTACAGTAATTATCACTTGCTCCTCAACAGAAGTAAATGTGCATTCAAATTGCCAACTAAATATCTTTTTCTGCCTAGAATCACACCATGAGTCTGTGTGCACACAGGAATTGTTGTCAGAGATTTAATTCATGTTTCTTCTATTTTGTAAGAGTTTGACTCGTAGGAAAGGATCAGCTCATGTGATAGGATTTGAAAAGTTTAAAAAAAAAATGCTGAGCAACAGTGAAAAAATATAAAGATGCCTATAAAGTCAAGAAAAAGAAAAGAAAAGAAACAACAACTATATTTGAAGACGACTGATAAAAAAAAAATAGGAGGCGAAGCATGTGTTGGAAACAGAAAAAGTCTTCTGGTAAGCAAACTAAAGAATTTTAAAAAAATATCTTCCAATAAAAAAAAAATTATCGAAAGATACATTCAAACAGTGTTTCAAGTACAAAACAACAACAGAGTCGACAGCAAAAACAAAATGTAATATAGACTCAGAAGTTAGGAAGAGTGACTTAACACGGAAAATAGATTTTAAAAACATTCGTCGAAAAATGTTTCAGAGAAGAGTGATGTTAAATTTGCTGAAGGATATGAAAAAATATAAGAAAAAAACGAAATTTTATAAGAAAAAGAAATTAATTGAAAGTATTGCTACCAAGGCATTAGAAATAAAAAAAAACTATTCATTTTAATTTTGAACAGGATGCGTAGATTAGATACATTAGTGAATGCAATGAAGTCACAAAGCAAAAGGAAAAGAGAAGTAAAAAAAAAAAACTTTTGTAAAGTGTTCTTAGGAGAATGGAAGCATAGTTCAAGTACTGAACCATTTTTTAATGAAGAGAGTTATCTTCAAAGTAATAGTTTGTTGCATGCAGTTGACACCAATGGTAGAGCTTATGAAGTTAAGGATGGTTGTGTCATGGAAAAGGAGAAAATGGTTCCAAGAAATGAGGAACAAGTGATGGCTGATGAGGTTATGGGAAGACGTCCTAAAGCACCAGTGTACACTTGGAATTGTAGTAGTATTTGTACTGTGCGTCAGGAATCTATTGATAAATTACGTGACTTTCTAAGAGAATATAGTAAAAAGAGTGTTAAACAGAAAATTAAGGTGCTTCAAAGACTAGATCCATGCAGAGTGAGAGAGAATACTGGTTTGCAAGGACATTCTCTGGCTTGTCTATCTAGGAAAGTGTGTCAAAGTGTTTTTCGGCATTTTAGGATGCTGGCTGTTCATCATACTGAAATGAGAAAGTTTGTGAGAACCTTGTATTTTGCTAAAAGTCCAGCACTAAAGTTAAATGAGTTGAATAATGCTTTGTTCCGTGGATCTGTATCAGATGTAGTGAAGGTTACTGATGAGATTCAGTTTTGTTACTTTGGTCCAGAGCAAGAAAGTGTAGAAAATGACACAGTGATTGATGAAAATGTGGAAGAGAATGTAGAACTCACTGTTAGTAAAATCTTTGAGGATGAAATGACAAAATTTACTATCATCTCTAATGAAAGACCAAATATTACTTGTATTTGTTGCCGGAGAAGCCATTACAAAAATCAAACAAGGAATGTTGATCTGTATAAAAAAAGTGAAAATGAAGATAATTATAAGTGGAAAGATTTTGCAACATATATATTTCTGGAAAATTGTTTTGATTTGGGTGAAGATCAGCGTATTTGTAAATACTGTTATAACAAGTTTGAAGAAAATAGAATGCCAGCTAGAGCTGTACATAATAATTTAGAATTGATTGATATTCCTCCAGAACTTTCTGATTTAAATACGTATGAGTCTATACTCATTCAATGTGTCCATCCGTTTCAGACCATAGTGCGTATGGAGCCAAAAACTGGTAAATTACCTCCTTCGGATTTACAAAGAGGTTTAAAAGGAAGAGTTGTCTATTTGCCATTGGATTTGAAAAAAAATATGGAAACCATTGATGCAGATACTTTGGAAACTGAACCATTAGTTATTCTGGTTAATGGTGTACCTACAAAGAATAAGAAAATTTGGCAGGAGCTGGTGGATGTACGAAAAGTACAAAGAGCAAATTTGTATTAGAAAAAAAATAATAAATGGTATGAAGCCATTTATATGGATGAAGATGAAGAAGAAATACTAGAAGACACAGGAATACCAACTGGGCAACTTGAAAAAGTGGATAAGTCAAAAGAAGAAGAATTTTATGAACATTTCAGCATACATCCTCTACATTCTAAAGAAGTTATGGGAAACGCTATTGATCTGTTTCAGATGAAGAAAGCACAAGGAACTCCCGTGAGTGTATGGGAGGAGAGCTTGGAAGCTCGTTGTTTTCCCCAGCTGTTTCCTACAGGAGAAGGAGGACGATATGATGAACGTCCAGTACAGATTCCTGCTTCTGAGTATCGGACTACAAGACTATATGCAGAAGATCCGAGATTTCGTCAAAGTATTTCTTATTTGTTCCATCTTTTATTTGAAAGTGACTTGTCAGCACTATCTTATGCAGTAAATCACATTTTGAAAACTGGAGTACATCTACGTAATGTGACTGCAAAGGATTTTATGAACAAAGTGCAACAGCGAGATGATCATTTGGAATCTCAATTGATCAATTTGATGGCTTGTCAGCGTGGGACGAATGAATATTGGTACCGACGCCATGGAGAATTGAAATGTATGTTACGGAATTTAGGAACTCCTACATGGTTCCTTACCCTAAGCTGTGCTGAGTACGCTTGGGATGATCTTCTGGATTTTCTTCGAGAGGCAAATTCAAATATTGAAAACATCCAATACAAGACAGCAGGAGAATTGTGCTCATTGGATCCGGTTAATGTTTGCAGATATTTCAATCATAGATTTGAGGCTATGATGTCCTTCATCTGCAATAAAAAAAATCCACCTCTTGGAGAAGTTGTGGATTTCTTTTGAAGAAAAGAGTACCAAGCCAGAGGTGCTCCTCATATTCATATGCTGTTGTGGATCAAGGATGCTCCAAAATTTGGAACAGATTCTGATGATGCAGTTTTAAGTTTCATCGAAGGATATGCAACATGTGCTATACCTAAAAGCACAGAAGAGAACAATTTAAAAGAGCAAGTTTTACGTTTCCAAAGTCATCGGTGTGGAAAATACTGTCGATGAAAGTACAAGAGTAAAGATAAATTCTACACAAAATGTCGATTTGGATTTCCACGACCTGTTCTTTCAAAAGGAAGAGTAAACAGTTTTATGTCAGCTGTGCGACATACTATTACAAGAAAATCGCCTAAAAATACCTACAATCTCAGAAGAAAAGAAGAGTCAAAATATATAAATGACTACAACCCAGTCATTTTATCCATGTGGAATGCTAACATGGATATACAGTATGTGGCTGACAATTCTATTTCTGTTGCTCGCTATGTCACATCTTACATCACTAAATCTGAGAAAACGGAATTGAAGGAAATGTGGGAAGAGATTTCTCACGAGAAGACTGTCAGTAAGAAGCTATACAGTTTCAGTTTAAAGATGTTATCGCATCGAGAAATTGGATCCTACGAATGCTCAGATAGGTTATCATCTGCAAGTCTGTACTCCAAATCCAGAAGAATAATTTGGGCAAGTTTAGGTCTTGCAGGAATGCGAAATCGGGTACTGAAATCTTTTCGAGAAATTGAGTATTTAGCAGAGTTCGAACCAGAAAGTACAGACATTTTAAGAACAAACATGTTGGACACATATTACCCACAAAGAAGTCATCACCTTGAGAACATGTGTCTCTATGAAGTGCTGCAGAACTTTATTTTTAAACGGAATGTCACAGAAGATATCAACAATGGAAAATATAAAGTCATTGGTGAGGAAGGATGTTTGGTGAAGCAAACAAAAGGAAGTTTGATAAATCACCGGAAGCTGAGTTGCGACACTCCTGATAAAAAGGAATTTTACTACTTGGCACTTTTGCAGCTGTTTAAACCATGGCGTTCAGAGGACGAACTACTTGGAGAATTTCAGAGCTATGAAGATTCCTTCAATGCTAACAAAGACAGCGTCGAATGCAGTACTTTCACAACTTATGTTCAAATGTTAAATGAAGAAATTGAACAAGAAGCAACAATTGCAGCTGAAGTAGCTAGAGACAGTTCTCAAGACAGTCAAAGTTCTGGGACATTCAGTCAAGATCCTCTAGGACAACCGATCATCAAAAATGAAGCAGCAATAGCTATGAACGAAGTGGAAACAGCTATGAATCAAGCTCAGGAAGATTTTGTAGACTTAACATATTTGGAGGAGCAACTGAATGAAGAACAAAAACAAATTTATGAAGAAGTCAGAGAAAAAATTGATCACGGATTACTACATATAAATAAAGAGTGCTCATGCACATCTTTTGAACCAATGAGAATGTATGTAAGTGGACAAGCAGGAACTGGAAAAAGTTTCTTAATTAATGTAATTAGAAGCTACCTACAGAAGAAAATGGATTCCATTTTGTCTTGTGTTGTTACTGCTCCAACTGGGTTAGCAGCGTATAACATCAAAGGAGTTACCTTACATCGTTTGCTAATGTTACCAGTAGAGCATGAGAACAAAATACAGTACCACAAACTAGCAGGAGAAGCATGCTTGGAAGTTTCAAGTGTATTGAAGAAAATGAAAGTACTCATTATTGATGAGGTTAGCATGGTATCAAACTTAATGCTTGCCTTTGTGCATTTAAGAATGCAGCAAATTCTGAAGACAGACTTTGACATCCTATTTGGAGGAAAACACGTCATAGTTTTTGGGGATCTTTTGCAACTTACTCCAGTTAAAGGACAACCGGTATTCCATACACTTACACATGAAGACACAAAAAAGTCATTAGGAAGTATAGGCAATGTAAATATTTGGACATATTTTGAGTATAAGGAACTCATTACCAATATGAGACAAGCCAATGATGAGGACTATGCAAGTATTCTGAAAGATATAAGAATTGGATTACTCACAGAACATGGCAGAAAAGCATTACAGAGTCGATTGCTGAGTAATTTGTTTCCAACAGAAGAAATAGTTCCAGAGAAAATATACAAGGAAATTGCAGAAAAAAATACTGTAATCTGCTTAATGCCAACACTACATGAATGCTCTGTATTCAATCAAGAACTTTTGAAATTGGAAAATGAAGAGATCATAAAACTGGAAGCTGTGGATAAAATAGAACATGAACAAATAACTGTTATATTGACAGGCAAATTGGGTACTAAATTGGATTCTCTGGAGAAAAACATTTCAAAAACAGCAGGTTTGGAAAAGAATCTTTATGTGTGTATGAACTGTAGAGTAATTTTAAGACGGAATTTGGATGTAGAGAAAGGTTTAGTGAATGGAGCTATGGGAAGAGTTGTGGGTTTTATTAATTACCAGAAAAAAGTTGGAATTGAATGTTTAAAAATAAAATTTGATCAGATACAAGAGGTTAAAGACATTTGTCGTTGTTCAGTTCGTTTCTTGCTTGTGAAAGACTTATCTGTGCGTAGGAAGCAGTTTTCGTTTTCTCTAGCATATGCTGTAACTATTCACAAATCTCAAGGATTAACTGTTGATAGTGCTTTTGTAAACATTGGATCTACTGTGTTTAAAGAAGGTATGGCATATGTTGCTTTGTCACGCGTGAAAAAATTATCTGGTTTATTCATGATAGACTTTGATGATTCAAAAGTAAGTGCTGATGCAAACTGTGTAAAGGAGTATAATAGATTAAGAAGAAGCTATGCTCCTCATTTAGGTCAGTATCCTGTGTTTGAAAAACGTGTTGTTTGTCGGAAAAGGAGATTTGAGAATATCTGTAATGAGGGTGTACAGAAGAGAAAACAAAAAGATAGTGATGTGACTGCAAGCAAAAAGAAAAAGGACAGTGTGGAAGAGGTTGTTGGTTGTCATTTTGAAAATAGCTCTGGTGTCAACTGCTACGCAAATGTAGTGCTGAATGTTGTATTTTATCTTGATTTTTTGCAAGAGCAGATAACACTAAATCACGAAAAAAGATTCTGTTCTTTGCTGAGTCTCCTCTATGAGAAGCTGAGTAATGATAAAACTAAAATAGAAAGTGCTTCTGATGTTAGAAATCTTTTAGATGTATGTTCTGGACGTACACAGTTTACACAAAATGTCCAGCAAGATGCACAGGAATTCTTGATGTATATCCTGATGGTACTGGAAGATGAAGGGGTAGAAGTAGAAAATTTATTTGGTGTCTCTTATAAATGGGAACATTGTTGTGATAACTGTATGAACACAAGCAGTAGTAATGTTGATTCTGAAAGGTTCATATATTTACCATTACCAGAGAGTGAAACAGTGACTTTTAGTAAATTAGTTAAAGATGCTAATCACAAAATGGAATGTTCTCAATGTAAATCAGACATATTGTCAACGTTATTTTTAAACAAATATGGACAGTATGTAATTTTAATGATGCAGCGTTGTAGAGCTGATGGTTCAAAATTGGACACTTTAATAAAGAAGTTTACGGGACAACAATTATCAATATCTGGAAAAACTTTTGTTGTAGTTGCAATAATTTTTCATGATGGACCTTCTATAACTTCTGGTCATTACACAGTTTATCTTAAATGTGAAAAAGGATGGACACTGTGTAATGATTCTCAATTGATTTTCAAGCAACGTTTGCCTTATGATTTACCCAATTGTTACCTAATTTTTCTGAAACCAAAATTTTAAATACTAACATCATCATTGGAAGAAAGCATTATTAAAATTTAAAAGGATTTGAATTGGATATTTCGCTCAAAAGAGATTTTAAACTTACCATTTGGCCGTAAGGAAAGGTAAAACAAACAATTGTGGACTTCTTTGACAGATATTATTTTGGAAAATGTTCTTTTGTAACAAGGTTTACAGACGTTATTTTTTGGAAATTGTTATTCTTCTTAAAAGGTATTTTTAACATTTCTATTAAGGTATGTTTTAGTGAGGATACATTTGGGTCTTTTTTAAACAATCTTTCAGATTGTTTTTTTTTTTTGCCCGCTGTTAAATGATGAATACAATTGATTTCACTATTTTCAGTGAAAATCAAAACATTCTGAAAACAGCAAAAAAAGGGCAAAAAATTGCTTTGCTAAATATGAAAAAACATGTACTGTTTAATAGTGTATTGTTGAATAGTAATACTTTTTTTCTTTTTTTCAGAACTAGAAAGAAAATTTAGAAGATGTTCTTCAGTTATCTTTGCAATTAAATAAAAACATTTAATTCTAAATTATTTATTTTGATGGTCAGGTAAGTTTAACATATCTGAATGTGTCACTGGTTTCGTTTCATGCTTCTTTTTATTCACCTCTCCTTACTCTACTTTTCTCATTTCTCTTCTCACTCTCTCTTCCTGCTTTACTACTCTTTTGTAACTTCCTCACTCCTTCTATACTACTCCCCTACCTTTACTACCTCCATCACTAATTTTTCATCCATGTTTCTTTTTCTGTAGCCATATATCTTAGTCTTTTTAACTGTGTTACTCCTTGTCAGTTGTTTGCTCTCTGTGTCTGTATCTGTCACTCTTGGTTTGTCTGTTTTACCCTTAATTTCCTTAACATCTCTGGGGCACATTTACAAGCCACCTGTGCCACCACTACGTCAATATTCTTGACGAACTAGTTGCGCAGGGTGCTTTTCCATATTTACAAGGAGAGGATAAGCCTCTTTGTGTGTCTTTTCCTCTCCTTGTAAATACAGGCAATTCTAATGCAGCACTAAAATGAGCTATTATCTTTTTTGGGTACCTATACATAAATACTGATGCAGAGTTTAAAGTTTAATAGGAAGACTCTCTTCCCTTCATCTGTGAAATGTACACCATCTCTTTTTTAATTACTTTGCCATTCCCCTCTCTTTCTCAGGGAGTCCCTGAAGGTTTACTAAAGGTGAAAAAAATGTTTGGTTTTTTTTAAAAAAAAACCCATTGGTTGCGCGCTGGGTGCGCGCACTCTAAAAAAAAAAAAAAGAAATAGATTCTAAAAAACAAGTTTTTGTGTTTTGATTTTAGGTGGCTCTAAAAAGAGCCCTTGAGTTAATGTAGGGACAGAGAAGGAGAAAAACGAAAAAAAAAATAAGAAAATGATGGCCTTTCGCAAAGATGCTCCTCAAATTTTCTTTGAATGAGATCAATACTGCTCTCACCCAAAGAAATAAGAGAACCACAATCCATGCAGTGTGTACTCATCCTCCCAAAACAAGGACGAATATCCAAAGGTGTGGAAGAAGGTGAAGGCACCACTGCAGAAGAAGTGCTCGCCTGAGCTGCCGAAGATGTGCTCGGCTGAGCTGCTGCAGATGTCGTCGGCTGAGCAGATGGAGGGTTTGCTCCAGAAGCTCGACGAAAAGTCACTGGATGCATTGCCTCAACGTGCCTCGTCATAGTATGAATACTTAAAGAATACTTCTTGTTAGGATTCCCACGTGACAAGACGCGCTGACACAGTTTGCAAGTGACCTTTGGTGCATTCACCTTCTTTTGTCCCTCTGGAAAAGTGAAAAACTGCCATATGAAGGAGTCTTTCTGCTTCCTCTGCCTCTGTCTCTCAAGAGTGTCCTGTTCACTCTCAGAAGATGGCTGCTGCTCTGCCATTGTATCTCAACACACAGATTAGCTCCTTCTCCTAGGGAATCAGAACTAACAATGAGGGGGGTGGGTGTGGTTTTGGAAGAATCTGGAACTGAAAGTACTTTGAACCAATGAAAAGTGATGTTTCTGGATCACATGACTTCCCATGAAGGGATTGGGTGTGGTGTTGAAACAATCTGAAACTGAAAGTAATGAAAACCAATTAAAAGTGTTGTTTTATTCATCACAAACCCCGAGGTGCGCGCACCGAGCAAACTCCCAGCGCGCACGGTGCAATTACGCATGCGCAAACGCGTATGCGCGCATGCGCTTACGTACTATGCGCGTACGTAACGAGCATACGCAGCACGCGCATATGCGTAAACGTCAGCGCGCGTACTCTACGCGTATACGGAAGTGTACCGTGTGGAGTACGTACGACGCACGTAAGCATGCGTACGTACGCATGCGTACTAGGTGCGCGCTCCGAGCGCGCAGTAAAACGTATGTATGCGTACGTAAATAACGTATGCCGGAATTCATAAAAAATGTATGCAAACGTACTAGGTGTGCGCTCTGAGCGCGCACCCTAAGAATTTATATAAAAAAAAAAAGTGGACATAACTTAATAGAAGATATTAACTATGCTGTTCAACTTTATCATAATTAAAACTTAAACAAAAATGAGCCACACCAAATTAAAGGATACAGATAATATATAAATGTATACGTAGGGAAATTTTTGAAAAAGAAATATTTAATAAATATAATTAAAAAATTCAAAAATTAGCATTTAAAAAACCTTGCAAATTCACTGAAAAAATCATAGGTTTCACACACGTTATAGTTAGGAATTAGCATTTAAAAAACCTTGCAAATTCACTGAAAAAACCATAGGTTTCACACACGTTATAGTTAGGAATTAGCATTTAAAAAACCTTGCAAATTCACTGAAAAAACCAGAGGTTTCACACACGTTATAGTTAGCTGGACATTTTACTCGTAAAAAAACAATGAAATTCCCCCGTTATAGTTAGTTCAGCTAACTATAAGTCGCGCGCCAGCAATCCACTGCTGATGACGTCACATATTACATCACTCATGACATGGTCAGTGACATCACTGATGATATCTCAAATGACATCACTGATGACATCACTGTTGACATCATCCTTGTGATAGAGTAATACATCTTCTCACACTCTAATATAACCTTTGATACACCGACTAAAAATTTAAGAGTTCCATTCTCAAAACCATACATACTCCAATACCAATAACTACATACCCAATTATTAACTCTTAGGTCTACATACACCTCCACTCATTCACCTGTACAGTCACTCATACTTACAGTCACTCCATACAAAACTATCATATGCATTTATACACCTATATAGACACTCATACACCACCAATCATCCATAGAGGTACTCTCACACCTAGTCAGTCATGCAAATAATCACACTCCAATTTACTCACCTAGGCAGTGAAACACACTCAAGTTCACTTACTCATAAAAATAGTATCACATTCTTACGCTCTTATAGAATCATTGATACAAGCACACACTCATCCATACAGTCACTATCACAATCACACACTCTCACATCTACCCACTTATATACTCTTACACACATATATACTGCCTTTCACATATGTAGTTAGTCACAAATGTACCACTGACATATACATTCAATCCCTAACACACCCATACATTCACTCACTCAACCATACAGTCCATCACAGATGCAGTCTTAAAACCATGCACCAATAGAATCACCCACTCACACATCTATGCATAGAGTGACACACACCCTACCCACACAAACACTCATGAACCCATACAGATACTTAGACAACCAATCAATTACCCATATAGAGACTCATATAGCTGTTCTCAAAACCATGCAGCCACTTATACACCAACATACAGACACATACACACATTTACACAGTTTACTCACTAGTCTGCAGTAAGATACATTTAACTTAAAGAATCATGTTATGCACCACAGAAAATCATCCATTTACACATTTGTACACCCACTCATTCTTAAACAGGCCTTTCCCTATATATATTAAACATATTGAAATTTTTCAAAAACACATACTCACTGGATGATGTCATCAGTGATGTAATCAGTGATGTCATTTGAGATGTCATCAGTGATGTCATCAGTGATGTCACTGACCATGTCATGAGTGATGTAATATGTGACGTCATCAGCAGTGGATTGCGGGCGCGCGAGTTATAGTTAGCTGAACTAACTATAACGGGGGAATTTCATTGGTTTTTTACGAGTAAAATGTCCAGCTAACTATAACGTGTGTGAAACCTCTGGTTCTTTCAGCGCATATATATATATATATATATATACACATATATATATTCACTGAAAAAACCATAGGTTTCAGGCACGTTATAGTTAGGAATTAGCATTTAAAAAACCTTGGAAATTCACTGAAAAAACCATAGGTTTCAGGGGCGTTATAGTTAGCTGGACTTCACTCGTACAAAACCATTGAAATTCCCCCGTTATAGTTAGTTCAGCTAACTATAACTCGCGCGCCCGCAATGCACTGCTGATGACGTCACATATTACATCACTCATGACATGGTCAGTGACATCACTCATGACATCACTGATGACATCTCAAATGACATCACTGATGACATCACTGATAACATCATCCAGTGAATGTGTGTTTTTCTTAAAATTACATATGTTTTATATATGTATATCTCAAGGTCGATGGGAGAATAAATGGGTATATAAGTGTCTAAATGGATGATTTGTTTTTGAAAAATTGATTGTATAACTGACTGATTAAGTGTATCTTAGTGAATACATGGCTTAGTGAGTAATGTTTAAATATGTAAATATCTGTATCAGTCTCTCACTTTGTGTATAAGTGGCTGTATGGGTTGGTGAGTAGCTACATGAGTGTCTATATAGGTTATTAGTTGGTTTTTTGAGTATCAGTATGAGTATCTGAGTGTCTGTATGGTTCGGTGGGGGGTATTACGTAGTGCATAGGTGCATGAATGAGTGACTCACTGTTTGTATGTGTTGAAGACAGCATGTGTGCAGGACTGTATGTGTGGATGAGTGTGTGCATGGGTGTGTTAGTGAGTGAATGACTGTCTCAATAGTGTCTTTATGAGTAACTACATATGTTTTAAACTAGTATATGTGACTATTGGTGTATATAAGTGAGTATATGTGAGAGTGAGAGATTGAAAGAGTTCCTGTATGAATAAGTATGTGTTTCTATAAGTGATTGTTTAAAAGACTAAGTATGTGTAAGTTTCTGTAGAAGTAAGTGTGGTGGTGTGTGTATAACTGTATATGCAAGTAAATGGATGTTTGATTCTTTATTAGCATGAGTGACTATGTGTGTGAGTAACTCTATGGATGAGTGGCGTTGTGTAACAGGATGTATAGTTGTATGAGTACAAATGAGTGAGTACATGTATGAGTGACTGTATAGGACTGTTGGTGAATGAGTGGATGTGTATGTGGATCTTAGAATTACTGAATAGGTTGTTGTAACTGATATTGGTATGTCCATTGTTTTGAAAATTTTAGTTTCTATTTTTGAATGTGTGTATCAAAGATTATATTAGGGGGAGAGGAGGTCTGCCACTCTATCACAAGGATGATGTCATCAGTGATGTCATTTGTGATGTCATCAGTGATGTCATGAATGATGTCACTGACCATGTCATGAGTGATGTAATATGTGATGTCATCAGCAGTGCATTGCGGGGCGCGAGTTATAGTTAGCTGAACTAACTATAACGGGGGAATTTCAATGGTTTTGTACGAGTGAAAAGTCCAGCTAACTATAACGCCCCTGAAACCTATGGTTTTTTCAGTGAATTTCTAAGGTTTTTTAAATGCTAATTCCTAACTATAACGTGCCTGAAACCTATGGTTTTTTCAGTGAATTTCAAAGGTTTTTTTAAATGCTAATTTCTAACTATGCCTACAGAGATAGGACATGTGAAGAAAGAAGAAAAAACGCACAGAAAGAAAAAAAAGAAATGCAGAAAGAAGCAACAGAAGTCCTCAAAGACGAAGAAAAGTGCAGGAAGAAGGATAACGTGCAGAAAGAACAAACAGAAGAGCAGAAAGAAGCCTTGTTGCAAAATCATCCTGTACCCTCAACTTTTTCAGACGGATACTGGTGGTAACTGAGTCTGACTAACCAGTCCTAGAGCCAGTGCTATGTTAAAAGACACTCAGAATACAGTGAAAACACCTACATACACTAGGGAACACTATGCGTTGGGGTCCCCCTGTGATTAGCATGACCTCCTCTGTAAGCCCCTAGTATATATTAGGGCAGGGGATTAAAACTACCTCTTAAAACGCGCCACAGGGCATGTTTGCACATGTCACCTCAGGCCCCGTCCCCTCCCTTCCCCACTGTGTAAACACGCCCTATGGCCATTTTAAGTTGGGAGATTAAGTCTCCTTGAATCCTGAGGGCCCCTAGGGTCCAACTAGACCACTAGGTACCTCCAGTAAGCGCCACAGAGCTGCGTTGCAGAGAGATGTAAAAAGGGGCACGGCCTAGACCACCTCTCTGCAACGCAGCGCAGTGGCGCTTACTAGAAGCACCTGGTGGGCTAGTTGGGCCCCAGGGTCCCTCAGGATTGAAGGGGAATTATTTCCCCAACTTAAAACACGCCACAGGGCTTGTTTGCACACGTTAACTCAGGCCCCGTCCTCTCCCTTCCCCACTGTGTAAACACGCCCTGTGGCCGTTTTTTAAGTTGGGAGATTAAGTTCCCTTGAATCCTGAGGATCCCTAGGGGCAAAATAGCCCACTAGGTACCTCCAGTAAGCGCCACAGAGCTGCGCTGCTCCCTGGCGCATACTGGAGATACCTGTTGGGCTAGTTGGCCCTCAGGGACCCTCAGTATTGAAGGGGAATTAATTCCCCAACTTACAACTGGCCAGGGGGCGCGTTTGCAGAGTGCTGCAAGGAGGGGGCATGGCCTCTGGCGCGATGCCGGTCTTTTATTTATTTAATTTTTTTAAGAAGGAGGGCTGTGTGGCCCCCCTTCTTTTTCTAATTTACGGGCCCTGGGGACCCCATCCCCCAGGGCCTGCACCCTAATTTTTTTTTGTTGAAAAAAATAAATGTGGCCCTCCCAAGGCCTTAATCGGCCCCGGGGACCCCAACCCCCGGGTCATGGCCTTTTTTTTTTTTTAATTCTTTAGGAGGGGGCTGCGTTGCCCCCCTCCTCAGGCCACTTATGGCCCCGGGGACCCCATCCCCCGGGGCCGGCCTTTGTTTTTTATTATTTTAAAAAAATATATATTTATAGAAACACCTAGGACATGCTGGACAAGCCGTACGTACCTATCACCATGACGATTTGTGTGATATTCATTAAAAGGCGACTATGCATAGAATGAATCCACATGGAATGTATTTACACCGCTAGTGAAGCTCTGACGTGTCTGACGCCCTACCGTGCCTAATCCCGGCGCCCCCGCCGGTGGGTACTCTCCAAGTAGACACCCTTGTCATTTATTTATACAAACATGGGTAGCTATTGGCGGGCACATTTAATATACACGCACACCAAGCCATTCAAAGGGGATTCGACAAAAATTCGACCAAGCTATGCAAGAAACCCCCCTCACGGTTAATAAAATACACATCCACCGCCGGATGTGTAATACTTTTTATTTTACTCTCTGGAAAGGAGACGAACCTCACTTGAGAGTCACAGCGTGCTCCTGGCTGAGCCCAATACTGTGTTACACCCACCAGTGCCCGCCGAGTGCCTCACACCTCTGTGTTGTATTCCACGAGCTAGTGCGTATACTATGACACTCTCTAGCCCATGTGCACTGTAACACCACCCCGTGAATATGTCATGCCACACTTGCCTTCGCACAGGTTATATTGCCCTATCAAACGTGCCTTCCTCGATGCCTATGTTATAACGCACAGCGCTATGCCATACATATTACAATCTGGGATCAATATCTTTGTCACAGTGCATATGCAACGTTACACTCCCCAGCACATATTTTATATTACAACTTTGGAGACTAGTTAGGTTACACAACACTGCCCTGTGCATATTAGACTCCAAGGCGCATATCGCATAGCACGCGCTAGTGCCTGTGCTATCTCGCGCTCTTCATTGAATCTGTCATTGCGCACAATGTATTGCATATTATATTTCACGCCCCGGTTCATCTTATATCACACTTTTTGGTGCATAGTTTATACCATATACTATATCTAGTTTTCATTATCAATTGTGCTCGCAGGACTATGTTCTATATAACACTGCGTCCACCTACCCTTTTCACAGGCATTACATTTTGCGATGGGGGTGGAGGGTCAGGGGGTGTTTCTGCCCTCTTCTTCCTGAATAAAAGTGAGATTATGCTGCATACTTGTTCATATTTTAAGTAGTTTGCACAGACACACATTTTAAAAACAATAAAGTTCCTAATACCCACCTTTTCTGAACAGTTAGCTTGCTACCCCATCCACCTCCTCCCTATCCTCTGCTGTCTGAATCCATGGACTAGCCTCCTCCCTCCTGCCATGCATGGTCTGATGTGCTGCCACTGCCCTCCATTTAGCATGATGTACTAGTCCACTCCTCCTGCCCTCCATTGCCCAATTCTATGCCCCATCATTGATCTTCTGCTTAGCATCTGTGCTTAGCTTGCTGCCCCTATTCTCCTTCCCCCTGCCCTCTGATGTCTTTGTGCATGCCCCTGCTCCATCCTTTTTGCCCACCATGTTCCATGGACCTGCCACTCCTATCTACTCTGAGTGTTCTGTTGAGCTGCCACTCCCCTCCCACCTGCCTAGCATTGTCAGATGACTGTAACCTGTCCCTGCCACCTCCACCCTGCCTGTCCACATGCCATGCCCCTATCCCCTTCCTCCTGTCCTCCATGGTCCATTTTACTGCCACGCCCTTCTGCCCTCCCTGGTCTGTTGTGCTGCAACTGCTCCTCCTGCCTGCCCCGCGCAGTCTGTTGTAAGGCCCCTTCCCCTGAACTCTCTTGTCTGTGCCCAGTTCCTGACCCTCCCTTCTATCCTCCATGGTCCTTTGTGCATGCCCCTGCACCCTCATTCTTGCCCATCATAGCCATTGTGCTGCTACTAACCCTCCCGCTTGCCATGCATGGTCTTCTGTGCTGCCATGGCCCCTCCCACCTTCCCTGTGTGGTCAGCTAGCTGCCCCTGACCCCCTCCCACCTTCCCTCCATGGTCTGTGTGTATGCCATCATAGTCTCATTTTTGCTCTCCATGGTGTGTCTTGTTTCTAGTGCCCATCCTGACTGACCTCCATGGTCATCCTGCTGCTCCTGCCCTGCCCCCTTGCCCCCAGCCCTCTGTTTCCATGTGCAGACCCCTATTCCCTCCCTCCTGGCTTGTCTGTTCCATTGTAATGCCCCTGATCCGCCCCTCCTGCCCTTTATGGTCTGTAATGCTGCAGCTTTCTCTCCTGTCTGTTCATTATGGTCAGCTAGCTACCATTGCCTCTTTCCCCTCTGTTCTCTGTTGTCCATGTGCATGGTCCTGTCCCCTCCCTATTGCTTTCTATGGATTGTTGTGCTGCACTCCCGTCCCGCATGCGCTGTGTGGTGTATTGTGCTGCTGCAAACCCTGATGCCTGCCCTGTAGGGTCAGTTTGGTGCACCTCTCCATGTCCCTCTTGTCCTCTGTTATCCGAGTCCATGTCCCTACCCCAATTCCTCCTGCCTTCCATGATCCAATGTACCATACTTGCAAACATTTTGAACTTGGTAAGAGGGAGATTTTGAAAAAAAACTGGGGTATTGATTTTTACCTTTGAGTTACATTGAAAAAGAGGAGATTGTAGACAGGAGACAGATCAAATAAAGCCCATCTGAGCTTAAAAACATTGGACGTTTCCTGGCTGAAACTGGTCTGTTGGCATGTATGGTTGTACTACCACTGCCTCTTCCTTCTGCCCACAATGGTCTATTATATTGCCACAGCCTCTCTTGCCAGTCCTGTATTGTTGGTTTGTTGCCCCTGCCCCCCTTTCCACTGCCCTCCATAGTCTGTTGTGCTGCCACTGCCCTTCCTGCCTGCCCAGTGTGGTCAAATTGTTGCCTCTGCACTCTCCTACCTGCCTTCAATTTTCAGAGTCCGTGCCCCTGGCCTCTGCCTCTCAAAAGTATCCCAATGAACAACTAGATTGCTAACATTCTATATTTATTACAAAAGTGTGGAACGCCTGACGTCATCTTGATGTAATCAAAACTGTAATACCTAGAGTATTTCCTTTAGAAATTACATATATGAGAGGGTCTTATTTGCATCAAAATTATGGTTAGTGCTCTAAAAAACTAAAATGAGGACATATTTTCTGAGTTTTCAAATAGTGACAAAGAACTTTTAAATTATTTGTAATCTTTATGTTTTTTTATCCAGTTGACCACTTGATTAAATGTTGCACCTAGGTGAGAGGATGTGGTGTTACTTCCAGAGCTGCAGACTTTGCAACTGGGGAACCAGGTTGGAGTTTCTGCTTCAGCTCAACATTCTGTGATTCTGGTCAAATCACTTAATCTCCCCATGTCTACAACCAAAATGAATTTGATCTTGTGTGATGTAACCAATGCTCATGTAAAGCACTCCAATACCTGACAAGTCTGCACTATATAAAACTGCAAATACACAAACAATACGTGTTTTGCACACTTCTGTCATTGGGCTACATGTAGGCTACATCTGGGTGATATTTGTGCTGCATTTGGGCTCTTTTGTCTCTGGTGGCCATCTTGGGCGATTTATTTGTTATGAAGTTTCCTAATTTCCTCATTTACTGCAGTCTCCTCAGTAGGAAATGCTTTCAGTTTTTTACTTTGATTCCATCAAGAAGGTATTCAGATATGTCACACATTTGCCATAAATTCAGAATGTTAGCACTCTAGTTGCTTATTAGATCACTGTAGTAAAGCTACTGCTCACCACGGAAGTCTGCTGCTGGTATTAAAAGTGCATGTTTCAGTCTGCATATCAGAATTTTTTAATGAAATAGAAGAGGATTTGAGAAGTCACTCAAAATGTGCCCTAATTTTTCTTTCTGCAGCACTAATCATACTTTCTATGGCAAAATGAACCCCCTCGTTTTGTTCCTTTTTAAATTAAATGTTTTAAGAGTTACCACTTTATTCCAACCAAGATGGCTTCAGGTGTGCCATACGTTTGTCATAAGTAGGACTGTTAGCGCTCTAGTTGTTCTTTAGAACACTCTGGGAAGCTGCAGTAGAACACAAAGGAATCAACTGACAGTCTCTGCCCTTGTTGGTTGTACATGTTTTACTGAGAATGTCAGACTTCATTCTCACATGACTGAGAGAGATCATGTGAATTTACAGAAAATATGCTCTCAGTTTAGCTTATAGATCACCTTCCAAACCTCTGTGGGAAAAGCATGAGAAAATAGTTTTCTCTCAAACATGATTCATGATATCACAGCAGAAGGCTTTTTCACATGGTAAAATCACCTTAGAACACACCACAATTCCTAAAATGAGTATGGTACCATCAACAAATGATTTATAATGTAACTAAAGTCTTAAAACTTTCTATTAACTGCAATGCTTTTTAATGAGGTGCTATCATGTATATTGGTCCCAAGATGGCTGCCAACACTTCTTGGATGAAGTGCTGACAGCCAATCAGATCTTACGATGAGATGTGTGGTTAGGCTCCGCCCAGATATATATGTGATTTTACTTTTGATTTTCTCAGGAACTACTGAAATGATTTACACCATTTAAGCAAAAGGCACGAGTCTGAACTGAGGACTACCTCTTTGCCAAATTTGGTGTAATTCCGTTCAGCACTTCGGGCTGTAGCTGCGTCAACAGGTCCTATGGGAAAATGCATGGGGATAAAGCGTTTTGGGACACCCCTTTTTTCTCAGCCCCCGCTTGATGAATCACCGTCAAACTTTCAGGATAGGAGCGGACCGGAGCTGGCCAAAAGTTTGGAAACTTTTGCGAAGATTCATCAATCGACGCCAACGTTATTCCAAATAGAATGTTGCGGATTTCCTATGGAAAATAGGTCCTAACTATAACTTCCTACTGGCGACTGAGTCACGTGGCAGAATGGTCAAAAGCACGCACGTATGCACTTTGCAATACAATCACTCACACCTGTGAAATGAAATGTGCCGCTTTCTTTTAGAAATAAACACCATGTATCCTGAAATTGGGACTCAGCGTTTCATTCTTGCCTATATATATATATATATATATATATATATATATATATATATATATATATATATATATATATATATATATATACATGTACATATATATATATGCATATATATGCATATATATATATATATATATATATATATATATATATATATAAAATCACCACCGCCGCTGCAGTCGCCCCGGGTGCTAGAACTCCAGCGCTGGTGGCTTGGCAGTTCGGGCTGGACTGTTCCCATGAGGCACAGGGTCAAGACTGATTTGCATATGGCTGGGTTCAAACTGGAATGGCATGGTGAACAAAAATACTATGGATTTAGGCCCAGATCTCTGTACTGGGGTGAATGTATGACATTGTTCCGCATTCTGTCCATCAACAGTTGTTTTTGCGCTAATCATGAAAGCACAACGGCGACGATCTTCAGAGGACAGTGCAGGAGGGTCTACACATTAAAGCACTTTGTCTTGACAAACTTCCGTGTGCGCTCTCATATCTGGCGCCTGAAGATCGTCGCCGTTGTGCTTTCATAGATATATATATATATATATCTTAAACTATGTTTTTGGTAGTAGGAATATTGCTCGGCATTAAGATCACAGTACAGAACACTGGTCCCCACCAGGGTAGTAATTATTAATATTAAAAAAAGGGTGCATATATTAAATAAACGGCGACTTTCTCACAGTTTGATAAATAGTGGTATGACAGCTGATTTAGAGACAAGAACTCAGGATTTATTAACATTTTCTGGGAACCCCTATCATTGGGAATTTATCTACAAGGGCTCAATATTAATCCTGATGCATGCTGTGACACAACGTTTGAACTCAGTAAATTGGTAAGGTGAGATAATGCCGCATAGTATAGGAATCACATTTAGGCTAAGAAAATGAAATATCATATAAATAATTTAGCTGTAAAATATTTTCAACAGATATAATGAGAACTACGAGGATTCTGATTACTAATTTCCTATGAACCTACAAGATGGAGATGATTTGATCATCATTTTAAAGTACATTTACTCTATATTTAGATAATGTACATTGCTGAGGAATAAATTTGCTATGTGAAAATAAAATAGTGGTGAATTGTTATTCACAGGAAACAATTTTGAGACGACTGTCATATTTCATGCCTAGAACATTAACATTTGTATTCCGTGGAATTAATACACAGAGAGAAAGAAAAATTGCTCTTGAGGTAATCACTTGCTAATCTGGATATGAATTATTTACGTGATAAACTAAATAACTTGTTAAGGTCAGGTTAGGTATGGGTCACTGCTATAAACATATTCTAAAGGGAACCACAGCATTACACATTACAACAACTATTTATGTAATGTATAATAACGGGGCTACAGTTTTGTCCCATGGATAGGCCATTGCAACTACTAGTAATGTGATGTATGTGCAATGTGTTATGTGAACTAATAAAATAATTAAGCTGTGTATATATGGTTAGGATGAATAATAATACATTTGGACCGGGCAATACGTTATTTCGTTACTAATTTGTATTCCTTTTTACTGCATAATAATGAGTGATTGTTACAATCTTTTATTAAAATGTACTTATGTATAATTTCTGTATTTCTATAACAGTCTTGGAGAAGGGCAGTGTGCTCGAACCACGTGTCCGCTGTATTTGCTGTATAAGAGAGATACAACAAGTGATCCCAGTCAGACTAGTCAGAAACAGCATTACATCAAGCAAAAAGTTGGGGTAACCATAAAAGCAGATCCTACTTTCCTACATATATAATATATATATTACTCTACTGGCAGTTCTCAGTAGGTAGTTAAAGTAGGCACCTAGTTTCCATAGGATTTTTTACTTGCCTATAACTTTGGTGTCTTTTGACCAATCTTCATTAAATTTTGCCAAAAAGTGTCAAAGTAGGTTCTGCGTGTCATGGAAAGTTTGGAGGTGATTCGTGCAGTGGGGACCAAGAAATAGGGGTGTGAAAAAAGGGTACATTTGTATTGTTAATTCCCATAGCAATGTATTGTCGAACCTACAGCCTGAACCGCTGGACAGAATTACACCAAATTTGGCAGAAAGGTAGATGTTGTTACGCAGTTTGTGCATATTGTGCTTTTTATTATTTGGTAGAAATCTGTCCAGTAGTTTTTGAGAAATTTAAGCTGAAAATTATAGATATATACCTGGCTGTAGAAATTTCGCTGTGGTTTTGCGATGAATCGCGAATGGGAGCACCAACGGGAATGCTTAGATTGGGTGGATGCAACCTGGATAGAAAGTTGCAGCCAACATTTTATCATCCGGGAATGGTTCCAGGGGCTGAACATTTGTGGGAAAGCTAACATTAGGTGTCAGGGTGGAGATACTCTGACCCCATGTTTGAGAAATGGGTGTGTTAGTGACACAAGTTATGTGGCCAAAATTGATTTATTTAATCATGCACAAAATCCACGGCGATGACGCAACCGCCAGCGTGCTCCCCGTGTACAGTCGCAGGGATGTCGTGACTATCACGAAGCCATTGCGCATATTGGCGGAAAAATAAATATATATATCTGTACACACTCGCCGGTCACTGTCACAGACTTATGTATCTACTCACATATCCACTCAGATACTCATACACCCACTCACATATCCACTCACACACACTTCTACATCCAGTCACATACCCACTCATATACTCATGCACCCACTTACATACCCATTCAGGTACTTATGCACCCACTTACACACTCACTCAGAGAGTGACACATCCATGTACAGACCCACTCAGAGACTCATGCACCTACTTGGAGTCTCAGTCATAGACTCATGCGTACAGTCTTATACCCACTTAGAGACTCTTACACCCACTCACAGACCCACCTGGGCACTCATGCTCCTACTCACAGACCCACTCAGATACTCATGCACCCACATACAGACTCACTCGGAAAGTCACACACCCATGTACAGACCCAATCAGATACACATGCACCCATTTACAGACCCACTCACACACTCACATATGAACTTACAGACCAATTGAGATCCTCATACACCCACTCACAGATCCACTGAGATACTCATACACCCACTCACACACCCATACAGTCACTACCACACTCAGTCACAAACCCTCTCAGAGACTTATGGACTCAGTCAGTCACTCATACACTCAGAAACTCACACAGCCACTCACAAAATCACTCGGATATACATGCACCCACTCACAGACCCACCCAAACACTATCCTTCCCAGTCACTGACCCACTCAGACACTCATCCATGTGCCCATTCACTCACCCATTCAGAGACTTAGGCTCTCACTCACAGACTCATTGAGACACTAATACACCCACTCACAGATCCACTCAGACACTCATACATCCACTCACAGACCCACTCAGACAGTCACACGGCCATTCATAGACCCACTCAGAGACTTATGCACCCAGTCAGTTATACACCCAGAGACTCATGTACCCACTGACAGACCCATGCACCCACTGACAGAACCACTCAGACACTCACACTGCCAGTCATGGATCCACTGGGAGACTCATACACTCACTCATCGATCCGCTCATATACTCATGCACCCACTCACTCACCAACTCGGACACCCACTTAGACACTCCTGTATCCACTCACAGATCCAGTCAGAAAGTCATATGCTTACTAACAGATGCACAAAGGCACTCATGCATCTACTCACAGATTGAATGAGAGACTTACTCAACCAATCACAGACCCATTGTGATACTGATGCACCCACTCATAAATGTACTGAGGCAGTCACGCATTTTGGTACAGAAGTATTGATGGACTGATGCACCGTCTCACAGATCCTCTCAAATACTTGTACAGTGAATGAGAGATGTAGTGATACAGTGATGCATGCAGTCATTGATTACATTGAAAAAGTTATGCACTGTGTTATAGAGATATTAAGGGAGTTGTACATGCTATTATACAGTCATCTAAATAGTAATGTGTTTAGTGTGATAGTTATAATCCATTTTGCAGTTATAAATTTTGAATGTGGTGGTGGCTATTGAATGTCTGCATTTGTTTTGTCATTTCACGAAGTATTCGTGGTGACCGCGGCTACCGATATCATCGTGACGCCCGGCGCCACCGCAAAAATGGAAAATAGTCTTTGAAGTCGAGTTTTCTGGAAAATCATTACAAAAATATGAGTTTGCACACTAATAAAGCTCTACCGTCAAATATACTGTAGAATATGTCTATATATGTTTTACACTTTGTACAAGCCAGGTGCTCTTCGTGACTACCGACGGCACCGTGATGACCTCCGTAGTTGCAAATATAATTTTTTTGTTGTAAAGGTGGTTTTCTCCAAAATTGATCACAGAAAGAAAAGTTAAAACAATATCTTGCTAAATATTTAGACAAACTTTATTTGAAAAATGTCTTTAAGTGTATTTTTCAGTATGTGAAATACATTTACTGATCACAGATTCTCCACAGTAAATGCGACAATGTTGTGCCCTCTCAAAAAATTGTTACAAATAAAACCAGCTAGTTATGTACTTTCTGAAAAACACAAACCAAAACAAAAATGAGTGGTATTATATATATATATATATATATATATATATATATATATATTTTTTTTTTTTTTTTTCTTTTTTCTCCAAAGTTCCAAGCTTTCCAGGAGGCACTCGATCAGTTCACCCAGAGCCTCAGCATCACGATGATAATTAACAATGCCCTACGCGTTTCAAAGCTTTTCTGCCTTTTCATCAGGGGCTAATTTCTTCAAAACATGGCGCCACACGGACTTCCTTTATGCACACAATAATTTATTCATGGCCCCCAGTGGGCCGTGCTAAGTGCACTTGCAAACAGCATGCTGGGACATGTGGTCCTTTAAGGAAAAATTATTACCCACAGTGGGTTCCAGGCGCCAGAAATTGGAAGATTATTATTGTCCTTAGTAGGAACGTGTATGTTGAGGCAATTTTCTTTTAGTAGAAAAGGCTCACTGTGCTGTTACTGGTTTCGGTAATTCCGAGCCTCAGCCTCTCCAAATCCCAAGATGGTGCTCTCCTGCACGGCAGGAATGCCGTGTAATCATTTTTTTCTCCAAAGTTCCAAGCTTTCCAGGAGGCACTCGATCAGTTCACCCAGAGCCTCAGCATCACGATGATAATTAACAATGCCCTACGCGTTTCAAAGCTTTTCTGCCTTTTCATCAGGGGCTAATTTCTTCAAAACATGGCGCCACACGGACTTCCTTTATGCACACAATAATTTATTCATGGCCCCCAGTGGGCCGTGCTAAGTGCACTTGCAAACAGCATGCTGGGACATGTGGTCCTTTAAGGAAAAATTATTACCCACAGTGGGTTCCAGGCGCCAGAAATTGGAAGATTATTATTGTCCTTAGTAGGAACGTGTATGTTGAGGCAATTTTCTTTTAGTAGAAAAGGCTCACTGTGCTGTTACTGGTTTCGGTAATTCCGAGCCTCAGCCTCTCCAAATCCCAAGATGGTGCTCTCCTGCACGGCAGGAATGCCGTGTAATCATTTTTTTCTCCAAAGTTCCAAGCTTTCCAGGAGGCACTCGATCAGTTCACCCAGAGCCTCAGCATCACGATGATAATTAACAATGCCCTACGCGTTTCAAAGCTTTTCTGCCTTTTCATCAGGGGCTAATTTCTTCAAAACATGGCGCCACACGGACTTCCTTTATGCACACAATAATTTATTCATGGCCCCCAGTGGGCCGTGCTAAGTGCACTTGCAAACAGCATGCTGGGACATGTGGTCCTTTAAGGAAAAATTATTACCCACAGTGGGTTCCAGGCGCCAGAAATTGGAAGATTATTATTGTCCTTAGTTTACACGGCACGGCATGTCGTGCAGGAGAGCACCATCTTGGGATTTGGAGAGGCTGAGGCTCGGAATTACCGAAACCAGTAACAGCACAGTGAGCCTTTTCTACTAAAAGAAAATTGCCTCAACATACACGTTCCTACTAAGGACAATAATAATCTTCCAATTTCTGGCGCCTGGAACCCACTGTCGGTAATAATTTTTCCTTAAAGGACCACATGTCCCAGCATGCTGTTTGCAAGTGCACTTAGCACGGCCCACTGGGGGCCATGAATAAATTATTGTGTGCATAAAGGAAGTCCGTGTGGCGCCATGTTTTGAAGAAATTAGCCCCTGATGAAAAGGCAGAACAGCTTTGAAACGCGTAGGGCATTGTTAATTATCATCGTGATGCTGAGGCTCTGGGTGAACTGATCGAGTGCCTCCTGGAAAGCTTGGAACTTTGGAGAAAAAAATGATTACACGGCATTCCTGCCGTGCAGGAGAGCACCATCTTGGGATTTGGAGAGGCTGAGGCTCGGAATTACCGAAACCAGTAACAGCACAGTGAGCCTTTTCTACTAAAAGAAAATTGCCTCAACATACACGTTCCTACTAAGGACAATAATAATCTTCCAATTTCTGGCGCCTGGAACCCACTGTGGGTAATAATTTTTCCTTAAAGGACCACATGTCCCAGCATGCTGTTTGCAAGTGCACTTAGCACGGCCCACTGGGGGCCATGAATAAATTATTGTGTGCATAAAGGAAGTCCGTGTGGCGCCATGTTTTGAAGAAATTAGCCCCTGATGAAAAGGCAGAAAAGCTTTGAAACGCGTAGGGCATTGTTAATTATCATCGTGATGCTGAGGCTCTGGGTGAACTGATCGAGTGCCTCCTGGAAAGCTTGGAACTTTGGAGAAAAAAATGATTACACGGCATTCCTGCCGTGCAGGAGAGCACCATCTTGGGATTTGGAGAGGCTGAGGCTCGGAATTACCGAAACCAGTAACAGCACAGTGAGCCTTTTCTACTAAAAGAAAATTGCCTCAACATACACGTTCCTACTAAGGACAATAATAATCTTCCAATTTCTGGCGCCTGGAACCCACTGTGGGTAATAATTTTTCCTTAAAGGACCACATGTCCCAGCATGCTGTTTGCAAGTGCACTTAGCACGGCCCACTGGGGGCCATGAATAAATTATTGTGTGCATAAAGGAAGTCCGTGTGGCGCCATGTTTTGAAGAAATTAGCCCCTGATGAAAAGGCAGAAAAGCTTTGAAACGCGTAGGGCATTGTTAATTATCATCGTGATGCTGAGGCTCTGGGTGAACTGATCGAGTGCCTCCTGGAAAGCTTGGAACTTTGGAGAAAAAAATGATTACACGGCATTCCTGCCGTGCAGGAGAGCACCATCTTGGGATTTGGAGAGGCTGAGGCTCGGAATTACCGAAACCAGTAACAGCACAGTGAGCCTTTTCTACTAAAAGAAAATTGCCTCAACATACACGTTCCTACTAAGGACAATAATAATCTTCCAATTTCTGGCGCCTGGAACCCACTGTGGGTAATAATTTTTCCTTAAAGGACCACATGTCCCAGCATGCTGTTTGCAAGTGCACTTAGCACGGCCCACTGGGGGCCATGAATAAATTATTGTGTGCATAAAGGAAGTCCGTGTGGCGCCATGTTTTGAAGAAATTAGCCCCTGATGAAAAGGCAGAAAAGCTTTGAAACGCGTAGGGCATTGTTAATTATCATCGTGATGCTGAGGCTCTGGGTGAACTGATCGAGTGCCTCCTGGAAAGCTTGGAACTTTGGAGAAAAAAAAAAAAAAATATATATATATATATATATATATATATATATATATATATATATATATATATATTCACTGAAAAAACCATAGGTTTCACACACGTTATAGTTAGGAATTAGCATTTAAAAAACCTTGCTAATTCAATGAAAAAACCATAGGTTTCACACGTTATAGTTAGCTGGAAATTTTACTGATAAAAAACCAATGAAATTCCCCCGTTATAGTTACTGTAGGCAACTATAACTCACGCGACCGCAATCCTCTGCTGATGCTAATACTGTATTTAGACACTTATTTGCCCATGTCTTCTTCCATTAAATTTTAGCTATACATATTTTACAAATTTTTTCTTTTCATAAAGACACATATGTCATCAGCAGAGGATTACGGTCGCGTGAGTTATAGTTGCCTACAGTAACTATAACGGGGGAATTTCATTGGTTTTTTATCAGTAAAATTTCCAGCTAACTATAACATGTGTGAAACCTATGGTTTTTTCATTGAATTAGCAAGGTTTTTTAAATGCTAATTCCTAACTATAACGTGTGTGAAACCTATGGTTTTTTCAGTGAATTTGTACGGTTTTTTAAATGCTAAGTTACTTTACGCCATTCGTGGCGTGCACGCCCACTTAACGCAGTTCGTTCCGTGCGCGCACGGTGCGCTTCGCGCACCGTGCGCGCACAGTGAGCACGCGGTGCGCTTCGCGCACCGCGCGCCCACTTTACGCAGTTAGTGCCGTACACGCAAGGTGGGGACGCAGTGCGCTACGCGCACCGCGTGCCCACGTTACGCACCGTGCGCACATGGAGGACATATTATGCGCTTCCTTGTGATAGGTAATCTGTTAAATTTAATTTGTAAGTGATGACAATAATATGCCATGCACAGAGAGTGTTTTTTTTTTTTATTAAAATTTTTAGCGTAAGCGCACCGTACGCGTACGGTAAGCGTAATCGGCGAAATTTTCAAAAAATAAAAATTTACCGTTTTTGGCCTTGGGGGATCTTTGAGGACTCAACTAACATGGCTATGTGCATGGGCGCTGTCTAAACAGCCCCTTTATATGTTTTTTGCCTTTGTTTACAGCCCCCCCCTCAGAGTGCGAGAGAGAAAATGGCGGCCGCCGCTTCCTGGTTTCGACCGATTCGAATGTTTACTTAGATGTAACAGCCAATCAGAATCGCGCTCGCGCACGCCACCGTACGCGTACGGTAAGCGTACCGTAAGCGCACCGTAAGCTGGCTCAGATATATATATTGATTTAAAGGCTATTTTCTCAGAATCTACTGAACAGATTTACACCAAACCTACAAAAGGCACTTCCTTGACCTGGGGACTACCTCTCTGCCAAATTTCTAGTAATTCTGTTCAGCCGTTCGGGCTGTAGCCCTGTCTAAAGGTCCTATGGAAAAATGCATGGGAAAAACGCGTTTTGGGACCCCCCTTTTATCTCAGCCCCCGCTTGACGAATCACCCCGAGACTTTCAGGGTAGGAGCGGAGCGTAGCGCCCCACCTATTTTGAAAAATTCGCGAGGATTCGTCGACCGGCGCCAAAGTTATTCAAAATAGAATGTTGCGGATTTCCTATGGAAACGTGGTCCTAACTATAACTACCTACTGGCGACCGCCAGTAGGTAATATATATATATATATATATGTATATGTATATACAATTATAGAAAGAAAATAAGAAAATCTTAGAGGATCACTTAAAATAAAATGGGCGTTATAATAAAAAATTGAATTTAAAAAACCTTATAAAATTCACTGAAAAATCAAAAGTTACAGGGATGTTATAGTTAGGAATTAGAATTTAAAAAACCTTAGAAATTCACTGAAAAAAACAAAGGTTACAGGGGCGTTATAGTTAGGCTGACATTTCACTTGCACAAAACCAAAGAAATTCAGCAGTTATAGTTAGCTGAGCTAGCTATAACTCGCACCCCGCAAAGCACTGCTTATGACCTCACATATTTCATCACTCATGACATGGTCAGTGACATCACTGATAACATCACTGATGACATCTCAAATGACATCACTGATGACATTACTGATTACATCATCCACAGAATCTCTAATGCACCCACTCACACCCCAATGTAACCTTTCATTTACCCACTCCAACTTCCACACTAACATTCTCAAAACCATGGACACACCAATACCAGTACTTACACACCCACTCACTGATTCATAGGTCTACACACAAATCCACTCAGTTACCATACAGCCACTCATACACCACCACACTCACTAAAACAGCCACTGATAAATCCACTTATACACCTATACAGCCACTCACACACTGTCAGTCACTCATAGAGCCATCCACACACCTACTCACTCACCTATAGAGTCAATCACACAGCCATTTACTCACCTATACAGTTATACACATCCCCACTCACTTAGTCATACAGATACTAACACATACTCACTCCCCATACAGCCCTCAGCCTCACACACACACTCACTAACCCATACAGCCACTATCACAATCCCTCACTCACACATACAGTCACTCATATACTCCAACACTTAGCTATACTGCCTTTGACATATCCTCTTACTCCCACGCTTGTTTTAATTATACCCTCCTAGAGGGCCAGGTCCCAGGTGCATGCTTGGTTTATAAAAGAAATGGAGGGGGTACATGGGGCCCCCTTCAAGGGCTTAATTTTGCCCTGGTGCCCACCACCTCCCCGGGCTATTCTTTCTAGTTACCGGGGTTCCTGCTCTGACCTCCCTGAGCCTTGTAGACCACCACCTCCCCGGGGCTATTTTAATAATGAGGTGCGGCCGCGAGGACCCCCCGGCCCACGGGGAATGCCACCTCCCTGGGACTATTTGTTAAATTTAGCAGGGGGCTGCGTGGGGACCACCACCCTTCCCAGGGCCAATTCCTTAAAAAAAGAATGAGGTGATGGAGATGTTTGCATCCTTGCTTTTCTTGAGCGCGATATGTCACATAGTGTCTGTGATGAGGGGGGTCTTTCTTGTCATCTGCTGCTGAGACCAGAGATCGTGTTCTAAACGTTTTAAGAACTAGAAGTATTTAAAATTGCCTACCAGCCCCATCCATTTGTCCTCACCCCAAATACATTAGCGGTATGCTACATCTTTCCGCCCTTTTCAACGAATGATGAGCAGCTTACTAAAAGGCCTCCACAGCATGTTTCCTGCTGATTTTAGAGACGAGGTCTTGATGCCTAGGAATACGACTACATCTCCACCAAACAAAGAAGCACTTTCTTCTGTAAAGTAGAAATCATTGAACTGCTTTTTACCTGCATTTCCACTGTGAAAGGTTATCTTTTATCCGTGATGAAGGTGTTTGCATCCTTGCTTTTCTGGAGCACAATATCTCACATAGTGTCTGTGATGAGGGGGTCATCTGTTGTGCTGGGAGCTGTTCTAATCTCAAGTGGGAAGAAGTTCCAGATGTGGGGGCAATTACTGAGAATCTGAAACAACTCATTCTCTTCTTTTCAACTTGGGTATAGTCAGGTAGTTCATAAGAGCGGATCTTAGAGTTCATTTAGGGGTGTACTTTTGAATTTGGTAAAAAATAAAAGCTGGACTTTTTCCATTGAGGGTTTTGAAAATAATGCAGCCAGTCCTTTGTTCCACCGCAAGCCAGTGGAGCTTTTTCATCAAAGAGGAGATTTGACAATGTCTACGTTGTAGGAAGATTAACTGGGCTGCCTGGATCTGAAATATTTGAAGCCTGCCATTGAGCCATTTTGGGAGGCCCACATAGAGGGAGTTGGCATAATCTATTCTGGGGATGACTAGAGCAATTATAGCTTGAATAAGGGCCTCAGGGGTGAGGAATTTTAAAATGTTCCTGATTCTACAGAGTAGTAGAAAGCAGGAAGAGATTACCACTGAGAGTTGGGGTTTCATAGAGAGTTCCTCGTCAATGAGGACCCCTAAACCTTTTACTGATTTCTTGGGGGCGGAAGGGGCACCCATCACATGAGGACAGAATGAGATATTCCAAAAGTCAAGCTTACTCCTGGTGATGACATACTCAGTTTTATCTTAGTTTAAATTTAGATGGTTGCTGTTCATCCAGTCATGGATAAACAGCATCGTATTTTGGAAAACCTAATTTCATTCAATGGAATTGTCAATGTTAAAGAGTATCTGCATATCATCTGCATAATTGTAGATTTAGACGATCAATTTTTTGAGGGTGTGGACTACAGGGTGTAGATACAGATGAAAGAGGTGTGGAGAGAGGGAAGATCCCTGGGGTACTCCACAATCTAGGTCAACTTTTAGTGAGTTGAAAAAGGTCAGGCAGATAGATTGTGATCGATCCTTTAAGAAGGAAATGATCCAATCAAGCACTTTGCCTAGCAACCCCACAGCCTCAACACGGTCCACCAGTAGGTTATGGTCAACCATGTCGAAGGTAGGCCTGGGCAGCAAACGCCGCACTGTTCATGGAGCTTACGGAGTTTTCTGCACTCTGCGCTCTGCGCAGCTAGCAGAATTCTGAAAAACTCAGCAAACTCCACAAATGGGAGGAGTTTATCCTCACCTGTTGGTGAGTGCAAGCAAGGAAAATCCACCTCCCAACGAGATTTCTCAATGCTGCGATCAGATTTCTCAATGCGGGCGGTCAGGCATGGTCATGACTGCTCATGTTGAGAAACCCTCCATTTGCGCTGAGAAAGCTGCTTCTTGGGTAGAAAATCTACTCGAGCGGCAAGGAAAGAAACAGCGCCCATCCTGCGCATGGTGCAGTTTGTGCTGATTTTACAGTGCAGGACAAACACCTGGCGCTGAAAAGCAGCACAAAAGGCATGACCAAATGCACTCTGCGTAGCTGAACTTCGCAAAGTCAGCCCAGATTTAGTCGAAGGCCACTGATAGGTTAAGAAGAACCAGCACCTGGGTGTGGCTCTTGTCCTATTCTTCATGTACATCATCAATCACAGAGAGGATGGCAGCTTCAGTGGAGTGAGCCTGGCAGAAACCAGTCTGGCAGGGATGGAGGAATTTGGACTCCTCCAAAAAGGAGCAGAGGTTTCGAGCAATGTGTGTCTCCGCTACATTAGTTAATTATGCTAGTAGGGAAATGGGACGATAATTTTTCAGTTCAAGTGGGTCTTTGCTGGCTTTCTTTTCTTTAGAACAATAACAAGCATGGAATAAACATCCTTCTGCTCTCCGCACTGTCTGTAAAGTAATCATTAGTCGCACACCACAAACCGTTGTTCAGTATATTAACTTGAAAATACAAATAAAAAAATTATTTTGTTTCTGGAAAGAAACACGCTAGGTTTGAGCAAGTTTGGGGTAAAACTGGTAATTCAATGGTGGTTTATACTAGGGGAAATTAATTTGTTTAGTTCCTCATTCCACTGCAAGATTTCCGCGCTCCCCGAGAGGGGGGTGAAAATGTCAATGCTGTTTCGAAGCGAGTGGGTGCTAGCTATATGATATTGCTAAAGAAGTAGCTTCTATCGAGTCCTATCGTTCACTCAGCAGAACAACGCAGTGATCATTGGACCTTTAAGTCTCTTTTTTGCCATATCCCAAATGCATGCCATCTTCTCACACCATTACTCTTGTCATATGCTATGTCAGACTTACTTATACGGCTGGCTGCAGTGACCCAATCCAGACTCAGAGGTTGTTCAGACGAGACCCACTTCTTACATAATTATGAACATAACCGAAAGGCCCTTGTTAGAACTGGGGGTCTCTAGTTGGCAATGGTTTGCACCTTTTTCTAAATAGGGACCCTTGCTTCTAGTCAGGGAAAGGGAAATACACTCCTAAAATAACCCCTGCTCACTCCCTTGGTAGCTTGGCACGAGCAGACAGGCTTATCTCAGAGGCAGTGTGTAAAGCATTGTGAACACATACAGTAATACATGGACTCCACACCAGTTTAGAAAAAAAAGTAATCTTTATCTAGACTTAACACAAGACCAAACGACAAAAATCCACAATACAATATCAAGAATATGACTTTGAAATGGTAGAAATAGCTTAGTTCAATATAGATGGTAAATGCGACACTTTACTCTCAAAGTACCTTAGATGTATTATGCAAAGCAAACAAAAAGGGTCGCAGGGAAGGTGATGCGCCGTTCCTTACACTCAGGGGAATGGATGCGTTGGTTCCTTATTGCTGCGAAGGGGAGTTGACGCGCTGCTTCCTTACTGCATGGGGAGTTTATGCTCGGTTTCTTACTGCATCCCGGTATGATGCGACAAGATGGCGACTCGAGGCGATGCGACAACTTGGATGTGATGCGTGCATGCCCGAAGGCCGTGCGGCGAACTCAGTGGATTCTTGAGCCACGTCAGGCCCTGCGACACGCTTCTCCAGTGATGCGATGGCAACCTCTGCGGCGGCGATACACTTCTCCGGCGATGCAACACGCTTCTTCGGCAATGCGTCAGTGTAGGAGAGTAGGATCTGCTTCACATGGTTACCCCCACTTTTTGCTGGTGTTTCACAGTTTTTTTTACTTTAGTCTGGCTGTGGCCCTGCTAATCAGGACCACAGCCTAGCTGCTTCCTCTCTAAAATGGCTTCCACGTACATTAGGTACATATCTAATTGGATTCTGGAGTGCCTTATAAGCCCCTAGTATATGGTATACTATGTACTTAGGGCATAGGTACCTCAGAGGCCTACCAGGGGCTGCAGCATGTATTATACCACCCCTGGGAAGCACTCCAAAATGACACCACAGGTCTGCTACTGCAACCTGGGTAAGGGTGTGCTTGCACCCCTTACTGTGGTATAGGCTACCTATATCACTACCTTATACAGACACATATAAACCTATAAGCCACTCCTATGGCAGGCCTTGACAATCCTGAAGGCAGAGTGCTTGGTTTTATGTGAGAGGGTGCCCAAGCATGAGCTGAGCCCCTCTGCAGCATTCGCAAATACTTCTTTATGCCTGTTCTGTGATACTGCCATACCATATACTCTTAAGTGCATTATAACCTCGCGGTAAATGCCAACTTTGGAACGGCTGCATCAAAACATGTCGTGTTTGGTGTCAAACGCTTTGGAATACAACCCCCCCCCCCCCCCCCGCCAGTTCTGGCGGCGGGAGTAGCATTCCACCCTTCTAGAGGGAGAGACATGTTCACACTGACTGAACCCGGTTAAATCCTTTCAAAGCCCTGGCATCACAAAATGGATGCCACTGCCACAGACATGGGTCTGGCCTCCTGCTGCTGGGGGAAACTCCGGCAGGGGACGCCTGGACAATAGGTTTCCTGTTGCAGGGAAGTGTAACCACCTCCCCAGACAGGCTGATGTGTATTGGGGCAGGGTGGGTGCATTAAGTGAATGCTTTTCAGACACTGCCTGGGGCACACAAGGTGTCCCTGTGCATAGCCCGGTTCAAACTGGTTGCAGGGGCACTCACCCCCTGCTCTGGCGCGAAACTGGACAAAGGGGAAGGGGTGTAACCACCCCCACCCCAGGCCCACCCATAGGTGGATCCTTAGAGGTAGTCCATCCCCTAAACTTAGTATAAGTATAGGAACCCAGTCCCTAGGACTTTAGATTACCCTGGACGAACCTCTGAAACATATATCCTGGACCTTTGAATTTCTATCATGACTAGAAGACAGAAGAAATCTCCCTTGGGGTCAAGGAGTGACTTCCCTGCTTGGCAGGCACCAAAGAAGCAACTGACCGGTCTGCATTACTGAAGCTCCCGCCGGACACCGAAGTCTCTGCATCACCAGAGGTTGATTTCCAGACTTCCCCGAGGCTACCCTGAGTTCACAGCAAAGCTGAGGCCCGTGGCTATCGTTGGTAACGTGGAACCCTGACCCCTGGACACCGTGAACTTTTGCAGCAACAACACCTTCCTGGTCATCCTCGAAGTTGTGCTTTGGGCTCCGAGTAGCCCCAGCCTTGACACCTCCTGCACCGAAGATTGTTGGCCTCCACTCCATGAGTGACCCGTGGGCCAGCTATAAGTGCGACCGCTCGAGGCTCCTTCGCGATCACTAGCCCGTTGGCTAGCAAGTCCCCACAAAGGCAACTCCACTTCTACTTGTGCTTTTCTGGTTGCTCCAGACCTGTGCTTACTTACCCTTGCTGGGTAAGTCCATCAGACCTTGATGGTCTGCACCGCAGTCCTTTCTCTGATTTCATGAGACTTGCCGTTGCCAAGGCTTGTTGGGTCCTTTCTGGTCGCCGACACCGCAGCACTCGACAGACTTCGTGGGACAGCTCGAATCCGGCTCATGGACTTCGTCAACGCCTCCTGGACCTCGTGGCTGAAGAGTCAAGACATTTGACAACTCACCTGAAGCACCCAACATCTGTGGGCATTGGTCCATCCTGTCCTAGGTCACTGGCAAGTGACCCAGACTCTGTCCCCTCTGCTTTCAGGTTCCTTACATCCTAGATCCAGGCTTGGATCTCTCCGGACACTTCTCCTCCTCTCGGCAGCAGCAGTTCTTTTCAGGCTTCCATTGGAATCGACTATGCGACCCTACACCAAAAGGCACCTATGCACCCAGTAACTCCAGTACTCCAGTACTCTCGAGGGTGCTAGCCCTAGAACCGTCTAAGTCCAAAAGGGTTTGGTCCTAGTTCGATTTGAAGTGTCCCTAATCTTTAAAATTCCAACCGCGACATTCCCCATAGAAAATAAAAGGAACCCACGGTTGTGTTTCCACACTGCATACGGCTCCCGTGGGTCCCCGACGTCCCTACCTTGGGTGGTTCCTTGGGGTCCCAGCGGTTCTAGAGGTGATAGGCACGTTGCCTATCTCAGTCGTGGTTCTTATACCACTATTTTAGTATATGGTTTGGTACGCCCCTAGGGTCCAAACGTGTATCTGTGCTTTTACTGATGCTTAAACACTTGTAACTGAAGTACTTCGAACTCCAGTCTCATAAAGAGACTAGAGGGGTGTGATTTATCTTAAATACATATATTTTGAATATATACCTGGTGTGGTTGTCTTTTCATTTGATCATTCAAGAGATTATAGACTGGTAAAACAAGCTGCTTTACGTTCCTTCAAGACTGAGCCTGAAGGCTGCACTCCATAGCTACCAATAGGATAGCTTTCACATAAGGTTGTCTTTAACCTATCACCATAAGGGGTTGTTTGGACTGATACAAGGTGCCCACTAGAACTAGTGGACAGCATATATCAGGCCACCTTATCACAGTCAGCAAACAGCTGCGGCGGCGGCACACTCCTTCGGTGATGCGACAGCAATAGTTGCGGCGGTGACACACTTCTTCCTCGTTGCGTTGGGCATCCAGCTCCCAGTGACACACATTCTCTAGAGGTCCCAAAAACAGCAGCAGGCACCTATCTGCAGGTAGAATTCCCAGCAAGGAATTTCAGGGGAGCTGGGGGTGAAGTCTTTGTGTCCCTGCGACTTCAGAACAGGACGCAAGCTCAGCTTCAAGCCCTTGAAGATCGTCCGCAAGATGATAAAGTACACACAAAGTTCCTCTTCTCCTTTCCTAGGCAATACGTAACCACTGCAGGCCAACCCTCAAACAGCAAACAGCACTGGGGCAGTCTCCTCCATCAGCTTTCTTGGTTTTTCTCCTTAGCAAAGGTTTGTCTTGATTCCCAGAAGTGATATAAAGTTCTGGGGTCTGGGCCCCAATATTTATACTACTAAATCGTTTGTTCTCTGAAGGCAGAGGGTGTCTGTACCGAGTCAAAACCAGTTCTGTCCTCCCTGGTGCAGCTTCCTGGCAGGAGGTGGAGACAGCATTGTTGAAAGCAGACCTGGCCCGGGTAGCTGCAAGGAAGTCTCCTCCCCCTAGTCCCTATTCAATGTAGGATCAGGCAAGTGAAAGGAAATCTCCTCCCCCTACTCTCTATTCAATCCAGGTCCAGTCAGCTCAGCCCTGACTCATCAGACTGCTGGAGCCAAAGCCCTCTCCAGCCCCCTGTCACTCACAAACCAGACATGTAATACACAAACCTAGCAGAGGCATACTGGATGGTTAGGCAAGAAAATACCTACTTTCTAAAGTGGTATTTTCAAACACAGAATGTTAAAATCACCCACACTAAAAGATGTATTTTAACATACTGAGTTCAGGCATACTAAACTTGTTTTTCTACCTTGTTCCCTGGGTCAGTTACAATCAAACTGCCCATTCTGCCCTATGGGAACAGATAGCCTTGCAATAGTGAAAACTAAATTGGCTGTAATTCACTATCAGGACATGCCACATACACCAGGGCATGTCCTACCTTTCACCTACAATGCACCCTGCCCACAGGAGTACCTTGGGCCTACCTTAGGGGTGACTAACAAGTATAAAAGGGAAGGTTTGGGGACTGGCAAGTGGGTGCACTTGCAAGATCTACATGGCAGTCCCAGACTGCACACAGACTCTGCAATGGCAGGCCTGAGCCACATTTTACAAGCTGCTTCTGTGGGTGGCACAACAAGTGCTGCAAGCCCACCAGCAGCATTTGATTTACAGGCCCTGGGCACACATGGTGCAGTGTACTAGGGTCTGACAGGTAAATCAAATAGCCAATCATGGGGTCACTAATCCATTACAACAATTTACAACAGGGAACACTTGCCCTTTGGCACGGAACAGCAGTGGCAGAGTGCCCAATGCATTTAGACCAGCAGAAACACAGCAAAAACACAGGAGGCAACAGCTAAAAATGGAAGGGAGACCCACGCCAATGGTGCCAGGTCTAATAGCCCTTTATCTATTTATTGCATTTATTTGTTGATGAGTCTATCCCAAATAAGATTAGGGAGTGGCTTACCTTAACTTCTGCGCCCAAAATTTCTCCCAGTGCTCCACTGACCTCATTCCAAAAAGGGCTAATTCCTGGCACTTCACAAACATGTGTTTGTAGTCTGCATCTCTTACACATTGAAGGTCCATTGTGATCCTGGACATCCTCAGGGGGTCCAATATGCTTTGTGAAGTGTGAAGAGATGGTTTTGCTTTAAAAAAGCCAGTGTTACAGTTTTGTAGAGAAGGTTAAAAGATACTTGCCAAAAGTCTTGACACTGGAACTCCAGCAAGTCCTTCATACAAATCTGCTGTGGCTCCGCTCTTGTCTTGTCCTTGGCTTTAACCATATCCCAATACTGTAGGGTGCTTCTTTTTTAATCTCTTTGGTCTCCCCGAAGAAAGCTTTGTGTTTCCATTTTAACCCCTTAATCATATCCTGTGCTGAACACCATGAGCACAGCTGAAGGAACTTATAATTTCCCAGCTCCCCACCTATACGCTTTCGAGTGAGGAGATCGGAGTCTAACCGTCTCTTAGTCCCCCCAAGTTTTAAAATCCACTTTCCGCAATGGGTGACTCAAACCATATTTCAGCCATTCTGGGGTACCTGGTGAATCCCATATTGGGGCCAAGTCTGAATAATATAGAAGCCCCATCACCTTCTTAACCGAGACCCAAACTTTGGGTGCAGTATGGAGGACCTTCAGGCAGACTCACTTGAAAATTTTGGGTCACCGAATTTTAATAGGAATTTCTCTGCTCTTAAGTCCATAAGCAGAGCAGTGAATAACAACCCCCATTGAGTAGCGTCTGGGGATTTTGCCAGGGGGCCAAATTTTGAGTTGGAAAACATCGTAGTATTTCTAAAAGTCCAGCAGGACTAGCAACCCCTCCTTCAATTCTTTCTTTAGCTTTTTCCATGCAATCCTGGTGCCCTTAGATTCCCAACTAAAGCTAGATATCTTTCACTGTAGCCTTCCAATCTGCTTAGTTGGGAAAATCAAAGGAATGGTATTAAATAAAAATGTCACTTTCAGCAGCACCATCCTCTTAATGATGTTTTCCCTTCCATAGAGACCCAATGGCAAGCTTCCCCACCTTCTTAACAGACCATCTATTTACTTACAAGCTTTAGCTAGACCATCTATTTCCTTACAAGCTTTAGCTAGATTTTTACCTCAGCAGCTCTTCTAAACTATGCATGATTTGGACCCCTAGGTATCCAATCTGATATTTTAGATGAAACTGGGGCTCACATTTGGCCAAGCCATCACTTCTGTTTTATCCTTATATATTAAACACTTCAGGTTTGAGTAATGTTTGTCTAAGAAATAGGTGTAAAGGTCAAACTGGTATTTAACTGGTGTTTTATAATAGGGGAATTTTGTGACAAGCTGAGGTTCAGTCTCCCATGTTGTCACAGAACACTATTGCCACTGAATGTGTGGAAACACCATCCTTATAGTATTTGAAATAAGTAAAAACAATCTGCAGAATGTTACATCCATGTAAGTCGCTATAATTATCTGTACTGAGATGATGATCTGTATATTACATGGAAGCAAATGATTGTAGATATTTAAGCAAGTTCTCTAGTGGTTCTACCCTAGCCACATGCAAAAGGAGTTGGTGATAAGATGTCATCTAGGTTCAGGTGGAAGGTGTGTGATGCTTGTTCAGTCTCTGCTGGTACAAGTTTTGATAACCCAAGCTTTCCTCATAGATATCATCTTGCAGGGGCAGGCTATTAGCTCACCTGTAGACTATTTCAACACTGATTCCATGTAATCCCTCTTGCTTGCCTGGCTTCATTGCGCCTGAATTTGGCTCTTCAAATTTGGGAATGAATTCGCTGCGCACCATCTGGATAAGAAACAACACCACAGTCTGTTCAATATAAATCACATCAATGTGTGTTATCCAGACAAAAGTCCAGGACGTTTTGTATAAGTTTCCAAAATCGTTGTGTTTTTCTGACAGTTATGTAATATCCGTGGTTCTATTCATCAAGGGTAAGCCCAAGGAAAATTGCATTTCCACCAGCATAATTTCACATAACTTTGTGCATTTCACGTTACAACCCTTATGCGAAATACCTGGGAATACACTATTATGCCACGTCGCATAATTGAAACTTCATTAGGGTAAAAATCCTATCATGGAAGCACGGGAAGGATGCGAGCACAGAAAATGCGAGTGGTTGTCACCAATGATTTTGCACTTTTTTAAAACACAAAACTTATCCTTGTGCCAAAATGGAGGTGAGGCATATTTTGCACTAAAAAGCAGTGTAAAATCAAAAGCTGGGGCATTTAATGTAACAATACATAATTTTGTGTAATTTTCGCAAAGGAAATTATGCACATTTTCCACAGGCCTAATCAACAGCTGATGGATCGATAACACTCATTTCACATTCTGTCATGATTGTCATGGTTAAGAGTCCTCTCCTGGTTCATTTGGGCGCGTCCACGGAATCCAATCAATGTACCCTTTCTAAGGTCATTTCACTCGTGCGCGTTTATGCAAAAGACTTCCCAGACTTGCGCACTGCTCGGAGGCAACAGGGGCGAGACTAAAAACCCGAGTGAGGTCCATTGGCCGAGAGTTTTTGAAGCAGCCAGGGCCATGGCTGAAAATAGTTAGAGCTGACATTCTTATTTTGAAGGTTCCTGCAATACACCCTGACAGTGTCTAGGTAACCAAAGGACTATTACCTAATGTCGTTCATAAACATAAAGCTTTTAGATGAGTGTTCTATCCTTACATGTCAATCGACCTATTGATTATTGAACTGCTTTTGCAGTGAACTAGAATCTCAGAGAAACTCTTTGATTTGAATACAAACTTTAAAGTCTGCAACTCGAATCCCTGAAACACAGAGGGACATATTTCCTAGAAAATGTTGGAGCAAGGAGCAACGCCAAATTTGGCAGCGCCGCGTTCCGGCATTTTCAAAACGCAGGGATGTTCCCTATTCACTATAAGATGGCGCACCCCTGTGTTTTCCCTAGCGCTGGCTCTAAAATTAGATGACTAGTGCCAAGGCAGGCACCCTTTCACGATAGTGCAAGGGGGCCTGCCTTTCAGGGAATGATTGTTTATGTGCAGGAAGGTGTTCCTTCCTGCACATGAATAATCAATTGCTGTTTGTTACTTCTATGGGGTCAATTACGATATCGGTTTGAAAGGCTCCTAACCACATTCGGTTCATCTGAATCCATGTCAGAAGCCTTGCTTCCAACAGACTGGGAAACATTTCCGACCGACCAATTACGATGGCGGGAACCCGTTCGGACTGTCTGACCCGTGTCCGAATCGTGTCCGAACGGCATTCGGAGACACGGAGTCAGTCGGAGCCGACTCCTGTGTCTCTACGGACCACGTTTGAGACCGACCGATTACGATGTCAGATTCTGACAGCCTTTCCGATTTGGTCTGTCCAACACAAAAAGGCTGTTGCAGACTAATTTTGGGGGCCCGTAGCGGGTCCCCCTTCACCCGGATGCAAAAAGAACAATTGATGGACAGAATGCAGAAAAATGTCATACATTTCACCCCTCATCAGGCAGGATAACTTGACTCCTGTGGCATGGAGAACACAGGACCCACGTCTGGGCATACCCGTCCCACTAGGTGTTACAAATGCAAAAACAACAATTGATGGACAGAATGCGGGAAATGTCATACATTCACCCCAGTACAGAGATCTGGGCTTTAATCCATCGTTTTTTTGCTCACTACGACATTCCAGTTTGGACCCAGACATATGCAAATCAGTCTTGGCCCTGTGACCAATGGGAACAGTCCAGCCCGAACTGCCAAGCCAGGTCCTCCCTGGACTGGAAACAAGCATCCTAGGACCGGTTTCGGGGTTTCACCTCTCATCAGCCAAAGGCAAGCCCGTCTGCGCCCGTCGGCGCACGGAGTGCATCCAGCACCAGAGACACTGCCCATTTTTTGTCTCAGGTGTACACCAACAAACAGTTACTAGCGCTTAGGAGAGGTGAGTGTTTCTCGCCAGAGGTTTATAACATGAGAGCGGAGGATGAGGAGTTTAAGTGCTCCAGCTGTGAGTTTTGATGTATTATGACAACAAACACCTACTCTACCGACCCCGACGGCGCTGAAATAATGGTGGATGCAATGGAGGGTGAGACAATAGTTTTGGCAGTACTAGTAGTACGGAGAGTCGAACTGGCAATCGCAACCACTTGAGCTGTAAGGTGGGGGCGACGAATGACCAGCCACTTCAATGCATACTGCTTAATAGGCGTTCACTGGTTAAACACAAATACCAGATAGAATGCTTATTGCAGGTTTCCACCCCTGATCTAATATTTCTAACTGAGACATGGACTAACCAATCATCGGACCCTGATTGGAACATTGCTCTCCTGTCTGGTTACACAGTGGCCAGCCAGGATAGGGTAGGGAATATTGGAGGGGGAATAGCGATAATTTATCGCAACCAGTTAAAGGTGCATGTAAAGACTATTTCACAGTTACCTGCAGAAGGCTGCCCGGTCCCAGAGCAGTTTTTACTCAAGCCCTACAAACTTTACTGGAATCTTGTTTAGATTCTAAATCGCTCATTATTTTGGGTGATTTTAACTATCAGTTGGAACTTTATAATGACTCTGACACTAGTAGGCTATTGGATAACTTAGCAGGTTATGGCCTGTCCCAGTTAGTGTCAGGACCTACTCATTCTGCTGGACATGCACTTGACGGTATATTCACGAATAACTCTGATGTCACGGTGGTTAAAACTTCCCCTCTTCCCTGGACCGACGATAGGGTGATATATTTCAACATTATGATCACCCAACCTAACATTCCCATTGCAAATAAAGCTGTTAGCTTAAAAATGAGATCATGGAACAAAGTCCAAGGGGCGGAACTTGAGCAGGCTCTAAACATCTGTCCTCCCCTGCAGGTCATGGATAACAATGATGCTCCTGTCCAGTATGACAAATGGATTGCTACCGCGGTTAACCAGGTGGTGCCTGAAAAATTATTAAAGTAAGAAGATCCCGGGTGACGTCGCCATGGTATGGACCCGAGCTTAAAAGCTTAAAAGCCACTTGTAGAAAAGTTGAGCGCATCTGGAGGTCGGATTATAGTAGGAAGCATAAGTCTGCATACAACATAGCACTCCAAATTTATAAACAGGCTATTATAAAAACAAAAATTACATATTACACTGCAAAATTGAGGTGGCTAAAAACTCCTCTAAGGAGCTTTTTAAAACCGTCCAAGTGCTATCTAAACCACAACAGGTCAGTTCATTTAAGCCAGACCAAGCCTTTTGTAATAAAATGGCAAATTTCTTCCAGACCAAGGTGCAACTAATCTATGACGATCTCCACAACAACTTGAAGTCTGCGGAAAACGGCACTGGAGGAAATGACGCTTCAGTGCCAATTAACTAGCTTTAGTTCTTGCACTCCAAAAGAGGTGAATACAATTTTATTGTCAACTAAATCTGGATCTCCGAAGGACCCATGCCCACCAATGGGCATGCACCTAGCTTCCGGGATGATTAGTTCATATCTAACCCCCCTCTTAAATCAAGTACTTGAGTCGGGGACGTATCAGTCAGTCTGGTGGATGGAGGGGGCAGAGCTATCCTCATTCTCTTAGACCTCTCAACAGCTTTCGACACATTGAATCACACGGTGTTAGTGCGACGGCTGAGGGCAGTGGGGATTGGGGAATTGGCCCTGTCCCTTCACTCTTAATTTCTGGCCTCTAGGGAGCAGAGTATATATTGGGAAAATTTGCAATCTGAATCTTTCCGCCTACCATGTGGAGTGCCGCAGGAATCTGCACTGTCACCTACACTGTTCAATATATACGTCACTCCACTCGCCACACTCATCAGAGAGTATGGCTTTTCGCTGGTTTCTTATGCAGACGACTCAGATTGTCATCTCTGTATCCAAACAGTCCGAGGCCACTGCAGTTAATTTCCATGCCTGTCTGACTCACATCATGAGATGGATGAGTTGTAACTACCTTAAGATCAATATGGATAAGATGGAGGCGATGGAGTGGCAACGGCCCATCCCTGTGGAACCCAACATGGTGCCCGACAGAGGCGGGTCAATGTCCCGTGCTGTCCAACAAAGTTAAGAACCTGGGGGTCATTTTTGATGACCAGCTTAATTTTGCGGCCCTGATCAACAGTGTAACCTCTTCCTGCTTTTCTTATTGAAGCTTCTTAGGAAGATTTTTCCTTTCATCCCCCAAGAATTGAGGAAATCGGTAGTAGTGGCCCTCATCCTCTCGCGGATAGATTATTGCAATGCGCTTTTTATAGGCATTGATATAGCGCAGAGGGTAAAACAACAATCAATACAAAATGCTGCTGCTCAGCTATCGTTAAATATTCCTAGGGGTCACTCGACTTCTGCTGCCATCAGGTCATTACATTGGCTCCCGTTTCAGCAAAGGATTAAGTTTAAAGCCTTATGCTTGGTCCATAAGGCATTATATGGTGGAGGGGCAGATGATTTCCAGAAATTCTTCTCCTGGTATACCCCCACCAGAAACCTCAGATCCACAGACACAGGTTTCATCTGTATCTCCAAAACTCGTAAAACCAGATGGGGAGGTAGGAGCCTATCACACAGTGCAGCCAAACTGTGGAACCAGCTGCCCATCTCCATGAGATTACTGTCGAAAAGGCTTATTTTTAGGAAAGCGCTAAAAACTTGGGGGAATATTAACAAGGGCTTTATCTCTGCTTCTTTGGCTCTAAAAGCCAAAAAAGCAGAGATAAAACTAGCACACTATCAGCAACAGGGTGCTAACACGCAAATTTGCATGTTAGCACCCTTTTACTCTACGCTTCCCCTTGCATCTCTAATGAGATGCAAAGGGGGCGTTCCAGAGTAAAATAATAGGAGAAATGTCGCTAAGCGACATTTCTCCTATTATCAAGGATATCGCTAACCCTGTTAGAGATAAAATAAAAAGCAGCTCTAACCGCATTTAAAGCTGCTTTTTAACGTCTGGTATTTTTCTGACTTAGCCATGATATCCTAGGTAAGGTGGATATCATTGCTAAGTATGTCTATCTCTATCAGCAAGCTATCGCCAAACCTTGTGGGATTATCACTGTATTTCCAGCGATAATCTCACAATTGGCAGCTTGCGCTCTGAATTTTATTGCTTTGGAGATAAGCGTTGCTGATAGCACGCTATCTCTGCGATAAAATTCAGAGTTGGCCGGCGATAATTATCCTAACGCTAAGAGCGCTGAGCGATAATTATCGCCGGCCCTTGCTGATATGCCCCTTGGTTGTTTCCAGCACTCTAAGGTTAGGCATAGCTGTTGCGATTCCTCTATCTCACCTCGGCAATCGAGTGCTCTATAAAACTATATCCTTTCCTATCCTATCCTACTGGAGCTGTATTCCTTTTTAGAGGGTTGTGTGTATGGTCCGAATTATTCAGTAAATTGCAGATTTTATTATTCCTACCGTGTCATTTCCAATCTTTTCCCCGCTGCACCTCTCCTAAACACTTCTCCTCACCTGGCCCCTCCAACACCCTGTTTCCCCTTCCCGGAAAAATATCATTGATTTGTTGCTGCATGGAGATGGGACCATTTTGAGCATCAAACACTCCTCAGGATTGACTGAACCATAATAGATTCGGAAAGTTCAGAATCTGGGTCTGCTGGGTTTCTTGTGTTTTAACTAAGGGTGCACAATTTCAGCAACATAACACAAAATTACAAGCAATTACACAAAGTACAAATCTACAATGTGTCACTATATTATAGAGCAAATGGGTCCTTGTGTCAGTTTTTGATGAAAGAATACATGTTATGCCAAAAAGCGCAAAAACAAAAGCACTGTAAACAACAGATGCTCACATTCTGTTGTTCCCATGCATTTGCACTCATTTTGTACCAAAAATTATGCATTTCGGAGTAATTCTTTACAGCGAATGGCACATAATAATGCAAAGTGGCATAATGTCTTAACGTCTGGCAATTGTTATGCATAATGTCTGCAATTTTACATAACAAGCATAGCATAAATTGTTCATATTTACATGGATTATGCCGGCTTAATTACATTTTTGCCCAGGCCTAGCTCTGACTGAATAGACTTTCAGCATATTTTAAAACATGCATTAGTGGTGGTGCAGATTGTGTTATTACACCATTTTCAAGCACTGCAGTGCTTACTGTTTGATGATCTGTGCTTGGACCTGGTTGCTCATCATTTAGATAGTGCTTCGACTATGACACGTTTTGCAAAACTTTTGTCGGTTGCACAGTTCAGGATACTTCAGCCAGCTGCACTGGTCAGCTGTACAGGATGGGTCATATGGTATATCTTCACAGTGTCTATAGAAACCTGCCTCTTCTTCATTACGAGTAGACCTTGATCTCATTGATCCAGCTTGCCGTTCCCCTGTTGATGCTGTCTGCTGCCTTAGCACCCCTGGCTGAGTGACAACACCACAGTCCCTGAGCTCTTCTGTTCAGTCCCGCTCAGAGGACATTGCCTGCAACGTAGGTTACTGTCTAAGCTTATTTTAGCTTATTTTTTCTGAGTTTCATTTCAACTCCATTCTCCTCAATTTAACTGCACTTCTCCTCATCTATTTTAATTTGCTTTCACTTGTCCTCACTCTTGTAGACTTTTCTTGACTTCTTTTCTCTCGTAGTACTGCCCTTGCTGCTGCCATCTTCCGACCTTTTCCCCCAGCTCTTCGCCCTCCCGCCTTCCTCCTGGGCACCTCCTACCCCCCAGGACTACTTATGAAGGCTGCTGCACAGCCACGTACAGTGGGCACTCCGCAGGCGCAGCAAAGGAAAGCCTGTCTGCGCCCGTCAGAGCCTGGACCATGTCCAGCGGCAGGACCCCTGGTTCTTCCACCACAGGAAGATACATTGCAGCTGACCTCTAAGCCCTGGATCCCAGTTGTTCCAGCAACCACTGCTGCCGTACATCCCTGCATACCTCTAGAGGTATCCTGCCGACACTGCCGCTCCACCTTCAGCACTGAGGCAACCTATGACACCGGTGACGCCGCAAACACGCCCGCATCCACTACGTCGACTGAGAACACCATGACACAATTTTAATGCATCCTACTCAACACACGCTCTCTCTGCAAACACGCCATAGATATCTGGGACACAATTCCTCCCCTCACCCCGGACATCATTTTCCTCACAGAGCCAAGGCTAAACCACACCTCCGCTCCAGACATCGCCATTGCCTAAAGCTACAAGATTACACACTGTGACTTAATCAATAAACACGTAGGGGGGATCGCCATCATCTCCAGGGACACCATCTGCCGCAGGACATTCCCTGATGACCCGACACCAGTTATCGAGCACCTCAATTTCCAACTCCACACAAACAGAAAAAGTACCATCAGACGCACCCTCGCCTACAGACCACCAGGACAACGCCCCAGCTTCTGCAACGCCATCCCGTAACTTATCACCTTGCTCGCCATCGACTCTGAACACTACATCTTCCTAGAGACCCTCAACTTCCACCACAAGGACCCCAGCGACACCTACACCTCAGAGAGCATGAACATCGGCCTCAAGCAGCTCGTCACAAACCCCAACCACAGTGCAGAAACATGCTCAACCTCATCTTTACCTCCAGCGACATAGTCAGGTACAACCACACCACACAACTCATCAGGACTGACCACCACAGTGTGCACTTCTGTATCTCGTGACCCACCTACTCCGGCACCACACCTCCCAGATCCAGGCGAAGAAACTGGAAAAAAGAATCAGAGGACATGTGGAGCAACACTCTCCGCTCCCACCTCCCAGACTCCCCACACAACCCACAACAAGCCACAAAGAACTTCTCCCAGTGGATCACAGAATGCGCAGATGCCATCACCCCCCACCAAGATAGCTAAGATCAAAGAACCAAGCAAAAGAGCCATCTGGTTCCCCGAGAAACTACACTCCACCAAATGCAACTGCCAACAACTTGAAAGGAAGTGGTGGCGCAGCAAAAAAAACGGAATACCGCACCACCCTCAGGACCGCTCTCAACCAGTACCACAGCCTCCAGAAGGAAACTAAGAAGCACGCCCTGGCAGTACGCATCGAAGACAGCAACAACCACAGCAAAGTACTCTTCACCATCGTGAAGGAGTTCATCAATTCCACAGCCACCGAGAACTACATCACTTGCTCCCAGGAATTGTACGACAATCTCGCTGGCGTCTTCCACAACAAGATCTCAACCATCTACGAGAACTTCAGACACCAACCCTCCGCAATCAGTAGCTCCAACCAAATCCCATCCGTGAACACAAACCCCGAACACTGTCTCACCCACTGGAACCTCCTCACCACACAAGACTCCATCACCATCATGAACTCTGTGCACTCTGGAGCACCTTTGGACCCATGCCCCCACCACGTCTTCAACCTCGGAAGCAAGACAATTAGCGTCGATCTTAGGAAGGCCAGGACCACCTCCTTCTGTGAGGACTGGAAACACGCTGAAGTGAGGCCCGTCCTGAAGAAACCCTCTGCCGACCCAGCCAATCTAAAGAATACTGGCCCATCTCTCAGCTCCCCAATCCAGCAAAGGCTCCCGAGAAAGAAATAAACCATCAACTCACACAACACCTAGAAGACCACAACCACCTGGACCCCTCCCAATCCGGATTTCGATCTAACCCCTGCACTGAGACAGCACTGATCGCAGCCAGCGATGACATCAGAGCCCTTCTGGACTGCGGAGAAACAGCAGCCCAACTTCTCCTGGACCTGTCCACCACGTTTAACGCCATCTCCCACCACATTCTGATCAACAGATTCAACCTCCTTGGGATCCAAGGAAACACCCGCAAATGGATCGCATCATACCTCACTGGCATAACCCAAAGGATGCGTCTCCCACCGTTGACCTCAGAGTCCAAGAAGATCATCTGCGGAGTTCCCCAAGCATTGACCCTCGGCCCCACCATCTTCAACACCTGCCATTTTGCCCTGGCCAACATCATCAGATCAAATGGACTCAACACCATCTTCTATGCTGACAACACATAACGCACACTATCACTGTCTGAAGACCCCTTCAACACAAAAGCCAACTTCCACAGATGCATAATGAATGGCACTGGATGAGGGACAACTGTCTCAAACAACACCTCGTCATGGAATGACATGAGGTATCCTGGGGAGCTCGGCACACCCCCTGCCCCAACAGATCATGCCGGCAACCTCTGCATCATCCTGAATAGCAAGCTATCCATGCAGAAACCTCACCTCAGGAAACTACACCGGCTCTCGATTAAGAAGAGATGCCAGTTCAAGATGCTGACCCACGCCTACAAGACCCTGCACAATGAAGGACCAGCATACATCAACAAACGCCTGACCTTCTACCAAACAACCAGGCGCCTTCAAACACCCTCCTTCTTCCTCACGGACCCCCTGCGGATTCGAAGAGCCAATAGCAGAGGGCGTTTCTTCTCACACCCGGCAGTCCAGGCTTGAAACAGCTTACCCCTGCACCTCAGGCATGCCCGATCCCTCCAGTAATACAGAAGGGAACTCAAGACCTGAATGTTTGACTGATCAGACCTCCATGTAGCAGCATACAGCTCCAGTGCCTCAATACCTTCACGGGTGATTTGACGCTCTATAAATGTTGTTGATTGATTGATCCTGAAGAACGGAGATAACGTCACCTTTCTTGTTCCTTCTGTTGCAATAACCTAAATTGCAGAGACTCCTGCATGTGATGAGCCAATCCTCTCATGTGCTGCTTTTATTAATTCCAACCTAGCGGATTTGTAGCTTACAGCTTCATCACACACTCATTTTATAGTGCCTTGTTTCAGGAAGTAGTTGTAGTTCACCGAAAGGCTGGGAGGTGGGGGTCGTCTTTTTGTGTGGGAACTGTATTGCTGAGATTATTTCTGAGTCAGCCTCAGTCTGCAACTGGGTAACTGCAGGTACTTAGCACACCTGGACTGCAGAGCTTGCAGCTGATCAATGGCACACTTGCCTTTTGAGTGGACTCTTTGGTGTGCCAGTATGTTCTGTATGTACAATGGAAGTTGTCTTATGAAGCCAGCTATCCATGCTCAGAATTGCTGTGCTCACACTGTCTTCCACTGTGAGTCTTTCCAACCATTGGATTTCCAGTGTTTTAAATCTACATTGTTCCCCTGTAGATTATAGCAGTTTTGTACCTCCTGCAGGTAGTGTTGATCAATCCGTATAAAAGATGGAGTGATAATAATTTATTGGTTTTGTTGACGGGGTGTATTGAATTGCTTTTGATGTTGAAGGAATTCCTGTGTTTTAAATGTCAAATCATGCCCCCATTGAATGCATGACTTGCAGCCCATTGCACCCAGCACAAGTGCAACTCTCTGGCATTTAGCATGATGGCTTTGATGGCCATGTTTAACAGTGGTATAGGTTGGGTTATAATAATGTCCTTGCATTGCACGGTTGGCCTCTCTTTAATAATGGCCGTTTGCAATGCCATCAGAAATGTCTCTAGAGGGCCTGAATGGTCATCTGCTGCATGAAATCAGTGTAGTCTGACTTTTGTGGCATACTATAAATGTCAATCAAGCCTGGCTATGAATTATTCTTTTTACTATATTGTTGCCTCATGTTTGTAGAGGTGCTGTCTGTGCTGCTGCTGTCATGTCTTTCTGTAAGTTCCCATGGATTTGAGTGTGTCCTGAATATTACTTGCTAAAGAATTTGAACAGAGAAGAATTTCTTCTAATTTGTGCAGAATTATGTGCAGAGATAAATGTAGGGCCTCTTCAAATCACACAGACTTAAACGTTAGAACGTTTGCATTAACTGCAGCCTCAATTTATCTGTCTTTTGTTCTAGCATTTCAAAAATAAGGCTTTCAACTAATTCTTTAACCCTTGAAACTTACTAAAGGTGGAGCTAGATAATCAAACCTCAGTTGTCTGGTTCCTGCACAATATACAGGCTTGATTGTGTTTCCTATGTACAGTGTCCATTAACATGGCATAATCATAACTCAAAGGATCTCAACAGTGCTGTTATTTTCTCTTGAAAATTATTGTGGTAGCAAAAAGCTGTCGCCCTATTAATTCAGTTAGTGTTTCCAGGTTTCTGGACAACAACAATGTTTGAATCAACTGAGTTTTGACCATTAAACACTGGCTAGGACCTGACACCTTGTATTCTTCCAATAAATCTCTCCATCCGATTGCACCACTTCAATTTCTTAGCAGAACTGACCTTTGTTTCTCTTCATATTCCATCTTTGTCCATATTAGGCCACTGATATTACCACTCTAGTAGAGGTTTAAGCTATGGTGTACAGCTACCAAGAATAGCTGCCACTCCCAATTTAAAAATAATCTTCAAAGCCTATTCTACCTTATTTTTTGAGGATGGGATCTCACAACAATGAGCTGAGTCATTTAAATTCCTTACCAATTGTTCCAAAGTAAAAGAGAACTGAAGAGCCAGACAGCTTTGGTGCATGATTTGCTAATGATTGCTTGCACATTCCTTTTTGGTTGTGTCCACCAGCATCCACTGGAAAACCAAGACATCTACTTTGCTGTAAACGTGGAGGAGATTGGCATATAATATATTGTCACGATCCAATAGATGGAGGTCACACCAACCATCTGCCAATAGAAGATGAGCTAGATCCCCTCTTGAGGTTTGGATTTACTCAACAACCTCAGAGCACCTCCAACAGATCGGTACATCATTTGGTTTGAAATAAGTGAACTGTGTTTCTGTTCACAATCATTTGCAATGGGGATTGACATGGTCTTCATTTGCCCATAAACCAAAAAGTGGCCAACTTGCTTAACTTCCAGTTGCCCCTCTACATTAAGACACTTGCCTTCTTGTGCTGACATACTTACTACAATTAGAAATCAATATACACTTTGTAAATTTTTACAACAATCCATCATTTATAGATCTTACTGTAATTTCATTATAATGATTTAATGAGATTGCCAAAACCAGGATCGTATACTTTTGTTTGTTTTTCTTGGTTTTCTAAACAAAAGCAGATTTTGTCAAACAATATGTTGTGCAATGGGCAGTTCTCTTCCTTTGTGTTAATGAAACAATGCAACGTTATCAACTACTGATGCTTGGAAATCCCACTACCTTGTCGGTGAGAGGATGAAACATGCACTAGCTAGATCTTCCCTGCTGGAACACCTATATTGCTCTTGATCCTAAAGAATTAACTTTAGAATGTAGAACCCTTGAGCATCATTGACATTCATAAATGTTGCTTTCATGCAGAAAATGATTCTGTAATAGTCTCCCAAGATGAACCTTTATATCAAGTGGTGCGTTTTGCTTGTGGTACTGAAGTTCTCCTGCAAAATATTCCATGGATGTGATGCTCTCTCAGCTGGTGCCTCCATTTACAATAAGGTCAACTGGAGACACATACAATGCACCCTCCTGTAACTCTCGAGAAAGTTCTGAAAACAGAGGCCAAGATTTAGATTTTGGCAGACAGGGTACTCCATTTCTTTGCAACGGCAACAGAGTATCTGTCCGCCAAACTCTTGGTTTATTGGTTTGACCACCAGGTTTATTCCACTAGAGTAAAAATACTGTGTATATCTTCCTCCGATGACCAGAGGGAGTATGGGCCACTGGTGGTATGCATCTGACTGTCCACTCTATTTACAGTGAGTGGTTGGAGAGCTTTTTTTTAACTGTTTATGACCGCCAGAAACATCCTTGTGGTGATGGACAGTAAAAATAAAAAAATACCTCCACATCATGGTGGAAAACTCCTATGGTATTTGGGCCATTTGTTTTTACTATTCCAAAAACAAACTCTTGCTTTGAGAGTTTGATTTTGGGAAAGTAAAAGCTTTTAATAGTTTGGTTTAAGCGTCAATCAGCTATGATGGACGTGCACCAAACTATTAAATGGCTATGTATGAACTGCGGGGATGGTAGTTCATACAAATTATAGAGTCACTGCAGCTCCAGCAGGGAAATTTATGTTTGGCAAGTGGAGTAAAGGCTGGGTGGCAGACTCCCTCATCTTGACTGCCTTTACTCTGTCCACCAACTCTAAATCAGGCCCGTAATGTTTTGGTCAAACAATGGGGATTGTAAACTTTTCTGTTTTGTTGCATCAGTTGTCCTCAATAAGCATTTGAACGATCTCAGTAACTGTACCAGAATACTATATGAATTTGATTTCTTCATGGAATAATTTAACTATGACCTACCATGTACAATGAACCCGCAGGAGTCATTGACCCATCTCCATTATATACAAAGGTGTTAGACCTGACATTCTTGGAGTGGTTTACCTCCTAACATTTAGCCTCCAATCCTTCTGTTTTGCTGGCCAGAGGACTCTGCACACTTTACCACTGCTACCCAGTTCTAAAGTGCTTGTGCTCTCTCCTTAAAACATGGTAAGATTGGCTCATACCCAAGTGGTGTATTTAATATACTTGTAAGACCCTTGTAAGGTGGCAGTCCCTTTGCCCAAGGCCTGTAAATTAAATGCTACTAGCCGGACTGAAGCACTGATTGTGCAACCTACTTAAGTAGCACTTTAAACATGTCTCAGACCTGCCATTGCAGATTGTGTGTGCAGTTTTAAACTGTAATTGTGTCCTGGCAAAATAAACCTTTTACCATGCTCAAACCTTCTTTTTTAATGTCTATAAGTCACCCCTATGCTAGGTCCTTGACAGTCTAGAGGGCAGGATGCAATGTATTTAAACAGTAGGACATGTACTTTTATATGTTACATCACTTAGTAGTGAAAAACTTTTAAATTCATTTTTCACTGCTGCAAGGCTTACCTTTCCCATAAGATAACATTGGAGTTAACTTATTACATTTAATGAACTGCAATTTTCGAATGGGGACAGGTAACCAGTTAATGTTTGGTGTCCTTGGGATTGTAATGGAAAATCCTTACTTTTGATGAAGTTAGATTTTAAATTACAGTTTTGAAAATTCCACTTTTAGAAAGCTGGCATTTTCCTGCTATAGCCATTGGGTGCGTGTAGCCTGACTCTGGGTCACCTAACTGGGTGTAGTTGACTGTTGGGGGAGTTTGTATTCCTCCTAGATAGCCACACACAATATGGAATTTAGGTGTGCCTGGGTGGGCCATCACTGTAAGGATGGAAGGGAGGAACTGGGCACACCCCGACTTACACTTGAATAGGCTGTGCCCTGCCTCCACACAACGGCCTGCATACCCTCTTTAGTTAGTCTGGAGCTAGTGCAGGGAGGGCAGGGCACCTGTGCACTGTAAAGGCATGCCTCTAGATGCTTCTGCCCAATTCAAAGGAACAATTCTGAGGCTACTCTGCCAAGAAGAAGGACTGCTGTGTTGCTGAAAGGACTGCCACTCTCCTGGACTGTTGATCTGAAGAAACTGCTGTCATGCTGTGCTGATCTATTGTATGCTGCCCTCTTGCCTGCTTGTGATGGTCTGAAACTGCCTCTCTTGAACTCAGGACACTAGAGTGACTCCAAGGGCTAGTTGGCAGGCCTCCTGATCTGAACCCTTAGGGACATAACAGGCTTCCAACAAACTTAAACCTGCAGCTGGACTATGCCATCTGTGAGTCTACCCTGCCAAGCGGTGACACCCCGGTCCTAGACCCTTGGAATTGGGCCTAAGGTGCTCTACCAGCCTCTGTGGACCCAGCAGAACTTGCGTATTTCCTCTGCTGTGAGGCACAACCCCAAACAGAACATACCCAACACTGTTGCTGCATGGATTGGGCCAGTTGCAAAGACTTGCATCTCCTCTACAGTCTCCTCGGTAATCACCACTGCATGACGCATCCTGGGAGCTGGCCCTTGCAACCCTCATTGGCTGCAGCCTTGACAACGACCGACTCCGCACTGCAGCCTCACAGCTCCTTGGAGCCAATACATCGCCTCAATTGCATGACGCATTCTCACCTCTGGACTTCGCACCGCAAACCCTGTTTGACAACATCCTCGATGCTGATGCAGGACCTTGCACCTGAGCCTAGCCCATCTCAAATTTGACGCATTGCTTTGGGTGCGTGATGTATCTTGGATGCAGATCCTCGCAATATTCCACAAACCAGGATTCAAGGTACTTTGATCAGGCGGCATAACTGGGTCCCTGCAGCCATCCCGCGCTCCATCGCAGTCAGCCTGAACTTGTTACTTTTTTCCATTCCAGCATGACCAGATATCCACAGCTGGCGCTTTGTGCCCTTTGTCGCAATTTTTACTGAAATCTCTGGTTCTACTGATTGGATTTTTTTATTTTTTACCTTGTTTTTTTAAATAAAATGTGGGTGTTGTTTTTCACTTTAATACCATTTAAATTGTTGCACAGATACTTTACACAGTGGCTTTAAGTTAAACCTGACTGCTCTGTGCTATGTTGCCAGAGGGTTAAGCACAGGTTAATGTAGGTTGGCTTGTGTCTCACCTTGACGAGCATTGTGGATGCTGCTTGACTAGAGCTCACACTCCAGTCAACCAACAACCCAATTTCTTACAAAGGGATTTGAGGAAAGTCTCTAATCCACAAATTTACACGATCTGTGGTCACTGTGACCAAGAAAACTTGTAGCAACCTGAAGCACCTTTCATACTGCTCCGAGGGTGATTATCTGGAAGTATTGCTCAGTGCAAGACAAAAGTCAGCTTGTGAAAGAGGCTTCCTAAGTGCGGGGGGGTGACAGTTGCATTACAACAAGCAATAGCAAGTCAACTCACCCTACTCTACACTTTATTGGAGAATTTGCAGAGGGTTTTGTAAGGATGGAGACACCTATTTGTGGACTGCAAGAAGTGTTCAAACCAGAAAGAAAGTGGGAAGATTGATGGAATTCAAGAGAATACAAAGAGAAACCAAAAAGTTATCAACTAGTATTCAAGGCAAGCACATGTAAAGTCGCAAGGAAAGCCAATCAATCAGCATTTGTATAACGCAGCACTGTCAGCCCTAGGGGTAGCTGTGGATGTGCATCTCCGTCGAAGAGCCAGGTCTTGAGTTTTTTCCTGAGATCCACCAGGGAGGGTGCTGCTCGAAGAAGGAGGTGTAGGTCATTCCAGGTCTTGGCAGCGATGAAGGAGAAGGAGCGGCCCCTGCTACGGCTGCAATGGATGTGGGGGTTGTCTGCACGGGCTAGTGAAAAGGAGAATAGGAGTCTTGAGGTTAGGTGGAAATTCAGGCGATGGTTGATGTGAGCCGGTCCTTGATTGTGCAGAGCTTTGTAGGATCTTGAACTGGCATCTCTTCAGAATGGAGAGCCAGTGGAGGTTTCTGAGGCGGGTGTGCATGTGGGTCTGTTTGGAAAGGTCTGGGATGAGTCTGGCTGCAACATTCTGTATGGTTGGAGATGCCAGCGTAGAAAGCGCTGCCGTAGTCGAGGCTGGTGATGAGGGCCTGATTGACAGTCTTTCTGGTTTTAACTAGGATCCATCTGAAGATTCTGCGGAGCGTGCAAAGAGTGTGGATGCAGGAGGAGACGACTGCGTCAACTTTGTGCTCCCATAAGGAAGTGTTCTTGCCAAAGATCAGTGATTCTATTTTGTTGGAGTTGAGCTAAAGCAGTTGTCTCTTATCCAGTTGGCTACGTTGGTCATGGCATCGCAGATGTTTATTTTGGTGGCAGAGGGGTCTTTGGTGAGTGAGAGGATAAGTAGAGTATTGTCTGTGTAGGAAATTATGTTGAGAACATTGGATCTGATGATGTCTGCAAGGGGAGTCATGTAGGTGTTAAACAAGGTGGGGCTGAGGGATGATCCTTGGGTTATGCCGCATAAGATGTCCTTGGGTTTGGAGGTGAAGGAAGTCAGCCGGGTGCTCTGTGTGCGTCTTGTGCGGCAAGAGGTGATCCACTTGAGGGCATTTTGCTGACTGCCAATGTTGTAGAGTCTGTTGATGAGGATGTGGTGGGAAACTGTGTCGAAAGCAGCAGAGAGGTTGACGAGGATCAGTGCCACAATCTCTCCATGGTTGAGGAGGGTCCTGTAGTCATCTGTGACAGCGATTGGGGCAGTCTCAGTGCTGTGATTGACACAGAAACCTGATTGGGAGGCATCTAGTAGGTGGTTTTGTTCCAGGTGTGTGGTAAGATGTTTGATGATGGCCTTTTTAAGTACTTTGGTCGGTAAGGGTGCATTGAGATCGGTCAATAATTTTTGAGTTTTCTGGGGTCGGCAAATGGCTTTTTAGTAGGAGTCTGTGTATTTCCATCTGTCCGGGAAGGCTGCTGTGGTGCTAGAGATGTTGATAAAAAACACAAAAGAAGTAGGTTGCCTATAACAATAAAATGAGCAATACTTTTTTTTTGTTTGTTGTATTGTGTTTGGGGACAGTAGGGTTGCCTTGTCTTCCCCAGACTCTCTCTTTAGTGGTATAGTTGATGATGCTGGTCAGTTCCGTGCTGATTGGGTTGGTTCCGAGGTTGAAAAGACTGTGGGGGTGGCGTGGCTTGCACACCGAGCGCGATGGCTGCACTTCGGTGAAGCTCTCACCATCCCCGACCTACGACTACGGCAATATCCATAAAATGATCAGTAAATTGCCCCATAACACCCGCTACAGAATGATGACCGCATCAGCTGCATGGGAGGAGGGAATCAGCGAGCGAGAACCATGCACCTACTAGGCCCCGGAAACCCCGGCCTCAAATTTGCTTCAGCCGCTGAAGACTTCCGCAGGAGGCGGCGACAACTGGGAGCAAGTCGCGGCCCATGGAGGGTGAAATCCAAACACCAAGAGCGGGACTCAGGCAAGCCAGCCCATCTAGATCCTTACCCCCCGGTTTGGGGTTTGATTTGTGCTGGGGGCCTCTTGAATCCACCCGGTCCGATGACACAACTGCCCGAACGAAAATAGCAGCGGTAATCTGCGGAGATTGGTTGGAGGCCCGCAAAGAGAACCGGGCCCATAGTCAAGTGTGAGCGCTCCAGAACCTGAGAGGCGCAGAGGTAGGTGCCTTCGCTTCGAGTTGTTGGTGTGGGAAAACTGGGCCAAAAGGAATCGCAGGGCCGGGCCCCTTCATGGTGAGAGAGAGACGCTGCATAAACTGTAGGAGGAGAGGCGCATGGGTCCCACTCCAAGAGACGCTGACCTCGGGATCGAGGGAGGGCCCCCCCTTCATGACAATAAATTGGGCAATCATTGGGGCTGACACCTCAACAATGCGCGACTGAGGCCCGGTGTGGATGGGGGGCATCCTGCACTAAACCCACGCCGTAATAAATGGAAAGGAGCCTGAAAAGCCGAGATCCTCGAAAAGACCACACAATGCAGCAGAAACACTACACGGTAGGGGCAGAGAATCAGTGAAACAATAAGCACAGTGCAAACTGCATGGAGTGAAGACCACCGCCCTAGAGCAGACCTACAAGTATTGCAACTGGCAGATTCCTCCCAAGAGTAAGCAGAGTGTGGCATCTGCCGGAGACTCTATCCTGATGCACTGCAATGTTTGGAACCAACGGACAAAAAGGTACTCTCCAAACCAAACTAGAGAAGTATACCACCCAAAAAATGAGTGAATTGGACAACGGTGAGACGAACAAGATGGCAGGCTCAACGGAAGAGGAGCCCATGCTAAAGAATTTCATAAAGGCCATTGCGGGAGTGTGCATGTCACTGAAACAACGAATGGACACCATTACTATTGAGATGACGCTGATAAGAGCCGACCTACAAAAGACAAGTGAAAAAGTGAAAGTAATGGTGGGAGTAACCTCAGAACTGAGTGGTGAGGTTCAACAGATGTGAAAGGATCTCAAGGAACTTCAAGGTAATCAGAAGCGGCCTGAAATGCAGTTGGATGCTTATGAAGGCCGAGCACGACGCAACAATATCAGGATCACAGTGGTCCCCGAGGAAGCAGAGGGACCAGCTGTTGAACTATTCGTCGAAGATTTAATACTGAACCATCTTAGGCCCAAAAACCTCTTGAAATATGTCACAACTGAAAGAGCACATAGAATATCGGTGAGAAGACCTAAGCCGGGACCCTGCTCCCCCTCCCCGCTGAGACCAATCCTGGCGAAATTCCTAAACTTTAGAGACCGCGATGTTATCCTACAGATGGCTCAATCAAATCCTCCTCTCAAATTCGAGAACAGTGAGCTATCCTTTTTCCCGGATTTTACACGGGCGGTCCAGCTACAAAGAAGAACCTTCCTGGGTATTAAGAAGCAGCAAAGGGACAAAAACATTCGATACGCAATGCTGTTTTCTTCAAAATTGCGAGTGGAAGCAAATGGCAAGGCATGGTTCTTTGACTCTCCAGAGGCAGTACAAGAATGGTTGGAGGGATGGAGGCCAATAAAAGAACACAATGCACGTTGAAAAGGTACTCCTTCCCCCTGAGGAGTGATCATCGTTGATCTTTAATAAGAGCGGGTAGAATTGTCCCGGAACGAGACTTTCTTCCTACCGTTGCAGTACTGATGAAGCGCACCCGGCAGATAACGAGGACAATATTAACGCTAAGTGAAAATGTTTGAACTTGTATATGTTTGATTAAGCTGAATGGGGACACTCAGCAGCAGTCTGACAGCCAAAGGGAGGGTATCATAATCCCCCCGATTACCTAGTTAGTTTAGTATAAGAGGGCGACAGGCATTCTGTACTGTTGGGGACATGGGCAGTTCTAGGTCGAGAGTGTAGGGGAGCAAGGAGGGGAGAAGTTGGAGGGTACAGGTTAAGTGGGTTCACTCAAGTAACAGTCAAGTAAATGTTACAGTCGGAATTGAGCCAAACAGTACTTGCACTTGCACATTGCCACAAATCGTCACAAGGGATAGGGTGGTGGGTGGAAGAGGGGGGGGAAGGTTTGGTATGGGCCTGATGAAAGGAAAAAACTTCAACTTACTGTCCTGGAATGTTAAAGGATAAGATAAAGCGGGAACTGGTACTCCAGTTCATTAAGAAGCACGCCCCAGATGTAGTGTTGCTCCAAGAGACACACCTAGTGGGGAACACATGTAAAGCCATGGACAGATGGGCTTATCGACTGGTAGCTCACTCGTGATTTACCTCGGGTTCCCGGGGTGTTGGTATAATGATGCGCAAAACCTTCCCTATGTCTAAAGGCCATTTCTGGATTGATGAGGTAGGAAGATACGCAGCAGTGTCAGGGCAATGGGAGGGTGGGCCACTGACGCTGGTGTCAGTCTATGTTCCCCCAGGACTACAAGCAATAGTGATAAGAGACCTGGGATGCAAAATGATTTCCAGAGGGGAGACTAATACTCGGGGGAGACCTCAATTCTGTGCTGTGCGGTAAGCATGACCGCTGTCCCCTCAGAGACCTGGGACCTGCACAGCTGATCCTACCCTCCTTCCTGGACACTTTCAGACTGGCGGATGCATGGCGGGTCTGGCACCCCACCGATCGCCAGTTCACTTTCCAATCAGGGGCTCATGATAGTATTTCCCGAATCGATTACATTCTAACACCGGCGGAAAAAGTGAGACTTATCACCGAAATAAGACACATGGCACGTGGTATATCGGACTACTCCCCAGTATGGGTACAGATAAGAATAAACGTGGGCCAGGTAGGCAGAGTGGCACCTATAAACCCGTGGTATCTCCGCAACCCTAATATAAAACAAAACATCACCCAGGCTATAGAACACTATTTTCAAGACAATGAAGGTTCTGTAGACTCTGCGATTACACTTTTGGAGGCGTTCAAGACAGTGATTCGAGGACAGGCGCTCTCTCAGGTCTCAGGTGCCAAAAAAGAGAAGAACGCAGACTTAATTAAACTGGAAGAGGAGATGCTAGAGCTAGAGAGGGAGTTACTAGTAACTGGTGACCCTGACACAGTACACAAACTAAACCTAAAGAAGGATGAATATAAGAGCATAACAGTAGATAAGGCCAAGTCAATGCATAGAGAAAAACTGGGTAGAATTTACGAGCTTGGTGATAGAGCAGGCAAATTATTCACATGGCTGGATCGACGTGACCAAGCCAATCGCCTGGTCAAGGAGCTTACAACTAAGGTGGGAGAAACAGTTATGGACCCACAGACGATAGCAGAAGAATTTGCCAATCACTACTCACGGATATATACATCTCACCGCAATCGCCATATAGAGGAGTTGAAGGCCCTATTAGCAGACATTAGGCTCACCATACTGTCAAAAGAAAACTGTGATTTCCTAGATAGCGAGCTCACGAACGACGAAGTGGCACGTGCCATCAGGGAGCTACAATCCGGGAAGGCGACGGGCCTCAATGGCCTCTCAATAGAATTGAATAAGTTACAAACTGATGAAATCGCCCTCCACCTCAAAGCGATGTACTAAGAAAGCTGAGAGATCGGCTGCCTTCCCCAAGATCAGCGAGAGGCCACAGTGGTGGTTATTCCTAAGGAGGGTAAACTTGGAAACCAATGTTCCTCCTATAGACCTATTTCATTACTAAACATGGAGGCGTAAATCTTGGCCAAACTCCTTGTGACACGCCTGATTGGAGCAATCTCAAGCCTGGTCCATCCAGACCAGTCAGTCTTCATGCCTGCGAGAAATACATCCCTGAATCCCTGAAGGCTCCACAGGGTACTCGGAAGAGTGCACACGCTGAGGGGAGACATGGTGGTATTGTCCTTGGACGTCACCATGGCCTTCGATACCATTGAATGGCCTTACCTTTTTGCAGTGTTGGAGAGGATGGGGTTTAGCACGGGATTCATGGGATGGGTGAGACTCTTATACTTGGACCCACTGGCACAGGTCGTAGTGAACAACAAACAATCTTGGCTCTTTACCCTCAGGAGGGGTACGAGGCAGTGTTGCCCCTTGTCCCTGTTGCTTTTTGCACTGGCACTGGAGCCCCTTGCGAGCTCGATCCGTAAAGACCCAGTAGCGAGGGGTTTGCGTGGTCAGAGGAGTGGGAAGATCGCATCTCACTATATGCGATGACATCCTGCTGTACCTATCATCACCAAGGGCCTCAATTAATAGAGTCCTCAATATATTCGCTACCTTCGGGAGGTACTCCGGATATGCCATTAACTGGTCCAAATCACTGCTCTATGTGCTCCGAGGACAGTTTACGATCCTTCCCAGGGGGTGCAGAGTGACAGAGGCAGTGGATGACTTCAAATATCTAGGCATCTACTTCACCAGAGACCCTAAGCTATTCTACGACTATAACCTCAGGCCTCCTTTACGGCGGCTTCGAAGTGATGTGGAGCACTGGAAGACGCTCCTGTTGTCCCTACTGGGTAGGGTGGCGCTTTTTAAAATTATGTCCCTGCCCCGCTTTCTGTATGTCTTGCAAAACTCGCCGAACCCGATCCCTTTGTCTTATTTTGCAGCAATAGAGAGTGAGCAGTGAGCTCTCATATAGGTGGGAGGAACACACCGAATAACATTACCCAAACTGGTACGTGGATGGTATGATGGGGGAGTCGGACTCCCAGATACTAAAAGATTCTACTGGGTGGCGCAATTAGCAGCTATTAACCAGGGCATATCCCAGCACATAATGACCCGGGATACCAAATGGACAGGTGGCTCCTTCCGGGGGCCTTCCTATGCCAGGGCTCCCTATGCCAAACCCGCTCGGATGCAACTGACGGGACTGACATTGCATTCGGTTCGAATTTGGCATTCATCTCATAAAGGTTTGGGCTGGGATAGGAGGATCACGCAATCTACCCCTCCGTGGGACTCACACTTGTTAGGTACTCTTTGAAATACCAAGGGCTTCGATAAATGGGATCTAATTGGACTCTCAAAGGTGGGTGACTTGTGGAGAGGGGGCAAAGTGATAGAATTCTCAGTGCTGCAGCAAGAATACAAGCTGGCAGATTCAGAAATATTCAAGTACTGCCAAACACGACATGCCCTGAACTCACGCCTCCTGGTAGAGGAGACACTGCCGGAAGCAATGCTGCTAGAGGACAGGCTCCTTGATGGTTACATGGCCAGTAAATCAGTATCCCTAACCTACCGACAGCTCATCAATCATATCTCTGATCCCCTCATACAGCAACGAGTGAAATGGACAGGTGACCTGGATGAGCTAGACGAAGAGGACTGGGTGGAGGCACTTGCCTCTCCCAGGGAAGTCACGATTTCCTCACGGATTAAACTAGTACAATTGAAAATCCTGCACAGAATATATTATTCTAGAATAGCCTTGGCCCGGATGGGCTATGGTGAAAATGCAAGTTGCAAAAGAAACTGTGGGAAGGAAGGCACCTTCATACATATACTGTTGGAATGCAAACACATTTGTAAATATTGGACAGGGGTGCTCCGATGTATGGGAGAAGTGTTGGGTCAGGACCTACACCTGGAAGCTAAGTGGTGTTTGCTTAATGTGTGGGGACCGACTGATCTGAGTCGTAAAGAAAAGACCAGGGCGACTCTGGGACACATGATAGCTAAGCACAACATCATCAGAATGTGGGGGACAAGAGAGGCCTCTGGTTTAAAATCATGGAAACAAGACATGGACTGGTGTATGCATAGAGAAAAAACGATATATATTTCCAGAGGTTGTCCACAAAAATTGGCTCAAATAAAGAATAAATAGAATGAATATCGTGGAAACATTTGCACGCCCCCCCTTCCCACCCTATCCCACCAAGAGGAACCTATATCAACTGATCACTGAGAAAGAAAAATGTATGTAAGTGTAATGAATACTTGTACTGTCCAAGAAATGTATGTATATAACAATGCCACATGATCTAATACCGACCGAAATTGTAACCATGATTGAATTATTGTTCTTAATAAAAAGAGTAAAAGAAAAGACGGTGGGGGCAAGTGCTAGTGTGTGCCCTGGAGTGAATGGTTACATGATGGCCGTAGTGGTCTGTGGTGTGCGGAGATCAAGTGTTGATCTTACAGCTGGTGTGTGCTGGTTGGTTGAGGCTGTTGAAGTTGAGAACAGTGGGTTGGGGGTCAAAGTTGTTGTTGATGGGGGCAATCTTGCTGTGGAAGTAGCTTGAGAGGGTTTTGCAGAGTTCTTGAGAGGGGCAGATTGTGTTACCTGTGGCTGCCGAGTTGGGAAATTCCTTGACTATTTTGAAGAATACTTTAGTGTAGTTGGCCACTGTATTGAGGCAGGCTGTGATGGCTGTTCTCTTGGCTTCCTTGATGTGCCAGGTGGTAGTTGCTGAGGGCAGATTTGTGAGCAGCTCTGTCGGAGGGGTTCCTTGTGGCGTGCCACTGTTTCTCAAGTCGGTAACAGTTGTGCTTGGTGGTTCTGAGCAGTGGGGTGTACCATTTGGCTTGTTTTGAGGATTTGTTGGTTTTTACAGGTTTCATCAGAGTGACTCCCTCAGCTTATTTGGTAATTCATGCGGAGAAGGCTTTGTGTTTGGGCTCAGTAACCAGTTGAGTGACGCCAATGTTGTTCAGGTTCTTCAGGAGGGAGGTGTATTTGGCGTCGTTGGCGGTCATTGACATAAAATTGAGGTTGTCAAGTTGGATGTAATTGTAGGAGTCAATGGCTAGGGTAATGATGAGGTTGGCATTGCAGGAAAGCCGGTTGAGATCCCTGGGGTCTGTAAATGAGGTTGCCTCTTATCATGATCTTGGTGCCAGTCTGTATTTAGAAGTTGAGGTGTTCCATGAGAGGTGTAGATTTGTTGTTGGTGGCCATGCATCAGATGGTATCCTTGAAGATGATGGCGATACCCCACTGTGTTTGTTGGTTCAGTCTTAGTGTATCATCTTTTATCCATCGGGTGTTGTGGAGGCGATATCAGGGTTCAAGGAGGGGTTTGGCCATGTTTCGTTGATGAAGGCGACATCAGGGGAGAGTGTAGTGATGGTGCCCCAGATTTCATTGGTGCGCTTGCTGTGGTGACAGGCATTAAGTAGTATGCATTGGAGTGGTTATGTGATGTTCATGGTCTTCAGGGCAGATGTGGTGAGGGATACACTGTGGGCTGGTGGACCAGTGTTGCAGGAGAAGCAGCAGTGACGGCAGGTGAAAGGTCCTTTGGTTGATCGGGGGGAGGAAGTGCAGCAGATGTTGTTTCAGTGTCCACGGTCCAGGGCCAGGAGCTCCTTGGCGGTGTATCCGTGAGTGGTGAGCGGGCCTGGGGTCCTGACGCTAGGCACAGACGGGTGCAGATGGGCTTGCCTTTGGCAAAACGTAGGTCTTTAGGGAAGGAGACGGAGCTGGGTGGCGGGAGGAGGCAAACGGCAGGAGGAGGGAAACGGAAGGAAGCGGTAAGAAATAAGCAGAAATAGGCAAAATTAAGTGCAGATGTGAGCAGCAAAAAGGCAGAAATACGAGTCAAAAATGAGCAGAGGAGGCACACATCTAAGGCAGCAGAGGCTAGCAGACTGCGGGCAAGCTGGACAGGAGAACTGTCACAGGGGTAGCTGTCACAACAACCTGCTCCGGTCCCAGACAAGCATGGTAGATCATGGAGAGCATGCAGACGGACTTTTGGGCATCTGACATGGAAAGAGTCTTGGAGTAAATTTGTTAAAGCAAGTCAACATTTGAAGAAATTGTGATAAGGCACTATGAGGACCCTCATGGATATATGGGACATTTAAAAATACGCTAGCCAGCAGCAGAACAGGTCTTAGATATATTAGCTATGAAATCTTGATGTGGCCTCGTCTGAAAAATGTTGTTCACTCCTGGGGACCTCCGGGATAGAGACAGAATAGGCACAGCTCAGGTAAGAGTTACTACATCATGAAAGGACTGCATTGGAAACCCAATAAGAGGAGTACTGACTCAAATTTGTCTTGATTGGAAAAGCAGACACAGTGAAGTGATGTGATACATTCAAAAACCTTCTTCGTGCATTTTGAATGGAGGAGGCTTGTAACCCTAGGCAAAAATTGTATTACACTGGCGAATTTATAGAAATTCACAGATGTTATTGTCTTAAGCAAAACTCGTTAAATTTCTCAAAATTTAGCATTATGACATTTTGCTTAACTACTTTTAACCCTGCGCATCTCATGTTAAAAAGTCTTGTGAGATACCATTGGGAGACTGTTTTGCAATCAAAAGGCCTTGCAAAGCCACAATTTCTGCCAGAACCAGTGTCCTACTGGTTTCTGTGTGAGACTTTGGTATGTGAGGTGTGAGGTGGGTGCTAGGATAAAAAAAAATGTGACATGAGATACCTGCGAATCACATTTTGCTACAAAAGTGTAATTTCATGACATTTTTAAGGAATTTCACAAAATTTCACAGGAAAGAATTTTGTGATTTCGCAATCCTCTGATGGCTTGCATATTTCTTTGTAAATGTCATTCTACAGCAATTCTTAAATCCGAAATCAAAGGTCTAATTTCCAAACTGTACCATGTTCGGAAATTTGGCATGGATTATCTCTTTGCATATGTATCTGAGCATTTCTAAATGTCCTCATCATTCTTTTCAGCTGAAATGTAAAAGTCCAAAAACACATCTAGAGTTTCAGTTTCAGGTCCTAATTCCAGATGCTTTTGTTGACGTGCCTGGCATTTCAACAAAGACTAAAACAATAAAATAGTTATAGGAAAAGGGCAAAAATGTACATTCTAACCATGTGCACTATCTAATTTTTCAGTGAGGTTGGCTTTTGCCAAATTTGATACATTTTTTAAGACCATAGCAATTTCACAAAGTCTGAAAAAAAGAATAGTGTGTGAAGATTGCTGCAAAACGAAGGTTTTGCATGGGAAAAAATATGCAAACCCCGCTTTTTGATGAGAGAATTCACCTGCAAGTAACTTATTTTGTGGAAAGCTTCATCTGCAGTCACATTTTCGCACAGGTGACAATTAATGACTTTCGAAAGTTCGCTGGTGTGATGTCAATTTCAAATGCACCATCGTACTCATTGAAAGTGAATCTGGCCAGGATGAAATCGCCGAATGTAATCCACAACACACAAGGAGACACCCATATATCCTCTTTATAGTAAAACCCCTGTCTACTACATATTTGGAAGATCATTGTGCAACTACCAGTGTGTAAGCCTCGTGCATTGAAAGGACAGACTGGAAAGGAAAGCATGTGTGTGTGTGTGTGTATTTGTGTGCATGCGTCCACATGAGCGTGTGTGTGTGGGCGTGTGTGTGGGTGTGCGTGTGTGTGTGTGTGTGTGGGGGGGGTTGTTCTAGAAATAGTACCAAATCTAAGAATATCAAGTCACGTTACAACCAAGATCCTGGGTACCAAGAACAGGTCACAAGATAGTTCCTGAGGCACCGGGACAAATTACTAATGGGCCCCTAACATAGCAAGACAGGTCACAAGATGGATTCTAGAAAACCTTGATGGGTCGCAAGCAGGATCCTAAAACATCAGGATGCGCAATAAGCTGAATGCCACTACACCGTGCATGGCATGCAATGCATCTCTGTATCAGAGTTATTCATTTATGTTGGAAAGTCATATTCCGTGATTTTAGAGTGCCCATAGGCCCTTAAACCATACCATACCACCTGTGTGCGCCTGGCAAGGAGCTACAGATTGAGCAAAAGAGAGACCACTGCAGAGTTATACTGACACACGCAGCTGTTAGTATATGCAGACCAAAACCTATGTATCACACTGTCCACTGCAGGAGCTTAAACAGAAGAAATGTCACTTTGATAACTGCCAATAACGTGGGCATCATGGATAGTGTGCACTGCAGAGGAGGACAGCAGTTGTAATTAAAGCGTCCAGTAGGTCGCTCTCCCTGAGGTGGCTTCTCACAAAGCTGTCCATGACAGAGACCCCAGGGAGCCAGGCCTGTCTGCAGCAGAGCCTACTGGCAGCAATTAATTCCTTCTAAAATGGAATGTGATGTTCTGAAGGTGGCAGGGCCTGGCTGGAAGGGGATAGACACAAGGGCCCGGTGGTGCCCTGTCTTCCACCTGGTAGGAAGGAGGTACCGGTCCTAGTCAGGCCGCTGTGGCGGCTGCTGTGCTTGCACAGTGATTTCCCCTGCGACTTCCCGCTCACACACTGTAGGGAGTCCCGCTCTCTGTGGCGCTCACAGTACTGAGAGCTGATTACTTTCTCTTATTGGGTTGATGGGGCTAAGCAGAGATGGACAGAGGACCGCCCCTGGGGAGGAAAGTGAGGACGGAGCTGCTTAGAGAGTCTGTATTCTGTTGGAAATATGTGTCTGAGGAAACAATAATTTCATCCCTACCTGTGCTATGTTTCACTCTTTAAATCATGGGAGACTTGTTCGTCTCACCAAATCGTTTTTTAGGTCGAGACTGGGCAGCGCATGCACTGCTCTGTGAGGCATGCTGTATTCAAGCACGGACTTAAAGCTCCGGCCGCTCTCCACCCATATTTTTTATTGTCTTTTGTCATTGTCTTTTGTAAATGCTGGCTTCTGATTCGTTAATATTCTTGTTAGTCCCTCCTTAGTACCGCCTTGTCTTCATTTGATACCTCCCATGAGGACTGGCCCTTTTACTTCTGTTGTTACACCGTATGTCTTATTTAGTCTGTAAGCACTATTTTCTTTAATGAGTTTCGTCTACTGCAGGCATGATATGCTTTCCTGCAACCTTCAGCGTGCCATGCGCACTTTCACTTTCCAAGCAGCCCGGGACAAATGTGGGCACTTATTTGAAGTGAAATAGGTCTCGCATTTACAAGAGTTTGAGCTATTGGCATTGTAAAGGACAATGCCTTTTCTTTATGAGTTAATTATCAAAACAGATAAATAAAATGTATTGTTATTTACAATGCCAATAGCATAAACTCTCGCAAATGCGAGACCTATTGCATTGAAAATGCTTGTTTGTTGGGGAGGAGAGGAGAGGAGAGAAGAAGAGAAGAGAGGAGAAGAGAAGAGAAGAGAAAAGAAGAGAAGAGAAGAGAAGAGAAGAGAAGAGCTTTACCTCAAGTTTAGTAAGTTCATGTGAACTCTAAAACTATGTCCTCATTTGCACCAAAAAGATTGTCTGCATATCAAAAGTAGTACAATACAATCCCAATAATGTCAGCACTGTTCCCTTTGGCTAAACATGTATTACTCGAATAAATGCTGATGAACAACTTATATAGATTCAGCAAGTGGTTTAAAGTCTTCCTATTTTACAGTGGAGTTAGAAAATCCGAATGCTCGGTGCTTAAGCAAGAATGCTGACTTTTAAGCTAGACTTGTTAGTCTCAGGTATCAGAAAGTGACGTTTTCCAGCAGGCATAACAGATCTTACCGGCCTTCACAAGTCACTTTAACTCTCTTTACCTCCATTCTTGTATATGGAAACACTTGATTGTGATTAAACTTGCCAAGGGCTTGGATTCAATATTATGTAGATTCAGTGATTTATATCTACTGTGGGCAGCTATAAAAAGCACAGCCTTGTGATAGGTAATATTGTTTAATATTTAAATCTAGTTCCTACCAGAGAGCAACAGATTCATCAATGCACCGACCAATAACAGAAGATCTTATTTTTTTTTTACTTCCCTCTGGATTTGTCTCCTAGTTCCTACTTTCTAATTGGCAGTTATATGATCAAGATTCACCAATAAAAAGACATCACCCATATCAAAGCCTCATCAATCAATGACATTGGTATTATGAAGGACTGCTCTAAATCATCAAGTCATGGATGTCAAGAATGGATCTAAAGATAAAGCCAACCAAAAGAATATCCACCCTCAATGTCGTAAGCAGAACTAGACCAATCCAATTCCATGATTTGCCCTCCAGAATGAATCTGGATGGAATCACGCGATAACTCCCCACGAACACAAAATTTGCAAAGAATGCAAAATTGCAGCATTGGCTTTTACCAATGTTGTTAAGTCATATCCACCAGAGTCAAACCTCTCCTTCAGCCCCACAGTGCTAAAAACAGGAGACAATTTAGGGGCATATTATCAAGAAACGGCATTAAGATTATCACCGCTTTAGCGGCAGAAAACTGCAGCTAAAGCGGTGATAATGGGCTTGATAATATGCCCTTGTGAATTCCCATAGAAGCCCATGTTCTGGTGTCAACATGGGCTTCTATTGGAATTCTCTAGTGCATATTATCAAGCCCATTATCGCCGCTTTAGCGGCAGTTTTCTGCCGCTAAAGCGGCGATCATTTTAACGTCGTGCTTGATAATATGCCCCTTAATACCAACTATGGGGCATATTATCAAGGAAACACGATAAATATCGCATTTCCCGCTTTGCGCAATTCTGTTTAACGCCGCGTATCGCCGGATTTAATCGCTGAGATATCGCATTATTATCAATGCAAATCTCCATGGCGATTAAATCCAGCGATAGCGGCTTGAAACAGAATTGCGCAAAGCGGGAAATGCGATATTTATCGCATTTCCTTGATAATATGCCCCGTTGCCTCAGCCGTTCAATCCACCTGCCATTAAAAGTATGCCTAGGTCAGTTTCTTAGCAGGTGTTACAAACCTGCGATAACCGCGGTTAGCGCGGTTTATTTTATTTTATCGAGGGTTTGCACGAGGCTTGATAATCTTGCGCTGCAGTGTCAGTGCGGAATTCCATTGAGCAATGGAAAGGAACGCCTACTTTGCATGTCATTAGCGATATTCATCGCTGACATGCAAAGTGGCGTTTAAAGGGCTGCTTAAACAAGGAAACACGCCCTTGTTGATTCTGCGATAGAATTATCGCCACTTTTCGGTCGAAAACGGCCGCTAAAGCGGCGATAATTCTCTTGATAATATGCCCCTAACAGCCGCGGCCCGTGGAGGGAGTTCTGTGGGGTGGTAAGGCAGATACCATTTGACAACCCTCGATTAAAAGTAATGAAAAAATAACATTGCTTCTCATACCCTTGATAGACCAACACTACCTACCTATCCAAACCTGTGTTGTCTTCGGAACATGTTGGTTCATCTGTGAAACAACTAAAAGTGGGTATGATGGAAAAAACTAGCACCTTCAAGGGCCATCAAAACACAAGAAATCAGGATGTTGACAGCCAGGAACTCGGGTAATACAAAAAAAGAGAAACTCACAGCCTAACCTTCTCAGACTACACTCCCAGAATCTGGAATACCTCCTGATGAAAATCACACTGATCCTGTGTTCCTCCAGGCCAGAAGGGAACTGATAGCACATATTTTCAAGGATCCCTTGGCCACTGATTGATAAAGTACCTCCAAGATCATATTTCTTTTACAGCCAAAATTGAAAAAACTCCTCCTCCCTTCCCATTTTACATCCATACTCTTGAATCATTCTACAAACGCCTTATCTGGTACAGAGATGAATTGCTCCTAAGCCAAGTTCATGCTATACAAATATATAAAAGCGTGTGAAATGTGTGTAATTTCAATTTGCTCTCACGTAATCATGCAAAATTTCAGGAACATTATGTAAAATGTTGTATAATTACACAAAATTATAATCCATCATTTAGTGCTATATTTTAGTGCAAAATGCGTCCTTGCATGGGTTTTTGACAGGAGGTCACATTGCGCATAAACATATAAAGTGAAAAATACGAGTGGCGTGAACAATAGCCACTTGCGTTGTGGTAGTTCGTAATGTTCTAGCACTTCCATTCTAAATCTTGGCAGCTAACAGCAATGTAATTACGCAACTGTGTAATAGTGTAAATTCGGGAATGCAAAATTTTGAGAAAAAAAAAAAAACAAATTACACCAGCGTAATCAGAATTTCACCCAGGCCTTGGATACACATCTTCCTGGTGCATGTGTTTTAGTTCAAGAGAAACGTTTTTTATTTCTTCCCAAACATCGCTCTATTCTGGTGCCCATCTTTTGGTATTTTGTGTTGCTACAGAGTGGCAGACTTATTTCTGCACATTGCAGGTATGGGTGATTACATTTGCTGGAAGAACCCTTAGTCCTTTCTGTTTCCTGCTTATGGCCCTTCAAAACCTGTACCATGAAAGAAGGCTTTTGCCGGTGAGAGCACAATTGTTGCTGAATAGTTCTTGGACAGAGCCCTAGCGGTACTGAAAGTTGATCCGCCTCAATAACCAGTGACTCAGGTCTGCGTAAAATGTTTTTCAGGCGTGAGATCTGTCTTCTGATCTGGCTCCGCTGCAAGTTTGCAGAGATTGATTGACCATCTTAGATCCCCCTCCCTCCCCCCCAAAACAGAGCTGCTGTTCCTCGACCAGCTCCTAGCCAGTGTTCCAGATTGGTCCACAAATTGTTGGCTGTGATGTGTTTGAAGGTGTCACTCATCTTCTGAAACACCAGGATTGCTAGCTGCAGCAACAAGTCTGCCAGGAAAGGAAACACGCTCATCCCTGGCACTCACACTACACCCAGTTACTCCCATATAAGATGCTCTCCAGACATGCACTAACCAGCTACACATGAAAATACACATCCTTTACTATACAATACGTCTTTGATGATCCAGCATGCTTAGTTACAGTGGTGGGTTTGCCAGCATGTGATGGAAGAACGCATTTGGACCTCATGTGAGATCCATCTCCTCCGAAGGTTTTCACCCTCTGCATGAAGGTGCATCTCGTGTTCCTGTGGACACCAGCCTAGTCACAGTATGACATTTACATGGACAGAATAGGAGCACATCTGGAGCCATCACACTTGACCTTCAACTCTTTCAATACAAGGCACCCTTCAACCATACAGCCATTCCCACAGTCTCCGGCTTGTATGTGATCATACAAAGAGCGCGAAGAAGTGTTATGTTATGTTTTGTTAAGTTTATTTGTATAGCCTTCTCCTGCCATATGTATGGCTGTGAAGTGCTTTTGCAATCTATGTGCCTTTTAAGGTTCTGGAATTCCCGTTGACCAGAGTGGAAGTGGTTTGTGATCTTGTATTTGGCACTGTTTCTTATTGTTTAAATGTGACCCATATTGGAAGGCGGTTAGCAAGGGTGGATTAGTTTGCTGTATGGTTTGTTAAGGAGATATGCTGGTTAGCAGCTGGCTCTGAGCACAAGGTATGAATGTTTGAGATCTGGTAAGGAGTCGCAAAATGGTTAGCAATTGCATCATGTAATATTCGCCATGTACGAAAGCTGAACATCCTTCCTTTCATTAAATTAGCATAGCAAATCGAATCCAAACCTATTTAGAAATTAAATCGCAAACCATAAATTCTGATCCCTAATATCGCTAATGGTATGTACCATGCATTTGCAATTTGAAAATATTCACATGATGCACACATGCAATTTGCCTCCAAGTGAAATAAGGTAGGAACCAGGTGCAAACTATGAAAAGGAACCCAGAATAGCAGCTCAGTAAGCTGAGATGGAGAGAATGTGGACCTGGGCAGCCTAACAAAGGAGAAGACGGTTAAGGGACAGAGTATCTAGGCAGCATGTAATGCTCTTTATAAATATCTAAATATCCTAGTATTTATAAAGCGTGAACTAATCACCTGTAAGGGTCTCAAGGCGCTGGGGGCCGCCGAGGAGATTAAGTGAGCTATTGTCCAGAGTCAAATGATGCTGAGCTGACCTACTTCCGGCGCTGGGATTAGAACCGTGAGCTCCACACTCCAGAGTTAGCATCCCTGGCCGCTGGCCAAACCTCTCCTGAGCAGATAGTGCTGGTAATATATGGAACATATAAGTGGGACAGGTGGGTCGCAGTGGAACTCATTGAGGAACTGAACTAATTTTAAGTAGAAAAGCCCAGCATAGCCAGGCCATACCTACATACCTGCAGGCCCTGCACTCCTTCCATCAGCTGGCCTTGGGAAGTTACCATGGAACAACTGTATTAGATGGAGGGATTTCACAAATTACACTCTCCTGTGTATTTGGATCATTCTGTGATGCCTTGTTATTTGGAATAAATACCCACATGGCCTTTCCAAATACACAACATGAACCGCAGGGCATTAACCTCTTCAGTGCCCATGACGAGATAGTCTCGTCATGGAGCACGGTTGCGCTGTGCCCATGACGAAACTATCTCGTCATGAACCCCACCCACTAGTGCAACGCCCGGCACAGGAGGGGGAAAGGGTGGGGCACTGAAGGGGTTAACATGAAAATGTAGAGTGCAGCACAATTCCCTAAAGTTATAGGGTGCTTTGATGAAAGCAATGTATTTATATGTAATCCATCATGTGCAGAATACCTAAAAATAAACCATAAAAGACAGAGGTGCACATGCATCAAAATAGGCACTTGCGATTCTTTAATTGCGATTTTTAAAGAATCGCAATTGAAGAATCGCAATTGCCAATGCATGTAGGAATCGCAAAAAAATTTGCGAATCCTAAAATTCCTTAATTGCGACTCACAAATTTTTCAAGAGGCTGAAACATGTTGACCATATGGACAATTAAGATTAATTAATCTTGATGTTGTTCTCATTCTGTTTTCTTTTTAACCTTGTCCTGGGCCGCTGGGAATAAAAATCGATCAGTAAGGATTCCCAGAGACATCTTTAATCTGCACCACTTTTCCAGCTCTTTCCCTTCACACAACACCAATCCCGCTCCACTGTATTCAAGTGTTGTAGCACCACTGGGTGGCACTCGGCTACCCAGTTGGGAACGCTATGATTTAGCATGTTACCAACTAGGTTGGTGGGTGAGGGTTCTTTTTACACACCTAGTGGGTTTCTGGCACTCAAAAAATTATAACTGAGTCGGCTTTTCTAGTGGGTTTGTCCACTTTGTTTTTTTAACATTATCCTGGGAATAGGGACGCACCCAATATAATTCTCACTCTCTCAATTTGCTTACACATAGCTATTGTCATCTACATTCTTTATGCATTCATAAGTCTTACTGGAGCAGCTTGCTTGAAGACAATTCAGCATGTGTTCTCATTCGTGGCAAAGCAAAGTATACTTAAAGTGAGATAAAACTGATGTTTTAAGCATGTTTAAAACCTTAGGTTTAAACCGCAGATCTTTCACACATTTATGAGTCCCGGTCCTTTCATATTTGAACACGGATTTCCAGGGTACCACATGCCCGTGTACATTAGAAACAGGGCTCGACTGGGAACTCAAAGCTGCGTGGAAAATTTAGTCACACCAGCCCCAATACGGTGCATAGTTTGTGCAGCGAGTGAGCCTGACCACTACAAAGAGGGTTTGGACGGCTTCTTCCCGAAAATGTGGGTAAAAATTGCACATTCTACAACACATTTTTCATTACTGCCAGTCCAGCCTTGATTACGAGCATTGGGTTTACTTGATACTGCATTGTTGCCTTACTTTGGATCCTCTGAAGCTCTAGAAGTTGATGTGTTATTGTTGGACTTGGACCTTTCTGTAGGGTCATCCCGAAAGGTTTTGCCTTTGCCCTCCAAATCAACGATGTTTTGTCCTCCTGCTTCCACACTCTCTGCCTGCTTTGTAAGATCTTCAAGTGGATCCCCACTGAGTCCGGGAAAACAGCCACCCATGGGCTCATCAGCAGGAGACTCGAATACGGCAACACACTCTATGCCGGCACTACCCAGAAATTCCCCAAAAAACTGCAGAACATCCAGAACGAAATTCTAGACTCATCCTGAACATCCCATGCCGCAACCACATCTCCGACCACCTGAGAGACCTACACTGGCTACCTGTCAACAAACAAATCACCTTAAAACTCCTCACACATGCCTACAAAGTCCCCCACAATGCCAGACCTGCATTCCTCAACCACCGCTTCTCCTTCTACACTCCCACCAGACATCTCCACTCCGCCCAACTCGCTCTGGCCACCATCCCAGAGATCCGCAACACTACGGCTGGAGGAAGATCCTTCTCCTACCTCGCTGCAAAGACCTGGATCTCTTTACCTCTGCACCTCAGGCAATCACCATCGCTGACGCAATTCAGGAAGGACTTCAAGACCTGGCTTTCGACTAAACCGCAGACCTACCCACTCAGCATCTTGAGACCCTCACGGGGGAGTAGTCGCACTTTGTAAGATTACTGATTGATTAACTGATTGCCCTCCACTTTGTGCTGAATTTGTCTTTGCTGGCTTTAGGACTGTTATCCAGTGATAAAGTGATTGTGCTTTCTGCTTGAAACATAGTAAGACTGGCTTATACCCAATTGGCATATCTAATTTACCTGTAAGTACTTAGTAAAGTGTCACTAGCTGTGCACAGGGCTTATAAATTAACTGCTACTAGTGGGCCTACCCACTTTTCACCCTACTGAAGTAGCACTTTAAACATGTTTCAGGCTTGCCATTGTAGCCTGTGTGTGCAGTTTAAAACTGCCATTTCAACCTGGCAAAATAAACCATTTTCCAGGCCCAAACCTTCCTTTTTAATAGATATATGTCACTCCTGAGGTTGGCCCTGGACTGCCCAGAGGGCAGGGTGCAGCATATTTACAAAAAAGTGGGACATGTACTTTTGAGGTTTACACTCCATAGTGAAAAACCGTTAACTTTGTTTTTCACTACAGCAAGGCCTGGGATAACATTGGAGTTACCTTATTACATTTTATAAGAGTAATTTCAAATGGGAACAAATAACCAGTTCTCTTAAGGTATCTATGGAATTGTAATGAAATATCCTAACTAATGGTGAAAATACCACTTTTAGAAAGTTGCAATTTTCCTGCCTAAGCAATTTGGTGCCTGCTGCCTTTCTCTGTGGCACATGACTGGGTGTAGTTGAAAGTTGAGCTTTGTGTATTCCTCCTAAACAGCCACACAATTGGGAGATTAGGTGTGACTGAATGGGCCAAAACTGGCAGGATGAGAGGGTCGATCTGGACCCAGTCCCACTTACACTTGAATAAGCTGTGTCCTTCCTCCACACAAATGAATGCATATCCCCTGTAGCTAGTCTGGAGCCAGGGAAGAAGGGCTTCTCCCCACTTCAAAGACCCAACTGGGTATAAATACTGGACCTCAGACACCACCACTTCAGTACACTTCTGAACCTGTGGATATTCTGCCAGGAAGAAGGACTGCTCACTGGGAACCCAAACCAGTCCTGACAATTTTGTTGGATCAGCCCCCCGGGGGAGAGGGAGGGATTTGCAAGTATGAAGCACTGCTGCTTTTGTTGCAGGACCGCTGCAAAACCAGCCCCCCCCCCAGTAACGTAACGGCCCCCACCTATCCAGCCTCCCGGGGACATGCCCGATGCCTGCTACTGCCAGTTCGGCCTTTACTGCTGTGCTGCTGATTTGAAGGACTGCTGCCCTGCTGTGCTGACGTGCTGCCTACTGCCCTCTTGCCTGGGTGGGCTAGTTGACTGGCCTCCGATGTGAAGCCTCAGGGACACAACAGTTTCCAACAACCTTGCACCTGCACCGAGACTCTGCTATCTGTGATTATACCCCGACAAGTGGTGCCACCCCAATACTGGACCACTGGTAGTGGGCTTAATGTGCTCTGCCAGTCTCTATGGAGCCAGATGAACAGGCGCATCTCCTCTGCTGTGTGGCACAAATCCGAGCAGAAACGATGCATTCACCACTGCTGTGTGGATTGGACCCATCACAATGACTCACATCGCAGCCTTAGCGGAACCGCCACTGAACAATGCACCCTTGGCACAAGTCCTGGAACCCCTCATCAATGGCATCCTCGATGAGGATGTCGGACTCCACACCAGAGTGTGTTTGTGTGTGTGTATATCTGAGGATGTGTTTGTGCACGTGGGGGGATGAGGGTAGAACGGAGTAAAAGAGAAAGTGGGGGTGCCTATTTGGTGACAGAAAGTGGGTCTGTCAGATGATTCATAAGAAAGGTAGAGTGTTACAGTGATGTTAGCCCAGGCAAAGAAGGTGACACCTCTTCTCCTTCTGGCTGTGTCTTGTCTCAAGTCACAGTCAGCTGCCTCTCGATCGATACATTTACTTGCAAGCCTAGGAGAGAGATGTTACTTGCTCTGACTTCTAGAAAAGGCAGCGTTCGAGAAGAAAGGCTCAAACAATGTTGAAAGCTCTATGCAGGCTGTCACTTAGCTGACGGTGGCACAGTCTTTGCTATGAGGGTGAAGTGCTTCTCCAAGGCTGCGTTATAGGCGCTCTAATGGAACCTGCATGATGACAATAAGAGTAATGTGGGACACAGAAAGCTGGTTTTCCAGCACACTTGTTTAGACATTGTTTTGGATATGTAAATGACCAGTGGCAAGGTGCCCACTGTTTGCAAACTTTTCAAGGACTTTTTTAGTGCCAAGTGCTGCCGAAATCAAAGGCTGCTAGCTTTCCATGCTCGTCAGTTTTTTGTTGATATTGCTCACATTGTAGTAGGAACTTCACTTTCATGTTTTTCTCTTGCAGCGCCGTGGCAAGATTTTTCAGAGGCCTAAATATTTTGACGTTTGGGTGTTCCCTTTCCCACTCAAAAAGGTTTTTTAAACCATATGTTGCAATCTGGCAACCTCTACTGGCCATTGGAGGTAGTGCCATAAGGCAATTACTCACTGGGCCTTAATATTGCACCAGCCACGCTCCTTTGTCACATTTAAAGTCTCTGTGATGGTAGTGAAATTGTATGGGCTCAATCAAGGCTGGTCCACAAATGTCATAAAATATAAAGATCCTGAGTTTGTTACAGGACATAAAGGACAGTCTACATTTAACTTCTAACACTACAGAAAAATGCCTTCCGAAGCACGGTATTTCATTACTCGTGACTGCGGTTGCTAGGGGAGCACTTCAATTTTCTATCTCCACCTGTTGACAGGGTCACAACATCTGGTGCCTTGCTGAGATGCTCAACTCATTCACATGCTCCAATTTTTTTTACTTTTTTTTGCAGCCAGGTCCTTTTCTTTTTTCGCCAATATGCATGAAATGTAACGATTCCGTCGAAAATTACACCAGAAGCTTTTTGCTCGCCTGGGAATACTCGGGTCGCGTGCGAAATCACGCGCACGGTTGGTGGCGGCGCGCGGGGAGGATGAAAGAGCCGCTTCGCCGTCAAGTTCCTTTTCAGAGCCTGCTGGCGGCAGCAGGCCCCGCGCGGTCTCGAGAGCCAGGCGGCGGGAAGGGGCTTTATTCCTGCGTTTCAATCAGCTTTTCAGGCCGTCGCAGTAGCATTTCTATAGAGAGCAGCTGGTCTTCGCAGGAGGAGATGCTGTGGCTACGAAGGCGCCAGCTGGCGTGGGCCCCGGCACCTCGCCTCCCTAACGAACCGATGAGTTGAAGAGCCCTCACGGACTCGAGCGTTCTGTACCCTAGATGTCTACAGGGGCTGCAGGGCGGGGGCAGCACGAGGAGCAGGAAAGGCACGTGACGAAGCGCTTGTAAACACTTGTGCCCTCAATGTGGACCTGCGCCACATACTGGAATACTGAGAGCCACAGAAGACAATGGCGTGGCAGAGAGCTGATAATGGCCTGTGCGGACTCTCTGCGCCAGCATTTGGGGTACTAGCAAATGCTGCGCTTTTACACCGAACTACACATATATAACTTTAAGAATATTGACTACCGCTACATTATATTTACACAATTCTACATCAGTCATTACTTTGTCAGAGTGAAACTATACTTTACTATTAATACTTTATTTTCACGTTATAGTGTTAGCCAAAAATATTTTTTTTATAGATTGATAATTCTGACCTCAATAATATGACATAAAACCCCATTTAAATGGCTCTCTTTTTTGTTCCCCCTTTAATTTGTAACATTGCATTCTGCTAGCATTATAGCAGGGGTGATTCCAGATGTTAAATGCCCTCTCTTTTATTATAGGACATTGCCTGCAGTGCAGAGTTTTATCTCGGGGAGAGTGCATTTAGGGACCGATACGGCCTTTAGCAGAGGCTGCAGTGTTATAATGGACGCCAGTTCCCCTATTGACTGAACGCCGATTCAAACACTCCCACATGCACATTCCATGAATTCAGCATAAGCTTCACCTACAAACATTGCATAAATACAGACGCATGTAGATTTCGGCTACTTTCGCATGTTCAGCATAATCAAAGTAAAGCATACTCTGTCGACATATGTGCAGGAACGTGGCGCCAACATCTTGTGGAATAAATATTGTCTGTGAAAATATTTTTGTAAACTATATTTAGGAGATAATATTTAGGTCAGCTGGCATTTTTGTCAGCAATAGGCTGACATTCAACTGCGCTGTATCTAGAGCATATAACTTCCCAGACACAGGTCATCCGTTTCATATCAACCCTCATATTTAAAGCTGTGGGCCACACAATTGCACAACACCTCTCGAGTGTAGAACATTTCCCACTCAGGCTCCACAAAAACACACCAGTTCTCCCTTTGGACTGTTCTGCACGAGCATCATTTCTAGAGTACAAAATATGCTGCAGTAACTGACCTCACACAAATACACAACTGCAGCTTTCAAACACTCACAAATGCCTGTCACCGCTGACTACAACACACGCCCCACTTGCATGGGTCTTTCATCTGCAGGGGCACTCCAAGTGACTGCTGCCCTCCAGCCGTGTTTGAGAAAAAATGGCAGAGGTGGTACAATTAATTATAGATGTGAGAACTGGGGCTGTGCAACATTAGCATAATTTCCTTTTGCATAATTACGCTAAATGTCTGGAAAATTATATGAAATGTGAACCCAACAATTAATGCCATTTGTTTGGCGCAACATGCATCCTCTGGTTCATTTTGGGCATGAGCGCGCATATTGCACTAAAAAGAAATAGTGTTAAATGACTCAGAAAGCGAACAGCAAACTTTGCTCTCTTCGTGTTATTGAAATGCTCCCACAATATCATTTTTTACTGAATGAACAGTAAACTACGTGACATGGTGTCATTTGGGGCATTAGGCGTAGACAATTTGGAAACTACATGAGATTATCCTGGTGTAACAAACATTTTGCCCTGGCCGTCATAGTGAGAGTAGTCGCCTGGCCTTCTAACAAGCATTGGCAATACCAATAGGTCTCGCCCAATGTTTTTAGGTCGAGCATTGCATGGCTAACAGTAAAGTAAAATGTGGCCACCACTAGCTGCTTCATTGCACTTTTTATTCTTATAGCAAGTGGTGGGGGTCAACACAAACAACAGAAGGGTAGGAAGGAAAAAGCAACATGGACATTGGGAGGGTGGAAGGAAAGACGCAATACGGAAAAGATGGGGGGTGGGAGAGTAAGAAGCAACACAGACATGGAAAGAAGCAATAAAGACAAGGGTGGGAGTTGGAGGGCAAGAGCCAACAAGGACAAGAGGTTGGGGGAGTAAGCAACATGGAAGGAAAGAATAAAGAAAATAGCACTTGAATCACAGCGGGCAGTGGATGCACAGCTGAAAGACACTAATCAAAGTAAATCAATCAGTACTTGGTCTATGCTCTAAACGAAAGAACAGGAAGTGGAATCAACAAGGGCTGGTCAATTAGGAGGCAGAAAATAAGAGTGACAATGAAGACAATGAATGGTAAGCAATAGGCAGGCTTTAAGCCCCTTATAGTAAATAATATGTCTTGCAGCAACAACGCTTGCAGTGTTGGCAGGCAAGACCTAAAAAGTTGTAAAGAGCATTACAATCTCGATCTGACTCGTGCACTCTCTAGACTTCAATCTCCTCAGCATTAACAATCAAAAGAGAGCCACTGGGGTGGGTGAACTGTCTCTCTTCTCGGAAAGATGCAGTGAGACTTAGGCCCTAATTACGATGTCGGTCGGTCGAGCGTCCGACCGAAATCATAGCGGAAACGGACCGCCAGACAAGGAGTCGGCAGTCCCGCTTCCACAATTATGATGCAACTGCCTTCACGCCAGATGGAACGTGTATATTTTCTATTGAGGCTTGTGCTGCAGGTTGCATATACACTTTTAAAACATCCCTACACTGTATGTCAGGCACCATGTGGTGTCTGCCATATGGTGCAGGCATGTTTAGTGGGGCACCATAGGTGCCCCCCAGATCCTATAGTGGAGATCCAGGGGGAAGGGTACCCTGCTGGGGGCTCCCAAAGTCACTTTCTGTCGGCCTTTCCATGTCGGAAAGGCCGACATGGAAAGGTGGTGGGAAACGGACTTCATAATCCCGACGGTAGTGCCTGAGCAGGCACCGCTGCCATTTGGGGATTACCTGTTCTTCCAATGCTCTAACGGGCTCTTTGATCCCGTCGGTAGCAGAGCGGAATTCCCACGCGGGTTTTCCTCCAACCGCCAGTATCTTAATACGGCAGTCGGACGGAAACCTATGATGTTGGGCAGAAAGCCTCCGACGAGCTGTTGGTTGGCTTTCCTTCGACATCATAATCAGGCCCTAAATCCCAGCATCCCTGTGCCATGACTACACCAACTTCCTGTTACAGAATTAGCCCATTTCTCTCTGACTTCGACCTGCTTTGCTTCCTCTCATGCCAAGGTATCTTTTTCACATTCTCTATAGCACATTACAGAGAAGCAATGAAATAAAATAAATACAAGCACCAGTGCATTTTTCGCCTTGGTCGAGATCAATCCAGTGATTTAAAAAATGCCAATTCTTGAGATGCATATCTGTAGGAGGAACTAAATAGGGTTGCATTGATCATGTGGACACCTCAAGGAATGGGTGCAATGGCTGTCTGTATTTCGCTCATACATCAACTCACAGTTTCTTCAAATAGAGTCAAGGAGGTCGCAGGTACTGTATCTTAGAGCCATGGAAATTGCTGTGTCTACCACTGTTCAGTGATACATACCATCACTTTTTCAACCAGTGGTTGTTTGCACCAACTCAACTAATAATTTTAAGACCATATTTATTTTTTCTCGTAGTTATATATAGCGCAAACTTGACTCAAAGGTATCAGGTATCAGAGCGCTTTAGATGAGCACCAGTTGCGTTACACAAGGACACATTCGTTTTTTGTAGGCACAGGGAGATTAAGTAATTTGCCCAGAATCACAGGATGTTGAGCGTCATTGCTGAGACTCAAATCCAGTTCCCCAGATTAGAGATCGGCCACCCTAGCTGTTAGGCTACATCCTATCCCCATATGTCATGTTCTATATCCATATTTCATGTTCCACACACTTAGCAGAGACCTCTGCACCTGGGGTAGAGGTGTCCACATGCAGGAGGGGGGCCTCCACATGGAAGGGAATATGAGAATTACATACACCTGAATCAAATCACAAACACCTCACACACATTGCCGTTGAACAACAAAATACTGCCCACACAATAGAGTCTGCTTTTTTCCTTTTCATCTTTCAGCGAATGCAGCCACCACATTCTTCTGTAATAATGCAGACCACAATTTTTGAAGAGGAAAATACATTTCACTGTGAAGGAGACAGTGGTTAAAGTTAAATCTGTGACACAACACCTCAAACAACTACATGGGTTTCACCATCCTTGGAACACAGAAAGCAGCCTTATGGGAAGAGGTGTCAGACTCTGTCAATTCATGTGGGGGAGAATGCACACACGTGGGCATATAAAAAAGAAGTGAATGAAGAAGAAGTTCTCTAGGCAGCTGTATGACATAATATTGAGGAGGAAAATATTATGTGACAAAAATATTGTTGCAAAAATACAGTGGGCCAGAATATTGAGTAGGTAATGTCAAGAGGCAGTTCCAATATCCTGAAAATCCCAGGGAGTTTGGGGAAGTGAAGATAAGGCCACTGGTCTCCCCGATCACTCAACTCACAGAACAAGGAAACTGCATGCTGGAAATAGTCTCCAATGGAAAGGGGGTTTGGACGAGAGAAAGTTTTGCCTAAAGTTCTCTGGAGTTCTGAGGAACGCAAAGGTCTGATCCTCTATTCTTGGTTAAGTTTCCTATGGAACTCACAGTGCACAGGAGAGGTTATCAACAGTTGAGCCCTAAGTATGTTCCCACTCCTTCCATACCCAGAGCTAAGTTACCTCACTATTATCTCTATTGGCAAAATCTGGGTGTGACATGGAGTGTATGCTTCCTTTCTCTGCTTCTTGGATTACCCTTGGAAATACAAGATTCATTAGAAAAAGGCAAGAGTGTCAATATTATTCCCAACTAGGCCTTATCCCAATGACTCTGGATGCACCTTCTGAGAACGTCTTAGGATTCTGAGTTCTTGTTGTCTAAGTATCACACCAATCGAAAATGTCTTTCACAAAACATTTTATAAATTATCAAGTCACTCAACACAATGTTTTGAAGACCATCAAATGTCTCTCACTACATTGTTCTAAATAAGCAAACGTCTCTCATCAAATCGTTCTTTGATTGTTCACTAAATCTTTTTTTTCCTTTTGCTGTCTTCTGTAACTTGCATGGTAGTTCTCCTTATCATGCATATAACAATGTAGATTGTCTTTCTCCTTGTCTTTCAGAGTCTCGAGGCAAAGAGAAGCTGTGCATGAACCGGAGAGGAATCGGGATTCACTGGATTCTAGATTCAGGTAAGGTTTGTGGGGTGCTGAGTTACAGGATCACAGTTGCAGGATCCCTGAGCCTCACATGAGATGCTCTATCAGAGAATCTCAAAGCCAAGCCGGCTACAACTGAAGGGGCACTGTTCTTCAAAGACCGTACTTAAAAGACCGTGCCCAAGATGGCCTCGGTTCTCCCAAATATACTCAGATTTTGAGAATGGCAGGGCCTTTGGAAAGCACAATACCAAGGACACAGGCCTTTACGTAGGAGAGGGGAATAACATGCTGCATGGTAGTGGAAGGAGGGAGAGCCAGGGGGTCAGATAGCAGGAGGAGGAAGGGCCAGGGGGTCGGCGAACATATGGGCACAAAAGATATTGCAAGCCAAACAAGACATGACAGGTAAGTGCAAATAGGTATGTATAGAATTACTATTCTTAAGATCCCATCTATGCACCTTGAAAAAAAAAAAATATATATATGTATTACCTACTGGCGGTCGCCAGTAGGTAGTTATAGTTAGGACCCCTTTTCCATAGGAAATCCGCAACATTCTATTTTGAATAACTTTGGCGCCGGTCGATGAATCCTCGCGAATTTCTCAAAATAGGTGGGGCGCTACGCTCCGCTCCTACCCTGAAAGTCTCGGGGGGATTCATCAAGCGGGGGCTGAGATAAAAGGGGGGTCCCAAAACGCGTTTTTCCCATGCATTTTTCCATAGGACCTTTAGACAGAGCTACAGCCCGAACGGCTGAACAGAATTACTAGAAATTTGGCAGAGAGGTAGTCCCTATGTCAAGGAAGTGCCTTTTGTAGGTTTGGTGTAAATCTGTTCAGTAGATTCTGAGAAAATAGCCTTTAAATCAATATATATATCTGAGCCCGCTTACGGTACGCTTACCGTACGCTTACCGTACGCGTACGGTGGCGTGCGCGAGCGCGATTCTGATTGGCTCTTAGATCTTAGTAAACATTCGAATCGGCCGAAACCAGGAAGCGGCGTCCGCCATTTTGTCTCTCGCACTGAGTGTTATTTATCAAACATGATGCCCAAAAACATGTTACGGGGCTGTTTTGACAACTCCCTCCCACATAGTCATGTTGAGGGAGTCCCGAAACATCCCCCAAGAGCAAAAACGGTTTTATTTTTTTTTCGGCAATTTCGCCGAGTACGCTTACCGTACGCTTAACGTAAGCGTACGGTAAAAAATAGAAATAAAAAAAACACTATCCACACTTACCCCACCCCCTGTGCTTTTGGTGGCCGTAGGCCACCTAATGTACAGGGCTTATTACATCAGTAAAAAAACTATATTTTGGCAACATGAAATTATAAAATCGAAATAAAAAAAACACTATCCACATTGACCCCACCCCCTGTGCTTTTGGTGGCCGAAGGCCACCAAATGTACAGGGCTTATTAAAGTTGATAAAAACCGTGCACGGAACGCACTGCGTTAAGTGGGCGCGCACGCCTCGAATGGCGTAAAGTAACTTAGCATTTAAAAAACCGTACAAATTCACTGAAAAAACCATAGGTTTCACACACGTTATAGTTAGGAATTAGCATTTAAAAAACCTTGCAAATTCACTGAAAAAACCATAGGTTTCACACATGTTATAGTTAGCGGAAATTTTACTGATAAAAAACCAATGAAATTGCCCCGTTATAGTTAGTGCTGGCAACTATAACTCACGCGACCGCAATCTTCTGCTGATGACATATGTGTCTTTATAAAAAAAAATATTTGTAATATATGTATAGCTAAAAATGTATGGAAGAAGACATGGGCAAATAAGTGTCTAAATACAGTATTAGCATCAGCAGAGGATTGCGGTCGCGTGAGTTATAGTTGCCAGCACTAACTATAACGGGGCAATTTCATTGGTTTTTTATCAGTAAAATTTCCGCTACCTATAACATGTGTGAAACCTATGGTTTTTTCAGTGAATTTGCAAGGTTTTTTAAATGCTAATTCCTAACTATAACGTGTGTGAAACCTATGGTTTTTTCAGTGAATATATATATATATCGCACTCTTCTGTGCATTTGTGTAGATTCTCTTTGAAAAGACGGGCACGGACCCAAAATCGGTGCAAAAAACAATAATTTATCGCTCCTCACCAGTCGCCATTACGCGTTTCGGCTCGCTTGAGCCTTGATCACATGACATGGTAGGTTCAAAACAGTGCAATATTCAAAGTGCTAGTGCTCGTATTCGGAACTCATCACGTGTGCCTTGTTATAATAAAACAGGAAGACAGACTAAACACATTCTTATTCAAAATGAAAATATGGTTTGATTTTCTCATCGCCATTGTGTTATTATTAATATTAAATACAATTCATTCCTGAGCATATAGATAAATGAATGAATAAATTTAAACATCAAAATATTCGAACCACGAGTTGTTTGTGTACCTCGTGACCTACAGATGATGCTGTTGAATCAATTTATTCTGTTTAAACGTGTTTGAGCATACAATCACGGGATAAATCCCTTAGTGCTGTGTCTAGTCTTCCTATACATCATATTTATTTGAGGCTTCTTTGTGAGTAAATCCCTGAAAAGTGCAATATGTGAAAAATAGTGCATATGCGTTAGTGCAAAATAGGCCAAATAAATGTGCAAATAGTTTTCAGATTTAATCTATTTCTTCTTCACTAGGGTGGTAGGAATCTGTTGACATATAATTCCTTTTCATCATTCTAAATATTGAAATGTTGAGTTTCTCTGGGATAAGTAACAAATGTTGATAGCGACAACCCTTATTTGATTCTATTTTTTAATTTTTTCATTTCTACATCATGTTAACCACCTCCACTTACATCAAGGATCAGTGATGTGAGACCTGCTCATTCAGCATTCTTCGAAGAGCCAAGGTCAAGAGAATATGTGCAAATGGTTATTCCTAGTATAAATACATTAATTACCAATACATAAATAGATAAATAAATAAATAGACAAATCAGTATACAGCTATATAGTTGATTAATTGGTTAAATGATTTAAATAGATATTATACACTTATGATAAAAGGTATGACCTATAAAATTATGACGATTAGTCCATATAACTGTCAAGGATCTATCCATTTATATTCTCCTGATTTTTATAGATGTTTTAATAAAAAACCTACTACCATTATACTGAAATTTCCTTAAAATTGTTATCTAAAAGTAGAAAGGTAAAAATGTGTAAAAAAGATTTAAAAATCAATTAAATTTGTTGCTGCCATTCTATGATAATCCTACAGTGCCCTTACACTATGTCAATTTCATTTGTTCATGTGAGACATGTATGTAAATCTTCTGTGGCAATGAGCCCCCCCCGGAGATTTTGAATCTAACTGTAGAATATAGCGCGTCTCTAGTTTTCTTAGTTTGTCTTCACGATCGCCGCCTCTCCTACTAGGGGGAACTGCATCTATCACATAGTACTTCAGGTACGAGTTGTTTGATTCATGAAATTCCCTGAAGTGACGTGCCACGGGATAAGTGTTGTCTTGGTTTGTAATGGCCCTTAGATGTTGTAGCACCCATTTATGTACCGGTAATTTGGTACTGCCAATATACTGAAGGCCACATGGGCACAACAAGACATAGACAGCAAATTCGGTTTTATACGTCATGAGCTTGGAAATTTGTGTGTTTTATCACTAAAAGGTGTAAGATATGTACTCTTATTTACCCCATGGGAATATGCTTTACACGTTTTACATTTGTAAAATCCTTTGTTGGCTTTAATCCAGCTATTGTCATCAACAACCTCTGCACTGGTTTTTACTAAAATGTCTCTCATTGAAGGGGCCTTGCTATAGGTGATGGACACCCTCTGCGGAAGCAGGGGTCCAATCACGGGATCACTACGAATCAGAGGCCAATTTTGCTGGATGATCTTATCAAGTGACTTGTGTTGCTTGCTATATTTCATTATTATTCGAAAGTCTTCCCTGTCCGAATTGGTTTGGTCAGTTATCGATTTTGTTTGTATGATTTTTTCCTGCAATGCCTCGTCTCTGCTCAGTTGCATGGATTTGATAATAGCTTTGTTGATTACATTGATGGAATAGCCTCTCTGTTGAAATCGTTTCTTGATCTCAAGTTGTGCTACCCTTAAATCTTCGCTATTACTACATATCCGTCGCAAGCGCAGCATTTCCCCATAAGGGATGCTGTTGACTAAATGCTTTGGATGAGAGCTGCTTGCGTGTAATGTAGAATTTCCTGCTGTTTTCTTTCTAAATAGACGTGTTTCAATCATGTTGTTATTGATGTAAACCTGAGTATATAAAAATTCTATACTCGTCTTGCTGAATGTTGCAGTAAATTGTAAGTTAACATTGTTGACATTGATTTGCTCCACAAATTTATGTGCTTCATCAATTGTGCCATGCCAAATCACAAACAGGTCATCGATATATCGCAACCACATCTTTACTTTATTATGCATACAGTCACCATGTTTTTCCATGAGGACCAGTTCCTCCCACATGCCCATGTGTAGACAGGCATAGCTCGGTGAGAAACTGGCCCCCATGGCTACGCCTCTGGTTTGTTGGTAAAGTTGGCTGCTGAACATAAATATATTATTGAATAGACAAAATCGGATCATTTCGATTAGCATATTGCTATGTTCTTTATGTTCTATTGGTCTCTTCAACAAGTAATATTCAACAGCAGTTAAACCATCTGTATGGTCGATACTTGTGTATAGTGTGGTCACGTCTAACACTATTAACAGGAAGTCCTCCTGCCATGCAAACTTGGAAATTTTTCTTAAAAAGTCACTTGTATCTTTAACATAGGATGGCAAATCCTGAACAAAGTCCTGAAAATAAAAATCAATGTATTTAGTTGCATGTTCCACTAGTCCATCCCTCGCGCTGATAATAGGTCTCCCCGGTGGATTTGTCGGGTTTTTATGGACTTTAGGGATAAAGTACATGGTCGGGGTGGTTGGATTGTCATTCTTCATAAATTTGTACTCATCTGTTCTGATTAAGTTTGTACGTTTCCACCCAGAGAGTTTTTGTGAAAATCTTTATATGATGCTTTAAGGCTGCCAATGTTGAGCGAACATAACAAGAGTGATCATTTAATTGTTGAAAAGCTTCTTTGTTGTAGTCAGTCAAGGGCCAAATTACAATGTTTCCGCCTTTATCACTGTTGCGGATTACAATGTTTTTGTTTTTTTGCAGTTTTGTGATCACATTTCTTTATTGTTGATTGCTTTTGTTCCAACCTTTAGTTTTTTGTTGCACTGTTTTGTTAAGGTTTTTCATTTGTGCTGTCACTGCCTCATGAAAGATGTCGATTGCATCTCGAATTGCAATGGGATTGAATGAAGACTTTGGTTTGAACAAACTTGGTAGTTTGTTTCATTTTTGGAACCCCCTGGGTATGTCGGTGTTGCCTTGTCCGTACTATGTTCAACCATATTCTCATCGTAGAGATCTTGCATCGTTTGTAAACACGGTTCGTCAGACTGCGATAGCTCCACTATCCCGCTAGATGTTGAATTTATATTCGATATTCTTTCCATGGGAGGTTTTTTGACTATAAAATGTTTTTTCAACTTTAATTTGCGTACCCCTTTATAAAGATCTAATTTTGCAGAAGCATAATCAAAATCAGTTTGTGGGGCATACGATAGCCCTAGTTTCAAAATGTTCTCTTCCTGTGTTGTCAAATTGATATTGGCAAGATTAACAATGATGTTATGATTGTCATCTAACTCTGTGGTTTGTTCTTCCAATACCCTCTTCCTCATTTTCTGTGTGGTTTTTGTTCTCCTTGAATTTGCCGTGCGCCTCTGCTGCCGTTTGAAGTTTGCACTTCTAGATTCCTTGGCAGCCTTGGTCGTAGCGTTTGGCGTCGCTCTTCGCATAAAAAATTCAACTCTTCTCCTGGTGAAGGTATAGATTTCTGGTGTGCCACTGCTGCATTGCGCATTTCTGAGTCGGATTCACTTCCCCCAGAACTGATTTTTGATTGTGATGTTGAGGCAACTATGGGTATTTTTGTAACACCATCACCATGTTGAAATTTTGATTTTCTGATTGCATCATAACGTTTGGCAAACGTAAATATCTGCCCCAAGTCATAGTCATTTTTATCTCTCTGGAACTTAAACGTTTTTCGGGCTTTAATTTTGTCTTCCTCATTCTTTAATCGAGCAGTCATCTCACTTCGTAATTTTATTTGTTCCTCTTTATGATTGAGTTTTTCCAATTCCTCTTCTATCTCCTCAATCTCCTTCAATAATTTGGCTCTGTCTATATCAGCATATTTTATGAGGATGAGAGTTAGTCTGCGAGATGATTCTAAATTGCAAGCAGCCCATTCTTTCATAAGCTCAGGAATAGCGTCATCATAACTTGGTGCAGTTAAAATGTGCAAGCCTCTCTGTATCCTTTCAACATCAATGTACCTTTGCAACGATCTCGATTCCCACCACTTATTTTGTTCTGATTTTATTTTTTTCTCTAGTTACTTAAACAAATCTTTTGATGTGTTATTGTATTGCGGATTGTCTTTGTTCGGTTCCATAACTTTATTTGTTGTTGAGAGGGTATCGGAGAACATCTCCATTGCCGCCATCTCCCGCGCTCTTACCACGTTGGCCGACATGAGGAAAATATAACAAAATGTCTGCGTTGCTCACCGCGTTACTCTAAACGCTTAGCAGCGTATTGCACACCTTCTCTCCCCACACTTTTCCCAGTTTGCTCCTACCTGCTAGGCTTTCCGCTTTTCCCGAGTCCTTCGACCCGGCGGTCGCCAGTAGGTAGATATAGTTAGGACCTATTTTCCATAGGAAATCTGCAACATTCTATTTGGAATAACTTTGACGCCGATTGACGAATCTTCGCAAACTTTTTCAAACCTTTGGCCAGCTCCGGTCCGCTCCTATCCTGAAAGTTTCACGGTGATTCGTCAAGCGGGGCCGAGAAAAAAGGGGGGTCCCAAAACACATTTTCCCCATGCATTTTCCCATAGGACCTTTAGCCGCAGCTACAGCCCGAACTGCTGAATGGAATTACACCAAATTTGGCAAAGAGGTAATCCTCAGTTCAGACTCGTGCCTTTTGCTTAAATGGTGTAAATCCGTTCAGTAGTTCCTGAGAAAATTACAGTTAAAAGTACATATATATCTATGACCTCGGAGGATCCGCGCACCCTCCCGATCACAAGCTGAATTTTAATTCACTGCCAACACTCTGAATTAGGAAGTGTTGGCAGCCATCTTGTGCCTCGGTAGAACTGAGGCACAAGAACCCCCCCAAAAAAGTAGCAAAACGGGAAAAATGGGCAGGGCAGAAACCCCCTGACCCCCTAGGCCTGCTTGGGGGGGTCCCACAAGGACCCCCAAGGACCCAAAAAAAAAAAATATTTTTTTTAAAACAGGAGGATGCATGCTGGATGCGCGCATCCTGCCGATAGAGAAAAAAATTCTGCGCGGGCTCCTGCGCTGAATATGCTAATTTGCCCCCGGGGGGACAAATCCCGGGGGCATATTGAAAAATTAAGTGTGTGGGGGGTCCCTATCATTTGGTGTGGGGGGATCTCAGGCCCCCCCAGCCCCGGGAACCGCCACCCCCGGGGAAACTTCAAAATGTGGAAGGGGGCCACGTGGCCCCCCTCCTGGAGCCTTGAATAGGCCCTGGGGACAGCTACCCCCCAGGGCCGACTCCTGCAGTGTCCTGGGGTGCCCACCCCCGGGACACTGCTGTTTGCAATGGCAAGGCAGGAGCCTCACGGCTCCCACCCTGCCATTGCAAACTGCTTTGCTTCATTGAAGCGAGAGCAGGGAAACCTGCTCTCGCTTCAATGAAGCAAAGCAGATTGCTTTTCCATATGGGGAGCAGCATGTTAGCTGCTCCCCATGTGAAAAAGCAATGCCGGCTCCCGCAGGAGGCGGGGAGCCGGCGGGACCATGGGGGGATTGGGGACCCCCCCACGGTCTCCAACGGTGAGGTGCCAGCCCCAGGGGATGGGCTACCAGTGGCCCGGGAGGGGGGCCACAGGCCCCCCTCCCCAATTAACATTAAATTTTTTTAAAAAAGACCGGCCCTGGGGGATGGGGTCCCCGGGGCCTTGAAGTGGTCTGAGGAGGGGGGCTATGCAGCCCCCCTCCAAAATAGAAAAATATGTAAAAAATTGGCCATGCCCCGGGGAATGGGGTCCCCAGGGCACGGAATTGGCCACGGGAGAGGGGGCCACGTGGCCTCCTTCCCGATTTAAAAAAACAAATTGGGGGCAGGCCCTAGGGGATGGGGTCCCCAGGGCCAATAAATTAGAAAAAGAAGGGGGGCTACACAGCCCCCCTTCTAAAAAAAATTTACAATTAAAAAACGGGATCGGGCCGGAGGCCACGCCCCCTCCTTGCACCACTCTGCAAATGCACCCCCTGGCGCGCTTGCAGAGGGGGAACTAATTCCCCTTGAATACTGGGGGTCCCTGGGGGCCAACTACCCACCAGGACCTCCAGTATGCGCCATGGGGCTGCGTTGCAGAGAGGTGTAATGAGGCCACGTCCCTTTATACACCTCTCTGCAACACAGCTCCGTGGCGCTTACTGGAGGTACCTGGTGGGCTAGTTGGCCGCCAGGGGCCCTCAGGATTCAAGGGGACTTAATCCCCCAACTTAAAACGCGCCATGGGGTCCGTTTGCACAGTGGTGAAGGTAGGGAGCGGGGCCTGAGGTGATATGTGAGAAAACACGCCCTGTGGCGCATTTTAAGTTGGGGAATTCATTCCTCTTCAATCCAGAGGTGCCCTAGGGGCCAACTAGCCCACCAGGTACCTCCACTAAGTGCCACGGAGCTGCATTGCAGAGTGTTGTAAAAAGATGCGTGGCCTCTGAACACTCCTCTGCAACGCAGCTCCCTGGCGCATACTGGAGGTACCTGGTGGGATAGTTGGCCGCTAGGGGACCTCAGGATTCAAGGGGACTTAATCCTCCAATTTAAAACACACCACGGGGCGTGTTTGCACCGTGGTGAAGGTAGGGGGCGGGACCTGAGGTGATATGTGTGCAAACACGCCCTGTGGTGCGTTTTAAGTTGGAGAATTAATTCCTCTTCAATCCAGAGGTCCCCTAAGGGCCAACTAGCCCACCAGGTACCTCCAGTAAGCGCCACGAAGCTGCGTTGCAGAGTGTTGTAAAATGGGGCGTGGCCTCTGAACACCTCTCTGCAACACAGCACCCTGGCGCATACTGGAGGTACCTGGTGGGCTAGTTGGCCCCCAGGGGACCACAGAATTGAAGAGGAATTAATTACCCAACTTAAAACACGCCACAGGGTGTGTTTGCACATGTCACCTCAGGCTCCGCCCCCTTCCTTCACCATTGTGCAAATATTCCTCTAAGATCAGCCGAACTACGAATTCCGATTTACTCACATGTTATCAGGAGAGAACCCAGTGCTGCATCTTTTAGCCTAGCACTGACCCTGAAAAGTAATTCGAAGCGTACTTACCAGTAACTTGTATTTTCTTCCATAGGAATCCATTGTGTGGTTTTCCGTAACCCCGGGCGTAGTACTCCGCTTCTTCCATGGAGTGTACGTAGCGCTGCCTGCTTCGCAGTTTTCGAAGTAGGCGTATCAGGCAGCGCTACGCACACGCCAGGGCGAAGCAGAGCTGCCTGCCGCCCACCACCCGCCTCCCGCCCGCCCTCCTTTTAAAATAATGTAAACTATAATAGAAAAATTAAATATAATGCCTTACCTGCAGCGCGGCGTGCCGGGGCTCCCTCTTCTTTGTTGCCGATAACTTCTTTTCACAAATTCACATGCGTGGATGCCCGCGCATGTGCCTTTTTTTGCAAGAAATGCGCATGCGCGGGCGTCCGTGCATGCGCATTTGTGAAAAGAAGTTGTCAACGAGGAAGAGGGAGTCTCGGAGACGCCGCGCTGCAGGTAAGTCATTATATTACATTTTTTTTATCATAGATTACATTATTTTAAAAGGAGGGCGAGCGGGAGGCGGGCGGCGCGTATTGGGGCTACGCGGAGCGCACGAGTGTGCGTAGATTTGGGCACACTACGCGCTGCTCCACGTAGCCCCACTACGCCCACTACGCCCAGGGTTAGTTTTCAGCAGAAAAGTTTCTGTCTATTTTCACAAACTAAAAATATTCCTAAAAAATCGTCTGAATGACTTAAACACATTTGTTCAACTGTTTACAGGAGATTCACCAATGCTGGATCCAGGATCCACCACTGAGTAAGAAAAAGTAACGATAACACTACTTACCTGCTAAGTGAATTTTCTGCTATAGGATAACATTGGTGATTCTATGTGAAAAAATTTCTAAGTGTGAACTTTTAAAATACAATAATATTCCTTTATAAATCACTACTGTAACCAAAACGCTTTTACTCAACTGTTTACAGGAGATGTCCAAGGACTGAATCTAGGATCCAGTCCTGTGGTTAGAAAAGTAATCCATAAAGTAACTAATTGCATTTGACTAGAAATTCACATTGAGCTCAATGTTGCATTGTGTTTGAAATTGTGTTGCCCATTGCAACAACTGTAACTACTGTACTTAAAAGTCTATTGCCTATTTGCAAAGTATTTAAACTAAAGTAATTCATTCTGAGAATGTATATTTTGTATTGTAATGTATAATGTAATTATAATGTAATAAAAAAAATCTAAAGATAAATAGTTTCAAAAATGTAGTAAATCAGTATAAAAAAAATCAGTGTAACAATTAATACATTACAAATTATCATTTACAAAACCTTTGAAATTCACTGAAAAAAACATAGGTTTCCGGCCTGATATAGTTAGGAATTAGCATTTAAAAAACCTTTGAAATTCACTGAAAAAAAACGTAGGTTTCAGGCCTGATATAGTTAGGAATTAGCATTTACAAAACCTTTGAAATTCACTCAAAAAACCATAGGTTTCAGGCCTGATATAGTTAGGAATTAGCATTTAAAAAACCTTAGAAATTCACTGAAAAAACAATAGGTTTTAGGGGTGTTATAGTTAGCTGGACATTTCACTCGAACAAAACCATTGAAATTCCTCCGATATAGTTAGTTGTACTAACTACATCTCGCGCGCCTGCAATCCACTGCTGATGATGTCACATATTACATCATTCATGACATGGTCAGTGACATCACTGATGACATCTCAAATGACATCACTGATGACATCACTGATGACATCATCCACGTGACAATCAGATACACCTCATCATACACGAGTATAACCTTTCATCACTCACTGTAAAATACAGAGTGCCAGATTTAAAACCATTGACACACCAATACAAGTTTCTAAACACCCACTCAGTGATTCCTAGATCTATACACACATCTAATCACTTACCTATAGATTCACTCATACATGCTGTCAATGATCAATAGAACACTATCAAGTATATTTATACACCTATATCGACATTACACACCAGCACACATCCTAATCACTTATGAAGTCATCCTACTCACTTATGCAAACAATGTATCATACTTACTTTTACTTAGCTCTACACTTATAAAAACACCACTTCATCTATTCATATAGATAATAACTCATCCTTAGTGTGTTATAAAATCACTATTACAAGTATACAGTTATCCATACAGTCACTCATACAATCACTGAGTCTTATGTATATTTATTTATATACAACAACTGACACATACACTGGCTTTTATTTTTCTAGTTTGTTGGACATTTACCATTGAGACATATATTTGCTCATCGCCACACCCATAAAGATATTCACTCACCCAAACAACTGTTATAACATGTAGTTTTAACTTCAGATACCTACTGAATCAACTATTCACACATCTTTGGGCAGTCACACACCCCCCACCGAACCACACACACATTCACTCTCCCATACAAATACTCAGTTAACTAATCAATAACTAATATAGACTTTCACATAGCTAGTAACCAAGTGTAGAAGCAGTTTACACAGCAACTGACAAAGTGATACAGATATTCACACAGTTTAGCCACTATCCAATATATTTAGTGAGACACTATAAATTAGTCAAGTAAACAGACAATCACACTTCTTCTAAATCCTCCATCCAGATATTTATATTTATATATCCACTCATTCTTCAATGCAAATTGCTATATATATAATACATATTTAAATAACAAACCAAACCACCTTCACTGGATGATGTCATCAGTGATGTCATTTGAGATGTTATCAGTGATGTCACTGACCATGTCATGAATGATGTAATGTGTGACATCATCAGCAGTGGATTGTGGGCGCGCGAGATGTAGTTAGTACAACTAACTATATCGAAGGAATTTCAATGGTTTTGTTCGAGTGAAATGTCCAGCTAACTATAACACCCCTAAAACCTATGGTTTTTTCAGTGAATTTCTAAGGTTTTTTAAATGCTAATTCCTAACTATATCAGGCCTGAAACCTATTTTTTTTCAATGAATATATATATATATCGTCGCAGTACATATATATGGAGTTAAGTATAGGAAAGCTTTGTTTAACCATAGAAACTTACCATCACACTATTTTTGTCCTCAGTATTTCTACAATTATATTTCTGTCACGTTAAGTGTTTCAAACTGGATTCCACCTGGACAATTTCTTTCTGGAGGGACAACCAGATCCCCTAGCCATCTCACCCTCCATCGAGAAGGCTGTCTTCAATTATCCCCCTTCTTCTATATGGACTGCCTCTTTCACACAACACTAATGTGATGTTAGGCAAGATTCTAAACCCATCTCTCTTTCTCTGAAAAATCTACAATCACCCACCCATATTTGTCCTTCCGACATACCTACATTGTTAGGCAGACATCATTTAAATCATTTAACACATACCTTATAAATACCTAGATGTTTTGATTGCATTTCTTCTATTTGTACTCTTTTCATATGGCCACCTGTTCAAGGTTGGTTATTTCAGCTGGGGAAGGAGTAATTACAAGTGCAGCAGGGCAACCCTCGGGTCATCTCTCTTAATGCAACCCAACCACACACACAGGTCTGTCCTCATGCTACCAATTTCATTTCTACACTATAGGGGATTTATATTACTTGGTTTGCTAAACCCTAACAATATATTTTACAATGTGTTTAATGACTTCAAATTGTAGTCAAATCTGGTCTTGACATTTATAATGTTAAACCATTGTATACTCATACACTTTCTTTTTTACTTTTAAGACCTGGTGTTGTTGTTCCATCTTGGACAACATCTACTTCTGCTCCAAGCACTGTACCAAAATCAGGACTGGTACAACAGAACATACGGATGGTAGAGAGTTGTAAGTTAAATCTCTGCTCCTTTGCATTGGGTCTAACCTCTTTACTTGTACCTGACCTGGTGGTTGTATGTAATTTGTCACACATCCCTATTTGTACCCTCGTAAATATGTAAAGCAATTGTTGATTATATTATATTTAATAATTCTGACTTTAGATTTGGCACGTAAGGGAAGAACTATAAGATATGTGTTAGGTCTTGTCTGAACTTGCAGTCGAGAAATATTTGTCGGTCTCAAACTTTGTATTAAAACCAGCAAAATATAATTTTAAAGTATGACTTACGATGGCTTGCTCCTCTGTTTATGTCTTTGTCTTCTGTCAGCTCCTGTCATACAACAGCTAAAACTCATCTTTTAGGCTTTGTAAGTCTTCAAAAAAGCTACCATACACACATTTTACTAGCTGTAGAGCAAAAGCTCCGGCTATGGGAGTGAGAATGTACATTTTTTTCACACAGTGGGAAAGGTGATTATTTTGGGGTCACCCCCAACTCAGGGTGAGGACCCAGAGAATTACCTGGAAAGGAAAACACACCTTGCTGAATGATTTGGTGGTGGTCCCATCGTACTAGGAACACCACAGGCTGAGCTATGGGCAAAAATTCACTTTGAGCCTGGGAAACTGGGTTTCGGGTTGGGTGATAACACAAAAAAAAAACCTAAAAATAATAGAATTAAACAATGTTTGAACCGTTACAGGATTGGATGAACAAACGGGAGCTAAAGAAACAAGGGGGGGGGGGGGGGATGGGGAAGTGCACAGTACAGGCGCCCATCTGATGAGCAAAAAACAAGGAAATTCAAATGCCATGTGTGTTTGCTGGAATGCCAAAGGTCAACAGAAATAATAGTGTCCAGGAGAAGCGCAGGAACACAAGTAACAGAGGCAGTCCTCAAGACAATATTCTGAATACAGCATGTCTCAAAGAGACAGCACAAACGCTACCCGGGCGAGACCTAATCAGGACGTACACAAGTGAAAAAAAACAAGCATTTGCAATGCAATAGGTCTCACATTTATACGAGTTTGAGCTATTGGCATTGTAAATGACAGTGCCTTTTATTTATGTTTTAAAAAAACTAAACTTAAATAAAAAGCATTGTCATTTACAATGCCAATAGCTCAAACTCGTATAAATGCGAGACCTATTGCATTGCAAATGCTTGTTTATCCAGCTGTCTATCCTTGAACTTTCTGGGGCACACACACACATGCCATTGTAATGCTATTACAGTGTCTCAGATGACTAGATAATTTATGGCGTTTTTCTCTGCAAGTTGGGGGAGGGCATTCTTTAACATCCATGAATGTTTAGGTCTGGCTTAACATGTCATTCTTTAGAATGAATGCACGAATGAATGAAATAAAACTTATAGAGCGCTAACTAAGCCCAAGGGCATCAAGGCGCTTAGACAGTCATGTTGGGATTGCCAATGCTTGAATCTGAATTAGCTCCATATTGGTCCACTGGTCTGCTTTTATTCTCACACTTTAGAAACTCTGTCTGCACCATGGCCTTCTCAGATCCCATACTTTGTACACAAACATACAAATGCTCCTCATAATGGTAATGGTTTTTGGACAGTAACATAACACCTGCTGATGGTAGAATACAAAAAAAGTGTAGTCTTTCCGAGTCCTATCCGCGACTTCGCTTGGGAAAATCACTCAATGAGGTGGCACAATGGAACCGAGGCTTTGGGCGGGTTTTTAGAAGTAGAACCGGGTGAGGAGATGTGGCCTAACGGCCCAAGCTGCCGACTTTGGAACTCGGAATCCAGGTTCGAGTACCGGCATCATCTCAACAGTCTGTGATTCAGATCACCTAATGTGTATGTGCCTTTAAAAATTAATCTGACCTTCTGTAATATAATCTGGCGTTTATGTAAAACGCTCTCATGACCGTGGTCCAAGTTTGCCCTATATTAAAGACACACAAACTGTAAAAAAAAAAAAAAAACACCTTGGTTATAGAAATGGTCACACTTCAAGCTGAATTCAGATCTGAAAAAACTCGCACCTCTTTCTGCAACAGCGTCCGGCTAGAAGTGTGTCTGCTCCTCGGCAAAGCCGTTGATTGAGTCGCTGCCCCCTGGCCCGTGCTTCATTAGCCGTGGTCAGTGGCCCATGGGCCCAGCTGGACACCTCCATTGACTTCATCAAAGCACAGCGGCCAGCGCGTTGAGTGCATCACTGCACAATGTCATTTGTGGGGTTTCGTCATTTCCTTGGGGGCGGGGGGCAGATGGGACAAAACTCGAATGACGTGACCCTGGAATCAGAGTTAGGCCTCAGAAGGGTCCCGAGTGGTCAGAGAGGTGTCAGCCACCGCGCCTTTCGGCTTTGTCCGCTACTGGGCTCTGCAACCACCGTGCCCCCCACTCCTCGTCCCCCTCCCAACCAGACCCTCCAACCCTTTAATCTCCCACCACCACAGCCTGGTTCCTGTTGGACACTCTAGTCACCAGAGCGAGGCATTCCGGAAGATTCCAGAGGCACAGGTAAACTTATTCAAACGTTTCTATGGTTATAGATTCTTGCCCTATCATAACGAGCGTATACCATCTGTCTGTTGAAGTAGTCAAGGTCGTAAACAGAACAATGCTTGATACCCAACCGTAAGGAAACATGAGTGATACAAAAAGTATGCAAAACATTAAACGGTATTGTACGGAGCTTATTTACAAGTCCCTTGCGCCGCTGGTGCGTCACTTTTTTATGTGGGAAAAAGTTATGTACCAGGCGGCGCAAGGGGCTTGTAAATAAGATACCTAGCTATGTATATTTCATTTTAGGAGGGTGTCGTAGTAACGAAACATATGGCAAAGAAATTGTTGCAATCTCAAATGATGGGATTCCGTCTAAGTCTTTAAACTTTGAATAAGCCGTGTACCACGAAAATACGATTCAGGGGTGAAGAACTTCTTGACTTAGATCTCTCCTGAGAGCCAGCGGCTGTTTTTTATGTTCTCCACAGGCCTGGCTATTTCTTCTAAAGCACGAATTCACTTGTTGAATTGTAAAATTATATACGGACAGTTTTTCCATTTCTTGGTACAAAAAAATTAAAAATACAATAGACAGCTTACTGGGGCCATGTACGTGGGTGTATGCCGGCAGCAGTAAAGGGGAGCGAAGCGGGAGGAACTGCCGGAGAGAGGAGACCGAAGAACCCCCTTGGTGAAATGAAAAGCAGGTGGATGAGAGGGCAGCCGCGAATCGTGATGAAAGGAGACGTGAATCGTGATGAAAGGATACGTGAATCGTGATGAATGGAGACGTGAATCGTGATGAATGGAGACGTGAATCGTGATGAAAGGGGAGAGCAGGAGAGGCAGGGGGCACGTGATGACATAAGGAGAGGAGATACGGGGAGCCTTTAATGGAAGAAAATACAGGGGAGAAGATGTGATAGAAACAAAAGCTTACAGAGAAAAGACAAGCGTTGGCCGCGCGCGAGCGGCCGGAGATGCAAAATGTGGTGGGGTAGGGGGAGAAGCGGGAGTTGTGTGTGCGCGTGCATCATCGCGATCGCTCTGAAAGCGAAAGTGATCGCGATGACGCACACGAGTTTTCAAAGTGCTGCTGGCGGCCGGCTGCGCGCGTGCACGATCGCGTGAACGCAAGCGTTAGGCCAGCCAGCAGCACTTTGAAAATCCCACATACAGAATGTCTCTTCGAGCCAGCGCAAGCGCTGGGGCACAGTGAGACCTAAAAAACAGGACGTGTAGGGATTAGGAAGATACATGAGGATAAATCAAGAGCAGGCGCTCTTGGTGTTATGGCAAACCTGGCATTCGATAGCACTGGTGGACGGCTAAGAAAAGTGTTCGTGCCCTGCATTTATTTATTTATTATTGCAAATTACTCGCATTGTAAATTAATTTGTACATTTTTACTTTAATGGCTGTGGAGATTCACTATACTTGTGCAGTCAAACAAAAATGTATAATTTGCAATGCACACACATATCAAGCTTTCCACCTGCATTACATGGAAAACAAGAAAATATAATATGCAGTGATAAGTCAACCATCTCCTCATGGAGGGGAGGCGTCAGCCCAAGAAGTGTTCATGTGTCAGAAAAAACACATGCAATCTGTCATATAAACGTGCATATTTATTGAGGATGTTTCCTTGCTTTTTAGATTACCTCTCACAGGTGGAAATGTGCCACTAACTTGCGCCCATGACGCACCCTCGTGGTGGAAGATGTATTCTTCCACAAATCCGGCCTGCTGTCAGTCACTAGGTGTAGTTTAATTCACCTCTTTTGCAGACACAGGGCCCCCCACTTATGAACTGCTGCTAAAATCCAGCCCCCACCCCCTTACCCAGTGCACTCCAAATGACTCTACAGACACCCAACGGAGCATAGTTCTCCTAGCAACATGTAATGTTGTTCTTTGCGCAAAAAACGTCCAAAATGATATTTATTTGCTTAGAAGCATCATTTGCATATTAGATGATAGATTTCACAGCTGTATGCACGGGGCACCATTACGGGTTTACTTCCATCTCAATAAACTTATATTTAATCCTCTCTGGGAGAGCTGGGCGGGTGAGTAAAGGGCCAACATGTGCCAATTTTTTTTTGTTTAGGCACTCAAGCAAAATATGTACCATTAGAACAATATTTTGTGATTCAATGTTTTCCTGAGAATTGAGTCTTTTTGGAACACAATAACAGGCAAACAATTTCCTTCTTCCGGAGCTTGGGAGCTTCAGCTTTGTTGCTTATCGTGAACTGGTTAATTTGATGCTGAAACATTACACCGGGCGCACGTTCTAGAAAGGTATTCAGCAGGAAAAAAAGAATACGATTTCAATGAGAAAACAATGTTTAATAGCTTTCCTGCATTCAGTTGTCAGAGTCAAAATGAGGTGTGAGAAACTACTGTGCTAAATAGGATAAGTGGCTGAATGTGGGGTGCCCAGCATATATTGGATAGGGTTAGATCCATGCCAGAATTTCAGGATCACCATTGACCATGTAAGCAATTTCCATTAAAATTCATAGAGGTTATTTGCAAACCCATTGTGCTGCGAGCACGAAACTTTTCTTGATGCACCGGTGGTGCAGTGTGTCTGCCCATATTTACAAGGCTACGTACAGCCACCATGTGTGGCTTTCCATGACCTTGTAAATATGACCCCAATTCACGCATTACATGGCATGAAAGGGGCACTCCATGAGTGTTGCTATGGGTGTTCCCATTCAACAGCCATGAAACCTAATGTATTGCCAGATTTACAAGATTTTGTAAACCTGGGAATGCGTCACATTCCTACGCCTCCCCAGGGGAGGCGCAAGGAAGGCACAAATAGGAGAAATACCTTTATTTCTCCTTGTATTTAATTTTTCTATGTGTGCTGCATTCTGCCTCACACATGGAAAGAGCAAAACACCTCTTGTGATTGTTTTTTGTGCAGGAAGGTGGCTCTTCCTGCACAAAAACAATCACCCCTACAACGCAGGCACCCTTGCACCATGGCTCAAGGATGCCTGCTTTGGCGCATGGCTACCCATTGTGCGCCAGCGCAAGGGAAAAGGACAGAAATGCGCCGTATCTCATAGGTACGGTGCATTCCTGCCCTTTTGTTTTGACGAGAGTCAAAATATTGTAAATGAGGCCCAAAGTATTTAAACATATCTTTTGGTGGATAGCCTGAAAAACTGGCAGCGATGTCGCCGTTCTGGTCCTATGATAGAACACTGTTGGGCAGATGGCCCAATATCTGGAAGAACATTTACAATGGATTCAGAAATGCTCCAACTGTTCTGCAATTCAGAAAGAAGCTGCAGCCACATCTCTTCAAGGAGCACTACTCCATAGAAAGTGAAACTTACTTTCCGCTCTTGCCTGTGCTTCAGGGCTCTGATGCTTAGCAGGTTCCCAGCTAGTTTTGCCCTGTACAAATTCTGTTAGTCGCATACACACAAGACTTAATGCACCCTGATTGAGCTTGAATTACACCCTAAGTCGGATAAAAAAATAGAGACAATTGAACTTTCTTCTACGTAGCTCAGTTCCCATTAAAAGGTCAAAGGTGGAAGTGGCGGAAATCACAATCAAACCTAGACCACCGCTAAATCAAAAATGGGGAAACATTTCACGCATGAGAAAAATCCCTTTATCATATAGTGTGGAAGTATTTTAAAGATCTATATTTCTGTGCACCATTAGCAATGTGCAATATGCATTTCCACTTGCTTTTTTATTTCTGCAGACTGATTTAAGACAATTACTTTTAAAACAATGTTCCTGTGATGTATATAAATGTATTTAATAATATGCTTTAGTTAGTCTACCTGTCTTTTAAAACGTCACTCACTTGTGCTCCCCCACTCCCCCCCCCCCGCGCACGTCCTCCCCCCACAGGTTCTGCAGCACCCATTTAAGTTGAAGTCAGAATACATTATTTTAATTGCTGCTATTGTTCTGCTTAAAACTGTAGCTATGTTTTCTGTTTCTTGACTGGATTTATTCATTCAAGAAAAGTGTTATTGTCATTGTTTCATATTTATTCGAACATCTCTGGATGTCATTATAATTGAGTTTTCAAAGGATTGTCCTGAGCACTCAAAGTAAGAAGAATTATACATTCTTTTGACGCTTCTGTTTATATATTTCTGTTGTATTTTAATTGAATCCGCAAGTGTTTCAGTGAGTCCTTGTTTCTTTACATTAGTTCATTACAGAAGGAATACACTTTACACAGCCAACACGTGTTTCGTTATAGTAGCACATTCGCCTCCGACTTCCTCAAGGCATAAGTGCAACAAAATCACTCACTGCCTCCTTACATGGGTCAGATTCAACAAGCTCGTGTGTACACATAATCCAAATATCTTCTCACCTCAGAGAGTACTCCTCACTTGTGCAATCTCGTGTGTATAATGGACAGTGCTGAATAATTATTTAAGAAAATGGGATCGTGCTTGGGTGTTAAGTAATGACGATTATTTTTCATGTTGTCTGATGTGCTGAAGAAATGATACATTTGCTCACACCACAATCTGCAGGGATGTTGTTTTAATACTCAAGAATCGTGTGCCAGAATATTTAGGGGCAGACTTACAAGCCACTTACACCACTTTTACGCCACCGTTGCGTCACTTTTGTGACGCAGCGGTGGCGTAAACCGTTGAGACTTATTATCAACGTGACGTATCTAGGCAGATGCATCACGTTGAAAAGCCCTGCGTCACAAGGTTTCATGTGGGCATTCTGTCACAGGGTGGGCGTTCCCTCGCAGGGAAGCCCCGTAAAACTGACGCAGTGAAATCTACAAGATTTCACTGAGTCAGTTTTACGACGCTGCTGCGTCAAATCCTTACACCTGCTTGAAGCAGGCGTAAGGAGTGACGCACCACGTTAAGTATGGGCGGCCCCTGTGCATTGCAGGAGTTGCGTCACGCTTGCGACGCGACTCCAGCAATGCGCCGCCCGTACACCACAAGATGCGTCACGCATCTGTCCCTCCTTGCACAATGGTGCACCGCATTGTAAATGCAACGCATCCGTGGTGGCGCAAGGGGGGGATTGCGTGACGCATCTGTTCTGGCGCATCCCTGCTGATTTGCAGAGATGCGCCAGAAGTTGTAAATCTGCCCCTTTGAGCTTCCCTTGATGCTCTCCATTTTCCTAATAATTTTGCTACCCATTGGTACTTAAAATATTTTCAGATTTTTTTACACCCTCTGTATAGTTCTGTCTTTCAGAACCCTAATTTTATTGACTCTGTATCTCTTATTTTTGAATTTTGTAATAAAACCCTTTTAACTTTTCATTGACCTAGAAGTCAGTTACTAGGTGAGCCTAAATTATTCTAAATTAGAAATGTTATTGAACTGTATTTTGATCGATGCAGGGACACATTTCCTCATGAAATTGAGGTTCAACACTGTCTCCAATTCAGAAAATCGTAGGGGATTTCGGAAAATTGGTTTATTGGTTGAGGGGGGTGTTATTAACCCTTCTCAAGAAACAACCACAATCCTTTTCAGGGTGAACCACAAAAGTCACTAAATTAACCTGTGCTTAACCCACTAGTAGCTTAGCACAACATTGGAGGCACTATGTAAAGAATGTATGCAGCACATAAACAGTCATTAGGTAAAACATAACACAAGAAAAATTACAAATCAATTTAGAAAACTGGATTGTGATTTAGTAAATAATTTGAAGCCAAGAGAACAAAAATCCAATCAGTTGACATGAAGATAATGAATTCTAAAGGTTTAGATTGAAGTAGCGCCAAAAGGTGCAAAGCTCCAACTGAGGGTATCTGGTCACACTGGACTGGAGCAAAGTCACAAGTTCAAACCGACCATGAAGGAGTTCAGGTGGGGCACTTGACCAAGTTTGCAAAAGAGAGTTGTACCTTATGTCCTTGGTGCTAGGTCTGCACAGCATTGCTTTGCAAGGCGTTGCATCATCCGGCATTGGTTCTGATGCAGCTTTGTGGTGAGGCTTTGATGAGGTTTGCATCACTCAGCATCGGTTCCGATGAAGCTTGCAGCTGTGCAGCCAGGCTTTGCGATGCTTTGTGTCACTTCACAATGGATTTGATGGGTCCTTCAGTTAGGTCAGGAGGAGTTAATCAGCCACGGGTACAGGCCCTGGGGAGGCACATCTTGGAATCAGGAACTCAATTTAGCAGAGAGAAGCAGGGTCCAGACAGGTCCAGTTGCAGGTCCAGTGCAGCAGGTCAGCTGGGCAGTTAAAGGGAGGCCTCTGGAAATTGCTGTGTCCCTGCAGCTCAGATCAGGGGGTTAGGCAACTGACCCTTTGAGTCACTCTCTCTATGATACAAGGAGCAGATCCAGTCTTTCTTCTCAGAGAGCAGGGCAGGCCTCAAGGAGCAGAGCAGGCATCAATAAGCAGTGTAGTCCTCAAGCAGTTGGGCAGTCCTTCTTCTGTAATGTTCATAGGTCCAGGAGTGTACTGAGGATTTGGTCTTAGTGTCCAATATTTATACCTGGTGCCTGCTTTTAAGTGGGAGAAGCTTCTAGACTTCCCCCAAATCTGGTTCTGGGATTTCCTTCCCCTGTCCTGGCTCAAAGGGGTTGGGAGTGACGATCTCCTGGTGTCAAGTTCTTTGTGAGTGTGCAGGAGGTAGCCCCTTTGAAATGTAATTGGGGCAGGGAACAGCTGCCCCCTACATCCCGCCAGCATGGTCCAACCTGCCAATACCTAACAATTAATTTGAGTGTAAATATGACATTCCTACCTGTTCCCAGGCAAATGTAATCACTTATTAATTGTCATAAGGTAACCCCATGTTATTTTGTAGGAAAGGTAAGCCTTGGAGTATGGAAACATGAATTTAAGTTTTTCATTACTAGGACAGTGAAGCTTCAAAGTACACGTTCAATGTTTGAAATACACTGCACCCTGCCCTAAGGGCTGTTTAGGAACTAACCTGTGCGTGACTTATATGTATTAAAAAGGAAGGTTTGGGCCTGGCATTATTTTGCCAGGTTGAAATTACAGTTTTAAAACTAAACTACAGGCTGCAATAGCAGACCTGAGATATATTTTAAAAGGCTACTTAAGTGGGTGCCACAATAAGCGCTGCATGCCCACTAGGGGAATCTAATTTACAGGCCCTGGATACATGCCGTACCTCTTTACTAGAGGATTACAAGTAAATTGCAGGTAAATTCAAAGTGCCAATGGGTGTAAGTGAATTTTACCATGTTTAAATGAGACATCACAAACTCTTTAGCTCTACTTAGTAGTAGTAAAGTGCAGAGCCTCCCAAAGCCAACAAAAAACAAAATTCAGAAAACGGAGTGTAAAGGAGAAAAGTTTGAGGGTGACCCTGCAAAGAGTGTCAAGATCAACAGAGGTTTATTTGAGGTAACATTTGGGGTGTATCAATTTTGGGATATCCCCTGCCCCCTGATTTGCTCTCACAAAAGTTTTTTTTTTAAAATAAATTATTTTTATTGATTTCAATAAAATAGCATCAAGAACCTTTGCATGACGATACAATCTGGCACTGTCATTATGTAATAGCAATACATTGAAATGGCAGTGGTGAGGACATAAGGAAACACTCTTTTTGGAGACATAGAAGTCCACAGTACTGACTGGCATGCCACTTCACTCCGCGGTGCCGCATAAGTGAAAAAACTGCCAATGAGATCAGGATTACCAAATAATGTATTAGCCATCGTTCCCCAAAACTCCTACCCTTGTGAGGTACATGCAACTGCAGGATAAGTTCAAACTTGAACAGGAAAGAACACAGGAGAAAGAGGGAAGGGGGCATATAAAAGGAGTGGGGGGGGGGGAATAAATAAATAAAGGAAACTAAAACTGATCTCTTCATGGAGTTGCAGTCGCGGGTGCGTCTGGCAAATAAGTGGAGCAATGAGTAACATGTATGTGGTTGCAGAGATGGGTTAGGTCATGCACTAATGTATATGACAAGTATAAGGGGGTTGCTGGTGCAGGGGTCAGGAGAAGAAGGGAAGCGACGGGAGGAGGGATTTACAGTTGAAACGAGTCTATGAGGAAGGGGGATGTACAGCTAATTTAGTCTCAATCACGGTCAAATATTCTTGCCAATGTATAGGGGTCTGTCATGGAGGTGCTGACACACGTGCCATAGTCTCCAGCTGATTGGTGTACTCAGAGAGTAACACCCTATGAAGATCATGCATCCATGCGTGGACATTGGGGCCCGTTTGTGCTTTCCAGGCCATAGCAGTCTTATGTTTGGCCAGGCCTAGAGCAAGGTCCAGGACTTTGTTCAGGCCCTTGCGAGCTGATCTTCGTCTCGTGACTCCCAATAGAAAGTGAAGAGGTTGCACCGCCACCCGCGTGCCTGTTACCTCTGCGAGTAGAGCGGCTACCTCAGACCAGAATGTTTGAATAACAGTACAATTCCATAGCATGTGTGCGAATGCAGCTCCTTGATCATGACATCTAGGGCATAGGTCTATGGCGGCAGGAAACATGCATGCCAATCTGTGGGGGGAGAGGTATGAGTGGTGCAGATAATTGAACTGGGTGTACTTTAGTCTAGCGTTGGCCAAAATATTCTTTGGGTGATTAAGGCACTGTAGCCACTGTTTGTCTGAAAGGGTGGTGGACAGTTCGCCATCCCAATTCTCCTGCAGCGCCGTGAAAGAGGGCGGGTCATCCAATCTGATGGAAGTGTATATGGCTGTTACGGCATGACGACCGCGGCCATGTGTGATCAGTGTTTGTAATAAATGCGATGTGGTAAATTCTGTCCAGTCATTACCTCAAACTTGCCAGGATCGGTTCGTCAACAATGCATGCAGTATAAAGGAACCCTGCAGCACTCCGTAAGTGTCTACCAAGTCTTCAAATGTTAGCAGTTGCGAGTCTGCTTACATGACGCCCCATGAATCCAACCCACTCTCTCTCCACACCCCCAATTCTGGTCGACCATGGCAGGAGTATGGGCCAGGAAGGAGCGCCAGAGGCAGGCTGGGAGCGTAAGGCGCAGGGCGAGTCTTGGGCAGCACATATCTGCACCAGTGCCGTCTAGCTGCTGTCAATATTATGTTGCCCCGCTGTCTCTAGTTCGGAGTAGTCGTTCCCGACATCCATTCCAGCAACGTCGGTACATCCCAAGTCATGACTCCTGTGGACACTTCAATGAGGTTGCTTTTGGCAAGCCACCGCATTGGCCATTGTAATTGAGCTGCTGTATAATATCGCTCATAATTTGGGGCGCCCAGGCCGCCCTCCGACAATGGAAGATGTAATTTATGTAGAGCCACTCTAGCCCCCGAGGCTCCCCAAATCAGGGAGACCAGTAATGACTCCAGTTCCCGGAAAATTCTCCGAGGTAGACGGTAGGGGAGTGTAGAAAAGAAATACAGTAGTCGGGGCAGGACTAACATCTTTGAAATGGCCACTTGGCCCATAGGTGACAAGGGCAGGTTCAGCCAAAACGGGAGAGTCGATCGGGCACGCGCTATCAACCGGCCGAGGTTTCCATCCACCGTGTCCGTCCGCAGATGATAAATCTGGACCTCCAGGTATTTAAAGGTATCAAACACACACGTCAACGGTGTGTCTGGCGCCGTTAGCCTTAGCCGTGTCATCGGTTTCATTGGGAACACTACTGACTTGGTCCAGTTAACTTGGAGTCCGGAGACACTCGCGTGCTGATTTAAAAGGTCCATAATGGATTGCAGTATCACTGCCCTGCAGATATATTAACGCGTTGTCCGCGTATAATGACACAATGTACCATCGACGATCTACCTGTAGGCCCCAGTCCATAACTCGTTGTCGCAGTTTGCACGCCAGTGGCTCCAAGGCAAGAAGAATCGGTGCTAAGGGACAGCCCTGGGGCGTGCCCCTCGCTATCGAGAAAAGTGGCGAGAAAGTGCGGCCTGTCTTTACCCTACCCTGCAGCTTGAAGTACAGCAGTCATATCCACCGTAAGAAATTAGGACCAATACCGAATCTCGCTTGTTTCGCCTCAAGATATGCCCAACTTAAAGTATCGAGTGCCTTCTCTATATCTAAGGAGGCGACCCAGGGTGCATCCGCCTGACTCTGCGCCCAATCCAACAATGTAAACAGCCGCCGCAAGTTCAGACGTGTATTGAGCCCAGGTTTAAAACCGTTTTGATCCTCGTGGACTAACAGGGCAACAACAGTGATCAGCGTATTTGCCAATAATTTCCCAAGCACCTTATCGTCGACATTCAACATCGACAAAGGGCGATATGAGGCCAGTTAAAGAGGATCTCGGCCCGGCTTAGGTAGGATCACTAGCGTTGCTTCCCTTAAAGTGGGTAGAAGTACGCCCTTCTCATATGCTTCGGTGTACACCTTGGCCAGCCTAGGCGCCAACTGCATGGAGAAAGTGTAATAGAATTCCGCCGGCCACCCATCCGTCCCCGGCGTCTTGCCTGATGCCAGTTGGCCAATTGCGTCTGTGATCTTGTCAAGCGCAATGGGTTCTTCCAAGGCATCGTGGTGGGCTGGCGTGACCTGCGGAAGTGGTACCTCCAGCAAAAAATCCTGAATGGAGGTGGGGTCCTGCATGGCCGGGGCAGCATATAGCGTAAAACGCGTGGTTAATGGCCTCTTGTGTGTTCACCAGGGTCCCAGCTGGCGTGTATATGGCAGTGGTAGGGGGCTGAGCAGTATCAGATCTCAGCAGCCACGCCAGCAGCCTACCCGACTTGTCCCCCTCCCTATGCCTTCGTGCTACGTCCGTTTTATAGTCTAGCGTGCAGAGGTCATCCATTGTGCTTCTATACGCCAGGCGAGCTTGGGCGAGTAAGGGGCCAGTCTGAGGATCAGTCGGGATATGCTGCTCACAGTCTTGTATCCTTAACTCATGCGTACGGAGTGCATCTGTCAGTGTTTTGCGGGCGCCGTATGTGGCCTTAATAGCATGTCCTTGGAGGAAAGATTTAAAGGCATCCCACTCTACTCCTGTCGATGAGGCAGTGCCCTCATTGTCTGTGAAATAGGAGGTGATAGAGGATAGGAGGGTGGCCCAGTAGGAAGGATCAGTGAGTGCGGCGCCAGGTAGGCGCCAGGTCAAAATCTCAGGGCGCCGCTCGCCCCAAACCAAGGTCAATTGTAATGGAGCATGATCAGAAAGCACACACGCTAAATAATCAGCGTGTACCACACTACGGAGGGCATTATCTGAGCAAAATACCGTGTCTATCCGAGTTTATAAGTCATGTAATGATGAATAATGTGAGTAGATGCGCATCTGAGGATGTAGCCTGCGCCACACATTGTGCACCTGCATATTGGACACCCATTCTGACATGTGTTGTGCTAGCTTAATAGATTGCACCCCTAGGAGAGGAGGGCGGGAGCGGTCCAAGTCAAGGTCCCGCACTCCTTTGAAATCGCCACTCCAATATGCGGGGGCTGTTGGATCACCCAGCAAGGAAGGTATCAGTGTTTGTAAAAAGTTGGACTGCCCTGTGTTCGGGGCATATAGGGAGATTAGTGCCAGGGGAGACCCATATAGTAGACCCTCCATAGTGACGAAGTGGCCCTGCGTATCATCCCTGGAATGTGTAATCTGCAGTGGAGCCCCTGGTGCAACCCATATGAGCGCTCCCCGGGCATATCCAGAATACGTCGTGCCCAAAACCGTGCCCCTCCACCGCTTGCAAAGTGATGCAAGTGTCAGTGACATGAGATGCCTCTCTTGTAACAGCGCAAATATAATCCAGTGACTGCGCAGGTATTGGTATACTTTGTGCCTCTTAGAGCACTCCGACAACCCCCTCACATTCCAGGTTAGTAAAGAATAATCCCCAAGTGCCATTGGCATGGTCGTAGGATGTAAATATGGCATATAGCACGCACCCCTTCATGCGCCCCTCTACCCCTATGAAATAGGACCCATGTGTAACCCAGCTCCAGTCTCCATCGTCTGCAGACACACAAATAGATAAACATAAAAATCAGAGGACCCCACTCCCCCACCAATGGGCCTTTCGCACTATATTGCGAGTCAATCTATACAACAATCATAACATAAAACAAGTAAATACAAATTATGTGCTATATCAGCTACTTATCGCTCGTTGTGGGAGGATGTTGCGGAATCTACACGTATCAGCCAGGTCGCCACCCGTGTCTCAGGCTGGCACTCAATGAGCAGTTGCCGACCATCTTTTCACTCTAATGGAAAACACCGCAGAGTCCGGAGGTATCAACCCAGGGTATCTGCTGTCTGCGGGGTAAGGGCCGGGCCATCCCCTGACAACGCCTCAAGTAGCGAGGCCGTAATAGTTAACAGTAGGTCCATGGTAAATGTCAGAGTCTGAGTCCTGTCGAGGGGAAGAATTGGGAGATCCCAAGTGTTCCACCGACTTAATGGCCTGTGCTCATTCCTGGGCCACCTGCAGCTTGGTTGGACGGTGCAGCCGACCACCACCCCGGCCCCTGCACGATTCAACAGTTGACCATAGTTGAGGGAGACCCTTCTACAGTGTGGGGGTTCATGATCCAGGCCCTGTTGGTCGATCCAAGTCCACGCCTCGTCGGGGGTATTGCAGAAAACCATGCCCTCCTTATGGCGGATACAGAGAAATGCCGGGAATTGGAGTGAATATTGAACCTCATGATCCCTCAGACATTTCTCGACCTCCAGGTATGAGGAGCGACGAAGTTGTACAGCCAGGTTGTAATCCAGGTAGATCTGAACTGTGGCGTTGTCGACTTGCCAGGGACCCCGGGCACGGGTGACCTGCAACATGTAGTCCCTGTCACGGTAGTTGAAGAACCGAGCCACCACCGGTCGAGGGAAAGCACCCGGGCAGGGGGGGCCCCCCGGTACTCTGTGCACCTGCTCAATAGAGAAAAACCTTGACATCTTACCCTGCAGGACCTCTCGTGTGAATCACTCCTCCAGGAAGAGCTCCATGTTGGGGCCTTCTGCCCGTTCAGGAAGACCCACAATGTGCACATTATTGCGGCGCGAGCGCCCCTCCTGGTCCTCCACTCGCGCCTTGAGGAGTCTTGTTGAAGGGTTTGCAGTTGGGTGGTCGTCTTCTTTTCAGTGGGTCTAAGCGATGCTAGGGCGGACTCAGTTTCGTCCACCCGGCCTTTCAGTTTCTTGTGGTCCTCCCTTAAGTACCCCATGTCGATACTGAGGGAGTCAATCTTTGTACCTAGGGTGGTCTTAATGTCTAGTATTGCCGCTAGCAATTCATTAAAGCGATGGGAGTGATCACTACGATCCCCCTGAGCAGGAGGACGCGAGGAGTCCGCACTCCTAGATTCTGAGGATGCTGTGCCACCTCTGGTGGTTGTGTCTGCGGCCGCTCCGTTCTGGGTTTACCCATCTTGTCGTCTGCGGGAAGCAGCAGGTCGAATAAATGTTTATGCGGCTCGCAATGCGTAAAAGATAGCAAAAGGTCCCAGATGGTGACTCCGTAAGGCGCAGGTGCGAAAGTTGGGCTGGGAGTGTGAGGTCCGATCGTGCCCCGCAGGCGTCTCCTACAGCAGCCGATTAGACTGTGTATCGGCTCGGGTGTCCGTCCCAGTGTGTTGCGGGCGATCGATGGTACACCAGAAGGGGCATACCGCTCGCATATGCTCCCACAACGGGGGTCCTGGTCTCCCTGCTCACTCCCAAAAGTCACTCAGAGAGAGGGGGACCAAACGCACCCCCACCTCACACAGGAGAAGTCCCCCAGAGATTAATCTGTGTCTCAACGGCTCCCCCCGGGCTCAGGGTAGGCCACCGCAGGCGTCAGGCTCAGCTGCAAGCGGGTCCGCACTCAGTACAAAATGGCGGCCCAAGAGCCAAGGGGTGCACGCTCAGGGGTTCAGCTCAGGCTCACGGTGCCGCCACTCACATCCGATGAGGATCAAGGGCCCATGCGCTAACTCACCACCTCGCAGGGGAGAGTCCACAGTGGCGTAGCCGGCCTCCGCCATCCCCAATGATCCCTCTGCTCCAGGGCCGGCTGCCGCCGGTTGTCACCTGCTATGCAACGACCCCAGCTGCGCAATCACTGCAGGCCGGAGGCCGCGAGTAATTCGCTTCAGGCGCCGGTGGCCTCAATCTCTGGTGGCCGAAAGCACCAGAACAGGCAAGGCAAAAGCTCAGGTTCGGAGGAGTCGGGCAGTGATCCGCAACGCGCGATCGCGCCCGACAGCCTCAGGCCGCAATGATGGTGGAGGCGCGCCGTCTGCACGATCAGGAATTGAGGCCCACAGTGGTCCCGTAGATCCTCCGGGATCCTCGACACAGCTTGGGATGGTGCAGCTAAGTGACTGACGTTATATCCGTGCAGGATAATGGGCCAGGCAATGAGGAATCAGGATCATTTCGGCAGATGCAGAGCGGAGCTTAGAGCTCTGCGAACGCTCTTGTTGCCATCTTGGCCACGCCCCTTTACTCTCGCAAAAATTCACACAAATAAACTCTATAAATCTAAATGTCCAGCAAATAGAGCCAGTGAGTCAATATTCTCTGACTGGTATAAGGGTCTGGTGTGAAATCAGCTATCAGTAGCCTAGGACTGGTATAGATGGAGTAAACATGGCACATGCATGTTAATTCTGATGAAGAAATTCTCTCTCTCATTAAGGCTGTGATGCAATGACAAACTTCAGAGTTATTCTTGGCGTTTGTGCCCTTTGGCATCAACACAGAGTAGTGCACTTTTTAGCTGGACACGGGGAAGCACCCTGCAATTTATCCCAGTCCTACCAAATGTCTTCAAAATCTCCAGCCATAATGAAGTTATGCCTATTCTACCCAAGTGTTACAAAGCTGTGCTCATCAAAATATTTGCTATAGAGAAATGCACCATGACACTCATAGGTTTTATTACTTGTGAGAAATCTCACGTATATCCCAATTATTGTCTTGCCTGTAGTTTGCAGATTTCCCTTTTTTATGGTAATTTATTTATTTATGTATTTATTTATTTATTTATTCGATTTTTTCATAGCTCACACAAGGCCCAAGGGCATCAGAGTGCTTTACAAGACTTACGTACAGATTGAATACAAATGCAATAACCATAGGATACAGCTTTACAAGAATTACATGTGCATCATTTACAGTAGGTACAGCAAAGAGTCATACAATAGGGAGAGAAAAGTAATACAGTATATTTCAAGGAGCATGAAAACAGGGTTTGTTTACAGTGTTAGGATAAATGAATGGAGCAGATATTAGTACAATATATGGCGGTGGTGGGGTATCTAGAGAAGGGGTTGAGACCAAGTTCAGAGTGTCAGTGGTTATACCCTCACATAGTTTTTTCTCCAAACTTGCAGTACTTCCTCTTAAGTGGTAGTGGTTGAGCAATTGCCATTTTCTCGCAAGTTAGCTTTAAGACAGTTATTCTGAAAGTCAATGGGTGTTGGTAACCTTTGCTGAAACTTTTGCTGAAAACATCTTCAATGGGCACAACAAAAGTCCCTATTTTAATTTGAAAACCAGCATGCAGAAAACTTTGTTAACAATAGGTTGTGATTAAGGGTGATTAAGGGTGGATGGGGAACTCTGCTCCGCCAGTGGAGTTTGTAGAGTTTTGCCAACTCCGCAATCTGCTGGGAGCGTGGAGTTCAGCAAAGAACTCCGATTCCGCTGGGTGGCGGAGTTATCCCCCGCCGCCCACCCTTAGGCACATCCGGGATCGATGCCAAGATGACAACATGTGAGTTCACCGGGGACATCCTGTGGACAGCTGTTTCCGAGGACATGCTGGGTATGTGCCATGAGGCAACATTATTAATAATTATAAGAATAATCCATGCGCGCAACAAATTCAGTGCGAACTTCCAGAAGGTTCTGAAGGCAGCGCATGGCAGCAGGCTTCTTCTCAGGATGCCCACTCGGCCACTCCACACCTTTTGCTCTGGATGCTGTGGTTTTAGATCTGACAGTCGACTGGGACCTGCTAACCAGGCCCCAGTGCCAGTGCTTTTTCCCTCAAGGGGTAATGTGAATTGGTACACAAATTAGCAAGAAACATTAACCCTTCCTTGTAAGATCCTAGTATGTGGTACCAGTGGTACCCAGGGCAAGGGTGTTAAAGCGGTCACAAGGGATGCAGCGCTATTTGTGCTTCCCCGAGTGACGCAAGTAAAAGTAAAGTCTGCAGGGCTGCTATTCCAACCTTCATGAGCAGCTTCTCTGCTCGAGTATGAATCTGCACACACCATGTGTGACAGGGTCACCTCACTGCCTTAAGTCACCCCTAAAGTAGGCCTCCTAAAGCCCAAGAGGCAGGGTACATGATATTAATGGTGAAGGCACATATGTACAAACGTATATACCTCCACAGTAACCTTGCCATTGAAGTTTACTGAACAACGGTCCATAGGTTAACGTCGACGGGCTACTGGACAAAATCGAGATAGCCAGCACACTATGGTACCACCAAATTTAGCCATGTTTGGTATCAAACACAGTGCTTTTTCAACCCTGACATCAGGCTCAGCTGCAAGCGGGTCCGCACTCAGCACAAAATGGCGGCCCAAGAGCCAAGGGGTGCACGCTCAGGGGTTCAGCTCAGGCTCACGGTGCCGCCACCCACATCCGATGAGGATCAAGGGCCCATGCGCTAACTCACCACCTCGCAGGGGAGAGTCCACAGTGGCGTAGCCGGCCTCCGCCATCCCCAATGATCCCTCTGCTCCAGGGCCGGCTGCCGCCGGTTGTCACCTGCTATGCAACGACCCCAGCTGCGCAATCACTGCAGGCCGGAGGCCGCGAGTAATTCGCTTCAGGCGCCGGTGGCCTCAATCTCTGGTGGCCGAAAGCACCAGAACAGGCAAGGCAAAAGCTCAGGTTCGGAGGAGTCGGGCAGTGATCCGCAACGTGCGATCGCGCCCGACAGCCTCAGGCCGCAATGATGGTGGAGGCGCGCCGTCTGCACGATCAGGAATTGAGGCCCACAGTGGTCCCGTAGATCCTCCGGGATCCTCGACACAGCTTGGGATGGTGCAGCTAAGTGACTGACGTTATATCCGTGCAGGATAATGGGCCAGGCAATGAGGAATCAGGATCATTTCGGCAGATGCAGAGCGGAGCTTAGAGCTCTGCGAACGCTCTTGTTGCCATCTTGGCCACGCCCCTTTACTCTCGCAAAAATTCACACAAATAAACTCTATAAATCTAAATGTCCAGCAAATAGAGCCAGTGAGTCAATATTCTCTGACTGGTATAAGGGTCTGGTGTGAAATCAGCTATCAGTAGCCTAGGACTGGTATAGATGGAGTAAACATGGCACATGCATGTTAATTCTGATGAAGAAATTCTCTCTCGTATTAAGGCTGTGATGCAATGACAAACTTCAGAGTTATTCTTGGCGTTTGTGCCCTTTGGCATCAACACAGAGTAGTGCACTTTTTAGCTGGACACGGGGAAGCACCCTGCAATTTATCCCAGTCCTACCAAATGTCTTCAAAATCTCCAGCCATAATGAAGTTATGCCTATTCTACCCAAGTGTTACAAAGCTGTGCTCATCAAAATATTTGCTATAGAGAAATGCACCATGACACTCATAGGTTTTATTACTTGTGAGAAATCTCACGTATATCCCAATTATTGTCTTGCCTGTAGTTTGCAGATTTCCCTTTTTTTATGGTAATTTATTTATTTATGTATTTATTTATTTATTTATTCGATTTTTTCATAGCTCACACAAGGCCCAAGGGCATCAGAGTGCTTTACAAGACTTACGTACAGATTGAATACAAATGCAATAACCATAGGATACAGCTTTACAAGAATTACATGTGCATCATTTACAGTAGGTACAGCAAAGAGTCATACAATAGGGAGAGAAAAGTAATACAGTATATTTCAAGGAGCATGAAAACAGGGTTTGTTTACAGTGTTAGGTCAAATGAATGGAGCAGATATTAGTACAATATATGGCGGTGGTGGGGTATCTAGAGAAGGGGTTGAGACCAAGTTCAGAGTGTCAGTGGTTATACCCTCACATAGTTTTTTCTCCAAACTTGCAGTACTTCCTCTTAAGTGGTAGTGGTTGAGCAATTGCCATTTTCTCGCAAGTTAGCTTTAAGACAGTTATTCTGAAAGTCAATGGGTGTTGGTAACCTTTGCTGAAACTTTTGCTGAAAACATCTTCAATGGGCACAACAAAAGTCCCTATTTTAATTTGAAAACCAGCATGCAGAAAACTTTGTTAACAATAGGTTGTGATTAAGGGTGATTAAGGGTGGATGGGGAACTCTGCTCCGCCAGTAGAGTTTGTAGAGTTTTGCCAACTCCGCAATCTGCTGGGAGCGTGGAGTTCAGCAAAGAACTCCGATTCCGCTGGGTGGCGGAGTTATCCCCCGCCGCCCACCCTTAGGCACACCCGGGATCGATGCCAAGATGACAACATGCGAGTTCACCGGGGACATCCTGTGGACAGCTGTTTCCGAGGACATGCTGGGTATGTGCCATGAGGCAACATTATTAATAATTATAAGAATAATCCATGCGCGCAACAAATTCAGTGCGAACTTCCAGAAGGTTCTGAAGGCAGCGCATGGCAGCAGGCTTCTTCTCAGGATGCCCACTCGGCCACTCCACACCTTTTGCTCTGGATGCTGTGGTTTTAGATCTGACAGTCGACTGGGACCTGCTAACCAGGCCCCAGTGCCAGTGCTTTTTCCCTCAAGGGGTAATGTGAATTGGTACACAAATTAGCAAGAAACATTAACCCTTCCTTGTAAGATCCTAGTATGTGGTACCAGTGGTACCCAGGGCAAGGGTGTTAAAGCGGTCACAAGGGATGCAGCGCTATTTGTGCTTCCCCGAGTGACGCAAGTAAAAGTAAAGTCTGCAGGGCTGCTATTCCAACCTTCATGAGCAGCTTCTCTGCTCGAGTATGAATCTGCACACACCATGTGTGACAGGGTCACCTCACTGCCTTAAGTCACCCCTAAAGTAGGCCTCCTAAAGCCCAAGAGGCAGGGTACATGATATTAATGGTGAAGGCACATATGTACAAACGTATATACCTCCACAGAAACCTTGCCATTGAAGTTTACTGAACAACGGTCCATAGGTTAACGTGGACGGGCTACTGGACAAAATCGAGATAGCCAGCACACTATGGTACCACCAAATTTAGCCATGTTTGGTATCAAACACAGTGCTTTTTCAACCCTGACATGATTTCTGTGTCAAGGGTGAGCTGGCATGCACCCAGGTGGCATCCTTAGAGGTTGTCCACCAAGATACCAAGTACCCTTATGCCTTAGCAGGCTTTCTGAGCTGCTTGCCGCCACGACAGAAGTCTGACCTCCTGCTAGCAACTGCTATAGCTCCCAGAGAATGTGAGACAAAAGGCCTCTGCAGAAAGGAGTTCACACCTCCACCCTCCCAGGATGGCTGGTGAAAGGCCCACCAAGGCGGTGAGCCTCAAAGATTTCTCTGCCTCTGATATGTAAGTGACTTGTCTCTTACTGCAGACAAAGACCCCCTGCCCAGGCACTCATGTTTGTGAGGAGGCGGTAAATTAGGTATGCATGAGGTGTACAACCCTGAAAAGCTAGCCACACCTCTAGGGTGGGCTAGTGTGTCTATAGAGCTGAAGATGGCTTGTGCCATCTTGAAAAGTCCCAAGAATTGTGGGTTCTGGGTAGTTTGGTGACATACATGCCCCGAATGTGGTGACCTAAGGTTCGGATTAGCCACAGGACTAGTAGCCTATTGGCTACTAGCCCTCAAACCCCTACACACACTCTAAATCCCGGATTTAAGGGGCACCCTTGCCGCCAGAACTCCAGATCTGCTCTGAAGAAGTAGTGGACAAAGAGAAGCTGTGTCAGCACAAGGCAGGATTCCATAAATAAGAGGTGCAAAGTACCGCACCTGTGGCAGACCCCCTGCACCCACTAAACAACAACTTGTCCAGGACCAGAGACCGGTTACAACATGAAGGTGAAACCCTCTGCAAGCCAAAGACTTCATCAGGACTCCCTAGGGCTAGAGGTAGTAGTCCCCTGCAGTTGGCAGGCATAAATCACACGTCCACGTTCTGAAGAAGGACTGACCACCAAGCTCCATTGTAGACCTGGACCAGCCCAAAAAGTATCCAGCCAGGTGCCTTCTGGGAAGTGTACTCCTGAGCCTCACCCAGCATCAGCCCTCTAGAGCATTCTAAGGACCTCTGGAAGAAGACCGACCCAGCCGTGACCTTTGTCGGGACCAAGGCTTATTGGTGGTCAAGATGACTACTAACTGCTTCACTTGCCCTACTAGGAGGGAACCTTCTGCATCGTCCTCAGAGTTGTCAAGTTCTTGCATCCCAAAGAAGGCTTCGTTGGTACGCCAGGTAAAGTCAGCACCTGCAGTTCCAGTCAGCACCAAGGACAACCAATTCACTTCTGCACCCTGCACCCGGGCAATGTAAAATTGTTCTGACTGTCGCAGTTTGGTCTGTGGATCCGCAAGATGTTAATTCCAAGTGGGTTCCATTGAACTCACCCCGCAAGTGACTGAGTGTCACCTGAGATTTTTCCCATTGACCGCAAAGGTAGAGTTTGACAGATCTGCAAAGTATTGATTTCTTCAACATTTTAAAATCGATAACTGGTTAACCGCATTGTATTGACTTCCTATTGGTGTCTAAATTTATGCAAAAATAAGCTCTAATATAAATTGGTGTTGGATTTCTTTCGGGTAGTGCAATTACTTATCGACACTGTTGGTACTATAAAATGCTTTACACATGGTCCTCTATGTAAGCCTGTCTGCTCTTTGCCACTCTACCAGGACTGAGAGAAAGATTACTAGTGTGAATCCGAGGTCCGCTTTTGGATATCTTGTCAATATTGCATGGTAAGGCCCCCCAGTCATTCCACATAATATTACCACCTTGCTACAACAGCGCATTCTTCCTTATATGGTATACTATCCATGCTTGCACCAGCTCACCTGCTTTAAGGTGCGCCATGGCGGAAACATGTGAAGTGCGCTCTATCTGTAATGCGAGCCCTGAAGTGTTGCAACCTAAGCTTCAGAATAGATTTGTTTCAATGTTGAGGAACAGATTATTCTAATTTTAGTAATTAATTACATCTGCTAGACCACAGCTCTGTTGTTGCAGTATAAAGCCCCAATGTTATCTCTTCATATACGTATTAGCAAGCTATACTCGACATAATTGTACATAGGGAACATTAATTACTTGATTGTTTGCAGGACACCTATATTATCAGATTAGAATCCCAGCTTCTTAGATTTGGGTTCTCTAGTTGGCAGATGTAGGTACCTTTGACCAAATAGGGACCCTTGCGTCTAGTCAGGGTAAGGGGCTACACTCCTAAAATAACCCCTGCTAACCCTCTTGGTAGCTTGGCACGAGCCGGTAGGCTTATCTCAGAGGCAGTGTGTAAAGCATTTGTGAACACATACAGTAATACAGTGACAACACTACAGATGGACACCACACAGGTTGTATTATAAAAATAAGTATTTTTATATAGACTTAACACAAGACCAAACGACAAAAATCCACAATACTGTACTCAAAAATAGACTCTAAAATAGTAGAAAATAGCTCAGTTCTCTCAAGTTGTAAATGCGACACTTTACTCTAAAAGTACCTTGGATATCTAACGCAAAGCAACAAAAGGGTCGCAGGGAAGGTGATGCGTCGGTTGCTTACACTCAGGGGAGTGGATGCGACGGTTTCTTACTGCTGCGCAGGGGAGTTGATGCTCGCTTCCTTACTGTGTGGGGAGGTGATGTGTCGGTTTCTTACTGCTCTCCAGTATGATGCAACAAGATGGCGCCTCAATGCGATACTCTCTCCGGTGCGATGCGACAAAATGGCGTCTTGCTTACGATGCGAAAATGTTGATGCGATGCGTGCACACCCGACGGCGTGCGGCGACTCGATGTTCTTTGGAGCCATGAGAGGCCCTGCGACGCTCTGCTCCGGTGATGCGACGGCGACGTCTGTGACAGCGGCACGCTTCTCCGGGGATGCGCCGCACTTCGGCGATGCGATGGCGACAGCGGCAGCACGCTTCCTTGGCGATGCGACAGCGACTACTGCGGCGGCGACACGCTTCTTGTTGTTGAGTCGTGCTTCCAGCTCCAAGCAACACGCAGTCTCTCAGAAGGCCCAGCACAACAGCAGGCACTTCAATTCCCAGCAAGGGAATTCAGGGGGGAGTTGGTTGGTGAAGTTTTGTATCCCTGAGATTTCAGGCAGGAGGCAAGCTCAAGTTCAAGCCCTTGGAGATCTTCTGCAAGATGATGAAAAGCACACTTAGTCCTCTTCTCCTTTCTTTGGCAAAGAAGCAACCACTGAAGGCCAGCCCCAAACACACAGCACAGGGATAGTCTCCTCCTTCAGCTTCCTGGTTCTTCTCCTCAGCAAAGGTTCGTCTTGATTCCCAGAAGTGATATAAAGTCTTGGGGTCTGGGTCCCCATATTTATACTACTAAATCCTTTGTCCTCTGAAGGCAGAGGGGCCTGTACCTAGTCCAAACCAGTTCTGTGCAGTCCTGGAGCACTTTGTTTACAGGATTCCTTCTTTCCTTTGACAGTGTGGGCCAGGGACATCAGACATACCACAGGAGGTGGAGCCAGCATTGTGGAAGGCACTAGGCAGACACAACCCTATTCAGACCCAGGGGCTGACTCCTCCCAGCACTCTACATGCAGATAGGTCTATTCAGCCCTGTGCTGACTCACCCTGTCTCTTGGAATCCCCCAGCCCCTGTCACTCACAAAACCAGACACACAATACACAAGCTAACAGAGGCAGGCTGGATGGTTAGGTAAGAAAATACCTACTTTTTAAAAATTGTATTTTCAAACAGAATGTTAAAACCAACTTCACTAAAAGATGTCTTTTATCATTCTGAGCTCAGGCACACTAAATTCGAATTTCTACCTAGTTCCCTTAGTCAGTTAGGATTTTTATAATCAAACTGCCCATTCTGGCCTATGGGGAACAGGTAGCCCTGCAATAGTGAAAAACGAAAATGGCTGTAATTCACTGTCAGGACATGCCGCACACATCAGGGCATGTCCTACCTTTTACATACAATGCTCCCTACCCTTGGGCCTACCTTAGGGGTGGCTAACATGTAGAAAAGGGAAGGTTTGGAGACTGGCAAGTGGGTGCACTTGCCAAGTCAACATGGCAGTACCAGACTTCACACAGGCTCTGCAATGGCAGGCCTGAGACACACTTTAGAAGCTGCTCTGGTGGGTGGCACAATCAGTGCTGCAAGCCCACCAGCAGCATTTGATTTACAAGCCCTGGGCACACGCAGTGCACTGTACTGGGGTCAGATAAGTAAACCAAACAAGCCAATCATGGAGTCACTAATCCATACATCAATTTAACATAGGGAGCACTTGCACTGTGGCACTGATTAGCAGTGGCACAGTGCCCAAAGCATCTAAAACCAGCAAAAACATCAGAGGCAACAGCAAAAAATGGAAGGGGGACCCACGCCAATGGTGCCAGGTCTAACACAGCTCTAATCTCAGACATTCAACTGAAATAAAGCACCTTCATTTTAGCATTTCCTTCACTAGAGGTCATTAAACTGGGTTTACATTTCAATCTTTTTAATGCTGCAAAATGTGAGCCTCAGTGGTAGCAGCGGGATAATTTTAAGGCAAGACAATAAGGTCACATAATATGAAAATTATCTTTAATGCAATGCCCTGCAGCAATAATGCTGAACATAAGGAAATTATTGTGACATCACCTGCAGTACATGTAAGAGCCTGTTGCATGCCAGATAAAGCTTCCCGGTTACAGCTCCTGACAACCAGATAAGTAATGCTGCTTCTTACTCTCTTTTTCCTAACTCGTTTTTCTTTACATCCTTGAATTCCCTACTCTTTCATAGATTTTAGCTTATTTTTCTTGACTTTAACCTTTCAGTTTAGGTAGTTTCTTCTGTCTACCTACTTTGTTTGCTTTCTCTGTTCCTACTGTTGCTCTTTATTCTTTTTTGCAGGTGACTTGATCAAGTTCAATTCAATACAATTCAAATCATCTTTATTCAATTTTGCATAAAACCATAAAAGGCAATATAATACGGTCATTCAAAGTAGAACCCAGTTAAAACAATCTTATACATCCTAGCTGCACAAACAAGGACAATACGCAGGATAAAGACTCATAGGTCAGCCCTCCATTGATTTCCTGCACCTTGCTGCCACTTTAATAAAAAAAACATACATTATAACACACATCTGAGCTACCGAAAATCTGTAGATAAAATAACGCGTCTCTGCACTTTCTGAAACCAAGACACTTTAAAATTGGCTTCAAATATCATACAAAAAAAGCTCTATAAAATTTGCAGAAAAATATAAAATGCAGCAGAGTTTGAGCAGATGACCAGTCACAAAGACAGGCCAAGGCACGCGGTCCATGTTCAAAAGAACCTTCCCAGAAGCTAAAGAGTGGCCCTACCATGCCAGCCCTAAATCGGAACAAGAGTGATCGCTCACACCGTAAGAGGGAGAAAGATAGATTCATTGCTGGTACCTCAGACATGCTGAGCACAATGTACTCCCTTAATGAACTTTTGTTAGTCTCATAACACAGTCTTTTTGAATAACAAGAATCGTGAAATCTTGCCTTAACCACCTTCTTGTCAGACTTTAATGAAGTTCTTGGTACATAGAACATATCAAACAGACCTAACTCACAAAATAATTCTGAAACATATTTCAACCATGGTATAGAATGGCCCCTATTTATTTTGAGACAACCTAGTATGATATTCCTACACAGGCTAGCCTCAGTATTGGCCCATACAATTTAGCTCTGTAGGAAGCTGGCTCTGTATATACTATACCAAAATGAGGTAAAATATTCACAGAGTCCAGTGGAACCCCAAAGGTAGGCAGAGGTAAAAATAGATAGCACCTTACTCTCTATTTGTGGTAGTATGGGCGAGCAGTAAGGCTTTATCTGAGGGTAGTGTACACACACAGAAAACAAATGATGTCACACACTCAAAGACTGAACTCAGACCAATTTTGTTTATATAAAAATATTATTTAATTATTTTATTTCTAGAACCAAGCCAAGCCTAGTGCAGGTAAGGGAAAAAATACTTTGTAGAATCTTAGCAATGGTTTACAGTTGAATGCAGGTTCAAATGAAGTTGATTGAATTACAGGTAAGTCAACAGTTCGAAATTACTTATCAGTTACTTTACAGATTACTGTGCATGTTACTTTTTAGATTACTTTTGCAAATCAGTGTTATATGCTTAGATATCACACTGAGACATTTCTTAGACAAAAGGCAAGTAATTCACTTTTAGTACATTGTAGTTTTTCAATGTTTCATACAAACCAATTCCATACTTAAAAGAATTTTCAAGGAAAAACAGTCAATGCAAACCTACGGAGGGAAGTGAAGTTAATGGTTTGCAGGTAAGTACTTATTTGTGGGAGTTGGTATTCTAGGGTTAGAACCAGGGTTCCCCTAGAGTCGAGGATGCACTCTCAGAACACCTTCAGCAGCACTAGGACGTCCAGGTACAGAGTGCTGATGCCCAATGTTATCCAATGGGGGATAGTTGGCCTCCGGTTGGTGGCTACTCATGAGCAGGCCACAAGGTTGTGGGAGCAAAGCTCCTGGACTTAAGCTCAGGGCAAAGGGGGATCTGATTTAGCACACAAGGTGCACCCACAGCGGCGCCTGGTGGCCGGGCGCAGGGTGCTGTTTGGCGTCGGGTGCCCTGTTGTTGCCGGTTATGGATTTTGGCTGCAGGCTCGGTCCAGTAAGAATTCCGGGAGGAACCAACAGCTGGGAAGGTAAGTTGAAAGACTCGGGGACATAGGTGCACCATAGGTTTTCTTCTCCAGGGCGCATGGCGGCTGGATGCAGGGGTGTCTTTTGAGGTCGGATTTCACCTTACCGGGACCCTCGTGGTTGAAGGGGCTCTGTGCAGAGGTTGCAGGCGACGTCAGGGAGTCCTGGAGGGGCCAACTCACGGTGGACTCAGACTCTAGAGCGCTGGGGGACCTCACTGGGACCAATGAGTCACCCAGATTCGGGCTGTAGGCGTCGGGTGCAATGGTGTTTCCAGGCGTCGGTTTTCTTTGTCCTCAGCAGGCTCAGAGTCTGTCTTGGGAGTTTCTTTTGAACAGAGCTGCTGATCACAGGAGATCCGGTCTTTATTGAAGACATTCATTAGTAATCTTTAGTAGAGGAAGAGGGTGCTAAGATTATCTCTTATGCTGATGACACACAACTGATTTGCACATGTGAAAAATGAGCCGGCTTTGATGGATACATAATTAGATCTTGTCTCACAAAGGTATTTAACTGCCTCAAAATAAATCCGTTGAAATGCAATCCGAATAAAACAGAGGTTGTGTTTTTCGGGCAACCTGCAGTGTGTACCTGTAGTACATGGTGGCCGGAGGAGCTGTCTCCTCCCCATTGAGACCAGGAGAGGGTAAACAATCTGGGCATTGTCATTAACAATGCCCTTTCCATGGGTCCACAGGTCCAAGCACTGATCGGCTCCTGTTTCGGTACACTTCGCATGCTAAAAGAATTTCTGCCATTGCTGTCATTGGACAGAAGGAAGATCGTGGTTCAAGCCTTGGTGACATCAAAACTGGATTACACCAACAGCTTGTACTTAGGCCTGCCTGACTATCTTATCCAGTGCCTGCAAGTGGTAAAATATGCTGCGGCTAGGACAATCCTCAGACCAAAGCCCAGGTCTCATATGATTCTCATCCTGAAGTCCTTGCACTGGTTGCGTATGAAGGAAAGGATCAAATTCAAAGCCATGGTTATATTTTTCAAAGCACTCCACAGCATAGGCGCTAACTATCATAATAAGCGTGTTAATCACTACAATCCAACAAGGACTTTAAGATCCTCTAATGCTGATCTCGCCCACACCCCCAAAATATGCTTAGCTCATATTGGGGTAGATCTTTCGGGTTCCTAGGTGCACAAACATGGAGCACTCTGTCGGTCACGTTGAGAGCCACTGCAGACCTTCCAACTTTCAGGAAACATCTTAAAACCTGGCTTTTCAATAATTAGTCTATGCTCCAGTGCCTTGCCACCTGTCCTCCCTCAGTGCCAGGACACTCTAGTCTGAGTAGCTGTGCGCGATATCAAATCTGATCATTCATTCATTCATTCAGGGATGTAGGTGCACCTTGGGTTCTCTTCTCCAGGGTGCAGGGCAGCTGGATGCAGGGGTGTCTTTTGAGGTCGAATTTGACCTTACTGAGCCACTCACGGTTGGGGGGCTCCATGCAGAGGCTGCAGGTGACGTTGGGGAGTCCTGGAGGGGTCAACGCATGGTGGACTAGGACTCTGGAGTGCTGGGGGACCATGCTGGGCCCAGTGGGCCACCTGGAATTGGGCCGTAGGTGTCAGGTGCAGTGGTGGTTCCAGGCATCGAGTTTCTTTGTCCTCAGCATGCTCAGAGTCTGTCTTGAGAGTTTCTTTTTAACAGAGCTGCTGTTCAAAGGAGAACTGGCCTTTTATCGAAACTAGTCAGTCCTCCCAAGGGTTCTGGAGGTCACTGGCTGCAGGACAAGGCGACTTTTGTTGCAAGATCTTTGGAAACTTCAGACGGGCCGGTAGGGCTGGGGCCAAGTCAGTTCTTCTCTGCAGTCTCCTGGGTGTCTTCTTTCGTCCTTCTTCTTCGTAGGTTGCGGGAATCTGTCTTCATGGTTCAGGACTGCCCCCTAGATACTGTATTTATGGGGCGTTTTATGGGTCTCGAGGTCAGTAGTCAATGGGCTACTGACCTTAGGGTAACTACACTCTTGGTGTGCGCACCCACGTCGGGGAGTGGGCACAGTCCCTAATCCTGCTTGGAGAGTGCCTGCCATCTGCAAGATGTCGGCCACTGAAGAGTGGGCTTCACCTCGCCTCCCCCACCTGAGGAGTGTGGTTGGCAGAGGTGGGCACACCTTCTGGGCTGAGCTAATTTTTCCCACCTGTCTTCCTGCTGAAACAGAGGGGAGACAGGAAGGGGGCCTGCTCCTGATAGCAAGAGAGGCTGGGGGTTGCATTACAAAGGCGGCAAGGCCTTTGAAGCTCCCCTGCCACAGATGGCTCTTTCTGGCCTGGGGGAGGTCTGACCATCTCTGCCCAGGAAAGGCTTTGCTTTTGGGCTCAGGGAGCGAAGGCTCACCACCCCAGGGGTCCAGAAACATGTCTTGTGTTGACAGACTGGTGTGTACCAGTCAGAGAACCCACCAGAGGGTGGTCATTTTTCAGGGAGCATCTCTAAGATGCCCTCTGAGTGCCTTTTCCATTTATGTACACACTGGCATCAGTGTGGGTTTAATGTGCAGATAAGTTTGATACAAAACTTCCAAGTTTTCAGTAAACCCATTATGGTGCTGTGGAGTTCGTAATGGCAAACTCCCAGCACCATATACTCCTAATGGCATTACTGCACTTACAATGTCTAAGAATTGGTCTAGACACCGTAGGGGTACAGGGCTCATTAACCTGTACCCTCACCACTGGTATAGTGCACCCAGCTAGAGGGGTGGCTGACCTATGCCAGGGCAGTGGGTTGTAGGCATGGCACACAGGGATGTGTGCCATGTCGACTCTTCACTTTGTTCTGCACCAAAACACGCAGCCTGCAATGGCAGTGTGTGGGTGTAAAGGTACAGGGCCTCTAAGGTTGGCACAATAGTGCTGCAGCCTTTAGAGGCGTTCCCTGGCCCAGTGCCCTTGGTACCCATGGTATCTTTTACAAGGGACTTACATGTGGCCAAAGAGGTGCCAATTGGGGGTAAAAGGTACAGTTTTGGCAAAGAACACAGGCACTGGGAACCTGATTGGCAGGGACCCAGGGCACATCAAGTCAAAGTGCATCAGCAGTCTGGAAAAAAGTGGGTTGGTTACTGTAACAGAAACCCAGCTTCCTACAAGCTCTGACTGAATAATAAAATGGGAGGTGGTGGAGGGAAGATTTAACAGTAACCTGTAAATGTGATTCTCCTCAAGCTGTAACCCCAAACCCCTTTACCACATAGAGAACCGCAGGGACACACTGCACATTATAGATTTTGAAATAAGTTAAAATGTATCCCCTTCCTGTCATCTTGGAAAGATTAAAATGGGCCCCGGGCCAACCTGCTCAATTTTAAGAATGCAGAGGTAACTTAAGGCTGCCAAGATCCAGAGGAGTCAATAATAACACTGCAGTAACAAAAACTATTCACACTATACAGGGATTGATTGTTAACATACTCCGAAGAGGCCCCTTTCTTGCCTGGGCCACACGCCATGATTTGAGACTTTCTGAAGTTGGTTATTAAATCAATGTTAGTTATGAAGGATACAAATGCTTCTACCAGGGTATGCAAAGCTCTGGGAGACCGGGCCAAGAGAACCGCATCATCTGCATATAACATAGCGGGGATGAGCAGAATCCCTATTCTTTGGACATTGGTAGTTACTCTGGACAAGTGTGATCTCAGATTGTTTCTATAAAGAATAAATAACAGAGGAACCAAAACGCATCCTTGGCTCACCCCTCCAGCACATGGCAAGGTGTCTGTCATTTCAACTCCAGAACTATATCTCACCTTAGCTGTTAGGTTCTCATGGAAGGTGAGTAAAACTTTCAACAAAGCGAGATCCAGCCCAAGGTCCAACAGTATCTACCACAGTTTGTCTCTATTAAAATAGTCAAAAGCTGGGGATGGACAATAAAGCACAGGTACATTGGGCAGCACCAGGCTATAGTATATTCGCCACCAATCAAGTGCAAATTTAGGCACTGTTCCACCATACCGGGCCCAGAACGGACACCAAATTAGAATTAGCACAAGATGTTATTTTGATTAACCGAGGCTCGGTTAAAATCCACCCTGCCCACAATCCTGATGGTGCTATCAAGAAGAGAGACTGGATGGTGGCATTTAGGCAAATTCTGGTCCCCCTTTGTAAATATAGGAACTATGATGAACATCACCAGTAGCATGGGCCTTAATTACCTAAGAAATTATTATAGGTGTTAGTGAGCAGGGGGCCCCAAGGTTAATGGGTACCCCATCTTGGGGTTTTCTGCCCAGATTTTACTTTACATCAGCTTCTACTTCTTGTAGAGTGATTGACATAGGAGGGGAATTACTCAATGTATCCCCTAAACAAGCCCCTAAACTCTTGTCGTCTACAATGTGATCTATTGTACCAAAATGTAAACCCAATCGGAACAAGACTCATTACAAGATAATACATCCTGCCCTTATCTCCTGAGGATCTTTAGGGGAAATAGAGAGTGCCTTCCTCAACTGATGATTGGCCGCAGAACAATGCCTGTCAAACCAGTGAGGGCACTCTTGTTTACTCCGACTTGGCTTCAACAAATGATTTCTGATGAATAAGCATAGACCTTCATAATGGGCCAACAATTCACTACCATTCTCATCTGCCAAGAAACCCTTAAATGTCTCCTAATGATTACATAAAAATAAACCAAGAGTGGTCTTATGGAACCTAAATAGCTGGACCAGCCTGAGACCATCATTAGAGTGCTGAGTGATCACTATAGAGGCAACAGGTGCTTTGGCTTTGAGCACAGGGAAGTAACCTTCAACGTTAGAGATTTGTGATCCCCACCACTCTGTTTTCTTTATATAGCCCAGAAAGAACCATGATGAGAAGGCTTTGGTTGTAAAAATATAATCAATAACTGAGGCCCATCCCCACCCCTAAAAGAGGCTGAAGAGCGTCCTTCTCTATTGAACAGTGAAGATTGCCACCATGGGGGAACTAGTCACCAAAGTGCCTCTCATCATCAGAGAGAAGAAGCCTACTTCCTACCCTCTGAGAGCTGTCTGCCCTTGAAAAGCAGTTTGATCTTCACTACCCAACTCCTCAGAAGAGGCTGCTAGTTTTGCATTAAAGTCCCCGCATAAGAGATAATATGGCTGTGAAACATACCTGTTGGATCTGGCCCTTTTTGCAGGGTTATCCCTAATCTTTTTTACTTCTTCCTCCTATTATTCGGACCCCCTTTTTGTTGGCTTTAGGACTCAGGGCACTTTACCAGTGCTAATCAGTGCTAAAGTGTATGTGCTCTCTCCTCTAAAACATAGTGTGATTGGTTTACACCTGTTTGGCATAATTTGTTTACACATATGTCCTTTGTACAGTGGTATGCTATATACCCAGGGCCTGTTACATAAATGTTACTAGTGGGCCTGCAGCACTGCTTGTGCCACCCACTGACGTAGCTTTTCCAGCCTGTATCAGGCCTGCCACTTTAGAGCTTGCGTGCACAGTTTACTGCCACATTTGACTTGGCATTTAAAACTACTTGCCAAGCCTTAAACTCCCCTTTTACTACATATAGGTCACCCCTAAGGTATGCCCTAGGTAGCCCTATGGCCAGGGTGCGGTTTAAGTAAAAGGTAGGACATGTGCCTTTATTGTATGGCGTGTCCTGGTAGTGACAAACAGCCTATTTTGTTCCTCACTATTGTGAGGCCTACTCCTCTCTTAGGCTAGCATTGGGAATTCCCTTATATGCATGTAAGTGGCAATTCCTGATCTGAAAGGAGTAGCGTTGCCATGTTTGGTATGTTTGGAATAGAGGTGATAAATACTGCTTACTGGTGTAGTTGGCTTTTACATTACTATTTTAGAAATGCCACTTTTAGAAAGCAGGAATTTCTCTGTGCCTATTACTCTTTGTGCTTAGCAGCCTGACTCCAATCCACGTCTGGTTCTGGGTGACACCTACACTTTGTGCATACTTTACCAGACCACCATCACACAGGAAAGGTTGGGTGGGACAGGGTTACATCTGCATTCATCTACATGCTAATGGTCTTCCTGTGCTGGGAGAGAGAGGGTTGTTTGTATAGGCTGTGTCCTGCCCTTACACAAAGAGCTGATTTACCCCTACTGATGTCTGGAGCTCGAGCTGGGGTTGAAAGGGAGAGTTGTGCACTTCTAAGATTTCTTTTGAAGGGCCCCCTTAAACAAAGACAATTTTGAGTATACGTATTTGGGCTCTGACCCTGTGATTTTAGACACGACATGGGACTTGTAACCAGACGCTGCTGGCTCTAGATACTACACCAGAGCACAGTTGTGGTGCCAGGAGGTACCGCCATTTGGAATACTTGCTTGTTGTGCTGGTCTGCTGCCTGTTGGGCTGAGAGAAGGACTGCATCTTTGCAAATCTACATTGTATGCTGGCCTGCTGCCTGCCTACCTGCTCTGTGCACCCGCACTGCTCTCCAGCGACTGGGCACTTGTTCCCCCCTCTGTTCTTGCTATCTGGAGTCTACTGCAACCCTATGGAGTGCTCCCCCACTTTCCAAGTAGAGTGTAGTGTGTGGTGAGCGCTTTTAACTCTTAGTGCATGGTGAGCGCTGTTTCTGGTAGTTGTGTGGTGATCGGGATCTGCACCGCTCTATAAGAGAGGCCGAGTGGTAGGATCTGATCTTACATTGGCGCTTTCTCCTTGCCCTGCACTGCCTCCACCCCCGAGCCAGGCTGCTGGAGGGATGTGTGCCGCAGCATGTGAGGATTGAGTATTGCTGCCGTGGGAGCCCCTCTCATTGCCTTTGATGATAAGCCTGCCTTCTCTGCTCCGTCCTGCCGGAGGGTGAGCACAGGTTACCTTTCGTGTAACTTACTTGCTCTGACTAGTGTGGTGTGTTCTTCCTGGCTTAGGTTCATAACCTAACCAACCAGAAACCCCATTTATACCAATACCCCCTCTCCAATAGGCCTCTAACAAGATAAAAAGAAAAACAGCTGCGTAAAATGGTCACATAATGAGTTCTCAAAATCATTGTTGTAAAAATGTACCAAATAAAAGTAATAGGGACTAAAATTTTCTTTGACATGAAATGCTTTAAATTCGGGACTCCCAGTGTCTAGGTCGTAACTTGCTCTTTAAGATTCAGTTGAAACCATGTAGAGAGACTGCCTTCGGCTCTGCCACAGGGAGAAGGGGTTGCAGGGCAGGAACAACAAGTAAACGCAGTGCACGAAAAGTAGTAGTAGCCAAGTTTCCTGTAATGCCATAAAATCGTATTTGGCAATAAAGGCAAGCCAAGCAGGATTTATTAACTTATGCTTAATACTCACAATGTTCCAGCTCAGCAAGGAAAATGGGTGAACCAGTCCCACAACCTCTGAACAGAAGTTGATAGATGGGGCAACAAACCTCATTGAAGATTCGATAGAGGGAGATTCGCCCACTAAGAGGGTAGGATCTTCTAAAAATACACCCTCTGAGGTATGACCCATCACCGAAATCACATTCCACATACCATTAATGATGGGGGGAGCTGCTCAAGAAAACTCAGGAAGTCAATCCACACTAGATAAAACATGAAAGCGATTAACTACAGGTACATTGAATACATCCATATTACACAAGAGAGTGGGGTAAGCAGGACCAGGCACTTGCAGAACACAAACCTCAGATAACACGCTAACATTGCCATTATTGCCATCAACATAAGACTTGGGTGACTGACGTTTGATGGCTGATGGAAGGGGAAGACACAGTGGTTGCTTCACCCCTAAGGCAGAGGAGCATCGCCCCACTGAACAAAAGGAAAAATAACATGATAATAACTATAGTTATTATCATGTTATTTTTCCTATAGCTGTCAGTGGCTCGGGCGGGGCGGGGCTGGCCAGATCATGGGAGGAGTACTGAGTACTCCCAAAGTGTGCATGAACTGTTTGGTCGGCCCTCTGTGTATTTTGCATGTTCCTACCAGGCTGCATTACACAACCTGGTCAGGACCATGCACAGGCTCATTGTTTCAGTCTGAGCGCCGATCCACGACGCCCAGGCCAATCACAACGATGCATTGCAGCATTGTGATTGGCTTAGGAGAGCCCGTCTGCCGGGGGCTTCCTGCTGCCGGCCGAGAGTCTGCAGGAAGATGATGGAGGACACAGGAGAGTTGGCAGCCGGCGGGCCGGCCGTTCCAGGTAAGTGTTTTTTTTTTTTTTGGGTCAGTCCCCCGTCCCCCCACCCGCCCGGGTCTGGCAGCAGCCGCTACTGGGAAGACAGGGATTATGTCATGGGGTAAGAAAGTAATTTTACTTCTAACAGCAGATTTACACAAGCACCCAAACAGCAATTGTGCACCAAGTAAGGAGACTTGGAGTTAATACTAACACAGTCACCTTGTCTGTCTACAGGACCAGATCCTACCCATCCAACCCTTCGCGTTAGTAAAATGCAATTTGTGGACGAAAGGGGAAAACCCTTATGTCGTGCAAGTCAGTCCAGAGTTTTGTTAAAAAGATCCTTGTGCATCTCCCCTGATCCTAACTCAGATGGGGGACTCCAGTTAAAATCACTTAAAGGGAAAGGAGGCAGGGGGAAGGTTGATATGGTTGATGAATGTCCCAAAATGGAGTGGGAAATGGTTGATGTAAACATTATGGGTCCTATTCAAACTTTACTGTTACCATGCATAAAGCCAACCCCCCGCTGCACACGGCCTTTGGCTATGCGCAGCAGGTGATTGTCCACAGGGACTCGCCTGCAGCCAGGCCCTGCAGCAAACCCTTATGTGTTTTAAAGGGGAGGGGGCCATGTGGTTCCTTCTCCCCAAGCCTCATTAAGCCCACTAGGCCCTGGGTACCCCAGAGTCTTATGTTTTTTGAAGGGGAGAGGACCAAATAGCTTCCCTCCCGGAGCCATATTAGACCCAGGGACCCCATCGCCCAGGTCCTTTTTTTTTTTTAAAGGGGAAGGGGACAAGAGGCCCCCTCCCTTGAGCGTCATTAGACCCTGGGGACATCATCACCCAGTACCATTTTTTTAGAGGGAGGGTGACACGCTCCACTTCCTGAGCCTTTAAAAGGCCCTGGGGACCCCATTCCTCAAGGCCATGTCTCTTTTAATAGGGAAGGAGGCTACATGGGCCCCCTTCTCGAGCCACATTTGGCCCTGGAGATCCCATCTCCCAGGGCCCTATGTATTTTCAAGGGGAGGGGCCAAATGCCCCCCCTCCTTAAGCCATTATAGGCTACACAGAGCCAACCCCTGAGTTAAAACTTACAAAAAAGGGGAGGGGGGCGTGGGCCCCTTTTCCAAGTCTTTTTAGGCCTTGGGGACCCCATCCCCCAGGGACTTTTTTTAATTAAAGGGGAGGGGTCCATACAGCCCTATTCCCGAATATATTAGGCCATGGGGACCTCATCCCCCAGGGGCATTTTTTTATTTAAACGGCAGTGGGCCACATGAACCCTCCTTCCCGAGCTCTATTAGGCATTAGGGACCCCATTCCCCAGGGCAACTACTTAAAATAAAGAGGAGGGGGGCTACGTGCCCCCACTCCCCAAGCTGTTATCAGCCCCAGGGAACCCATCCCTGGGGCCCTCATTGCCCACCCTGTGCACCCACTATACACTTGTTGAGGTGCGTGGGGTTGAGTTGGATGTAGTTCAGAGCTGATGCAACAACGGTGGTAACATTTTTAGATGATGTTTTTTTGAGGAAAGGTTTGCCTATGAAGTTACTGAGTGTTAATGGGCCACCATTTAAATCGGGTTTGGTTGCAGGATATCATACTAGGGATGAGGAAACTCATCTCAACACCTTGGTTTATCATCCAGCCTGTAAAGGTGCAGTAGACTAGAGTACGTTAATTGTGTGATCAAAAATATCAATCAGTTTTCTGTTGTAAATGGAAAGAAATTGTAAATTTAGTTTTAAAAAGTTGTGTTCTTTTCGCCTTCCTCTACCTTTTACAGGGTACAGTCCTTTTGTCTTGATGAGGAGTAGAGATCCTTGAACTAAGGATAATGTTGTGTGGATAACTTCTGCAAGGAGAGTAGAAGGGTCTCCTGAGGTAGCGAGGGGGAATATTGAGAAGGCTATGACACTAAACATGGGGTCAATGATGCTTGTCTGAAAAGAGAGGAGAACGTGTGAAGGTCAAAATAGTTGGGAAAGTTTCAAACGATGAGAGTGCTGTTTCAGAAACTTTAAAGGTTGTGGACTGTCTAAAGATTTCTGTAAAGTTGAGTGATGGATGTGTTTGGCATTTGAGTCATTTAGCCAAGTGTCGGATTGAAGATAATGACAGTATTAAGGATGTTAACTATGGCTGTGATGGTGTGTGGTTGTGGGGGGAGGACAGAATGGAAAGTCCAATGAGACACAATGTTGTGCACATAGATGATGTATCTTAGATGCCTGATGAAGATGAGAATAACAATGAGGTGGAGGTCAGGAATTATCTGATTTTTGAAAACCCTGGAACTGATAGGGTTAGTAGAGTGCAGAGAACAATTTTCCATCCAACCAAATTCAAGGACTTTGTAAGGAACTAAGGGGCATATTATCAAGGACGGCGTTAAAAATTATCGCTGAATTAGTGGCAGAAAACTACCGCTAAAGCGGCGAGAATTCCAATAGAAGTCCAAGTTCTGGTGTGAACATGGGCTTCTATTGGAATTCTCCAGGGCCTATTATCAAGCCCATTATCGCCGCTTTAGCAGCAGTTTTCTGCCGCTAAACGGCCGATAATTTTAACGCCGTCCTTGATAATATGCCTCCAAATCTTGTTGTGCCTATTGCAAATCATTTGAATGTATGTTGCTTTATGACATATTGCTATCACATCATTTGGTTTTTTCAATTATTTTTTACAAATCTTTAAAGAGGGAAGATGTGTGGTGTTGCTGCCTGCATGCACCAGAATGGTGGGATGCCATTTCCTATTGTGAGGTAAGGGTTGTACAGAATAAATTATGTTGATGATATATGTTGTACCTGGCCCTTTCCCCAGAATCACCCCAGATTTTTGCCTTCGTTGGCTGAACCTGTTTTGCTGGCTTTTAGGACTCTATGCACATTTACCCTGCTTAGCAGGGGTACAGTGCACGTGCTCTCTGACCTAAAACATGGTAAATTTGGCATACATTAGATTTGTACATTTAATTTACTTGTAAGTAAAAAGCACTACATGCATGCAGAGCCTGTAAATTAAATGCTGCTGATAAGCTGAAGCACTCATTACGCCACCCTCCATAGTAGCCTTTTTAAAACATCTCAGGCCTGTCACTGGAACCAGGGTGTGCAGTTTTAAACTGCAATTTCGAACTGACAAACTAAACCTTTTGCCAGGCTTAAACCTTCCTTTATCATACTTATAAGGTAGTCTCTAAAGGCTCATAGGGCAGGGTGAATATTCTTTAAAAAGCAAGACACATGGGTTTAAGTTTTACATGCCCTGGCAGTGAAAAACTTCTAAAGCCGTTTTTCACTGCTGTAAGGCTGTTTCTCCCATAGTCGAACACCGTGTCACCTAATTTCACACAATAAGCACCAACATCAGTTTGGGACCAAATACAGAAATACTGTTTACACTCAAATGAATTGTAATTTAAAAACCTCTTTAATGATAAGGTCTGATTTTAAAATTCTGAAAATGCCACTTTTAGAAAGTTGACATTTTTCTGCCTAAGCCAAGTTTGCCCTTCTGCCAGTGTCCAATGTCACATGACTGTGAACGGCTCTCCTGTGGTGTTTTTTGTATTCCTTCCAGACATAGGAACAAAAGGGCCTTGGGTGTGGGGCAAGGTGTTGCTCTCCTGAGCCGGATATCCTGGGGGTTCTACTCAGCTTTCCTGAACTTCAAATAAATTGCCTCTGGGCTTGCCCAGCCCCTTCCTAACTTTTAAGGGCTGGCTGGCCTGCTACTGACAAATGCAGCTCACACCTACACCTGACTGTCCTTTTTAACTTCTAGAAGGTTTGGAGACAAACCCAGGAAAGGGGGAAGGTCAGACAAAGGGGGAATCCCCCACTCAAAGGCTGGCACTGAGTATAAAAGTGGCACCTATAGAACCTCTCATTAGAACACTCATTGGCTTGTGGAAGATGCAGAAGAAGGTCGGCTGTGCAGTCTGAAGAAGGAAGATTGGACCTGCTTGCCATGATCCCAAGCTCCACAGAAGTGACTCCAAGGGTCAGTTGGCTGACCTCTCTGGGAGCTACAGGGAAACAACAAGCTTCCAGAGGACCCCCTGCAACTGTTCACCTGACCAGTACCACTCGAACCTGCCTGAGCCCAGCTACTGGCCTCTGCTGGAGTGAAGCCTAAGAGCCAAGAGGTGCCCCTCATGTCCTGGAACCTTGGCTGGCATCAGAGTGCACTGCTCCTGAAGGTAAGGTGAAGTTACAGAAGTTTTTGGCTCCTTGCGACCGCAAAGTGATTTCCTGAGATGACTAGAATGAGAAGCTCCAGGTGGACCTGCTCTTTGCGCAGATAGCGACCGTCTGCAACGACCGCTCACAAGAAGCTCCAGTAAGACCTACTCTTCATGCAGACAGCGAAAGCCCACGTCAATCATAAATACAAATCTCTAGTGATTCAACCCGCTCCTCATTCCAACAACCTCCTCCTTGTAGCCCCCATCAATGCAATTGTCATTCTTCATGCAGGATGAACCTGGTCTCTGAATCTGACCCATGCTCCATTGTGGTCAGCCTGAACTTGTGGATTTCCCCCAGTCCAGCGATACCAGATAATCACCAGTGGTGGTTTGTGCTTTTAGGTGATATTATTTTCACCTAAAATGTTAAAAAATTATGTCTCTGGTTTTCAAGATTGGATTATTATCATTTTGGTTTCCTTTTATTTATTAGAAAGTACTGCATAAATACTTTACACATTGCCTCTAAGTTAAGCCTGATTGTTATTGTGCTAAGCTACTAGAGGGGTAAGCACAAATTAATTTAGTGACTTTTGAGTTTCACCCTGACAAGGTTTGTGTTTAATATTTGAGTGGGGTTTTTTACCCCATTCAACTAATAACCTATCTTTACAGCATTGTTAAGGAGTCAGTTGTTTGCAAAGGACATCGTACGTGGACCTCTGTTACAGAGCTGATCCATTATGGAACTTCGTACCTCATATGAAGTATTTACATCTTCACTACAACTGTTGCCCGAACTAGAGTGGGCCTTTTTTACTCACAGAAGAAGCACTGTAACACAAATTTACTTAAGCGAATGAATGTAGAGTATGTAAATGATGAGTTCACTGTGTTAGGTTCATGGTATGGTGTATGTCAGCATTCAAGCCACAATGTTGAACAAAACAGCATTACAATCTTTCCTGTGACAGCTATTTTTGTAAACATACATCAGGTTGCAATGCGTCCCTCTAAAGTTTTCATACAACAGTACTACCCACATACGCCTCCCTAATACTCAATGTTTTGCTTTCCATGCAAGGCTGTCCAGGAATTGGAGAAGAGCTATTTGCCATATAACTTAAAAAAAATAAAAAGGGAATTAAATGCAACAAGTCTTAAATAAAACTTAAATTATAGAATTTGATCTGATAACTGTTGTCTCAGTACCCTCTAAATCCATCCTCATAATTCATGAGCTGGCACTTGCTATCTTCTGTAACTTAACAGCCAGTCCTTCTGGTTTTTTATCTGTCTTTTGAGACAAGCAGATCACCTTAGTTTTATCCTCTTTTTTCCACTAAGTCTCACTCTGAAGAAAGTGTTATTGACTCTATTTCAATTCTCTTTGGATCCTGCCCTTGGTAAACCTTCATGCATCCGGATTTCTTTCCTTTTTATTCCCCATTCTGCACCCCAGTCTCTCTAAGGGCCCCAGCTATCTCTGCCTGCTCTAGAAATACTGGTAAGGAAACATGCAAGTGGAAACATCTTAAAAAGCCCTTTCCCCAGGATCAAAGGGGCATCAGCCCCTAGGGAAGTTGGTCAAAAAGCCAATGCAGTATCCTTTAGAGGTCGGATGCCCGTCCCCCACCAAGGACCATTTTGTGGTGGATGATTTTATTAAAGAGGATGACCCCACTGATGTTGATGATGATACTAATGTTGAGGAATTTCTCTGGGATTCTTTATTGCCCCTCACACATTCTCTCCATTGCTTCAGTTACCTTTTTCTCTTCAGTTGCAGCTACATCCTGCTTCCTGGACCATCAATACAAACTCATGTAAGACTTGACAGACCTTTTGCCATCCCAACTCCTGAGAGTGGGTGCCCTTCCTCCCATGGCATCAACCTTCGACAAAACACAGTCCTACCTGCAACTGGATGGTCAGAGTGGTCCTAAAAGATGATTTCACTGATCCTCCAAAGTCTGCAGATAATCCTTACCACCATTTCTTCTCATCAGGGGCCTAGCTCATCTGATCGGCCTTTTAGCGGCCTCCAATTCAAACAATTCAGCACAAGACGAACACAAATCTCTGCCAAGGCCTGTCATGGTCAGACCACAATGCCCTGAGGTCAGAATTACATATCAAACTTCTTTGGTTGGTTCTTGAACAAGAATTCGGAATCATTGAGTCAGGGATCAGTAGGATAAGTTGGGGAGCGAATCTCAAAGACTTGTTCGATGGAGGTTTATGGCAAAACGCTGGTTGAATATTAATGCCCTGGATCTCCTTGCCAGCAGCTTTGCTCTCAAGAACCAAGCCAACCACAAGGCTTACTATTGTCTATTCTTTCAGATGGACAATTTGTCAGTAGTTCGCTGTGGGAAAACGTCAGAGGTGTGAGGTAAAAAAAACTCTTGCAGACTTTTCTAAAGACCTCTGGGAAGATCGCCTCTGCAGTAATCTGGAATTAATCGCAAAATATACTTACCAGGTCTATCTAATGCGACTGCAGATTGGTACTTCCATCACCTCCTGGATTTAAGCAATTAAATGCAGATTCCCCAGATCTCCATGCCATTATTAGGTCAAAGCCTACCAAACAGTGCTGCTGTCTGGTTTGCTAACAACAGCTTGAAGACATATGGAAAGGTTCGCTGGGAATGCATTCTGCCTGTTGTTAACCATTGCTTTGTGGTTTTGTAACTCGCATTTACTTGCTTTCTACTTGCTGGCTATATTGTTTTAGGCTGTCCAGCACAGGTTCATCCCTTCCCTTGCCCAACTCCTATTTACTGTATCCGTTCACCAGTGCTCAATTTCTGTAAACTGGCCTTTGAATCTTGTTCTTATCCTGCCACATTTGCTGTGCATTCAAAGACAGAGGTCAAATGTCAGACTCTCTCTTCCAGGGAGCTTGGTGTTTACTTTTCTTTCTTCAAAGTGAGAGAATTGGCTCAGAGAAGTGCTTGAGGAAGGCTGTGCAAAGTTTTTTGTTTTCTAGCACACAACATAATTTAAATGTCTGAAAATGAACTGTGTGTAAATTCCAGAATTAGAAAAGCCCATGTGAAGCACATTTTTTTGTATTTCTGAAGTGTTGTGGAAACAATTTTTTAAAAGAATCTAAACAAATCAAATCACAGCAAAGAATCAAAACAAATCAATACACTAGGTGATGACATTTTCACTCATTATCGTTTACATGCTATATACTTTTATTAGTGAAACTGTATGTCTGTGCAAATATAATGGTGATTTTGATTGAAGATATGTTGTCTTTACTGGAAGTGTGCTACCATACCATGCATCTTCCACTCTACGCCACGCCACTTTACTCTTCAGCACTCCACACCACTGCACTTTACTCTGCACCACTCCGCTTTACACCACACCACTACATTCTGCACCATTGCACTCTATTCCACTCTCCACTGCTCCATTCCACACCACTGCAATCTACTCCTCACTACCCTGCACCACTCTCCTCTATGCCAATATGCCAATCTACTCTAGACCACTGCACTCTACAATCCAATCTAGGCCACTCCACTCTACTCTGCACAACTCACCTCTATGTCACTCCACTCTACTCTGCACAACTCCACTCTATCTCACTCCACTCTACCCTACTCTGCAACACTACACTCTATGCCACTGTACTCTACACCAATACACTCTACGACAATGCACTCTACTCTGTATTCTCCACTCTACACTCCTGTATGCCACCCACTCTAATCATGCACTCTATGCCACCTCACTCTACCCTGCACAACTCCACTCTACGCCACTTTACTCTATTATTATGAAATAATATACTCTACGCAACTGCACTGTATGCCACTGCACCCTATGTCATTCGGTGGCACTTCACTCTATGCCACTGCACTCTATGCCACTCTACTCTATGCCACTACACTCTATGCCACTGCACTCTATGCCATTGCACTCTACGTCACTGAACTCTACATCACTGCACTCTACTCTGCACCACTGTAGTCTATTCCACTCCACTCTATGCCAGTCTACTGTATGCCACTGCAGTTCACGTCACTCTGCACCACTGCACTCAATGACACTCTACTCTGTAACACTCCACTCTATCCCACTGAACTCTACGCCACTCCACTTTATGCCACTATACTCTATTCTGCACCACTCTATGTCACTTTACACCACTCTATACCTCTCTACTCTACAACACTCTACATCACTGCATTCTATGCCACTGTACACTGCACCACTGCACTCTATGCAACTATACTCTATGCTACTCTACTCTGCACCATTGCAATCTATGTCACTGCACTCTACTATGCCCCACTCTATTCTACGTCACTGCATTCTACGACACTGCTTTGTACACTTCTGAATTCTACGCAGCTGCATCCTACATCACCATACTCTGCAACACTCAATGCCAGTGCACTCTTCATCAGTCCACTCTTCTATACTCCACGCCACTCCACTTCACTCCACTGTAAAACTCTATGCCACTGCACTCTACTCTACTCTATGCCACTGCACTCTACTCTGCACTACTCTGCTCTCCTCCACTCTACACCACTCTACTCTATCCCACTGAACTCTATGTCAATGCACTCTACACCACTGCGCCCTTCTACACTCTACTCTGCAACACTGCACTCTACGCCACTTTACTCTGCACTACTGCATCCTTTGTCACTGCACTCTATGCTACTATACTCTGCATCACTCCACTCTATGCCACATCACTCTGCAGCAACCAGTCCTGGCAGATTGCTGCAAAACCAGCCCAGGGAGCAAAGGGGGGCTTGGAGGAGTGCTAGTGAGAACCACCCTCCCGCTTTTGTTATAGGGGGCTGATATTGCAGCACTGCTGCAAAACCGGCCCCCAGTAAAATAAAACTGTCCTCCACCCCTCCAACCCACTTGGGAAACACCAGGTGCCCGCTACGGCCAGTCTGGCCCTGGCCACTGCACTTTATGGCACTATACTCTATGCTGTGCCACTCTACTCTGCACCACTCTGTGACACTCTACTCTGCACTACTCTATGCCAATGCACTCTATACCAGTCCACTCTACTCTACACCACTCCACTGTATGCCACACTGTGCGACTGCACTCTATGCCACTCCAAAACACAACATGCTATGCCACCACCACTCTACAACACTCTACTCCACTCTAAGCCATTCCACTCTACAGTACTCCATGCCACTCTTGTCTACACCACCAATTTTTAGCCATGCAGAACAGCTGCCACGCTGGTGTACAACATGGAGAGGCGGCTTCTCCACTTTGGTGGAGGCGTGTCACCCCACTGCTTAAAGGAAATAAATGATACATAAAATGACAATAAAATATCTATTATCATTGTATTTTTCATTGATTTGGCTGAGTATGCGGAGTGGGCAAGTTTGGGGGGAAGGGGCGGGGCCAGGTCGCAGTCACTAGCAGGAGGAGGAGGTGCTGTAGTCACCGAAAACTGCTCATGTCGGTTTGGCTGGCCGTTCACCGCCAGCCAAACCAACAAGCCCACTTGGATATCTCCAGGCAATTCGTTGGAGATATCCGCAGGGCTCAGGAGCAAAGGCTCCCAATCTCTGCACCACTCTGTGACACTCTACTCTGCACTACTCTATGCCAATGCACTCTATACCAGTCCACTCTCCTCTACACCACCCCACTGTATGCCACACTGTGCGACTCCACTCTATGACACTCCAAAACACAACATGCTATGCCACCTCCACGCTACAACACTCAACTCCACTCTAAGCCATTCCACTCTACAGTACTCCATGCCACTCTTGTCTACACCACTAACTTTTAGCCATGCAGAACAGCTGCCACACTGGTGTACAACATGGAGAGGCGGCTTCTCCACTTTGGTGGAGGCGTGTCACCCCACTGCTTAAAGGAAATAAATGAAACATAAAATGACAATAAAATATCTATTATCATTGTATTTTTCATTGATTTGGCTGAGTATGCGAAGTGGGCAAGTTTGGGGGGAAGGGGCGGGGCTAGGTCACAGTCACTAGCAGGAGGAGGAGGTGCTGTAGTCACCGAAAAGTGCTCATGTCGGTTTGGCTGGCCGTTCACCGCCAGCCAAACCAACAAGCGCACTTGGATATCTCCAGGCTATTCGTTGGAGATATCCGCAGGGCTCAGGAGCAAAGGCTCCCAATCTCTGCTGGAGAGTGAAACCGTCCTGCTCCACCCAATCCCAGTGCTTCTCTCATGCTGGGAGTAATAGCATGAGAGAAGCGCTGGGATCGCATGGGGAGCTGGGAGCCTGTGCTTATGGGAACAACTGCAGTTCAGGGAGCAGAGAAGCGACGTGGTGCAGGAGCAGAAGGTGAGTGTATGTTTATTTTTTATTTATTTTTCCCTGCACTGCCATTGCACTGCCCCAGCACTACCCCACCATTTAGAATGGACAGCACCCACCACTGACAACGTGAATAACACACATTGGCAAAGCCAATAGCTCTTGCATAGGCGAGACTCAATGGCTTTGCCAATGCTTGTTGACCTCTGGGGTCCTCAAGACTTGTATATTTTTGACTCATGACTCAAATGTCAGTGTGCCTTCTCTGTTCTTCCTTTTTCTCATTGTTCTTCTGCTAGCAACGCTCTTTGCCTAAAGTCGCATCTTAGTTGCCCTGGACTGGATGACACAAGAGTGCTTCTCTCACCTCCTGGGACTGGTGACTGGCTTTCCTCATCTGCATCCTCTCTTTGACTCCCTTCTCCTGCTTCTGTACCACACAACCCGGTACTTCAGGGCCAGCTACACCTTCTCTATTAGAAACTTTCTGGTGATCCTCATGTAGGACAGGCTTTTCAGAACCTAGTGATGACCTTGTCGATGAGTCCTGAGCTCCAGGAACTTAAGTTTTCTGTAAGTATGCATGGACAGCTTGGCTTAACTAGTGCATCAAACGCGGTTTGGAGCTCCTTGTTGCCACTCCTTTGTCCTCAGTTAATTCCCTTTTTGAGCAATTGCCAAAAACTTGCCCTACCGAACGGTCATGTTCATTGCTTTGCTGTTGCCGCACATCAACCCCTTTATAATTCTATTTCCATTGGGAAAGACTCCTTGGTTTGCAATCTGATGAAGTGCATTTGTGTTCGGAAACCTCCTCTGCCATGACACTACTTCACATGTGACAGGTGTGTCGTCTTCAGTTGTTTTTCTGTGTTTTCTGTCATTTACTCCCTTTCTCATAAGGACTTTTCCTTAAAGCTTGCATCACTGCTGTGTCTTGTTCTTTGTAGGGGAGTTTCAGATGCTGAAACCCTTTCCAGCTCAGCCCTCCTTTTTTTACCCTGGCAGTGCTGTATCATATATCTTGGCATAAACTAAGACTGCTTCCCATTCCATTTTTGTCCCTATTTTATTTTCCACAACCAGCCCCATACCTTCCTTTGACCAGTGCAACATTTCCTTCAGAAACCATGCAAATCATTTTATTGCCTACCGTGGCCTGCTGGCTTTGAGAAATCATGGGTTCTGCAGGTATTAATATTTCTGTCTTCGGGACCCAGTGCAGTCCAGACAACATGGCGCCCAAGGCCTTCTTCACTGGCACGAAATTGGAGTATATCGCCTGACCTTTGTTTGGTCCCACACAACCACTTTTAGGAACTTCAACTTAAAGCCAGCGGATCATATGGTTGACTCAATTCTTCTAAGGCTTTGAGTTTGCATAATATGGCATCTCATAGTATTTCCAGTGATGTCAAGCAGTGGCCTAATGGAAAATAGCCCCCCACCCAAGTCTCCAATATCTCACATATATTCAATGGTCTTTGCTGAATGGCGGCCCCCTGAAGGGGTGGCGGCCCTAAAGGTTTAGACCTGCCCCTACGCCGCAGGGGCTGCAGTGGCCTACCCTACGCCCATGATGCCAGGGTCTGGTAGACATTTCAAGCTCTGTCTACAAGCCTAATTTCGAACTTTAGAGTTGAGACAGGTAGTGCATGTTGGGCAGACTAAATGCCAGAGGGGGTATTTGAGGGACATGAATGGGTGTTGTTCAAGTTTTTAGTTCCGGTCCAATAGGGTTCTGTGTCATCACCAAGGTATTTCTCATCCTCCCTTTCCCTTAGGCAAAAACTGTCTTGTGTTATTCTAATATAGGCAAACAATTTTCAGAGTGACAGTACTTTCTTGAAAAGGAACTGCTTTTGCTTTAAATTGTTTGTTCCTGTGCTATGGTTGGAATGACGGAAGCCGGAATGTATTACTGTTTTACAAGTTTTTATCAGAATAATTTGTATTTTGACCGAAGATTGTGGGTAGAGATTGTCCTTCTGGTAACTTAGACTGACTGATACTTGTCTCTGGGTTTCCCACTAGGTGCTTTAAAACAGTATTGAAGGGGGCGTTGTGTTCTGACGTGTGTGTGTTTTAGTAACCTGCTCTCTGTCTGTATTGCAGGATGATTATAACATGATGTAACATGATGATAAATGAAATACTTTGACCTCTTAGGTATTGTTTCCGAGAGTTATGTTTTGTGTGTCACAATTTCCCATAAAGAAATGTTCAAGCTATTCCTAGTGGTGTTAGTATGATTTGTTTCTTTTCTATTACTAAATGCAGCTAGCTATGGATTTTAAATTCCATGCTTTCTGCTGGTGGAGGCCAGCATAGCGTTTTGCTCCACCTATTACTGCAACTGTATTAATTTTGGGTTCAGAAAGCAATCATGCTTTAACAAAGAAACAACAAAAGAGAAAACCAATGCAACAATAGGATAACATGTTAACTCTAGCCATAGGTCACCTACAATACAAATAACACCCTGCTTATTACACTACCTAAAATCATGAAACCACAATGATCTCATCGTCCACTTGTTCCCATCTTTGTTTTTGTGGAGATGGTCTCCGCCCACAGAATTACCTTCGTCCTACCTCTCTTTTTACAATAAAAAAGCCTCCCTTCATATAGAGCCCTTCTTCCCTTCCTAAAAATCATGTTTTATTAGTATCAGTGAACTATGATAGGGGAATTTCCTATATATTTTTGTCCTACAGTGGGAAGTTGGGTTGGATTTCGTCGAGAGAGGGGTCTCGCTGTGGGGCACAGCAACTGCTTGCGGCTTCCCATACACTCACGTTTGCAGTGCAAGGTCGCAGAGGAAAAGAATTGAAGATTGTCTCTCAACATCAATGGCTGTTCAGCATGGGGTCCCTCAGGGATTTATCCTTGCTCCGATACTACTCGAAATGTATAGCAAGCCATTTGGAATCCTACTAATAAAAGCAGGGATCTTCTATCATCAATATGCAGATGACACCCAACTGCACTTAAAGGTCTCCTTGCCAAATGATATCTCACACTTCGCCATCACTCAACACACTGTTCAAGACTGGATGACTTTTAATAGCTTAAACAGAATCTTTCTAAATCTGAATTAGTCCTCATCTCTTTGAAATTGACACATCCTCAACAGCAAATCCACCACCAATGACAGCACCAAATCCTTAGGCGTCATCCTAGACAAAAAACTGCTTACATTCTCATATCAGCAGCATGACCAGAAACGCATGTTATCAACTGCGTGTTTTCTGTGGCATCAAGCACTACATTCCAGAGCAAGATCTGAAAGCTCTTGCTCACACATTGGTGCTCCAGCCAGGATGTCCCTGGCTTGCCAGTTCAGGCTGGACTGTTCCTATGGGAATCAAGGTTAAGACTGATTTGCATATACCTGGGAACAAAGTGAGTGGCATTGTGAGCAAAACAACGATGGCTTAAACCCAGATCTGTGACTGGGGTGAATGTTTGACAATGTTCAGCATTCCTTCCATCATCTTTTTGTGTTGCTATAGTTGTCCTAAGTGGGAAGGGTATGCCAAGATTTGGGTTCTGTGCTTACTGTGCCACTGGATTCAAGCTAGCCTGGCTGCTTAGGGATGATACTCCAAAACCGGTCCCATGATGCTTGTTTCCGGTCTAGGGAGGACATGGCTTGGCAGTTTTGACTGGACTGTTTCCATGGGGGGGCAGGGTCAAGACTGATTTGCATATGCCTGGGTCCAACCTGGGGTGGCATGGTGAGCATTAAACCGATGGATTAAACCAAGATCTGGAACTGGGGAAGAATGTTCGACAATGTTCAGCATTCCATCCATCATCTTGTTGTGTTAGCTATGTTCTCCCTAAGTGGGAAGGGTATGCTCAGGTATAGGTCCTGTGCTCGCTGTGCCACTGGATTCAAGCTAGCCTGGCTGATGAGGGATGATACCTTGAAACCGGTCCTAGGATTCTTGTTACCTGTCCAGTGAGGACCTTGCTTTTACAGTTCGGGCTGGACTGTTCCCATGGGGAGCAGGGTCAAGACTGATTTGCATATGGTTAGGTCCAAACTGGGGTGGCATGGTAATTAAAAAAAACGATGGATTAAACAGAGTTTTGTGACTGAGGATGAGTGTTTGACAATGTTCAGCATTCCATCCAACATCTTTTGTGTTGCTATAGTTCCCCTAGGCATGAAGGGTATGCCCAGCTGTGGGTCCTGTGCTTGCTGTGCCACTGGATTAAAGCTAGCCTGGTTGATGAGGGGTGAGATGCCAAAACCGGTCCCAGGATGCTTCATTCCAGTTGTGGAAGGACCTGGCTTGGCAGTTCAGGCTGGGCTGTTCCAATTGGGAGCAGGGTCAAGAATGATTTGCATATGGCTGTGCCCAAACTGGGATGGCATGGTGAGCAAAATATTGATGGATTAAACCCAGATCTGTGACTGGGGTGAATGTTTGACAATGTTCAGCATTCCGTCTATCATCTTTTTGTGTTGCCACAACTATGGAAACAGCACATTACACCTCCCATTCACCTCTGGTGGAGTAAGGTTTTGAATATTTTTGCTATGGAGAAACTTTCATCCATTATATACGATTAGCAATCCAAATTGGACACAGTCTGGAATACATTCAAAACTTATATGAAAAGAGATTGCACTGCAGGTCTTCACACAATGTCTCCATCTTTCTCTGAAGTTTGAAACAGTGAATAATTGGAAGGTATCACATTGTGTCTAATGTATGTTAACATTAACGAAAGGAAAGGTGCAGGGCTGATATAACTTAACCATCTGATTGTGAAACAATGTGTCACAAAGGATGTTGGCAATTAATTTATTTTACCAGTTGTATTATGGTACCACTTGTGCAGAACAAACATTTATACATAAAGTGTTAGAAAAAAACACTGGTGCTCACCAGGATTGACTATTGTAACTCTCTCTTGACTGGCCTCCCAATCGTTCACTCAGCAGCACGCTTCATCTAAGGCGCGAAAAGCTAGGGCCATAAACATGCAACTCTACATGTATCTATTTGTAGAGCACTCTAACACCTTTGGGTAGTGTCAGTGCTAAATAAAAATGCATAAATAAATAAATGGGGATATAACATATGGAAATAGCAACGTGGAAGAGACCCAACAGAGGCGGGCAGGGCGAGCTCCCTCTTACCTGCTTGAATTTTGCTGATGGAGGAGGTTGTTCCACAAGCAAGATGGGGTCATACACCTCTGTTGCCTCGTGTCTGGAGTAGATCTCAGGATGTGAGAAGGCTGCAATAGGTAACCAAAATGGGGCTCACATGAGAGTGAATAGTGAGGGACAATGCTTCGAGTATGTACAGAGCAGTAATAACCAGAAACAAGCATTGGCACAGCCAATAGGTGTCACCTTTGGGACCTTATAAGTGTTTAGCCATGCAACAGTTGCATAACTAAATACTTATAAGGTCCCAAAAGCGAGACCTATTGGCTATGCCAAGCAGCCGTGTGGCCGCGAAAGTGAAAGTGATCGCGATCAAGCGCTGCGCGCGCGCCCGCGCACATGCACTGTAGCTCTAGGCTGGCCTGGTAGCACTTTTTGGAGCCCTCTCAATAAGTCTCACCAGTCTAGCGCATGCGCTGGGTCAGGCAAGACCTAAAAAGGACAAAACAGCTAATGATTCCTCTTCTTCTTGTTTCTCTTCACCAGAGCCAGGACCTTCTTCCTCTCAAGGAACATGTGAAGGGGGAGGAGATTTTGGCTCACATGAGACATAATTTGGGCTTTCTGTGGTAGAGATTGAGGAAGAGAATGCCTTGAATCATTTTCCTCAGTGCGATAAACAATCTGGGCCTGCTCTTTCTTTGCCTGTAAAGGTAAAGTCCTTGATCTTGAGATAATGGAGTGACCTTGATCATCTGTCTGTTCCGAGATTTCTGCAGAAACTTTAATAAGTTGGAGGCGCAATATTGTCTTACTCTGTAAAGGTTGATGCAATGCCGTCTACACTGCCAGGAAAAACTTCTGTGAGGGACGGAGACCCTCCTCCTTCTGACACTGGACAAAAAGACAGAAGTGGCCTTAAGAAGACTTAGGGGCAGATTTACAACTTCTGGTGCATCTCTGCAAATCAGCAGGGATGCGCCAGAACAGATACTTCAGGTAATCCTCGCCTTGCGCCACCACGGATGCGTCGCATTTACAATGCGGCGCACCATGGTGCAAGGAGGGGAAGATGCGTGACGCATCTTGTGGCGTACGGGCGGCGCATTGCTGGAGTCGCGTCGCAAGCGCGACGCAACTCCTGCAATGCACAGGGGCCGCCCATACTTCACGTGGTACGTCACTCCTTACGCCTGCTTCAAGCAGGCGTAAGGATTTGACGCAGCAGCATCGTAAAACTGACTCAGTGAAATCTTGTAGATTTCACTGCGTCAGTTTTACGGGGCTTTCCTGCGAGGGAACGCCCACCCTGGGACAGAACGCCCACATGAAACCTGACGCAGGTTTCATGTGGCGCAGGGCTTTATAACATGATGCATCTGCCTAGATGCGTCACGTTGTAAATAAGCCGCAACGTGGCGCATGGTTTACGCCGCCGCTGCATCACAAAAGTGACGCAACGGCGGCATAAAAGTGTCGCAAGGGGCTTGTAAATCTGCCCCTTGATCATCAATAAATCTGGCAGTGAGCGCAGGTGTCTACTTAGTATACGTAGCATAATCTGTGGTTGTAGATGTGGAGACTTGGCAGCAATAATGCAAGAAGGAGTAGCAATGAACAACAGACCTGATTCCTATCATATGTGTGTTGTGATAGGTTGAAGGCATCATCTTCAGCTGTGGAAGGAGCAGTTTTGGCCAGGTGATAGGTGTGGTTTATAGCTTATAAACTGGGACATTTGAGGAAGCTGCAGTATTCAAAATTCCTTTCTCTAGAGTAAAATTGTTTGGAGACCTACTGGATGCATTGCCAACACATATAAAGATAGAAAACATGCTTTTCCTTAGAAAGGGAGGCTCATTTTGAGTTTGAAAATGCTTTATTAGAGAAAATTAGAGAGAACAACGAGATACAGATCATACAAATAACATTGCCCATGTTGAATTAAAAAAGAAAACAGTAGATCAATATTCGCTAACAAAAGAAACATAAAAAGCAATTTGTAAAAATGTTTGGGACAAAAAAAGGGGGGGAAAGAGAGAAGAGAAGGAGAGAGGAAAGGAGGGAAAGGAAAAAGAATAGGTAAAAGGCATTATAAAGAGAATAGGAAGAAAATCAGGCAAAAGAATAGGTAAAGTAGAAAAAGCAAAAAAGCCTAGGATAGGGAATATTTAAATGCAGGAGAAATAGATGTAAATGGAAAAATATAAGAAAGATAGAAGAAGAAGGACAGAAAAAGAGCCGCTCATGGAGGTTTAAAATTCTCAGAGGATAAAGGAGAGGTACGTTTCAGAGCCATGCGGTCCAGATATGTTGTGAGAGGCAACCAAAATAAATCTCTATTAAGGGTAGGGGTGGAAGCAGCAGCAAATCGCACATCAAGCCTATGGTAATGACAAAGAGAGTTCCACCAACATTGTATAGAGAGTTTGTTAAGATCTTTCCAGTTAAAAGATATGTGTTGAAAAGCCAGAGCAAGCATAACATCTAATAGACCAGAGGAGTGTGGAGGAATATCTAAAGTGTCAGAAAGACTACCTAAAAAGAGAAGAGGGATGGAGTAGGGAGTAGAGATCGAAAATAGGCGAGAGACATAAGACCACACCTGACCCCAGAGTATGACAACAGAAGGGCAAAGAAAGAGTAGGTGAAAAAGATCAGCATTAGGGGAGGCACACGTCCAGCAATTAGAATCTTTATCAAGAGAAAAGCGAGAAATAGAGACTGGAGAAAGATACAATCTGTGGTAGAGAAAAAACATAGATTGGGTCAGGGAGGCAGAACGAGAGATTTTTAAGGACCTGGACCAAACTTTATCCCAAAGAGCTATAGACCAGTCACAGCCCAGATCCGACTCCCAAGCACACTCCAATTTAGATTTCGGACGATTCGGATTGGGGGAGGAGAAAAACTTATAAATAAGAGAGGCTTTGGGAAGAGTAGACAAAATCTGAAGTAGGGGGGAGTGAGATATGGGAGATGACGACGAAGGAAGGGAATAATAAGCATCAAGTATAAGGGCCATGAGGACAGTGAATCTGTGGAAAAAGGATTGCGGGCAGTGAAACAAAAGTCGGAATCGAGGAAATGAGCATGGAAGAAAACCATCAAAGAGTTGGTTAACCCACACCAGACATTTTGATCTCCACGCATTCCAGCAGATAGGGCGATTGTTTAGGAGAATAAGCGAGTTATACCAGATAGGGGAGGCCAAAAAGGATTCACGAGTAATAGGATCAGGATGGACCAAAGTGTATAGAAGAGAGGAAGTGTGCTTGAACAAGGGGAGAGGAGTGGTTAAGTTCTTAGCAGAAAAATGTACAACCTCAGATAAAGAAAACGGAGAAAGCAATGAACGTTCAATAGAAAGCCAAAGAGGAGCAAGAGGGGAAGGTGTCAGAGAAAGCCAGTTAGAGGCCTGACGGAAAGAAAATGACTTATGATAGAGACGAAAGTCCGGAAAATTGACTCCGCCATTCGATTTTGGTTTACGAAGAGCAACTAGAGCAACTGGAGCAACCCTCGATTTTTTTATGGTTCCATAGAAACTTAGAAAGACAGGAGTCGATGCGTTTGAAATAAATATCAGGAATATGTATGGGGAGCATGGAGAGAATGTATATAAGAATGGGGGATACCATCATTTTAATCGAATCAAGCCGACCCCACCATGAGAGAAAGAGAGGATTCCAAGATGATAACAGTTTATCAATACGGGATAGTACAATAGACATATTCAACCGAATGAAAGAAGAAATGGAGTTAGAAAACCATATTCCGAGATATTTAATTTTAGAAGAATTCCATGCAAAGCCAGTGGCAGAGAACTGATGAGGGAGACAAAATTTGGTGAGAGGGAGAATCTCAGTTTTATCAGAATTGATCTTGTAACCAGAGACTTGCGAAAAGGAATTAAACTCGAGCAATAGGGCGGGAATGGATTTTTCAGGATCCAAAATAAATAAGAGAATGTCATCTGCATATGCAGAGAGTTTCAAATGGGTCTTGTCATAAGGAAAACCAGAAATAGATATGTTATTCCTACTAGACGTAAGAAATGGCTCTAGGGCCAGAACAAAAAGTAGTGGGGACAAAGGACAACCTTGACGGACTCCACGTTGGAGGGGAAAATAAGGGGATAGATGACCATTGACTAAAACAGACGCCTTAGGGGCAGAATAAAGTAAAGAAATAAGAGAAATAAAATTAGGGCCAAAGCCGTGCCACCGCAAGGCGGCAAACAGAAAGGGCCAATCCACTCTATCAAACGCTTTCTCAGCATCGACCGAGATGGCGGCTAAAGGGATGGTGAGAGAAGGTACTTTATTTAGGACATTGAGGAAAAGGCGGGAATTATCCGAGGTAAGTCTGCCCTTAACAAAACCACACTGTTCCTTGCCAATGAGATGGGGGAGAAGAGGATCTAAGCGTAAGGCGAGAAGTTTAGCAAATAATTTGTAGTCCACATTAACTAAGGATATTGGTCGGTAGTTTTCACAGAATTGGGGGTCCCGACCATCCTTGGGTATAAGGCAAATCGTAGCCTCGTGGAAAGTACCAGCAGCGGTCCCAGAGATAAAGAAGGACTGGAAAAGTGAGAGAAGTTTAGGGAGCAGAAGGTCTGAAAAATGCAGATAGAATTCCACAGAGAAGCCATCAGGACCCGGGGATTTACCTTTAGTTAGAGTCTTTAAATCACTATCAAGTTCGGTAAGAGAGAGATCATGCTCAAGACCAGGGAAGTTGAGATGAGAGGTGGAGGGGGCAGGGATGCTATCGAAATAGGACTGAATAAGAGAAACCGAGGGAGGCGATTCAGGAGTATAAAGAGACTAATAGAAAAGTTGGAATTGGGCAAGTATATCCTGTTCCTTGTGTAAGAGAAGATTATCGGTAGAATAAATAGAATCTATAGAATTACGCTCCCTACGGGATTTAAGATAGTTAGCCAAAAGTTTACCCGATTTGTTGCGACCTCCGTAGTAACGAGCACTGCTCCGTAGTAAGATTGAAGAAGCATTATCTGTAGAAGTTTTGTTGAAATCGAGTTTGGCACGTATAAGCTCTGGTAAAACAGTTTTGTTAGAGGAAGTATAGAATTTATGCTCTAGGGATTTAATATGAGCCAGCAAATCTTTCTGTTTATTAAGGAAGCGTTTCTTTTTCTTCGAAACAAAGTCTATTACAAAACCACGAGCGGTTGCCTTGAAAGAATCCCAGATAACATGAGGGGCTAAAGAGGGGTCGGAGTTGAGCAAAAATAATTCTGTAGCAAAGGAGAGAAAGGAAGAGGAAAAAAGAGGATCCATAAAAAGAGAATTATTGAAACGCCAACGAGAAGATTTGGGATGTGGGGGGAGAAGATCAAGAACTGTGACAATGGGAGCATGGTCTGAGATAACTATTGGTTCTATGGACGAAGATAAAAGATTTTGAGAAAGAGATTGAGAGAGGAAAATGTAATCAATCCGAGAAAAAGAGGCATGGGGAGGTGAAAAGAAGGAGTAATCTAGAGTGTCAGGATGGGAAAGTCTCCATGAGTCAATGAGGTGTGATTTAGAAATAGTGTCTAGAAATTGTGTATGTGATTTGTGAGGTGTAAAGCGGGCAGAGGATTTGCGATCAAGAAACGGATCAACAATTTGATTACAATCCCCTCCCAAGATAAACATGGTATCACTGTATTGAAGGTAAATAAATAGCCTGAACCTTCAGGTTATAGGAACCTAACCTAGGGGTGTCAGGAAGGCACTTGTTTCCCGAAAAACACCCAAGGAAAAGAAAGGGGCAGAACACTTCCTTTCTTGAGTCCCCTCACTCACCAGGGTTTCCCCACGGTGACATGCTTCATCATTGGGGTCCTCTCAGTCCTCTACGGACTGAGGCGTGCTGCAACTTGCGGATTACGTAGGAGCACTAAACAAAATTATGTGTGGTGCAAGTGTCGTGGTGTGGAGTGGAATGAAGTGAATTAAAATAATCAACTAGTGGGCCAAATATATTTTATTCTTGATCCTAGCTAATTGGTTAAAAAAGTGGGTAATATGCTAGAATAAACTACTTTAATGGGTAAGTGTACCTAGCATATGGTCGACTAGTTTCGAGCTTCCCTAGCTCTTCCTCAGGACTACACTGGGACCAGCCCAGTGCAAGTACCACTCCTAGTAGACCTGATTCCGGTGCAAAGATAAGTGAAAAAAACGCTGCGCCTAATAAGCATGCGTTAGAGATAATACATACGTAATGTACGTCTAGTAAAATCTGTAGGATATAAAAGTACAGAAGTTAGAGGAAAAAAAGACACAATATGCAATATTTCTATAAAATACAATGGTGGTTACACTATACACCTGTGTTGTAATACTCGTTACTAATGTTTTCTTATTGTGCCACTATGTTGCTCTCCAGTAAGTACATCCTTCATGCGGGCGTTTCGCTATAAGGTGAATAAAAAGTGTTTGTGAATGCACACAGTGCACATATAATCAAACAAACAAAAACAGAAAACATGCGTCTGACAAGACAAACTACACCAAAAACTGACAATAGCACGATAATACATACATCTTAAAAGGCAATACTGTGCCTCATGGTCGACTGAGGGGGTGTGGACACTCGTACACCTAAAGGGAAGGTACAAGTGATTTGGTAAGAAAAATTTTTGGGGAGCGCCGTCTTGTTTGTAGACCTAGCGCGGGAGAAAAATACGAAGAAAAACCATCTCCGTTAGTAAGGAGAAACGGGTCGGTCTTCCCTCAGCAGTATTGTCACTCACTTGTACTTTTCAAGCCACACTCCGGAACACCTAATGGAGACCTGCCTCGCCGACCGCATACTGTGTGGTTGCGAGCCGGGTGCCAAGTTATCTACCGGGGAGGTGGTTGAAAGGAAAGAAGGACTTGCTCGTTGCGGTCCTCTTTCGGGGCCGCCATGTTGGAAAAGGAAAAATACTTCATGCATGAGAATAAATGAAGAATACAAGAATAATAAACTAATGGATCATTCGACATAGGCGTCAAACCAACAATATTCGCAATGGAGTATGTAGGCATGTGGGCACTAGGTGTCTAACCTTTGATTGAAAAAACGTAGCGAGAGACTGGTTCAGCCATTTTGGATCGGGGAGAGTGTGTCAGGCAGTGCAACACACTCTTCCCATAAAGTAATCGTCCTCCTGGTTGTATGGGTCGGTCAAGAGTACCGAATGACCCATCGGTGCTAAAGTAAGTTATTAGGACAAAGTCCTTGTAAGGCCATGCCTGTTTCAAAGTATATTGGTAACTAGGAAAGAAAAAGATGAAAGTCATTCGGTGTGTGTTGTTGTTCCAAGAAATGTGTGGTCATTTTGGTGTTGTTATGTTTACATCTGAAATTACTGCGGTGTTCAATCATTCTTGTGTTCACTTTTCTTGTAGTCATCCCTACATAATGGAGATTACACACGCAAGTAATGAGGTATATTACCCCCGTTGTGTTGCAATTCGTGAATGATCGAAGATTCCATGTCACGCCATTATTGCAGGTGACAGTTTTTGTTACACTAGTGAGGTGACATACGCTACAGTTGCCACAAGGGTAGTGTCCCTCTGGGAGCGGGTGGAGTAGGCGTACAGGGCCTACAGTCTGCGTTGGGTTTGGCCTGGTATGTACCAGGTAGTTCCTTAAGTTTTTCGCTTTTTTATGACTGAACATAGGTTTTTGCAAGTTCAAACCTCCACTATTCAGGATCCGCCAATGCTTCTTAATTATTTTGGTCACTTGATCTGATGCGGTATTGAAAGTCGTGATGCAGATTTGTCTTTTTTCTTATTTGTCAGCTATTTTTACAGGTTTTGGTTCTAGAAGTGCATCTCGGTTATTGTTGGATGCTCTTTTTTGTGCTTTAGACACCAGATGTGGTGGATAATGCCGTCGTACCAGTTTTTCGGATAGATCTTTAGCTTGGATTTTGTAATCCTCTCGTGTGGTACAATTGCGTCTTAGGCGCAAGAATTGCCCGAAGGGGAGATTGTCTTTCAGGCTCCTTGGGTGGAAACTGTCGTACACTAGGAGGCAGTTCCTTGCCGTGGGTTTGAAGTGTGTGGTGGTAATCAGGCGACCCTCGTGTGCTGATATGTTGAGGTCAAGAAAAACCAGCTTGGATCTACTCATGGTAAAGGTACATTTTAAAAAAGGATCTTGTTGGTTGAGCCAGAGTAGGAAAAATTCAAAACCTGTTTCATCGCCTTCCCAAATGAGGAGCACATCGTCGATGTATCTCTTCCATAACTTGATCTTATGAATGTGCGGATTGTTATCATGGAGGATCTTGTGTCGTTCCAGATGATGTACGTAGAGCCCTGCCAGGCTCGGCGCAAAGGTGCTTCCCATGCTCGTACCGTGCGTTTGTTTGTACAGTGAGTCATTAAATTGGAAAAAAAATTTGGTTAGAGCTAGGCGACAGCATTCTAGAACCACATGTCTGGGCGTGTGGTAAGCCCAATTGTTTTCAAAGAGTACTTCCTCTAGAATGTCCAGTGTGTCCTTGTGTGGTAAACTGGTGTACAAACTTTCCACATCCAGGCTGATTAGGATGCTGGTTGTGGGGTTGAAATCTAGGTTTTGGATCAGACACAGAACAGCTTTGGTGTCTTGTAAATATGTGTCAGTCGCTTGGACTAAGGGTCTTAGAAATGCGTCTGCAAATTTCGACAACGGTTCCAAAATTGAACCAATCCCTGATACTATGGGTCTGCCGGGGGGTGTAACCATAGACTTATGTATTTTAGGGATAGTGTAGAAGTAAGGGATAACCGGTTTCTTGTTCTCCAGAAAATCCGCTTCTTTCTTACTAATCCCGTCATTGATAAGAGATTCTTCAACCAAGTTTGCGATCTCTATCCTTAGCCGTTCAGTGGGGTCATTATGTATAGCTAGATAGTTTCTTCTGTCGTCCAACAGCCTCAGGCACTCAGTTTGGTAATCAGATGTGTTTTGTAGGACTATTGCTCCACCTTTATCGGCTGGTTTAATAGTGAGAGTTTTTTCTTTTGAGAGTTGATGAATCGCCTCTTGTTCAATTTTACTTGTATTGTGAAATACTCTTATTGATTTCGGGTCCAACTCCCTGATTTCCTTCATTACCGCTTTTTCAAATGCTAGTAATTCGATAGGGAGGGTGTTAGACCAGACATCCTTGGCGTGGGTTTTTCCCCTATCTTTTGCCTCTGCTACCTGGATTTTGATGCTATGCTGGATTTCGTTTTTGCTGGTTTAGATGCTTTGGACACTCTGCCACTGCTAATCAGTGCCAGAGTGTAAGTGCTCCCTGTGTAAAATATCATATTGATTGGATATACCTGATTGGCATATCTGTATCACCATGAAGTCCCTAGTAAAGTGCACTGTGTGTGCCAGGGCTGGTGATGACAGATGCTACTAGTGGGTCTGCAGCGCTGATTGCGCCACCCACCTGTGTAGCCCTAAAATGGTGTCTCAGGCCTGCCACCGCAGGCCTGCCTGCAGTCCCCGGACTGCCATGTCCTCCTGGCCAGTGTCCACACTGACCGGGCCTAACCCTTCCCTTTTTATACACGTCAGTCATCCCTATGGAAGGCCCAAGGTACCCCCCTGGGCAGGGTGCAGTGTATGTAAAAGGTAGAGCATGTACTAGTGCAGGTAACATGTTCTGGTAGTGAACAACGGCCATTTTGTGTGTTCACTGCTGCAAGGTTATCTTGCTCCATAGGCTAACATGGGGGAGGCTGGTGCCAATGGCCATCCGCCTATCTTCTCATAGAAACAAGATAAGACATGAGTGTTTGATATTCCTGAGCTCAGCATTTAATAACACATCTTTTAGGAGAGGTTGTTTTTAAATCCTGAGTTGGAGAATAGTACTTTTTAGAGAGTAGCTGTTCTCTTGTCTGACCCTTCTGTGTGCCTGGGCATGCTTGTGGATTGACTGTCTGGCTTGAGAGTGACAGGGGCTGGGGATCCCCCAGGAGGTTGGCTGAGTCAGCCCTCTGCTGAATGGCGACATTTGCAAGGAGAGTGGAGGGAGGGGATAGCACCTGGGAGTGAATAGGGCTGTGCCTGCCTGCCACACTGCTGGCTCCACCTCCTGCTGGGCGGCTGACGACTCTGCCCCTCACTCTGAAAAGAAAGCAGAAGCCAGGAAAACAAAGTGCTCCAGCAACACCCAGAACTGGATCAGACCGGGCTCAGGACCCACTTGCACAAAGACTTTTAGGGGTATAAGTACAAGACCCCTGACAACAGATTTTTAGATTCTACCATCAAGAGGATCCTCTGCTGAAAGACGGACCGCCGAAGAACTAAAGGAAGATTGCCTTGCTGTGTGCTCTAAGGGCTGACCTGTTCTGCTGGACAACTGAAGCTGAGGAGGAGAAGGGGTCTTGCTGTGTGCTGACCCTACCCACTTGACTAAACAAGACTTTGCTGTGGGCTGTGTCTTAAACCGAATCTCCAAGGGCCTGAGAAGAGCTGGCCTCCTGTTTCGCAACCCAGGGATAGAAAGGTTGCCAAAAACTCAAGACTCTGCTGTGTCCCCCCTGCGCTGCTGTGTGCCGCAGGGACCGTGGACTGTTCTACCAAGCTTCTCAACATCTGCCTGTGAAGTGGGCTGGCTGCTCTCTGTCTTGCCGGAGAGCGCCGCGCTGATCCAGGCCTGACACCGGTTGCCGCATCAAGAAGACCGACGTGCTCATCGGCACGTGCCTTGCCGCGACCCGGAGGCCTGAAGCAGATCAAGAGTCGTACTTCCCTGCTCTACGAAGCCGCGCTGTGAGTGGCTGACTCCGGTGACTTCGACATCGTCACTGGGGGCTCGTCGAGGGAGTTGTGGAAACCTTGCACCGAACAGCCCGAGGAGTGCTTTTACAACGAGTGCAGCGACACCGCCGGAGCAACGTAGCTGCCTAAACATCAAGAGCCTACAAACTGATTCATTCTCCGTGAGTATCGAATCACACAAGAGACTAGAGACTATCGTCTTACGATCCCGACCAAACCAAGAAAGCGAATATTGTGTAAACCTGTGATGCTTGATTTCAACTGCGGAAACTAGATAAAGATATATTAATTTTGATATAACTCACCTGTGTGGTCTAAGTTTGTGGTGTACGGAAGGGGGATCATTGTGGTGTCTACGTGCAAATACCTTACACATTGCCTTGGGGATAAGCCTGTCTGCTCGAAACAAGCTACCTAGAGGGAGAGCAGGGGTTATCTACCGTGTGTGTCCCTGTACCCTGACTAGAAGCAAGGGTCCCTATTTGGTCTAAGGTGTATACCTCTGCCAACTAGAGACCCCCAGATCTAACATTTGTGGCAGCGGTGGGATTAGAACCAGTATTTGCACTTGACCTGCAGTGATTCTTCGTACATCACTAATCTAGTAAGCAGTTGCATTGCACGAAGTTTTTGCGAAGACTATTCTTGGAGGATCGACGAAGCATCATGTCTCTGAATGGAGTAGGTGAGGAGTCGGAATTGCAATTCGAAGTGAAAAAGTTGCTCGAATATAAGAAGGAGCAACTAAAGCAATTCTGCAAGCAGCTTGGATGCCCAGTGAAGGGCGGCGCCAACAAGACGGAGCTACAGAAAGCTCTAAGGGCCTGGTGGGAGGCCAAGAATGGCGCAACAGAGGAAGCTACTGGAGGGGATGGCACACCGGAGCACGGATTCGGATCCGATGATCTGCCAGTGAATAGGCCAGCGTCGAGGGCTGGCAGCACCCATTCCAGTAGGAGCCTTTCTCCAGAGGAGCTGGAGGAAAATCAGAGGATTAGGGCCCATGAGATTGAACTTTTTAAGCTCAAAGCTCAAGCGGAAGAAAGGAAACTGCGCCTTGACAGTGAGAAAGAGGCGGAGGAGAGGAGGAATGCTCTCGCTTTGGAAGAGAGAAAACTCCAGTTGGCCCATGAGTTGAGCATGAGGGAGCTGGACATTAAAGCCAAACAGGTGGAGTCCAGTCCGAATGGTGGCAGCGCACAACCAGTACAGGCGGGTAAAGTATACATACCGAAAGATTTGGTGCAGAATTATCAGAGGGGTGAGGATATCTATGCATGGTTTAGATCCTATGAGCTTGCCTTGAAGATGAATGAAGTGCCTGAAAAGAGTTGGGGAGCGGGTTTGTGGAAGCATTTTGATGCCTCTGGGAGGGATGTCTTAGCACCCCTAGAAGCAGCAGGGACCTTAACCTACCCCACTATGAAGGAGGCCTTATGCCTCAGGTATGGGCTTACACCAGAACAGTACCGCCAGAAGTTCAGGAACTTCAAGAAGCTTGATTCAAGTACTTGGGTGGAGTGTGTGAGTATGTACACGCGTGCACTGGAAGGTTGGATAAAGGGCAGCAAAGTTACTGATTATGTGGGGTAGTGTCACTTGATTAGTTGGAGCACTTGAGTAGTCTATGTGTTCCAGAGCTGCGCCAGCATCTTTTAGACAGCAAGTTAACTGATCCCAGTGAGCTTGCTAAGGAGGCAGACCGCTGGACTAGCACCAGGGTCAACAAAGGGGTGGTAAGTATGCCAGCCAAGGGTGGACAGGGTCCCCAGCAGAAAGGTGGGGAGGACAAGGGTAACAGTAAGGAGTTCTCTAAAGGGCCCCAAAACAGTTCCCAGGAGAAGGAGTCCCAAGCCCCCAAGCCTAAGAGGTCTTGGCCCCCTAAGGGCAACAGACCACCGCCTACTTGCTATGCTTGTAGGGAAGTGGGGCACATCGCCCCTAAATGTCCCAAGAAACCCCCAGCACCAGCTGCTGCTCCAGCCCCAGGGTTAACTAGTGTAGCTTTGGGAGGGGATTTGATTTCCAGTGGGGAAGAGGGATTAGCTATGATGACCCTTGTCTCTTTAGGAGACCAAGAGATGGTCCAGGATACCTTGATACCCGCTAACACTAAGAAATACGGGCAAAAGGTGACCATCAATGGGAGGGAGATAGAGGCTCTGAGAGACACCGGGGCGAGTGTGACATCTGTCAGGTGTCAGTGGGTGTCTGAAGAGCAAGTCATTCCCAATGTGCTCCGCCCAGTAGTGGCCGCTGACACTTCAGTGCGCCTCTGCAAGATGGCGCGTGTTCCCTTTACATGGGGGGGAGTCTCTGGTACCTTGGAAGTCTGTGTCAGTGATGCCTTGCCGGTAGATTGTCTGTTGGGTAACGACCTGGAGAGTTCTCCATGGAAGGACGTAGAGCATCGAACTCACTTGGAAATGTTAGGACTGCCAGCGTGGATCTGTGTATCCGCACGTGCCATGACAGCCAGTAAGGGTGGATTAGTAGAACTGGAGCCTGGAACAATGGCCCAGGAACCTGCCAGGAGAGGAAGGGGCAGAGGGCGCGGGAAACCGGCCCCCACTGTTCCCACGGTCCAGGAGGAAGCAGAACCTGAGGGGGATGCCCTGGAACCTACAGGGGAGCAGGTGGCTGAACTGGGGGAATTGCCTGAGCTGACCCATTGGCAGCAAGAGGGTGGTCCCTCCAGGGAGGAATTCTGCCAGGCTCAGAAGGAGTGCCCTTCTCTCGTCGGTGTGCGGCAGCAGGCTGCAGACCAGGCAGCAGGCCTAGGGTCCAAGGAACATTTGATTTACTGGGAGGATGACTTACTTTATAGTGAGCCTAAGTTCGCTGAGCCCGGTGCAGCCCGTGTGCTGGTGGTACCCGAGCGCTTCAGGAACTTCTTACTGGGTCTGGCTCACGACGTGCCTCTCGCAGGACATCTGGGGCAAGACAAGACCTATCACCGGCTTGTCACCCACTTCTACTGGCCCCAGATGAAGAAGCACGTCGGTACCTTTTGTAAGTCTTGCCAAACATGTCAAGCCAGTGGTAAGAGCGGAGGGAAGTGCGTGGCGCCCCTCCAGCCGTTTCCTGTAGTGAGTACCCCTTTCGAGCGGGTGGGCATTGATATCGTAGGGCCCCTGGATCCCAAGACCGCCTTAGGCAACAGGTTTATCCTGGTCTTGGTGGATCACGCCACTCGGTACCCGGAAGCCGTCCCTCTCAGGACAATCACAGCCCCCGTGGTGGGCCGTGCATTGATGGGGATCTTTTCCTGTGTGGGGTTCCCCAGAGAGGTGGTCTCCGACCGGGGTACCAACTTCATCTCTAGGTACATGAAGTCACTGTGGGAGGAGTGTGGGGTAACGTATAAGTTCACCACTCCTTACCACCCTCAAGGAAACGGGTTGGTTGAAAGGTTCAACCGCACCTGAAAGGTATGATTATGGGCCTAGCGGAGCCCATGAGACGGAAGTGGGACGTCTTGTTACCATGCCTGTTGTTTGCCTACAGGGAGGTGCCTCAGAAGTCCTTAGGGTTCAGCCCCTTTGAACTGCTGTATGGCCACCCTGTTAGAGGACCTCTCACACTGGTGAAGGAGGGGTGGGAAAAGTCCCGTGGGAAAACCCCCCAGGATGTGTTCAGCTATGTGCTGGCCATCCGCAACCAAACGCAGCGCTTCAGGAAGCTCGCTCAGGAGAACCTAGAAGCCAGCCAGGAGGAGATGAAAAAATGGTACGACCAGAATACCACTCTGGTTGAATTTCATCCTGGGCAGAAAGTGTGGGTAATGGCGCCGGTGGAGCCTTGTGCGCTCCGTGACAAGTGGACCGGGCCATATGAGGTGGTAGAGCGCAAGAGTGAGGTGACCTACCTGATCAACATGAAGACTCCTAGGCAGCCCCTTAGAGTCTTGCATGTGAACCGCCTTAAACCCCACTTCGAGAGGTCTGAAGTGACGATGCTCATGGCTACAGATGACGGTGGGGAGGAGGATAGTGATCCTCTCCCTGACCTCCTGGCAACCAAGGAGCAAGACGGGTCAATGGATGGTGTGGTCCTCTCGCCCACCCTGACCCCAGAACAGCAGAGAGACTGTCGCCAGGTGTTGGGTCAGTTTGCCTCCCTGTTCTCCCTGACCCCAGGTGTCACCAATTGGTGCGTCCATGATGTGGACACTGGAGATAGTCTACCGGTGAAACAGAAGTTTTACAGAGTAGCTGACAAGGTCAGGGCCAGCATCAAGGAAGAAGTTTCCAAGATGTTGGCGTTAGGGGTAATTGAGCCCTCTAGCAGTCCCTGGGCTAGCCCAGTGGTCCTCGTTCCCAAGAAATCTGCTACACCCGGTGGCCCGCCAGAACTTCGGTTTTGCGTGGACTACCGTGGGCTCAATGCGGTCACCAAGACTGACGCGCACCCCATCCCCAGAGCTGATGAGCTCGTGGATCGGTTGGGAGCTGCCAGGTATCTCAGCACCTTTGATTTGACTTCAGGGTACTGGCAGATTGCCTTAACTGAAGGGGCTAAGGAGAGGTCGGCATTTTCAACACCAGAGGGGCACTTCCAGTTTCGCGTCATGCCCTTTGGATTGAAAAATGCCCCTGCCACCTTCCAGAGACTGGTCAACCGGGTACTGACCGGGCTGGAGCAATTCAGCGCCGCGTACTTGGATGACATTGCTGTGTTCAGCTCCACTTGGGAGGAACACTTGCAACACCTCTGTGAAGTGTTGAGGGCACTGCAGAAGGCAGGCCTCACTATCAAGGCCAGTAAGTGCCAGATAGGGCAGGGATCAGTGGTGTATTTGGGACACCAGGTGGGGAGCGGCCAGGTGGCGCCCCTACAGGCTAAGATTGATACTATTCTGGCTTGAAAACCCCCCAAGACGCAGACGGAGGTGAGAGCCTTTCTAGGACTCACCGGGTATTACAGACGGTTCATCAAGGGATACGGCACCATTGTTGCCCCCTTGACAGAACTAACCTCTAGAAATCGGCCCAGGAAAGTGAATTGGACCGAGGCCTGTCAAACTGCTTTCGATGCCCTGAAAACTGCAATGTGCACAGCACCGGTGCTTAAGGCGCCTGACTTTTCGAGTGAGTTCGTAGTGCAGACAGACGCTTCAGAGCAAGGCGTGGGAGCAGTACTCTCACAGATGGACGACGAGGGCGGGGACCAACCCGTAGCTTTCATTAGTAGAAGGCTACTTCCCAGGGAACAGAGGTGGAGCGCTATTGAAAGGGAAGCATTTGCTGTGGTCTGGGCCCTGAAGAAGCTGAGGCCCTACCTGTTTGGGACTCACTTCCGTGTTCAGACCGACCACAGGCCCCTCAGATGGCTAATGCAGATGAGGGGTGAGAATCCAAAACTGTTGAGGTGGTCCATCTCCCTACAGGGAATGGACTTTACGGTGGAACACCGTCCCGGTACAGAACACGCCAATGCTGATGGTCTGTCCAGGTTTTTCCGCCTTAGTGATGAGAACTCCCAAGAGGGTGGGTAGTTCTCCCCACTTTCAGCTGGAGGGGACACGTGTTAGACCTGACATCCTTGGCGTGGGTTTTTCCCCTATCTTTTGCCTCTGCTACCTGGATTTTGATGCTATGCTGGATTTCGTTTTTGCTGGTTTAGATGCTTTGGACACTCTGCCACTGCTAATCAGTGCCAGAGTGTAAGTCCTCCCTGTGTAAAATATCATATTGATTGGATATACCTGATTGGCATATCTGTATCACCATGAAGTCCCTAGTAAAGTGCACTGTGTGTGCCAGGGCTGGTGATGACAGATGCTACTAGTGGGTCTGCAGCGCTGATTGCGCCACCCACCTGTGTAGCCCTAAAATGGTGTCTCAGGCCTGCCACCGCAGGCCTGCCTGCAGTCCCCGGACTGCCATGTCCTCCTGGCCAGTGTCCACACTGACCGGGCCTAACCCTTCCCTTTTTATACACGTCAGTAATCCCTATGGAAGGCCCAAGGTACCCCCCTGGGCTGGGTGAAGTGTATGTAAAAGGTAGAGCATGTACTAGTGCAGGTAACATGTTCTGGTAGTGAACAACGGCCATTTTGTGTGTTCACTGCTGCAAGGTTATCTTGCTCCATAGGCTAACATGGGGGAGGCTGGTGCCAATGGCCATCCGCCTATCTTCTCATAGGAACAAGATAAGACATGAGTGTTTGATATCCCTGAGCTCAGCATTTAATAACACATCTTTTAGGAGAGGTTGTTTTTAAATCCTGAGTTGGAGAATAGTACTTTTTAGAGAGTAGCTGTTCTCTTGTCTGACCCTTCTGTGTGCCTGGGCATGCTTGTGGATTGACTGTCTGGCTTGAGAGTGACAGGGGCTGGGGATCCCCCAGGAGGTTGGCTGAGTCAGCCCTCTGCTGAATGGCGGCATTTGCAAGGAGAGTGGAGGGAGGGGATAGCACCTGGGAGTGAATAGGGCTGTGCCTGCCTGCCACACTGCTGGCTCCACCTCCTGCTGGGCGGCTGACGACTCTGCCCCTCACTCTGAAAAGAAAGCAGAAGCCAGGAAAACAAAGTGCTCCAGCAACACCCAGAACTGGATCAGACCGGGCTCAGGACCCACTTGCACAAAGACTTCAAAGACTTTTAGGGGTATAAGTACAAGACCCCTGACAACAGATTTTTAGATTCTACCATCAAGAGGAACCTCTGCTGAAAGACGGACCGCCGAAGAACTAAAGGAAGATTGCCTTGCTGTGTGCTCTAAGGGCTGACCTGTTCTGCTGGACAACTGAAGCTGCGGAGGAGAAGGGGTCTTGCTGTGTGCTGACCCTACCCACTTGACTAAACAAGACTTTGCTGTGTGCTGTGCCTTAAACCGAATCTCCAAGGGCCTGAGATGAGCTGGCCTCCTGTTTCGCAACCCAGGGATAGAAAGGTTGCCAAAAACTCAAGACTCTGCTGTGTTCCCCCTGCGCTGCTGTGTGCCGCAGGGACCGTGGACTGTTCTACCAAGCTTCTCAACATCTGCCTGTGAAGTGGGCTGGCTGCTCTCTGTCTTGCCGGAGAGCGCCGCGCTGATCCAGGCCTGACACCGGTTGCCGCATCAAGAAGACCGACGTGCTCATCGGCACGTGCCTTGCCGCGACCCGGAGGCCTGAAGCAGATCGAGTCGTACTTCCCTGCTCTACGAAGCCACGCTGTGAGTGTCTGACTCCGGTGACGTCGACATCGTCACTGGGGGCTCGTCGAGGGAGTTGTGGAAACCTTGCACCGAACAGCCCGAGGAGCGCTTTTACAACGAGTGCAGCGACACCGACGGAGCAACGTAGCTGCCTAAACATCAAGAGCCTACAAACTGATTCATTCTCAGTGAGTATCGAATCACACAAGAGACTAGAGACTATCGTCTTACGATCCCGACCAAACCAAGAAAGCGAATATTGTGTAAACCTGTGATGCTTGATTTCAACTGCGGAAACTAGATAAAGATATATTAATTTTGATATAACTCACCTGTGTGGTCTAAGTTTGTGGTGTACGGAAGGGGGATCATTGTGGTGTCTACGTGCAAATACCTTACACATTGCCTTGGGGATAAGCCTGTCTGCTCGAGCCAAGCTACCTAGAGGGAGAGCAGGGGTTATCTACCGTGTGTGTCCCTGTACCCTGACTAGAAGCAAGGGTCCCTATTTGGTCTAAGGTGTATACCTCTGCCAACTAGAGACCCCCAGATCTAACAGAGGGTATTAGGTGGTGGTGTGAAGTTCGATTTTTTGTGTAGTCCTGTGTCCGTCTTGGTTGTAAGGTCTTGTTCTTTGTCTTTGAAGAATACTTCCAACTTAATTCTGCGAATGAATTCTTTCAATTCGCAGATCAGTTTGAATTTATCCAACGTTGCTGTAGGCACAAAGCCTAATCTAACACTGGAATCAGTGAGGAGTCACACACAGAGCATGGGCCCACCGAATCTGCCCTCAACGAGCAGCAACTAAGCCTCGTGGTGAACCTATCCAACCTATCCTTGACACCGATTCAGAAAAATGTGTTATATAAAGGATTAGGCTTTGTGCCTACAGCAACGTTGGATAAATTCAAACTGATCTGCGAATTGAAAGAATTCATTCGCAGAATTAAGTTGGAAGTATTCTTCAAAGACAAAGAACAAGACCTTACAACCAAGACGGACACAGGACTACACAAAAAATCGAACTTCACACCACCACCTAATACCCTCCCTATCGAATTACTAGCATTTGAAAAAGCGGTAATGAAGGAAATCAGGGAGTTGGACCCGAAATCAATAAGAGTATTTCACAATACAAGTAAAATTGAACAAGAGGCAATTCATCAACTCTCAAAAGAAAAAACTCTCACTATTAAACCAGCCGATAAAGGTGGAGCAATAGTCCTACAAAACACATCTGATTACCAAACTGAGTGCCTGAGGCTGTTGGACGACAGAAGAAACTATCTAGCTATACATAATGACCCCACTGAACGGCTAAGGATAGAGATCGCAAACTTGGTTGAAGAATCTCTTATCAATGACTGGATAAGTAAGAAAGAAGCGGATTTTCTGGAGAACAAGAAACCGGTTATCCCTTACTTCTACACTATCCCTAAAATACATAAGTCTATGGTTACACCCCCCGGCAGACCCATAAACTCAGGGATTGGTTCAATTTTGGAACCGTTGTCGAAATTTGCAGACGCATTTCTAAGACCCTTAGTCCAAGCGACTGACACATATTTACAAGACACCAAAGCTGTTCTGTGTCTGATCCAAAACCTAGATTTCAACCCCACAACCAGCATCCTAATCAGCCTGGATGTGGAAAGTTTGTACACCAGTTTACCACACAAGGACACACTGGACATTCTAGAGGAAGTACTCTTTGAAAACAATTGGGCTTACCACACGCCCAGACATGTGGTTCTACAATGCTGTCGCCTAGCTCTAACCGAAAATTTCTTCCAATTTAATGACTCACTGTACAAACAAACGCACGGTACGAGCATGGGAAGCACCTTTGCGCCGAGCCTGGCAGGGCTCTACGTACATCATCTGGAACGACACAAGATCCTCCATGATAACAATCCACACATTCATAAGATCAAGTTATGGAAGAGATACATCGACGATGTGCTCCTCATTTGGGAAGGCGATGAAACAGGTTTTGAATTTTTCCTACTCTGGCTCAACCAACAAGATCCTTTTTTTAAATTTACCTTTACCATGAGTAGATCCAAGCTGGTTTTTCTTGACCTCAACATATCAGCACACGAGGGTCGCCTGATTACCACCACACACTTCAAACCCACGGCAAGGAACTGCCTCCTAGTGTACGACAGTTTCCACCCAAGGAGCCTGAAAGACAATCTCCCCTTCGGGCAATTCTTGCGCCTAAGACACAATTGTACCACACGAGAGGATTACAAAATCCAAGCTAAAGATCTATCCGAAAAACTGGTACGACGGCATTATCCACCACATCTGGTGTCTAAAGCACAAAAAAGAGCATCCAACAATAACCGAGATGCACTTCTAGAACCAAAACCTGTAAAAATAGCTGACAAAAAAGAAAAATGACAAATCTGCATCACGACTTTCAATACCGCATCAGATCAAGTGACCAAAATAATTAAGAAGCATTGGCGGATCCTGAATAGTGGAGGTTTGAACTTGCAAAAACCTATGTTCAGTCATAAAAAAGCGAAAAACTTAAGGAACTACCTGGTACATACCAGGCCAAACCCAACGCAGACTGTAGGCCCTGTACGCCTACTCCACCCGCTCCCAGAGGGACACTACCCTTGTGGCAACTGTAGCGTATGTCACCTCACTAGTGTAACAAAAACTGTCACCTGCAATAATGGCGTGACATGGAATCTTCGATCATTCACGAATTGCAACACAACGGGGGTAATATACCTCATTACTTGCGTGTGTAATCTCCATTATGTAGGGATGACTACAAGAAAAGTGAACACAAGAATGATTGAACACCGCAGTAATTTCAGATGTAAACATAACAACACCAAAATGACCACACATTTCTTGGAACAACAACACACACCGAATGACTTCAGATGGGTCATTCTTGAACATATCAGTAACCATCCCAACAGTGAGAAAAATCTACATGAAAAAGAACAACGTTGGGTCTTCAAACTGCGATCAGATGACTTTGGCCTGAATGATGATATACCATGGGGCCATTTCACTTCCAACTGAGTTTTTCTTTTTCTTTTCAGTGGATTTGTTCATAAATGACCATCTGGCCATGTGTTTCCCAACATACAATTTTTTCTATGAACATAGTGAATACACCCATCTTTATTGGAAATATCAATGTGGCAACTATTCCATCAATGACAAATGTTTAATACTCTTCATAGCAGGTGGTCCGTTATAGTCATATGATATCACTCAACGGAGATATGTATCACTGAAACGCGACCCGCGTTTCATCTTTTTCTTTCCTAGTTACCAATATACTTTGAAACAGGCATGGCCTTACAAGGACTTTGTCCTAATTACTTACTTTAGCACCGATGGGTCATTCGGTACTCTTGACCGACCCATACAACCAGGAGGACGATTACTTTATGGGAAGAGTGCGTTGCACTGCCTGACACACTCTCCCCGATCCAAAATGGCTGAACCAGTCTCTCGCTACATTTTTTCAATCAAAGGTTAGACACCTAGTGCCCACATGCCTACATACTCCATTGCGAATATTGTTGGTTTGACGCCTATGTCGAATGATCCATTAGCTTATTATTCTTGTATTCTTCATTTATTTTCATGCATGAAGTATTTTTCCTTTTCCAACATGGCGGCCCCGAAAGAGGACCGCAACCAGCAAGTCCTTCTTTCCTTTCAACCACCTCCCCGGTAGATAACTTGGCACCCGGCTCGCAACCACACAGTATGCGGTCGGCGAGGCAGGTCTCCATTAGGTGTTCCGGAGTGTGGCTTGAAAAGTACAAGTGAGTGACAATACTGCTGAGGGAAGACCGACCCGTTTCTCCTTACTAACTGAGATCGTTTTTCTTCGTATTTTTCTCCCGCGCTAGGTCTACAAACAAGACGGCGCTCCCAAAAAACTTTTTTTTACCAAATCACTTGTACCTTCTCTTTAGGTGTACGAGTGTCCACACCCCCTCAGTCGACCATGAGGCACAGTATTGCCTTTTAAGATGTATGTATTATCGTGCTATTGTCAGTTTTTGGTGTAATTTGTCTTGTCAGACGCATGTTTTCTGTTTTTGTTTGTTTGATTATATGTGCACTGTGTGCATTCACAAACACTTTTTATTCACCTTATAGCGAAACGCCCGCATGAAGGATGTACTTACTGGAGAGCAACATAGTGGCACAATAAGAAAACATTAGTAACGAGTATTACAACACAGGTGTATAGTGTAACCACCATTGTATTTTATAGAAATATTGCATATTGTGTCTTTTTTTCCTCTAACTTCTGTACTTTTATATCCTACAGATTTTACTAGACGTACATTACGTATGTATTATCTCTAACGCATGCTTATTAGGCGCAGCGTTTTTTTCACTTATTTTTGCACCGGAATCAGGTCTACTAGGAGTGGTACTTGCACTGGGCTGGTCCCAGTGTAGTCCTGAGGAAGAGCTAGGGAAGCTCGAAACTAGTCGACCATATGCTAGGTACACTTACCCATTAAAGTAGTTTATTCTAGCATATTACCCACTTTTTTAACCAATTAGCTAGGAGCAAGAATAAAATATATTTGGCCCACTAGTTGATTATTTTAATTCACTTCATTCCACTCCACACCACGACACTTGCACCACACATAATTTTGTTTAGTGCTCCTACGTAATCCGCAAGTTGCAGCACGCCTCAGTCCGTAGAGGACTGAGAGGACCCCAATGATGAAGCATGTCACCGTGGGGAAACCCTGGTGAGTGAGGGGACTCAAGAAAGGAAGTGTTCTGCCCCTTTCTTTTCCTTGGGTGTTTTTCGGGAAACAAGTGCCTTCCTGACACCCCTAGGTTAGGTTCCTATAACCTGAAGGTTCAGGCTATTTATTTACCTATGTATACTTTTGGAGGGTGAACCTAACCTCTTAAACCTCTCCTTCCCTCCTTAATTTGATCACTGTATTGAAAACATTTCGAAGTGATTAAAGGCCAAAAATTGCAATCAGGGTGGGTAGGACCATAAACATTAAATACAGTCAAAGATACAGAATTGATTAACAACTTAACTAAAACCCATCGGCCTTCAGCATCATTATCTTGAGAAAGAACTTTACATTTGAGCTTCTTGTGACACAAAATAGCCACACCATTCTTTTTATTTGATGTAGGAGAGAATAAGACCGTTCCCACCCAGCCTCTCTTCAGCTTAAGAGATTCAGCCTCAGAGAGATGAGTTTCTTGTAAAAGGACTAAATCAGGATTATAAGAAGCTAGATGGGAAAGTATTCTCTGTCGTTTAATAGGGTTAACAAAACCTTTCACATTCCATGAAATAACTTTGAATTAAAAACAGTAAAATTGTAAGGAACAAAGAAAAGCTATAAATACAAAAAAGTCATAAAAAGTGCCAACCGATATATGAGAAAAAAGAGCGAGACAAAAAGAGAATCGAGAGATACAGTAAGATAAAGAGAAGGGAGAGAGGGGAAAAGGCAAGAAAGAAGAAGTACAAGAAGAGACAGTACATATCCAAATAGGATGACTGAAGAACACATACCTGAGGGGGGAAAAGAAGATGACAATGGGGTATGGGAGGATTCGACAAGAGTGACCTCCTAAGCCAGGAGAACAACATACTGCGCCAGGACGGAAGATGAGTAAGACGAACCATATGGGATGAAGAGGAACACATCGAGCAATCTAGGTGAGGAAGAGAGAAACAGATGATACAAAAATTATATTAAACAAAACAACACAAAGGCAAACGATACATGAAAAAAGGGAATCCAATCCGGCAACCACTTAGGAACCACATCAAAGGAACAAAACATATGCTAAGATAAGAACATATCAGCAAAACCTGCAAGAAAAACGGGAGAGTTAAATAATCAACCATTAGCGGGGTTGGATGTATCCATGCCAGCACTAGTCTGAATATGAATAAAGTTCTTGAGTTCAGCTGGATCTTGAAAAGTCCAGGTATTGTTTTGGTGAGTCACTTTGAAGGTACAGGCGTGAAAAAGACCATATCTAGCCCCAAGAGAGCGTAGAGGAGCTCGAAGAGACAGGAACTCCTTCCTTCTGGCAGCAGTGGCATTAGAGACATCTTGAGAGAGAAAAACTCTCTGACCCATCCAGGATACTTGACGCTTTGTTTGAGCTGCAGAAAGGACCAGAAGAAGATCAGTAAACTTTAGGAAGAGGATGATGACCCCTCGTGGTTTAGTTGAGGAGGAAGAACGAGGGCCAAGCCTATGGACTCTTTGGATACTTAGAGAAGTAGTAGCAGGAATGTCCAGAAGTTTCAGAAGAAAAGAGGAAAAGAACGCAACAGGATCATCTCCTTCCAAGGACTCCGGCAGGCCATAAATGCGCAAGTTGTTCCTCCTATTTCTATTTTCCAAATCCTCAGTGTGCTGTTGGAGGGTGAGAAGAGACTTCTCCAGAGAGGAAATACGCTGAGAATTAGTATGAATCTCTGTAACCTGCTGTTCTACGGAGGACACACGAGTTTCCATATTTGACCATTTAGCCTCAAAAAGCTGCATCTTCGTATTGGTCTCCTCTACAAACGGACGCAAAGCCCGTATCTCCTCCAGCAGCATTTCCATCGATATAGGGGATGGAGGCGTCTCAGGTGGAGGAGGAGGAGAGTCTTGTTTCAAGCGCTTAGACAAGGAAGTAGAAGGAGAAGACTTGTTTAAGGCAGACTGTGATGGAGAAGAACGGCTGGAAGACGCTGTCGCCATTTGATCTGTGGGAGAAGAACGACCTGCCGTTGAAGAAGAGGCGGCTGAAGGAGAGCTCTTCGAAGGCACAAAGACAAACTTTGGGTTACGTAGTTTGCCCATAGAAGCTTGAACGTGCCAATGACGGGATGAATAATAAGCAATCCACCAATGTGCCTCGTACGTGAAATGCAAAAATGTCAATATGCTTAGTTGGAAAAACACAGAGGTCAGCAGGAGCAGTAAAGGACAACAGCAAAAACCATGGAAAAACCAAAATTCAGAGTTAGTTCCAACAAGTAATTAAAGTCTACTTCCGATAGTAACAGGGAAATCACCAGCCAGCACGGATGTCTTATGCGCAGAGACTTAGTAAGATAATTACAGAGAAATCCCAGCACTTAGACGCAGTATGGATGTGGTGAACTTCACTCTAAATATGGAGTCCTCCAGGATGAAAAAGGAAGCAAAAACTGAATAATTCGTCAAATAGAGCACATTAGAAGCAACATTTTGTGAGGAGAATATAAAGGTAGGGGTCTTCCGTGAGGCAGTATTTATGAGAAAAAAGGAAGCGTTCCACTCGTTAGGTCAACATGAAGCAATTGCTCTTTCCAAGCATATCCCAAAAAACAGAGCCGTGCTGGATGGAAAATGGAAAGAGACTGGAGGATTGGTGAGGTAGGAGCATTGTAGGCAGAAGGAAGAAGCCATTAAACGATAACATCAAAGTCCAGGCCCTGAGGAAATAACAATAACAACATGCCTGCGCCCTCCTCAGCCTCGCGCGCGTGTCGCGCCGATCTTAAAATGGCGGTCGCGCTGAGGCACTTACATGCAGGAGCGAGAGCGGGGCAAAAACTGCACGAAGGAGAAGTCTGGCGGTCACATCCTTAGCCCGATGTCATCCGCTCGAAGGGGCCAAAAGAAGCCAGACGAAACGGCCGCAGATAGCGGAGAGGAAAGGAAAAGTCCACCGCGGTGCAGCAGAGCTCCGAGCTCAGGCGGCCATCTTGCTCGGCATCCAAGCCACGCCAGGGAGGCTCATTTTGGATCATTTAGAACTCATGATTCACATAGACAATAAAAGAGGAGGACGCATTTACAGCATAAGGGGTTTGCTGAGAAGAGTTTTTCTTCTACACAGCCTCTGAACCACAAGAACTGGAGTTCCTGACTATATGAAGAATTGAAATTTAGAGGGGCCGGTGGGGGCACGTATCTGAGATTTTCTTCACATCTGAGAGGAAAGAGTTTCAGATCTTTGGGTGTTGAATATTATTAAGCAGGGCTATGTGTTCGAATTAGCCTTCAAGCTTCCAGCGCCAGAAGTTTACTGTAAAAAAAAAGCCTACGAAAAGTACTATTGAACTAGTCATTTCATGACATTTCTGGTGGAGAAGGCATCAGGGGGCTGTCATCTAGTTTTAGACCTGAAACAAGTAAACAAATGGATGACAACCATCCATTTTAAAACTGATTTTATTTTTTACTAAGAATGTACTCTCTAGTACAGCCAGACACATTTTTGGTAAAGCTCAGTCTTCGAGACGTCTACCTACATATACCAATTTTGAAGGAGCACCAGATGTATGTTTGTTTTGCCACCCAGAATCAACAGTGTTCATTTTTTATTTTGCTCTTCAGGCTGCAGCTGCCTCCAAGGCTATTCACGAAGTTGATAGCACCACTGGAATCCCTTTTGCACAACAAGGAATTGCTCTACACTCATATATCTACATGCTCATTTGAAAGTATTGACTGTGAATCATCTGCAGATAGTAATCACACTACTTCAGAGACAAGGGTTTTTAATAAATTGGGAGAAGGTGTCTCTCCTGTCAGGACAGAATCTCAAGTTCATTGGAGCAACATTCCAGATGAAAAAGGGCATAGTTTGTTTTCTGGACATGACAATTGTAAAGATGCAGCCTCATATTCATTCATGCCATGTTGTCTCAAGAAAGGTCAAAGTCCAAGGCCTGGCTACAAGTGTAAAAGGACATGGCAGGAACTGTGGCTGTAGTTTTTTGGGCAGGGTTCCATTCATGAATCTTGGTTTTATGTCTTCTTTCCTGGTGGAAACTCAAGTTATTGGCTTTTCTAACACTTGTATCCTTAACACAAGAGATCAGAGAGAAACTTTATTGGCAGTTGGAGGAAAATCATCTGATAGTAGGGTGTTCACCTTCTTCCGAACAACAATTAAATTGATTACAGATGCCAGCGGGTATGGTTGTGGGCAATAATGGATTTAGTAGAGATACAGGGCAAATGGCCATCTCTTGATAGACTGCATTCTGTGAATTGGAAAGAATGAGAGGCCATTTTCTATTGTGGCCCAGAAAATGTCGTACCGTAATGAAAAGGCTGTTGGCAATTGCCATCCTAATGCCTATGGTGGTGCCTCCGCAGGCACCGCCTCCATTGTAGGGAATAAGGCTCCGACTGCTTCCCCAACAGGCTTCTTGATCCTGTAGGCGACGGCGGCCTTTCCCCCCCACCCGATGCGCTCCGACCTCTGGTATCCCAATCTGGCGGTCGGACCGCTGCCTCATATGACAGATAGACCGCCACCGATGACCTGTTGGTGGCGATACGCCCGACATCATATATAGGCCAAAATTACTAAAAACGATATTAAAAAGAATAGTATACTTAAAACTAATATTATTTATCCAAAAAACGTCATTCTTAACAGCGATAATCTATACCATGATATCTTTGACTCACTATACTTTTTTTTATATTTCTGTGCTCCGAAAACAGTGAAAGCAAGTCAAAAGGTAGCCTAATTGAATAAATATGGTTGTAAATTCCTAAAGCAAACTTTCATTCTGCTTCCTGGATAAGGACAGGGCTAGGGCTGAGGTAAAAAATGGATTTAGTATTGGGGTTAAATTCACAGTTCGGGCATGCACTAACGTTAGTCCTGGGTTTAAGTTTGTTAGTTTCACAAAACATATAACAAACTGCCTTTTTTCATGCTTTTCTGCTTCTTTTAAACACTTGCATTTCCCTGGTTTCATAGTATGTGGTGGTGTTTTGACGGGTTGTAGCAAGGAATTTCCACGAAATTCGCTGAATCCTACTCAGTATAAGAAATTCACAAAAAAATTGCATATTCAACATTTTTTGTTGGGCGTTTTCCCATTCTGGCAATTTGTCTCTTCCGGCCCAGCTCAGCTCATATCAAAGTATGGCGGTGAGCTAGGTATGGTTTAAGGATTAAACACTTAAAAGCAGGATTACGGTTACAATGAGAGGAACTAAAGACATTTTAATTGCAGAGCAACTCATTGTAGTACAAATCTTCAGGCAAACAAACAAAAAATATTGCATGGTGTTAAATGTTGGGATTCTCTATTGATATTCCATCTAATCATTGCATGAAATGATTGTGATCCGAATATTGAGTCAGATCTGGAACCCGGCTGGGCTCAGTGAAATATGCTGAATTTGCCTTTGTGTAATTTGCTGACACCATGACACATTCACTGTACCTACAAAGCATTTGCTTTCCGTTCAGAGCAGCAACCTGCAGGGGGTAAGGGAGGTTTCTTTTTTTTTTACTTCCATCTGGGCTCACCACAAAGTTCACACTTAAAGAGCCATCATTCCTCATTTTGTTACAGTGTAATCCTAGATGGGAACTATCTGGAGTCTAACACCTAGATGTGGATCAGTTTACATGCAAGAAATATGCATTAACTGCAGTAATATGAGATGTATCTCCAAGTAGGAGTAATTGCACGAATAATGATTTAGCTTGCACTCCCTAATTTATAATTTTAATTTCTCGCATAACTCCATTCATTCTAATGTAGGGTGCCAGAGCACTTTGCACCGCACACACAATTAATTATGCAAGTGTGTAAATCCATGCACAGGAAATGTTACATAAGGCAATGAGGGTTAGAAGGTGTAAGAGTCACATATCATCCATACTAGTATTGGTTTGTACTGTAATTACATGTATGTAGTGCTTACTACTCCTCTTGAGGTGTTGAAGCACTTTATGCTGAGTGTCATCATGTTCTGTGACCCAAGGTTATTAGTTATTCCAGTCGTTATTGGTTATTGTTGGTTATGGGGTTTAGTCTTGTGCACACAAGGGGAACACTCCGTGCGTTTACTCCAGCTTCTTTGTGGTAGATTAAATAAATAAGAGCTAGGTGTGATTATTAGTGGGGGTATGTAAGTTCATGTGGATGGTTGGTGGAATTAATAAATGAGGTAGAGGAGACTAGGAGATTTAGGTAGCAGGGGAATGAAAGAGAGATTGTGATATTTGCAGTGTGGGCAATTTGCAGAAATATGACAATAGACACTCAGAAAACCGGCATAGGACTAAGAGTAGGCTTTGCTCAGAAAGGGGAGGAATGCAGAGGATGAAAAGTAAGGAAAGGATCATTTGGGGGAGGTAAAGAAAAGGTGGCAATCAGAAGTTTTAAGTCAAGGTCAGTTTTTCCAGACATGGTTTTAGGAATATAAAGAAGGTTTTTTGAGATAGCATGCAATCTAAGGCCGACAAACTATAGCAAAAATAAACATTTGCATGCAGAATAGTGCTTTCCTAGGTAGTTTTAATAGAAACTAGAATCAGGTGAACACGTCCTTGCTAGGTTATGGCTAGACACTTCAGAGAGGACAGCTGATTAGCTCAGAGTAAAGTAATGGCTGGGTGCATGTATTGGGAAATATTGAGAGCTTTAGTCTACGCCTGAAAGAAAAGGTAACCTCATGATCGTAGCATCATGAGAGAAAATGCAGGGACATTCTGCAAAGCTAAAGCAAATATCTTCTGATGTTCACCCTTAAAGTTTAGCTCATAGTACTAATTACAAACGGAAAGTGAGCTCCATTTTGAACGGGCCCTATTTTAGTACAGCAAAAGATTGGGTGAGGACAGTCTCCCCAGACAGTGGAAGCATATTGCCAACATTCCTGTAGCTGGATGGTGGAGATTCAGATGCTGAAGCAAGGAGGATCAAGTTAACGCTACCTTTAATAATTCCATGGAGACTCACTTTATGAGAGAGTGGCTGCTAATTCGTTCTTTAGGTCTCGTCTGACCCAGCGCATGCGCTGGTCTGGCGAGACTTTTTGTGAGGGCCCAAAAAAGTGCTACCACTGTAGCCTAGAGCTACAGTGCATGCGCGCGGGTGCGCGTGCCTCACTTTCGCGGCCGCTTTGATGTTTGATCGCGATCACTTTCACTTTCGCGGCCGCTTTGATGTTCTCCGTGAGCCAGTTTTTTTTCTTTCTGTTTATTACTTCTATGTAGTAATGGTGGCACCCGTGCACCGCCATTACTACAGAACAGTAATAAACAGAAACAAGCATTGGCATAGCCAATAGGTCTCGCTTTTGGGACCTTATAAGTATTTAGTTATGCAACTGTTGCATGGCTAAACACTTATAAGGTCCCAAAAGCGAGACCTATTGGCTATGCCAATGCTTGTCTTGAGAACTGCCACTTATTAGATGGTAGGGGTACGGGTGGGAATGCAGTTCTGTTGCTCAAGGTGAGGAAGCTTCTTGGTCTCACATGCCCTTTTGTGTGTCCCTAATTGCTGGTTCAGAGACTTTTATCAAAGCCCGGTATTGAGATTCCACACTTCATTGTGCCCATGAGATGGGTGACCCTGCTTGAAGCCAGGCCCACTGCTACCCTGCAGTAAGAAACATCACTTTTCACAAAGGTTGTGTCTGGAGGGCAGCCTGAGAAAGGCATTTCAAAGAGAATCACACTAAGCCCTTCTTTATGATGCGGTTAAGACTGGGGATGAGTAGGTGACCGTGGCCAGTGCAGGTAAGAGAGGTGGGGTAGGGCGGGGCGGGCCGGGGAGGGGAGGTGGGTGTCGACAGACGATGGAATAGGGGAAATGAAAAAAAAGAAAACCACTTACCTTGCACTCGCTGCATCGCCAACTTGGCAATGCAGCGAGCGCAAGGCAAGTGAGTTTTAAAAAAAACAGTTGTTGTAAAATGAGAATGCTGGTTTCATTTTTTATTCAGTTATGCTCTTTTTTATACTCTTTTAAGAATTGGCCTACCTCTGAGACAGGGGCGTAACACAGACCCCCGCATCCCCCGCAGTGCGGGGGGGCCCCAAGCTCCAGGGACCCCTTCGGGAGAACAGACACCACACTGCCACACGCTTGCCCTGTGTGCATCCCCTACCTGCTTCCACACAGAAACTTTCACAACAACAAAACAGGCAGGTACATTAGAAAGCTAGCACCCCATTAGCAACACACATTGTCTTTTTTACATTAATGCAGGGAAGTGCATCTTTTTTTGTTGTCAGCTGCCTCCTGTTGCACTGCGCTTCCTTCCCCCTCTATTGTCCTAAGGGCACCACTAGGAGCCTGGCGACGGCCAAATGTCTCTCCTGTGCAGACAACCTGTAGTCCGTTGCTCGAGAGGCCCCTCTGCGGACCCCCTCACTTCTCTTATTCAGTTCTCTATGTGCCCAGGCCCAGGACACACTCTTGGAATGGAGGTGAAGGAGGTGGAGGCAACCTCAATCGAAGAGGGCGCTGAGCTGAGAGTGGGGTGGGGGTGAGCATATGAAGAAGGGGGTGCTGAGATGAAACTTCATTGTGGGTTGCAATAAGGGTATACAGTATGTCTGGGGCATGATGCTTAGCCAGCCTCATAATGGACAAGAGGCCATGTGCCCGCAGGTTCGCACGCTTTGTCTTGTGAACAAATATGCTTTTGTGCAAAATGTGTAACAGAGGGACTCTGAAATGTGCTGCTGACTTTAACCTCGTCTCTGCCCAGGATAATGAATATTGAGACAGGCCAGCTTTCAGTGAGCATGTTACTAAGGGCTGAAAAACAAGCCAGCATGAGCTATGGTTCGAAAAAACAAATACTATTTAAAGCAGCAGTGTTATGCTTCCACATTCAACAAAATGTTGTGTTTTGGCTTACTATGTATTTTCTGGCCAATGTAGCTTTCCTGGGCTTCAAGATAATTAAAATCATACAATGACATAGAAGGATGTACACGAATATATATGCAGTGCTTTAAATGGAAAAAAAGAAGTGCAGGTACTCACCATATTAAGATGTGATTAGGGGTGGGGCATGGGCGGAGGGGGGGCTTTGGGGCAGGGCTACGGGGAGTGCTAAGGCACCCGGCCAGGGACACACATTTGATTTTATTGAGATTTAATTGGTGTGCAAAACTAGTAACCCACATGCCTATGTACATAAAATACAAATCTGGGATCAGCATGTTATGTTTTGCAGCAAACACATGAACTCTCTGTGCTAACTTATGATGAGTCAAAACTGTTACCAGATAAAGTACAGATCTTTTTGACAAGTACTTTTGTTGGCATTTGAAAAACGGAACATGTGCAGGTAACCTAATTATTGAAATTGGGGTCGAGCTTAAAATGTCCCAATGGCGCCAACACCACACCTGGCCTCCCAGCGAGGCCTCTGAGCCTTTGCACACTCCCACACCCACCATTGTCTGAATGCGATGGCCTGGCAGAGAGGTCAGCTGAAACCAATTGCTTCTGCACTGGGCTAGCCCCTTAGGGCTGACGTGGGAACGGCCCAAAAGGTAGAGCCAAACCTGGCCTTTCAGGAAGTCCTCTGAATAGTACCTGCACTCCCTGCCTACCACAGGATGAATGTGAAGCACCTGCCTGGGAGGGAGCATGGGAAAAACACAACCTTTAGGCTGCCGAACGACCCTAGGGCCACAGGCCTCCCTGTGTGGCTTCTCAGCCTCCTCACACTCTCTTCTTCCCCGCCTGCCATTGCCTCAGTGCAAGGAGTGCTTGGCAGAGGAGTACTGCAAAGACACTGCTTTTGTGTTTAGCTGTTCCACCTACCGAGCCCCTTGTTCCGCAGTGGCCGAGTTGTAAATGGCCTAATGACCAGAGGAACACCTGCCCCGCCCCGACCACATCTATTAAGGTGCAGTGTGATGGAATGGCAGGAAAGAATGTGGAAAAGCACTGCTTGTGGGGTCTGGGCTAAGATGAAGATGGCCCAAAACTACAGCCACAAAACTTGCCTCTCACTCGTCTCGGCACCCCACCTCTAAGCAGAGCCTTTTATGCTGTGATCCACCTACACATTCCATAGTTGCAGGGCCGGCTCTAGGGTGGTGCGATCGGTGTGACTGCACCGGACGTTGACTTGGGGTGGGGGCTTCATTTTTTAAAAATGGATACTATCATTTTAAAAGCACCTGTTGCTGTGTTCCTGGCCTCCAGCAATTTTCAGACATCAATTAAAATGTCAATATAACTGGTGATTTATCATCTTCCTGGAAAGAGAAGGGAGGTTTGTCTAGTGGAAGTTTTGACTCATCATAAGCTAGTGCAGAGGGTTAAGATGCCTGCTGCTAAGACCATGTACCATGCAAATAATTAAGTGAATATAATGTAACTAGGTCAGTGGGTTACTGCTTCTGTAAGAGAGCTCCTTTTGTTACTTGTCGTTTCTAAGGCAAAATCCTAATATAGAACATTGAGCTATTAACTGTCATCCTAGAGCTCATGCAAACTGCAAGGTATATGTTAGAGCTATAGGTTTTTTGCCCAGTCTTTCATCATCCTAATCTTGAGAAAAGGGTTCATTTGGGTAGGAAACAATTCTTATTATGAAAGTGAACCCCTAACAATGATGTTACGTTTTAAATTCTGAATTTGTGCGTTTCCAGAATAAGGACTCAAACTATACTGCCTACCAGTATCGATTACATGCCACTCCTACACTACACCTTGTAGTCCTATCTGATGTAACATTTCCTATACACTAATTTACACACATATGATTGTCTCTGTGCAATGTGTGTGTGGTGTAAAGGGCTCTGACACCTTACACTAGTATGAGTGGTGCTATAAAACTAAATGGCACTGTTATAGGGTGCTAATGAGGGAATCCGTGGCAGAGGTGGTCATTGGGGGGGGGGGGGGGGGGCAACAGACATTGTCGCACAGGGCATTACCAGCGCTAAAGCTGGCCCTGCATAGTGGCCTAGTCAGGTGGACATAGTGGGGGATGGGTGGCCAGTAGGATTTTGTGGTTGGTTGTCCTCCATGAAACCAGCCACAGGTGACACTAAGGCAGGGCCCATGTGCTTTGCCAATCCATCCCTGGCTGCTACCCACATTAATAACCTTGATTCCCATCAGCTGTGCTACAGTTTCACTATCAGCACCTTCCTCCTCAAGTTTCAAGTTTAAGTTTATTTGATTTAGTTCTCTGCTGAGAACAACACCTTCCTCCTCAATCTGACTTCAAACAAGTGCATCCGTACTCTGCTATGCCAGCAGGAATCCTTTCTTAGATTTACCACAGTGACAATATGCCTATTAGCAGGGCCTGCTCGCACACCTACAGTGCTATTGATGCCACAGAGCCTGAGTGTCAAATATCAGTGTGACGCGGGCCCCTCCCAAACTTCCTGCCAGCTCTAAATAAATGCATTCAGGCCGCCCGCAGTTAGCACACTGAGGGCAGATTAGCACTCGATTATCGGAGTGCTTCACGAAAACGGACTGACTAGTCAGGTCTGTCGCGCTTCTTTTTGTACATGCCAAATTGCACTGAGCTTGGCATGCTACCCCATGAGTACCGATACTCTCTTTGGACATGGAGAAGTTCCAGTACTCAAGAGCAGAAAATGTAGAAGTGCCGGTACTTAGTAACGGCAAGTACCGGGCCATTTAAAGCACTGTATATATGTATAAGTATATTAACAACATTTTATTGGGACATGCTATATAGAGTATTGGTGTTTCAGATTCAGCTCCTCAAATGCTTAGTTGTAAATTCCTCTTTTCCCCAAGTTATTCAAACCAAATAACCTTCTTTATATTCTAGAAACTTGGAATACTTAAGCTGAGTTTCTACACGAGGGTCCCTCTTCCTCGAATGATTAATCAAATGATTAAGCGTAGTCCCTGGCCGAACTTTGCGTGCAGATACATATCTTCTATATTAAGGCACATCTGGGTTCCAAATGCAGCATTCTACTTCGAGTAAACAGAACCACTATCACCCCAAGAGAAGAAGAGGGAGGCAATCAATTGGAGTCAGTGCTTTAAATGGAAAATGAGAAGTGCCAGTAATCACTAACTAGACTGGGTGAGCCGTTTAACAATAGCCACATAAGTAAGCTTTAATGCAAATGGTCTGATTATCATGTAAAGCACTTGAACGCCCATGGGCCAAATTTGCACAATATCAAACTGCCTCCTTACATAGGAGACATGGCAAGCATCAGCTCCAATGTCGTAGGTGCAGGGACTAATTTTTGGCAGTTTGATATTGCGGGAATTTGGGCCATGGACATTTAAGTGCTTTACATGACAGTCAGAACATTTGCATTAAAGCTTACTCTTTTTTAAGCATCACTGTTTAAGGGAGTTGTCCAGAATCACAGGATGATGAGCCGACGTCGGGATTTGAACCTGGGCAATGGACATTTAAGCGCTTTACTTGACAGTCAGAACATTTGCATTAAAGCTTACTCTTTTTTAAGCACCACTGGTTAAGGGAGTTGTCCAGAATCACAGGATGATGAACCGATGTCGGGATTCGAACCTGGTTCTCCAGTTCCACTGTCGGCAGCTCTGGCCAGTTCTGGCCATCTGGCCATCTCGTTGCGATGCCAATTAGAACCTAACATGCAGGAGCACCCCAGCGCAGGAATACACTACCTGTTGCCTGCCAGAGCGGCACATAAACACGCTCCATCTGAAAGGGTTATTTTCAGTAGTTTTTGCATTGCACGTAGCAGTACTTCAGGGCATGAGCCCTTCTGCTTCTGGGAGCACTGGTACATTCCTTGCCCAAAAACAAGTTCCGGTACTCAGGGGGAGAAAACTGAGAAGTGCCAGTACTCAGTACCGATGAGTACCGGCCCATTTAAATCACTGGACCCTAATTCTGATTTTTTTCTCATAGGTGAGCACATATCATGTGGGTGCGCCCTGACACGCGTCTGTCTCACGGTATGGGGTCTTGTTGGACCAGGAGGGGCACCCAAAGTGCTATCCTTATAGTGGTTGAAGGCTACAGCCTTCGTAGGTGTTAAGCAGCACGAGGGCGGTGGTGGCAGCATACTGTGTAGTGATCTGTAGTAGTGAACAGGTCGTTTTTACCCTGTCACTGGAGTGAGGCCTACAGCCTCACTCACTTATTTAAAAGTTTAGCTGCTGTGTGCTTGACTCACCCTTGGCCTACTTCAGGTAGATGTGCAGTGCTGCGCAGGAGCAGTGATTCTGCGCTAGATGTGTGTGTGCCTGGGAAGGGTACAGTACAGGGATTTTTATATGCTGCTGCCTGCTGTACTTATTATTGTTTTAACAGTGACTTTGAAATATCTGCACTTTCATACAAAAACCAAAGGGGCATTGGTTGACTAAACTGGTTTGATTTTTGTGTGCTGCTAATGCCTGCTGTACTTGTTACTGTTTAAAAAGTAATTGTGAAATATTTGTGCCTTCATTCACAAACCAAAGGGCCATAGTCTGATTAAACTGGTCAGATTTGATATTTGTATGCTGTTGTGCATGTTATTGTTTGAACAGTCACTTGTTTTTATCACGCACTTTGAAAGTGTTTTCACCTTGATGCAAGAAGAAAGGGGGATTGCTTTACAAAACACACTTGAGTTTTGTATATTGCTGGATTGCTGATTCTTTAAGTATGCACTTTGAAAGTATTTGCACTTTTACCTTTGCTTCACCAGCTGCAGTTAGAATAGATTCTGTCATTAGGTACTTGCTAATATGGTTTGTTTTTATCCTACATGATGCAGTAATGATGGTGTTGTTTGCACTTGTCTATAATATGTGCACCTGAAATCGTGTAATTAGCTTTGTTTACAATACAGAAATGATAAATACAGACACACATCTGCATCAATGTTCTGAAGCATCCAAGCCGTTTTCTTCCTCAGCCTTGTGTGCCTGCCGGTTTATGCCCTGCTTACTAATAAAGCCCTGATGGTAGATATTGAAATTGCATCCTTGGTTAATTTTAAATACTATAGAGTGGTTACTATCGTACAAAATCCCTGACAGACGCAGTGTGCGGCATGCAGATAATTCACAGCAGTTTATTTCTCTTGGAGCTGGCAGGATACTGGGTTATATCTTGTGTACTGCTCATGTATATTGTCAGTTGAGTCTGTTAAATTGCAGATTTGGGTTTGTCTTTCAAAGTTTCAAGTTATTTTCCATCAATGTCAATTCTAATTCAGACCTTATGTAGTTGTTCCTTGTTCTTCAGCGATAGGCAGTTCCTCAAACAATAAAACCGCTCCTTGGCATTGCTCTGATTCCTGTCTCAGTTAAATAATCTGGTCTTGACAATAATGTTACAAATGGTGTAGCTTATATGGTAAGAGTTTTTCTTACTTTCTTATTCGAATTTTGAGTGCGCAAATATAGAGGCATTTCATTAAATGTTGGAGGTTTCAATTAAAAATATACCAGATTTTTTGGCGGTGGGGCAAAGTGGTGGGCGGTGGGTCAGGGGGCCCCCTCCATGTACTTTGCAGGGGGGGGCCCCTCAGGTTTCGTTACGCCACTGCTCTGAGATAGTGCCTCATTAACTACTAAGGAAACCAAACACAGTAGTTTGTAAACTAAGGATTCAAAGCCTTCATTAACATAGCATTGTTACCATTAACTCACTGGTCAATGAATAGGACAGCTGTATTGTAAGCACCGTCTGCGTATTGATTACGGCATTGGAGACCACATTTTTTGCAAAGTTTTTAAATTTAGAAATGTATTATTGTGTGGGTTTAAGTCCCTGGTTTAAAGCAACTTTTTCGGCTTCCTTGCTTACAATTGAAAACATTCTGAAAGGAGAACTTAAACAAATACTGCTTTTAATATACAGAAGTTTTTGCTTTCGTGATAATTTGTTTTATATTATGTTTGCTGTTGCTATAGTACATCGAGATGAACACTATGAAAAAAAAGCATATGAATATATTTCCTAGCAGATGGGCATTAGAGCGCCACAAGCCAAAATGGCGCTCTGAATTAAGCTCCATGATATCACCCTGCTGTAATGTCAATGTCAAAATCCTAAACAAATCCTGATATCTTGGCTGTGCAATTCACAGAGCTGGCACTGACTGGGCATGTTAAGAATAGGCCTTCAGCAAATCGCAGCAAGTGCATAGAAGGAGAAATGCACTGCGGCCTGAAGCAAGCATGCAGAAGCAGAGATATGAGACCTAGAACTAACGGTAGACTCAGAGCCTGCCTGGGCAGATGACTGGGGTCGGCGGCCCTGGATCAGATCAGTGGCCGAGGGGAAAATGAAAGTGAGGAAGATCTGGATGGGTGATGTCTACCCGCCCGGCAGGCCAAGCAGTGATCACGTTCAGTACTGGCGATAACATGCAGGCTGTGTGAGGCAGTGAGACCTCCTTCTTGCATGCATTATGTGTTAAGAGGGTATGGTCTGGAGAAACACCGAGTCAAGATTTAAAATGTAATGCAATTGTTAGGGTTGTCTGAACTAATATGATTTTATTACTAGCCACAGGAAATCTTTTTAGCAACCTTAGGATGCCAATAACACGAGGAAAAAAACAATAAGCTTCTAAAGTAATGCCTTGCAATTTGCATGCAACCAGTGCTTAATTTGAGCGAGTGGTTTCTGGTGCTTGGCACCTGCATTTAATTGTCAACACTGGCTCTTGACAGTCTGCCACAAGGTGGCGCTGTCTGGCTAATTTAGAGATGACCACAATAACAGTTAATTATTAATTCAATCTACATTAAAAATTAGTATTACATGCTGCCCAAGCCATTCTTATATCTCTGGGGGCCTGACATAGTCCGAACTGTCACACTTGTAGGAGTGTGATGATTAGTAGTTGTGTTGTTACTTTCAATGGCAAAATAGCAGGTGCAACGTGTGTTGGAAGCTGCAGTGACCTCTTTAAGAGAACACTGGCACTTTTTTTTTTTACAAACTAAGCACTGCATGCAGTTCCTTGATGCTGGTTCATAGCGCTCTGTAGATTTGTAGGTATGAACTGCAAGCATCAAAAGGACCTCTGGGACAAAAAGCAGTAACCCACTGGGTAATCTAAATAAAATACAAACCTGTGATCTGCATGTTACACGTTGTGCTTTGCAGTAGGCACATTAATTTGCTATGCTGCTTTTTGAGGAGTCAAAACTATGACTAGACAAAACACAGATCTCTCTAGCAAATGCACTAATCACCAGAGTAATTTTATTGATATTATCCGCTGAAAAATGCAGAAGAAAAACAAAGATCATCTCTTCAGCTGATGCCTTAAGTCTGTAAGGTATTTTAAAATGTAGCCCGCATGCAACCAACCAGTTAAGCTAGAGAATTTACCGCACATTTTTCCTTGCTGCCAATTTCTTTGTAAAAGACACAAAATTGATGGACGGAATGCAGAACAAATCAAAACATTCACTCCCAGTCAAGAGATCTGGGTTAAATCCATCATTCTTTTGCTCACCATGCCACCCCAGTTTAGACCTGGCCATATGCAAATCACTCTAGACCCCGTGCCTCATGTCAACAGTCCAGCCTGAACTGCCAAGCCAGGTCCTTCCTGGACGGTAAACAAGCATCCTAGGACCGGTTTTGGGGTTTCAACCCTCTTCAGCCAGGAAAGCTTGATTCCAGTGGCACAGTGAGCCCAGGACCCACGTTTGGGCGTACCTGGCGCACTTAGGGCGAGAAAGCAAAAGACACAAAATTGATGGACGGAATGCTGAACAAATCAAAACATTCACCCCCAGTCAAGAGATCTGGGTTAAAACCTTCATTCTTTTGCTCACCATGCCACCCCAGTTTAGACCTTGCCATATGCAAATTAGTCTTGACCCTGTGCCTCATGGGACCCCGAAACCTAGGATGCTTGTTTCCAGTCCAGGGAGGACCTGGCTTGGCAGTTCGGGCTGGACTGTTCCCATGAGACACAGGGTCAAGACTGATTTGCATATGGCTGGGTTCAAACTGGAATGGCATGGTGAGCAAAAAAACGATGGATTTAGGCCCAGATCTCTGTACTGGGGTAAATGTATGACATTGTTCTGCATTCTGTCCATCAACTGTTGTTTTTGTATTTGTCACCCCGAGTGGGACGGGTATGCCCAGTCGTGGGTCCCGTGCTCTCCATGCCACTGGAATCAAGCTATCCTGGCTGAAGAGGGGTGAAACCCCGAAACTGGTCCTAGGATGCTTGTTTCCAGTCCAGGGAGGACCTGGCTTAGCAGTTCGGGCTGGACTGTTCCCATGAGGCACAGGGTCAAGACTGATTTGCATATGGCTGGGTTCAAACTGGAATGGCATGGTGAGCAAAAAAACGATAGATTTAGGCCCAGATCTCTGTACTGGGGTGAATGTATGACATTGTTCTGCATTCTGTCCATCAACTGTTGTTTTTGACAATTCCTTTGTAGCACAGTTTAAAAAACAAAGGGGCAGATTTACAAGCCCCGTACGCCACTTTTGTGCCGTCGTTGCGTCACTTTTGTGACGCAGAGGCGGCGCAAAGCCAGCGCCATGCTGCAGGTTATTTACAATGCGGGGAGATGCGTCACGTTGTTAAGCCCTGCACCACATGAAACCTGCGTCAGGTTTCATATGGGCGTTCCGGCTCGGGGGGGGGGGGCGTTCCGGCGCAGGAACGCCTCAGAAAAGTGGCTGAGTGAAATCTACAAGATTTCACTCAGTCACTTTTCCAACCCCGCTGCATCAAAACCTTGCGCCTGCTTGTAGCAGGCGTAAGGAGTGACGCAGCACAGCTAGTATAGGGCGCCCCCAAGCAGTGCTGGAGTTGCATCGCACTTGCGACACAACTCCAGCACTGCGTCACCTTTACGACATCAGATGCGTCACGCATCTGTCTAATCTTGCGCCATGGTGCGCCGATTGTAAATGGGGCGCATCCATGGTGGCGCAAGAGGTGTCTACCGTGGCGGAAAATAACTGGCGCATCCCTGCTGATATGCAGAAATGCGCCAGTTATTGTAAATCTGCCCCTCATGCCTAAATTGACTTGCATACTCCATTTGTCATGATTTTTCTCTTTATAACTCCACCCCTTTCTGCTGCCATACCTTGACCCCAGAGGTGTAACACAGGCCCCCTGCAGCCCCTGTGGTGCAGAAGAGTCGCCAACACTCAGGGGGCTCCATTCAGCCCAATGCGAATGAATATCTGTGGCATATGAGAGACTCAAAGGCCTCTCACTGCATTCTGCTGGGAAGCTGTCATTTTGCGTTATGCCACTGATTGGCCTCAATTTATTTTTCCCTTTTCTAGCATTATATATAATAAATTTAATCTGTGATCATCTTCTCTGAAATAACATAAATCCGTCAGAACACTTGAAAGCCTTTAGGCAGAATACAGGCGCTATATAAAACACATACATCCGAACAAACCAGCGCCCGGTACCGATGGAAGTGTGTATCTTCCCTGAGGAGGGGCTTCCAGTAAACTTCATGACACATAGATGGATGATGGAGGCCCGGGAGCAAGGAGCTAAGCGAGGTCACGCCGAGTGAGCTCTGAGCTCGCGTCATTAATCCAACTTCCAGAAGGCTTCTAGCAGTGCCCATCACGGGGTGAAAATACATTATCCTTCGCAGAACCGCCGATGCCTCCCAGGGGCCGAGACACGCTGCCCACTTCTCTTCCCTCAGCACCTGTGAATGAGCAATGTCCCGCGTCTCAGGGCCTATTCAGTATGATGGAAGCGTTATTGTTTTTTTCCCCTTAACTTTCTATAATGAACGATAAAAGGATCGAGCCTGGCTGCCTTGCAGGCCCGGCACCCCCGCTTTCGAACAGTGATAGAACTGTGAGCGCATTTACGAAGCAAACCCGAGCCTTTCCTGAGACCTGCGAGCTTTGTAATGAACTGATAAGCCTTGCAAGGTTCAACACAGTAGCCGCTGCCAGGTGGGATCGACAGTGAAGAAGGACTTAATTGAATCTACAACCTTGTGCGCACTCAGGCGAATCGCAGGATGAGAGCCCACACGGAAACTATAACCTGGTTCCTCAGTTCCAAAGTCGGCAGCTCCGGCCGTAATGCGTACCACAGGCGATAAGTCAATGTTGAAAAAACATTTCTAATCGCAAATTCTAAAGTGAGTCATGCAAACGACTAATGAACCTAGACTTGGCCACTAAAACATGCCAAATTGCTGAAATACAATTGTAGGTAAGTTTGACGTGCGCGGTGCAACACACTCCTTAGCACCTGCTACAGCCGACAAGCCAGCTTTAATTGCTTGCACTTCTGCTTACCATGGACTGGAGATTAAAGAACCAGCTATTCTAAAACATTGCAGTTTACCATAGCGAATAAACTTCACTTCTAAACTATCCTACATTTACCACAGCCGAGAGCCGAACCCAAACTGACCGAACTATTTTTTGGGCCGGTACTGACCATACACAAGCAGCATAAGTACAGTTACATTAGTAGAACACTGCATCACAATCCAGTTACCTCATCAAGCCATACACTGTATATGGACATAATAACAAGAAAGCCTTGAAAAGCCTTTAAGAAGAAATGTGTCGGCTGTATGCAACATAATTACTACTTTTGCGAACTGATGCTATTCGATAAAGTTTATCAACAATAAATCCCAGCACAGAAAATTCATTGGTGTTTGTTGTGGACTTGAACTACTGAATTATATTTCTTTGAAACTATGTGGAAGTGCTTCCATTACTTAATGCATACATGCAACTGACTTAGTTCCATCCTTACTAGACTTTCAGAGACAGATGATACTGAAGAAGTCGGGTTCCACGTTCTAGACTTATTCTGGAACCCCTGGTCGTTGGCTCTTTGTTGCCTGCTTGAAAGTGTGGAGGGGGGGGGGGGGAATAATTAGCCAATTAGACATTACGATTACAGTCGCCCATGTTACTGAAGGAACGCAGACTCCAGATCCAAAGTTAGAACATACAAACACCTCAAAACGAGATTGTAAAAGTACATGGGCACTAATACAAAGCCAAATCTACGAGCGAATTTTAGGCGGTGCAACATGCACAGGGTGACCAACTCCAATATCAGTATGCAGAAAATAACTGCGCCGACATCAATAGCCCTCTTCATTGGAGGTTTGTAAGTAAAGAGCATTAGTCCCTACACCACCACTATCATGACATCCCTATTTAGCATTTCCCAGGCAAGTTCCAGAAAAGGTGTCAGCATGTGAAGGTTCCCAAGAAGTACACTCATGTTGAATGGGTCAAGTAGCATAAAGCTACAGAGCTCGTTCGAAGATGCTTTCTCTTCTCATGGCATGAAGAACTCCCCGCACTTTGTCCCTAATCCCAACATAAAAATCGTAGGTCACACCCATCATCACATCACGCGATCACCCCATCCAGCTAGACACCTCCTGGTAGGTAACTTTCCATGCAGCAAAGGTACTCCCAGCCTCTTGCTCAATGAACTTGATTTCCAGGCCTTCTTCAGTGAGAAACAACACTGCTCCACATTATCAGTATCGCCTGTTCAAATGTATCTTCTCCTCCCTAAGCCTTGCACCTAAAACAAAAGCGTTATTCTAACTAACAAAGATGAATTTCTCCACCTGCAACAGAAACGTGAGAAAGAACAGATTCTACATACACATGAATTCTGCAAGCAACCTATCTAGAGAGTGACAGGGAGAAACACATATGAGGCCTACAAACTTCGGCTAACATAAGAAACAACATATAATTTCATTAAGCAAACATATACATGATCATTATTACCATACACATTTAAATCAATGCGTTACAGAACAAACTAATTATGTCTCGTTAGTCACATAAAATTTATCACATTAAGGCTTTCATCAAATAGCATGATTGCAATGTCAATTTCTCTACGTTGTACAAAAAATATAACAATCACTTCACTTTGCACATTATTACATTACACGATCTACTAACCAAATGTTAACACGACAAAAGAATATATGTGTGGGTGCGAACTAATCATGATTATAATGCATCCCTACAAATGAATGAGCAAAATTGCGCTCTATCCAATCCAATAAACTTTATTCGATCTAATTAATGAATATAGATCATACAAGTGTACATATAAAAGGAGAATAAACATTCTTTAAAAAATTTGTAAAAATTAACACTTTAAAGGACTCATAAAAGCCCCTTCGCAATGAACTTCGATTTATACATTGCACTGAAATTCACAATTTAATCTTGGTGCTTTATACTATAAATACATTAATCAGTCATGCGACAATATTTTTTCACCCAGCTAACAGTTATTTAGTAACATAGATAAAAATTAGTTGAAAGTGATATGACCACATTATAAAATAACATCGCTTACACATATGATTTGCATTGGCGAATGCAAAGCACATGAATATTTTCCACATTGCCATTTAAAAACTCAGGTGAGTAAGAGGCTATGGTTTACACAAGTCTCCCTCATAATAAACGTCTTCTGCACAAACAGGATCACAAAAAAGATGCTACGCAGAGGCAGACATAAGGATCACAGAGCTTCTTCAAGAATAACAAGGCAACACAACATTGGTTAAAATTGTACCGCCTTAAAAGTGGTAAAAGATATCTAAATCTCAGTTTTTAGTAAATGTTACAGAAGAATAAAAAGTGAAGATCACACTGCACTGATAACTTGTTAGCATTAGCTGCCTTAGCTAGAAATAATGCCTTAAGTTTCTTTTTAGGGAAATTGGTGCAAGAACTTGCGTTTATATACAGTTCAGGTACGCCTAGCGACTCCGACGTGGATTTGACATATTATAACCAAGCAATTTGATGTGCCTTGTCTAATGACAAACAATTTTGTATTGTGGCCTGGTTAAGATCAACTGTAATTCTTTTCCAATTTGAATGCCACACCATTATCAGGGCAAGTCTCACTATGTCCGTTATATAGGGTAAACCCAGTTCCAGGTGACAGACATAATTAGAAAACGAGACGGGGGAGAGGTAATTCTCTTCAAAAAGCCGTCCTGGAGGGAATCTATTGATACCATTCCCTACAACCCTACCCCATATGTTGTGACCAAAATCGTTTTTGCATTATAAATCTTTTTTATCGTCACTATAGGCTTGGTTCCAAGTATCTTAATAAAACTAGAAATGGCAACCTAAGTTCTTTCCATTATTAGTGCCCTACAGCCCACCATGTTCGACCACGTTTGTTTACTATCAAATAAAACTCCCAAATAGGAGAAGGTCTCCACTACTGCCAGTGTCCTAGTCCCAATATAAAAGATGGAATCCTATTGGGGGGAGTGCTCCTGACACCATGACAAAAGATTTGGGCTCATTTACCTTTAGGTCCAAGGATGACATGTAACACACATAGGCATTTATTAAGCATTGGAACGCACCTCCCGCCCTGCCGATTAGGACTGCATCGTCCGCATAGGCCAGGATTGGTAGTGGTGCTGGGGAAAAAGATGGAGTATCTACCATGGATCCTGTTATGGTGGCTTCCACTCCATTTGTGTATAGCGAAAAGAGAAATGGAGCGAGGACACAGCCTTGTCTGACTCCTCTCAAGATTTTAAAGGGTCTCGTACATTCTCCATCGCTTCCATAACAGACACACGCCTTTGCCGGTGAGTACATTTCGTGAATTAAATGATCAACTGAGGATAAATGCCCATCTCCAACATTATAGACCATAACTTCAAATGGCTTACGCAGTTGAAAGCTGCCGTTCTGTCCATAAAATCCATGTAGATGTGCCCTCCCTTAGCTACAGTATACTTGGCGATGGTCAGGCTTAGGATCAGACATTGATCAATAGTGCCTCTGCCCTTCTGAAAGCCATACTGGGTTGGCATCAGGATGTTTGTTTTCCTCGCCCAGTCCTCTAGCCTGTTCAGTAGGACATGGGCCAACAATTTACCAGTACAGTCCTAAAGAGAGATAGGGCGGTATTTTGAGGGTTAGATTTGTCACCCTTTGTATGTATGGGGAGAATGATACTTGTTTTCCATGATGGCGGTGGTCCCTTCTTAGAAATTTCATAAAATATAATATTAAGCAACGGGGCCTACAGCTCTTGATGTTCCAGAAAAAAGTCAATAGGGACCCCATCTGGACCTGGAGTTTTAGCACTACTACACTTGGCTTTCGCTTCCCATGGCAAAACTGCAAACCGGGCTTCCACACTGCGGGAGCCCCGAGCTGGAATTAAGTGCCTCCTGGCACGCAAGACTGGATGCGGCGACGTTGGTGGTGGCGTAGCAAACCTCAGTGAAGGCTGGGGACTATGCTTTCGCTCCCCCCTCGCAAAACTGCAAACTGGACTCTATCAATACTAACTGTGCTCTTGTAACTAGTGACCTCTAGTTGTATAAAGTGAACCTGTACAATTTGTGTGCTGGGTATTAATCCATGTGTGGTGTGATATATATGCATCTATAGAGGGATAGAAGGTATTCCCATGTGAATTCTATTTTGCAAAGCCTACCTCCCTTACCATTGGGCAGAATTTGTTGGATTGCATGTAATGTCGACTAAAGGGTTGATATGCTTTTCCTTCTAGTTTTTGAGGCAGAAGATTCAAGTTAGTTCTCGTCCATTGACAGATTTTAGCTGCTTGTGAAAGGTCTCTTGTGGACCATACCAAAATCTTTTGGTGGTCCAGAAGCACACCCATTGCTTAGCATTGGTTGGCCTTGGCTTACTTCTTGTTCAATATCTCACCTGCCTCTTGTTGCGTGTGTACCTCTCTGGGAGCGTAGTCTCTTTACTATCCTTTTGATTTTGTGAGTTGTATCATTCCACTGCTCACATTTATGAAACTAAAATTTTTAGTTTCAATATACACTCCATGACAGTTCATGTGTTTTCTTTCTCTATCTCGTGTGCTGCTTACCCCCCATAATAGCCATCCTCTGTTGCTTTCCTCTCATCCACCCTCCACCCGCACCCCCATTGCTTCCCTACCCCTCACAGTGTTACAACATTTTAAGTTTGCTTTTTTTGTAGAGCCTGGCACTTTATATTACTGCAGGGTCACTCCTCATTCCAAAAAGTACTTTTGCACAACTGTGTTGCTCCCTCACCACACCCACTCCCCATTGCTTCGCTCACCACCTGTCCCCTACCCCTCGCAGTCATTTACATTTTTTTTTAATTTAACTTTTTTGGGACACATGCTTCTAATAATAAATTGTTTTCACGCAAATAAAATAGATTTTTTTAAATTAACGATGTAAGCGACATCCATTATCTTGGATTACAAAATAACACAAGCATTGAAAATGCAATAGGTCTCGCCTTTGATTAAGTTATAGCCATTTGCTTTGCTATACAATACCATTAACAAGCAAATGGCTTTAACTTAATCAAAGGCGAGACCTATTGCATTTTCAATGCTTGTTTTAACATTGTTACACTGTTGCCCTGGCCTTTGTGCTTTTTTCTGCTTCTGCAAAAGAATGCCAGATTCCTCTGGTTGTTTGTGCCACATGTGCTAATTATAGGAATTGCCCTTGCTATATCCTTAAGTATTTTTGAGTTTTGAAAATGTGATACATATACCCTGGCTCAAGAATGAAATACACCCCAAAGAACTTTATTTTTAACTTATTGCACCTCCACAGACAACTGGTTTTTACTACGTTCTGGCCCATCACCAGAAGCAGCTGTGCACTCCTTCACTTACACAACATGGGATAATGAATGTAAATCAGAAGCATAAAACAAAACAAGCAGATTTAAAAACACTTTCAATGAGAAACATAAAACAGTCAACAGTAAGAATGTTTTAGATGATAGCAATAGGATCGCTTCTTGTAACCAATCAATCACAAAATGGTTTCGATTTTCATGTCCAAATATGGGACAAAAAAAGAAGGTCTGGTGACAAATCTCCACATCGTAATCTGCTCTGCTGATAAACCTCGATTGAAAAACACGAGCAGACTAAGCCACGGTTAAAATTAGTAAAAATGCTAAACCTCGCATGTGTGTATCCAGCCCATTACATAATCACCAGGCATCACTCGGTCGTCGAGGACGAACCTATCTCTCTGTCGAGGTAGGCACAATTAGACCATTATTAAAAGTATGACTAAAAGGACCCCAATCATGTCAATATTTTTATTAAGAACCAATCTAGATACTTCAAATGTCAATCGGTAAAAATACAAGAAGTTTTCCATTAAACACCTGCTATCATCTTTTCACAGGGGTTGGTTATAAAAAATTTACAAAATTTTAAAAATCTATTTCGGCCCATCTTTGCTCTCCTTTGGCGGGTACAGCAACGCAGCATCACAGAAGGTGCTACTAGAAACCAAATCAACAGCGAGCAAGAAAAATATAAATACACGCATGAGTAGACACAGTCCTCCACGCGAAAAGGGGGAGGAAATCTCATTTTTATGTTCATACGTCAACAGGGGGAGGTCGGATGCAAATCCTGCACACGGCACGCACAACCCAATGTCTCCACCGTAGCGAATAAAATATGTTTTAAGAGAGTCGACAACGTTAAAACATAGCAGTTTAAGATAAACACAGACACAGCAATGAACGAGGAACCGAGGGCACACGAACACCCGCAAGGCATTGGTAAATACAATGCTCCTGGATGCTGCAAACATATCCCCGGGGAATCCCTCGGTACTGTGTGCGCTGGTGAAGGGAAAAGAATGGTAAACAAAAGCATATGCCGCCGTCGAGAGACAACATGAGGCGAAACGCCGTGTGTGTGCACTGGTGAAGGGGAAAAAATGGTAAACAAAAGCATATGCTGCTGTCGAGAGACAACATTACTGTCCTCGGAGTTTCAGACACTGTCGGTGAAAGGCTATGCCACATTATAATCCGTGTCCTCCCCGTGACTCCGTGCCTGCTTCACAGCTGTTGTGAAGACTTTTCTTATCTGCTTGTTAAATAAACAAGAAGATAAGAAAAGTCTTCACGACAGCTGTGAATCAGGTGAGCCCGTCCAAGTAAAAGCCAAAGGGAGGCAACGAAAAACCCTCCTTTACAATGGGAAGCCAGCGTTTAGCATAAATGCTGACGCTACCCAATGGAAATGAGGGGCGGGGCTTCGAGTCCCCTTCTTGTTTACTATAAGTCTCGAGGCGAGGAGCGCATGCGCGCTCCAACGCCAGCCGAGACCTAAAAAAAAAAACTAGCACCCGTATCATTCTGCATGCATGCAGGCGCGGTGACGAATGCATGAACGTACATCATCACACACATGCCTGCCTACAGAATTACACAGACACTAACCAAGCCTTTTCTCTCTCTCTTTTTTTTTTACAGCATTTCACAGCATCATCATAAAGCATTGATAAAGCCATTAGGGCCACAAGGCAAGACCTATTGGCTTTGTCCATACTTGTTTCAATCAAGGCACTGCTACCAGGCCTAAGGAGAAAGTGTTCCATGCTTAGTCTAAGGCTTTCGTTCTCTTGGAAAGTTTCACTGCCAAGACTGACTCTTGTGTGCCTCACAATGAGTGTTTGCCTGCCTGTTGCTGTGCTTCTTCACATCCTAGTGGGCGTGTGTACATATGCACATCTTCTTCTCTTAATAGAATTCCAGAAGCATTGGAAACTTTGTGTCACTGGGCATGTGATGATGTGCATGTTGCTGGTCAACCTTGAATACTCCAGTGGCAGAAGGCCCAGAAAACAAGAGAAACTTTGTGAGTTGCTGGTGTGGAATAGACAAATGCCAGTGGAGGGTGAATAAGTAGAGTAATAGTGGTATAGTGATGTGTGTCAGAGCCTGCAGATTGTGAAGCATAGGCCTCAATTAACCTGAGGCTGGTAGTGATGAAACTAAGGGTTCGATTTACCTTATAAGCGTGCGCCTATTGGTTGGCAGTGCACCTTTTAGATTTAACATCATCTGAATAGGGGCTCTGCGAAGGATCTTGTGCATTAATACAGTTGCAGGATTATATTTCCATGTGTGTTGATGTTGCCTCCTTGTGAAATGTATTTGCAGTCATGGTCTGGTTTTTATCACAGCTCTGTAACAAACGTTTGAGTGTTCCAGCACGTCTGCCTATACCTGGGGAACCGGTTAATCACTGGATAAACTGGAAAGTACTTTGTTGTGGATATTTGGTGGTAGGTGGTTTTCAGATGACCGTAAGGCAGCTAGTGTCTTTCAATGTGTGGGAGAAAGGGATTCACAATTTTCCATCAGTGGGAATGGCAGTGGCAGCGCCATGAAAAGGGTTGGCTTTTTTGTTTTGGTTATGAGAAGTCTGGAAATTGCTGTTGGAAAGGAAACTCAGATTGTGTTGGAACTGCATGACTTTTTCACTGTCAAAGGAGAAATAAAAAAAATGAATTAAGTGGGGCGCATTCTGTGCTCCCTGTTTCTGGAATAAACCTTCCCCTTCCCTCGCCTACTATGCCACCCTTCTCACTCACCTTCCCAACCCACCCACAGATCCCCACACACGTTTATCACCTACTCACAGCAGGTGCTAAATGTATGTATTAAAACCATATGGAATTGAGAATGTGGTGTGATTTTATGTCCCAAAAAATCAGCCCCAAGCAGGTAATACCCCATCCCATGGAGATTTACCTATAATTGCACAGTGCTGGTGTGGATTTACGGCACGGTAACAGTAAAACCGCATGTGATTTTACCACTACCCAAGTACTGTGCAACTTTGAATCAGGCCCATTGTGTTTTCTTACGGATATGTGACTATGGCAAACTTATCAGTGTATAACTGAGTTTTGAGTGGTATATTCAGTTGGATGACTACAATCATTTCATTACTTCAAAATGTTCCAACAACGGCCTACACTACTAAAAAAAAGGAAGGCGAACAATCTTGCCTCATGTTTCCCCATACTCTTAATGTCTCTGAGAGTTTCACATTAACTAATCTCCTTGCATAAAGAACCTGATGTAAAGACTGGATCAAAGGAATGGACCATGGACCAAACTTCTTCTGTTTCACTAGGCCCTGGAGAATCTTGGCAAATGCTTGAGTGGAGGCTTCCTTTGCTTCTGGAAGTATCACATCACCACTAATAAGGTCAGCCTCTGCCCGTTCAAAGAGTGCAGCAATGGTGGTTTCGCATTTGACCATGTCTTGCCCGAGAGCAAATCCATGCTGAAATTTGCAAACTGTGTAAGAGACTGATTAATGACAGACGATTAATTAAAGGTTTTGCACATATCTTCCCTTACTATTTAAGGAGGAGTTTAGATACAACATGGCCTGTTTGATCAAGTTTGCGTGTATGTTTGGGATTAGTGTACTACATGCCTCCTCAAAAGATGGAGTCAAAGCCAAAATACTGATGCAACTGAAAGCATGAGGAAACAGTGGGTTTACAAGTCACCACATTTTTTATACAACTTATAATGTATTCAGTAAGAGCCAGTTATCTTGGCATTAGAGAGCAGTGCGATAGCACCTGGGATGAGAAATAGTTTTTAAGTTCAACTGTCTTGTACGGAAGAGATAGGACTAAAATGTTACTGTTGATGAGAGCAACAAGATACCCAGCTATTGCGCTTTGATCACTAAACAAATTGAAAGCATTGACACTTATTAAAAGGCCAATCTGTTTATAAGTGTTTCCATTACTAGCAATGCAAGGAAATTATAAGTCTTATCGGTATGTTCATACAAAGACAACTTATGTTGAGTCACTTGATTATTATGTTGATTACCTAAATGAGCATTTTCCTGAGCTTTCTGGTATAGTGTCCCTTCAAGATTCTGACAGACTATTATGAAATACATGAATGTTTGAAATCTGTTCATAGAAGACTCTGGGCCTTATTATGACTTTAGCGATCTTGGAGCGGGTCCGCCATACAACTGCCCGCTCCGAGAAGGCACAGCAATGGGAGCGTCAAAGGCAGTTCCTGCAGGGCATGGACTGTGAAGTACATGCCCTTAAGAAACTGGGGGTGCATGCAGACAGGGGCGCACAACATGTGCCCCCCCCACATCCACCCCATGGTACTGAGGTACAAGGGGGCACTTTTCATGGCGGTGCGACCGCCATGAAAAGTGTGGCAGTGAGGAAACTCGTAATATACTTAGCGGGCCTCTGCAGCCCCACCAGTAACATTGCGGCCTCAAGACCGCTGCAACACCACTAGAGGTCTCTGATCCCTGACGGTTGCTGCAGTGCCAATGCGGTCCAACCACCAAAGTTCTAATGGGGCGTTCGGACTGCCGGTGCGGCGGAACCCTCACCGCCACCTTGGCTATGGCGGTTATCATCATAATAAGGCCCTCTGTCTAATGTTCTTAATTCACTCACATTGTAACAATCACTGCTTACTTCTAATACAAAATGGCAGGATAGCTGTTATATTATGTTACATTTGAGTTGTAATGCCACAAAGCTTATAACAAGAACAAGCAGATAAGTGTGAAAATAAGTTCCCAGGAAAGAGCACCATCTGGCACATAAAACAATTATTTTGAAGGCTAGCCTTTCAACTCTTTTTCTTCTGAACGTTCCATCCTGAAAATCTAGTTATTAGCTGATAAGGAGACACTTATCCTGGAGTGCGCATCCACTGCATGCTGGAGTTCAGTACAGTAGATCTGGAATCCATCTGCCTGTTACCATGGATATTAAAGCACAAAAGTACATTTGGTAGCGCTTGCATTAAACTGCTTAAAATGTGGCTTCTATTTGAAGGAAACTGCCAGATGCATTTGTGTTTATTTTCACAGGGCAGAATCACATTTACTTCAAATTACCGTCAGCTTGAAGATCTCTTTCATCAGGAGAAGCAAGAGGGAAGGGATTTAAAAATAATTGCGTGACCATGTTTTTGCAGGAATACAATATCCCGAAATGAACATAAAAAGATACTGCAGTTCATGTCGTAGTTCCATAAACGTGTAGAGAAAATCAACAGTAGCCCTATTGGGACAGAGAACCCCCAGTGACTTACACTAACATAACCTTGTATGATGGGTGTACTTTATCCAATACATAATAGTAACATCTTTTATTTACGTACTTGTGAAAAGACAGGGGATCTAGTGAAACAGTGAAACGCTAAAAAGTGATGTTTATTATCGGAAAAATGGAGAAAAAATAGGAATTTAGGGGAATATTATCAAGACAGGCGATAAAATTATCGCCGCTTTAGCGGCAGAAATCTGACGCTAAAACGGCGATAATGGGCTTGTTAATATGCTCTATGGAATTCCAATTGAAGCCCATGTTAGATGTCCTTCACATCTAACATGGGTTTCAATTGGAATTCCATGGAGCATATTAACAAGCCCATTATCGCCGTTAAAGCGGCGATAATTTTATCGCCTGTCTTGATAATATGCCCCCTGAGGCGAGAAAAGAAGTGTTAATAATAACGCTCATTTTTATGAAGGTTACAACGCATACTAGAATTAGCAGGGCTTCCTGTCTGCTATTAATTTATACCAATTTTTTAGGACACTAATGCCTCTGACAATATTTTTTAGTTCATTCTTTACAATTTTCTTTTTCCCCAGGGATGTTCTTTGTGATGTATTATCCTACAGTCCTTCTTTTCTGGATTTGATAGGCAGTCGCATTCTGAAAGGCAGTATTACACCTAATACACATGCCACTCGTTCTATAGATAAGGCAGGGCCTACATGATCACAAGAGGGTCATGGGAGGGGTACTTTTTGAAAGGTGTGGAATGGTCAAATGGTTAATAGGTTAGAAGTCTCAGTGACACCGCTCAAAGATGATGAGACAAAGTGCTTTTTTTGGATTTTCTAATGCACCAGACGTCACCTCAGCTGCCTTAGAAGGCAATGACAGAGAATAAGAGAAAAAAGGGTATACATATTAAAGACAGTTTGAAGGTGTGAAGTTCCATAATTTTTTTTTTGAGTTTTGAAAATAAGTTTATTGAGAAAACAAATGATGCAATACAGTACAATATAAAGGGGTGTAGGAAAAAAAATATACCAATGTTAGAATGAAAAAGAAAGCATTGAAACATCATTAAATATAACAATTTAACCTACATTTACAAAAAGCGACCATACATCAAAAAGACGATTCAGGCAAGGAAAAGATAATATCATGACATAGCCAGAAAAATATCATAGTTATGGAATATCAAGGAGGACGATCAACCTCTTGTTGAGCTGGAGACAACGAAAAGGAGCGTTGAACACTATGATAAAAAAACTGCGTAACAGGTGACCATATAATGGAGCGTTTCAAAGATAAATGAATGGGATGAATGCAAGCAGTATCCAACCTATGATGATAACAGACTGCATACCACCAAGCCTGAAAAGATAATTTTGTAAAGTCTTGCCAATTTTTCGTGATCTGTTGGAATGCAACTGCCAGCAGCATGTCCACAATCCTAGTGTTGGAGGTATGATTCTCCCAAATGGGGGATAAACTTCCCAGAAATACATGTGTAAAAGAGAGAGGAAAATGGGAGTTAAAAATAGAAATTATTTGATTCCAAACGGATAGCCAAAAACTATAAAGATGAGGACAGGACAAAAGCATATGTTTCAAATCAGCAATTGGCGAGGAACTGGACCAACAGGTGTCAGGAACAGCAGCATGGTGTGTGTAGTGCAGCTGGGTGTAGCAAAAGCCTATTATAAACACAGAATAATGTCTGTGTGACATTCGCTGCCCTAGATGTCTTTCTAATTTTGACCCACAGTTTATTCCACAGGGAAGAAGGCCAGTCAACCTCAAGATCCGTTTCCCAAGACAATTCAACTTTGGTCTTTGGTCGGACGGAAGGGGGTGGGACATAAATGAGAATAAATACTAGATGCTTTGGGAGACGAAAGTAAAAAAGAGCGTAGACTGTTAACTAAGGGAGGTATTGGGTGCAAATGAATACGGTTATAAGCAGCGGAAAGCGCTTGCGAAATTAAGTGATATTTAGACTGAAAGGAAGGGGGTAAGTGAAATTGCTGACTGGCTTCGGAAAAGGATAAGATCCTATGTTGTGAGAATAATTGATGCGTCCAAAATAAACCTTTATCTCTCCAAGACTTCCAATAGAAGGGTTTCCCAGCAATTAAACTAGAAGTGTTATACCATAAAGAGGAGTGAAAAAAGAGTTTAAATCTGTAGGAGGTAAGGGTGGATAGGATCCCAAAAGTTTACATGTGTACTTGGAGATGGGGGTAAGTAGGGAAGCTGGTTTGCGTGTAAAGGAAAGAAATTCTGTAAAGGAAAAAGGGGAAAGAAAGGAGCGTTCAAGCAAAACCCAGGTGGGACAGTCAAGTGAAGAATCAAGAAGCCATCTCGAGGCTTGACGAAGTAGGAAAGATCTATGGTAGGTAGGGAAATAGGGGTAATTAACCCCTCCTTCCGTTTTAGGTTTAAGCAAACGGAGCAAGGACATGCGTGTTTTTTTTATTCCATAAGAAGGATGATAATACAGAGTAAATTTTTTTGAAAAACTGTAACGGAATGGGGAGAGGGATATTAGAAATAATAAATAAAACTAGGGGAGCCAGCATCATTTTAATGGTGTCTAAACGACCCCACCAGGAGAGGTATAGTGGGTGCCATTTAGCAGTCAATGAGGAAATTTTTTGAAGACAATTATCCATACACAGAGAGAGCGTTGAAGAGGGTGAAGAAGTAAAGTGGAGGCCCAAATATTTAATATGATGCGAATTCCAGGTGAAATTCGAGGAGCGAAAATCATCCTAAAGTGTTTATTTGGTAATAGGCAAAATTTCACATTTGTCGCGGTTAAGCTTATAGCCAGAGACAGTTGCAAAAAGGTCTACTTCCTGAAAAAAAGGCTGGAACAGAAAACTGAGGATCGGAAAGATATAATAAGATGTCGTCAGCGTAAGCAGCTAATTTGACATGGGAATCCTTGTACTCAAATCCTTTTATTTCCACATTCTGTCGGATCCTAGACAAAAAAGGCTCCAAAGCTAAATTAAAAAGAAACTGGGATAATGGGCAACCTTGACGGACCCCTCTTTTAAGTTCAAAATATGGGGAAGAGGTACCATTGACAAAGATGGCTGCCCTAGGGTCCGAATAAAGAAGGGAGATGTAAGAAATAATCAGAGGGCCAAAACCAAACCATTCCAACGTATGAAATAGGTCAAACGCCTTTTCCGCATCTAAGGCTATCGCAGCCAAAGAGTGGGGCAGGTGCGGGGCTTTTGACAGAATATTAAAAAAAAGACGGGTATTTTCAGAAAGTAGGCAACCCTTTACAAAGCCTGCTTGTTCTGCGCCTAATAGCTGAGGGAGAAAAGATTCAAGTCGAATAGCCAAAGCCTTAGAGAAGATTTTATAGTCAATATTTACAAGAGATATAGGTCTATAATTTTTACAGTACTTCAAATCTTTCCCGTCCTTGGGGATCAAACAGATAAGTGCTTCTAGAAAAGAACCTGAAGATTTCCCAGACAGTGCGAAAAGATTCAGAAGATTAAGTAATTTAGGGAGGAGGATGGGAGTGAAATGAGTAAAAAAATTCGACGGTAAATCCATTGGGACCCGCGGCTTTGTCCTTCGTAAGTAATTGTAAAGCGTTAAGAAGTTCTTGTTGTGTTAAGTCAGCCTCTAGTGGGGTAAAGACAATTTGAGTGTCAAAAGATTTGTGAATACCTGATAGAAAGTCTGTAATGTGTGAGTTTGATGGTATGTGCTCGGGAGAATATAATAATTTATAAAAGAGGAGGAATTCATGTAATATTTCGGGGTCTTTAGTGTGTAGGGTGTTATGATCATCAAAGATAGCTTCAATATCCAATTTATTATGCGTAACTTTTAAATAATTGGCTAAAAGCTTGCCCGCCTTGTTTTGCCCACCATAATACTTAGCACTGGATTCCAGCAAATATAGAGAGGAGTTGTCGGTAGAAGCCTTATAAAATTGAAATTTTTTGTCAATAAGTTCTGAAAGGCAACTCTTAGATTTTGAGGAGTAATAGGTGTGTTCTAGCCTCTTTATCTCAGCCAAAAGATCATTGGTAGCCTTTCGGGCCTTTTTGCATTTTCTAGAAACAAAGCCAATTATGAAATCTCCGGCTGCTGCTTTAAACGCATCCCAGACCACTGAAAAGGGAAGAGCATCAATCTGATTGATTGAAAAATATTCATTAAAAAAGGAAATAAAAGAGGAATGAAAGTTTGTATCAAGAAGAAGTGAATTATAAAACCTCCATCTTCTGAGTTTAGTATCTTTGGGGGGCATATCCAAAGAAATAGAGATAGGGGCTTGGTCTGAGAGCAATATAGAGCCAATACCAGCACTTCGCAAGGATTGAGAAATAGTGTGAGAAACGAAAAAATAATCTAATCTGGATTGGGTATGATGAACTGGGGAGAAAAACGTAAATTCTCTAGTAGTGGGATCACATTCTGCAGGCATCGATAAGCTTATATTGTTGGACAGTTTGAACAAATAGTTTGTGTGCCTTATGCGGTTTGAAGGGAACCAATGAACTTCCATCTGTAAAGGGATCCAACACTTGGTTGCAATCTCCAGCGAGCATAACATTCTCATCAATACAGGAAGAAAGTTGCTGAGACAAAGAGGACCAAAACAGAGGGTCACCATTAGTGGGTGCATAAACATTCAACAAAGATAACGGTGCACCCCTCACTTGAAGTTTAGTGAACAGCCATCTACCTTCATCATCAGACTGTTGAGAGAGTAAATTAGCATGCAAGTGTTTTTGACAAAGAGTAATGACCCCATTATGTTTACCATCACCTGGAGAGAAAACAACATCTCCAACCCAGCTCCTTTTCAGTTTTAAAGACTCGGCGGCATTCAAATGGGATTCCTGCAAACAAACAATATCGGCTCCTAACTGGGAGAGGTGCGTTAAAATACGTTGTCGCTTGATAGGGGAAGACAAACCTCTAATATTCCAAAAGATAATTTTCAGAGACATAAATCCAACAGTAAAATGTCTAACAAGAAAAGGTTGCAATAAACCATTGGAAAATGAAAGTTAAAAAGCGTAACAACCTGTCAATATGAACATAATATGCCAGGAGAGAAAAAATATAAAGACATTAAGATTAAAAGTGAGTTAATAGAATGAAGCCAAGAAAAAGAAGAAGTAAGACTCTTGAACGAAAAGGAAATAGGTAGTAAGAGAGAGCGATATGAGAAAGAGGAGAAAGAAAAAAAGGAAGAGAAAAACATCTGTGAATAGAAGAGGCATTGAAGGGGAGTTGATAGAAAAAAGAAATGCTTGTAGGAAAATGGAATAGTCAACTGGGAAAAGAATGAGAGTAAAGATATGGAGGAAAAGGAGAAGGTGCAACACAAATATGCAAGACAAGGAAAAAGGAAGAAAAGAAATAGAAGGGAAGATAGGAGGGAAGAACCAAAAAGAAGAAACAACATGGGAAAATCGATGAGGAGAAGAAACATACCTACGTCAAGGGACATCACAGAGGGATGGGGGAGGTAAGGCCCCGAGGAGCGAGTGGCGTGTCCCGACTCAACGGAACAAGGACAGGAACAAACCACAATCAATCAAAGAGGGTGAGGGTACATAGGGTAATAAACAGCAAGGGACCTGTCAAGAAAAAAAACAAAAATAAATGTTACTATAAGAGAATAGAGAAATAAGCAAAATAAAAAAATAGATCAAAAACACAAAGTCTTGACTAAATAACTGTTATAGGAAAAAAAGATGAGCTATGATAATGAATAGAACTATGAAAAAACAGTGAAAATAATTCAGCACAATCAACGTGATAACCAGTTAAACAACGTAAGACATTGAGGCTCTCGAAGTGTCCATAGTCTCGGTCGTGCTGAAGTTAATGAAACTCCACAGTTTTAGTGGATCATCATAGGTCATTGTTTATTATTGAAAGTAACTTTGAAGAGGCAAGGGTGGAAAAGTCCATATCTAGCGCCCATGGCAAGTAGAGCAGGCCTCATATTCAAAAATTCCTTGCGACGATTAGCTGTGGATCTGGCATAATCCTGAGCAAAAAATAGTGTAGAGCCAGACCAAGAGGTGTGTTGGTCGTACCTGACTGCAGAGAGTACCTTGAGTAAATCTGTGTACTCGATAAAGTAAAGTATGACCCCTCTCGGTCTCTGAGAGGAGGAGGTGGCAGAGCGTTGATGACCAAGTCTGTGTGCTTGTTGAATGTTAAGGGAAGTTCCTTCAGGCATGTTTAACAACTTAGGAAGAAAAGATTTGAAAAACACTAGAGGATCTGATCCTTCTGAGCCTTCTGGCAGACCATAAATGCGGAAGTTGTTTCTTCTGTTCTGTTTTCCAAATCGTCCACCTGCTGCTGCAATGACAAAATCTGAGACTAGAGAGAGCTGACCTTCTCCTTTCTTTGAGAAAAGGAGGAGACACTTTGTTCCACCATTGTGAGATGATCACTCATCTGCGACCAGTTTTCCATTAGAAACTGCAATTTGGTAGAAGTGTCCTCCATAAAGGGGCGAAGCGCCCTAATCTCTTCCAGTAATACTTCCAGGGATACCGCGAGGGGGCAGCAGGTGGGGAAGGTGGATCTTTTTTTAGTCTTTTGGTGTTAGTTTTACCTGGAGCCGGAGTACTCACAGCCTTGGGAGGAGAAGCTTTGGGAACTGGGTCGAGCGAGTTATCCATCCTGCGAACTCAGAAAAAATTCTAGAGTTTTTAATGAACGCATACGTGATACGTGAAGAAGAGAGTTCCAACTTTTTCAGTCTTCCCATCAAAAAGGCTCAAAGGTGATGAACATCCCATATGAAAGTCAAGGAAGTGCTATGATGAGGCACGATATTACTGTACTCTACCAGAACCAAGGCTATACCATATGAAGGGGTAATAAAAAGTAGAGCCGTATATATAGGTCAGAACGAGCAATGTGACCAGTTGAAAAAAAATTAAAAGGTGAAGAAAAAATTCATACTGATATATGTATTGCTCGTTTTGTTGAAGCAATGCCTAAACAGGCATATTAACATCAATTGAAATAGTTGTAATTATAACATTGTTTTCAAAAGTTGAGAAAAAAAAAAGCGTAACACTTGCATCTGGTCTGAAAGCACAGCAGCTGAGGCGCATAACATATATTCCAGGCGCTAAAACCAGGGCCCCACCAGGCTCAGTGACAAGAAAAGGATTCAGAAAGCTGATGTCAAGAAAAACACCTCAACAAACCTGCTCTCCAAGCTCAAGAGGTTGGGCAAGCACAGAATATTCAAAGTCTCGCTCCAAATTGACGTTCAAAACAGAGCCTGGTAGAAACAGCACTGAAAAGTACACTGTGAGGCGTGAAGTAAAAAATTAGAAAGACAAAAACAGTCCAACATAAGGCTCCACAAGTATTAAGGCTCCATTGTGCCAAATGCTGAAGTTAGCAACGGAGGAAACTCGCCAAAAGCGTGTGCGCGCCACAAAGCTCTCCTTGGTATTTCTCCTCACAGAGAGAGTGTCGCTGCAAAATGGGGGCCATGATCAGTGCCGCTAAAATGCAGAATGCGACTTGCAGAGTTTCCGACCTTAGAGGCTGCAGAGTCCCGAAAAGCAGCCCGCCGCCGCAGAATATCTTCCGACGTCCAGAACCGCTCACCAGTGAAGGAATGAGAGGTACAAAATGCGGTTGCTCCGTCCCGTCCCTCGGAGCCTCACCGGAACGCCGCCATTCCTATCGGGCGCTAAGCCACGCCCCCGAAGTTCAACATATTTGACGTGATGCTTTACATGACATTGTATTGTATGTCATATGGCTACATTCAAAGTCCTAACTTAAACATGTAATTACCTGAATGCTTTTCAGCTGAGACAGAAATCTGATATATTATTGTTTGCCTTCAAAAGAGGCGCAAGGTTATAGATGGACCGCTTTATAAAGACCTAGTGGTCAACATCTAGGTTTAAATGCATTTTAGGGCCCCATCAGAGTGCTGCAATTTTAGTTTATGAACTTATAGTTATACTATGGTGACCCGGTTCGAGTTTGGGTCACTCATCACTACAATGTTGGTTACACCGACAATGACAGCGCATTTTATGATTATACATGTAATAACGATGATTAGATACATTGATGTGGCTTTTGGATCCTATCTGAACTGTTTATTTAGATTAACAAAATGATACAAACGGTTCTGTCGGGTAAACAGTATTACTTCTAGCAAAAAACCTTCATTGGTTTGTTTGTACGAAGATTAATCAGGACTAACACACATAAAGACCATAAATAGTATTTGGACTACCACCTGTTTCCGGACACCACAAATGTGGGCAATGCAAGGCATGTGACCTTTGCCAAGAGGGGACTAGCTTCACATATGAGAACAAAACATACAAATTGCCCCACTTCACCAATTGCAATAGCTCGCATGTTATATATGCCATTCTTTGTCCCTGTGGTCTGATCTATGTAGGACAAACCATCCAGAAAGCAAAGGCTAGAATTCTTCAGCATACGAGCAGAATAAGGTGCAAAGTGCAAGGCGCACCCATGGTCGAGCATTTCATGACACACAATCACTCTCCAGACAGTATTAAATGGTGGATCCTAGAGAAGGTTAGCCCTAATGTTAGAGGATGCGCAATCTCTGTGGCCTTAAACTACAAAGAATGTAGATGGATCCATTCGCTCAACTCGGTACAGACCGGGCTGAACGAAATCGAGGAGACTGCGAGGCAGATGGGGCAACTTTAGCTTATTAATCACCAGATGTATTCTATTATGTTGCATCCCTCTGATTACCGTATAAATTTTGAGAACCCCAAGTAACTGCTACATGTTGGCGCGTTACTTTGTTGTATATGTTCTTGCTTGCCCGACTCGGTACAGACCGGGTTGAACGACATTGAAGAAACTGTGAAGATGTTGTGACAACTCTGGCCTCGCAAACCTTCCAATGTATTCCATTATGTCTCAGACTAAGTTTTCTAGATTACTGTATTACTTTAGTAATCCAAGTATCCGCAACATGTTGGCGTGTTACTCTTTGGTGAATGCTTTTAAACGTAACTTTTACAAATCTGTGTGTAATGCTTTTAATACATGAATAGTCTGTATGTATGATACTACAATACATGCAGAAAAGTCCTGGCTGTATTAAAAGGCAATGTTTTAACATCAATCATATGATTATTTAGATTCTACGATCGTGGTATATGTTTATTGAAGACACTTGAAACAGAGCCACTATTGGATTAATTTAATTTATGAACTTGGGACTATCTATCCCTCCTATATGTATATTTTTCATATCAACCGCGACTGTTGAGATTGCACTCTCACAAAGATAGAGGACACCGCGGGCTAACACAATGCTTAATTCTCATGAGCCGAGCACCATAATTGTTTACTAGGTAACAAGCGGTATTTCACTTTCATATACCGCGACTTATTCACACCAGCCTCACTAGTCTCCGAATCTTTTCGGATTCCGCGCTCGATTATGAGACCGCCGTTAACACTAATTTATTCAGGAATTTGTGTTATTTAATTAATCACTCACTCCGGAGTAGGTTCGCGCACGATAGGCGTCTCCTAGCAACGAACGCTTGACGTAGTTGCTTACGCCACGTGCATCTAATCCAATCAGGAATTTGTGCGATTCAATCACCCATTCCCGACTAGTTTTCCCGCACAACGAGCGTCCCCTAGCAACGAACGCATGACGCGGTTGCTCACGCCACGTACACGCGCCTCATTCAGTCATTTAATTGACAGCGTCTGTCAAACACTCGCCGACAGATTCTTCTAGAGACAGGACGCTTGCCTGCGCTCGCTCAGACATGAAGTAGTTGCTCCCTGCCGGGCCGACATTTAAGGTGAGCGGAGATTATCTCGATCTAGACACCTTGCCCCACTCGATCTAGACACCTTGCCCTACTTGATGGTCTTATATGAGACTAAGTTCCCGTTATATTTTATTTCACAGGACCTCAGTGTGATTCGCTCGTTCTGAGGACATTAGACTTTTGCTGCCCATGCCCCCTTGCCGCCTTGGAAGAGATTCATTCCCTTGTGCGGGTGAGTCCCTTTTCATTCATATCATTTCTGCTCACCAAACAGACCTTTTGGTATGGTATGGTTCTGACTGATTTCCACTTGTCCATACAGAACTTCAGGGGGATCACTAATACGACATAGAGGTTACCCAACTCCATGAATTTCCTCCTTTTGAACAAATTTGGAGAGAGAATATATCCTATTACCGGGTGAGTTTACCAGCGCATTTCCGGTATTTCCTTTAATTGACAGCCATTCTAGGGCCATGTCTTACACAGTTTTATTCACTCGATTAGACTCCTAGCCACGTCTTACAGGAGACAGTTGCTCCTGTTTGCTCATCTGTCTACCCCGCCCCAGGAGCTACGTTGGGCTCCTTTTTGGTGAGTTTTCACCTTGCATGCGTTGAATTTTCACGGCATCCATATTCCTGAACACACTTGACCATATTCCTTATTTCATAGGCTGTCACTCCCTGTCCTGATGAAGACCCGTATTGACTAGCTAGTAACGCTACCTTGGGTTGAAACGTCGACATTCTTTCAAGGATCAGTTGAAAAGACTCTGCATAAAGACTTATTCAATCCGTCTGCAGACTGTTTCAAATATTTGCTTTTCTGGCCTTTGTAAATTATCGATACCTCCATAAGTCACACTGTATATATTACGCACCTTTCACCACAGCACTGAGCACTATATGTCACTTTGTCACAAATATGTTTCACGTTTATTTTTTGACAGCCATTGTAAGTAGTTATTCATGAATGATGCAATTCATAAAGCTGTTTTGAATACTATTTATGGTCTTTATGTGTGTTAGTCCTGATTAATCTTCGTACAAACAAACCAATGAAGGTTTTTTGCTAGAAGTAATACTGTTTACCCGACAGAACCGTTTGTATCATTTTGATAAACTGCCCAGGTTCTGAGGGATACTGGGTTACCCCATTGTGATAATAATAAGTTGAGTGCAGGTTCATACCTGCGAGGGTTTCTAACTCTCATTCATTGTTTTGTAATAATTTGTCAGTTGTATTGTGTTTGTATTATTGTAGTATTTCTGAGAAGGAAACTCTGTCATATAGCGAAGATTATATAGCGAAGCTAATACAAGATCAAGGTGCTTCGAATTTTCTTCTAGGCTCAGACAGAGTATCAGTTGACTCAGGTCTTAACGAGAAATTGGCCAAAATTGAAAGACTAGAAAAGAAACTAATTAGAGCACGCCTTCACGGGCACGTACTAACTAAGTACTTGCAATCCAATATAATTCCCAAAGGATTGCAAGTACGTAATGAACCAGCCATTTTTATAGACATCCCCAAGTTTAGGGAAGGATTCAGCTACGTAGCCAATAACTGTTCTAGACACTGGATGGTTCTTGGTGTTGAGACTGCGATTGAGTACGTTAAAAAACTCACGCAAGAAATCTCTGACCTTAAGAAGGAGATTCTTGAGGATAGAGCTCTTTCTAATGCCAGAGAAGCCCTTGAGCGGGCTGAAAAAACATTGGCAGAGTTTAATACAGTCACATTGAACAGGAAGTTGGATAAATTAGCTAAGGATATAAGGAGTTACGACAAGAACAATACATATCCCTATTTATCGGACGTCTATTACCAGCAGGATAGTCAGGGCTTTTTCTCGAATAAAAGCAGACAGGGCCCCAGGAGATTTAAGACATTCTCAGATTCTTCATTTGGTAGTGGCTCAGACACGGATTTAGACAGACCCTCCACTAGTTATCAAGGTAATCAAGGTAATCAGGGCCCCAATTTTTTAGGGGAAGGTTACCGCCAGACCAACAGGGGAGGTGGCAAGGCGCAGAACTGGGAAAGACCAAGGAGTTGGAACAGAGGCAGGAACACACAGCAGGGAACATCGCGTGTCCGCTTCTACCAACCAGAAACACACGGGGAAATCTCCACTCGGAGACAAACCTACAGGTGGTAGAAAACCAGAGAACTAGTGTTAATAACATTCAGACACAGAGTGCCTTCATCAGTATTGACAATATGAACAACGAAGCTTTGTTAGCTAATTCTCACCACAGTATCAATTTGAGAACACAGAATGAAAGGACACATCAGAATACGATGAGCATTGCCATTGCAGACAGCATTGACATCTTAGCACCACAGATAGCTATAACTGGCAACACAGACATCATTGACACCTCAGCACCTCAGATAGCTATAACTGGCCCTATTGACACAATAGATCAGACGGAATGTACAAACAAAAACAATATCACTACAATTGACCATAGAGAACCAATAATTAACTTGTCAAACCACAGCTTGACCGATGCTGAGAGAAATGTTCTCACCAAAGGATTGTCCTTTGTGCCTACTGTTATACCTGACTCATTTCAAGTGAAACTGGAGCTCCAACACTTCTTTCGCAAGATCAGACTGAAATACTATTTCAGCAAAAACACTTTTAATCCAGGATCATCGGCGACGAGTTTTAGGCCTGCCTCCACTTTCACTCCAAGTGCTTACCAAATAAGTGAGAAGATTCTAGCATTTGAGAAGATTGTTCTCCAAGAGACCATGCAACTTTTGGATGGAAGAAAGTATATACAATATAACATCGACAAGGAAGAAAAGCTGGCACTGCGCTCCCTGAGCTGCAATGACTCCATCGTTATCAAAGCAGCAGATAAGGGCGGAGCTGTGGTATTGCAGAATACTAGGGACTATGTGGAGGAGATAGAACTTCAATTGGGAGATTCGGAAAGTTACCAACTAACCAGAAGAGATCCGACCCCTACAGTGCAATCATTGATTCAACAGGTGCCCAAGTACGGATTGGATTGTGGTTTCCTGAGTCAACATGAACATGATTTCCTTAATAAAAAAGAACCTCGAATCCCCACAATCTACACGTTACCTAAGGTGCATAAGCGGCTAGTCAAACCACCAGGTAGACCGATTGTCTCTGGTTGCGGATCAATCTTGGAACCACTGAACAAGTTTATTGACCATTTTTTGCAACCCTGGGTCCCAAAGACAAAATCCTTTGTTAGAGACACTATGCACATTATACAACTTTTGGAGGGGCAGGAATTTGATACACAAACACAACTGCTTGTAACACTGGATGTCTCTTCACTGTATACTTCAATCCCTCAAGATAAAGCGTTGGAGGTCATCAGAACCACCCTGGATGAACGACAGAGACCCCATTGGATTCCAACTGATTTCTTGATTACACTCTTAGAGATCGCAATGAAAAAGAATTACTTTGTTTTCCAGAAACAGTTTTACTACCAGTGTAAAGGAGTGGCGATGGGAGCCACATATGCGCCGAGCTTGGCGAATATCTTTATGGACCACTATGAAGAGGAGCACTTGTACAGCCACCAAAATCCATACCTCAACCAGATTGCGGTATGGAAACGTTACATCGACGACGTCATCATGGTGTGGTCTGGTGACAACATAGAGTTGAATAACTTTCATGAGTGGCTAAATGCCAGGTCCAATGACATTCAGTTTACAATAACTAGTAACAACGAGTCAATAGATTTCTTGGATCTCACTTTTCGAGTGGAGGAAGGGCTCTTGTACTGTGACCTCTATCGCAAGCCCATGGAAAGAAATACACTGCTAAGATACAACTCACACCATCCTCGTAATCTGAGAGACAATTTGCCCTACGGACAATACCTGAGACTAAGAAGAAACTGTACCCGAAGAGTTGATTTCTTTAAAGAATCTGATATCCTCACAAATCGTTTGAAGGAAAGAGGTTATCCCACGGGTTTGCTCAAACGAGCAAAAAAACGCGCTTGGTACTGTCCACGAGACCAACTGTTGGAGGTCAAAGCTAAAGACACTGAAAAAAACCATATCGTCTGTGTCACGACATTCAATACCAAAAGTAATGACATCAAAAAAATCGTAAAGAAATACCGGAACCTGGTAGCAAGCGAGCTTATGACTCAGCAGGACCCCATCTTTGCATTTAAGCGGGGCAAAAATATCAAGGACACTATAGTAAGAGCATTTCTTGAACCACCAAAACAACCTGACCTAAGGAACTACTTTGGACTACCACCTGTTTCCGGACACCACAAATGTGGGCAATGCAAGGCATGTGACCTTTGCCAAGAGGGGACTAGCTTCACATATGAGAACAAAACATACAAATTGCCCCACTTCACCAATTGCAATAGCTCGCATGTTATATATGCCATTCTTTGTCCCTGTGGTCTGATCTATGTAGGACAAACCATCCAGAAAGCAAAGGCTAGAATTCTTCAGCATACGAGCAGAATAAGGTGCAAAGTGCAAGGCGCACCCATGGTCGAGCATTTCATGACACACAATCACTCTCCAGACAGTATTAAATGGTGGATCCTAGAGAAGGTTAGCCCTAATGTTAGAGGAGGCGCAATCTCTGTGGCCTTAAACTACAAAGAATGTAGATGGATCCATTCGCTCAACTCGGTACAGACCGGGCTGAACGAAATCGAGGAGACTGCGAGGCAGATGGGGCAACTTTAGCTTATTAATCACCAGATGTATTCTATTATGTTGCATCCCTCTGATTACCGTATAAATTTTGAGAACCCCAAGTAACTGCTACATGTTGGCGCGTTACTTTGTTGTATATGTTCTTGCTTGCCCGACTCGGTACAGACCGGGTTGAACGACATTGAAGAAACTGTGAAGATGTTGTGACAACTCTGGCCTCGCAAACCTTCCAATGTATTCCATTATGTCTCAGACTAAGTTTTCTAGATTACTGTATTACTTTAGTAATCCAAGTATCCGCAACATGTTGGCGTGTTACTCTTTGGTGAATGCTTTTAAACGTAACTTTTACAAATCTGTGTGTAATGCTTTTAATACATGAATAGTCTGTATGTATGATACTACAATACATGCAGAAAAGTCCTGGCTGTATTAAAAGGCAATGTTTTAACATCAATCATATGATTATTTAGATTCTACGATCGTGGTATATGTTTATTGAAGACACATGAAACAGAGCCACTATTGGATTAATTTAATTTATGAACTTGGGACTATCTATCCCTCCTATATGTATATTTTTCATATCAACCGCGACTGTTGAGATTGCACTCTCACAAAGATAGAGGACACCGCGGGCTAACACAATGCTTAATTCTCATGAGCCGAGCACCATAATTGTTTACTAGGTAACAAGCGGTATTTCACTTTCATATACCGCGACTTATTCACACCAGCCTCACTAGTCTCCGAATCTTTTCGGATTCCGCGCTCCATTATGAGACCGCCGTTAACACTAATTTATTCAGGAATTTGTGTTATTTAATTAATCACTCACTCCGGAGTAGGTTCGCGCATGATAGGCGTCTCCTAGCAACGAACGCTTGACGTAGTTGCTTACGCCACGTGCATCTAATCCAATCAGGAATTTGTGCGATTCAATCACTCATTCCCGACTAGTTTTCCCGCACAACGAGCGTCCCCTAGCAACGAACGCATGACGCGGTTGCTCACGCCACGTACACGCGCCTCATTCAGTCATTTAATTGACAGCGTCTGTCAAACACTCGCCGACAGATTCTTCTAGAGACAGGACGCTTGCCTGCGCTCGCTCAGACATGAAGTAGTTGCTCCCTGCCGGGCCGACATTTAAGGTGAGCGGAGATTATCTCGATCTAGACACCTTGCCCCACTCGATCTAGACACCTTGCCCTACTTGATGGTCTTATATGAGACTAAGTTCCCGTTATATTTAATTTCACAGGACCTCAGTGTGATTCGCTCGTTCTGAGGACATTAGACTTTTGCTGCCCATGCCCCCTTGCCGCCTTGGAAGAGATTCATTCCCTTGTGCGGGTGAGTCCCTTTTCATTCATATCATTTCTGCTCACCAAACAGACCTTTTGGTATGGTATGGTTCTGACTGATTTCCACTTGTCCATACAGAACTTCAGGGGGATCACTAATACGACATAGAGGTTACCCAACTCCATGAATTTCCTCCTTTTGAACAAATTTGGAGAGAGAATATATCCTATTACCGGGTGAGTTTACCAGCGCATTTCCGGTATTTCCTTTAATTGACAGCCATTCTAGGGCCATGTCTTACACAGTTTTATTCTCTCGATTAGACTCCTAGCCACGTCTTACAGGAGACAGTTGCTCCTGTTTGCTCATCTGTCTACCCCGCCCCAGGAGCTACGTTGGGCTCCTTTTTGGTGAGTTTTCACCTTGCATGCGTTGAATTTTCACGGCATCCATATTCCTGAACACACTTGACCATATTCCTTATTTCATAGGCTGTCACTCCCTGTCCTGATGAAGACCCGTATTGACTAGCTAGTAACGCTACCTTGGGTTGAAACGTCGACATTCTTTCAAGGATCAGTTGAAAAGACTCTGCATAAAGACTTATTCAATCCGTCTGCAGACTGTTTCAAATATTTGCTTTTCTGGCCTTTGTAAATTATCGATACCTCCATAAGTCACACTGTATATATTACGCACCTTTCACCACAGCACTGAGCACTATATGTCACTTTGTCACAAATATGTTTCACGTTTATTTTTTGACAGCCATTGTAAGTAGTTATTCATGAATGATGCAATTCATAAAGCTGTTTTGAATACTATTTATGGTCTTTATGTGAGTTAGTCCTGATTAATCTTCGTACAAACAAACCAATGAAGGTTTTTTGCTAGAAGTAATACTGTTTACCCGACAGAACCGTTTGTATAATTTTGATAAACTGCCCAGGTTCTGAGGGATACTGGGTTACCCCATTGTGATAATAATATTTAGATTAACAAGCATGGGAATGGAAAACACAAGAAAAGTTCAAATAAATGGACATGTAATTGTGGTATTACATCCAAGTCACAGGAGAGTACACCTTGTTCTCTGAAGTACATTAACATTCTAGAAGAACAGATTTGATATTGGGTTCAAAGATTGCATAATGAAGGTACATTAGTGCATCCCATGACATGTGCATATCAAAGTCCAGTTGAACTGTGCATGTCTTTTCTTAGTACCGACACTGAGGCTTAGCTGTAGCAATTTGATCTCTGTCTTAAAGACATGTTGCTTATCTCACAAATGCAAGATAACAAATTGATCAGGGACCTTGATGCCTTAGAAGGGCTCACTCTTATTGTGGTGGAAAGTAAGTCTGATGGAGCATTGAAAAGCACATTGACCTCTGTGACCTCAACCATAACATCTAAGTTGCAATCAGCAGAGTTGTTCCCCTCACTGGTTCTTTTCACCATCTACCATCAGGCAGAGTTGCACTCTGAATTGGAGAATTTGATTTCTCTTTTTAGATCATTTGGGCCATATGCTTACAGAAGATGCTGTACAGCCTGCCACAGGCATCTATAATATTTTAAATGACAATGCATTTGCAGTCTTGTGTCAGTCATGGTATAACCATCCAAGGTACATTTATTTCTGGAAAGCACAGGAGGGCATCAAGATGGAGGACTATGTGAGGTTTTAAAGAATCTAGCTAGTAGTTGACACAAAATGAAGAGAAAGGGCGCCAGAATCATGCAAAGAACAGTATATTATGTACTTAATCTGGTGATGGAGTAGAGCTGAACAAGTTGTATGTAACCAAGGACAAAGGGAGGGTATATCTGATTCGGTGTTTTTCACAGTGGCTACATCAACTAACAAAGAAGAGTTGCTGGTGCTTACAAAACATGCCAAATCCATGCATCAGTTTTCAGATACATGGAATGTAGGATTGGTTGGCAATGTGAGTCTACTTTGCTTGGTTATATGAATACCCCCAAAATGTTTGATAAATAAAAGAATGACATGACTTTGAGCCAGCCTTGGTGAGTTTTACTTTAAATCTAAAATGGAGTTACACAAGAAGATGTTTATGCCTAGCACAGAGCCCCTTCTCATATGCATAGCGGGTGATGAGTGATACCAAGAGACTTTACTCAAAGGTGGGAGGCAATGGCATTGCCATTGGAGTGCCACAATTTTACAATGCTCTATTGGTTTACCATATGTCATTAATTTGATCCATAAAACACTAATTTATTTGAAGCCTACAGAAGAGACAGAAAGATTGACCCCATTCACTGCCAACTGTTAAGTGCGCATTCGACCTGGACAGAGCATGGAAGTTCTGTGGACGGCTTCACAAAATAGTTTGCCCTTTCTCTGCCTTGGACTAGAGGTGGATGTAAGTGTTAATGCTGGGTAATCATTGTGTGCATTGACTCTGGGTGCTGTTTGTGCATGAGATTTTGCCTATGCGTGTGATCAAGTTCTTGTTTATATTTGTTAGGCTTGATTTGGTGTCTTTTAATGATAATGCCATACAATTTAGTTTGGGTTAATTGTTGAAATTTGTAAGAGCTAAGCCTACAGAGCATTTGCATATTGCTTTATGCAGGTGACAGTCCAATAGAATCATTGAATGGGTCACGAGGTAGTTCAAAGGCAGTATGCAAGTGACTTTGAAAGTGGTCTGGGGTAGTGTGATGAGGCTCTTGCAATGGTTAATGCACATCTTTTGATAACCCATATTGTTGCTGGCCATAGTTCTTTTGAGATGATTCTCTGTTGGGCATCTTTCTATTTCATAGTTGAGTTTGTCTATTTTCTGTGGTATTGATTTGGCCAAAATGATGATGAACAGTAAAGTGAAGACAACACAACAAATGTGTAAGGAGTACTTTGATTGTATATGGGGTGTTTTTAGTTTACATAGGAGTCCTGGGGTTATGCTTTGAGTGAAAATCCATTTGAGTTGGCCAAGACTTGTGTGTATACATGGAGTCATGGTGGGCTCTTATGGTTGCTAAAAATTACAAGACATTGGATGATGGATTAAGGTGGAACAAGAGGAACATTCCACATTTCTTAAGGCATAGTGCTATACGGACACTTTTTCAACTTTTCTTCTAATCATGTGTGGTGCTAATGTAGTAATACAGAAATCTTGTGAATTCAATTTTCTGCAATTCCACAACAACTCTGTTGATACGATGCTTCAATTAATAATAATTTAATATAACCCCATAAATGCTTAAATTGATAAACTGAATTCTCATAGGTTTCAATGAATAACCTCATTGATCAGTTTGTTCAATGGGCAATCCTACTAATCGGAAATTTGCAGTAATACTCCTGGTGAGCAGATGTTTGAACAAATAACCAATTGATTTCATATTTGCATTGCATTGCATTACCTCATTGGCTAGATGTTTTCATGGATAATATTTTATATTATATTAAAATTATTTATATAGTGCTCGTACACCAAAAGGTTTCTTGGTGCTAAGTACTGGAGCTGTAGCCCAGAATGTTATTCGTATGCTTGTGTAAAGAGCCATGTCTTCAAAAGTTGTCTGAATCTGAGATAATCAACAGTCTGTCTGATGTTAGATGGAAGAGAGTTCCAGAACCGAGGGGCCAGTACAGAGAATCTAGTGCATCCTTATCTCTTCTTTTTGAAAGGGGGAATAGTCAGAAGATTGAGATGAGATGACCTCAAATTACAAGAGGGAGTATACTTTAGAATTCAGGAAGAAATAAACTCAGGGCAATTGCTTAGAGAGATTTAAAAATTAGACATCTGTTGCCAGGGTCTTAGCTTTCAAAGATGCAGCAGGTGCAGTAACACCAGGGACCAGAGTGGCAATTGAATACTGATTATTGATATATTTTCCAACTGAAATTGTGGTGGGGGCGGGGGCAGAGCTAGGCCCTTGCTTGCTTGCTTTAGATCCGGTGGTGCCCTGGCTCCGCCGCTGCTAAACCCGTTGATCAGACATTTCAACAGTTGATGCAACTGGATACATTTTTCAATTAATTTAACTTCAAAGTTCCGACTGAAAACGAGCAACACAGGTGATGGAGGGTATTTCCAGTATCAAGTGAAAAGAAGACTATTTTGAATGAATTCCTGTTAATGATGTCTAGCCGAAGTGAAATATTATCGGGAGGTACAAGAAATGAGGAACGTCAACTGTAATCATGCAGTGAGGACAAAGTAACATAAGGGCATTCGTCCCATGTGCCCCGTGCAGGTCAAACATTCAGGGGTATTTTTTATCGCAAACTGCTGCCAAGCAAAAGCGCAACTATAGCTGGCAATGACACGGTTGTTGTGAGACACATCACAAAACACCATCCTATATCTTGTTATAGTCTTTTTAACACATGATGTATGGAAACATGATTGATGGTGTATATTGTATATGTTAAGACATATTTTGTCAAAGTAATTAGAAGGTTAACTGCCTGACGGAATTCATTATCCTATTGACAATATGTCAGACTCATCAGATGAGTAAGTCTCATCTCAGCGAACAGGAGTTTGACTGATCACTTCATTGATTGCCCCCGCCTCTACTGCTCTCGTTTGCAAGTTCAAAGGTCGCATGCTATTCGCGTGTTAACACAGTAACATGCAGTCTTTGGCTTAAAACGGCTTCTAGCCTATCCACCAGCTCACCCCCCCTCCCCCCCCCCGCCGCCTCCCCTTCTAAAGCGGCGTATCCCCTGTAGCTTTATCCTCGTCGCTCTACTCCTTTTGATATCCTGCTGTCTTCATTTTGCCCTCAGTTTTCTATTTTCCTTCCAACACTCCCGCCCCCACCCCCCTGCTGTGAGGCTACGCATGTATTAACACTGACATGTAACAATCTGTGACAATCCAGTAGAAGGAAATGGCTGCTATGTCGAAGACACCGAGATGTCAGAGCGTGGGATAACACATTATATATTCCATGGTACTCACTTTATCGACCTGTGGTGGATGAAAGGATGAGCCGACCTATTAGGACTCAAACCTGTGAGCACGGACGTAAACATGATTCGCTGTAGTGGATGAATTGGAGAAAAGAGCCACTAGGCGCTGACAAAGAAAAGAGAAGAGCTAAGGGGACTGAAGTTCGACAAGAAAGCCGCCCCGTGGTTCGCTGTTTTGGTTGTCGGGGTACAGACATAACCAGATCTGTGCTGGGCTTGTGAGCCTGCCTCCTTCTAAAAGGAGGATGACTGAGAGGTCTTGGGAGGGTGAGCAGCACATGGTGAGTGTACTGTAGACTCTGTTGTGTTGCTTGCTACTTCTGATTGATGCCACTCTGTGGCAGCTGTGGATGTGATGAGGTTACATCCATGTGTCCCACTCTAGTAAGATCTGAAGACCCAACACACCCCTCTCATGAAGTGCATTAATACTGAATTGATCCATGAATGAGGCTGAAAAGCACAAAAGCAGTGGTAGCAAGTTTTGTACTCAGGCTCAACAATTAGAGTTGCAAAGGTTTGGTCTGCTTGCTCCCCTTCACAGGAGAGAGGGTGAAAAATAGAGACAACGGCCACTAGATGATATGTCATCTATAAAAAGGCGTAGACTGTGAAATGTCTGGTACAAGCCATCCTGACAACCTGTGCTAGATCTCGGAGGATGCTCTCACTGGATTGGTGGTGAGTACGAAGAGATTCCTTCATGGCAGCTGTGCTCGTGGGGGCATATCATCAAGGGCAATATCGCTGCTTGAGCGGCACTTTTTGCCGCTAAAGCGGCGATATTTTTATCGCCCTATCAGTCCTATCGCCCTATCAGCAAGCTGTCGCTAACAGCTGTTAGCGACAGTTTACTGGCAATAGCGCCCCTTGTCAGCACGCCTCCCATCGCATCGCTAATGAGATGCAAAGGAGGCTTGACTGACAAGACTCCCTTGGGAAAATATCGCTAACCCAGCTTCGTCATATTGACAAGGAGGGTTAGCGATATTTAAAATCACGTTAAGTATGCCTTAATGCAGGAATTTAACGTCTGTTAAATTCCTGACTAAGGCATACCTAACATGGGGGGTGGATTGTGTGGCTAAGACCACAGGCCCTATCATCTAGGATATCGCCGTTTTCCACCATGGAAAACGGCGATATCCCCACAATCTCTGGAATTTGTATCGCCTCGGGGATGCGCGTCGTTGATAACGCGCTAACCGGGCGATAAATTCCAGAGATAGCCGTCAATAAATATGCAAGTGCTAAACACGCTTTGTGATATTTATCGCCGGACCTTGATAATATGCCCGTCGGAGATTCAGAACATTTAGCATGCTATAAGAGTCGATGTAAGCCAAGGGGAGACTTAAAGCCAAAGTACACTCCATAGTCCTGGCATGGACTCAAACCATAGTTTCAGCACATTGGAGTAGCTTTAAGGGTGGAAATACAATCGCAATCAGTGGTGGTGGATGACGCAAAAGGAGATAAAATGCGTAGACCAGCTGAACTGCCTGTTAGCATCGCCCCATGGTGAGAGGTAAAAAAGGGCCCAAGGGGCAAGAAATAAGCATGACGGACCCACTTCCAAGCGACAGGCAGTAGGGCAACATTGAATACTACAGTGTTGGAACTTGACGTGGAATGGTTTCATTAGCTTCTTACCTTCGGCTCAACCTGAGAGATTTAGGAGCAAAGTAAAGTAGTATTTCAGATAACTTTTTAGCAATGCCCTCTTTCCATTTCTTCTAACTTTGCCGCTGCCATCCCCCAGCTTCTAGCTATTTTCTTTCCAGGAGATGTGTATTTTTATAAGTGGACTCGTGAAAAGAAATGAACATCCAGGTGGCACGTGATGTCATAGATCCTGTTCATTAAGACTTTTTGGAGAATGTGTGACCAGAATATGGCAAAAAACTACAAACATATGAGCAAGAGAGTCACGGAACTCCATGAATTTCATTGTGTTTGCAACATCTTCCAGCTTTTGTTCAGATCCTTGGGGGAATTCTAAAACTGACAGTTATTTTCTCTTTGATGTCTTCAGTGTTTCTTGCTTTTCTCCCTTTTTCCTTAAACAAGTACAGTCCACAAACCACTAGCTGCCCCACTTTCAGTTTTGCTCTCTGATATGGAATATTTCAGAGTGAAATCTCATCTAACTACTGACTCATTTTTTGTCAGCACCCAATTTCCCCCCAAATTGCATGCATAAAAGCAGTTGGGCTTCCAAAAAGGTGAAAAGATTTTCAAAATTTAGACATGTTGGGCCCGATTCACAGAACTAATTTAAGACAAAATCCTAAACTTACTACCATTTTGGTATTCACAGAAGGCACTTACTCATTTGGTATTCACAGAAGGCACTTACTCATTTCGGTATTCACAGAAGTTAGGAGTCCTAACTTTAGGACTCCTAAATGCCTTCTGTGAATACCGAAAGTCTTAAAATTAGGATTTTTCTCAATTTAGTAGTCCTAAATTTATACTTAGGACTACTAAATTGAGGAAAATCCTAATTTTAAGACTTTCGGTATTCACAGAAGGCATTTAGGAGTCCTAAAGTTAGGAGTCCTAACTATACTACTACTAAACTGAGAAAAATCCTAATTTTAAGACTTTCGGTATTCACAGAAGGCATTTAGGAGTCCTAAAGTTAGGACTCCTAACTTCTGTGAATACCGAAATGAGTAAGTGCCTTCTGTGAATACCAAAATGAGTAAGTGCCTTCTGTGAATACCAAAATGGTAGTAAGTTTAGGATTTTGTCTTAAGTTAGTTCTGTGAATCGGGCCCGATATAATTTCCCTTTCCCCAAATTCTCCTGCAAGGAATACAGTTCGTTGTGTATAACTAAAGAGTGCTTCTCTATTGCATCCCCAGGTACCTCATTATCAAAATCACTGAAACAGAAAACAGAAAAGCAACAACTCCATGATATATCAATATGTGTTCAACCTACATGTCTAGGTTCACCCGCATTCTGTTACACACACAGTTTGGAGTACAGCAGGTGGATCAGTGACATAATATCAGAACAACAAATGTTGTGTGGACAGAATATCATGTCAAAATTATCGAGGACAAGAATATCGAGAAGGTAAGTGCAAATAGGTAAGTATAAATTTACTGTTCTTAACTCCAGATCTATGTAGCTTGAAGAAATATATTTCGTCAAGGTAGAAATAAGTGGAGTTATATATAGTAAAACTTTACTTACCCATAGAAAATGACCTACACAATATTTTTGTACGTGATATTTTTGAAACTATATTCCTTCCCACCATATTTGTGTTTCCGATATTTTGTCCAAATACCACAGCAGGTATGCGAATTCCTGCCCAAGAGGACTCAAACGATACATGTGTTCATGCCATCCATGTGAGAAACCATATACCTGGCAAAAACCTAAATAACTCATATCTCTACAAAGTGGCGTATACTTTACCTATAAACTCTCCTACACTGTGTTCCAGATACATAAGAGCAGATACCAGTGGCTCTGCCTGTCCATATCCCATTACATTTCCAACAATGATTGTTTAAGTTTAAGGGTGCTCTTTACACATGCACGGCCATACATCTTCGGGACAGACCTCAAAGAGACTGGGCAAATTTAGCACTTAATAGCCGAACGACATACAAATTGCAAACTGCTAACTTTTTTCCACTTTACAATCAGAAGTAATTTCTTTTATGTTCTCTAAGAGCGCTGAAGAAAGAGATTTGCGATTTTACGACTTTGCAGCGAGGGAGGGCCATTTCAGTGCGCTCCAGTGGAAGCATGCCAAGAGACACTCAATAGAGCTCAATGACAAGGCTGTACTCGTAAAAATAATAATATTAACAGCCATTTATGGAGAACAAACTATAGACCGAAGTACGATCGGTCTCTTGATGCTTAAATGTCCTGCAGTAGGGTAACCCCAACTCAACTCTATCCAGTGATTAGACCTTGTACAGATTAAAACCTGCGACCTACAGAGTACACAGACCTCCACAGTGGGTGCTCAACCGACCTAGCTGCCTTAATAGCTTAATAGTTATTTGTCAGAATGAATGTGTTCCCATATCAAAATTTCTCACAGGAAGTTGAACACACAATTTTTTTTCTGCAAAGCACAGATCGCGATCAGTCTGATACGGGTGGTGTGAAATAAGACCTTGTTGCGGTTTGCATTAGGTTCACATGTTTGCAGGCCTAAGAAGAAGACATTTCACAAACTTGGCGACTTTGATGTTGCCTAGTCCACGACCGTTGTTTTGGTCTGGGTCACATTTTTAGCATGCTGAAAATGTAAACTTCAAACAAAACAAGATGATGGACGGAGTGCTAAAACTTTTCAAACACTCACTCCCAGTCGAGAGATCAGGGTTAAATCCATCGCTTTTTGCTCACCACGCCGCCCGTGTTTGGACCAAGGCATATGCAAATTAGTCTTGAGCCTGCTCCCCATGGAAACCGACCAGCCCGAACTGCCAAGGCAGGTCCTCCCTGGACCAGAAAGAAGCGTCCTGGTACCAGTTTTGGGGTATCACACCTCATCAGCCAGGCTAGCTTGAATCTAGTGGCAGAGCGAGCAAGGGACCCACATCTGGGCATACCCTTGGCCACTTAGGGCGAATACAGCAAAAACAACAAGATGATGGACAGAGTGCTGCAACTTTTCAAGCACTCACCCCCAGTCAAGAGATCTGGGTTGAACCCATTGTTTTTTTGCTCACCAAGCCACCCCAGTTTGGCTGGGTCCAAACTAGGGTGGCGTGTTGAGCAAAACAACAATGGATTAAACCCAGATCTGTCGACAGTGCCGAACCACAGCACTCAGACGAATTACGACGCTGCTGTCATGCTGGTGACAGCAGCATCGTGATAGGCTTAGGAAAGTCTGTGTGCTTCCTGTCCGGGAGAAGCAGAAGAGGATGGAGGAGAGGCGGCGGCCGGCAGTCAGGTAAGTGAAAATTTATATTTTTTTCTCACACCCCCACCCCACCCATACCACCACTGAGAATGCACTACTAGAGATGCTCCGGAGATGCCCCGACTGTGCTGTATCAGGGGAGTCCCTTCTCACTGCATGGGAACGTTCACAGGCAAGCGGGGGCATACTCTTGCCTCCAGATGCAGTTCTCATGATATAACCTGCCTTGGAAAGAGAATGCCCTGGGGGGCGCAGGTCGTAGCACAGCACACTGAAGCTGCAGGTCAGGGGGGTCCAGTGGAAATCCGGATCCAAGCCTGATTTTCAGGATATCATATTAGAAATGTGTACGCAATTAATGTAATCAGTTCTCATTTGCTAAGTCAGTGGTTATCTTGAAAATCTGGCATAGATCCCCATGAACCTGCATAGGACTTCCTGCGATAGCACGCCAGCAAATGTACTATGCAACATTTGTATTGCCCGTTTGTCAGAAGCTCGAAGGCTGGACAGACAATTGTTGACATTTTGATATAATATGGGAAGGGGTGTGGACAGTGGGTGACTTTGTTTCATCTTCCATCCACATTATGATTACATTTTTTTGTGTTCGGGAGTCTTTCAATCAACGCTGTCATCACACTCCTCGCGTAATTCCCGACTGAAGATATATTTTAGCAGCGGGACACATTTCTCAGCGACGCCATGTAGATCAACTCACCTTGACAGGCAACCTTTCCGCTTCCAGATAAAATTAAAACAGACAGTTTGCAGAGAACGAGGGGAAAAAAATCCATTTTGGTTCCAGCAATGGAAAAATGTCAGGTTAACAATGCACGTTTTAATTAAGGCCTTTCATGGCCGCCTGACTGTCCCTTCAGTGAAAAGCCCTCTAGACGAATGTTAATGTCAGCGGCTTCAGTCACCCGTGAAGTCCCTCTTATCCCTGGTCCCTGCCGGCTCCATGCCTTTCACCTCTTCTCTGACAGGTAGACGTGGTTAGTGCGCGCCTCTGCAATTCTTCTGAGGGTCGCCCCACCCCCTCTTTTCAGCAAGAAAGGAATCGCAGCTGCCACCACAGTGCAAGGAAAAACATTCATGTTTGCAGCCAGTTATACGGTAAAGAAAAGGGAAGAGTAGTACAGAACCAGGCTCCTCTGTTGCCAGCTGGGGGTAATGTCTGATCACATCCACCGCCACTGATTAGTGCAGGGGCAAAAACTTTTTCTTAGCTGCTAGGCTCTGCCGAAGTCCAGGGATTAAGAATACCAAAACGTAGAATTTTTATTCCACTTCCTGCCTCTTTCTTCTACTACCCTACGCTTATTTTCTATTAATTTCTTCTCGTGTGTTCTTTTTCATTCCTGCTTACTCTCCATGGGGCATATCAACAAGGGCTTTATCTCTACTTTTTTGGCTTTAAAAGCCAAAAAAGCAGAGATAAAACTAGCACCCTATCAACAACAGGGTGCTAACATGCAAATTTGCATGTTAGCACCCTTTTACTCTACGCTTCCCCTTGCATCTCTAATGAGATGCAAAGGGGGCGTTCCAGAGTACAATAATAGGAGAAATGTCGCTAAGCGACATTTCTCCTATTATCAAGAATGTCGCTAACCCTGTTAGAGACAAAAAAAGCAGCGCTAACCGCGGTTAACGCTGCTTTTTTACGTCTGGTATTTTTCTGACTTAGCCATGATATCCTATGGAAGGAGGATATCATGGCTAAGTTTGCCTGTCCCTATCAACAAGGTAACGTGAGATTATCGCTGGGTTTCCAGCGATAATCTCACGTTAGCCTGTTAGCGTGAGGATTTTTATCGCTATTGAGATAAGCGTTGCTAATAGCACGCTATCTCAGCGATAAAAATTCACGCTAGCCGGCGATAATTATCCTAGCGCTAAGTGCGCTTAGAGATAATTATCGCCGGTTGTTGTTGATATGCCCCTTTGTCCTTTTTTTTATCTTCCTCCTTTTATCTCCATTTTTTGTGTTTTTCTTTTTATTCTGAGTTAAAGTCTGTTGGTAAAAAATAAGTCCTGTTCCCAAAAAGGAGTGCTGATGTTCACCACTGGCACAAATTAAGCACTGGGTGCTACCCCTGCATTACCCGTCAGTACCTCAGCAACTGCCCCAGCAACCCTCGAAGGCAGAGGCAGAACTCTAACAGTGCTCCATGTTCTAGTACTTTTGCAGTTTCTGCGACCTACCTTTCTGCTAGATCTCAAGCACCAAGCAGGAGGCTGCTCACTGGCCTAACAGGGTACATAGGAAAACTCTGTCATGCCATCAGGAGTCAAAGTGTGTGTGTGTGTGACATCACTTCCAATACCCTGTCATTTTGGTGAACTATCAGCCTTTGGATTAAGATGACCGAATTTATGTGTCGGTATACAATAAAACTTCCAGCTGGTATCCCCAAACATAAATGTGACTATCACGGGTATCTGACACCAGATTAGGGCCTAACATGTGGGTCCAATTTACCAGATCCAGTTTTGTATGTGGTGTACCCATTCCTTGGACAAATACAGTTCCATTTGCCAACTGCTGTGAGCAAGTGGTAAATGAACGTAGGTAAGGCAAGGGCATCAGGGAACACTCGAGGCAGTGGGCTGGCAGGCAGAAGTGTTCTGTGCTCCCTGTGCCAGGGACAGGGGTTGGGCAGGCACCAGGGTCAAGGCCTGTCTGTGATTGCAGCCTGAGTCTCATGGGGTTTTACTGTATCGATTTTCCATCTAGTAAAATCAAGTCCAGTGCTCCCGCTTATAATCAGCAGAGCGGTAGACCTCCATGAACACTGCACCTCCCAGCTTAAAATTGAGGCCTTAATATTTCACTTCAATACCTTAATTCCCTTTGGGTTGTGACCTGTCTCAAAGTAGGGTGACCAGGTGTCCTGGATTTGCAGGGAGCGTCCCAGCTTTTTACCAGCTGGCCCAGCAGATTTTGCCAATTTTGGGTCAGGCTCCAGTTTACAGTGATGGCCGACTGTAAACAGTGGAGGGACGTTTTTATGTGTTGCAAATCAGTTCTAGTAGCAGCTCTTATTAGAAAGCTATTGAAATAACATGAATGATACTGGGTTTAAAATCAGACTTTTTATGTATTCCCCTAGGGCCTCATCTGTGTTTCTATATGGATGAGCACCGTCATTCTGTGCCCCCCAGATGATGTTGACTTGAGTCCTTCTTCTATTTATGCAAAATGTCCCAGTTTTTGGCTTTCAAAATCTAGTCACTCTAGCTCAAATCAACGGTGGAAGTGTAGTGATTGCTACTCATCCTGTCTTGCACATCCTCTGCTGTCACCATGTGGAATGTTGATATTCATGATGACACATTAGACTGTTGGGTTCCTAGCTCTGTGAATTCAGTTGGGAGCTTGGGGCTGAGCTGTAAGGAGACAGCTCCTGGTGGGGTTTTTATTACCGTCCTTCTAACATCTTGATACCTTGAACCATCTAGTAAATAAATACTTATTCCTACAAGAACCTACGTGGACTTGATCATCATTTACTGCACTACAGGAAGCTAAAAGGGTTCTCAAGTGTATATGACCTCACCCCCTTTCCAGACTCAGCAGCCCATCAGGGAAACCAATATAATACATGCTGTGACACTTCATAATATTTATGAGACAAACTAAAATATGAGGCAGTTCACTTTCCTAACATATAAATGTATGCAAGCCATGCAGGTCTATGAATGCTACACTGACAATGGGCATTTATAGCACACAATATAAACTGAATTGCTTTTTACCCAACTTAATGCTGTCTATTTTGTTGGGTTTAGTATTGACTCCATGTCACAGGGACAAGTTGGCATATTTACGAGCCCCTCTGCATCACTCTTGGACCAGGCACTGTGGTGCAAGAGCAGCGCAAATTAAAAATGACATTTATGAAGCCACGCAAGACCACCTTGCATGGCCCTGAGCGGCTTCATAAGTTTTGAGTACTGCAACACAGCACAAATCACTGCATTGCATTACTCTGTGCCAGGAATGCATTTCCATGGGCGCTGCACGCGTGTTCCCATGCAACATCAATGGATTTTGACAAATTCACAGATTTACCAGAAGTGGTAGACCTGGGAATGCGCCAAAAGCCTATGTCTCGCCAGACGAGGAGTAATGAGGAGAAATATGTTTATTTCTCCTCAGTTTTCCTCTTTTTATGTGTGCTGCATTCTGCAGCATACATAGAAAGAGGAAAAAGCCTCAGGGGATTGTTTGTGTGCAGGAAGGCACCCCTTCCTGCACAAAAACAATCCACCTTACAACGCAGACACCCTTGCACCATGGTGCAAGGGTGCCTGCGTTAGCACTAGGCAGCCAAAGCGTGCCAGCACAGGGGAAAAGGCAGGAATGCGCCGTATTGCTTTAAATAAGCCACAATCCTGCCCTTTCCCTGACAAGCGGTGCAGCGCAGCAAAGGGACTGTCTGTGCTGGACTGCGTTACTTTGCCGTAAATATCACCTGTTGTTTTCAGGCCAGATTTTGAGATAGAAAATCAACACATTTTGGTAGCTGTAGCCCTGTTTTCAGTTTAATTAACCACTTAGACTGACACACATGCAGCCATGGCTTTTCACAGGTTTTAACTCAACTTTTTATATTTCCTTTCACAAATCATTAGTTTCATGTGTGCAGTAGCGGCACGTGCAGGTAAGAGCGGTGGGCCAGGTAGGCGAGGGGGATTTCAACACACGACAACAACGGAAAATTAATTTATATAATTTTCCCTTGTGGTCGTCTGTCGAATCCCCCGCCCCAAACCGGCCTCACCGCTCTTACCTGCACGGGCCGCTCCTGCACACATGAAACTAACGATTTGTAAAAGGAAAAATAAAAAGTTGGGTTCAAACCTGTGAGAATTCAAATTTATGCCGTTGCATGTTATATGCAGCGTTAAACGGAGGGTACATCACCCTTTGTAATATTTTGCCAGGATTGGAAGTTGTGTTCTGCAGGAAGCACAAAGATGTCTGCACTGAATGTCCTGTCCCACTGAGCTATCTCAATGGCAAACAGACTTATTACTTCTAGGTTCCATGGGCAAAGTAGGCCCAGTTCTCTTCATCCAGCCTCTTCCCCAGCAACCTGGACTGCTAAAAACACATTTCAGTGACGTGAGGAATCTGAAAGTGGCTAAGGTTGCTGACTTTTCCCTTATCCTTCAGGTAAATCAAGTAAGCAAGTTATTAATGCTAACCCTGCATTACAATTTACAATACCTTGGTTTCCAAAATCCCTTCGGTAATCTGCCTGACGAGAACCCCCAGTGATAGAATATTACTTTGGTTCCATCTTCTCCTTTTCGCCAGGCTCCAGGGGATACAGAATGCTGCTACCAAAGAGGTTCTGTGCCATAAATCTGAAATGACAAACCCCCTGTCTTTCAAGCTTTCAATGATGGGTGCTGTAAGATGTATTTTTTCAAGTCATTGTGAATCACCCGCTGGACAATCCTCAGCACTGATCAATCTTAGAGCACAAACTCCACACCTCACACCAAGGAAAGACACTCAGGAAAAGACTGTCCCCGTTCTGGTGATTTCACATTCGGGAAGTCTCGCATTGCCAGAATATTCTGTTCAGTACAGGTCGCCAGGCTCTGGAACATCCCCCTCCCCCATCACCCAGCAAGAATAAACAACCCACACAACAACAATGAGTTCCTCAGAACTGTAAAGACCAGGCCTTTCTCTAACACCTGACCCAGTACTATGACTCCCCCAACCATGTGACACTGATTGTTTATTCATCGGACAATTTGGAGATGGCGTGTATTTACATCGGTGACCTACCTGCCTCACAACATTCTGCATCACCACAAACTTAAGCGCACCTGCAAATTACAGGCAATGGCAAAGGAGTACCCCTAGGATCCCCTAATGACAACCAAAGCTTCCCACACAGGCCACATTATAGCCTTGCACTCTACCAACCATACACAAAAACATGGTAACCTCTTGCCAGATCACCCAGGAGAGGGATTTGGTGCCCCGACAGTCGTATGAAGCGCTATACAAATATTTGTATACACATTTTTCAAAATGTGTAAAGCACTGTATCTATCTCCTGAGGTCACAGAAGCATTACACCCTGAGACATGTTGAATGTACATATGTCTACAGCAGGTGACTGGACACCTTAAGGTCTTTTGTCTATTTGTGACCAAGAAAGTAAGCCACAGCAGCTTCGCTGTTGCAGTTTTCAATGTTTTCAATTGATTTATTGCCAATGTCAATGTACAGGCCAACTGGAGATTGTCTGTCATTGACTGTGCCCTTCACAGCTCTTGCTGTCTTTCCTGGCACTACCCCATATGTGGGTTCTCGGAATACATTTGTTTGATTTCCAGGACTGGTTGGCACAGGATGGTACATCATGACACAGGCATATCTGCAGTAACAGAGGCGTGAACAATGTGACACAAGAGAACAAAAATGCTATTGGACCTAATGCTCTCTGCAGGGTCACTCCCAAATGTTTTGCCTTTAACCTTCACTTTTTTGCTGAATCTGTTTTTATTCGCCTTAACACTCTGCAAACATTACCACTGCTAGCCAGTGCTATAGTGCTCTCTCCACTAAACATGGTAAAATTGGCATATACACATTTGGTGCATTTAATTTACTTGCAAGCCCCTAGTAAAGTGGCACTACATGTATCCAGGGCCTGCAATTAAATGTTACTAGTGATAGTGAACCTGCAGCCCTGATTGTGCCACCCATTTAAGTAGTCCTTTAAACATGTCTCTGGCCTGCCATTGCAACCAGTGTGTGCAGTTCTAAACAGCCATTTTGACCTGGAAAACAAAATTGTTGTCATGACAAAACCTTCATTTTTAATACATACAAGACACCCCTAGTGTAGGCCCTGGGTAGCCCAGAGGGCAGGGAGCAGTGTATTAAAAAAGTTGGGCATATACTTTTAAGTTTTACATATTGTGATAGTGAAAAACTCCTAAAGTAGATTTTCACAGCTGCAAATCCTGCTTCTCCCATAAGATAACATTGGAATTACCTTATTAGATTAAATAAGCTGTAACTTCCAGATGGGAACAGGTAACCTGTTTATATTTGGTGTCTTTGAAATTGTAATGAAACATCCTCTTTTCAGAGAAGTTGGATTTTTGATTGACTTTTAGAAAGTTGCCATTTTCCTGCCTCAGCCATTTAGTGCCAGCAGTCTGTCTCAAATGACAGGGTGTAGTTGGCAGTTGATATTTGTGTATTCCTTCTAGACAGCCACACACAGTAGTGAGATTCGATGTGCCTGGATGGGCCATCACTGGCAGGATGGGAGTGCTGAGTTAGGCACAGCCCTACTTACATCTTAATAGGCTGTGTCCTACATTCACACAAAGGATAACATACCCCCTGTAGTTAGTCTAGAACCAGGGCGGGGGAGGCAAAAAACATGTGCACTTCAAAGGGAATCCTCTACGGGTTCAACGAGGGCACCAGTTATAAATAATGACCAGGTATAAATAATGGACCACAGACACCAACTCTTCAGTACATTTCTGGACCTGTGGAAGGCTCTGCCAGAAAGAAGGGCTGCTGTGCTACTGAAAGGACTGCCACTCTGCTGGACTGCTCCCTGCTGGGCTGACCTGCCGCCTGATGCCCCCTTGTCTGGATGAGAAAGACTAGACCAGTTACGAGAACCACCGGAGTGACTCCCAGAGCTAGTCTCTTATAACAAGCACCTAGACTCTGCAACTGTGTGTCCTGCCAAGTGGTGCCAGCCCAGTCCTGTACCCTTGGAAGTGGGCCTGCAGGTTCTCCACCAGCCCCTCTGTGGAACCAGCAGAAATTACGCATCGCCTCTACTGCGTGGCGCAATCCAGCACAAGCACTCTGCTTTGACCTAGCAGCCTATAGCCTAATAAGAACCACCACTGTGCAAAGCATCCCCAATGCAGGCCCTCGCAAACCTCACATCGATGGCAGCCTCGACGATGATGCAGACTTTGCATTGTAAGCCCCTCAGTCTCATCAGCACCAGCTGGTGCATGATGCATCCTCGATGTGGGACTTCACAACGCAAGCTTACCTCAAAGACGGTCTCCTTGACGACAATGCAGGACCCCACATTGCATTCTTGCAGCTCCCTAGAACTGACACATCGCCTCTGCTTGTCGATGCATCCTCAACGCAGGACCTAGCAACGCTCTATATTCAGGGTTTAAAGTACTCTTTTTCAGAGGGCCTAGCTAGGTTCCTGCAACTGATCTGCGCTCTATTGCAGTCAGCCTGAACTTGTGACTTTGTCCCAATCTGGTGCAGCCAAGTACCCACAGCTGGCGCTTTGTGCTTTTTGGCACTAATATTACTTAAATCTTTAAAATTGCAGATCTCCAGTTCTACTGATTGGATTTTTGTTGTTTTGGTTTGTTTTATTTATTAACATTTCGTTTTTTCTTTCTAATCTGATGTGGGATCATTTTAGTGGTGCGCTTTCACTGTGGTGCTCTTTGAAGTGTTGCACAAATACTTTACATATTGCCTCAGAGATATATGTAGGCTGTCCGGAATTCGGTTTAAACCGACTCTGACCGACAGTACCCTACCGGATGAAAATCAGCTGACCCGGTTTAAACTGAGTGTCACTGATTTTCATAGTTGACGGGGGAGAGGAGCTGTTGTGGTCTGCCGTTTGTCTGACTGCGGCCGCACCCGAGTACTTCACAGGTCTTTAAAAAGACCATTTGCATAACGAGGCTTTGTTGTTCTTTCGCCCCTTCCCAGAGCCCCTGGGGGCGGGGCTGAGCACAGAAACAGTCTTCATTGCTTTTTTTCGTACATATGTATGAGTTGGGAACAGTACGTCATGTTCGTCACTTTGCTTGTTCACATTGGGGTCTCTGGTGAAACAATAAAGTAATGTTTAGGAATGTAGGTGATTGGCAATCTTACCCCACGTGACACTTTAGCCATAGGTCAAAACCACGTTAGCGACCTATGCCAGGTTTAGTTCCGGGCGGATACATGACATCAAAGAACCCCATATCCGGAGGCTCTGAATCGAGAAAGAAGTAAGTACGCGTTATTCACTGTCCTTTATTTATGCCCCTTTGGTTGCAGTTATTAGCATTAACTGGTCTGCGCATTTTTTAGTTAAACACACACAGCTTACTTGCAATAATCATGTTATCCAGATTCGGTCGAGAGTTCTTGCAGTAGACAATAAAAGACACGCATTTAATATAATTGCACACCTTGTATGTTTGTGGAGAGAGGCCTGCCAGCGCTGCACAAACACACTGCCATATGTTGATACCTGTCAACCTCCCCAAATGTCACCTCTGATTCACACGTTCTGACATTCTTTCTAATCCAGAATGTGCGTGTTACTTCCGGTGCCTGCCCCAGCACACCTCTCTGCTCCCTGCCGTCGACTCATTGTCTCATCTCCTTATTTCACTCGCTCTCACCCCGCCACCCTCATTCCAACTCCCTTTTACCGCATTCTCTTGCCCGTTCCTCCTCCCCTCGTTCTATCATAATTCAATACATTTTTCATGAGTTCGACATCTTCTCATCTCCCTTGCTTCTCTTTTTGTGGCCCCCATTGTCTTCTCATTAAGCCTCCATTCTCCTGATTCTGCTTTCCTCGCGCAGTATCTCACTTGCCTCCTTTCGCAGCTTTCTATCGAAATGTTCTCATTCTGCCTCAACGCCCCAGTGCTCTTAGCTTCTCTCTTCCTATTTCATTCCTCCTCCCCCCTTTCTCCCAATGTTTTTTTGTCCTTTTCCTTCCTGCCTCCTGCAGTTTCTTCGTCCTGTCTCGTGGTTTTCTTTCAGCCTTGTAAGTAAATTTTCCTTCCACTTCATGCATATCTAACAGTCAGCCTCTCCCATCTCCCTTTAGGTCCCTCTCCCTCTGCTCTTTCCTAGACTAATATTTGGTTTCTTATTCCAGCAGCTCCTCACTACATTTTCCTGAATTCCCTTCAGCTCTTTCAAGTTCAACTTCATATTCTTTGTCTTTTTATTTTCCCTCAGTTTCCCCTCACGCTCATTCTGTTTCTTGCTCTCTTTCGCTGTTTCTTTCAGATTTTCTCTCTCTAGCCACCATCTCTTCCTTTTCTCTGTTTTCTGTCTATCTCTGCTGTCTCTCCCCTTTTCTCTGATCCTTTCTCCCCACTTCTGCAGGGGTCCTTCAACATGTTGTTGTCTCTCTCTCTTTCCTGGCCTCTCTTCCATTGTTTCTTGATTATTATTCTCTTTGCTGGGCCATGGCTCTCGTTTTCTGCTTAACACTTATTATTTTGCCCTTCTTGCTTCCTTCTTTCTCTACTGTCTCTTTCATCACCAAGCCTCATTTTTTAAGCTCTTACCACTTACTTTTTCATCTCTTTCTCTCAGGGCCCCTGTACTTTCATTAGCTCAAAGTGTCTGCCTCTCTGCCAGCAAATTCAAATGATTCTTATTGACATTACCAGTTATACCAATGTTGCCAAACTCAACAGATGCCGCGTTTAAACTGACTTCACAGTGATATTGATACACAGTTTCGGTTTTTAGAGAAAAGTATACACATTAGAGTACCTATAAACGAGAAGCCATGCTTGACATTTCATGTCACATCTAGCATCATGGTAACAGTATGGCAAATATATTTGTTGACTCCAACATGCTCCCCAGGGACGGTGAATAACTTCCCTCTTAAATTTGTTTTTTTAGGATATCTTATCCTAGGAGATAGGATGTGTTTTATATCACAGTGTTAAATGGACAGTGTAAGACTCAACGTCACTCAGGTTCTACTTTTCCATGTGTGTGGATATGGTTCTCCATTGTCATCCTAGTGCAGAGCCTGGCTCCTCTTGGTTTCCACTTCTGTTTTTCTCGACGTTTCGATCTCCAGTTTGTGGCCATTAAGTCTGTGCCTGGTGACTGTCTGTCTTTGTTGGCTTCCCTTTGGAGCTATTGTTTGCTTGGCCATAGCCTATGTTAAGGGATGGCCAACAATCTAGCTTGGTGTTCATCTCAGAAATGGGGCGACACTCTTTTTGGGGGCAGCGGATGTGAGCAAGTCGTGTCTGTCAACTAACACCACCACCCCACCCCTGTGAACAAGTCGTCAGTTGGCTGCCACCCCTCCCGCACCCCGAGAACAAGCTGTCTGTTTCCCGTTCTTACCTGTACCTAAACTTAGGGGCTGCCCTGGGTGGCAGTAGGTCTAGCTACCCCACTGGCTATATTTAGTGTGCACATCAAGACCACTGAGCTTACCCTGGCTCTCATACCATTTCACTTCTCCTCAGAGAGCACATGTGGTATAAAAACTTGAAAATATACCAAAATATGCTGTAAATCAGGGCAGGCGTTACGCACTACTGAGCCATGCTTGAGGACAATTCTGTCCTAACTCTATGCCTCCACATATTGTGTCCATGATAAATTCAACATGAATTATTTTTGTACCTAGGTGAAATTTCATCCCTAATCACGGACCAGATATGGCCCAAACTCAGCTCTCAGTAATCCCATTTTCCTAATACAGATCAACCAAAAGTTCAGAAATTTCTAAGGAGAGGCAAGTAGAGCGGGCATTTAAATAAATCTAAATCAGGGCGAGTCAATTCTACCAACCATCTTGAAACCTTCGACTTGTAAAAATGTATTTGGACCTCATATACACTGTATGTACACTGTCTATACACCATGCATCAATGAAGAAAGCAAGCAATAATAAAAGCAAAGCGCTCCATAAACACTGGTAAAACACTGTTTCAGTTGTTTTTTATGGCGCGAAAATTAGTAACCACTGAAAAGCACTGTTTTTTTGAGGTATTGAAATCACTGGAAAACACTGAAAAAACACCACCAGAATTCACCAAAAATAGAAACTGAAAACAGGAAAGCCTAGATATATGTCAAGCTGACTGCTAGTGCCAAACTACCAGAGGGTGGAGCACAGGTTATTTTGGGGTTTGCTTGTGGCTTTACGCTGACAAGGATTGTGGTTGCTGCTTGAGTAGGGTTTCACCCCTCCTCTAGTAACCGAATTTCCTTCAAATGTAACAACACAGTGGCACATTCATAAACACAGAAACAGAACTAGTATGTACACATTGAAGCACATTTGGACACAGCAACATGGACACACATTTACTGATGGATGCAGGCACACACTGACACAGGCATATATGCACAATTTGAAGATAAAGACAAAACAATTCTAGCATATACACACAGCAACACCAAGATATATATATATACATATACAGTGGCAGAGGCATGCAGTGATACAGCTACACAGTGACACATGCCTTAAGACACATGCACCCACACCCAAAAACAAATAGACATAAAAATACACACAGCATTATAAGTATTCAACCTGTACGTAGATAGAAATGACTACATTCTGACAGTAACGAATAGTCATATAGCCACCACTCAATTACATTTGGTAAAACAGGCATATATCAAGAGATATGCATGCAGTCAGTGACACAGGTGTACTAAGTGACATAAGTACATTTGTCAACGAAACAGAAATACTTAGTGGCATGTGCATGCACACACAGACACGTGTATGCTGACAGTGAAACAGGCATCAAGATACTCACAGGCATATGCACAGCAACAGGGGCATATACCCAGTGACAGATGTCCTGAGTGAAACACACAAATACACACAATGTACAGTCTCTTAGATACACACACACGCACAGGCACTGTGAGGAGGGAAGGGAAGAGAAAATTAGATAAGAGGAGGGGACAAAAAGAACAGAAAAATAAAGAAATGAAAATGTAGGAAATAGAAGGCAAGCCAATGAAAGGGAAGGAAAACAAATCTAAGGAAAGGAAAGATGCTAAAAAAATGGATTTACATGAAATATTCAATAACATCGACTTAAAGCCAACGCAAATCTGTTCAGGAGATAATTTCTGAGAAAGAGGATTAAAGTGAAATGAAAAAGAACTAAACGCCAAAGTTATACCCGCTGAAAAACACCAGCAGGACTGCTTTAAAGTGAAAGCCAGGAAAGAGGTCTATACTTGCTGGTGATGGGGAAGTGGAGTGGAGGGGGAGGGAACTGATATCTGAACACCAAATTATCATAAAAATGTGCAGAACGTTTCTGGCAATTGCTGAATAAATATTGAAAATTAACGATACATTACAACTAATTAAAACAGTGTCTGGCCCTGCTGTGTCAAGTGAGGAGGCAGTAGTTAAAAATCATTCTTTATTGAATGCATTCGGTGTGTGCTTAAGCCTACGCATGTTGTCAAAACCATTTACTGTAAAGAAAGTTCTTTGAGCAAGGAGTTTTCACTCGCCGCGCCGATTCATCCTCAGGAAAACTAAGGGGCATATTAACAAGGAACAGGGAAAATTAACGCTAAGGGGGGTAGCGTTCATTTTTTTAACGCCCACTATCGCTGGATAATATCGTCTGGTTATCGCGTTATTAACAACGCTAACTGCCTAGGCAATAAAAAATCCAGTGATAGCGGCATTTTGGGAGGTTATCGCTGGTAATGCAGCAATAAAACTACAAGGATAGGAATATCCTTGTTGATAGCCCATGGTGGATTTAGCCATGTAATTCACCTCCCATTGGATTACATGGCTAAGTCGGAAAATTAGCAGACGTAAAAAAGCAGCGTTAACCGTGGTTAGCGCTGCTTTTTTTTGTCTCTAACAGGGTTAGCATGAAGCTTGATAATAGGAGAAATGTCGCTTAGTGACATTTCTCCTATTATTTTGCTCTGGAACGCCCACTTTGCAGCTCATTAATGATGTAAAGGGAAGCGTAGTGAAAAAGGGTGCTAACTTGCGATTTTGCATGTTAGCACCCTGTTGTTGATAGGGCGATATTTTTTATCTCCGCTTCTTTGGCTTTTAAAGCCAAAAAAGCAGAGATAAAGCCCTTGTTAATATGATTTTTTTTCAAGTCTCATAACAAATCCAAGAGTGTGATTATGAGTTGCATGATAGTGGGTAAGTGGAAACTCTGCAGCCATAAACACCTAGACCAGTTGGTAACCGCCCCCCCCCCCCATCCCTCAGTACGGTGCAATTAAAGATGAATCCCTTCACTTTTTTGCTGATCTGTTTTTGTTGGCCGTTAGGACTCTGAAAACATTATCACTGCTAACCAGTGCTACAGTGCTCTCTCCTCTAAACATGGTAAAATTGACATATACACATTTGGTACATTTAATTTATTTGTAAGCCCATAGTAAAGTGGCACTACATGTACCCAGGGCTTGTATTTAAATGCTATTAGTGAACCTGCAGCCCTGATTGTGCAACCCATTTAACTAGTCCTTTGAAATGTCTCTGGCCTGCCATTGCAACCTGTGTGTGCAGTTCTAAACAGCCATTTCGACCTGGCAAACACAATTGTTGCAATGCCCAAATCTTCCTTTTTAATACATTTAAGTCACCCCTAGGGTAGGCCCTGGGCAGCCCAGAGGGCAGGGTGCAGTGTATTAAAAAAGTGGGACATATGCTTTTAAGTTTTGCATGTTGTGATAGCGAAAAATTATTTAAGTAGATTTTTACTGCTGCAAAGCCTGCTTCTCCTACAAGATAACATTGGAGTTACCTTATTAGATTAAATAAGCTGTAACATACAATGGGGAACAGGTAACCTGTTTATATTTGGTGTCTTTGGAATTGTAATGAAACATCCTCTTTTCATTGAAGTTGGATTTTTGATTGACTTTTAGAATGTTGCCATTTTCCTGCCTTGGCCATTTAGTGCCTGCAGTCTGTCTCTGGGTCACATGACAGGGTGTAGTTGGCAGTTGATATGTGTGTATTCCTTCTAGACAGCCACACACAGTAGTGAGCTTAGGTGTGCCTGGATGGGTCATCACTTGCAGGATGGGAGGATGGGGGGCTGAGTTAGGCACAGACCCACTTACATCTTAATAGGCTGTGTCCTGCATTCACAGAAAGGATAACATACCCCCTGTAGTCTGGAAATAGGACAGGGGAAGCAGGAAACTTGTGCACTTCAAAGGGAATCCTCTACAGGTTCAAAGAGGGCATCAGTCATAAATAATGACCAGGTATAAATAATGGACCACAGACACCAACTTTTCAGTACATTTCTGGACCTGTGGACAGCTCTGCCAGAAAGAAGGGTCTACTGTGCTGCTGAAAGGACTGCCACTCTGCTGGACTTCTCCCTTCTGGGCTGACCTGCCACCTGATGCCCTCTTGCGTGGATGAGAAAGACTAAACCAGTAATGATGACCACCGAAGTGTCTCCCAGAGCTAGTCTCTTATAACCAACCCCTAGTCTCTGCAATTGTGAATCCTGCCAAGTGGTGCCACCCCAGTCCTGGACCCTTGGAAGTGGGCCTGAAGGTTCTCCGCCAGCCCCTCTGTGGAACCATCAGAAATGACCCATTGCCTCCACTGCGCAGCGCAAGCCAGAAGAGAACCGACGCATCGTCTTTGCTGCCAAGAATCCTCCAGCACAAGCACTCTGCATTGACCTAGAAGCCCATAGCCTCATCAGAACCACCACTGCGCGAAGTATCCCCAATGCAGGCCCTCACATCGCAAACCTCTCATCAATGTCAGTCTCCACGATGATGCAGACTTTGCACCGCAAGCCCCTCAGTCTCCTCAGAACCAGCTGGTGCACGACGCATCCTCGATGTGGGACTTCACAACGCAAACTTACCTCAAAGACGGTCTTCTTGACGACCATGCAGGACCTCACATTTTATTCTTGCAGGTCACTGGAACTGACACATCGCCTCTGCTAAATGATGCATCCTCGACACAGAACCTCGCAAAGTTCTACATTCAGAGTTTAACGTACTCTTGTTCAGAGGGCCTAGCTGGGTTCCTGCAACTGATCCGCGCTCCATTGCAGTCAGCCTGAACTTGGGACTTTGTCCCAATCCGGTGCAGCCAGATATCCACAGTTGGCGCTTTGTGCTTTTTGGCATTATTTTTACTAAAATCTTTAAAATTGCAGATCTCAGGTTATACTGATTGGATTTTTGTTGTTTTAGTTTGCTTTATTTATTAACATTTAGGTTGTTTTTCTACTCTGATGTGTGATCATTTTTGTGGTGCACTTTCACTGTGTTGCTGTTTGAAGTGTTGCATAAATACTCTACATATTGCCTCTGAGTCAAGCTGACTGCTCGTGCCAAACTACTGGAGGGTGGAGCATAGGTTATTTTGGGGTTTGCTTGTGATTTTACGCTGATAAGGAATGCGGTTGCTGATTGAGTAGGGTTTCACCCCACCTCAACTAGTAACCCAATTTCTTTCAAAACACAGTGGCACATTTGTAAACAAAGCAACAGAACTAGTATGTACACATTGAAGCACATGTGGACACAGCAACATAGGCACACATTTAGTGATGCATGCAGGCACACACTGACACGGGCATTTATATACAATGTTCAAAATACAGACAAAACAATTCTAGCATATACATATATACATACAATTAACTTAAAAAACTAAACAGATAGCTAGTTGAAACTGGATCCGCTGTGACAAGGAGGATAGCGTAGTGCATTAGATCATGGAACCAACAATAAATAAGCTTCGCGGGTTCGATCCTGGTATGAGGCTTAACAAACATTGGATTAAAAAACTTTTTAATAATACAAACAAATTTTTTTTTATACTATGTGACACTTTGTGAGGTATGTGTTTGGCTTCAGACTATTACAGATCTTATCAAGGATCATTAGATTGAAGACTGACCAAGAATACACTCTGACTATGAAGTTCTATTTTAGCTGTGCAACAACTATACATGAATTATGAAGGTGAGAATTAAGTTCTAATATTATAAGTGATTATTTGTAATAAAACAAAGCAATAAGGTAAAATCAATATATTTTATTTTAGGAACCTATACTTAGAAAACGGAGATTCTACTAATGGGAGAACTTTTTCCAAAATACAAGGCAAGAAGTGAGATTAGCTACTTAACTGAGGTAAAGAAATGCTCCAGAAATTATAAGAACTGGGAGGATAATTTTAAATATGATACACTACTATGGATTATTAGAATGGGTATACTTAACAAAGGAAATGTGTATATTATTTTGACAACCCGAATTTCTGTGCACGTTTGACTAATTGAACAATCGGTTCTAATTTTGATACTGCTTTTGAGTTTACAAATTAATAATTATGCTTTTATAAAAAATGTTCTAATTCTAAATAAGTGTTAATTTGTAATAATGTATCAGGAATGTGCTTTATAGTAAGTTGTTTTTCTTTTCTGTTTTTAAAAAAAAATTAATTTTGTTTGTATGACAGCCCTGAAGAAGTGTGCGCGAAACACGTGCTTTACTGTGATATTTGTATGTAAATCTGACCACCACAGAGAGAAAAAAAGAAGGCATCACTGTGATTCTCATATGTAAATGTCTACAACGAAAATAAGAATAAACATCAGAAGATGAACGCATAAGAAGACTTATATATTGTTTCTTTGCTTGAAATATGAAACTTATCTCAGATTTGTTTGTGTTGAATATATAATTGCACTGGTGGGGACAAGTGTCTGAGATTGGTGGCGCCGGGCAAGTTACCTGCAACCCATTTTGCAACCCATTTTACATATATATATATATATATATATATATATATATATATATATATATATATATATATATATATATATATATATATATATATATATATATATATATATATATATATATATATATATATATGTATATAGATATATGTAAAGCATATTTCAGATTTACAGAAACACACAGTTACTGCATGATGTCATCAGTGATGTCATTTCAGATGTCATCAGTGATGTCATCAGTGATGTCACTGACCACCATGTCATGAGTGATGTAATGTGTCATCAGCAGTGCATTGCGGGGCGCGAGTTATATTAAGCTCAACTAACTATAACGGATGAATTTCTCTGGTTTTCTATGAGTGAAATGTCCAACTAACTGTAACGACCCTTAAACCTATCTTTTTTTCAGTGAATCTCTATGCTTTTTAAATGCTAATTTCTAACTATAACGTCCCTGAAACCTATGGTTCTTTTCAGTGAATTTCAAAGGTTTTTTAAATGTTAATTTCTAACTATAACATCCCTAAAACCTATGTTTTTTTCAGTGAATTTCAAAGGTTTTTTAAATGCTAATTTCTAACTATGCCTACAGAGGTTGGACATGTGCAGAAAGAGGAATAAAGGAGCAGAAAGAAGCAAGAGAAATGCAGAAAGAGGCAACAGAAGTCCAGAAAGACGAAGAAAAGTGAGGAAAGAAGCAAGAGATATGCAGAAAGAACCAACAGAGGTGCAGAAAGAGGCCTTGTTGCAAAGTCATCCTGTGCCCCCAACTTTTTGCTGACTGGTACTGGTGCTAACTGACTCTGACGAACAAGGCCCGGAGCCAGTGCTATGCTGACAGACACTTAGAGTACAGTGAAAACACATACATACACTAGAGTACACTATGGGTTGGGGTACCCCTGTGATTGACATGACCTCTCCTGTAAGGCCCTAGTACATAATAGGGCAGGGAAATTCAAACTACCTCTAACATAGAGGTACAGAAAGAGGCAAGAGAAGTGCAGAAAGAAGCAACAGAGGTGCCGAAAGAGGCAAGAGAGGTGCAGAAAGAAGCAAGTGAAGTGCAGAAAGAGGCAAGAGAGGTACACAAAGAGGCAAGAGAGATACAGAACGAGGCAGGAGGGGTGCAGAAAGAAGGAAGAGAAGTGCAGAAAGAGGCAAGAGAATAGCTGAAAGAAGCAACAGAGGTGTAGAAAGAAGCAAGAGGAGTGCAGAAAGAGGTGTGAGGTGCAGAAAAAAGCAAGAGCAGTGCAGAAAGAAGCAACAGAGGTGCTGAAAGAGGCAAAAGGGCTGCAGAAAAAGATAGGAGAGGTGCATAAAGAAGCAAGAGAGGTACAGAAAGAGGAAGGAGGGGTGCAGGAAGAAGGAAGAGAAGTGCAGAATGAGGCAGGAGAATTGCTGAAAGAAGCAACAGAGGTGTAGAAAGAGGAGAGAGAAGTACAGAAAGAAGCAAAATAGGTGCTCAAAGAGCCAAGAGGTGTATAAAGAGGCAAGAGAGGTACACAAAGAGGCAAGAGAGGTACAGACAGAGGCAGGAGGGGTGCAGAAAGAAGGAGGAGAAGGGCAGAAAGAGACAAGAGGATAGCTGAAAGAAGCAACAGAGGTGTAGAAAGAAGCAAGAGAAGTGCAGAAAGAGGCAAGTGATGTGCAGAAAAAGCAAGAGCAGTGCAGAAAGAACCAACAGAGGTGCTGAAAGAGGCAACAGGGGTGCAGAAAAAGGTAGGAGAGGTACATAAAGAGGCAAGAGAGGTACAGTAAGAGGAAGGAGGGGTGCAGAATGAAGGAAGTGAAGTGCAGAATGAGACAAGAGAATTGCTGAAAGAAGGAACAGAGGTGTAGAAAGAAGCAAGAGAAGTGCAGAAAGAGGCAAGTGAGGTGCAGAAAGAAGCAAGATCTTCAGAAAGAACCAACAGAGGTGCAAAAAGAGGCAAGAGGGGTGAAGAAAAAGATAGGAGGGGTGCACAAAGAGGCAAGAGAGGTACAGAAAGAGTCAGGAGGGTGCAGAAAGAAAGAAGAGCAGTGCAGAAAGAACCAACAGAGGTGCTGAAAGAGGCAAAAAGGGTGCAGAACCAGGCAAGAAAGGTACAGAACCAGGCAAGAAAGGTACATAAAGAGGGAAGACGAATGCAAAAAGAGACAACAGGGGTGCAGAAACAAGCAAGACATGTGCAGAAAGAGGTATGGAAAGTGCAGGATGAAAAATCAGGGGTGCAGAAAGAGGCAAGAGAAGTGCAGAACAAAAGCAAGTGAGGTGCAGAAAGAAGCATCAGAGGTGCAGAAAGAGGAGAAAGAAGTACAGAAAGAAGCAAAAGAGGTGCTCAAAGAGGTAAGAGGGATGCAGAAACGAGCAAGACGCATGCAGAAAGAAGCATGGAAAGTGCAGGATGAAAAATCAGGGGTGCAGAAAGAGGCAAGAGGAGTGCAGAAAGAAGCAAGTGAAGTGCAGAAAGAGGCAAGAGTGGTACACAAAGAGGCAAGAGAGGTACAGAACAAGGCAGGAGGGGTGCAGAAAGAAGGAAGAGAAGTGCAGAAAGAGGCAAGAGAATAGCTGAAAGAAGCAACAGAGGTGTAGAAAGAAGCAAGAGAAGTGCAGAAAGAGGCGTGATGTGCAGAAAAAAGCAAGAGCAGTGCAGAAAGAAGCATCAGAGGTCTAGAAAGAGGAGAGAGAAGTACAGAAAGAAGCAAAATAGGTGCTCAAAGAGCCAAGAGGTGTATAAAGAGGCAAGAGAGGTACAGACAGAGGCAGGAGGGGTGCAGAAAGAAGGAGGAGAAGGGCAGAAAGAGACAAGAGGATAGCTGAAAGAAGCAACAGAGGTGTAGAAAGAAGCAAGAGCAGTGCAGAAAGAGGCAAGTGATGTGCAGAAAAAGCAAGAGCAGTGCAGAAAGAACCAACAGAGGTGCTGAAAGAGGCAACAGGGGTGCAGAAAAAGGTAGGAGAGGTACATAAAGAGGCAAGAGAGGTACAGTAAGAGGAAGGAGGGGTGCAGAATGAAGGAAGTGAAGTGCAGAATGAGGCAAGAGAATTGCTGAAAGAAGGAACAGAGGTGTAGAAAGAAGCAAGAGAAGTGCAGAAAGAGGCAAGTGAGGTGCAGAAAGAAGCAAGATCTTCAGAAAGAACCAGCAGAGGTGCAAAAAGAGGCAAGAGGGTTGAAGAAAAAGGTAGGAGGGGTGCACAAAAAGGCAAGAGAGGTACAGAAAGAGTCAGGAGGGGTGCAGAAAGAAAGAAGAGCAGTGCAGAAAGAACCAACAGAGGTGCTGAAAGAGGCAAAAGGGGTGCAGAACCAGGCAAGAAAGGTACAGAAAGAGGGAAGATGAGTGCAGAAAGAGACAACAGGGGTGCAGAAACAAGCAAGACACGTGCAGAAAGAAGCATGGAAAGTGCAGGATGAAAAATCAGGGGTGGAGAAAGAGGCAAGAGAAGTTCAGAAAAAAGCAAGTGAGGTGCAGAAAGAGGCAAGAGAGGTGCAGAAAGAGGCAAGAGAGGTGCAGAAACAGGCAAGAGAGGTGCAGAAAGAGGGAGGAGGGGTGCAGAAAGAAGCAAGAGAAGTACAGAATGAGGCAAGAGAATTTCTGAAAGAAGCAACAGAGGTGTAGAAAGAAGCAAGTGGAGTGCAGAAAGAAGCAAGATCTTCAGAAAGAACCAACAGAGGTGCACAAAGAGGCAAGAGGGTGAAGAAAAGGGTAGGAGGGGTGCACAAAGAGGCAAGAGAGGTACAGAAAGAGTCAGGAGGGGTGCACAAAGAAAGAAGAGCAGTGCAGAAATACCCAACAGAGGTGCTGAGAGGCAAGAGGGGTACAGAAAAAGGTAGGAGAGGTACATAAAGAGGCAAGAGAGGTACAGAAAGAGTCTGGAGGGGTGCAGAAAGAAAGAAGAGAAGTGCAGAAAGAGGCAAGAGAATTGCAGAAAGAAGCAAAAGGGTGCAGAAAGAGACAATACAAGTGCAGAAAGAAGCATCAGAGGTGCAGAAAGAGGAGAGAGAAGTACAGAAAGAAGCAAAAGAGGTGCTCATAGAGGCAAGAGGGGTGCAGATGGAGGCAAGAGCAGTGCAGAAAATAGCAATAGAAGTGCTGAAAGAGGCACAAAGGCTTCTGAAAGAGGCAAGAGAAGTGCAGAAAGAAGCAACTGAGGTACTAAAAGAGGCAAGAGAGGTGCAGAAAGAGGGAAGAGAGGTGCAGAAAGAGGCAAGAGAGTTGCACAAAGAAGGAAGACGGGCACACAAAGAGGCAAGAGGGGTGCGGAAACAGGCAAGAGAAATGCAGAAAGAGGCAAGAGAATTGCTGAAAGAAGCAATAGAGGTGTAGAAAGAAGCAAGAAGAGTGCAGAAAGAGGCAAGTGAGATGCAGAACCAGGCAAGAAAGGTACAGAAAGAGGGAAGATGAGTGCAGAAAGAGACAACAGGGGTGCAGAAACAAGCAAGACACGTGCAGAAAGGAGCATGGAAAGTGCAGGATGAAAAATCAGGGGTGCAGAAAGAGGCAAGAGAAGTGCAAAAAAAGCAAGTGAGGTGCATAAAGAGGCAAGAGAGGTGCAGAAAGAGGCAAGAGAGGTGCAGAAACAGGCAAGAAAGGTACAGAAAGAGGGAAGACAAGTGAAGAAAGAGACAACAGTGGTGCAGAAACAAGCAAGACAGATGCAGAAAGAAGCATGAAAGTGCAGAATGAAGCAATAGGGGGCAGAAAGAGGCAAGTGAAGTGCATAAAGAAGCAACAGAGGTGCAGAAGGAGGCAATAGAACTGCAGAAAGAGGTAAGAGAATTGCAGAAAAAAGCAAAAGAGGTAAAGAAAGAGGGAACAGAGGAGCAGACAGAGACAAGAGAGGTGCAAAAACAGGTAAAAGTGGTGCAGAAAGAGGCAAGAGGGGAGCAGACCTTTGCAGGAGAGGTTCAGAAAGAGCTGTGCAAAAGAACCAACGGAGGTGCAAAAAGAGGCAAGTGAGGTGCAGAAGGAGGCAAGAGAACTGCAGAAACAGGCAAAAGGGGTGCAGAAAGAAGGAACAGGTAGGCATACTGAGGTAAGAGAGGTGCAGAAAGAGGGAAGAGGGGTGCAGAAAAAGGCAAGAGGGATGCAGCAATTTTGAAAAGAGGTGCAAGAAGAAGCCAGAGCAGTGCAGAAAGAACCAACAGAGTTGCAGAAAGAGGCCAGAGGGGTACAGAAAAAGGCAAGTGAAGTGCAGAATGAAGCAAAAGAGGTGCAGAAAGAACCAACAGAGGTGGACAAAAAGGCAAGAGGGGCGCAGAAAGGGGTAGGAGAGGTGCACAAAGAGGCAAGAGGGGTACAGAAAGAGGCAGGAGGGGTGCAGAAAGAGGAAGAGAACTGCAGAAAGAAGCAACAGAGGTGCAGAAAGAGGTAAATGAGGTGCCGAAAAAAGCAACAAAAGTGCAGAAAGAGGGAAGAGGGGGGCAGAATGAAGCAAGATAGGTGCAGAAAGAAACAAAAGAAGTGCAGAAAGAAGGAACAGAGGTGCAGAAAGAGGCAAAAAGGGTGCAGAAAGACATAAGAGGGGTACAGAAAAAGGCAATAAGTGTGCAGAAAGGAGGAAGAAGGGTGCAGAAAGAGGCAAGAGGGGTACAGAAAGAAGCAAATGATGTGCAGAAAGAGGCAACAGACATGCAGAAAGAGGGAGAGAGGTGCAGAAAGTAGAAGAGATTTGCAGAAAGAGGCAACAGAAGTGCAGAAAAAGAAAGAAATGTGCAGAAAGAAGCAACAGAAATGCAGAAAGAGGCAAGAAAGGCTTGCACACCATTACTACCAATTTAACACCCACATTTAGCTATAAGTAACAGGTGACCATTCTAGGTTTGCAAAGGGCCTTCCACCATGCTGTACCACTTGTCGCTGCATTTTTGGTAACGTTTGAGCCGTTTGAGCTCAAATCAATGCTTTTTATGTTCAAATCTGCAGATTAGGGAGCAGATGATAAATGATGTGGCTAATGCAGAAAATGTATAATTGTGCGAAAGTCGGTGTAGCCAAACAGTCACATAATTCCAGTGGCCCTGCTCATACCTCTGACTATGTCCACAAGTGCTCCTCAGTGATTCCTTCTTTTTTTGTCTCACTGAGTTCATAGTTGAGCTTCTATGGAAACAAGGAAGACTTAACGCTGAGGTTACCACTCCACAACACAGACAACCATACCACATAATTACTCTCCATAACACATAATCCCACTGTACATAATTACTTTACACTAAATACCACATACTTTCTATCCACATAATTTCACTGCACAACATACCACATAATTCCACTACACACAAAGTACATCCACTCCACTCCCAAAAACATTAGTAAAAAACATTTACATTTACAACACCAATAGCTCTAACTCTCGCAAATGCGAAACCTATTACATTGCAAACACTTCTTAAACTAGTAGTCGAGTTTGCAGAGTGGTGAAGAAAGGGTGCTGGGCCTCCAAACAGCGCTCAGGAATTCCACTGCGTAGGACTTACAGGAGGTACCAGGAGGGCTTCTTGGCCCCCAAAGTCCCTCAGAAGTAAATTGGACTTCATCCCCCATCCCGTAGTCTGCCAGGAGGCACGTTTGCAAAGTGATGGAGAAAGGGGGGCATGGCCTTGGAAAATGTCTTAGCAATCCCACTGTGAGGGACTTACTGGAGGTAACAAGAGAGGTAGTTAGCCCCCAAGGACATCCTTGGAGGCCAACTACCCCTCCTATTACCTCCAGTAAGTCCCACACAACAGGATTGCTAAATTCTCATAGCAGGCCACACCCCCTTTGCCCACCACTCTGCATACGCGCTCCCTGGCGTGCTCTTGGGTGGGGATTGAAGTTCCCTTTGCTGCTGGGGGGTCTTTAGGGGCCAACTAGCCTACCTCTTACCTCCAGTAAGCCCCACACTGTGGGATTGCTGTGAGGTGTACACAGGCCACGCCCCCTTTCTCCACCATTCTGCAAATGCGCCTCCTGGCACGCTCTTGGTTGGGGGATGAAGTACCCTTTCTTCCTGATGTCCCTGGGACCAACTAGCCCTCCTGTTACCTCCAGTAAGCCCCATACAGCTGGATTGCAGAGAGTGGTCTGAGCCCACATCCCCTTTTTACACCACTCTGCAAACACGCCTCCTAGTGCACTGCTACCCGGGGGATGAAGTCCACTTGTGTCCTGAGGTCCGCAGGACACAAGAGGACCTCATCGCCTCACCAGCAATGAGCCAAGAGGCTCGTTTGCAGAGTGGTGTAAAAAGGGGCGTGGCCTCGGACCACCACTCAGCCATCCCACTGTGTGGGGCTTACTGGAGGTATCAGGTGGGCTTGTTGGCCCCCAGGGACCCTCTGGAATGAAGGGGACTTAAGCCCCCAACTTAGAACGCGCCGGGGGCGCGTTTGCAGAGTCATGCAGGGAGGGGGTGTGGCCTCCAGCAAATTGCCGGTTTCTTTTTTTAATTTTATTTTATGGGGGCCCGCTTGGTTCCCCTTCCCTGGGCCACTTCTGACCCGGGGACCCCATCCCCCGGGGCCTGGCCAGCCTTTACTAATTTTTCTAAAAAATTGGGAGTGTGGCCGCGTGGCCCCCTCCAGAGGCCAATTATGGCCCCCTCCAGAGGTCAATTATGGCTCCCTCCAGAGGCCAATTATGGCCCCCGGACCCCATCCTCCGGGGCTGTGCCTTGATCTTATTTTTAAAAATTATTATTTATGTTATTCTTTTTAATTAGGAAGGGGGGCCACGTGGCCCCCATCCCTTGGCCCCCATCCCACGGGGCCTGGCCTCATGTTGGGGATGTGGGAGGAGCCCCAATGCCCCACGGTCCCAGCCGGCTCCTCGACTCCTGCAGGAGCCGGCAATGCTTTTGGGCAAGGGGAGCTGCTAACATGCAGCTCCCCTTGCCCAAAAGCAATTCTGTTTTGCTTTTTGGAAGCGAGAGCAGGTTTCCTGATTTTTGCTTCCAAAAGGCAAAGTAGAGTTTGCTATGGAGGCTACCGCTCTGCCATAGCAAACAGCAATGTCGCGGGGGTGGGCACCCCGGGACATCGCAGGAGCCGGCCCTGGGGGTTGGTGGTCCCCAAGGGCCATCAAGGGCTCCAGGAGGGGGGCCACGCAGCCCCCCTCCCAACATATAACATTGCCCCAGGGAGGTGGTGGTTCCTGGGGCCGGGGGTACATAACGGACCCCACAAATAACATCATTTGTGCCCCTGGGAGGTGGTGGTCCCCGGGTCAGTGTGGGCACTTCTCTAAATTAAATTGGAGTCCCGGGGAAGTGGCGGTACCCGGGGCTGCGGTGGGGCAAGCGAGGCCCCCTGCCCCTATTAAAACAAAGCCCTGAGGAGGTGGTGGTCCCCGGGGCAGCGTGGGGGGCAGGAGCCCCCCCAAGTTTTTGGGGGAAAAAAGCCCTGGGAGGTGGCAGTCCCCGAGGCCATGGGGGGAGGCATGTGCCCCCACACATTATGAGGAAAGCCCCGGGGAGGTGGCGGTCCCCGGGGCTGGGGGGGCCATGAGGTTCCACCCGCCCACATTAAAACAAAGCCCCAGGGAGGTGGTGGTCCCGGGGCAGTGTGGGGTGGCAGGAGCCACCCCACCCATTTTTTTCAAAAATGAGCCGGGGAGGTGGCGGTCCCTGGGGCTGCGGGGGGCTGTGTGCCCCCCTACATTATGAGGAAAGCGGTGGGGAGGTGGTGGTTCCCCAAGCTGTGGGGGCCCTCACACCATAATTTTAAATTACTCCCGGGACCTGGCCCACCCAGGGACTTAAAACAAACAAAAAAATGTTGTCCGGATTCACGAACCCAGCACAAATTCGGCCGATTTCTTTTTAAAGAAAAATGCTTTTTTTTGCCCTGGGGGTCCTTGTGGGTTCAGGGTGTTTCTACCCTGCCCCCTTTTCTTCCTTTTTCACCTTTTTCCTTCCTTTTTCTCGTGACTTGGTTACCGTGTCACTAGATGGCTGCCAACACATTCTGCTGAGGAGTATTGGCAGCCAATCAGACTCCTCCTCGGTACTCAGATAAATACATTTACATTTTTTGAACTTCTCAGGAACTAGTGAACGGATTTACACCATTTTAAAAAAAAAGGTCGCTGTCTGAACCAAAGGCTTCCTTTTTACCAAATTTGGTGTAATTCCGTTCAGCAGTTTGGGCTGTAGCCTGTTCCAAAATTTCCTATGGCAATTAACATGGGGAAAATGTGTTTTGGGACCCCCTCTTTCTCGGCCCCCGCTTGATGAATCACCCTGAAACTTTTAAGACAGGAGCTGAACTGAGTGAACCATTCGTTTTGAAACTTTTGCGAAGATTCGTCAAACGGCGCTAAAGATATTGGCAAAAGAAATAACGCTTTTTGAATAGAAACAAGGTCCTAACTATAACTACCTACTGGCAACCGCCAGGAGGTTATATATATATATATATATATAGGTGCACAGACATGCACACTTAGCTAAATACACAAATATAAAGACAGTTTCACACACACAGAGCGACACAGGCATGCACAGCAACAGAGGCATACAGTGATACAACTACACAGTGACACATGCCTTAAGACACATGCACCCACAGCCAAAACCAAATAGGCATAGAAATACACACAGCAATATAAGTATCCAACCTTTAAGTAGATAGAAATGACGACATTCCGACAGTAACAAATAGTCATATAGCCACCACTCAATTACATTTGGTATAACAGGCATATATCAAGAGATATGCATGCAGTCAGTGACACAGGTGTACTAAGTGACATAAGTACTTTTGTCAACGAAACAGAAATACTTAGTGGCATGTGAATGCACACACAGACACATGTATGTTGACAGTGAAACAGGCATCAAGATACACACAGGTATATACACAGCAACAGAGGCATATACCCAGAGACAGATGTCCTGAGTGAGACACACAAATACACACAAATGTACAGTCTCTTAGATACACACACACGCACAGGCACTGTGAGGAGGGAAGGGAAGAGAAGATTAGATAAGAGGAGGGGACAAAAAGAACAGAAAAATAAAGAAATGAAAATGTGGGAAAGAGAAGACAAGCCAATGAAAGGGAAGGAGAACAAATCGAAGGAAAGGAAAGATGCTAAAAAAATTTACTTACATGAAATGTTCAATAACAACGACTTAAAGCCAACGCAAATCTGTTCAGGTGATAATTTCTGAGAAAGAGGATAACATTGAAATTAAAAAAGAACTAAACGCCAAAGTTATACCAGCTGAAAAACACCAGCAGGACTGCTTTAAAGTGAAAGCCAGGAAAGAGGTCTATACTTGCGGGTGATGGGAACGCGGAGTGGAGGGGGGGGAACTGATATCTGAACACCAAATTATCATAAAAATGTGCAGAACGTTTCTGGCAATTGCTGAATAAATATTGAAAATTAACGGTAAATTACTACTAATTAAAACAGTGTCTGGCCCTGCTGTGTCAAGTGAGGAGGCAGTAGTTAAAAAACACAATATATTGAATGCATTCCATGTGTGCTTAAGCCTATGCATGTTGTCAAAACCTTTTACTGTAAAGAAAGTTATCTGAGCTAGGAGTTTTCACTCGCCGCGCCGATTCAGCCTCAGGAAAACCTGGGGGCATATTATCAAGAAACGGCGTTAAAATTATCGCTGCTTTAGCTGCAGAAAACTGCCGCTAAAGCGGCGCTAATGGGCTTGATTATATGCCCTTGAGAATTCCCATAGAAGCCCATGTTCTGGTGTCAACATGGGCTTCTATTGGAATTCTCTGCGGCATTATCAAGCCCATTATCGCTGCTTTAGCTGCAGTTTTCTGCCGCTAATGCGGCGATAATGTTAACGCCGTGCTTGATAATATGCCCATAAGATTTTTTTTAAAGTCTCAAAAAAAAATCTACGTTTAATTACGAGTTGCATGATAATGGCTTTGTGGAAACTCTGCAGCCATAAACACCCAGACCATGTGGTAACGCCCCCCCATTCCTCAGTACGGTGCAATTAAAGATTAATCCCCAAGGAATGTGAAATAACCATGCAGATTCCACATGGTATTCCTTATTCCATGTGGATTACCGCTTCCATTTACCGCCTGTTGTGAGTGGGTGGTAAATGCCAGAGAAGGATATGAACTGGCGGGGGAAGCATTGTAGGGCATATTATCAAGGACTGCGTTAAAATTATCACTGGTTTAGCGGAATGTGAGAAAAGAGGGCGGCCTCAACACCCCAGCTTACCTCTGACAGGGCGGTCAAATAACGTGGGCGATGATAGGGACAGCGCGGAAGGTCCTGCAGTAACGAGCAAATGTCGCTCTCCTCCACAGGATGAGGAATCCGCGGGTTTGGGATTGAGCCCGCCCTCACGCTCTCACGTGACCGGGTACAACCAAATGCCGGGCCCAAGAGGAGGAGAAAAGGAAGCCGTTGTACCTGCGGTACACTACAACCCGGAAGAGGAAAAGGAGGATCCAGCGGCTGATGCGGACGTCAGGAGAACCGGAGGGGAGGACGCCAGGAGAACCGGAGGGGACAACACCGAGGAGAACACCGAGAAGCGAGCGGCACAGACGGCGAGCGACTACCGGGAAGTAGCAAGACCCGACTGGAGCACAGAAGAAGACCCAGACGAATGGTGGGAAGAGTGGTGGACCCCGGAGGAGACGCAAGAGCCGCCGCAACTCAGGAGAGTTGCGGATTGAGGCGGTACGTGTCGGGGCACCAGGGGTTCGTGGTGGTGGCGGGTGGAGAGAACGTGTGCTCCGTGTATTCCACACCACAGCAATACTGAGTGCACAGCTTTCTATAGATATTTTCCCTTCTCTTTGGCACTGTTACGTATCCCTAGCCTTGGGGGAGCATTCAGTTACCTGTGTCCCATATTCCTTTCCCATAACCCCAGGTTTTCCGGACCGTGACTACTTTTATTCAACTAGTTGTGCACCTCTATCTTTCGTTTTTTTTTTATTAGCACCGTCTCACTTTCGTGGCCAAACAGAGAGAGTGTAAGAGAAGGACCCTGTAGACAGGGACCGTGCTTTTAGCACAGCCTTCTGTTACTAACACCCTACAACCAGCACATTATCACCGGGGTGTGGTGGTAGAAATAATACAAAAACCCACACTGTAAGGATAATTATTGTCCCTCTTTACTCTCTTGAGGGTATGCCTGCTTAGAGAACCTCCTGGGAAGCCCCCTTCTGGTCCACAGTAACCAAAGAGAGAGAGAGAGAGAGAGAGAGCGCGACGAGAAGTCCTGCAACCGAAGACCGTCTACGTCTGCAAATCAAAGAACATACTCTAGACGTCCAGACCTTATTTGCTCTGCGACCTTGTTTTTCTTTACCATTCTGACAATAAACGTCTCACTATCAACCCTATTCGGCCTCCACGCTTCTGTTTCCGCCCATCCCTCCGACACAGCAGAAAACTGCCGCTAAAGCGGCGATAATGGGCTTGATAATATGCCCTGGAGAATTCCAATAGAAGCCCATGTTCACACCAGAACATGGACTTCTATTGGAATTCTCAATAGAACTGGCGATAATTTTTAACACCGTCCTTCATAATATGCCCCTCTATGCTTTCCAGTGGCGGCCGACAGAGCTAAAGACTTGTGGGGTGGGTGGAGGAGGTGTGGGGGGAGAGGGGGCCGACAGGAAGCGCATGGGGAGAGGGCAGTGCGGCGGGAGTTGATGATAAGAAATAAAGAACAAGACTTACCTGGTGCTGCCGGCCTCCTCGTGCTCCTCTGTTCCTGGTCCCAGCAGTCCCTGGGACAGTATTACACTCCCCATCCAATCCCTAAACTGCTCTCAAGCATGACAGCAGCATGGGGATTAGCCTGAGTGGGCTAGATTAATGCTCGTTCAGGCTCAGGGAGTCTGTGCTGCTTCTCCAACCCACCAGTACAATACAGCCGGGTTGGAGAAACCTAAGTGCCTGAAAGGCCGGTCATACTGACATGCACACTTAAACGTGCTCATTTATCACTCCTTCCCCACCTCCCATGGCCTGGCCCCACCCTTCCCTGTACACGCTGGTTCAGAGCCAGCAGCTGAAAAATAAAACAATAGTAGCAATATGGCAATTGAAGGAGATGTTTAGTAAGCTTAACGCAGACCTCAGAACGTACTGTTCATCGATCTAGGAAATTGCTCCTGGTTTTATTCGCACTGTTGCATCGCTGCACCGCGCCCTCTCGCTGACGCGAGGTTAGGTACAAGCGCTGCGCCTGGCTCTGTCATTGCTGGAATCTTGTTTTAATGTTGCTAAAATATTTTTAATATTGTTAAACTTTGTCCTGCCCACTCACCCGCACCATAAAATATCAGAATACCACCTCGCTGTTTAGCGAGACAGACAAGAGACTCCATTAGGCTAGTGCCATCCACCGAGGGCCATCTTTTTTTTTTTTTTTTTGTGCATATTTATATAGCGCGAACTCGACCCGAAGGTATTGGAGCACTTTACATAGCACCGTATTTACATTACACATTCAGGCACAGGGCGATTTAGTGATTTGCCCAGAATCACATGATGTGGACGCGACCTCGAGGCTTGAACCCTGGTTTCCTGCACCAGAGGCGGCAGCGCAGCTGACGGACCACATCCTTTCCCCACATCCTCTCTCCTCTTGGTTAGCGCTCTAGTGGCTGGCTCTATTTAAGTGGGGGGAATGCATGCGCGCGCGCCTAGCGCTAGCAATGCTGCCAGAACATGCACTGGTAGGATTTGCTACTCCAGGGATACACTGATTAATATCAGTAAGGGGGGTCGGGGGGGAGTACCAGCTGGCTTTAACATGCGGCCTGATTAACAGCAGGTCCCTGATAAAGCATCATCAGGAGATCTCCAACTTGCTGGAAGATCTGGACCTAGATTTTTTATTTATTACAGAGACTTGAACTAACCCAGATTCCTCAGTGGAGATTGGCTTTGCGTGTCCAGCAGGCTATAAAATTCTCCATAAACCACGGCCAACGGGGAGAGGAGGGGGGGTCTGGATAATTTTTAAAGAGAAATGGGACTGTGCCCCATTACAGATAAAGGAGATTGCTGGGTATGAGCTCCTGGGCTTCATATTGCAAGAGCCTAAAGGAAGAGGGCTGACAGGCCTGGTGTGTTACAGACCTCCGGGCTTAGATCCCCAACACCAGGAACTACTTGATACCATTGCCGCCCTAGCGCTGACACACTCTAGACTGTTACTCCTAGGAGACTTTATTCTCTGGGACACCGGGAGCCTGGGGAACCATGTGCAAGCTCTGAGCCAAACCTGTGAGAATCTTGGCCTACACCAGCTTATTCAAGAGCCAACCCACCAGGGAGGGCATACGCTCCATCTTGTCTTTGCCAATCAGTCTGAGTCAGAAGTGCTTAACATATCACCTTTAAGCTGGACCGATCACTTTCTCATACATTTTAGGATAACTATACCCAGTGCCATATTGGTTAGGAAAGACCAAACCACTTACTGGTGGGGGAGAGACTGGGCGAAACTTTCAAAAGAGAGCCCAGTTTCCCTCTTCCCTAAACATACTATGTTCAATCTGGATGAGTCAGTAGATGAGAACTATAATACATATAGTAACTTTGTCAACAATATCCTTGACGGATGTGTCCCCAGGAAAAAGCTTAAGATCAGGAGAATACCCTCGGCCCCTTGGTTCAGCGAGGAGCTGAGATCTCTACGCTCTGCTCGCCGACAGGCCGAGAGAAGGTGGTGCAGATCTTACTCAGAAATAGATTAAAAAGCTTCAAAATCAGCACAAGCACAATATAAGCAGGCCATTACGGGGGCCAAATGACAATTCTATGCCAGCTCTATTCTACAGGCACCCAATGGCACAAAGGCTCTCTTCAATATCGTGAGGGACCTCTGTAGCCCTAGGTGCCTGGCTAACAGAGTTCAGGCATCACAAAACTTTGTGACGAAGTTGCCACTTTCTTCGATGACAAGGTTGCTAAAATTGTGGGGGGGCTCGACCAGGGTACCACTGGTACCCTGTTGACTGATGAGGAAGTTAGAACTGATATATCTCTCGAGTACTTCCAACCCCTTACTGAAGATCTTTTTAATAGTACTGCCCAGGAGATATCCTCCGGATCGCCCCTTGACCCGCTCCCTCATAAGATCTGGAAGGAGTATGGCCCTGATTTATTCCCATGGCTGCGTCAAATATGCTGCCAATCCCTGAATGAAGGAGCAGTCCCAGAGGGTTGGAAGCAGGCAGTAGTCACCCCTCTGCTGAAGAAGCCGTCTCTGGATCCAACAATACCAGCCAACTTTCGAGCCATATCCCTTTTGCCGTTTCCTATCAAGATTCTGGAAAAGATGGTCAGCAAGTCCTTGTCATGTTACCTGGAAGAAAACCATCTCCTGGACAGGGACCAGTTTGGATTTCGGCCTGGGCATGGGACGTAAACCGCTTTGACAACTGTGTTGGATAAACTCCGAATGCGAGCCGACAACGGGGACTCCTCGGTGTTGGTGTTACTGGATATGTCGGCCGCATTCGACACGGTTAGCCATGCGGTACTGGTAGCGAGGTTGGAGAGAGTGGGGGTGAAGGACTGTGCCCTGAAATGGCTACAATCCTATTTGTCAAATCGACAACAGGCGGTTACCATGGCGCCATTTGCCTCCCCCTGGTCCCCGGTCTGCTATGGAGTGCCCCAGGGCTCGGCAATCAGCCCAATCCTCTTTAATGTTTACCTAGGCCCTCTGATCCCTGTTATAAAATCTTATGGGACCGATGTGGTCAATTTTGCCGATGATACCCAACTGTTGTTTTCCATTGAAGGGAAGCATGCACTGCCTATGAGCACCTTTCAGGCATGTATGGGCCGGGTCTCGGACTGGCTGAAGGCCAACTCCTTACAGTTTAATGGTGGGAAGACAGAGCTGTTGTATTGTTGTGCAGCGAAAGTACCTAAACCCTTGATGGGCAAACTCAGGCTTAGGCCAGAGGATGATACCATAGTGGCAGCAAAAAAGGTCCGCAATTTGGGGGTTATGGTGGATGAGGACCTTCAGATGCAATCCCAGGCTAACAAAACAATCAGCATTTGTTTTGCCCTGATGAGAGCTCTTCAGCAAATTCTTCCCCTACTACCCAGCGAGGCTAGACCCCTGGTGGTCCGAAGCATAATCCTGAATAGACTGGACTATTGCAACTCCCTGTATTTGGGCGCTCCTCAATACATCCTGCAAGGGTTGCAAAGAGTCCAATCTATGGCAGCCAAACTAGCTCTTAAAAGACAGCGTGGCTCCTCCGCCGCCCTGGCGCTGAGGGACCTTCACTGGCTGCCCAGCAAAGACAGAATCAGCTTTAAGTCTCTGTGTATGGTGAACAGAGCACTACATAATACAGGTCCGCTACCCCTGCGAGAGAGATTCTCCTGGTACGAGCCCAAAAGGCTCCTCCGGTCTACTAGCCAAAGCCTGGTGTCTATCGCTAGAGTAAAGCTGGCCAGGATGGGAGGTAGGGCTTTTGGCACAGCAGCAGCATGTCTCTGGAATGAGATCCCCCAAAACCTTAGACAAGCTGATTCCCTGCTGGACTTCAGGAAGAACCTTAAGACCTGGCTATTTGCCAGGAACAGGTAGCAACACTCCTGATTAGTAGCTCAGCCGTTCTGCTGTTACACGTCATCATGGTATCCAAGCGCCAGGATACCCGTTGGGTGATAGCTGCGCTATACAAAAGTTTATACAATACAATACAATAGTAAAATATTGTTTTATTTTTCAGCTGTTGACTCGGAGCTAGTGAGGCAACGCTCCTTGGCCATTTCAGAGGAGCCACTGCTGATGCTTTCTGTGCCGTAGGAGGGTGTCAGACAAGAGCTGAGGCCAGGCTACTCTTATAATCTGAACCTCATGCAATTTTAATGGCTGTATTTTTAGGCCAGTAAAATTAGGCTCACTGTTCCCACACTCGTACAATCAGGATATGGGAATACCGGGCCAGTCTTGATGGGGTACATCAGTATCCCACCCAGAGATACTGCTTCGCCCGAGTTGTAATCTAAGCCTTTGACTTTAGGAATTACATGAGATGGTCTCCTTGGCATCTTGTTGTAAAACTAAGTTATTACAATATCAGTTAATAACAGAGATATTATAATATTGAAAAGTTTGGAGCAAGCTGATTGGCTGGCAACACTGAACATATCATATGTTGTAATACGCTGATGGAATTAAGAATACAATGATGTATTATATTAATGAAGTAGGGTAGTCTGAAGAAGTACAAGTGGTAATTTCTTCCAGGATTTCATTTTAGAGATAGCTGATGATAACAAAGGTTCGTAGTTCAGTTTAATAATATGCCTGACCTCAGGACATAATTTAACGCTGAGATATACCGCCGTCGAAGTTACCCTTGGAATTGGAGAATCGGGTTTAAAATTCAAGAGAACCTGAGTTTTAGATAGGTTAAGCTTGTACCCAAAAACCTGCCGAACCTAGTGGCTTCATCAACAACCTGTCCAATTGCGGATAACGGGTTGGAAGAGGAAACTGGCACTTTATCCACATACACAGTCGATTTAAGTTTTGGCCGCCAAACATCAGATGCTGGATACCTGCATTCATGTGGAGCGATTGTAAATATGACTCTATGTACAGTGCAAACAAAAGGGGGGAAAGCGGGCACCCCTGTTAAGTGCCTTGACAAATCTCAAATAGATTTGAGTATCTTACGACATAGGCCACCCTGGCATGTGGGTTGTTATATTGTGTCTGGGCCGATATGATAAATCCATCACCAATGCCGAAGGCGCCCATGGTGACTCACATACACTCCCATGCTACACAATCGAAGGCCTTCTCCGCATCTAAAAAGATCATACCCATATTGGTGTTGCATTTTCCAGCTACGTCAAACGCCGCGATCGCTGTATTAGTATGGCTGGTGATATCCCTTCCTGGCACAAACCCATGTTGCTGTTGAGACACCAGGGTCGAAAGTTAGGGAGCAAGGCACATGGCCAGGATTTAACAAACCATTTTGCTTCCGTATTAATCAGAGAAGTAGGTCAGTAAGAACCCATGTCCTCTGCAGGTTTACTCTTCTTCAGAAATACTACAATATTAGTAGTATTCTAAGTACCAGGAACCACCCCTCCTGTGTGGATATTTTGATTTACCCTTAGAAATTCAGAGGCTATTATGTCTTTAAATACCTTATAAAATTCCAAACGTATGCCTGTGGGTAGGACCACCAGAGCAGCTTCAATCACAGCCATAGAGAACTCAGCTTGCATCTCACCTGCCTGATCTTCCCCGAGACAGGGGAGATTACACCGCTGAATATACTCCCCAAGTCCAGCCTGATCAGTTATACGAGATCAGCTCCTCATAGAACGGGAAGAACTGCACCAAGATGGATGGGGGGCTTGTATGTACCATACTGAACATGCCCTTGATCGATTGGATCGTACATTTGGACTGTCGATCGGAAATCTGATGGGTAAAACTCGCCCTACCCTATCCCCATACTCATATTATAGCGTTCTTTGTTTAGCATACCTGGCTGCTATCCAATGTTTTAGCTCACGTCCAAGAAGGGGCCACTTTTTAGTTGAAGATAAATGATCTGCTCATCTGCCTCCCCTTGAGCAATTTTCAAAGCGTGTAGAATTTTGAGTTGAAGAATAGTTTGACACATAAGTTAAGCATATTCCAAAGCGGCCCTATATCGCTTGACAACCTACTGAAGGGTAATGCCCCGAATATACATCCTCATTGTATCCCAGATTATAAGAGGTTTTACTGTACCAGCGTTGATGAAAAAAAACTCCCTCATTGACCCTGAAACGTATCTTCTATAATCGTCATTAGATAAGCGATAGCGAGGAAAAGGAAACTTAGAGCAACTGGCCCTTGTCTCGGTACGGCAAATACAAATAAAATCTTATTATGATCTGAGACGATCCTGGGGCATACGTCTATTTCTCCCTGTCCACCAACGACCTCCCAGCCAAAACCATATCAATCCTGGAATAGTGCTTGTGTGGGCATGAATAGAAAGAATACCCATGGTTAGCCGGATGGAGATTCCACCATACATCTCATAGCCCGTGCAACTGAATCAGGTCTTTTATTGATGCCCTAGTTCTGGGCATACGTGGGCTAGTAATGTGATTAGTGGAACATATGCTACGGTGGAGTACGCAGTTAAAATCACCCATTAGGATCACTTCCAGGAAGTCTCAAACTGAGAGCATGGGATAACTTGCAAGAACAACCCTACTCACCTTAAAATAAATTAAAATCTTTTCTGTCACTAATTGACTTCCCTTTGATGGTAATAGCTCTAGTTATTTACCGAAATTACGTGAGTACAAGCACAATTACAAATTAAAAATCCACACTGTCTGCACTTACTGTGATGCTGCCCTCAGGGGCCACTCCAGTGTCAGGAACCAGAAATGTAATTACATTACTAAATGGAATCACATTACTACCGTCCCGCAAGAGCTGCAACAGCGACACAAGAATCAAATTTATATCGGCCTATAAAATATTCAAAGCCATTGCCCTCCCATAACCTGAATACTTATGCTCAACTTAAAAACAATATCTAGAGGGGCAAAACAATATAAGCAGCAAGAGGCAATTCAGACTAGAATAAGCAAAACTCGTACCCCAATCTGCCGTCTCCCATCCTTTGCTGGAGCGAACTCATCACTTCTCTATTCCCTTCTCACAGAGATGAAATGTTAGGATCTGCAGCAATTACACACAATATTGAAACCTCACCTATTTAATCCTAATTGAAATGCCTTCATTGACATTCCAAAGACCTTGTTCACTGTCTCTTTCTTTCCCTTTATACTAAGTAGAAAGCATTCGCATTCCTATACTCCTCTCTTGCTACCATTCTCTTTTCCCCACTCGTTCTTATCGCTTTCTCCCAGAATGCCCCTTTGCCTCCTCTCCCCAAAATCTGCACCCTTTTTCTCCTGCTTCACTTAGTGATGAGGGTATCACAGCATTTCACGCTGTGGGGCCACAGCTGGATTAGTTGATAGATACCCTTATTCCTGGGCAGCGACCAGAGGTCCCTGTGCATGCCTATTCATAACAGTGCTTAATTTGTCAAAGAATGATTGTCGGTGCCCACAGCTCTCCTCCGGCGGTGCTATTAAAATCGGCGAGCCAAATTCCAAGGATGCCCCTTTATCACAGTCTTGCCAGTCCCTCCTTTCTCCGTTTGTGCCCGTTTTTCCGTTCTTTCTCTTCATCCTTTTTTCCCGTTTGTGTGTTTTTGTTTTTCAAGATAGCGGTCAATATATGATGAGGAAAAATAAGTGTCGGTCCTCATAAGTGGGTGCCAGTGGGTGCCAGTGGGCCCTACCAGCAATCACCTGTGGTCAACAGGAAAAAGCCACATTCACATTATGGAAAAAGTATTGGGAAAACTCCTTGCATACCAGAGATATTTCCGTTTTTTTTTTTTTTAAACCCTGCTTGAAGGGTTGTTTCTGAGAGAAAAAATGCTGGCCAGGCTGCCAGAATTTGCATTTCTGCTCAGAAGGCTCCGATACTGTATGATGGATCACTTTTGGCACAAATTCCACATGGAGGTGGAAATTTAAAATATGGTGGTGCTGCCTCAGCAGGTTGGTGGCCTCCTGCCAGAGCCTGAATGATGCCTTATGTATCTAAGGTTCTTCTGAGGTAAAGCCCACTAAGAAGTCTTAGTCCTGTCTGAACTCATTTCTGGTTGCGAGAAGGGTGCACTTTTAAATGATCTTCATTGCCATATCTTAAACAGATGGTGCACAGGCATTTGAAGGGCCTGAATGATAATACTGTGTGGTATTTGAAGCAACAAGCATTGGTAAAGCCAGTAGGCCTTGCCTATGAAAGAGATATTGTCGTTGCCAATATGTTTTAGCCATATTGTACACTAGAGTGGCTGCTGTTCAGCATGGCTAAAAGTTAATGGCGTAAAGGAGAGTAGTGCGGAGTCTAATGGAGTGTCGCAAAGTAGATTTTCGTGGAGTAGATGGAGTGTTATGGAGCGGCGTAGAGAGTCATGGAATGGTGTGGAGTGGTATACAGTAGAGTTGAGTAGCGTGCAGTGAAATGGAGTGTCATGGAGTGGGTTGGAGTGGTGTAGAGTGCTGTGGAGTGAGTAGACTGTCGTAGAGTGGAAGGGCGCAGAGTGTTGCAAGGTTAAGTGTTGTAAAGTGGAGTAGAGTGTCAGAGTGGAGTAGAGTGTCGTAAAGTGGATTGACATAGAGTGTCGTGGAGTGGTGTTGAACAGAGTGGAATGGAGTAGAGGGTGTTGCATAGAGGGGAGTAGAGTTTTGTAGAGCAGAGTGGCATAGAGCAGAGTAGATTGTCGTAGAATGTAGTAGTGTAGCAGAGTGGAATGGCATAGAGTGGAGTACAGTGTTGTAGAGTGGAGTGGTGTAGAGTGGAATAGAGTGGAGTGGGACAGAGTGGCATGGAGTGCAGTGGTGTAGAGTGGAACAGTGGAGTGGAGTAGAGAGGAGTAATATGTTGTAAAATAGAGTGGAGTAAAATGGCATGGAGTAGCATATAGGGAGTTACATAGAGTGTCATAGAGTGGAGTAGTGTCATAGAGTGCCACAGTGTGGGGATGAGTGTTGTAGAGTGGAGTAACATAGAGTGGAGTAGAGTTTAATGGAGTAGAGCACCATAGAGTCATAGAGTGAAATGTCATAGAGTTTAGTGTTGTAGTGTGGAGTTTCGTAGACTGGAGTAGAAAGGCCTAGTGTGAAGTGGCATACAGTACAATGGTGCAGAGTCGATTGGTGTAGAGTGCATTGATTTTTAGCAAAGTGGTGTAGAGTACATTGGCGCCGAGTGCAGTGACGCAAGGTAGAGTGGAGTAGAGTTGGAGTGTCGCAGTGTGGAGTGGCACAGAGTGGAGCAGAGTGCCGTAGAATGCAGTGGCATAGAGTATATTGTTTCAGAGTAGAGTGAAGTGGTGCAAGGTAAAATGGAGAGGTGCAGGATAGCGAACAGAGGTGTAGAGTAGAGTGTTAAAGGGTCCACTTGCATAGAGTGGCATAGAATGCAGTAGTGTGGCGTGCAGTGATGTAGATTGGTGTAGAGTGCATTGTTTTGAGTAAAGTGGTGTAGAGTGCAGTAGCATAGAGTAGAGTAATGCAGGGTAGAGAGGCGTAGAATGCAGTGGCATAGAGTGCAGTGGCAGAGATTGCAGTCTTGCATAGCAGAGTGTGTAGAGTGCAGTGGGATAGAGTGCAGTTGTGTAGAACGCATTGGCATAGAGTGCAGTGGCGCAGAGTAGCGAGGAGTAGAGTGAAGTACAGTAGAGTACAGTGTCATAGAGTGAAGTGGTGCATGATAGATTAGAGTGCATTGCCTTAGAGTGTATTTGTGTAGAGTAGCAATGAGCAGATTGGTCAGTGGCATAGAGAGCAGTGGTGGAGAGTGCAGGGTTACAGAGTAGAGTGTGGTAGAGTGTAGTGGTGTCGAGTAGAGTGGCATACAGTGCATTAGTGGAGTGTTCAGTGGCATAGAGTAGAGTAGGGCAGAGTAAAGAGGCATACAATACAGTGGTGCAGAGTGAGATAGAATAGAGCAGAGTTCAGTGACATTGAGTGCAAAGGCCTATAGGAGAGAGTTGCAGAGTAGAGTACAATGGTTTACATTGCAGTGGCATAGACTGTATTGTTTTGAGTAAACTGGTGTAGAGTGCATTGGCTTAGAGTACAGTGGTATAGAGTGCAGTGGCATACAGCAGAGTGGAGTGGCACAGGGTAGACTGCGTGGTAAGAGTGGAATATGTTGCATAGAGTGCAGTGGCCTAGTGTATATTGTTTCAGAGTAGGGTGAAGTGGCGTAGAGTGTAGTGGCATACAATAGAGTGTCGTAGACTGCAGTGCCATTGAGTGCAGTGGTACAGAGTAGATTAAAGTGGCTTTGAGTATATTGGTGTAGAGTGGAGCGATGCAGAGTAAAGTGGCGTAGAGTGTCGTGGCGTACAGTGCCTGGCACAGAGTGTAGTAGAATGGCGTAGAGTAAAGTGGTGCAGAGCAGAATGCAGTGGTGCAGAGTAGGGTGGCACAAAATTCAGTGGAAGAGAGTGCAGTGTTGCACAGTACAGTGTCATGGCATAGAGAGTAGTTGTGCAGAGTGGAGTGGTGCAGGGTAGAGTGCAGTGGCATAGAGTGGGGTGATGCAGAGTAGAGTGGCATTGAGCAGAGTGCCATAGATTGTAGTGGCATAGAGATCATTGGCACAGAGTGGCATAGAGTGGTGAAGAGTACTTTGGCGTAGAATACAGTGGCATAGAGTGGAGCAGTGTAAAGTTCAGTGGCAGAGGGTGCAGTGTTGCAGAGTAGACTGTCGTGGAGTGCACTGGCGTAGAGTGCAGCGGTGCAGAATAGAGTCGCGTAGATAGCAATGGCATGGAGTACAGTGGTGCAGAGTAGAACAAAGTGGCGTAGGGTGCAGTGACGTAGAGTACAATAGTATACATTGCAGTGGAGTAGAGAATTGTAGAGTGGAGTGGAGTAGAGTACAGTGATGCAGAGTAGATTGGCATAGAGTGCAGTGGCATTGAGTGCTTTGGTTTTTACTGGCATATTTATTCATTTATATATTTATATAGCGCACTACTACCCGAGGGCGTCTAGGTGCTTGGGCACAAAGAGCACACTGAGATGTTAGATTTCCAGGAGTAAGGAGCCATGTCTTAAGTCCTTTCCTAAAGGACAATAGATCAGAAGCATTCTTTAAATGGAATGGTAGCTTATTCCACCATCTTGTAGTGATACTAATGAAGATTTTACCACCCCCATCTCTGGAGACGGAAGGTAGGCTCTGTCACCAACTTCAGTGAGGCCGACCGAAGTGCACGTGCTTGGATATGCCATTTGAAGCACTTTATCAGGTAACTAGGGCCTGAATTTTGTAATGCCTTAAAGGCAATACATAAGGCTTTAAACATAATGCACTTCTCCATTGGTAGCCAATGCAGAGTGTTGAGAGCATGATTAGCCGACGAGTATTTGGCTAGTCTAAAGAGCATTCTCGCAGAGGAGTTCTGAAGTACCCTCAGCTTTGCCACTACGGATTTGTTTACTCCAACCTGTAGTCCGTTACAGTAATCGAGTTTCGATAACACTAAAGCTGACACCACCGTTTTCTGCAGATTTGTCGGTATAAATGGGAGCACTTTCCCAAAATGTTGTGTCCTTGCCAAAAAGTAGAACCTCTGTTTTATTTGAGTTCAACTTCAGGCTGTTTCCAACCATTCATTGATGCACATCTCATGCACTCCTTAAAATTCAAAGCTGTATCATGATTTTTGCTTGAAATCGATGTAATAATCTGCATGTCATCTGCGTATGATACCGGTTCAAAACCATGAGTTTTGATCATATGAGCCAGGGGAGCGACATAAATGTTGAAAAGGGTGGGGCTTAAGGATGAGCCCTGGGGCACCCCACATGGGAGCCTAAAACATTTTGATTTAAAACCTCCTACTTCAACAAATTGTTACCGATCAAGCAAGAAAGACTTAAGGAGTGCCAAAGCTGGGCCTTCTACCCCTGCTTCTTGAAGCCAATATATCAAGGTGCCATGGTCTACCGTGTCAAAGGCAGCTGACAAATCTAGCAGTATCAGGGCTGCCGATCCTCCCTTGTCAACTGCCAGTCTAATTTCCTCAGTAGCAGTGATCAAGGCCAGTTCGGTAATATGTTGGGCTCTAAAACCATACTGGGTGGGACCCAGAACCTGATTGTTCTCAATAAGGGTGACTAATTCCTGATTCATATGTTTTTCAAGAATCTTCGCTGGTAGAGGTAAGCGGGATATAGGACGATCATTTCCCACATCTGTTTTATCCAAATTGTGTTTTTTTTTAAAAGGTAGAATAGATGTCTTTTTCCACAACAGGGGGAAAGTTGCAGTTTCAATAGCCGTGTTAAGAACCTCCATGAGAGGACATGCGATTGTCTCCACTAACATATGACTTACTCGGGGAGGACATGGATCCAGCGGCGATCCTGACTTCGTTGCTACAAGGAGTTTTGCGGTTTGTTCATATGAAGTTGATGTAAAATGTAAAAGACGGAGTGGATTTCGTTCATGGACAGAGATGGGCAAGTCTAAGAGTGGATTTACAATATCAGTTGGATGAGCCTGGACACTCTGGGAGTTTACCGACCATGCCGTAAAGGTGTTCTAAATAGAAGAGACTTCATCACAAAAATAGGAGGCCAAATTATCGCAAAAAGCTTGATCTATTATGCTTTGAGTAGTCTCCTGCATATGGTTAAGTTTTAAAACTGTTGCAAAAAGCTCTTTGGAGTTGTTCTGTGCTCCTTCTATTCTCTCTAAGTAATAGCTGATTTTAATATTTTTAATCAGTTCTTTATATTGTGCCAGTCTTAACTTGTGTCTTTCTTTTTCTCTGGGGTCATAGTGTTTGCACCAGCATCTTTCTTGACTACGGCAAACTCTTCTTAATATTTTTAGCTCTTCAGAGAACCAAGGTTCAGTAGGTGCAGTCCTGCTAATTTTCCCAGCCCTCGGGGGGATGGTGATATGTGCCTCTGCTGAAATCCAGTTATGGTATTGTAAAGAGGCTGCTTCTGGATCTCTGGAGAGGCAGGGTTTGCCCTGACTCAGTTGATAAGTAAATTCAGTTTTATCAAACCGCTGCCACAAGTAGCTTTTATGGCTACTTGCTGGACCATGCTTGGATCCAGTTGAAAGCGGCAGATCGAGAGTTAGCATCACTGCAGAATGGTCTGACCAGTGAAGTTGTAAGTTACTATTACATTTCAACAGGCAACAATCCGAAAAAACGGCCTCCAAAAGGTGGCCAGCAGTATGAGTGGGTCCTACTACAATCTGCTCAAGGCCTGCACCTGTCACTAGGTCCATCAGGGCCAGTGAATCTTTGTCAGAGGTGTTATCTTAATGGAAATTAAAATCACCTAAAATGGTGAAGCCTTGAGAATTTACTTTGTGTTCCAAGAGCTGGCCCATGGTTTGCATAAAATTATTTCTAGATCTAGGCGGCCTAGAGTGCAGTGGTTAGAGCAGAGTGCAGTAGTACAGATAACAGTAGAGTGGGGCAGACTGGAGTGGTGAAGCATAGAGTGGTGAAGCATAGATTGCAGTGGTGTAGAGTAGAGTGTAATGGCGTATTGGAGTGGTGCAGAGTAGATTGTTTCGGAATAGAGAGAAAAGGCATAGAGTGGAATGGTGCATAGTAGAGTGGGGTAGTGCAGGGTAGAGTGCAGTGGCATAGAGTGCAGCAGCATAGAGTGCAGTGGCAACGAGTCCAGTGGCATAGAGTAGATTGTAGTAGTGCAGAGTAGATTAGAGTGGATTGGAATAGAGTGCACTGATGTAGAGTGGAGTGGTACAGAGTATAGTGCATTGTGTAGAGTGCAGTGGCATAGAGTGCAGTGTTTCAGAGTAGAGAGTCATAGAGTGGAGCACTGCAGAGTAGAGTGGAGGGGTGTTGACTGAAGTGGTGTAGAGTACAGTGGTGAAGAGTGCAGTGGTGCAAAGTAGAGTAGGGTGGAGTGCATTGGCATAGAGTTGAGTGATGCAGAGTAGAGTAGAGAGTCTTAGAGTGAAGTGGCATATGGTAAAATGGTGCAGAGTAGAGTGCAGGGATGCAGGATTAAGTGGAATAGGGTGGAGTGGTGCAGCGTAGAGAGCAGTGGCCTGGAGTGTTGCAGAGTTGAGTAGAGTGGAGTAAGTTAAAGTGGAGTATGCATGATGTGGTAGCGGACTGCCATTACAGACAACACATATTCAATTGAAATGACCATTACATTTGCACAGACATCTAGTTTTACTGATAAACGTTTACAGCGCACAAACCATAATGTTGGCAATGTAATCACCTACTGTATTGATTTGTTTTGATCGTATTAAAATATTTGTTTCCACCACACTTCACAGCCTTCCTCCAGCACACCATCAGTAGCCAGCATGATTGTCTCATAAATCTCTCACTTTGAATTCAGAGAAAGAAAAGTAAACACCAAGCTTCCTCAGAAGATAGAGACTGACATTTGACCTCTGTCTTTGAATGCTCAGTAAATGGGAGAAGATAAGAACATGATTTAAAGTCCTGTTCACAGAAAGGGAGCACTCGGAATGATACAGCAAATAAGGTATGAGCAACGGAAAGTATAAACTCAAGTTGATCAGCCTAAAACAAATACAGCCAGCTTATAGAAAGCAAGCAAATGTGAGTTACAAACCACAAAGTCAATGGTAAGCAGTGGGCGGAATGCATTTCAGGGAAGTTTTCTGAATGTCCCAGAGATGCAGTTAACAAACCAAACAGCTACGCTGTCTGGTAGGCTTTGACCTAAAAAAATGAAACTTACAAAGCATATGTGTGTATATGTATTTTCCGCCAGATTTAAAAACAGTTCTCCCAAAGTGAGTATGGATGCTTTCACAAGGAGTGAATGACGATACTCATCCCACTGCCACCAATGCTAAAAGCAAAAAGAACTATTCATGGACAGAATGCAGAACAATGTCATACATTCACCCCAGTACAGAGATCTGGGCCTAAATCCATCATTTTTTTGCTCACCATGCCATTCCAGTTTGCACCCAGCCATATGCAAATCAGTCTTGACCCTGTGCCCTATGGGAACAGTCCAGCCCGAACTGCCAGGCCAGGTCCTCCCTGGACTGGAAACAAGCATCCTAGGACCTGTTTCGGGGTTTCACCCCTCTTCAGCCAGGATAGCTTGATTCCTGTGGCATGGAGAGCACGGGACTCACGTCTGAGCATACCCGTCCCACTCGGGGTGACAAATGCAAAAAGAACTATTGATGGACAGAATGCAGAACAATGTCATACTGTCACCCCAGTACAGAGATCTGGGCCTAAATCCATAATTTTTTTGCTCACCATTCCATTCCAGTTTGGACCCAGCCATATGCAAATCAGTCTTGACCCTGTGCTCTATGGGAACAGTCCAGCCCGAACTGCCAGGCCAGGTCCTCCCTGGACTGGAAACAAGCATCCTAGGACCGGTTGACTGGGGGTGAGTGTTTGATTTGTTCAAACGCTCCGTCCATCATCCCCTTTGGTATCGCTTTCTTCGCCCTAAGTTGGCAGGGTATGCCGAGACGTGGGTTCCTTGCTCAGTTTGCCACTGGATTCAAGATAGCCTGGCTGATGAGGGTTATGAACCCAAAACCGGTCCCAGGATGCTTGTTTCCGGTCCAGGGAAGACATGGCTTGGCAGTTCGGGCTGGACTGTTCCCATGAGGCACAGAGTCAGACTGATTTGCATATGGCCATGTCTAAACTGGGGTGGTGGAGTGAGCTAAAGAATGATGATGGATTAAACCCAGATCAGTTGACTGGGGGTGAGTGTTTGATTTGCTCAAATGCTCCGTCCGTCATCCCCTTTGGTATCGCTTTGTTAGCCCTAAGTTGGCAGGGTATGCCCAGACGTGGGTCCCTTGCTCACTTTGCCACTGGATTCAAAATAGCCTGGCTGATGAGGGTTATGAACCCGAAACCGGTCCCAGGATGCTTGTTTCCGGTCCAGGGAAGACATGGCTTGGCAGTTTGGGCTGGACTGTTCCCATGAGGCACAGGGTTAGACTGATTTGCATATGGCCATGTCTGAACTGGGGTGGTGGATTGAGCTAAAGAATGATGATGGATTAAACCCAGATCAGTTGACTGGAGATGAGTGTTTGATTTGCTCAAACGCTCCGTCCGTCATCCCCTTTGGTATCGCTTTGTTAGCCCTAATTTGGCAGGGTATGCCCAGACATGGGTTCCTTGCTCACTTTGCCACTGGATTCAAGATAGCTTGACTGATGAGGGTTATGAACCCAAAACCGGTCCCAGGATGCTTGTTTTCAGTCCAGGGAAGACATGGCTTGGCAGTTCGGGCTGGACTGTTCCCATGAGGCAAAGCGTCAGACTGATTTGCATATGGCCATGTCTAAACTGGGGTGGTGGAGTGAGCTAAAGAATGATGATGAATTAAACCCAGATCAGTTGACTGGGGGTGAGTGTTTGATTTGCTCAAACGCTCCGTCCGTCATCCCCTTTGGTATCGCTTTGTTAGCCCTAAGTTGGCAGGGTATGCCCAGACGTGGGTCCCTTGCTCACTTTGCCACTGGATTCAAAATAGCCTGGCTGATGAGGGTTATGAACCCGAAACCGGTCCCAGGATGCTTGTTTCCGGTCCAGGGAAGACATGGCTTGGCAGTTTGGGCTGGACTGTTCCCATGAGGCACAGGGTTAGACTGATTTGCATATGGCCATGTCTGAACTGGGGTGGTGGATTGAGCTAAAGAATGATGATGGATTAAACCCAGATCCGTTGACTGGAGATGAGTGTTTGATTTGCTCAAACGCTCCGTCCGTCATCCCCTTTGGTATCGCTTTGTTAGCCCTAAGTTGGCAGGGTATGCCCAGACATGGGTCCCTTGCTCACTTTGCCACTGGATTCAAGATAGCCTGACTGATGAGGGTTATGAACCCAAAACCGGTCCCAGGATGCTTGTTTTCAGTCCAGGGAAGACATGGCTTGGCAGTTCGGGCTGGACTGTTCCCATGAGGCACAGGGTCAGACTGATTTGCATATGGCCATGTCTGAACTGGGGTGGTGGAGTGAGCTAAAGAATGATGATGGATTAAACCCATATCAGATGACTGGGGGTGAGTGCTTGATTTGCTCAAACGCTCCGTCCATCATCCCCTTTGGTATCACCAATGCTAAAAGGCTGCAGATGACAATGGCACTTGTTAGAAATGGGAGTCTCTAGTTGGCAATTGCTTGCACCCTGTCCAAGTAGGGACCCTTCCTTCTAGTCAGGGTAAGGAGATTGCACACTCAAGATAACCCCTACTCACCCTCTTTGTAGCTTAGCACGAGCAGTAATACTTATCTCAGAAACAATGTGGAAAGCAGTTGTACAAAAACACATAGTAACACAGGTAAAACATTACAAATGGACACCACACCAGTTTACACAAATATCAATATTTATCTGAATAAAACAAGAACATAAAAACAAAAACTCAACATACATAAGCAAAGATATCACTTTAGGAAGGTTCATCCAGTTCAGTCTATAGAAAACTACATATGTGTCACTTGTATCACAGAGTACCTGGGATGCGTAAGAATCAAAGACAAAAACAGGCGCAGGGGAGGTGGAGGTGGAGCGCCGGAAAAGCCAAGCAATGCATCGGTCCCTTACTCCCAGGGGAGGTGATGCATTGGTTCCTTACTGCCAGGGGAGGTGATGCATTGGTTCCTTACTGCAGAGCAGGGGAGGTGATGCGCTGGTTCCTTACAGCCAGTGGAGGTGATGCATCGGTTCCTTACTGTCAGGGGAGATGATGTTCCAGTTTTTGGACATGCGGCCTCGGTTCCTTACTGCTGGGCAACATCGACAAAGAATTTGGTGCAAATCTGGATGTGCTGGGTTGATGTAGTAGCAGTGAAACAGGCGCTGCGCCGATTTCCCAGCCGCGAGCAGGTGGTGCGTCGATTTCTTCAGGCTGCATCGGAGTCGGAATGGGAGCCAAGGGCATTGGAGACATGGTGCTGTATTGATTCTGCCGCCACAGCGATGCGCTGATTTTTCAATCGCACAGCAAGACTGCAGCAGGAAATCAGGCACTGCAGACGATGCATGGATTTTCTTCTCTTATTGCCGAAGAAGCCACCTCCAAGGGCCCAGAACTGCAATTGGCACCACTTGGTAGGTCAGAAATCCCAGCAGAGGAGTTCAGGGGCTGCAGATGAAGTCTATGATGGCCCTGGGACTTCTTAACAAGAGGCAAGCACACACAAGCCCTTGGAGAACCTTGATAAGCAGGATACAGAAAGCAATAGTCCAGACCTTTCACTGCTCAAGACAGAATCAGCAAGCAGTAGGCCAGCACAACACAGCGGCAAGCAGAGTGGCAGTTCCCCTCCTACAGCTTCTTGGCATAATCTCCTCTTAGTCTAGAAGTGTTTTGAAGTTATGGTGTCACAGCACCAGTATTTATACCAGTTTCTACCTTTGAAGTAGGCAAACTTCAAAGGAAAGTCTTTGTAGTGTACAAGGCCCTGCCTTTCCCTGACTTGGCTCCAGACACACTACAGGAGGGTGGAGACAGCTTTGTGTGAGGACAGGCACAGCCCTATTCAGGTGTCAGTGACAACTCCTCCTACCACCCTAGCTCAGGAAGACCCCTCAGTCTGGTGATGGGCCATCAGGATATGCAGGGCACACCTCAGTTCCTTTTGTGTGTGACTGTCTAGAGTGAATGCGCAAACAGCCCAACTGCCAGTCTAAACTAGACGTGGATCCAACAGGCAGGCAGAGGCACAGAATGGTAAAGCAATAAAATGCCCACTTTCTAAAAGTTTTATGAAAAAAAGAGCTGACCATCTTATTTTGGTTCCTGCTATTTATTTAGCAGATGGAGGACCAATGGAAATATTTATTTCTCTTTATCCTGACTATTTCTTTGCCAACACTTACATTTCTTTTTCACATATTTCATAACATTTGAATGCATGCCAAAACATAAAACGATACACTTGATAATCGTAACAAATCAAATCATAAGATGAAAACAGTTATTTCAAAAAGCTTATCAATAAGTGCATGAATCACACTGTTGCTGTCAGAAAAAATGGTAAACAAGAGCTAAAGTGACATTAGTCAAAAGTGCAACAATCGTATTACACCTACTGTTGGAAAACTAGGCAGCATCTGTGAGGCCTGCACAAATAACATGACTACATTTGTCCTTCACTGGGAACCAAACACCCAATTGTAGCGTCTGACTCTCAGATGGTAGCGTTGCAGAGCAGTCTGAGGCTTACTCAAGGGAGGTGGTGTGGGCTAGTAATCACCATTTGCAGGTGCGCAGAAATAACACTCAATAATTGATTGTCCAGTCTGTACTTTGCTTTATAAAAGTCAGAGTACATTTATTAAACACACACACTACTCAATACTATGCACCAATTTACAAATATACAGAAGCTGTTGGAATTTCTTTGTGACATTCTCCACCCCTCCCACAGGGGGGGTGGGGTCTAGTACCACCACTCCCATGTATGCACATCATCTTGCCCCCAATGCAGTTAGCTGAACATAACTTGGAGTGAGGGCCCTGCGCACTGGCACCATCCCAGTGGCGACCCACCCCATTATCTCAACAAGCATTTTTTAAAATAGGTAACCCTGCCTTGGTGACACACAACCCTGACTGAGCATTTCCTACTGACCATGAAGTATACACCTTTATATCTTACGGGCTAGCAGTCTGTGTTCTTCACCTAAGCGCAGCAGCAAGAATACATGTTTAAGCATCACTTTAGAATGACAGTACTCATCACATTTGTGGATCATTAGAATGCATTGCAATTACACCCCCTAAAGGCATCACAGATGAAATCACAGGATTACGCATATACAGCCTGATACCCTAGCAGGAATGTATGACAACATAACCCCACTTTGCTCATGGCATCACCTTACACAGGCACTTCACATTACACATGTGACCTTCAGTCCCTCTAAAAGAAATAACATTAGTAAATGCACTACGGGTGCAATTACACCTCTTCACCTCCAGGGGATGGCTTTCTCCAGACATCCCCAACTCAGCCTTTCACTCTTTGATGCACTTCGCAACCCTTCTCCAGCTGTAGAACGAAAGTTCCAGCTCAAGAGGAGTTAAAATGCTGGCTTAGCCCTTGAGGGGTTATTCTTTTCAAGTCCCCATGTGACCTAGGGAGGGACTTCTCTTTGTGCTGGGGGGGAGACTGCTCTTCTCCAGCAGCTCCCCCAGCACCTTTGCACCCATGTGGTGGTCACCCATTTGCCTGGGGCCACCACAAGCACAGAAAAACCGCGGTTTACCCTTGCAGGCCGGTCCTGGCCTGCAAGGCATTATGGGACTTCTTGCATGCTTGAACAGTGGCTCTCCCGCTGCTCCGGGGAGAGCCGCGATGTGGGCCTCCGGCCGCTGGGGACTTCCGTTGGAGGGTTTGTCCCACCCGGACCTCCAGGTATGTGCTACGGCTCGGGGAGCCCACCCCAGCCGCTCATGCATGGCCATCCTGATGGAGAGCCACCTGGGGAGACCACCCCCAGTTGGCTTCCGCCAGCTCCCCACATGGCCAGCACCCTCACGTGCTGCCACGGGAGCCGGCTCAGCATTTCTGGTCTGCCCGCTCTGGCGGGCAGACTCGCAGGACTTCTCCGGCTCCTCCGGTCCTTGGGGGAGTGTGATGGCACTTCCTCCATGCCTGCCTTCTGGGCACCTCCTCATCTTCACAGGGGGTGGCACGATGGCACCCCCCCCCCCGACTTCCCTTCTGCTTCGGGCCCGGGGCTGGGGTCCCGGGCCCCTGGGCACATTTTTGCAGGGGGTGCGACGGCGCTCCCCGACTTTCATCTTCTGGGGTGATGCTCCCCCAGCCTCCTTCCACACATGGGGCCTGGAGTTGGGATCCCGGGCCCCTCCCCCCACACCTCTTCACTGGGAGCACGATGGCGCTCCCCAGCTTCATGTTCGGCGGGGGCCAGGGTGGGTGCCTAGCACCTCGTGGGGGCACATTCCTCATGGGGAGCCCAACGGCGCTCCCCGCCTTAACTTCTGTTGGGGGCAGCCCCCGGGACCTGACCCACCCCGGGGCCCAATAAAGACCGGCGGCGGAGCCCCACATGCTTCGTCGTTGGTCTACTTGGAGGTCAAAGATTGCCTACCTTCTGGGGGGTATATCTCAGCCCCCAGGGTTCCGATCTGCACCATTTTCAACTCCTTTTGCTCCTGGTGGCTCTCCCCAGCCACTAGGAGCACTCGCCTTCACCCTCTGGGTCTCCCAGAGGATGGATTCTACAGGGGGCTGTCTCCACTGGCTCCCTGCGCCAGCCTTTCGCCTAGCTCTTTTCCTGGGCCTCTCTTCTCCCTGCGCAGAGGCCCCTGCTTCTGTGCACTGGTCCTGGACTCTTCTCCTGGCGCTGTTCAGGCTCCTGGGGGCAGTCAGGGGGTTCCTCCTTCCAACTGCCCATTTCGCCAGGCTCCAGCACCTTCTGCCTCAGCAGACCACACCCCAGAGAGAGCTTCTCTTCCTGTGCAAGTTCTTTTAAAAAGTTGGGGAGGGGCTGGCAGGAAGTCTCTGTTTGCCCTATCACACAGCGCCACATCACTTCTCTGCCCCTGCTCCCACCTTCCTGCCCAGGCTTCTGGGTTGGTTCAAGATGGCATCGCCCATGGTCTCATGCCACATGGTCTCTGAAAGCCCCTTCCCCCCAGTGCTACCTTCACCCTGGTGCAGCTTGGTGCCTGGTACCCAGTGACAGCTGCTGATGGATTAGCCTGTAGCTCCACCCATCTTCTCTCCTTGGAGGGAAGGTCTTCGCTCAGGGAAGAAAGGTCATTAATCTAACCTGCCGGGTCCTGGTTATGAGCTGACTCAGAGAAATATGACAGTTCTGAATGACCAAAAAGCAGTACAAATATGACTTTGGACTCTGCAGAATACTTCTTCTCACACCCGTTACAGTGGACTTTAGTGTGTGTCTGGAATCTGTAGGCCTTAGGAAAGTTAATCTAACCCATGGGCTCCACATCCACATAAGGGAATAATGAAGTGAAAAACACAGTAAAACACACTGACTTTCCCTGGCATGTTTCTTTCCAGTGTATAAAGCCTCTTCCATGTCACCACCCCATTCTGCATAAGTCCTTCCACACAAGTATATCTGCACCTGATCCTTGGCTGCGCACGCTAGGAATCTCCCCTGCGCAGCCCCTACGCATGTGCACACGCATGTACACGTGTCTGCATGTAACCAGCCCGGTGTCCCTTACTCCAGCTGCTGCGCAGTGGCCTGATCAAGCCAGGGGACACCAGTAAAATCCCCATGCAGTCTCTTCCATTAGGAGTTCACTGTGGGTGAGTCCAAACTTATGAGGCTCTCCCACAGTAAAAGCTCAACAATTAGGTGCTCAAAAAGCGAAACATCCGGGCGGCCCATAGTGTCAGAACCACCTTCTAACACCTACAATTTGTCAAAATCTATTTATGGGAACTCTATAAGTAACAACTATTTAATTGACTTTATTAGAGTTCCTTATACCATGGGGCTGCACTCAAGGTCTTTGTGGGATATAATTTTAGTTCATTATCCCTGTCTTGCCTTAGGGCGACATTTCATGTGTTGCCCTCCTGGTCTTATATAGAAAAGTGCTGACGTGTTTCAAATCCCTGTATTATCAAGGATTTATCTTCAGGGCAAATTGACTCAGTGTAATCTGAAAAATTAAGGAAAAGTGAAAGAATAGTTAGAAGTAGACCCTTCTCTATTTGCAAAACTACTTTTTTATCTCAACTGTTCGGTGAGGTGAAGATACGTGTATCAGTATATGTGACAGTGTCTCATAGAACTGATTATTGATACTCTTATTCTATATTAGAGCATGACTACAGAGTGTGTCTCCCACCCCATCATTACTAGAACTTGATAACCCCTAGTTTAGGTAAGAAACAAGTGAGAGTTTGAGTGTACCTACCTAACCCACGTGCTGTACTGTTCAGCAGTTTTACCAATTTCAATTTAGAAACTTCCCTGCTTAGTTTTTACTGTCACAATTGTGGTGCATGTGTAAACAACAAGTTATAACCCTAACATTTTATGCATCTGCTTAGGTTTCTGGATTTGATCTAAAAAGGTAGAAAACCATTTTCTCTTGGACTTGTCATGTTTGAACGAGTACATTTAATATTTAAAAAGGGTTCTTTATTAGCCCCGATAAAAGCCTTTAACCTTTTTTGGGCATCAATATAGACTGAAACATGTCAGAACCTCTATGCATGTTTGAGTTTGTTACTGATTACACACTCCTTTAACTTTTAATCTGCATCTGTGCCTCACCCTTCAGCGAAGCCATAGCTGACTTCATTGCTCATCACACTCTCGCCTCAATGGACTACATCCTCCTCGGAGACCTCAATTTCCACCTGGACAACCTCGAGGACCACAACACCTCATCCCTACTGGAGAACCTTCTCACCATTGAACTCAAACAACTGGTCACCTCTCCAACCCACTCAGCAAGACACTCCTCAACTCCATCTTCTCCGCAAGCAACATCTCCGTCAGCCACACCCTTAGCCACATTGGACAGACCACCACTACGGTCACTTCTCCTTCCCCAAACTCACAGTATGCCACCACGCCCACTGCTATCCTCACAAAAGCTGGAACAAGGTCACCAAAGACAAACTCACCACCTCCCTTGGCAAAACCCCACCACCGACATCCATGGACGCCAACGCCTCAACACGCCATCTCCACTGCTGGATCTCCAATTGCGCCAACATACTGACCCCCCTCTCAGCATACCCTCAGGCAAGCAACCCTCTAAGGAAGCCAGCTGGTTCTCTCCCGCCCTCCGAGAGTCAAGGCACACCTGCAGATGGATTGAGAAAAGACTGAGGAGCAGCAAGGTCATTGCAGACAATGCAACATTCAAAACCGCCATCATCGCACACCACCACTTCATGAGAACAACAAAGAAAGCAGTCATGCAGGAACACATAAATGCCAATGCACACAACAGCAAAGAACTCTCCACAGTGGTCAAAGATGTTGCCAAACCCAGCACAGAGACAGCAGACATTCCCCCCACTCAAGACCTCTGTAAAAACCTCTCCACCTTCTTCCACAGCAAGGTCAATGAGATCTACAACAGCTTTGCAACCCAAAACCATCCACCCCAACTGCAACCACCACACCCAAGGGCTCCAGACCCCAGCAGACCCTGGCTAACTGGACCACCCTCACCTCTGACAACACCCTCAGAATCATGTAAAGCATCCACTCTGGAACCCCCTCTGAACCCTGCCTTCACCACATCTTTGACAGAGCTGGCACCTCCATCACACCTGAACTCTGCCGCACCATCAACTGCTCCATTGAGTCAGCCATCTTCCCTGAAGACCTCAAGAACTGCAGACCCATCTCTCTGCTCCCCTTCCCTGCCATAGTCATCAAGAAAGCCATCAACGCCCAACTCTACAAGTTCATCAAAATGAACCACATTGTGGACCTCTCCCAATCGGGTTTCAGAAGCAACCACAGCACCGAGACTGCACTCCTTGCCGCTACAGATGACATCCACACTCTCCTCCACTGAGGCGAGACTGCAGCCCTCATCCTCCTGGACCTCTTGACTGCCTTCAACACTGTCTCCCAATCAATCAATCAATCAATCTACTTATAAAGCGCACTACTTACCCGTGAGGGTCTCAAGGCGCTGAGGGGAGGAGGTGCCGCTACTGCTCGAAGAGCCAGGTCTTGAGGAGTCTTCTGAAGGTGAGCAGGTCTTGGGTCTGCCGCAGGTGGGTAGGGAGGGTGTTCCAGGTCTTTGCGGCAAGAAAGGAGAAGGCTCTGCCGCCGGAGGTTGCTCGTTGGATGCGGGGGACAGCGGCGAGGGCGAGGCTGGTGGAGCAGAGCTGGCGGGTAGGGGTGAAGAAGCTGAGTCTGCTGTTAAGGTAGGCTGGTCCAGTGTTGTGGAGTGCTTTGTGAGCGTGGGTGAGGAGCAGGAAGGTGATCTTCTTGTCGACGGGGAGCCAGTGTAGGTCTCTCAGGTGGGGGGTGATGTGGCTGCGGCGGGGGATGTTGAGGATCAGTCGGGCGGAGGCGTTTTGGATGCGTTGTAGTCGTCGCAGGTGTTTGGCCGGGATTCCTGCATAGAGTGCGTTGCCGTAGTCCAGCCTGCTGCTGACGAGGGCCAGGCCCACCACACCCTCTGTGCAAGACTCCACAGCACCGGCATCTGCAACAAAGCCCTAGAATGGATCCGCTCCTTCCTCACCAGCTGAACACAGAGAGTCAGACTTCCACCGATCTACTCAGAAACAACAGAGATCAGCTGCGGAGTGCCTCAGGGATCCTCCATGAGCCCCACCCTCTTCAACATCTAAATGGCCCGACTAGCAGCCATGTTCAGAAGCCACAGACTCAACATAGTCTCCTATGCAGGCAACACCCAGCTGATTCTCTCCCTCACAGATGAACCCACAGCCGCCAAGACCAACTTCCACAACGGGATAAAGGCGGTTGCCACCTGGATGAAGGAAAGCTGCCTCAAGCTCAACTCAGGCAAGACAGAAGTCTTCATCCTGGGCTCCACCCCTCCACCTGGGATGACGCATGGTGGCCCGCAACACTCTGAACCCCCCCCACACACCCACAGACTGCGCAAGAAACCTCGGCATCATCCTGGACTCCTCGCTCTCAACAGCCAAATGAACATCATCTCATCCTCCTGCTTCCACATGTTCCGCCTGCTTCGGAGGATCTTCAAGTGGATCCCCACAGAGTCCATGATCTTGTCATCAGCAGACTCGATTATGGCAACACACTCTACACCGGCGCCAACCAAAAACACCTAAAAAAACTGCAAAACGTCCAGAATGCCTCTGTCAGACTCATCCTGAACATCCCCCGCTACAGCCACATCACCGGCCACCCGAGAGACCTTCACTGGCTATCTATCAACAAAAGAATTATCTTCAAGCTCCTCATGCACGCCTACAAAGCCCTCCACAATGCCGGACCTCCATACCTCATGCACTGCCTCTCCATCTACACTCCCACCAGACAGCTCCACTCTGCCCAACTGGCCCTGGTCCCCATCCCATGGATCTGCAAGACCATGGCTGGAGGAAGAGCATTCTCCTACCTCCCTGCAAAGACCTTGAACTCCATGCCTCTTCATCTCAATCACCGTAGCTGCCACAATTCAGGAAGGGCCTCAAGACCTGGCTCTTCCACTGAACCGCAGAACCACCCAACACCCCCCCCACCCACTCAGTGCCTTAAGACCCCAAAGGGTGAGTAGTCGCGCAAACACAGCAACCTGGTTGATTGACTCAATCTTACCCATTGTACCATGTGGGTTTACTTTGAGGTCATTTTAGTAACCTAGGTCCCTTTCCATATCCTGAAGTCTCTTGTAAAGAGCTCACTCAAAAAGAGGTTGAGTCCAACCTGGCATTGCCATCTTATCAGGATGGGGTACGTATGTGGGGTAAGCATGCAACAAAAAGTGCATGATGTGTCCTTAACCAGAAATATTTACCTCTTTTGGTAACCTCTTGTGTGGCAACTATTAAATGGCTGCATTCATGGTGATATATTGAATTGAAAGGGAGGTTGTGCAATGTTTTCTATTTTTCCACTCACTCTTTGATGTCTATTGTGCCCCAAATAAACCCATCTGGCGCCTTTACCGATGATGATGCAAGCCATTTGCAAAGCAGCTCCTTCGAGCTTCCAAGCATGCAGAGACTTTTCTATGAGCTTTTCACAGATTCTGAGGCAATAGTCTTGTACTTGTCAGAACTCCATCTGTGTGGTTACTGAATCCTCCCTATGCAGCCAGTTAAGCAAGTATTTCTTAATTTACGTAAATGGGTCGCGACACTGCTCGTCATGCTGCAAATAACCCCAAAGGATTCTGGATAGTGTAGTGGCTACGGTGAGTACGCCTACGCCACGAGTATATAGAAATATAATGCCATCCCTGGACACGTGTTTCGAGGTAATTGCCTCTCGTCAGCAGGGAGCCACCGGGCTCGTCAGCCAAAGTCGCTCGAATGCGTAGGCGTACTCACCGTAGCCACTACACTATCCAGAATCCTTTGGGGTTATTTGCAGCATGACGAGCAGTGTCGCGACCCATTTACGTAAATCACTAATAGCTCATTCGAGCGACTTTGGCTGACGAGCCCGGTGTCTGCACCTGCGCGCCTTGGAAGGTATTTTACCTATATATATGGCAGTCATCGGCACCCCGCATACCTACCTGCTCCCTGCTGACGAGAGGCAATTACCTCGAAACACGTGTCCAGGGATGGCATTATATTTCTATATACTCGTGGCGTAGGCGTACTCACCGTAGCCACTACACTATCCAGAATCCTTTGGGGTTATTTGCAGCATGACGAGCAGTGTCGCGACCCATTTACGTAAATCACTAATAGCTCATTCGAGCGACTTTGGCTGACGAGCCCGGTGTCTGCACCTGCGCGCCTTGGAAGGTATTTTACCTATATATATGGCAGTCATCGGCACCCCGCATACCTACCTGCTCCCTGCTGACGAGAGGCAATTACCTCGAAACACGTGTCCAGGGATGGCATTATATTTCTATATACTCGTGGCGTAGGCGTACTCACCGTAGCCACTACACTATCCAGAATCCTTTGGGGTTATTTGCAGCATGACGAGCAGTGTCGCGACCCATTTACGTAAATCACTAATAGCTCATTCGAGCGACTTTGGCTGACGAGCCCGGTGTCTGCACCTGCGCGCCTTGGAAGGTATTTTACCTATATATATGGCAGTCATCGGCACCCCGCATACCTACCTGCTCCCTGCTGACGAGAGGCAATTACCTCGAAACACGTGTCCAGGGATGGCATTATATTTCTATATACTCGTGGCGTAGGCGTACTCACCGTAGCCACTACACTATCCAGAATCCTTTGGGGTTATTTGCAGCATGACGAGCAGTGTCGCGACCCATTTACGTAAATCACTAATAGCTCATTCGAGCGACTTTGGCTGACGAGCCCGGTGTCTGCACCTGCGCGCCTTGGAAGGTATTTTACCTATATATATGGCAGTCATCGGCACCCCGCATACCTACCTGCTCCCTGCTGACGAGAGGCAATTACCTCGAAACACGTGTCCAGGGATGGCATTATATTTCTATATACTCGTGGCGTAGGCGTACTCACCGTAGCCACTACACTATCCAGAATCCTTTGGGGTTATTTGCAGCATGACGAGCAGTGTCGCGACCCATTTACGTAAATCACTAATAGCTCATTCGAGCGACTTTGGCTGACGAGCCCGGTGTCTGCACCTGCGCGCCTTGGAAGGTATTTTACCTATATATATGGCAGTCATCGGCACCCCGCATACCTACCTGCTCCCTGCTGACGAGAGGCAATTACCTCGAAACACGTGTCCAGGGATGGCATTATATTTCTATATACTCGTGGCGTAGGCGTACTCACCGTAGCCACTACACTATCCAGAATCCTTTGGGGTTATTTGCAGCATGACGAGCAGTGTCGCGACCCATTTACGTAAATCACTAATAGCTCATTCGAGCGACTTTGGCTGACGAGCCCGGTGTCTGCACCTGCGCGCCTTGGAAGGTATTTTACCTATATATATGGCAGTCATCGGCACCCCGCATACCTACCTGCTCCCTGCTGACGAGAGGCAATTACCTCGAAACACGTGTCCAGGGATGGCATTATATTTCTATATACTCGTGGCGTAGGCGTACTCACCGTAGCCACTACACTATCCAGAATCCTTTGGGGTTATTTGCAGCATGACGAGCAGTGTCGCGACCCATTTACGTAAATCACTAATAGCTCATTCGAGCGACTTTGGCTGACGAGCCCGGTGTCTGCACCTGCGCGCCTTGGAAGGTATTTTACCTATATATATGGCAGTCATCGGCACCCCGCATACCTACCTGCTCCCTGCTGACGAGAGGCAATTACCTCGAAACACGTGTCCAGGGATGGCATTATATTTCTATATACTCGTGGCGTAGGCGTACTCACCGTAGCCACTACACTATCCAGAATCCTTTGGGGTTATTTGCAGCATGACGAGCAGTGTCGCGACCCATTTACGTAAATCACTAATAGCTCATTCGAGCGACTTTGGCTGACGAGCCCGGTGTCTGCACCTGCGCGCCTTGGAAGGTATTTTACCTATATATATGGCAGTCATCGGCACCCCGCATACCTACCTGCTCCCTGCTGACGAGAGGCAATTACCTCGAAACACGTGTCCAGGGATGGCATTATATTTCTATATACTCGTGGCGTAGGCGTACTCACCGTAGCCACTACACTATCCAGAATCCTTTGGGGTTATTTGCAGCATGACGAGCAGTGTCGCGACCCATTTACGTAAATCACTAATAGCTCATTCGAGCGACTTTGGCTGACGAGCCCGGTGTCTGCACCTGCGCGCCTTGGAAGGTATTTTACCTATATATATGGCAGTCATCGGCACCCCGCATACCTACCTGCTCCCTGCTGACGAGAGGCAATTACCTCGAAACACGTGTCCAGGGATGGCATTATATTTCTATATACTCGTGGCGTAGGCGTACTCACCGTAGCCACTACACTATCCAGAATCCTTTGGGGTTATTTGCAGCATGACGAGCAGTGTCGCGACCCATTTACGTAAATCACTAATAGCTCATTCGAGCGACTTTGGCTGACGAGCCCGGTGTCTGCACCTGCGCGCCTTGGAAGGTATTTTACCTATATATATGGCAGTCATCGGCACCCCGCATACCTACCTGCTCCCTGCTGACGAGAGGCAATTACCTCGAAACACGTGTCCAGGGATGGCATTATATTTCTATATACTCGTGGCGTAGGCGTACTCACCGTAGCCACTACACTATCCAGAATCCTTTGGGGTTATTTGCAGCATGACGAGCAGTGTCGCGACCCATTTACGTAAATCACTAATAGCTCATTCGAGCGACTTTGGCTGACGAGCCCGGTGTCTGCACCTGCGCGCCTTGGAAGGTATTTTACCTATATATATGGCAGTCATCGGCACCCCGCATACCTACCTGCTCCCTGCTGACGAGAGGCAATTACCTCGAAACACGTGTCCAGGGATGGCATTATATTTCTATATACTCGTGGCGTAGGCGTACTCACCGTAGCCACTACACTATCCAGAATCCTTTGGGGTTATTTGCAGCATGACGAGCAGTGTCGCGACCCATTTACGTAAATCACTAATAGCTCATTCGAGCGACTTTGGCTGACGAGCCCGGTGTCTGCACCTGCGCGCCTTGGAAGGTATTTTACCTATATATATGGCAGTCATCGGCACCCCGCATACCTACCTGCTCCCTGCTGACGAGAGGCAATTACCTCGAAACACGTGTCCAGGGATGGCATTATATTTCTATATACTCGTGGCGTAGGCGTACTCACCGTAGCCACTACACTATCCAGAATCCTTTGGGGTTATTTGCAGCATGACGAGCAGTGTCGCGACCCATTTACGTAAATCACTAATAGCTCATTCGAGCGACTTTGGCTGACGAGCCCGGTGTCTGCACCTGCGCGCCTTGGAAGGTATTTTACCTATATATATGGCAGTCATCGGCACCCCGCATACCTACCTGCTCCCTGCTGACGAGAGGCAATTACCTCGAAACACGTGTCCAGGGATGGCATTATATTTCTATATACTCGTGGCGTAGGCGTACTCACCGTAGCCACTACACTATCCAGAATCCTTTGGGGTTATTTGCAGCATGACGAGCAGTGTCGCGACCCATTTACGTAAATCACTAATAGCTCATTCGAGCGACTTTGGCTGACGAGCCCGGTGTCTGCACCTGCGCGCCTTGGAAGGTATTTTACCTATATATATGGCAGTCATCGGCACCCCGCATACCTACCTGCTCCCTGCTGACGAGAGGCAATTACCTCGAAACACGTGTCCAGGGATGGCATTATATTTCTATATACTCGTGGCGTAGGCGTACTCACCGTAGCCACTACACTATCCAGAATCCTTTGGGGTTATTTGCAGCATGACGAGCAGTGTCGCGACCCATTTACGTAAATCAAGCAAGTATTTCTTGCCTTAAGTAGAGAAGTTCAAGTGATATGCTCTTCTGGGACTCAGCCTCAGGACTGGAATGATTAGTAGAGCATGACGGCAGGGAGCCGATATGAACTTGCCAAGGAAACCTCCGAAATACCCTTTTGGGTTAAAATGAGATCACCAGATGATGTCATGTCACCTGCGGTAGACACCATGTTCCATTCCTTGGAATTCACCTACAAACCCTGTATCTCCTAGGAGTTATAGTTAAGGTTCTGTTTTTCTGAGCCAGACAATTAAACTACAACATTTTGAAGAAGGAAACCCTGGACTGAGCTGTGATGGCTCTGGAGAGTTGAAGTGGCCCTGAGATAACCTTAACTAACACAAGGTTGACCTCAAGATATGGGCAGGGTTCAACATTAGAGAACAGACCAAGTTCCCCTTTAACCGATACTTGCTCCTGGTTATGGCGTCCCCACGTTTCCTTTAAACCCACACGTGCTTATGGTTTATGGCAGCCTAACTCCCATTCTGTCAGGTTGATTCCAGATAATGGGTTAACGCAGAGTTGGGGTAAAATTATTGTTTTAGCCGTAAGTGAGGCACTTAAAAAACTTTTTCCAAATACCTGTGGAGACAGCAGGCCAATAAACGTGTGAACTAGGAGCTGAAGCTAGTACCGCTTAAAATGAACCCAGCTGGCCCTGAACCAAGTCAAAAAGCATCAAAAAAGTAACGCCGGAAGACAAGCATCCCCGCTTTAACCACCGTGTGGAGCGCGTTAGTCACGACCATCCCGCTCCCCATCCCCCCCTTTATTTTCGAACTGCAACAAAATAAGCAATGTTCCGGCCGTGCTAGGATTCCACGGGAGAACATCTAACGCAGATCTACATTTTGAAGTAATTTCTTGCTCCCAGCGGTGTATTAATAGATTGCAAGGCTGCGCGCACCTGCGGCCCAGGCGGTTCCGCCTCGGCGCTTCCTCTTCATTGGACCGGCCGGTGAACCAGAGCCGCGCGGTGACGGCGGCGGGTCTCGCGGGGAGTGTTCCTTTTGTAAGGGCCAACGCTGACCCTGATTCCGCTTCGCGCCGGTGGTCCTCTGCGCGGCATTTAACAGAGCAGGGTGTCTGACAGCAGCTCGACACGCTGTAATGTTTAACAGTTTACTCCTCCCAAGGGAAGTCCGGGCAGCACGGCGTCGTGTGAACCCCATCCCCTTGTGGCGCCCGGAGATGCGGAGAAGAAGAGGTCGTGCGATGCAACCAAGCACGCCGTGTGCCTCATTCGCTCGTGGTTTACTGAACACCCTCACAACTTTAATTGGAAAGAGAGAGCACTGCACTTCTCAGCACTGCTGCAGTATATTTAATGGCAGAGTACCTGCACTTTTCAGGAGCGAATATGTTCTCTGAAGAATGAGTGCCAGCACTCCTGTATTTCCACTTAAAGCAATGTCCCCAAACATTGCTTCCAATGCATATGTTCGGAGCACTGCAGAGCTGAAGGGGCCGTGGAACGGCTGAAGTGGGGTCAGTTCCAATATTCTATTTAAGAAAAAGACATCAGCGAAACAACAGACAACAAATTAAAATCTTTTTTAATTTGTGTGCACATTTTAGAACTATAGCAACATTTGATTTATAGGTCAAGATTGAGGTTCATAGGCACAGCTGTGGGAAGCATTAAAACTGAAAGCGCAGAACAGTTTGCAAGTCAATTTGCTGTGGACTCTGGGGCATATTAACAAGGGCTTTATCTCCGCTTTTTTGGCTTTAAAAGCCAAAGAATCGGAGATAAAAATATCGCCCTATCAACAACAGGGTGCTAACATGCAAAATCGCATGTTAGTACCCTTTTTCACTACGCTTCCCTTTGCTCTCTAATGAGATGCAAAGTGGGCGTTCCAGAGCAAAATAATAGGAGAAATGTCGCTAAGCGACATTTCTCCTATTATCAAGCTTCACGCTAACCCTGTTAGAGACAAAAAAAAGCAGCGCTAACCACAGTTAACGCTGCTTTTTTGCGTCTGCTAATTTTCAGATTTAGCCATGTAATCTCCAATGGGAGGTGGATTACACGGCTAAATCCACCATGGGCTATCAACAAGGATATCCCTATCCTTGTAGTTTTATCGCTACATTACCAGCGATAACCTCCCAAAATGCTGCTATCGCTGGATTTAATAACACGATAACCAGGCGATATTATCCAGCGATAGCGGGCGTTAAAAAAATTAACGCTAAGCGCCCTTAACGTTAACTTTCCCTGTTCCTTGTTAATATGCCCCTCTGTTTGGCTCACAACATTAACTAGCAGGGAGCCACGAGGTTCGATTGAAGTGCTTTAACAGAGCTACATATTGATGCCAGGAATAAAATGGCAGGGTTGCTATAAAACAGGGGGCATATTATCAAGAAACGGCGTTAAAATTATCGCCGCTTTAGCGGCAGAAAACTGCCGCTAAAGCGGCGATAATGGGCTTGATAATATGCCCTTGAGAATTCCCATAGAAGCCCATGTTCTGGTGTCAACATGGGCTTCTATTGGAATTCTCTGCGGCATATTATCAAGCCCATTATCGCCGCTTTAGCAGCAGTTTTCTGCCGCTAAAGTGGCGATAATTTTAACACCGTGCTTGATAATATGCCCCTTGGATTGTTGTGCATCTGCAGAGGTTTATCGTTTGTCTTCAAAGGGGCCTTCTGTACTGAGTTCCCTCATGACCCTGTTCCTTTTAGTGCTGTTGGTTTCATTTATATATGTTATGGCCTCACCTCTGGCTTCTAAACCCTCTCACTCTGCATCTTTAGTGTTCTACCTTGCAATATTTTATCGTTCATTTTTCGTTGGCACAGGTAGGAATTTCCTGGAATAAAACATTACCAGGGAGTATGCAGCTTATGGGCCAGTAAATCATTGGCGGGGGTCCAGGCTGAGCTCTCTTCATGACTTGCACTTCAACACACCCTCTCTTCCGCCTCCCTCCTACCTCTTCTGTTATGCTCAGAGCTTTAAATTGGATGAAAATATGGAGGAGTGATGGGGGGTCCCTAAAAATGGTGTGGCCTGAGATGCGTAACTGCGAATCCTTCCAAGAGGCAAGGCCTATACAATTGAGGGTAAATAGCTTAAAACATGTAAGCCAAGGCTGGTGCCTCTCTGAGCTTTCTGTTATTGCATACAGACATATCACACAGGAAATGACATGCACCTAAAAAAATTAAAACCTATTTGCTTTGCCAATGCTTATTAGGAGTATCAGATAAATGAGTAACAATAATTTTATTGAGAATAATTAGAATTGAAAAAATCTGAGAATATAAATTAAACATGAGGTTTGTGGAAGGGGTAGTAGTCCTTGGAGTGCGTCATTCACTCCAGTTCCTCCCTTCTCACCACTTCCATCTGCAGTCTATTACTCTATTAAACACAGTCGCCCCTTTTCTCCGCACATTTTTCTGAAATCCTCCATCTGCACATCTCACACATCAGCTCTTTCCTGTTTAGCAACCTTTTTTCAATCTATCCTGCATGTACTTTAATGCATCATCTTCACTTCACCATTCCGCGATGCCCCCACACACTCAAACCCGCTCACTTGTAAGCACTGCATTTTACTAATGCCCTCCCTGTCTATATTTCAGCTATGTACCTCTTTCACCTATTTTTGCATAGAATCACAATTCCAATTGGCATGCATTACTATTGCAATGTGCGATCTGCAGAGAGGCAAAGGATTAGATGAGCTTGTGCCCTGAAACTTTTATGGCTGAGTAATAGGCACTATTAAAAGCTTGCACTGCCTCCAGTCTCAATGCAGGAGCTCTCAATCATGGCCCTCAGGACCATCTACCCACAACCTACCTTACTCCGACACGTGGAGGCAATTCAGTTCACAGTACGCACTATGTAAGAGTACTATTCTGCAGGGGAACAAAAACCTATTGAAACACAACATCCTGGTAAAAGTAAACTCTCTTAGGAGATTACGTAAAATGTGAAATGTAAACAGAAACAACCTCTCAGATCAGTAGAGTTTGTTTTTAAAGTTAAGGATGGATATATATGTGTGTGTGTGTGTATATATATATATATATATATATATATATATATATATATATGTCCACAGGTTGCCCCAAAGCGGGGTGCACTCACTGTCGGCGTACATCGGGTCAGGGAAGGTCATCAGCGTGACGGACCTCTTGTGCAGAAAACTTGAACGGGGAAGCTATGTGCAATTGCATTTGTGACTTTGAATTAATTTTATTGATGGAACTGCAAGCAGCCCACTTGGGTCTTATTTGAAGGACTACTAGTCCCAGTGTACATTGCTTTGAAATTACTCACTGGAGTGTGAACTTTGGCACCTGAGTTTGATTGTGCTAACTGCAATAGATAAGGGACTAAGTAACTGGTTGTTGTTTTGTTTGCAGTGTGTCAATATGCAGAAAATCCTATGAAGAATGGTGGTTTACCTGAAACGCGTCAGGCTATGCTGGCGCCGAGTGCATTTGTATCGTCCCTAAATTGAAGAATACGAACTGTGAGTGCGTTCCGCTTTTGGGCACTTTGTGGAACTGTAGATATATATATATACTTCTGGACACAATGATTCCAAATGGACTGAATACTGGGGAAGACCTTTATAATTTGTTATAGGGTCTACTGTATTGTTCTTTTCTCAGCTTATGTTTTCTTATTGAAGAGCCCTTTTATGAATGAACTGCTTTTTGATCGCTGCTACTATCCTTTTATACCTATATTTATTGGATTTTAGATCTCTTTTTTCTACTAGTGTGAACTTTTATCCTGGTCCTTTTATGCTTTTTTCTTTATCGTTTTATTAGCTGGTTTTACTCTTTAGTTTTACCAGTTTTATTCTCGGTAGAGATGGGGTATTGGGGATTGGGTGAATGTTTAGTCAGTGGTAAACAGATTTAAATATGGTAACAAATTGCTGAATCCATCTGTTTGACAGGATTTATTGTTAATCTCTTCATCCTGTTGCTTTTTTTAGTTATTGTGTCTTTTTTAATTTGATTATATTGAAAGAAATTGGTTTCCGTTATTAGTGACAAGATTTTGTTTTTTGCTTTCTGTACATATGAAATTCTTTGCCAATGCTCTGGAATTTATTCCATAGGATTGTTATTTATTTACAGTGCTTTGTCTTGCTGGCTGAATAAGTTTGACCTTCATTTATTTTCAGGTCTACATTGCAATCTCCTTTATTATTCGCTATCTGCAGTCTATGGGCACTTGCCCATCATCTTCTTCTTCTTATTATTATATATTTTTCTACTTCCTTTAAAATGTTTCAGAATTAGCGTGATATATTTATATATGTATACGCTGAAATTTTTTATAGTAGTTACAATTTTAACAACATTCAATCCTGTTGCGTAATATAAGATTGCCTTTTTTGTGATATTCGGACTTGCATTGTAGGCTCTAGCTATTTGCGCTAGTATTTTCTCCATTTCCACTATTGAGTGGGAGGTTCACCAGGTGAACAAGCCTGCAGGACAGGCGAAACGCGTTCAGAAGCTAACGATGAAATATTTGATATCTCAGCAAGACATGGCGTCGTCATCTTTTCACTGTGGTGATTTGGATTACTGGAGGTGTGTATATATATATATATATATATATATATATATATATATATATATAAAGCCTGGCTGATCAAGGGTGACATTCCCTGAAAACGGTCCCAGGATGCTTGTTTCCGGTCCAGGGAGGACCTAGCTTGGCAGTTCGGTCTGGACTGTTCCCATGAGGCACAGGGTCAAGACTGATTTGCATAACTTGGGTGGCGTAGTGGACAAAAGAACAATGGATTTAACCCAGATCTCTTGAATAATTCAGCATTCCGTCCATCATTTGTTGCAGTGCAACTGCTAAGTGACATTCCGTTCACCAGTTTTGGCCCCACCCATGGGCAGAGAATTACCACTCATCAAAGCCCTTGGTTTTTTCCTCGCGTTGCTTCCTTCCATTGTCTACTTCCCATCTCGTCAAGTTTTACTGCTACAGAGAGTGGTTGGAGTAATTTCTTGCTCCCAGCGGTGTATTAATAGATTGCAAGGCTGCGCGCACCTGCGGCCCAGGCGGTTCCGCCTCGGCGCTTCCTCTTCATTGGACCGGCCGGTGAACCAGAGCCGCGCGGTGACGGCGGCGGGTCTCGCGGGGAGTGTTCCTTTTGTAAGGGCCAACGCTGACCCTGATTCCGCTTCGCGCCGGTGGTCCTCTGCGCGGCATTTAACAGAGCAGGGTGTCTGACAGCAGCTCGACACGCTGTAATGTTTAACAGTTTACTCCTCTCAAGGGAAGTCCGGGCAGCACGGCGTCGTGTGAACCCCATCCCCTTGTGGCGCCCGGAGATGCGGAGAAGAAGAGGTCGTGCGATGCAACCAAGCACGCCGTGTGCCTCATTCGCTCGTGGTTTACTGAACACCCTCACAACTTTAATTGGAAAGAGAGAGCACTGCACTTCTCAGCACTGCTGCAGTATATTTAATGGCAGAGTACCTGCACTTTTCAGGAGCGAATATGTTCTCTGAAGAATGAGTGCCAGCACTCCTGTATTTCCACTTAAAGCAATGTCCCCAAACATTGCTTCCAATGCATATGTTCGGAGCACTGCAGAGCTGAAGGGGCCGTGGAACGGCTGAAGTGGGGTCAGTTCCAAAATTCTATTTAAGAAAAAGACATCAGCGAAACAACAGACAACAAATTAAAATCTTTTTTAATTTGTGTGCACATTTTAGAACTATAGCAACATTTGATTTATAGGTCAAGATTGAGGTTCATAGGCACAGCTGTGGGAAGCATTAAAACTGAAAGCGCAGAAGAGTTTGCAAGTCAATTTGCTGTGGACTCTGGGGCATATTAACAAGGGCTTTATCTCCGCTTTTTTGGCTTTAAAAGCCAAAGAATCGGAGATAAAAATATCGCCCTATCAACAACAGGGTGCTAACATGCAAAATCGCATGTTAGTACCCTTTTTCACTACGCTTCCCTTTGCTCTCTAATGAGATGCAAAGTGGGCGTTCCAGAGCAAAATAATAGGAGAAATGTCGCTAAGCGACATTTCTCCTATTATCAAGCTTCACGCTAACCCTGTTAGAGACAAAAAAAAGCAGCGCTAACCACAGTTAACGCTGCTTTTTTGCGTCTGCTAATTTTCAGATTTAGCCATGTAATCTCCAATGGGAGGTGGATTACACGGCTAAATCCACCATGGGCTATCAACAAGGATATCCCTATCCTTGTAGTTTTATCGCTACATTACCAGCGATAACCTCCCAAAATGCTGCTATCGCTGGATTTAATAACACGATAACCAGGCGATATTATCCAGCGATAGCGGGCGTTAAAAAAATTAACGCTAAGCGCCCTTAACGTTAACTTTCCCTGTTCCTTGTTAATATGCCCCTCTGTTTGGCTCACAACATTAACTAGCAGGGAGCCACGAGGTTCGATTGAAGTGCTTTAACAGAGCTACATATTGATGCCAGGAATAAAATGGCAGGGTTGCTATAAAACAGGGGGCATATTATCAAGAAACGGCGTTAAAATTATCGCCGCTTTAGCGGCAGAAAACTGCCGCTAAAGCGGCGATAATGGGCTTGATAATATGCCCTTGAGAATTCCCATAGAAGCCCATGTTCTGGTGTCAACATGGGCTTCTATTGGAATTCTCTGCGGCATATTATCAAGCCCATTATCGCCGCTTTAGCAGCAGTTTTCTGCCGCTAAAGTGGCGATAATTTTAACACCGTGCTTGATAATATGCCCCTTGGATTGTTGTGCATCTGCAGAGGTTTATCGTTTGTCTTCAAAGGGGCCTTCTGTACTGAGTTCCCTCATGACCCTGTTCCTTTTAGTGCTGTTGGTTTCATTTATATATGTTATGGCCTCACCTCTGGCTTCTAAACCCTCTCACTCTGCATCTTTAGTGTTCTACCTTGCAATATTTTATCGTTCATTTTTCGTTGGCACAGGTAGGAATTTCCTGGAATAAAACATTACCAGGGAGTATGCAGCTTATGGGCCAGTAAATCATTGGCGGGGGTCCAGGCTGAGCTCTCTTCATGACTTGCACTTCAACACACCCTCTCTTCCGCCTCCCTCCTACCTCTTCTGTTATGCTCAGAGCTATAAATTGGATGAAAAAATGGAGGAGTGATGGGGGGTCCCTAAAAATGGTGTGGCCTGAGATGCGTAGCTGCGAATCCTTCCAAGAGGCAAGGCCTATACAATTGAGGGTAAATAGCTTAAAACATGTAAGCCAAGGCTGGTGCCTCTCTGAGCTTTCTGTTATTGCATACAGACATATCACACAGGAAAGGACATGCACCTAAAAAAAGTAAAACCTATTTGCTTTGCCAATGCTTATTAGGAGTATCAGATAAATGAGTAACAATAATTTTATTGAGAATAATTAGAATTGAAAAAATCTGAGAATATAAATTAAACATGAGATTTGTGGAAGGGGTAGTAGTCCTTGGAGTGCGTCATTCACTCCAGTTCCTCCCTTCTCACCACTTCCATCTGCAGTCTATTACTCTATTAAACACAGTCGCCCCTTTTCTCCGCACATTTTTCTGAAATCCTCCATCTGCACATCTCACACATCAGCTCTTTCCTGTTTAGCAACCTTTTTTCAATCTATCCTGCATGTACTTTAATGCATCATCTTCACTTCACCATTCCGCGATGCCCCCACACACTCAAACCCGCTCACTTGTAAGCACTGCATTTTACTAATGCCCTCCCTGTCTATATTTCAGCTATGTACCTCTTTCACCTATTTTTGCATAGAATCACAATTCCAATTGGCATGCATTACTATTGCAATGTGCGATCTGCAGAGAGGCAAAAGATTAGATGAGCTTGTGCCCTGAAACTTTTATGGCTGAGTAATAGGCACTATTAAAAGCTTGCACTGCCTCCAGTCTCAATGCAGGAGCTCTCATACATGGCCCTCAGGACCATCTACCCACAACCTACCTTACTCCGACACGTGGAGGCAATTCAGTTCACAGTACGCACTATGTAAGAGTACTATTCTGCAGGGGAACAAAAACCTATAGAAACACAACATCCTGGTAAAAGTAAACTCTCTTAGGAGATTACGTAAAATGTGAAATGTAAACAGAAACAACCTCTCAGATCAGTAGAGTTTGTTTTTAAAGTTAAGGATGGATATATATGTGTGTGTGTGTGTGTGTGTGTATATATATATATATATTCACTGAAAAAACCATAGGTTTCACACAAGTTATAGTTAGCTGTACATTTCACTCGTAAAAAACCAATGACATTTCACGTTATAGTTAGATCAGGTAACTATAACTTGCGCGACCGCCACTCTATCACAAGGATGATGTCATCAGTAATGTCATGAGTGATGCCACTGACCATGTCATGAGTGATGTATTATGTGACGTCATCAGCAGTGGATTGCGGGCGCGCACGTTATAGTTACCTGATCTAACTATAACGTGGAATTTAGATTGAAATCTAGCACGTCATAAGTACACCGCGCCTACGTGATACGTGCGTGACGTACGCGTACACGCGGAAGCAACGTCGCGGTTACGCAGGGGCGTGTAATGCGCGAGTGCATCTTACGTACACGCTCCGTAAGCGCTCCGTAAGCGTCACGTTTGCGCATGCGTACTTTTTTACGAGCGCGTACCGTGAGCTTACGGAGCGCGCACGGTAGGTCATGTGATCCACAAAGAACACTTTTCATTGGTTGAAATTACTTTCAGTTCCAGAAACTTCCCACACCACACCCATTCCCCTCATTACTGCTTGAAAGAACACTTTTCATTGGTTGAAAGTACTTTCAGTTCCAGAAACTTCCCACTCCCCACCCATTCCCCTCATTACTGCTTGAGATCCCTTAGGAGAAGGATCTGGATTGACATTGGGATACAATGGCAGAACAGCAGAGCTCTTCTGAGAGTGAGGCCAGCAGCACCACCATGATCCAGAGAAGGAGGAAACAAAAGACTTCTTTTGTATGGGAGTATTTTTCTTTTCCAGAGGGGGAGAAAAAGGTGAATGCTCAATTGGTCACTTGCACACTTTGTGGCCGTGTTTTATCTAGAGGAAATCCAAGGAAGAAATATTCCTTTGGAAATCACTCTATGAAAAGACACCTACAGGATAGGCATCCCAGGACCTTTGCTCGACATACTGGAGAAAACTCTTCAGTAAGTCACCAGAGCCCAACCTCAGATGCTCAGCCGAGTACATCATCGGCAGCTCAGCTGAGCCCTTCCTCTGAGGTGGGAGCATCACCTTCTTCTTTTCCTGTGGACATTAACCCTCGATTTGGGAGGGTTGAAATGAGGTGTACAAGATGTGGTGGTCTTATTGTTTATGGGGAGATCAGTCTTCCCCTTATTAACAATAAGATAGACCAGCATGTTTGTAGACGCTTATAATATTCCCATTCTTTCTTTCCTCTATCCCTGTATTAACCCAACGGCTCTTATAAGAGCCAACCTTACCTCACAATATTTTTTATTTTTTTTTAAGCTTTCCTTTTTGCAATTTTTTTTTTGCCGTGCGCGCACGGTACGCGTAATTCCGCGAATTTCGCGGAATTTCGCAGGTTACACCGTGCGCGTACGCTACGCGCATACGGCGATTTTTCGAAAAAAAAATAAATTTCATTTTTGCCCTTGAGGGTCCTTCTGGGACCCCCTGACCAAGGCTAGGGGGTCAGGAACTGTCGAGCCTGCCCCCTTTTCACATTATCCACCTTTTTTATTCACCCCCCTGACAGTGCGAGTGAGAAAATGGCGGCCGCCGCTTCCTGGTTTCGACCGATTCGAATGTTTACTAAGATCTAACAGCCAATCAGAATCGCGCTCGCGCACGGCACCGTACGCGTACGGTAAGCTTACCGTAAGCGCACCGTAAGCGCACCGTAAGCTGCCATAGATATATATATTGATTTAAATGCTATTTTCTCAGAATCTACTGAACAGATTTACACCAAACCTACAAAAGGCACTTCCTTGACCTGGGGACTACCTCTCTGCCAAATTTCATTAAATTCTGTTCAGCCGTTCGGGCTGTAGCTCTGTCTAAAGGTCCTATGGAAAAATGCATTGGAAAAACGCGTTTTGGGACCCCCCTTTTTTCTCAGCCCCCGCTTGACGAATCCCCCCGAGACTTTCAGGGTAGGAGCGGAGCGGAGCGCCCCACCTATTTTTAAAAATTCGCGAGGATTCGTCGACCGGCGCCAAAGTTATTCAAAATAGAATGTTGCGGATTTCCTATGGAAACGTGGTCCTAACTATAACTACCTACTGGCGACCGCCAGTAGGTAATATATATATATGTCCACAGGTTGCCCCAAAGCGGGGTGCACTCACTGTCGGCGTACATCGGGTCAGGGAAGGTCATCAGCGTGACGGACCTGTTGTGCAAAAAACTTGAACGGGGAAGCTATGTGAAATTGCATTTGTGACTTTGAATTAATTTTATTGATGGAACTGCAAGCAGCCCACTTGGGTCTTATTTGAAGGACTACTAGTCCCAGTGTACATTGCTTTGAAATTACTCACTGGAGTGTGAACTTTGGCACCTGAGTTTGATTGTGCTAACTGCAATAGATAAGGGACTAAGGGCCTTATGTAGGTAGCATTCAATTTACCACTTCATAAATACCGAATGTTACCGATTCGGTATTTAAGAAGTGGTAAATTGTATGTAGGTAATAATTCGGTAAATATTACCGATTCGGAGAAATCCGGTAATTACAGAATCGGTATTTACCGATTCGGTAATGGGGCATACTTCCCATTGATTCCTATGGGCTGGAAGGCCCATAGGTATCAATGGGAAGCCAGTCACCATTACCGATTCGGTAAATACCGATTCGGTAATGGGGGGAGAAAATACAAGGGTGGCAGGGTGTCACATTGACACCCTGTTGCACCCCTGATTCTAGCATGTGTGCACATGTGGCGCACATACATGCCCTAAGGGCATGTATGTCTGGCACATTGCACTCTAATGTCAGCAAAATATTGCTTTTTGCAATGTATTCGGTATTTAACACCAACCTATTATTGGTGGTAAATACCGAATTTTAAATAGTAATTTTCACTCTTGAGAGTGCTCCCTACATTCAGGATTCGGTAATTTTACCGAATCGGTAAATTTACCATTCGGTATTTTTACCGATTCGGTAATTTTACCGATTCGGTAAATACCGAATCCTGACAAATGCCCCCTACATCTCAACTATCTAAATACCGGTCGGTAACGGGTTTTTTACCGAATTTCGGCCGTTACCGACCGGTATTTAGCTTCCTACATATGGCCCTAAGTAACTGGTTGTTGTTTTGTTTGCAGTGTGTCAATATGCAGAAAATCCTATGAAGAATGGTGGTTTACCTGAAACGCGTCAGGCTATGCTGGCGCCGAGTGCATTTGTATCGTCCCTAAATTGAAGAATACGAACTGTGAGTGCGTTCCGCTTTTGGGCACTTTGTGGAACTGTATATATATATATATATATACTTCTGGACACAAAAATTCCAAATGTTATGAATACTGGGGAAGACCTTTATAATTTTTTATAGGGTCTACTGTATTGTTCTTTTCTCAGCTTATGTTTTCTTATTGAAGAGCCCTTTTATGAATGAACTGCTTTTTGATAGCTGCTACTATCCTTTTATACCTATATTTATTGGATTTTAGATCTCTTTTTTCTACTAGTGTGAACTTTTATCCTGGTCCTTTTATGCTTTTTTCTTTATCGTTTTATTAGCTGGTTTTACTCTTTGGTTTTACCAGTTTTATTCTCGGTAGAGATGGGGTATTGGGGATTGGGTGAATGTTTAGTCAGTGGTAAACAGATTTAAATATGGTATCAAATTGCTGAATCCATCTGTTTGACAGAATTTATTGTTAATCTCTTCATCGTGTTGCTTTTTTTAGTTATTGTGTCTTTTTTAATTTGATTATATTGAAAGAAATTGGTTTCCGTTATTAGTGACAAGATTTTGTTTTTTGCTTTCTGTACATATGAAATTCTTTGCCAATGCTCTGGAATTTATTCCATAGGATTGTTATTTATTTACAGTGCTTTGTCTTGCTGGCTGAATAAGTTTGACCTTCATTTATTTTCAGGTCTACATTGCAATCTCCTTTATTATTCACTATCGGCAGTCTATGGGCACTTGCCCATCATCTTCTTCTTATTATTATTATATATTTTTCTACTTCCTTTAAAATGTTTCAGAATTAGCGTGATATATTTATATATGTATACGCTGAAATTTTTTATAGTAGTTACAATTTTAACAACATTCAATCCTGTTGCGTAATATAAGATTGCCTTTTTTGTGATATTCGGACTTGCATTGTAGGCTCTAGCTATTTGCGCTAGTATTTTCTCCATTTCCACTATTGAGTGGGAGGTTCACCAGGTGAACAAGCCTGCAGGACAGGCGAAACGCGTTCAGAAGCTAACGATTAAATATTTGATATTTCAGCAAGACATGGCGTCGTCATCTTTTCACTGTGGTGATTTGGATTACTGGAGGTGTGTGTATATATATATATATATATATATATATATATATATATATATATATATATATATATATATATATATATATATATATATATATATAAAGCCTGGCTGATCAAGGGTGACATTCCCTGAAAACGGTCCCAGGATGCTTGTTTCCGGTCCAGGGAGGACCTAGCTTGGCAGTTCGGTCTGGACTGTTCCCATGAGGCACAGGGTCAAGACTGATTTGCATATGGCTGGGTCCAAACTTGGGTGGCGTAGTGGACAAAAGAACAATGGATTTAACCCAGATCTCTTGAATAATTCAGCATTCCGTCCATCATTTGTTGCAGTGCAACTGCTAAGTGACATTCCGTTCACCAGTTTTGGCCCCACCCATGGGCAGAGAATTACCACTCATCAAAGCCCTTGGTTTTTTCCTCGTGTTGCTTCCTTCCATTGTCTACTTCCCATCTCGTCAAGTTTTACTGCTAAAGAGAGGTGTTGGAGCTGCTTTCTCCTGTGATTTATTCTCTCAGCATGTCCCATAGTGGGTATGGGGAGCCGGGTGCTTCCTGTTGCTTCCTGCGGAGACAGGAAGAGGACGAAGGAGAGGTGGCGGCCGGCCGAGGTAAGTGTTCTTTTTTTTGGTCTTTCTTCAGTTCCTTGTTAACCCCTACCTCCATTCCCCTCCTCACCCCCCACAACTCCTGATCGGTAGCAGCCTCTACTGACGTCTCATTCATATGCTGTGTTCGGATGGCCGGGCAGGTTATACCTAAGCCTCGATCAAATATGTCTACACTCGGTAACTTCGGTATTGTAAAGTGAACTAAGCTATGCTGAATTTGCCTGACTACATGCATGGTTGGAAATCCACATTTTCAATTAGCCATGACGACAACCTTAGGGCTCTGCCCTACCACCAACAGTTTTCCAAACAGATATACAACCTCCGGTCACCTTGAGCCAAATCTTTGTTTTCTCGTTCACTAAGTAGGTCAGTGATCCACAGATTATCTTTGACATGAAATCATAATCCTCGTCACAGTCAGTTTCCTCTATTAGCCAGTGCCTGTGAGTTCAAACAGCTGTATAAATGAGAATTTAATTCAACCTAAAACCATTTAAAAGGGAGATTCTGTTGTTGAGAAATCTGTTGTGAATCTCTTGGTAGCCACATAAACCGTCCATAGTTTTGAAGAACTTTGTAGTCCATGTAAATGTGCTCATTTCACAGAGGATGTATCTACTACATTGACTGAATTTATTGGGATTATCTTGTGGTCTGATAGAATGCTTAGGGTGTCAAAAGGCTGCTGTGAGACCATTTATGGTATACTACTGTAATATAAAGTATTAAATCGCCTGCTACAAAAATATTGCAGCTGGATTATCGACTACCAAAATATCATGAAGGTAAGTAGATGTAGGTAAGTATAGATTTGTTATGGATAATTCGACATATAAGTACCTTGACAATATAAATACATACCTTAATGATATCACCCAATGGCTGTCGCCACTGGGTAGTTATAGTTAGGTCTGCTTTTCCATAGACAAGGGTGTTTGGCCAATGAACGATTTTTTTATTTGTTTATTTATACTGTAGCACACAACTCACAGATGCACACACCCACCAAATGATTTAGAAAAATACTTCCTGAGTGCAAGGAGTTCATAATGGAGATCGTGGCGTGTGTGGTGAGGTGGCCCCAAAGGTTGGGAAAGCGTTTGTGGTTTGTGTTCATGAGTGGGAGCATGCTGATGTTGTCGGATGCGGAGGGTTGGTGTCTGAAGTTTTCATTGATGGCTGAGATCTTGTCTTGGAAAAAGTCGGCGAGGCTGTCGCACAGTTCCTGTGAGGGAGTGAGTTTGTTCTCGGTGACTGCGGTGTTAGTGAATTCTTTCACTATGGTGAAGTGTTCTTTGCTGTTGTCTACACTGGCCCGATGCGGTGTACGAGGGCGTTCTTCTTAGTTTGTTTCAGGAGATGGTGATACTGGTTGAGAGCAGTTCCTCAGTGAACTAGCTGGCTCTTTTGCTAGGGTCTTTGGCCCTGGTTGTCTTGACAAGGGCAATGATGTCGGCGCATTCTGTGATCCACTGGGAGAGGTTCTTTGCTATTTGTTTGGGTCGTGAGTTGAGACTGGGAGGCGGGAGCATAGAGTGTTGTTCCACTGGTCTTCAGTAACCTTTTTCAAATCTCTCTGCGTGGATCTGAGGGTGCAGACCTGGAGGGGGTGGATTCAGAGATGGTGAAGACTACAATGTGGTGGTCGCTCTCGGTGAGTTGTGTGGTATGGTTGTATCTGATTCTGATTCTGCCTCTGGAAGTGAAGATGGGGTCGAGTTAGTGTCCTGCGATGTGGGTGTGATCGGTGATCTGCTGCTTGAAGCCGATGTTGCTCATGCTCTCCAGGAGGTTGGTGGTGCTGGGGTTGCTGGGGTCATGGAGTTGGAAGCTGAGGTCTCCTAGGAAGATGCAGTTGTCAGATTTGGTTGCGAGCCGGGTGATGAGTTCTGCGATAGTGTTGAAGATGATGAGTCGAAGTCCTGGTGGTCTGTAGGCAAGTGTATCTCTGATGGTTCTCTTTCCGGCTGCGTGGAGTTGGAAGCAGAGGTGTTCCATTACCAGTGTTGGGTCATCAGGGGATGTTGTGCAGTGGGCAGTGTCCCTGTAGAGGATGGCGATTGCCCCTCTATTTTTGTTGGTTCAGTAACTGTGTGTCATCTTGTAGCCTTGGGGGACGCCAATTGCGATGTCTGGATGGAGGCAGGGTTTAGCCAGGTTTGTCTGAGGAAGATGATGTCCGGGGTGAGGGAGGAGATAGGGTCCCAGATCTCCATAGCATGCTTGCAGAGGGAGTGGGCGTCGAGTAGGATGCATTGTAGTTGTGTCATGGTGGTCGCGGTCGATGTGGAGAATGTGAGTGCATTAGAGGTGTCTCTGTTGTTGGTTGTTTCGATGCTGAAGATTAGGCGGCAGTGATGACAGGAGAATGGTCCTCTGGGGGATGTGCTGCAGCAGTGCTCGCTGATGCGTCCGGGGCCCAGGGTTCCGTGGTCGGAGGGAGTGTAGTGGTGTGGGGTGGAAGAGCCAGGGGTCTTGGTGCTTGTCGCGGTCCAGGTTGGGACAGGCACAGAGGGGATTGCCTTTGGCACACATTTGACACACCAGTGGCGTGTCCGCACACCAGCTTTCACATGTAGTCCTAGGAGGTGGAAGAGCCGGCTGGAGGGCGGGAGCGGTAGCAAGAAATTCTGGCTGGAGGAATGGTGGGAAAAACAATCCACAACTATTGCCAATGCATTAAACACAAACTCAAGGTGAACAATTAATAAAAAACAATTACTCAAAACAATGTGGCTATTAAATTCAATACAATCAAGGTGATGACTACTACAACCAAGGTGACTATTGAAAAAGAGTCAGGAGAGGAAAAACAATTAGGATGTCATCAGTGATGCAATTTGAGATCTCATCAGTGATGTCACTGGCCATATCATGAGTGATGTAATATGTGAGGTCATAAGCAGTGCATTGCGGGGGCATAGTATATAGTTAGCTCAGCTTACCTTTACTCCTGAATTTCTCTGGCTTTGTACGAGTGAAATGTGAGCCTAACTATAACATCCCTGTAACTTTTGTTTTTTTTTAATGAAATTCTAAGGTTTGTATTTATCCAAGAAGAGGCCACCATTTTGTACAACACCTCTGATCAAGTGGAGTACTTTCTACTGGCTAATTAGTAAGTTCTACCCAGTTTGGTAAACGTATAGTGTATCTCCTACACCACAGAACTCTGATGAAATGTCTCCGGTGACCTTGTATGTCTGTAACTTTGCCAATGTGATTGTTGCTCGAGGGTCTTCAACAGATAAGTTTATCAGGTAGAACTGCAGAGAAAACACACTTGAATGATTTGTAGTTTACAAAAGTAAGGGCTTCTTTGTTTGGTGGAGATGCAATTGTTTTCCTAGGTATCAAGACCCCGTCTCCAAATACCCCAGGAAACGCACACAGAGGGCCCTTTAGTAAACTTCCATCTCCTGGGAAAAGAGCAGAAGATGTTGTATACCACTAATATATATGAGGCATGGACAAACGAGTGGAGCTTTTGGGCAAGTTTACTTACTGCTAGCTTTTAAAAGTTTAGAACAAGATCTCTGGTGTCAGCAGCTGATGACAAGAAAGAGCCCATTAACAAATGGGGGAGGGAGGGCCGCGTGGCCCCCCTCCCTAGGCCAATTTCGGCCCGGGGACTCGATCTACCGGGGCGTGGCCATTATACTTGGGGAGGGGGCCATGCGGCCTCACTCTCCGTGCCGATTTTGGCCCCGGAGTCCCCAGCCCCCGGGGTCTGGCCTTTTTATTTAGTTAATTTTAAAGAGGGGAGCCACATCTCTTTCATTCCCAGGCCAATTGTTTCCTCAGGGACCCCATCCCCTCGGGGCCTTGCTCCAATATATTGGGAGAGGGGGCCTACGCAGCCCCCTCCTCGGGCTGATTTCAGCCCTGAGGACCCGATCTCCTGGGACCTGGCCTTTAAATTTCTTTGTTTTTTAAATAAGCCAGGGGCCCGTAAGACCCGTCTACCCGGCCAATTACAGCCCCAGAGACCCCATCCCCTGGGGCCTGGCCATGGTTTCCTGGGTGACCCCGGGGCACCCAGTCTACACTGACCCTGCAGATGAAGCCTGAAGGCCCCCACGGTCCCTGCTGGTTCCCCGCCTCCTGTGGGAGCCGGCACTGCTTTATTCACAGGAAGCTGCTAAATGTGTAGCTCCCTGTGTGTGAAAGAAATTTGCTTAAACAACGGGCAGGGAAGCAAATAAATGCTCCACTTCCAGGAAGCAAGAGCATTATCACAGCTCTTGCTTGCTGGAAGCGTAGTGTTTGCTTTAACTTTGCAGGAGTGGTGAAAGCTCTCGCCAAACCACATCAAACAGCTATGTCCCGGGGGTGGGCACCCCGGGACCTAGCAGGAGCTGGCCCTGGGGGGTGGTGGTCCCCATGACTATGCATGGCTCCATGAGGGGGACCGCGTTGCCCCCCTCATTTTAGTACAAAGGAGGTGGTGGTTCCCTGGGTTGTGGGGGGCACTCAGCCCCCCTTAATTTGAATTAATTGCACCAGGGAGGTGGTTGGTGGGGGGTTGCATGGGGCCCTCTCCTTGCATTCTAAAAATTGCCCGATGGAGGTGGTGATCACTGGGGCACAGGGGTGCCGCATGGGCACACCCAACATATATAAAAAGCAATGCCCTGGGAGGTGGCGGTCTCCAGGGCTTTCATAAGCCCAAGGAGGGGAAACTTGTGTACCCCCCTCCTTTTTTATGTTCTGCCCGCGACCTGGCCCATTTGGGGGTCATTTAAAAGCAAACGCAGGAGCCCGTACTTGTTTTTTTTTTGTTACTTTTCCAGCGAATATCTGAATATCGCAATTTTGCAGCAATTGGTTTTTTTTTTTTGGGCTTGGCGGGGTCCCAGGTGGATCCCAAGACCAAGGCTTGGGGGTCAGTTTATCCCTACCCTGCCTCTTTTACTTTTTTTTAATGTTTTGTTTTGTGGTACTCGGCTGAAGCTGAGTCCCAAGTTGGATGGCAATGCTTCCTGCTTGAAGTGTTGGCAGCCAAACAGAGCTATGTATTTCCCTGCATGAGCTCGTTATTTTTCGCAAAGATGTCGCGGCTGCAGATATCACTAACTGTATTTTCCTAAATTTCTCAACTACTACTGAACAGATTTACACCAAATAACAGAAACCTAAGCCTCGTTCAAATATGTCTACACTTGGTAACTTCGGATTGTAAAGTGAACCAAGCTATGCTGAATTTGCCTGCCTACATGCATGGTTTGAAATCCACATTTTTAATTAGCCATGACGACAACCTTAGGGCTCTGCCCTACCACCAACAGTTTTCCAAACAGATATACAACCTCCGGTCACCTTGAGCCAAATCTTTGTTTTCTCGTTCACTAAGTAGGTCAGTGATCCACAGATTATCTTTGACATGAAATCATAATCCTCGTCACAGTCAGTTTCCTCTATTAGCCAGTGCCTGCGAGTTCAAACAGCTGTATAAATGAGAATTTAATTCAATCTAAAACCATTTAAAAGGGAGATTCTGTTGTTGAGAAATCTGTTGTGAATCTCTTGGTAGCCACATAAACCGTCCATAGTTTTGAAGATCTTTGTAGTCCATGTAAATGCGCTCATTTCACAGAGGATGTATTATGGCTCCCAGTGAGTCTACTACATGGACTGAACTTATTGGGTTTATCTTGTGGTCTGATAGAATGCTTAGGGTGCCAAAAGGCTGCTGTGAGACCATTTATGGGAAACTACTGTAATATAAAGTATTAAATCGCCTGCTACAAAAATATTGCAGCTGGATTATCGACTACTAAAATTTCATGAAGTTAAGTAGATGTAAGTAAGTATAGATTTGTTATGGATAAATCGACATATAAGTACCATGACAATATAAATACATACCTTAATGATATCACCCAATGGCTGTCGCCACTGGGTAGTTATAGTTAGGTCTGCTTTTCCATAGACAAGGGTGTTTGGCCAATGAACAATTTTTTTATTTGTTTATTTATACTGTAGCACACAACTCACAGACACACACACCCACCAAATGATTTACAAAAATACTTTCTGAGTGCAAGGAGTTCATAATGGAGATCGTGGCTTGTGTGGTGAGGTGGTCCCAGAGGTTGGGAAAGCATTTGTGGTTTGTGTTCATGTGTGGGAGCATGCTGATGTTGTCGGATGCGGAGGGTTGGTGTCTGAAGATGGCTGAGATCTTGTCTTGGAAAAAGTCGGCGAGGCTGTTGCACAGTTCCTGTGAGGGAGTGAGTTTGTTCTCGGTGACTGCGGTGTTAGTGAATTCTTTCACTATGGCGAAGTGTCCTTTGCTGTTGTCAACACTGGCCCGATGCAGTGTACTAGGGCGTTCTTCTTAGTTTGTTTCAGGAGATGGTGATACTGTTTGAGAGCAGTTCCTCAGTGAACCAGCTGGCTCTTTTGCTAGGGTGTTTGGCCCTGGTTGTCTTGACAAGGGCAATGATGTCGGCGCATTCTGTGATCCACTGGGAGAGGTTCTTTGCTATTTGTTCTGGGTCGTGAGTTGAGACTGGGAGGCGGGAGCATAGAGTGTTGTTCCACTGGTCTTCAGTAACCTTTTTCAAATCTCTCTGCGTGGATCTGAGGGTGCAGAGATGGAGGGGGTGGATTCAGAGAAGGTGAAGTCTACAATGTGGTGGTCGCTCTCGGTGAGTTGTGTGGTATGGTTGTATCTGATTCTGATTCTGCCTCTGGAAGTGAAGATGGGGTCGAGTTAGTGTCCTGCGATGTGGGTGTGATCGGTGACCTGCTACTTGACGCCGATGTTGCTCATGCTCTCCAGGAGGTTGGTGGTGTTGGGGTTGCAGGGGTCATGGAAGTGGAAGCTGAGGTCTCCTAGGAAGATGCAGTTGTCAGATTTGCTTGCGAGCGGGGTGATGAGTTCTGCGATAGTGTTGAAGAAGCTGGGTCGAGGTCCTGGTGGTCTGTAGGCAAGTGTATCTCTGATGGTGCTCTTTCCGGCTGTGTGGAGTTGGAAGTTGAGGTGTTCCATTACCAGTGTTGGGTCATCAGGGGATGTTGTGCAGTGGGCAGTGTCCCTGTAGAGGATGGCGATTGCCCCTCTATTTTTGTTGGTTCGGTAACTGTGTCATCTTGTAGCCTTGGGGTGTGGTAAATAAAAATTCCTTTACCGGGACTGAATTTGATACAGAAACATTATAAAATAGCTCAGTAAAATGAGAGGCAGAATCCGTGATATTAGAGTTTCGGAATGGGCTTTATTCCAATAATCGATTATAATCGGATGCCTCAAGTTCCATCACCACGGGGGTTCAGGAAGTGAAGTACATACTTTATTGACAAGAAGTAACTTTTATAGTACATACATTATAATGAAGTGAATACAGTAGGCGTAACAATTGATAAGGACATTGACGTTTGGTCTGTGTAACCGAAAATGGATGTAATAATGAGTAAAAAGGAACATGATTGGTTATGATGTAATACATAGGTGGATCTATAAGATAATACTTGGCATTGATGCGCGCGCAGCAGTATGACGTGTAATTGACGTGTAACTAGGGGGTGACGGGGACTTGACATTTAGCTCTATATGTGGAGACGAGAAGTCTGGGGGGTCAAGTCAACCTAATCCCAAATCATATCTAACATCCTATGTTTAAAGAACTATGTTATCCATAAAAGAGGGACTCTCGGACAGAATCTATTCTATACTGACTGTGCGTGCGTGTACAAGCGTCTAAGTGTCTACACTGAATGCGAGGGGGTAGGAATATTCCATGGTAACAGGGCTATGAATTACTTGCATGAGGACAGAGAAGATGGGCCTTTTTGCTTGGTAACTGGAAGAATGTTTACTTAAACTACTAGGCAGGAATGCATCGGCTGAGGGGGAGGCAGATAATTCGAAGGTGAAATACAGTTCTTGGCAGAGAGTAAGCTGATGTCAGGCTTCGTGAGCCGCGCAGAGAATGAGACAAAGTTCATGGTCACAGATGCAGGCTCGGGCTGGAGCTTTCAGAGGCAGAAGGCAAGAGGAGTTTTGATGACAGAATCAGGGCCTACTTGCCTGGACTGAAAAGTGGCATAAGTGAACCATATAAAGCCGATGGCCTTTCATATTTAGGAATGGGATATCCGTCCTATACATGGCGGATCTGTCAAAGGACATGTTGACGGTGGACGCACATGTATTTGCGTCTTCATAACTGGAACTGGAGGGAACATACATGTACTTGTGACATGCACATGGAACCGTTGGGGTCCAAGATAGGGGACATAACTGACCAGAAAAATCCATATTTCCACATTCCCTCCTTGTCCCCTACTTGCCCTTCAAGAGATATCAATCTTCATCAATCCATTGATCTGTTCATATAGCATCATTTGTTCTTCTTTCTTCTTCCGGGATCTTGAATGAAAATCTTGATGTGGAATGCACGATGTGGCACACAGACCACAAATTGCTGGTCCACATTGTAGACATAGACAGCAACTGAATAGTATGAGAAGGCCAATACCTAGGAAGGATAAAACTCTCCATCCCCAGGCTGATACCGCATTCCAAAACCAACTGGACCAAGTCCAAGTGCCTGGGTTCTGGTGTATCTGGCTTACAATCTTATGAAGGCGAGTGATGGCTTTATATACAGATGGCGAATTTTCTGGTATGAATACGCAGCAGCTTGATCCGATGACCCTACAAGCTCCGCCCCTATCAGCCAGGATGACGTCAAGGACAAGACGATTTTGAAGCACAACAATCCGCATAGCAGACTGCTCTTCCGTTAAATTGCCTAAGGCGGAAATAGTCTCATTCACTACTGCTTCAAGGGTTCTAGTTAATCTACGTATCAGCTTACTATTAGTAACAGTACCTATATAGGGAAAGATGCCTTTATTAAAATCTACATACTTGTCCCATGCCGTCTCAGTGTAATCGACAATGGGGAGATCTCTCCGTTCTCTGTTGTGTACTAAATGAATATTTCTGTAATAATCAGGAGGAGCTAGGAAAACAGGTGGCAAAAGGAATGCAATGTAGCAGGTACCATCCCAATCTAGAGGTAGACGCATATATGCAGTCTGACCACATATAAAGTAGGAGTGGCGAGAAGCTCTAAATGAAGATTTTCCTTGATTACTGAATTCTACCATAGTAGTGCATTTACTATGGCCCATATGTATGGAACCAACCTTTCTTACACATAATTCACCCCTCGCTGGGAATACTGACATGGTGGGTAAGACTAGTTCAATTTCAGATACGACATTTAGAATCATGAGATTAGGTGTAAAATTACCTAATCCATATACTTCATTTTCTAGATCAGTTCCTGTTCTTTTGGGGCGACCCTCCTTGTCAGGGTAACAGACCTTGAGTAAAGCTAGGTTCAGATTTCCCCATACCCAATGATCTTGGTAAACTGCTGTGTCTGAGTCTATGGAATTAATTAAGCTAAACCATGCTCCACAGGAGCCATTATGTGTAAATGGATGTGGAAAGAAAGGCAGGACTCCTTCATAATTCTGATAGGGAGGGAGTCGGCCACACACCCAACAATTGGTGGCATTACTAGTCTGATGGGAATGATGTAACATACTAATGAAAGTGTTATTGCGCAGCGCAAGTCTATAAGACAATTCATGCGGAGGTAAGTCACTAAAAGAATGTTCAGCAGCAACATTATAAACATGTCTAGAAATAGGGTAATATATGTGCAACAACATACTTGTAATAATTATTAAAAGACTCAATAAAAACAAAATTAATAATGTCACTATGCAGTGGCTACGCAGTGATTTACAATACGCCTGTCGTTTCAACATTTTTCGGGTATTTTCTCTACTCAGGTCCAAGGGATACATGTCAGAGACAATTCAACCGCTTCACCTTGGAGAGGACTTAAACAATCAAATTGCTCGACTGGTTGGGCCTAAGCTTTAGTTTGTAATTTTCAGATTTGTTAGGTTCAACAAAAGGGAGTTTTGTATCAGTCTGTGAGGGAGTGCAGGGCACAATGTCTATATCCGAAGATAGTCCATGAAATTTCTTGATGTGGCTTGAATGAATCCAGCCCTTGCGGCCCTCGATCTTCACGGCTGTTCTTGTGGTCAACAGGACCAACTTGGGTGCTTTCCACCTGGGCTCCAGCTGAGTCTTTCGGTCGAAATTCCTCACAAAGACAAGATTACCCGGAACAACGTCATGGGGTTTCACCTCAGTGTTGTCGGGAAAGGCTGCAGCTACCTGTGAACGAGAAGATTGTAGTGCAGACATCAAGGAAGCCAAGTAATCTGTCAGCATATTACAGTCAATATCAGTTATTTTGCGTGGTATAGGCGTCCCCCACATATTCGGTGGTCTACCGAAGATCACCTCATACGGGGATAGCCCTGTTCGAGAGTGTGCTACCATTCTCATGTAAAAGAGTGCAACTGGTAACGCTACTACCCAGTCGACACCTTTCTCTCTGCATATTTTGGACATTCTAATTTTCAGTATCTGGTTATGTCTTTCTACGAGACCTGCTGCCTCGGGATGTCGGACACAGTGGAATTTCCACTGATATCCTAACAGAAGTGAAACGTGTTTCATTAATTCGGATGAGAACGGCTGGCCGTTATCTGAGTAAACAGCACGTGGTAAACCGTATCGTGGGAAGAATTCTCGAACCAACTGTTTGGCAGTAGTCGGAGCAGTGTAATCTGAAACCGGGTATGCCTCCGTCCAACGGGACAGAGCGCAGACAACTACGAGAACATATTTGAATCCTCTGCATCGTTCCATCTGGATATAATCCATCTGGAGTACTTCAAAAGGATGATTAGGGGTATGAAATCCACCCTGTTCTACGGGAACGCTTTTTCCTGGGTTGAACTGACAACAGATCATACAGGTACGGACCTTTTGTTTTGCTGCTGCTCGTAAATGTTTATTGAACCAAATGTGTTGAATGCTGTCTAGCATAGCTTTTTCTCCTAAATGTGCTGGACTATGTATAGTGTTAATTATGACTTGGACCATTGAATCAGGAAGGAACCATACAGACCTTTCCTTCATCATCCATCCTTGGTCCGTTTGGATCCCTCCTAATTCAGTCCATTTCTTTATTTCGTCTGGTGTAGCATGTGTCTGTATGTCAATTACGTCAAGAGTAGGATCTTTAACTGTCATACAATGTGTCGGTGTCGGGACTATTGTCTTTGTCATATCGGGGGTTTGAGTTTGAGCAATCAGTTTAGCTGTTCTGTCGGCTAGATCATTGCCTTGGGAAATGATATCAGTAACCTTCGTATGAGCCTTACATTTCATAATTGATATTTCAGTGGGTAGATGTATTGCATCTAATAATGCATGAATGAGGGGTCCGTGCTGAATGTGGGCACCGTGGGAAGTTAAATAACCTCTCTCTCGCCACAGCACGCCGAAGTCATGTACAACTCCGAATGCATAACGTGAGTCAGTGTATATGTTGACTTTTTTATTCATGGCTTGAATACAGGCTTGTGTCAGAGCGATAAGTTCTGCGGCTTGAGCTGACAAAGTAGTTATACGATTAGTTTCAATGACCTCAGTATCTGTTGTGACTGCGTAGGCGGCTACTAACTCTCCTGTACTTGTTCTCATGCATGAACCATCTACATACAAGGTCAGGTCTGGATCTGACAATGGGACATCGGTTAAGTCTTGTCTGGGTTTTGTTGTTATTGTAATAACTTCAATACAGTCATGGGCTAGTGGGTCTGTTCCGACTACTGGTAAAAGTGTGGCAGGATTCAATGTGTTACAGCGTCTGATTTCTATATGTGGCTGAAACAATGTAAGCTCGTATCCTGTAAGTCGCGCTACAGTCAAGTGTTGTGTTTGCGTTCTATTTACAAGAACCTCTACTGCATGTGGTACTTGAACTGTCAATGGATGTCCTAACACTATGGCATCGCTTTGTCTGATTGCTAAAGCTGTTGCTGCTACTGATTTTAGGCATGCAGGCAAAGCCTGAGCTACGGGATCTAATGTACTAGAAAAATAAGCACATGGTTTGTGTGCTCCTGCTTGTTCCTGTGTGAGTACTGACAAGGCCGTACCTTCGCGTTCTGTAACAAAGAGTGTAAACTGTTTTCTGTAACATGGCGTTGCTAAAACGGGTGCTTGACATAAAGCTTTCTTTAAGCTTTCAAAAGCTTGTGTGTGTTCCTGAGTCCAAGGGAGAACAGTCGGTGTGGCTGCCTCCTGTGTTGTCAATTGAATGAGTGGTTTTGCTAGAAATGCATACTGAGGGATCCACTGTCTACAATATGAAGTGAGGCCTATGAAAGCCCGCACCTCCTTCTGTGTCTTGGGTATTGACATGTTAGCAATTAACTGAATGCGGTCGGGTGTAAGCTGCCTTCCCTCCTTGGACAGCGAGTGACCAAGATAAATAACTCGCTGGACACAGAATTGCAGCTTAGAAGGGGACACCTTGTGCCCCTTTTCGGCTAGAAATTGTAAAACTGTCAGTGATGCTTTCTCACATTCGGGTTCGCTTCTAGCGGTGATCAGCAGATCATCGACATATTGAAGCAGGGCAGTGTTAACCGGCATGTGGATACTGTCAAGTTCTCGTTTCAGTGCTTGGCTATAGATGCTGGGGCTTTCTGTAAATCCTTGAGGTGCGCGGGTGAATTTAAAGCTACGCCCATTTAAACTAAATCCGAACAAATATTGGCTTTCCGGATCTATTGGGACGCTGAAAAAGGCATTTTTGAGATCAATTACAGTAAACACTGTCGCTTCGGAATCAATAGCTGTCAATAATGACGAGATATCTGGGACCACAGGAAATTGTGGCACAATACATTTGTTTAACTCGCGCAGATCAATAACCAATCGATATACTGGCGGAGCTGTAGGATCTGTTCGTTTAAGAATCGGAATTATCGGTGAATTACATACATTGGAGTCTGTTTCTGCAACTACTCCTTGGGCAATAAGCTCGTCAATGATTTGTAGTAAAGCCGTTACAGCATCTGGTGGTAACTTGTATTGTCGCATTCGTGGTAGCACCACTCCTGCCTTTAGTGTGACTCGATATGGTGTAATATTCATGCAACCAACATCAGTAGGGCCTTGTGCCCATAGATGTGTAGGTAAAGTCTGCAGTCGGGGATCCATGTCTCTAGATACATAGTGACCTTTAAAATCACGTAAAAACAACCTTACTCCTTCCGGAGAACAACATATTATGGCTCCTAGGGCTTTCAACGTTTTTATTCCTAACAAGTTTTCTGGACATGATTTAGTAAGCAATAAATCTGTAGTTCGGGTCAGAGGTCCTATCGTAAGTGGAAGAGGCTGTGACACTTCATTAACAATAGGTTTTCCTGAAAAACCAAGGGAAATATTCTGTGAGCCTGAGAGGGGTGCCCCTGGGACTTCACTTCGTTTTATAGTTGTTCGACTTGCCCCTGTATCGAGTAAAAATTTTCTATCTTGACCTAATAATTCACTATGTACATAAGGTCCTTCTTGATCTACAGGAATCTCGATAAGGGGTAAGTCAACTTCCCTCTCTAGGCTAGTTCATGCGTAACGTTGATACTCCGGATATTCATACTGTGCAGTCTGATACATTTGTCGTGTTGTTGTCTGTGTGGCAGCAACAGGCAACGGTGGTGCAGCTGGCACAAACTGTATTGGCTGTTGTGCGGCTGGCATGGCCTGGGCATGCTGCGTAGCTCCTTGTTCATTCTGATCTTGTCTTAGTGGCCGTGATCTTTCTTGTGTTTTACCTATGGCGATATTATGTTTTAGCACTGGACAATCGTGTACGTAATGACCTGGCTTTTTACAATAATTGCATGTCCCTTTTACAGGTCCTGCTGAATCGGAATGTGTCATACCCTTTTTATGTCCTTCAGCTGGAACTGTCTGGGAAACTAGCATTTTCATTTTCGTGTCTTTCATGCGTCTGTGTTCATGTTCTTGTTCCTCTTTAATTCTATTGTGGTGGTACTGTAACATTTGTAACATTTGTGTTGGAGTGTTACCTTGCCAGGTACTTTCGAATTTTAATACTCTATTCTTTACTGGGGGCAGGGCATTTTCCACTAATTTTGTTACAAACAGATGCGGGTATGATTCGCTACTTGCTTTTATGCCACTATTTATACCAAAACATTTCTCGAATCGGGCATAGTAATCGCTAGTGTCTTCATCTTGCTTCTGTTTACAGGCTGAAATTGTACCCCAATCTTCCTTTTTCGTAGTTAATAAACGTGGCAGTACCTGTACTAGTAGACCTGGTAGTGCTTTAGTTTTGTCCCCAAGCCCCGAACCTGGACCTCGGGCCCTTTCTTCTGCTTCTAATGCTGACCATTCTATCTTTTGATCACCTACCTCCCACTCTTTTTCCTTGAGTTTCTCATAAATGCCAGTAGGCATCAACACCTTTAATATTGTCATAATGTCGGGGTAGGTATACTCTCCCATGAGTAACATGTCTTTAATTTCTCGGTGAAAACCCGCTGGGTCCTTGTCATGACTGGGTACTACTTTCTTCATTTCTAACAATTCTATTTTCGATATAGGCGTATATACAAATACACGTTTAAACTCATTGTCCTCGCCTTTTATTGGGTGTACTTCTCGTAAGGGATTCTGTCTATCCAGGTGATACGTCGTTCTTTCCTTGACAGGCAATGAGACATGCTCTGAGCATACAAAAAGAATATACTGCTTTCTAGATACTAGAATTTCTTTAATTAATTTGGTACCTGGACCTCTCCATTTATTCATAAGCAATTCAGTCAATATGTCAGGTAAGGGACCAGGGTCCGAATGCTGACTCTGATATAGTATAATGAGTTGTTGAATCATATAAATCCCAGCTAACCTCTGCTCATCTGGGGTGAGATTCAAAAATGTGCGTACTACTGTCTCATCACTATATTTTCCGGGACTGTCCACCCAATGAACAGCTGCCCTCGCTAAATCTTGTTCATCCATAGAATCGAGAAAATGATAACCCCTTCGTTCTCGGAGTAGTTTGTCGGCGGTTTGGAACGAATGCTCGTTAGACCTTATGTTAATTATAGGTATTTGGAAATTCCTGTCATTATCTGGACATATTGGACGTATTGGGTCAGTATGACATCTAGTCTGATTCCTATTACAAGATCTTCCTCTACCTACATAGGCTATGGTGTCTGACTGTCCGGCGGGCAGTCCTGACCCTTCTTCCTCGCTTTGCTCGAACTCGTCTGTCTCTAATCTCTCTTCGTGTAGGCGTTCTATTTCTTTACGGATCTTTCGGCACATGGCTATTATACAATTTTGCTTATCGTGTCTCCCTTCTGATATATTCTGGCTCCATTTTGTAAGAATTTTCATTGCTTCCGGATCTACCCCCGGTCGGTCTTGATTTCTGATCACACAGTTTATGAGGAAACGCAACAGTTCCCCCTGTATCTCTACTTTCTGGTATTCCATAGCTCTGTTAATACATTCTGGATCTCGCCCTGTTTGAACAAAATGATATATTTTATCTAGATGCGCAGTCATTCCTGGTAGCTTCGCTAAATACCCTGCGGCTCGTCTGATACGTAATGATGCCAGGATCATTTCGTCCTCTTTACCGAGCACCGGGTCATATCTACAATCTATAAGAAGTTCCTTAAGCGTACGATCACTTACGAATTTGGGTGTACGTGAATGCGCTGACTCTTGGAAAATAAGTTTATTTATTCTAGGTGGCATAGAAAAAATATTGGTAGCACCTCCCGTGGCCCCGTCTGGGGCGTCGGGTGTGAAAGGATTCGTCGAACGTGACACAGCAACTATAGGTGTGGACTCAGCTATAGAAGTACTTGTAGGAACAGATGCAGAAACAGATGTGCTTGCCGGAACTTGTGACTCGATTTGTTGCTGCAGGGATACGGGTGCTGGATCTTGGCGTTGGACCTCCCTGGTATGCGGTCTACGTGGGGCGGAATTAGCATACTCGGGAGCTGCGTCATCTAAATATGAGGAAAGAAAAACATCTTCTGCGGTTCTAGGATGCCCCTTAGGATGTACCTTGATTGGGAATAATGGGGGTGGCAAGTCTTTCGGTATCTCTGGAGTAGCCTTAGGTAATCCTTCGGCCAGAAGGGGATACATACCATTCATAAGGGCATTTCTTTGTCTGTCTACTTGTTCTGATTTCACTCGGATACCTTCCTCAATTAATAGATTCTCTCGAACTTTATTGGAATTCTCTTTACTCTTCTCTTCCTGTCTACGTGCTTTTTCTGTTCGTCTATGTGATTCTTTACGCCATAATTCAACGGCGTCTTTCTGTGACTGTCTGACTTTTCTTTTCCATAACTCTTCCTCGACTTTCATGATGCACTCTGCATCCCAGGTCCCTGCTGTGGGCCACCTCTGACTTTCTGGTAATCCCTTGGTATAGTCTACCCATAAATCAAGAAATAATATAGCGTCTAAGCCATGTTTGTGATACATAAAGTGCCCTGGAGTGTCCCTAGGAGGAATAGGGACGGCTTCTTCGAGAACCCCTTTTCTGGTAGTGATCTGTCTTAATTTCGAAAAGAGCGGCATATTGAGAACTGACCTTATACTTGATTTTGACCTGATACTTGAATTTGAACAGACTTAATACATTAAACACGATAATGAACAGTCATTCATACCACGATATACAGAACATACTTAAACACTTTAAACATTTAACATTAAACCTTTAACTGAAACAACAATGATGATCGTCTGCATAACTAATCACCAAGCTTAATTCTCGACAATAACTAGACAATAACTAGATACTTCGGAATACTTCGGAATACTTGATATACTGCTAAACAGTACAGATACACTGCTAAAACAGTGCAGACCGGATTTGTGTACCCAAACCCGTCTTGACCGGCACAACCTATGTGCACGTCAGAAATGCCTCCCCAGCAATGGTACTCACCGGGTAGCTTCGGAAACGGAAGGCCTCAGTAACTTGAACTTGAACCGGACTGGACTCGACTCGACTCGACTCGTCGGACACTGGGCTTGACTTCGGACTGGTGGGTCTCTGTATACCTCGGATCTTGCTCTCTCAGCTAGGCTCTGGTCGGGATACTTCGCACTTCTCACCGCCTCGTCTGGGTGTTGATCGCAGTCTCAGTCGCCCCCGCTTAACCGGAGGGAGATACAGGAAATCCTGCTGGTACGCGTTATTGTCCGTCCAGCTGTGGCAGGAGACCGGGCCTGCAACGCACCGCCGGCGCGTGAGATGAGAAAGTGTCCCTATTCGGGCGCCATCATGTGGTAAATAAAAATTCCTTTACCGGGACTGAATTTGATACAGAAACATTATAAAATAGCTCAGTAAAATGAGAGGCAGAATCCGTGATATTAGAGTTTCGGAATGGGCTTTATTCCAATAATCGATTATAATCGGATGCCTCAAGTTCCATCACCACGGGGGTTCAGGAAGTGAAGTACATACTTTATTGACAAGAAGTAACTTTTATAGTACATACATTATAATGAAGTGAATACAGTAGGCGTAACAATTGATAAGGACATTGACGTTTGGTCTGTGTAACCGAAAATGGGTGTAATAATGAGTAAAAAGGAACATGATTGGTTATGATGTAATACATAGGTGGATCTATAAGATAATACTTGGCATTGATGCGCGCGCAGCAGTATGACGTGTAATTGACGTGTAACTAGGGGGTGACGGGGACTTGACATTTAGCTCTATATGTGGAGACGAGAAGTCTGGGGGGTCAAGTCAACCTAATCCCAAATCATATCTAACATCCTATGTTTAAAGAACTATGTTATCCATAAAAGAGGGACTCTCGGACAGAATCTATTCTATACTGACTGTGCGTGCGTGTACAAGCGTCTAAGTGTCTACACTGAATGCGAGGGGGTAGGAATATTCCATGGTAACAGGGCTATGAATTACTTGCATGAGGACAGAGAAGATGGGCCTTTTTGCTTGGTAACTGGAAGAATGTTTACTTAAACTACTAGGCAGGAATGCATCGGCTGAGGGGGAGGCAGATAATTCGAAGGTGAAATACAGTTCTTGGCAGAGAGTAAGCTGATGTCAGGCTTCGTGAGCCGCGCAGAGAATGAGACAAAGTTCATGGTCACAGATGCAGGCTCGGGCTGGAGCTTTCAGAGGCAGAAGGCAAGAGGAGTTTTGATGACAGAATCAGGGCCTACTTGCCTGGACTGAAAAGTGGCATAAGTGAACCATATAAAGCCGATGGCCTTTCATATTTAGGAATGGGATATCCGTCCTATACATGGCGGATCTGTCAAAGGACATGTTGACGGTGGACGCACATGTATTTGCGTCTTCATAACTGGAACTGGAGGGAACATACATGTACTTGTGACATGCACATGGAACAGTTGGGGTCCAAGATAGGGGACATAACTGACCAGAAAAATCCATATTTCCACAGGGGGACGCCAATGGCGATGTCTGGATGGAGGCAGGGTTGAGCCAGGTTTCTCTGAGGAAGATTATGTCCGGGGTGAGGGAAGAGATAGAGTCCCAGATCTCCATAGCATGCTTGCAGAGGGAGTGGGCGTTGAGTAGGATGCATTGTAGTTGTGTCATGGTGGTCGCGGTCGATGTGGAGAATGTGAGTGCATTAGGGGTGTCTCTGGTGTTGGTTGTTTCGATGCTGAAGATTAGGCGGCAGTGATGACAGGAGAATGGTCCTCTGAGGGATGTGCTGCAGCAGTGGTTGTTGATGCGTCCATGGCCCAGGGCTCCATGGTCGGAGGCAGTGTAGTGGTGTGGGGTGGAAGAGCCAGGGGTCCTGGTGCTTGTCGCGGTCCTGGTTGGGACAGGCACAAAGGGGCTTGCCTTTGGCACACATTTGACACACAAGTGGCGTGTCTGCACAGCAGCTTTTACATGTAGTCCTAGGAGGTGGATGGGCCGGTTGGAGGGCGGGAGCGGTAGCAAGAAATTCTGGCTGGACGAATGATGGGAAAAACAATCCACAACTATTGCTAACGCATTAAACACAAACTCAAGGTGAACAATTAATAAAAAATAATTACTAAAAACAATGTGGCTATTAAATTCAATACAATCAAGGTGATGACTACTACAACCAAGGTGACTATTGAAAAAGAGTCAGGAGAGGAAAAACAATTAGGATGTCATCAGTGATGTAATTTGAGATCTCATCAGTGATGTCACTGGCCATATCATGAGTGATGTAATATGTGAGGTCATAAGCAGTGCATTGCGGGGGCATAGTATATAGTTAGCTCAGCTTACCTTTACTCCTGAATTTCTCTGGTTTTGTATGAGTGAAATGTGAGCCTAACTATAACATCCCTGTAACTTTTGTTTTTTTGGTATGAATTTCTAAGGTTTTTATTTATCCAATAAGAGGCCACCAATTTGTACAACGCCTCTGATCAACTGGAGTACTTTCTACTGGCTAATTAGTAAGTTGTATCCAGTTTGGTAAACGTATAGTGTATCTCCTACACCACAGAACTCTGATGAAATGTCTCCGGTGACCTTGTATGTCTGTAACTTTGCCAATGTGATTGTTGCTCGAGGGTCTTCAACAAATAAGTTTATCAGTAAGAACTGCAGAGAAAACACACTTGAATGATTTGTAGTTTACAAAAGTAAGTGCTTCTTTGTTTGGTGGAGATGCAATTGTTTTCCTAGGCATCAAGACTCCGTCTCCAAATACCCCGGGAAACGCACACAGGGGGCCCTTTAGTAAACTTCCATCTCCTGAGAAAAGAGCAGAAGATGTTGTATACCACTAATGTATATGAGGCATGGTCAAACGAGTGGAGCTTTTGGGCAAGTTTACATACTGCTAGCTTTTAAAAGTTTAGAACAAGATCTCTGGTGTCAGCAGCTGATGACAAGAAAGAGCGCATTAACAAATGGGGGAGGGAGGGCCACGTGGCCCCCCCTCCCTAGGCCAATTTCAGCCCGGGGACTCGATCTACCGGGGCGTGGCCATTATACTTGGTGAGGGGGCCATACGGCCTCACTCTCCGGGCCGATTTTGGCCCCGGAGACCCCAGCCCCCGGGGTCAGGCCTTTTTATTTAGTTAATTTTAAGAGGGGAGCCACATCTCTTTCATTCCCAAGCCAATTGTTTCCTCAGGGACCCCATCCCCTCGGGGCCTTGCTCCAATATAGTGGGAGAGGGGGCCCACGCAGCCCCCTCCTCGGGCTGATTTCAGCCCTGAGGACCCGATCTCCTGGGACCTGGCCTTTAAATTTCTTTGTTTTTTAAATAAGCCAGGGGCCCGTAAAACCCGCCTACCCGGCCAATTAAAGCCCCAGAGACCCCATCCCCTGGGGCCTGGCCATGGTTTTCTGGGTGACCCTGGGGCACCCAGTCTACACTGAGACTGCAGGGGAAGCCTGAAGGCCCCCACGGTCCCTGCTGGTTCCCCGCCTCCTGCGGGAGCCGGCACTGCTTTATTCACAGGAAGCTACTAAATGTGTAGCTCCCTGTGTGTGAAAGCAATTTGCTTAAACAGCGGGCAGGGAAGCAGATAAATGCTCCACTTCCAGGAAGCAAGAGCATTATCACAGCTCTTGCTTGCTGGAAGCATAGTGTTTGCTGTAACTTGGCAGGAGTGGTGAAAGCTCTCGCCAAACCACATCAAACAGCTATGTCCCGGGGGTGGGCACCCCGGGACCTAGCAGGAGCTGGCCCTGGGGGGCGGTGGTCCCCATGACTATTCATGGCTCCATGAGGGGGACCGCGCTGCCCCCCTCCATTGTAGTACAAAGGAGGTGGTGGTTCCCTGGGTTGTGGGGGGCACTGAGCCCCCCTTAATTTGAATTAATTGCACCAGGGAGGTGGTTGGTGGGGGGTTGCATGGGGCCCTCTCATTGCTTTCTAAAAATTTGCCCGATGGAGGTGGTGGTCACTGGGGCACAGGGGTGCCGCATGGGCACACCCAACATACATAAAAAGCAATGCCCTGGGGAGGTGGCGGTCCCCGGGGCTTTCATAAACCCAAGGAGGGGAAACTTGTGTACCCCCCTCCTTTTTAGGTCTTGCCTGACCCAGCGCATGCGCTGGTCTGGCGAGACTTATTGAGAGGGCTCCAAAAAGTGCTACCAGGCCAGCATAGAGCTACAATGCATGTGCGCGGGCGCGTGCGCCACGCTTTACCGCGATTACTTTCAACTTTCGTGGCCGCACGGCCGCTTTGATGTTTGATCGTGATCGCGATCACTTTCACTTTCGCGGCCGCACGGCCACTTTGCATAGCCAATAGGTCTCGCTTTTGGGACCTTATAAGTATTTAGTTATGCAACTGTTGCATAGCTAAACCTTTATAAGGTCCCAAAGGCGAGACCTTTTGGCTATGCCAATGCTTGTTTATGTTCTGCCCGTGACCTGGCCCATTTGGGGGTCATTTAAAAGCAAACGCAGGAACCCAGAATTGTTTTTTATATTATTTTATTCAGCGAATACCTGAATATCGCAATTTTGCTGCAATCGTTTTTTTTTGTCGGGAGGGGGGGCTTGGCGGGGTCCCAGGTGGATCCCAAGACCAAGGCTTGGGGGTCAGTTTATCCCTACCCTGCCTCTTTTTCTTTTTTTTATGTTTTGTTTTGTGGTACTCGGCTGAAGCTGAGTCCCAAGTTAGCTGGCAATGCTTCCTGGTCGAAGTGTTGGCAGCCAAACAGAGCTATGTATTTCCCTGCATGAGCTCGTTATTTTTCGCAAAGATGTCGCGGCTGCAGATATCTCTAACTGTATTTTCCTAAATTTCTCATTTACTACTGAACAGATTTACACCAAATAACAGAAAGCACAATCTACGTAACCAAATCTACCTTTCTGCCAAATTTGGTGTAATTCCATCCAGCGGATGGGGCTGCAAGCTTGTCTAAAGACACTATGGGAATTAACATTGGAAAACGCACTTTTCTTCACTCCCCTTTTTGTTGCCGCCCTCTTGTCGAATCACCCTGAAACTTTCCATTCACAACAAGACCTAACTTGACACTTTTTGGGGAACATTTTGTGAAGATATGTCAAACGGCACCAAAGATATAGGCAAGTCAAAAAACTATTTTCCTATGGAAACATGGTCCTAACTATAACTACCTACTGGAAACAGCTATTGTGTGTATATCTTAACGTTTCTGTGCAGTCTACTGTACCTGGGTATTACCATCTTCCCAGTAATCAAGAAAGTACTAGATCATATGCGAGATATTAAGATGTAGATGAAGCACACCCACTGGCAAGACATTTTAAGACAGTACACAACCAGAACCCTAATCTTTTATAATTCATTGCCATTCACAATGTGGAGCAAAATGCGAGAGGAGGTAGCCGTGTAAGATCCTTCAGACAATGTAAGATCCTTCAGACAATTGGAGAGTATATACGTCCCAAACCTCAATACACAACACCTAGAGGGACACAACATCGAAAAAGAAGAAGCAGTCTTCTTGTAACATTACGTTTACCCCTCTCAAATGTCAGAACAGATGCTCCATGTTATGCTTGTGTTATTTTGGATTTCAGGAAGATTTTATGCTGAATAACTTTACACATGCTTATGCCAGACTCATATGGCACAACACTCTGTGAATACCTAAGGATGTTGTGCTTCATTATAAACAACAACCAAGTCAACCCACTTGGTTTATGGCTATACTTGGGGGTGTGCACCTACACTGACTATGAGAATAATAGGGCAATAAGGTTCAGACATATGCATTGTCCCAATCATAAGGCTGCTGCATGAAATGTATAACCTATCATTTCATTTCACCTTACATGCAATCTTGCAAATATGCTCTAGTTTTTATCTCGCTACTATGCACCTTATGGTAAACTGGGACAAAAATGAATTGTTTCGGTCACAATATACACATAACTAAAGGCAAATATATTCAATCAAAAATTATGACTTGATGGTCCATTCAGTGGCACCATCTATAAAATTAAATAGTCCTTGTCAGCTGGTTTTTTTGGGCGGGGGAGGGAATTATGAGTTGCTATCTGGTTGAACTAAATATACTGTTAATGAATTATTTCAATTTGAAACACGAAGGGAATAACAAATGTATATCATAAATCATTGCAATATATAATGCCATTTGATTAACAGTTGCAAGATGGAGGCGATGTGAGAATGAAACTGTAATGTATTCAAAGACCTTTTTCACTTTTTACTGAATATCACTTTTTACATAGCGGGGAAGTGGGGCACAATCATGTTTGACAAAGGTTAACGCTGATAGGATTCACTGTTTGAAATAGAATGAAACTAGGAATCCTGGAGACCCGGTTTGTGGCTCCTGGGGCTGGAGACTATATGTTTGGAATATAAATACACATACACACACGGACACACACACGTAGTTAAAATAGATGTGTGTGTTTGTGTCTAATAATATATATGTGTATTTTTCAAAGTAAAGGTACAAATATGCTGACTTTGGAATAGGAAATCTATCTATTCTTACCCATATATACTTTTTGGCTGCAATATTTTCGTTGTACAATATTTATATTTAGTCGTTAATACACAAAGGCAGTCACAGAGACCCAAAACGGGGCCTATATCACCCCTGTGCCCACCACTTCTCAGTATTCACAGGAAATACCCAAGGCTGATTTTTTGTGTGGAAGGAATTAGAAAAATCTCCTGACCAATTGCATATGCTTCAGGGCCACATCGCCCAAAAATGTCAGACATATTACTACATTTTTAGAATTGACTATTAAGCTTTACGAGACTAAAATTAATTTTTGCACCTGGTTTATATCGAAATGTACTTTCTCTTTTATTGACATATTTTACTGTTCTTTTTTTACCTATTATTGTAAATGGCATTATTGAAAACGTAAACAATGTATTTTTCCGATACTCATTCCCCCTGTGCTCCTGCCCCTCCAATGGCTGCCTGTGGCAAAGCGCAAACCAGTTCATATTTTCTGCACTGTCCACTGAGCCCGCCATATGTAGGGCCAAGAAAAGATATATGACAAAGTACTCAGTAAAGTAGAACTGAGCACAGCAAGAGTATCTCCGCTGCGTGACCATAGTGCCTAGGTCTGGACATGCTGGCTCTGCTGGTCCATCCTTTTCAACTGGGGTCCCCCAGCGGCATAACTCTGCACGTGACCTTCAATTACAAACAAGATCCTCTAGTTAGAACAGGATCACCACCAGCGCCCAGGGACCACCGGGCGCCAACCTGAGCACTAAAACAAAGCAATCAGTTACCCTCGTACTCAAATTTATAATAAAAAGTGCTCTCGAGATGTAAAAGATTAAGGGAATAAATGCTAAATTGACACCACGACCCTATTGTTTATAGGGCTCACGAGGGGGTCTTCCCCGTGTTCCCATTTGCACTCTGACTGCTGTGCGCTCTGCACACATCCCTACGGACTGCACTCCATGGCGCTACAGGACGTTTACTGGAAGGCTTACTTCAGCTCTGCCTGGATGTTGTGCTTGGAAGAAGCCGCGCAGGAAAGAGAGGGGCCTTTTTTGGACCGGAATCTTGGAATAGATTTTCAATTACTTATAAAAAGAATCAATTTGGAAGAAGCCACTGTGTACCCAGCTGGACGAGAGAGGTGTTCTTGCCAGGTCTGCAAGATGGTGTTTTGTCGGCACGCCGGCATCACAATACTGGTGTCTATAGACAGAAAAATAGCCTAGAATAGAGTTTGGAACTGATGAAGGAAGCGGTGAAGGTGGAAGGAGTCGGTGACTGACACTTCATCTCAAAGCCTTAAATGGTGCTGCACGAAAATATGTGAACATTAGATAAAAAAATGTATTTTAAAGAACACTTGAGAAAGGACAATAGCCCTTCCTTCCTCTGTCAGAGCAATTCAGGGCCCATAATATCGAAATCCAATCTGGCTGTGGTGAGGAGTGTGAGGGATAAGGGAATGAATGGGCACCTTGTGCACGACATTCACCTACGAAATATAAAGCAGATGTAAATGTTACGCATGCGTGGTAAAAGTCATTGTGACGTACTTCCATAAACCATTGTGGCTATGGAGTCTGCAGGAGCAGAGGCCCAGGCCGGTGCCATCTCATCCTCATCATGAAGAGAGGGGGCATGGAATGCTCTGCAGCTCTGTAGGATCCGCCACCCTCCACACCCCATTGCTTCATCGCCCCATCTTGCTGAGGCTCCCTGCATTAACCTGCCTAAAATCAGGCAAAACTTATATCAAACGAGCCTGGTTATTCCTGGTTCAAGAGTTATTCCCCATTTCGAGGAGTTTAACTCGTGAACCCCCTTAAGTTATAGAAAGATACGGACAGGAATGATTAACTCTGGCTTCGATATCGCGCTACAGAGTTTATTGGGAAACTCATAAGGAAGCCCAATTGTCCGCTGCATATAAACTGCATTATTCTGCAGTTTTTGAAGGCTGCATCTGGATGAGTTGTAAGGTCGAGGTCAATATATTAAAGTTCACCGCATCTCAAAAATCAAACATCCTTAAATTGGCAAAATTGAGCTATCACTAGCTGAAAGTATATATGAGTCATCAGATCTGATCACACTGGAAGCGTCAACAAAGAGAACAAACCTATACATGTCGAACAGTCTGCTTCATACTACATTGTAAAGTGATAGATGGTGAAAGAAAATCATGTTTTGCTCCATTCCTCTCTTTTAATTCTGAACATGTGGGGCCGTATTATATATATATATATATATTCACTGAAAAAACCATAGGTTTCACACATGTTATAGTTAGCTGGACATTTTACTGATAAAAAACCAATGAAATTCCCCCGTTATAGTTAGTGCAGGCAACTATAACTCACGCGACCGCAATCCTCTGCTGATGCTAATACTGTATTTAGACACTTATTTGCCCATGTCTTCTTCCATTAAATTTTAGCTATACATATATTACAAATATATTTTTTTTCATAAAGACACATATGTCATCAGCAGAGGATTGCGGTCGCGTGAGTTATAGTTGCCTGCACTAACTATAACGGGGGAATTTCATTGGTTTTTATCAGTAAAATGTCCAGCTAACTATAACATGTGTGAAACCTATGGTTTTTTCAGTGAATTTGCAAGGTTTTTTAAATGCTAATTCCTAACTATAACGTGTGTGAAACCTATGGTTTTTTCAGTAAATTTGTACGTTTTTTTAAATACTAAGTTACTTTACGCCATTCGTGGCGTGCTCGCCCACTTAACGCAGTTCGTTCCGTTCGCTTTGCGCACCGTGCGCGCACAGTAAGCACGCGGTGCGCTTCGCGCACCGTGCGCCCACTTTACGCAGTTAGTGCCGTGCACGCACGGTGGGCACGCGGTGCGTTACACGCACCGCGTGCCCACGTTACGCTGCATGGGCCATGTACGCACAATGCGCTTCGCTCACCGTGCGCACATGGAGGACATATTATGCGCTTCGTTCAGAAAGGTAATTCTTTTATAAATTTCGAAACAATCATATGCCATGCTTAAATGGTGCCCTTCGGGCACCATTTGCACACGGGGTGAAGAGAGTGTGGATATTTATTTTTTTTTAAATAATTTTTACCGTACGCGTACGGTAAGCGTAATCGTCGATTTTTCAAAAAACAAAAAAATTACATTTTTGGCCTTGGGGGTTCTTTGGGGACACCTTCATCAAGGCTAGGTGGTTAGGAGCTGTCTAAACAGCCCCTTTACATGTTTTTTGCCTTTGTTTTTCCTCCCCCCCTCAGAGTGCGAGAGAGAAAATGGCGGACGCCGCTTCATGGTTTCGACCGATTCGAATGTTTACTAAGATCTAACAGCCAATCAGAATCGCGCTCGCGCACGTCACCGTACGCGTACGGTAAGCTTACCGTAAGCGCACGGTAAGTGCACCGTAAGCTGCCACAGATATATATATTGATTTAAATGCTATTTTCTCAGGATGTACTGAACAGATTTACACCAAACCTACAAAAGGCACTTCCTTGACCTGTAGACTACCTCTCTGCCAAAATTCAAGTAACTCTGTTCAGCCGTTCGGGCTGTAGCTGTGTCTACAGGTCCTATGGAAAAATGCATGGGAAAAACGCGTTTTGGGACCCCCCTTTTTTCTCAGCCCCCGCTTGACGAATCCCCCCGAGACTTTCAGGGTAGGAGCGGAGGGTAGCGCCCCACCTATTTTGAAAATTCCGCAAGGATTCGTCGACCGGCGCCAAAGTTATTCCAAATAGAATGTTGCGGTTTTCCTATGGAAACAGGGTCCTAACTATAACTATCTACTGGCGACCGCCAGTAGATTATATATATGGGACCTCATTTATGAAAAGTGACGCATCGCTGCGTGAAAACAGCGATACGTCACTTTTCACTGCGCCCTCCTTGCGACATGATGGATTCATCTGGGCAGATTTATGAGCCCCTTGCACCACTTTTGCGTCACTTTTAATATGGGAAAAGTGACGCAAAAGTGGCGCAAGGGGCTCATAAATCTGCCCCATCATATTTACTATATGATGCATCATGTCGCAAGGAATGACAGATACGCCTGTTTTACTGACGCATCTCTTGGCGCAAAAATTACACATTGCTGGAGTTGCGTCAGTATTATGCCTGTCATGACGCGGGCGTAATGTTTTGATGCATTTGCGCCATAGAAGTGGTGCAGTGAAATCTCATAGATTTCACTGTGTCACTTCTACTAGGCTCTCTTGCGTGGGAACGCGCCCCCCTGCATACATTATACCTGATGCAGGTATAATATAGCGCAGGGGTTTACAAAGTGACGCATCTGCTTAGATATGTCACTTTGTAAATCGGGCACAACAGCATGTTTTACGCCACTGATGCATCACAAAAAGTGATGCAACGGCGGCGGAAAACTGTCGCAAGGCCTTATAAAGAAGGCCCATAGGGCGCACAGCCCTGGTCTGCGCCGCAGCAGTGCCGCAGCACACCTTTGAATAAGTGGGCAGGGTAGCCGCTAACGTATTCCTGTCCTGGGAAGTGCATTAGTGAAAGGTGGACAAGCAGTTGGAAGCGGCTAATACATCTTTCACAGTACAGGTGGCTTTTGAAAGGAGGGCTAAGATCCCCCTTCACGCGGGTGCAGCCACAGTGACTGACGCACCTGGAAGGAATGGGATTTTATTTTGGGTGAGGTGCGGTCGATAGTAGCCTCATTTCCTCCCTTACATGAGCCGCTGTCTGGGGGGAGGGTGCTCAATGATTGTGAATCACCTATTTGCGGTGTAGTCAGTCTGCTTGCTGAAGATGTCTTTGCCTCTGGGCATGTAGCCATGATACGGTAGTAATCTGTCACCCTCATTAGCATGGGGCCACTCCCCCATGCTAATGAGGAACGCCCCTCAGAATCACACTGGCGCTATATGTGCGGCAGACAATCTGTATTGCAAAAGGGGCTGTGCAGACGAATGTATACCAGGCCCATCAGAGGCGCAACTAGAGCCACATTTCGGGGGGGGGGCTAAGAAAAAATTTCGTGGGGGGGGGGGCTGAAACTTTTAAGCCATAGGCAGAGTGGAGCTGCAGGGGCTCTTAGAAGGGGTGAAACAGCGAGGCCTCATTAACATGCAAATGGGCTTTTAAAGACCTGTGAAGTGCTCGGTGCGGCTTTGTGTGTGCCGGGAAGCTGTCTCATCCCGGGCTGCCACATACGACGGGGGGGGGGGGGGCTGAAGCCCTGTGAGTCCAATGGGTGTTGCGCGCCTGAGGCCCATTAACTAATAGCAAAGTGCCACGGGGTCGCAAAAAGCTGAGAGCCAAAGTGCCACGGAGTCGCAAAAAGCTGAGACAGTTGCCCGTTAATACCCCTATGAACTTTATGCAAACTCTGCAAAAAATCTTTTCATTTTAGCAAATGTTTGGGAGAGGAACCAGACGGGGCTGCCCTCTTTCGCCACTCCTTTTTATACTCACGATTAAGGCACTGGCCCTGCTTTTGCCCAAGGAATTGGAGCCGTGGAGGATTTGAGTCGGTGGCTCCACATTTGACCTCCTTATAAGCGGATGACGCACTGGTTTATGTTTGCGCCGCAGCAGGTCAGTGCTGATCTTGAATGGATTACTGAATAATTTTGACAAAGTTTCCGGGCTCTGAGTCAATGCTCGAAAGTCACTCTTGTTTCCCCTTTGAGGTTTGGTTGGGAAACTGGTCCCCAACTACCCACATTGGGCCTCCGCTGGGAGTCAAAGAGATTCAGATACCTGGACACACAGGTTGCACACACTGAAGTAGTGTACAAGTGCTTGAATGTGGACAGCGGCGTGGGGGGTCTGGAGGGCTCCATAGGATTCTGGACTCCAACTGCCGGTGATAGGCAGGGCGGCAGTGGCTAAACTCAGTTCTTCCCTCGCTACTTCTATCTTGTCCAGAAGGCGATGTTTCTGCTCGGGCTGCAATTTTTTCTCAAACTGAATAGCGTTCTGATTTTCCTGGTATGTGATGGGCTGCGTAGTAGGATGGCACTGTCCTGAAGGACGGGGGTCGCTCTCTCCCACATATGCAATTTTACTATTACACAGTGCATGTACAGCATGCTATGCAGTAGCTGGCAGAACCTGACAATTGGGAGAAAAGGTTGTTTGTGGTTATGCTGGGGGAAGATACCCTGGAGCGCCTGCTGATGTGAAGGGTCCGTCTGATCGCACAATCCCATATTTTTGTATGGCAAGTGGCTGCAGTAATGGGAGGCAGTGGTTGGGAAAGTGCTGTGCAGGGCGCCCTTTGACAGGGAATTACGACTTTGGGATCTTGCACCATTCCAGGCAATTAGTGGATATGTTCATGGAAAAATGGAGGGGGGAGACTGCCAGGTAGCAGGTGACTTGCACCTCGGAGAGGTTTTCCACACCTTTCAAGATGCACTGGAGGCTATGGTCCGGTACGGCCTACCGCCCCCTCCTCCCTTCTATTGTGACAGAAACCAGTACAATCATTTTTTGTTTGGAATAGGGGGTCGTCGACCCCCGATCGTATTTTATTAACAAACACACATATTTGCACACAAATATATAATTACGCAGAAATTAAATGATAAGACAGGATTCGGTACATTTGATTCATTCCTAGCTTTAACCAAGCTCTAATACATAATGTTCCTATCCTAGTCTAAACATATTGCTGATCACATTTCTGCGTATTCATTTTGGGCCTACGGCAAGGTCAACACGCTGGCCCCTCCCCCTTTAATCCAAATTGTCCCGCGCACCCTAACCAGAGTGCGCATGCGCAGGGGGCCCAGCTGACCCGGAAGCACTTCCTTCCAGGCAACCCCCATACGTTCAAGACTTACTCCATATTTGTCCCGCGCCCCCCAACCAGGGTGCGCATGCGCAGGGGGCCCAGCTGACCCGGAAGTAGTTCCTTCCAGGCAACCCCCATACGTTCAAGACTTACTCCATAAAGGGGCCATGCAGACAGCGCAGCTTACTTACCCCCGCGTGCGGGGTGGCCAACCAGCCAATGGAAAGCGTAACCCCCATTTGTCCCCGCACCGTTGCAACCAACCGGTTGTAACTGCCCCTGGAGTCTGGTGAGAGCCACATGTCCCTCCCCTCTGGGCGCCCCACTTAATAAGGCGCCCCAAAAGATTAGTCAATTTAGTCTGTCCAACCGATGACCTTACCGCCTGACCTGAAATACCGCCTAAAACACGACAAAAAGGCATTTACATACAAATTTTCTTCGTAATTGACACCCTGTGGAAAAAACACACTAACATATTTCACTTCAACAAACGTCTATCTCAGGGATGGTGGGTGGGGAAAAAAGGGTAAAGGTCCTCCCAAGGGAGGAGGCACACGCGATGGGTGTGCTGCCGAGGGGAGCGGAGAGCAAAGAGACTGCCCTTCGTGCTCCCCCCGGCTTTATACTACCGCACATCCACCAGCTGAAACTGGTTCCTGGTGAGGGTATCATCCGCGCCCCGGAAGTGATCCGATCACTTCCGGGGCGCGGCGGAGTCTTCCATGACCCGGAAGCGATCCGATCGCTTCCGGGGCACGGCCCCCAGCCAATGGTGGGGCCAACGGAACGGGAAAGATACGGGGGCACGGCCGACCACCATAATGGCGGCGGGGCCGATGCCGGCCCCACCTTCCTCTATGGTCCGGTACGGCCTACCGCTCCCTCCTCCCTTCTATTGTGACAGAAACCAGTACAATCATTTTTTGTTTGGAATAGGGGGTCATCGACCCCCGATCGTATTTTATTAACAAACACACATATTTGCACACAAATATATAATTACGCAGAAATGAAATGATAAGACAGGATTCGGTACATTTGATTCATTCCTAGCTTTAACCAAGCTCTAATACATAATGTTCCTATCCTAGTCTAAACATATTGCTGATCACATTTCTGTGTATTCCTTTTGGGCCTACGGCAAGGTCAACATGCTGGCCCCTCCCCCTTTAATCTAAATTGTCCCGCGCACCCTAACCAGAGTGCGCATGCGCAGGGGGCCCAGCTGACCCGGAAGCACTTCCTTCCAGGCAACCCCCATACATTCAAGACTTACTCCATATTTGTCCCACGCCCCCCAACCACGGTGCGCATGCGCAGGGGGCCCAGCTGACCCGGAAGTAGTTCCTTCCAGGCAACCCCCATACGTTCAAGACTTACTCCATAAAGGGGCCATGCAGACAGCGCAGCTTACTTACGCCCGCGTGCGGGGTGGCCAACCAGCCAATGGAAAGCGTAACCCCCGTTTGTCCCCGCACCGTTGCAACCAACCGGTTGTAACTGCCCCTGGAGTCTGGTGAGAGCCACATGTCCCTCCCCTCTGGGCGCCCCACTTAATAAGGCGCCCCAAAAGATTAGTCAATTTAGTCTGTCCAACCGATGACCTTACCGCACAGGCCTGCATAGATGACCGACTATCAGGCCCCCCCTAAAACCAAGGTCATACTCACCATTGAAACTGGTCCATCCAGGCTAACATGTTGCCCAGGAATAACTCATTCCCCAAAACGCGAGAGGTGCACCCCATCTTGCAAATAACAGACGTCCCCTTTAATGCACCCATGAGCAATTACCTGCTATCTGGGTGTCCTAAACAGCTTGTCTATCTTATTATTAATCCTCTGAACCGAGTGATTGAGAGCCTTCACAGATTCCCCCCCTCGCCACTGAAGCCTTGGTATCATGTGTGACCACACAATTACCGTACTGGGGCAGCGCCTGGCCAGCCATGCTGACTCTGACAGCACCGTTTCAATCAGGACCCTCCTATTTAGGTGCACCAAGTCATTACCACCTAGATGCAAAATTATAGCGTCGGGGGGAGTGTCCAAGAAAGCGAGCATGTGACCTATCCGCTCCCTGAACCTGTCAAAACGCAACCCCCCGTGCCCAAAACAGGAGCCCCTGAAACCTAAGCGCTTTGCGCGGGCTGTCCCATTTCCTGCAATAAAAGGTTACTTAGACGGAAGACATACGAATGGACGAAAACACCCGCCTGACGTTCCAACTTGGCGTCCAGAGAATCGACTTTCGTCGTGGTTGTGTCTTCTTTGCGATGAGGTGTCGCTGTCTCTCCTACGTGACAGGCCACTCCAGTCCTGCATCTTTCGGTCCACCTGCCTGCCCACATCTTGCAGTCATCGTGGTGTGGAGCGCCTCCCATGCAACCGTCATGGATCCCGCCATACATAAAGGAAAATCAAACACAGATGATTAGTGTTTTTGTAAAAGATACAGTGTGATACAATGTATGACACCAAACGAATGCAAGACATCATAGGCATCCCACACACTATAAGTGCACAAGCCGTGAGCGGAAGGTACAGTGTATCGCAGAACTGAGTGCAGAGATACCGCGTGACCAACCATAGGCCTCGAATGCGTGATCAGGTATATAGGGCGGACCGGTAGCGAGTGCCACAACACCGATATCCCATGAACCAGTGTGCTGGCACCTGGGTGCAGAGCTATTGTATGATACCATAACCTAGCAGTATACATACCTACAGGTAGAGCACATGGGTGCACCAGTACCATGTGACAACCACCAGCATATATTGCTGCACCCTCCTTGTGACCTAATGGGTCTCTAAATTATAGGTGTCGTTGCAATGGGTGTCTGGGAGCTTTTCGGCTGTCCCCTACTTGTATGTGTAACTGCGCACGCGTGCCTAAGTACTCAATACTGCGTGACAGCAAGGCATGGGACGTACTGATATTACATACTATGTGGCGGCATCTCTCACCCGTATTTTTGTAAAGCGGCCCAAACTCCATTGTAACCTACACATGCCGAATCCCTACTTGCATTCCCTGTGAAGCGGCCAAAGCACACTTCTTCATGCCTGATGTCACAAGCCATCATGGGAGCGCCAACCTTTTGCTCCTAGTTTTCTATTCAGAAAAAAAAGTACTGTGCCGTACCTTGAAATCATACTTCTCAATGAGGCCTAGCCTAGCCCCAAGTGCATTAACATCAGACTGTCCGCTGAGAGTGCTTAGCATAGCACCAGTTGTATTAAAGGACGTGCTCAGTTAAAGTTTCTTGTAAGACTACCGCTCCTGGAATGCCCTGAATCTGAGCGTAGTGCTGCTAAATACTTAGAACCATCCGGGAAAACTAATTCCAATATTTGCGTCAAAACGCATTCTCTCTGAAACCTAACAGTAACATGATAAAGTGATGGATCTAATCCTATCACTGTGTTTGTAATCCCATGGGATACAGCTAAGGCACAGACCGGCGAGTTTCCCCGAGGTAGGAAGTGTGATCGCTGGCTGAAATGTGGGCTTCTAGCACCAGCGGCGTGAGATTTAGTCGTGGCTGTCTCACTTGATCAACCATATAAAACTATTGTCTATGTAATATGTAGCTTTCACGACCAGTATTACCATTAAATTGCCTCATGGCGAGTACCTAAGTAATTCCTGGATAGCAGCATGTGCACGTATGCCACTGGCTGGCACTCTGGTGCACAAATGTTACGTAAGCGAACATGTATTTGCAGAGGTCCAAGATCTCCTGTTGCTGAATAAGAGACGGTTATTGCTACCCAACTCAATGGTACTCATTTTATCCATCTCTGAATGAGACAAGGCTGGATAGCCCCATAGGGATCTGAAACTGTGGCCCTGAGGTCAAACACAGGCCACTATAGTCCCCATGAGGAACATTGAAATCAGACTTTCAATGAGAGCACCTAGCATAGCGCCATTAAGTGAGAAACATCGTAACCGAATTTCCAATTAAGCACACCTACCATAGCACCTGTTGCAGTACATGAAGAACACTGAAATCATCTTTCAGAGAGACTTTCTAAGATCTCACTGTTTACCATTTGCATCTTACTGCAACTGTTCCTTTCCTTTGCACAACGTATCCACGCTGTACACTAAGACCTAGATCCACTAATGATTTATGCAGGGTTTTCTCACCCAAAAGTAACCCTATTCCAAAGTGTTGTGGTGGGATTTACTACACAACACAAACCAGTATTTGCCTTTCAAGGATCACCAAAGTAAAGCAAAGTTGTGCTATGCACTAAGTGTCCACAGGGTATTCCCATGCAACCACCCATGCATGGATTTTGACACAAATCCCTATGCTAACTTAGTAAATATCTCCCAGTATCTCCAATATCTCTCTCCCCCCTTGCAGCAAGGCGCTCAGTGTAGCTGTGGTTGCTGCACTGCACTGCATTGCATCAAATGATGGTAAATCTGCTCCTCAGTCTCACTTCATGTATTTATGTTCAGTTGCCGTTACTCATTATGGCAAATTATTGACACAGAGGGAATTCAAACTAAGTGAAGTTATCAATACCTTTGACAAGCAGGTTAATAATAATAAAAAACAAAACATTAAAAAGTTCGAGGATGGCTATCAGAGGCTGGAGGCAGCTGCGCCTCCCCTGACCCCGGAAAATTGGCATGCTAAAGTAAAAGTGCCATGAACAACCCTTGTTTCCCACATGTTTGTTACCAAATATCTTTCAAAAGTCATCAGAGCTTTCATAACATATTCCGCCCCTGACCCCACAATCGTCTAAATGCGGCGCTAACACTATGGGGAATACATCACCCCAACATGGCTGCTCAGATGTCCCACCTCCACGCTGTAAACGGTAACCCCTGCAATGTGAAATTGCCCTAAAGAGCGAGCTGCGCAGTAATACCAAGCAAACCACAGCATTTCTTGCAAACTAACTTACTGTCACATACATCTACAACCTTGAGAATAAGAGTCTAAGACCTTAAATATTCTGCCACCACGACTCTCCGAAGGACCAGCAGGCGCTTGTATAAGGAACATGCCCCACAGAACAGCTCATCCATTCAATGCCACAGCAGCTGATCCCCCCTTGCTATAGCGTGCGATGCAACCTCGCAGCAAGCGCTCCTTAATCAAAGCGCTATTTTCCAACATCTTATTCCTGAAGCCAAGAGTACCTTAGAACCCCTTGAAAGCGCCCCATTATCTAATTCTTGCTTGATGTAATGCACACTTCGCCCCGTGATCAAGCCACCCTGCAGCCCACAATGATGTTGGCGCTTCTCCCCATCGCGCCTTTGATCCATCGCACTGCCACCATCGTCCGCGGCTGCCACTGTGTACTGTGTGCCATGAATTCCAGTGAGTCCGAATTAGGCCCCCAAACTGAAACTGCAGCCATCCTATATTCGGATGGTACTCAGTCAACAATGAGTAACATGTCAGCCAAGTAAATAGCCCCTTACGTTTCGAAACTGGGTATTACGCCCCATTCAGATAATGTATAAATACTAAATGCATTTATACTATCAACCCAGGCAGGACAAAATGCACGTAATGTAGATCAGCGTAGCTAGGCAAAAAGCATATAACCCATAAATCAAGGCAGAACACATGCACACATTGTAGATCAGTATAGCTACATAACAATCAAGGCACAGCAAATCTTGCATCCTCTGCACAGCTCCGAAAATATCTACTCAGCCTAATTCCCCCTTGGACCAAACTGTTATAGTACGCCTATCATTTGACGCACAGTAGATCACCTAAAAGGTGGTAGACACAGCCATACAACAAAAACGACGGTAGTTGTAACGCGCATGCCAATATTTTTCCTCCCATGACTGCCCCCGCAGACTTACCCCATCGCGGTCGGGGGAAGCCCTACACGCCTGCAAGCACCCTCTCCTAACCGCGCCAGCGCGCTGATCATTTTTTAAAAAGGCAGCATTCACCTGCCCACACTCGAGCCTGTAGCCACAAGATTCTTGGTAGAGCAGCATCTGCACACTGAGCCACCAGACCCACTTTTACCTTCAAAAACCGGCACGCAGCGCTCCGCCCACCTACGATACCGAGCTTCGTAAAACAAAGGAAAACCAATGGGACCCACGAAGGCACTCTGTAACGATATTCTTTGAAACGCAGGGAGACGCCCGATGGCAGGGACGCACGCTGCCGCTCCGCTCCGCTCACCGATGTTCCGGCGATCTAATGAGAAACAAAGGGAAAAGGATCAAAAAACCTCCCGAGGGAGGAAGCGCCCGACGCAACCTCCGCGTATGAAGCGCCGGGATCTCTGTCGTCAATTACAGAAAGCCTCCGCTTCCCCTTGCTCGTCAGTTTCCCGAGCCCCGCTGATTGCAAAAACCTGTAGAGGACGAAAGAGAAAAAAGCTTAAAGGTCCTCCCGAGGGAGGAGGCACACGCGACGGATGTGCTGCCCAGGGGAGCGGAGAGCAAAGAGACTGCCCTTCGCGCTCCCCCCGGCTTTATACTACCGCACATCCACCAGCTGAAACTGGTTCCTGGTGAGGGGATCATCCGCGCCCCGGAAGTGATCCGATCACTTCCGGGGCGCGGCAGAGTCTTCCATGACCCGGAAGCGATCCGATCGCTTCCGGGGCACGGCCCCCAGCCAATGCGGGGGCCAACGGAACGGGAAAGATACGGGGGCACGGCCGACCACCATTCTTCTTTTGAGTGGGACCAGGCCACATCATTCACTATGCCAAGCTGGAATGGATGTATGACAGTACATCGCCAACCGTTACAACGCGCGCTTTTAGCACGCAGCCTCCACATCGCAATGACTATTACTTCGCACGCTTTTCCACCGCATGGCGTTTCATCGCCAATGTTGTTTACCCTATAGTAAAATCCATTTGGACGCATACCGAAAGATCGCACGCCATTACAACGCGTAATGGTTGCTCGTAAACACCCTCTAATGAGTTTGTTCCCGCGCCAATGAACATGAAAGAGGAGCAGGGAGCACCGCGAAGGCCGCGGGCGGGGGTTCTCTGGCTTGACCCTCATCCATCCTTGGCGACAGGCGCTCTGCCGCCCACTGCCGCCCACTGCCCCCCAGGAGAAGCTGAAAGGACCCCGGTCAAAGGTAACACGTCCTTTTACTGACACTTCCGGCTGCGCGCGGGTCATATGGAACTTCAGTGTATGCCGATTCCTGCCTGCGTCGGTGTGAGACGGGAGGTGGTACAGTGTTACGAAAACTCTGGGACACTTTTCACCCTGAGAGCCCCTGTGTTAACAACTGACTGAGACTACTTCATCCCTATGATAACTGCGCCCCTACCTTTCTCTCGTCTGCCCATCACTCACTAAGGGCCATATGTAGGTAACATACTATTTACCGATTCATAAATACCGAATTTTACCGATTCGGTATTTATGAATCGGTAAATAGTATGTAGGTAAATAATCGGTAATTATTACCGATTCGGTAAATATCGGTATTTATGAATCGGTATTTACTGAATCGGTAATAATGCATCCCTTCCCATTCATTCCTATGGGCCTGGAGGCCCATAGGAATGAATGGGAAGCCAGTTACTATTACCGATTCGGTAAATACCGAAATCGGTAATAGGGGAGGCATTATCATGGGTGGCAGGGTGTCACATTGACACCCTGTTGCACCCCTGATTCGTGCATGTGTGCACATGTGGCGCACATACATGCCCTAAGGGCATGTATGCCTGCCACATGGCACTTTACAAGTAGCACAAAAATACTTTTTGAAAGGTATTCGTCATTTACCATCAACTTGTAGTTGGTGGTAAATAACGAATCCAGACACCAATAATGCACTCACTTGAGTGCCCCCTACATAGCATTTCTGGATTCGGTAATTTACCGATTTGGTATTTTACCGATTTCTTAAAATTCCGAATCGGTCAATACCGAATCCAGAAATCAGCCACCTACATCTCAAGTGCCTCAATACCGGTCGGTAACGGGATATTTACCGATTTTCGGCCGTTACCGACCGGTATTGAGGTACCTACATATGGCCCTTAGTGCCTTAGTCAACGGTTATTTTATATTATACATGCCTATTAATGTAACCACCCGTCCGCCTCTATTAATAGAGCTGAGGGAGCAGAAGGAGCCCAGAGATGCAAGTGAGAATAGGCAAGAGATGCAAGTGAGATGAGCCATCTGCGTGTCTGTGTTGGGTGCAGGAAGCATGGCACCAAGCTGATCTCTCCCTACCATTATCTTCGTCCCTACACCACAGTATGATGTTGTGTAGTGCCAACAAGACTTCATACGCTCTCTCTTTTCCCCACCCCCCAACAAATGAGAAGACGCCCTTGGAAGGAGCCGAAAGGCCACAGAAGGCAGACACTGCAGAAAGTAAACGTCTTTTAGAAATCCTTGTTTACATTCACCGGCTGGCACCACCCCTTTGAGCCCTGAACTAGGAGGGCGGAAGGGCAGTGCCAAGGGTATATTAAAAAAACAAGCATTTGCAATGCAATAGGTCTCGCAATTATAAGAGTTTGAGCTATTGGCATTGTAAAATTACAATTCCTTTTATTTATGTTTTGGTCTTAAAACAAACAAAAGGCATTGTCATTTACAATGTCAGTAGCATAAACTCGCATAAAAGCAGTGTGGGGAGTGCAGCAGTGTGCGGCGTGCAGCATTGTGCGGCGTGCAGCATTGTGCGGCGTGCAGCAGATGTGGGCAGTGTGCGGCGGGCAGCAGTGTGCGGCGGGCAGCAGTGTGCGGCGGGCAGCAGTGTGCGGCGGGCAGCAGTGTGTGGCGTGCAGCGTCATGCAGCAGTGTGTGGCTTGCAGCAGTGTGTGGCGTGCTGCAGTGTGTGGCGTGCAGCAGTGTGTGGCGTGCAGCAGTGTGCGGCGTGCAGCAGTGTGCGGCGTGCAGCAGTGTGCGGCGTGCAGCAGTGTGAGACGTGCAGCAGTGTGAGACGTGCAGCGGCATGCAGCAGTGTGTGGCGTGCAGCAGTGTGTGGCGTGCTGCAGTGTGTGGCCTGCAGCAGTGTTTCGTGTAGCAGTGTGCGGTGTGCAGCATTGTGCGGCATGCAGCAGTGTGCGGCGTGCAGCAGTGTGTGGCGTGCAGCAGTGTGTGAGGTGCAGCGGCATGCAGCAGTGTGTGGCGTGCAGAAGTGTGTGGCGTGCATCAGTGTGTGGCGTGCAGCAGTGTGTGGCGTGCAGCAGTGTGTGGCGTGCAGCAGTGTGTGGCGTGCAGCGGCATGCAGCAGTGTGTGGCGTGCAGCAGTGTGTGGCATGCAGCAGTGTGTGGCGTGCATCAGTGTGTGGCATGTAGCAGTGTCACGGTTGCAGCAGTGTGCGGCGTGCAGCAGTATGTGGCGTGCAGCAGTGTGTGGCGTGCAGCAGTGTGTGGCGTGCAGCAGTGTGTGGCGTGCAGCAGTGTGTGGTGGCATGCAGCAGTGTGTGGCGGCATGCAGCAGTGTGTGGCGGCATGCAGCAGTGTGTGGCGTGCAGCAGTGTGTGGCGTGCAGCAGTGTGTGGCGTGCAGCAGTGTGTGGCGTGCAGCAGTGTGTGGCGTGCAGCAGTGTGTGGCGTGCAGCAGTGTGTGGCGTGCAGCAGTGTGTGGCGTGTAGCAGTGTTACGCGTGCATCAGTGTGTGGCGTGCAGCAGTGTGTGGCGTGCAGCGGCATGCAGCAGTGTGTGGCGTGCATCAGTGTGTGGCATGTAGCAGTTTTGGCCTTTAAACAACATGTCCTCCCCATTTGTAGGGTTTCTGTGCTCTGTGTTAGGCAGGCTAACCATTCAAACCTGCTCTGTAAAGCTTCAACATGATAAAAGCCCCGGCACCTCTTTGGTTACAAATTAAGCACTAGGAAAGTGGCTGTAGCCAAGACACTATTGAATTTTAGTTTATATGCTCTGTGTTACGCAAACTAAATAAAGACATATACAGGGTAAAGCTGCTGCCTCATCAAAACACCGGCACTTCCTTTGTTACAAATTAAGCACTAGGAGGGTGGCTGTAGCTACGTGTTTGCAGCTACACACAAATAAAAATAATAACGTAGCTCCACTTTAGGTCATATTTATGTTTGTGTCTATAGAAATATCAACTAATTTGTCCACAATCACAGGCTATTAAGCATATTCAGACATTAAAACCTGGTTTCAAAACTCGTAGGTTAGCAGTAGTGGACTTTAAAGAACATCCCCTCCCCATTTTTCCGGTTTGTGTGCTCTGTGTAAGGCAGGCTAAACAAAACAACATGCTGTGTAAAGTTGCCACCTAATCAGAGCCCCGGCACCTCCTCTGTTACAAATTAAGCACTGGGAAAGTGGCTGTAGCCAAGCCACTATTAAATTACAGTTTATGTCCTCTGTGTTACGCACAATAAAAAAAAAGTATGGCGTGCAGCAGTGTGTGGCGTGCATCAGTGTGTGGCATGTAGCAGTGTCACGGTTGCAGCAGTGTGCGGTGTGCAGCAGTGTGTGGCGTGCAGCAGTGTGTGGCGGCATGCAGCAGTGTGTGGCGTGCAGCAGTGTGTGGCGTGCAGCAGTGTGTGGCGTGCAGCAGTGTGTGGCGTGCAGCAGTGTGTGGCGTGCAGTAGTGTGTGGCGTGCAGCAGTGTGTGGCGTGCAGCAGTGTGTGGCGTGCAGCAGTGTGTGGCGTGTAGCAGTGTCGCGGTGTGCAGCAGTGTGTGGCGTGCAGCAGTGTGTGGCGGCGTGCAGCAGTGTGTGGCGTGCAGCAGTGTGTGGCGTGCAGCAGTGTGTGGCGTGCAGCAGTGTGTGGCGTGCAGCAGTGTGGCGTGCAGCAGTGTGGCGTGCAGCTGTGTGGCGTGCAGCAGTGTGTGTCGTGCAGCAGTGTGTGTCGTGCAGCAGTGTGTGTCGTGCAGCAGTGTGTGGCGTGTAGCAGTGTTACGCGTGCAGCAGTGTGTGGCGTGCAGCAGTGTGTGGTGTGCAGCGGCATGCAACAGTGTGTGGCGTGCAGCAGTGTGTGGCGTGCATCAGTGTGTGGCATGTAGCAGTTTTGGCCTTTAAACAACATGTCCTCCCCATTTGTGCAGCAGTGTGTGGCGTGCAGCAGTGTGTGGCATGTAGCAGTGTCACGGTTGCAGCAGTGTGCGGTGTGCAGCAGTGTGTGGCGTGCAGCAGTGTGTGGCGGCATGCAGCAGTGTGTGGCGGCATGCAGCAGTGTGTGGCGTGCAGCAGTGTGTGGCGTGCAGCAGTGTGTGGCGTGCAGCAGTGTGTGGCGTGCAGCAGTGTGTGGCGTGCAGCAGTGTGTGGCGTGCAGCAGTGTGTGGTGTGCAGCAGTGTGTGGCATGCAGTAGTGTGTGGCGTGCAGCAGTGTGTGTCGTGCAGCAGTGTGTGGCGTGTAGCAGTGTGTGTCGTGCAGCAGTGTGTGGCGTGCAGCAGTGTGTGGTGTGCAGCGGCATGCAACAGTGTGTGGCGTGCAGCAGTGTGTGGCGTGCATCAGTGTGTGGCATGTAGCAGTTTTGGCCTTTAAACAACATGTCCTCCCCATTTGTAGGGTTTCTGTGCTCTGTGTTAGGCAGGCTAACCATTCAAACATGCTCTGTAAAGCTTCAACATGATAAAAGCCAAGGCACCTCTTTGGTTACAAATTAAGCACTAGGAAAGTGGCTGTAGCCAAGACACTATTGAATTTTAGTTTATATGCTCTGTGTTACGCAAACTAAATAAAGACATATACAGTGTAAAGCTGCTGCCTCATCAAAACACCGGCACTTCCTTTGTTACAAATTAAGCACTAGGAGGGTGGCTGTAGCTACGTGTTTGCAGCTACACACAAATAAAATAATAACGTAGCTCCACTTTAGGTCATATTTATGTTTGTGTCTATAGAAATATCAACTAATTTGTCCACAATCACAGGCTATTAAGCATATTCAGACATTAAAACCTGGTTTCAAAACTCGTAGGTTAGCAGTAGTGGACTTTAAAGAACATCCCCTCCCCATTTTTCCGGTTTGTGTGCTCTGTGTTAGGCAGGCTAAACAAAACAACATGCTGTGTAAAGTTGCCACCTAATCAGAGCCCCGGCACCTCTTCTGTTACAAATTAAGCACTGGGAAAGTGGCTGTAGCCAAGCCACTATTAAATTTCAGTTGATGTCCTCTGTGTTACGCAAAATAAAAAAAAAGTATAAAGTGTAAAGCTTCTGCCTCATTAAAACACCAGCACTTATTTGTTACAAATTAAGCACTAGGTGGGCGGCTGTAGCTACGTGTTTACAGCTACACACAACAAGTAACATGATACCTACAACAAGTTAGGACTATTGGCTTTGTCAATCGTTGTTAGTTGCATAAGATAAATTAGCAGTAACTGTGGCTTGTATATATTATTGAAAAAGCATCCACTTGAAGCCCTAGTGACACCACGACAATGTTACTGCTCCTGAGTTACAAAAAGAGGCACAAGAATCCAGAGCAGACATGGCGAGTAAGTTGGCTGAAGAGGTGGGGGTGGCAAATGGTGTTCACGGGCGCTTTGATGTCCTCAGTGGCCGCGCGGCTCACTGAAAACATCAAAGCGCCCTCGAAATGTAAGTGATCGCAATCGCGATCACACTTCAAAGGCTGTGTGACAGGCGAAAGTGAAAGACGAGTGCTTTCAGGCTGCCAAATGGTGCGCGCGCCCGGCACACATGCACAGTAGTTGGCGGCCTGAAAGCACTCGTTTGCACTTCCAAAAGTGCTTACTATAAGTCTCGCCAGAGCAGCGCTAAAGCGCTGTCTCAGGCGAGACCTAAAAAGGGAAGCGAGGGAAGTGGGCGTTTGTGACTTCTGTTAACCTCTAAATTATGTCACTGAGATAAATCCATAGAATAATGCACTTGCAGTTTTTGGACGAGTGGGACAGGTCCAAGCCATTTTTGCACTTTGTTCTATACATTGCAAGTCAGTTTATTCAGAAAATAGCTTCGCAGGGGTCCCCAGTTCCCCATATTACAATCTGTTAAAGGAGTGATATTTTCACCTGGCTTTTCATGCTGAAAGGAAGGGTTATTTGTGTTTTTATAATGTCGATCTTATGCGGAAAGAGCGAGCAGATCATTTGAGAATGTTGGAATAATTTCCAAGCCATTGATCGCAGCGTGTGCTGGGGAACATTTCCATCTGCAAATTTGGGCCTACCAATACGAACTATAATTCAAGACAATTTAGTAACTTATCACATCTAGCAATTAGATTTCAATGCCTAATTGACAGGTTTTCCTTTTTTCCACTGAAGGATAATGGGCTAGTCACAGAAAGGCTTTCATAGGTATATTTTTACCGTTTTCCGGTGATTTGCATGTTCAGCAGCACATGCATACGATCAGTTTGGGGCTGCAATGCACCTGCATTATCACAATTTTAAAAGTGCGCTTCAGCGTGACTGTTTTTATTTCAGTGTGCATCCCAGCTAAAGAGCTTTGTCTTTCACGTATGCAATAATCTGAGCACTGGGGGATTTGTTTGCTTTATTTTAATAACTGTCACAGTGTTTACAAATTATACGTCGGTAAACAATGCAAACAATTCCTCTCCTCCCAACGGCCTTCTACTACAGGTGTGGGTGGGGGGGGCCTCGCAAAATCATCCCGTTGCAATTGCTTCCGTTTTAAACGGTAGCGATGTAAATGTGCATGCGCATTACTAGCATGCGATCTAAAAGCATGCGGTGTCAAGCCTCCTGCGATGTAAAAGCCGCGTTGCGATGGCAGCGCGTGAAAACGGAGTCGTTGTAATGGGTGTTTCCCAGCTGGGATGCACTGCAAGGAAGGTGTGGACTGAGTTTCCTGGAATATATGTCGTTACTACGCATTCCATTGCAATGCATGCCTTTACCACGCATGCGTTACAACGGAATGATTTTTCTACGCATAACCTTTACCACGATTAATCTTTTACCACGCATAGTTTTACAACGATTTTTGTTGTAAATTTATGCATGGTAATGGCATACTCTTGGTAAAGGTTATACCCCTCCCCTGTACCCTTACCTGACCCCCCAGCCCCCAGTACTTATTATTATTACCCCTGCCCGTTACCCTTAATCCATATATTTATTTTTTAAATTGATATTCCCCTTACCTCTTCATGTCATCTCTCCGTTCTTCTTTGTTGACGTTTTACGTCTTAAAGTTGAAGCGTCATTCCCTTTCACCTAAAGCGACGTTGATTTCCTCCCCGACCTGACGTTACTTCTTTGGGTTTTTTTTGGGGGGGAGACCCCCCCCAAGCCCCCTTTTTTTCTCACTTTTTTGGGGGGGGAGGGGGAGCCCCCAAGACCCCTTTTTTCTTTTTTTTGCCTTTTTCTCACGTCTTCGCCGACACTAAAAAAGGACTGAATCGGATGAGGAAGAAGACGTTCCGTGAAGACATTGCTTGCGTGGTAAAGATGGTCGTGGAAGCAATACACGTTGTAAAGACGTTTTATGTGGTAAGTATACCGTTGTAAACGTAATGCGTAGAAAAGCCTTCATGGTAAAGGCTGTTTCCCAGTTTCCTGCAGCGCTGCAGCCCACTCGGGAGCTTGGTGGTTTGCTTCAATGGGGGGAGGGGGGACACTTGAGCACCATATTTTATAAAGCGATCGGGGAGACATGATCAGTGCCCGTTATGCAGCACGTCGGGCCTGGGAGGGGGAACTAGAGGAGCCCATTACAGATGCGGATTGGGCACGTGCCAGCGAACTGGTGAGAACGGTGTGCTGTAATCATAGATTTAAGTTACTGCATTTACATTTTTTACATCACACCTATGTTTCCTTTAGTCAGCAGAATAGGATGGTCCCTACTAGGGTGGCAAGATGTGTGTGATGCTAGGAGTTGGGGGCAACCTTCTTGCACAGGGCCTGTATCGGGATGCAAGGGTGTTTTGAAGGAAATAGTGCCTAAAATTACAAGGTCAAAGGGCATAGTGTCCCTCTGACCCCAATGGTCTGCCTCTTGGGGGTGGTGATGAGACCCAAATGATGAAAGATCCCATATAAGCTCACTCAGCTTGCACTCCTACTGGCCTAGCGGCGAATAGCCATTGGGTGGTTGGGCACTAGAGTGCCGCTGACATCCTCAGGGCTGCGGGATTGTCTTGAATGGGGAGTGACGAAGGAGAGCCACATGTGCCTTTCTCATACTGACAAAGGTGTAATGGAGGCGCTTATGATATGGGGGCTTCTCCTCAACTGATTCAATGATGAGGGTGATTCTAGCTCAGAAGATGGCTCAGATGTGGGATGTGACTTCTGAGAAATATGTACTAATGTATAATGGATGTGATAGCCAAGTAAGACTGATGTATCTCTTACTATATACCTGGCTTGATGACTAGTGTTATGTAAAATACTGTTCCTAACTGGGCATTCTTCTACTGCCTAGTTTTTACCATGGATGATGTTGTTTATTATTGAAATGCCATGTCAAGTGGATGTGGTACTTCTCATATTTTTTACTTGGGGCTTCGCACTGCTTGTTCTGTTGTGAGTTTCTTTGAAAAATCAATATAACAAAGGTTTTTTTTAAAACCTTAGTAATGTTGCATATTTTTTCATTAAAGCCAGGACATTTCGAACAAGTTAAGTGACACATATCCTTCTTTAGCACCAACTCACTTGTTATGCATAAGATCTCTATTATAGTCTATAGAACATACTTAGGGCCTGATTACGATGTGAGTCGGAAAGCCTCTGACCGCATATCATTATCAGGTGTGTCAGTCAAATTGGCTACATTAAAATGAACCAAGACTACAACTCCCAAAAGGCACTGATATGTTGAATCAAAACCCCCAAACTGGGTCATCTTGTCGCCCTACTCGGGCTTGTTGTACCTTAGGGGTGTGTGAAACACATGTGCACTAACGTTGCCCCTTTATACTAGAGGATGATGTTTAAAACAATAAATATATATTCACAGCAGAATAACATCAATAAAATCTTCTTTATCAGTAGTATTTTGCTTTTTATGCTATTGGGTAGTTCTCATGGTGTTGTAAAGGGAGGGGAGTAGGGGTTTCTGCTGGGGCAGGTTATTAACATCCGATGAAAAGGCCAACCCTCTCGGCCTCAACAATAGTCAACACCAGCTTGCCATACGTCTGGCAAGTTCTCTGACAGAGAGTTCTTTTTGTGCGCTCAAAATAACGTTTTGAAGAACGGGGGCGGGTCATAGGACTCCCAGTATTTTACGACATATAGATGGTAATTTTAGCCACATCTGGCAAAGCATGAGGACATTAGCAGTCCCACGTGACACTGGCAGCCATTATTGTCTATTTAGCCAACAGCGTTCTTGGACTTGTATTTTTCTTTATTGATAGAAGTATTAACATAACAATCGCAGCATGCTGTTGGTAAAAAAAAAAGTGGGGCTGGCTGAAGGGGTCACGTTCGACTTTGGGCCACTTCGGTTGCCTTACTATGGGGGACCAGGGGTATTTAAACTTCTCAAATTCACGTCTGTGACCACTATGTGCCAGTTTGTCCTATTTTTCACATAACTAAGTTACCCGATGAAACGCTTCAACAATCAATAATATTAAAATGTGGTTTATATACCGCTTTTTAACAGTAGATTCTGTTTTTACCAGGAGCTGTGTACAATGGGTTTTACCTAAAGTCACAGGAATTATGGGATTTCGCTGCCACCACTTTTTTGTGTGCATAATTATGAATTTGCTGCGTTTCCATATAGTTCATCATCTGCTGCATAATGCACAGATTTTAACTGAAACCATTTGTTTCTAGCTCATACGGATCAAAAGTTACTAAAAACGTAGCAACATGTGCCCGTGGGCAGTGGAAGGCCCTTCGCAAAGGTTAACTGGTCATCAGTTGCTTATTTCTGTGTTTGGGTGTTAAATTGTTACTAATGGGGTGCGAACCCCGCCCAGATATTATGACCATGTGAAAAAAATACGAAATAATGAAGTAATGCTACAAAAAATGTGTACCAATATGCCAAGTAATTTGCATTTCTTTGCCTCATAATTTAGTAAACACTGCCACATAATTTGGCACTCCCCTGCCACATAATTCCAGTAGCCCTAGTTTTACGGTATTGGATTCCTTAATGCTCATGGTATCGCCTTTGGAAGGATGGTGAGCTCATTTGAATCAGACACATGGTTCAAGCAAAAGTATATTACTGTAAATGAGCGATGTATAATGTGATTCTCAAAAATTGTAATTTTAGGATGGACAGCAACGTTTGGGGGCGGTAGGGCGGTGCCAATAATTACAGCCTCTTTTCCATCACTCTTACCCCCTCTCATCAGCCTCCCGCGATGTGGTTGTGTGACATTTCTGGAGAGTGGTCGCCTTTTCCAGATAATACTGCACACATTTGTTCAGGATTTAGGAATGGCAACTGCTGGCTCTCGGGACTAAATCGGTGCAATCGATTCGTTCCCTCCTCTGACTTGCCCGGTCTTACTGTATTTCACAAGCCACTGATCAGACAGTAAAACCTGATTTTTAGGTCTCGCCTGACCCAGCGCATGCGCTCGTCTGGCGAGAGATTTTGTGAGGGCTCCAAAAAGTGCTACCAGGCCAGCCTAGAGCTACAGTGCATGTGTGCGGGCGCGTGCGTCGCGCTTTACCGCGATTACATCCACTTTCGCAGCCGCATGGCCGCTTTGATGTTTGATCGCGATCACTTTTGCGGCCGCTTTGATGTTCTCCGTGAGGCTTCAATAGATTGCAGCAGTTAAAACAAGCATTGGCATAGCCAATAGGTCTCGCTTTTGGGACCTTATAAGTGTTTAGTTATGCAACTGTTGCATGGCTAAACACTTATAAGGTCCCAAAGGCGAGACCTATTGGCTATGCCAATGCTTGTTTATTTATTTTTGTATGGCACGTACGTGGTTATTTGGTCCCCATGCCGCATAATTCTAGTTCTTATGCCTTGTTCACCATTAGGCTCACTGCATGCTGTGAAGCTAGCACCACCACCCCCACACCCCAGGGGCCATACAGTCTGCATTATCCAGCTCTCAACCCTTCCAGGGCACTGTCATCAAGACGCTACTTTCCTTTCAGAAACTTTTTTTAAGTTGATCAATTGATCTCGAGGTGGACTACAACTCCCAGAATCCTGTTTTTATGTGAAAGCCAGGCACTGGAAACAGTGCTCCGTGACATGGACTGACGTGCCCCTCCCTTCCCACAAAACAGAGTTCGATTTATGTAAAAACAATCAGATCCCTACTCCTCCCACACATTTTTTTTTTGGGACGCTAAAATCCTAACTTAGAGCCGAAACGTATTTAAAAAGTGCCTGCTACCCTTGGGGCATATTATCAAGCGGCAGCGATAATTATCGCTGGCCGCTCTTAGCGTGAGGATTTTTATCGCCTGCTATGGCCGGAAATTATCGCCATGCTAGAGCTGTGTTAACAGCGCATAGCGCAATGGTGATAATTATTCCAGCAATAGCGGTGTTTTCCATGGAACATCGCTGGTTTTCCAGTGATGTTCCATGGAAAACTGTGATATTCTTGATGATAGGGCCTGTGGTCTTAGCCACACAATCCACCCCCCATGTTAGGTATGCCTTACTTAACGCGATTTCAAATATCGCTACCCCTCGTTGTTAATATGGCGAAGCTGCCTTCGCGATATTATCCCATGTTGTTTTCACAGCCACACCTCCTTTGCATCTCAGTATCGATGTGAGGCGAGGCGTGTGAAAAACGGGCGCTAAGACAAGGAATCACGCGCTAGCGTGTCCTTGATGATAATGCGATAAAATTATCGCCGCTTTTCACCCAAAAACGGACGCTAAAACGGCGATAATTTTATCGCGGCCCCTTGATAATATGCCCCGTAGTCTCAGAAAATACAGCTGGAGTGTTTTTTGACTACCAAATCTAGGATTGTGTGTGCCTAGTGACAAAATTTGAGCGTTTTGTAACGTGAATGGGACAAGACTCTGGCTTTGGTACAAAACAGGTTGAAAGATGAAATTAGGCAAAACATTCATTAAAAAAAGACAGAAAAGAGTAGTAAGCATTAGCATGCTGGGGACTGACGTTTTGCTTTTTTTGCTACGAGTATGGATCCAAAGTGCCTACACATGCGTGATGCCGGTGACTACATCCCAGGAGTGGCTGAAATCACTCTCATGACGTGGGACCAGATCACACCTGTGCTGCCTGGCAATTTGTTCACTAAAGTCGGTACGTGCAGCGCCCCAATTAGAGAGAAGCTAACGTGGAAGCCTAGAATTGGAAGGACAAAACAGTGTGACATCTAGTTCTTTCAGTAAACATCACTTTGCATTCTGGGAGTTGTAGTTTCACTTAAAACCCCGTTTAATAGTTGCACTGCTTCCATGAATGAGCAGCGAATTTATAGAGTGCACTGCCACTCACAATGAAGCAACCTGGCGCTAAGCTTGGGACTCACCTTCACCCAAACGTGCTGCCACTGGAAGAGAAAAAAGGACTGAAAAAGTGGATAGATTAAGGAATAGCAGAGAGAGCCTGGGGCAAGGAGGAAGAGCCAGGTTTTAAGGCTCTTTTTGAATTTGGCTTCAGCATCCATGACACGGAGAGAGCTTGGGAGTTGTTTCCAATCTTTGGTACCTAACACAGTCAGTGAAGGACATTCCACCCGGGGTTTTAAGACTAAATAATGGGAGCATCAAAAGATTAGCATTGGATGATCCCAGCACCCTCTGGGCCTTGTGAAGGCTGAAACGGGCAGTGAGGTATTGGGGTCCAATGGACCTGAATGCTCTGAAAACAAATAAGTATCTTAAGTAGGAGTCTCTTATGGATTGGTAGCCAGTGCGGTTTTTTCAGGGATGCGGAGGCTGGGCTCCGTTTAGGAAGTTTCAGCAGCAGTCTGGCAGAGGCATGTTGTACCATCAAGAGCTTATGGGGTGCCTGCCTGGATGATCCTGTGTAAAGACTATTGCAGTAGTCCAGTTTTGAGGTGATTAGAGTGAACGCGACCGTTTTCCTGGAGGCCAATGGAAGAATTTATTTTTTAGGGCTTTGATTAGATTGAAGCACATTCCTGCTACTGCTAGAGCTTGTGGGTGGAAGGAGAGGGCGGTGTTGAACATGACCCGTAGATTTTTTGACACTTCCACTGTGACAGGGGGCAACGGAAAGGAGTTGGGCCACCATTGGATCGAGGAGGCCAGGTTTAACTTGAATTTCGGTTTTATCCGTCTTGCATTTAAGGTGATTATTATGCATCCAACAGAAAACATTGGTGAAGCAATTTTGGATATTGTCTATGGAACTGAAAGAGCCTTTGTCTAGGGATTGAATCAGCTGTGTATCATCAGCATAAGTTGTAGTAGCAATTCTAAATGAGGCTATCAGGGAAACGAGGGGAGCCACATAGATAATAAATAGTGCGGGACTAAGGGATGAGCCCTGCAGAACTCCCAATGCCACTGGCCTTTCTGCTGACGAGAATTGTACTAGTGCTACTATCAGCAAAGATTTGATCCAGGACAAAACCTTATGGGATATGAAGGTTTCTTGGATCCATTGAAGGAGTATGGAATGGGAGATGGTATAAAACGCCGCTGAGAGATAAAGCAGTATCAACATCCCGTTGTTACTAGCATCTAGGGTAATTTTGATTGTACCTGAAACTTCTAGTATGGCTGACTCCGTAGAGTGTTTGAGTCTAAAATTGGATTGTCGGGATGAAATGAGTTGGAGTTTTCTAGAAACGTAGTGAGTTGGCTGTTTACAATTAGATCCAGTATTTAGGCCAATGCAGAGAGTAGAGAGATGGGCTGGAGGTCTGACAGGATAGTGGGGTCGGCAAGGGGCTTTTTTGTAGAGGTTTCACAAATGCCAATTTCAAATCTCTAGGGACTTCTGCCATAGATAAAGAAGTATTGGGAATGTTATTGATTTAGGGGTTGACTATATCGATGGCCATGTGGATGATGGCTGGTGGGCATGGGATATTTGTAGAGCCAGACTTTCAGGAAAGGATGGCTTGGCGAGATTGAGAGAGCGAAATCTTCTGAAAGGCATACAGTCTTGCATTTATGGTGTTGGCAGGGTTATCAGGGAGATGATCAGTTAAGTGGATGGATATTGAAAAGCCCCGTTGTATGGCCTGAATCTTATCGTCAAAAAAGGCTGAGAACTGATCACATAGGGCTTGAGAGGGTGGAATTTCCCAGGAGAGGGCTTTGGGTTGTAGGAACGATTTTGACATTTTGAATATTATTTTTGGGTCGTAGTAAGCCTCCTCAATTTGGGCTGTGAAGTAATGTTTTTGGGTCTCCTTGATCACAAAATGGTGGGATTTCTGGCAGTCTTAAAGCTGGACAGGTCCTCGTGTTTTGACGCCATTTGCGTTCAAGCCATTTGCAGTGAAGCTTCTGTTTTGCAATGGGAGGGGAGAACCATGGTGAAGAAGGATTTGGTATGCATTTACTTGGACAAACTGGGGGTGCTAGTTTGTTGCCTGTGTTCAAGATCCAATTGTTAAACGATTTAAGGTGATTTACTCGTCTTCATGTAAGTACCTAGGAGGTAGTAGACAGTGAAATTAAGGTTTGTCATCATCTTGCCCCATTTATGCAAAGTCCGGGGGCCCATATCAGTCCTGGGAGTGGTGGGATTATGGAGGTTAATCTGAAGTCTGAAGGGGACTAAACTACAGTCGGACGAGAATTGGACAATAGGTTCTCTGAGTACAAGTTGGAGGTGATTGGTACTGTCCCTGCCCAGGGTGTGTCCCAGTATGTGTGTACGTGGGGATACCAGCTGCGTGAGGCTGAGTATGTTTTGGGTACCTATGAGATTTGATACTTAGAAATTATCAGTGACTTCCAAATAATAGTTGAAATCACCAAAGGTGGTGAAGCTGGCATACTGGAGTAAGAAAGGAACTAAGGCCTCCCCAAGAGTGGCTGGGAAGGTGGGTCCCAGGCCTGTTGGTCGGTAGAGTAGGAAGCCACCAAAGGATTGGGATGGGCTAATCTTGAAGCATAATTCTAGACTTTCTCCTCCTTTGAAGGAGTCTAAGTCAGATGTGTTGCATTGAAAAGCATTGCAGAAAATAATGGCTTGTCCACCTCTGCGGCCATCCTTCCTGTGATGTTGAAGGATAGTATACCCTGGGGGAAGGGCGAAGCAATGTCAGGGTTGCACCATGGTTTAAGCCACGATTTGGTGATGAATAAGAAGTCATGGTGGAGATCAAAAATCAAATTGTGAACTTTTGCACAAGTTTACTGAGGGAGTGAGTGTTAATGAGTCCACTAGAGAGGGATTTTTGCCTAGGTATGAAGGTGGGGATGGCAGCAAAGGACAGCTCTAAAAGTAGAGAAAACTGGCCTTTGCATAAGATGCAAGATATTGGGCCCTCTAAGTGGGTGGGGTCCCATGTGTGGTCCTCCAAGTCCCAAAGTGGTGCTAGGGAAACCCAATAACTGTTAGAAGGTGGTCACATGACCACTAGGCAGCTATAGATAATGGCCAGCATCTGAAAATGTATACACATGTATTGCCACGCTGACCCTTCATGGTCTTCAATTTACCCCTTCCTTTCAGCCCTAATTGAATATCTTACACATGTAGATGCCCCAAGCCTTTTTGGGTATCGCCTGTGACAGCGATTGTGAGAGATAGTGTGTACTAGAAGGGGGTGAAGCCCGCTCATTGCTTACCATTCATGGGCTTTAGTGTCACTTTCATTTGCTGCCTCCTAATTAGGCAGTGCCTGCCAGCTTCACTTCCTCTTCTTTAATATGAAGCATGGACCAAGTACTGATTGCTCAGATTAAGGTCCTTCCGCTGCTGTTGGAATGAAGTCCTATTTTATTTTCTAGCTAGTGCAGCTGTCCCATCCCCAACATTTTTCCATGTTGCTTCTTCTATCAAGTTCCCCTCGCCTGCTGTCCATGGCAAGCCATTCTGTTACTGGCTAATGACTACCTTTATAAAAGTTAAAGGCAGCCATGCTGTATTAATCACATGTCGGCTGTGTTTTGGGTTAATGGCTTAAATCTAGTTAAGTATTAGGTTTTATGTTTATCTCTGTTGATTACTCTTAAGTAAAGTGGTAATTGGTAGGGAAAAAAAATTGTACGTCTGTATATATTTTGATAAACATTTACAAAGGACCACAGTACTTAAAAAAAATTAAACATTAAAAAAATACTGTAATACACTTTATTTCACAAATATACAGCCTCATGCATCAACCCAAAATCCAGTCGGTAAAATACCGATTCGCTAATAGCTCCCGGTATTAAGTTAAAAATACCCAATCCCCAAGATGGCGACCGGGACGGCAGCGTAGACTCCCGGCTCCGTGAACCTCCGCATCCCGCACGGATATCCTGCCTGAGATCCTCAACCTGTGCTACGTGGTCGTGTTTCTGAAGGAGAGGGGCTCCCGACTGTGTGACTCCGAGGTTTCTAGCCGTGCTATCGCCGGAGAAAACTGCATCTGAACTTTGCGGCCTGTGCGGCCCTGGAGCCGGGACATCGAGTGGACGCCGTGGCCGGGTGGCAGTGCGACAACAGCGGCCGGTGGTGACTGGGTGGAGTCGGCCCACCGGAGCGGTGCCAAACTCGGCCTACATTTCGGCGTGGTCACTTCTACTGCCCAGTGTAGCTGACCGAGTGCATGACCGGGGGTGCAAATCTTAGATCCTCCGGTGACTGCCCCTGCCTTGCTGGTGAGCTGCCCGGCCGCCGTCCGTATCCTGCCCCGATCATTGCGGGCCGCCCCCGGATTTCTACGGGAGCTGGTCCGTGGTGGGGACGACTGTTGCCCGTGACCACGGATAGTTTTTTGCCTGCCCCCGGAACCCGGTCACCCGCGACGTGGACATCGCGACGCTTGTCCCGGGGTCCCGGCCCCGGTGAGGGTCGGGCATACTTGGCGGCCATCTTGGGTCGATGAAGCCTACCATCCTGTCCGCTGGGCCGCAGCGGGCCTGTGAGCGTACGATTTTTTGGAGTGTGGCGGCGAGATCACAGAGAGCTGAGCTGGGGTACGGCGACCTCCTCGAGGCTCTTGGTACTCTTCACTCCTCCTTGGTTCATGGTTTCGTGATCTTGGGGAGTAAGCTCGATGGTGTGGCGTCGGAGTTGGGGCAGTGGCGGCCCGCCTGTCCGCACGAACACAGAGTCTACCCACACTGCGCGCAGGAGGACGCTGTGGCGGCCACCCCTGAGGTTAGTACACGACTGGACGCCCCGGCCAGTATGCTACAGTGTGTTCGGCCTTCTGAGGGCCTGATCTGTCCCGGAGGCGTTGGACCTGAGTGGGATGTGGTGGCCTCATCCCGTGCATGCCCTCCTGCGACCCAGAGACAACTCCAGCAACTAATGTCTGCTTTGGCTGCTTCTGCCTTCCTGAACCTTGCGTGCAGTGCAGATCCTAGGGCAGCACTGGGAAGCCTGTTTCCTCACGCGGCGGACTGTGTTGATGCTCAGAGACTTCCACCCCACCTGTGTGCGTCGCTTCTCTGTCGTTGTTGGACATTCCTCTGCCTAGGAACATTGGGTATGGTGCTGGGTCGAGGGGTTGGCATGGGCAGAATTCCACAGAGTGGTCAGGGATGAGGCTGGCCCCTCGGGGGTGGTCGCCTAGTGGACGGGCGGGCTTGGGGTGGTGTGCTCTCCTGACATGGCTACTGGCACAATAGGTGCATAATGCTCCCCATCGTGGTTTGAGAAGATTGTTTTTGTGCTGTTCCTTGTTCACTTTAGGGGAACCTTACCGTGCGGGAGGGAGAAGCCGGGGGTCTGTTATGAAGGCCCTCCTCCAGTTTATAAATACTTTCTCTACCCCCCCGTCTGGTGGGGGTCCTTTCCTACTTCTTTTTCCCTATTCTCCTACATTTCGGGTCTGGTTCCAGGGCGACAGGCACACTGCTGGGGGGGGGGGCGTACTCATCTGCAGAGGTGCAGGGTGGGGGCTTGGGGGAGGGGATTCTGTATTCTTTCATCTTTTTTTCCATGGCCTCCTTTTTCTTCTCTGATTCTTTTTGTTTTTCTTTTTCTGGGATCAGCGTGATACACCTCCTTTTGCTATGCCTCGTTGCCGTTCCATGTGTTCACAACTTCCGGGGTGTTCTTGGGGAGTTCTGGCGGGGGACTGCGGGCGCAACTGTATATTATGTTTTTCCCCATCCTGATGTTCTTGTGTTTGCGCCATTGACCGAATAGATTGCTGTAAATCGCTAACGTTCATTACTCTGCATATCCGTGATCGTTGTTTTAAAATTGCTTGTCACCTGATCCTTCTGCCTTGTTTCATCATAAAATGAAAACCTCTTTCTCCTGGTGCCCTACTTACGCTGTTCACAGTATTAGCAGTACGATTTTGCTCCCCGAAGTGCTGCCTGTGTTTATACTTGTCGTTATTGCTCTGATTGCTTAGCGGCCGGCCCTGGGGGGTTGTAGGCCCATACTTGTTCTTATTGAACTGTCAATAAAGGTTTTCAAAAAAAAAAAAAAAAAAAAAAAAAATACCCAATCCCAATGCATCAACCCAAAAGCAGAAATCGCTATTTAAGGAATCCTTAAATAGCGATTCCTTAAATAGGGATTCCTTAAATACCGATTCCTTAAATAGGGATTCCTTAAATACCGATTCCTTAAATAGCGATTGCATTTAAGGAATCCCAAAGTGAGATTCCTTAAATGCAATGCATCAAAGTTAAAAAATTAGCGATTTTGCTAATAGGGGGAGCAAATTACCATGAAGATGAACTGCATGGTAATTTGCAAAAACTTTGAAAAATGCACTTTTGTGCATTTTTCAATGTTTCATGTTGCGCACACACATGCCCTTAGAGCATGTGTGTGTGCAACATATGTGCACATATCATTTTCAGGGGTGCTATAGGGTGTCATTTTGACACCCTTGCACCCTTGAAATTGCATGAGCAATTAGCGAGAACCTACTGGTACTCGCTATTTGCTCATGCAATCTCCGATTCATTCCTATGGGCCTGGAGGCCCATAGGAATGATTGGGACGGCATTCCTTAATTGCTACTCGCTATTTGCTAGTAGCAATTAAGGAAAGTTAAGGAATCGCTATTTGAATAGCGATTCCTACATGCATAGCCTTTTGCTATTCCTTATTAGCGAATCCTTATTTTTCGCTAATAAGGAATCGCAAATGCTAATGTTGATGCATATGCCCCATAGTGTGCTATAGTGTATTTACATTTTTTTTACATATTTATTTCTTTAAACAAAAATCGAAGTTTTAAAATAAAAAATAAAAAAATACATTGTTCTTAAAAATGGAACTTGCTAAGTACTAGCGCGGTATGCCGTAAACTTATTTTAGAAAATGTGTAATAAAGTATTAAAAAATGTCCCAACTATTATCTCATTAATAATGCAGTAATAGATAGGGAACAATAATAAAACATCTAGGTGCATATATCTAATGCCTTAACCCAGAACACAGCCAAAGTATATTAAAAATATTATGGCTTGCTCTTTATTTTGTAAAGACAGCCATTAGCCAATCATATACCATGGCACAATATATAACTAAGGCCTACCTGTCTTATTGTATTGCGTTACTCTTGTATGGTGTAAGGCATGGTGTCGCATGGGCAACGCAATACTTAATTTAAGTTTACAAACCAATGCAAGGCCACCATGCGTAGCCCTGCGTTACTTGGCAAATCTGAAGAAATGCAAGGCAATGCAAAATGCTGTTTTGCATTAATCTGCACACCATAATTTACATTCATGATAAATTTCACAAATATCCCTACGCCATTCCACTCTATGTGACTCCACTATACACCACTCCACTCTACGGTATTCCACTATACACCACTCCAGTGTACACCACTGCATTCTACGCCACTTCACTCTATGACACTCCTTTCTACACCACTCCACTATACGTTATTCCACTAATCCCCATGTCACTTTACACTACTTCACTATATAACACTCCACTCTATGCTATTACACTCTACGCAATTCCACTCTATGCCTCTACGCTATATGGTATTCAACTCTTCCCCACTCCACTGGTTGCAACCCAGCCTACACCACTCCAATGTATGACACTCCACTGTACTCTACTACACTATATGCCGGTGGTTCCCAAACTGTGCGCCGCGGCACCCTGGTGCGCCGTTAGAAGTAGCCAGGGGCGCCACGCACAGCTTGGGAAAGTGGAAAAGGTAGCAGGTTCAGAATAATATTTTTGCAGTGTGGAAAGTTTGTAGATTGTCTTTGTGGCGCAGAATAACCCATTTGGTACTGTTGTGGCGGATTTAAGAAAGCCTCCCTGTCAGCGATAACTCCGGATCACATCTCACTCACACACAGCTCTGGTGCGTCCGCCTCCCAGCAGGCACTAATGAGCAGTGAATGAGTGTGAAAAGCACAGCACCGTGTCCCATTCACACTCAAACACTGCAGCTCTACGGCGGCTGCCTCCCAGCAGGCTTACACTGCACCACCCACCGTCCCCAGCCCTCTGATATTATAATACAGCTGCCCATGGACAGTGGTAACAAGCAAGCACGGATGGGCACGCATTCACTATTGAAGTGCTTTACCATGAGTAGCTCCAACTAGTGCCCCCCAGGACCCGCCTCGCAGATTCCCTGTGCGAGTCACAGTGCTCCTGAATGCCGGATACTTTCTGCCTCCGAGAAGTGCACCACAGTCTGAAACCTCCCCCGCACTTCCAGGCCTGAGGCCCCCTGTGTTCTCCCCAGGCCCCCTAGCTGTGGCGGTCCAGATTAAAGTGTCAGAGCGGCTACAGCTGAGCCATGTGTTTGGGAGCCACTGCCGTCTGAAACTTCACTTGAGAGGGACCTATCAAGTTCTCCCCTCTTCTGTGCCATGTCTGCCATCCCCCCATGTCAGCTCCGACATTGGGGGCATTTGTTTGGCAGTGATAACAATGCCGGAGAGAGTCCTCAACGGAGGCCCAGCGTCATTGAGAAACAAAGATGCTAAATTACCAAATTCACTGTGGTAGGTGTGCAGATGTCCCTGTCGCCTTCGTGTTGTGCACAGTACCATATACCATGTATTTGGAGTGCAGGCTGCTGCTACTTGTACGTTTATGGCATGGCTACGTGATTTCTGCGATACGTGGGACTTATGGTGATATAGATATGGTTATGCTTTGGGTAATTCTTCTGTGTTATGCACTGCCTAACTGCTTCCTATTTATGTCCTGATGTGTGATATATTTTGTTTTCCTCACATTTCCAGTAGCCATTGGGGAGAGGGTGTCGCATATGAAAGGAGCATACATGAAGGGGATATCTCAAATGTAGAAGTAGTGCTGCACGGGGGGGGGGTTGTCACAGCTGGTAGTGACACAGAGATCAAGGGTACCTCTGACTTCAGGGATATGGGTGCATTTGAGCACCTTCAGGGACTCAGACAAGGATGTGCATCAAAGCACCTTCAGGGACAGAGTAGCCGTGCATTCAAGCCTTTTCAAATCAAAGACAGTGTGTACCTTTGACCATTTCCTTATGGGCCATGGTGGTGCATCTAAGCATCTTTAGGGATAAAACGGAGCATCGAGGTGCCTTTACAACACAGGCACCTGAAGATGCAGGAATGTTTCTATGCACTTACAGTCACTTAACACTTAAAGTTTATTATTAAACAACTGCTTTCATTTTTATTTTGTTACAAATATAATTATAATGTGTTCATCGGCTTCATCCAAATTATTTTCATGGAGAAAAATGAAAGTAATTCTGAGTCCGGGCTTACATACCCCCCACCCGAAAAAAAGTGACATAATGGGGAGCCGCGGCCAATGGCCAATATAGGTCAAGGGAGCCGCAGGTCAAAAAAGATTGGGAACCACTGCTATATGCTATTCCGCTCTATGCCTCTCTACTCTACATCCTTCCACTGTATTCCACTCCAGTGTATGCCACTCCACTGTACGCTATTCCACTGTATTCCTCTCCACTGTGTGCTACTCCACTCTATGCTACTCCAGTGTACACAACTCCACTCTACCCCACTCCATTACGCTACTCAGTTGGACAGCAATCCACTGTACGCCACTCCACTGTGTGGTATTCCTATCTACCCCACTCCACTCTATTCCAGTTCATAATATGCCACTCTACTCTACGCCTCTCCACTCTACACTACTACACTCTATGCTATTACACTGTATTCCCCTCTGCGCTGTTACACTGTACGCAACTCCACTGTATGGTATTCCATCCTAACCCACTCCAGTCTATGCCACTCCACTGTATTCTACTCCTGTTTGCACGATTCCACTGCATGCCACTCCATTCTACCCCACTCCACTCTACACTATTCCATTGTATGCCAGTCCACTGTATGGCACTTCACTGCATGCTATTCCACTCTACACAACTAGACTGTGTGGTATTCCACTCCATCCCGCTCCACTAAACCCCTCTCCAGTCTATACCATTCCACACTACGCTACTACATTGGCCGCTATTCCATAGGACGCCACTCCACTCTGTGCCACTCCACTGTCTGCAATTCCACTCCACTGTATGCCAATCAATTATACGCCAATCCACTATACGCTACTCCACTCTATGCTATTCCACTCCATTGTACTCCGCTCTATGCTATTCCACTGTATGTCACTCCATTGTATGCCACTTCACTCTACGCTATTACTCTGTACGCAACTCCACTCTACAACACTCCACTGTATGGTATTCCACTCTACCCCACTCCACTATGCACCACTCCAGTCTATGCCACTCCACCGTACGCCACTCCACTACAAGCTATTCCATTATACGTCACTAGTTCACTGTTTGTTGCTCCACTTTATGACACTGCACTGTATGCTGTCCCACTGTATGCCACTCAACTGTAGTTTACTCTACTCCACTCCAGTGTGCGCAACTCCACTGTATACCACTCCATTCTATGCTAATTCATTGGGAACCACTCCACTCTACGTCAGTCCACTGTATGCTAAACCACTATTTTCCACTCGACTGTACACAACTCCACTGTACACCACTCCACTGTATGGCACTCCAATCTACTCTATTTCACTCTATCCTATCACACTGTACGTAACTCCAGTGTGCGCCACTCCATCATATGCATTCCACTGTACACCCCTCCACTATATGCTGTTCAACTCTACGATACTCCACTGTTCGCCATTCTCCTGTATGCCACTTCACTGTATGCTACTCCACTCTATGCCATTCCAGTGTAAACTATTTCATTGGACGCCAATCCACACTATGGCACTCCACTGTTTGCTATTCCACTCTACGCAACTCCACTCTATACATCACCAGTCTATGCCACTCCATTGTATGCAACTCCACTGTATGCTACTCCACTCTGAGCTATTCCACTGCATGGCACTCCACCGTTCACAACTCTACAAAATGCCACTCCAATCTGCTCTACTCTATGACACTCTACTCAACTGAACTACACTCTACACCCCTCCACTCTACCACACAATACTAATTTCTACAGTACTCCAATATATAACACTTTACTCCACTTTATGCAAGTGTACGACGCTCTAGTTTACTATATGTTACTATAAGACACACTACTTCACTGTACAACACTGTACACAACTCCCTCCATGCCACTTCACCGCAATTTTATTGCACTCAAATCTATCACACACTTCTCCACTCTACTCTACTGTACTCCACTACTCCACTCTAGTCAACTCTATCACAATCAACTCCACGACATTCGATGCCACTCCACCCTACCATACTGTACTGTACTCTATTCTACTCTTCTCGATGCCACTCCACTCTGCAAAACTCTAATCCACTCTGTGGCACTAGACTTTACTCCACTGTATAACACTTTCCAAAACTCTAAGACACATCAGTCCACTGTATGCCAAACTGCATCACTCTATGACAATATACTACATCCTTTGCTATGCCAGGCCACTCTATTACACTCCATGCCACTCTACTCCACAATATAACACTACACTCTATGACACTTTAAACCACTCTATCTTACACAACTCCAATTAACTACACCTCACTCTACTCTGCTATATGATAATTCAGCCCACGCTACGCCACTGTTTGACACTCCACTCTACACTGCTCCACTTTCCTCCACTCTTTTCAACTCCACTCTACCTAACTCTACTACATTCAATGCCACTCTACGACTGTACTCCGCTTTATCCACATACACTCCACTTCATAACTCTATCATGCTAAAATCCACTGTACAATACTCTACTCCACTCTGCAAGACTTACCAACACTTTCTGACATTCCGTTACATGGTATTGCACAAGACGCCACTCAATTTTATAACTCTTTACTCGACTGCACGCTCTGCCACTCCACTCTGATGAACTCAATGCACTCCACACCCCTCTACAAGATGCCCCTCCACTCTATGACACTTTGCTTCACTATAGGCTACACCACTCCACAGTCCTTCTCTATACTGTACGACACTCCACTTAATGACACTCCGCTCGACGACACTAGATCTATGGTTTGATACACATTTGTATGAAAAAACGTTTAAAAATTGTTGAAATTCAAGGTTTAGCTTAGTTATAGTTAGGAAAACTTTACTTTTTTCCTGCACAATCCAAAATTAAACCAAACTTGAAGTACACAAACGTTAGAAATTCAAAAGTTATAGTGATAACTTTTATTTACAAATTATCTACCACCTTCAGATTAGTATAAGTAGTGCACCCCAATACACACTCTTTTCAACTTGCTAACCAGACAACACTAATTGTGACTGGGACTCCCTGCGATGTTTCAGACTGCCAATTAAATGAACATTTTCAATTTCTAAACCAGGTAGAGTCAGCTCAGTTGGCAAAATGCCCATAGAGAAATATCCTATGCCTCCGCATTGAGTTCCATGACATGAGCATACTTTATGTCTGCACGTGTTCACTTATCAGAATTGCAGTAGCTCAGGGAGAGGGGTGACTCTATCAACCTATACTCACTCATGCCATGAAACAAGCTGACACTGAAGCTGACAGCTGGGTCCACACGTGTTGTATGACACATTCAGTATTTACACATGATGTGTGATACATGAACCCTATAGATGGGCTGAAACCAAATAGCTATTACAGAAACATTAGTCTTGTAGGCAGTACTACCAGCTCAAACGGTATACCCATGAACTACAAACAATATGTCCAATATAGCTAAAAGTATTGTAATTAAGCTGTTAGTTAAGGGACGTAACTACCCACCTTAAACAATCACCACAATCCTTGTCTGGGTGAACCACTAACGTCACAAAATTAACCTGAATTTAACCCCCTGGTAGCTGTGGCACAGAGTGAAGGATGAAACGTAGAGGCAATTTGTAGAGTATTTATGCTGTACCAAAACAGTAATAAAGTTAAAATGTAACACAATAAGTATCCCAAACCAATTTTAAAAACATAGACAACATTTTAATAAATAAAATGACACCATAGCAACAACAAATCAAATAAAGGAAACCAGAGATGTGAATTTGAAAGTTTTAAATAAAAATAGCACCAAAAAGTGGGGAAAGCACCAACCGTGGTCAACTGGTCTCGGTAGACCGGGACATAGGAGCGATATAAGACTGACTGCAATGGAGTGTGGATCAGATGCAGAAATCAGTTTTGATCCGCTTGGAAGCTTTACCTTGGGACTTACGCTCAAAAATGGAAGTCAAAACTTTTCTGCAGCGCAAGGCAGCAGGCTGTAGCCCAGGAGGACTCCACAAGGCAGGTTAGATGTTGGACTCGGTCCTGTGGTGTTTGGCGGGAAAGATCAGAGCGGGAGAAATTAAAACGTTGCGCCTAGGAAACATCACATCGCCGGCTGTGTACTTTTGCTGCCTTCACCGGGTAAACATTTCTTTGTTGTTCATATAGTCACTTTTTTCGAGTTTAGTTTACTCCAGCAGGGCAAGGCTGCAGGCTGTTGCCGAATAGGGCTCCACAAGGCCAGATACTGTCTGTGCGAGGTACTGCTGTAGAGGACTTGGTATTGTGAAAATTCTTCCATAGTGCTCCTCTCTGCTTACATCTAAAATGGAGAAATCCTTGTGCACAGCCTTTTTACCCTCCCAAGAGGTGTGCCTAGAAAAAAGAGCAGCCTTTCCTCTAAGGTCACTCTAAACCAGTTCTGGGGCATCTCCTCTCCCAATGGGATTGGTACCTGCCGGGCTGAGGGAACAAAAACAAGGATATGTCCCTGTGTCATCTGATATCTTCCTGTGACATGGGAGGCTCTTTGAAGTAAATTAAGTTCATGCACATAGCACAAAGGGCTATCCTGCAGAAGAAACAGAAACACCTCCCCACATCCAGACCTTTGTCTTTTCTCTGGGTGAAGTTCTTTCACTTCAATCAGGGATTGAGCTCTCAGAGGACTTCAACTGTAGGCTAATGTAAGTTATCCTCCAGAGGCTTTGGGGAGGGTTAAGGTAAGGTTCTAATACTATATTTTCCTTAATAGTGACTTAAAATCTGACTTCAGTATTAAATTGGGCTTTTAATAAATTATAAAAATGAATGTTTAATCTTGCTTCCAGCTGATTCTACCCTGTTATAGCAGAATTAATATTTAACGTTGGTTCCCAAGGTTTCTCAATGGGCCAGACAGTCTTCCTACAGTGAAAAATCGCTTATGAGGGCCAATCACTTTAAGGACATGGTATCATTACATTTCTACACGTCCTATTTTTAGATACTTTGCAACCTGTCTTACGGGCTATGAGGCATTTATAGGGGAAACATTAATATTTAAAAGGAAGGTTCTGATCTGTCAAAAGGATTTATTATTATAGGTCGAAATGCAGTTTTTATACTGCTACAGTCAGGCTGTAATGGTAGGCCTGAAACAATGTTTACTACTGCCACTGCAATGGATGGCACAATAGGTGCTGTAGTCCATTAGAGACATTTAACTTACAGGCATTGAGTACAACTTGAACCGTATATTAGGGACTTATAGATAAGTTAAATTACCAATATTAAATAGGGGAGCACATGCACTTTACTAATGGGTAGCAGGGCTAAAGTGCACAGAGTTCTACAACCAACAAAAAAAGATAAGGCAATAATCTGGGGGTACACCACACAAAAGATGGTAATTTCTGACAATGACCAATTGTCTGATTCACTTTGGCTAGTGGAAAACTGAATTAAACTCCCTCTGTGTACTTCAGCATGCCTACCATGGAAAAATAATGCAAAGGACATTTATCATCCCCTCATAAGTTGGTAGTTTGAGCTACTGACAAAAATAAGTTTTTGACTATTGTCCTATTGCTGAAGACCGTGTAACAAGGATCCGTGGCCAGTGGATGTGCTAAATGTAACTGCTGGTGCTGGCAAAAGATTTATGATACCAAAGAAATTCCATCTTGCTGCAGTTGATAAGAGAACACATACATACCACTTACACATGTTAGGAAGATACTTTTATATGTGAGAACCAGGATCGGCTCCAGGATTTCTGATCTAGCAGGACCCGGGGGAAGTGTGGGTGGGCCATGAAGATGAATGGTAGTGGCTAAAAAATACAAAAATAGTTTGGAGATGTGATATTTTGGGTACTCACTTTTATCCAATTTTGACAGTTTTAACATAACCACCACCCAATGAGCTGCTTATTTTGTGTTCACTGTTGCAAGAATTCCTGCACCAGGGCCTCTAGCTTTGGTGAAGGGGAGGAGCGCTGCTTGCCAGAACTTTAAGATGCAGAAGGAGTGCACCATGCTCATCATCATGCAACAGTAGAAATGTTCCTGCTGCCACACATGGCTCCTTTGCTGCTTTTCATGTTTTAAAAAAATACTTAACCTAAGCATTTGCAAAGCATTGAAGTTAAACAGCTATCAAAAGAACAACATGGCTGACATCACGGGTTTTTTGTGTTGTAGTATTGTTAACTATAACTGGGGAATATCAGTGATTTCTCATATTTAACTTAGTGCCTTTTTCAGTGAATGTAGAGGAGATTCAAACTCCATTTTTGGCTAACCTTTTGAAACATTTGAATAAAGTTTACCAAATTTCAGATACCATCTATGGAAGTATATGGGATTACATAAATGAAGTTAAGTGAACCTTGAGCAAGGATTTTATCAGTGCCTAATTTGAACCAGTGGTTTCCAGTGCCTGGAACTTGTGACAGTCCACCACATGATGGGGCTCTCCGTCTAATTTTGAGATGAGCACAACAACCATGTTTAATAAGTCTAAATACATTATAGAACAATAATACCTGCCACTTATGCCATTATTATAGCTTTGGGTGGGCTAAATTAGTCTGAATTGTCACACTTATAGGAGTGTGATGGTTACTAGTTGTGTTGATACTGTCAATGGCATAACAGAGGCAATGAGTAGCGCAGGCTACAGTGACCTCCCAACAGGGTCCCTGGCACTTACTTTTCTTTTTACAAACTAAGCACTGGATTTGATAGATTATAGGGTGAAGAGAATTAAAAATATATATATGTTATCAGGTTTTAAATTTGTTATGTTCATTTAAACAATTGGTAACTTTCATGACAACACTGCAACAGGAAATATGGAGTCTGCAAGATGTACATGCAACAGTTATGACCAAATTTGTGATGAATGCAGTCAAAATAGCGTGATAATGTTATCTGTACACTTATAAGTGAGTGGTTTCATCTGCAAAATATTTGGTACAGGATAGGTTTTGAGTTTTTGCAAAGAGCAATCACTTTTCTACTGGTTTAATGGTACATTGCTACTTGTCTTCTTGACTTGCTGTTCTCTCTTTACCAAGTCCATTATGTTCTTCTCAAGTCCTCCAAGTTTTTTATAAATATATTAACATTATATTTACATTATATTATAGCCTTATAGTCCGCCTTAGCAGGCTATACTGGCCATTAAAGGCCTGCTCCAGCGTTAAAGAGAGCAGGCCTTTAATGGGCGGTATAGCCCAGCTACGGAAGGCTATAAGGCAATTAGAACATTCTGCCACAAGAGGACAGAATGTTCTAACAAATAAAACAAAGGCCTCACGGAGCCCGAGGGGATTTAAATCCCCTCGGGCTCTGAGAGGCCTTTGTTCACAGCAGCAGTTGTGAATGAAAAAACACATTGGTATGTTGCTCTGCGGGCTTCTACCGGCTCGTAGAAGCCCGGAGCACGCCATTGTCTGCAATGGAGTGGTCAACATTCTAATGTTCTAAACCCTTTTCTACGCTGCCATACACCAGTGCATATTGTGGATCAATTCCTCGGTGTCAGGTGGTAATGGGCCTCCACATCATAGTGCTATATCTCTCATGTTGGCGAACCCCAGTGCTGCCTCCAGCTTTCTACCAACTTACTCCCAGTATTTCTCTATGACTGAGCAACTTCACAATGTGTGGATAAAAGTACCCTCTTGGCCACAGTCTCATTTGCACATTTCGGTATGTGTTCCCCCAGATATCCATAGCTGAACCCTTGTGTAGAACACTCTACGGTCACCTATGCACTCATCAGCAGCAGACTTGACTATGGCAATCCACTCTAAGCAGGCGCCACCCAGCAACTCCTCAGGAAACTTCAGAACGTACAGAACACCCCAGCCAGACTGGTCCTCAACATTCCACACCACAGCCCCATCTCCGAACACTTACGAAAACTCCACTGGCACCCAGTCAACAAAAAAGTCACCTTCAAGCTCCTCATACACACCTAAAAAGCCCTCCGCAACGCCGGATCAGGATACCTGAATCAGAGCATCTCATTCCATGCATCCTCCAGACTTCTCCGCTCCGCCCTTCTGGTCCTCTCCACTGTGCCATGGATCCTCAAGACCAGGAATGGAGGACGATCTTTTTCCTACCTCGCCACCAATTCCAGGAACACCCTGCCTCTCCACCTCAGGCTATCCCATCTCTGACACAATTCAGGAAGGATCTCAAGACCTGGCTCTTCAAATGAACCTCAGCACTGAGTCGGACCTGCAACCCTCCGCCCACCCCCTCCTTGAGACCCTCATTGGTGAATAGCCGTTCTTATTAAGTACTGATTGATTGATCAACCCCTCAATGCAAGAAGTAACAGTATGCTTGATCTGCTTGTATTGAGATGTCTGGGTGTTTTGTAACCTGAATTTGGTTTGCAATTGTGTAATTGGTACTTAACATTAACCATCTGAACTCTGTATAAAGGACACTATTCATTCAGGAAAACAATACTGCAGTGTCCAACACTGAAACCAAACTGAGGTGTGCTAGGGTTCTTCCTTGGGGGGGGGCTGGCCCACCCTCTACCACTGGGCCTGGCGAGAACCATGAATCTAGCCTTATGTTGGTCTCAGGCATTCAATTCAACTGTGAATCATACTTATTTGAAACACCTACATCCTTCATACTGTTTTCTACAAAAGAAGATAAAGATGGATGGGTCATCTCCCAGTAGGCATTTACAATGCATGTCAAAGTACTTTGTTGTGTGCCAGTAAATTGATTGTTCTGAGACCTAAAACCAGTCTGCAGCAGGCCATATTTTTGCTTGACGAGAAACTACATACAGAAAATATTGTTGACTGGCTTTTACTTCTATGTCAGAAAAAGTACTTTGCTAAGGCAATGCCATTTTGTCTGCCTAGGTGAGAGGATTTGGCGTAACGGCTAGAACTGCCTATTTTGAAGCTGGGAAACCGGGTCCGAGTCTTGCAAGGAGGCTCAAGATCTTGTGATTCTGGGCAAATCACTTAGAGCCAGATGTACAACTTTTTTTGCGGTCGCACGCGGCCCAATTCGCAGAATCGAGTAGTTTGCGTCTGAAAAAAACTTTTTACAATGTACAAAAGGCAAATTGCGATTCGGTAACTTGTTACCAAATCGCAATTTACAGTTGCTACCAAACACCGATATGGTATTTAGAAAGGGCGTCCCTTCAAAATATCGAATCAGAATGGTATGTATTAATGTTTTGAGACCAAATATTGATTTCAAAATAGTAATACTTTACTACCAGTTTTAAACTGGTAGAAAGCCATTTGCAAAAGTCCCTTCTACCCCTTTTCCTTTGAGAATGTTAAAAAACATTTTTTTTAAGAGCAGGCAGTGGTCCCAGAAACCACTGCCTACTCTTAAAAAAATAAAACTGCAAAGTTAAATGTTTTCTTTTTAAATGCATCCCTTTTTCCTATAGGAAAAACAGGCTGCATTTGAAAAAAAAGAAAATTCTTTATTAAAAAGCAATCACAGACATAGTGGTCTGCTGACCTCAGCAGTCCACCATATCACTGTGATGGCTGCGATTCCTAATGGGTCACATTATTATGAGTCAGATCTATTTGCGACCCACTAGAAATTGCTAATGAAACTCATAAGATTTTCATTCATTAGGAATACCGATTTCCTAATTGTGATTCGGAGAGAATCACAATTAGGGAATCGGTATTCCTAATGTTTGTACATCTGGCCCTTATTCTCTCTGTGCCTAAAAATGAATATGTCTGTTTGGAATGCAACTGGTGCTCATATAAAGCGATCCGATAGCTTTGGGTCCAGTTTGCGCTATATAAAACTGCAAAAAAAAAGATGAAGATCACTCACGTAGGGGCATATCAGCAACAACCGGCGATAATTATCGCTAAGCGCACTTAGCGCTAGGATAATTATCGCCGGCTAGCGTAGATTTTTATCGCTGAGAGAGCGTGCTATTAGCAACTCTTATCTCAAAAGCGATAAAAATCCTAGCGCTAACTGCCAAAACGTGAGATTATCGCTGGAAACCCAGCGATAATCTCACCAAGTTTGGCGTTAGCTATATGATAGGGCCTCACATACTTAGCCATGATATCCACCTTCCAAAGGATATCATGGCTAAGTCAGTCGTGAAGCAGGCGTAAGGAAAGTAGCGATAACAGGGGTTATCGCTACTTTTCTTGCCGCTATGCTTCATAGTGTGGGGCTTGATGATAGGAGAGTCATGTCCGGTCAGGAACTCCCACTTTGCATCTCATTAGAGATGCAAAGCTGGGCGTTAAGAATTTGTGAGCTAATGCAAGGTTTCACGCGATACCGTGACCTTGCTGATTAGGCGATAAAATTTATCGTCGCTTTTCGTCCGAAAACGGCCGCAAAAGCGGCGATAATTTTCTATCGCCACCTTGTAGATATGCCCCATACAGCTTGCCCTTGCTGCACGGTCGAGCTGCAGTGATGGCATATACATTCATTGCTCTTCTCACATCAAGAGCAGAGCGACAATGAATAATTGACTCGTTAGTCAAGCAGAGACCGAACCACGGCTCACTGGGGAGTGCCGGCAACATTCCAGTGGGGGGTCCAAGCACTCAGCAGCGTTGGTGTTTGTTGCCCAGGAGCTTGCACAGCAGATGTTGCTTCCTGGAACCCGTTACAAAAGTAGCACTTGGAGCATGCAGCAGGACAGATGGTGTTTACCTAGAGGGAAGCCTAACCAGGCCCAGCCTCCCTGTCACATTTCCCAAATTCTAATTGCGCCTCCGTGAATCTCCGATGTCGAACAAGGTTGAGCCATGTTCCGCTTTGGCCAGTAGACAGCAGGTTTGTTAAGAGTTTTGAATGACGCATGTTTGCTCATGGGTTGGGAGCTTGTGCTGTGTGAGAAGGCAGGCTTTTGTGATTTGCATTGCGATGTAGTTTTTCGTCAGTTAACTTGCTCCTAATTTGACAGTGTAAGGACAAGTGACAATTTGTGATTGGGGGCCACATGTACAAATCTTTTTGCTGGTCGCAAATGGGCCGGTTTGCGAACGCGAAAAGGTTTTATGGTATGTACAGAGCCCAAATAGTGATTCGGTAACTTGTTACTGAATCGCAATTTGGGTTTTGTCATACGGTATTAGGAATGGGCAAGTTCAGGGCATCCTTTCCTAATACCAACCCGCAGTGCCATGTACAAATGTTTTGCGACTAAAATGCAGGCACAAAACATTAGCATTTTACTGCTTACTTTAAGTAGGTGGTAACCAGTGGCAAACGGGAAAGGGTCCATAGGGAACTTCTTCCCCTTTGTGGATGGTTGCAAAAGTGTTTTTTAAGAGCAGTCAGTGGTCACCTGGACCACTGACTGTTCTAAAAAATTAAACTGAAGCCTTTCATTTTTCTTTTTGAAGCACATCCTGTTTTCCTTTAAAGAAAACGAGCTGCATTTAAACATGTTGCTTTATTTAAAAGCAAGCACAGAGATGGTGGTCTGCTGTTCCCAGCATTTTTAGCAATTCCCAATGGGCCGTAAATTGCAACCTACCTTATGAACATTAATCAGGTAGGTCAATTGCTACCCAATTAGGAATCGCTAAATCTGTCAAGGACCCATTCGTACATTGGGGTTTGCGATTTCCTAATAGCAAATTACAAAATGTGTTATTAGGAACTTTCAAAATAAAACCTACGTACATGTGGCCCTATAGAGTTTAACACTGGCATTCAGCATACATCTAATGACTCGATCATAGCTAGATGGGACTTTAATGAGAGATCAGTAGATACTATTGGGATCAGTGAAGGTGATCTGTAGAGGTATTTAGACTCAACCTTCGTCCTGCTTACCCTTATTTATAAAGCCACGGACCAGCTCAGCCCTTGAGGCGACACAAGGGATCAAGGGAATAGCAAATACATTTTGTGCAAGGCGTTTTGGGTGGCATTTCAATGTATCATTCTTTGAATAAATGTTTTATTTTATTTTGTCATAGGAACAACAATCACTAGATGGGAAATATGAACGACTAGTAAGCCATTGACATCGAATCACTGCATAAAAGGTTACTCTACGTATATAATGTGAGAAAACACATCTGGAAACTTAAAACAGAAAAAAATATTTGACATAAAATATGAAAAAAGTGTGCCTTTGTCCCAAAATACCGTCACGAACACATTTTACCTATGATCCAGGGCACCCAAAAAAACCCTAGACACTGTGTCCAGTGTTTACCACCCCAATCTAAGTCTAAAAAACGGGGTGATAACAATGACCAAAACACTTTCTCCGAAGGGACCAAAAGCATCAAGGCCACACCTGTGGTATAAACTATTTATCTTCATATCTCGAATATCTTTACTATCCACCGGCATCAACCCTTTCATTTTCCCCAAGACACCTGAATAGAAAACAAGAAACCACGTGAACGCTACTGAAACATCATTTAAGAAGCCCCTTTCTTACCCTATGTATGTGTGTGGTACACAGTAGGAGCAAGGGTCCTCTGGGAAGAAGTAAAAGCAAAACACTCATCAATTGCAAGATTTTCAGGTTTTAAAGGGCTGCACCCCCCAAGGTTTCCACAGATGAAAAGCCCAGCAATCTCATGTTTATATGGCCAATGACCAGGCCACATTTTATATTGATATCGAAAAAGCCTGAGATTTCTCACACGTCACCCATGCATGAGGGGCTAGGCTGTCTATGTGATACAGTGAAATGGCCACGTTTATTTGAAATTTAATGGCATGAAGGAGATCCTCTGTTTAGGAAAATAAGCCCTCACCCACAACTTGTGATATGCTTCCTCATAAAGCTTTTTCCACACCATAAAAACATTCTTATGTTTGGATGGGCTCGCCCAAGTAGGGTGCAGGGTCAGTAGTAACCAATTAATATCCCACATATATTCTGCTCTTTCTAATCGTGCCAGGCTAGCCCAGAATAAACTGATTCTGTAGGCTTAGGCCCTAGGCAATTTAGTCATAAACATTCCTGAAACATTTCTGTTAGAAATGGGGTCTCTAGTTGGCAGACGTATGCACCATGTCCAAGTAGGGACCATCCCTCTAGTCCAGGTAAGTGTCGTACCCACTAAAAGTTTACCTGTGCTCACCCTCTGGTAGCTTTGCACAGAGCAGTTAGGCTAAACTAAAGAGGAAATGTGTATTTGTGCACGCACACAGACTAACACAGTGAACACAGTGCTCCACACCAGTTTAGAAGTACAGCCAATACTTATCTGAGTAAAAGAAGACCAAAATGACGAAAATCCAACATACACAAGTCAATATATATGAATTTTGCAAGATTAAATCAAAATGTAGTGCTTAGAAATCAATAGCTCCAACTGGGGCTATCTGGGCGTGCTTGACAGGGACAAAACCAAAAGTTCAGTCCGACCGCGATGGAGCACGTGCCGGATACAGGAGTCATGCAGACCCACTGACAGTGCCTTGGATGAGTCTGAAATTAAAGACGATGTGAGGCACAGAGGAAGTGAGGCGTTGTGGATGCAGGTGATGCATGAGTTCCTGAAGGCAGTGCGAGGTTGTTGAAGCTTTAATGCTCGGGGATGATGTGGTGTGCAGAGGAGGTGAAGCAGCATTGGTGTCAAGAGCATGATGTGCTGATTCCAAGGCAGTGGTGTCAGAACCACTGTGCTGATGGTGCTGTGTCGGTTGGAAGCAATGCAGGGCCACGACTTCATCGCAGTCGGAATGGAGCATCACAGACTTTAGTAGGTGGTGTTCAAAACTCACACAAAGTCCGTAACAAAGTCAGGGCTGCGTTGAAAGTCGAGTAGTCGCATCGCGCACTCAGCGAGCAGTGTCCATGGCTTCTCTGCAGGCAGCAGCGACGCATCAATTTCGCAGGGATACGCCAGTCCCAAAATGATGCTTTGGAGCCAATGCGTCATTTTCTTGGTTGCAGCACAAAAATTCAATTCCAAGGGCCCAGGTCTGGATTTGGCACCATTTGACAGAGCAGGACTCACAGCAGAGGAGTCCAGGTGCTGGTAGCAAGATGCAGGTGAAGTCTTTGTTGTCCTTGAGGCTTCAGCAACAGGAAGCAAACCCAAACAAGCCCCTGAAGAACCTTTAGAAGCAGGATGTTGAGAGTAAAGTCCAAGTCCTCTCACTTCCAGTCAAGAAGCAGCAGGCAGCAGCCCAACACAGCAAAGCAAGTAGCAAAGTGGCAGTCATTCCTGGCAGCACAAAAGCTCCTCTTTCTAGCAGAATGTCCTCAGTTGAGAAGTGTTCTGAGTATATGGTGTCAGAGCTCCAGTACTCATACTCATTTTAGCCTTTGAAATAGGGAGACTTAAAGGAAAGGTCTTTGTAGTGCACAAGACCAACCTGCCCTTCCTGGCCCTGGCTCCAGGCAAACTACAGGGGGGTATCAACTCTTTGTGTGGGGACAGGCACAGCCCTATTCAGGTGCAAGTGTCAGCTCATTCCACCACTCTAGCTTGGGAAGGCTCATCAGCTTGGTGATGGGCACTGAGGATATGCAGGGCACGCTTCAGTTCCCTCTGTGCGTGTCTGTCTGGAGTGAATTCACAAAGCCCAGCTGTCACCCCACCCAGATGTGTATTCTAGGAACAGGCAGAGGCACAGAAAGGTTAAAGTAAGAGAGTGCTAACTTTCTAAAAGTGGCACTTTTAGACCTGCAAAGCTCTGGTCAAAAGAAGCATTATGCTAAAAACAGTGCTTTGTTTTCTGCAAAAAAAAATGAGTGTCAGAAAACCGCTCTCCAATGGGCCATGACTAACATCTTTTGTCATTTATATCCTGGCTGGGAGAAGGTGTCAAAAGGTAAAGAAATCCAAATATTCTTCAGAACCTCCATTTCTAATGATCACACTGTGGATAGTTTTACAAGTTAGTAAGGCCTGCCTGACCAGAATAGTATGCTTAGCAATCATATATTTCATTGCATTTTAAAATGGTAACTGAACTTAACTGCAATGTTAAAGACATATTTAAACACTGCCAGTTTAATAGAGTGATTGTGAAAGCTTTTGAGTGAGGGCCTGATGATTTTTGATTTTATTGGGCAGACGTGGCATTAAAAGAGTTTGAAGTCCACTGCTCTAAATGAACATGAATGAACATTTTGTTGATGGTTCCTGTCTTAGAAAGGAAGAAGGTGTTCTAGGTGCTGTTTACTCTGTTGTTACCATATGTTATGTGGTGGAGAGATGTAACCTGCCCACGGTGAAATCGTCCCAGGTTACCCGGCGCTCATTGCACTCACATGTGCTTGCATTCTAGTGACAGAAAAGACTGTTACTCTGTACACAGACTAAAACTATGTGTTTTGAATGACATATGATTTTGGGCTCCTTTGGAAACAAAGTGGACTTCTGACATCAGCAGGGCCTCCCAACAAAAAAGAGCAGCATGTTCAAAATCTTTTTAAAGCTTTACAATTACCTGAGAAGGTTGCTGGGTTAAGTATGCATCCCCCCCAGCACCCGTAATATGATGTTGCAAGAGGCAATATCTTAGCCGAATCGGCTACTAAAAATGCTGCCTCGTCTTCGGCTGCTGCTGTTGCCATGTATGTTGTGAAAATGGATTTGTTTTCTGGACCAAAGCTAAAGATTTGTCTCAATTAAGGGAGCAAGCCTCTAAAAATGAAAAGCTAGCCTGGATCAAGCAACAATGTAAAAGAGACCCTGAAGGAGGTGTGGAGAGACAGCACTGGGTGTGTTGTCAAACTGAAATTTCTACTCTCCAACCTCATCAGGTTGTATCAAGAAGTAGCTCATGTTAGTAAGGACCGCATGATAGGTGCCACTGCAACCCATTAGTATGTGCCCTTCTTTTCTTCTGTAGCACAAAGTTATTCTGAATCATGGGCCCCCTGACTGTCATTCAATGCTGGAAAAGCGATTACGGCCATCCCTGCTGTTCAACCTCCCCCTTGGGGCCCATTTTCCGCCTCCAGGTGGATCTAACACAGCTACCTAAATGTTCAAATTATTATTATGCACCCAATGTGGTCAATATGTTCCCTGGTTAGGTGGAGGCATACCCTTCTGCCTGGGTTGATGTTGTCACTGTTGCTAAACAATTTCTCATGGTCTTTATTCCTAGTTTCAGAATACCTATCCAGATTAGCAGCAACCAAGGGACTCAGTTTGTGTCCACAGTAGTACAGGGAGTTTGTATGGTCATAGGGATAGATCGTCATATCCATTGTTGAGAGGAGTAAAGGAATCCTGACAAATAAGATAGTTAAGATCTGTTTGGAGGCACAGTTAAAATGGTCAGATGCCTTGCCACCAGACATATTGTCTTTGACAGTGATCCCTTCCTAGATACTAAGCTATACCCATATAAAATGGTCATAGGGTGACCCATGACTTGCCCCTCAAATTTCTGTGCCATCTGCTAAATTTGATCTGCATTTGATTATGACGATTTGTTGCAATACTGCAGAATGGCTATACAGGGTCTCAAAAGTTTCCATTCTCCGGTTTGAGATACCTTGTCTGAGTGTTGGACGGAGGCCTACCATTCCTTTCAGCCCAACTGGGTGTATGTGCAATTGCACTGAGGAAGACTGATTGATAGCCCTGCTGGTGCAGCCCTTACCAAATCTAATCTTGCTCATCGCAAACACTGCTGTTAAATGTCGAGGCTTGGCAACTTGGATCCACTCTTTCCAGTGTAAGTGAGTTGGAGACAACAATGCTCCTGCGGCTGCTCCAAGGCCTGGGGCTGTTATCAAAGAAACTGCTGACACTGCCTCTTCCTCAACCACTCCTGTGCCTGCTCCCCACCACATGATGGTGCCCAAACAACCTCTCCTCGTTACTGCCTCTGTACATGGTAAGAAGCCTTCCCCCTTCTGGATATAGAATTCCTCTGTGGATTTGACCTGCTATCTTCATCAATGCCACGAGTATCTTGCCGATGGTGGGGTACAACCTTGCAGCTGAATAGGGAGTTATTCTCAAACTGAACTGGGCTAAAAATCACCTGGTATTAAACCGCCATTCAAGGTACTAGAGTATCTCCTACACATTGCTGCTTGAAAGTAAAGACAGATTGTTAACTCTTCTTGCTGAATTTGTACACACATGTCTGTCATTGAAGGAGTTCATATCCCTCTGATAGGAATGGCAAACAGTTTTAATAACACTTGCCTGAAGCTTTTCTATCTTGTGCATAGACTACCAGAACATGCTGGAATCTCCCCCTCTTCCTTCTCAGGCCTTGAAATGTTTAACAATCCTTTCAATCATAACATGCCAGACATGACTCATCTTGCAATGACTGAGCAAGGATTTATTTGTAAGGACCCAGAGGCAAATATCTGCAGTATCTTTGTCTAAAACTGTGAATGTGATTTAACTGTAGTGAACATTCCTTTCGAATCATTTCCCATTGAGTACCACCTTGCCCATGGACTGCTTTTTCTCAAGGGTCACCCCCAAGGAGATCATGTTATTTCATTTGTGAATCATAAGCTTACTCTGAGCTGCCTTTAGAATGGACTGCAACTTACTCTCCAGGGTTTATTTTTCCCACCAAAAGACATTTTGATAATCATCCAATGAAACAAAAGAGGGATAGGACGGCTGTTTCAGCTACTTCGGGGATTTTCTCTACTCTGATTCCCATGTAAGGTCTGATGTGGCTTTAAATAACATAAGAAGAAATGCAAAGATTTTATAAGAGATAGCAGCTTCCACTGCAATAGCTTTAGGATTAGTAACAGAACAACTAGCTGCTCATGCCAAAATTGTTATCGAAAACAAAATGACTTGCAGGTCCAGAAACAATGAAGACAGCGTACATTTCGCTAAACCTCAGAAGAGAGTTAAATTGTCCTCAATAATAATGCTCAAGAGTCCTGCCCAGTGTCTGCAGGAATACATAAGTGCTTGTGGCCTAAGAACATAAAATTGTTAAGGTACACAAGGAAGGCACACTCAAACATTTGTGAGATTTCAAAATCTCGTAAGAATTGCCGGCCATCTATTTCAGGTCATGCCCATGTTCCAGAACCTGATTGCCATCATCATACTCACAAAGGAAGGATCGGATCATTAGCTGTGTTCCTCCTGCCTTCTGGTTCTGTTCAGGAAACCCTTCTTACATTCATTGTTCCCGATCTAGGATGGAAAAAAAGCCAAATTGAAGACAACAAAAGTTTAAGAGCTGTAACACATGTGCGCCAGTGCCCATTACTAGACTTACAAGAAGTTTCCTTAATTTAAAGGTGTGGTCAACATCTGCAAAGTAAAAGACACTGAATGAGAAAACCAATAGACATTGTGAAGAATAAGTAGTCAATGTTTCCATATTGTAAATCTTGCTAGAATATGTTTCCTACTGTGAATCATGTTGAAGTGCAAGAAGATATCTAATGTTTTGAAGTTGTGAATCGTGTAGTTTGGTCACTATTGCTGTGTATAAGCATTCACTGTTTCTGTAGTCTAATTGCAACCAAATACAGATTTGCAAGAAGTCAGTTGTGAACTTGGGATTTTTCATGTTGTCCTCAAACCCAGAGAGATCATGGTATGTATGCTTACTCTTAGGATCATATTATAACATATACAGAGATTTACTACAGGTCAACAAAAAATAATAAGTGACCATATCGAAAGAGAGAGTTCAGACAAGTTGGAAAGGGGAAAAGCACAGGTACTGAGAATTACATTAGGAAGATAAAGTGTGTTAGAAAGTTCTTGATTATTAATCTAATATTGTACCTCTACCATTTACAGAACATTATCACACACCTTAAACCAAAGTTACCAACAGTAGAACTCATAGCCGAGATACCACGTGTAAGTCCAAGGAGACTGTTTAGCGTGGGCTAAAAGATGAGACGAAAGATCTCCTAGTGGAGGTAGTAAATCCACCTGAGTTATGTTCTGAGCTGATTGGTAAGGAAATAGAACTTGACCATCACCTTAATGAAAGATAAAATGATCAGGGTAGGTCTGTAAATAAGGTACTAACATCAGGGATAACTCTGAACCATTGCAAATTGTGGGAATTAAGGGACCCCTGAAGAAAGGCAATGCAGAAAAGACCAGAAACTGTGTTTGTGCTGTGGCAAAAAATGCCATTTTCGGAAGGATTGTACAGACAAACCCAAGAGAAAAGAAAAAGGTAATGGACCTGTGAAAACTTAGGCAGGAAACTAAGATACCCGGTTGCTCAGGAAAATAGCCATCTGGGTACAATAGTTTGTGAGGTTTCCCAAACCTTAGCTCAAACAAGCTCAGATCAAGGGTTGAGACATTTATATTTCTCAGTACACCTGAGAAGGGGGTCAAAACCATCAGTAAAAGTTGACGTGCTACTGCTTTTAGGAGCCATCATTGAACTTCCATGACAGAATTTGCTACACAACTTGGAGAACCCATGATTCTCAAGGAAGCACCAGAATTAGTAAAAACAATTGCAGCGAATTGTCATTAGGACCCATAGTTAAAACAATAAAATCCTTAATCCTAACTGTTTATGGCTCACATGTTTTGGATTTAATTAACACTCCACAATTTAAAGCCATTTTTGGAATCTCATGGCTTTAGAAACACAATGGAGAGATAGACTGGACTAATTTTCAGATAACTATGCATTCCCAAACTTGTAAAGAAAGGTTCCGAAGAACACCAATCATAAAGGACATAGTGTCTTGTGCCATTGAAGATGTACGAATGATTCTCCATTGCTATGAAGACTGTATGAATGTTTTTGATAAAAGTCAAGGTAACCACTCTTCCTCCTCACCAGACCGTTCATTGGTGAATAGACCTGCAGCCAGGCTTGCACAATCCCTGTAGTCAAATCTACACTCTAACTAAAATGGATAATTTGCATTTACTTCAACATCTTGATGAGGATCTGGAAATAGGCTTTATTTTTTTTTTTTTTTAAGTTTAAAGAGGATTTTATTGAAGAATGAAAAAAGTTGCAGTACAATAATAATATACATATATGATAAAAAATACATTATAAATCAGATCAGAGCAATGGAAGAGGTAGAGATGGAAAGAGAAAGAAGAAAAGAGGGAAAGAAAAAGGGATATCATCAAAAACATATTACAGCAATATATTAAATAAGTGGTAGTATAAAGAGCAAATATGATTTCATAATACAAGAATTATTATGTAACAAGAAATAGAGCAAATTGGTAAAGTTACCTATAATAGTACTATCAGAAATATTAACAAGAACAAAAGCATCAAGGAGGTTTAGATACTTCTTCTCTGCAGGGGTTGTGTAAGGGAATGGATTGGGCAGACACATTTAGAAAAGAGGTAACGGGTAGCCATAATAGGTCTCTTTTAATCGCAAGGGAGATAGGATAGACATATGCTCTATCTAGCCTATGGTTATAACAAACTCCATACCACCATGCTTGATAGGAAATAAGGGAAGTATCTTTCCAAGCTTTCGTGATTTGTTGAAATGCCACAGCAAGAAGGAGGTCAACAATGGAGGTATCAGTGTTGGAGGGGGACCATATTTGTGAGAGACTCCCAAGAAAAATATGAGAAAAAGAAAGGGGGAAATTGGTAGAAAAAATGGAATTAATTTGTCGCCAAACTTTGCCCCAAAAAAGGTGAACAGCAGGGCAAGAAAACAACATGTGGTTAAGATCAGCCACTAAAGCCGAACAGGACCAACAGCTGGACGGGATAGAGGGGTCAATGAGGTGCAGTTTGGATGGGGTAATTAAAAGTCGATTGTATATAAAAAATAGCGTTTGGGTTGTGTTCGCCGCTCTAGATGATTTCCTTATTTTGATCCAAATGTTATCCCAAGTAGTAAGAGGAAAACAATCCCCTAAATCTGATTCCCAGGCACATTCCACAGAAGATTTCGTTCGATTAGCAGACGTATCTCGTAATTTTTTATAGATTTGAGAAGCCGACGGAGAAGAGTGCAAAGATGGTAAGGAAATGAGAGAGGAATTGTGTTGAATGGAAGTATCCGTAAGGGCATCCAAAGTAGTCTGAGCCGCCGATTTTAATAGAATATATTTAGGGTGAGAAGAAAGAGGGAGAGAGAAACGATCCTGAAGAACAGAAAAGGAGATAAAAGAACCATCATGAAAGAGTTGATGAGTCCATTTGAGACCTAGGGAGAGCCAATCGTTCCAAAAGATAGATCTATTTTTAATTTTGATAAGAGAGTTATACCAAATAGGGGACTGTAAAAAACGAGCACGGTCGTCTAGGTTATGTAAAATAATGGGTTGAAAGGTCTTACAAACATGCTGGAGAATAGGAAGAGAAAATTTCTTTGGAGCTTGTGACAATGAAACAAATTCTTCAAACGTAAAAGGTTGAAAAAAGGAAGATTCAACCTCTACCCATAGAGGACAAGAAGAGGGGTCGGAAGTATGATCAGAAATGAAAAAAGCAGAATGAGCAAGGAAAAAGGAAGTATGATACGACGAAAAATCAGGAAAGTTAACACCACCTAAGTGTTTAGGAGATTTGAGTCTAGAGAAAGACATTCTGGCCGTTTTGTTTTGCCATAAAAATTTAGATAAAATGGAGTAGATATTCTTGTAATAGAACTTAGGAATGTGAACCGGAAGGTTTGACAAAAGAAATAGAACTAAAGGAACCAGCATCATCTTGATAGAATCTAGTCTACCCCACCAAGATAGGAACAAAGGATGCCATTGACTCGTAGAGGTAGAGAGAGCAGTAAGTAAATTTTTAAAGTTCAAAGCCACTGTGTCCTTAATAGAAGGTGTAAACCAAAGACCAAGATATTTGATTTTGTTCGGGCTCCAATTAAAGGAAGAAGTTAAAAAATCGGCATGAAAACAAAACTTATTAAGAGGAAGAATTTCGCACTTGTCCACATTAAGCTTATAACCAGACACTGATGCATAGTTCGAGACTTCTGATAAAAATGCTGGAAGAGATGTATGGGGATTCGAGAGAAATAATAAAATATCATCTGCGTATGCGGAAATCTTTAACTGTGTAGAACCATACGGGAAACCAGAAATATCAGCGTTCATACGAATTTTAGTTAAGAAGGGTTCTAATGCTAATATAAATAAGAGTGGGGACAGCGGGCATCCCTGTCGAACTCCTCGGAGAAGCGGAAAGGAAGAGGAAACAAGGCCATTAGCTAGAATGAAGGATGTAGGAGAAGAATAAAGCATTGAAACATAAGAAAGAAACTTAGGACCGAAACCAAACCAGGAAAGGGAGGAAAAAATAAATTGCCAATTGACTCTATCAAAAGCTTTCTCAGCGTCCAATGCAATAGCTGCCAAGGACGACTTATGAGAGTGCGATTTACTTAAAACATTAAAGAAGAGACGGGTATTATCAGATAAGTGACGTCCTTTGATAAATCCACATTGTTCTTTGGCAATTAATTTTGGGAGAATTTTTTCTAAACGAAGGGCAAGGATCTTGGCAAAAATTTTGTAATCTAAATTAATTAAGGAAATGGGCCTATAGTTCTTACAAAAGGAGTGATCTTTACCATCCTTGGGGAGAAGACAAATAAGGGCCTCCTGAAAGGTACCTTCTGATCTTTGGGAAGTTATAAAGGATGAGAATAGATGGTGAATCCTAGGAAGAAGTAAGGTGGAGAAATGGGAGTAAAATTCTATAGTAAACCCATCAGGGCCAGGGGCTTTACCCCTCTTCAGAGTTTGGATAGCCTCCAAAATGTCATTACGGGTAATGTCAGCCTCTAAAGGGGAAAAATCAACTTCTGAGGAGGAAGGTGGGGCAATGGACGATAAATAACGAGTAATTTCGGATACAGTTGGAGAGGCATCCGGAGTATATAGACGCTGATAGAAATCCGTAAATTCGGCCAAGATATCTTCATCCTTATGGACCTTAACATTAGCGGAGGTAACAATAGATTCAATTTTGGTGCGTTCCTTCCTGACTTTGAGGTATCTAGCAAGAAGATTACCGGCTTTATTTTGGGCAGTATAATACTTAGCACTAGACTTAAGTAAAAATAGATTGGCAGAATCAGTGGAAATTTTGTTAAAGGAGAGCTTAGCCTTAATAAGATTATCTAAGTCGGATTGCTTCTTAGAAAGGTAAAAGGAGTGTTCTAATTGTTTAATTTGTGTGTTAAGTGATTGGGCTGATTGAGAGGCTTTACGACGCTTGCGGGCAACAAATGTAATAATGAAGTCTCTAGAGGCGGCTTTAAAAGTGTCCCAAATAAGAGAGGGAGTTAACTGAGGTGAGTCATTTTCTACAAAAAATGAAGAGGCAAAATCCATAAAAGCTGGTGGAAATTGTGGGTCCAGTAAAAGAGAATTATTAAACCTCCATCTCCTAGTGCCTTTCACGGGGGGGAGTAAGTCCAGGCTTAAGGAGACTGGAGCATGATCAGAAATTAGGATAGAACCTATGTCTGAGTGAGTAATTAGCTGAGTGAGGGCTTTGGAAATGAAAATATAATCTAACCGGGACTGGGAAGAGTGAGGGGGTGAGTAGAAGGTATACTCTCTAAGAGTAGGATGGCAGAGCCTCCACGAATCAACAAGGGCTCTTTGGGAAATAATGGATGTAAACAGAGAATGCATGTGGGAAGGGGAGAATCTAGAGTCAGATCTTCTATCCAAAAAGGGATCTACAACCATATTACAGTCCCCACCCAAAATTAGATAATCATCGGTGACTTGCATAAGTAAGGAGAGAATATGGGGCCAAAAGACTTTGTCAGGAACAGTGGGAGCATAAATATTAATAATAGTCAAAGGAATTTTATTAATCAGCAAAGAAACTGCTACCCACCTACCCTCTGTATCGTTATCTTGATTGACAAGCTGAACATCTAACTTCTTATGGCATAGAATGGCAACACCATTGCGCTTCCCAGAACCAGGAGAGGCAAACACATGACCAACCCAATTGCGACGTAATTTAGGAATTTCAGTATCTTTAACATGAATTTCTTGTAGTAAAACAATATCCCCTTTTAAATTTGCTACATGAGATAAAACTCTTTGGCGTTTAATAGGTGACCCAAGACTGGAAATAGGCTTTATGGTATCATCTCGTTATCCAGCTTCATTGCCATTGTTTTTGTGCCAGAAAAAAAGGGAGGAGTTAGGTGCTGTATAGATTACAGTCAGTCAGTAAAACTTAATTTTGGCTATGAGCCATAAAAGAACATAAGACAAAGCTTGCAATAAACAAATAAAATATGTAATATGAAATTTGCGATATAATAAACATTAAAACAACTGATACATCCTTTCTACTAAACAGGCTCCGTGTGTTTTGAGCAAAAAATGCATATAACACAATGGGAGATATTAAGCAATAAATCAAGAAGTGCCGGGTATCTCCTTGACTGGTGGTGTTCATTAACAGAATTGCACAACAAGCTAATCCTGTAACTGCACATCAAGCAGTGAATAAGTGAATACACAATAAAATAGGTTGCCCACCAGCCAAAGATTAAAATATATAAATACTCTAAAAGAGGTCCTGTGTTGTTTTATAAGTATTTCATATTCTTTTCTCTACCAATAATTGCAATTACCGTTTTACAGATTGCCACTATACACATTTTCATGTACCTTGCTCTTCACACAACCATCAGAAATAGAGAGAGCAAAAACCATCAATCTGCATGTATTTCAAGATCCTGACAGCTTCTTTATACTCCGTAGTTCCCCATATACCGGCATAGCAGAATAATCTAGCACCTCCTATAGGTCACATAGGCTGGGCAGACGAACATAATATGCTCAAAAGTTTCCTTTGTGTCACCATAGCCTGGCACTGCAGCTTATCGACCCATGGCACTCGCACCCACTTAGCAGTAAAGGCTTGGAGGGGCAAGGTTCCATACTGCAATTGCAAATACAATCATCTAGCTAGTGTGGGTTCCATTTCATCCAGAAAGTCCTCCTTTTTAAAGCAGTGCTTAACTATAAGAAAGGCATTTGTTAAAGTTCCATGCCTTGACTGACAGTGTAAGAGAGTATCTCTATATTGCCAATTTGCAGTTTTGATGAGTGATTTGGAGATAGCCTCATCCTGGCCAGGAGTACTCCATAAGTCATGGAGGCCAGTCTCTGTCAGTGTACCCTTCAGGTGCATAAGCCATGGAATTCTACAAGAGCCCACTCGAGACAAGATTTTCTCTAGCCCTTGATTATAGGCAAATAACTCTGGGGTAGCCCACACCCTCCTCCAATAAAGTAAGGGGCACAGTGTCAGCCTATTGGTGTGGTCTCTATTCCCAAAGTCCAACCTAAGTGGAAGGATTAGAATGCTTACAGTTACACCCACCTGCTGACGCATAATCGACTTTCCACGACTAACAATGGGGTCGCAACCAGATGCACCCACAACCCTGCACCACAGGAGTCTGTCTCCAAGGCTTGAAGATTATAAATCCGTACGGCTGGCACCATGGGATGGTACTGTGTGCTGCGTGACAACTTTAGAATACGTCCCACCACTTGCTCCAACTTTAATCGTCACTGCATAATGTGAGTTTGCCACCATGTTCAGTCAGTGTGAAGCCTAAATACACAAATGTGCACACACATTCCAGCAGGGCCCCTGCTACAATTAGATGAGTCATAGTCAAATACCCAGATTATAGGGCCCTTAACAAAATCACATTAAAAATGCTACCATTTAACTTTGGTTTCAACTCTGCTTGACCAAGTTAAGACTGTTAGTATTTACACAAAGTTGGACCTCCAGGGTGCTTACCATTTAATACAAATCCGAGAAGGTGACAAGTGGAAAATTACATTTTGAATTAAATTTGACATTCACATATACTTCATTATGCCTTTCGCACGTGTAAAACATACCTACAGCCTCACAATACTTCATACTCTTAGTATGAACATTTACAATACATATGAACAATCCTCCAGATATTGCATGAGAATCATTTGTATGCAAAGTTGGAGAAATGCACTGTCCACGTGCAGGAAGTGAAGTTCCTTAGTTATAAACTCTCTCCAGCAAGAGTTCAAATAGCACCTAAAAACGTAGAGGCAATAGTACAATGGCAATCCCCTCAAAGTATTAAAGATGTACAAAGCTTTCTAGCATTTGCCAACTTCTATTAAAGATTTATAGATATTTTCTCCAACATAATTGCTCCAATCACTAAGCTTATTTGATAGGTAACAAAATTCCAATGGGGAGAAGAAGCCAAACAGGCCTTTTGTCAAGTAAAAGAGAAATTTGTACAAGCTCTGTCTTATGGCATGTAACTATTTCTAGTTGAAGCTGATACTTTCCTAGTAGCAGGAGGAGGGGTCTTGTCACAACAAGAACTGAAAATAGGGAAATTACAGCCTGAGAGTACTTTCACCACAGCCTAAATCCAGCTTAGGTGAACTATTCAGTGGCAGATCAAGAACTTTAACCATCAAAAGGGCCTTTGAGGAGTGGAGACACTATCTCTTGGAGGGCTTACATACAGTAACTATCCTAACAGATCTTAGGAATTTACAGTTTCTCAGGTCTGCCCAAGCACTATCAGTCCACCAATTAGACTGGACCCAGTTTTTCTAACAATTATGATTTTCTAATCCAATTCTAACCTGAGCGCAAGGATGGGAGAGCAGAGGACCTCTCCAGCTGTGATTATGCAGCCACAGAAGTAACTAGTGATCCACTGTTACACTCAAACAGATAGTAGGGGCACTCATTCGCCATGTAGATTTCCCAACATTGGTACGAAATGAGCAAGAAACAAGTGAAGTACAATTTACAGTACAACAACACAAGGGAGAAAAGATGCTTGACTTAGTTTACATTAAGAAAGCTCTATTCATCCCGACACACAATTGCACACTCTAACATTGAAATGGTTTATTCCAGTGGCATATCAGGACACTCTGGGGAAAAGAAAACAATAGATATTTTACAGCGATATTTCTGGTGGCCATCCATTTACATGTGCGCAAAGAGATTAGTGGAAAGCAGCTTTTTGCACCCATGAACACAGTTCTCACCAAGCCCCTGCTGGTTTCTGGTTACCACTTCCAGTACCACCCAGGCCATGGCATACTGTGCCATTAGATTTCATGGTAGAACTACCAACGTCCCAAGAGAATTACACCACCATTTTAGTCACTGTGGACCACTTAACTAAAATGGCACATTTCATGCCTCTTAAGGCCCTATCCATATCCAAAAGGTTATCCACAGCATTTCTGCAAGCAATTTTACACCTGCATGGATTGCCATCTGTTCTTATCTCATGCCGGAGGCCACAGTTTATCTACAAAATCTAGAAATCCCCCTGCGATCTTATGGTAATGGAAGTGTCATTGTCCTCTTGTCACCATCCTCAAATAGATGGGCAGACTGAGAGAGTGAACCAATGAATAGATCAGTATTTATGTTGCCAGTTACTTCAATCCGACCATGATATGGCAGAGGCTTTGTGGGCAGATGAGTTTGCTTATAATAATGCAACAAATGTATCTTCTGAATATTCACCATTTTATTTTAAATACAGTTTTCACCCGCGCATGTTAGATGTGGATTCTGTTTCAAACTCATTGACACAAGCAGTTCACAGTTTCCTTGAACATTTACTCCAAATTCACAAATCAGCACAGAATAATCAAACCTTAGCTAAACAAATATAAAATCAGTGTGAATAAACAATGTAGATCTAGCCATGACATGAAAGAAGGTCAATTTGTGTGGTTATCAACAAAACATATCTGTTTGAAAGGGCCACTTACATTTCAATCATGGTTCATTGGACCCTTCAAGATTATCAAGAAAATAAATGATAGCTGAAAAATTAGATGTGGCTATTTCATTGTCCATTCACCCAGTGGTTGACATGTCACTGTTAAAAGCAGTTTCCAATAATATGCATACTTCACCTCGACACCAATAATAATTATCGATCATCCAGAATACGAGGTCAAGACGATGCTTGTTTCCAACAGAATACGAAACAAGCTGTACTAACTGATAGACTGGAAAGGATTCAGTCCTGAAGATCAGACCTGGGAACCAGAGGGACATCTACATGCACCACGTCTTCTGTGATTTTTTCTTGAAAGAAACTCGACTAAGCTTAAACTCATGGGTGGAGCCCTCGGAGGGGTGTACTGTTGAGCCTGCAAGACAAGCATCATCAAAGCCAGCATACATTCCGCTAATCCACAGAAGAGCAAAATTGCCCCACATAATGGAGCTCCAGAGTCAGGCCCAATATCTGCATGAATACCTAAGAGCTGGTGGCCTAAGAAATATCATGGTTAAGGTACAGACAGAAGTCACGTTCGACATCACATGATATTTCCAAATTGCGCAAGAACTGATTTCCATCTTGGGCACTGCCATTATTTAAGGTCATGCCCATGGTCCAGAACCTGTTTGCCATCTGCATACTTATTGAGGCAGAACCAGAGCATCAACTGTTCTCTTCCTGCCTTTTAGTTGCATCCAGGAGCCCCTTCTTCCACATGTCCTTCCTGATCTAGGAAGGAAGAAAAGATAAGTTGAAGATAACAAAAGGTTAAATGTGGTAACCCGCTTGTGCTACTGTGCAGGTTTTAGTAGACCTACTTGATGTTTTCTTGATTCAAAGGTATGATCGACACCCTGCAAAGCAAAAGACATTGATTGAGAAAACTAATAGACATTGTGAAGAATAAGAACTCAATGTTTTCATATTGTGAATCTTATTAGAGTATTTTTAATACTGTGAATCATGTTGAAGAGCAATAATGTATTTCATGCGTAAAGTTGCAAATCATGTAGGCCAGTTACTATTGCTGTGTATAAGCATTAATTGTTTTCTATAATCTAGTTGCAACCCAAGAGAGATTTGCAAGAAGTCAAATGCAAGCTTGTTTTTTTTTTGTGTTATTCTTGATCCCAAAGATCTGCTGGTATGTATGCTTGTTCTTAGAAGCAAAGTAAAACATATATATAGATTTGCTGGAGATCAACCAAGAATAAGGGCATTCTCTCAGCGGTATACAGAGGAGACAATATTGAGAGAAAGAGAGAGTTGCAACCTGGGAATCATCCTGGACTCAGAGCTCAAAATGGACTGCCAGATCAACTCTGTCTCGTCCTCCTGCTTCCACACCCTCCGCCTCCTACGTAAGACCTTCAAATGGATATCCCTCGAACACAGAAAGACCGTCACTCATGCCCTGGTCACCAGCAGGCTCGACTATGGCAACGCACTCTATGCCGGAATAAACAAAAACCTCACCTGCAAGCTACAGAACATCCAAAACGCCGCCGCAAGACTATTCCTAAACCGGCCAAGAAACTGCCACACCTCCCAGTACCTGTGCACACTCCACTGGCTCCCCATCGAAGCTAGAGTCACCTTCAAGATGCTAACCCACGCTCACATGGCCCTCCACGACACCGGACCAGCATACCTGAACAGCTGACTCAAATTCCACGCACCCCAAAGGACCCTACAGTCAGCCCAGCTCTCCTACGTCGTGGTCCCCCCACACCAGAAAGACCAGATCGGGAGGCCGCTCCTTCTCCTTCCTCGCGGCTAGAGCCTGGAACGACCTTCCGCTCCACCTCAGACAGATAACATCGCTCCCCATCTTCGCAAGAAACCTCAAAACCTGGCTCTTCAACAGACCCCCTCCTTGATGGACTGGAACCTGTGACCCCCCCACCCCCCCAGCGCCTTGAGACCCTTACGGGTGAGTAGTCACGCTTAACAAACACCTGATTGATTGATTGATTGATTGATTGATTGATTGATTGATTGATTGATTGATTGAGTGAGTGAGAAAGGGAAAAAGCACAGATATGGAAAAGGACATTAGTGAGATGAAGAGTGCTTGAAAGTTCTTGATTACTAACATATGGCTCCTCTTCCATTTACAGAGCTTTATCACATACCCCAAACCAGAGCTATAGGACAGCAACAGAGGAACTTATAGCAGAGATACCACGTGTAAGGTGCAGAAATACTACAATGAATTTGTCTAAGGAGCCACTTTCTCTTGAGTGAGAGAAGGTGGTTCCTTATGCAAATTCGGTGTAGTCCTATTTAAGAGCTGTTATAACACTGTACTCATCTTTAATCTTTTGAATTCAGTCAGAACAAATGATAATATTAGTGCTCATAAACTAATTTGACTTTCACTACTAATTCAAACAGTGTTTTGGCACTACAGGTTTCTGATAATCCTTATATCTATGTCACCTGTTAGTATCAACGGCATACTGAAGAATTAGCAAAATGTTAGCCAGAAGGAAGTGATAGGTTGCTGAACCTTTCTTGACAAGTAACTTTCACAAATTAACTGAAGAATGAATATTTCTCCAGCCCCACAGTCTTGTCAGATTTGATTTGCCTTTGGGTTAAAGCTGAAACTGTGGATATTTAATTCAACATCAACCCAGCAGTTCAAAGGTCTACATCATGTTAAACACACCAATTTCAGTGGAACATATTTATGCAGTTTAGCACAAGCACTCTAGCATAAATAGAACTCTTAAAGCGAGTTTTTTTTGTCATCCACTCCCCGTTACCCAGCTGTTCTTCAGTCTCTCTCTATGTGTTAGTTGTAGGATAGGCAGTAGTCTGAAGCAGTTGGGAGCCACCATTTCAGACTCACCTCGCTCCAGCGAGATCTTATAAGTTACTGCTTGACACTTTAGATCCCTTTCTGCAGATGGTACTGTATTAATTGCATTAACTGCCGGAGGGTTACAGAGACTATTAGATCTTTTTATCGATTTTATGAATGGCCTTCATTTGTCCATACATTTTTCAAAGTCACATGTGATGAAATTTGGCCCGCCTAAGACAAAAACCATGAAATTTATAGTAGAGGTTCCCAAGATTAGCCAGGTCGATAAGTTTTGTTATTTGCGTGTTCAATTGGACTCTTGTCTTCATTGGCACTCACTAATAAATGATAACGTTACGTCTGTCAATAGGGCTACTTATAGTATAGGAGACTTTTCTCGTCGGTTAGGGCATACCCCCATAAAGACTGTTCTTGAACTTTTTAAGGCTAAATGTATCCCAATAGTCAGCTATGGTTGTGGTATATGGGGATACGGGACTGTCACACCAATCCAAATAGCTGAAAATAAATTCCTCAGGGGGCTCTTAGGGGGTCCCACAAAGTACATCTTCTGAGGTTGTCTATGAAGAGCTGGGCATGGGTTATGTTATCGACAATATTCATCTCTGCCCTCTGCTGCTTTGGTTCTTGGTTTGGACAAATGATGAGTTAAGATTTAACAGATTGATTGTGCAAGATTGCATGAATCTGGACAACTCATCACAGATCCGCTGGATGACTTAAGTTTTTTCCAACATAAACATTTTAGGGAGACTTGAACTTCATACTGATCCAAGTTGTACTGTCAAAACTGACCATAGATGGGTTAAACAAGCGCTTAGAGATAAGATGGCAGCAGAACGTGAGGCAATAGCTTTTAATAAGCAATCAGCACGTCAGATGATACTGGTGAAAACTGTAAGTGGTTTGGAGCCTTAGCTTACTTTGGACATGCCCTGCTACCATTGACGATTATTGACTTTTTTTAGGCTTAATTTATTTCTGTGTCGTCTGCCCGCTCATCAATGCTGTTTTAAGGATTTGTTTTTGCCTTTCTGTGAATACAATATTGTCTCTATTAGTGACACCCTGCATATCGTTATGATCTGCCCAAGATATATCTATTTGTGTTGTAAATTTATACGCCCACTTCTAATGTTCATGAATTATAATCAAGTGAGACCTGCATTATTGTTTTTACAGTTTTTAACTACTTGCACAGCATGCTATTTTGTATCATTTTATCTTTCTGGTGTTTTAAAACAAGTCAAACTGTAATTTGTGAGGATGTCGATATTTAAGAAATGTATCATATTGTGTTTGACTTTTATCATGTCGATATTTATGAAATGTATCATATTGTGTTTGACTTTTATGATTTTACTTTTAAAATCGAATAAAGTACATTTTGATTGATTGACACTTCAGATTACTTTCTACCAGTCAAAAGGGGAGGGGGTGCAATTGTAGAGACTGAATGCTGCCTTCACCTTCCCAACACTTGCTGTAGTATACATGAGCAGATTGATAACAGGATTCAAAAGATTAAAGATGTGTATATTGTTGAAACAACATAATTCTCTACAACCAGATTGCTGATGTGGACATTTCTTCTTTATGAACTGCTATGTAGAGTGTATAATTATTCAGTGATGCATGTCTTCCTAAGCACTTAAAAGACAAAGTGGAGGCACTTTAATTATATGCCAAATGCACGTTTGCATCCACTGTACATCTTCATAACCTGGTACAACATTGACAATTGGTGCATTGCCTTTAAAAGACTTTAAGATTGTAACGATTCTTAAGTTGTATGTATGCCCAGGCTTCTCTTTGATACAATCCGTCATTAAAACATAACAATAATTCTTTTGGAGAGCTTGGATGTCAACTGGTATTTTAAAGACTGTGGGTGTTTAGCACAATAGGATTCTGTGTTCTCTTTTGAGTTTCTGAAAGGTCAATATAAGATACAAAAACCTAAGAACACTCCTGATCTGAGTCTTGGATGTTATCTCAGTCAATAGTTATGCTCTCAGAAGAACTGCTCCATGAACTCACTTCCTGCTGTCTTATAGAGAACTGTATACACAAAACAAAATCAGGTGGTTGGGAGATTTAAACACATCTTTACCTATGCATGAGGTACATTTTACTCAATAATCATGACCTTATATTTGTTTTAGTAAGGATTGAACACAAACATTTTTTAAACTTTCACATTAGGTGCGATAAAAGAAAGGACAATCCACATTCAACTCGATGGATATACAGTGAAAAATATTTGAAAAACACGTGTGAAATATGAAAAGATAAATCAAATATACATTGTGATAACGCAAAATTTATACATGAACTAGGCTAAAATTGCTTCTTCTCCAATGCAAGATTTTGCAAGACCAGGGCATTACATTCACAGATAGTGCGCTTAGTACAGGAGCGTATAAAGAGTTCAGAGGTATCTAATATGGGCTACCAGTAGTTTCTTTAGACAAATAAATGTATACGTCCATATTGATACTAGTTGAACTAGGATCCCCTATTGATCCCGGTCTATGCGTTTCTAACCCACACTTTCTTTGGGGTTCGCTTCAGGATAAGGGTTTGGTGAATTCTTAGGGGGCACGACAAAAGGTTTGATTCCGACTTATCAGTTGTCGAGGTTATTAAGGATTTGTACTTGTGCACCAAATCAAAGGAGCAGGACAGGCTTTTCTGGATTGCTCCTGTTGTTCTGCGAGTCTCTGTTATTTTTATTTGTTTAGAAGTGGATTCTGGAGTCCAGTGTGATTCAAAAGTTTGTTAGGGCTCCCTCTGGATCACATCGTCCTCTCGCCACATGGATGAGGGCCAAACCCCCCTTTTCACACAGTCTTATAGAGAACAACAGCTTTATGTCTGTTACCATAAGTCCTCTGCTGTTACAAGATGACATACGCTCAGCTCCGGATAAAGCCTATCTTGAGAAGATTTTCACGGCTTGGACAAGAGTCTTGAGTCCTGATTTCAAATGTTCACTCCCACCATTGATTTGTAGTGTTTGATAGTGCCAGACTTAACCTCAATTTATAATCTGTTGTTCGAGAACTGGCCTTCTATTTGTACTGGAAGCCAATAAGAATGGGACTTTGGAGTTGGAAACTTAATATATCTGCTCAGCTCCAGCATTGATCGAGGAACCTTAGATGACATGCTTTAGTCCTACAATAAAAGAGCTGGACAGATCTGGCCTAGCTGTTGGTTGTACTCTGCCCATATCCCATATGTGTGTTTTGGTTCACGCTGTACCGACTTCTCTAAGTTTAACAAGGCAGCAACAATATTTGTTATTTCAAGGTTTTTTAGTAGCCAAGAAATTGAGCTTGAAACTTTGAACAGCCAAACACTGCCCTTCCTTCGAAGATTGGATCAAAGCTCCTTTACTGGTGTGTAAGTATGGATGTATAATATACTATAAATGTCATAAATTGGATAAACATGATGAGATATGGAGTAATGTCTGTGAGTTATATGCTTAAGTACCCTAGGAGGAGCTTTTGCTAGATTCTATTTCATTTTCTTGTCTATTGTTCTGGGATTTCCCCCCATTACTGCTTAATCTCTGTCCTTTACGTCTACTCGTTTAGCTGTGAATCAAATCCCTCTCCTGTTTACTTGAACATTGCATTACCGTTGATGTAAGATCATGGTGTTATAGAAGCAGTGCCTACCTGCTACATATAACCATAGCAGGAGGTTAACAGGCTGCTGACGAAGGAGGGAATGCCACCATTGTAATTAGTATCTTGGTGGCCGGTGAAGATGAAGATTCCTATTGGGGAAGGTACAGGGTACCTTCGCCAACGTAATAATCAAGACCTTAGGGGCATATCAGCAAGGCGATGCGATAAAATTATCGCCGCTTTAGCGTCCGTTTTCGGACGAAAAGCGGCGATAATTTTATCGCCCTATCAGCATGGACATGCTAACGCGTGAATCCATGCCTTAGCGCCTGTTTCCTGAACTCCCAGCTTTGCATCTCTAATGAGATGCAAAGTGGGCGTTCCTCCCCAAAATAACTGGAGAAATGTCGCTAACCGACATTTCTCCAATTATCAAGGTGTACGCTAACATGCAGAGCGAAAAGAAAAGTAGCGCTAACAGCGGTTATCGCTACTTTCCTTACACCTACTTTTATTCTGATTTAGCCATCTAATCCAATGGGAGGTGGATTACATGGCTAAATCCACCCTGTCCTATCAGCAAGGTATCGCCGGTCGCAGTGCGATTATCGCTGGATTTCCAGCGTTAATCGCACTGTTTTGTGGCTAACGCATGGATTTCTATCGCTTGGGCGATAAGCGTTGCTGATAGCACGCTATCTCTGCGATAGAATCCAGCGTTAGCCTGCGATAATTATCCTAGCGCTAAAAGCGCTGAGCGATAATTATCGCAGGCCCTTGCTGATATGCCCCCAGTTTTTAGGTCTTGTATGAGACATTTTGTTAATGTACAGGGGGCTTACAGCATGCCCATTTCTTACCATTGATTATATCTATACCTTACAAGTGCAATCCTTACTCCTATGGGTTGGCATCATCATCACTTTTATTTGTCTGCTTCTCTTTGGTCAGTGCATGCTGACTTGACTCCCTCTCCGTGTGTCTGACTCTTCCCAGGAGCATAGCCGAAGTGCTGCTTTCTTGCTCAGTGTCCTTCCACTACTTGCTTTTTTGGACATACTTTCCTCTTATTGTGGAAACACTCCTTATGAGGGCATGTTGCTTGTCCCCTCCTGCCCTCCTCCTGCTGTCCTCAGTGTTGCTTGCTCCCTCCCTCCCCCCTCCTGGTATCTGTTGTGTTCCTTGTGCCCTGTTGCCATCCTCCAACTGCCCCCTCATGTTGCTTGCCCCTTCCCACCCTCTTCCCACTGTCCATGTTGGTTCCATCCCCTCCTGCATTGTGCTGCTTGCCAAGTTCCCCTTCCACATTGTGATGCTTACAGCATCTCTCCCGCCTTGTGTAGCTTGCCACACTCATCCTCCCAGGAAAATAAAAGTGCTATGACATGGTCAGCGCAGGCTGTGTATCATAGGGCCTTTTTTTCTCTAACTTTCAGCCATGCTGCATAGCACAAATGGGTAAAAGAAATTGGCAAAGCCAACCTATTGGCTCTGCCAATGCTTGTTCATTTTACGGATCCACAGGCAAGACCTATTGAATTTGCCAATGCTTCTTCATTTTGCAAAGCTACAGGTATTGCCTTCACACCCGTGCTCCCTAAGGACATTTTGTGTGGAAAAACACAGCCATTACTGGACTAGCAGTTCTCACATTAGTGCTTCTTAGCGTCTGATTTACAAAACTTTAAATACTGTGGGTCTGAATTAGAGTTTGGTTGACGGGTACTTCGCCACAGTGTGACGGATACCCCACCTGCCTTATTACATCAGACTCTCCAACTCACATGGTGCCAATGTGTGGCATACTGCTAGGGCCGGATTCTTGTCTAACCAATTATCTGCAAGAACCCTCTCAGGTCGCCAGGATCTTTTTACTTGCCAAATAGCGTAGAGGGAGTAAACACAATTATCAGAATATAACTGCCGCAATTTGACATCATTAAAGGATAGAGGACTCAGAATCTAGAGTTTTCGAGATTTTATTATGAGCAAGAACATCTGAACATAAAGGCACCTCAATACAAGGCACAAAAGATAAATGGGCACTAACACAAACGCTAACCTACGAAGGATTCGCATTCGACTAAAAATAAAAAGAATTACAGATTCTAAAAGCATCAAATAAAGAATCGTTATACTGATATCAATTTTCGGAATCATTAGTCAAAACATTTCTGTCCCTACTCTATTCTAAAGTGGCATCCTTACTTAGCATTCCCTCCCAAACCAGAGAATTCATAGGAAAGGTGTCAGAAGTGAAACTTCCTAAGAAGTCTTCACTTAGTGAGAGCTCGATCTTTGATGCTCCTTCTAGCTTCCCGCCTAAACCTCATCTGCTCAACCCACGGGAGTCTGTCCCTAATACAAAACCCCAAAATCGCAGAACACACCCTTCGGCACACCTCTTCAGCCAGGTCTTCCTCCGTTAAATTTCCATCCAGAGCTGTACATCTTCCATCGTCCGTTAGCTTTACCTTGGGTCCCAGGCACCTTCCATACTAAGAGTGACAGTTGCACATTCCAATGCACTCCCCTGTAGGCTTCTCACCGTATCTCAACTCCTAAAACAAAGACTTATTCTCACTAACAAGCTAAATGTCCTTGCACCTGCAACAGAAACATGGGAACGAAAAAGAAAAGCTCTTCGCATCTTGAAGTTTTACATTTCACGGCAACTCAAGTCTTAAACATTTCCCTGTCAGGCTGTAAAATATAGCTAAAATAAGAAATTAACAGGCCTTCTCTTCTACATATGCAGTTAGGCCTTACAAAAATTAAACACATTATGAAACCACATTCTAAGCATTAATTCAACATAATCATCTCGTAAATAAGCAACCTACTTTTTAATTCTAACGTGGCACACATTTAATTACATTGATTGTGAAACCTAATCATCTACATTATTCTCTAGTGAAGATTGCTATCTATAGACGTATAATGCTAAGTTAGCACAACCGCGTTAGATGTTAGAAAGCCATCTTGCCGCTTTTGCTGCTTTTGCACACGACACTGTAGTCACATGTTATTAGTTGAGAAATGCTTGCTCGACTTTGCTTCACATGAGAACTGTCTGTTGTTCACATCCCAAACAGTGAGCAGCGACCTTGGTCTGAACACTGTGTAAAGAAACAGTAGTCTGGGTCGCTAGACGGTGCATGTTGTTGGGTTCAGGTTGATCGGCCCACTATTTAGCCATAACACGCACGCAGCTGCAAATACCTGAAAGTCGGGTGCTTTTAATATTGCAGTGTTGCATGTTTTTCATTACATTCGGAAGAAGAGCTTTCCCAGGAGCAGAGTCTAGCTGATCCTGTGATGTGATCCCACTAAGCTGATCTTTACGGTATGGGGTTCCCCATTCAAGCCTAGAGACCTTTTATTAGTCTAATAATAATAATATTAGTTTATTAGCGAAAGGAAGGTGGCTGATATCCACTGTCATTTTAGTATGATTACTCCTTTCATTTTCTATGGTATTGTAACTATGCTGATGGTTTTGATCTTAATCATTTGTCTGCTTATGTAATCCAAAGTACTGCATCTTAGGACACGAGGTTTATCAAATAAACTCTTTAAATTTTACCGTGTCTCTGTTTATTCTGTTGTGGACTGATATGACAATAATTACGAACAGGTATTTCTGATTCCCACCATTCCTGAGAATACACTAAGTCGCTTGTTCTGGGTTGTCTATACATTGGGACCGCCGAGATAAACCTCGGATAACGAATGGGACACTGATGCTGGTCAGATAAGGGGTTCTGGGTTCTGAGGTGAGTTTTTGGTACACCACAATTCACTGAGGTCCTGGTTTCCTGTGCATAGTTCTGTGCATAAGCAGAATCCCTGCAACATGGGGCCAAACGTGGGGTCTATTGATTTGAAACGCCTTAGTAGTGCTTGTATTAGTCCACAACACCCTCACTCTGGTTTCCGGTTGACGGGAGTGAGGGTTTAACCTACCTGTGTTTCGACTAATAGGTTCATTCAAGCTTGATCATTAAAAAGCTTATTTTTTACTGAACCCCAGTGCTACTGTTGATATCGTTGATCCTCGTTAGTGTGTCCTTATGGCAGTCGAGAAAGTCGCGCATAGTCGTGCACCTCTACGCCGTCTTTTGACGATGTATGGGGTGCCAGATGATGGGATGGCTGTTATTTTTGTGGTGAGCGCTGATGCGTCTTACCCGTATGAGTTGTTCTGGTCTTGGGTGACTTTTCCGGCGGTGGATGACGATGATACTTTTCATTCCTTTACTCACACACAGCTACCTGCGGTCTATACCCCGTATAGGACACAAGAAATTCCAATATCTGCCTGGCAGCATACCATTTGGTTTAATGGCGCCCTTCCCCATGCGGTTGCACCGGCAAGAATGGGCCTGTTGTCTATTGCAGGGGCCACATGGCGGGTGCTGGCCGGCTTCACGCCTCATCCCCGCTATCTCACGGTGGCGGTGGCTGAGTTGCGGGTACTACACACATCCCTGATTACAGTTCATAGGGCTTTAGTGCAGTACGTGTCACACAACGTACAGGTGGGGGCACCTGCTGTTGCGGGACAACCAACTGACCACCACGCGGTGGTTATTAGTACTGTTATGGTTAATTTGGTAATGGGCAAGCGCCCCCAAAGTAAGGATGATTTTCCTTATTGGCTTGCTGAGAAATTTGACCAACTGGAGGCGGTTTTTCCGCATACCACTCCTGTGGAGAAACACAGGATACTCACCATTAGTTTGCCGAAAGACTTAGTCACAGATATGGCTGATTGTACAAACTGGGGCAAGGTCTTTGCCCGACCTACTCCAAGTGCTTCGTCACTCCGTCTATGTCTGTACTACCCTCCGTCATCAAACGTGTTCAAGAGAATCACGGTGCGGAGGCTGCTGTTGAATTAGGAATGAGGCTTGTCGGAGTGTTCGATGTGGTAGCTTCCATGGTAATGGGCAACCTCAAAGGCGATGCCATGCAGTTCCAAGTACTAAATAAGCTGGACAGCGTGGATGAACTCGACAAGCCCAAGGAGTTCGCTAAAATAATTGCGCAAGCCTATAGGCAGGTGGGCCGTAGTGCGTTGGGTGTTAAACCACCCGTTATTCCCGATATAGTACAGCAAACTAAGGTGAGCTCGTCAAGTAAAGACGAACGCCCAATTTTTCCTAAACAAAGTTGGCGAGCAAAGAAACAGGGGAAGCAGCAATAGAAACAGGGGTCTCGTCCTGCCTCGCCCGTGCAGTCGTCCAGCGAACGCACATATGATCTGCGCAATCGATCTCGTATTAAGTCACCTGATAGATTTCAGGTTTCTGAACAACGCTCTCCTCGTTCTTCACAGGAAACATCGGCTTAACAATCCGGTGGCGGAGACCGTGGGAAAGGAAGGGGTGCCCAAAGTCGTGAGCAACCCCACCAGGCTGACGGCAAAGGCAAGCAGGACGAGTCTGCACGTCAACGACCCCCGTTTCAGAAGAAGAAAGTTGCTGCGCTAACAGCGAGGTATGCCACAGATGGTGCGGACGCAACTTCAGAACCTGACATGGGCACTAACGCTGCTCGACAGCGCGGCGGAAGTTACAGTAGTGCGACAAGCACTGCGTCCATATCTGGTGGCGACAGCAACTGATACGTTCATAACTGTAGAAACTGCTGACACTAGAGTGGCTCCCCCTGATAGAGTATATAATATAGTCCTTTTGATTGAAGGTGACATACAACGTACGATTAAAGGGATTTTTTGGGATAATCTGACCACTTCATATGATATTCTATTAGCAGAGGCTGATTGGCCCCCGGCTTTCGTTTTAGATGCTCCTAGAGGGGAGGAGGTAATCCTCCCGTCCTTCACGCACACAGTGCCAAAGGACCAAGCTAAAAAGTTTGCCGAGGAGTGGGCTCTGGTGCTTGCACCTGCACTGTATCGTAATCAGGTAGGCTGGGATAAATTGTCCCCCAGTCATGAAATTCCGTTGCGGTCCACGCCCCAGCCACAACCCCAATATCCCATGCGTCGCGAAGCAAGACCTCACGTCGCGGCTATCCTTGAACAATTGGAATATCAAGGTGTAATTGAAACATGTGTGTCACTAATGAATAATCCTTTATTCACTGTGACGAAGCCTGACGGGTCGTACCGCCTAGTTTTGGATTACCGGCATTTAAACTCTCATTGCCGGACATGCGCAGTACAGAATACCCACAGTTCGGTTCTCGTCGATAGTCTCGTGAGAAAAAGGTTTAAAACCACACTTGACATTTCCAATGGATTTTACAGCCATAACCTGTCCTCTCTTAGTAGTGAGTGGACGGCATTTACCTCGGGTGGCAAACAAAAACATTTCAAAAGATTACCGATGGGCTATAAAAACAGCCCTGGTGTCTTCGCCGCTCGCGCGGTCTCTCTGTTAGAGAGCATAGACCCTGATGCGTACTCGTATGTGGATGATATTTATCTCACAGATGACGAGTTGGGACCGCATCTCCGTCGCGTTGATCGCATTATTGTTTTGTTTGCAGACTTCGGGTACAAATTCAACTTTGCGAAGTCTCACATTGCGTAATATACAGTGTTGTTCTCGGGATACGAACTCAACAATGAAGGTCGAGGATTGGCTCCGCACTTCCTAGAGAAATGCGTATGCCTACCTGCTCCTACGACACTGAAGAAATTACAGTCTCTGCTGGGCTTTCTGAATTTCGGTCGAACGTACATTCCTGATTATGCCCACCGTTTCAAGCCGCTTTATGCCTTGGTACAACCGACTTTTTCCAAATCATGTTGGCTGCCAGAGCATTCAGCTATATTGCAATCATTGCAAGCTGACCTTCTTGCTTCAAAATACTTATTGACGCGTGATAACCACACTAACCTGGTAATAAGAATTGTGCCAGGCGCTGTGGGTTTCACATACTTAACGTTCAATGAGGGCGACACCTTCTCCATTGCCTACAAATCACACTTGTACACTTCGGCTGAACTGCGATTTTCGGCTGTCGAGAAAGTTCTGACGGCAGTACAGATGGCGATTCTGAAAGAACGAGCGCTATCGCAAGGTAAACGCATGTTGATGGTAACACCATATCCTGCCCTTGAGGCGGTGACGAAAGCAAGTGTACCAAATTCTAAAGCTTTGCATCCAAGGTGGATACAATGGGCTACTTCCTTGACATCGCCTGACGTCACATATATCTTTGACGCGGCACTTCAGACTCAGGAGTTTTTGCAGTATGAATTCGTTTATCTAGCTCCTCTGTCTTTGCGCCCGCTCGAGGATTACCATTGTGTCATTTACACTGACGGTTCTGCGCAACCGGCTCCTGGATCGAAGCATGCCTATTCAGCGGCCTGCGCAATTGTGGTTGGTACTTTCGTAAATGGTGAATTCCAATCCGATGTCGTGAATACGCAGTCATTGGGTGATTGTACCGCACAGTTGGCGGAGCTTCGTGCTCTGGTGCTTGCACTAGAGTTTGCTGATCCCCGAGTCACCACTCTTATAGTGAGTGACTCATTTTATTGTGTCCAATCGTACAACGACAATCTATATTTTTGGTCTCGGAATGACTACTATGATTCCAAAGGTAGCACGATTAAGCATAAAACGCTTTGGGTTCGAGTGTCAGAACTTAAAGAACATCTGCCTCTTGTGAATGTTATTCACACTCTTGGTCACCAACGAGTTGGTGTCCATGCTGTCGGCAACAGCCTAGCTGACGAGGCAGCAAAAACAGCAGTGGCGACACACTTAGTAGCAGCAGTTACAAGATCCAAAAGTAAGATCGATGATGACATCTTGACGGCTATTGCTGCTACAGAGAAGGGAACAAAATATCCAAGAGGTTTCCCTTTTCGTTACCATTATCGCTTAAGTCCTGATAACGTCCCATTAGTGAGGATTAACGACGTTGGTGACAGATTGATTCCCAACGCGGATTGCAGACCATCTTTGATATTAGCAGCTCACGAGGGCATGGCATCCACGCATGCCGGCGTTGCAGCTACTGTATCTCTGTTACAACAATGTTACTGGTGGTGCGGTTTATACAAACAAGCTCGCGCTTATGTTCTTAATTGTGACGTTTGCCAGCAGATAAAACCTTCAACTGCGGCACGCCCACCACAAACTCAGTTGTACATATCTAATAAACCACTGGGTTGTGTTTATTTAGATAATTGCGGTCCATTTACCTCTGATACTGCGTACAAATACATCTTGGTTGCAGTGGATTCGTGCACACGTTTTCTGTGGGTGTGGCCACAAAGGAGTGCTGATGCCCGTACTGTCATCAAGGATTTGCGTGTCTTTGTTGGAAGGTTTGCATGTGGTACCTTTCCTTCTGATCAGGGCCCTGCGTTCGCCTCAAAGGCGTACAAAGAAGCCATGAGAAATTTGGGGGTCCAAGTCAAATTTTCGTCTCCATACCGACCTGAGGGTAATAGTGTAGTGGAGCGGATGAACCGTGATTTAAAGCAATCTTTGACAGCCAGGGTTTTAGGTACTGGCCGGAACTGGCTAGCCCACTTGTATGACGTGCAACGTGCACTTAATAATCTCCCTAGAAGGTCTCTGGGTGGGCGGACCCCATACATGATGCTCTTTGGCATACGAATGTTTGTCCCGGACCTTGATGGTCTAGACATGGCGGCGTCGGCCGCACCCTTTGACGTAGATGATCACTGTGCTGTATTGCAGAATCTTCAAGAAGCCAGAGACAGTCTAGCGAAGGAATACGTACCCTCCACATCTGATGCTGCGCTTCAGATTCCGGTAGTCGGCTGGCTGCCTCGAGTTGGTGATCTGGTCCGTGAGAAGGTGGAGAACAAGAAGGAGTTTGGCCCCTCTTATCGTACACCAGTTCCGGTGCTTGGATTACAGGGTACACGTACAGTCATTTTACCTCCACTTCCTGGTCGAAAGGATAACAGGTACATCTCTATTGACAATGTCAAGCTACAGCGAGTGGCCGATTCTTCTTAGTATGACACCGGCAGTTTCTTGCCCTTCGATGCTGAGAAATTCTGTTGTGGCCCCGGCTTCTGACACCTTGCCTGATGTTGAGATGCATACAGTTACTGGTCCTTTATTGCCACCGACACCTGGTGGTCTACCTGAAGATATTGAGTATGCTTATCCTGCGGATGTTCCATTGCCTGTTTTACAATCCACCACAGTTACCCAGTCACGATACTCTTTTGACACTAATTCAATGACTTCCATTGCCCCGTCCAAAGTTTCGATTTTTGTGGCCTGGTTCAAAAGACATTTTTTAATTCCCCCTTGGACTTACATTTGGCTGGTGCTCATATGTATTTTATTGTTTATGTCCAATGGCTTTGTGGTAGTGTTTTTTAGACTTATCAATGGACACTACCTGAAAGAACGCTCTACAATTCAACTAATTGATAGAACTTTGGCCCCCCACTCCTCATCACATATCATGAAAAGGGACCAGACTTTTGTGACCAAAAGAAGTATCAAAGCTGTTCCTTAAGCGAGTGAGACGGACCATGTGGTGTGCATACAATCAATGTAGATGCCACAAGGTTGGATATGGGAGCCCTCACACAACCATCAGGATGTCGTACCTCACGCACCCATCAGGATGTAGTGCTTCATCATTGGGCTGCTCCTACGTCGAGTCGGCTGGTGCTGTACCCGACGGGCTCCTTGTTAGGGAGCGCTCTTATGGAGATCTTTTATCCAAACAGCCGTTAGGTGAGGTGGGAGTGAGGGGCTCTATTGTAATGTAGATGAAGATAAATTAGTGGAGAATTAAAATAGGGAAGGGAGTGCTGTCTCAATCAATTTATTATGAAGCCTCCTTACCTAGTTAAAAAATATGAGGTAAAGTGTTAGTAACGTAGAATAATGTGCTAGGTTATAAACACTGCCTCGTCTGGGGTCAACATGTTTCTCGCTCTAACTGAGGATTACTCTAGCGATTCTTCAGGACCTAGTGTATTCTATCTACATATAAGCTGTACATCCAATTTGTAGTCAGCATTCCTATAGGTTTTTTACCTGCAACTCGGTCTACCTGTGGAAAGGAAGGAGAGGAAGACCAGGGTGATTAATGAATGCATGAACACAGTTTGTTGCGTTTACAAGGTGCGTCTCGTGAGCTAAGTTTGTGCAGCTGCAGTGAAGGTGCACTCTAATCGTGGTGGTAAGAACAAAAACACACAGGCCACGTGATGTGATAACTCCACAACGTGTCGTATAATTTAAAACTGTCTTTACAAACAGATAACAAAACGTGCTGTGCGCACTTACCCTATCAGTTTCATAGGATAGCACACTGCAGTTCCTGGTAGGCAACGCAAGGAGTTCCTCGCGTTCTGTAATTGTATATTAGGAGAGAGCTAGTAGAATGGCATGATCAAAAACAAAACTCCAGGGTTATGTAGACCCCTTCTCTTACTTACAGCACATGTAACATAACGCATCACTATAGCCTTTCTACAGGTTGTCATGGAAAATAACGTTTCAGTATAGCTCTTCTACAAGTTTAAAAACCTAGTCATGGAGAGATGTAAGAGTATTCGTGTATTTAGAAACCCCTCCTATTACTTTCGCCACATGCAAAATAACGCGTCAGTATAGCCTATCTACAAGTTGTCATTGAAAATAACGTTTCAGTGTAGCTCTTCTACAAGTTAACACCTCGTCATGGAGATATATAAGAGCATTCGTGTACTTACTGACACGCCGAGTCCGTGTCTTCGGTCGACCTACCCCGCTCTACCAGAACTGGGAGGTGGAGTGTCATGTATCGCGGGAGTTCAAATAGGATGTTGTCCTGTTGTTGGGCGGAAGTTGGGATCAGGGCCATAATCCATGTATGGTTTAGCGCTAGAGGCTCGTAGTGGCCGCCATCTTAGGTGAGGGGCTTGCTAGCGGTAACGCGACTCAACAAGTGTCAATAACTAACCGGTATTGAATGTTTGACGAATTAGTCTAGACACCAGGCTTTAAGTTACTGGGTACGGTTGCAACAACACCAGTGGAGGTGGAGGCTGCATATTCATTAACCCATTTGCATCATTTCATAGTTAGATAGTCCGAGTATAGACAAGCTCTTGAAGGGAGGGGAGATCAACGGGCAGGGGGGGGTTGGGTTGGGGTGTCCCTAAGCCCATATCAATAGATCTCGTTGGGATAGAGATCTGGGGGGAAGAGAAGGCATATGGCGCTGTCTTAAGAAATACAAGTATAACATGGTCATATTGAGGTGTGGTATACCATTATTGGTCGCTGTAGCGATGTGAGATTAACTCAGGGAGGTTTCAGGGAGGACCATGGGATGGCTTCGTTAAGGCCTGTGGTGTGGGAACCCAATCTGTACACCCACCTTTGTTCTTTCACCAATAGGCATCTTTAGTAATGTTGGAAAAAGATTCTAGAACTAGCCATGTAAAAAAGTCTGGAATGTGTCCCTTTTCTTGGAAATGCATGCACATTCTGGTATTGGTTCTTTTGCAACGGAAGTTGCTGCGATGTTCAGTAATGCGTGTTTTTAGTGGGCGAGTTGTCATACCAATATATTGTAATTTGCAGGGGCATTCGATTAGGTAAACGCAGTTGGATGTATTACAATTGGTATGGCGACGTAACTCCCACTTGAAGCTATTGTTAAGCTGGACTGTCTTGTGTGTTGCAGTTAAGGGGCACACTGAACAAGATCCACAGGGGTGATGCCCAGTGACAGGCTGCAGGTCCCATAATTGTCTTTGGTTGGGATTCCCTCGTGCACGTGGGCGGGTGTGGATCAGTGTATCCCTCAAGTTTTTTGTACGTTTGAACGAGAACCTAGGAACTTCAAGGTTCATTGTGCCCGTATTCAAGATGTTCCAGTGTTTTTTTATTGCTTTAGTAATCTCATTAGAAACTGGAGTAAATGAGATGACACACGTAAGGACATCTGTGAGGTTTTGTGTTTTAGGTTCCAAGTTCAAGTTCAAGAAAACTTTATTTCGGAATAATCCATAAAAGCACATAAAAACAGTATAAAACATTGACAACAATGGATAAAATCTTTAAAAATAATGCATCCAGCCAGCCAATACATACTAATTACATACATAAATCAGGTTGACATTTTTAGGTATTTTTTCCGTTTGTGCCAGAAAGCCCCCAAGAATTTTGCCACTGCAAAGACAATGTGTGCGGCCGTTTCGCTCTTGAGAATTCTAAAGGCTTGGTGACACCTTACAAAGCCCATGTTCCTACAAATCGGAATGATCCACTTTCTGCGGAGCTCAGTATAGCCTGTGCAAAAAAATATAAAATGCAGCTCAGTCTCCTCACTTGCTCTGCATGCCGGGCAAATACTGGATGTCGACAGGGACCAGGAGCTAGTGAAAGCGCGGATTGGCAAAGACCCGTGCCTCCATTCTAGGTAGAGCTTCCTAATTATTACGGGGTAAACATTATCCAAGGCCGATTCGAAAGTGTATGTGCTCTTCATGAGAAGGAATTGGTTTGTTAGGGACCCTAAAGATTTGGAGGGTCGAAGTAAAGGAGCCTTAGAATCATGATACACCTTGGTTAGAGCCTTTTTAGAAAATTTGGGACACACATTTCCAGGATCATTCCATAGTGCATCTAATCCTAGGCTCATCAAACTATTCCTTATGAATTTAAGCCAAGGAATATTCCCCGAGTTTGGGAAGCTGAGAACTTCCTGGAGACCCTGTCTATAGTGAATCAATTCAGGCACTGTCCATAATCTGCGCCAGTAGATCACAGGACGAAGTGCCAACTCTTCCTCCAATGGTCTAATGCCTAAGTCAAGTCGTAGGGGCACTAGCGGTGTACTCGGAGGAAGGGCTGCTAGACACCTAAGGAATCTATTCTCCTCCTTTGTCAGACTATCCAGGATTTTATGACCCCATAGTTCACTCCCATAGGTAACTACTCCTCTTGCTTGGACTCTATAAATATGAAGAGGAGGGCCTATGGGTTTAAGGGTTGACCTATTCTTCCCCACCAATGCTAGTATTCCTCCGATATGTTGCGCCAGCTTCAGCCTTGTTTTCTCCTGATGTTGACCCCACCCCAACAGTGCCTCCCGATGATTATTGCGAGCTCTTTTATTGGCTAAAGCAATATGTTTCTCTGGGTATTCACGCGCGCTCAGGTGGCTAGCCAGTTTATTTGCGTCCGACCTGTAATCAGATAGATTACTGCAATTACGTCTCACCCTCAGAAATTGTCCGACAGGGAGGTTATCTTTCAAACTCCGTGGATGGTGACTGGAGTAGAGTAACAGGCTGTTGCGGTCTGTTGGTTTCTTGTATAAAGATGTAGAGAGTGTACCTCTGTTTAGGTTAATGTTGAGGTCTAGGAAAGGGATGTTATTTTCAGAAACAGTGTGGGTGAACTTAAGATGTGGGTCAAGGGTGTTGATCCAGCCACAGAATTCAATACAGGCTGACATCTCTCCTTTCCATAGTATCAGAATGTCATCTATGAACCTCTTCCAAAGGTATATGTCGGCATTGAATGGGTTTGAGTTATGGAAAATGTGGCGAGTCTCAAAATCAGACATGTACAGACATGCTAGACTCGGCGCAAACGTACTGCCCATACAAGTGCCTTGTGTTTGTTGGTAGATTTGGCCTTTGAATTCGAAAAAAATTTCTGTTAGGGCTAATGTTGCGCAATCCATAACGAAGCTGATAGGGGTGTTGTGATCCCAGGGTTCATGATTAAGTACACTTTCCACCACGTCAAGTGTAGCCCTCTGGGGTACATTGTTGTATAAAGCCTGCACATCTAGGGTTACCAGGAGTTTGATCTCATCCGTGGTGGGTAACCCTATTAGGAGTCGAAGCAAGTCTGAGGTGTCTTGTATGTAGGATTGAGTTTTTTTGACAAATGGTTGGAAGAAATAATCGCAAAATTGCGAGAGGGGTTCGAGGACTGAGTCAATTCCCGACACTATTGGCCTGCCAGGTACGGGAGAGATCCCTTTGTGAATTTTAGGGAGGGTATAGAAGTATGGGGTCCAAGGGTTCTTTTTGATCAAAAAAGCGGCTTATTTCTTAGTTATCCAGCCTTGGCTCTCAGCTGAGAAGACCAAGGCTGTGATAGTGGTCAAGAGTCGCTGGGTGGTGTTATGAGTGACTGGAGTGTAGTAGTCCCGGTCACTTAGTTGTCTTCTACATTCCAGTTCATAGTCAACGGTGGCCATAATAACTGTGGCTCCACCTTTGTCTGCCTGTTTTATGGTGATTGATGTGTCACTGGATATGTTCTGAATGGCCTCAGTTTCAGCATTAGACATGTTGTTATAATGCCTTGACATTGTCATTTTTGACAGATCTTTGAGTACTGCCTGTTCAAAGGTAATGACCTCAGGTGGAACCATGCTTGTATTAGGTGTGAAAGTGGATTTATTGTGTAATCCACTGTCTGTCCGTTGGATGGTTACCGTGTCTTGAAAGAACGATTTTAATCTGACCTTACGAAAAAACTGTTGGATTTCACATTGTTGTTTGAACAGGTCTACCTTTGGAGTTGGTACAAAGCCCAGGCCTCTCTGTAATACCTTATGTTCGATATCGGTGAGGTTCCTTTGGGAAAGATTGACTACTAGGTCTTCTTTTTGTTGTTGGTGTAACTCCGAGTTTCCATGGTTCTCGGGGTGTCTTCCCACTGGATTCTCGTTCCTTGTGGGGTTGGCTGATTGTTTTTTCTTCTTAGCCGCGCCCTCTGTCCCAGCCTCTGCCTAAAAAAGGCTGGTTGTACACCGGGGGGTAGAATTGGGGCGGGCCTTTTGGTGGCATGGGATATTGTGGTGGGCCATGGGGGTGTATAGGATATTGCCAAAATGCAGGATTTTGGAAAGGGGCCATCTGAAAGTTTTGATAGGCTTGGCGATTTCCTTTACGGGATGTGCCGTAGTTTACTGATTCGGAACTAGGATTGCTGTTACTCGAGGACCCTCGTCTGGAAGAGTTGGAGCCTGAGTCTCCTGAATTGTTTAAGCTAGGCGGTATAAAGTCTTCTTTCAGGTAGGGATAAACTTTTTCTTTATAGAAATTGCTCACGTCTTTCTGTAATTTCTTTACTTTTTGTTTCATTAGGTACTCGCGGTGTTCAGCAATTTTGTTATTAATTTCTGAAAGTTTGGTCTTATAAAGGATTGATACGGTTGCGCTTTTTAATGCGCTTTCTGCCAATTGGATTCGCGCCAATAGGGCCTCTGCTAGTCTCTTAGCAGTGCTAATAATCAAGATAAGGAGGTCTCTGGTACATTTCCAGGATACCTGGGACCAGTCAACTTTAAAGGTGCCATCCTCTAGAAAGATTCGGGGGAAGATTTTTACTATTAACCCATTTGGAGCAATGTTTGCCCTCAGATACTCAGTCATGAGGGCGCCGTAAAGGGTGATCTTGACCCAGTCTCTTTTCATTGAAGATAGGGATTGCCAGTCTTCTGACTGGCTCCCTGTGGCTGACCCTCCATCGGCTCCCAAGATAGTGGGGGCGCTTAGAATCTCATCGGCAAAGTCTTCACCAAAACTTAGCCCTTGGCCCTCCATTACTGTAGATTACAGTGGTAAGTGTGTGCCCACTGACCTATGGTGGACGTGATCGTGTGGAGTGGTCAGAAACAGTGGCTCTAGTGGTACTGCGACAAGTTGTTACAGCTAAGATGTGGAGAACAAAAAGGACATTAAAAAAGGGGGATATACACAGGTTAACCCACCAAAAGATGCCCCACGGATGTGCATCCGTGCATGAAATTCAAGGAAAAAATGGGGGGGCGAACAGGGCTTTGGAAAGAAGGTCCAGCTATGTGTGCCCTACAATATACAACCAAAAGAAGTATCAAAGCTGTTCCTTAAGCGAGTGAGACGGACCATGGGGTGTGCATACAATCAATGTAGATGCCACAAGGTTGGATATGGGAGCCCTCACACAACCATCAGGATGTCGTACCTCACGCACCCATCAGGATGTAGTGCTTCATCATCGGGCTGCTCCTACATCGAGTCGGCTGGTGCAATACCCGACGGGCTCCTTGTTAGGGAGCGCTCTTATGGAGATCTTTTATCCAAACAGCCGTTAGGTGAGGTGGGAGTGAGGGGCTCTATTGTAATGTAGATGAAGATAAATTAGTGGAGAATTAAAATAGGGAAGGGAGTGCTGTCTCAATCAATTTATTATGAAGCCTCCTTACCTAGTTAAAAAATATGAGGTAAAGTGTTAGTAACGTAGAATAATGTGCTAGGTTATAAACACTGCCTCGTCTGGGGTCAACATGTTTCTCGCTCTAACTGAGGATTACTCTAGCGATTCTTCAGGACCTAGTGTATTCTATCTACATATAAGCTGTACATCCAATTTGTAGTCAGCATTCCTATAGGTTTTTTAGCTGCAACTCGGTCTACCTGTGGAAAGGAAGGAGAGGAAGACCAGGGTGATTAAAGAATGCATGAACACAGTTTGTTGCGTTTACAAGGTGCGTCTCGTGAGCTAAGTTTGTGCAGCTGCAGTGACGGTGCACTCTAATCGTGGTGGTAAGAACAAAAACACACAGGCCACGTGATGTGATCACTCCACAACGTGTCATATAATTTAAAACTGTCTTTAAAAACAGATAACAAACGTGCTGTGCGCACTTACCCTATCAGTTTCATAGGATAGCACACTGCAGTTCCTGGTAGGCAACGCAAGGAGTTCCTCGCGTTCTGTAATTGTATATTAGGAGAGAGCTAGTAGAATGGCATGATCAAAAACAAAACTCCAGGGTTATGTAGACCCCTTCTCTTACTTACAGCACATGTAACATAACGCATCACTATAGCCTTTCTACAGGTTGTCATGGAAAATAACGTTTCAGTATAGCTCTTCTACAAGTTTAAAAACCTAGTCATGGAGAGATATAAGAGTATTCGTGTATTTACAAACCCCTCCTCTTACTTTCGCCACATGCAAAATAACGCGTCAGTATAGCCTATCTACAAGTTGTCATTGAAAATAACGTTTCAGTGTAGCTCTTCTACAAGTTAACACCTCGTCATGGAAATATATAAGAGCATTCGTGTACTTACTGACACGCCGAAGCCGTGTCTCCGGTCGACCTACCCCGCTCTACCAGGACTGGGAGGTGGAGTGTCATGTATCGCGGGAGTTCAAATAGGATGTTGTCCTGTTGTTGGGCGGAAGTTGGGATCAGGGCCATAATCCATGTATGGTTTAGCGCTAGAGGCTCGTAGTGGCCGCCATTTTAGGTGAGGGGCTTGCTAGCGGTAACGCGACTCAACAAGTGTCAATAACTAACCGGTATTGAATGTTTGACGAATTAGTCTAGACACCAGGCTTTAAGTGACTGGGTACGGGTGCAACAACACCAGTGGAGGTAGAGGCTGCATATTCATTAACCCATTTGAATCATTTCATAGTTAGATAGTCCGAGTATAGATAAGCTCTTGTAGGGAGGGGAGATCAACGGGCAGGGGGGGTTGGGTTGGGGTGTCCCTAAGCCCATATCAATAGATCTCGTTGGGATAGAGATCTGGGGGAAGAGAAGGCATATGGCGCTGTCTTAAGAAATACAAGTATAACATGGTCATATTGAGGTGTGGTATACCATTATTGGTCGCTGTAGCGATGTGAGATTAACTCAGGGAGGTTTCAGGGAGGACCATGGGATGGCGTCGTTAAGGCCTGTGGTGTGGGAACCCAATCTGTACACCCACCTTTGTTCTTTCACCAATAGGGCATCTTTAGTAATGTTGGAAAAAGATTCTAGAACTAGCCATGTAAAAGAGTCTGGAATGTGTCCCTTTTCTTGGAAATGCATGCACATTCTGGTATTGGTTCTTTTGCAACGGAAGTTGCTGCGATGTTCAGTAATGCGTATTTTTACTGGGCGAGTTGTCATACCAATATATTGTAATTTGCAGGGGCATTCGATTAGGTAAACGCAGTTGGATGTATTACAATTGGTATGGCGACTTAACTCCCACTTGAAGCTATTGTTAAGCTGGACTGTCTTGTGTGTTGCAGTTAAGGGGCACACTGAACAAGATCCACAGGGGTGATGCCCAGTGACAGGCGGCAGGTCCCATAATTGTCTTTGGTTGGGATTCCCTCGTGCACGTGGGCGGGTGTGGATCAGTGTATCCCTCAAGTTATTTGTACGTTTGAACGAGAACCTAGGAACTTCAAGGTTCATTGTGCCCGTATTCAAGATGTTCCAGTGTTTTTTTATTGCTTTAGTAATCTCATTAGAAACTGGAGTAAATGAGATGACACACGTGAGGACATCTGTGAGGTTTTGTGTTTTAGGTTCCAACAGTGCCTCCCGATGATTATTGCGAGCTCTTTTATTGGCTAAAGCAATATGTTTCTCTGGGTATTCACGCGCGCTCAGGTGGCTAGCCAGTTTATTTGCTTTCGACCTGTAATCAGATAGAATACTGCAATTACGTCTCACCCTCAGAAATTGTCCGACAGGGAGGTTATCTTTCAAACTCCGTGGATGGTGACTGGAGTAGAGTAACAGGCTGTTGCGGTCTGTCGGTTTCTTGTATAAAGATGTAGAGAGTGTACCTCTGTTTAGGTTAATGTTGAGGTCTAGGAAAGGGATGTTATTTTCAGAAACAGTGTGGGTGAACTTAAGATGTGGGTCAAGGGTGTTGATCCAGCCACAGAATTCAATACAGGCTGACATCTCTCCTTTCCATAGTATCAGAATGTCATCTATGAACCTCTTCCAAAGGTATATGTCGGCATTGAATGGGTTTGAGTTATGGAAAATGTGGCGAGTCTCAAAATCAGACATGTACAGACATGCTAGACTCGGCGCAAACGTACTGCCCATACAAGTGCCTTGTGTTTGTTGGTAGATTTGGCCTTTGAATTCGAAAAAAAATTCTGTTAGGGCTAATGTTGCGCAATCCATAACGAAGCTGATAGGGGTGTTGTGATCCCAGGGTTCATGATTAAGTACACTTTCCACCACGTCAAGTGTAGCCCTCTGGGGTACATTGTTGTATAAAGCCTGCACATCTAGGGTTACCAGGAGTTTGATCTCATCCGTGGTGGGTAACCCTATTAGGAGTCGAAGCAAGTCTGAGGTGTCTTGTATGTAGGATTGAGTTTTTTTGACAAATGGTTGGAAGAAATAATCGCAAAATTGCGAGAGGGGTTCGAGGACTGAGTCAATTCCCGACACTATTGGCCTGCCAGGTACGGGAGAGATCCCTTTGTGAATTTTAGGGAGGGTATAGAAGTATGGGGTCCAAGGGTTCTTTTTGATCAAAAAAGCGGCTTATTTCTTAGTTATCCAGCCTTGGCTCTCAGCTGAGAAGACCAAGGCTGTGATAGTGGTCAAGAGTCGCTGGGTGGTGTTATGAGTGACTGGAGTGTAGTAGTCCCGGTCACTTAGTTGTCTTCTACATTCCAGTTCATAGTCAACGGTGGCCATAATAACTGTGGCTCCACCTTTGTCTGCCTGTTTTATGGTGATTGATGTGTCACTGGATATGTTCTGAATGGCCTCAGTTTCAGCATTAGACATGTTGTTATAATGCCTTGACATTGTCATTTTTGACAGATCTTTGAGTACTGCCTGTTCAAAGGTAATGACCTCAGGTGGAACCATGCTTGTATTAGGTGTGAAAGTGGATTTATTGTGTAATCCACTGTCTGTCCGTTGGATGGTTACCGTGTCTTGAAAGAACGATTTTAATCTGACCTTACGAAAAAACTGTTGGATTTCACATTGTTGTTTGAACAGGTCTACCTTTGGAGTTGGTACAAAGCCCAGGCCTCTCTGTAATACCTTATGTTCGATATCGGTGAGGTTCCTTTGGGAAAGATTGACTACTAGGTCTTCTTTTTGTTGTTGGTGTAACTCCGAGTTTCCATGGTTCTCGGGGTGTCTTCCCACTGGATTCTCGTTCCTTGTGGGGTTGGCTGATTGTTTTTTCTTCTTAGCCGCGCCCTCTGTCCCAGCCTCTGCCTAAAAAAGGCTGGTTGTACACCGGGGGGTAGAATTGGGGCGGGCCTTGTGGTGGCATGGGATATTGTGGTGGGCCATGGGGGTGTATAGGATATTGCCAAAATGCAGGATTTTGGAAAGGGGCCATCTGAAAGTTTTGATAGGCTTGGCGATTTCCTTTACGGGATGTGCCGTAGTTTACTGATTCGGAACTAGGATTGCTGTTACTCGAGGACCCTCGTCTGGAAGAGTTGGAGCCTGAGTCTCCTGAATTGTTTAAGCTAGGCGGTATAAAGTCTTCTTTCAGGTAGGGATAAACTTTTTCTTTATAGAAATTGCTCACGTCTTTCTGTAATTTCTTTACTTTTTGTTTCATTAGGTACTCGCGGTGTTCAGCAATTTTGTTATTAATTTCTGAAAGTTTGGTCTTATAAAGGATTGATACGGTTGCGCTTTTTAATGCGCTTTCTGCCAATTGGATTCGCGCCAATAGGGCCTCTGCTAGTCTCTTAGCAGTGCTAATAATCAAGATAAGGAGGTCTCTGGTACATTTCCAGGATACCTGGGACCAGTCAACTTTAAAGGTGCCATCCTCTAGAAAGATTCGGGGGAAGATTTTTACTATTAACCCATTTGGGGCAATGTTTGCCCTCAGATACTCAGTCATGAGGGCGCCGTAAAGGGTGATCTTGACCCAGTCTCTTTTCATTGAAGAAAGGGATTGCCAGTCTTCTGACTGGCTCCCTGTGGCTGACCCTCCATCGGCTCCCAAGATAGAGGGGGCGCTTAGAATCTCATCGGCAAAGTCTTCACCAAAACGTAGCCCTTGGCCCTCCATTACTGTAGATTACAGTGGTAAGTGTGTGCCCACTGACCTATGGTGGACGTGATCGTGTGGAGTGGTCAGAAACAGTGGCTCTAGTGGTACTGCGACAAGTTGTTACAGCTAAGATGTGGAGAACAAAAAGGACATTAAAAAAGGGGGATATACACAGGTTAACCCACCAAAAGATGCCCCACGGATGTGCATCCGTGCATGAAATTCAAGGAAAAAATGGGGGGGCGAACAGGGCTTTGGAAAGAAGGTCCAGCTATGTGTGCCCTACAATATACAACCAAAAGAAGTATCAAAGCTGTTCCTTAAGCGAGTGAGACGGACCATGGGGTGTGCATACAATCAATGTAGATGCCACAAGGTTGGATATGGGAGCCCTCACACAACCATCAGGATGTCGTACCTCACGCACCCATCAGGATGTAGTGCTTCATCATCGGGCTGCTCCTATGTCGAGTCGGCTGGTGCAATACCCGACGGGCTCCTTGTTAGGGAGCGCTCTTATGGAGATCTTTTATCCAAACAGCCGTTAGGTGAGGTGGGAGTGAGGGGCTCTATTGTAATGTAGATGAAGATAAATTAGTGGAGAATTAAAATAGGGAAGGGAGTGCTGTCTCAATCAATTTATTATGAAGCCTCCTTACCTAGTTAAAAAATATGAGGTAAAGTGTTAGTAACGTAGAATAATGTGCTAGGTTATAAACACTGCCTCGTTTGGGGTCAACATGTTTCTCGCTCTAACTGAGGATTACTCTAGCGATTCTTCAGGACCTAGTGTATTCTATCTACATATAAGCTGTACATCCAATTTGTAGTCAGCATTCCTATAGGTTTTTTAGCTGCAACTCGGTCTACCTGTGGAAAGGAAGGAGAGGAAGACCAGGGTGATTAAAGAATGCATGAACACAGTTTGTTGCGTTTACAAGGTGCGTCTCGTGAGCTAAGTTTGTGCAGCTGCAGTGACGGTGCACTCTAATCGTGGTGGTAAGAACAAAAACACACAGGCCACGTGATGTGATCACTCCACAACGTGTCATATAATTTAAAACTGTCTTTAAAAACAGATAACAAACGTGCTGTGCGCACTTACCCTATCAGTTTCATAGGATAGCACACTGCAGTTCCTGGTAGGCAACGCAAGGAGTTCCTCGCGTTCTGTAATTGTATATTAGGAGAGAGCTAGTAGAATGGCATGATCAAAAACAAAACTCCAGGGTTATGTAGACCCCTTCTCTTACTTACAGCACATGTAACATAACGCATCACTATAGCCTTTCTACAGGTTGTCATGGAAAATAACGTTTCAGTATAGCTCTTCTACAAGTTTAAAAACCTAGTCATGGAGAGATATAAGAGTATTCGTGTATTTACAAACCCCTCCTCTTACTTTCGCCACATGCAAAATAACGCGTCAGTATAGCCTATCTACAAGTTGTCATTGAAAATAACGTTTCAGTGTAGCTCTTCTACAAGTTAACACCTCGTCATGGAAATATATAAGAGCATTCGTGTACTTACTGACACGCCGAAGCCGTGTCTCCGGTCGACCTACCCCGCTCTACCAGGACTGGGAGGTGGAGTGTCATGTATCGCGGGAGTTCAAATAGGATGTTGTCCTGTTGTTGGGCGGAAGTTGGGATCAGGGCCATAATCCATGTATGGTTTAGCGCTAGAGGCTCGTAGTGGCCGCCATTTTAGGTGAGGGGCTTGCTAGCGGTAACGCGACTCAACAAGTGTCAATAACTAACCGGTATTGAATGTTTGACGAATTAGTCTAGACACCAGGCTTTAAGTGACTGGGTACGGGTGCAACAACACCAGTGGAGGTAGAGGCTGCATATTCATTAACCCATTTGAATCATTTCATAGTTAGATAGTCCGAGTATAGATAAGCTCTTGTAGGGAGGGGAGATCAACGGGCAGGGGGGGTTGGGTTGGGGTGTCCCTAAGCCCATATCAATAGATCTCGTTGGGATAGAGATCTGGGGGAAGAGAAGGCATATGGCGCTGTCTTAAGAAATACAAGTATAACATGGTCATATTGAGGTGTGGTATACCATTATTGGTCGCTGTAGCGATGTGAGATTAACTCAGGGAGGTTTCAGGGAGGACCATGGGATGGCGTCGTTAAGGCCTGTGGTGTGGGAACCCAATCTGTACACCCACCTTTGTTCTTTCACCAATAGGGCATCTTTAGTAATGTTGGAAAAAGATTCTAGAACTAGCCATGTAAAAGAGTCTGGAATGTGTCCCTTTTCTTGGAAATGCATGCACATTCTGGTATTGGTTCTTTTGCAACGGAAGTTGCTGCGATGTTCAGTAATGCGTGTTTTTACTGGGCGAGTTGTCATACCAATATATTGTAATTTGCAGGGGCATTCGATTAGGTAAACGCAGTTGGATGTATTACAATTGGTATGGCGACTTAACTCCCACTTGAAGCTATTGTTAAGCTGGACTGTCTTGTGTGTTGCAGTTAAGGGGCACACTGAACAAGATCCACAGGGGTGATGCCCAGTGACAGGCGGCAGGTCCCATAATTGTCTTTGGTTGGGATTCCCTCGTGCACGTGGGCGGGTGTGGATCAGTGTATCCCTCAAGTTATTTGTACGTTTGAACGAGAACCTAGGACCTTCAAGGTTCATTGTGCCCGTATTCAAGATGTTCCAGTGTTTTTTTATTGCTTTAGTAATCTCATTAGAAACTGGAGTAAATGAGATGACACACGTGAGGACATCTGTGAGGTTTTGTGTTTTAGGTTCCAACAGTGCCTCCCGATGATTATTGCGAGCTCTTTTATTGGCTAAAGCAATATGTTTCTCTGGGTATTCACGCGCGCTCAGGTGGCTAGCCAGTTTATTTGCTTCCGACCTGTAATCAGATAGATTACTGCAATTACGTCTCACCCTCAGAAATTGTCCGACAGGGAGGTTATCTTTCAAACTCCGTGGATGGTGACTGGAGTAGAGTAACAGGCTGTTGCGGTCTGTCGGTTTCTTGTATAAAGATGTAGAGAGTGTACCTCTGTTTAGGTTAATGTTGAGGTCTAGGAAAGGGATGTTATTTTCAGAAACAGTGTGGGTGAACTTAAGATGTGGGTCAAGGGTGTTGATCCAGCCACAGAATTCAATACAGGCTGACATCTCTCCTTTCCATAGTATCAGAATGTCATCTATGAACCTCTTCCAAAGGTATATGTCGGCATTGAATGGGTTTGAGTTATGGAAAATGTGGCGAGTCTCAAAATCAGACATGTACAGACATGCTAGACTCGGCGCAAACGTACTGCCCATACGAGTGCCTTGTGTTTGTTGGTAGATTTGGCCTTTGAATTCGCAAAAAATTTCTGTTAGGGCTAATGTTGCGCAATCCATAACGAAGCTCCTAGTGGTGTTGTGATCCCAGGGTTCATGATTAAGTACACTTTCCACCACGTCAAGTGTAGCCCTCTGGTGTATATTGGTGTATAAAGCCTGTACATCTAGGGTTACCAGGAGTTTGATTTCATCCGTGGTGGGTAACCCTATTAGGAGTCGAAGCAAGTCTGAGGTGTCTTGTATGTAGGATTGAGTTTTTTTGACAAATGGTTGGAAGAAATAATCGCAAAATTGCGAGAGGGGTTCGAGGACTGAGTCAATTCCCGACACTATTGGCCTGCCAGGTACGGGAGAGATCCCTTTGTGAATTTTAGGGAGGGTATAGAAGTATGGGGTCCGAGGGTTCTTTTTGATCAAAAAAGTGGCTTCTTTCTTACTTATCCAGCCTTGGCTCTCAGCTGGATAAGTAAGAAAGGGTTGATACGGTTGCGCTTTTTAATGCGGGACTACTACACTCCAGTCACTCATAACCCCACCCAGCGACTCTTGACCACTATCAGAGCCTTGGTCTTCTCAGCTGGGAGCCAAGGCTGGATAAGTAAGAAAGAAGCAGCTTTTTTGATCAAAAAGAACCCTCGGACCCCATACTTCTATACCCTCCCTAAAATTCACAAAGGGATCTCTCCCGTACCTGGCAGGCCAATAGTGTCGGGAATTGACTCAGTCCTCGAACCCCTCTCGCAATTTTGCGATTATTTCTTCCAACCATTTGTCAAAAAAACTCAATCCTACATACAAGACACCTCAGACTTGCTTCGACTCCTAATAGGGTTACCCACCACGGATGAGATCAAACTCCTGCTAACCCTAGATGTGCAGGCTTTATACAACAATGTACCCCAGAGGGCTACACTTGACGTGGTGGAAAGTGTACTTAATCATGAACCCTGGGATCACAACACCCCTATCAGCTTCGTTATGGATTGCGCAACATTAGCCCTAACAGAAAAAAAATTTGAATTCAAAGGCCAAATCTACCAACAAACACAAGGCACTTGTATGGGCAGTACGTTTGCGCCGAGTCTAGCATGTCTGTACATGTCTGATTTTGAGACTCGCCACATTTTCCATAACTCAAACCCATTCAATGCCGACATATACCTTTGGAAGAGGTTCATAGATGACATTCTGATACTATGGAAAGGAGAGATGTCAGCTTGTATTGAATTCTGTGGCTGGATCAACACCCTTGACCCACATCTTAAGTTCACCCACACTGTGTCTGAAAATAACATCCCTTTCCTAGACCTCAACATTAACCTAAACAGAGGTACACTCTCTACATCTTTATACAAGAAACCGACAGACCGCAACAGCCTGTCACTCTACTCCAGTCACCATCCACGGAGTTTGAAAGATAACCTCCCTGATGGACAATTTCTAAGGGAAAGACATAATTGCAGTAATCTATTTGATTACAGGTCGGAAGCAAATAAACTGGCTAGCCACCTGAGCGCGCGTGAATACCCAGAGAAACATATTGCTTTAGCCAATAAAAGAGCTCGCAATAATCATCGGGAGGCACTGTTGGAACCTAAAACACAAAACCTCACAGATGTCCTCACGTGTGTCATCTAATTTACTCCAGTTTCTAATGAGATTACTAAAGCAATAAAATAACACTGGAACATCTTGAATACGGGCACAATGAACCTTGAAGTTCCTAGGTTCTCGTTCAAACGTACAAAAAACTTGAGGGATACACTGATCCACACCCGCCCACGTGCATGAGGGAATCCCAACCAAAGACAATTATGGGACCTGCCGCCTGTCACTGGGCATCACCCCTGTGGATCTTGTTCAGTGTGCCCCTTAACTGCAACACACAAGACAGTCCAGCTTAACAATAGCTTCAAGTGGGAGTTACGTCGCCATACCAATTGTAATACATCCAACTGCGTTTACCTAATCGAATGCCCCTGCAAATTACAATATATTGGTATGACAACTCGCCCAGTAAAAACACGCATTACTGAACATCGCAGCAACTTCCGTTGCAAAAGAACCAATACCAGAATGTGCATGCATTTCCAAGAAAAGGGACACATTCCAGACTCTTTTACATGGCTAGTTCTAGAATCTTTTTCCAACATTACTAAAGATGCCCTATTGGTGAAAGAACAAAGGTGGGTGTACAGATTGGGTTCCCACACCACAGGCCTTAACAAAGCCATCCCATGGTCCTCCCTGAAACTACCCTGAGTTAATCTCACATCGCTACAGCGACCAATAATGGTATACCACACCTCAATATGACCATGTTATACTTGTATTTCTTAAGACAGCGCCATATGCCTTCTCTTCCCCCAGATCTCTATCGCAACGAGATCTATTGATATGGGCTTAGGGACACCCCAACCCAACCCCCCCCTGCCGGTTGATCTCCCCTCCCTACAAGAGCTTATCTATACTCAGACTATCTAACTATGAAATAATGCAAATGGGTTAATGAATATGCAGCCTCCACCTCCACTGGTGTTGTTGCAACCGTACCCAGTAACTTAAAGCCTGGTGTCTAGACTAATTCATCAAACATTCAATACCGGTTAGTTATTGACACTTGTTGAGTCGCGTTACCGCTAGCAAGCCCCTCACCTAAGATGGCGGCCACTACGAGCCTCTAGCGCTAAACCATACATGGATTATGGCCCTGATCCCAACTTCCGCCCAACAACAGGACAACATCCTATTTGAACTCCCGCGATACATGACACTCCACCTCCCAGTCCTGGTAGAGCGGGGTAGGTCGACCGGAGACACGGACTCGGCATGTCAGTAAGTACACGAATGCTCTTATATATCTCCATGACGAGGTGTTAACTTGTAGAACAGCTACACTGAAACGTTATTTTCAATGACAACTTGTAGATAGGCTAAACTGACGCGTTATTTTACATGTGGCGAAAGTAAGAGGAGGGGTTTGTAAATACACGAATACTCTTATATCTCTCCATGACTAGGTTTTTAAACTTGTAGAAGAGCTATACTGAAACGTTATTTTCCATGACAACCTGTAGAAAGGCTATAGTGATGCGTTATGTTACATGTGCTGTAAGTAAGAGAAAGGGTCTACATAACCCTGGAGTTTTGTTTTTGATCATGCCATTCTACTAGCTCTCTCCTAATATACAATTACAGAACGCAAGGAACTCCTTGCGTTGCCTACCAGGAACTGCAGTGTGCTATCCTATGAAACTGATAGGGTAAGTGCGCCCAGCACGTTTTGTTATCTGTTTATAAAGACAGTTTTAAATTATACGACACGTTGTGGAGTGATCACATCACGTGGCCTGTGTGTTTTTGTTCTTACCACCACGATTAGAGTGCACCGTCACTGCAGCTGCACAAACTTAGCTCACGAGACGCACCTTGTAAACGCAACAAACTGTGTTCATGCATTCTTTAATCACCCTGGTCTTCCTCTCCTTCCTTTCCACAGGTAGACCGAGTTGCAGGTAAAAAACCTATAGGAATGCTGACTACAAATTGGATGTACAGCTCATATGTAGATAGAATACACTAGGTCCTGAAGAATCGCTAGAGTAATCCTCAGTTAGAGCGAGAAACATGTTGACCCCAGACGAGGCAGTGTTTATAACCTAGCACATTATTCTACGTTACTAACACTTTACCTCATTTTTTTTAACTAGGTAAGGAGGCTTCATAATAAATTGATTGAGACAGCACTCCCTTCCCTATTTTAATTCTCCACTAATTTATCTTCATCTACATTACAATAGAGCCCCTCACTCCCACCTCACCTAACGGCTGTTTGGATAAAAGATCTCCATAAGAGCGCTCCCTAACAAGGAGCCCGTCGGGTATTGCACCAGCCGACTCGACGTAGGAGCAGCCCGATGATGAAGCACTACATCCTGATGGGTGCATGAGGTACGACATCCTGATGGTTGTGTGAGGGCTCCCATATCCAACCTTGTGGCATCTACATTGATTGTATGCACACCACATGGTCCGTCTCACTCGCTTAAGGAACAGCTTTGATACTTCTTTTGGTTGTATATTGTAGGGCACACATAGCTGGACCTTCTTTCCAAAGCCCTGTTCGCCCCCCCATTTTTTCCTTGAATTTCGTGCACGGATGCACATCCGTGGGGCATCTTTTGGTGGGTTAACCTGTGTATATCCCCCTTTTTTAATGTCCTTTTTGTTCTCCACATCTTAGCTGCAACAACTTGTCGCAGTGCCACTAGAGCCACTGTTTCTGACCACTCCACACGATCACGTCCACCATAGGTCAGTGGGCACACACTTACCACTGTAATCTACAGTAATGGAGGGCCAAGGGCTAAGTTTTGGTGAAGACTTTGCCGATGAGATTCTAAGCACCCCCTCTATCTTGGGAGCCGATGGAGGGTCAGCCACAGGGAGCCAGTCAGAAGACTGTCAATCCCTATCTTCAATGAAAAGAGACTGGGTCAAGATCACCCTTCACGGCGCCCTCATGACTGAGTATCTGAGGGCAAACATTGCCCCAAATGGGTTAATAGTAAAAATCTTCCCCCGAATCTTTCTAGAGGATGGCACCTTTAAAGTTGACTGGTCCCAGGCATCCTGGAAATGTACCAGAGACCTCCTTATCTTGATTATTAGCACTGCTAAGAGACTAGCAGAGGCCCTATTGGCGAGAATCCAATTGGCAGAAAGCGCATTAAAAAGCGCAACCGTATCAACCCTTTATAAGACCAAACTTTCAGAAATTAATAACGAAATTGCTGAACACCGCGAGTACCTAATGAAACAAAAAGTAAAGAAATTACAGAAAGATGTGAGCAATTTCGATAAAGAAAAAGTTTATCCCTACCTGAAAGAAGACTTTATGCCACCTAGCTTAAACAATTCAGGAGACTCAGGCTCCAACTCTTCCAGACGAGGGTCCTCGAGTAACAGCAATTCTAGTTCCGAATCAGTAAACTACGGCACATCCCGTAAAGGAAATCGCCAAGCCTATCAAAACTTTCAGATGGCCCCTTTCCAAAATCCTGCATTTTGGCAATATCCTATACACCCCCATGGCCCACCACAATATCCCATGCCACCACAAGGCCCGCCCCAATTCTACCCCCCGGTGTACAACCAGCCTTTTTTAGGCAGAGGCTGGGGCAGAGGGCGCGGGCTAAGAAGAAAAAACAATCAGCCAACCCCACAAGGAACGAGAATCCACTGGGAAGACACCCCGAGAACCATGGAAACTCTGAGTTACACCAACAACAAAAAGAAGACCTAGTAGTCAATCTTTCCCAAAGGAACCTCACCGATATCGAACATAAGGTATTACAGAGAGGCCTGGGCTTTGTACCAACTCCAAAGGTAGACCTGTTCAAACAACAATGTGAAATCCAACAGTTTTTTCGTAAGGTCAGATTAAAATCGTTCTTTCAAGACACGGTAACCATCCAACGGACAGACAGTGGATTACACAATAAATCCACTTTCACACCTAATACAAGAATGGTTCCACCTGAGGTCATTACCTTTGAACAGGCAGTACTCAAAGATCTGTCAAAAATGACAATGTCAAGGCATTATAACAACATGTCTAATGCTGAAACTGAGGCCATTCAGAACATATCCAGTGACACATCTATCACCATAAAACAGGCAGACAAAGGCGGAGCCACAGTTATTATGGCCACCGTTGACTATGAACTGGAATGTAGACGACAACTAAGTGACCGGGACTACTACACTCCAGTCACTCATAACACCACCCAGCGACTCTTGACCACTATCACAGCCTTGGTCTTCTCAGCTGAGAGCCAAGGCTGGATAAGTAAGAAAGAAGCCGCTTTTTTGATCAAAAAGAACCCTCGGACCCCATACTTCTATACCCTCCCTAAAATTCACAAAGGGATCTCTCCCGTACCTGGCAGGCCAATAGTGTCGGGAATTGACTCAGTCCTCGTACCCCTCTCGCAGTTTTGCGATTATTTCTTCCAACCATTTGTCAAAAAAACTCAATCCTACATACAAGACACCTCAGACTTGCTTCGACTCCTAATAGGGTTACCCACCACGGATGAGATCAAACTCCTGGTAACCCTAGATGTACAGGCTTTATACACCAATATACCCCAGAGGGCTACACTTGACGTGGTGGAAAGTGTACTTAATCATGAACCCTGGGATCACAACACCCCTATCAGCTTCGTTATGGATTGAGCAACATTAGCCCTAACAGAATTTTTTTTCGAATTCAAAGGCCAAATCTATTAACAAACACAAGGCACTTGTATGGGCAGTACGTTTGCGCCGAGTCTAGCATGTCTGTACATGTCTGATTTTGAGACTGGAAAGGAGAGATGTCAGCTTGTATTGAATTCTGTGGCTGGATCAACACCCTTGACCCACATCTTAAGTTCACCCACACTGTTTCTGAAAATAACATCCCTTTCCTAGACCTCAACATTAACCTAAACAGAGGTACACTCTCTACATCTTTATACAAGAAACCGACAGACCGCAACAGCCTGTTACTCTACTCCAGTCACCATCCACGGAGTTTGAAAGATAACCTCCCTGTCGGACAATTTCTGAGGGTGAGACGTAATTGCAGTAATCTATCTGATTACAGGTCGGAAGCAAATAAACTGGCTAGCCACCTGAGCGCGCGTGAATACCCAGAGAAACATATTGCTTTAGCCAATAAAAGAGCTCGCAATAATCATCGGGAGGCACTGTTGGAACCTAAAACACAAAACCTCACAGATGTCCTCACGTGTGTCATTTCATTTACTCCAGTTTCTAATGAGATTACTAAAGCAATAAAAAACACTGGAACATCTTGAATACGGGCACAATGAACCTTGAAGTTCTAGGTTCTCGTTCAAACGTACAAAAAACTTGAGGGATACACTGATCCATACCCACCCACTTGCACGAGGGAATCCCAACCAAAGGCAATTATGGGACCTGCCGCCTGTCACTGGGCATCACCCCTGTGGATCTTGTTCAGTGTGCCCCTTAACTGCAACACACAAGACAGTCCAGCTTAACAATAGCTTCAAGTGGGAGTTACGTCACCATACCAATTGTAATACATCCAACTGCGTTTACCTAATCGAATGCCCCTGCAAATTACAATATATTGGTATGACAACTCGCCCAGTAAAAACACGCATTACTGAACATCGCAGCAACTTCCGTTGCAAAAGAACTAATACCAGAATGTGCATGCATTTCCAAGAAAAGGGACACATTCCAGACTCTTTTACATGGCTAGTTCTAGAATCTTTTTCCAACATTACTAAAGATGCCCTATTGGTGAAAGAACAAAGGTTGGTGTACAGATTGGGTTCCCACACCACAGGCCTTAACGAAGCCATCCCATGGTCCTCCCTGAAACCTCCCTGAGTTAATCTCACATCGCTACAGCGACCAATAATGGTATACCACACCTCAATATGACCATGTTATACTTGTATTTCTTAAGACAGCGCCATATGCCTTCTCTTCCCCCCAGATCTCTATCCCAACGAGATCTATTGATATGGGCTTAGGGACACCCCAACCCAACCCCCCCCTGCCCGTTGATCTCCCCTCCCTACAAGAGCGTATCTATACTCGGACTATCTAACTATGAAATGATGCAAATGGGTTAATGAATATGCAGCCTCCACCTCCACTGGTGTTGTTGCAACCGTACCCAGTAACTTAAAGCCTGGTGTCTAGACTAATTCGTCAAACATTCAATACCGGTTAGTTATTGACACTTGTTGAGTCGCGTTACGGCTAGCAAGCCCCTCACCTAAGATGGCGGCCACTACGAGCCTCTAGCGCTAAACCATGCATGGATTATGGCCCTGATCCCAACTTCCGCCCAACAACAGGACAACATCCTATTTGAACTCCCGCGATACATGACACTCCACCTCCCAGTCCTGGTAGAGCGGGGTAGGTCGACCGGAGACACGGACTCGGCGTGTCAGTAAGTACACGAATGCTCTTATATATTTCCATGACGAGGTGTTAACTTGTAGAAGAGCTACACTGAAACGTTATTTTCAATGACAACTTGTAGATAGGCTATACTGACGCGTTATTTTGCATGTGGCGAAAGTAAGAGGAGGGGTTTGTAAATACACGAATACTCTTATATCTCTCCATGACTAGGTTTTTAAACTTGTAGAAGAGCTATACTGAAACGTTATTTTCCATGACAACCTTTAGAAAGGCTATAGTGATGCGTTATGTTACATGTGCTGTAAGTAAGAGAAGGGGTCTACATAACCCTGGAGTTTTGTTTTTGATCATGCCATTCTACTAGCTCTCTCCTAATATACAATTACAGAACGCGAGGAACTCCTTGCGTTGCCTACCAGGAACTGCAGTGTGCTATCCTATGAAACTGATAGGGTAAGTGCGCACAGCACGTTTTGTTATCTGTTTTTAAAGACAGTTTTAAATTATACGACACGTTGTGGAGTGATCACATCACGTGGCCTGTGTGTTTTTGTTCTTACCACCACGATTAGAGTGCACCGTCACTGCAGCTGCACAAACTTAGCTCACGAGACGCACCTTGTAAACGCAACAAACTGTGTTCATGCATTCTTTAATCACCCTGGTCTTCCTCTCCTTCCTTTCCACAGGTAGACCGAGTTGCAGCTAAAAAACCTATAGGAATGCTGACTACAAATTGGATGTACAGCTTATATGTAGATAGAATACACTAGGTCCTGAAGAATCGCTAGAGTAATCCTCAGTTAGAGCGAGAAACATGTTGACCCCAGATGAGGCAGTGTTTATAACCTAGCACATTATTCTACGTTACTAACACTTTACCTCATATTTTTTAACTAGGTAAGGAGGCTTCATAATAAATTGATTGAGACAGCACTCCCTTCCCTATTTTAATTCTCCACTAATGTATCTTCATCTACATTACAATAGAGCCCCTCACTCCCACCTCACCTAACGGCTGTTTGGATAAAAGATCTCCATAAGAGCGCTCCCTAACAAGGAACCCGTCGGGTATTGCACCAGCCGACTCGACGTAGGAGCAGCCCGATGATGAAGCACTACATCCTGATGGGTGCGTGAGGTACGACATCCTGATGGTTGTGTGAGGGCTCCCATATCCAACCTTGTGGCATCTACATTGATTGTATGCACACCACATGGTCCGTCTCACTCGCTTAAGGAACAGCTTTGATACTTCTTTTGGTTGTATATTGTAGAGCACACATAGCTGGACCTTCTTTCCAAAGCCCTGTTCGCCCCCCCATTTTTTCCTTGAACCAGACTTTTGTGAACATTACTGCCTGGCCTGTACGTGATGGGATCGCTTGGGATGCTGTAAAATGTCAAATTCATGGCCCCACTGAAGTAATCAATGTGCCAAATGTATTTCGTATTTCACTGTCATTTTAGTATGATTACTCCTCTCATTTTCTATGGTATTGTAACTATGCTGATGGTTTTGATCTTAATCATTTGTTTGCTTATGTTAGCCAAAGTACTGCATCTTAAGACACGAGGTTTATAAAATAAACTCTTTAAACTTTACCGTGTCTCTGTTTATTCTGTTGTGGACTGATATGAGAATAATTACGAACAGGTATTTCTGATTCCCACCATTCCTGAGAATACACTAAGTCGCTTGTTCTGGGTTGTCTATACATTGGGACCGCCGAGATAAACCTCGGATAACGAATGGGACACTGATGCTGGTCGGATAAGGGGTTCTGGGTTCTGAGGTGAGTTTTTGGTAGACCACAATTCACCGAGGTCCTGGTTTCCTGTGCATAGTTCTGTGCATAAGCAGAATCCCTGCAACAATTCCAAATACATTCACGATAACTTGCAACGTTAAACTTCGCAAAACGTTATTACATGTCTAACACTTCTATGTTAAATGGTTATAGCAAATACATTTCTATGACGCTTCCAGACATACATTGATTTTATGCGGGTGCCGACTAACAGTGAATATGATGCACCCCTACAAATCTCAGAATCACATGGCGCTCTATCAGTTCCCCCCTTTGATGACAATTGTCATCACACCATCACAACTTCATTCCCTTTGGAGAAAGAACCGACCTAAACAGTGCTTGTTGCCATTCTACTCTGTCGGAACCCCTCCATCCTTTTAAGGTTCTGATTTTGACTGTCCTGCAGTCTCGCCATCCTTCTCTCATTCGCTCTGAGAGCTCTCTCAACCTTATTTTCCCTGGACCATTTACAAGGTCTAATAAGTCCCCACAAACAGATCACACAAACCACAACAATAACCAGTGGCTTCAGCACAAATCCGAGGAACCCTTTTCCCAAGTTTGCAAACCAACTTCCAATACGACCAAATCCTTTACCAATCTTTTCCCACACATTCTCTTCAGTCAACTCCGCAATCTCCTGGTGAATCGTGGTAATGTTTTCTATATATTTCTCCAAATTCTTGCTATTGTCTGAAATATACGTACAGCATTCCTGGACCTTCAACAATTTACAGACTCCGCCCTCCTTTGCCAATAACAAGTCTAAAGCAAGACGATTTTGCAAAACCATCGTTCTTTTCGATAACATCTCTCCATCAACCAACAGCAATGACCTCGCCGTGTTCATTGACAATTCATCAACCACAGTCGCCAGCTTTCTTGTCTTCACATCATTCAAGACCACGCCCAATCCGGGTATCATTGCTCCAAAGATATCACCAATCACTGCACCTGCACTCACAGCTCTTCGCACTTTAGAATGATGTCCTGTCTCTAACAAATTTAAATCTTCTGTATGGTAAATCTTCGGAAAAATGATAGCCAAGTAGCATGTACCATACCAATTCACAGGCAATCTCACATAAGCATTCTTTCCGCATACGAAATACACCGTTGGAATCACTTGCACCGGACCCTGCAAAAAGTTCTTAGCATAATCTTCCATAATTAAGGTATGGTCACACGTACTATGTCCCACTGGAACCTTATCATAATAGGTCTGAGGACGTCCTACGCACAAATTCCCCTTCTGTACTTGATCTAATGCTATAGGTCCATAGCTTCCCTTGGATCTGTGTAATCTCTCCTCCTCAGTCCAATCTACTGGACTCTCTCCTGTGTTTCGTGTCTGGGTTAGTTTTCTATATCTATCCTTAATCTGGCCAATAAACTTCTTTTCAGTTTCCGACAATAAGTACGTCAAATTATGTCGATGAGCATATGCTGTATCTAAACTCGTAGTCGGTATGAAATAAGTCCGAAGTCTATCTTCTGAATTATAATAATCATACTTATTCAAGTGCTTATATGCCGGGACTTCATGAAGTACTGCATCATAGTTTGAGAAGAAATACTCAAACTGTTTCCTCTCATAGAACAGGCTAAGCAATAAGCTGCAAGAAATCCCATATGTTAGTGGAAGGTGATGGTATCTAATACCCTCGTCTACAGAAGAAGGCAACTGCATACACACATAGCAATCCTTCGCATCCATCGCATCAACATACTCATACAACAGCTTAGCATAAGCATTAAGCTTGAAATCACCTCTAGACAGGTCTACATGAAGTCTACGACTCTCTTCAAGTGTCAAAGCTCTTTGAGCCCCTGTAGTAACCCCTTTTTGGCCGGAAGTGGTAGGTGTAGGTGTCCCCTGTACCTCCCTCTCCTGCTCGTGTGACACTATGTATGAGGCTACAACTACCGCAACTATAGCAACTATCACTACCCCTAAAAGTGTACCTATCACTAATTTAGCCCTAATTTCCAGCTTCTGCCATCTTCGTATAGTTCTCAGAGTTCAGTTCAATCTCATCCAAAGTTTCTTGTCAACTCAGTTCAGTCACCACCTTGAAGCTGGGAAACCCCTAACAATTTTCAGTTCCTTATTTACACAGTCCAGAAAAAGACTTCCCTAGCCCTCTTTGGTTTTCTCCAACGGAAAATCCCTAAATTTATTCTTCTTCCACTCGGGCCTAGGTTATCTTCTTTCAGACTTATATACAACACAAGTTCACCATCAGTCCAGAACAATATTCGGTCCCAACAGCTCCATGACCCCCTGCAAGATTTCAATTCGAAGTGTCATCAACTCCTGAGGTACTGGTATAACAACAAAAGTCGGAAAGACTAAGGTTTCCAAAATCAGTTCACGAACTTTACTCAGAACTGCTGACCAGTGTCAAGGATTTCAGCCTCCCCGTGCTCGGTATGCCTGGCATCAGTCACAGCGTATGTCCACTCTGGTGAGGCGTACCTTCGACACGGCACTCTTGCTCTCCTCGACTTTCTCAGACCACCTTGAGCTTGCTCTTCGTCACTCTGCTCCGATTCTGACGTTTCGGAAACTGGGGCAAGATCTCTTCCCGGTGCCACTCGCAAGTTTACCCGTCTCTGACTCACAGGCCAAACCCTTTCTGCTTCTGTGGCACTTCTGCTCTCCCTTTGAGTACCCTGTGCACTACTTCCTTCTTCAGCAGAATTTGACTCTACTCCACCCACAGCAACACTTTCTTCGTCTGAGTCAAATTCGGGACTTCGACTTGCACATCCCCTTTCAGCTTGGTCTAGTGCACCACCAACTGCGTCAGCAACCCTCACAGCTTGACTTGCCCTCTCAGATGGCTCTGCCACCCCAGCTGAATTGTCATTCACGAGAGGGGCTGTATCTTCCAAGGGTGCTGGAACTCTGTGGGTATGGGAGGCATGCACCCAGTTCGGCAATCCCCCACACTTCACTGCTGTATTCGTAACCAAGATTATCTGGTACGGCCCACGCCAACGAACATCCAGGCAACTCTTCCTCACGTGTTTACGCACAAGTACCCAATCCCCTGGGCACAAGTCGTGGCAAGGGTCACTTGCGGCTGGAACAGCTGCAGCTTGCACCTGCTGAGACACAGAACGGACTACGTCAGCCAGGCCATTACAGTAGTCGAGAATCAAATCATCAGTGATGTTAATCAAAGCAGTGGCAGGTATCGCTGGCAAACGCATCACTCTCCCCATGAGGATCTCATGAGGTGACAATCCAGTCCTCCTATCAGGCACACTATGGAGACTCATGAGAACCAAGGGTAATGCGTCTGGCCATTTCAAAGATGTCGAAGAACACACTTTTGCCATCTCGGCTTTCAAAGTCCCATTAACTTGTTCCACATTCCCAGAAGCCTCTGGTCGATAACTGCAATGCAACCTTTGGTCTACATTCAGGGCAGCACAAAGCAATTTCATGATCTCACTATGGAAATGCGTTCCTCTGTCTGACTCAAAAGAGGTCGGGAAACCGAACCTCGGGATAAGCTCCCTCAGTAGTAACTTGGCTATGGTGAGTGTGTCACACCTACGTGTTGGGTAAGCCTCCACCCATCTAGAAAAGACACATGCTACAACTAATATGTACCTCAACCCATTGCACCTTGGCATTTCAATGAAATCCAACTGCATTCTGTTGAAAGGCCCACCTGACCTCCCAATATGACTCAGCATCACAGCCCTCCTTTTCCCTACATTCATTTGTTGACATGTAACACATCTCTGACACACAGCTTCAGCTACTGCACGAAACTTCGGATTGTACCACGTTTGACAAAACACTCGCACCATCGCATCTCTGCCAAGATGTACAGCACCATGTATCAATCTTGCCATAGGATTCAACAGACATTCCGGTAACACAGCTCTTCCATCATTCGAAATCCATATATCCACATCTCCCTTCTCACATCCAGCTCGCACCCAACTATCCCGCTCTTGATCGGAAACTTCATCCTGCAACCGTTTCAGTTCTTCCCATGTATCAGCCATGGCTAACATCACGTTGAAATCAGTTCTTTCTTGGCTTCCCTCAACATGCCTTTCAGTGAATGTGCATCCCTGTTCCGCACAAAATCGAGCAACTTCATCTGCATAGTTATTACCTAATGACACAAAGTCATTCCCCTTGGAGTGTGCAGAACACTTAACAACTGCAATTTCCTCTGTACTTTGCAATGCTTCCAACAATTGCCTCACATAATCCCCATTTCTAATGGGTGATCCAGAAGATGTCATAAACCCTCTCTGTGACCATAGCTGTCCGAAGTCATGAACGACACCAAACCCATACTGACTATCGGTATAAATCGTTATACGAATCTTGTCAGCAGCCAAACAGGCACGCGTCAAAGCAATAAGTTCAGTCACTTGTGTGGAGTATACTCCTTGTAGATAAGCGGCTTCAACCACTCCAGTGAGGGTACATACAGCAAACGCTGCTTTCAGTCGACCAGCACTGTCTCTTAAGCATGAACCGTCCACAAAGAAAATTTCATCCGACTCTGGAAGCGGCTCATCGACAATGTCAGGTCTCGGTTTGGTGCACAATTCAGTCACATCAAGACAATCATGGTCCTCACAGTCTTCATCGTCTACATTTGGAATAGGCAACAGTGTGGCAGGATTTAAAACAGGACACCTCTTCAGCGTCACGTTATCTGCAGCAAGGATGACTTGTTCATAACGCGTCAACCTATTATTCGTGAGGTGCTGTGTTTTAGTCCTGGTCATCAATAGTTCAACAGAATGTGGTACATAAACAGTAAGCGGATGACCCATTACAATGCTCTCACATCTTTCGATACTGACACCCGTTGCGGCAACGGATTTGAGACATCCGGGCAACGCAGAAGCTACTGGATCTAAAGTAGCTGAAAAGTAGGCAACGGGTCTACGGACACTTCCATGAGTCTGGGTTAGAACTACCAATGCGCAACCTTCCCTTTCGCAGCAGAATAAGGCAAATGCCTTGTTGTAATCAGGCCTTCCCAAAGCTGGAGCGCAACACAAAGCTTCTCTCAGCCTCAAAAATGACCTTAAACAGTCTTCGTCCCATAGTACCGGATCACTCACATCCTTACGCGTCAGCCGCAATAAAGGCTTCGCTTCAAAGGAAAAGTTTGGGATCCATTGGCGACAATAACCAACCATTCCCATAGAACATTCGGATTTCTCTCTGAGTAGTAGGAACAGGCATTTTCAGAATAGCCTCAATGCGATCTGGTGACACCTTTCTCTTGCCTTTCTCAATTCTGTGACCCAAATACTGTACTTCACTCAAACAGTACTGCAATTTGTTCGGATACACTTTATGTCTGTTCCTTGCCAAATGATTCAACAGCGCAACGGTATCGATCCTGCAAGCGTCTTCAGTTTCTGACTTTGGCTTTCTCTTGATCTGGGTCGTAAACAGAAACAATAGGTCCAATAGTGACCGGTACCTTTAGAGCATCCGGTAACCTTGCACCTCTCCCAACCTCTGCGCTAGCTACAGACTGATTCCTCGTACCCTCAACTCCTGTCGAGATCTTTCCTTCTACTCTCTCATCTGACTGGGTTGGTACTCCCCCAGTCCCTTCCATCTGAGCTGACCAGCCTTCCGGGGCATCTGGGTTGTATGGAGGTGGTCTCTCAGATAATAACCTCTCTAATAGGCTATCATCAGAATCACTGTCTACCTCATCATCCGCTCTCTTTTCCTTTGAATTATCAGTCTTTACTAGTAAGGGATACAACCTGTGTCCTTCTATTGCCTGTACTCTCCATCTTTTCTCTTCTGCATCCCATCTGGCATCCTCGAACGCCTTAATCGACTTTTTCATCCTTTCCTGGTTTCTATCTCTTTTCCTATCATGCGCTGCTCTAATCCACGCATGCAATGCTTCAAATTGTGTTGGCCTTGGCAACGGTCGTAAAGCCGCCATCACAGACTTCAACTGGTACAACACTTCCAACCTGAATGAACCATATCTCGGGAAAGCTAATTCTCCTTCGCCTTGGGTCATTTTATGCCAATTTTCAAGCCAAATTATAGTATGAAACCCCACATTTCTTGCCATGTAATGTGCCGGAGTATCCTCGGGAGGGGCTTCTTCTCCCCCACGAGTAACCACATGGTTGTCACCTCTACACAATTCTCGGAAAACTTTAAAGCATTTCATAATGACCAAATTCTGAACGCACACAATTTTTCTTTACTTTCTGATATCAATCCACCAATGACAACGCGACTCACACCAACCGACCTATCGCAGCGCGACACCCTCTGACGTCACTTTCCTCCACTCGCAGAAATTCCTCTCCTTCACAACTCACGTCTCACCCTTGCATTCGTCCCATTCATACGCTGAAATAACCGTTTGTCCCAAACAAGTTACTTCTCTGACTGTACGTCCACAGTCTCTCTAAGTTGTCGACCTCGGTTGGCAACTGTCCGTCCCCGTCCGGCCAGACAGATCGCCTCTGATAGGTTACAAATACTCAAATCCCCGTACAACAACCCACGACCAGCATCGGTTTGCCATACACTCACACATTCGCTCCCCCTATCTCGGTCCAGGTGATCGATGGCGCCTCACGATCTCCTTCGGGTGGTCAACAAATCTACCGCGGGTGTCTTCTACACCCAATCGCTTAAGCTACTCGGCGAGCCTAAGACTTTCCCGGGCTGCGCGCGCTCACAGCCTGATCTCACAATCACTCAACATTCACACCAACTCCGCAAGACATCACACAACAAACCAATATCGCAATCTACAACATCTCACCCTATTCATACTCACTCCTCGAACTGCTGCTTTCTGCCGCACTGCTACTCTCCGTCGATGTCCATCAGCCGCCGTCGTCTAACCAATTATCTGCAAGAACCCTCTCAGGTCGCCAGGATCTTTTTACTTGCCAAATAGCGTAGAGGGAGTAAACACAATTATCAGAATATAACTGCCGCAATTTGACATCATTAAAGGATAGAGGACTCAGAATCTAGAGTTTTCGAGATTTTATTATGAGCAAGAACATCTGAACATAAAGGCACCTCAATACAAGGCACAAAAGATAAATGGGCACTAACACAAACGCTAACCTACGAAGGATTCGCATTCGACTAAAAATAAAAAGAATTACAGATTCTAAAAGCATCAAATAAAGAATCGTTATACTGATATCAATTTTCGGAATCATTAGTCAAAACATTTCTGTCCCTACTCTATTCTAAAGTGGCATCCTTACTTAGCATTCCCTCCCAAACCAGAGAATTCATAGGAAAGGTGTCAGAAGTGAAACTTCCTAAGAAGTCTTCACTTAGTGAGAGCTCGATCTTTGATGCTCCTTCTAGCTTCCCGCCTAAACCTCATCTGCTCAACCCACGGGAGTCTGTCCCTAATACAAAACCCCAAAATCGCAGAACACACCCTTCGGCACACCTCTTCAGCCAGGTCTTCCTCCGGTAAATTTCCATCCAGAGCTGTACATCTTCCATCGTCTGTTACCTTGACCTTGGGTCCCAGGCACCTTCCATACTAAGAGTTACAGTTGCACATTCCAATGCACTCCCCTGTAAGCTTCTCACCGTATCTCAACTCCTAAAACAAAGACTTATTCTCACTTACGAGCTAAATGTCCTTGCACCTGCAACAGAAACATGGGAACGAAAAAGAAAAGCTCTTCGCATCTTGAAGTTTTACATTTCACGGCAACTCAAGTCTTAAACATTTCCCTGTCAGGCTGTAAAATATAGCTAAAATAAGAAATGAACAGGCCTTCTCTTCTACATATGGAGTTAGGCCTTACAAACGCATTATGAAACCACATTCTAAGCATTAATTCAACATAATCATCTCGCAAATAAGCAACCTACTTTTTAATTTTAACGTGGCACACATTTATTACATTACATTGATTGTGAAACCTAATCATCTACATTATTCCAAATACATTCACGATAACTTGCAACGTTAAACTTCGCAAAACGTTATTATATGTCTAACACTTCTATGTTAAATGGTTATAGCAAATACATTTCAATGACGCTTCCAGACATACATCGATGATATGCGGGTGCCGACTAACAGTGAATATGATGCACCCCTACAAATCTCAGAATCACATGGCGCTCTATCAATGCTATATCTGCTCCTTTCACACCGTCATCATGAGAGCAGCTGATATCATTGGTGGCAGAAAACACGAGCTGAAAACCACTGTGAACAGTGGAAGCCTAGCTTGTCTCTGGAGGCTTTGAATGGTCGATGTCCATTATTGGGTTTGAAAATAACACCCCGGGATATCGGGGCTAGCCTCAGCAAGATGTAACTTTCCTTTGGAGGAGGGGGTTCGGAGTGGGGAGAGGGTAAAAGTGCCTCTTAAGTACTTCTTGGCACGACACCCACCCTCCTAACACAAGGAAATGTTTTATTTTAGTTGGCAGGTTTGTTACAAGTGTCATAAATGATAATGCCCTTGTAATAAATAAGGCCGATGCGATATCCCAATAAATAAGGCAGATGCAGTAACCCATCCCCCAAACTCTAAATCAGTCCCTTTGTCTCTTCCTTCAAAATGTGTGTGTGAGGTAGCATCAGGCGCGTTTAGCAGCACGAGTAACTCTGTCTTGTAAAACAGATAAAACAAACAGCTTGTCGGGCTACGACAGAATTATTGGGTGCCCCCAAGCTTAGGCTGCCATCTGTCGAGTCCCCCTCAAACTGTCCCCAAGCACCAGATACAAGGATTTATTCTTCTGGTCCTGGACTGCATCACAATGTCCACTCTGCCTTTTACAGGTGGCTTTAATTGGAGGTAATTTGAAAAGGCATGATTCTGGGCTATTAAGAGTCTTTTCAGAACACAAAACAATCCTGGGAGCTAGTGCGAAAGGAATGGGACATCAGGCCAGTCGCCAGCAGAAGAGTAACTGGACTCTCCCCAAGGCATCCGCAGCATCCTCATTGCAGGCGGGCCTCTTGCCAGGATTGTGGCTGTCGGCTAACAGCAGGACCTGGCTGCCTGGGCTTGAACTGACAGGGCATAAGCAAGCTACTTCCATCGCCCCCACACCACAGGCAAAGCTCAACAATTAAAACCGGTGCAGCAGCAAAGGCATGTGCAACAAAACCTTAGGCGGCACCCCAGAGGTGGCTGCAGTGTCACTGGCAGCGCAGATGCCGCATAAACTGCCTTACTTTAGTACATACGGTGGGGTGTGTCATCTGAGATTTTCCAGGAAGCACTGTGGTGTACCCAATTAAAACAAGCATTGGCAAAGCCAATAGGACAGGTTTGGGTAATCTGGTTAAATCAATTGTTATTCTTTTATATTCATTTTGATTGCAATGTGCGCCACATACATAAAGAGAAAAGACAAAAAACATGTTGGACCTTAAACTTGGTCGATCAATGGCAGCAATAAAAAAAAAAAACATTGAAAGTACTATTCATCAATGTGTCTGTTTAATTAGTGATGTTTTTTAAACAATAACCTTTTAGTTGTGCCATGCATTGTACTGTTATTGTTTGTGAAGAAGACAGGCAGCTGCAATGTTACAGTGTCACTTAAACACTTTATAACAGTACTCTTAAAAGGTAGAAAGAAAATAAATTACTATGAAACTGGGCCCCAACGTGCAGTACAAATAAATAGTTAGTACTTTACATCAATATAAAAAATCAATACAAAAAATACACTTTGAAATCACATGGTCATTGAAAGGAAAGAAACGATTATAGGCGGATGTGATCAATGTGCACAGGCCATGTTCAGTTACTCAAAGGGAAGGAAGCAAATGGCTAAAGTGGGCTGACCCACCCCATATGTTTCATGCTGCATTGGGCGAAAGCAAAATGTGAATGAGAATGTTACAGATAAACGCCTGAAGCCTGCTGACCAAAAGTTCCTCTGTATGTGTATCTTGTGTATGATTTGTTTGGAAAACCATAGTCTGTGGAGACAGCTTACTAGCAGTCTCAAAGGCCAGACCTAAAAAAGATGGTGCAACGTTTAGCATCGGCTGGGGAGGTTGGCAATTCTGATGAATGATACTGGAAGGGTACACAGTTAGCAGTTTTACGAATGTGAGTAGCAGGGAGGACAGTGTTCTGAAAAATATGCAACATTCTTATATCCCTTTAAGTCCATAAGGCCTCTTTGTGTCATACGTAATCAACTTATGAAACAGTGGCATTGGTATTGGTTTTGGTAGGGGTTTTTTATAGAGCGCACAACTCACCCTGGGGCATCTAGGTGCTTAACTGGGAGAATGCGGGAGAAAAAGTAACCACAATGACCGGGAACCGATTAGAACAGGAAAGTTTTTAATTTCTTCCTGAAAGCAGTCAGTGACTGAGTATTGCGGACTGCTAACGGAAGTTTGTTCCAATAGTTAGGGGCTAAGAATGAGAAGGATCTGCCTCCCGTCCGCGTGAGGCGGATTCTGGGAACTTGAAGGAGGTCCAGAGAATTGGATCTAACATTTCTCTGAGAGGAATATTTGACCACTTTCTTTCGAAGATAGTGAGGCCCACTTCCCCTTAGAGCCTTATAAGTCAGACTGCAGATCTTAAAGATAGATCGATTTCTAACATTCAGCCAGTGCAGTTCTCTCAGCAAAGGTGTAGAGGCTGAGCCTGGAGGGCGATTCAAGACAAGCCGTGCTGCCGTATTTTGGATAACCTGAAGTTTAGCCAGGTGGATTTGGCTCACTTCAGCCAGCATCGCAGTTCCATAATCTAAGCGACTGATAACCATTGCCTGGACTAAGGTTCTGCGCTGAGAAATAGGGAGAAATGGGAAGATTTTCCTAAGCAACCTTAGCCCATAATAGCAAGAGCTGGTTGTTGCCGCTACCTGATCTTTCATAGATAGGGTCTGGTCCAAATAGATCCCAAGGGTCTTGACCAACTTCTGGGGAGTGGGGGGGGACCAAGTTGATTGGGCCACCACTCATCCGACCAGCTGTTATTCGCTTTACCTAAAAGCATAACCTCCGTTTTACCGGGGTTAAGCTGGAGGCAGTTTCTCGACATCCAGTCAAAGATGGCCAGCATACCGGCGGCGAAGCGGGATTTGTCGAGTTCTGGGTCCGTACCAATTGTGAACATTAGCTGGGTGTCATCAGCATATGACACAATTTCGAAACCCAGATGCTCGACTACTTTCGCCAGAGGAGCCATATATAAATTGAAGAGAGTAGGGCTCAAGCAAGAGCCCTGAGGGACTCCCCTGTCCTGCAGCATTTTTTTTGAGACGAACGGTCCCAGCATAACAGTTTGCGTGCGACCCAATAAGTACTGTTCTAGCCATTTCCAGGCTTGACCTTTAATGCCACAATCCTGGAGTCTCTCCAACAGCTTCGAATGGGAGATCATATCGAAGGCTGCGGAGAGATCAAGGAGAATCAGAATAACTGATCCTCCTTTATCAACAGTTAGCCTCAGAGAGTCGGTAACGGCCAGCACAGCCGTCTCTGTACTGAATCCGGGACGAAAACCGGACTGTGATGGATCTAAAAGATGGTTTTCCTCTAAGTACAGGCTTAGTTGGCTGTTAATGTGACTTTCCAAGATTTTCCCTAGGAGAGGTAGAAGGGAAATGGGGCGATAGTTAGCCAAGATCAAGGGGTCAGCCGATGATTTCTTCAGTATGGGACAGACGACCGCCTCTTTCCAAGCAGTCGGAATTGTGGCCGAAGTGATGGAATTATTAAATAAATCTCGGATGGCGGGGGCACAGCTTAAGGCCAGATCTGCCATGATTTTGGGAGGACAGGTATCCCATGGTGACCCCGATTTCGCTCTCAAGAGAGCTTTAATCACCTGTTCAACTGTAACCAACGAAAAGCAGTTGAGGGAACATGCGTTTGTGTTATTTTGTTTCCGGGGCGATTGAGAGGAAGCCATCTGAGAGTTAGTAGTGGTGGGGAAATTGGCATAGATGTTCAAAATTTTTTCATGAAAGAAGGAGGCCAGGGAGTCACATAGCTCTTGTGTTTCTGGGGGCCGCTGTCTGCAGGCTTTTGGCGAGACAAAGTCCCGTACAACCTTAAATAGGGTTTTCTGGGAGTTGCTCGCATTATCAATTTGGACAATAATATAGTGCTGTCTGGCAACCTTTAAGTTCAGGTGGTATTTGGACAAAGCCCTCTTGTATAGTGTTCTATTTTCCTCTGATTTGTCCAAGCGCCATCTCCTTTCCAGGTGCCGGCAGCTATACCTTTCTAGCTTCAAAGTACCTGAGAACCAGGGAGTAGAATCTCTCTGGGGCCTGGATTTCACTAACTTCTTTGGGACAGTTTTGTCCAAAGCATTGGAGGGGGCGGTTGACTGCAAACATGGCGGCCGTCCCTTGACTTGCTCCATCTGTAGCTGACCACTCACTTTGTTTGTGGGACCTGATGCCGCTAATGTATTGCTGTCCAATTTCCTGATTCCTGCAGGAGTCAAACCCGACTCTCAACAGCAGTGTGGGGTCTGTAGGGATGACTCTCGACTCCAAGAGACAGAAGCGCAGCCTGCAGAGACCCGGCGGGCTTTGGTGCTGTAGTCCTTGACACAGTTTCATAGTTCCCCAGTAGAAGATGTGCTGTCCCAGGGGTGTTGGTAGTGCTGCTCCCCTCTGACAGCAGTAAGGTGCCCCAACTCTGCCCACCGTCCAGGAAACTAAAACCTGCCTGCTGACCATGGTAACTGGCAGCCCTATCTTTTGACTCCCCACTGCACCGACAAGGTCGGCAGCTGCATCCCCAGCTATTTTACAATCTCCCACCCCAGACAGGTCCCAAATCTACCGATCCTGGCAACCCATCGATGGCAGCCATCTTTGTTTGTCCTCTTATTTCTCTTGCAAGCCATGGTATTTGCCTCGCCCACAATGCCACCTGTTGGCTTGGAGGACTAATTGCATTCTTTTCATCTGGGCATCCAGTGATCAATAACTAATAGTGCTCTGTAGTTTGCCCAGGCTCACCTTTCATTGGTGCACCTCACCAGGGGCCTGTAGTATGCTGCAGAATCCCCCACTCCTCTGAGACTCTCCATGTGCCAAGGAGGGAGCGTGTCAACAACTCTCTTTTTTAGAGGCCATGGTAGGTCCTAAGGGGAAACCACCCCCAGCCAAGGCAGCAGACTACTCCATCACCCTTCGACACAACATTAATTCCTTGATCAGGGAGGTTGAACAGTCCTCCATTGAAACAATTGAAGAAATGAAAGACATGTATCAGGCCATGTCTACTTTCGAATCCAAACTGGCTACAACAGAAAAACATCTTTCTGAGCTGAAGGACACACTTTACACTAGTACCGACTTGGATCAAATAGTCTGGAAGCTACAAGAACGGTTTATGAAACTAGAGGCCTGGACCAGATGGAATAACATACGCTTGTATGTATGTATGTATGTATGTATGTGTCTTGTAAAGCGCACTGCTGCCCTGAGGCGTCGTGGCGCTGTAGACCGCTGGGGGTATGGCCTGCTGGAACAAGAGGAAGTGGACTATCTCCACTTTTTCTGAGAACTTTTATTCCCCAACTCCTTAATGTGTATTTCGTGAAACTGCTGGACTTCGAGAGGGTTCATAGAATGAAACCTCAATGATCACTCATGAGTGACCACCTGAGTTCATCAATAATGTGCCTCCCCTGCCATCCACAGGCTAAGGAGATCCTGCATCAAGCGAAAAGGAAGTCCCTTCTTGTATAATGGGTTTAAACTAGCCTTCCCAGTAGACTTCTCCATTAACACTAACCTCCTGCTGAAGGCATTCCTTTCTCTGCGTCCTCCTCTCCGCAAAGGGGCATCTGCATTAGGCTCTTTTACTCAGTCACAATGCTCCTAACTGAAAGCATGCATTCCGCTCAGAATACATGCTCCCATTGTGAAGCATACAAGTGCGACCGAACAGGGTTCGGTCGCATCGTACTTGCAGGGCCGTAACCGACGACAGCAGGTCGGTCGGTTATGGATCCTGACCGATCTCGGACAGACCAGAGTCCATCCGACATCGGAATCGGCCCCTCAGTGTCCACAGCGCAAATGCTTTGGGCAGCAGGAAAGGCCTATCTCTGGGGCCTGATGATTAGCGATTTAGTGGAGGCTCGCAATAAGTCATCGGCATGCAAGCACTGTCTGGAAACCAAACTCCAGGATCTTACCAGCACATACTGCTCAGTGCCTTCAGTGGACCCCCTGTGTCTCCTTACAGCCAAGAGATACGAACTGAGCATGTTGCTCACTGAGCACATCAAAAAAGCCTTCCATAGAATGCGAGGGTGCCACTATGAACATGGTGAGGAGGCCAGCAGACTCCTTGCTTTACAACTCAAGCAAAGAACAGTGTGATCCTCAATACCAGCCTTACACAAGAAGGAAGGTGCCCTCCTCAGCTCCCACAGAGCAGTAGCATTGGAATTTGCCTCCTACTACGCAACCCTCTATACATCGGAGCTCATCCCTGTCATGATGGCCAAACAGGACTTTTTTGAGAGGCTCGTGATTTAACGCCACATGCCAGAAAGTAGAGCTGAACTCGATAGTGACATCACTGACAAGAAAACAGCAATAGCGATCAAGGGCCTACCATCGGGTAAGGCCCCTGGCATGGGTGGCTTTCCAGCAAAATTGCATTGGCGAACAACAGCGTTTACAGTTCCACTGTTGGGGAGCATATTCAGAAACAAAATTTCCCTTTATCCCTTTTCATTGCTAGAAGTCCCACTACCAGAAAATGGTTGCAAATACATCTCTTTCATTCCTGAGCTGGGAAAGAACCACTAGAGATGTGAAAACTACTGGCTGATCAACTCAGATGTCAAAATATTAGCTAAAGTCCTATGTTTGACAGGGTGGAATAGAGCTACCTGTTCCCTGAGATAGAAAGATTGGGAATAGGATGGGAATGGGAGATGGTTTCCTTCAAGCTATGCGCAGGCTTTAACATCACTCAACAACAATGGTCACTTGTAATGGATTCCTGTTGACACTGATTCACATTGGACAGGGACCAAGTCAGGATTGCCATCTCTCTCCCCTGCTCCTCCTACTTACCCTGGAACCACTGACCCTTGCCATTCACATGTCCCCCGTTATAAAGGGCATCCCAACACCCGCAGATGACATGCTAATGGCATTCACTTCCCCCAGCACCTCAGTACCGGCCCTGATGTCACTTATAGATCACTTCTCATCCTTCAAAGGCTATAAGGTCAATTGGGAAACAAAGAGGCAATGCTCATGTTGCCTCTCACTATGACCCACTCTCTCCATAGCCTGCCATGCCAGTGGCTGTGGACAAATATGAAATTCCTCAGAATTCTGTTTAATAACAACTGTCAAACTTTGGTGAGGGATAATCTAACCCACCTGAAGGACCAAATGCTGAGTGACTTTACAGAATAGAAACACCTACAGATATGACTGTGGGGGACGGTTCAGACAGTTACAATGGGAGTGGTCCCACACTTTAAATGTCTTTGGCATGCTGCTTCTGCCCATTACTTCCACTCAACTTTGGCGACTTGACAAACTGATAAGACAATATATCTGGCAAGGGGAAATGCCTCTTCTATCCAAGGTGAAGATGCACGCCGCCACAATGGCAGGAGGACTAAGACTCCCTAACCTAGGGGCATATTATCAAGCCAGGCGATAAAATTATCGCCACTTTAGCGGCAGAAAACTGCCTCTAAAACGGCGATAATGGGCTTGATAATATGCTCTATGGAATTCCAATTAAAGCCCATGTTAGAAGTCCTTCACATCTAACATTGGCTTCAATTGGAATTCCATAGAGCATATTATCAAGCCCATTATCACCGTTTTAGCGGCAGTTTTCTGCCGCTAAAGCGGCGATAATTTTATCGCCTGGCTTGATAATATGCCCCCTAGTGCTTAATTTGAGCCGGTGGTTTCCTGTGCTTGGGTGGCATTGTCGTCTAGTTTAGAGATGAGCAGCACAAGAGTTTATTATTAATGTAATAAATATTGAAAATAGCTACTAGCTGCCTTAAGGGCACTGGCACTTATTTTTTTTACAAATTAAGCTTAACCTCGAGCAATACCACAGAGCCACCTACTTCTCGCAACTACAGAGGGATGATGCAGTGAGCACGCTGTTTAGTGTATGCACCAGAGAAGAACAATAGGTGCTCGTCATTCTCCACTGACTGACAACTCACAGGGCAAAGATTGGAGGAGTTGACATTACTCTTCCAAGAGGAGGTAAAAGAAGCAGTTGGCAAGATCCCCAGTCTCAATTTAATCTAAAGAGAACTTGACAATCCCGCATTCACATAGTCCATAACATCTTTAGTGTAAGAACCACATTTAAAAGTCAGATACTGATCCGTTAGTATGCCAGAGGAAACAACAGTCATTTTGGAGCCAAGCACAACATTCCAGTAGTGATCTTTAATGAAACCTCGGGAGCTACTGGTCATTGAAGTTGGTTGAAGCCAGAATTCAGGCAATCCTAGTTTTACCAGCCATAATTTAACATGGGCTATCCACGGGACCCTAAGGGCCAGCTGGTGAGCTAGAATGTCAGTAAGGCACTCTCTGTATGACACAAGTTGCTTGGATGCCCATATGCTTGAGCAAAATAAAATATGTTTATTATGGGCTGTGTCTGAAATTAGCCTGAAGGGAAGTAGTGGTGTACCGTTTGCAACTTCAGTAGGGATCTTAAGAAGGAATTTTCACCTTTGTCTATAGTCACAAGAACGTGTGATAACTACAGCAAGAGTAGCCTGATGCAACTTCCAACATCGCCGCCCAACACGGGAAAATTACGCCGTGCCAACCCAGTACTCACAATGCGGCGGTATCATGCGATCGTCACCAGATAACCCGTCAACTGGCCACGCAAAATCCAACGCCAAGCCGCAAAAATGCAAAACGCGAACGCAAAAAACACATGCAACGAGGCCAACGCGGTACAAAACTCAGCGAAAACCAGCCACAGGCCTGCAAATACCACGTGTCTGGCAGGAAAATGCACCACAAAAAAGACAGAAACAACACACCAGAACCAAGCCAAAGCACGTAGTAACATGGATGCAAACTGACCCAGCGCAGCGGCCAACGCAAACCCCACAACCCCCACAGACCACCAGCAAGGAACAACGTGCTCGGGGAAGGCCAAGGAGAAGAGGGAGAGGAAGACGGGGTGCAGACCGCAGGAAAACAAGACCAGCATCACGGAGGTAACAGAACACTACCAGCAACTGACCCACAAGCAGACCACCTGGAATGCAGTCGGAGTGCCGGGGAGGCCAATCCAGGAGGTCAAGAGGCGCCGGCATGATGTGACAACCGAAACCAGGCATAAACCCGCTGCCAACAGGAAGGCAGCAACGGCGACAGGAGGTGGCAGTCCAGCAACACAGGAGGAGCTGGAGGAAACCGAGGCTACAGCCATCAGTGTGGAGACAGTGCAAGGAGAAGAGAGTATGGACACAGCTCGATAGGACCTGACAACATCAACAGGGTGAGTAACGAGCAGGGACTGGGGGGACAGGGGGAGATGGGCACAATGGCACACAGGCACAACAAGATGTAGCACACTGCACACCCACAATTACCCAGGATCATGTCCCTCATCTCCTAGACACACTGCAGCACACACAAACATAGCAAGAACAGCACACCCACATTGACGAAAACGTGGTACAATGCACATAGCCGACACTGCAGAACAGAGGACACAACTGGCTCCGCACATGCACAGAAACATGCCTACTACATCTGACAGAGCTTGAAACTGTGAAATGGAAATGTACGCGTACGACCTCACATCCGTTATGTAGTCCAAATGTACACTGTCCCGCAGAAGAATCCAGCACATCACAAACAGTCACAATGTACATTGCCATACAGTCTGCATGTAAACCAGAACAATGTGCCAACACATATGTCAACCCAAAGTCAACATGCATCTCCCGTTCACATTGCAGAGGGGCACATAACACCTCCAGCAGAGCAGACCAGACAATACATCTGTGATGCCGTAGAGGACCACCACACCATCGACACCGACGCCCTACAACAGCCCATGGATATCCCACGCAACCCACCACCAGGACCAGGACAGACAAGCTACTCAGAGGAGAACACAGAGCCTGCAACAGACCACAAAGCAGGAAGCACTCGCAAGCACAGCTGGCTCACGACACTTCACCCACTCACACATGGCACCCCAATTCCAGGTGTCAGCACGCCAAAAGGAGGTGGCCCAACAGGTGTGGGCAGATGCTGAAACCATGGAAGGTGAACTAGAACACATACGTTGGTGTCTATCACCCTCAGGGACCACCCACACCCCACAAAGGAGACCCACACTGCCATAGAGACACATGCAGATTCACATTCACAGTACAGAACCACACCCAGGGGCGCGCAAATAGCAGTCACACACCCACATTGGCCCTGCGTACGACGGCCCTGGCCACTCCCCTAACAAATTGAGTGGGTGACAACAAAGCTAAATGTCCAAGCTCAAACCCACTGCCTGTGGTGACATGTGTGCTTTAGATGTACACAGCACAATGTAATGTCGTAGGGCACAGTGCCCTCATGCATACAACAAGACCACAGGGACACACGTAGACATCATGTTGTACTGGCTACGGGCACGTGTGCCCGGCCCGCTTATTGGCAGGGCCACATGTACTGTGATGCCTGTGCTGGATGTGTGTGTGGTGAGTGCAAGCCAGGCCGCACGCAGTGTTTGGGGCTAGCAACCACTTGAACAGTGGACACCAGTGCAACGGAAACTGAAAACACCTGCATGACAGAGTCAACTGCTAAGCAACATGGAGGGAGCAGGAGAAAGTCCAGAGGTAACACTACATGCAAACAGAAGTGTCGGTGAGTTGCAGTGCACTACGGTAGGGGCACCACTGCTGAGCGCGCCCATGTGAAGAAAAAGTCTCGGACTGTGTCCCTTCGAGACATTCCTGATGCAGAAGCAGTGGGGTGTGTTAGACCTACATCATCTTCCTCATCAGCGTCCCAGGTCTCCCACACTGCTTGAGGTGACATTGCTGCGCAACCTCTCCACAACACAAAACTCAATCAGTAACGGGCGATGGCTTGCGGTGCACTGAGTCAGTGGCACCTGGAGTGCTGAGCACAGTATCTGACTGATGATGGCATCCAAGACAGGTGTGAGCAACTCCGTCCGTCCGTCAGGACTACCGTTTTGACTCTGGCAGATAGCGGTTGGAGGTGGTCCTGGCGGTGGTGGCGTGTGCCTTCTGCGGTGATGCGACTTCCTAGTCGGTCAGGCCTCGATTTGATGTGTGAGTCCTGGTGGACCGCAGTTGAGGTCGGAGGCAGTGGACAGCCCAGGGCCACAGACTCATGGCGTTGATGACCCTGTGGCCATCGCCTCAGAGACCATCCAATATCTCAGAAGAAGGTGACCCAGACCTGACCAGCACAGAGTTAGTGGCCCCGTATGCACAGCGGCTGGCACAGGCACCATGCCATGGGACGTTGACTTGTGGTGCACTGAGGTAGGTCCACGTGCAGTGAGCGGGTCCTCATCGATGTCCAAGGTGAATGTGGCGTAGGATTGCGGGGGACAGAGGAGGGTGTTCTCCAGGGCATGATGCGGAAGGTCTGATGTTATCAGGCAGCAGCAAATGGAGGAGTAGAAAGCGCCAGCCTCATTTTCACCACAAATTTGGTATCAGCTACATGAGGATGAACACTAGTCCCTTGTCCATAGACACAGACGCCACCAATGTACGACCAGAGAGTGTCAATGAATGTCCGTTAACAGACTTAGTGGCACCGGTGCTGAGAGGGGATGCAGTCTGCGATGATGCCGGTTCACTGATATGAACTCAGTCATTGCTAAACCAAGACTCTGTGACCTACTGGACCGCAGTGTAGTCCGGAGGCAGGGGTCAGCAGTGGCCCACACCCACCTGTCGTTATCTCGTGATGCACAGAGTTAGTGACACCAGGGCAGTTGTCGGTCCGTAACGATGGTCCTGTTCCCTCCGGACTGCAACGTGTCATCCTCATACACCTCTCTTTGCGTGCAAGGAGATGTATTTTGCCTTTGAATAATCGATGTTCAGTTCCAATTCTGTGACCTACTCGTGCACAGCGTAGGACGGGGGCAGTAATCCGTGTAGGCCCACAGACGTGTGGTTGTAATGCTATGCACAGACTTGGTGGCACCACATCGAAGGGAGTATAGTGACATGAACTTTGCCATGAATGATGTTCACTGCCATGTTGTAATCAAGACTCAGTTCCAAATGTGTGACCTACTCGACCGTGGTGTAGGCCGGAGGCAGCAGTAGAGTACGTCAACGAGAAAGGACTAAAGCAGGCCTCTGTCGTGGAGCCCGTGATGGTCTGAGGAGGCTGCCAAGTTCGCGGGCCTCGGGCTTGGCGCTTGCGCTTGCACGTGGTGGGCCCTCCGTGACACACGCAGGTGTCGGCAGGGGATCAGTGGGGCCTGGCTGCACAGGGGCGGGCCTGACGGGTTCGGGGTCCAGCCGTCCGGGGTACGGCATTCACACAGGATCGCAGGCAACTCCGCTCACGAGGACGGCGTCGGCCTCGTGGCATGGTGAGTGGTGCCACCCTGGCAGAGACGTTGGGCTTTCCGGAAGAGGACCAGGGCTATGTGCTTTTTATTCACACCCCTAGGCTGGCCTGGTGCCAGAGTGACATGGTTGCGTCCACTGTCCACTACGCTCCATACACCAGAGGTGTATGTCGCCATGGATAAGGGTGTGTTCTGCATACTGTGGTCTGTCCAGCACATCTCTGCCACTCTAGGCATTGTGTAGTTTCCCAATCATGGTGCAGAATCCCTGCAAGTGTAACAGTAATATATGTGAGTTCTTGAAAAAAAGATTAGCTGATGATTGTGGCCTGAAAATACGTGTACTAAAAATTAGAATCTGGTATTTTGAGCAAAAGTGCTTCTTTTTCTGTGAATTTGATAACTTGAATGTATTCAAAATATTTTTTTTGCATTTCATTTTGAAATGTCAGTATTTTCAGAAACTGTCGTGCTTACGTTTCTGACAAAATGACTACATTTTATAAAATATATCTAATGCTGATATTTGAGCGACTGTCGAAGCAGTGAAACAGTACTGATTTGGGTTATTTGGTAAATGGGCAGTTTCTGGCTTTGATTATTACTTCATCACTTGAAAGGAGGCATTCCATCACCTAGACTAATAACGCTTTTTTAAACCCAGTACTGCTGCTCTCTGAGCCCTGGCCATGTACAATTATTGTGCCCTGTTCTGATCTTTTGATCTTTATGTAATTTCGGAGTAGTATTAAGGTATGATGAGTCTGTAGCATCGGTCTATGTCTGCAGCTTGTGATTGTGAGACTTGTGTATCTCTTAATTTGTTTACCTTCCCACCTGTCTATAGCATTATCACTAAGTTATGACTTATCCGAGGCTGGAAGGGAAATGAAGTCAACAAAGATGGTAAAAACGTTTTGACAAATGCATGGCAATGTGACCTTGCATAAACAGACATATTTAACTGCACTTAAAACCTAGTGGGCCAGATGTGCAGTGCAGTGGTGGTTTGTTAACTGGTCTATGTACTAATAGGTCTGTTCACAAAATACTGGTTTGTAGTGGGTCACAATTCGACCTATCTCCTAAATATTAGTGAGGTAGGTCGCAGATTGCAACCCACTATGAATCACAGCCATCACAGGTATGGTGGCCTGTTGAGGTCAGAAGAGTACTCTTAAAAAATGTGTCTGCCAACATTTATAAAGTAAAAGGAGTCCCCATTATGACCCTTTCCTGTTTGCAAATGGGTTATCACTAGTAGGCGGCAAAATATCAATGTTTTGCAACCCGATTTCAGTCACATCACATTCCAATTCGGTATTTGAAAGGTACACCCTAAACACACCCCTTTCAAATACCGATTCAGTATTGAGTCGCAAGCCCAAATTGCGATTGTATAATTTGCAACCAAATCACAATTTGGCTTTCTTACATACCAAAAGGATTTTTTGCCATCGCAAACAGCCCGCTTCTGCAAATTGCACCTTTTGCAAAATCAAAAAGGCTTCATACATCTGACGAACAGTTTTCTAGCAAAATGTTCCTATGTTGTAATATCTACTATTTTGCTACAAGTTATAAAGGTTTGTTAGGAGTCCCAGCCACAGTGGGAATGTAAAAGGTTGCCTGGCAACTACGAAGCATTGCTATCAGGTGAGTAAGTGTACTCCGTTCAACTGAAGAATATGATGGGTGATCCACAGTCGCACTAGGTCAGTGGTAGCAGTTGCCTCTGCTGTCATGGACCACCCTCCATATTTGAAAATCCCCTTCAGGCAACCAAGGACTGTTCTGCCCTCAGGTTATCCACCGATACTGCCGTTCTTGCCGAATGGGCACCATGTGTGATGTGCCCACTGTGCAAAGGTTTTTCTTTTTTAAGAATACATTCCCAAAGCAGAATTGGAATTTTTTAAAAAGAAAACAATATTTAACTCTTAAGGCAGGGAGATTTCTGCTTGAAGAGGAGTCAATGGGCCCAATCTGCCCTGCAGAGCCATGCCTCTCAGAGTGGTCAGAGGTAGGGACATTTAGTGATTGTCCTATGTGTAGGAGAGTAGGATCTGCACTTATGTTGCCCCCACTTTTTTTCTGATGTATACACTGGTTTCTGGCTATAGTCAGGCTGGGTCGCTGCTAATCAGGGCCCCAGTCTCTCTGTTCTCTCTAAACAACTTTGAGTGCATACTAGATGCACTGTGATTGGATACTGTGGTACCTTATGAGCTCCTAGTATATGGTACCCTAGGTACCAAGGGCATAGGTACTTCACAGGCCTAACAGGGGCTGAAGCATGTAATAATGCCACCCCTGGGAAGCAGACTAAATCTGACACCACAGGCCTGCTACTGCAGCCTGGGTGAGGTAGTGTTAGCACTCCTCACTGAGGTATAGGTTCCTATATCTCACCATGCACACACATATAAACCTATCAGCCACCCCTATGGCAGGCCCTATCAATCCTGGGGGCAGGGTGCTTGGTTTACAATGTGAGGGGGTGCCTCTGCCTGAGCAGGGCCCCTCTGCAGCTGGCAGGGTCTATTCCTTGTGGCTGTTTGTGGATGCGGTTAAACCATATACTCTTAAGTGCATTATAACCTCCCGGTTAATGCTAACTTTGGATGACTGCATCAAAACATGTTGTATTTGGTGTCAAACAACTTGGAATCATACCCCCACACCAGTAACTGGTGTGGGAGTATGATCCCACCCTTCTAGAGGGGACGACATGTACCTATTGTGGTAACACAGTAGAAATCTGAAAGAGCCCTGGCATCACAAAATGGATGCCACCAGCACAGACACTGGGCTGCCCTCCTGCTGCTGACTGAAACTCCCAGTGGAGGAGGCCCAACAATAGGCATCCTGTCACAAGGAGGTGTCACTACCTTCCAGACAGGATTTAGTGTATTGGGGCTGGGTGGGTGCACTTTCAGAGTGCTTTGAAGTCCTGCACTGGGGGAGCAGTAGGCTCCTCTGTGCATATGCCAGCTCAAACCGGTTCAGGGGCTACCTGTCCCTGCTCTGGCGTGAAACTGGACAAGGGGGAGTGGGTGTAACCACCCCCTACCCTGACTCTCCCAGAGGAGTGGTCATAGAGCTAGTCCCTCCCCTATCTTCAGTATAAGATAGCAAACCTTGCCATTGCAAAGTAGATAACACTGGACGACGCTCTACAAAGAAGAATCCTGGCCCTTCGATGTTCCATTACCTTTGGAAGACAGAAGAATCTCCCTTGGAGTCAAGGAGTGACTACCCTGCTTGGGAGGCACCAGAAACTCTAATCAATGGTTGCAAACTTTCCCACTCCCGCCGGAGTCCAAAGTCCCTGCAGCCCCGGAAGTGGATTCCCTGACTTCTCAATGGCCATTGTGAGTCCCTAGCAGAGCTGAGGCGAGTGGACCCCACGAGTGAAGAGGAACAGCAATACCTGGGTACCATGCACTATTGTCGAGTGCAACGCCTTCACGATATTCTACAAACTTTTGCTTTGGACCACTTGTGGCCCAAGCCTCCAGCAAGTTTTGCAGTGCAAATCAGAAGCCTACCCCGTCCCGAGTGACCGTGCACTCCTGTGAAGCATTTCCTCAGGAGGCGTCTTCCCATTTCCTTGACCATTGGCTTGTGGGTCCCCCGAAGACTTTATTATTAACTCAGAGGGCTCTCCTGCTTGATACAGGCTTGCCCTCACCCACCCTCGCTGGGTGAGTCCCTCAGACCTTGCTGGTATGCCCCATCGACTTTCTTCACTAAACACAAGACTTTCTGTTGCCAAGGCTTGTTGGCTCCAATCTGGTTGCCGACACCGCAGTCAACTGCAGACTTTGTGGGGCACTCCGAATCCAGCTGATGGTCATCGTCAATCCTTCCTGGACCTCGTGAGCAAAGAGTCAAAACACCCTTGATCACCTGAAATCACCTGACATCCGTGGGCATCCATCGTCCTGGCCCCGGGTCACTGGCGCGTGACTGTGAACACTGTCCCTTCAATTTTCAGGTCATCTGCATCTAGAATCCAGCCTTGGATTCCACCGGACACTTCTTCAGTCGCCGCAAGCAGCAAGTCTTCTTTGGTCTCCATAGAAAACAGCAACGCGACCTGACACCAAAAGACACCTGTGCACCTGGCTTCCCTGGGTGAGATAACTCATGCACTCTGGTGCCCTAGTGTGTGTTGGCCCTCGAATTACTTACCTTGTAAGTGGCTTGCTTGTAGACTTCCTCGAAGTACCCTAAAACTTTAAAAATCAAACCGCGACTTGCTCCATTGTAATCAATAGGGAACCCGCGGCTGTGTTCACACACTGCATGCGTCTCCCGTGGGTCTGTTACTTACCTGCTTTCACTGCAGTAGTGAAGCCACAGCGATTCTACAGGCCCTAGGCCTTGTCATTCTGCAAGTCGACTTTCCTAAACCTCTTTTTTAGTACATGGTCTGGTACGCCCCTAGGGCCCCAGCCATACTTGTGCTTAACTTATTGTGAAACGTTGATATTTGAATGTGTTCCTGACTTCTAATCTCATAACGAGATTAGTAGAGTGTGTCTATAAATAAATACATATATATTTGATATACATACCTGTGTGGTGTCCTTTCATTTGGTAATTCAAGAGATTATAAGGTAAAACAAGCTGCTTTACATTCCTCTGAGACTTAGCCTGAAGGCTGCCCTCCACAGCTACCACTAGGATAGCTTTCTTTAAAAGGTTGTCTTAAACCTATCTACCATAAGAGTCGAATTGGACTGGTGCAAGGTGGCCCCTATAACTTGTGCAAAAACCAAAGGAAATGATGGACAGAGTGTTGAACATTGCAAGCACTCACCCCCAGTCAACTGATCTGGGTTTAATCCATCACCGTTCTTTAGCCCACTCTGCCCCCCCAGTTCAGACATGGCCATATGCAAATCAGTCTGACCCTGTGCCTCATGGGAACAGTCCAGCCCGAACTGCCAAGTCATGTCTTCCCTGGACCGGAAACAAGCTTCCTAGGACCGGTTTCTGGCATTTCAGCCGTCTTCAGCCAGGCTTGCTTGAATCCAGTGGCAAAGTGAGCAAGGGACTCACGTCTGAGCATACCCTGGCAACTTATGGTGAACAAAGCAAAAACCAAAGGAAATGATGGACGGAGTGTTAAACATTGCAAGCACTCATCCCCAGTCAACTGATCTTGGTTTAATCCATCACCGTTCTTTAGCCCAATCTTCCACCCCATTCAGACATGGCCATATGCAAATCAGTCTGACCCTGTGCCTCATGGGAACAGTCCAGCCCGAACTGCCAAGCCATGTCTTTCCTGGACCGGAAACAAGCTTCCTAGGACCGGTTTCTGGCATTTCAGCCGTCTTCAGCCAGGCTTGCTTGAATCCAGTGGCAAAGTGAGCAAGGGACTCACGTCTGAGCAAACCGGTCCTAGGAAGCTTGTTGAAGGGTGCGAGGCTGGGGGGGGGCGTACGACTCGTACCTCTCGCCCAGGTGTGCCCGGGGTAGGGGTGGTACACAGTTCGCTCCGTACGAGACGTTTTACATGCGGTTGTATATTCGGACGGAGCGTATTACATGCGTTTGTATATTCGGACGGACGGAACGTATCGTACTTGTGCCCTCGGACTTCAGTTTTACGAATCATACGTAAAACTGTCCGGGGACGTGTCGGAGACTTTTCCCGATGTCATTCGTATGTATTTTCCACGTACGAATCGTACTTGCCCGTTTGTACGGGACTTGTACGATTCGTATGTAAAGAAATACGGATACGATTCGTACGGGAATTTTTTTTACCGAATCGGAATCGGCACCCAAATAATCAGTTTTAATAATTGTTTTAATAACTTATAAATTATTACAAAATATTATAAATTACAAATACATCTTCACATAAAACAATAACATGAATAAAAATTAAATAATTATATATAACACATTAAAAAAATTACATTTAATTTGAATATTGTTAAAATTTATTATATATTCCATTAGCTAAAATAATACAAAAAATATTAAATAGCACAGACAATAAAACTACTACTCCAGCTCCAAAAAAACAACAGTAAGGAAAATGTTGGATAGCGTAGGGGGAAAGATTACTATTCCAACTCCAGAGAGTGCAACAGTAGAGAAAGTGTTGGATAGCTTAGGGGTAAAAATTACTATTCTCACTCCTGAGAGTGCAACATTAGGGAAAGTGTTGGATAGCGTAGGGGTAAAAATTACTATTCCAACTCCAGAGAGTGCAACAGTAGGGAAAGTGTTGGATAGCGTAGGGGTAAAAATTACTATTCCCACTCCAGAGAGTGCAACAGTAGGGAAAGTGTTGGATAGCGTAGGGGTAAAAATTACAATTCCCACTCCAGACAGTGCAAAAATAGGGAAAGTTTTGGATAGCGTAGGGGTAAAAATTACTATTCCGACTCCAGAGAGTGCAACAGTAGAGAAAGTGTTGGATAGCGTAGGGGTAAAAATTACTATAACCACTCCAGAGAGTGCAACATTAGGGAAAGTGTTGGATAGCGTAGGGGTAAAAATTACTATTCCAACTCCAGAGAGTGCAACAGTAGGGAAAGTGTTGGATAGCGTGGGGTAAAAATAACTATTCCCACTCCAGAGAGTGCAACAGTAGGGAAAGTGTTGGATAGCGTAGGGGTACAAATTACTATTCCAACTCCAGAGAGTGCAACAGTAGGGAAAGTGTTGGATAGCGAAGGGGTAAAAATTACTATTCCCACTCCAGAGAGTGCAACAGTAGGGAAAGTATTGGATAGCGTAGGGGTAAAAATTACTATTCCCACTCCAGAGAGTACAACAGTAGGGAAAGTGTTGGATAGCGTAGGGGTAAAAATTACTATTCCCACTCCAGAGAGTGCAACAGTAGGGAAAGTGTTGGATAGCGTAGGGGAAAAAATTACTATTCCAACTCCACAAAGTGCAACAGTAGGGAAAGTGTTGGATAGCGTAGAAGTTAAAAATAACATACTTATAAATAAAATAATTATTTAAAATAATTAGTGATTTAATTATTAAATAACTCAAAATTATTTACAAATACCAATAAACAATTATTACAAACATAACTACCAATGAATAATTAATTAACAATAAATTAATAATAAATACCAATAAAAAATAATTAATAAATAATAATTACCAAATAATCAATATTAAACAATAAAATATTTTCCATAACCAAAAACATATGAATTATTAAAAAGTAATTACCAATTTAAAAATTTTGAACAATCAAAAAAAGTATTCCACAAAATATTAATTATGGAACATTAATTACCAATTAATAATTACTTATTAATATATTAATTAGAAATGTCAATACATAATATTTAATCATATTTAATTCACAATTAATGATTGATCAACAATAAATTATTTTTCATAACCAAAATGTTATAATTTAAAATATTTACCAATTAATAATTAATGTCCAATTAATTAATTATCAACACCCAACAACAAATTTAATAATTACTTAATTAGATTTCAATTACTTCCAACACTATTCCCCTATAAACGCACAACACACTCCAATAATAAAATAATACACTTACATAATTATCAATTAATCAATTAATAAAAACTAAGTACCAATTAATAAAAATTAATTACCAATTATTACTTAATTAACAATAATATAATTATCAATACCAATAAACGAAAATAAATTATTACTTAATTACAATTAAATTACTTCCCACCCTATTCCCCTATAAACCCACAACCCGCTACAGAACTTAAACGCAAAAATTAATTAAAATTAATTTATAATTCCTAAAAATGTATAATTAATTTCATATAATTAAATTACTTCCCACACTATTCCCCTATAAACCCACAACCCGCTACAGTACTAAAACACAAAATTGACTTAAAAAACCATTATTAACATATAAAAATTGTATACATATATTTTAAAACCAGTAAAACACTTAACAAAAAACATATAACACATGCATATTAAATACATAATAAAATACATTACATTAATATTAATATTGATATTAGTAACATCAATATTGGTAACATCGATATATTTGATATCGATATTACTAACTTCGATATTACTAACATCGATATAAAAATACTTACCTTAGGGTCGATATTCTGTCCATAGATATTATTGACATCGATATTCTGTCCCTTCGATATTTAAAACTCGATATTAGTGTAGGTCGAAATTTTATTTTCGATATTTTGACTGCTCACCGTCTGAACTGGGGTGGCAGAGTGGGCTAAAGAACGGTGGTGGATTAAACCAAGATCAGTTGACTGGGGGTGAGTGCTTGCAATGTTCAACACTCCGTCCATCATTTCCTTTGGTTTTGCTTTGTTTGCCATAAGTTGGCAGGGTATGCTCAGACGTGAGACCCTTGCTCACTTTGCCACTGGATTCAAGCAAGCCTGGCTGAAGACAGCTGAAATGCCAGAAACCAGTCCTAGGAAGCTTGTTTCCGGTCCAGGGAAGACATGGCTTGGCAGTTCGGGCTGGACTGTTCCCATGAGGCACAGGGTCAGACTGATTTGCATATGGCCATGTCTGAACTGGGGTGGCAGAGTGGGCTAAAGAACGGTGGTGGATTAAACCCAATGCAATGTTCAACACTCCGTCCATCATTTCCTATGGTTTTGCACTATAACTAGTGACCAGCATATGCCAGGCCAACTTTTCACACTATGGCAGACCAGTTCTCAGACCAGAGGTAGCGGAGCCAGTTGAGGGTCTGCCGTCGGAAACTCATAGCTTCCTGAAAATCTAAATATAGTGGGGTAACTGCTAATCTGGTAATTTACCACAGTGCTCCTGCTAAATCAAACTCTAAACTACTCCCCAAGAATACAACATGCAGAATGCATTAGGCGTACTCACAAATACCAAGGACTAGAAATTATGGGGCAGATTTACAAGCCCCTTTTGCTGCCAGTACGTCACTTTTTGTGACGCACTGGCAACGCAATACACTGCCCCATATTTAGAAGGACAGGAAAAGTCACCCTGCGTGGCTTTTCCTGTCCTTGTAAATATGGCCCCTTAACATGCAGCAATTTGAAAGTGGCGTTCCATGGGTGTTGCTGTGGGTGTTCCCATGCAACACCCATGAAACCAGACACATTTCCAGATTTACGATGAATCGTAAATCTGGACATGCATGTGAATGCTACGCCTCCCCAGGGGAGGCATAGGGAGGCGCAACGAGGAGAAATGTATTCATTTCTCCTCGTTTTTGTTTCCTGTTTCTATGCGTGCTGCATTCTGCAGCACACATTGAAAGAGAAAATCACCTCTAATGATTGTTTTTGTTCAGGAAGAGTTCCATTCCTGCACATAATCAATCATTGAAAAAATGCTGTTTTTCAACTTCTATGTGTGCGAATGCAGCACACTTAGGTGCCGATTCCGATCCGTTAAAAATATTCCCCGTACGAATCGTATCCGGATTTTTTTACGTACGAATCGTACAAGTCCCGTACAAACTGGCAAGTACGATTCGTATGTTAAAAAATCCATACGAATCGCATTGGGAAAATTCCCCGACACGTCCTCTGGTCGGAAAAAGTGTCCGAAACGTCCCCGGACAGTTTTACATACGAATTGGGAAACTGAAGTCCGAGCGCGCAAGTACGATCCGTCCCGTCCGTCCGAATGCACAACCGTATGGAAAAAACACTGTACGGAGCGAACTCCCATTGCAACCATGGAGACGTCCAAACATGTGCCTGCATACGCGCCGAACACCCTCCCAGCCCCTCCCATGTACGTGCCGTACCCCAACCCCACCCCCGTAGGCACGGAGCGTACCCCCACCCCGTAGGTACGGTGCGTACCCCTACCCCCCGTATGTACAGTGCGTACCCCCACCCCCCGTATGTATGGTGCGTACCCCCACCCCCCGTATCTACGGTGCATACCCCCACCCCCCGTACAAACGGTGCATACCCCCACCCCCGTATGTACGGTGCATACCCCCCGTATGTACGGTGCGTACCTCCACCCCCCGTATGTACGGTGCGTACCCCCACCCCCGTATGTACAGTGCGTACCCCCACCCTTGTATGTACGGTGCGTACCCCCACCCCCCTTATGTACGCTGCGTACCCCCAGCGCGTAGCGGGGGGTGGGGGTATGCACCGTACATACGGGGGGTGGGGGTACGCACCGTTCATACAGGGGGTGGGGGTACGCACCGTACATACGGGGGTGGGGGTATGGCGCGGACATGGGGGGGGTGCTGGGGTATGGCGTGGACATGGGGGGGCTGGGGGTACGGTGCGGACATGTAGGGATGGGGGTACGGTGCGTACCGGGCCCCCTTTTCGCCGTGCATCATGGTGTACTTAGCTTTTCCGGCACTTTTTGGGTCCCGTAAAAAATTGCCGTGCTGTGGGTACGAATCGTACTTGCTGGTCCGTAAAACGCTGACTGACTCCGTGCGCATGTCGCGTACGCGGTGTCCCGGATCGGAATTGTGGGTATATTTTAGCCGGTTTGTGTTTTTTACGATTCGTACGGAAATGGTGTTTCTGTACGAATCGTACTTGCGGGTTTGTACGGTGGTTTTCCCGGGTACGAGTCGGACGGAGAAAACGCTCCGTCCGACGATTCGTACCCGGTTTTTCCAGGATCGGAATCGGCCCCATAGAAGTTGAAAAACGGCATTTCAGATTGTTTTTGGCCAGGAAGGGAACCCTTCCTGAACAAAAACAATCTCCCCACGACGCAGGCATCCTTACACCATGGTGCACGGGTGCCTGCATTGGCGCATGGCTGCAGTTTGTGCGCCAGCGCAGGGGGAAGCACATATTGTTGTAAATATGTCGCATCATGGTGCAGCACATATTGTTGTAAATATGTCGCATCATGGTGCTTCCAAAATAACGCAGCATGGCGCAGCAAAATGACTTGCTGCACCGTGCTGCTTTAGTTTATTGTAAATCTGCCCCTAAGTCTGTAATGACATGGAGTAAGATAGTCAATCTTCCTGCTCTCCATCGCCTCTGAGCAGTAAAGATATTTTGCATCGTGTCCGTGATCTTCTAAGGACCCTGTATAAAAATGATCAATGAATGCATTTGAGAGGGGGAGATGCACCTCTTGCTGCAACGTAGAGTCACAAGAGCTTCTTAAATTTCTTTAAATTCCTCCCATTATCTTGTCGTTCCGTTAAGTTGGCAGTATGAGCCCTGTGCTAATCCTTCTCAGCTACTCTACAGGAATCCTAAACATGCAAGTGCATCATGCACTGTAACTTAGGTAATGGCAGAGCTGTCTGTGATTCTCTCAAACTAAAGGCACCAGCTCAATTCCTGCCATTAAACACACCATTATCCAGTACGGATTTTCTGTCAACAAAATGTAGTGGCAAATGTGTGTTTTACTGGTTTAATCTGGATACACTAGGAATACAATTCTCAGAATCATTGGATAGATAAAAGAGTATCCAGAACTGAATCATGGTGGCTTCCTGATATGGAGCAGTTTGTTAAAGTCTAATTAGGTAAGAAATTCATGTTGGACAAGATCAGACAAAACATCAAACAACAGAGTCACAATGGTGCCCTCCAAAGACACGATAACGAGAGCAGTCCACATGGCCGCCAGGTCAAAATGCAAGAATCTGTGCATCATTTATTAAGATGTACATGTTTAAAACATAGCTTGCTTGTAAACAAGTTTATTTCATCTAGAAAAAAAATCCATGTTTTATTAAAAGCACTGCTGTAATGCTTCTCATTTAGTACCACTGACATATTGAAAATTGCCACCTACCACTCCTGCATCGGATCCTTCAGAGTAGCTGCCACAGACCTCTAAAGCTCACAACTAACGCAAGGATCACTAATAAATTAGTGGTGTTCAGGAACATATTTAGGACTGACTGTTTAAAATAAAACTCACACCAAAGAGACGCCTAGGGGTGTCCACAATTTGCATAACTTCCTTTTGTGTAATTACACAAATTAATGGAAAGATGACCTGATATTATGTGAAATGCAAATCTGGCATTTTAGGCTTTTTTTTATCACACAGTGGGTCATCTCTTCTAAAATTGATGTATAGAAGAAATTCGTGCTAAATAATAATAAAAAAATGTAAGTGCGGTTGACTCACGTGCTTTCTGTTCGGGTTGTGTGGTTGCTCCAGAACTCCTGCAATGGCATTCTTTACATAAATGACCCACAATTCCGCCATGTAGAATAATGGCGTATTTGTTGGTGGCATTTCACATTAAAAGTGAAAACTCTAAATGCTTCGAATTATGTGAATCATGCAGGCATAATTTAAATTTTGCCCATGTATCCCACTACCACTTACTCCCTCATAGAGTCTAATCCACTTCTGCACCCTTTACTTTAAATTGAATTGGTTATTGTTTTATTGCAATACTTCAAAGTTTCTCACCTCTATGCTTGAGTCACAGGTACAAGATGTAAAGAAAAACCCAATATGCCACACCCCAGAACCCTCCTCACTGGCCTAGATACACAGAACCTACAACGTCTTGTACCCAATCTCAAACATATCACTAGACACACATTGGACATCATCTTTGCCGATCCAGACCTAGTCACTTTCCAAAGGATTATGCCAGTCGTGTGATTAGACCACTACCTCATTGCCTTCCAACTCAAGATACTAAAACTCACCCCAACTAAAATCATCTTACGTTCAACTACATAACCAGCTTGGAAGAAGCTGAATTTAGAGGAACTAGAAAACATGCTAGCCTCCAACACAGATCTGACCACAATCAATTCTGTATAAACCCTCTATGGATGGGCCAGAAAGCTTTTAATCTCTTTAAATCTTCTGAAAACATCTACTCATAACAAAAGAGAGGTCACCCCTTGGATTAATGTAGAATTAAAGAAGATCAAAACAAGTAGCTAATCTTCAACGCAACTGGGTCAAAACAAAAAACCCACAAGACAAGATATTCCTCAAAAGACAGCAGAATATAGATGTCAACAATCAAAAAAAGTAAAAATTCTATAGTATTCTAATCAAATCCACAATGCAAAGTGTGTCAATAAAGAATTTGATAAAAAACTCACAGAATTCCATAAGCCAAGATACTCAGATGCTACCAATCCCGTTTCTCAAGACTTATGTGACAAACGGGCAAATTATTATACAACTAACTCAAAGCTGTTGAAGTATTACTTAAACAACAACAAAAGCAACAGCCCCAAACCATTTAGACATAACCATCCAGGGGAAAGCATACACAGCCTCTACACTCCATCAAAGATCTATCCCTGTATGATTTTGCCAAAGCAAGCGATCGGCTGCCACTCTAACCCTTGTCTACCTCATACCTTCAAACATATTGTACTGTCAACTTCAGTGGCCAACCCAGTGAGAACACTCATCAACAACTCCTTAATGACGGGCGTTTTCCCAGATGAATCATAAAAACCATACATACAACCGTTATTAGAAAAAACCTAACCTGGACAATCAAGACACTGACGACTACAGACCCAAAGGTAGCGAATGGACTATTCCATGGCAAACTTATAGAAAGAGCAGCTTTCGTTAAGATTCACAGTTCATTGAAGACAATTACATACCTTCCGACTTTCAAACTGGATTCTGTCCAGAAAGACATACTGGATCGGCCCTAATCTCTATATGGGATGACTTTAAAAACAGCAGACCAAAATGAGGTTGCTGCCCTTCTTCTCCTGCACCTTTTGGCAGCCTTTGACACAGTGAATCAGAACATACTGTTCCAAAGACTTGAGGAAGCCGGAATAGAGGGCATGGACCTCACTTGGATCACATCATAGATACAAAATAGAACAGATATTATAGATACTCCTCCTTTCTCTTCATAACCATACAGCATTAAAGCAGGCTCAATCATCTCACCCGCACTTTCAACATCTACATGAAAACATTACCAAATCTGATCAATGGTTTTGACTTCACTTTCTATAACCACGCAGATGACACAGCAATAGTTCTAAAACTGGAAACCCCAAAGGATATTGAAACATCCCAAATCCTCAGTTGCCTCCGCCTGTTGACAAATTGATGACATAAACCACTTTAAATTGAATGCCTCAAGAGCTAAAATACCGAAATACTTGTGGCAAATTGAAAATCTATGAAACTCTCTGTGCCTGATGATCTAGGGCCATCACCAAAAATATCTAAGGCAGTACAAAACCTCAGAATTAATATGAACGCCAAGTTATCATTGAATGCACAAGTGAATAAGGTTGCCAAATTAACCTTTCTTACAATGAAAACACTGCGAGGCATGTTCCGCACCTAGGATTCCCCCACAAGATTCAAGCTACCGTCTTTTTTGTCATATCAAAACTGAATTACTCTGTATCATAGCTCACTTATGTCAACTATGAGAAGATTGCTAAGAAATCAGAATGCTGCTGATAGACTCCTTCTACATGGTAAGCCACAAGCACACATCTTCCCTGCCTTGAGGGCCCTGCACCAGTTTCCAGTTGCCAGAGTATCCACCGTCAAGATGCTTTGTATCACATACAAAGCAATACATAGCAAAGGACCACTTTTTATCAGGTAGAAAATTAACGATGCATACAAGCAAGGAATTGCTCAAGAATGGTTCTCTGACTCAAAATTCCTACATACAAGAAAAATGCCATGGGTGGAACATCTTTCTCTGTTCAAGCAGGCAAACTATAGAATTCGCTACCCATAACCATAAGATCCACTGACAACCGTATCAACTTCAGAAGATTACTCAAGAGGTCCACTCAACCGCCGCTGGTGCAAGGTGTCCTCTTATAGATTTTTCATCCTTGCTCCAAGTTCAGACCTCCCAACACCCTTTTACTCAACGTAGCCTATAGATGCTTTCGGCGGAGTCTCTTCCTCACTAAAGCCACCATCCCCTACGCCCCTGCCATCCCACTGCTGGGAACACCACGGGGGGCACATACACTACGACGGCAGAGCTACAACACTGGGCCTCAGAGGTACTCCAGGACATTGGGGACCTCTTCCAGGATGGTTCCCTCATCAAGAACTCATAATGAGCGGGAACGTACACCCCGGGCAGTTTCTTCTGCATCGAGCACTCATAGCTTTTTTAACGTCTAAATGGGGTACTCTTGCGCAGGAGAGGCCCATGCATTACATATATATATGCAATATCGCCACGTAATGGGTACAGGGAGACACTTGACATGCTGGTTTGCTTCTTCCATCCGACAACACACGGAAACCGATCTCACTAGGCTTAGACAACCCTGGGAGGAGGCTTTGGGTAGGGCATTCATGGATAGGGAATGGTCCACTGACCGGTGTAGTCCCACATATGTCCCACGCAATCAACGGTTCAAACAGATTCAAGTCTTTGTGCTTCATAGAGCTTACCTTACCCCTGCCTAAGTCAACAGGTGCTTCCTCCGCACTGATGCAGCATGCCCCCGGACTGGCAGTTAGATTCTGACATTCTCCATATGTTGTGGCATTGCCCAGTTTTAAACGAATACTGGAGCATTGTGTTGACTACCCTGATGGCCTGCACCTCTTGGGCTATTTCATTTCGGTGGGAGGTTTGCATATTGCACTTATTTAGCAGGAACAAAAAGCACAGGGCCACCACCAGGTTTCTGGATCTGGGTCTTATAGCGGTCAAACTCTTAATTACCAAGCAATGGAAATCCCCTCAGCCGCCCCACACGGTCGCCTAGAGCCGATCCCTGCTTAACTGGGCTGAAGCAGAGGGGATGGCACTCCGTTGGGAAGACCTTCTTGGTCTCTGCAAATTTCCCGTAGCGCCTCAGTGGAACACCATGGTACTGAAGATCCGGGAATTGGTCACCAACACAGGAGGCCCATACATACTAGCTGAGGCTGATATCCGCGGCTCATCCTCCGCCCATACGGGCACTGAGTAGCGCTGACTTCCAAGACACCCTGACCTTTTGGTTATAGAACCTCATTAGCGCTGGGTCCAGATGTATCCAGCACCCCCCCCCCCCCCCCCCTTTGTGTGCATTAGATGTGGCGGCAGGTCTCCAGCGACTCTCTTATCTTGTTTTATGTTGTCCTCCTTTTGTTGCACCCTATGTTCACAGTTGATGTAATTTGTCCCATGTCTGACTTATCTACATATCAAGCAGTGGTGCGACTTTTTGACTCCGCTGCGCCTCCTGATAGACGCGGTCTTTGGACTCCTTGTATTCATTGTTCTGTAATTTACCTGCTACATCCTCTTCTGTTGAGAGCTTGATTCTGTGCTACTGCCAAATATTTATTCACAATGAACGGGCATTGCTCAGATTGTATACCTAAAAATTTACAAAATGCAATAAAAAAGATATAAAAAAAAAAAGAGGTGGCTCTTCCTCTCATGATGGCTATACTCACAACACCACAGTATACCACAACAGAATACTCAGGCATGACAAGATTTGCTTCTCACGATATGGAAATGAGATTGCCATTGTACATATCTCATTCAACTATGTTTCCTATTATAAGCAGCTACATTTATATAAGGAGAACATGTATATTGCACCATAAGATACATGGCTCTGTCAGATCATGTCATAATTGCTACTTATATGTAGACATAGGTGCATATACAGAGAGGTTTATACCTTGTTCTAAAACCTTAAGGAATGTCATGTGTGTATATGTATGCATAGGTTAATTACAGCTATATGAACAAAACATAAATTTGCATATCAGACTATGTCAATTTAATTCAATTCTTTCTTTATTCGTCCTTCCGAAGACAGGTCATAACAGGTACACCATATTAAAAACATCATATAAAATCATACACATCTCAACAAATACAAAACTCATTTTCCATTTAAAAATAGTACAACATCAAGCAGATGCTGAATTTTTTCTCGGAACTAAAGGGACAATGCAAAGCGATTGGGTTCATAAGTAGCAGCAGATAATATCTAATAGTGCAAAAAACAACAGCAGCCATCAATAGCAGCAAATAAATAACCAATAATACATGAATAATAAAAATCAATCCTATAGAGGGGTTAGCAGCAGGGGTGGACATTTTAGCAGCAATAGAGATACAATCCATACAGGAGAATGGTAAAGTGCATTGGAATTAAAACAGCATGTTTCTTCTCTTTGCTAAAATACACTTCAAAAAGCTCCCAACAGCAAAGCAAACATCATGGTCATTGAGTTGCTGCAGAAAATACAAAGCCGCTTTGCACTTGGAAAATTTGTGTCTGCGCAAAAGAGGTATTAAAGATTTCCTGGTAAATAGAAGATAAAACTGACAAAAAAATACCAAATGTAAAATGGTTTCACTCGAATGTTCATCACAAGGGCATATAGTAATAGATTCCAAAGAATACTGACCCAAGAGAAAGCATACCAACCACCGAAATGACCCCATCCTGAATCTAGTCAACAAATTCCTTTTGTGCACATTATTTACATATAGTAAGAATGGGGCAATATAGGGAGGTACTTGTATAAGGCAATAATCCCTGACAGTGGGTTTGGCCACTTCGGACAGTTCCCTAGATGATTCTTTATGTTTTCGAAAGCTCACCAAAACCCTCTGTCGATCCCCTTTGCCAATTAGATCTGGGTGCTCAAACAAAGAGGAGTAATCAAGTTCCGTAAGGCCGGTTTTAATGTATTGGAGCCAGGGGATACAAGGACCACGAGTGCAGCTTAAACAGTCTCTAATAATTGCCCGAATAAAATCAGCCTCTTCATTTGTCCAGATAGAACTCCAGGTAGCTAGAGGTGCAGCATTCATGGTATCTTGGACATACTCGAGACCTACCTCCAAATGGAGGGAAAAATGCGGCGAGGAAGGGGGCCTCCTAAAACTCTACGGCAGAATCTATTCTCCTCCAGCTGCATAGCAAGAACATCCCTGCAACCCCAGATCCCCATACCATATGTTAAAATCTGAATACGTTTGCGCTTGTAAATCTCTAAAATTGGGGCTATGGGTTTTTTACCTATGGACATAGCAAGTGAATAAGTAGTGCCAACTGCGCGTGTGAATCTTATTATTCTATTATTTATGCAGGTATGCCATGTACAACCTTCATCAAAATCCAGGCCTTAGTACTGGAAGGAACTAACCCTTTCCAGCTTTTTACCCTCTATATTCAGGTTATAGGACTTAGTATTTTTGGGGCCACAAATCATGACAAACGTTTTCTTATAGTTTGGCTCCAGCCCCAAGTTCTTCATAAAGTTGGCATAGCTGGAGATTAGTTTTTTAGGCCGATCGCAGTCCTTGCTATAAGGACTGCATCATCCGCATAAAGAAGTGCTGGCACAGCTTTTTTCTCAACTTGTGGCACATCAGCCCCAACCGTAACTAGAGTTTTCTCCAAATCGTTAGAATAAAGGAGAAATAGGATTGGGGCGAGAACATATCCTTGGCGCACCCCGCGCTTAATGCTAAACTGTTCTGAGCATTCGCCATCATTACCATACCTCACTGAGGCAGAAAGATTGTGATGGAGAAGCCTCAGGAAGGAGACCAGACCTGTATCGACACCCATGTTTACTAAAATGTCCCACAGCTTAGAGAGTGAGACATAGTCGAAAGCGCTGGTCAAATCCATAAATGCTAGATGAGTAGAGGTGCCCTTCGCATGTTTATATTTAGCCAGGATGAGGTGCAGATTAAGGCACTGTTCGATCATACCTAGGCCCTTCCTAAACCCGCACTGGGTTGGAGCTAGGATATGGTTAGCTTTTATCCAGTCCAGGAGACGGTCTAGCACAACTCTCCCAATTACTTTGGCCGAGGGGTCCAAAAGAGATATTGGTCGATAACATCTGGGATCCTGCACATCACCTTTTTTGAAAACAGGCACTATCACAGATGTACGCCAGGATTTTGGAACACCCTCGCTGCAAACTGAATTAAATACAACGGTAAGGACCGGGGACCAGAATGCTGGGTCTTCCTTAAACAAATCTAAAGGAATTCCATCTGGGCCCGGTGCCTTCTTACATTTACTGTTGACAATTGCTTTCCGGACTTCCCTTTCATAAAAAACAAGGTTTTGGCACGTTAAATTCAACAATGATGGGGCATCCTTTACAGCAAAGTCAACGGAGTAAAGGTCAGAGTAATGAGTCACCCAAGACTCAGGAGGTATGTGGACAGTTACTTTGTTGGCTGGTAGGGTAGAAGAAAGAACTGACTGTACAGCCTTCCAAAAGGCTGAGGATCTTTTGAGAGACAAGAGCCAACCACTAAGTCTCACTTCTCCTCCTTCAATGCTAGCTTTCTTTCTTTTGTGGCAAGCTTATACGTCTTCCTGCTTTCCCTGATCATAGTCTGGTCTCTGGGATTTTGTTGTAGAGCCCTGCATAGCATATTATTAGCCTCTCTACAAGCCTTGTCAAACCAGGAGTGAACCCGATTACGGGACTGAGAAATAGGTTTAGAAAATAGATGTTTAACTTTATCTAACAGGGTTGCAAACCCTTCTAAAATACTAGAAGGCTTGCATGGGAAACAATTGCAACTAAACACCAGTGCAGAACTAATCGGGATTACCTGTGACATAATACTATTCATGTTTACTGTGCGCCAAACCACTCTACGCCCAGCATCTTTAGTGGATAGTGCCAGGGTGGATACAGGCTGAGGCTACCGTAAATATTGCTGCTTCTATATAGGTACGGATATTTATACATTCTCACAATTGCTTGTTGATGCCGCAGCGGCAGCAAGGAAGCCTGCATACCAGGTTAGTCCAAAGAAAGTTTATTTTATCTCTGACGCGTTTCGACCTTGCGGTCTTTATCAGAGCTGGGGAACCATTCTAACAGTGTTCTCTATATAGCCATAGTATAGAGACAAAAACACTGTTGCATAAATGATAAACATAGGAAAAAGACTTTAGGCACCATTACATAATAGTGCCACTCAGTTTTAAAGAAAAGACTTCATATGTCAAAAAGATAACAAACAATAAAAAAAGTAAATTAAAACCATATATGTTTCTTCCCATAAATGAAATATAAACATTGTATTTCATGTTTGAAGGACAAATAAATAATTTACGAATAACATAATTGGGCCAAAAAGAAGAAAACACAAAAATGGATTCGTTTATCAGGTAAGTCATGGTTCATGCAAGTTCATATGTACTGTGATGCAACAGTGATTCAATAAAGTGCCCCAATAGAAGTATGCCAAAGCGGAATATCGGTCCAGTGACCTTGGGAATAGATAGGGATAGTCATAGAAGGTGTGAAGGAAGTACATCATGCAAGGCAAAGCAAGAGGCGGGTGGCCGGAAAAGAGGGGGGAAGGGAAAAATAGGGAGGGGGAGGTGAGTGGATGAGGGAGAGGGGGTGGGTGGGGGAGGAGAGAGAAGTGGGTTGGAGGGGAAAGGATGGCAAAAGGTTATCACATGTCCGTTGTTCTTGCGGTGGGTGTGAGCTATCCCAAATGTATATGAAGCTCCTCATCCTGGTTGAGTCCTTCCTGGGGTTTTGCTGCATAGGTAAATTATGTATCGGGATTCCATCCTTCTGAGGGCCAGTTCCCTGTCTCCAGCTCTGGTGTTGGGAGGAACCCTGTCAATTCCAAAAAATGAGAATTTTAGATTCTCAGCTTCAATGGAGCTGTGTGAAGTGTTACAGTGTCTGGCCATGGGATATGTTCTGTCATTGTTTTGAATTGCCCTGAGGTCCTTTTAGGATGCGTTTCCTGACCAGAAAGATTGTGCTCCCCACATATCTCTTGCCCCCCACACACACACAAGCACAAACACAACACAGTCACTGTTGCAGTTAAAATGAAGGGCTTAATCTTGTGTTCTTTGCCATTGGACAAATTAACAGACTTGATATTGGTACTATGCGTGCAAGCCTTACACTTGCCTTATTTGTAGAAACCTGGGAGTTCCTTCAACCAAGTTGCTTTGTAACTTACCTGTTTCCATCACGGTGTGTACCACCATGTCCTTCAAAGAGTGACTTCGCGATATGTGATTTGTCGGTTGGGACTGACCAGTTTGCCTATGATCTGGTCTAGCTTGACCAAATGCCAGTGTTTTCTCTTAATGGCCTGGACCTCACTACAGCTCAAGTAGTAGGTCGTTATGAGTCTAATCTCGGGGTTTGGTGGATGCACGTGGCTTTGGTTTAAGTCAGGTCATTATATATATATATATATATATATATATATATATATATATATATATATTACCTACTGGCGGTCGCCAGTAGGTAGTTATAGTTAGGACCCCTTTTCCATAGGAAATCCGCAACATTCTATTTTGAATAACTTTGGCGCCGGTTGACGAATCCTCGCGAATTTCTCACAATAGGTGGGGCGCTACGCTCCGCTCCTACCCTGAAAGTCTCGGGGGGATCCGTCAAGCGGGGGCTGAGATAAAAGGGGGGTCCCAAAACGCATTTTTCCCATGCATTTTTCCATAGGACCTTTAGAACGAGCTACAGCCCAAACGGCTGAACAGAATTACTCGAAATTTGGCAGAGAGGTAGTCCCTAGGTCAAGGAAGTGCCTTTTGTAGGTTTGGTGTAAATCTGTTCAGTAGATTCTGAGAAAATAGCCTTTAAATCAATATATATATCTGAGCCCGCTTACGGTACGCTTACCGTACGCTTACCGTAAGCGTACGGTGGCGTGCGCGATTCTGATTGGCTCTTAGATCTTAGTAAACATTCGAATCGGCCAAAACCAGGAAGCGGCGGCCGCCATTTTGTGTATTTCACTCTGAAAAAAAAGAGTGAAAACAAGAAAAGGGGGCAATGAGGAGAGTTACAGACCCCCTAACATTTGTAAGGGGGTCAAAGAAGGACAGAAAAGTACAAAAAAAACATTTATTGATTTTTAAAAAAATCACGGGGTACGCGTACGGTAAGCTTACAGTAAGCGTACGGTAAAAAAAAAAAAAAAAAAAAATGAAAAGCAGATTTAAGAGTTTAGATATTAGGGAGCTCTAAAAAGAGCTGTTGTGTTTATGAAGTCATTTTTTTAGTGGTACCTACAAGTAAGTACCGATGCAGAGTCTAAGGTTCAAAAGGAAGACTCTGTTCCCTTCATCATTGAAGTGCACACCATCTCCTCTATAAATGTCTTGCATGTCATAACGCAAGTTGTTGTGGTAAATGGCACCCATACCATAGTCACGGAGGAAAGCAGAAACAGATTTGTTGACGTGCTTTCTTGCTTTGTCAATCTGTGGACAGAAATGATTGGACCAGTTCCATTTTTGCCTTTGGCATATGTTGGAAAACACAAAGGCAGTTTTAGGGAAAAGAGAAAACAGTTGTGCAAAGGTGTCCTTCATAAGCATTTCCAGACCTACCCCAGTCAAAGTGCCTAGGTCATTGCCACCACAGTGCACTATTATGAGGTCAGGGTGTTGGATTTGCATGAAGGATTTCACCAATGGCATCAATTGGTGCCACTTTAACCCTCTCTGACCAATCCATTTAATGTCTACATTTGGCAAAGCAAGGTCTCTCACCATATCTGTTTTCTCTGCAAACTTTTCACTCCAGAAGACATAGCTGTGCCCTACAATCCACACTGTGAACATCTTCAAAGGAGATCTGGATGCACTCAGGAGGTGTCTTTCAGTAGAATGGCAATATGAAAAGAAAGACAGTTTGGAAATGGAGGCATACATATTTTTTTCAAAACAAAAAGAACTGATTGGCTGTTTCATACCATTCTAGAATAAAAACTAGGCTGTATGTGTAAATTAATAGAAGCATGTTTTGTATTGGTACAAAAAAATGTGTAACCAAAGAACAATACTATGGATTTGCTGTTAGGTTTGAAAAGTCAAGCACTCTTGCTCTGTGGAATTGAAACATTGTTTGGCGAACTTCTGACCTAACTCAACACAGCAGTGTTCCATGAGCTGTTGCTATGGTAGCAGGCAGAAGTCAAGTTGGGGGAAGGGTACTAGGCAGAAGTCAAGTTGGGGGAAGGGTACTTTTGGAAAAGGGTTGGTTTTCAACCAATAGAAATGTGTGATTACATTTGAAAAAAAGGGGGAAGCACTGAGATTTGAAACTTACATGTATATGTGTGGAAAAATAGAAGGAAAGTTTGCCATTATCTGGTTCTGCTGAGAGGAGAGAGGTGAACACAACAGAGATCCTGGCTCTGATAATCTGCTGTTTGAGTGTCACATTTCTTTCACAACTAACTAATTTTAAAGGTGAGTTTACAGTTTGAGAGGGGATGTATGTGGTAACTTAAGAAATGAATAATAGAAATGGAAATTGTTTTTGTTGTAGTTGCGTTTATCATTTTCTGTTTTGGGAGAAATTTAAATGTGAGGAACATGTAAAATAATATGGAGTATGTTTTCACAATAAATTAAGGTGTACTGGAAAAAAAAAGAATAGTTTAAGGGTTTGAGGTTGGACTCAGTAATGCAAATACATTCAGCATCACTAAGGCTGGTTGCCCTTGCTGGAGTGTAGGCAGTCACCGAGAATACACATGGTGGTGGTCTGAAAAAACAGTTTGGACATGTGCATTTAAATAAATCAAAAAAAGTGGTTTCATAATGTGTCAGTCTGTAAAAGTGATTTTCACTTGCCCCGAAAAAAAAAGAGCAGTAAGTGTGCTTTCAAATTGGCAAAGAAATTTCGTTTTGGGACTAATGTGAAAACATGACTCTGTGTGCAGAGAGGAATTATAGGCAGAGATTTATTGCGTATTGCTCTGGTGATTTCACAGTTGCATTAGATGGAAAGGGGGAGCGAATTTTTGGGGGAAGAAGCAGACTCTTAGCACACACCCATGTGCTTGCCATGTATAATCATGCACAGTATTTACAAGCGAGTGGGGTTTTCAGGTTTCAGTCTGTAATGCAAATACATTCAGCATCACTAAGGCTGGTTGCCCTTGCTGGAGTGTAGGCAGTCACCGAGAATACACATGGTGGTGGTCTGAAAAAACAGTTTGGACATGTGCATTTAAATAAATCAAAAAAAGTGGTTTCATAATGTGTCAGTCTGTAAAAGTGATTTTCACTTGCCCCGAAAAAAAAAAGAGTAGTAAGTGTGCTTTCAAATTGGCAAAGAAATTTCGTTTTGGGACTAATGTGAAAACATGACTCTGTGTGCAGAGAGGAATTATAGGCAGAGATTTATTGCGTATTGCTCTGGTGATTTCACAGTTGCATTAGATGGAAAGGGGGAGCGAATTTTTGGGGGAAGAAGCAGACTCTTAGCACACACCCATGTGCTTGCCATGTATAATCATGCACAGTATTTACAAGCGAGTGGGGTTTTCAGGTTTCAGTCTGTAATGCAAATACATTCAGCATCACTAAGGCTGCTTGCCCTTGCTGGAGTGTAGGCAGCCACCCAGGTTACACATGGAGGTGGTCTGAAAAAGAAGTTTGGACATGTGCATTTAAGAAAATCAAAAAAAGTGGTTTCATAATGTGTCAGTCTGTAAAAGTGATTTTCACTTGCCCCGAAAAAAAAAGAGCAGTAAGTGTGCTTTCAAATTGGCAAAGAAATTTCGTTTTGGGACTAATGTGAAAACATGACTCTGTGTGCAGAGAGGAATTATAGGCAGAGATTTATTGCGTATTGCTCTGGTGATTTCACAGTTGCATTAGATGGAAAGGGGGAGCGAATTTTTGGGGGAAGAAGCAGACTCTTAGCACACACCCATGTGCTTGCCATGTATAATCATGCACAGTATTTACAAGCGAGTGGGGTTTTCAGGTTTCAGTCTGTAAAATATTTTTGGGAAAAAAATGTAAATATGTGTACTGTATTATAAAATGTTTTAAAAATATTAATACTTTTTTCTTTTTTTCCAGATAGATATAGAAAAATTTCGAAAACTAGAACCATTTTTAAAACTATTTTTTTTAAAAACAAATGAATAAATATTTTTTTGAGTGAGTATGGTAAGTCAATAATAATAATTGTAGTCTCTCAAGGACCTTGTAATGTGATAATTGATTTTTAGTGTTTTTAAAAAAAAAAAAAAAAAAAGTACGCGCACCGTACGCGTACGGTAAAAAAAAAAAAAAAAAGTTTTAAAAAACATATGTAAAAAAAAGATGAAAGATAAGGTTGGCTCTTAAAAGAACCGTTGTGTTCATGCAGGGACAGAGGAAAGGAAGCATGGGAAAATTATTCAAAGCGACAAATGTGCTGATCTATTTTGTTGTTCACTAGGGAAACACTGGTCTCCCTATAGCAAATTAGATCTTGACAAAATGTGCATCGAATATCAACCTTCAGAAATCGAGGGTTGATTTCCAGAGGGCCAGCAAAAGGAGATTCTCCCCCCACAGATGAAGGGCTCACCTGACCTGCAGAAGAAGGAGTCAGCCCTGCAGATGATGGTCCAGGCTGAGCTGCTGTGGATGTACTGGCTTGTCTTTCTGAAGAGTTACCTCCAAAAAGATGACCATGTGTCCTTCTGTGTACATCCTGGAGGTGTCTCTTCATGGTGTGATTCCCAAAGGAATACTTCCTGTTAGGATTACCTCTAGAAAGTACACGCTTACACAGCTTACAAGTCACTAAGGGTGCATTTACCTTTTGCTGGCCTTCAGGAAAAGTAAAATAATCCCATACATAAGAGGGCTTTTGTTTCCTCGATCTCTGCCTCAAGACAGTGCTGCTAGTGCTAGCCTCACTCTCAGAAGAGCTCTGCTGTTCTGCCATCGTATCCCAAAGACAAACCAGCTCCTTCTCCCAAGGGATCACAAGCAGAAATGAGGGGAATGGGTGTGGTGTAGGAGAGTTCTAGAACTGAAAGTAGTTTCAACCAATCAAAAGTTGTGTTTCATGATCACATGACCTACCGTACACTTACGGTACGCTTACGGTACGCTTACGGCAAAAGTGCGCATGCGCGTAAAAAAGACACGCGCTTGCGCGCATGCGCATAACAGTCACTACCCGACACTTCCGCGTAACGTGCGTGTGTAGCGTACACGCGTACGCGTCCCACGCGGAGGACGCGCGGCTACGCAAATTGCGTAACTATACGCAAACAGCGTAGATAAATTACGAACGTTGCGTAAACCGTACGCTTACCGTAAGCTTACGGTACGCGTACTAAAAAAAAAATAAAAAAAAAGGAAAAAATGTATTGCTAATAAATTTTACATGTTTATTTTATAAAATATATTAAAAAAAACATATTATAGAATTTTAAAAATTTAACCATAGTCTTTAAAAAAGGATAGAAAATTAAAATAAAAATATGTTTAAAAAAATAGAAGAAAAAAAACAAAATTAGCATTTAAAAAACCTTGCAAATTCACTGAAAAAACCATGGGTTTCACACACGTTATAGTTAGGACTTAGCATTTAAAAAACCTTGCAAATTCACTGAAAAAACCATGGGTTTCACACACGTTATAGTTAGGAATTAGCATTTAAAAAACCTTAGAAATTCAGTGAAAAAACCATAGGTTTCACACACGTTATAGTTAGGAATTAGCATTTAAAAAACCTTAGAAATTCAGTGAAAAAACCATAGGTTTCACACATGTTATAGTTAGCTGGACATTTTACTCGTAAAAAACCAATGAAATTCCCCCGTTATAGTTAGTTCAGCTAACTATAACTCGCGCGCCCGCAATGCACTGCTGATGACGTCACATATTACATCACTCATGACATGGTCAGTGACATCACTCATGACATCACTGATGACATCTCAAATGACATCACTGATGACCTCACTGATGACATCATCCTTGTGATAGAGTGGCAGACCTCCTCTTCCCCTAATAAAACCTTTGATACACACATTCAAAAATAGAGACTAAAATTTACAAAAGAATGGACATACCAATAACAGTTACAACAACCTCTTCAGTAATTCTAAGATCCACATACACATCCACTCATTCACCAACAGTCCAATACAGTCACTCATACATGTACTCACTTATCATATGTACTCATACACCTATACATCCTGTTACACAATGCCACTCATCCATAGAGCTACTCACACACATAGTCACTCATGCTAATAAAGAATCAAACATACATTTATTTGCATATACAGTTATACACACACCACCACACTTACTTCTACGGAAACTTACACATACATAGGTACCTATCACGATCCGGCAAAAACCGGGTACGAACCGTCGGACGGAGCATAATCTCCGCCCGACGCGTACCCGGTCGACAATTTTTACAAACAAGGAATTACGATTCGCACGGGTACACCATTACCGTACGATTCGTAAAAAAGCCCGACCGAACAAAAAACACCTACCAATGCGATCCGGGAAAGCGCCGACCTGACGTCGGGACGCTCGCAGCCAGCCATTCACGACCCAGGAATCACGATTCGCACCGACGTCACCCCGCACGGTGAATATTTTGCGGCAGCCAAAAACTGCCGGGAAATCAGGACGACGCGAACAAGGACCACCAGTACGCGACGGACAGACGACGACGCGAACAAGGAGGACCAGTACGCGACGGACAGACATGGACCCGAACCTACGAGTCATCCCTGCCCTCATAGCAGTACACCTCCTCTACAGGTTACGACGCAGACGCCGCAGAAGGTCAGAATAACTAAGGGAGGGGGGAAAGTGGGGTGGGGTGGGGGTGGCACGACCAGGGCAGGCCACAAAACAACCACATAAGTCACACACCACACATGGCCTGGACATACCTGACTCCCATGCCCTGGTCACCACGAGGGGGTGGGGGCGTGTCCTGATAAGCCAGCGACCGCCACAACAGAAGTCCGTCACCACGCGAACCGGCAACACAACCAGACAGGTACGTCCCGTACCCACGCCTGAAGAGCGTGGGTACGAGTCGGACCACGCCCACACACGTCACCCCAACAATGGCGGGACGGATCGCACCCACGTGGCAAAGGCCTGGGTACGGGCCGCACAAACATCACATAGCGTGGGGACGGATATGTACGGACCCTACCCCCACCCCGTATGCAAGGAGCGTACCCCCCAGCCCAACAGTGCAAGTACGACCCGTACCCCCACCCGCGTATGCATGGAGCGTACCCCCACCCCAACAGTGTAAGTTCGACCCGTACCCTCACCCGCGTATGCATGCAGCGTACCCCCCAGCCCAACAGTGTAAGTACGACCCGTACCCCCACCCGCAAATGCAAGGAGCGTACCCCCCAGCCCAACAGTGTAAGTACGACCCGTACCCCCACCCGCGAATGCAAGGAGCGTACCCCCCAGCCCAACAGTGTAAGTACGACCCGTACCCCCACCCACGAATGCAAGGAGCGTACCCCCCAGCCCAACAGTGTAAGTACGACCCGTACCCCCACCCGCAAATGCAAGGAGCGTACCCCCCAGCCCAACAGTGTAAGTACGACCCGTACCCCCACCCGCAAATGCAAGTAGCGTACCCCCCAGCCCAACAGTGTAAGTACGACCCGTACCCCCACCCGCAAATGCAAGGAGCGTACCCCCCAGCCCAACAGTGTAAGTACGACCCGTACCCCCACCCGCGTATGCATGGAGCGTACCCCCACCCCAACAGTGTAAGTTCGACCCGTACCCTCACCCGCGTATGCATGCAGCGTACCCCCCATGCCAACAGTGTAAGTACGACTCAAACCCCCACCCACGAATGCAAGGAGCGTACCCCCCAGCCCAACAGTGTAAGTACGACCCGTACCCCCACCCGCGGACGTACGGAGCGTACCCCCACCCCAACAGTGTAAGTTCGACCCGTACCCCCACCCGCAAATGCAAGGAGCGTACCCCCCAGCCCAACAGTGTAAGTACGACCCGTACCCCCACCCGCGAATGCAAGGAGCGTACCCCCCATGCCAACAGTGTCAGTACGACCCGTACCCCCACCCGCGGACGTACGGAGCGTACCCCCACCCCAACAGTGTAAGTTCGACCCGTACCCCCACCCGCAAATGCAAGGAGCGTACCCCCCAGCCCAACAGTGTAAGTACGACCCGTACCCCCACCCGCGAATGCAAGGAGCGTACCCCCCAGCCCAACAGTGTAAGTACGACCCGTACCCACACCCGCGGACGTACGGAGCGTACCCCCACCACACCAGTGTCAGTAGACTCGTACCCTCACCTCGAATGCATTGTGCGTACCCCCACCGTGTATGTGCCAAGCGCACATATCCTGAAATCGGAGGTGTGTGTGCAGAGTCCACCCAGCAGTGCCCTCAGACAGGAGGGGTGGGTGTGGAGTCCTCCCAGCAGTGCCCTGAGACAGGAGGGGTGGGTGTGGAGTCCTCCCAGCAGTGCCCTGAGACAGGAGGGGTGGGTGTGGAGTCCTCCCAGCAGTGCCCTGAGACAGGAGGGGTGGGTGTGGAGTCCTCCCAGCAGTGCCCTGAGACAGGAGGGGTGGGTGTGGAGTCCTCCCAGCAGTGTCCTGAGACAGGAGGGGTGGGTGCCTATCACTCCCAACAGTGCCCTGAGACAGGAGGGGTGGGTGTGGAGTCCTCCCAGCAGTGCCCTGACACAGGAGGGGTGGGTGCAGAGTCCTCCCAGCAGTGCCCTGAGACAGGAGGGGTGGGTGTGGAGTCCTCCCAGCAGTGCCCTGAGACAGGAGGGGTGGGTGTGGAGTCCTCCCAGCAGTGCCCTGAGACAGGAGGGGTGGGTGTGGAGTCCTCCCAGCAGTGCCCTGAGACAGGAGGGGTGGGTGTGGAGTCCTCCCAGCAGTGCCCTGAGACAGGAGGGGTGGGTGTGGAGTCCTCCCAGCAGTGCCCTGAGACAGGAGGGGTGGGTGTGGAGTCCTCCCAGCAGTGCCCTGAGACAGGAGGGGTGGGTGTGGAGTCCTCCCAGCAGTGTCCTGAGACAGGAGGGGTGGGTGCCTATCACTCCCAGCAGTGCCCTGAGACAGGAGGGGTGGGTGTGGAGTCCTCCCAGCAGTGCCCTGACACAGGAGGGGTGGGTGCAGAGTCCTCCCAGCAGTGCCCTGAGACAGGAGGGGTGGGTGTGGAGTCCTCCCAGCAGTGCCCTGACACAGGAGGGGTGGGTGTGGAGTCCTCCCAGCAGTGCCCTGAGACAGGAGGGGTGGGTGCAGAGTCCTCCCAGCAGTGCCCTGAGACAGGAGGGGTGGGTGCCCATCACTCCCAGCAGTGCCCTGAGACAGGAGGGGTGTAACACATGTGTGTGAGGCCAGAATTATCCACATGCATACTGGCTACAAGGGAACATGTCCCCATGAACTCATGTCAACAGACTCCACACACAAGTACAGTGATCACCAAGGATGCCACGATTGTCGCAGGTGGAGACATGGCCCTGCATGCATGGCCAAAGTAGAAGGGCTCCGTCACACACACAGCTCATGTAGACACAGCTCTGCGCTAAACATTGGGAACACCCTGCAGGGAAGAAAGCTGGGTACACAGAGGAAGGAATACACCCTGGGACAAGTGCACCATGCAGTAACTGCTTACATGAACAAAGAAAGTTAGCCAACACCTTGTGATGGCACACAGATCACAGGGTCCCACCAATGAGCAGTACACTACTACATATCCCACACACCCAAACCCTTACACACCACCCAAAACCATGTAGCAGCCCCACCAACACCAATACCAGCATAGCAGTAGTGTGATAATGAAAACAAAATTAAGCTTTATTCAGCATGAGCACAATGTCCGTGGATCGCAGGCAGTTCAATCTTCACAAAGCCCATAGGGCAGTCAATGATTCTCAGCTGGATGGGGGACACAGTGGGATGCGTGTCCCCTACATTGCCTGCACAGTCAAATGGCATCGTCTTCCACACTGGTGAGGGCATCAGGGGGGGGGGAAGCAACAGGCACCGCAGGGACATCAGGGCAAAGGGGCGGCGTTGTGGGTGCAGGGATGGAGGACTCCACCACAGGGGGTGGGTCAGTGCCAAAGGCGGAGGCCAGGATGGCACTACACACCTTTGCAAGGTCCTCCAGGGAGTCCCCTGCACCCGAAGGGACCTCAGGCCCCAAGGAGGGGGGGGGGTCAGAGGGATGGGTCGCAGCGCCACCGGGGGAGGGTGGAGACAGGGGGGGAGACTCAACCACCCTGACCGGGGACCTCCTTGACCGCTTGCGTGGTGGTGTAACTGTGGGGCTCAGGGACAGAGCGGCCATGAAGGTGTCCTTGGGGGAGATGTGGCCAGGAGAGCTGAGGGGAGGGGATTTGGAGGGAGTGGACTGGGTGGAATGCGGACTCCCACTATGGCTGCGTGTCACACGTTTGCCCCCCGACCCAGTGGGTGTGCCTACCTCACCCTGTGTGTGCGTGTCAGGAGGAGTGCGGTGGACCTTCCCTGCTGGTGTGGTGCCCGTGTCCGTTGATGTGGGTGCATGCCGACGTCTGGGTGTACGTGTGACAGGCATGGGAGTGGGAAGTGTGGATGGGGCAGGGGTAGGTGGGGGGAGGTCGCGCTGCAGGAGACCCACTGCTGCAGTCAGTGTGGAGTCGATGGACCTCAGCAAGTTGCGTTGGTCAGCCTGCGATGAATGAATGCCCTCCAAGAAAGCCTCGATGTTGGTGAGGGTTTTGCCGTGGGCATGGAGGACATTAAGGATCGCAGCCTGACCAACCTGCAGTTGCCGCTGGATGTCCACAGACTCTGCATTGGCGGCAGCAGTGGAGACAGGGGCAGGGGGTGCGGTGCCTGGCAGGAAGGAGACATGCTGTGACCGGGCACGCTGGGAAGGGACACGAGCAAGTGGGAGGCGGCTGGTGGAAACTGAGGGGGCGGTGCGAGGTGTTGTTCCGCTGTCAGCTGCTGGTGCAGCCTCCGCCCACTCGGAGACATCGTCCCCGGACCTGTCAGCTTCGTAGTCTGATGTGCCAGTCGACAGGTCCTCGGCCACACTCTCCTCCGCCTCTGTACCACTCGATGTGCCAGACCCGATGTCACGGCTGGCACTGGTGCTCGGTCCCTCCGCCTGGTCTGTGTCCATGTCTCCCTCTGTGTCCCCCGACGATGCTGTGGGCAGGGTGGAGAGACAGAAATAATCAGACATCTGTACACATCTGTCACATGAGTCCAATCTACATAGGTAACATTGCATGGCCTGAAAAGGAAGATCCCTAACATCTACTGAACAGGGTTCCGATGTAGGGCATGAAACACACAGTTGGTTGAGCCACCATGCCACTGAAATACCATGGAGAGCATGAGACAATAGCTAAACACAGGAAAAGGAGTCTGACATAGCACCCAGGCCCTGGGGACAATCCAGCACTGCATCTGCACCACACAGCGTTGGCGAAAATACCAATGACCAGGGACCATATCCATGAACTTGAGACACATGCTGCATAGGTAATGCTGAAAACATGCACAACATGACTCTGTCACTGCACATTGCGTGTGTGTCCAGACACATCACACACTGCCCAGACCCAGCAAGTGGTAATCAGGATTTAACACATAGGCATTGCCCGCCCCAACAAGACCCTACACGAGGCAAATTGTTGAGACACAGGTGGCACCAACATCTCATAGTCTGGGTGATACACACAGGGGCAGGCAAAAAGCGAGATTGGACGCCAAACAGCCAAGGTGCGCCTGTACAAATAATGAGGTACCAGTGCCCATCCTCAGATGAGTATAGCAAGACACACAGGCACTGGCAACTGTGAGTATGAAGAATGACAATCAGGTCAGGCTGCACAGTGGACACCTGTACAAAATAGCACGTCTATATACATGGTGACAGGGGACAATGGCAGAGAGCACAACTTACGCTGTAGACACTGACAGTGGCCACGTTTATGATGACACATACACCACTGAGGAAAAGGTGCCCCAGGGGACAGTAGTGGGCACGCAACTACATGCTACTGAATGGTAATGACTGCAACACACGTCACCATCCCTGCACTATGTGTATCGCACACTCATGCACATCATGTCACAGGCCACTACATGGGACATGCGCGCTGTAAGGCATGACACATGAGAGACCAACTCCCATGTCTGGAGTCAGCATCAGTGCCAACTGATATGGAACCCACATGCAGTGAACTTGACAGTGCACAGGCAATGTCCCACAACCTGTTACACACCACCCCCACACATGATGCTACAGACATTGTTCCCGTGGACAAAGCGCCAGCCTACATTACCCTGTGAAGGAGTGACTACACACAGACCAGGGAACACATTGCAAGGAGGGGAAGGGTGGCAGGGGCACAGCGCTATACTGGGGCAAACAGGATCTGCACAGCACCTTTAAACCCTGCCAGTGAATTCATGCTACTGTGCCCTTACAAATGCCGGTGACACACAACAAACACACATGTACCTACCCCCTTCCGGCTGCTGCATCGCCTGTAAGCGCCTCTCCAGGTCTGGAAAGACCACCGGCAGCACACGCCTGTGGAGGTGGCTCAGACGGCGGCGGCCGCGGTTCTTGTGGCTCTCAGGTGAGTCCCCCAGCAGGAGCCGTGCAATCCTCCGCGTCCAGCACCGGATATCCTGCCAGCGTTTCCTCACCTGGGACAGGCTCCGCCTCCGACCATCCACACGCCTCACGGCACTGACGGCGGTCAGCCAGATCTGCTCCTTGGCAGTGGCGCCTACCTGTGAGGAAGAACAAGTGACACCACATCAATACACCAGCCACATGTCACAGAGAGACATATGGGTACAAATTAGCTGGTTACAACAAGGCATGTCATGCAGCCAACGCATTGCACCTTTGTCATAGGGACATCATCCCCTGGTGAGGGGAAAAAGCACTACGTGCCACAGTGGGTACACAGGTGGAAAGATGGCAATGTCACAATCAATGATCAAGGCTCACACTGTGCATCACACCCACCCCTCCTGTCTCAGGGCACTGCTGTTAGTGATAGGCACACACCCCTCCTGTCTCAGGGCACTGCTGGGAGCACACTGTACCCACCCCTCCTGTCTCAGGGCACTGCTGGGAGCACTCTGTACCCACCCCTCCTGTCTCAGGGCACTGCTGTTAGTGATAGGCACACACCCCTCCTGTCTCAGGGCACTGCTGGGAGCACTCTGTACCCACCCCTCCTGTCTCAGGGCACTGCTGTGAGTGATAGGCCCCCACCCCTCCTGTCTCAGGGCACTGCTGGGAGGACTCTGCACACACCCCTCCTGGCTCAGGGCACTGCTGTGAGTTCTAGGCCCCCACCCCTCCTGTCTCAGGGCAATGCTGTGAGTGATAGGCCCCCACCCCTCCTGTCTCAGGGCACTGCTGGGAGACATCAGGCACCCCCCCCCTGGAACCCCCCGACAGTACATGGCATGTGTGTTACACCTGGACGCAATGGCAGAAGTCACAGTCACAACATAGGGACAGTCTGTGGCAGTGGCCTATGCACTCACCTGATACCCTGGTCGCCCATACAGCATGGAGTACTGTGGGAGGATCACATCCAGCAGAGCCATGTTCTCCTCCAGGGTGAATGGCTGTGTCCTCTCCACAGCCCTTGACATGGTTCCAGGGAATCAGTAGCAGCAGCTGGGTCGACGAATGCAAAGATGTGCAGGCAAGTGCTCCCTCATGGGACCTGGCTGCCTTATATGTGCCCTTCTGCCCAGTCTCATGCACAGGAGTACAGAGAGATTGGTCACTCACATTTGCATCCTATGTTTCCACCAATCCCTACAAACCTAGCAGTCTGTGGGTTCTCTATCGGTTTCATTCTCCTGCATGATGTCAGCCCCACAAACACATTGCAACAAAGTAGACAAATTCCAACTGACTTCTGCTGTGCACCTTCCAGAACAATTTCGAATTTTGAACTTGGTCTCCATGACAACCAGCATGCATGTAGGCCTTAATACTTGTCCCCTATGTAATTTGGAGCATCACACACAGGTACGGTGCGTGTGGGGGCCCTAGGGCACCCCAAATGCATGGCAACGGCCCGTACATGCATGCCTACCCTCTCCATCACTATGGGTCTGCACGCGTATGCGTACCCGTAGTGGTACGGACCGTACACTCGCATCTACGCTCACTATCACTATGGGTCTGCACGCGTATGCGTACCCGTAGTGGTACGGACCGTACACTCGCATCTACGCTCACTATCACTATGGGTCTGCACGCGTATGCGTACCCGTAGTGGTACGGACCGTACACTCGCATCTACGCTCACTATCACTATGGGTCTGCACGCGTATGCGTACCCGTAGTGGTACGGACCGTACACTCGCATCTACGCTCACTATCACTATGGGTCTGCACGCGTATGCGTACCCGTAGTGGTACGGACCGTACACTCGCATCTACGCTCACTATCACTATGGGTCTGCACGCGTATGCGTACCCGTAGTGGTACGGACCGTACACTCGCATCTACGCTCACTATCACTATGGGTCTGCACGCGTATGCGTACCCGTAGTGGTACGGACCGTACACTCGCATCTACGCTCACTATCACTATGGGTCTGCACGCGTATGCGTACCCGTAGTGGTACGGACCGTACACTCGCATCTACGCTCTCCATCACTATGGGTCTGCACGCGTATGCGTACTCGTAGTGATAGTGAGCGTAGATGCGAGTGTACGGTCCGTACCACTACGGGTACGCATACGCGTGCAGACCCATAGTGATAGTGAGCGTAGATGCGAGTGTACGGTCCGTACCACTACGGGTACGCATACGCGTGCAGACCCATAGTGATAGTGAGCGTAGATGCGAGTGTACGGTCCGTACCACTACGGGTACGCATACGCGTGCAGACCCATAGTGATAGTGAGCGTAGATGCGAGTGTACGGTCCGTACCACTACGGGTACGCATACGCGTGCAGACCCATAGTGATAGTGAGCGTAGATGCGAGTGTACGGTCCGTACCACTACGGGTACGCATACGCGTGCAGACCCATAGTGATAGGTCCGTACACTCGCATCTACGCTCTCTATCACTATGGGTCTGCACGCGTATGCGTACTCGTAGTGGTACGGACCGTACACTCACATTTACGCTCTCCATCACTATGGGTCTGCACGCGTATGCGTACCCGTAGTGGCACGGACCGTACACTCGCATCTACGCTCGCCATCACGATGGGTACACATACGGCAGCACTCCCACAGTGATTTGGGAACATGCACAGGCCCTCTCAGCAGCAGTACGGCGGATTTTACACATCACTGTGGTGATAGGCGACACACATGTAGGAATAGGGCGGACATACTTGTCCATGGATGGACATACTTGTCCAGGAATGGACATCAAGGCATCGTCTGTGCATTACCACATGTGTGGGGCACAGGTGTCACAGGCTGTGATGTGGAACATGCCTCCTGAGTGGAGAAGGCACCAGATGTATGATGAGATGTGTACATGTGTACTGTGTGAGGGTGCAATGTGTGCCAGGCATGCCCTTGACTCCTTTGACATGTGTGCATGTGGGACTGCACACTTGGGGTGAGCGTCACTGGCATGGCACCGACACCAACACACGGAAGTGTCCCATGATGCCAGGTACAGGGGTCATGACACATGACTTATCACTACCCACAGTGCACAATGTGACTATGCCATATATGTGTCCGGGATTTACATCAGGTTGATGTTGTAGCACCCTCAAAAGCTGCAGCCGTTGCAGCAACCAACATGTGGCTGTGTGTAGATTGTCATTGCACACTGTTCCCAACACCATGCCACATGTGTTCTCGGATGTGAGGTGCACATGTATGCAAGGGACACGGAGTAGCGTGACAAGGCCATGTCAGCAAACTCACAAGGAATGTGTGGTGAGTCATGACATGTGCACCTTCATGGCAAGGTGTGTGGGCTGTCCTAGTGTAATGTCATGTGACCTGTGGCTCAAGTGTTCCGCTGCCAGTCTCTGCAATCGGCATCACACTTCTGCTGATGTGTGGGTGTATGTCACTCCTGTCTTGCGTCGGGCAGTGCACTTGCACTGGGACACAGCTATTTCCATGGCGTGGCATGGGGAGGTTCTCAATCACCGTGTGTAGCTGGGTCTTGGAAGGAGTGTCACCTTGCATCCATACGTGTCCTGGGCATGTAGCACATGCCTGACTCCCTATGTGGCATGTGTGTATTGCCAGATTTACATGTGCTCAGTAGACATGAGTTGTTCTCGTAGTGCACTCACTCTTCCTTGTCACTTCCAAATTACTGCAGAGCGCCTCCTGTTGCCCGAAGAATTCCAGACTTGGCCACCATGCAGGAGAATGACAGGATCCGGCTCTACCGCTTCACCCAACCGTTGATTCTGGAGCTGACGGCGAGACTGGCACCACACCTGCAACCGCAGCACAGGTATCCTACGGCACTGACACCCCAGCTGAAGGTAATGGCTGCCCTACATTTCCTTGCCACGGGTACCTTCCAAAATACCATAGCTCATGTTGGTGGCATGTCCCAGAGCATGTTCAGCGGTGTGCTGCATGATTTCTTGGAGGCCATGTTGATTCACCTGGATGACTTCATCAAGTTCCCAAACCCTGAACAGATGACTGAGGTCAAGCGTGGTTTCTATGCCCTGGGAGGGATGCCCCATGTCATTGGGTCCATAGATGGGACACATGTAGGTTTGGTACCACCACACGCACGGGAGGTGGCGTACCGCAATCGGAAGCACTACCACTCCATCAATGCCCTTGTGGTGTGTCTGTCCAACATGGTGATTTCACATGTCTGTGCTCGTTTCCCAGGATCAGCACACGATGCCTACATCATGAGGCGTAGCGGGATGCCTGATATGATGATGCAGCTGCGCAACGAACGAGCATGTGTTGTTGGTGGGTACAGTCTGTCTGTCCTGTATTCTGTTTGGCCGAGCAGCACTACCGCTTCGCCAGTTCTAACGATATCCATGTGCTTTCCATTTAGGGGACGCTGGCTATCCCAACATGCCTTGGCTGCTGACACCTCTCCGCAACCCCATCACGCCGGCCCAGCTCCGCTACAACACCGCCCATGGCCGGACAAGGCGAGTGATAGAGAGGACGTTTGGCATGCTGAAGAGCCGATTCCGGTGCCTCCACAAGACCGGCGGCGCACTCCCATATGCCCCGGCAAAGGTTTGCAAGATCTTCATGGTCTGCTGCATGCTGCACAACATGGCAGTTGAAAGAGCTGTGCCACTCATCCTGAATCAACATGACGAGGACCATCCACCCGTGGAGGACGAAGGGCTTGGCAATGGGGCTAGTGATGTGGAGGATGTGGAGCCGCAAGAGGACATCCGGACTCGGCTCATACGCGACTTCTTTGCTTAGTGGTGAGTACCAGTGTCTGAGTGTGCACGCCTTGGTCCCCGTGTGGCATGTGTTGTGATGCGTGTCTCCACCTGCATGTATGGCACGTGAGTCAGAGGTGTGCGTGGGTGTGTCACTGGAGTGATGGTGGCAGTGATGGTAGTATTTCCCCACTCATAATTGTGACCTAGCATTTTTTCATCCATACATGTGTCGAGTCAATGCACATGCAAGTGGCTGTGCTCTTTGTGGCTGACTTCTTGTGTGTCTCTCTTCCCCAGGTACCTGCGCATGCCGTCTTCTGGTTGCATTGTTGTGGCACTGCTATTCCTCATGGACATGGCATCGTGGGCTGACTCAGCGTTACAGGCACGGACACGTTTGGAAGTCTCCATGGGGTAAGGGATGCATCTGGGGTGTATTGGGTGTGGCAGTTGTTCACGATGTGTGCACACTGGCCCGGTCGGGGTTTGGTTCCTCTGCAGACATGTGGCATCCCCATGGGACACAACATGCAGCTGGGTACACCTGAATAGATGGGCTGCCTGGTTGTCAGTCATCAGTGATGGGATAGTGGATTGTGATGAAGGCATCAATGTGTGTGACACTGCCCTCGGACACATACGGTTAACATTGTCTTGACATGGCGTGGGACTTCCACATCAGCGGATGTATGGTGTATGGCAGTCTCTCCGTGAGCAGCTGTGGGTATTTAGCTGTTAGCCGACACTTGTGTGCCAGTTCCATGGCTATCACGCATTTGTGCTGCAGAAGGGGGTTGCCAGTGTTTGAGCCACATGTTACTCCACATGATGTGTTCATGTGTACTTCAAGTTGCCTCTGCAATCCCAAAAACATGACTATTAAAGGTGTCCCTATGCCTCCAAGGTGCCTCTTCTCAGTCAATGCTGGTGTGTTGGCACGGTGCATCCTGCATGTCTGGCATGGTATTCCCAGATTGTGGCTATGTGTCAATGTGTCGAGTGGCAAGATGCAAGCTGTGTGTGTGTGCTGAGACTGTGTATTGGGCATGATGTCCATGACTGTGTGGGTAGTGTGACATGTGCCATCCCCATGCATCCAACGTTGTCCAGGCCCCCATTCTCTGCATCCACCGGACTCAAGCTTGCAGGACATGGTTCTGCCACCTGTCTACACGTACCTGGGTGCCCCCCAGGACACGGGCCAGGATCCCTGACCTCTGCGCATGACTGTTGCTGTACTCAATGTGTCTGTCAGCACGGTTGTTCGGCCACCCCCTCAGCTGGTTCTGACCATCACGGGTGTGTATGGTGCTCCATGTCTGTCTTGCCTAATAAACTGTGACCCATGTGTCCTGTGCCAGACTCAGGCCCCAGGGTGTGGATGGTTGAAGTGAACAGATGACTCAGGCATGTTTAGACTGTACAAGACACATGTTAGGTAATAATGCTACCAGCAGGCATCTACTCTTAATAGTGTGATTTATTATTGGGGGGGGGGGGGGGACAAAGTGAGGGGCTTTCCGGGATTAGGGAATCCAAAGTTCAGTAGGGGAGTTGGTGTCCTTGCCATTGGAAATCCTCAGAGTCCATGCCACAGTCTTTGTCAACATTGGTCAGCCAGTGACCAGCAGGGACATGTGGCAGAGAATGTCTCTTGATGCTGTGATGCTGTTGCTCCAGTGGGCCAGGTGCCAGGCCAGGTGTCCTGGGAGATGGTGATGTAGCAGCCACCCTCACGGTCCTTTCCGTGGACGACCCGGCTTCCTGCGGGGAACCTCAGCAGCAGGCCGTGACGACGTCTGGGATGCTCCGTCGGATGTTTCCTCCTCCTCCTCATGATCCCTCCCTGTGGGTGGTGATGTTCTCCGCCTTCTGGCACAGGGAGGGTCGGCCATGGTGTCGGCCATCCGACGGAGTTCAGCGTGAATCCCCTGGGACGCCGTCACTTGCTCAGCCTGTCTGTCCTCCATCCTCCGTTGGTGTAGCTGTAGACAGGCTATTAGCTCCGCATGTTGCTGGGCCTGCTGGACCTTGATCCCCTCGAGGACGGACACAACCTGGGCCATGCCCGTGGTGTCCTGCCGGTATGAGTCCAGGATGTTACGGACATGGGAAAATACCGGATCCCCAGCCAACTGGTCAGGCTCGCGCCTCCGCCGTCCTCCACTCCCACCACCCCTGCCCACTTGCGTCTGGCCTGCACTTGTGGGCACATCGGGTCTCCGGGACCCCTGAGGGGTGGCATTGGCGTTGTAGCCTGCCTCCTTCTGGGTGCCCGGGACACCGTGTCCCTCCTGGCGAGCCTGGCTGCATTGTGGTGTTGGGGCAGGGATCCTGGGTGTCTCCTGGGATGTGGCAGGAGTGGGGGTGGTGGTTGGCACGGTTGTACCTGACGCAGGTGCTGCAGGTGGTTGGACACCAGAGGGGCCAGGTCGGTCGGGGTCGTCCGCAGAGTGGTGAGAGTGGTCGCTGCCGGTGGGATCGGTCTCCTGCAGATCCGGGTCCTGTGAGTGTTCCCCCCCAGTGTTGGGGGGTGCAGCACGACGTTGACCTGTGTGTGAGAGAGAAAATGTTAATTTTGATCCATGCAACATCCATGTTTCATCCGTTACAAAGTTGGCACATTTCCTCTTGGAATTAGGATCTGTCTTGCATTCCACTCACAGTGCACTTGTGCATGTGTGTGTCCCTTGGGCACCAATTTGGCCCCTTTAACTATGTGTGGCACAGTCTTACTTGCTGCGTCAAGTGTGACTGCAGTCAGCAGTGGAGTGTGCATGTGTGCCGAGCTATGCATTTGCGCCTTCCTTGTAGCACTGTACATGTGCACATGGAGTGGATCCACACACTTATATGATGCAGGTGGCTGTCCTTGTGCTCGTGTACAGGTTGTGACATGGCCCTGCGTTTTGCCATGATGAAGAGGGGGGGTTCTGGCACTGGCCACCCTTGTCTACATGCACGCAGTCCACCTGCTGACGAGCAGACATTCCCACACACCACAGGACTGATTTGCTCTCCCTGTGTCTCCCTCCTTCTCTGTCCCCCTCTCCCTCCCTCTCTGTCCCCCTCTCCCTCCCTCTGTGTGTCAGCCTCCTCCCTCTGTCCATCTTCCTGTGTCTCCCTCCCTCTCTGTCCCCCTCTCCCTCCCTCTCTGTCCCCCTCTCCCTCCCTCTGTGTGTCAGCCTCCTCCCTCTGTCCATCTTCCTGTGTCTCCCTCCCTCTCTGTCCCCCTCTCCCTCCCTCTCTGTCCCCCTCTCCCTCCCTCTGTGTGTCAGCCTCCTCCCTCTGTCCGTCTCCCTCCCTCTCAGTCCCCCTCTCCCTCCCTCTGTGTCCCCCTCTCCCTCCCTCTCTGTCCCCCTCTCCCTCCCTCTGTGTGTCAGCCTCCTCCCTCTGTCCATCTTCCTGTGTCTCCCTCCCTCTCTGTCCCCCTCTCCCTCCCTCTCTGTCCCCCTCTCCCTCCCTCTGTGTGTCAGCCTCCTCCCTCTGTCCGTCTCCCTCCCTCTCAGTCCCCCTCTCCCTCCCTCTGTGTCCCCCTCTCCCTCCCTCCGTGTGTCACCCTCTGTCACCTTGGCCCAGCTTCCTGGGCACACACTGTTAGCAGATCTTTGAGTGGCCCTTGGCCTGTTGATGTGAGTTTGTTTCTGATCTCCAGGCACCCATTTTGTCTGCTGTGTGTCTGTGCGCTGCTGCTGTGGTGGTGTGTGCTGCCACTCTTTCACACTGTTGGCTGTTCATTAGCTGCTGGCATGTGCAAAACAGTGCCTTCACCCCCATGTGTTGATGCAAGGCGTCCGCCATTTGCTGGCAAGTCATTCCTGTGTTGGGACACAGTGTTTGTCTGCCTGTGACCTAGGCCATATGGGCAGAGGGCATTGTTGTCTGCTTTGGAGTCGCACTATGTGATTCTTGGTGCCCAGCCTCCCGACATCCGGGTTACCGTGTCATGTGTTGTTGTCTTCTGTGGCCTGTGACTTGACATTGTCCAGCTGGGTGCATGGGGCATGGTGGCAGCAGTGGCATGTGCCTGCTCATGGAGTGTGGTTGAGTAATGCGATGGCTTGTGGTGGTTGCGTGCCTGTTATTAATTTTGGTTGTGGTTGCAGTTCCCCCCATGTGAGGTGCGTTGTTTGTGTACTCACCCGGGTCTCGGAGTCCTTCTACTCCTTCAACTGCCTCCACCGGCAGTATGGCCATCACCCTCTCCTCCCAGGGATGGTACTGTACGGCTCTGCGGGAGGGCCCTCCTCCGGTGGCGTTGGCCTGGTCGTGTTCCTCCTGTCTCTTGGCTCTGACCCTCCTCCGCAGATCGTACCACCTGTTCTGGCAATCCTGCTTGGTCCTCCTGGTGTCCGCAACAGCATTCACAGCATCGACGATGGTCTGCCACATGGCTGTTTTGGCTGCCTGGCTGGTGCTTCTGACCAATGTTCCAAAGATCTGTGGCTCGACTCTGAGGATTTGATCAACAAGGACCTCCAACTCTCGGTGACTGAACTTTGGATTCTTGGTAGTGGGCATGGTGAGGGGTGTGGGTGGGGATGGTGTGGGTGTGGGGGGTGTGTGGATGTTGGGGGGGGGTGTGGATGGTTGTGTGTGTGTGTGAATGTGATGAGAGGGTGTTTGTGAGGGTGGTCGTGTGAAGGTGTGCAAGTGTAAGATGTGGTGTCGCTTGTAGTCTGGTTCTGTGGTGTCTGGCAGCAGTGGGTCTGTTGCAAAGGCTCATGGTTTGTGTGTGTGGGCCCTTTTTATTGGTCCATGGGTGGGTGTGGCAGTGTTTGAATTTTGGGTGGGTGTGTTATAAGGAGTGGTGGTGTATTGGGCCTCTGTTTGTTTTTGACAGTTGCAGGTCAGTGATTGTGTTATTTTAGTGGTTGTTGGCCATGTTTAGTGGCTGTGTGCCTTTCGAATGGTGTATTGTTGAGTTGTTTTGTTTTGTCCTTGTTGTGTACGTGCGTTTTGAGCGTGTGTACGGTGTGTACATGGGCCATTTGGTTGTACGATTTGGTCCTTGTGTGTGGCTTTGTACGACTCGTACATGCGGTTGTGATGTTGGGGCATGGGGTGCGCTCCGTACTTAGGTGGTTGTGTTGGGGGTGCGCCAGGAACGTACTGGGGTGGGGGTACGACTGGAACGTACTGGGGTGTGGGTAGACGGGGCTATGACACGTCCTGGGGTGGGGGTGTGGCTCGCACGTACTGGGGTGTAGGTACACGGGGGGTACGACACGTACTGGGGTGGGGGTACGACTGGAACGTACTGGGGTGTGGGTGGACGGGGCTATGACACGTCCTGGGGTGGGGGTGTGGCTCGCACGTACTGGGGTGTAGGTACACGGGGGGTACGACACGTACAGGGGGGGGGTGTACATGGACGGTGGTACGACACGTACTGGGGTGGGGGGGTGTACATTGACGGTGGTACGACACGTACTGGGGTGGGGGTACGACTGGAACGTACTGGGGTGTGGGTAGACGGGGCTATGACACGTCCTGGGGTGGGGGTGTGGCTCGCACGTACTGGGGTGTAGGTACACGGGGGGTACGACACGTACTGGGGTGGGGGTACGACTGGAACGTACTGGGGTGTGGGTGGACGGGGCTATGACACGTCCTGGGGTGGGGGTGTGGCTCGCACGTACTGGGGTGTAGGTACACGGGGGGTACGACACGTACAGGGGGGGGGTGTACATGGACGGTGGTACGACACGTACTGGGGTGGGGGGGTGTACATTGACGGTGGTACGACACGTACTGGGGTGGGGGTACGACTGGAACGTACTGGGGTGTGGGTAGACAGGGCTATGACACGTCCTGGGGTGGGGGTGTGGCTCGCACGTACTGGGGTGTAGGTACACGGGGGGTACGACACGTACAGGGGTGGGGGTACGACTGGAACGTACTGGGGTGTGGGTGGACGGGGCTATGACACGTCCTGGGGTGGGGGTGTGGCTCGCACGTACTGGGGTGTAGGTACACGGGGGTACGACACGTACAGGGGGGGGTGTACATGGACGGTGGTACGACACGTACTGGGGTGGGGGGTGTACATTGACGGTGGTACGACACGTACTGGGGTGGGGGTACGACTGGAACATACTGGGGTGTGGGTAGACGGGGCTATGACACGTCCTGGGGTGGGGGTGTGGCTCGCACGTACTGGGGTGTAGGTACACGGGGGGTACGACACGTACTGGGGTGGGGGTACGACTGGAACGTACTGGGGTGTGGGTGGACGGGGCTATGACACGTCCTGGGGTGGGGGTGTGGCTCGCACGTACTGGGGTGTAGGTACACGGGGGTACGACACGTACAGGGGGGGGGTGTACATGGACGGTGGTACGACACGTACTGGGGTGGGGGGGTGTACATTGACGGTGGTACGACACGTACTGGGGTGGGGGTACAACAGGAACGTACTGGGGAGTGGGTAGACGGGGCTATGACACGTCCTGGGGTGGGGGTGTGGCTCGCACGTACTGGGGTGTAGGTACACGGGGGGTACGACACGTACTGGGGTGGGGGTACGACTGGAACGTACTGGGGTGTGGGTGGACGGGGCTATGACACGTCCTGGGGTGGGGGTGTGGCTCGCACGTACTGGGGTGTAGGTACACGGGGGGTACGACACGTACAGGGGGGGGGGTGTACATGGACGGTGGTACGACACGTACTGGGGTGGGGGGGTGTACATTGACGGTGGTACGACACGTACTGGGGTGGGGGTACGACTGGAACGTACTGGGGTGTGGGTAGACGGGGCTATGACACGTCCTGGGGTGGGGGTGTGGCTCGCACGTACTGGGGTGTAGGTACACGGGGGGTACGACACGTACTGGGGTGGGGGTACGACTGGAACGTACTGGGGTGTGGGTGGACGGGGCTATGACACGTCCTGGGGTGGGGGTGTGGCTCGCACGTACTGGGGTGTAGGTACACGGGGGGTACGACACGTACAGGGGGGGGGTGTACATGGACGGTGGTACGACACGTACTGGGGTGGGGGGGTGTACATTGACGGTGGTACGACACGTACTGGGGTGGGGGTACGACTGGAACGTACTGGGGTGTGGGTAGACGGGGCTATGACACGTCCTGGGGTGGGGGTGTGGCTCGCACGTACTGGGGTGTAGGTACACGGGGGGTATGACACGTACTGGGGTGGGGGTACGACTGGAACGTACTGGGGTGTGGGTGGACGGGGCTATGACACGTCCTGGGGTGGGGGTGTGGCTCGCACGTACTGGGGTGTAGGTACACGGGGGGTACGACACGTACAGGGGGGGGTGTACATGGACGGTGGTACGACACGTACTGGGGTGGGGGGGTGTACATTGACGGTGGTACGACACGTACTGGGGTGGGGGTTCGACTGGAACGTACTGGGGTGTACCTAGACGGGTGGGGGTATACATATACGGGGGGTACGTGTCGGACGTACGGGGGCTGGGGGGAGTGTTGGGCGCGTATGCGGGCACATGTCTCCATGGTTGCTGTAGGAGTTCGGTGCGGACGGTGTTTTTTCCATACGGTTGTAACCTCGGACGCACGGGATGGATCGTGATTCCTAGGTCGGACTTGGTTTTTCACGTTTGTAAGGTAAATCGTCCGAGGACGTGTCGGACACATTTTCCGACCCGGGGACGTGTGGGGAATGATTCCCAGTGCGGTTCGTATGGACTTTTTACCATGCGAATCGTGATTGCCAGTTCGTACGGCACTTGTACGATTCGTACGGTAAAAAGACCCGATACGAGTCGCACGGGGGAATTTTTTACCGGATCGTGATCGGCACCTTAGTCTTTTAAACAATCACTTATAGAAATACATACTTATTCATACAGGAACTCTTTCAATCTCTCACTCTCACATATACTCACATATATAAACCAATAGTCACATATACTAGTTTTAAACATATGTAGTTACTCATAAAGACACTATTGAGACAGTCATTCACTCACTAACACACCCATACACACACACATCCACCCATGCAGTCCTGCACACATGCTCTGTTCAACACATACAAACAGTGAGTCACTCATTCATGCACCTATGCACTACGTAATACCCCCCACCAAACCATGCAGACACTCATACTGATACTCAAAAAACCAACTAATAACCTATATAGACACCCATGTAGCTACTCACCAACCCATGCAGCCACTTATACACAAAGTGAAAAAATGATACAGATATTTATATATTTAAACATTACTCACTAAGCCATGTATTCACTATGATACACTTAATCAGTCAGTTACACAATCAATTTTTCAAAAACAAATCATCCATTTAGACAGTAATATACCCATTTATTCTTCCATCGACCTTGAGATATACATATATAAAACATATTTAATTTTCAGAAAAACACACATTCACTGGATGATGTCATCAGTGATGTCATTTGAGATGTCATCAGTGATGTCATGAGTGATGTCACTGACCATGTCATGAGTGATGTAATATGTGACATCATCAGCAGTGCATTGCGGGCGCGCGAGTTATAGTTAGCTGAACTAACTATAACGGGGGAATTTCATTGGTTTTTTACGAGTAAAATGTCCAGCTAACTATAACATGTGTGAAACCTATGGTTTTTTCACTGAATTTCTAAGGTTTTTTAAATGCTAATTCCTAACTATAACGTGTGTGAAACCTATGGTTTTTTCACTGAATTTATATATATATATATACATATATATGTACATATAGATCATAGAAATGTTTGCCCACATGTGGAGGTGTACACAATGACAGGCGGATCCAGCCTTTCACGGAAGCATCCTTTATTCAGCAAAACCGGCAAACACAGATGAATATTTCTTTTTGCCTTTCCCAACGCGTTTCGCAGCTCCTGCCGCTTGGTCATGGGACAGCATGCAAATGGGCAGATGCGAGAGAGACAAGTCTCTAATTGGTTATTTTTATCGCCCTCTGCTGGGCTTCCTTCATCACGAGGCTTATGGGACCTGTAGTTCTGTCGCTGCAATATGACCCTCAGTGGGTTCTGCCTCAAGCATCATTATTTCAAACTCTCCATAGAGCCTTCAGTGCATAGCCAGTTTAAAATACATGCAAACCTGCCATCCTGCTTATACGATTTCAGTGTATCTGAAATACACAGTCCATATACCATTCCGAGTGGTGGTCCTGCCTTCCTGACCTGAACCGGCCGGTAAATTTCATAGAAATGTTTGCCCACATGCGAAGGCGCACACAATGACAGGCGGATCCAGGCTTTCACGGAAGCATCCTTGATTCAGCAAAACCGGCAAACACAGCTGAATATTTCTTTATGCCTTTCCCAAAGCATTTCGCAGCTCCTGCCGCTTGGTCATGGGACAGCATGCAAATGGGCAGATGCGAGAGAGACAAGTCCCTAATTGGCTATTTTTATCACCCTCTTCTGGGCTTCCTTCATCACGAGGCTTATGAGACCTGTAGTTCTGTCGCTGCAATATGACCCTCAGTGGGTTCTGCCTCAAGCATCATTATTTCAAATTCTCCATAGAGCCTTCAGTGCATAGCCAGTTTAAAATACATGCAAACCTGCCAGCGGGATGCTCCTAGGATCCACGCATCCCGCTGCAGAAAAACAAAACAAAGCGTGGGCTCCCGCACTTCGCTTTTAATTAGCCCCCAGAGGGGCCGCCCAGACCCGGGGACTGCCACCCCCCGGGGCTATTCTGATTTATGGGGGGGGCTCTCAGGCCCCCTGCTCCGGGGACCGCCACCCCTGGGGCGTTGTGTAAATAAATGCTGGGGGATCACTGCACCCCCCCCCCGCAGCCCCGGGCACCGCCACCCCCGGGGCTTTTAAAAAAATAAATAAACCTGTGTGGGGGGGCTTGAGCCCCCCACTCGCCCCGGGGACCGTCACCTCCCCGGGGCACTAAATATTTAACATAGGGGGTCCGTTATGGACCCCCAAGTCCCGGGGACCACCACCCCCGGGGCTTTAAATTAAGTGGGGGGCAGTGAGCCTCCTGGAGCCTTGTCGTGGCCCTGGTGACCGTCAACCCCCAGGGCCGGCTCCTGCAGTGTCCCGGGGTGCCCAGCCCCGGGACACTGTAGTTTGCAAAGACAGGGCGGGAGCCTCGCGGCTCCCACCCTGTCATTGCAGCTGCTTTGCTTTATTGAAGCGAGAGCAGGGAAACCTGCTCTCTCTTCAATGACAAAGCAAAGCAGATTGCTTTTCCACATGGGGAGCAGCATGTTAGCTGCTCCCCATGTGGAAAAGCAATGCCGGCTCCCGCAGGAGGCAGATAGCCGGCTAGGACTGTGGGTGGATTGGGGACCGCTCCACGGTCCCCAACGGAGGTGGCCAGGCCCCGGGGGATGGGGCCCCCAGGGTCAGAAATTGCCCGGGAGGGGAGCTGTGTGGCCCCCCTCACCCATTAATTTTTTTTTTTTTTAAAAGAGGCAGGCCTGCCGGATGGGGTCCCCGGGGTCATAGGTGGCCTGAGGAGGGGGGCAACACAGCCCCCCTCCAAAAGATTAAAACATTTAATTAAAGGCCATGCCCCGGGGGATAGGGTTCCCGGGGCCGATTAAGGCCTCGGGAGGGGGGCCACACGGCCCCCTTACAATTTTATTTATTTTTTTGTAAAAATTAGGGGGCAGGCCCTTGGGGATAGGGTCCCCAGGGCCAATAAATTAGAAAAAGAAGGGGGGCCACACAGCCCCCCTTCTTAAAAAAAAAAGACAAACGGGATCGTGGCGGCCACGCCCCCTTCTTGCTGCACTCTGCAAACGTGCCCCCTGGTGCATTTGCAGATGGGGAACAAATTCCCCTTGAATACTGGGGGTCCTTGCGGACCAACTAGCCCACCAGGAACCTCCAGTATGCACCAGGGGGCTGCGTTGCAGAGAGGTGTTCTGAGGCCACGCCCCTTTTTACACCTCTTTGCAACACAGCTCTGTGGCGCTTAATGGAGGTAGCTGGTGGGCTAGTTGCACCTCAGGGACCCTAAGGATTCAAGCGGAGTTAATCCCCCAACTTAAAACGCGCCACTGGTGCGTTTGCACAGTGGTGAAGGGAGGGGGCGGGGCCGAGGTGACAAGTGTGCAAACACGCCCTGTGGCGCATTTTAAGTTGAGGAATAAATTGCCTCTTCAATCCTGAGGGTCCCTGGGGGCCAACTAGCCCATCAGGTACCTCCAGTAAGCGCCACGGAGCTGCGTTGCTGAGTGTTTGAAAAAGGGGAGTGGCCTCTGAACACCTCTCTGCAACGCAGTTCCCTGGCGCATACTGGTGCAAATTAAAACGGCCACAGGGCGTGTTTGCACACGTCAGCTCAGCCCCCCCCCCCTGTCCTGTGGTGCGTTTTAAGAGGTAGTTTTAATCCCCCTGCCCTATTATGTGCAAGGGGCTTACAGAGGAGTTCATTCTAATCACAGGGGTACCCCAACGCATAGTGTTCCCTAGTGTATGTAGGTGTTTTAACTGTATTCTAAGTGTCTTTTAGCATAGCACTGACTCTAGGACTGGTTAGTCAGAGTCAGGGACCCTTAGGATTCAAGGGGACTTAATTTCCCAACTTAGAACGGACACAGGGCGTGTTTACACAGTGGTAAAGGGAGGGAACGGGGCCTGAGGTGACGTGTGCAAACACGCCCTGTGGCGTGTTTTAAGTTGGAGAATTAATTCCCCTTCGGTCCTGAGGGCCCCTGGGGGCCAACTAGCCCACCAGGTGCTTCCAGTAAGTGACACTGCACTGCATTCCAGAGAGGTGGTGCAGGCCGTGCCCCTTTTTACACCTCTCTCCAACGGCGCTTACTGAAGGTACCTAGTGGGCTAGTTTGACCCTAGGGACCCTCAGGATTCAAGGGGACTTAATCTCCCAACTTAAAACGGCCACAGGGCGCGTTTACATAGTGGTGAAGGGAGGGGATGGGGCCTGAGGTGACGTGTGAAAACACGCCCTGTGGCGCATTTTAAGTTGGGGAAATAATTCCCCTTCAATCCTGAGAGCGCCAGGGGGCCAACTAGCCCACCAGGTGCTTCCAGTAAGCACCACTGCGCTGTGTTTCAGAGAGGTGGCCCAGGCCATGCCCCTTTTTACACCTCTCTGCAACGCAGCTCTGTGGCGCTTACTGGAGGTACCTAGTGGGCTAGTTTGCTAGTTGGACCCAAGGGACACTCAGGTTTCAAGGGGACTTTGTCTCCCAACTTAAAACGGCCACAGGGTGCGTTTACACAGTGGTGAAGGAAGGGGATGGGGCCTGAGGTGACGTGTGAAAACACGCCCTGTGGCGCGTTTTAAGTTGGGGAAATAATTCCCCTTCAATCCTGAGGGCCCCTGGGGGCTAACTAGTCCACCAGGTGCTTCCAGTAAGCGCCACTGAGCTGTGTTTCAGAGTGGTGGCCCAGGCCGTGCCCCTTTTTTTCACCTCTCTGCAACACAGCTCTGTGGCGCTTACTGGAGGTACCTAGTGGGCTACTTGGACCCTAGGGACACTCAGGATTCAAGGGGACTTAATCTCCCAAATTAAAACGGACACAGGGCGCGTTTACACAGTGGTGAAGGGAGGGGATGGGGCCTGAGGTGACGTGTGCAAGCACGCCCTGTGGCGGGTTGGAAGAATGGGAAATAATTCCCCTTCAATCCTGAGGGACCCTGGAGGCCAACTAGTCCACCAGGTGCTTCCAGTAAGCGCCACTGCGTGGCGTTGCAAAGAGGTGGTCCAGGCCTTGCCCTTTTTTACACCTCTCTGCAATGCAGCTCTGTGGTGCTTACTGGAAATACCTAGTGGGCTGGTTGGACCCAAGGGACACTCAGGATTCAAGGGGACTTTATCCATCAAATTAAAACGGCCACAGGGCGTGTTTGCACACGTCAGCTCAGCCCCCCCCCCTCCCTTCACCAGTGTGCAAATGCGCCCTGTGGTGCATTTTAAGAGGTAGTTTTAATCCCCCTGCCCTATTATGTGCAAGGGGCTTACAGGGGAGGTCATTCGAATCACAGGGGTACCCCAACGCATAGTGTTCCCTAGTGTATGTAGGTGTTTTAACTGTATTCTAAGTGTCTTTTAGCATAGCACTGGCTCTAGGACTGGTTAGTCAGAGTCAGTTACCACCAGTAGCCATCTGAAAAATTTTAAAAAACTGCACCAAAACCCAAACACTTATATATTCACCCAGGTACTCTCCTTGCAGTACTCTAATCATTCAGTCACTACTCAAGTACTCAGGCACTGAGCCAGGCCTTAGCACATGGACTGCTTCAAACGCCTATGCACTATGCATGCAGTCCTCTAACCACCTACACACTTGTCTTTCACACCTTCAGTTCCACAGTCAGTATTCATACACTTCCAGCAAACACCCTGTCACTCCCCTTGCACTCCTCTAGTGAGCCATTCAGCATCATGTACTAATCCATTCACTGCGCCAAAACACAGACACTTATAAATTCACCCAGGCACTCTCCTTGCAGTACTCTAATCATTCTGTCAGTACCCAAGTACTCATCCAGCGAGCCAGGCCTTAGCACATGGACTGCTTCAAACCCCTATCCACTATGCATGCAGTCTTCTAACCACCTACACACTTGTCTTTCACACCTTCAGTTCTACAGTCAGTATCCATACACTTCCAGCAGACACCCTGTCACTCCCCTTGCACTCCTGTAGTGACCCATTCAGCACCATGTACTAATCCATTCGCTGTGCCAAAACCCAACCACTTATAAATTCACCCAGGCACTCTCCTTGTAGTACTCTAATCATTCAGTCAGTACCCAAGTACTCATGCACTGAGCCAGGCCTTAGCACATGGACTGCTTCAAACCCCTATCCACTATGCATGCAGTCTTCTAACCACCTACACACTTGTCTTTCACACCTTCAATTCCCCAGTCAGTATCCATACACTTCCAGCAAACACCCTGTCACTCCCCTTGCACTCCTCTATTGACCCAATCAGCACCATGTACTAATCCATTCACTGAGCGAAAACCCAAACACTTATACATTCACCCAGGCACTCTCCTTGCAATACTCTAATCATTCAGTCAGTACCCAAGTACTCATCCAGTGACCTAGGCCTTAGCACATGGACTGCTTCAAACCCCTATCCACTATGCATGCAGTCCTCTAACCACCTACACACTGGTCTTTCACATCTTCAATTCCCTAGTCAGAATCAATTCACTCCCGTAAACACCCTGTCATTCTCCTTGCACTCCTCTAGTGACCCATTCAACACCATGTACTAATCCATTTACTACGTCAAAACCCAACCACTCTCCTTGCAGTACTCTAATCATTCAGTCAGTACCCCAACGCATAGTGATCCCTAGAGTATGTAGGTGTTTTAACTGTATTCTGTGTGTCTTTTAGCATAGCACTGGCTCTAGGACTGGTTAGTCAGAGTCAGTTACCACCAGTATCCATCTGAAAAAGTTGAGGGTACTGGATGATTTTGCAACAAGGCTTCTTTCTGCTCCTCTGTTTGTTCTTTCTGCGTGTCTTCCTTCTTCCTTCACTTTTCTTCGTCTTCGTGGACTTCTTTTGCTTCTTTCTGCATTTCTTTTTCTTCTTTCTGTGTGTTTTTTCTTCTTTCTTCCCATGTCCTACCTCTGTAGGCAAAGTTGGAAACTAGCATTTAAAACACCTTAGAAATTAACTGAAAAAAACATAGGTTTCAGGCAAGTTATAGTTACAAATTAGCATTTAAAAAACCACTAAAATACACTGAAAAAACCATAGGCTTCAGGCACGTTATAGCATTTAAAAAACCTTAGAAATTCACTGAAAAAAACATAGGTTTCAGGGGTGTTATAGTTAGGAATTAGCGTTTAAAAAACCTTAGAAATTCACAGAAAAAACCATAGGTTTCAGGGGTGTTATAGTTAGCTGGACATTTCACTCGTACAAAACCATTGAAATTCTGTTCAGCCGTTCGGGCTGTAGCTGCGACTAAAGGTCCTATGGAAAAATGCATGGGGAAAACGTGTTTTGGGACCCCCCCTTTTTCTCGGCCCCCGCTTGACAAATCACCCCGAGACTTTCAGGGTAGGAGCTGAGCGGAGCGCCCCATTAGTTTTGAAAATTTCGCGAGGATTCGTCAACCGGCGCCAAAGTTATTCAAAATAGAATTTTCAGATTTCCTATGGAAACACGGTCCTAACTATAACTATCTACTGGCGACCGCCAGTAGATAATATATATATATATATATATATATATATATATATATATATATATATATATATATATATATATATATATATATATATATATATACATATATTCACTGAAAAAAATCATAGGTTTCAGGCATGTTATAGTTAGGAATTAGCATTTAAAAAACCTTAGAAATTCACTGAAAAAACCATAGGTTTCAGGGGTGTTATAGTTAGCTGGACATTTCACTCGTACAAAACCATTGAAATTCCTCCGTTATGTTTAGTTCTGCTAACTATAACTCACGCACCCGCAATTCACTGCTGATGATGTCACATATTACATCATTCATGACATGGTCAGTGACATCACTGATGACATCTCAAATGACATCACTGATGACATCATCCACGTGACAATCAGATACACCTCATCATACACTAGTATAACCTTTCTTCACTCACTGTAAAATACAGAGTACCATATTTGAATCCATTGACACACCAATACAAGTTTCTAAAAACCCACTCATTGATTCCTAGATCTACACACACATCTAATCATTTACCTATAGATTCACTCATACATGCTGTCAATGATCAATAGAACACTATCAAATATACTTATACACCTATATCGACATTACACACCAGCAGACATCCTATTCACTTATGCAGTCATCCTACTCACTTATCCAAACAATGGATCATACTTACATTTAGTCAGCTACACACTTATACAAACACCACTTCATTTATCCATATAGATAGTAACTCATACTTAGTGTGTTATAAAATCACTATTACAAGTATACAGTTATCCATACAGTCACTCATACAATCACTGAGTCTTATGTATGCTTATTTATATAAAACAACTGTCACATACACTGCCTTTTATTTTTCTAGTTTGTTGGACATGTACCATTGAGAGATATATTTGCTCATCACCACACCCATAAAGATATTCACTCACCCAAACAACTGTTATAAATGCAGTCTTAACCGCATATACCTACTGAATCAACTATTCACACATCTTTGGGCAGTCACACATCCCCCACCGAACCACACACACATTCACTCTCCCATACAAATACTCAATTAACTAATCAATAACTAATATAGACCTTCACGTAACTAGTAACCAACTGGTGCAGCAGTTTACACGACAAAGTGATACAGATATTCACACAGTTTAATCACTATCCAATATATTTAGTGTGACACTATAAATTAGTCAAGTAAACAGTCAATCACAGTGCTACTAAATCCTCCATCCAGATATTTATATATCCACTCATTCTTCGATGCAGATTGCTATATATAATACATATTTAAATAACAAACCAAACCACATTCACTGGAGGATGTCATCAGTGATGTCATCAGTAATGTCATTTGAAATGTCATCAGTGATGTCAATGTCCATGTCATGAGTGATGTAATATGTTACATCATCAGCAGTGGATTGCAGGCGCGCGAGTTATAGTTAGCAGAACTAACTATAACGGAGGAATTTCAATGGTTTTGTATGAGTGAAATGTCCAGCTAACTATAACACCCCTGAAACCTATGGTTTTTTCAGTGAATTTCTAAGGTTTTTTAAATGCTAATTCCTAACTATAACATGCCTGAAACCTATGATTTTTTTCAGTGAATATATATATATATATATATATATATATATATATATATATATATATATATATATATATATATATATATATTATCTACTGGCGGTCGCCAGTAGATAGTTATAGTTAGGACCGTGTTTCCATAGGAAATCTGAAAATTCTATTTTGAATAACTTTGGCGCCGGTTGTCAAATCCTCGCGAAATTTTCAAAACTAATGGGGCGCTCCGCTCAGCTCCTACCCTGAAAGTCTCGGGGTGATTTGTCAAGCGGGGGCCGAGAAAAAGGGGGGTCCCAAAACGCGTTTTCCCCATGCATTTTTCCATAGGACCTTTAGTCGCAGCTACAGCCCGAACGGCTGAACAGAATTACTTGAAATTTGGCAGAGAGGTAGCCATAAGGTCAAGGAAGTGCCTTTCGCAGGTCTGGTGTAAATCTGTTCAGTATTTCCTGAGAAAATAGCATTTAAAAGCATATCAATATTTATACGCGCGCAGGGTGCGCGCACTGTGCAAGCCCTGTGCGCGCACCCTGCCGTGCGCGAGCGTAATTCTGATTGGTTGTTAGATGTCAGTAAACATTTCAATCGGTCAAAATCAGGAAGTGTCGGCCGCCATTTTGTCTGTCGCACTGAAAAGGAAAGGTGGAGAACGTGAATTGGGGGCAGGGTAGGGAGTTCTTGACCCCCTAGCCATTGTCAGGGGGTCACAGTAGGACCACGAAGGGCAAAAAAAAATATTTTAATTTTTTTAAAAAACATCGCGAGGTGCGCGCACATTTAAAAACACCATCTCTTTTTTAATTACTTTGCCACTCCCCTCTCTTTGTCAGGGAGTCCCTGAAGCTTTATTAAAGTAGAATTTTTTTTTTTTTTTTTTTTTAAAACGTCATTGGGTGCGCGCAGGGTGCGCGCACCCCCCCCCAAAAAATTGACAAATAGATTAAAAAAACAAGTTTTTGTGTTTATATTTTAGGTGGCTCTAAAAAGAGCCCTTGAGTTAATGTAGGGACAGAGGAAGAGAAAAACGAAAAAAAAAAATAACAAAACTATGGCCTAGTGCAAGGGTGCTCCTCAAATTTTCTCTGAATGAGATCAACACTGCTCTCACCCATAGTAATAAGAGTAGCACAATCCATGCAACGTGTACTCATCCTCCCAAAACAAGGACGAATATCCAGAGGTGTGTAAGAAGGTGAAGGCACCATTGCAGAAGAAGTGCTCGGCTGAGCTGCCAAAGATGTGCTTGGCTGAGCTACTGCAGATGTCGTCGGCTGAGCAGGTGGAGGGTTTGCTCCAGAAGCTTGACGAAAAGTCACAGGATGCATTTTCTCAACGTGCCTCATCATTGTGTGAATAGTAAAAGTGTACTTCTTATTAGCATTCCCACGTGACAAGATGCGGTGACAAAGTATGCAGGTGACCTTTGGTGCATTCACCTTCTTTTGTCCCTCAGGAAAAGTGAAAAACTGCCATATAAAGGAGTCTTTCTGCTTCCTCTGCCTCTGTCTCTCAAGAGTGTCCTGCTCACTCTCAGAAGGTGGCTGGTGCTCTGCCATTGTCTCACAAAAACAGAGTAGCTCCTTCTCCAAGGGAATCAGAACTATTAATGAGGGGAGTGGGTGTAGTTTTGGAAGAATCTGGAACTGAAAGTACTTTTAACCAATGAAAAGTGATGTTTCTTGATCACATGACTTGCCATGAGGGGATTGGGTGTGGTGTTGAAAGAATCTGGAACTTAAAGTAATGAAAACCAATTAAAAGTGTTGTTTTATTAATCACATAACCCGAGGTGCGCGCACGGAGCAAGCTCAGAGCGCGCACGGTGCAATTACGCATGCGCAAACGCATACGCGCGCATGCGCATAAGTATTATGCGCGTACGTAACTCGCATTCGCAGCACGCGCGCATGCGCGAATGTCAGCGCGCGTACTCTGCGCGTATGCACGAGTGTAGCGCGCGGAGCACGTACGACGCACGCAAACGTACGTACGCATGCGTACTGGGTGCGCGCTGCGAGCGCGTACTAAAACATACGTATGCGTACGTAGATAACGTACGCATGCGTACATGAAAAACGTACGCAAACGTACTAGGTGCGCGCTCTGTGCGCGCACCCTAAAAATTTATAGAAAAAAAAGGAAGAAATAAAGTGGACATAAGTTAATAGAAGATATTAACTATGCTGTTCAACTTTATCCAAATTCAAAGTAAAAAAAAACCATCAGTGATGTCATTTGAGATGTCATCAGTGATGTCATGAGTGATGTCACTGACCATGTCATGAGTGATGTAATATGTGACATCATCAGCAGTGGATTGCGGGCGCGCGAGTTATAGTTAGCAGAACTAACTATAACGGGGGAATTTCATTGGTTTTTTACGAGTAAAATGTCCAGCTAACTATAACATGTGTGAAACCTATGATTTTCTCAGTGAATATATATATATATATATATATATTCACTGAAAAAACCATAGGTTTCAGGGGTGTTATAGTTAGCTGGACTTTTCACTTGTACAAAACCATTGAAATTCCCCCGTTATAGTTAGTTCAGCTAGCTATAACTCGCGCGCCCGCAATCCACTGCTGATGACGTCACATATTGCATCACTCATGACATGGTCAGTGACATCACTCATGACATCACTGATGACATCTCAAATGACATCACTGATGACATCATCCAGTGAATGTGTGTTTTTCTGAAAATTAAATATGTTTTATATATGTATATCTCAAGGTCGATGGAAGAATAAATGGGTATATAAGTGTCTAAATGGATGATTTGTTTTTGAAAAATTGATTGTGTAACTGACTGATTAAGTGTATCATAGTGAATACATGGCTTAGTGAGTAATGTTTAAATATGTAAATATCTGTATCAGTCTCTCACTTTGTGTATAAGTGGCTGCATGGGTTGGTGTGTAGCTACATGGGTGTCTATATAGGTTATTAGTTGTTTTTTTGAGTATCAGTCTGAGTGTCTGCATGGTTAGGTGGGGGGTATTACGTAGTGCATAGGTGCATGAATGAGTGACTCACTGTTTGTATGTGTTGAACACAGCATGTGTGCAGGACTGTATGGGTGGATGAGTGTGTGTATGGGTGTGTTAGTGAGTGAATGACTGTCTCAATAGTGTCTTTATGAGTAACTACATATGTTTTAAACTAGTATATGTGACTATTGGTGTATATATGTGAGTATATGTGAGAGTGAGAGATTGAAAGAGTTCCTGTATGAATAAGTATGTGTTTCTATAAGTGATTGTTTAAAAGACTAAGTATGTGTAAGTTTCCGTAGAAGTAAGTGTGGTGGTGTGTGTATAACTGTATATGCAAGTAAATGTATGTTTGATTCTTTATTAGCATGAGTGACTATGTGTGTGAGTAACTCTATGGATGAGTGGCATTGTGTAACAGGATGTATAGGTGTATGAGTACATATGATGAGTGAGTACATGTATGAGTGACTGTATAGGACTGTTGGTGAATGAGTGGATGTGTATGTGGATCTTAGAATTACTGAAGAGGTTGTTGTAACTGGTATTGGTATGTCCATTGTTTTGAAACTTTTAGTCTCTATTTTTGAATGTGTGTATCAAAGGTTATATTAGGGTGAGAGGAGGTCTGCCTCTGCCACTCTATCACAAGGATGATGTCATCAGTGATGTCATCAGTGATGTCATTTGAGATGTCAACAGTGATGTCATGAGTGATGTCACTGACCATGTCATGAGTGATGTAATATGTGACGTCATCAGCAGTGTATTGCGGGCGCGCGAGTTATAGTTAGCTGAACTAACTATAACGGGGGAATTTCAATAGTTTTGTACAAGTGACAAGTCCAGCTAACTATAACACCCCTGAAACCTATGGTTTTTTCTGTGAATTTCTGAGGTTTTTTAAATGCTAATTCCTAACTATAACGTGCCTGAAACCTATGTTTTTTTCTGTGAATTTCAAAGGTTTTTTAAATGCTAATTTCTAACTATGCCTACAGAGATAGGACATGTGAAGAAAGAAGAAAAAATGCACAGAAAGAAACAAAAGAAGTGCAGAAAGAAGCAACAGAAGTCCTCAAATACGAAGATAAGTGCAGGAAGAAGGATAACGTGCAGAAAGAACAAAAAGAAGAGCAGAAAGAAGCCTTGTTGCAAAATCATCTTGTACCCTCAACTTTTTCAGACGGATACTGGTGGTAACTGAGTCTGACTAACCAGTCCTAGAGCCAGTGCTATGTTAAAATACACTTAGAATACAGTGAAAACACCTACATACACTAGGGAACATTATGCGTTGGGGTCCCCCTGTGATTAGCATGACCTCCTCTGTAAGCCCCTAGTATATATTAGGGCATGGGGATTAAAACTACATCTTAAAACAGGCCACAGGGCGTTTTTGCACACGTTAACTCAGGCCCCGTTCCCTCCCTTCACCACTGTGTAAACACGCCCTGTGTCCGTTTTTATTTGGGAGATTAAGTTCATTTGAATCCTGAGGGTCCCTAGGGTCCAACTAGACCACTAGGTACCTCCAGTAAGTGCCACAGAGCTGCGTTGCAGAGAGGTGTAAAAAGTGGCACGGCCTGGACCACTTCTCTGCAATGCAGCTCAGTGGCACTTACTGGAAGCACTTGGTGGGCTAGTTAGCCCCCAGGGGCCCTCAGTATTATAGGGAAATTATATCCCCAATTTAAAACGTGCCATAGTGCCTGTTTGCACACGTCACCTCAGGCCCCGTCCCCTCCCTTCACCACTGTGTAAACGTGCCCTGTGGCTGTTCTAAGTTGAGAGATTAAGTCCCCTTGAATCCTAAGGTTCCCTAGGGTCAAACTAGACCACTAGCTACCTCCAGTAAGCGCCACAGAGCTGCGTTGCAGAGAGGTGTAAAAAGGGGCTTGGCCTCAGAACACCTGTCTGTAGCGCAGCTCCCTGGCGCATACTGGAGATGCCTGTTGGGGGCGCGTTTGCAGAGTGCTGCACGGAGGGGGCATGGCCTCCGGCACGATGCCAGTCTTTTATTTATTTTAATTTTTTAAGCAGGGGGGCTGTGTGGTTCCCCTTCTTATTCTAATTTATTGGCCCTGATGACCCCATCCCCCAGGGCCTGTCTCCTAATTATAGTTTTTTGACCCCAATCCCCAGGGCCGGCCACTGTGTTTTATTATTTTTAAAAAATATATATTTATAGACACACCTAGGACATGCTGGACAAACCGTACGTACCTATCACCATGACGATTTGCGTGATATTCATTAAAAGGCAACTATGCATGCAATGAATCCACATGGAATGTATTTACACCACTAGTGAAGCTCTGACATGTCTGATGCCCTACCGTGCCTAATCCCGGTAGACACCCTTGTCGTTTATTTATACAAACATGGGTAGCTATTGACGGGCACATTTAATACACATGCACACCAAGCCATTCAAAGGGGATTCGACCAAAATTCGACCAAAACTATGCAAGAAACCCCCCTCACGGTTAATAAAACACACATCCACTGCCGGATGTGTAATACTTTTTATTTTACTCTCTGGAAAGGGGACGAACATCACTTGAGAGTCACAGCGCGCTCCTGACAGAGCCCAATGCTGTGTTACACCCACCATTGCCTGCCGAGTGCCACACACCTCTGTGTTGTATTCCACTAGCTAGTGCATATGCTATGACACTCTCTAGCCCATGTGCACTGTAACACCACCCCGTGAACATGTCATGCCACACTTGTCTTAGCACGGGTTATATTGCCCCATCTAACGTGCCTTCCTCGATGCCTATGTTATAACGCACAGTGCTATGCCATACATATTACAATCTGGGATCCATATCTTTGTCACAGTGCATATGCAACGTTACACTCCCCAGCACATATTTTATATTACAACTTTAGAGACTAGTTAGGTTACACAACACTGCCCTGTGCATATTACACTCCAAGGTGCATATCGCATAGCACGTGCTAGTGCCTGTGCGATCTCGCGCTCTCCAATGAATCTGTCATTGCGCACAATGTATTGCATATTATATTTCACGCCCGGTTCATCTTATATCACACTTTTTGGTGCATAGTTTATACCATACACTATATCTAGTTTTCATTTTCAATCGTGCTCTCAGGACTATGTTCTATATAACACTGTGTTCACCTACCCTTTTCACGGGCATTACATTTTGCGATAGGGGGTGGAGGGTCAGGGGGTGTTTCTGCCAAGTGAGCCCGGAGTCACAGTCACAAACGTCCTCTTCTTCCTCAATAAAAGTGAGATTATGCTGCATACTTGTTCATATTTTAAGTAGTTCGCACAGACACAATGTTTTAAAAACAATAAAGTTCCTAATACCCACCTTCTCTGAACAGTTAGCTTGCTGCCCCATCCCCCTCCTCCCTATCCTCTGTTGTGTGAATCCATGGACTAGCCTCCTCCCTCCTGCCATGCATGGTCTGATGTGCTGCCACTGCCCTCAATTTAGTATGATGTACCAGTCCACTCCTCCTGCCCTCCATTGCCCAATTCTATGCCCCATCATTGACCTCCTGCTTAAACTCTGTGCTTAGCTTGCTGCCCCTATTCTCCTTCCCCCTGCCCTCCGATGTCTTTGTGCATGCCCCTGCTCCATCCTTTCTGCCCACCATGTCCCATGGACCTGCCTCTCCTATCTACGCTGAGTGTTCTGTTGAGCTGCCACTCCCCTCCCACCTGCCTAGCATTGTCAGATGACTGTAACCTGTCACTGCCACCTCCACCCTGCCTGTCCACATTCCATGCCCCTATCCTCTTCCTCCTGTCCTACATGGTCCATTGTACTGCCACACCCTTCTGCCCTCCCTGGTCTGTTGTGCTGCAACTGCTCCTCCTGCCTGCCCCGTGTGGTCTGTTGTGAGGCCCCTTCCCCTGAACTTTCTTGTCTGTGCACAGGTCCTGACCCTCCCTTCTATCCTCCATCGTCCTTTGTGCATGCCCCTGCACCCTCCTTCTTGCCCATCATAGCCATTGTGCTGTCACTAACCCTCCCACTTGCCATGCATGGTCTTCTGTGCTGCCATGGCCCCTCCCACCTTCCCTGTGTGGTCAGTTAACTGCCCCTGACCACCTCCCACCTTCCCTCCATGGTCTGTGTGTATGCCATCACAGTCTCACTGTTGCTCTTCATGGTGTGTCTTGCTTCTAGTGCCCATCCTGCCTGACCTCCATGGCTATCTTGCTGCTCCTGCCCTGCCCCCTTGCCCCCAGCCCTCTGTTTACATGTGCAGACCCCTACTCCCTCCCTCCTGGCTTGTCTGTTCCATTGTAATGCCCCTGATCCGTCCCTCCTGCCCTTTATGGTCTGTTATGCTGCAGCTTTCTCTCCTGTCTGTCCATTATGGTCAGCTAGCTACCATTGCCTCTTGCCCCTCTGTTCTCTGTTGTCCATGTGCATGGTCCTGTCCCCTCCCTCTTGCTTTCTATGGATTGTTGTGCTGCACTCCCGTCCTGCATGCCCTGTGTGGTGTATTGTGCTGCTGCAAACCCTGATGCCTGCCCTGCAGGGTCAGTTTGGTGCACCTCTTCATGTCCCTCCTGTCCTCTGTTATCCAAGTCCATGTCCTTATCCCATTTCCTTCCATGATCCAATGTACCATACTTGCGAACATTTTGAACTTGGTAAGAGGGAGATTTTGAAAAAAAACTGGGGTATTGATTTTCCCCTTTGAGTTACATTGAAAAAGAGGATATTGTAGACAGGAGACAGATCAAATAAAGCCCATTTGAGCTTAAAAACATTGGACGTTTCCTGGCTGAATCGGGTCTGTTGGCATGTATGGTTGTACTACCATTGCCTCTTCCTTCTGCCCACAATGGTCTATTACATTGCCACAGCCTCTCTTGCAAGTCCTGTATTGTTGGTTTGTTGCCCCTGCCCCCCTTTCCACTGCCCTCCATAGTCTGTTGTGCTTCCACGGCCCTTCCTGCCTGCTCAGTGTGGTTAAATTGTTGCCTTTGCACCCTCCTACCTGCCTTCAATTTTCAGAGTCCGTGCCCCTGGCCTCTGCCTCTCAACAGTATCCTAATGAACAACTAGATTGCTAACATTCTATATTTATTACAAAAGTGTGGAACGCCTGACATCATCTTGATGTAATCAAAACTGTAATACCTAAAGCATTTCCTTTAGAAATTACATATATGAGAGGGTCTTATTGGCAACCAAAGTATGGTTAGTGCTCTAAAAGACTAAAATAAGGACATATTTTCTGAGTTTTCAAATAGCGACAAAGCACTTTTAAATTATTTGTTATCTTTATGTTTTTTTATCCAGTTGACCACTTGATTAAATGTTGCACTTAGGGGAGAGGATATGGTGTTACTTCCAGAACTGCAGACTTTGCAACTGGAGAACCAGGTTGAAGTTTCTGCTTCAGCTCGACATTCTGTGATTCTGGTCAAATCACTTAGTCTCCCCATGTCTACAACCAAAATTAATTTGTTCTTGTGTGATGTAACCAATGCTCATGTAAAGCACTCCAATACCTGACAAGTCTGCACTATATAACACTGCAAAAACACAAAATAATAAGTGTTTTGCACACTTCTGTCATTGGGCTATATTTGGGCTACATCTGGGTGATTTTGGGCTACATTTGGGCTCTTTTGTCTCCGGTGGCCATCTTGGGAGATTTATTTGTTATGAAGTTTCCTAATTTCCTCATGTACTGCAGTCTCCTCAGTAGGACATGCTTTCAGTTTTTTACTTTGATTCCATCATGAAGGTATTCAGATATGTCATACATTTGCCATAAATTCTGAATGTTAGCACTCTAGTTGCTCATTAGATCACTGTAGTGAAACTACTGTTCACCATGGAAGTCTGCTGCTGGTATTAAGTGTTACCAGTTTATTCCAATCAAGATGGCTTCAGGTGTGCCATACTTTTGTCATAATGAAGATAGTAAGCGCTCTAGTTGTTTTTAAGAACACTCTGGGACATTCTGTCATTGGGCTATACTTGGGCTACATCTGGGTGATATTTGGGCTACATTTGGGCTCTTTTGTCTCTGGTGGCCATCTTGGGAGACTTATTTGTTATGAAGTTTCCTAATTTCCTCATTTACTGCAGTCTCCTCAGTAGGAAATACTTTCAGTTTTTTACTTTGATTCCATCAAGAAGGCATTCAGATGTGTCAATGTTAGCACTCTTTTTGCTCATTAGATCACTGTAGTAAAGCTACTGCTCACCGGGGAAGTCTGCTGCTGCTATTCAAAGTGCATGTTTCAGTCTGCATGTCAGAATTTTTTAATGAAATAGAAGAGGATTTGAGAAGTATATATGCTTTTAAATGCTATTTTCTCAGTAAAATACTGAACAGATTTACACCAGACCTGCAAAAGGCACTTCCTTGACCTTATGGCTACCTCTCTGCCAAATTTCAAGTAATTCTGTTCAGCCGTTCGGGCTGTAGCTGTGTCTAAAGGTCCTATGGAAAAATGCATGGGGAAAACGTGTTTTGGGATCCCCCTTTTTTCTCGGCCCCTGCTTGATGAATCACCCAGAGACTTTCAGGGTAGGAGCTGAACGGAGCGCCCCATTAGTTTCGAAAATTTCGCGAGGATTCGTCAACCGGCGCCAAAGTTATTCAAAATAGAATTTTGAGATTTCCTATGGAAACTAGGTTGTAACTATAACTATCTACTGGCGACCGCCAGTAGATAATATATATATATATATATATATATATATATATATATATATATATATATATATATACATATATATATTACCTACTGGCGGTCGCCAGTAGGTAGTTATAGTTAGGACCACGTTTCCATAGGAAAACCGCAACATTCTATTTGGAATAACTTTGGCGCCGGTCGACGAATTCTCGCGAAATTTTCAAAATAGGTGGGGCGCTACGCTCCGCTCCTACCCTGAAAGTCTCGGGGGGATTCGTCAAGCGGGGGCTGAGATAAAAGGGGGTCCCAAAACGCATTTTTCCCATGCATTTTTCCATAGGACCTTTAGACACAGCTACAGCCCGAACGGCTGAACAGAGTTCCTTGAAATTTGGCAGAGAGGTAGTCTACAGGTCAAGGAAGTGCCTTTTGCAGGCATGGCATATCATTGTTGTAGAAAATGTAAAAGCTTACCTTTCACAGCGAAGCGCATAATATGTCCTCCATGTGCGCACGGTGCGCGAAGCGCATCGTGCGTACATGGCCCATCCACGGCACTAACTGCGTAAAGTGAGCGCGCGGTGCGCAAAGCGCACCGTGTGCGCACGGAACGAACTGCGTTAAGTGGGCGCGCACGCCACGAATGGCGTAAAGTAACTTAGCATTTAAAAAAACGTACAAATTCACTGAAAAAACCATAGGTTTCACACACGTTATAGTTAGGAATTAGCATTTAAAAAACGTTGCAAATTCAATGAAAAAACCATAGGTTTCACACATGTTATAGTTAGCTGGACATTTTACTGATAAAAAACCAATGAAATTCCCCAGTTATAGTTAGTGCAGGCAACTATAACTCACGTGACCGCAATCCTCTGCTGATGACATATGTGTCTTTATGAAAATAAAATATTTGTAATATATGTATAGCTAAAATTTAATGGAAGAAGACATGGGCAAATAAGTGTCTAAATACAGTAGTAGCATCAGCAGAGGATTGCGGTCACGTGAGTTATAGTTGCCTGCACTAACTATAACTGGGGAATTTCATTGGTTTTTTATCAGTAAAATGTCCAGCTAACTATAACATGTGTGAAACCTATGGTTTTTTCATTGAAAATATATATATATATATATATATATATATATATATATATATATATATATATATATATATATATATATATATATATATATATATATATATATATATATATATATATATATATATATATATATATATATATATATATATATATATATATAGATATGTTCCAGGTGGGGAGGTGCCCAAGGGCTTGAAGACGCACTCCACAGCAGTGTGATTGTGAAATCCGTTATTTGTTTAAGAAGCAACCGGCGTCAGCTTTCTGGTATTTACAACTTTGCCCTGACGCGTTTCGGAGCTCCCCTGGCTCCTTGTTCACAAATTTCGGCATGATTCAAGTGCTTGTGCATGTTGCAAACCTCCATTTTCACCCTGTGAACAAGGAGCCAGGGGAGCTCCGAAACGCGTCAGAGCAAAGTTGTAAATACCAGAAAGCTGACGCCGGTTGCTTCTTAAACAAATAAAGGATTTCACAATCACACTGCTGTGGAGTTCGCTTCAAGCCCTTGGGCACCTCCCCACCTGGAACATTTTTTCGGCAGCCCTGCCGAGAAGACAGCACCCCCACGAACAAAGTCAGTGGGACCACGGGGCTTGTTTACCATTCAAGCCTCACTGTGGGAACAGCAGCGGAGCCACAAATCTTTTCAACTGACTGAGCCAACGCTATCTGGGGCCCACCAGAGGGCTGGAATACTATAAATAAATTAATGGAACTGAGCAGCACCCACCGGAGGGAAAAAATTTATCACGAGCACTGTAAGTACCATAATGCATAAGACTGCTACTCACCTGTGAGGCCCACCAGAGGGCGTGTACTAAACTCGGCATGATTCAAGTGCTTGTGCATGCTGCAAACCTCCATTTTCACCCTGTGAACAAGGAGCCAGGGGAGCTCTGAAACGCGTCAGGGCAAAGTTGTAAATACCAGAAAGCTGACGCCGGTTGCTTCTTAAACAAATAAAGGATTTTACAATCACACTGCTGTGGAGTGCGTCTTCAAGCCCTTGGGCACCTCCCCACCTGGAACATTTTTTCGGCAGCCCTGCTGAGAAGACAGCACCCCCACGAACAAAGTCAGTGGGACCACGGGGCTTGTTTACCATTCAAGCCTCACTGTGGGAACAGCAGCGGAGCCACAAATCTTTTCAACTGACTGAGCCAATGCTATCTGGGGCCCACCAGAGGGCTGGAATACTATAAATAAATTAATGGAACTGAGCAGCACCCACCGGAGGGAAAAAATTTATCACGAGCACTGTAAGTACCATAATGCATTGGACGGCTACTCACCTGTGAGGCCCACCAGAGGGCGTGTACTAAACTCGGCATGATTCAAGTGCTTGTGCATGCTGCAAACCTCCATTTTCACCCTGTGAACAAGGAGCCAGGGGAGCTCCGAAACGCGTCAGGGCAAAGTTGTAAACACCAGAAAGCTGACGCCGGTTGCTTCTTAAACAAATAAACGATTTCACAATCACACTGCTGTGGAGTGCGTCTTCAAGCCCTTGGGCACCTCCCCACCTGGAACATTTTTAGGCAGCCCTGCCGAGAAGACAGCACCCCAACGAACAAAGTCAGTGGGACCATGGGGCTTGTTTACCATTCAAGCCTCACTGTGGGAACAGCAGCGGAGCCACAAATCTTTTCAACTGACTGAGCCAACGCTATCTGGGGCCCACCAGAGGGCTGGAATACTATAAATAAATTAATGGAACTGAGCAGCACCCACCGGAGGGAAAAAATTTATCACGAGCACTGTAAGTACCATAATGCATAAGACTGCTACTCACCTGTGAGGCCCACCAGAGGGCGTGTACTAAACTCGGCATGATTCAAGTGCTTGTGCATGCTGCAAACCTCCATTTTCACCCTGTGAACAAGGAGCCAGGGGAGCTCCGAAAAGCGTCAGGGCAAAGTTGTAAATACCAGAAAGCTGACGCCGGTTGCTTCTTAAACAAATAAAGGATTTTACAATCACACTGCTGTGGAGTGCGTCTTCAAGCCCTTGGGCACCTCCCCACCTGGAACATTTTTTCGGCAGCCCTGCCGAGAAGACATCACCCCCAAGAACAAAGTCAGTGGGACCACGGGGCTTGTTTACCATTCAAGCCTCACTGTGGGAACAGCAGCGGAGCCACAAATCTTTTCAAATGACCGAGCCAACGCTATCTGGGGCCCACCAGAGGGCTGGAATACTATAAATAAATTAATGGAACTGAGCAGCACCCACCGGAGGGAAAAAATTTATCACGAGCACTGTAAGTACCATAATGCATAAGACTGCTACTCACCTGTGAGGCCCACCAGAGGGCGTGTACTAAACTCAGCATGATTCAAGTGCTTGTGCATGCTGCAAACCTCCATTTTCACCCTGTGAACAAGGAGCCAGGGGAGCGCCGAAACGCGTCAGGGCAAAGTTGTAAATACCAGAAAGCTGACGCCGGTTGCTTCTTAAACAAATAAAGGATTTCACAATCACACTGCTGTGGAGTGCGTCTTCAAGCCCTTGGGCACCTCCCCACCTGGAACATTTTTTCGGCAGCCCTGCCGAGAAGACAGCACCCCCACGAACAAAGTCAGTGGGACCACGGGGCTTGTTTACCATTCAAGCCTCACTGTGGGAACAGCAGCGGAGCCACAAATCTTTTCAACTGACTGAGCCAACGCTATCTGGGGCCCACCAGAGGGCTGGAATACTATAAATAAATTAATGGAACTGAGCAGCACCCACCGGAGGGAAAAAATGTATCACGAGCACTGTAAGTACTATAATGCATTGGACTGCTACTCACCTGTGAGGCCCACCAGAGGGCGTGTACTAAACTCGGCATGATTCAAGTGCTTGTGCATGCTGCAAACCTCCATTTTCACCCTGTGAACAAGGAGCCAGGGGAGCTCCGAAACGCGTCAGGGCAAAGTTGTAAACACCAGAAAGCTGACGCCGGTTGCTTCTTAAACAAATAAACGATTTCACAATCACACTGCTGTGGAGTGCGTCTTCAAGCCCTTGGGCACCTCCCCACCTGGAAAATTTTTAGGCAGCCCTGCCGAGAAGACAGCACCCCCACGAACAAAGTCAGTGGGACCACGGGGCTTGTTTACCATTCAAGCCTCACTGTGGGAACAGCAGCAGAGCCACAAATCTTTTCAACTGACTGAGCCAACGCTATCTGGGGCCCACCAGAGGGCTGGAAGACTATAAATAAATTAATGGAACTGAGCAGCACCCACCGGAGGGAAAACATTTATCACGAGCACTGTAAGTACCATAATGCATTGCACTGCTACTCAACTGTGAGGCCCACCAGAGGGCGTGTACTAAACTCGGCATGATTCAAGTGCTTGTGCATGTTGCAAACCTCCATTTTCACCCTGTGAACAAGGAGCCAGGGGAGCTCCGAAACGCGTCAGGGCAAAGTTGTAAACACCAGAAAGCTGACGCCTGTTGCTTCTTAAACAAATAAACGATTTCACAATCACACTGCTGTGGAGTGCGTCTTCAAGCCCTTGGGCACCTCCCCACCTGGAACATTTTTAGGCAGCCCTGCCGAGAAGACAGCACCCCAACGAACAAAGTCAGTGGGACCATGGGGCTTGTTTACCATTCAAGCCTCACTGTGGGAACAGCAGCGGAGCCACAAATCTTTTCAACTGACTGAGCCAACGCTATCTGGGGCCCACCAGAGGGCTGGAATACTATAAATAAATTAATGGAACTGAGCAGCACCCACCGGAGGGAAAAAATTTATCACGAGCACTGTAAGTACCATAATGCATAAGACTGCTACTCACCTGTGAGGCCCACCAGAGGGCGTGTACTAAACTCGGCATGATTCAAGTGCTTGTGCATGCTGCAAACCTCCATTTTCACCCTGTGAACAAGGAGCCAGGGGAGCTCCGAAACGCGTCAGGGCAAAGTTGTAAATACCAGAAAGCTGACGCCGGTTGCTTCTTAAACAAATAAAGGATTTTACAATCACACTGCTGTGGAGTGCGTCTTCAAGCCCTTGGGCACCTCCCGACCTGGAACATTTTTTCGGCAGCCCTGCCGAGAAGACATCACCCCCAAGAACAAAGTCAGTGGGACCACGGGGCTTGTTTACCATTCAAGCCTCACTGTGGGAACAACAGCGGAGCCACAAATCTTTTCAAATGACCGAGCCAACGCTATCTGGGGCCCACCAGAGGGCTGGAATACTATAAATAAATTAATGGAACTGAGCAGCACCCACCGGAGGGAAAAAATTTATCACGAGCACTGTAAGTACCATAATGCATAAGACTGCTACTCACCTGTGAGGCCCACCAGAGGGCGTGTACTAAACTCAGCATGATTCAAGTGCTTGTGCATGCTGCAAACCTCCATTTTCACCCTGTGAACAAGGAGCCAGGGGAGCGCCGAAACGCGTCAGGGCAAAGTTGTAAATACCAGAAAGCTGACGCCGGTTGCTTCTTAAACAAATAAAGGATTTCACAATCACACTGCTGTGGAGTGCGTCTTCAAGCCCTTGGGCACCTCCCCACCTGGAACATTTTTTCGGCAGCCCTGCCGAGAAGACAGCACCCCCACGAACAAAGTCAGTGGGACCACGGGGCTTGTTTACCATTCAAGCCTCACTGTGGGAACAGCAGTGGAGCCACAAATCTTTTCAACTGACTGAGCCAACGCTATCTGGGGCCCACCAGAGGGCTGGAATACTATAAATAAATTAATGGAACTGAGCAGCACCCACCGGAGGGAAAAAATGTATCACGAGCACTGTAAGTACTATAATGCATTGGACTGCTACTCACCTGTGAGGCCCACCAGAGGGCGTGTACTAAACTCGGCATGATTCATGTGCTTGTGCATGCTGCAAACCTCCATTTTCACCCTGTGAACAAGGAGCCAGGGGAGCTCCGAAACGCGTCAGGGCAAAGTTGTAAACACCAGAAAGCTGACGCCGGTTGCTTCTTAAACAAATAAACAATTTCACAATCACACTGCTGTGGAGTGCGTCTTCAAGCCCTTGGGCACCTCCCCACCTGGAACATTTTTAGGCAGCCCTGCCGAGAAGACAGCACCCCCACGAACAAAGTCAGTGGGACCACGGGGCTTGTTTACCATTCAAGCCTCGCTGTGGGAACAGCAGCAGAGCCACAAATCTTTTCAACTGACTGAGCCAACGCTATCTGGGGCCCACCAGAGGGCTGGAAGACTATAAATAAATTAATGGAACTGAGCAGCACCCACCGGAGGGAAAGAATTTATCACGAGCACTGTAAGTACCATAATGCATTGGACTGCTACTCACCTGTGAGGCCCACCAGACGGCGTGTACTAAACTCGGCATGATTCAAGTGCTTGTGCATGTTGCAAACCTCCATTTTCACCCTGTGAACAAGGAGCCAGGGGAGCTCCGAAACGCGTCAGGGCAAAGTTGTAAATACCAGAAAGCTGACGCCGGTTGCTTCTTAAACAAATAAAGGATTTCACAATCACACTGCTGTGGAGTGCGTCTTCAAGCCCTTGGGCACCTCCCCACCTGGAACATATATATATATACATATATATATATGTACACACACATAGGTTATAAGTTCTGTTTGCTAATAAAAAATAAATGAAAACGTGTATTCTCCCTTCAACCTTTGTTCCATCCTTCCTCTATCTGACTCCTCCCAAACTATTCTGACTACTATGAACTCTCAAATATACTTCTCAAACTACACCCGCCTTTTTTAGCCATGTCACCCAACTAACGGGCACACACATCCACTACTTACAAAAATAACTTACCATTTCTCTTTTCAGATGCATTCCCATCGTACTATACTTAATCTAAACTCTACTAAACACACAAGAAACCAAGGGGCAGATTTACAAGCCCCTTGCGACACTTTTACACCGCCGTTGCGTCACTTTTGTGATGCAGCAGCGGTGTAAACAATGCGCCACTATGCGACATATTTACAATGTGACGCATCTAGTGAGATGTCTCGCGTTGTAAAGCCCAGTGCTACATTATACCTGCGTCAGGTATAATGTATGCAGAGTGGGCGTTCAGTCGCAAGGAAGCCCCGTAAAAGTGACGCAGTGAAATCTACAAGATTTCACTGAGTCACTTTTACGTCCCAGCTGCGTCAAATCCTTACGCCTGCTTGAAGCAGGCGTAAGGAGTGATGCAGCATATAAGGTATAGGGCATCCCTGAGCAGTGCTGGAGTTGCGTCGCGCTTGCGACATAACTCCAGTACTGCGTCACCCTTGCGGGTACAGATGCATCACACATCTATCTATCCTTGCGCCACAGTACACCACATTGTAAATGCGGCACATCCATGGTGGCGCAAGGGGTTTTCTGAGTCATGCAAAATAACTGGCGCATCCCTGCTAGTATGCAGGGATGCGCCAGTTATTGTCAATCCGGCCCCATGCACATGCACATTGGTAAAACACTTTTTACTAATCTTCTAACTATTAACTTTTAAGTTCAGATGAGAAGTATGACTTTTATGAGTACATATGATCCTTGTGGAAAGATCTGTAATTTGCAGTTTGTTTTTTAACCATCTATTTGCAACAAAAAGGGTGTAATTGACCATCAGAATTAAAATACTTTGCTGAAAATATGTTGCAAGTGACGTAATCATGCAGTGCATTTACCACTTTGGATCTGGGTGAAAATGTGTGCTGGATGCCAGGCAGTGTCCTTCCTTGCACAATTGATTGGCTTTTCTGAGGGGGAATCGGATGAGACATCATATTGTATCAAGTATGTCTTGAATGATCAAGACTGTTTGCTAGTGATGGGTCTAGTTTTTTTACAGATGTTCTGTGGACTCTCAGAGTTAGGGGAACAGGACTGCTCAGCAGAGGTACAGGGGGAAGGTGAAACGCGTTCAGGAATGCTCATAACAGATCCCCCTGAGCGGCTTGTGTTGAGAATCCCCAGAATCCGGGGGTGATCATCACAAGTGAAAGCAGCTTGGTAGTCTCTTGTATTGAGTGGCTTTCTGGGCCTGTGAAAATCCTTGAAAAAGTATGTATTCAGGACAAAAATGCCTATGATGCCTGACACGTTCCATGACTGAGAATTTTGCTTTTCACTAGCACTTAATGTCCCAGCATGATGTCTGATCTAGTTTGGCTTCCCTGTGTGCATATAGCAGCATGCAGTGGAGGGTTTTGTGCATGGCTGACCATGTCTCTGCTGACATGGTAGCCTGAACCTTCGCATTTAACCCCCTCTGTGTCTTAGTGTAGATTTCACATAGTCCAGTGAATGGGAGTGACCGATTCCCACCTTTGTAGTTTTGCCCAGAATTCCGCTACCTGGGCACTCTTAGCTCCACATCCTGTACGCACCTGATCTGCCTAACAAGGGATTTTGGGACACAGTCTCAAGAACGTGCGAAAACTACCGCAAAATTAACTTAACACAACTCTTCACATCGCAGTCTATCGTGGGAAAATATTGCCGTGTTAACGTGGTATTCCCAACACGGCGGTACCATGCGATAGTCTCACAATAACGCATCAAATGAACGCGGTAAAATCAATGCGATGCCGCAAAGACACGAAACACACACGCAAAAATAGTAGTGATGACGCCAATCGCGATACAAAAATCAGCGAAAACCAGCCACAGGCCTGCAATTCCTACGCATCATGAGGGAAAATGCACTATAAAAGTAGAAAAAAACATACAAACAAAAGCCAAACAACAGCGAAGCACAATGGAGGTAGACAGAGCAAGTACAGAGGACAACCAGAACCCCACAAGCCCCCGGAGGACCAGCCTGGGACCTTGGGGTCAGGGAAGGGCAAGGACAAAAAGAATAGGAAGAAGCAGTTCAGTCCGCAGGAAAACAGGATCCTGATAACAGAGGTGGTGGAACACCATCAACTACTGTTCCTCACCTCCACTGTGTCACTGGCAACTAAAAATGGAATATGGCAGACCACCGTGGACAAGGTGAATGCAGTCGGAGTGCTGAAGAGGACAATGGAAGAGGTCAAGAGACGCTGGAATGATGTGAAGCGCAAAACCAAGCAGAAACTCGCAAACAACCGGAAGGCAGCAATGCAGACTGGAGGTGGGACTCCAGCGCCACAGGAGGAGCTGGATGAGATGGAGGAAATGGTGTTCACAGTCATCAGTGGGGAGACGGTGGCAGGAGTTGAGGCCCAGACACTGCTCAACATAACCGGACACAACAGCAACAGGGTGAGTAACGACCAGGGACTGGGGGATGGGGGAAGATGGGCACAATGTCACACATGCACAATTAAGCATACCACATTTGCGGACAAACCATGCCCCAGACCCCCAACTTCCACCAAAAGACCATGCACCCAAGTATGCAACATCTCAGCACTGTATAAGCACAGACGTCAGAGGCATACTGCATGTAAAGGATAAGGGGCAGCTAAATCAGAGCTGCAGGGGCAACTCCCCCAAAATGCGACACACACACATTACATTGACAACGATGTGGTACAAACCGCAACACGTCCACAGCAGAACAGAGGACGCAACTGGTGCCGCATGTGCGTAGACACTGGTCAATCACATTTGGCATCGCAGGAGAATGTGAGTTGACAATGTACAAGTACAAACTCATTTCCGTGATGTTGTCAGAATGTCCACTGTCCCGCATCAAATAGGCAGCTTCCCCCAAACAGTCACAATGTACACTGTCATGCAGGCTGAATGTAAACATGTACAATGCGTCAACATACATGTGAAGACAATGTTAAACTGCATCTCCCCTTCACATTGAAGGGGGAAATCCAACATCTCCTGCAGAGCAGGCCGAACCTCTCTTCTCTGATGACGAAGAGGACCACCACACCTTTGACTCCGATACCCTCCAACAGCTCGGGGAGACCCTCCACAGCTCACTTCCAGGAGCAGGGCAGCCGAGCTGCTATGAGGAGAACTCACCCCCTTCACAGATCACACAGCAGGCAGCACCCACCACCACGGCTGTCTCCCAGGACCCCCACGAGGAACACATGGCCTTCCAACGCCGTGTGTTGGGGTGCCAGGAGAAGCTGGCTGAACAGGTGCAGGTGGGGTTCGACCGCATGGCGGCCAAACTAGACGCCATACGTGGGTGTCTAAGTCCCATCAGGGACACCCACAGTCCACTCCATGCTCCTTAACGAACATTGGCTGACATCGCTAGAGTCCTGACTCTGAGACAAGAATGACTGTCTAGTCAGAGTGCCTCCAGCGATCTCACCCAGGATTTGGGACACATGCGGAGGATCATGGAGAACATGCGCAAGCGGATAGAGCGGCTGCCATGGCTGCACACCAGCGAGAGGTAGCTGAGTCCCTCAATGCCCTAAAGACCCTCCTCATGGCATTGCCGCCACAAGGCCTGGTTCTGATGCATGCTGCTGCTACCACTCCATCCACATCTCCGGCCCCTGATATGTCAGTGCCACACAGTGTGGCAGACATTCCACCTCCGGCCCCTGAGGTGTCACTGCCACACAGTGCTGGAGACAGAACACCACCACCCACATGTGAGGCTCATGCTACAGCAGAGGATGAAGATGCGGAAGAATCTGCCTTCGTGGTCAGAAGGACGCAGTAGCATTCATCTCCGCCATGTGGCCTGTTTCTGCTTGGTTCTGACCTCTGCATCATCACCGTCCACTGTCCCCCGATGCACTCTGCGACACTCACCTTGGACCTCGACATGGACTGCCATATTCTCTTTGGTCACCAATGACACAGCTATCAGACTGTGGACTGCTCTCCTCCTCTTCTGATGTACTTGTCAGTCCCTGAAGGACTCTGGCTGGCCCTCCACAGGCCAACAATGTAAAGTTGGTTTGCATGGCCCTGTACTACTCCAGCTGCAACACTCCACTGAATGTGCAATAAACATTCAAATGCACACAGATGTGTCATGTCTATGATCTTTCAAGTGTGGAAGTATGGATGAATGTAGGGTCAGTGATTCCCCCTTACGTCCATGTTGCTTATGTTGTGGGACTTGGGTCACAGGATGACACATTGCCGATTGCGGTCTGGATGGCACTACTACGGAGACACACGCATGATTTACTCCCTTGTCCAGCCCAGGACGGAACCACGCCCAGAACCCCGGGGTCATTGTTCACACCCTTACGCTAGACTGGCATACGCCAGGACAGCCCACTCCGCTTACGCTCACAGGGGGGGACGACAACGCTCCATGTCCCAGGTCTTCCCTGTAGGGATCTGCTGCTCACAGGTCTAGTTGTCAGCATGCCACAGCCACTCCCTCATGGCTGGTTTACACCCACACCACACCCATCCATGCCATTTCCACTCTCTAACTGGGTGTATCCGTGTGATTAATCATTTATGCATGAGGGACTAGGGCCATGCCATCTCACATTGCCCAGTGCCGGGGGTGACATGATGGCATCCCCACCACAAGACTAAATCATAAAGGGTCCATGGCTTGCAGTGCACAGACTTGGTGGCACCGGATACACTGCGGCAGGCACAGGCACACTGCCATGGGACGGTGTCTTGTGGTGCACTAAGGTAGGGGCACCTAAAGTGCTGAGCGGGTGTGCAGCCTGTGATGATGTGCCATCCTGGCGGTCCGCACTGGTAAGGATTAGTGTGAGCCCTGCTGGACCGCAATGTAGGCCTGAGCCAGCGGGCAGTGTGGGCCTACCTCCACGTGGCGTTGCCTCGCGGTTCACAGAGTTAGTGGCACATCAAGAGCTGAGCGGGTGTGCACTAATAGGGTCTCTGCCATTGCAAAATCAAAACCCAGAATCAAGTGTGTGACCTGGTGGCCCACAGTGCGGGGCTGCATGATGTAGATGGTGCTATGGTTGCGGGCCCCGGGCTTGGAGCTCCCACCGGCACGTGGTGGGCCCTCTTGGAGACACGCCTGTGGCGGAAGGTGAGCAGTGAGGCCTGGATGCGCAGGGGCGGGCAATCACCGCTGGGTGGTGGGAGGGGCTGGGGTGCAGCAGCCTGTGTGCGCAGGAGCGGGCAAGCGATGATGGCATGTGCAACTGTATGTACTCTGCCATTCATGTCTCTGGAAACTGTTTCAGATAAGGGACCTGGGGGACTGCAGTGTATACCGGCACTTGGTTGGAGACACACCGGTGGCAGCAGGTGAGCAGTGAGGCCTGGGTCCGCAGTGTCGGCACTCTCTCTCCTTCTCTTTCTCTCTCACCCTCTCTCTCTCTCTTACTCTCCTTCTCTTTCTCTCTCCCTCTCTCTCTCCCTCTCTCTCTCTCTCTCTCTTTTTCTCTCTCTGCCTCTCTTTCTCTCCTTGTCTCCATCTCTCTCTCTCTTTCGCTCTCTCTCTCTGTACTTTGATGAGCGCATGACACACCTTCTTATCTAGATTTTTGTCTTGCAGGCTGTGACGTACAGATTGTCCTGAGAGGACCCACCATGCCTCTTCAGAATTGTTGTTTTGGGTATATTCTGTAATAAACATATTATTTGGATATTATGAGATGAATGTATGATTTCCCTTTTACTGACCACACATGTATGTTAGGTGTTGTGATTGTGCGAATTCAGGTGAATTGTTTGATTCATGATTTCTTAGAGTTGATGTGCAATATCTTTGTCCAAGGGGGACTGGGGGGGGGTGCCCGGGGTAGGGCCTCGGGAGGGGGAGGGGGCTGGTCCTGTGGGTGGTGGCGATGGGTGTTGTTACCCTATTGGGGCTCCGGGCTGCATGATCAGTTGCTCCAGGGCATCTGTTGGTCTTCATGTGTGGCTATGGGCTGTGCTCGCTTGTCTGGTGCCGGTTATCATCCGACTTTATACCAGGTAAGAGCAGTTGTTAAAAGCCTGAAGCTAACGTGCCTTATCGCATGTTTTGTGATCTTTTTGCCGATCTGGCTGGTCGTTGAGAATGTTGTGGAGTGGTGTTGTTGCAGCTTTTTGCACGCGAACGCCTACTCTGCATATCATTAGCATTAGTTGCCAGGGTCATCTGTGGCAATGTTTTTTGTGACTGCTATTGCAGGTTAACTATGGGCTGTTAGCACCAGCTTGTGAATGGGGCGAGGAATTTATCGTGACTTTGGCTACGATAAAGTGCAGATAACTCGGCGATAAATCCTTGAGAATATGCCCCACTGTCTACTGACTAGGTCCAAATTTACATCTAGATGTGAAAGTGTTGGAACCGGCTTAGGATTGGCCCCTGTTATTCTTGGCTCTGGTGTGTCCTAATAACGCAGTGGCAACAAATGTTTTGTTTGCAGGAGCACTCCAAAATTCAATCAGAGAGAAAACATTCATTGAAAAACTGATAGTGAAGAATCATTTGCAACCATGATAACTTTAAAATTGAGAAACATGTGAATGTTCACTTTGACCCCAAATCAGCTATTTTGTATTATTAGTTTCAGAATTATATTTATTGATATTTCACAGCGTATAATATAAAAAGGACCCGTCAAGTAAATATAGGAGTCCAAGCACAGGTATCAAAGACATATTCTTGACAAGATCACACAACTCAGGGGCATATTATCAAGACAGGCGATAGAATTATCGCCGCTTTAGCGGCAGAAAACTGCCGCTAAAACGGCGATAATGGGCTTGATAATATGCTCTATGGAATTCCATTTGAAGCCCATGTTAGATGTGAAGGACATCTAACCTGGGCTTCAATTGGAATTCCATAGAGCATATTATCAAGCCCATTATCGCCGTTTTAGCGGCAGTTTTCTGCCGCTAAAGCGGCGATAATTTTATCGCCTGTCTTGATAATATGCCCCAAAGTATTTTTTGCTTCACTTATAGCTCAGCAGATGCTTTTTAGGTGCCCCAGTGAAATTACTGGCTGTCACTGGTCTCAGGGCATAGTGGAGAGAGAAAGATACATAGGAAAGAAGTTCCTGGAGCTGGTATGCTGTTCATGGTCACCCAGTTGACTGTGTTGCTCTTTGTGTGCTACTCACCACTCACCACTCTGGCTGCCAAGGGTTTTTGGCCTCAGGAGAACACTATACCGGGGAGGGACCCAAGTGCCCTGACCCAATTAAAGGACTTTTAACCTCTTTATACCTCCAAGATAATCCAGTGCTAGTAACAGCCTCTGTCGAATTGCTGCTCTTCTACAAGATGGTAGCAGGAGTGGATCGAACGGAGGTGACAGGGGTTGCCAATCCATGTCATAATGTAATAGATGATGAACCATGGACAGATTGAGCTCTCCATCCCAGCAGCTGCCTGATGTGTCCAGATACTCCAACCTTCACATGAGCGTTAGCCATCCAGCGGAATCTGTGAGTATGTCTCAAGTAATGGAGCTGGAGCCTAGAGATCCTGGAACAATGAGCGAGCCAACCACTTCCCCAAACATCCTATGCTGAAGATGGCTGGTGCTAAAGTCTCGTGAGCCTGTTATTTCATTCCAACTTCACTACTGGGGAGAGGTGGGGGCCGGGAGGAGGAGCCTTTGCTTGATATAGTGATGAGGGAGCAGAAGGTGAGACCTGGGAGAATATAGATCCAAGAAACATGATGTGCTCACCCATGTCAATGTTCCTCTTCACTACTCCCACTGACACGCATGTGATCAGACCACAGCGCAAGGTTGAATCATGCTCCACTGCTAGAAGCCACTATCCGCCAACATGCATGATTCCTTTTGCATGACATCTCAAGACCAATGTGTTTGGATGCATTGTTTGGGTGCATGGGATTGGATTTGTGACCCCGGGAGCCCAGAACATTTGGAAAAACAACGATTGGCTCCCTCAACAATGAGTTTCCTCGAATGTATCTTCTGACAGAGCTGCCTTTTGTATTACTCCTACCGAACTAGTTTCTAGAAGGGGGGATAAGATTGGAAAGAAAGATTCATTTGACCAAAAATCGATCAACAAGAAGCCAGAGCATAGATAGTAACTGACCACAGGACTAGGCATTGCTCCAAAGTTACCGTTGTTGTTTTCTTGATTTGCCAGTCATGCAGGAGCTGACTCCACGGCATCCATGGCACGCAGGCTATTTCTGATGATCTGTGGGACAGAAGCTAACACAGAACAGTGAAAAAATAAATGCAAAAAGTAAACTTCCTTACTAACTGAATCTGTGGATATATCTAGGAAGAAGACATAGAAAAACTAAAAAATGTATGAAAAATAATGTTAAATGCTTTGTTTCCTTGTTATCCTTATATCATAGTGTTAGCAGTTATCAGCAGCCGAATTAGACAAGAGAGATTGATCACCAAAGCTTCTTGGGACATAAACAGGATATTATTTTGAATAGCCCAAGATCACACTTAAATCGGAGCAGCCATGACTCACCAGAGACTAGTCAAGATAGGCGAAGTAGAAGGGCTGGTATGGCATGTCCTGTATCTAACTGGACGCCTACACTCATAACGCCAGGATTTGAGTCTGCTACTCTATATGAATTATTTAATAGACATTTCTACACAAACACCATTGTGGATGAACGTTGGGCGGTGTGTCTGAAACACCCGGTTTGACCTTTTACCCCTATGCAACTTATTTGAGGGATCAATAAGGTGCCCACTCTGTTGGAATACTGTACTCTACTCCGTCGCAAACACAATAGCAGTACCAATTAAACATCTGCAGATATAGTGATCTGCACTTTTGCAACTATATTTTGTTTGGTATGTGTATCCATACATAGAGGTGCACTAGGAAAGTAACTACAACGAGCACTTTACTTTCCTCATCCCTGATCCAAATCTCTGTTCAAATGCTTACTTTCAAAGCACTTCGTCAATGGTGCTTGGAAAGGTTCCACACCAATGTTACTGGTGATGCTCACACAATTCCTTGAATGTCCCCAATGCATGTCCGGCTTGCCACATCCCGCTAAGCGACACGTGCCTGAAAATGCTGAATTTGTTTGCCCATATTACTTTCTCAAGACATTCTGAGAGCCCATTATTGAACCATATGTAAGGATTTGTTTATTACATTTGACTGCTCCTGGTTTCAATCAGTCAATGAGTGAACTGCATTGTCAGCTGGAATTAAACCCACTGATTTTGGACTCAGTCCAACACTTTGTTTTCATCAAATTGCATTTAAAGATGCCCACAGTTTGCCTAATGGAGGATTCAAACTTGTTTATAATGAATGTTTGTAGAAAAGCATGTGTGTATTGGTGCAAATGCAAGACACATTTCAAGAACGTATAAAGTGCCTTACTTGTTCATTGAAAAAAAATCTACTTAATTCCAATATTCAATAATATTTGTAAGTTACCTAATTGTAGGTACTAACTTTTATTAGCCTTGCTCCGGCAAAGATGCTGAGACTTGTTTGTAAATAGAAAATAGCACTTGAGATTTTACTTTCATAATCGATTTTTCTTGTCTCAATCTTTTAATATTATTTCCATTCCTCCGGCTAGCTTTTGTATACCTCACTCAACAGAAGGATACAATTGTTGGGCAAGCTTCTTTTACTGCCTGAAAGGTATGCTACCTGTTTATAGACGGTGATTGCCTAAATATCAACTGTATGCTCCAGGGCTCTTTAGTTCTCTCATGACGCTGCCCACACACGAAAAGAGGCAGACACACTTTAGAACATTATACAAAACAAAGAAACAGCGAGACCATATACCTATCACACCTCCCTCCCAATTACCCGAAATAAAGCCCAAAACAAAGTATTAGAAAAACAACGTCACGCGCACATCCACTGCCCCCGCTGTTTCCATCGAGCGATCAAACAGATCAAAAACATTCAACACATATGTGTGTAGTGCACCGTAAGCACTAATTTCAATGGTCAATAATCCATTTTATCCAAAATGCATCCATGGTGGTAGTGGTATTGATGCATCGAACATATCAAAGGATATGATCCCATTTCTGGCCATATGATACTCCAATGGCTGGTATGTTCCTATTCCTCAAGTATGTTCCATAAATCCAGGGCTGAGTGTAATTCTTCACAAATTCAATCCATAGTGAAATTGCACCTTGATATCTGCCCTATCGACTTCAACCTTCGGCATCTCTCCTAGGGGTCAATGCCACCAAAGATAAAAAATCCCGCCCTGAAGAAGGCGACAGGCAGTGGATGAAACGCGTTGGCTGTTTTCATGTCATTCCTGTGAACAAAAACAACAGAGTACCCTGTATATATTTGTGATGAAATGGATTATTGACTGCACTCTCTTTTTGATCAGTATAACTCTGTGATGACGAAAGTCCTCGAGACTATAGGGTTTTCAAAAGGCAATTTAAGCGCAAAGAATTCTATATGTATATGGATTGATCTGAAGTAAACAAATTCCCTTTCTTTTGCAATTTTTTTTTAATACCGGTTAGACATTTTTTGAACTTTAAATGGTTCACATTGGTTCTGCATGTATTTTCTTTGGTGCATTCATTACAGTGTTCCATGTTTTTTTATGCAACCTGAGCCTCAGCACATGTAATTTCAGAATTTCGGTCCTCAACAGACAGGTTACAATTGCATATCAATAATTCCCCAAAAGAAAATGATCATTTTATTTTGACTGGTTGGGCACTGTTTATCTTCAGAAGACTGTTCATTGCTATTGGAATAAGGGGCACGTGACTCACTCCTATCCTAAGGCTGATTTTGAAGAATCACCAGAAAAGCCCTTTCCAGATCTGGTTTCCGATGCTAGCTTACTGCAAGTGCCGGCTTTTTTGCAGTACTTACTTCATTCCTTCCCTAAGAGTGGCTTCTGAAGTGCACATTCGTTCAAGTCTTACTTTCTTCCAAGGATGCCTTCCATGAAAGGCTTATTTCACCTTAGGCTCACTTCCTTCCTAGGCTGGTTTTCAAATCTTGCTAACAGTGCATGCTTGTTTTTGAAGCCAAATGCCTTCCAATGTTTCCTTCCTTCCTTCTAAAGTTAGCATCTCATCATTGTTTCCCTCCCGACATTCTTCCTTGCAATGCTTACTTCTTCACTTCAAATATAGCATGTAATATGCATCTAATGTTTTGTTTCTTCCAAGGCCTGCTTCCTTTCACTGCTTACTAACTTGCTTGCAAATCTGTTGGTCAAAATTCACTTCCTTCCAAAGACTACTTCGTTTCAAGACTCTATTCCTTTTAATGGTTGCTTCCATCCAAGGCTTATTTCAAGGCTTTCTTCCCTTACAGGTTCACTACCTTTGAAGGCCAGTCTCCTTTAACATCTATGTTTTGTCAAAGGTCCACTTTATTCGGAGGCAGGGTTTTAAAGTTTATCTTCTTCCTAGATTTCCATGTTACTAAAGTGTGATACCAATGAATACAACCTGATTAGTAGTAGGCCGATACATGCTAGATGGTTGCGGAATGCTATCCTCTCACCAGCTCCATCCATTGACCATGCTTCCAGAGCATATCAGCTCTGTGAACATTGGTGGGGACTGATGTTTTGAGAGTAAAATATGTTTTTATACTATGGTGCCATTGGTGGACACTGAGGACAAGAGTAATTCACCCAGTAATCCACCAAATCGAATGTATGGCTAGTATTTTATTTTCTGAAATCAGAGTGACAGCTTATCTCTGGTCCTGATGAATAACTGTGAACTTTAGATAGCCGTTAAAGGGGCTGAAACATGTTGACCTACTAACACTTTTTAACCCTATCCGATGGTCGCACCAGAATAAAATAGTTTTCCACCCACCTAGAGATAGTTTTATTGAGACTGTAGGTTTCTTTTTGCACTCTGCCCCTCACTCACCATTATTACCATCTCGCTCATCTAACACTTCTGCTCCTCCCGGTGATACTCGGGATTTGTAGCCCACTCAATGTACCTTGCAGTCCTTGAGTGTGGAGGGAACCCTATGATGAACCATATCACCTTCGGGTGGGTGAGGGTACTCGCCCTAACAGCAAAGTTCTCTTTTTACACATTACCAAACGGCCAAATAGTATATAATCCTAAAGTGTGCATTCCACCAAAAAGCTCACCTTCTTTACAACCTACAATACACCTAAGACCTGAACCAAGGACTTGCTTAGTCTTAGGCTCACCAGCTTTTAAGGCTGACGTCTTCCTAACGCTGACGTCTAAAACATTCCATCGAAGAGTCTCCCAGGACTAACCTCCTTCCAAGACAGAAAGTTAGCACAAATTAAAAATTAAGGGTGTACAAAGCTGTTTGCCATGCTTGCATTGTTGACGCAAATGGCGCCATTTTGGGAACTGAAAGTAGCTGAAAATTGTCTAGTTTATTTCGACTATAATGCAGGTCAAAAGTCTTTCTATTTCCTGTTCTGAATTATGTCTAGATGAGACATGCTGGAGATGTACCGCCCCTCATTACAAATAAGTCTTTGGGAAGACAGCCGGGGCTGAGCAGTGGGCAGGGGAATTTGGGGCTTGTCTGGGAGGATGCGGTTTTGGGTGTGGCTACTGGGATGCAGCACGGTCCTTGCAGATATTGATTCTGGAGTGGGCTGACCTGGCAGTGAATTGGCTTGGGCATTATAAAACTGTCAAGTTGTATCATAGGCTCCACAGTGGAGGCAGTTACAAAGTTGCAGCCATCTTTCCTGTTGCCTTGAGCGACCCCCATCTATTTTTTTCAATAAGTACACATCAAGTATAAGTACTTTTTCTTTCAAGGCACTGGATGATGAGTCGTGAGCCATGAATCCATGTTATATGTGTTACCGCCAAACAAGTAGCAGCACACCTGATAGATTTCCTAAGCTACAAAAGGAAACAACAACTTTTTCAGAGAAAAGGCAAACAGGCATGTGTCTCTCAACCATCCCCTCTGGGTTTTGATTGCATGGGTCATAGTGTTATGAGTCAGACAAAACCTGTTAGAGAATTTGTTGTCTGTAGGTTATCCTATGTAGACTAGTCCTTATGGCTAAAACCAGTCTACATACAAGCATGTTATAGAAGGATTATATATTATATACTATTCATCTACACATAGTATGGATAGGAATGATTATAAATATGAAAAACACTAGTAATATTCTCATTAAGGCAAAGTTAGATACTCCAAATCGTACTTCACCTCACAACTCCAATCAATGGGTCTAATGCTTACCTAAGTTACAACTAGCTGTCTACTAGGATAGCTGTAGTAGTGCCTTTGCGTATGCAAAGTCAAGCAAAGTCCTGCTGCCTGTTTCTTATTATGACATCACGCTTGGAAGTAGGACATCCGTATGTCAGCATCCATCCAGCCTCCCATCCATGCATCCAACCCTACCTCAAACACCGGTATTATATATACCTTTCTTATACATTGTGCGCAAAGGTACGAGGAGTGGTCAACTAATGCTCGACTTCAGTTCTGCTGCACAGGTCAGTGAACAATATCCTTGCTCAAATATTAGGAAGTACATGGAAGCCTACTGCTCCAATATTTCCTTCCTTCAATATATCTCTCTCCCCTTAGCCACATTTATGTGTTGTCTTTATCAATAAGATTTGATTCATAAAATTTAAATTTTCATTGCACTGGCCTGTTACCTAAAACTTCAGAAAACAAGAAAATGGAGCACATATTTTATTAGTTTGCACAGCTTGAAGAACTCGTATTCGACATATTCAGTGCATGAATAGTTACCATGTTAACCTACACCAGAACCTGTGATATAATTAGTATTATATAAATACAATTATAAAAGCTATACAACACGTCAGTCACACGCCCTTATGGATAATATTAATGTTAAGTTAAATGGGCTTTTGAGAGACGATTGTGTCAATTTTGTAAGGTAGTCTAGATTCATTTGAGCCTCATCCTTCGTGTACCACCACATAAGAGGGCCTGTTTATTCTTTGCAGGGGTCTTAAGTATAAGTACATTCATTCTTCCATGGAAAGATGTTCTCGTGATATTGCAGACATTTTACTGCATAAAACTCCAGAAGTTGGCAAATGACCTCTTTTCATTGCAGCCTCTGCATTCACACAACGTGTCCTCCCTCCCTTCTCAAAGAGCTTCTGCCGGCATTAATTATTCCACCCAGGGATCATTATAAGAGTAAAAAGATTCCATCCATTTATTTTTTTACTCTTTTTGGCAGAGATGTCGACGATTAGATTAATAGCATCAAGCTTTTGACACCAGATTGGGGAATGCATACAGCCAAGTCCCTGATGCTAAGCAAATCTAGGCAGGACAATGAAATTCAAATTTCTCAAGATTAAAAAATGATAATGAATTATTTAAAACTGCAAAATATACTTTTCAGGTTTAGGGACTATGCACACCTGCTGTTGCCCTCCCGTTGTGACACTTGTTCTTTGCGGTCTGTGTCATCTATTCCTTTCAGTCTTTCATGCTTTTTTCTTTATATTTTTAGTCCATTCTGGCGGCTTTCTTGCACTTTATTTATTTCCTTTGTGCAAGATGCCCGAAACTTCTTATTTTCCTCATAAATTCTAAATTTTTCTCATAACATTTCCCTTGTCTTTACTCTTTTTTTTGGGTCCCTTTTTAGTCTTTTTTGATGATTTTGTCATTTTGTCTTCCTTTTCTGCTTTCCCTCTTCTTTATTCCGTTTTCATAGGCTTCTTTTTCCCCCTCTCTATATCATTTTCCTCTTTATTTTCTTTGATTTCTTTTTTCTTTCTGTCTGTCATTCTTCTCTTCTCTCCGTGTTTTTTTTTAAAGTGAAAAACTAAAAGAAAAACTTTGGAATGTTAGTACTGGAGATGTGCTGAGTGATATTCTGTTATGTTAGGGTATCATTTTTCGTGTGATCAAACACAATGCCATTATATCATAAATTCTGCCTACTTGTGTGCCTGTATCATGGGCACAATACAGAATAAACCAGGGTGGGCCCTGGGCTATAACTTTTTTCCAACTTCAAAACTGCTACACTTTAAAAACCTACTGTTGATGAAGTTGTAAAACTTGATATCGCACTTCTGCTTGTTATGCATAGTGAGGCTCATTAAACTTTTACTTCATAGATATTTTAAACTTGAAATTACCAAAAACAAAAGAAGCCAATCTGTTTCCTATCAAGTCAAGTCAAGTCAAAAATCTTTATTCGGATATAAAAAACATCCATAAAAGTACATATAAATCACAACAATCATCCGTAAAAACATTTAAAGAATTATAAAAAAATGACTTAGTTAATCTTGTGATGTAGATATTTCATAGAATACGAATATCAACAGAGACAATAAATCCACAATGGAAATGCAATATGATTTAAACTAGAATGAGCCACAGTAAAAACAAAACACAGCTAGTTAGCTATGACATGTGAAAGGGAATAGTCACTAGTGCAAAAATGCAATGTGCAAATGATACAAGGATAGTGCAAACTTATCAGGCCATATTCATTGTTGCTTGGGATCGAACAGCAGAATGAAAGAAACGACTGACTCTAAAGATTACATCATCAGAGCTTAGCATCAATAGATCTCTAAATGCTAGATTAAAATCCATCAGAAAGTTCTTTTTAAAATAAGGAATTAGGTAATATTTGATGTATTTTGCATAAAAACCACAAAAGAATGCGAAGTGTAACAGGCTTTGTTTGCCGCCTAGGTTACAGGGACAGCTTATATATTCCGAATTTTTGATAAAGCCTAAAGGGAAGCAAAGGAGATTTTTGATGCTCCCGTCCCTGAACCGAAACAACAAACTCCTAATCCATTTGCCCAGTTTCTTTCGCAGGTAACCCTGGGGCATGTTATGGGGCCTACCACATGATTCCAAAAGAGGGATGTACCTTATAATAGCTGGCTTTACATACTCGGTCTTTTCTCTATTTTTTCGGTACAGATCGTACAACGCCCGTTTTACTAAATTCTTATGTGTGCAGTCAATGGTTTGAGGTGATAAAAATAGGTGGCCCATCTCCACACTTACTAAGCTTTTCTCGACTGCCCTGAGCCAAGGTATATAATTGGTCCGCTCACATTTTAGGCAGTCCGAGATGATATCACGGGTCAAAGAGGCAGCAGAGTTCCGCCATATTTTCAACCAAAACAGGGCGGGTCTAGATCTTATAAAGTCTTCTATATAGGGGAGATTCAATTCTCTGTGACACACGTAAGATGGTGCCGAAATGACCCCCCCCAAGACCCTCCTACAGAATCTGTTCTCTTCGATCTGTATATTAATACAGTTCGAATACCCCCACACCTCTGCACCATAGGTCCCTGTCGGTAAGCACTGGGTTCTATAAATTTGTAACAATGGTAAGATAACTTCAGCATGTTTAGGTTGACGGAGGGTGATTATAGAGTTGATAGCTTTACCCAATTTATTTCTCCCCCTGGCGACATGAGGTTGCCAGGATCCAAAATCGGAGAACAACAGGCCTAAATAAGGAAAAGTACAAGTACTATTTAAAACGTTGTTCCCCGACATGATATGACGAATTCTATGTTTCTTTGGGCCACAGGACATTATGTAAGATTTTTTAAAATTGGTGCATAAGCCGAGGTCGGCCATATATGAAACAAAACCTGATAATAAAGTGCGTAATGCATTGGGTGTGCGGCCCATAAGGACCGCATCATCCGCATAGAGGAGTGCGGGGAGTGGTTTACCGTTGATGTATGGGACATCGCTGGTTAATTTGCATAAAGAATTACTTAGTTCATTTATGTACAAAATAAAAAGCAGGGGGGCCAAGACGCAGCCCTGTCTGACCCCCCTGCCAATTAGAATGTCACCCGAGACTTCGCCATCGTTGTTTATTCGAACACGGGCTTTCAAGTCACTGTGTAAGTGGGCCAAAAAATAACCCAAAGATTTGTCTAAACCATAATTCAACAGGACTGACCATAAACGAGAACTATTAACAAAATCAAAAGCAGAACTTAAATCCATAAACCCTAAATACAATGGGGATTTTTTGGCAATAGTGTATTTGGCCAATAATAAGTTTAAATTTAAACATTGCTCCACAGTCCCTACGTTACTTCTAAAGCCTAATTGGCATGGGTGTAGAATCATATTTTCTTCAAACCAGGTTCTGATCTTATTAAAGATAACTCTACCAAGAATCTTCAAGGTATTATCTATTAAGGATATTGGGCGATAACAGCCAGGGTCAAGTCTGTTGCCTTTTTTAAAAATTGGCACAATGATGCTGTTAGACCAGGAACTTGGGGGTGGAGTATGAGATAAATTATTAAAGATGTTTCACAATAAGGGTGACCAAAAGTCAGGCTCTGATTTTATTAAGTCGATGGATAGTCCATCGGGACCAGGTGCTTTGTTCCCCGCACTTTGTAAAATAGCATCTTCCACCTCCATTATAGAAATATTCGGTGTCTTGAAGGGCTGAAAAAATTCCGTGGAAGGATACGGCGCAGCATATATATTAGAAAAATGCTCCACCCACAAGTCCCCAGGTATATTACAATTTATGGGGGTAATATTAGATCCGATTGATCTCAAATTCTTAACCTCACTCCAGAATCCGGCGGCATCTTTCAGTGCCGATGTACGCACAAGGGATTCCCAATGGTCTTTTAGAAGCTCTTCAGATCTTATTTTTAAAGTACGCTTATAACTTAACCTTAGTATCCTCACCAGAGACTGGTCCCGTGGTTCAACTATAAGGGCGGCCCTTAATTCCCGATTAGCTTTGGAGCATGAGGTATCAAACCACCTTGGGTTTTTAACATAATTAGCTGGGGCTGGTTTAGAGATCTCATTTTTTTTGGCCTTACACAGCCCTGTAAAGGCCTCAACAATGTCATGTCCAGGGCTGTCAGTGGATAAACAAACAGACACTAATATAGGGTGTTCCTTAATAATGCGAGCTAAAACCCCCTTATTGTCTATCCCCTTCCAGACCACCCTAAGTTTGTCTGTCGACGCTACTAAATTTTTTGCCCCGATTTCACTACTGTTCCCCTGTTTTTTAATAGATTTAAAACTAATTGAGATTGGGTAATGGTCGCTATATATGGTACTAACGACTGCCGCCTCTAATAAGAGGTCCACGAGCAGGGAGGATATGAATACATAGTCTATTGTGGTTGAACTCCCGCGCCCGACATATGTGGCCACGGGTCCTTTATTTGCAGCAATGTTTGCCTTCTCCATAACATTGACTAAGTCCCGTGTGGCTAAATGGTTAAGCAATTCTTCGCCTCTTTTACAAGGAGGGGTTCTAAAGTGGATATGTGCATTAAAATCACCTCCCAAACATATGCCATCAAGTTTACCATACTTTTGGCCGTCTACAATTTCATCAATAAAATCAAACAATCTTATAAAATTTGTGTTTGGATGAGTTGTGAAATCGTTGTTATAAAAATTAATTAAACATAATTTTATCCTGCTGATATAAAGCAAAGCCTGGAAATTCATATCATTAGTTTGCAAGGATTCAACTTTATCTCCTGCCCTAATCTTAACCCAAATAGATAATCCCCCACTGGGTCTGCCCATGGCCGGAATGGGTACGATCTGATTGTGACAGCTGTAACCCTCAAAGAGCAAAGAACAAGTGCACCAAGTTTCTTGGAACATTAAAATGTCAAAGTTAATAACCCAATCTGCCCAGTCCCTGATTTTCATTTTCGCATTGAGACCGGCAATATTCCAGCTCCAGAATTGTCAAATTATCGGACAGTATGGGGGTGGCAGAGGCATGGGCAGTTATTTTAGAATGGGATGGCGACACTAGCACTCTAATGCCATTAGACACCGTTGTGGTGGAGCAGGTTGGCAGTTCATCCACGGGGCCAGATGTATTGATATGATCTCTAGCTACTATGCTTGGAAGGATAGCTGAAGGTCAATCCAGAGTGCCCGGCTCAGATAATACACTGAATCTATTATACAGTGGATACGGTGGTGGGGCTGGGCTAAATGATCTCTGGGTGGGCCTATAAAAATAACCCAATGGCAATAGGGTTATGACAGTTGAAGGGCTAAAGTGGATATTGTTACTACTAAGAATGAATTTAACTGTGGTGGGGTGTCTAAGGGTAATTACAATACAATCTCCAGGGATGTTCTTAAATGAGGGACCGACCCAGCTCACCCGGCGGACTGACAAGATTTCACTTGAGATGTTAGGGCCTACCCCTTTATGTTTGGTCAACCAGTCAATACACTTGTTGTTCAACTGGGCCCAGGACTCACCTTGACCCTCCCTGAGCGGTGGTACACCCGCCAAAATTAAAACATATGGGCAAGCATCAGGGGGTAAATGAAGGGCCGGCCCCAGATGTTTTGTGGGCCTAGTAACAGCAACTTGGCCCTTGTCTGATCCAATAAAGGCGGGTGCCCCCAGCCTCATAAGGGGCACTGTGGGTCCGCCCTTTGAGGTATCGATGACCACACTAATGGGGCAAGGTGGTTCGGCTGCTACAGCCGGGGTATGCTGCGGTATCATGGAAGATTGAGTGTTACCTACAATGTCACCCCTAGGTACAATATTAGATGTAGGTGTGCCACTGATAATATTAGGCCTGTCACCCAAAAAGCCCTTACTGGCGACTTCCAAATCTTTCAGTAGACGATCTCCCCTCATTAGATCAAGACTAATAACCCCTTTCCTTTTTGCATCTTCATTTTTTACCAGGTTTTCCAGTCTATCTAACCTTTTAAAAATAAAATTAAACTGTTTGATCATTTGACTTTCCATTTGTTTAAAAATAGTATCGACTATAGTCTCAATAAAATTCTCATTTGACTTTTTTTGAGTGACGCTTTCAATTATGGGCTCAGTCTGTGTGCAAGCAGAGTTATGTCCTTCTTTAGGGGAAGTTGTGTCTAGATCCCCACCGCGAATTGCAAGGACTCATTAATAATGCTGCCGCCCCCTGGCAGTTGTTGCTTCCCTCTAGTCCACATACTCAGGGGGGTCGGTTGGCTCTTGTTACGAGAGGGTTGTTTCTTCTTATTAACTGTTGGTTTCGAAGGGCCTCTTTTCCTTTTCTCTCCAATAGTCTTGTTACTCGGGGACAGAGGAGGGATAGAATCGTGTACAGCGGGATCAGGTTGTGAGTCAATAATAATAGTACGACTGCTGCTCCCTGATAACGTGGTCACCGAATTGACCAGATTAGGTTTTATAACTGTAACCGCAGGGAAAAGCGGCAAAAATTATTAGCACTTGTTTGCTGGGGTTCTGGGTGTGAGCGTTTAAGGTCCATAGACATTCTCCTCTCAGTATTGGCAATTTCATTAGTGACCATGTTAAAGGCATTATCCAGCATGCTTTCCAATGACGATGGGAGAACAGGAGGGCCCACAGATGCCTGTGAGATTGAGCTAGCATTTCTTTTTCCCATAATGGTTAAATCAGAGCTCACCTTGGTAGCAGATTAGAGGGGTGGCCCACCCGACCACTGCTGACCTCTGAGGGCCTTAGAGGGCCCGCCCTTTGCCCGGGCTTAGCCCGGCGCAGACCCGCACGCGGTCCCGCGAGGCGGTACCTCAGCAGTGATTTAAGCGCCTCCAGGCGCGAGACTGCGGGGGGCGGCTTCCTGTTCTGCCGCTGGGGGTGCTGGGAGACGTGGTCCCCCTCCACACGGCGGCCGCGTTAGAGTGGCGGCGGCGGGAGGGAGACAGGCAGCGGCCGTGGAACTATACCCAGGGAAATGCGGGTAGGGTGTCGCCTCAAACAGTGTCTGCTTTCTGGTGAAAATGAATCTGTTTCCTATGAAATAACCCTCCACAAGGTGAAGAAAACACAATTGTTTTCTTATATAACCCTCACCCACCAGAGTTGCCCCAAGGTGGCACCGTTCTTCGGGTCCTTCCCGTTCAACTGAGAAACTTGGCATACTGTGACCTACAGATTATATGGGAGCACTTATAGATGTATTTATATGGTGAAAAACGATGACAAAATAGGAGTGTAGGGGATATGTTTGTGCAGAAAGAAAATGTTAAAAATGCCTGCTTATTAGGTCAAATATTATTTATTCTGGCCCCTAGTAGGTATGGTTAAAAACAGGGAAAAAAAGAGTTGATAGGTATGTATTTGCCTTTCTAAAGGTCGACATGTTTCAAGCCATCCCCATGGCTTTTCATCAGGACCAAGGATCTACCTCCTTGATTCCACTCCTGCAGTTATTGTTGGCACTAAATTGCCTTCCAGTACTCTGCATGCTACATATAGAAAAGTGATTATACCTGCTTGGTATTCACTACTTTGTAACCTGCAATATATAATCATGAGAGGGTTACTCTACCAAACATTGGCAGAAAACATATTCATTCAACTCGTTTAACGGTGTTACTAAATATGCATGATATATATATTGATTCTGCATACTTCAAACACCACCTCTTGGTGTCATTACTAGTGAGCTAATACATGCCAATTATAGGTGTGAACACTTCTAATAAAAAGCCGTGTACCCTTTGACACACAACATATAACACACGAAACATATAAATAAATATTATACGTCCTACATACACTAGTAAGGCAATTATTTTGCTTCAGGGATCCACCGGTGGTAAAGGTGGGCTTATAGTCACACTCTGTGGGAAAATAAATTATGCCGATCACGTCAAAGTAATGTCTATTGGTTCAATCTGTAATGAAACAGCAATCCTAGTATTCACAATAGCAGTGCTGTACTTACAACATCAAAGCATCTCCTAGGCCATTCACCTAAGGGTAGAAATGCTTCGAGTCTCGATATTAACGGTCCTATCCCCATGTGTTGGCTTAATAGCTGTATCTCTGCTGCAGAGATGCGTCCTCGCTGTACTGCGTTTATCTCCCGAAGGAAAATCAGACCGCCTCCTAACAAAGATGGTGGCTGCGAGTGGAACCACTTCATGTTTTCACTAGTGTTTCCGGAGATCCTATTCCAGTTATCATTTCTGTATCAAAAAGGAATGGAGAGGAAACTGTATCTATAGATTGGTGTATATCTGGAGAGAAATTGTGAAGGATGTCAACATTAACACAACAGTATTGTAAATTCCAGTAATATGTGATGTTTTTCAAAAAACAGGTTGAGGAGGAACATTTCTTCCATACATATGTAACTCCCTCTTATACATACACTACCTACTGGCGGTCGCCAGTAGGGGCTTATAGTTGGGTCCTAGTATCCATAGGAAAAGCATTTTTTGACTTGCCTATAACTTTGGAGTTGTTTGACCACTCTGCATGAAATTTTCCCAAAATAGTGTCAAAGTAGATTCTGTGTGTAATGGAATGTTTGGAGGTGATCTGTGAAGTGGAGATTGAGAAATAGGGGTGTGAAATAAGGGTGCATTTGACATGTTAATTCCCATAGGAGTGCGTTGTCAGACCTACAGTCCAAACCTCTGGACAAAATTTGGCAAAAAGGTAGATGTTGTTTCACAGATTGTGCTTTATTGGGATTTGGTGCAAATCCGTTCAGTAGGTTTTGTGAAACTAAAACCAAACAATATAGTGAAATCTCTAGTAGCGGATATTTCGCAATGGTTTTGCGATGATCGTGGTTAAATCATGATGTGTTTGAGGTAAATCGCGAAAGCCAGCTAGGGGGAATTCTGTGATTGGCTGGAAGCAACCTGAAAAGAAAGTTGCTCCCACCATTTTATTGATTGGAAAGAGTTCCCGGGGCTGAACATTTCTTTGAAATCTAAGATAAAGGGTCTCGGTGGAGGTACTCTGACCCCATGTTTGAGAAATGCGGGTGTTAGTGACACAAGTTATTTGTCCAAAATTGTTTTTTTTTATAGCACGTGATATTTTTGACAACGCCCTGACTGCCTGAGTAGGCTCCCATGTACCACCACGGGGACATTAGGAATATTGCAGTGACATCGCGTATATTAATAACAAATATTTTCAAATATAAATAAATATTTGTACACACTCGCCGGTCACTGTCACAAACTCATGTCCGCACTCACAAACTCACTCAGACACTTATACACCAATTTACATACCTACTCATGCACTTATACATCCAGTCACATACCCACTCATATATTCATGCACCCACTCCTATACCCATTCAGGTACTGATGCACCCACTTACAGACTCGCTCAAAGAGTGACACACCCATGTACTTAGCCACTCAGAGACTAACACACCTACTTAGAGACCCACTCATAGACTTATGCGCACAGTCTCATACCCACTTAGAGACTCTTAAACCCACTCGCAGACCCACCCGCAGGCCCACTCAGCTACTCATACACCCACTTACAAACTCAATTGGAAAGTGATGCAACCAGGTACAGACCCACTCAGAGACTCATGCATCACTTGCAGACCCACTCACACACTCGTGTCACAGACCCACTGAGACACTCACAGACCCACTGACAGACTCACTGAGATACTCATACACCCACTCACACACCCATACAGTTACTCACAAACTCAGTCACAGACACTCTTAGAGACTTATGTACCTAGTCACTCACTCATATAATCAGGGACTCACACACTCACTCACAGACTCACTCAGATATACATACAACCACTCACTCACCCACTCAAAGAATCACACATTCTCTCACAGACCCACCCAGACACTTGCCCTCCCAGTCACAGGCCTACTCAGACACTCATGCATGCACCCATTAACTCACCCACTCAAAGACTTATGCTCTGACTCACAGAGCTATTGGGACACTCATACACCCATACAGTCACTCACATACCCACTCAGAGACTTATGCACCAGTCACTGATACACTCAGAGACTGACAAACCCACTCACAGTCCCACTCAGAGACTCATGCACCCACACACAGAACCACTCAGACACTCACACTCCCAGTCATTGACCCCCTGAGAGACTCATGCATTCACTCACAGACCCCCTCAAACAGTCATGCACCCACTTACTCACCCACTCAGACACCCACTTAGATACTCATGTATCCACTCACATATCCAGTCAGACATACTTACTTTCAAATGCATGAAGGCACTCATGCACATACTCACAGATTGCCTGAGAGACTCATGCAGCCTATCACAGACCCATTGAGACACTGATGCACCCAAGCATAGACGCACTGAAAAAGTCACGCAGTTTGTTACAGAACCTTTGGTAGACTGATGCACCGTCTCACAGATCCACTGAAATACATATACAGTGAATGAGAAACTTACTGATACAGTGATGCATGCAGTCACAGATTCCACTGAAAGAGTTATACACTGTGTTATAGAGATATTAAGGGAGCTATACATGCTATTATAGAGTCATTTAGATAGTAATGTGTTTAGTGTGTTGGTTATAATCCATTTTGCAGTTCTAAGTTTTGAGTGTGGTGGTGGCTGAAATTCACTGAAAAAACCAAAGGTTACAGGGATGTTATACTTAGGAATTAGCATTTTAAAAACCTTAGAAATTCAATGGAAAAAAACAAAGGTTACAGGAAAGTTATAGTTAGGAAATAGAATTAAACAAACCTTAGACATTCACTGAAAAAAATCAAAGGTTACTGGGACGTTATAGTTAGGCTGACATTTCACTCATACAAAACCAGAGAAATTCAGCAGTTATAGTTAACTGGGCTAACCATAAGCCGCGTGCCCGCAATGCACTGCTTATGACCTCACATATTACATCACCATTGACATGGTCAGTGACATCACTGATGGCATCTGAAATGACATCACTGATGAAAGTGAGTGTGATCAGTTTATTTTTCCTTTTCTGCTGTTCCACTAAAGAAGACTCGGAGCAGCTTCATGTCCTTGGGGCTCCCTGACCTTGAGGGGCGGTGCAGTCTACCCGGCTGAACTGCCATCATAAATCAATCACCAAAATTTCCCCAGTTCAAGACGCACTTGAAAAGCAGATGAATTCCTCTGATTCTTTATTTAAAAGAGACCGCAATTGTCATTTGCATACATAGAGCTGCAGCTCTTTGGTCATAGGCTTTATGATACTGCGCATGATAGGTAGAAAGGGACTCTCCTCTGCATGTCGTTAATTTAATTAGCCCTCAGTAGGCTGCACAGGTGTGTTCAACTTAGTATTGCATGCTGGGGTCAGTAGTTCACTTTCTGGGGACGTTTCTGTGATCTATGATGGCAGACCAGCCGGGAAGACTGCACCACCTCTCAAGGTTAGGGGACCACGAAGACATGTAACTGCTTTGAGTCTTCTTTAGTGGAACAGCAGAAAAGGAAAAATAAACTGAACTTTTTCACTTCAGAGGCCCATTGGAGGGCTTTGAAATGAAATGAATATTATTCTACAGCGTAGAATCCTACTAGAGGGAAAGGAATTATTGAAAGTGCACTACTGATCCCAGCATGCAACACTGAGTTGAACTCCCATCTGAGGCCCACTGGGAGCTAATTAAATAAAGGAAATGCAGAGGAGAGTGCCTTCCCACCGATCATGCACAGTATCATGAAGCCTGTGACCAAGGGGCTGCTGCTCTGAAACGCATAAGGCAATGAAATGCATATGAATATGAATATATATATATATATATATATCCACACGAAAAGCTCCCAACATTTAGGCGCCTCACACAGCGTACTTTTTTCACCTTATTTATTGGTTGGTTTTTAAAGGTTCAGCATTATCCATCGAGCCTTCTTACAGCATTCCCATTAATTCAAGTTCTTTCAACCAACATGTTTCGAGCAATCCTTCGCCCTTGATCACGGCATAATTCATGGAGTGCAGCAGCCGAAAATCTACGTCACACCTGCGACTGGTTTAAATATCCTGCCTCAGTGGGCGTGTGCACGCTGTGCATTCTGGTTGTAATAGTCCAACACATTATTCTTTCAAGGTTTGTGGCGCTACATCCAAAACGCTGTATAATTAAAAAAACACAGTGGGTGGCTCCTTCTGGCATAGCGCTGTTACCTTTACTTTTGATGTCCATCCAACAGGCATACGCTGTTCCATCTGCGCTCAGTTCCCTGCGCGTAGGACCTGCTTTTTCTGCAGCGGGGAACCGTGACCAGGGAAGGCCACTTGTAAATCCACACGAAAAGCTCCCAACATTTAGGCGCCTCACACAGCGTACTTTTTTCACCTTATTTATTGGTTGGTTTTTAAAGGTTCAGCATTATCCATCGAGCCTTCTTACAGCATTCCCTTTAATTCAAGTTCTTTCAACCAACATGTTTCGAGCAATCCTTCGCCCTTGATCACGGCATAATTCATGGAGTGCAGCAGCCGAAAACCTACGTCACACCTGCGACTGGTTTAAATATCCTGCCTCAGTGGGCGTGTGCACGCTGTGCATTCTGGTTGTAATAGTCCAACACATTATTCTTTCAAGGTTTGTGGCGCTACATCCAAAACACTGTATAATTAAGAAACCACAGTGGGTGGCTCCTTCTGGCATAGCGCTGTTACCTTTACTTTTGATGTCCTGACCTCCCAAATACAACAAGGGGGGTTGGATACAGGTACGGACCTCTAATCCATGCTGTCGTCCAAATAAATGCACCAAGCGGTTTCACAAATTCAATTCTGACGTTTTATTTCATTTCTGCCAGACAAGTGTCCGCCTCAGACGCGTTTCGATCGCCTCCGCGATCTTGATCTTGATCATATATATATATATTCACTGAAAAAACCATAGGTTTCACACATGTTATAGTTAGCGGAAATTTTACTGATAAAAAACCAATGAAATTCCCCCGTTATAGTTAGTGCAGGCAACTATAACTCACGCGACCGCAATCCTCTGCTGATGCTAATACTGTATTTAGACACTTATTTACCCATGTCTTCTTCCATACATTTTTAGCTATACATATATTACAAATATTTTCTTTTCATAAAGACACATATGTCATCAGCAGAAGATTGCGGTCGCGTGAGTTATAGTTGCCTGCACTAACTATAACGGGGGAATTTCATTGGTTTTTTATCAGTAAAATTTCCGCTAACTATAACATGTGTGAAACCTATGGTTTTTTCAGTGAATTTGCAAGGTTTTTTAAATGCTAATTCCTAACTATAACGTGTGTGAAACCTATGGTTTTTTCAGTGAATTTGTACGGTTTTTTAAATGCTAAGTTACTTTACGCCATTCGTGGCGTGCGCGCCCACTTAACGCAGTTTGTTCCGTGCGCGCACGGTGCGCGAGTGAGCACGTGGTGCGCTTCGCGCACCGCGCGCCCACTTTACGCAGTTAGTGCCGTGCACGCACGGTGGGCACGCGGTGCGCTACACGCACCGCGTGCCCACGTTACGCTAGATGGGCCATGTACGCACGATGCGCTTCGCGCACCGTGCGCACATGGAGGACATATGATGCACTTCGTTTTTAAAGGTAATATTTTAATTTTTCGCAGTAGTTATAAGCCATGCACAAATGGTGCCCTTCGGGCACCATTTGCACACGGGGTGGAGAGAGTGTGGATAATTTTTTTTTTTAATATTTTTTTTTTTAATCTTTTCGTTTTTTACTTATGTGATAAGCCATGCACACTTGGTGACCTTTGGTCACCAATTGCACACGGGGTGGGGTTAGTGTGGATATTTTATTTTTTAAATATTTTTTTACCGTACGCGTACGGTAAGCGTAATCGGCGAAATTAGCGTAAAAATAAAAATTCCGTTTTTGGCCTTGGGGGATCTTTGGGGACTCCCTGTACATGGCTATGTGTGTGGGAGCTGTCAAAACAGCCCCTTTAAATGTTTTTGTGCTTTGTTTGTTAATCATCTGCCGCTTCCTGGTTTCGGCCGATTCGAATGTTTACTAAGATCTAAGAGCCAATCATAATCGCGCTCGCGCACGCCACCGTACGCGTACGGTAAGCGTACCGTAAGCGCACCGTAAGCTGGCTCAGATATATATATTGATTTAAAGGCTATTTTCTCAGAATCTACTGAACAGATTTACACCAAACCTACAAAAGGCACTTCCTTGACCTGAGGACTACCTCTCTGCCAAATTTCTAGTAATTCTGTTCAGCCGTTCGGGCTGTAGCCCTGTCTAAAGGTCCTATGGAAAAAGGCATGGGAAAAACGCGTTTTGGGACCCCCCTTTTATCTCAGCCCCCGCTTGACGAATCCCCCCGAGACTTTCAGGGTAGGAGCGGAGCGTAGTGCCCCACCTATTTTGAAAAATTCGCGAGGATTCGTCGACCGGTGCCAAAGTTATTCAAACTAGAATATTGCGGATTTCCTATGGAAACGTGGTCCTAACTATAACTACCTACTGGCAACCGCCAGTAGGTAATCTATATAGATATATATATTCACTGAAAAAACCATAGGTTTCAGGGGTGTTATAGTTAGCTGGACTTTTCACTTGTACAAAACCATTGAAATTGCCCCGTTATAGTTAGTTCAGCTAACTATAACTCGCGCGCCCATTTATTCTTCCATCGACCTTGAGATATACATATATAAAACATATTTAATTTTCAGAAAAACACACATTCACTGGATGATGTCATCAGTGATGTCATCAGTGATGTCATTTGAGATGTCATCAGTGATGTCATGAGTGATGTCACTGACCATGTCATGAGTGATGTAATATGTGACGTCATCAGCAGTGCATTGCGGGCGCGCGAGTTATAGTTAGCTGAACTAACTATAACGGGGGAATTTCAATGGTTTTGTACAAGTGAAAAGTCCAGCTAACTATAACACCCCTGAAACCTATGGTTTTTTCAGTGAATTTCTGAGGTTTTTTAAATGCTAATTCCTAACTATAACGTGCCTGAAACCTATGGTTTTTTCTGTGAATTTCAAAGGTTTTTTAAATGCTAATTTCTAACTATGCCTACAGAGATAGGACATGTGAAGAAAGAAGAAAAAATGCACAGAAAGAAACAAAAGAAGTGCAGAAAGAAGCAACAGAAGTCCTCAAATACGAAGATAAGTGCAGGAAGAAGGATAACGTGCAGAAAGAACAAAAAGAAGAGCAGAAAGAAGCCTTGTTGCAAAATCATCCTGTACCCTCAACTTTTTCAGACGGATACTGGTGGTAACTGAGTCTGACTAACCAGTCCTAGAGCCAGTGCTATGTTAAAAGACACTTAGAATACAGTGAAAACACCTACATACACTAGGGAACATTATGCGTTGGGGTCCCCCTGTGATTAGCATGACCTCCTCTGTAAGCCCCTAGTGTATAATAGGGCATGGGGATTAAAACTACCTCTTAAAACAGGCCACAGGGCGTTTTTGCACACGTTAACTCAGGCCCCGTCCCCTCCCTTCACCACTGTGTAAACACGCCCTGTGTCCATTTTTAGTTGGGAGATTAAGTTCATTTGAATCCTGAGGGTCCCTAGGGTCCAACTAGCCCACTAGGTACCTCCAGTAAGTGCCACAGAGCTGCGTTGCAGAGAGGTGTAAAAAGTGGCACGGCCTGGACCACCTCTCTGCAATGCAGCTCAGTGGCGCTTACTGGAAGCACTTGGTGGGCTAGTTAGCCCCCAGGGGCCCTCAGTATTGAAGGGAAATTATATCCCCAATTTAAAACGTGCCATAGTGCGTGTTTGCACACGTCACCTCAGGCCCCGTCCCCTCCCTTCACCACTGTGTAAACGCGCCCTGTGGCTGTTCTAAGTTGAGAGATTAAGTCCCCCTGAATCCTAAGGGTCCCTAGGGTCAAACTAGACCACTAGGTACCTCCAGTAAGCGCCACAGAGCTGCGTTGCAGAGAGGTGTAAAAAGGGGCTTGGCCTCAGAACACCTGGCTGCAGCGCAGCTCCCTGGCGCATACTGGAGATGCCTGTTGGGGGCGCGTTTGCAGAGTGCTGCACGGAGGGGGCATGGCCTCCGGCACGATGCCAGTCTTTTATTTATTTTAGTTTTTTAAGAAGGGGGGCTGTTTGGTTCCCCTTCTTATTCTAATTTGTTGGCCCTGATGACCCCATCCCCCAGGGCCAGTCTCCTAATTATATTTTTTTGACCCCAATCCCCAGGGCCGGCCACTGTTTTTTATTATTTTTAAAAAATATATATTTATAGACACACCTAGGACATGCTGGACAAACCGTACGTACCTATCACCATGACGATTTGCGTGATATTCATTAAAAGGCGACTATGCATGCAATGAATCCACGTGGAATGTATTTACACCACTAGTGAAGCTCTGACATGTCTGATGCCCTACCGTGCCTAATCCTGGTAGACACCCTTGTCGTTTATTTATACAAACATGGGTAGCTATTGACGGGCACATTTAATACACATGCACACCAAGCCATTCAAAGGGGATTCGACAAAAATTCGACCAAAACTATGCAAGAAACCCCCCTCACGGTTAATAAAACACACATCCACTGCCGGATGCGTAATACTTTTTATTTTACTCTCTGGAAAGGGGACGAACATCCCTTGAGAGTCACAGCGTGCTCCTGACAGAGCCCAATGCTGTGTTACACCCACCATTGCCTGCCGAGTGCCACACACCTCTGTGTTGTATTCCACTAGCTAGTGCATATGCTATGACACTCTCTAGCCCATGTGCACTGTAACACCACCCCGTGAATATGTCATGCCACACTTGTCTTCGCACGGGTTATATTGCCCCATCTAACGTGCCTTTCTCGATGCCTATGTTATAACGCACAGTGCTATGCCATACATATTACAATCTGGGATCCATATCTTTGTCACAGTGCATATGCAACGTTACACTCCCCAGCACATATTTTATATTACAACTTTAGAGACTAGTTAGGTTACACAACACTGCCCTGTGCATATTACACTCCAAGGCGCATATCGCATAGCACGCGCTAGTGCCTGTGCTATCTCGCGCTCTCCAATGAATCTGTCATTGCACACAATGTATTGCATATTATATTTCACGCCCGGTTCATCTTATATCACACTTTTTGGTGCATAGTTTATACCATACATTATATCTAGTTTTCATTTTCAATCGTGCTCTCAGGACTATGTTCTATATAACACTGTGTTCACCTACCCTTTTCACGGGAATTACATTTTGCGATAGGGGGTGGAGGGTCAGGGGGTGTTTCTGCCAAGTGAGCCCGGAGTCACAGTCACAAACGTCCTCTTCTTCCTGAATAAAAGTGAGATTATGCTGCATACTTGTTCATATTTTAAGTAGTTCGCACAGACACAATGTTTTAAAAACAATAAAGTTCCTAATACCCGCCTTCTCTGAACAGTTAGCTTGCTGCCCCATCCCCTTCCTCCCTATCCTCTGTTGTGTGAATCAATGGACTAGCCTCCTCCCTCCTGCCATGCATGGTCTGATGTGCTGCCACTGCCCTCAATTTAGTATGATGTACCAGTCCACTCCTCCTGCCCTCCATTGCCCAATTCTATGCCCCATCATTGACCTCCTGCTTAAACTCTGTGCTTAGCTTGCTGCCCCTATTCTCCTTCCCCCTGCCCTCCGATGTCTTTGTGCATGCCCCTGCTCCATCCTTTTTGCCCACCATGTCCCATGGACCTGCCACTCCTATCTACTCTGAGTGTTCTGTTGAGCTGCCACTCCCCTCCCACCTGCCTAGCATTGTCAGATGACTGTAACCTGTCCCTGCCACCTCCACCCTGCCTGTCCACATGCCATGCCCCTATCCTCTTCCTCCTGTCCTACATGGTCCATTGTACTGCCACACCCTTCTGCCCTCCCTGGTCTGTTGTGCTGCAACTGCTCCTCCTGCCTGCCCCGTGTGGTCTGTTGTGAGGTCCCTTCCCCTGAACTTTCTTGTCTGTGCACAGGTCCTGACCCTCCCTTCTATACTCCATCGTCCTTTGTGCATGCCCCTCCACCCTCCTTCTTGCCCATCATAGCCATTGTGCTGCCACTAACCCTCCCACTTGCCATGCATGGTCTTCTGTGCTGCCATGGCCCCTCCCACCTTCCCTGTGTGGTCAGTTAGCTGCCCCTGACCCCCTCCCACCTTCCCTCCATGGTCTGTGTGTATGCCATCACAGTCTCACTGTTGCTCTTCATGGTGTGTCTTGCTTCTAGTGCCCATCCTGCCTGACCTCCATGGCTATCTTGCTGCTCCTGCCCTGCCCCCTTGCCCCCAGCCCTACTCCCTCCCTCCTGGCTTGTCTGTTCCATTGTAATGCCCCTGATCCGTCCCTCCTGCCCTTTATGGTCTGTTATGCTGCAGCTTTCTCTCCTGTCTGTCTATTATGGTCAGCTAGCTACCATTGCCTCTTGCCCCTCTGTTCTCTGTTGTCCATGTGCATGGTCCTGTCCCCTCCCTCTTGCTTTCTATGGATTGTTGTGCTGCACTCCCGTCCTGCATGCCCTGTGTGGTGTATTGTGCTGCTGCAAACCCTGATGCCTGCCCTGCAGGGTCAGTTTGGTGCACCTCTCCATGTCCCTCCTGTCCTCTGTTATCCAAGTCCATGTCCCTATCCCATTTCCTTCCATGATCCAATGTACCATACTTGCGAACATTTTGAACTTGGTAAGAGGGAGATTTTGAAAAAAAACTGGGGTATTGATTTTCCCCTTTGAGTTACATTGAAAAAGAGGATATTGTAGACAGGAGACAGATCAAATAAAGCCCATTTGAGCTTAAAAACATTGGACGTTTCCTGGCTGAATCGGGTCTGTTGGCATGTATGGTTGTACTACCATTGCCTCTTCCTTCTGCCCACAATAGTCTATTACATTGCCACAGCCTTGAAGGAGGGTAGATTTTGTATCACAGGGGGCCCCTGACCCGTTCTGTCCACACCTGAAGTATGAGACCCTTGTCCTTGCCCTGCCAGCTGCATTTGTAGGCCGTATTAAATTGACCAGCGGGTCCTGTGTTGCTATATAATTGTCCTGAGACATCCTTACCACTCAGCCAGCATAAAACCCCTGTGTAGGCCCTTCTGTTCAATATGTAGGCCTCTTTGTTAAATTGACCATAGCTCTGCAATTTTAGTGTATAGCAGTCTGAAGGCAGGTCTGCGAGGCCTTCTGATCCAAACTAGTAGCCCCCACCCTACCCGAGTGCTCCGTGCTCGGTATCAAAGTTCAACATTCCCCTGAAGCTGTCGACATACAGTAGGCTGCATCCTGGACCGGTACTTGCTTCCTGGGCAGGTTTCCCGCTTTTAAGGAAGTGGCAACCGCAGAGCGTCAAGTTAGGAGAACTGAGGAGATTTTATACATGAATATATTGAATTCCCGTACAATACCCATTATTTTCTGCTTGCTCTATGGAACTTACGATAAGCGATTGGCCTGAGAGACTGACCTTTTCACCCAGTCCATTGTCAGCATTAAGTGGGTAAATGACGAAATGTCTGGTAAAATCTGCAGACGAAGCTTTTGGGTAGCATACGTAGGTAGATGTAGCGTGCAAAGGAGCCCACAAAATGATATAAAAAGGGAGCACCCACAGATATCGACGGACTACCTCGCCGTCTGTATGTAGGTTAACAGGCAGTGCAGGTTTTCCCCAAGAGCTGGGAGCTCTTGTCTTCCTTTGCTTAAAATGTCTTGCTCTGCTTTGCTTGAAGTATCTTATTCTATTTTACCTATATGAAATGTCATGTTATGTTTAACCATTGTTCTCTTTACTTTTGCATTTAAAAGATTTTGTATTGTAATTGCAGGAATGCTTACTCTAAGAGTAAACGTGAGTGTTCCTAGGTAACATTTTCCTTGGTGTAACTTGTTTCTCATGATGCATTTATAGATGTGTTTTCTCTCTCTCTCTGTCAGTACATTAATTGAGATACAGAGAATATTATGACAGCTGTATGATTATCTGGATTCTGTATTTTGTACTTTATGTCTCTATTCTGCGGTTTCTCTGAAGTTGCATCTTCTCATTAAACTGCCATTGTATTCTGCCTCCAATTCCATGTCTCATATGTCTGTTTTCTTCATTTTTGGAGCAAGCGTTCCTAGGCACCCCGGCTCAAATTAAGGTGCCCCTTTTGTCCCTGACTCACTCTCCTGCTCAGTTCTGTGGTGGCTCCCGGGGATCTGGGGACCGCCCCTAGCTTCCTTGACCCGTAATAGATCTTCCCTCCAACAGCCTCTCTTGCAAGTCCTGTATTGTTGGTTTGTTGCCCCTGCCCCCCTTTCCACTGCCCTCCATAGTCTGTTGTGCTTCCACGGCCCTTCCTGCCTGCTCAGTGTGGTTAAATTGTTGCCTTTGCACCCTCCTACCTGCCTTCAATTTTCAGAGTCCGTGCCCCTAGCCTCTGCCTCTCAACAGTATCCTAATGAACAACTAGATTGCTAACATTCTATATTTATTACAAAAGTGTGGAACGCCTGACATCATCTTGATGTAATCAAAACTGTAATACCTAGAGCATTTCCTTTAGAAATTACATATATGAGAGGGTCTTATTGGCATCAAAATTATGGTTAGTGCTCTAAAAGACTAAAATAAGGACATATTTTCTGAGTTTTCAAATAGCGACAAAGCACTTTTAAATTATTTGTTATCTTTATGTTTTTTTATCCAGTTGACCACTTGATTAAATGTTGCACTTAGGGGAGAGGATGTGGTGTTACTTCCAGAACTGCAGACTTTGCAACTGGGGAACCAGGTTGAAGTTTCTGCTTCAGCTCGACATTCTGTGATTCTGGTTAAATCACTTAGTCTCCCCATGTCTACAACCAAAATGAATTTGTTCTTGTGTGATGTAACCAATGCTCATGTAAAGCACTCCAATACCTGACAAGTCTGCACTATATAACACTGCAAAAACACAAAATAATAAGTGTTTTGCACACTTCTGTCATTGGGCTATATTTGGGCTACATCTGGGTGATTTTGGGCTACATTTGGGCTCTTTTGTCTCCGGTGGCCATCTTGGGAGATTTATTTGTTATGAAGTTTCCTAATTTCCTCATGTACTGCAGTCTCCTCAGTAGGAAATGCTTTCAGTTTTTTACTTTGATTCCATCATGAAGGTATTCAGATATGTCACACATTTGCCATAAATTCTGAATGTTAGCACTCTAGTTGCTCATTAGATCACTGTAGTAAAACTACTGCACCATGGAAGTCTGCTCCTGGTATTAAAAGTGCATGTTTCAGTCTGCATGTCAGAATTTTTTAATGAAATAGAAGAGGATTTGAGAAGTCACTCAAAATGTGCCCTCATTTTCTTTCTTCAGCATTAATCATAATTTCTATGGCAAAATGAACCTCCTCATTGTGTTCCTTTTTAAATTAAATGTTTTAAGTGTTACCAGTTTATTCCAATCAAGATGGCTTCAGGTGTGCCATACTTTTGTCATAATGAAGACAGTAAGCGCTCTAGTTGTTTTTAAGAACATTCTGGGACATTCTGTCATTGGGCTATACTTGGGCTACATCTGGGTGATATTTGGGCTACATTTGGGCTCTTTTGTCTCTGGTGGCCATCTTGGGAGACTTATTTGTTATGAAGTTTCCTAATTTCCTCATTTACTGAAGTCTCCTCAGTAGGAAATACTTTTAGTTTTTTACTTTGATTCCATCAAGAAGGCATTCAGATGTGTCACACATTTGCCATAAATTCAGAATGTTAGCACTCTTTTTGCTCATTAGATCACTGTAGTAAAGCTACTGCTCACCAGGGAAAACTGCTGCTGGTATTGAAAGTGCATCTTTCAGTCTGCATGTCAGAATGTTTTAATGAAATAGAAGAGGATTTGAGAAGTCACTCAAAATGTGCCCTAATTTTTCTTTCTGCAGCACTAATCATACTTTTTATGGAAAAATGAACCCCCTCATTTTGTTCCTTTTTAAATTAAATGTTTTAAGAGTTACCACTTTAATCCAAGCAAGATGGCTTCAGGTGTGCCATACGTTTATCATAAGTAGGACTGTTAGCGCTCTAGTAGTTCTTTGGAACACTCTGGGAAGCTGCAGTAGAACACAAAGGAATCAACTGACAGTCTCTGCCCTTGTCGGATGTACATGTTTTACTGAGAATGTCAGACTTCATTCTCACATGACTGAGAAAGATAATGTGAATTTACAGAAAATAAGCTCTCAGTTTAGCCTATAGATCACCTTCCAAACCTCTGTGGTAAAAGCATGAGAAAATATTTTTCTCTCAATCATGATATCCCAGTAGAAGGCTTTTTCACATGGTGAAATCACCTTAGAACATACCACAATTCCTAAAATGAGTATGGTGCCATCAACAAATGATTTATAATGTAACTAAAGTCTTAAAACCTTCTATTAACTGCAATGCTTTTTAATGAGGTGCTATCATGTATATTGGTCCCAAGATGGCTGCCAACACTTCTTGGATGAAGTGCTGACAGCCAATCAGATCTCAGGATGAGATGTGTGGTTAGGCTCCGCCCACATATATATATGCTTTTAAATGCTATTGTCTCAGGAAATACTGAACAGATTTACACCAGACCTGCAAAAGGCACTTCCTTGACCTTATGGCTACCTCTCTGCCAAATTTCAAGTAATTCTGTTCAGCCGTTCGGGTTGTAGCTGTGTCTAAAGGTCCTATGGAAAAATGCATGGGGAAAACGCGTTTTGGGACCCCCCTTTTTTCTCGGCCCCTGCTTGACGAATCCCCCCAAGACTTTCAGGGTAGGAGCGGAGCGTAGCGCCCCACCTATTTTGAAAATTTTGCGAGGATTCGTCGACCGGCGCCAAAGTTATTCCAAATAGAATGTTGCGGATTTCCTATGGAAACAGGGTCCTAACTATAACTACCTACTGGCGACCGCCAGTAGGTAATATATAGATATATATATCGGCATGCAGCCTTGCATATGCTATATAGATGTGTGCATAGATGGGTAGTATAGACAAAAAAGGTGGGATTGAGCCTGATGAGGTTCGTGGAGAAATTGTGATTCATATTCTTAAAGGTTCGTGAGGAAGTTGGTGGTAAATGTTGCCACATCAATGAAACTCGTGTTGGCTACTTTGGCTACTTCTATGATTGTTTGCTTCTGTCAAGACAATTTTCGAACTAAATAAAAGAAAGAAAATAAAATAGCATATTGTGGACAACTACATGACTGAACATTTATTGAATGTATATGTGCTCAGGAAATTGTATGTTTGACTTTAGGAGATCTTTCTCCTGATATAAGAAGGGAGTGGTGGCTGCTGTTTTTTTTTCTTTGCAGCACAGGGTAGATAGGAAGCAAATTTGGGACCGGGCAAGCACTAGGTTTGCACTCCCATGCCACAGTGCTTTATTTTTTATGCTTTTGGAAAGCTACAATGCAACCTAAGTATGCTCAGAGTGCTTATGATAAGGGAAAGGAGGCATTAGGTGAAACAAGGAATCATCTAGAAAATATAATTATCCTCTACTTTTCTCTACACCTCTTATGGTATTGACATACAAGCGAGAATCACCCTAGAAAAGTTCCCTCCACGCTTACAGCTTCCCTTCCATCCATCTATTCATCCATTCTTTTAGCCTTTCATCTATCCACCCTTCAATCCACCAACCAGCCTTTCCCCATTCTATCATTTCACATTAAAGTCTTTCATCTCTCTTTTCACTGTTCTTTCCAATATTCCACCCGTCCACCCATTTACTTGTGCATCTATCCTTCCACTGTTCAATCCAACACTACTTTTGAGCCTCTTTCCCTCTTAATGCTATTCTTCCATTCTTGCTTTCATCCATCCTTCTCTCCTTCTCCCATCTGGCATATCTTGCCATTTTTCTTTCTTCCCCTCCTAATTTTTTTTCTTTCTTATGGTTTACTTTCTCTTCTTTTCAAGTGGCCCCTCTGTCCATTTTTCTCTCATCTTCAACATTTCTCTTTATCGATCTCCTTTAATTTGCTTGTCTCTACTTCTCTCACCAGCTTTTGATTTTCTGTGATATAGCTATTTATAAGCATTAGTCTGTAGATTTGCAGAGAGGAAAAGCCCATAAATCACCAGTATGCAGCTTACCAGTGGCAACCCTACCATCTTGCCTAAGCTGCTAGTAAGGGGGAGTGGGTGCTCATGCGGCCACTGAGGAGAAACAAGTGAACAACAGAACAAATCAGATCTTTAAATGGGATGAAAAATGTTGGAGGGTCTCTCAAATGTGTGGCCAAAAAGCATAACTAGAATCCTTTCCAATAGGTATGGCCTATATAATTTCAAGCAAGGCTTATAATGTGTAAACTACCCTCCTATGCTTCACATCTTGTACCACTCAAATAGTATTTTTGTGCCTCTCTGTGAGCTTTTGATATTTCATCCAGACATATCACACAGTAACGGACAAGCACCTAAAACAAGCCAAACCTATTTGCTTTGCCAATGCTTGTTAACAGTATGAGATAAATGAGTTAAACAATGATTTGTTTGTGAATAATTAGAATTGAAAACCTTTCAAATCTGAAAACATTAGCCTGTGAAATAAGCATTACGTAGTGAGTTCTTACTTAGGCCCACTGTAATTTTCCCTTATTTATCCTAACTGTGCATTGTAGGCCACATTTGCTTTGCACAACCACACATAACACATTTATTTTTGTGCCAAAATATTATTATTGAAATAGGCTGCACGTGTTATTATTGTTATTCAGTGCTTCTGCTGGGATTCAGTCTGAACATTTTGCACAAGGTCAAACAACATTGTACCCTATTTTTCTGTACTTTGTAAAGCAAAATCTCCTAAAATACAAACACAACAAAAGTGCAGCTGCTGTTTTACAACCTGGTACTTCTTATCATATAAACTGATATGTGCCCTTGAAAAACAGAGAGGATGATTCATGCAGAGGGAAAGGTGCCGAGACAGACGTGCTAGCTTTGTGCAACCTGTGCTATAGACCAGCTAACTACAAATGCCAGGTATGGGGCCCGGTTCTAATCCCAGAGATCACAGATATATCACTGTGCTCACTTAGTGAGGGTAGGCTTAGGGAGATTTATCATTAAACATGATAGGGCTTTTCACTCTTTACAGTTTACTTCTAATGATGATTACTCCGCTCAGTTGCATATGTTTTATAATTGCAGAACAGTTGCTTCATGATAGAACACGAGAGGTTCAATAAATATTGAAAACTTTCCAAGTGTCTTTCTTTTGTTTATTATGGACATGCATGAATGAGAAAACAAAAGATGATAATCTGTTTTCACAGTTTTCCTGAAGACTAGAGTTGTGTTCCGCAGTGCCTATTTACCTCATACTCTGAGAAGGTTAGGAGGGCAGGAAAGGCACCATGAGCTGGTCGGATTTGGGCCGATAGGTACTGATGTGGTATGGTGGCTCAATCCCTACATTTGTAAGTCCTGTGATCCCAGGCATAGTTCTGTTTCCAAGCAGAATCCCTGCAACAATTACTAAGATCTCTGTAAAAGATAGTCATCTTTAAAGTGTCTCAATCACTCTTGTTCTTCTCTTCACATCTCTTTCTTCTGCAGTCTCTCTGTTAGATATTTAATTCCTTTTCACAGCACGTTTCTAACTTTTTCCATATGCACATCTAACACCTCACCTCTTCCCAGATCAGCACTCACTTTTCACTCTGGACAGCATGTACTTGTTTGCATCCTATTAACTTCATGATCCCTCCTGCACAAGCAATCCATCCACGCGCCAGTAATCATTACATTTTCTTTTAATTTTACCATGTCAATATTTTAGCAGCTGTGTAGCTCCTTCACACACATGGGATCAGAGATAAAATTGCCACTTTTGAACATTACTCTATGTAAACTGCAGGGAGGCCTAGAATTTGATGAGCATATTTCTGAACACCTTTATTACCCATGTACAGACATTGGGAGAAACTCGCACTGCCTTCAGCCTCACAGCCAGGGCTCTAATTCATGGCCCATATTAAACACCCACCCTCAACCTGAACTCACATAGACTCTTAGAAGCGACTCAGTTAACAGAATGCACTACACAACACTAACATGCTGCACAACCAAATACTACAGAAACACAAGATTCTGGGAAATTCAAACACTCATAGGGAATGCAAGATTATTTCAGTCATTGTTCAGAAATCAATCAGGGTCTGATTCACAAAGAGCCTCCACACTCATGGCAGAGGCTCAGTAGGAATACATTCTCTCCACGCTCAAGAATCCCCACTGGTCATTTTCCCAGCAAGCATGGAGATAAGGCCTCTCTGAATCATAAATAACAAACTTGTCTACCAAGCTGAGCAACTATCTAGGGAGTCACACATGCATCCCTCGCAACAGAAATGTGATGTAACTTAAGGTCAGGAAAAAGACAGGTCTTCTTGCATGCTCGGTGGCTGTGGAACAATCTCCCGCTTCATGTAACTTTGGCATGAATCTGCAACCTTCCGAAAGGAGTTCAAATCTCTCCTCTATTCACTCTACCTGCTTGCTAACATCTCCCTTCCCAACCAAACAGCTCTATATTTCTGCCTGTTTTGATATTGTTTCTCCAGAATTTAGTAAATGTTAGTCAAAGCACTTAGGGCCAGATCACGAGTTCAGCAATGCAGTGCCGGGTCCTCACCTCCACCGCACTGCCAATCCCATGGTCGTGCCGCCTGCCAGATTGCAAGTATTTCTCATGTCAGGCAGGCTTTTTTCTTATGCTAGTCACACATAAAGGGAAGAAGAGGGTCCAAGGGAAAAGGTTTAGAGACCTGGGAGGAAAAAATCCCCTATTCAAATACAGTAGTAACACACAAAATCATCGGGTCTGTGTAAGTAAGCAATATGACAACAGATAACGAATAGAAGTCTCACAAAAACTCCGCTGAGGGGAGAGATCTCTTAAATTACGAATACCCTCACACACCATAGGTGTCATGCTTCATCATATGGGTTTCTCCTCCCAATGGGAAAACCTGGTCCCATTGAGGGCTACAACCTCCTCAGTAGATGAAGGAGCTCAGGAATGTTTTTAAAGATGTTTCTACTCTCACAAGGATGCTAAAATCCCATAGATGGATGATAGTGTAGTGAGGACGCAGCGTAAGTGAAAACGTGCTCACACTGGTAGAGTTTAAAAACAATGCAGCGAGCAGTATGGATTTAAACTGCTCGATATCATAAGCCGGTCGACATGTTTCAGCCTAAGTGATCTTAGGCTGAAACATGTCTAGGCTTTCATCAGGACCAATAGTTTTAAAGCTGCTGCTATGTAAGAGAGAAAAATCAAGAGAAAAAATGTGAAAACCAAACCAGTAATCCTATGTATCCTTTTCAGATTATACTGGATATACTTATTTAAGTGAGACAAAAAGATAGACAAATGCCACCAGTCAAAGCCACATCTAAATGGTTATCTGTAAAATATCATGCTACTTCAGAAAGAATTACAATTCATCCTTTCGTACCTCAGTAGGTATTTATGTTTAATTGAAACAAAACACTTACCCACAATTAGAGATAAGCGGCTATACCTCAACCTGGCAACAGCTCAGGGAAAACGACCCGCTCTAAAAAGAGTAGAAAGAAAGACAAAAAACATTTAAACTCACAAAGGGCCTCATGTAGGAAGCCCAATACCGGTCGGTAACGGCCGATTTTCGGTAAATTTACCGTTACCGACCGGTATTTGGGCTTTTGAGATGTAGGGGCTCATTTCATGAATCGGTATTTACCGAATCGGTAAAATTACCGATTCGGTAAAATTACCGAATCGGTAATTTTACCCATTCGGTAAATACCGATTCATGAAATGAGATGTAGTGGGAGTGTGTCGTGGGTGTGGGGATTCGTTATTTACCACCAACTAAAGGTTGGTGGTAAATGACGAATAGGTGAAAAAAAGCATTTTTGTGCACGTTTAAGTGTGCAATGTGGCAGACAACAGGGCATGTATGTGTGCCACATGTGCACACATGCAGGAATCAGGGGTGCAACAGGGTGTCAATGTGACACCCTGCCACCCTTGACTGTGCTCCCCCCATTACCGAATCGGTATTTACCGATTCGGTAATGAGGCATACCTTCCCATTGAGGATTTAATGGGAAGGTATGCCTCATTACCGAATCGGTAAATACCGATTCGGTAATTACCGAATTTTTCCGAATCAGTAATATTTACCGACTTTTTACCTACATTGCATTTACCACTTCATAAATACCGAATCGGTATGATTCGGTATTTATGAAGTGGTAAATGTAATTTACCTACATGAGGCCCCAAGTGTCAAGTACTAGGAAAATTATACACTCACACTAGGATACCTAAAGTCAATAGGTCAGCAGTAGGGAAAGTCTCGGTATATGAAGCAAAATGACCCTCTAGATTCATGAATAAAACACAGGTACATGTGGGCTATACCGTCAGCATGTCCATGTTCATTTGTCTCAGAATTAATGGGAAATCATTGTAAGATGATAGACTGTGTAGGGGTAGTTTCCAACAAGGTAGCTATAGCAATATTAACGTGAAGTCAAAGCGTAAAACTTCCCATTAAGTTTACTCAAATGAGGCCTGATCTTAAAAGGCCATGATATCATGAGAAAAGAAAATGATTCAATGCGGTGCTACGAGAGATGTGAAGTGAATATCCTAGACCCAAAATAGCGTGTTGCCAGGTGAATAAAAGCATGGAAAATAGTATCTCCCCTTGTACTTACCTCTCCGTCGGTACCCCGTCGTGGTACGTGAACTGTCACTGGGGGTACCAACGGGAGGTTTGACTCCAAGTTTAAATACTCTACAAGTCAGAAGTACAAACGCGTTCTCATTATGCGCGCCTGTGCGTATTTAGGCGGCTATTGAAATTGCCTGTATACATGGACTAAGCAACTCATTTCACATGTGTGGGGATATGCAATCATACCACGCATGTGCATGGGTGGGACACAATGTCTGTCCCCTGAATCGCGCTTTAAAAAAAAAAAACGTTATCAATTCAATGCTGCTAAACATAACACAATTCTAACATTAGAAATGTGGGCAACGACTCGCTCTATAGTACGATACCATAGTGTGTTTTGCATCGCTGGTAAACAGTCGAGTCACGATTAATTATGGCTAATAGCCTTTTACCGTTGTTAAGTCACTGCCTGCTTCTGGGCAGGTCAAGTGTCAATAATGACAAACAAAATCAATTTATGTGACAAATAGCATGTCTAAACTGTATAAAGTCGAATTAAACAGGCACATCTAGCGTCTATAAGTGACTGCCTACATGTGAGCAGGTAGAGTGACAATTGCTGGGAGACCATATTACCACAATTTCAAAAACCCGGGGTCAAGACAACAACAACAAAATATTAAATATATATATCACCCCTTTTAAAAAAAATTGCGTTCATATTTGCAGAACCTTAAGCAATACTGGTGTCAGACTCAGTTCAAGAGAGACGAGTTTAGCAGTATCTGACAAAAGTCATCAAAGAGAAAAAATATTTCAGTATACTGGTTCATCTACTCATCGATATTTAATATTGAGTACCTGGCCAAATTAGAGAACTAGCCAGGGAATGTCGTCATTCGGACCGGTAGTATCAGTCTTCATTCTGTGCACCCACCGTTGTTCTCGTCTAAAAAGAAAAGTGGAAATGTCTGTGATATCGGCAGGAATTAGAGGTTTTTCAAGAACTATCCAATTCAAGTCTCCTTCAGTGTGATTATTGTCCAGAAAATGATTCGTCATTTTTTTGGAGCGCTTTTTGCATCAAATCGTGCTTTTGTGCTCTAGTATCCTTGTTTTGATTTAGCACGTCGTCATCCCCACATAATGTAAACTACATGGGCATGTAATCAAGTATATCAGTTTATCACTGTTGCAGTTTGTGTGTTTGGTCAAAACCCATGGTCTATTTGTATCAATGTCAACCTCTGTGGTACGTTTAGTTTGAGGGCAAACGGCACAGGATCCACAGGGGATGTGACCTTTGATGGACGGTAGACCCCAAAGAGTTTCTTGGTCAGAAGACCTATTGGTACAGGCCGGGTATGTACCAGCTGATCTTTGATGTTGGTACTCCTCTTAAAAGCAAACAGAGAGCGAGACAATGGTTCATTCCCAATGTTAAGAATCCTCCAATGTTTGGGAATGCTCTTTTTTATGTCGTTTGAATAGCTACAGAAGGTGTTCACACAAGTGAGCCTTGGTTGTTCTTCTTTTGGAAGTGCAAATTCAATCAGAGCCTCTGTTATTGTTTGCCGCTCTCTTTTTTGATCGCCGGATAGTGCTCACAGGGTTTTTCTTTTCTTTTAGCTGTGAAGTGAAACTACTGGCATGCTCATAGTATTTCTCCATAGATGAGCAATTTCTCCAAATTTGTAAGAATTGCCCGAAGGGCAAATTCTCACGGAGAGATTTCAGATGGTAGCTCTGGTAAGAGAAGAGTGAATTACGAGCTATTGGTTTTCTGTATAGCTCAGTCCCTACTCCTACCCCCTCGGGAAAAATACGAATGTCAAGAAAGGGCAAACTAATATTAGAAAATTCAAAAGTGAATTTGAGAAAGTCATTCTTGGTGTTGAGCCACTGGTGGAAAGATGTAATTGTGTCTGAAGTGCCCCTCCATACCACAAACACATCGTCTATGTAGCGTTTCCACACACGAATGTGCTTGAGGTAGAGGTTCTGTTCTTTTAGTATCTGTTTGCTCAACATGGTGTACATAAAGATTAGCCAAACTAGGGATGAAAACACTGCCCATTGAAGTACCTGATGTTTGTAAAAAGAGATCATTTTCAAATTTGAAAAAGTTCTCTTTCATTCCCAGATGTGCACATGCCATGATAAAATGCACTGGAGTAATGCTGTTCCTAGGATAGGTATTCAGCAATGTCTCTATTGTGGCATGGGTCTCCTCCTGCGGTATACAGGTATACAGGGATTCAACGTCGAATGAGACGAGATAATCTTGTTCTGGATCAAAGGTGATGTCAGCCAGCAAACATGTCGAACGGCGTATGATATCAAGCAGTTTAAATCCATACTGCTCGCTATATTGTTTTTAAACTCTACCAGTGTGAGCAAGTGAATAAAGAATCTTTTTGTTCCCATTAGGTAGTTTTAATCTCACCACTTTTTTGGAGCACGTTTTCACTTGCGCTGCATCCTCACTACACTGTCATCCATCTAAGGGATTTTAGCATCCTTGGCTTGTGAGAGTAGAAACATCTTTAAAAACATCCCTGAGCTCCTTCCTCTACTGAGCAGGTTGTAGCCCTCAATGGGAGGGTAAACCCATATGATGAAGCATGACACCTATGGTGTGTGAGGGTACTCGTCCTTTAAGGGATCTCTCCCCTTAGCTGAGTTTTTGTGAGACTCCTATTCGTTATCTGTTGTCATCTTGCTTACTTACACAGACCCGAGGATTTTGTGTGTTACTACTTTTTAGGTCTCGCGCCTAGCCTTTTCCCTCTCCCTGCTCCAAATCGTCATGTTTAAAAAAAAAAAAGCACCAAAACAGAGCAGTGCAGCATGGCCACAAGAAACAGCAATCTTCGTCTATAATAACTGCATTATCTGCAAGCAGGTGCGTGGTGTGCCTATAAAGATCAGCTGTGAAACAGTCAGGCGAAAGAGGAATGTATCGTGCCACAGCAAACAGGCTCTGCGTGCTAGCACATTCGACAGTAAATCTTTAAATTAATGATACCTGGGCAACTCTGGGCACTTCCTGCGTCGAAGGATGGCCTCCAGCAACCCAACTCAGACTCTGCCTGTAGCATTTGAGCAATGCCGGCCGCCGGGCATGATTGAGGGTCACGGCTCAGCTACATAGCTGCTGCACAGTCAGGAACGTTTTCTGGGCACTGTAAACCACTCCAGTTTGTGGTTCAATCAACAGGCTGCAGCCTAAATGTTTGCCGCCAGCTGATGCAAACTTCTAATTCAACGGCGGCGGGAGGGTCAACTGCAGCAGGACCCACCGCCTATCACACTGGGCACTCGCCGACTCTTCCCACATGATCAGTGAAGTGGTAATGCCGCGGCCGCGCGTTGAACCGAATCCTAATGAGGTCAGACTGTCACATTGTAAATAGTAGCAGCTTCCCTCGAGCTTAGGCAGCCCCCAAGCCTGTCAGGAACAGCATAGAGCGAGCGCTGCCACTCTGCACTTTGTTCACAGTAAAAAATGGTGGGTTACCAGCCAGCGTTCTGGGCGCTTCACAGTGGTATGCTGAAACCTGTGCCTTCCTGTGGCACTAAGGTGGCCGCCCTGTTGGGAGGTCCCCTACGTGGCCCCCCGGGCAGCCTGGCATTTCATCTCATTGGTCCACACCGTGTGCATCGTGAGGCGCGGTGCACATTCTGTACGAGCTCTGTGTACTTTATGTACCGGGGGGGGGGGTCCATGCCCCCTGCTTTGGCGATGACAAAGGCAAATAAGGTTCACATGTGTGCATCGAGGGTCCGGGATATATGTCAGGGTAGAAACCCCCAACCAGCTCTCATGGCATCTTCACCCAGAGAAGCCCCTCCCCCACCGCTGACACCCTTATCTGCTCACCCCCCACCTCTGGCCTGCCCCCCCCGCTCATAAGCTCCTACCATCACTGATCGGACTCCAAACCTAGTCACCGCCCCTCCCCCGGCTCCTGCAGCCCCCGTTCCTATTAACACCCCCTCCCAAGCAGCCTCCTCAGGGGGCGCCCGAGGGTCTCGGAGGCGCAATGTAAAGGAAGACCCCCTGCTGGCCTGAGCCCCGGTGGCACTGCACCTGTCGCACTCAAGAGTCTCCACCCCCGTTCAGTACCCACACACACGCCTCGCACCCGCTCCGACCTCGGTTGAGGGGTCACTGAAAACTGAGCATGAGCAGACCCTGATCTGCGCAAATGCCCCCCCCCCACCTATTCACCCGGACTCCTTCCACAGACGGTGGACCATGTCCTGCCTCGGGCAGTGACATCCGTTCACCCCGTCACATGAAAAACAAGCATTTGCAATACAATAGGTCTCGCATTTGTCAGAGTTTAAGCTATTAGTATTGTAAATGGCAATGCCCTTTATTTATGTTTTAAAAACCAACGAGCTTTTTTTAATAACTAATGCAACACCAATAGCTCAAACTTTAATAATGCGAGACCTATTGCATTGCAAATGCTTGTTTCTTATGCTCCCATGCCCGTGCCCTGAAAATAGACACTGCAATGGGAACACAAAAAACAGTTTCTGCACGTCCATGCCGTGCAGAAACTGGGGTGCATTTACACAGGGGGGCAAATGTTGTGGCCCTCTGCATACACCCTATGGTACAGAGGCACAAAGGGCTCTGCAGAGAACCCTTTGTTTCCTCTCTGCCACGGTTTTCATGGAGAAGGAACCAACATGAAATCTGTGGCGTAGAGAAAAGTCATAATATGCTTGGAGGGAGCGTGGCGGTCCCATCAAGCATACTGCGGCCTCCTAACTGCTGCAACACTGCCAGGGAAGGGCTGGTACCTGGTGACTGAGGGGGGCAATGGCGGTCCGACCGCCCTAATAGTAAGAGGGCGGTTGGAAGACTGCCACCGTCATGCCCCCACTAGTCTGGCAGTCCGTGGACCGCCAGACTCGTAATAGAGCCCTTAGTCCCTGATGTAAGGCCTTCTCATTTTTTTACAGGATCCACAATTGCATTTTCTTTATCTTGTTTTTGATATTTTTTTAGAAGATTCTTAAAATGTTCTTTTTCATTCTTGTTATACTAGATTAGGCTGAGGTTCTGTGTACATTGGATAAAACTACTCTCTTGAATAACTTCTTTTAAAAGGTGTTATTTTTCTATGATGAGATACTTTTGTTCACCCTTTTTGTCCTTGGCACTGCTGTTATGGATGGAAGCATGCCATAAAGCTCGTTTTTTTCTATACTGCTGCTTCCACTGATAACTCGCCATTCTCTCTATGTCTGTCTGCATCCCTTCCTCCTCCCCTTTCACCTCTTCATTCCTGCCTCACATAGTTCTGACGATGAGCATTGATTAAAAAATATTTTTTAATTTTTTTCCCTCTATTTTTTATTTATTTTTTTATTACACCCCATTCAATAACTTATACCCACTCCTGTCCTCATCTTCTCTAGATCCTAACATTTTCTTTCTTTTACTACATGTACCTCTCTCCCTGATCCCGTCTGCCCCCTGTCCAGGTCGCTGTAGAAAGTGAAGACAGGCTGAAATGACCTTAGGTTTCCCTCATATTTTCTGTTTGGGTCTTTAAGTAGTTTGTTTATTTTTATTTAATTTAGCACGGTCTGGTTTTTTTCTTTACTTTAAGATTTCATTAAAAAACTTCAAGAATTGTTGGATAATGCCAGCTCCTTGTTTTGTACTTCTTGTACAGATTCAATACAGCGTATATTGATTGGTGTTCTGCAGAATTTGTCAAAAAATGTATTGCATGATAATGTCAGCTTCAAAATTTTCGAAAATGAACTCTCTTCAATCTGTATTTGACAGTCTGTCACTCTCCAATCTAAAAGATTATAATAGCATTGCCATTCTGACATTCAGTAATAGAATGATGTCCAACGTCTCTATGCATAAATATTAGTGGGGCCTTCATTGCGTCCTTATTAAGAGAAAAATGCTACAACTACAACCAGGTGCATAGCTTGGGGGGGGGGGGGGGGGTTGTTTTGGGTGTTACACCCCCCTAAAAAATATATTCTCATGCCAACATATGTAAAAGTAGGGAAAGCGTTAGACTTTGGAGGGGTTACAATTACTATTCCCATTTCAATCTAAGCAATAGTAGGCAAAGTTTTAGACTATGGAGGGGTCAGAGTTACTATTTCAAATCAAATCTCAACAACAGTAGAGTAAGTGTTGGACTTTAGAGGAGTCAGATATAATAACCCCACTCCAACAGGAGAAAAACTAGGGAAAGTGTTAGACTTTGGAGAGGCTAGATTTATTATTCCCACTCCAACGTAAGCAAAAGAAGAAAAATATTGGAATTTGGAGAGGTTAGAGAAGATTAAATGGGGAAATCAAATAACACATAAAATTCAAAAGCATTAATATTACATTGTTTTTAAACAATTACAAATAATAAATAAAGTGAATTAATACATTTTAATAAAAAATGAAACTCATCATCAATTAGAGATAAAAAATTAACTATACCTTAAATACATTAATTTACATAATATTTATCAATTAAATAATTGCATTTCATATACAATGATATATTTTTTCAAAATGAAACATTAAACAACTCAGTCTTATCTTCTGCTCCAAAACTAATAATTTGCAATTAAATTAAGAAAAATCATAATCAAAATGTACAACTTATACTAGAACAAATTCACACAAATTTTAATCCAATAAAAATAACTTAAAATGGCAAAATAATAACATTTAATAATGTAAATAAAAACAATATTTTATGACCTATAGTGAAGATAATTATATTATAACCTATATTTACAAAACAATATTAAATACCTCAACAAAATGAGATTCCTACCTAGATATGAAGTCCCACAATATTTTTGATATCACAGTATAATGGCCATAATATTTGTGACCCAGAATATTTTGGATTAGATACTTTGGTCGGTCACCAAGTGGCAATCAAAAGCAGAAAGTGGGCAGTGGAACTGCATGCACATGGCAGTAAATGTAAAAGGACTGGTGCACATATTCTGAGAAGAGGAGATCACTTAACTGAAATGCTCCACCTTCTGATTGTCCACACCCCTTTGTGTGGTCTTTTAGTGCTGGACCATAATCCCTTCTGCATGAAGTAGTCTCACCAAACATCCCAGAACCTTGGTGAAGAACCATAAAAGTGACATCATGAACTCGAAATACCTGCCACACATGGCGATTCACAGTTAATTGCGGTAAGGTTTCCAAACTTGGACATGAAGATAGTCATCCTGCAGATCCAGATATAATACGAATGATTTCAGTTAGACCAACATTATCATCTATTGTAATGTTTCCACTTTCATCAGCATATTAGGGATACACAAGCTGATATTTTTCAAACCCAGCACCAGACAAATATCCCCTGTAAAGTTGGAACCCCCAAAATGCATTGAATGTAAACAGGTACTCCATTCCTCATTTGGCCCTGGAACTACAACCTTTTTTCAAGCACTCTTGATTGCCATCCAACAAACCCTGGCACCGAGCATGATGCCGCCGTACTGGAATGCATTCCGGTCCTGACTGCACAGAGAGATAGGTGATAGCTAACCTGTAGTCTCTGGAAACCACAGACAGGATTCATGGATTGTAAAAAGATTGACTTCAGAAATGCTTGAACCACCAATGTCAGCCCCTGACTGGAAAATCAGGAAGAGCGGTCTGCAGCTAGTCAGGAATCCCCATGCTTCTTCTGACACGTTATCTAGGACCAAGACTTGTCCTCTTTACAGCTGTAATTCTTTCTATATTTCCAAGCTACCTTTGAAGAACCTGAACCCACAGAACAAGAACCATAGTGATTGGGAATGAAACACCCAGTTGAACCCTGGCCTTGCCCTGGAATATTAATACAAATTTCCTGTTTTGAAAGGCCTTGCACATCATATGACCCAGGTCATCATCAAACAAGTATTACCTCCTAAAGGTGTATGATATGTAATGCCTTCTGATTGAGATCAGTGTACCAATCAAGAACCCAAATGTACCTTGTAGAAGCAACTCTGGAACCACTAGTGGCGGATCACTGTTAGTGTCAATTGCAACATGAGCAAGAACATCTATCTACTACTCCATCATTCTGAGTTCTTCAAAATAGTGCTGTCTATCCTACAAGTGATAAAATGAGCACTGAGAATCATGTTTTAGACATAATGTCACACGTGCCCCACACACCTCCGCTCTGAAATTTGTTTGCACCACCAGAGACTCTCTTAACTGCTGCACCTACCGTCTGATCCAATGAGTCTCAAGGTGTCTTGTCTTCAGAGGACATTGAAATTTGTCCACCAAATCCTGAAGCCTGAATTTTACAAGGACAGCATTTGCCAGCCCCAGCTCTCCCACATCCATGGGATACGCTGTGGTCATGAGTTTATGAATCACCACCATTTTAGTGTCCTGCCATTTCCTAAGGAATACACTTTTCTCACTTTTCAAATATGAACAGGAAGACCTGATGGAGATGTAAGTTCGTGCATGCCAGATAATGTCTCCACTCTGCACTGGAGGCACGTGCCACATCAAGATACCATTGGTGTCTCTTCCACATGGGCGAACCGGCTGAACCAAGTCCTTCCCCATAAAAAGTGATTGTGGGCCAACCTCCACTTCTCCCTCTATCTCTACCCCAGAGGAGGTCATACTTCTGCCCCTTTGGTTGGGCTCAACTGCCAGAACCACTGCTCTGCCAATCAGGTGTTGACATTCTGCATCAAAGTTAGCCACAGGACTCCCCCCATGTGTGTCAGAGTTGCTCCTGTGCCTGTTAGTGAAATGTGGTGACAAAGAAGAAAAGCGATAGTGGAACTTGCTGTAGTGCCCCCTCTACCATCCACAGATTTAACTGTGTATTTTCTGGACAGCATTGCAAACTCCAAACATCACAAGGTTTGAGGACAGGTCAACGGCACTTACCTGAAGTTGAGTGTAAAAGTGGCATTTCACATGATTGCGGTCAGCGCGGAGTCCATCTAAGTTCCTCCATCTGCCACCTGTCCTTCCACATCGATGGTCTGTCAATTGTCTGACCCTGTATCCTCGTGCTTGTGACGTCCTCAAGACCCAGGGAGATTGTCCATGGTGCCCTGAGTGCATTGCTTTTCCAACAGGTCTGGGTAACGTGGCAAGAAAACGGGGGAGAAAGCAGAAAATGATGAAGGCTCCACTAGTAATTATAGGAACAAGGGGAAAAGTGGAGTATGAATGGCAGTAAATAGGCCATTTTAAGAAAAGAAAGCTTCTGGGTTTGAAGCCAGGGGCATCAGTGTTCTGTTGGGAAGGCAGAATGCCTCGTACTGTTATCAGAATAACTACATCATATTACATTACATACGATGAATCCAGAGATCATTTACAAGCAGTGGTTATCCTGAAAATCTGGCGTGGCATCAGATATCCAGACTGACACTGTGCAATCCTTATTGAAAATATTTCACACACCAATTTAGGTTTCTTTTGCATAAAAATAAGGAATCTTACCAGGAATTAAATATCCGTTTTCTCCAAACCAAACAGCTGTTGCCAACTTCTCGATATATTATTTAGAATTGTGTGAAATTTGGGTAATTTACTTTTACATAATTTCTCTTGTGTCATTATGCAGAATGGCGCAATGGCATAATTTCGGGGGTTTTGTGTAAAAAGCCGAACCAAACATTGCTGAAATTATGTGAAGTATGCAACCATAATTTAAATTTCGATTCTGCCTGACATTACTCCACCCCTCAGTTTGTATTTCTTACATATGACTTCCTCATTAACCATTACTAACTCCAAATTCTTAGCATTTTCTTATGTTCCAGCAAACCCTTTTTAAGCGCCTGGTTTATATTTCGAATGCACAATTTTTCTCCGAATTAAATAGACTCATCATCTTCTGGATTTATAGCCCTCGGGGACTTAACACTTTATTACATACTGCCCATCACCGTCCTTCCTCCCAGACCATGGTCAAGACCTTGGGCCTCGCTTCATAAAATATGTGATCTGGCTCATGGGAATTGTAGTCTATTTAATCTTTCGTTAGACACGGAGGGGCTTGGTGATCAGACTGCTGCTGCACGTAAAACCATCACTAGGTCAGGGAGGGCGTCACACATGCCAATGGAGGCAGCTGGTGATTATGCTGTGTCAACATATTGCCCACGGAATGTTTATAATATGACATCCTTCTTGGTGCTCACCATACTCTAAGTGATAGGCGAGGCCTCGCATGCATTTGCATAGTGGAAGCTGTCGCTGAGGATGAGTTAAAAGGATGGACCTGGGCTCCGTCCTTGCATGCCACCATTAGCAAAGATTTGTAAAGGGAAGCAGGTCTCATTAATAATAATATACAAGATGCAGGAATTTTTTGAATCTTTATGAACGGCTGTTTGGGGGCTGGCCAGATTGTTGCATCCGAAGCAACACAAAAAAGGTTCAAGTTTCCTCTCAGCGACATACAAAACCTGTGACTGCCTTTCGACTTCGTCCATCTTACAACTATGTCCCCTGACATAGTTGTAATCGTGCATTGAAAGATCAGGACAAGTCCTTCCGGCCTCATGCTGCTTGTGGCTGGCTAATCAAAACTACAGGAAAAAAAGCAAATGGATGCAAAATATTATTATTATGTTTTTCCTAGAATCTGTCAAAAAACGGCCTTGGCATATGCATTTTAAATTGGTCGGGAAATGACTTGGCTGCAGACTTAATGAAGTGTTAATGCATGAAAATTCTCTCATTAAAAAGCAGCATTTCCAGGGCTTCTGATGGCTGTGAGCTGGACTCTGAACTGGGACCAATTAGGTATGCAAACTTTCCCAGAGACCTTTGCTTCTCTGCCTGTCAGAGGGTTTGTTTTAAAGACATTAGTTCTCTCTCTCTCTTTTTTAATACACTTTTTTTAAAGATGTAGCTAGAGGAATCTTGGTGGATAATTAAATCTTCTAGTATAAGAGCAAGCAGCGCCTGCTTCACAAGCAGTGGGCGTCCCTGCTCCAGTGTCAGTAGAGCACCGTAATGGAATTGAAAGTTAGACAGGTGAATATTAACAAACTTATTTTAATGTTAGGGTTTCTGGCTCAGAAGTTTTGGATTTTGAAGCGCTCTAATTAATAAGTATTACTATAGCCGAACTCAAGGAAACTTATTTTTTTTTAACTCGAAGGATTTTTGGCTGAGTTAGTCAGATTTTAAATCAGTTATCTGAAAAAATGTACATCGTGTTTGCAGTGTTAGTCGATACATTAACCCACGTTATGTACTTTTCACATACATCTGTCACTCTCAACTTCCCATGCCACACTCACATTACATGACACCTGAGGGAGCTCAACTGGCTCCACATGCACAAAGGAGCACAATTCCAACTCTTCACCCACACTTTCAAGGCACTACATAACACTAGCCCAGTATACCTCAACAATCGCATCTGCTTTTGCAAAACTTTCAGACACCTCCACTTCTACCGACTCCTACTTGTACACATCTCATGCAAACGAAAAAGCAAATCCGACTGTCAAGCCTTCTACATCACTCGTGAAAATTGGAATGACCTGCCGCCATGCATAAGACCCTCCTCCGTACTTCTTAACTTCCACAAGAAGCCGAAGACCTGGCTTTTCGAATAGTCCCAGTAGACCCTAGATTTAGCTAGTCTCGCACCTCTTATGCACCAGGATACCCTCCTGGTAGACAGCACACTGTACAACTCTGCGTAGCATTTCATATAGTATAAGATAACATAACATCTGCGCAGTAGCTGGCCATATAGCGGGTCATGTTTTGAGGATGTAATGATATGAGGAAAGTCATAGTTGCCATGTATGTCCAATGACTCACCAATTGTGTTAAATAGCTCATATACTGTAGTCAGTCACAGTCAGTGGCGGCCTCTCCGCTAAGGTGGAGGAGCGTTGCCCCACTGCTTTATGCATTGTAAAAAAAAGGAAAAATAAAATGATAATAACTCGAGGTTATTATCATTTTATTTTTTCCCGTTCCGGTGCCTTTGTGGGGCGGGGCTGCTCTCACAGCAGGGGGAGGAGTGGTTTGCACTCCCTATGTGAGCATGAGTGATTGACCAGCCCTCTCAGGCTGGCCAAACAGTGGTGCGCACAAAGCATGTTCTCTATGCAGGCTGCATTACAGCCTGCGTGGAGAACATGTTGACTCCTCCAGCCCCTGGCTGAGCGCTGTGTCACAGCGCTTAGACCAACCACAATGCTGCATTGCAGTGTTGTGATTGGCTGCGGGGAGCGTGGGAGCCCTGGTGCTTCTTTTTTCCCAGGAAGAGGACATGGGAGAGGCGGTGGCGGATGGCCAGAAGGCCAACCAGGAGGTAACTGATTTGTTTTTTAAACAGACCCCCTCACCCCGCCACTGCTACTTCCGGGTAGCAGCTGCCACTGGTCACAGTGTTCAATTTGTGCCTGTGGTTGCAGGTGGTGATCATTGACACTTATTTTTGGCAGCTGGGCTTATTTTTATCCTCAGACTTTGAGCCACAGCAAGTAAGAGAAAGGCAGAAAAGAAAAAAATAAAGAAGAGAAAGCTATGAAAATAGTGAGAAAGAGAGAAAGCAGGAATGACAAAGAACCTGTAACAGTGTGAGACAAGAAGGTGGTGGTGGTAGGGAAGGGCAAGACATGAGGTAGAATAAAGGATAGGCAGCTTTGGTATCCACAAAACTGTGCATTTGAGAGAAAAAGGTTGTGCCCCAAAACTTTTTTTTGTTTTTATATATTAAGCAGTGATGTTTGTAGCTGCCCAACAAGGCCCTTGGTGGAGACAGTGTGGTGTCTGTACACACATGAAAGACACAAGAATCCCAAACTGAAGATGGTTTATTCCAATGGCTTGAACAGCACACTGACTTTCCCTGGTGAAGATCCCAGAAATTAGTCTCAACTCCTTTGAAATCTGGAATCACCATGAAGTGACACGGGAACCAATGTCCCAAAAGAACACCCACTTGCTAAAGAGACAATAGATATCATGACAAAGCTCATGTACAATACATAATATAATCACAGCACATAAGACTCCACCCCCTTGAACAACACCCCAAAACAAAATTAACTTTAAGGCAAAACAAAGTCAGTCCAACAGGGAACCAAAACCGGCCCTGGCAAAGTGCTCGGCCGGCCCCATCGGGGCTTGGGGGGGCCGCCGAGCTCTTTGCCACGGCCGGTTTTCGGCCGATTTTGTTACAGGGTCGATTTTGCAGCTATGCTGCAAAAACAGCCCTGTAACAAATACGGCCCCCAGGGGCCCAAAACCGGCCCCCACCAGTGCGGCGCACCGGGGGATTGCCCGGTGCCCACTATGGCCAGTCCGGACCTGCAGTCCAATAACTAGGCATACAATCCTGTCTTTTATGTCTGGTTACGGATGTATGACGTTACTACGCCATCCATTACCCCGCAGTAGGTTACAACGCGGACGTTACATCGTCTGCATTGTTACCACGGAGGGCTTTACATCGCAAGTCGTTTCTACGACTTGCGCTAGGTGGCGCGCTGGACTTAGGAATAGTATAAATTACTATTCCTACACCAGTTAGCGCAACAGCAGGGAATGTGTTGGATTTAAAATCCAACATATTCCCTGGTGTTGTGTGCCATCTAGCGCAAGTCGTAGAAACGACTTGCGATGTAATGCCATGCGTGGTAACAACGTGGACGATGTAACGTCCGCGTTGTAACCTACCCGCGTGGTATTACCAGCGTTGTAAACGCTGTTTCCCCTGGTTATAGCTGACTTTTGAATATCCGACGTTTGATCATCCAAGGACTCTCCAATAAGATTCTCCCTAGCTTGTGAAAACCCATCTACCTCCACACGGCTGTTGCTATCACAACCAACTCCCAACCACCACTACGAGCCCACAGCAGTTTTACCAGTCACTGATTTCAGAGAATGATCACCAGACAGCTTGGGCTTGAGAGGTTAATTTGTCAATGAGACCTTACTCTCTCCATTAACCAAAACTACATTCCTCTTGCCCCACAATTTTCCACAAAGATGTTGTCGGGATTGCCGGTTCCAATCCCGGCGAACTACAAATATGGCCGCTGCTCACCCAGATGCATGCGCGGAGGGAGGTCAGGTGTGTTAAAGCCTAGCCTCCCTCGATTGATGACGTTTTGCGCTCTTCCTGACATCCCGCGAGACTCCACTTCAACTTACCTGAGTCCCCTGGACTCGGCTCCTCTTCGGTGGTTTCGGCACTCGGGCGGCATTTGCTCACAGGTCTCCCTTCACGGTGACATCGCGCCTGCAGCTCTCCCTCAGTGGCGCTCCTACGGCGGCTTCTCTCGGCGGTACTGGTTCCGGGTGGCATTCTCGGCGGCGTCTTCCTTATGAAGATTTTCTAGGAACCTGCAATATAACAAAAAAGGAAGGCATTCTAAGCTTTAACGGTAACAGCGCTCTTGTGCTGCTTTTTTATTTACTTAGTTTTGTGATTACTTACCTAATCCTGCTCCTGGCACTGTGAGGATCCGTCCCTTTTATCCTTCATGAACCTATGATAAAGAAAGAAGACATACTTGAAGACAAGGTTATTTTTTTGTTTGTTATGCAGTGGTGTCAAACTTCTAATTACCAAGCAAGACTTGACATAAGGTGGGATTTAACTTTTACACAGAAGATTACATGTAATTTGTTTCACAAGGTTTGTATTCCTTAGTATTGTTTTTTGTTTATTCCAGAATCTGATAGAAGTCTCACACATTACCAAGAGGAAGAGATATACAAATTTAGGTCTCATTAGTGCAATGTAGGAAACTATACCACAAGGAGACTGAAAGGGAGATACAGACTGAAGATTCCTGCATATTAACTCATACTCTGTACTTATTCCCTTCCCATAGCCTCGTGCCTCGTCCTGACGGGTCCTGTGTCACTGGGAGTATCGACGAGGGATCTCTACCCCTATTCCTTGTTTGGTTACCCTTCTTCCCCAGGTTACCATTGTCACTTTGACTTGGTTGGGTGCAATAGGTGGCTTAGGGAAGTTGTGGACTGTGCTTCATGTCCCTGACGTTCCTGCGAACAGACAGTGAATCCTGACAGATGTCATGTTTTGAGATCTTAACGACACATGTGGTTGTGTAAAATTTCGATCTAACCTTTTTAGTCCCCGGAGGTCTTTTAATTGCCACCAAATCCGTAACCTGGAAACACTCATCCTATAGCCTTTTGAGAGGATCTTGCATGGATTTGCTCTTAGCTTGCACCAACTCCACTTTGTCCCGTGCTTCATTTAAATCAAGCACCCCACCATCCGCTTGAGTATTGTCCAAAACCCAACTCAGGCACAACTCATTAGAAGCACGCCTCCCTTTCAGCAAAACAATCAGGGAAACACCTGTGGTAGAATGAGGAGTATTATGATAATTCCACAACCTCTTGCCCACCTCCACACAAACATTCAGACATGAAGCCAAAGCCAACTGAATGGTACCTTTCACCATTTAATTCTCTCTCTCCACCATATCATTCCCCATACCATTCCCTTGAGGGCTGTACAAGGCTACCTACAAATGCTTTATGACGAGCAAACCCCAAAACGTTATCATGCAGTCCAATTTAAATTGAACGCAGTTGTCAGATATTAAAAACTTGGGGATTCTTTTCCTCTGAAACACGATTTTCAAGAAGTCAATCACACCCTTGGTTTTAGGTTCCCTCAGAAATTTGCACTCAGCCCACTTGGAATGATGGTTAACTATAACCAAATCATAAACAACCGCAATGGACCGCACTCCGCTAGCTCCTCCTCCGGGTCGCCCCAAGGGAAGCTGGTACATGAAGTTCTTGAGTGGTTCACCCCAGTGGGTGCAAGTAAGTACTTGTTGAACTGATGATCTCGGATGGAGTTCTTGAGTGGTTCACCTCAGTGGGTGCAAGTAAGTACTTGTTGAACTGATGATCTCTAGACCCGATACATGTCCCGGGTTTTAAAATATCGCCCGAGACATGGCTCGGGTTTCGGGATAACTTCCCTCCTCAGTAGAGAAAATAGTTAGGGGTGGAAGAGAGGGCCGCCAAGCAACCGTCAAGGGCCAAAGTGCCCGCACAGGCACGCAGGTGCGTCGTCCAGGAGCTCGTCAGCTCAAAGCTCGAGGGAGCCATTTTTATAAACAACCGCAATGGACCGCACTCCGCTAGCTCCTCCTCCGGGTCGCCCCAAGGGAAGCTGGTACATGAAGTTCTTGAGTGGTTCACCCCAGTGGGTGCAAGTAAGTACTTGTTGAACTGATGATCTCGGATGGAGTTCTTGAGTGGTTCATCCCAGTGGGTGCAAGTAAGTACTTGTTGAACTGATGATCTCTAGACCCGATACATGTCCCGGGTTTTAAAATATCGCCCGAGACATGGCTCGGGTTTCGGGATAACTTCCCTCCTCAGTAGAGAAAATAGTTAGGGGTGGAAGAGAGGGCCGCCAAGCAACCGTCAAGGGCCAAAGTGCCCGCACAGGCACGCAGGTGCGTCGTCCAGGAGCTCGTCAGCTCAAAGCTCGAGGGAGCCATTTTTATAAACAACCGCAATGGACCGCACTCCGCTAGCTCCTCCTCCGGGTCGCCCCAAGGGAAGCTGGTACATGAAGTTCTTGAGTGGTTCACCCCAGTGGGTGCAAGTAAGTACTTGTTGAACTGATGATCTCGGATGGAGTTCTTGAGTGGTTCACCCCAGTGGGTGCAAGTAAGTACTTGTTGAACTGATGATCTCTAGACCCGATACATGTCCCGGGTTTTAAAATATCGCCCGAGACATGGCTCGGGTTTCGGGATAACTTCCCTCCTCAGTAGAGAAAATAGTTAGGGGTGGAAGAGAGGGCCGCCAAGCAACCGTCAAGGGCCAAAGTGCCCGCACAGGCACGCAGGTGCGTCGTCCAGGAGCTCGTCAGCTCAAAGCTCGAGGGAGCCATTTTTATAAACAACCGCAATGGACCGCACTCCGCTAGCTCCTCCTCCGGGTCGCCCCAAGGGAAGCTGGTACATGAAGTTCTTGAGTGGTTCACCCCAGTGGGTGCAAGTAAGTACTTGTTGAACTGATGATCTCGGATGGAGTTCTTGAGTGGTTCACCCCAGTGGGTGCAAGTAAGTACTTGTTGAACTGATGATCTCTAGACCCGATACATGTCCCGGGTTTTAAAATATCGCCCGAGACATGGCTCGGGTTTCGGGATAACTTCCCTCCTCAGTAGAGAAAATAGTTAGGGGTGGAAGAGAGGGCCGCCAAGCAACCGTCAAGGGCCAAAGTGCCCGCACAGGCACGCAGGTGCGTCGTCCAGGAGCTCGTCAGCTCAAAGCTCGAGGGAGCCATTTTTATAAACAACCGCAATGGACCGCACTCCGCTAGCTCCTCCTCCGGGTCGCCCCAAGGGAAGCTGGTACATGAAGTTCTTGAGTGGTTCACCCCAGTGGGTGCAAGTAAGTACTTGTTGAACTGATGATCTCGGATGGAGTTCTTGAGTGGTTCACCCCAGTGGGTGCAAGTAAGTACTTCTTGAACTGATGATCTCTAGACCCGATACATGTCCCGGGTTTTAAAATATCGCCCGAGACATGGCTCGGGTTTCGGGATAACTTCCCTCCTCAGTAGAGAAAATAGTTAGGGGTGGAAGAGAGGGCCGCCAAGCAACCGTCAAGGGCCAAAGTGCCCGCACAGGCACGCAGGTGCGTCGTCCAGGAGCTCGTCAGCTCAAAGCTCGAGGGAGCCATTTTTATAAACAACCGCAATGGACCGCACTCCGCTAGCTCCTCCTCCGGGTCGCCCCAAGGGAAGCTGGTACATGAAGTTCTTGAGTGGTTCACCCCAGTGGGTGCAAGTAAGTACTTGTTGAACTGATGATCTCGGATGGAGTTCTTGAGTGGTTCACCCCAGTGGGTGCAAGTAAGTACTTGTTGAACTGATGATCTCTAGACCCGATACATGTCCCGGGTTTTAAAATATCGCCCGAGACATGGCTCGGGTTTCGGGATAACTTCCCTCCTCAGTAGAGAAAATAGTTAGGGGTGGAAGAGAGGGCCGCCAAGCAACCGTCAAGGGCCAAAGTGCCCGCACAGGCACGCAGGTGCGTCGTCCAGGAGCTCGTCAGCTCAAAGCTCGAGGGAGCCATTTTTATAAACAACCGCAATGGACCGCACTCCGCTAGCTCCTCCTCCGGGTCGCCCCAAGGGAAGCTGGTACATGAAGTTCTTGAGTGGTTCACCCCAGTGGGTGCAAGTAAGTACTTGTTGAACTGATGATCTCGGATGGAGTTCTTGAGTGGTTCACCCCAGTGGGTGCAAGTAAGTACTTGTTGAACTGATGATCTCTAGACCCGATACATGTCCCGGGTTTTAAAATATCGCCCGAGAAATGGCTCGGGTTTCGGGATAACTTCCCTCCTCAGTAGAGAAAATAGTTAGGGGTGGAAGAGAGGGCCGCCAAGCAACCGTCAAGGGCCAAAGTGCCCGCACAGGCACGCAGGTGCGTCGTCCAGGAGCTCGTCAGCTCAAAGCTCGAGGGAGCCATTTTTATAAACAACCGCAATGGACCGCACTCCGCTAGCTCCTCCTCCGGGTCGCCCCAAGGGAAGCTGGTACATGAAGTTCTTGAGTGGTTCACCCCAGTGGGTGCAAGTAAGTACTTGTTGAACTGATGATCTCGGATGGAGTTCTTGAGTGGTTCACCCCAGTGGGTGCAAGTAAGTACTTGTTGAACTGATGATCTCTAGACCCGATACATGTCCCGGGTTTTAAAATATCGCCCGAGACATGGCTCGGGTTTCGGGATAACTTCCCTCCTCAGTAGAGAAAATAGTTAGGGGTGGAAGAGAGGGCCGCCAAGCAACCGTCAAGGGCCAAAGTGCCCGCACAGGCACGCAGGTGCGTCGTCCAGGAGCTCGTCAGCTCAAAGCTCGAGGGAGCCATTTTTATAAACAACCGCAATGGACCGCACTCCGCTAGCTCCTCCTCCGGGTCGCCCCAAGGGAAGCTGGTACATGAAGTTCTTGAGTGGTTCACCCCAGTGGGTGCAAGTAAGTACTTGTTGAACTGATGATCTCGGATGGAGTTCTTGAGTGGTTCACCCCAGTGGGTGCAAGTAAGTACTTGTTGAACTGATGATCTCTAGACCCGATACATGTCCCGGGTTTTAAAATATCGCCCGAGACATGGCTCGGGTTTCGGGATAACTTCCCTCCTCAGTAGAGAAAATAGTTAGGGGTGGAAGAGAGGGCCGCCAAGCAACCGTCAAGGGCCAAAGTGCCCGCACAGGCATTATATTTCTATATACTCGTGGCGTAGGCATACTCACCGTAGCCACTACACTATCCAGAATCCTTTGGGGTTATTTGCAGCATGACGAGCAGTGTCGCGACCCATTTACGTAAATTACTAATAGCTCATTCGAGCGACTTTGGCTGACGAGCCCGGTGTCTGCACCTGCGCGCCTTGGAAGGTTTTTTACCTATATATATGGCAGTCATCGGCACCCCGCATACCTACCTGCTCCCTGCTGACGAGAGGCAATTACCTCGAAACACGTGTCCAGGGATGGCATTATATTTCTATATACTCGTGGCGTAGGCGTACTCACCGTAGCCACTACACTATCCAGAATCCTTTGGGGTTATTTGCAGCATGACGAGCAGTGTCGCGACCCATTTACGTAAATTACTAATAGCTCATTCGAGCGACTTTGGCTGACGAGCCCGGTGTCTGCACCTGCGCGCCTTGGAAGGTATTTTACCTATATATATGGCAGTCATCGGCACCCCGCATACCTACCTGCTCCCTGCTGACGAGAGGCAATTACCTCGAAACACGTGTCCAGGGATGGCATTATATTTCTATATACTCGTGGCGTAGGCGTACTCACCGTAGCCACTACACTATCCAGAATCCTTTGGGGTTATTTGCAGCATGACGAGCAGTGTCGCGACCCATTTACGTAAATTACTAATAGCTCATTCGAGCGACTTTGGCTGACGAGCCCGGTGTCTGCACCTGCGCGCCTTGGAAGGTATTTTACCTATATATATGGCAGTCATCGGCACCCCGCATACCTACCTGCTCCCTGCTGACGAGAGGCAATTACCTCGAAACACGTGTCCAGGGATGGCATTATATTTCTATATACTCGTGGCGTAGGCGTACTCACCGTAGCCACTACACTATCCAGAATCCTTTGGGGTTATTTGCAGCATGACGAGCAGTGTCGCGACCCATTTACGTAAATTACTAATAGCTCATTCGAGCGACTTTGGCTGACGAGCCCGGTGTCTGCACCTGCGCGCCTTGGAAGGTATTTTACCTATATATATGGCAGTCATCGGCACCCCGCATACCTACCTGCTCCCTGCTGACGAGAGGCAATTACCTCGAAACACGTGTCCAGGGATGGCATTATATTTCTATATACTCGTGGCGTAGGCGTACTCACCGTAGCCACTACACTATCCAGAATCCTTTGGGGTTATTTGCAGCATGACGAGCAGTGTCGCGACCCATTTACGTAAATTACTAATAGCTCATTCGAGCGACTTTGGCTGACGAGCCCGGTGTCTGCACCTGCGCGCCTTGGAAGGTATTTTACCTATATATATGGCAGTCATCGGCACCCCGCATACCTACCTGCTCCCTGCTGACGAGAGGCAATTACCTCGAAACACGTGTCCAGGGATGGCATTATATTTCTATATACTCATGGCGTAGGCGTACTCACCGTAGCCACTACACTATCCAGAATCCTTTGGGGTTATTTGCAGCATGACGAGCAGTGTCGCGACCCATTTACGTAAATTATAACCAAATCATATCTCGCCTTTCCTGCAGTTTGCGCAAAGGTCCAATGAAACCTAGCCCCAATTTTAAGCAAGGTCTCTTACGAAATTCCATCGCCGGGAACAATGGGGTGTTGTGCAGGTGAAAGGACCTCTCTGGCCATGAGCATTCTTCACAGGAGGTTGTAAAAGTTTTCAACTTCCACATCCATACCTAGCTAACCAAGCCTTTTCTAAGGGCATGTCATACCTGCATGCCACATATGAACCAATACAATCAAGCACAATTTCAATACAGCCGAATCAGTTTCCTCCTAACAACAAATCCAATAGTCAGCTCTTCTTTCAACTTCTTTTCTTTAAGTAGATAAACAAGGGGTTTGTGATCTGTCACCAAAGAAAATGTCCAACCCCACAAATGCGTGGCGAAGTGCTTAGTAGCCCGCACACACGCCAGCTCCTCTCTCTCAATAGTACTGTAATGTTGTTCTGACTGAGACAAAGAGAGACCATGATGGGAAAGCAATGGTGTATTCTTTACCCCCTTGAAATTGACTTAGAACAGCTCCCAAACACACTGCGCTGGTATCTATCATCACTCCATAAAGGACATCATCTCTAAAGGGATGGAGAGTGTGAACATTGACACCCAAATGTAAAAGATTTTGAAAGACATATACTCCTCATTTTCCATCTTGAATTTGGCTCTGCTTCTTAACAGCATTCTTAAGGGCTCAGTTTGGAGAGCAAAATTGTCCACAAAATAGGAATAGTACTCACATAACCCCAAAAAAATCACAATTGATCCTTATCCTTGGGAGTAGCACAATCTTTAATGGCCTTAAACAAACCCGACTTCAGTTTGATGCCATCTGCTGAAATCTAACGTACTCCACATCTCTCACCAAAAATGTAAATTTTCTCTTCTAGACAATAAAGCCTCTGTTATATATAACACAAAACACATTGCCAAGTATGTGCAATTGTTCCTTTTCTGGCTCAGTAAATATAAGAATTTCATCTTGATAAGCTAGAACACTACCAATGTCACAAAATAAATTGTACAACAACTTCTGGAAGACCAACGCTGCTGATGCCAGTTCAAATGGCATGCATAAGAATCTAAATTCACCAAAGGGGGTTTTAAAAGTAGTAAGGAATTTCAAGACTTCACTGTGTGCCACATGGTGATAGGCTGATCTGAAATCTAATGTTGAAAACACTTAAGTCTTGCCTATCTGTGCTTGCATATCCCGAATATTTGGGAGGGGCAAACAGTCCACTAAGATGTTCTCATTTATGGGCCTATGGTCCACACACACAGCCTCAAATACCCTGTCTTTTTCTTCACTACCACTATAGGAGAAATCCATGATGACGAGTCAACCGGTTCTATGACCCCCTCCTTACATAGCATGTAGCATGTCTAAGTGTTCTCACAATTCCTCCCTGATGCTAGAAGGCACATTTTTTTTACTTTATGTACCGAAGGAATGGCTTGATCATTTACGATTATCCTTTGTTCAACACCCTTCACTGTGTCCAGTTTGTCTTCAAACAAAGCCTTATGTTGATCCAATAACACAACTAAGAACTTATCCTGATAATTCCTCACATCAACCAAAGAAATGTGTCATGATGTACCTGGCCTGAGAACGATCCCAAATTCCCCTTGATCACTGCATCCTAATATGTTGCAACCCCTCTTTGCTACATATACCTTTGTGAAAATCTCTCAGCCCTTGTACGTTATCTTCTCCTGGAAATATCCTAACATGTCAATTGAGAACCCTCTGAAGGCAGCAGTGCAACTATCAGGTGGAAATAAATTTACATTACTCCATTTCTTCAAGTACAAGTCATCAGTAACAAAAGTTACAGGGGACCCTGAATCTAAATTGATTTGAACTTGTACATCACCAATATTTAGAGTGCATTTCGGATCCTCACCATTACTACAAACTTGCAGATAAAACCATCTTGATAGATAGCACCACTCTGCTAAGAGCGCTTGTACTTCTTTCATTCTCAAGACCAGAATATGACATTTGTCCATCGACTAACGCCACTTTTTGGGAAGCTTTACATACTGTTGCAAAATGGCAAACATTTTTGCATTTTAAACAAGCTTTCCCTAAAGCAGGACACACTTTAGCATTAGCTAAGTGAGTCTTTAAACCACATCTATAACACATATTATTGAAAGGGACACCACCCATGCCCATTTTCCTCCAAACAACAGGTGACAAAACATGATACTGTGGGGCATATTCTCAAGGACTCATCGCCGAGTTAGCAGCACTTTATTGCAGCCAAAGTGGCGATAAATATATCGCACCATTCACAAGCTGGTGCTAACAGCCGACATCACCAGTTTTCCTGCGATAGCAGCCGCAAAAAACATCACAACAGATGACACCGGCAACTAACGCTAATGAGATGCAGAGTAGGCGTTCCCGTGAAAAATACCGCGACAACACCACTTCGCAACATTCTCAACGACCAGCCAGATCTGCGATGAGATCACAAAACATGCAATAAGGCGCGTTAGCAGCAGGGATTTAATACCTGCTCCAACCTGGTGTTAAGTAGGGCGACTACCTGCAAAATGAAAGGGAGCCCAGCCTGGAGCCACACCTGAAGAACAACCGATGCCATGGAGCTACTGATCATGCAGCTCGGACACCCAAGAGGGCCACACCACCCACCCTCACCATCCACCCTCACCACCCCCAGGCCCTCCACCCCCCCGGACCTCTCCCTGCCCCCCCAGCCCAGAGGCAGCACGGACAGAGACAGCAGACCTTCAGAAAACGCACCAGCCTCACAGACTTACCACCAGAGGATGTCATTGCACACTACAGGCTCAAAAGCACAACCATCCTCCGCATCCTGACCATCATTGCCCACAGGCTGACGGTACCAACACAGCGGAAAACCAACATCCCTCCGCAGACAAAGCTGCTGGCTGTGCTGCACCTGTTGGCCTCAGGGACCTTACAAACAACTGCCAGAGTCGGAGGAGTTTCACAGCCAGCCCTATCCAAGTTCCTCACACTTGTCTTGGATACCATCATCAGCTTGGTACCCCAGTACCTTCACTTACCACACACTGCGCAGGAACAGCTGAAAACCAAGCAAGGCTTCTACACCATAGCTGGCTTCCCGCACGTGAAGGGGGCAATCAACTGCACACATGTACTCCTCGTTCCCCCTGCCGCCACCACACACAATTACCACAACCGGAAGCACACGCATTCCATCAATGTGCAGGCAATAGTGGACCACCGGGGACTCTTCACCAATGTCGTCGCCAACTACCCAGGCAGTGTGCATGATTCCTTCATCTTCCGACAGTCCATCATCAACCTTCGCTTTAAGGCTGGCACCTATGGCAATGCATTGCTGGTTGGTAAGTACCAAATGAACACACCACACACCTCAACTCCACAATCATGCAACTCACAACTCTGAGAATGCACACGTTACAAACTCACATACAACATGCCAAACAAAATGCCCACCTACCAGACACAACAGTACAGTTTACTGTGATAACCTGGGCTAGCCATGTACATGAGCCATCAATGGCATGGCACCTCAGCCACACAATAGCAGAATGTGGGGAGAGGTGTGAACCAGGAATGTGCGAAGGAGTCAAATGACACATGAATGTGAATATACACAATGCCAAGTGTGGCGTGGATGTGCTAGCCAGACTGCAGTATGCAGACCACAGACATGCCTATGTCGACATATACTGCTGGTGTTTGGAGTGGAGTGAACAGTGGACGCAACTATGTTACCCCAGGCAGCGGGGAAGGTCGCAGAAATATAGCTTGTTACGTCCCCCCCTGTAAGCGTGAGCGGAGTGGGCTGGCCCGGCGTACGCCAGGCCGGCGATGGGTGTGAATAAAAAGCCCGTTGATCTGGGCGTGGTTCTCTTCCGGAATGGCCAACGTGTCTGCCAGGGCGGTGCCTCCCAGCCCACCACGAGGCCGACACAGTGAGCATCGGTACCTGCGATCATGTGCGCATGCTGCACCCCAGGCCGCAGGTCTCCAGACCCGTCTTGGCCGCCCCTGCGCAACCAGGCCACACAGTTCACCTGCCGACACCGGCATGTGTCAAAAAGGGCCCACTATGTGCCTGTTCAAGATCCAAGCCCGAGGCCTGCGACCTTGACAGGCTCCCCAGACCATCACAGCCTCTGTGACACAGGCCCCCAGCACTCCTTTCTCGTTGAGGTACTCCACCGCCTACACTGCGATCAAGTAGATCACACATTTGGATCTGAGTCTTGATCATACAATGGCAGAGTACATATTTTATGGCAGATTTTATATCACTGTACTCCCTTCGATGTGGTGCCACCAACTCTATGCATAGCATTCCAACGACAGCTGTCTGTGGGCCCTTGCTGAATACAGCCTTCGGCCTACACTGCGGTCCAGCACCGTGTGGTCACATGTGTACTGCCTACACTGTGGTGCAGCAGGCCTCACAACAATCCAATCCAGTCTGTACCAGGCAGGACACAGCATCATCGCAGGATGCACACACGCTCAGCTCTGGTGCTTCTTCCTCCATCAACCATAAATCATCACCACATGCCATTCCAACGTCGTGTGTGAGAGTTCCAGGAGGAGCTGGCTGGAGAGCGGTTGGCCCGCGATGACCGCTGCCTCCAGCCTACACTGCGGTCAAGTAGATCACACATTTGGAACTGAGTCTTGATTTGTTCATGGCAGAGTTCACATCAATGTACGCAAGGAGAGGAGTATGAGGAAGACGCCTTTCAGTCCAGAGGAAAAAAGGATCATCGTTTCGGAGGTGATCGAACACTACCAACAACTGCCCTGGTGCCACTAACTCTGTGCATCGCAAGCCAATTACACGTGACTGTGGGCCCCTGCTGACCGCTGCCTCTAACCTACACTGCGGTCAAGTATGTCACACATTTGGAACTGAGTCTTGATTTATTTATGGCAGAGTTTATTTCATTGCACAGGCCTCACTGCAGACTGCATCCCCTTCCATCTCTGGTGCCACTAACTCTGTGCCCCGAAATTCATGGACACTCTCTGGTTGAATTTTTGTGGCGTCTGAGTCTATGGCCTGGGGGTTGTCTTCATCATCATGTAACTGATACTGACTTGGTGTTAAGAATGAGTCTGTAGCATTCATCTCCTCCATATTGCCTGTTTCTGCTTGGTTCTACACTCTGCATCATGCCCTGGAATAACACCTTCCACTGTCCCCCGAAACACTCCACGACATTCACCTTGGACATCAACGAGGACCTGCTCAGCTCTTGTGGCCCTACCTCAGTGCACCGCAAGTCACCATCCCATGCCGGTGTGCCTGTGCCGGCCGCAGTGCATCCGGGGCCACTAACTCTGTGCAGCTCAAGTCATGGACCCTTGCTGTTTGAACTTTGAACTTCTGATTGTCTGATCACTGTTGTAGTTGTTGCCAGCACCAACCACTCCTTGAGGGCTGGTTTACACTCACCCCACACCCATCCAGCACAGGCGTCAATGGACATGTGACCCTGGCAATAAAAGGGGCCGGGCGCACGTGCTCATAGCCAGTTCTGCAAACTATCTAAGTGAGTCCGTGTGGTCATTATGTATGCATGAAGGCCACCGGGGCTCTGGGCGTGGTTATATTTTTGCCCCTGCTGCTCTGTTTGGCAGCCCCTTATCCCTTTCAGGTGGTGTGCCTTTGACTTTTGTGCTTCTACAGTGCTGAGATGTAGCAGACTTGGGTGAATTGGGCTCTTGGTCGAGTTGTGACTGTTGGGCATGGTTTGCCCGCAGATGTGTTGAGGACGTCAGGGGTTGTTTGTGCATGTGGATGTGTCAGAGTGTGACCTGCTCCTTTATGGATGTGGTCCACACTCAGCCACCTCAGTGTCGTGGCGTGCAAAATGTCATGCTGATTGGCCTGCAGCCATGTTAATCGTCATGTAGTGTCACTTGTATTGTCAGTGTGGCTCACAAATACGCATCTTTGCTGGGTTTCTCATGTGTGCATGTGTAGGTGGTGAGATTGGTGATGAGTGGGGTCGGACCCCCTTGGGGACATGGGGTACAGGGGCCTACTTGGTGTTTGTATATGTGCTGCAGTGTGCCACGGGGATCAGGGACATACTCAGGAGTCATTGTGGGTGTGCCGTGTGCTCTACTGAATTGTGCATGTGTGCCATTGTGCCCCTCTCCCCCTGTGCCCCCAGTCCCTGGTCGGTACTCACCCTGTACTCACCCTGTTGATGTTGTGTCAGGTCATGTCGGGCAGTGTTCGGATCCACAATATCTGGCACCGTATCCCGACTGATGACTGTGGCCACCATTTTCTCCATGTCATCCAGCTGCTGTTGTGCCGCTGGACCCCCACCTCCATTGAGAGTTGCTGCTTTAATGTTGGCATAGAGTTTCTTCTTGGTTTTGCCCTTCACATCATTCCAGCGCCTCTTGACCTCTTCCATTGTCTTCCTCAATGCTGCAGCTGCATTCACATGGTCCAAGATGGTCTTACATATTTCCGTCTTTGTTGCCAATGACACGTTGGAGGTGCCGAACAGTTGTTGCTAGTGTTCTATCACCTCCTTAACGATGGTCCTGGTTTCCTGCGGACTGAACCGCGTCTTCCTCTTCCTCTTCTCCTTCGCCTTCCCCAACCCTGAGGTTCCTTGCTGGTCGTCCGCGGGGCTTATGGGGTTTGCGTGGTCCTCTGCAGTCGGTCTTGGTGCATCCATGGTGCTACGCAGTTTATTTATTTTTGCCTTTTTTTGTTCTGCTTTTGTAGTGCATTTTCCCGCATGATGCTGGTTTTCGCAGATTTTTGTATCGCGATTGCCACATCGCAACTTTTTGGGCGTTCGTGTTCGTTTCAAATTTTTTTGGCGTCGCGTTAGCTTTAACGCGGTCATTTGGCGCGTTATTGTGAGACTATCGCATGGTGCCACCGGGTTGAGAATACCACGTTAACACAGAGTTATTTTCCTGTGATAGACTACGTTATGCAAAGTTGCGTTAAGCTAATTTTGCGATAATTATCACACGTTCTTGAGAATATCCTTAGTTTTAGATAAAATAGCATTCACAGTTTCAACTACAATAACATGCTTAGATTTTTCAAATTCTTTAGACGCCATAATGGTTCTTCTTTGAATGCCTCCAGCAAATTCAAGTGTTTTGCTAATGGCTAGGGTTTCTGAAGCATAATAGCTTTTCCTGTAGTCTTCTATCAACGCAATTGACTACTATTTGGTCTCGTAGATTATTATCTAGATTACCCTCATAGTCACATGTGGAAGCTAATACTCTGAGTTCTTAAAGAAACCTATCAATAGGTTCATGATCCAGCTGATGACAAGTGAAAAACATGTGACGTTCCACTATGATGCTTGTGTCAATCTTAAAATGATGTTGTAGTCTTTTCACAGCTTCCAAATATACATCCATCTCGCCAGCCTCTTGCGAACACATTGGGAGGCGACCAAAGACCCTTTGACCTCTGCACTTAAACAGTTGTATAGGATGGCTTGTTTCCGAATAGGATCAAACTTAATTACATCCGTAGCAATTAAATAACTTTCAAACATTTTAAACTATTACTTCCATTTTATTTTCTGCTTTCCAGGTTCTGAAAGAAAAGAGACTGAACGATTTGCTGATGGCATACTGTGCAGAATGGCAAACAATAAGCCTGTAAGTAGCTAAGAGATTAACCAGTGTATACAATGCTGAAACATCGACTGAGAGAAAATGTGGCAAGAAACAATAGGAATGAGCTCAAGACTTCGACCAATGAGCACACACAAGGAGTTCAGTGAGAGCTGTCAACTCCAACATCCCCGAAGGCTGAGGGAAGGGCTAAAAGCAGATCGCCACAGCCGTGAGTAATATAAAATATGCGTTGGCCAACAGGAGAATAAGAGCTCTCGGAATAGGAGTGCACAATCCGAGACTGCGTCACGGCATTAATCTTGAGCTTGCCACAGCAGGTGCCGGTGAATGACTAATGAGGAGCGAGGCAGTTCGGAATTACTGCTGCGTCCGTACGCAATTGACGAGTAGCAAGTCAGTGCTTAACTGAGTATGAGGCAGGGTGCATAGCTACAGGCGGGGGTGATTTCCACTAAAAATTTCACGCCCTCGCAGAAATTGTGCTCGGTGGTGCAAATTAGGAACCAGAACTGCCTCGAGGTGGGCCCCGGGGGAAGCACAGTCACAGACTGGTCTTCCCCCGGGGTCATTCGCGCAGGGGAGGACCAGGCAGGGGCAAGGGGTGGGTATAAGAATGCAGGGGCGGAAGGGATCTTCCTCTTCCTGCATACTCGGCACCATCGGGAGGACTTAGTTAGAAAAGGCCACCCACCCACCCTGCAGTTACTAGGGTTCGGGAGTGGGGTTGGCGGAGCGTGCCAGTTTAGGACGGGCTGCAGGGTTGGCAATACTTTTGAGGGGTGGGGGTGTCAATAGCGGGCGCACCCATCCCTCGGGGGAGGGAGAGTGAATGATGGGGGGAGCTGGAGGCATGAGTGGAATGCTAGGTGATACCGGGGAGGATGCTAGGAGATCTGTGGAAATGGATGAAGAATGGAACGGGTCATGGAGTGGTAGGAGAAGTGAGTTCGGAGTGGGTGAAGAGAGGGAAGGAATGAAGAGTTGTTGTTGGGGGTTTGTTTATTGTTGTTGCTGTTATTTGATATTGATTATGTTGTGCAGCCTGGTCCTAATAAATGGCCTTTTACGGTTAAGGCACCAGAGTGGTCTGTTTATTGCGAGACTATTACTTGCACTGCAGTAACTCAGGTGTCCAACGATGCTCAGAGAAGATAAGTGCCGGCATGGATGGGAGATGGGAAAGTGTGCTGTTCGGCAACTAGGCAAAGTTCATCCTTGTCGACAATTCACGAGGTATTTGAACACACATGAAAGACGCAGAAAGCTTAAGTTAAAGAATGTTTAATCCAATGCCTTGAACAGCACACCACCGTCCCCTGTTGAAGTCTCCAGAAACCAGCCTCAACTCTTAAAATCTGGAATCACCGTCACGCGACACCAGAGCCAATGGTCAAAAGAACACACACTTGTTAAAGAGACAATCCATCCCATGAAACAGTTCATGTACAACACATAATATAATCACAGCACATAACAGGTAGATAGGTAGATAGGGTAACGCATGTCCGAGATCATGAAGGGAGTAATAAACAGATCAAGAGGTGCACTCAAGGCACTTAATGGAAGATATTAAGCAGCAGTGACACCTACTGGCCAGCCAAGGCTATCACGGGCAAAAGCCTGAAGGAAGCAGAAGCCTCATTACAGTGCTACGTGGAAGCCAAGGATGTTTCCACTCATCAGCACACTTTGGTATTGCAGAAGGGACTGCAGATGCGTGTGCGGCTCCTTCTATAATACGGAACACACATATTTTGTGCTAATGCTATCACAAATTCTCTCATGTGTGGCGTCATGCAAAAGAGGAAACACTTTGCCTTTGCACCAGCGCTGTTTCACAGACACTGAAGAAAAGTAGCTGGTGGGAGGCGCAATGCCTGCCTGTTTGCCACATAGAAATGACTCAAACACGAAGTGCAACCTAAAAGCTCCACTGGGAAGGGAGTTGCAGGGGTCAGAGGCAGTGCTTTAAATGGGCCATTACCCACCGGTACTGAGTACCGGCACTTCTTATTTTTATCCCTTCAAGTACTGGCACTTCTCCCCCACCAAGGAGAGTACCAGTACTCATGTCTTGTATATTGTTTACTACTGATTCTGCGGAGGCAGGGTGACGCCTGCCTCTATGATACAGTACTATGGTCAGCAAACTCAAATCCTATGTGAGAGATACTGGCCATTTTATCTCTAAAATTGAAAACACTCCATTTGATTCAGAAAAAGAGTTGCTAGTCACGTTGGACCTGGAAGCCTTATATACCAACATACCCCAGGATGGAGCGCTTTCTGTGATCCAAGAAATTTTGGCTAGGGAAACCGAAATCACTAATGCCCCTTTTATCATCCAATGCTTGAGAATTGTCCTAAATGAAAACTATTTTGAATTTGATAACAGCTATTTTCATCAAATACAGGGCGTAAGCATGGGGGCCTCTTGTGCCCCTAGCATCGCGTGTCTCTATATGGGGCAATTTGAACAGATTAACATCTACAACGAGCTTGCTCCTTTTTATGAAAATGTCCGAGTGTGGTCACGTTTCATCGATGACATCTTTTTCATTTGGAACGGCGACAACAGCCTCCTCGATGAATTTGTTGCTTGGCTGAATGCCGCCAACATCAATCTGAGATTTACGGAACATCACAGCAACCTGAAGGTGGAATTTCTGGATGTGTGGGTTCAACACAATCAAAACACAGTTTGTGTATCATTATATGTCAAACCCACTGCCAGAAATACTTTGGTACAATATGGTAGCTACCACCCTAGGAGTCAAAGGGACAGCATCCCCTTCAGTCAATTTCTCCGGATCCGGAGAAATTGCTCCCAACTGAAGGACTTTCTGACCCAGGCCGACATCCTCAAAGTAAAACTATTCAACCGAGGTTACCCCAACAAACTAATTAAGGACTCCTTTAAAAGAGCGAGATATTACAACAGAGAGTCCATGTTCGAACCCAAGGAGACTAACTCCCCTGACAAATTGGTTTGCGTTACTAAACATTCTAATATAAACCATCGAATAAGACAAGCCATAAACTCATCTTGGTACCTCCTAAACATCGGGAATGATGAAATCAAAATTCCCAAACCGTTGTTTGCTTTTCGCCACAACAAGAACCTTAAAAACTTTCTTGTTAAAGGGAAAATCATTGGGAAAAGGAACTCCCTCCAAACCGCCATCTCCGGACTAGAACCCATCAGGGGGAACCACCGCTGCGGGAACTGCCAAGCATGCCCCAATGCCCTAGTGGGGGACACCATTACTATCAACGGTCGTCTCATCAATCTCCCTGAGATGACCAATTGTCGGTCGTCCAATGTGATTTATATTGTCACATGCCCATGTGGCCTCATATACATCGGGGAGACAGGCCGTGAGGCTAGAATCAGGATGTGTGAACACAAATCCAACATCAGATTGAAAAATCTGCTGCTCCATTAGTCAATCATTGGCTGTCAGCTAATCACCGTGATATGGACCTTAAATGGTCCATCCTTGAGAAAATTCGTTCCTCTCCTGGTAGAGATCCCAACATCATCAGAAAGAAAAGAGAGATGTTCTGGATTTTCTATCTGGATGCTGCTCAACACGGGCTAAACGAGATCATTCAGTGGGAAAATGCCATAACTTAACTTGCTATTGTGCCGCCAGCCCGCCCCTTGTTTTTCCTTGGGGGGACCCTCTCTTCAAATTCCTCCGTATTGATTCACCCCTTATACTCCCTAAAATGTACCTTTTATGTACTATTACCATTCATTCTTTATATCCTGCTAGTTGGCAAGTACTTATTGCTATTCTTTTTCATGTCATTAAAACCTCATTCCAATATGGCCACGCTTTGCCTACTGGAATTCTGCAGATTTGTGGCGTTGTCCTCTTTCTGCTGCCCTGCTAGCTTACGTCACGCATCCCTCTATTGGCGGGAGACTCACCCTTGATCCTTTAAACTTGAAAGATTTCCCCGGACGAAACTGATCACAGACTCAAACCCGGCTGGATTTCGACGAACCCATGATGCTGCTCTAGCGAATCTGTAAGTTTATTGCTCTGGTTTTCCGCCGCGCCTCCTCAGATCCGACCTCTTAGGTGTCGGTTTACCTGTCTTAAGAATAGGCTCTTTTGACTGCCTCACGAGCGGCACAACCAAACCCAGAATGTATTTTTCTGGTGACTGTCTATATAATGCAATACCCAGCAATTTGCCCGTAATGTCAGTATTAACATCCCACCTTCGCGCTTAAGACTGCCCATCTTTATACATTCTGTTCCCTTATTTTTAGGAGACGAATTGGAGCCAGAAGCTTGTGCCATGTATTAATTCTTATATACTTAACTGGACGATTGAACTACCAGCCGATCTCGTATCACGATAGTACGGCGGTGTACCTCTAATACAGGTGGGTTGTCGCCAACTTCGTTTAGACCTATGCGAAAGGGAATCTTGTGTCTTCAACTATCAAGGGGCCCCCGGGCCCCCCTCCTCCCCCCCTCCCCCTCTCCCCCCCTCCCTCTTTTTCTCTTATCCTGACAACGCGTATCCATATTCTCATTACAGATTAACCTGCATCGATTGCTAGCAACTTTGAACTTGAGCTTACTTCTGCCCCCTAATCTGAAATGCATTAGCGAAAATCCGTTTTTTGCATATATGAGCATGTCGTCCAGATATCATCCGTCTGGTAGGTTTGGTTTTTTTCCCTCCCCCTTTTCTTGGATCTGACCCTCCCCGCACCCCCTCAGCCCTGCATATTACCTTTTGGTAAACTTAGTATAGATATCTCCAACGTTTTATGTGTTCCTTGTTCCCAACAGACCGCCTTGGTCCAGAGATGAACTATTAAATTGAGTCACTCCTTCCTTGATTGGCGTAACCTTGAACCTTTTGCTTTAGGGGTCCACGCCTCAATCCCAACACGTAAGAAAATCTATATCTATCGTATATGTGCTTTCTTTGCAGTGAATAGCAGCTAAATGGTCCGCTGTTTATCACAAATTGGTCTGTTTATTTTTTCTATTTATTTTTTCTATTTATTTTTTCCATTTTTTTCTAAATATTCTAATTGATTATTACTCCCTATCACTTTTATGTTTTTCCCTCTTTAGGAATTTATTATTTCGTTCTACTGTCGATGTATCTAATTTCTTAACTTGGAGGCGTCCTATACCTCTGTTCTCTATGGGTACCGATTGGACCCGATACTGAATCATGATATCCATATATGTGCACTATTTGAGCTGATCACTACTGAAAATGCATTATGTTTGATAATTATACTTGAGATTATTTGCACAATCTGTGTTTGTTATTTGTTGTATTTTTGTAATTCTTATGTATTTCCTTTTGGATTAAATTTAGGTATCACCCATGTCCCCCCCTGTTTATGTAATCTGTGCCCTGATGAAGGTGTGACCCCGGTCTGGGTCTTACACCGAAACGCGCGTTGGCGCCTGTACTTCTGGCATCTTGCTATTCCGTTCAATTGTGTGTTTACTACCTGGATGATACATCCGTTCAACTCCTACACGACCATTGTAATGGAACTTTGCCATGTTGATTGTTTTATGTTTATTGATTTGTCTTGAATGATTGTGGGTATGTCTGTGTTGAGTGTGGAGCGGGACATGTTGCTATTCTGAATATGTCAATACTGTGTATTGTGTTTCTTATTTGCTGATTTCCACTCATTTATTTTCAGCTTAAAAAAAAAGTAATTAAAGTATCCGATAATTTAAATTTTGTATTATATATAATGTGAAAAAAAGAATAAAATTAACCAGAAATGTATACCTTTGCATGTACCTTTATTAATTAATTCCTTGCATTTTTGTGATTCCAGTTCAAATCTAGTGTTTTCTTTGACCTAGGGACCTATGTTTTAGGCCCATCTATATATGTGAGAGAGTGGGATTCTCTTTTGATTGTACTGTGATCTTTATACCCCGCTGTTCCCGCTCTCTATCTGTCCGTTGGGGTGCCCCTTGCTTAATTGCCTGCCTCTATGATACTCTGACATCCAAAGTGCCCCTGTAGCCCTGTGCTGGGCCCCTGCGGAACCGCTCAACAGCAGCTCAGTTGCCTTATGTCTTGGAGGTGTAGGTGTCGAGAATTTCACCTTCACGCTGAGCTTCACAGAGCAGTGTCCATACCATTCAGACACTGCTCTGTCAATCACATTTACACCATGGTGCGCATTTGTGCACGCCCTGGAATCCAGGCGACCCACTGAGAGCTGCAACTAAGGAAGCCACGGGAGGTAAGGAGGTAAAAATGTCTCTTCATCCTGCGTGAGCCTTTTGTGTGAGTGTGTGACTGCTTGTGAGTGTTTAACAGCTTGTGTGTGCATTTACGTGTGAGATAAAGAGGAAGGTATAGAATCTGGATAGTCTACGAAGGTTTTTTAAAGAAAGTGTGCGGACTGCTTTGTATGTGCATGTATGGGCCTGTGTGAGTGTGTCCGCACACGAGGATTTGAGTACTAAGCCCAATGCCAATAAATAATAATAATCAGAGCCACTGTAATGCAGAATAGTTCTTGATTGTATTACTTCATTCTTTTGTAATTTGAATACTTGTTAACCCTGTCTGGGCATAGGTTGCACTTCAGTTTAGACATAGCAATAAGCAACAGCAAGGTGAGAAGTGAACATCTGGAAAGGGACTTCCACTGCGCAGCAGCACGTGTTGGTACCATTTTACTAACTTTTGAACTGTTTGAAGTAGAAACAATTTCTTTTGTTAAAAGCTGAAGATTATGCATCAGATGATGTGGCAAATGTGGCAGATCCATAGTTTATGTGAAAAGGAATTGCATAATTCTACATTCCTGACACTAACAGTGTGGTATCAAGAAGCTGCATTAGATAAGCAAGTATTGGCGAAGCCATTAGGTGTGGCCTTGGTAAAGCAGGTGCAATTGTTAATTCAAAAAAGATTATTGCACTAAATGCCACAAAAAAAAAAACATGCCCCTTTCATGTGGTGAGCTTCAGCATCCAAAACTGAATTCAAATAAAAAAAGATTTACCATTGCATATAATTTCACACTATCAGTGCGCCCAATCAGGCATGTGACTTAGAATTGTTTTATGGTTGGGGGGAGTTTTATACAGCAGGAACTAGACTCCAAGGTATTAGAGCACTTTATATGAGCACCAGTTGCGTTACAGATGGACACATCAATTTTTTTGCGCGGCACAGGAAGATTTATTGATTTGACGAGAATCATAGGATGTTGAGCATCTCTGTCGAGACTCGAACCCGGTTCTCCAGCTTCATGGTCAACTGCTCAAGTTGTTCGGCAACAGCCTCTCCTCAACTGGTTTCGAACCCCTTTTTAGTTTTAATACACATCACATGGAAGTATGATTCTTATAGGTGCAAGGAAAAGCTACATTGGCCCTAAATTACTGTAACCTGGAGACCTATTTTAAACAAACACAATGACTAAAAAATGGCTAAAAACTGGGAAGAAAAAAAGAATTGCCAAAGTAAAGTACTGGCCCACAAGCCTGGCAGTGAAGTGCACTTTTTAAGGCAAATTTGCCCATGTGATTAGGAAAAAGTTTGTGACTCACAGTGCAAGGTGGTTAGTTGCCTTCATGGGCCGATGCTTTACCCCATGCTATTTGTTGTGGTGAGTGGAAGCAGACTGTGAATGATAGCTGAACAGACCCAGGGATAAAGACGGTTGAGTAAAATTCCCCTTTACATGTGTATTTTTTATTTATGGAAATTAAATTCATTAGGCTGATGAGACAGCTAAAGCTGTCTCTGACCAAACATTAAAATGAAAAAATGGGTTAGCTGAGCTTCATTTTCCTCCAAGATCTGAAGAAGGACAGATCTGTGATGTTCTTTTGCTGCATTTATTGTTTTCTATTGTCCCGTGTTAAGATGAGAGAGGACTAGGGGAGTGTGTGTGTGTGTGTGTGCGCTGGATGGTGGGGGAGGGGACAGCAATTAATAGAATCTGGCATGGCTGCATAAAATTCAATAAAAGGGTTCAGTGGGTTGTAAGAAGGATCCTCTACTCTGCATTATCATTGTACCAATCTTTAAGATGGGGAATGGATGAATTGGGTATAAATCCAAGACACATCCAGCAAGCAGAGAGACTTGCAGAATCCGTCCGTTGTACTTAGTGAGTTCTTTCAGGCTGTCCTTTCAATGTAGGCTATACACTACCGCAAATTTATGAATCTGAAAAGGAAATGTGGGTTGTGAGCTGAGATTCCTTCTGTGCCAGAAGACACCACAAGCCAGTCAGTCTTGATTATTTGAGGCCTCAAACATATTTCCATGTATTACGTAGGATAGATAGAACCAGGGCCCTAGAAGTTCCTAGATGGACGGTGGCTTCAAGCAGAGGGTGGCAGATGCTAAGTATTTTAAAGCATGGTGGCAGTAATGCATGAATAGTAATACTGTTCAAAGAATGTAAAGTCATCTTTATGGATAACTGAGCTAAAATAGTTAGATGTACATAGCGTTACAAAGAATGTACCCTAGAATATTTATCTACTCACCTTCTGACACCAACTAACAACGATGTAAGAAGACCAGATGTGAGAGAGACACGATTACACATCGGCCTTCATGCTTGGCTGTGTCACGCCTGGGCTGATGGATTCATGACTCGTAAAGAGGGATCGTTGAGATGTTTGACATACCCCTCCCAGATGCTAAAAATGTTTGTCACTGATTCGTTTCCATAGTGCTTAAAAACCATGAACTAAAACAGGTCCCACCTATCACTGCCTCTACTTTGCTCCGCACACCCGCTGCAGACCCAGTATGACAGTGCTAAAATTAACATACTAAACTACCAATAGCCAGTACCCCACAGTGCTGAGATCTCATTGCATACAAGAGGAAATGAGGATGAGCCCTTTAAATGAGGATCTCTTGAAAACTATGGTGCTAAAGGAGGGGCGGTGCCCAGGACTGTACAAATACGGTCTGGTGTTACCTGGTTTAAAAGAAAAAAGTGGTAAAGCAGTAGTCTAGGAGTGTGCATGTTGAAGCTGCTATGCCAGGGTTTTCACCTGAAATCTCCTTTCATGTAGTAAATATAGGTGGAAGGACCATGACCACTTACATTACAGACCCCCAATGTATACATGTCATCATATTGGGAATACCTAAGAGTAATTAGAGAGATACATTTCAATGTTATTTTCTGTTAGCTTTCTTGAGAATGAAGGTAAAAGGATGAGAAAGTTAAAATATAATTTAAAGCTACAAGTCTCCCCTCTGTTTCACAAGTTTTTGCATGCATGCCATTATGAACTAAGTGCTATTACTCCTGAGCTCGTCCTGATCTTTTCGTGGTCTGTGTTCTCTGTGAGAAACAAGGTACAGAGCAAAGATCTGACATTCGAGAGGCAAGGTCTGATAGGGCTCAACCAGGACCCCACATCACTGGCACAAGATAGTACATTGGCGGCCCAACATCACTCAGTGCTGGCCTAAATCAGAGCAACGGCTCATGATCAGACAAGGAAGGTTTAAAAATCACACAGTGTTGAGCAGTGTGAACAGTGTGAAAACATTTCTGGCCAAAGGCCACACAGAATATGTCAAGATCACTGTAAGAGCAATAGGCTGCATATATATTTTAGTGGGTCATGACAGCAAAATGGCTATTAATTACTGTGGTATGTCACATGTGCAGAGGGAATCTGCACATGTGGGGAATTTGAGATTACTAACAAGGATAATGCAAGTACAAAATGAACACTCATCAGATGGAAGAAGTGCTGTTGTATCATATCCTACCACTAGCCCCGCCCCCTAGCCCCATCCACTAGCCACACCCCTAACTCAATTTGATGAGTGCCTGCACTTATTTTTTTCCATTTAAAGCACTGGTCAGAGGTACCACGTTAGGTATACCCCTCCAAACAGAGGCCGTCCCACCTCCCATGAATAAAAGTGCAACCATCTCAAAGCGCAGCCATGTCTTTCACTAATGCGTTTTGTTTGATATAAGGAGGCTCATGATTTCAGTCTGCGCTAGGCTCACCTGCTGAGGGTGTACCACACAGGTGTACTGTGCAGCTAACATAGAAAGCACCCCTGATACGCAATTCCATATTAAGCATTGGGCTAACTTGAAACCTAATGATAAGTTGCATTTTCTAGCTGAAGAGACCTGAAGGCACTCAATGCAACATATGGAACTTCTGGTCTAAAGGAAACCAGTTACTGCTGGATGTTTTTGAAAGCATTCGATAACTGGAGACTCTGATACAATTCAGAAAGGAATTGAAGACATTACACTTATAAAAGCACTACCAACCTACCCAATAGGAACCTACATATAGTCATGTGAACAACATTCTTATGCTTTGGAGCCATACCATAGGTACAGCACTGCTTTGCTTTCTTTATAGGTTTCCTTTACACAAATACCACTGCATACATGCACCTGCATGTGTCCCAGTGTTATTAAGATATGCAATGTGAATTCCAAAGGATTGCTGTGAAGACTACAAAAAGCTCTATCCCAATGCTCTTCCCTCTCCTGTCAGCAGAGTGAAGGGATCTTGTGGTTAAGCAGCAGCTGGACACTGCCTAATGAAAAAGCAAATGGGTTATTGATAGAACCTTGAGGCAAGCTCACTTTAGAGCAGATGTCAAGCAAAGATTTCACAGGTAGAGTGACTATATTACTTATTCCCTTAAGCCACAAGCAGGGCCAGCTTTAGGGAGGTGCAACCGGCGCGGCCGCACTGGGTGCTAACCTGGGAGGGTGGCTCTGACCTCAGGGGGGAGCTATGTTTAGCATCTTCACAGCCTGGGTATCTGCCAATGACCACACCACACACAAGGCTTAGTATTACACATCTTTATTCTGTTGCATGAACTCAACATTCTAAAACAAGCTTTCATAGTATTGCTCTCTGATGCCTATATCACAGCTCTACGGGGTCCATTAGGAACCAAAAGGGTTCAGACATAAAATATCAGATTGAGGTGACTTAGTTGTCATTGCTCTCCCGTACATCAAATTTACGCCTGTGGTCCAGTGAGGTGTTGAACAATAGCCTTGTAGGGTGAAATTCAACACAGCTCGCAAATTGAGCCTCTCAAGAGTTGTACACTATACTGCTATCTTTAGCATACTTATAGAACGCTCAACATGTCTGTTGGCCTGCGGCCACAAAGGTGTACTCTTCTGATGTTTCTGATGTTTTACGTTCAGACGCTCCAGAAAGTCTTTGAATTCACGACTGTTGAATGGCAGGCCAGTATCAGACTTTAAAAGGGCTGTAACGCCCCATGTTGCGAAAATGTAATCAAGTTTCTCAATGACTCACTCATGAGTTGTGGATGAGAGGTCCTCTATTAATGGAAATCAAGAGTAATCGATGGCTATTTTCACACATGCATGCTTAGGGAGTTCTGATATGAATTTGTAGAGAGGCAGTTACATAGACGACAGGTCTTGAGTTCCTTTTCAATACTCTCATCTAAATATGGAAACCAAACTCGATCTCAGAGAGCACTCTTGGTGGCAACAACACCACAATGTCCTTCATGAGAGACTTCCATTATCTTCTGTCTTAAACTCTCCAGAAGAAGGATTCTCGACCCTCACAATATAACTCCCTCCTGAGTTATAGACAGTTCATCTATAACATTTTTGTACTTTTGGTATTGACCACCATTGGTGAGCGGTCGAGCGTGTCAGTTCCACTACTGATGGGTAATTATATCTTTCAACTACAGCATGTCACTATCATAGCTAATGGCAGTGATGATCTGGCATAATGAACAATATGGCAGCTGGTGTATATTTGACTTTACTAAGAAATTAATGTGGGCTTCAGTCGTCTTGAATTGGGTACCTTGACCTTGGGTGGGCACTCTGGAAACGTAGTTAGCAGGGTTTTGCTCCTTCCCTGGATGATGTACAATGGTGTAATCATACTCTTGTCCCCACAATTTATTGTGACGAGTTATCTTGGATTTTGGATTGCCAAAGATTGTCAATAAATCTTTTTTTATTTTTTATTATTTGTTTATTAACAGGCCTGCAACATGTATGCACAAAGCCCCAAAACAGGAGTGCAGTACTACAATCCTCTCAAGTATCGATGCCAGCCAATTTTACCATGTTACATAAAGATTACGAAGTAAACAACAAACCCCCCCACCCAGCACTTGAACAGTGTGATAACATACAATTGTCGAGTTCAATAAGCCATGTGAGCACATATAAATGACAGTTCAGAAGAAGTAAAGTCCGAGTCCAATAAGTCCTGGCCAGGCACATAAGGGAAGAAATCATGTAGAGAAGTAAAAACAAATCACTCAGCAGGGTGGCTTAATAAATATACAGCCAGTGGAGCCCAAAAATCTTTGGGTCGTGAGGCCTCCAGCAACTCCTCTGCATACGCTTCCAGTTGTTCCTGGCAATATATTAAATTTCTGATCCATTTCATCACAGTGGGCGTGGATTTTGCGCAACAGCATCGCGCCACAGCACGCTTAACCAGCAGGGCTGAGACCGCAACCAGCCGCCTGCTGCAGGACTTAAGATACTTCCGTTACCCAGCAAGCACACCACCGGCTCACACTGCACACACTCCAGCACCACATCTGAAAGCACACTCATAACCTTAGCCCAAAATGCAGCTATCCCCACACAGCAATTAATAGAATCTGGCACTGCTGCATAAAATGCATTAAAAGGGTTCAGTAGGTTGTAAGAAGGATCCTCTGCTCTGTATTATCATTGTACCAATCTTTAAGATGGGGAATGGGTGAATTGGGTATGGATCCAAGACATATCCAGCAAGCAGAGAGACTTGCAGAATCCGTCCGTTGTACTTAGTGAGTTCTTTTAGGCTGTCCTTTCAATGTAGGCTACACACTCCTCCTAAATCATGAATCTGAAAAGGAAATCTGGATTGTGAGCTGAGATTCCTTCTGTGCCAGAAGACACCACAAGCCAGTCAGTCTTGATTATTTGAGGCCTCAAACATATTTCCATGTATTACGTAGGATAGATAGAACCAGGGCCCTAGAAGTTCCTAGATGACCGGTGGCTTCAAGCAGAGGGTGGCAGATGCTAAGTATTTTAAAGCGTGGTGGCAGTAATGCATAAATAGTAATACTGTTCAAAGAATGTAATGTCATCTTTATGGATAACTGAGCTAAAATAATTAGATGTACATAGCGTTACAAAGAATGTACCCTAGAATATTTATCTACTCACCTTCTGACACCAACTAACAGCGATGTAAGAAGACCAGATGTGAGAGAGACACGATAACACATCGGCCTTCATGCTTGGCTGTGTCACGCCTGGGCTGATGGATTCATGACTCGTAAACAGGGGTCGTTGAGATGTTTGACATACCCCTTCCAGATGCTAAAAATGTTTGTCATTGATTTGTTTCCATAGCGCTTAAAAACCATGAACTAAAATAGGTCCCACCTATCACTGCCTCTACTTTGCTCCGCACACCCGCTGCAGACCCAGTATGACAGTGCTCAAATTAACATACTAAACTACCAATAGCCAGTACCCCACAGTGCTGAGAGCTCATTGCATACAAGAGGAAATGAAGATGAGCCCTTTAAATGAGGATCTCTTGAAAACGATGGTGCTAAAGGAGGGACGGTGCCCAAGACTGTACAAATACGGTTTGGTGTTACCTGGTTTAAAAGAAAAAAGTGGTAAAGCAGTAGTCTAGGAGTGTGCATGTTGAAGCTGCTATGCCAGGGTTTTCCCCTGAACTCTCCTTTCATGTAGTAAATATAGGTGGAAGGACCATGACCATTTACATTACAGATCCCAATGTATACATGTCATCATATTGGGAATACCTAAGAGTAATTAGAGAGATACATTTCAACGTTATTTTCTGTTAGCTTTCTTGAGAATGAAGGTAAAAGGATGAGAAAGTTAAAATATAATTTAAAGCTACAAGTCGCCCCTCTGTTTCACAAGTTTTTGCATGCATGCCATTATGAACTAAGTGCTATTCTTCCTCAGCTCGTCCTGATCTTTTCGTGGTCTGTGTTCTCTGTGAGAAACAAGGTACAGAGCAAAGATCTGACATTCGAGAGGCAAGGTCTGATAGGGCTGAGCCAGGACCCCACATCACTGGCACAAGATAGTACATTGGCGGCCCAACATCACTCAGTGCTGGCCTAAATCAGAGCAACGGCTCATGATCAGACAAGGAAGGTTTAAAAATCACACAGTGTTGAGCAGTGTGAACAGTGTGAAAACATTTCTGGCCAAAGGCCACACAGAATATGTCAAGATCACTGTAAGAGCAATGGGCTGCATATATATTTTAGTGGGTCATGACAGCAAAATAGCTATTAATTACTGTGGTATGTCACATGTGCAGAGAGAATCTGCACATGTGGGGAATTTGAGATTACTAACAAGGATAATGCAAGTACAAAATGAACACTCATCAGATGGAAGAAGTGCTGTTGTATCATATCCTACCGCTAGCCCCACCCCCTAGCCCCGTCCACTAGCCACACCCCTAACTCAATTTGATGAGTACCTGCACTTATTTTTTTCCATTTAAAGCACTGGTCAGAGGTACCACGTTAGGTATACCCCTCCAAACAGAGGCCGTCCCACCTCCCATGAATAAAAGTGCAACCATCTCAAAGCGCTGCCATGTCTTTCACTAATGCATTTTGTTTGATATAAGGAGGCTCATGATTTCAGTCTGCGCTAGGCTCACCTGCTGAGGGTGTACCACACAGGTGTACTGTGCAGCTAACATAGAAAGCACCCCTGATACGCAATTCCATATTAAGCATTGGGCTAACTTGAAACCTAATGATAAGTTGCATTTTCTAGCTGAAGAGACCTGAAGGCACTCAATGCAACATATGGAACTTCTGGTCTAAAGGAAACCACTTACTGCTGGATGTTTTTGAAAGCATTCGATAACTGGAGACTCTGATACAATTCAGAAAGGAATTGAAGACATTACACTTATAAAAGCACTACCAACCTACCCAATAGGAACCTACATATAGTCATGTGAACAACATTCTTATGCTTTGGAGCCATACCATAGGCACAGCACTGCTTTGCTTTCTTTATAGGTTTCCTTTACACAAATACCACTGCATACATGCACCTGCATGTGTCCCAGTGTTATTAAGATATGCAATGTGAATTCCAAAGGATTGCTGTGAAGACTACAAAAAGCTCTATCCCAATGCTCTTCCCTCTCCTGTCAGCAGAGTGAAGGGATCTTGTGGTTAAGCAGCAGCTGGACACTGCCTAATGAAAAAGCAAATGGGTTATTGATAGAACCTTGAGGCAAGCTCACTTTAGAGCAGATGTCAAGCAAAGATTTCACAGGTAGAGTGATTATATTACCTATTCCCTTAAGCCACAAGCAGGGCCAGCTTTAGGGAGGTGCAACCGGCGCGGCCGCACTGGGTGCTAACCTGGGAGGGTGGCTCTGACCTCAGGGGGGAGCTATGTTTAGCATCTTCACAGCCTGGGTATCTGCCAATGACCACACCACACACAAGGCTTAGTATTACACACCTTTATTCTGTTGCATGAACTCAACATTCTAAAACAAGCTTTCATAGTATTGCGCTCTGATGCCTATATCACAGCTCTACGGGGTCCATTAGGAACCAAAAGGGTTCAGACATAAAATATCGCTTTCAGGTGACTTAGTTGTCATTGCTCTCCCGTACATCAAATTTACGCCTGTGGTCCAGTGAGGTGTTGAACAATAGCCTTGTAGGGTGAAATTCAACACAGCTCGCCAATTTAGCCTCTCAAGAGTTGTACACTATACTGCTATCTTTAGCATACTTATAGAACGCTCAACATGTCTGTTGGCTTGCGGCCACAAAGGTGTACTCTTCTGATGTTTCTGATGTTTTACGTTCAGACGCTCCAGAAAATCTTTGAATTCACGACTGTTGAATGGCAGGCCAGTATCAGACTTCAAAAGGGCTGTAACGCCCCATGTTGCGAAAATGTCATCAAGTTTCTCAATGACTCACTCATGAGTTGTGGATGAGAGGTCCTCTATTAAAAAAAAAAAATGAGTATTCATCTACAATTACCGTCAGATGATGTCCATTGCTGAGTGGACCAAAGAAATCGATGACTATTTTCACACATGCATGCTTAGGGAGTTCTGATATGAATTTGTAGAGAGGCAGTTACATAGATGACAGGTCTTGAGTTCCTATTCAATACTCTCATCTAAATATGGAAACCAAACTCGATCTCAGAGATCACTCTTGGTGGCAACAACACCACAATGTTCTTCATGAGAGACTTCCATTATCTTCTGTCTTAAACTCTCCAGAAGAAGGATTCTCGACCCTCACAGTATAACTCCCTCCTGAGTTATAGACAGTTTATCCATAACATTTTTGTACTTTTGGTAGTGACCAACATTGGTGAGCGGTCGAGGTTGTCAGTTCCACTACTGATGTGTAATTATATCTTTCAACTACAGCATGTCACTATCATAGCTAATGGCAGTGATTATCTGGCATAATGAACAATATGGCAGCTGGCATATATTTGACTTTACAATGAAATTAATGTGGGCTTCAGTCGTCTTGAATTGAGTACCTTGACCTAGTGTGGACACTCTGGAAACGTAGTTAGCAGGGTTTTGCTCCTTCCCTGGATGATGTACAATGGTGTAATCATACTCTTGTCCCCACAATTTATTGTGACGAGTTATCTTGGATTCTGGATTGCCAAAGATTGTCAATAAATCTTTTTTTGTTTTTTATTATTTGTTTATTAACAGGCCTGCAACATGTATGCACAAAGCCCCAAAACAGGAGTGCAGTACTACAATCCTCTCAAGTATCGATGCCAGCCAATTTTACCATGTTACATAAAGATTACGAAGTAAACAACAAACCCCCCACCCCACCCAGCACTTGAACAGTGTGATAACATACAATTGTCGAGTCCAATAAGCCATGTGAGCACATATAAATGACAGTTCAGAAGAAGTAAAGTCCGAGTCCAATAAGTCCTGGCCAGGCACATAAGGGAAGAAATCATGTAGAGAAGTAAAAACAAATCACTCAGCAGGGTGGCTTAATAAATATACAGTCAGTGGAGCCCAAAAATCTTTGGGTCGTGAGGCCTCCAGCAACTCCTCTGCATATGCTTCCAGTTGTTCCTGGCAATATATTAAATCTCTGATCCATTTCTTCACAGTGGGCGTGGATTTTGCGCAACAGCATTGCGCCACAGCACGCTTAGCCAGCAGGGCCGAGACCGCAACCAGCCGCCTGCTGCAGGACTTGAGATACTTCCGCTACCCAGCAAGCACACCACCGGCTCACACTGCACACACTCCAGCACCACATCTGAAAGCACACTCATAACCTTAGCCCAAAATGCAGCTATCCCCACACACTGCCACGCCAGATGCAAAAAATCAGCATCAGCCTGTCCGCACCTTACACAGTTAGCTGTATCTCGCAATCCGAATCTGTGTAACTGCGCTGGGGTATAATATAACTGGTGCAAAAATTTAAAATGAATAATACGCAAAGTATAGTTCGCCGTGAGGCGCCCAGTCAGCTCGCAGCAAAATTTCCAGTGATCTAGCGGTAGCTCAAACCCCAACGTAGTGTTCCATTTAAGATATGAAGGGTGGTCCCCCAGTTCCGTTTCCCGCTGTGACGCATCATATAGCCTGGTGATCAGGCTCTTGCATTCTGTCCCAGCCAGCACCGCCTGCAGCGCTCGCAGTGTTTGTGGTTTATGGGGATAATTAGGGTACACGGCCCTGACCGCCTGCCACCCTCTCACATAGGTAAATCCCAGCATCAACTCGAAATCACGACCTGCCTGTACATTCTGGAGTGAGCGGAACTGACCATGTTCATATAGGTCCCCCATTCGCGTGACACCCGCAGCTCCCAAAGCTCGCAGAGCGGGGCGCTCCTGAGCTGCCGAAATGCCTGATGTGCAGCATTCGGGAATTTCGGGGTATACAAGTAATCTAGCTGTGCCATCTTGGCCAGAGTCCGCCAGGCCCAGGCAGTACACTGCACCGGGTTATTTCCGTCCTAGGGCCTCCACTCCCCCCAGAGAGCGCTGCAGCCATCAGCGGCATCGGAAGTACTGCGTCGGCCTCAATTGCTGTGTGTGGCAAAAGCCACTGCGGAAAGAACCAATAATGGGCAAACTGCACCTGCGTGCAAAGATAATATGAGCGCATATCGGGTGCCTCAAATCCTCCCCAGTCGAACGGCTGTACTAGAGCATTCCAGCTACATCGGGGCTTCTTGTACCCCCATACGAAGGACAAAAGGGCCGATTGCAGTGTCTTAAATAGAGCAGTATTCAGCCGAATATGATTTTTTACGAACAAATATAACAATTTAGGCAATATAGACATTTTCGTAACGGCAATACGATCAGCAAGCAACAGCGGCAGCTTAGACCACCGATCAGCCTTATCTGTGATCTGTGTTACAACCCGTCCATAGTTCATGGAGATTACCTGGTCGGGGTGCCTATGCAGCCAGATCCCTAAGTATTTTACCGGGTCACGTGTCCAAGTCAGAGGGAAATCCAGCTCAACTTCGCGCGTGCCAGCAGTAAGCGGGAACACTGTAGATTTGGCCCAGTTAATCCCTAACCCAGAATAACCCTCAAATTTTATGTACTCGCGGAGTAATTCAGGCAGGTAGGTCTCTGGCTCACGCATATAAAGTAACACGTCATCTGCATATAACAAGACAACAAGGGGTCGCTGCCTGAAGTGTAACGCAGCTGACGCATGCAACTGGCGCAATTTGCAGGCCAAGGGCTCCAATGCAAGCATGAAAAGCATTGGCGACAGGGGGCAGCCCTGCCGTGTGCCTCTGCCAATTGGGAAGGCCGAAGACACCCAGCCATTGACTTGCACTCTGGCAACAGGCTCAGTGTATAACACCCTAATCCATTGTAGGAAAAACTGAGGAAGGCCCATTCTAGTCAAGACGGTGAACATATAGTCCCACTAAAGGGAATCAAGGGGCATATTATCAAGAAACGGCGTTAAAATTATCGCCGCTTTAGCGGCAGAAAACTGCCGCTAAAGCGGCGATAAAGGGCTTGATAATATGCCATTGAGAATTCCCATAGAAGCCCATGTTCTTGTGTCAACATGGGCTTCTATTGGAATTCTCTGCGATAATTTTAACGCTGTGCTTGATAATATGCCCCCAAATGCTTTCGCTGCATCTAGCAGCACTGCCACCGCTTGGAAGTTGGGGTCAAAATAATGCAGAGTAGCGAAAACCGTGCACAAATTATGAGTGGTAGACCGAGCAGGGACAAACCCCGACTGGTCAGGGAGAACCAAGAGGGGAACCAGCGGCTGCAGCCGGATAGCAATCATCTTTGCAAGGATATTAGCATCGATATTAATAATGGACAGCGGCCGGTAAGATCCGCAGTGATTAGCAACCGTATCAAGTTTTAAAAGCATAACCAGAAGGGCCTCCCTCAGGGTGGGAGGGAGATGTCCAGCATCATCGGCCTCTGCGTAAATGTCTAGTAGCCTCGGGACCAGGTCATCTATGTAAGCTTTATAAAATTTGCTGGGAAGCCCATCTAGTCCGGCAGCCTTACATGTAGGGAGGGACATAATGGCTAATTTGACATCTTCTACATCAAATGGCTGTTTAAGATATTCTCTATGGTCCACAGATAGCCAGCCGAGGGCAACATCATCGAGGTATGAGTGTATGTCCTCCTCATGGACTCGGGCCCTGCATTCATACAACTTAGAATAAATATCAAGGATAGCATCGCTGATCTCGGGTGTAGTGTAGTGGGCCGCCCCATCCCCATCCCCATCTAACATCTCAGTAATGTATTGTTGACTGCGAGGCGCAGCCAGCTTCTGCGCCAGCGAGCGACTTGGCCTACCCCCCTCCCCATAATACCATGCTGTGCATCGACCTGGACCTATGAGCTATTTCTTGATCCACTGTATCATTGTGTTCCGTCACTAGCTTTCGTATCGTGGATAGCGTCACAGGAGATGGTTCTGTCTCATATGCCCGCTCAAGGCTAGATATTTCCGCTGCCAATTTATTAATTCTGCGCAGGAGATCCTGCAGCACCCCAGCCTGAGCCCCCATACATACCCCGTGATAGTCACCTTGAACGCCTCTCACAAGACACCAGCGCTGTCTACTGAGCCTTCATTCTCACGAAAATAGGTCCGGATAGCCTCCCCAACAGTATGCTTAAAGACAGAGTCTGTCAATGAAGAGGGTTGCAATCGCCATGCAAACGGAGGTCTCTCACAAGTAGGCACCTGGAGTTCCAAAAGCACTGGGGAATGATCCGACAGAGTGCGAACCATATGGTCAATCCTAATTGCACACGTGCAAGCCACCTCAGTATCAAGCCACATATCCAGGCGAGTGCATGTCCCATGTACAAAAGAGACAAACGTACTCTCACACACACCAGGGTGTCGCAGGTGCCATACATCATGCATCCCACCCGATTCCAACAGCCCTAGCAGGGTCTCAGCAGCGTTTTTAGGCCGTGCAAGTCCCTGACCCATACGATCCAATGCCGGATCCAAGCACAAATTAAAATCACCTCCCCAGAGAACCTCCACAGAAGGAAATCCAGAAATACAGTGCCATACATCCACAAAGAAGGCTGGGTCATCAAGATTTGGGCCGTATACATTTACTAGAAGAACACTCACTTCACCCAGCTGGCCATGCACCAGTGCCACTCGCCCATGTTCATCCATTTCGGGCCTTAGAACAGTGAAGGGAACCCCACGTTTAACCAGAATCATCACCCCACGTGAATATGTAGAGTAGGAGGATGCCACTCGCACCCCGGCCTAGCGTGTGCCCACAGACTTCTCAAAGTGTTTTGTAAGATGCGTCTCTTGCAGAAAAGCTATCTGCACGTTCATTCTATCCAGGTAGGCAAATACAGATCTAATCTTTTTGGGAGTGTTAAGGCTGCGGACGTTCCATGTCAGGAACTTCACATTACCGCTCATTGAGTCCTCCTATGATAACAGGTACTCTAGCTGAATAAATCAGAAACATGTGCCCACATACATGAGTAAAAAGGTGAACGCATCGACATCGTAGAAAACAAGTGCCAGTCAACCCCGTCACAACCCCCTCACGCCAAACCCCCACCCACTTCAGCATCCCCAACTCGCCAAAGCCATCCCAACCCAAAACTACCCAACCCAACCACTCAGAAGAAACAAACAAGTACAAATGGGGTACTCCCATATGGGGGGCGTCAGAGTGTGTCGAGCCTCCTAACTAGTAGGATGTGGCTGAGCGAAACAGGTAGCTCTGCCTATCACACTAAAATACTGTGTCCCCCAGCCCCACGTAAGAGAGAAACATGTTGAGGCAGTGAGAGCAAAATAAGACAACCTGGAAAAACAAAGGGGACTGTGAGAAACATCATTGCAGCAGTATATGAAGACAGTCCACAGAACATTAGTACAGGGGACGGGCAATCAGACCCTCACTGTTCCTCGTTGTCCGATGGCACCAGAGACTCTTGCCGCACCCGCTTTAGATGTTTGGCGTGTTTCAGGGCAGCTTTAGGGTTAGTGAACATTTTTTAGGCCCCCTTTAGACAAATCCGCAGGCGGGCAGGATATAGCATAGCGTAGGGAACTCCCTCAGAGTGTAAGAACTTTTTGACAGCACCAAAATCCTTCCTTGCCGCTGAGGCCAGGTGCCACCCATCAGCGGTCATACTGGCAGATTCAGACGCCAAAAACAGCTCCCGCTCGGGCAATATCCTCCAGAGGTGAGGCGCTCTCGGATTTTAGGTCTGGGATACGGCGTAATAGGCGGATGATGGGCGCATAAGGGCTCAGCCGGGCAGAGCCTATCTAGAGAGCGGCCATCTTGCTGTGCGCTCAAGCCACGCCCCCCTGATTGTCAATAAATCTTGATGATCAGTTACCAACGTAAAAGGCTTAGCATACAGGAATACATGGAAATGTTTACAAGCTCATTCCACAGCCAAACTCTCTTTCTTGGGTTGAGAGTATGCATGTTCTGCTTGGCACAAACTTCTACTGGCATTTGCCACAATATGCCTTCATGCATGGGGATGTTTGGTGTGCTGTGGCAGGATAGTGTTTAACCCAATGGGGCTAGCATCAACAACAACCTGTGTATGAAGCTTAGGATGAAATAGGGCACTTCAATAGCAGTTTAAATACCTTGTTTGGTTTTCTTGGAACTTATCTCATATTATTGTGACCACTTGAATGAAACATTTTCTTTTTTCATTTTCTGATAAAGCTTGTAAGGGAGCACTTATGGTAGCAAAGTCTCATATCTACCTTGAACAGTAACTGCCCATGCCAAGAGATGAACGTATAATAGAAGCATCTAGTGGGGGAATCAGCATTTGACATTACTTGTACATTAGCAAAATCAGGTGTCATACCCCGTTCGAATAGATATGGCCAAAGAATTTTAACTTTGTATTATAGAACTCTAACTAATCTGCATTCAAAGTCAGGCCTGGTATCAGTCACTAATCGACATACTTGGGTGAGAGCTTTATCATGGTCCTTCTGTGTAGCTCCAAAAATCAATAGGTCATTGCTGTAGTTAAATGCATTCATAACCGGATGTGTGACATGTCGAATGCCTTCTTGGAAAAGTTCTGCAGCCGATAACACACCAAAACTGAGTCTTTTATATTGAAACAAAGTGGCATGTGTAGAAAAGGTTGTAATATACCTGCAATCTTCTTCAAGTTCCAACTGATGATAACCTTTATTTTAATCAAGGCGAGAGAAAACCTTTACACCATTTAATTGTGTTATCATGTGAGCAGTGTGTGGACCTGGATGTCGTTCACGTTCAATTGCCTTGGTTGCTTGGCACATATCAACACATATGCGTACAGCTCCTTCAGTGTTGTTAGAAATGGGGGTCTCTAGTTGGCAGGGTTAGGTACATTTGTCCTAAGAGGGACCCTTGCTTCTAATCAGAGTAAGGGGGATACACACTTTAGATAACCCCTGCTCACCCCCTGGGTAGCTTGGCATGAGCAGACAGGCCTATCCCAAAGGCAATGTGTAAAGTATTTGTACTCCAAACACACAGTAATGCAGTGATAACAACACAAATGGACACCACACCAGTTTGGAAAAATAAAGTATGTTTATCTATACTCAACGAGAACAAAACGACAAAAATCCAACATATATGTAATAAGAATATGACTTTAAAAAGGTTTCAAACAACTTGGTCCATAGAAAACTATGGTTGAGTGATTTCTCTCAAAGTACCTGCAGTTGCGACAAAATGAACAAGGCCAAACAGCCACAGATATGGGAAGCATCGAAAAACAAAGAGATGCGTCAGTCTTAGACCCTGGGGAGGTGATGCAATAGTTCTGCTGCACGCAGGAGAAGTGATGTGTCGAATCCGGTCTGTAGGGGGCAAGTGATGCATCGATTCCAAGATGGTTCTGGTCCGCTAGGGATGCGTCAGGAAAACTTGCAGCACAGGTACAATGCGTGGAAATCCGGGATACGTCAGCAAGTGATGCGGCTGTGTCGAGTGACGCGGCATCGGTTTCTTCAGCCGCGATCCCTCGATGCGTCGGTTCTTGCAGCAGCGACAGGTGCTGCGTCGGTTTCGGCAGTGGCGCAGCGATGGCTGGATATTATTCTTGCACAGCGGTGCTGCGTCGGGAAAACTGCTGCAAGATGAGCAATTTGTTTATTTTCTTGTAGTTGCATTACTTTTCCAGCTCCTAACAGCAGATACAACCTCCAGAGGCCCAACACAGTCACAGGCACCTCTTGGCAGGTCAGAACTCCCAGCAAGGAAGTTCAGGGGAGCTGGGGGTGAAGTATTTGTGTCCCTGAGACTTCAGAACAGGAGGCAAGCTCTTACCAAAGCCCTTGGAGATCTTCCTTAAGCAGGGCAACAAAGCACACAGCAAAGTCCTTGTCTTTTCTTTGGCAGAAACAGCTACTGCAGGCCAACCCCAGACAGCACACAGCAAAGGGGCAGTACTCCTCCTCCAGTTTCTCCAGCCCTTTGCCTTGGCAAAGTTTCTTCTTGATTCCAGAAGTAGTCTAAAGGTCTGGAGTTTTAAGTCTAATACTTATACACCAAAATGTCTTTGTTCTCTTTCTGCAAGGGTCTCTGAGCCCAGTCCAACCCAATTCTGTCCTCACTGGTGCAGGCTGACCACATGGGGTGGAGACAGCATTGTGAAAAGGGAGAAAGGCCCTAATCAGGTGCAAGCAAATCTCCTCCCACTACTCTAAATGCAGCCAAGCCCCATTCAGCTCAGCTCGGAGTCATCCAGGAAGGGCCAGGCACACCTCAACCCCTCCAGTGGCTAACTACAGTCAATGCACATCCCCAGCCCCTGTCACTCCAAAACCAGACGGTCAATACACAAACAGGCAGAGGCACACACAACGGTTAAGAAAGAAAATGCCTACTTTCTAAAAGTGGAATTAACAACTACACAATTAAAAAACATCTTTACTAAAAGATGTGTTATTAAATTCTAATTTCAGAGAACTTAAACTTTATTTCTCTATCTTGTCCCAATGGGATGTTATACTTGTAAGCTGTAACAAAGCATTTCTCATTCTATCCTATGGGGCAATATAGCCTTTCAATAGTGTAAAACAAAATTGGCAGTATTTCACTATCAGGACATGTCACACACACCAGTACATGTCCTACCTTTCACATACACTGCATCCTGCCCAGGGGGGTACCATGGGCCTACCATAGGGGTGCCTTACATGTACGAAAAGGGAAGGTTAAGGCCTGGCAAGTAGGTACACTTGCCAAGTCAACATGGCAGTAAACAACTGCGCACAGACCCTGTGGTGGCAGGTCTGAGATACCTTTTCAGGGCCACACGTGTGGGTGGCACAATCAGTGCTGCAGGCCCACTAGTAGCATTTGATTTACAGGCCCTGACACAATTCAGTGCACTTTACTAGGGACTTACCAGTAAATCACATATGTCAAACTGGGAGAACCAATTGTAACAACAATTTACACAGGGAGCACTTGCACTTTTACACTGATCAGCAGTGGCAAAAATGTGCAAAGCATCTAAGCCAGCAAAAACCAAATCCAGCACAGCATCAAAAATACAGGCGGTAAAGGCAATAAGTCAGGGGAAACCCCACCAAAGATGTCAATTCTAACAAGTGTCCTTTTTGGGAACTACTACTATGGAAGTAACCCATGATGTCGTAGAACGCTCAATAATGTCATGCTTAAGTAATGATTCAAGTTCTTTTTCAACAGCTTCTTATAAATGAAAAGCAACTTGTCTATGTCTCTGAGCAACAGGACGGACATCGTCATTAATGTGCAACTTTACTTTCATAGTTTTTAGCTTTCACAAACCATGAAACAATGAAGGAAATTGATTTACTATTTCTTGGTGAGCAGCCTTATTGTATTTCACAGAAATCAGTTTCATATCAGGCACGGTACTGAAACTGAGTGGGCCGGCACTTGCTGCTGTACCTTGAAGCACCTAGATCAGTGCTTGCACTTTAGTTTTCTTGTGTTTCAATGTCGCTACAAATTAACCTTGACTTTTTATGGGCACCGGTGCAGCCTGAGTGTATACTTTCGTTTTTGATGGCGTAAGGCGAGGTAATGGAGACAATTCATTGTCTTTCTTTTTGGACATTATGTTTATCGATGCCTCAGGAGATGATGAAGGGTCCCCAGCAGTCATTTATTTACAATGCAATTTTCGGAGTATGTTTTTATGACTTTGGTGCTTAAGCATGTTGACTTTTCTTTGACTGACATTTTTCCTCACATGGAGCCAGTCCGACATGTGCACATTTCTCTGAGGTAAACATTGACATGGCACAAGGGTCTTCCTCACTTTCACTGCATATTGAGGCAGATGAACTGTTTGACGATGATTTAGATGACAATCGACTTAGTTCATTGTCAATTTGCCTCAATTGATGTTGTCGCTGTGCCTTGTGGGGATGGATAGAACGTTGCCTCTTGATTGTTCTCGTGGCCATTTAGTCCTCGCACCTTGATGCACTTTCATTTTCCTTCACTTTACAAACCATCACAAAATGGTTCTCTTTCCCACAGCCTTTACATATCTGTCGAATGGCAGGACATTTACCTTCATGTGGGGATGAAAATCCACATCTAAAACATAACTTCTTTTTACTTGTAGACAGCACTTTGTGTCCTTCAGTCTTTTGCTTTGGCTTAGATTTTATGCTCATGACTGATTCACTCTAAGCACCTCCTCCCTCCATATCTGTTGCACGCTCCTCAGCTCCTGGCAGCCATCAACACTCACTACAGACTAAGAGTTTCTCTTTGCATTCGTTGTGTGAATGATTCTGACAAGCATCCATCAATAACTCTAAGTCGGATAGCTTTCTCATCAATAAAATCATAGGGCTTACAGTGTTTGATGAGTGTATCAAGTCTTTCCACAAATTCATCAATGGTTTCACCAAATTGTTGACGTTCTCAACTGAAAATGTATTGTTCGTAATCAACGTTTGGTACTGGATTAAACTTTTGATTCAGTGTTTCTGTGGTAAATAATTTAATTACCGGAACTTAATTTGATGCGGAAAATCTATAATAATAGCTCAGTAAAATAAGAGGCAGAATCCGTGGTATTAGAGGTTCGGAACGGGCTTTATTCCAAAATCAATTTAAATTGAGGACTTCATGTTCCATCACCACGAAGGTTCAGGAAGTGAAGAACCTACTTTATTGACAAGTAATGATAGGCATTACAGTGAAGCAAATGCAGGAGGCGTAACAATTGATAGTAAAGATAAAACATACATGCGTAGCAAAAGTGGGTGTAACTGGGTGTAACTAAAGAACGTCATCAGGTATGATGTCATAATAGGGTGGTTCCATGAAAGAATTTCGCAATGTCAGCAGAAATACTTGGCAGAAATGCGCGCGCAGCAGCATGACGTGTGATTGACGTGCAACTAGGGGGTGAAGGGGACTTGACATTTAGCTCTACATGTGGCGACAGAAGTCTGGAGGGTCAAGTCAACCTAATCCCAAATCATATCTAACATCCTGTGTTTAAAGAACTGTGTTATCCAAAAAGAAAGGTCTTTCGAACAAAATCTATTCTATACTGACTGTGAGTGCGTGTACAAGCGTCTAAGTGTCTATACTAGATGCGAGGGCAGAAATCTTCCATAGTAACAGGGCTATGAATTACGTGCATAAAGACAGAGAAGCCGGGCCTTTTGCTCGGTAGCTGGAAGAATGTTTACTTAAACTACTAGACAGGAATGCATTGGATAGGGAGCGGAGCAGATAATTTCGAAGGTGAAATACAGTTTCTTGGCAGGCAACAGGCTGGAGTCAGGCACCGTTAGCCGAGCAGGGAGTAGGACAAAGTTCATGGATACAGATGCGAGCTCAGACTGGAGCTTTCAGAGGCAGAAGGCAGGAAAAGGCTTGATGGCAGAATCAGGGCCTACTCGCCTGGACTGTAAAATGGGATAAATGAACCATATAAAGCCGGTGGCCTTTCATACTTAGGAATGGAATATCTGGCCCATTCATGGCGGATCTGAAAGAGGACATGTTGACGGTGGACGCACATGTGTTTGCGTCTTCATAACTGGAACTGGAGGGAACATACATGTACTTGTGATTTATACATGAAACCGTTGGGGTCCAAGATAGGGGACATAACTGATCATAAAAAGCCATATTTCCACATTCCCTCCTTGTCCCCTACTTGCCCGTTAAGAGATATCAATCTTCATTAATCCGTTGATTTGTTCATATAGCATCATTTGCTCTTCTTTTTTCTTCTGGGATGAACGAAATTTTGGTGGTGGAATACACGATGTGGCACACAGACCACAGATCGCTGGTCCACATTGTAGACATAGACAGCAACTGAATAATATGAGAAAGCCAATACCTAGGAAGGATAGGACCCTCCATCCAAAGGTAGATAATACACTCCAAACCCAACCGGACCAAGTCCAGGTGCCTGGATTCTGGTGTATCTGGCTTACAATCTTATGAAGGCGAGTTATGGCTTTATATACAGATGGCGAATTTTCTGGTATGAAAATGCAACAGCTCGATCCGATGACCCTACAAGCTCCGCCCCTATCGGCCAGGATGACGTCAAGGACAAGACGATTTTGAAGCACAACAATCCGCATAGCAGACTGCTCTTCTGTTAAATTGCCTAAGGCGGAAATAGTTTCGTTCACTACTGCTTCAAGGGTTCTGGTTAATCTACGTATCAGCTTACTATTAGTAACTGTACCTATATAGGGAAAGAGACCTTTATTGAAATCTGTGTATTTTTCCCATGCTGTCTCAGTGTAATCGACTATTGGGAGATCTCTCCTTTCTCTATTGTGTACTAAATGAGTATTTCTGTGATAATCAGGAGGAGCTAGAAAAACAGGTGGCAAAAGGAATCCAATGTAGCAGGTACCATCCCAATCTAGAGGCAAACTTATGTATGCCGTCTGACCACATATGAAGTAGGAATGGCGGGAAGCTCTAAATGTAGACTTGCCTTGATCACTAAATTCTATTACAGTGGTGCATTTACTATGGCCCATATGTATGGAACCATTCTTTCTTACACATAATTCACCTTTAACTGGAAATACTGACATGGCGGGCAAAATTGGTGTAGCTTCGGATTCGACATTCAGGATCATGAGATTAAGCGTAAAATTACCTAATCCATATACTTCATTTTCTAGATCAGTTCCTGTTCTTTTGGGAAGTCCCTCCTTGTTAGGATGACAGACTTTGAAAAAAACTAAGTTCAGATTTCCCCATACCCAGTTATTCTGGTAAACTGCAGAATTCGAATCTAGGGAATTAATTAAACTAAACCATGCTCCACAGGAGCCATTGTGTGTGAACGGGTATGGAAAGAGAGGTAGAATTCCTTTATAGTTCTGATAGGGAGGGAGTCGGCCACATATCCAACAATTTGTAGCATTGCTAACCTGATGGGAATGATGTAACATACTAATAAAAGTGTTATTGCGCAGCGCAAATCTATAGGACAACTCATGCGGAGGTAATTCACTAAAAGAATGTTCAGCAGTAACATTATAAACATGTCTAGAAATAGGATAATATATGTGCAACAATATACTTGCAGTAATTATTAAAAGACTTAAGAAAAACAAAATTAATAACGTCACTGTGCAATGACTACGCAGTGTTTTACAGTACGCATGTTGTTTCAACTTTATCCTTCTGTTTCTTTCTCTATACAGGTCTAAGTGATACATGTCAGAGACAGATTCGACCGATTCACCTTGGAGAGGACTTAAACAATCAAATTGCCTGACTTGTTAGACCGAAGTTTTAGTTTATATTGTTCATTGTTATTCAGTTCAACCAAAGGAAGTTTTGAGTCAATCGGTGAAGACACGCAAGGTGTGTCGTTTACGTCTGACGGTAGTCCATGAAATTTCTTGATATGACTTGAATGTATCCAGCCTTTTCGACCTTCGATCTTCACGGCTGTCCTCGTCGTTAGCAATACGAGTTGAGGCGATTTCCACCTAGGATCCAGCTGAGACTTCCGGTCAAAGTTCCTCACTAATACCAAGTCCCCTGGAATTACGTCATGGGGTTTCACCTCGGTGTTGTCGGGAAAAGCTGCAGCTACCTGTGAACGACAAGATTGTAGTGCAGACATCAAGGAAGCCAAGTAATCTGTCAGCATATTACAGTCAATATCAGTTATTTTGCGTGGTATAGGCGTCCCCCACATATTTGGTGGTCTACCGAAGATCACTTCATAAGGGGATAGCCCTGTTCGAGAGTGTGCTACCATTCTCATGTAAAAGAGTGCAACGGGTAAGGCTACTACCCAGTCGACACCTTTCTCTCTACAAATTTTGGACAATCTAATTTTCAGGGTCTGGTTATGTCGTTCCACGAGACCTGCTGCCTCGGGGTGTCGGACACAGTGAAATTTCCACTGATAGCCTAACAAAAGTGAAACGTGTTTCATTAGTTCGGATGAGAACGGCTGGCCGTTATCTGAGTAGACAACACGTGGTAAACCGTATCGTGGGAAGAATTCTCGAACCAACTGTTTGGCAGTAGTCGGGGCAGTGTAATCTGAAACCGGGTATGCCTCTGTCCAACGGGAAAGAGCACAGACAACTACGAGAACATATTTGAATCCTCGACATCGTTCCATCTGGATGTAATCCATCTGGAGGACTTCAAAAGGGTGATCAGGAGGCTGAAATCCACCCTGTTCTACGGGAATGCTTTTACCTGGGTTAAACTGACAACAGATCATACAGGTACGAACTTTTTGTTTAGCTGCTGCTCGTAAATGTTTGTTGAACCAAATGTGTTGAATGCTGTCTAGCATAGCTTTTTCTCCTAGATGCGCTGGACTATGTACAGTGTTAATAACGACTTGGACCATTGAATCAGGAAGGAACCACACAGATTTTTCCTTCGTCATCCATCCTTGATCCGTTTGGATCCCTCCTAATTCAGTCCATTTCTTTATTTCGTCTGGTGTAGCATGTGTCTGTATGTCAATTATGTCAAGAGCGGGATCCTTAACCGTCATGCAATATGTTGGTGTCGGGACTATTGTCTTTGTCATGTCGGATGTTTGAGTTTGAGCAGTCTGTTTAGCTGTTCTGTCAGCTAGATCATTGCCTTGAGAAATGATATCAGTAACTTTCGTATGAGCTTTACATTTCATAATTGATATTGCAGTGGGTAGATGTATTGCATCTAATAAGGCATGAATGAGGGGTCCGTGTTGAATGTGGGCACCGTGAGAAGTTAAATAACCTCTCTCTCGCCACAGCACGCCGAAGTCATGTACAACTCCGAATGCATAACGTGAATCAGTGTATATGTTGACTTTTTTATTTGTGGCTTGAATACAGGCTTGTGTCAGAGCGATGAGCTCTGCGGCTTGAGCTGACAAGGTATTTATGCAATTTGTTTCAACGATTTCAGTGTCTGTTGTGACTGCGTAAGCGGCCACTAGCTCTCCTGTACCTGTTCTCATACATGAACCATCTACATACAACATCAAGTCTGGGTCTGACAATGGGACGTCTGTCAAATCTTGTCTGGGTTTCGTCGTGATAGTGATAACTTCAATACAATCATGTGCAAGTGGGTCTGTTCCATTTACAGGTAACAGTGTGGCAGGATTCAATGTACTACAACGTCTGATTTCTATATGTGGCTGGAACAATGTTAATTCATAACCAGTGAGTCGTGCTATAGTCAAGTGTTGTGTTTGTGTGCGGTTCAAGAGAACCTCTACTGCATGTGGTACTTGTACTGTCAATGGATGTCCTAGTACTATGGCATCGCTTTGTCTGATTGCTAAAGCTGTTGCTGCCACTGATTTCAGGCACGCAGGCAAAGCCTGAGCTACGGGATCTAATGTACTAGAAAAATAAGCACATGGTTTGTGTGATCCTGCTTGTTCCTGTGTGAGTACTGACAAGGCAGTACCTTCGCGTTCTGTATTGAAGAGTGTAAACTGTTTATTGTAACATGGTGTTGCTAAAACAGGTGCTTGGCATAAAGCTTTCTTTAGGCTTTCAAAAGCTTGTGTATGTTCCTGAGTCCAAGGGAGAACAGTCGATGTGGCTGCCTCCTGTGTTGTCAATTGAATGAGTGGTTTTGCTAGAAATGCATACTGAGGGATCCACTGCCTACAATATGAAGTGAGGCCTATGAAAGCCCGCACCTCCTTTTGTGTCTTGGGTATTGGCATATTAGCAATTAACTGGATGCGATCTGGTGTAAGCTGCCTTCCCTCCTTGGACAGCGAGTGACCAAGGTAAACAACTCGCTGGACACAGAATTGCAGCTTCGAAGGGGACACCTTGTGCCCCTTTTCGGCCAAAAATTGTAAAACCGTCAGTGAGGCTTTTTCACATTCAGGTTCGCTTCTAGCGGTGATCAACAGATCATCGACATATTGAAGCAGGGCAGTGTTGACTGGCATGTGGATACTGTCGAGTTCTCGTTTCAGTGCTTGGCTATATATGCTGGGGCTTTCTGTGAATCCTTGAGGTGCGCGTGTGAATTTAAAGCTTCGTCCATTTAAACTAAATCCGAACAAATATTGGCTTTCCGGATCTATTGGGACGCTGAAGAAGGCATTCTTGAGATCAATTACAGTAAAGAATGTTGCTTCGGAATCAATGGCTGTCAGTAATGAAGAAATGTCTGGGACTACGGGGTATTGTGGTACTATGCATTTATTTAATTCGCGCAGGTCAATAACCAATCGATATACTGGCGGGGCTGTTGGATCGGTTCGTTTAAGAATCGGAATTATCGGTGAATTACATACATTGGAGTCAGTTTCCACAACCACTCCTTGGGTAATAAGCTCGTCAATGATTTGCAGTAAAGCCACTACAGCATCTGGGGGTAACTTGTATTGTCGCATTCGGGGTAGTACCACTCCTGCCTTTAGTGTGACTCGATATGGTGTAATGTTCATGCAACCAACATCTGTAGGGCCTTGTGCCCATAAATGTGTGGGTAAAGTCTGCAGTCGGTGATCCATGTCTCGGGACACGTAGTGCCCTTTGAAATCACGTAAAAACAATCTTACTCCTTCCGGAGAACAGCATATTATAGCTCCTAGAGCTTTCAAAGTTTTTATGCCTAACAAGTTTTCTGGACATGATTTAGTAAGTAATAAATCTGTAGTTCGTGTCAAGGGACCGATCGTAAGTGGAAGAGGCTGTGATACTTCGTTAATGATAGGTTTTCCTGAAAAGCCAAGGGAAATATTCTGTGAGCCTGAGAGGGGTGCCCCTGGAACTTCACTACGTTTTATTGTTGTTCGGCTTGCCCTTGTGTCAAGTAAAAACTTTCTATCTTGGCCTAATAGTTCACTATGTACATAAGGTCCTTCTTGATCTACGGGGACCTCAATAAGGGGTAAGCCAACTTCCCTCTCTAGGCTGTTTCATGAGTATCGTTGATACTCAGGGTAGTCATACTGTGCGGTCTGATACATCTGTCGGGTCGTTGTTTGTGTGGCAGCAATAGGCTGCGGTGGTGGAGCTGGCATAGACTGTTGCGGAGCTGGCATGGACTGTGCATGCTGCGGGGCTCCTTGTTGGTTCTGATCCTGTCTAAGTGGTCGTGGTCTTTCTTTTGTGTTACCTATGGCGATATTATGTTTTAAAACTGGACAATCGTGTACATAATGACCTGGCTGTTTACAATAGTTACATGTCCCTTTTACAGGACCTGTTGAAACACTGGACTGTGTTATACCCTTCTTATGACCGTCAGCTGGAACTGTCTGGGAAACTAGCATTTTCATTTTCGTGTCTTTCATGCGTCTATGTTCATGTTCTTGTTCTTCTCTAATTCTATTGTGATGGTACTGTAGCATTTGTAACATTTGTGACGGAGTGTTACCTTGCCAGGTACTCTCGAACTTCAATACTCTATTCTTAACTTGGGGCAAGGCATTTTCAACCAATTTTGTCACAAACAGATGTGGATACGACTCGCTACTTGCTTTTATTCCACTATTTATACCAAAACATTTTTCAAATCGGGAATAGAAATCACTAGTGTCTTCATCTGATTTCTGTTTACAGGCTGAGATTGCACCCCAGTCTTCCTTTTTCGTAGTTAATAAACGTGGCAGTACCTGTACTAGTAAACCTGGTAGTGCTTTGGTCTTGTCCCCGAGCCCTGAACCTGGACCTCGAGCTTTTTCTTCGTTTTCTAATCCTGTCCAATCTATCTTCTGGTCTCCCACCTCCCAATCCTTTTCCTTGAGTTTTTCGTAAATGCCCGCAGGCATCAATACCTTCAATATTGTCATAATGTCGGGGTAGGTATATTCTCCCATGAGTAACATGTCTTTAATTTCCCGGTGGAAACCCGCTGGGTCTTTGTCATGACTGGGTACCACTTTCTTCATTTCTAATAGTTCTATTTTGGATATGGGTGTGTATACAAACACACGTTTAAACTCATTGTCATCACCCTTTATCGGGTGCACTTCGCGCAAGGGATTCTGTCTATCCATGTAATACGTCGTTCTTTCCTTGATGGGCAGTGAGACATGTTCAGGACATACAAAAAGAATGTACTGCCTTCTAGATTCTAGTATTTCTCTAATTAACTTAGTACCGGAACCTCTCAATTTATTCGTGAGTAATTCAGTCAATATATCAGGTAAGGGGCCAGGATCGGAGTGTTGGCTTTTATATAATATAAGGAGTTGTTGAATCATATAGATACCAGCTAAACGCTGTTCATCTGGGGCGAAGTTCAAAAACGTATGTGCTAGTGTATCATCACCATATTTTCCAGGACTATCAACCCAGTGTACGGCTGACCTGGCTAATTCTTGTTCGTCCATGGAATCGAGTATATGATAACCCCTTCGTTCTCGGAGTAATTTGTCAGCGGCTTGGAATGAATGTTCGGGGGACCTTATATTTATTATAGGAGTTTGGAATTTTCTGTTATTTTCTGGACGTATCGGACATATCGGATCAATAAAGCATCTAGTATTATTGCAAGGTCTTCCTCTACCTACATAGGCCATCGTTTCTAACTGTCCTGTGGGCAGTTCTAATTCTTCCTCGTCCTCGGTTTGTTCAGGTTCGTCTACTGCTAATCTTTCTTCGTGTATTCGTTCTATTTCTTTGCGGATCTTTCGGCACATAGCTACTATACATGATCGTTTATCATGGTTCCCCTCTGATATATTCTTACCCCATGTGGTAAGAATTTGCATTTCTTCCGGATCTACCCCTGGTTGATCTTGATTTCTGATCACACAGTTTATGAGGAAACGTAATAGTTCCCCCTGGATTTCCACTTTTTGGTACTCCATGGCTCTGTTAATACTCTCAGGGTCTCGCCCTGACTGAACAAAGTGATATATATTTTCTAAATGCGCAGTCATTCCTGGTAGCTTCCCTAAATATATTGCAGCTCGTCGGATACGTAATGATGCCAGCATCATTTCGTCCCCTTTTCCGGGCACAGGGTCATATCTACAATCTATTAGAAGTTCCTTGAGCGTGTTGGGAGTTACTAGTTTGGGCGTACGTTGGTGGGCTAATTCTTGAAAGGAAAGTTTATTTGTTCTGGGTGGCGTGGAAAAAATGCTTGATGTACCTCCGGTAGCACCACCTGGGGTGCTGGATGTGAAAGGATTCGTTGAACGTGATATAGCAACCATAGGTGTGGATGCAGATGTAGAAACAGATGTGCTTGCCGGAACTTGTGTCGGGGTTTGCTGTTGCAGAGGTACAGACGGAGGAGGGTCTTGGCGTTGAACCCCCTCGGCAGGCGGTCTATGTGGCGCAGCATTAGCATACTCGGGAGCTGCGTCGTCTAAATAAGAGGAAAGAAAAACATCTTCTGCTGTTCTGGGATGCCCTTTGGGGTGTACTTTTATCGGAAACAATGGGGGTGGCAAGTCTTTTGGTATCTCCGGAGTAGCCTTAGGTAATCCTTCGGCCAGAAGAGGATACATACCATTCACAAGGGCATTTCTTTGTCTGTCTGTTTGCTCTGCTTTTACTCGAGTACCTTCTTCAATTAATACATTTTCTCGAACTTTATTTGAATTCTCCTTACTTTTCTCTTCCTGTCTGAGCGCTTTTTCTGTGCGTCTATATGATTCCTTACGCCATAATTCAATGGCATCTTTCTGTGACTGTCTAGCTTTCTTTTTCCATAATTCTTCTTCTACTTTCATGATGCAATCTGCATCCCAGGTCCCAGCTGCGGGCCACCTCTGACTTTCTGGTAATTCCTTGGTGTAGTCTACCCATAGATCAAGAAATAATATGGCGTCTAGGCCATGTTTATGATACATGAAGTACCCTGGAGTGTCCCTAGGAGGAATGGGAACAGCTTCTTCGAGTACCCCTTTTCTGGTTTTGATCTGTCTGAATTTCGAAAAGAGCGGCATATTGAGAACTGATCTGATACCTAATCTTGAACACGTTTAATACCATAAAACACAATAATGAACAGTCATTCACACCACAATATACAGAACGTATTTAAAACATTTTAACATTTAACATTTAATGAAAATAAACAATGATGGCCATTTAGGGAACTAGTCACTAGACATAATACTTGGTACTAACCAGATAATTCTGAATTATATACTAGACATACTTGATATACTGCTAAACAGTACAGATACACTGCTGAAACAGTGCAGACCGGATTTGTGTACCCAAACCCGTCTTGACCGGCACAAACTATGTGCACGTCAGAACGCCTCCCCGATAATGGTACTCACCGGGTAGCTCGGAACGGAAGGCCTCGGAACTGAACTGAACTTGAACCGGACTGGACTCGACTCGGAACTTCGGAAACTTCGGAAACTGGTGGGCCTCTGTATACCTCGGATCTTGCTCTCTCAGCTAGGCTCTGGTCGGGATACTTCGCACTTCTCACCGCCTCGTCTGGGTGTTGATCGCAGCCTCAGTTACCCCCGCTCGGCAGGAGGGAGATACAGGAAATCCTGTGGGTACGCGTTGTTGTCCGTCCAGCTGTGACAGGAGACCGGGCCTGCAACGCACCGCCGGCGCGTGAGATGAGAAAGCGTCCCTGTTCGGGCGCCATATATGTGGTAAATAATTTAATTACCGGAACTTAATTTGATGCGGAAAATCTATAATAATAGCTCAGTAAAATAAGAGGCAGAATCCGTGGTATTAGAGGTTCGGAACGGGCTTTATTCCAAAATCAATTTAAATTGAGGACTTCATGTTCCATCACCACGAAGGTTCAGGAAGTGAAGAACCTACTTTATTGACAAGTAATCATTTTTATACAATAGGCATTACAGTGAAGCAAATGCAGGAGGCGTAACAATTGATAGTAAAGATAAAACATACATGCGTAGCAAAAGTGGGTGTAACTGGGTGTAACTAAAGAACGTCATCAGGTATGATGTCATAATAGGGTGGTTCCATGAAAGAATTTCGCAATGTCAGCAGAAATACTTGGCAGAAATGCGCGCGCAGCAGCATGACGTGTGATTGACGTGCAACTAGGGGGTGAAGGGGACTTGACATTTAGCTCTACATGTGGCGACAGAAGTCTGGAGGGTCAAGTCAACCTAATCCCAAATCATATCTAACATCCTGTGTTTAAAGAACTGTATTATCCAAAAAGAAAGGTCTTTCGAACAAAATCTATTCTATACTGACTGTGAGTGCGTGTACAAGCGTCTAAGTGTCTATACTAGATGCGAGGGCAGAAATCTTCCATAGTAACAGGGCTATGAATTACGTGCATAAAGACAGAGAAGCCGGGCCTTTTGCTCGGTAGCTGGAAGAATGTTTACTTAAACTACTAGACAGGAATGCATTGGATAGGGAGCGGAGCAGATAATTTCGAAGGTGAAATACAATTTCTTGGCAGGCAACAGGCTGGAGTCAGGCACCGTTAGCCGAGCAGGGAGTAGGACAAAGTTCATGGATACAGATGCGAGCTCAGACTGGAGCTTTCAGAGGCAGAAGGCAGGAAAAGGCTTGATGGCAGAATCAGGGCCTACTCGCCTGGACTGTAAAATGGGATAAATGAACCATATAAAGCCGGTGGCCTTTCATACTTAGGAATGGAATATCTGGCCCATTCATGGCGGATCTGAAAGAGGACATGTTGACGGTGGACGCACATGTGTTTGCGTCTTCATAACTGGAACTGGAGGGAACATACATGTACTTGTGATTTATACATGAAACCGTTGGGGTCCAAGATAGGGGACATAACTGATCATAAAAATCCATATTTCCATTTAATATGACAATATGTAATGTCTTTGTCAGTTTGCTGCATTTTCTTTATGACTTCTTTGCCACCACCACCATAACGTTTTTTTGTGATACTTGATAATCTTTTTGTTATCAGTCTCTTCAAGTGCTTCAATGAAATTATTGAATGTCTCTATCCATGCAGGTCATCAATCGCCAATATTTTGCTTTTTGGCGGTATTCAAAGGTGGTGGTGGATTCAGGAATGCAGCAGTGTTGTAGACCAATGTGGAACTCAATGAAACCGCTGGTGGTTCCCTGTGACTGGGTGTTTGCAACACGTCTATGAGACCTTGCGATGTGCTTGCCTCTGGCTCATCTTTAATGAGAGCTGAAAACGTGACTTACTTTGCAGCCATCTAAAAAACTTCACTAATTCGAGAGTCGTTCTCGGCTCTTATTTTCTGATGACCGCTGAAATTGCCCGGAGCCTCACTCTGCAACTTTATGAATAGATTGCTTTCGATATGGACGGGTCCATAAGCACAACCCTGAACACTTCTCTTTGAGCCACATTCACCTAGTGCAGTTCTATGATGACTCTCTTCAAAGCATTCAGTAAGTCATTTATTTCTTTTCATCCAAATTCCAATGTGCGTTTTGTAATACCTGGTTGATCTCCATCTTGCAGTGCTTCTGTTCTCGGCATTATTTTGCTCAAAATATGATTATCAGTGGCAGTGCTTCATAAACCAGGTTGAACAATGAGAGCTAAGTTAGAATTGTCCATGATGTCACTCAGTACCCCTAGATGAACACATCACTCTAATTCACCTTTTAACCATCGATAAATGTATGTTATGTAAGGCTCCCAGAATCATCTGCCCTTGCTTTCAACTGCTACGCAGTGGGAGTGAAGTAATGGGCGAACCATACAGAACATGGTCTCTTTTATGTATTCATGTCCCAAAGGTTAACCATGCCTTAGACGTAACTGTTACACCCAAGGCTGTGGCGCTCCGGTACCAAGGACGTAATTGTTATGTCCAAGGCACACTATTTAGAAATCCTTCCGCTGCAAGCAGCAGAGGGAGTTCCTTTTTTGCTTTTTCAGCCTCAGGAGCTGAGGAAGAGCTTTGCCAGCTGCCTGAGGCATTTTATTTTTCAGTGTAGTGACGACGGTCGGCACGCATGGCGCACCAATGTCACTACACTGAAAATGAAATTAGCCGCTCGGCTCATTTCACTTTCCCTGCCTACGTGCTCCTGGGGCTATCTCAACCTCCCATGCATGTAGGCAGATGGTAGAGGTATCATTGGAAAGGGGAAAATCTCCTGGTGGATCCCTGCTTGGGGATCACCGCAGGAGGGTGATCCCCAAGCAGGGATGCACCCCCTAGAGTGGGAGTGGCCCCTTGGGCAACGGCATTTGCTCCCCCATATGAATTTGGCGATATTCATTCTTTCTGTATTACCCTGGGGGGCAGACGGGTGCAGTAGCCCTCAATCAACCCACCCCACGGGGTACAAAGCACACTAGACACCATGGATTCTTTTTTTTAAACTTAGTGGAGGGGGCTGCCCTAAATGTGCATTATAATGCCCCCACCACTCCAAAAAATTGGCATAGTATTTCTGCCCATTCGGGGCACAGATAGGGGCAATAACCCCAGATCTGCTCTCCCAGGGGGCAGAAAGTCCACCAGGCACCAGGGAGAATTGGTTATTTTTTAATGATAGAGGGGTGGGGGCTGCCCACAATGGGCATGCCAATTCCCCACACTAACACAAAAGGGACAGTCTTTCTGCTCCCCCAGGAGATAGATGGGGGATTTTACCCCCAAGCTGCCCCCCAGAGGGGGCAGAAAGCCCACTAGACATCAGGGATTTCAGTTTCCTATCTAAAAGAGGAGTGGGGCTGCCCAGAATGGGCATGCTAATGCCCCCATCCCCAAAACAAAAGGGACGGTAATTCTTCCTCCCCCTGGGGGGCAGAATACCCACTAGACACCAGGGATTTCATTTTTATTATAAAAGAGGGATGGGGGCTGCCCACAATGGGCAAGGCCATGCCCTCAATCCCACTATTATAAAATTGATGCCAATGCTCCCCTCCCCCAAAAAGTAGCCTCAGTCATTCTGCCCCCCCCCCCCGGGGGGCAGAACGCTCACCAGGCTCCAGAGATTGTTTATGGGCATGTCAGGGAGCAGCCCCTTCGGAAAGGGTTGCCCCTTTTTTTGTGAACACATTTTGGCTGTTTCTGCCTCTCCTCCCCCCTTGGGGGAAGATCAGTGATATGTTTAGGCTCATCTCCCCTAAGGGGGCAGAAAACCACTAGACACTAGCAAGATACAATTCTGTGTGGGAACTGGAGTTCGGCTGATGGTCTGTGTGCACTAGCATTTGGCTGGCTGTTTGTGGACTTGTATTTTGCTAGTGGTGTGTGTGGACTTGCACTTAACTGGCAGTGTGTGCAGACTAGCGTTTGGCTGGCGGTGCACTTGGACTGTCGCTTGGCTAGTGGTCTGCGAGGATGGCACCTGTCTGGTGGTGTGTGTGGACTGTCGCTTGGCTGGCAGTGTGTGGGGACTGTCGCTTGGCTGGCGATGTGTGTGGATGGCGTTTGGCTGGCGGTGTACATGGATGGCGCTTGGCTGGTGGTGTGCATGGATGGTGCTTGGCTGGTGGTGTGAAACCTTGAGCGCTTCATTACCCCAAATCCCCTGCATACCTTCAATTTAGCTAAAAAGTCACACTTTCCTCACATTTCTATGCGGAAAATGGGCGATCACCGTGCCGGCATAAATTCCCCACCACCCAGTGTTCCCCTTGGTCTCCTGATAAAAATGATACCTCACTTGTGTGCGTGCCCAAAGCAAAGGACCTAAAAACGTATAAAGTGAAAAACTGAAGGGGAACTAATGTGGCTCCAAAAGGAGAGTTTAAAAAAATATATATTATTAAGCTAACTCTGCTTTGGACACACACTCGAGTAAGGTTTCATTTTTATCGGAAGAATGAGGGGAATGCTGGGTTGTGGGAAATCTGGATAAGAAGGCATTGGGGGATCCAAGTAAGCCACACCTCCCTGGACTCCCCCGGGTGTCTCGTTTTCATAAATGTCTTTTGCCTTTTGGAAGGTTTCCCTAGATAGCTGATAAGCCCTGAAGCAAAAGCGCAGGAACTCCCCCTTGCAAAACCAGGTTGTTTTGTGATAGATCATTTTCATGTCTCTACAATACATTTCAGGCCCCTCCCTGTAGCGGGCACTTGGTCCTCCCATACAAGTGAAATACCAATTTTATTGGGACACCGGGGGGAATGCTGAGCAGTAGGAAATATGTATCGGCCCAATGGTCCCACATCTTTCCCACACAGAAATGTGAGGAAAATGTAATTTTCTTTAGCAAAATTTGAGCTTTGCAGGAGATTCTAGGTAAGAAAAATGTTGGGGGATCCACGCAAGCAACTTCTCCCTGGACTCCTGCGGGTGTCTAGTTTTCAGAAATGTCTGGGTTTGGTAGGTTTCCCTAGATGGCCGCCAAGCCCGGGACAAAAAGAGCTAGTGACTCCCTAGCAAAACCATGTTTTTTGTGATCAATAATTTTGAAGTATCCACAGTACGTTTTGGTCCATTTCCTGTTGTCGGCCCTAGGTCTAACCACACATGTGAGGTGCCATTTTGATTGGGAGACTTGGGGAAATGCTGGGTGGCTGAAATTTTGTGGCTCCCCACAGATTCCAGAACTTTTCATCACAGAAATGTGAGGAAAATGTGATTTTTTGACGAAGTTTGAGGTTTGCAAGGGATTCTGGGTAACAGAACCTGGTTAGAGCCACACAAGTCACCCCATCCTACATTCCCCCTAGGGTCTACTTTTAAAAATTGAATAGGTTTGCTAGGTTTCCCTCGGTACCGGCTGAGCTGAGGCTGAAAATCCACAGCTAGACAAAAAAGGGTCTGTTTTCAGCGGAAAAAAGTGACTCATTTTGACCCATTTCCTGTTGCGGGTGCTAGGCCTAACTATACAAGCGAGGTACCATTTTTATTGGGAGACTTAAGGGACACAGAATAGTAAAACAAGTGTCTTTACCAGTTGTATTTCTATGCATTTCTGCCTTCCAAATGTAAGACAGTGTGTAAAAAAGAACACATTCTGAAAAATACCCCCTAGTTCACATGTTAGTATGGCTACCCACAAATTCAGAGATGTGTAAATAGCCACTGCTTCTAAACTCGATATCTTGTTCCCATTTCAGAAATAGATATGTTTTCTTGATACCTATTTTACACTCTTTGGGGCAGATTTACAAGCCCCTTGCGCTTCCCGTGCATCACGTTCCGTGATGCACCGGCAGCGCAACCTGCTGCGTGATATTTACAAGCACATGTAAAGCCACCCTGCGTGGCTTTACCTTTGCTTGTAAATATCGCCCTTTTTCACGAAACACTTTGCATGTTAGGAGCTTGACATGGGTGTTGCTGTGTGGGTGGTCCCATGCAACACCCATGTCCACTGATGCATTTCCAGATTGACAAGCAATCATAAATATGGAAATGCATCAGAATGCTACGCCACCCTAGGGGTGGCATAGCGAGGTGCAACGAGGAGAAATGTTTTCATTTCTCCCGTTTTTTTCCTATTCAATGCGTGCTGCATTCTACAGTACGCATTAGAAGAGGAAATCACCACAATCTCCCCGCAACGCAGACACCCTTGCACCATGGAGCAAGGGTGCCTGTGCCAGCGCATGGCAGCTGTGTGTGTGCCAGCACAGGGGGAAGCACAGAGATGCGACATATTATTGAAAATATGTTACATCCCTGTGCTTCGAAACTAACGCAGTTCAGCAAAATGACTTGCAGCACCGTGCTGCATTAGTTTCTTGTAAATCTGCCCTATTATATTTTACAAAATGAATTGCTGTATACCCGATACACAATGAAAAACATTGCAAGGTGCAGCTCAGTAATTGACTCTGGATACCTCGGATTCTCAGTGAACCTACAAGCCCGATATACCCTTGCAACCAGAAGGGTCCTGTGGACATAGCGGTAAATTGCTTTAAAAAATCTTGCATAGTTAGAAGAAGTTACAGGTGAAAATGTAGGCACAAATGACTGTTTTTTTGAACTCAATTTCGATATTGCAACTGTTACAAATGACCCCTACCTGAATTCATAATTTTTTCTTCTTTTCAGAAATGTATAGCTTTCCAGGATCCATTATTGATTTCATACCCATATCTACCGCTAACTGGAAGGAGGTTAAAGGCATAAAAAATAGGGAAAATAGACTATGTCCGGCTATAACTGTTGGTTTTACAACAAATGTCTGCCTGTTCCGGAAAGCTGGTAAGATTAGGATTTTAGCAACACAAACCCTTTGTTGATTCCATTTGCAGGGAAAGAACCAGACGCTGTCTTCTGCAGCACTTTTTTGCCATTTTTACCAATAAATCCAAAAGGTGGCTATATTTTGCCTAATATCTCAGTCCCCTCCATGAAAATCTACGGGAAACATCCTTTACCACGCAACCATTACAACGCGGTATGGTTACATCGTGGTTTTAACAACGCAAGTCGTTACACCGACTTGCACTGGAGGGCGCTGTAGGCTAAGGAATAGTGTGAATTACTATTCCAACACCTTCCCTACTGTACGTAGACTGGAGTTGGAATAGTAATTCACACTATTCCTATGTCCAGCGCCCTCCAACGCAAGTCGATTTAACGACTTGCGTTGTTAAAACCGCGATGTAACATACGCGTTGTTACATCATACATCCAAATCTACAAACCCTTTTCTTCCAACATCCTCAGGATGTTGGAAGAAAAGGACGCAAATATGGCATAAATACTTAATGTGGACAAAAAAGTATGGTGGCCTAAGCACAAACTATCCCAAACAGCCGAAAAAGGGCGGGCAAAAAAGGGAGTGGGGGAAGGCCTGGCAGCAAAGGGGTTAAAAAATCTTACCTGCCTTCCTTGACCAACCTCCTGCAGCTGCGCTTTCTGCTTTCAGTCAAAGCAGACAAGCTTCACTGCACTGACAGGTCCTTAGGGAGGCGCATCAGGCTGGCCTGGAAGGCCTGTATGACATCATAACCGTGGGTAACCAGTTTTGTTATCCACTGTTGCTATGTCATAGCAATGGGTTATGAGATTCAGAAACTGAAATAAACATGAGGCTCTCCATGGAGTGTAAGAAGAATGTCGTGGATTATGCGCATTGCTAATGTGTGCTACTGCTGTTAGTGTGGCCTCTAGTGTAACATCTAAGGATTTTACCAAAGGAGAAAGTGAGGGAGAAAAGTCAAGTTTCATTGAGTTCTGCTTTGTGAAACCAAGTTGAACTTGTAAGAAAGCAAAACAAGAAGGGTCTCTTTTTGTGGGTTAAGTAAAAAGAAGTTTGCAGGCATCCATTATCTAGAGCTGAATTTAGGTGGCTAAAAATGCATAATGGGATCACATTTGCTCCCTGCACTCCTGTGCCCACTGCGAGTGGGCATGTGGGACTCTTCTGTGTTTGGCTAGGTTCCCTGCCTTCTATTGAATCCACATACTAATTTCTCACCTTTTGAACAATATTCTGACATTTCCATTCATTTTAACGCCATGTGGGTTTTTCTGAGAACCAAAGGCTTTTTTTTTTTACAAAGATTGCAATTTTCAAAACACTTTACCTTGCAGCATATGCCAATATTGAATTACAGTTTCCTGGAAAAAACATTCTGGATTTGACTCACATTCATGATCCATGCCAAGTTTGTTTCAGCCTATATGCCTTTCCTGCCAACAACTCCAATTGCTAGAATTAGCAGCTCACTGTTTCATCTCCATCATTGCAGGTCAAGGATGGGTTGAGGAATCAGCATACCTGTGGCTCTCAAGCACACGCTTGATCACACCTGAGTCATGTAATCACCAGCCGCGGTCCATGCAGGTAACAGCGGTGGGAAAGTGGGGCTGGGTAAGGGGGGATTTCGAGGGACGATGTTGAGGGGAAATTCATTATTTATTTAATTTTCCCTCTGCATCGTCCCCCAAAATCCCCCTTACTCGGCCCCACCACCTCACTGCTGTTACCTCCACAGACCACGGTTACTTTTAACCCTGAGAACTATTCAGCCCGGCATTGGTCTGAATTTAGAAAGCTGTGATTTATTTAGATCTCTAAATGTTTTCCTATGGAAACTACTCATTGAAATCAAAAACTAATGAAAATAAGTAGAAGAAAATAGCAATTGCCTCAAGCATTCACTTGTAATTTTTTTACACAAAGGCTGATTTACAAAAGGAATGTACTATCCGATAGACCCTTCTGGGTGCACAGATATGTAGGGTTTGTAGGTTTTCCCAAAACACACGATTCCCCAGAGCTAACAACAAACCTGCAGCTTGTAATGATTTTTCATTTGTGGTCTGACCATGCAGCCATTCATGTGGTTAACATCATGAATAAAAAACGAGTATGAAGGAAAGCTTTGTATTTCTGAAATGTGCACAATATGTTGTGTTTAGGAACAGTGGTTATTTGTACACCTCTGAATTTGCAGTTACCTGAATTATCGTGATTCAGAGGTCATTTTGCAAAATGCCATCTTTCTTGCACGCAGGCTTACACTTGGAAGCTAAAAATGGAGATCAATCAAATTGGTAATAACAAATGTTCTACTATTGTGCATTACGACATGTCTTCTAACAAAAATGGTACCCCACTTGTGTGGCTAGGCCTAGCATCGGAAACACAAAAAGACTCAAAATTTGACCTGGAGACGTCACATTTCACCCAGCAAAATCAATTGTATTTTTTTGCAACGTGGGAAGCTATGGAATTTTGGCCATAACTCAGCAGCCACCCAGAGGAACCTACCAAACCGAGACATTTCTGAAAACTAAACAGCCTGAGGTGGTGTAACTTGTGTAGCTCTCATGACATCTTCTCACGCTTAAGCCCTTGCAAACCTCAAACATTTGCTAACCCGACACATTTTCCTCAGCATTCTGTGAGAGAACGTCTAGGAAGCGGAAGGGACCAAAAAAACCCTACCTTCTATCCAGCACTACCACATTTCTCCAGATAAAAATAGTACCACAGTTGTGTGGCTCGACCCATTACCCGTGACACAAAATATCCTGAAACACAACACGGAGACAAAAAAAATCTGCAAGAACTACAATATGATTTGGTGACAGGGTTAATTGCTTAATTAGAACCCAGCTTCCATTTCACCTAGGACAATCTACCAAACCCAGATATTTCTGAAAACTGGACACAAAGGAAGGCAAAGGTGATGTCACTTGTGCGGATCCCACAAAATGTTCTTATCCATAAAGCCATGCAACCCTCAAACTCTAGCTAAAAATACACATATTCCTCAAATATTTGTGAGAGAAAGTTCCAGAATTTATGGGGATCCATAAATTTCCTACCACCCGCATTTCAACATTTGTATCAATAAAAACGGCATCCCACTTGTGTTGGTGGGCTCAGCACCTGCAACAGGAAAGGCCCCAAAACGCAACATGGACAGATGATTTTTTCCACTCAAAACTGGTCCCTTTTTTCCCAAAGTGGGTAGCTGTGGATTTGAGCCTAAGCTCCACCATCACGCAAGGAAAGCTACCAAACCGAAACATTTATGAAAACTAGACACCTAGGGAAGTGTGACTCATGTGGAACGCCATAAGGCCTTGCAAACATCAAACTTTGACAAAAAAATACACATTTCCTCATAGTTCAATGAGAAAAAGTTTAGGAATCTGTAAGGATGCCTACATTTCTTACCATCCAGCGTTCCCACACTTGTCCTGATACAAACACTACCCCACTTGTGTTCGTAGGTCTAAAGCCCTCAACACAACAGGGCCCAAATTCTAATTTGGAAACATCAATATATTCGGAGTGTTTTCCGACCGAGCCGGACCCCTACAGTCCGACCGAGCGAGTATGATGCGCACGTATGCTGTCGGACTCGGTTCGGTCGAACTCCCATAGAAGTCAATGGGAGCCGGTCGTACGACGCGTACATGGGCTCCCATTGACTGAATGGGTACGTCTCGAAGAAGAGCGCCCCCTACAGTGGGTATGCGTCAGTGCCATCTGCACCGTACATGCCTGTGTTGGGGAGACCCATAGGTCTCCCCCTGTGTCCGAGTCGTAGGGCTGCGTGTGTTAGGGGGTCCGACGCGGACCCCCGAAGTCGGATTCCGGGAGCTTTTGCGAGCCGGACACTCCGGCTCGTACAGGCTGTCCGACGCGTGCATCGTACTAGCTCGGTTGTAAATCGCATCCATTGCACGCCACGGTTAGCTTCCGACCGAGACGTACAGAGCGGTTCAGACCCGGAAACAACTCAGTCGGTGAATTTAATGTAGCTCGCATTGTACTTGCTCGCTCGTACAGCTGTACGAGTCGGTCGGAAAACACGCGTACGGCTCGTAGTTTTTCTGGCCGGATTGTGTTCGGTGCCCTTCCAAACCAGATCAGAATCGGCCCCTTAATGTGAATAAAATTAGAGAGATGTTAAAAAGGGAAGGTAACAGAACAATAAAAGCTATGATGATAAGAAATCTGTGAAAGAAATGGGTGAGAAGGAATGTGAAAGTTTAAGGACCATGTTTGCTATAACAGAAGGTGGTGCATGTGTTATTAATGACCTGCTACGATGTTGAAATGTTTGAGAGGTGCATTAAGAGTGGAGGGGTGGAAAGATATCAAATCTAGGGTGGAGAGATATTGAATCTCAACCAGGTAGCTATATGTGAGAGTGAGATGAACAGAAATTGTAAAATAGTATTTTCATAAAGGCAACATGGTCATTTGAAAAAACCAGAGCTGATGTAAGATTTACTGAGCTATGTCAGATTTAATATTTCAGCAATCCCCTGAATATATAGGCGGGGAGGTCACATTTGCTGCTTGGAAGGGTGTGCTACTGTTACGAGCCCAAGCCTTGCTATTGAAACCATCAACACATCCCTCAATATGCCTTACATTAATACCTCTGAATATCTCTCAAGGCAACACTTTCCCAAATACTTGTAATAACTCCTAATTATGGCTGCAGTTAAACACATAATGCTATTCCTTACCCCTGTCCTACCTCTCTGCCTGTAGCTTTCTTCCTTCTTCTTGCCACTGGTGTTTTCCGAACTCCAGTTTACCTTTCCTTTTGCAGCTTTCACTTTCTCAGTTCCCCCCACACTCAGGGGCTCATTTACATGAAACTGACATATTTCTGTGCTAAAGCAGCGATGCATCAGTTTACTTGCGACGAAATAGCTTATGATCCCATGGAAGTGCCGTATTTACAATATGGTGCTCCATGGCGCAAGGAAACTGACACAACAACAGCAATGCATCAAAAACGTTAGGCTGCATCAGTTTAATCTGACGTAAGTAGCCTATTGTGCAGGGACCAATGTGTCAGAGCATGAAAAGGTGACAAAGTCACCTGGCCCTCTAACATATTGTTCCTACATGTGACGCATACAAGTGGACATAGGGCCCACTTGTATGTGTTACATCAGCACGTAATGTCAAACAATTTGACATTAAATGCACATACCTATTTTCGGTGAACAACTTACCTTCTGACTTGATTGCTGATTGCAGACAAGTCACAATAGCTATTGTGGGCCCTTGACCACAACCGATGCATCATGCCTATGCCTGGGTTTAGGAGGCGTAGGGATTGTGATGCACCAAAAGCTGAAAAAGTGGTAAATACCACTGCGTTTCTGATGCAATGCCTACCTTGCGTTAATTAAAAACTAACGTGGTGCAGCCGATTCCGGCACAGGAAAAATCAACGTAACCTGAAAAATGTGACGCACTTGCATCCATGTAATAATGGATAAAATGAAGCACCGTCATTGCGCCAAAAAAAGTGACATAACGGCGGCGCAATGGGCTGGTAAATGAGCCCCTCATTTTGCAGTGTTCCTCTACTCAGTGAGAATCTTCCCTTCTCCCTTACCATATCCTCTGCGAGTCCCTCTTACTTCTTCTGCCGTATCACCCCTTGGTCCTTTCTTCCTACCTCATCACTTCACCCCCTCTCCTGGTGCAGCTCTTATTGCTTCCTCCCACCTCTTCTCCTGCTAGAACATACATTCTTCCTATCACCGCTCAGTCCACATATCTCCTCTCTTTCTCGTAACTCTCCTGGCTTTCTTATCCGAGCACTCATTTTCTCTTCTTGAGACTCTCCACAACCTCTCGACTCGTCCTGTAGTTCTCCGTTGCAATCTCCGCTTCCGTACTGCAGCTCTCCTGTCCCCATTTCACCCTCCCGCCGGCCGCACTATCTCCACGTCACATCTCTCTCGTAACTCTCCCTTGCTCGTGTCCCGCCTCGTGCTGCGCCTCGCGCGTCAGCCTGTCACCTCCGCTGCTGCTGCCTTCTCGTCTCGTGCCCATTCAGCTTTCATCCCTTGGGGGCATATTATCAAGACAGGCGATAAAATTATCGCCGCTTTAGCTAAAACGGCGATAATGGGCTTGATAATATGCTCTATGGAATTCCAATTGAAGCTCAGGTTAGATGTCCTACACATCTAACATGGGCTTCAATTGGAATTCCATCGAGCATATTATCAAGCCCATTATCACCGTTTAAGGCGGCGATAATTTTATCACCTGTCTTGATAATATGCCCCCTAGTCCGCCTTGAACTCCATTCTTCCTCTCAACTGCTGCATTTTCCCCTCTTCCCTTTAGCAGAGACGTTTTAATGCATGGGCAAAGTGGGCTCTGGCCCAGGGCCCCAGCCTTTCAGGGGCCCCCTGACAGTCAGCTCCATTCTCCAGAGTTTTGCCCTAATGACCTTGAATATTTCCTAAACAGTTTGTTTTAAATTCTGTTTTCCTTTCATTTATTTCTTATGTACCTGATGTGTGAGAGTCTAGTGCAGCCATTTTGCAGAGAAATGTTGTGTTTATGTTTCATGCAATATACATAAAAAACGTTTATTTTAGATCAAAACAAGGCCTAACATATAAGAAATGGGAGGGCGTCACAGAGATTATTTGCAGTAATATTGGTGAGCTGCTGCTGTGTTACAATATTGAAAACACACATAACTATACCTGAATATTAGATGTAAACACATTCAGGGCCTTATTTATGAGAAGTGATGCATCGCTGTGTGAAAACGGGGATGGCTGCGTCACTTCTTATTGCGCCCTCGTTGCGACATGATGGATGTGTCATATTTACTGTATGACGCATCATGTCGCAAGGAGTTACAGATATGTCAGTATTTCTGACGAATCTGTATGCGCAAAAGTGATGCATTGCTGGGGTGTGTCTGAAAATAGACGCAACTCCAGCAATGTGTCCTTTCACGTGGGGCAAGCCCCATGTGAAAGGGCCTGCATCAGTCTTATGCCTGCTGTGTGGCAGGTGTAAGATATTGACGCAATGGCGTCCTAGAAGTGGCGCACTGAGTTCTCATAGATTTCAATGCGCCACTTCTACGAGGCATTTTGCGGGGAAACACCCACCCTGCATACATTATGCCTGGCGCAGGTATAATGCGGTGCAGGGGTTTACAAAGTGAAGCATCTGCCTAGATGCGTCACTTTGTAAATAGGTACAAAAGGGGGTGGTGATGGACCGAGCATCAGAACCAATCACACACTCACACCCAGTCAACAGATCCGGGTTTGATCCATCACTGTTCTTTAGCCCACTCTGCCACCCCAGTTCAGACATGGCCATATGCAAATCAGTCTGACCCTGTGCCTCATGGGAACAGTCCAGCCCGAACTGCCAAGCCATGCCTTCCCTGGACCGGAAACCAGATTCCTAGGACCGGTTTCTGGCATTTCAGCCGTCTTCAGCCAGGCTTGCTTGAATCCAGTGGCAAAGTGAGCAAGGGACTCACGTCTGAGCATACCCTGCCAACTTATGGCGAACAAAGCTGTCCAAAAGGGGGTGGTGATGGACCGGGCATCAGAACCAATCACACACTCACACCCAGTCAACAGATCCGGGTTTGATCCATCACCGTTCTTTAGCCCACTCTGCCACCCCAGTTCAGACATGGCCATATGCAAATCAGTCTGACCTTTTGCCTCATGGGAACAGTCCAGCCCGAACTGCCAAGCCATGCCTTCCCTGGACCGGAAACAAGCTTCCTAGGACCGGTTTCTGGCATTTCAGCCGTCTTCAGCCAGGCTTGCTTGAATCCAGTGGCAAAGTGAGCAAGGGACTCACGTCTGAGCATACCCTGCCAACTTATGGCGAACAAAGCGGTACAAAAGGGGGTGGTGATGGGTAGGACTGAGAATGGAGCCCTGAGGGACACCTACATTCATGGCCGGAACTGGGGATGAGAAAGGGGGGAGCCAGATGTCCTGAGATCTATTTGCCAAGAAGGATGACATCCATGTTAAGGCGGTCCCCCCCCAGACCGATGTTAGCAAGTCTCTCCAGGAGCCTCTCATGTGGGACCATATCGAAGGCCGCGGACGTATCGAGCAGTATCAGAACCGTCTTGCCTCCCTAGTCCAGCTTACCCTTGAGAAATTCAGTCACTTCCAGCAGAGCGGACTCCATACTGTAGTTAGCCCAAAAACCGGATTGGGACTCATGAAGGAGCTTCCCATCTTCAATGTGTTTTTTGAGGGCCTTGTTTACATGCTTCTCTAGTACTCTGAAGAGGGTCGGAAGAAGGGAGATTGGCCTGTAGTTGGCAGGGTCCGTCGGTTTGGCGTTAGCCTTTTTTATCAGTTGAAGAATCTTAGCATTCTTCCATAATTTCTGCATGTTGCCTGAGGAGAGAGAAGCATTAAAGAGCTGGTTTACTGTGTGGTTATGGTGGGAGCTAATAGGTTCAAGATATTCCCTGGACATGGGTCAGTAGGAGAGCCAGACTTAATGCTTTGGAGAGGGGTCAGTGACTCTTCAAGCTGAAACTCAGGGAAAGCTAGTAAAGATGGAGGATCCAAGAGGTGAAATTTGCTATTAGAACTAAGGTAGAAGGTCAGTTCTTCCTCTGAGATGTTAGTGAAGGCTTGTTGGATCATAGAGATCTTTTTGTGGAAGAATTCAACTATTTACTTAGACCATTATTCAGTGCATGGCCCTTCCTTTGTGCTGGCTCTCAGGGCAGTAAAGGATTTAACTATGCTAAAGATTTCCTTACTCTTATTTTGGGCATTTTCCATCTTGGTTTGAAAGAGGTTTTTCTTGGCTGCCTTCACGAGAATGTAATGAGCTGTTAAGGTGTCTTTATACACCTTCCTGTCCTCAGGTAGATAGGATTTACGCTATTTCCGTTCAATTGTTCCACAATTTCTGTTGCGAGATCTAGGGGAATCGTTAAACCTTGGAGCTGGTGGGGCTGACCTCTTTGAGGAGCAGCAAACAACCAGTACCACTGCATCAATGTTGGTTCGGAGCCATGAATCTATTGAGGGCGTCCGAGTCGGGGCAGCCAGACAGCTCTGGTGAGGAACGACCGAGGGCGTCTGCTAACATCGGGATGGATATTTTATGGAACGTCCTGTAATTAGAGACCCTCTGCCCTGTGTTAGCCCAAGGGGCTGTGGCAGAGTTGGGAATGACGAATTTTAATAGGAGGTGGTCAGACCAGGTAATGGGAAGAGGTAGGCTTACTGATATGTCAAAGTTGTGAACGATTTGGTCTAGGGTATGGCCCTTCTCATGGGTGGCCAAAGAAACAGATGGATACATGTTGCAGGCCTGCAGCGCCTCCAACAAGGAAATTGTTTGAGGGTCTTTTCCATTGTCCATATGTATATTGAAATATCCCAGAATGAGGCAGTTGTTGTATTTTAAGGCCAGGGAGGTGGTGGCTGTATTAAGCGTAGTAATAACATTTCCAATAGCACTGGGAGGTCTGTAAATCAGAAATCCAGCTATGCTATGATGGGGGATAAGTTACAGCAGAAGCCTAAGCAGTCTAGTTTTTTATTGTAAATTATGATAACACCTCCCTCCTTCCCATTCGATCGGTCCCTCCTAAGAATGTTATAACCCGTAGGGATGGCCGAGGTCATAGTAGGGTTGGAGGCTTCAGACAGCCAGGTCTCAGTGAGAAATAAAAGATCAGACTGTTAGTCTAAAAGTAGGCCATAAATGTATGGTTCATGCTTTTGTATAGAGCGACAATTTAAAAGGGTGGCCTTTAAGTCCTCTGTTTTCTTATTATTTTTACACTTATTGTTGTGTGGGAGGATATTGGGTGAGAGTTTCCTGGGCTGGAGGAGAGTCCAGTTGCACTTATTGCATCGAAAGTCTACCTCCAACCTCGGATCAGCGGCTGTACAGTGACATGATGGTAGCCGCCTAAGGCTAAACAGTTTTTCCCTATTGCAATATAGTGCAAGAAACTCACCAGAGGGGAACTGGGCAGCTTGGCCGGCGCCGAACGCCTCCGGGCGCAGACAGGCTTACCTTCGGCGCCAGCGGTGCGCCCGCTGTGCACGTCTACTTAGCGCGTCCGTTTGCATCGGGAATATATAGGCTAATGCCTATGATGCAAACTTGATCGCCAACGCAGCAGAGAAAGCGGAAACTGCATAGGCATAAGTGAGGAGCCCGATAGTAGCCCCAGCCCTCCGCACATTCGGCGTATCAGCCGCGGCGGACCAGGACTGGAGGAAAAGCGAGATGCGAATCGAAGCAGCTAAGGAGGTGTAGGCAAGCAGAATCAAGTAAAGTGCAAGTGCGCATAGGGAGGAGAAATTGTTAAAAAGCACAGAGTAATTCAGCCAGACATATACAATTTAAAAAGTAATAAAAACCTAGTAGGAGGGCAGGAAACACTAAATACTACAGCTATCAGCTGCGCGCATCCGTTTGCATCGGGAATAAATAGGCTGATGCCTATGATACAAACTGGATTGCTAGCACAGCTGAGGAAGTGGAAACTACGTGGGCGGAAGTGAGTAGCCCGATAGTAACCCCAGCCCTCCACACAATCGGCGTATCAGCAGCAGCGGACCAGGACTGGAGGAAAACCGAAATGTGAATCGGAGCAGCTAAGGAGGTGTTGGCAAGCAGAATCAAGTAAAGTGCAAGGGCACATAGATAGGAGAAATTGTTAAAAAGCAGAGAGTAATTCAGCCACACATATACAATTTAAAAAGTATTAAAAACGTAGTAGCAGGGCAGGAAACCCTGAATCCTACACCTGTAAGCTGCACATGTCCATTTACATCGGTAATAAATAGGCTAATGCCTATGATGCAAACTGGATCGCTAGCGCAGCTGAGGAAGCGGAAACTGCGTGGGAAACAGGGGCCCAAATTAGATCATAAATTCAAAGGTGTCCTGAACAGGGGCCCCCAAAATATTTTTGGCCCAGGGCCCCCCAAATCCTTAAGATGTCCCTGCCCTTTAGTTCTCTCTTCCACCTCGCCTATCATAGTGCAGCATCTATTCTCCCACCGCCTCTCATATCTTTCCCTGCCACTTATTTCCCCACTTTCTCAGCAGCTTTCTGTATCCCTAAAACCTCTCCATCACCCTTTCTGGACATCCGGTTCTCTTCTGCCAAGCTTCCTCGCTTGCGCATGCGCAGAGAAGCATCACCACATCTTAGACCCCCACCACCACCTGCACTTTCTTTTCACGTCTCCTCTAATATCTTCCATTCTCTCACCTCTCCGCCTGAAGCTCTGTTCTCCATCGCTCCCCTGCAGTATCAGTTGTCCCTCGCCACCTCTTTACTTGTTCCTCATATATCCCCCTACAAGATGCACTCGTGGAATGTATTTTACCCCTTCTCCCCTGCACCTCGTTTTCGCAGTCCCCTTTTTCTCCGGCGTCTTCTTCTCACATCACCCACAACTCGTCAGCTTTTCCAAGACAGTTCTTGCGCAGGTTTACTTACATCTGACCGGAAGGCGGTAGAGGATTTTGGGAACACAATATCAGTGTGCGGATACTTCGCTTACTACGGGCGCCCATGTCATGCACCTCTGGGCTATCTTCAAACGTTAATCAGAGTACGCCGCCCCTTGAATAATGCCATTTTAGGCCAACGCAATTCCCACTAGATATCTACATTTTTTCAGAAGTCCGTCTTCCTTCGGGAGCGAGTACTGTAGGCTATATTGGATGTTAGTGATTTCGCCAGATAGCTTGTACAGGGCCCAGTTTTTAATCCCAGCAAGACCGACTCAGCCTTTCATTCTTCAAGGTTGACAAAGGTAGTAGTATCATTGATTTAGGTTCTTTGAGGCAATTACTGTCAAAGACTCATTTTCGGCCCAAGGCTCTCTCTCTACTCTCTACTTAAAGTAACAGATACATATTTTAAAGGAACATAGCATAAGCAGTACTGTTTATATAGCGGTGGGTGCATTTATAAATATAAGATGCATGCATAAAACGGATTCTCGGGCAGAGAAAAATCAAAGCAGACTGAACGTCCTTTGTGCCGTCCTGTAATTCTTTCCAGCGCCGGAGGGTGGCAGCAGAAGACTTTCTTTCAGTCCTACTGCCTTCAGTTGCAGTGTCTGTCCTGCGACATCGCCCCACACCTACTTCGACGGGATGTGAGCAGGCAGGCTCAATTGTCTGCTCAAAAAGAGGCGGGGTGGGAGGGGGGGGGGGGGGTTGGGGGAATCAAGCTATCTGTTTCTATAGTATCAACTAACCGAGGCTTTGTGTATGGAGGAGTTCTGTCATTTCATCTCAAAGAGGGAGCACAGTTGAATAAAGTGCGCCTTGCAATGATTGCCTGTCTCCTTATTTATTTATGCATTTTTTATATAGCGCAAACAATACCCAAAGGTGCTAGAGCGCTATATAATAGACATATGTCGTTACGTGGATAGATAGGGTTCAAGAATTACCAAATGTTACCAAATATAGTTATATAAGCTCTAGAATTACAAAATGGTAAATCTGAAACAGGGGCGGCTTTTCCGCTAGGCGGAGGAGTGTCGCCCTACTGCTTTTCAGCAGTGTGAGGAACAATAAAATACTAATAACTCCATGTTAATAACATTTAATTTTTTCTTGTTGCAGGTGCTGCAGCTTTGCGAGTCGGGGCGGGCTGCTCTGCTGACAGAGCAGGAAAGGAGTGGTTTTCACTCCCTAAGTGCGCATGAATGTTTGGCCGGCTGTTTCGGGCCGGAAAAACATTTATGCGCACATAGCATTCTCTGCACCCAGGCTGCATTACAGCCTGGGTGGAGAACATGCTCAGGTCCCCAGTCCTCGTCTGAGTGCTGAACCAGGGCGCTCAGACCAATCACAGTGCTGCATTGTAGCGTTGTGATTAGCTCAGGGAAGCCTGGGTGCTTTCTGAGTGTTTTCTGTTCTGGTCAGACGGAGGAGTGGGGAGATGCAAAGAGGAGGACGCAGCAAGGATGCAGCGAGGAGGTAAGTTTAATGTAATTTTTTATTTACCCCATTCACCCCGCCTCCCTGTCTCCCCACCGCCGCCTCGCCCCCCCCCCCCCTCCCCTGCCACACCACACCCGATCCGAGCCGGCCACCACTGGTAAATCATTGCCAAAAAAAAAGAAACAAGTTGTAAAATAGGTACATTCAGCAATGAAAAGGTTGTAAGCGCCGGATGAAGTGGGGGTAGCGAAGAGGTGAGCAAATATGTTAGCCGCAATATCTTAGCTACACTATCGATGAGGGCTTTCAGTTCTCTTTAAGTGAGTGAACATGTTCTTAATGGAGGGGATTAGCTGCAGTGCCTTAGCTAAAATATCGTTGGAGGAGGGCTTTCAGTTCCGTTTTGAAGGTCGCCAGCGAGGTGGTACATAGGTTTGGAGGTAGTGAGTTCCAATTTCTAATTGCACTACCTGAGAAAGATTGTGCCAGAAGTCCTTCTTTTTTAAAGGTCAGGGATATAGTGTCCTGCTGGACATGTTATATAGTAGTCCCTCCTTAGGGGTTGTACTAACACCCACCTCACACCCATCCAACACAGGTGCCACCAGTCCGGTGACCGTGCTAATAAAAGGGGCTGTCCTCACGTGCCCTGGGCCAGTTATACACCATGTAAGTGTGTCCGTGACATCCTATATCTCAGCAACCAGGCGTAGGGCCCATGACTCTACATTGGTGACAATGTATAGGAATCCCCAGGTATGATGCAGGACAGGGCCATACAAGCTTGCAGCTGATGCCCTCCCTATGTGGGGGAAACCAATGTTAATCCTGGTTGGAGGGAAAGGAGAGGCACCGTCAATCAGCAAGCAAGAGGTGTGTCATGGCTCAGCAAGGTTGGAGAGCACTGCACAGGAGAAGATAGCGCCGCAGGGATAGCAACCTGGCCAGTGAAGAGGCGCCATATGTGAAAGCACCACAACAGAGGAGTGACCCACCTGGCGTGTGCTGGAGCCAGGGGAGCTGCCTCAACTAACTTTGTACAGGAAGAAGGTCTGGGGTTTTGGAAGTGCACCTGCAGGACAAACAGTGCAGGGGACACAACCCGCACACAGAAGGCAGTGGCTCCTCAGTGGTATTGCAATGGCCCAGGCACGGTACACACGCAACCCCAGTGCAGCCCACATGCAATTCCATGGCAACCGATCCAAGGGACTTGACACCGCTCCACCAATGTATTCCAGGAGCTAGTAGGGCCACAGAGCGGAAACCTCAACAGGTCTCAACAAACCAAGGCTGTCTTCAGGGAATTAAGCAGCACCTCAAGTCAAGCTTCACGAGAGACTCAAACAATGCTCCTGATGCACCCATTTTGAACTGTTGACACCAATCACAAATCATGCGGAGCCTCAGTAGAGTAGACTAAGTTCTTACTTTTGACATGACTCCAGCCAGTTGCTGCCAGAAAGTCTTGGACTAATTTGCACCAGTAATTGTGTCCTGTCTGATACAAGGTTTAATTATTAAGGCGAGCACAGATGTCCCAATGCAGCCTGCACCACCTGTCCATGTATCCACTGCTGTCCTGCTAAAGTACTCTAGAAACTGATGGCCCATGTGGTATCCAGTTTGTTTTTGTTTTGTTTCCACAGATTGGGCTTGTTGTCCTTTTCCTTTGGATTTTGGGAGGAATTTAGTGTACTGGTGGACAAGTTATATATCAGATCCTCCCTAGGGACTGTTCTAACACCCACCCCACACCCATCCAACACAGGCCTCATCAGTCAAGTGACCCTGCTAATAAAAGGGATCAGGTGCATGTGCCCTGGGTCATTTATGTACCAGGTAACTAGAGGCTGTATTGTTCTTTAGCTCAGCATCTGAGCCTAGGGCTCATGACTTTACATGGGTTTCTAGCAGGGCAGGAGTGGGAACTCAAACCAGCCCTGGCATTTTTGTCTGACCTGCCCCCGCGGGAAGGGGTGGGGTGGGGGAGGATGCTAGTGTGAAGCACTGCTGCTTTTGTTACTGGGAACCGATATTGCAGCACCGCTACAAAACTGCTCCCCAGAAACAAAACCAGCACCCACTGCTGCAAAACCAGCCCCATCTTGCCAGCCTCTGGGGTAAATGCCTGATGCCTGGTACGGCCAGTCCAACCCTGGTTTCTAGCAATGCTTGAGCATTTCACAATGGTCTAGAACCTCCTGAAAGCTTGGGTTTTTCCGCCAGGTAATGGGGAGTGAATGTGTATAGGTCATTATGTGTGATGCAAGCTGTCTTGAATACAGCCTGGCTTCAATGGGCAACTAGCAGAAATAGACCTGCAGAGGTGTGATGTGGTCAAACCTTTTAACCTCCATCAACTCACCTATCCCAATTTTAAAGCTCTCAGCCTTTTGTTCATGTAAAAATTAATACTGTTGCCTAGAATTTTGAGGAACACGTTTGCTTGTTGCGTGCACTCTATAAATGACAAGTATGCACATATTGCTTCCACTTTCTTGCAAAATGTGGACAATGAGACAGCTTTCTAGCTGCAAATCAAATATTTCATAATGCCACCTGCCCTCATTTACTCTCATCCTTTGCCTGCATGTCACCAGGATGTATATATTTTATTTATTCGCTGGGGATGGAGTGTAGAGGGCAGTGGTCAAATTGTATTGAAAAAAAGTATGGGAACTGTGATGCAGCGCACCATGGAAGTGGTGTACGAGCGGTGGGCGCAGTAAAAAACATGACTAAAAATTCAAAATATTCTGTAACTTTTTTCGGTCTTTCACATTCAGGTAACTTCATAAAAAGTAATGCACAGACTAAATGAAAAATAAATGCAAGTTATGTTAATCATTGGGAAATGCACTATGTACATTATGAAACCTATCAGTTAATGCATTGCACCAGAGAGCTACAGAATTGAATCCTGGTTGGTTCAGTGGATATTAATGACTAGTGTATGGTTAGTTCCACAATTCCCAGTCTGTGACAGAAAGCACTGTGAACATTTAAGTCATTATTTTAAACTTTCATTGCGCCCAGTATAAGATAGGCTGCTCCAAATTGCACAAAAAGGTTTAAGATAAAAAAGTGCTTCCAAAATATAGATTTTAGTAATACCCAGTGCAATTATTTTTAATAAATGCCTTTCAAAAGCACACACTTCACAGCTTAGCTGGTAGCTCCCTTACAATATCTCCAAAAGCATAAATGTGCGTCATCATGAAGCTTCAAGTGACTCCATCAGTTAAAGCCAATACTTTACTTTTGCATAGTGACAACAGCTGCGGCTGACACATAGAAAAAGTGATGGGGTGGGGGAGGTGGTGCAGGGGGAGCACAGGAGGGGGAGCGTGGGATGGGGAGGAAGTTTAATAATAATAAAAATGTAAACTTACATGTTACTGGCTGCCCCCGCGACGCGCCTCAGTCGTTGGTTCTTCCTTGTCCCAGCAGTCACTGGGACTACGTCACAGACTTCCTGTCCAATCCCCCGCGTTGCTCTCCTCCTATGAGAGCAGTGCGGGGATTGGCCTGAGCGGGCTGAAAAGATGCTCCTGTTCAATACAGCCGGGTTAGAGAAACCTAAGTGAGCATGTGTGTTTGGCTGCCCTGGGACGGCCGCCCAAACACACATGCTCACCTAGAGAGTGCACATAGCACTCCCCCTCTTTCCCTCCCATGCCCTGGCCCCGCCCCTCCCTGCACATGCTGGCTGAGCCAGCGATTTAAAAATGAAACAATAATGAAATATCGTTTTATTTTTTAGCTGCTGGCTCCGAGCCAGTGGGGCAACGCTCCTATGCCATTGCGGAGGAGCCGCCCCTGAGTGACAAGTTGTGCACATTTACATTTCTTTCTGGTAGGCAGGCACACTGGCAAGGCTTGTTTAGCTGTCTGCCCCTCCCATGGTTTTACAGCAAAGGACACTCCCTGCCTTACACTTCAGCTGAAGCATTTCAGCTGTTGGAATTATCGTCCCGGGACCGTTGTCTTTTCGCAAAAATGTAGGGGAACTGTTTTTCTAAAATTATAAAAGTAGGGGCCCTCAGATCCCCCTCCGTTCGATCTTTGGTAGAGAGAAGAGGAGGTAAGGCTAGTACCGAGGGAGGTTGATGAGGAGACTGATCCCCATTACCCACTTTACTCCTGCGTCCCCGAGAGAGACCAGCAGGTGACGGCATATCTTGACGATATTGAGGCGCTGGGGAGGGCCTAGAGTAGTCAGTGAAGTTGGTGCTGTTTGAGAGGCATCTGCAGTCTTAAAATGAACCCTGAGTCCTGGATGAAATGTGACATCACTGTAGATGAGATTTGCTTGGTTTAATTTAACTCTTAGGTATCCGCTCATCTTGCTCAATCAGTTCCTCACTGTTGAAGCGGAAGGATGATTGGGGAGAGGATGTAGCCTTACAGCTAGAGCAGTCGACCTTGAAGCTGGGGAACCGGGTTCGAGTCTAGGCAGGGATGCTCAACCTCCTCTGATTCTGGGCAAATCACTTAATCTCCCCGTGCCTAACAAAAAAGAATGTGTCCATCTGTAATGAAACTGGTGCTTATGTAATGCACTCTGATACCTGATAATTTTGCGCTATATAAAACTATTAAAAAAAAAAAAAAGGTGGATGGCTTTTCGGTAGGTAACCGATACAAAGACACAATTACATACCTGCCAACTTGAAAAAAATGTCACTGTGTGAGGAGGGGGCGAGGTCTGGGAGGGGGTGGGGCCTCGTGCCAAGAAGTACCTAAGAGGCACTTTTGAACCCCACCCTGCCCCCGAGACCTCTCCTACCAACAAACAAAAAGCTTGCTGAGGCTGGTGCCGGTGTCCTGGGGTGCTTTACACCCTTTATTCGAAGTCGACAATTCAAAGCCTTGGAAAACGAGCTGAAATCCACTATTTATAGTGCTTTTCAGCTTTTTTTCCCTTCCACCGTGTGATATCGGCTCCTCACTGGTAGACCGTGGTGGGATGGGAACTTATATTGCGTGTCACACGGTGGCACCATGTGAGTTGGCAGGTATGCAATTGTCATTTATGAAGAGGTGGTAGGATAAGCCAGGAGGTCTGTGAACAGGCTGCCGTCAAGAAAGAGAAAAGAAATAAACCTGCTTGATACACCATGGGGGCAGGGAGTTCCCTCTGGCGGTAGCACGGGGGAGGAGGGTGTCTAGGGAAGGAGGCTTCAAGGAGAGTGTGGGCTTGTGGTGCTGGAACCTGAGCTTGACGGTGAGAGATGGTAATCTTTTAATTCTATATTAGAGTTATTACACATTTACATGCTCGGACTTGCCAGGATTCCAGTCATGCAGCCTGTAAGATACAGCAGTCTCATAACCTACGGCGCTTTTGTGTTTTTTAACGGATGTGAGAGATAAGAAATGCAAGCACCATATATTTGAGTGCACGAAAAATACGGGTAAACCACGAGACGATTACTGTAAGGGAACAAGACAGCTTTATTTGCGTCTACGATAATATTGGCCCTTTATAGGGGCAGAGACGTTTTAAGGCATAGGCAAAGTGGGATCTGCCCCAGGGCTCCCACCTTTAATGGGGCCCCATCATTACGTTTTCAGGACAGCTACTGACAGTGGCATAATGCATAAATGATGGAACCCCTGGCACAATATGTAAATGGGTTCTCAGGTTTCCAACATCTCATATTCCAAGTTTCTGCACTGAATGGGTGCCCCCTATAGGACTGTGGACCCCTTAAAGTTTTGGGGGCCAACAAAGAAGGTTGTCAATGATCAGACAATATTTGCTGAGGGTGAGAATGAGCTAAAAATGCATAGTAAATTCAGAGCTGTTCCGAGCAGGGGGCCCCAAAATTATATTTGGCCCGGGGCCCCCAAAATCATTAAGATGTCCCTGTATAGGGCTACACCTCATTTCACAAAAAACACTAAATAAAGAACTGGCTGGTGAATCGGTCGGAAAAATCTGAAGAAAATTGACAAAAACTCAACAGTTAAAATGTAAAGAAAATAAAGGGAATGGTAGAGGTAATTAGGTAAAGTAGGAGTAAGAGCACTAGAGGATAGGTGGAGTAGATATACTAAGGTATAGTCTATACAGATTCTAAGGTATAATCAGAGGAAAAAACCCTAGGCTATAAATTTGGACAAACGTGAGAGGGGATGGACAGGAGTTGAGGTCCTATGATTTAGGTAGGGATAGATAGTCTAGGATATAGGAACGCATGGTTATACTAGGGTATAGATTAAGATAGCGGTGCTAAGGCATAAGCAAGGATAGCTGCGCTAGGGTATAGGCTGGATGGCGCCTCTCTACAGGTAGGGGTATAGATATAAATGTATAAGTAGGGGTTAAGGTTGGAGGATGTAGGAAACGGTTTTGGTAAATGTGTATATGTCGTGGTAACACTAATAGGGTGTAGGCATGAGTTGATGTGCTATGTTATAGGTAGGAGTAAATGCCCTGCTCAGTTTGTAATCTCAGTGGCAGGCAGTGGACATCAACATTCATTTTTGGGTGATCAGGACTGTTTTTACATCATCGGCGGACTTTGACCCAGTGCAATGGTGAGAAAGCCAGGAAAGGAAGAATGAAGGAGGAAAACAATCATAGCAGCAAGAGTGAGCTTAAATGACAGAAAGAGTGTAGTTGTAGACTATGTTTTACTTTAAATAAACATTGACTAGCAGTGAAAAAGGTGTAGACTGGATAATAGGGTGGGGGAGCAGAAACTGACACTGCTGATAGAGAAGAAGGAGTGGACCAGCTTAGGGTACAGGAAGAGTCGTGAAGAGAGCACAAAGGAATTGACAAGGAAAGGGCACCCAGGGGGTCAAAACAGGAGAAACAGAGGATCTATCTGATATTGGAAGAAAAGGCAAACTACAGGTTTTTTTTTAACGAAATGAAGGTCATACACCATGATGAATTTGGCATTTTGGGAAGTCCCCTCACGTTAAAAAATAATGAAGAATGTTCCCCGAGAGAGTTTCTTCAGACCAGGTTTTCTTAAATTTTGGCTTCCTCCAGAATCACATAAAACCCGTTTCTACATGTCACTCTACAAACTGAAGTGTTGGCATTTAAATAACAAGGTTACTATGAATCTGTAGAACCAGGAAGGATGAATAGCTGCGTTGGATCAACAAGCTTTTAACCTGTGACCTCGAGGTTTTACACTGATGTCTACAGCTGGCACAACTCCCCCAAGCTATCCCATCACTACACTTGGATGAAGTTTAATTTCGAGACCAAAATTCATTACATTTGTAGATTTTCCATTACACAAACTTCTTCCAAAATTGTGCATGATGAATTCTTTCATAATGTTCATACAAAGTTATTTGGTTTGCACAGAAAAAAATAATCCCTTTATCGACATTTCCTGCTCGACCTAAAATCCTTCTGATACCTTGCAGGGCATTTTTACACAAGATATTATTCACTTGTGTGAAGTTTTAACTCAAGCTTCCAGCAAACCACACTGCACTTAATTCTGTGTAATATTTGTGAAATTTCCTGAAAATGTTTAAAAAAAATATACTGCTGTTTCATACACCCCTATGACATCTTGAAGATATCATTGGTTTCACAATGCACAGTGTGCGCCTCTGTGTGCGTATTTATGCGTGACCTTTCAGGGAACATGTGGTTGCTCTATGATGCATGTGTATTTGTGCTTCTGTATGGAGCTGGGAAAAGTGACAGAGGCGCTGAGAAGGCACAGGACGTTCAAAACCACCCTCCGAATGCCCAGCCACCAAAGAAATGCTTCCTGGAATAAAAGGCCTGTCTGGCCAGAGAGGTTTTAAGGCATGGGCAAAGTGGGCCCTGGCCCAGGGGGCCCCCTGATGGAGCCACTTCTGTTCTGGAAAGAGTCTTGCCCTGGTGACCTTCGATAATTTTTAAACAAACCGTTTTCCTTTCATTTATTTTTAACGTGGGTGATGTGTGAGAATCTATTGCAGACATTTTGCAGGAAATTGTGTTTATGTTTAATGCAACATGCATCAAAAGGTGTTTTTTAGATCCAAACAGGAGCTCACATATGAAAAATGGTAGGGTGTCATAGAGATTATTTGCAGTTATGTCAGTGAACTGCTGATGTGTTACAATATTGAATACACACGTCACTATCCCTGAATACGAGATGTAAACATATCCATTTTGGACCTGTGTTCCTGTGCACAGTGGCCTGGCTAAGAGGGTATTAAGACAGCAGAAATTGGATCATAAATTCAAAGCTGTTCCGAACAGTGAGCCCCAGACTACGTTTGGCTCAGGGGCCCCCAATTCCTTAAGATGTCCCTGGTCCGGCCCTGCCCACCATACAAGAGGCAGCCCTTCCTATGGTATTTCATCGGTGACGCGCAAAGCGGTATTTAATGCCAACCTTGGGAGTGCGCCACGGAGCTCGAGCGCTGGTGCAGTCTGGCTGCGACGCACAAGCAACGCGTAGTGCGTGGGTGGAGGCGATGCGTCGCCGCCAACATTCAGAATAGTAATGTAAAAATATACTGAAAAAATAATCGAGGGATTTCATTTGGACGGCAGCTTTCCAAATTCGTTTAAACAAAACCTGCTGGGCAGAGAATCTTTGCTCATCTAATTCCTCTTTTTCTCGCTCAGCTTCGTGTTAAGAAAGGAACGCCGCCACCATTCAGCATCACGACAAGGTCTTTACTTCTGCAGCCTAATCAAGCGTGGCGGGGTCGAAAGAAAGTCCTGTACTTACCTGACTGACTGAGTTTGTGGCGCCAAAATTGTCCCCTTGGATTGGGAGGTCAGGAGCGGGAAGCCTTTCAAGGGAAGGATAGCTCCTCGCAGGCTGCCCGCCTTTGTGACACAATATTGCCCCCGTGGCTGAGAAGGGGGGCGAGGCCCCCCGACCTCTGACTCCATGCTCACTGCCCACTGGTCACCACATCCAGACCATTAGATCAGTTCACACAAGCTTCGGAATACATTCACAGATGGCAGACACCACAGTGGGAATCTGGACGAATATCGATTCACCACACAGACAGCTAATGTGCCCAGAAGCCCAGACCTTGCCAACTCACAGCGCTGTCAGTACCGCACACTCTCTAGACGACCTCCATTCAAACATGACCTTGAGGTAGGGAAGTTCAATATAGGGGAGTGCTGGATCCATGCCAGACTTTCAGTATAACCACGGTCTATGTAAATAAGTTTCATATATGCCTATAATGTGTACATTTCCTCCTGAGGATAATCTGAGCCCACATTGGACACTCTTCCTAAACAAGGAAAGCTTTTTACACATTCCATTTTTTCCTGACCCCCGCATCCATGTTTATGGGACACATTTCCCTGTGCCTCTCATATTTCCTCTTGCCTCTCGAGGCCACAACCTTACTCTTAGAAACATTGGTCTTAAAGAACTGTTTGTTTTCCATCCCAATCACATTGGAGACTGCGGCCCTGATTATAAGTAAAATAGACTGCTCCAACCCCTGGTCATAATTCTGAGTTGTGCCTGTTTACCACACCCTATACTTACAAAGCGCAATAAAGTCTGCACCATTTGTTAAATTTCAGCAGGTCAAACACGCCAGAATTTAATAGGATAAAACATTGGCATGCTGATTTTGGTGCAGTAAGCCCAGAGATCCACCTTATTCCCAGGAAACTTGGAGTAAGTTATATTTATTGCATCCAATACATTCCAAACCCTGGGGAGTCAGATTTTATTAGCACCTTTCCAGAAGGGGCCTCATGATCAAGGCCCTATTGGAGTAAGATCAGAAAGGATCACATGTCAGCATACAGTTGAATATGGAAAGGATATGACACTACCTGAGTAGGGCAACTGTGAAAAGTTCAAATACTCCTGACAAATAATAGAAATATCAGGAGACAAATAAAGAAGCTAAAAGACAGCCCTGCTTTGCTCCATTCCGTGTCTCCGTCCGCGAGGACAAGCCTTTGTCTGCTTCCATTAACACCTTATACCAAATGAAAGAGTGAAAGGCAGTTATTAACTTTAGAAGGCCTGAAGGACTTTCAAGTTAAGCCAACTTTTCCCATTGAGTGGGTCTATCGAAATGATTGAAGAAGTAGAAAAATCAATGGAAGCCGTGAGGACAGGCAGCCTTCGAGTTTGAACTTGTCTCTCTGGTATGACTGGACTGCAGCTATTTGTCAAGCTCTGAACACTGTGATTTAAATCCAGGCCCTGGTGAAATTCCTGTTACCCCAGATTAATCTTGTGTAATTTCGCGAATTTTGCATTAAACTTGATATGTGAAATTGCTGAAATGCCACTGTTATGCCAACGTGGCAGCATTTTAGTGGAGGAGCACAGGGACAATGAGAGCGACTAGCACGCGAGCGGCTTTTGTTCGCTGAACTTATGCTTTTGATCACACAATCAACACGCCAATCAAATGACTGTAGATGGGGCATAAAGACAATGTTGTTGCTGTTTCACCATGAAACAATCATGTTGTTTGTACGTTTTCCAACCAATTATTCCTTCATTTATTTAGCCTTGATGTGCCTCTACCTGTGTGTAGGGGCGAGGTTGCGCGGAGTGTGATGGGAGTTGAGATTGGGCGTACTCATAACATGATCTAGTGTTTCATCCACAAGTTAAAACACCCTCCATTCAATATAAAAAGTCTAATATATTAAAGTATTAGTGCTCAATTTGAAAAGTGTCTTTTTTGTAGGGAACTAGGACTTGTCAGCCTCACACTGAGAGACCAGACACACCAAAAACCCTGCGGGGACAGATTTCCCTTTGTGAATCTGTTATCCCATCGTTTGAGATGTCAGCCATTTTTCAATGAGTTGTGAGTTGTGTACCCATTGGTACATCCCATTCAGAGTCACAATTAGGAGGGGACGCTCCCTTCACGCTTCCAACTAATTGCAATTCAGAATAAATCGTAAAAACCCTTTCCAACTCACAAAAGTTTTTTTTTACTTGGACAAACAACATTTTCTGGTCTCAAACTCTGGCATTTCGTGAATTGCCGGGTTTGTGAAATGCAAAATAGTTTTGTCAAACTAGTACTATGACCGGTTTGGTTAGACTTATCGGATAGGACAGCATTCTTTCGAATGCAGGAGACAGCTCTTCAGCTAATTTATTCAATTCTTATTTGAGAGGTATGTCCTAGACCACTTCCCCCCTTAAATATCTCATTCTTTATATTTTTTCTCTTACTTTATTTCCGTGTGTGCTCTGTGGTTTCATTTTGTTATAGCTCATCTTGTGTTTTTCACTTCTGCATGCTTTTTGTATTGTTTGTGGCTCAGCATTTAAAATGTCTATTTTTAATTCTTTCTAGATCGGTTGAATTTGGGCTTAAATTACTTCTTATTTCTTCGCAAAACTATTTCGGATGATGTTTTATCGAGTACATTTGATGGCCTCAATGCTTCCATCACGTTCGTTTTAGTAATTGGAACATATGAGAATTGGTTGCTAATTTACTTCCTGAATTCGCGCTATGTATTTATGTATTTCTCATAAGTCTTGTCTCAACTTTCTCTAACTATTGTTTCAGTATACAACTGCATTATTTTATAACTAAGAAGCTTCTAAAAGGGGGCGAAATGTCCTATCTGATCAATTCCTATTTGAAAGAAAAAAACAAGAACTTTAAGAGTAATAAACTTTCTTGAATAAACATTATGATTCAAACTGTATGATTTCACGCAGGAGTGCATACCCAATCTTTATAGTGAATCCCTTTTCTTTTAATGCAACCTTTTGGGGATCGAACGCCAAGACCTACTGGACAGCTGAGTCTGAGTTTTGTAGGGTCCGTTGCACCCACCAGACCACGGTGAGTGCAGGCACGAAAAGGGGATGGTAACTGACTGCTGGAAAGCCAAAAGCTACAGCTCTAAACGTTGTTTGGTAACCAGATTCAGGATATGTACTTATTAAATATGTATTACCGTATCGAGCCTAACAAAATAACTGCTGCATGGAATTGCTTAAGCTGCTCCATCTAACTGTAAGAGAGGGGTCATGTTTGCCCGCCTTCCTTCTGTCTTACATGGCTGACTAATCATAACCGCCCCCCCCCCCCCGCAGGTTTCAATATATCATAACTCATAATTTAATGTGCCTTTTGATTTGCACAATAACTTGATTTGGACAATAACTCGCTTTTCTCTGATTACAATCATCACCAAAATCTAAAACCAACCTCACAGCCCCACAATCAATAGGTTTTAGGCAACTTTTGCCATTTGCACCGATTACACTTTCAATAACCGATATTTGAACTTTAATCGGCCTCCAACAGCACGCTATACCGAACAGTACCAGCAAAGCGCATTCATTCTTCCAATCACGCTTTCAAATAGTCTCACGCAGTCACCAGATCGAAGTCAGACCCGTTCACTTTTAAAAACACACAAGGTATAGACTTGGTAAAGCGTTGCCAAATCAACAGTACTCTTTAGACACGCCCATCCACAAATAAGCCCCCCCCCCCACAACGCTCTTTCTTAGATCTGACTCCTTTTACACCCATGCAACCTCACACAGACCATTTCCAAATGAAACTCCGAACACATTTTACCAACTACAAACACACATCAACAAGCAATCACAGAGAACAATGGCTCTTCCGGAGACTCTAAAATGCTATAATAATGATCAAAAGAGCTGTACAATGCCAATAACTCAACATAGTGAAAAGAAATCCTTGCGGTCCCTTATTTCAAGATCCACTCATGCCTTATGTACCAGGGGATGGGGAGAACCTCCCAGAGCCCTCTTCTTTGTCCTCCTGTACTAATCCTTCTAGTGTTTCTGGGATCACACCGCTCTTCTCATTTTCCTCCTATTATTATTTCTCTTCCTACAACCAAGTCAGTTCCCCCCAGTGGTTAATTTGTAAAAGTGCAGGGGCTCTGTTCAGAAAGCAGCTTGACCCAGCCCCTTTCTCCTGTAAGCGCCGCCTAAAACAGAACCAACTACTCAGCATGAAACTGGGGCGAGGATGTGGCGAAATGGCCAGAGCTGCAGACTTCAGAGCTGTGGAATCAGGTTTGAGTCGCGGCGTTGGCTCACCATCCTGTGTTTCTGGGCAAATCACTTAATCTCTTCCGTGCTATAAATGAATGTGTCCTAAACTGGGGCTCATGAAAAGTGCAGTTGCTGAGGTCTGGAAACCATTGGCTCAAATTAAGCTCCTCAACAGTATTTTTACATTAACTATACAACTGCTTGCATACTCACCACTATTTATAGCTAACACCTCTACATGTACTTTACTAACTCTTTGCCTGCCCTCACTCTAGTAACTCCCCCATACCTATAACACAGCACCTTCATCTGTATTCCAATAACTTCACACTTGCCTATAATATAGTACATTGATGCCTACCTACTCCTAGCAGCTACTCTCCTTTCCATGACTTTAGGCCACTTATCTCCATTCCATTCTCACCAATTGCTTTCTTGTCCCCTTGTCCATTTTCAATGCATTGTTGTTTCCTTCAGTTTTTTCGAGGAACACATTTTCCTCATTTTGTAATGGTTTCATTCAGGGGTTTCCTCTCAAGTGAGCTAGAGCCATCTCATGGACAGGAGTTCAGCTTATTGAACTAATTAGTTGATAGAAAACTTACTATGCGCACAAAAACTGAGGGGCAGATTTACAAGGAACTGACGCATCTGCATAGATGCGTCAGTTTCCTTGTGCCAGTGCCAAATGTCCTTGCGCACCATGGATGCTCTGTATTTACAATACAGTGCTCCATGGCGCAAGGATTAACAGATGCGTCAGAAATACTGATGCATCTGTTGGCACAAAAGTGACGCATCGCTGGAGTTGCTCATGAAAGTGACCCAATTCCAGCAATGTGCCACAATAGATAGGTGAGTCCCATAGAAAAAGCCCTGCGTCATTCCTTACGACTGGTCTGAGCAGGCGTAGGGATTTTAACGCAGTGAAGGCATAGAGTGACGCAGTGAAATGTTGTAAATTTCACTGCGTCAGTTCTACATGGCTTTATGCGTGCGAACGCCTACCCTGCATACATTATACCTGGCGCAGGTATAATGTGACGTAGGGCTTTACAACGTGATGCATCTTCCTAGATGCGTGACGTTATAAATTGGCCGCATTATTTGTGCCACTGTTGCGTCAAAAAAAGTGACGCAATGGTGGCGCAAGGGGCTTGTTAATCTGCCTCTTATTCATGAAGCAGAAGGTAGACAGGCTGTTTGGAAACAAACGAGTACTGCCGAAAGGGAGCCCAAAATATGGACGTTTTTCACCCCAAGATGTTCACAGGCCAAAGAAAGACAATATCAAGAGATATAGTGAATCTGATAATACAGAATACTTTTAGAGTGATATTACACATACAATGTTGATATGGATTTACTTACATTACGTAAGGTGGACAGACTAATATATGAGAAATGTTTTGTTTACCAAATGGCAGCTTCCCCATTCAATGACCAGTTTGTCTCTTACAAAATCAGTAGATTTTCCAAAGCTCCAGGCTAACAAAGGCATTGCCCTATTTTTTTAAGTTCTGCTTTCTTTCTGTAGATATTATATAGAACTAACATGTGGCATTTCGAGATACTGTAAACACGCAGGATTCCCAAAACACGGAAGGAATCAAATATGGACTGTGAGTCGCCTAATCCCTACTTCTATAGAAATCTCTGAGTCCCTGTAAAGGCCATGTTCTACAGGCAGGTTACCTGGATAGGAGTAGGAAACGCAAAAACAACAATTGATAGACAGAATGCAGAACAATGTCATACATTCACCCCAGTACAGAGATCTGGGCCTAAATCCATCGTTTTTTTGCTCACCATGCCATTCCAGTTTGAACCCAGCCATATGCAAATCAGTCTTGACCCTGTGCCTCATGGGAACAGTCCAGCCCGAACTGCCAAGCCAGGTCCTCCCTGGACTGGAAACAAGCATCCTAGGACCGGTTTCGGGCTTTCAGCCCTCGTCAGCCAGGATAGCCTGATTCCAGTGGCATGGAGAGCAAGGGACTCACGTCTGAGCATACCCTTCCCACTCGGGGTGACAAATGCAAAAACAACAATTGATGGACAGAATGCAGAACAATGTCATACATTCACCCCAGTACAGAGATCTGGGCCTAAATCCATCGTTTTTTTGCTCACCATGCCATTCCAGTTTGAACCCAGCCATATGCAAATCAGTCTTGACCCTGTGCCTCATGGGAACAGTCCAGCCCGAACTGCCAAGCCAGGTCCTCCCTGGACTGGAAACAAGCATCCTAGGACCGGTTTCGGGCTTTCAGCCCTCGTCAGCCAGGATAGCCTGATTCCAGTGGCATGGAGAGCAAGGGACTCACGTCTGAGCATACCCTTCCCACTCGGGGTGACAAATGCAAAAACAACAATTGATGGACAGAATGCAGAACAATGTCATACATTCACCCCAGTACAGAGATCTGGGCCTAAATCCATCGTTTTTTTGCTCACCATGCCATTCCAGTTTGAACCCAGCCATATGCAAATCAGTCTTGACCCTGTGCCTCATGGGAACAGTCCAGCCCGAACTGCCAAGCCAGGTCCTCCCTGGACTGGAAACAAGCATCCTAGGACCGGTTTCGGGCTTTCAGCCCTCGTCAGCCAGGATAGCCTGATTCCAGTGGCATGGAGAGCAAGGGACTCACGTCTGAGCATACCCTTCCCACTCGGGGTGACAAATGCAAAAACAACAATTGATGGACAGAATGCAGAACAATGTCATACATTCACCCCAGTACAGAGATCTGGGCCTAAATCCATCGTTTTTTTGCTCACCATGCCATTCCAGTTTGAACCCAGCCATATGCAAATCAGTCTTGACCCTGTGCCTCATGGGAACAGTCCAGCCCGAACTGCCAAGCCAGGTCCTCCCTGGACTGGAAACAAGCATCCTAGGACCGGTTTCGGGCTTTCAGCCCTCGTCAGCCAGGATAGCCTGATTCCAGTGGCATGGAGAGCAAGGGACTCACGTCTGAGCATACCCTTCCCACTCGGGGTGACAAATGCAAAAACAACAATTGATGGACAGAATGCAGAACAATGTCATACATTCACCCCAGTACAGAGATCTGGGCCTAAATCCATCGTTTTTTTGCTCACCATGCCATTCCAGTTTGAACCCAGCCATATGCAAATCAGTCTTGACCCTGTGCCTCATGGGAACAGTCCAGCCCGAACTGCCAAGCCAGGTCCTCCCTGGACTGGAAACAAGCATCCTAGGACCGGTTTCGGGCTTTCAGCCCTCGTCAGCCAGGATAGCCTGATTCCAGTGGCATGGAGAGCAAGGGACTCACGTCTGAGCATACCCTTCCCACTCGGGGTGACAAATGCAAAAACAACAATTGATGGACAGAATGCAGAACAATGTCATACATTCACCCCAGTACAGAGATCTGGGCCTAAATCCATCGTTTTTTTGCTCACCATGCCATTCCAGTTTGAACCCAGCCATATGCAAATCAGTCTTGACCCTGTGCCTCATGGGAACAGTCCAGCCCGAACTGCCAAGCCAGGTCCTCCCTGGACTGGAAACAAGCATCCTAGGACCGGTTTCGGGCTTTCAGCCCTCGTCAGCCAGGATAGCCTGATTCCAGTGGCATGGAGAGCAAGGGACTCACGTCTGAGCATACCCTTCCCACTCGGGGTGACAAATGCAAAAACAACAATTGATGGACAGAATGCAGAACAATGTCATACATTCACCCCAGTACAGAGATCTGGGCCTAAATCCATCGTTTTTTTGCTCACCATGCCATTCCAGTTTGAACCCAGCCATATGCAAATCAGTCTTGACCCTGTGCCTCATGGGAACAGTCCAGCCCGAACTGCCAAGCCAGGTCCTCCCTGGACTGGAAACAAGCATCCTAGGACCGGTTTCGGGCTTTCAGCCCTCGTCAGCCAGGATAGCCTGATTCCAGTGGCATGGAGAGCAAGGGACTCACGTCTGAGCATACCCTTCCCACTCGGGGTGACAAATGCAAAAACAACAATTGATGGACAGAATGCAGAACAATGTCATACATTCACCCCAGTACAGAGATCTGGGCCTAAATCCATCGTTTTTTTGCTCACCATGCCATTCCAGTTTGAACCCAGCCATATGCAAATCAGTCTTGACCCTGTGCCTCATGGGAACAGTCCAGCCCGAACTGCCAAGCCAGGTCCTCCCTGGACTGGAAACAAGCATCCTAGGACCGGTTTCGGGCTTTCAGCCCTCGTCAGCCAGGATAGCCTGATTCCAGTGGCATGGAGAGCAAGGGACTCACGTCTGAGCATACCCTTCCCACTCGGGGTGACAAATGCAAAAACAACAATTGATGGACAGAATGCAGAACAATGTCATACATTCACCCCAGTACAGAGATCTGGGCCTAAATCCATCGTTTTTTTGCTCACCATGCCATTCCAGTTTGAACCCAGCCATATGCAAATCAGTCTTGACCCTGTGCCTCATGGGAACAGTCCAGCCCGAACTGCCAAGCCAGGTCCTCCCTGGACTGGAAACAAGCATCCTAGGACCGGTTTCGGGCTTTCAGCCCTCGTCAGCCAGGATAGCCTGATTCCAGTGGCATGGAGAGCAAGGGACTCACGTCTGAGCATACCCTTCCCACTCGGGGTGACAAATGCAAAAACAACAATTGATGGACAGAATGCAGAACAATGTCATACATTCACCCCAGTACAGAGATCTGGGCCTAAATCCATCGTTTTTTTGCTCACCATGCCATTCCAGTTTGAACCCAGCCATATGCAAATCAGTCTTGACCCTGTGCCTCATGGGAACAGTCCAGCCCGAACTGCCAAGCCAGGTCCTCCCTGGACTGGAAACAAGCATCCTAGGACCGGTTTCGGGCTTTCAGCCCTCGTCAGCCAGGATAGCCTGATTCCAGTGGCATGGAGAGCAAGGGACTCACGTCTGAGCATACCCTTCCCACTCGGGGTGACAAATGCAAAAACAACAATTGATGGACAGAATGCAGAACAATGTCACCTGGATAGGAGTAGGAAACACCATGACAAGGGCGAACGCCAGTCTGTGGGTCCTCTTGTTGCAAATGGCCTGACCTCCTGTCCTATCGGTGTTCTAATAATTAGCCTCTAACCTAGTTAGTTGCCAATAGCACAGTTATTAATTCAGTATATAGGCAATTTCCCTATAGATGAGACACTTTGTGTAGTCAATTCCTGTATATGTTTGGGGAATTTCAGTAGAGGTGCTAGATTTCCGTATAGCCTTCTCAATTTCGCAATACTGTAGGAAATAGGCCAGTGTAGTAAGTTGTCAGTCCATGAAAGAGGACAACGCAGGAATACATCCAACATGTTTATTGTCCTTTTCTATGGAGAATGGATTTTTTAAATAGTAGAATGTGTGTAAAGAGAGACAGTACCCTGATAGTAGATACACCAATTTTCCTATGTAGAGCTGTTGGAGTCCTTCGTCTATCCTTCATGTTGGCACAGTTCGTGTTCTTCTGCTCGTCACCAAACTGTATGAGGATGTCACTCCATGGAAGAGACTAATGCAGGTGTAAATCTAAATTTGTTTACTCTCCATAGAAGAGGATTCCATCAATCAAACAAACCTGCAGAGCAACAGCCAATATTTCTCAATGGAATGCTGCAAACACGCAACCATAAATATTCTAATAACCCCGTATAAGTATAAGAAACAACTGGAGCGCTAACCACAGTAACAAGGAACCCACACCTACTCTTATGTCCGAGCAACCATAGATGTCAATGCCATTTGTAACAAACATTATCAAAGCCAATAGGTCTGGCCCCGGTAAGTGTTCAATTCTTACTATGTATTCCTTTTTGTAAACAAATACAATAATTAATAAAAAACATTGTCCAATGTTTAAAAATATAAAAATAAAGGAGTGGCCAGGCAGCCCAGGCACACAGCTCGTGGCACTGAAGTGCTCTCCTTTTCAGACAGCTGTACAGAGGTTGTTAGAATTAGCATCTTTTGGCATGGTTTCCACCATCTTTTTGTTTCTGACCTCCCTATCTTTGACTGTGTGCTGAACTTCGTTTGTGCTGGTTTTAGGACTCTGGGTACTTTACCACTGCTAATCAGTGCTAAAGAGACTGTGCTCTGTGTCTAAAATGTACTGGCATTTGGTTTCTCCATGATTGACATATTTGATTTGCTGATAAGTCCATAGTACAGTGCACTACATATGCCTAGGGCCTGTTGATCAAATGCTACTAGTGGGCCTGCAACACGGATTGTGCCACCCACAAGTAGCCCTTCAAACCTTTCTCAGGCCTGCCACTGCAAAGCCTGTGTGTGCAGTTTTAAGCTGCCATATCGAACTAGCAAGTTCACCTAAATGCCAGGCCCAAACCTTCCCTTTAATTGCATGTACGGGATCCCTAAGATAGGCCCTAGGTATCTCCAAGGGCAGGGTGAATTATAGTTAAAAGGTGGGACATGAACTTTGAGTTTTACATGTCCTGGTAGTGAAAAAACGCTAAATTCGTTTTTCACTACAGCAAGGCCTATCTGCAAAGGTATCATTGGAGCTGCCTTGTAACACCTTACAAGAGTATCTTCCAACTGGGGACAGATAGAGAGTTGGAGTTTGGTGTCTCTGAACTCACAAATTAAAAATACATCTTTTAGTGAAATTGGTTTTTAAATTGCAGGTCTGAAGATGGCACTTTTAAAAAGTTGGCCTTTTCTTACTTTAACAATTCTGTACCTCTGCCTGTCCCTAGAATACACAACTGGATCAAGGTGACAGCTGGGCTTTGTGCATTCCCTTTAGACAGTCACACAAAAGGAGCTGAGGTGTGCCATGCATATCCTGAGGGCCCTTCAAAAGGCTAATGGGTCTTCCTGAGCTAGAGTGGAGGGAGGAGTTGACACCAGCACCAGAATAGGGATGTGCCTGTTCTTACACAAAGAGCAGCATACCCCCGTGTACTCTGTCTGGAGCCAGGGCCAGGAAGGGCAGGGTCCCTACTTCAAAGGCCAAATTGGGTATAAGTACTAGACCTCTGACACATATAATCAGAACACTTCTGAATTGAGGACATTCTGCCAGGAAGAAGAGCTGTTGTGGTGCCAGGAGGGACTGTCACTTTGCTGCTTGCTTTGCTGTGTTGGCCTGCTACTTCTTGCCTGGAAGTGAGAGGACTTGACTTTACTTTCTATGTCCTGCAATTCCAAGGTTCTCCAAGGGTTTAGCTGAGCTTGCGTCCAGTTCCTGAAGTCCAAGGGATATCAAAGACTTCACATGCATCTTGCTACCAGCACCTGGGCTCCTCTGCTGTGGGCCCTGCTCTGCCAAGTGGTGCCAAATCCAGTCCTGGGCCCTTGAAAGTGAGATTTTGTGCTGCAACCAAGAAACTGATGCATTAACTCCAAAGCGTCATTTCAGAGCAAGCACATCCCTGCGAAATGAACACATCGCTGCTGCCTGCACCGAAGCCGTAGACACTGCTCACCAAGTGTACAATGCAATGACCTCGACTTTCAACGCAGCTTGACATTGCCACAGTACCTCCGAAGAACCGCTGCTGTGTGAGTCTTGGGCATCACATCACCAACATACGTGGTACACTGTCCCGACTCCGACGCATTCCTGGCCCTGCATGGCTTTCAGCCGACGCATTGCCTTCAGCCCAGCAGTTTGACTTCGATGCCAAAGAATCAATGCATCGCGCTATTGACATCGACACATCCTCGACACCGTACTGCCTTTGGGAACCGAGGCTTTGCACCTGCAAATGATGCATCACCTCCTTTGCGCACCGCATCGCCCCCCAAGTGCCAAAGCCCCAACAACCTTGCACCGTCTCCAGGAACTGATGCATTACCTGCATCCGCGACGTCTCTCCTCCTCTGTGCACCACATCATCTTCATTTTCTGACACATCCAAGATACTGTTAGTGGGTCTGCGTAACTCGTGTATCCGGCCCGCACTACATCGCATTTGGACTGAACTTTTGGATTTGCCTGGGTCAAGTGCGACTAGATAGCCTTAGTTGGATCTATTGATTTCTAAGCACTGCATTTTGATTTAATCTTGCACAATTCATGTCATGACTTGTGTACGTTGGATTTTTGTTGTTTTGGTCTTGTTTTACTCTGATAAATATTGTCTGTTTCTAAACTGGTGTAGAGTACTTTTGTGGTTTCTTCACTGTTTTACTGTGTGTGTGTGTGTGTATGTGAACAAATACTTAAAAATTGCCTCTTTAGTTTAGCTTGACTGCCCTGTGCCAGGCTATCATAGGGTGAGCATAGGTAAACTTTTAGGGGCTTATTTACAAGCCCCTTGCGCCGTCAGTGCCAGTGACGTACCAGCGGCGCAAGAGGCTTGTAAATAAGCCCCTTAGTGTGTACTACACTTACCCTGACTAAAGTGTGGGGGCCACTTGGACAGGGTGCATACCTCTCCCAACTACAGACCCATTTCTAACAGAGGTGATCAGGCAAAATGATGTCACGCACAGCACTAGACAGTCAATGGAAGATATGGGTTGACCCAACGCTTCATGTGGTATGCTGGGGTGCATAAAAGAAAAATGTGAATAACACATGAATTGACTAATGGATGAAAAGGGCTGATCAAAAGCCCTAAATGTGTGTATAGATGTATGCTTTTCTATTAAGAACTTTCTGTAAAACTTTTGGCATGCGAGATAGCTAAAGTTGTCTGTAGACCAGCCCATAAACTTGTAAACAGCGCCTGTATGCCTTGAAGCGAGGACCACAGAGGACATGACCTTTCCCTTGCTTTGAAAGATACTTTGTAATGCAGAGCCAGGAGAAAGGATTTCAGAAATGCAATAGACCGCCAAGTTTTTAATGCCTAATCCAATTAATAGGTTTCTGATGCATAGATCTACAAAACATGCACGTGCAGAACTGTACATCAATGGGGCTCAGCCAGGTGCTGAGCAGAGATAAAAAGGATGGCGCTGCTTGTCAGAGATTAGGATGATTATTAATATTGCCATTATTGTTACTTATAATCAATATCTAATTTGTATTGCGGTTCAGCTCCAGAGGTTCCACTTTGAGCAACTGTACACATACACCCTGCGGCTCAGGAAGCGCCATTCTTCATCTGCGCGAGACATTTGCGCACGTGTCTGTGCGTGGCACGCGCAGCAGACTGGATCGCCTCTTTTTTGCGCTTGTATGGAAATAGTTCTTGGGAGCGTTCCCGGATTTAAAAGCGGTAAAGAGGTACGTCTTCTAGTGCAGGACACATTTCCTTACCCTACCCACAAGGGAACATTGAGCTTATTGAGGTATCTGAGAAGGTTGTTCATAATCCTTGGCCACCTTGAGTGCCTAGGACAGGCTTGTGTCAGTCCCGGGTGTGTCCTTGCCTGCATACTTGTGTGGTTTCACAGGGATCAAATTCTAGCCCCCCAATCGCCCACAAAAGATGAATAGCTAAATACTTATATCGGTCAGTAAATCCGCCAAAGAGCAGGCACTCATGGCACACACTACCTTTGTTTGTTAAGTAGCCAGAATTCTAATTTAGAGCTGCATACTGCCCAGGACCCATTTTGCCTATTCTCCGTGGGCAGTGAATCCTAAAAGGTTCACCCAAGAAAGTGTTAACACTTTTAAACTGCGGCCTACTCTATCTCCTAGTAGGTACATAAGAAAAATACCATTCAAGAGTAAGGCCTAAGTGGTTTGAGGCAAACACATCCAAATTCCTTTTAAAAGTACCCCTTGAGCAAAGGGTGGATGGGGTGTTGTAGGACCTTCTTACGGATCTGAGGGCAGGTGACCACAGGGAAGGAGACTCCCTAAGTCTTGCCCTTTTCTCCCACCTCTGCCTGTTGACCATTAGTTGCTGAATAAGGGATGAGAGCTGGATTTGGAAGTGAGCCTGCAGCTAGTAGAAAAGGAGTCTCAATACTTTCTGGGCTTACTCCTCAAACTTGGCTTAATCCCAGTCTGGTCATCTGGGGTCTTGCAAGCATCTCAAGCATGTGTCGCTGCACACGATGCAAGGTCGCTGTAGGTCATTGGTCAGGGCACAGTCCAAGGCCCTGGCTTTTGCTGAAGAAATGTCCCTCTTTATTTTGTTGTTTCTACACATATGGCAGGATAGTAAAGAACGCTGCCAATCACATGGTGCAGAGCACGGGCAGGGAGGAAGCAGGCTATGACTCAAAGCTACAGACTACTTTTCTGCTCGCACTGTCTCGCCCCATCCGTTCACGCTGCCAGGCAGCGTGCGCACTCTACCAGTTCAAGGATTAAATTATCATCACATGGCCAAGATGACATTCCCACACCTATTATAGCCTTAGAGTCCGACGTAGCAGGCTCTACCAGCCATTAAAGGCCCACTCCAGCATTAAAAGCCCAAGGCGAAGGCCTTTAACAAGGGAGCAGGCCTTTAATGGCTGGTAGAGCCCACTACGAAGGACTCTAAGGCTATTAGAACATTTCGCCCCTAGAGGGGGTTCTAATTTGTAAAACAAAGGCCTCACAGAGCCTGAATGGGTTGAAATCCCCTCAGGCTCAATGAGGCATTTGTTCACAGCTGTTGCTGTGAACAAACATTGGAATGTTAATGCTCTGGACTTCTATCAGCCATCAGAAACCCGGAGCACTCCAATGTCTTCAATGGATCGCTCAACATTCCAAAGTTCTAATACCATTCCTGATCTAAGATACAAACTACTGTGTCCCTGCCTTTAATGTGGAGTCTGCATCTTGACTGTGGTAGCTCAAATACAGCGGACAGTCAGGATGACTTTCTGTACATTAGGAGGCAATGTTAGAAGTTTTCAATGTTGTGTGTAACTCATATGGGTGTCAGATTTCAAGGGCATTGAATGATCTACTTTTCCATTCACCTCACACATATATCCATACTGCACATGACGATGGTCATCGTCATCTCCAGTGTGTCTCACTTTCTGTGATTTGGAGAACCAAAAATTAATTGCTAGCTTTCACAGTCCAGCATTCCTCTGCCCCTGAGAGGAGGCATCAGCCAGTTCACAATTTTTGCCTTTGAACGACCTTTCAACTATATCCATTTGAACATGATGGCTCATAACGTGAGTACCAACCTTCAGAACCGCCACCTATAGGGAAGTGTTGTAATAGATTTGATCTAATAGAAACAGGAAGTGGCCCATGCGTGACCAGAGTAAAGGATATTGTTTGACCCTGTTTGAATCCTTAGGCTGAAAACAGCATGGAGCCAACGAGAGAGAGGGGAGACGATAAATGTTGGGCATGAGGACTGTAGCCTTCTTCAGGCGATTGTGACAATTCCATCGAGACAGGACAAGACACAGCTCTGGACACTAAAGCCCTCTCCCACACCCTAGAGTAACCAGAGGGACCAGAAGACAAAAGTGCATGGGGAATGAAGACCCGGGCTGACGGAGTGCAAATTCAAAACCCCTCTCGCCTTTCTTGACTTAGAAAGAAAAACGTTTCAGGAAATAAGGTTGAAAATGTACCCTGAAGCCTTACAGACAAACCTCTCAGACAAAGCAGAAGACAGACTGCCATGGAGGTTGAGGATGCCCTATGGCTCTCTTTGTTTGGCTTTTTCTAAGGTAAGGCTGACAACTGAGTGTACATAGAGATGCAAGCCCTGTTTTAGCAAAGAGGTAAGCTGCCTCTAGTCGGAGAAGAAGGATTTTATTGTTTTTGTGAGCTCGATTACTCCAAAAACGTTACAAATCAATGGGAGTGGCCATCACAGTGAACACCAGAGATGATGTCTCCACTAAGGAGCAAAGAACGACTTAAGTCCCTCTGTGTTTTCTTCAGATTAAAGTCACAAGTGCTGGGTAATCCTTCACTGTTTATGGTGCCACATATTAACTGTACTTGTGTTTTTTAAAACTTTTTTGAGGGTGAAGACTAAGAACAAATTGCCTCCTTTCGTCCCATGCCCTTGGCCAACTCAATGTCATACTTGTGGAGCACTACCTAATGCCCCTTAAATTCCACAGCTTAAAGGGTCCTCTGGAGAAGGAGAATAAGGTTTTGATTGGCTGTGCTGACCACAGTGTACTTTCGAGTGCTTAACTTGTAAAAATAATTAATGTCAGGGCCCTTATCAAAAGGTCACTGCAGTTTGCACCAATCAATGCCTCTGTCAGCGCTGCCACTAACAGTACCAACACAACTACTAACCATCTCACTCCTACAAGTGTGATAATGCAGACAATTCAATGCCCTCAAAGCTATTAGCATTGTCAGGGTGGCAGGTATTAGTCATTTTTAATATATATTGAATCAATGAACAACTATTGTGTGCTTGTGTCTGAATTACACAAACAGCACCACCATCTAGCAGACTGTCATAAGTGCCTGTGTTGACAATTAAGTGCCAGTGCCAAGCACCGGACACCACCTACTCAAATTAAGCACTCATTATTTCAGCTGAGTGATAAATCAGGAGTTAATGTGATAGGCCAGTTGCACTTGCTCTCTACAAGCTCAGTTGTGAGTCTGTCCTCCAATGGCAGGATTGAGGGTGAGATGCAAATATACAAGCTTAGGTGCTGTACCATTCTGCCCTTGTATTAATCAACCTAGCGGAGGCCATATTGGACCTACACATGACGTTTCCTATTCTAGGGAGGGAAATGACTGTCTTGGAAAAGGAGCAGTTTGACCTTGCCACTTGCAGTCCTTCTTATCAGTGACTACCACCTCCCACAAATGCTACTTGTACTTATGCTGAATACTGCCTAGTGTAATTTGCAGATCTGCCAAAAAGGAGTGGTGGTTTTAGGAGCACGTGCAAAAAATAACATGCCCGACAAAAGCCAGATCGGGTCCACCAAGCACAATTTTCTTTCTAATGTTTGTAGTGTATTCTTAGCAGAATCTGAGTTTTAAGATGAAAACCTGTCTAGGTACAGGGGAAAGACCTGTAATCAAATTGTGACAATTGTAAGGAACTGCAAATTCAGAAGCTGTCCATCAATATAACGTATAACACAAGGAAAAAAACCTGAAAACCAGGGAATGAAAAAGAAGCCAGGCTGTGTCTTCAGTGACAAAATTAGCTGTGACAGGCATCACATTATCCCGCTCCGCAGAGGTAGGATGGTTTCAGGGAAGAGGCGAGAGAACAAGAAAGCATTTTGTTACTGCATAACAGCTGCCTCTGCTACGAGATCTTACTGCGGGTGCAAGGACTATTGTTGTTGTGTCTTTCGCTTGTTGTGTCATCTTATGTTTTACCCTGTGTGTTTTGATTTTTTCAAACAAGAGAAATGGCTTAAATTAGTCCATTTATTCATGATGCCAGGTGCAGAGGCAAGAAGCTGCTCGCTTGCAGAAATGGCTGCAGAAGGCACAGGCCAAGCTTAACATGACTCCTGGCAGAAGGGGCTGATTTACCTCTCTCAAGACAGATGCCCCTATCACCATGGGTATTCACTTAGGGTCGCAAACGAGTAGCAATTGTTTAATAGTCGCTTGTACTTCTCTTTTCTCTCACTTCCTATTCACTTTATTTTCTCTGCTTGCTCTTTCCACATTTCATTTTTACGCCTTCTTTCAGTGTACCATTCACTATATTTCATTCTCTTATTTTCTTGACTCTTTTTGATGCCTTTTAAAATTTCCTTCCTTTGCGTTGTAAAGGGGGGAGATTTGTGATATCCTGCTGCTCAGCCAGAAGGACTGCCTGATGGAATGTTAGTGTTTGGAATGTGTGCGTGCGTGAATCATTTGGATGAAGGGCTGAGCAGCAGGGAAGCTGCTCCTGGTGGGGCTCCTACTTAGACTCTAACTTTATCTCTCTGTATATAATTTACCTCCTCAATAAATCTATGTGATAAACTACCTGGCTTGGAGCGTCCTTTCATCAATACAACAAATTGTTACCCCAAGCTTGCACTTTGTTACTTTGGCACGACTTTTGCTACTCCTGGTCCAAGAAGCCGATATATAGGGTTTAAACAGCCATCCCTGGGGGCGTGGTCAAGATGGCGGCTCGGTAGAACATTTTAATCTGTCCCTCCAGCTCCGCCGATCATCAGCATTGTTTTTGCCCCATCCCCTGGTCTCTTACCGGTGAGTCTGAGCAGAGAACGGTTGGTGATCCTTCCAGTGCAGGCGCGGAGCTGCTCTTTTTGCCGCGTTGGTGTCCTGGACGGAGAGATACCCAGAGCTGAGCCGGAGCTGCGGGAAGAGGTGCGGTGGACGCAGCAGTGATCCCGGAGGGCTGACACGAGAGCTGCGGCGGTGCTGCTTCTACACGCCGCTGTGCTGCCTCCGACTTTGCCAGCAGCCCTGGGACCAGACTGTCAAGCACTGGGGACGCGGCGGCAGGCGGGCCGCATGAACGCGATATCAGCCCAGAGCGAGGTACCTGGTGCGCCCAACATTTTGCCTCCCGGCCGGCCTGCCCAGCGCCCAGCGCCCCTCTCCTCACTGACGGTTTTGCACAATGCCCTGAGGTCTCATTTGTTGAACTCTGGTGCATTACGACTGTTAGACCTGGCACCTTGGCGTGAGTCTCCCTTCCTCTTTTTGTCGCTGTGCCTCATGTGTTTTTATGGTGTTGGCCGCTCAGCGCGCTGTGCCACTGCCAACCAGTGTCGCGGTGCGAGTGCTCCCTATGTAAATTGTATATGTTGGTTGGATTCCATGATTGGATTGTTTGGTTTACTATCAGACCCCAGTAAAAGTGCGCCAGGGGCGCCAGGGCATGTAAATACGAACACCGCTGGTGGGCTTGCAGCACGGGTTGTGCCACCCACAGAAGCGGCCGGTAAAATACGTCTAAGGTCTGCCATCGCAGAACCTGCGTGCAGTCTGGTACTGACACGCCGACCGACAAGTGCCCACACTTGCCAGTCCCTAAAACCTTCCCTTAGCTGCATGTTAGTCACCCCTCTGGTAGGCCCCCGGGCAGGGTGCGTTGTAAGCCTAAGGTAGGACAAGCCTGGATGCGTGGCATGTCCTAGTAGTGAATTACCGCCATCTTGTTGTTCACTACTGCAAGGCTACCCTGTTCTTATAGGCCAGTATGGGCGGCCTGAATTATTACACCCTATGATCCTAACCGACCCAGGGAACATGGTAGAAGATCGAGTTTAGTATGCCTGAACTCGGAATAATAAGGTACATCTTTTCGCAAGGTTTATTTTAATATTCCGGGTTTGCAAATGCCGCTTTTAGAAAGTCGGCCTTTGCTTGCCTAAACATTTCAGCCGCCTCTGCGTGATGTGTATCTGATGTCTGGCTGGTGTGAGTGACAGGGCTGGGGGAACCCAGATGGGCAGGGCTAGGTAGCCTGGTATGAATAGGACGATCGACAGGTAGATGGGTGGGAGGAGTGCTCCTAGGTTCTGAATAGGACAGTGCTCCGCTACCTCGATGCCGGCTCCACCCCCTGTGGAGCGTCTGATGACTCTGCCCTGCACTCTGAAAGAAGAAGCCTGCATCACGTAAACAAAGTGCTCAGAAACCGGACTGAACTAGGCAAGGGCCCCCCTGGCCTGGGAGAACAAAAGATTTGTGGTATAAATGGAGGAGCCCTGCTCCTAAGAAACTAGATCCGCTTTTGACCAAGAAGAATCTCTGCCTGAGGAGGAGGCACCGGGAAAGCTGTAGGAGGAAGACTGTCCCTATCCTGGGGGATTGGCCTGCAGTGGTGACCTTGCTGCCAAAGGAGAGAAGAGAAACTGTTGCTGAAGACTTTCACTTTACTTGTACTTTCAAGACTTGTGCTTTTCCAAAAACGATCTCCAAGGGCTTGGAACCGAGCTTGCCCCCTGAACTGAGCCCCAGGACCATTGGGCTCTACCTGATCTTCACTCGCCTGCTGCTGGACTGTGGTGTCCTTTCCCTCGCCGGAGCTGTGACCCTCGTGCCCAGTCCCTCCCTGAGCCGTGACCCGGACTGCTTAGCCGCCCCCGCCTTGGGAAGAGCCTCGCTCGATCGGAGCCGCTCCCCCTACTCTGTGCTGGGCTGTCCCGTCACCTCGCTCGTTGGAGGCTCGCTGTGCACCTTCACCCTCCCGCCGGAATCGGCGTGTGTGAGCATCTCCAAGCCTCGGACGGCCCGGACGCATCGGCGTGCCCGGCTGCCCCGCTTTGTTCACCCGCCACCTACAACACCCCGCTCTTGTCGTGAGCCTGAAGATCAGACACCCATCGTGAAGTGTGGGAGCCCCGGACGCCGCCTCGCTCTTCTGTCGAAGAGCCGCTGAAATCCCGCACCCGCCTTTGCGTCAAGAAACAAGGTACTGTACTTACGACCTCGACCGCGAGCTCGCATCGGATCCAGGGTCCGCAACGTTCTTATTTTCCTGTCATCTGCTGTGTGCTCCCTGGGCGCTGCCTCAGCACGAAGTGCGCTGAGGCCTGCAGTTACCTTGTGCCCGCCTAAAGAACTTTCCGTACAAAGAGAACTTGACCGTACTTCCAAGAATTGTGGCCCCATCAGTTCAACGTTACTGGGCCTTGTATTTAACTCTGCTGAAACTACATAAAAGCTTATTTTTATATACTTCCGGATTGGTGTCCGTTTGTGGTGCATGCAAGGGGTTTACTGTATGTGTAATTGCATTTGCTTAACCGTGTACGCCTGAGACTTAGCCTAGACTGCTCGCGCCACGCACCTAGAGGGTGAGCAGGGGTTATTCTGGGGAGTCATCCTTCGCCCTGACAAGAAGTAAAGGGTCCCTGCTTGTTGTGGGTTCACACCTGCGTCAACCAGAGCCCCCTCATTTCTAACAACGACGTATCCTCCTGCTAGGGAAAGCACAAGCGCGACGCTTGCCCACACTTCGAGCGCTGCACCGTCCTGGGGCGAGCTTGCTACACCGCCGTCATTTTGCAGTTGGGCCTAGTCTCCCTGACCTCCCACACCTCAGCCTCTAAATCGCGCCTGCCGGCGCTGTGTCCTGCAGCCTGCTGTGCCCGCTAGCCAACCCCCCGACAGAAGTGGGCGCTTTCTGCCCTGTAGGAATCTGCCTGGATCCTGATCGATGGCGTGGCCGTGGAGGTCTCGGGGGCCTGTAGCGCTGCTCCTCTCCTCCGGGCTTCTGGCACAAGCCTTGTTTCCTGCCGGTGGAGCATCGACTGTCCTTGCTTCAGAACCTTCATCCCACATTTTCCTAAGAAGCCCCAGAGCGCCGCTTGGGACGTTTTGCCCGGACCACGGCCTAGCTCATCTCTGTGCTGGCCCTGGTGCTTACCGGGGTAAGGATCGCCTGGCCCTCTCACCGCAACCTCACTGGCGCAGGCCGCGCGTGGCTCCATGCAGGCCTCGTGAGCGGTCATACCCCCTTACTGGGGAGAGAGCTGCACGTTTATGGTCATCACTGCACGTGCGGCCCCCACTGTCACTCAAGCTCACTCCTCCCGATGGACTAATGGCTAGGACCATCTAGGTGGGGATGAGAACTCGGTATCCCTGGGGCTCGCTTGACCACTACTGAGGTTGGGCTAAATGAGGAAGCCAGCCTGATTGCTACCCTCTTGCAGACTCCAGCTCCGGCAGGACAGAGAGTCGGCCCCCCGGCACGGGTGGGAGAGCTGACGCCTTGGCGTCTGGGGTGGCGTGGAGCACAAAGAGAGAAGACCCTCAAGGACCAGCTGCTGAAGCAATCTCGCACCTCTGAGACGGCCCAGGCAGGCTCCCAAGCTCCGGGTCATCCCAAATCACTGGAGGGCGCGAATGAACCGGCCACAAAAGCTTTCATGATGGAGCTGATTGCCGCCATTAAAGAGGACATCCTAGACCTTAAAGGACAGCTCACGGCAGACCTCAAAGAAGTCTGGCGGGATGTCGACGAGGTGGTCGAAAGGGTGGCTGTACTTGAAGACCATGAGCTAACGTGGGAGGAAGACCTTTATCAACTGCAGCAGGAAGTGCTGAGGCAGCGGGATCATAACCTAGATCTGCAGGCACATGCAGAAGATCTCAAAAACCGCTCACGGAGGAATAATATTCGTATCTGTGCAGTACCCTGGAAAGCGGAAGGAGACGACTTGCGATCCTACGTCTTGGCCCTCTTTAGAATTGTGCTAGGAGATGACAGTCAGCAAGACATCCAGATGGATCGCGTTCATCGTGTGGGCCTTCCCAGAGGCGAGAAAGCTCCCCCACCGGACATGTGTGTGCATGATTTTCAGCTCAAAGAGCAAATCCTACGCAAAGCCCAAACGATGCAACCGATACAGTTCCAAGGGCATTCCCCAGCCCTCTTCCAAGACCTTTCAGCCTCCATTTTGGCCAAGCGACGGGAGTTCCAGGTTGTCACCTCCTATCTGCGTGCCAACAGCATCCCCTACTCCTGTGGCCACCCCTTCCGCATAATTTTTAAACACCAGGGGAAGCTGCGACAAATACACTCGCTGCAGGATGCTCTGGACCTGTTGGGTCTAGTCCACGCTGACAATTCGACGAAGGGAGGCGACCCCAAGGTTCGGTCCCCGCGGTGTCCACCCCGCTGGCAGACTGTGGAGAAGACCTCAACCTCTCTGAAACCAGACCCGGCAGAAGTGGCAAAAGAACGAGAAGCGGTGCTATCTTCCCTCTCCCAATCCCAAGAACGCTTGTGTTCCCCTTGAACGTTCCAGCACAGACCATGGGGATGGACTTCATGGAGCGCAGCCGGATCGGCACATGTGATGACCACCTCTCCTGATCTAATTGGGTGCCTCTCCCCAGCTCTTGGATCTCCAGGTTCCCTATCCTATGGTCTTCCTCAGGACCATGTCCTCTTTAGGCTGTTTCTTAAGTTTTTGAGGGTTGTTTTCTTTTACGTATCTGTTGCCTTTCCCCCTAGGGGTCCCCCGTACCAGTCTTTGTACTCCCATCCTTCACTCCCAGGCCCTTGTTCCCTCCCGCCCACATACCGTGCTCAGCACCCTGCATCCACGATGGGTCCTCTCATGCTAACTCCCTCCTGCTATGACTAGACACCTAAAGACTGTCAGCCTCAATGTGAGGGGCCTTAATCACCCTACAAAACAAACAGCGATTCTCTCCCTATTGGAACAGTCAGACGGTAACATTTGTCTCCATCAAGAGACTCACCTGTTTGCCAAAGACAGTCCCTGTATGCGCTCACGGCACTTCCCCTGTCAGTATTGGTCCTCTGATTCTACGAAGAAGAATCGGGTAGCTATCCTGCTTGGAACTAAATTTGAGGGTAAGGTGCTGTCTACTCTGTATGAGTTCAAAAGTAGAGTCCTAGTGCTTCAGATTCAATGGGGGTCAACTATTTTCACACTACTCAACATTTATGCACCCAATGCCCACCAGAAGGCTTTCCTCCGCCGGCATATATCAGAGGGTCTTTCCTCCCCAGACGCTGCTTTAGTGATAGGCGGGGATCTCAATTTGGTCATGGATAGTGACCGGGACTGCTCAGGCCAACGATACTCTCAAGTGGGAGCTCTATCTCCAGAAATCAGACAATGGATGGCCGATAATGGTCTTCATGATATATGGCGCATCCAACATAAAGGCCTTTGTGATTACACGTTTGAAGTGATTTCCGCTATCTTCCGGCTGATGAAACCCGACAAATCACCAGGTTTCGATGGCTTCCCTGCCCTGTTTTATAAAACATTTTGCCATGAAGTAGCACCCCTCTTAACCCGCCTTTACAACTCATTCTTCGAATATGGAGCTGTGACAGATTCTATGTCGGAGGCGGCAAGTTCTGTAATCCTCAAGCCTAATAAAGACCCTGGGCAATGCAGCTCCTACCACCCAATTTCGCTGCTCAATGTTTACATGAAGCTTTTTGGAGGAATACTCGCAGCCCGTTTGAACCCCTTGATGATGGGTCTGATAGACCCGGACCAGGCGGGATTCATCCACACGCGCCAAGGCAGTGACAACACCAAGCGTCTCCTCCACCTAATTGATATTGCCCATCGCCCCCAAAAGGCAGCGATACTCTTTGCGGTTGATGTGGAAAAGGCGTTCGACAGAGTATGCTGGACATTTCTCTTCGATGTCCTGCGTAGCTTTGGATTTGGTCCCCGTTTTATCCAATGGATGCAGTGCCTTTACCGGGCTCCCCGGGCTTTTTTTCGTGTTAATGGAATATCCTCTTCTTACGTTGCGATAGCCCGAGGCACAAGGCAAGGGTGTCCACTCTTGCCTCTTTTATTTGCACTTTACATGGAACCCCTCGCACAGAAAATTCGGGAACATCCTAGCATCCATGGCATCAGGTTTGGAGGTGATGTCCATAAAGTAAGCCTCAACGCGGATGATGTCATCCTCTCCCTCGCTCAGCCCCTAACCTCGCTTCCTGCGCTGGTGGATGAACTCGAATCCCTTGGGCCGATTTCGGGCTTTAAGGTTAACCTTGGCAAGTCACAGGTCCTAAACCTTTCTCTACCACATGCCCAAGTGGAAGCCCTTAAGCAGTCCCACCCTTTACATTGGTCCAACGACCCTGTGCCTTACTTGGGCATCCTACTGACCCCCTCGATTCCACTCATACTAGAGCTCAACAATTCGCTCCTGGTGTCACAGACGAGGAGGGAACTGAATGGATGGACTAAGCATAATCTGTCATGGTTTGTGCGCCTCGCAGCAGTCAAAATGACAATCTTACCCCGCATGATCTACCTCTTTCTGGCCCTCCGGCTGACACCGCCGCCTAAATCCCTGCGTAACATCCAGCTCGCTCTAAACATATTCATCTGGGGTAATAAGATGGCACGTCTATCTATAGCACAATTATTGCGTCCCAAAACTGATGGTGGGGATAAGCTACTGATGGTCTTCAGATACCTCCAGGCTGCACATCTACGCTACGTGCTGGAGTGGAATCGCCCCCTTTCGGAGAAGCACTGGACCTTCATGGACCAGGCCGTGGCTGGAGCGAATGTCTGGCGGGAAATATGGCTTTCTCGCCGCGCCCGCTCTTGGGGCTTATATTCCTCTCTCATCACGGCGGCAACTATGAAAGTTTGGGATGCGGTGGCGCTGACAAGGGGCCTGACGACCCTTCCCTCTCCCATGATGCTAATGGTGGACAACCTGGATTTCTCTCCGGGATGTAAGAGTGCCATTGCCCAACGCTGGAGAGAGGCAGGCTGTAAGCGCCTAGGCCACTTGTTTGATCTTGAGGGTATTATCCCATTTGATCGGATTCATGGAGACCTCTATTTACCCCAGACGGATGAGTTCTTCTACCTCCAGCTCCGTCATTGGGCTACTTCTCCCGTCCCTCCTTCCACACGTCTCTCGTAAGCTTACCCCCTTCGAGAAATGGATAGCGCATAAGACAGACGGCAAACACCTCATCTCAGAACTCTATACCCTCCTCGCTCCACGCGCGACAGTGAGGCGCTCCCACGGACAGGCTAGATGGGAGGCAGAATTGGGACAGGTCCTTACAGATAAGGAGTGGGACAATATTTACTATAGGGCTCACCACACGGCTTACAACACTGCGGGGACTGAATCCGCATTCAATGTGGTATCCTACTGGTATCTCACGCCAGCAAGGATACACCAATGGGACAAGAACCACACTGAGGAATGCTGGCGGGGCTGTGGCCTGACGGGCTCCCTTTCACACCTTTTATGGCATTGCCCGCGGCTCGAGAGGTATTGGAACCAGGTGCTTAACGACATTGATGCTGCATTCGACACTGAAATTCATCGCTTCCCGGCCTACACTTTACTAGGGCTGTCCAAGCCACTCACCTTCCCGCTACGGTCACTTAGAGGCCGACAGATGGCACTGGCTCTGCTTGCGGCACGCCAGGCGATTCTAATCCCCTGGGGTACTGCTACGGTGCCGGACCACTCGGCCTGGCTACATAGGCTCTGGATGATTCTAGCCATGGAGCGGCTAATGATGAGTCGCGATCATGAATACAAGAAATATGCTGGACTCTGGTCCCCCTTTATAACAATGCTCTCAAAGGACTTGCGCAAGGTCACCTGCCCCAAACTCCTACAAGTGCTGCGACTCATTCCTCCTTCTCCGGATTCAGTGACCCCTATATGAGGGTGTAGCAAGGCTTGGGTGGTCTCTAACGGGCTTTGCGGGACATCGCAAATTCCTTTAGTGTATTTGGTACGGTTCCCCTTGTCTTCCCTTTTTCTTTTATGTTCTATTGAGATGGGGGTGGGTTTCTATTATCTACTGTTTGCTTATTAGGGCGGGACTGCTCGCTGTAGCATATACTGTTTGTTGGTTCAGTTATTCCTGCCTAATATGTCTCATCTTGAGCAGCACCTGCCTACCAAATGCTGGACTGCAAGCAGTAACGAGATACATATCCATATTGCATTGTTCTTTAGCCGCCGGCCCCTGTGGTTGGAGGCAAATGGCTGTGTTCAGGTGTAACGGCACCTCCCCACTAAGTCAATAAAAAAGATTTGTTCCATAAACAGCCATCGCTTACATTCGGTAGTTTCATCTATTGGTCTTTGCTTAGCCAATCAGAAGAAAATGGGACAAGGAGGCATCCCTGTGCCATCACCAGGCACGGTCAAAGGGTGCATAATGTAATTTCCTGTATCTTTGACAGTGTGATGACTCAAACTTTATGCTAGTACTGGGAATGAAGAGGCACAAACTGTCACTATGTCTGGAGCACCACAAGGTCTTGCTATAAGTCTCTGGCTGTTAGACCTGTCAGCCTTAGGGTGATCTTCCCCCAAATATTTTGCCTAATTCCTCCACTTTTGCTGATCTCTGCTTATCAGTGCTAAAGCGTGTGTGCTCACTCCATAAAACATGCCAACATTCACCTACACCCAGTTGGCATATTTAATTTATTTATAAGTCCCTAGTAAAGTGGTACGACATGTACACACGGCCTGTAAATTAAATGCTATTAGCAGTGTTGCAGCATTAATAGTGCCATCTACTTAAATAGCCTGTCAAACATGTCTCAGCCCTGCCATTGCAGCGTGTGTGTGCAGTTTTAAACTGCCATTTCATCCTGGCAAAATAAACTGTTTACCAGGCCTACACCTTCCTTTTGAATACATACAAGCCACCACTGGAGCAGGCCATAATCACCCCAGAGGGCAGTGTGCAGTGTATTTAAAAAGTTGGACATGTACCTTCAACTTTTACCTGTCCTGGTAGTAAAAAACTCTTACATTTTGTTTTTTGCTACTGAAAGGCCTACCTCTCTCATAGGATAACATTGTTACCTTATTACATTTAATAAGTGATAACTTTCAATAGAAGCAGGTGGGATGTTGAGTTTGTCTTCTTTAATTGTAAATTTGGAATTTAAGTCACAATTCAGGTAATGACCCACTTAGAAAGATATTACTTTCTTGCCTTTAGTGCCTGCAGCCTGTATCCTGGGTCCCATGACTAGGTGTAGCTGTCAGTTCTGTTTGTGCATTAGTCCCACACAGTGAGACAAAGAGGGAATAGGTGTTGGCAAAATGGGCTAGCTGTCACTTGATAGGGAGAGTAGATGTCACCTATCATAATTGCCCATCATAAAGACTCTGCCTCAGCACACGTACAAAGGGTTTAACATTAGTCTATTGTGCCCCCAGACAAACTGTTGCCAAGGCATCAAGGGGGTATATTCCATACAGCTCTGGAGATGGAAAATTCCTGAACCTATCCCTACTTCAAAGCTGACACTAGGTACAAATAGAGGACACTCTGACCCAACTCTTTCGTACACATCTGGACCTGTGGAAGACTTAGAAGAAGGACTGCTGTGCTGCTCTGCTGCAAGAAGGACTGCTGCCCTGCTGCCTGAGTGAAAAGTGCTGGACCTGCATCTTGAACTCAGGCATAACAGAGTGACTCTAAGGGCTAGTTGGCTGGCCTCCTGATCAGAGCTTCATGGACAGAAAAGGCTCCAATCACCTTGCACCAACACCTGGACTCTACCTACTGTGAGTCCTGCCACTCAAGTGGTGCCAGCCCAGTCCTGGACCCTTGAGAGTGAGCCTGAAGGTGTTCTGCCAGCCCAGATGTGGTCTCTTGGGCATAACAGACAAAGCACAACACACCGAAACTGCCACTGCATGATGCATCGCTGATGCAGGACCTTGCATCGCAGCTCTTCAGAACCACTACTAAGCGATACATCCCTGACGCAGGACTTTGTATTGCAAGCCTTTATCGATGGAATCCCCAAGGAAAACGAAGGACCTCGCATCACAAGCCCTGTCGACAGCTTTATTGGACCACTGTTGTGTAAATCATTCCTGACGCAGGACTTCAAATTGCAGCCTGCATCTTCTTCAAAACCACCACTGCATGACTCATCCTCGATGTGGGAATTCGCAATGTTCTGCAAACAGGATTTAAAGTACTTTGTTCAGCGAGACTACCTCGGTCACTGTATACGACCCATGCTCCATCCCGGTTGGCCTGAACTTATGACTTTGTACCCATCTGGTGCCACCAGATAACCTACTTTGTGCTTCTAAGCACTGTTTTCACTTAGACCTTTAACATTGCATATCTCGTGTTCTACTGATGAGATTTTTGTCATTTTGGTGTCACATAAATTACTAAATGGTACTCTGTTTTTCTACATTGGTGTAGGATTTTCCTTGAGCTGTGTTTTCACTTTATTACTGTTTAAAGTGCTGCATAAATACTTTACACATTGCCTCTAACTTAGCCGGGCTGCTTTTGTGGCAAGCTACCAGAGGGTTTAGCACAGGTTAATATGGGGTTTGCTTGTGTTTCACCCTTATTGTGTTTGCTGTTTGAGTACAGTTTCACTCCCCTCAGCCAGTAACCCAATTTCCTACGCTGGCTAAATAGCACAGTTAAAGACAGAATGAAAATGAAAGCAATTGGGGCATTCTTTACCATATCCATCCTAGGTACCAGAAGCCCAGCAGTGCCCTCAGAAACTTTGGGGCAGATTTATGAGCCCCTTGCGCCACTTTTGCGTCACTTTTCCCATGTTAAAAGTGACGCAAAAGTGGCGCAAGGGGCTCATAAATCTGCCCCTTTGTTGGTAAGTGACAACCATGATGCTTTGTCTTATTTACAACAAAAAAAACACACCCATCTAAAATGATCCTGTAGTACAAAACACAAGGGCAACCGAATGTGCGTAAAAGCAACCAAGACAAATGCTCTGCACAAAACAGTGGCTCTGTAGACACCCATTTAACGGTAGTTCAAACTTTTCTAGCAGGTCACTTCCCAAGGAGACATCAAATAAAAAATGCTAAGCAGTAAGATCTTGTCTGTAATTACGGTGTTTATTCACGATATAGGTAAAAAAAAATGTCAAAATGAAAAAGTTATAGTGCTCAGTGCTCAAAGTGATCACATGGTGACATAGAACATCATACACAGAAGTGTGTATGTTTGAAAGGCGGAATCGACTCTGGGATAGCTAAAAAAATGTGGATGTAATATTTTGAACGCCTGACACATTGTTTGATACAAATATATAGTTCCTACTCTGCCTACACATTGCCGATGTTGTTTCAACTTCATAAGGTAATTCAAAGTTGATTATAGGAAAAAGTATTTTCTGATCACAAAATGTTTAGAACTAAGGTTCCAAAGTTTACCGATCAGTAGAAAAGCCGGTGTCTCAGTGTAGAACGCACACTTTCAAGAGGCAGGAGGACTGAATCCCTCCTTAACCCAAAAAGACATGAAGCCGCCAGACAAATAGTTGTGGGGGGAACTTGGCCGTGCAGAACCATGAATGTGTGCCTGACAGCGGTGGGTGTTTTATTTGTTGTCCAACAGACACTATCACTAAGGGCTCTGGCAGTGACCGAGATGAACCTCACCAATTTCGAAGGTTTTTTTTAGAGGTGGAAATATTAAGGAAGGGATATCTTTTGCTGGAAAAGTCTGCCGCATGAAATCTGCTCTTTTTTACATTGATGACAAATTTTACAACTTCAGTAAGGTATAAAATGTTGCACCTTCACTGTGGAATCACTGACAAAATATTGACGACAAGAATATCGACGACAAAAATATCGGACCCGAAATATCAATGTCCAGAATATGGAAGTCCTATCTACATAAAGGGAAATACAAGTTTCAAAGCTTTATTCGACAGCATGTCATAAAAGCAATAGACTTCCTAACAATACTATAAATACTAAGTTAAAATACAATTTATATATTTTTTTTAAAAACACATTAAATCATAATGCTGGCGAGTAATAAAAAAAAAAAAAAAAATGGGAATACAAAAATATCGAGAAAAAAATATCATTACCAAAAATATCGTTAACAAAAATATTGTTTTTTTATGTTTAAAAAATAATGTAAAATAAAGTAAATAATACATATTATTAAAAGAAACATAGTTAAAATTATTTAAAAATGTTTAAAATTATAACTAATACATATAATGTAAAAATAAATTAAACATATATGTATAAAATATCAAATATATACTTACTTAATAACACTTATAAATAAATATTTTAATAACTTTTAAATTGTTAAAAACCATGTTAAAAATTATAAATGCATATATATATATACACATACACCAATAATATAAATAAAAATATAAAAAATATATGTAACAAATTTAAAAAATTGAATATTTTTAATCTTTTAAAAATACTTTATACGCTACTTTAACTAAAACAGTAGAGAAAATATTGTATAGCGGAGAGGATAAAATTACTATTACCACTCCAGAGAGAGCAACAGTAGTAAAAGTGTTGGATAGCGTAGAGGTAAAAATTACTATTCCCACTCCAGTGAGTGCAACAAGAGGGAAAGTGATGGATAGCGTAGGGATGAAAATAACTATTCCCACTCCAGTGAGTGCAACAGTAGGGAAAGAGTTGGATAGCGTAGGAGTAAAAATTACTATTCCCTCTCCAGAAAGTGCAACAGTAGGGAAAAAGTTGGATAGCGTAGGAGTAAAAATTGCTATTCCCTCTCCAGAAAGTGCAACAGTAGGGAAAGTGTTGGATAGCGTAGATGTAAAAATTACTATTCCCACTACAGAGAGTGCAACAGTAGGGAAAGTGTTGGATAGCGTAGGTGTAAAAATTACTATTCCCACTCCAGTGAGTGCAACAGTAGGGAAAGTGTTGGATAGCATAGGGGTAAAGATTACTATTCCCACTCCAGAGAGTGCAACAGTAAGGAAAGTGTTGGAAAGCGTAGGGGTAAAAATTACTATTCCCACTCCAGAAAGTGCAACAGTAGGGAAAGTTCTGGATAGCGGAGAGGTAAAAATTACTATTCCCACTCCGGGGAGTGCAACAGTAGGGAAAGTGTTGGATAGCGGAGGGGAATAATTTACTATTCCTGCTCCAGAGAGTGCAACAGTAGGGAAAGTGTTGGATAGCGTAGGGGTAAAAATTACTATTCCCACTCCAGAGAGTGCAACAGTAGGGAAAGTATTGGATAGAGTAGGGCTAAAAATCACTATTCCCACTCCAGAGAATGAAACAGTAGGGAAAGTGTTGGATAGCAGAGGGTTAAAATTAACATACTTATCAATCAAATAATTATTTACATTTAAAAAAGTAATAATTAATTAATAATAAATTATTTATAAATAATAACAAATCAAAATTAATAATTACTTCATTATAATTAAATTACTTTCCACTCTATTCTCCTATAAACCCACAAACACACTCCTAAAAAAATAACACAATTAATATCATTATCAATTAATCAATTAATAAAAATTAATTACCAATTAATTTATTAGCAAAAATATAATTATCAATACCAATAAATAAAAATTAATAATTACTTTATTAAAATTAAATTACTTCCCACCCTATTCCCCTATAAACCCACAACCCGCTCCTAAAAATAAATGACACAATTAATATAATTAGCAATTAATCAATTGATAAAACTTAATTGCCAATTAATAATTAATCAACAATAAATTAATTATCAATACCAATAAATAAAAATGTATAATTACTTTATTAAAATTAAATTACTTCCCACCCTATTCCCCTATAAACCCACAACCCGCTCCTAAAAAAAACTAACACAATTAATATAATTATCAATTAACCAAATAATACAAATTAATTGCCAATTAATAGTCAATTAACAATAAATTATCAAAATAAATAAAGGAAAATTAATAATTACTTTATTATAATGAAATCACTTCCCACCCTATTCCCCTATAAACCCACAACCCATTAAAAAACACCAATTAATATATTTACCAATTAATTATTACTAATTACCAACCAGTTAATAACTAATTAATAATAAATTAATTAACACAATTAACAATCTAAAATATCAAATACATAAATATTAATCAATAACATATATTAATTAATTATAATTAAATTACTTCCCACCCTATTCCCCTATAAACCCACAACTCGCTACGGAACTAAAACGCAAAATTTAATTAAGAAATAATTAACAACTACTAACATTTAATACATATTTAGAAAATAAATACAATACTTAAACAAAAATATAGAACACATACATTTAAAATACAAACTAAAACACATAACACATCGATATTATTAACAACTATGGTGCCGATTCCGATCCGGTAAAAAAAAATACCGTACGACTCGCATCCGTATTTTTTTACGTACGAGTCGCACAAGTACCGTACAAACTGGCAAGTACGATTCGCATGGGAAAAACTCCATACGAATCACATCCGGAAAAGTCCCCCACAAGTCCTCAGGTCAGAAATTGTGTCCGACACATCCCCGGACGATTTACCGTACGAATCGGAAAAATGAAGTCCGACCGCGCAAGTACGATCACTCCTGTCCTTTCGATTTCACAACTGTATGCAAAAAACACCGTACGGACCGAACACCCATAGCAAGCATGGAGACACGTGCCCGCATACGCGCCAAACACCTCACCACAGACCCCGCATGTACGCGCAAAATGCCCCCCGGCCGCGGATGTACGCGCCGAACCCCCACCCGTGTATGTACGGACCGTACCCCCACCCCACCCGTGTATGTACGGACCATACCCCCACCCATGTATGAATGGAGCGTACCCCCACCCCACCCGTGTATGTACGGACCGTACCCCCACCCCACCCGTGTATGTACGGACCATACCCCCACCCGTGTATGAATGGAGCGTACCAACACCCCACCCGTGTATGTACGGACCGTACCCCCACCCGTGTATGAATGGAGCCTACCCCCACCCCACCCGTGTATGTACGGACTGTACACCCACCCGTGTATGAATGGAGCGTACCAACACCCGTGTATGTACGGACCGTACCCCCACCCCACCCGTGTATGTACGGACCGTACCTCCACCCCACCCATGTATGTACGGACCGTACCCCCACCCGTGTATGAATGGAGCGTACCCCCACCCCACCCGTGTATGTACGGACCGTAACCCCACCCCACCCGTGTATGTACGGACCGTACCCCCACCCGTGTATGAATGGAGCGTACCAACACCCCACCCGTGTATGTACGGACCGTACCCCCACCCCACCCGTGTATGTACGGACCGTACCCCCACCCGTGTATGAATGGAGCGTACCAACACCCCACCCGTGTATGTACGGACCGTACCCCCACCCCACCCATGTATGTACGGACCGTACCCCCACCCGTGTATGAATGGAGCATACCAACACCCGTGTATGTACGGACCGTACCCCCACCCGTGTATGAATGGAGCGTACCAGCACCCCACCCGTGTATGTACGGACCGTACCCCCACCCCACCCGTGTATGTACGGACCGTACCCCCACCCGTGTATGAATGGAGCGTACCAACACCCGTGTATGTACGGACCATACCCCCACCCCACCCGTGTATGTACGGACCGTACCCCCACCCGTGTATGACTGGAGCGTACCAACACCTGTGTATGTACGGACCGTACCCCCACCCCAGCCGTGTATGTACGGACCGTACCCCCACCCCACCCGTGTATGTACGGACAGTACCCCCACCCGTGTATGAATGGAGCGTACCCCCACCCGTGTATGTACGGACCGTACCCCCACCCGTGTATGAATGGAGCGTACCCCCACCCGTGTATGTACGGACCGTACCCCCACCCCACCAGTGTATGTACGCACCGTACCCCCACCCCACCAGTGTATGTACGGACCGTACCCCCACCCGTGTATGTACGGACCCTACACCCAGCCCCCCTTGTATGTACCGTGCGAAACACCACCACCGATGGACGGTGCGGACCAACACCCTGCCCGTGTTCGTACGCACCCTACCCCAGGCCCACACACCAGCACCCTCACCCAACATCGGGCATGTACGAGTCGTACTAAGCCATAGCAAAGGACAGCACTGTACAACAACATGGCCCATGTACGCACCGTACAGAGGCTAAAAACACTCCTACTGAACCAGACCTAACCAAAAAAACACAAGGACAGTCAATCCGAGGCACACAACACCACAAAACATATCCAACAAGGCCAAATACATCCTGTACACTGACCTGCAACTGACAAACAGAGAAACAGAGGCCCAAACCACTACCACTCCTTATAACACACCCACCCACAGTTCAAACACAGCCACACCCACAAATGGACCAATAAAAAGGCCCAACACACACAAACCATGATCCTTTGCAACAGATCCACTGCTGCCAGACCCCAGAGACAACGCACTCCACCATACTTCAACCATCAATACACCTTACACTAGCACTCCTTCACACAACCACCATCACAAACACACCCTCATCACATTCACACACACACACCTGCACACCCACAACCATCCACAACCACACCCATCCACACCCCCATAACCATCCAAACCCACACCATGCCCACCAACAAGAATCCAAAGTTCACAAAGGACGAGCTGGAGTCCCTCGTCGACGAAATCATCAGAGTCGAGCCACAGCTCTTTGGAACATTGATCAGACGGACCAGCATATCAGAAAAAACTGCTGTGAGAAGTTGGCCTGGTATATGATGCTCACTAGTTAAAGTGATCACCTTGTACCATGCCAAGCAACCCTTATGGTGTGGTTGTAAGTCAACCTTTTCGGACTAGCTGCCCTAGTGGTAGCGTAGGTTAAGCAGTCTTTGAGGCTAAACTCGTGAAGCGTGTTAAGCCAGCTGTTTTACCAAATGCAACCCCCTTTTATACCAATGAAAGGACACCACACAGATATATATTCAAAATATATATGTATTTATTTCTCAAAGTAACCCCTAGTCTCTTTATGAGCACAGGAGCACAAATCGTCAAACAAGATTACAGTAGAATATACAGAAGTTGCACTTTATATGGATAGGCCCTGGTGGCCACTCGAACCATATACTAAAATAGTGGTATAAGTACCACGAACAGAAAAGGGAAAAGGCCTAGGGCCTCTAGAATCGCTGGGCCTACAAGGAGTTAACTTCAGTTAGGGACCAGGAGGTCCACGGGTGGCGTGTGCAGAGCAAATAGTCACACGCGTGCTCCCATAGGTTTCAATGGGTGCGTAAAAAGTACAAAGTTACTGCAAAAAGGATCTTCCGGATGGACTAGGAACTCAAGATTTGGAACACAGGCACTAGAGATGTAATACTACACTTGGGCACAGGAGTGCCAGCTTTACCTCACCCACAGGAAGCGGGTGCATAGGCCTCGAAGTGCGTCGGGTTTCTTCTATCTGTTCCGTGGAGCCTGTGGACAAAGATGCTGCAGGCGGTCGGTCTGGGAGAGATGCGGTGGATCCAAGAGTGGATCGGAGATTTTGAAGACCTGTAAGCAGAGGGGACAGTGTTCACAGTCACTAGCCAGTGACCAGCGTGGCACCAGGTGGGTACCAGGCAATGTCGGGTGCAAACAGGAAGAAAGGTGTAGCTTGTCTCTGCAGCCACGTGGTCCCTGGAGGTCGACGACATCCAGGAGTCGGTTCACGAGCTGTCCCACGCAGGCTCTCGCTGTCGGCGGTGTCGGCGACTTGATCGAAGCAAACAAGTCTTGGCAAAAGCAATTGTTGTAGGAGATGAAATAAGCTGATGGTTCTGACCAGCGAGGTCAGAAGGACTGCTCCTTTGGAGGGGAGCAAGGGCCAGTCTGGAGCAACCAGACCAGCGGTGTATTTTGTAAAGTTCGTTGCCAAGATGGCTACTAGCCAGCGGGCCAGCAACCGGTTAGGCGCGTTGAGTGGCAAAATGCAGAAGGGCCGCACGCAGATCGTGGAGATGCTGGAGGGCTCACCTTTGGTGCAGATGCTGCTCGAGGGTTGGGCTTCTCAGATCCCAAAGCACAACTTGGAGGGAGCCTCGGTTGTCGCACTTGTCAGCTTGTCATGGTCGTTTCAAGATGGCTGGCTCCACGTGTCTCGGTGCCTCCACGGGTCTCCTCTTTTCAGGGACTGTGGATCGGGCGGTGAGAGGTCTGGAGGTCCAGGTCTTGTCAGTCTCTGGGCTCGGGCTCCAGCGGGAGGCGGCGGCAAAGCAGACGTTGATTCACTGGATGGTGCTTGCGTTAGCAAGGTGGTCACTCCCTGACCACAGGGGAGATTTCCTTCAGTCTTCTGTGCAGCAGAATGTCGAAGTTCCCATCTTCTTCTTAGTTTCAAGTTGATTCCAGGATGTCTGAAGTCTTAGGACACAGCTCCTACCTTTAAGCGGATTCTAGGGGCCGGACTACCTGCTAGGTCCCTCCCTATGGGTGGGACCAGGAAGGGGGGTGGTTACACCCCCAATCCTTTGTCCAGCTCGCCCCAGGCCCAGGACTGGTGTGCCCCAGGACCGGTTTGAACTGGCATATGCACCGAGGCTCCTTGTGAGCCACAGGCATGTCTGGTTTCTTTCAAGCCCTACCTGACCAATACACAAAATCCTGTCTGGGGTGGTGCATGCACCTCCCCTGGCAGGAAACCCTTTGTCCACACCTCCCAAGCTGGAAGGACTCCCAGCAGCAGGAGGGCAGACTTGTGTCTGTGGTGGCAGCATCCATTTTGTGGAGCTGAGGCTATGTCTGATTTTACCCGGGTTTCAGGTACTGTACATGTCGTGTCCCTCTAGAAGGGTGGAATGCTAACCCCGTCGCCAGAATTGGCGAGGGGTTAGTATTCCAATTCGTATGACACCTTACTCGACATGTTTTGATAAAGCCAAACCAAAGTTAGCATTTAACCGCGAGGTTCATAATGCACTTAAGAGTATATGGTATGACGATATCTGGAAACAGTAGAAGGAAGTTGTTCTGACCACTGCAGACAGGCTCAGCTCATGCCAGAGCACCATCTCACATGGAACCAAGCACTCTGCCTTCAGGATTGTTAAGGCCTGCCATAGGAGTGACTTATAGGTTACCAGGTGTCCCATTTAAGGTTAGGTATAGGTATACTACACCTAAGTAAGAGGTGATTACACCAACTTACCCCAGCTGAGTGATCAGCCAGTTGTGTCAAATTGTTAGGCCAAGCCTGGGGTGGCATAATACATGCTTCAGCCCCTGGCAGGCCTTGGGTACACCAATGCCCTGGGTACCTAGTGTACACTGGTACAGGGGCTGACAGGGTGATCCACTTCCAATTGATTATGCACCTAGGGTGCATAGTTTTAATTTAGTAGAGAGAACAGCAGGCTGGGGGTCTGATTGGCAGGCCCACAGCCTCAATAAGTCAAAAACCAGTGAAGCAAAAAGCAAAGATTTGGGGTGACCATAGGATAGCAGACCCTACTCTCCTACACAACCCCCCCCCCAAACGCTGGGACATTAAACTAGCCTTGACCAGTCTCGTCTTCATGTCCTAAGTGGAAGTACCTGGAGAGACCATCTGCATTCCCATGGTCAGTACCTGGCCGGTGCTCCACTGTAAAGTCCATCCCCTGTAGGGAAATGGACCACCTAAGCAGTTTGGGGTTTTCACCCTTCATCTGATTTAGCCACAAGAGGGGCTTATGGTCGGTCTGAATCTTGAAGTGAGTGCCAAACAAGTATGGCCTCAGCTTCTTCAGGGCCCACACCACAGCAAAGGCCTCCCTCTCAATAGCTGACCAATTCTTCTCTCTGGGGGTCAACCTTCTGCTAATAAAAGCAATGGGTTGGTCTTGACCATCTACATTAAGTTGTGACAGCACAGCTCCCACACCCAACTCAGAAGCATCTGTTTGGACAATAAACTCTTTGGAGTAGTCAGGACTTTTCAGGATAGGTGCAGAGCACATGGCCTCCTTCAGGTCATCAAATGCCTTTTGACAGCTTACTGTCCACTGAACCTTTTTGGGCATCTTCTTGGATGTCAGGTCATTAAGAGGAGTCACAATGGACCCATAGTTCTTAACAAACTTCCTGTAGTACCCAGTCAAGCCCAAGAAAGCTCGAACTTGAGTCTGGGTGGTTGGAGGAGACCAGTCCTTGATGGATTGTATCTTACTCTCCAGTGGTTGAACTTGGCCTCCACCTACAAGGTGGCCCAAATATACAACCTTACTCTGCCCTATCTGGCACTTAGTAGCCTTGATAGTGAGGCCTGCCCTTTGCAGAGCCTCAAGAGCCTTCTTCAGGTGGATCAGGTGATCCTCCCAGGTGGAGCTAAAGACAGCAATGTCATCAAGATATGCTGCGCAAAAGTCATCCAACCCAGTAAGGACTTGGTTCACCAGCCTTTGGAAGGTGGCAGGTGCATTCTTCAGACCAAAGGGCATCACCACAAATTGGTAGTGCCCACCTGGGGTTGAGAATGCTGTTTTGGCCTTAGGCTCCTCAGCTAATCTGATTTGCCAATAGCCAGCTGTCAAGTCAAATGTGCTCAAAAACTTTGCAGAAGCTAGTTTGTCTATGAGCTCATCTGCCCTTGGAATAGGGTGTGTATCTGTCCTGGTGACAGCATTGAGTCCTCTGTAATCCACACAGAACCTCATCTCTCTCTTGCCATCTTTGGTGTGAGGTTTGGGGACCAGAACCACTGGGCTAGCCCAGGGGCTCTCTGAGGGTTCAATGACACCTAATTCCAGCATTATATGTACCTCAGCCTTTCTACAGTCCCTGACGTGGTCAGGTTGTCTGTAAAGCTTGTTCTTTACAGGCAGACTGTCACCAGTGTCCACCACATGGGTACACCAGTCAGTTTGACTAGGTATCAAGGAAAACATATGTGAAAATGATTGTATAACCTGTCTACATTCAGTCTGCTGATGGGCAGTGAGGTTGCCTCCAAGGGTCACTCCTTCAACTGGGCCATCTTCAGGGTTCTGAGACAACAGGTCTGGGAGAGGGTCACTCTCTTCCTCCTGTCCCTCATCTGTAGCCATGAGCAAGCCCATGTCTGCCCTGTCAACATATGCTTTAAGCCTGTTAACATGGAGTACCCTGTGGGGACTCCTGGGAGTTCCTAGGTCTACCAAGTAGGTGACCTCTCCCTTCTTTTCCAGGATTGTATGGGGTCCAGACCATTTGTCTTGGAGTGCTGCTGGGGCCACTGGCTCCAACACCCATACCTTCTGTCCTGGCTGAAACTCAACCAAGACAGCCTTTTGGTCATGCCAAGCTTTCTGTAAGGCCTGGCTTGCCTCAAGGTTTTTGGATGCCTTCTCTATATACTCAGCCATCCTGGAGCGGAGACCAAGTACATAGTCCACTATGTCTTGTTTAGGCTTTTTGAGAGGTAACTCCCATCCTTCCTTCACTAAACACAGTGGGCCTCTTACAGGGTGCCCAAACAACAATTAAAAGGGGCTGTAGCCAACTCCTTTTTGTGGGACCTCTCTGTAAGCAAACAGAAGGCAGGGTAGAAGGATGTCCCATCTTCGCCTGAGCTTTTCAGGTAATCCTTTGATCATACCCTTTAGGGTCTTGTTGAATCTCTCAACAAGCCCATTGCATTGTGGGTGATAAGGGGTGGTGAACTTGTAGTTGACACCACATTCCTTCCACATAGCTGTCAAGTATCCTGACATGAAGTTGGTACCTCTGTCAGAAACTACCTCCTTAGGAAACCCCACTCTGGAGAATACTCCCAGCAGGGCCCTGGCCACAACAGGTGCTGTAGTGGTCCTAAGGGGAATTGCCTCTGGATACCTGGTGGCATGATCCACTACCACCAGTATAAATCTGTGCCCAGATGCAGTGGGAGGATCCATGGGACCCACTATGTCTATTCCCACTCTTTCAAAGGGGACCCCCACCACAGGTAGTGGTATTAGGGGGGCCTTTGTTGTGCCACCTGATTTGCCACTGGCTTGGCAGGTCACACAGGAGCGACAAAACTCCTTTGTATCTTCATTCATATGAGGCCAGTGAAAGTGAGGGACAAGCCTGTCCCAAGTCTTATTCTGGCCTAAGTGTCCTGCTAAAGGAATATCATGGGCCAAGGTAAGGAGGAAGCCCCTAAATTGCAGAGGTATAACCAACCTCCTGGTAGCACCAGGCTTGGGGTCTCTAGCCTCTGAATAAAGGAGCCCTTCATCCCAATACACTTTATGGGTACCTTGAGCATTCCCAGCAGCCTCAGCAGCAGCCAGTTGTCTGAGGGGTTCAAGAGAGGGACAGGATAACTGAGCCTGCCTCAAGTCAGCCCTTGAAGGTCCCCCTGTCCCCAGAAACTCAACCTGATCAGGTTCAAGCTCTTCAGGGACAGTTCCTTCAGGGTCCTCTAGATCAGCTTCCTGGGAAGGCTGATCATCACTCTGAGGCAGGGGGGAAGGCACAGCCTTGACCCTCCTGTTCTTCTTCTTGGTAGGTGCTTGGTCCATTGTTCCAGGATCCAAGACCTGAGGTTCAGTGAGGCACTTTTTGGCCTGTGACCTGGTCACAGCAAGGACATGTGATGATATACCTAACATCTCTGCATGAGTCCTGTACTCCACTTCTGACCATAGAGAACTCTCTAGGTCATTGCCCAACAAACATTCTACTGGGAGGTCTGCACTAACCACAACCCTTTTGAGGCCAGTTACCCCTCCCCATGAGAAGTTAACAACTGCCACACTATGTGAAGTAGTGGCATTGCTGGCATTGGTCACCAGGTAATTCTCACCTGGTATGTACTGTCCAGGGTCCACAAAGCCTGGTGTCACCATAGTGACACTGGCACATGTGTCCCTGTAGGCTTGAGCCACTTTTTCATTTATTAAAGGAGTCTGTCTGTACTTGCCCAGGTTACTGGGGCTCACAGTCAGGGACAAATCAATGTCCCCATCACAGATCAAGACTGCCTGTGTCAGGGTTCTGTCTAAGTCAGAATCTCCTTCAGTTCCCATAGTGATTCCCACTACACCCTTTGTCTGGGGACCAACACTGCTAACAGTAGTACTGGGAGCAGGTGCCTTAGGGGCAACAGTGTTGGGGGCTCCACCCTTTTTGCAATCACTAGTCCAGTGAGTTGTATTTTTGCAATGATTGCACCAGGGTTTCTTTTGACCTTCTTTCTTCTTTTTGGACTGTTGGGACCCACCCTCCTTAGCAGTAGTTTGGGGCCCTGTTGAAGACTTCTGGTCTTTAGGTTTCTGATCTCCACCCTTTTGGTCTGTTTTCTTCTGATCACCCCCTTGGCCCTGGTTCTGGTTCTTTTGCTTAACCCTGGTTCTGACCCATTTGTCTGCCTTCTTTCCCAATTCTTGGGGAGAGGTCAGATCAGAGTCAACCAAGTGTTGATGCAGTTGCTAGTTTTGACAGTTATTTAAAATCTGTTCTCTCATCATCAAATTATACAATCCTGTAAAATCAGATACCTTACTTCCCAGCAACCAACCCTCCAAAGCCTTAGTGGCACATTCAACATATTCAGACCAGTCCGGAGTCTGTGTCTTTTGGGTGTCTCTGAACATTAACCTGTACTGTTCAGTGGTTAAGCCTAACCCATCAACTAGAACACTCTTCAGGACTCTGTAAATTCTGACATCCTCTTCTCTAACAGTGAGGAGTCTGTCTCTGCCTCTTCCTTCAAAGGAGAGCCAGAGGATTGCTGCCCACTGGTCTTCAGGAACCTGCTGTACTTTGCAGGCTCTCTCAAGAGCAGTTATCCATTTGTGGATGTCATCCCCACTTTTGTAGGGGGGCACAACCTTAGACAGGTTCCTATTATCAAAGACCCTATCTTTGTCCTTAGGGACAATGCTGCCACCAGTGGGTATAGACCCACTCTCTCTAGGTTGCCTAGCCTTGTTCAGTTTTTCTTCCATCAGGGCTACTTCTAGCTCCTGCTTCCTGATCCTCAGCTGGGCTTCCTGCATTCTGGCCTCATGTTCCCTCCTCTGAGGGGTGGTCATCCTTTTCCTGGAGTGACCTTGAGAGCCTCTAGAGCCATGAGAAGCATTGGAGTCACCTGAGCGATTCCTTTGCCTCCCAAGCCCTGTGTTAAGTCCACTGGGGAGATCCAATGGGGTAAACCCACTGTCAGTCCCCAATAGCCTTAGTTTAGCTGGGCCAAGTATAACACTTGGCACTGGGCTAGTTCTCCCTTCATCATCACTACTTTCTGTATCAGCACCTTTATCACTCTCATCCTCTGTGGTATTATTGCCATCTAAGGGGTGACTATTGGAACTGGGTGCCTCTGTAGCATCTTCAGAAGGGGGGCCTCCTGTTCCTGACCCTAAGGGGGCTAACTGGGAAGCTTTCTTGAGCTCTCTCTGATTCTCATCATTTTGCAAGAGTTCTCTAAGCTCAGCAGAGGTAGGGTTCTTGGGCTGTTTAAGGCCTCTAAGAGTTGCCAAATGCCTGAGCTCATTCTGATTAAGGGTAGCAAAGATGGATGGTGCCCTCTGGGGGTCACTCTCAACAGAGATGGGTACAGTGGACCCCTCTGCCCCAGCCATTGCTCTTAAGTGTGGGTGGATGTGTTGCAATCTACCTACACTTGGGTTTACCTACTAAACCTATCTAGTAGTTGTAGTCAGGGTGTGCTACTCCCTTTGCTCTACAACAACTAAGTTCAGTAGAACTTATGTATATCTAATCTTGTTTTATATGTACCTACAGGTACCTATGTGATCTTTCAATTGGTAACCAAGAGATTACAATGGTAAAACACAGCAAGCTCAAATCCAACCGCTGCTCACCAATGTGAGAAGTTGGCCTGGTATATGATGCTCACTAGTTAAAGTGATCACCTTGTACCATGCCAAGCAACCCTTATGGTGTGGTTGTAAGTCAACCTTTTCGGACTAGCTGCCCTAGTGGTAGCGTAGGCTAAGCAGTCTTTGAGGCTAAACTCGTGAAGCGTGTTAAGCCAGCTGTTTTGCCAAATGCAACCCCCTTTTATACCAATGAAAGGACACCACACAGATATATATTCAAAATATATATGTATTTATTTCTCAAAGTAACCCCTAGTCTCTTTATGAGCACAGGAGCACAAATCGTCAAACAAGATTACAGTAGAATAAACAGAAGTTGCACTTTATATGGATAGGCCCTGGTGGCCACTCGAACCATATACTAAAATAGTGGTATAAGTACCACGAACAGAAAAGGGAAAAGGCCTAGGGCCTCTAGAATCGCTGGGCCTACAAGGAGGTAACTTCAGTTAGTGACCAGGAGGTCCACGGGTGGCGTGTGCAGAGCAAATAGTCACACGCGTGCTCCCATAGGTTTCAATGGGTGCGTAAAAAGTACAAAGTTACTGCAAAAAGGATCTTCCGGATGGACTAGGAACTCAAGATTTGGAACACAGGCACTAGAGATGTAATACTACACTTGGGCACAGGAGTGCCAGCTTTACCTCACCCACAGGAAGCGGGTGCATAAGCCTCGAAGTGCGTCGGGTTTCTTCTATCTGTTCCGTGGAGCCTGTGGACAAAGATGCTGCAGGCGGTCGGTCCGGGAGAGATGCGGTGGATCCAAGAGTGGATCGGAGATGTTGAAGACCTGTAAGCAGAGGGGACAGTGTTCACAGTCACTAGCCAGTGACCAGCGTGGCACCAGGTGGGTACCAGGCAATGTTGGGTGCAAACAGGAAGAAAGGTGTAGCTTGTCTCTGCAGCCACGTGATCCCTGGAGGTCGACGACGTCCAGGAGTCGGTTCACGAGCTGTCCCACGCAGGCTCTCGCTGTCGGCGACTTGATCGAAGCAAACAAGCCTTGGCAAAAGCAATTGTTGTAGGAGATGAAATAAGCTGATGGTTCTGACCAGCGAGGTCAGAAGGACTGCTCCTTTGGAGGGGAGCAAGGGCCAGTCTGGAGCAACCAGACCAGCAGTGTATTTTGTAAAGTTCGTCGCCAAGATGGCTACTAGCCAGCGGGCCAGCAACCGGTTAGGCGCGTCGAGTGGCAAAATGCAGAAGGGCCCCACGCAGATCGTGGAGATGCTGGAGGGCTCACCTTTGGTGCAGATGCTGCTCGAGGGTTGGGCTTCTCAGATCCCAAAGCACAACTTGGAGGGAGCCTCGGTTGTTGCACTTGTCAGCTTGTCGTGGTCGTTTCAAGATGGCTGGCTCCACGTGTCTCGGTGCCTCCACGGGTCTCCTCTTTTCAGGGACTGTGGATCGGGCGGTGAGAGGTCTGGAGGTCCAGGTCTTGTCAGTCTCTGGGCTCGGGCTCCAGCGGGAGGCGGCGGCAAAGCAGACGTTGATTCGCTGGATGGTGCTTGCGTTAGCAAGGTGGTCACTCCCTGACCACAGGGGAGATTTCCTTCAGTCTTCTGTGCAGCAGAATGTCGAAGTTCCCGTCTTCTTCTTAGTTTCAAGTTGATTCCAGGATGTCTGAAGTCTTAGGACACAGCTCCTACCTTTAAGCGGATTCTAGGGGCCGGACTACCTGCTAGGTCCCTCCCTATGGGTGGGACCAGGAAGGGGGGTTGTTACACCCCCAATCCTTTGTCCAGCTCGCCCCAGGCCCGGGACTGGTGTGCCCCAGGACCGGTTTGAACTGGCATATGCACCGAGGCTCCTTGTGAGCCACAGGCATGTCTGGTTTCTTTCAAGCCCTACCTGACCAATACACAAAATCCTGTCTGGGGTGGTGCATGCACCTCCCCTGGCAGGAAACCCTTTGTCCACACCTCCCAAGCTGGAAGGACTCCCAGCAGCAGGAGGGCAGACTTGTGTCTGTGGTGGCAGCATCCATTTTGTGGAGCTGAGGCTATGTCTGATTTTACCCGGGTTTCAGGTACTGTACATGTCGTGTCCCTCTAGAAGGGTGGAATGCTAACCCCGTCGCCAGAATTGGCGAGGGGTTAGTATTCCAATTCGTATGACACCTTACTCGACATGTTTTGATAAAGCCAAACCAAAGTTAGCATTTAACCGCGAGGTTCATAATGCACTTAAGAGTATATGGTATGACGATATCTGGAAACAGTAGAAGGAAGTTGTTCCGACCACTGCAGACAGGCTCAGCTAATGCCAGAGCACCATCTCACATGGAACCAAGCACTCTGCCTTCAGGATTGTTAAGGCCTGCCATAGGAGTGACTTATAGGTTACCAGGTGTCCCATTTAAGGTTAGGTATAGGTATACTACACCTAAGTAAGAGGTGATTACACCAACTTACCCCAGCTGAGTGATCAGCCAGTTGTGTCAAATTGTTAGGCCAAGCCTGGGGTGGCATAATACATGCTTCAGCCCCTGGCAGGCCTTGGGTACACCAATGCCCTGGGTACCTAGTGTACACTGGTACAGGGGCTGACAGGGTGATCCACTTCCAATTGGTTATGCACCTAGGGTGCATAGTTTTAATTTAGTAGAGAGAACAGCAGGCTGGGGGTCTGATTGGCAGGCCCACAGCCTCAATAAGTCAAAAACCAGTGAAGCAAAAAGCAAAAATTTGGGGTGACTATAGGATAGCAGACCCTACTCTCCTACAACTGCCATGTGGGAGTGGATAGTCAATTCCGTGAATGCTGTTGGGTCCACCAGAAGGACCAGGCATGAGTGCCAAGCCAGGTGGTACGATCTGCGGAGGACGGTCCGCCGCAAAATGACGGACGAGCACAACCAGGCCAACATCACTGGAGGAGGGCCGGCCCGCAGACCGGTACACTACCATCCCTGGGAGGAGAAGGTGATGGCCACGCTGCCGCCGTTGGAAGTAGACGGACTAGAAGGAGTCCGAGAGCCTGGTGAGTACACAAACAACTCACCTCACATGGGGGGAACGCCATATACAACCCAAATACCAATCATGCACGCAACCCCCCCAAAGCCAGCACCGGACACAACCACACTCCAAAAACACACACATGCCACTAGCGCCTCCATGCCCCATGCCCCAAGCAAGGCCATGCCAAGTCACAGGCCACACAAAACACCAACACAAGACAGGATGTCCCTGATGCCGGGAGGGTGGGCCTCAAAACTAACATAGAGCAACTCTGAAGCACACAACAATGCCCTCAGCTCATATGGCTAAGGGCACAGCCATACAAACAGTGTGTCCCCACACAGTACTGTATTGCCTACTAATGGTGGCCGCGTTGCAGGACGACATGGGTATGAAGGCACAATTTGCACATAACAGCAGCCAATCAAGACGCAGCACACTGAAAGAGTGTCAGCACACACCGCCACAGCAGCAGCGCAGACTCAGACACTCCGCCCAATGGGTGCCCGCAGAGAAGAAACAAACCCACATGAACAAGCCAATGGCCTTTGCAAGACCTGCAAACTGTGTGTGCCCAGGAAGCTGGACTGAGGTGACAGAGGGTGACACACAGAGGGAGGAAGAGGGGCAGAGAGAGGGACAGAGACAGAGGTGGACACAGGGAGACAGACAGAGGGAGGGAGGAGGCTGACAGAGGGAGGGAGCAAGGGAGACAGAGGGAGATGGACAGAGGGAGGGAGAAAGGGAGACGGACAGAGGGAGGAGGCTGAGAGAGGGAGGGAGAAAGGGAGATAGAGGGAGACGGACAGAGGGAGGAGGCTGACAGAGGGAGGGAGAAAGGGAGACGGACAGAGGGAGGAGGCTGACAGAGGGAGAAAGGGAGACGGACAGAGGGAGGAGGCTGACAGAGGGAGGGAGAAAGGGAGACAGAGGGAGACCAAATCACCCTTGGGTGGTGTGGCCATGTCCGCTCGTCAGCAGGTGGACTGTGTGCATGTAGACAAGGTTTGGCAGTGCCTTAACCCCCCCTTCAACCTTTGATAAACACTAGGCCATGTGTCAATCTGTGCACGAGTACATCCGTGCTGCAGGCACAAACAGAACCTTACACCCAGTATACCTACCCACTGTGTTCGTCAGAACCCTGTCACAAATTGTTAAGTTACCTACCTGCATTCTCAAATAGCATGGAAAAAACACCATTTGGCCACGTACAGTGCAACACGTAAGGCGGATCTGCATGGCTTGCTACGCCCGCTCACTACACTGCTGACTTCGTTCCCAAAAGATGCATCAACTAAGATTGTGTCACACATAGGTAAAGTGTCGAAAGCTGTGGCCAAGGGACATACCCATGCACAAGTGCACTGTGTGAGGAATGCTAGCCAAATCCAACCACCCAGAGGAACTGTGCCAAATCAAAAAAGAATGAAACATGGATGTCGCATGTAACACAATTAACACTGTCTCTCTCACACACAGGTCAACGTCATCGATCTCCCCCCAACACTGGGGGGAAGACTCACAGGACCAGGCTCTGCGTGAAGAGGACCCCACCGGCAGCGACGACTCTCACCACTCCGTGGATGACCCAGACCAACCTGGCCCCTCTGGTGTCCAACCACCTGCAGCACCTGCGTCAGGTACAACTGTGCCAACCACCACCCCCATTCCTGCCACATCTCAGGAGACACCCAGGAGCCCTGCCCGCACACAACAACGCAGCCAGTCTGTCCAGGAGGGACAAGGTTCTCCGGGCACCCAGGAGGAGGCAGGCGACACCGCAAATGCCATCCCTCAGGGGTCCCGGAGACCCGATGTGCCCACAACGGCAGGCCAGGCGCAAGAGGGCAGGGGTGGTGGGAGTGGAGGACAGCGGAGGCCCAAACCTGCCCAGTTGGCTCAGGACCCGGCTGTGGCACACGTCAGAACCATCCTGGACGCATACCGACGTGAGTCCAGAGGCATCGCCCAGGTAGTGGAGACCCTCATTTAGATGAAGGGCCTGCAGGTTGAGCATCATGCCAGGATGGAGGCAAGACATGCAGAGCACTTGGCGGTGCACAGGGACGTGAGCCAATCCCTCCGTCAGATCGCCCAAAGCCTGGCAAACCCTCCCTGTGCCACCAGGCGTAGAGCAGCACCACACACAGGGAGGGAGGAGGAGGAGGGTTCATCTGACGGAGCGTCCCTTGCATTGTCAAGGCAGGCGTCTGAGGGTCCCCGCAGGAAGGTGGGTCATCCACGAAAAAGACCGTGAGAGTCAGCAGAACATCACCATCTCCCAGGTCACCTGGTCTGGCACCTGGCCCTCTGGCCCAACAGCAGCACAGAAGCAAAGGACATTCTCTGCCACATGGCCCTGCTGGTCACTGTCTGACCAATGTTGACAAAGACTGTGGCACAGACTCTGATGACTGTCAATGGCAAGGACACCAACTCCCCCTGTGAACTTTGGATTCTACACTCCCGCCAAGCACCTCTTGTCACCCCCCCAAACACGTACCCCAGCACTAATAAAATTCATCACAATCACAAGATGATGCCGTCATTTTGATTTCTGAATTAACTCCGAACCACCATACCCTGGGGTCTGAGTCTGGCACAGGACACACATGGGTCACAACGTACCATCCAAGACAGACATGGAGCACCATCCTCACCCGTGATGGGCCCAACCAGCTGAGGGGGTGCCCGCACGACTGTGCCCACAGACATATTTAGAAGAGCAACAGTCATGCGCAGAGGTCAGGGATCATGTGGAGTGTCCTGGGGTGGGAGTCCCAGGTATGTGTAGACACGTGGCAGAACCATGTCCTGCATGCTTGAGTCAGGTGGATGTGGAGAATGGTGGGCCAGCCAAGGTTGGATGCATGGAGATGGCACAATTGGGTGTTGGATCACAGTGCCACAAGGTTGTGTTGTGGGTGTGGGCTGCATCCTGAGGGTGTGCGTGGATTGAGAAGGTCATCCTGCAGCTGGCAGTGATCCACTCCCCCCATCTCTGTTGGACGTTGATGTGGCCTGGTCGCCGGATGTAGTAGCAGAGCTGTGCAGATGCACCCTGGATGTGGACAAGTATCATGGGATTTCTAACGCACATGTCCGTAGAGTGCAGGGTAGGAGTAGACACGGATGTCATAGTTGACCTGGGGGATGGTCTCCCTCTTGCCTTGAGGTGGATGGAACTGGGGATCTTGTGCAAAATGCAGAGTGTGCTGCCGCATGAGGCACAGATGCAGCATAGCACATGTCAGCAAGCAATCCATGATGGACACCAGCTCGTTTGCGTGGACACTGGGTGCCCTTGCAGCAGGGCCTGCAGCAGCATGCGCCATGTCAAGGAAACAATGCCACAAGTAGCACACAAAGACAAGGATCTCAGGAAGGAACCATGCAAAAGGTGTATGTCAAGGAAGGAATGTCTGGTTCAACATGGCACACACACACACAATGGATTCACATGCGGCACAGTGGCCGTCGTGGAGACTGACATGCCACAAAACCTACACAGCCATGGACATCATGCACAATACAGAATCTAATCCCTGACAAACAGCTTGCATCTTGCTACTCTACACATTGACTCATATCCACCATCTCTGAGAACAATGCCAGACATGCCGCATGCACAGTGGCAACAGACCACCATTGACAGAGATGAGGCACCTTGGAGGCAGAGGGACACCTTTATTACTCATGTGTGTCGGAATGCTAATGCAACTCTGTCAACACATACACAGGTCATGTGGATGAACACGTGGGACCAACACTGGCACCCCCCTTACCACCACAGATGCTGGAAATCCATGGCACTGGCACACAAGTGACGGGTTACAGCTAAACACCCCCTGCTGCTCACGGAGAGCCTGCTATACACCATTGAGCCCCTAATGGGGAATTCACACACCATGTCAACCCAGTGCAACCCGTATGTTTCCGAGGCCAGTGTTACACACATTGATGGCTCCTTCACAATCCCATTACAGATGACTGTCACCAAGTCTGACCATCAATTCAGGTGAATTCTGCTCCAGGTCATGTGCCCCATGGTGATTCTACATGTATGCAAAGTAACCAAACAGGAACAGGAGCAGTGCACACACATTCAAAACAAATACCACTCCCAAAAAGCCGTGCTGCATCCCTTACCCGAAGGAGATTTTCAGACTTGTCCGTGCATGTAACGCTGATTCAGCACATGTTGCTGTGATCATGAGGAATAGCAGGAGCACAACAATGCCACCAGCAGACAGCTTGCGCAAGTACCTGTGGATGGGAGACACACCAGAAGTCAGCCAAAAGAAGTACATCCGCATGCATGTGCATGTACTCGACACGTATTAGGTTGTCAACATGCTAGGTGACAATGATGACTCTGGAAAAACATTCTTCTATTGCACCATCACTCGAGTGACACATCCAAACACACCTCAGACTCACTTGGAAGACATGCAGATGGACACACACATTGCAACACATGCCACACACAGCCCAATGCGTGCACACTCAAACACTGGAACTCACCACTAAGCAAAGAAGTCGAGTATGAGCCGACTCCGCATGTCCTCTACTGCCTCCTCCTCCTCCACATCACTTGCCTCGTGCCCAAGCCCTTCATCCTCCACGGGTGGATGGTCCTGCTCATCTGGATCCAGGATGAGTGGCACAGCTTTCTCCACTGCCATGTTGTGCAGCATGCAGCACACGAGGAATATCTTGCAGACCTTCACCGGTGCATATGGGAGTGCGCCACCGGTCTTGTGGAGGCAACGGAATCGGCTCTTCAGGAGGCCAAACGTCCTCTCTATCACTCGCCTGGTCCGCCCATGGGCGTTGTTGTAGCGATGATCGGCAGCCGTGCTGGGGTTGCGGAGAGGCGTGATCAGCCATGGCATGTTGGGATAGCCAGCGTCCCCTACATGGAAACATCATGGACAAGAGTGGGTCAGGAGAACCAGTAAGACAGGAAGATGACGTTAAATACAGGACTGGCAGAGTATACCCACCAACAATACATGCTCATTCGTTGCGCAGCTGCAGCATCATCTCAGGCACCCTGCTACGCCTCATGATGTACGCATCGTGTGCTGATCCTGGAAAACGAGCACAGACATGTGAAATCACCATGTTGGCAAGACACACCGCAAGGGCATTAATGGAGTGGTAATGCTTGCGGTTACGGAAGGCTACCTCCTGTGCCTGTGGTGGTACCAAAGCCACATGTGTTCCATCTATGGACCCAATGACATGGGGCATCCCTCCCAGGGCATAGAACTCACGCTTGACAGCTGTCAACTGCTCAGGAGTTGGGAATTTTATGAACTCATCAAGGTGCTCCAACATGGCCTCTAAAAAATCATGCAGAACACGGCTTAACATGGTTTGGGACATCCCTCCGACATGGGCAATGGTATGTTGAAAGGTACCCGTGGCCAAGAAATGTAGGGCTGCCATCACCTTCATCTTGGGTGTCAGTGCACCAGGATACCTGTGTAGCGGTTGGAGGTGTGCTGCCAGCCGTGTCGTCAAGTCCTCAATCAAACGTTGGGGGAAGCGGTAGCGGCGTATACAGTCATTTTCCCGCATGTCAGCCAAGTCCGGAATTGCTCGAGGGAGAGGCGGAGCCCTGCAGTGAATTAGAAGGGACAACGAAGAGTGAGTACAGTACACCACCAATGTCAATGTACTGAGCACATGGTCAACAGGCAATACACATATGCTACATACAGAGTCAGGTCTGTGCAATATGCCCTGGACACGTATGCCAGCCATGTGACACTCCTACCAAGAGACAGCTCCAAACGTTTATTCTCAACCTCATAATGCCATGCCATGAAACTAGCTGTGGGCCAGTGTAAGTGAGCAGGCAGACGCATTACAGAAGTTACAGACAACCAAATATGTGCAGAGGAAGGATGTTTATTGTACAGACAGGTTGCGGAACACTAGAGGCACAGGTCACATGTAATAGAAAAAGGACAGACCACACACCTTGCCATGAAGGATTACATTTCAAGAATGATACCACATACATTGAGAGTATGCAGATATGTCCTTGTTTTGAAACGCCGTGTCGATGCATACACACACACCTTACGTCGGATTCCACATGTGGCCTGGTATGCGTAACACTGTGCCATGGCCATCTACACACAGACACATGTTGGTTGCAGCAACTGCAGATGCATTTGACCAAACACCTACAGCAAGCTAATGGGAACACACGACACATACATGACATAGTCACATCGTGCAACGCGGGTAGTCACATGTCAGGTATGAAAACCCCTGTAGCTGGCATCAGGGGACAGTTGCGTGTGTTGTTGACTGTGCCATGGCAGTGACGCTTTTCACAAGTGTTCTGTACTACATGCACACATGTCAAAGGAGTGAAGGGGATGTCTGGCACATAGTCCACCATCACACATGACATCTGTACACATCTCATCATACATCTATAGCCTTTACAACTCAGGAGTAATGTGCCACATTACAGCCTGACACACCTGTGCCCCACACATGTATTACTGCACAGACAATGCCTTGATGTCCAGCCTTGGACAAGTATGTCAGCTCTATTCCTTTCTGTGTGCTGCCTGTCACCACTGTCAGGTGTGAAATGCACCGTACATGCGCTCTGAGGGCCGTTCCCCATAACTATGGGAGTGCTGCCGTAGGCCTACCCATAGTGAAACGGCCCCTACATGCGTGTGTACGGGGCGTATCACTATGGGTACGCATACGCGAGCAAAGCCATAGTGAAACGGCCCGTACATGCGTGTGTATGGGGCGTATCACTATGGGTACGCATACGCGAGCAAAGCCATAGTGAAACGGCCCGTACACGCGTGTGTACGGGGCATATCACTATGGGTACGCATACGCGAGCAAAGCCATAGTGAAACGGCTCGTACAAGCGCGTGTACGGGCTGTTTCACTATGCCTGTCTAATCCTCCTGGGAATGTTGTTACTACAGTCCATATGTGACTCTGTGGTCCCCCCAGTGTGACAGGTGGCAGTACCCACAGATGTGTGTTTGTTTAGTGTACATGTGCTGAGAGTGTACAAATGATGTGTTTGTCCCCTGGACATTGGTGTGTGTGTGTACGTCCCCTGTCATGTGGGTGAGTGCATATGTGGAGTGTAGCACCCCAGCTGCATGAGGGATGGATATACCCTGCCCATCTGATGTGAGCAGGGAGCAGTGCTGTGTGTCTGCGGTGATGGGCCAGCCCCACACCTGTGACACCCCCCAGTCTAGTGGCACATGTGCAGAGTGAGGTGTGTAGCTGCAGTTGGCAATGGCAGGTGATTGTCCTGTGGCTGTGTGTGTCTGTGTACTCTGCTGAGGGCGCCTCAGTGGCCTGTGGCATGTGACTGCATTGAGGTGCTGCACATAATCCTGGTGTCGCTTGTGATGCACAGTGTGAGCCTGGATGATTGATTGTGTCATACCCCTCATGCCACCTGTGTACTCTACAATGCCACCTAGTGCTTTTTGCCTTCCACAGAGGAAAGTGTCCCTATGACACAGGTGTAATGTGCTTGATGCATTCTATGCCCTGTTAAAACCAGCCAAATTGTTCTAATGTGTGTCTCTGTGACATGTCGCAGGTGTATTGATGTTGTCGCACTTTTTCATCCTCACAGGTGGGCGCCTGTGCCAAGGAGCAGATCTGGAAGGACGCTGTCAGTGCCGTGAGGCAGACGGATGGTCGGAAGCGGCGCCTAGCCCAGGTGAGGAAACGCTGGCAGGATATCCGGTGCTGGACGCGGAGGATCGCACGGGTCCTGCTGGGGGACTCACCTGTGAGCCAAAAGAACCATGGGCGCCGCCGTCTGACCCACATCCACAAGCGTGTGCTGGCGGTCGTCTTCCCTGACATGGACAGGCACTTACGGGAAAAGCAGCAGCAGGAAGGGGGTAGGTACATGTGTGTTTGTTGTGTGTCACCAGCATTTGTAAGTGCACAGTTGCATGGATACACTGCCAGGGTTTACATGTGCAGTGCAGTTCCTGGTCCCCAAAGTGTAGCGGTGCTGTCCTTCCTCCCTTCCCCTCCTTGCCATGTGTACCCTGGTCTGTGTGTAGTCACACTTGCAAAGGGTTATCTAGGCTGCCCGTTTATCGATGTGCCCAATGCTTGCAGCTTCATGTGTGGGGGTGGTGTGTAACAGGTTTTGGGACCTTGGCTGTGCCCTGTCCAGTTCAGTACTTGTGGGGTCCATGTCAGTTGTCACTGATGCTGAGTCCAGACATAGGAGTGTGTCTCTAAAGTGTATTGCTTTACAGCATGCATGTCCTATTTTGTGGCCTGTGACATGATGTGCATGAGTGTGAGATATGCAGAGTGCAGGGATGGTGGCTTGTGTTGCTGGCATTACCATTCAGGACCATGGAGTAGTGTGACCACTACTGTCCCCTGGGGCATCTTTTCCTAGGTATCATGTGTGTAATCTAAAAATGTCGACAATCTCTGTGTCTACAGCATAGGTTGTGCTCTGTGCCATTGTACCCTGGCACCATTTGTGTTTACGTAAACTCTGCTACATGTGTCCACTGTACAGGCTGACCAAATGTCCCTTGTTCATACTCACGGGGGCCAGTGCCTGTGTGTCTTGGTAAAATGATCTGATGATGGCCATTTGTAGATGTTGTATTTGTACCGGCGCACCAGGGGTATTTTGTGTCCAATCAGGATTTCTTGCAGGCCATGTGTTTTTATTCCAGACTAAGAGATGTAAGTGCTTCCTGTGTCTCGAAAAATTGTCTCATGTAGGGGGCGGTTGGTGCGGGCAAGGCCTACATGTCTAGACCTCAAGTCTCCTTGCTAGGTCTGGCCAGTGTGTGATGTTTGTCTGGACATACACTCAAGGTGCAGTGACCCATTAATGTTGGGCATGTTTTTAAGTATTGCCTTTGCAGCATGTGCCTACAGTTAATAGACATGGTTCCTGCTCATCCCTTTTTACGCCAACGCTGTGTGCTGGATTGTCCCCAGTGCCTGGCTCCTCTGTCCAAATCCATATCATGTTATTTGCTTTTGTGTCATGCTCTCCATAGTTGGTCAGTGGCATGGTGGGTCAACCAACTGTGTGTTGCAGGGCCTACATATGTACCTTGTATTGTAGATGTTACTCATGTTGCTTTTCAGGCTATGCACTGTGACCTATGTGGATTTGACTCATGTGACATATGTATACAGGTGTCTGATTATTTCCTGTCTCTTCACCTTGCCCACAGCATCGTGGGGGGACACCGAGGGAGACACTGGCACGGACCGTGAGGAGGGAGCGAGCACCAGTGCCAGCAGTGAAGAGTTGTCTGGCACATCGAGTGGCACGGAGGCCGACAGGAGTGCAGCGGAGGACCTGTCCAGTCAAACCACCACCGACTATGACGCAGACGGGTCCGAGGCTGAGCACTCCGAGGGGGCGGTGGCTGGTCCCACAGCTGACACCAGCACTCCATCACTACCCGCCCCCTCCATTCCGATCACCGGCCTCCCACTTGCTCGTGTCCCTTCCCGCCGTGCTCGGTCAGCACGTGTCTCCTTCTTGCCAGGCACCGCACCCCCTGCCCCTGTCTCCACTGCTGCCACCAATGCCGAGTCTGTGGACATCCTGCGGCAGTTGCAGGTTGGTCAGACTGCGACACTTAATGTCCTCCATGGCCACAGCCAAGTGCTCAACCAGATGGAGGCATACTTGGAGGGCATTTCAGCCGCGCAGTCTGACCAACGCAACTTGCTGAGGTCCATAGACTCGACACTGACTGCAGCAGTGGGTCTCCTGCAGCGCTACGTCCCACCCCCTACCCTTGCCCCATCCACACTTCCCACTCCCATGCCTGTCCCACGTACACCCAGACGTCAGCATGCACGCACCCCACCAGACACAGGCACCACACCAGCAGGGCAGGGCAAGCGCACACCTCCTGGCACGCACACACAGGGTGAGGTGGGCACACCCACTGGGTCGGGGGCAAACGTAAGTCACGAAGCCAGAGTGGGAGTCCGCTTTCCGCAAAATCCACTCCCTCCAAATCCACTCCCCTCAGCTCTCCTGGCCACGAATCCAGCAAAGATTCCTTCATGGCCGCTCTGTCCCTGAGCCCAACAGTAACACCACCCCGCAAGCGGGCAAAGGAGTCCCCGGTCAGGGTAGTTGAGTGCCCCCCCTGTCCACACCCTCCCCCAGTGGCGCTGCGACCCATTCCTCCGCCCCTCCCCTCCTTGGGGCCTGTGGTTCCTTCGGGTGCAGGGGATACGCTGGGGGACCTTGCTGACGTGTGCAGCGCCATCCTCACCACCTCCTTTGGCGCTGCCCCACCCCCTGTGGTGGAGTCCTCCATCCCTGCACCCACAATGCCTGCCCTTGCACCTCCTGTCCCTGCGGTGCCTGGTCCTTCCCCCCACATGATGCCCCCCCCGTGGAAGACAGGGTGGTCTGAACTGTGCAGGCAAGCTAGGGGACACGCGTCCCACTGTGTCCCCCATCCAGCTGTGACTCATGGACTGCCCTATGGGCTTTGTAAATATTGAACTTTAACCACACAAACATTATTTGATAATGCTGAATAAAGCCATTTTTTTTCCTTAGAACACTACTGCTTTTGTGGTATTGCTGTTGGTGGGGCTGCTACATGATTTTGGGTGGTGATCATGTGTTGGGTGTGCGGGAAATGTAGTAGTGTGCTGGTCATAGGGGGGACCCTGGTATCTGTGTGCCATCACAAGGTGTTAGCTAAGTTTCTTTGTTCATGTAAGCAGTTACAGCATGGTGAAATTGTCCCAAGGTGTGTTCCTTCCTCTGTGTACCCTGACATCTTCCCTGCAGGGTGTTTCCAATATGTTGTGCTGAGCTGTGTCTACATTAGCTGGGTGTGTGACGGACCCCTTCAACTTTGGCCATGCATGCAGAGCGATGTCTCCACCTGCATCATTCGTGGCATCCTTGGTGATCACTGTACTTGTGTATGTAGTCTGTTGACATGATTTCATGTGGACATGTTCCCTTTTAGGCAGTATGCATGTGTGTACTCTCAGCCTCGCACACATGTGTTACATGTACTGCAGGGTCTTTGTGCACCTGACTGACAATTGTGGCCATTGGATCTGTGGGTACTCCACCCTTTTTCTTTCCATGGGCACTGCTGGGGGCCTCTGCACCCACCCCTCCTATGTCTGGGCACTGCAGGGGGGACTCTACACCCACCCCTCCTGCGTCTGGGCACTGCTGGGAGGACTCTGCACACACCCCTCCTGCGTCTGGGCATTGCTGGGAGGGCTCTACACCCACCCCTCCTGCGTCTGGGCACTGCTGGGAGGACTCTGCACACACCCCTCCTGTGTCTGTGCACTGCTGGGAGTGATAGGCACCCACCCCTCCTGCGTCTGGGCACTGCTGGGAGGACTCTGCACCCACCCCTCCTGCGTCTGGGCACTGCTGGGAGGGCTCTGCACCCACCCCTCCTGCGTCTGGGCACTGCTGGGGGGACTCTACACCCACCCCTCCTGCGTCTGGGCACTGCTGGGAGGAATCTACACACCCCCTCCTGTGTCTGGGCACTGCTGGGAGGACTCTGCACCCACCCCTCCTGTGTCTGTGCACTGCTGGGAGTGATAGGCACCCACCCCTCCTGTGTCTGGGCACTGCTGGGGGGACTCTACACGCACCCCTCCTGCGTCTGGGCACTGCTGGGAGGACTCTGCACACACCCCTCCTGTGTCTGGGCACTGCTGGGAGGACTCTGCACACACCCCTCCTGTGTCTGTGCACTGCTGGGAGTGATAGGCACCCACCCCTCCTGTGTCTGGGCACTGCTGGGGGGACTCTACACCCACCCCTCCTGCATCTGGGCACTGCTGGGAGGACTCTGCACCCACCCCTCCTGTGTCTGTGCACTGCTGGGAGTGATAGGCACCCACCCCTCCTCTGTCTGGGCACTGCTGGGAGGACTCTGCACCCACCCCTCCTGTGTCTGGGCACTGCTGGGGGGACTCTACACCCACCCCTCCTGCGTCTGGGCACTGCTGGGAGGACTCTGCACCCACCCCTCCTGTGTCTGGGCACTGCTGGGAGGACTCTGCACCCACCCCTCCTGTGTCTGGGCACTGCTGGGAGTGAAAGACACCCTCCCCTCCTGTGTCTGGGCACTGCTGGGGGGACTCTACACCCACCCCTCCTGCGTCTGGGCACTGCTGGGAGGAATCTGCACCCACCCCTCCTGTGTCTGGGCACTGCTGGGAGGACTCTGCACCCACCCCTCCTGTGTCTGGGCACTGCTGGGAGGACTCTGCACACACCCCTCCTGCATCTGGGCACTGCTGGGAGGGCTCTACACCCACCCCTCCTGCGTCTGGGCACTGCTGGGAGGACTCTGCACACACCCCTCCTGTGTCTCTGCACTGCTGGGAGTGATAGGCACCCACCCCTCCTGCATCTGGGCACTGCTGGGAGGACTCTGCACCCACCCCTCCTGCGTCTGGGCACTGCTGGGAGGGTTCTGCACCCACCCCTCCTGCGCCTGGGCACTGCTGGGGGGACTCTACACCCACCCCTCCTGCGTCTGGGCACTGCTGGGAGGACTCTGCACACACCCCTCCTGTGTCTGGGCACTGCTGGGAGGACTGCACCCACCCCTCCTGTGTCTGTGCACTGCTGGGAGTGATAGGCACCCACCCCTCCTGTGTCTGGGCACTGCTGGGGGGACTCTACACCCACCCCTCCTGCGTCTGGGCACTGCTGGGAGGACTCTGCACACACCCCTCCTGTGTCTGTGCACTGCTGGGAGTGATAGGCACCCACCCCTCCTGTGTCTGGGCACTGCTGGGGGGACTCTACACCCACCCCTCCTGCGTCTGGGCACTGCTGGGAGGACTCTGCACCCACCCCTCCTGTGTCTGTGCACTGCTGGGAGTGATAGGCACCCACCCCTCCTGTGTCTGGGCACTGCTGGGAGGACTCTGCACCCACCCCTCCTGTGCCTGGGCACTGCTGGGGGGACTCTACACCCACCCCTCCTGCGTCTGGGCACTGCTGGGAGGACTCTGCACCCACCCCTCCTGTGTCTGGGCACTGCTGGGAGGACTCTGCACCCACCCCTCCTGTGTCTGGGCACTGCTGGGAGTGATAGACACCCACCCCTCCTGTGTCTGGGCACTGCTGGGGGGACTCTACACCCACCCCTCCTGCGTCTGGGCACTGCTGGGAGGACTCTGCACCCACCCCTCATGTGTCTGGGCACTGCTGGGAGGACTCTGCACCCACCCCTCCTGTGTCTGGGCACTGGTGGGAGGACTCTGCACACACCCCTCCTGTGTCTGTGCACTGCTGGGAGTGATATGCACCCACCCCTCCTGTGTCTGGGCACTGCTGGGGGGACTCTACACCCACCCCTCCTGCGTCTGGGCACTGCTGGGAGGACTCTGCACACACACCTCCTGCGTCTGGGCACTGCTGGTAGTGATAGGCACCCACCCCTCCTGTGTCTGGGCACTGCTGGGGGGACTCTACACCCACCCCTCCTGCGTCTGGGCACTGCTGGGAGGACTCTGCACACACCCCTCCTGCGTCTGGGCACTGCTGGGAGGGCTCTACACCCACCCCTCCTGCGTCTGGGCACTGCTGGGAGGACTCTGCACACACCCCTCCTGTGTCTGGCCATGTACGCTCCATACATACACGGGTGGGGGTACGGTCCGTACATACACTGTTGGGGTGGGGGTACGCTCCATACATACACTGTTGGGGTGGGGGTACGCTCCATACATACACTGTTGGGGTGGGGGTACGCTCCATACGTACGCGGGTGTGGGTACGGTCCGTACATACACTGGTGGGGCTACGCTCCGAACATACGCGGGTCTGGGTACGCTCCATGCATACACGGGTGGGGGTATGGTCCGTACATACACTGTTGGGGTGGGGGTACGCTCCATACATACACTGTTGGGGTGGGGGTACGCTCCATACATACACTGTTGGGGTGGGGGTACACTCCATACATACACTGTTGGGGTGGGGGTACGCTCCATACGTACGCGGGTGTGGGTACGGTCCGTACATAGACGGGTGGGGGTACGGCCCGTACCCAGGCCTTTGGAACGTGGGTACGGGCCGTACCGCCATTATTGGGGTGACGTAGGGGTGGGCGTGGTACGACTCGAACCCACGCTCCTAAGGCGTGGGTACAGTACGTACCGGACTTGTTGTGTTGCCGGTTCGCGTGTACATCCACTTCCGTTGCTGGACACGCCCCCACCCCCTCGAAGTGACCAGGCCCTGAAGGTCAGGTATGTCCAGGGCATGTATGATTTGTGACTTGGGTGGGGGTTTTGTGTCCTGTCCCTGCCCCCCCCTTTGCCCCTGGGTGTTGTTCTGACCTTCTGCGGCGTCTGCGTCGGTTCCTGTAGAGCAGGTGGACTGCTATGAGGGCTGGGATGACACGTAGGTTCGGGTCCATGGCTGTCCGTCGCATACAGGTGCTCCTTGCGCGCGTCGTCCTGATTACCCGGCAGTTTTTGGCAGGCGGAGAATTTTATCCGTGCGGGGTGACGTCGGTGCGGATCGTACTTCCTGGTTCGTGAAACGCAGCCTGCATGCGTCCCGACGTCACGTCGGCGCTTTCCCGGATCACATTTGTATGTATATTTTCGTCGGTCGGTGATTTTTACGATTCGTACGGAAATGGTGTTTCCGTGCGAATCGTACTTGCATGTTTGTAATGTTTTTTTCCCGGGTACAAGTCGGACGGAGAAAACGCTCCGACCGACGGTTCGTACCCGGTTTTTCCAGGATCGGAATCGGCACCTATATTTTTACAAACGATATTACTGACTTCGATATTAACAAAAACGATATTTCTTACCTTACTGTCGATATTCTGGTCAGCGATATTCTTCCTTTCGATATTTGTGTACCTCGATATTACAAACTCGATATTACTGTAGGTCGGAAAAATAACTTGATACTATGTCTGCTTACCCAAAACAATACTAGAGGAATTAGAATTAAACACACTCATAATTATAATACTTTGCACTAATGTTCTAGAAAGCAGGTGAATAGGCAACTATCTGTCTTCGTGCTTGATTTGACCATTACCTTTTTTTCTCTCCACACTGATGGGGCCGGGTTCCTCTCTACAAATTTACTCTGGAACCCTTGTTCAATGAATCTTTGTTACCTGCTGAGAAGTGTAGAGGGGAGAAACAACTCATCAAAGCAAAACTAACAAATTTAAAGAACCATGGGGCATATTATCAAGCACTGCGTTAAAATTATCGCCGCTTTGGCGGCAGAAAACTGCCGCCAAAGTGGCGATAATGGGCTTGATAATATGCCGCAGAGAATTCCCATGGAAGCCCATGTTGACACCAGAACATGGGCTTCTATGGGAATTCTGAAGGGCATATTATCAAGCCCATTATCGCCGCTTTAGCGGCGATAATTTTAACGCCTTTTCTTGATAATATGCACCCATGTCTCTGAAGAATCACGGACTCCAAATTCCAATTTAGTGGGTTTATTACATAGCCAAAAATAACTGGATGTACAAACGAGGTTGTAAAAGTAGATTGGAACTAATACAAATCCGAATCTATGGGCAAGATTAAAACGCTGTAGCATTTAAAGAATGACGAATTCCAGAACTAGAACGCAGGCAATGGCTGCCCCCACATCAAGATCAGTCTTCATTTGGGGTTGGTGAGTAAAAAGCGTTAGTCTATCCCTACTCTACTACCACCGTGACATTGGAATCTCCAAGCACTCAATGAGTCAAACGATACGTTGGAATTAGACTATCCACTGTTCTTTATTCGAACATCCAGACTCTTCACATTGCTGTTAAGTTCCTTGCCAACACTTGTTTCGTCTGTTATTTAAATTTTAACAAGACTTCATCAGGGCTGAAACATAAAGATAACAGCATCATATGGAATGGGGAAACATCAAGTAAATTGGAGTAAAGAGGGATATTATAATGTATCCAGTCACATCATCGGGATCCATCACCCAAGTTGTGCCATGAGCGTCCCTCACAAAACTTCATGTACCGAAGTTGACTTGTGAGTTAAGAAACGAATTAAACAAGGTAATATAAACAAAATAGATCAATGAGATAAGAGAATAGGAGAGTATATGGTGCCGAAATGTTCTCGCTTTACGTTAACTCAAGCCTAAAGTAACCACCTGTGCCTTATAATCCCAAGATATGTCGTAAATAACTAAGTACTGTATGCTACTAAGTCGTGCATGGCCGCTTCATATTTATAAGAAAAAGGGGGAGCTTACCTTCAAAAGTAATCTCAATGTACCCATAAATTATTTTAGGTACTATATCCAGTTAGCGACTAAGTAATCTGAAAGTTCAAAGAAATCTCTAAATACATACTGTCACATAATATATATTTCTGATCGAAATTATCAATACTAACACGTCACTTACCTAATATTCCCAAAACAACTGTTGCAAATGATTATGTATATCGTCAATGTATCATTGTATCTGTGAATGAAGAAATGTAGCACTACGTAAGCTACGTTCCTAACGTTACCCGTCTAGTTATTCTAATTAGCCATGAGAAAAACAAGTAGACTTCTCCTTCCCCAAAGTTGGTTATTCTTAACTGTATAATTTTTCTATGGCACACTTCCATCATTAACCATACCGTTCTCTTATCCTCAATGCTTACCATAAAAAGACAATTGTTCCCATCGTGTATCGGGTATGTGGCGTTCAGTGTGGGCACCATATTGGTTTTCCTATTTATACCTGCGTGGTAAATGATCCGCGCATTTCTTAACACACGGTGCAGCCATCTTATCATGTATATGATATTGTCCAAATCAATTTGTGTCAAATGGACAATAGTGACTAGTATGTCACAGGTGTGATATGTATACCTATTTGGTGAAGTATGACATTGTGAAGAGCACAAAGTAAATAACCACATAAATTACCATGGCTTGATAACATAATAATAAATTCATATTGTCCAATGTTCTTCATTCTACTATCTCAGATAACGAGAAATAAGATGACCTTAGAAGATTCTCCATTCTATTCTGCATCTATAAATCTGACTATTAGTTCACAAGCTAGACGTATCTATTTGTGTCGAAAAACGCAGCCATCTTGTAATACGCTAGTAGTCAACGGATCAGATTATGATCCATAGGCCTCATAATATGGGCTAAGGGCCGAATTGTTTGAGGGGCGACCATCCTGCTTGCTATTGATTCTGAATACTAATTTAACCAGTAATTCACCTACGTGAAAAGATTAAAACGGTAGAACAAGCAGAGACAGAAAGATGAGACATAATAATCTGATAACAGTAAATCTGTTCCATCCTAAATCTTGATGGGCATGCATTACCATGTAAATGGTGACTTGTCATACATATTACTACAATTCCATACCCTATTCAGGGTGTACAGTTAAGGACAGTAAATTTAAGTCCCGTCAAAATCCCAACAAGACAAAACTACAGTGCATTGAGCGTTTTGCATATACGATTCCACTAATATTGTCTGAGTGGATATACATTGTGTCTAAGGGGTAGCCTCTGATGATGAACATTCACCAAATTTCAACAATGTTGTACATCTAAGTTGCGAGTACAATGTTCCCAATCTCCAGTAATATATCGTACTTAATTGCGAAATTATTCTAACACCACTAATCTTGACATGGAGTTATTACTCACATTTCCTAAACATTTCACAGTATAGATGTGCAAATGAAATAATTCGGTCTCTATACATTGTATTTATGGAATAGCTTCTGATGATGGATATTAACCATATTACAACGAGTTTATACATCTAAGTTGCCGATATGAGGATCCCTATCTCCAGTGGTGATATCATACGTAAATATGAAATTATTCAAACACCACTAATCTCGACATAGAGTACTTTCTCACATTCCCTAAACATTTCATAGTTAGACATGCAAATAAAATAATTCAGACTACCGTGACATCCCTACTTAGCATTCCCCAGGCAAGATCAGAAAAAGGTGCCATCATGTGAAGACCTCCTAAGAAGTGCACTCACGTTGTATGGGTCAAGTACCCAGAGCTACAGAGCTCGTTCTAAGATGCTCCTTCCCTCTCCATTGATCTCCTCGCCTCCTCTCCTGACTCAACCCCCGGGACACTGTCCCTAATTCATAATGCAAAATACAAAACACGCCCACTGCATCTGGATCACCTCATCCTGCTGGGCACTTCTCATAAGTGATTTCCCATTAGTTTTAGTTTTGATACTCGCAGATCCTGGCTCAATGACCTTGATTCCCAGGCCTCCTTCACTGAGAAAAAAGATGGACTCCCAATTATCAGCATTCTTTGCATAAAAGTATCCTTTCCTCCCAGAGCCTGAGTCCTAAAACAAAAGGTGTTATTCTAACTAACAAAGACAACTTTCTCCACCTGCAGCAGAAACGTGAGAACAGAACAAATGTAACGTGCACATGAATTTTACCTTTTCTCACCCCTCTACGAGAGCTGCCTTGGAGAATACATTTCAGGGCCACAGAAATCGGCCAACATAAGAATAAGCATATGGGCCCTACAAACATGCATATAAATGAATATTTTACTTAAGCAATTCCAAACCATCATGTTACATAAACACATCAAATGCACAAATCATTGTAAGTAACCTATGATTTCTACACATTTAAACTTGAGTTGCCACATCCGTGTACAACTTTTATCTGGTGCACGTTTAAATCTATGCATTACATTATAAATGAGCAACTTTGTTAATAGATTACAAACAAATGCTAAAGGTTACATTATTCAAAACATAACTGCCACGTTTATTTTTTTACATGGCACGTAATAAATCTATTCATTTCACTTCCAAAAGTTATTACCGAGAACATTCTAATGACCAAATGTTAACACAACAAAAGAATAAATGTAGGTGCAGACTACTCATGATTATGATGCACCCCTACACACGAAAGAGCACCATCGTGCTCCATCAACATCCAGATACGCGGATATGGCCTGTCGATGTTCATTCAGAAGTTGCAGAAAGTGATGGAAATTAAAAAGCTAATGAGAAGTTTTGGGATGGCTTACTCGTCCGTCTATAAATATTATACTTTATACAATGCTAAGATGCGCCAGAAATGCTTAGTGATCTCTGTCCTGAAACTACATCAATATTTTAAGCGCACAAATCGATGAAGTCCCTTTCCTGAGGAAAGAATAGTTTCCATCGTCTTTAATGAGCATACACGGTGCAAGGAGCTTCCTTCCTGGGTGCTGGGTGAGGAGGCAAGGATTGGTTTGCAGCATCTCTGAAAGGCCTGTCTCAGACATCCTATTCTGCGTTGACTGCCGGATGATACCCCTGCAGAAGCAGCTTGTTAAACTTCTGCTCCCCGATGTTAAGGCCCTTCCCCGGGCCCTCCCATCAAATACCCCCCACGAGGTTCTGCACTGACTGTGCCAGGTTCACCCTACTTTCCAGCGGGAACACATGCTAATTGCTGCCAGTCAAGCTGGTGGGAACCAGGAGGCCTGTCAGCACAACGCCTCTTGTGTGGAGCTTAAGATCTTTCAAGAAAAGAATAGAATCCCGAAATAACTTGGAAAGGTCCCCAAATTCAGCAAGCATTCAATGTGTCTGTCAATGCTAATAGGTGACTCGTTTGTGTGATTTAAGTTTGTGACTTTTGGTTTTGTGAAAATATGCTTCGGCCTCACTGCAGTCTGAAGTATTACAGATATCACAGAAGACTAGAAGGAGTAGAAGCTGTAGTGTAAGACGTCATCAGGCACGCGAGCAGTCCAGGATGGACAGAAGCAGTGCAAGCTTCACTCACACATGCATACCACAGGCACGAGCAATTCAAGTTTCCTTCGCATTGACACCCACAGGCACCAGCAATAGACTCGATCACAGATATGAAGATGGCTCCTAAGTAGGGGACCTTGGAGGCCCACAAAGAGGCTACCTTTCTTGTGGGATGTATTGAGAGGTGGACTGTCATCCCTCTCCTTGTCTGGCCAGACAGGGCTGCAATGCTTCCCTCACCGCATACTGTCACCTCCTATTCCTCACATCTAAGGTATGAGGTATGTGGCATCTGCACAATGTACCAAAGTAAAATCTATTCGCTTCAGTACCACTTATGGAGGTCAGGGTGCACCCATCTGCAGGAGAGCTCATTGGACGAGGTAACGTTTCAAGAAAGCCCCAGGCTTCATTCAGGACCGAGGGTCTGCAAAGTGTCACCTGGAGCTGTGCATGGACACGGGTATCTCCCCCAATGCTCACTCGTAGGGCCAGTCCTAGGAAGTGTTGTGCCCTGGGCACCAAAAGAAAGTTTGCGGCCCCTGTAATTTGCATGTGACTGGCTAGCACAAAAAGTGACATCACGGGAAGTGACACCACTCTATCTTTCATCCGCTATTGAAGCAACTTCCCTGGAAGTGTCATAGTTAACCGTATAAGAACGTAAATGGTTAAACGCCCTAATTAAAATAAAAATGTCTTACAGAAAACTCTATTAAGTTGATGAACTTTACAATTATCCCACGAAATAGCACATATACCCATGGGTCTCCTCTCTTCTGATATTTGTTTAAAGTTTGTTTCCAAGTGTTTCAGGATTAGTACATGTCTAAAATTTCAAAATGGATGGGTCCAAGACAAAATACCACAATAGGATTATCTCCATATACGCAGTGCAAGATAACACACCAACACAGAAGAGTACAGTACCAAAAGAGACATAAAATGAAACAAAGTGTAGTGGAAAATGCAAGATGCTAAATTAAACAAAGCACAGAGAAACGTTCGTTAAAATATTGCATTTTTCCAATTAAACTGGCCCTCCACAATAATACAACTTGTGTGCGATCATACCTTTTATTTGCAGATACTTCCAGCCTGTGTCATCCTAAGGCACACTAAAATTAGTGCAATCACCTGAAGATTTCACTCAGATCAGCTAGCTCCCCAGGATTGCAATTTACAGGTGACAAATCTTCTGTGACATGCATGTGCTCTAGTCCCTGATCTAGTTACTGCTTTGACCTTTTACCTTCAACTAGCTCTGTCAAATACAGTTCACAATTAATCTGATCATTTAATGCGAGTTCAAGAATGTTATTCCTTTTCAGAGGAGCTATTTACCACACTTCTGCAGCGTGCACCTGGCCCAGGTCCTGCAATCTTGAAAAATACTATCTAGCAAATTATGTGGGGGAAGGGGTACGGCATCTCCTTCTCTCACTTCCTTTATTGCTCTTTTTTCTGGCAGTCTGTTTCCTTTCCGTGCTCTCTCTCTTTCACTCTCTCACTCACTCTTTCTCTCTCTCTATGTCTCTCTCTCTCTTTCTCTCTCTCTCTGTTGCTATACTGCAGCAGATTGAGGGGTGGTACAGTTTTACAGGTGGATGGAACATGTATTCAGACTAGGGTAGCAAGATAGGTAGCTGTCTGTACTAAACTGGTATAAAGAAGCAAATACAGGTACTAGCTATTAACTATAACCATGGATATGGTACACACTCATTTTAAGTAAGGCCAGTTGTGAAACGTGTTGGTTAGATTCAGTTTGTATTTCAAGATGAAGTTAAAGGGTATTGAAGTGTATTGAACGGTAGCCTATATTTTTTAGACTGTATAGAAAGGAAAGATGTCTGCTTATGGAGGGACGGAGAAAGTTGAAGAGACAGCCATAGGGTGTGGAAAGTCCCAAAGGAGGAAATTGACCCACCACAGTGGCAGCTGCATAACTTTAAAAGCTCTGGGGCATGAATATCTACATCAAATTTGACAGAAAGAATGGTTGGAGAGGGAATCACATTTAAACTTTCAATGATATGTGAAACCGAATTACGAAATTTCTAAGAGAAACATAATAAACGTGCACCAGCTACAGGTCATCAAAAACATGACAAGACAAGATTATTTTTAGTTACTGCATCATAAAAGAATGCAGAGATGGTGTAGACTAGATAATATCCTTTGTATAAATAATAAAGACTGTAATTTATTAATCGACAAGGTACTATTTCACATTAACGTGTTAGAAATGTGCAAATGGTGAAATCTCACGTTATGGAGTTCACCCCAAAAATCATCATTATTTTAATTTCTATGTGTATAACTAATAAGAATCTATACATTATTATAAATAATCCTGATTATGATGGGGAACTTTACTAAAAAGGAGCATTTATGTGTGAAAACGTGTACTAAAATGACAAAAGAAAAGTAGGTGTTACACATTTCTACTCAATGATGCTTTAGTGCAATTTTCATATATTGTATTTCCCACATATACTAATGTTATGCACCTGAAATGAAATCCTAAAAATGTAATTTGAAATATATTGACATGTTAGTACATTCAAAAAGTAGAAATGCATTGTACTGACACGTTATTTGTAACCATAATAAATGATTCCAAGTGCATCGGAGTTACACTGGATTCAAGGCATCTTCATATTTCCTATGAATGAATGCATAATATTTCTATATATTTTATGTTATATTAGCATGATTTACTGAAGGCAGAACTCCGTATGTGAAGTTTCTTGACTTGCTGCATCCACTACTTGTGAGAGAATTCCTCAGTATAACCAATAACGTGAAGCAGTGTTTTCTTTCCTCAGTTCTCATTTACTGAACAAGATACTTTGCTACAGATTCTGGCACAATTCTACACATCTGCCTGGGAAACTGTCCTCTTGAACTCACTCATTTGCTCTTGCTAAAGGGGCATTGTTCCGTTTCACATGGTGGATTGCCTGAGGACTGCATAATGGTACCACCTATTTCTTTACAATTTGGGTCTTCTTTATGTTGAATGACACCCATTCTATACGAACTGGCCAATTGACTGAGTGGTCTGACCTGATGAGGTGACTCCTGGTTTGGTGACACCCCCGGAACTTTAAGAATATAATATTGCCAGTGACGGCCCGTGTAGGGCGTTTTACCGGGGCGGTGACGTGGCGCAGAGGAGGGGCAGGGTGGGGGGTTGCAAAATGCGGCAAACAGCCGATTTCAGGTAAGTTATGAAAAAAATTAATAAAACGAATTTCGTTGCGCGCGCTGCATCGCATTTGGCGATGCAGCGCGTGAAACGAAATTTGTTTTATTAATTTTTTTCGTAACTTACCTGTACTCGGCCGTATGCCGCATTTTGCAACCCCCCACCCGGCCCCTCCTCTGCACCACGTCACCGCCCCGGTAAAACGCCCTACACGGGCCGTCACTGAATATTGCATGAGTTAACATATTGGTTTGATGCACACAAGAAGAGCTGAGACAGAGGGATAGAGAGAGACGTAGAGAGCTATTGTCATTTCCTCACTTTTGGATTTCTCTGCGGAACTTTCCTTGGCAGTTCTAACTTCCCCGAATGTGGACATTCCTGGCTTCCTTAAGGAATTGACACAAGCGCACTGTGAGCTTAGTGGTCTCTTCCTTCTTGGTAGACTGCTTGAACTGGCATATTTCATGCCCCTTCCTGAACTCTTGAGCTTTGGTATCTAATGTCAATGACTTATTTGCATTTATCCAAATTGTCTTATACCCTGATGCAGATTTACGATGCATTTGTCTTACCTTAAGATTTTATAAACTATACTAAATTTCCTATATCAGCTCAGTTATCATGATTTATTTCAATCCAAGTGAATGTGTATTTTTAATTCAGGGTTATTAATGACTAGAGGAGACCATATTAGAGCGATCTTAGAGCATCAAATACTAATGCTATAATTCTGTTTATCTTTAACTGAACTCTTAGGGTGTATGATATTGGCTCGCCTATGTTTTCTTCAGGAGATTGGGGCTTACAGTGATTATCTTTTATCTTTACAGCATTGTTTTGAGAATAATTCACATGAGCTGGATTTCTAGCTTATAGTTTAGTTATCCAACTCCTGGTTGACTATGGAGACCCCTTATATCCAACCCCTCTTGGCACTAAACAAGATCCATCGGAGGGTCAAGAGAGTGATATGAGACACCAGCAGGAAAAAAGGTTAAGAAAAAATTAGGAAAAACAATAAGAAATATTTTAATGGGCCTGGTAACGCTACAACAGAACTGAATTTCCATTTAGAGTGTCTGAGGGGGCATGAAGGGTAGAAGTGGGAACGATTAATGCCATTCACCAAACATCTCTCAAGTGGAGAATACTCCATCCAAAATCCTATCAAACGTACCATGAAACAGTCCCAGGACCCCATGGAAATCGGAGTGCTTATTTTGCCATTCCATCTTCTGAGTCTGCCAAATCTAGAAATGAGATCAGATGGCACTCCTTCTAGATCCAGGGCACCAGATTGCCTTCTTAGAGGTCGGAGCTCCTTTGCAGTATGCCTCCTAATGTGGCCCCCCAGCCAAGCCCCATGTCTCCCAAAAAGAGGTGTCCTTGTTTTCAACCCAATTGCAATCATTTTTTCGATTTAAGAAGGGTAAAAGAATGTGCCTGACTATTCAGGATTCATACCTGTGAAATGGTAGTTTATGCATCTACCTGCACAAATGAATTGCCCCACAGAACTATATGACCAGAGGAAGGGGTGTGCTTTAATTTTTTGTTGAACCGTTTTGAGCAAAATGTACTTGCCCATCCAAGCACCACTAAGGGTGGCTGGTCTCAAGCCTCACTGAAAAGAAAGTAGCAAGCGGTGCCAACGTGTCATAATGCAGAAAGCAAGCTTAAAGCCAGTCAATAGCTGCAGATGAGACTCACACTGCACACTTATTGAACTGAATGAGGAGACCATCAAGGTTGGAGCAAGCCCCCTTTGTACTGCTGGGGCTATGGAGGCTTGAGTGGCATCTCTGTTACAGGCCCAACCCCATGCCATGACATGCAGGCACAAATCATCTCCATTTCTCCACTGTACTGACCCGCAGCAGCAGAAAACAAACTGACAGATAGTCTCTGTCGGGCAAAAGCAGTATTGTGGGGTCCATGATGGTGTTCTGACACAGGCCATGCACCACTGCACAGGCTGCCCCTGCGTAAAACTGGTCCTGCTTGCTTATAATGATGCTGTGGAGTCAGATGGTCTACAGTAGTGTCTGCTACTGAATGGGGGTGGCGGGGCGGTGGAGGGAGGAGCGGAGGGGTGGGTTAAAAAATAATTAAAGGACTCTCCTCTCCTCTGTCGTCTTCTGCGCAGGGAGAACACCGCCTCCTAGAATCCCCTGGCCAATCACAACGCGGTCTTACAGTGGCGTTGTGATTGGTCCGAGCGCTGTGGTTTGGTGCTCAGACGGGGACAGGGAGGCTATGCATGGTCCCCACCAGGCTGTATAATGCAGCATGGTGGGGAACATACAAAGTGAACAGGACTGTTTGGCCGGCCCAAGTGGGCCGGGCAAACAGTCCTGCGCACTTTAGAGGGTGCCTAACTGCTCAGGCCAGTCCTGCCCTTCCCCTAACCAGGAAGGAAAACTAAAACGATAATAACATTTATTATTATAATTTTAGTTTTCCTTTTTAAATTGCTCGCAGAGCAGTGGGGGGATGCTCCTCCACCTTAGCGGAGGTGCCGCTGCTGGTGGTCTAGGGAGCATACAGTATTCTCTTGGAGCAGTGGTAAATTCGCTCCCAGGCATCAGGTGGTGTGCTGACATCCCTCTAATCTAGAAAGTAGGAGGAACTTCTGGTGTCTAAACCACCATTCGTTTTTAAGTACTGTCTTTCGCTGGGACTGACTTTCATTCCTGTGCCACAATATATTATGTTGTAGTTTTAACAAGCCTGGAAACTTAGTATGCCAAATTGAATGGGATGCAGGTTCTTTCAGTCAATTATGGTCAGCCAGGCAAATGAGCACCTGTTGGACTTTGCACTCTTTGCGAGGTCATCTCTGAACTTTGTGCCTTCATCCTAGCCTTTTTTCTGACATGGTGTTGGTGGTTCTAGGACTCTGGGCACTTTAGCACTGCTTTCCAGTGTAAGGTGTGTGTGCTCTCTGTGGTAAACATGGTAAGATTGGTCTACACCTTTTTGGCATATTTAATTTACCTGTCAGTCCCTTGTAATGTGGTATTTCAGGATACCTGGGCCGGTAAATTAAATGCTACTGGTGGGCTTGCTGTGCTGATTGCGCCACCCACCAAAGTAGCCTTTCAAACCTGTCTCAGGCCTCTGCCATTGCAGGGCCTGTGCGCGCAGTGTTACTGCCGCTGTGACGTGACACCTAAAGTGTGTGCCAAGTCTGTGACCCCCTTTTACTACATGTCAGTCACCCCTAAGGTAGGCCCTAGCTAGCACTTTGGGCAGGGTGCATTGTAGGTAAAAGGTAGGACATGTACCTTAAGTGTGTGACATGTCCTGGTAGTGACAAACAGCCATTTTGATTTCTCACTGCTGTGAGGTTGCTCTCTCATAGGAATGCATTGGGGATTCCCTGATAAGTGTTTCAGTGGTAATTCCTAATATGAGAGGAGCAGCGTGGTTAAGTTTGGTATGGTTGGAATAGTAATAATAAATGTTGCACAATGGTGCGCGCAGATTTATTATCACTATTTTAGAAATGCCACTTTTAGAAGTTGGCATTTCTGTGTGCTATGTGTCTGCCTGCCTGATGTGTATTGCATGTCTGGCTCTGGAGTGACAGGGGCTGGTGAGGTGTGTGTGGTTCCAGGGAGGGCAGGGTGAGTCAGCGCTAGGCTGAATAGGAGATCTGCATTTGGTATTGAGGGTTAAGATTCACATAAAAGAAGCATTACACAACTGCTTCCCAAGGTTTGTTGCCCGCCTTCTGGCCCAGATCAAGTTGCGGTCATTAGTGGCATCTATTTTGTCACCACCAGGTTGTAAAGTTATTTACCCCATCAAATGTGGAGGGGCACTTGGGGTGGGGAGCCTGGGTAAATGCAGTGGGGGAAATGGCCCCACACGCCCAACTCCCCCCCAACAATGCCACTGGTGTCACTCCACTACATGGAGGTGTCAGTACAGATTTCAATTTTGGAGTGACGTCACAGCTGAGGACTTAAGTTGGCCTGATAAAACAAAGCTGTGCCGTACCAGGCATAGTCCTCTCTTCTCCGTGACATTCCATGAGATACAGTGGCTTGTGAAGATTGCAGCAGGGAAACATCTATTACATTGCAGGCATGACAATGCAGTGTCTTGACAACACAGTCAGTACCACGACTACGACATTACCACAAGTTCCATTGCAACGCAAGTCATTACAACAACTTGCTTTAGGGAATACGGTGTAGGCCTGGTGGTGGATTTTAAGTCCAACACCTTCCCTACTGATACACCGACTGGAGTTGGAATAGTAATTTAAACTATTCTAAAGTCCAGCTCTTCCCTAAAGCAATTCATTGTAATGACTCGCTTTGTACTGGAACTCGTGCTCATAACGCAGTCGTGGTGTTGACTTCATTGTTAAGCCACGTGTTGTTTTGGCATGCGTAGTAACAGATGCTATTCCTGGGTGTTACAGCACTTTATTTATTTTGCATTAACATATCAAACATTCTTAATTGATACCAAAATATCTAAAAGGGGCATCACAGAAACTCACAAGTAGATTTGCTGCTCTATACTGTATCCTTTCAGTATGATACATGAGTGGGACATAGCATAGAAGTTAGTGTGGGGAGGGAGAGAACTAAAATGCCTCCTTGCACCATCCCTGACTTACCTTTTGTGGCTGCCTCATTGTTTCTCTCTTGTTGGGCAAGGTTTTTTCCGACCATATCTCTCTCTTCCTCCCCTTCATGTCTCTTCTGCATCCCAGCACATCATTATGGAGAGTGTTACTCTCGCTGTTGGCGCTAGATCATCAACAAACTTAAAATGGCTGAATCTTCACTTCAGACGTCCAAGGAGGGGTCAAGGGATGACCATCAAATTGACATCCAAGCTGGCAATGGTCAAAGCAAGTGAAAGGAGAGGCGACGTCAAAGGTTTGGCAGGGACGTGCCAGCCATGCAGGGAGTCTGCTGTTCTTAGATGACTCTCTTCTGCAATACATAGGGATTGTGTGGTGAACAGATGTAGGTCCACTCTATGTAGTATCTTTAGATATGTTTATTTCAGGTTACGATCTTGAACAGAGCCCAACCAGGAGCAGCCTTTCTGCTGCACAGCCCATTCTCCCAACTGACAATCTCCACTCACCCAACATTCCACAGCATCATCCACACCAACATTCCATACCACATTCACACTGGCTGAGCAGCAGGTACAACACTTCTCCCTTCCTCATGTTAAACAAAAAAAAAATGCAATGATACAAGTGAAAAGCACATCAAAGAGAAAATAACATGCACGTAAATCTGAAAAGGTACCATTGCAAAGACATGAGAATGGTTGAGGGCAAAACTGTCGAATGAAAAGCAGAGAAAACACAGTACAATGGGCTTACAAGTTAACATCCAAGAAAGCAGGAAAGCACAGGAAAAAATAGCAATTTGCATGAATGTTAACATAAGGCAAAGCAACAGTAAAACAACAATGCCCACCCACCTACCTAAGAGAAGAAACAAATCATCAAACAGAAAGACAACACCTACACACATCCACTCCCCTTCCACACACAAACAAACCAGCAAACAACAACACAGCACACAATCAACCTACCCCTGAAGCCACAAACCCCACAGCTGGCCAGGCCGAAAATGAATGTGAGCACCCAGGGAACCAAACAACAACGGTGCAAAAGACAACAGACCACAGCAAAACCCATACTCAACCCGGGACAAAGACCTGTGCCGTTAGAGAAGCAGGAAAGGGAGGACAAAAACACAATAAAATGCTCAGCAGAAACGCCAAAGCTGAAGGTGAAGCGAAATTCACCTACCAACCACACAAATGTGGTAGACACGAGTGACTCAAAAACCTAGTCAACTCTAACCAACGCCCACAAGGGAGACAAACCTATGTCCACCCACAACCACAAAACAGTGGTAGGCCAGAGAGGCTCAGAACCTAAGCCAACTCATACACACACCCCCAACAGAGAGATGCGCACGCTCTCAGAACAACCACAGGGGGTCAACTACAAAACGTTGCCCACAAAGGTAACAGACCAATGTCACCCACAACCACAAAAATAGTGGTAGGCTAGAGAGACTCGGAACCCGAGACTCTTCTCATACACACACCCCCAAAGGTGAGAAGTACACACTCTCACAACAATGACAGGGGATGACCAGGAGTGACTTGATGCGTAAAACCCAACTCAGCAACACATACTCAGCTGGTAACAAAGAGTGACCTAATACCAAGTATCGACTCAAACACACGACCCACGCCCACCAAAGAGGTAGGAGACCAAAGAAACATAACCCCCAACAACCTTCTCACACGTAAGCCCCCAACAGATAGGGAACAGACAACAGCCACAACCACGCCAAGGTGGTAACCCAGAGCGACAGAACATCAAAATGACAACAGAAACAACATACCAACAGTAGATGAAACCTCCCACACACAAAAGGTAACACTGAGAGGCAATGAGTCTATTAGTTCAAATGAATTAACCTTTTTAAAGTGCATGACACGTTTGCATGAAGTTAACAACACTTTTTAAGAAGAGACCCAAAGTTTGCATTATTCAAAATGAAACATTTCCCCAAGAGGTTATTGAATATATTTTTAGTATAACAGAGAGTCACACGAAATGAGCAGGAAACGCTGGAAAGTTTCCAATCTGAATGTAGACAGAGTTCAGGAAAAACGTCTCAAAGTACTTCTACAAGACGAAGGGGTGCCGGCCGGCAACAGGAAACCCAGAAAAGAAACTTCCACATATGCGTAGTGCCCAGAACTCTTGGCTGAACAAGGATGCCGCTTCGTGAACACCACGCAGGGGCACACTAACGCAGGCCAAAAAGGATCACCGCAGATGCTGAGGAAAGAAATCCAACACTCTGTGGCTTCAATCCAACCGCTTGTTGTAACGCAACCAACATGGCGGCACGTCGACTGACTGAGAGCCGAATGGCTCCAGGCACGTCCATGCAGCACAGCATGGAATCTGCAGGACACTTCGCGAGCTGCCAAAGACAGGGCTCACGCTGGAGACAATGGACAAGGAGAGGCTGTTGCTGATAGGTGACGGTTGCCAACGAATTTTAAAAGTTTGAAAAGCAGGCACAGCGGTCAAGGGTCTTGCTAGATTAGTGAGGGGTAAAAATATTTACTGGAGTAGCACCAACTACCGTACCACTTTGCATCTCAACACAGAATGAGGGAAATCCTTCACCTTAACGCCATTAGTGACACTGACTCCGAGCCCCTCACCTGTTGCTCCTCCTCTTGACAGGGACGCAGGAAACTCCTCAGCCCAGTAACACAGCAGCAGGGCTTCTCCCGCATGTCGGTCTGTTGAACTCGGACTCTGGGGACATATTACTCTTTACAACACAAAAACCTCTTCAAGTTGCATTTCCCCAGATGGTTTTCCCCACACAGACAGAGGGAAACTTCTTACTTCTTGTTTCTCTGCGGAACTCCACTTTCCCACAGTTACAGCAGACAGGAAGGTGGTCAAATGGGAAACAGCATGCAGCTCCACTCCTCATCACAGCTCCACTTCAAACAAGAGCAGGAAAACACAGCAGGAACTGGCACACAAGGGTTGGGCTGACCGATGTTGTGGTCACTGGTGGGGCTCAGGGTGCCAGTTTCTTCCAGTTACACTTTTTCAATTACAGACCAGTCCATTCAAGTTGCACGCGTAGGTCCTTTCCAGGAAAAGTCGTCAAAATATGGTGAACAGATGTAGGTCCACTCCATGTAGTATCTTTAGATATGTTTATTTCAGGTTAAGATCTTGAACAGAGCCCCACCAGGAGCAGCTTTCCTGCTGCTCAGCCATTCTCCCAACTAACAATCTCCACTCACCCAACATTCCACAGCATCATCCACACCAACATTCCATACCACATTCACACTGGCTGAGCAGCAGTTACAACAGATTGCTCATTCTTTACAATATATGGTATTTATTTCAAACTTTCCTCTGAGTCATTGAAGGAAAAATAGCTCTTTTGCAGGGAATGTGTACATGCTCACAGATTTTGCACGTACCTTATGTCTTTCTTGAAATCCCAACATGTAGTGTAAAGGTCTAGGAAGCATAGGGTTGCAGCTGTGTGGTGTGCAGTACATTCTCTCCTACTCAACCTTATGGTGGATAGCTATCTAGACTTTTTGTGAGGTCCTTTGGATTCTGTACCTCTAAGGCAAAATATGCCAGCAGGATGCTGTGAGAAGTACTGCCCGTCACCAGGGTTTGGAACATTCACTACAGGGAGAGCTCACACACAATATGGAGACTTACATTCAGAGCCCACCAGCATGCAAAAGGCTATTGTGGCCTGAACCAAAAACTTTCAGTGAGCTTTGGCCAAACCCACTGCCTAATTTGTTTTCACTCCTATTTGTTTGTTTTTATTTGATTGTTTCCTTGTCCATCTTGTGTTTGTCCCCCCTTCTTCTGTTTGTTCTTAAGCCTTTTTACCATCCTTTTGATAGGATGACTTAATTCATTCCACTGCTCACATTTAGGGAACTTCTTTTTTCTTTCTCTTTCAGTACTCCATGCGGGCACATGTGTTTACATGCTCTCTCCCTTGTGTGCTGTTTCGCTTCCCCAAATACCAACCCACTCGCACACTCTGTGCTGCTCCTTCATCTCTGCGCCTAAGCTTCTCCATTCCTTTCCCCCACTCATCCCTGACTTTTTAATATTTATTTTTAGGCCCTTCTAGGTCCAACGTCAATCCATCTTGAATCAGTAAATATAAACAACCATTGGCAAAGCTGATAAGTTTCATCTACGCGAGATAAATTGGCTTTCCAAATGTTTTTTTTTTTTTTAATATACATTTTTATTAAAAAATTATACTCAGATACATTCCCAATCGCTGTTGTAGGGTAAGTCCAGATTGACCCTGGTTATTTCTTACAATGGTACATAGGTAACTGGCCCCTACTGTTCGTATATTTAAGAGAGAAAGAGAAGAAAAGAGGAAAGGGCAGAGAGTTTAGTGTTGAAACAAAAGAGGGATGGGAGAGGTCAGTAGACAGTTGCAATCGCTTGGCATTACATTAGCGGTAGCTATACATGCTGTGTTCCATTTGACAACAAACTCGGGTGCTCCAGGTCACTGAGAGCTCACGTTTGCTATGTTAGGGCTCCATCCTTTTGGGTCGCGGGTCAGTGTATTTAGAGCTCAGTTCAAGTGACTCTAACGAACCTCCATAAATGTTTTTTTTTCCATGTTGCACAGCAGTACGAGCTGCTGTGCAGCATGGCTTAAAGTTAAAAAAAAAACACTATGATGCAGCTGGATTTGACCAAGTGATAGTGCATTTTTCTTCCTTTAAATCATGTTGCAGAGCAGTCTGCGATGCTCTGCTATGTGTGTAAAAACAGCGAGAGGCAGTTTGGGGGCGGGGCAAGCAAAATAAGTAATGAGGATGGAGAACAACAAACCATGGACAGTGGAAAGAGGGTGGGAGATTGAAAGCAAAACAACCACAGACAATGGGAGGGGGCAGTGGGTGGAAAACAACAAAATAAGGACAGAGGGAGGAGGGCAGGGACAAGCGGTAGCCCGACCTTGTGTAATGTAACCAGTACTCCTGTAAAACCAATCCAATATTTACAGGCTGAGGTAGCGTTCTATAAAATGGCAAACATAGAAAAAATAAAGAGCATGGACAGCAGCAGGAGCGTGGGGAACACTCGGAATCCGACCTTGTGTAATGTAACTGTTGCTCTTGTAAAAATGCTCCAATATCTTCAGGTCGAGAAGGCTCTGTATAAAACAGCACAAAAAAAGGACAGACAGTGCGGTAATGGCAGGTGGGCAATTAACATTAGGGAGGAGGTGTGGGGTAGGGTGGTTGGGGGCAAGAGCACAGACAATTGGAGGGAGACAGGAGGGAGCAAGCAAAAATGCAGACAGTGTTGAGATGGGGGATGGAATGCAGACACATGCACTCTTGTAAGAGTTCATGAAGTAAATTTGAAAAAGTACCTGCAGAAGCCTGCTACCAGTGAAAAACACTAGCCGCAGATAGGAAATTTGACTTGGTCCATGCTCCCTTGCAGTGACTCACATGAAGCACTAGGAGGGAGAAGAGAAGGAAGCTCTGACCAATAAGAAGCTAGGAAATTAGAGTGATATTGAAGCCAGCCAATGGTAAGTAAGGAACAGCTTCTAAGCCCCTTTTGAGCTTTTTTTTGTTTACAAGAAATTTCACAAGCACAGCTCAAGTGCTGTACAGGGGAAACCTAAAATGGCACCTGTGTAATTTTGTAAGAGTATTCACTTTTGGTGATGTATGCATCTTGTTGCATGGTGACGCATGCACATGCATACATCATCAAGCATGCATGCTCCTATAAAATGATACCATTTTCATCATATGAATGTCCCCTTTTCAATCTGATGGCCAGGCCCAACCAAATCTTCTGACATGCCTACACCATCCTTTCCTTCATTCTACCATTGTGAGCCTCATCTCCAGCCATTGTTCTTGTTTTAACAAACACAACAAAAAGATGGATGGAGTGCCAACTTTTCAAACACTCAACCCCAGTCAAGATATCTGGGTTAAATCCATTGTTCTTATGCTCACCGTGCCACCCCAGTTTGGACCAAGCATATGCAAATCAGTCTTGGCCCTGCTCCTCATGGGGACAGTCCAGCCTGAACTGCCACACTGCCTAATTATAAGAGATTTAGTGCAAATTTCTACCATGTGAAAAATGTTCTGACACCCGAAGTCCATTTTACTCCACCAAGAACAGAACACACAGTGTTTTCCTTAACTGCTTTGAAGATCGAGCAGTCAAAGCCCGCCACACAAAAGCACACACCCACTTCACAGGATCATCTTCTAGTGGCAGTGAAGCAGCAAACGAGCTGTGCAAAACAACCTGTAACAGACATAAAAGGGGCATATTTAATAAGATATCACGCAGAGCAGCAAGTCATCTTGCTACACTGCGTGATAGGGAAAGGGCAGAAATGAGCAGTACTTCACAACAGGGGCGACTGGCTGTTTGTGGGTGGGGTAGTAGGGCACGGGGCGGGGGGGAACGCTGCCTGGTTTAGAAAGAAAACAAAATAAAATAAAACTTACCTTGCCTCTACCTCCAGGTCCCATGTCTTCTCTCTTGCTCGCCTGTGACCGACTCCAGATCGGAACAGGAAGCAGGCAGCCAGGCTCCCACCCCTAAGCCGTGACACAGTGCTCAGCCAGGGGCTGGAGGGGTGGCCATGTTCTCTATGCAGGCTGTAATGCAGCCTGCATGGAGAACAGGGTAGCGTGCATGGCTGTTTTTGGTGACCCGAGAGGTATTTCTCCTCGTTACACCTCACCTGGGGTGGTGTAGCATTTTAATGCATTCCCAAGTTTTCCAGTATTGATACATTTGGGAATGTGCCAAAATCCATGGATGGATGTGTGGAATCGCCCATATTTCACCCATGGAACACCTTCCCAGGGCAGAGTAATGCAATGCAATGATTTGTGTTGTGTTGCGTTACTCTGGATTTATTAAGACATGCAGGGACAAGCAAGGTGGCCTTTCGTGCTTGATAAATCTGACTTGGGTTTTGGGACCCCTTGCATGGCACAAGGGCAATGCAAAACCTACATAAATATGCCTCACATAGTATTGGACAGTTCCCTTAATAATAGTTCCTAAATTAGGATACTATGTATTTCACAATAAACAAAAAATAGACAACTTGATCTAGCAACCCTGGCAGTGTGTGAGAGCCATGAATTCAACTGAGGTCCTTTAAAGTATGCTCTGGGGAAGACAGGCCCTGGCAGAGGGTACCGCACACTCTGACACAAGAGTTTAGGGGCAGGCAGGATGTTGATGGAATACGCTGATGTGACGACTAAGCAGCAGTCCCATCGGTATTTGAATTCTCCCTTCAAACACCAATGACTGCACAGGGGAATTTCCTTGTTTCCCACTGCCCAACCAGCTCCTTGCTGCTAAGACAAAGTGGCTGGGCCATATCCTAGCACATGAGAGCAGTGACAGACACAAAGAAGGTAAGAGCACAGAATGTGTGTGAACCACGGCTGAAGGAGAGATGGCTGCTGAACTTTCCTCCTTTACCCCAATGAAGTAAAGATTGTATTGTGGACATTGCGAGTGCAGGTCCTCAGGATGGGCTGAGTGGATGGTGTAAGAAGACCGGCACTCCCTCCGAGGAAGGCTTGAACACCTCCACACACCATGAGGGATGAAGACAGCTGGCAGTGCATGGTGGGTTGATATGAGGATGAGGGCAGAGAGGGCAAGGGCACCCTCTGAAAGCATGTCATCACAGCTGTTAGATTTGGGGGTCTCTAGTTGGCAATGGTATACACCTTTGTCCAAATAGGGACCCTTGCTTCTAGTCGGGGTAAGGGGCTACCCTTCTAAAATAACCCCTGCTCACCCCCTTGTAGCTTGGCACGAGCAGTCAGGCTTATCTCAGAGGCAGTGTGTAAAGCATTTGTGAACGCATACAGTAATACAGTGAAAACACTACAAATGGACACCACACCAGTTTCAGAAAAATAAGTAATCTTTACTAGACTTAACACAAGACCAAACGACAAAAATGCACAATACTGTAATAAAAATAAGACTTTAAAATGGTAGAAATAGCTTAGCTCACTTTAGATTGTAAATAAGACACTTTACTCTCAAAGTACTTGGGATGTGTAACGCAAAACAAACAAAAGGGTCGCAGGGAAGGTGATGCGCCATTCCTTACACTCAGGGGAGTGGATGCGTCGGTTCCTTACTGCTGTGCAGGGGAGTTGAGGCTCGCTTCCTTACTGTGTGGGGAGTTGACGCGCCGGTTTCTTACTGCGATCCTTCTCCGGTGATGCGGCGATGAACTCTGGGGCGGCGACACGCTTCTTCGGTGACGCAACATGCCTCGGTGATGCGATGGTGACATTGGCAGCGGCGGCACGCTTACTCGGCGATGCGACAACAACTGCCGCGGCAGGAAGCAAGCTCAATTTTCAAGCCCCTGGAGATCTTCTTCAAGATGAAGAAAGCACACTCAGTCATTTTCTCCTTTCTTTGGCAATGAAGCAACCACTGCAGGCCAACCCCCAAACACACAGCACAGAGGTAGTCTCCTCTTTCAGCTTCCTGGTTCTTCTCCTCAGCAAAGGTTTGTCTTGATTCCCTAAAGTTCTGGGGTCTGGGTCCCCCTTTTTATACACACAAATCCTTTGTCTCTGAAGGCAGAGAGTGTATGTACCTAGTCCAAACCAATTCTGGGTGCATTCTACCAGTGCACAACTTCTTCCTTTGTCAGTGTGGGCCAGGGTCATCAGACGCACCACAGGAGGAGGCACTAACATTGTGGAAGGCAGACACAGCCCTATTCAGGCCCAGGTGCTACTCATCCTACCACTCCCAATGCAGATAGGTCTATTCAGCCTAGTGCTGACTCACCCTGACTCCTGGAGCCACCCCAGCCCATGTCACTCACACACCAGACATGCAATATACAACCTAGCAGAGGCAGGCTGGATGGTTAGGTAAGAAAATACCTACTTTCTAAAAGTGGTAGTTTCAAACACACATTGTTAAAACCAACTTTACTAAAAGATGTATTTTATCATTCTGAGTTCAGGCATACTAAATTCGTTTTTCGATCATGTTCCCTGGGTTAGTTAGGATTATAAGATGTTATAATCAAACTGCCCATTCTGACCTATGGGGACAGGTAGCCTTGCAATAGTGAAAAACGAAATTGGCTGTAATTCACTATCAGGACATGCCTCACACATCAGGGCATGTCCTACCTTTCACATGCAATGCACTCTGCCCATGGGAGTACCTTGGACCTACCTTAGGGGTGGCTAACATGTAGAAAAGGGAAGGATTGGAGACAGGAAACTGTGTACACTGGCCAAGTCGACATGGCAATCCCAGACTGCACACAGGCTCTGCAATGGCAGGCCTGAGCCACATTTTACAAGCTGCTTCTGTGGGTGGCACAACCAGTGCAGTAACCGCACTAGCAGCATTTGATTTACAGGCCCTGGACACATATGGTGCACTGTACTAGGGTCTGACAAGTAAATCAAAGAAGCCAATCATGGAGTCACCAATCCGTTACAACAATTTACAATAGGGAGTACTTGCACTTTGGCACTAAATAGCAGTGGCAAAGTGTCCAAAGCATCGAGACCAGCAAAACACATAGCAAAAAATACAGGAGGCAACAGACACTCTCTGCCTTCAGAGACAAAGGATTTGTGTGTATAAAAAGGGGGACCCAGACCCCAGACCTTTAGATCACTTCTGGGAATCAAGACAAACCTTTGCTGAGGAGAAGAACCAGGAAGCTGAAGGAGGAAATTACCCCTGTGCTGTGTGTTTGGGAGTTGGCCTGCAGTGGTTGCTTCATTGCCAAAGAAAGGAGAAAAGGACTGAGAGTGCTTTCATCATCTTGAAGAAGCTCTCCAAGGGCTTGCAGATTGAGCTTGCCTCCTGCCTGAAGTCTCAGGGATACGAGACTTCACCACCAGCTGCCCCCCTGAATTCCCTTGATGGGAATTGAAGTGCCTGCTCTGGTGCTGGGCCTTCTAAGAGACTGCATGCCGCTGGGAGCTGGAAGCGCGACTCAACAAAGAAGAAGCGTGTCACCGCTGCAGCAGTTGTCGTCGCATCGCCGAGTAAGCTTGCCGCTGTCGCCATCGCATCACCGGAGAAGCGTGCCGCCACCACAGAGGTCATCGACGCATCACTGGAGAAGCGTGTTGCAGGGCCTGTCGTGGCTCAGAAGTTCACCGAGTTGCCGCACGGCCGTCGGGCGTGCACGCATCGCATCTACGTTGTCGCATCAAAACCAAGACGCCATTTTGTTGCATCGCACCGGAGCGGCATTGGATCACAGTAAGAAACTGCCGCGTCAACTCTCCACATAGTAAGGAAGCGAGCCTCAACTCCCCTGCGCAGCAATAAGGAACCAACGCATCCACTCCCCTGAGTGTAAGGAACGGCGCATCACCTTCCCTGTGACCCTTTTGTTTGTTTTGCGTAACTCATCCCAGGTACTTTGAGAGTAAAGTGTCACATTTACAATCTAAAGTGAACTAAGCTATTTCTACCATTTTAAAGTCTTATTTTTATTACAGTATTGTGGATTTTTGTCATTTGGTCTTGTGTTAAGTCTAGTACAGATTACTTATTTTTCTAAACTGGTGCGGTGTCCATTTGTACCGTTTTCACTGTATTACTCTATGTGTCCACAAATGCTTTACACACTGCCTCTGAGATAAGCCTGTCTGCTCATGCTAAACTACCAAGTTTAGAGGTTCCTCCCTCTGGTGGCAGCACACCACCAGTGCCTGTAAAAGCAACAGCCTACATCCCAAAAGGAGTAGTTAAGGATTTCAACAAACATGAGGATATTGGTCAATGGTTTAAGGCTTATTAAGCTGCAATGTTGGCTCACCGGGTCCCTGAGAAGGATTGGGGAGCGGGTTTGTGGAGCCGCTTTGTTAGTGATGGGCGGGACACCTTGTTAGATTTACCTTCAGAGAAGCAGGTGTCCTATGCCCACATGAAGGGAGCCCTAATGTCCAGATAAGTTTTGACCCCAGAGTTGTACAGGCAAAGGTTTAGGAATTGCAAGAAACTGGAGTCTATCACATGGGTGGAATTTGTGTCTTTCTTTTGCAGAGCATTGGATGGTTGGGTCAAGGGTAGCAAAGTGGATAATTTTGAGGCGCCCTATGATTTGTTTGCATGGGATCACTTGTCCAATAATTATTTTCCAGAGCTACGCCAGCACCTGCTTGATAGTAAGCTGACTAATCCTAGGAAGCTTGCAGAGGAGGCGGACCACTGGGTGAGCACCCGGGTCCACAAGGGTCATGTGGGAGACTTCGCCAAATGTGGGCAGGGTCCCCAGCAGAGGAGTGGGGGGGACAAGGGTAAACAGAGGGAGCTCCAGAAAGGGCCCCAAAGTGATCCCCAAGGGAACAAAGAGAAGGGTTCCCAGCCTCCCCCTGAAAAGAAGGCAGGGGCCCGACAGATATGCCTGTTCACAGGGAGCCCAAGACCTGTTTTAAGTGTGGTCTAGTGGGCCACTGCTCTTATGATGCTAGATGTTCCCTGTATGGGAAAACCGCACCAAGTGGTGCCCCGCCCTGGCAGATGGCTAGTGTAGCCCTGGGGAAAGTGATGGGTACCCAAGGTGGGTGGGGTCCCGCAGAGATGTCCCTTCTCTCTTTAGGAGACTGTGAGATGGTCCCCAGGACCGAGCTGCCTGTTAACACAAAGAAATACAGGCAGTGGATGACCATCAACGGCCAGAGGGTGGAGGCTCTGAGAGACACCGGAGCCAGTGTGACAGCTGTCGGTTGTTGGCTGGTGTCTAAGGAGCAGGTAATCTCCCATGCGTACTTCCCTGTAGTTGCTGTGAGGTGGCCCACGTTCCCATTGAGTGGGGGGGTTCTCAGGTACCCTTCAAGTAGCTGTGAGGTCAGCCATGCCTGTTGATTGTCTGTTGGGCAACGATTTAGAAAGTTTACCTTGGGCTAAGGTGGAGAGAAAATCTCATTTGGAGATGTTGGGTCTGCCTGAGCGGGTGTGTGTGACCACTTGGTCAATGGCAGCCAGTAAGGGTGTTCAAGAGGACCTGGAGCTTGAGAGAGTGGCCCAGGTACCTGACCTAAAGAGAAGAGGTAGGGGGCATGGGAAACCGGCCCCTGAAGTTCCCAAGGTCCAGGAGGAGGCATACCTTGAGGGGGATGCCCTGGAACCTACAGGTGCGCAAATTGCTGAACTGGGAGACCTGCCTGAGCTGACCCATTGGCAGCAAGAAGGAGGTCACTCCAGGGAAGAGTTCTGTGAGGAGCAAAAAAAGTGCCCTTCTCTTGTGGGTTTGCGGCAACAGGCCACAAACCCGGCAGCAGGTGATCAGTCTGGGTCACATTGGATCTACTGTGAGAATGGTCTCCTGTATAGTGAGCCTAAGGTTGCTGAGCCTGGGTCAGCCCATGTGCTGGTGGTACCCCAGCGCTTCAGAGCTTTCCTACTGGGGCTGGCCCATGATGTGCCTTTAGCAGGACATTTGGGGCAGGGCAAGACCTCTGAAAGGCTTGTCAGCCACATTTATTGGCCCTAAACGTGCAAGAGTTCAGACACTCATTGCAGGACCTGACAGACTTGCCAGGCAAGTGGAAAGAGTAGGAGGAAGCACAAGGCTCCTCTCCAGCCATTCTCCGTGGTCAGCACCCCCTTTAAAAGGGTGGGCATTGACATTGTGGGGCCTCTGGATCCCAAGACAGCCATGGGCAACAGGTTCATCCTGGTCTTGGTGGACCATGCCACCCAGTACCCGGAAACCATCCCTCTCTGGTCAGTGATGGTCCCCGTGGTGGGTCGTGCGTTGATGGGGATTTTCTCCCATGTGGGGTCCCCAGAGAAGTGGTGTCAGACCGTGGTACAAACTTAATTTCCAAGTATAAGAAGTCCCTGTGGCAGGAGTGAGGTGTAACGTACAAGTTCACCACTCCGTACCACCCCCAAGGTAATGGGCTGGTTGAGAGATTCAACCAGACCCTTAAAGGCATGTTTATGGATCTTGAGGAACCCATGAGGCATAAGTGGGACGTCCTCTTGCCATGACTACTCTTTGCTTACCGAGAGGTGTCACAGAAGTCCCTAGGGTTCAGCCCCTTTGAACTTCTCTATGGACACCCGGTAAGAGGACCTTTGAGTTTTGTAAAGGAATGCTGGGAGGGAGCTTCCATGAAACCTCCCTAGGATATATATAGCTACATGCTGGCCTTCAAAAACCAAACCCGGCGTTTCAGGCAACTCGCTCAGGCGAATCTGGAACCCAGCCAGGAGGTGATGAGGCAGTGGTATGATCAGAATGCCACTCTGATTGAGCTTTAGCCTGGTCAGAAAGTATGGGTCATGGCCCCAGTGGAGCCCTGTGCACTTCAAGATAAGTGGACCAGATCCTTTGAGGTGGAGGAGCGCAAGAGTGATGTCACCTACTTGATGGACTTGCAGTCTCCTAGGAACCCTTTGCGGGTCCTGCATGTAAACCGCCTGAAGCCCCACTTGGAGAGATCCGAAGTAGGCATGCTCCTAGCCACAGATGCTGGAATGGAAGAGGAGACTGAGCCTCTTCCTGACCTCCTGTGTGCCAAGGAGCAAGATGGGTCAGTGGAGGGTGTGAACCTCTCTAACTCCCTGACCCTTGAGCAGCAGGAGGATTGTCGCCAACTGTTGGGACAATTTCCTGACCTGTTCTCCCTGACCCCTAGTGTCACTGATTGGTGCGTCCATGATGTGGACACTGGGGACAGTCCTCTTGTTAAGCACAAAACTTACAGAGTGACTGACAGGGTGAGAGCTTGCATCAAGGAGGAGGTCTCCAAGATGTTTACATTGGGGGTGATTGAGTCCTCTAACAGCCCTTGGGCCAGCCCAGTGGTATTGGTCCCAAAGGATGCCGTGCCTGGTGCCACGCCCGAACTCTGGTTCTGTGTGGACTACCGAGGACTCAATTCAGTCACCAGGACTCACTTGCACCCCATCCCCAGAGCTGATGAGATCATTGATCGGTTAGGGGTTGCCCGGTACCTCAGCATGTTTGATTTGACGTCTGGGTACTGGCAGATCGCCTTGACTGATGGGGCAAAGGAGAGGTAAGCATGCTCCACACTAGATGGACACTACCAATTTCGGGTTATGCCCTTTTGGAATGAAGAATGCCCCTGCCACCTTTCAGAGGTTGGTCAACCAGGTGTTGGCTGGACTGGAAGATTTCAGTGCCGCCTACCTGGATGACATAGAAGTGTTTAGCACCAGTTGGGAAGAACACCTGCGTCACCTCTGGGAAGTGTTGATGGTGCTGCAGAGAGCAGGCCTCACGATCATGGCGAGTTAGTGCTAGATCGGGCAGGGTTCCGTGGTATATTTGGGGCACCAGGTTGGAAGCGGCCAGGTGGCGCCCCTACAGCCCAAGTTTGAGACCATCCTGGCTTGGGAACCCCCAAGACCCAAACAGAGTTGAGAGCCTTTTTAGGACTCACCGGGTACTACAGGAGGTTTGTCAAGGAGTATTGCAACATTGTTGCACCCTTGACAGAGCTGTCTTCCAGGAAGCAGCCCAAGAAAGTGAACTGGACTGACACCTGTCAGAAAGCTTTTGATGCCCTGAAGACTGCCATGTGCATGGCACACGTGCTCCTGGCACCCAACTTCTCAAAAGAGTTTATTGTCCAACGGACTCTTCAGAGCATGGCGTAGGGGCTGTTCTTTCACAGATAAATGAGGAGGGCCTAGACCAACCTGTAGCCTTCATCAGTAGGAGGTTACTTCCACAGGAACAGAGGTGGAGTGCAATTGAGCATGAGGCATTTGCAGTGGTCTGGGCACTAAAACAGTTGAGACCATACTTGTTTGGGACTCACTTCCGGGTTCAGACCACCCACAGGCCCCTCAGGTGGTTGATGCGGATGAGGGGTGAGAATCCAAAGCTGTTGAGGTGGTCCATTTCCCTACAGGGGATGGACTTCACGTTGGAACACCGCCCTGGTACATAACATGCCAATGCTGATGGTCTGTCCAGATTTTTCCGCCTTAGTGAAGAGAACTCCCAAGGGGTGGGTAGTTCTCCCCACATTTCATCTGGAGGGGACACGTGTTAGACCTGACACCATTGGCGTGGGTCTCCCTTCCATTTTTTGCTGTTGCCTCCTGTATTTTTTGCTATGTGTTTTGCTGGTCTAGATGCTTTGGACACTTTGCCACTGCTATTTAGTGCCAAAGTGCAAGTACTCCCTATTGTAAATTGTTGTAACGGATTGGTGACTCCATGATTGGCTTCTTTGATTTACTTGTCAGACCCTAGTACAGTGCACCATATGTGTCCAGGGCCTGTAAATCAAATGCTGCTAGTGGGGTTACTGCACTGGTTGTGCCACCCACAGAAGCAGCTTGTAAAATGTGGCTCAGGCCTGCCATTGCAGAGCCTGTGTGCAGTCTGGGATTGCCATGTCGACTTGGCCAGTGTACACAGTTTCCTGTCTCCAATCCTTCCCTTTTCTACATGTTAGCCACCCCTAAGGTAGGTCCAAGGTACTCCCATGGGCAGAGTGCATTGCATGTGAAAGGTAGGACATGCCCTGATGTGTGAGGCATGTCCTGATAGTGAATTACAGCCAATTTCGTTTTTCACTATTGCAAGGCTACCTGTCCCCATAGGTCAGAATGGGCAGTTTGATTATAACATCTTATAATCCTAACTAACCCAGGGAACATGATAGAAAAACGAATTTAGTATGCCTGAACTCAGAATGATAAAATACATCTTTTAGTAAAGTTGGTTTTAACAATGTGTGTTTGAAACTACCACTTTTAGAAAGTAGGTATTTTCTTACCTAACCATCCAGCCTGCCTCTGCTAGGTTGTATATTGCATGTCTGGTGTGTGAGTGACATGGGCTGGGGTGGCTCCAGGAGTCAGGGTGAGTCAGCACTAGGCTGAATAGACCTATCTGCATTGGGAGTGGTAGGATGAGTAGCACCTGGGCCTGAATAGGGCTGTGTCTGCCTTCCACAATGTTAGTGCCTCCTCCTGTGGTGCGTCTGATGACCCTGGCCCACACTGACAAAGGAAGAAGTTGTGCACTGGTAGAATGCACCCAGAATTGGTTTGGACTAGGTACATACACTCTCTGCCTTCAGAGACAAAGGATTTGTGTGTATAAAAAGGGGGACCCAGACCCCAGAACTTTAGATCACTTCTGGGAATCAAGACAAACCTTTGCTGAGGAGAAGAACCAGGAAGCTGAAAGAGGAGACTACCTCTGTGCTGTGTGTTTGGGGGTTGGCCTGCAGGGGTTGCTTCATTGCCAAAGAAAGGAGAAAATAACTGAGTGTGCTTTCTTCATCTTGAAGAAGATCTCCAAGGGCTTGAAAATTGAGCTTGCTTCCTGCCTGGAATCTCAGGGATACAATACTTCACCACCAGCTCCACCCCTGAATTCCCTTGCTGGGAATTAAAGTGCCTGCTGTGGTGCTGGGCTTTCTAAGAGACTGTGTGTCGCTGGGAGCTGGAAGCATGACTCAACAAAGAAGAAGCGTGTCGCTGCCGCGGCAGTTGTTGTCACATCGCCGAGTAAGCGTGCCGCCGCTGCCAATGTCACCATCGCATCACCGAGGCATGTTGCGTCACCGGAGAAGCGTGTCGCCGCCCCAGAGTTCATCGCCGCATCACCGGAGAAGGATCGCAGTAAGAAACCGGCGCGTCAACTCCCCACACAGTAAGGAAGCGAGCCTCAACTCCCCTGCACAGCAGTAAGGAACCGACGCATCCACTCCCCTGAGTGTAAGGAATGGCGCATCACCTTCCCTGCGACCCTTTTGTTTGTTTTGCGTTACACATCCTAAGTACTTTGAGAGTAAAGTGTCTTATTTACAATCTAAAGTGAGCTAAGCTATTTCTACCATTTTAAAGTCTTATTTTTATTACAGTATTGTGCATTTTTGTCGTTTGGTCTTGTGTTAAGTCTAGTAAAGATTACTTATTTTTCTGAAACTGGTGTGGTGTCCATTTGTAGTGTTTTCACTGTATTACTGTATGCGTTCACAAATGCTTTACACACTGCCTCTGAGATAAGCCTGACTGCTCGTGCCAAGCTACAAGGGGGTGAGCAGGGGTTATTTTAGAAGGGTAGCCCCTTACCCCGACTAGAAGCAAGGGTCCCTATTTGGACAAAGGTGTATACCATTGCCAACTAGAGACCCCCAAATCTAACAGCTGTGATGACATGCTTTCAGAGGGTGCCCTTGCCCTCTCTGCCCTCATCCTCATATCAACCCACCATGCACTGCCAGCTGTCTTCATCCCTCATGGTGTGTGGAGGTGTTCAAGCCTTCCTCGGAGGGAGTGCCGGTCTTCTTACACCATCCACTCAGCCCATCCTGAGGACCTGCACTCGCAATGTCCACAATACAATCTTTACTTCATTGGGGTAAAGTCTCTGAAGGCAGAGAGTGTCTGTATCTAGTCCAAACCAGTTCTGGGTGCATTCTGCCAGTGCTCAACTTCTTCCTTAGTCAGCGTGGGCCAGGCTCATCAGATGCACCACAGGAGATGGAGCCAGCATTGTGGAAGGCAGGCACATCCCTATTCAGGCCCAGATGCTACTCCTCCCACAACTCCCAATGCAGATTGGTCTATTCAGCCTAGTGCTGACTCACCCTGTCTCCTTGAGCCACCCCAGCCCCTGTCACTCACAAACCAGACAAGCAATACACAACCTAGCAGAGGCAGGCTGGATGGTTAGGTAAGAAAATACCTACTTTCTAAAAGTGGTAGTTTCAAACACAGAATGTCAAAACCAACTTTACTAAAATATGTATTTTATCATTCTGAGTTCAGGCATATAAAATTCATGTTTCCACCATGTTCCCTGGGTTAGTTAGGATTATAAGATGTTATAATCAAACTTCCCATTCTGGCCTTTGGGAACAGGTAGCCTTGCAATAGTGAAAAACGAAATTGGGTGTAATTCACTATCAGGACATGGCACAAACATCAGGGCATGTCCAACCTTTCACATACAATGCACCCTGCCCATGGGAGTACCTTGGGCCTACCTTAGGGGTGCTAACATGTAGAAAAGGGAAGGTTTAGAGACTGGCAAGTGTGTACACTGGCCAAGTCGACATGGCAGTCCCAGACTGCACACAGGCTCTGCAATGGCAGGCCTGAACCACATTTTACAAGCTGCTTCTGTGGGTGGCACAACCAGTGCTGCAACCCCACCAGCAGCATTTGGTTTACAGGCCCTGGGCACACATGGTGCACTGAACTAGGGCCTGACAAGTAAATCATAGAAGCCAATCATGGAGTCACCAATCCGTTACAACAATTTACAATAGGGAGTACTTGCACTTTGGCACTAAATAGCAGTGGCAAAGTGTCCAAAGCATCTAGACCAGCAAAACACATAGCAAAAAATACAGGAGGCAACAGCAAAAAATGGAAGGGAGACCCACGCCAATGGTGTCAGGTCTAACACGTGTCCCCTCCAGATGAAATGTGGGGAGAACTACCCACCCCTTGGGAGTTCTCTTCACTAAGGCGGAAAAATCTGGACAGACCATCAGCATTGGCATGTTATGTACCAGGGCGGTGTTCCAACGTGAAGTCCATCCCCTGTAGGGAAATGGACCACCTCAACAGCTTTGGATTCTCACCCCTCATCCGCATCAACCACCTGAGGGGCCTGTGGGTGGTCTGAACCCGGAAGTGAGTCCCAAACAAGTATGGTCTCAACTGTTTTAGTGCCCAGACCACTGCAAATGCCTCATGCTCAATTGCACTCCACCTCTGTTCCTGTGGAAGTAACCTCCTACTGATGAAGGCTACAGGTTGGTCTAGGCCCTCCTCATTTATCTGTGAAAGAACAGCCCCTACGCCATGCTCTGAAGAGTCCGTTGGACAATAAACTCTTTTGAGAAGTTGGGTGCCAGGAGCACGTGTGCCATGCACATGGCAGTCTTCAGGGCATCAAAAGCTTTCTGACAGGTGTCAGTCCAGTTCACTTTCTTGGGCTGCTTCCTGGAAGACAGCTCTGTCAAGGGTGCAACAATGTTGCAATACTCCTTGACAAACCTCCTGTAGTACCCGGTGAGTCCTAAAAAGGCTCTCAACTCTGTTTGGGTCTTGGGGGTTCCCAAGCCAGGATGGTCTCAAACTTGGGCTGTAGGGGCGCCACCTGGCCGCTTCCAACCTGGTGCCCCAAATATACCACGGAACCCTGCCCGATCTAGCACTAACTCGCCATGATCGTGAGGCCTGCTCTCTGCAGCACCATCAACACTTCCCAGAGGTGACGCAGGTGTTCTTCCCAACTGGTGCTAAACACTTCTATGTCATCCCGGTAGGCGGCACTGAAATCTTCCAGTCCAGCCAACACCTGGTTGACCAACCTCTGAAAGGTGGCATGGGCATTCTTCATTCCAAAAGGGCATAACCCGAAATTGGTAATGTCCATCTAGTGTGGATCATGCTTACCTCTCCTTTGCCCCATCAGTCAAGGCGATCTGCCAGTACCCAGACGTCAAATCAAACATGCTGAGGTACCGGGCAACCCCTAACCGATCAATGATCTCATCTGCTCTTGGGATGGGGTGCAAGTGAGTCCTGGTGACTGAATTGAGTCCTCGGTAGTCCACACAGAACCAGAGTTCGGGCGTGGCACCAGGCACGGCATCCTTTGGGACCAATACCACTGGGCTGGCCCAAGGGCTGTTAGAGGACTCAATCACCCCCAATGTAAACATCTTGGAGACCTCCTCCTTGATGCAAGCTCTCACCCTGTCAGTCACTCTGTAAGTTTTGTGCTTAACAAGAGGACTGTCCCCAGTGTCCACATCATGGACGCACCAATCAGTGACACTAGGGGTCAGGGAGAACAGGTCAGGAAATTGTCCCAACAGTTGGCGACAATCCTCCTGCTGCTCAAGGGTCAGGGAGTTAGAGAGGTTCACACCCTCCACTGACCCATCTTGCTCCTTGGCACACAGGAGGTCAGGAAGAGGCTCAGTCTCCTCTTCCATTCCAGCATCTGTGGCTAGGAGCATGCCTACTTCGGATCTCTCCAAGTGGGGCTTCAGGCGGTTTACATGCAGGACCCGCAAAGGGTTCCTAGGAGACTGCAAGTCCATCAAGTAGGTGAAATCTCTCTTGCGCTCCTCCACCTCAAAGGGTCTGGTCCACTTATCTTGAAGTGCACAGGGCTCCACTGGGGCCATGACCCATACTTTCTGACCAGGCTAAAGCACAATCAGAGTGGCTTTCTGATCATACCACTGCCTCATGACCTCCTGGCTGGGTTCCAGATTCGCCTGAGCGAGTTGCCTGAAACGCCGGGTTTGGTTTTTGAAGGCCAGCATGTAGCTATATATATCCTAGGGAGGTTTCATGGAAGCTCCCTCCCAGCATTCCTTTACAAAACTCAAAGGTCCTCTTACCGGGTGTCCATAGAGAAGTTCAAAGGGGCTGAACCCTAGGGACTTCTGTGACACCTCTCGGTAAGCAAAGAGTAGTCATGGCAAGAGGACGTCCCACTTATGCCTCATGGGTTCCTCAAGATCCATAAACATGCCTTTAAGGGTCTGGTTGAATCTCTCAACCAGCCCATTACCTTGGGGGTGGTACGGAGTGGTGAACTTGTACGTTACACCTCACTCCTGCCACAGGGACTTCTTATACTTGGAAATTAAGTTTGTACCACGGTCTGACACCACTTCTCTGGGGACCCCACATGGGAGAAAATCCCCATCAACGCACGACCCACCACGGGGACCATCACTGACCAGAGAGGGATGGTTTCCGGGTACTGGGTGGCATGGTCCACCAAGACCAGGATGAACCTGTTGCCCATGGCTGTCTTGGGATCCAGAGGCCCCACAATGTCAATGCCCACCCTTTTAAAGGGGGTGCTGATCACGGAGAATGGCTGGAGAGGAGCCTTGTGCTTCCTCCTACTCTTTCCACTTGCCTGGCAAGTCTGTCAGGTCCTGCAATGAGTGTCTGAACTCTTGCACGTTTAGGGCCAATAAATGTGGCTGACAAGCCTTTCAGAGGTCTTGCCCTGCCCCAAATGTCCTGCTAAAGGCACATCATGGGCCAGCCCCAGTAGGAAAGCTCTGAAGCGCTGGGGTACCACCAGCACATGGGCTGACCCAGGCTCAGCAACCTTAGGCTCACTATACAGGAGACCATTCTCACAGTAGATCCAATGTGACCCAGACTGATCACCTGCTGCCGGGTTTGTGGCCTGTTGCCGCAAACCCACAAGAGAAGGGCACTTTTTTTGCTCCTCACAGAACTCTTCCCTGGAGTCACCTCCTTCTTGCTGCCAATGGGTCAGCTCAGGCAGGTCTCTCAGTTCAGCAATTTGCGCACCTGTAGGTTCCAGGGCATCCCCCTCAAGGTCTGCCTCCTCCTGGACCTTGGGAACTTCAGGGGCCGGTTCCCATGCCCCCTACCTCTTCTCTTTAGGGCAGGTACCTGGGCCACTCTCTCAAGCTCCAGGTCCTCTTGAACACCCTTACTGGCTGCCATTGACCAAGTGGTCACACACACCCGCTCAGGCAGACCCAACATCTCCAAATGAGATTTTCTCTCCACCTTAGCCCAAGGTAAACTTTCTAAATCGTTGCCCAACAGACAATCAACAGGCATGGCTGACCTCACAGCTACTTGAAGGGTACCTGAGAACCCCCCCACTCAATGGGAACGTGGGCCACCTCACAGCGGCTCTCTGAGTTGTCAGCAGCAACTACAGGGAAGTACGCATGGGAGATTACCTGCTCCTTAGACACCAGCCAACAACCGACAGCTGTCACACTGGCTCCGGTGTCTCTCAGAGCCTCCACCCTCTGGCCGTTGATGGTCATCCACTGCCTGTATTTCTTTGTGTTAACAGGCAGCTCGGTCCTGGGGACCATCTCACAGTCTCCTAAAGAGAGAAGGGACATCTCTGCGGGACCCCACCCACCTTGGGTACCCATCACTTCCCCCAGGGCTATACTAGCCATCTGCCAGGGCGGGGCACCACTTGGTGCGGTTTTCCCATACAGGGAACATCTAGCATCATAAGAGCAGTGGCCCACTAGACCACACTTAAAACAGGTCTTGAGCTCCCAGTGAACAGGCATATCTGTCGGGCCCCTGCCTTCTTTTCACGGGGAGGCTGGGAACCCTTCTCTTTGTTCCCTTGGGGATCACTTTGGGGCCCTTTCTGGAGCTCCCTCTGTTTACCCTTGTCCCCCCCACTCCTCTGCTGGGGACCCTGCCCACATTTGGCGAAGTCTCCCACATGACCCTTGTGGACCCGGGTGCTCACCCAGTGGTCCGCCTCCTCTGCAAGCTTCCTAGGATTAGTCAGCTTACTATCAAGCAGGTGCTGGCGTAGCTCTGGAAAATAATTATTGGACAAGTGATCCCATGCAAACAAATCATAGGGCGCCTCAAAATTATCCACTTTGCTACCCTTGACCCAACCATCCAATGCTCTGCAAAAGAAAGACACATATTCCACCCATGTGATAGACTCCAGTTTCTTGCAATTCCTAAACCTTTGCCTGTACAACTCTGGGGTCAAAACTTATCTGGACATTAGGGCTCCCTTCATGTGGGCTTAGGACACCTGCTTCTCTGAAGGTAAATCTAACAAGGTGTCCCGCCCATCACTAACAAAGCGGCTCCACAAACCCGCTCCCCAATCCTTCTCAGGGACCCGGTGAGCCAACATTGCAGCTTAATAAGCCTTAAACCATTGACCAATATCCTCATGTTTGTTGAAATCCTTAACTACTCCTTTTGGGATGTAGGCTGTTGCTTTTACAGGCACTGGTGGTGTGCTGCCACCAGAGGGAGGAACCTCTAAACTTGGTAGTTTAGCATGAGCAGACAGGCTTATCTCAGAGGCAGTGTGTAAAGCATTTGTGAACACATAGAGTAATACAGTGAAAACGGTACAAATGGACACCGCACCAGTTTAGAAAAATAAGTAATCTTTACTAGACTTAACACAAGACCAAATGACAAAAATCCACAATACTGTAATAAAAATAAGACTTTAAAATGGTAGAAATAGCTTAGTTCACTTTAGATTGTAAATGTGACACTTTACTCTCAAAGTACCTGGGATGAGTTACGCAAAACAAACAAAAGGGTCACAGGGAAGGTGATGCGCCGTTCCTTACACTCAGGGGAGTGGATGCGTTGGTTCCTTATTGCTGCGCAGGGGAGTTGAGGCTCGCTTCCTTACTGTGTGGAGAGTTGACGCGGCAGTTTCTTACTGTGATCCAATGCCGCTCCGGTGCGATGCAACAAAATAGCATCTTGGTTTTGATGCGACAACGGAGATGCGAAGCGTGCACGCCCGACGGCCGTGCGGCAACTCGGTGAACTTTTGAGCCACGACAGGCCCTGCAACACGCTTCTCCAGTGATGCGTCGATGACCTCTGTGGTGGCGGCACGCTTCTCCGGTGATGCGATGGCGACAGCGGCAAGCTTACTCGGCGATGCGACGACAACTGCTGCAGCGGTGACACGCTTCTTCTTTGTTGAGTCGCGCTTCCAGCTCCCAGCGGCATGCAGTCTCTTAGAAGGCCCAGCACCAGAGCAGGCACTTCAATTCCCATCAAGGGAATTCAGGGGGGCAGCTGGTGGTGAAGTCTCGTATCCCTGAGACTTCAGGCAGGAGGCAAGCTCAATCTGCAAACCCTTGGAGAGCTTCTTCAAGATGATGAAAGCACTCTCAGTCCTTTTCTCCTTTCTTTGGCAATGAAGCAACCACTGCAGGCCAACTCCCAAACACACAGCACAGGGGTAATTTCCTCCTTCAGCTTCCTGGTTCTTCTTCTCAGCAAAGGTTTGTCTTGATTCCCAGAAGTGATATAAAGGTCTGGGGTCTGGGTCCCCCTTTTTATACACACAAATCATTTGTCTCTGAAGGCAGAGAGTGTCTGTATCTAGTCCAAACCAGTTCTGGGTGCATTCTGCCAGTGCTCAACTTCTTCCTTAGTCAGTGTGGGCCAGGGTCATCAGATGCACCACAGGAGATGGAGCCAGCATTGTGGAAGGCAGGCACTTCCCTATTCAGGCCCAGATGCTACTCCTCCCACAACTCCCAATGCAGATTGGTCTATTCAGCCTAGTGCTGACTCACCCTGTCTCCTTGAGCCACCCCAGCCCCTGTCACTCACAAACCAGACAAGCAATACACAACCTAGCAGAGGCAGGCTGGATGGTTAGGTAAGAAAATACCTACTTTCTAAAAGTGGTAGTTTCAAACACAGAATGTCAAAACCAACTTTACTAAAATATGTATTTTATCATTCTGAGTTCAGGCATATAAAATTCATGTTTCCACCATGTTCCCTGGGTTAGTTAGGATTATAAGATGTTATAATCAAACTGCCCATTCTGGCCTTTGGGAACAGGTAGCCTTGCAATAGTGAAAAACGAAATTGGGTGTAATTCACTATCAGGACATGGCACAAACATCAGGGCATGTCCTACCTTTCACATACAATGCACCCTGCCCATGGGAGTACCTTGGGCCTACCTTAGGGGTGCTAACATGTAGAAAAGGAAAGGTTTAGAGACTGGCAAGTGTGTACACTGGCCAAGTCGACATGGCAGTCCCAGACTGCACACAGGCTCTGCAATGGCAGGCCTGAACCACATTTTACAAGCTGCTTCTGTGGGTGGCACAACCAGTGCTGCAACCCCACCAGCAGCATTTGGTTTACAGGCCCTGGGCACACATGGTGCACTGCACTAGGGCCTGACAAGTAAATCAAATAAGCCAATCATGGAGTCACCAATCTATTACAACAATATACAATAGGGAGTACTTGCACTTTGGCACTGAATAGCAGTGGCAAAGTACCCAAAGCATCTAGACCAGTAAAACACATAGCAAAAAATACAGGAGGCAACAGCAAACAAGCATTTGCAATGCAATTGGTCTCGCATTACGCGAGTAGGCGCTATTGACATTGCAAATAACAATGCCTTTTATTTTTGTTTTCGTTTTCGTTTCTAAAACAAATAAAAGGCAGTGTCATTTACAATGCCAATAGCTTAAACTCGCGTAAATACGAGACCTATTGCATTGCAAATGCTTGTTTGTTTTAGTTTTATATAGCGCGAACAGGACCCAAAGGTTCTGGAGCGCTTTATTTGAGCGGCAATTACAATCAAAGGCTCTCCTATGAACCCTTCCAAAGGTTCATAGGGAATTAAACAGAACTTCCCTGGCTGGTGTTTAACATTGGGGCACTTTCACTAATTTATTGTCTCCCCTCTCGGCTGTCAGGGAAGGAGCCATGCTGAGTAATGTGGCTTGCACGTGCAGCGACCCTTGGAGCCCGCCATGAGGGTGGCTAAGGGTGTGGATTAAAAGCTTTGAACACCGTGAAGGAAGTGGCAAGTGCCAACGTGGGCGCACCTGTTACAGATGCAGGGTGAAGGGTGTGAGAATCATTATTTTGGAGAAGGGGGTGGGGGGTTAGAGGGAAGGCTAGGGGTGTGAAAGCTGGCATCTTCCGAAAGGCCAGATATAAATAATCAACAGGAACACTCGCTACCAATGCTTCCCAAAGCCCGGGGCCAGAAGTGAGAAACATGCATTTTATTATCATGTGAACAGTGTCAGGACCATGTGTTGTTTTTGCTCAGCTTTGACAAAGAGACTTTTTTCTTCCGAGTGCCATTTTGGAAGAGATTGAAATAACTGTAGATTCGGCTGTTTCATCTTAAAGTGGTGTCAGGATCTCGAGGCCTGACGTGGAAACCTTTCACCAACAGCCGCAGCTAGGCACAGTACAACCCTTCATCGCAGGGGCCACCTAACCCTTGTCTGTGCATTCCTGATTGTGGATATTGATGGCATGCCTTGGTGAACACATGGGCGATTTTGTAAATGTTTTTTCCTTTTACACCATAGCCACAAAAGATTGATCGATGCACTTTGGTGTCTTCAGTCTTTTCCACAGAATTAACGAACGTGCCTTCTCCTTCAGCATGTGACCCAGGATGAAATTGTGTGACGTAAAAATATTGACAGGGTGGACCGGTGGAAGAAAAGCGACACCAATATAAGTCTACTATGAAAGAGTTAAACTTATAGTAAAAACATCTATAATCAATTAGAAGTATCACTTAGAAGAGGGTAGCGTGTACATGTTTGAAGAAATGAAATCAGGGGAAAGTGACGTCTCTCACTTCCAAGTAGCAGGTGCGCACAATTATCCTTAGACCCGTTAAGGTCTAGTCATATTTAATCTGTTTTATAAAGAAATCCATTTAATCCATTGTGTTTATGTTCATTTCATTTATTATTCTTATTCTTCAAATTGTCACGTTTACTCATTTCTTTAGTAAAGCAACTAAATCTTTTTACATATTCACATGTTCACACTACCCAATGCATTTCGGGTCAATGAAAAAGACCCTTCTTCAGGGGTCTGTAACAGAAAAATAAAGGAAATATAATGAGCAATTCAGTCGTCTAATCATACTCTTTCAGTATTTGACTCTATCTAATATACAAAAATTGTCAATGTATCTCGTTTATAATAAGGTTTTCATTATTCTGTCACTTTCCCCTGATTTCATGTTTCATAAATAGTGTTCCTAGACAAAACACTAAAAGAGGGAGCAGCACACCATAAATAAGACGAAATTACCAGAAAACGTTAATAAGAGTGCCGGATGGATAAATAAACGAATTATTCATGTTTGAAGAAAGCAACAGTGTACCAAACACATACAAAGGCTTCCAACCAAGGTCCAGAGGTGTCGGGTTATTCCAAGACTTTCCGGTAACAAAGTGAATGTGATTACACTATGTTTCAACTGTGCTTACTTTTTTTTGCAGAGTTTTATATAGCGCGAACTTCACCCGAATCCAATCAGGTATCAGAGCGCTTTACATTGCACCAGTTACGTTGAGCACACATTCATTTTTTGTTAGGGACAGGGAGAGTAAGTGATTTGCCCAGAATCACAGGATGTTCAGCATCATTACCGAGACTCGAACCCAGTTCCCCAGGTCCGAGGTCGAGCGCCCTAGCCGTTAAGCCAACTCCTCTCCCCAATTTAGTGAATGCAATTCTATAGAACCTCTCAACTACTTTTGAAAATCAGTAAATTTGCGGGACAAATTTCATTACTGACATAGATTTCATTGTGATTGGTGGAATATAATTTGTATATAATGTACATATTAAAAAAAACTTTCGAATTACACTTCCCATAATGCCTCATTATGGGCAACATGGGATAGCAGTATAAAAGAGTAATTAAGATAGGACTTACCCAACCGTGATCAAGACCTTGTGTTAAAATGCGTTGGTGTTAGTGGTGTGAATACATTTTGTCAACCTCGATATCCTGGAGGGCGGCATTCTTTTGTTTAATAAAATTAATTACAGGACTGATTCCACCCATTTTTGCCTGCACCGGCTGCAAGCGCGTTGAAGCTGGAATTATTTTTGGTTTGGAGTATGAATAGCAACACAACAGTGCCCGATCCTGAATGTTGGACTACCAAAGATATTTTATTTGGAAGGTTTCGCAGCTTGCTCAGCTGCAAGTAATGAACAGCAGTAATTTGGTCTCAAAACTGTAATTGAACCTCGCATGCGACAAAGGGCATGCACAGCACCCCATTGAGGAAAATAAGCTGGTAATTTGATGGCTCCATCAAGCCCGCACTCAACATAATACAGTGACTGTGTGGCTTGACTGCGCGGCTGAAACAGAGCCAGGAGAGAAACAGTTTCATTTAAGACCGCACTTCAAACATCGAAGTGTTGGTGCGGCTCGTATTTCAACAAATGAGGCTGAGAGGGTAACAGCGTGTTCAAGCTTAGATTCTGAATGCTGGAGTGTCCCTCGACTGACATTGATGGAAACGGATCCGACAGGCACACCGCCTCAATAGATCTGTGCTCTGTACAACACAGCGAACATGCAGCTTGCATCAGTGGAAACTGAGCCGTCAAGGAAAAGGCTGCATCGAACCTGAAACTTGGTCTGAGTACCGGTGACCGAAAACGGATGCGTTGCCGTGAAAGTGACACGACCGTGCGAATAAACAAGCCAAGGTGACAAGAAGGGCTGGGCAAGAAGGGAGGGGGGAATGCCAGCATCAGAGGAGCCTGATTAAAGCTGACGAAAAGGTAGGGGGAGGACGGAGTGCGAGCACCAGCTGTGCACGTGCACGCCATCGTGCACTCAAGCTTTAGGCCTGCCAAATCATGTGGGTAGCACTTTTGAAAACCCACTTACAAAATGTCTCAAAAAGACAGCTTGCGCTGTCTCAGCGAGACCTAAAAATGGAAGGGAGACCTACGCCAATGGTGCCAGGTCTAACAACAGCCAAGAAGGAGCAACAACAGGGATTTGCAAGGGTCTATTGGGGCAACGGTGGATGCAAGGCTGGTCGGGCATTACCATAGTAATGAGGAAAATGACACATGTTTAAAAGGAGGAGGAGGAGTTTCTAAGGAGCCTTGGGGCATTGATCAGAATATGTGGTGAATTTAAGCTATAGAAGTGAGTTAGTCAATAAGGAATTCCTGCGTGAGGGTAGTTTGGAAGCTGAATTATTGGAAAGGTCAAGAGTTGAGGACAGGTAGCCTAGCGGCAGCTCTTCCGAGATAGCGGAGGAGCTTCGCCCCACTGCCTGGCTCAGAGCCAGCAAATGAAAAATAAATTGATGTCTAGCAGCATTTTATTTTTTATTTGCTGGCTCTCAGCCAGCTTGTGCAGGGAGGGGCAGGGCATGGGGGGGAGGAGTGCTAAGTGTACTCCGTAAGTGTGCATATGTGTTTGATCAGCCATCTCATGCCAACAAAAACACACAGGCGCACATAGATTTCTCCAGCCTGGCTACAATGAACAGCCGGGCTGGAGAAAACCCCTCAGACTGCCTGGCCTGAGTGGAGCGTCTTTCCAGCCCACTCAGGCCAATACCTGCCTGCTCTCAGAGTGTGAGAGTAGCACAGGGATTACACAGGCAGTTTGTGATGCTGCCCCAGTGCTTGCTGGGACTAGGAAGGACGAGAAGCGATGCTGGAGGTGGTTGGAAGCTCCAGGTAAGTGTTTATTTCAAAACATTTTATTATTAACTCCCACGCATGCTCTCGCGCTCACCCACGCCCCCTCCACCCGCCCCACCACCTCGTTATTGTGGCAGCCACTACTGAGGTAGCCTGAAGGGTGTGATGGTGGACAGGACCTGAGGATAGTTTTCAGTGTTTGTCTCTGAAGAGGGCAGAGAGGACATGGAGTACCAGTGCTTGGGATTGCACACAGGCATAAGAAAGAGGGAGAGCAGTGAGCATAAGTTTCCAGGCAAGATACGAAAACATAGGCCATGAGGTATGAGAGACAAGTGTTAATAGTACGCAAGGACGGCAGAGATAAGGAGAGAGCAACAAGTGTGCCAGGTCAACACAGGTCACAGAGACTCTATGACGCTGCCCCAGTGTTATCACAGAAATTCATCTTAAGTAAATGCATTTTGCAATAGAAATACTTGTCAACATCAAGAGTGAACACAGTGTAATTTTCAGACTTTGCAATGTTAAACTATGGGAGGAAGAAAACATTAATCATACAGATAGGTAACATCAGTCTTCAGGAGTTAAGGTCAGTATTGGCCAAGGTTCAGTTCAGTACCAACAGTACACTACCAGCGGCTAAGGGGCAGCCAGGTGCAGGGTATAAATACGTTTTCCTGCACCCAATACAACTCAATGAAGAATGGGGCAATTGAACAGAGGCTGCTTACAGGTAAGTAGCTGAGGCTTTGGGTGCCAGTCTCCAGGGGTTGATGCAAGCACTGGGCAAGGTCCAAAGCAACACCAACACTATTCCACCAACGGCACAGGGGTGGCAGGGTGTTGGATGCCCACACAGCGTTGGGTGCCCAATGTAAACCAATGGAGAAAGGAAAAATCAGAAAATGGCTGCAGACTCAGGTCAGGCCAGAGAACCAACAGGTGGAGAGGTTAGTTGCAATGCTCAGGGACATAGAGACATAGAGACACCTTTGCTCTACTTCACCAAGGCCCAGGGCCAGCGGGTGCAGGGGTGTCTTTTGATGTTGGAAACAGCTTACTGGAGCAAGTTGCGGTAGAGGGGGGTCTCTGTTCAGAGGCTGCAGGCGATGTCGAGGAGCCGGGAAGGGTCAACTCATGATGGACTTGGACTCTGGAGTGCTCGGGAACCTCACTAGGACTGGTGTACTACTTGGACTCGGATCGAAGGCGTCGGGTGCAGAGGTGGAACCAGGAGCAGGGTTTTGCGATTCTTCAGGTCACAGAGACCTTGAAGTTTGTTTCTGGTGAACAGGTCCACTGTTCTCGGGAGATCTTGATCTTTGTCGAAGGTAGACAGTCCTCCCAAGGTTTTGGAGGTCACTGGGCTTCAGCCCCAGCTGACTTCTGGTGCAGGATCATCGAGGGCTGCAGACAGGCCAGTAGGGCTGGGGAAAAGTCTGTAGTTCTCTGCAGTCTTCACTGCTGGTGCAACTCTGTGGGGTTCAGCTCTTCTTAGGTAATCAGAAACGGAGGTTCAGGGTCTGAGGATGCCACCTAAATACTAGATTTTGGGGCATTACAAGGGAGTGACAGGTAATGACCAATGGGCCCCTTACCCTACACCCTCTATTATGTCCTCCTCCTGTGAGAGGGAGACATAGACCTAGCTCTGATTGGATAAGTCCCATCATCTTCAAGATGGTGGGCACTGAAAAGTGTACTTCACCTCGCCTCCAGTATCTGAGAGTTGGTAAAGGAGGGCAAACCTCCTACTGTTGCTGAGTTTTTCCACCTGTTCTCCAGCCAAATGGGGGTGAGGACAGGAAGGGGGACCTGCTGCTTCTAGCAGGAGTGGCGGGGTCACGTTACAAAGGTGGCAGGGCCTTTGAAGCTCCCTGCCACAGATGGCTCTTCCTGACCAAGGGGAGATGTGAACAACTCCAGCCAGGAAAGGCATTGTTCTCAGCCTCTGAGTGCACAGGCACTCACCCCATGAGGTCAGACCACTGGCTGGTAGTAGCATGCAGGCTTAGGCCAGTCGGTGACCACACTAAGGGTTGGTAAATTTCAGGGGACCCTTCTAACCAGTCCTCTGTGTGCAATTTTTATAAATATGACACTAGAATCTGTGCAGGTTTATTTTGTTGAGATGTTTGGTACCAAACATCCCATACTTCAGTGAAACCATCATGGAGCTGTGGAACTCGTAATGAAGAGTGTTCAGTCCATGTAATTATTGGAGTTGCAAGAAAAACGGTGGCAATGAAAAGGCCATGGAAAGAATTGAATAAAAACGTTAGATGCTCCAGTAAAACCCAGGATATTGGTTGATTTAAGCACCACGACACTGGGGGGGATATGTACAATGAGGTGGCAGAGTGAGGCGTTAGCCGTCATGGCTTAACACCTCACTCTGCCACTTCAGAAATGCAAGGCTGCACCATATTTACAACGATATGGTGCAGCCTTGCGTTTCCCCCTGAGCTGGCGCCACACTTAGCAGTGTAGCGCCAACACAGGCACCCTTGCACCATAGTGCACGGGCAGGGCCGGACTGGGAACCAGAACCGGCCCTGGCAAAGTGCTCGGCCGGCCACCCCTCCCCCCAGGAGGGGAAGGGGGAGGGAGGGGGGGTGCCGCCGAGCACTTTGCAAGGGCCGGTTTTCTGCCGTTTTTGTTACAAGGCCGATTTTGCAGCTATACTGCAAAAAATGGCCCTGTAACAAAAGCGGCCTCCAGGGGCCCAAAATTAGCCCCCACCCGTGCGGCGCACCGGGTGATTGCCCGGTGCCCACTACGGCCAGTCCGGCCCTGTGCACGGGTATATGCATGCAGTGGAATATTGTTTATGTGTAGGAAGGTGTCCCTTCCTGCACATAAGCAATACTGAAATGCCACTTTGTCACTTTCATGTGTTCTGCCTAATGCTGCACATGAAAGTCACAAAATGGCACTTTATTTTACAGATCGTTGATGTATGGACCTTCCTGTACTTAAACAATCCATGGCATTTTGCTTTTTTCATGTGTGCTGCACAAGGCAGCACAAATGGAAAAAGCAATAACGAGGAGAAATAATGCATTTCTCCTCGTTTCGCCAACTTAAGACCAGGTTTTGCCTGGTCTTAATTTGGCACTGCCTCCTATATACGCTGCGCTTGTACATAGGGGCCAGCGTCAAAATCAATGAGTGTTGCGGTGAAACACCCACCGCAACACCCACTGCCCACTTCTTTCACACTAACCTTAGCATGAAAGGGGGCCTTAGTTACAAGGCAGTTTTAAGCCACATTAAGTGGCTTAATACTGCCTTGTAAATAATGTTAAGCCCCTATCGCCACCATAGCACAACGTCAATAAAAGTGACGTTGTGGTGGCGTTAAGGGCTTGTACATATGTGCAAACTGCTGGTTCTGCTTAGGCAAGACGCAGCATCTATCTCTCAACAGAATCAACCGGATGTGAATGATGGAGATAGGGAGGGGCGATTTTCTTGGAGGGAAGTCCTGCCAGGGGGTGGGCGAAAGAACACGTCAGGGAAATGTTTTCTTGTTGTCAGAGAAGAGACTTGGCAAATTTAAAGTATATGCTCAGCTGACGCCAGAAGATCTTTTAATATGACTTGGACCTGTTTCCAGAGTAAAGAGACCATTTGCAGATGCAGAAGTGACCTAGCGTTGGGTCCACTCCCCAAAGGGGGTCCACGCAATTTCAGGGAATCCTTGGGAAAGCATGAGCGAGCTCCTGCGACAAAACAGGCATGAAAACATGCACGCGCTGGAAATGCTAATGTGTTGTGCATTATTTATTGGGAAAGCCTCATCGCCTGGATGAAAAGGCGGATTTTGGCAAATCTCCTCTGTGTGTGCTACAAGGTTCTGTGTTTCTTCTAGCTCCCCGTCCTAGATGCCACTCAGAGGGGTGTAGTTGTGAAATCTGCTCCTCTGAAGACATCCTTCCCTCTTTATCTGCTTTCCTGGAGTCTTCAAACCACCTCCCTGTTTTCTCCTAATTTGTAAAGTGCCGTGTCAGCAATGTCCGTGGGTGCTGTAAATAACAGATCTTCAAAGCCATGTATTTACAGAACAGTAAACCCAGCCTGAACAAGTGGAAGAAGAATATTTCCAAGGCAGAAAATGAAAACTGCCATCAGAGTTTAGAATCTCTGGGGGCATCAGTTCTCTCATTTCACCGCATCTCTCCCTTTATCTTTGAGCAAACTAGACCAGACGTCATCAAAGAAGTCTGGATTGACCTGCTTGACCTTGTCACCATGATGTGGAGCACAAGGCTCTAAGCACAGTGACCAAGAGGACCCATTCTGACACAAGCGCCACACCCAGGGAGAGAAAACAGACAGAAAATGCACGCAGAATGCATAAGCGCGTGGTTCCGCGTCACTGGGGTTACCTCGGGCACCGTTCACATCACTTTGCTGCTCGCCTGTCCCATAACAGATGGAACCAAAATAGGGAATGTAGCTGATCCCCACTACAAAAGGAGCAGTGGTCCCACTGCTGCATCATGTGTCCTCTGGCGGCATCCTCTGACGCCTGATCAGGGGATGTAATTTCAGGCCCTTATTTATGAGGGCCTGCGCCGCCGTTGCATCACTTTTTTGTGATGCGGCGACGTGAAAAATGTGCCACGCTGTGCCCTATTTACAAAGAGATTTCACTGCGCATCTCCAAACAACTTGACTGCGTCACAATCCGTACGCCTGCTTCAAGCAGCGTAAGGAGTGATGCAGGGCCTTTTACATGGGACTCGCCCATGGTTAATGACATAATTGCTGGAGTTGCGTCAGTTTACTGACACACTCCAGCAATGCATCATTACTGCGCCACCAGACACATCGGGATTCCTGATGTATCTGGTCAATCTTTGTGACGTGGAGCGCAGTAGTGTCGCATGGATGGCGCTATGAAAAGTGATGTATTGCTGTTTTCTTAAATGAGGCCCTTAGTATCTAAGAAAAGTGTGCAAAGCTATAGGCACCCTAAGATCTCAGCGTGAACATTGCCTCCTGCGCCCTCCTCTGTTGAAAGACACCAGAGATTTAGGAGTTCATGGGTTAATTTAAGTGCATAAAGAGCAATACACCCTAAATAAAGGTGTATCAGTCTCTTGTAGGATGACAACCTCCAGGTTATTATAGACACTCATTACTGTCGAGTTCTGTTTTACACCCTAATGCATACTGCATTCTGGGTGTTGTAGTCTTGTGTTATTCCATTGAAGTAATTTGACAGTGTGTTAATGTCTGTGGGTGAAAAGTACAAGACTGGAGGTAGAGCCTGAATCAGAGCTGGACTGGGAACAGCAACCAGTCGTGGCAGATTGCTGCTCGACCAGCCCCTGGGAGCGGGGGGAGGTAGGTGGGGAGGGTGCTAGCAGGAAGCACCTCTCCAGCTTTTGTTACAGAGGGCTGTATTGCAATACTACTGCAAAACCGTCAGTGACAATACCGGCCTCCACGGGCACAAAACCAGCCCCCACCGCTCTGGCCCACTGGGGAAATGCCCGGTGCTCGCTACAGCCAGTCCGGCCCTGGCCTGAAGTTGGGTAGACACTATTGACCTGCATCATCTGTTGATTAAGAAAAAACATGGGTCTGGGTTTGTAATGTAAGCATCTGAAGGTCTGTCAGCCTCCTCATACTCATCGTAGAGCTATATAGCGTGAATGATCAACCTCTTGCTAAAACTTCCGGAAACCTGGGCTCCTCAATTTTACTGTCACCGGTCTTCGGACATCTTACATGTAGAGTTTGCATTGTGGTCCCTTTCTGAATATTTGGGGACATTAATGTTGCATATGACTGCATGACCACATGGCTAAAGGAATGGTGCTCGCTACCGCTACATAACAAGCCACGCGGCTTGTGGCCACTAGGCCCATACAATAAGACACATTGACCTGGACGATGCTTGGTCGGTGACTGGCCCATGCAGTAGGAAAAACAGCCACAGATCAGGGTGTGGACCTAAAGAAGGAATGCAGAACACAAAACTTTAAAATATCCCAAAAAAGGTTTCCAGAATTCCCTGACAAGCCCCTAAACAATGTCCTGCCGTGAAATGGAGGCTGGGTGTCCCTGAAAAAGCTGCGCGCACTATTCTGTAAGATCCAGACCAGAAAGATACTTTTCAGCTCCAATACACCAGTGTCTCACACAGTTCCAAAATATTCCGCCATTAGCGCCAATGGCCTGATCCGCAGTTATGTGTTTTTGTAATGGGGATCGATAAGGCAGAGAGGACAAGCGAGGAGCCCGGATGAGGGAACAGAACACTGGGAATCTAATTAGCTTTTATTACTGTTATAACTCATCTCACAGACCAGATGCTATTAAAAATAATGAATCTTTTATCTGTCAGATAATTATTTTTGCTTGGCAGCAGGGTGTTCATGCAGATATACAAATGTACGTCTGTAGATTGCATAGGAGGCGATTACAACCTTTCCTGAAATATCTGGAGAGACAGGGCTCTGGTCAGCGCAAGGCGCTAGACCCTACCGACCGGCCAGGCGCTATGTTTCAACTGGTACCTGAGTGAGAACAAGATGGGGAGAGATGCGGGAATGCCCCACTGGAGGCAGTGTTTATAGGCAAGTTAGCACAGGTGCCAGAGTGTACCCAGGGTGACAGGTTTCCCTCCCGCTTCTCTGCCTCGGTTGCTTGGTTGAGCACCAGTTATCTGAAGTTTGAGGAGGCCCCGTCTCTCTGGTCAGCTAGCTGGTGTATCATCAAGAGACCTGGGAGTATTTTTTTACCACAACCCCTCAAGCTCTGATAAAGTTAGTATTGTGTCATCCAACTGCTTCTTTTACACTCAGATGCTTCACAAGGTTGTCGTCCCGTTCCCATAGGCCACCCATACAGATGTTGTGTAGTCTGTTCTATTCTTTGCCATACTGATTATGGGAAATCACATTCCTGAGGGCCGTAATAATTTCTTCACACACAAATTGCACCTCTTTCAAAATGCGCAGCCATTGGGCCTCCCTTGGTCTTCCATTTCCTCACAACTCCTGCCCCCACATTGACTTCTTGTCCCAAGTGCACTGTTTTAAAAGCTCTCTGGGGCTTATTTACAAGCTCATTGCGCGGCCGGTGCGTCACTTTTTCCCATATTTAAAAGCGACGCACTGGGGGCGCAAGCGGCTTGTAAATAAGCCCCTCTGTATCTATAATTGAGCTCTTTTTAGTAGGTTTCCTTTTGCATCCATAGCCTCGTTTAGCGATACGTTCCTTGGAGACATACTTTCTGGGCTACTATACACTTTTTTCAAGTCTGAGCACTCACGAAACCTAGACAAGGTGGCCACTCAATTCTTATTTAGCAACTAAGCATTGGAATGCGCTTCCCTTGCGAGGTGAACTTAATCACGCTTGCTTCCTCCTACACTTTTTCCCTACATCTCCTTCTGTCTCTGTTTTCATTGCTCCGGCTCTGTGAAAGTTTCCTGTGTAATAAGTACTTTTCACATTAATTAATTAATTAAATAATTCATTCATTTATTCATTCAGTGTATCATGACTACCTGGGAGATAATGTTATGATCCAGACATGTGGCCATTTGCGAACTCATTTTATCTCAGTGGCAGCAGCACGTAGACGTGTGCTGCCATTAAGATTTTGCTTCAGTCAATTACCACATTCGTAGGTAGTGATTTACATGGTCTCAAATCCGGCGTACTTTTTGTCTCTTCTTTGGCTGACTTATATTTGAAAAGTACCACTAAGGGGCATATTATTAAGCCTTTTATCGCCGTGTTAGCGGCACTTTCCTGCCGTTAATGCGTTTTTTTTAATCGCCCTATTATCAAGCTGTCGCTAACAGGCGTTAGCGACAGCTTTCCGGCGATAGCAGCTGGTTTTTCTATCGCCTTCATGCCAGCGATATTCATCGCTAATGACATGCAAGGTTGGCGTTCCTTCTCTAAATTTCTCAAAAACACCCGCTAACCGCACTACGCCCTATTAGCAAGGATCGCCCAGATCCGCGAAGCGATAAAAAAAGTTGCGCTAAGGTCCATTAGCTGCAGGAACTTAAGACCAGAAAATAGCTGGTCTTAAACATGGGGATAAGTCTTGGGCCCACATCTATGCATGTTTTTGGTGCTGAGCAGCGCTGCAAGCAATGTTGCAGAGCTGCCCTGTGACAAAAATACAGTGCAGGAATGCGCACCATCAATGAGTTAGTGAGCATTCCTGTGCCCCAGTCATGAAAAGTGTTGCTGCGCTGCCACAAGACAGCGTTGCAACACGTCTCACTACGCCCTTCTTGCGACAGCATGGATGTGCTGTAATCACTGGACAGCGCTCCATGACGCAAGTAATGACAGATACGTCAGGAATTCTGACGCATCTGCCTGCGCTAAGGTCACGCATTGCTGCAGTCGTGTCAAAACCATGGCACAATTCCAGCAATGCATGGGGCGAGCCTATCCCTGTGGCACTACCTCACCCTCAGGCCTGCCATCGGGCAGGCAGAAGGTACTGACGCAGTGCTGTTCATGAGGGGTGCCCGAATGTCAGCGCTGGTGGAGATCCATCGGTGGTGGTTGCGCGCTGCGGTGTCATCGTTTGGAAGCATTGGTGGAGTGTTGGTGCGGAGGGAGTTGACGAGATGCTCTTTGGTGGCTTTGATCCAGCTGCGAGGGGGTGCGATGATGGCGGTGGCATTCGGTGGGCAAGGTGAAGACGTGATGTTACCAATGATGGTCGGTCCAGGAGAGTCTGGTGTTGTGGCTGCAGTTGAAGTTCACGCTGGCGGAGGTGACGTGCTCGACCATGTGTCCTGATATGTGGCTTGTTGCAGTGACTTACTGCTTGCATCTGATGTAGGGGACCTTTCCCGTGAGGGGGTAATGTTCTGGTCACTGGGGTTGTCCAGGTGGAACTTGTGTTCACCGAGTAGGATGTCGTCGGTGGATGGGAGATCCTGAAGTGCAATGAGGTCTGCAATGGTATTGGAGAATGGTAGGCCATGGCCCGGGGGACCTGCACATGAGGGTGCCGCAGAGGATGTTCTTGGGCCTGGTCCGGATCTTGGAGTTGACGTGGTCCATGGTCACCATTGGGTCATTAGAGTGTGAGGTCAGTCGGAGTGTGCTTTTGTAGGTGATTGCAATGCCTCCTCCCTGACGGTCTGGGTGCTCCTTGTGGTTGATACTGCAGCCGTCAGTGATGGTGATGGTGATGTCCGGTCTGGAGCAGAGGTTGGTCCTGGCAGGGGAGGTGGTGGCCAGGGTTGACGGCAAGGAGGCTGCTGGCGTTGTATCGGTGGAGTGTCCAAAAGGAATGCTCCTTGGTGCTGGGCGCGGTCCAGGGGCAGACGAATGCAAACGGCATAGCCTATGGGCTGCCTTTGGCAAGGAAGATGGCCATTACAATGCAGGCAGTACGTCGTTAACAACTCAAATCTGACAACGCAGGTGCCTTAACATTGCATTTGAATACAATGCATTGTGAGGTCAGTAATGGGTTAATTTAAAGTTTTTCGGGTGGGTATGGGTTTCGGATGTAAAAAATTAAAATTGGGGTGTGTTTTGGGTTAAAATATTAAAATTGGGGGGTATTTTGGGGTAAAATATGAAAAATTGGGTGTTATTTGGGGTAAAATAAGAAAATGGGGTGTGTTTTGGGGTAAAATATAAAAATGGGGTGTTCTTTGGGGTATAATATCAAAAATGGTGTTTGTGTGTGTGTGTGGTGGGGGTGGGGTCTTCAAAGTGACGAGGGCCTGTTGCTCAATTAGCTGATACTGGGGAGGGTCCCTTTTCCGTCTTCACATGTCCAGATCTCAACTGACTCCACTGGGTCAATTACACATGCTTAGGTATTAATATAAAAAAAAAAACAAAGACAGGAATCAAGAACCCTGCCTAGATATGTTTTCGCCTGTTAGATTAGTTTATACAGAACACAACAAATGGAAAAACCACAAAAATACACTGGCTGTCCACTAAGAAAAGCGTATTTTGAGGTAGAGATTCACATTAGCCAAATGTCTATCAATATTTACCGTCGCCAGGCACATAAACACCAGCCACATGCCTGGGCAGCTGTGGGGAGGGGGCTGGGGGGACATGATATTTTGAATGATCCACATGTTTTTCTTTCTTGGATGGTGCCTCCATTTTCATATTTGCCGAGGACATTCTCAGAGCTGGCCATGGGACTTTAAATCCTTTCATTTTAAAAACATGAGCCTTGGGTTCTGGCTGCTGTTTAGGGGTGACATCAAGTCGACACCCATATCCTGATCTTGGAGAAGATCTGGGGTTGCTGGTGAAGTGGAGAGACAAGTGGCTGCACGAGTTTGGTGGCGTCATGAAGCTGGGTGGAGGTGATTTAAGTTCAATGGACTTTGGAACAGCTGAGTAATGGTGATAAATGTGCCTGAGTTGTGTGGTGGGTGGAGGTAGGTGAAGTTAGGTTACGTTGGGTGGAGATTGGTCGGGGTGACCTTAAGTGGTGCGGTGAAGATAAGTGGTGGGGTGAAGCTGGGTGATGGGCTGGAGTTTGGTGTTAGGATGGAGTTTGGTGGTAGGGTCGAGTTGGATGGTAGGGTAGGGGTTGGTGGTTGTAGTAGGTTGGACTTCAGTGGTGTGGGGTTTGGTGAAGTTGAATGATGGGGTGGAGTTTGGTGGTGGGATGAATCAAGATCATGAACTGGGGTGGGTTGCAGGGTAGAGGTGAGTGATGGTGTTAGTTTGACTTTAATCCTTTTTGTTTGAGCTTCTGTGCTGTGAAGTTGTAGGGTGGGGTTGGGAGATCATGGGTGGTGTTGTTGACCTGAGAGTAGGGTGAACCAGGGAGGCGTGATAGAATTCTGTGTACTTGAGAGGTTTAAGTAAATGTGGGTATGTTTCCTTAGAGTTGGTCTGTGGGATGGAGTTGTGTCGCAGGGTAGAATTGAGGGAATTGTGCTGGAGTTTGGTGGTAGTGGGTAAAAACTCACCTTGCATGTTGCTATCAGGCAGGTGCCCCCCAGGCTGCTCCTCTCGGGAGATTCCCAGTGAGTCCACCTCAAACTTGGGTAGCATCCCGGGTCCGTCCGGGAAAGTGGCACCTGTATAGACAGAGTGGGCGTTAATGCAACAGAAAAAACAAACACTACCATTAAGCACAAAGATCATTTATCAGAGTCTGGGCAGCCAAGTAAACAAAAAACCCACCTTAATTCCCAGAAAAATATTGTGACGCAAAGTGTAGTGTAAGTGACATAGAAAATTAATAAACCACCCCAGCAACCACATACCCCATCGTCACTGCCAGATCGGGGGATTATTGCACATAATATCACTATCACCCCAGCAGTCACTGACTGCATCACAGCCGGAGCCACACACGCCACCGCAACACTCACAGACAATACCATCTCAGGAAGATCAGGTGTTCAACTTACAGCCGACCAGCAAAAACTACCCAGCACTTTTTGAAAACTTCATCGCAGCTACCAGGGGCGTTACAGGCGAGAAAACCAGCAAGCACCATAATAAATAACGACGTCGCCGCTGGGGCTGCTGAGGTGCGTGGGGGTTGGGGAAAGGGTGGGGGGCGAGGTGGAGATAGATTTGGCACAAGAAATTAACCAACTCGACACCACAGCCTATGCATAATTACGCTACCATAGGGGAAATAAAAAATACGTGGCCCGTAAAACCAACACACTAACACAAAAACTTACATAAATAATGGATTTAAAGGGAGAGGTTATTGCTTGTCAGTAGGTGCAGTGCTTAATTTCAGCCGGTGCTTTCCGGTGTTCGGCACCTGCACTTAATTGCCAGCACCGGAACTTGGAACAGCTGCTCATTTAAAGATGAGCAGGAGAACAGTAATTTAATAATTCAATACATATTTAAAACAACTACTACCAGCCACCCAAACCATTTTAAAGCCTGGGGGCCTTGAACAGTCTGAATTCTCACACTTGTAGCAGTGTGATGGTTAGTAGTTGTGTAAGTTCTGTTATTGGCAGCACTGGCACTGGCAATGTGTGATGCAAACTGCGGAGGCCTCATCACGAAGGCCCCGGCACTTATTTGTTTACAAATTAAGCACTGAGTAGGTGCCATAAAAGAATCTGGAACACCACCCGCGGAAACAGTGACAGAGAAAATGAAGAAGGCCCGGCGCAAACAATAACAGACTCAAACAATACACAAAACAGATCCAAACTCAGCATGGGCCGTAGGGCGCACAGCCCTAGTGCACACTGATCCACACAACTGGAATTATAGTTAGATCAAGCGCTGGAAAGCGTTATGGCAGTATACGCTTACTCAAAGAAGCTATACACATGCCCGTAACATAAAATAAGTCCTAGACCAGAAACGAAACTGTGACACTCGCGTGTTGGCGAGTGCGACCACTCACGGCTCAAGGGCGCTCAGAAAAGGTATTTTTATTTGGAGGCGCAGGGAATCCACATACACAGCGCCCAGCGTGTGCAAATAATTTAACCCAGGTGGCAGACATTACAGGGGCGTTAATAAACTAAAAAAAAACTGCCAACCACAACGAACAATTAATGAGAATAAGGCAGCGTTAAGGAGACAGTGGCGTGTAGGCGCCCGTACCCAAAATAGCCAAAGAGGGAACAATTACATTCCACCAGCATAAGACACCAGGATCGAAGCGAGCACGAGGGGGTGGGGTGGGGGGGAGATACCTAAATATGAAATCTGACACTGGCTGCCTCTCTTACAAAGTCGACCATCTAAAGCGCCCCATGCCACCCTAAGCAAATTCTCTCTCCAAAGTCTCTATACCCGAAAAGCCAAACCACTGCCCACCAACCACAGACAAACCAGGCTTTACTGGAGAGGGGAAAGGTAAGGACAACAGCCAAGGGGGGCACGGGGTGAGCCCACGAACTGCCCTTTACCAAACTAAGGGGCATATCATCAACAACGAGCGATAAATATTGCTAAACGCGTCTAGCGCATTTTACATTATCGCCGTATCACATCGCCATGTTAGCGGCGTATTTGCAATGATTTGCTAACAGGCGATGTGAAATCCAGTGATATACAGGGATTGTCATCAATATCGCATGAAAACCAGCGATGTTAGAACAGCGCTGAAGAAAATGTTGTAAATGGGGAGAAGTGGATGTAACCAAACAATCCACCTCCCATTATGTACATGGCTAAGTTGAGAATTTAGCAAACGTTAGTATTAGGCGATATCAGCGCGGAGTTTTCATCGTTAAGCTTTTTCTGGGACGGCCCGTAAATACGTTGATGTACGGTTAGCGATCATTTTCCTGTTGTTTCCTGAAAGGAACGCCTACTTTGCATCTCATTAGCGATGCAAAGCGTGGCGTTTGAAAAATGGCTGCTAACATGCGCTAATGCATGTTAGCGCCGCCTTGTTAATAGAGCGATGTAATTTTCGCCGCTTTTTTGGCTTTTAAAGCCAAAAAGCGGTGTAATGACCCTTAATAATATGCCCCTCAAAACATTGTGGGGGACGTTCTTTGGAGACAACTGGGCAGAGACAAGCCACACTCTCTGCCAAGACCTAATCCCAGCTAAAGTTGACATTACCACAGCTGCTGGACAGGGTTGGCGGTTGGAGATGGCATTGAAAAATTGGTAAACAGCCCATCCATTTCCCCCCAATGTGGGGGGGGGGGGTAATATTATCACAACCCGAGCAGGCACTGGGTGAGAATAGAAGGACAAACCCCTCCCACACACACACACCCGTAGCACACTCCACAGCTGTCGTCTATACCACCACATGGTGGGCACAGTCAGTAAGCACGGGCACTGCGAGCTTCAAACTCCGGGGGATATTATCAGGAAAAGGCGATAATTATCGCTAACTGCAGTTAGTGCGCCTTTTCTTATCAGTGTCCTGCTAATTTTATCGCCGGACATTTTAGCCAGTGAGAGAAGCTATCGCCTGTTAGCGGCGTGTTGGTAATACGCCGCTAACGCGGCGATAGTTTCCCGCAGTAGATGGCGATAAGAAAAGGCGCGTTAACTGCGGTTAGCTATAATTATCGCCTTTTCTTGATAATATCCCCCTAAGAATGCTGGTGCAACCTGTGACTGGCCAAGATGAAGCATTTCTCATACCACATCATATTTCAGACAGATTGCACCTAATCTGGTGCAACCCATATAAAATACTTCAACATGGCAGCAATAAGTACAGCATAATCTAGTACTTTGGGAAACATCGTTGTTGATGCATTTCATTCAAAAATGGTGATTCTTAACTGATAGCTTTAGTCTTAAATCACAAACCTGAGAAACATATTATGGCCAACCCAAATTAGCTGTATAACAATGCCCTCCGTCGAGCCAAGAAACATAGCCGAAGTCTATTCCTGGCAGGGGACACAACTTTGGCCAAAGGAACCATTTTTAATTTTCTAATGTAAGGTGCTGGTTTAATCTGAAAAAGTTCAAGTGGATTTGTGGCATCCCATAGTGGTGATGATAAGAGTAAATATCTGGTTGTCACAAGCTTCTTAGAGGGGTATGTATTAACTATGTGCTACCAAGAACCATTGCTACCTTCAGGCTCACATCTGAAAATTCTCTATGAAGTCTTTGCTGAGATTATTATGGTCCCTGCATCAAACAAAGGAAACAACTGTGATTTAAAATATTCATCCTGCAGGAACCATGAGTGGCTTAGGATCAGCTTTCTCAAATGGAAGGTTAGCGTGGAAGAGATAATGATGAACAGCTCGGTGAGCCATGGGATGTTTCTTTTAAGTACATGACTAGCCTAGGTGTTAGTAGGACCAGTTGAGACTTGGGGGCATATCAACAACAACCGGCGATAATTATCGCTCAGCGCTCTTAGCGTGAGGATAATTATCGCCGGCTAGCGTGAATTTTTATTGCTGAGATAGCGTGCTATTAGCAACGCTTATCTCAATAGCGATAAAAATCTACACGCTAACAGGCTAACGTGAGATTATCGCTGGAAACCCAGCGATAATCTCACGTTACCTTGTTGATAGGGACAGGCAAATTTAGCCATGATATCCTCCTTCCATAGGATATCATGGCTAAGTCTGAAAATTAGCAGACGTAAAAAAGCAGCGTTAACCGCGGTTAGCGCTGCTTTTTTTGTCTCTAACAGGGTTAGCGACATTCTTGATAATAGGAGAAATGTCGCTTAGCGACATTTCTCCTATTATTTTACTCTGGAACGCCCCCTTTGCATCTCATTAGAGATGGAAGGGGAAGCGTAGAGTAAAAGGGTGCTAACATGCAAATTTGCATGTTAGCACCCTGTTGTTGATAGGGTGCTAGTTTTATCTCTGCTTTTTGGGCTTTTAAAGCCAAAAAAGCAGAGATGAAGCCCTTGTTGATATGCCCCATAACTCTCAATAAATAAAGTATACAAAGTATAAAACGGTATAGCATAGTATATCAGTATAAAATAGCATAGTATACTATAGTATGTTAAGTAAAAAGTCTGGGCCTGGACCATTTGGGAGACCAGGTGGTTGCACGTGAGTTGCCTTCTTTAGTGCCACTAGCATCTCCAGTCTTGATTGGCCATGACAGCATTCCTGGCACTCGCTCCCTATCATCGATAGGTCACCGAGGTTACTCGGCGATGAGAACTTTTGTTTAATTATATGCATTAAATCCACTCATGCAGCAGGATGAAAAGTTAAATACATATTCCTAATGAATGTTTTTAAAAGAGCAATCAACTATCCTCTAAAGGTACTGGATCATTGTTCAAAGATCTTGGACCCGTCTAGAATTCACTGCCACCCTCCAGTCCCTTCAGAACCCACTTTTGATGGACTCTTCTAAGCTCGTCTTGGGCCACTTCCTAATCAACACTAAGGGGCTTATTTATGAGAGTCTTGGGCCACTGGAGCGAAACCTCCCAGCCATATCTATGGGGACACTCAAAACCACTATGCATGGCTTTGCAAAGCCTCATAGATATGGAGTAAGGCAAGGCAGCAAAAATCGCTGTGTTGCCTTACTATGCGCTCGGGAGGAGTTCCATGGGCGTTGCGGTGGGTTTTCCTACAACACCCATGGATTTTGATGATTCTCCAGATTTAATTAATCAAGTAAAATTGGAGCAGCGCCAAAACCTTACGCCTCCCTAGGGCGCATAACGAGGAGAATTTCTTTTATTTCTCCTCATTTTTTCCTCTTTCAATGTGTGCTGCACTCTGCGCTCTGAAAAAGAAAATGCCTCTCGGGATTGTTTTTGTGCAGAAAAGTGCCCCTCTCTGCGCAAAAACAATTTTGCATGCAATGGAGGAACTCTTAATCCACGGGGCAAGGGTCCCTGCGTTGGAGCTAGGCAGCAAATTGTGCACCAGCGCAGGGGAAAAGGTCAGGAATGCACTGTATTTCAAATATATGGTGCGTTCCTGCCCTTTCACATTGGGTAGGACAGCGCAGCAAGAAGAGTTGTGGTGCTGCCCTTCGCCAATTCCTCATAAATGAGGCCTTGTCTCTCCATCCTCGTTTGTGCCTCATTAGTCAAGTCTAATGCCAACTTCTGACCACATCTTGCTCAGAATGACTGCATAACTTGATAAGAGCCACCACAACTTGGTTTTAGTTTGCATCTGTGCCTCAATTAACTTGTTCTCTAACTTTCTTCACCACCCACTACCCACTAGACACGATCACTCTTGCCCGCCAATGACACTACCCCTGAATCACTCGTGCCACCATTTTTGTGAGAAGGCAAATGCAAACCGATTTCAGTAGGAGGAAAGCGCAGACCCTAGACCACACTGATAACTGCAAGCACGCAACTCATGTGCATATGCAAGGATTAAGAAGGTTAGAAGGATAGGGACGCAGTTACCATAGAGACTGACAGGATAACAGGCATGATGAAGAATCAGTGGAAGACTACAGAAGGGATTATGGTTCCCTAGTTAGGAAACATGGAATCTTCAAAAGACCAGGAATTATCAGATTAGGAAAAGACTAAGAATGGTGTTGTGTTTCTTGATGTTTTCAGAGCCATCTCTTCTGGGTCACCGAGCGTCATTTCCGTGAGAGATGTAACAGAGGTCATGCATAACTATGAGTTGGAGGTGGTAACTTTTCCTAGCAACTTTTGCATTAGCTAAATTTACTCACAGCAGGATGTAGCCTGATGGCTAGAGCAGTCAACCTTGAAGCTGGGGAACTGGGTTCGAGTCTCATCAGGGACGCTCAACATTCTGTGATTCTGGGCAAATCACTTAATCTCTCAGCGCCTAACAATAATGAATGTGTCCATCAGTAAGGAAACTGGTGCTCATGTAAAGCGCTCTGATACCTGATATTTTCGGGTTGAGTTCGTGCTATATAAAACTATAAAAAGAAAAAAAGAGCACACCTGGACTTTAGCATACGGACCCACCTTTGTTATTTGCTTCTTTTCCATACCCCTCGGTTGTAGGATACCTTTTCCCTCACCTTGACTGAAAGTGTTCAGCTCCTACATGTCCCACTTTTAATGCACATAGTGTGTGCATTAGCTTGGGAATTCTCTGGTAACAGAAACTTTGGGTGAGTGTCTGGAGGTTGGTTCTTAGTCAGGTACTGAGATCTTTACTACTTGTATAGGTTAAAACATTGGCATAGTTTCCTTTATCTATGGCATTATCCCGCAAAGCCGTTTTTACCTTACTCGCTATGTACCTTCTGGATTTCCTCAAGGGCATTACTTGGACGTTAAAAATTGTACAAACACATTGACAGAACAAACCCTTTCATCTGAGAGGGTGGGACGATACCAGAATTGATTTCTCTCTCTCCCGTTCCCATTTGTATCCCTTGAGGTCTCTGTTGGTATCTGAGTGCACACAGGCACTGCCAAAATGAACAACGATGTCGTGTTGACATCAGGTATCATTGTTAATCGCAGTCCTGACACCATACATAAAGTATTGAAATAGCAAAAACATCTCACTACAATTACATCATTTACTCCTTCCACACCTATCTCAACGACTACCTCACACAGTCAGCTCACTGCCCTCTCCCATGGGATGACAGTTCAGTGTAACCTCTACTTTAATGGATTTGCTGCTTTCTTCTCCTCAAAAATCTTGTCACTAACGTCCTCAAAACACTCTCCTCTGCTCCCTGCACAATCACACTCACCCTGCCTCCTTCCCTAGACTCCTAGCAATATGCAAGGAGGAAAACTCTACTAGTGAATCAGGCAAAGTCAAGTACTACACAGTTGGACTGTTTTCCAGCTGCTTGATTTTCTGCCCAGTGACGTAGTGGGGGTGGTGAGGGTTGTAGGTGACTGGACATTTGCTGGAGTTCATGAGGGGTCAAACTCTGGGGAGAGTGTGCTCTCTCGGACACAAGAACCTGATCGGACGAAGAGGCAGGACCATTGGTAATATTAAATATGTCATAAATAGAAGTACAGTGGGTTCCCGAGGAGCATTTCTCTCCCACCATCATGCTCTCCTCTGTTTTATGTCTTTTTTCGCTTTCTATGAAGTGCATCTATTGCAATAAATGAGGTTTGGTGTTTGTAGGAGCAGCAGGAGCGGGCAGGAGATTCCGGAGAATACTGAATCTATCTTGAATACAAAGCTGGTCCCACCGAAAGCAACATATTGGGCATGTTAACCAATAGTCTACTAGATATAAAATGCAGCCAAGCATGTGTATGCAGTATACCACTCGAGTCCCATTTTAGAAAATGTTTTGTGTGCAAAAACACAACATTCAAAAGAACAAAAAGACAAAGCAAATATTTATATTAAAATAAATGAGGTCTGACAAGCACAACTGTGTCACATAATTCTGTCATCTCACTCCAGGTTCCTTTTTCCACTGGTGTCAGCCCTCAATGTTGCTCCCTCCCTCCATCTTTCTGCCTAAACATTGTTGCTCCTCAGCCTCTAGCTCAGGGTTTATCCACCACAAGGTAAGAGGGCGTGTCTTTAAGGGGCTGCAATACTTTTGGGTGCAGCAGCCAGTATGGCAAAGCTGCCAAGTTATCACCTTATGTGTCACATGTCAGTGCCTGCAGCATGTCTACGTGTGACACTTCCAAGTCTAATGGGTGACTGGCATTTTATAACATGCTTATGTTCACGTAATGTTGCTCATTTTAGAAATACCCATGTTTTTTATCTAAAAATGGCATACAAATCCTTTATTACTGTGCCTAAGTCACCACTTTCCTTGGAAACATGCTGGCTTTGTGCACTTTAAAAACAAGTGCATTTTACTGGAGCAAATCCCAGCTCATACTCATTGTGTTTGTGCCTAGGCATACTCACATGAGGCACAACTTGTACCCAGCAACCACGCTGCAAGTTATCACCCGCTTAACCTAAACCCCCATGGGTATTTCCTGAAACCACTTCCAGACTTTGGATCAATATCTGCTACAGTACGCCTACACACCATCCACATATACATTGTCATATTCTTCCATAGTAAACAATTGCTGTGTGCCAACATCTGCCAAAAAAGCATCTTTTAGGAAAACATCTGCACCAGCTGGAGGTCCCTACTTCATCTCACCACACTTCTAGACGCTTGGTGGTCCTAAAACTCCACTTTCCTGACCCAGTGTCATGTGCATGCATTTCTGTGTACAATAGTGAGGTATTAGAAGGCTGCCTATGTTGGATGAAATACAAGTGCCAGGAAGAACAGGTGGAATTTAATGCACCCGATAAAATCTGATACCCCTGGGGTTGGAGCTTATCAGGTGTAATGCATTCCACCTATCACACATACTGCACGTGGAAATGGGGCATAACATGAATATTTTGGTGCTTTGAGTATCAATATCCACGTCTCAGTATTCACTGTGACTTTTTCCCTGTTACATTTTGGCTGGGTGCAGACTTTATTTCTCTCAGTTATTATCAGGTGCAATAAATGCCGCACAACTCATAATTTCGATCAAAGAGGTGTCGGAATTTACCAGGGCACTTGAAATCAGGCCTTCCTGAGTGTTTGCAAATACTCCCACGTGTGCTCAATTCACCTACTTCACAATGCTTCCAGTAAGGCTGCGTACAGCACACATTCAAATCTGACCCGATTAGCTTTGGTAATGTTTGTTTGTATTGGGAGACGAACAACATATCACCACCTTGTGTTCCAGAAGGATAAAAAAAACTTGGGATCATATTAACAATGAAATGTCGGAGCGCGGAGCTGTGCCAAATCTGGCAGCGCCGCACTCTGACATTGCCAAAACACAGGGATGTGCGGTATTTACATTCATAGGGCGCCCCCTGTGTTTTCCCTAGCGCAAAAATTAGCTGCCTAGCGCCAAGGCAGGCGCCCTTGCCCCATAGTGCAAGGGTGCCTGTGTTGCAGGGAATTATTATTTATGTACAGGAAGGTTTCACTTCCAGCACATAAACAATACGTAATGGTGATTTGTTACTTCTATAGCACACAATGAAGAAGCAAATCATCATTATTTAATGATTGTTTATGTGCAGGAAGGGACACCTTCCTGCACATAAACAATCACTCATGGCGTTTTGCTCTTTCTATGTGTGCTGCTGGATGCAGCATGCATAGAAAAAGCAAAAATGAGGAGAAATAAAAGTATTTCTCCTCGTGCACCATTCTAACGTCTGCTGTTGCATGACATTCGTTTTTGGCACTGCCTCAGGTGAACACATTCTTGTGAATCTGGGGCAGCGTCAAAAAGCAATGGGTGTTGCGGTCGAACGCCCACAGCAACACCCATTGTAGCTCCTTTCTCGCTAAGCGATGCATGTCAAGGGGCCATATTTACAAGGTAGTATTATACCACAACAAGTGGCTTAACGCAGCTTTGCAAATATTGAGAAGAGCATAGCGCCACCAGAACATCGCTAAAAGTAATGTTCTGGTGGGCTATCGTCTTGTAAATATACCCCTTAGATTTTTGCTTCTTAGCTTTTTTTCTGAATCGCACTCGCAAACTGCAGATAGTTGGCAATATAACTGACAGTGGGCCTTATTTAGATGTTGGTGGACGGGTAACTTCCTCACAACGTCGATGGATATCCAGTCCGCCGAATTATAAATCCCATAGGATATAATGGGATTTATGTTTTGGCAGATGAGATATCTGTCACTGTTGTGACAGAGTAATCCATCCGCCAAGATCTAAACCTGGCCCAGGGTCTGGTTTCAACACACTAGGAGCAAGGCTCCGAGGCTAGTTTGCCCTCCCTTGGTTCTTTTTTCCAAACTACCAGAACCTAACCGCCTGCTTTAGATTTTGGGGAATATGGGACACTTGCTAAAAATGGGCTGATGTCCATCCCGTACAAATATCCTTACACTCTAAATAAGGCGGGCAGTACAGCTGCCATTTTCTTGGAGGATGTCTCGCACCCACCAAAACTCAAAATCAGACTCAGGAGCACAATTAAGAATTTGATGATAAATGAAATTCTTGAAATTTCTTGAAATCTTTTTAAATACAAAGCAAAATCCACTGTTGCCTCCACAATAGAGTAGCTCCAATGGATAAAAGTCAGATGGTAATTTGCACAGCTTATGTATGGTTTCAGTTCAGTTGCCATTGGACTCTGGATCAGGCCCTTTGCTCCCTCCAAAGCCCTGCTGTGTGATGAAACCCTCATGCTAGGTGGATAAAATACTGTTTAAATCAACTGGTAAGTCAGGTTGGGGCATATTATCAAGGACGGCGTTAAGAATTATCGCCGGTTTAGCCGCAGAAAACTGCCGCTAAAGTGGCGATAATGGGCTTGATAATATGACCTTGAGAAGTCCAATAGAAGCCCATGTTCTGGTGTGAACAAGGGCTTCTATTGGAATTCTCCAGGGCTTATTATAATATCAAGCCCATTATCGCCGCATTAGCGGCAGTGTTCTGCCGCTAAACCGGCGATAATTTTTAACGCCGTCCTTGATAATATGCCCCCATGTTCCTACTCGATAGTTTACATTTCAGATTGGCATCCAATGAATTATAATATTCTTAACTATATTAAAATATTTATACCATCTCATCCTGCATTAATTTTCACATCATCCTGCACCAATTGTGTATAGCTTAGGAACGTTTATAATATATTCTAGCCCAAGATGTACTTTTTATTCATTGATTGCTTCGTGCCGTGGGTTGCAGGTCGTGGACACCGCCCCTAATTTATGGGGATCAAGACTTGTTTTTCGTCTGCAGACTTTGTCCCAGGGCAGGACAGAACAATGGGGAAAAGGGCGAAAGAAGGTGGAAGAGAGATATCGCAAAGCAGTGAAGAACAGAGACAGCAAGGACGAAGCAGAGCATGCCAGAGAGCCATGCACAGACAGGAGGTGCAGGGTGATTAACGCCAGATGCTCGAGAGGGAATACAGAGTAGGAAGCCCTGCTCTTCAGCAACCTCAGCACTTGACAGAGGCTGCTGCTGGCTCCTGCGAAGAACTTGACGCCCTTGCACTTATTTTATTTTATTATTTTTACAAATTGAGGTCTGCTTTTGTTGCTTTAGCTGAATAGGTCTTGGTACTTTTGGGTTTGTCCACCATTATGAAAAGAAAACTTCTGTTCAGCCAAACATCTCAAACACTGTATACAGACCCCCTTCAGTTAATTCCACGCTTCTTCCTGACAATGAAAGTGTCATTTTGGCTTCACTTCTGATTCTGACACCATCTACGCCTCACCCATCCTTCCTCGAGCTGATGGCCGAAAACATCCGTTACCCTCCACATGCAGAAAGATGTCATATCTAAGGACTCTCTCAATGTTTGCCTCTAGAGGCAGGACATTAAGTGCAGGCGGGTGCCGATGTTCCTGTTGTCTTTGAGTGCACGAGGTAATGGACTGCCTTTTCTTCTTCTCACACCAGCTGTTCTATTGTATTTTGCTATGACAGGAAATATGAAGCCAGCATGAATCCTACTGCTTTCTGTTCTGATTTCTTTATTATAATGGTTGTTATAGAAATGCCTCCTCTTCACACATCGGCCTGTGCTCCTGATACAAGAAGCACTGGTGTGCACAGTGGCTCTTGTGAGATGATTCAGAGGATAATAAGATAATTCCGCAATACGAGGTCATGGCGAAACCACTAAGATGGGTGAGATAAATATTTTGAGACGTGGGATTCAGGCATACACAGCGTGAAGAGAGCGACATTCACTGCCCCAGAGGGAGGGCCCATGCAGGGTAAATGGCACTACAGTGATATACCTATGACGTGCACGGTCAACCCCCCGTCAGCCTTAAAATGTACAGATCTCGCGGCTTTATTAAGCTGGGCAACGCATTAGCAATTTTCAGAGCATTTACTGGAGAAATCCGATTTCCAACACCAGTGGCTTTCACGTGTCCTGTCAGTGGGGAGAGCGGGGCGCCCGAGCACATCATTCTTCTCCCACTCAAAGTCCATGTATGCTGGATCCAGCCTGGAGATCTGTGACCTATGTCCTGATGTGAATGACCACTGTGCATGATGCAATGATGCATAGTCCACTGCTTTCATCAATCAGTGCCACCCTGGACAATGGTACCCTGCTTTGATTGACCTGTGCGCACCGTACATTGCTGCGTTGTGCACAAAGCGATTACAGTAGCCTGGCACCCAGCATGCTGTGAACCAATCACGACTCCTTCCGCTAAGAAGACCAGGGTCTCCGCTTAACGCAAGCAATTCCACCATAGACAAAATGCATCCCCTTTGCATTACCCTCAAATTTCAACCTTGTCTTTGCCTGTCTGTGGCCATTGGTTTTCTAATGCACTCTTGTTCAGCCGTGGTACAATTCATTGCTCCTGAAATTCAAACCAACCTTTCCACATTCACTCTTTCTATATTTCCCCATTGACAGCCAAGCACACCCCTTCAGCCAATCACATTTACCCTGACTAAACACCGGATGCACCCTTGAATTCAACAACCACCGCCCATTTGCCGAAAGTGTCTCGCTCAGCTGATGGACTGTCAATCCAGTTGCAAAATGACTGGCTCCATCACTGGCCAGTTGAACTCTCCATCCCAACTCTTCAGCGCCATCACTGAAGCCTTGGTAGACACTTCTGCTCTCCACAATGACCACGCCACCTCCGCTTGCCTGCCAGACCCAGCCTCAGACAGAGCCTGCTACGGCCCATGTCCCTAGATCGGGCACATTGTTGCTACAGTCCCTACATCATTCAATGTACATAAGGTATGGTCATCCTCTATGGAACTTCACAATAGAAAAACCTTAAATTTTAATTAAAGAACATTGAGGCCTAGACGTACCAAGATTTGTGCAAAGCAATGATCCCTGATAATCGGCTGTGTTGCGTAGTGCTACAAATGAGGTTTTTGCATGATTTAGTCTTGCACTATGGTGCAACGGCTTGTGAATTGTGTCTTCAGGGACTTTCATACTAGAGGAACCTTCTCTATTCTAAATAGCTTGCTCTAGTTGAGCGACCAGGAGTCAATCAGGTAATATACATGTATTATGTGTGGAGAATTTCTACATTTACATTTTGCCCCTTGTTTACATTTGTTTTAATTTGGGCCTAGTACTGTGGGCAACGCCAGTTCGTGCTACTTTGCATGACATTTGTTGTTTTGGTTTTGTGTTGAAACCCAGAGGTTTCTGTGCAGCTCACATCTCATCAGATCCACTTTGCATAGATTATCAGGTGTGTCACAATACATGATACAGGACTATTTAGTACTGTGCTCGTGTCAACGTTCATGACAAAAAATCCCCTTGTGCGTGAGATTTACGCAACTTTGCACCGTGCAAGCGTCCTTGCTAAACATTAGGGGCCCGATTCACAGAACTAACTTAAGACAAAATCCTAAACTTACTACTTTTGGTATTCACAGAAGGCATTTAGTAGTAGTAAAGTTAGGATTTTGTGTTAAGTCTGTCTTAAGTCTGTCTTAAGTCAAACTTAAGACAAAATCCTAACTGTACTACTACTAAATGCCTTCTGTGAATACCAAAAGTAGTAGGACAGACTTAAGACAGACTTAAGAGAGACTTAAGACAAACATAGGACAGATTTAAGACAGACTTAAGACAGACTTAAGACAGACTTAAGACAGACTTAAGACAAAATCCTAACTTCACTACTACTAAATGACTTCTGTGAATACCAAAAGGAATACGTTTAGGATTTTGTCTTAAGTTAGTTCTGTGAATCGGGCCCTAGTACATCAAAGCCTCAATCTACAGGGAATACAAATGATTTGTTGGACACAATGAATCTCCACACTTTGCGTCAGTTTAAATCATAATTTTAATAACATTGTAAAAGTTTTAACATTTAGTGCATAAATTAACAAGCATTGGCACAGCCAGTAGGTCTCTCTTTTGGGACCTTATAAGTATTTAGTTATGCAGCACAATATCCTTGGTGCAACAACATCAACTGTTGCATGGGTAAACACTTATAACGTCCCAAAAGCGAGACCTATTGGCTATGCCAAAGCTTGTTTTAGTAACTTTTGATCTGTTTGAGTTACAATTTTTTAGTAAAATCGTCAGAATATGCAGCAGATGATGTATTATGTGGCAAATATGGCAGAGGCATAATTATGTGGAAAAGATTTGCAAACTAATATATTTTGCAATTCATGTTTGAACTGCTGTTGTGGAAAAAGGGAGGAAAACGCAGATGACACAAAGTGCATGGCTCGGAGACAAATGGCTTGTGATTCCACTTTTGAGTGTATTTTGGACATTCTGTGATTGGAAACGTATCCCACTTTGTGAATGTATTTTAATGTCAATAAGTCGCATTAAACCTTAAATAATCACATGTATCCATTGGTTGATTTAAATAACATAATAAGCTGCAACTAGTCAGTGAAATGCCAAACAAATACTAAAAATTGGGTATGTTGCTCTTACTGGCAACACCTCTGACTCCACTCACTGGGCCAATCCTCGGGCTAGTCCCGCCCTCTGATTCTCTTCCCACCGTTCCCCTACTTTGTTTTTCCCAACTTTGACCACTGATTGTATCACCACGAAACAGTAAGTCAAATAAAAGCATAAATAAAGTCAATACACATATACACACACAGATTCGGATCAATCAATCAATCAAGAAAACATTTTTAAAATGCGACAAATCACCCATGAGGGTCTCAAATTATGCACTGGGGATGCTGGCTGCTGCGTGGTGGTTTCCTTATTTGAACAACCAGGTCTTAAGTTCTTTCCTGAATTGCTTGAGAGATGGGGTGATCCTGAGGTACAAGGTTTGTGGCGTGTTGTTGGAGGAGGGAGTCTGTAAGGTGTATAAGGGAACATCTGAAGTGGAATTAATGGAGCAAAGTTGCATCCAAACCTTTATGCTGGGCAAGGGAGCAGACATCGGTCTACTAATGGTAGACTCGGTAGGAACAGAAAGGACTGCGTTTTGGAAAACCTGGAGGTGGAAACTCTCTGAAAAAACAGAGACAAGTAGAAAAGATGGTAGGGGATCTAAGGCAAGTAAAATATTGTGATATCTGTGAAGCTGAAAGTAGATGCCCAACTCATTGTAAGCAGAGTTGTGCAGTGTATAAATGTATTTGGAAACCCTTCGGCTACACTGCTTATTTAACACACAAAAACACTAGAACATAGTCTGTGGGGGTGTGAGGGAGGGGGCGGTAAGGGGGAGGGGAAGTGAGCTGAGCATCCGCTCAAGCATTTATTTGTCATGTATGCACCCTCTGACGCAACCTGCAGATTTTAGGATCACTGCACTGCCAATGTTTTGCCGTACACGTGCCATGGAGTTCAGACATTATAATAATCCCAACCTCAGTTCTGAAACACAACCCCTGGGCACAGAACAATAAGGAGTCGGTGTTACCAATACTTTATTACATTATGGAGGGCGGCGGCTAGAGGGCCATGCGACTGCACGAGGCACTGTTGCACTGTGCAATTCGTAGAGCCGCGTGCGCAGGAAAGTACATTTCCTTGTTTGAAGGGAAACGACGCTCCTGGCGCTGACTTTCTCGCCTTCAGGCTGCGTCACATGCTGCACTTATATCTAATAGCTTGACATCCGAAAACGGCGCTGACCTGCCCTGTGTCTTTTTTCTCATAGAACCGGTGCAACCAGATAGTGCTAGGGCGCGGCTGGCTCCGAGTCATCACTCTTGAAGGGAAAACAGGAGCGCAGCGCTCACCAGCCCCCAGCCTGATGGGGGGTCAAGGGGAGGGTGCAGCCGCTGGCTTTATGCAAAGCACGGTGACACAGTAACACGGAAACACACTAACACGTCTCATGATGACCGAGAGACCGTGTTTGTAGCCAGCGAGTCAGCCGCCGCGCTCTTAATTGACGATCCGGGGCCGCGCTCTAGTAATGGCATGATGTTAACATATTTACCACATCAGAAGGATAGAGCCATGGGAAACAAGCAACGGCCGCGTGGCGACATGGCCGCGAAAGTGAAAGGAAAATGAAGCTGACGAGGAGGGGTGGGAGAAGGGAGGGGATAGGGGAGGGGATTCACGCGCTGTAAGACTTAATGAGCCATTACAGAAAACCAGAGAGCGGCTGCGCGCGAGCACGCTCGCGTGAACGCAAGCGCTAGACCACCAAAAGCCTGTGGCAGCACTTTTAAAACCCACACACTAAATTTCTCGAAGACAGCGCAGGCGCTGGCTCAGCTAGACCTAAAAAGGGCTCACATGTGTCTTCGGAATTGAAATCTAGTACATGTTGTTATTCAAAAATCTAAAAGTATAAATAATGAACATGTTTAGAGGGTGTGCAACCTCTTCAGGGGCTTATACATAACTACTTGGTGGGAATTGTTCAATATTTGTGATGCTAGGCAGATGTCTGGGTCCAGCCTCTAGACCCAGCAATCAATAAGGTATAAATACATCCTTTCCGTTAGAAGACTAGAATAATGACATGAAGAGATCCAAAGACTGCAGACTGTGAAGTGTAAAAAAGTGCAAAAATTCAAGCCAGCAAGCCTTTTTCATCTATGTACCCAAGATCTGGAAAATCATCTTCATATCCATCAGGAGCGCCCCAATGCTGCTCCAATTTAGGAAAGGGTTGAAGACGCAACTCTTTGAAGATCATTACATCGTAGTGAATTACCAGCCCACAAACCAGCTACCTCTCCTGTCACTCATTGACTATGTGCGTGTAGTTGATCGGGTACTGTGCTCTGCTGCGTTTTGGCTAGGTTTGCACTATAGAAATTCTGCATTCATATATAAAAATACATATTTCATGATCCACAGAAAATGATTACAGTAAGATATATATTCAAGATAAAACTGATTAGCAAACAAGTAAAGTTATATACTCTACATAGATAAATGTGACCTTGAGGGGCAGGGTGCAGGGAACTTGTGTTAATTTTTAAGTAGAGGCTGCTGAAGAAATCTTGCTACTCTTGCTTAAGTCTTAAACATATGTTTTAATTTAGGTTTGAAGCTGTTGAACTTGTTGGAATATATAGCCATGTATATTTCAAATGCAGTGCTATTGACTTTTAAAGGTATGTTTAAGACTCACTTTCCATTAAAAGTGCATTTGTTGATTTGATGACAACTTTGGTGCAATTTGATGAACTTGCACAAAATATGGCACACCGTTATGTACAAGTTGCCAAGATCTGGCACACCAATTTTCATACTGATCTCTCCAGGGTGGAAAAGTTATGCGGTGGAATCAAGAAAGTTGCTTTTCCCTTTCAAGGACCTATAGGAGTATTTGCTTTCCGCTACTATACAAACTGCTGAAAAGAATCATACCAAACTTGGCATGAAACTAGAACTTCACTCAGAACTAAGTCGTTTTGTGATTTCTTGTAAATCAATTAAGTAATTTTGAGATATGAGTCGGGAAAGTTTTGACAGGTTAATTATTTGCATATTTTGATTGTTAATTCACAGATGCTCTTCAGGTATGGATCCTTGGAGGATGAGGGAGCACTATTTACCTTTGACCAATGCACAACTAACACATCCTCAGGCATCAGTTCAGCAATTCTGATCTTATTGGCTGAACGCAACTTAAAACAATTTGGTGGTGACCATTATAGGATGATAGTCCCTAAAATTGCATCCAGAAATGAAGTGTGGCTGGAATGAAAAGGCAGTAGGGAGAACAGCCAAAACAAATGCCCTTGTTTTGGAAACCTTTCTGCAGAGTCATGGATCTATCATGTGGACCCAGACTCTGGTTTACAAATCCAAATACAAAATGTCTGTCACAGGAACCTTTACATCCTCGTTTGCTGTTCCAGTCTGACGATTATCAACATGTCTAAATGTAGTAATAGCAGGAGAAATGGAAGGTTGTGATGATGTCAGGATGGGGAATGATGCAGGCATTAAAGAAAAGGGGCACAGTGGTGGAATACTTGGAGATCCAATACCAGTGTAGAAAGATGTGGACAGAAGCAAAGTAAGGGTTATTGTTTGAGATATCTTGTAAGAATTGATGCATAGCATACAGTGACGCCAAAAGGAAAGCCAGTCATTTTAGTTGTTCTGCTTCTTCCAAACATCTTGAATGTCTTTGTTTTTAGCTTTAGTTGACTTGGGTGCTGTAAGAAATTGGGTTACTGGATGAGGAGGGAGGACCCTACTCATGCAGGATCCACAATTCCTGAGTGAGGTCACAAGCAAACCCCAAATTAACCTGTACTCAACAATTTGGTAACTTGGCACGGAGCAGTCAGGCTTAAATTAGAGGCAATGTGTAAAGTATTTATGAAACACATCAAGCAGCAATAAAGGGAAAACACAACACAAGAAAAAATTCCTTATCAAGTTAGAGAAATAGAGTACATTTTAATAACAAAAGCAAGACAAAAATGAAAATTCAATCAGTAGAACTCTAGATATGCAATTTTAAATATTTCAGTGACAATACCCTCAAAAAGCACAAAGCACCAACTTTGCATATCTGGTCACATAAGACGCAGGTCACAAGTTCAGACTGCCGCAATGGAGAACGGGGCAGCTAAAGGAACCCAGTTAGGCCGCTGAACAAGAGTACCTTAAATCCTGATTGTGAAGAGTTGCAAAGTCCCACATTGAGGCTGGGTCACCCAGCTGAGGTAATGCGAGGTCTGGGTCGGTGATGTGTTGCACAACGTAGGTTCGGAGAAGTTGCAAGGCTGCGACATGAGGTCGTCGTCAAGGATGCTGTCAATGGGAAGGGGTTCCAATGTGAAGTCCTGCGTTGAGGAAGGTTGCGCACCAGCCGGTTCCGATGAGTCTACGAGCTGAGATGCAAAAGTCTACACAGCAGAGGCAATATGTCAGTTCCTGTCGGGGTTGCATAGCGCTGCAGACAACATGCATTAGTTTAGCTAGGTCCACAAATGGGCTGGCAGTGCACCTTCAGGACACTTCCAGGGTCCAGGACTGGAGTGGCAACATTTGGCAGAGTAGAACTCCCAGATGGCAGAGTCCAGGTGCTGGGTTCAAGGTTGTTGGGGTTTTCTATCCCTGATGCTCTAATCAGGAGGCCAGCCAGCTGTCCCCTGGAGTCACTCTAGGGCCCTGGGTTAAACAGATGCAGGTCCAATCTTTCTCACCCAGACAAGAGCGCAGCTGTCAGCAGGTCAGCACAGCAGACAGTCCAGTAGACAGACCCCCCAGGATATTGCGGCATAGATTTGCAAATTTAGCGGCACAAAAATGGAAATTTAGTGGCACAAAAATGGAAATTTAGCGGCATTATTGCGGCACTTTATTTTACTCAGAATCATTCCTTTTCAGCTTTAAATCAATATAAACTGATTTAGCAGAGCATTCCACTATGAAATAGGCATGTTTAAAGTGTCCAATCTGCACCTCGTGAGAGGGGTCCCTTTTTCTATGTATGCACCTCTGCCGGGGCACCGCTGCCTCCTAAACCCGTCCAGAAATTCCACCTTCTTCCAGGAGTGAGCGGGGGGGGGTGTTTGTTGTGGTATGTTGCATCCTGGTGCGCAGCAGAAAGAAAAAGAGGCCAATCGTGGGTCTCATGATTCATGATACCTTATATGCTGCCATTCTGGGCGCCACCTGATGACATCACGCGCGACCCTCATTTGAGGAGAAACGAACGAGGGACTACTCCACCTTGGCGCTTGCAAAGGAAGCAACTGACGTCCCACTGCTATTGCAGTGGTCACCTGGCCAGGAGGAAGCTAGGTAGTACTAAAATACCATTAGTTCATAGCTCTCAAAGGACCACCGTTCAATGTGTAACCTCCTTTTGCCTATGAATTCAAAGTGAGCACTTGCTTTCTATTTGTTCACCCAGGCAACTGCTAACCTATTTGCACCTCGCCTAGCAATGACAACTTTAGCATGATATTAAAATTCTTTACATCAGTCTTGTACCACATATTTACCTGACATTCTTAACTTGTACTTGCAGGAAAAAAAACATATTTAAAACACCGTGTTTTTCTTTTTATTTTTTAGGAGTTAACGTTCACACTTTGGTGGATTGCTACAACATTTTAGCAGTCCTTTTGGGTTTCACATTGAATATCACTAAAGTGTGATCTTCATTTTCTCTTATGTCCTAAATTCAGGAGATAATATATTTTACTCCTTTTCGTGTTTTTTCTTTAATTTTTACGCCCTTTGCTCTCATAGGTGGGATTAGTTACCATATATCTTAACGGCTTTGACATATTGACATTATGGAAACAGTTACTCTTGGAGTTAGACTCCAACATATGTCAACATGGACTATGTTCATACATAATTGGTATCATTTATGCTGTCATGTGTATAATTTTCAACAAACTGACTTTACTCATAATGTCATCATTTGTTGGTCTCTCTGTACTAATTTTAAAGCATCCCCTTGGCCCTGTGAAGTCACGTTGGTCTTTCTTGAATTGGCTTGAATTGCTTTCTATCAGGGTGAAGCAAATATTTTTTAATTAATCTGCAAGAGTTTTATTGAGTTATGTTTGTGTTCTTTACCAGCCTGGAAAAGTTGCTGGGTTATATATCCAAAAGAAGAAACGTTTTGGCTTCAAGGGTTTTTTATTTTTATGAAGATGATTAAAGTTTGACAAACTACAGAATCTATTTTGTGTTTGGAATCAACACTGAAGTACATTTATGGTGTGCAAACCTCCATGTAAAACAAAGTCGAAACGATGGACCTTGCCAGCCCTACAGAATTGTTTACACCCTCCATTCCTCTATCCCCTCCCCTGACCCCTCTTGCCACGGGCAAACAGGAACTGGAAAGGGAAGGAGGGGGCTAGAGCGAAGGGACAGCAAGAGAAGTGGGAAGGCACCTAATAAAGGGGAGAGATGCTGTCACGGTGACGGTTAAAAGAGAGAGGCATGCGCAGCTGCGAATGCAGCCTCTTAAGGTGTACAACCGTGTCAATGGGCAGGGCCCACTCAAGACTGTACTTTTTATTTCTGTAATCCCTAATGCCGGCCGCAGTAAAATGCAGGCAGGTATTTACTCCTGTACGGCGCCACGTAGTGACGTGTGCGCGTACAGCCAATAAGAGGCAATCATTTTTTTTATGCCTGCCGGAGACCGTTTTCGCAGCCAAAAAGGTCAAAATCGCAGTAATCGCGCTCCTCTGCCGATTTCGCGATTATTTTGCGAATCGCGAAATCGCGAAAAGCTGGAGGGTCTGAGTAGAGTGGCAGTCCTTTCAGCAGCACAGCAGACCTTCTTCCTGGAAGAGTCCACTGTTTCAGAAGTGTACTGTAGAGTTGGGGTCTGAGGTCCTAGATTTATACCTGGTGCCCACTTTGAAGTAGAGGAAGCGTCTAGACGTTTCAATCCCCACAGGTGTCAGGACTGCCATTCCTCCATGTCCTGGCACCAGCTTGTCTCAGGGTCACAACAGACCAGTGCCAAGCCCTTTCTTGGAGTGCTCAGGCAGAGTCATTGTAATGTGCAAGTGTGTTAGGTGACACCTCCTCCCTCTTGCTAACTCAGAGTGGTCTATCCTCACAACACCTATCTTCCCTTTGTCTCACAGTCTGGGAGCAAAGATCAACTGCCAGCTACACCTAGTCATGTGATCCAGAATCAGGCTGCAGGCAACAAATGGTTAGGAAAAAAATTCCAACTTTTCTGTTTTGTGAAACTTTCTAGAGGACCAAGTTGGCTGTATGTAAAAGGGCCCAACCCCCTAGTTTGTCACTTTTTAGAGTGGGTACCAACTTGCGAGGGTGATTATGCCAGTTAAATAAAGACATCAACAAGTAATTAAACAATTGCTATTAATAGGGCTTGCCTGTCCCAGCCAGCCCCTTTAACAAAAAGATGTCTCAAAAGGATACTCTTTCTTTCTCAGAAGATCATATACAATGATTTATTTCTGCCCCCCTCCCTGTTCTCTTCAATCACTCTTAGTAAAACAGTGAAGCAACAGAATGAAACTGAGAAACTCACATGATTAAAGAAAAAGCATATACGCAGGGAACTACATGGTCACTTTCTACCGGAACATTTAAAAGCAGGTACTCTACCTTGGGGTTTGAAAGTAAAAAACACACTAATTATATTCACCGAGGATCCCAAGTATAAACAAAAGCTTCAGCTACCTCAGCGCTAAATGCAGTATAGACCTTATGGCCCACTCAATTAAAACAGCACAAAGAATCTGCAAGAAACAAGCAGACGAAATTGTGGCCTTAGAACAGGCCATTAAAGACAATCAAATAGCAACAGGAGCAAAGACTCTACTTGACAAAATTGAGAAGGAAATCAAAACATATAAGGACAGCACCATAAATTTCAAGGTCGATAAATTAGAAAAAAACAGGAAAGCATCCAATATAGAAATAGTCTACCCATATTTAAAAGAATATTTTTATTTGAGATCAGAATCAAGGTGAGCATCGGTTGCATTTCAAGGGAGATCAATAAACCTTCTCTGAAACTTCATCTTCAGAGTCCACTAGAGAGTCTTTTCAACCAGAATGTCCAAAGACAGACCTCTTTTTTAGCAAGGGGGCCAACAAGAAAACAGAGCAGGATACATGAACCAGACATGGGAAATGCGCACAAGACGCCAATTCTACAAAAATAGAAAAAATCTTCCATTGTGAATCGATCACCCAGACTCTTAACAAAAGATAAGGAGACAATTGAAGACCTAGGTTTGTACTTTGTACCTATGAAACACACAGATTTTACAAGACTTAAAATTGAAAACGAGTTCTGTAGGAAAATCAGATTGAAAGCTTTCTTTGCTAAGAAGGATGATAATAGAACAGAGGAATCCTCCAGCGTGTTAAAAAAATCCACATTCTGCCCATCTCCACATACCATCCCAAAAGAAGTGATCACATTCGAGCAGGCAGTCCTTTCATCTCTCATCCAATTAGAAAGCAAAAAGCAATTTTGCAAAAATAATAGAACAATAAAACATGCACTCGCAATTCAAGAACTCAAGAATGATAACTCGGTAGTGATCAACCAATCCGATAAAGGAGGAGCAGTGGTTGTATGGGCTAAAGACCAGTGCCCTGACAATGGGAAAAAGACATGTTCACAATAGCAACTGGTACCGCCCCATTATGAATGCCCCACAAGAGAAATCCAAGATGAGATTTTCAAAGTTCTACAAGAAGGATTTGATGAAGATATCTTAGGCCCTAAAGAATTTGAGTATCTGAAGCAAAGAAACCCAAGTATTCCAGAGATGTATTCCCTACCTGAACTTCACAAAGATGACAAAGCTCCCCCTGGAAGACCGATTGTATCGGGGTGTGACTCTATGTTGGAGCCGATTTTATAATACGCAGATCTCTTTTTTTAGAACCTTTCCTTCAAGAAGTCCCTTCGTACCTTAGGGACACATTAACAAGGTAAAAGGTCATCAATTCTTCTCACAAAATCAATGGATGGTTACAATTGATGTTGTTTCCATGTACACACAAATCCCCAAGATGATGGTTTGGAGGCTATGGAACACTTTTTAGAGACAGGACCTTGTCCACATAGAGGTCCAACACAATTTCTATTCAAATTGGCAACTATAGCTCTAAAAGGAACTATTTCAAATTTGAAGACATATTTTGTCTAAAGGTAAAAGGAACCGCCATGGGTTGTCCCTTTGCACTGGAGATGGCAGTATTCTTCATAGCCATGTTTAAAAAAAGGTTAATTCACAACAACCCGTTTTCCACTCATATTTCACAATGGCTAAGCTATATAGATCATATATGGTGTTTATGGAGTGGCAAAGAAGAACAGTTAACTGCATTCTACTTTTGACTTAACAACAGGAGCCCTGACTTAAAATTCACCATTACAAAAAACAAAACCTGTTTGACATTGTTAGCTGTAGAAGAAGTGAGGACTGCAGAAAATGCAGAAAATACACTGCTAACTACTTCACATAGAAAACCCACTGTCAAGAACAATGCCCTTGACTACAGAAGTTTCCACCCTCAAAACTTATGAGACAACTTGCCCTATAGGTAATTTCTAAGAATCAGAAGAAACTGTAGCCGAAAAGAAGATTATTTCCTTCATGCTGCTACTCTACTGGATAAATTAAAAGCAAGGGGATATCCACACAAGCTTCGCAAGCACTTGATGAAAAGAGCCTGGTTCACGCCACAAGAGTGTTTACTAGTCAAGAACCTGAAGGAGTAATTGCAAAAAATGGTGCACGTCTCAACGTACTGTCCCCAGACCAACAACTTTAAAAAGATCAATTGCAACAACTCGGAGTGCAGGTTTGATGCTCCATCGTTTGCAATGAAGAAGAACTCACCCTACGATCAGCCCAGCTCTCCCACGCTGTGGTCCCTTGCACCAGGAAGTCCAGATCGGGAGGACGCTCCTTCTCCTTCCTCGCGGCCAGAGCCTGGAACGCCCTTCGGCTCCACCTCAGACAGACGACATCACTCCCCAACTTCATGAGGGACCTCAAAACATGGCTCTTCGATAGACCTCCTCCTTGATGGACAGGACCCTGCACCTCCCCCCCCCCCCCCCCAGTGCCTTGAGACCCTTACGGGTGAGTAGTTGCATTCAACAAACCCATGATTGATTGATTGATTGAGTAAAGGCACACAACTACTATGAGCATGCAGCAACCAACAAACTAAAAAAGGAGACCTCATCTCACAGTGGAACCTGAAACCCATTCAAGGGCATCATAAATGTGGTAATTGAATTGCTTGCGGACAGACAGATGATAGAAGGTTCAACATTTTCGAAAGGTCAAATCCAAGTGAGTTTTCCAACTGTAGAACAAAAAATGTTGTGTATGCGATAATCTGACCATGTGAAAAAGTGTACATTGAGAAAACCAATCAGGAGATCAAACAACGAATTGTGCAACATAAATTCCGCATAAAAACGAAAACGGTTTCAGCCCCTTGGTAAGTAACTGTACCAGCAAAGGGAACACAGAAACATATTTCAGATGGACGGTGCTAAGTGTCATCCAGCCTAATCCTAGAAGAGGCGACTCGAAGGCAAAGCTGATGAAAAAAGAAGCAGATCTTTTTTTTAGAATGTAATACTGTTAACCAGGGACTCAAAGAAATGTGGAAGTCAATAAATTATAATAGCATGAGATGCCTCACATTGTAATCTTTCCGGCTAAACCATAAGAATTATCATAAAAATGCAATCAAATATGTCCCAGCTTATTTCCATCACCACAAAACAACCACAAGTACCAGAATGCAATGGGAAGCCAAGACACTATTCGACTACTCAGGTCTGACTATATTATCTGAAAAGGACAGGGCCATCCCTATCTACCCTCATCATGTAATTGCGGCAGAGTCAAGTGCTCCTAAAGCTGCAAGGAATCAAAATTAAGTGTTAGCTTGGACTCAAACTTGGCACACGTGCCTCGCATACATTGTATTCTTTTATGGGAGCACACAGCCGTAAGAAACATTACTTGTCTAAGTCTATCCCTGCGGCCCCATATTGCTTCGCATTGGCAAAAATCAATGTTGCCAACTGCTAATGAAAGCCGCAGTGCAATCCTTTTCCAAGACACTGTTACCGTTAACGAAAGGCTCCTTGCTTAATTCAGTCAAGTGTCAGTTACAACAGAGCCTGACATCAGAAGTAGACCGCGTGCATCAAAGAGATAAAACAGAAATAATAAAACACAGGGAAGTCGAGACAAGAGATAGCAGTATACAATGTAGCAAGTTTGTTCCAGGCCGCGTTTGCTGGAAATGGAAGCCTTTCGTGCGTTCACGCTAGGCTACGCTTTAGAACAATCCCGAACGGCTTGATAAAATTGCAAATGGCTATTCCCCTCTTCATTAGGTAAAAAGATAAGTCCCGTTGTTCCTGTGCAGCAACCACACGTTCTATACAAGGATATGTTTTTAGCCTTTAAATACAAATAACCAATTTGGCATATTTAAAACTAGTCCCAATGAATTCTTCTTCTCCTTTTCTAGATTGGAGGCCAACAAATGAAAGTTGTATGGTTGCTGATAAGAAGTTATGATGAATCCACGAACAACTCATGGAATCTGTTTGTCTCAGAGGATATAAGGTAGACTTGTTTGTGCTTGGAGTCATCTAATGGAGTTGAGTAGATCAGACTGAAGGTGGTCAACAGTTAATACTTACAACATATTGTTCCTCACCAGAAATTGACTTGTCAAGGTCCTGATGAGAACCCTAAATCCGTAGTGGTTTGAAGCGGGTCAACGATAAAACCTTAGGGACTCCTTCATCAAAATCAGTTTGGACAGTGGGAATACATCTTGACTGAAAATCCAACCCTTGTCAAATAACTTTGAAACCCCCAAGCTTTTTTCAGGAGGGTCACGACTTTGATTGGCACCTCTGGCTTTGAATTGTTTGACTGGCTCTGATTGTTTTATTCAAGTCTATGTTGATAATGTTAAGCGTATAAGGATTCACCATTTAGGTTGTTGTCACAGTAATTTGTTATATTCATTTTTTGTTATGTATGGTATCATGATTGAACTGTCTTGTTCTGTGGGGTATATTTGATCAATGAAAAAGAACAGAAGTGTTCTTTTTCATGACACATTCTAAGCTCATAATATGTTTTTTTTAAATATTATTGAGTGAATTGTGAAATAAATACATGGGCCAAGAAAATAGATGTACTTGACCTGGTTTGTCTAAAGAGGAAGCTTTAATAGTCACAGCCATTTTTTCTGTTTTTTGAAACTTTCTAAAAGTGCCATTTTCAGAATTGTGATTAGAAATCCGACTTTACCAATAAAGAGGGCTTTTAATTACAATTCTTTAGACACCAAATTTGGGCTGTTTACCCGTTCCCAAATGGAAGTTGCAACTTATTAGTACGCCCGGGCTGAGAACTCCGCTCCGCCAGCGAAGTTTGCAGAGTTTTAAAACTGCGCACTCTGTCTAGAGTGCAAAATTTTCCAAAACTCCGCAATCACAGCACAGCTGAGTAAGACTTACCTTCTCCTCCAGTCCCACTGTGTCCTGCCTGCTCCTGCTGCTGTGGCTCCACTTGCCTCTGCTGCTCAGCTGCTCCGGTTCAATTAATTAACAAAAGGAAGAACTGCAGTGCGCATGACGTACTGCGTGAAGGCATGCTAACCTGTAAACCTATCTAACGCAGCGAGGGCAATGATTGCACAATATGGAATCACAAATAAAATAAGGTCAAGCATGCCTTCACGTAGTACGTCATGCGCAGTGCAGTTCTTCCTGTTGTTAATTAATTGAACCGGAGCAGCCAAGCAGCAGAAGGTGAATGGAGCCACAGCAGCACAAGCAGACAGGACACCGTTGGACTGGAAGAGAAGGTACGTCTCCCGGCCAACCCAGCAGGCCTTCCTACACGGGAGCGAGGGAGGGGGGATTTGTAGGTTTAATGGGAGGGGGAGCAGGAGGGGGACGGGGTTTAGCTGGAGGGGGTGGCCAGAGGTTTAGCAGGTGGGTGCAGGGGAAGGGGGGGGCAATCAGTGACTCCGCCAGCCACAGAACTCTACGGAATACCAGAGAGTTTTCTAGTAACTCCGTGAAATTCCGTGGAGAGCTACACGCAAGCTCCACCCACGGTTAAATGTAATAAGGAATTCCAATATTGTCCTATGGGAGAGGTAGACCTTTCAGCAGTGAAAAACGAATTCAGGAGGTTTTCACTAACAGGACATATAAAACTTAAAAGCACATGTCCAACTTTTTAAATACACCACACCCTGCCCTATGGGCTGTTCAGGGCCTACCCTGGGGGTGACATATGTATTGAAAAGGAAGATTTTTGCCTGCAAAAGGTTTATTTTACCAGGTGGAAATATCAGTTTAAAACTGCACATACTGACTGCAAAGTCAGGCCCGAGCCATGTTTAAAATGGCTACTTAAGTGGGGGGCACAATCAGTGCTGCTGGCCCTCTAGTAGCAGTTAATTGCAGGCCCTAGGTATATGTGGTACCACTTTACTAGGGATTTACTAGTAAATTAAAGAGGCCAATTCGGTGTAAGATTATACTAATATGTTAAGAGGAGAGAGCACAAGAACTTTAGCTCTGGTTAGCAGTGGTAAATTGCTCAGAGTCCGAATGCCAGCAAACACAAAGTCAGCAAAACAGGATAGTTAAAGGCAAAAAGTTAGGGGAGAACCACGCTAAGGATGCCAAATCTAACAGGTGCCTTGAAGAAACTTCTAATCTTATGTTGCATATATCAAAGAAGAGTGTTAGCCAGGGGTTAGACTTCTATACCAATGTCGTAAGTTTGCTCACTATGGAATCAAAGAGAGTTATAGTTCAAGTGTCTTGTGACTGGGTTTCTTTCAAGGTCTTACATTGGTCTTGAAATTCGGTGTTATTGCTGTTGTTCATATGTGAGATTGATCGATATGAAAGGTGATGGCATAGTAGTTACTAGTTGATAACATGGCTTCTGTGGGAGTAGCAGAAAGATTGTGACCAGATTGTGTCTGGCAGGATGGGTGGCGCTGGATTCTAACTAGGTGATGCAGGATAGTGGTTCTAGGTTTGATAATATAGATCTATGATAGACTAGATTGGGTTTATGAAACCAGAGTTTGAGGCAAGAGGCTTAAGTGGCTGTGTTCCAAGACAATGATAACAATGGAGTCAAGAAAGGCGGAGTTGGGGGAATGGTTCGTACATCAGCAGGAACAAGACTGTAATGATTTGAGAAGATAAACATCTGAGTAAAATGGATTCCCACACTGTGGTACAGAACTCCAGGAAGTTTCTGATATGGAAGGACTTCTTGAACATGATTAGTACTCATGTGACAGTTTTCCTAGAGCTAAGGTTTCTAGTGAGGATTTTGTATTGCGGTGGTAGAGCCTCCAGGACTCTGGGAGCCGCATCTTCTCCTAGTCATGTTTCTGTTATTAAAAGTAGGTCTGGTAGGAGGTTATGTTAATGTAATTGATGTTTAGTCAACTTTTGTTCATTGTACTTGCATTGATGAAACATTAGGACTGAGAGGGTGTTTATTTTGGGTGAGCAAGTAGAGGTTTGAGAGAGAGGGTTGCAGAAAGGTGGTCACAGTAAGTCTCCAATAGGCTTAGGAGGGATCTGTGTAGGTTAGGGAGGTCTAGAGAGAGAGAGGGGGGAGTAGGGCTATGCTGTGAACGCACAGAGAAAGGGTCAGAGGGGAGTGCTGTAGAAGGAAGGTGAGGATAGAAAGTGGGACAGAGGTGGGGTCTACATAAAGAAAGGAGTGCATTCTTAATTGGTTTTCTCCTTATCTAACCAATAAAACGTAGCAACTTCTTTTCCAGCCCTTTCAGTATTCCACAAGGATTTCCAATAGATTATTCTATTCTTCAGTGCTCTTTAATCTCTATCTAGAACCTGTTTGTATCATCCTCAAGTATTTAGGGATTCTAATGCATCTATAGGCTCATGCTGCTTAGTTTTATCTCAGAAATGTCCTCGCTTCAGGAACTCTTGCAGCTACCCAATACATTACCGATAATCCAAGACTGGATATCCATCCATTCAGTGTTTGAAACTCACCCCATTGAAAACTGAGTTTCTCTTATTTTTCTTCTAAGCACTCCATCATTCCCGTGCAATCCTGGATTAGCTCTTGCATCTTTCTGGTATTCATTACTTTCAAGTAGAGGCTAAATTTCAAATCTCATATCAGTGATATGAATAAGAATGCACAATCCGAAATTACATTGTTGTGGTAGATTACAGAGTACATATCAGATCAGGTGCTCGAAGGAATAGTACTATACTTTTCCCAAAAAAATATGACCAACGAAACTGTCTCTTAACATGCTTGCCAAAAGTGCAGTTTGCAAAACTAAAAACATCTCTCCAAGTGTTGTCTTCTTGTACCACTGGCAGCAAAACACTTCATCTCATCATCCCATCCTACAAATGTTCCATAGACTTTCAATAGAAACTAGATTAATCTGTCATACTGCCTGATTTACACATAACATCATGCACTTGACCACTTTGTATTAACTATTCGAGTCACATTTCTTAGAACACTACATAATTCCTTTTATCAGTCTTAAAAGCTAAAAATCTTTGGAAGTCAAAGTTCAGTCTGCAGCACTAAATCAAGCTTACTTGAACCTACAACTTAAAAAAAAACATCATACTATGATTCGATTGCACTCTGGCTGTATTAGTTGAATTTGGATATCACTTCCCCTATTCACCGCAACAATATTTTTCATGTGAGGTTTAATAAGGATAAAAACTGCTTCTTGTGTAAGACACTTCCAAGCTGGCTCTTTTTGAGTAACATCCAACTTGTATTTAATTTTCCATATTGGAAAGCACAGCAGTTCTCCTTAATTAGGTACTTGCACCCGTTTTTTCCTATTATTTACTGTATTGTCTTCTTGCTTACTATGGGCCTCATAACAATGAGGCTGCGCCCCTGGGGCGTTACTTTTTGCGACGCTCCTGGGCCGCAGGGGCCTGCTCCATATTTACCAGGCAGTATTAAGCCACTTTGAGTGGCTTAATGCGGCCTTGTAAATATCGTTCCCTTTAACGCAGTTTTCTGCGTTAAAGGGGCATGCAATGGGTGTTGCTGAGAGCATTCTCAGCAACACCCACGGCTTTTTGACACTGCAATAGATTTACAAGGAATTGTAACTCTGAGGCAGCACCAAAAACGAATGCCTCCCCAAGGGAGGTGATTCCCTTAAAGCCTCCCCAGGGGAGGAGTAGGGGAGGCACAATGGGGAGAAATACCTTTATTTGTCCTCGTATTTTCCTTTTTAGGTCTCGCCTAAGCAGCGCGCATGCGCTGCACTAGGAGGACCTTTAGCCATCGGTCTTCACTTTTCAAGCACTGCACTCGTGCTTGTGGCAGCATCCACCTTGCGGGAGCGAGTAACGGCGCACCACAAGCATGAGTGCAGTGCTTGAAAAGTGAAGGCTGCTCTCGCTTTCAATTTTGCTTTTTTTTTTCTTATATTGCGCACGTGTGCGCACACCACTCACAGGCTAGCAGATGACCATGCAGACACTTTTACTTGGTAGTGGCTAACGCAGATTAATATCTGACTAACTTCCATTGTAACAAGTTTAGAGTCCATGAAGCTGTTTGGCTTGTTTCTTAAATGGAAAAAGGCTGCAGCTTGCAATGAACTTTACAAACGCAAGTATTCAAATGTGATAGCAGCAGATGTTCCAAGTTTTAAAAGACCGTCATGAGGGAAGCTTATGATTGCCGCCACCCTTTGAATATAATGGCTTATACTGACAAGTTTGGCCATGATTTGCAAGTGGCAGAGGAAGTTCCTTTTTGTTCAATCCGCCTTCATACATCTGGTGCACAATTCCAGAATATTCAGAGGTCGCACAGTTACCTTGAAGAACATAGATGCACAACCGTTTCTTTTGGTGAAAATGTCCCTGTTACGAAATGGCACATGTAGCAACATTTCCCATGTATTTTATATTTACCCTCCCTCCACCATCAAGCAGTCTGTCTTGGGTTGGTGCTAACCTGTATAAGTGTGGGCACACGTTCCTTATCTGATGTACAAGAAATTCCATATACATTATTTACTCGCATAATAGCTTTCTCAGACACGTGCCATGTTTTAGTCACTCTGCCTTTGTTTTAGGAAGTCATATGTAGTCTAGAACTTACTTATGCTCCACGCTGATTCAGATCAGCTGGAAAAATAGAATTTCCCTCATAATGTGTAATGCCAAAACAATATATTACCTTCGCATATACTCCTTTGTGACTCACATTCACAGCAGAGAAGTGATGTTTCCAACATCTCTTCCCCCAAGATTGTTAGAGGGAGGCACCTCCCCACCCCCCAAACAAGGTGTGCTATATCCGCTCCCCCTACCCTCTACTGTGGTTTTAACCCCCATTCCACACACTGCTGTGGCTAAAACCTCCATCCCACCTATTGCTGTGGCTAAAACCCTACATCCCACTGTCTGTTTTAGGTATATCCATCCCCCCCATCCTGCCTGTTTTGTATATATCCTCCCCCATTCCACCATTCGCATGTGTGAGCTTTCTGCTTGTATGCCACTCGTTACTTCTGTGCTAGTCTCTGGCAAAACACTTATAAGGTCCCAGAGGCGAGACCTATTGGCTATGCCAATGCTTGTTCTATGTGTGCTGCAGCACACATAGAAAGAGGGGAAAGCCTCTTGTGATTGTTTTTGTGTATAATGGTTTCCCTTCCTGCACAAAAACAATCATCCCCGCAACACAGGCACCATTGCACCATGGTGCAAAGGGCTGCGTTGGCCCATGGCAGCACATTGTGCGCCAATGCAGGGGGAAAGGTAAGGATTGCAACGTATGTGATACATAAGGTGCATTCCTGCCTTTTTCTTTTGCCGTAGGGCAGCACAGCAGGGAGGCCTGTTATGCTGCCCTACGGCCTAAGGCCCTAAATTTTTTACGGTGTTTTTATCTATAACTCACTTCTGTAAATTTATAGCTTTGCTAAATTACTGCCTACCTAATTAAATGTATATTTTGCCTAATTCGACATACATTTGCAGCTGCATACTAACCTGTAAAGCTATCTAACGCAGCGAGGGCAAATTGCACAATTTGGAATCACAAATAAAATAAAATAAAGAGAGGTGAGTCGAGATGGAGGCTAGACAAAGTTGCCAGAAAAGAGGAACTGGGCAAAAGTCTTAGATCAGGGAGTGTAACCCGAGTGAAGGAGGAGGAAAACCATTAAAGCAACTAAGGGATGGGATGTGGGCATTTGGGTGGGTATAAGAGAGATGGTCCGAAGAGGAGGCTGAGGTGGGAGAAAGGGCAAAGAATGGGGTGGGATGAGAGAAGAGAGGGTTTGCAATATTAAAGTAAGGGGAAGCTTTGAGTTTGCTCGAGTAGTGGCGGAGATTCCAGGAGGTGGAGGAATCGTGGGCTTGGGGCAATGACTGTAGAGACAGCCCTGTGCTCAGTATTAAAGATAGGGCACCAGGGAAGATCCCTGGGGAGGGTGGTGATAGGTGGGGCTGGAAACAAGGCACACGGGTGCAGCTCTTTGAAGCTGCAGGAATGGCAGGTGCAGCTCTTTGAAGCAGCAGGAATGGCTTGTGCAGCTTTTTGAAGCAGCAGGAATAGTTTCCAGCTGCTGCAAACAGCCCATGGATCCCTTCCTTTGTGATATATTTTTTTAATCCTCATGAACTTCATACTCTACAAAACACACATTTTTTTTTTAATCATAAAGTTGCAAAACTGAGGACTATGAAACTGAGCACATCCACAGTTTAAGTCCTTATAAAGATACCTGCATCTGATCCCACGACCCAATATTAGTTGAAAGGTAAGTCCGCCTTGCTAAACCATTGAATGGTAAAAAGATACTCAGTTTTGCAAGATATCCTAAATAAACATGTGTGATGCCCTTTTCCCGTAATTAATTACAGTGAAGAATATTTGCATATTACTTGGTCATGCAGACATCTTGTTTTGAGTGTCCCAGTCAGTAAGGAGGTGAGCCAGACAGAGGTTTTTAACATCCAGAATGGGTCGGTGTCCGTTTTATACATAGGAGGTTGGTGGCTGAAGCATGTTTTTGCAAAACCTAGTTTTGAATGACATGATTGTATTTTGTTATTATTGCTAGGTCTTTTGGGGGATTCCTGAATGACTGTCTCAGGATAATTCTGTGGTCTCAGTTTGTGACTATGTAGATCTGCTTGTTTGTTTAAGTCTTCTATTCAACTACAATAGCATCATATTCTTAAAAATTCACCAACGAGCATATCACTTTACCCACCACAATGTAAAACTTGATACTAGTATGTCACAGGTGCAGTGAATCAGGGTCTTTTAACGCAGGTAGGGTAAACAACCCTTGTGCATTAATAATGTTCAACCCGATTATCTCCCGTTGTTCGAAAATGAGAGACCAGGATGATCTCGGAACCAAAATCTAGCATTCTTTGTCATGGAATGCATATGTGCACGTTAAGGGTGTGGGTGTAAATAATTAAGAATCATGGGATCAGATTTACCAGTTATTCACACAGCGCAGAGCAGCAGCCACAAATGCTGCGCTGCGTGAAAAGGGAAGAGCGCCACATTTACAGAAATATGGCACTCTCCTCCCGTTTTCCTAGCGCCGGCGGTGAAATCAGCTGCGGTGCGCCACAGAGACACCTTTGTGCCATAGTGCAAGGGTGTCTTGTGAGTCTAGCATAGGTTTTGTACTGGGAGGAACCCTTCCAGTACAAAATACCATGCTTAGGCTAACTTTAACCCTTTTCCTTCTTTGTATATGTGCCGCAAAGTACAGCACACATACAAAGTCAGAAAAGGAAAGAGAAATGAAAGCATGTCTCCTTCCTTGTGTCTACTTCAAAAGGGTGCAGTTTTCTAACGCTAAATCCAGTCTACTTTATTTAGAGAAAAGGGTTTAGCGTCAGAAACCTTGAATGGTTGCATGGGAACACTCATGCACCACCCATGGTGCGCCCCCTTGGTGCTAAGTAATGCAAAGCTGCGCTATGCGCCACTTTGTGTTACTTTCACGTCATTTCCAGCGGTAAACAAGTTTAGCGCTGGGAGCTAAATCGGGAAAAAAAGATTTTGCGCCGATTTTCTGCACTTTTTTGACCCAAACACTGCGTAACATCTTAGCAAATCTGCCCCTTTGTTCAAAAACAAAAAACAATCCCTGGGGACCGGAAGCATGTTGACCAATTAATGGAGTAGCCATTAACACTTCATAAACATCCTATCCCATTGTTAATCTTCCATAAGGTGTCCTAGAAATAAATACCTGAAGTATGTTGGCAATTTTATTATTTTTCTCCTTTGTCCCAATATTGTGATACTTGCCACATTGAAGCAGGTTCTGATCATCAAAAAGGAGAACAGAAAGATGTGGATGAAAGTATGTTAAAAAAAACAGGAGCCACGGGTCGCACACAAGTCTCTCAAATGAATTAAAAATGAAACAAAGAGCGACATCTTCACAAGTTTCCCACACAAGGTAACGGTGGGTTAAACTCTCGAGTGATGCGGGGAAGTGAGCCCAACACGATGCCCTCTTTAGCTGGCACGCGCTCAAGGACTGCACGCCTCCGGCTTCTGATCGGTCTGTCATAGGCACAGCGGATTAACCTCTTTGATCATATCAGCTGCCATCCCAGACAAACGCCGAGCCATACCCACGTACTTCCTCGACAGCCCGGAAGGAGCGCTCCGGCCTCGCACCATTGGACGGCGGCCACCGGTCCTGCGCGGCAATGATCGCGCAAGAACCACACTCCACGCTGTTACTTGAAGCGTAAAAGGCCATTTTATTAGGACATGGTTGCAATCATTTAGACTTTATTCGACAGTACATAACTGCATTCTCAAAACCATCTCACCTGTTAGACTCTTCCCCCATTCACTCGGTGACCTCCTTCCTCTCCCCATCACTTGCCCTCCAAGCATCCTCAGTGTAATTTCCTTCATTGGTCATTGCTTCCCGCGCCCGCTATCAGTCACCTGTGTACCGTTCTCCCCCCCCGAGGGGTGGATCCGCCCGTATGTGACTACCCACCCCTCCAAAGTACCGTGACGCCTCTACTCTGCAACCTGCCCTAAACTGGCACGCTCAGCCCAAAATCTATCCCAACCCTTCGCCTAATGTCTGTAGGGTGGGTGGGTAGACAAACTTTTCTCTCCCCCCTGTGGTTCTCAGGTGTCAGGAAGAGGCCGGATACTCCTCTCCTGACACCTATATACCCTCCCAACTCCCGCCCCTCTCCTTCCTATGATCCCACCCCCACCATGTCCTTCCGGCCGTTGCGCGAATTCCCCGGGGGAAGACTGGTCTGCGACCTTCACTTCCCCCGGGGCCCGCATGACGGCGGCGCCGCCAGCCATCTGCAGGGGCGACACCACTGCCAACCCTCGCTGCAAGGACAGGGGCGGCCTCGTGGTACCTGACGTTCATCGAAAAAGCAAGGGATGGCGAGCCATTTTCCCTCCAGTGCTCCAGATTGTGCCCGCCGCTGAGAGCCCCCTAGAGCCCTTAGACTGTTGTACAAACCTGTTCAGAAGGGAACACTTGCCTTTCTGACTGGCACGCCTCTCCCTGTACAGCTTCTGGGTACGTGTTGAGAGCAGAGGGTGGTGGATACTGCGTCTGACAGACGCTAGGATGACAGAAGGTTCACTGAAGGGAAGGGACATAGTTGGACCTGTGTCACAGATGCTGGGTACACAGGGTGAGAAGTTTTCCATAGGCCTTCGACAGCTGAGTGGGTCAATGCAGCTACTGCTGAAATCTGTGCGCAGACACCAGTATTAGCAGGGCAGAGTCAAGCATGCCATATTTGAAGACTGGTAAGGTTAGCCCTGTTGCATAGTTTACAGAGTTTCGAGCAGCAAGTCCGTGGTAGCAAGGCCAGAAATAAGGAATTATTTTTAGTAAAAAAATAAAATAAAAATCACAACCTATGTCCTTGCTTATCTTTATTCTAGTATATATTGATCTAAAAACATTGACTATTAAACACGGGTGCCAGTGAAGTGTCGCTCTAACTGGAGCCGGTTGTGAAAATAAGTGGTTCCCAGGCAGTGGGTCTGCACAACCTTCTTATTTATTTAGTGTTGATGTGTACAGCTGTGGCCTACAAGGACCAGGGACATAACCAAATTTCCAGGTAATCCACACGGGATACACTTACATACATACACAGCAATGCCTATACATCGACCACAACCCTATCAAACAAAAGGACTCCAAAAAGCTCAAAGCACAGCAGACCATCTCCTTTCCAGCCTACCACAAACACAGTCAGACAAATCAAAGATTTAACTTGCCCATGAGACAGGCCTAGATCCCTTTGAAAACTCTATGCTTCACATAAGAAGCTTAATGAGAAAGCACTGCGCCTGCATATGTGCAGAAAATAACCCAACTCTCCCTACAAGAAGGCCTATCCAGCTCCAAACAAGCTAACCTCATAATCACTCCTAGATCCAAATGTAAAAAGAAGGGAAGAAGGACACTTACCAGTTGCTGCACCACACCCATGAAAGAGCCTGTCTCCAAACCTATCCTAATCCCACCGATCCTGCGTCAGAATATCAAGTTCTTAATCTGGTGCACCTATAATATTGTGCAAAGAACAGTGACGACAAAATGCCAAGAATGTAAGGATAGATTTACTGTTCCTAACTCAACATCTACGCGCCTTTAAGATATATACATGTATGGTCACAAAACAGTTAAGTATAATAAAACAATACTTACATATATATTCTTACCTTGAAGATATTTTGGTCGCCCATATGTTTGACACATTACTATGGCAGCAAGATATTAAAGACTCACTACTGTGGCACAGTGCCATCTCACACCCTTTTCACAAGTTTTAATGCTACAGGCAGCACAAGCCCTCATAACACAAGTCTGGTGCATTACACACATATATAATACATCCTGGTGTATTATGATGTGTTGTAGTGTGATATTATGTGATGTAAAAAAATATATAATACAGCAAGACCAGAAGTGCATATCTTTCAACCTAAACCTCTGGTAACTGAGGAAAAATCACTAGAAAGTCCAAAATACTCTGCCCTTGTAACACAAGAATCCAGTAAGAGTCTGACAACAAAAAAACTTTATAAATGTGCAGTCAGTATAGATGGTAATCGTTCACATAGTCAGTTTTCCTGAAATGCTGGAACAACTATCGGGTACTCATGGACCCTCGTGACGGACTATGTCACGGTAGCACATATTGTGCATGGTGTGTCTCAAGGAATGTATTTACTATTCTCAATAACACATACTACAGTAAATATCGCCGCACACCACCGGGGTTGCTTTACTTCAAAATATTTACAGTACTTGGTGATAGGATTCAATCTCTTGTTTCTGTTTCACTAGATCTCCAAGTCACATATTACATCTTCCTTCAACACTCAAGCTGTGTTTCAAATTCGTCTCAAATTTCCAGTTTCACAGCATATTATGGCCTCTTTCTTCGATCTTGAGGTTACCTTTCAGGGAAACTCCTTAACAGGACAGCTAACGACATAATGTGTGAGTACATATGTATGTATATATGGCTATACGTGAGGTATAAAGTGAGCACTTTATCTAATGGTTAGTAAGGACACTAATGCGATGAGAGGATGAGTTAGAACTTCAGGGAGATCGTGGGAGAAAGGAAGCAATAGAGGAAGGCACGCAGAGGCGGCTCCTCCGTTTGAGCGGAATAGCGTCGCCCCACTAACCAAAATGCCCCCAAAAGCCACAGAGATGAAAAATAAAATGGTAATGAAGCTAATTTATTAACATTTTATTTTTCATCCTCACCGTTCCAAACTGAATGTCAGGACGGGTGGGGCTTATTGTGTGGCAGCAGTAGGGAGGAGGGTGGGCTGCTTGTGCATTTTTCAAAGAGCACATGTCCCTTTGGCCGACCTTCTTGCGACGGCCAGCCAGACATGCACACTTTGAAAGCTTCAACCCAGCTGTCTTTAGACAGCTGGATTAGAGTAAGTTCAGGGCTCCAGTGTCCTAAGGAGCTGCAAGAGAGGCTGCTCCCTCCAATCCTGGCACTGATCTTGAAGGAGTCGGGTTCCACATTGTAGACTTACTCTGAAACCCCTGGTCGATGGCTCTTTGTTGCCTGCTTGGTGAGTGTGGAGGGTAGATAAAACATTAGCCAATTAGACGTTACTCTTACCCATGATGCTAAAGGAACACAGACTCCTGAGCCAAATTTAGTACATTTATTATAAAGCCAAGAAACGAAAGAAATTTAGGCGGTGCAAAATGTACAGAATGACCAATTCAAGAATCACCACACAAATAGTTATTGCGTCTACATCAAGAACACCCTTCATTGACGGTTCGTAAACAAAAAGCATTAATTTGTCCCTACACTACTGATAGCATGACATCCCTATTTAACATTTCCCTAGGTAAGTCCCCAGAAAGGTGTCAGCATGTGAAGTCTTCCTAAGAAGCACACTCACGTTGAATGGGTTGAGTAGCATAAAGCTATAGAGCTCGTTCTAAGATGCTCCCCTCTCTCTTGGTATAGCAGAAGACTCCCCAGACTATGTCCCTAACCCCAATACAAAAGTTGAAAATCACACCCCTAAACACATTACAAGGCCGCCTCATCTATTCACCACACCTCCTTGTAGGTAATTTTCCATGAAGCAATGGTACTTCCAAGCTCTTGCCCGATGACCTTTGTTCCCAGGCCTTCTCGGACGAGAAAGAACATGTCCTTCATTATCAGCGCCGCTGTTCAAAGACATCCTGTCCTCCCTATGTCTAGTTTCTAAAACAAAAGCGTTATTCTAACCAACAAGGACACATTCTTCCACCCGCAACAGAAACATGAAAAGAGGAAAATTCCACAAGCACATGAATTCTAATAGCAATCTTTAATGTGAGAGCGAACGGGGAGAAACGAAAATTAGGCCTACGAGGTTCTGCCAACATAAGAACAGTACACAAGATTCAAAATACACACATATATGAGTCATTAATATCAGCACGATATATGAACATTAATTTTGGAAGCGTTCATTAGTTATGAATATACTTTTACACGTTTAAGATTTCATCTAAACATGTAAAATGACAACGTTAATTCTGTGTCTTACATGAAGGAAATACCTAACACTTCACTTACATGTTATTACAAAACACGATCTAATAACCTAATATTAATAAGACAACATATTATATGTGGATGCAAACTTTCTGTGATTGTAATGCACCCCTACAATTGAAAGAGCAAAATCATGCTCTATCACCCCCCTCTGATGACTACTTTCATCATAATCATTATCATTTCCCTGTAGAAAGAACCAACTTAAACAGACATTGTAGCCAGTTTTCTCAGTTCAAACTTTTCCAAATTCTTAAGATTCTCATAGTGACTGTCCTGCAGCCTCTCCAATATCCTTCCTCTCCTCCTAAGATAATTCTAAGCCTGTCTTGCTCTATGCCACTTATAAGCTCTAATAGCTCCCAATAAAAGAATGATACAGATCACAACTATTATGATGGGCTTTTCAAGATATAACCAAGAAATCCCTTCCCAAGGTCTGCAAACCAACTTCCAAACTTTCCAAGTCATCTACCAACTTTATCCCAAATTCCCTTTGTAGCCAAGTCATGTATCTCATGGTGTATCTCGATAATATTGTTTATATACTACCTTAGATCCTTACTATTGTCTGGGATATATGTACAACACTGTTGAACCCTCAACATTTTACAAACTCTGCTTTGTTTTGCTAACAATACGTCTAAAGCAAGGCAGCTTTGCATCCCCATAGCCCTTATCAAGACCGTCTCTCCATCCTCAAGTAATAAAGACTGAGCTGTATTCACTGACAACGTATTCACAATAGTTGATAACCTTCTAATCTTCACATCGTTTAAAACTACTCCCAGACTCGCTATCATTGCTCCAAACACATCTCCCACAATCTCTCCCGCACTTGTACCACGCCTCTCTCGATGAGACTTTTTCTCTTCCAACAGCCACAAATCCTCCACATGATATATCTTGGGAAATACAACAGTCACATAGCATGTGCCATACCAATTTAGTGACAATCGAACATACGCATTCTTCCCACACACAAAATACACATTTGGCATCGCTTGCACCTTATCCTGCAAGTATTCTTCACAGAGTCTTAAATCAGGATAATGTGATCACATACACTCTGTCCCACATATATCTTATCATAATGTGTCATAATGTGATGCAAAGCTTCCTTAGTTGTTGTAAATCTAAAGCTATTGGATCATAACTTCCCCTTGACTTATGGGCTACCTCTACCTTAATGCACTCAATTTTTGCCTCTCTACTTCTAGGTCTAAATAGTGATTGTGCATGCCTATCTTCTATCTGATCTACAAATTTATTTTCTATATCAGTTAACATGCATGTCAATTTATGTCTATGAGCATAAGCTGTATCTAATGTGACGATAGGTACAAAATATTTTACCATTCTCTCTTATTGTTTGTAATAGTCATACTTATTCAGTTGCTTGTAAGCTGGAACCTCTGAAAGCACTACATCATAGTTTGAGAAATAGCACTCATAATGTCCCTTGCCATAAAACATGCTAAGCAATATACTACAAGTGATACCATACATCAGAGGCAAGTGGTGGTACCTAATACCCTTCCCTACTAACGCTGGCAACTGCATGCACACATAACAATCTCTAACATCCATCGTGTTCACGTACTCATATAACAACTTCGCTTATGCATTCAACGTATAATCACCTTTAGACAAATCTACGTGCAATAAGCAACTAGTTTGTTCCATCATTGCACTGTCTAATTCAAATGTAAACTCCTTTGTGCTAGAAGTAGAAGGTGTGGATGTCTCTTGTACTCCCACCCCATCAGCTTCTATTTCATGTGCATTCATAATAGACATAGTAATGACTACAACTATAACTATTATTATTCCTACGAACAGCGTGCCTATTACACACTTCTTTCTACGGTTTGAATTTTCAGACTCCATTTTGAATCAAGTTTGGACTGTGACGTGCAAGAGGATAAATATAAAGCTTTTTCTCTGCCTCTTACATGTTGCACAACAAAGTTCATGTAGGATGTCATGAAGTCATAGAATTTGTTCGTCCTAAAATTATGATGCAGTTATTTTCCTTAGTTCAAAGACTTCCCTAGCCCTCTTTCTTCTTCTATGGAAAAGTCCCCAATTTTATTCTTGTTCCACATGGGCCTAGGTTATCTTCTTAGAGTAACACCTTTTTTTTTACAGCTCAATTCACATAATTTATGAGATCAGAACCAAGTTCCGCAATGACACGCTGCAAAATTTCCATACAAAATGCTGCCGTCTCCTGAGCTGATGGTTAATGCCCAGAAGCTGGAAATGAAAGCTCTTCTATAATCAGGTTCCACAAGCCACTCAGTCTCAGAGGATCTGGTACAGTCAGGGTCAGGACTCCATTTACTTCTACTCCAGGGACCAACAGTTCAATTTCAATTATCTGCACTGAGGTTCTGTGCCTCACTGGTCCAGATCTCAGTATCCCAGACCTCGTGGTTCCCTGCATCTGAGATCAGATAGGTCCACTCTGGAGCAGCATATCTCTGACATGGTACTCTTGGTCTTATTGATCTTCTCAAGTTCCCTTGTTTCTGCTTTGTTTCACTTTGCTCTGATTCAGACGTTTCAGATATGGGAGCAAGATCTCTTTTAAACAAGTCTCAAGTTCTGCTTTTCCTGTCTCTCCGGCCATGATTCTCTTTCAGCTTCAGTTCTTCTCCGCAGCACTCGACCACTTCTCACACTAGTCTCTCCAGCTGAGTCTGACTCTATACCACTCACAATGTTACCCTATCCCTCATAGTCTGTATCAGAGCCTTGTGTAGCTTGACCCCCCTCAGTTCGACATGGTGGGTAACCAGCTTTGTCAGGAACCAACAACAGCTTGATTTGCCCTCTCCAACAACCTTGCAACCACAGCTAGATTTCCTTCCGGGAGGGGAGCTGTTTGTTCTGAGGGTCCTGGAACTCTGCGGGTATGGGAGGAGTGAATCCAGTTCGGCAAGCCTCCACACTTCATAGCAGTATTCGTCACCAAGTTCACCGGATATGGACCTCGCCACCGTGCATCAAAGCAGTTCTTCCTCACATTTTTTCAGACCAAGACCCGGTCCGCCAGACATAGGTCATGCAAGAGGTCCTTCAATTTCGGTGCATTCGTAGCTTCAACCTGGTGAGACACAGAAACAACTACATCAGCAAATCCTTTACATTAATCAAGGATCAAACCATCGATGATGTTTATCAATGCTGTGGATGGCACCGCAGGCAAGCACATCCCCCTCCCCATCAATATTTCATGAGGCGAGAGTCCTGTTCTCCTATCTGGAGTACTATGCAAACTCATCAGCACCAAAGGCAATTTCCTTTGCTACAAACAACAACTCATCGTGGTCATACAGCTCTATCCTTTCCAAAGGCAAGTTCCCACTGATTATCTTGTCTACTTCTGCTTTCAACCTCACTACATTTAACAATTTTGCCTTTATTGTAGCCTTAATCGTTCCCTGAATCGACGCGCTAGTCTGTCCTTCCCTTTCACTACTCTGACTCATCCGTCGATCTTCCGACACTGTATTCTGTTCATCTCTAGAAGCTCCATGACTCATTCCCACCTCCGGTATTCTCCCCTTGGGCCCCTTAACTGGAGCTTTCCACATTCTCAAATCTGACTGGGAGTTTGCCAATGAACCTGACCGTACTGTATTAGACACACCACTCACCCTTGAAGGGTCTGCAGTTGCTGGCAGTGTAGTATTAGCTTCTACAGGCACCACAATGGACCTTTCCCATCCATTGTGACATTTCCCCCTCAGTTGATTCTTTCTCTCAGTCCCATCTGTTGCTGTCTACTGCTTTCCCCTAAGTTCGGGTCACACACAGAAACTACAGGTCCAATGTTGACCAGTACTGTAAGGGCTTCCAGTAACCGTATGGCAGCGTTGACTCCACTTGTCTCAGCCCCTCTGAGCACTAACATCCCTGTTCCTTCTGCCCCAGTTGAAATCTTTCCCAAGACTCTGACACTGAGCCCTGTCTGTGGCACTTCCGTTTTTTCCATGCTCGCTGCATCTGCCAGTTCTCGCCTTCCCTCCTCTGAATGTGGATTATAAGGTGGAAGACGCCCTGCTAATAATTTGTCTAACAGGCTGTCATCAGTGTCACTTCCATCATCCCCATTCCTAATCCAAGTCTCTCCTTCTCTCACTAGCAATGGGTACAGCCTTTCTCCCTCAATGGTGCGTCTCATTGTGCATCCTGATATGCCTTCATTGCTTTTTTCATCCTTCCCTGAGATTTTTCCCTGTTCTTTGCGTGAGCTGCTCGCATCCAGTCATCTAATGCTTCGAACTGTGTTGGTCTACGCGGGGGTCGTAATAAAGACATCACTTTCCTCAACTGGTATAATACTGCCAATCGGAATGACACATAATGAGAAAAAGCCAAATTTCCCTGCTTCTCAGTAATCTTGTGCCAATTTTAAAGCCAGACTATGCTATGGAGACCTACGTTTGTTGCCAGATAAGGTGCCGGAGTTTCCTCGGTTGGTGCTTCCTCACTCACTGGAGTCACCACACCTGTGTCTCCCCTGGACAAATCTCGTAGTACCCTAAAGCATTGCATGATTAAGTAAAATTTCTATTCGCTAGCAAATTTCTCTGCTTAGTCTTCCATTTGACAACCAACCATTCCCAGCGTAGCGTTACACCAACCGACCTATCACAGCGGGGCGCACTCTGACATCACCTTTTCCTCCTCACAGTGGTTCACCCTTCTTCACAATCACACCGTACACATTTACTTCAAGAGGCAACCAACCTGCTCTGCTACCAACTGAAGGAGCCGGGTTCCACATTCTAGAATTACATAGGAACCCCTGGTCGATGGCTCTTTGTTGCCTGCTCGTGATTGTGGAGGGGAGAGAAAACATTAGCCAATTATACATTACTCTTACCCATGATGCTAAAGAAATATAGACTCCTGAGCCAAATGTAGTACATTTATTATAAAGCAAAAAAAAGTTGGACATACATGCACCTCAAGGCAAGAGAGTAAAAATACATGGGCACTAATACAAAATCAAATCTCTGAATGAAATTTAGGCAGTGCAACATATACAGAATGACCAATTCAAGAATCACCACAAAACTTATTATTGCGCCTACATCAAGAGCCCCCTTCATTGATGGTACGTAAACAAAAAGCATTAATCTGGCCTTACACTACTGCTAGCATGACATTCCTACTTAACATTTCCCCAGGCAAGTCCACAGAAAGATGTCAGCATGTGAAGTCTTCCTAAGAAGCACACTCACATTGAATTGGTTGAGTAGCATAGAGCTACGGAGCTTGTTCTAAGATGCTCCCCTCTCTTCTGGTATAGCAGAAGACTCCCGAGACTCTGTCCCTAACCCCAAATCAGAAGTTGAAAATATCACCCCCAAACACATCACAAGACCGCCTCATCTCTTCATCATACCTCCTTGTAGGTAACTTTCCATGAATCAACGGTGCTTCCAAGCTCTTGCTTGATGACCTTGGTTCCTAGGCCTTCTCGGACGAGAAAGAACACCTTCATTATTGGCACCGCTGTTCAAAGGCATCCTCTACAAATGTTTACTTTCTAAAACAAAAGCGTGAGTCTAACTAACAAGGACGAATTCTTCCACCTGCAACAGAAACGTGAAAAGAGGAAAATTCCACAAGCACATGAATTCTAATAGCAACCTTTAACATGAGAGCGAACAGGGAGAAACGAAAGTTAGGCCTACCAGGTTCGGCCAACATAAGAACAGTACACAAAATTCAAAATACACACATATATGAGTCATTAATATCAGCACTAATATCAGCACGATATATGAACATTAATATTGGAAACATTCATTAGTTATGAATATACTCTTACACATTTAAGATTTTATCTAAACAACTAAAATTACAACGTTAATACTTTGTTTTACATAAAGGAAATACCTAACACTTATACGTTATTACAATACACGATCTAATAACCTAATGTTAATACGACAACAGATTATATGTGAATGTGAACTATCTGTTATTATAATGCACCCCTACGATTGAAAGAGCAAAATCATGCTCTATCACTCTCATGCAGCATAAGAGCAGTGCCAGGATTGGTTAGGGGGAGTTGTTGAGGGTCCCCCGCTGGAGGAGAAGACGAGAAGATGAAAACCAGACCGGAGGACATTCGTGCAGGTAAGTGAGATTTTTAAATTTTTTATTTATTGTGTCCCCCACCCTTTTGTCCGCCCTACCATTATCTAGTGGTGCCAGCCGAGACTGAAGTCGAGGGGTGTGTTCATAAAGAAGGGTGAGGAAAACTCCCTATATGGGGCCCTAAGTGAGGTGGTGTTTAGCATGCCAAGTTTAATCTTCACCAACAAAGTTGGGGAACTAAACTGTTTACAAAGGCAGGCAGCCTTCAGTGGCAAAGTTTAGCAAGTCCTGGATGTGCTTATGAAGGCTAAGGTCCTGATTTCAAGTTTAGGTGTTATATTGCCCGTGATAATTAACAACATCATGTTGTACGTTATTTATCGGGTGCAATAAATATTACAATTTTTGGGAAATGGCCCCTTTCACACGGTTACCTATTTTTGCCTTCTTCCTCCACTTTTCTGACCTTGTTTTTGCTCGCTTTAGGACTGTCTGTAGTTTACCACTGCTAACCAGTGCTAAAGTGCTTGTGATCTCTCCGATTGGCCTATATAATTTACTTATAAGCCCCTAGTAACATACACTACATGTGCCCAGGGCTTGTAACTTAAATGCTACTAGGGGGCCTGCATCAATGAATGTGCCATCCACTTAAGGAGCCCTCTAAATATGTCTCGGCCTGCCATTGCAGACCATGTGGGAGCAGTTTACACAGCCATGTCAGCTTGGCAAAATAAACCTTGGAAAAGGTATGTTATAATGCACTCATAAACTATCTCTGCTTTAAAATGAATCGATTTGCATTACGAATTGTACACAATTTTTTTACAATTTCAACGTCCTGTGGTGCTACGCAACGCCCTAAAAAAAATTGAACTCAAAGAGTCTCATAATCTTAAGTAATTTATTGAGGAGTCAAGATAGTGTTTTATTCAGTCCATATCAGTATTAAACAAAGGCACAACATTTATTCACACCTACAATACTAATCTTCTTGAAAGCGAGATAGTCTTTCAGATTTATGAGGAGTTTACATCATGTTTTTGACAATGTAACAGCGAACATTGCCCCACTACAAGAACCATTATACCAAGAATTCAAGGCTAAGTGTTTATTCACTGTACCTTCTTCACATAAAACTCTAGATATGTTTAACGCTTTGGTAAAGAAAGATTAGAGACAACTACATTTCTAACCACCTAAGACAAAGAATATTACTCCAAAGGAGCAAGGCATATTGAAGTCTCTGTCATTCAACAAGGAACTGATTTTCCAGTCAGCAGACAAGGGAGGAGCCTTGGTAGTGATGGATTGAGCGTACTATGAAGCTAAGGATACTTTATCTATCTTTTTTTATTCTTTTTTTATTGAGAATAGGTACAGAGCTTTATCGGAGTTACAAAACATTGAGACCATTAATTACTTTACAGTATAACATTCTACATTGGTACATTCGCCGTATACAGTGTGATGTGAAGTCTATACAATAGGTTAATTGTACAGTCCATTATTAATTCGCTATTGTCCTGTGATAGGTCGGCGGTCGGTGATGTGCAGATATTAACTCTGAAGGAATTCCACTTTCCCCACACCCGTTCCCACTTCTTCGGGCACCCCAGGTGTATGTATACTGCTCTTTCGGCCACCATTGCTATATCCATACTCCAGTCTCTCACAGTGGGATTAGTTCGCACTTTCCATTGTTTTGAAATATTTCTTTTATTTACGGTTATACCAAGTGTTACCCAGATTTGTCCTGCACTGTTGAGATCTGTGGCTTTCCAGATATTCAAAAGACATCTATGTTCCGGAGGTACCGGGGCCCCACTAACATTTGTTATTGTAGTCATCACTGCCTTCCAGTAAAGTACAATTTCCGGACATTCCCACAGTGTATGGTAGATTGTACCCATTGCCCCACACTGCTGCAGGCATAGCTGATTATCCGACCTTCCCCTTTTATATAACGTCACCCTGATGCAATAGATTCGGTGTAATACTTTGAGTTGAACTAAGAGTAGTTTTGACGAGATTGCCACCTCCCTCGGGGACGCTAGCGCCTCCTGCCAGTCCGTCTCATCCATGTCTCCCAGCTCCTCTTACCACCTTTCCAGTAGGAAAAGTGTGGGGTCAGGGTGATTATTGATAAATTTACGATATGTTAGGGACGTGGCTTTTTTGTGCATGTCTTCAGTCAATAGCCTGTCTTCCAAGGGGGAAGGACAGTGTCAGGTGGGAGAGCTGTTTCTAGTACGAGACGAATCCGGCGATAGCGAAACAGTTCTGTAGATGCCATCTCGTATTGGTCTTGGAGTTGTGCAAATGGAATTACCTTTCCCTTGGCCCATAGGTCGCCCACGTGCGATATCCCTATGTCAGCCCATCGTTTGAATTCTTTACTATTTCGCAATGTACCCAACATGGCGGTGTCCCAAAGGGGTGTTGCCTGTGTGATCTTTTTATTCCAACTGAGCTTTTTGTGTACCGTGTGCCATATATGGACCGTATGTTTAGTCGGTCCTACCAAGGCCTTCTGTCGGTTAGTGTTGTACACTGCTCGATTAAGTCCCTCTACCCCTAGCGTAAAACTGTCCAGATGATAAGCTGTATCGGTGTGTGGGACATGGATCCATTGGTTTATTACGGTCAGTTGGGACGCCCAATAATACGTTTGTATGTTGGGTAATGCTATGCCTCCATCAGACCAGGAGCGAAACAGTTTAGTCATCGCTATTCGGGCCGGTTTTCCATTCCACAACAGTTTGGTCACCTCCGAGTCAATAGCTCGAAAATAGGCAGCAGGGACCAAGAATGGGGTGTTATAAAAAGCAGGGGAGTGCCATCATTTTGAAGAGTGCTTCTCTTCCTAAAAGTGTCAGCGGCAGGGCCTGCCAATGTTTAGTGTCTCCACGCAATCTCTTTAGGGGTTCTAAGAGATTTAATGTCATGAAATCCTCAGAGTCGGATGTAATATGGATCCCTAGATATTTAAAGCTGTCTTTTTCTATTTCTACTGCACAGCCTTTACGCAGTCTCAGAGGCGGGCCGTGTAGGACATACAAAATGGATTCACTCCAATTAATAGTGTACCCTGACCGCTTTCCAGAGGCCTCGCAGATATTTAGAATGCTATGTAGGGAACAATAGGGGGAAGCTAGATATAGGAGGATATAGGGATATGCGATCCTCGCAGCCCTCCGTCCAGCGTAGGCCGCGAGTATCCGGGTCTTGTCGTATCCATGCCGCGAGTGGCTCTAAAACCAGTGCAAAAAGCAGCGGCAACAGCGGGCATCCCTGTCTTGTGCCTCTCCCTAACAGGATTTCTTTCTAATTGTGCCCGTTTTCCACTACATGTGCCAGAGAGTTCGTATAGAGCAGTCTTACCCACGAGCAGAATACAGGTCCGAAACCAAACTGCGTAAGGACTGCAAATAGGAACGGTCACTCCACCGTATCAAAGGCCATACGGGTGTCTAGGGACAATATAACGGCCTCTTCCTGTGCCGCATGTTTACGGCCTAGTACACTTTGGCGTCGTCTTAAATTTAGGACTGTGTTCCTGCCAGGCATAAATCCTAACTGGTCAGGGTGAATTAGGGTAGTGAGGTGAGGTGTGTGTCTATTTGCTAAAACTTTTGCCAAGATCTTAGCTTCTGCGTTGATGAGGGAGATGGGTTTATAGGAAGCACAGTCCTGGGCTGGCTTACCAGGTTTATGCATGGCCACAATCGTTGCGGTTCTTTGATCTTTAGGCAGTTCACCTCTGTCTAAGCTGGCATTGTACATAGCCAGCAAATAGGGGGTGAGAGTAGTTCCGTTTTTCTTAAATAGTTCGATAGGAATGCCATTTGGTCCCAGGGCTTTCCCTGACGGTATGCTTCCTTTTGCCAACATCAACTCCTCCATAGTGAGCTCTGACTCTAATGGTTTGGACTCGTCTTCCGCTAGCATGGGAAGACGGATGTCTTTGAGGAATAGCTCTGCCTCCTCCAGTTCTATCGAAACTGCTGGGGAGTAAACCTTGGTGTAATGGCACGCTTATTTGTCTACTATGATTTGAGGGTCCGTCACCAGCACACCTGGCACAGGCTGTAGCTCTGCTATCCAGCGGGTCGTGCATTCCCGTTTGTCAAGCCATGCCAGTATCCGGCCGGTTTTATCTCCTACTTCATATATGGTGTGGCGCGTGGCTGCCAATCAGGTTTTAGCATCCTCCCACAAATATTCTTTGTACTCCTGTTTTTTGAGCTGAAGTAGATGTGTATTGACGTCGGAACCGTTGTGAGAGTGTTGTATTTCTAGTACTTGTAGCTCGTGTTCTAGTGTTAAGATCGTGTGCGTCTTCTCCCTTTTGTAGTTCGCAATTAGGGAGATGGCTTGTCCCCTTAGGACCGTTTTGAATGCTTCCCAGAGAGTAAGGGGCAAGGAAACCGATGACACATTTTCACCGAAATAGTGTTTCGTGGCTTTAAACAGGCCTTTCCAAATTTGGGGATTTTTGAGGTAGCCCGGGTAGATCGGGAATATGCGACGGTGTGTGGATGTGTTTTGTGTGAATTTAGCTGGCATGGGAGAGTGATTCGAGATTCCTCGCGGTAAATGTGTTATTTCCACGAAGCTCCCTACATTATCTGCGGACGACAAGACAAGATCTATCCTTGAAAGACTATTGTGTGCTCCAGAGTGACACGTGTATTGGCGTGTGCGTGGGAAGTGAGATCGCCAGACATCCACGAGGCCTATTGTCTCCAGGATGTCCGCAAGGATGGAGTGGGAGCGGTGTTGTGATCGCAGAGGCGTACGATCAAGATCATCTTTGAGGGTCGCATTGAAGTCACCTCCCAGTATTAGCTCTGCTTCTGGGAGACAGAGCAGAAACGCGCCAAGCGCCGGGAGCACTACCGAGTGAAGCGCGGGGAATATAGGCCGTAACTATGTTGAGCGAACGTCCCTCGCATTGGCATGGTGCAGCTGCGAAGCGGCCTTGGTCATCGGTTATGTGCGTTTAATCAGGAGGGGGAGTGTTTCCTCACTAAAATTCCAACCCCTCGGGAGCCCGTGGAAAATTCAGAATGCACTATTAATTTGAAAACCCATCTGTCGAGGGCCTTACAGGTGGTTCCTACCAGGTGGGTTTCCTGCAGGAGTACTACCGCAGGCACTCTGGGCATAAGAAATTGGAGCAATAAGCCTCTCTTCACTTTATCTCCGAGGCCATTCACATTCCAGGAAATTAATGGCAAGTTTTGGACCTGTGTTGACTGGGGAGTAACCGGGTTAGGTTGTGTGGTTACGTGTGACATTAGGACTGTGGAAGTCATAGCAGTGCATCTGACGTATAAAGTGCGGTCTCACACTGAGATGAAATTGTCATACCATGAATCTGAACAAAAAACACACGATAAAACACAAATGAAAACTGAGAATGAAAAACAATTGCCCCTCCCTTCCTCCCTGTATGACGGTTTATAAAACTACCCCCCACCCCAACCTTGCAGAGTGCCTAGTTCCCATTGCTCAATACCTCTGTGGGGAAAGGATCCACCCCAGCAACCCCCCCAGTTCCCTTTTCTTATCTGTTGCGGTGTGTCCATTGGATGTATGTGGGATGTCTGCGGCAAGCACAAGTCTCTCAGAGTCCCAGCACAGTGTCAAAAGGCAGTACAGCAAACGGTGTTGTAAGCTGTGGGCATCTGAGGGACCATTTGGAGAGAGTGGTCTGGCGGTCCCTTATTGCCAGAGTCTTGAACGTCGATCAGGTGATTATCGCCTCCACCTAGATATCCCTCTGAGAAACGATGTAGTTCATGAGAGAGTGTCTGAGGCTTTGTCCCTGGGAGAAATTCTAGTATGTGTGCCGGTTGTTTGACATTATTGGAGCCGTCGCTTAGGAGTCCCTCCTGCTGCTGTGACTGAGGTGCACCCGCCACTCGTTATCTCTTCCGGATCTTCCATGATTGGCAACTTGCTGCCACCCATCAAGACAGTCTTGGGCGTCCTCCGGGGACGTGAAGAACCACACCTTCCCGTCAGCCACCACCCTTAACCTCGAGGGGAATATCATGGAGTATTTGAGGTCACGAGCAGGAAGCTCTTTCTTGATTGCCAGGAAAGTATGCCTTTGTTTTGCTACGGCAGCTGTGTAGTCGGGAAAGAACGAGATTGTGCTATGTTCCTACTGCACCAGAGGAGCTATTCTGGCCGTCTGCAGAATAAGGTCACGATCCCTGAAATTGAAGATGCGGGCCAAAATGGGTCTGGGCGGTGCACCAGGTTTGGGTCGGCCCCCCGGGACTCTGTGGGCTCTCTCAACAGGGAATTATTGTGATAGACCTCGGGCTGCAAGTGGTTTTTGATTAGGTCTTCTACGAAAAGGTCAACCACAGGGCCACCCGTTCCCTCCGGCACGCCCAAAATGCTACGCCGTGAGCGGCCTTCAAAATGGTCTAGTTTTGCTGCCTTGGTTTTGTTTTAGGTTTCCAAGTGCATCCCTTGTCTCTTGAGGGCAGCCGTGTCCACAGAGAGGCTAGCCGTAGCCGTTTCCACCTCCGATACTCTTGTGCTCAGTTTTCGGAAATCTGCCCTCATTAGCGTGAGTTCTGTCACCACAGTGTCTATTCTTGACTCGAGGGAGGAGTGCACTTTATTAAACGTCGACATGATATCCTGTAACGTGACTTCTTCATTTGATTTTCCTGCGTGGTCCCCGGTGGGTACCGCCGGTTGGTCCGGGCTCGACTTGGCACAGGCGAATTTGTCCAGTTTTATCTGGTGCACGACACGCTGACCCCGGCCTCCCATGGTACCAGACAATAGTTGAGCGGTTGGTTCTGCAACAACTCAGGTGGTAGTACTCACCGCCGCCTGCCAGTGTGTATGGGAAGCACACGCGGCCTGTCTGGTTTCCTACCCCCAAGCTTGCTGCTGTTTGTTCTTCCGGCTAACTGGCTGTGGCGCGAAGGGGAGGGCTTGCATCGATGAATATTGCACCTTGATGTGGAGGAGTCTTGGAGGCTGCAGCCAGAGGTCCTTCAATCCGCCCAGGATGGGCTATGCACACTATGGTTCAAGAACCTGTTGGGACCCGCCTTTAATCAAGAGGCTGCAATGGTGGCACGGGCACTGTAGACCCAGACACGGCATATGCTGAGGCAGATGCGGTAAGAGTAAGCGGCAGACCGGGAGGGCTGCCCAGAGCGCTAAAGTCAGCATAAATGAATAAAGCAAATTGGGTCACTCTCTCCGCCCAAGATGTCTGCTCTTGCGGTCCGAGTCAGTTTTATTTCTCCCCTGCAGTGCCACAGATGACGCTTCCATCAATTCAGGGGCTGTGCAACGCCTCGCAATGCAGAGCCCCCCACCGCGGTCCGCGACTGCACTCGTGACGCTGCAGGGTGTAGGGGACGGCTGCAGCAGAGGCGCCGATACCACCAGTAGTTGCGCAGGGACACAGAGGAGGTACTGTACAGTGGGGCCGGTACCTTCAGGCAAGTAGGAGCATGCCACGTATGGTCCTTGTCCCAGCACGACAAGGCGCCCTTCTTCTTCCTCCCCAGCAGGAGCTCCACATCCAGAGATCAGGCTCTGCCGATCACTCCATCGCCAGGGACTCCGGCAGTCAGGTATTCCGGTGCTCGCCGCTTTCCGGTCCCATTAGCTGATGTTTATTATCGCTCACCGCCTCGGATGAGTGATCGGATGCGTGGGGATGGTATTGAAGGTCCGGAGCTTCACTAGGCGGCGGCCATTTTGTTCGGCTGCCGGCCACGCCCCCATACTTTATCTATCTTGATTATGACTCAACCTTAGAAAAGTGGGTACTCTTGCAGAGATTTTGAAAAAGACAATATCTTTTGACTAGATCATTGAAAACACTAAGCGATTCTTGACTACTGATTTTCCCCACAGGCCACGCCTGTACATGCAACTAAAAATCCACAAGCACTTTAGGGATCCTCCATTCAGGTCAATAGTATTGGGTTGTGGTTCTCTTCATGAACCTTTCAGAAAGTATTTGGATACTTTCTTACAACCTCTTGTCCAAAAGTGGAAACCTTATTTCCAGGATACCACGGATTTCCTGAAACAATTGGCAAGAATACCACGTAATGACTCTAATACATGGTGGTTGTGTACAATAGATGTGACAGCATTGTAACCCTCGATACCTCATCAGGAGGGGATAGGGGCAGTGGAGTGGGCACTGTTACAACAGGCTGATGTACAGGACAACAATATATTTCTATTCAAGCTTCTTCACTTTTGTTTGTACCACAGTTACTTTCTCTAGGCTAGTCACTTTTATTTGCAAAACAACAACACTTCAATGGTTTTTTCAGGAGGCCCTGCTCATGCGAACACATTTATGGCCAAATTTGCTGAACATCTTTTTTCTGTACCAACATGGAGAGAGAATTTCGTGGCTTACTTCAGGTATATTGATGATATCTTTTTGATTTGGAACAACACAAGGGCAACACTGGAAGACAATATCATAGTGTTGAACCAGAGCAATTCTCATATAAAATTCACATATATCATCAGCAACCGCACTAGCACATATTTAGATGTCTGGTATGAACTATCTCCATCTGGTTTGTAAACTAGAATGTACAGAAAACAGACCGGAGTAACTCACTACTGTATCAAAGCTTTCATCCACAATCATTGAAACAATATTTACTTTTTTGCAGTTTCTCTCTATCAAGAGGATTACCTCAGACGAAACGGTGTGCACCAGGATCAGAAATGAATACTAATCTCAATTTATGAACAGGGGATATCCAGAGAATCTACCGGATTCCACTTTAGAAAGAACAAGAGCAATGGCTCACAAACATCTGTTGCAGAAGACCAATGTGAAAAAATAAGCACGTTCCATATTTGTATCCAAATTTTCCACATAATCTTCTTCCATAAAACGTATCAATTGCAAGAGGTGGGAATTACTCCAATATGTGCCAGACTTCAAAGGGTTGTTCCAACATGAGCCTCTTTTTGCAAACCTTTGCACCAAAAACCTAAAAAAGATACTCACTACAATCAAACCACCAACAGCAATCACTTGTTCAGGGACCAGAACATGCCAAAATTGTGTTCACTGTCACAATGCTATAGTGGCAAACACTGTGGTTCATCCAACAATGGGGCACCCCATCAGACTAAGACATTCTTCAGATTGCAACACACAAAATGTCATATACAGTATCAAGTGTCCATGCAGATTGCCATGTGTAGGAAAACGGAAAGAAAGATTACAGTTCGGATTACCGAATATAAGAGCATGATAAGAAATAAGAAACAAAATTCCGCTTTGTGGCACATTGATTGGCACAGAAAAACATATTGCTCAATTATGTTTCCATATTTTGGAGGCTATCAGATGAATCCATAGATTAATACATCCAAATTTTTATCGCAGAGAGAAACCTTTTGGATCAAAAAATTCGATACATTTTTACCAAAGGGTCTTAACGACAAGGTGGAGGAGGCATGTTTTTATGAATTTGTTTGTCGATAAGTAGAAATACCTCACTTTCATGGTACACCAGTCACAATTATTCATCAGTTTACAATTATAATTTGATATCCAGTGAAGCACACGGTCTAGTCACATTCAGTACAGAAGCATCTTTTTGTGTTTTCACTCAGAGTAGTTTACCCATGTGATATTAGGTCCATCAATATACACTGCAGTATAATATCTAGCTTCACAATATAATGTTTTACATGGGGTTACCATATATGCCATTGTGGAAGTGTTTTCTATTTCTTAAGGTTTAAGTTTTATGACTGTACATAGCCTATCTGCCTACCACGAGCTAGTTGCTCAACAATAATTTTCTAACCCAGAATATCTTTGTTGTGATTGATTTTATTTGTTGATTAATTAAAACCATTACAAAAAGGACAAAAAGAAATACAAACCAAACACTTTACCTAATTGAACATTCCAGAATACAATACATAAAATTGACCACAATCAATTAACTTTTTCCAGTTCGGGATAATTCCGAGTTATTATTTCATTTTTAAAATAGTTTACAGGACGTCAAAATTTTCAGGGATAAAGTGCACGTGTGCCATTCGATAATAATAATAAACCTTATAGATGGAACATTATCTAAGAATAGTACTCTAAAAACAAACAAGTAGTACATTATCTTAAAATAGTACTATAAAAGCAAATAATTAGAAAGTGCCATAAAAATAATTCATCATCACCTTAAAAACAGCAACATCGACAATTCACAGTCTTAACAAATTTAACATATACTTTGGGTGTCAACCTTACATAATTTCTTTTCTACTATAAGCATAAATTTTACAAATTGGTGTATAATATAAACTTTGACACCACTTAAGCAAAATATTAATGCCGATCTACAAGTCCTAAGTCCCATTTCATTAAAAATAGGTTTTAAAATTATTTTCCGTTCCTTCATCATTTTTGGGCATAGTGTTACCATATGCAACAAGGTTTCGTCATACTGCCCACAAAGCCGACAAATATTTGATGCCCATTTGGACTCCCATTTAGGGGTTCCATCTTTGGTTGGATAAATGCCAAACCTTAATAACATAAATTTCTTCTTAATTAAGTGTTTTTGGTGATAAAAAAGTAAATAAGGTTGGGCCATCATTTTGTCGAAGCAATTTGCAATAGACCAAAAGTGTTTTTTTTTTCTCAACTCATATTTATCCAACAATACTGACAGCAAGGCGATGGTTGAATAATTATTTTTTTATAATCCATTTTACTCCTTGTTTCGTCTTCCAATTTGGGACAATCACATTTTAGGAGGCACTCAGCTAAATAATCCTGCAAGCTTCTAGAGTATTCACTAGTCGAAATCTCGCTCCAACACATATTGGCCAGCGTGCCCTCCTTGGCTCAAGATAATGCCAATAGTGTTTTTACAAATGATGCTTTACGCACCAAGAGCTGATTCCGTAAGCCAAATTCCAATCTTAAATTGGCACGGGAAGTCTGCCTAGGAATCCTAAAGACTGATTTATATGTCCTTGCAACTATGGCCTCCAATACTTTCACGTCTCTACCCTTCAAAATAATAGACCCATAGTCCAGGGAGGGAATAATACGTTTTGCTTTCATGACTTTAACCCCTTCGCTGCTAGGCCTTTTCCCCTCCTGTGCTAAGCCTTTTTTGGGCTATTTGGGGTAGTGCGCGCTTAGGCCCCTGTAACGTTTTGACCACATTAGGTATCCATGCCAATTTTTTTTTTTTTTTTTTTTTTTTTTTTTTTTTTTGTCCTCATACATACGCCAGATAGTAAATGCTCTAGATGGGAACTATCCAGGCCCTCCACACTGACCATTTCGATTCCGATTCCTACCCTCAGGGCTACTGGATTCCCCCAGAGAAGGGCTGTCTCCTTATCCATTTCCATCAACCACTGGGAATCCCGTTGGTGCCAAGAAAGGATGGACCACAAACCCCTGGCTTAATCATTGGACTCATCAGTCTTCTTTAACCAGGCCAGAAGAGGAGACCAAAGCGTCTCCGAGCTTCTTTGATCACACGCAATATCTGACTGACTAATCCACATGATATTTCTCATACAATCAACAAATTTAGGAGGAATCTCAGACTTCCATAGCCTACAGATTTCTCTCCTGGCTATAACAATCACATAAAACACGAGTTGTGCAACAATATTTGAACAGAGTCCTGGTAGAGTACCAAAAAAGATCAATCGGGGACAACTTATAATTGGTATACCTAAAAGCTCTTCTAGAAAACGGCAGACAGACCCCCAGTAACCGGAAATCTTAGGACAATTCAAAAACATATGGGTGTCATCTGCTAATGGAAACTTACATCTTGGACAAAAGTGATTATCAGAAGAAACCCGGGACAGTTTAGCCGGGGTCCAATAGACCCTATAAGCTGTAAACAAATGGTTTCTCTTCAGATTAGCGGGTTTAATGATTCTCTGAGACATGTGAAACGATTCTTTCCAAATTTCTTGTGTCTCCTCCGTATTCCCTATTAAACCATTGCCCCAAAGTTTCTCTACCTCTAATATTAAACTATCCCCAAAGCCAACCAGTGTTTGATACCAAAACGAGACTTCCCGTTTCCAGCCTCCCACCTTACGTATAGCATCAAAGATTGGGAAATCAACTGTCGGTCCCCAAGATTGTCTAGCCCACCACCCAGACAGTTGGTAAAACTTAAACCTAGTCAGGGATCCATTCGTTAGATTTGCTAGAGACTCCCAATCCATAAGCTTAAACTCACAACACAGGTCACCCCATACTTTGACCCCTGCTAATTTAAGAGGCTCAGATAGTTGATCCAGGAGGCATTCGGGAGTGCCTGGGGAGTCCCAGATTGGAGCATATAGATTGAAATAAGGGATCCCAAAAGTTTTCTGAATAAATCCCCAATTTTTAAGTGCCGTTAATAAAATCTTGAGGCGGACCTTTTTGAAAAATTTTTGGTCTCCAAATTTAAGAAGAAAACATTCGAAACCATGCGGTTGATCATATAATAGAGCCTGAAAGAGGCGCCCTTGTGAAGAAGAGTCCAATTTATTGGCTAAGATTCTAAAGTTCTTAAAGTGGAAGGCGTGGCAGTAAATTAACAAGTCAGGTAGAGCCAATCCCCCTACTTTCAGACCCCTCCTCAGCTTCTTCCACGCTATCCTGGGCGATTTAGTGGCCCATATAAATGAACTTATCTTTCCTTGAAGAGAGGCAATATCTTTATGGTTAAATACCAAAGGGATAGCATTAAAAAGAAACGTTATTTTAGGGAGGATAATCATTTTTATAAGATTTACTCTCCCGTAGATGTTAAGCGGGATATTTCCCCATCTCAACAATAATTTACAGACTTCCTTTACAACTTGCACCCAACTAGTTTTAGAAATATCCGCCAATTTCTGAGTTAAAAAAATTCCTAAGTATCTGATTTTTTGTTTAGCCCCTTTTATCGGGATTAAGTTATTCCATCCCATTATATCCGTTTTTTCCTTGTTAACTTTATACCCCGAGACTCTTCCAAACTCTTCCGCTAGTTCAAAAAGCCGTGGAATTGCCTCGACATGGTTAGAAGTATACAATAAAAGATCATCTGCATACAATGCGGTTTTCAACTCTAATTCACCGATTTTAAAAGGAGTAATTGTATTATCTCTTCTAAGTGTACAAACAAAAGGTTCTATATAGACATCAAACAATAATGGGGACAGGGGGCAACCCTGCCTTGTACCCCTAGTTATATTAAACCAGTCCGATAGCCCACCATTTACTAAAACTTTTGCACAAGGTCCAGAGTATAAGGATTTGACTGCCTCTATAAACAATATGGGGAAACCAAACATCCTCAAAGAAGCCCAAAGGTACCCCCAATTTACCCGATCAAAGGCCTTGGCTGCATCTATTGCTACAATGGCAAGCGGCAGTCCCTTTGCTTCAGCATAATCAATTGCTCCTAAAACCTGAAACGTAAGTTCATTCAGCTGCCTCCCAGGTATAAAGCCTCTCTGGTCAGAGTGTACAATTGTTTTAATGGATCTCGCCAATCTAGTGGCCAGTATCCCTGAAAAAATTTTTAGATCCGAATTTAATAAGGAAATTGGTCTATACGACTCCATTTTCTGTGGGTCTTTGTTTGGTTTAACTAACAAGGTTATGGTAGCCTCCGACCAAGATGGAGGGATAGGCTCTCCTTTTAAAAGGACACTATTAAAAAGTATCTTAAGCACAGGGACCACTATTTCAAAGTTATCAGCATAAATTTCTATCGGGAGCCCGTCTGGGCCAGCGGCTTTCCCTCTACTCATTTTCTTTACTTGTTCCAGTATTTCACCCTCTTTGATCTCGCTGGCTAAATATGTTTTCTCTGACTCTGTCAGTTGAGGCAAATTAACCGAATTGAGCCATTCATCCACCTCATCCAATCCAACTCTAGTATCCTCTTGATATAGAGTAGACATAAACCCCATAGCCTCATCTCTAATCAATTCGTCCTCTGAAGTTAATAAGCCAGAATCCCTTTGTGTTACAGCCTTTATATTATTCCTCACCCTATCTGCCCTAGATTTCCAGGCTAGAAGGGCTCCACACTTTTCTCCATACTCAAAATTTTTCAACCTACTAGCCTCCCATTTCTCTTTGTTAATCTTATCACACCTCGCGCTAAACGCCGCTTGTAGTTCCAGCAGTTCTCTCTCAAGTTTGGGGATCCTCTCCCTATCCATCAGAACCGCCCTTTGTAAATCCAATTCTTTGTTTTTTATAGCCTTGATATCCTCTATTTCCTCTCTCTTACGCATCTTTCTCCTGTATGACATTTGAGAGCTTAGCAAGCCTCTTAAATAAGCTTTGAAGGACTCCCAAACCATGTGTACTGTAGTGGAAGCAAGATTAAAATAAAAAAACTCAGTTATTCCCGAATTTACTAGGATCTTTACTTCATCATCTGCGAGAAGTGATCTATCGAGTGTCCATCTAGTCACTGTGTTTGTAAGACTTAAACTAAGAACAAGTTCGACCACTGAATGGTCAGAAAGGCCTACCGAAGTATAGGCAATCAAGACAGTATTAGAAAGCAAAGATTGATCCACCAAAAAGAAGTCTATTCTGGATAACTGCTTATATTTTTTACTGTAGAAAGAGTACTCTCTTCGAACTGGATTTTTCGCTCTCCAAATATCCAAAAGCGCATAATCCTTCATAATATACTTCAATGATATCCAAGTTTTAGTTGGAACACAATATTTAGCCCTTGAGGTCCGATCAACCTGCCCATCAAAAACTAAATTAAAGTCTCCCCCTAAAATAACCGGGGCAGGGTACTGTATGAGGCATGCATTCAATTTTATAATGGGACCTGAATCATCCTCATTCGGGCCGTAGTATACTGCACATGTGAAGGCTAAACCCGCTATAGAGAGAGCCGCCACTAGCCATCTTCCTGAATTGTCTGTTTCCCATTTCTGGACCTTGATCCCTCTATTCGATCTAATGATTAAGGCGACACCTCTGGTACAACCTGTCTGATATGAACATAATATATCTTGAACCCACCCTAATGTGCGAAAAGCTTGTTCACATAATTTTACCTCTAGGTGAGTTTCTTGTAGCAAAATAAGATGGGCTTCCGTACCCCTTAAATACTCACGGACCCTCCCCTGTTTCCTACTGCATCCTAAACCATTGACGTTCCAGGAGAGAAATTTTATATTAACTGACCCACTCATACAATCCTGATCTTACCCGACCTTACCCGACCTCTAGAGCAATTAAAATGGAAAAACAATCTTGCGCAATATGAGAACAATTTTAAACATTTCCTAACCCCCCTACCCCCCTTCCCACACCCTCCCGTGAGGAACCCACCCTTCATACCTGGCGTTGGAATTCGCCTATTCAGGAGCCCAGACCCAGTGGCAACAGCATGCAAACAACATGCCAAAAAAAAACAGATTAAGAGTTAATCACCACAGTACATATTACTTCATATGCCAATTATACTTACTACAGAAACTTTTAATTATATCTGTCCATCTCCTACTCCCGTATTCCATATTTTTGTTTATTTAATTTTATCTTATGTCTATGTCTATGTATCTGTGTATCTATGTATCTATGTATCTTTCCCCTCTTCCTTTTTTTTTTTTTCCTTTCCCTCCTCTTTGTCCCACATACCCCTCTCCTTCAGAAGCTCTTTTTAATTTTTTTTATTTTCACTCTACTCTCTTATTTCAATTCCCCTTGCCTCCTTCTTCCTTTATCTTAGATAGGAAGATGTCCACATCCTCTGGCTGGCTAAAGTTATACATTTTGTTCCTCCACATCACCTTCAGAAGGGCAGGAAATTTCATCTGGACTTGTACACCTAAGGATCTTAGTTCTGGCATTCTAGAGCCCAGCTCCCACTGCCTCTGTGCAGTTTTCCCCCCAATATCGGATCTAATTTGATATGGATGTGCATTGTGGAGGAGACTAGTGCTAGATAGGCATCTGCCCAAAATTAATTCTTTCACGCTATAAGTTTGAAAATTCACCAGAATCTTTCTCGGAGCTTTCCTGTCTGAATGTAATCTAAACGGGTCCCTATGCACCCTTTGAATTTCACTCTCCAAAACAATATCAGGACGGTCTTTTAGGACCCCCTCCCTCAAAAGTTTACAAACAAAATCCTTAATGTCCCCGCGCTCTTCGCCTTCCGGAATCTTCAAAATTCTGAGATTATTCCTGCGCGCTTGCATCTCTAGCCGTTCCATGTCCATCGTGAGAGACCGGTTCTGCATTTTTAAAGTGTTAATCACCTTTGTATTCTCTTGAACCGCCTCTGACAGTGCAGAAGTTTTAAGCTCCAACGAGCCAGTACGAGCACAAATGTCATCCAACCTGGACTCAAGAGTGTCAAATCTATCATGTATACTTTTTTGATTACTCTCAGAGATCTCAAATTTAGCCATAAGGTCACCCTTCAGGGATTTTAACAGAGAGCCTAAAACACTCTCCCCTCCATCGGAATTACCCATCAAACCATCTACGGGCGGAGTAGGTGAGGCCCCTAATAAGAGATGTGGGGGTTGGGATTGGGATAGAGGTAAGCTATCTGCCAAAGGCAGGCCCGCCCCTCCACCTTCGTCGCCCCCCTCCAGAACTAACATATTCTCTAAAGGCGCATATCGGTTTATCAGCTCTAAGGGGGAACTTCCCATACTACTACTACTTCCCTGTATTGGTGCAGCCTCCTCATCTCCAGCCTTCACCTGTTGCATAATTTTGAAGAAGGTCTTAAGTGATGGTGTACTCTTCTGAGGTTGTGGACCCCTATGGGCTTTTGTTTTCTTAATGTCACCTTGCTTTCTCTTCTTCTTAAGTGGAGTAAGCGGAGTTGGACCCTCCTTAATACCGGAATCTAGCACCCCGTTTGACATAAGCTCCCGCTGAGACCTCAGTTGATATCTATTCCTACCTCTCACTGGTGATTTTAATGAAGGTCTATGTACAAGATGGGAGTCACTAGAATCTTTCCTCCTCAAATGCACCTCAACTCCTCCTAGCTTCTCCACACCCTCGACCTCGCTCGTTGCACCACAGGGAGTATTTAAGTTAATTTCCGCAGAAATCAGATCCATGTAGTCATACGCACCACCTTTCCCTCTCTGGATGCTCCTTACCCAGTTTTTCCCTGTTTGGCAGGAAGGAAAGGAGATACGGCATACCGGACCACGGAATTGAACTGATAACAGAGCAGCTCGTGCCCTACACCAAAGCGTCCTCCTGCTTCCTCCGGTCTGCTGTAGAGCTGAAATCTTCTTCACCCCCTGTGCCGCTTCATACAGCCTCTCGTCTCTCCCTACCGACACCACTGCCTCTGCTGCCTCAGCGTCGACGAGGAACATCCGGGTCCGTATCTGTTTCGTGTCTTTACTGGGTCCTAGTGCCCCCGAGCGCGATGGATCAGATCTTCACTCCAGTGCCTCGACCAACGGAAAAAAAGAATGAAAGCAGGTTATCCGATAGTTGGTAATGTAGGAGATAACCGATATCTGCTCACCTAAAATGTGGGAGAAACTCCTCATCGTATAGTGTTCATTGCTTGCTGCGCCTATCTGCCGGCCTCGGGACTCCTACGACTGGCGTCAGCCTGCCGCCGCCATGTTCCTCCTGCCCCCGCCTCCCAGAATTCGTTTTCTGGCTCCATGCCAAATTTGTGTCCTTTTCTTCCAACATCTTGGGGATTCTAAAGGTACCCAGGGTTTGTGGATTCTCCTACAGGGTTCCCAGAAATTAGTCAAAATACAGCAAAATTTTGTTTTTTTTGTGAAAAATTGGAAAAACGGACTGCAAATGAAAGCTTCTGGGTTTTTCTCTGCAAATGGGATCAAAAAAGGGGTTGTGGGGCTGAAATCACCATTTCTCCAGCTTTTAGGGAATGACAGAATTTTGTTAGAAAACCAACATTTTGTACACAGTTTTGGCATTTTTCTGGGACATACCCTATTTTTGCTATTTTTTGTGCTTTCAACCTCCTTCCAGTTAACGGTAGAAATGGGTACAAAAACAATAATGGATCCTGGAAAGCTATACATTTTTGAAAAGTAGACAAAATTCTGAATTCAGCAAGGGGTCATTTGTGTAGATCCATCAAGGTTTCTTTATAGAAACTTACAGGTAAATATAGGAAGTATTAAACATTTGTTGACAAAAGCAGCATTTTGAGTCAACGTTTTCACCTGTAACTTCTTCGAATTATGACATCTCTTTGAAAGCAATGTACCGTTACATCCGGTGGACCTTCCTGGTTGTGGGGACATATAGGACTTGTAGGTTCACCAAGAGCCCAACGAACCCAGAGTAGAAAACTGCGCAGCATTTTGTAATGTTTTTTTTTTTGTTCCGGGTATATAGCAATTATTGTGGGAAAATGTATACATGGAAAAATCGGTATGAAAGACACCTATGTATTTCTGAAATGGGAACAAATTACAGAGTTTAGAAACAGTGCATATTTGTACATTTTCGAAATTGGGAATACTCATATTTGCATGACAATTATTGGTCATTTTTCAAAATGACTTTTTTTTTACACAATGTCTTTCATTTGGAAGGGAGAAATGCATCAAAAATCAATAGGTAATAACAGTTGCTTTACAAATCTGAACTACCCTAAGTCTCCCGATAAAAATGGTACCTCACTTGTGTGGGTAGGCATAGTGCCCACGACAGGAAGTGGCTCAAAACCTAGGGTGAACGCACCACATTTTCACACTGAAAATTTACACTTTATTTTCGAAGAGTCTAGCTGTAGTTTTTGAACCCTAGCCCTGCCGGCACCTAGGGAAACCTAGCAAACCTATACATTTTTGAAAACTAGACACCCAGGGGAATCCAGGATGGGGTGACTTGACTGCCTCCCAATATGGTCTGTTACCCAGAATCCCTTGCAAACGTAAAAAATTGACAAAAAAAACACATTTTCCCCACATTTCTGTGATGGAAAGTTCTGGAATCTGCGTGGATCCACAAATTTCCACCCACCCCACGTTCCCTGAAGTCCTACGAGAAAAATGGTACCTCACTTGTGCGGGTCTGCCTAGTGCCCGCGACATGAAACGGTGCAAAACGCAACGTGGTTTTGCAGTGAAAAATGACCCTTTTTTTGGCAAAGTGACTAGCTGTAGATTTTGAACCCTAGCCCTGCCGGCACCTAGGGAAACCTAGCAAACCTATACATTTTTGAAAACTAGACACCCAGGGGAATCCAGGATGGGGTGACTTGACTGCCTCCCACCATGGTCTGTTACCCAGAATCCCTTGCAAACGTACAAAATTGACAAAAAAAACACATTTTCCCCACATTTCTGTGATGGAAAGTTCTGGAATCTGCGTGGATCCACAAATTTCCACCCACCCCGCGTTCCCCAAAGTCCTACGAGAAAAATGGTACCTCACTTGTGCGGGTCGGCCTAGTGCCCGCGACAGGAAACGGCGCAAAACGCAACGTGGTTTTGCAGTGAAAAATGACCCTTTTTTTGGCAAAGTGACTAGCTGTAGATTTTGAACCCTAGCCCTGCCGGCACCTAGGGAAACCTTGCAAACCTATACATTTTTGAAAACTAGACACTCAGGGGAATCCAGGATGGGGTGACTTGACTGCCTCCCAACATGGTCTGCTACCCAGAATCCCTTGCAAAAGTAAAAAATTGACAAAAAAAACACATTTTCCCCACATTTCTGTGATGGAAAGTTCTGGAATCTGCGTGGATCCACAAATTTCCACCCACCCCGCGTTCCCCAAAGTCCTACGAGAAAAATGGTACCTCACTTGTGCGGGTCGGCCTAGTGCCCGCGAAAGGAAACGGCGCAAAACGCAACGTGGTTTTGCAGTGAAAAATGACCCTTTTTTTGGCAAAGTGACTAGCTGTAGATTTTGAACCCTAGCCCTGCCGGCACCTAGGGAAACCTAGCAAACCTATACATTTTTGAAAACTAGACACCCAGGGGAATCCAGGATGGGGTGACTTGACTGCCTCCCACCATGGTCTGTTACCCAGAATCCCTTGCAAACGTAAAAAATTGACAAACAAAACACATTTTCCCCACATTTCTGTGATGGAAAGTTCTGGAATCTGCGTGGATCCACAAATTTCCACCCACCCCGCGTTCCCCAAAGTCCTACGAGAAAAAATGGTACCTCACTTGTGCGGGTCGGCCTAGTGCCCGCGACAGGAATCGGCGCAAAACGCAACGTGGTTTTGCATTGAAAAATGACCCTTTTTTTGGCAAAGTGACTAGCTGTAGATTTTGAACCCTAGCCCTGCCGGCACCTAGGGAAACCTAGCAAACCTATACATTTTTTAAAACTAGACACCCAGGGGAATCCAGGATGGGGTGACTTGACTGCCTCCCACCATGGTCTGTTACCCAGAATCCCTTGCAAACGTAAACAATTGACAAAAAAAACACATTTTCCCCACATTTCTGTGATGGAAAGTTCTGGAATCTGCGTGGATCCACAAATTTCCACCCACCCCGCGTTCCCCAAAGTCCTACGAGAAAAATGGTACCTCACTTGTGCGGGTCGGCCTAGTGCCCGCGACAGGAATCGGCGCAAAACGCATCGTGGTTTTGCAGTGAAAAATGACCCTTTTTTTGGCAAAGTGACTAGCTGTAGATTTTGAACCCTAGCCCTGCCGGCACCTAGGGAAACCTAGCAAACCTATACATTTTTGAAAACTAGACACCCAGGGGAATCCAGGATGGGGTGACTTGACTGCCTCCCACCATGGTCTGTTACCCAGAATCCCTTGCAAACGTAAAAAATTGACAAAAAAAACACATTTTCCCCACATTTCTGTGATGGAAAGTTCTGGAATCTGTGTGGATCCACAAATTTCCACCCACCCCGCGTTCCCCAAAGTCCTACGAGAAAAATGGTACCTCACTTGTGCGGGTCGGCCTAGTGCCCGCGACAGGAATCGGCGCAAAACGCAACGTGGTTTTGCAGTTAAAAATGACCCTTTTTTTGGCAAAGTGACTAGCTGTAGATTTTGAACCCTAGCCCTGCCGGCACCTAGGGAAACCTAGCAAACCTATACATTTTTGAAAACTAGACACCCAGGGGAATCCAGGATGGGGTGACTTGACTGCCTCCCACCATGGTCTGTTACCCGAATCCCTTGCAAACGGAAAAAATTGACAAAAAAAACACATTTTCCCCACATTTCTGTGATGGAAAGTTCTGGAATCTGCGTGGATCCACAAATTTCCACCCACCCCGCATTCCCCAAAGTCCTACGAGAAAAATGGTACCTCACTTGTGCGGGTCGGCCTAGTGCCCGCGACAGGAAACGGCGCAAAACGCAACGTGGTTTTGCAGTGAAAAATGACCCTTTTTTTGGCAAAGTGACTAGCTGTAGATTTTGAACCCTAGCCCTGCCGGCACCTAGGGAAACCTATCAAACCTATACATTTTTGAAAACTAGACACCCAGGGGAATCCAGGATGGGGTGACTTGACTGACTCCCACCATGGTCTGTTACCCAGAATCCCTTGCAAACGGAAAAAATTGACAAAAAAAACACATTTTCCCCACATTTCTGTGATGGAAAGTTCTGGAATCTGCGTGGATCCACAAATTTCCACTCACCCCGCGTTCCCCAAAGTCCTAGGAGAAAAATGGTACCTCACTTGTGTGGGTCGGCCTAGTGCCTGCGACAGGAAACGGCGCAAAACGCAACGTGGTTTTGCAGTGAAAAATGATCCTTTTTTTGGCAAAGTGACTAGCTGTAGATTTTGAACCCTAGCCCTGCCGGCACCTAGGGAAACCTAGCAAACCTATACATTTTTGAAAACTAGACACTCAGGGGAATCCAGGATGGGGTGACTTGACTGCCTCCCAACATGGTCTGTTACCCAGAATCCCTTGCAAACGTAAAAAATTGACAAAAAAAGCACATTTTCCCCACATTTCTGTGATGGAAAGTTCTGGAATCTGCGTGGATCCACAAATTTCCACCCACCCCGCATTCCCCAAAGTCCTACGAGAAAAATGGTACCTCACTTGTGCGGGTCGGCCTAGTGCCCGCGACAGGAAACGGCGCAAAATGCAACGTGGTTTTGCAGTGAAAAATGACCCTTTTTTTGGCAAAGTGGCTAGCTGTAGATTTTGAACCCTAGCCCTGCCGGCACCTAGGGAAACCTAGCAAACCTATACATTTTTGAAAACTAGACACCCAGGGGAATCCAGGATGGGGTGACTTGACTGCCTCCCACCATGGTCTGTTACCCAGAATCCCTTGCAAACGGAAAAAATTGACAAAAAAAACACATTTTCCCCACATTTCTGTGATGGAAAGTTCTGGAATCTGCGTGGATCCACAAATTTCCACCCACCCCGCATTCCCCAAAGTCCTACGAGAAGAATGGTACCTCACTTGTGCGGGTCGGCCTAGTGCCCGCAACAGGAAACGGCGCAAAACGCAACGTGGTTTTGCAGTGAAAAATGACCCTTTTTTTGGCAAAGTGACTAGCTGTAGATTTTGAACCCTAGCCCTGCCGGCACCTAGGGAAACCTAGCAAACCTATACATTTTTGAAAACTAGACACCCAGGGGAATCCAGGATGGGGTGACTTGACTGCCTCCCACCATGGTCTGTTACCCAGAATCCCTTGCAAACGTAAAAAATTGACAAAAAAAACACATTTTCCCCACATTTCTGTGATGGAAAGTTCTGGAATCTGCGTGGATCCACAAATTTCCACCCACCCCGCGATCCCCAAAGTCCTACGAGAAAAATGGTACCTCACTTGTGCGGGTCGGCCTAGTGCCCGCGACAGGAATCGGCGCAAAACGCAACGTGGTTTTGAGTGAAAAATGACCCTTTTTTTGGCAAAGTGACTAGCTGTAGATTTTGAACCCTAGCCCTGCCGGCACCTAGGGAAACCTAGCAAACCTATACATTTTTGAAAACTAGACACCCAGGGGAATCCAGGATGGGGTGACTTGACTGCCTCCCACCATGGTCTGTTACCCAGAATCCCTTGCAAACGTAAAAAATTGACAAAAAAAACACATTTTCCCCACATTTCTGTGATGGAAGGTTCTGGAATCTGTGTGGATCCACAAATTTCCACCCACCCCGCGTTCCCCAAAGTCCTACGAGAAAAATGGTACCTCACTTGTGCGGGTCGGCCTAGTGCCCGCGACAGGAATCGGCGCAAAACGCAACGTGGTTTTGCAGTGAAAAATGACCCTTTTTTTGGCAAAGTGACTAGCTGTAGATTTTGAACCCTAGCCCTGCCGACACCTAGGGAAACCTAGCAAACCTATACATTTTTGAAAACTAGACACCCAGGGGAATCCAGGATGGGGTGACTTGACTGCCTCCCACCATGGTCTGTTACCCGAATCCCTTGCAAACGGAAAAAATTGACAAAAAAAACACATTTTCCCCACATTTCTGTGATGGAAAGTTCTGGAATCTGCGTGGATCCACAAATTTCCACCCACCCCGCATTCCCCAAAGTCCTACGAGAAAAATGGTACCTCACTTGTGCGGGTCGGCCTAGTGCCCGCGACAGGAAACGGCGCAAAACGCAACGTGGTTTTGCAGTGAAAAATGACCCTTTTTTTGGCAAAGTGACTAGCTGTAGATTTTGAACCCTAGCCCTGCCGGCACCTAGGGAAACCTAGCAAACCTATACATTTTTTAAAACTAGACACCCAGGGGAATCCAGGATGGGGTGACTTGACTGCCTCCCACCATGGTCTGTTACCCAGAATCCCTTGCAAATGTAAAAAATTGACAAAAAAAACACATTTTCCCCACATTCCTGTGATGGAAAGTTCTGGAATCTGCGTGGATCCACAAATGTCCACCCACCCCGCATTCCCCAAAGTCCTACGAGAAAAATGGTACCTCACTTGTGCGGGTCGGCCTAGTGCCCGCGACAGGAAACGGCGCAAAACGCAACGTGGTTTTGCAGTGAAAAATGACCCTTTTTTTGGCAAAGTGACTAGCTGTAGATTTTGAACCCTAGCCCTGCCGGCACCTAGGGAAACCTATCAAACCTATACATTTTTGAAAACTAGACACCCAGGGGAATCCAGGATGGGGTGACTTGACTGACTCCCACCATGGTCTGTTACCCAGAATCCCTTGCAAACGTAAACAATTGACAAAAAAAACACATTTTCCCCACATTTCTGTGATGGAAAGTTCTGGAATCTGCGTGGATCCACAAATTTCCACCCACCCCGCGTTCCCCAAAGTCCTAGGAGAAAAATGGTACCTCACTTGTGTGGGTCGGCCTAGTGCCTGCGACAGGAAACGGCGCAAAACGCAACGTGGTTTTGCAGTGAAAAATGATCCTTTTTTTGGCAAAGTGACTAGCTGTAGATTTTGAACCCTAGCCCTGCCGGCACCTAGGGAAACCTAGCAAACCTATACATTTTTGAAAACTAGACACTCAGGGGAATCCAGGATGGGGTGACTTGACTGCCTCCCAACATGGTCTGTTACCCAGAATCCCTTGCAAACGTAAAAAATTGACAAAAAAAACACATTTTCCCCACATTTCTGTGATGGAAGGTTCTGGAATCTGTGTGGATCCACAAATTTCCACCCACCCCGCGTTCCCCAAAGTCCTACGAGAAAAATGGTACCTCACTTGTGCGGGTCGGCCTAGTGCCCGCGACAGGAATCGGCGCAAAACGCAACGTGGTTTTGCAGTGAAAAATGACCCTTTTTTTGGCAAAGTGACTAGCTGTAGATTTTGAACCCTAGCCCTGCCGACACCTAGGGAAACCTAGCAAACCTATACATTTTTGAAAACTAGACACCCAGGGGAATCCAGGATGGGGTGACTTGACTGCCTCCCACCATGGTCTGTTACCCGAATCCCTTGCAAACGGAAAAAATTGACAAAAAAAACACATTTTCCCCACATTTCTGTGATGGAAAGTTCTGGAATCTGCGTGGATCCACAAATTTCCACCCACCCCGCATTCCCCAAAGTCCTACGAGAAAAATGGTACCTCACTTGTGCGGGTCGGCCTAGTGCCCGCGACAGGAAACGGCGCAAAACGCAACGTGGTTTTGCAGTGAAAAATGACCCTTTTTTTGGCAAAGTGACTAGCTGTAGATTTTGAACCCTAGCCCTGCCGGCACCTAGGGAAACCTAGCAAACCTATACATTTTTTAAAACTAGACACCCAGGGGAATCCAGGATGGGGTGACTTGACTGCCTCCCACCATGGTCTGTTACCCAGAATCCCTTGCAAATGTAAAAAATTGACAAAAAAAACACATTTTCCCCACATTCCTGTGATGGAAAGTTCTGGAATCTGCGTGGATCCACAAATGTCCACCCACCCCGCATTCCCCAAAGTCCTACGAGAAAAATGGTACCTCACTTGTGCGGGTCGGCCTAGTGCCCGCGACAGGAAACGGCGCAAAACGCAACGTGGTTTTGCAGTGAAAAATGACCCTTTTTTTGGCAAAGTGACTAGCTGTAGATTTTGAACCCTAGCCCTGCCGGCACCTAGGGAAACCTATCAAACCTATACATTTTTGAAAACTAGACACCCAGGGGAATCCAGGATGGGGTGACTTGACTGACTCCCACCATGGTCTGTTACCCAGAATCCCTTGCAAACGTAAACAATTGACAAAAAAAACACATTTTCCCCACATTTCTGTGATGGAAAGTTCTGGAATCTGCGTGGATCCACAAATTTCCACCCACCCCGCGTTCCCCAAAGTCCTAGGAGAAAAATGGTACCTCACTTGTGTGGGTCGGCCTAGTGCCTGCGACAGGAAACGGCGCAAAACGCAACGTGGTTTTGCAGTGAAAAATGATCCTTTTTTTGGCAAAGTGACTAGCTGTAGATTTTGAACCCTAGCCCTGCCGGCACCTAGGGAAACCTAGCAAACCTATACATTTTTGAAAACTAGACACTCAGGGGAATCCAGGATGGGGTGACTTGACTGCCTCCCAACATGGTCTGTTACCCAGAATCCCTTGCAAACGTAAAAAATTGACAAAAAAAACACATTTTCCCCACATTTCTGTGATGGAAAGTTCTGGAATCTGCGTGGATCCACAAATTTCCACCCACCCCGCGTTCCCCAAAGTCCTACGAGAAAAATGGTACCTCACTTGTGCGGGTCGGCCTAGTGCCCGCGACAGGAATCGGCGCAAAACGCAACGTGGTTTTGCAGTGAAAAATGACCCTTTTTTTGGCAAAGTGACTAGCTGTAGATTTTAAACCCTAGCCCTGCCGGCACCTAGGGAAACCTAGCAAACCTATACATTTTTGAAAACTAGACACCCAGGGGAATCCAGGATGGGGTGACTTGACTGCCTCTCACCATGGTCTGTTACCCAGAATCCCTTGCAAACGGAAAAAATTGACAAAAAAAACACATTTTCCCCACATTTCTGTGATGGAAAGTTCTGGAATCTGCGTGGATCCACAAATTTCCACCCACCCCGCATTCCCCAAAGTCCTACGAGAAAAATGGTACCTCACTTGTGCGGGTCGGCCTAGTGCCCGCGACAGGAAACGGCGCAAAACGCAACGTGGTTTTGCAGTGAAAAATGACCCTTTTTTTGGCAAAGTGACTAGCTGTAGATTTTGAACCCTAGCCCTGCCGGCACCTAGGGAAACCTAGCAAACCTATACATTTTTTAAAACTAGACACCCAGGGGAATCCAGGATGGGGTGACTTGACTGCCTCCCACCATGGTCTGTTACCCAGAATCCCTTGCAAATGTAAAAAATTGACAAAAAAAACACATTTTCCCCACATTCCTGTGATGGAAAGTTCTGGAATCTGCGTGGATCCACAAATGTCCACCCACCCCGCATTCCCCAAAGTCCTACGAGAAAAATGGTACCTCACTTGTACGGGTCGGCCTAGTGCCCGCGACAGGAAACGGCGCAAAACGCAACGTGGTTTTGCAGTGAAAAATGACCCTTTTTTTGGCAAAGTGACTAGCTGTAGATTTTGAACCCTAGCCCTGCCGGCACCTAGGGAAACCTATCAAACCTATACATTTTTGAAAACTAGACACCCAGGGGAATCCAGGATGGGGTGACTTGACTGACTCCCACCATGGTCTGTTACCCAGAATCCCTTGCAAACGGAAAAAATTGACAAAAAAAACACATTTTCCCCACATTTCTGTGATGGAAAGTTCTGGAATCTGCGTGGATCCACAAATTTCCACCCACCCCGGGTTCCCCAAAGTCCTAGGAGAAAAATGGTACCTCACTTGTGTGGGTCGGCCTAGTGCCTGCGACAGGAAACGGCGCAAAACGCAACGTGGTTTTGCAGTGAAAAATGATCCTTTTTTTGGCAAAGTGACTAGCTGTAGATTTTGAACCCTAGCCCTGCCGGCACCTAGGGAAACCTAGCAAACCTATACATTTTTGAAAACTAGACACTCAGGGGAATCCAGGATGGGGTGACTTGACTGCCTCCCAACATGGTCTGTTACCCAGAATCCCTTGCAAACGTAAACAATTGACAAAAAAAACACATTTTCCCCACATTTCTGTGATGGAAAGTTCTGGAATCTGCGTGGATCCACAAATTTCCACCCACCCCGCGTTCCCCAAAGTCCTACGAGAAAAATGGTACCTCACTTGTGCGGGTCGGCCTAGTGCCCGCGACAGGAAACGGCGCAAAATGCAACGTGGTTTTGCAGTGAAAAATGACCCTTTTTTTGGCAAAGTGGCTAGCTGTAGATTTTGAACCCTAGCCCTGCCGGCACCTAGGGAAACCTAGCAAACCTATACATTTTTGAAAACTAGACACCCAGGGGAATCCAGGATGGGGTGACTTGACTGCCTCCCACCATGGTCTGTTACCCAGAATCCCTTGCAAACGGAAAAAATTGACAAAAAAAACACATTTTCCCCACATTTCTGTGATGGAAAGTTCTGGAATCTGCGTGGATCCACAAATTTCCACCCACCCCGCGTTCCCCAAAGTCCTACGAGAAAAATGATACCTCACTTGTGCGGGTCGGCCTAGTGCCCGCGACAGGAAACGGCGCAAAACACAACGTGGTTTTGCAGTGAAAAATGACCCTTTTTTTGGCAAAGTGACTAGCTGTAGATTTTGAACCCTAGCCCTGCCGGCACCTAGGGAAACCTAGCAAACCTATACATTTTTAAAAACTAGACACCCGGCGGCTTCCAGGGAGGTATGGCTTGCGTGGATCCCCCAACGTTTCCTTACCCAGAATCCCCTGCAAACCTCAATTTTTGCTCAAAAAATCACTTTTTTCACACATTTTGGGGTGGGAAAGTAGTGGCATCACCGGGCTCACACAAATTTACCACCACCCAGCGTTCCCCCAGGTCTCCCGGTAAAAATGGTGCCTCACTTGTGTGGGAGGCCCAAGTACCCGCGGCAGGCAAGGGCCCAAAACGTAGTGAGGCGACATCAAAATGGCCTATCGCAAAACCACCTGGTTTTGCAAGGGGGGTCACTTTGGTTTTTGGCCCGGTGCTCGGCGGCCATCTAGGGAAACCTACCAAACCCATGCATTTCTGAAAACTAGACACCCGGCGGCTTCCAGGGAGGTATGGCTTGCGTGGATCCCCCAACGTTTCCTTACCCAGAATCCCCTGCAAACCTCAATTTTTGCTCAAAAAATCACTTTTTTCACACATTTTGGGGTGGAAAAGTAGTGGCATCACCGGGCTCACACAAATTTACCACCACCCAGCGTTCCCCCAGGTCTCCCGGTAAAAATGGTGCCTCACTTGTGTGGGAGGCCCAAGTACCCGCGGCAGGCAAGGGCCCAAAACGTAGTGAGGCGACATCAAAATGGCCTATCGCAAAACCACCTGGTTTTGCAAGGGGGGTCACTTTGGTTTTTGGCCCGGTGCTCGGCGGCCATCTAGGGAAACCTACCAAACCCATGCATTTCTGAAAACTAGACACCCGGCGGCTTCCAGGGAGGTATGGCTTGCGTGGATCCCCCAACGTTTCCTTACCCAGAATCCCCTGCAAACCTAAATTTTTGCTCAAAAAATCACTTTTTTCACACATTTTGGGGTGGGAAAGTAGTGGCATCACCGGGCTCACACAAATTTACCACCACCCAGCGTTCCCCCAGGTCTCCCGGTAAAAATGGTGCCTCACTTGTGTGGGAGGCCCAAGTACCCGCGGCAGGCAAGGGCCCAAAACGTAGTGAGGCGACATCAAAATGGCCTATCGCAAAACCACCTGGTTTTGCAAGGGGGGTCACTTTGGTTTTTGGCCCGGTGCTCGGCGGCCATCTAGGGAAACCTACCAAACCCATGCATTTCTGAAAACTAGACACCCGGCGGCTTCCAGGGAGGTATGGCTTGCGTGGATCCCCCAACGTTTCCTTACCCAGAATCCCCTGCAAACCTCAATTTTTGCTCAAAAAATCACTTTTTTCACACATTTTGCGGTGGGAAAGTTGTGGCATCACCGGGCTCACACAAATTTACCACCACCCAGCGTTCCCCCAGGTCTCCCGGTAAAAATGGTGCCTCACTTGTGTGGGAGGCCCAAGTACCCGCGGCAGGCAAGGGCCCAAAACGTAGTGAGGCGACATCAAAATGGCCTATCGCAAAACCGGTATACAACGTTTACAACGCAACTTTTACACCGCACTACCATTACAACGAAACTGTAACAACGCGAAATCTGTTACAACGCATGCCATTACAACGCATGCCATTACAAGGAAATGCACTAGATGGCGTGCTAACATTAGAAATAGTGTAGTTTTACTATCCAAACACCTTCCCTACTGCAACGTGGACTGGAGTTGGAATAGTAAATTATACATTTCTAATGTCAGCACTCCATCTAGTGTACGTCGTTGTAAAAGCATGCGTTGTAAAGGCTTGCGTTGTAACAGATCTTGCGGTGTAAAAAATGCGTTGTAACGGCATGTGGTGTAAAAGCATGCGTTGTAACGTCATACATCCCGCCAAACCACCTGGTTTTGAAAGGGGGGTCACTTTGGTTTTTGGCCCGGTGCGTGGCGGCCATCTAGGGAAACCTACCAAACCCACGCATTTCTGAAAACTAGACACCCGGCGGCTTCCAGGGAGGTATGGCTTGCGTGGATCCCCCAACGTTTCCTTACCCAGAATCCCCTGCAAACCTCAATTTTTGCTCAAAAAATCACTTTTTTCAAACATTTTGGGGTGGGAAAGTAGTGGCATCACCGGGCTCACACAAATTTACCACCACCCAGCGTTCCCCCAGGTCTCCCGGTAAAAATGGTGCCTCACTTGTGTGGGAGGCCCAAGTACCCGCGGCAGGCAAGGGCCCAAAACGTAGTGAGGCGACATCAAAATGGCCTATTGCCAAACCACCTGGTTTTGCAAGGGGGGTCACTTTGGTTTTTGGCCCGGTGCGTGGCGGCCATCTATGGAAACCTACCAAACCCACACTTTTCTGAAAACTAGACACCCGGCGGCTTCCAGGGAGGTATGGCTTGCGTGGATCCCCCAACGTTTCCTTACCCAGAATCCCCTGCAAACCTCAATTTTTGCTCAAAAAATCACTTTTTTCACACATTTTGCGGTGGGAAAGTTGTGGCATCACCGGGCTCACACAAATTTACCACCACCCAGCGTTCCCCCAGGTCTCCCGGTAAAAATGGTGCCTCACTTGTGTGGGAGGCCCAAGTACCCGCGGCAGGCAAGGGCCCAAAACGTAGTGAGGCGACATCAAAATGGCCTATCGCAAAACCGGTATACAACGTTTACAACGCAACTTTTACACCGCACTACCATTACAACGAAACTGTAACAACGCGAAATCTGTTACAACGCATGCCATTACAACGCATGCCATTACAAGGAAATGCACTAGATGGCGTGCTAACATTAGAAATAGTGTAGTTTTACTATCCAAACACCTTCCCTACTGCAACGTGGACTGGAGTTGGAATAGTAAATTATACATTTCTAATGTCAGCACTCCATCTAGTGTACGTCGTTGTAAAAGCATGCGTTGTAAAGGCTTGCGTTGTAACAGATCTTGCGGTGTAAAAAATGCGTTGTAACGGCATGCGGTGTAAAAGCATGCGTTGTAACGTCATACATCCCGCCAAACCACCTGGTTTTGAAAGGGGGGTCACTTTGGTTTTTGGCCCGGTGCGTGGCGGCCATCTAGGGAAACCTACCAAACCCACACATTTCTGAAAACTAGACACCCGGCGGCTTCCAGGGAGGTATGGCTTGCGTGGATCCCCCAACGTTTCCTTACCCAGAATCCCCTGCAAACCTCAATTTTTGCTCAAAAAATCACTTTTTTCAAACATTTTGGGGTGGGAAAGTAGTGGCATCACCGGGCTCACACAAATTTACCACCACCCAGCGTTCCCCCAGGTCTCCCGGTAAAAATGGTGCCTCACTTGTGTGGGAGGCCCAAGTACCCGCGGCAGGCAAGGGCCCAAAACGTAGTGAGGCGACATCAAAATGGCCTATCGCCAAACCACCTGGTTTTGCAAGGGGGGTCACTTTGGTTTTTGGCCCGGTGCTCGGCGGCCATCTAGGGAAACCTACCAAACCCATGCATTTCTGAAAACTAGATACCCGGCGGCTTCCAGGGAGGTATGGCTTGCGTGGATCCCCCAACGTTTCCTTACCCAGAATCCCCTGCAAACCTCATTTTTTGCTCAAAAAATCACTTTTTTCACACATTTTGGGGTGGGAAAGTAGTGGCATCACCGGGCTCACACAAATTTACCACCACCCAGCGTTCCCCCAGGTCTCCCGGTAAAAATGGTGCCTCACTTGTGTGGGAGGCCCAAGTACCCGCGGCAGGCAAGGACAACAAATGTAGTGAGGCGACATTTGGGATAGGCAATGTTGATGTCGCCTCACTACGTTTGTTGTCCTTGCCTGCCGCGGGTACTTGGGCCTCCCACACAAGTGAGGCACCATTTTTACCGGGAGACCTGGGGGAACGCGGGGTGGTGGTAAATTTGTGTGAGCCCGGTGATGCCACTACTTTCCCACCCCAAAATGTGTGAAAAAAGTGATTTTTTGAGCAAAAATTGAGGTTTGCAGGGGATTCTGGGTAAGGAAACGTTGGGGGATCCGCGCAAGCCATACCTCCCTGGAAGCCGCCAGGTGTCTAGTTTTCAGAAATGCGTGGGTTTGGTAGGTTTCCCTAGATGGCCGCCGCGCACCGGGCCAAAAACCAAAGTGACCCCCCTTGCAAAACCAGGTGGTTTGGCGATAGGCCATTTTGATGTTGCCTCACTACGTTTGTTGTCCTTGCCTGCCGCGAGTACTTGGGCCTCCCACACAAGTGAGGCACCATTTTTACCGGGAGACCTGGGGGAACGCTGGGTGGTGGTAAATTTGTGTGAGCCCGGTGATGCCACTACTTTCCCACCCCAAAATGTGTGAAAAAAGTGATTTTTTGAGCAAAAATTGAGGTTTGCAGGGGATTCTGGGTAAGGAAACGTTGGGGGATCCACGCAAGCCATACCTCCCTGGAAGCTGCCGGGTGTCTAGTTTTCAGAAATGCATGGGTTTGGTAGGTTTCCCTAGATGGCCGCCGCGCACCGGGCCAAAAACCAAAGTGACCCCCCTTGCAAAACCAGGTGGTTTGGCGATAGGCCATTTTGATGTCGCCTCACTACGTTTTGGGCCCTTGCCTGCCGCGGGTACTTGGGCCTCCCACACAAGTGAGGCACCATTTTTACCGGGAGACCTGGGGGAACGCTGGGTGGTGGTAAATTTGTGTGAGCCCGGTGATGCCACTACTTTCCCACCCCAAAATGTGTGAAAAAAGTGATTTTTTGAGCAAAAATTGAGGTTTGCAGGGGATTCTGGGTAAGGAAACGTTGGGGGATCCACGCAAGCCATACCTCCCTGGAAGCCGCCGGGTGTCTAGTTTTCAGAAATGCGTGGGTTTGGTAGGTTTCCCTAGATGGCCGCCGCGCACCGGGCCAAAAACCAAAGTGACCCCCTTGCAAAACCAGGTGGTTTGGCGATAGGCCATTTTGATGTCGCCTCACTATGTTTGTTGTCCTTGCCTGCCGCGGGTACTTGGGCCTCCCACACAAGTGAGGCACCATTTTTACCGGGAGACCTGGGGGAACGCTGGGTGGTGGTAAATTTGTGTGAGCCCGGTGATGCCACTACTTTCCCACCCCAAAATGTGTGAAAAAAGTGATTTTTTGAGCAAAAATTGAGGTTTGCAGGGGATTCTGGGTAAGGAAACGTTGGGGGATCCACGCAAGCCATACCTCCCTGGAAGCCGCCGGGTGTCTAGTTTTCAGAAATGCGTGGGTTTGGTAGGTTTCCCTAGATGGCCGCCGCGCACCGGGCCAAAAACCAAAGTGACCCCCCTTGCAAAACCAGGTGGTTTGGCGATAGGCCATTTTGATGTCGCCTCACTACGTTTGTTGTCCTTGCCTGCCGCGGGTACTTGGGCCTCCCACACAAGTGAGCTACCATTTTTACCGGGAGACCTGGGGGAACGCTGGGTGGTGGTAAATTTGTGTGAGCCCGGTGATGCCACTACTTTCCCACCCCAAAATGTGTGAAAAAAGTGATTTTTTGAGCAAAAATTGAGGTTTGCAGGGGATTCTGGGTAAGGAAACGTTGGGGGATCCACGCAAGCCATACCTCCCTGGAAGCCGCCGGGTGTCTAGTTTTCAGAAATGCATGGGTTTGGTAGGTTTCCCTAGATGGCCGCCGCGCACCGGGCCAAAAACCAAAGTGACCCCCCTTGCAAAACCAGGTGGTTTGGCGATAGGCAATGTTGATGTCGCCTCACTACGTTTGTTGTCCTTGCCTGCCGCGGGTACTTGGGCCTCCCACACAAGTGAGGCACCATTTTTACCGGGAGACCTGGGGGAACGCTGGGTGGTGGTAAATTTGTGTGAGCCCGGTGATGCCACTACTTTCCCGCCCCAAAATGTGTGAAAAAAGTGATTTTTTGAGCAAAAATTGAGGTTTGCAGGGGATTCTGGGTAAGGAAACGTTGGGGGATCCACGCAAGCCATACCTCCCTGGAAGCCGCCGGGTGTCTAGTTTTCAGAAACGCATGGGTTTGGTAGGTTTCCCTAGATGGCCGCCGCGCACCGGGCCAAAAACCAAAGTGACCCCCCTTGCAAAACCAGGTGGTTTGGCGATAGGCCATTTTGATGTCGCCTCACTACGTTTTGGGCCCTTGCCTGCCGCGGGTACTTGGGCCTCCCACACAAGTGAGGCACCATTTTTACCGGGAGACCTGGGGGAACGCTGGGTGGTGGTAAATTTGTGTGAGCCCGGTGATGCCACTACTTTCCCACCCCAAAATGTGTGAAAAAGTGATTTTTTGAGCAAAAATTGAGGTTTGCAGGGGATTCTGGGTAAGGAAACGTTGGGGGATCCACGCAAGCCATACCTCCCTGGAAGCCGCCGGGTGTCTAGTTTTCAGAAATGCGTGGGTTTGGTAGGTTTCCCTAGATGGCCGCCGCGCACCGGGCCAAAATTCAAAGTGACCCCCCTTGCAAAACCAGGTGGTTTGGCGATAGGCCATTTTGATGTCGCCTCACTACGTATGTTGTCCTTGCCTGCCGCGGGTACTTGGGCCTCCCACACAAGTGAGGCACCATTTTTACCGGGAGACCTGGGGGAACGCTGGGTGGTGGTAAATTTGTGTGAGCCCGGTGATGCCACAACTTTCCCACCCCAAAATGTGTGAAAAAAGTGATTTTTTGAGCAAAAATTGAGGTTTGCAGGGGATTCTGGGTAAGGAAATGTTGGGGGATCCACGCAAGCCATACCTCCCTGGAAGCCGCCGGGTGTCTAGTTTTCAGAAATGTGTGGGTTTGGTAGGTTTCCCTAGATGGCCGCCGCGCACCGGGCCAAAAACCAAAGTGACCCCCCTTGCAAAACCAGGTGGTTTGGCGATAGGCCATTTTGATGTCGCCTCACTACGTTTTGGGCCCTTGCCTGCCGCGGGTACTTGGGCCTCCCACACAAGTGAGGCACCATTTTTACCGGGAGACCTGGGGGAACGCTGGGTGGTGGTAAATTTGTGTGAGCCCGGTGATGCCACTACTTTCCCGCCCCAAAATGTGTGAAAAAAGTGATTTTTTGAGCAAAAATTGAGGTTTGCAGGGGATTCTGGGTAAGGAAACGTTGGGGGATCCACGCAAGCCATACCTCCCTGGAAGCCGCCGGGTGTCTAGTTTTCAGAAATGTGTGGGTTTGGTAGGTTTCCCTAGATGGCCGCCGCGCACCGGGCCAAAAACCAAAGTGACCCCCCTTGCAAAACCAGGTGGTTTGGCGATAGGCCATTTTGATGTCGCCTCACTACGTTTTGGGCCCTTGCCTGCCGCGGGTACTTGGGCCTCCCACACAAGTGAGGCACCATTTTTACCGGGAGACCTGGGGGAACGCTGGGTGGTGGTAAATTTGTGTGAGCCCGGTGATGCCACTACTTTCCCGCCCCAAAATGTGTGAAAAAAGTGATTTTTTGAGCAAAAATTGAGGTTTGCAGGGGATTCTGGGTAAGGAAACGTTGGGGGATCCACGCAAGCCATACCTCCCTGGAAGCCGCCGGGTGTCTAGTTTTCAGAAATGCATGGGTTTGGTAGGTTTCCCTAGATGGCCGCCGCGCACCGGGCCAAAAACCAAAGTGACCCCCCTTGCAAAACCAGGTGGTTTGGCGATAGGCCATTTTGATGTCGCCTCACTACGTTTTGGGCCCTTGCCTGCCGCGGGTACTTGGGCCTCCCACACAAGTGAGGCACCATTTTTACCGGGAGACCTGGGGGAACGCTGGGTGGTGGTAAATTTGTGTGAGCCCGGTGATGCCACTACTTTCCCACCCCAAAATGTGTGAAAAAGTGATTTTTTGAGCAAAAATTGAGGTTTGCAGGGGATTCTGGGTAAGGAAACGTTGGGGGATCCACGCAAGCCATACCTCCCTGGAAGCCGCCGGGTGTCTAGTTTTCAGAAATGCGTGGGTTTGGTAGGTTTCCCTAGATGGCCGCCGCGCACCGGGCCAAAAACCAAAGTGACCCCCCTTGCAAAACCAGGTGGTTTGGCGATAGGCCATTTTGATGTCGCCTCACTACGTTTTGGGCCCTTGCCTGCCGCGGGTACTTGGGCCTCCCACACAAGTGAGGCACCATTTTTACCGGGAGACCTGGGGGAACGCTGGGTGGTGGTAAATTTGTGTGAGCCCGGTGATGCCACTACTTTCCCACCCCAAAATGTGTGAAAAAAGTGATTTTTTGAGCAAAAATTGAGGTTTGCAGGGGATTCTGGGTAAGGAAACGTTGGGGGATCCACGCAAGCCATACCTCCCTGGAAGCCGCCGGGTGTCTAGTTTTCAGAAATGCATGGGTTTGGTAGGTTTCCCTAGATGGCCGCCGCGCACCGGGCCAAAAACCAAAGTGACCCCCCTTGCAAAACCAGGTGGTTTGGCGATAGGCAATGTTGATGTCGCCTCACTACGTTTGTTGTCCTTGCCTGCCGCGGGTACTTGGGCCTCCCACACAAGTGAGGCACCATTTTTACCGGGAGACCTGGGGGAACGCTGGGTGGTGGTAAATTTGTGTGAGCCCGGTGATGCCACTACTTTCCCGCCCCAAAATGTGTGAAAAAAGTGATTTTTTGAGCAAAAATTGAGGTTTGCAGGGGATTCTGGGTAAGGAAACGTTGGGGGATCCACGCAAGCCATACCTCCCTGGAAGCCGCCGGGTGTCTAGTTTTCAGAAATGTGTGGGTTTGGTAGGTTTCCCTAGATGGCCGCCGCGCACCGGGCCAAAAACCAAAGTGACCCCCCTTGCAAAACCAGGTGGTTTGGCGATAGGCCATTTTGATGTCGCCTCACTACGTTTTGGGCCCTTGCCTGCCGCGGGTACTTGGGCCTCCCACACAAGTGAGGCACCATTTTTACCGGGAGACCTGGGGGAACGCTGGGTGGTGGTAAATTTGTGTGAGCCCGGTGATGCCACTACTTTCCCACCCCAAAATGTGTGAAAAAAGTGATTTTTTGAGCAAAAATTGAGGTTTGCAGGGGATTCTGGGTAAGGAAACGTTGGGGGATCCACGCAAGCCATACCTCCCTGGAAGCCGCCGGGTGTCTAGTTTTCAGAAATGCATGGGTTTGGTAGGTTTCCCTAGATGGCCGCCGCGCACCGGGCCAAAAACCAAAGTGACCCCCCTTGCAAAACCAGGTGGTTTGGCGATAGGCAATGTTGATGTCGCCTCACAACGTTTGTTGTCCTTGCCTGCCGCGGGTACTTGGGCCTCCCACACAAGTGAGGCACCATTTTTACCGGGAGACCTGGGGGAACGCTGGGTGGTGGTAAATTTGTGTGAGCCCGGTGATGCCACTACTTTCCCGCCCCAAAATGTGTGAAAAAAGTGATTTTTTGAGCAAAAATTGAGGTTTGCAGGGGATTCTGGGTAAGGAAACGTTGGGGGATCCACGCAAGCCATACCTCCCTGGAAGCCGCCGGGTGTCTAGTTTTCAGAAATGCATGGGTTTGGTAGGTTTCCCTAGATGGCCGCCGCGCACCGGGCCAAAAACCAAAGTGACCCCCCTTGCAAAACCAGGTGGTTTGGCGATAGGCCATTTTGATGTCGCCTCACTACGTTTTGGGCCCTTGCCTGCCGCGGGTACTTGGGCCTCCCACACAAGTGAGGCACCATTTTTACCGGGAGACCTGGGGGAACGCTGGGTGGTGGTAAATTTGTGTGAGCCCGGTGATGCCACTACTTTCCCACCCCAAAATGTGTGAAAAAGTGATTTTTTGAGCAAAAATTGAGGTTTGCAGGGGATTCTGGGTAAGGAAACGTTGGGGGATCCACGCAAGCCATACCTCCCTGGAAGCCGCCGGGTGTCTAGTTTTCAGAAATGCATGGGTTTGGTAGGTTTCCCTAGATGGCCGCCGCGCACCGGGCCAAAAACCAAAGTGACCCCCCTTGCAAAACCAGGTGGTTTGGCAATAGGCCATTTTGATGTCGCCTCACTACGTTTTGGGCCCTTGCCTGCCGCGGGTACTTGGGCCTCCCACACAAGTGAGGCACCATTTTTACCGGGAGACCTGGGGGAACGCTGGGTGGTGGTAAATTTGTGTGAGCCCGGTGATGCCACTACTTTCCCACCCCAAAATGTGTGAAAAAAGTGATTTTTTGAGCAAAAATTGAGGTTTGCAGGGGATTCTGGGTAAGGAAACGTTGGGGGATCCACGCAAGCCATACCTCCCTGGAAGCCGCCGGGTGTCTAGTTTTCAGAAATGCGTGGGTTTGGTAGGTTTCCCTAGATGGCCGCCGCGCACCGGGCCAAAAACCAAAGTGACCCCCCTTGCAAAACCAGGTGGTTTGGCGATAGGCCATTTTGATGTCGCCTCACTACGTTTTGGGCCCTTGCCTGCCGCGGGTACTTGGGCCTCCCACACAAGTGAGGCACCATTTTTACCGGGAGACCTGGGGGAACGCTGGGTGGTGGTAAATTTGTGTGAGCCCGGTGATTCCACTACTTTCCCACCCCAAAATGTGTGAAAAAAGTGATTTTTTGAGCAAAAATTGAGGTTTGCAGGGGATTCTGGGTAAGGAAACTTTGGGGGATCCACGCAAGCCATACCTCCCTGGAAGCCGCAGGGTGTCTAGTTTTCAGAAATGCGTGGGTTTGGTAGGTTTCCCTAGATGGCCGCCGAGCACCGGGCCAAAAACCAAAGTGACCCCCCTTGCAAAACCAGGTGGTTTGGCGATGGGCCATTTTGATGTCGCCTCACTACGTTTTGGGCCCTTGCCTGCCGCGGGTACTTGGGCCTCCCACACAAGTGAGGCACCATTTTTACCGGGAGACCTGGGGGAACGCTGGGTGGTGGTAAATTTGTGTGAGCCCGGTGATGCCACTACTTTCCCACCCCAAAATGTGTGAAAAAAGTGATTTTTTGAACAAAAATTGAGGTTTGCAGGGGATTCTGGGTAAGGAAACGTTGGGGGATCCACGCAAGCCATACCTCCCTGGAAGCCGCCGGGTGTCTAGTTTTCAGAAATGCGTGGGTTTGGTAGGTTTCCCTAGATGGCCGCCGAGCACCGGGCCAAAAACCAAAGTGACCCCTCTTGCAAAACCAGGTGGTTTTGCGATAGGCCATTTTGATGTCGCCTCACTACGTTTTGGGCCCTTGCCTGCCGCGGGTACTTGGGCCTCCCACACAAGTGAGGCACCATTTTTACCGGGAGACCTGGGGGAACGCTGGGTGGTGGTAAATTTGTGTGAGCCCGGTGATGCCACTACTTTCCAACCCCAAAATGTGTGAAAAAAGTGATTTTTTGAGCAAAAATTGAGATTTGCAGGGGATTCTGGGTAAGGAAACGTTGGGGGATCCACGCAAGCCATACCTCCCTGGAAGCCGCCGGGTGTCTAGTTTTCAGAAATGCGTGGGTTTGGTAGGTTTCCCTAGATGGCCACCGCGCACCGGGCCAAAAACCAAAGTGACCCCCCCTTGCAAAACCAGGTGGTTTGGCGATAGGCCATTTTGATGTCGCCTCACTACGTTTTGGGCCCTTGCCTGCCCCGGGTACTTGGGCCTCCCACACAAGTGAGGCACCATTTTTACCGGGAGACCTGGGGGAACGCTGGGTAGTGGTAAATTTGTGTGAGCCCGGTGATGCTACTACTTTCTCACCCCTAAATGTGTGAAAAAAGTGATTTTTTGAGCAAAAATTGAGGTTTGCAGGGGATTCTGGGTAAGGAAACGTTGGGGGATCCACGCAAGCCATACCTCCCTGGAAGCCGCCGTGTGTCTAGTTTTCAGAAATGTCTGGGTTTGGTAGGTTTCCCTAGATGGCCGCCGAGCACCGGGCCAAAAACCAAAGTGACCCCCCTTGCAAAACCAGGTGGTTTTGTGATAGGCCATTTTGATGTCGCCTCACTACGTTTTGGGCCCTTGCCTGCCGCGGGTACTTGGGCCTCCCACACAAGTGAGGCACCATTTTTACCGGGAGACCTGGGGGAACGCTGGGTGGTGGTAAATTTGTGTGAGCCCGGTGATGCCACTACTTTCCCACCCCAAAATGTGTGAAAAAAGTGATTTTTTCAGCATAAATTGAGGTTTGCAGGGGATTCTGGGTAAGGAAACGTTGGGGGATCCACACAAGCCATACCTCCCTGGAAGCCGCCGGGTGTCTAGTTTTCAGAAATGTGTGGGTTTGGAAGGTTTCCCTAGAAGGCCGCCGAGCACCGGGCAAAAAACCAAAGTAACCCCCCTTGCAAAACCAGATTAACTATTGTTACTACAGCGTGAGAATTTGGGAATAATACTGCAAAGAAAATGTGGCAGACAGTTTGAGGTTTACAGGACAATGGGGATAAAAAATATTTTTCAATTCACTAGAGAGACATCACCATGAACTCCCAAGGGTTTTCGACAATATCTACAGTTGGTGGGTTAGTCTTACATGGAAAGTGTACCTTGGCAGAGAAACTAAAGACAAAGATTCCTGCACAACCATCTATTCCTCCAACACACACACATACTGGTTGGATTTGGCACGAGGGCGAGTCATGGTTCAGTGTATTAAATTTTATTAACTAGAGATTTCACAAAAATGAAATGCACTGTCAATAATTAAATTCACAAACAACCAAACCAATGACTCGCAGCTCGTGAGCTGTAAAGCCACGTCAAGGCACCAACCACTTTACAGGCCATTCACACACCTTTCATACGTGATACAAACAAGACCATTCGCACCACCAGGTACAAAAGCAACACAGTACAAAAATCACCAAAAAGGGACAAGGTACACCCTGCTTCAGAAAGACAAATATTACTTCGCAGCCATCTAACCCGCAAGCACACACACATACTGGTTGGATTTGGCACGAGGGTGAGTGATGGTTCAGTAGATAAAATTGTATTAGCAAGTGATTTCACAAAACATGAAATGCACTGGTAATAATTGAAAGGGCGAGAAACTGAACCATTGACTCACAGCTCGTGAGCTGTAAAGCCACGACAAGGCACCAACCTCTTTACAGGCCATTCATACACCTTTCATACGTGTGAGACATACAAAACCATTCACACCGCCAGCCGCGGGCCCATCACATAACAAAACTCACACCAGCACACAGCGCCATTCAAGGGCCCATCACTTTCACACGCCCACAATCCAGACACAGCAACTACACAGGCTGAAGGATTGCGTGGAGTGGCACTCAGCTAGCAGTGTGTGTAGTGACCAGCAGAAAGTCACTACTCACACACAGCCAGCCAAGCACCAGTCGACACACACCGCTAGCCAAACGCCAGTCCACGCACACCGCTAGCCAAGCGCCAGTCCAGGCACACCGCCATCCAATCGCCAGTCCAGGCACACCGGCAGCCAATCGCCAATCCACCTACACCGCCAGCCAAGCTCCAGTCCACGGACACCACCAGCCAAGCACCAGTCCGCACACACCACCAGTCCACGCACACCGCCAGCCAAGTACCAGTCCACGCACACCGCCAGCAAAGCACCATTCCACGCACACCGCCAGCCGGTTCCATGATGGAATATCGTTAACATAAATATCGTCAGAAATAAATATCGTCACTAAAATATCGCTTACATTAATATCGTCATCCTATACTTAAACAAGAATTCACACAAATATCGATTTTTTTTTATCGACAACCCTAATATCGTTCACACTAATATCTACAACATAAATATCGACTACTACATTATCGACTTTATTTTAAATATCATTACCTTAGACATTTATATCGACTACACTAACATCGACGACCTATCTGCTTATAGAAATATACAAAAAATATCGTCTTTTTATTACCAACTCGATATGCACGATTCTTTTATTTTACTCACTTGTTTTTACTATTTTACTTTACAAAACTATTCACACATATAATTATTTAGTTTTCCTAATACTTATTGGTATAAAAATATATAATATATGTTAAAAAAAATTACATTTACTGATACTATCATACACTCCGATAGCCTAAATGTGAAGCACATTTCATTATTTTCTACATATAAACTATTTACATATAAAACAAAAAAGCACATATAAAACTTTTTACAATGTACTTTAACAAACAAATAGTGATGCAACAAACTCTTACGAAAATAAGTGTTTTCTAATTCGAAATTACGTTCTCGACCAATGATTTTGAAATTTCACTAATTGAACCAATCAAAAGCTACCATTAATTAACTCACTAATATAAAAACAATTATACACTTAACGTAATTTACCATTTTTGGCACAAACTTGGAGAAAAACGGTTACCTTGCTGAGAGAAGAGAATACAAACCTACGACTACAACTACAAAACGTCATACTACACTTCAAGTAAGTAAAATCCCATTGCTTTTTTCATTCGAACTTAGCAAAAAGTAGATAAACTCCCTAATTTAAAAACTGTTCTTCTTTAGAGTGAAAACAAAACATGTTGAACTTATCAACAACGACCAAACAATTAGATGTAAAAACATTTATAAACTACCTTATCCATGTCTACTTAGATAGCTGATAAAAATTATTTAAACTTGCTAAGTAAATGTACTATTTACTTCATATGTTAACAACTACTATCATCCAAATACTATAAGTAACACAATGATTATTTTTTCCACAGACTCTACAAAATTATTTACCTATCTACAACTACACTACCAACATCTTCTACTACATCAAGTAAGTATAGTCACTGTATGTATAACAATTCTGAAAGTAAAATCAAACACCTATAACACTAAATCATGTCTTTCAATTATTCTTTAACACTACTACAGAACTTAAAAATAAGAAAATTCAGAAAGAGAAATAAGAATAAAAGAATTACCAGTGAAGCCACATAGTAAGTATATGTTCACGCTTTTTCCTGCTCTTATACACATCTCTGTAAATCGTCTTCAACGTTCTTAAAAATACATATATATATTTTCCACAGATCTACCTTAGACATGGCAACTGGAGCTACTTTCATTACTTCGCAAAAAGGGAAACTAATGCTGAACTACATGGGTTACACCTACACCCAAGAAAGAGTAAAAGCGAATAAGACCCATTGGAAATGTAGCAAATATTACTCAAGTGCATGCTATGGTAGAGCAACAACTGTTGATAACAATGTGGTAAATGTACGTGAGCATAACCACCCACCAAATGTAACAGAAGTGGAAGTTAGAGAAGCACTGGAAACATTGAAAGATGCTAGTAAAGGATCACAAGAAACAAGCACTAGTATTTTGAAAAATGTTTTAAGCAAAGTGCCAGAACATGTGACAGGACAGCTACCTTCTATTCCCAACTTAAAAAGATTAATTTCAAAAACTAAACGTGCTTCAGATCCAACTCCACCATCGCCAGAAAGTTTTAAGGATATAAAAATATATCCTGAATATACCATTACACATAATGAGGATAAATTCCTAATGTATGACAACCAGAGTCATGACAAACGAGTTTTACTTTTTGCTACTAATAGTAATTTGCAAAAACTTAAATCATGTGAAACATGGATGATGGACGGGACTTTTAAAGTTTGTCCCAAACCTTTCTATCAACTTTACACCATCCATGGGGAATACCAAGATACAAATATCCCTCTAATTTATACTCTGCTGCCAAACAAAACAAATACTACCTACGTTGAACTTTTAACAAAGATCAAAGAATTAACAGATAATTACTATCCTCAAAGAATTATAATTGACTTTGAAATAGCCATGATTCAAGCTATCCTTAAGATATATCCCCATACCTCAATACAAGGTTGTTATTATCACTACAACCAAAGTATATGGAGGCACTTACAAAAATCTACCTTAAGCATTGAATATTGTACAAACAGTCACTTTGCTTATCAAATAAAAAAGTTGATTGCATTGGCATATGTACCAACAACAGAAGTAGCTAACTACTACAATTTATTAATTGACAGCCCTTTCTACCGCACCAATGAGAAAATACTAACTCCCTTCTTGGACTATTTTGAAGATACCTGGGTTGGAAGATTACATCGTTCAGGCCACCGTAGACAACCTAAATTTCAAATTCCATGGTGGAATGTGTATGCTAGTACAATAGCACAGAAAGCTAAAACTAACAACGCAGTTGAAGGATGGCATAATGCCTTCCAAGCCACTTTAGGAAGAAGTCAACCAACACTTCACAAACTAATCCAAAGCATTAAAAAAGAACAAAGCTACCAAGAACTCAGAATAGAGCAATCCCTTTCTAAAATTGGCCCTAAACTAAGTAAACAAACATTAAATATGTACGAATATCTCCAGCAAAAAACTAGACTGTACCCAAGTATAGAAGGTCTAGCATACTTAGACCTAATAGCTAAATCCATCCTTTAAATATAAATTTACCATGTTTAGTAATAATTTACTTTTTATTCTTAAAAAACAAATGAATATTGTAAAATATACATTAATATGTTCAATAGAATTATATATTAATTGTTTATTGTATATTAAAAAATGTTTTTCATTGTTAAATATTTTTCTCAGATGTTAAAAAATGTAAATTTATGTTATGTACATATCGTGATAAAATCAATGTCATAAAAAATATGTAATATATTAAATTTTTATAAAAAATATAAAAATTTAATATACTAATGTATGCATAATTGAAAATGTATTTATGTACAAAACTGCAATATAATTTGTTAACAAAAATTATGTTAAATGTTTTATAAAATGTTCAAAATCTTTGCAGTAACAAATTAAACTATGAATAAAAAAAAGATCTAAAAATTGTTATTTCTTAATTTAGAAACTTGTCATATGTATGTAAAAATGTTATAAAAATGTTTTTAATTTATATTGTTGAAATGAATATTACAACATGACATATATTATTCTTATTAAAAATAGTAAATAGATAATGCTGGATAATAAACCATAATAATTAACTATTCTAACTCCAATCCTACGTAAGTCAGGGTAAATGGTGGATAGTAAACCATTATAATTAACTATTCTAACTCCAAACAAAACATAAGTCAAGGAAAGTGCTGGATTGTAAACCATAATAATTTACTAATCTAACTCCAATCCAACATAAGTCAGGGAAAGTGCTGGATTGTAAACCATAATAATTTACTATTCTAACTCCAATCCAACATAAGTCAGGGAAAATGCTGGATAGTAAACCATAATAAATTACTATTCTAACTCCAAACATAACATAACTCAGGGAAAGTGCTGGATAGTAAACCATAATAAATTACTATTCTAACTCCAATCCAACATAAGTCAGGGAAAGTGCTGGATAGTAAACCATAATAAATTACTATTCTAACTCCAAACATAACATAAGTCAGGGAGAGTGCTGGATAGTAAACCATAATAAATTACTATTCTAACTCCAATCCAACATAAGTCAGGGAAAGTGCTGGATTGTAAACCATAATAATTTACTATTCTAACTCCAATCCAACATAAATCAGGGAAAGTGCTGGATTGTAAACCATAATAATTTACTATTCAAAGTCCAATCCAACATAAGTCAGGGAAAGTGCTGGATAGTAAACCATAATAAATTACTATTCTAACTCCAAACATAACATAAGTCAGGGAAAGTGCTGGATAGTAAACCATAATAAATTACTATTCTAACTCCAATCCAACATAAGTCAGGGAAAGTGCTGGATAGTAAACCATAATAAATTACTATTCTAACTCCAAACATTACATAAGTCAGGGAGAGTGCTAGATAGTAAACCATAATAAATTACTATTCTAACTCCAATCCAACATAAGTCAGGGAAAGTGCTGGATTGTAAACCATAATAATTTACTATTCTAACTCCAATCCAACATAAATCAGAGAAAGTGCTGGATTGTAAACCATAATAATTTACTATTCAAAGTCCAATCCAACATAAGTCAGGGAAAGTGCTGGATAGTAAACCATAATAAATTACTATTCTAACTCCAAACATAACATAAGTCAGGGAAAGTGCTGGATAGTAAACCATAATAAATTACTATTCTAACTCCAAACATAACATAACTCAGGGAAAGTGCTGGATAGTAAACCATAATAAATTACTATTCAAACTCCAATCCAACATAAGTCAGAGAGAGTGCTGGATAGTAAACCATAATAAATTACTATTCAAACTCCAATCCAACATAAGTCAGGGAAAGTGCTGGATAATAAACCATAATAAATTACTATTCTAACTCCAAACATAACATAAGTCAGGGAGAGTGCTGGATAGTAAACCATAATAAATTACTATTCTAACTCCAATCCAACATAAGTCAGGGAAAGTGCTGGATAGTAAACCATAATAAATTACTATTCAAACTCCAATCCAACATAAGTCAGAGAGAGTGCTGGATAGTAAACCATAATAAATTACTATTCAAACTCCAATCCAACATAAGTCAGGGAGAGTGCTGGATAGTAAACCATAATAAATTACTATTTTAACTCCAAACATAACATAAGTCAGGGAGAGTGCTGGATAGTAAACCATAATAAATTACTATTCTAACTCCAATCCAACATAAGTCAGGGAAAGTGCTGGATAGTAAACCATAATAAATTACTATTCAAACTCCAATCCAACATAAGTCAGAGAGAGTGCTGGATAGTAAACCATAATAAATTACTATTCAAACTCCAATCCAACATAAGTCAGGAGGAGTGCTGGATAGTAAACCATAATAAATTACTATTTTAACTCCAAACATAACATAAGTCAGGGAGAGTGCTGGATAGTAAACCATAATAAATTACTATTCTAATTCTAATCCAACATAAGTCAGGGAAAGTGCTGGATAGTAAACCATAACAAATTACTATTCTAACTCCAATCCAACATAAGTCAGGAAATGTGCAGGTTAGTAAACAATATAAATTTTTCTATCTAAATTATTTTTTATACCCTATTACCCTATAATAACAAAATAACGCTTCTTCAATATTAATTTAATATTTTTTATTAATATTAAAAAATAAATTTCATGTAAGTTTCGAAGTTAAATTTTGATTTCATGATAAATTTCTAATTTATTAATATTTTCTACACTTTTAAAACACGACATTTTTAAATTACTACCCACCCTAATCCCCTATAATACCAAAAACCCGCTCCTAAAATTTTTTGGGGGAAGTTTAAAATTTAATTACAAATTTAATTTGGTGAACAATTCGAAATTTCTAATTAAAATTTCGATTTCTTAATTATTTTCTAATATTTTTATATTTTAGAAATTTTGTAAAAACCAAATTTTAAATTACTACCCACCCTTATCCCCTATAATACCAATAACCCGCTCCTAAAATTTTTTTTGGGAAGTTTAAAATTTAATTACAAATTTAATTTGGTGAACAATTCGAAATTTCTAATTAAAATTTCGATTTCTTAATTATTTTCTAATATTTTTATATTTTAGAAATTTTGTAAAAACCAAATTTTAAATTACTACCCACCCTTATCCCCTATAATACCAATAACCCGCTACTAAAATGTTAACAATTCTTTTGTAGAAAATATTTTTTAACACATATTATTACTAGTAGGAGTTTTGTAAGTTTTTTAAAAACATAATACATATTTTTTTATAAATTTTATAACAACTTATATTTTTCTGTCGATATTATATGAAACGACATTTTGATCAACGATATTCTGTTCATCGATATTTTTTCTTGACGATATTTTTGTTATTCTCAAGAAACGATATTTTTTACAAAGATATTTTCTATTACGATATTTTTCACAGTCGATATTCTTACCACGATATTAATGCTAGTCGATATTTTCCCGTCGATATTCTATCTTTATACCCCGCCAGCCAAGCTCCAGTCCACGCACACCACCAGCCAAGCTCCAGTCCACGGACACCACCAGCCAAGCTCCAGTCCACGGAAACCACCAGCCATACACCAGTCCGCACACACCACCAGTCCACACACACCGCCAGCCAAGTACCAGTCCACGCACACCGCCAGCCAAGCACCATTCCACGCACACCGCCAGCCAAGCACCATTCCACGCACACCGCCAGCCAAGCACCATTCCACGCACACCACCAGCCACGCACCAGTCCACGCACACCGCCAGTCCATGCACACCGCCAGTCCACGCACACCGTCAGCCAAGCACCATTCCACGCACACCACCAACCAAGTGCCAGTCCACACACACCAACAGCCAAGCGCAAGCCTACACACACCGCCATCACATTTAGGATTTTTTTAGAAAAAAATAAAAACACAAACAAATTGCAAATAGATACAAATCTTCTAACAGAAAATCAGCAACTAAATACATTGCACTAACACCAACCTTGAAACAGAATCATATTTTCCAAAGAATACAGACCAGGCAGTTCACTTTACCACTCATGAATGTTCCCAGAAATGTTTACGCGTGTGGTACGCTCTGAAACAAGCAGGGAGACACAGTGCAGGATGAGAGGGACAATCGGGGCAGTACATACGACTCTCCTTCCGCAAACCTCTTCGCCAACAGACTCTACATATCCTACTGGGAAAATCTTTTGCGGGTGTGGGAGGAATGTGATCTGGAAAGTAGCGTTCTTTCAATCTAGCAACATCCTCCACCACTCCAACTCTAGGAACACTTGCCTGTTCCACTACAACAAGGCTGCCTATTACAGACTCCTGAAACTTAGCAAAAGTCATCTTTGACTCAGGGCAAGAATCCTGGAACACAACAAAAGCATTAAACATTGCCAAGTGGAAAAGATGGATAGCCAACTTCTTGTACCAAATGTAAGCCTTACGTAGAGCAGTGTAAGGTTCCAACCTCTGATCTACTCTGTCAACACCACCCATGTGCCTATTATAGTCTAAAATGCACACAGGTTTGCGCACTTCAGCGACCTGACCCCAAACAGTCACAGGTGCAGTGCTTTCATCATGGATGGAAGTCAGCATGTAGACATCTCTCCTGTCTGTAAACTTCACAGCAAGAAGCTCCTGGCAACGCAACGCACTGCACTGTCCCCGCACAAGCTTTTGACAAACAAGTTCTTTCGGAAAACCTTTACGGTTAGAGCGGATTGTGCCACAAGCAAAAGTGTCCACTTTGGCCAATTCCCTGAACAACCGCACACCAGTGTAGAAGTTATCTACATATAAATGGTGGCCTTTGTTAAAAAATCCTCTACCAAATTCCCAAACAATTTTCTCAGTCACTCCAAAAGTGGACGGACAACCAGGGAGGTTAAACCTAGATTCCTTACCGGTGTACACCCTGAAATTAGAGACATATCCAGTCCTACTGTCACACAGCATATACAGCTTTATTCCATAGCGTGCCCTCTTACTAGGAATGTATTGCCTAAAAACCAAGCGGCCCTTGAACAACACCAAAGACTCATCCACTGCAATTTCTCTACCAGGGGCATAAATCTCAGAAAATCGATCAACAAAGTGATCAAGGACAGGCCTAATCTTGAAAAGACGGTCACAATCAGGGTGATCTCGTGGCAACGCTAAACCATTATCAACAAAGTGCATCATCCGAAGCAGAAGCAAATACCTGTCACGACTCATGACTGCCGGAAAAATAGACGTTGCCATCAAGGGACTGCTAGACCAATATGAAGCCATTGATGGCTTCCTTAGCAAGCCCATCAAAAAAGTTAAACCCAAGAACTTCTTCATCTCTTCAACATTTGTGGGAGTCCACCGGGTAGCTCTAGAGTGTGGCTTAAGACTGGCACTGTTGTCCCTCAAAAACTGTTCGGCATACAAATTAGTCTGCTCAACAATCTCTGCCAAAAACACATCGTCCATAAACAACTGAAAAAAATTTACAGGCAAAAAGTTTTCAGTATTCACTCTAGACCCTGGAACACCAGTAAACTCTGGCAATTCCGGCTGCACCATGCCAGGGGCAACCCAGAGGTCATCACTTTCAACGGGAAGCCTTGCAGCCCCAGCCTGCAGCCCAGATGCCTCTTGCCGCACTACACCAACGGGAAGCCTTGCAGCCCCAGCCTGCAGCCCAGATGTCTCTTGCCGCACTACACCAACGGGAAGCCTTGCAGCCGCAGGCTGCAGCCCATATGCCTCTTGCCGCACTATCGGCACATCAGTCTCCTCCTCTAACACAGGCACTTCATCCGCACTAAGAGTATCTTCATCATCAGATGACCCCATACGGAGAGAAAACTCACTGCCAGAATCGTCCCCTGCCTCCTCTCCCTCAGATGCAGAGTCAGTCTCTGAACCAATATCAGAGGAAGACTCAAACAGCAAACCAAGAACCTGCTGAGCAGTAATCCTGCGGCTAGCCATTATACTTACTAAGATAGAAGACTGCACAAACAAGTCAACAACAACCAACAATGTGCACACCAAGTAAGTAAAGAAATGTGTACCTTTATCACAAAGATCAATGTACTCAAAAACTATACAATCCAATTACAAGAGACAGCTGCACTCACCAGAAACAAACTCTGCAGTGACACAGAAAAAACCAACGATATCAAACTAGAAAGAAGAAAAAAAAACAAATTACTCACAAGACAACAAAATACACATCGAGCACCAATGCAAAAAGTTTTTGACACTCAAAAACCAAACATACTGCTATTATTACACCATTTGCAAAAAAAAAACAGGCAGAGAAATCAAACACATTTACATTGTACAAAAATAAGTCTCTTACCAAACTACACAAACAGCAGAACCACCAGCCACAAAACGGCAACGTGAAAAGAAGAAAAGCCTTCACCTAGAACAAAAAAGTAAACAAAAAAAAAACATTACAATTGGAAATCACAAAAAATATAACAATAAACATTATAACATGCTATGTCACTACCCAAATGGTCAATAGGGTTGTGTGCCAGGTGGGGCAGAAAACAAATTGCACCCTGGAAGCGAGGGGTCACTTCTATTTTTATTTGAACTAATTCCCTGGGGTCTAGTGGGCTTTTCTGCCCCCCGTGGGAGCAGAAACGGCGAAAAAATAAAACCGATCTGCCCCCAGAGGGGGCAGAAAAGTCTTCAAAAAATGTAGGGGCCCAAGGAAGCGACCCTTGCCCAAGGGGTCGCTTCCTACAATAATATTTATATCCCTGGTGTCTAGTGGGCTTTTCTGCCCCCCCCCCCCCCCAGGAGCAGAAATGGCGGAAAAATAACACCGATCTGCCCCCAGAGGGGGCAGAAAAGTCTTTCAAATATTTAGGGGCCCTAGGAAGCGACCCTTGCCCAAGGGGTCGCTTCCTACATAAATACTGATATCCCTGGTGTCTAGTGGGCTTTTCTGCCCCCCCCCCTGGGAGCAGAAACGGCGAAAAAAAAAACACCGATCTGCCCCCAGAGGGGGCAGAAAAGTCTTCAAATAATAAATGGCCCCAAGGAAGCGACCCTTACCCAAGGGGTCGCTTCCTACATAAATACTAATATCCCTGGTGTCTAGTGGGCTTTTCTGCCCCCCCCCCCCTGGGAGCAGAAACGGCGAAAAAAAACACCGATCTGCCCCCAGAGGGGGCAGAAAAGTCTTCAAATAATAAATGGCCCCAAGGAAGCGACCCTTACCCAAGGGGTCGCTTCCTACATAAATACTAATATCCCTGGTGTCTAGTGGGCTTTTCTGCCCCCCCTGGGAGCAGAAACGGCGAAAAAAAAACACCGATCTGCCCACAGAGGGGGCAGAAAAGTCTACAAATTATAAATGTCACCAGGAAGCGACCCTTACCCAAGGGGTCGCTTCCAAAATAAAAAAAAACACATCCCTGGTGTCTAGTGGGGCATCCCTGCTCCACGATCGCGACGCTGTGCGCGATCGTGGAGCAGGAATGCCCTGTATTGAGACATCAGGGGAGAGGAAATACTCTTTCCTCTCCCCCGATGCCTCAATACACTCTACAAGGCCCCCGCCACCCCACCGGAGCAAACACCACTCACCTTCCTCTGTGGACGGCTGGAAGCAAATGGCTTCCAGGCGTCCGAGCACTTCCTGATGACGCCAGCGCGCGCTGTGCGCGCTGACGTCACCAGGAAGCGTGGGGGGGCTCGGGGGTGGCAGCGGAAACTCTTCCGCTGCCATCCCCGTCTGTGGGGGCACGATCGATGCCCCAGGGGGGGAGCGCCAGCGCTTCCCCCAGGGGCTGTCCTCATGACGGAGCGGTTCCGTCATGCGCACAGCCCAACTGATGCTCATGACGGAACCGCTCCGTCATGAGCATCCAAGGGGTTAAGTAGATGATCATAATTGGGGCATACTAATTTATCTCTTAATTTTCGAAATGCGAAGGCAAGCGAAGTACCTTTAGCCTCTAAATTATTGAAGTGCTGTCTGAATGATAGTCGATCATCAAATGTAATTCCCAAATATTTGTAAATTTTTACACAGTCCAGACAAACTATTGAAACACAAATCCTTTACCCCAAGTTTGCCTTTTCCTATTAACATTATTTTTGTTTTTTTATATTAATTGTTAACCCATTTTGGGTTACATATATATTAAAAGAATGTATTAATCTTTTTAGTCCTATCATAGTTTGGCTAAGTAAAATAGTATCATCAGCATACTGTAAGCATTTAATTTCTTTACCCATTACAGAAGGGGAATGTGAATTTACGTCATTAAAATGGATTGGGAGATCAGACATAAATAAGTTAAAAAGACAAGGAGCGAGCACACATCCTTGTTTTAACCCAAAATTTGTTTCAAGACGGCGGGTAGTATGTCTACCATTGCCAATTTTCACCTGCACCCAAGTATTTGAGTAGAATAATTTGATAATTTTTAAAAGAGTTTCTGATATACCCCAATTCATTAGCTTTTTCCAAAGAATATTTCTGGGTACAGAGTCAAATGCGACTTTTAAGTTGATAAAACAAATATACAATTTTTGTTTCCTATATATTGCTCTTTCTCCTAGTAATGATAATAAAATCAAATTGGTAAGAGTCGATTCTCCCTTCCTAAATCCAGTCTGAAAGATTGGAAACAATTCTTCTCTTTCCGCCCAAGACTCCAACTCCTCTAACAGACAACTTGCAAATATTTTAGCATCTACGTCTGTGAGGGTAATTAAACGATAATTTGCAGGATTCTCCTGGGGCCCACTTTTGTAGATCGGTTGTATTATACTTCCGCTCCATGAGTCCGGAATACAGCCTGTCTTACGAATTTCATTGAAGAGGACCGTTAATAGTTCTGGCCAATACTCAATTTTGAGTTTAAAAATAGCGTTCGGCATTCCATTAGGGCCAGGTGCTCCATTTGATCTAATTTTAAGTAAAACTTTTTTAACTTTGTCTACCGACCTTAACTTAGTATTAGTAGAGCCCGGTGTATCCCTTACACCAAGAGGGTCACACCCTCCAACTGGCTCCAATTTACATTTTGGGTCAAGACATTCAAACTCCTCTATCAGTTGGCTTCGGGGAATTAATGTATTATTAAAAAAATGTATCCAGCTTAATTCATCTATATTGGCACTTGTATTTCTAAAATTTCCATTTTCTAAATTATTAATAATGCTCCAAAACAATCTCGGATCCTTAGATTTACATGCATAATGGAGTTTAGCCCAGGTCTCTTCATAGTATAAATATTTAGCCCTCCAGATTTCATTCTTGTAACCCCTCTTTAAATTTCTGATTTTGAGCAATGTTAAAAAGTAGAATGAACCCTTTACTTTTCTGTACACCAATCTTATTGATTTGTTAAGAGATCGTTTCAGATATAATAAGCGTTGGGAAAACCAACCTGGGTTCCTAGGATTAAGAATTCCACCCCCAGATGGTCCCCTATTGGGGAATTTATTCAATAGAGATTCACATATGGTGGGCCAAAGGGCAATCATCGAAGTTCCGTCAGAGTATTCGACCTGCGCATCAAGGATTAGATGAGTGAGAAAGTCAATAATGTCTTTCTCTGTTTTCTCATTCCATATTAGCCTTTTTAAATTTAAAGCGACCGGGGCCGTTCTTAATATTTTAGTCTCTGGTAAATACTCGAAGGGTAAATTAATCGTAATAACTTGCGGATTATGGTCGCTCTCAATCCTTGGCACAACCTCATAACTTTGAACACGGTCTGCGAGTTTATCTGACAATATCGTATAGTCAATTATAGAAAGACAATCGGCTTTATTAAATGTTGGAAAATGCTCCCTATCGTACAACATCGTTAGATTGTATTTAATAAATTCACACTTAGACCATTGGGATAAAAGATCTGAGTGAGTTTCCCGCTTTTTATACGATAAAAGATGGGTATTAAAATCTCCCGAGACGATCATCTGTGCATCCCTATGATCATAATATAGCACTTTCACCATCTCCCATAACTCAATAAGTTGAAGTGATCGCACCTTTTTTTTCGAACTTAAATAAACATTTAAAATGATCAACGATTGACTGGCTATTAATTTAACACATTGAATCCATTTAACTTGAAGGTCTATTTCATAGTGTTCAACATTAAGATTTAAAGAAACATATATTGAGAGTCCCCCACTCGGTCGACCATATGCAGCTTCCCTGCACGCTGTATTCAAATATTCGTAGTAGCCGATCAGCGGCGTGCTAGCCAAATTCCACGTTTCTTGCAGAAGTAACATATCAAACAAATTTAAAAATCTTACAGCATTTACATCTTCTACAAGTGTATTAAAACCATTTATATTCCAAGAGCAAATTCTGACTGCTGTTGGAGCATTAAACAAAGTACCCCAACATCAATCAGTCTTTGCTGAATTTTATCCAGATAGAATAGCAGGGAGCCAACTCCAATCATCAGCTGCCGCATGAACCCCTTTTGATTCCTCACACACTTGTGACCCTGGCTGACAGCTTTTGATTTTAATACCACCTAGCCTATTTAGAGCTGATGATGGACCTGAGGCACCTTTCAATACTCTAAATTGGTTAACAACGGTTTGTTTTGGAGCCTCCTTCTTCACAATGGGTATTAGTGGGGTAGGGTATTGCAGACCGTGTAGTCTCCATACTTTAATCCCCCAACTTTCAAAGTTGTTAGAATTCGCTAATATTTTCTTTACAATATCATCCTTTAGCCAAGTCGTGATGGTTGTCTCCCTATTACCACCATCTATCTTAAACTCTACCGAATCCAGGTCTTTGGTTGCAACATCCTTAAGATGAGGAGTTGCTTTTAGTAATTTCAGAATGTTCCCTCTATTCAAGATATCATGTGAACCCCGAGTCGAGTATTGAGGGCAGAACACCACTTTTCGATTTTCAACTTGCAGTGATTCAATATTACTCCTAAACTTTAGACCGGATTGATCAATATTACTCCTAAGCCCTAAATCCGATCTAACCGTATTCCCAGCAGTCACCAACAGGGGACAATCCTGCAATTTGGGGGATTCAATATTACTCCTAAGCCCTGGACCGGATTGATCAGTATTACTCCTAAGCCCTGATTCCGATCGATCCGTATTCCCAGCAGTCACCAGCAGGGAATTATCCGGTTGATTTAAACGATCAGAATGCCCTGGCTTGGATTGAACCAGAATACGGGGACCCTCAACCTGTTCATTCTTATTAGGATGCAAAGGAGGGGGATTTACTAATTTTCCATGAGACAGCTTCTGGTCATGTACACGGGGCTGTATTCTCTGACTAATCTGGTCCCTGTGCGTAAGGGAAAGGTTTACAATTGTTTCGATGGCCATATGTTGTTCACTTTTTGAGACTTCCCCTTCGTCTCTGGACCCAACGGGCCCTATTTCTTTTGAATAGGTGTGTATATTATTATTAGACGCTATTAATTCTTGAACTGGGATAATCTCATTCTGGAAAAAGTTTTCAGTACCCTGATAAAAGAGTGAATCCTGCATAGGCTTATCTTGACCTACCTGGTTCTCTTGGATTGACAGTATCTGGGTTTTAGTCCCCACATTTAGAATAGACCCATCCTTTGACCCTTCACTTCCAGCTTTACTGCATGGCTTAACCTTTTTCTTGGTTTGAGGTGCAGTGGAAGATGTAAAAATTGGGAAGAGAACTATAGGACCAGAATTCAAATTTAATGGGCCGCTATAGTTTGCAACCCCATTAGCTATTTTGTTTTTTCTTTTTTGTCCCGGGCCGCCTTGTTATGTGTTTTTCTCAAACTTTTCCTCGCCCTTTTTGATAATACTTCAGGTAATCCTGTTACTTCGGTGACCGTAGTTACTATTGAGCAACTCTTATTTGACTCTAAATTTATCTTTAGATTAGGGGAGTGTAATGCCTCTAAGGGTACCTCAGTATTACCTGCTACAGGTCCGGGGGCCCCACTTTTAACACTAGCCTTCCGCGGTGGAGAACATTTTAGGATCAAAGGATTTTTTTCTATGGTTCCAGTCTTTCTTATGTCATCTCCCGTCCTAACTTCCCTACCGGATAATAATTTTACTTCGTGGACCATAGAACTAACAATTGATGGCAGATCAGAGATTTTATCGATCAATTGAGCACACGTGCAGGATATTAACTGATTTTCTTTATCAGCTTGAACTTTAGAAATCAGCTTAGTTAGTTGAAAAAGCTTTGCATCAATTCCTACAACGTGAGTTGCTAAAGTATTTAAAATATCTACCTGAATGTCTAGCTTATCAGAGTGGAAATTTAGGGCTTTTGTTATAGAATTCATAGTATTAAGCATACAATCCCATACTCCACGCTCAGAATTACTAACATTATTTTCCAAGGTATCTGATTTTACCTGAAAATTTCCATGAAACTTTGTTAGAAAAGATAAATCTGCGGAGTTAAAAGACTTACATTTCTCATTAACAGCCGACTTAACCTTATTACTCCTACTATCCACACCTGGAATCAATACAGACTTATTGATACAAAAGCTATTTTCCAAAATCATACTGGATTTATCCAAGTTAATAGGACGAGCCTCCCCAGTTAAGGGAAGATGTTCAATCGGACTTAATACTAACTCATCTCCGCCCCCCTTATTATGCGACTTAAACATGTTATAATCAGCCTCTACGGCCACATCACTGACGTTATGATTCGAACCCGAAGAGATTTCAATTACCGATCCTACAACAGTTCCACTTTCTGTAGATCTTTTGTTCGACTCTTCCGTTCCTAAATTTTGTTGGTTCTCCATCGCAAATAGATCAGTAGGCTGTTCAATTAGCTGATCCACCATAATATCGCGGTGAATTTGTGCTTGTACTTGCAGCCTTCCAGTGTACACTGGTAAATTTTTCGATAGAATAAGCACTGGGTCTTGTGAGTCTTTAACCGGCATTGGAAGCTTTTCCATTGGGTTACTCATTTCCAATGCCTTAAATTGTCCCGAAATAGCTTTAGAATCTTTCAATGGGGATGAATGGTCAACAATTAGGTTCGAAACCAAGAACACCATCTCATCCCGGGGCCTTGGTGGAGACGGGGCAAATTTGGGCTCAAGATCTTCATCCAGTTGAACACTATTTAAACACAGTGACAATACAAGAGAAGTAAATGAGGATGATCTGCAATCGACACCAGAGTTGCCATTATCCTTCTTATTTTGAGTATGGTACTTAAAAAAGTAACTCTTAATTGACAGTTGGACGTCAATGTTGGCAATCTTCTGAATCTTCCCTGGGACTACTGGGGATAAAGGTGGTACGCTCAGCTCATCTGATTCAGTCAAGCAGACCCTTGATGTAGTAGCCCCCTCATTTTTTTTTCATCTAGTTTTGGCTGTATCCACACTTTAGTTAATGCATCAAGATTCTGACGCTGTTTTGACTTCGGCAGAGCACCGCGTTGGCGTCCGGATCTCATCGTTAACCAGCGCCTTGGTGTGACTTCAACAAGTTTCAATGACGTAATAAGAGATAATTAAGTTATGATTAAATTATACCAAAGGCGTCTAGGGGATCCTCACGCCTCCCAAACAGGACCCGTTGTTCCTTTGTTGCTCTTTTTGGCCCCGTCCACTTATACTTTGGGGGACGCCCTTCACCACCACTTTTACCTTTACTTTTACTTTTACTTTTATCACCACTACAGCTCACCTCCCAGCCCTCCCAGACCTGACCGCACCAAATCCTGCCGCGCCCGAGCTCCGAAGACACCGCAAACCGCCCAGACCTTCAGCCGTAAAGGCAGAACAGCAGGGGAGACACACCAACGGCAGCGGCAATGCGACGGCAGCAGTCAAGCACAGGGCCAGCGGTAGCAGCCGCCAGGGAAAGGCCGGGAAAGACCGCAGCGAAAGCGCCAATGGCAATGGCAATGGCAACTGCGGGCTGTAGGACCGCCAATCCTCACGGCGGCGGTGGCAACACAACAAAACAGCAACACAGCAACACAGGATCCCCCGGCCACCCAGCCGCCCAGGTAAGACTGCCCAGGTCAGGCGTACACAGGCTCTGGCCGCTGGGGAAAGAGTATTCGCGGCTCCGGCCGCTGAGGGGTACCGGTTGCTGCTCTGGCAAGAGAGTGCTCCGGCCCCGGCTCCGGCTCCGGCTGCAAGCTCCAACCACGTGATCCGAGTGACGAGCTGACGAGCGAACGGAGCGAGCAAAGCAGTAATGTCAACAATGCCCAGTCCTGCTCGAGTCCAAGCTCAGCACCGTGCTCCTTACTCTGAGCTCCGAGCTTCGGCTCTGGGCTTCACAGGCTTCACGGGCTTCGTGTACAAACTCCTCCTCCTGCTCCTGCATATATCTTTGTTATACCTGGTATCTTTTGGCGTGATTTCCCCTAAATTTTGCTTCTGACCTCCTGTTTTTGACAGTGTGCTGAACTTTGTTTTTGCTGGTTTTAGGACTCTGTGCACCTTACCACTGCTGGAGAGTTCTAAGGTGCATGTGCTCACTGTCTAAAATGCAATTGCTTTTGGTTTCCCCATGACTGGTGTTAGACCTGTCAGCCCTTTGGGTGGTCCCTCCTCATCATTATTTATTTTGTCCCACTTTTGCCTCAAACCCTGTTAGTATTTTTCCTTTTTGGGAACCACCAGACTTTTTCGTATTGATGCAGATTCAGGGAGCCATTTTATCTACCCCTGGAACTTCTGTCTGAGGGCCTGGAGCACAAAATGGTGGCCACCTGTGACATCATCAGAACCCACTGGAACCTACTAGAACCTTCTGCAACATTCTGGAACCCTGTGACAGTTGGAGGCGGTTTGGAATGTTGGGAAGCTAAGCCAGAGTTGACAGTTGGAGCTGGCAGTTGGCACCTGACTGGTGAAGAGAGAGCAGCAGAAACCTGAAGGAGGAAGGAGTGAGGCAGCAGGGGTGGAAACTTGTGCCTGGAGTGGGGTCCATAAACCCACCCTTGATACTAGTCCCTACTGACTGAGCCCAGCCTGGAGCCCTGTGTGGGAGAAAGCAAGAAAAACCATCTTAAGGACCTGGACAGCAGGAACAGGCCTTAGAAGTAAAGAAAAGCAAGAATCTGACCTGTTTATTGGTTTCCCTGGAGTCCGACGTCGAGAAGCCTGAGACCTGGAGCCCGAGGTGGAGAAGCGGCGCTGACTGGAAAGCAGACGTCGTACCCGGAGCCGCCAGAGGTCGAGAGAGGGCGCCAGCGGAGGTCGTGGAGAGTACCAGAGGTCGAGGAGGAAGTCACCCGAGGTCGAGTGAGCGGCGTCGACGGGGGAGTGAAGTCCGCCCTCCGGAGTCGCCGGAGACCGAGGTGAAGCGTGCCGGAGGTCGGGAGTGGAGATCGCACTCCGGAGTCGCCGGAACCTGAAGAGAATCGTGCCGGAGGTCGGGAGTGGAGGTCGCACTCCGGAGCCGACGGAAGTCGACATCGAGTCAAGACAGCCCGACGTCATCGAACCGGAGGCCGACATCGAGCCGAGGCCGCCGACATCGAACCGGAGCTGCCCGAAGTCGACATCGAGCCAAGACAGCCCGACGTCATCGAACCGGAGGTCGACATCGAGCCGAGGCCGCCGACATCGAACCGGAACCGCCTACCGGCGTTGTCAAGAACTGACATTGCGCCGAGGCCGCCGACATCGAACCGGAACCGCCTCACGGCATCGACACGACTCCAGCGGCGTCGGAGCTTCATAAAAAGGGCAGTAAGTGGAATAGAGGGCGCCTAAGGCCCTGTGGAGCCCTAAGAGACCATCCTAGGGGATAAAGAGGTGTTAGGACCAGCCTGGAAGTGCCAGGGGTGGACTGAGACTGATACAGTGACCTGTGTGAGGGGTTGTGTAGTTTGGGAGAGCCAGATTCCTAGATTACCCTTGATCTACCTCAGTTTTAGCCTCAGCCTTACCCAAGCTAGGTGAGACACCCTCAGGCCATCCACCTAACCACAAGCTGTGACTGGGCCAAATCAGCCCATAGTATTTTCAATGTGATCTGATTTTACAAATGTCATTGTTGGCTGATATTATTTATTGAGGGTACTGTATTTATTGTATTTATCTAAGTTATTCCTGTTATGTATTTATTGTCCTGAGCTAACTTATTCCTGCACAGTATTTATTTCCCCACAGTATTTATTTGACCTGATCCTATTTATTGCACCTGTAAAGTGTTACTATTTATTTGACCTGCACTTTTTAAGAAAAAGCCTTGTGTACTGTGATTGTATTATTATTTATTTAATCAGCAACTAAGAGAAAAGAAGATAAAGAGATATATTTTCAGTATAATTTTTAAGGTGTAGTGTCGTTTTTGGAACGGATGCACGCATGGTTATTGTGTGGGTATGACGTATGCTTAACACGGTGCCTGACCCCTGACCACTCGAGCCAAGCTACCACAGTGTATGTCTGGAAAAATCCCATTACCACCACCCTTCCGGTGTGGGAGTGGGGTTTTTCTAACATAATTGGTGTTCAGCAGTGGGATAGAGCTGTGCCTACGTATACTCGACAATAACTGTGGGTAGTCCATAGGCCTACACCTGGAGTTTTCTCAAAGCGGCCTTCCTAATTGTGAGTTTTTGTTTTTCCAAATTTACTCTGGTGGTGGGAGGAGGTATTATAAAAGGTACCCCCTGCATAGCTTCTGCAAATAACTGTCCTCTGACCTGAGTGGGCAAAATGGAGTTTGTGCTAGAAGACCTGGAAACCTACACGGTGGCCCAACTCAGGGAGTTTTGTCAGCAGGAGGGGGTGTATTGTCCCCCAGGAGCAAAGAAGGGTGCACTCCAAACCAGCTTGAGGGCTTGGGGGGAGGCACGACGAGAAAGCAAGGCTGAGGAGGAGGACAGGGATAGAGAGCCTGACAGCGAGGGGGCTGGGTTGTACCAACCTGAGGTGGGGAACCGAGTAGCGGGGCCCAGAACCATTTCCAGGAAGGGCAGCACTGTCTCTAGCGGTGGCTTATCTGAAGTGGAGTTAACAGACCGGAGGGAGAAAAGACAGCTCACATGGGACTTAGCAAGGCTGGAGAAAGAGAAGGAGGAACAGAGGATGGCTCATGAGCTAAGGCTGAAAGAGATAGATCTTCAGATCCTAAGAGTCGGGGCACACACTGTTCCTAATGGTGGCAGCAAAGACCAAGAGTTCACCAGGGAACCCAAACCCTACCTGCCAAAGGACATAGTAGCTAGCTATGGGGTGAGCGACGATATTGCCAAGTGGCTAGCGGCCTATGAGGTCTCGTTAAGGGCCCATGGGGTTCCAGAGAAGTACTGGGGAGGGGGATTGTACAGGTACATGCCTCCAGCTGGTAGGGATGCTTTATTGGCCTTAGAGGAGGATGAGCAGACCCACTACCCCACCATGAAAGTGGCGCTCATAAGAAAGTTTGGACTAACACCCGAAAAGTACAGACAGAAGTTCCGGGGTAGTCACAAACTGGGCACACAGAATTGGGTGGACTTCCTGGACTATGCAAAGAAGGCACTAGAGGGTTGGATTCAGGGCAGTGAAGTGAGGAACTACGAGGGGTTGTTTGATTTAGTACTGAAGGAACACCTGCTCGAAAAATGTTTCCCTGAACTGCGTCAACACCTGGTGGATAGCAAGCTGACCAATCGCCGGAAGCTTGCTGAGGAGGCGGACATTTGGGCTAGTACCCGGGTGTCCACAAGGGGGACTGGAGGGGATACTCAAAAGGCCGGACAGGGCGCCCCCCAGAAGAAAGAGGGAGGGGAAAAGAAAAAGGAGTTCTCCAAAGGCCCCCAAAATAATTTCCAAGGAAAGGGAACAGGATTCACCCCTAGGGCTAACCCACCCAGAAACCCTAATCCTGGCCAGAGTCAGCAGCCAAGGGTTGTCCATTGCTACGAGTGCGGTGGCGTTGGACACTACAAGGGAGATGCGAAGTGCCCGAAACGACCACCCCCTCCCATTGGAGGAAAGACCCCCGGAGTAGCTAGTGCAGTGCTCGGGGAGGAGATGCCCTTAACTAAGGGAAGGGAGTGGGCGGGTGTCACTTTAGTGTCCCTGGGAGAACGGGAGATGGTTCCTAAGATCCAGGTGCCCGCAAATACCGTAAAGTATGGGCAGTGGGTCACCATCAACGGCCAAAGAGGGGAGGCTCTGAGAGACACAGGAGCCAGTATGACTATGGTGCGTAGCCAACTGGTGTCTCCAGAGCAGGTAATTCCCGACGTACTCCACCCAGCCGCGATGGCTGACGGCAGAACAGGCCACTATCCGGTGGCCGAGGTTCCCTTTGAATGGGGGGGGGGGTTGCAGGTTCACTTCGAGTTGCCGTAAGCCCTGCCGTGCCAGTTGATTGTCTGCTGGGGAATGACATGGAGCACAATGCTTGGAAGGAGGTGGAATACCGGACTCATACTGAGATGCTGGGTACACCTGACTGGGCCTGTGTGAGCACAAGGTCCACGACTACCCGGAGAGGGAGTTCGTTTCGGCTGGAGCCTGGAACAAAGGCCCAGCCAGCTGCCAGTCAAGGGAAGAACCGAGGACAGGAGGAGCCTGCCTCGGCGTCCGCACCCCGTAGGACGGATATGCCACCGGAGGTGGTGGACCAGGAGTCTGCGGTGGGGGATGTTACCAAACTGGAGGACCTACCCATCCCGGCCGAGTGGCACGTGGAGGGAGGCCCGTCCAGGGAGGAATTCTGCCAAGGCCAGAGGGAGTGCCCTACCCTTGAGGGGCTGAGGCGTCAGGCCGAAGCCCAGGCAGCAGGGAATGTTGAAGGGAACTACAGTGTTTACTGGGAGGATGGCCTCCTCTACAGTGAACCCAAGGCACCCCTACATGGATCGTCACGAGCCTTGGTAGTCCCTCAACGTTATCGAGCCTTCCTTCTGGAGTTGGCTCACGAGATCCCCTTGGCAGGACACCTGGGGCAAGACAAGACCTTCGCCCGTCTTGTCCCACACTTTTATTGGCCTCAAATGAAAGTGTCGTCCGATACCTACTGCCGGACATGTGTGTCTTGCCAAGCCAGTGGGAAAACAGGGGTGAAGCTGAAAGCTCCCCTGGAACCACTTCCTGTCGTTAGCACCCCCTTTGAAAGGGTGGGCATCGACATTGTGGGTCCGTTAGATCCACCTACTACAGCTGGTCACAGGTTTATCCTGGTTCTGGTGGATCATGCCACACGGTACCCAGAGGCAATACCTCTGAGGACCATTACAGCACCTGTTGTGGCTAGGGCCCTGATGGGAATCTTTACCCGAGTGGGTTTTCCCAAGGAAGTTGTGTCCGACAGGGGGACCAACTTCATGTCAGCGTACATGCGGGCCATGTGGAAGGAGTGTGGAGTGACCTACCGGTTCACCACTCCTTACCACCCCCAGACCAATGGTCTGGTGGAGAGGTTTAACAAAACCTTGAAAGGCATGATCAGAAGTCTGCCTGAAAGCCTGCGGAGGAAATGGGACGTCCTCCTACCCTGTCTACTCTTTTCTTACAGGGAAGTGCCACAGAAGGGAGTGGGCTTCAGCCACTTCGAGCTTTTGTATGGGCACCCTGTACGTGGACCTCTCAACCTGGTGAGAGACGGATGGGAAAGAACTCCCAGAAAGCTTCCCCAGGATGTGGTGAGCTACATGCTGGCCTTCCGGAGCCAAATGGCTAAGTTGTGGAAGCAAGCTTCTGACAACTTGGAAGCCAGCCAAGCAGTAATGAAGGCGTGGTATGACCACAACGCTCACCCGGTGGAGTTGGAGCCTGGCCAGAAGGTGTGGGTGATCGAACCGGGAGAGCTTAGCGCCCTCCAGGATCGCTGGTCAGGACCCTTTGAGGTGTTGGAGAAGAAGGGTAAGGCTACCTACTTGGTGGATCTTAAAACCCCTCGTCAGCCCCTACGGGTGCTGCACGCCAACCGCCTCAAACCCCACCACGAGAGGCCCGAAGTCATCTTGATGATGGTGACTGACGGAGCAGAGGACGCGGAAAGCGAGCCTCTCCCCGATTTGTTTGCGTCTCAAGAGAAGGATGGGTCGGTGGAGGGAGTGATTCTCTCCCCATCTCTAACTCCTGAACAGCAGGAGGACTGCCGCCAGGTCCTGGGGCAGTACTCTTCATTGTTCTCCCTTGTCCCGGGTAGGACTCACCTGTGCGTCCATGACGTGGACACAGGAGACAGCCCACCTGTGAAGTCCAAGATCTACCGATGTCAGACAAGGTGAAGGCCAGCATTAATAGTGAAGTCACTAAGATGCTGGAGCTAGGAGTGATCGAACCTTCTAGCAGCCCCTGGTCCAGTCCGGTGGTACTAGTACCAAAAGCTGCACCACCGGGTGCCCAACCGGAACTGAGGTTCTGTGTGGACTACCGGGGACTGAATTCAGTAACCAAAACTGATGCTCATCCGATCCCTAGGGCGGATGAATTGATTGACCGGCTGGGAGCTGCCCAATATCTAAGTACCTTTGACCTTACTTCTGGGTACTGGCAGATCTCTTTGACTGATGGAGCAAGGGAAAGGTCAGCCTTCTCCACGCCCAATGGCCACTACCAGTTCTGTGTGATGCCCTTTGGGCTCAAGAACGCACCTGCCACGTTTCAGCGCCTGGTAAACCAGATCCTCACCGGAATGGAGAGTTTCTCTGCTGCTTATCTGGATGACATCGCCGTCTTCAGTAACAGCTGGGAGGATCACTTGCGTCACCTGCAAGCTGTTCTCCAGGCCCTGAGACAAGCTGGATTGACGATCAAGGCCAGCAAGTGCCAGATCGGGCAGGGGTCGGTAGTGTACCTTGGACACTTGGTGGGTAGGGGAGCGGTGCAACCCCTCCAGGCGAAGATCGAGGCCATCATGGCCTGGGAACTCCCCAAGACACAGACTGAGGTCCGAGCTTTTCTGGGCCTCACGGGATACTACCGCCGCTTCGTGAAGGGGTACGGTACCATCGTAGCCCCCCTCACGGAGCTCACGTCCAAGAAACAACCTCGACGGGTAGTCTGGACGGAGGCTTGTCAGCAGGCCTTTGTGAGACTGAAGAAAGCCATGTGCGAGGCCCCGGTCTTAAGGGCCCCAGACTTTTCCAAGAAGTTCATTGTCCAGACGGATGCATCAGAACATGGCATTGGGGCAGTGTTATCGCAACTCAATGAAGAGGGTCTGGATCAACCCGTGGTCTTCCTATCCCGGAGACTACTTCCCAGGGAACAGAAGTGGAGTGCAATAGAGCGTGAAGCCTTTGCAGTGGTATGGGCTCTGAAGAAGTTGCGGCCATACCTGTTTGGCTCGCACTTCCTAGTTCAGACCGACCACAGACCCCTTCGTTGGCTGATGCAGATGAAGGGGGAGAATCCCAAGTTGTTGAGGTGGTCTATCTCCCTACAGGGAATGGACTTTCAGGTGGAACATCGGCCTGGAGTGGACCACGCCAATGCAGACGGTCTCTCAAGGTATTTCCGCCTTAGTGATGAGAACTCCCAAGGGGTTGGGTAGCTCTCCCCACTTTCAGCTGGGGGGGACGCGTGTTAGACCTGTCAGCCCTTTGGGTGGTCCCTCCTCATCATTATTTATTTTGTCCCACTTTTGCCTCAAACCCTGTTAGTATTTTTCCTTTTTGGGAACCACCAGACTTTTTCGTATTGATGCAGATTCAGGGAGCCATTTTATCTACCCCTGGAACTTCTGTCTGAGGGCCTGGAGCACAAAATGGTGGCCACCTGTGACATCATCAGAACCCACTGGAACCTACTAGAACCTTCTGCAACATTCTGGAACCCTGTGACAGTTGGAGGCGGTTTGGAATGTTGGGAAGCTAAGCCAGAGTTGACAGTTGGAGCTGGCAGTTGGCACCTGACTGGTGAAGAGAGAGCAGCAGAAACCTGAAGGAGGAAGGAGTGAGGCAGCAGGGGTGGAAACTTGTGCCTGGAGTGGGGTCCATAAACCCACCCTTGATACTAGTCCCTACTGACTGAGCCCAGCCTGGAGCCCTGTGTGGGAGAAAGCAAGAAAAACCATCTTAAGGACCTGGACAGCAGGAACAGGCCTTAGAAGTAAAGAAAAGCAAGAATCTGACCTGTTTATTGGTTTCCCTGGAGTCCGACGTCGAGAAGCCTGAGACCTGGAGCCCGAGGTGGAGAAGCGGCGCTGACTGGAAAGCAGACGTCGTACCCGGAGCCGCCAGAGGTCGAGAGAGGGCGCCGGCGGAGGTCGTGGAGAGTACCAGAGGTCGAGGAGGAAGTCACCCGAGGTCGAGTGAGCGGCGTCGACGGGGGAGTGAAGTCCGCCCTCCGGAGTCGCCGGAGACCGAGGTGAAGCGTGCCGGAGGTCGGGAGTGGAGATCGCACTCCGGAGTCGCCGGAACCTGAAGAGAATCGTGCCGGAGGTCGGGAGTGGAGGTCGCACTCCGGAGCCGACGGAAGTCGACATCGAGTCAAGACAGCCCGACGTCATCGAACCGGAGGCCGACATCGAGCCGAGGCCGCCGACATCGAACCGGAGCTGCCCGAAGTCGACATCGAGCCAAGACAGCCCGACGTCATCGAACCGGAGGTCGACATCGAGCCGAGGCCGCCGACATCGAACCGGAACCGCCTACCAGCGTTGTCAAGAACTGACATTGCGCCGAGGCCGCCGACATCGAACCGGAACCGCCTCACGGCGTCGACACGACTCCAGCTTCATAAAAAGGGCAGTAAGTGGAATAGAGGGCGCCTAAGGCCCTGTGGAGCCCTAAGAGACCATCCTAGGGGATAAAGAGGTGTTAGGACCAGCCTGGAAGTGCCAGGGGTGGACTGAGACTGATACAGTGACCTGTGTGAGGGGTTGTGTAGTTTGGGAGAGCCAGATTCCTAGATTACCCTTGATCTACCTCAGTTTTAGCCTCAGCCTTACCCAAGCTAGGTGAGACACCCTCAGGCCATCCACCTAACCACAAGCTGTGACTGGGCCAAATCAGCCCATAGTATTTTCAATGTGATCTGATTTTACAAATGTCATTGTTGGCTGATATTATTTATTGAGGGTACTGTATTTATTGTATTTATCTAAGTTATTCCTGTGATGTATTTATTGTCCTGAGCTAACTTATTCCTGCACAGTATTTATTGCCCCACAGTATTTATTTGACCTGATCCTATTTATTGCACCTGTAAAGTGTTACTATTTATTTGACCTGCACTTTTTAAGAAAAAGCCTTGTGTACTGTGATTGTATTATTATTTATTTAATCAGCAACTAAGAGAAAAGAAGATAAAGAGATATATTTTCAGTATAATTTTTAAGGTGTAGTGTCGTTTTTGGAACGGATGCACGCATGGTTATTGTGTGGGTATGACGTATGCTTAACACGGTGCCTGACCCCTGACCACTCGAGCCAAGCTACCACAGTGTATGTCTGGAAAAATCCCATTACCACCACCCTTCCGGTGTGGGAGTGGGGTTTTTCTAACAACTGGCATATTTGATTTACTGGTAGGTCACTAGTAAAGTCCACTACATGTGCCCAGGGACTGTAAAACAAATGCTACTAGTGAGCCTGCAACACTGATTGTGCCACCCACATGAGTAGCCCTTCAAACATGTCTCAGGCCGGCCATTGCAGAGTCTGTGTGTGCAGTTTTCAACTGCCATATCGACCTGGCAAGTTCAACTGCTTGCCATGCCCAAACCTTCCCTTTTATTACATGTAAGGCACTCCTAAGGTAGGCCCCAAGCAGCCCCTGGGTCGGGTGCTGTGTACTTAAAAGGTAGGACATGTGCTTTTGAGTTGTATATGTCCTGGTGGTGAAAAACTTCTAAATTCATTTTGCACAGCAGCAAGACCTATCTTTCTCATAGATTAGCAATGGAGCTGCCTTGTAACATTTTACACATGTATCTTTCAATTGGGTGCAGATAGAAAATTGGAGTTTGGGGTCTCTGGACTCACAATTTAAAAACATATCTTTTAGCGAAGTTGGTTTATAGATTGCAGGTGTGAAAATACCACTTTTATAAAGTTGGCATTTTCTTACTTTAACCATTCTGTGCCTCTGTCTGTCCCTAGAATACATGTCTGAGTCAGGGTGACAGCTAGGCTATATGAATTCACTCTAGACAGTCACACACAAAGGGAGCTCAGGTGTGCCCTGCATATCCTGATAGCCTTTCACCAGGCTGATGTTTCTTCGCGAGCTAGAGGGGTCAGGGGAGTGGACACTTCCACCTGAATAGTCCTGTGCCTGTCCCAACACAAAGAGCATAATACCCCCCTGTAGTGTGTTTTGAGCCAGGGCAGGACGGGCAGGGTCTTGTGCACTACAAAGACCTTTCTTTGAAGTCTCTCTACTTCAAATGCGAAAATGGGTATAAGTACTTTCTGTCTGACACCATACACTCGAAACACTTCTGGACTGAGGACATTCTGCTGTGCTGCCAGGAGGAACTACCACTTTGCTGCTTGCTTTGCTGTGTTGGCCTGCTGCTTCTTGCCAGGGAATGAGAGGACTGGACTTTACTCTCTACATCCTGCTTTCTAAGGTTCTCCAATGGCGTTGCTGAGCTTGCCTCCTTTTGCTGAGGTCTCAGGGACATTAAATACTTCACTTGTATCTTGCTACCAGCACCTGGGCTCCTCTGCTGTGAGTCCTGACCTGGCAAGTGGTGCCAAAACCACTCCTGTGCCCTTGGAGGTGGATTTGGTGCTGAAAACAAGAAATGGGCGCGTCAACCCAAAGTGTCATTTCGTAACCTGCACATACCAGCAAACTCGACGCATCGCCGTTGCTTGCACCAAAACTGTGGACTCCACTTGCCGAGTGCATGACGCAACGATCTCAACTTCCAATGTAGCCCTGACTTTGCTACAGTGCCTCTGAAGAACCGCTGTGGCATGAGTCCCAGAGAACGTGCCACTGAAAAACGTGGTGCACTGTCCCGACAGGGCTCCTGACCAACTGTATGGCTTCCGACTGATGCAACGCCTTCAGTCCAGCGGCTTGACTTTAATGCCGAGGAATCAACGCACCCTGCTCTTGAAATCGACTCATCCTTGACATCGCGTCGCCTTCAGGAACCTTCTCACCACCTTTGCAGAACACACTGTCAGAAAGGCAAAGCTTCAATGACCCTGCACCACCTTAAGGAACCGACGCCTCACCTGCATCCACACCGCCTCACCTCTGCTGCGTGACACATCGTCTTTGATTTCTGACACATCCAAGGTACTGTAAGGGGATCTGCGCTATTCCTGTATCCAGCCAGCTCTCCATTACGGTCGGACTGAACTTTGGGATTTATCCTGGTCAAGCGCGACCAGATAGCCCAAGTTGAAGCTATAGACTTCTAAGCACAAAAGAAATTCATATCTTACGTGTGTATGGTGGATTTTTATCGTTTTGGTCTTGTTTTACTCAGATTAATATTGGCTAGGTTTCTAAATTAGTGTGAAGTACTTTTGTGGTGTTTTTGATGTGTTACTTGTGTGTGTGTTTTTGTGTGTATGTGCCCAAATACTTTACTTGTTGCCTCTTTAGTCTAGCCTGACTGCTCTGTGTCAAGCTACCAGAGAGTGAGCACAGGTAAACATTTAGGGCCTTATTACGATTTCGGTCGGAAAGCATTCCGACCGACTCCATGTCGGAATCGGTTCCGACTGACTCGGGTTCGGCGAGTCCGACCAATTAGGATGTTTCTGAACACCATTTGGTGGGACTCCCATTGACTTCAATGGTAGACTGTATTCCAACTGACAACACAGGCTCCCATTGAAAAATGGGATGGTCGCGGAAAACTTTGCACCCTGTCGCAGGCACCCCACTGTGCCTGCCGCACTGCATAGTTGGAAAGAGGGGTCTCATGGGTGCCCCATAGACCCCAACTGGAGGCCTCTGGGTGAAGGGGGGCCTGCTACGGGACCCCAAAGTCAGTTTCCGACAGCCGTTTAGTGTCAGACAGACCAATTCAGAAAGGCTGATTCAGGTCGTACTGACTCAGAGTCTCGGAATGCTGGTCGGAACTGAGTCAGAATAACTGAACTGTTACTTTTCCATCATAATTGGTCATCGGAAATATTTCTGAATCAGTGGGAAACATTAGGTTCCAACACGGGTTAGGAAAACCCCAAATGCCATTCGGAGCCTTTCCGACTGACATCGTAATCAGCCCCTATGAGTGTGCTACACTTACGCTGACTAGAGTGTGGGTCCCTACTTGGACAGGGTGTGACCTCTGCCAACTAGAGACCCCATTTCTAACAATCGTGTTAATGATGCATGTTCAATTTAATTTATAGTTGGGATTGGGAGGTTGTGTGGTCCTCAAAAATACTCTCAGTGGCAAAGTTGGCCATTTTAAGAGATTTTTTATTTTACTGTTAACTTTGTCTGTTAATAGCATGTTTTTCACTATGACATTTTACACAGTCAAATATCATTGTTAACATCTGCTTCTCGCTAGTTATTTTTTTCATTCGCCATTATGCATTGGACACTGTTTTGAGTAAAGATAGAATTCAGAGTTCATTTCATGGGTATTTTGTTGTTTCACTTGATTGTGTTGATTATTGTTATTTAAGAATCAATTTCCCACTGTGCACAATGTGTCTGCAAATGTTTCGAGCAAAGATATAATTCAGTGAACGGTACATTGTTACTCTGCTGTTTCATCAGGCCTCTTCACTAAGTTGTCTTTTACGAGTGGTGAGAAACATTTAGTATTTGCATTGTTTGACAACAGTATATTTCAGATTATGGTTCCTTGATTAATAGTGAATATTTCTTTAGTGTAATAATTGTTATACCAGTCTATTTTCATTTCTTCACTCCACTCGCTCACTAATTCGGGTGTCGTTCCATTTTACACCTGTCCGCTTGCTACATCAATGATAGGGTTGGACTGGGAATGTTTCTTGCTACATCATGATTTAAAGGCACTCGGGCGTGGTACTGTTTTCAAGCGCGTTGCATGGCGGGAAGTGTTGGACACAGACTTGGAATCATGACACAGTGATTATGTTGTGTGTTGGTTTCGTTGGTTGAATATCTATGTGTTTTTCCCTTTCAACGGAGGGAGCAAAGGAGCCCGGCTCCTTATCATTTCACTTAGCTTGGCGTCTCATCACCTGTTATCGGCTTTGGCTCAACTTCAGTTTTATAAGGTACTTATCATTTTCTTTGCATACAGTGGGAATCACGCTGATGAGTTGAGGCTGTGACCGTCTCATTATATTTATTTTAATGAAGGTTTGCATGTACTTGAGCCAGTCACTACTTTGCTTGGCTAATCCAAGGATGCTTAACTTGGTTCATATGCTTGTAAACCGCTACCGTTAGTGAGAAATAACTAACCCTGGGCGCGACACTGCGCTTCGCCCACGTAGTGTACGTAGCGCTGCCTGCTTCGCAGTGTTCGAAGTAGGCGAAGCAGGCAGCGCCTACGTACACTACGTGGGCGAAGCGTAGCTGCCTGCCGCCCACCACCCGCCTCCCGCCCGCCGTACTTTTAAAAGGTAAAATAAATTTGTAATAAAGCAAATTAGGCACTTACCTGACGCGTGGCGTCTCCCGGGGCTCCCTCTTCCTGTTTTTCAATTTTCCTGACAAATGCGCATGCGCGGACGCCCGCGCATGCGCATTTCTCGCAAGAAATGCGCATGCGCGGGCGTCCGCGCATGCGCATTTGTCAGGAAAATTGAAAAACAGGAAGAGGGAGCCCCGGGAGACGCCGCGCGTCAGGTAAGTGCCTTTAATTTGCTTTATTACAAATTCATTTTATCTTTTAAAAGTAGGGTGGGTGGGTGGCGGGTGGCGCGTAGTGGGGCTACGCGAAGCGCGTAGTGTGCGTAGATTTGGGCACACTACGTGCTGCTTCACGTAGCCCCACTACGCCCACCCTTAGAAATAACATTAACGTCTAGTCTGGGCTGTTCCATGCTGGTATCAGTAGGCCCCCATGTGGGAGAGGTGTGAATCGAGAAGGGTTAGTGCACTCGGTGACCTTGGGCTATACCGTAGTACTCACTAGCATGAAAGGTTTTTCATGATCACTACTCCCATCTTTACAAGTCACTGCCTGATTTTGCCACTTTACTGGGGCTAGGAGAATAAAGTACAGCACTTTTCCTTCATTACTCGGGCCTAGCTGATGTGTTTGGTGCACAGTGTAGCTGTCCTTGCATGAGGCACAATGCACTCCCAATAGAAAAATGGCAAGACACACATTGATACTTTCTTTTCACAAATGAGGAAGCTCTCTTTCACATGACATGTCACCACTTCATGCTCTCTCTTTGATTCTTTTATAAACTGTTTTCTCAACAGTCCTCCTTGTTACTATTCTTAATTTCACAGTTACCCCTGAAGAAGGGATTGTTTTCGCGAAATGCATTGGGTGTGTTTTGGAATGTACTCTGCATACAAGAGAAGATAGTCCTGTCAACAATGAATTTCACAAATGTGGAGCAACATTTGTATGTGAACTGCATGAAACACAATCTTGACTCATCAATAAATTACTTTCAACTTTTTGTGAAGAAATGGCATGTAGAGTTAATTTTGATTACTTTTTTAAAACTGTGGCCTTTGAAGCCATATTGCAGTGCACGCTGGGCCTGATCCACAACAGTGGGCCAGCTATTTAGTAAAATAAACCTTTTGCTAGGCCCAAACCTTCCCTTTTTATACATATTAGTTACCCCTACAGTAGGCCGTGGACAACTCAGATGGTAGGGTGCACTGTTTTAAAGGGCAGGGCATGCACTTTTAAGTTTTACATGTCCTGGTAGTGGAAAACTCCTTTTTTACTACTGCAAGGCCTATATCTCCCATAGGGTAACATTGGGATTACCTTAACACATTTTATAAGAGTAATTTCCAAATGAGAATATATAACTGATTCACATTTGGTGTCACTGGGTTCACAATTTAAAATACAATCTTATGGTGAAGTTGGATATTAAATTGCAAATCTGAAAATGCCACTTTTAGAAAGTTGACATTTTCCTACTTTTGCCATTTGGTGCTTGCTGCCTGTCTCTGATCACGTGTCTGGGGTGAGTGACAGCTAGGTTTTGTGTATTCCCCTAGACAGCCACAAAGAATGGGAGCTTAGGTGTGACTTGATGTTCCATCCTGGCAGAATGGAAGAATGGAAGAAAGGAGCTGGACCCAGCCTCACTTACACCTGATTAGGCTTGTCCTTTCCCCACACAAAAGGCTGCATACCTCTGTGGTGAATCTGGAGCCAGGACAGGCAGGGCAGGGCCTCTGTGCACTTCAAAGGCCTTTCTTTGAAGTCCCCCCCACTTCAAAGGCACAACTGGATATAGGTACTGGACCTCAGACAGCACCAAACACTTCTGGACTTGTAAATATTCTTTCAGGGTGAAGGACTGTTGTGTTGCTGAAGGACTGCACTCTGCTGAACTGCTGCTTTGCTGGGTTTCTGCCCTGCTGCCTGCTGTTCCCCTGCCTTGATGAGAAGGACTGGACCTGTATCACTTGAACCCAGAGACCCAGAGTGACTCCAAGGGTTAGCTGGCTGGCCTCCTGATCTGAAGACTCAGGGACATACAAGACTTCCAACCTTCCTGGTTCTACACCTGGGCTCAGCCTTCTATGAGTCTGTCCTGCAAATTGGTGACACCCCATTTCTGTACCCTTGGAAGTGGGCCTAAGGTGTTCGCTGCAGTGGAACCGCTGCATCCACTGCTGCCAAAGAAGAACAGCCGCATCTGCGTGGAACAGAACCGGAACATTTCCACTACTACATGGTTTAGAACCGACGCAACAGACTCACATCGCCCCATCTTTAGGGCGGCGCATTGCCTTCAAAACCACCAATGCGCGATGCCTTCTCGGCATCACTCCTCGCATCCCTCATTGATGACAGCCTCAACGATTACACTATAGCACCTTCCTGACATTGGCCTTCACATCTCAAGCCCTGTCAATGGGATTCTAGACGACGACACAACAGACCTCCACCACAGCCTTGCAGCATCTCAGAACCGACCATCGCATCAGCTGCACAACACATCTGTGTTTCAGACCTCTGCAACACTCTGTAACCAGATTTCAATGTACTTTGGTTCAGCGGACCTAACTGGGTCTCTGCAGCCAGCCCATCACGTTAAGCCGGTGAATTTGATTTTGCCTCAGTACAGCATGACCAGATATCCCAGAATGGTGCTTCTTGCTTCTAAGCACTATTTTACAGTTTACAATTTTAAAAAACATAACTCAAGTTCTACTTATTGTATTTTTGTTGTTCTGGTCTTGTATTTACTAAATTGAACTTTTTTAGTGGTTTTTTTACTGTGTTGTTGCCTGTAGTGTTGTATAAATACTTTACACATTGCCAGTGAGTTAAGCCTGACTGCTCTGTGCCAAGCTACCAGGGGTGAGCACAGGTTAATTTAGGGTTTGCCTGGCTCCTACTCTGACCAGGATTGTGGTTGCTGCTTCACCAGGGCTCATACTCCAGTCATCCAACAACCCAATTTCTAACAACATTTACAAGTTGTTGGGAATTAACATGCAGATTTTGGTGTTTAAACGACCAAAATCGGCATGATACAGTAAACACTGTATGTATTCCCCTGTTAAATTTAACGAAGGTTGATTATTTAATGCATCTGATAATTATTGGATGCATTAAATGCATTCAAAAAAATAATTCCTACCCATGCGTAAACAGGGGAGTATTTCACGCTACCATTCAGGCAGCCCTTAGTGATGAAAGCCAGCAGATAAACACTGCAATAGCTGCTCTACCAAGGACGTGCACTGTCCGTACCCTCCCAATCACAGTGAGAACCCCCTGGGTGGGGGTCTATGTAATGTTCTCCATGCTTGGGATATTTTGGAGGAAGATGGAGGCTATGTGAAGTGAGGCAGATAGCCATATGAGTACGGCAAGCAGAGTGCATCACCATGTCTAGAATTGGGGGAAAGCACTTTTTTCGATGTCCTCAAAGAAAGAAGATGTCAGGAGCAGGAGTTCAATCCAATATAGAAAGGGAGCATGCGGTCACAGTCATGCATGCTGTATCCCGCTTGCTGCCTCCGCTCTCTAGCGTGGCCCCTACTAAAAAGCCAACCTCACGCCTGCACAGGGTGATCTTGGTGGGTCTATAAAGAGTAGTTTACACTTGCAACACTTCCCCCAGGTGGATGAGGAAGGCAAGGGGGTGGGGGTCTAAAAAGGGGTGAACTTCTCCTAGCTGGTGAGGAGAGACAGGGTGCATCAAATTTGAATGTGACACTGTATGGGGCAACAAAATGGCCTTACACATCTAGCACAGCCAAATAAAATGCAATTTTAGACACTGGTATGCCAGGATTATGTGGGACTTGTAGGGCAGGTGAGGTGGATGAGCAATGTGGGCATTCAAGAAAGCAGCTTCACAGTGCACCATAGGTGAGCTGCCTTCTGGCGACACCCCTCTTGGGCTAGTAAAGGCACCTAAGGAAGGAAGGAGCTGAAGGAAAGAGGCCAGCAGGCCAGAATAAAGTTGATAGCTGTGAGCGCATGAAATAAGAAAAAGATCATACTGTGAGGCCATTGTCGATGGAATCCCTCCCTCGTCAGTGTTTGGTGCAAGCTGGTATGGAAGGTGCAGAGGGCAGTCGGACCTAGTACAGTGGAAGAAAAAGCCCAAGGTAGCTGTTAGATTTGGAGGCCAGTATTTGGCAGTGACTTGAACTCTCTCCAAATAGGGACCCTTCCTTCTGGTCAGGGTAAGGGAATTTACACACCTAAGATAGCCCCTGTTCTTCCCCTGGGTAGCTTGGCATGAGCACGAGCAGTCAGTTCTATCTCAGAAGCAATGTGTATAGGATTTGTACATAAGCACATAGTAACACTACAAATGAACACCACACCAGTTTAGACAAATAACGAATTTTTATGTGGATAAAACAAAACCAAAACAACATAAATCCAACATACATAAGCAAACATATCACTTTAGGAAGGTTCAACCAGTTAAGTCCATAGAAAACTGGAAAGGTGAGGTGCTGGTAAAGCAAAGCGATCCGCCAGTTCCTTACTCCCAAGGGAGGTGATGCATCGGTTCCGTACTGCCCCATTGAATTCAATGATGATCAGTCTCATCGATCAAAAAGAGGTTGCAGGTTTGGACGGGGGGCCAGTCCATGTGCAGTGTGGGTTTAGCTTTACATAAGGTAGTAACATATTACTTTACGTTAAACAATTCACTAGAAATTCACTGAAAAAAACAAACGTTAAAGGGATGTTATAGTTAGCTTCAAATGGTAGTTGAAACATACTGTTTTAAACTAAAGTAACTATAACTAGTGCCCTAAGGTAATTATAAATCGCATGCAAAAACAACAGTTGATGGACAGAATGCAGAACAATGTCATACAGTTTTGATTAAAGACAAGGGAACCCTAAAAGGTAACCAAGGACCTAGGGTATCAATTTTTGAAAAAACAGTGGTCCTTGTTAAGGTTAATTAAGGAAACACGAAATAAATATAGAAAGAAATCAATTCTATATATATGCTATCCAGCCGGATAGTGCGATTTAATAAAGATAATTAAATATGTCAAGAAACAAAATTAATGAGCATTGGGATACAGTCCTGTATCCAATTGCACATAAATAAACAAAAGGGTGACAATTGACAATTTACAAAAACATATTTTTAACAAGAAAACATAACGCAAACAGGCAAAACAGAAAAAGTTGCTTGTACCTTAATATAAAAGATACGACAAGCGTGATAAATGGCTACAGCCGTAACACATAATAATAAAATTGTTGGTGTGTATGGTGTCTTAAGGTGTCGACGACGTTTCGATCCCTATTAAGAAATTACTGGGATCATCATCAGGACAGTGATATTGTTGGCCTGAGCAATTAGACAACTTAATGGGCGTCTGAATTGAAGTATCCGGTAGGGGGCAGAAGCCACTCGGTTCACGGAGGAACGGGCACTTAATGAAGGAGTTCTGGTGGTACTTGGTTTCCTGGCCCCAGTGTTGTACGGGATAGGGGGCACTAGCGGGGATGACCTGATCTGGTCGTAGTTAAGACAGGAGTCCACGAGAATCAATGGACGTGTGTGGAGCGTGGTGGCTAGATGTGAGGTTTCAACAGTAACTCGGGTAGAAAGAGGCGGTTTTCGCCTTCCTACCATGTTTAGGAAACCTACCCGTCCGGTGGTCCTGGAGGACAGGTAGGTTTCCTAAACACGGAAGGAAGGCGAAAACCGCCTCTTTCTACCCGAGTTACCGTCGAAGCAGCCCATCTTCAATCTGGGGAGGGCTGAGAACAGGGCACACGTATAATAACGTATCCCAGCAACAATACTTGTTCACCACAACCTCAACGAAGGTTCGATGTGAATATAGGGCGTCTCTATCCCTGATTCCCATCATATTCTTTCTCATTTCTCTGGTCCTCATGAAGCGCTTAGGGATCCACTAGGGACCAATTCATAGTGCGAAACATGTCGACCCTTTCCCACACCTAACACTTTAGTGACACCACCACACGGGCTGAGAGTAGCGGGATTGATTTGCTTTGTTTCCCCTCTCATTCTGCATAATTTGCGTCTCCATCCCTATTATTTTTTTAACCTAATCCAGAGGACCCCCGAATAAATTGACCAGGGTACCTTTCTGGGTTATTTTATCTTCCACCCACTATCACCTCTTGACCCACACACCCACATGCACAAATGCGGCAATTCCTAGAAGATCTCCGTCAGAGAGCCCTCCAGTAGGGCCCGTGAGGGACAGCAGCGCCACCCCCACGAGGAGCAGTGCCCAATGATGATGCTGTACACTTGCAAGGGTGTGTGAGGGCACAACAAGTACCCCACTGGAGTACCTTTTCCTTTCTCTGCACACTCACACCTATTTTGGAGACACCTTAAGACATCCACAAACGACCAGGTTGCTGTATGCTCTCCCTCTTTCCCTTCTAGAAACTGATACCAATTACAGTGTTTATCCAGTTTGAACCCAGCCATATGCAAATCAGTCTTGACCCTGTGCCTCATGGGTACAGTCCAGCCCAAACAGCCAAGCCAGGTCCTCCCTGGACTGGAAACAAGCTTCCAAGGACCGGTTTCGTGGTTTCACCCCTCTTCAGCCAGGATAGCTTGATTCCAGTGGCATGGAGAGCACGGGACCCACGTCTGGGCATACCCTTCCCACTCGGGGTGACAAATGCAAAAACAACAGTTGATGGACAGAATGCAGAACAATGTCATACATACACCCCAGTACAGAGATCTGGGCCTAAATCCATCGTTTTTTTGCTCACCATGCCGTTCCAGTTTGAACCCAGCCATATGCAAATCAATCTTGACCCTGTGCCTCATGGGTACAGTCCAGCCTGAACTGTCAAGCCAGGTCCTCCCTGGACTGGAAACAAGCATCCTAGGACCGGTTTCGGGGTTTCACCCCTCTTCAGCCAGGATAGCTAGATTCCAGTGGCATGGAGAGCACGGGACCCACATCTGGACATACCCTTCCCACTCGGGGTGACAAATGCAAAAACAACAGTTGATGGACAGAATGCAGAACAATGTCATACATACACCCCAGTACAGAGATCTGGGCCTAAATCCATCGTTTTTTTGCTCACCATGCCGTTCCAGTTTGAACCCAGCCATATGCAAATCAATCTTGACCCTGTGCCTCATGGGTACAGTCCAGCCCGAACTGCCAAGCCAGGTCCTCCCTGGACTGGAAACAAGCATCCTAGGACTGGTTTCGGGGTTTCACCCCTCTTCAGCCAGGATAGCTAGATTCCAGTGGCATGGAGAGCATGGGACCCACGTCTGGGCATAACCTTCCCACTCGGGGTGACAAATGCAAAAACAACAGTTGATGGACAGAATGCAGAACAATGTCATACATTCACCCCAGTACAGATTATATATCGCACTCTTGTCATACACTTCCAATTACCCCACATATTACAACACTCATGACATGTTCTATGGCATTATTGATAACATCTCTGCAACATTTACAATGACATTATTAATTTACACAACTGTGCATCGCTGGGGAGCGACTAATAGTTGCCTGAGAGCACAAGTTATAGTTAGTTGAGAGAACCATAACTGGTGAATTTCAGTGGTTTTGTTTATGTAAAACAGTATGTTTTATCTGAAATTTTCACTTAACTATAACGTTCCTTTGATCTTTTTTTTCAGTGAATAAATATAAATACTACCTACATCTATATATTACCTATTGGCGGTCACCAGTAGGTGGTTAAAGTTAGGACCATGTTTTCATAGGAAAAGGGCTTTTTGACTTGCCTATATCTTTGGTGCCATTTGACAAATCTTCACAAACTTTTCCCCAAAACGTGTGCCGGTGATTCTAGGTGTGTATGGAAAAGTTCAGGTAATCCGTCAAGCAGGGTCGAGAAAAAGTGGGGGTCAAAAAAAAGTGTGGTTCCCATGTTAATTCCCACAGATATTTTGAACATGACTACAGTCTAAACAGCTGGATGGAATGACACCAAATTTGGCAGACAGTTAGCTCTTGGTCCAGAAAGAGTGCTTTTTGTTATTTGATGTAAATCTATTCAGTAGTTTTCAAGATATTAAAGGAAAGCCAAATTTGTATTTAAAGGGACGTGAATCCTCCAAGGATCCGACAGTCCCTGTGCTGATATCCGATTGGGATTCGGCTTCAGCCGAGTCCCCCAAATTCTTTTTTTAAAGAAAAGGGGGTGGGGTAGGAATACCCTGACATGCTAGCCCTGGTCCTGGCAGGGCAAAAAACCTTTTTATTTGTTTGATTTTTCAGTTGGAGTCAAGTCAGATCTGGAACTTCTGCTTTAAAAATCAAAAATAAATCAATAAGCACGGACTCCCTCGCTTGTTTTTATTTGAGACCCAGGGTGGGCCAGATCCCGGGGACATACTTAGTTGTTTATATTTCTGGAGGGGGGCGCATGCAGCCCTCCTCCTAAAGAGGAGTTTAACCTCAGGGACCACCACCTCTCTGGGGTTTATTATCGTAGTAGAGGGTCACATGGCCTCCCTCCCTAGGCCTTTAGAAGCCCCCTGGACAGCCACCTCCCTGGGGCTTTGTAATTAAATAAAGAGGGGGCCGAGTGGATCCCGTGCCTATTTCCTGATTGCTCCAGGTACCAACACCTCCCCGAGGATAAAAAATAACTTTTAAAGGGGGGGGCACCACCAACTCACCAGGGCTGAACATATTTCAAAGCTGCCCCCTTCCTGGAGCCCATAATGGCCCTGGTAACAGCCACCCCCAGGGCCGGCTCCTGCTATGTTCTGGGATGCCCACCTACTGGACATAGCAGTTTTCACTAACTTAGCAGGAGCTGACAGCTCCCGACAAGAGAGAGTATGCAGTAACTCTGCCCCCAGAAAGTGGGAGCTGTGAAACTGGTCCAGTTTCTTGGGTGCTGTGAAACTGCTCCAGTTTTCCCTATCCATGGTAAAGCGGGTCGGGAAACGGATTAAAGGATTACTCCTGCACACAGGAAGATGCATATTTAGCAGTATGGGAGCAGTAACAGGGACCAAGGGGCATTGAGGCTCCCCCAACATCCCTAACACTGCACACTGGGTGCCCTGAGTGGGCTACAAAGCACCCAGGAACTGAAGGCTGGCCACTGGGAGCTAAAATCGGCCCTGGGAGAGGGGGCCACATGGCCCCCCACCCCTTTAAAGAGCACACAAATAAGTAGAAAAGTCAAAACAGAGGGCAAAAATATGAGCAGTAGAGGCAAAACAGAGGACAGAAAAACAAGCAGGAAAGTCAAAACAGAGGGCAGAAATAAGAGCAGAGAAAGGCATAGTACAGGGCAGAAACTCAAGCAAAAAAGCAAACCATCCCAGAAGAGGGCAAAACAGAGGTCACTCAGACACTCACACACCTACTCACAGACCCACTAAGAGACTCATGCACCCACTCAGACACTCACACATCTCCTCACAGACCCACTCAGAGACTCACGCACCCACTCAAAGACCCATGCAGAGCCTCACACACCCACTCACAGACCCACTCATAGCCTCAGGCACCCACTCACAGATGCACTCAGAGACTCATGCACCCACTCAAAGACCCACACAGACACTCACACACCCACTCCCAGACCCACTTCAGAGGCTCATATATTCATACACAAACCCACTCAGATACTCATGCACCCACTCACAGACCCACTCAGAGTCTCATGTACCCACTTGCAAACCCACTCAGAGACTCATGCACCCAGTCACAGACCCAGTCAGAGGCACACACACCCACTCACAGACCCAAACATTTACTCACAGACCCACTCAAATACTCATGTATCCAATCACAGACCCACTCAGACAGTCACAGACCCACTCAGACAGTCACACACCCACTCACAGACCCATTCAGAGACTCACAAGCCCACTGTCAGACCCACTCAGGACTTCATGCACCCACTCACAGACCCACTCAGAGACTCACACACCCACTCACAGACCCACACAGACACTTACATATCGGCAGATCCACTCAGAGACTCACGCACCCACTCACAAACCCACTCAATCACCTACTCACTCACTCAGACACTAATGCACCACTGACAGACCCATTCAGACACTTGTGCATTCACTAACAGATCCACTCAGAAACTCATGCACTCACTGACAGACCCACTCAGACAGTGACGCATTCACTAACAAACCCACTCAGACACTGAGGCACCCACCACAAATACACTCATGTACCCACTAACTGACCGACTCAGACACTCATGGGCACACTCTCAGATCCCTTAAGACAGTGGTGCACCACCAAATAGGCCCACTCAGAGACAAACACACCCACTTACAGACCCACTCAGGCACCCACTCACAAACCCACTCAGACACTCACTTCCCTATTCACAGACCCAATTAGACATTTATGGGCACACTCCCAGATCCACTCAGACATTCACACACCCACTCATAGACCCACTTAAACACTCATGCACCCTGTCACAGATTCACTCAGAGACTCATGGGTACCCCCAGACCTACTCTGAGACTTGTGCATTCACTCACAAACCCACTCAGAGACTCATGCACCCACTTACAGACTCACTCAGAGACTAACACACCCACTCACAGACTCACTGAGAGACCCACACATCCAATCACAGACCAACAGAGATAGTGAGTGGTTGTGGATATGGCTCTGTGGATATGTGAGTGGTTGTATGGGTGTGTGAGTGGAGTTATGAGAAGTGTGAGTGGCTCTGTGGATGATGTCTTCAGTAATGTCATTTGAGGTGTCCTCGGTGATGTCACTGACCATGTCATGAGATGTAATATGTGAGGTTATAAGCAGTGCATTGCAGGGGCATCAATTATAGTTAGCTCACACAACTATAACTGCTGAATTTCTATGGCTTTTTTATGAGTAAAATCTGAACCTAATTATAACGTCCCTGTAATCCATTGGTTTTTTAAGGGAATTTACAAGGTTTAAAAAAAAAATATTTCTTAACTAAAACATCCCTGTAAACTTTAGTTTTTTCAGTGAAAATGTATGTATGTATACAACAGGCCTTAGCGGAGTTTGAGGAGTTCCGCTATGCGAAACTCCACGATGTGACAAAAAAACTCTGTGGAGTTCCGTAAGTGGCAGACTGCAGTGCAAACTGCAGTTCGCGCTGATCTTCCTGCCGCGCGAGTAGAAATTCTACCTGAGAAGCAGCTCATGCTCGCCAACTTATCATTGGCGAGCGCGATCTGTGGAAAACTCTGCTGCACTATGCATAGCGGAGTTTTCTGCACTCCATGAGCGCCGCGGAGTGCGGAGCATAGAAAATTCTGCAAACTCTGCGAACGGAGCTGAGTTCACCGCCCAGGCCTCAGGTCTGCTGAACATAATTTACATGTTTTGCACGAAAAAGGAGCTTGTATTGCTATCGTTTGTACTGCACCTCAGGACATGCATTTTTTTCTGGCAGAACTGCACCCCTTCTGTTCATGAAAGGGGCATTATGTTCGGCAGCCTGGGTTTTATTTGTTTAGTTCTTAGGGGAAGCTTGATCAATTGCTTGTTCCCTACTTTTTCTGTGTTACAGAAGCTTGCACTGTTGCTGCCTATGCTTTTCTTGATCTACTTTTCAGATAAACATCTAATGCTGCTTCACAATCTGTACTTGCTCAGTGTACAGAAATATACACTTTTAGACATGTGCTATTGCAGTTCTAACTGTTCCTTTTCTTTGTGTGAGTGGAGCTTGCAGAATTGTGCTGCAGATGTTATTTTTGTTCTGTATTTCCGGGAAATTTGCACTGTTGTTGTTAGTGCAGTACCCGTTTTGTGCAACAGTAGTTTGAGCTCTGGCACTCTGTTCTATACTGGGTCTGTCTGTGAAGGCAGTTTGCACGGCGAGGGGCCCAGATTGCACTTGCTCAGTGTGTGAAAAGAAAGCTTGTGCTACTACTGTCTGTTATGCACGGTTGTGTGTGAGGAAAATGTGCACCAGTGCTATCTGCACTGTATTGTCTGGCCTTGTAAAGGAATTTCCATTGTGCTTCTTTCCCTATTGCAGAGAGCCAAGGCACCTTATATGTACCTGTTTTTATGTGAAGGGAGCTTGCACTGCTGCTGCCTGAGTTACGTTTGTTCTGTATTTAAGGGAAGCTTGCACAGCAGTTGCTTGCTTAACACCGGTTGTTGGTAAAATCTATTTGCACAGTGGCTTCCGTGCATTACTTTTTCTATGTTCGAGTGAAACTTCCACTGCTTCTGCTCACCATCCATACTGTATGCAGCCTGTACCGGAAGTGATTTGAGTGGGATGAAAAAAACAGAACAGGGGTTTTTAACATGAATGTGACCAGAGAAGTGTAAATAGGGATCCTTTCCAAGAGGCACAGCATATGTATATTAGGGTGTGGCGTAAAACGTGAACTAGATTGTTATGGTTCACACAACATGCAACCTGACCAGTATTTTCGTGTGACTTTGTGAGTTTCCTGTTACTGCACCCAGATATATCAGACAGCAAAAAGACCTATTGGGTTTGCCAATGCGTATTAGCAATATCAGATACATTAGTAAAAACAATGATTTGTTGTGGGTAATTAGAATTGAAAATATTTCAATTCCAAATATACCAGATGGTGAATTAAACATTACTAAGCACTGTTGAAGGGGTAGTGGCTTTGAAGTGCCTCGTTCACTCCCGTTCCCTCCTTCACATCACTTTCCTCGGCAACCTCTTACTCTGTTAGACACTTGTAGCATGTTTTTCTGTTTTAATGCTTCAATCTACATATCTCATCTCCTTCCTCTTCATCATTGCCTTTTCACTCTGTCCCCCTGCGCATACGTCGTTGCAGCACCTGCCCTTCGCTTGTCCCTCTCCCTCTCTATTTTAGTCACATATCCACACAGACAGTCTTTTCTTCTCTCTCACACAAACACCCATACATAGTCTCTCCACTCACCTGAAACTTATTTTTTTCTCCCTTTCACACTGTAAATATTACAACAGTTGCGTATACCTCCTTGAGACATTTTTCCAAAAAATGGTTAATTACAATTGCCGCATATGTGACCATCACTCTGTTGTCTCTGCAGAGAGGCCAAAGATTGAATGAGCATTTAGTCTGAACAACACTATAACCTACTGATCGGCGCTGTGAGAAACTCGCACTGTCTTCATTTTCATTCACTGTCATGAATGTTCACCCATAATAAGTAATAACCTAAAGTCACTCTGGTACCTGCAGGAGAGCCAGTGCAAAGTATGCATTGTGTAGGAGCCACGTGTCCCCTCCGCTGAAAGCCCTGCATGCAGGGGAAGCTTGCACAGCTGCTGCCCATGTGCTACTCAGTGTGTCAAAGGAAATCTGTCACAGCTGATGTCTGTATGTCAGCCTCAGATTGGCAAGGCAGGAGAGCGGGCATGGGCCAATGGGCCTCTGGCTGAGGCCAGTTGTTGGGCTACTAAGGCCTCCACCTCTGGTGCACAGCGTGAAAGTCTGTTACAGTCTTAACAAACATGACCCCATGCGTGTGAAGTCAGGCCAGCGGGCTATGTCAGAGACAGAATGACAATGGGCTGCTCCGCTCCGATGGTCACAGCATGAGGTGTGCCTGCTTCCCTCCAGGTGTGACAGAGTCTGCAGTGACCTGCTGATGGGAAGCCATTAGCACTTTGTTTTCAGGGGACTGCAGCAGGGGAGTGGACTGGAGCATCGAGTGGTGGGGGCCAGCAAGGGAGCTCCTCAATTTATTTGAGTCCTTCTCCGCTGCATGCAAGCACCAGAAATAAATCTGTCTCTGCTCCTCTCCTTTGTCTGCCAGATAATCACTGCACTCAACAGGGACTGGTTGTGGCCTTAGTTGGCTTCGAAACTCGGAAACCAGGTTCAAGTCCCAGCGTCAGTTCGACATCCTGTGATTCTGGGCAAATCACAATCTACATGACCCTTGAAGAAATATATACTATTATCTGGTGCTCACATAAGGCGCTCCACTGCCTCTGGGCCTAGTTCATGCTATATAAAAATGCATGTAAAGAAAGTGATACTATTTTTTGTATCTTTTTGCATTTCCACACTAGCATCATTCCCTTTCTCAGAACTTTCATGTGATGCAAGCCAAAAGTAAAACAGAAACACAGATGCACCTTTCACTAGTCTCAGAACATTAGAGGGCCTCTCTTAAGTACTGCAAAAAATAATAATGAATATCATAAAAAGTGAGTGTAAAAGGCAGTTTTGTCTGTGCCATAGCATGTTACTCAGTGAACTTTAATCAAAACAGCAAAGGTATGGCTAAAAGACACAATTAAAGGTGAGTTCCCAGTATTTTTGATAATTTTGTGCTCCTAAAGTATATTTTTTTATTGGAATGTTGATTTCCTATTTAAGTACTGGCCCTATAAGCTTTAAAATACACAAATGTTTGTCATCATTTAGCTCAACTACCCTAACTAAGCAGTGTATTTTAAAAGTTTGCAATCTGCCAATGCGGGCCACTTTTCTTTGGCCCCATCCAGCCCTGCTGTACGTGTCTTTGAGTAAAGCATGCTTGCCCTGCTGCTACGCTTTGCCTGCTGTGAGAGAACATGAGATGACATTTTTGTAGAGCACAGCAGTGGATTGTTTGGTTGCGCTGCTTTAAAAAGGCTTAATGTTTGGGTTACAAGGCTCTGTAATGACCCCGCTGCCACCCGTACTGGATGCTTCACCCCAGGGCTTTAAGTGGGATGTAAAAACTCGGGGGTCTCTCAAAGGGGCGTGGCCAATGTAATTAAAGGCATGGCTTAAAAACACGCAAGCTAAAAATCTGTGCTTAGCATAGTTGGGGAGAGGATGTGGTCTCGCGGCTAGACTGCCGACCTTGGAGCTGGCAAACCAAGGTTCGAGCCTCGGGGTCGACCCCACATCCTGTGATTCTGGGCAAATCACTTAATCTCCCCGAGGCCTACCCAAAAAAATGTTTTTTAAATGAATGTGTCCTTTTGTAATGTAACTAGTGTTCATGTAAAGAGCTCCAATACCTTCGGGTCGAGTTTGCGCTATATAAATCTGCACAAAAAAAAATAGTATGCTGCCCGACTTGCATTTATTCATTTCTGTCTATGCATCCAGATATCTGATACAACAAGTAACATCATACCTACAACAAGTCAGGAATATTGGCTTTGTCAATGGTTGTTATTTGCATAGGATAAATAAGCAGCAACTATGGCTTGTATTTAATATTGAAAAAGCTTCCACTTAAAGCCCTGGTGACACCACAACAATGTTGCTGCTCCTGAGTTTCTAAAAGAGAAGGTTAATCCAGAGAGAAAATGACTCTCTTTAAAGGATTTCCCTTCCCCTACAACGCTCACCCGGCATGACGTCATGCCATAACTTCTCCACTGGTGAAAAGTGAGCAGTGTGAGCACGCGCACATCAATGTGCCTGCTGTCACTACAGTCCACCTGTAGCAGGGCACAAAACAGAGCCCCATAGAGACCCGTTTCGAGGTGTCCCTAAATAAACTGCCGGTGCTCAGCACTTGTGAGACTCGGCCCACCTAAAGCCCTGCTTTGTCCCATGTTTCTGCAGGCATCCTATCGCACCAGCATCAGGGCCGGACTGGCTACCGGGCGTTTTTGCATGCTGCCGAGCTGGGGGCTGATGTCACTGCGGTGGGGGCTAATTTTGTTGATAGAGACCTGCGTGTGCTTCGTAATAAACAAAGCAAAATGAATTTCGTTCAGCACATGCAGGTACCCGTCAACGAAATCAGCCCTAGCTCGACAGCATGCCAAAACGCCCGGTAGCCAGTCCGGCCCTGACCAGCGTGACGCAAGCTGCTACCGCTCACGCTGGATGTAGTATTTTTTTCCGGCGCCCCCCACATGGCAGCGCTGCAGGGGCACGCGAATGGCTGCTTCTTTACTGCCTTGCTAAATATGCACCATGTCACATTTGTATGTCAACCCGACCGTATCTCTTTTTTCGCCGTCTTACTCTTTTCTCCCCCGTAGAAGAGTATACGAAAAACAAAATAATGTGTAGATTTCCTCTCTCTTTGAAAAAAAAATGCATACAAGCCAATCACATTATTGACTAATTGCGTTAATTGCGTGTCTGGGAACCATTCGTGGGTTCATGAACACCTGCACGCAATGCTCTTTTCATATATTCTTTTTTTTTGCTTAATAGAAACACATTATTGCAAGAAAGCTCTTGCAAAGCTGCCAATTAAACAGAAAATTATTTTCCATGGCAGTGCTTTCTGCACCTTGTAATACCCATGTCACAGGGATTACATAATCATGCTACTCACCACAACCAGGGTCGCATTGGTAAGGCGGGCACTTGGGCAATGGCCAAGGGGCCGGTATCCGAGTTCCAGCTGTGGGCTGCTTTTTTGGGTAGCCTGGAGCGATCTCCGTGTTGTTTGGATACCACCAGCGGCCCAGTGGGTGCCTGAGTGGCCTTTCTGGAGGCAGCTGGGCATCCATTACCTCCCTTTTATCAACGGGCTGAGGTATCACTCCTTTTCTCTTGCTGGGCCGGCCCATTAATGCATGCATATTGAGCGGGTCCCGGGGGACTGAGCAGAAGTGTCCTCACTTGTTTCCAGGTGTGTTTCACCAGTGTGAACTAATCCGTGCATATTTTGTTTTATCTGAGTAAAGTTAAGAAAACAGGCCTCAGTCGGAGACATCCCCCGTCCCCCTTCCTTTTTTATAAAACTTTGCCGAAGCAGTGTTTTGCGAAAGGCAATATGCAAATGAGGGGCACTTTTTTTTAGCGTGCCCGGGCCGATTTTTAATCCCAATCCAACCCTGCCCACAACCCCACCAGCGGATGAAACAACCCTCTTCTCCTTCTCAGCACATGGCTAACCTATGTCCACCATATTTACCACGCACACTAGAAGGAGTTCACTATAGAGTGATATCACTGGATCCTCACATGGTCTCCAGCGGATTCTTCAGCAATCACTCTTTTTCGCTTTTGTACATTTAAAATATCATTAAAGGAAAGACCTACAGAGTCCATCCTCTGCAACCTATAATTATGTTTAAAAAATCAATCTTTTTGATAAACCGTGCCTAGTTTCACCCTTAACCTTAAATTGCTCCTCAGCCAAAAAGCTCATCCTGACCACACCCCAGCTACTGGTTTATGAGGACAAACAGAGCATAAGGAGTGCAGAAACATGAGTCCTGGGCACAAAGAGAGGGATCCATGAGGCGAACAGAATCCACTGGAAAAAAGGCTTTTCCCACCCGGGTCAGGACTGTTCAAATAATCATGTCTCCAAGGTCCGAAGGGTTGAGAACGTTTCTGATTATAAAAGGATTGACTATGAACTTATTTCTGAACATCTTCCGAGCGGAATTCTTCAGGCAGTAGGATTCTGTTGCCCCATCCAGTCTTGGAAACAGAAATTACTCTGGGCTGAGACCACCCCAACAGATATCCAGGCAGCTGCCTTCAGATTTCAAAGGTGACATCAAGCAGGAATTTGGCCACCGCCTTCTTGCCAGCCAGTATCTGCAAGCAGTCATTTCCCTCATGTGTGGCTGTAGATAAAATCTGAAAATCTTTGGCCGAAGATTGCAAGGCATACAAAACAATTATATTGGCCGACTGGGACTCTACCGTTGTGTCAATAGAGTCTGTGAGAAACAGATCCTGGGGGAGAACTGCAGTCTGGTCTTTCTGGATACAAGCTTGTGATCCAGGTAAAGGGAATGGATCCTGGCCACCAGCGACCTATATATAGAGATGACCAATGAACCTTGGGACTGATGCCCATTCAAGATCCTCCACTCCATCATCAGCAAGGAAGGCAAAACAGGAGTCACTGCAAGTTTTGGAACCGTAGGCCTGTGGCACAGTCAAAACCAATCCCCACTGGGGCTGAGTTGCTCTCTTTTTGTAGTTTTATATAATGCAAACCTCGCAGGGGGCATTCAAGGATTTATACGAGCACCAGAGTATGTTACACATTTATTTTTTAAAGCATAGGGAGAGGAAGTGATTTGCACAGAATCACAGGATGTGGAGTCAAGACTGGGATTCGAAGTTGGTTCCACATTTTTAAAGTCAGCAGATCCACCCACAAGGCCACATCTCCTCCCCATCGGAGTTGGATGTCCAGGCGTTCTGGATTAGCCGGGACAGTCACAGTTTTTCAAAGAGTGTCCAAGAATTCTAAAACTTTTCCTGAAAGAACAACATGCCCCAGTTTTTGAGAGAGGACCGACGGAGCAACCACATTAATCACAGTGTGGCGGGGACTCATGTTACCATCGGCCATCTCTCCACACCAGGGACAGAGGCTCAGTTGCTTAGACCCTGCTGTGCTGCCTCGCCCCACTCACGCAGCTCAGCAGGATTTGATAAGGGGTAAATCATCGCCCCAAGGCTGGAATTATTAGCAGCCTTCCACCACTGGAGTGGAGAGCTACCTGCCTCTCCACCACTGGGCTCAAAAAGAAACTGGATGTGCTGAAGGAGCAGGTTCTTTTATGGTGCAAGCCAAAGGCGTGTCTTCAAAAACATATTTTTTTTAAATTATGAGATGTCTATCTAGAGAGCCAGTCTTCACGGAGCAACGAATGTAACGTGGAAGGCGAAGACAATTTAATCTAAATGGAGTCACTAATAAACTAATTAGAATGTAGCAAATCCCAGTTCCAAGTGATGTGCTGCCACATGATTATGTACATTGTGAAGAGATTCATTTCTGATCATAATCCTGGTAAAACTCTGTACTCAGTCATATGCATTTTCACGATGACACATCTGGACTATCAAAACGCCTTGTACGCAGGGCTTTTAATGCATGTGTCCAGAATGTGGACACACGGCTACCTGCACTGCCCTGGCTCTATGCGATCTTCAGATTGAAATGCGATTTAGCCATGATAAGATTCCACAAAGAACAGTCAATGGCTTTGGGGTACTGCCTAAGGACAGTAGCCATAATAACCTTAAGGGCTGAAGGGTGCTGCCTACAAATTGCAGCTAAATGGCTGGAGGTAGGTGATAGCAAATTTTCAGGACTTGGCATCCTCTAACTCGTAGTCATGAAACTCTACACATGCAGCCTTGGATCTCTCCTGACATCCGATGCAGCCTTGGATCTCTCCTGACATCCGATGCAGCCTTGGATCTCTCCTGACATCCGATGCAGCCTTGCATCTCTCCTGACATCTGATCCCTGGAAAGCCTTGCATCCTCATCTACAGAGATGGGAGAAGTCAGGTACCTTTTTGATATAGCCAAAGTTAGCTACCCATAGATCATCATCTCTTTGCCCAACCCACGTCCAAAAGAGTTACCAAAAACCACACAATCAATTCTTTTCCGACCTTGCACCACTATCACTTTATCCAGTCTCAAAGTTAACAACTTGACTGAATCCTTCACCTTGAAAACTTAAAACATCTTGCACCCTCACAATTTCCCTCATCTACTTCACTCAGGCGCTCATTATAAGTTGCTCAGTGCTGGGAAAACAATAAAATTACATTGCATTTTTCTGTTACAGTGTAGTATTTTCACAACAGTACAGTGCAATTACAAGAAAAACTGATGGAATGGCGAATTACTGTGTGGGTCTAATTTGTCCAGTTACAGAATCACACGGAATTCACCATTCCATGGTGTTTTTCCTGCATATATTTACCGCCTGCTTTGAGCATGTGGTAAATGTATGCAGGGGCCTATGGCTGGGGTGGGTGATGAAGAGGGTGGTGGGGGACCAGGGTTGGTAGGCAAAAGTATTTTGTGGCAGGCCTGAAGCAGCCAAAGTCTCATACGATTTTTCTGGCCTGTTTACCAGCCAGAAAATCGAGCCAGGTTCTCTCACACCCAGAAAAGCCATGTGTAGAAAAACCTAACTGCTCGAAATAAGGCAGAGTGGAATCCATGGAGTGATGCTGCCCTGCCTGACTCATATTCAGGCCCTCAGATAGCTAGTGTTGCATCCTTCATATCTCTCTCCACATCCTTCCCTATAAGAACATTCCCTAAATACAATTTCCTGCAAATTGTTAAACCTTCAGCTCCCTCCTCTAACATCCATTTTTCACTCTCCTACATTTCTTCCTCTCCGTTCCTCTGGGGCTCACCCCACTGCTTTAAGTCTGCCACTGTGCTTCCTTTTATGAGAAAAAGAACAATGGCTGATGCTTCATTTTCTTCCAGGTACAGTCACATCTCTCTGATACCTGTCTTCTTTAAAATCCCAGAATGCCTTGTGTTCAACAGACTCACCGACCGCCAATCATTGAATAACCTACTCGACCCCATAGAGACGAGCTTCTGAGCTATACACCCTACTGAGACAGCTCTGATTTATATCGAATTTGATCAGCCCTGCTTATCACAATTGTCAGTCATTTATTGTCATCCTCTTTGACCTATGAGATCCATTCAATACTGTTGACAGCTGAGTCTTCTTCCAAATACCTGTGTCCAGTGGTATTGTAGAATCCGCTCGATTAGTTCACCCTCTACCCTTCCAAGCATCCTTTTACAGAGCAGAGCATGTCCACTCACCCACTCCCTATGGGCCACCCCCAAGGTTCCATCCTCGACCTTCTGCGATTCTAGATGTGTACCTCCTATCTGGCCATGTTGACCTCCGGCTTTTTTTCTCTGATCACCTAATCCCCCTTCTTTCCTTTCCATCACTCCTCAACTCCAAACCCAAAGCACCAGCTGTCTCATAGGTATCAGTCACTGGATAGTATTTCACTTCCTCATACTCAACTCTATCTTAACCCTTCTCTTCGCCTCCCTTCTGATTTCTTCACTCCCTCCTCCTCAGCTAGAAACACATTCCCTGAGGCTGACTCCTTTATAACTACCACAATCAGAGCTGCATGGTATTTGGTATTTATTTATTTAATTGCATAAGTTACTTAAAACCATTGCATTACAATAGAGCTTCAAAAAAGTAAGAACATCACAATTCATAGAATTAAAACAAGATCTGAGAAAGTGCAATAATTAAAACACCAGCGTTTGTTTTAAGGGCTTCTTATCATGATTTCAATTGGGCGTTGTTTTTTTGGCCAGACCCGTAAGCAAATGCCACCCTGCTGGCTCCTTCAAATCACCAAGGCTGCTTTAATTTCTTTTCTTTTTGCTGATACTCTTTTTCTTATAAAGTGGTTATACTTGGCAACTGTGTTGGTGAAAGGACTTTCGCAGGCCTGTATTTGAAATAGTCTGGTGTCAGCATTTGAAGAGTTCGAGAACTGGATCGGTGGACCGAACCAGGGTACATAGCACCCCAGATAGTTTGAACGAATTTTCCGCAGCGAGCCAGAATATAAGGTTCATTTTGTATGAAGCATAGAGCAGAGGCTCCCTGGCAGGTGGTTACTTTTTCTTTCAAGCAAAGGTCTCTAAGGAGAAGTTTCCTTTCTGTTGTTAAAGTCGGGCAGCAGCACAGAAGGTGTAGCCATGATTCTCATTTATATTTACATAAGCGGCATGCTCCTCCTGTGTTCTGATCAGCCCAAGCTCGACTGAAATCCGTAATTGGGAGTGCCAGCAATCGCATATACATAATCTCTATTCTGGCCTTAGGGTTGAGCAGGGCTGAAAAATAAGGCTGTGGTTTATTTATTAAGTATGAATCATTCAGCGGTATCCGGAAGGGTAGTGTTTTTAATGCTGCCCGGTCTTGCTGGTAAGAAACTTGTTGTACTTGTTTGTTGATCCGCATTTTCCAGATGGTATAGGAAATACAAGTCAGAGCAAGTGCTGATTTATTTATTTCAAGGGAATCCATGGCTTTCATGAGCTGCTTGTTCCATGGCGAACCAGTTTTTTCAAATGTGTCTCTGAGGCAGCTTTTTAGGGTATCCCCTGGAGATTTCAAAATTCGGATATAGTATTTTAGAAAGTCGGCCTCGAGGTTTAGTGACTGTTTAACTAACCCCAGCTCTAGTCTAAGTTTCCCCCTTGAAACATGTTTTGGTAGTTGAAAGATTCTTTTTTAGGCCACGCACTGAACTGGCTGTAAGGTTTCTGAACAAGCACCTGGAAATAATTGGTGCCTGTACGAGAGTGCTGGGAGAAGTGAGGCTTGAGTGACCTTTCTTATAGCCTCTGCTGACGGACTATCTACCTTGTTGTACAATTTTGTTAAACCATACGTTATAGCCGTCGATTTATGGATCAGATCTTTTTTATGAGCGGTGGATCTTGCTGTTTCTGTGAGCCATATCCCCAAATACTTACATTTCTGCACTGTAGTTATTATCCTGGAACCAATTGTACATGTAATGCGTTTTTTGTGTTTTTGCCGACCTATTACTAAAATCTTGGTTTTATCTGGATTGATGGTAAGATAATTAGATGTACAATATTCATGAAAACTAGTCAGTGCTCGTTGGAGGCCCACTTTGGTATGATCCATGATGACTATGTCATCTGCGTGCTGTAGAATATGTAAAGAGCAATTTCCTAGTCGAGGAGAGGCCATGCATTTATTAGCAAGATCCTTTGCTAAGTTGGCAGTATACAAATTAAAAAGAAGGGGAGCTAGCACACAGCCTTGCTTCAAACCATCAGCAGTGTTGATTTTGGCCGAGAGAGACGTAGGGCCTGTTTTCACCTGCACCCAGGTTTCTGAATAGAGGGACATTATAGCTGTTAAAATTGAGGATGGGATGCCCGAATTCGCTAATTTCTTCCACAACAGTTATCTGTTAACCTTGTCAAATGCTGGAGGACAAGGCGAGTTTCTCAAAAAGATCTCACGCATGGATGACCCTCAACTCCTACAAATCACTAACTCCACAAACATACTTCAATCAGGGCTATCCCAAAGCCATAAAAATGAACTTTTTAAGGTACAGACTGGGGATTCTTCCATGTACTGAGCACCTACCACCATGGCTGAGGACAAATGGACAAAATACTTGCAGGCTGTGTAACATCAACAAAGGCGACATCCTTCACGTAATCTGCCTATGTGAAGAGTTGCACCAAGCATGGCAACAGTTCCTTAAAGAACCATTTAAGCAGAAAGGCATCCACACCAGAAGGCAAGCGTTGCTGGCCTGTTTAAACCCATCAAATATCAAACTAAATTGCAGATTTGTAAAATTTCTGATGGTGGCTAAACGGAGAATGCCAAACATATCGAAAAATGCTCTACAAAACCTGCCGACCCAAGCTGACCAGTAGACGGGCAAAAGGACTTAGCGGCACCTTATCAAGGATGACTGCCAGCAGCAGAGGGACAAATTTTGCAACAAGCAGAGTCCATGTGGAAGACGCGACAAATGGTTCTGCTGGGCAAGAGCAAGGCATATCTGAGATACACTTTCCAGCATCCAGCGAATTAATGTTGATCTCTAATTAGCGCAATTGAACTATCATTTTAAACTGTAATGAATGTTTCACTCATTGGTTTTTATTGGTTTTAAACATGGATGTTTTATGAATTTTGGAATAATTTATTGCAATGGTTTTAATTAACTATGCAAAAATAAAATAAACTGAAACTTAAACTTGTCAAATGCTGCAGTTAAATCGACAAAGCAGCAAAATAGTGGAGGTTGGTGCAGCTGAGTTGCGTGGTGACAGAGGGCAGATAATGCGATTATATTGTCTGTTGTTGCGGGTCCTCCTAGGAAGCCTGTTTTAAATAAAGGGAGCAACTCGTTTTCTTCTGCCCAAATTTCCAATTTTTTTAAGAGGACCTGTGCGTATCCTTTGGCTTCCAGATCTAACAAGGCTATTAGGCGATAGTTGTTTGGATTAAGCCGATCTCCTTTTTTATGAATCAGGCATAATATTGATCCCTTCCAGGCTTCTGGGGTTTTTCCGAAGGTGTAAGTGGTATTGAATAGTGGGGTCAATAAAGTTGCCCAACCCTGTTTCCTCACAGTCCCTTAACACGGGGGATCGGCTGGCGCATCCTTGTGTGTGTAGCGAGAGGCTATGGCTTTGCTTCCATGTAACATTTTTCTCCGCAGATGGCTTCATAAATTGAGATGGAGTAGGATTTCTTGTGCGTTCTCGTGTGTTTGTGTTCCCCCTCAGCAAATTTTCCTGCACCCGTTCGTCATCTCTTGTAATGTTGACCTTTGTGTGTGTGAGTGTTCCTTGAGGAGGTTTAATATGTATCGTTGTTGTTGATGGACTAATAGAAGTGGGAGGCGAAATGGTATATATGCCATTTTGTGTGGCTGCTGTTCCTACATTTGAAGGGATGCCAGGGGCCATAATTTGACCCACGTGCCTATTTGGAAGATGGTTTCCACTCTCGCTGTTTAGTAGTTTTCCTGTACTGGCCTAATGTGTCGCTGGAGTATGAGCCAGGGGCCCAACCATTCCCATTGATTATGTTGAAATCGATGGGCAATCACCTCGCATGCCATTTACTTTTTCGTCTGTATTTGGTATTCTTTGAGTACTCTGAGTGTTTCCTCGGGGAGGACTCCTGTTTCTGGATGTTAACAACTAAGTGATTGGAGTGTGAATTAGGACCTGGGTTTGGTCTTTTATTGAAAATGGGGAAAAGTTTAACCGGCTTTCCTTGTTGTGTAATTGTGCGTGCTCTTTGTCCTAGACCTGTTGTCACCTGAAGCCTTTTTTGTAGGAGCTGTTTTATTGAGAGTTTTTTCAGCTTCTATTTTGCTCTTCTAGAGAGAGGTGCTTCCCCTGAGACATGAATGATAGGAGCTTGCTGTGAGTAGAGAGACTCCCCAGAGACATGAGTGTTAAGAGCTTGCTGTGAATCAAGAGGGAGCTCTTCCGAAGCGTGTGCATTAGGGATTTGCTTGCTGGGACTCTCGTGTAGGTCTGAGTTTGTGTGGGGGGCTTAAGCTGGTGCTGAAGTGAGCGTTCACGTCCATGCTTTCATTGTTGTGAGAACTTTTCACCTGATATACTGGTTCCCTTGTCATTGTTACTTGGCTGGTTGCGGGCTCTCCGATATCCTTAGATATAATTGTGGGTGGGCCTTCCTGGCGTTATCTAATAAGGCCAATAAAATTTCCGGTAATGTGATCAGTTTGTCCATTAGTTGAGAGCGCGATTGGCCCATTTCCCTCTGATCTAATTTGTATTTGATCGTTGTTAACCTGTTCCCTAGAACCACTAGTGTTGTTGCTATTGACTGAATCAGATCGATCTGGAGCTCCATTTTTTGTGACTGCCAGAGTAAGGCTTTGGCTACTGTCTCTCGTTTGTATAGACAGAAATCTTCACAGTTATAATCTACTGGATTTCCCATGCTGGCCTGGTCATTGCTCACTTTGTGTAAATGGAGCGGCGATTGGTTGTTCGTATTTGTAGCATGCATAATGTCTGGCCTTGGTGTCTGAGATAGAGCTAGAGATGCTTCCATTTGTGCATCTATTTAGGCTAACAGAGTTGATAACAATTCCTGTGATAGGCCCTCCTGGGCAGGAACGGGTGTATTCCTTTGCTTCTGCTCCTCTTCTGGGGCTTTTACTTCTGGGGAGATTGATAGGCTTAGCTCAGTAACCGTTCCCTGTGCTGAGGCGTGAATTCGAGCTGTTGTTACAGTATGGGTATCTCCCCCAGCCAGACTAAGTGAATCTCAGACTTGTTGGAGTGTGGTATGGGAAATTGATTTTCGTATGTCCTTAGGCTGGGTCGGTTCTGGGCTCAGTGAAGCTGCCCTGTTTAAAGTGCAAAAACAACAATTGATGGACAGAATGCAGAACAATGTCATACATTCACCCCAGTACAGAGATCTGGGCCTAAATCCATCGTTTTTTTGTTCACCATGCCATTCCAGTTTGAACCCAGCCATATGCAAATCAGGCTTGACCATGTGCCTCATGGGAACAGTCCAGCCCGAACTGCCAAGCCAGGTCCTCCCTGGATTGGAAACAAGCATCCTAGGACTGGTTTCAGGGTTTCACCCCTCTTCAGCCAGGATAGCTTGATTCCAGTGGCATGGAGAGCACGGGACTCACGTCTACGCATACCCGTCCCACTCGGGGTGACAAATGCAAAAACAACAGTTGATGAACAGAATGCAGAACAATGTCATACATTCACCCCAGTACGGAGATCTGGGCCTAAACCCATCGTTTTTTGCTCACCATGCCATTCCAGTTTGAACCCAGCCATATGCAAATCAGGCTTGACCCTGTGCCTCATGGGAACAGTCCAGCCCGAACTGCCAAGCCAGGTCCTCCCTGGACTGGAAACAAGCATCCTATGACCGGTTTCGGAATGCAGAACAATGTCATACATTCACCCCAGCACAGAGATCTGGGCCATAAATCCATCGAGCTAAAGAATGATGATGGATTAAACCCAGATCAGTTGACTGGGGGTGAGTGTTTGATTTGCTCAAGCGCTCCGTCCACCATCCCCTTTTGTATCGCTTTGTTCGCCCTAAGTTGGCAGGGTATGCCCAGACGTGGGTCTGAGGTTCTGTAATTCTCGAGTCTGACTCCATTTTGTTCTGTGCCACCATTTCGTGTTGCCCTCACGTAGGCCTGTGAAGGTAGCCTGGCGAATAAAGTGGCCTGGCCTTCTTAGTTCATGTATACATTAACTAGGTTTCTTTTTGACTCTGAAATGAACTGTAAGAAACTGACCTCTGCACCTGACACTGACCCCGCAAAGCCAATTTCCCTGACCGATCTTTGTCTGAGATTGCCAATCAATGTTCAGGACATCGTTAACTTTTAGTTTCCTTGCACATGCCTTATCTTGTTCAGCATCTGTTACCGTTTCTTTTTTTATGTTTCTTCATTACATGAGTATGCTTTCAATTATAGGTTTGTCCGGCTTGTGGAGATTGAATTTGGGACATTCCTAATAATTAACTTTTGGGTTGGGATACTGTAAATTGAGTTTTTGTTATGTGACACTTTGTTTGAAAATGTACCTTATTGGCTAGAATTTTGTGCAGTGGGTGTACATTTATAATGTGAATATTGGGTATAAAAGGAGACGTCTCGCCTTAGTAAAATGAGCAGTCTCCTGAGAATTTACACCGTGATGTATTTCTAGGATCACTGTTACTAGCTGCAGCTAATAAACTTGGTCTCTGATGCCATCCAGAAGTATTCCGTGTCTCTGTATACCAAGACAGGTGAACTCGAAGATCTTAGGCGTGCCCCTGACGCCGCTGGGTTAAACCCCGGTTCTTCAACTGGCGCCCAATGTGGGGCGACTTCAGCGGTACTGGTCCAAGCCCGAAGAATGTGAGGAGCCCCGTGAGGAAATTCTGGAGGACGGTCGCCACTTAATCGACCCCTGCATGTCGACGTGGACCGAAGGTTTTTTCCTGCGAGGCTTCCCCTTTCCGACGGCTGCGAAGGACTGCTGCCCTGACTGTCGCCCTGTCTTGGACCCTCTTGTCATGATTTGTAAGGCGAGACGTTAGACGGTCTTCTGGTGGCGTGACAGCCATTTTGGTTAAGTATAAGTGGGCCGCTCCCACGACTTTGTTTTGTTTCTTGGTTTTGATTCGGCCATTGCAATAGTCGAAGCCGGGGGGTTCGTATACTTGCGAGTGTATAATTTTTTGATAACCCCTTGAAGTTTGAAGCAAGACTAGTGAGCTAAAAGATGCCTGGTTTTAGCAAATTTAGGAAATGGTTTTGTTGTAGTTGTAATAGGGATTCCTGATTGGAGGACTCGTGTCCGATACCTCCGGTTGGAACTCCAACTTATGAGCTCTATTCAAAGCATGGTGTAGGTCCCATTACCTTTAATGAAGTATGGGTCCGTTATATAAGGAAAGATGGTGTTTTACGATGGCCCCAACATGGTAGTTTTGAATCAGATGTTTTAGATAACCTAGAAGTTGCGCTATTTAAGAAGAAAGCCCGGCCGGCGATGTTTGACTCTTTCCGCTTTTGGCGTAAGGAAGCCAAACTGCGAGAAATTAAGCAAGCTAAGAGAGATAGGAAGGAAAGGAATATATCGGTAATGCAAGCTGCTAGGCAGTTTAAGGAAGATGAAGAAGATTGTGCGATTGAAGTGTCAGATAGACAACATTGCATGGCCATTGACAAATGTAACCCGGCTTTGCCACCTCCCCTTTCAAATGTGACTGTAGACCCTGAAAAGGATCCTTTGATGTCACATTTACTGAGATTACCACCCCCTTATGTGCAGGGTGCTACTGCACCTCCGTTACCTCCAGTTGTTGCACCCCTTGTTGTCGTTCAACCCCCTGTTGTTGTTCAGCCACCCGTTGCTTCACAGGTGGTTCTTCCTCCCCCGGCGCAGCCCCCTCCAGGGCCGCCAGCCTTGCCACCAGCCTTGCCTCAAACTCCTTTGCCTTACACTCCTTTATCTTCGACTTCTCTTATTTCTGTCCCTACGTCTCTGTCACCTCAAAACACTTTGTCTCCTGTCCTCATGTCAACTTCTTCTCCTTCTGCTCGGCAACGAATGACTGAGACTGTCACTAGTCTTTTGTCTCCTTTCTTTGGGTCACTGAATATGACCCCTGTTTCTGAACGTAAGCAGAGACGTAGTCAGCACCCTGGTCCCGAAGAGCGGGCAGTGTTAGATCTCCTTGCTCGTAGATGGGTTTCGAATACCTCCAAGTACAGTCCACAAGTGGTTATGGATATCTTCCTACAGTGGGAGGCACCAAAACAAAGGTATGTTTTTGATGTCATGTGTACCTTCCTTTGTCACGAGTGGGAAGATAATGAGTTGGGTTCAATTCCACTGGAATTGCTTAATGTTCAGTCTGAATTTGCTAAAGGGATGATAGTGGGTTCCGATGTTGAGGAAGCGGTAGAGACACTATTCACTTTTAGGTCTAGACTTCCACCTCAGTCATTGTTCGAACCTGACCCTTCTATTTGGAGAAAAGTGAAGCAGTATCCTATGAGAGAGGTTCCCCCTGTATGGAGAGAGGCAGTTGTGGCTGATGCCGCTCATGGTATTGCGGCTGCACCGGCTCATTTTCAGCGAGTGTGGGTGCATGTCCCTTGGAAGAGAGCTGAGGTCCTGGCTCTTAAGCAGACTTTGCCTGACCCCCGTAAAAATCCTGCCAGTTATTATAAGGAGTTGTCTCAGACAGTTGATGCGTGTGTTATGAATTTAGCTGACATAGATATGTTGATGGGTAATGTAGTTCCTCAACCCTTGTGGGCGAAGATCCGTCACGAGGATCACGCGCCAGAGTTAGGAGATACGTGGGTTAATATTACTGCTGCAGATGGTCGGCAGGTAGGAGGTGCCAAACCTGAACCCTTAGCTGCAGAACTACCTGGTAGGATTATTAATTTAATGAAAACTATGATGCCTCCCTGCGGGTGAATTGGGACAAGTTAGCAGCATGCAAACAAAAGAAAGACGAGAGTGTGTCTGATTTCTTCACTAGGTTTGAGGAAACATTCATTTATCATAGTCAGGATATGAGTACAGAAGGTGGTCAGAGGTTGTTTGTAGATAAGTTTGTTTTTAATTTACTTCCTGAACTTTCTAATAAGTTAAAGGACTCTGAGAGTTCATGGGCTGTTTCTTCTTCGGCTCAGATATTGTCTACTGCACAATACTATGAAAATAGAGATAAAGATGAGAAGGATAAAGTAGAGAAGAAGACTAGAGAATTAAAAACGAAAGTTCTTCTGCAGCAGGCTTATCCGCCTCGCCCTAATCAGCGTCAGTTTCAGCAACCTTCCCAGTTTCAGCAACCCCCACAGTTGCAGAAGCCTGAGTCTTTTGCTTCGCGACTCCCGCTAGGCCCTAATCAGTGTGCTTATTGTAAAGAAGAAGGTCACTTCAAGAATAGTTGCCCGATCTTGCTACAGCGTGCGAATGGTATGTCTGGTCTGAGAGGTCGTGGTGGTTTCCAACAAGTACCTAGGGGTAGGGGACGTGGTACGTTTGCCCAGAATGAACGTTCCTTTTCCCCTCAGAATTCTATGAATTATTTTGACCAACAGAATGCTCCGACCGTCCAGTCCGCTCAGTACTACACTGATGATTATTATGTTGGAAGTGAGAGTGCTGGTTTTAATGATAGTTAGGACAGCCATGGACAAAGGGAGGGAGTAGTGTCAGTTCCAGTAGACCAGAGTGGACCTTATGTTGAAGTGATTACATCAGGTGTGGCAGAACCTTTTCTTTTGGATACGAGAACGACAGTACATTCTCGCGTGGGACTTAGCCCATACGAGATTGTTTTTGGACGCCCGGCGAATGTCTGGGGTGTGCCGAGGCCTAAGAAGTACAGTGATATCGAGTACCCTATGTTGGTTGACTACTTACATGATTTGACTGCTAAATTGCGTGTTCTTCACCAACAGGTCCATGACACTTTGCCTTCAGTTTCTGTAGACGCAGGCCACACGATTCAACCTGGCGACTGGGTTCTAACCAAGAAATTCCAGAGGTCAAAGAACTTGGAACCAAGATGGACCGGTCCATACCAAGTCCTGTTATCAACTCAGACTGCTATTAAGGTGTTCGGCAAGAACAACTGGGTACATGGTACCCATTGTAAGAAGATACCTTTGCCCTTACCGTACGATAAGTGGGTCCGGGAAGGTGTTGCTGATTCCGAGAGTGAAAGGGTTCCGAGATTTGTACCTTTTAGCGATGCACATCTGGAATGGACTCAGTCAGAACATGCGGATGATAAAGTCTTGCAAGAAGCTGTGCCGCCGTGTTTGAGACTTGATACTACGCACCCAGAGACACTCTTTCAGGATCAAACTGTGCCTGGTAAAGAATGCTACAACTTAAGGTCTAAAAAGGACAAATAAAATTTGAATTTTTTTGTGAATTACACTCTTTCAGACAAGAGACTATTTTTCTTTTTCGAACCACCATCCGGGTTCAGCTGCAGGGTCGCGGTATAAGAACTTAAGGGGTGGCCCGCGTATTGACGAAAGGTCTGCGGTTCTAGGGACGTCTAGGACACCTGGACGCACACTTGAGTGAAGAAGGAAAATTGCCAAGAGCAGCACGTTGGAGGATGGAGTCTGTTGTAACTGAAAGAGATGTTGAGGGAATAGATCTTAAGATAAGATTTTGTACATTGATACATAGCAAATGTTTTATAATATTGTGCTTTTTGATGTTTTTAAGTATCACATTAGCTTGTGTGGGTTGGACTGTCTATGCTACACAACAGACATCTGCACCCACCTCCCAACCTATGCTTTCTTTCACTACTGTTTCTTTGCACCAGTTTTATACGTTGCCTGAACATGAACAGACAAGGAGATCAGAATTTGTCAACAACTCGTTTATACAGTTGTTGCATCAGCATCAGTTAGTAGTAAATACCACTAATTGTTGGGTTTGTGGTCTTATGCCTCATACGACAGATAAAGGTATGCCATATTTGGTTTTGCCTTTTTCTTTTAATGGGTCTGTGTGGGCTTTTCAGACCATGTTTACATATGCAAATGAGGTACGCCCCTTACGTTCCCTTAAAGATAACTCGAGCAATAGTGCCTTAGTAAGGGGAATAGTAGCTATGATCCGAGATATTGATGCATATAATGCTATCCCTAAGGATGAGGTGCAGGCTTACGTTGGTTGGAACGTGACTGGATATAGTACCAGTTTGACAGAGAAGGAGAGACGAAAAAGGTCTCCCCCTATTTGGATTGTGCCCCACCGAGGCCACTTTTGTTTTCAAGGTAATGGTCGGAATCCGAAAGCTCAGCTAGGTAAGAGTGTGTGTGCTCAAACCTATGTCTATTCATCTCGGACTTCTCCACCGTTTGTGCCAGCTAAAGGCACATATTTTGTTTGTCATGACAGAGCCTACACATGGTTGCCACCTGATTTTTCAGGAACGTGTTATGTGGCGTTTCCACTTCCCCCTACATACACTACTGCTTCAGACTATCATAGAACGAGATATGGTAGAGGTGTCTTAAATAAGGAAGATACCGCAGCACACGAAGTAGGAGATTTCTTCAAGGGCTTCTTGCCCTTTTGGGGTCCTATGATCAATAGTAGGCATATTCGACAGCTTGTCCGCGTTGTTGAAGCTACTATTAATGAGACAGCAGGTGCTCTTAGTAATGTTACAGCTGAGCTTCAAGCGGACCGCCTTATGACTTTGCAGAGCCGTATGGTATTAGACATCATACTTGCAGATCGAGGAGGAGTATGTAAATTGATTGGATCCAGTTGCTGTGTTTACATACCAGATAATGCCCCTACAGTGTACCAAGCCATCTCTAGGCTGTATAAAATCTCTGAGTCTATCCATGTAGACGAAGGAGACTGGTCATTGACGGGATGGTTTTGGGGACTGCTGTCCAAATGGGGATGGAAGATTTTGACATTCCTTGGTATGGTTTTAACCATCCTTTTCTCTTGTTGTCTTTGCATCCAGTGTTGTCCCGCCATTTGTAGTCTTTGTGCTACTATGTGTGTTCGGAGACCTGTTCCGAGAGAAGTAGAGAATAATAAGATGATGCTACAGCAACACCTTGATGACCTAATGAATATCGACATAGACCTAGATTCAGAATAACATGAGTCTTAGGTTATTGCCTACGTAATGGCAAAAGGAGGGTCTGAGGTTCTGTAATTCTCGAGTCTGACTCCATTTTGTTCTGTGCCACCATTTCGTGTTGCCCTCACGTAGGCCTGTGAAGGTAGCCTGGCGAATAAAGTGGCCTGGCCTTCTTAGTTCATGTAAACATTAACTAGGTTTCTTTTTGACTCTGAAATGAACTGTAAGAAACTGACCTCTGCACCTGAAACTGACCCAGCAAAGCCAATTTCCCTGATTGATCTTTGTCTGAGATTGCCAATCAATGTTCAGGACATCGTTAACTTTTAGTTTCCTTGCACATGCCTTATCTTGTTCAGCATCTATTACCGTTTCTTTTTTTATGTTTCTTCATTACATGGGTTATGCTTTCAATTATAGGTTTGTCCGGCTTGTGGAGATTGAATTTGGGACATTCCTAATAATTTACTTTTGGGTTGGGATACTGTAAATTGAGTTTTTGTTATGTGACACTTTGTTTGAAAATGTACCTTATTGGCTAGAATTTTGTGCAGTGGGCGTACATTTATAATGTGAATATTGGGTATAAAAGGAGACGTCTCACCTTAGTAAAATGAGCAGTCTCCTGAGAATTTACACCGTGATGTGTTTCTAGGATCACTGTTACTAGCTGCAGCTAATAAACTTGGACTCTGATACCATCCAGAAGTATTCTGTGTCTCTGTATACCAAGACAGGTGAACTCGAAGATCTTAGGCGTGCCCCTGACGCCGCTGGGTTAAACCCCGGTTCTTCAGGTCCCTTGCTCACTTTACCACTGGATTCAAGATAGCCTGGCTGACGAGGGTTATGAACCCGAAACCGGTCTCAGGATGCTTGTTTCTGGTCCAGGGAAGACATGGCTTGGCAGTTCGGGCTGGACTGTTCCCATGAGGCACAGGGTCAGACTGATTTGCATATGGCCATGTCTGAACTGGGGTGGTGGAGTGAGCTAAAGAATGATGATGGATTAAATCCAGATCAGTTGACTGGGGGTGAGTGTTTGATTTGCTCAAGCGCTCCATCCATCATCCCCTTTGGTATCGCTTTGTTCGCCCTAAGCTGGCAGGGTATGCCCAGACGTGGGTCCCTTGCTCACTTTACCACTGGATTCAAGATAGCCATGGCTGACGAGGGTTATGAACCCAAAACCGGTCCCAGGATGCTTGTTTCCGGTCCCGGGATGACATGGCTTGGCAATTTGCGCTGGACTGTTCCCATGAGGCACAGGGTCAGACTGATTTGCATATGGCCATGTCTGAACTGGGGTGGTGGAGTGAGCTAAAGAATGATGATGGATTAAACCCAGATCAGTTGACTGGGGGTGAGTGTTTGATTTGCTCAAGCGCTCCGTCCATCATCCCCTTTGGTATCACTTTGTTTAAAGTTAGAGCACATCTAGGTTTTTCCCTTGGGTCCTTCTCACTGTGTTACTGATGTGCTTTTGATTACCAGTGGAATGTGAAGAATGCGTGATTCTTTGAAAGAAACTTTGGATTTTTCCCTGTGTGGAAGGGCGCATGGGCGTAGTTGCCGGTCCGTTTTTGGATGGACTCCTGTACCATGAGTGCCTGTTTCTATTTCTATTTCTATTTCTGTTTCTGATTTAAGTTCCAACAGTGGGTGGGTTTGTAAATGTTTGTGAGTGGTCCCAAAGAGATCTAATGCTGGGCTGTCTTGCCCCCCGCTCAGCCACACCTGGGCACTCTCTTACTTCATCAATTTGCCCCATCCTACCCATACCTCTACCCAGCCATCGCTTTCTGACCATCCTTGGACTTTTCTTTTGCCTTAATTGCTGATGCCTAAAGGTGCCGAAAGAGCATCACTGCTGGAAAGACAGCCGCTGAGTACTCCTCCGTCGCTCCTTCGCCGCTCCCTTGACCAGGGATTCCTCTGTGCTGGTAAGACCAGACTTGGTGCCAGAAACGCCAAAGTGCCAAAGTGCCACAAAACGCCAAAGTGCCAGAGAGACTTGGTGCCAGAAATGCCAAAGTGCCAAGGCGGCAGGAGGCAAGAGGCGGGAGGAGATGGCGGAGATGGCGGGAGGAGATGGCGGCAAGGTCTCAACAAGTTTACCAGACCCAAGGCTCAGATAAATGGGATGAGTGGAGCTCTACAGAGCGAGCTGCACCAGGGACTAAACGGGCCACCTCCGCACCCCCGACTGCTCACTCTCTGCGTACTCTGTCGTCTCAGGGCACCCGGACCTACCTCCACCTCTACCTCCGGCTCTCCAGGACCTCAGAACCTCAGATCTCCCAGCTCACCTCTCTGTCCACAGGTGCTGTGAAACTGTGAGGCTCCTGACTACCGCCTAACAATTCTTCTGACCTCAGCTCCTTGCGCCGTGCAGCAGCAACCTGCTCACTCGCTACCGGAAAGTCGGCCTCAGGAGCCACGGGAGCCTAGACTCAGCCGTTACCGTGGCCACACCAGCCCGCAAGAGTAGCTCGCCACCCTGCTCACTGAGGCAAAGGCAGAGGCAAAGACGAAAGTCCAGCGGGTCCGCGGGCAGGGACTGAGGCCTGCGGGGAACCAACGAGAAACAAGTGGGAGCTGCAGGCCGGTGAAACGTGAGGCGAGGCAAAGCGAGGCAAGGCAAAGATTCGGCGTCTTCCTCAGTCACGGATGGTATCTGCAGCTCACTATAAAAAGAATGTGCCCTACCTTCTAGCCAATAGTAATAAAAACCCATAAATCACTCATCATGAGCAACCTGGATGACTGCCACTGCATGTGCCTGGGTCTTTCTAAACATGCCGTCTGTTTCCTATGACAAGGTTATTAAGGTTGCATTCCAAATCCTTTCCACTCTCAGATGCCATGAACACACCTCCCTTACTACCTAAAAGTTGGTTGGCTCCCGACTGGACGCCAAAGTCAGCTTAAGCTTCTGACCATGTTTTTTAAAGCAGTCCATGGCTTACCCCCTCTTATCTCTTCTCAACCCCCTCCGACTATACCTCCACAACACGTTCACTGCAATCTGCCAATCTTCACCAGCTCATCAACCAAACCCCCTTCATGGTGGGCGGTTTTACTCATTCCCTCTACTTTCCCCTGCATCCTCAAACCCTGAGAGGTGAGGTCAATTTTCACCATAATCTCGTCAAAAACTTCTTAAAAGCAAACCTGAGCCATAAATCGAGTTTCCCTCAACCACAGCTTAACTGGCATGTGTCCTTGAGCACCCAGACCACTCACAGGATATAATAGTTGATGTGTGTAAGTCCAACGCTTGTCTGTCATTGCCATCCATGTGCCTATTAAATAGCACTCACGGCTAAGACTTCCATCTAGCTCCTATTGGTCTGTGTTAACTACCATAGCAGATCATATACAGTAATTGCTCTTTTGTAAAGTATTTTAATAAGTGTGATGTTGCTGCTAAATAAATGAATAATACATAAATTAGTTCCCAATGTAAGGTACTTGAAAAAGAATATGCACTATAGCGCCACAATAGTTGAGCAGTGTAACACATGCACATTTAGGAATTAGGGTTTTGTGCTTGTTTCATTGCTTAGATCGCGACCCATAAGCCATTGATGATGCACTGTGAACTGCAGATAAAGGGTAATGCTTGCTCGCGACTAGACCTATTTGACCCTTGTGATGACAATATTGACCATCAACTATTACTGGGCAGCTGTTCCATGTGTATGTAAAAATCCAACACAGTCTTTTTTTTCACTCGTTCTTCATGGACAATAATTTGCCTAAATAGAATCATATATGTCATCACCCCTCCCAATCAAAAGTAGTATCTGCCAAGGTACCATCTGAGCCCCTATGTTAATCAGCCTCTAAATGGAGTCTGGACTCTGGACGAGGATGCCTTTAAGTTAAGTTACCCATTTGCCTTTTACCTTGTCGCAAATAATAAGTTGAACTACTCACTCGGGGCACTCTGAACTCTATAGTCACTCAAGAAGATTCACATCAGAGGGGAGACTCAGCCCAGCCTCTGTCGGCCACAGACAGACACAGATGGGCCCAACCTTTGCCCGTGCACGGCCCGCGCAGTGGTCATCTAATGTGATATTCACAGCGCTACCTGGGACAGGAAGCTGTGTCTGCACCTACAGGTGCAAAGCACAGTGGGGGATGGAGTCCCCAGATTCAGTCCTAGCCCTCCTCACAGCAGAGGCATCTCATGCAGCGGGTGTATAACATGCTTTTCACAGTGTTACCGGGGTTAGGAAGTTGCGTCGGAACCTCCAGGTGCAAAGCACAGTGAGGTACAGAGTCCCCCCTTTTATGGTTGTTTCACAACCGAATAAAGATTTTAATTAAGGGATTGATAGTTACCCACTTTATTTTCTTGCCCATATGCATGTCTACAATTTTCTTAAAAACACTACATGGTTTTCCAGAGCCGGGGTAACCCTCAATCTCCACCAGTCTAGAATATGTTGTTGTTTGGTCTTGCTCATGATTGATTTTATACCTGTTTCTCACAGCAAAGGGAGTGTTGGGGTACTCTTGGGTAGATTCAATAGGGAGCCTATGAATCTATTTTCAACAGTTGCTAGAGTTGTTAGGCCAGTATGACCCCATAGCTCAGCTCCATATAGAGCACTTCCTTCTGCCTTTGTCTTATATATATTAAAAGCTGGAGATATCTGTCTTGTATCTTAGAATTGTACAATCTCGACACCCCAGAGGCATAGTGGCACAAGTTTAGGCAAAATCTTCCTAATTTGGGGGAGCCAAGCTATGTTGGATGTCAACCTCACACCTAAATAGTCAAAATCAAGCACCCTCTCCAGGCTACGACCACTCAGTTTTAGAGACCCTTTGAATGCCTTATGTGGGTTAATGGACATGAACTTTGTTTTCCCCAAATTTATTTCCAGGCTGATCAGTAAAAAAGCCTGCAAACTGATCCTTCAGGATCTGTTGACCTGACAGAGTTTTGGACACCAGCAAGGTGTCTTCAACAAATAGTTGTATAGTAGTTTTGCGGTCGCAGTCATCGGTGTATCGTTCTGCTCTTCCCCAAGGGTGATTCAAGTACAAAGAGAAAAGGGGGCATACACCCCTGCCAAAACCCCTCTCTGGCCTCTAATGTGTTCTGTAAGCTCGTCCAGCTGACGCCAATGTACTTGAGCGTAAGTATCGAATATGACTGCAGAATACTTTCTGGGAAACATCTATTAGACTAATTGGTCAGTAATTTAGTGGTGAATCCTTGGAGCCTATTTTGTGGATAGCTAGGATTTCAGCTGCTTACCAGAAGTGAGGGGGGGATCATAGCTCCCTCTAATATTGCATTTGTGAGTCTATTGAAGTATAGAGCCCAGCTCTCAATATCAGCTATAAAGATTTTACCAGGAATCCCGTAAGGGCCGGCTGCTGTGCCAGGCACGTTACTTCTGAGTGCACTCCGAGTGGCCTCTAAATCTGTAGTCAGTCAGATTTGGGGAGAAGGCTTTCTGTCTTGAATAAGTCATAAATCTTCTGCCATTTTGTATAAGTCTGAAAAGTGCTTCCAACAGACCTGAGGCTGAATGCGGTTGGTCAAGATGGATTTCCTATACTGGCGCCCGTTAGCCACTAGCTCCCAAAAATGTTTATGCATCTTTTCTTTTTTTGGATATCCCAGGCCCGACGGATTTGCTGCTGCACTTTTTTGCATTGAGTCCACTTACACCTTATGAGTTCACATCTGCCAACTTTCAGCACAAGTAGCAACTCGTTTTTATCCACCCTGCAATCTTTGTTAACCCATGAGTTACTTGAATGAATGAGCCTTCCTGTGATCTTGGAAGCATTCACCAACTTTGCTGTAAACATCCCTGCGAATATCAAGAATAGAAAGATTTTTAGTCTCAGGATTGTATAATTTATCTAAGTCCTCTAAGGCAATAGTGAGAGCTTTTTAACAGATTCCAAGATCTCTGGCTTATTCAAAACTCTAGCCCATTTCAATGTGCGCTTATTGTTTGCTGGCCTTTTGTTCCAAGAGAGTGAAATCGGGGCATCCTCTAAATGAGTTATTAGATCCACCTGTGTGCAGTAGATAGCATTGTGATTGCTGTTCTTCCTTGCAACCACCTTCATACAGTTGACAAACCTCTATAGGGGCAAGAAGACAAGGACATAGTCAATCCTACTAGTGTGGCCAGGACGGTTGTAAGTATGTTGAGCTTGAATGTCCAATCTCATGCCACCATTACAAGCCCAAAGGGCATAGAGAAGAATAGAGGCATCAGCTGACAGGCGGCATTCGTGCGCCTTTTCACAGGTGGCGTCTCCAAAGCAGGGATACCCCCATTCTTCATCCTCGACGGGGAAATCGCAAAGAGTATCCAATGGTTCAAATGTTGTATTTAAGTCCCCCACAACGATCAAGGAATCATGGGAGTCAAAGACCCTCCTGTGTGTCATAAAGTGCTTCAGAGTAGGTGTATCCCCACTCCATCTGATTCCGCTATTATAGATGTTAGATGATGATAGAGAGCCTCTGGATGTGGTTCACTGACAATATATCGACCCCAAAATATCCCCGTACACAAATTTCGAGTTTCTAATATCGATCTCAAAAATGTATTTATTATTGTAAATACAAAGATATCGAGAAAATAAATATCGATGTAAAAAATATAGTTGTACAAAATATCTATTTTAATATAAAAATCATATTTTGTTTAATATAAAAAATAATATTAAATATATAAATTTATAGAAAAATAAAATTAACTTTAAAAAAAGAAATCAGCCACGAACCCACCATGGAGCACATCTTACAGAAACACATAAAGATTTTGAATGGGTCTACGTTTATTAGGATGTTCAAATGGTGTACATAACCCTCTCAAACAACAAGATCTTATAGGATAATGGCAGATGGCCCCCTTCCCGGGTCTCAAAGCCATTGTCCAGCACTACAAAGTTCAGAGGAGGAGGCCCTCTTCACTCTGTCTTGCAGCACTGGACCATGGTTGCAAGGCCAAAGGGTTGGGTCCATCTCTCAGGCTTGGCTATCAGTATTGTAGCAGGCGCAGTGGCACGAGGGCCAAGGGAGCGAGGAACAGAATGCATCCAAATAAAGATATTTTCTAACTGTCCAGCCATTTAACAGGGCAAGGGAAATTTAACTTCTTTGCATAATGGCCTCTGGCACAATTGCTAAGCCATGGCTTCCCTCCCATGGGCCTTGAAACCATGAGTAAGCCTGGTGAGCCCAGTAGAGGTCGCCATACTCAGGATTTCAGGGTCATGGTCCAGCACTGCTATAACCAATGAAGAGGGCCCATCCACTGGGTCTTACAGCAGTGCACCATGGCTGAAAGGCATGGAGGAAGGGGCCTGTATTGCACAGCAGGTGTATTGACACTGAGGTAAGGGATATTAGTAGCACAATGCACCCTCATTATGGCTGTATTTTACTGCCCAGCCAATGGAGAAGGAGGCAATTTATCTTGCTTGCACCAGAATCCACGACACCATTACCATGCCACGTATAGTTTTCTCATCAATAATCTCACTGCAAATGTTGCAGTGATATTATCAATGATGTCATAGATCATAGAAGATATCATGAGTAATGTAATATGAGGGGTAATTAGCAATGCCTGGCGAGGGTGTGAGTTATAGTTACATTATGACACGAGTTATAGGTACTTGACACAACTAGAACTGCTGAATTTCTATGGTTTCATGTGTTTAAACTCTTAACCTAACTACAATTTTCCTGTAACCTTTGTTTTTTAGTACATTTCTAAGGTTTTTTTTAAATTCTATTTTCAAACTATAATGTCCTTGTAACCTTTGTTTTTTCACCAAATTTCTACGTTTTTTAATGCTATTTTCTTACTTTATTGCCCTGTAACTTTGTTTGTTTCCGTGAATTTCTACAGTTGCTTGATGCTATTTCCTAACTATAACATCCCTGTAACATGGGTTTGTGAATGGGTGTGTAAGTGGGTGTATGAGTGTGTGGTGCGTGTGTCAATACGTGAATGGCTGTCTGTGTGGGTCTTTAGGTGGGTGTGTGAGTGGCTGTGGGGGTGTGTATGTGGGTATGTGAGTAGTTCTCTGGGTCTCTAAGTAGGTGTGTGAGTGACTGTATGAGTGTGTGAGTGGTTGTGGGGATGTGTAAGTGGGTGTGTGGGTGCATGTGTGAGTGTGTGTGACTGGCTGTGTGGATCTGAGAGTGGGTGTTTGAGTGGCTGTACAGGTGTGTGAGTACATGTGTGATTGGTTGTGTGGGTGTATACATGGGTGTGTCAAGGTCAAGTGCGCAATTTTTTCATGAGGGTTCTTGCAAATTTAACATTGGCAAGCCGCGCAAGAGAAAAAACTCCACTCTGCGTCACTTCATGGAGTTTTGTGGAACACAGCACAGAGTTGGCAAAACTCTGAGAATTTCAGCGGAGTAGAATTCTTTGCCCACCCCTACTAAAAAACATGAGAAATTGACTGAAAAAAGCACTACCGATTAAAATACATAAAACTACAGAAAATTGCTAGTTTTATGTAACTGGCATAACTTTCACCTCTTTGATGCACTGTCTTTGATGTCACATATTACATCCTTGATGATATCTAAAATTTATGGTGGTCAAGAGCGGCCAAGAAAAAGGGGGGTACCAAAACATTGATTGTCCATCTTTAATTCCAATATGAAAATTCTGTTGTAGGTAAACAAAAAAATGGCTGAACAGAATTCCACCATATTTAGCAAAAAGTTGGACCATTACTTAGAAAGCATGCATATTGTAATTTGGTGTAAATCTGGTGAACTTCATGGGGTTTATGTTTTTTAAACATTAGGTTTTATTTAGGCATGGGCAGAGCTTGCAGAGGTTAACTCCAGGGAATTCCGCAGGGTTATTGAAAAACTCTGCATGATTTTGTGGAGTTCCACGACTTGACAGAGTATGATGATGACACAGGGGTGGGTGGAACTTGCAGAGTTCCGCTGCGTGGAATTCCGCGGAGTGGCCCCAAAACTCCGCATGATTCTGCGTAGGTCAGCCTTGACCCTGACAAAACGGAGTTCAGTCCTAGAGGCTTGAAAAAAAGAGGCCGGCCCGGACTTTAATAAAAAATTGAGAAAAAAGTGGCAGAATGCACAGAGGAATGTAGTGAAATCAGCGGATTCAATTAAAGCAGAAGAGGGATGGAGGTGCGAACCGTGCCTCAAGCTGGAGCACTAAGAGAAGGCATCAAGGGGGGCCATGGAGTGCATATGAAAGTGAGGGCAGAGAGTAAGAACAATGTGAAAGTTAGCCATTCCTATGAGAGAAAGTAGTGACACTCACTGGCTGGATTTGGTGATCACCATCTCTGCCCTCTGCTTGTGGAACTGGTCATTGGCTTTCAGGTGCACACTGGGGTCATCGTTCACCTCCTCCTCGGGTTCCAGTCTCTTGAGTGACAGGAGGTGCACTATCACCTGGTGGCCCAGGGTGGAAAACTGACGGCTTTGGCTGCCCCCACCAGCTGCTCCATGATGGGCTTAGTGAGGGCGCTGGGCAGAGAGAGGGCTGTCCCATCATGGCAGGCAGATGGTGGCCCAGAATGCCTCCTGCTTGCAAAGGGGCAGCTCCCTGGAGGTCACTGCAGCCTGGTTTCCCGTGCCCTGCGCTCCAACAGGGTGAGACCCGTGCAATCAATCACCTGCCTTGCACCTCTGCTGCAGCACCTCCCAGTACGGGTGGAGTGAGAGGTGGCGAGGAGGGGGACGCAGAGGGAAGGAAGCAGGAGAGATGGAGGCAGCTCCGAGGATCCCCTGTGAGAGGGAGCTCCTCTTTCGCTGGCCTCTATGGAGGAGCAATGGGCTCCTAGCCCTGGAACACTTGATTGGCTCTTTCACGCTCCTTGACCAATTGTGCAATTCCATATGCTAACCTTTGGCCATGCCTCTTCCATACAAATTAGAAAGTCCTGCCAACTACAGTCTCCTGATTGGCTAAGCCCATTTCTGCCTAATTGATTATGGCAACCATAACAATTGTAATAGTTTGACGTTGTTTAGCAAACTTTGCGGTACCAGGTGCAATAGACACATCAAGCAACGTTTATTAACAGAGGGCTTCATTTAGAGCTAGGCCATACCAGGGCTCATACATGGGTTTGATAATCACTGCCCTTGAAGAGAAGGTTCTAGTTGAATGCTGGACACAGTTGAGGAAATGATAATTAGGTGGGAGTGCTATGGTTAACTCCTCTGTGCGGCGTGGGTGGAGTGCTTGCCAAACTTTGCACACCAAGCTGAGCACGAAGTGGCAAAAAACGGAGTGGAGTTTACTGCCCACCGCTAGCACATGATACCTCTTCATTTATTTCAGAAAATGTGCTTCTAGGCTGCAGTGTCGGTGTGTTCTAACCTTTGAGATGGAATCCTGTAAGGTAGTGCTGATTTCTGTTTTAATGAGGGATTTTGGAAAGACAATGGTCCCTTTGAAGATGATACATGGGTGGGGAGCTGATGAAGAAATGGAAGAGATGCAGCCAAGACTGGATGGTAGACAGAGCTCTGGAAATGTACGCAGTTAACCCATCATACCCACTCTGTCACTGCTTGCCCACAGTTTAAGAGCACCAGTAGTGGTGCTGGCAGAGGGCACAGAGCGCTGCCTGGGCTCTTAGCTGGAGACTGGGTATGTGCACACCTCAGCCTTGCTGCTGCTGGAGCCGGGCTCATTCATTCCGGGCCAGTTCGGGTAGCATAGGGAGCACTTGGCATGGGTAAAGGGAGCGCTTGGGGCGGGTGAATCGGGGTCGAGCCTGCTCCTGTCACTCCATGCTGGGGGATGGGTGGGAGGAGAATGAAAGGGAAGATTGAAGTGTCGAAGACACGTTCTGACAGGACCTCTGTGGGTTCCAGTTTGAGTGCAGGTGACAGGACTTAGTGTGTGATCTTGGGTGAGCCGTCCATTGAGGGTGGGATTAACTTTTGGTTGCGTGATCAGGGATGCGAGGAATGAGCTGCTCTAGTATAACCCATAGGCTGGTACATCCGACGTGCCACTCCAGGAGCATGCCCTTGCACCAATCACTTCCTGGGCACGGAGCGTGGCAGAGCTTCGCCTCTGACAATCATTTCCCGGGGAAAGAAAAGCCTGCAATCTCTCAGGTATGCAAGTAGAGCCTTCTGGGGTCACTGGGGCAGAATGCACACCTGGAAGAGGGGCGCCTGACCGGGGCCAGCTCTTGGAAATAGGGAGCTCTGAGACGGAGTGGATTTGGGTGGGCATTTAGGTGTTGGATATACCCTCTTCCGTTCCACCACACGTGCCCCATCCTCAATGTCGCAATAAGGCCAAGGTAACCCTTATGAGCCCTAAGCTCTCGATGGAGATCCGACCCCCGCCACCTCATACTTCAGTCCATACATAAGGGTGAGCTGGGGAGAAAACAGGCCCTACACGGCAAGCAGCACACCAGACATTCACTAGAAAGTCTGTTATAAAATAGAGCTACACACTGCCAAGTGCAAGTTCTCACAATAAAACAACAATATAGATTTGTGTATCTCTCTAGTTCAGGAACTATGTGACAAAGATCACAGTGTGTTTGGTCCAGCAAAAGGATTACGACTCACACACTCACCAGTACACTGTTGTTGAATTAAATTAAACTATTTAATGGTGCTGATTGGTATATCATCCTGAGTATGAGGATTGAAACAGTAGCTATGATGCGCGGTCCCCAGATTGGTAGGCCTGGGCGTAGTTTGCGTAGTTTTGCTATGCAGAACGCCACGATGTTACAAAAAAATTCCGCAAAGTTCCGCAAGTGGCAGAGTGCAGTGCAAACTGCAGGTTGCGCTGGTATTCCTGCCGCTCGGGTAGAAATTCAACCCGAGCGGTAGCTCGCGCTCGCGAACTTACCGTTCACCATCGTTTACTTACCGTTCACCATTGCGAACTTACCGTTCGCCATCACGACCAGGGAAAAAACTCTGCTGCGTAGTTTTCTGCACTCCGCGAGCTCCGCGGAGTGCAGAAAACTCCGTGAACGGAGCCAAGTTCACCGCCCAGGCCTACAAATGGGCACCATTTTAATTTGGTACCATGATTTTATGTTGTCCTTGAAGGCTATATCTTTGAGACCAGCGACAATGTAGAAACAGGTCCATGACTGACCGGCATTCTATCCATACAATTTCAGTATGTTTTACTCACATGAACGATGATTCACAGTTATGAGCATGATTAACTTTCCTCTATACACGAGGAGCCAGATTAATTACAAGTTGGTGGTGCACACTTCACTTGTTGAGCATTAACACTATCAATAATCAATAATCGTTGGGTCCCGAAAGTCTATTTTATACTTTGCACCTGCCTAAAGAACCAAGACTCTGTTTCTTTCCTTATCATTTGTTTTACTAATCTCAGGAACACAGTGGCACAAACCGACTGGGTGTAACATTTAAAATCACTTTTTTGGTTCTTTTAAATGTCACGCATGATCTATTGGTGATACATAAGCCTTTATTTCATCATCACTATTCAAAGCTGGAACTGAGTTCAAGTTTCTTCTATTCTTATAGGATTAATCCCCTGATGAAGGGCATAGCCTGAAATGCATTGAGTATTTATGTTACATGAGTTCTATCAGAATCGGATATTATCAAATGAATAAGAAACGTAAGATAGGAAAAGTAAACTGAATAAATAAAAAGAATCCTTGTAAAGAACTTTACACCTTTGGAATAACTTCATTTCAAGTAGCCTCAGAGTGTGATGTGGGGATCCCCTCCATAATTTAGGGACAGCGCATCATAGACAAAGATCACAGCAGCACCACAGACCGACGTTCAACATCACACGTCCGACAAGGCAAATTAAAAAGTCAAAAACAGCACAGCAGCACCAACATGTTCCTCAACTCAGAGACCATTGGTTACAGCCTGCCAGAAGCACCCATTCCATAACACCATAACACCAGCTCTCAACGGCAAAGAACATATAAATCACTCCCTGTATGTCTAGCACACGGCAGCTCTGGTGAGCAGCACAGCAGCACCGCATGTTCCTCAACTCAGAGACCATTGGTTACAGCCTGCCAGAAGCACCCATTCCACAACACCATAACACCAGTTCTCAACAGCAAAGAACATATAAATCACTCCCTGTATGTCTAGCACACGGCAGCTCTGGTGAGCAGCACAGCAGCACCAACATGTTCCTCAACTCAGAGGCCATTGGTTACAGCCTCCAGAAGCACCCATTCCATAACACCATAACACCAGTTCTCAACGGCAAAGCACATATAAATCACTCCCTGCATGTCTAGCACACGGCAGCTCTGGTGAGCAGCACAGCAGCACCGCATGTTCCTCAACTCAGAGACCATTGGTTACAGCCTGCCAGAAGCACCCATTCCACAACACCATCACACCAGTTCTCAACAGCAAAGAACATATAAATCACTCCCTGTATGTCTAGCACACGGCAGCTCTGGTGAGCAGCACAGCAGCACCGCATGTTCCTCAACTCAGAGACCATTGGTTACAGCCTCCAGAAGCACCCATTCCATAACACCATAACACCAGTTCTCAACGGCAAAGCACATATAAATCACTCCCTGCATGTCTAGCACACGGCAGCTCTGGTGAGCAGCACAGCAGCACTGCATGTTCCTCAACTCAGAGACCATTGGTTACAGCCTCCAGAAGCACCCATTCCATAACACCATAACACCAGTTCTCAATGGCAAAGCACATATAAATCACTCCTTGCATGTCTAGCACACGGCTGCTCTCGCGACCAGCACAGCAGCACCGCATGTTCCTCAACTCAGAGACCATTGGTTACAGCCTCCAGAAGCACCCATTCCACAACACAATAACACCAGTTCTCAACGGCAAAGAACATATAAATCACTCCTTGCATGTGTAGCACACGGCAACTCTCACAACCAGCACAGCAGCACCGCATGTTCTTTAACTCAGAACCATTGGTGACTGTCAGAAGTGCACAATCCAAATAAACTCTGTTTAAACTCAGACCCAGAGAGAGAAGTCCTTTGTAGCACTGACATGATTAGCATTAAATCTTTAATGTCCAAATGTCCTATCCAACATATTTAGAGCTTACCTCCCTTTCCAGAAATGCCTCATATTTCTGCCCCAAGCATTCCATTCGGCCAAATTAGCACAGATCCAAAGAGCGGTGGGACCCCCTCCCCCGCCCCGCAAGCAAGGTTGAACACAAACATCTGCAAATGATGTCAAATATTCAGCAGTTGTATTACGGCAACAACACCCTTTTTCTAAAAACATATTTATGAGCAACAAATTTCTTCCAAATGAACTGTAAGTAGTAATGTAATAGTTCAGTAAGCTACCGGCAACATAACAGATACATAGATGTTGGTTTGAGACAAATAGTACAATAAATGAATAGACTATTAATTAGAAGTTGACCTACCACCAGTACGCTACTTACATGGACCATACTTGAAGTTTATGTCTGGCCTCCGTTATTGATGTTTCAAGGGCTCACATAAGACATTCACATTTGTCAGTAATTTCAGTTCCACCGGTTCCCATGACAGCCAATCCCATCGCGGAATATTCTGCGATCCTACTGGGAGTAAGAGGGGCTCGTGCTGTGTAAGGTGAACTAGGATTAGCGCATGGATGCCAACTCATCCAATCCTAGTGCTCTACACAGAATTCTGAACCGCTTGCTCGCTGTGGAGGCAGCACTTGCCTCTGCGGTTTGGAAACATTGTCTGAGCCACCCTCCGGTACCTGACGACCCCAGCACAGCTTGGAATGTGCTGCACTTTGCTGCAGGTGACCTACGGCCAGCTAGTCATGGACTGAGCAATAAGCTTTAGCAACCAGACCGGCTGGTCTTGTAGGGCAGTAGGGGCAAGCCGTGGCAAACTCAGACACGCAGCATAATCAGAGTTTTTGTCGAACTCTGTGTTCCAAGAGGAGCGTCGAGTGGCAAAACTCTGTGAACTCTGCCCGCGGGAGTGGAGTTTACCACACACGCCTAATTTCAACACCTAACTATAGTGTCACTTTAACCTTTCTTTTTCTCAGTGAATTTCTGGGGTGTTTTAATGTACCTTAAGGTCTTATTACCATAACTAAAAATAATGTCACTTTAACCTTTATTTTTTTCAGTGAATTTCTGTGTTTTTTGGATCGTATTCAAACTTTAGCATAGATCCAACCCCCTCGCACAACCTAAAGCCAATGCCCCCATTGTGCACCCACTTTTGGCCGTGTGCGGCATTGGATTGGCCACAGGGCCTGGCTGCAACCACCCCCGACATGCAGTGCCAACCACCCGCTGTCACGACATTCAGCTGTGGCAAAAGACGGTTGGTAGTAGGGTTGGCCAGAGTCCCTGCACCCAGCTCCACCATCCGTGGCCAATCTCTCCATGCGCATGGCCTTTGGCTATGTGGAGAGGGGGTTTGGTAGCAGGGCCCGGACTTCGACCAAGCCCTGTGCCCAACTTTGCAGCTGGCAGTCAACCCTCCACAGCGCATGATCGTCAGCCATGCACAGAGAGAGATTAGCCTCATGGCCTTTCTTCTGACCAGGCCCTTCGCCAAACCCCCTGCAGGTGCCCAACACCCCGCAGTTGGCCAACCCGCATTTTCTTGTCTTTTTTTTAATTTAATTTTTTTACTCCCACTGTCCCCGCCATGAAAGCTTTACCCCCATAGTACTGCGGTAATGCACACGCATTTGCAAGGATACAGAAGGAAGACAGGCTTCATTTGTGAGTGACAGGGCAGACATCTTCTGAAGTCAGGAAGAGTATGGGTTCAAACCTTAGTCCACCTTTGAATGCACAGGAAGGCAGTGGCTACAACACCCCCAGGCCAACCTACCCAGGAGAGGAACACTCTTCTCCACACCCAAGGCCCTCTTGTGCACTTTCTGGAAGGAATACACATCACAGCACAGGAGAGCTATTAACCGTCATGGGACCCTGACCACATTTGATTTAGGCAGAAAAATGCCATCTTTCTAAAAGTGGTATTTTCAAAAGAGTAATTTAAAATTCAACTTTACCATTAAAGAGGATTTTAAATTACAATTAAAATGGGTTGAAGCAGTATCACTGTAGCTGTTACCAAACTGAATTTAGCACTTATTAAATTTAATACGGTAAAACAGTGTTAGTCTATGGGTGGCCTAACCTACAGGGAAAGACTACTTTGTTTTTTTTTTCACTTGCATGACATATAAAACATAAAATATACATGTTATACTTTTTAAATACCATGAACACTGTCCTATGAGCTATTATATTATTAAAAAGGACGGTTTAGGACTGGCAAAGGGGTTATTTTGACAGATCGAAATGGCAGTTTAAAAACTGCACTTCAGGCTACAGTAGCAGGCCTGAGGTATGTTTTACAGTGCTACTTTAGTATATGGCACAATGAATGCTGAAGTGCACTTTTATTATTTTATTTACAGGCTCTGGGTACATGTAGTACTATTTACTAGGGACTCAGTAGTGCATTTTATGTGGCTTTTATGTGTATAGAAATGTTATCATGTTTGGAAAAAAGAGCACATGCGCTTTCTCACTGGTTAGCAGGAGCCCTAAAACGCAACAAGACGCATTCAGCAATAAATAGTGTAGCGAAGGCAAACATCTGGGGAATACCCAGCAAAAGATGGTCATTTCCAATAGTCACTTTAACCTTTCATTTTTTCAGTGAATTTAATTATTTTTTTAAAATACACGCTAAGATCTTATTACATATCTAATTAGAATGTCACTTTAACCTTTGCTTTTTTCTTGGGAAAATCTGCTTTAAAAAAAATCATATTCAGCCAACTCCCATGTTACACATGGCCTCTGGTCATGCACAGCGGGGTTTGGCCACAGGGCACAACCTCTGGCCTGGCACTGCACCCAACCCTGTCATGGGCAGCGAACTCTGCGCTGCATATGGCCTTTGGTTTTGCATAGCTGAGGATAGGCTGCAGGGCCTGGACTCTGTCTAGGCCCTGCTCCAAACACCCCATGGATGCCCCTCCCCCTGTAGGTAGACAACCCACATTTTATTATTTATTTGTTTTTTTAATGTTTAGGGTACCACGTAACTCCTATGGTACTCTCTGGTCAAGTTTTAGCCACATTGTATTGTGGTACCATACAACCTTCCTGTGGGAAGCTTACACTGCCCAGTGGTACCATGGGGATGAAGCTTGAGCAGTGGCTTCCTTGGAAGTGCCTCACGAGACGGCTGTGCTGGATCCTGCAGGATTACTGCAGTACTTATGGCATGACATTTTGTTTTTCATTTTGGCCCATGGGGATCTCTCTATGTCCTCCCAGCAAGTACCAGGGGTTGAGGGAGTCATTACCTCCCCCCTACATTTTAAAACTTTTTCAAGACACCTGGACCAGTTCCCTGAGTGATGTAATGGCGGCTGCAAATTTTCTTCTGTGTTGTGGCAAGAAAATCAGACCACTCAGTACTGTGGGCCAGTCCGGTCCTGGTCCCATGGTATCAAAATGGCAATAGGGGACAAAAATCCCTCCACCAACCAATGGGCCCTATTTTTTAAATATGTTGGTACAGCAGGATTCCTATGGGAACAACCGTCCAAATAGACTAAACTTTTTTAAGCCAAGCCGAGGACTTCCTTAAATTAAAATTTACCAAAAATGGGTGAAGGGATTCACAACAAATCACAAAAAGTATGCTTTCTGAATAAAGTTCTAACTTTTGAAATTTTTGTGTCATTGCGGTCAGCCATTTTTTCTGTATTGGAGGGCAGATTTTCCTGTGATGTCAAGCCAAATACAAATGAGGGAGGTCTTTTTACACTGACCCCCAAAATCCTTGAACTGGCCCTGAACATTGCCTCTCAAGTGTATGGACTACTGAGGTGCTCACTGCATAATGCATACCTGCTTCATCGATGCCAGTTCAAGGCATCATATCATTGAGAACACCTACATGAAACGTGTCTGTTTAACCACAGGATGGTTTCTTTGTGCTTGCTTGTGGAATGCAAGCAGCAGTGCCTGGGTCATTGCAGCTGAGTAGTGCACCTATATGCCGCTGTCCTTGAAGCAGGTCATTTTCTAGCACTATCTAGTTTACTGTGGGCCATGCTGTGGAAGGAATGAGAAGAGAACTGAGGTGCCAGTTCACTTCTTGAGCACCGCCTTGTTTCATTTTTTGGCAGCGCTTGGTGCAAGCGCTTTGAGAAATATTTCACACACCACTCCAATTGAAATGTAAAAGGCCACTCTATCAGGACAGATTTGTCTTAATGTTTGTTTAACTTAAAACACAACTTTAACATATTATTTACTTTGTCAATACATCAACTCCTGACAGTTTCTTTCCAATAAACAACTCACCAGATGTACCAACATTACCCCACCAAATCCCCATACAACGACCTCATTCTTTCGTCTTTCATCCAATGTCCCTCTTGTCTTCCCCCAGACTCTCTCTAACACTCTACCCAGCCTCCTTCAAATAAAGCCTCCTTGTCCTGCTCCAAAGCCCGAATGTTCGTTTTCCCCTGCCCCCTATCCCACCTCCCCTCCACGAAGGTTGAATGCACCCGCACCTAACTTCCACCCCCCCCGCCCCAAACACTGCCCTACTCTTGTCAAAACAATTCTGTCCTACGATGGTGTAACTGCAAGTCACCTCCGACACATTAAATGCAGGGTGCATTGGCAACTCACCCTGCCTGCCCTGGTGAAGAAACCAGCAAGAGGCTGCACTCCTGACCCCTTAAATAACCTTAATTCCAAACCCGCACCTATCCTAACCTATCTCTATCTCTCCTGTGGCCTGCTCCATGTTCACAAATGAACCCCAGGGGAGACTGGCTTCGCCTGTTGCTCCCCTGGCAGAATATATCGAAATATAATACCAATAAATTGATAAATAAATGGAGTTTAATTTTCCCACATTATACTCAGGATCATGCAGGATAATTTAGTTCCTTATGTGCTTACTGATAAAAACGGAGATTTTCTGTCTTACTTCGATTTGAGGGAACAGACAACAAAGCAGGGTCACTACAAGTAGGGGGTGAGGAGTGGTGGTATTATGCCCCTTGCCCCAGTGCTTAATTTGAGCAGGTAGTTTCTAGTGCCGGCATCGCCAATTAATTGCCTGAACTTGCACTTATGACAGCTGCCACATGGTAGCGCTGTTTGTGTGATTTGAAGATGAGCAGAAAAGTGAATTCAATTTATATTAAAAACAACTAATACCTGCCACACAAGCCATTCTTAAGGTTTTGGTGTCCTCGAACACTCTGAACTGACACACTTCAGTGTGATGGTTAGAAGTTCTGTAAGTAGAGTGATAATGTGTGAGGCAAACTGCGGTGGCCTCCTGGCGAGGGCCCCAGCGCTTATTTTTTTTTACAAATTAAGCTCTGCTGTGCCCGAAGTTTTCGAGAGCCCTGTTCTCCTTTAGCAAAACGTCTTGATACATCTTTTGTTGAAAGCAATCATCTTCATTAATAATGAGATAGCTTACGTGACTGCACCACTAGACGATGCCATGTTCGCTCATTCCCTTAAGTACATTTTTTTAACATTTAGACACACGGCACCCAGCAGCGGCTCCTCCGCTAAGGCGCAGTAACATCACACCACTGCTCTGTGAGCAGTTCAAAAAGTAAAAGGATAACGCAATGTTATTTTCATTTTATATTTCTGTCGTAGCTCAGCTGGTTAGGGGCAGGCAGGGCTGGGCTTTCGCAGGAGAAGGAGTGGTGGGCTCTCTTTTAAGTGTGCATGATGGTTTAGCCAGCCGTCGTGGGACGGCCATGCAGTCATGTGCACTTAGCATGCTCTCTAACCGGTTGTATTGCACAGGGTGGGTGGAGAACATGCACAGCCTCCCAGTTCCTCAGCATTGTGATTGGCTAGGGGAGTGTGGGAGCCTATGTGCTTCCTGGAGTCGACCAAAGAGCCGAAGAGGACCAAGAGGCGGTGGCCGGCCTGCAGGGAAGTGATTTCTTTTATTTTTTCATTTACCCCCCTCCACCCTGCTACCCCCTTTAAGTAGCCGCCACCACTGATGGCACCTGGCAAAAATTAAAGAAGTGTTCAGAAAGCTCTGCCTTACTTACTTGCCCCAGGTGTTGCAAAACATCTGACTAGCTTTCCATTCTGCAAGGGAAGAAATGTTCTAAGAACACTGAGGAGGAGTGTGTGTATAAGCTGTGCCTTGCTTATGGTGTCCTGAACAGCAAATAAGGAGAGGTGTGGTCTCTGTGTCAGTCACAGGGTCCTTTCAGGTTATCCCTGCATTCAGAAATAATGTGCAGTGAATACAGTAACGGGCCAGTGTATCACTGGTTTCCTAGTTCTTTCATTGCTCTTAAGGAACATGTACAGCAAGTGTAGCATAAAGTAACTCTGAACATGCATCTGTGTTCCAGAACCTGGAACAAGCTACCAGCGGAAATCCGACTCACCTCCGACCTGAACACCTTCAGGAGGACCCTCAAGACCTGGCTCTTTGGCTGAACGGATCTGCACGCTGCCCTCTCCTCAGTGCCTTGAGACCCTCGCGGGTGAGTAGTGTGCTTACAATTCCCTGATTGATTGTGTGAGTGAGGAGGGAGGGTTGAGTCTGTGTAGGAGCACAGTGAGTTGTGTGCAGGTGTTAGAGGTGAGCAGCCTACAAATTACTAGGGTAAGCAGAGCCGAGCCGATGGTCTGGCTTGCCTCTAAGAGCCCGTGACAAGCTGAGCCCTGAAAATGTTTGCCAGGTAAACCATACAAGAAATACCACAAAAAATAAAATGGAGTCAAATCACTATTCAAATAAATGTATCTCTTTCACATGTGGAACCTTTGATGCACTCATTACAGTACTGCACTGAGAAGTACTTATCAGAAGTGATAGTTTTTAAAATGAACTTAGAAGCATTCTGCCTTTCCCACCCTGGCGCCAGTGCCATTAGGGAACCCCGCATGTAGCCCACTTTCTTGTAGCTTGACAACATTGTTCTCTATTAAAAAAATAATATATGTTTCTGTACAGTTGGTATTCTTAATCCAGGTATTTGAATATGCTTTCATTTGCGATAGAGAAGAAAAAGGAGGATTGGTAAGGCTGTGATTACTGCAGGTTTTCTGGTTTCTCCTTTTCACGCACTCGGGCAATGATGGGGTCCAATTCAGCTGCCTCTTTGATGTCCTCCAGAATTAAGGCTCGGGGCAAGCGGTACTTTAGATCATCTGAATGTAGTCTTCCACTTTGTCGGGCCATCCTGCTATTTGGAGGGCCTGGGGTGGCGTGACAGAAAGTTGACAGGGTTTTTCAATCCTGGTCTGTAGACTACCTCCATCTGATAGTGTTCCAATTGGATGGCCCATCTCTCAATCCAAGAAGGCGGGTGAGGAGCTCACCCTCTGAATAGTGGGACTAAAGGCTGGTGGTCAGTCACAACCTTGAAGGGCTGGGCACTCAGATACAGGTGAAAGTGCCTACAAGCCCATTTGATTGCCAGGGCTTCCTGTTCAATTTGTGCACACAATGCGCAGTTGGTGTCAGCGCTTTTCTCACGAATGCTAGTGTTGCCCATCGCCCTGGTTCTTGTTCTTGTGTTCTTTAGGGTTGAGGTATACAAGGGTGGTGTCGAGGAGGGAGTCTTTGATCTTTTGAAAAGCTTCCTCCTCACGGTGACTCCAGCTCCATTTTGTGTCAGTTTTTGTGAGGGCCCGAAGTGGTTCAGCCAGAGTCGCAAGGTCAGGGATGAACCTTTCGCAATACGTGGCCATCCCGAGGAAACTCCTCACTTCCAAGGGTGTGCTGGGTGCTTGCTTGAATGCCTGCGACTTGTGGGGGTCTACTTGGATTTCGTCTTGGTTGAAGACGTACCCGAAGAATTCAATGGAAGGCTGAAAGAAGGAACATTTGTCACGATGTAGTGTCACTCCGTGTTTGCTTAGGCATTTAAGAGTGTCCTTCAGGTGCTTGTGGTGTTCTGCTGCCATGGCGGAGTGGATCAGTAAGTCATCACTGACATTCAAGAGGCCAGGTAATCCTGACAGGATTTCACGTATGATGTTTTAAAAGACCTGGGTGGCCGACAAGATTCCTAAATTCAGGCATTTGTATCGGCTCAGCCCCAGATGAGTGCTGAATGTGGTGATATATTGGCTTTCTTCCGCTAGTGGCAGCTGGTGGTATCCGGCATTGAGGTCCAGTTTCAAGAACCACCAGGAGCCATTGACATTCACTATGATATTGTCTATGGTGTGGCTGATATGCGGTTCCCGCTAGAAGGCGCGGTTGGGGAGTCAAATGCCGATACATAGACGGATTTTCCCAGGTTGTTTGGGTTTTTCAGCGATCACCATCAGGGTGACCCACGGGGTTGGTCCTAATACCTTTTCTATTACTCCTTGTTGTTCTAGCTTCTCGAGTTCTTTCTCAACCATCGGCTGGAGGTGGAACGGGAAGGGCGGTGTCTGCTCTTCATCCGGACAGCATCGGCGTGCTCTATTTTGATGTTTACTGTTTTCTCTGGGGCCCATGTGAAGGCTTGGTCCATTTCCTTGGCTCATGCAGCGGACAGGTCATATATTCGCATCAGGATCCGAATGTCTTCAAGGCTGATGTTGGGTTGGCGCAGAATTAGGCCTCTCAGAGTTTTGTCTCTGCATCATTGGATGACCTGTGCCGGGATTTCCTGGGGTTGGTCTTCTGCTGTGCAGGTACTGCAAAGTTGGAGTAACCTGGCATAGAAGGCGTCAACAGACTCCTCCTCGCGTAGCTGGGCTTGGGGTGGTCTGAATTTCTCGAAGTCCGGGTTTAACTGCGGGTCGAAGTGGGCTTTGAGTGCCCTCATGGCTGAATCGTAGTCTGTGGGAGGGCCAGTGTTCGGCAGGTGTTTGAATAACTTGTATATTTCTTCTCCGGTGTAGTGATGGGTCCATCGGTCTCTCTCATAGTGACAAAGTAATTTTCAAGCCGCTTGATCCAAATCTTCCATCATGGGTAGGCGGTCACTGGGTCAGCTAGCTCACTGAATGGTGGTAGACCCCTGTAAGGGCATGCTGTTCTGGGGCTTGTTATTGAGGCGGAGCTCGGGCTTCGTCTGCCATGTAGCCTCAATTTTAGAGTCTGTGGTCTGACTTGCTTTCCTTTCTTTGTTTTCCTGGATTGTTATTTATTTTTCTTTTATTCTTATTTTCTGCACCCTGTTTGCTCTGGGGCCTTTTTCTTTCATCTGTTGTCTTGTTTTAACGTATTGTTTTTTCTTCCTTACACCCCTTCTGTCTTCTGGGGTTGGGCTTCTGGGGTCTGGAGCAGCAGCCTGGGTCGTTCTGTGGCTGTCTGGGCCTTTCCTTTCTTTTATTATTTCTTTTTTTCTGTTTTATTATTATTATTTTCCTTCTGCCTCTTCTCTGTCGTATGAAGTGCTTCTGGGGTCTGGAGCAGGAGCCTGGATCGTTCTATGGGCCTAATGAGGGCTTCTACGGAGGCAGAGAGCCATCACGGGCACACACATCTTTGTGAGGTGGGTGGGGCTTGTCCCAGCTCGATACGCAGTGTGGTCTGTTCGCTTGGCCCAGCGGGCGAGAGTAGCGGCAGCCAGTGCAATGCTCTTTGTTCCCGTGGTGACACTGGTCTGCAGGGCACGAGGAACACCCGCGGCGGTGATACAGTGGCAGTTGAGGCATGCATTTTGTTCCTTCCGGGTGGTGTATATTGCACTCCACGACCTTGGTGCACGGGACATGTCCTGCCCTCGTCGCCAAAGTGATGCTGTGTTTGTCAGGCCTTCCTTGGGTTCTTGTACCACAGGCCTGTGTAAACTGCAACAGCAAATGACGGACACCAACACTCAAGCGTGCTTGTGTCGGAGTTGGGCATCGAGCGGTCTTCTCCCATTTATTAATTCCCCTCTGTCCACACCTGTGCAGATGATGACGTGCATATACATCCGGTGGTCTCTCTGGCAACAGGACCGCTGACCTGCTACATTGAGCAGCATCACCCGTGGATGGAGAGATGGTACTCAGCCTCTCTGAGTTATGCAGGATTGTCCAGCAATTGAGGTGTCTTTCCCATGCCATGCGCCAAGCTAATGCGAGAAGTCTCTTCACTGAGGGAGATGTCAATTGAGGTAGGGCTTTAAGTGGGATAAAACAACTGGGGGGTGGAAGTGTCTCTCAAAGGGACGTGGACGCTGTAATTAGGCCGTGGCATAAAATACACAAGCTAAAAATCTGTGCTTATCATAATGTGCTGTCGAGTGGTATTTTGTTGCTTCTGTTTTTGCATCCAGATATATAATATAAAAAGGAACATTATACCTACAACAAGCTTTGTCAATGGTTGTTAGTTGAGTAAGATAATTAAGCAACAACTATGGCTTTGTTGTATTGAATATTGAAAATGCTTCAGTTCTGAAATGATGAGACTGTGAAAGAACTATAACAAGTATCTTTGAACTTACATCAAAGGCAGTAAAGGGTGGTAATGCTGCAGACTTGAGATTTTTTTTCCATCCGGAGTGTGAGGGCAAAAATGGGGAGCCTGATAGGGACCCGTCTCTGCACCTGCTTTTTAGAACTCCCGGTGCTCAACATTGGCAGGACCCAGCTCCCTTAAAGCCGTGAGTTGAGGGACTTGCTATATTTCGACTAGGGCCCATCCCCCATGGATGCCAACCAGAGCTGCACCAGAAGGCAAGTTGCCCTTCTCTGGGTGCGCAGCTTCCTATCTCCCCTCATGTCTTGCGGGCATCCATGACTTCACAAGTGCTTTGAAGGAACAGAGATATAGTGTAGGGGATCTGACACAAACCCCTTACCTGCTTCGAAGAGGGAATGAGCTGGATGTGGTCTCGAGGTGGGATGGCAGCGGCCATTGGTCACCTGAGTGCAAGGGGAAGTTGGTGAACTGCAGGAAAGAGATGTGGGTGGATGGACCAGCAGTGGGACAGAGGCTTTCTCAATTAGAAGGCAGCTACATCACTGAGCTTCACAGTGATGACTGAAAAAGGGCACACCCTTACACTCCCAAGACCCCTTACATGTGCTTGTGTGTTTAATGACAATGAATGGCAGATTTTGGGAGTACATTGTTTTTACTGTCCCACAGGCATGAGATCTATTGATCCCTCTTGCAAAACATAAAAGCCTTGCAAGATCCCCTCACGTGACAAAATGGATCTTCTTTCCCCATCACCTTGAAAGTGTGATAGAAAATAGTATTGAATTAGTTAGCTTTTTGCACACCACAAAACAGTTGGGATAGAAATGGATATGGAAAAAGCTTTTGATACTATGCGATGGTCTCATATGTTGGCAGTAACGCAGGGAATCAGGTTAGGGCCAGCTTTTCAGGGATGGGCGAAGCTGTTATATTCAGAGCATGCATCAAGAGTGAGACTGGGCAACATGACATCCACTAGTTGGGTCACTGAATGCGGTGCCTGTCAGAGATGTCCTTTGTCTCCCTTATTATTTGCTCCTGCCTTAGAACCACTGGCAATTAGACTTCCAGATGTACTAAGAGATTGGGGCATTAATATTGGAGATGTAATGCATGTAGTATAGCTGTATGCAGGTGACACTTTGGTGTATGTTTAGGACCCCCACGCATTGTTGCCTATTGTATTGGCAGAGTGACGTAGGTTCAGTCTGTGACCGGTGCCCATGTTATTCAGTTCAAGATGATGGCTTTCCCTTTTAATAGTTTGGTGAGAGCTACACAAGACCACTTTCCAGATATTTGATTACGTTGGGAGTTAGACCAGTTTACGTATTTTGGCGTGCAGATAGCTCACACACCAGACAAACAGTACAACCTATAATACAGGGAGAGTTTAGTTGCGTCTTTGGAATTCCATTGCCTTTTGCAATACCAACTCTCTCACCGTTGTAGGTTGTGCATGATGCTCCGCTCCACGTTCAAGGAAATAGACTCTTGTTTAATTGATCTGGTTTGAGCCGGTAAGAGAAGCAGGGAACTGAACTCAACGTTCTCAAATTAAACAGGGCGAGGGGAGACTTAGGTCTTCCCAACTTGGAATTACATTACATCGTTACTCAGCTACAACAAGCAGCTTACCGGTGTGACAAGGATGACAACTGGGAGAAATGGTTGGTGAAGGGATGCTGGGAGGTGAAACCACTTGCCATTATCTTGATAAAGGTAGGGGTTGGATTGCTCATTGTCCGTTCATAGTCAGGCAAACTGCTGTTACTCGGAATGCTGTCACACGTAGGATCCCTAGACACTCTCCCTTCTTGAGATCGTTAGAGATCTGGTTGTTACAACCCTTCAATCGAATTAGTGGAGACATACTGGTAGCCCAATGGAAAGATGGTGGGTGTTGAATGCTGGGTAGCCTGTATCCAACTGACGATTTTCTGATATTTTATGGACCACAGTTCCAGTTAGGGGTAGGACTAGGGTAGTTTCTGCAGTACACAAAGCTATTCAGAACAGTCAGAGAGCTCTGGTCAGGGCTTCCTGCTTCTCCCCCACCCTCAGCAGTCCTAAATTCACTTCTTGAAATGGGTCACACCACGCATGCTGTACCACATCTTAAAGGAGAATTGAAAACTGACAGACACCTGAGTGTACTTTCAGTCTGACAGATATAGGATGGGGACCTGGAAACGCCACTGATGGACAAGCAGTGGGATCTGGCCAGTGATCATGTGCAATCAATATCAAGCACTGTCAGGTTTCAATTGACATAGTTCAACTTCCTTCACCGCACATACTTGACCCCTCTGAGTATGTATAGAATTTGCCCCGACATACCATTGATATGTTCAAAATGTGATGAAGGGAGAGATGGTTTTCCTCATATGACTTGGAGCTGTGATATTTACAGTGTTGTGGAAGACAGTGGTATCTAAATTAATAAGATTTGTTAATATACCTATTGAAGTATTGCTCAATCTTTTTCCCAGACATAAGTGGGAGGATTAGACATAAATTTGCTTTACTAGGACTGGCACAATGCTGCATATTCAATAGCCTATGCCTAGTGGCATATCCAGGTCTGGCTTCATTATCAGTGGCACCTGGTGCGACAACCTTTGTTGGCGTCCTTTGCACCCCCAATGACCTGTTTCTTCACAGATTCCCTCACTACCAACCTCCAACGGTTCCCCTCATCTCTCCATTGCACCTTGCTCATATGTATTTAATTTGTTTTATAGTGTTACTCATACCAGTGTGTAGAGTGTTGTAGCACTTTACATCACATACATATGCTACATACTTATGTAAATCAGTGTATAGGAAATGTTACATTAGACAAGGGTGACCACAAGGTGTAGGAGTCACGTCATCCATACTAACAGGCAGTGGTAGGAGTTGGTTTTACTAATAAGAATGTATTCTTACCCAAACTAACCCTTTTTAGCAACATTAGTGTAATTAAGGACTGTGGACAAATCACAACATTCTAACCTATACCTTGCAGTTTGTGTTACATGCGCTCTTGCGCATTTTATGTAATTGCGCATTTTGAATGGCAGCTAATCCTTGCAATGAGCCTGCCAGGCGTTGGGTTGCGTGTGATATATGTTTCTGTATGTCGCACTGACAGGTGAACGGCTGCTCAGATGGGCTGCGGGATGATACGGGTTTTGAAATGGGGCCTAATGTATATATGTTGTGAGACTGGCGTTCAATGCCGGGACTACCGACTGTTTCCTGTGTTCTCCTTATTGGAATAAAGACTTCTCTTGGAATCAACCCTCAGCTTATCTGCAGTCTTCTTTCCTGCATACTCGATGAGATACTTCATTAATCTCACTTTTCTTACACTGGCGACGAGTGGGCGGAGCTACGTGTGAAGGAAATCTTTCTACTTTTCCACTCAGTGCCGCATCGGATTGGTTATATCTACCGTTGTTTCTGCACTCGGATTGGAGCGTTTTCGGCCTTTGGTGAATCCAGATTGGCTCCTTATGCACTGATGTTGCAATTGGTCCGGAATCCAGGAAACTGATTGATTCCTCATTTCCTTTTCAAAGCTAACATTTAGCCCCTCAATTTCATCACTGTGTCCTTTTTAGGTCTCACCTAGCGTTGCGGTGCGAATGCGTTGCCATCACTTTGTGAGGCTTGCAGTATATACTGTATCCTTCCACGGCTATTGACCCCTTTACTCCTGACACTATTTTCTTTTAGGTCTCGCCTAGCATTGCAGCGCGAATGTGCTGCAATCGCTTTGCGAGACATGCAGTATATACTGTAGTGTGGAAGCTTCGTGGAAGCTCCTCCCACTCTCTGCCCATTGGATTTTGTCTTAAATGCTGCATTCCGATTGGTTTGAGACTTGTTAGTCCCCCTCATTCCTCATTTGTATCCTTCGACGGCTATTGGCCCTTTTACTCCTAACACTATTTTCTTCCCTCTTTCCCCACCGCACCGCCCCCTCCCTAAGTCTGTGACTTCTCACCCTCCCCCACCCCCTCTCCTGTTCGTGTTTTCTTGCCTGCCGGCACTTCCATTTTCATCTTTATTATTGCCACCTTGAAATATGCGAGTTCAAGATGCATGCTGTACAAAAACTTCGGGGAACAACCTTTACAACGCAACTTTTACAACGCACTACACTTACAACGCATTTTTTACAATGCAACATCCACTACAACGCATTCCATTACAACGCAGGACACTACAACGCATTTTTAAAAACTACCTTTACAACGCATTCCATTACAACGCATACTACCTTTACAACGCATACTATTACAACGCATAATATTACATTAAAACCCCTACACTATCGAACACTTACCCTACTGTTGCACCCCCTGGAGTTAGAATAGTAATTTTTACCCCTATACTATCCAACACTTGCCCTACTGTTGCACCCCCTGGAGTTAGAAATAGTCATTTTTACCCCTATACTATCCAACACTTGCCCTACTGTTGCACCCCCTGGAGTTAGAATAGTAATTTTTACCCCTATACTATCCAACACTTGCCCTACTGTTGCACCCCCTGGAGTTAGAATAGTAATTTTTACCCCTATACTATCCAACACTTGCCCTACTGTTGCACCCCCTGGAGTTAGAATAGTAATTTTTACCCCTATACTATCCAACACTTACCCTACTGTTGCACCACCTGGAGTTAGAATAGTAATTTTTACCCCTATACCATCCAACACTTACCCTATTGTTGCACCCCCTGGAGTTAGAATAGTAATTTTTACCCCTATACTATCCAACACTTGCCCTACTGTTGCACCCCCTGGAGTTAGAAATAGTAATTTTTACCCCTATACTATCCAACACTTGCCCTACTGTTGCACCCCCTGGAGTTAGAATAGTAATTTTTACCCCTATACTATCCAACACTTACCCTACTGTTGCACCCCCTGGAGTAAGAATAGTAATTTTTACCCCTATACTATCCAATACTTACCTTAAATCCAATGTAATATTATGCGTTGTAATGGTATGCGTTGTAAAGGTAGTATGCGTTGTAATGGAATGCGTTGTAAAGGTAGTTTTTAAAAATGCGTTGTAGTGTCCTGCGTTGTAATGGAATGCGTTGTAGTGGATGTTGCGTTGTAAAAAATGCGTTGTAAGTGCATGCGTTGTAAAAGTGTGCGTTGTAACGACATACATCCAAAAACTTCTTGTGTTTAATGAACAAGATTTTAATGTTACTCTAAATATAATAAGACTCTAGGCAACATTCGGGGTATGCATGGCAACTGACGCCTCTTAGCTCACAAATGGCATTGTTGTCGGGCGGGAGGAGCAGCAGTGTTTTAGCTCATGCTTAAAATGAGCACTTTTAGTAACATCCTCTCAATTCAGTGCTATAATCTTGTGTACTGAGGTGACGCGCTAAAGAAATGCACTTTTTTGAATTCTGAAGAGACATTATCGCACATTTTCATCATGTTTACTGTATGATTAACATGCCGATCATTTTCACGGCTCACCCACTGGCTCGTATACGCTTGGCTCGTCTCTGGCTGGCTCTACCTGTTAATTAATATATTGGCTCGCGCACCTCTAACAAAGAGAGATGAATGGATACATAACAGTGAGCCCAGTAGATGGTAGAGAAATAGACTGGTGCAGACAAATAAACAAAGTCAGTCTCTATTGCCTCACGTCAGAATCATCACTTTCAAATAACCTGGAAATCTGCCGGCAACTCCTGCATGCCCCAACCTCATCCCCCTCACCTATTCTTAGCAGAAGCGGCAGATTCTGAGCTGTGCCCTGCTGGTGCAGAGGAGCACGGGAGAGTTTGTCAAAGTGCTGGGTTCCCTAGCCTCTCCGGGCGGGTACCTAAGCCTTCCGGGTACCTTCACACTCAGGATAAATGAATACATTTTGTTCTGTGCTTTAGTCGCCTCTCTGTGAGCACTGTCTGGTAGATGAAGCTCTGTGTTAATAAACACATTCAGAGAGGTGGTTGTGTACAAACAAACAACAGCCACAATACCGTACGTTTTGAACGTGTAGTTAAATACCTGCTCATCGAGTACCTCATTGGCTGATCATTCCATGGCACTACCAAAATTACATTTGGACACATTTGCTCAACTGTAAAACATTCCCTTTTATGGGTCATTTAACAACTCGGGGCTTTGGGGTTAGGTTACTTTGGATGCTATAAATACAAAAAATAATGCAATGAAACTAAGCAACCAGTACTGTCTAAAACACTGTGTAAACTGACACGCATTCTGGCATTTTGTTTAGTTAATGTCGATTTTCTCATAGATGCGAGTAAAGTACTCTTAATATCTTAATGAAATCTGCACACTTTTAACTAATAGCACCGGGTTACCTTTGACAACTAGGCAATATCTACATTTTCATGTACCCCCGAAGCCCCCCTGGCCCCCACCCCCTTCGCAAACTTAATTGCCTACCAGTGTTTGGGGGATAACCAAGACGCAGGAGAGTGAGTCAAATAGTCTAGAAAATGAAAGAGATTCAGATTCACATGCTCCGATCCCGATCACGTTGGTTAGTCTGTAAGCACTACTTTTATTAATGAGTTTCGCATTTGTAAATCACCACGGTGTGCATGTGTGGTGACACTTCACCCATGAGGTACGTGCCAAGCAATTGTTGACACAATCCACACTTTGCGTCTTTTTCAAAATATTTATTACGAAGTGCAGGACCTTTCCAAGGAATTTTGCACACTACATACATTCACTCCAAAAATAAAACGTGTAGGTAAAGAACATTGCCATTTACAATGTCAATAGCTCTAACTCACAAATGCGAGACCTATTTGCATTGCAAATGCTTGTTTTCCTGTTAGGATTGTGTGAAGTGAATTTATCTGCCTAACACGTCATAAGCTGTCTACATGTTTGGCATCTCGCGTGTTTGATTTTACTTGTCAAAAACTCTGGGGAGCAGCTCTTTCGTCACTTTGTCAACGTCAGTCAGCTAAGTAACATTGCATATCTTGGAGGAGTACTCATAGGTACGCTTTCCTTACTCTATTCATGCTACAATTGTGTATGGCTTTATGGTGATGCACACATCTAATTGACTTTCTTTTTCTGACAACGGTAACTACTTTTGTTATTTTTCATTAATTAATATTATCTTACAGGTTGTTTTCTTTGTTTCTTTTCTTTCCCACTTAACAACATGTCTGGAATTGTACCACCTCAAACTTTTCTTGTTGTGCCTGGGGAACCACCTATGAACTGGGTCATATGGGAACCTGTATTTTTAGCGTATGTTGGGGGGGATAAGGGGAGGAGTGTGAACCTGAAAGAAAACTTGCACTATTAAAGCATTGTTTGGGTGGAATGGGGTTAAACGTACCTCCTTTAGTTAATCCAGGTAACATTAATGTATACCAAATTGTGTCTAACGATTGACTCTGAGATATGGAAAGAAAACCAACACCATTATGGAGAGATTTATATTTTATTCAAGTACACAACACATCGATGAATCTATTGAGGAGTATGTTTCGGTTTCAAGATCTTTGGCAGTCACGGGTGATTTTGAACACATTTCTTATGAACAGGTACTAAGGGACCAGATTTTAATGAGAACTAACAATAAGAAAATTCAAGAAAGACTTTGGACATCTTCTAACATGTCTTCAATTGCTGCCATTGATATTGCAAAGGCTATTGAGCATTCAGAAGAATGTGTACATAAAAAAGAGGTACAGAAATAAATGGAGTGCATATTGTGTCTAAAGATTCTGAGAAGGCAAGGAGGCAATATCCCAAGAGTTAATTCATTCAAAGGAATGCACAAGAAAAGTAAAAAGGAACTAGACAAGATGACAAGAAGTATTTGTGTTACAGGTGTGGCAGTAGTGGTCATTTGGGCAATGCAAAAATGTGTCCGGCAGCTGATAAAATTTGTTCTAGATGTGGCAAGAAAAGACATTTCAGTAGAGTTTGTAGGTCAGCTCACAAAAAAGTAAATTGTATTCATGATTATGATGTCAATGACGCCTATTTGGTAATGTCAACACTGTCCTACATTTTTTGCAAAAATGGGAATGTGGCAAAGTTGCCCTCATGCGATGTTAACATTGATGGCGTTAGTACAAATGTACTTGTAGATTCTTGTGCTTGGTACACTATCATTTCCTTAGACATAGTCATGAAAAATTGTCCAGATATGTCCTTGTGTACTCCAGATATTTCTCCTGGAGGCCATACTGGTCACAAAACTGACCTGGCAGGATACTTTTAGGCCACTTTGGAATTTGCAGGACGTCATACATTTAGGAAATTTATGCAGCAAGAAAAGGGCAATCTTTGTTAGGATGGCCACATCAGGAAGAGTTTGGAATAAGACTAGATCCCCAAACTAATCATCAAGTCTTTGCCATTGGTACCTCCACTATCAATCTTCATGATGATTCTGGCTTTATTCAAGAGCTTGAAGCAGCATTTCCCACTTAATATAGTAACAAATTAGGTGAATACCAAGGATTTAAACATTGCATTAAACTTGTTGAGGGTGCCATCCTTATTCGACATAGAATTAGAAATGTACCTCTATCATATGGAGGGAAACTTAAGGATATGCTACATGACATGTGCAACAAACATATTATTAAACCTGTGGAACCATCACCATGGGTATCTCCGGTGGTGATTTCGGTCAAACATTCTGGCGAATTGAGTTTGTGTTGAATTGCACAGTCTCAACATTGTTATTTGGGTTGATGCCCATCCCCTTCCCAATTTGCATGTAATGGTCTCTACCTTAGCGAGGGCCAAAGTGTTTTCTTGTATTGACCTTGCCAGTGATTACCACCAAATTGTCTTTGATGATGACCCCAAGAATCTGACTGCCTTTTTCACACCTGAAGGTTTATTCAGATTTTTCGCATGCCTTTTGGGTTGGCCAGTGCGGCTTCCGTGTTTCAGAGACTCATGAAAGAAACTCTGGAGGGCATAACTGGTGCAGTGGTGTTTCAAGATAATATTCTTGTTTTTGGGAGGGATAATCAAGACCATGATTACAATTTGAAAAAAGTCCTATCAGCCTTATCATTGAAGGGTCTCACCTTACGAGTTGGCAAATGCAAATTTAGAAGACTGGAAGTAGAGTAACTGGGGCACAACATTAGTGTGAATGTTATTAAATCAAAATAAAACATGTGGATAACATCATCAAAGCTCCTGTACCAAATTCTAAAGAGCAACTAGTAGCATTATTAGATCTAGTTGAGTTGTATGCTAAGTTAATTCCTAATTATGCATGCAAGGTGGACATATTTAGAGGTTTACTAAAGAAAAATGCTAAATTTATTCGGAGTGAGGACTGGAGATGACAAATGCATTTTCTCACTTGAAAGAATTTGTTGTTAATACTCCATTTTTGAAACCTTTTATTATTGGCAAACAGGGTGTAGTAATGGTTGATGCCAGTAATAGTGGACTCGGGTGTATTAATGCAGAGAGACAATAGTGGAGAATGGATTGTCGCATATGCATCCAGAGCTTTAAGGGATGTAGAAAAGCAATACTCCATAATTGAAAGGGAATTGCTGGCATGTGTTTGGGGTGCCGAACACTTTAGAACCTTCTTATGGGGCACCAAATTTATTATTAAAACTGATCATAAGCCATTGATTCACATGATGGCACCAGGAGGAGGGAGTACTATGTCTGCGAGGTTAGCTAGATTAGCATCTAGACTACAAAACTTTCAGTGTCAGTTGGAGTTTGTGAATAGCAAAAGTTATGTATATGCTGACTGCATGTCTAGGTTTCCTTTACCTTGTATCGAGCAAGACACAGTAGAAGATTGTGAAGTGGCGTTCACTTTAGGAGACATAAACATGGTTGGCAGTTCGTCTTCCATTGTTCAAGAAGGGAAATGTAGGGAGGATAATAAACTTGAAGTTGTATCACATTGTATCTCGCATGGATGGTCTGAAGAAAGGAAAATTAATGATGACATTATGGGGTATTTCAAGATTCGCAAAGAATTGGCGTTTGAAAATGGCATTATTGTTAGGGGTGACAAATTTGTACCTCCTTTCACACTAAGACAGAAAATTATTGAGTTAGCTCACGATGGTCACATGGGTATTTCAAGCACTAGGAGACGGATTAAGGACAATTTCTGATGGCCTGGTGTCGATAGTTACGTTGAGCGTCAAGTGAGATTGTGGAGCATATGTGCTCTCAGTGACAAATCTGCTAGGGCTTTGTGCACTGACCCCCAACCCGTTGAGTTTCCTGACACTCCTTGTCATAAACTAGGCATTGACATTATTGGTCCATTCGCTGTATTATCCAAACAAGAAGCATACAGTATTGTTTTGATTGTCTACTACTCAAAATGGCCAGAGGTCAAAATGGTTGGGGAAGTTACCACTGAAAGGGTAATCCAGTTTTTGGATGAAGTTTTTTGCAGAGAGGGATTCCCCAGGAAGTAGTTACAGACAATGGCCCTCAATTCATTAGTAAAAGTTTGAAGGATTTCTTAATAAGATGTGGCGTGACGCATAGCAGGATTTCTGTATTCCACCCAGAAGCTAATGTTCAAGTGGAAAGGTTCAACCGTGTTGTTAAGGAAGCTATTCAATTATCTTTCAGGGGTGGTCTTATGTGGAGAAATGCAATACAGTCTATGCTGTTTGGCATATGGGAAATCACCTAATTCTATTACTTCAGTTAGCACGTTTGAATTATTGTGAGGACGCAAGCCAGGGTCCAAGCTAGTGCCTTGGAGGCTAAGGATGAGGAGGGATAAGGGTAATGAGGCAGCTGAATTGAATTTCGCAAGTTTTCGAAGCAAGATAGAGGAGTACAAGCTCAAGATAAAACATGAAATGAAGGAAAAGAGGGGTAGAGTGAGTAGACAAAGGGTGAAAGTTTGAGATATGGTCCGTATTAGGAAACCCAGGACTGATGGGAAAGGATGCAACATCTGGTCTGACCCCATTCGGGTCATTCAAGTTCTCACCCATGCTGTGCGTGTAGATCGTGGGACGGTGTGGAATTTTAATAGAGTGTCCCTGTTTATGGGTAGGATGGAACATTGGATAATCTCAGCAGCAATGTGCTTCTAAATATAAAGGAGTGGAGCGCAGTAAAAATATGGAGTCTGTTATGGTCAGCAATACTATGTAGGCACCTAGACAGTTAAGAGTAAGACGCCCTCCTGCAAAGTTGCAAGATTATATTTTGACATTAAAAAAGGGGGGAAGGTGTGTTACAAGCGTCTTTGCGCATTTTATGTAATTGCGCATTTTGAATGGCAGCTCATCCTTGCCATGAGGGTGACATGAGTGTTTTTTCTTTTGCTCGTGTTACTCTCATTGTTGGAGCAGCGTTGCCAAGCATTGGGTTGCGTGCGACATATGTTTCTGAATGTTGTACTGATGGGTGAACGGCTTCTCAGGTGGGCCGCGGGATGATGCGGGTTTTGAAATGGGGGCCTGATGTATATATGTTGTGAGATTGGTGGTTACCGGCATTCATTGCTGGGACTACCGACTTTTTCCTTTGTTCTCTTTATCGGAATAAAAACTTCTCTTGGAATCAACCCTCGGCTTGCCTGCAGTCTTCTTTCCTGCATACTCTTAACGAGATTATAATTCATTAATCTCCCTATTCTTACACTAGCATGCAGCTCCTTGATGCCAGTTCATTGCTTACTGTGCTATATTAGGATTGTGAATTATGAACCACAAGTAACAAAAGGATCTCTGTGACAAAAGCAGTAATGCAGTGAGCTTTCTACTTAAAATACAATTCTGTAATCTGCACGGTACAGGTTCTTCACAGCAGACACGTAAACCCTCTATGCTACTTTATTTTGAGTCAAAACTGCCACTAGCCAAAAGTCCATCTATCTCTAGCAGGAAAATTAATCACTAGAGTTATCTTGACATTTTTATTGTTGCCTGAGAATTGCTGGCCACTCAAGCAAATCTACAACACGTGCTTTTAAACAAATAAAATATTTCTAAACACAGCGCCCACAGATCGGTACCCAGTGGAGTGACACCGGTCGCGCCACCCTAGAGCTAGCCCTGGGGATATCAGTGACCTCCTGGGAGGAGAATCTCCTGGAATGGGCCACTGCAGAATACATTAGGATGAAAAGGGTTAGAATGTAAAACTCTCAGAACATAAGGAAATAGGGTCCACAATGTTATACACATAGATGTGGTGAGAGCAGGGCACGAGTCGGGGGTACACGCGGGTGGACGGTGTCGACCCACTATTTTCACAGGGTGACCGCCGTCCACCCTGCCAAGAGGTTGGGCCCCACTAAATAATGTGCTAAACTCGTCCCAGTGAAATTTCCAAAAACCGGGACACTTTCAGCAGCACCTGCACGTTGTCTGCTTGCCACCTGCAACAAGCTACAAGGTGCATGCGGGGGCGGGGCTTTCTTGTTTTAGACTCCAGCTGGGGACATAACAAAGGCCGAATTTGAGGGGTCATCAGGCCTCCTTTTGTTCGAGTCTCCTGGCTGAGAGCAGTTGGGAGCCTCACACCTAGAAGCAAATGCAGCAGAAGGGAAACAAAGGTTTGCACTTCACACATACTTAATAGAGGCAGCTTTTCACTTTGTTCAGGCTCTGTTTACTAGATATGCATGCACTGTAAGAATGTCAGATGTCTTGGTCTCTCCCAGTATTTACACAATATAAATGTAATTTATATAGTGCTTAGTACCCCTGAGGAGGCATTGAAATAATTGAAGTACCACTATTTGTTCTTGTATAGTGCAACTCATTCCAAAGCAGAGTGTCCGAGCGCTTTACATCACACGTACATAGTAAAGTCGTGGCTTGTGATGCCACTTCCTATTATGTCAATTCCTGTGATGCCACATGTAATGTCATGCGCTGTGATGTCATGTGCCGTGATGTCACGCGTTGTGATGTCACGCGCCGTGATGTCACTTGCATACTGCCTAACTAGGTTCGTCCCCCCACTTCTGTTTTTTAGGACTTGTGCCCTGGGTGAGAAGGTGGTGGGAGCCAACGGTGAACTGCCACTGCGTTTGAATGATTCATATTATGATACAGTACTAATAATTTTTGCGATTGTCGTTATGGTCCAAATTCACCCGTGCCTTAACTTCTGCCGCCTGTATTGTTGTTTCTGGTTCATATATAAATAACGTTTCAAAAACAGAACGAGTGAACAACCAACAGAGGTGCTGGCCGGGTGCACGCTTGATTACGGATCATGATTACGGAACAGCAACGACATTTCTGGAACACCAAGCTATGTGAAATTTGTCAGGAAGGAGGGAAGCAGTGCTACAATGTCCGGTCAGTCACCAGAGTTTGATATGAGGGAGCAGCTTTTGGCCTTAACTTGAAGTGCGTCGGTAAAATGTGCCAAAATATGCATATTAACCGTCATCACTTAATCGAAACGCATACGTTTCTGAATTCATATACTGGCTAATTTCACTCGAAATTCCAGCTTAGTTTTTTGCTTCTGAGCAGAAAGTCCGTTCTTGCCATCCGCATCATCCAATTGGCCACGACGCCGCGTGCGCAGTTGGTTGCCACGGTGGGCCCCCAAGGGACGCGCGAACATTCTACCTGTCCCAGTCGGGCTTTTGCAGACGTTCTCGGCAGGTAGGGTCGGCGGCACACTGCTTCGTGCGGGCGGGACTCATTCGTAGGATAACAAGCACAGGGCCATGAGCAATTGAATTGAGAATATTCTATGGCTAATGATTGAATTAGGCTCAGCAGAGTCTTGGGGGCTCGACAAGGCCTATTCATCTATACAGGAATTATTAGCCGCACTTAGCAGCCCTTGAGGTCCCAGGCAGCTTGGGGAGCTCCTCTCCAAATGAAGTGAGATGTACAGCCATTTCACTGGGAGTTTAAACGAAATTAAAATGAGCGTCAGCAAATTGCTCCGAATTTTAGACGTCTCATCATCCATCATAGGATTTTGCTTAAGAAGGATTTATTTGTCTTCATTGAACGATAACGCGCCTTCGTTGACAGCATGTGGTCTTCTGCATGTCAATGTTCTCCATGTGCTGTTTGATCTGCTCTTTCTATCCCGCAAGATGCTTCGCCCAGACTTTTCATACTAATTTATAACTTTTGTTTCTGTAGCAACCAAATGGGTAGCTGTGCCGATAGGCATGACTGGGCAGCGGACCCACCTCCTGCCTCACTTGACGTCTGACTTATATAGTGGTAGGCTTCCGGCCACTTGGCACTTCTGAGATCTTGTTCTGGTCAGAGAGTGGATGGCTACAAGATGCGCCATAGCTAGGGCATGTTTTCAGGAGTGTGGGTGAACTTGAGGAGCACGGCCACCAGAACAGGAGGGTGTGACTTTTACGTACCTTATGCACCCGGACCCATAGAGGCCACACTGCAGAAAGCCCAGCTCAACTTTTAGGAATGTCCTGCAACAGCACTGACTCTATTCCAAAAGACTATGAGTCATATTTGCTAACCTACCAAGATATGACCACTTTTGCACTCTCATAGTGCTGGTCCACTGTGTGCTGCCTAGCACCAATGCAAAAAGAAGAATTGAAGGGCAGAATGTAGAACAATGTCATACATTCACCCCAGTACAGAGATCTGGGCCTAAATCCATTGTTTTTTTGCTCACCATGCCATTCCAGTTTGGACCCAGCCATTTGCAAATCAGTCTTGACCCTGCGCCCAACGCAAACAGTCCAGCCCGAACTGGCAGAGATGTGGACCTAAATCCATCGTTTTTTTGCTCACCATGCCATTTCCAGTTTGGACACAGCCATATGCAAATCAGTCTTGACCCTGCACCCAATTGGAACAGTCCGGCCCAAACTGCCAGGCCAGGTCCTCCCTGGACTGTAAACAAGCATCCTAGGACTGGTTTTGGGCTTTCAGCCCTCATCAGCCAGGATAGCTTGACTCCAGTGGCATGGAGAGCACGGGACCCATGTCTGGGCATACCAGTCCTACTCGGGGTGACAAATGCAAAAAGAACAATTGATGAACAGAATGCAGAACAATGTCACACATTCACCCCAGTACAGAGATCTGGGCCTAAATCCATCGTGTTTTGCTCACCATGCCATTCCAGTTTGGACCCAGCCATATGCAAGTCAGTCTTGAGCCTGCGCCCAATGGGAACAGTCCAGCCCGAACTGCCATACCAGGTCCTCCCTTGATGGAAAACTAGCATCCTAGGACCGGTTTCTGGCTTTGAGCCCTCATCAGCCAGGATAGCTTGACTCCAGTGGCATGGAGAGCACGGGACCCACTTCTGGGCATACCCGTCCCACTCGGGGTGACAATGCAAAAATAACAATTGATGGACAGAATGCAGAACAATGTCATACATTCACCCCAGTACAGAGATCTGGGCCTAAATCCATTGTTTTTTTGCTCACCATGCCATTCCAGTTTGGACCCAGCCATTTGCAAATCAGTCTTGACCCTGCGCCCAACGCAAACAGTCCAGCCCGAACTGGCAGGCCAGGTCCTCCCTGGACTGGAAACAAGCATCCTAGGACCGGTTTCGGGCTTGCAGCCCACATCAACCACCAGGATATCTTGACTCCAGTGGCATGGAGAGCACGGGACCCACGTCTGGGCATACCCGTTCCACTCGGGGTGACAAATGCAAAAAGAACAATTGATGAACAGAATGCAGATCAATGTAATTGTTAGACCTGGCACCTTGGCGTGGGTTTCCCTTCCATTTTTGCTGTTGCCTCATGTGTTTTTGCTGGTGTTAGATGCTCAGGGCACTGTGTCACTGCCATTAAAACTAAGAAACTTCAAGCCCCCTTAGTGAAACATTTCCTACAAGCAGAACACCATCCAGATGACTTACGTTGGTGTATCCTAGAAAAGATCAAAACACCTGACACTCAAGGTGGCACTGCAGTCCGCAAAAAACGCGAAGTGTTTTGGATCTTTTCCTTAGACACTTTTCGCAGGGGTCTGAACAGCGACTTGCCGTGGGAAAATGCAATTACCTAATCAGATACACTAGTCATGAAGATACAATACCCTCCATCGATACTCATTCCCCCATCTCCACATCCATATTAGTTTCCTGTCACCGACTTTCCCACCCTACAAACAACCCCAATCCTCCCCCCCTCCCCCCCCCTCGCCCTTCCCCTCCCCTCTGTAACCAACCCCACACATGTTCCCATCCCCTAACAATACGACTAAATACATCATTGTTTAAAAATAATATTTTTTCCATTCTGCTTCTAAACAATATATTTACAGTCTGTAGACATTATTCACAACATATATTATATTAGATAACTTTCATGTTACTTTTTATTAAATTCCATACAATCATCCTGCACATTATAACTGAGATTGCAATTAGATACAGATCCACAGTAAAAAGATTCCAACAGATGACATCTATCGATCTGCATGCATTAATACATGCAGGGCCGCTATTCACACACCGGGTCTGGCTTTCCGCGGTGGCCCTGTCGTCATTTTCTCGTACATGCACCTTTAACTAAACCACAGTTTAGTTCTAGTGTTATCACCAATCACTAAACAAGTTATTCCCCCACCCACTCAAGACCTACGTAGCAATCACAGTTAGCATCGTCCTATCAGATTCACCAATCTTTACTATTTAAACGAACGCGAATCCCGCCATCCTCGCTTATCGGCATCATCCTCAGCTGAGCAAAAGTCCAGACACAGAAGGAATCGGCACCTCATCACGCCGCAGACCAGGTAAAGACCATTTCCAGCGCATTGTAGTTTAAACGAGCAATCCGTTCATTTCTCGAAACCTGTTGAATTATTTACATGCCATATGCATTCGCTGATAAGATACATCAGCTTATAACATCCATCCCCCAGCCTTGATTTTTCGCCCGACTTCAGCCTTTGCAGCGGGTATGTAATCATTCCCCGCACACGCTGATACGATCTACTAGCTGCGTACATCCATCCCGCAGCCTTCATTTTTTACCTGACTTTCCCCATTTGCAGTTGGCACATAATGATCCCTTGCTTCAACGTGGTCATTGTTACACCGCAATACTTAATACCAGCTTAATTTAACCATCGTTTTACACACTTCCCCATGTATATACTCATTTACATTCTACCCCTTTCCCCCCCTCCCCCCTCCCTTTTCCCTCCCCTGTCTCTCTCATTTTAGGACATTTGTCCCTAATATCAGACGCCCGTCATCCATACGGCTCCACTCTTATTATCATCTGCGGCAATCCTTCACCAGGTTCACACGGGGATAAAAAAGGTAAATAAAAAAACAGCTATAATTCTCACAATGCCAGATCATCATAAGCACGCATTACTCCTAATGATATTTTTTGGATTTTTTGCTCCATAGTTTTGCTGCATACAGAATATATCTTGAACCCATGAATGAACACTCCGTTCATTCAGGTCCTTTTGATCGACATACGTGAAAGTCTATTCTAGCAGATAGAACAGGTATTTCTACCATATTAAATACAAAGCACATCCATATATCTTTAATAAGAAAAATTCTTCTTTTAGATTTTGTTAACACAGTTCCTTCTATACCGCTACAACAGCATGCTATTATTTTTACAGGCTTCATGACCACCACCTGTAACACCCAGCAACGCTCTTTTCACTTTCTGTGTAATCCCAAGGCTAGAGGCTTTACATCAATTATCAGGTACTGGAAGTCTCCTCCTGGTGACACAGCTTTTAGTGGACATCATTACTGAGTTCCTTATATCCTGTCTCTTGGTCATTTCAGACCGTCAAACACTACCTCCAGATAAATCCTTCACCTGCTATCTACTCGCTAGACTACACCTTGAAGTAAGCATTGCTCTTTATCCATCCAGGGCTCATGAGCAGAGCTAGTATTTATGTTAAATGACGTTCATCTATATCTATCTAATTTGACATCTGTCATCACACTGTTACTTTATTAACCAGTTCCACATTTCCCCCCCCTTTTTTTCTGTTTTTTCTGTCCTTCCTCTTTTTCTTTCTTCTTTTTTCGTTTGTCTTCCTTCAATTGGACTTTTCTTTATTTCTTGTTTTTCCTTTCTTTTTCTTCTTCCTCCCTTTTCCTATTTTCTTCTTTCTTCCCTTTTGTTCTTTAACTTTCGTTCTTTCTTTCTCTTCTTCTAGCTTTCTTTCTTTCTGCTTGTCTCTTGTCTCCCTCTTTTCCCCCCAAAACCCCCCCCCCCCCCCTTTTTTTCCTTTTCCTTCGCCACACGTTCCATCATTTACATCTCAGAAAGATATTCATTATTATTCTTTACGTACAATTATCTTAAATTGTTAATATCATTGCTCTTTCTATCCTTGGGTGAGAATAACAGATTCTCACTGTATGTGAAGTGTCCGTGTATAGTTTATAGCCAATTTTATGTAAAAGATATAAAAACAAAAAATTTGTCATGTAATATTTTTTTAAATACATTCTTTCCAACCAACAGGAATTGTGGCATTTCCTGACGAAGGCGTACTTTTCGCCGAAACGCGCGTAGAAGATGATCATATGGCCACAGATTTGTCTCTACTTTTAATTGTTGTTGAATACATTGAATGTCTATACTATGTACAAATGCATTTTTGAATCGTGTTTTTTTAATTGATTTTGTTCGTGATTCTGTGAGAATCATATTAATAATAAACATTTATGTGATATTTTTTTAAAAATACTGTTTTTGGCTATACTACTTGGACACGTTTTAAATAGCAATTTACAAAACATATTAATTGCCTAGGAAGCTATATTTGCACTGTGTTATACCCTGTCCTAGGAATTACATTCCATCTCCTCTTGTTCAGGGGGTCCCTGTTACCCACATAAGATCACTGCTGTCCAGTGCCACAGTGCAAGTGCTCCCTATTGTAAATTGATGTATGAATTTATGCTTCCATGATTGGGTAGTTTGGTTTACCTGTCAGACCCTAGTACAATGCACCAGGAGAGCCCAGGGCTGGTAATCCAAATACTGCTGGTGGGCTTGCAGCACTGGTTGTGCCACCCACAGAAGCAGCCTGTAAAAGTGTGTCTAAGGTCTGCCATTGCAGAGCCTGCGTGCAGTCTGGTACTGTCATGCTGACTGGGCAAGTGCACCCACTTGCCAGTCCCTAAACCTTCCTTTTTCTTCATGTAAGACACCCCTCTGGTAGGCCCAAGGGCAGGGTGCATTGTAAGGATAATGTAGGGCATGCCCTAGTGTGTGTGGCATGCTCTAATAGTGAATTACAGCCATTTTCGTTTTTCACTATTGCAAGGCTACCTGTTCTCGATAGGCTAGAATGGGCAGTTTGATTATTACATCTTATAATCCTAACTGACTCAGGGAACATGGTAGAAATTCGAATTTAGTATGCCGGAAATACATCTTTTAGTGAAGTTGGTTTTAACATTCTGTGTTTCAAAATACCACTTTTAGAAAGTAAGTATTTTCTTGTCTAACCCTTCAAACCTGCCTCTACTAGGCGGTGTATTCCTTGTCTGGAGTTTGAGTGACAGGGCTGGGGAATTCCAGGAAACAGGGTGAGGCAGCCCACTGGTGAATAGAGAGATCTGAATCTAGATGGGAGGGAGGAGTTGCACCTGGGATCTGAATAGGGCTGTGCCTTCCCTCCACAATGCTGGTTCCACCTCCTGTGGTGCGTCTGATGTCTCTGCCCTGCACTCTGAAAGGAAAGAAGGAGTCATGTAAACAAAGGACTGACCAGAACTGGTTTGGACTAGGCAAAGGCCCCTCTGCCCTCAGAGGACAAAGGATTTTGGGGTATAAGTATTGGGACCCTGATCCCAAGAATTTAGGTCACTTTGGGAAACAAAAAGAAACCTCTGCTGAGGAGAGGAACCAAGAAGAAACTGAGGAGAGACTATGCCTGAAACTGGGGGATTGGCCTGCAGGGGTTGCCTACTGCCAAAGAGAGGAGAAAGGAACCTTTGTGTGTACTTCTGCTCAACTTGTGAAGGATCTCCAAGGGCTTGGAAAAGAGCTTGCCTCCTGCTGAAGTCTCAGGGACAACAGACTTCAACCCCCAGCTCCCCAGAGTTCTTTAGAAGTGCCTGCTGCTGTTTGGGGCCTTCTGAAAGACTGCGTGTCGCAAGGAGCTGGAAGCGCGACTCATGGATAAGAAGCGTGTCGCCGTCGCAGTCGCTGCCGTCGCATCACTGAACAAGGGTGTCGCCGCTGTTGCTGTTGCATTGCACCGCATCACTAGAAGTGCCCCGCAACACCGAAGAAGCGTGTCGCCGTCGCAGCCATCGTTGCTGACGCATTGCACCGCATCAAGAGAAGAGTCTCGCATCGAGGAAGAAGCGTGTCGCTGTCGCAGCCACTGCCGTCGCATCTTGGATGACGCCGCTGTAGCTGTCGCATTGTACCGCATCAAGAGAAGCACCTCGCATCCACGAAGAAGCGTGCCGCCGTCGGAACTGCTGCAGTTATCGCATCGAGCGGAAGCATCTCGCTTCGCTGGGGAAGAGTGTCGCCGCCAAAGCCGATGTCGTCGCATCACTGGACAAGGGTATCGCCGCTGTAGCTGACGCATCGAGCTGAGATCTCTTGCACCATCGGAGAAGCGAGCCGCATCAGGAAGATCTTCACGTTTTTATTTCTTTGCACCAAACTTTCATCGCATCAACATCGTTGCAACACTTTCGTTGCCCTGCGTGTCGTATCTAAAGGTACATTGACTTAAAGTGTCGCATTTAAGAACTAAAGAGACTTAAGCTAAATTCTACCATTTTAAAGTAACAATATTGTGGATTTTTGCTGTTTATGGTCTTGTGGTAAACCTATATAAAGAATACTTATTTTCTGATATAAAACATGTGTGGTGTCCATCTGTAGTGTTGTCACTGGATTACTGTATGTGTTCACAAATGCTTTACACACTGCCTCTGAGATAAGCCTGTCTGCTTGTGCCAAGCTACCAAGGGGTTGAGCAGGGGTTATTTTCGGAGTGTACCCCTTTACCCTGACTAGAGGTGAGGGTCCCTATTTGAACCAAAGTGCATACGTGTGCCAACTATAGACCCCCAAGATTAACAGTCATACATTCACCCCAGTACAGAGATCTGGGCCTAAATCCATAGTGTTTTTTGCTCACCATGCCATTCCAGTTTGGACCCAGCCAAATGTGCCGAGTATGCCCAGACGTGGGTCCCGGGCTCACTGTGCAGCTGGAATCAAGCTATCCTGGCAGATGAGGGGTGAAACCCCGAAACCGGTTCTAGGATGCTTGTTTCCAGTCCAGGGAGGACCTGGCTTGGCAGTTCGGGCTGGACTGTTTCCATGAGGCACAGGGTCAAGACTGATTTGCATATGGCCAGGTCTAAAGTACTGGGATGGCATGGCGAGCAAAAGAATTATGGATTTAACCCAGATCTCTTGACTGGGGGTGAATGTTTTGATTTGTTCTGCATTCCGTCCATCAATTGTGTGTCTTTTCCTTCCTCGCAATAAGTGCGCCGGGTATGCCCAGACGTGGGTCCCGGGCTCACTGTGCTACTGGAATCAAGCTATCCTGGCTGATGAGGGGTGAGACCCGAAACCGGTCCTAGGACGCTTGTTTCAGGTCCAGGGAGGACCTGGCCTGGCAGTTCGGGCTGGACTGTACTCATGAGGCACAGGGTCAAGACTGATTTGCATATGGCCAGGTCTAAACTGGGGTGGCAAGGTGAGCAAAATAATGATGGATTCAACCCAGATCTCTTGACTGGGTGTGAATGTTTTGATTTGTTCTGTATTCCCTCCATCAATTGTGTGTCTTTTGCTTTCTTGCCCTAAGTGCGCAGGGTATGCCCAGACGTGGGTCCCGGGCTCACTGTAGCACTGGAATCAAGCTATCCAGGCTGATGAGAGGTGAAACCCCGAAACTGGTCCTAGGATGCTTGTTTCCGGTCCAGGGAGGACCTGGCTTGGCAGTTCGGGCTGGACTGTTCCCATGAGGCACAGGGTCAAGACTGATTTGCATATGGCCAGGTATAAACTGGGGTGGCATGGTAAGCAAAAGAATGATGGATTTAACCCAGATCTCTTGACTGGGGGTGAATGTTTTGATTTGTTCTGCATTCTGTCCATTAATTGTGTGTCTTTTGCTGGCAGCATCCTTGCACAATGTTGCAAGGATGCCTGTGTTACTAGTAAGATTACCTTTGTGGATGAAGGGATACCTTCCTGCACAAAAACAATCACAGGAGGCATGTTCCCCCTTCTGTGATGCAGAATGTGCACATATATGGAAAGAGGAAGTAATGAGGAGAAAATAATATATTTTTCCACATTATGCCTCTCCTGGGTAGGCGCACCATATTGGCACAAACCTAGGTTTACAACTGTTTGTAAATCTGGGTTTGCATCAAACTACATGAGTGAATGCACAGGAACGCCCATTCTCCGACCATGTGATCCCTATCTGATGCAAAGTAATGCAAGGCAACGCTATGTTTGGGTTGCATTACTTTGTAATTCCTGAACCACGCAAATTCGACGTTGTGTGGCTTAATGCAAAAGCGATACAACCCTGAGGCGACATCTTCGTAAATCTGGGCTAAGGGTAATTGTAGAAAAAAAGCAAAGACTTGACCAAGAGTGTGCATAATTTTATTGATGTGTGGATTTATGGCAAGTGTTTATTAAATCCATGGTCTCAACACCCTATTTGTAGTGTAATAAATTGGGCTGGGCAGCACTGGCGCAGTTTCATTCTGTGGAATTCTGCGGAATTACATTAAAATTCAAGAGCATTTCAAGGAATTCTGCGAAGGGGCAGAGTGGGCAACACAATGTGCAGTGCATACTTCTCAGTGCCCTTAAATACTTACATAAGGACAACAATGAATATACAGTGCATTCAAGTGTTGTGAATACCCCTCGATGCCATTACATAAGGATGTAAGGGCACCGTGAGGCATCCACTCCAGTGCATACATCTCGGTGCCCATACATATTTATGTAAGGGTGCCGAGGGGTATGCAGTGGTACTTCACATGGCTGGAAGAAGCAGTCCCTCTATGTTAAAAAATCACTTCTGATTAAAGATTAATCTGCAGTGGTTTTTAAACATAGAGGGACTAGTCCCTCGTCAAGCCCTGTTTAAAACCATTACAGTGCTTGCTTAATTCCACCGGCGGAATTAATTAGTAATTCTGTGTTACATGAGTACCGTGGAATTACTTAATTACTCCAATTCCGCTGGCGGAATTAAATATTCCACTCACCTCTAGTCGTAACTAACAATAAAAGACAGACAGACACATTTGGCACTGAATTACAGGATGCTAAATGACATTCGAAAGCACTATGGGACATATTCTCAAGGATTTACCGCTGAGTTATCAGGACTTTATCGCATCCAAAGTCGCGATAAATTCATCGCCCCATTCACAAGCTGGTGCTAACAGCCCATTTCACCAGTTTACCTACGATAGCAGTCGCAAAAAAGATCGCCACAGATGACCCCGGCAACTAACGCTAATGATATGCAGAGTAGGCGTTCCCGTGCAAAAAGCCGCGACAACACCACTCCACAACATTCTCAACGACCAGCCAAATAGGCGATAGGATCACAAAACATGCGATAACACACGTTAGCAGCAGGATTTTAACATCTGCTCTGACCTGGTGTAAAGTCAGACGACAACCGGCACCAGACAAGGGAGCACAGCCCATAGCCACACATGAAGAACAACAGATGCCCTGGATCATGCAGCCTTGAGCCCCAATAGGGCAACAACACCCACCACCACCCCAAGGACCCCAGGCACCCCCCCCTTTTTGACAAAGATATTGCACATCAACTCTACGAAATCCTGAACCAAACAATTCGCCTGAGGTCGCACAATCACAACACCTAACATACATGTGTGGTCAGAAAAAAGGAAATCATACATTCATCTCAGAATAAACCCAAAACAACAACTCTGAAGAGTCATGGCGGGTCTTCTCAGGACATTCTATAAGTCACAGCCTGCAATACAAAAATCTAGATAAGAAGGTGTGTCATGCGCTCATCAAAGTAGAGAGAGAGAGAGCGAAAGACAGAGAGAGATAGAGATAAGGAGAGAAAGAGAGGGAGAGAAAGAGAGAGAGAAAGAGAGAGAGTGAGAGAGAGAGAGAAAGAGAGGGAGAGAGAGAGAGAGAGAGAGAGAGAGAGGGGGAGAGAGAGGGAGAGAGAGAGAGAATGAGGGAGAAAGAGAGAGGGAGAGAAAGGGAGAGGGAGAGAGAGTGTCGACACTGCGGACCCAGGCCTCACTGCTCACTTGCTGCCACCGGTGTGTCTCCAACCACGTGCCGGTATACATTGCAGTCCCCCAGGTCCCTTATCTGAAACAGTTCCCAGAGACATGAATGGCAGAGTCCATACAGTTGCACACGCCATCATCACTTGCCCACCCCTGCGCACACAGGCTGCTGCACCCCAGCCCCTCCCGCCGCCCAGTGTTGATTGCCCACCCCTGCGCAACCAGGCCTCACTGCTCACCTTCTGCCACCGGTGTGTCTCTAAGAGGGCCCGCCACGTGCCGGTGGGAGCTCCAAGCCTGGGGCCCTCGACCATGGCAGAATCCACATCATGCAGCCCCGCACCACGGGCCACCAGGTCACACACTTGATTCTGGGTCTTCATATTGCAATGGCGGAGACCATATCAGTGCACACAGCATCATCGCAGGCTGCACACCTGCTCAGCTCTTGAGGAGCCACTAACTCTGTGAACCGCGAGGCAACGCAACGTGGTGGTAGGCCCGCACTGCCCGCTGACTCAGGCCTACACTGCGGTCCAGCAGGGCTCACACTAATCCTTACCAGTCCGGACCGCCAGGACGGCCCATCATCGCAGACTGCACACCTGCTCAGCACTTTAGGTGCCCCTACCTCAGTGCACCGAAAGACACCGTCCCGTGGCGGTGTGCCTGTACCTGCCGCAGTGTATCCGGTGCCACCAGATCTGTGCACCGCAAGCCATGAACCCTTTATGATTGAGTCTCATGGTGCGGACGCCATCATGTCACCCCAGGCACAGGGCAATGTGAGGTGGCAGGGCCCTAGGCCCTCATGCATAAATGATAACCACACAGAGACACCCAGTTAGAGAGTGGAAATGGCATCCAGCATATGCGCCAGGCCGTTTTTATAGTACAAATATACAACAATATCTCAACCGGATTCATTGAAAATAAATATACTTGTATGTGCAAGACATTACAGTAGAGGAACAAAGGCGAGAGTCTACAAATTGTTTGTTAAATGTGCTCCTGGCATCATATATTTAGAAGACTGGATTATACACAACAGTTGTAACAGCACTGTTAAGCATGGATGTAGAGGCAACCCAAAAGAACTAAGTGCACATTGTGCTCGTGACAGGACGTGACGGCGCAAGTGACAACGTGAGAAACACAGCGCAGGGCGCATGGTGAAACGTAATATACAATATATACAGGATTGTTGGTTCACACAATAGTTATTTCGATGGGTTAGCTATAAGTTTACCGCGATTATAGGGGTACAGTAGAAGGTGATGATGTAGAGGGCAGAACCAAGCAGAAACAGGCCATATGGCGGAGATGAATGCTACTGCGTCCTTCTGACCACGAAGGCAGATTCAACCTCATCTTCGTCCTCTGCTGTTGCATGTGCCTCACATGTGGGTGGTGGTGTTCTGTCTCCAGCACTGTGTGGCAGTGACACCTTAGGGGCCGGAGGTGCAATGTCTGCCACACTGTTTGGCACTGACACATCACGGTTTGTAAAAAGATGTAAGAGTAACCCCTTTTACGCCAAAGGAATAGGGTACTATACAATTGTATCACAAAAGAAGTTTCCTTTGGACTGTTGTAAGGAAAAGGAAAGATATAAGCTGTATATACTAAATTACATCAAGATCTCACTCATTCGACTTCACATCATACGTGCACAGGAAGTATAACCATATATCCCAGATTGACAATCTAGACAACGTTATTTATAGAAAAGTATAAATCTATTTATTACTACAAAAAGCTCATAAAGTGCACAATTAAAAAATGTGGGAATAGTCAATAACATTGTTGTTCCCCTAGCATCTGTAATGGATTCAAATATCAAAAAATCTTTTCTTTACAAGCATATAAAAATACATAACAGGTTAAAAAGAGAGAGTACATATAACAGACAAAGCAATATGTCATTAAAATAGCACACATCCGTGATTACATAATTTTTCGGGCTGAAACCCGGTACGCTAATGTTTATTAAGTAATCAGTAGTCCCAGTCTCTTCACGGATTGTGTTTTTCTTAAAGGGCGTCGACGCGTTTCGATGGAAGTTTTATAACACCATCTTTATCAAGACTAGAATTGTGACTCTCAAAGATAAAACAGATTTAAACTGTACGTATGATGTGAAGTCGAATGAGTGAGACCTTGATGTAATTTAGAATATACAGTTTATATTTTTCCTTTTCCTTACAATAGTCCAATGGAAACTTCTTTTGTGATAGAACTGACACATCAGGGGCCGGAGATGTGGATGGAGTGGCAGCATGCATCAGCGCCAGGCCTTGTGGCAGCAATGCCATGAGGAGGGTCTTTAGGGCATTGAGGGACCCAGCTACCTCTCGCTGGTGTGCAGCCGTGGCAGCCGCTTTTTCCGCCTGTGTCTGCTCCATGTTCTCCATGATCCTCCGCATGTGTTCCAACTCCTGGGCAAGATAGCTGGAGCCACTCTGACTAGACAGTCATTCTTGTCTTAGAGTCAGGACTCTAGCGATGTCAGCCATGGTTCGTTGGAGAGCATGGAGCGGACTGTGGGTGTCTGTTAGGGACTGTGAGTGGTCCCTGATGGGACTTAGACACCCACGTATGGCGTCTAGTTTGGCAGCCATGCGGTCGAACCCCACCTGCACCTGTTCAGGCAGCTGCTCCTGGCACCCCAACACACGGCGTTGGAAGGCTATGTGTTTGTCGTGGGGGTCCTGGGAGGCAGCTGTGGTGGCGGGTGCTGCCTGCTGTGTGTTCTGTGCACGGGGTGGGTTCTCCTCGTAGCAACTGGGCTGCCCTGCTCCTGGAAGTGGGATGCGAAGGCTCTCAACGAACTGTTGGAGGGCGTCGGAGTCAAAGGTGTGGTGGTCCTCTTCATCGTCAGAGAAGAGAGGTTCAGCCTGCTCTGCAGGAGGTATTGGATTTCCCCCTGCAATGTGAAGGGGTGATGCAGTTTAACATTGTGTTCACATGTATGTTGACGCATTGTACATGTTTACATTCATGACAGTGTACATTGTGACTGTTTGGGGTAGCTGCCTATTTGATTCGGGACAGTGGACATTCCGACAATATTAAGGATGTGTGTTTGTACTTTGTCAACTCACATTTACCTGCAATGCCAAATGTGATTGGCCAGTTTCTACGCACAAGTGGCAGCAGCTGTGTCCTCTGTTCTGTTGTGGACATGTTTCGGTTTGTACCACATCGTTGTCAATGTTGATGTGCTCTGCATGTAATGTGTGTGTGCCGCATTTTGGGAGAGTCGCCCCTGCAGCTCTGATTTAGCTGCCCCTTATCCCTTACATGCGGTGTGCCTCTGACTTCTGTGCTTATACAGTGCTGAGATGTTGCATACTTGGGTGCATTGGTCTCTTGGTGGGAGTTGGGGGTCTGGGGCATGGTTTGTCCGCAGATGTGCTATGCTTAATTATGTGTGTGTGAAATTGTGCCCATCTCCCCCATCCCCCCAGTCCCTGATCGTTACTCACCCTGTTGCTGTTGTGTCCGATCATGTTGAGCAGTGTACGGGCACCCAACTCCTGCCACCGTCTTCCCACTGATGACTGTGGACACCATTTCCTCCATCTCGTCCAGCTCCCCCTGTGGCGCTGGACTCCCACCTCCAGTCTGCATTGCTGCCTTCTGGTTGTTTGCGAGTTTCTGCTTGGTTTTGCGCTTCACATCATTCCAGCGCCTCTTGACCTCTTCCATTGTCCTCACTCCGACTGCATTCACCTTGTTCACGATGGTCTGCCATATTCCATTTTTAGTTGCCAGTGACACAGTGGAGGTGACGAGCAGTAGTTGATGGTGTTCTACCACCTCCGTTATAAGGATCCTGTTTTCCTGCAGACTGAACCACTTCTTCATACTCTTCTTGTCCTTGCCCTTCCCTGACCCCAAGGTCCCAGGCTGGTCCTCCGGGGGGCTTGTAGGGTTCTGGTTGTCCTCTGTACTTGCTCCGGCTACCTCCATTGTGCTTTGCTGTTGTTTTGCTTTTGTTTTTTAATGTTTTTTTTCTACTTTTATAGTGCATTTTCACGCATGACGCATGGAAATTGCAGGCCTGTGGCTGGTTTTCGCAGATTTTTTGTATCGCGTCATCTCTCCTATTTTTGCGTTTGTGATTCGCGTTTTTGCGGCATCGCGTTGATTTTAACGTGTTCATTTGACTCGTTATCGTGGGACTATCACATGATACCGCTGTGTTGAGAATACCACATTAACACGGCGTTATTTTCCTGCGATAGACTGCGATGTGAAGAGTTGCGTTCAGCAAATTTTGCGATGGTTATCACACGTTCTTGAGAATATGCCCCTTTAGTTTTTGACTAGGTTGAGGTTTGCAAAAACAGGGACAGAAGGGTTAGAGCATTAAAAAAACATTTATATGCAACCTGCAAACATTAATAATCGTAAATACAAGCTCACCTGGTGTACTATTTTCAATCAATTAAAACAGGCAATGTTGATACGTTTTGAAGCCTCATTGATCATGCAGTGGGTAGCTCTCATGCTAGCTTCGATTATTATACCTATTTTGGTCTTCAGCAACCACTTACCTCTGTTTTTTCATCTTGTTCACCAGGAGCCTGTTATCCAGGATGAAGGACTGGATTTTAGAAAAGAAGATGCTTATTTTTTCCTAAATCAGTTTTAAGAAGCACTTTACCGCAGCAGATACTATTATGACTTTAAGAATGTTATCGGAGAAATCTAAAAAGAAGCGGGCTGCAATTTCTATGCATGTTGCATATATTCCATCGATGCCTTTGAAAAGGTGCACTGCACATGGCTGTGGGTGACGTCACATGGTGAAGAATTGATGGCACTCTTTTATGTTTCCTAATTTAGCTGCACTCTTAGGCATGGGTCAGAATTAAGTTCTGCTATGAACAGGGCCTTTGTCCAAAACATTTGACAACAAATGGCCTAAAGCGGGAAAGCATATTAGCAACCCTTCTATTCACCAGATATATTAAGTGCTTTTGAAGGGCATGCTCCTAAATTAGGCAATAGCATGGTTTCTTGTCCCCGCCTACGCCCATGAGCTTCTTCTATTATCCAAACTTCCCAAAACCAAGATTATGTTCTTTGGGGTCTCAAACCTCAACCTCTTATGGAAGATTGATAATGTAGTCACAGTGTATGTAACTACTTATGTTTGTCTAGGAGTAGTAATAGATTGTAAATTAAACTGGAAGTCACATTTAACAACATTTATATTGATTTATTAGCAGTAACTTGCCATTTTTTGATTTATTGCTGCTTATGATTGAAGAGCAATTAAGTGAGGCTGTGATTGCAATACTGCTAAACTTTTACCCTTACTATTGTAATAATGCACATTTTTGTGGGATGTCTGAAATTAAAATTAGACCAAACAACAACCAATGCATCTTTGTTTTGTTTAATTTAAGACCATCTACGACTCACAATTGGCTCAGAATGTAATTTCTAAAGTCCCCGGTATCAGCTTGTCCTTATCATCGTGTTAATATGTAGAAACCTTTTTATTTCATTATAAAAATGTGTTTTATTGAACATTCAACAAGTGAATAAATGTGAGTCCATCAAATGGATGTTTCTAGTGTGTTCATCTGTTTCGCAATTGTGCCATTAAGGTGAGATAGTCAAGCTTATGCAAAAACATATTCATAATGGTTAAATACATCAGTGATTGTTTAGCTTAGAAATGTTCAACAAGTAGCTGCAACAACACCCATACGTGCTATGTTTATTTTTTAGTTTAGGAGTTATTCCAGGGATGTTGTAAATACTATGACTGTTCCTTTTCAGATTCTATTATTTCCATCATGTCTATCCAAGACTTCTATTTTCATTACATGTCTTTCAGACTTTTCAATTTGTTTCATAGGAAGTGTGACTTGCTCAGAAATGCCTTTTTTGATTTTTCTATTTCCGCTATATAGTATAGGATCAGACCTTTCTATTTTATTTCAGATTTTTCTATTTCTTTTTAGTAGAGAATGTAACGTTCTCGAACACAGGTCGTAAATGCTGAAATCATCATGGCTGCTCACTTTGTTGACTGTTTTTTTCTCATTTTGATTAGACTGCAGTTATCAAAACATGGTTGACTCCATAATGTAATATGTGGATAGAGATGACATATTTTGTGCCATGTTAGTTTAATCTGGTAGATTCCTTGGTGTCTCAAAAGCCTATATTATTTTGAAAAAATAAGATAAAATCTTTGTTCAGATCCTATAAAACACTTCATAGCTGTGTAGAGGTATTGAACATGTTATAAATCTTTGTATCCAGGAGTAAAACTGTGTACAGGTGACAGTAAACTTGTGTTCATTATGTTCCACTTAAGTAGTTTGGTACTACAGAAAAAGTTTCCAGTAGGGCAAAGATTCTACATACTAAGGGCCTCATTTATGAAAAGTGACGCATCACTGCGTGAAAACAGTGATGCGTCACTTTTCACTGCGCCATCCCTGCGACTCCAATGATGCGTCATATTTACAGTATGACGCATCATGTCGCAAGGAGTCACAGATACGTCAGTATTTCTGACGTATCTGTAGGCGCAAAAGTGGCGCATTGTTGGAGTGTGTCTCAAAAGTGACGCAACTCCAGCAATGTGTCCTTTCACATGGGGCAAGCCCCATGTGGAAGGGCCTGCGTCAGTCTTACGCCTGCTGTGAGGCAGGCGTAAGATATTGACGCATTTGCACCCTAGAAGTAGCGCAGTGAAATCTCGTAGATTTCACTGCGTCACTTCTACGATGCTTACTTACGTGGGAACGCCCACCCTGCATACATTATACCTGACGCAGGTATAATGTAGCGCAGGGGTTTACAAAGTGACGCATCTAGGTAGATGCGTCACTTTGTAAATATGGCGCATCATGGCGCATGTTTTACGCCACTGGTGCGTCACAAAAAGTGATGCACCGGTGGCGCAAAAGTGACGCAGGGGCTCATAAATGAGCCCCTAAGTATTGTAAGTAGCCCTGAGTTAATGAAGAGAATCATCTCAGGATGACAATTTCTACTTGAAGACTGTGTGCACCAGGTACTCTCCTATATATGTGTTGTTAGATCAGGCCCGTTAATGCTTGCGTAGTGCCTTGTATAAGTTAGCATTCTCCATGCCATTTTCTATTTAAGACGCCATTTTGTAAGATAATCGAAACTAATCCTTGCTATTTCCAAGAAATGTCCTCTGCTGAGTTTCATTTCTGTAATGAGGAACTGCGAACGCCTGCACATAGCTTTCCCACTAGATAGAGGCCCTCTCCTACCTGTCTGGTAGTGTTATCACAGCTCAGGGTGCACCGGCCTTGGACTGTGTTGAGTTGCGAGAGCAGAAACTAATTTTATTTTTGTATTTTACTGTCCAGCTGCATGTGCCTGGAAAAATCCACTGTGGGCTTGTTTTTAACGAATCATGAACTGTACATAATGTATCTCTATGCTTGCAGACTATTAGTTAACTCTCTGTACCACTCCCAGAAAATGTGCAGATGGGGCTCCGCTCTGAGTGTATACGAATAAACAATTATTGGTGTATATTCTCCACTGTTCCTCCGACTCTTCATTTGGTATGGAAGGCTGAGAGGTGGTCTACTAGTGACCCGGGTGACCCTAATCAGGTCACTTCCTTCAGATGGCGCCCGAACAGGGACTCCTTTGGGTTATTGACCCATCCCTTTTCCGCAGATGGTGGGGAGGACGTAGACATCATCAGGTCGGACTGATGGCTCATGGATCCTTACACGAAGAGTTTCTGTTACTCGCAGCTGCTGCCTCTCTCCCCCCGGAGGGTGCCTCACCCAGTGGTCATCCCCACTGGGGTCCTGAACGGCGAACCCTGATCTGACTGTTTGGTCTGAGGAGTCGGCAGTGGAGAACTGGTTTCTTTGTACTTCGGATATAAGGTGAGTCTGTATTGGTTCTATGTGGATGTGGTACCACTGTGCTACAGAGGTTGTATTAAAGTATGGTAATTTTATATTGATTTACGTTAAAAAACATAGAACTTCAATGTAAAAAGCCAAAGGTTACAGAGACGTTATAGTTAATTTGACGCTTTACACAGAGAAAATCATATAAATTCTGCAGTTATAGTTATACTTCTACAGTTATATTCCTGGGTTAGGCCCATTTAGCGAAGCAGCTAATTTCTTACATTGTCCTATTTTTCAGCATTGACTTTTGCACATATTTGGTGCACGATAATGTTGAATTAGTTTCCCTGAAACGAAACTTGTTTTCACATCTATCTTAGCACAACATTATCACAATGCCCTGAACCCTGAACATCATGTACCATGTACAAATGTCATCTCTAACTTCATCCACGGGGCAACAGGACTATCTACATATCCATAACATCACTAATCTATACGCACATCTCAAGGCTGCTTTCTATAATAAAAGATGAGCATCCCGATAGATTAGGAGAGGAGGCACTTCAGCCGACACGAGGGTCCCTGCATGCTGAGACTTCACCACGCAGCGGTCAGATATCTCATGAGGGGTGTCCAGTTTGTGACCAAGACGGGGTCCTTTATTCTCTCCCATCAGGTTAAAGGAGGTGGATTATCCCTTGGGGGGGCATTCTTGGCTCTGCACCTATACACACTTAGAGTAGGGTTTGCATAGTAGGAGTATGCTCTATTACTGCCTTCTTTTATATGTCAAAGAAACAATTTATTGATGGAATGCTGGACAATGCAAACATTCAACCCCTGTCACAAGGATCTGGGATTAATCCATTATTCTTTTCCTCACCACCCCACCCCAGTTTGGACCCAGCCATATGCAAATCAGTCTTGACCCTGTTACTTGTGGGAACAGTCCAGACAGAACTGCCTGGTGATGAAGGGTGACATACCCCGAAACGAGTCCCAGGATGCTTCTTTCTGGTCCAGGGAGGACCTGGCTTGGCAGTTCGGTCTGGACTGTTCCCATGAGGCACAGGGTCAAGACTGATTTGCATATGGCTGGGTCCAAACTGGGGTGGCGTAGTGGGCAAAAGAGTGATGGATTTAACCCAGATCTCTTGACTGGGGGAAATTTTTGAATCATTCAGCATTCCGTCTATCATTTGTTGCAGTTATACATTGTTTTATATGCCTCCATAGATACAATGGTTTAGCACCATGGTAGAAATATATTTACTATTCACGATTTTGGTGCTTGTAATCATTTTTATCTACTTCTGTCTATTAATCATTGCAGCACACATATTTTATAGAAGAAAAACTTTGGTTCAATAAATATATTGAAAACGTCCTACTGTGTATTCTGTGTATACCTCTCTGAGAATAAGTGACTGAGTGAAAGGTTCTGTACTGTTTGAACGATCCCTGAAGGGTCAGGGTTGTCATGTTCAGTGGTTGCAAGAAACCATTTGCTCCCTGGTAAGGCTAGGAGGGGCTTACTGTGGCACTGCGAGCTAGCTGGTCTCTAGGCCAACATATCCTGCGGGGGTATCTAGAATCACATTAGACACCAAGCTCTTAGTTTATGTTGTCCAACAAACGCACAGATCCTATGAATTAGTAGGAACTACACGACATGGCGCCACCAACGTTGGTTGGGTTTTTATTTAACGGTCAATCTGAGTAGTTCAGTTGGGTTTTATCAGAGACTTCTACTCACATTTCAAGTGAAGATTTCCGAAGTGGGAAGGGATATAAATCTGCCTCAGCTGAGTAGGTATACCCTATAAATTGGCTGTAGGCTATTCAAGTTTGGAGGATTAAAAGTTTTCCACATTGTGTATACCATATCTCAATAAATTAATTTGATAAAAAATACCTTTTCTCTGCACGCAATGTCTGTAAACGGAGAAGTGGGTGAGGACATTGAAGAGCAGTTACTCTGAACATTACAGAAAATTGCAGACAGGCAGTTACTATGAAATTACTACAATACGGCCTCCCGGCAACAGGTGGAGATGTTACCTTTGTGGTTGAGGCACACAAGGCATTCAGAGCAGAGGTATTCTTCTCTTGGGTTAAATTGCCACCCGCAGATGCACGGACACAGTTGTTTCACACTTACATTGAAGATGAACCACCTGAAAAATATTATGTGGACATTGAAGTCCCATTAACTTATCAAGTGCATATCAATTGGTTTAAAGGTGCCCTATCCCATACCACAGAAAACGTGAGACTCGGTCCGCTCAGTATAGAAGGAGCGACCTGGCTGGTCTTAGTTTCTTATACATCGCATCCAGACATTGCTACTTTACTAGCAGCAGGAATGCGTTCGCTTTATAGAGATTTAGTAAAAATTTACAGTAATCTTACACAATACATAATGAGAACACTGACAGCTCAACATGCGAGTCCTGCTCAAGCTGCACAATCTCAATTGGCTACTACGGGTATCAGCCCCCAAACACTGAACGCCGTTATGGGAAAGATTCCCCCCAGTCGGGGGCAAATTCCGTTCTGGATAGTGCAGAAAACAGCTCAGCTTGAAACAGTTTTTCTCCATACGGGCTGGCAGGAAAAACAAAGAATATTAACAATTTGCTTGCCGATGGGGATGGTTCCCCCAATAGAAGACTGTGCCACTTGGGGTACAATCTTTGCTATTGAAGGGGTACCATGTGTTCTTGTATAAATGGCAGCAGTTATAACAGATGTTCTGAAACAAATACAGAATGAGTACGAAGCAGGGCCTGCCCTGGACCTGCGGATGAAACCTTCCCTGGGATGGCGCCCAAAATTTGGAACACTCTTCCCCCCGAAACCAGACGGAATGCCTCCTGCGCCGCTTTCAAAAAAGAAGTCAAAGCGCTTCTCATGGCAACATTTACATGAGCACTTTCTCAGAACTGAGTTCTCTAGTTCCGGTCATATTTGACAGCACCATGCTGTAATTCCTCCTACTATATTTGATCTCATTATGGTTTTATATGATTGTTCACTGCATATTTCTGTTTTGTTCTTCTTACAGCCAGTTGTTATGTAAAGCGCTCTGATATCCGCAAGGATCTTGTTTGCGCTCTATAAAACTTTCTAAATAAATAAATAAAATAAATAAATAATGGACAATTTTGCCCAAGTATCTGCAATTACGTTAGGTAACATGAATGGGGAGGCAGCAGCAGTAGCTATTAGCCAGTGCCCTATTGAATTTACTCCTGCACAGCAGGAGCAACAATTGCCTAAGATTATCGAAGAAACTTATGCTTCACTAGGTTGAGATAATCTGGGAGCCAGACCTGGGAAACCAATTATTAAGAGCAATTCTGAAAAGGATAACTCTAAGCAAGCACCAATTCCAAGAAGAAATGGAAAAATAACCAGAAAAATAAACAGTATAAAACACAGTCACAGGAAAAAAAAATGGCAATTTAAGAATCAGTGACAATATTCAGAAGCCTGACAGGTATCAGGATAGTGATACACTTTCTGCTAGTTTCTTCCAGGAGTCACCCGATAAATGCTCGGAGAGAGCTTGGCAGTGAACGCACAGATCGGAAGAGCGAGTCAAGCCAAAAAGTGAGGCACATCGCACTTCAGACTACATAATTAAACAGGAAGACAAACAAAAGAATCCTAAACTTCAATTTGAAAAGAATAAGGTAGCTGGGATAAAAATTTGAAATGATCAGGCTACTGAGGACTCTGCTTTTGAACAGGAAATGGGCAGTGACGATGCTGGACAGCATGGTAGAAGTCACAATAGCTCACCGGAATATGATGGATTATCTGGCGGCAGTAGCGCTGAGTAAGCATATCATAGGGGAATCACCTAATACAAGGGTAAGTGTCCCACATTGTTTATACAAAATAACCCTCCAAATGGGGGGGGACATACCCAGGCAGGTGAAGGGTCTCTTTTGGGAGAACCTGACATATGGTTATGCCATTCTTTTGGCTGAAAAAGATTGGCCACCTGAGTTCATAATCGAGTGCCCAATGGGGGAAGACGTAATTTTACCTGCTTTCTCTGACGTCGTACCAGAATCAGTTAAAAATTCATATGCGCTGGAGTGGGCGTTAGCACTAGCTCCTGCACTTTACCAAAACCATGCTGGGTGGGATGATGAGTCACCTCATCGCGAAATCCCATTAAAATCCATTTCTCAACCACAGAGACAATACCTGATAAAACATGAAGAAAATAAACAAGTTAGGGAGATCCTAGATCAACATGGACATCAGGGTGTGACAGAGAATTGCACCTCATCCATGAATAATCCCTTTTTTGCCATAATGAAACACGATAAGTCATACCGTTTAGTCTTAGACTACAGACATTTAAATGCTTCCACAGGCACATTTTCAGTGCAAAATGCACATAGTGCCTTACTAACGAATAACATCATGCGGAAATATAACGAAACAACACGAAATATCTCAAATGGATTTTTCTACCAAAATATAGCACCTGGGAGCAGATATTTGACAGCATTCTCAGAGCTAGGTTTCATTGCCAATTTTGTTGATTACCCCAGGGGTATAAGAATAGCCCCAGGAAGTTTTGAGCCAGAGTTACTTCAAAGTTTTGATGAAGAGGCATTGTCCTATGTAGACTATATTTATCCGATGGACGATGAATTAATGGAACAATTGGCTAGGGTAAGCCACAATATTCTTGGTTTTGCTCACCTGGGCTACAATTCTAATTTAAAAAATTGCCCATCTCAATGTACTGTTCCTGGGATATGCGTTGTCAAGTGATGAAAAGACTATGCAGCAAATTCTTTTGAAAAATATGTGCTGCTCCAACCTTCAACTACTCTGGAAAGACTACAATCCATTTTAGGATTTTGAAATTTTAGCAGAACTTACATTTTGAATTACGCAGAATAGGAAAACCTTTCTACTACCTAATTAGACCTAATTTTTCAGTGCATCATCGGACACAGGAACATACAAATATTTTACGTTCCAAACAAGCTGACATGATAGCTTCTAAACATTTACACATGCGTGTTAACATGACTAACCTGGTGATCCACGTAGTCGATGGACCAACTGGCTACACCTATATCACTTTCAATGAAGGCGAACAGACCTATTGCATACAAATCACATTTGTACACAACCACTAAAATGTGTTTTGCATCCACTGAGAAAATACTCACAGAGGTACAGACTGCTGTAGTGAGAGAGAGCTAGAGCACTAGCACAGGGAAAACGCATAATTGTCATGACCCGCGTACCAAACTTAAATGCCGTCACCAAAGCTCGTGTCCCAAATGCTAAAGCTTTACATCCAAAATGGATTTAATGGGCTAACTCTCTCACTGCAACAGATGCAGATTACAGATTCAACTCTACATTAGAAACAAAATCATTCAAGGATATCCTCTGCAGAATGAAATTATACCTCTAGATCGGTATTAATGCATCATTCATACCAATGATTTTGCCCAGCCTGCCATAGGAACTAAACAGCAATACCCCTGGCATGCACAATTGTTAAAGGGTGCATGCATGACAGGAAGTTAATTCCTGGGAAAACACACACTCAGTCCCAAGGGGACTGTACAGCGCAGCTGGCAAAACTTGAAGCCCCGATGCTGGAACTACAAAATACGGATCGTGAATTCCCTGTTCTTATTGTGTGTGATTTGTTTTATTGTGTCCAGTCCTATAATGAATATCTATACTATTGTGGCCAGAATAGATTTAGAGATTCTAAAGGTTGCACAGTAAAGTACAAGATGCTTTGGGAACAAGTGGCTAAGCTGGAGGAAGGCCTGCCACAAGCTCATGTTATTCATACATTGAGTCATCAATGTGTTGGAGTTCACATTGAAAAGAATTCCATGGCTGATGAAGCCACCAAGGCAATAGTTCGTACTGCTGCTGTTGCTGCAATAACTCGCTCAAGTACGAGGATAGAAGGAACTAATATGGTGGCAGTTAATGCCACGTGCCATGGATCAGCCATGCCAAAAGGCTTTCGACTCAAGTACTCCTACAAGTTAGATGCACAAAACATTCCGTATGCTCAGATTCCAGGAGTGGGGGATAGAGTAATACCAAACATTGATATCATCACCTCTAGTACTTTCTTTGATGATTGGGACATTGAAACTGTGCATAATTAGATTTCAGATCTAGAGCAATCAGTTGCATTTTCTAACGATGAATTGTATGATGGTACATCTAATTATGGAGACGTTCTGCTATCATCATTATGGTCACCATTTTTTACACAAAGCTAGTATCCCACACGCTGTTTATAATTACACACAATGGGAACACTGCCGAATACCGTCGAAAGGTAATTCAAAGATATTTACACAAAGGTTTGCTTAATTTTCAGGTTTTGAAACATCAGACCCAGCGTTGTAATATTTTAGGCTTGCACCTACACCGGCAAAGAAAAATATGCTAACAAACACCAAGCTGATATATCCTGCTTCCTTTATTTCCCAACTGTCTATACAGGGTTTCAACTTTTGGAAAGACACTATAGACACAAAATCTGTCTAGGGGACAAAAGATTGGCAGGTTCAGGGAACTGAGGCCTTATTTAGAGTATGTCTTATAACACATCAAATAATTTTCCAAAACAAAACAGTACAGCAAACTTCTTGTCTAGCCGAAATGAAGGATTTGAACACATTGCCAATTCCCGCATTCTCACGCTTCGAGAATTGGCACCACTTAACACACTTCAATGAGGATACACTAGATACCTTCATACATAATGGTTCTTTCAATTTATCACATCCCAATTGGAAGGGATGGTTGGTTTGGCCGACAGACACAAGTAAGTGTCAATCTAGTTACTTGGGTAACGCTGAAGGGTTTAGGATCAATAGGACTGAACAGCTATATGTACAAACAGAACACTCTGGTGGTGACATTATATAGTGTTGGGAAGTTGTGCCTAGATTGCCTAAAAACCTCAACACTTTCCCAGGTGAAGCAATACTTGCCTTGTCTTTCTGATGACATAGATCTCAGGGATTTTTTATTAGGTCCCCGAAATTCACGTCAAAAGCGCTATTTGTATGGAATATACAATGAGCTGTGGGAGATTTCTCCACAGGAAGCTGCTGAGAGATTGCATGGGATCGATCGGGTTAATTTAGAAAAGTCTTTGGCTGTGGTTGACAACGATATGACCACATTCTCATGCAGGATTTATTCACTGGGCAACATAGTGTCTTCTGCAATTGACATATTACAAGAAGACATGTCTATTTTACAACATGGACAGTCACAATTATGGTCCATCGTAATACTGAGCTGTACGTTACAAACAAAACGCTCTGGCCACGTGCCATGGCGTTACATCAACAGTACTAGTCGGTTTTCTGAATATGATTTAACGAATGGACAGATAGTAATGACACGCAGAGATGCAAAATACACAATGTTGCACATTGATAAATTGGACCAATTACTTTTCACTGTGGCTGAGACACCATCCACAGACTGGATAATCCATTGTTACATCACCTTATCGGTCACGACTTCCCAATTCCAGTATTGACTTCAATACCAACAGGTAAGCAGATATGAAGCACTAGGGGAAGGATATGTGCATGAATACTGGGAATCACCATTCAGGTATAGATGCAGGAATGGTGACAAGGAGGTTTTCCTTAGTGGTTCCAACTATGAGGTTGCTTTAAGCGGATCCTTTGTCTGCAAGGACATTTCTCACCACAGGGCATGCAATGCTTTGGTAGAGAACTTGTCTTGTTATCTGAAGGGTTCTCCAGCTGCCGTGATTCATCTGGTGTTCAAGCTGGTCACAAATGGGAGTTATTTGATGGTCAGTGATCAAAGTTGTTGCGGAATGGAACTGGGCATCGCTTATTTAGTGACGGTTAAATCCATAGTTACTTGTTACACACAAGCATTGTTTCCACCTGCCCGCACAGTTAGGGAGGCAGTGTTATGGCCTTCAATAAATGTTTCCGACATACAGTTTGATCCTCTGAGCAAATTGGGAGCCATGCTTTTTCAAAAGGATGTGGCCTTAACTTCGGCCAAAGAGACGTTTGATCTCCAGATTGCAAGGTCCTCGCCTGAGATACAGACACTGCTTCACACTAACTTCCTGCTGCAGTTTAGCGAGCTGGTCCACCGTATCTTGACATATCTGATACAAAAGAAAGCGAACACATTTTAAAATGTATTGGCTCCGGCAGCCGCGGTCCCTGCAGGTAACAGCGGTGGGGCAGTGGGGCCACTTTAGGGGGGATTTCGAGGGACGATGCAGAGGGAAAATTAAATAAATAATTATTTTTCCCTCTGCATCGTCCCTCAAAATCCCCCCTCACGCAGCCCCACTGCCCCACCGCTGTTACATGCACGGACCGCGGCTGGGCTCTGGTCTGGTTAGCACCTTTCAGACAATTTTCGGAGTTATACCATCTTTCATACATTCCGTGTTGGGAAGCATTTTTGGAGTGCTCCCACTTGTCCTGCTACTTGTGGCCGGAATCCTGATTTAAATTTTTCTGTTCCACAATTGACGTCCCAGTTCAACCCAGAATGGAGAGAGTGCTTCTTGTGCTGCGTTGCCGTGAGTGTATGGTACACTGCTTTGACACACCTCGGCTTCCAAAACTGAATGAGCACTGGTTCTTATCCTTCCTTATTTTTAGAGGATAGGGAACAGACCATACATTGGGAAAATTTACAATCTGAATCCTTCCTTTTCCCATGTGGAGTGCTACAGGGATTGGCAATGTCACCAACTCTGTTTAACATTTATGTCACCCCACTCGCCAGTCTCATCAGACAGCTGGGTTTCTGGTTTGTGTCTTACGCAGATGACTCACAGATGATCATCTCTGTATCAAAACAGTCTGAGCCTGTTGCCGCGAGTTTCCATGCGTGTCTGACTCACATCTTGAGCTGGATGAGCAACAACTATCTGAAAATCAACACAGATAAGATGGAGGTGATGGAGTTTGGTAACGGACCACCCCGGTGGAACCACACTTGCTGGCCGACAGAGGCTGGAGTATGTCCAGCACCAGCCTTTAAAGTTAAGAACTTGAGGATCATTTTTAATGACCAACTAGGCTTTTCGGCCCAGATTAACCATGTAACCTCCACTTGTTTATACATACTGAAGCTTCTTAGAAAGGTGTTCCCTTTTATTCCGCAGGAGCTAAGAAAAACAGTGGTAGTGGCCTCAGTCCTATCACGCCTAGATTACTGTAATGCACTATTCATAGACATTGACAAGGTGCAGAAGACCAAATGCTGCTGCACGGATATTATTGAATATCCCAAAAGGCCACCTTACCTCCGCTGCCATTAAATCGTTGCATTGGCTTCCAATACAGCAGCGTCTGGAATTCAATGCTTTATGCTTGGTTTATATGGTGGAGGGGCAGCCGATCTCCAAAAATGTTTTCATTGGTATATTCCCACGAGAAGTCTCAGGTCAGCCAACTCTGGTCTCATCTATGCCACTAAAGTCTGTAGTCATTAATCACCACAGGGGCAGCCCTAACCACCTGAACCTGGGGCAATCAATATTTAATCCAAACAATGGTTCAGAGTGTTCACAAAATTATCATAGCACAAACATATATCAACAACAAACAATTAGTTGAGACAAAAAATGTATATAGCAATGCACACTTAGAAAATAAAAAAGAGAAGAGAGGAAAGGCCCATATAAGAAAAATCTAGAAAAAACATACACAATGTATTCAAGCGATGTCAGACAGCTGCGTGGGGAAGTTCTACTAGAAGGTACTGTTGCCCCGTAATCCAGTTGCCGCGCGATGGGAATTCATTCCTGATCTGGCGCATGAAGGGAGCATAAAGAAAAGGACTTACCCTTCCATGGCCAGCGTTTCCTGATTAATTCCAAGCAGCTACAGAGGCCATTAAATAAGCTGAGCTGAATTGAAAACTGTTTCCAGTTTATTTCCTTCTGTTACCAAAAATATATTCTTCAAAGATAAAGTGTTGATATCTACCCTGCTTGCTTGCCTTTATGCAATTGGAAATTGTCTATTGGGATGCTCAGTTAATTTTTTGTCCTGAAGATGACCATGTACTAATGACAAAGGTCGAAACGCCGTCGACGCAATGGTGGCCGCAATTAATGGAGGACACATTATTGTTTTGTTTGTCGAAGTTTCAGTGCTGCCCTGAAAATCCTTCTTTTATGTAATTTCTCCTTGTCTGCCACTTGTCTGGTTGTGTATGTTTTTCAAATGTTATATGTACCAGCTTATATTTCTGAGCCTTATGACACAATTTATTTAATACATTTTGTATGTTTTTCTAGATGTTTCTTACAAGGTCCTTTCCTCTCTTCTCTTTTTTATTTTCTGTGTGTGCATTGCTATATACATTTTTGATCTCAACTAATTGTTTGTTGTTGATATATGTTTGTGCTATGATAATTTTGTGAACACTCTGAACCATTGTTTGGATTAAATACTAAAGTATGTAGAGCCAGATGGGGTAGAAAGAGTCCATCGCACTGTGCAGTTAGGCTGTGGAACCAACTGCATACCATGGTGAGACTCCAACCAAACAGGATAATGTTTAGGAAGCTAATAAAAACGTGGCTGTTCCCTATGGCATAATTTGGCAGGCATTGCTGGCGACTTTACCTCTCTTCTTCTCACTTTAGCGCCAAGACACCCCGGCATTCGAGCGCTCTATAAACTTTAATCCTATTCTATCCTATCCTATCCTTCAGGCATGTCTGGCTTGACTGCAGACAACCTGTCTTCCGCTATCTGCTTTGCATCCACAAATGCGTCCTGGTTATGTGTCTCGGAACACAATTGGTTGCACCACCGGACACTGAAGCACTGATGGACCCCTTAAAGGCCCATGTGTATTGTTGTCCCTAGCGTAATGCATTCTTAGAGCTACCCTGGGATGCTTCAGCTCCTAGTGATGTGAACAGCGGATCTGCAGATCGCTTATGGATAACAATGCCTCCCTCAGAGGCTGCTGTGGGAATTGGATAGAATTACCTTTGATCCGTAAACCTGCTTCGAGGTGCACCTTTGAGAACATCTTCTGCATTTGTGGGCAACAGCAATGTTGCATCTACCACTCAGAACACATAACAATTGGCTTTTTCTGTGTGGGAACAATTTCGCCTATTTTTTAAACAAATTGAACCAAAACAGCTTTTACCTTCTTTTTCTAGGCACTATGGCTTCCTGAGTGCTTGGGATCTCAAATGGTATAATGACTTGATGGTTTTTTAATGAATTTTTACACTGAAGCTCATTTTTAAAACGGTCTACTGGCTTTTAAGATAACTTTTAGATTCTGACCGGGTTAGGCCCATGTAGCAAAGCAGCTCATTTCTTACATTGTCCTATTTTTCAGCAGTGACCTTTTGCACATATTTGCATGCACAACAATGTTGGATTAGTTTCCCTGAAATTAAACTTGTTTTCACATCTAGCTTCGTACAACATTATCACAATGCACTGGACAGCATGTACAAGGTGTCTTATCACACTATGTACAAATGTCATCTGTATTTTCAACCACAGGGCTACAGGGCTATCTACATACGCAGAACATCACTAATCTATACACACATTGCAAGGCTGCTTTCTATAATAAACGATGATCACCCTGATAGATTAGTAGAGGAGGCACTTCAGCTGACACAGAGGGTCCTTTTAAGCTGAAACTTCACCACGCAGCTGCCTGACATCTCATTAGCGGTGTCCAGTTCATGACCAAGACGGGATCCTTCATTCTCTCCCATCAGGTAATGGGGTTGGATTGTCCCTTGGGGGGATCCTTGGCTCTACACCTATACACACTCTAGGTACACACAGAGTCAAGGTTCCAAAGTAGGAGTACGCTCAATTACTACCTTGTTGTATAGGCATGCATATATACACTGTTTTAGCACCATGGTAGAACGCTATTCATGCTTTTGGTGATTGTAATCACTTTAATCTGCTTCTCTCTATTAATCATTGCAGCACACATATTTTATAAAGGATAACATTGGTTCAATCATTATATTGAAAACATCCCACTATGTTTTCTCTGTATTCCTCCCTGAGAATAAGTGAGCATGAGTGACTGAGCAAAAGGTTCTTTACTGTTTCCACAATCCCTGAAGGGTCAAGGTTGTCATGTTCATTGTTTGCAGAAGCCATCCACTCTCTGGTAAGGCTAGTGTGGTCTTATGTAAGGCTGGGCATAGTGGGCGTAATGGGGCTACGCGGAGTGCCACGGAGACAGAAACAATCCCCGCACACTCGTGTAGCTCCGCTACGTACCACCTGCCTCCCACACGCACTATTAAAAGCTTAAAAACATCTATTTATTCGCAAGAAATGCGCGGGCGCCTGTGCATGTACAGTTTTCATTAAGAAGTTGCGAGATCGGAAGAGGGCAGCCCTGGGACGCCGGAAGATAAGGTATGGAGTTTTCTGGGTCTTAAAATAGATGTTTTCAAACTTTTGAGAGGCCAACACTCCGCTCCGCTCCGCCGCGAGTGTGCGGAGATTTTCCGCTCCGCCTACTTCATGGAATGTGGAACAGGCAAAATTCTGCGCATTCCGTGGGCGGAACCGAGTTGTTCGCCCACCCCTAGCCTTATGCTGGCTCTGTGAGCTAGCTGGTCTCTAGGCAAACATATCCTTCAGGGACGTCCGGAATCAGTCTAGATACCAAGCCCTTACTTTATGTTGTCCAATAAACACACAGGTCCTATAAATTAGTAGAAACTACATGACAATACTTATGTTAATTTTTTTTTAATTGTGGCCTAAAGTTACTTAATGGCACGCGTTATTGTTTCTTCAGATAAGTATAACATTAAGTATAACTATAACTGCTGAATTTCTATGGTTTTTTGTAGGTAAAACATCAACCTAACCATAACGACCTTGTAACCTTTGTTTTTTCAAGTGGATTTCTATTGTTTATTTAACATAAAGTAATATATAGTTAATGTACGTTAATAGAACCTCTACAGCGCATGGCCTTCAGTGTGCTCAATGGGGGTATGGTGTGTGAGGTTTTTTTTTCCATTGGGCTTCATATCAATGGCTCCATCGCGCTTTTACAGTGGGAATTGTACTATGCACCCCAGTGGATACGCGGATCCACGGATTGGCCCCAAAAAAAAGAATAAGGGCAATTTATTGCCTATGAGGGGTCTCTCTGAAATGTCTCCATGTATCCTATGGGGTCAGTATACTTCTATCCTAACTCCTTATCTTTTTCATTTATGTTTTCCCACCAGGGGCCCAGTCAAGAAACAAAATAGTGGCCACAACTTTCCTCACCAGTTGCAGCCAGTTTTTGGTCCGATCTCCCACACGTAGATCTGCAAAGGATCCACGTCCCTAGATATCTATATTTTTCTTTCTTTAATAACTCCCAAACTACTGAAGGGCTCTTTCCAAACCAAGGTCTACTTTTCTGGAAAGTTTGGTTAGTTCCGTTCAGCAGTTCGGACTGTAGTAATGTCCAAAAAAGGCAAAATCCCCGTAGACATTGCATGAGGGAAAAGCATTTTCAGACCCACTCCCTTTTTCTCAACACCCACTCCCGAAGTCGAAATTTTGAATCAACCGGGCACAGAATCCAAAATTCTTCAGTGCTGGTTTTCTATTATTTATTCACTCGTATCACCAGTAGGTAGTTATAGTTAGGACCTAGTTTCCCTAGGAAAAGCATTTTTTGACTTGGTTATAACTTTCGAGTCGATTGACCAATCTGCATGAAATTTTGCCAAAAAGGTGCCACGGTGAGTACTGTTGATTGGGAAAATTTGGAGGTGATCCCAATAATTTGGGGTGAAGAATAAGGTTGCGTTTGTAATGTTAATTCCCATAGGAACCTTTAGCCACCTCTACAGCCCGCACCTCTGAAAGGACTTACGCCAAATTTGGTAGGGAGGTAGATGTCAGTTCCAACAAGTGCCTTTTGCTTATTTGTTGTAAATCTGTTCAGTAGGTTTTGAGAAATGTAAGTTTAAAATTATAGTGATATCTCTTGCTGCGGATATTTCGTAGTGGTTTCGCGATGAATCGCGAATGCACGCGCCAACGGGAATACTCTGATTGGCTGGTCGCAACCTAAATAGAAAGTTTTGGCCACCATTTAATCTCTCAGGAATGGTTCCTGGAGCTGAACATCTGTGTGAAAGCTCACATATGGGGCCAAGGTGGAGAAACTCTAACCCCATGGTTGAGAAATGGAGGTGTTGGTGACAAATGTTATGTGTCCAAAATTGTATTTTTTAATGAAGCGCGATATTTACGTTGACATCACGTACACCAGTGCAGCCACCCCGTGTACAGTCGCGGGGATCTCACGACTATCAACATCGTAACAAATCTTGGTGAAAATATAAAACAAATATATCAGTGAATAATTAATACACATTATATTGAAATTCTGATAAATTTTTTATAGATTTATTTATATAGTGAGTTATCTACTGTTATGTTTAGAATTAATTATATAATTATAATTTTGGAATGTGGTGGTGGCCATTGAAATTCTGCTTTTCCGCTTTCACGATGTAACGGTGAGGACTGCGATGAGCAATGTCATTGTGATCTCCGGAGTCACCGCGAAAATGGAAAATAGGTTTTAGAGATGCTTGTTCTAGAAGTACAGTAGGAAAGTATGAGTTTGAGATGTACAGTAATAAACCCCTAGTATGTGAAATAATGTAATGTGTGTGCATATGTGTGTTTTCACTTTATGGGAAAAGGCACAATCATCACGGTTAACGTTATTGCGACGTCCCAAATAACCGCAAAAACGGAAAATAAGTCTGAAAGATGGATTTTAAAGAAGCTTAGTACCAAAGCACAAGTTTAAATTTGCTTTGAAAGAAGTATGATTATAATAGTGTGCGTAGGGCAAGGTTCAGAATGGATGTTTTTACATATTACTTTTGGGTGCATTGGTGGCCATTGAATGTCTGCTTTTGTTTACCGTTTTTACGACGTGTCCACAGGGATCGTGACGTCGTCTTGAAGATTCCCAAAAACGAAAGAAAAAAAAACCTTTAGAAAAAAATGTCACAATATTTCGGGTACTAGGTTGGCTCTGGCAAGAGGTGTTGTGTTGGTTGGTTGAATGCAGAGTTTCAGGTTACTTAGAAACACCCTGCTGCTTTCATCTGTAAAGTGCACTCCATCATTTCTATAAATTCCATGCATGTCAAAATGCAGATTGTTGTTATAGAAACATCTCATACAATGGTCTCTGAAGAATGCAGAAACAGTTTTATTAACATGTTTCCTGGCTTTGTCAATCTGTGGACTGAATTGATATGACCACTTCCATTTATGTTTTTGGCATATATTAGAGTACAGCAACAGAGTGTGAGGGATAAGTGACATCAGTTCTGCAAAGGTATATTTCATTAGGATTTCCAGCCCTACCCCAGTCAATGTGCCAAGGTTGTTGATACCACAGTGCACAATCATGAGGTAATGAGTTTGGGAATCCATAATGAATTTAACCAAGGCCAGCTGCTGATGATACTTTAACTCTCTCTGACCAAACCAAGTAATCTGCACATTTGGCAAACCCAAGCCCATGTCCATACCTTTCTTTTTTGCAGCCTCTTTAGCCCAATAGATATAGCTGTGGCCCACAATCCATACCCTAAGCATTTTGAAGTGAAGGAGCAATAGTAGTCGGGAGAAGGCTGTAGCTGAATAAGGTAGTTTTCCAAAGGGAAAGCAGTTAAAATGGAGGTGTTTAATTTTTAAAAAATATATATATATTTCATTGGATGTTGTCAGCTTGAATGAATACAATTAGGTTGTGTGTTGGATGCCTTAGCAAGAAGTCTTATTATTGGCTGTTGTTTAAGAAAAGAAATGTAATACAGACATGGATAGGCTTTTGAATGTGTGGAGAAAAGCACACCTGTTGTATTGTATTTGGAAGCAGCATGTTCCTTCTAGAATGTGCTGTGAACTTCTGACCTACTGGTTCCAATAGGTTGCTAGGTACACTGAGCTAAGACTGTATTTGGGGTAAGGCTATTAAAGAAACAGATTTTTTTTTTCAAGTTCAGACGTGATGACACACTGTAAGAAATGGCAAGTTTAAATTTCCAACTCAGGTCTATGTAATACACGGTTGTGTAGTATTTAAATTTCAGAAAAATGAAGCTAGCTATGCATTTGAACTCTCATTTTTTTTCGTGATGTCTCTGTGATCATTGCGAAAATATTGCAAAAGCACACCAACAGGAACCTCGTTTTGAAAGAGAGGGAAAGGGTTAACAGATGCTAACCATTCACAAGTGGAGATGCAGTAGTCTAAAATGAAAGACATGATTTCATTTGCTGCCCTTCTCATGATGATAGAGTGAAAAGTTGAAAAGGTTGCCATTTCAGATTGGCTTTGTGGGAGATAGGTGTACCATTCTTGGGCTTAGTTTTTACAAATTTTGACAGTGTCCAAATTATGCAGAAAGAGCTAAAACATCAATATAATATGCAAACTATATTCAGTGATATATATATAACTTTGTAATTATTTTAAAAATGTATATTAGAAATGAAGATGTATATGGGAGTTTGATTAAAAGGAGTATCACAGTGACAATTAAAAATATATGAGATGAACTGTATCTATTAGAGGGCATGTATTTAAGAGGTTAGTGGTGAATGTTTTGGGAAGTAAGAGAAAAATAAATTAGTGCTTGTTTAGTACATTATGTATTTTATTGAAAAATAACAGTATAGTTTTGTGGAAAATTGCAAAGGGGAACTAAGAAAGTTTTAAATGTCTAAACATCATGTGCAGAATAGATACATCTGTCATTTGCATTCTGGGATTTATAGTATTCTTAGTAACATTATTAAACAGGAATAGTGTAGTGAGAAATAAAAATTGAGAACATGTTGTCTGCGTGGATATGAATTAGAAAGAAGTAATACTTCTTAGGTATATATGACCACTTTGCATATGCTTAAATAGTGAGATATAGTTTTTGTGCTTGCACATAGCTATATATACGGCGGGACTTTTGAGTTCACTTAAAGATGCCGAGAGGTTTATATTTTGGGAAAGATGGCTTGAAGGTGTAAATCTATTAGGAAATCACATATATGTTCCCCTGGTGGTCTATGTTCAGTAATGCTGATGAAAATGGTTTGTTTAAAATTGAGAAGGATTAATAGTGCAGAATTCCTCAAGGGTTCTTGTGCTAGCTTCATTTCGAGTGTAACTTTTGCTTGCGATATGCTGAATATATGTTTTAGAATAGGCCTGGGCAATAAATTCCGTTCCGTTCCGCTCACGGAATTTGGGTAATTTCACATTCCTCGGAGAATGTGGAATTGCCCACAATTCTGTGTTCCGCAGAGAACGTGGAATTATTTGCTTGTTCGCGTCCTCAAAATGCGTGTTCGTAAGATATTTCCCCCAAGCACGCAAACAGCGTTCGCGAACAGAAAAAAAGCATTGCAAACAAGCAATTCCACGTGTTCGCGGAATTTCTGCGTGCTCGTGGAGATTTTTTACAGTTTCACAGAGCTTTGCGTAGCGCGACTATGCAAATTCTGCCCACACCTATTTCAGAAGCAGAAGAAGTATTTGAGAAATTATGTAGGTATGCCATTCACAAATGGTTTTATTTTCCGTTGTCGAAACTTACTGATGCATGGGCACGCTCAGTAGCAAAGCAACGTATGTTTCTAGAGGGCCATGTATGCAAATATATATCAAGTGTGAAACCTAGATTTCACTCACACATAGCTCAGAAAAAAAGCATGTATACAGTAAAACAGGTAGTTTGATACTGACAGATGGAGATAACTAATGATTCAGAGATATAGTGACGATTGTTATGTATCTAAAAGGAATGAAGATACTTCTCAGTCAGTCAGGCAGTCATGTAATCACGCAGCCACTACACAGGCAGTCATCAAATCAGAGTTTCACTATCCAGGGAGTTATTCAATTATCCAGAAATTATACATGTACTCTTGCAATGAGGAGGGCACAATTGATGTCGTTATTGAAGTGTGCAGGCACTATGTGTACATTCATTTAATCACCTAATTACTATCTATTGATTTATGCAATTAATAAGACTGTCATTATGCAATCATTATAACATTTGCGTAGAACCTATGCAGCCATCTAAGCACCCACTTACAACCCATGCAGTCATTGAATGCTGAGGCACACGCGTGCACTGATGAAACACTCAGGCTCTACTCATGCACTCATGTAATTACGTAGAGAGTACCAGTGTAGTAAACCTATCACCTATCCAGTAACTATTCAGTCATTTAGTTACCGGGCTAATAGTCTTGCACTAATACAATCACCCCAGCAGTATACTTACTTTCATCCAAGCTTTAACAATGGAACCATGAAGTCACTCAGACCCTAGTGATGCACTCATTTAATTAGGTAGGCACTACTGATGTACTTATCCAATTCTCCGGGCAGTACCCATGTAGTTATGTAAGCATCAAGCCACTACCTGTTCAGTCAACCAAAAAGACATGGGTTGCATCCAATCGCTAAAACACTATTCGTCCACTCATCTAATAGGCTAGGTACTATGCATGGGTTAAACAATCGTGTATGCACTATCCATGCTCTGTATAAATCACCTAAATACTATGTATGCACTGTTGCAATCACCTAGGCACCAGAGTTGCACTCATTTAATCATCCAACCAGTATCTACACATGTATTGAATTACTGAAGCATTAGCCATGCACTTGTCGAATCATTCAGGCTTTACTCATGCACTCATCCAAACACTCATATACTAGTGGTATACACGCAGGCAGTAAGTATGCAGATATATAATGACCCATTGAGTTATGACATAGTTAGGGAATCATCTATACACTACTTCTATTCTCAGGGAATCACCTAGGCACTACCTATGCACTCATTCAATCATAAAGGGCTTATTGATGTATTCAACCACAAACCCATTTACTGAGGAATATGTAGTCTTTAGACAATATGGGTGATAGGTTTACTACAATGGTACTCTCTACGTGATTACATGAGTGCATGAGTAGAGCCCGAGTGTTTAATTAGTGCACAAGTGTGCCTCAGTATTTCAATGACTGCATGGGTTGTAAGTGGGTGTTTAGATGACTGCATAGGTTCTGCACAAATGTTATAATGATTTCATAATTAAAGTCTTGTAAATTCAGTGTTAAATTTAAAAACGTGTAGAATAAGGAGAGATGCAGAGAAACAGAAAAAACAAGTTGAGAGGGAGTTAATAAGGCCTTTGCTTTGAAGAGGAAGCTTTTCATTTTGATTTTAAATAGAATGAAGACTCTTGACAAAATAATGATGTGTATGAGGAGACAAAACCAGAAGAAAAGATTAGTGAATAGAAGGAACTGTTGTACAGTTGTTAGTGGAGAATGGATGCATACTTATTTTACAGAGCCTGTCTATAATGAGGAAAGCTAACTCCAGGATAACAAATTAGTTCATGCAATTGATTAAAGAGGAGGATGCTATGAAATGAAGAATGGGTTGCCCTATAGCAAAAGATGTGATGGTACGTAGAAATGTAGAAGAAGTTATTTTAGAAGAGGTACAAGGAAAGCATTGTCAAGGTACTCTATCAAATGGAATTGTAGTACTGTTTATAGTATTAGCAATCCATTGATATATTCAGTCAATTCCTACGTATCTTTCCAAGGCGAGGTTTAAAACACAAAATAAGTTATACCACTCAGCAATGCGAACCTTAGGTAGGAGGCTGTATTATATGAAAACCCCTGCTTTATGTTTAAGAGAAATTAATAAAGCACTTTTGCATGGTAGAGTGGCAGATGTAGAGAAGGTTTGTGGTGATGTGCAGTTTTGTTTCTTTGATCCTGAGCAGGATTCTAGGGAAAATGAAGAGCTGTTAAGAGGAGGAGTTGCAGAACAAGACACATATATTACAGTTGATAGTTTTATAGCAGAAATAAGAAAATTGAAGAAGGTTTTGTGTAAAAAAACAGAATATGTTTGTTTATGTTGTTGATGCACTTACTAGAAGATTTAAACACAGAATGTTCACTTTTATTTAAAAAGTGAAAAAGTAAATCATGATAACTGGCAAAAGATACCTGTGTGTTTATTTGTAGTGGGATTGTTTGACTTGTCTATACAGCAAGTTATATGAAAGTAGTGTTACAAATAATTAGAAGATAATAAAAAGAACTGCACATAGATATAAGATACCCATTTTGTAGGATAATAAAATGCCTGTTAATGTAGAGAAGCTATGAAGGGACAAAAATAAAATCAACATTTATTATTCTTTGCAGCATTGCGAAAGGCCATTATGGACTGCTCCCCAGCACTCACTACAACTCCACATTCCATGCAGTATGATACCATCAGGGAAAACTGTGTAGCCAAATCTTGAAGTAGAGAATGGAGTTTTGAATGGACACTCTGCTTCGGTGTTGTTGTGCTGCCATTGAAGTCAAGGATCCTTCAGCTTTGCGTTGGCTTCTTGCTACTCACTATGATCTCTTCTTACGAAATATGCATAAAATATAAAAGGGGGAAAACATTTACAGTGTATGATTTTTGGCAGCATTGCAAATAGCTGCAACACACTGCTTACCAGCTGTTAGAACAACAGTACAGTCCATGTAATACGTGGACATTCTTGAAAACTCTGAAACCATAGTAGTAGTCTGTACTTCTAAAGGGACTCTCTGGCCAGGAATTGTTGCTGCTGCCACTGATGTAGATGGTCCTCCCGCTTCCTTCTGGTTGATTGGCAGTTGGAGACATTTTCTATGACAGGTAGCAAGCTGATAGAACATGAACGTCACCCTACATGAGTCTCAAAAAAGTCTCCAGCCCAAATCTACAACCTGCTCACAATAAACCTCTGGAAAAGAAAATTCAAGAAAGAGGAGGGGGTGTATAATTCCTATTCATTTTACTGATCAGTATATAATCCAATGATATTCCTTACTTTACCGGCCAAGTGATGTTTTCAAATTGTGCATTGCACTAATTTAGTAACAGTTTTTAATTCCTCATGTGTTTGGGTAACAATTTGTAGTTTGATGGGTGTTTGGTAGTTATGTTGTATTTGTAAGTTCAGATGTTGAGTCATTTTTTAAAATTAGTTTTGTTAAATGTATTGTTAAAATAACATTAAACAAGTATGTTACTAAACAGCTAGACTCAAACATTGTGTAAAATATGTCTATATATCTGTTTTTCACTTTGTCATTTGTATTCGTGACTACTGATGTTTTTGCGACCTATGGTGTTGCTGTGAAGAAGGAAAAGTTAAATTAGTATCTTACTAGATAGCTACACTGAAACCTTATGTAAAATATGTCTATATATGTCTTTTACACTTTGCTAAAAACAACCGGTATTCGCAGTCTGTCCTTGGCAATGGCACTCATAGAATCATAGAGACATTACCTCTGCAATCATCAAGGACGTCCTTTCTGCATCACTCTGCACACGTGCCTCCTGGCATAGTACTAGTTGGGGGATGAAGTCCCCTTGGCTATTGAGGGTATTTGGGGGCCAAGTATCCCTCTTGTTACCTCCAGCAAGTTCCACACAGTCTGTTTACTAAGAGTTGTTCTCAGGCCACTCACCCATTCTGCACCACTTTGCAAACACGTCTCCTGGCACACTACTGGCTGGGGAATAAAGATGTCTTGGATGCTAAATGACTTTGGGGACCAAGAAGCCCTCCTGGTATTTTTACTAAGTCCTACTCAGTGGAATTTCTGAGAGCTGGTCAGAGCCCTGTACCCCTTTCCACACCATTCTGCAAAGACCGTTGCTACTTAAAAAACCATGGAAATTCATAGAAAAAAACAAAGGTTATATTTAAGTTATAGTTCGGTATTAGCATTTAAAAAACCTTAGAAATTCACTGAAAAAACCAAGGGTTAAAGGGACATTATAGTTAGGCTGACATTTCCCTCATACAAAACCAGATAAATTCAGCATATGCATATATTATATATATATATATATATATATATATATATATGAGCACGTTTTGAATGCCTAGTTCCAACTGCCGCTGCTCCTAAATGAAGGGCGCGTCGTCCGTGCGGATCAACCAGGCAAGATCCGTTAACATCTCCAAAAGTTCAAATCACCACAGTGAAAAGATGACGACGCCATGTCTTGCTGAATAACAAAATGTAATCTTCAGCTGCTGGACGCGTTTCGCCTGTCCTGCAGGCTTGTTCACCATATATATACATATATATATACACACACACACACACGTATATATACATGTATATATATATTATCTACTGGCGGTCGCCAGTAGATAGTTATAGTTAGGACCGTGTTTCCATAGGAAATCTGAAAATTCTGTTTTGAATAACTTTGGCACCGGTTGACGGATCCTCGTGAAATTTTCCAAACTAATGGGGCGCTCCGCTCAGCTCCTACCCTGGAAATCTCGTGATGATTCGTCAAGCAGGGGCTGAGAAAAAAGGGGGGTCCCAAAACGTGTTTTCCCCATGCATTTTCCCATAGGACCTTTAGTTGAAGGTACAGCCCGAACGGCTGAACAGAATTACTTGAACTTTGGCAAAGAGGTAGGCCTCAGGTCAGGGATGTGCCTTTTGCATATATGGTGTCAATCTGTTCAGTAGTTCCTGAGAAAATTGCAGTTAAAAGCACATAAATATCTATAGCCGCGCACCGTGCGCGAGCGTAATTCTGATTGGTGGATTCATGTCAGTCAACATTCGAATCGGTAGAAATCAGGAAGTGTCGGCCGCCATTTTGTGTGTGACAGTAAAAAAGACAGGTGGAGAACGTGAAAAGGGGGCAGGGTACAGAGTTCCTGACCCCCTAGCTTTTGTCAGGGGGTCCCTGAAGGACCATGAAGGGTGCAAAAAACTTTTTTTTTTTTTTTTAAATCGCGGGGTGCACGCACCGCCGCGAGGTGCGCACACGGTGCGTGCACGGCGGAAAAAAAATCATTAAAAAAATAGAATTAAAAATCAAATTTAAGTGTTTAGATGTTAGGTGGCTCTAAAAAGAGCTGTTGTGTTGATTGAGGGACGGAGGAACAAAAAAATGGCAAAAATTATAGGGTGCCACACGTGTGCTGCTGTATCTTGCTCTCTATTAGGGGAATGCTGGTGTCCCCATAAGAGAGAAGAGCATTGCACGCATTGCACCGTATATGCACCCTCTTAAACAGAGGGCATATATCTAGAGGAACAGAAGCAGGTGAAGCTGGCGCCGCAGATGAAGTGCTCGGCTGAGCTGCCGATGATGTGCCTGAGCTGCTGGAGGGTTTTCTCTAGCAGCTCGAGCATAAGCCACAGGATGTACATCTCTAACGTGCCTGATCATAGTGAAGATACTAAAAGAGTATTTCTTTTTAGGATCTCCTCTTGATAAGACACGATCACAAAGAGTGCAGGTGACTTTTGGAGCATTCACCTTCTTCTGCCCCTCTGGAAAAGTGAAATATTGCCATATAAAAGAGTTTTTCTGTTTCCTCTGTCTCTGTGGCACAAGGGTCTCCTGCTCACTCCCAGAAGATGACTGCTGCTCTGCCATTCTCAAGTACTGGAAAAGCTGCTCAGCTCCTTCTCCCAGGGAATCAGAAGTAATAATGAGGGGAGTGGGTGTGGTGTTGGAAGTTTCTGGAACTGAAACTACTATAAACCAATGAAAAGTGTTGTTTCTTAATCACATGACCTGAAACTACTATAAACCAATGAAAAATGTTGTTTCTAAATCACATGACTTGCCGTGCGCGCACGGAGCACGCACGCATGTGCATACGTGCACGGTGCATGCACGCATGCGTGTACGGAGCAATCGTGCATGCGCGTACGGAGCACGCGCGTACGGAGCACGCGCGCATGCGCGTACGGAGCACGCACGACGTACGCATGCACACGTGGAACACGTACGCATGCGCACACGGAGCACGTACGCATGCGTGCACCGTGCGCGCACCGTGCATGCGCCGTGCGCGCACGGTCAAAAACACTTTAAAAAAAAAAAAATTAAAAGGTGTATAAGTTTATAGAAGATATTAACTATGCTGTTCAACTCTATCCAAATAAAAAAATAAAAAAACTGAGCCATTCCATATTACAGGATAGAGTTAATCTATAACTATATATATAGGTAGCTTATTGTAAAATAAATATTTAAAAAATATAATAATACATTCTTAAATTAGCATTTAAAAAACCTTGCAAATTCACTGAAAAAACCGTAGGTTTCACACACGTTATAGTTAGGAATTAGCATTTAAAAAACCTTGCAAATTCACTGAAAAAACCATAGGTTTCACACATGTTATAGTTAGCTGGACATTTCACTCGTAAAAAACCAATGAAATTCCCCGTTATAGTTAGTTCAGCTAACTATAACTCGCGCGCCCGCAATCCACTGCTGATGACGTCACATATTACATCACTCATGACATGGTCAGTGACATCACTCATGACATCACTAATGACATCTCAAATGACATCACTGATGACGTCATCCATGTGATAAATTACCACATCTTCTCACACCCTAATATAACCTTTGATACACCGACTCAAAAGTTAAGAGTTCCATTCTCAAAACCATACATACTGCAATACCAATAACTACATACCCACTTATTAACTCTTAGGTCTACATACACCTCCACTCATTCACCTGTACAGTCACTCATAGTTACAGTCACTCCATACAAAACTATCATATGCATTTATACACCTATATAGACACTCACACACTACCAATCATCCATAGAGGTACTCTCACACCTACTCAGTCATGCAAATAATCACATTCCCATTTACTCACCTAAGCGGTTATACACACTCAAGTTCACCTACTCATAAAAATAGTATCACACTCTTACGCTCTTATATAATCATTGATACAAGCACACACTCATCCATACAGTCACTCTCACAATCACACACTCTCACATCTACCCACTTATATACTCTTACACGCATATATACTGCCTTTCACATATGTAGTTAGTCACAAATGTACCACTGAGATATACATTCAATCCCTAAAACACCCATACATACACTCACTCAACCATACAGTTCATCACAGATGCACTCTTAAAACCATGCACCCATAGAATCATCCACTCACACATTTATGCATAGAGTCACACACACCCTACCCACACAAACACTCAGGAACCCATACAGATACTGAGACAAGCAATCAATAATTCATATAGACACTTATATAGGTATTCACAAAACCATGCTTCCACTTATACACCAACATACAGACACATACAAACATTTACACAGTTTAGGCACTAGTCTGCAGTAAGATACATTTAATGACTCACTTATAGAGTCAGTTACGCACCACAGAAAATCATCCATTTACACACTTGTACACCCACTCATTCTTCAACAGGCCTTTCCCTATATATATTGAACATATTAAAATTGTTAAGAAACACATACTCAATGGATGATGTCATCAGCGATGTCATCAGTGAAGTCATTTGAGATGTCATGAGTGATGTCATGAGTGATGTCACTGACCATGTCTTGAGTGATGTAATATGTGACGTCATCAGCAGTGGATTGCGGGCGCGCGAGTTATAGTTAGCTGAACTAACTATAACGGGGGAATTTCATTGGTTTTTTATGAGTGAAATGTCCAGCTAACTATAACATGTGTGAAACCTATGGTTTTTTCAGTGAATTTGCAAGGTTTTTTAAATGCTAATTCCTAACTATAACGTGTGTGAAACCTATGGTTTTTTCAGCGAATATATATATATACCTATATATACAGAATCCTCGCCCTCGACAACTCCCTTCCACAGGAACAAACGAGAGTGGACCCAGGTTCAGTTCTATTTTTTTGTTTCTTTACTCCAAAAACAGCTCCGCCATTACGCGTTTCGGCAGTTCACCTGCCTTGATCACATGACAGTGTTACATGCTGTGGATGACTTTTTAATGTGACAGTGCCCAATGACAAATGCATAGACATAGAAAAAATCCCCGTATGTCAATTTGCAATGTACAAAATGCTTGCATAAATGCTCAGTATAAAAGGTTATGATTCAAATTTAAAATATACCACCTTTCAATGTTTATACCATTGCATGTACAAAATTGTTAATACTGATGTTGCATACTGGATGATCCAGGATCTTATGATCATGAAATTCTTAGCTTAAATGCTGATACATTGATAAATGTTCCAACTCTATGTCACATTGGTCAATTGAAACTTAAACGAGTGCCTAACAAATCCTCCTGCTCAAAGTGCTAACATATAAAGTGCAAGTGCTAAAACCAATTTAAAACTTATCTATGCTATATCACCAGAAACATCTATTTATGACCCAATATCTTATTCAATGAATTTCTGGTAATATAAATTAAAGTGCAAGTAGGCCTGCGCAAAATAGAGGGAAATGACTTTAACTACAAATAATTGATTTCATAGTTATCAATTCCAATTCCTAAGCAGTTGATTCCCACTATTGTAATAATGCATATATAAATATGCATATAAATAAATAAATACATATAAATATCAATAAATACAATTCAATTGCTTAAAATCGGATAAAAAATCTCACAAAAATGTCTAAATTTTGAATACTCCATATTTCATTGAGACAATGTACAGTGCATATTAGGTTTAAGAACAGAATAAATTATCTAAAACCCACATTGCAATAAAAACAATTAAACCAGATTCAGATTTGCTGCTTAGATCATGATTTGTCTTGTCTTGACAATGCTTTATGAGAGGGTGCTTTTGATAGTTGGAAACAATTGTTATGAATAAGTGTACAAATCCTCACTCGTATTGAGGCCCCCAGGATGCTTTGTATCGAGCTCAAGAATATAACGGGTCTCCAGGCGCCTCAGTTTTGATTCCCGGTTACCCTCTCTCTTCTGGGGTGGGACAGCATCAATAACATAATATGTCAAGTGTTTCAGATTGCTATCATGTTGCTAGGGTCATTGTTGTTAATAGCCCTTATATTCTGTAAAATTCTTTTATGAACAGCTAATTTAGTGCTACCCACGTATGCCAAATTGCAGCTGCATTCCAAAACATAGATAGCATGATCTGTTTGGCATGTTAAATGTTGATTTATGGCTTGTACCCTATCACTAAAAGCAGTGTGGTATGTGGTCTTATTAGAGCCATATCGGCAAGCCTTACAACTGGAATACTGGAAGAAACCTTTTCTAGCTACGAGCCACCCCCCTAGCTCTTGGTCTCCTGGGCTACTCTTCACCAATGCATTGGCCATTGAGGCTGTTTTTCTATAAGTTATAGCAGGATGTTTGGGGAGTAAGTCTCCAATTATTGGATCATCCAAAACTATAGGCCAATTGTGTCTTATGATGGCTTGTAGCTATTGCTCCTGTCTGGAATATGTCAGAATGAGTCTAGTTAGTTCCATAGATGTATCCACACCGTTAGTACTTATACCCTGAGATTTTGTGTTGTACTGCAAAAGATGTTCCCTAGTTCCCTTTCTAGATTTCATTATAGCGGCATCAATAGTTGGTGTTTTATAGCCCCTCTCCAAAAATCGCTTTTTGCTTTCCATCTGTTTGATTTCCAAATCTTTTTCCTCACTGCATATTCTACGTATATGAAGCACCACCCCGTAGGGGATGCTTTGTATCAAATGTGAAGGATGCACACTGGACGCATGTAACATTGTATTACCTGCCGTGTCCTTGTGATACAATGATGTGGTCAGAATATCATTAACTACATTAACTCGCACATCCAAGAATGTAATACTCTTGTCACTAATACTGGATGTAAAGTGCAGATTAACATCATTGACATTGATTAGTGCAATGAATTCCCTGGCTTCATTCTCTGTTCCGTGCCACACAATAAACAGATCGTCAATTAATCTTAGCCACAAAATAATATTCTCTTTGTAAATGTGTTCAAATTGTCTTTGGAGGACCAGCTCTTCCCACCAACCCATTAACAAACAGGCATAGCTGGGGGAGAAGCTGGCCCCCATCGCCACACCCTGTATCTGTTGGTACATTTGGCTTTTGAACATGAACAGGTTGTCTTCAAGATAGAAGGTCAGCATGTCGATTAACATTTTGTTATGCTGTACATATTTGAATGGTCTATTTGCCAGGAAATGCTCAACAGCTCTTAGCCCATCGTAATTTCTTATACAGGTATACAAAGAGGATACATCAAGAGCTATTAAACAATGCCCCTTATGCCAATGTATATCCTTGATTTTTCGAATGAAATCACTTGTGTCCTGTACATAAGATTTAAGATTATGGACTTGTTCTTGTAAAAAGAAGTCAATGTATCTCGACGTGTTCTCTAGTAGTCCATCACAAGCCGCAATGATGGGCCTTCTTGGTGTTCTGATGATGTTCTTGTGCACTTTGGGAATAAAATATATAGAAGGTATTGTTAGATGCTCTTTCTTTAAATATTTATATTCCTCAAGGCTCAAAAGACCCATACTTTTCCATGCCAATAGTTTAATGAAAAAGAGATCCTGAATGGCTTTGAATTTGTAAAGGGAGCTTTTACGGTAACAATCAGTATTATTCAGTTGGAAATAGGCCTCATTCAAATATTCCTGTAAAGGCCACAGTACAATATTCCCCCCCTTATCCGAATTACTGATTACCACATTTTTCTCCTTTTTGAGTTTTGCTATCAATTGTCCATATTTTCTTTCATGATTGGATATTGATGTTGATATTCAACTTCTTCACCTGTGCCACCACTTGTTCATTAAAAACGTCCAAAGACTCCCTTGGCATGATGGGGTACATTTAGATTTTACTTTGAAGGGGGTGTACGGTTTCGCACAGACCTCTAATCCCGATGGCGCCCAATTTGAGGAGCCCCTTTTATTCACTTCCTGTTTTGAAGCTTCATCTGTGGCCCTACCATGCTGCTCCAACTCATGCAAGTCCGACAGTATGCCATGATCTGCTGCTGTTAAATTGGAAGCATCTGAAATATAATTTATAGGTACCCTGCTCCCCACTTGCCTCGGCTGTGTCTGAAGTTGATGGAACTTTTAAAATTTTCGTATAAATTTGTAAATCTCTGCCCGGGTCTGAGTGCAATCAAAATTTTATTCTGGGTAATAAGAGAGTCCCAAAGAGAGCAATTGCTGTTCTGCCAAAGTTAAGTCCACTTTCGCCAGATTGATAATGGTGTTTTCATTAGGTTGCGCCATGGGGATCTGTGATTGTGATACTCCAACTACTTGTTCTTCCAGGCCCCCCACCCCCGAGCAGGTCACTTGTTGCTGGCGCTTTCTGGTCTCTGTTCATCGTCATTATATATATATATATATATATATATATATATATATATATATATATATGTATATATATATGTATATATATATATTACCTACTGGCGGTTGCCAGTGGGTCGTTATAGTTACAACCTAGTTTCCATAGGAAAAGCATTTCTTGATTTGCTAATAGCTTTGGCGTTGTTTGCCGCATCTTTATGAAGTTTTCCAAAAAGTTGCACTTTTTAGGTCAGCTCCTATCTTGAAAGTTTGGGGGTGATTCGTTGAGGGGGGGCTGAGAAAAAAGGGGGGTCCCAAAACATTTTTTCTCAATGATAATTTCCATCGGAAATTTTGTGATGAGCTACAGCCTGAACTGCTGAACAGAATTACCCCAAATTTGGCAGAAAGGTAGAGCTTGGTTCAGAAACCGACCTTTTTTTAAATGGTGTAAATCCGTTCCGTAGTTTTTGAGAAATTAAAAAAAAAAGAGTGAAAAATCAATTTCCCATAGGAAACTTTGTGCAAGGCTACAGCTGAAACTACTGAACGGAATTACCCCAAATTTGGCACAAAGGTAGTGCGTGGGTCAAAAAGCAACCTTTTTTTAAAATGGTGTAAATCCGTTCAGTAGTTGCTGAGAAATTAGAAAAATAAAAGTTTCGATATATGGGCGGAGCCTAAGTCCCGTGCACGAGCTTCACTGTGATTGGCTGCCAACACTCCAAACCAACGAGTGTTGGCAGCCATCTTGTGACTCGGTAGAAGCGAGTCAGTAGAAAACAGAGAAACAAAGGTAGAAAACAAGAGAACGGGGCAGAGTAGAAACACCCTGCCCCCTAGGCCTGGCCTGGTTAGGGGTACCAGAAGGACCCCCAGGGCTCCAAAATTATTCTTATTTTGTTTTTTTTTAAATTGGCGTAATTCGCGCTGGGCTCGCGGGTTCACGTGTTTTATTTTAATGAGACCCCAAGGTGGGTAGGTCCTGGGGCATTTCTTAAAAAAATATTAGCAGGGGCTCGCTGGGGCTGTGGGTGCCCGCTGAGGTCCCCGTAGTCTCGGGGCTTCACTCATGTTGGGAGGGGGGTTGCGCGTCCCCCCTCCTGGAGTTCTCCATCTGTTTATAACTTTGGCATCGTTTGACGATTCTTTACGAAATTTTCCAAAAAGTTTCTCTTTTTTGATCAGCTCCTATCTTGAAAGTTTAGGGGTGATTGGTCAAGGGTGGGCTGAGAAGAAAAGGGGGGGGGGGTGAAAACGTGTTTTATCAATGGATTTTCCATAAGAAACTTTAGACAAGGCTATAGGTCAAACTGCTGAACAGAATTACGCCAAATTTGGCAGGGAGAAAGGTCTTGGTCCAGAAAGCGAGGTTTTGTTGAAATGGTTTCTGAGATATTCGTTTTTGAGATCTTAAAGGGAAAAAATATATATATATCTGGTCGGTGCCTTACTCCAGATCACGAGCTTGCCTCTGAATGGCTGCTAACTCTTCAAAGCAGGAAGTATCCTCTGATTGGCTGCTAACACTTGAAACGAGGAAGTGTTAGCAGCCATCTTGTGCCTCGCTTCTAGTGAAAATATAAAAGAAAGGTTCCGGGGGCAATTTAATATAGCGGAGCTCTGTGTAATGATGATTTGGACACCGTGAAAGGTTTAAGATTTATTAACAATAAAGGAGAAACAGGTGAGTGCCAGGCAGCACGACTTCCACTCCAGGATACTAGTAGGAAGATAACCCTTTCACGCTACCTGTGCCCAACATCACCACTTCGGAGGTATGCCTTTAGAAGCCAGTCCGTCGGCTAGCAGCTGTCTACCTTTGCAAGCTAGTACGCTGCTGTGCCTGTACCTCTGTGAGCTACTATGCTGCTATTCCTTTGGGAGTGGACAGCTCATAGTTCTGCCTCTGTGAGTCGAGCGGACTGGCCACAGTTGTCCCTCTGCGAGCCTGGGTACGAACTGTTCATAAGTCTTACTATATGAGCATTGAAAAGCTATTTTGTGATTCAGTCCGTCAGCTGGCATCTGTCCAAGGCATTTCTGAAAACATACCGGAGCTCTGTTTGTGAGAGATACCCCTTTCACGCTGCCTCTCCCCATCAGCAGGTAACGCACCCTCTTCCCACATCACTAGCATACCGTCAACAACCTTCTTGGGCCTGCAAGGCTCCCTCTGCGAACCACTGGTGGGCTCGCAGCTCTTCCGGTGCGACTTCTCGGGCCCCCACTTTTACGAGCCAGGCCGTCGGTTTGCAGGTCTCTGAGAAGAGATGCAATGGAGGCAACGATGATGCAGGTCAGACACCCAACAGTACTCGACATCCCCCAGCAGCAGCTGCTTGTCCACCATCCCCGCTCACCCCCACAAACAAATGTGACAGGAACATTTTTAAATGTGGAGCCTAACAAATCGGCTGGTGTTGCAGTTTTAATAAAAAAGATGCTTGTGAGGTTGGACAAATAAGAATCTTAGTCATGTATGGAATAACATATAAAACAACAACAAATAAAACTATGTGTGTAAAATATTTTATTAAAAGAAAACAACAACAAATAAAACTATGTACTGCCATGGCATATCATCCCTCGACAATTTGTGAATCACAGCCTACAAGAGAAAAAGAAAAATAAGATGGTGCCTTATGCGTCCAGCAAAGGAGAGAGAAAGAGAGGGAGATACAAGGAAGATAGAAAGAGAGAAACAGTGTGAGAGAGAGGAAGAGAGAGAAAGAGTGAGAGAGGGAGGAAGAGAGAGCGAAAGAGAAAGAGAGAGAGGAACACAGAAAGAAAGAGGAAGACAGAGAGGAAGACAGAGAAAGAGATGAAGAGTGAGAGAGAGAATGAGAGATACAAGGAAGAGAGAAACAGTGTGAGAGAGAAGAGAGAGAGAGAAAGAGAGAGAGAGAAAGAGAGGAGAGAGAGAGAAAGAGTGAGAGAGAGAAAGAGTGAAACAGTTTGAGAGAGAGGAAGAGACAGAGAGGGAGAAAGAGTGAGAGCGAGGAAGAGAGAGTGACAAAGAGTGAGAGAGGAAGTGAGAAATATTAAGAAAGAAAGAAAGAGTGAGATACAAGAGAGAAAGAAGCAGTGTGAGAGAGAAAAAGAGACAAACAGTGTGAGAGAGAGGAAGAGAGAGAGAGAGGAAGTGAGAGAAAGAAAGAATGAGAGAGAGAGGGAGAAAGAGAGAAAGTGTGAGAAACGAAGAGATGGAGAGGGAGTGTTGACACTGGAGAAAATCTTTGCAGCTCACCTTTGTGTCACCGTTGTGTCTCCAACCACGTGCCGGGACATACTGCACCCTCAAGTTTAGTTATCTGAAAGATAGTAAAGAATTAGTAATTGCAGACTATATACAATTGCACACGCGTAATTCTCTGTTTTGGTTCTGCGCACCCAGGCTGCTGCATCCCATCCACTTCCACTGCCCAGAGGTGTCTAACAGGCACTGCCTACCAAGGGTCATATTATCAAGAACGGCGATAACACTATCACCGCTTTAGCAGCAGGAAACTGACGCAAAAGCGGTAATAAGGGGCTTGATAATATGCCCTTGTGAATTCCCATAGAAGCCCAGCTTTGATGTCCTTCACACCAGAACCTGGGCTTCTATGGGAATTCTCATGGGCATATTATCAAGCCACTTATCGGCGCTTTAGCAGCAGTTTCTTGCCGCTAAAGCGGTGATAATTGTTACAACAATAATGTTATCGCCGTTCTTGATATTATGGTCCCCAGTCTGCTGTTGCCCATACACTTGCGCTGCCCAGAGGTGTATAACCGTCGCTGCGCACCGAGGCTGCTGCACCCCATGCACTCCCACTATCCGAAGCTACCGCTGCGCATACAAGCTGCTGCACCCCATCCACTCCCACTGGCCGGAGGTGAGTGCCTGCTGCTGCGCAAACAAGCCTCTCTGCTCACCTTCTGCCACCGGCGTGTGTCGAAGAGAGTCGACCACGTGCCGAAGGAACCTCTCAGACTCAGTATACGCGGTCAACTGAGCTCACAATTCAGAATGGGTGTTGATTGCCAGGATGGCCATGCATCATCGCAGGTTCTACACGTGTTCAGCTCTGGTGGTGTTGGTGGGACGTCAATTTATGAATCAGAGTCTGTTAGATAAAAAGCAAGGTAAGATTGTGCGTCATGAATCCATCAAAGGAGAGAGAGAGAGAGAGAGAGAGAGAGAGAAAGAGTGAGAGAGTGACACTGGAGAATATCTTCGCAGCTCACCTTTGTGTCACCAGTGTGTCTCTAACTACGTGCCGGGACATAGTGCACCCTCAAGCTCCCACATCTGAAAGATAGTACAGAATTAGTAATTGTAGGAAAGACCAGTATGCAGGAATGAAAAGACAGAGACAGTAATTCTCTTGATGTGGTTAAATCCTCAGAACATATTTTGTAAGCATCCTGTATAAAGCAAGAATGACTGAACCCTAGTTAACTTCTACATCCCAACATTCTCACCTTCAAAACATAACATTCCCAAAGCGACGCGAGGCAGCCACGAGCTGTGAGAGGAATGTCACACTCGTGTCTGCATGTTTCGATGCTCCCAACACACCTTACTTCTTTAAAAAAAAAACAGAGAAAGGAAAGTTCGTCAATATTTGATGGTAAATTTAAGGGTACAAAGTATGAAAAAAGAAATACTCAACTACTCTACCACAGATGTGGGAGCGATGGACATTTGTCCGACTGTAAAAACTGTCCTGCTATTGGAAAACGTGTTCAAAATGCAATAAGAAAGGGTAATGGCAAGGTATATACGACTGCGTATGCCTAAATTGCTGTGCAGCCTTTCTGCATCCAGGCTGCTGCACCCCATGCACTCCCGCCACCCAGAGGCATCTGCCCGCCGCTGTGCACCCAGGCCTCACTGCTCACCTTTTCGCGGTCACAGCACCCTCCACATCATGCTGCTCCATTCTGGAAGGTAATAGGTCTCACATTGAGTACTGAGTCTTGATATGGCCATGGCAGAGGACATACTAGTGCACCTATCATCATCGCAGGTTGTACACCCGCTCAGTGCTTGCGGTGCTGCTAACTCAGTGAGAAGTGAGGCCATGTATTCTAAACTCTAAAATGGCTTAGTGCATGTGCGCCTGGACTTTTATATTAGCAGGGTCACGTGTCCTGTGATGCCTGTGCTGGATGGGTGTGGTGTGGGTGTATACCAGCCGTGAGGGAGTGGCTGTGGCATCAGTGTTGCAAGATTGGGCTAGATCACGCACAATTGAGCTATATTTTTCCAGTTGTGTGGTAAAATTTTGGTTTGTGCTAGCTGCCAGATTAAAAATATATACACAACGCTCCAGCAAAGTAGTATGTTAAAGCACTTTATTAGACATATATTTACTTGGCATACTGCTGCAACATCAATTCCAATGCATTCACCGCCTCCTTGACACTGTCCCTGCCTCTCCTTCCCTAAAGTAGCAATATTGGGCTAGTTTGGGCTACTTTTTAGTTGGCTTTGGGCTATAGAAAGCTTCACTAAAATGGTTTAGTGCACGTGCGCCTGGTCTTTTATATTAGCAGGGTCACGTGTCCTGTGACGCCTATGCTGGATGGGTGTGGTGTGGGTGTATACCAGCCATGAGGGAGTGGCTGTGGCAATGTGTCCATTTTAGAGTGCTACCGTCACCCGGGTTGCAAAACCAAAGTGTCACTCTGTGAACCAAGTCCCACAATATGGCCAACATGGAAGGTACGGGGAATTACTGACCCTATATTCATCCATAGTTTCATTCAAGAAAGATGGTGGACATGAGACATCTGTGTGGATATGATTGTTTATTGCACATTCAGTGGAGTGTTGCAGCTGTAGCAATACAGGGCCATGGAAAGTTGAAGTTTCAGTTTTTGGCACATGGAGGGCAGCCAATTAGAGACAAGCTCGTTGTCGGAGTTAGGCTGCACCAACATATGTACTTATACAATCACTGCGATGATCCTCACACACTTATAAATTCACTATACACTCTGATGCAGTCTCTATGTACGTACTTGTACAATGACTGAGACAAAGTTACATAACTAAAGTTTTCCCCCACTGTCAAAGGTAAGATGGTTGCATGCGCTGTTCAGAGCACTATGTAATGTGGCAGGGCCTAGGGGCAGCATGTTGCATACATAATGAACACACGAACACAAATAGATAGTGGAACTGGGTATTGGCACGTGCGCTTGACTCCTTTTTATTACCAGGGTCACATGTCCAGTGACGTCTGTGGTGGATGCGTGTGGGGTGATTGTAGGTCAACCCTCCGGGAATGGTTGGTGCAGGCAACAAGTACAACAGTAATCATTGGATCAGACACAGAGATTCAATAATAAAGGGTCCATGACTTGTGCTGCACTAAGGTAGGGGCACCAGATGTGAAATAACACACAAAAGATTCTATCATAAAGGGTCCATGACTTGTGGTGCACTGAGGTAGGGGCAGAAGATCTGAAATCATACACCAAACATTCTATCATAAAGGGTCCATGAGTTGTGGTGCACTGAGGTAGGGGCATCAGAAGCATTCAACGTGTGCGCAGCCAGCGATGATGCGTGGTGCAGGCCGGCCACAGTAGGAGCAATGTCTCTTGCCTACTGGACTGCGTCATCTGCAATCGCCACTCCATCTAAATTGTGATGCCTGCTGTCCGAAGTGTAGATCAAAGGCAGTAGTCTGTATAGACATAAGTCTGCGGTGCTGTGCCGCTGTGTTCGCAGGGGGCCTGTGTTGAGGAGGCCCGCGGTCATGGCAGAAGCCACGTGGCAGGGTGAGAGCCGCTGCTCTGGCAGACGCGTTGGCCTTCACACAAGTGAACCACACCCAGAGTCCCGGCCTATTTATTCACACTTCTATGCTGGCGTGGCGTATGTTGGACCAGCCCACTGCGCTTCCGCTTACAGGGGACGATGATACAGGTACATGACCGAGATCTTCCTCACTGCCTGAGGTAACATGGTTGCGTCCACTGTCCACAACACTACAAGCACCAGCAGTATATGTACACATGGAGAGGTTTATGATCTGTATAGTAAGGTCTGTCTAGCACCTCACCGCTACACTTGGTATTGTGGGCATTATTATTATTGATGGATGAGTTGCGTCCTTCACACATATTTGCTTGCCGTATCTGGCAACATTGAAGTATTGTGTGGCTGACGGACCATGCCGTTTTTGGAAGGTTCACTGTCCTGTTCTGCGCTGCCTCGGTGGTAGTAGGGACGGGGGTGGTCCAGGGGCGACATCCTGAGGCTGGTGGCAGTGAGTGTTGTGGCCTTCATGGGTGTTTGAGCTGCGTGATCAGTAACTCTATGACATATGTTGCGCTTCAGATGTGATTCTGGGCTGCGATCCCTTTCACATTGTAGGTAGTCATCCTGGATTACACCAGTAAAATGCAGATGTTAGATACCTGCTGCAAACGTGGCTTATTCCCTGCTTTTGGATCGCACCCCAGATTTGGCTGCTCGTTGAAAATAGCGGGAAGTGGTGCTTTTGTGTTAATTTTTGCATGGGGATGTCTACTCTGTATAATATTACCATTAGTTGTTGTTCTCATTTATGACAATTTTTCTTTATTTTTTTTGAAGCTATTGCTGGAAAACTGGGGATATTGGCTGTTTTCACTAAGTTAACAATGAAGTGAGAATTTAAAATCACTGAAAAAACTATAGGTTTAAAGAAGAAAACAATTAGAAAGTAGCATTTAAAAAACCTTTGAAATTCACTGAAAAAACCATACGTTTCAGGGATGTTATAGTTACAAATTAGCATTTTAAAAACCTTTGAAATTCACTGACAAAAACATACGTTTCAGGGATGTTATAGTTACAAATTAGCATTTAAAAAACCTTTGAAATTCACTGAAAAAAAACATAGGTTTCAGGGATGTTATAGTTACAAATTATCATTTGAAAAACCTTTGAAATTCACTGAAAAAGACCATAGGTTTCAGGGACGTTATAGTTACAAATTAGCATTTAAAAAACCTTAGAAATTCACTAAAAAAAACCATAGGTTTCAGGGACGTTATAGTTAGTTGCACATTTCACTCGTACAAAACCATAGAAATTCAGCCGTTATAGTTAGTCGAGCTTACTATAACTCGCGCCCCGCAATGCACTGCTGATGACGTCACATATTACATCACTCATGACATGGTCAGTGACATCACTGATGACATCTCAAATGACATTAGTGATGACATCACTGATGACATCATCCAAGTGGTAATATGATGCACCTCTTCACACCCTACTATAACCTTTGATACACCCACTCTAAAATTCGGACTACCATTTTCTAAACCATAGACAAATCAAAAGCAGTTACTATATACTCACTTATACACACACATTCATTCATTCACCCATACAGTAACTCATACTTGCAGTCACTCATCAATATAGCACTATTTTATGTACTCATACACCTATACAAACACTCATACACCGTCATTCATCCATAGTTATTGACACACGTAGCTAGTCATGTAAAGAATCTATAACACTGACATTCAAAACAAATGTGAGCTGCCAGATGCAGTCCCATAAACATGTATCTGTGACACAAAGTGAGAGACGCCAGACACAACCTCCTGTCACCAAGTACATCCTTCAAAGTATAAATGTGAGGAAATAGTTAAACAATTTGAGATATGTTGTTGTGCACTACGTGGTCAGTTATCTGAAAATGATTTGTGCTAATTAAATGTGGTGCTGAGCCACATGGGTCAGACAAGGGCTAGGGGATGGCAAGGGGTAACTACATAATACTATTTATTCAAAAAAAGGCAACAGCTCTAATATATGAAAACAGTTACAATCCTAGTTATTATTGGTCCTAGTTAATGTGAATAGCACTGGAAATGGGTGCTGGCTTTTCTTCTTCTTTTATTTATTTATTTATTTTTAATCCAAGCAAGCTCTGCTGTGCTGATGGGGGGGGGGGGTATTCCTGTATGACAGATATGCACACAGGAAAGAAGGCAGCACTAAACAATATACCTGTAACAATTGTGGCGCTCAAAACTCTAAATCAACAAAACACAAAACTTTAAATCAGAAATCACTACAGTTATCAGTGGCAGATCAATACATGTGGGAGTACAAAAAGCATTTACATTCCTCCCTAGTTATTGAATCTCACTAACAAACCAATCCTCTGCATTTGGCAGTGATCTTCTATTACAATGTAACCCCTAGCTAGCGGGCCTTACCCTAATAGGATCCGTATAGGACAGTCAACATCAACTTAACAAAACCGTTATGTTCTTATACATTCAATACACATCTGCAGATCATTACACATATTATCAAAAAAAGACAAATAGTAAATAACTGTGCACGTAAATAATATGGCCTCACTAAAATCAGTTTCTGTGCCAGCCAGTGACCCTTACTGCAGTGCCCATATAAGCACTAACCACAAAAAAAGTGCTACTGTTACACTTAATAAACCTCTGTATGCATCAACAAACACTACCCGAAATCATACAGTCCCAAAATTCTACATGTGTTTCAGGAAAAAAGCAATTCAGGCACATTTAGTGTTTCTATTTTCAAACAATGACTGCATACTTTGCCCACTGAAGGACAAAAATACATGTGCTTCCTATATTACAATGGCGCACACACAAAAGGGAAACTGACACAAAACACAAAAATACCCAAAAATATTTAATCATAACATCCAATAAACCGTCCCGGGAAACCTCTTATAATCCACATCAATCAGGCGATATCCGTTAACCTGTTAGCTAGGCAGGCACGAAAAATCCAGCCTCTTCCCCACTTGTACTGACGTAGGGGGGCCTCCAATGCATTCAATCAGAGGAGCACCATACTATTGCTGAAAGATTACGATAGTAAATCGAACCTCTCCTTCCCTCTACCAGGCCGACCCCTTGACCCCCTGGTAAAGAGGCCCTCTCTATTCCACTATATGCAGAGAGGCACTATAGCAAGCTATACCAAAAAAAATTATAATATCTCTGAAAAGACTGCAGACATAAACAGTCTCTCCCTTATTTTTTTTTTGTCTTTCTTCCTATGTCTGTTTTCCACACAAAATATAATATACCAAAAATGGAGCTAAGTGAGCCCATGAAAGACGCAAGACGCAGCCTTTTCCTTCGGGCACTCAAGGCACAACAATAGCACACATCTATATATAGCAAAAAAGAAACACATAAATCAGCTAGCTTCCTAACCATACTCTCCAGCTCAGCCGCACACACAAGCCTCCCCAGTTAAAGAATGTCCTTAGCGAGACCAACCAGACAGGAAAGAAACACTGAGAGAGGGAGTAAAACACAGAGGTCCTCACAAGCGCTCCTTTCATAAACCGTCACCAAAAAGTCTCTCACGTCAGGTAGCATAATACTCACCCGAGTGCCTGTACTCAGAGGCTTCGGCCAGAAAGGAGTCACGAGTGCCCAGTCTGCGTCCCCTCGAACCCAGCCGTTTCTGCCCCCGTCTGCTGGCACTGCTACTCTGAGTCACGGCACCAAAATGTTGGAGGGAAGATTTATTACGGGTCAAGAGGGCAGGGGGCTGTGCACAGAGCCCTGGGAGCCCTCACTGAGTGAGCTAGGGAGAGAGTTAGGGACAAAAGGGGCACCTTAATTTGAGCCGGGGTGCCTAGGAACGCTTGCTCCAAAAATGAATAAAACAGACATGTGAGACATGGAATTGGAGGCAGAATACAATGGCAGTTTAATGAGAAGATGCAGCTTCAAAGAAACCGCAGAATAGAGGCATAAAGTACAAAATACAGAATCCAGATAATCATACAGCTGTCATGATATTCTCTGTATCTCAATGAATGTACTGTCAGAGAGAGAGAGAGAACACATCTATAAATGCATCATGAGAAACAAGTTACACCAAAGAAAATATTACCTAGGAACACTCACGTTTACTCTTAGAGCAAGCATTCCTGCAATTACAATGCAAACAGTTTAAATGCAACATGCACCATGACGTTTCATATAGGTAAAACAAAACAAGATACTGCAAGCAAAGCAGAGCAAGGCATTTTAAGCAAAGGACGACAAGAGCTCCTAGCTCTTGGGGAAAACCTGCACAGCCTGTTACCTACATATAGACGGCGAGGTAGTCCGCCGATGACTGTGTGGGCTTCCCTTTTATATCGTTATTAGGCTATGAGAGGCGCCTACAATAACTTCATCTTACGCCACTTCTACCTACGTCAGGCTACCCAAAAAAGCTTTGTCTGCAATATTTACCAGACATCTCGTCATTTACCCACTTAATGCTGACCGTAAACTAGGTGAAAAGGTCAGTTTCTCAGGCCAATCGCTTGTCGTAAGTTGCAAATGCAAGCAGAAAATAAGTGGATATTGTACGGGAATTCGATATATACGTGTATAAATCTCCTCTGTTCTCTAACTTGACACGTCTGCGGTTGCCACTTCCTTAAAAGCATGCACCAGCCCAGGAAGCATGTACCAGTCCAGGATGCAGCCTACTGTATGTCGACAGCTTCAGGGGGATGTTGAACTCTGATACAGTGAACTGAGCACTCGGGTAGGGTGGGGGCTACTAGTTTGGAGCAGAAGGCCTCGCAGAAAGAGAAGCTGAATATGATTTGGGTCAGACCTGCCTTCACACTGCTATACAGTGAAATGGCAGAACTATGGTCAATTTAACAAAGAGGCCTACATATTGAACAGAAGGGCCTACACAGGGGTTTTATGCTGGCTGAGTGGTAAGGATGTCCCAGGGTATTTGTCATATAGTAACACAGGACAGAACGGGCCTGGGGCCCCCCATGATACAAAATCTACCCTCTCTCACACCTATACTGTTATACATTCAGTATCTCACCTATTCATACAAATAGTAAGATATACTAACTCTCTTATACAATCACTGACACAAGCAAACACTCATTTATACAGCCACTCTCACAATTACTCACTATCACAGAGTTATTTATATACTCCAACGCTCACATATACTGCCTTTCACATATGTAGTTACTCACACATATACCATTGAGATATACATTCACTCTCCAACACAGTGATACACACACACTCACCGAAACAGCTATTTCCACATGCACTATTGAACCCATACACCTAGTAAATTAGCCAGTCACACCTGTTGGCAGAAAGTTACACACCGCCCACCCACCTACACACACAAACACTGAGCCACCCATACTAATGCTTATGCTACCAATAAGTAAGCCATATAGACAGTCATGTACCTAATCATTAACATATGCAGCAGCTTATACAACTGAGAGACTGATACAGATATTCACACAGTTTAGTCACTAACCCATGCATTCAGTAAGAGACATTTAATCACAAACTTATACAGTCAGTCACACACCTACTAAATCCTCCACCCAGATACTTATACGCCAACTCATTCTTCAATACACCTTGGCTTTAACATACATAAAATATATTTAAAGTTTACAAAAACACAAATTCACTGGATGATGTCATCAGTGATGTGATTTGAGATGTCATCAGTGATGTCACTGACCATGTCATGAGTGATGTAATATGTGACATCATCAACAGTGCATTGCGGGGCGCGAGTTATAGTTAGGTCTACTAACTATAACGGCCGAATTTCTATGGTTTTGTACGAGTGAAATGTGCAACTAACCATTACGTCCCTGAAACCTATGTTTTTTCAGTGAATTTCGGAGGTTTTTTAAATGCTAATTTGTAACTATAACGTCCCTGAAACCTATGGTTTTTTCAGTGAATATATATATATATAAAAATATACATATATATATGTCTATATATATATATATATACATTCACTGAAAAAACCATAGGTTTCACACATGTTATAGTTAGCGGAAATTTTACTGATAAAAAACCAATGAAATTCCCCCGTTATAGTTAGTGCAGGCAACTATAACTCACGCGACCGCAATCCTCTGCTGATGCTAATACTGTATTTAGACACTTATTTGCCCATGTCTTCTTTCATACATTTTTAGCTATACATATATTACAAATATTTTTTTTTCATAAAGACACATATGTCATCAGCAGAAGATTGCGGTCGCGTGAGTTATAGTTGCCTGCACTAACTATAACGGGGGAATTTCATTGGTTTTTTATCAGTAAAATTTCCGCTAACTATAACATGTGTGAAACCTATGGTTTTTTCAGTGAATTTGCAAGGTTTTTTAAATGCTAATTCCTAACTATAACGTGTGTGAAACCTCTGGTTTTTTCAGTGAATTTGTACGGTTTTTTAAATGCTAAGTTACTTTACGCCATTCGTGACGTGCGCGCCCACTTAACGCAGTTCGTTCCGTGCGCGCACGGTGCGCTTCGCGCACCGTGCGCGCACAGTGAGCACGCGGTGCGCTTCGCGCACCGCGCGCCCACTTTACGCAGTTAGTGCCGTGCACGCACGGTGGGCCCACGTTACGCTAGATGGGCTATGTACGCACGATGCGCTTCGCGCACCGTGCGCACATGGAGGACATATGATGCACTTCGTTTTGAAAGGTAATATTTTAATTTTTCGTATATGTTGTAAGCCTTGCACAAATGGTGCCCTTCCGGCACCATTTGCACACGGGGTGGAGAGAGTGTGGATAATTTTTTTTTTTATTATTATTTTTTTAAATATTTTAGTTTAACTCATCTGTATTAAGCCATGCACAATTGGGGAACTTCGGGCACCAATTGTACACGGGGTTGGGAAGAGTGTGGATTATTTTTTTTATAATTTTTTACCGTACGCGTACGGTAAGCGTAATCGGCGAAATTAGCGAAAAAATAAAAATTCCGTTATTGGCCTTGGGGGATCTTTGGGGACTCCCTCAACATTCCGATGTGTGTGGGAGCTGTCTAAACAGCCCCTTTATATGTTTTTGTGCTTTATATTTTAAACATCACTCTCAGTGCGAGAGAGAAAATGGCAGCCGCCGCTTCCTGGTTTCGGCCGATTCGAATGTTTACTAAGATCTAAGAGCCAATCAGAATCGCGCTCGCGCACGCCACCGTACGCGTACGGTAAGCGTACCGTAAGCGCACCGTAAGCTGGCTCAGATATATATATTGATTTAAAGGCTATTTTCTCAGAATCTACTGAACAGATTTACACCAAACCTACAAAAGGCACTTCCTTGACCTGAGGACTACCTCTCTGCCAAATTTCTAGTAATTCTGTTCAGCCGTTCGGGCTGTAGCCCGGTCTAAAGGTCCTATGGAAAAATGCATGGGAAAAACGCGTTTTGGGACCCCCTTTTATCTCAGCCCCCGCTTGACGAATCCCCCCGAGACTTTCAGGGAAGGAGCGGAGCGTAGCGCCCCAACTATTTTGAAAAATTCGCGAGGATTCGTCGACCGGCGCCAAAGTTATTCAAAATAGAATGTTGCGGATTTCCTATGGAAACGTGGTCCTAACTATAACTACCTACTGGCGACCGCCAGTAGGTAATATATATATACACTGAAAAAAACATAGGTTTCAGGGATGCTATAGTTACAAATTAGCATTTAAAAAACCTCAGAAATTCACATTTCACTCGTACAAAACCATAGAAATATGTATATATATATGGTTATATATATATATATATATATATATATATATATATATATATATATATATATATATATATATATATATATATATATATTATCTACTGGCGGTCGCCAGTAGATAGTTATAGTTACAACCTAGTTTCCATAGGAAATCTGAAAATTCGATTTTGAATAACTTTGGCGCCGGTTGACGAATCCTTGCGAACTTTTCAAAACAAATGGGGCGCTCCGTTCAGCTCCTACCCTGAAAGTCTCGGGGTGATCAAAATGCGATGCAGCGGGCGCAACGAAATTCGTTTTATTTATTTAAATGTGTACTTACCTCGGTTCATCCATATTCCGGTGTTTACATTTCCCCACCCTGCCCCTCCCCCGCCCCGCCTCACTGCCCCACCGAACTCCCTCCACGGACCGCTACTGATATATATATAATTTCTCTGGTTTTGTATGAGTGAAATGTCAGCCTAATACATATTCACTGAAAAAAACAAAGGTTACAGGGCTGTTATAGTTAGGAAATAGATTTTTTTTAAATTAGAAATTCACTGGAAAAAAAACCAAAGGTTACAGGGACGTTATAGTTAGGATACAGAATTTAAAAAAGTAGACATTCCCTGATGAAAACAAAGGTTAAAGTAACGTCATAGTTAGGTTTGATAGAAGAATCTGTTATTTTACAACAAAAAATCCTTTTGAAATTGACTGGAAAAAAAATGGTTAAATAAACTTTATAGTTAGGCGAATGTGTCATTAACATTTTGAACAAAAACAAAGTACAGAAATTAACCAGTTATAGTTTTTAGTTTTTTAAAAGATCTTTATTTATTACAATGCCAGATTACATCTAACAGCGTGCAGAGGAGCCCAAGCTGCACAGCAACAGGATAACACATAGGATACATTCATATTCCCAACCCAACCCATTAACAGTCGGTAGACTGTGCATAGCAGTATAGCATATTTCCAACACAATTTAAGTTAGTTAAGACTAATTGATCTTACAAAACCATATAATATAATTAGCCAAGATATCCACAACCGATTATGACAAGTCCAGATGTTAAAACAGGTATGTAGTCAGTGGTGACCAAAAGTCTTTAGGCCTGGAAGACATTGGCAGCTCCTCAGCATATGCCTCCATTTGTTCTTTACAGTACACAAGATCCCTGATCCACTTTACCAAGGTGGGCACAGTTCTGCCACCCCAATGCATTGAGACAGCCCATTTAGCAAACAAAGTAGAAGTAGCAACGATATGTCTATTGCATGGCTTAACCTTCTTCAGCAGCCCCAGCAGACAGAGCTCTGGCGTACATTCAAACATATCCAGCGTCATATCAGTTAGTACCTTCATGACACGCTGCCAAAAATTGTGTATAGCGGCACATCCCCACGCCAGGTGTATAAAAATAGCCCCGTCATGCCTACATCTAACACATCTCGCATCCCCCCGCAATCCAAATTTCATTAGTTGCGCAGGGGGTATAATACAGCTGATGCAGGTATTTAAAGTATATAATGCAGAGATTGCAATTGGCCGTTAGGCGCCCAGTCAGGGTACAGCATGTCCCCCAGTCTTCCCAGGGCATAGGGACAACCAGTTCATTATTCCATTTGTTGGGAGAGGAGGAGCCAGACCTGTCATTTTCCCTTTGGGATGCATTGTATAATCTAGTGATCAGCCCCTCACTTTTCCCCCGTTGAAACCACTGGTAGTGATTTCAGCATTTTGGGCTCTAGAAGGAATTCAGGGTATAGGGTACTCACAACCAAGTGAAATATAGTGTACGTAAAACCGTTCATTGCCTTATATGTTTGCCCGGCTAACAAGTAATCCAGGGATAAGAACGACCTATTCAAATAGATATCCTCGAGCTTAGTAACTCCCACATTTTGCAGGACGCTCAAGGCCCCACGCTCCTGCGCTGCAGAAATGCCCGGGTGCGCAGCGATCAGCATGTCTGGTGCATACATATAGTCCCTCCCCACCCGAGCAGCCAGCGCCCTCCATGACCAGACGGTGCTCCTGACTGGATTGATCTCCTTCCTGGTGCCCCCGTCACCACCATGTAGGATCATAGTTGCTAATGGAGTTGGAAAGGCAGTGTCCGCCTCCACAGCTAAGTGTGGCTGATAGTGCTGAGGAAAATGCCAAGAGATTGCAAATTGCGCCTGCGTGCACAAGTAATACAGACACAAATCAGGCGTCTCAAAGCCCCCCTGATCAAACGGAAGCACTAACCAGTTATAGTTAGCAAAGCTAACTATAACATGCGACTGTCATTCACTGCATATGACCTTACATATGATATCACTCATGACATGTTCTATGACATCTCAAATGGCATTATTGATGACATCACTGATGACATCATCCAAGCTTCGTTTTCATGCATATTGGTCTATATATTCCTATGGCAGTAAAGGCCTGATTGTAAGTACAAAATAGCTCAGGAGAATATCAGCCATCATTACTGCCATCATAGACACAACTTTGTAGGTGTAGAGACCATGCATTATGTGCAACATTGACCTTATACCATACACTTTACAGATAGCATAGTTCACATTAAAAATCAACAACAGATATATAGGAAACACTCATTGAGTGCTGTGTTCTATCTGTATACAGCTGTTTAGAGAAAGCCAAGTTTCTAAAAATATGAATGTCAATTCCCAAACAAATGACCTACTACAGACAGCTTTTATCTGTATCAAACATCTGAAACTCACAGAACCTACTTTCAGAAATGAAGTTGATATCAGTAAAGAACTGGGCACTTCCTTTTCTAGTGATCTTTGAGTGGGTTATTCATTAATGAAACATTGTTTGGAGTTCCTCTGCTGTCCCTGGACGTGTCTTATGGAGATTCTGTTTAGCAGAAAACAGTTACCACGCTAGATTGCTGAGTAGTTTGTGTCTGTGTCGAAGTCCAACTGTATTTGCTAGTTCAAGTTGGCGCATTGAACTAAGGGGCATATGTACAAGACCCTATTGCCGCGGGAACGTCCATTTTTAGGACGTGCCTGTAGCGATAGGGGCTTCGCCTTATTTACAAGGCAGCGTTAAACCACTTAACGTGGCTTAACGCTGCCTTGTAAATAAGGCCCCCTTTCATGCTATGCTTACCGTGATAGGGGAGGGCAATCGGTGTTGCTGTGGGTCGCAACACCCATTGATTCTGACGCTGCCTCCTATTTACAAGGGAGGTGTAAATAGGAGGCAGCGCCAGAATTCAGACTATGGAAAACCTGGTCTTAAACTGGCGCAACAAGGAGAAATGTTTCATTTCTCCCCGTATTTGCTGTTTTCATGTGTGCTGCATTGTGCAGCACACATGAAAACAGCAAAAGGCCGATGACTGTTTATGTCCAGGAAGGTCCCCCTTCCTGCACATAAACAAAACTTTTTTTTCAATGACGTTTTGCGACTTCTGTGTGTGCTGCATTAAGCAGCACACATAGAAGTTACAAAATAGCATTTGAAGATTGTTTATGTGCAGGAAGGGGCACCTTTCTGCACATAAACGATCTTCCTCTGCAGGCAGTCACACTTGCACTATGGTGCAAGGGTGCCTGTGTTGGCGCTAGGCTGCTAAGTGTAGCGCCAGTGCAAGGGGAAGCACAGGCTGCATCATATTCTTGTAAATATGGTGCAGCCCTGCGTTTCTGAAGTGACAGAGAGAGCCGTTAAGCTAGGAAGGCTACCACCTCTCTCCAACATTTCCCTTGTACATATGCCCCTAAGTCCTTGCTCCAGGGAGCTTGTGATCTGACTCCTGCTGCTCTGGGGCTGCATCCCCAGATTGTAACAAGCTTTGGTTGACATCATATTGGTTAATTACTTATGGTCACGCGCTGGCAGAGTAGTTGACATACTAAATCCCTGGATTTACATATAGTTATGTCTTTGTATGTAACACCATGCTAGGAGTATAGCAAGCTCCAGTCATCAAACATATTGCCCAGTGATCACAAAATATCAATAACCTCTGTAGGAAAATCATCTCTAGAAAATTAAGGTGGAATGTAAGTGTAATGTTAAAATAATTAAATAATAAGCATCTTCTGAAATTAACGTACAGAGAGAAGTGTATCTAGATTCGATTTCGGCGATCAATGTTTACTCTTTCTTCTACTTTATACTTTAGTTTTATAATATAAAGGATCTTTTAGTGGGTTGGCCTCAAATGAGAGGGTGTGTCGCCTATGTAACGAACTATTAGAAGCAAATAAGCCTATTATTTGGTTGTTTTTTCCTTATCTGGTTGATTTAAAGAGACATATCTTCGACCAAGCATCTTAGAGTCTGAGGGCAGAACCATTCATTTTGAAATTGCAACTTGCTTCCAGGGACGCTTAATCAGGACCATTATCTCCTTTCTTAAATGTGCCACGTTAGCTAATAAAAGATTGGATGGTAATAAAATTGTAAAGTAGTGCCTGTCTTATTTCTGACAATGTCCTTACGGTTCGTAATAAAGAAGCAGTGAGTGGTGGTGGACGATTATCTTTTCAGTTTTTTGGAAATGGAGAGCGGGCTTCATGCTGTTTAATTTGTATTTCATTTAATTCTAATTGGTTTTTAAGGCCGTATGCCTTTTTATTGTAAATTATTTTAACCAATACAGAAGATTTATTTACCTTCCTACCTACTCTATCTGCTCATGGCTGAAAGCCCTGCATTGGCCCTGCAGGCGTTCTCCTCTATTGAGCGTCCATGCACGTCCATGGCTCTTGGAAGCAGAGGGGTGGCATAGAAATACTGCTGAATGTCATATTTTATGCCACACCCCATTACTGCGCCTCTCCTCGAATTGTTTCCCCACCAACAGCGATTAGACTCACCTAGCTAGATCCAATCTCAGACCCCTGTAGCACACACTACAAAATCCTTCATATACAGTGGTCATCTACGCTGCTCTCATTAACGATGGCCTACGCGGTATGATAGGAAGAGGGTGCTTTTTAAGGCACCTCTAAATCAACACATGGACCTACCTATTTTACTTTAACTGTTCACAGCCCATCTGGCAGAACTGCAATGTCATCAAAAGGTCTGTGTGGATTTGTAGTATCATTGACCACACTATCAAGGTCACTTAACTATGTATATTCTTCTACCTTTACGTAACGGTGGTTCAAGTCAGAAGACTGCGGTGCATATGTACAAGGACTGGCGATAACTACCGCTAACGCTAGTTAGTGTCAGTTTTCTTACCACCGTGTACCGCTGAAAACCATCACATTGTTAGCAATGTATTTACAAGATGTCGCTACATGGCGATAGCTTCAGGGAACAGCGGTGAAAACTGCTGGTAACATTAGCGTGATGGTGATAGGATTTCCAGCGTTACCGGGGAAAAACTAATGAAAGGCCCATTGGCGGCAACAAAATGCACGTTAGTCAGCCCAATGTGGGGTTTATTTGTTTCTATAGCCAAAAATAGCCTATCAGTCGACCTCCAAGGAAAAATAGGCAAAAAAACAATGGAATGCAGAATGGAGCAGCCTGGGCCAAGTGCAGAACAGATCAACAACCCCCTCAAGCCCCCCAACATCCAGGATGACCAGCCAGAATACATGGGGAAGAGAAAATGCAGGGCTACATCCATGAAAAGAGACGCATCACTGTGCAACACCAGTGATGCATCATTTCTCATTGCGCACTCTTCGCAACACCATGGCATCCAAAACCTTAAAAGCGCGGACAGTCCCTGGGGTCTGGGCCTCGATGGTCATGCGTCTGGAGCCTGGATGCCTCACTGGTCCTGCGTCTGGAGCCTGGATGCCTCGCTGGTCCTGCGTCTGGTGCCTGAATGCCTCACTGGTCCTGCATCTGGAGCCTGGAGTGGGATGCAGAGGTGCTGTGGAGTCGATAAGCCGTGGGGGTAGACATTGAGGCATGGCGATCGCCCTTACCTGGTGGTGAAGTCGGGTGAGGCCCCTGAGCTGCGCCGAACTTGTGTGGCGGAAGCGCTGTAACCTCATGCTTAAGAAGGCCCTGCTGCATCACCTGCATTGGGAGGCTCCCCAGTTGACTTGCCGGAGACTGCTGTACCCAGGCTTGTGAAATCCCACCTGGCTGAGGCTCCTGCTGGCTGAGTTACAGATTTGAAGAGAATGCGCCACCGTGTCAATGTCCAGGTAAGGAGAAGGTGGGACGCGTAGCAGAGGAGGACCGGGGGTCGAGTCGCCAAGGTCTAGCACCTGGTGTGACGCACCCCCAGTGGTGGCTCATCCGCAATGACGGAAGAGCATCACTCCACTGCTTTCAAGCAGACTGAGGAGAGCAGCAGCAACTAAGACACAAGACCTGGCCTCGAGGTAAGATGTCTTTCATTTAACTATTTACAACACCTGCTCACTCACACACACCCACGTCCCCGCCCCATCCACTGTCCTTTCCGGTGTTACCCACCTCCCAGCTATCCAGTCTCCCCCCCCGCAGCACTTCTCTATGGCGGGCACTGTGCGCCCATGCGAAGCGGGCGTACTACTGGTGTGCCAAAGTTATATATGACGGTACAACGCATACCATTACATCGCATTCCATTACAATGCAGTCTAATACTATGCATATTGCAACAGTAGGAAAAGTGCTGGATAGCGGAGCTGAAAAAATTACTATTCTCACTTCAGTGAGTGCAACCCTAAAACTAACCCTTGCACCCCAAAACACACCCTGAATCCTCAACTTCTTCTTTGACCCCCAAAACACACCCTGGAACCTTAAATTCATCTTTGACCCCCCAAAACACACCCTAAATTTCATATTTTACCCCATAATACACCCTAAATTTCATCTCTGACCCCCAAAACCCATACCCACCCTAAAACTTAAAAAACACCATTACTAACCTCACAATGCATTGGAATGGAATGCGATGTTAAGGCACCTGCGTTATTGTAGTTGTGTTGTAAAGGCATTGCGTTGTAATGCCTGTGTTGTAATGGACGTCTCCCGTGCTAAAGGCAAGTCAGTCTGCATCTGTCTGCCCCTGCACTGCGCTCAGCACCAAGGCCCCTTCCTCTCGGACACTCCACCTCTATGACGCCAGCACCCTCCTCGCCATCATCCATGGACGCCACATTGCTTGCTAGGACCATCCTCTGTTCAGGACCGGACATCGTCATCGTAATCACTGACGGCTACTAAATCACCTGCAAGGACCACACCGACCCTCCAGGAGGAGGCATTGCCATTACCTATAGAGGCACACTCCGACTGACCACTCACTCTAATGACCCAACGTTGACCATGGAACACCTCAACTTCCAGATCCAGACCAACCCCAAGTTCATCCTCTGTGGCACCCTCATCTGCAGGCTCCCCCGGGGCATGGACCCCCATTCTCTGATACCATTGTAGACCTCATTGCACCCTAGGCTCTCCCATCCACCAACAACATCCTACTCAGTGAACTCTACTTCCACCTGGACAACCCCAGTGACCAGAGCACCACCCCTTCCTGGGGAAGCTCGCCAACATCAGAATGAAGTAGCTAGTCACCGCAGCAAGCCACATAGCAGGACACACGGTCAAGCACGTCTCCTCTGCCAGCGGGAACTTCAACTACAGCCACACCACCGGACTCTCCTGGACCGACCATCATTGTATACATCACATCTTCACCATGCCCATCGTACACCACCACCACCATTGCCCCCCTCGCAGCTAGATCAAGGCCACCGAAGAACTTCTCGTCAACTCCCTCAGCTTCACTCTGCCAACGCTTCCAGACGATAAATCCGCAGTGCGCAACCACCACCGATGGATCTCTAACTGCGCTGACACCCTGGCACCCCTCAAGAAAAGACCAGGCAAAATCTAGCACCACGTTGCGCCGTATTTGCAAAGTGACACATGTAGGCATATGTGTGACCTTATGAAGCCCTGTGCAACATCATGTTTGCATCAGGTATGATGTATGCAGGGTGTGCGTTCCCACGTGACAAGGCCTCATAGGAGTGGCACAGTGAAATCCATCAGATTTCACTGCAACAATTGTAGGACGGCACTGTGTCAGTAGGGTGATGCAGGGCCTAGTGAAAAGTGCTGCAACACTTTTCATGACTGAGGCCCAGGAATGCACACTATCTTATTGATGGTGCCCATTCCTGCCATGTAGATTTGTCGCAGGGCAGCACAGCAACATTGCTTGCAGCACTGTCCAGCACCAAAACCTGCTGAAATGAGACCCAGAGTGTTATCCCCATTTTTAAGAGCAGCTATTTTCTGGTCTTAAAAAACTGCCTCTAACTGCATTCTCTTGTAAATATCGCAACGTGGGGTTAGCGGCCGTTTTTGCACAGAAATGCCTCCCTTGCATGTCATTATCGCTAACAGAAGAGGCTTTCTTTTCTATGGACGATTTCGCCGGAAAACTGCCACTAACAGAGGTTAGCGACAGCTTGTATATATGGCGATAAATATATCGCTGCCGAACCATCGGAAAAGTGCTACTAAGGGGACGTTAACGCCTTGTACATATGCCCAGAATCTTTCGTGAACGCTGGCAAAGTTTACCAACACTGTCCGAGGCCAAGGCTAAGTTCACATTGGCCAGACCTTGAAGAGTCCTTTGGTGTACTGAACCGGCCTCAAACCGGATGATATTCTCCAGCGCTATGTCACGTCAATGAAGACCATGACTTTCTGCAGCAGGGAAGCGATTGATGAGCAGGTATGTCTGTGGTCTGCAAGGACATTCAGTTTGCAGGGTGATAGTGATTTATCCACTTTCGGTCAGGCATGCCCTCATTTGTTAGCAGTACGCACTGTAGCAGTATCCCACCATTGGAAGGATAGTACAAACAGATGAAAGGAAGGCTGCAGGTGTTGAACTTTGACATTGCTGTATACTGTCCAGTGGTATTATATTACCCCTAGTTTACCACCAAATCTAGACAGAGCAAAACAACCTCATATTAGATTTCTTTATATGCTCTCAATCCCAACCTCCACGTGACAGTTCAGGGACAGCAATTCTAGTTAAGGTGGGCACCACTTCCAATCACCTCTAGCCTCAACATATGGCAAACCCGTAATGCCCTCCACTTTTGTAGGGGAAAAAAAGTGTTCACAGTTGTGCTTGTTAATTTAAAACAACATATATAGGGCCTACTATGTGCGTGCATGTAGGTGTGAGTGTGAATACTGTGCATGTGCATATATCTTTACAAACACATTGGATGCAGCATGTTCTTTACAAACAGTAGGAATCTTAAGTTATGACTCTCTTATTTAACCCCTTTCGGGGCATCTCTTATTGACTACACCTTTGTGAGCCTTCCCCTGCTGCATGTTGTCACTGCTTATGGCTTTGGGGAAAAGTTGGAAACTGATCATTGCCCACAAAAGATGGCCTGGAGGACCATGCACAAGCGGTGGATCAGGAAATCAGAGGATATACAATCAACCTAAAATGTGTTAAATGCACTGCTGACACCATTGCAACACTGGTGCATGTAGCTAAACAATTAATGGTATCTACACAAGTAAACAGTTATAATCCCTTGACTAGCTGGGAAAGGCTCACCACAAAGTTCACAAATCAGCATGCTAAGACAGTTTTAGCCAGAAAGAAGCACTACTGGCATAGCAACGACTCACTTCAGGGTTGGGGGAACAACATTAGGATAAGAAGTGCTAATAGGAGGGTTAATCAACACTGGAGAGTTCTTTAAAAGTCACCATTGGACCTAGAAACTCTGTGTAATCCTTTGGATGGGAAAAAACAACTAAAAAAGGCCAAATGGATGTTTCAGAGGGAGCATTGGGACTCCTTCTGGGAAAAGCTGCTGTATAACATAAAGAAAAACAACTTCACAAACTTTTGGCGGACCATAAATGGGCTCTGTAGACCTCTCCCAAGTGTGGACACCTCTAACATCTCAGAGACAACTTGGTACAACTATTTTTCTGGCCATTTTAATCCTAAGCACAAACTCGTAGCTACTCAGAAGATCTAGAGCCAGCGAAGTCTGTGTCTGCATCACACGGGAAATTTGATCAAAAATCATCCTGGTGTCCAATTACTCCAAGCACAGTCCAGAGGCAAATTACAAGGGGCCTCAGAGATTGGGCGTCAGGCCCGAAAGGAATACCGCCAACCATATACAAGGACGATCCACTATTCTTGGCAGCTCAGTTAAGGCCACTTTTCAACAACGTCATGCAGCTCTACCTCATCCTTCCATCATGGCATGGTTCAATCCTGATTCCAATCTTTAAGGAAGGGGACAAAGGGAACTCTGCTTGGTGGCTCTAATGGACAATGATACCAAATATTTTAACTGGAGTGTTATTGGAGGAGCTTCAGCACTGAGTAAATGATAACACCATTATACCGCCAAATCCAACTGGCTTCACTAACCTTATGGGGAGCTCAGTAAATACTAAAGCACTTTTCCTTCTCATTGACTTGGCAAAAATAAAGAAATACCTGACCTACTTTGGTTTTATAGATTATAAGTCCTCATTTTACAGTGTTAACCAGGAAAGGCCTTGGAGTAAATTGGGCAGCCTGCATATCCCAGAAAGTTTGCTAAAAGCACTGGAATTACTGCACACGGACACACGAGTTAGAATTAAATCTGGAGACGGGTCCCACTTATTCAGGCTAATCAATGCAACACGAGACCTGAAGCAAGGATGCATCGTGCCTCCAACTCTGTTTAATCTATTTCTATCAGATCTCACTTCCATAATGAATACAATCAGCTCACATTTGCCCCAAATGGGGGGCATCCAGCTTTCAAACCTTTTGTAAGTGTAGGATTTACTTCTCATACGTGGAACCAAAGTTGGCCTGCAACGTCTTTCTGATGCCACTTTGGCCTACTCAGTAAGGAATCGACTGAATATTAATCGAAAGAAAACAAAACATGGCAAAAGGTTACAGAAGACCACTTGGTCCCCTAGAAGTAAAAAGATTCGACTGGTAAAAAGCTTCAAGTACTTTGGGGTCTATTTCAACGGTAACGGAAGTTAGGATGACCAACTTGAAGTAATAAGAAAGAAAGGCAAAGCTTTGACCTTTGGTTTGAGGTCTCTTTGCAACAAACTGAAAGGCCCAACACTTATGCCAATCCTTCAAGTGGCTCAAGCTAAAGTCCTTCCAACCTTGACCTACGGGCATGGGAGTCCGCAGAAATTTTTCCAGGGGGGGCTAACCTGGCAAATTAAGGGACGTGGCTAATGTTAATCAATAGGGGCGGGGCTAAAATGGCAGACAATCAGGATCGGGTAATGCTCAGGCCAAACTGAGAAAAACAAGCATTGGCATAGCCAATAGGTCTCGCCTTTGGGACCTTCTAAGTATTTAGTTCTGCAGGAGGTCCCAAAGGCGAGACCTATTGGCTATGCCAATGCTTGTTGTTATATCTGGGCATGTTGAGAGGCTAGGGGACTGGGTCTCGATGTCGGGTTGGGAGCACAGCAATGACCTACTCAATTTGAATGCGTAGGTAATACAACCGGAGGGGTGAAATGAAAGGTTCACTACCAGGAATAACAGGAAGGTATAACTTTAGGCTGGTTAGAAAGGTAAGGAGGGGTAGAGGCAGGGATGGTGGTGAGGGGAGAAACAGATGCATGCTAGGAGAGCGCTGTGAGGGAGGGAGGCGAAATGGGAAGAGGCACTGAAATGTGGGTCGGGTAAAGACCGTAGTGAGGCAAACAGAAGGGTAGCGAGGGGTGAAGGGTAGACAAAGAAGTGGGGTGTAGAAGGAAAAGATTCAGGAGCAGAGACAGGTAAATCAAAGCTGGAGAGGGGAGAATAACGCAATCGTAGAACTGAGAGGGCCAGGTAGAGAGAGGGAGAGATGTGTCAGAGACAGGTTGAGACAGCTGAGGAAGAGGAAAAATAAAGACTGAGGTAGACAGGTGATGTAGAGGGGTGCGATGAAATAAAGGAAGTGCAGAGATGTGTCAAAGAGATGTTACTGAAGAGGAAAAGAAGTATAGGTATTGAGAAAGGAGTAAGGTACTAAAAGAAGTAAGGGGGTGAACAGAGGTAGAACAAGTGGAAGGGGAGAGAACACGTAGAAGATGAATGGCAGGGTAAAGTGAGCGATCAGGCAGTGAGTGTGAGGAGTGGGATGCAGAGGGATATGTGGCAGCGAGCACGAGGTGTGGGGTACAGAGGGATATGCTGTGGTAGTGATCACGAGGTGTGGGGTACAGAGGGATATAAGGCAGTGAGCGAGAGGTGTGGGGTACAGAGGGATATGTTGTGGCAGTGAGCATGAGGTGTGGGGTACAGAGGGATATAAGGCTGTGAGCGCGGGGAGTGAGTTACAGGGGGATATGAGGCAGTGAAACACAGGGTCGGGACGTCCTGCCAGACATGATAGGGTGCATACTGGCAGATAGATATGTTATTGACACGGGTCTGTGTACGTTTTAGTGGGATCTGAAATCCGGGCTATGCTGCAACCTCAGTTTTTGACTTGGGAGGATAATGCATCGACTTCCCCCCAGAACTTCATTCAGAAGACCCCTTGCTCTCAGGCTACACAGTGTTAAAAGGAGGTCTTGGTGTCCAGACCTAACCACTCGTGCTTGTGGCGCGCAGCTCAAACTGACCATTGTCATTCTGTTTGTGATAATCAGCCACAGACAGAATGACAATGGGCGGAGGGGCTGCGAGGAGGAGTGCGAGGCGCCCCATCAGGGAGTTGAGGCCTCTGGCGGGGAACACCTCTGCTCCCTTCAGGGCCTGTAATTATGGACAAAATGCGTCTGTAAAAGCATTGGTGGCCGCAGGGGGGCAAGGAGCGGCGCTCCAGGGGGGGACAAGCGCCACTACTTGCCCCCCCCCACGGACGCCCATGCCTATGGGTGTGAGGCCCTTAGGGGTCATGACAGTGTAATCCTGATAAAAACGATACTGGAAATATATTTATCAGTCTTCCAATTACCATTTTATACGTCTCTAACCCAGATTAGGCTGGAGTTTGGTATCACTAAACAATCACATGCTCAGAAGGCCGCCTACATGGTGTGCTACCGCAAGCCAAAATTGGCAACGGACAGCTCCCTGGGCCATCATCTCTGGTTTAAACTAAGTGAAAGGCTGGGCTCTCCGGCACAGATCTACCTTCACCATTCCCTGTGTAAGCTTGACTTGACTAACATCTGGGATCGACCCTAAATCATCTGGAGTTTAAAAAATTGGTCAGATCTAGCACACAGCTGCTTTCAGTGCTCAGACATGGATGAATGACATTCCGCAGTTACACCAGGCTAAAACCACAGGGCTACTGAAGTGATCCCTACAGCAAGAAGACCAAGGAACTGTTTCTGAAATACAGGCTGGAGATATTACCCAGCTTAAGACATTAGTCCCTGTGGAAAAGAAGGAAACGTCAAGAGGCCTGACAGCTATCTCAACAGTAGCCGGAGGACACTATTCATGTACTTTGCTTATGCCGCTCTGTTATGGGTGATCGGTGGGTGCTCCTACATGGAAAGTGGATGGATCGAGGTATAAGGGCCTGCAGTGAGGTAGTAATGGCCTGCTTTGAACCAACAGGCATCAGGATGGAAATGTGCAATGGGGAGATTCCTGCAGAGATTCGTGAAAAAGGCCACTGCAAGGGTCTCAGTTGAAGTAGGGGAGGAGGCATCTGCTTAAACATTTCAAAAAAGCTCAAACTTCTTAAAGAACCTATCTTGCATTGCCGGTCTGTAACCCTAGAGAGAAAATAGTCCCGGTAGCGCCAAGGATTCTCACCCAGCTTTAATCTCACTTAGAGCAAAGGGACAGCTCAGTTGGGGGGCCGACGCAGTGGGCATCAACCCTACTTCTCCCACATAACGTCGCCCAGAATCCTGCTTTTTATTTTGCAAGAGCGTTTTCTTATTAACTTTTTCAAAGCACTGTGCACTTTATTCGTGCTCCTGCACTTTAATTCAAATAACACTCACTGCATTTTTAATGCCTCCCGGAACCGGTTCTCCATTTATACATTCAGTGCCTGCACTGTATCTTTTACACAGCACTGCGCACTTTAACTGTGCACCTGCACTTTAACTCCATAACACTCATTGCACCTTAACCATTGAACTGGTACCTAACTCTTATCTTGACCAGGGCAATGGCTAGAGGAGTCAGGGAAGCGCCTCAATGGTGAAGCCTAGGGTATACACAGTTGGAGGGTCTACAATCATGAGCTGAAGGGCAGGTAGAGATTTCTCTTCCGCAACCTATGCAATTAAATCCCAGGTAGGAAGGTTTTGAACTTTTAAGTGTGTTTTAAAAGGCCTGATACGAGACATTCCGTTACATAAATTATGGTGTTGGACCGTCATGTACGTTTTATGTCTTATAATATATTTTACGGTGTATTACGTTGCAATGGTTTTAATAATCAAGCAATAAAGATATATTATATTATAGGTTATGACTTCAATTTTTTCAAAGAATGCATTTGAATTAAAAACAAGATTGTTTTCTGGTATTGACATCATACAGCGTAACAGCAGCTAGCATTTCCCTGTTAACATGCACAGCCTGGGGAGGTAATGGTGAGGTGACTAATGATGCATCTCTTTGACCCTCCAGGTATCATTGCTCTTCCTGCAGAGATGGAGCCTTGGTCCTGGGCATGTGTGCCTCAGGACCTGCTCTGAAGAGCTGGACACAAATGGTTATCCATTATCATCGTGTTCCATGTTCACCGCGATCCGGGGGTAGTGGACGGGAAAGGCGTTATTGTGCCTCCGAAGCAGAAAGAAGATGAATTGATTTGATGTGCATGCCTATTACATGTCCATGTATCTCACTGTCCGGGGCCTGCTGTTTGCTGTGTTTGTAGGTTGTAGCGCTTTTCTACGCTTATGAGTGATGAACAGCTCTACGCACCTTCGGTATCAGCACAAGATGACAGACAGTGGTGGATGGCAGGATGTACCGCTACATCATGAGTATTGGGAATACGCATTTACCGTTCAAAAGCAAATTCAAGGGATATGATAGGATTTAAACACCAACAAAGAGTAAAGTAATTTATGAATCATATGGTTCCACATGAGAGATATACAACTGTCCTTTACTCATCTGACCAGCCACTGCAGAAATAGCTTGAACTTTTTAGAAATTTAGAGAATGCATCAAATCTATTGGCTTAATTTCTGAGCAATTTAAATTGAATGTGCTAAAGAGATTCACAAGCCAGGGCCCATCCTAATGGACTGAGGTGCCATGACCCCTCACCTTTTGACCACTATAAAGAATGTATGAGCAAAGGTCAGACTGTCAGACACTATTTATTTTTAAGTTAGGCAACCAGGAGCTAGATATGTGCCAAATGTGCAGGCTCCCAGCTGTCTGAGCTGAACTTTGCCAGAATGAAGAAGTCACAACTCCTGTGAGTGTGACATCTTCAGCCTGGCAAAAAAACCACCTCGAGGCCCTACGCCTCACGACGAGGGGCGCATCACTGATTTCCTCAGACCCGGGCCCTCAAGTGCCCAGGCTGAGTGTCAATCACTGACATCTCGTCACATGGTGGGGTCAGCAGTCTCACTGACCCCATCCCACTCTGTGACGAGTGAGTGATGGCTCCCTTCCCTCACTGACCGATGTAAGGTCAGCCAGTGACGGAAGGCAGCAGCCCCAACCCTCCTGGGACCTCCAAGGCTTGGTGCTGCTGCCTTCCATCATTGGCTGACCTTAGATCAGCCAATGAGGGAAGGTAGCAGTCCCAACCCTAGTGGGATCTCCGAGTAAGAGCAGCGCAGGTAAGTATGATTTTATTTTTAATGTTTGGTGCATGCGTGCATGAATATATGGGAGTGAGTGTTGTGAATGGATGTGTGTGTGTCTGCATGTGTGAATGTGTGAGTGTGAGTCAGTGTTTATGTGTGCGTTTCAGCCCTGACTGCCCCCCTTGCTGCTAATAGTACAGGCTGCCACTAAGTTTTACACTGGCTGCAACATTGTTACTTGGGCCCTCAGAATTTTGGTAAGAGGTATCCCTATGATCGGCACAGCACCAGTTGAAGGGTGAAGCAACCATGCCCACTCCAGCTCTATGCAAACATGCAAACATGTCATGTTTGCAAGCTGTATGCACAGAAGGTAAATGTCCTGCCATGTAGAGATCCGTCAGCACTGGTGACCGACAGAGATGTGCGTGATTTGCATAGTTTGCTCTTGTATAAATACGTTAAATTTCAGTAAAATTACTTGAAATTAGCATCATTATGCAAAACGCAAAACTGCCATGTGACATGTATTTTAGCGTGAAATGCGTCCTGAGCATTTTGAGCAAAAAAGTGCTAAATAAATAGCACAGCGAGCAACAACTGCTTGCGCTCTGTTGGTCGCATTGTTCCCATGTGTTCACAGTAGATTTTTACCACAAACTGCACATAACTATGCACTGTGGTGTAATAGCGTAATTTTGTGATTTTTTGCATACCAAGAGTAATATACAATTACTGAAAATATGCTAATTACACTGGGGCGAATTACACACAGGTCTATCCACCATTCTACCAACCTTGAAAAAGCTACAGTGCCACTCCCAGTGGCAGCTGCCTATCTGGAACTGTCCGTTTAGGAACCGCCCCCAAACGACATTGTGCCCGCCCACTTATTCACAAGTCTCACACACACCTGAGGGAACAGCTAAACAGGAGTGAAAGCTAGGCAGTACAAGGCTGACATGGGCTCTTGAATTCTTCCATTGCCCGCTTCTCAGCTTCTGGCAATGTTTGGAAAATATGTCTTTTAATACTCAGGTTTTACAGAACTCTGAATGTCTTCCATATTGTATCATAACATCAGTGTTACTGGCCACTGCCCTCTCTTTATGATTTACTATTATCTTGCAATGTTACGTGTCTTAGCGGTATTATTAATAACTTAAAGAAAACTCCAGTAGCTCCGCCATTCTTTCGAACATGGTCACAGTCATTGCGCTGAGCAAAAGCAAATAATCTTACTGTAAAGATTTGATCAAGCATTGGCAAAACCCATAGGTCTGGGTTTATTGTGCCAATGCATGCAGTGTTCGCACATTAGAGCAAGCCACATGCGGAGGCGGGTTGCCAGCAGAAGTTGACAGAGAGGGTCGTAGTTGTTAAATGCTCCCTCATGCAGTTCAACGCAAGCATTTCAGTGGCGATGGAAGGATACACCCAATCCTCCAATAGCTTAAGGTGAGAGAATAACACTCCACTGGACTGAGGCTAGATATTATTGACAAAGTATAAAGGCAAGTGTTGGAAAAGATTGAACACAGAAATTCAATGTCTGAAAGGGGCAGATCAAAAGCCAACTCTATTTTTATTGATAGCAATAGGTCTGACTGTCAGATGCTCTGTCAAAACCCAGACCTAAAAAAGAGGAGTGCGTAGACATGGTCTCATTGCTAGGGCCCTCAAAAGACACAATCCCCTTGTTATGCAGGAACGTAGATAGATGGGGTGAGTCGATGTCAAACATGCTGCTGCCTAATGCACTAGCCAATAAGGGAGATCACACAAATTTAACGCAAAACAGTAGACAGAGAATTCCATAAGTATCTAATCAATAAACACCACAGGCACATCAGCTACTGTAACCACTATGGAGACAGCCACATTTATAAAAAAATAGGAATTCATCAGACATAACATCACACACATACAACATAAACACAAAAAGCACATTCAAGAGAATATCACACACACAACTAATACATCTCTGTCATGCCCTACACCCAACAGCACCATTCTCAGACTATTTGTTGAACAAAAGGAATGTTTCCCGACCAAAGAGATGTGTAATCAACCAGTAAACAAAATCAACACCCACTGCTCAACAAATAAGTCATTGCTTGCTTCCCTAATGACGAACCATAACACAACAATGAAACAAAACTGTGTCGTCACATGGTGACTCAGACTCCAGTATGCATTGGAATCCTTGTAAGCAAGTGTAAAGGTAACCTCCTCCTCTTAGAGCTAACAACCCTGTGGGGCTTCACTCATTGTAGACTGCATGATATATGTTGGTAAACATAACAGGCCAGATTTATCAAGCCTTTCCGTCACATAAGGTGATGGCAAGGACAATGCAAAGGCCTCAGTAATATTTACAAAGACATGCAATAAGTGATTTGCACAGCCTTACGTGGTTTTGTCAAGAAATGTAATGCAATACATAGCCTTGAGCTGCGTTATGAAGCATTTCGGCATTCCCTGGGTAGAGCTTCAGCAGTCCCATGCATACACCCATTGATTTTGGCACATTCCCACATTTGAGTGAATGCGTCAAAAGTTTACGCCTTCCCCAGTGAGGTGTAACAAAGACAAATAGCTTTATTTCTCCTTGTTATTTCTACTTTCCACGCATGATGCATTCTGCAATACACATGGAGAATAGGAAAATATCTCTAACATACCTGCCAACTTAAAGAACAATCTCACAGTGTGTGGAGATGGCGAGGTCTTGAAGGGGGTGGGGTCTCGTGACGAGAAGTACCTAGGATGCACTTTTGAACCTCCCCTCCCTCTCAAACCCCCTCCCCCCCAAAAGAAAATAGGGGCTGGTGCTTATGTCCTGGGGTATTTTCACCCCCCCTAATGGACGTCGGCAGCCCAAAGCCTCTGGAAAAAAAGCTGGATAAGCACTATTTACCGCGGTTTTTAGCTCGTTTTCCCTGCCACAGTGTGATATCGCTTCCTCACCGTGTGACCGTGTGATGGGTGCTGATATCGTGTGTCACACTGTGGCACTGTGTGAGTTGGCAGGTAAACTCTAAGGATAGTTTTTGTGCAGGAAGGTGTGCCTTAAGGCACAAAAATAGTCCTGCCTGTAACACAGGCACCTTTAAACTAAGGTGCAATGTTGTCTGCGCTGGAGCTAGGCTGCACACAGGGGGCCAGCGCAGGCACAGAGCAGAAATGCTCCATATCTTTGTAAATATGGAGCATTTCTTCTCTTTCCCTTTCAGGCAACACAACACAGCAACTTTGCTTGTTGTCCTGCGCTGTGTGGAAGACTAGTAAACGTGCCCCCAACATAAATAATACAACATACCAACTATTCATCTATGCACCAAGGATCTCAAGCCACATCCTCATATCCATCACGACCCCCCAATCTCCCTCACCCACCAACCCTTCTCCAATGTAGGAAAAGGCTGAAGACACTCCTCTTTGAAGAACACAACACCATGACACAATACCTGTTGACTTCGGCTCTCAGAAACCACATACCGCAGAGCCCAAACCACATAGCCCTCCTTGTCTGTATCTTTGCCTTTGGCCCCTGCTTTTCGACTATCTGCTATAGAAACTGCACTCATGGCATAGTACAATATAAGAAAATGGAGGAGAGATTTGCAGGGGATAAACCACTCGACTGAGGTTTGGGATGAATAATAACACCACAGCCTAATGGCGCGTCCTGAGGGAGGGCAGTGTGTTTTAGAACCGAAAGTGCTTCTCACACTCATTGGAGAAAGCAGCCTTTCGTGCACTCTTAGCCACAGTGGAATATTAAACCTCACCAGCCCACGCTACGTAATCCATCTTTATTTGACAGTGTAATATCAACACTGTGACGAAGAGAAGCTGGCCTTGGTGCCGGGAACCTTTTCTTGACTACTTTTCCCTGTAGCGTGGACGACGTGATGAATGGAGCTTCGGGTCATTTATTAGGACAAATGGAAAACCAACTAAGTGATCGATACTGTAAAAGTAATCTCTTCAGAGCCAGCGTCTGGGGCGCGGCGCTGTTTATTCCTCTGCTTCTCCTGGGGCCGAAAGAACGCGACACAGGAACGTGCCAAGGAGCAGGGGTGCTCGTGCTTCAGGCAGAGGGGGCCTGCGGAAGTGGCACCGCTCCAAGATGGCCACTGCGAACAGCCATTGCTCAAGAGAACCTTCGAGGCAGACAGTTTCACAAATCTGCATGTGTCTAAGATTATAAGCGTTGAACGGCAAGCACAATACTAACAATGCCACCTTTGTGTGACATCATTCTTATGCTGGCTACTAACCCGTGTGCAGCCTGCCTAAGTTAGAACACTAGATGAAGGTGTGTGTTTTTTTGTTGTGGCATTTGTTATTGGCTTATACAATGGAAACTCCACCCAACCGGTTTCAGAGCGCTGCCCAATGAGTATTTAAAAATAGAATGTCAAACATGTTTATGCACGGTAGTATTACGGTAAAAACATTTGTGGCCTACATCAGGGGCGACTCCGCCACTGGTGCGGAGGAGCGTCGCCCCACTGCTTTCTCGCAGTGCGAAAAGCAGAAACATAAAATGGTAATAACTTTCTGTAATTACCATTTTATGTTTGGTTACGGTGGGGCTGCTCTGCCAGCTGCCTGGGCAGGGGAGACGTGATGTGTCCACTCCTCAGGGTGCAATGACTGTTTGGTCGGCCCTTGGGGGCCGTCGAAACCAGTCATACGCACTTTGCCCTTCTCCATGGAGAACATGGCCTCCCATAAGCCCCTGGCTGGGTGGCGGCCCGACAATCACAACGCTGCGAGCAGCGTTGTGATTGGCTTAGGGGAGGGAGCCTGGCTGCCTGCTTCCTGTTCCTGCCAGAGGCAGGAGAGCAGAAGCAGGAGCCGGGACCTGGCTGGTGGAAAGCTAAGGTTTTTTAAAATTATTATATTACACCCCCTGTTTCTGCACGACCCATCCTCGCTGCGAATGATTGAGCTGGGGCACTTGCAAAAGGGAAAGAATGAGCCAGTGGAACTTGCTCACCACAATGAAGAAGTTGCTAAATACTGCTTCTACGCATTGTTTCTGTTTACACGCCAATCTGTAACAACTAGTGAGTGAGTTTAGATGCTTCCTGCCTCCTGTGCGTGTTTTGGTAATCTGTTTGGAATGGGTGATCCAAATAATAGCAGAGTGCTGCACCAACATCTCTGAGGCGTTAATTGAACTGGTCTTATGCTGACAAACTCCCGTCTATTCAACGAAGCCCCGAATGTTGTGTCTACAGGCTTTCAGAGGCAGACCTCAAAACTGGACTCTTCCAAATAACTCAGCCGATTCCGTCAAAAAGAGGTTTCCCTCTTATTAAACAAGTATTGGATTGACCCCCTGCCCCTCACCCGTGAGCCATACCGGCCGTGACTGGCCTACATACATTTGTCTCCTTTTTTATTGGGTTAGTGATTGCAACATAACTGGTGTTTACATATAATACAAACCTGTGATGCATGTCAGTAAACTTATACAAAGCACAACTATTCTGATTTGACAATACATTGGTCCTGTAAGTGCCAGCAAAGACTGCCTCATAAACCAGATAAGAGAGGAAGAAAGTGGAGAGAGGGTAGCTGGGAAAGAAGTTAAAGTACTTCAGGTACTTCAGCTACTAAGGACTCGTATGCTACGAGGGGAGAGAAATAGATAAAAGTAGGTTATGTTCTGTAGGTCTCAAAGGTATTTAGGTCCCTTTCTCTATGTAGGGATGGTGGCTGCCCTAGTGGGCTTTCTGCCTCCCCCCCCCCGCTCCGGGGAGCAGAAAGTCCATTGGGCACCAGAAACTATTTTTGTTTCTTAGTGTAGGGCTGGGGCTGCCCAGAATGGTCATGCCAAGGCCCTCAACCCCCCCAAAAAATGGCCACAGTCTTTCTGCTCCCCCTTGGGGTCTTATCGGGGCAATACCACCAGATCTGCCTCCCTAAGTCCACTAGGCACTGACCTTATTTTTGCAATGTGCCTAGCTGCGGATTTTGTGCCCTAATGGATCCGGCACCTAGGGAAACCTAGCAAACTGTTAATTTTTTAAACATAGACACCCAGGGGAATCTAGGATGGGGTGACTTGTGTGGCTCTCATCAAGTTCTATTACCAAGAATACCGTGCAAGCCTCAAACTTTGTTAAAAAAATAACGCACACATTTTCCTCACATTTCTGGGATGGAAAGTTCTGGAATTTTCAGGGAGTGACACAATTCTACCCACCCAGCATTCCCCCAAGTCTCCCAATAATAATGGTACCTTACTTGTGTGGGTAGGTCTAATGCCTGGGAGAGGAAATGTCCCAAAATGCAATGTGGACACATCTATTTTCCCACTGAGAACTGACCCTTTTTTCGCAATGTGCCTAGCTGTGGATTTTGGACCCTAGCTCTGCCAGCACCGAAAGAAACCTAGCAAACCTGTAAATCTTTTAAAACTAGACACCCAGGGGAGTCCAGGATGGGGTGACTTGTGTGACTCTCACCAGGATCTGTAACGCAGAATCCCTTGCACCTACAACTTTGTAAAGAAAAAAAAAACATTTTCCTCACATTTCTGTGATGGAAAGTTCTGGAATCTGCATGGAGCCACAAACTTCCATCCACCCAGTATTCCCCCAAGTCTCCCAATAAGAATGGTACCCCACTTGTGTGGGTAAGCCTAGTGCCCCTGACAGGAAATGGCCCAAAATGCAACGTGAACACACCATATTTTTCCACATAAAACTGACCCTTTTTTTTGCAATGTGCTAGCTGTGAATTTGGGACGCTAGCTCAGCTGGCACACCTGGGAAACATAGAAAACCTGCAAATTTTTGTTTTAAACTAGGCACCCAGGGGAACCCGGGATGGGGTGACTTACTTGGTTCTGTTACCCAGAATCCCTTGTAAACGTCAAACTTTGTCAAAAAAACTAATTCTCCTCACATGCTAGGATGGGTAACTACAATGTGGAGATGTGCAAAAAGCCACTGCTTCTAAACTCTATTTTTTGTTCCCATATCTGAAATGTATAGGTTTTCTTGATACTTATTTTTCACTCTTTATATTTTATCAAATTAATGGCTGGATACCAGGTACACAATGAAAAACCATTGCAAGACGCAGCTCAGTTATTGGCACTGGGTACCTCGGGGTCTTGGTGAACCTACAAGTACTGTCATGAGCCCCATCCTAGCGAGCGCACGTCCCCAGAGGCGGAACACGTCACCGGCTTTCCGCCGCTCCGATGTTGACTACGCTACCCAGAATCCCTCGCGCGTCACGTCCGACGTCGCGAGAGGACGGCATAAAACAGGAAGCAGATTCCCGCGACGCCATCGGAAATTCGCAGCTCTGGGTGATTCTCCTGCCAAAGTTCCCGTCTTGATGTCCTGGTCCGGTAAGGGTGCCTTGCACCGCCTCAATCCTTGTCCCTAAGCCATCCTGCGTTGGTGAGCTGCTGCTCATGCGGAGGCTGGCGTTTTCGGCTGGCGGCGCTGAAGCTCTCAGGATTTGCTCGGCCTGCATTGTCGGCCGGCGGGGGGAGTCGTGATCGGCCTGCATTGTCGGCCGGCGGGGGGAGTTGCCAGGAAAGAGCGACTTGCATGCGCTCCAACTTCAGGTCGATCTCAAGCCCTCCTGAGGGCACTCTCTAAGCGTCCCCAAGTGTGTCCCACTCGCATTGGGTTGCTACAGTTCCCACAAGATGTCCGTGTAAGAAGCATTACACAAGAACCACTTACAGCTAAGGTCGTAAGGAGTACCAAAAGTTACGCTGATAAGCCAAGCAGCATATAATGGGAGGTTCTACTGTGACTGGATGAATGTGGCCTGCTGTGTTATGTGATTGAAACATATCCACAGTCTTGTTTAACGGTGTTGTCTCTGGCTCTATCTTTAACAGGGGTTGGTATGAGTGGTAGAGGTCTACGCTCTATCCCTGTGATGAACGGTGGAGTCTAGAGAAGGGTAGGTGCATGGCAAGAGAGTTCCGGGCCAGACTATTGAAGTGTGATACTGAAAGAAAGAGAGTGGGTTTGTGTATATGTAGTTATTGTTCTTTCTCTCATTCCTGCAGAGATACCAAAACAAGCTCGCCCACACAGAAGGCGCCCCCTCTCCTTTTGTTTCTATTACAATCCCTATATGGATGATTCTTTTACTTTGCAGGTATAGGAGGTTTAGTCACCTGGCCTGGCTTATATACCAGGCTTTCGTATAATGTGTTTTATATGAAGGAAATGTTTACAGTGTGTGTTCTTCTTTTTCTTGTTTCAGATCTCCCTCCCCGCTGTTCCCTTCCTTTCCTTCCCCCACTTGATCCTTCCGATGACCTGTGCCATTACGGCTTGTAGGCTTGGTTAGATCAAGAGGTGGACCACTCATTCATCAAACCGATCCTGAGGACTGGTCACCGATACAAGTCCTATATATCCCCGCAACAAGCAGGTCCAGTGGACCTAATGGTATATTGCTTAAAAACAATCTGCCATACTTAGAAGAAGTTACAGGTGAAAATGTTGGCACAAATGGCTGTTTGTTTCAAATCAATTTCAATATTTTTATATTTGAACTGTTAGTTTCTATAGGAAAACCTTGAAGGATCAACACAAATGACCCCTTGTTGAATTCTGAATTTTGTCTCCTTTTCAGAAATGCATAGTTTTCTGGGATCCATTATTGCTTTCATACCCATTTCTACCACTAATTGGAAGGAGGTTGAAAGCACAAAAAAATAGCAAAATAGACCATGTCCCAGTAAAATGTCAAAACTATGTAGAAAAGTTTGGTTTGCTGACAAAAGTCTGCCTGTTCCTGAAAGCTGCGAAGATGATGATTTTAGCATCACAAAACCTTTGTTGATACCTTTTGCAGGGAAAAAACAGATGCTTTCTACTGCAGCACTTTTTTCCATTTTTCGGAAAAAAACCCAAAATGGTCTGTATTTTGGGTAATTTCTCGGTCCCCTCCAAGGGAATCCACAATCCGTGGGCACCATTAGAATCCTCAAGATGTTCGAAGAAACAGACACAAAGTTGGCGTGGTTTCCATATGTGGATAAAAAGTTACAGGGGCCTAAGCGAAAAACTGTCCCAAATAGTCAAATGGCCCATGACTGCCAAGTGACCCCACGTCCTGTGTGACACTTTCATCCACTTCCGACAGTTTACAGGCCTTGATTCCAACACGGTCATGCACTCAAATATGTTATGTCAATATGCTATGTTAATAAATGTACTAAGCGCACGAATACCCAGAGGTTTCTTGGCGCTAGTGGTCTGGAGTAGGCAAGCTCATGTAAGGCAAAGGTCTCTATTTATTAAACAGCCAGGTATTCAGGGCCTTCCTGAAAATAGACAATGTCGGAAGTGTTCTACTGGACAATGGGAGATTATTCCAGAGTTTAGTGGCTGCCACCCTAAAGCTCCTGCCACCCCAGCTGGCTTTAAAATATCTCGGGGTTGCTATCAATTTAGCTCCATCGAGCAAAGATGCCTTTTAGGGGCATACTAGTGTAGCAGGTGTCTCGGAAATTGAGGGCCAGTATCATGAAGTGCCCTATAGGTAATGCACAGGACCTTAAAAATTATACAGCTCTTAACTGGGAGCCAATGCAGCGTTTGCAGGTGTTTTCCGACTGAGTGAAACTTAGGAATTCCAAACAAGAGCCTAGCGACCGCATTCTGGATCATTTGCAACTTATTAAGTTGTTTCTTAGGCATACCAAGATACAACCCATTGCACTAGTCTAGTTTGGCAAGAATTAGTGAAGTAATCACTGTTTTCTTGCTGTCCACAGGGATAAAAGGTAGTATTTTTTTAGATTACCTTGCGTAGAAAAAAGCTAGATGAGGAGATGGCGTTAACCTATGCCTCAAAGTTCAATTTATTATCCATAATCACACCAAGGTTCTTTGCTTTGGCAACTGGAATGGGTGCCATCCTAGTTTATCTGGCCACCAACTCTGTGACCAGCCTGGTGAAAAATTGCCAAAAATAACTATTTGAGTTTCATCTGAATTCAATCTGAGACAATGAGAGCTCATCCAGGAGCTGACTGCCAGCATACAGTCCTTACATTTTTGCATTGTTGGCAGAGAATTTTTAAAAACAGACAAATCAATGGCAGAGAATTTTTAAAAACAGACAAATCAATTTGTGTACCGTCTGCATATGTCAATATCAATCCGAAAGATCTAATAAGTGTCGATAGTTCAGATACATAAACATTAAAAAGAGTGGGACTCAAGGATGAGCCCTGTGGGACCCCACCAGGAAGGACAAAGGAGGGAGATTCTTAGCTGCCCAAGGCTATCGATTGTGTTGTTCCAGACAGAAACGAGGAATCCAGTGTGAGAGCTTTGTGGGAGATAACAATAGAATTCAGTCACCTAAGTAGCAAATTGTGATCGACCTTGTCGCAGGGCCGCCGACAGGTCGAGCAAAATCAGAGCAGCAGCGCCAGCTGAATCCATAACTGTTCTGATGTCGTCTGTGGCTTTAATTAGGGGCGATTCTGTACTGTGTTCTGCCCTAAAACCAAACTGGGTTTTGTTAGAAATGGGGGTCTCTAGTTGGCAATGGCTGGCCACTGTCCAAGTAGGGACCCTTCTTCCTAAGTCAGAGTAAGCAGCCTACACCCTTTGACAACCCCTGCTCAACCCTGTGGTAACGTAGCACGAGCAGCTAGGCTTATCTCAGAGGCAGTGTGTGAAGCATTTATGACCATACACAGTAAGATAATGAGGAACACTACAAATGGACACCACTCGAGTAGTTATGAAAAATAGGTATTTTTATATAGACTTAATCACAAGACCAATAACAGTAAAAAATCCACAATACTATAAAAATATAATTACTTTAGAAATGCTGCAAGGAAAAATAGTTCAGGATGCACTAAATGATGTCTAGTTCAAGGCAGGGGTCTCTGCGACCCTTTTACTCACAAAGTATCTGGTTCCTGGAGCAAAGCAACAAAAAATGTCGCTAAGGAGTTGTAGCGAGATATTTCCTCATGCTAACCAGTGATGCGTTGAATCCTTACCGCAAGGGAGGATGATGCGCTGGGTTGCGGGCAGGACAAAGCGACAAGCTTCCTCACGCTAAGCCGGTGATGCGATAAAATTCTTGCCGCGAAGGGAGGATGATGCACCGAGCCTGTTGCGTGTGCGTTTCTGCTGTGTTGAAGAAAATGGCGCTCCGCGAGGGAGCGACGATCTGGATACGATGCGAGGAAAATGGCGAACGCTCGGCGTCCGCGCTGCGATGAGCTTGATGTGATGATTTGGGGTTAGCGAGCGCTTTGGAGCCCGCTAACAAACAATGCGACAATCCTCGGATAGCAGGCGTTTTCAGGCCCGCAGACAGGTGCTGCAACGATCTCCAGATAGCGGGCGTTTTCAGGCCCGCAGACAGGTGCTGCGACGATCTTCGGGGTTAGCGAGCACTCGCCACAGCGGAGTGGCGATTTTCCTCACGCTCACCAGCTGCAGCGGCTCGCTAACGGGGGTTAGCGTCGATTTTCAGCGCTCTCTTCTCAACAGTAAACTAGAGGCCCTGGAACTCACAGGAGCCTCACCTGCCGATAGAAATCCTCGCTGGGAGGAAACAGGAGACTGATGGTGGAGTCTGATGTGCCTGAGAGTCCAGCAGGAGGCTAGCTCTCTTCTAGCCCTTGGGTAGTTGCTGTAGCTAAAATAAAAGATCAATCCAAGTTTCTTTCCTCTTCTCTTGAGTCCAGTAGTAACAACTGCAGACCAGTCCCAGAAACAGCACACCAGCACAAGGACAGTCCTTCTCCTGCAGATTCCTGTAGTCACACGGACAGAGGTTCTTCTTCTTGTAGTCCAGGAGCAATACAATTTGTAGGGGTTTGTGCACAAATATTTATACCCCCAAAGTCTTTGTTCTTAGGGGTCCCAAGTCTCTGAACCCAGCCAGAACCAGTTCTGCCCAGCCCTGGAGCACTTTGTTGATCAGGCTGCATCCTTCCTTTCAGAAAGAGGGGGTCTGCCTCAGACGCACAGTGGGAGGTGGAGCCAGCATTCACCTTGCCAGGCACAGTCCTATTCAAGTGCAGGAGCTACCCCTCCCCTCACACCAAGGCAGGTCGCTCTATTCAACCCAGGTCTGACTCAGCCTGCCCTATCCCTCTAAAACCAGACAGCCAATACACATAATAACAGAGCAAACTGGAAGGCTTAGGCAAGAAAGTACCTATACTCTAAAAGTGGTAGTTTCAAACACAGAATATAAAAATAACCTTCACTAAAAGATGTATTTTAATATTCTGAGCTCAGGCATACTAAATTCGTTTTTCTACCATGTTCTGTGGGTCAGTTAGGACTATAGAATGTAATAGCCCAGACCTCCCATTCTGGCCTATGGAGAACAGGTAGCCTTACAGTAGTGAAAAACGAAATTGGGTGTAATTCACTACTAGGCCATGCTACACACATCAGGGCATGTCCTACCTTACACATACAATGCGCCCTATCATAAGGGGGGCTTACAGGATGCCAAGGGAAGGTTTAGGGGCTGGGAAGTGGGTGCACTTCACAGCCAAGATGGCAGTTCTGGACTGCACTCAGACACCACAGTGGCAGGTCTGAGACACACTTTACAAGCTGCTTCTGTGGGTGGCACAAACCAGTGCTGCAGGCCCACCAGCAGCATTCGGTTTACCAGCCCTGGGCACACACAGGTCACGCTACTAGGGACTAACAGGTAAACCAAATAAGCCAATCATGGATGTACCAATTCATATGTAATCTGTACAAAGGGAGCATTCGCTCTGTGGCACTGAATGGCAGTGGCACAGCGCCCAGAGCATCTTATAACCAGCAAAAACAGAGGAGACACAGCGAAAAAAGGAAGGGAGACTCACGCCAATGGTGCCAGGTCTAACATGTTTCATATAAACAGTTGTTGTTAAGCAGATAATGCTGTTTGTTCATAACTTTTTCCACCAGTTTGGCAGGAATGCGAAGAGGTGAGATAGGTCTGTAATAATTCGGTTTAGTGGGATCGAGGTTAGATTTTTTCAATTGTGGTAAAATAGATGCCCTTTTCCAAATAGAAGGAAACACACCCTGAACAAACATGGAATTAGAGATGGTGGTAAGACTCAGACCCAAAATCTCAAGGGCTTGCTTGAACAAAATGGGGGGAAGAGGATCGTGGGGAGATACCGATTTGGCCTGCTGAATAAGAGGGGTAATCTTATCATTAGTAATTGTTTTAAATTCAGAAAAGGTCGAGGCATTAGAAGAGCCAACATTTGCTAGGATGCATCCATCTAGGCATGTCTTAGTGTCAAAAATGACATATATTTGCTCCACTTTCATCAAAAAGTGTTGCACTATGGAATTGCAAAAATCTTGTGATTGCTCAGTTGTGTGTTTTTTCTGGAGGTACAGACAATTTAGAGACTACTTGAAAGAGTTCCCTGGTGGAGTTCTATGCTTCCTCAATTTGATAAGCGAAATAAAAGCGCTTCTCTGTCAATATGAGGCTTTTATATTCAGTCAGTAGGGATTTGTAGTTGGAGAGTTCGCTGGCATTATAATTGCTTCTCCAGCATCTCTCCTGTCGGCTACACTCTTGTTTCTTAGCTCTAAGGGTTTCCGAAAACCATGGAACAGTAGGTGATTTTCTCTTGTTTGAGGTTTTTTAAAAGGAGCTACCTTGTTGGCAATGGCTAATTCCACATCTTCTGAGAGTTTATTTTGGGCATTAGAAAGCTGAGCGTTGAACATATTGCCATCAACCTGTTTCCAATTATGATAGGTCCTAGTGAGTTGCTTTAGATTAGTAACTTTGTCCGTGGAAGGGTTGTTCTGCTCAAAGATGATTGCTGAGTAATACGTCCAAGTTAGAGGTAAAATCTCCTTGATCAGAGTAAGATCGCTATTAGTAAAAATGCCATCAAGGGTGTGGCCGGCCTAATGTGTGGGCCGTGTAACTATTTGATTTAGACCAGCTATAGTCATAAGATTGATTAGGGAAGCAGTGTTTGAATCTAAGCTGTCTTCGAGATGCAAATTAAAATCACCCAAAAAAATGATTGAATTCTCAGTAGCACAGGTTTCAAGCAGGATTTTAATTGAGTTAAGGAATCTAGTTTTCCCCCATAGCAGGCGGTAGAGTAAGACTCCTTTGAAAGCAAGGCAGTTAGCTATGTTTAGGCTAAAAAGAAAGGCTTCACATTCTAGGCAGGGAATGTGCTCAAAGGACGCTTTAAAGGTGTCTTGATAAATTAACGCAATTCCACCTCCTTTTTTCTCAGTTCTATCATGCCTAAACACAGTGAAACCTTGAGGAACAGCCAGGCAGAAATCCCGTCCTGCTGCCTTATCGCCCCAGGTTTCGGTAATAAAGAGCATGTCTAATTGCTGAGCCTCAATCAGCTCTGCGATGTCTAGCCTATGTTTAGGCAGAGACCGGGAATTAATGAGAGCGCAGTGTGTTGCACTAATGATTTTCATCCTTGGTGCCAAATTGGAGGAAGAGGGTGTGTGGGATGCCAAGTCCGGTTGTAGCAGGAAGCCACAGTTAGAACAGGACTCTGCTATCTTTAACTCCAGACTTCTAAAGTTTGGGCAGACACAATCCTTGGGTCTGATTGCAAGAGAGGTAATTAACTTGCGCAAATCCTTACAAGAGTATAGCTGGGGTTCCGTTGGGTAGATAGTAAAATGGGCAGCAGCCTTGGAGCTTGGCGCGCCTGCCCTAGGCGCGCCTTTGCTGCGCCCGCTGCGCGCATCCGCTGCTCATCCTATTTTTCATGGAATAGATATGTTCCCCCTGGGAAGTATTGGATAAGCCGGACTGCCAACCACCACCAACTAAGATGGCGGTCGTCACAGCAATTTCAGTGTAGCACTCTCTCCACTCAATCGGGAGCCCCCGCGGCGGACCAGAGAGTGGAGAGTGCAGGTAGGTGAAATTAAAAGAACAACAATAAGTGCATAGGAAATAGTAAAACCATTTAAAATTAGCCTTTAAAATTCGGTATTAAAACGAACAAGGGGCGCCTTACAAGAGCTTGCTTCCGTTGCGTGTTCAGTTTTTCATGAAATAAATATTTCCCCCCCGGAAGTAATGAATAAGCTGAACCGCCAACCTCCACCAACTAAGATGGCGGTCGTCACAGCAATGTCAGTGTAGCACTCTCTCCGCTAAATATGTGCAAAAGGTCACAGCTGAAATGTTATTGTGAGAACAACGCAAGAAATAAGCTGCTTCGTTACATGGGCCTAACTTGGGAATGTATCAGCATGGTACACACACATTCAATTGGCATTGAGGATTGCCAGCCCTGAACTGTGTATCCACTGAAATTACTGCAGCTCTGTGGTGCAGCACCGCACAGGTCACTCCGTGATTGTTAATATCTGCTACTTCAGCCAACCTCCCTCTGCTAAATTGTTTTAAACTGTTATAAAAACTGATTTTAAAATTGTAATGATCTAACTAATTGATTACATTGCATAATTCTTTGCAGTTGCACCGCACTGAGGCACTTTGATCATCCTGATGGCACTGCGACCACGGCGACCACGGCGACACTTTAATGCATATTTTACTTAGTAGGATAACCTACCATTTGTAACTGCTACCGAATAGTTTGGCTCCCTGGTCCGCCATGGCATGTGCAAATTTTGCAGAGGCAATAACCTAACTAAATTAAGATTCAGCACCTGCCATCTGTTTGCAGTTGTTGGTCTAGTCCTACGAATCCTGCCATGTTGACGATTAGGGGTAGCAGCACAAACCACTGATTCCAGGTTTGTGTAAAAAAGGCCGCTTTACTGAAACAGGTGCCCATAACAAAACAACCTAGACCTTTGCCTTATAAAACTAGAGCCTCACTTTTGCAAGTGGGAATCCCCATTTTTCGCTAACTGGTAGTGGTGGTAACTGACTCTGACTGTCCATGGGCTCTACCTAACCAGGCCCAGGGCCAGTGCTATGCTGAAAACACACTTCGAGTGAAAAAAGCTACATATATTAGGGTACACTATGGGATTATGATTGGCATGACTTCCCCTATAAGACATTAGTACACAATAGGGCAGGGGGCGACCTGCACAATAGGGCAGGGGGCGACCTTTAAGTCCCTAATATATCATAGGGCATGGCAGTTTAGAGGCCAGAAGCCCTTTCTGCACTTGTATGTGTGCACTGCTGAGACCTGCGGTCAGTTTAAACGCAGCCCTGTGCTGCAGGAGTACTTTTAAAATGTAAATGGTGCCCAAACGCGACTTTGGTGTTTCAGGCTCCTAAACATTAATAAACTACAATATTTTGGCATATTAGGTACCCCCAGGATCTCCCCTAGGTGTCCTTGGGGTGGGTGTCAGGTACTTATAAGGAGGACCCTTATAAAATAGGTTTTATATGCCCTAGGGATAGTGAAATTGCACATTTCACTTCCCTCGTTCTAGTAAAATGCTTCCAAAAATCGACTTTTGTGCTAGGAGCAATCTGAAGTGAGGATCTGCAATATTTTTACATTTTCAGAATCCCTAAAGTCTCCCCGAGGTGTCCCAGAGGTCCTGTAGATATAGGCAGGGTCCTTAAAAAATATGTTTTATAAGTCCTGGTGTTGGAGAAATTGCCCAGTTAATTTTCCCCATTGTAGATCCCCAGCTACATAGGTTAACATGGCAATCAGTTACTATTTAATCACTAACACTAGGCTTTACAGAACATTTCATTCAAGGACTAAGGAGAATGGTATTGATAAATCCAACAATATGCTGCTGTTGAATTTATCCTGAAATGTACAGATAAGAAGTTATAAGACGTTCTTGCCTGTAAGCCAAAATTCAGCCTTCCAGTGATATGTCTTGATTGGTCAGAGTTAAGTGAATTAGCAAGGCTGATTTGATAAAGTGATAAGTGGCACCTGGGGTGAAGAGCCATTCTGGGAGGAGAGGGTTCTGCTGCATAGGCATGCCAGAGCGTGGGGGAGGGGCATGAACCATGACCTTCCCAGGTCCATCTATGCCAACCCCCTCCGAACCCAACCAGATGGCAGGCTTAAGGAAGGAACTTGCAGATGCCAGGGGGAGGGAGACTATGGAGATGAGCCATCCTGGAGGTTGGTTTAGCCAGCTTTTGCCTCTCTGCTGAGACTTCAAACTATTACATTTTGGAGAATTAGTGCTTTCTGGGAGACCATTGTGCCACACATTAGAGGAAATGGCCATGCTCTGGGGTGTTGCGATGCACCTCATTGAACAGGATTGCTCTACTGTGTGACTCGAGAGAACACTGCATAGGTATCTGAGAGGGCAGTGCCTCTCAGATCTGCTACTTGAAACCACAGAAGAAGGGTCCATGCTGGAAGTTTGATTTGCACCAATGAGGTCCTGCACTCCTGCTGCACAATCTGGAACTACAGCCCTGTGATTAAAACCTGCTTCAAAGGGACTAAAGAGTGCACTCCCTGCAAGCTACAGGTTAACAGAGCTCACCTAGACCATAGCCAGCAAGAATCCCCATCCTGGATTGACTCCAGTGGATTTGTAAGGGTTTTGTCGAAGTGGATTGTGGGAATTGAAGTCCCAAACTTTCAAGGACCATCTTGGAGCTTCCAGACCTTTGAAGTAAGTTTTGTACACATTGGGACCCTCAAAGGAACTTTAGGTAGATGTTCCAGAACTTTGGAGCAACTCTGAATAAAAACTCCATAAGGGGACTGACTCGACCTAGCCGGCCAAGCCGGCGACCCTCAAACGCGAGCCGGCCTGCTCTCCAGGTTCGTCTCTCTGAAAAGCTCCAGAGGTCTGATTTCCAGAGTTTGACCGGGAGCTGGTCGAAACCCAAGCCGGTGAACCCACACGGAATCTGGCTTAGTGAAGACCATCGAGGGACCCTGGGGGAAAAAGCTCTGTAAAAGTTTCGAAGTCCGAACGTAAAAGAGGTGACCAGGACCAACCGCAAGAGTCAAGCCACTCACCTTCAACTGTGAGCCGGCCTGGATCTCTGGTTCATCGCACTGGAAAGCTTCAGAGGTTTGACCAAGAGCTTGTCGCAAGTCAAACTGGGGAACCCTAACCAAATCTGAACTAGTGGAGATCTTTGAGGGCCCCCAGGAGAAAAAGCTCCAGAAAAGTTTCTGAGTCAGAAGGTAAAAACTTTGTCTCAGGCATATCACGAGGGGTAGCTGGGCAGGGCTCCATCGTGGTCTGCCTGAAACTTTGACTTTGTCCTGGTCTAGCTTGAAGAGATGTCCCAAGAGGCTCTATGGGTTTCTATGTGCTATAGAGTTCTAAATCTTTCAAAATTCATACCTCCAGTTCCCTACATTGGATTGTTTTTGTCTTGGTATCATTGTTAAGATGACAATATTTCCTATTTTTATAAATTGGTGTTGGATTTTTATTGTGTATTGTGTCTTAATTATTTACTTAAGTGGTGTTTTAAATGTATTACATGTCTGTCTCTGAAGTTAAGCTTGCCTGCTCACGGCCAAGCTACCAAGTGTTGAGCATGGGAATAATTATCTGAGACCTAGTCTGATCTCTATATTGTGTGAGTGGCCTTACTGCCAGTGGTAGATATATATTTACCACTACTAATAATACACTTTCCAACACTCACTATACAACTTTGCTCACCTATGTTAAATACACCCCATCCCTAAAATCTCCCCCCACAACAGCTTAATAAAGATAATACTGTACCCGCTCCAGAGCTGCTGAACTGCAACTGTGACCTTTAAACTCCCCAACCCCTTTACTACAACTATTATCCCCTACTCAACTAGACTTCCTACAGAACCTTTAACTTCCTGGCACAGCCAGGCATAAACTTATCTACCCATTCCCTTTCTGCCTGAATTGCTGCTGTCAGCAAGAATTAACTTTGTTAAATGATGGCTACTTCTCTGCCAACTGCCTAGGCACCTGCCTCAAGGGGACAACCCTAAATAACATACAGAACCGCTGCATACCTGTTCAAATGAGCCATCCCAACATAGGGGCCCAAAGGAACCAGAACCCTCACCAAAACCCAGGATCAAGCTACAGGTGAGAGAAGCAAAAGCTATCACTAGCTATGTAACAGCCACTGTGTCACCAATACAAATGGTGACTGGTACCACAAAATGCCTGGTTATAAACCCCTTGGGCTATAATAGTAGCCCAAAAACCAGCCCAAACCCTGAGCAGCTGTCAGTCTGCTCCACTTCCCCAAATTGCCTAGGGGGCAGACCTCCCTTCAGTCGGCTGTCCCCCCCAAATCCCCATTATGGAAGAGGGGAAGCAGCAGTAACCTCTGATGCCAGGTTCGTTTGAAAAAGGCCGCTTCCTGAAACAGGTGCACATAACAAAACAACCTAGGCCTTCACCTTACAAAACTAGTGCCTCACAATGTAACTTTGCTCACCTATGTTAAAAAACTCCCCTCCCCTCCCCTAAAATCTCCCTCCCCTACAACAACTTAATACAGTAAAAGTGTACCCGCTCCAAAACTGCTGAACTGTGAACGTATCTACCCGTACGCTTTCAGCCTAAATAAACGTTGCTAAACTATGGCAACTACTCTGCCAATTATCACCCAGAGAAAGGGAGAACCTTGTGCCTTTTTCTGCCCCCACCTTAATCCTTCAGTTTAAGGGATGTTTAAAACTTTAGCCAACACCATCTTCAGCTGTAGCATGTATAACTCCATGCCCTTGATAGACAAATGTACCCCGTCCTCCCGGAAACATTAGACATCCTTATCTCGCAAGTCCTTGTGTTCTACCGGACCTACGCCAACTTGCCTACAAAAAAGGCATCTACTTATTAAGCTTTCTCCTAGCTTTATCTATTGCTGACGGGCGATGCGCCACTCGCCAAACTCTCCTAGATATGAACTCTATCCAGAGGACATGGCAACCTACCCAACGTTTACTGATCTCCTTCAAGTCTTCTTTCATGTCTTCTAATAAGGCTAATCCTTTCTGTATCAAAAAGTCATTCTTGCCTACATGTAGCAATAAAATATCTGGAGACCTATCCCCTACTAACAATCTGTTCAAATATGATGTTAACTCTCTCCATCTCATGCCTCCTTTTCCATGCCAAGAAATAGTGTACATTCCAACATTAAAATCCAAATTCAAACCGTGTGTACTGAACTTGGCCTGCCGCTTAGCGCACTTTAAGAAGGAGTGTCCCACAATCTAGATATTCAAACCGCCTGCCAAGGGACTGGCAACGGAACTTGGAAAACAGAAACAAAAGTTGAAAACCTATACACATCTCAGCGACACCCTTTCCCTTCTCTAACATAACGCTGAAAACAATTAGATGATCATCGTCCAAAATCTATTATCATTTCCCTACTCCAACCTTACCTACTCACTTTTGTTGCCATCTCAACTCGGAAGGAATGTGTCCCAAAACCACGAGCATCCAAACCAATGTGTGCCAGAGACTTGCATAAGATCACCAACAACTGAAATGCAGAGTCTGGCTTCCAACCCAAATGCTGGAAGACCTTCTCTCCTCCTTGAACAGCCCGATTATTAAGTGCCAGTCCCCATCGTACCGGGCACAACTTGGCACCAGGGTACGGCTGTAGCAAAACACTCTTACCTTGACTTGTAAAGTCAAACCCTTAACCCTTCCTTGCACTCACTAAATCCTTCCCACAGTATCTCATGGCTCCCCTTACACCCCACAAGCTCAGACAGTTGGAATGATCCAAAAAACATTCACGATATAAGTATTGAAAACAATACCGCCTCACTCTCTGTGCTACAAACACCCGGCAGCGCCGTAAGCACTTCCAACAAGATACTCAAAGGCCTGCTCCTAGGACCCAACAAACCCCTGTTCTCTGGACCACCCTTCCAGAATCCTTTACCGAGCTCACCTGTGGAAGGGGCAGAGCCACACCACAGCTTTCCAATGAACACAATACCTGCTAATTACCAAGAAATTGTCAATCTGGACTGGCCATTCTCAATCAATGGAACTCATTTCTGAAAACAGTTGATAACTACAGCGCTGTGTAGGCTGGGGAATGTGATTCCTAACCAAGGATTTATTGTATAGATCACAACTAATTTGTCCTGTTATGAAAGCAATGTTGTGCTTCTTGGAAGATCCTGAGATCATGTTCTTCCTTCAGGAGGGGCCATATATGGATATGAGTTCCTGGTTTACTAGAGGATCCTGGTATTGTTTTCTTCCTTCTGGTAGGGCCAGAAGGGGATAAGAGTTGCCTGAAAGTAATGGTAAAGGGCTTAGAAATGTTTTGTGGTGATCCACTTAATATTACTGGGACTTGTTACATTATATCATTGGATCACAAGCCCGACAGTGGACTCACCATGGATGAGAGAGCCTGTGCATGTTCTCAGCCGAGTTATTGGTAAGCACACTTCTGTTGTGCCTATTAATGGCATGTCGGTCCGTGTGGATGTCAAGGCAAACTCCTGGTCGGAAAATCGCTGGGTCTCAGAAGCGTTGTATACCGCATTTGTGCCTTGTATAATAACAGGTGTCTCTCCTGAGAGCCCGTGGAGGACGTGCACGGAGGAGGGCGGACTTAACTCCTGAAGGCGTGCAACAACTAGACCTGCGGTGATTCAAAGTCAGGAGGATTCCTTTGCTCATGCGCTGGAACCACAGTGAGGCTGTGTGATTAGTCTACGGATTGCCTTCCTGAAGCTTTGACCTACGGAATGATATTCCGCACTGAGCAGATGGATTCACTCTAGTTCCTGCTCACCCAGAATTTTACATCTTTAATTCTTTTATGGACTACTAGTGGTACCCCACACCACTACTATCTGTCTATTCTTTGTCCTGAAGAAGACCCGCTGTAACTCTGTCACAATCACGCACAATCTTGGGTTGAAACGTCAACGTATTCTGACAATCCATACCCTACGTTCTCCACCCCGCGAAAATTAACAGAATCCAAAGGAGGGTTACGAGAGATTTGTGCTCTTAGGGACGGATGTCTATTGATTCTAACATTTTATATGCTGTTTTTCATACAACTGCACTGTATATATTATTTTCACTCAAACACCTTGTCACTTTAAGATCACTTATTCACTTACAAGTCACCTTTTCGCGTTTCCAACTATTATACTTGTGTTGGTGACAGCCTTACATATGTAAAAAACAAACAAAAAAAGAGTATAATATACTAATTGTGTTTTATCTCATCCTCGTATTGTCTCTTCCTATTTCAGTACATTTAATAATGGAACACTAAGAAATTGGTCACCCGACAGAACCAGTTGTAGTATAATATTCTAAACACCAAGGTTCAGAGGGAAACTCGGTTACCCTGTGTTAGACCTGGCATCCTTGGCATGGTTTTCACTGACTTTTTGCCTCTACCTCCTGTGTTTTTGATGCTCTGCTGGATTTTGTTTTTGCTGGCTTAGATGCTTTGGGTACTTTGCCGCTGCTGATCAGTGTCAAAGGGCAAGTGCTCCCTTTGTAAAATGATATTGTGATTTGTTCTCCCTGATTGGCATATTTGTTTTACCAGTAGGTCCCTATTAAAGATCAGCAAGTGTGCCAGGGCTGGTAAATCAAATGCTACTGGTGGGCTTGCAGCACTGATTGTACCACTCACATGAGTAGCCCTGTAAAGAAGTCTCAGGCCTGCCACCGCGGTGCCTGTGTGCAGTTTGTTAACTGCCAAGGTACTCCCCTGGGCAGGGTGCAGTGTATGTGTAAGGTAGGACATTTACTGGTGTGTGTAACATGTCCTGATAGTGAAATACTGCAAATTTCATTTTTCGCTATTGAAAGGCTATCTTGCCCATAGGACAGAATGGGGAATGCTTTGCAACATTTTACAACCATATCTTCCCATAGGGATAAGATAGAAAAATGGAGTTTAGTACCCCTGAATTCAGAATTTAATAACACATCTTTTAGTAAAGATGGTTTTTAAATTTTGTGTATAAAAATACTGTAGGAAGGTGGAATCTGACTGCATGGTTGCCCCCACTTTTTTCCTGGTATTTTGCTGGTTTTTGACTTAGTTAGACTGGGATCCTGCTATTCAGGGCCCCAGTCTATCTGCTTTCTCCTTAAAATGGATTCCTTGTACATTAGGTACACTCCAGATTGGATTCTGGGGTACCCTTGTGAGTCCCTAGTATATGGTATACTATGTACCCAGGGCATAGGTACCCTAGAGGCCTACCAGGGGCTGAAGCATGTATTATGCCACCCAAATGAAACCACAGGTCTACTACTGCAGCCTGGGTAAGGTGGTGCATGCACCCCTTACTGAGGTATAGGTTCACTATACCTCATCTATCACTGCACATACAAACCTATCAGTCACTCCTATGGCAGGCCTTAACAATCCTGAAGGCAGAGTGCTTGGTTATATGTGAGGAGGTGACCAGGCATGAGCTGAGCCCGTCTGCAGCCTTCGGAATCTCTTTTCCGGGGTTGTCAGTGGTGCAGTCTGACCATATACTCTTAAGTGCATTATATCTTAAAAGGTTAATGCTAACTTTGGACTGGCCGCACGTAAACATGTTGTGTTTGGTGTCGGACACCTTGGAATCATACCCCCACATCAGTTCTTGATGTGAGGATATGATCCCACCCTTCTAGAGGGAGAGACATGGCAGTACTGGTATATCTGGTAGAAATCTACCCTGGCATCACAAAATGGATGCTGCAGCCACATACACGGGTCTGGCCTCCTGCTGCTGACCGAAACTCTGGCAGGGGAGGCCTGGAAAATAGGTTTCCTGCAACCTACTCCCAGACAGGATGATGTGTATTGGGGCTGGGTGGAAGCACTCTCTGAGTGCTTTGAAGTCCTGCACTGGGGGCACATTTGGTGTCCCTGTGCATAGTCCAGCTCAAACCGTTTCAGGGGTTTCCAGCCCCTGCTCTGGCGTGAAACTGGACAAAGGAAATGGGTGTAGCCACCCTTCTTTCTAAACTCTCCCATAGGTGGGTCCCCAGAGCTAGTCCAACCCCTTCCTTAGGTATAAGTAAGGAACCTCTGTAACCAGAACTTTAGATATCCCTGGACGAAACTCTGAAGCTGAATCCTGGAACTTCAATGCTCTACTAACGACTAGAGGACTGAAGAAATCTCCATTGGGGTCAAGGAGTGACTCCCCTGCTTGGCAGGCACCAATGAAGCATTTTGCCGGTCTGCATTTCTGAAGCTCCTGCTGGTCTCCGAAGTATTTGCAGCCCAGGAAGAGGATTTCCAGACATCTCAGAGGCCGACCCGAGTCCCCAGCAAAGCCGAGACCCACAGCCCTTGTGAGTAGTGTGGAACCGGGACTCCTGGTCATCATGCACTTTTGCAAGTGCATTGACTTCTCAACATCTCTTGAAGTCATGCTTGGGGTTACTTGTAGCCCTTACCTCGAGCAAAAGATTCACTGAAGATTGTTGGCCTAGTCACCCCGAGTGACCCGTGGGCTACCATTTTGTGTTTCCTCTTGCAGTCCCTTTGCGATCCCTGGTCCGTTGACTGGTGGGTCCCTGAGGGGGTAACTTTGATTTTCCTTGGGCTTCTCTGGTTGCTCCAGACATGCCCTGACTCCCAACCAAGTGGTGAGTCCCTCAGATATTGATGGTCTGCACTGAAGCATCTTTCTCCTTTCTGCGTGGGTTGCTGTTGCCAAGGCCTGTTGAGTCCTATCTGGGCACCAATGCCGCAGCACTCGACATCCTTTGTGGGACAGCTCGAATCCAGCTCCTGGTCATCCTCGACGCCTACTGGTCCTCGTGGCTGAAGAGTCAAGCTTCACCTTCTTCACCTGAAACACCCGACATCGGTGGGCATCCGCCTATCGTCTTCCTGGTCACTGGCAAGTGACCCAAACTCTGTCCCCTCTGCTTTCCGGTTCTTCTCATCTTCGATCCAGGATTGCATCTCTTCTGACACCTCGCATCTTCCCGCCAGCAGCACTTCTTTTCCAGCTCCCATTGAAATCGACAACGCGACCCGACACCATTTGACACCTATGCACCCGGCTTCCCTTGGTGAGGTAACATGAGTACTCCGGTGCTCCCATGGGTGTTGACCCTAGAACTTCCCAAGTCCCAAAGGGTTTGGTCCTAGTTCATTTCTAAGTGTCCCTAATCTTTAAAAATCTAACCGCAACTTTCCCCATAGAAGCTAGCGGGAGCTTGCATGCTGTGTTCACACACTGCACACGGCCCCCGTGGGTCGCCTGTGTCACTTCCTTGGGTGGTTCCTTGGGGTCCCAGTGATTCTACAGGCTCTAGACCTTGTGTCTAGTTAAGTCGTGGTTCTTATACCACTATTTTAGTATATGGTTTGGCTCGCCCCTAGGGCCTGATGTGTATTTGTGCTTATTACTGTCATATTTGAATTGTAACTTATGTGTTTTGACCTCTAGTCTCATAAAGAGTCTAGGAGGGTGTGTTTAGAAATAAATACATATATTTTATATATATATACCTGGTGTGGTTGTCTTTCATTTAGGCACTCAAGAGATTATAGACTGGTAAAACAAGCTGCTTTACATTCCTTCAAGACTTAGCCTGAAGGCTGCTCTCCATAGCTACCACTAGGATAGCTTTCAATAAAGGTTGTTTTTAACCTATAACCAATAAGGGGTTGTTTGGACTGGTACAGGGTGCCCACTATAACTAGTGGACAGCATATACCAGGCCAACTTCTCACAAATACCACTTTTAGAAAGTGGCTATTTTCTTGTTCAACCTTCCTGTGTGTCTCTGCTTGTTTGTGGATTGACTGTCTGGCTTTGGAGTGATAGGGGCTGGGAAGTTGCAGTGGCTCCAGGAGTCTGGGTGAGTCAGCACTAGACTGAATAGGCCTGATCTGCATTTGGAGTGGTGGGGGGAGTAGCACCTGTACCTGAATGGGGCTGTGCCTGCCTTCCGCAATGCTGGCTTCGCCCCCCTGTGGTGTGTCCGGGGTCAAGGCCCACATTAACAAAGGATGTTGTAGTGCACTGGCAGAGTGCCCCCAGAACTGGTTTGAACTCGGCTCAGAGCTCCTTGCAAAAAGAGAACAAATATCTTAAATATGAGGAACCAGGAGCTTTTTTAAGCACGTCCTGCACACTTGCTGCAAAGCAATAGTGATACACACGAGGGGTGCGCAGTTCCTAAGGGTAGGGGGGAAAGGGAGGTCTTTTCTAAAAAGTGCCCTCACACAGCCCGGAGGTTGTCATGCTTCAATATTGAGCCTTGCTAATCGTCGGGCCGGCGCTGCAATGCCCAACGGGCACCCGCGAAGGGGCTCTTTGGAGGAGATCTTTTGGTGGTGAAACTGTAGGGTGAGTGCGGGTGTGTGGGCTAGGTAGTGCTGTGAGTGTGAAAGTTAAAAGAGGTCTAGGACAACCCTAACTAATGTCTTTATTCCCAGGGGGCACTATCCTAACTAAAAAGGGTGAGCCCCAGCTGGATGTAATGATCCTATAGGGCTAGTGTGGTCCATAGGGTCGACATGTTTCATGCCTCCAACGGGTCTGGCGGCACTTCATCAGGACCAAAAAGGGTGAATAAAAAGTACTTTAGCACTACCGCAAAACTGGTTCTGAGATCCCTAACTAGTAACCAGGTGCAGTCAAGTACCTCAGTTCATTTGATCCTGAGAAAGAAGACCTACGGAAGAAGGGGAGGGAGAAATAAAAACAAGAAAACCAAGGTCTAGTTTAGATGTTGGTAAGAACACAATTGTTACGCTGTTGATGGCAGACAGTACAATAATGGCTATGTAGTACATCAGATAACTATGTTTGAACTTTCACAGCCAGTAATCGGGGTGGTCATGTGGCTTGCAACTTAGACTGTAGCAGTACTCGTAGTGGCTAGGGTCGTGGGGAAGGCTGGGGTAAACAATTTTAACATCCGACAATCATCCAATTTGACATGGTGGCATAGGCGTAGTCATCCGGACGATGCCATCAGACATCCAGTATACATATGGGAACACAACCCAAGAGATAAGGGCTTATGTTGACGGGGATTGTGTGTCTTTGCTTTCTCGCCCTAAGTGCGCCAGGTATGCCCAGAGGTGGGTCCTGGGCTCACTGTGCCACTGGAATCAAGCTATCCTGGCTGAAGAGGGGTGAAACCCCGAAACCGGTCGTAGGATGCTTGTTTCTGGTCCAAGGAGGACCTCGTTTGGCAGTTCGAGCTGGACTGTTCCCATGAGGCACAGGGTCAAGACTGATTTGCATATGGCCAGGTCTAAAATGGGGTGGCATGGTCAGCAAAAGAATGATGGATTTAACCCAGATCTCTTGACTGGGGGTGAATGTTTTGATTTGTTCTGCATTCCGTCCATCAATTGTGTGTCTTTTGCTTTCTCACCCTAAGTGCGCCAGGTATGCCCAGAGGTGGGTCCTGGGCTCACTGGGCCACTGGAATCAAGCTATCCTGGCTGAAGAGGGGTGAAACCCTGAAACCGGTCCTAGGATGCTTGTTTATGGTCCAGGGAGGACCTGCCTTGGCAGTTCGGACAGGACTGTTCCCATGAGGCCCAGGGTCAAGATTGATTTGCATATGGCCAGGTCTAAACTGGGGTGGCATGGTGAGCAAAAGAATTATGGATTTAACCCAGATCTCTTGACTGGGGGGGAATGTTTTGATTTGTTCTGCATTCCGTCCATCAATTGTATGTCTTTTGACGGGGATAGCAGAGCACGTCGTTGCTCTGCTCTAGGGAAAAAAAACACTAAACGTAGAGATTAGTTACTGCGGAGCGTCATTCTTACCAGGAGGTCAATCTAGGGTTTCACCGCCAAAAGATCTCCGCCAAAGAGCCCCTTCGCGGGTGCCTGTCGGTCATTGCCGCGCCGGCCAGATGAGGAGCAAGGCCCAATGATGAAGCATGACATCCTCCTGGGTGTGTGAGGGCACGTTTTAGAAAATACCTCACTTCCCCCATACAGTACGGAACTGCGCACCCCTCGTGTTTGTCACAAAGAGAACAAATACATTTTGGGATATAAGTATCAGACCCAAAACCCCAGACCTTTAGATTATTCCTGGAATTCTAAAGGAACCATTGCCAAGGTGAAGAGCTGGAGAGACTGAGGAGAAGTACTGCCCTTGCTGTGTGTCTGGGGTTGGACTGCAGTTGCTGTTTCTGCTAAGGAAAGGAGAAGGACTTTGCTGTGTTCTGTGTCCCTTGCTTGAAGGAGATCTCCAAGGTTCTGAAGTGAGCTGGCCTCATGTTCACAAGTGGCAGGGACACAAAAACTTCACCCCCAGCTCCCCTGAACTCTGATGTTGTGAGTGCTAGGTGCCTGTGCCAGTTGTGGACCTCTGGAGGTTGTTGCTGCTGTTTGGGAGCTGGAAGAGAGAAGAAACTCAAAGAACTACAGAAATCGATGCATCGCTCTTCTTGCGGCTCTTTTTCCGACGCATCTTCACGGCGCAAGAAGCATATATATGCAGTGCCGCTGCCAAAACCGTCGCAACGCCTGTCGTCGCTGCAAGAATCGATGCATCGAGGGTTCGCGTCTGAAGAGGACCGAAGCAGTGCTGCGCAAGGCCACCGCTTGATTGCCGACACATCCCGGATTTCCACGCATCGTACCTGCACCGCAAGTTCTTCATACGCATCATGTGTGGGCCGGAACCAGCACGAAGAATCAACGCATCACTCCCCATACTGACCGGAATCAACGCAACCCTTCCTCTGCGTGCAGTGGGACTGTCGCATCGCCTCCACAGGGTCTCAGGCATGTCGCATTTCTTTGTTTTCTGACGCTGCGGCTGTTTGGCTTGGTGAACTTTGATGCAACTACAGGTACTTTTGGTGAAAAGTCACGCATCCATAGTTTTCTATGGTACAAGTTCTTGAAACCTTTTGAAAGTCATATTTTTAACTGTGTATGTTGGATTTTTGTCGTTTTGGTCTTGTTAAGTTTAGATAAAGATATTTCATTTTTCTAAACTGGTGTGGTGTCCATGTGTCATGCTTTCACTGTGTTACTGTGAGTGATGGTACAGATACTTACACATTGCCTTTGGGATAAGCCTGTCTGCTTGTGCCAAGCTACCAAGGGGTGAGCAGGGGTTATCTAAAGTGTGTATTCTCCTTACCATGACTAGAAGCAAGGGGCTCTATTTGGACAAAGGTACCTACCTCTGCAACTAGAGACCCCCAATTCTAACATTGATGGTCATGTTTTTTTGGTTCTATTATTGAGTGACCCTTAAAGTATCCACGCATCATGTCCCAGAGGATAAACCAGCAAGTGAGATAGCAGAATTGGAGTTTGATATTGAGGTTTTGCATAACTACAGAGTAGATCAGCTCAAGCAATTTTGCAAAGATATTGGATGTCCCATGTAGAGCAGCTCCAGGAAGGAGGGAGCTACAGAAGGCCTTAAGGGCCTGGTAGGAGGCCAAAGAGGCTGGGTAGACAGGGGATGCCAAGGTGAATGAGGATGCACAAGGGAATGGTTTCAGGTCACAGGATCTTCCTGTTTCAAGAGTAGCCTCTTGGGCTGGCAGCAACTATTCCACTGGAAGTCTTTCCCCAGAGGAGCGGGAGGAGAACTAGAGAGTCAGAGACCATGAGCTGGAGGTCATGAGGCTACAGGCCAAGGCAGAGGAGAGCAAGAATGCTCGTGCCTTGGAGGAAAAGAAATTGCTTTTGGCTCATTAATTGAGCATGAGGGAACTGGTCATTAAGGCAAAACAAGTGGAGTCCAGTGCAAATGATGGCAGTGCACAGCCAGTGCAAGGGGGTAAGGTGTACATACCCAAGGACTTAGTAAAGAATTATCAGAAGGGTGATGATATTTATGCATGGTTGACGGCGTATGAGATACCCTTGAGAATGAATGAGGTTCCTGAGAAGAGCTGGCGGGCGGGTCTGTGGAAACACTTTGAGGCTGCTTGGAGGGACACCCTGTCACCTTTAGAGCAGGAGGGTATCCTGACCTATCTGAACATGAAGGAGACTGTATCCCTCAGGAATGGGCTCACCCCAGAGCAGTACAGAGAGAAGTGTATTAACTTCAAGAAGCTTGATTCAAGTACTTGGGTTGAATGTGTGAACATGTATATGCGTGCACTGGAAAGTTGGATAAAGGGCAGCAAGGTAACTGATTACCAGGAGTTGTGCAACCTAATTAGTTGGGAGCACTTGAGGTAGTCTGTGTGTTTCAAAGCTGCACCAGCATCTATTGGATAGTAAGCTAACTGATCCCAGGGAGCTTGCTAAGGGGGCGGACTGCTGGACTAGCACCAGAGTCCACAAGGGGATTGTGGGTAACCCCGCCAAATGTGGGCAGGGTCCCCAGCAGAAGAGTGGGGGGGACAAGGGTAACCAAAAGGAGTTCTCTAAAGGGCCCCAAACAGTTCCCAGGGTAAGGAGTCCCAGCCCCCCAAGCCTAAGGTCCCCTGGTCCCCTAAGGGCATGCACGACAACCAGGGTCTCCCCAGGTGTTATTCATGTAATAAGGTGTGCCACATTGCTAGAGATCCCAAGTGCCCCAATGCACCCCCAGCACCCATTGGTGCTCAGTCACCGGTATTAGTGAGTGTAGCTCTGGGGGAGGAATTGGTTCCTAGTGAAGGGGGGAGAAAGCAGTATGACCCTTGTCTCATTAGGAGACAGAGAGATGGTCCATGAATCCTATCTGCCTGAGAACATTAAGAAATACAGGCAGTGGGTGACAATCATTTGGGAGGAGAGTGGAGGCTCTGAGAGACACAGGAGCCAGTGTGACATCTGTCAGGTGTCAATGGGTGTCTGAAGAGCAGGTTATTCCCAATGTAATTCACCCTGTAGTTGCAGCAGACAACTCTGAGCGGTTATATAAGGTGGCACTAGTTCCCTTTGAGTGGGGGAGGGGTCTAAGGTTCCTTGAAGGTCATTGTTAGTCCATCCATGCCTGTAGACTGTCTGCTTGGAATTGACCTGGAGAGTTCCCCATGGAGGGAGGTGGAACGCCAGGCTCATTTGGGGATGTTGGGTCTGCCTGAGTGGGTCTGTGTGACCACTTGGTCGATGGCAGCCAGTAGGGGTAATCAAGAGGACCTGGAGCCTGAAACAGTGGCCCAGGTGCCTGCCAGGAAGAGGAAGGGCAGGAGGCGTGGGAAACCAGCCCCAGAAGTTCCTCCAGTCCAGGAAGAAGCAGACCTTGAGGGGGATGCCCTGGAGCCCACAGGGTAACAGGTAGCCAAACTGGGAGACCTACTGGAGCTGACCCATTGGCAGCAGGAAGGGGGTTCCTCCAGGGAGGAGTTGTGCAGACCACAGATGGAGAGCCCTACTCTTATTGGTTTGTGGCAACAGGCTGCAAACCAGGCAACAGGTGGTCAGTCCGGATCACATCTGATTTACTGGGAAGATGGATTGCTATATAGTGAGCCTAAGGTCACTGAGCCTGGTGCAGCCTGTATGCTGGTGGTACCCGAGTGCTTCAGGACCTTCATACTGGGTCTGGCTCATGACGTGACTCGCGCAGGACATTTGGGGTGCAACAAGACCTTTCACCCACTTTTACTGGCCCCAAATGAGAAGGCATGTTGGTACCCATTGTAGGTCTTGTCAGACCTGCCAGGCAAGTGGCAAGAGTGGAGGGAGGTGTAAGGCACTCCGCCAACCCTTTACTGTGGTGAGCACCCCTTTTGAACGGGTGGGAATTGACATTGTGGGGCCACTGGAACCCAAGGCAGCCTTAGGCAACAAGTTTATCTCGGTCTTGGTGGACCATGCCACCCGGTACCTGGAAGCTGTCCCTCTCCGGACAATCACAGCCCCCGTGGTGGGCCGTGCATTGATGGGGATCTTTTCCCGTGTGGGGTTCCCCAGAGAGGTGGCCTCTGACGGTCATACAAACTTAATTTCGAAGTATATGACATCTTTGTGGGAGGAGTGCGGTGTGGCCTACAAGTTCACCAGTTCTTGCCATCTTCAAGGGAATGGGTTGGTTGAGAGATTCAACCGAACCCTGAAGGGCATGATCAAGGGTCTTGTAGAACCCAAGAGATGGAAGTGGGACTTCTTTTTACCATGCCTGCTATTTGCATACAGAGAGGTACCCCAGAAGTCTTTAGGGTTCAGCCCCTTTGAACTACTGTACGGTCACCCTGTGAGAGGGCCTCTGAGTCTGGTGAAGGAGGGTTGAGAGAGAACTCCTGGTAAGACCCCACAAGATGTTAAACATAAGTATAAACCTCGGTACTCTAGTCTGTTCAAATATTAATTTTTGGAATACAATGTTACTGTAATTTTTTGCTTCTGAAATTATTGCCAAATCTGTGTGTTTTTTTAAATATATTATATTGAACAGCAATCTACACATTGTTCATTGTCTAAATTGATCTGCGTAGGAATAGGATAACTATCCACGAATTAGTATTTGAACAGACTAGAGTGCCGAGATTTATACTTATGTTTGACATTTACACTGGGTTCAGTTGAACCACAGTGGGCTGACACCTGAGGTAGTGCGGTGTATGTTCCTAACCTTGAGGGGCACCAATGCTGTATTTCAATTCTTATTACATATAAAGAGTGATGTGCTACCATTAAGACCACCACTACCATCTGTAAATTATTGTATACCCCACAAGATGTGTTCAGCTATGTGCTGGCCTTCAGAAACCAGACTCAACGCCTCAGGAAACTCGCTCAGGCGAACCTGGAAGCTAGCCAGGAAGAAATTAAAAGATGCTATGACCAGAATGCCACTATGGTTGAATTTCAGCCTGGCCAGAAAGTGTTGGTGATGGCACCAGTGGAGCCTTGTGTGCTCCAATATAAGTGGACTGGTCCATATGAGGTAGTGGAGTGCAAGAGTGAGGTGACCTATTTGGTTGACTTGCAGACTCCGAGGAACCCTTTGAGGGTCCTGCAAGCCACACTTTGAGAGGTCTGAAGTAGCTATGCTCCTTGCAACAGATGTTGGAATGGAAGAGGAGAGTGAGCTTCTCCCTGACCTCCTGTCTGCAAAGGAACATGATGGGTCAGTGGATGGGGTGAACCTCTCTCCTACCCTGACCCCATAACAGCAGAGGGACTGTCGCCAGGTGCTGGGACAGTTCGCCTCCCTGTTCTCCCTGACACCAGGAGTCATCAATAGGTGCACCCATGATGTGGACACTGGGGAAAGTCTACCTGTGAAGTGAAGATTTTACAGGGTAGCTCACAAAGTCAGGGCCAGCAACAAGAAAGAAGTTTCTAAGATGTTGGCGTTAGGGGTGATAGAGTCCTCAAGCAGCCCCTGGGCTAGCTCGGTGGTCTTTGTGCCAAAAGCTGCTGAACCGGGTGCCACTCCAGAACTTCGGTTTTGTGTGGACTACCCTGGGCTCAATGAGGTCACCAAGACTGACGTACACCCCATCCCCAGAGCTGATGAGCTCGTTGATTGGTAAGGAGCTGCCCGGTACATTAGTACATTTGATTTAGCATCTGGGTACTGGCAGATTGCCTTAATCGAGGGGGCCAAAGAGAGGTCAGCATTTTCAACACCTGAGGGGCACTACCAGTTCCGGGTTATGCCCTTTGGGTTGAAGAACGCCCCTGCCACCTTTCAGAGACGGTCAACCAGGTATTGTCCGGGCTGGAGGAATTCAGCGCCACCTACCTGGATGACATTGCTGTGTTCAGCTCCAGTTGGGAGGAACATTTACAACACCACTGCGAGGTGTTGAAGGCTCTGCAAAGGGCAGGCTTCACTATCAAGGCGAGTAAGTGCTAAATAGGGAAGGGATCTCTGGTGTACTTGGGACACCAGGTAGGGAGCGGCCAGGTGGCGCCCCTACAAGCAAAGATGGACACCATTCTGGCTTGGGAGCCCCCCAAGACCCAGAGAGAGGTGAGAACCTTTTTAGGTCTCACCGGGTACTACAGATGGTTTGTCAAGGGGTATTGCACCATTGTTGCCGCCTTGACAGAGTTGACTTCAAGGTAGCAGCCCAGGAAGGTGATCTGGACTGATGTCTGCCAGACATTTTTGATGCCCTGAAATCTGCCATGTGCACGGCGCCCGTGCTTAAGGCACCTGACTTCTCCAAAGAATTTGTTGTGCAGACAGACTCTTCAGAGCATGGTGTGGGAGCAGTACTCTCACAATTGAACAAGGGCTTGGACCAACCTGTAGCTTTTATCAGTAGGAGGCTAATTCCCAGGGAACAGAGGCGGAGTGCAATTGAAAGGGAAGCTTTTACTGTGGTCTGGGCGCTGAAGATGCTATCTCCCTACTTGTTTGGGGCTTACTTCCGGGTTCAGACAGACCACAGGCTCTCAGATGGTTGATGCAGATGAGGAGTGAAAACTGTTGAGGTGGTCCATCTCCCTACAGGGATTGGACTTTACGGTGGAACACCACCCTGGCACAGAACACGGCAATGCTGGTGGTCTGTCCAGATTCTTCCACCTTAGTGATGAGACCTCCCAAGAGGGTGGGTAGCTCTCCCCACTTTTCAGCTGGAGGGGACACATGTTAGACCTGGCATCCTTGGTGTGGTTTTCCCTTACTTTTTGCCTCTACCTCCTGTGTTTTTGATGCTGTGCTGGATTTTGTTTTTGCTGGCTTAGATGCTTTGGGCACTTTGCATCTGCTGATCAGTGTCAAAGTGCAAGTGCTCCCTGTGCAAATTGATATTGTGATTGGTTCTCCCTGATTGGCATATTTGTTTTGCCAGTAGGTCCCTATTAAAGTGCAGTAAGTGTGCCAGGGTTGGTAAATCAAACGCCACTAGAGGGCTTTCAGCACTGATTGTGCTACCCACATGAGTAGCCATGTAAAGAGGTCTCAAGCCTGCCACCGCGGTGCCTGTGCGCAGTTTGTTGACTGCCATGTCGACTTGGCAAGTGCTCCCACTTGCCAGTCCTTACCCTTCCCTTTTCTTACACATAGGACACCCCTATGGTAGGCCCAAGGTACCCCCCTGGGCAGGGTGCAGTGTATGTGAAAGGTAGGACATGTACTGGTGTGTGTAACATGTCCTGATAGTGAAATACTGCAATTTCGTTTTTCACCATTGAAAGGCTATCTTGCCCATACGACAGAATGAGGAATGCTTTGTAACATGTTACAACCATATCTTCCCATAGGGATAAGATGGGAAAATGGAGTTTAGTACCCCTGAACTCAGAATTTAATAACACATCTTTTAGTAAAGATGGTTTTTAAATTGTGTGTTTGAAAGTACCACTTTTAGAAAGTGGCTAATTTCTTGTTCAACCTTCCTTTGTGCCTCTGCCTGTTTGTAGATTGACTGTCTGGCTTTGGAGTGACAGGGGTTGGGGAGATGCAGTGGCTCCAGGAGTCTGGATGAGTCAGCACTAGGCTGAATAGGCCTGATCTGCATTTGGAGTGGTGGGAGGAGTAGCACCTGTACCTGAATAGGGCTGTGCCTGCCTTTCACAATGCTGGTTCTGCCCCCCTGTGGTGAGTCTGGGGCCAAGACCCACACTAACAAAGGATGTTGTAGTGCACTGGCAGAGTGCCGCCAGAACTGGTTTGAACTGGACTCAGAGCCCCTTGCACAAACAGAACAAAGGCATTTTGGGGTTTAACTATCAGACCCAAAACCCCAGACCTTTAGATCATTCCTGGGATTCAAGAGGAACCTTTACCAAGGAGAAGAGCTGGAGAGACTGAGGAGAAGTACTGCCCTTGCTGTGTGTCTGGGGTTGCCCTGCAGTTGTTCTTTCTGCAAAGGAAAGGAGAAGGACTTTTCTGTGTGCTGTGTCCCCTGCTTGAAGGAGATCTCAAAGGGCCTGAAGTGAGCTGGCCTCCTGTTCAGAAGTCTCAGGGACACAAAGACTTCACCCCCAGCTCCCCTGAACTCTGCTGTTGTGAGTTCTGACCTGCCTTGAGGTGCCTGTGCAAGTTGTGGCCCTCTGGAGGTTGCTGCTGCTGTTTGGGAGCTGGAAGTGAGAGGAAACTCAAAGAACTCCAGAAATCGACGCATCGCTCTTCTTGCGACTGTTTTTCTGACGCATCTTCATGGCGCAAGAAGAATTTCCATGCATTGCCGCACCACTGCGAAACCATCGCAGCGCCTGTTGTCACTGCAAGAATCAACGCATCGAGGGATTGCGGCTAAAGAGGACCGACGCAGCACAGCACAATGCCGCCGATTCGATCGCCGATGCATCCCGGATTTCCACGCATCGCACCTGTGCGGCAAGTTCTTCCGACGCATCACCTGCGGGCCAGAACCTGCACAAAGAATCGACGCATCACTCCCCATAAAGACTCGAATCGACGCAACCCTTCCTCTGCATGCAGCTGGACTGTCGCATCGCCTCCTCAGGGTCTCATAAGTGTCGCATCTCTTTGTTTTCCGATGCTGCGGCTGTTTGGCTTGATGAACTTTGACGCAACTACAGGTACTTTAGTGAAAAGTAACGCATCCATAGTTTTCTATTCTTGAAACCTTTTGAAAGTCAAGATTTTAACTGTGTATGTTGGATTTTTGTCATTTTGGTCTTTTTAAGTTTATATAAAGATATTTTATTTTTCTAAACTGGTGTGGTGTCCATTTGTGATTTTTTCACTGTGTTACTGTGAGTGTTGGTGCAAATACTTTACACATCGCCTTTGGGATAAGCCTGTCTTCTTGTGCCAAGCTACCAAGGGGGTGATCAGGGGTTATCTAAGGTGTGTATCCCCCTTACCCTGACTAGAATCAAGGGTCCCTAATTGGACAAAGGTACCTACCTCTGCCAAATAGAGGCCCCCATTTCTAACACCCCATTATATTTTATGTAACCACAGTGAGGGCATAGTGTTTCAAGTAACAATAAAGAATTTGCAAGTAACAATAAATACTTTTTATAAAATACTAACAGAATTCTGCAAGCCAATGTGCACTGAAAGTACCAATCCTATGTCTAAAAAAAAAATGCGACAAACTGGCAAATCATTACACAACTAGACCAAATGTTGGATTCTTACTTAAATAACAAAAAAACCAACAGACCAAACCCGTTCCTAACAAAACCCGCCAGGGAAAGGCAAACATAGCCTCTACCCTAATTCAAACAACTCTCACCAACTGATTTTCTGGATCTTGTCAGGCCAGCAAGCCAGCTGGCTGCACCTCTGACCCTTGTCCAACTCAGATCTTCACAATCATTCTATCAACTTCAGCAGACATCCCAGTCAGAACACTCATCTACAACTCCTTAATGACAGGAGTTTTCCCAGATGACCTAACAAAAGGCATGCATATACCCATTATTTAAAAAAAAAAAACTAACCTGGACAATCAAGAGCCTGACAATTTCAGACCAATAGCAAATGGACAATTCCTGGGAAAGCTTATAGAAAGAGCAGTTTTCACCAGCAACTTTTTTTCAAGGGCATAGGCGCTCCTTCGCCCTTTACTTTCATCCTCCAGGTCATATAAAAAATGAAAGAAATTGTTAAAGGTAAAAACGAATTCAAAAACACAAGTACACACCTTTCTTGCTGGGGGCCAAGGCTGCAGCCTGCTGCACAGTGCCACTCATTCTGCTTTTTGTTGCAGTGACGCTGGCATTCACTAAAACTGCGCCTCCAAAGTCTAGAGTATTTGCTAGACTGACAATCACACTACCCTGAGGCCTGTAAGGTCATCAGCTCAGCAAAGACATAGCCTTGAGTGTCAGTCTCCACACTCTGATGACATGGGTTTACAATTATTCGCGGGCGTATAGACTGAAGCCCTGTAGCGCTGGGGCTCATGTCAATCAAAGAGTGGAGAGAGTGGCCACCCCACCCTTTCCCAACTCATCACAGGGGTGAGTCTCATGGATCCCACCCTATGATGAGTTGTGAAAGGGTGGGGTAGAGGCTGCAGGCAGGAAGCTGAAGTTACACTGTGCAGACTTGAGGTGTCGGCTTCCCGCGCTGCAGTGAATGCAGGATGCATTAAGTGATTAAACTGCCTGCCAGCAGGCTGGTGGCATGCAGAGAAGGTGGTATATTCATCTGCTTCAACTTCTAAGCCGAAGGAGCTTCCCTCCAGTCCAGGCGGTGGCCCACAGTCCCAACCGAGGAAGGTTAGTAAAAACCTTAGCAGCTGCCTGGGCCTGGCCTAAATAAGAAGTATTCTGGGCAAATATTTTATCTCTGTGCCTAAAACCAAAAATGAATGAATTGTGTAGTGAAATTGGTACTCATGAAAAGCGCCTCAAATACCTTGTGCAATATAAAACTGCAACAAAAAAAACAAATGGTAATGTTTTGAAGCGAGCGACTTTTAGCTAGGTATGTACGTCGCACTCGGTTATAAGGCCTTGGAACATAATCGCCACTTTATTTTTGGAAGGGAAAACATCGCGATTTTTTCAGAGGATTACTATTTAAAAAACACTCTGGAGCTTATTTACAAGCCCGTTGCGCCGCTGGTGCGCCACTTTTAACATGGGGAAAAGTGACGCACCGGCGGCGCAAGGGGCTTGTAAATAAGACTCTCTGTTTCTTAACCCCTTCGCTGCCAGGCCTTTTCCCCTCCTGTGCCACGCCCTTTTTTGGCTATTTGGGGTAGTGCGCGCTGAGGCCCCTGTAACTTTTTGACCACATAAGGTATCCACGCCAAATTTGCGTCCTTTTCTTCGAACATCATGGGGATTCTGAAGGTACTCAGGGTTTGTGGATTCCCCTGGAGCGGTCACAGAAATGAGCCAAAATACAGCAAATGTAGGTTTTTTTGGGGAAAATTGGAAAAACGGGCTGCAAATGAAAGCATCTGGGTTTTTTCCTGCAAATGTTATCAAAAAAGGGTTTGTGGGGCTGAAATCACCATTTTCCCAGCTTTTAGCGGATACCAGACTTTTGTCAGAAACCCAAACTTTTCTACACAGTTTTGGCATTTTTCTGGAACATAGCCTATTTTTGCTATTTTTTGTGCTTTCAACCTCCTTCCAGTTAATGGTAGAAATGGGTACAAAAGCAATAATGTATCCTGGAAAGCTATACATTGTAGAGAAGTAGACAAAATTCTGAATTCAGCAAGGGGTCATTTGTGTCGATCCATCAAGGTTTCTTTATAGAAACTAACAGTTAAATATAGGATAAATTGAAAATTTGTTGGAAAAAAGCGCCTTTTGTGTCAACGTTTTCACCTGTAACTTCTTCTAATTTTGACAGCTCTTTGAAAGCAATATACCGTTACATCCACTGGACATTACTGGTTATGGGGATATATAGGACTTGTAGGTTCACCAAGAACCCGATGAACCCAGAGCCAAAAACTGAGCAGCAACTTGCAATGGTTTTTTATCATGTACCAGGTATATAGTAATTATTCTTAAAAAATGTGTACATGGAAATATTGGTATGAAAGACACCTATGTATTTCTGAAATGGGAACAAGATATAGAGTTTAGAAACAGTAGATATTTGCACATTTCCGAAATTGGGATACTCATACTAGCATGAGAATTATCAGTCATTTTTTAGAATGACTTCTTTTTTACACAATGTCTTTCATTTGGAAGGCAGAAATGCATCGAAAGTCAATAGGCAATAACAGTTCCTTTACAAATCTAAATTACCCTAAGTCTCCCGATAAAAATGATACCTCACTTGTAGGGGTAGGTATAGTGCCCATGACAGGAAATGGCTCAAAACCCAACGTGAACACACCACATTTTCACAATGCAAAATTACCCTTTTTTTAGCAAAGTGCCTAGCTGTAGTTTTTGAAACCTAGCTCTGCCGCCACCTAGGGAAACCTAGCAAACCTATACATTTTTGAAAACTAGACACCCAGGGGAATCCAGGATGGGGTGACTTGACTACCTCCCACCAGGTTCTCTTACCCAGAATCCCTTGCAAACCTAAAACATTGCCAAAGAAAACACATTTTCCCCACATTTCTCTGGTGCAAAGTTCTGGAATCGGCGTGGATCCACAAATTTCCACCCACCCCGCGTTCCCCAAAGTCTTCCGAGAAAAATGGTACCTCACTTGTCTGGGTCGGCCTAGTGCCCGCAACAGGATACGGCGCAAAAGTAACGTGGACACACCTCAATTTCACAGCGAAAAATGACCCTTTTTTGGCAAAGTGCCTAGCTGTAGTTTTTTAACCATAGCTCTGTCGTCACCTAAGGAAACCTAGCAAACATATACATTTTTGAAAACTAGACACCCAGGGGAATACAGAATGGGGTGACTTGACTGCCTCCCACCAGGTTCTGTTACCCAGAATCCCTTGTAAACCTAAACAATTGCCAAAAAAACACATTTTCTCCACATTTCTCTGGTGGAAAGTTCTGGAATCTGCGTGGATCCACAAATTTCCACCCACCCCGTGTTCCCCAAAGTCTTCCGAGAAAAATGGCACCTCACTTGTGTGGGTCGGCCTAGTGCCCGCGACAGGAAACGGCGCAAAACGCATCGTGGACACACCTCAATTTCGCAGTGAAAAATGAACCTTTTTTGGCAAAGTGCCAAGCTGTAGTTTTTTAACCCTAGCTCTGCCGGCACCTAGGGAAACCTACCAAACCCACACATTTCTGAAAACTAGACACCCGGGGGATTCCAGGGAGGTATGGCTTGCGTGGATCCCCCAACGTTTCCTTACCCAGAATGCCCTGCAAACCTCAAATTTATCTGAAAAAAACACATTTTTCACACATTTTTGTGTGGGAAAGTTGTGGCATCACCGGGCTGACACAAATTTTCTACCACCCAGCGTTCCCCTGGGTCTCCCGATAAAAACAGTGCCTCACTCGTGTGGGAGGCCCAAGTACCCGCGACAGGCAAGGGCCCACAACGTAGTGAGGCGACATGAAAATTGCCTACCTCAAAACGACCTGGTTTTGCAAGGGGAGTCACCTGGGTTTTTGGCCCGGTGCTCGGCGGCCACCTAGGGGAACCTACCAAACCCACACATTTCTGAAAACTAGACACCCGGGGGATTCCAGGGAGGTATGGTTTGCGTGGATCCCCCAACGTTTCCTTACCCAGAATGCCCTGCAAACCTCAAATTTAGCTGGAAAAAATCACCTTTTTCACACATTTTTGTGTGGGAAAGTTGTGGCATCACCGGGCTGAAACAAATTTCCTACCACTCAGTGTTCCCCCGGGTCTCCCGATAAAAACGGTGCCTCACTCGTGTGGGAGGCCCAAGTACCCGCGACAGGCAAGGGCCCAAAACATATTGAGGTGACATGAAAATTGCCTACCTCAAAACGACCTGGTTTTGCAAGGGGGGTCACCTGGGTTTTTGGCCCGGTGCTCGGCGGCCACCTAGAGGAACCTACCAAACCCACACATTTCTGAAAACTAGACACCCGGAGGATTCCAGGAAGGTATGGCTTGCGTGGATCCCCCTACGTTTCCTTAACCAGAATGCCCTGCAAACCTCAAATTTAGCTGAAAAAAATCACCTTTTTCACACATTTTTGTGTAGGAAAGTTGTGGCATCACCGGGCTGACACAAATTTCCTACCACCCAGCGTTCCCCCGGGTCTTCCCATAAAAACAGTGCCTCACTCGTGTGGGAGGCCCAAGTACCCGCGACAGGCAAGGGCCCAAAACGTATTGAGGTGACATGAAAATTGCCTACCTCAAAACAACCTGGTTTTGCAAGGGGGGGTCACCTGGGTTTTTGGCCCGGTGCTCGGCGGCCACCTAGGGGAACCTACCACACCCACACACTTCTGAAAACTAGACAACCGGGGATTCCAGGGAGGTATGGCTTGCGTGGCTCGCCCAACGTTTCCTTACCCAGAATGCCCTGCAAACCTCAAATTTAGCTTAAGAAATCACCTTTTTCACACATTTTTGTGTGAGAAAGTTGTGGCATCACCGGGCTGAAACAAATTTCCTACCACCCAGCGTTCCCCCGGGTTTCCTGATAAAAACAGTGCCTCACTCGTGTGGGATGCCTAAGGACCCGCCACGGGCAAGTGCCCAAAACGTAGTGAGGCGCACTACGTTTAGGACCCTTGCCTGTTGAGGCGCACTAAGTTTTGGACCCTTGCCTGTCGCGGGTACTTGGGCCTCCCACACGAGTGAGGTACCGTTTTTATCGGGAGGCCCGGGGGAACGCTGGGTGGTAGGAAATTCGTGCCAGCCCGGTGATGCCACAACTTTCCCACACAAAAATATGTGAAAAAGGTGATTATTTTCAGCTAAATTTGAGGTTTGCAGGGCATTCTGGGTAAGGAAACATTGGGGGATCCACGCAAGCCATACCTCTCTGGAATCCCCCGGGTGTCTAGTTTTCAGAAATGTGTGGGTTTGGTAGGTTCCCCTAGGTGGCCGCCGAGCACCGGGCCAAAAACCCAGGTGACCCCCCTTGCAAAACCAGGTCGTTTTGAGGTAGGCAATTTTCATGTCGCCTCAATACGTTTTGGGCCCTTGCCTGTAGCGGGTACTTGGGCCTCCCACACGAGTGAGTTACCGTTTTTATCGGGAGACCCGGGGGAACGCTGGGTGGTAGGAAATTTGTGTCAGCCCGGTGATGCCACAACTTTCCCACACAAAAATGTGTGAAAAAGGTGATTTTTTCAGCTAAATTTGAGGTTTGCAGGGCATTCTGTGTAAGGAAACGTTGGGGGATCCATGCAAGCCATACCTCCGTGGAATTCCCCGGGTGTCTAGTTTTCAGAAATGTGTGGGTTTGGTAGGTTTCCCTAGATGGCTGCCAAGCCCGGGGCCAAAAACTCATGGGACCCTCTTTGCAAAACCAGGTTGTTTTGTGATATGTAATTTTGATGTCTCCTCAATAGGTTTTGGGCCCTTGCCTGACATGGGCACTAGGCCTACCCACGCAAGTGAGGTACCATTTTTCTCTGAAGACTTTGGGGAATGTAGGTTAGGTGGAATTTTGTGGACCCACGCAGATTCCAGAACTTTCCACCACAGAAATGTGAGGAAAATGTGTTATTTTGGACTCATTTTTAGGTTTGCAATGGATTCTGGGTAACAGAACCTGGTGAGAGCCAGTGAAGTCACCCCATCCAGGATTCCCCTCGGTGTCTAGTTTTAAAAAATGTACAGGTTTGCTAGGTTTGCCTACGTGCCAACTGCACTAGGACCCCAAAATCCACAGGTATGCACATTGCTAAAAAGATTTCGGAGCCCAGTGGGCTTTCTGACGTCCTGGGGGGGAATCTGGGAAGGGGGTTTCATCCTGATATGCCCCTAAAGGGGCAGAAAGACTGTGGCTGTTTTTTGTGGGGGTGGGGCATTGGTATGACCATTTTGGGCAGCCCCCACCCCCACGCATAAAAAAGCCTGCGTACTCGCTGGCGCCTAGTGAGCTTTCTGGGCAGATCAGGGACCACTGCCACCATCTGCCCTCCCGGGTGGCGGGGGGGCAGAAAGACTGGAATTTCTCTAGGTGTGGGGTGGGGTATTGTCATGCCCATTTTGGGGAGCCCCTACCCCTACACTAATAAAACAAAAAAATCCATGGTTTCTAGTGGGCATTCTGCGCCCCCAGGGGGGGCCAGATTGGGGGCTACAGCTCCCATCTGCCTGCTGGGGGGCAGACAGATTGTCATTTTTTGGGGGGGGAGGGTGGGGGCATTTGCGTGCCCGTTTCGGGCAGCCCACACCCTAAAAACAATTGCGCAAAAAAAATCCCTGGTGTTTAGTGGGCTTTCTGCCCCCCCCCCCCGAAGGGGCAGATTAGGAGCCAATGCCCCATCTGCCCCCCGGGGGGCAGAAAGACTATAATAATTGGGGGGTGGGGTGGGGGCATGGGCCTGCCCGTTTTGGGCAGCCCCCACACCCTTTTTTTTTTTTTTTAATTCCCTGGTGTCTAGTGGTCTTTTTGCCCCCCCGGGGGGCACATTAGGGGCCTATGCCCCATCTGCCCCCCAGGGGGGCAGAAAGGCTGTAATGGTGGCGGGTGGGTGGGGGCATTGGCGTGCCCGTTCCGGGCAGCCCCCACCCTAAAAAAAATGAAAAGAAATCCCTGGTGGATAGTGGGCTTTCTGCCCCCCCCCCGAAGGGGCAGATTAGGGGCCAATGCCCCCCCGGGGGGGCAGAAAGACTGTGATAATTGGGGGGTGGGGTGGGGCCATGGGCCTGCCCGTTTTGGGCAGCCCCCACCCCCTTTTTTTTTTTTTAATTCCCTGGTGTCTAGTGGTCTTTTTGCCCCCCCGGGGGGCAGATTGGGGGCCTATGCCCCATCTGCCCCCCAGGGGGGCAGAAAGGCTGTAATGGTGGCGGGTGGGTGGGGGCATTGGCGTGCCCGTTCCGGGCAGCCCCCACCCTAAAAAAAATGAAAAGAAATCCCTGGTGGATAGTGGGCTTTCTGCCCCCCCCCCCCCGAAGGGGCAGATTAGGGGCCAATGCCCCATCTGCCCCCCAGGGGGGCAGAAAGACTGTGATAATTGGGGGGTGGGGTGGGGGCATGGGCCGGCCCGTTTGGGGCAGCCCCCACCCCTTTTTTTTTTTTTTTTTAATTCCCTGGTGTCTAGTGGGCTTTTTGCCCCCTCGGGGGGGCAGATTGGGGGCTACTGCCCCCATCTGCCCCCCAGGGGGGGCAAAAAGACTAAATGATGCCAAAGTTATTTGGGGGGAGCAAAGGCCCTTGCCCAAGGGGCCGCTCCCCCCACCCTGGTGTCTAGTGGGTGGATCCCTGCTTGGGGATCGCCCTCCTGTGGCGATCCCCAAGCAGGGGAGATTCTCCCCTTTCCAACGATACCTCTCCCGTCTTTCTACGTGCTCTGGGGGCTGAGATAGTCCCCTGAGCACGTACAAAGTGAAACTGAAATGAGCCTCTTGGCTCATTTCAGTTTCATTTTCAGTGTAATGACGTCGGCGCGACATGCGCGCCGATCGTCATTACACTGAAAGCATGGGGGGGGCCTCGGGAGCTGGGGAAGCTCTTCCCCAGCTCCCGAGGCTATTTTGGTTAAAAGGGAATCCCTCTGGTGCCCGCACCAGAGGGATTCCCTGGGGAATGCCTCATGACGAGCTGGACTCGTCATGGGCACAGCGCGACTGTGCTCCATGACGAATCCAGCTCGTCATGGGCACAGAAGGGGTTAAAAAAAAAAAAAGGAAATGGTCCGCTCAAGTCTGGAACCTAAATTTCTACGGCAGCAAAAAAGAGATCACATACTCCTCTATATTTGGGAACTGAGGCCTTGAATTGCTTCACCTCCACAAAAAGGCGTACTTTTAATAATAATACGTGGCCTATCGCACCAGAGCAGAGTTTGAGCCTGACAACTGTGTGTGCTATGACAAAGGGCATGGTCTCCTTAACACCCCTAAGCTATCCTATCGGTAAGCCGGAAGCAGAGAGACAAACCTGCTTAGTGTGCCAGGCACGGCATGCTTGAGGACAGCTTGACAGCTACTTGGTAGAGAGTCAGCTTTCTACGAAGCGGACTGCAGCCACCCTGTGGGACTGCTGCCACAGCCAAAAGTAGGGCATCTGCGACAGCTGTACTGAGAAGTACTTATTCAAAGTGATAGTTTTTACCATGAGCCATCAGTCATGTAAACTCTGTACCTGGCCCAGATTATTATAGAGCAATATTACAGTCTATTAAATCAATCACAATACCTTTTTGTACATTTGGTATTCTGAACTCTGATTTGAAAGTGCTTTCATGGACGATGATGATGAAAAAGAAGTTGTGGTGAAATAAAATATTTGCTTAAGATACTGCATTGTAAGTGGGGAAGCTGCGATTTATCCAGGTTTTCTGGTTTCACTTTGTACAAATCATCCAGTAAGCGAGTATCTATTTGTCTTTCTTTATGTTAAGGCTTTGATTTTACCTTTTTGTGCATTTTCCTGCAGTTTTGAACTAGCTTTAAGTGGGTGCAATTCAGAAAGGGGGGCCAAAAAGCACCTCGAATTGATAACACACAGAGATTGTAAGGGCCCATTGCAAACCTTCAGTGCCAACTTGGCACTGAAAGTTTGTGATGGACCCTGATAGTTGTAAGTGCATGTAGGTGAGGGATATTGCGGGGGCTGAGGGGCAGAATGGTGCTTAGTCAAGACAGGTGCGAGTGTTGCGCTATCCCAGGGGTGTGGCAGCCTGCTGCATCTTTCGGGCAGTATTTGGTTAAGCGCTACAGGACCAACTTAAGGAGGACGTTGTTGAAGCATATGTGCAGCCTGCACGTAAGCAGTTTAAATGACAAGAGAACTAATTCAGTGATCATCTCATGTTTAATAACCTCGTGCGGTCAAATACAGTGACAGCTCCCAAAAAATGCTGTCCCCCTAACGTGAAGCCGCAATGGCTTGCCTCCATCCCCTCGCCAGAAAAGGGTCACTGCCCTTCTCCTCTTGGACGTTTCGGTGGCCTTTGACATATTAGACATACTAATTCTAAGACTTAAGTAAGCTGTAATAGAGGGAACGGCTCTCACTTAGATCACATCATTCATACACAATTGAACAAAAATTATGCATACTTCTTCATTGTCTTCTAAAACATTGTCAGGTAGTTCCTAGCAATACGTAGGAACTGTGGATTGTTTGGACAACATATACTAGGGGCTTGGTGCCAAGACAGACTGATTCCGGACACCCCTGTTGAATATGTTTGCCTATCGACCAGCTATCTCACAGTGGCCACAACAAGTTCCCCTAACCTATCAGGGAACTAATGGTTTTCTGGGAACCACAGACAACTTTGACCCCTCAGGGATCGTGGAAACAGTACAGAAACTTTCGCTCAGTCACTCATGCTTACTTATTCATAGAGAAATATAGAGAGAGAATACACAGTGAGACGTTTCAATAATATTTATTGAACCAACGTTATTCTTGCATAAAATACATGTGCTGTAATGATTAGTAGGCAGAGGCAGATAAATGTGGTTACAAGCACCAAAAGCATAAATAGTAGGTATAGTTCTACCATGGTGCTGAACCAATGTATATATGCAGGCATATAAAACAAGCGAGTAATCTAGCATACTCCCATGATGCAAACCCTGCGTTAGTGTACATAGAGTGTGTGTAGGTGTAAACCAAGAATCCCCCCAAGGGATGATCTAACCACTTTACCTGACGTGATAGAGTGAAGGACCCTGTCTTGGTCACGAACCAGACACCCCTCACGAGATGTCAGACCGCTGCATGGTGATTTCTCAGCATGCAAGTACCTCGGTGTCAGCGGAAGTGCCTCCTCTGCCAATATATCTGGGATGCTCATTTATTATATTAGAAAGCAACCTTGCGCTGTGCATATAGATTAGCGATGTTGTGGATATGTAGATAGCCCTTCCCCTAGCGCTTTATATCTACCTACCTGTTGGTATTGGAAACAATATTGGAAGTAGGAAAAGGAAAGTCACTATACCAAATCAAAGTATCAGGAAAAGTAATCCTTTTGTCATCCAGAGATGTATCCAGGGAACAATCAAGTAAGTATTTTTCAGCAAAAGATAGAAAGCATACACTCGTAGCTTGAAATGGAGAGGTGGTGTTGGCTGTACAGGTTCTCTTGGATCGGGTGAAAAATCTGTGCATTGTTTGGACAACATAAACTAGGGGCTTGGTGTCAAGACTGATTCCGGACACACCCGCAGAATATGTTGGCCTATAGACCAGCTAGCACACAATGCCATCCTAAGCCCCACTAAACTATCAGGGAGCATTTGTCATGTTTAGCAACCACTAAACATGACAACCCTGACCCCTCAGGGATCATGGAAACAGTACAGAACCTTTTGCTCAGTCGCTCAGTGCTTACTTATTCTCCGAGAAATATACAGAGAATACATAGTAGGATGTTTTCAATAATATTTATTGAACCAATGTTATTCTTGCATAAAATCTGTGTGCTGCAATTATTAGTAGACAGAAGCAGATAAATGTGATTACAAGCACCAGAAGTGTAAATAGTAGGTATAGTTATACCATGGTGCTGAACCAAAGTATATATGCAGGCATATAACAGAAGGCAGTAATCTAGCATACTCCCACTATGCGAACCCTACTTTAAGTGTACAGAGTGGGTGTCAGTGTAAAGCCGAGAATCTCCCCAAGGGACGATCTAACCCCATTACCTGATAAAATGGACTGAAAGACCCTGTCTTGGTCACAAACCAGATTCCCCTCACGAGATGTCAGACCTCTGTGTGGTGATTTCTCAGCATGCAAGTACCTCTGTGTCAGAGGAAGTGCCTCCTCTGCCAATCTATTGGGGATGCTCATCTATTATATAAGAAAGCAGCCTTGCAATGTGCGTATAGATTAGCGATGTTATGGGTATGTAGGTAGCCCTGTCGCCGCATGGATGAAGATAGTGATGACATTTGTACATAGTACGAAAACAAACCTTGTATATGATATTCAGGGCATTGTGATAATGTTGTGCGAAGCTAAATGTGAAAACAAGTTTAGTTTCAGGGAAACTAATCCAAAATTGTTGTGCATGCAAATATGTGCAAAAGGTCACAGCTGAAAATTTTATTTGTGAGGACAATGTAAGAAATAAGCTGCTTTCCTACATGGGCCTAATTTGGGAATATAAAACCTTACAGCCTAGAAACAGGAGTTCCTCAAGGCTCAATCATCTCACACATCTTGCTTTTCAACGTTGACATGAAATCATTACCAAATCTGATCAATGGCTTTGACTTCACCTGCTATAAATACGCAGAATACACACATAAAGTTCTAAAACTGGAAAGCCCAAACGAAATAGGAACATCAAAAATCTTCAGTTGCCTCCCGGATGTTGACCAACAGATGACATGGAGCCACCTTAACTTAAATGCCTCAATAACTGAAATTCTCCCTTGTGGCGACTGGAAAACCTATGACCCTCTATGCACCTGCCTTGACTATTTAAGACCGCTGCTAAAAATATGTAAGGAAGTACGGAACCTTGTTATTATCATGGATGCCAAGCTGTTAATGAATGTACAGGTGGATAAGATTACCAAATCAAGCTTTCTCACAGTCAAAACAATTAAACACATCATCCCGCACATAGGATTCCCCCACGAGATTCAAACTATCATCACTCTTGTTCTACCAAAACTGAAATATGCTAAAGGTCAGAATCATGGCTCACCTTTGTCAACTATGAGACGATCAACAAACCGGTGAAAAAAGGGTCTAAGGGAAACTATATTTAATGACCTGCCCAAGTCCTCATCCCCTACTACAAACTCATAAAACCTACAAAAAAATAGACTGGGGGTCTAAGAGAAAGCACAATAGGTGATGTATATACTAGTTGAAGGATAGCTATTCTATCTCCCCTGGCATTCAGAGCAGAGCAGGATTCCCATCAAATTGCTTCTCGTAGTAGAGCTAAAGTGTCAAGCTCTGATGATCAATGTTATCACGTGGTTATCCGCCAACTCCAAAAGGACAATCCTTTGATCATAAGGATTCCCTCTATGGCAAGCTCATACGCTCTCAAAGAATGCCTTCCCAACCCAAGGCAGCCAATAGATGCCGAGAAGTGTTTAGGGTGATGAAAAAACTGATGTGATGCAGTGCAATGAAAAACATTAAAAAGATTATGTGGAAAGACTAGAACGTCTAGACAGTATATCTCTCCTCACACCTAGTAAAAAAAGGAAAACGGAAAAATGCAGTAAACTATAGTCACCGCTATTAAGTCATAGCAGTAAACACAGTGACTGCTAACAAATGGTCAACATGTTTCAGCCTAGCCGGTAATTGCCCAAGGCTTTCTTCAGGACTTATATTCTTGTAGCTACTGCATATCTAGAAATCTCTTCTGGCATAAGAGAAAAAAAGGTTAATTAAAACCATACAACCTCGCTTGATGCGAAACCTTCAATCACGGGATGTAATCATCACCCTGCATGATCAGGGCCCAAACCTCACCTCCCTGGAACCTTCCTCAGGTAAAGATGAGGCCCCGCTCTGTCCGTCGGTACCTCTGCGTATTGCCGAGTCACTTCCGCAATACGCAGAGGTACCGACGGACAGAGCGGGGCCTCATCTTTACCTGAGGAAGGTTCCAGGGAGGTGAGGTTTGGGCCTTGATCATGCAGGGTGATTACATCCCGTGATTGAAGGTTTCGCATCAAGCGAGGTTGTATGGTTTTAATTAACCTTTTTTCTCTTATGCCAGAAGAGATTTCTAGATATGCAGTAGCTACAAGAGTATAGGTCCTGAAGAAAGCCTTGGGCAATTACCGGCTAGGCTGAAACATGTTGACCATTTGTTAGCAGTCACTGTGTTTACTGCTATGACTTAATAGCGGTGACTATAGTTTACTGCATTTTTCCGTTTTCCTTTTTTTACTAGGTGTGAGGAGAGATATACTGTCTAGACGTTCTAGTCTTTCCACATAATCTTTTTAATGTTTTTCATTGCACTGCATCACATCAGTTTTTTCATCACCCTAAACACTTCTCGGCATCTATTGGCTGCCTTGGGTTGGGAAGGCATTCTTTGAGAGCGTATGAGCTTGCCATAGAGGGAATCCTTATGATCAAAGGATTGTCCTTTTGGAATTGGCGGATAACCACGTGATAACATTGATCATCAGAGCTTGACACTTTAGCTCTACTACGAGAAGCAATTTGATGGGAATCCTGCTCTGCTCTGAATGCCAGGGGTGATAGAATAGCTATCCTTCAACTAGTATATACATCACCTATTGTGCTTTCTCTTAGACCCCCAGTCTATTTTTTTGTAGGTTTTATAACTATGAGACGATTACAGAGAATTCAGAACACTGCTAAATGTAAAGCCACACGCACACATCTTCCCTGCCTTGAGGAAATTACACGGGTTACCACTGGTTAGAAGAGCAACCTTGAAGCTGCTTTCTATCACACAGAAAGCAATACATGGCAAAGGACCACCATTATCAGGTAGAAAATGACCAAATACACACAACAAAGGAACCTATTCTTGAGAATGGCTCCCCACCTCAAAATTCCTACATACCAGAAAAAACATGGATGGAACACATTTCTGTGTTCAAGCAGACAAACTATGGAATTCGCTACCTGCAAATATAAGATCCACTAACAACCACCTCAGCTTCACACGATTAATCAAGAAGTGGCTCTTCCCCTCATGACATCTATACTCACAACAGTGTACCACAATAGTATACTCAGACATGACAAACTATGTTTCTCACAATATGTAGATGAGATTGTCATGTCAGTGTACATTAAACTATGCTTCCTGTTATAAGCAGCTTGGTTTATATGAGAAAAAATGTTATTGCACCTCAAGATACCTGTGTATATCAGACCATGTCCTAATTGCTAATTCTATGTATATATAGGTGCATTCACAGAGGGAGTTATACTTGCTACAAAACTCTAAGAAATGTCATGTGTATTTATGTGTGTATAAGTTAATTACAGTTATTTGGAAACAAAAATATGTATGCTTTACCACAGGATAAATTTGCACATTGAACCATGTAAACATTGCTGTTTCTAGGTAAATATAGATATTTATAAAGAGGGGTTTACTCCATCCAATAAAACATTACCAAATGCACCTATGTATGTATATTTTAATTTCAGTTTTGGTATAAAAAAATATACTCCCTTTAACCTGCGTCCCATTCCTCCTCCTCTTTAACTCATCCCAAACCTTTCTGACTACTATAAACTCACAAACATCTTTCTCAATCTTCACCTTCCTTTTTTAGTCATATCACCCAATTTACAGGCATACACAACCACTAGTTACAAAAACAGGTTACTACTTCCTCTTTCAAATCCATTCCTATCATTCTAACCCTACTCTAAACTCTACTAAACACGCATGACAGCAAGAGCACAAATCTAACATAACTAATATACACAGAGAAAAACTGTTATTACGAATCTTCTAAATATTAAATCTAATCTTGGGTTCTAGAGTAGCGTGCTACTTGCCGCAAAGCACTTCAGTGCGTCATCAGGGGTAGTAAACTCTACATCAGTACAATCTACAATTATAAATTACAGTTACAATCTCAACGCACACAGGCAGACATATGTGCTAATTTGCCTGTATTGCACCACTGTGGTACATATACATCTCAATGTGCACCTGCAAAACCCACGCACTAGTTTCCCCTGTACTACACCACTCACAGTACACATGCATTTCAGGGTGCTCATGCAAGACACATGTGCTGGCTTCTTTTTTTTACACGTCTCACAGTACACATACATACCAGTGCTCACACACAAAACACACGTGCACTGTGCAGTGCTACATTTAACCCGAAGTAGGCCGAGGGTGAGCTAAACACACACCAGCGGAACTTTACACAATGGGGCCTGAAGGACCCTTTCAGTGACATAGAAAAAATTGCCTTTTCACTCTATTGTCACACTTACTTAAAACACGGTATGCTCTCACATTACACTCATGCTACTAAGCTCCTAGTTAAAGGCAGTAGTAGTTCACCACGTTAGGGTAACGCTCTGAGGCACCATCCCTCTCTAGCCAAGACTGCAATCTGTGAGACGGGCCTAGGCCATGGTGCACATGCTCGATCCGTCTTTGGACATGACCAAAAAATGTGCACCAGGGATCCTGATATCTGTGTACTGAGTACTCAGTCTAGGGGTGCACGTCTGTTAGCATGCAAGAGACTTTTCCATCCCAACACATCCCATGACAACCTCAGGTATGATTGTCATGAATCCCTGAGCATGAATCTCATTGGGATGCACACCAGCAGGTCCAATCAGGGACAGTGTCTTAGCTCTGCAGGCATGGAGTCTTTGACATTGCCTCAATATTGGATAACATTGGATAAGCCATCAGGTAGTCCAAGTGGAGGGCGTGGTGAGTGCATGGCACAGTGTGTGACAGTCACTGAGTATGTCCTATGGGGTGAGGAGTATCCAGGCGGCCTTGTTGAAGAAACAAAGTCTATGGGACCGGTAGTGGGTCGTGAGTGCCGACAGGATGGAGTATGATAAAATACTAACGAGCCCTTGGCAGTATGACCAACTACATCCTGTGTAATGTTCTACTTTTGAAGCCGTTTGCGCCCTACCTTTGCTTCTGTCCCTTCCCCGCTTCTGTCCCACCTCTTCTGTGTGTGCACGTGGTGTTTGTTGCGCGCTGGTGTGGAATGCCACGGGGGGAGCCGGGGACTACCGGCATTCTTGGAAGCCACTGAATAAAGGAGGTTGTAACTTGCACATGTCTCTTCATTACCACATGGATCTTTCTGGTGACGATTGCGGGATACCGATGCTTCCTGCCCCGGCCATGTTTACTGACTATATCACGGCAGTGTGGTGAAGGCTGGTTGCCTTTCCGATCCTCTCACAGATCAGAATTCGACGTGACAAGGAGGGAGGGGTGTCAGTCGACTCCTTCCCGTTACCCGCTGGCCTTCTAATCCCTCTGCCTCTTCCTGATTCACCTTTGCCTCTCTTCTGCCAGTCCCTGGGAGGAGTCGTGAACGAAGGGTGAGTGAACTGGCTCATATTATTATCATTTGTCCTCGGGTGATACTTCAAGCAGACATCAGAGGTAGCCAAATCCTCACAATTAACCCTGAGTTGTGTTTTAGAGACATTTTGGCTACATCTATAGTTAACCTTGATGGAACAGTGTCACCATGGCTGGTATAATGAATGCAGTGGCTATGCTTAGCACCCTTTTGAAAGTCCCTGGGCCACCTGCTGAAAGTTGGACTCAATGAGTTAAATGTTTTGAAAAACATCTGGAGGCTATTGATGGGAGAAAATACAATTCAGCCAGGAAGCAAGGCATGATGTATAATTGTTTGGGGGCAGAGAGAAGAAGGTTGTTTGATCACATAACCCCTGTTGAAAAAGAGGAGGAAGATCAAGAGTGGGATGTGTTCATTGAAGCCAAAACAAGAATGAAGAATGACTTTGATACCACTATGAGCGTTATAATGGAAAGATACAATTTCTACTACAGATACCAGGCACCAGGTGAGGCAATCGAATCCTACATTGCAATACTAAGGATGTTGGCCACAAGGTGCGCATTCAAGGACATGGATGAAATGATACGGGATCAAGTGGTGATGCGCACCACTTGCGTGAAGGCACAAGAGAAGTTAATATGTCATAGGAACCCGAGCCTGGAGAAGGTGATTTCGACCATTAAGAGCATGGAAAGGTCAGCTAAGGGAGTGAAGTTGCTGTGCAAACCAGACAGCCAGCAAGTGAAGGTCTATCTAGTTAATAGAGAAGAAGAGTCACCAACTAATCAGCTCCTGAAGAACAAAACAAAAAAAACCTCTAGCACATACAGTGGCAAATCTACCTGTTATCATTGTGTGTCCATTACACATGTGGCATCTAACAAAGAATGTCCTGCTTGTGGCAAGGTCTGCAAGGGATGCGGAAAAATTGGACATTTCTTTACGGTTTGCAAAACATCAGGTTGAAAGAAGGTTTACTCAGTGAATGAATACAAATCAGAAGAAGACTCTGATGAGAGTGAACTGATAGAAAACTTGGTGTTGCTTGTGGCTATCATCAACAAAGAAGATATGCAGAACCAGCCCAGGTGCAGTGTCCATGTGAATGGAGAAAACATTGAGATGTTGGTGGACACAGGATCGAGAATCACAATCTTGTCAAAGGGCACCTACAATAATTTAAAGTGCAAGACACCGTTAGAGGCCAGCAGAATAGTTCCAGGTGCCTACGGTGGTCACAAAATAAAATTAGAAGGTGTATTCAATGCGGATCTGTCATTCAAAGAGAAAAACACTTTCACAAGAATTTTCATAGTAGGTTATAATGTGAACATCCTCGGTTGGTTGGAACAACAAAAACAAAAAATGATGATCAACCCATGCCAAACCTCCCTATGTGTTTAGCATTCATGAGGACAACTTGGAAACCGTTTAAGGAATTCAAGGGGGTGTTCAGCGAGCAATTGGGATGCTTAAAGAATTTCAAACAAGAGATCATTCTGAAGAGCAAAGCATACCCTGTGAAACAACTCGTCAGAAACATATGCTTGTCAGCCCGTGCTGAAGTTAAAGCCATTCTGGAGAGTTGTTGCAGCGATGGAATAATCGAACCGATCAATGCGTCTGAATGGCTATCGCCCGGGGTCATTGCGAAGAAAAAGAGTGGAACTATCTGCTTATGCATCGACCTTAGTGAACTAAACCGTCATGTGGAAGCAGATTGTCAACCCCTACCCCTAATAAATGAGATGGTGATGACGTTGAATCAGGCAAAGATCTTTAACAACACTAGATTTCAGCGCAGCATACCATCAAATACAGCTGGATGAGGGGTCAAAAGAATATACAGCGTTTATCACTCCTGAAGGTACATATCAATTTTGCAGATTACCTTTCGGGCTGTGTTCAGCACCTGTTGTGTTCCAGTGCATAATGAATCAACTGTTCTGTGGCATGGAAGTTGTGAGATCATTCCAAGATGATTTACTGATTTACAGCAAGACGGAAGAAGAACACATAGACGTGCTGAGGAAGGTCCTGCAAAGGATTCAGGACTGTGGTCTCACCTTGGAAAAGGACAAATGCCAATTTCTCAAAGGAATTGTTGAGTACTCAGGTCACCTCATTGATGAAAATGGAGTTCGACCAAAACCGTCTTTGACATCTGCAATCTCCTTGACACAAACCCGATGAATAAGAAAGAACTTGCATCATTCTTAGGCATGTGTGAATTCCACTCCAAGTTCATAAAACATTACGCTGCTAAAGTTGAACCACTCCGGAAACTGATAAAAAGGGATGCAGAATTAATTTGGGATGATAAATGTGAGCAGAGCATAAAGGACATAAAAAATAACTTGAGCAAGCACCATCCTTACAATCATTCAGCGAAAAATTGCAAAGTATTGTGACCACAGACGCCAGACAAATTGGGCTGGGGGCAGTGCTCAGTCAAAAAACTGAAGAAGAGGAAAAAGTAATTGCATTCGCTTCACGCAAGCTAAGAGGCCCAGAGACAAAATACTCAGTAATTGGGCGAAAATTATTGGATTGTGTTTGTGCAGTTACAAAGTTTAAAAGTTTTCTGTGGGGCAAAGAATTCACCATTGGGATTGATCACAAGCCATTAGTCAGCATACTAGAAGGAAAGGGTTCTAGTCAACCCTGTCCAAGAATAGAAAAGTTGTTGTGTAAATTGCAGTAGTATCAGGTTAAGATGGAATACATTCCTGACAGAGCGAATGTGTCGGCAGATTACTTGTCACGTACCCCTTGTGATAGTGAATCAAATTGTGATGAGGGTGAGGAGGATGACCTGCTTGTTGTGTGTTTACTTGACTATGAGGAATCTAATGGTACTATTACCAAACCAGGATGGTTAGAGGCTGTAAAGATTGACAATTTGTTTGCTGGAATAAAAAAATATGCAGTTAAGGGATGGCCTCGAGAAAGAGTACGAGACGAGGCACTTAGACCGTATTGGAAAATAAAAGAGGATATCAGTGTTGTCGAAGCTATCATTCTCTGTGGTGAAACTTTGATGGCACCGATGTCCCTGAGGAAAAGGTTGATAACATTAGCACACAAAGGCCATGTGGGGATGACAGGCACAAAACAAAGGTTATGGGAGAGATACTGGTGGCCCTCCATGGATCGTGATGTTGATGTATTTGTTAGTCATTGTTCAGTTAGCATTAAGGCAGACAAGACTATGACAGCACACCGTTGCCCAATGACATCTGTGAAACTGCCTGAAGGTCCTTGGATAAAAGTTGGAATCAACTTTATTGGACCAATGAATGCTTTAAACTTAGAAATGCACTATGCCAAAGTTATAATAGATTACTTCAGCAAATGGGTGGAAGTTAAATTTGTGTCACAACCTACCACGTGTGAAGTGGTAAGTTTCTTGAAGGAATTGTTTTGCAGAGAGGGTTTCCCACATCAGTTAGTTCACCGACAACGGTGTGCTGTTCATGTCCTCTGAGTTGGTTTCGTTCATGAAAAATAATGGCATAGAACATGTGAAATCCTCTTTGTACCACCCACAAGGCAATGGCCAGGTTGAATGGGCCAATCACGTAGTTAAAGAAATCATCCAAACTGCTTTAAGATCTCACATCCCCATTGAGGCAGCTCTCCGTACAAGTTTGTGGTCATACCGCATTACTCCACACAACACCACTGGTAGAACCCCCTTTGAGCTAATCAGGGGTAGAACAGCTATCTCACAAGTGCAGCCATACTGGTCTTTGGCTTGGAAAAAATGGGAGAACGAGAACAACAGGGAAGAAAAAAGGCAAGATGAGAAGTCTGGTGGACAAATGCCAGAAGCGCATGTGCATCAATTACAATGCTAGGAATGTGGTAAAGGATATGTCTGTGAAAGCAGGTAATGTGGTGAGAGTGAAGTATCCTAGGAAAAGAACAAACATGAGTAAGTACAGTGTGCCAAGGCATATGGTCAAGACCAAGGGTGCTGCTGTCCTACTCGACAATGGTCAGTGGTGGAATGGATCAAATCTTGTTAGTAGCAGGACCCCGGAACCAGTGAGCAGGCATGATAAGTTTCAAAACGATGCATTAGCATCTTCGGGAAATGGCAGCAACAGTGAACTGTGTGGTACAAGCACTGCGCCTGCCACTGCTGGGAATCCCACCAATGTGTCCCCTCCTAGGCTTGTAACCAGTCCCGATGGTACTGTTCAGAACAAAAGAACGATTGTTCCCCCATCAGATTTAAAGACAACGTAATGTATTAATTTTTCTTAAAAAATGGGAGATGTAATGTTCTACCTTTGAAGCCGTCAGCGCCCTACCTTTGCTTCTGTCCCTTTCCCACTTCCGTCCCACCTCTTGTGTGTGTGTTCATGGTGCTTTTTGTGTTCTGGTGTTGAACGCCGCAGGGGGGAGAGGGCGGGAGCCGGGAGCTAACAGCATTCTTGGAAGGCACTGAATAAAGGAGGTTGTACCTTGCACATGTCTCTTCTTTACCACACTGTGGACTAAACACGAGGAGGCCAGAGGGGGAGAGGCAAGTTCACAATAATTTTTATTGGATCCCAAGGGTACACAAAGCGCAATAATTCGATATGTCTTTAGCTCCTTAACGTCAGGGGCCCAGGGGGAAGTAGCGCGTGTGAATCTTCCTGTTCTTCTGTCAGGTGAAGGTCGTTTCCTCCCAAGCACGAAAGAAAAGAAAAGAAAGAAAAAAAACGATGTTTAGAACGGGACCTCATTTTGTTTCAGCAGTGCACTGGGGAAAGGGAGTGAGAAAGAATCACCCGGACCGCCACCATGTGCAGTGTGGAACAGGGTAAGGGATCCTGGAGTTAACTGAGCCCTCACTCCACCCTTGATGGGCAGGTTGGCGAGGTACTAATGGGCTTTTTGGTAGTAAACCACCCACAAACCCTGGCACGTACCTCAGGGCGCCACGCACCTCCTGGGGCGTGGCTGGTGTTGTCGCGGTACCGGAAAAGGTCCGGCTCCTTCTCTCATGGCTGTCCCTGGTTCCCTCGCTTTGCGGCCGCTTATTCTTCGTGATAATGCCTCCAGGCTCTGTTGCGTCTCTCCTGGTCGGGCGCTTCGATCTTGGATGCTCTTCGTTGTGCGGCAACTGAGCTCCTCCGATAGCTGTCGAGGTCTGCGACGTCCTCTTCAGTCGGGACTTCCAGCGTAGCAGCAGCCTCTTCCCTAGGTTCCGTACCAGTCTCAAAAAGCGGCTCTTCCTCGTATGTTACCCTGGTGCGATCAGGTGACGAGGTCACATGGGAGATCAGGTCATTGGAGAGATGACCGGAATTAAAGGGGCCGCTGGCTTCCCAGTACTGCGATGTTCTCAGGGACTGTGAACAAAAAACAGGAGAAAGTTAAGGGGATATTTGTCCGCCGTCTTCTCCCTGAAGGGGCGTCTCGTGACACACACATGATCTCAATGGCAAAGACTGGTGAATGCACCATTAGGGCAACAGTGAGTCATAACCATATTCCTCGGGCAGCATAACTGTCTTACAGGCTCTGCCCTAACCAAGCATCCCTCACAGAAGCCAGAGCATCTGACGTCACAAGGGCCATTTACTGGCTACTGTGGAGGGCACCGCTGGACCAGAGTGCACCTGTTGCGTGGAGTTAAAAAACAAAAAGCTGAAGCAGTAAAAGTTGGAGACTTTATTAGGTCTCATACAGGAGTAGCCTAAGACCGAATCCTTTCTCGTCAAAGTCACCTTCAGAACGCAGGCATTCCAACAGCCACCCCAACCAGCCAAATGTCAGAACACCTTGCTGTAATAAATAACATTCTCAACCGTCATCCCTGTGCATCTTGTGACGCAGCACAAGATGGACAGGTGATTCATAAGTAAACACCATGGGCTCCATGCATCAACCTAAAAACTGGTTGCAAACGGGCAGATTTGCAGAATCTGCCCCTTTGCGACCGGTATTTTTGCATTTGGGATGCATCATCCCAAATGCAAAAATCGCAATTTAAGGAATCGCTAAATTTGTGATTACTTAAATTGCGATTGTATTTAAGGAATCACAAATTGCGATTCCTTAAATGCAATGCGTTAAACAAAAATTTTTTGCGATTTCGCAAATATGAATTGCATATTACCGTCAATCTAAAGTTGATGGTAATTTGCGATTTCTTTGAAAAATGCACTAAAGTGCATTTTTCAAAGTCACATGTTACACACACACATGCCTTTGGGGCATGTGTGTGCGCAACATGTGGATACATTGTAATTTCAGGGGTGCAACAGGGTATCCTTTTGGTGCCCTTGCACCCTTGAAATTGCTTGCGCAATTTGTGAGTACCTATTGGGTACTCGCAAATTGCGCATGCAATTTCCATTCATTCCTTAATTGCAACTCGCAATTTGCAAGTCGCAATTATGGAATTTGTAGGAATCGCACATTTTTGGGCAAATCCTACATGCATAGGCAATAGCGATTCTTTAATTGCGATTCCTTATTAATCGCAATTAAAGCATCGCTATTGTCTATGTTGATGCATGTGCACCTATATACATATACAATAGCACCACACCCAGACGGAGCCTCTCTCAGTCTGGTAGTGTTCCCAGGGCCAGAAGGTTCTTCAACCCATGCTGTCTGCTCTGGACATCATGCTTGGTGACTGCAGCGCTCTCATGCTAAAAAAATAAATATTTAAATATTAAAGGATTTATGAAGTCACGTGCAGGCGCCCAGACTAACAGTGTGTTGCAATAAAAGAGCCTGCGGCATGCTGAATTGGTTTCTATAGGTGGTCTTCCTAATAGCTGACTGGCGTCCTCCCTCCGTCCCCGCCTAAACCCAAAAGCCCCTCTTCATCCGATGAGGAAGTGGTGACAAATGGCTGGGCGTCAGTGCGTGATAATGCGGCCCCAGCGGGAGCTGCCAGGGGTAGCGGCACGGCCCAGCCCTTGTCCAGTGACCAGAACAAATACAGCACTTAATGGTCCGCAGTGAGGTGAGCGTGGCCGGGCTTCACCTTGGGAGCTCCTCTGAGGGACGTGGGAGGGAAGAAAGGAGATGGCGCAGAATAAGAAAGGAGCGCACGCGAAAGAAGAAAGGAAGACAGTCTACGAGAAGAAAACCGGGGAGAAGAGGGAATGATAGAGGCCGTAGGAAAACAGGAGGAGGTGGGGGGGGGGGGGGGGGGGGACCTGCGGGCGCAGGCGAGAGTGTCTGATAAAAACGGAGGCGAGCACCAAGAAGGGAGAATGGTGAGATGGTGGAGCAGAAACGTGAAGCGGAGTTCTGAGGGAAGCCTTGAGATAAGGAATAGTAGGGAAGTGGATAGAGGGAAAGTGCGGGTAGAACGGGAGTGAAGTAACGAGAAAAGTGGGAAAACGTGTATGCAAAGAGGTGTGGGCGGAATTGAGAAGAAAAGGTAAAGCGATTGGATTGAGGCAGTAAGCAGAAACAAAGAGAGAATGAGTGATTAATTAAGTGAGAGAAATGTGTAGAGCATGAAGAGAAGTGGGGGCGAGAGCGAGGGTTGAAAGAAAGAGAAAGATGTGGGAGTAGGCGGGAGAAACGAGGAGATAAGGATATAGGAGTAAAGGGAGGCAAACGTGTGGGGAGACGAGGAACGCAGACGTGGTAAATGTTGGAGAAAAGAAAGGCACAGGAGATGGGCATCGAAGGAGGTTCAAAGGGAATAGAAAGGAAGGGATAGAAGTAAGGGAGAAAGAGTGACAAGTGAGCAAGAAGAGAAACTAGGAGGCTATATGGAAGATCCACAACAGCAAGTGAGGACCAACAAAAAAAAAGCTAGAAGAAGGGAGCATACATTGTTATAGAAATAAATGGGGGTGAAAGTGTGGAAAAGAAGAATAGGGTGAAACAAGTCAACAAGGGATTTGGAGAAAGGATGGATGAAGAGGTGAGGAAGAAGGTAACGGAGAGAAGAGGAAATTAGTCACGGGAAGTCGAAATATACCTGAGAAAATAGGTAAATGAGAACAAGGAATATAAATGAAATAAACGGATGAAGGCAGAGCAGACAAATGGCAAATATACAATTGATGAAAATGTGTGGGGGAGGAAGAAAAGAAGACAGGGATGAAAAGAAGCAGCCATAGGAATACAGCAGAACAGAGCAGGAAAGGAATAAGGGAGGAGGAGAAAAGTTGTAGGCTAGTGAGTATGAAAAACAAGCACTGGCAAAGCTAACAGATATTGGCTTTCAGTGGTGTTACCCAAACTTTTGGATTTTAAATGTTTTTTGCTGATGCTCTTCTGCATCAACATAAGGAAAACAACTCTTTTTTGCTGATGCGGAACAGCATTAGATCAAACAAAAAAAAAACAGTTACTGCAGTGTGATGACGTATGTGCATGTGTCCCCATGCATGCGCAAGTATGCGTCATGACGCAGCAGCTTTTTTATTTGTTTATATCTTTGAATTTACCATTGAAAGGCGTTAGACACCAATATTGGAGTGCTAAATGAAAAACGTATAAAAGCTCTATATTGATAAAACGGTTGGCCTGGTAGCAAATTGGAGCTGCTGGGCCCTCCAACACAAAAAAAAACAACAAAAAAAAGAACGTGTTGGTTAAGGGTGTAGGGGCAACTGAGAAGTGGGTGGAGGGGTGGGTTAAGTCAACACGGAGAGCAATAGGTAGTGGGGGAATAACAGAGAAGATTGGGGGAAGATGGGGGGAGTTTAACAAGGTTTTAAGCAGGATGCAAAAAGTGGGTGGGCTCTAAAAGGGATGTGGGCTATTTCATTAAAGACATTGCTTAAACATGTCAGCTAAATTTCTGATTCCCATCACGGGTATTTTGGTTCTGCCTTGAGCTTTCTGTTATTGCATCCAGATATATTATACAACAACTGACATACACCTAAAACCGGCCAGGACTATTGGCTTTGTCAATGGATGTTAGCTGTTTATGGTAAATGAGTAACAACAAGTTTGTTGAAAATAATTAATATTGAAATGTTTCAATTCTGAAATTTGTTGAGACGGAGAATTAAACATTACTGAGGTCTGTGCTAGGTTTGTGGTCTTCAGTGTCTTGATCACGCCTGCTATGTTCAACCAATGGTAGAGATGTATACCCTATTTCTCTCCATACTCATTCATCTGCATATCTTACTCCTCATCTCTTCCTCTTTAGCACCCTCTTTTTACTTTCTCCACAAACACACATTGCACCAACTTACCTATAAGCACTGTATTTTCTTTTACTTTCACATACACTTGCACTAAATCACATTGCAAAAGAAATACATGACCATTGCCCTGTGTGCTCTGCAGAGAGGCCAAGGACTGGATGAACATGTATTCTGAACAGCTTTTTGACCCACTAACAGGCACTGTGAGAATCTCGCACTGCCTTCAGCCTCTGCTTGAGAGCTATTAATTGTGGCCCCTTATAAACTGTGGAGGTGACTCAGATTAAAGTATGAACTATAAGAGAGTAACATCCTACATGAATAAACAAGCATCAGCAATGCCAATGGGTCTTTCCTATAGGAGATCTATTGGCTTGTCCATGTTTTTTCTAACCGCATTGCACAGCAGCGCGGCATCTGTGCACATGGCTGAAAGTAAAGAAAATAAAAGCGGTAGGATGCAGTCAACATTTGCCGTGTCATATTGCAGTGATTTTTTTTACTTTGGGACATGTTGCAGAGCAGCAGAGCCTCTGGTGTTGAATAGCCTCCGGTTATTTTACTTCTAAACACCAGAAAATATGACCGATTCAGTTAAAGGAAAGGGAAAGTCAAAAGTATGAGGTTGGCGTATAGGAATTAATGAAACCACTAAACAGGTGTTGCATCGGAGAAGGAACTTTGGCATTATACCTGATGATACGTATTAGTGCACCACTCGGTCGTTATCTGTCGTTTTCAGAGGGCTGTCAGACATTAAGACTTGTGGTGCATTGTTATTCACAGACAAGCTGGTCAGATTCTATAAAAGTTTAATTCCAATAAAATGGACCCACGACTAGAGAGTGGACCGGTCTGTGCAAGTAACTTCCTGCAACTGCTAGAGGCATAACGTTGCATAAACGCGTGTGCGCTGACAATTTCACATAATGAACGTGGCATGTGGAAGTATGAATGCATAGATGTATACAGTGCTTTAAATGGAAAAAAATAAGTGCATGTACTCACCATATTGAGATGTGGACTAAGGGGTGGGGCTTGGGCGGAAGGGGGCAATGGGGGTGGGGCCACAGGCAGAGCTAAGGGACCCAGGGAGGGGCACACATTCAATTTGATTGAGATTTAATTGGTGTGAAAAACTAGTAACCCACATGTCTATGCACATAAAATACAAATCTGCGATCAGCATGTTAAATGTTGTGTTTTGCAGCAAGCACATGAACCCTCTGTGCTAACTTATGAGGAGTCGAAACTGTTATCAGATAAAGCACAGATCTTTTCGGCAAGTACTTTTGTTGGCGTTTGAATTGAAAAATAGAACATGTGCAGGTCACCTAATTATTGAAATTGGGATCGAGCTTAAAATGTCCCATTGGCGACAACACATCATCTGGCCTCCCTGCGAGGTCTCTGAGTTTTTGCACACTCGCACACCCATCATGGTCTGAATGCGATGGCCTGGCAGAGAGGTCAGCTGAAACTAATTGCTTCTGCACTGGGCTAGTCCCTTAGGGGAGACATGGGAATGGCCCAAACTTTAGAGCAAAACCTGGCCTCACAGGAAGACCTCTGAATAGTACCTGCACTCCAACTCCTACCACGGGATGAATATGAAGTTCAGGCCTGGTAGGGAGCATGGGAAAAACACAACTTTTAGGCTTCCGAGCGGCCCTAGGGATACAACGCCTGGCCTGCCCTCCCTGTGTGGCTTCTCAGCCTCCTCACACTTTCGTCTCCCCCGCCTACCATGACCTCAGTGTGAGTGCTTGGCGGAAGAGTACCACAAAGGCACTGCTTTTGTGTTTAGCTGTTCCACCTACCGAGCCCCGTGTCCTGGAGGGGCCGAGTTGTGAATGGCCTAATGACCAGAGCAACATCTGCCCCACCCCTCCCACATCTATTAAGGCACAGTGTGACGGAATGGCAGGAAGGAATGTGGAATGGCACGGCTTGTGAGGTCTGGCCTAAGGTGAAAATGGGCCAAAACTACAGCCACAAAACTGGCCTCTCACTCGTCTCAATTCCCCCACCTCTAAGCACAGCGCTTTGTGCTGCAGCCCCCCTACATGTTCCATTGTAGCCTAGTCAGGTGACCATAGTGGGGGCTGGGTGGCCAGTAGGATAATGTGGGTGATTGTTCTCCATGAAACCAGCCCACAGGTGACACTCAGGCATAGCCCATCGGCCGGCAGCCGAATGTGCGCTTTGCCAATCCATCCCTGGCTGCTGCCCACAATACTAACCTTGATTCCCATCGGCTGTGCTACAGTGTCACTGGCACCACCTTCCTCCTCAATCTGACTTCAAACAAGTGCAGTAATACTCTGCTATACCAGCGGGAATCCTTCTCTAAGATTTCCCGCAGTGACAATATGCCTATTAGCTGGCCCTGCTCACACACCTACAGTGCTATTGACTCCAGAGAGCCTGAGTGTCAAATATCACAGTGTGACTCGGCCCCTCCCAAACTTCCTGGCAGTTTTGAATAAATGCAAACGGGCCGCCCGCAGTTAACACACTGAGGGACGATTAGCACTCTATTATTAGAGTGCTTCATGAAAATGGACTGACTCGTCAGGTCTGTCGCGCTTCTTTTTGTACATGCCAAATTTCACTGAGTGTGGCATGCTACCCCATGAGTACCGGTACTCTCTTTGGACATGGAGAAGTTCCGGTACTCAAGGGCAGAAAATGTAGAAGTGCCGGTACTTAGTACCGGTGAGTACCAGCCCATTTAAAGCACTGGATGTATCATCGGTAGCCAGAACAGCAAGAGCAGGTATGTAGAATGAGTTGGTCAACGTGAGACACAGCTTGTTATTAAAAACTTTGCGCGTGCTCTGCCCGGGAATTTAAAAGGACTGCCTGTCCGCCCGCACAAATGCAGACAAATCTCACATGTATATACTTTGTGACTCTATAACCACTTAGTGCTGTACTGTCTTGTTACTTTCACATTACGAATTCCCTAATGTACCCCTTGGAAACGTATTTATGTATTCTCATAACCTGTAAAGCACTCTGATACCCACGAGTCCAGCTAGCGCTATATAAAACTCAAAAATAAATAATAAAATAAATAGAATAAGGGGAGGGATAGACGAGTGACCAACACAATGCGGGGGGGGGGGGGGATCAGGAGGCAGGCCCTAAAATAATGGCATTTCTAACAGTTTTTTAAGAGCGTAGATTAGAAAGATTCTTTCATTGGTGCAATTGTATTTTTAGATAATGTTTTGTACGTGTATTGGGGGATAGTGTGTGTGTAATGTACATGGATTTATTTACACACTCACCTTGGTTTGTGTATACACGAGTATATTTTCCTTGGTGGCTGAAAAAAAATTTCTAAACCCAATAACAATATGGATGAAGAAAGCAGGCAGGGGGAGGGGCGAAGAAATAGTGCCTCAATCACGCCAGGAGCAGCGGACGGGCACTGATTATTTTAAAATCAGTCTGTGCTTGGTCCCTGCTCCATAGATATGATCAGAAATTATGTTTTGAATGGACTGGCCAATTAAGGGGCTGATAAAGAAGAGTGAAGTGAAGCCAGCAAATGGCAAGCAGTGGGCAGGCTCCAAGTCCTTTTGTATACAATAGGGTCTCGTAAGCAAGACGCATGCGGTAGCGCATGCCCTCGCAGGCTCGACCCTAAAATGGGAACCACAACATCCTGGAAATGTTTAGGACACTCTTAGGCAATGCAAGGCTAAGTAAAACATGCGAAAATAATCTAAATCACTGAGAAGGATCACCATAATGCTTTTTACATTCATTCTTCAGAAATTGATTAGTGATATTTGCTATTAAAATTAAGAACGTGAATGTAGGGCTCAGTAGGGACACATCTCAATGTCCATTGTTAATTAGTACCGGATCTGAGACCCAGAGGGTGGTGGGGGCAAAATGCAGTGTAGGGGTCGTAATTTGAAGAGGGGTGCATATGTGAAGAAGAGAACAAGATAACACATGCCCTTCCATGGAAAGCTGAAATAAGGAAATATAGTTCAGTGAATGTCGTAGTTTGAAGGTATGGGCACATATGAAGAAGAGAGTAAGAAAAGAGCAAGAAAACACATGCACTTCCAAGGAAAGCTAAAATAGGGAAAAAATAGTTCCCTGAATATAAACTGTGGAAGTATACAAGTAATCCAAAGGATGGTGAAAGAAACAATGATGCATGGGTGGGACAAACACAGAAGAGGTCACTGAAAAAGAAGCAAGTAAATGAGATTGACAAGAAAGCCAACTAATTTCTTCAACCAACCCCATTTCTTTGCAGGCTCTTTTAATTTCTTCTGTGTCTATTAGCTTTCACTCTTCTCAGTTTTTTTATCGATCTTTCACACTCTGCCTCCTACTTTCTTTTCCCTTCTCTGACTTTGTTCTTGTTTGTATGAATATTTTCTCTCTACCCTCTACTCCTCTCCACACTTCACTTTCACTCTCTAGTGCTCACCCAGACTTTCCCTATTCTCTCTCCCATTTCCATTGTTCTAAGTTTTCCCAACTCGTTCCTTTTCCCCCCTCTTTTACTGTCTGCCACGCCCTGGTCTCTGTGTGTGTGTGTGTGTGTGTTTGTGCTCTCTCTCTCTCTCTCTCTCTCTCTCTCTCTCTCTCTCTCTCTCTCTCTCTCTCTCTCTCTCTCTCTCTCGGTCGGTCGGTCCATCCATCCATTATAGTCTCCCTCCCTCCTGATCTCTCCTAAGCACTCTGTTTCATCGTTTAGCTATAATCCTCGCTTTCTTGGCCTTCCCCTTTGTTCTCTGCATTCTTCTCTTTCCCCATCTCACCTTTTCAATGCCACCCCTTACTCTTACTCTTTCCCTTTCTCACTCTCTCCCCATGTGTTTCTGCCTCCCTGTCTCTCTGTTTTCCTCAAACTTCCTTCCCGTTCTTTTCTTTATTTTTTTCTCTTCCCATCTCTCTTCCCATCCTTCTCCCACTATTTTATTCTTTCAGTTTCCTTCTCTACCTCTGACTGTGTTCCTCTTCCGTCCCTTTCCTGCCTTCCGCTCCTTCTTTTGCTCTTTGCTTCTCTATCTGTGCCCCCTCCTCTCTGCTTGTCTATCTCTTTCCTTCTGCCGCCTTCTCCTGCACGTATTATCTATCAGACCTTGTACAGGTTTCTGAGCCCAGACGACAACGCTGTGATTTACACAAGGGCCTTTGACATGATTCTGTGTGAGTTTATTGGCCCCACTCGCTGCACGCAACCTATAATGGAGGCCTGCACTGGGATTAAACACCCAGGTCACAGGGGAGATGGCATCGATGCAGACCCAGGGTTCCTGGTGCATGCATTGATTACATGCCATTTTTCCACCTTAACCTCAAAAAAGCTTAGTACAAGGACATTGGAAGCATGAAGCACAATGTAAACAAACGTATCCCCGTGGTGGGAACGTTATCCCATGCGTACGGCTAGAAGCCTTTAAGGTGCAAGGCTCTGCAGGGCACAGGTGTGACTACAAAAACCCTGGGGCATATTTACAAGGTGGCGCTACGCAGTGGCGGCCAGCACAGATCTGGGGTGGTGAGGCGGGCGGATGGGTTTGGTGGTAGGGTAATGGGATCTAAAAAAGATTAAAAAAAAGAAAATACACTTACCTCTTGCTGTGTATCTCCCTCGTTTCTCCTCCGCATCGGGCAGAAGTTGCAGAACCGGAAGCACTTCCAGGCTTCCCCGAGCCTGGTGCAAGGGTGCGCGAGTTGCAAAAAATCATCCCTGCAATACAGGCACCCTTACACCATGGTGTAAGGGTGTCTGTGTTGCCGCCAGGCAGCTTTTTGTAGGTTTGGTGCAAGGGTAAACACGGCTGTGCCGTATTTCTGTGAATACAATACATCCCTGCATTTTTTAAATGACGCTGCACTGCTAAATTGCTTGAAGCGCCGCACCATTTCTTTGTGAATATGCCCCCCTGTCTCTTCTCAATAACATAAACAATTGCTCTCCAGTTACAGCTCTCAGACAGGTTTTTGTGCACAGGTAAGCAGTCTGAGAGCAGGCTCTTCTGCCTGCTACCCCTGTGACAGCTGTCCTGTCCAGCTTGCCCGCACTCCGCTGCCCTCTGCTGCCTGTCTACCTGCTGTCCTCTGTTCTTGCCTCCTCTGCTTGTTTTTCTGCCCTCCGTTTTGCATTTTTCTGCTAGCTTTTCTGCCCTCTATTTTGCCTTTCTTGTTTGTTTTCTGTCCTCTGTTTTTGCCCTCTTTGCTAGGTTTTGCCTTTTCTGCTAATTTTTTTGCCCTCTGTTTTTCCTTTCTGCTTGTTTTTGCCCCATCTGGTTTGCCTTTTTCGGCTCGTTTCTTCCCTCTTCCTGCTGTTTCCCTCCTCCTGTCATTTCCCTCCTTCTGCCACCCAGCGCCCAGTCATCCCCCAGTACCTATTTAAGGGAAATAACCTTTACAACGCAGTCATTACATTGCACTACCTTTACAATGCAATCATTACAACGCAACATCCGTTACATCGCATGCCATTACAACGCAACCATTAAATTGCATGTCACTGCAACGCATGTCATTACAACGCATGTCCCTACAACGCATGCCATTACAATGCAATATAAGGTAAGTAGTGGGGAATAGTAATTTTTACCCCTCCCCTATCCAACACTTAACCTACTGTTGCACTCATTGGAGTGTGAATAGTAATTTTTACCCCTACACTATCCAACACGTACCCTACTGTTGAACTCACTGGAGTGGGAATAGTAATTTTTACCCCTACACTATCCAACACTTACCCTACTGTTGCACTCACTGGAGTGGGAATAGTAATTTTTACCCCTACACTATCCAACACTTACCCTACTGTTGCCCTAAAAGTAATATGCGTTGTAATGGTATGCATTGTAATGGTATGTGTTCTAATGGTATGCGTTGTAAATGTAGTTTCTAAAAATGCATTGTGATGGCAAGCAATGTAAAATCATGCCTTGTAATTGATGTTGCGATGTAAAAACTGCGTTGTAAAGGCATGTGTTGTAAACGTTTACGTTGTATCGTAATACATCCCTATTTAATGGAGGTTGCAGTGCGACCCCATTGAGTAGGTCATCGTGCCTGTCCCCTTTTGCGACAGTTCTCCTGTCCAGTTTGCCTTCAGTCCGCTACCCTCTTCTGCCTGTCTACCTGCTGCCCTCAGTTTGTGCCTCCTCTGCTCCTCCGTGTCCTGTTTTGCCTTTTCTGCTTGTTTTTCTGACTTCTGTTTTGCCTTTTCTGCTCATTCTCCCCTCTCTGTTTTGCCTTTCTGCTTGTTTTTCTGCCTTCTCTTTTGCCCTCTACTGCTCCATTTTGCCCTTTCTGCTAACTGTTTTGCCTTTTTCTTCTGATTTTTTCCCTGTTCCTGCCATTTCCCTCCTCCCGCTATTTCTCTCCTCTGCCACCCTGAGCCCTACCCTCTCCCCAGTACCTACTTAGTGGTGGCCGCACCGCGTCCCCGTTGAGCAGGCCCTCGTCCCTGCTCCTCCTGCCACAGTTCTCCTTTCCAGCTTGTCCGCAGTCTGCCCGCCTTTGCTGCCTGTCTACCTGCTGCCCTCTGTTTGTGCCTCCTCTGCTTGTTTCTTGTTCTGTTTTGCCTTTTCTGCTTATTTTTCTGCCCTCTGTTTTGCCTTTCTGCTCGGTTTTCTGCCCACTGTTTAGCCTTTTTGCTCATTTTTCTGCCCTCTGTTTTGCCTTTTACGGCTAGTTTATTCCCTCTTCCTGGCATTTCCTCAAGACCTGGCTTTTCAATAGAGTTTTTGCACCCCAGCGCCCAGATACCCCCAGGGGTGGCAGTGCCGCACTCTACAAATGCTGATTGAATGATTGAGAGGTGGAGAGGTCTCGCCAAATCAGCAAGCTCTGTCGTACCCCTACAGTGCTATCAGATCTGGCTGTGGTGGAATAACACAATCAGGCACATTTTTATCAAGGTTTTTGGTTAAATAAAAAATTGGGATCCCTCGCAGTTGTTGTAGGTTTCATGCCTGCATCCAGCTATTACCTGCCTGAACTCATCTGCTTCAACTGGCTGGACTCTTTCAACGTTCATGGGTCAACCTATTCTATAACCCTCTGCCCTAGGAATGATATAGACCGCATCCATGATTATTTTATCCAGTGCATACCATGGGCTCCTTCATCTCTTGCTTACGGGTTAACCTATAGAATCATGCATAGACGGGCATTGTCAGGAAGAATCTACACAATATTAATGTATAATGCATGTGTTTTTTCCTCTCACATTTCTCTCTTTGGGGAGAGGATGTGGCATAATGGCCAGAACTGCCTACTTTGGAACTGAGGAACCAGGTTCGAGTCTTGGCTCAACATCCTGTAGTTCTAGCAGAGCAAGTAAACTTGTATCGTGGTTGCACCACTTCAAATAAATGCAATCTTTTTGAAACCTTAGCGGGACTTGGCACACCGGGAGATTGATAGGCACCACAATGTCTCTATGACAGGTACTGTTGTGATGCTCCTGTTGTAGCTATGGACTAAGGAACTTCTAGTTACTATCATATCACCATTTTATGGAAAATATTAACAGTGATCTTAGAATGGCAACAGCATTCTTCTCAACCTATATGTTGAATTAAAAGCACTGGGCGTGTAGGTCGTATTGGACCAGGACTGCTTAGTTACAAAACTTACATCCACTACTTCGTGGAAATCAAATATGCGCTGAAGAAGTTCTCTTGTGAGAACGAAACGCGCTGGCTGTGTTTTGTCTAAAAGAAAGAAGATTACAAATGAACAATAAAGAAGGACATTTAACTATTTGACGGATCCAATGTGGATTATTTGATTGCATTTATTTGAAGTGGTGCAACCACGATACAAGTTTACTTGCTCTATCGACCCTGTAGACCGGGGTGGTTCCTTTGGACAGAAGGCGCCGTTGTGGTTCTGCACACAGGAGTATTTCTGGTTCTTGTAAAACATATTTTTTGGTATAATTTCTGAATTTGGTGCCTTTTGTCAAGCAGGTCCACTGTCCAGTTTTTGTATGTACAGTTCTGGCAGAGCTGGACCGGTCTTACCAGGCTGGAAGGGTGGGAGGCAGTTTAACAGCAGTGGGGGCCGTTTTTGGTACAGTGGGCCCGTTGTGCAGCAGTGCTGCAATAGCAGCTCCCAGTACCAAAAAGCAGCATGCAAGGGTTTCCAGACACTCTGGCTAGGCAGTGCTTCCCCGGGGGCTCGCCCAAGAAAATTGCCAGGGCTGCTTTGGGTTGCCAGTCCGGCCCTTGGTTATGGCCCATTCACTTCTCCCTGTGGCTAAAAGAATACAACGAGCATTATCAAATCCATTAGGTCTTGCCTATGTGGGATCTATTGGCTTTGTCAATGTTTTTCTAGACATGTGCCACTGTGAAGCATAGCTTGAAGTCAAGAAAAAAACGCTATGATGTGGCTGCATTGACAGTGTTGTAGCTCTTTTAAAAAAAAATGTAAGTCATATTGCACAGCAGCTTGCGCTGCTATTAAATGTAATAAAAGAAGTGCAGGAGGAGGAAGCAACATGAGGAAGTTGCGGGACAGGATGGTGGGAGCAGCAACAGAAGAAGAGGTGAAAAGCAACATGAGGGAGATGCAGTGGAGGAGGGAGAGTGCACCATACAGGGGCAGCCACACAAAGATGGGATGGGATGGGTGGGTGGGGAAAGAAAAAACAGAACCTCCATCACAGAGCAAGCAGCACAAATTAAGTTCAATTAATCTGTGATTGGTCCATGCTCTACAGAAAGGAAAGGAAGTGAGGCTTGGCCTGCGCTGGCCAGCTTGGAGGCAGCAAAGAAGAGTGACACTGAAGCTAACAAATGGTAAGGAATGGTCGGCTCCAAGCTCTTTATTGTAAACAATATTATTTCGCAAGCGAGAATGCATGCAGGACATGCACTGTCACAGGCTCACCTAAAAATGAATGTGTCCTTGTGTAATGCAACTAGTGCTCATGTAAAGCGCTCCAATACCGTTCAGTTTGCGCAATATATATATATATAAATATATATATATATATATATATATTTATATTACCTACTGGCAGTCGCCAGTAGGTAGTTATAGTTAGGACCTATTTTCCATAGGAAATCCACAACATTCTATTCCCAATAATTTTGGCACTGATTGACGAGCCTTTGCAAAATTTGCAAAACTTTTGGCCAGCTCCGGTCCGCTCCTATCCTGAAAGTCTCAGGATGATTTATATACATATATATATATATATATATCCTCCAAAGTTGAGGTGAAATGTCACCAAAACGCGTCACGGACTGTTAAATTAATTGAGAAAGGGTGCACTGTTTTTTTAATAAAAAATTCTGTTGAACTCTCTTCCACAGGAGTGAGGTCTTTGAGCTCTGGGGCAACTTTGGAGGATGTTAATACGCAGCGGCCTCAGCCGCGCAGGATTGTACCGCCTGGCTCAATGATTTCAGGACTGCAGGGCTGTAATGGAATGGCGACCAATCGCAGCACAGAGGAGAAATTGATTTAAAACTGCACATCCTTTCTCGAGGCCCACTGGAGGGTTGTAAACATAGTGAGAACATAGGGGATGTTGTAACTTTGGACAAATACATGGACCCTACTGAGGGGAAATATCGGCACTGCAACACCCAGCATGCTATTCACTGGAGAAGTGACGGGCAGGAGAAGTGACCGGACAGGAGAGGTGATGGGGCAGGAGAGGTGACAGAGCAGGAGAAGTGACGGGACAGGAGAGGTGACGGGGCAGGAGAGGTGACAGAGCAGGAGAAGTGACGGGGCAGGAGCGGTTATTAGTCATGAGCAGGAGCGGTAACCGGGCTGGAGCGGTGAAAGGACAGGAGCAGTGAACGGGGCAGGAGCAGTGAAGGGGGCAAGAGAAGTGACGGGCAGGAGAAGTGACGGGGCAGGAGAAGCAACAGGGAAGGAGAGGCGACAGGGAAGGCGATGCGACAGGGATAGAGAGGTGATGGGGCAGGAGAATTGACAGGCAGGAGAAGTGACAGGTAGGAGAAGTGATGGGCAGGAGTGGTGATTGGGCAGGAGAGGTGATGGGTCAGGAGAGGTGACGGGGCAGGAGAGGTGACGGGGCAGGAGAGGTGATTATGCATGAGCAGGAGAAGTGAATGGGTAGGAACAGTGAACGGACAGGAGCAGGGAACGGGCAGGAGCATTCACGGGGCAGGGAAAATGACATGGACGGAGCGGTGACGAAGTAGGCAAAGTGACCGGGCAAGAGAAAGTGACAGGGCAGTAGAAGTGACTTGTACTTATGTTCCTTGCCTATTTATTTATACACTATTGCATGACATCCGCTGATGTGTCTGCAAATCATACCTGTTGTCCCGAATTTTTGTCCTGAATTTTGACCTCCTGCCCTGAATTTTTGTCCTGAATTTTGCCCCCTTGCCCTGAATTTTTACACTCACCATCCTGAATTTGCACCCATGCCTGTTGCCCCCCTCCCCCAGACAGAGCAGTCATACCAGAACATGCTGGTAGCCGCGCACGCGCCGGCACACACACACGCGCGCGCACACACTCCCTATCTCTATAACTCGTTCACTCATTAGGGACATCGAGGCCGTAGTTGCACAAGATCACACACCAGTCACCCACCTCCACCTTAGAGAGCCTTGAGCATGGGCGTGTGCCCCCCCCACCCCCCTCCACCCCTTCCCCAGGGACGCCCTTGGCTTTGAGAAAGATGCCATTCCAGGGAGCCGCCGCTTTGAGCCGCGTTGAACTGCAGCAGACTCGACAGCTCGACGTTTAGGTCTTTGTTCAACATTAATAAATATTCCCTCTGTACATTATTGATCTTCAATAAAAGGGCCCTTATTATAAACACTTTAAATTACCTGGTTAATGACTGCTATCCGAGGACATCCGGCCCTGGCGGGTTCAGATCGTCCCAGATACCTTAATGAAGCAGAGAGCACCACTTAGGAGGATCAGAGTATTAAATAATGAAAGAGAGGCCCCTCAGAGCGCCAATGGATGTAGCGCCGGACACGGGCACGAGAGGGGGGTCAGGGAGAGAGCAGCACGGTCTGTCCGCCGCCGCCAGAGAGCGTCGCACAATAACTCACGATCCACCACTTTTTTATTAGCAAAAAAGGCCACTTTATTAAGACAGGTGCCAAATTATAATTTTTCTCTAAACACTATTTTTCCATTATCTGATAATCAAATCCCCAAATTATCTCTGACATCTATAAAAACCTAACCCCAAGGTAGACCCCAAGCAAAAACAACTCAATGACTCCTGTTGATAGATCCCCCTCATTCTCATTTCCCGTCACCATGACTGCGTCCCCCACTTCCCCTGTTGGAGGATGGGCAATCCCGCTCCAGTCTGCCCACCCCCCCAGCAAAAACCCGCCTACCAGAATAACTAGCTAACCGAAAAAACCTGTCTTATCGTGGCAAAAAGAAAAAAAAAACCCAGGCCTGGCCGTAGCCAAACCTGGAAGAAAAAACCCCGTAGAGGGAAAGGGAAAAACACAAAAAAGGGGGAAGGGTGGGTGGGGCAAATTCAAAAACCCTTCCTCCCCACTCCCTTGATCACAATGAATTTCCCGCCCCACAGCGCCTCTACTTATCACCTCTCCTCTTGCCTCGCGCCTCCCGCCTCCCTAATTAACTCTACCCCGCACCTGGGTGGCCGCTCCCTTGTGCGAAACCACCCAGGGGGAGACTGGCTCGCGCTCCGCTCCCCCTGGGTCCCCTCTCGCACAATAACTCACGATCCACCACTTTTTTATTAGCAAAAAAGGCCACTTTATTAAGACAGGTGCCAAATTATAATTTTTCTCTAAACACTATTTTTCCATTATCTGATAATCAAATCCCCAAATTATCTCTGACATCTATAAAAACCTAACCCCAAGGTAGACCCCAAGCAAAAACAACTCAATGACTCCTGTTGATAGATCCCCCTCATTCTCATTTCCCGTCATCATGACTGCGTCCCCCACTTTCCCCGTTGGAGGATGGGCAATCCCGCTCCAGTCTGCCCACCCCCCCAGCAAAAACCCGCCAACCAGGAAAACCCAGAGAGTTTTCCTGCCCCACCCAAGAGAAAATTGGTACCATCTTGCAGATGCGCACCAAAAGCTCTCTTTCCGAATTCGAGCAATCATGACCCTCAACTCCAGCAAATAAAAAACTTGCCCCATGGTAGACAAAATTACCCCATCAACCCCGCAAAGATACCCTTCAGAGCCCCGTATATGGGAATAAGAAAGAAACTGGATTCCCACCTACACAAAATATTCTCATGGCTCTAATAAGCTTCCGTCGCGCTTTCTCTATAACTACATGGCTCCATGCTCCTTTCTAGTGCATCCTCGGTATGAACTCAGTCCCAAACTACCTTGGTGCCTGACCAATTAGACTCGATGTTTGCTAGAACTTGCTCCATTAGCTTTATGAGTGTCGGCCCAAGACAGGGCCGCGAGATCATTCTCACCCAAATGAATATTCAGCCAGTCTGGCGGGCCCTTGTTGGAACAACTCAGGACCAAATAATGAAAAATTAACCCCAACGCATACCCCCGTTACCCTAACAACCACTTCATGCTTAACACCTTGTAGTCCAAGCGATCTCCCACAAATCTGTTGCTCAGCATAAACGTCGGCCCACTTAACGAAGGAGTGTCCTATTATCCATGATGACTGGTTCGCATTTACCAGCCCCGAAGTCGTACCTAGGTAGAAAAACAAATGTTAACCAAAAGGAAACACAGTAGAAATAAAAACTTATTTTCTAACATAGTTCGCGCACCACTTGAATTTCCAGCTCCCAAACCGACGTATGTTAGTCTATGACCATCCCAATCTCGCCGCCTCTGTTGCAGCCCTATACAAAAACGAATGTGTTCCAAACATTAAAGGGCTCTCTCCCACAAGAACCAGCTCTGTCCTCATTACTGCCAACAATTGTGCAACTGAAATCTGACTCCCTGCTGCATGGCAAAAATTGTCCTCAAGAGAAAAGAAACTAGACGCCCTAAAAAACCCTCCCATACCCTCACTGGACCGCAGAGGCCCACTCCACACCTGTTTAGGAAAACCCAATTACCCCTAACCAACTGAACCGTTTTTATAGACCCTCAACCAAATCCCCGCCGGTGTTCTTCCCGAGAAAACCTCCTCGCTGGTAATCCCCACCCTATGACACAAACCGAGCAGCGCGGATGCCCTAAATGCTCCAAAATTAACCATACAAAACATCGCCTAAACCGGCCGCATTCGTCCTCATTAGAACAGCAAAGTGGCAGCCGCCCAAGCATCTTTTGCAACAAATCAAATGACACCGGTCGGCGTAACTGCTTGTTCCCAGCCCAAAGTCTACGTAAACCTTTGAGAACTCTCTGCACACTCACCCCCCCCCCCCCTTACCGGGTCCTTCCCCCACCTCATTGTCCGTAAAAACGAAATACCAGCCAATTTACCGAAAAAATGGTGTTGTGGGAAAAACCTTGAACCAACAGGTGTAAAGCCAAACCCAAAAAACTACCTGATCATCAGCCATCCTACCCCTCCTGAGAGCACCCGCGTACCCATAATAGAAGAACGCGCTCCAAGCTTGCGGATAGCTCTGTCTCGTAGTGTCCGCTACAAAGTGCTCTACCAAGTCTACAATTCTTAGGCCCCCCACACCCAGACACACAGTGGGACCGGAGTCTATGGGAAGTGCGGCCCCAGGAGCCAGCCGGCGAAATTTCTCCCACAGCCACCGAGACAGAAAGTCCGCCATAAAATTGTTGACACCTGAAATATGACGTGCCTTAAAACAATGATAAGCTGTAAACATATTGACAAGCCATCAAACGTAACAACTCTGAAACCCTTGGCCTTCTGACGATTGATCAACTCTACCACCGCTAGATTGTCGACATTAAACATCACTGAACGATCCCGAAACACCTCACCCCAGACATACAATGCCACTAGTAAAAGAAAGAAGTCTAAAATTGTGAAACTGCGCCCTTGCCTTAATCAAAGCTCTGGCCAACTCGCGGCGCACCAACGCCCTGCCCAAAATAGGCCAAAACCTTTTGCTCCCACCGCAGCTGAGTAAAACCTGAACCTGCCAGACCATATGTTTGACCGCAAAACAAAGACACTCCTTTGAAGCCCTTCAAGAGAATCAGCCACAATCCCAAATCCGCCCTATAGGCTGCAGACATCCCTACGCTCTGGTGCGGAAGAAAAAACCCCAGACATAACCAACCCCAACCTCCTGCATAAAGATCTCCCAGCCCGCACCACCCTACACGCAAACATGAGGTATCCCAATAACTTCTGCACTCTCCTGACCTCCGATTCGGGCTCCCCGAGCGCTGATGACAAAATAAAGAAATCTCCTGCAACTGTGCCTCCGGCAGCCGGGCTACCATGTTCACTGTGTCTATTGCAATACCCAAGAAAACCATGTAGAGCTGAGGCCCTCCGGTGCGTCCCGAGCCAACGGCACCGATCTCCTGTGACATACTCTGAAAAGCAGACAAAGCCGCATGACATTGCCCCGAGTTCTGAGCACCAAGGAACCAAAAATGAACCAAATAATGGCATACGAGGGGGTGACCAGAGATGTGAATAAAAAAGCCACTGTAAAAAAGGGGCTAAATGTTTCAAATATTGCACACGAGAGAGAATAAACCCCTTTGGCAGCATCGTATCCAAGTAAACGCCCCCGAAATGCATGTCTAACAGTTTAAAATCGCATGGATGGATGGGGAGGAAACGAAAGCAGACAGTATATCACTTTTAGCCAATTGCACGTTACGCCCTGCAGAGCGTACCAAACCCAGTGCATTATCCACTGAAGCGTAAGACACGCAAGAATCCGCTGGCGAATATGAAATCGGTCATAGAGGCACCCTCAGGCCACGACAGATGGAGCATCAGGCGAAAAATCCCCAGCTTTCTGTTTTGGGCCCACCCCCAATGGAGAGACCATCAAAATGCGTATGTGACATTGACCGAAAGGGCCAGCCACCCTACCCGCTGCAACCTTGTACTGCAACGTATGTTGGACCACCTGCGGGAACCCCTTAGCAGATGTCAGGTCATCCAAACACGTACCCTGACTTGGGCCCTGGTTCCTAACCGGAAAAACCCCCTCTGAGAAACCCTCTTTGACCAGAATAACCTGATGCAGCACTTTAAAACAGCCACAAATTCATATGTCAAAATGCTGCTTGTGACCTGAACCAATCAATGTGATCCTAAAATCATACCAAACCCCATATACGGAAATTGTTGTGTATATACTCGTCTCCCTCCACTGAATCCTACACTACCTCACCCGTCTCAGCGACCGTGCCTTGCCAACAATCAAGGCCCCCCCCAACTTTACAGCATCTAGCAAATTCCCAGGGCGCACAACCCCAGCATGAGCAGTAACCCCCACCAACTCTTCCCCCACAAAAAGGGGACCTTAGTGCAGTGTGCATTTCAACCCCCTGTTGCCAAACCGACCACCAACCTGCCGTACCTGTTGGCAACTGGGCCGCTCTGTTTTGTACGTTCCGCTGTACCTCCTACAGTTGAGTGACAGTGACCTGGTCCCGCTGCTTGCTTGGTCCGCTCAAGACGCCTGCAAAAAACTAAGCATACTTTGTTGCCCCAGCACTCCCCTCTTACCCTTCATTGACGTCACATACTGTGCCTCAAAAATTCCCCCACCAGCTCCCTCACGCAATACCCCTTCAATCCAAATCATCACTGTCAGTGACCAAATACCCACGCCATCACGGCAACCCCACACAAATGCCCCACGCTGCATTGTATAAATGGACGTTCCTCCCGTAGGTGGGTGTCAGTATCATGCTCCCGCTGTTTGCGTGGTCCGCTCAAGACGTCTGCAAAAGAAGCATACTGGGTAGCCCCGACAAACCCCTCAAACCCCTCATACCCCTCCATGATGTCACATATCGTTTCCGGTCATCCCCAAAACTAAACACACTGTGTTGCCCCGGCACACCCCTCATACCCTTACATGATGTTCCATACTGTTTCCCACCATCCCCAACATTCCCCTCACGCAGGTCCCCGTCTTCCAATTCATCGCTGTCCGTTTCCAAAAATACCCCTTCAGTGCCAATGTCACCACACCATAACCCACTGTCCCTTTTCATATCCATAATTCCCCTGCCGCCAGAAAACCAAATTACCCGCAACCTTCGTCCCTACAGCTGGGGTGCTTGTGCTAGAAGGGAAATCCGCTCTAGATCTCCCTCCCTCCACATGTCCCCCCGTGCTTGTGCTAGAAGGGAAATCCGCTCTAGATCTCCCTCCCTCCACATGTCCCCCAGAAAGAGCCGCAGAGTGCTCTTTCCGCAGTGTTGGCCTGCCTGCCGCTGACCCTGTGGCCGAAACAGGCAGTGTGGAACTCAAGCCGCTCTGACTATTCTCCTCCAGAACGTCTGATGGGCCCCCTTGTACCCGCCACTCACTAACCCAGCGCCTTGCCCGGGGTGCCACCCCCGCTCACCCAGACCCACTGTCCCTCAGCGCGCCCGCACTCCACTGCCCTAGATGTATACCGCAAGCAACCTCGCTGCTGCCCCACACCTGACAGTTGGCTGCCAAGCTGCCAAGCCTCCTGCTTGCACCCAACCTCAGTGACGCCTGACTGCTCTGCAACCTGTGACTGAGAAAACCGGGCTGCCACCTGCGCCTCCTCTGTAACGCCCAAGGACACGGCTTGACTAGAAAACTCTGCCTCCTGGGATGTTGGGCCTAATAACAAGGCTCCCTGTGACCAGCTAGTGCCCACGTTTGGCGGCAAACACGACGGTCCAGCCTGATCACACTCTAAAAACAATGGGGGGGGGGGACACACGACACCTGTGGGGCAGGGCTGATAACATAAATGCCGCCCATTTAGTTCCCAATACTGAGGCCCCCCATGCCCTCCCATGCCGGTCTGCAACGAAGCAAGCGACTGAAAATGCCCACTGCAGTCGTCCTGAAAAGTGCTCCCCTCAGCGCTTCCCACGCGCTTTGCCGGCCTGACACACGGAGCGCTAGAAACTGCCCGGCTCCCCATGCCCTCCCGCGACTCCCGGCCACACTCAACGACTGCCCCCTCCTGCCTCTCCATGCAGCGCGCCGCCCGCCTACAGTGCCACGGGCGGCTGCACGTACCTGGGACTCTTGGGCCAGCTCACCGGGGGACACAGCCGACGCGTGCGAAAGCACAGTCCCGGACTCCAGGGCCCCCTCCTGACCCGCCGCAGTGCCCGCGCTGACTCCTTCACGCTGGGGCGACAAACAAGCCGCCACCGCCCGTGCAACGCCTCCTGCAGCTTTCCTGGGCCGACGCTCCAGCCCCAGCCACGCCTGCTCCGGGACCCCCGGGTTCAGCAATACGTCCCTGCCTGCCTCACAGAGCACCCGGACGGCAGCGCGCGCTTCCTCCCGTGACGCCATAGGCCCGCCCCCAGAGCTCCGGAGTCAGACGTAGTACACTAAGGGCAAGGCAAATTCAAAAACCCTTCCTCCCCACTCCCTTGATCACAATGAATTTCCCGCCCCACAGCGCCTCTACTTATCACCTCTCCTATTGCCTCGCGCCTCCCGCCTCCCTAATTAACTCTACCCCGCACCTGGGTGGCCGCTCCCTTGTGCGAAACCACCCAGGGGGAGACTGGCTCGCGCTCCGCTCCCCCTGGGTCCCCTCGTTCAAGAGCACCGGAGACCTCCGAGGCACGCGCCTGCCATTCATGGGGGCGGAGCCGTCACCCTCCCCAGCCCGGCCTGAAATCCAAACGCAGCCCAGGTACAAATCTTCAAACCAGTCCCTCCCCTCCTTCTCTCTTTCTTATTTTTAACCTATTCTCCCCCTTTCTCAACCATTCCCCATCAATATATCTCTCGCCCATCTCTTATCATGTCTCTCTTTTGAAGCCCCCGCCCCCACCTCTCTGTTCCTGCTTCACTTAACCTAGGGCAGCTGGAGAAAGAGAGGCGCCAGCAGCGCTCTTCGAAAAACGCCCTCCTCAAACGTCTCCAGGTCCCCGGCGTATTACTCCTTTTTATATTAAACTTATTTTGGAATAATTTATGGATCACACTTTATTCCATACCACAGTTCTGAACAAAAATGGCTTATTCTTGAAGGTCTACGTTTCAGCAATTGTGCTCCCTAATTGGCATGAAACTGAAAGTTTGAAACATGGGGACAGAAAGAGCAGAGAAGGGTGGGGGGCAAGGGGGCTTATCGTCTGCTACTCGTCTCCGTCGCCCACCTCGGTTTCTGCATTCACTTATGTCCTGCGCTGCGTGCGTATCTGTGTTCCAAGTTAACTTCCGCGGTGGCCTCTGAGGGGTAACATTCCATACCCTGGGCAGTGGGCATTCATTCCAGGTTTGTTTGTTTATGTGTGTGTGTGTGTGCGTGCGTGCGTGCGTGTGTACGCGCTCTACCAGTGCAGAGTTACAGTCAGACTGCGATGCACACAGCTCGTCTGTGAGGCGCATTCACGGATGCGTTTGTCTCCATGCATAAGTCACTGCTGATGCAAATAGTTCCGTGATTACATCTGCTTGTGTGCATGTGTGTGACTGGGCACATAGCATTTACAATAAACAAAGAAGTGTACACATTTCATAGGCCCAGGATAAAATTCCTACTACACCGATATAGTCTTTTGTGATTTCAAGTCAAGTCAAGCTTTATTGCGGTTGAATTTACCATAAAAGCACATGAAAATACACAACGGTGCAACAAATCAAGCAATCCATTTCATGCATATAATCTCAAGTTTTTAGTTAATTGTTAGACATTTTTTTTTTTTAAATTTAAATATTTTCCAAAATTCTAAAATTAATAAAACAATGATCATTTTAAAAAGGATAAAATATTATCTATTCTCTCAATATTCATTAACTTGATACTAGTGTACAGCAACATTGTTTATCAGGTTCCTTCGAGTTAACCACATTGAGTGCAAATATTTAGCTACTGCAGAAACAATCACTGCGTCAGTATCTGTTTTTAGTATCCTAAAAAAAGCCAAATATTGCTTTATACCCAAGTTTTTACACAGCTGAAATATCCATTTCTTCCTAGTGTAAGCATAAGCTGGACAGAAAAGGGTAACATGTACAGGAGTTTCTTCCTCTGTTCGGCAACCTGGGCAAGGGCGTGACGGACCCCCTTTCCACCTATCAATTTTATGGAAAAGAGGCAAGGTGCCATATCTAAATTGTAAGTATAGCTTCTTTGCTAAAGTAGGTTGTATTGTGTCAATCTCAGGCTCAAAGCTATAAAAGGGCTTAACGTCCAAGAAAATATCGGTTAGGCTTGAAGTTTTTACAGAGCTAAAGAGATTCCTTAAGTTAATTTCTTTAACAGCACTTGTCATAGTTTTCTTGGAAATGGCTGGGCAGGAAACCTCAGGATTTAGCCACAGTTCCTCAAACCCAGTCGATATAAGTGACTGTTTTATGAATGCTAACCAAGGAATCCTACCAGATCCTAATGAAGCCATGACAACTTTAAGCTCCTCCTTATAGTTCACCAGCTCAGGAGTGCTCCACAGGCGCTTCCAATAAAGTAAGGGCCGGACAGCAATGGCTTCTGCAATTGGGCAGATATTTAAGTCGAGTCTTAGCGGGACCAAAGGAGTGCTTTTTGGCAAGTCCAATAATTGTCTTATAAAATTATTTTCGGTTATTGATAGGTTGGTAACGGATATGTGTCCCCAAAGTTCCGCCCCGTACAGGGATGATGCCCTAGCTTGAACTTTAAAAATTTCAAGGGGGGCACTTATTATTTTGTGAGTGCAATTCTTCTGTACTTTTAGAATTCCCCCAGCTGCTTGGGTTAATCTTAAGTTGGCCTTTGCCACTTGTGGGCCCCATCCCATTTTATCATTCAAAGTCAAACCCAAATATTCAAAGGTTGGGACCCTTTCGAGGGGTCTGCCTTCCATTATTGGATGGGGGCAGTTAACAGTATTAGCATTAAAAACCATGTACTTAGTCTTATTTATATTAACCACCAGATTCCTTTTAATACAGAATTTTGAAAATTGATTTAACACGCGCTGCATCCCCATCGGGGATTTTGAAAGCAGAAGCGTGTCGTCCGCAAACATTATGGCGGGGAATCTTCGGGCACCCAATTTGGGGGAGTCAATGTCGTTTTTGGCTAAGAGATCTTCAATAAGCCCGTTGAGAAAGAGAGAAAATAGGGTCGGAGCAAGGACACAGCCCTGCCTAACACCTTTCTCAATCGGGAAGGGTCCAGTTAGCTGGCCTTGTTTACCAAAGCGTACTCTTGCAAAAGTACCTTCATGTAGGATCTTAAACTGGTGGCATAGGTATGGTGGAACCCCCATTGTTAGTAAAATGGTCCATAGCTAATTCCGATCCACCATATCAAATGCGGACTTTAGGTCGACAAATGTAAGATAAAGGCTACCCCCTTCCAAGATCACATGCTTCCAGTAAAGCACTTGCAACCGGAATAATTGGTCAATTGTTGATGTTTTGGCCCTGAACCCCGCCTGAAGCGGCGTCAGAATGTTATTGTCACTAATGCATATCTGTAGACGTTGTAGCAATAACCTGGCGTAAATTTTTTGTGTAACATCAATAAGGCTAATCGGCCTATAATTAGAAGGTTGGAGCGGAGAGCCCTTCTTGTGTATTGGAATTATCTCCGCCCCTAGCCACGTACTTGGCAGTGGTAGCCCCTGCAATATCGCGTTAAATAATACCAAAAGGTATGGGCCCCAAACTGCTGGTTCTTCTCTGAATAGATCACCAGGGATCCTATCGAGTCCCGGCGCTTTATTAGGCTGGATGCTTAAAATGGCCAACTTCACTTCCTCCAATGAAAATGGTTGCGCTGGCCACATGGGGTTCAGAGCCAAAAGGCTCAAAGGAGCTTCACTTGTACATGAGGAAGAGAGAGAATAGAGATCTTTAAAATAAGTAGACCAAGCTTCTTCAGATATGTTTGGAGCAATCGTGGTCCTACCTTCTGGTTTCCCAGTGTGGACAAGGTTCCAAAAGGTCCTTGAATCCTTTGCCGCAAGTGCAGATGTAATAGCAACCCAACGGTCTGCCTCCCATTCTAATTTTGCATTTTTTAGCAATTTCTTATATTCTTTTCTGGCTTCAATGACATAAGGCCTATTACCTTGGCTTAAGGTCAGCAGTAGCGCATTTTTCGCGTCCCTACAACATCTGTTAAACCATAAGTTGTTATCATGGCATAGTTTAGGTTCAACAGTACCTTTCTTATAGAAGGTGTCCTTTAATATAGCAACCATTTCACTATGAGTATCGAGAATTATATCCATATCTATATTCAAAGGATTGATAAGGGTAGAATTTGCCCTTTCGAGCAAGGGGGTGACATCTTGGTATAATTTTGCCATTGTTTCAATAGATGATTTCGCGGCCGCCCATCGAATTCTTCTCCCACCTTGCTCTAATCTTAGGTCGCTACTTGAGGTGCTGACTATGGCACTATCCCCACTGATTAATTGAAAGTCCATCTCGATTATCAGGGGATTATGGTCACTCTCTATGCGAGGAGGAACGCTAAAATCTAAAACTTTTGGCCAAGATGCCAAGCTCACCAAGAAATAATCTATTACAGATGTGTGCCCCAAACCATTATAAGTGTGCTGGGCTGGGGTATCATTTTTAAAACGACCGTTGCAGGCTCTAACAGACAACGTATAGGAGAGAGAGGTCAGCTGAAGGACTAAGGCTGACCAGATTTTTACAGGATAAGCGTTAGAGGGCGAAACTGACCAAGTTTCATCTTCAACCATTGTGATTGGAGGGACCCCTTGTAATGGTTCAAAATGACAATTGAAGTCACCTCCAATCAACAAGACAACATCACCCCGAGCGTGTGTAATAGGGCGGTTAGCATGTCCAAGGTTGTAGATGTTCTCCTGGATTGTACTGGCCGTCAATAAATGTTAATCAAGGCCAGTTTTGGTGTTTTTTTATGGGACATCAGGATGCACGTAGGATCAGGGCTATTTGTCTCTAGCCTTTTCAACGTGAATCCAAGATGAATACCCACCCAAATACACAACCCCCCTGACGGTCTTCCTCTTGTGCCTTTTACTGCAGGTTCTGCAAAAGTTACATACCCCACTCTATGAGTAGAACCTACCACCCACGTTTCCTGAAATAAACAAATCCCGTGGGAATCCACAAATGTGCACCAATCCGGGATATCTAAATTAGATGTAAGACCCGCTATATTCCAAGATAAAAATTTTAAGGACCCTTTTGTCAGTGCCTGCTTATTTCCCAGGCTTCCCTCGTGGCAAGACCCGTCAAGGTCATGCGTCCCAGGGCCAACTGAATGGCGATCTATATGTACATAGGCAGTCTGCAATTTTGACTCCAAGATACATTTGTCAATCATGGGGGGAGATAGGTCATCCCCTGGCTCCCCAGTGCTTACATAGGGCTTTTCCTTGGACATCAGTCTACCTTCTGTAGAGGGCAAGGGGTTAGTTACGACTTTTACCACCCCCATGTGCTTCCTCCTAGTAATCTTCGAAACTCCTTCCCCTTTTAGTAATATCTATTCAGTAGGCCAAGGAGGGGCTGGGGGGCACAGGGAGTCAATCCACTTGATCAAGCAAGCTGTATCTATTGCTTAGTAGGATTCCCATCGCTTCTCCCCTAGGTTGACCACCCCTACTTCTATGAACATGATGCCAAGAGTCCTCTTGCTGTGGCCTCGAATCGTACCTCCCGTGATCAGGAGGGAGATAGACATGATCTGTTGGATAAAAATAGTCTAACCTCAGAGATTTAATCATTGTGTTAGAACTTGTCTGTTGCCAACTACATACATGGTCAACTGCCCTGTAATCCTCAAAATTGATAATTACACAGTCCCCACCCACATTTTTTGGTTTGCAACCCACCCACCCCACCCTTCTAACAAACAAAATTTTGCTTTGGATAGATCTAGGCAAGGGTCTATGGGTATTCAACCAATGCATTGTTTTGTTTTTAAGTTCCTCGTATGATTCCTGTTTGGAACTCATCAGCTCAGGAACCTCCGTTAGAATCACCACATATGGGGCACAGTCCGGGCGTAGATTAATGCATGGTAAATCTCGAGAGGTAATTTTCCCTCCGAGATGGTTTGAAAACTCCTTCCCTAGAGTTGCAGTATTTGCAGAATTTGCCAATTGCAAGGGTTGCACCTTTTCCACAAAAGAAGGGTTATTTTTTGGGCCATTTATACTAAAACCCATGGTCGGCCCCTGTGTAGTAGACAATGTGGGTTGATCATTTGCAATAGTATGTGTTGACTTGTGTTGTGGCTGTGAAGCATTGACTGGTGTTATTAAGGCTTTAACTTGGGTTTGGATAGCAAGAAAGTCCTTTCTAAGGCCCATATTTTCCACAAGCAAAGCCTCCATTTTTCCGAATCTATCGTCTAAGTGTTTCAATTTTTGCTCCACAGGCTGGATAAGGGAGGATAAAACCAGACTCAATTTCCCCACCAATAGATCTAGATCGAGGGAACATATAGTTGCAGGTTCTCTACCAGCCTTGACGGGACTATCTATTAAGGTCACAGAGGGGCAGAACTCCGATTGATCCGTAGTCCGGGGTACCAAATTACTATTAGATTTAGGCTGTTTAGGTTTTCTACCCCTAGATGAGGTGTTGGCCTTCTTCGTTTTCGGAATTGCACCCTCCTTAGATCTTGTCTCCTTCTGATTATTTGGGCTCACTTCAATTGAGGTCGAAATTGTATTTATGGACTGATCACATGGTGATTGAATTGGGCCATCCGCCTGAGCACCTATATTGATCCCAGTATTATGTGAGTTAGTAGAAAGGTCCACAATAGCTGTATTTGGCTGAGAAGAGACTGGTGAGCATACATGGGCAGCAGGGCCCAGGGAAGATCTCCTTTGAAAGATCGGATCTTGGGACATACGGCGTTGCGTCATTTCAATTTCACGTTCTAGGACCGACGATGCTCTCGTTATAAATTGATCAAGAGTCCCAGCTACCATCCCTATTGGAGTCGTTTTAGCACCCCTTCTGGCAGCCATTGTAAAGAGATGTTAGAATTGGGAGGGAGTTTTATGAGTACTCACGGTTCGAACTGAATATCAGAGGGCTGGCCCAGCCCGGGCTCCTCCTGCCCCGGACGGCCACAGACGGTCCCGCCCTTGTCCCGGGCTTAGCCCGGCGCCGCCCGCGCGCGTCCCGCGACGCGGGGGGTGGAGCTGTTTTTGTAGCGCCTTCAGGCGCGAGATGCTGTGATCCGCTTCCGGTGGGCAAAGGGCAAAGGAGCCTGGGAGATGTAGTTTGCTGCTCCCCCCGCGCTACAGTCGCCGATGTCACTGATGCGACGGCGGGAGGGAGAGACGATCCACAACGGCAAGGACACAGCAGCCCCAAAATGCCAAGGTGATGAGCAGGTAGGCGCAGCAGATGCAGGTAATTCTGTAACGCACCAAGCGATTCTAACAGCCCCCATATGATTTCAGTAATTTCAGCTTACACTTTACATGAAATTCCCCAAATTTAGCTTGCAATTTTTGCACACAAGGATACATTTCGAAGTAAAATATAGTGACAAATGACAAGTTTGCATTTTGCATAATTCAGTGTAATTTGCCATAATTTACGTACTTTGTCCATAATTTCGCTCATATACACATAAGCAACTAAAAATGCATTTATCATACTTCTGTGAAAATTCATATTCCTCAAAATTAAATTAGAGAACTTTAAAGGAAATTGTCATTGGAAGAAAACAGAAGTTCCTCTCCACAATTACCTAACATTTCCCCTTTACTATTAACATTTTGTCCTATAAAAATCCAGTACAAAAAATACCAGTTGATACACAGGGATCATATTTAACACCGTACTATCACTGACAGCCAAATGGCTCACCAAGACTTGAAACTGTATAAGAATATTCAATTTTCCATAACTATGGCGTCAATGCAGGCCATCATATAAGTAGTTCTATTATTTATTTATACATTTCAGTACCACCTTAGGGCCACTGCACGACACATAACTCAGTAGATCGAATACCATTTAACATCTTCCTCATGCTAGACAAATACAGGAGTAAGTTATAGGTCCGAGGGAGCATTGGCTTAAAAAACTGTGCAAGTTGATGCGCAAATTGCACAACAAATTTTTGTAACCATCATTTTAGGTCAGTTTGTGTAATATGGAAACAGGAGTGTCAGTAAAATCTGCCTAATTAAAATTAGATGGACATTTCCCAATTTGTGGCCCCTTGTAATTGGCTGCAGAGACATGACTGGCCTGTAATAGAGAGCAGACCACCAAACTTTGCGTTGCATTTGAAAATGCTAAACTTATTTTCTTAAAGCAGCCCAATATTCTTAAAAAAAAGAAGGAGCATCCGTTTTGAAGAACTTCAGTGACATTTGGCAGGGAAAACCTTCCCCTTTGCAAATCAATTACAACACCAAGTTGGGAGTCAGGAACGGATCAATGGTTTGCAACTGGAATTACTGTCACAACCCAATGATAAAATGGCAGCCAGCAAGGATCTGCGGTGGCGGGATCAGCGGGGGATGCGGGTGGGGGCGGGGTAAGGGTATCTAAAAAAGATAATAAAGAAAAATACACTTACCTCCTGCTGCGTCTCTACCACATCTCTCCTCCACTTTGGGTCGAATTTGCAGAACAGGAAGCACATCCAGGCTCCCCCGAGTCAATCTCCATACTGCAATGCAGCGTTGTGATTGGTCTGAGCGCCGTAGTTCGGGACTTCCACCGAGTCGCCTCAGTCTCTCTACTGCCCTCTGCAATCCTATGCCAAGGAAAGCAATGCTGCTTGCTGCTCCAAACAGCGACTGAAACAGATTTTTCCCCAAAAATTACGTTGCAAGCTTCCCACTTCACGAAGCATGTGATATTTTTATTTGAAACAATGCAAAGTTTCGAGTCTGACAATGCCATATTTATAAACAACCGCAATGGAGCGCACACCGCTAGCTCCTCCTCCGGGTCGCCCCATGGGAAGCTGGTGCATGAAGTTCTTAAGTGGCTCACCCCAGTGGGTGCAAGAAAGTACTTGTTGATAATCTCTAGACCCCATACATGTCCCGGGTTTTAAAATATCGCCCGAGACATGGCTCGGGTTTCGGGATAACTTCCCTACTCAGTAGAGAAAATAGTTAGGGGTGTAAGAGAGGGCCGCCAAGCAACCGTCAAGGGCCTCAGTGCCCACACAGGCACGCAGGTACGTCGTCCTGGAGCTCGTCAGCTCAAAGCTCGAGGGAGCCATTTTTATAAACAACCGCAATGGAGCGCACACCACTAGCTCCTCCTCCGGGTCGCCCCATGGGAAGCTGGTGCATGAAGTTCTTAAGTGGCTCACCCCAGTGGGTGCAAGTAAGTACTTGTTGATAATCTCTAGACCCGATACATGTCCCGGGTTTTAAAATATCGCCCGAGACATGGTTCGGGTTTCGGGATAACTTCCCTCCTCAGTAGAGAAAATAGTTAGGGGTGGAAGAGAGGGCTGCCAAGCAACCGCCAAGGGCCTCAGTGCCCACACAGGCATGCAGGTGCGTCGTCCAGGAGCTCGTCAGCTCAAAGCTCAAGGGAGCCATTTTTATAAACAACCGCAATGGAGCGCACACCGCTAGCTCCTCCTCCGAGCCATGTCTCGGGCGATATTTTAAAACCCGGGACATGTATCGGGTCTAGAGATTATCAACAAGTACTTACTTGCACCCACTGGGGTGAGCCACTTAAGAACTTCATGCACCAGCTTCCCATGGGGCGACCCGGAAGAGGAGCTAGCGGTGTGCGCTCCATTGCGGTTGTTTATAAAAATCTGACAATGCCATACTCTGATAACCACAGTGCTCAGACAGGAAGGGTGTGAGTAGGGGGTTGTTGTGCAAATGGTTAAATGCAAGATTCCAACTTGTCTCAAATAAACTTCAGTCCAGGCTGCAATTTTGAATTTGAAACACTAACTTCGCCCGTCTGAAATTTGAGAGCACAGGAATTACATTATTTGGTGCTTCTTGGGTGCATTAATATAGATTTGTTGACAGTAAACATGGACCCCATTCTGCAAAACTGTCTCTGCATCTCACATTTGCAAAGTAAGGATGATCCCATTTTTGAGTAAGTGGTAATTTTTAAGTTTTGTTCCCTCCATAAAACGGACAGTTAAGAGCTAGGCCACCCTTGTCTGTATGGAGAAAACAGTAAACCCGAGACATGTATCAGTCTTATTGAATTTCATTTGTGGGGTGCACATGGAGCGGCTACAAAACATACAGTTCCGTCTGTTATTCTCAATCCATACCAGCCCTTTAAAAATCTTGATTTTATTTCTTAGTCATTTCACTTACTGTCCTCAGCTCCTACTTCATGCAGCCTTCTGTACTTGAATTTACTGCCACGATTCACCCTCATAAAAATCTGTTGCCAGAGGGCGTTAGTAAAAATAGCATCTTTTTATTCCAGTGCTTCTTGCCAAAGTCACAAGGCTTCATAGTGTTCCAAAGAACATGAATACATCAGAAATTGAAAGAGTGCTAATGTTTTGACTCTTGAAACATGAAAGGTGAAGTCAGCCAAGAGTTGAATAAGTGACTTGCATGCTGCACTCATACCCTTGCTAAAGGGGCCTTGATCCACTGAGTTATTCCAAAGGGCAGCTTATTACAGCTGGTGTCTCAAATCCAACTCTGTAAAATTGAGGTGGGCCTCGGGTTGGGAGCAGGGGTGGTGGCATGGCAGAATTTGACAACTCCACATTCCTCTTGTAACGCAGAGCACCAGCCAAATTAGGCCAATCGCCATGTGGCGGAATATCTTCCCAGTGAAGCTCCAGAAATGTGAGCTGGCCAGCAAGATTTTGCATCACCTAGTGTGATTTTCTAACATGGACAGTTGCGAGCTGTCATGGTCAGATTGCTGCTTCTCGAGTAGACTTTCTACTTGAGCTGCAGCAAAATCAACTCCAATGGCCACGTGCTCTCCGCACCGCATTGCCATTCACGTTGATTTTTCAGCTTTGCTTGCGCTACTGTCACTAAATTGCAGCCTGAGCAGTGTGGTGTGCATATTTTCTGCCGTTGGCGGGACTCTATGGAATCTCTTAGAGTTAGTATGTAACTCCCCGGAATTCTGTGGAGTGAAACTCTACAAGGTTCCCCCCAACCATAGATGGGAGTTTTGCACAAACATTGGCCAATTTACTCCGTTAAGATGTATTTGGACACCGTTTGGCTGGTCCAACCCAAGGCAAACACAAGGCACATTGGCATAAGCTGCCCTTTGGAATAACTCAGTGGATCAAGGCCCCTTTAGCAAGGGTATGAGTACAGCTGATGTCCATTGAGGTTTTGTATTCTAACCCAGGGATTACAAAACCTCAATGGACATCAGCTGTGCTCAGCCTTGCACACAATGTGAGTTGGAAATCTTTGCTGCAGTAGTTTCTAACTCATGTTGTCTGCCACAATGTGATTTCGGCCCCTCACCTGGTGACCGTGTGAAAGGAGGCGAAATTGTGTGACACACTGTGGCACCATGTGAGTTTGCAGGTTTGCATCCATGCATCCACTCTACCATGCTTTGCCGCAGCACTGGGCTCATCCTTACTGTGCATTCCATCTGCAGTTAGCAGTGCCCCGGTATGGCGTGCCTCATAAATTCGTGCAGGTTCTTTAATGGCTCCAAAAGCCGCTGGAGATTATCAGGAGATGAAAGACTGAAGGACATGCATAATTAATGGGCCGCCTTCATTTAAATAATTTCATTTTATCCCCACATCTGCATTCTTCAGGTATCGCTGTAATTCTTTAATTACAGGATAGTGTGAGCCATGGCACTCTACTTGATTAACTGCTGAGAAGAAGGCATGTGGAGGGGGGGCATGTAAACAGAATGAGGAGGCAAATTAGCTTAGAGAACCAGTCTATAGGCACGTTTTTTCTGTGACCCATAAAAATGTACCAGGGCTCCTGCATTCATCAAGTAACACAGTTCCAAGTTTACATGATGCTAGCCTGAAGAAGCGTCAATACTTATCCTTCAACTGCAAAGCACTTCCTTTTGTAGTAGGGGATAGCATTGTGGTGTCACTGTCAACCACGACACATGGGAGGTTATAAGGGGGCAACTCACTGAAGAGAAGTCTTACCCCTGTGCAGATTGGGGGGGGGGGGTGGTGCAGTCCAGTCACTTCCATTTTGTGTTGGGCTAGGTTATAGCCCAAAGGTAGCCCATGTATATTTAGGGGGTAGTTTGGGCTACCAGCCACGATTTTATGTTCAGGTAAGCTGGTGCATGGTAGTGGGAGGGTAGGTAAAACATTTCTGTGCCACAGTCAGCATAGTTTGGTTACGAGGCGTATTCTGTGCATATTAAGTGTACTTACAATCGAACATCTCCCCCTGCTCTGAACTTTTAGTACCCTAGGGACCCAACCCATTCGCACTGCTTTTACAACACAACAGTTACAACGCAACTGTCTTTACATCGCATGCCATTACAACGCAAGTCACTATAACACATGCCATTACAACACTTATCATTACAACACATGCCATTACAGCGCATTATAAGGTAAGTAATGGAGATTATTTAGCTTTAGGGTGGGTATGGGTTTTGGGGTAGACGGGAATAGTAATTTTTACCCCTACACTATCCAACACTTTCCCTACTGTTGCACTCACTAGAGTGGGAACAGTTATTTTTACCCCTACTCTATCCAACAATTACCCTACTGTTGCCCTAAAAGTATTATGCTTTGTAATGGTGTGCCTTGTAAAGCTATGAATTGTAATAGAATGAGTTGTAATGGCAGTTTTTAAAAATGCGTTGTAATGGCATGCCTTGTAAAGTCATGCAATGTTGTGTTAGTTGCAATATAAAAACTGTGTTGCAAAAGCATGCGTTGTAATTGTTTGCGTTGTAACGTCATATTTTCCTCAACTACAGATCAGCTAATACACGCCCCTCATATCTATGATCTCATCCTAATGAGTTTGATATCATTATCCTCATGGAAGCCTGGCTAAATTGCCTTTCCACCCCTATCCTTGACCTTCTAGTCCCGCCCAGCTATGAAATAATTTGCATTGAGAGATCCATGAAACAGGGTGGAGAAATAGCTTATATACACCGAAATACACTCTCGGTTTCACAATCAGAAACCACCACTCCGACCTCCAGCGAATATCTATTCATTAACATTTCTAGCAAAACCACCCTGTCTGCAAAGTACACACATTCCATCAACTCCCTGGAGACAATCTTTCCTTCATTGAGCATTTAATGGAAATCATCTCATCCAATGACGAACCTCTAGGTTCACAAATCTTCCTGGGAGACTTCAACCTTCACTGGTTTAACCCAAACGATCATGCAGTGAACTGTCTTAAATCCTTCCTATTGGATCATGAGCTGACACAATTCTGTGACAGCTCAACTCAAAACAAGGGTGAAACTCTGGACCCCATCATATCCAAAGGTAACACCATCACACTGGATTCCATTACACCATGTGACTGGTCCGACTTGTACTGCATCTTTTTCTTTATTAACATGGAGATGTCCGCGTAGAAGGGCCAACCTAAGAAAACAAAGCAATGGAAAAAGAACCTCAGAAATATCCACACTAAAGAGCTAGCAACCTGTTGTAAAAATGCCTTTACTTACCAAGCAGACATGAATGATGTTCACGTCCTCACAGATTTCTATAATTCCTCTATCTCTGGTACCATGGACTCTATAGCCCCTTTACAACAAAAAATGCCTCCTCCAAAATCCCCAAACCGTGGTTTAACAACAACCTAAACACATAACGCTGTAACCTAAGGGCAAGGGAATGATCCTAGAGATCCATACCATCCACCAAACATCTAAACCACCTTAGAGCTGTTAGGAACTCTTTCAACAAAAAAATCAAGATTGCAAAAGCTGACTTCATAAGATCCCAATTTAATCAAGCCAGAAACCGCCCCAAGAAACTTTTCAAAATTCTTAAACAACAATTGGTCAAGGCACCCAACTGCCCTGAGCTTGGTGACAGCTCTTCAACATGCGACAAATTGGCTGCCTTCTTTGCTGAGAAAACAAAAAGCATCAATATCGACCTAGAAACAAAGAGGGGTCTTCTTCCATTTTCTGGGTTCACTGCTCCACATGCCCACCAGGAGTGGCTCGTACCCCTAGCGTTAGCCCTATGAACAATGCTTCTCGGCACACCTTTACTCCCCTCAGTGAAAGCAACATCTACAACACTCTTATTGCAATCACCCCATCTAACCACTTCTGCGACTCTCTACCACCTCCGATCTTCAAATAAATAAATCTGCCATCCTCCCCATATGGGCAAAGATTGTCAGCGCCTCAGTATTTCAAGGCACGATCCCCGACTGCCTAAAAGCTGCACAGGTATCCCCCTTTCTAAAAAAAACCTAACGCAGACAGCTCTTATCTTAATAACGTCCGTCCCATCTCCAACATCCCCACATTAGCAAAAGTTCTTGAAAAGTGTGTGCAATTGCAACTCTGTATACACAGTGCGAAATTCCAACATTTTAAAATTGCTAGACCAAAATGAATCATGCCTCCTGATTCTCCTTGACCTATCTTCTGCCTTCGACACTGTTATTCTCGTCAAACTACTATTCACTCTAGAACACAGATTGTGCCTATCAGTGTTGGTATTGCAATGGGTTACTTCTTTCCTACACAACAGATCCCAAAGAGTCAAGATTAATAAATCCATATCTCAACCCTCTACAGCAGAGGTCTTCAAACTTTTGGATGCCGAGACCCCCCTGTCAACATTTTGAGGCGTAATGACCCCCTCCTGACAAAAATGTCTAAACCTGTTGACTAAATTGCGTGGGATGAAAATGTAAATGAGGTTATGTGATGCCGCGTATTTTGGGATAGCATTGCTTCATTATTTTGATATTTGTTACACACAGTAACGCTGAGGAAAGATTTCACCCAATCAGTACCCATTTATAACCAAAATACAGCAATTATCATCAGAAAGATTTCAAGTCAACCTTTGTGAAGGGCCTTCCACTCTGCAGCAATACGTGCTGCCACATTAGAAGCTCACCTGGCCCTGACCGGAAGAAGCAGGGGTCCCTTAAAACCCTGGCGGTTTTGTGTAGAGTTAAGCCGTTTACCCATGCAGCTTTCCTCTCACCCCCTCCCTTCCATCCCTCTCTCCTCTCCTAACCCCGGATCCCTCTCTCACTTTGCAGGTCATTTTCTTTCACCCCTTTTTACAACTTCTGAACTCTCCCCATTCAACCTCTCACTTCACCTTTAATCACCTCTTGCCATTCTGTCCTTTTACTGCCCTCATCTCTAACAGTCTCTCACATTTATCTCATGGCCTCTCTGGCCCTGTCACCTCCCGTGCCCCTCATCACTTCTCATTCACCTCGTCTCTTCATTCAAATTTTTGTCTATTTGTATCTTACACCTCTCCAGTCCCCCCATTCCTCTTTCACATCTCCCCTTTGTTCTAACAGAAGCCCTCACCTTTGGATCACACTCACTTCTTGCGTGTCCACACTTCTCTTCGGCAATTCACATTTCTCCTCATCCCTGGCCTCTTCAATCAAATTCTCTCACTCCCTTGCTGTCCTCTCTCATTTTGGGTGCGGATGCAAGTTCAGAATGGGATGAATGAATGTATGATTACTGATGGGCTTGTTTGAGTGAGTTGCATATTGAGTAGTGAGGGGGACAGGTGAGTGAAGTGTCACATGAGTGCAGGATGAGTAGTGTACTCGTGTGACTGCAGGTTAAGGTATAGTGTGAGCAGGACAAGTGCATTTTGAGTGCAGAGTGATCACTGTGAGTGCAAGGTGAGCGGGTGAATGGTGCAAGTGCATGGTGATCAGTGTGAGTGCATTGTGATCACTGTGAGTGCAAGGTGAGCGTGACAATAAAGGGCGAGAATGAGGAATGAGTTGTCTGAATGCAGGGTGCATTCCCAGACCCATGAAGTAACTCAGCATGTTATTGACGGGGGCGTAGACTTTAAGATCTAAGTTAAACTATTGCGGCATTAATCGAGGGTGAAGGAAATAAATAATGTGCTGATCCTGCAACAAACTTCCAGTCCTATGGTTAGGGTTACCAGCAGATTATTTTGATGGCCCAGTCGGTACAAAAAAAAGCAGTCACCTAAAGCGGTATTTTCAGCGCTTATCTGTGCATACTTCCCAGGGCCGGCTTTAGTGCTGGTGGTGCCCTGTGCGACAATGCTTGTTGGTGCCCCCCCAATGACCACCCCACCACGGATTCTCTCACTAGCACCCTTTAACAGTGATCAAGTCTCCATAACCCCACACTCTCAGATGCATTGAATTAGTTATATAGTGCCACTCATACCAGTGTAGGGTGTCCGAGCACTTTGCATCACACAGACATTACACAGAGACAATCAATCATGAGTGTGTAAATCAGTGTATAGGAAATGTTACATAAGCCAAAGGACTAAAAGTATAGGAGTCACATGTCATCCATACTGGTAGGCAGTATAGTTCAAGAGTGCTTGGTGTGGAGAAGCACAAACTCGGAGTCGAAAAAGAAACAGCATAGTTGGGAGTTTCCTTTAATAATAAGAATTGATTTCTAGCCAAATTAACCCTTTTTGCAACATTAATCAATGTTCTAATAATGTATTCTTTGTAGTGTGCATGCTGTTCTAGGATGAAAGTTAATAGCTCACTATTCTATATTAGGACTTTAAGTTATAAATTGCAAGTAACAAAAGGATGTCTCTTTTGAAAGCAGTAACCTGCTGATCTCTTCACATCATACGCACTCTGTAATCTACTTGGTACACGTTCTTTGCAGCAGGCATATTAACCCTCTGCACTAACTTCACCTAGTCAAAACCTCAACTATACAAAATGCTGATCTCTCTCCAGGAAGATAATTAATCACACGAGTTATCTTGACATTTATGTGAGGCCTGGTAATTGCCATGGAAAGAAACGCTGCAGCAGGTGCTTCAAAAGCACAATAAACTTTCACACACGGCGCCCCCAGGAAGCCAACTTTGTATTCCTTTCCATGAAATGCATTCTCACACTACCGCAGTGAATGTAAAATCCAAATGTAAGGAATAGGCACAGTGGGGACCCAGGGGGTACTGGAACCAGCAAAAAAACCTAAGCCTCTGTAACCAGTTTACAAAGGCATGTTAAAATGCAAATGGTCTTTAAAGACCTGTGAAAAAACACGGGGGTGCCGAAGATAGGAATCCAGACACTGGCCAGCTGAGCCCCCAGCAGCTCAAGTTTCACTGCAGCAGCCCAGGCTGAGACACAGGACGGGGGAAGTGTAGGGGGGGGGCTGAAGCCCTTGGGGCTGGGTAGAAGTGTGACTGGGAAGGCGCGACCCCCTTTGCATCACTCCACGGCCCCCCTGGGGGTCGCGCCCCACAGTTTGAAGACCCCTGCTCTACAGTAACTATGGGGTTTCCATAAGGGTCCGCCCTTTCACCCATACTCTTCAATTTATTCTTGGAATCATTAACAAATGCTTTGAACTCCTCGAACATTCTTTTTCATGTGTATGCGGATGACACTCAACTTTATCTGAAAGTCACCTCCCATGAAGACCTCATTTCACTCAACTCCACAATGATGAACACTCAGACTGGCTCACTGAGAACTCCTCATGGTCAATACCTCCAAAACAGAATTCCTTCACATTGCTCCCCCTAATCACACTCCCAAATCAACCTCTGGATGAAACATCTTACAGCCTTCAACTGCTCTCCCCACATTATTGAGTCAGATAAATCCCTTGGAATCACACTAGACATCCACTTGAATATGCCGAATCATATCAGCAAGGCAACCAAGGGAGCTAAACACCAATTGAGTATACTAAGAAATCTCAAACTATTCCTTCCACAGGAAGACATCAAATTGGCGGTACAAGCTCTAGTATTGCCAAGGCTAGACTACAGTAGTTCAGCGCTCTGTGGTCTTCTCAAGCATAAGTTGGCCCCACTAAGAGCTTCCATTAATGCTCCAGCCAGATTGATTACTGGTACAAAAAGAAACTATGACATATCCCCAGCCCTAAAATGCCTAAACTGGTTGCCATACAAAGCAAGAATACAGCTAAAGATTGCTTGTATGACTCACAACGCCCTTAATTTCAAGACCCCCATCTATCTGGCTCAAAAACTATAATTATCAGGGTGTTGTAGGCCATCACGAAGTGCAAGTTCACTGTTCCTGAAACCACAGATTTTCCACAAAAAAGAGAACAAGTCACAGAATTTTCTCAGGCATTGCACTGAAGATTGGCACTCTCTTCCTCCGGCAGTCCGTTGAATCTTATCCACCGCTTCTTTCATAAAGGAAGCGAAAAAAAATCCTAATGAACAAGTTTCTGCACTGAAGACCTTGGCTCCTCTGCTTCCTTACTGCCCTCTTTTCTGATGCCTTCATTAACGACTACATTGTTGTACACCTGGGAATAACAGCGTTCACATGCTATGCACATATATGTATCAAATGTTCTTCTCCCATTACTGTATCCGTCAGTCCTTAACTGTGAAGCGCTCTCATACCTGCCGGGGTTATGTTCGCCCCTTGTAACAAATGTTCTTTTCCCACTATTGTATACTACCTACCCTAATTGTGAAGCACTCTGATACCCACCTGGGTCATGTTTGAGCTATACAAAATTTTATAAATAAAATACAATGGCAGAGAATGACCTGCGGGTAGCTGAGGCTGCTGGAGGAGGTCGGGAGGCTCAACCGCGTTGAGGGAGGAGAAGCATTGGCTGGTCCAGATAGCCCACCTTGCCGGGCCTCTGCGGGGGTTACTGCGGCAATAGTAGCATGCTCCCCACTGCCATTATGGCAGGCATTGGGGGCTGCAGGAAGCAAGGTGAGCATTCAGGATGCTCCTTGATGAGAGAAGCGGCCTCATTAGGGGTGGGAGCCTGGGCCTGGTGTAACAGGACAGGGCGTTGCGGTGGGGGCAAGGCCACGCCAGAGCCTGATGTTGCCGTAGCAGGAGGAGGGCGGGTTGCGACCTGGCCCACTGGTTTGCGTACTGTGGCTGAGGCCTGTGCTGCAGGGACACAGAGGCTGGGCAAGTTGAGGTGCTCCATCAGGTGGTAGAGCTTATTTGGGGCCACCGACCAGACAAGTGGAAGGAAGCGGGCGGTGTCTGAGAAGCCGCCTGCATTTGATGAGGGCCAGGGGAGGAGGGGCTCCCACAGGCTCTGTGGAGCCCCTTGGGGAGATTCATAGCATCTGCAGGGGGAAAGGGGTGTGGCTGGCTGGGTGGTGGGGGCCAAATGGGGTTTACCCTGGTGGTCAGCACCAGGAGAGCAGGAGAACAGCTGAAGGAGGGTCTGGAAGGGCAGCACACAAGGTGGCAGTGGGGGGATGAAGGATAGGGTGTAGTGATTTGTGCACAATCTTGGAGAAGGACAGGCCAGACTGATCTGGGCTAGATATATATGACCAGTTGGAGGAAGACGCTAAAGGGAAGAAATGGGACAGGGTTGCCGAAGTCAATGCCTACATAGGCAGGGGAGGGTCCCTGCTATGGGGAGCACTAGGGCAGGCAAGGAAGGTAGAGGTTGTTCCTGTGGAGTTGGGTGGGGGGGGCAGTGAGGGGCCCCTCATCCGCTATAGTTGTGGCCATGCTCAATTGGAGTGAAGGGGAAGACACATTTGAGCAGGATGGATTGGTGAATGAAGATTTTGGGGTGCTTAGGGTCCCCCCTATTTCTGGGTGGGTTCTGGAGTGACTGAACGCTTTTGGGGGGCCTTCTGTTCCTGTGGAAGTTAGGCAGGAGTGGGAGAGAAAATTATGGGGCAAGGAAGATGTTGGGGGTAGGGCACAGGGTGCCAGCAAACCAGTCCTGTCATGTTTCTTTCAGGAGCAGGAGTGGCGTGACATTTCGGACTTGGTAGAGCTGGGGGTGGCTCAACAGCACAGAGGAGAAGAGAGGGCTGGGCCCAGCGTGGTTCACCTGACACCAACAGGGGATCCCAACATGTCCACCGCACGAAGGCCCAGGACAACCTAGCTGGCCCCAGAAGCTGGTCGGTCTCAAACGGCCTCTAGCACACAAGAAGCAGTGAGTAGGTGAGTTGTGGCAATAGACCGGCAAGCCAGGGTCTCTTCGACCCCCCCACCCCCCAGGGACTGGGCATCACATTGCTACAGTAAAATTTGAAATGGATGATGCACAGGGAAATGTAGTGGGTCTCAGCAGGGGCTTTTTTGACAACCAGCTAGGGGTAGTCACATTGGATTATGAGGAGGATAGCATGGAGGAGGGATAGCTCTCTGAGGAGGAGCCAGAAGTCAGCAGGGGATAGGGTTAAATAATGAAATATCCAATGTGTTTCAGGTGCGCAAAGAACAGGCCACCAAAAGCAGAAAGGAGAAAACACTGGCCAGGCGATCTGCAACTGCACGGGCACCGCTCTTGGCACTAGGTAAGGACAGGGGGAAGGATTCTCTTCCTAAAATGGTATTCACGTGTGTGGATGATAATGCTTGGTCTAAACGGGGGAGTATGTGATGGATGTTGGAGTGGGTACAGACAAGAAAGATGGCATTTGTAGTCAGGGCGGGGGCGCAAGCATAACGTCCTCAAGGGTAGCTACACGGGGGTTGGTGGAGGAAGGGGAAAAGAAAGAGGGGCCAGACAGCAATGAATTGAAGATTAAGAAATTGCCTTACATGGGAGTTCCGAAACCGTTGGGGACTCATTTAATATTGGCCACGAAAGAATGAATTTGGAAAGGAGAAAATGTAGAGATGCTAAAACTGATAGAGAGGTACAGTCAAAATATGGTTCTAAGGAGGAGGCGTATGAGTTGGCCAAGCGACCAAAAGTGCCCCTCGCAATAGAAAATTGGATGGTGGAGTTTTCTGATAAATGCCAGTGTGTACTGCGAGAATTATCCGGACCGCTGCGTAGCCATTTTTAAGTACATGGTGAAAGCCCAATTCGCAGGGGATGGGTTATGCGTGGCCGCAGTACGTTGAGTTTTCGGTGTGGTTGGCATGGGATCCAGAGGCAAAATGGGGTGAACTTGATTCGGATTTTTTGCAGCACACTAAGGGAGCCACGAAATTGGGGAAGACTATCTTCAATGGTCTGCCAATTGTCTATCGCCCCTTTCAGGGACGTCTCACCCAGGGAGGGGTGTTGCATGCTCCGAAGGCACTGGGTCAGGGGGCACATGCTAGGATTTTAACAAAAGGATGTGCATGCAAGAGTGCAAATTCTGCCATGAATGTTCAAAATGCGCAGGGTGACATACCCTTGTCAACTGCTACGTGACAGTAGGTGCATCCCACAGCCAGGGCAGGGCAGGGCACGGGACAGTGACAACAATTTGGTAGCCAGGAAGGGCACCAGCAGCAACTTTCAACCCTTAAATGGGGGTGGGGTGCAGGGACCTAGTGCAAAAGGCTCACACTCCAGTTAACTTCGAGATGTTGGAGTACGGGCTGGGGTTCCACGAGCAAACAGAAGAGGCGGATGTGTTGCGGGATGGTTTTCAGTTTGGATACGTAGGTCCGAGGATGCGATGGTGGGCTGACAATTTGTGCTCTGCATCAGAGCACAGACAGTTGGTTAGCAGTAGGGTAGCGGTCCGTGGAGGGAGTTCGGTGGGGCAGTGAGGCGGGGCGGGGGAAGGGCAGGGTGGGGAAATGTAAACACCAGAATATGGATGAAAGGAGGTAAGTACATATTTAAATAAATGAAACGAATTCCTTTGCGCGCGCTGCATCGCAAAATGCGATGCAGCGCGCGCAATGAGGTGCATAAGGCGCAATAAGGTGCATGCTGGGTCAGGAAAAGGTAAAAGTGAAAGAGATTCAGGTCTTGCTGGGACATCTCAATTTTGCGTGCAGGGTGGTTCGGGTGGGGAGGTCATTTTGCAGGCAGTTGGGGAGATCGTTATCGGGCTATGCTCTGCCTCATCACCATATGCGAATTTCAGCGGGGTAAGAGAGGATTCGCGGATGTAGTAGATTTCATCGGTTTTCCCTTGGAGATGCAGGCGGATATTGACTGGGATGTGCACATTTTTTGGTTTAGGCCTGTATTGGCAGGGCAGATGGTGCACTGGGCCATGGCTGGCCACATGGGCTAGTGAGGGTAGGAAGGAATATAGCTTTACTGGAACTCTTCCCTTTGGTGGTAGCAGTGATTATCTGGGGCATGGAGTTAGCACACAGGAGGGTGTTATTTCAGGTACAACATGCCTGTGGTGGAGGTGGGAAATAGACAGTATGCCAGGGACATGCCGGTGCTGAAGCTGTGTGCCAAATGGACAATGACATTGTGGATGCTTTGTCTCGTTCACAGTGTGGGAGATTCCGTGTGTTAGCCAAGGATGCAAACAAAGACCCGGGCCCATGCTGGAGAATTTGTGGTCCATATGCAATGTTGGATGGTATAAATGGTTATAGGGTCATTAGCGAATTCAACGTGCAGGGCATATGTCGAGGATTGGAGAGAATTCTTGGCATCGGGGTGCACGGCGCCAGGAGACTGGACGGGCAGGAGCGAGGACGTGGTACGTACAATATATTTTGGAGTTGATTGAAAAGGGTTTATCACGAGTGACTATTTTGTGGAGGTTGGTGGGTTTAGCCCCTATTGGTAAGTTGTTGAAGGGATACCGCCCCCCCTCGGCGGGGAAACTGGGCCATAGGATACTGGAGTGTGGGGCAAGTGAGTAGAGTCAGAAAACCTTTGTTTTTAAATCTACTGCTTCAGGTGTTGCAACAATTGCCTGAGATTTCATTATAAGACCGGAGGCTACCATTATGCATATAACTTTTAATGTGTCTCCAAGCAGCTGCATACATCATAAAGATAAAAGTTCCACAATAGAATATTCAAAACAAGTAAAAGGCATGAGCTCCTAAGAAACAGCCTCTTTTGAATGCGGCTCCATGCAGATAAGTTCACTCGCTTTCTTCTTATTTGACTTTACCATAGTCTGTGCATTATGTTAATCCTATTTATTGTTTTTCTTATATGTTTGCTGTAAGCATGCGCTTCATACCTCTGCCAGCCTGTTCCCTTCACTCGCAGCATCCCGCGATCCTTGTTTATTAAATTTGGCCAAAGGATTATGCGCACTTCACTCGGAGCGTCCCGATCCATTTTTGTTCAAATTTTTTAGCAAGGTTTGTCCGCACTTCACCTAATCGCGTAATTTCCCAATCACCGGCATCACCGGGTTCTCCCCTCACTCGCGGCGTCCCGGGCTTTAGATTTAACTATTTTCCCCCCGGTCTCCAATTTTCGGAGACCGCCACTGACTTCCTCTCTCCCCACTCGCATTCTCGCCTATGGAGCCCCGGAGACCCGCTTTCCAAGATATTAGAGAAAGATACCCTGGCAACGCGCGCGTCCCACACACGCGTTGCCAGGGATCTTTTATCAAAGTAATTATTTACAACCATTAACCAGCTGATCCGACGCTCGAGCCCCCTGGCAGTTGCTCGCGTCTCAGGATCAGCTGGTAACCTTTCCTTTACCAGCCGTAAAATCCTTTTAGAAATAATTGCACTTCTCTCAACTTGATTCATATATCAAAATAATAATTTTAATCATTCTTTTTCAAAGAATCTTTAAAAAATAATAATAATAATCCTTCTTTATCAAAGAATCTTTAATTTACCACCTTAATTTAAAGAATTAAAAAAAAGAAAAAAAGGATATATAGGAAAATAAATAGAGTTAACATTGGGTGTCTTATATATATAAAAAAAAAAAAAACTTTTGCTACTTCTATTTCCTTACTTAAACTAAATTATGTCTGACTTAGACTCTGATGACGCTAGTGCACCTATTCCCACTATGGATAACCAGGCCTTCAAGAGCATCATCCATAATGAGATGAGATCCTGCATGCTGGAAACCTTATCCAAGGTTATACCACCCAAAAGATCACTCCCTATTTTGGTGGATGACTCCAGCGAAAACCCTAGTAACCCTTCTGACGATCTCACCGAAATAAGGGGGAAAAGACTAAAAAAGAATAAAAACCTTGAGCATTATACCCCCAGGAGCACTTCAGGAGTTCTAAACTCCAGTAATTTCACGGGAGGTCACCGCACCTCAACTTCATCGGGTGTCCTTAGCGGCGCAACTTATAAAGGTGTCCTTAGTGGCACACAATTTATGGGTGTCCACAGTGGCACAAACTATCCTAGTGCTCAACATAAATTGATACAAAATGATGATGACTCACTACACGATGTTGGCTCTGAGCCCTTTGATGAATACGTCTTGGACCTAGACAACGATGTTGAAGATTTTTACGATAATTTTTTAGAAGATGATCTTCCATCCACCTCCAAAGACGTTATTCTAGACCCCTCAGGGGAAGAAATGTTCTCTCCCCTCAATATAAGACACCCTCGTAGCTCTGAATGGTACCCTCAGGACCATGTGAGCCAATTCATTAAGAAATGGATTAGAAATAATCTGGAGAGAGATACACGTAACCTACTCAGAGCAGAATGCTCTAGACCCTGCATTGATGACAAAGTTTGCCAAACCCCCAATCTAGACCAGGAACTTATTAAATATCTTTTTAAACTCGGTAGAGATCCCAGAAAGGGAATGGAAAGGTCCCTTAAAGGCTGCTAAGACCGCGTCCTCGATATCCTGGGCCCTTTAGCAAGGATCATTGACTCAGCAGAAGAGAGCCACAACAATGGCACACCACTAGACACCGAGGCAATTAGAGGTTGGTCACAGAGGGCACTCATTCTTTTGGGCAACGCCAACGCAAGCTTAAATTCTGAGAGAAGAAGAGTAGTACTCACTAAAATTAGCCCTAAATTGGGCAACCTCGCCGACAAAGAACCCTCTGTCAATCCTAAAGGCTTGCTTTTCAGTGAGGACCTCATCAAGACACTCGGAAAGTACGTCATGACATTTACAGCCTTGGACAAGGCACACTAAAACATGAAAAACATGAAAAAAAATGTTTCAGTATTCAACTCTCTCAACAATATTTGAGGTCCTTTTCACTTAGATCTCTTTGCCAGCAGATTGACCTTCCAATTGAAGAACTACTACAGCTGAATGCCCGACCCGGGTGCTCTAGCGGTCAACGCCTTTCTCCAGTGTTGGAAAGGGAACAACGCTTATGCCTTTCCCCCCTTCTCAATGATCCAGAGAGTTCTTCAAAAGGTGAGACATCAACAATGCTGCATAGTCATAATTACCCCCTTCCGGCCATCTCAAGCATGGTTCCCCACTGCCTTGGAACTAGCTTACGACTTCCCCTTCCTAATTCCTCCCCTACCGGACCTTCTTACAGACGCAGAAAGTCTTATTCACCCATTAGTTCAGACAGGGTCTTTGAACCTTCTTGCCTGGAGAGTGTCAGGAGATCCAACCTACTCTCAAAACTTTCGTCATCTTCTGCAGCTCTCCTCGGAGAATCATGGCCCCCCGGCACACATTACAGATATAACAGCATTTGGAAAGCTTGGTCACGTCGGTGCATGGAATGGAACCTGGATCCCGTGGAAGCACCTATCGCTGACATAGTCAACTTTCTCGTCGAACAATTCGATCGAGGACTCAGTTATAGATCTATTAATTGTTACAGGTCCGCTATCTCCGCAGGCCATTCTCTCGTCAACGGTAAGACGGTTGGTAAAAAAAACTATTATCTGTAGAGTCCTTAAAAGTATCAGAATCAGGAATCCTCCTAGACCCAGATACCAAAACCTCTGGGATGTTAACCAAATTCTTGATCTCTTTTCTAACTGGCCTGACAACATTCATCTTAATAGGAAAAACCTCTCTATCAAGCTGGCCACACTACTTTGCCTAATTTCTTGAGAGTTTCCGACGTGAAAGCTCTTGAAATCTCATTTAGATCCTATTACATCTTTGGGGTCAAATTTGAACTCTTTAAAAGAACTAAGACTATGTCCGACTCCATTTTCTATCCACGCTTCGACTCATGCAAAAAACTTTGCATAGTCGACTGTATGAAGGAGTATGACCGCAGAATGAATCATCTTCGCCCTCCAGGTACTAACCAACTACTTATCTCTTTTGTTAAACCTCACAAAGCCATTTCCTCTACTTCTATCTCTAGATGGGTCAAAATAGTTAGGAACCTAGCTGGCATTGACTTGAATTTGTTCCAAGCTCATTCTATCAGGGGCGCTATGGCCAGTAAATCATTCTGGTCTGGAGGTAAGTTAGAAGACATTTTAAAAGCTGCAGACTGGTCTAATGATACTACGTTTGCTCAGCATTATTGTAAACCAATTACTCATTTGTCTGATGTGGTATTACAGGGCTACCAACATGCATAATGGTAGCCTCCGGTCTTGTAATGAAAATGCGATTCTCCTATTAGCATGACTAGAGAGTCTGGATTTCATTAAAGACTCGGAGGCTAACATTATCCCTCCCACCCTTTACCCCAAGGGTTTATTCTTTACCTTAAGTTCACTTTAATGTTATCCATTACTGAATATGTTTATTACAATATTTTTAGATTTAGCTATTTATTATTTACATTTGATTGTTTTACATTTTCCTTTGTATCTAACTTACATATTTGTTCTCTCCTTACAGGAACATCTTCTCTAAATTACTCTGTTTTATCTTGTCATCTTCAACTTTTTGAGAATGTATTTACTTACCTTCTCCTTTCACCTTTTTTCAGATAATCTCTAAATCATCTGTTGCTGCCTTCGATCGTCCTTTCGCATCCTCAGATTCCTCATTTGCTGATGATTTAACTGACTGTTCGGAGTTTATTCAATGTTATGACTGTTCGGAGTTTATCCAATGTTATAAACGATTCATCTTTACAAGACGCTTCCAGTTTTACGCCACATTCAAAAGAGGCTGTTTCTTAGGAGCTCATGCCTTTTACTTGTTTTGAATATTCTATTGTGGAACTTTTATCTTTATGATGTATGCGGCTGCTTGGAGACGCATTAAAAGTTATATGCATAATGTTAGCCTCCGAGTCTTTAATGAAATCCAGATTCTCTAGTCATGTTAATAGGAGAATCGCAATTTGCCAAAACATGAGGCAAACATGTCTATTTTCCACAGTAAACATGTGGATTTGTGGGGGGCTTTTCGAGTATCAGAATTATTGGGGAGCAGGGGCAAGAGAGGTCTCTACGTAGAGAAAATGGTCCAGGTGCCTGGGAGATGGGAGGTATGGATTTGCCAGTCCAAAATGAATCAGAGGGCCCACGGGAATCAGGTTATCTTGAAAGCTATGAGTTCATCAGGAGCATGTCCGCTGGTATGGGGTGGGCACTGGGCGACATGTTGTTGGAAGGGTAGCAGCATGGTTTTCTGACATATTCAGGGAGGCAAGGTGACAGCGAACCAGCTATTAGCAGTGCTCTGGGCGACTTTAGCTCGCTTGAGGTACAGACGTCTGACTATGGTACCCATTACTTTCATTTTGGGGCGGCATCATAAGCCACAAACAGAGGTTGGGCAAAGTAGGACATAATGCGTTTGGGCAACTGGTGACGGGATGCTATAAGCATTATGTGCGGAGACCAAGACATGAGGGTACCATGGTGGATCCTGCTTGTTTATTTCCTTTCAGTTGTGGTAGAGGGCCCAGAGTCTGAGGAATGGGAGATTTGGATAGTGGGCCACTCGTTCTTCAAATGGGCAGCGATACAAGCAGTGCAGAGGAGCTTGGGGGCTAATTTGGTTTCCAATGGTTCGGGTCACTTGGAGAGGAACAGGGGGGAATGCTTTGTAGGGATCTTCTGCCCATGTTAAATGGGATGATGGTTGGGTCTTGGTGCCCTGATGTGCTACTTATCCATCTTGGGGAGAATGACTTGGTTGGAGGAAAAGGGGTGGTGCTGTTGAGGACTATGAAGATGGATTTGCTGGAAATATAAGCTCAGTGGGCTGGGGTGTTTGTACTGTGAACTGAGTTTGTGTTCCATTGGTCTTGGAGGGGGGCAATCAAGCCGGCAGTATGCCCCTGCATCCCCTGTGGCACAGGTGACCCATTCAGCCCAAAAATTGTGAATAACTCTGAGATAGGAGTCTGCATGAGGGTCACGTGATGTTTTTACGTTACTGACTGCTACAGTGACATTACTGAGGCATCCCTCCATCGCTTTTTATATCAAGTGAGGTGTTCCCTTCTCACAAGATACCAATACCAAACTAGAATACCCCCCCACTCCTCTTGTGCTTTATTGTTTCATTTGGACACTTACCAAGCAGCTGACAGTGGTGGGGCCTCATTGGTCTTTGTCACTGCAAATTTACAGACCTGGTGGGACATGGAGATATATGGCCAGGCATCTGCAAGCCGTTCTGCCCACAAGAAGTACAGCAATGGGCATGAGACTGCAGAGCAGTGTGAGAGTCAGCTGCAGCCGGCTCCCAAGTGGCTGAGGCTCTGCTTCATGGTTCAGGGTGCAGCAGGGGCCCTGTGAGAAGCTGAGCTCTGATTCTGGAAAGGAATGGATGAGTTGCAGAGCGGGAATGGCCATAGCATGCATCGGGCATTTCCCAGGGAGGCTGGAACTGTGAGGGCGGTTTTGCCGCAGGAGGGGCCTGTTTTGTTACTGGGGGTGGCCGGTTTTGCAGCAGTGCTGTAATATTGCCACCCTGTAACAAAAGCAGCAGTGCATCATACTTTCAGATGCCCAAGGGGAAGCTGGTCCAACAAAATTGCCAATACTGCTTTGGGTTCCCAGTCTTGCCCTTATGAGTTACCCTCTAGGATGTATTGTTCAATGTGTATTTTATGCAAAATTCATGCCTTGATTTTATCCCCGTTTGCTACCCTGATTGGCAGGGCATAATTTTCTATGTGCCCTAATTGGGCACTGCAGGTTTTCCTCTCATATATTTAAATGTGACATGCTGGAAATTCTCAGCTATAATGTTAAAATCGAAGGCAAAAGAATGTCTAAGAGACAACACATCCTCTCTTTCTCTTTAAATGATGGAATTCCTACACCTGCAAGGTGCCCAAGGACGAGGATGGAAGTCCTCCTTTTGGTGTCCTGCCAACTCTGATAACGCAGATTGAGATAGAGCACATGTTTGAGGAGGTTGACTCAAGGGCTGTGGCAGCAAAAATTTAAGAGTCTAGTTGGGCAAAAGGGTCTAGGTCGGGAAAAGTAGACAACCAGGTTCAGATATAGACAAACCATCTATGTCCTCCAGCAAATATGCAAAAAGAGAGAACGTGGAGGTACAGTCACATGTCAGAGGGAGATGAGAACATATTTCCCCAGTGGGTGAAACCCTCTTCTATGGCAATACCCTTTCATGGCAGGATAAGGGAAATGTTCATGAGGAAATGGAAAGACCTGGATAAAGCATCAATACCAAGGTTATCACAGAAACTATATTTGTCGGAAGGTGAGGATACTCTTCCTCATAGTATTAGGGTTCCATCTCAACACCAATCTTTCATAGATGTGAGATTTTGTACAGATTGGGGAACTTTCAGAGAGGAGAGTTAAAAAAATGCAATCTCATATCACAAATCTTGCCATTCAGAAAGCTCCACAGGCCCAGAGAGATTTAGCTTCAATTGTTTTTCTGGTTCCCTGGGCAAGATTCCAGCTGAACAGCATAGTAACCTGTAGTCTCCAGAACTGGTCTCCAAGTTCACAAGATCTGATGACAAGAATATCTTTGTCTTTTAAAGTGAGGAGGAACGTGGCTTGGTGGCTTGACACTTTGATACACCTTATACGAAAAAACTTTCATTTACTACATTGTAAAGGTGTTCCCTGCGATTTGTTCCTCATAATACTGTGTATTATTCATTTGAAACAAACCAATAAGCTTTGCCTGAGCCTCCTGCTGTTCGCCTTTTTCCTTGTACCTCATGGCTAAGTAGGACACAGGCTTGTGTCCCACTTTTTGTATTGTTTGTACTAATTGTTTCTAAATTGCTAAGAAGTAAATATTAGACCTCTGTCTGGCTGGACAAGTCAACCCAATATAGTAACGATTGAGTCTATATTCATTCCTTGCTCTTAATTTCTTCCTTCTAGGGACCACTGTTGTCTAGAATAATTAACTCCCAAGGTCCCTGGTCCACTACCTTTGGGTTCCCTTGTTGTTTAAAAATTTGGTGGCTGAACCAACATCACCTTTTGAAGGGAGCCCTTAAACCCCCCCACCTGCAGCACTTATTATTATGACAGATGCCCAGTCTGTCAGGTGGTTAGAGAACCAACAAGTTCAAGGGTTCTGGGATTCCACGGAGGCTCAGCAATCTTCAAATGGGTGAGATATGAAAGCTGAGAGGTAAGCTCTGCGATCAGTCATCTTCAGTAATGGAAGGACAAGTCAGTCCTGATACGTACAGGCAACATGCAGGGAGGTACAAAAACTCCTGCCCTGACCAGGATTACGTAAAAGTGTTTCAGTGGGCTTATCGTTCTTTGAATACTTTAACTGCAATTAATGGACAGGCAGAGTATAATGTAGGAGCAGATAACCTAAGACTGCAAATTCCTTCATCCTTGAAATTATCTCTCCATCCAGAAATTTTCTGACTACTGACCCATCGATGGGGTCATCCAGTACTGGACCTATTTGCATCTCTAGCAGATGCCAAAGTGGTGACATTTTGTTAGAAGTGAAGGGACAGTTGACTTGTCTGCCTGTGGCCTCCAGGGCTGTTGTAAGCCTTTCATCCCTTCCCTCTGATTCAACCCACTCTGGTGAGGTTCAGAGGGATGAAGTCATCTTGATTACTCCAGCCTGACCTTGCACTATTGCACTAATTGGTTGCCTCTTCTAGCAGCGGTTAGCATTTCTCTGGAATGGTGACTTCCAGTGGTTATTTCTCAGGGTTGAGACAAGAGTCTTTGGAGAAGTTACAGCTAACGGGTTGGAGGTTGAGAGGAGCGGGTGGATACATGACGGCCTTTCAGATGATCTGGCAGTTGCTCTTCAGGCTTCAAGGACATCCTTCACTCTCAAATTTTATGGTAGGTATTGGCATACCTTTTTCCATTGGTGTACCACCAAAGATTTCAATCCTACCACTGTGAATTTAGTTCACATTATGGAATTATTACAGGACGGATCTAGATTGGGGTTGAGGGTACCCACTCTAAGAGCCCAAAGGATGGCCGTTAAGGAGTTCAGAGATTCTTGAAAGAACCTATAGGGTGAGGATGTTTTGGTTTCTAGATTATTCAAGGTCCTTGGGAATATTTATCAGACTCCTCCAAGATTACTTTTGGTACTGAAAGCTCTCATTAAGCCTTGTTTTGGGCAGTTGGAGGAAGTGGACTTGAAATTCCTTACCGTCAAGTCATTTTTAATGAAGCTATAACATCAGCTGGAAGATTGGCAGTGTTGGGAGCTCTGTCTTATAAATTCAATTTTTATTAAATTATTCCTTTACAGGGACCTTATAAGTGTTTAGTTATCTAGCACAATATCCTTGGTGCAACAACATCAAGTGTTGCATGGCTAAACACTCATAAGGTCCCAAAGGCGAGACCTACTGGCTATGCCAATGCTTGTTGTAATGTGGTACAAAAGAGGCGCTTTTAATTTACAGCAACTAATTAGTCAAATAATGTGAATGCCTTTTAGTATCTAATGAGAATGCTGTAACATTTTGTATTGAGTCCTAGATGTGTAAAGCACACAATTTCGTTTATTCTTCCTTTCTATGAGGCCTATTTTTTTTTCAATGACATTTGCATAACAGAATAACAACAACAAACAAATTGGGCTCTTTCCAGGCATTTTCAAGAAGGGGATCATACACTCAGAACACACCACACTGCTTGTTTAAAGCAAGCCATTCTCACACAAAAACATAGTTTACTTACTGAAACAAGTACTTCACTAGTATGTCAGTCCACAACCACATACAACAAAAAAAACAATTAACCCACAAATCAACACTTAGGACAAAGCAAGAGACAGCCCACAGACTGTACTCAAACCAAACCATTTGTAAATACCAATTGTAAGTCATATTTACAAACGAAAGGACTGTCACAAAAAGGTACAGAGATTACACCGAGACAAATAGACAGCCAAAAGACTGCCATGTTCGAAAAGACAGGCTCGCGCCTCAGACCTTTTCCAATAATACACCAAATTACCAGCTTGACTGGCAGAACACTCAAAAGTGCTCCATTCCACCATTTACTAATTTTACTAAGTGCGCAGATCAGGATCCGTTTCATATATATATATATTTTGTTCCATGTTGTACTAGTCAGCATGGAAGAAATACCTTTTTTAATATACCTAAACCTATTTAGGTATCCCCTCCAGGGGAATCAGCTGAGAACTTCCTAAATCCATATAGGTACCTCCAAGACAGCAACACTTTCTACGAAGTGTGCTAAAAACAGGCATGCCAAGAATATTGTAGCATATACAATATTATTCACCAAGGGGCACTTAACTCAATGTGTGTCGTTCAAGTTTTCAAAATTTAGAGAAAAATCTCCTCATTACCTGCCTTCATTTGCTGCAGCAAATAAACAAACAAACCAAAATCTTGGCCAAGCTAATTCCAAAAGTGTTGCCACAGCAACCTTACCAAACCAAAGTCTCCAGCTTCCTCTGCCAAGTTCTGAGTGACCTATCGGTCGTTTTAAAATACTCACGCCAAAGAAAATCTCAGTCGGTCGCGGCTAACACTTGGAGGGTCAGATCAGGAAAGCCAGAAACACATTGGGCTGCAAAGACAAAGAATCTCCGTGTGCAGGGTACCTCCTCAATAGATTCCTGTCCAGTCCTCCTCAGTAGATTCCTGTCTTCCGTCAAGACCACTCCCTTTAATAGCCGCTTCTCCGATGAGGTCCATGTCGGGCGCCAATTTGTAGAAATCAAAAACATTTTAAGGGGTTCACTGATGCACCTGGTGCTTAAACCAACAAAGAAGAGATTGGCACGGAAGCTGGAATAGTAAAACACACGTTTATTAACCTCACATGAGGGAGACTGACCTCACATGAGGGAGACTGCGTCAATACGGTACCCTCAGGCCACTGTAATGTGACAGTCTAAGGAGTACAGAGAACATGGGTCTTATATGTACATTTGTTGCATAGTCAGCATGATACCAAGGGGAGGTACTGGCACATACAAGAATAGTTATTGACTAATATGGGTATACAATAATTGCTTGCTCAACAAAGTGGGGGGGGAGACATTTCTCCTTACATCAGTAAAAACAGCCTGACAGTTATATACTAAGAGCAGGTGCATTCTGGCAGCTACGGGTCTTTCTGAGCATGTGCAAGGCCATGGCTCAGTGCTGAAAGAGTTAACTCAAATAGATGACACAAGCAGAATACAAGGGCAGGCAATAGTGAAGAGGGAGAAAGCACATGGCGAGCACATTGCTAACTAAAATGGCTGCCACAAACAAAATGGCTTCAGCTGATGCTAACAGCTATTGCAGCTAGTTTCCACATGCCCACCCTGCATACATTATACCTGACGCAGGCATAATGTAGCACAGGGCTTTACAACGTGACGCATCTCACTAGATGTGTCACGTTGTAAATATGTTGCATAGTGGCGATTTATTTACGAATCCGCTGCGTCACAGAAGTGACGCAACAGTGTTGTAAAGATGTCACAAGGAGCTGTTAAATCTGCCCCTTAGATCTCAAGAGGAGCTCACCTCTCTTCCTCGCTGCTGATGGCAGACTTACCACAACAGAGCCATGATTTACCTGCAATGAACGAGACACAGCAAGGAACGCTGTTGTCTCCTCCTGACAGGAGATTGCTTTGGAGTTTAGAAAAACATAAGCATTACAACATAAATCTGAATATAAGAGCATATAATGCATCAGGTTTAGAGACTAAACACGTGCAGTTGCACGGAACACATAGGTAATGCACATCTGCACTTCTATTCCAGGTTATGTGGAAATTAAGCACTAAAGGTAGATTACCGGAACACCTGTATAACTATATTCATTACTGTAAAACGAAATCAGCAAGATTCGGATTTCCACAGAGGATTTACCCTGTCCTGCTGACCAATCAATCTAATCAGTGTCCCCAAGGTATGTGGAAAAGCAGGGTCACACACACCCTGCGGAATTCAGAGGGGGGGAACCTCGCTTGGTACCCCACGCCTGGGTTGAACAAGGCAGCTGACCTTGATTGTGCTATGAAGCTGTAAGTAACCCTCACACTGTCCCTAAGGTCCGGAGTCAGCGGAATGATCAAAGGCAAGTCACATAAATAATGAGGCTGCCATTGCGTGTGTCTGGAGCCTTCCGGGGCAACACAGACTGCTGTTAAAAGAAAAGCCTGCGAATGTGCGGGATGACTACGGGAATTCAGGTTGCCTTGCCAAACAAGCTGCACCGAAGACACAAGCATCCTAAAGAAAAAAAGAGTGCACCAAAAAAACATATATAAACAAAACAGTAGGGGGACATGTAGCAGGAGCAGCCGCCATGGAAGGGCACAACACACAAAAAGAAGGGCCAAATGTAAACATTCACCAACAACAGCAAAGGAATTTCATAAGCCAGAGGAAACAACCAATGACAAGCACTGAACGTATTCAAAACCCATAGAGTGTACACTGCATGTCTCGAAGACTGTGCATGTGTGCTGCCTAGGCTCAACTTAAAGGCATCTAATGCCGAAACGCGTCGATCTGGTGATTAAGTGGAATTTGAAGTGACCCATAGAGTGCTCTGTTTTTCTTATCTGGAATTTTGTTTGAACATTAAATTATGGGGATATTCTCAAGAACGTGTGATAACCATCACAAAAGATACTTAACGCAACATTCAACATCGCAGTCCATCACAGGAAATTTACGCCGTGTTAACAAGGTGTTCACAACACGGCAGTACCATGCGATAGTCACCAGATAATGCGTCAACTGTCCATGTTAAAATCAACACCACGCCGCCAAAAATCAAAATGCGAAACGCGAACGCAAAAAAAGCTGCAATGAGGCCAATCACTGAAAACCAGCGACCGACCTGCAAATCCCACGCGTCTGGTGGGAAAATGCAACATAAAAGCAGAGTAAACAAACGGTGAGATGACAACCTCTGAGCACAAGCCCACAGCTGTGACGCAGAACAAATGACCGATGTCCAAATCAGATAGGCGTTTCCCCACAAACAGCCACAATGCACATAGACATGCATTCAGTATATAACCTGCGCCAATGTGGAAACAAACATGGTACACACTGTGAACCCACATCTCCCCCTCACATTGCAAAGGGACACCCCCTGCACACCGACATGCCATGTCCATGACCAAACAAGAATGAAAGCACAGACTAATGTAGGGGCAGTGACTCCCCCTTACGCACTTGTTGCCCATGTCATAGGACATGAGTCACAGGGTGCATCCCTGCATCATGGTGGCACATATCGGAGAACAAAAGAATCCCTGTTGTCACCTGTAGGCCAAAAAAGACAGCCAAAATGGAATGATTTGGGATACATGTGAAACGCCGAAGAGTGGGATACCGTAACAACTGTGACACACAGAACTGGCAGTTAGAATATGTGACACCATAAACAGCAACACTGCACAGAGGTGACACACCCACCATCCATCAACAAATCCCTCAATTGACAGCACAACATGTCGCACCCACACTTGTCTGAGTGAAGTGCCTACACAGATGAGTGACATGCTCGCAGGGAATGTGTATCAGAATGCTTTTATTAGCACATGCAGTGCCTGTGGCAGTCAGCGTACTGTGCCATTACTGCGAAGGACCCACACAATGTGACGTCAACCAGAGAAGAAATTGTCAATGATGTAGTCCCTACGGGCTATTCCTGCTGCGGCTGCAGTGGGGTGTGGTCCTCCTGCCTCATCGTCATCATCATCGTCCGGTGCATCTGGCACTCGTATCCATGGGGCTTTGCTGTGTACACATATGTTGTGCAACACACAACATGCAACGATCATCTTACACACGAGGTCTGGGCTGTACAGGAGCTTACCACCTGTGACATCCAGGCACCTGAAACGTGACTCGACACGCCAAATTTGCTTTCCACGATGCCCTTGGTGCGTTTGTGGGCCAAATTGTACTACCTCTGGGGCTGTGTGTTCGGGGCTCGGAGGGGTGTCATCATCCAAGCGCATATCCTTGGTCACCTGTGACAGTGCAGAGAGACATGAATCACGACTACATACTGCATGATGTGTTGGCAGGCTCACTAGTTCATTGGTGTGTGATATGTGTGACTTAGTGATTCCTGTATGAAATGTACTGCGTGTTGCAAATGAGCTGCATCACTGTGTACTACATAGCCTCACTGCTGCACCTCCCCCCCAGCACATTCACTAGTGTGCGCAGGCGATTACATCACATGCACCCCTACAGCACACCATTGGCATGCCTGTCTGCGCATGTCTACAAGCCAGAGTACAACGCAGTGATGATGCTGCGCAGAATGTGGCCGGCCACGTGTGTGTGGGCCCATTGCAAGGACAGTGCTGACACAGATGTAGAGCACCTGCCTGGCTGAACTCGACATGCTGTTGAGAGTACATCTTTGGCTCATGCTGCGCTAATAGCAACACACACAACAGTTGGCATGTGTGGTCCCTTTCGCCAACAACGCACACCGGGGACATGCCACATAGCAACATTGTCGATTGCGTGACGGGTGGCGCAGACACTACGACAGAGACACACGCATCAGCCAGATCCTTGGCAAGGCCCACACTGAACCACAGCCCGACACCCATGGACCACGCAAAAAACCTCGCCATCATCCTGGACTCCTCGCTCTCAATGACCCTCCAATTCAATGCCATCTCATCCTCCTGCTTCTACACGTTCTGCCTGCTTCGAAAGATTTTCAAAGTGGATCTCTACCGAGTCCAGGGAATTGGTCACCTATGCGCTTGTCGGCAGCCGACTCGACTATGGCAACACAATCTATGCTGTCACCCAAAAACTCCTAAAGAAACTGCAGACCATCCAGAACTCCTCTGCCAGACTCATCCCGAACATCCCCCACCACAGTCACATCACCGATCATCTTAGAGACCTCCACTGACTCCCGATCAGCAAAAGAATTACCTTCAAACTCATCACGTAAGCCTACAAAGCCCTCCACAATGCCAGACATGTATACCTCAACTCTCAACCATCGCCTCTCCTTCTACACACCCACCAGACATCTCCGCTCTGCATAACTGGCCCTGGCCACCACCCCACTGATCCGCAAGATCTTGGCTGGAGAAAGATCCTTCTCCTACTTTGTAGCGAAGTCCTGGCACTCCCTGCCTTTACATCTCAGGCATTCACCGTCATTGCCTCAATTCAAGAAGGACCTCAAGACCTGGCTCTTTGACTGAACCGCGGATCCCTCCCCCCCTCCCCAGTGCCAGGGACCCTAACGAGTGACTAGCCGCACTTTACAAGAAACCTGATTACAGATCTCTTTCAACATGTCAGTCCCGCCGCTCCATGGTTTGATTGTCTTGCATTATAAACTTTTGGTCCTGCTTATAGGGACAGGGATCAGACACACAGGGGCATAAGTACAAGCCCCTATCGCCACAGGGAACGTCACTTTTTGTGACGTTTCCGTGGCGATAGGGTCTTAGCCTTATTTACAGGGCAGCGTTAAGCCACTTAATGTGGCTTAACGCTGCCCTGTAAATAAGGCACCCTTTCAAACTGTATTTTGCAAGAAAGGGGTGGGCAGTGGGTTTTGCAGTGGGTGTTGTAGTGGGGGTTCCACCGCAACACCCATTGATTTTGACGCTGCCCCCTATTTACAAGGGCAACGTAAATAGGAGGCAGCGCCAAAATTAAGACCAGGAAAACCCTGGTCTCAAGTTGGCGAAACGAGGAGAAATGCGATATTTTTCCTCGTTTTTGAATTTTCCATGTGTGCTGCTCAAGGCAAAAAGCCTTTTATTGTTTATATACAGGAAGGTCTTTAAAATCTTTTTAAAAATAATGTTTTGTGTCTTTCATGTGTGTGCATTAAGCAGCACACATAGAAGTGACAAAATGGCATTTCAAGATTGTTTATGTACAGGAAGGAGGAACTTCCTGTACATAAACAATGTTTCCCTTGCACGCAGACTCCCTTGCACTATGGTGCAAGGGTGACTGCATTGGCACTTCACTGCTAAGTGTAGCGCCAGCGCAGGGGAAAACGCAAGGCTGCACCATTTTTTTGTAAATATGGTGCAGCCTTGCGTTCCTGAAGTGGCGGAGTGAGGCGTTAAGCCATGATGACTAACGCCTCATACTGCCACTTCTATTGTACATATCCCCCACAGTGTTGTATTATTTATTGTGGGTTGTCAAGTGCCGTTGTTACTATTAGTTTTTAGATGGAAAAGGAACACCGATATATATACCTCCCAAAACTTTGCAATACTAAAAAAGGAAAAAATGCCCCCACTCCTTCTCTTCCGAGAACTGTGTCTAATGTTGAAGCAGATTTACTGTCTCTGTACTGGGAAGAATCAATACTACTTCTTTGAAATAAAAGAAACATGGTGGCAGATAGCCAGAGCAAGGGAGTGTGTGAAGACTTATTCAACTGCTAACATGTGTATCTTAGCACGAAACCAGTGTGGATCAAGCGTTGGAAATGGAATAGGCCCTGCATTTGCTTGAGTTAGAGCTATTGGCGTTGTATTGTCTTTTACCCATGTGCTATGGAGTATATATGTAGTATGTAATGGAAATATATGGGTTAGATTGGAATTGTTAGCTGTGGAATTGTGCGGTGTGGAATTGTGTGGTGTGGGGTTGATTTGGGCAGTGGCATTAAGTGGCATGGTGAGCAATGGAATTATGTGGATAGTCAGTATGTGGTATTGAGTGTACTGGAATAATGTGGAGTGTGATTGTGTGTTATGGAGTGTAAATATGTTGAATGGTATTTTGTGTTGTGGAATGGTATGTAATGGAGTTTAAATATGTAGAATTCTGTGCTGTGGATTGGATATATGTGGTGCATTGTGCAAGTGTGTTGTTGAGTTGAATTATGTGGTTTGGTGGCGAATTATGAGGTGTGGATTGGACATGTGTGGAGTTGAATTGTGTGTTGTGGACCTGTGTGGATAAATAACACTAACCTGTTAAAAGCAGCACACTACAGAAGCAACCGCATTCAACAATCATGCAAGATGACCTACGCCAAACAGCAAGTATTGTTAGAACACACGCACATGAACACACACATACAACTCCACTACCATAACACTAGCACACTGATCCTCATGTTTTTGTGCGCGTTTTTGTGCGTGCATACCAAAACCGTGCAGCACAGAGTACTGCTGCTAAACACATTGCAGACAGCTCGGAGCATGACTCACACAGCTCAACCAGGGACCCGCCGTGCAGCACTGGCAGGGGAGACGGCAGTATAGGGTACCAAGCCAATGCAAATGGCAATCAGATAAAGTCTTAAGCCAAGTGGCATCCCATGTATACAGGCGAGTTAGACTGTCATGGGTAGTCACATTGTGCGGGGCCACAATGGGAGGACAAATAAAATCGAAGTAAAAAAATCTGTCTGAACAGCACTCCAGAAATTATTAAAACCAGTTTAAAGTCTGCAGCTCTGGTTGTTACACCACATCTCTTCTGTTCAGAGTTGAAATAATCGATAGGAAAATGGATATAAATTCCTTCTTATTACCCCTTAAAGGAAAAGAGCTAGGGCAGTGAGCTTTCAGGTTGGCATCGTGCCTCTGAAACTGCCATGTTTACCCAGTGACCTATTTTAGTGAAATGTGATCTACAGGTCGCACGCACATCTCTGTGACAGGTGCATTCACGTGCTGAAGCTGAGGTCTGCAGACTGCACGCACATCTCCATAGGATTATTTTCTTTGAATTCGAAGGTGTGATCTGCATGTTGCATGCAGGTCTCTCTGCAGCCGGCGTGTGACGGTCGGAGTGGCCTTATTAGGGCTTCAGCCGGATGCCTGCAGGTTGCAAACACCTCTCTGCAGGGTTCACAGTAGCTCCCTGGACTGCCTCACAGGGAATGACATTTACAATCTTCATGTTGGCAGCAGATTTCTGCAGCGGGTATTGTAACGCCCTGACCTGCTGTGCTGGGAAGGGAGACTGCCGCCTGCCTGCTGAACATGCATCTCTATATCATGTATAGTAAACCAATAAGCTGTATCACAAGAAGGAAAGCCTCTGATCTGCATTTTGCTCAGAGATCTCTGCAGCTGGTACAAAAACCCCTACGCTGTCAAACGTAGGGTACGTCCTGTGATTTGCATATTGCACTCAGATCTCTGCAGTGGCTACAGTAACCCTTGAACTGTCTCATGGGAGAAAAGCCTGGCAGTTGCATGTTGCACACAGATCTCTGCAGCAGGTACAATAACCCTGTAAGCTGTCTTATAGGGTGTGAATCCCGTAGCCTGTATCCTATATCCAGATTGCTGCAGTGGGTACAGTAACCCGTTGTAGTTGTCTCGTGAGGAGTGGAGTCTGTGATTTGCATATTCCAAACAGAACTTTGCTTGGGTACAGTAACCCATAAGGTGTCCCATGGGGAGAGCAGCATGTCATACATAGATCTCTGCAGTGGGTGCAGAAACCCTGTAAGCTTTCTCAGGAGGAGTGAAGCCTGGGAGTGCGGGACAGGCAGTAACAACAGTAACGACCCCTGCTTGCAGGCCAGGTCACACCCCTGCTGCCGAACAGCTCCACCAGCTGACTGCCTGCTCCTGTGACTGCGCGCGGGTTCGTGCCCGCTGTCTGCCGCTGCTCACCGCCGTGACCTTAGGTCAGATCTTTGCTTGAATCTTGTATCCTGTTTTTGTGTTTTTGTGGTGCTCTGTGTGCTTTTTGCTCCGTTTCTTAGACCCTTTGTTTGCTCACTCTCCCACCCCCCTTTTGCTTTCTGTACCCCGCTCTTGTTCTGCCGCTGCCCCTGAGGCCACGCCCCTCGCCGCTCCGCTCCCGCCTCTCAGCTGCTCCTTCCGCCCTCCCCCCTTAAATGGTGACCGCTGTGCAGCCGCGCTGCTGGCGCGCCAGCGGCACGCCAAAGGCAAGCCCATCTGCGCCCGTCCGTGCCTGGACCGCGCCCAGCGCCAGAAGCCCTGGACCCCGCACACGCCACGATGCCAGACTCCGATACGACGCCAACACCCTCTACGCTCTCAACACCGGCCGAGACCACCGCTGCTTCCAGGCCGCCCCGAGATGCACCCACGGACCCTTCTCCTGCCACACCTGCAACTTCGCATGCGACAGAACCACCAAACCTCCAAGGACCGGACCCAACCACCTCCGCTGCATACTCCTCAACACCCGCTCCGCACGCAAATACGCCGTCGAGCTCTGGGACCTGCTCGACACCGCCGCACCAGACGTTGCCTTCCTGACCGAGACCTGGTGGACCGACTCCTCGGCACCTGACATCGCCATAGCCATCCCAGACGGCTACAAGATCTCCCGCAGAGACAGCACCAACGGAACTGGAGGAGGAATAGCCATCGTTCACAAGTCCACCCTCCAGGTCCACACCCTCGCAGACGACTCCCTCAGCTCAGCTGAACACCTTCACTTCCGGATCCACACCGACCCCAACACCAACCTGTTGTAATTAAGCAGGCTGCCACGAATCAAGTTGAAGATGTATTTATTCTTCACGGAAGATCCTATCCACCAGCTCACAAGATCAGCTCCAACTACGAACCAGAACCTCCTTTAATCCCCACATTCCACAGAACCTCAGTATGTCATACATGGCAACAGCACCAGTATGTCATACACGGTAACCACAATAGAAATAGAAGATACCACACATCTCCCTTCCATACAAAACCAAAAAAAACATTAAAAAAAATAAATAAAAACAAACAAAAGCATCAATATTAAACATATTCCTTCAAATAATTTGGACGAGAAGAAACTCTGGAAGAACGTCGAACTCCTTCAGCAGGAGTAGTTAGATACCTCCTCAAGGTGTCCTCTTTAGAGTTTCCATGAACATCACTCTCACTTGTTTTGCTGTGTCCATTTTTCAAAACTACCACTCTGTTCAGATTCCATACACGGTGATCTTGAGTCTCGACGGCATTTGTGAAAACCTTAATAACAGTCATAGGTTTAAAATACTTTAGATTAGCATTACCACATTGTCCTGGTTTTTTGATTGCTACTAGATCACCAACTTTTACTTTTAACAGCTTTACACAATTCCTCTGGTCGAAATTAATTTTTCGTTTATTAACCTTACCATCCTCCCTTTCCTTCAGATCCCCATCATCACACACAACCTCTCTACCCTTACTTGCACTATACTCATTAACCCAACTCGGCTCCAAATACGTGTTTGGAATTCTCCTTCGAAACAAAAAAAATGGTGTTTTTCCTGTAGTTGAATGGGGAGTTCTTCTGTATTCCTCAACTTTTTTAAGAACTTCACCCCTCCAATCCAGAGCAAGAGCTTTAGCAAGAGTGATTGTTTCCTTCAAAACTCTATTAAACCTCTCTACCATCACGTTTGCCTCAGGATGATATAGAGCACATTTCTTATGTAAAATCCCACAAGAACTTAAAAATTCTTCCATATCTCTAGAGACAAATTGTACCCCATTATCAGATAAAATTGATTTAGGCAAACCCTCTCTGCTAAACAGTTTTTTCAAACATTTAATGACATTCGCAGAGTCTATGCTAGTTAGAAAAAACACCTCAGGCCAACGAGAGTACATATCAATTATAACTAAGAGATAAATCTGCGAACCCAACATGTTAATAGGTCCCAAGATATCCAATGAAATGTGATCCCATGGCGATTTAGGTCGAGACCTTACAACCATGGGTTGCACCCTGGGCATTTTGGATTTACCACTCACATTGCACAAAACACAATCACGGATTTGTCTCTCAATAAACTTATCCATACCTGGCCACTAACAAGATGAACGCAACCTTTCTTTTGTTTTTGTAATCCCAGGATGGCTAACATGACCCAAATCTACTAATTCACTCCTAATTTTCTCTGGAGGGATCAGTTTCGCACCCCTAAATAATATGCCACCATCCACTGCAAGTTCATCCCTTACATACCAGAAAGGCTTAGTCCCATCCGAACCACATTTCGCACTTACCCAACTACCCTGGATAAGCTTCTTAACCTCTTTTAGAGTATCATCTCCCGCTACCTCATCGGACCACTTCTCTTGAGAAATGTGATTAGGTTCCACAGTACAAACCCATTCACCACCATCATCAACATCATCACACTCACTACAGTCCTCAGAAACTAATCTTGAAAACGCATCCGCAACCACGTTATCCGCACCAGGAATATATCTGATCGAAAAAGAGTACTCTTGAAGACTAATTATCCATTTAGTTATCCTACTAGATATCAAATCCAAACCTTTATTCTCAAAAATCTCAACCAATGACTTGTGGTCCGTCCTCAGCTCAAAATCAACACCCCATAGTAATCTCTTTAATTTCTTAACTGCCCAAAAGATTGCCAAAGACTCACGCTCAAGCACCGAATACCTAGTCTACGGTTCTTTCAAACCACACGAAAGAAACATAATAGTCTTTAAGCCTTCAGGACTAATCTGTTGCATTACCGCACCCAGTCCTTTTTCGCTTGCATCAGTAGTCAAAATCGATCTCAGATTGGTATCAAAACTCTGTAAAAACGGAGCACCAGCTAACTTTTCTTTTATCGATACAAATTCCTCCTGACATGCACTCGACCACACAAAGTTAGTTCCTCTTTTAAGAAGAAATCTCATGTTTGCTGTTAATTCTGAGAACCCTTTAATAAACTTTGCATAATACTCAATCATGCAGAGGAAGCTCATAAGCTCATCTCTAGAACTAGGAGCGGCCAACTTATGAATAGAACTAACCAAATCTTCCTTTGGTTTGACTCCCTTTCCAGAAATATTATGTCCCAGATAATTCAAAGAATCCGATCTAAATTTACACTTTTCAATCCTTATAGTCAAATTTCCATTGCTTAACCTAGAGTGTATATCCCTAAGACGTGAATCATGTTGCTCAGTGTAATTACCAAATACCAGAATATCATCTTGATAAATGCACACGACCTCAATGCCTTTAAGTAAGCTTTCCATGACCCTTTGAAATACAGAAGACGCAGAAACGAGACAAAAAGGCATCCTAATGAAACAAAACGTTCCAAATGGCGTTATAAAGGCCGTAAGATCCCTGCAAGATGGTTCAAGTTCAATTTGATGATATGCCGACGTCAGGTCGATCGTACTAAAAACCTTCGCTCTACCCAACAATACTAATAATTCACTGATATTCGCCAGTGGGTACCTGTCCACAACTACATTCTTGTTCAATTGGCGCAAGTCAATGCATAAACGTAAATCCCCATTAGCTTTCCTTGCAGCCACTACCGGAGAAAGCCATTCAGTTCCTTCCACCTCTTCAATAATCCCATTTCTTTTAAGCTTTTCCAATTCCTTCACCATTTCATCCTTAATAGACAAAGGTACCCCCCTGACTTTACAAGATGAAGGAATAGAGTTATTTTTCAGTTTAATCTTATGTTGATAACCCTTAAAACAACCTAAGCCATCATTGAACACCTTTGGAAATTCCATCTTCAACTTCCTTGTGAATTCACAATCAATCTGTTTCTCTACAGCACACACCTGATCTTTCAACAATATCTGAGGAACCGAATTTGGATCTAAGTAAACACCCAGCTCCCCCTGATGAATCCAACTTATTAAGCTATCTCCCCTTTTTGACACATAAACCTTTCCAGAAGTCATCCTATCCCGACACTCAATCATACCCAGGAAGTAACCATGTAGCTTTATAGGTTCTCCTCCGTACGCTACTGGAGATATGTCCGGTTTCAACAAATTCACCTTATGCCTTAACTTGTTCATGTAAAATTCATTAGACACAATTGTTATTTTAGCGCCAGAATCGAATAAGACACGAGTTGCAATGCCATCAACTAATATTTCATCATATGGGCATGACCTCTTGTTAGTATGACCTCCAATTTCCGAAATAATTTGTCCACACTCGTACTCATCATAATTGGTGCAATCACCAACACCCTCACATACATCAACTCTTTTAACTCTAGGAGGAGGTTTAGTTTTACACACAGATGGATAATGCCCCTTTTTTTGCATTTACTACAGGTGTTATTTATTGCAGGGCATTTTTTATCATTTGCAAGATGACCTGATTTGTCACACCTGTAACATCTCAAAGAAGAAGAAGAACTGTTCATCCTCCCCTTATTATTGCCAAACTTCTCCCTGTCTTCTGCCTTGACAGTAACTTTCTTTCCACTCACACTCTGTACTATGGAGTCAGCTGTATTATCTTTGTTAATGATGGCAACACATTTTAACGAGTGCTCAATTCTTTTAGCAACCGCAATACCCTCATCCAGATTAGGCTCATCCCTAAGCCAAAGTTCTTCCCTAACTTTATCCATGTTGCAACCCAACATGAATTGATCACGTAAGTGCTCATCAACTAAGCCCTCAAATTTGCATGAAGAGGCTAACTTCCTGAGGTCAGTTAAGTAACTTTCCACAGTCTCCTCTTCATGTTGCATTCTTTTACCAAAATGATACCTTTCCAAGATGGTACTTATCTTAGGCAAATAATGTTTATCTAGTTTACATATACAAATTTCATAATCATTTAGCCCTCGCGCTTCAGCAGAAGACAATTCGGGTAAATGATCAAAAACATCCTGCCCTTCTGACCCCAAACAATGGAGCAATAATGACATCTTCCTTTCTGCACCTAGAGATGTGCCACATACCCTTGCATATCTTTCAAAAACTTTTTTCCACTTCTACCACTTTATTGGAGGTTCACCCGGAGAAGCTAAGAAAAACGGAGCAGCAGTAACGTTCTGCATACCTCCTGACTTCTAATGCTTCTCCAGATATGAACCCTTATTTTTTAATTTTTTTACACGGTGTACGTATATGCTGAGCAGAAGTTACAATATCACTGTTCACATTGAGGTGCTTTTAAACTTCTTTTTTTTTTTTAAAACAATCAACTAAGAAAACAAAGGCACAAAATGTAAAAGGAGCACGCTTAATAATTTGTTTCAGATTAAATCATACTAGCGTATTTCTGAAACCTAAAACTTTCTCTAATATCTCTGTAACATGAGACTCAAATTTATAGCGTATCGCTGAAACACACGTCATAAAAAATCTTCTTGTATATGTAGCGTGCGCATCGCTGAAGCAACACACACCTAATAAGAGAATCGCATGAAAAGCGTGCGTGTCGCTGTGCGATGAAATTACCTTTAAATTTCCACCAGAAATAGTCTTACATATATAGCGTGCGCATCGCTGAGGCAACGCAACACTACTGTGAGGATCGTTAAAATTTAATCTCCTCCGATTGCAGTGGGTCTGCAGTGAGTCGCAAAGCACTTCCTTGTTCCCAATGTCAGAACAGAATAACAAACGCCCGTGGCTCAGCAACCACGTCAGTGTAGCTCATCACGCACTGTCACGTGACATCAATCATGTGCTTCACGCTTAAACACCCAGCTCCCCCTGATGAATCCAACTTATTAAGCTATCTCCCCTTTTTGACACATAAACCTTTCCAGAAGTCATCCTATCCCGACACTCAATCATACCCAGGAAGTAACCATGTAGCTTTATAGGTTCTCCTCCGTACGCTACTGGAGATATGTCCGGTTTCAACAAATTCACCTTATGCCTTAACTTGTTCATGTAAAATTCATTAGACACAATTGTTATTTTAGCGCCAGAATCGAATAAGACACGAGTTGCAATGCCATCAACTAATATTTCATCATATGGGCATGACCTCTTGTTAGTATGACCTCCAATTTCCGAAATAATTTGTCCACACTCGTACTCATCATAATTGGTGCAATCACCAACACCCTCACATACATCAATTCTTTTAACTCTAGGAGGAGGTTTAGTTTTACACACAGATGGATAATGCCCCTTTTTTTGCATTTACTACAGGTGTTATTTATTGCAGGGCATTTTTTATCATTTGCAAGATGACCTGATTTGTCACACCTGTAACTTCCTTGAATCTTCCACTTCGCGAAAAAACGTTACCAAGTGAATAGAATGCCACATGCGTAGCTAAGCAACCATGTCAGTGTAGCTCACCACGCACAGTCACGTGACATCGATCACGAGTTCCACACTTCCATGAATCTTTCACCTTGCGAAGAAGACGTTACCAAGGAAATGGAATGCCGCGAGCAGGGTGAGTGTCTCACAGGAACGCCCTGTATACTTTCAAACCATTTATCAATGCGCCTGTTCGTTCATTCCAAACTAGCAAGGAATACACTTTAAAATGTATGAAATCCCGACTTTAGAAACAAATGCGAACACCGCGAGCAGGATGGGTAGCTCACAGGAATGCCCTGTTTACGAAGCAAGCGCTGCGCCCCACACACTGTCTTCATAAAACTCCCAAACGGCACAGACAGTAGCAGAACACACCGATGGCTCCCAACTCACCCACCAAACTTCCTCAGATATTATGAGTGAGCGTTGTGTGTCGAAACTGCCACCGCTTTCAAATGACTACCGTTTGTAAATAAAATAGTCTCACCACCACCTTGAAGGAAAACACGAGTTAGGATCTTCTCCTTGAAAAGCTGCCGACTACGCCAGTGTTGTAATTAAGCAGGCTGCCACGAATCAAGTTGAAGAGGTATTTATTCTTCACAGAAGATCCTATCCACCAGCTCACAAGATCAGCTCCAACTGCTAACCATAACCTCCTTTAATCCCCACATTCTACAGAACCTCAGTATGTCATACATGGCAACAGCACCAGTATGTCATACACGGTAACCACAATAGAAATAGAAGATACCACACAACCTCAGAGGAACACTCATCTACAGACCTCCTGGACCCTGGGGCCTCTTCAGCGACTCCATCGCCGACCTCGCCAGCACCCACGCACTCGCCTCCACGGACTACAGCCTCCTCCTGAACAACAACAACGCCAACTCCGCCACCCTGATTGACAACCTCGCCATCCTCGGCCTCCGGCAACTCGTCACCGAACCCACCCACGCCGCTGGCCACACGCTCGACCCCGTCTTCTCCACAAGCACCCACATCGCCTTCAGCCACACCACCGCACTCCACTGGACCGACCACCGATGCATCCACTTCACCTTCAAGAAACCAACCACGCACCACCGCACCCAACTGCTGACTTACCGCTGCTGGAGCAAAGTCACCGAAGACCAGCTGACCACCACCCTCGCCCTGAACCCACCCACCGACCCCACCCACACAGACGCCGTTGCCCGAAACCTCAGACAATGGATCGACGATTGCGCTGACGCCCTCGCCCGATCAAGAAACCCTCCGGCACCACCCCAGCAAGAAAGCCGCCTGGTTCATCGAAGAACTCCAGACCTCCAAACGCACATACCGGAAGCTGAAGAAAAAATTGCTCCACTACTGCACACCAGACAGCCATGCAGCCCACAAGGACGCCATCTGCAGACACCACCACCTCATCAGAACAGCCAAGAGATCATCCTTCAAAGCCCGACTGGACAACAACGCACACAACAGCAAAGAACTTTTCAACATCGTGAAGGAACTCTCCAACCCCAGCGCCAACACCAACGACATCCCGCCCTCGCAAGATCTGCGCGACTCACTGGCTGCCTTCTTCCATCGCAAGATCGCTGACATCCACGACAGCTTCAACTCCTTGTCCGCCCCAACTGCAACTGACCCCACCCCGAACACCACCCGCACCAACCAGCTGACCTTCTGGTCCCACGTCAACGACGAAGAGACACGCAAGGTCATGAACTCCATCCACTCAGGATCTCCGTCAGACCCCCGCCCACACCACGTTTACAACAAAGCGGACGCAACCATCGCACCCCAACTAGGGAAGGTCATCAGCATCTCCTTCGACACAGCGACATTTTCGGAAGCTGGAAGCATTCCGAAATCAACACCCTCCTCAAGAAACCCAAGGCGGACCCCAAAGACCTCAAGAACTTCCGGCCCATCTCCCTGCTCCCCTTCCCGGCGAAGGTCATCGAGAAAATCACCAACATACAGCTAACCCGCCACCTCGAGGACAACAACATCCTAGACCCATCCCAGTCCAGATTCAGATGCAACCACAGCACCGAGACTGCCCTGATCGCCGCCACAGACGACATCAGACGCCAACTAGACAATGGCGAAACCTCAGCCCTCATCCTCCTGGGCCTGTCAGCTGTGTCCGACACAGTCTGCCACCGCACACTAAGAACATGCCTCCAAGAAGCCGGAATCCAGAAGAAGGCCCTTGACTGGACCACGTCTTTCCTCTCCGGCAGAACCCAGAGAGTCCGCCTCCCCTCCTTCCGATCCGAAGCCACCAACATCATCTGCGGCATTCCCCAGGGATCATCCCTCAGCCTGACCCTGTTCAACGTCTACATGGCCCCTCTCGCACAAGTGGCCCGCCAGTACGACCTGAACATCATCTCCTACGCCGACGATACCCAGCTCATCCTATCCCTCACCAAGGACCCGCACACCGCCAAAACAAACCTCTACGAGGGAATGAAGGCCATCGCCGAGTGAATGAGGAGCAGCCGTCTGAAACTGAACTCGGACAAGACAAAGGTCCTCATCTTTGGCCACATCCCCTCTGCGTGGGACGACTCCTGGTGGCCGACCACACTGGGAACAGCTCCAACACCCACGAACCACGCACGCAACCTAGGATTCATCCGCGACTCCTCCCTCTCCATGTCTAAGCAGGTCAACACCATCTCCTTCTCCTGCTACAACACCCTCCGCATGCTTTGCAGGATCTACAAGCGGATCCCAACCGAAACAAGAAGAACAGTGACCCAAGCCCTCGTCGGCAGCAGGCTGGACTACGGCAACGCACTCTACGCAGGAATCCCGGCCAAGCACCTGCAACGACTAAAACGCATCCAAAACGCCTCCGCCCGATTGATCCTCAACATCCCCCGCCGCACCCACATCACCTCCCACCTAAGAGACCTGCACTGGCTCCCCGTCAGGAAGAGGATCACCTTCAAGCTCCTCACCCACGCACACAAAGCACTCCACAACACCGGATCAGCCTACCTGAACAACAGACTCAACTTCTACCCCCCCGCCCGTCAGCTCCGCTCTGCCAGCCTCGCCCTTGCCGTCGCCCCGCGCACCCAACGTACTACCTCCGGTGGCAGATCCTTCTCCTTCCTCGCCGCCAAGACCTGGAACACCCTCCCCACCCGTCTGCGGCAGACCCAAGACATGCTCACCTTCAGAAGGCTCCTCAAGACCTGGCTCTTCGAGCAGTAGCAGCACCCCACCCCCCCTCAGCGCTTTGAGACCCTCACGGGTAAGTAGCGCGCTTTACAAGTTCCTTGATTGATTGATTGATATCGACAAAAAAAGTGTGATTTTGCCTGCAAGTCGACAGTGGGTTTTGCCTGGAAAGGAAATACACTACTCTTTACAAATAAACACAGTTTCCTTTCAAGTCTCAAAAACAGGATGGTCGTTAGCAGCCAAGATAATGGAGAGCTGTTGCTTGGTCATAAAGAGTGTTTAAAAGAACGTACTGTCGGTTCTGCCATAGTGAGAGTCGTTTATGGTGAATGCGCCATCTGTGTCAACAAGCATTAAAGGGAGCATGCATACAAACTTCCTTACTCTTCTGTTCAAAACAAAGTGTGGGGGGCTCCTGTCATAGAAAATGTAAGGGGGAAGCATGGAGCCAGCGCAGTGAATGGCACTATGCAATGTAAACACTCTGGGGCAGATTTACAAGGACTGGCGCATCCATGCATATTAGCAGGGATGCACCAGTAAAGATGTGACACGTAGAAATACCCTTGCGCCACCACAGATGCGTCGCATTTACAATGCGATGCACCATGGCGCAAGGATAGTCGGATGCGTGTCGTATCTCATGTCGTAAGGGCAGAGCATTGCTGGAGTTATGTCGCAAGCGTGACGCAACTCCAGCAATGCTCAGGGACGGCCTATACCTATTGTGCTGCATCACCCCTTATGCCTATTACAAGCAGGCATTAGCTTTTGACGCAGCAGGGACGTAAAAGTGACTCACTTTTATGGGTCTTCCGTGCGACAGAACGCCCACCTTGCATACATTATACTTGACGCAGGTATAATGTAGCACAGGGCTTTACAACGTGACGCATCTCACTAGTTGTGTCACATTGTAAATATGTCACATAACGGCGATTTGTTTTACGAAGCTGCTGCGTCACAGAAGTGACGCAACAGTGCTGTAAAGATGTCACAAGGGGCTTGTAAATCTGCCCCTAAGATGTCAAGAGGAGCTCACTTCTCTACCTCGCTGCTGATGGCAGACTTACCAAAACAGAGCCATGATTCACCTGCAATGAACGAGACACAGCAAGGAAAGCTGTCACCTCCTCCTGACAGGAGATTGCTTTGGAGTTTAGAAAAACATAAGCATTACAACATAAATCTGAATATAAGAGCATATAATGCATCAGGTTTAGAGACTAAACACGTGCAGTTGCACGGAACATCTAGGTAATGCACATCTGCACTTCTTTTAAATTCAGAAAAAGTTTTATTAAAAGAATTAAGGTGTCAATATACAATATGTAAGATTAACCACATATTACATTACACATTTACTCCAAAAGAAATACATGAATTGGATTAATGAAAGGAAAAATTGAAAACAAAATGGTAAAAAGGAAATATAGTAAATATTGAAGTAAAAAACGGAGGAACATTAGGGGGTTCATGGTGGTTTAACCCGTTCGACGCTTGTGACGGAGCGGTTCCGTCACGTGCGTCGGTTGCGCTGTGCGCATGACGGAACCGCTCCGTCATGGCCCCGCCCGCGCACGGAATCTTCAGCGCGGCGCGGAAATCCGCGCCGCGCTGAAGGGGTTAAGCACTTCTTGTTGAGAGGGTTGCAACAGGGAAAGGTTTTGGGCACTTGCATCAATGTACAGTGTAACAGGTGACCATTTTTTTAAACGTTTTGTAGCCATATGTATAGGATAGACAAAGGAGGTATCTAACCTATGATTATGGCATATAGCATAACACCAAGCCTTATAAGAGATTTTAGTGAAATCTTTCCAATTCTTAGTAATTTGCTGAAAGGCAACCGCTAATAACAAATCAATAATTTTGACATTGAATGTAAAATTGTTCCAAATAGGTGAAAGACTTCGCAATGAAAAAGAAAAGTTAGTACCAAAAATTGAATTAATTTGAGACCATACACATTTCCAAAAACTGTGCACATAAACGAGCAAGAAAATAACATATGAAACAAATCAGCATTTGGGGATGAGCATGTCCAACAAGTATCTAGTACAGTAGAAAACCGTTTACTTAAAATATTTGGGAATAGTAGTAGTAGTAGTAATACTTTATTCGATAAAAAAAAATCATCATAAAAGTGTACAATTTTTACAATACAGTAAAAAATAGAAACAGGAACCCACCAATCCTTAAATACAAAGAACAACACATGCTTCACTTTTACTAATTTAGTAAAAAGTACATAAAAACACTGTCAGATATCATGGGGACTTCCTACCAGGTGCCTTCTAGCGATTAGGTGGGATGAGGGAGGGCCTTGATACGCCTCATGCGTGACAACCATGCACTGCCCAAGTATTTAGCTACTCCGCACACCATGGCAGTGGAGGTCGTGTCGGTGCAAAGAACCCGCAGGGCCATTTTGTGACATCTGAGGCCCGGCCCCTTGCATAGTGGCTTTAACCATGTCCTCCTGGCTACCCTGTATGCTGGACAGACAAAGAAGAAATGCGCCACGGACTCATTAGGGGCTGCACAACCTGGGCAAGGTTTCAATGAGCCACCCTGGTTATTCCACCCAGAGGTGAAATCATTCACCGGGAGAATCCCGAACCTAACCTTTAGGTAGAGTTATCTATCCAGGGGTTTCTCTATAAAGTCCAAAAACGGTTCAAGTTTCCTTGTCCATTTGAACATCAAGAACCGCTCAGTTAGAGGGCCCCCTACACCTCTACATAAGGTCTCCTTCTGGACCCATTCCCAATACAGCCGCTTAATCACTAGCTTGGGCGGTGGTGTTTGGCTCTTCCATGATTCGCTCAAACCCAATAGCACAACCAACTGCCTCAGATTGCTCAACCACTTAATCTTATTACCTGTATTAAGCAAAATAAGTTTGTCTAAAGCAGCTGCATAATTTTGAAGCTCCCGGGTCCTTCGCAAACGAACCCAAAAGAGTAGTGGGCGCAGGCGCACTAGGTCTTTAAAAGGGTGCCTGCCCAAGTCTAACCGTAATGGGATTAACGGAGTAGAAGCAGGAAGGGCTACCAGATCTCTCAAGAACTTATTTTCGGACGTGACTAGCTATGGTGTATTCTCGAACCCCCATAGTTCAGAGCCGTATAGGGCGGACGGTAATACTTGGCCCTCATAAATTGCGAGAGTCGGTGCCACAGGTTTACTCGTGGACTCCCGATGTTCTCTCAGGACCGCCCCTGAGACTCTTTTATAGTTTAGTAACATTTTGGCCAAGTGGTCTTTCCAACTCATCCGACTATTAACCCTAACACCCAAATAATCGAAGGAATCTACCAACTCCAAAGGCTCACCATTGAGGAAGAGATTATTCCTAAATCTATTAGAGGGTGATAAGGCCATAAGCTTTGTTTTAGAGGTATTGATGGTGAGACCTCTGTCGGTACAGAACGCACTAAAACGGTTCAGGAGCTTTTGGAGGCCTGTGGGGGTTTTAGAGATCAAAATGGTATCATCCGCAAAGAGTAGGGTAGGAGTTTTTTCCCCTGCCAGGGATGGCGCATCAGCCGGATCCTCTCTCAGATGGTCCACCACTCCATTCACAAAGAGAGAAAACAGCGTCGGTGCCATAACACATCCCTGGCATACTCCCCTCCTCACGGGTACCCTCTCTGTCAGTTGTCCTTGGGTACCCCATCTGATCCTCGCATAATTCCCCTCGTGGAGTTTCACAATAAAACCCAAAAGTGGTCCTGGGATGCCCATCTTCTCTAAGACTTCCCACAGCCTTGCACGGGGGACCAGGTCGAACGCCATCCTGAGGTCTATGAAAGCCAGGTATAGACTACCTTTATTGATGGTTACTGACTTCCAATAGATCGCAAAGAAGCGGAAGACCTGGTCCATCATGCCCACCTTTTGTCGGAACCCAGCTTGGAAGTGAGAAAGAACGTGCTCCTCTTCCATCCAGACACCTACCCTCATGATAATGACCCTGCCAACCACCTTCTGGATCACGTCAATCAGACTGATCGGTCTGTTGTTGGCAGGGTCATCTCTGGCACCCTTCTTGAACACAGTTATCACCTCTGCTCCCTTCCACGAGTCTGGCATGGGAAATCCCTTAGAAATCAGATTCATTATTTGGGCAATAAGTTTAGCCCATGCTACGGGTTCTTCCAAAAGGAGATCCCCTGGTATCCCATCAGGGCCAGCAGCCTTCTTCGGGGTCAAGTGTCTAATGGCCAACAGCACCTCGGAAGCCAAAAAAGGTTCTTCAAACATCAATAAAGAAGGAGCCCTGCTAACTGGATCAGGGGGAGGAGAGCGGACCGCTTCTATCCCACCATATAATGCAGAAAAATGGCAATACCATTGTTGGCTTGTTATATGATTACCTATTGGTGGCCTGTTACGCTGCCTAGCCTTATTAATCAATTCCCAGAACAACGATGAGTTCTTCCTTTTAGAAGCACATTTAAGATCCTGCCAGTATTGTTCCTCCCACTCTCGTTTGGCCAGCACCAGTGCCTTTGCAGAATCCTTCCTGGCTGCTCTAACTAGGGGTTGACTCTTTTTACGCAGGGCGACTGTTATCTCTTTCCTTTTTGCCTTGAACTGGTCTGAGTACCAAGGGTTGCTGGTTTTGGGCGTTTTTTTTTCCAAACTACCGTTTTTGCCCTGGATTAAAAAGTATTTCCCTACTTCCTCTATTGTATTTTTGTAAGCCAGTGCGAATGGTGATCCCTGGCCACTACCTGTTCCCAAATCGAGATCCGTCAACTCTATGGTCAGATCTGCTACATGCGCCCTAATCCTTGCCAAATTGTCAACCTGGGAATGAACCTTGTCCCATTTCAGCCTACGATTACCATTGTATGGGACAACCTCATTGGTTGTCCTCAGGGGGGCATTCTTCTCACAGCCTTTTCGTTTACCCCACCTTAACTCCATACATAGGGGGTTGTGATCACTATCCTGCGAGGGTACCACCTCCATATCTATTAGATCACACCACAGTGTGACATCCAATAGAATATAATCAATTCTAGACGGACCGCTAAGCCTATTAAAGGTCATCGCTCCAGCGCGGTCAGAGGAAGTCCTGCCATTTAGTGCTCTTAGATTATGTTCCGCTGTAAGGGCATTGATCTGAATTACCTTTGATGACCATTTTTTGATTGGGGCTAGTGTCAGGGCCGGGATGGACCATCTAGAGTCCTCCTCCTCAATACCCAAAGGGTCATCCCCACTAAGGGGTTCAAATGTACAATTAAAGTCCCCACCCACAATAATTTTGGAGGTTGGGGGGCAGTTAGCTATTGCCTGTTCTAAAGTTGTTACTGTACTTGAAGTTGTATCCCCCGGGGTCCCTCTAGAATAGATATTGAATAAATCTATCCTGCTGCCCTTTTTTTGTCCACGAATGAGAGGTGTTGAATGTCCCAACTCCCTGAGTCATGGGTAGAAACATCCCAGTTCAATTCAAATTTTTACCCAGACATGTAAACCCCCTGCTGGTCTGCCCTTACCACAACCTTGAGCGGGCAGGAAGAAGGTTGCGTAACCGGATTTGTGTACTGGAAGCAAACTCCAAGTTTCTTGGAACATACATACATCGAACTTCTCGATGAAGGCATTCCATTCTGGGAGAACCATCTTTTTTTGCAATCCAGCCACATTCCAAGATACCAAGTGGATAGCCTCATTGCCTGTTGCAAACGAATCAGGAATAACCCCCTTGTTCCCACCCAGCACACATGGGATAGGATCGTTAGTAGATTCTGATTGGCATATTGATTTTGGCGGTAGACAGCCTTCGACACTACAGCCCGAGGATAGAGGTTGAGTGGTGGTTGCGGTCCCGCCAATATCAAATCTATTGGGTATCGTTGGAACCTTGATCCCAATATCAGAACTAATGGCCTCTATATGAATCTCACAATCACTGCTCTCTGGGCTAGCGGCGACTGTACGGCCCCCCATGCCCAGCGTTGCCTGTAATCTTCAATCGCAGTCATCCATGCCGGTGCACACATCAAACCTGTTCACTACCTCTAAGGGAGTAAGGGGTCTCAGATGGTCCATTCTCCTGTTGGAGTTTCTGTTAAGTCTAGGGGGTACGATGTTCCACCTAGAGGTATCAACAGCAGGGGCTGTGTAGGGGCCGAGTGCCAATTGCCTAGTAATGGGTGCTGTTGGGAAGTTTGTATAAATTGGAGCCTGTTTATTAATATGGGATAAAGGGAACACCAGGGATCTAGGATAGCAATAAGTCAAGGCACGGGGGTGATACAGTTGTTACCACTTCCCGTAGGCCAGTTCAGTATGTAATCAACTGCACGTGGGTCTCTAAAATTTACTACAACTATATCTCCCTCGATGTCTTTACTTCTACCACCCAACCAGGGGAGACGCCTAACGTGCATTATCTCACCATTGATGTTCTTTGCGATTGGTCTATGTATACTGAGCCAATGCATAATTTTGTTTTTCAGCTGGGTAAACCCTTCTTTTTTGTTATCTACCAGTGTTGGCACCCCCGTCAAAACAACCACAAGGGGCACAGCTTCTGGGGGTAGTTCTACTTGCGGCCCATTGGTCACTAAAGCCTTGTTGTAACTATTACTTCCCCACTCTTCCCACTTGTTCCCTTTGGGTGCCTTTGCTCTTCCCCCCAAGAGGTCACTAGCTGGATTCCCGACCGAAGTGTTTACAATCTTAGGGGGCAATAACCTTTGATGGTTAAGAGCTATCTGATTAGTGGGCTGGGGTGTAGCTTTAATGAATTGGGGTGTGACTTTGGGTGCGTCAATAGTAGGTAGTGGGTCAATGGGGGTGGGGGGGGCAGCCACATTCACCTGAGCCGTGACCGGATCGACCTTCCTGCTTATAACGGATTCTATATCCGCAAGTCTTTTCTCCACTCTCTTTAAACTCTCAATAATGGGTAAGATGAGAGACTTAATCAAATGGCCCAGATTGTCATGTTGAGCAACAGAGGGGGCTGCCAATAGCAGCGGTTCAGCGGGGGTAGAAAGTAACTCGATGATGTTCTCATCCGGTTCTTGGCTTACAAATGGAGAAGGGAGTGCAGAATTGGGCATGATTGCTGATACAACCACTTTCCCCAGTACAGTACTAGCAGCCGACTTTGAATGCTTCCCAAAATCAGAGTGGCTAATCTTAGATTTAACCAGCCCCCCCACCCTTACGTCTTCTTTTACTTGGTGGTGGGCCATGAATCTTAACCACTTCAGATTTCTTCGGATTCTTCTTAGCCGGTTTACCACAGATAGGGGTGTGTGTATTTGAGACAACGGGTATACTTTTAAAACTGTGAAGGGGAGTATCACTGATATCCTGGTCAATAGGGGCACAATGTGTAGGAGTGAAATCCCATAACAAAAATGGAACACTCTCCTGCGAAGGAAGATCATCATTATCATTAGGTCTACCTCCGTCCCAGGGAAGTGCCTGGAGTGTAGAGACTTCGGGAGCCCTGAGTTTTAAATTTTCAACTGAGCGGCGACGCTCTGTCCTGCGTTCGGCCAGTATTTTTCCCCTGACCTCATCCGGCTGGACCCTTATAAAATATTTGTCAAGAGAACCATTTATCAAAGCCCCCGGCTTTTCATGAGTTGCTTTATTGGGGCTCTGGGCCATAACAGCAATTATATCGGCGAGTACAGAGGACACAGAAAAATAAATAACAATTTAATGACCGGGCTCTGCCCGGCCTCACTCGGGCTCTGAGGGCCTAAGAGGGCCCACCCTTTGCCCGGGCTTCGCCCCGGTCTGTGCCCCGCTCGCGTCCCACTCGCGCGGATATGGGCGTGCCTTAAATAATCAGGGGAGGAGTCAGGAAGAGGGACCAGGTGCTGGCGATGGTGTTAGCGCAAAGCGCCCCGGTCCTCGCAGTCCTGAAGATAAAAATCCCAAAGTCCGTGGCACACGTTCGTGTGTTCAAAACCCAACAGCTCCACACATCGCCTCAGGGGAGTCTGGAAACCAGCAGCAAAGAACCGAGCCTGCGAGCGGCTCCCGCGAAGCGGGGGCCGCGAGGCGTAATGTACCTTTGGGGGGAGGAGTCAGGAAGAGGACCCCAGGTGCTGGCGATGGTGTTAGCGCAAAGCGCCCTGGTCCTCGCAGTCCTGAAGATAAAAATCCCAAAGTCCGTGGCACACGTTCATGTGTTCAAAACCCAACAGCTCCACACATCGCCTCAGGGGAGTCTGGAAACCAGCAGCAAAGAACCGAGCCTGCGAGCGGCACCCCGGGAATAGTAAAAGTCTATTATATATAAAAAACAATGTTTGCGTTGTATTAGCTACGCTAAAAGATCTTCGTATCTTAGTCCAAATGTTGCTCCAGAAAGACAATGTCCAAGATGTTTTAAAATCATGTTCCCATGCAATTTCTATTTTAGATTTTTGTCTAATAGTGTCAGTACATCGTAAATAATTATAAATAGTGGATGCGTTGGGCAAGGTGCGCAGCAGGGTGTGGAGGTGTTCAGATGAATCGGGAGTATGAACATTAACAGGTGTAGTGGTATCTAACAGAGTCCTTTTAAGGAGGTTATATTTAGAGTTAAAGGAGGCAGGCAAGCCAAATAATTGACTAAGTTTAGGAAAGGGTATAAATTCTGATTGTGAAAATAGTTGATAAACCCAAATTAAACCCTTTTGCCTCCAGGTCTTCCAGTAGAAAGGTTTATTATGTATTAACAGGGTTTTATTATGCCAACTTGTTGAGCTGAGGAAGGAATCAAGAGTCCCATGAATTAAAGGAGGATTTGACCCAAGGAGTGTAGAAGTAAGTTTGATTATAGGAGTGGAGAGGGATTGTGGTTTACAAGAGAAAGAAAGATACTCTTGAAAGGAGAAAGGAGATAGAAATAAGCGTTCAACTGAGGTCCATAAAGGACAATCTTCTGTGGAGTCAAGCAGCCAATATGAAGCTTGACGTAAAAGGAATGCTTTTTGATAGGCGGAAAAATTAGGAAAATTGACTCCTCCTGCTTTAGGGCAAGTTAACTTTGATATAGATATACGAGATCTCTTATTACTCCACAAAAAGGAGGAGAGGATGGAATTAACTTTTTAAAATAATTTAGCAGAAATAGGGACTGGGATGTTGGAGATAGTGTATAATACTATGGGGGAGAGCATAATTTTTATAGTGTCTAGGCGACCCCACCAAGCTAAGTAAAGAGGATGCCATTTAGAAATTAACTCTGAAATCTTTTTAATACATTTATTCATGCATAAAGCTACTGTGTCAGGAATTAAAGGAGTAAAGTGTAACCCTATATATTTAATATGGTTAGGGCTCCACGTGAAGTTAGAAGGGGTAAAGTCCACTTTGAAAGTGTACTTGGTTAGGGGCAAACTCTCGCACTTGTCACTCTTTAATTTGTAACCAGAAATGGAGGAAAAGGATTGCACCTCTGCTAGAAAAGCAGGAATCGAATCATTTGGTCGTGACATAAAAAGCAAGTTATCATCAGCATAAGCTGCAAGTTTAATGTGAGAAGATGGTGTTTCAAAGCCATGTATATGTGGATTCTGACATATTTTAGAAAGAAAAGGTGCCAGAGCCAAGTTGAAAAGAAAAGGGGACAGGGGGGAAACCGTGACGTACTCCTCTGCCTAAATAAATAAATGGAGAGATTAGGCCATTAGCGCAAACAGCAGCGCGAGGATTGGAGTAGAGGAGAGAGATTAGGGAAATAAATTTAGGGCCAAAACCAAACCATCTAAGGGTAAAAAATAGGTAAGGCCATTCAACTCTATCAAACGCTTTTCCCGCGTCTAATGCTATTGCTGCAAGGGGATGTTTTAGATGGGAGGATTTTGATAAAATGTCTAAAAAGAGTTGTGTGTTATCTGTTATAAGTCGTCCTTTCACAAATCCGGATTGCTCTTTGCCTAATAGATTTAGTAAATAGGAATCTAAACAAAGAGCTAGTGCTTTGGAAAAAAAATTGTAATCGATGTTAACAAGGGAGATGGGTCTGTAGTTTTTACAGTACTTTAAATCCTTACCCTGCTTAGGAATGAGGCAAATGTGCGCCTCTCAAAAAGAGCCAATGGAACTATTCATGGAACAAAAAGAGTTTAACAGGGAGTGTAGTTTGGGCAGTAATAATTTGGAAAAATGAAGAAAGAATTTAACGGTGAAACCGTCTGGTCCTGGTGCTTTATCTTTTTTAAGGTGTTGTAGAGCATCCAGGAGTTACTGTTGTGTTAGATCCAATTCTAAGGAGGATAAATCAGGAGGGGAGTGTTGGGGTTTTTGAATGATGGAAAAAAATTGTGACAACAAATGATCTGTGGAGTGCGTTTCGGGAGTATATAATGACTTGTAAAAAAGAGAAATTTCATTCAATATTTCTGCGTCCTTAAATTTTAAAACAGAATGCTCATCATAGATAGACTCAATGTTTAGTTTGTTATGCCTAATTTTCAAATAATTAGCCCAAATTTTCCCTGCTTTATTTTTACCTCCATAGAATTTCGCACTAGATTTTAATAGGAACAATGAGGCATTATCTGTTGACTCCTTGTTAAATTGAAGTTGAGCTTTTAAGAGAGCTGATAGACAATCTTTCGAGTTAGAGGAATAGTACGAGTTCTCCAGTCTCTTTATGTCTTGAAAGAGACTATTGATATGCTTACGCGCAATTTTATGCTTCTTGGCAACATAACCTATTATGAAGTCTCTTGCTGAGGCCTTAAAGGCGTCCCAGATAGTCGATATGGATAGAGAGTCATTTTGGTTTAACAAAACATATTCATTGAAAAAAGTGGTGAAGGAAGAGGTAAATGCTGGATCCAAAAGAAGAGTATTATTGAAACGCCATCTTCTAGGAGCATTTACCTTAGGTAATATATCAAGGCCAATTGAAATAGGGGCATGTTCCGATAATAGAATAAGACCAATTTCTGCATTTATAAGGGCTTGTGACATATTATGGGATACAAAAAAGTAATCAATTCGTGATTGGGTATGGTGCACGGGGGAATAAAAAGTATATTCCCTAGTAGTGGGAAAGAGGAAAAGAGAGAAAACTTATAGAAGAGGTGAAAGAAAGTCAAGTAATATGCATAGAAGGTCCCGAAAAGTCCATATGATCTGTCTTGTCTTGAACGTTGAATGTTAAGCACAGTGCCCTCTGGCATATGGAGTAGTTTGGGAAGGAAGGACTTAAAGAAAGTGAGGGAGTCCGTACCTTCACCCCTTCCATCAGTCCATAAATACGTAAATTATTTCTTCTGTTGCGGTTTTCAAGGTCTTCAACCTGCCTTTGGAGTACTGAAACTTGAGATTGAAGATGAGTAACGTTCTTAGTGGTATCCCCGATTGAGGAGACGTTTTGCTCTACTACTGTAAGTGTTGCATCAAGTTGAGACCAGTTATCTGTAAGGAGTTGTAGTTTGGTGTTGGTTTCCTCAACAAAGGGTCGAAGGGCCCTTATTTCTTGTAACAACAACTCCTTTTTCAGATGCTTCATAGTGGATTTCCCTGGTGGTGCTGGAGCAGGATCCATTGTTGTCTTGTGGCCCTCGGGCGAGGATAACTCTCAATGTTCCAGTTTGGAAAGTTCACTGAAAAGTTTTGAATTTTTGATAAAGATATGCTTTGGCTTAGAAGAAATAGAAAGAGTCCCTCTCAATCTGCCCATGAACCTTGAAGCTGGGTGTAGAAGAGGATCCTAGGAAGAAATCCGTGGTTTCTGAGAGTAACAGGCAGTAGGCTGAAGAGCAAACTTATCCAGAAAGGAATGTGGGTCGTGAGAAGAAAACACGGACGGAACTGTGCACAATATGTTGGTACTGCGTCAACAATCACCTAAAAAGCTTCATCTGTGATTAAGTTGAAGCCTCCTGACCGTAAAGACCAATGCAGTGAGATGGGAGCTGATAAAGTAAAATGGCCATTGGAATTTCCTCATTTCGTAATGGTAGAACACAAGTATTTCTAGAAAGGAGTAACAAAGTCATTGTTCATAAGAAAGGCTGAGGTGCATGTAGAAAAGAACCGATACTGCCGCGAGTGAGGAAAGCTTATGTGGCTCGGTCCGTAATTCAAAATGGTGGCCCCGATATTGCGGCATCACGGAGAAGAATTTACCTTGAGACGGAGCCCTTCTGGTGCAGTAAAAGGAGGTGAATAAGGTCTCATCCTGTGCGCAGACCTTCCAAGACTCCTTCGTCCGAGTAGCTTCACCGCCATGTTCCTCGGGCGCCAAGCCACACCCCCAGCACATCTGCACTTCTATTCCAGGTTATTTGGTAATTAAGCACTAAAGGTAGGTTACCGAAACACCTGCATAACTACATTCATTACTGTAAAACGAAATCAGCAAGATTCGGATTTCCACAGAGGATTTACCCTGTCCTGCTGACCAATCAATCTAATCAGTGTCCCCAAGGTATGTGAAAAAGCAGGGTCACACACACCCTGCGGAATTCAGTGGGGGGAACCTTGCTTGGTACCCCACACCTGGGTTGAGCAAGGCAGCTGCCCTCCATTGTGCTATGCAGCTGTAAGTAACCCTCACACTGTACCTAAGGTCCGGAGTCAGCGGAATGATCAAAAGCAAGTCACATAATGAGGCTGCAACAAAGACACAAGCATCCTAAAGAAAAAAAGAGTGCACCAAAAAAACATAAATTAAACAAAACAGAAGGGGCACATGTAGCAGGAGCAGCCGTCATGGGAGGGCACAAAACACCCAAAAAGGGCCAAATGTAAACATTCACCAACAACAGCAAAGGAATTTCAAAAGCCAGAGGAAACAACCAATGACAAGCACTGAACGTGTTCAAAGCCCATAGAATGTACACTGCATGTCTCGAAGACTGTGCATGTGTGCTGCCTAGGCTCATCTTAGGCATCTAATGCCGAAACGCATCTATCTGGTGATTAAATGGAATTTGAAGTGACCCATAGAGTGCTCTGTTTTTCTTATCTGGAATTTTGTTTGAACATTAAACTATGGGGGATATTCTCAAGAACGTGTGATAACCATCCCAAAAGATACTTAACGCAACCCTCAACATCGCAGTCCATAGCGGGAAATTTATGCCGTGTTAACCAGGTATTCACAACACGGCGGTACCAGGCGATAGTCACCAGATAATACGTCAACTGTCCGCGTTAAAATCAACACCACGCCGCCAAAATGCGAAACGCAAATGCAAAAAAAGCTGCATTGAGGCCAATCACGGTACAAAAAGCACCGAAAACCAGCGACCGGCCTGCAAATCCCACGCGTCTGGTGGGAAAATGCAACTAAAAGCAGAGTAAACAAATGGTGAGATGACAACCTGCGAGCACAACCCCACAGCTGTGACGCAGAACAAATGACCATTGTCCAAATCAGATAGGCATTTCCCCACAAACAGCCACAATGCACACAGACATGCATTCAGTATGTAACCTGCGCCAATGCGGAAACAAACATGGTACACACTGTGAACCCGCATCTCCCCCTCACATTGCAGAGGGACAAATAACATCCCCTGCACACCGATGTGCCATGTCCATGACCAAACAAGAATGAAAGCACGGACTAATGTAGGGGGAGTGACCCCTTATGTACATGCTGCCCATGTCGTGGGACTTGAGTCACAGGGTGCATCCCTGCATCATGGTGGCACACATCAGAGCACAAAAGAATCCCTGTTGTCACCTGTAGGCCATGAATGACAGCCAAAATGGAATGATTTGGGACACGTGAAATGCTGAAGAGTGGGATACCGTAACAACTGTGACACACAGAACTGGCAGTTAGAGTACATGACACCATAAACAGCATCACTGCACAGAGGTGACACACCAACCATCCATCAACAAATCCCTCAATTGACAGCACAACAGGTCGCACCCACACTTGTCTGAGTGAACTGCCTATACAGATGAGTGACATGCACGCAGGGAATGTGTATTGGAATGATTTTATTAGCACATGCAGTGCCTGTGGCAGTCAACGTACTGTGCCATTACTGCGAAGGACCCACACAATGTGACGTCAACCAGAGAAGAAATTGTCAATGATGTAGTCCCTACGGGCTATTCCTGCTGCGGCTGCAGTGGGGTGTGGTCCACCTGCCTCATCTTCATAATCATCGTCCGGTGCATCTGGCACTCGTATCCATGGGGCTTTGCTGCGTACACATATGTTGTGCAACACACAACATGAAACGATCATCTTGCACACAAGGTCTGGGCTGTACAGGAGCTTACCACCTGTGACGTCCAGGAACCTGAAACGTGACTTCAACACGCCAAATGTGCGTTCCACGATGCCCCTGGTACGTTTGTGGGCCAAATTGTACTGCCTCTGGGGCTGTGTGTTCGGGGCTCAGAAGGGTGTCATCATCCAAGCGCAGAGTGCATATCCTTGGTCGCCTGTGACTGTGCAGAGAGACATGAATCACAACTACATACTGCATGATGTGTTGGCAGGCTCACTGGTTCATTGGTGTGTCATATGTGTGACTTAGTCATTCCTGTATGACATGTACTGCGTGTTGCAATTGAGCTGCATCACTGTGTACTACGTAGCCTAACTGCTGCACATCCTCCCCAGCACAATCACTAGTGTGCGCAGCGCGATTACAAGACATGCACCCCTATGGCACACCATTGACATGCCTGTCTGCACATGTCTACAAGACAGAGTACGACACAGTGATGATGCTGCGCAGAACAGAATGTAGCCGGCCACGTGTGTGTAGGCCCATTGCAAGGACAGTGCTGACACAGATGTAGAGCACCTGGCTGGCTGAACTCGACCTGCTGTTGAGGGTACATCTTTGGCTCTTGCTGCGCTAATAGCGACACACAACAGTTGGCATGTGAGATCCCTGACCCCGAGTGGGCATGCCGTCCCCCATGTACCCCTTTGGCCAACCATGCACACCGGGGACATGCCACATAGCAACATTGTCGATTGCGTGACGGGTGGCGCAGACACTACGACAGAGACACACGCATCAGCCACATCCTTGGCAAGGCCCACACTGAAACACACCCAGATCCACATGTGGAGAAGCCACACCCCTACATAGTTCTTTCGTACGCCTGTCCACCCCGCTTACACTCACATGAAGATACAACACAGTTACATGTCCCAGGCCTACACCACTGCCTGCAGTGACATGGTTGCGCACGCTGTACACAGCACAATGTACTGTGGAATGGCCCCGGTCCCACATGCATATATAATGGCCACACGGACACACTGAGTGAGTTTCTGGGACTGGCTACGGGCACGTGCGCCCGGCCCGTTTTATTCCCAGGGTCACATCTCCAGTGACGCCTGTGCTGGATGGGTGTTGGGTAGTGTAAGCCACCACTCAGGGGTTGGGTGGTGCTGGCAAAAACCACAACAGTGAGCAGACAATCAGCAGTACAAGGTACTGACATCATGGGTCCCTGACTTAAGCAGCACAGAGTTTGTGGCCCCGGATGCACAGCGGCCGGCACAGGCACACCGCCACAGGACGGTGACTTGCAGTGTACTGAGGTAGGGCCACGCGAGCTGAGCGTGTACTCTTTGATGTCCAAGGGGAATGGCACGGAGGGTTGTGGGGGACAGTGGAAGGTGTCCCTCCAGGGCATGATGCAGAGGGCAGAAGCAAGCAGGAACAGTCAAATTGAGGAGTTGAATGCTACAGACTCCACTTTTCCACCTTGTCAGTATCAGCTACATGTAGAGGAAGTAAACCTCCAGCCCATTGCCCCAGATGCCACAAACGTACAGACAGATATTGACCATGAAATTCAGGGCACACACTCAGGGGCAACAGAGCTGGAAGGGGATGCAGTATGCGATGAGGCCTGTACAATGACATGGACTCTACCATGTACAGGGCATGACTCAGTTCCAAATGTGTGACCTACCAGTCCGCTGTGTATGCCGGTGGCATACATCAACGATAAAGGAGTACTGCGGGCCTGTATCGCAGAGGCTGTGATAGTCTGAGGAGGCTGCCAAGGTCACGGGCCTTGGGCATGGAGCTTGCATCGGCACGTGGTGGGCCCTCTTCGACACACGTCTGTGTTGGCAGGTGGGCATTGAAGCCTGGGTGTGCAGGGGCGGGCAAGACTGGTTCGAGAACCAGCTGCCTGGGGTATATCAGGCCCACAGGATCGCAGGCAACACTACTCACGGCGACGGTGTCAGCTTTGTGGCGGGGTGAGAGGCGCCACCCTGGCAGAGCCGTTGGGCATTTCAGAAGAGGACCACGCCCAGAGCTACGTGCTTTTTATTCACACCCCTACGCTGGCCTGGCATATGCCGGCCAGCCCACTCTGCTCACGCTTACAGGGGGATGTAACAAGCTACATTTCCGCGATCTTCCCCACTGGCTGGGGTGACATGGTTGCGTCGACATGGATATGTGTGTGGTCTGCATACTACAGTCTGTCCAGCACATCCACGCCACACTTGGCATTGTGAACATGCTTATTAATGGGTCACTTGCCTCCTTCGCACATGCCTGGTTCACACCTCTCCCCACAATCTGCTATTGTGTGGCTGAGGTGCCATGCCGTTGATGGCTCATGTACATGGCTATCCCAGGTTACCACAGTAGATTGTACTGTTGTGTCTGGTAGGTGGGCATGTTGTTTGGCATGTTGTATGTGAGTTTGTAACATGTGCATTCCCAGAGTTGTGAGTTGCATGATTGTGGAGTTGAGGTGTGTGTTGTGTTCATTTGGTACTTACCAACGAGCAGAGCATTTCCGTAGGTGCCATCCTGGAAGCACCGGTTGATGATGGACTGTCAGAAGATGAAGGAATCATGCACACTGCCTGGGTAGTTGGCGACGACATTGGTGAAGAGTCCCCGGTGGTCCACTATTGCCTGCACATTGATGGAATGCGTGTGCTTTCTGTTGCAGTAGTTGTGTGCAGTGTCGGCAGGGGGCACAAGTAGGACATATGTGCAGTCAATTGCCCCCAACACGTGCGGGAATGGAGCTATGGCGTAGAAGCCTTGCTTGGTCTTCAGCTGTTCCTGGGCAGTGTGAGGGAAGTATAGTTACTTGGGTACCAAGCTGATGATAGCATCCAGGACAGGTTTGAGGAACTTTGATAGGGCTGACTGTGAGACCCCTCCAACTCTGGCGGTTGTTGGTTGGAAGGTACCAGAGATCAACAGGTGCAGCACAGCCAACAGCTTTGTCTGAGGTGGGAAGTTGGTTATCCGCTGTGTTGGTACCATCAGCCTGTTGGGAAATGATGTTCAGGATGCGGAGGATGGTTGTCCTTTTGAGCCTGTGGTGGGCAATGACATACTCTGGTGTCATGTCTGTGAGGCTGGTGCGTTTTCTGATGGTCCGCGGTCTGTGTCTGTCGGTGGGGGGGGGGTTCCGGGGGGTGGTGGCGGGCCTGGGGGTGGTGGCGGTGGGTGTTGTGGGCCTGTTGGGGCTCCGAGCTGCATAATGAGTAACCCCATGGCATCTGTTGTTCTTCAGGTGTGGCTGTGGGCTGGGCTCCCTTTTCTGGTGCCGGCTGCGTCCGACTTTACACCAGGTCAGAGCTGGTGTTAATTTCCTGCTGCTAACGTGCCTTATCACATGTTTTGCGGTCGTATCGCCGATGTGTCTGGTTGTTGGGAATGTTGCGAAGTGGTGTTGTCACTGCTTTTTTCTCAGGAACGCCTACTTTGCATCTCATTAATGATTGTTGCCGGGGTCATCTGTGGTGATGTTTTTTGCTGCTGCTATCGCAGGTAAACTGGTGCTATGGGCTGTTAGCACCAGCTTGTGAATGGGGAGATAAATTTATCGTGAATTTGGCTGCGCTAAAGTGCCATTAACTCAGCGATAGCTCCTTTAGAATATGCCCCTATGTGCGGCCACTGGTATGACAGAGGCACCAATTCAAAGTAGTTTGAAAATCTTGTGGTAATTTTGTTGTAATGTAATTGCAAGAACTGCTGTAGCCCAGGAGTGATTTGCCTGCTAAGAAGGATCATTTCTATAATGGAAAGCCATGGATTATTAAACCAGTTAGTGCCTTTAGGCATGTCAACAATGGTATTTGTATACGGTAATGAGGGACACTTATTTCAAGAAATCTCAAAAGTAAGATCACTCCCTGGAAAACATATGAGCGTGCAGCTGGTGTTCCATGCAGCTGGGACTCACTGTGTGAATAGTGCTACTTAAGTTACGACATCTGCAGGCACATACTTTGTAATGGCTGCATGCTGAGACATCAGTATGGAGACAGAAGAGTCTGTCTTCTGTTATTGAAATGGTACCAACCAATGTGAGTGTTTGAAGACTTATTCAAAGTGATTCTTAGCGCAAAACTAGTATTGAAAAAGGCATCTCACACTGAAACACGTTTATCTCGTGAATGAAATTTGAACTGACCCCTAGAGTGCTCCGTTTTTCCTTTCTGGTATATTGTTTGAACATTAAACTAGGTGTGGCCACTGGCACGATGGAGATACTCGGTCAAAGGAGTTCGACAGTCTTGTGGTATTTGGGATTTATATATAAGAATGTATATATACATGCTTAGAGTTAAGCTCGGAGAGTATTCCAACATTATCATTATTATAATGTTGGAATGTTTAGGATAACACACAATGCTATACTGAAGGTTCACCCAGGTAAGGGTTTCACCTGGTACATTTAAGTAACTAGTGTGTTTATCTCTGTGTGTTTGTTGGTTGTTATGCAGTCAGTGAATCCTCTACCACCTTTTTTTAGAAACCCCAGTATATCCACTGATACCGTGGAAACAGTGGTATGATGTCTTTGAGATGTACTTAGGAGCTTTTGGCACATCTAGATTTAGGCCAGAGACAAGAACATTTCTGTTATTGCACTCCCTAGGATTGAAAGGCAGATTCACTTTTAAGTATCTGCCTGATGTTCAGATAGTTGCAGAGGAAGAGCTTGATGATTACCGGGAGTCTATAAAAATAATTCTGGTCCAAAGGTTTGATGTTTCACCAAGCCTAGTGGTGTCAAGACATACGTTCTTCAAAAGGGAACAAAAGACGAGTGAGGATGTCGACACATACATTTTGGTATTATGTAAGTTGGGTGAAGGATGTCAGTTTAAATATTTCAGTGAACAGCTTATGCGAGCTCAATTAATTTGTCACTGTGTTGGTTACATCTTTCAAAAAAAATATTATCGATGGGTAATCCTTCGTTGGCAGATACCATCAGATTGCAAAAAGCATTGAGACATCGATTAAGTCAGCAAACGTTCTTGAGGACAAAATGGCAGACCAAGTAAATTTGATACGTTCTTGGGACGAAGAAAGGAAAAAGTAACAAAGCAATGTCTCCAAGGCCTGTTCCAACTTAACTTGTTTTAATTATAGAAATCAGGCACATCAAAAAGGAGGTAGTGTATGTCCAGCCAAGAATGTACGATGTGGACTTTGTGCTAAAATTGGACATTTTGCAAAGGTGTGCCAGTGTATGAAATACAAAGTTACCAAGGTTTCAGCAATGTGTGACAAATATATAAATAGTGTGGATGACCTGATAGGTAAAGTTTAACCCCTTCGGTGCCCGCCCCTTTCCCCGCCCTGTGCCGGCCGTTACATTAGCGGGCGGGGTTTGTGACGAGCTGGACTCGTCATGGGCACAGCGCCACCGCGGCCCATGACGAGTCCAGCTCGTCACGGGCACCGAAGAGGTTAAGACATGGTATTATTAGTAGGTGATAGTAATGTGGAAAGAGGGGATCCAGAACAGTGTGTTGATCCTTATGTTTGTGTATACAATGGTGATAAGCAACTCCATCTATTTGTTGATTCTGGCGCAAGGATCACAGTAATCACTCAGGTGGTGTGTCAACAGAATTGGAGTGATTGCATATTGATTTCATCAGGGAGGTCTCCGGTCCCTTATGAAGGCAGGAAGATTGAACTCCAAGGATTTTTTGAGGAAATCTTTATGTTTAAAGGAAGACGCATCAATGGAAAGATTTACGTGGCTGTTAAGGGGTTGAACATACTGGGATGGCCCCACCGTGGATTCTTCAGAATGGTTCTACACCAGGTACAAGGGAACAGGTAACTGTGATGAGAGACAGTGATATTGAAGGGTTGTTAAATTAATTTCCAAAAAGTGTTCTCAGGTGAACTAGGAGCAGATAATTGGGTTCAAATACAAGATTGAAATGAAGGAGAATGCCATGCCTGTTAAGCACAAGTTGAGAGGTGCTCCTTTCAGTATTTGTGATACGTTGGAGAAAGAACTGGAGGGGTTGAGCATAAAAGGCATCATAGAACTTGTTGAATCCTTCCTGTGGCTTTCTTCTCTATTGGTAGCTAAGAAGAAGAGTGAAAAGTTGAGGGTGTGGACCCTCAATAAGGACATTTGGGTGGACTCACACTAACTCCCTAACATCAGGAAAATGTTGTCTACTACATTCGGAGCAACATTTTTCACAAAACTTGACCTAGCTACAGCAAGTAGAATTAGCATCTGAGTCAAGACATTTGACAGCATTTGTGTCCCCATATCAGTATTGTCGAATGCCGTGTGGCTTTGCATATATGGCATCTGTGTTTCAGAGGCTGATGACCACCCTACTCAAAAGCATTGACAATGACTCTATCTTCCAAGATGATGTGTTAATTCATTCAAGTGAACATAGTCAACATGACAACATTCTTAGACAGGCTCTGATGGTCTTTAAAAGCTGCGGTTGTCCTTAAAGGAGAGAAATGTCCGTTTTTTTAAACCTTCTGTGGAATATCTGGGACTTGTCATTTCGGAGGAGGGTGTGGGTGTTCATCCCAAACCAGGATTGGTAGAGGCAATTTTGGAGACACGTCCTCCAGGTGATAAAGTAAGGGTAAAATCATTCCTCGGTCTCTGTGATTTCTACTCATGGTTTATACCAGAGTTTGCTTCTAGAGTCAGGCCCATTTCTAACTTATTAATTGACAGAATGGAATTCCAGTGGGATCCTTAGTGGGCTGCTGCGTTTCCAGATATCAAACAGCAGCTGACCAATGTAAGTACTCTTAAACCACATGACCATAATCTGAAGTGTTGTTTAAGAGTAGATGCAAGCAAATTTCATGTAGGTGCTGTTTTGACGCAGAAGTCTGGTGATCAGGAGCACACTATTGGTTTTGCATGTTGAGTTCTCAAGGAAGCCAAAACTGATAATTCGGTCATAGCAAAGGAGTGTCTAGTCTGCTGGTGGGCCATTTAAAAGTTTAAGAGTTATCTCTGGGGCAGGCATTTTCTTTTACAAACTGATCACAAACTGTTAGTTTCTGTCTTAAATGGTACTAACATCAATAGCAGTACCCCCAAGGAATGCAAGGTTCAGCTAGATTGCTTCAATTTGACTTTGACGTTGTTCACATATCGGGGAGAGGAATGTAAGAGCTGATTATTTGTCAAGAAATCTGATCATGGGAAACGATGACGAGGATGACAATCATTAAGATAAATGTTGTTTAATTGTGGCGGTCAAGGTGGAAAGTACTAGTCAATTATGTGAAGTAGAGTAGGAAAATGCTTCTACGAATGATATGGTTCTGAGTTCTGTGATGAACTTTGTCAGGGAAGGTTGACCTCAAGAGAGATCGTTGGATATTAATATTCAGCTGTTCGTCTATATTTTAGATGAATTGACCATAAAGGATGGTTTACTTATGAGAGCAGACATATTAATACCTCCAATGAAACTTAGATACTTAATTCTGGAAAAAGCTCATGAGGGTCATTTAGGTGCAACATTAACTAAACGGAGAGTACATGCATCATATTGGTGGCCACAAATGGATAGTGAAATTGATCTATTAGTTAAAAGTTGTCCAGAGTGTACCACATGTGATAAGTCACTTAAAACATACAGACTGTCCTTGTTACCAATAGAATATCCATCGAAGCCCTGGAAGAATTTGGGAATTGAATTAGTGGTCCCATTCAATGCTTTTCCACATCAGTCACATTATGTTCTGGTCCTTAAGGACTATAACTCTAAAGGACCTATGTCAAATTCGTAATTCAATCTAACTCCAAATCTGTAGTTGTGTTTCTTAAAGAATTTCTATGTGTGAACATTTTCCTGAGGAGCTGATTTCTGACAATGGGGTACAATTTATATTAGTGGAGGTGGAGAATTCTTTAAAAGAGAGTTCTATTAAACATCTGAAGAGCTCACTTTATCAACCCCAGACGAATGACCTCATAGAACGCTTTAATCATGTTCTAGGAGTATGTATATGGTGGGCATTGGCAAATAAATGTGTCATCAGTGCTGCTGTTCAAACTATGTTATGGTTCTATAGACCCACTGTGAGAAGTTGGCCTGGTATATGATGCTCACTAGTTAAAGTGATCACCTTGTACCATGCCAAGCAACCCTTATGGTGTGGTTGTAAGTCAACCTTTTCGGACTAGCTGCCCTAGTGGTAGCGTAGGCTAAGCAGTCTTTGAGGCTAAACTCGTGATGCGTGTTAAGCCAGCTGTTTTACCAAATGCAACCCCCTTTTATACCAATGAAAGGACACCACACAGATATATATTCAAAATATATATGTATTTATTTCTCAAAGTAACCCCTAGTCTCTTTATGAGCACAGGAGCACAAATCGTCAAACAAGATTATCACAGAATACACAGAAGTTGCACTTTATATGGATAGGCCCTGGTGGCCACTCGAACCATATACTAAAATAGTGGTATAAGTACCACGAACAGAAAAGGGAAAAGGCCTAGGGCCTCTAGAATCGCTGGGCCTACAAGGAGCTAACGTCAGTTAGTGACCAGGAGGTCCACGGGTGGCGTGTGCAGAGCAAATAGTCACACGCGTGCTCCCATAGGTTTCAATGGGTGCGTAAAAAGTACAAAGTTACTGCAAAGGAGATCTTCCGGGTTGACTAGGAACTTAAGATTTGGAACACAGGCACTAGAGATGTATTACTACACATGGGCACCGGAGTACCAGCTTTACCTCACCCACAGGAAGCGGGTGCATAGGCCTCAAAGTGCGTCGGGTTTCTTCTATCTGTTCCGTTGAGCCTGGGACAAAGATGCTGCAGGCGGTCGGTCCGGGAGAGATGCGGTGGATCCAAGGGTGGATCGGAGTTGCAGAAGACCTGAAAGCAGAGGGGACAGTGTTCACAGTCACTAGCCAGTGACCGGCGTGGCACCAGGTAGGTACCAGGCGATGTTGGGAGCAAACAGGTGATGAGGGGTAGCTTGTCTCCGCAGCCACGTGGTCCCTTGAAGGTCGACGACGTCCAGGAGTCGGCTCACGAGCTGTCCCACGCAGGCTCTCGCTGTCGGCGGTGTCGGCGACTTGGTCGAAGCAAACAAGCCTTGGCAAAAGCAATTGCAGGAGGATTCGGAAATCAGCTGTTGGTTCTGACCAGCAAGGTCAGAGGAATTGCTCCTTTGGAGAGGAGCAAGGGCCAGTCTGGAGCAACCAGACCAGCGGTGTTTTTTGTAGAGTTCGTCGCCAAGATGGCCACTAGCCAGCGGGCCAGCAACCGGTTAGGCGCGTCGAGTGGCAAAATGCAGAAGGGCCCCACGCAGATCGTGGAGATGCTGGAGGGCTCACCTTTGGTGCAAATGCTACTCGAGAGTTGGGCTTCTCAGATCCCAAAGCACAACTTGGAGGGAGCCTCGGTTGTTGCACTTGTCAGCTTGTCGTAGTCGATCCAAGATGGCTGGCTCCACGTGTCTCGGTGCCTCCACGGGTCTCCTCTTTTCAGGGACTGTGGATCGGGCGGTGAGAGGTCTGGAGGTCCAGGTCTTGTCAGTCTCTGGGCTCGGGCTCCGGCGGGAGGCGGCGGCAAAGCAGACGTTGATTCGCTGGATGGTGCTTGCGTTAGCAAGGTGGTCACTCCCTGACCACAGGGGAGATTGGCTTCAGTCCTCTGTGCAGCAGAGCGTCGAAGTTCCCGTCTTCTTCTTAGTGTTAAGTTGATTTCAGGATGTCTGAAGTCTTAGGACACAGCTCCTACCTTTAAGCGGATTCTAGGGGCCGGACTACCTGCTAGGTCCCTCCCTATGGGTGGGACCAGGAAGGGGGGTGGTTACACCCCCAATCCTTTGTCCAGCTCGCCCCAGGCCCGGGACTGGTGTGCCCCAGGACCGGTTTGAACTGGCATATGCACCGAGGCTCCTTGTGAGCCACAGGCATGTCTGGTTTCTTTCAAGCCCTACCTGACCAATACACAAAATCCTGTCTGGGGTGGTGCACGCACCTCCCCTGGCAGGAAACCCTTTGTCCACACCTCCCAAGCTGGAAGGACTCCCAGCAGCAGGAGGGCAGACTTGTGTCTGTGGTGGCAGCATCCATTTTGTGGAGCTGAGGCTATGTCTGATTTTACCCGGGTTTCAGGTACTGTACATGTCGTGTCCCTCTAGAAGGGTGGAATGCTAACCCCGTCGCCAGAATTGGCGAGGGGTTAGTATTCCAATTCGTATGACACCTTACTCGACATGTTTTGATAAAGCCAAACCAAAGATAGCATTTAACCGCGAGGTTCATAATGCACTTAAGAGTATATGGTATGACGATATCTGGAAACAGTAGAAGGAAGTTGTTCCGACCACTGCAGACAGGCCCAGCTCATGCCAGAGCACCATCTCACATGGAACCAAGCACTCTGCCTTCAGGATTGTTAAGGCCTGCCATAGGAGTGACTTATAGGTTACCAGGTGTCCCATTTAAGGTTAGGTATAGGTATACTACACCTAAGTAAGAGGTGATTACACCAACTTACCCCAGCTGAGTGATCAGCCAGTTGTGTCAAATTGTTAGGCCAAGCCTGGGGTGGCATAATACATGCTTCAGCCCCTGGCAGGCCTTGGGTACACCAATACCCTGGGTACCTAGTGTACACTGGTACAGGGGCTGACAGGGTGATCCAACCAATTGGGTATGTACCTAGGGTACATGGAGTCCATTTTAAAGAGAGGACAGCCAGGCTGAGATCCTGAATAGCAGGATCTCAGGCCAACTAAGTCGAAAAACCAGCTAGACACTAGGCAAAAATTTGGGGGTAACCATAGTCAGATATCCACCTTCCTACACCCACTCCACACTCAAGCACAGGGGTTCCTCCTATTTGAGTCTCTTGAAGGCAGAAAACCTTCCAACCACTTCAGACCAGTTTGGATGTCACAGCTTTTAAAGAGTCAGTTATCCAACAATGGTATTGATTCCATTATTCACTACAATGTTAAGACAGTTCAAAATAATCAAAAGGTTTATTATGATGTAAACAACAGTGTTAAAGGGATTCCAGCTGTTGTGGGGAATTCAGTGGGCATTAAGACAATGGGGGGATAGGTACAAGGACTGGCGAAAACTATTGCTAACGTTAGTTAGCGGCAGTATTCTTACTGCTGCACACTGCTGGAAATTATCGCCATGTTAGCGACGTATTCACAAGCCGTCTCTACATGGCGATAGCTTCAGGGATAGTCTGCGAAAACTGCTTCTAACATTAGCTCGATGGCAATAGGAATTCCAGCGTTAGTGGGCGAAAACCAACAAAAGGCCCATTAGCGGCAAAAAAATGCACGTTAGTCAGCCAAACGTGAGTTCTTTTTGCCTCTAACTGAAAAAATTGCCTATCAGTCGACCTCCAATAGAAAAAGGCAAAAAAAACATTGGAATGCAGAATGGAGCTGCCAGTGCCAAGTGCAGGACACATCAACAGCCCCCTCAAGTCACCCAACATCCAGGATGACCAGGATGAGAGCCTGGATGCCTCGCTTGACCTGCGCCTGGAGCCTGGATGCCTCGCTGGACCTGAGCCTGGAGCCTGGATGTCTCGCTGGACCTGCGCCTGGAGCCTGGATGCCTCACTGAAACTGTGCCTGGAGCCTTGATGGCTCGCGCGACCTGCGCCTGGAGCCTGGATGCCTCGCTGGACCTGCGTCTGGAGCCTGGATGCCTTGCTGGACCTGCGCCTAGAGCCTGGATGCCTCGTTGGACCTGCATCTGGAGCCTGAATGCCTCGCTGGACCTGCGTCTGGAGCCTGGATCCCTTGCTGGACCTGCGTCTGGAGCCTGGAGTGGGATGCGGAGGAGCTGTGGAGTCGGTGACCCGTAGTGGTAGACATTGAGGAGTGGTGATCGCCCTTACCTTTTGGTGAAGTCTGGCCGGTCGCATGGAGACACGTTGCTGACCTGTGTGAGGAGACCGCCTTGCGCCCCTTGGAGCTGTGAATGGTAAAGGTGCTCCTGTGTACCAACGTAGGGAGGTCTGCATCACATACAAGATACATCACTACACCGGGGTGCACGGAGGGGATTACCAATGGTGGGCGCCGCCTCTCTGAATCACAGGCCAGATGATGTTGCACTGGCCGGACGCTGTGGAGGATGAGACCCCTGAGATGCGCCAAACTTGTGTGTAGGGAGTGCTGCAACTTCACGGCTAAGGGGGCCCTGCTGCATCAACTGCATCGGGAGGTTCACCAGCGGACTTAGCAGCGACTGCTGTACCAAGGCTTGTGAAATCCCACCTGGCTGAGGCTCCTGCTGGCTGAGTAACAGATTTGGAGAGAGTTTAGCAGATTGTGCCACAGTGTCAATGTCCAGGTAAGGAGAAGTTGGGACGCTTAGCGGAGGCGGCCCAGGGACAAGTAGCCCAGGCCTAGCACCTGAGATGACACACCCCCTGTGGCGGCTCATTCGCAATGGCAGAAGAGCGTCGCGCCACTGCTTTCAAGCAGTGCAAGAAGAGGAACAATCATCACATGATGATAACTTTGTGATGTATTTGTGCCGTGTTTCCTTTGTGGGCGGGAGGGAGGGGAGGGCTGCTCCACTCACAGAGCAGGGCAGGGGTGGAGAGACATGCCCACTCAAGTGCGTAGTGACTTTTTTTCGGCCCGCTCCGGCCGCCCAAAGCAGTCATGCGCACTGTCCTGTTCGCAATGCAGGCTGCATTACAGCCTGCATGGAGAACATGCCCACCCCTCCAGCCCCTGGCTGAATGCCTTGTCCCGGCGCCAATGACCAATCCCAATGCTGCACTGCAGCATTGTGATTGGCTTAGGGGAGGGAGCCTGGCTGCATACTTCCTGTTACTGGAAGCAGACTCAGGAGGGCAGGAGCAATGAAGACACGGGACCCAGCCTTGAGGTAAGATTTCTCTCATTTAAATATTTACAACACTCGCTCACACACACACACACCCGCGTCCACGCCCCATCCAGTGTTCTTTGCGGCGTTTCCCATCTCCCAGCTGTCCAGTTCCCCCCGCAGCACTTCTCAATGGTGGCCGCTGTGCGGCCAGGCGCAGCGGGTGTACAACTGGTGTGCCAAAGGTATATATGGAGTTACGATCTATACCATTACATCGCATTCCATTACAATGCATACTAATACTAGGCATATTGCAACAGTAGGGAAGGTGTTGGATTGCGGAGATGTAAACATTTCTATTCCTACTTCAGTGAGTGCAACACTATAACTAACCCTTGCACCCCATAGCAAACCCTGAACCCTAAAATTCATCTTTGAGCACCCAAAGCGCACCCTAAAAATCAGATTTTACCCAAATGCACACCCCAATTTTCATATTTAACCCAAATGCACACCCCAATTTTCAGGATTTACCCCAAAACACACCCCAAATTTCTGATTTTACCCCTAATATACCCCACATTTAATCTCCGACACTCGAAACCCATACCCACCCTAAAATTTAAAAATACCCCATTACTGACCTCACAATGTGTTGTAATGGAATGCAATGTAAAGGCACCTGCGTTGCTGGAGTTGCATTGTAAAGCCATTACGATGTAATGCTTGCGTTGTAATGGATGTCTCCCGTACCAAACGCAAGCCATAGGCAAGCCCCTCTGCATCCGTCTGCCCCTGGACCGCGCTCAGCACCAAGGACCCTTCCTCTCGGACACTCCACCCCTACAGCGCCAGCACCCTCCTCGCCATCAACCCTGGACGCCACATCACCTGCCAGGACTAACTGTCTGCTCCGGACTGGACATCCTTATCGCAATCACTGACGACTGCTAAATCAGCAACAAGGATCACCCCGACCGTCCAGGAGGAGGCATTGCCATTACCTACAGAAGCACACTCCAACTGACCATGCACTTTAATGACCCAATGGTACGGTGACCATGGAACACCTCAACTTCCAGATCCAGACCAACCCCAACCCCATCCTCTGAGGCACCCTCATCTACAGTCCCCCCGGGCCATGGACACCCATTATCCGATATCATTGTAGACCTCATTGCACACCATGCTCTCCCATCCACCGACAACATCCTACTCGGCGAACTCAAGTTCCACCTGGACAACCCCAGTGACCAGAACACCAACCCCTCCTGGGGAAGCTCCGCAGCATCAGACTCAAGCAGCTAGTCCCCGCAGCAAGCCACATTGCAGGACACATGGTCGAGCACGTCTCCTCCGCCAGCGGGACCTTCAACTACAGCCACACCACCGTACTCTCCTGGACCGACCATAATTGTATACATCATGTCTTCACCATGCCCACCGTACACCACTGCCATCATCGCCCCCCTCGCAGCTGGATCAAGGCCACCGAAGTACATCTTGTCAACGCCGTCAGCCTCACCACTCCGCCAACACTTACAGACGATGAGACCGCAGCGCACAACTGCCACCGATGGATTTCCAACTGTTCCGACACCCGGGCACCCCTCAAGAACAGCACTGCGTCAGTACCTTACGCCTGCCTAATGGCTGGCATAAAGGTGACGCAGTGCCACAGGGATAGGCTGGCTCCATGCATTGCTGGAGTTGCGTCATGGTTGTGACACGACTGCAGCAATGCGTGACTTTAATGCAAACAGATACGTCAAGATTCCAGACGTATCTGTCATTACTTGCGTCATGGAGCACTGTCCAGTGAATACAGCGCCTCCGTGGTGTCGCGAGAATGGGGTAGTGAAAAGTGTTGCAACGCTGTCTTGGCGCAGTGCTGCAACAGTTTTCATGGTTGAGGCCCAGAAATGCGCACTGTCTTACTGATGGTGTGCAATCCTTGCCTGTAGTTTTGTCGCAGGGCAGCGCAGCAACATTGCTTGCAGCGCGGTCCAGCACCAAAACCTGCTGAAATGAGGCCCCAAGAGTTATCTCCATTTTTAAGACCAGCTATTTTCTGGTTTTAAAAAACTGCCTCTAACTGGGTCTTCCAAACTTCAAGAATCCTCTTGTAAATATCGCAAAGTGGGGTTAGCAGCCGTTTTTGCACGGGAACGCCTCGCTTGCATGTCATTATCCCTAACAGAAGTGGCGATCTCTGTAATGGATGTTTTTTCCGAAAAACTGCCACTTACAGAGGTTAGCGGCAGCTTGTACATAAGGCGATAAAAATCTAGCCGCAAAACCGTCAGAAAAGTGCTCGCTAATGCAGCATTAACTCCTTGTACAGAGGCCCCTGGGTTTTGTCAAGGAAGTTCACAAATAGGTCACTAATCCAGTAGTCATAGACAAAGTGTGTGGAAATGCTGTAAGAGTGTTGGGACGCAATTGGTGGAATACTGCCACCGTGGTTAAAGTTTCAGAGAAATTAAAGGAAGAGTGTTTAATGGGAGAACAAAGTAAAAAAAAAAAAAAAAACTCAGGATGACTGTCTGTCAAAGGAACAGGGTTAGCCAACTGGCAGTTAGACTGGCATAAGCAACTGTGCACAGAATGATTTACTGCGGAGGAGTGTTAGAACCCATAGATTATCGTGCAGATTCCGTTTGGCACTTATGGTTTTAACATTGGTATATGTACTATATGTCTTTGAATAGTGTTATAATGGAATTATTATCAAACAAAATGTAGTGCTTTACATTTCTTTAAATGTATGCATAAAGTCAGTTATCTTATTATTATTATTATTTTTTGCATTCTGAGTTATAGTGTATGGTTACTTTTTTTAAAGGAGAAGACTCAATGTAGTATTTGTGTAATTTAATTATTTACTGGGTATGTTGTTAAGAATCTTGGATATCCAGTTTGCTCTGCAAGGATATCTTTGGGCTATGTTTTCTAAGGTCAAGGTTCCACTCCAGAATGTGGTGTCCACCAGGTTCTTTAGAATGTTGGGGTCGGGGAGTTTTGACAGTTGGGATCTCTGTCTTGCCTGGAACGGTTTGGGGTGATATACAGCATCTATATTTGGCAATGAAGTAGTTTCAACACAGACAGTTGGATTTGCCACTTATTATACCTTTCCTATGGCATTTTGCTGGGTTTCCACCCTAGAATACAATGGGGCCAAACAATGTTTTCAGAGTATTTTTTTCCTGACAATTTGGATACAATGACATATTGGGGCCAATTCACAAAAATAACTTAAGACAAAATCCTAAACTTACTACTTTTGGAATTCACAGAAGTTAGGATTTTGTCTTAAGTTTGTCTTAAGATAAACTTAAGACAGACTTAAGACAGGCTTAAGACAGACTTAAGACAAACTTAAGACAAAATCCTAACTTAAGTCTGTCTTAAGTCTGTCTTAAGTCTGTCTTAAGTTTGTCTTGAGACAAACTTAAGACTAAATCCTAACTTCTGTGAATACAAAAAATAGTAAGTTTAGGATTTTTTCTTAAGTTAGTTCTGTGAATCGGGCCCATTGATTTGAGATTTGATACGGGATCCAGGCATTTTTTTCAATGTTTATAGCATCTTCTTTCACTTCTTCCTTGCACAATAAGTTGCTCAAACTCGACGAGGCAGAACTGAGGTAACAGTACCGAATCCTTGGTGGAGGGCACCAGACACTATCAAAGACCAACAAGGCTTCACACAGAATGCTTGGCAGAGGCTATCATAGGACCATAATTCGAGTTAAACAATGCCATCTTGCTAAACACATAAATGATGCCCTGAACCACACAAAAGAAATTGTCGATATCTACTAAGAAATGACAACACAAAAAGCGACAAGAGCATGTTGTGTGCTGTCGAAACTGTTAAAACCAACTGCTGTTTTAAGAGTCATAAATTAGGCTAGATTAGGAAACAAATCTTAACAATTCCCAACCATCTTTTTCCAGTAAGTCTGCCCTCAACACCATAAGAAGAATAGCACTGAAAATCAAAGCCTCCAACCTACCTGCCAAGCCTACACTTGCATCGGTACAATGCAAATCTTCCCATCATTGACTACCTCAGTTACCACCACATTTAACTCTTCTCTTGTGACAGGCGTGGTCCCTAGCCAGCCGAAGAAGGCAATCATCTCACCAGTACTACTAAACCACTAAGGCAATACTGGACAAATACTGAGAAATATCTAAATGTAAAACATTGCAACAAAATATTAAATATTTGCAGAACAGCTCCCAGAATAGTCAGACTTATATTATCTCTTCCATGACTCCAAACTGTGTTCTACCTCAAGAGAAGATCGGAAAACTTCTCAGTTAATAGCAGAAAGGAACTCCACATCAAAATCTATGATGGCTGACAATCTGCCATGATGTGTCTAAATCTCTCTGTAGCACATTACAACGCAAGCCAGCTAACAAGTCTCCATCAAGTCTACTCAATCCTTCCACACAGCTTGTTGAGTATAGCACCTCAGGGATCCTCACTGTCATTCTATATTGAGATATTTGCTTGTTTATGTTATTATGCAACTGGGTGCATTTCCAAATGTTCTCTGACAACAGGCAAATGCACATTCTTATGGGGGGGGGGGGGCAGAACAGTTTCATAAGGTTTCTAGACCAGTCCAACACTGGATGAGCGGGTGACAGTATGGAACTCTCTGTACTTTAGAAAATATACCACCCCAGCAAATTGTTCACAGGTTTGCACTGAAGAGATGCCAAGTTGGAGCTGAACAGGTCCTTATGGGGCTTCGCCGCTTTACCGCCTTCTTCACTCCGCAGCGGATTCCACTCGGAGCAACAAATTGAACATCCACTTGCTGCAGCTCTCCTGGCCAGTTAGGCAGAGTGGCATCTCAGCCAGAGTACATCCACTAAAGTGTCCATTAACTTCCCTGGCCTCTATATTCTTGAAAGCCAAGAGTACTTAGAACACTGCGAGTGCGGGAGCCGTAGTCGGCCCCCGCTAAGAGTGAGCTCCCAGGCAATCGCAGAGGCAGACTGGCTAGGTCCAGGTGCTGCCTGCGGTCTGCCAGAGGGCTCCCACTCAAACCGTGTCCCGAGCACAGTGAAGGAAATTGCACACCGTGAAGCGGAGCAGAGGAGTTAGCCTTCATAAAAGAAGAAAGCAAAGCAATCAATGAAAAACGAGAAAGAACATTGACCTCGACTTCAGCATCAGTAATAATAGGGGGGGGCTCCGCAGTCGATGGCTGCCCGGCAAATTTAACAACTCTTCACGGCCTAGTCATCTACTTATGGTAGGACCAAAGATCTATTCTCTAACAATATAAAATGGCCAGTGCTACAGCTATTTAGTACTACCTCATCTAGCTTTCACCCACCAACATCATCCCCTCAAGTATTTTTTATACGCTTCCTTTTTGACAGTGTTTAAGCCTTCAGGTCTCAAGGCACAAATTTATTTTCCAGTATTGCGGGGGAGGGAGTTAGTCCACCAAAGATAGCCAAAATAAGTCTAGGCAGCTCTCTGTCAATTTCCGCGATAACTTGGCACGGCTTATAAAAAGTTACGGTTCCGTACTGTCTACATGAAAAGGATGGGCATGGCCCAAGCACGAATAAAAAGCACATGCAAAGTGGGTCACCCAGGTGCAGCTGCAGGGAGCACTGCAATCACAAAATTCTTTACCACCACTACAAAAATGGTGGAACAAATAGCTCCCACTGTACAGGGCGTCCCTCAAGGCCTAACTATCGCCACAGATAAGACAGCTACTGGGCTAGAGAACTCTAAGGCTGATATCACTCAGCATTCAGCAGCAGATAATGAAAGAAAACAGACCCCATCTCTTCCAATAGTCACAGATCCTATGGAGATCCGGGATCAACCCCTTCAAACCCCTCTAATAGTAAACAAATCAATGGAGGCGCCTCCACAAATTTTAGACATGTATTATACCCTTCCAGATAAAGAGTGTTTACTGGTTTTACCTCCTGAATTCACAAAAACTATAAAGGAACCAAGGCACCTACTCAATAGTACGCCAAGTGATCTTTCTGATGCTATGTAAAACCTTTTTCTACACCCTAAGTTCCAACTCTTTAGCACGCTGTAATCTCCCAACAGGTGAGACTAAATAGCAAGTACCTTCTTCTCCTTACAGAGAATCATGGAGTCTATACTATCACTCCTAGAAAAGAATTTGGAAAATTCATACTTGATACTTGAAAGTCAAACAGGTATCTTACAACATCTTGTGGACAAAAAGAGGAAAAAGCAACTCAACCAAGTTGCCACAAATATATCGACAACCTCTGAGAACGATAAGGACAGAAATACCCAGTGTTCCAATTTCTCTCCAGCACCTGTTACCTCTTCTATTAGAAAATTGCAGTAGGCAACTCAAACAGGGGGCCCCTTAAAAAACTTGAACTCAAGGTGTTATTGATAAAAAATATCTATACTCTCTGTAAATAATTTGTGGAATCCTTACCAGAGAGCACTCCCCCAACTACTACTCCCATGTTTCCTATTTTTGCCCAGAAAAACCAGCAAGGGCTCCTCGACTTGCCTTCTCAAAAAGAGTATAAGGTTCCAGTCGATCCCTTAACATAAAGCAAACATAGCTTGCGACAAAGCAAATCAAAACAAGACAAATACCCATGGGAAAATAAATAAAAACAACAATAAGAAGAAAAGAGCTAAGCGCAGAATATCAAGACGATCTTTAGGAAAAGTTACTTTTCCTCAAACTCCAGAACAGGTGCATCAAGAAAACAATCATGTCCCGAAGGTCCTAGAAGCAATCCAAAACTCAGAGTAATCATCTTTATCACTTCAAACCAAAGAAGTAAAGAAAGAATTAAATCCTCGGGCATTACATTTTGTTACAAAATCCACAAAACACGTCTAGGCCTCAAAAATCTCCGACACAGTAACGCAACCCTTTGACAGGATACCACATGGCAGTGAGGAAAAACCTGTTTCCTGTATTTTGGAATTAATAGATTTGTTCTCCAGTGATAACGTCTCTTTAAATCGTGGGAAAGTAATAGATTTACTTCATAAAATTAGTTCTCTCCGATCACTTACAACTTCAGAAATAAAATTAGTTTTCTTCCAAAATATACTCCTTTTCTCAGTGGCAACAGTTGAGTTCTGGTCAAATGTAATTCCAACTATCATTATAAAAGGAGGAGATATTCTTCATAAAAACTGTTTTGACATTACCGAAGTAACAGGAAAAGAATTTCAGCACAACTCCCTATTAGAGAAGGAAGGGAATGAGGTCCTCTATAACAGTCCGCAACACATGGACCTCAAAACCCATAGGAACGTATCAGAAGGGTCTTTAATGATTTCACTTAAAGACGGAGAGCTCCGCATCTGGAAAGTCTCTCCTTAAAACAGGAGTCGCAATCTGATGATAACTCTTGGGCATGGATCTTTAGCTCCTTAAACAGCAAAAAATTGGGCAAAGTCCAAAAACTCACTTTTTAGCAGTTACCTACAAATAGTTCAATGGAATATTGCTGGAAAAAATCTAGAAACGTTAGCTTTGTCATTGGAAAAGACTCCTTCAATAGTGATGTTGCAAGAAACATGGTCCTTGATCCCTTTTTTCCAAAAAAGCTGATTTCGTGTTGGTTACAGCTGCAGAGGCCACAAGAAGGGGGCACGCAAAAGGAGGTCTCGCAATTCTCCTAAAGGAAGAAATCCATTGGGTCTTTGAAGAAATAGAGCTATCCCTTCCGAATGTGCAATGCGTCAAAATCAAGTGACGGAAAGAAAGGTCAGAGCCAGCCCAAGATCTGTTGCTCTTCAATGTATATGTCCCACCCGGACCATCACATGATCTCTTTATGGAACAATCTTTTGAGAAAATAACCTCAACTTTAGAATCAAGGGGGGTTCCTCCGATGATAAGTGCTGGGGACTTTAATGGTAAAATCTCGAATGCCCTTCAGGATAACAAGAGGCAGCTTTCTCAATTCCTTTCTCCATCTTTCCAACCAAGATAAAAGCAGACAGGTGGGGGAAATTACTTTTGTCTCACATTTCGGCAATGAATGTCGTCATCTTAAATGGAAGGGTAGAAGGAGAAATCCCAGCTGCATTCACAAGTATAGGTTCCTGTAGCTCCTCCATCCTGGACAATGTAATTTGCAGTATTGAGCTCTTTGCGAAAGTAAAATCGTTAAACATTCAGTACACTTACGAGAGTGATCATGCATTGCTAATTGCGGAAATTGAAATTCTAACACATACTACCTCTCCGTGTTCTCTATGTTCCTTGGAAGGTCGGGCAGATGTCAATCAAAAAATAGGCCGGACAGACTGGAACTCTAAAGCAATCTACAAAATTAATACTACTATCTCTTACTCAATCTTAGATTATATAAATAAGGAAGACGATCTTACAACCAGCTATGAAGACACAGTGCAATCAGTGGTAGCTACCCTTCAAGCAGACATAAATAAGCAAGCCAGAGGCAAAGTCCATTCACATGGAAAGCGGGTAGACTCTCTGTCATGAAGGCTAAACAGTTTGACAAGAATGCAATTTCAATCCTTATCTGCCACCAGTCAAAGAGAAATAAAAAAGCAGAAAAAATGCCGTCAATGGAAAAAAAGAAAGAAAATCAAGAGCAAAAAGATAACAATTTGATCAATATTAAGACTGCAGTAAAATGTGAAAACAGCAAGGCATTCTGGAGTATAGTAGCCAAGCAAATGGGGATAAGGAAATCAATCCAAGCATTGCCAGTCTCTTCACCAGCTTATCCTCAAATTATATAAATCTAACCCACAAAATCAGGAGCCATCTTGCCAGTGGTTGGACATAAAAGGGCCAATATGATCGGGATTTGTTAGCTCCATCCTCACAGATTGCTTTCTTCATCAAAACCGCCAGATCATCTGCAGCAATGGGGCGAGACAATATCCCCATATAAGGGCATCATTAGGATGGCGGGCGGACACTGGCGGGCGCATCCTGCATTTTTAACATTGCGGAGGGCGGTGCTTTCAGCATCACCCGCCGCAATGCCAAAAATGCATGTTGTGCATTTGCATGCACAACGTGGCAGGTACCGCGTGGTGCCTGCCATGTTGTGCATGCAAATGCAGGGGGGTACCATAGGTATCCCCGATGTGCCTCCCCACCCCCAAAGATCCTGGGGGCCCGCAACAGGCCCCCAACTTCAAAGTACGCATGCCTTTCCGTTGCGGCATAAGGCTGCCTCCTGCCTGCATCTTGATATGGATGGCTTTGTCTAGCAAACACTGCCACCATATTAAACCCTTTTCCGCCCAGTCTACTCGTCGACCGGGCAGAAAAACGGTGGACAGTCTTCTCGTCCGCCGCGTTCACCCCACCATACTGATATGTCGGGGGGTGATGTGCATGCGGGTGGTGTTTTATGGCGGGCAGATCGCCTCCGCCGTTTGGGTGGTGGCGATCCGCCCACCATACTAATGGGCCCCTTAGTCTTACAATCAAATCCTGATGAATGGAGCACATTTTTAACTCCTCTTTACCAATACTTCTCTACAACTGGAAAAATCCCAAAATATTGGCAGGGGAGTATTGTGGTTCCCCTTTTTAAAAAAGGTTCTAGATCTAACCCAAATAATTATCGACAAATCGCCCTCCTAGACGCCACTGGAAAGAACCTTGCAGCTTGCATCTTAGATCATTTGAAGGATTGGGCATTTTCGAATGGAGTAATTCCAATGATGCAGGCAGGTTTCCGCCTAAATCATTCGGTAACAGACAATATTACTGTTGTTCAAATTGTCCTAGACAAGTATGTATTGTGTAAATCACAAGTAGTTTACTCTGCTTTTATTGATTTTTCAACCGCTTTTGACAGCGTGGATAGGCCAACATTATGGAAGAAGCTAGAGAGTCTCGCGATTCCGAATAATCTTCTTACAATAATTATCTCATTGCATACAGAAACATCGTGTTGAGTCCAAATGGGGAGAGAAAACGGCCTATACAGTTTAATTCCCACGATGAACGGTCTGAAACAAGGTTGCCTCCTCGCCCCCATGCTATTCTCCATATATGTAAGTGACCTTCCAGGGTATTTTCTACAAACTAACAATTTCCCAACAAAATTAGCGCAAAGGGATATCCATAGCTTAATGTATGTTGTGATATTGTCATACTAGGTGATACTCCAATTGGCCTTCAAAAAATCGATACACAAAAGAGAACTTTTTGGTCCCTAATATCTCAAAACCCAAAGTCCTACCCTTTATTGGGAAAAGGCAGTTTCGCCATTTCACTTGGTTACTTGGAGGTAATCAGCTCGATACCATGAAAGAATATACTTACTTGGGCCAAATTTTCTCTCAAAATTTGCAAAATGCTTCCCACTTCCAGCATATAGGGCGAAAGGCAGATGCTCACGTGGGAGCATTGCAGAGACTATATTTTTCTACCGGGAATAGACATTTCCAATCCCTGCTTAAGGTTTAACGCATGAAAATTCCACCTATTTTATCTTTCGCTCTGGAATACACACAGATTAAAACCTGGCAACCGATAAAAGTGAAAGAAGGGCTTATTTTACAGAAATTGCTAAATGTCTCCCAATCAGTTCCGGACCAAGCATTACGTCTTGAGTTATCTGTGGTGAGCATATACGCTAGAGCTATTTCTAACATAATAAGGTGGGCATATAATCTCTTACACACATTCCCTGGAACTCTAAGATATTTACTAAAATTGGAGACTTTTGTAAATGAATCAGCACAGTATACTTTTAATAAGAACCTTAATATAGCTCTTAATGCGTCCCAATGCACTGTAGCACTTTTGCGGGTCTGACCTCCAGCGCACTTGAAACTCTTTTAAAAAAACTAAATACCAAGAATGAGTTTCGAACTAGATATCAAACATTGTAGTCAATTAAAGCATTATAATTAATTCATGAAAAGTATAGTATATAAATCCCCTGGGCATTATCTCTACTTTCAATTAGAGCATAGAGTGATATGTTGTATTCTCCTCTTGCGTTTGGGAATTCTTCCATTAAAAACATTTACTTCCCGCAATTAATCAGGGCCTATATGGGCCAGCCTTAAACCCTGCGTTTGAAATGGATAGGATGCTACTTCCAGGTGGTGACTATAATCGAGCGCTCTACTCTAGCGCGCCCGACGCTCGCCTGACGGGCCCCACGCGTGTCATGGTGCAAGTGTGGCACACGGCTAATGCTGCAATGGGGTGGAAGGACCGTTTGACCCGGGCGTCACCACTATACGCATCTGAGCGGTTGGGCTCCTTGTGGACCTCGAAGGGCTTTGAGAAATGGGATTTAATAGGCATCAGCAGAGTGGGGGATCTCTGGACGAGGGGAGGATTTAAAACGTTCGAGATGCTGCAGACGGAATTTCAGTTGCAGGGCAGCGAGTACTTTCGGTACTTGCAGGTCCGGCATGCGCTGGGCTTCGTCTTTCCGGACGTCGCCTCCATCCCGGAGTGCTCCCCCCTGGAGGATAGAGTGCTGGACGAACACGTCCCTGACAGCACGATCTCACTGATCTATAAAAAACTAATCAACGATCGCTCAGACTTGCTGACTGCCCTTCGTGAGGCTTGGGTAGCCGATGGGCTGGAGCTGGACGACGAGGACTGGATCTCCGCGGTGGCCTCCCCGAAAGAGGTGGCCATACCGGCTCACCTTCGTTTCGTCCAGCTCAAGATACTCCACAGGGTCTATATGACGGGGCCAAAGCTCCTGCGTATGGGCTATGCTGAGGACGGTTTGTGTAAGCGTGGGTGTGGTGCGCTGGGGACCTTTTTGCATATCCTTTGGGAGTGCCCGCAGGTGGAGGGATTCTGGCGAGGTGTGCATGAGGTGCTGCGAGTGGTCACGCATGTGGCGCTGTTGCCCGAAGCGAGGAGATGCCTGTTGAATGTGTGGGAGCCTACCGACTACTCGGTGCCGCAGACGTGGTGGGTGACTCTGGGATATATGGTTGCCAAGCGTGATATTGCCCAGCTGTGGGGATCCCAGAGCACCCTGACAGTCTCGGCCTGGAAGGAGCATATGGACTGGTGCATGTTTCGGGAAAAGGTGGTGTATGTGGCGAGAGGTAAGCCTGCGACATGGGTGAAAGTGTGGGGCCCCTGGAACGCCTACCGCGGGGGAATCTGTGCTCCACCCCTACTGCCTGATCCATCGCCGGCCCCGTCCCCTTAGCCAACTCATCCCCCCGGTACCTGGGCATCGGGTGTCCCCAATCCTAGTTCTGATCTCTCCCCCCCCTCTTGAGACTCCTATAGATGGCTAGATTCCCCCTCTAGGGGAGCACGTGTTGCTATTTCGATTGAGGATTGCCTTGTGGGTTTGTTTGTGTTTGCTGTGCTTTAAATTTAAAATGGAACCGTAGGATGGGGTCTGCATAATGTGACACGCAACGATGTTATCTCCTGTAAATGCTCGGCAGCGGCACCATGTGTTTTACAAATGTATACCGTGTGCTCCTTATAATGCTAGCGGCCGGCCGGAAGGTTGTAGGCCCATACTTGTACAATTTTTTTTGAGTCCTGTAATAAACGGTTTCAAAAAAAAAAAAAAAAACATTTACTTCCAAATGGAATACCCTAGAAAATCACTTACGTATATGTGATTTATGTAATGTAGGAACACAAGATCTTACTCACGTATTGTTAATTTGTCCAAATCCGATCTTGGAAGAGGCTAGGTGTTGGTTTATAAAGCCCATTCGATTCAGATATAATGCCATCTTAAATCAAGAGTTAATCAACCTGTGCATGTCTCCCCCAAATGAATTTGTCTGCTACAACTTGTTCAAGTTTAAAAAAAGTTTTTAAAACTATTTTGAAGTGTATACAAATAATTGTTTTATTTATGTATTTTGTATTTGTTGACCTCAGTAGAGGTCTGAATCAAATAAAAACTATTAAATTGAATTGTGGGGCTCTCCCTTTGAGGAAAGTGTGACTGCAATGGGTTCCCATCCGTGTCCCTCCATGAGTCTTGATATACTTGCCCTTTAGGGCCTCACTAAAAGAATCACCAATCATGAGTAATGTGCTACATTTGAATTAGCACACAATTGTGAAGCTGCATAATGTTTGTATGAATGGGATATTGCATTTCCATATCAAAAAGGGATGATTGTCCTGATGCATGCTATGGTACTTCTGGGCCACCTGGTAGAAACATGTCGACCAGAACGAGTGATTGTCAACCATTGTATTTTCATCACCCCCTAGGTACTCAACAAAGTATAGTGTACTTAAGAGAAATCTAGGTTATTTTTTCTTTGCACCGGATCCCCTTTTCCTGATAACTACCCTAAGTGCTTCCTACCCACCTAGGAAGCCCATGTGCCACTATCATAATTCTTGGTGAATGAGGAGACCCTATGATGAAGCATGACTCCTGGGCATGTGTGTGAGGGCTCTTCTTACAATCTTCTGGAAATTAATGGTGAACCCTTAATTGGATAATTCCCTAGTATTACCATTTTTCTATTACAGATTTTCCTGTTGTGTTTTGAATACTCAAACTACCTCTAGTTCAGGAAACACCTCAGAACAGATATATTCAGACAGTGGTTTGGCCAAAGGACTGCCTTTATGACTGACATCTTTAATTGAGGATACCTTCCTAGGGTTTCTCTTTACTTATGACTGTATGCTAACTGCCTTGTTGTTGTATCAGACCTCCATCTCTGTCATTCCTAAGTGCACAGCATTAATGACTTTATGGTGACACTCAGCGCTTTAGAAAACACCAACATAGGTATCATTGTATTTTGGGTGCATGCTTTCCTGTATAATGCACGGTTGCCTTGACACCATTTCTCACTATCAAAATACCCTAAAAAAACTCCTGGTGTCGTACCTCGCCCTCCTCCTCAATTTCTGGTTACCTAAATTTCATATTGTTGTCCCAAATATCTCACTGACTAACAAAAGTGCCCTATTGTTCATATAATTCAATAATATGTGCATACAGCTTACATACTCTCCCTTCCTCTGTTATTTCTGTTATTTACCACAAGTCAGAGAAGGAAAGATCCTGTGTTGACAAAAGCTGTCATTGAGACATCAAAACGTGCCTGTAATAATAGGTATCAAAACAAGCTTGTGATACTTTATTTCAGGCAGAATATGGCATCTTGTTCTTTGTAGAATCTAATTCTGATTTCAAAAGTGTTATGTGATTGAAAAGCTGTGTTAAGGAAATTGCAGTCATCTGTGTAGTAGCAATAATTTTGTATTGATTAAATACACTGCAAAAAACATAAATAAAGATTTTTCAGGGTGCTTTTTTATATATAATATTGTGACTACCCAGATTAATGCTACTCCAACAAAGGAGTGCTCTGGATTTGTGCCAAACCTATAACTAGTTTGTCAGGCTAAAACTAGAGGACTTTACCAAAACTTAGGGCCATATTATCAAGGAACGGCGATAACATTATCGCCGCTTTAGCGGCAGGAAACTGCAGCTAAAGCAGCGATAATGGGCTTGATAATATGCCGCAGAGAATTCCAATAGAAGCCCAGGTTCTGCTGTGACCCTGGGCTTCTATGGGAATTCTCAAGGGTATATTATCAAGTCCATTATCGCCGCTTTAGCCGCAGTTTCCTGCCACCAAAGCAGCGATAATGTTATCGCCGTTCCTTGATAATATGGCCCTAAAACAGCAGGATATTAAAGTCACAGTTATTTGATTCATCAGCAGAGCTGTGTTTGCATCCTAGTATTGTAAGAGCAGGCAATGCTACATCTCAGGAAGAGTTGTGTAAGGATTTCAGAGGCACTTTTGTGAGGCTTTGTTGTTTGTTTAGTACTTTTTCAACCCAAGATACAGACTCATTTGCAGAGCTGCTTGCCAGTTAATATTGGAATGGCTCAGGTCAGGTTTGCTAAATTGTGCTCGAGAGACTCTAGAGCTGGATTGAGGCTTCTAGGATCCGCTTTACGTACGTGAACTGTCAAACACTGGTCATCCAGTATTACACATGGACTAAGATGAACTGGCAGAGCCATTCATTCGGGCCTACCGCTATATTAGCACTGACCGCCTGGTCAGCTTCGGCAGAGTTCGCCATAGGCATCCTAACTTGTAAACCCCAGGAACGGCAGCGATTCGCACAGCCTGTGTACTTTTCAAGTGGAATAAGTGAATCATCTGTAATGGTGCCTCAATCTCCTGTCCTGGTTTTTTAACAGGATCAACAGAAGTATAAATCGCAGAAATCAAAGAAAGGCACTGAAGGGAAGATGTACCAAGGTTTTGCATCAGAGTTGCATCACTTTTGTGGCACAGCCCTGACTTAAAATACTGTTTGGCATTTACTAAGTCACACAAAACCACCTTGTGTGGCTTTGCATGGTTTAGTAATTACTAAGTAACGCAGGGCAGCGCATAGCATTGGGAAGGCGTTCCATGGCTGAAGCATAGTTCCCATGCACCCATCCAAGGATTTTGGTGCATTCCAAGATTTACTAAAGCTAGTAAACCTGGGAATGCTTCAAAATGCTACGCCTTCCCCAGTGAGGCATAACGAGGATAAATGTTTATTTCTTCTTGTTAGTTCCTCTTTCTACGTGTGGTGCATCCTGCAGCACACATAGAAAGAGGAATGTGCCTCTAAGGGTTGTTTTTGTGTAGGAAGGTCTCCCTTCCTGCACAAAACAATCCTCCCTGTAACACAGACAACCTTGGACTAAGGAGCATGTGTGCCTGCATTGGCACTAGGTAGCACACTGTGAGCCAGTGCAAGGAGAGAGAAGAAACGCTCCAAACCTTTGTAACTCTTGATCAATCCTGCCCTCTCCGTTTCACACATTGCAGCAACTTTACTTGCAGCCCTGCGTTTCACTATTAGTAAATGTGCCCCTAACTGTGAAAGCTACTCATGCATCTAAGTGGGAAACATGAGAGTTCTGCTGTCCTCAGAAACCCCCGCCCCACATCATGTCACGGATGCTCTGAGATCCAAGCACTCACATATGCTATTCCACCTGATTGCAGGGCCGGCTTTAGGGCGGTGCAACTGGTGCAGCTGCACCTGGCGCCGAGCTCGGGAGGACGCGCTGTGTGTAGAAATAATTTATGGGCTTGGGAGCACCTGTTGCAACATACCTAATGTGTCCAGCAGTTTATAGGCAACAATAAACATGCCAAGAAAACTCTAGTGATTAATATTCCTACTAGCGAGAGATTGGAGTTTTGTCTAGTGGCAGTTTTGACTCATGAAGTAGTGCAGAGGGATAATATGTCTGCTGCAAAGAACATGTAACATACAGATCACAGAAGTGTATTTTATGTGGAAAGCTCAATGGGTTACTGCTTTTGTTACAGAGATAATTTTATTACTTGCAGGTCATAAGTGACAAACCTAACATACCCTTGACTTATATATTGTCATCAAAGAACTGCATGCATGCTGCATGGTATAGGATAGAACCCTATGCCCCCACATCCTAATGTTGCTAAGAGGGCTCGTTTGGGTAAAAATGTAGTCTTAAGTGAGAGATGGGTTATGTAAAGATGGGGGGCAACTGTTGGAGGGTGGTAGTGAGGGAATCAGTGCAGAAGGTCATTAGGGGACACCAAAATGGATAGTCGAACTGGGTGCCACCGCGCTAAAGCCTGTCCTGCCTGACGGTATTTGCAGTATGAAAAGAAACTTCTGGTACCTTCAGTCTATGGTCTCCAGCTCCATCTTTGGACACATACAAGACGCCAGACAACTATCAACCTTTCCTTTACCTCCCAAAGCCTTTCTTTGCAAGTCTTGCAGGTGGTTAGGTTTGTATAATAATAAGTGCCGGTGTCCAAACCTTTTTCTCTGGAACCGATGCTGAATGTTGGAGATGCCAAATACCAAGGCTGTCTTACCCTGATTCAACCTCGGGCCTCCATCATCCACTACCATACAGGCCTAGTCCACTTATCTCACTCTTGCAGCTTCTTGTTTATTCATTCCTTTTCCCTTTGTCACTGTTTTACCTTCATTCTCTTTGTTTTTCTTTCCCCCTTCTCTGACTTACTCACTCGTGTTCTAGGTGAAAGTCTAATGATGGAAAAATAAGTTTCCGCCCCCAAAAAGGGTGCTCCGGGGCCCCACCTACAACCACCAGCTCAAATTAAGGATTGTATTTGCATTTCCTATCTGGTGTTTTGAAGTGGGAAACACCGCATGTTTCTATGAATCCTATAGACCCATATATCTCAATGCTCTGTCCTTTGATCGACAGTTAATGCTGTCTTATCGTGGGCAAAATCAATACTTTTGTTGCCATCCTACCTCTTCAGACACCTCAACTGCACTAAGCATTGCGATAGAAGGACGCCTTAGAGGACTCTGTGGGGGTTGCAGTTTCAAACAGGCGACACCAAGCAAGAGGACTGCAATAGGCATGAAGAAGCACTGCCTCTAGTCAATGGTGCATGGGAACCGAGTGGTGCTGTAAATTCACATAAGCGCCACTGGGTTGCTTCCTGCTGTGCTGAGCATGGCATGTGGGGGGTTCATGATGCCACTGCAGTGGGATCCCACCCTTCAGCAGCTATATCTTTTAAAAGTATCTCCATCCCTGGTGCACATATTTTCATAAGGCTTTTACATCGTATCGTGGTTTTTAGCTTCCAACGGTGGTATGTAATGAGGCTTCCTGACCCTTAGAGTTTGGTTGATCTTACTGTACAGCTGGGCTTCTCTTTCCTCTTTTATGGACAGTATCCTCCTGCAGGACAGAAAGGCAGCACCTTTCTCCACAATTAATTTAGTCAAAATGCCGATTCAGCTTCTCCAGCAAGCCTAGGGCCCGAGTTCCTTTCAGAGCTCCTTAGGCACCAGAAAGCTGGGTTGACTAACACCAGTTGTTAATTCCAGAGCCTGCCTGTTCGCCACGTCCCGTGTGCCCCATGTGGAAGTGGATAGCGCTGGAGGGAGTGAGGTCCAGTGTGTGATCCTGGCGAGTGGATTCCTGTAGCGAGGTATGAGGAGATAACTGCTGCACCGATAAGGTTGTCGCCCGCGTGAAGGTTCAAGTTGGCAACCCTGTATGCTAGAGGGGGCCGCCGTAAAGTTAGCTATGGTCAGCAACAATGCTGTGCCGATCAGGTCATAGCCCATGTGCGTACTGAAGTCAGCGACCCACACACCAGGACGGGTCGCCTTGTCATCCAATACCACCTGCCCGTGGACCCTGAAGCACTAGAGCCTGACTGTTTGCCAAGACCACTGTGCCCATGAGGAAGAGGATAGCACTGGAGGGAGTGAGGTCCAGTGTGTGATCCTGGCGAGTGGATTCCTGTAGCGAGGTATGAGGAGACAGCTGCTGCACCAATTAGATTGTTGCCCGTGTGAAAGTTCAAATTGGCGACCCCGTATGCCAGAGGGGGCTGCCGTAAAGTTAGCTGTGGTCAGCAACAATGCTGTGCATAGACCATGTGGGTAGTGAAGTCAGCGACCCACACACCCGGAAAGGTTTCCTTGAAGATTATTGCCATGCCAATCAGGCCATAGCCCAGGAGCGGAGGAAAGATGCCAATCCCATATGCCAGGACTGACCACCGTGAAGGTTACTGCTGTGCCAATTGGACCGTCACCCATATGCAGAGTGAGGATGGTGACCCCATATGTCAGGTGGGGCCCCTTGAAAGGACATGGACCATTGCCTGGTGGAAGTTGTCATTGTGTAGAGAGGCTGCTGTGGTGACTTGTGTGGGCCCGAGCCATGAATGAGAGTTGGAAATGAAGCAATCTCACCTTCCCCACTCCCCTTGGGAAGGATCAGAGGAGCTTACCATCTCACCGGAGAAAACGTAGTGGGCACCCAGCTGATGACCCGACAAGGCCACGAGTGCTACTCACCAACAGCAGCTGTTCCCCGCAGGAACTCTGATTGCACCATATTTTGATTTTTTTCGGAGTCGGAGTGGGACTTTTGAGACTCAGACTACTAGTGAGACCTAAACTGAATGTATTCTAAAGTGAATGGGGAATAACCACTACTGCTAGCAAGAGTGAAGTGGGACTCGCGGACCTACCTATTGAACACTAGAGCCCTGTCCAGTGCATACCTGAAGATCAGCCCAACCAAGGCAGAATTTCTGTTATGTGCCAAGAACAACAAACAAGAAACAGTTCAGACCTGGTCAAATGACATTAACCGGGCATAAGAAGTAAAAGAGATAACCCCCAGTGGCTAGAATTTATAAAATCTTTTGACAAAATTGCCCATCAGGAAACCTGGGACAAGGGGGATAATTTTTGGCTAGATGGTTTTAGCTCCTATTTCTTACCAGCCCAAGCAGTACCAGCAGGAAGAGCAAAGGGTGGTCTTATGCTACTTCTATCTCTACAGGGATCCACGAAAAGGATTGACATAGACTCTATTAACTGCCTGGCAGTAGAAATATGTTTCACTACCTATCCCAAGATACTTCTTGTGAATTTTTATAATTCTGGGGAAATTGACCATAGGAACCAACACTTGAACATTTTGAAACTTTTTTTAGAAAATTATAGGTTTATGCAAACTACTATGTTTTATGTTGTGCTTATGGGTGATTTTAACATACATCCCTGTCGCTCTCATTGTTGTATTGAAGATGCTTTTGGTCATAATTTAGCATCGACCCCCCATTTTGAACATTCAGAGCAGGGGAGGGCTTAGAGTCTCTCTTGTCTGAAGCTGACCTCTTTGAACCTGGTTTTGTTAACATTCTTGATCGGTTCCCACTACATTTAAATCTAAAGTTAGAGACACCATTATTGATTATATTTTTTTGTCTCCCATGCTATTAGGCAAAGTAGTCTTTTATAATACCAGGGAATCGCCCTTTAGTGACCATAACCCTGTCATTTTGGAACTAGATAAAAGCTGCGGCCTACTAGCTCGTGGCAGTAGGCAAACCGCACCTTGTACTGTAACTACCTGTGATCAAGGGAGAAGGCTCAGATGGCCCAAAGTGATGCCGGACATCTTTTTTATGGATCTATGCGAGAAATGCAAGGGGAATATTCTAATATGTGTCAACCCCTTGAGCACAAAAGATGCTATTTTTAGAGCCTTCGAGGGTATTTGCAATCAAATAGCTAGCGATCTAAGAGTTAAGTCCAAATAGAGAGCGTCACATGGTTTAAAGTGGTTTGATAATAAAGGCTCACGTGCCCATCGACTTTTAAATCTAGCCCTGAAAAGTTTACCACGTGACAGGGTCTTGATTGCTGATTTGCGGAAACAGTACAAGATGGCAATTAACAGCCGGAAAGCAGAGATTAAGGCCGAGGCATGGCATGCGCTGTTATCAGTAGATGTACTCAGGGATAGTTCAAAATTCTGGGGAATTATTAACACACCTTTTTTCTCAGGCTTGGATAATGAGATTCAGGATTGTCATATCACTGGGGCCCAATGGCTGTCCCATTTTAAGGCAATATATGCCTCCCCTGAGAGCCAGGACTTGCCTCTTAGCCTATTACCTACTCAAACCCGAGTCCCACTTGTGTTCCTTGAAGAGGAAGTGGAGAAAGCAATAAGGGAGACTATCAGTGATAAGGCCCCTGGCCCTGACTCTGTTCCGGCAGATCTCTACAAAAGTGAACCCAAATTTTGGGCAAAGATCCTGGTTAATGTCTTTAATGTCTCTGGTACCTCAGGGTTCCCTGCATCGTGGTCTCGATCGACTATCATTCCGATTTTTAAGACGGGCCAGAGAGGGGACCCGCGGTGCTACAGACCAATATCCCTGATTGACTCTTCTGTGAAGATTTTAGGAAAAATTATTTTAACTAAAATTTCAGATTGGGCTACCGAGAAGAATATTATTTCTGTTTTACAATATGGGTTCAGAAAACGTAGAAGTACCACCGACCAGTGCCTTAATTTGTCCTTACTAATTAGTAAATACACTGTGGCAAAAGAAGGCTGTTTAAGGATGGCATTTATGGATCTATCCTCAGCGTTTGACCTGGTTAACAGGTCAAAGCTGTGGAATATTTTGTTGGATAAAGGTCTTGACCCGTCCTTAGTGTATTTCCTGGCTGATCTTCATCAAGATCTTACTGCCTCTATGTGACAGTGCGGGACAGGAGGAGGACTATAACGATAAGGAGTGGTGGACTCCCAGACCGGTCTCACCTCCTCTTGTAACCCCACAGCAGGAGGACTGGTTCCCCTTCATGGACCAACAGCAAGGATCGAGACCAGAAGGTGCAGGTCCCTTTAAGTGGAGCGAAGGCTACGAGACGCTGTACCCGCCCTCCTATGACGTCACCGAGTGGGAGCAGCCAAAACAGGAAGAACCGCACAGTGAGTCGGACGGCGTTTCCAGGAGGAGTGTTGGAGCGGAGCGGAGTGAACGAGGACGAGGAGAAGAGCGGAGCGAACAAGGACCAGGAGAGGAGCGGAGCGAAGAAAGAGGAAGCGAAACGAACTTCGGACGGCCAGGAGGCCCAGGACACCGCGCTTCGCCCAGCCACGTTCCCAGGGGAGGAGCGTGGCTCGGTCAGGTACGTGACCGAGTAGCGGGCTGGTTAGGTAAAGAAGGCAGACCGCCGGTGTAGGAGAGGTGTTTCCCGTGTTCCCTTCCCTTAGTCAGCACTTGAATAGGCACAGCGTGAGGGGAAAAGGGGTCAAAGCACTGGTGGTAGTCTTTCCTCACACCCGGTCCCGGAGTTAGGGAACGAACCTAGCCACACGGTCCCCTGACATGGCCTTTTGTCTCTTTGTTTCCTTCCGGCTGGGAGACCCCCTTGCTCCGGGGAGATCCTGCCCACGTACCGCCTGGTGTCTGGATGGAGTAGGAAAGAAGAGGAGAGAAGAGAGTAACAACAGCGAGAGCCTAAAGAACTGTAAAATCATCTCGAACACTGGCTGACCGTGTATCTAGAAAGCATTACTTGGCAATAAAACCCCGTTTAAAACAACGTTGTGTCCCGCCTGTCCCTGACACTCCGTCACACTGGTGTCAGAAGTGGGATATTCCATCATACTCCGTCAGCAACACGATGGAGGCCCTCATTCAGCACTTGGTGCAGGGACAAGAAAAGCTGGGATGGGCCGTGGAGCGCCAGATGACGTCGGCCCAGGCGGACAGGGAAGTGTTTCAGAACACCGTGGCGGCACAGCTAGAAGCCTTAAAAAAAACCTCTCCCGAGCCCGGGAGAGCAATGACCTCGGACCTACGACCACATGGGCCCCATCCAACCGGTATCTCCTTACAAAAGTACGTGCCAGGGGAAGATCCGGATGCCTTCTTAACAAATTTCGAAAGGGTAGCCAGGGCCTGTGGCTGGACCGAAGACAAATGGCATTTCTTTCTCGCTCCCCTGTTATCCACAGAAGCACAAGCGGCATATCAAGTCGCCAATCCCACAGGAGCGACTCCCTATGCGGTTATCAAAGACATAATTCTGGAGCATCTAGGGCTTGACGCCGAGGCCTATCGTCTGCGGTTCAGAAGAGAAAAGGGCCGAGTAGGAGAAAATCCAAAGACACTATACTTTAGATTAAAGATGGCTGCGGATAAGTGGCTAAAACCCGAATCCAGTTCCAAGGAAGATATTATGACCCGAATCTACTTAGAACAGTTCTTGGACACCTTGCCTTACGGGACACAGAGGTGGCTCAGACAACATTCGAACCTGTCCGTGGCCCAGACCATCGAGATGGCCACACAGTTCGGGCGAGCCCAACCCAGATACTTTCCTGGGGACAATGAAAAACCCTCCAAAGGAGGTCCTCTGCCTCGGGCAGAGCGAAAAAACCAACGTGCGATTGAGGGGGGGCGACCCAAACCCGCTCGCCTGGACCCGCCTGTGTTCCAGGGACCGCAATGTTATGACTGTGGAGAATGGGGCCACATAGCACGTCTATGCCCCAAGAGACGCACAGAGGAACCCATGGAGGTTGGGTACTTGCCTAAGGCCGTGATGTACTCGGCGGAGTTGGGGACCTCCTTTCATGTACGGGTAACAATAAATGGGACCTGGGTACGAGCCCTGTTAGATTCAGGCTGTAGACAGTCAGTGGTAAGGAAAACTCTAGTACGTCCCCAACAATATATAGCACATAAAACCGTCCACATCCGCTGTATCCATGGGGACGTGAAACCATACCCCCTGGCTTTGGTCCCGATAACGCCCCTGAGACATCCCACTCAAAAGGTAAAGGTGGGGGTAGTAGAGACATTACCTTAGGAGGTTATACTAGGGGTAGACAACCCGGGGTTCTTAGCCCTCTTTAGAGAAGAAATACGGGGAAAGAAAGAGGTCAACCCCCCAACTTCGGCTATGATTAGTCCCGATCCATGGATTACGGACCGGAGTTTTCGGTTTGCGCAGTCCAACGATCGAACCCTTTTTAATGCATGGGAACAGGCCCACCAGAACCAAACCCAGGAAGAAGACCGGTTTCCCCGGTTTATCATCCGCAATGACTTATTATATAGGGAAGGAAAAGAAGGGGAACCGCCCCAGCTATTGGTGCCCCATCCCTTCAGGGACCAAGTCCTGTTCTTTTCGCATAGCCACCTGACCGCCGGCCACGTAGGAAAGGAAAAGGCCACCTCTACTGTTCTAAGGCACTTCTATTGGCCGGGGATTTATAGAGATGTAGAGAGATATTGCAACACCTGCGAAACCTGCCAGAAGAGAAGCGACTACCACCCGCCCCCGGCACCCCTGAAGCCCATGCCCATAATAGGGACTCCGTTCGAAAGAGTTGGTATGGACCTGATAGGCCCCCTTCCGCGTACCCGTAAAGGACACATCCACGCCCTCGTAATAGTGGACTATGCCACGAGGTTCGTGGAGGCCTTCCCGCTGCAAACCCCGAATACGAAAGCCATTGCGGACAAACTGTTGGAACTGTTCGCCAGAGTTGGATTCCCAAAAGAGGTGGTTACAGATCAGGGAACGCCCTTTACGTCAAGATTGATGAAGGAAGTCTGTCGCACCCTCGATATCGGCCAATTGCGCACCTCAGTCTATCACCCACAGACCGACGGACTCGTGGAGCGATATAACCGAACATTGAAAAACACACTGAAGAAAATGTTAACCGTGGAGGGGAAGGAGTGGGACAAAATGCTTCCATTAGCGTTGTACGTCATCCGGTCCCAAGTTCAAAGCAGTCTCGGTTGTTCGGCTTTCGAACTACTGTACGGCCGCCAACCAAGATCCCTCTTGGAAATGACCAAAGACGCCTGGGAGACCGAAGATAAACAAGACCATCAGACCCTATTGGAGTATACCAGTCAGCTGAAGTCCAAAATAGGCAAGCTACGGGATCTGGCTTTCCTGAACTTGGAAAGAAGTCAAGAAAAACAGAAGAAGTATTACGACAAGGGGACAAAACTACGGAGACTACAGCCGGGAGACTGGGCGTTAATCCTCCTACCCACCTCTAGCAGTAAATTCAGAAAGGAGTGGCAGGGTCCCTTTCCGGTAAGACATAAAATCGGGGACACCACTTACGGCATACAAGTTTCTCCAAAGAAAATTCAAAGCTACCATATAAACCTGTTAAAAAAGTGGATCGGCCCGCCTCCCCGGGCTGCCCATTTTTTAGTACCCACCAACAACAAGTCTCAAACAACCCTAGACGAATTAGTGGTAAATCCCGAGCTCACCCAAGAGCAGAAGAAGGACTTGACGGATACCTTGGCACCGTTTGCGGCCATGTTCTCCAATGCCCCGGGACGGACTGACGTGATAGAGCATGGGATCGAGACCCTACCAGGCCGAATCATCCGACAGAAACCATATAGGATTCCGGCGGCTAGAAGACAGGCCATCCAAAAAGAAGTCCACGAGATGTTACGGCTAGGGGTGATAAGACCCTCCTCCAGCGACTGGATGTCACCTATCGTGATGATTCCCAAACCCGATGGATCCACACGATTTTGTATGGATTTCCGCGCCTTGAACGAGATATCCACCTTCGATGCATATCCCATTCCGAGGGTGGACGAACTCATAGAGAGGATAGGAGATGCCCGATATATCATGACCTTTGACTTGACCAAAGGCTACTGGCAGGTACCTTTGAGAGAAGCCGACCGGAAGAAGACCGCTTTCTCTACGGAGCAAGGATTGTTTGAATTCACGGTCTTACCCTTCGGTTTACATGGGGCTCCCGCGACTTTTCAGCGATTGATGAACACCCTCCTTAAGCCGTATCCCACCTTTAGTTCGGCTTATCTGGATGACATTGTCGTTTTCAGCTCATCCTGGACCGAGCATTTACACCACGTGTCCATCATCCTGAAAACCTTACAACAGGCCGGCCTCCATGTGAACACCAAAAAGTCCCGGGTAGGTTTCCAACGGGTCAGGTATCTGGGGTATGTCCTCGGCGACGGAGTCATAGCCCCCCAGGTCGAGAAAATCAAGGCTATAACAGAAACCCCGTTTCCCTCTACAAAGAAACAACTAAGAGGCTTCTTGGGCCTAATAGGGTATTACCGAAGGTTCCTACCCCGATTCGCAAAAACGGCCTCACCCCTAACGGACCTCCTAAAAAAGGAGAGCCCCAGCAAATGGTTAAGTCACCCCAGCGAAGAGGCGTTACAGGCCTTTCAGCAGCTAAAAACCTCCATAACCACCTCCCCTGTACTGGTTTCCCCTGATTTCACCAAACCCTTTATTGTAGCCACAGACGCCTCAGACACAGGGATTGGGGCGGTGTTGTCTCAGCTAGGGGAGGACGGGGCGGAACATCCCTTATTGTATGTGAGTAGGAAATTGTTCCCCAGGGAGCGTAAATACCCCACAATAGAGCGTGATTGTTTGGCTATTAAGTGGGCGATTGAGAAGCTACATTATTACCTGGAAGGTAAACCCTTCCTCCTGTACACGGACCACGCCCCCCTCCGGTGGATGTACAGGAATAAGAGCCAGAATCCCAGGATTCTACGTTGGTTTCTGTCCCTCCAACCATTCTCCTTTACGGTGTGCCACCGGAGGGGCAGAGACAATGGGAATGCGGACTTTCTGTCGCGCTCTGTGTATCTCCCCGAACGGGAGAATCCAGGGGGGGAGGTATGTGACAGTGCGGGACAGGAGGAGGACTATAACGATAAGGAGTGGTGGACTCCCAGACCGGTCTCACCTCCTCTTGTAACCCCACAGCAGGAGGACTGGTTCCCCTTCATGGACCAACAGCAAGGATCGAGACCAGAAGGTGCAGGTCCCTTTAAGTGGAGCGAAGGCTACGAGACGCTGTACCCGCCCTCCTATGACGTCACCGAGTGGGAGCAGCCAAAACAGGAAGAACCGCACAGTGAGTCGGACGGCGTTTCCAGGAGGAGTGTTGGAGCGGAGCGGAGTGAACGAGGACGAGGAGAAGAGCGGAGCGAACAAGGACCAGGAGAGGAGCGGAGCGAAGAAAGAGGAAGCGAGACGAACTTCGGACCGCCAGGAGGCCCAGGACACCGCGCTTCGCCCAGCCACGTTCCCAGGGGAGGAGCGTGGCTCGGTCAGGTACGTGACCGAGTAGCGGGCTGGTTAGGTAAAGAAGGCAGACCGCCGGTGTAGGAGAGGTGTTTCCCGTGTTCCCTTCCCTTAGTCAGCACTTGAATAGGCACAGCGTGAGGGGAAAAGGGGTCAAAGCACTGGTGGTAGTCTTTCCTCACACCCGGTCCCGGAGTTAGGGAACAAACCTAGCCACACGGTCCCCTGACATAGCCTTTTGTCTCTTTGTTTCCTTCCGGCTGGGAGACCGCCTTGCTCCGGGGAGATCCTGCCCACGTACCGCCTGGTGTCTGGACGGAGTAGGAAAGAAGAGGAGAGAAGAGAGTAACAACAGCGAGAGCCTAAAGAACTGTAAAATCATCTCGAACACTGGCTGACCGTGTATCTAGAAAGCATTACTTGGCAATAAAACCCCGTTTAAAACAACGTTGTGTCCCGCCTGTCCCTGACACTCCGTCACACTCGGTCAGGATTTCACAGGATGGCAAATGCTCAAGTTCATTCAAATCAGCTCGTGGGGTCCGTCAAGGGTGTATTTTGGAGCCTGTACTCTTTACCTTGTACATCAATGACCTAGACAGATCCCTTTTGACAGCGACTTTGGATATCCCGCGTGTAGGAGATTGCTCAATTCCGGTTCTCCTATACGCGGATGACGCTGTCCTTATAGCATGTACGGTGGTGGGTCTCCAGCGGCTCTTAGATGCCTTTGGGGCCCACATGCAGTTGCTGGATCTAGTAGTAAATAATAGTAAGTCCCACATTTTGTCATTTGGTCGTAGAGCAAGAAAACCCTATTCCTTTTATTGTAATGGGCTGGAAGTGACCCCGGTCTCCTCCTTCACCTACCTTGGGGTTGTTTTTGATGAGAAGTTCTCTTGGATACCGCAACAGAAAATTAAAAAGAATTCTATTACTCGATCTGCCCTAGGATTAATGGGGTTTGCAAAGCGTTTGGGGGCTAGACCTATTGAGAGTATACTGAAAATATATAGTGCAAAGTGTGTAGCGATTGCGGCCTATGGTTCCTCTATATGGGGCTTTAAAGAACAGCCTGGCATTCAAATAGCCGAAAATAAATTTTTACGCAGTCTCTTATCAGTCCCACAATCCACGCCAGTTTTTTCTATACACCTAGAACTTGAGATTGGTTATATCTCAGACATTTTGAGCTTAGCTCTGTTGCTCTGCTGGCTCAAAACGTGGATAAATCCAGAATTGATTTTGAATCATAAGATTTTACGAGACTGTGTTCAGTTAGACAACTCTAATAAGATCAAGTGGCTGTCTTACGTTAAAAGTACGTTAACCAAATTGGGGCGGCCAGAGCTATTTGAAGCTTCCGAAAAGATCTGTAAGGAGGATGTGCTGTGGGTGAAATCTAATTTTAAGACTCTATTGTCTGCAGAAAGGGAAGAACTAGAGATGCAGAAACCCTCTGTTAGGGCCCATTTTTTAACTAAAACGAATATCTGTATTGAACCCTATTTGGTAACAGTAAATAAACCCTTCCATCGTTGGCTTTTAACTAGGTTTCGTTTTAACCTAGTTCCTTTTTTATTAGGCGACTTCCAGGAGTGGTGTAATCCTGAGTATGCGATTCCTTGTAAGTGTGACAATTTTTCTTCCCAGAATACCCTCCATTTTATGATGTTTTGTCCTTTTTATACTGACATTCGTAACAAGTATATAATTCCCATCCTGAGAGGAAAGGGCTTCCTGCAGGTTAGACCAGCATTACTCTATCTCCAGTCATTGAGCATATCATGGGATATTTTTAATATTGCATGTTTTTTGGTTGCTGCTATGAGGTTCAAGAAAAACCGACATTTGTTATCTGATTATTGTTTAGATTCTTAAATGTCACCATGTAAATTATAGAATCGTGTTTTTAACATCAATGCAAACTCATATGAAGGATTGTTTTTAGGAGGACAATAACGTGTCAAGATACTAGTAGATCACCCTAAAACTATGAGCTTGCCTTATATGCACATAGCACTTTAAATAACGTTTTTATTGTATGCAGAGCAGCCCATGGTACTTCTCATGATTGTCTGGAATGAAATGTTTGCACTTTATCCCGTATGCACTTTGCACTTTATAAAAAATGTTTTACTCTAGGACGTATTATGGGGAGAGAAATTCGAAGCCTCGTATCCTAATATGTTTGCCCTTTTGGTATTGAAATTTTATCTTGAGGAGCAATGTGCCATTTTAATTCATGAGCTTTTTAATTGCATTCTGCACTTTATATAAAACTTGTATTGTATGCCTAGAAAAGCTCTAGCCGCACAAGATGAAATACAGGAAAAGACATTTGTAGTTTTGCACCCCAATACTGTTTGTATGTTTCTATCTCTCGAATCTTGCACTTTAAGCTTTTTTTTTTTATTGAATTGTTATGAGTTGCTGGTTGATATTCAGTACATTTTATTTTTTAACTATAATGTATGATTGATTGAACTGTTTACTTTTATGACATTAAGTTGTCGGATAAAGCATTTGATGATGATGATGACATTAACCTTGACGGCTTCAAACTACAACTTTCCCTGAATGCCAAGTGACTTTGATTCACCCTACACACCAATCCCACCCTCAAGCTTCGTGTTGCCATAAAAACAAAGATGGCCTGGTACAAGCTAGCTCTGCAAAAGAAAGTGGAAATGTTTCTTCCAAAAAGTGGTTTCAGAAATGCTGTCCAAGCCCACGTACTCTTGCCTCTGGTTGGTGGCAACACCCTGTTCCATGACCTACCAGACTCCACACCGGCTCGCCTTAGGGGCTGCCTACAAGCCACATCATATTTTATACGGGGTCTAAGAAAACATGACCACTTCACTTCCATCCTGACAGCTGCTGCAGGTCCGTTGGGGATGAGGGGCCATGCCCCCTCACCTTTTGCCCCACACAAACAGTGTCTGTCAGACTGAGCAAAGGTCAAGTCAGGCATCCAGCAGCTAGACATGTGCTAAATGCACAGGCACCTGGCTGCCTGAGCTGAACTTTGCTGGGCTAAGTATGTCACAGCTACTATGGGCGTGACCTCCTCAGCTCAGGAAAGGTCTTTGATGCTCTCCCCCTCAGTGATGAGGGGTTACGTCACTCATTGCCACGCACCTAGGTGCTTCAGTTTTAAGCCCTGAAGCGCCCCGGGTTGAGTGTCAATCAGTGACACTTCTTCACAGAGTGAGGTGGGATCAGCAGTCTCACTGACCCCATCCCATGCTGTGACGACATATGGACTGCTGCATTTCTTCATTGGCTGACTTTAGGTCAGCAATGAGAGAAGGCAGCAGTCCCAAGCCCCCTGGGACATCTAAGGCAGAGCTGCAGGTAAGTGTGTTTTTTAAAAATGTTATTAATGTTTGGTGCATGTGTGAGTGTATGTTTGAATATTTAGTAATGAGTGTTGTGAATGGATGTGTGTGTGTGTGTGTGTGTGTGTGCGCTTGTGGGAATGCATGGTTGTGAGTGTGTATGTGTACTTGTGCTTGTGTGTACCATCTGCCCCCTCCCTTCTACAAATACCGGTTGCCACTGCATCCTGCTGGAACTCCATTGGTTCCCCTGGTGTACCAGCATCATCTTCAAAACCAGTTGTGTCATTTACAAAGCAATCACAACCAGTATCCCTGCTTATCTTGCAGACAAGCTCAACATCTCTGGTGGTTTTCAGCACTCTTGCAGTCAGGACACCATTAGACTACAGACTAAGAAGTATAAAAAAGATAAAAGGCAGCAGGCCTTTTCCATCTATGCGCCCAGGAACAACATCCTCTTCCATCAAGACAACCCTAAACATCATTGCAATTTAGGAAAGAGTTGAAGACACACCTTTATACATCACAATGCATTAATAGTCCAAATATTAGCTACTTCTCCAATCATTAATTGACTTTACACACCTTTAACCTTAAATATTGCTCCGCTGCCTTTGGCTAGGTTGCGCTACAGAAATACCACATACATACATACATTTTGTGTATATCTCACAGGCTGGTCAAGTGACATTATTTGTCCTCTAGTGACAGCAGAAAGGAAGGGTAGTGCAGTAAATTCTCTGTCAGAGAAACCCAAAACAAAGATTCACAGGAGGGAGAGGTTTTCTCACACAACTACCTCTCAGTCTGTTCAGGACTGCACCCGTGGGACATTCTTGAAGCAGAACGGGGGGCAGTTCTCACAATTCAAACAGGCATCTGTCTGCCTCTTTCGTTTTGAAGATATCTGGTGCAGTTGTAAAGGACCCCAGGAGCATTCCAGTAAGCTATACCTGTGTCTGGTAGGCACTCTCCACCCTCTGTGTTGTGAACCATACATACACAGTATTCACAATGGATTCTGTTACCAAAGCACCACAGATATTTTCCATGCTCCCCATAATCCACACATGCAGCATGAATAGTGTGCACACACTCCCCATACATGTCCCCATACATGTCCCCTGGAAGCTATCCAGAGCCCCTTACCCTGGATACACAGAGAAAACAGACCTGATATTAAAAGGCGAACATTACAGGTTGCATCTCTTAATCCAATTCAAACCCAGTTTACAGGGTGTGAGAATTCATTAGCATCTCTCACCAAATAGCATGGGTCCGAAAACCAGAGGGAGAAAGCAGAAACCAGTTTTCTTTACACTGGGAATTGCAGGTTGTGTTTCTTAAATGCAACCAATGCTTAGCACACTGAGCTGCATTACCGGTTGAGCCGGCTCCTGGAAGAGGGACTGTGAAGCATTGTTGCTTCCTCCCAGCCACCTCTCACCCAGGCTGAGCGTTCATCATTGATTCTCTGTATGCAGATGGATATGAATCTTTTAGCGCCTCATTTCGTATTTCGGCTTTGAGCGAGGAATCAATACATTGTGTTCCTGAGCGACTTGTCAAGAGCAGATGATCTGCAGCTTTAATACAAATACAAATGCTTGTCACTGCTCATCAAAGAAGCGATGGCGAGCATCACCATGGCTTCTAACGGGAAAACAAGAGCATCAGACCTCAGTGGTTCCAAAGATGCATGGACGTAGAGAGAGACTGAGTGGGCGGGGTTAGAGGCGGGGTGAGACATGATGATAGAAATCACTTCTATTGCTTATTCATTTTGCCCTTGTATTGCCCTTGACAGTTGTCTCAAAGTTCCCATAGGTGCAGATTAACAGGTACATATGCTGATAAAGGGTGGCGTGAAGTACTTCTGGAAACAGTGCAAGGAGCTTCTAAACCCTGAATGCAGCCAAGCCATCAACAGTACTATTAGCCCTTTCAGGCTAAGAATCAATGTACACCAGGACGAGAGAGACTGACAAAGCATCATTAATAACAACCATTAGACACATTTCTTTTCAAATACCTCCTGGCTGTCCTGATTTTCTTCCTCTCTGATTTAGTTTTTCTCTCACTCACAAATATACACACAACCAGGCAAACGCACACAAACAAGCAGACAAATACTCTCTGTCAATCTTCACATCTCTAATCTCTCGATCCCTCCCCCACTCACTTCTCTTCCATTTGTATCCATTTTTCTCACTGCCCCACTCTCTTTACCCCAAATGTATCCTATAATCCTCTACTATCACTCTTTCTATTTCTAATCTGCCATCTCCGGGCCTCTCTTACTCTTTCCATAGCTGTCTCGATGTCTTCCCCATCTCTGTCTGTCTCAGTGGGAGGCCAAGCGGTTAAAAAGTCATGGTCACTTATGCAGGCTCTCTTGCCACCCACCCATTCAGGCTTCACACATCACTGTGCCCCTGGCAGCCAATGTGCAATACACTAACGACCCAGCATGGAGGCCCGGGAGGGGGGCGGTTGAGGACAATGAGAGCTTCCATCAAGGAGCAGAGGCCCACTTGCCCCTGCAGCAGGCCGTTCAGCTGAATGTTACAGACAGACGCGAAAACGGGCAAAATGCTGCGAAATAAACGGGTCACAGCTGGCCCTCAGGCATCGGCCCAGTGCCCACCTTATGAATCCGAGTACCGGTACTCTCCTTGGCACTGGAGAAGTGCCGGTACTCAACTTAGTAAAAACAAGAAGTGCTGGTACTCAGTACCTGTGAGTACCGGCCCATTTAAAGCACTGGACCAAAGGCTGCAATGTCTCACTCATGTATGTGGTAGTGTGACTGTGGCTTATCGCTTCCTGACCACTGACATCATTCACGTCTTTACAACAATGGGCTTGTGCACCTCTTTGATGCTGATTGAATAAGGGAATGCAAGTTACTCAGGGCACAAGTCGGGTTGGACATGGGTGTACGGAGACCCACACTGTTTATGCTAAAGCCTACCAGACAGCGCAGCTGCACGGTTTGCTAAAGACATTGTGGGGATATTCCGAGAGCTGATGCTGGAGCGGGTAGTACAAAATTTTGTATACCCCCCATTCTGCATGTTTATATTAATCTGAATAATTAACTAATATTAATCTTATTAATGGTTTGCAGTGAAAGACTTATCAATCATATTAACAAAAGAATTACACGTGGGAATTGCACTTTGCATGGCTAAACTAATTGTGAACTAACTTATGTACGCGTACTAATAGTAGAAAATTTGAATATTGCATGATATATGTTGCTTTTGTGATGTAATTGTGATTTGTGCTTTATTAAGTGAGTATAAACGCTTTGAATGTTGCTTTCTGCTAGATAATTACTCACACATAAGGGTATTAGCGAGAGATTAACATTTTATTAGGCATTTCTATGTTTTAATTACGTTTTTGTGTTTCTTTTGCTTAAGTTACCCATTTCGGCCTAGTTAAGATGGCTGAACGTGACTGCTCCTGACAACACGAGGTTCTGGGTGAAGTGCGCATGCGTCACCGCCAGCAGCAGTGGCCAGGTCCTGACCCTTGGAGTTGAAGCCCTAGTCAAGGTTGCTCCGGGAACTATGCCAACGACAAGACAATAGACAATTTGAAAACCGGAACCAGCAAGTGCGATGACTTCATTATGCAGACTCTATGAGAACTTTACCCCTCGACCCCAAGATGACCAATCAGAACTTTCTAAAACCCCAATCTTGATACTTTTGACATTATTTTCATTATAAAAGTAGGTAGGGAATTGAACCATTTGCTAACGCTCACGCTCTTCTTGACGAACTCGATTTCCTGACGTTATGCTGACAGAGAGGACGGTGACACTGCTGGACAGCTGTTATCCTGAATCTTTGGGAGACTGAATTGCGGCCTGACTTTGATGAAATTAAAAGGTTGTTCCACGACTTGACTGACTTAGAGGACGACTTTTAGCCAGATTAGGTAAATATGATGTTCTGCAATGCTGATGATGATTTCTAACGATTTTGCAATTTTTCTTAGATAAAGAATATTTGATTAATTGACAAATGTGTTGTGTCGATTATTTGAAGAAGAGAATTAGGATAAAGAATAGTATATAGATAAATGGGATTAATCACTAAAACTATAGTTAACAACTAAATGATTCATCCCCTTTCTGGGAGGAATATCTTAGGGTTGAATTCAATGTATTTAGAGTGTGGTAAAGTTATTCCTTTCATGTCAGCGTTTGGAAGGGTATTCCTCTAGGGAAGCAGATCAACGGAGTGTGAGTATTGGTGTTATGGGCCCCACCAATTAATGTATTTGTGTGAATTTGCTGCTGAGGTATTTGGTTTGTGACGAAGGGGGAATTTGATGTTCCACGCTGCAACACTGACCTAGGAATGCATTTGGCCTGTTGCTTACCAGTGGCTTTGTGGTTTGTAAATCAAATTTTCCAGCTCTCTATTTGCTGGCTTTATTTGCTTTAGGCTGTATAGTTTGAATTTGTCCCTACCGAATGCCCAAACATTGTTTACTGTATCCTTCCACGAACCTGCTTTCTGTAAACAGACCTTTAAATCAGGTTCTTATCTTGTCACATTTGCTGTTCATTCAAAGACTAAGGCCAAAAGTCAAGCTCTCTCTTCCCAGGGAGCAAGGTGTTTACTGTTCCCTCTCTGACTTCAAAGTGAGAGAATTTCTGAGACAATCCTGCCGATTATCCATTTAAGAGGAGGGGGGAGAATGCTTTTGTTTCTAGCACACAACAAAAAAATTAACTGTGCTGATGTTTCAGAATATATCAGAATTAGTAGAAATGAAGCACATGTTCTTTTAAATTCTGAAGTGTGGTGGAAGCAAATATTTGAATACGATCAAAACACATCAATACACTAGGTGATGACATTTGCACACATTATCGTTTGTTGCAATAAAACTGTATCTGTGTGCAAATGTAATGGTCATTTCAATTGAAAATGTGTTGTCAATAATGGCAGTGCGCTACCACACCAGGCATACTGCACACAATGCCACTCCACTCCACTCTATGCCCTTCCACTCTATGCTGTGCCACTCCACTTTACGACTCTCCACTCCACTCCACTTTAAGAAAATCTACGACATGCCAAGCCATTCGACTACAAACTACTCCAATCTATGCCACTCACTCCACATCACAACATGCCACTCAACTCTACAACATGTCACTTTACCCTCCACCCCTCCACTCTAAGACACTCTAGGACACACCACTCCACTCGGCTCCTTGCAACTCCAATCTACACCATTCACTCTATGACAAAACACGTCACATCAATCTACACCATCCCAATCTACTACACTCAAATGTACACCCATCTACTCCACTCCACTCCAGTCTACAATACTCTACTCAAACCTACCCAATCCACACCAATCTAACCCACTCCACACCAATATACCCAACTCCAATATGCCCCACCCTAGTTTTCCCACCACACCCCAATCTACCCCACCCACTCCAATAAACCCCACATCAATCTGTCCCACTCTAACCCAATCTATCCCACTCCACTCGAATCTACCCCAATGCACTCCACTATGATCCAGTCTTTACCCTTCCACTCCGATCTACCCCACTCCACTCTACCCTAATCTAACCCACTTCACACCAAGCTACCACACTCCACTCCAATCTACTTCACAAAACTCCAATCTACCCCACTCCACTCAGTCTAACCCAGTCAACCCCATACCACTCCAATCTACCCCACTCCATCCCAATCTGCTGCACTCCACTCAAATCTACCCCACTCTGCTCCAATCTACCCCAGGCTATCACACTCCATTCACTTCACTCCACTCTCCCCAAATCCACACACTTCAATGTAGCCCAGTGCAACTCACTCCACTCCAATCTACCCCACTCCACTCCAACCTACCCCACTCCACTCTACCCCACTCCACTCCATTCTATTTCAGTGCAATTTAGCCCACTCATTCCAATTTACCCCATTCCACTCCAAACACCACTGCAATCTATCCAACTCCTCTTCACTCTAATCTACCCCACTCCATTCCAATATAGCCCACTCCACAACAATCTACCCCACACCAATCTACTAAAATCTATCCCACTTCACTCCAATCTACCACACTCTACTCCACTCTAATCTACCCCACTCCTATCTAACACACTATATTCCACTCTACCCAAATCTACTCCAATCTACCACATTCCAGTCAATCTACCCCACTCCACCTGAATCTACCCCAGTTCAGTCTACCTCACTCCCACACTCCAATTTACCCCACTCTATCCAAATCTACTCCACTGTACTTCACTCCAAACTACCACACCCCATTCCAGTCTACCCCACTCCACTCCATCCCAATCTACCATTCTCCAATCTACCCCTCCCCAATCTACTGCTCTCCAATCAACCCCTAGCTGCCTAACTCCAATCAACTCCACTCCACTCAAATTTACCACACTACACTCAAACCTACCGTATTCCACTCCACTCTAATTCACTCACACCAATCCACGCACTCCAATATACCCTACTCCATCCAAATCTACCCTACTCCAATCTATCTCTACCCAATCTACCCCCATTCTACTACACTCCAATCTTCCCATATCTACTCCACTCCAATCTATTCCACTCCACTCCAATCTACCCCACTCTGCCCCAATCCAACCAATTTCACTGCAATCTACCCCATCCCACTATACCCATTCCAATCCAACCCACTCCACTGCAATCTGCCCATTCCATGCCAATCTATCCCACTCCAAACGACCTCACTCCAAGCATCCCTCTTCAATCTAACCCACTCTAGTCTCCCCCACTCCAATCTACCCCACTCCACTCCAATCTACCCTACTCTAATCCACCTAATCTACCCCAATCCACTCTACCCTAATCTACCCCACTCCACCCCAGTCTAACCCACTCCACTGTACCCCAATCTACTCTACTGGAATCGACCCACTCTAATCCACTTAACCTATCACACTCCACTTTACTTCAATCTACCACATGCCATCCAAACTCTACACACTTCAGTCCAGTCTAACAGACTCAACCCCAATCCACGCACTCCAATATACCCTACTCCATCCCAATCTACCCTACTCCAATCTATCTCTACCCAATCTACCCTCACTCCAAGCATCCCTCTTCAATCTAACCCACTCTAGTCTCCCCCACTCCAATCTACCCCACTACACTCCAATCTACCCCTATCTACTCCACTCCAATCTATTCCATTCCACTCCACTCTACCCCACTCTGCCCCAATCCAAAACATTTCACTGCAATCTACCCCCATCCCACTATACCCATTCCAATCCAACCCACTCCACTGCAATCTGCCCATTCCATGCCAGTCTATCCCACTCCAAACAACCTCACTCAAAGCATCCCTCTTCAATCTATCCCACTCTAGTCTCCCCCACTCCAATCTACCCCAATCCATTCCAGTCTACCCTACTCTAATTCACCTAATCTACCCCAATCCACTCTGCCCTAATCTACCCCACTCCACCCCAGTCTAACCCACTCCACTCTACCCCAATCTACTCTACTGGAATCGACCCACTCTAATCCACCTAACCTATCCCACTCCACTCTACCCCAATTTACCACACGCCATTCCTTCCCACTCTTCACTTCACTTCAATCTACCACATGCCATCCAAAATCTACACACTTCAGTCCAGTCTAACACACTGGACCCCAATCCACCCATCTCCATCCTACTCCAAAATACACTACTCCAATCTACACCACTACTATCATCTTTCTTGAATCTACCCTACTCCAATCTACCCCACTCCATTCCAAACTACCTTATTCTAATCCTTCCAATCTACCCCACTCCACTCCTCTCCACCCTAATCCACACCAAGCTATCCCACTAATATCTATTTCACTCCAATCTACCCACTCCACTCCAGTCTAGCCCATTTCACTCCAATCTACCCTACTATAATTCACCCCACTTCACCCTAATCTGTGCCACTCCACTGCAATCTACTCCTCTCCACTCTCTATGCCTATCCACCCCAATCCACTACACTCCACCTTTCCCCAATTTACCCCCCTCCCATCTACCCCAATATATCCCACTCCACTCAACCCTAATCTACCCCAATTCAATCTACCCCACTCCAATCTACCCCAATCTAATCCACTCCAATCCGCTCCACACCATTTCACTCCACTCAAATCTGCCCCTTCTCTACTCCAATCTCCCCACTCAACCCCACTCCAGTCTATCCCACACCACTTCAATCTATCCCACGCCCCAAAATATCCTACTTCAATCTACCCTTCTCCACTCTAACAGACTCCAAACTACCCTAATCCACCCCCACTCCATTCCATTCGATCCTACTATAATTCACCCAATCTGCCCCACTCAAATTTACACCACTCCACTCCAATCTACCCGATTCCACTCCAGTCTTCCCCACTCCACTCCAATCTACCCCAATCTACCCCACTCCACTCTTCCCCAATCTACTTACTCCACTCCAGTCTACCCCATTATATCCTACTCCACTCTACCCCTGTCTACCCTGATCTACCCTACTCCAATCAACTCCACTCCAATCTACCCCTCTCAAATCTCACCCAATCAACTCCATTCCAAACAACCCCGCTACACTCCAATCTACCCCACTCCACCCCAATTAAATCTACCCCAATTCAATCCACCCCACTCCAATCTACCATTCTAATCTACCCAACCCCCACTACCAATCTACCCCATTCTAGTCTGCCCCAATCCACCCCACTCCAGTCTACCCAAATCTTCCCCAATCCACCCCACTCCATTTTACCCCACTCTAACCCCACTCCACACTACACCTAAGTAACCCACCCCAGTCTACCCAATACACCCCATTCCACACTACCCCAATCTACCCCACTCCAATCTACCCCATTCCACTTAGCCAGAACCTGAGACGTGTGACCTGTGCCCTAACACTGCAGTTGCTTGAATTTGAAACCACTGTAAGAGTGCAACCTGGACTAGGGATGTTTGCATACCTCCATCCCACATCAGCATCCATCCCTTTTATTTGTGGGAAGGGCCCAGTAGGTGGTTATGTTTTCATCTCTTAGCCAAAGAACAGAGAATTAGACAGATTAAGCCTTCTATTGTTTAACAGACAGAAAATGTGAAGCAATTTGAAAATGGATAAGCATTAGGAAACAAACAACCATTAACAGAAAGTTTAGCATTATAAAAATACACACAGCACATTTTGTTTGCTCACTAATAGCAGTTAAAAAATGTAATTTAGAAGTTCCACATGTCTGTTTGAAATAAATTGTCACTTTCAGCCATTTCCAAACTGTTAGACCTTTGATATGTGGATATAATACATGTGAAACCCCAAAAGAATTGTTCCTATTTCTTTAGGTTTATGTTCATTTGTTACTTGTGTAAAATGGTCACTTGACCTGTTAAATATAAATTGTTGTAAGGGCAAGACATAATTACTTGTGACTGCACCTGCTGTGTAATTTGTGAACTGGATATGATAATTAGTTGCCCCTCCCCTTCCCGCCCCCCCAGCCACCCACTATTTTCCTTAGGACTTGTACCCTAAAGCTACTGAAAGTAGAGACGGAACTCAAGAATGATGTTTGGTTTGGGCCCTTCTGCTGCCTTCATTCCAAAGAGGGGGCACTCACTTTTTTAATGACACCACACTAGTTGGGTAAATTGCATGGAAATGCATGTTTTGGCAGTGCCACGCTCATTCCCCATTCCTTGATTTGAGTCATTGTGTTAGAGGCCACTTTCCTGAGGGTTGTATGCCCTGGGAACTTTTGTCAAACCTTGTGGTGGAATAATGGTGCCTCAAAGCACATTGGGCTGGTAACATAAATGCAATGTCGATACGACCTTCCAGGTATTTTGTGGATTCTACTCAAATGATTTGTGGCCAAAGTGCGCATTGTTGAGGCTATTCTGGCAATGCACTCTATATATGCGATCAATGTGAATACTGCCATTGCCTTGTTTGTTTAGGCAACGTAGAAGCTTACAAGCCAATGGGGGCCTTACATGAATGCATTATGGAAACCATCATGGCAACATGGATGCAAGCGTCCAGCCAATATCTGTAGCCTGATGGATACCAATCTGTTGCCTGAGTCTGTAAAATCAGTAACCTAAGAAATAAGGAAGCAGCATCAGTACCAACACCCAGAGCATCCCCGGCAGCACACCAAGAAGCTATCGCACACCGTAAGCAGCTTCCTGAAAAAAAACAGCTGCTGCTAATACTTTGAGTTCCAGTTCTCAAACAGACCTGGTGTATTGAGCACAAATAGGGCAGATTCTAGAAGTGGTCCTGACATAGTGCATTCAGCATCCTGCACCATTTGAGCAGCACCTCAGTATGAGTGACCACTCCTAGAATAGGTGAGCAGCTTTCAAGGATATTTTGCCAGCTCCAGGGTGTAGAATATAACCAATTCTGATGGCAGCTTATTTTCTGGCACCATCATTTTTATGGACTATTTTCCAGCCATGGCATGAGTGGAATCCGTTATGCCCTGGGACGTTATCTTAAACTGGCGGTGTTTCTGCTGCCATGGGGTTTTTCATTGGAATTCATTTCCTATAGAACTATCTATGTCAGACAATTAGTTCCATGCCTGTAGCACGGATGATTCCCACTGTTAGAAATGGGATCTCTGGTTGGCTAAGGCTTGTGCCAAAACCAGGCAGAGGCCACCACTCTAGTCAGGGCGAGGGAGTTACACACCAAAGATAACCCTTGCTCACGACCTTGGTAGCTTGGCACGAGCAGTCAGGCTTATCCCGGAGGCAATGTGTAAAGTGTTTGCGCACGCACACAGCAACAACACCCCAGGCACACCACAAAAGGTACTCCACACAAGGTTATATATAAAAATAGCCTTTGTATTATAATAAACACATTAGATCATAATCACATAATATACACTGTGCTAACTGGCATTAGGCAATATTCACAGGGGATTATATACACATGAGAGGGCCACATGGACCACCAAAAGAATCATCACTTAGTAGAAATTAGCAAATGTAGAACATATACTAACTGTAGCACAAATTATAGATGTAGAGCACAACCAGTAATTACCGGTGCAATAATGACCTCAGCATTATCACATTAGGCATAAACACATTAGGAGGCATAAATACCTTATGCACAAGCACCATGAGGCACTAGGCCTCGCAAGCATAAAACACTTTAGAAAACAATGCTCATAAAGCCAGGGTGCCCCAATCGGGGGCACAATGCATTGACACTAGCCCCAGGCCAACTGGCCTTTCACAGGGGCTTACAATACCCAATTTCCAGAATGTCAGGGCATAGGTAGGGCTACTCAATTAGCCCCAGGGCCACAAAAAGCAGTAAAGCCAAGAGGCGCAATTGCACCACCTAAACGTGGCAGCTGCCCACTAATTGCTGGGCAGCTTGGAAATCAAAAGATGGGCACGGCATTCTCTGTCCCCCACGGGGACTCTAACAAAATAACTGTGCCCCAAACGTTGCAGCTGCCTGCGCAACGTTGCAGCTGCCCTCTATCACGCGGGGCAGCTGGGGGAAATACCTGGGCACTACTGTGCCCTGGGAACCCTCACTTGGTTCCTACAATTCCCAAGAGAAGCCCCACTCACCGGGGCTTGGGTCCGCCACCTCCCGTCTCTCTCGTAGGGGGGGAGGTGCCAACAATGCTTGTGGGAGCCCCACAGGGCTCCTTAATCAAGAGAACGCTGCACCCGTCTCTCTTGCAGGGGGGAAGGCAGCAATAATGCTCGTGTGAGCCCCCCGCAACTTACATCAAAGAGCCCCCACTCACCAGGGCACTGTCGGGGCTCAGTAGGCTTCCTCCACGCCGCAACCGGGACAAGTGCCAGCCCTGCGGGGCTCTCCTCATGGCTAAGGGAGCCCAGCACACCAACAGGCTGCCTCCAGGCTTCGCTGCAGAAGGTGGGAGCGGCTGGCAAGGAGCATGGACTGCTCTGACTTCTCCAATCGCGGCATGGCTCTCTCCGACTCACGAGAGCCCCGCTCGGGCAGGCAACACTTCTGGGGCCATTTCCTGGGCCGTGCTGTGATTGGGCAGCCCACGCAGCTTCCGGTTGGTCTGCCCCCAACCAGGCAACGGCGCCTGTCTTCCGGGTCGCGCTGATAGCAGCCAGGAGTGAATTTGTAAAAGCGGCTCGGGCCGCAGCGGGGATTGCGTTTCTTCTGGCGGCAAATGAGGGATAGGCTCCCTCTCAAATCACAATATAAGGCGGGGAGGGCACCCGCTCAAAGTGGAAAAATGCGGGGTGGCACCCGCCGTAAAATCAGCAAAAGCGGGGGAATCCCCACGTCGGGATTCCCTCGAAAATGATCGCAGTTCAGCGCTGCACACCGCCAGCTCCTCCTTAGGTCAAATTATCATAAAGCGCTCTTCCAGGTAAAAGCAAAATAAAGCGCTCTTCCAGGCGCTAGGTCCTGGGTTTCCAAGGCAAGGTTCAGGGGGGTCACAGGGCTGGGCTCAGGCAGGCCAGCACATAGGGCCCTCCAGCAGGAAGTCAGTTCCTTGTGGCGGTTCCGCCTGGAGCCCAGCAGCAGAAGCCCCCAGCGTCAGGACCAGCACAGCAGAGAACAAATTCATGGGGTCACAGCGCCTTCTTTTATACACCCCTTTCCTTTGTGACACAGCACAACTGTGTCACTGCAACTGGTTTGGGGGAGCTTTTGAGCACTTTGTTGTGCTCAGCTCCTCTCTCCTTTGTCAGGTGGGGGCTAGGTGCTCAGACGCACCACAGGGGGCGGAGCCAGCATTCTGGAGGGAAGGCACAGCCCTATTCAGGTCCCAGGTGCAACCTCTCCCTCCCAGCTAGATGCAGATCTCTCTATTCACCATTGGGCTGACACCCTGGCCCCTGGAATTCCCCACACCATCCAGCGCCTGTCAATCAAAAAGCCAGACATGCACTCCACATCAGGCAGGCAGACACATAGCACACAGAAATGCCAACTTCTAGAAGTGGCACTTCTCCACCAGTCACCATAGATCTGCGCACACCATTGTGCAGCATTTATTCTCACGAGTTCGCACATACTAAACTTGACCCTGCACTCCTCTCACACCAGGAATTACCATGGACAGACATATCCCCCATGCATTCCTATGGGAGGGCAGGCCAATCTCACCACACGCACTCAGAGAGTGCATGCACTTTACACTGGACCACCAATACCAGGTTACAGGAAAGGCAAAAAATTTAGGAGTGAACCTGCCAAAAGGGCCAAGTCCAACACCCACTATATATGTTTTGGTTTGGTAATTGGTATGTATATGACTAATTTACAACTAAAGGCTCTCTGTGCTCTTAAGTGTCTTATGGTAATGAGGCAACGCTGCATGTGTAAGCACATTAGACCCCCACCTATGTACGTTACCAATGCTTGTTTTTCCTTTGCTTTCATCTCTCTCTACTTGTTTCTGATTTATCCAGTCATCGCATCACTACTGAAGTCTGCTGGTCCAGATGCAGGAAATCACACATGTGAGGGTTAGCAATGACCTGCCATCAGTGTTGTCGGCGGGGGCAGTCTCTACAGTCGGGAAGACGAGCCCGCAATAATCACAAGCTCCTGTTTGTGAGCCCAGGAGCCTTTTCCATAATATCCAGGGGTGTGACCAGTGGGACTGAGGGTGGGAGCACAGGTTGCTTCTACTCTCTGCACCTGTTTGTCGATCGCACACCCTAGTAACAGCTCTCTGAAGAGTATGGACCTTTGGAAGCAGCCCTGCCCTTTAGGATGGGCTACAGAGGGAGGGCCGTATTGTAAAATTTGAGAATGTTTATATGTATAATATTTTTGTTTTAATATGACTTTAAGTAATAGTCAAGCTAATGGTAATGTAAAGAGAAATTATGTTTATTCGCACTTAGTTTTATTAAGCTAATGTAGGCCTGAGTTTTAAATAGAGGTAATGTTGGTTGCCATGTTTGCTTTGTGAAACGTGAACATTTTATTTCTAGGTAAGTTGGAAGTCTAAAACTGTTGAGTGCAATGTTCTTTTTTCTTCTTTCCCATGTGAAGAAATGTTTTCTTTTCTTTGTATTTATCACCGAATGATTTTTCAATGAATAGTGTTCAAGAGACACCTGCAGTGTGCAGAACCCTTCACCTATCTTATCTTGTTACATATAGTTAAAGTTTGAAAGATGGAGAGAGGAGCTTGTGTTGTAAACGACCTTTAGACCCTATTGAATATGTAATTGTAACATTTTGCGTTAACCTGACTGGACAGTATTTTTGAGAACTGTGGGGCATATTATCAAGAAACAGCGTTAAAATTATCGACGCTTTAGCGGCAGAAAACTGCCGCTAAAGCGGCGATAATGGGCTTTATAATATGCCCTTGAGAATTCCCATAGAAGCCCATGTTCGGGTGTCAACATGGACTTCTATTGGAATTCTCTGCGGCATATTATCAAGCCCATTATCGCCGCTTTAGCTGCAGTTTTCTGCCGATAAAGCGGCGATAATTTTAACGCCGTGCTTGATAATATGCCCCTACGTGTAGCTAGGTAAAGTATTAGAGTTTTGTGTGTCTTTAGAGCAGAGCAGAATGAGAGATTATAGAGTGTCCTCTCAGAGAGAAGAGTGTGTTTGTTTTGTCCTTCCCTTGAAGGCGACCCCATACTGGTTCAGCCTCTGATTCATAATATTTGATCTAATTGATTGCCCTTTAATTAAAGCATATGCATTCTGATTAAAAATTGCTACTAAACTGATTTTTGCCTTCCGTCAGCCCTTAACCTTTTATAAACCTTCATGGTTTGATATCAAAATATTCTCTGGCCTTTTTGTGCAGCATACTGTGCTTCACATGATATTGAACGTATGGATTTCCTGACCTGATTCAGTTGTGGAGCACCAAAATCCTTAGGGCATTTACATCACTCCCGGTCCATCCAGAGAAGCGCTCTATGATTCTTACATTTTCATCAAGAAAAGCACTCACACCTTCAGCCCTCCAGCTGACAATGAGAACCACACACTGTGATCCAGGGTATGAAGTAAAATAATAATAATAATAATAATAATAATAATAATAATGATAATAATTATCGAATGTTAGGGTAGGGGCAGACAAAAATAATACGTAGCAGGGTTATGCCAGGTCCCATAGTGGCTATGGCAGACGCATAGACCCACATACACAAACACAACCAGACCAAAATTAATCCATGCACAGAGAGCAAGCAACATACAGCCACCACTGCCAACATGCCAGCAGACATGCACATGCCACATACAGAGGCTCACAGACACACAGACCACCATATATACATGCACAGAGACCAACAGCCTTTGAAATATCACATCACACAAGCCTACAATTACATATATGTACACACATACACAGAATAACAGGCACCCATGCACAGAAGACCAACACACACTGAAGGACTGGGTTTTTCTAAGACCCAGCGGTGCCAGGGAACAACACCTGAAACCTTCGTGGGTTACCTGTTCTGGCGTACCAAACACAGAGACACGGGACACTTCCAGCGGCGTCAGAGATCAGCGTTTATTTTACTGCAGGGATACAGAGGTCACAAGAAGTACACAGCGTGTAGGTTCTCGGAGACTGCTTCAATTTGCAAAAGTGGATCGCTCCTTTTATACACGTTTTTCCCATAGCCCAATATAGTGAACAAAGATTACAACTCAGTTCCCACAATAAACTTCAAAAGGGTCGCGTTCATGTTTCAGGAGGCCGGAACATGATTACCACAGTATTGCCAGTTCCCAACTGTAAAAGCATATAAAACACATTCCATCCTGATCGTAAACCCATTAGGAGAAGGGACAAAAACAGATGCAAAGGGAGAACAAGGATGCACAACAGGTTAAAGAAGAGTGTTAGGAGTAATAAAGGAAACTTGATAACGGGATCAGAGATACCGTGTCTAATGTATGCATGGCTGAAACAATAGACCGGCACGGCAAGATGAGCCTCGAGCGGGGCCATCTGCCTTCGTCGTGTCGTTTCCCTCATCATAAAAGTCATACTCAAGAAAACACGTGTCTCTCGCGTAAGCTTGAGAGTCCCAGGGTCACGAAGCGGACAAAAGTCCGTTCGCTGGCTACTTGAGGGCAAGAAACAAAATGGATGCCGTATCTAAAATGGAACCCGAGGGTTCAGATGAATAAACCCAAAAATAAGACGAACCATACGTGGTTGCGTAGCGAAACTGCGTACACCCACTATACTCGTCATTTGCGGTTCGTAGATACCCAACTCATCCATATTCGTCACCACTCAAAAGTGTCGTTCCGTCCCACACGGAACCTCAGACGCTCCTTTTGCCCTCATGTAGGCAAGCACTAGTCAAGATCAGAATCTACTTCAATATTCATCAGGTCGTTCAGTTGCTGCTGGAACATCATTCTATTCATCAACGTCTCCTTGATTACAGATGGTCGTCTTATACACGTTGTAGCACATAGGCCACATAAGGCAGGACCACACTGTACACAAAGACAACACGTGAACAGAAACGTTACAACAACCCCTACGATCATCAGAATCTTCCAACCCCAAGTTGACATCAGGCCCCAAAACCATCCTAGGAGCGTCCAATTACCTTCGTCCACGTGTATGGACTCGGAGATCTTGTGCAACTTCGAGATGGCTTGGTAAACAGTTGGAGCATTGTCAGGAATATAAATGCAACAACTCGAATGGATAACTTTACACACACCACCTCTATCTGCGAGAACAACATCTAGAACCATACGGTTCTGTAACGTCATGAGTCTATCCGCCTGAAGTTCAGCTGTGAGATTACCAAGGGCACTTGCAGTAATATTAGCAGTCGACTCTACTACACGTGTCAGTTGTCTTAAGTTCCTACTATTAACCATAGGTCCCCAAAACGGCAAGAAACCCTTAAAGAAGTCTCCTGCTTCTTGACCGGCAGTATCCTCTTTGCTAATAACACCTCTCACAACTCTAGTTTTGTGATAATCTGAGGCGACAGTGAAAGTCGGTGGTAGAAGATTCGCAATATAACAGGTACCCGAAAAATCACGGGGTAACCATGTATATGCGCGTTCATAACATACAAAATAAGTGCCCTTGGCGGTCAGAAAAACAGGGGAAGAGAGCATCGGCAGAACATACGTGTCGGTGCAAGCACTGTTCCCAAGTTGTGCTCTCGGATTTCGACCCAAACCTTTCAAGCAGAAATTACCAAGGTGTGGTACAATCCATATTGGGGACGAGCTCTTAAGCTGTCTATCACCCACTGACGTACTATACTCAGCCTCGCTCAGATCCTTGTAAGCCTGTACCTCCTCACTTGGGATAAGCGATGCATCAAAAACATCTCTATCTAAATCCGCTATCGCTATCGCCAAAGGTTTGTGATACGGCCCAGGACCAAAATTGGCAGAACGTGGCTCTCGACTGGGGTAAGAATCTAGTGCACTACGGAACATAGTTTGGAATGCTCGAGCCGAACCCTGGGAGCTGTAGGGAAGAACCAAATACGGAATACCCCTATCCATGGTATGTGGCATTAACCCACACACCCAACAATTGGTAGTGTTCATCACCAACTGATGCTGATGTAGAAGTTGAACAAAGGAGTTGTTCATGAACTCCGCACGTCTAACCTGTTCATGTTGAGGCAGAGGATGAAAAGAATGTGGAGAAACAGTGGTGAGGGAGCTTAGTTTAGGGGAAAGGGTAGGTGAAACAGAGGGTAATAACAACTGTACTCCAAAATATACTCCACCCACCAATAACATAGATACGGTCAGGAACAGTAGGAACACCTGAAACAAAAAACATTTTGTACATACAACTTTTCTTAATTCTGATCTCTGCGCCGACATCCTTTCTGCTTCCAATAGCTTAGAGAATGCCATCCTCTACAAACCGTCCGTGACGTACTTGACGCACTTCGTTCTGAGAAGCGATTATCAATCCCCAGGAGTTCCCAGGAATCGACAAAAGTAACCGACCTAGCGTCAGAAACCTGCTAAACAGAAAGGAGTACCCGCACGGCCCTACGGTGACCCGGATGGAGAGGTTTCCTCGCAAAAACTCAAATCACAAATCTCTTAGCCGCAGGACAGCACAAAAAAACTCAAAAAGAAAGGATATAATTGTCCATAAGGGTAATAATCCTCTGGGGCAATGCCACAATAAGCTGCTCAGGCTTAGCCCCACCGACTTGCTGAGCATCTGCCGCTGTAAGGGCAGCCCAGTCACCGCCTAACTCAGCCGCGTGATTCTCGTGACGAATTTTCGCCCAAATCGGCTGAGGCACTACATTGCCAAACAACATATCAATATCAGCTAGATTCATAACAGTAGCATCCACCAATTGGGACAACTCCTTATAATAACCTGCTGGATTTTTACGGGGATCAGGCAAAGTTTGCTTCACCTGTAAGACTTCCGATCTTTTCCAAGGGAGGTGTATCCACACTCTCTGAAAACGGCCTGGGACAGCAGGGTTAGCATTAGGATCGCCTGGCATCCATACTGGGGGAACTTCCCGCATCGGATATTGACCAGGTTGCGCCATCCATGCTGCCGTCTCCTCCTTAAACAATGCTCGAGGTTGCACTGTACATCGAAAGGATAATAAACGTTCTAGAGCTTCTCGAACTTTGTCACCTACAATCACACCAGTTGTGAACCGATGCTGGAGCTCAGAAACCTCAGACGGTACAGTATCTACCACATCGTGATCCCACTCCTCCTTCAACGATTTACACAATTCCTCAAACACGAATCGTTGAGTGGGCGCATTAAACTGAGAAAATGTGTCAAACACTACACGCGAAGGATATTTAACAGGATTACGAATCCATTTACGTGCCATTTTTACCAGCGATTCGCGTTCTCTATCATCAGGAAGCTGGCTGCGCCTCTGAGCGACATCTGAAAGAGTCGAGCCGAGTATTGGCCCAAAAAGCGGAGAATAAAGAGAAGCAACAGCAGTCAAGAGACGACTACGAACAGAAGGAGAAGAGGAAGAAGATCCAGGCACGGCAACAGTAGGGGTAGAGGCAATAGAAGTTGACGCGGCACCAGGAGTAGCAGGAACAACAGACTGAGGAGGGACTTGAAAAGGCGCAGTAGGAAGAGAAGCCGGTAAAAGAGGAGGAACGATCGGTGGCACAAGGGGATTCGGGAGAGCGGGAGGAACAGCGGGCTGACCAGCAGCCGCCAAAACAGCAGGTGGAGGAAGAGGTAGAATCACAGGACCCAGAGTATCGGGAGCATAGGGGGGTGGTGATTTCAACAGATAAGACAATAGCGAATCCTCTACCGCTTCTTCTCCTGACTTATCATTGTTAGGCGGTAGCACCGGATAACACTTATCCACCGCCATATGATGAAGTCGAGCACTAACTTCCTGCTCTTTCTCATCTTTGTCTCGCTGATACTGTTCAGCATCTCGCATCACCGCGATAACGCCTTCTCTTTTACTTTTCTTACTCTGCTTGATTTCTTTCTGCTTGGCCTCTTTCCGCCACAACCGGAAGGAATCAAACATGGCCGGCCTAGCCTTCTTTTTAAACAGTTTAGCTTCCAAATTATCTAAAACGGCAGTTTCAAAACTACCATGAGATGGCCAACTAAGAACGCCATCATTTTTAGTGTAGCGGACCCAATATTCATTATAGACGATAGGACCTACGCCATGGCGACTATAGAGCTCATAAATCGGAGTTCCAACCGGAGGTATCGGGAATGAATCCTCCAGCCGGGAATCCATTCTGCAACATTTAAGAAACCCAAACAAAGTACTACGGCTAGGCATCGCGCACATTAACCGAGTTTACAAACTTCAAGGGCTATCGAATTTACGATATCCTCGCAAAAAGTTTGCGAGACCCTCGGTTTTTGGCAATTGCAATCGTCAAATAAAACCCAACAACTAAGAACCACAAATGCTATGGTACCATGTAAACAACAAAGGAACACAGGGAGCGACCCACAAATACTTAACTGAAAGAACAATGGCGTCACCAGGAAGGCCCGTCTATCGTCTCGCCGTACAAAGGACTACGCCAGGCGCCAAAAACAGGTCGACAGTCAGGGCATCAGTCCGTCGCAGCCGTCAGGAGGCGGGGATCTTCGCGGGAAAAGACGTCGGGCCACTTATTTCGACAACTGGATCGATGAAGCGGGGTGCACCTTCCCTCGGAGATTTCACACGAAGTTCCTCACGATCGTCGGGCTTTGGACCGGTACCGCTGATGTCGCCCAACGTTGGGCGCCAACTGAAGGACTGGGTTTTTCTAAGACCCAGCGGTGCCAGGGAACAACACCTGAAACCTTCGTGGGTTACCTGTTCTGGCGTACCAAACACAGAGACACGGGACACTTCCAGCGGCGTCAGAGATCAGCGTTTATTTTACTGCAGGGATACAGAGGTCACAAGAAGTACACAGCGTGTAGGTTCTCGGAGACTGCTTCAATTTGCAAAAGTGGATCGCTCCTTTTATACACGTTTTTCCCATAGCCCAATATAGTGAACAAAGATTACAACTCAGTTCCCACAATAAACTTCAAAAGGGTCGCGTTCATGTTTCAGGAGGCCGGAACATGATTACCACAGTATTGCCAGTTCCCAACTGTAAAAGCATATAAAACACATTCCATCCTGATCGTAAACCCATTAGGAGAAGGGACAAAAACAGATGCAAAGGGAGAACAAGGATGCACAACAGGTTAAAGAAGAGTGTTAGGAGTAATAAAGGAAACTTGATAACGGGATCAGAGATACCGTGTCTAATGTATGCATGGCTGAAACAATAGACCGGCACGGCAAGATGAGCCTCGAGCGGGGCCATCTGCCTTCGTCGTGTCGTTTCCCTCATCATAAAAGTCATACTCAAGAAAACACGTGTCTCTCGCGTAAGCTTGAGAGTCCCAGGGTCACGAAGCGGACAAAAGTCCGTTCGCTGGCTACTTGAGGGCAAGAAACAAAATGGATGCCGTATCTAAAATGGAACCCGAGGGTTCAGATGAATAAACCCAAAAATAAGACGAACCATACGTGGTTGCGTAGCGAAACTGCGTACACCCACTATACTCGTCATTTGCGGTTCGTAGATACCCAACTCATCCATATTCGTCACCACTCAAAAGTGTCGTTCCGTCCCACACGGAACCTCAACACCCTTGTGTAGAGGTCAACCGACATCACACCACCAAAACACATAGACCAGCAGATATCCAGGTAGGATTGTTGGTCTTGAACAGATAATAAGCCAGATAATAAGAAGACTGCATGGATTTGAGCTTGCTGCATGCAATGTTTGCTTTAATATCAGGGACATCAAGAGTAGAAGCCGTTCCAGCAGATGGCCCATCGGACCATAAAACAGGCCTGCCAACAGCCCTGCCAAATACACATGCACATAGACCCACATGCATTCATGCAAACAAACCAGCAGATCTAGCTACACTAATATACAGTACACAAAACAGACAGCAACTTCGGCACACATGGCAACAGATATACAGGTCACAGGCACAACGATCTACAGGCTCCCAAAGACAAACTCCACAGCACAAAGACCAGAGGATATAATCTTCATGTACAGACCAAAATAGAGAACCTCAGACATTCAGACAGCACGTAAACTAAACCATGCACCATACCACACAACACACATACATTCAGACCACACACACAAGCAGGTGCACATATATGAATAAGAATTGGTTGGACAGATGGGCCGACATATGGATGCTCTAATTTTGCTACCGATAGGCAGGTTCAGATCTTGTATGAGGTGCAGAAAGTAATTGAGTGTTGCATGCATCATTCTCATTATGGGAGCATTGTTTTGGGCAGATTCTGAGTATTGGGCTATGTGGGTGTGACACATTATTTCTCAAGTCGCGAAATGCCTTTCTTCTTACCACTAACTGGGCTGTGGAAATTTGCCACAGCACACATAATTTCCGTGAATTAATGAGAATGTACAGGAAGTATGGGAAGAAAAACGATGCCACTTCTCACATCGTGTTGCAGCCATCATGCTGTAAACATAGGAAGATTGGACGTCCTGGCCAAGAGACTCCTTTGAGCTCCTTAGATATTAGCAGCCATTGCTTGCAACTCTGAAAGCCTACGTCGCTTCCCTTGACGCTGTGCCCGGCTGGGCACTACGAAACGTGATCTTACCTTCCAGACCACGCTCCACACACCCGTGTATAAGGTGATGATATAAAGCACTACACACCTTCCCTGTGCTGTTCCACTACGAGTCATCCCACATGACCCTCCCTTAACTCTTAGCGTATAAAATCAAATCAGGCAATTATTTATTGTATTAGTTCTGAGGATGATCCCAGTGCATTAGGAGCTAGGGATCGAAACGTCGACTTTTCAAACAGTACCGCAATTTATCCATTGTGTAATCTGTATTGCGGCAACTGTGGGTTAGAGCTTATTTAATTGTATATTGTATTTTAAGCCACCATTTGCTCCAAAGATTTTGCCTGCCACTTTCTCTTCTTATTTTCTCTATTTTTCCCTTTTGAAAAACTCGGTACAGGATTGTGCCTATGTTTCATCTTTTTTGCTTTCACTCTGTTTAACTTCTGTTACATCTGTTCTAAATAAATGTTCCTCTGTCCGGCTGGACATTGGAAGACCAACCATAGTTCTCATTGAAGTCTATGTGGAATTGTTTTCTTAACTACCTTAAGCTAAGGACCTTTGTTCTTTAAAATAACTTCTCACATCCTTAGTCTTACTTTGTAAAAACAATGTCTACTGCAAACTTAGACTTCTGTGCTTATCCATGTCTTGCCTTCTTTGGAATGAAGATCTGTACATAACAATACAGTGCACTTTGCATGCCTATTTCACTGCTAGCCTCTGTGTAAGGAGTGGGTAGAATGTTTCATTCTGCGTAATTGGCGGACGTTTGGTCACTCTGCATTACTCTTTAACGCAGAGTTCTGGACAAATTCTGCCAATTGCTGCGTGGAGGAATTTTTCTCCTGCAAGTCTCCAGAAAATGTAAGCTGGCAAACGCGAGCGATATATGGCATTCCCTCGCATGATTTTCTGACATGGGTGGTTGCGGACGGTCGTGAGCAGTCAGAGGGCTGCCATTTGAGTAGATTTGCTGTCACTCAAGTAGATTTCTACTGGAGCAGTAGCAAAATCAACTCGAATGGCTGCACTCTCTTGTACAACACATGGTGCTATATGAGTTGATTTCCCTACGCTGTTCACGCTACCGGTGATAAATTGCATTGTGAGCAAAGAAAGCAGCATATTTCTGTTGGGGAATGCCGCAGAATCTCATGGAGTTTTTTGTAACTCTACTAATTCCGCAGAGTGAAATTCCACGAGTTCCGCCCACCCCCTGCTCTCTGTTATAGCCACACATATTGTATGTATTCATCATTGTCATTCACTACCTCCCTCTCTCTGTAATTGACACATTTATGGTTCCCAGATCACCATGCACACTGCAGACCATGCATGATCTCAGAATACACAGCTTTGTTAAAGGAAAATAAAAGTCACCTCATGAACCATGGTGGTATTTAAATTTGTAATGATCTGGAAACTCTTGTTGCTCATTCCAGTTTGCATGCATTTGTTGTAAGTAGTTTTATTTTGGACACTAAAGAACATTTGTTATATGCGCTTTATGTCCATCGAGTTTCCCTCCTTCTAAATTACCTAGGCATTTTGTAGCGTGCTATTTACAATACCTAAGTCTTATTTCCCTGGAAACCTGGTGGCGTAGGTACAAGAGCCCTGAGCTGCAAAAGCATCACTTTTTTGATGCTCTGGTGGCGCAGGCTTCTCAATTCTATCTATGAGGTGACGTAAAGACACCCTGCGTGGCTTTGCATGGCCTCATAGATATGGAGTAAGACAAGGCAGCACAAAGTACTGCTTTGCCTTACTCTGCGTCAATGAGGCATTCCATGGGCGTTGCAGTGGGTGTTCCATGCAACACCTATGGATTTTGATGCTGACCCAGATGTACAAAATCACGTTAACCTGGAGCCAAAACCTGACGCCCCCCAAGACTAGGCGTAATGAGGAGAATTTTTTTCATTTCTCCTCGTTTTTTCCCTTTTCCATGTGCGCTGCATTTTGCAGCACACATAGAGTGAGGAAAACGCCTCCATGGATTGTTTTCGTCCATGAAGGTGACCCTTACTGCACAAAAGTACCCTGCCAACAAGGCAGACACCCTTGCACCATGCTGCAAGGGTGCCTGAGTTAGCGCTAGCCACCAAATTGTGCACCGGCGCTGGCTGAAAAGACAGGAATGAACTGTATCTTGTAAATATGGTGCATTCCTGCCCTTTCAATTTGGCATAGAGCAGTGCAGCAAAAATACTTTTTTGTAATGGAGGCCCCTTATATTTACATTTCAGCAGAGGCTTGAAAGGAAGCATGAAATCAATATATCTAAAGGGCAAATATGAGCTGCTGAATGAGGAAATGTGAGCGACTAGTCTAGTCAGTTAGGGACATATTAGCAAGGGCAGTATCGCCGCTTTAGCGGCACTTTTTGCCGATAAAGCGGCGATATTTTTATCGCCCTATTAGCAAGCTGTCGCTAACAACTGCTAGCGACAGCTTAATGGCGATGGTGGCCGTTTTTTTACCACTTTGCATGTCAGCGATATTTATAGCTAATGACATGCAAAGTGGGCGTTCCTCACTAAAAGTAATAGGAAGAAGTTGCTAACACAACTTCTCCCTATTAGCAATGCCCGCGAAGGGATAAAAAAACTAGCGCTAACCGAGATTATCGCTGGATTTTAACACCTGCCAAAATCCTGATTTAGCCATTGTTTTCTATTGGAGGTGGATTCTACGGCTGAATCCTCACCTGCCTATTAGCGACCTTTTCCTTAGCGATGGGAATTCATCGCTGGAATTCCCGCGTTATTGAAGGAGAATCGCCGCTATCGCTGGTTTATTATCGCATTGGAGATAAACGTTGATAATAACGCGTTATCTCCGCGATCTAAACTAGCGATAGCCGGCGATAAAAAATGCAGCGCTAAGCGCGCTTTGCGATGATTATTGCAAGTCCTTGCTAATATGGCCCTACGTACGCTAAAAGGAAATCTCATAAAACACATGGCCTATGTTGCAGCTTCCCAACTTCAATACTTATCTGAATGGGATTTGTTTCTACCAGTTAACAAATAAAATCTGCACTGTAAAGTTTGAGTGTTCAGAGGCTAAACTCCATTCCTGAAGCATGTGACCTGCATTCAAACTGAAAATCTAGAATTACAGTTTCCTACAATCCTATTAAAGTTTAAAGTGATTTGACGTTTAGAAAACGAAGCCTAAAAATAGTGACATTCCTAAACAATTACAAAATTAAACTGTTATGAACTGGAATTGTCACCGATCTACTAGAGCACACCCTGTTTACTTGTGATACATTTTCATTGCACCCATCCACGTTTTCTTTGTTTTAGTCATTAACTATGTGGGTGGCCCACCTCTAGACAGGCGCTACGTCTTGATCATACCCTCAGTATGTGCTGAATGATCTTTCACAGAAGATGGTATGTGTATTGCCATCACTTTCCCAGAATTCCCTGTAGCATCTATGCAGGAAGAAAATATGTCAAAATCTGATCAGTGTCCTGGGAGTGAGAGTGGATTGACAAAGACAGAGAGGAGGAGGAGTTGAATTCAGTGTAATGGAGATTACTGGTAAGTATTCCATTTATTTTCACTTCACCCCCTACTTGGTTACAATCTCTAACTGTGAGGATGTACCAAACAGGGGGGCATATTTACAAGGAGCTATCACCTCCGCAGTGTCATTCCTTTGACACAGGGGCGGCGCACTCAGTGCTCCACGCTGCTCCATATTTACAAACTGACACATTGGGTCCAATGCGTCAATTTGTCGAGGCCGATCTCACACTATACCTGCACCAAGTATATTGTATGCAGGATAGGCGTTCACCTGTTAAAAACCATGTAGAACTGACGCAGTGAAATTTACAACTTTTCACTGCGTCACTACGACTTGACTGCATCAAAATCCCTGTGCCTTCTCCAATCAGGTATGAGTGCTGATGCAGGGCTGTTAAAATGGGACTCACCTTTGAGTTCTGACACATTGCTGGAGTTGCGTCAGTCTTCTGACCAACTCCAGCCATGCGGCACTTTAGCTGCAAAAGATGCATCAGAATTTCTGACGCATACGTGAATCCATGCACCATGGAACACTGTATTGTAAATACAATGTATCCATAGCATTGTTGGGGCATTTGCGGCAGGCGCAAGCAATCTGACAGATCAATGTCAATGTGTCATTTCTTGTAAATATGCCCCAGGGTGTGCCACGGAATGACAAACAGACTTCGTCTCCAAAGAAAAAGTAGCCGCCATTCGTGAAATGGGTAGTAATTAGCAAATTATGGCAACTAGGAATTTGTGATGTGCTGATCCTTGACAGGTCGGAGATGGCATGCATTTGTGCTTGCTACTTGAATTGTTTGTGGTAGCGGGTATAGCACATGATGCCCATTTGAGAGGGTGGTGAGTGGAAGACTGCCTTTTGGACCCGTTTTATCTTACCAAATATCTTGTCATGCGGGCTGTGCAATGGCCCCATTGTATTTCAGTACCTTATCAACAAATACTCGAGAATGTATCAATAAATGCACAAGGTCTATATTGATAATATATTTATGGATGGGTTATATATCAGTATCCCTAGGCCTAATAGCTCTGTGTAAACTTCCTTTACAGGTTTAAGAGAAACTCACACCAGACGCTCCAGGGTACCAGCGGGCATTTCGTGGAAAAGATGGAATGTTAAGTTAAGGTAAGTAGTAATCTCAGAAAAAAGGATAGGGTTAGAGGTATTCCCGCGCACCAAACACCACAAATCTTTTCCCGCTATACATACAGCTGGGTTTCCATACTGGCCTGGATAAGCTTAAACAATGCAACATTCAGTGATGAAAGGGAATCCTGAGGGACCGTCTGTAATAGCCATTCTTTGGATGCCCACAACTGCTCTCTCCTTTTTCATCTCATTCCCCTTTTCTGTTCTAGGGCTGACTCACCTCCAGTGACTCTCTGGTGTGGAGGTGAGGGCAGTCTTGTGGAGGAGTTGGGAGCCATCTTCTGTCAGTCCACCTCACTTCCACATGATCACACACATCCACGTCACTGTGCGGAACCTTGACACCAGCTGCTTGAACTACTTGGAAAGGGATATTGAGAACACAGAAAATACAACTTTTTGCCACTGCCAATCAATAGATGTGGCTAACGTGGACACGGATAGAGCTATGGCCAGTTTGTAAGTGAGATGGTATATAGTTTGTTATACCAAAGTAAAGAGAGTTTCTGCAGTTCAGACTGAAAGTGATGATTAGCAGGGATACAGTTTGCTGAGAGCTTCACACATTTAAAAAGCAGGTACTTACCCTTTGAGTCAACACTGGTTCTCATTCTGGCTCTTGTAGTTTCAGAATTCCTATTGCAAGTATGAGCCAAGAAGCACCAACACAGAAAGTGACGTTGGCTTAAAAACCAGGCTTAGCTCCATGTATCACATGACATGTGACAACTGGTCACCTGACAACTTCCTGTACCTTTGGGAGAGGTGTGCTATTTGAAGGGGATAAGGCCAGAATTTGAGCTTTCTCCCTTTTGTCCTGACTCCTCTTCTCATCTTGCTGCACCATTTTGTTCATGCGGTGGAGTCCTTGGGATGCCAGTTTAAACAGTGCTCTTAGTGGTAGTTTTGGATGGGACTGAAGCGAAGCTTCTCAGCGCCTGCTATTCTGTCCCCAGAGCCCCAGTGCCGGGGTCAGGATCCCCCACAAACCGTGCAAAATCTGTTGGAAATGACACAAACCTAGGCCAGGAAGGACCCTAACATGCCAAAGGTTTGGCCATTGCATGGGGCAGCTGCCAATTGCTGTTCTTCAGTTTTACCTCAATGTTGTTACTGACTGAGCTGAAGTGCACACAATGTTCCTTTCTAACAACTTTATCACAAGGTTTTTTTTAAGGTAGTGGGATAATCACATTCCAGAAATTAATACTGATACAGTTGATGTACATGGTGATTCAATAAAGGTCTGAGGTGTTCGACACAGTCTTGAAAGATCTCTACTTTCATGATCCTACATGGAATCTACACTGGCCAGTGAGCTAGAATGGTAAGCTACATGACATAACTCTGAGCAGTGGCTATATGTGGGCTTAGATCTATCCTTTTGTAAGACATTGCCCTCTTTCATAGTATATGTGAGAAATGGGCCCCAGATCTTTTAATGTTTACTGGTTCTATAGCTATCTCTGGGGCATATTATCAAGGACGGCGTTAAAATTATCGCTGGTTTAGCGGCAGAAAACTGCCGCTAAAGTGGCGATAAGGGGCTTGATAATATGCCCTGGAGAATTCCAATAGAAGCCCAGGTTCACACCAGAACATGGGCTTCTATGGGAATTCTCAAGGGCATATTAACAAGCCCATTATCGCCACTTTAGCGGTAGTTTTCTGCCGCTAAACTGGCGATAATTTTTAACGCCGTTCTTGATTATATGCCCCTCTGTTCTTTTCTTGAAAGGTATGTGACTCACTGTTTTGCCCACCACTGGAGGCTGCTTCCACATGTGAGCCACCACCAACCTGGCAGCAAGGGGTATTTGTTGGTTAGTCTTATAAGAGGATAAGAGGTCTTCTCCCCTGAGTCGCATAATAAGATAACCAGAGGGTCCAGCTCCAAGTTAACATGTGTGAATTATTTTGTGTATTTTGGGGTAAGACCACCACAAAGGGAACTTGGTGCTCGATGTGCCGCAACCCTTCCGACACATTTCTGAACTGCCAAACTTGGGGGATATTTAGAAGAAAATGCCAGAGAACAGTGTTCTGCTAAATTTGGCAACGCCACGCTTCGACATGTTCAAAATTCAGGGATGTGCCGTATTTACAAATACGGTGCACCCCTGCATTTCCCCTAGTGCTGGTGCTAAACAAGTTGCTTAGCACCAGCGAAGCCATCCTGTGACCATGTTGCAAGGGTGCCTGCCCTGCAGGTGCAATTGTTTATGATCAGGAAGGGACACCTTCCTGCACATAAACAATTAATAATGGTGATTTGGTCTTTCTATATGTGCTGCAGAATACAGCACACATAGAGGGAAAAAACGAGGAAAAATGAATAATTTCTCCTCATATCGCCATCCTAAGACCATGTATTACCTGGCCTTAGTTTTTGGCGCTGCCTCAGCCTTGTAAATCTGGGGCAGCGTAAAAAAGTAATGGGTGTTGCTGTGAAACGCGCACAGCAACACCCATTGCCTGCCCCTTCGCTGCATTGGACTGTAGTGAAAAGGGGCATATTTACATGGTCAAGTGGCTTAGTGCCACCTTGTAAATATGGGGAATGGCGCAACGCTACCGGAGTGTCCAAAAAAGTGGCTCTTCAGTGGCGTTAGGGGCTTGTAAATATGCCTCTTGTAGGTACATGCATCAACCATTTTTGCGAGTGCAAACGGTGCGATTCGCAAAAATTGGCCGTTTGCACCCACAAAAAGGGCTTCTGCAATGCATCAACCTGTCAGCCTATTGCAATTTAAGAAATCACAAATCATTGAGATTTCTTAAATTGCGATTGCATTTAAGGAATTGCAAATTGCGATTCCTTAAATGCAATGCATGAGGGAATCACAAATTGCAATTTTGCTAATAGGGGGCGCAAATTACCATCAATTTGTACTTGATGGTAATTTGCAAAAACTTTGAAAAATGCACTAAAGTGCATTTTTCAAATTTGTAGGTTACACACACACACACACATGTCCTTGGGACATGTGTGTGCGCAACATGTGTGCACAGATCCATTTTTAGGGGTGCAAAAGGGTGTCCTTTTGACACCCTTGCACCCTTGAAATTGCATGCGCAATTTGCGAGTACCTATTGGTACTCGCAAATTGCGCAGGCAATCTCTCATTCATTCCTATGGGCCTGTAGGCCCATAGGAATGAATGGGAAGGCATTCCTTAATTGCGACTGGCAATTTGCGAGTTGCAATTAAGGAATGTTTGGGAATCGCTAATTTTATAGCAATTCCCTACATGCATAGGCTTTTGCAATTCCTTAATTGTGATTCCTTAATAATCACAATTAAGGAATCGCCAAAGCCTACATTGATGCATGTACCTGTTGATCTTTTACGTAACTGGCATATCATACTAGGGGGGTGTGAAATTGATTTAGTTTTTGCACCATTATGCACAATTTCAGGAAAATTACGTAAAATGATATGTAATTTTAAAATTAAAATGCAAATCCGTTATTTAGCAATATATTTTAGCATGAAATGTATCCTTGCATCATTTTTGAGGCAAGGTCGCATTTTGTGCTAAAAACAACACAAAAAAACAAGTTCTGCAAACAACAGCCACTTGTGTTCTGGTTGTTGGGGTTGTTCCATCACTGACAGGGTGTAATGGCATAATTTCCAGAATTTCATCAAACAAGCATAACATGAAATTTCTAAAATTACATGGTTTATGCCAACTATAATCTAAATTTCACTCATTCCTATATAACACCATCTTCTTGGAATTGTGGATGAATTTTCACAATATTGGGAGTAAATACAGCACTTAGAGCCAGATGTACAAACATTAGGAATATCGATTTCCTAATTACGATTCTCACCGAATAGCAACTATGAAATCGGTATTCATAAAATATGACACTCATTGAGTTTCATTTAGGGAATCCTCGTAGGTCGCAAATCGACCTACCTCATGAAGATTAATTAATTCAGAATCACAGCTATCACAGGGATGCTGGCCTGCTGAGGTCAGAAGACCACCATTTCTGTGATTGCTTTTTAATAACACTTTTTTAAAAAAAAATGCAGCCAGTTTTCCTGAAAGGAAAACAGGATGTGTTTAAAAAGAAAAATATGAAACCTTGAAGTCTCATTTTTAGAGAGTAGGCAGTGTCCCTGAGACCACTGCCTGCTCTTAAAAAAATATTTTTATTTACATTATCAAAGAAGAAGGGGTCCCTTTGTGAATTAGTTACCACCAGTTTTACACTGGTGGTAAGGAATCACTGTATTGTGACCGGAGCTCGGTTGCAAAACATTTATACATACCATACCGATTTCGTATTTGGAAAGGAAACCCTAAAAACGACCCTTCCAAATGCAAAATGCAAATCGATAACAAGTTACCAAATCGTATTTTGCAATTTGTACATTTGAATATTTCTGGTCACAAAGGGACCAATTCTGCGAAACGGACCATTTGTGACTGGAAAAATGCTTTGCACATCTGGCCCTAGTTCACTCTCAGCCATGTCACGCTTCAGATCTCCTCCTGCATTACCCAATTTACTTCTTTTTCCCAATTTGGCCATATATGTGAGCATATTTTGGTGAGTGTTGTCTCCCAAGTTATGCATATATTCATCAGTGTCTAATGACAGAAAGACAAGACTTTCTATTCTGTTTTTAGAGATATGCATTAGATCAACATCTCGATGGAGGCTGTCCAACGTTAGAGTATTTTTTATGAATCTAGATTGACAAGCAGAAATGAGCTGGGGACAGCCAACTATTCATCAGCCTATCAATCAAAACCTTGAAATAAATCCTGATGTCATTTTCTCATGGATCTTGTAGAAACTGAATGTGAATGGTGTGTATTAATGTGAAAAATGTGATGCATTTTTGATCACACCTGGTTGAGCCTGTTTTTGTAGCTTTGGCCTTCACAAATAGTTTTTGTGGGGGATATTCAATTAGTCCGAGTTTGGAATGGCAGGTAGTTCACTTGGTAAGCTGTAGGGTATGAAGGACACGAAGTTAATGTGAACTACGACTGGGTTCCACACCATGTCATATATGGCCCCCATGCAGCCCCCAAGAGGAAAGCTCCTCTTTCACCTAAAAGCCCCCCGTAGTTCATCTTTTGGGAGATTGGCAAAGCACAGATAGACTTCTTCAAAGATAAACGAGGGCCATGTGAATGGATTGAGCAGGTGCCCATGGTCAGTAGGAGATTTAGGATCTAATTTAGCTTTGTTATGGAGCGAAAGCTCTACACCTTGAATTGAGGATCACGTCTGTTTCTGTTGTGGCTTCCAAAGCTCTTGATACATTGAGCAGCCGCTGTCATTGTGTGAAGAAAATCCAAAATCAAAAGTTCTAACCAGTAGAGGATTTCTTTAGGTGGCTGATGTGTGATATACGGTTGTGGAAATAACACACTCATACCCTCTGTGGTATCTCCTCTTGCAGGTTTTCTGGTTTATGCAGCTGCTGAGATGGTGATCCCAAAGGTGCGCATCCAGTGAGGGTTCCATAACCCCAGGATGCCACTGCTTAACCTCATAATGTGCAACATTTTCAGAGCTGGATATCCTTCGAGCTCGACAGGGCGCGATCTTAAGCGAGTAGGTTATGTCTTTCTCGGATGGCTGCTAAAAGGTCAACACATTTTTCTGATAGAAGTTAACAAAAAGTCCAAGTTTTTCTGAAAGTAAAATTACTGCTTTGCTGTACTCCAGCAGAATTGATAGTACTACCTAGAGAATATGTGCTAAATGTTCAGGGATGGTTTTAAAAAATACAATGCACTTGGGCACAATTACTGTGGGACCATCACCGGCTGAGCAACAATTTGAAAGTCCCTTCCAATGACCCACCTAGATTTAAATCCTCACTGTGCCCTGATTCGTTCATCTTCTATATGAATTGTACTAAGGGGGTCAGACTTTCACTGTATGCTGACCAAACCACAGCAGACCAGACACTGAGAGAAGTGTTGGAGTCAGTCAGGAGACCAGCTGATCTAATCCAGGTAACAAGGCAGGGGTTCAACATAGACCATTGGAAAAGAATGATTCTTCTTCATGGCTTGTACAAGGGAGAGTCAATCAATCAATAAGGAGTTTATATAGCATGTCTAGTCACCCGTGAGGGTCTCAAGGCGCAGAGAGTGAGGGGGAGGTGGCTGCTGATCTGTCTGGGTGTGGAGGTTCAGTCGAAGAGCCAGGTATTAAGATCTTCCTAAATTGGTGGGTGCTACATTGCATTATAAATCCTCCTTCTAAGAGACTGTAGGAGGGTTCCCCCTGGATAATTACCTATTTATCCTGAATGCTTCTTGCATCTCTTTTCACTAATGTGGGATGTCCAATGCCTGTGAGACGTGCCCTTTCATCACAGAAGACTCACAATCCATTTCCTGCCCTAACAAATGTGGCGAGGCTTTTGTTTGGAAGGCATAACCTCCCTCTATGGGACTTTCTTTACCCCTGGTGCTGCAGAGACATTCCACAGCCCATTGGACAGAGAGGGAAGTCAGCCATTCCAGCAAGAGCTCTGCACACCGCAGTCACTGGCACATGAGTGCTTTGTTCTGACATGCCAAAAGGGCATCTCTCCAAAAGCCCCTGTGAGATAGGATGCTTTTAAAGTATGTTGGATCCCTAGGGAACTGGTCTCCATTTCAGGAGTAGGCTTTTGATCCTAAAACTACTGAGATTTAACTCGAGTCTTCAGTGCCGAGATAAGACTGAAATATGCCTCCCTTTTTAAATAGTATTCCATTTCTTTTTCCAATATGTGTTGTATTGTGGTATGGATGCTGTTCCATTCAGCAGAAAAGCTGACATTGAATGATAACGTTTTAGGAATTTTAATTTAGGCAAGGTGCAGCTGGGGCTATAGGGGCCCAAGAGCTGCTTGGTTGATAAAAAGCCACAAGTCCTGGTTGCCATTAACCTTGTGAAACAATTCCGAGCAACGAATAGAGCATGTGACGTACTCTTCTGCCCAATAATTCCAAGTACTTACATGTCCAAAAAAGGAATGATTCATTACAGCTGCAGTCAATTTCTAGTGGACTCCTTGTTAATATGTGACAAGCAATCTAACAAAGGGCTAGTGCCAGTGTAACAGTGACTGCACTGCAGGAGGAGCCGATAACACTTGAAAATGGGTGCTTAGAAGCTGCGACTTAGTCCACACTGGGCCATATTCTCAAGGAGCTATCGCCGAGTTATCAGCACCTTAACGCAGCCACATTTGCGATAAACTTACCACGCCGTTCACAAGCAGGTGCAAACAGCCCATATCACCAGTTTTCCAGCGATAGCAGCCGCAAAAAACATCGCCAAGGATGACCCCGGTGACTAACGCTAATGAGATGCAGAGTAGGTGTTCCCGAGCAAAAAGCCGCGACAACACCACACCACAACATTCTCAACGACCAGCCTGATCTGCGTTAAGAACAGAAAACATGCAATAAGGCACGTGAGCACCAGGAAACTAACACCTGCTCCGACCTGGTGCAAAGTCGGACTACAACCGGCACCACAAAAGAGAGCACAGCCCAGAGCCACACCTGAAGAACAACAGATGCCATGGAGCCACTGAACATGCATCCCAGAGCCACCCCACTCCCCTCCCAGGGCCCCACTCCGGCCACCCCCCACCCACCCCCGGACAAAGATATGTCACATCAACCACATGGAATCATATACCAAATAACCAGCATGATGTCGCACAATCACATCTGGTGACATGCATGTGTCGTCACAAAAATGAGCATCACACATTCACCTCCGAAGCAACAAATAAAAATGTATTAATATAAACACAGAACAGAAATGAAGACACATGTCGGCTCCCCTCGGGACAATCCGTAGGTCACAGCCTTCAAGACAAAAATCATGATGAGAAGGTCTGTCTTTTGCACATCAAGGGACAGAGAGAGAGCGAAGGAGAGAGAGAGCGAAGGAGAGAGAGAGCGAAGGAGAGAGAGAGAGAGCGCGAAGGAGAGTGAGAGCTAAGGAGAGGGAGCCAGAGAAAGTTGGTCAGAGAGGGGGAGAGAGAGAAAGATGGACAGTGAGGGATATGAGAACAGATAGGGGGAGAGAGAGGTAGAGAAAAGAAGAGAGGGACAGGGCGAGAGAGGGCTGACACTGCGCACCCAGGTCACATTGCCCACCTGCTGCCACCGGTGTGTCTCCAACCATGTGCCAGTATGTAGTGCAGTTCACCAGGTCCCACATCTGAGACAGACCCGTCATCTGAAACAGAGTCCAGATACATGAATGGCACAGTACATACATTTGCACAAGATATCATCGTCTGACCGCACCTGCGCACCCAGGCAGATATACCGCAGCCCCTCCAGCCACCCAGCGGTGCAGGCCTGCCCCAGCGCACCTAGGCACCACTGCTCACCTTCCGCCACCGGTGTGTAAAAAAGAGGGCCCACCACATGCCGCTGCAAGCCACAAGCCCGGGGCCCGCGGACATGGCACCCTCCAAATCATGCAGCCCCGCTCCACAAGCCACCAGGTCTCACGTTTGGTGCTGGGTCTTGAATACTCCATGTCAGAGGACATACCAGTGCACCCCGCGTCATAGCAGGCTGCACACCCGCTCAACCTCATAGGTGCCACTAACTCTGTGATCCAAGAGGCGACTCCACGTGGTGGTAGGTCCGCGCTTCGCGCTGGCTCAGGCCTACACTGCGGTCCAGCAGGGCACACAAAACCTGAGCCGTCCGGACCGCCATGATGGGGCATCATCGCAGGCTGCACACCCGCTCAGGAATTAAGGTGCCCCTACCTCAGTGCACCGAAAGTCACCGTCCCGTGGCGGTGTGCCTGTGCCGGCCGCAGTGTATCCATTTCCACCAAGTCTGTACCCCCACAGTCATGGACCCTCTATGATTGGGTATCATGGTGCAGATGCCATCATGTCCCCTCCGGGCCTGCAGAATGTGATGTCGCAGGCCCCTGGGCCTCCATGCCTACATGCACACCACACGGATACACCCTGAGAGAGGTTGGAAATGGCATCGTACACGTGCGCCCGGCCCTTTTTATTGGCAGGGTCACATATGCTGTGATGCGTGTTCTGGATGGGTGTCGTGTGGGTGTAAACCAGCCGTGAGGGAGTGGCCGTGGCATGCTGACAACTAGGCCTGTGAGCAGCAGATCACTACAGGGGAGTCCTGGCACATGTGGTGTTGTTGTCCCCCCCTGGAGCGTAAGCTTAGTGGGCTGGCCTGGCGTATGCCACTCCAGCATAAGGGTTTGAACAATGACCCCGGGACTCTGGGTGTGGTTCCGTACGGGGCTGGACAAGGAAGTAACAAAGGTGTGTGTCGCTGTTGTTGCGTCGGCGCTACCCATACGACAACCCACAATGTGTCAACCTGTGACCCAAGTCCAATGACATGAGCCACATGGACGTAAGAGGAATTCACTGACCCCACATTCATCCATGCTACCACACTTGAAAGACCATAGAGACGATACATCTGTGTGATTTTGAATGTTTAATGCACATTCAGTGGAGTGTTGCATCTGGAGCAGTACAGGGCCAAATGTTGGCCCATGGAGGGCCAGCCAGAGTCATTCAGGGAATGACCAGTCCAAAGGAAGTGGAAGAGTTCAGTTCGCAGTCTGATAGCAGTGTCATTGGCAATCAAACAAGTTATGGCAGTCCATGTCGAGGTCCAAGGTGAGTGTCGTAGAGTGTATCGGGGAACAGTGGAAGGTGATGATGCAGAGGGCAGAACCAAGGTGAAGGTGGCCCTATGGCAGAGATGCATGCCACTGTGTCCTTCTTACCATGAAGGCAGAATCATCTGCATCTTCTTCCCCTGCTGTCTCATGTGCCACACGTGTGGGTGGTGCTGGCCTTTCTCCAGCACTGTGTGGCAGTGACACCTCAGGGGCCGGAGGTGGAATGTCTGCTGCACTGTGTGGCACTGACACTTCAGGGGGCAGAGATGAGGATGTAGTGGTAGCAGCAGCATGCATCTGCGCCAGGCCTTGTGGCAGCAATGCCATAAGGATGGTTTTGAGGTCATTGTGGAACCCAGTTACCTCTCGCCAGTGTGCAGCCATGGCAGCCACTCTTTCCGCATTGGCCCGATCCATGTTTTCCATGAACCTCTGCATGAGTCCCAACTCCCGGGCGAGCTCGCTGGAGCCACTCTGACTGGACAGTTGTTCTTGTCTCACAGTCAGGACTCTAGCGATGTCAGCCATGGTTCGTTGGAGGGCATGGAGCGGACTGTCGGTGTCCGTTAGGGACCATGAGTGGTCCCTGATGGGACTTAGACACCCACATATGGCATCTAGTTTATCTGCCATGCGGTCGAAGCCCACCCTCACCTGTTCAGCCAGCTGCTCCTGTCATGCCAACACATGGCGTTGGAAGGCCATGTGTTCTTTGTGGAGGTCCTAGGAGGCAGCCGTGGTGGTGAGTGCTGCCTGCAGTGTGGTCTGTGCAGGGGGTGGGTTCTCCTCATTGCAGCTGGGCTGCCCTGCTCCTGGAGGTGTGCTGCGGAGACTGTCAATGAACTCTCGGAGGGCGTCGGAGTCAAAGGTGTCGTGGTCCTCTTCGTCATCAGAGAAGAGAGGTTGGGACTGCTCTGCAGGAGGTAGTGATTGTCCCTCTGCAATGTGAAAGGGAGATGCAGTTTAACAATGTGTTCACATGTGTGTTGTCGCATTGTACATGTTTACATAGAGACTGCATGACTGTGTACATCGTGGCTGTTTCGGAGGGGCTGTCCATTTGCTGCAGGACTGTTGACATTTCAACAACATCACAGCTGTATGTTTGTACTTGTATATTATCAACTCACATTTCCCTGCAATGCCACTTGTGAATGGCCAGTGTCTACACCCAGTCGGCACCAGTTGTGTCCTCTGTTCTGTAGTGAACGTGTTGCAGTTTGTGCCACTTTGTAGTCAATGTTGATGTGCTGTGCACGTGATGTGTGTGTGCCGCATTTTGGGGGAGTCGCCCCTGCTGCTCTGATTTTGCTGCCCCTTATCCCTTACATGCGGTGTGCCACTGACGTCTGTGCTCATACAGTGCTGAAATGTTGCATACTTGTGTACATGGTTCTCTTGGTGGGAGTTGGGGTCTGGGGCATGAATTGTCCGCAGCTGTGCTCTACTTAATTGTGCATATGTGCCATTGTGCCCATCTCCCCCCGTCCCCTCAGTCCCTGGTCGTTACTCGCCCTCTTGCTGTTGTGTCCGGTCCTGTTGAGCAGTGTCCGGTCCCCCAACTCCAGCCACCGTCTCCCCACTGATAACTGTGGACACCATTTCCTCCATGTCGTCAAGCTCCTCCTGTGGCGCAGGACTGCCACCTTCAGTCTGCATTACTTCCTTCCGGTTGCTGGCGAGTTTCAGCTTGGTTATTCGCTTGATGTCATTCCAGCGCCTCTTGACCTCGTCCATTGTCCTCTTCAGCACTCTGACTACATTCACCTTGTCCACGATGGCCTGCCATAGTTCATTGTTTGTCGCCAATGACACAGTGGAGGTGACGAACAGTTGTTGATGGTGTTCGAACACCTCCGTTATCAGGATCCTGTTCTCCTGCGGACTGAAGCTCTTCTTCTCCTTGGCCTTTCCTGACCCGAGGTCCCAGGCAGGTCCTCTGGGGGGCTTGTGGGGTTCTGGTTCTCCTCCATACTTGCTCCGGCAACATCCAGGCGCGCAACACCCATTGGGCTCACCGGGCTTCAGCCCCCCCCGTCGTGTGTGACAGCCCGGCTGAGACAGCCTCGCGGGCTGGCGTCCGTCTAATTGCAGCCGGACCTGAGTACTTCACGGGTCTTTAAAAGACCATTTACTCGTTAATGAGGCTTTTGTTGTGTGTTCACCCCTTCTTACAGCCATTCTGCCTATGGCTGGAAGACTTAGCCCCCCCAAAATCTTTTTCAGCCCCCCCCGAAATTTGGCTCTAGTTGCCTGCCTGGCAACATCCATGTTTCTTCGCTGTAGTTTGGCATTCGTTTGTCTGGTTTTTTTCTACTTTTATGGTGATGTTTTCCACCTGACGCTTGTGGATTGCAGGTCTGTGGCTGGTTTTCGCAGATTTTTGTAACGCCCTTGGCCTCATCACAGCTTTTTTTGCGTTAGTGTTTCGCATTTTTACGGCGTGGCGTTGATTTTAACGCGGCCCTTTGACGTGTTGTCTGATGGCTATCGCATGGTACCGCCGTGTTGTCAATGCCTGGTTAACAAGGCATAAATTTTCCGCGATGGACTGCGATGTTGAGAGTTGCGTTAAGTAACTTTTGCGATGGCTATCACACGTTCTTGAGAATATGCCCCACTGACTCTAGCACCCTCACTATGAGTAGCCTATTGATACAAAGGCGCTGGTAACGACAGGTACTGGTCCCAACAGAATTATGGGGTACGCAGGAACATTGGGGCTCTGTTAAGTTTCACATGGCCATTTCGTCTGGTGAAAGTCTAATTTCCTCTGTCTGGGTAATTTAAAGAAATCTATCTTCTGCCAGAAGTGTCTTCATCATATTTGTACTCCTCCATTATGTGGTTACTCCATAGATACGGCTAAAATCGTCGAAATGATAGTAGAAACAAACAAGTCACAAGAGGCTGCCCATTATGACATGTCGATCGGGCTGAGGTAGAGTCAGTAACATCACAGGCTAGCCACCTGCATGTAAAATACAATCTATGGGGCATATTTACAAGCCCCCTGCGCCACTTTTACTTCACTTTTAACATGGGAAAAGTGACGTAAAAGTGGCGCAAGGGGCTTCTAAATCTGCCCCTATGTATATAAATATACATTTGTATATACATGCGCTCATAATAAGTGCAAAAGCTTTAGGAACAGTCCGCAGGAGTTCACCAGGGCCCTCTCATCGCCCTGAACATAAATAAAACAAGCATTGGCATAGCCAATAGGTCTCGCCTTTGGGACCTTATAAGTGTTTAGCCATGCAACAGTTGCGTAACTAAATACTTATAAGGTCCCAAAAGCGAGACCTATTGGCTATGCAAAGCGGCCGCGCGGCCGAAAGTGAAAGTAATCGCGGTAAAACGCGGCGCGCGCGCCCGCGCACATGCACTGTAGCTCTAGGCTGCCCTGGTAGCACTTTTTGGAGCCCTCTCAATAAGTCTCGCCAGACCAGCGCATGCGCTGGGTCAGGCGAGACCTAAAAATGGCGTTTAGGAACGTGCCGTGTGCAGGCCTGCTTTATCTTTGTCTACAGGGTTACTTCAAAGCCGAAAAATCCCGATGAGTTTGTCAAACACAAGCGCTAGGAGCCGAGACTTAATTAAATCGGCACACCAGGTGGAGATTGCGCGTCGGGCAGCCTCGCGCGGCATCCTCCAGGTAGCATGGCAGGAGGCTGACCAGGGCAGCCATGCTTGTCAGATTGGGAAGTAGCTCGCGCTCTGAAGTCCTGTGCCTCAGACTCAATCATTACACTTGCAATTTCCACAGGCAATTCATCATCTGCTGAAGCAGCTCTGCAGCCCGCGCCTTTTGCCTTGGAAAATCGCCTGTTCTATCTTTCTTTACTTTCTGGGGGATCTCTATAGAGGGAGATGAAAGGGCATCTCATACTGAGGCGCATTTAAGTTACCTGGAACAGGTACAATTTGAGCATGGACTTGTCCTGCTTAAGATGTGTTCCATTTATGCAGGGAAGCTAGAGTGGTGATTATAGATTAATATATTTTACTTCGAATGCTAGCCGCCTAAATTGTAAGCTTACCCAGTGTGCATTATTTTTTTTTCATACTTTTGGTGTCACAATGTTTCTGAGTTGTGTGGTTCACATTTTATTCCAGGTATTTTCCGGAAAGTAGAACGATCAAAGCTACGGATTTACCAAACTGCACTCTTCTTGAAAAGTTCAAGAAACCTTCCTTTCCTTAGGAACAAACATTAGTGTAGTGCTAGATGTTTTTGTCACTGTCAGCAAATTTCAGAAGTTGGGGCGAAGTCACACCCCAATGCCGGACGCACCACTTAAACATGTTCATTACTGCACTTAAATCTAAATAATTCTATCAACGTCTTCCCGCTAAAAACGTAGTCAAGCACTACTACTAAGTTGATACCCAAACCCACCTCTTCCAAACAACCTCTTTTCTCTCTTTTTCACTGCCTCCTATTAGACCCTCACTAATCAATTCCCGTGATCATGCAGGAAACTTTATCTAGTCTAGTTGCTACCCAACAGCAAAACATTATTTGCGGAAGCCATTACCTTCCGAATCTGTTATGGTAATTGCCTTCCCACCATGTTCATAACCGTCCAAATGCTGCGTTCTTTACGCGCCCTACTTTTTAAACGCCTTAAGCGTGTCCCCGCCTATCCTTGTGACCCTTTCCCAGTTAACTGCCCTCTACTCTTTACATTCCATTACGCGCTGTATCTACGATCACATTGCCTGAGTTGTGCTATTTTTCTAGAGCATGGGTACTCACAAACTTTCTCTCGGGGGCCAAATTTACAGTGTGGTTTCTGGCTGAGGGCCGCACCGGTGGGGGCGGGGCCAGTGGGGGAGGGGGCGGGGCTAGAGCAAAAAAAAACTATGACCATGAGGTTGAACACAGGCCACTGCAGCGGACGCCTTCATCCACTGAGCCACCAGACCCGGTATGCACACATATCTCTCTATCTCTATCTATCTATCTATCTATCTATCTATCTATCTATCTATCTATCTATCTATCTATCTATCTATCTATCTATCTATCTATCTATCTATCTATCTATCTATCTATCTATCTATCTATCTATCTATCTATCTATCTATCTATCTATTTATCTATCTATCTATCTATCTATCTATCTATCTATCTATCTCTCACTCTGTCTCCCGCTCTATCTATCTATCTATCTATCTATCTATCTATCTATCTATCTATCTATCTATCTATCTATCTATCTATCTATCTATCTATCTATCTATCTATCTATCTATCTATCTATCTATCTATCTATCTATCTATCTCTCACTCTGTCTCCCGCCCTATCTATCTATCTATCTATCTATCTATCTATCTATCTATCTATCTATCTATCTATCTCTCACTCTGTCTCCCGCTCTATCTATCTATCTATCTATCTATCTATCTATCTATCTATCTATCTATCTATCTATCTATCTATCTATCTATCTATCTATCTATCTATCTATCTATCTATCTATCTATCTATCTATCTATCTATCTATCTATCTATCTATCTATCTATCTATTTATCTATCTCTCACTCTCTCCCTCTGTCTCCCTCCCTCTCTATCTATCTATCTATCACTCTCTCCCTCTGTCTCCCTCCCTCTCCCTCTCTCTCTCTGTCTCCCTCCCTCCCTATCCCTCCCTCTGTCTCCGTCTCCCTCCCTCTGTCTCCGTCTCCCTCCCTCTGTCTCCCTCCCTCCGTCTGCCTCCCTCCCTCTGTCTCCCTCCCTCCCTTTGTCCTCCCTTCCTCCCTCTGTCTCCCTGCCTCTCCCTCCCTCCCTCTCTCTGTCTCCCTCTCTCCCTCCCTTCCTCTCCGTCTCCCTCCCTCTCTCTCCCTTCCTCTGTCTCACTCACTGTTTGTCTCCCTTTCTTTCTGTCCCCCTCCCTCTCTCTCCCTCCCTCTCTCCGTCTCCCTCCCTCTCTCTATTGCTCTCTCTTTCCCTCTGTCTCCCTCACTCTGTCTCCCTCCCTCCCTCCTCCGTTCTCCCTCCGTTCTCCCTCCCTCTCCCTCCCTCTCCCTCCCTCCCCCTCCCTCTGTCTCCCTCTCTCTCTCCCTGTCTTCCCCCCCTCTCCCTGTCTTCCCCCCTCTCCCTGTCTGTCCCCCCTCTCCCTGTCTTCCTCCTCTCCGTCTTCCTCCTCTCCCTGTCTTCCTCCTCTCCCTCTCTCTCCCTCCCTCTTCCTCCCTCTGTCGCACTCTGTCTTCCTCCCGCTGTCACCTCACCCCCTGCTCTCACTCCCTGCTGCCCTCCATCACCTCACCCTGCTGTCCTCTGTCACCTCACCCCGCGCTGAGACAGCTTCCAGGGAACGCACACGGCCGCTGCACCCAAGTACTTCACAGGTCTTTTAAAGACCATTCACTTGTTAATGAGACTTTGTTGTATTTCACCTCTTCTTAGCGCCCCTGCATCTCCACTCAATCAGAGGGGAGATGCAGGGGCGCTAAGAAGAGGTGAAATACAACAAAGCCTCATTAACAAGTAAATGGCCTTTAAAAGAATCGCCCGGCCTCACAGCTCCGCGCTGCTGTAACCGGCGGTGTTGCTGACAAGCACAGGGCACAGGCACTATGTCTGCAAGGTCCGCGGGCCGCCAAGGAAGGCTTGCCGGGCCGCTGACGGCCCGCGGGCCGTACTATGAGTACCCGTGTTCTAGAGCATATTCTTTGCATTAACACCCTTGCTCTTAATCTACCCTGGATTTCACCTCTGCTACCGTGACCATAAACCTTTGAAATGTATGCATGTTAACCCCCTTGTTTTAGCCTTTATTTATCATTCCATATTACACTCGCTGGCCACATTTCATTCAGTGAGACTCCAGCGAGTGTAATAGGGAGTGATAAATAAAGGGCAGACCACGCTTCCGGGCGTGCACGCGAACGGATTTAAATTAGAACAAACGTTATTATGAAAAGTGGAAGACACCGGTGTGCACTCCGTCACCCTTCTCTCTTTTTCAAGATTACTGTCCGCAGATTCACACGATTACACAACCTGATATTTTTTTTCTGTACAGTCAACATAGTCACCATATTTGTGTCATCCAGGCTTAAATCTCGCTAGGGGTCATCCAATCTTAAATACTACTGTGAAACCTCTTTGAGGGTGTCCTAAATTTGTTATCTAGTCATAAGTACATTCAGAAAATGGCAGTCCTCCAAGTGCTCCATCCGGAGCCGAATGCATGAACTCTTGGCTCACCGAAAGACGTCGACAATATTTTGAGTCACACTGATTGGTGGCCATTACAGCTTTGTCCTAAATTTGTTGATTGAGAAATTTGTTAATGATGTACTCAATTGAAGGAATCACGCTCCTCAGGCAGTCATATGCCACCCTCCCATCATAAATTTGTAGCGTTGCAGGCTGACATTACTATTCAGGAAATACCACCACTAGATCATTGAAAAAAGTGAAGGCTCCTGGTCCAGATGGCTTCTTCACTGAGCTTATTTCTTCCTTCGCCGTGTTTTTTGCACCCAAATTATTAGAACATTTCAATTATTTGATTTCGAATTCCAAAGCTGGTGGCTCCTTTTAAGATGCACTACTAATTCTTATACCCAGACACGATAAAGATCCTAAATTTTGTAAAACATTTAGACCTATTTCCCTTATTAAGTTTGACTGAAAGATTTTTGCCAACATTTTAGCTTCCTGTGTAGAATCTGTTGTTCCTCTTCTTACCAAACCTGATCAATCTGGTTTCATTAAAGGCTGGCTGGCTCCTGATAATGCACAAATGTTTTCTAATATCATTAGTTAAGCAAATAGGGTAAAATCCTCACTAGCTGCATTATCATTAGACATCAAAAAGGCTTTTGATTGCATAATTTGGCAAAATATGTTGAAAACTCTTCAGTGGCTTGGTTTTGGCCCTAAATTTCTTTCTTTTGTGCAACAATTATATTCAAACTCTTGTACTAATATTTTTCGAAATGGGTGTTTCTCCCCCTACTTTCCACCGACAGAGAGGTATCACCTTTACTATTTGTTTTATGTTTGGAACCCTTTTTAGAAAGATTTCATTATAAAACCAACATATTTGGTTTCAAATTAGGTTCACAAGAAGTTAAATTGTCTGCATTTGCTGATGATAGTTTGATATACATTACCAACCCTTTTACATCATTGGACCCCTTTTAACAAGAAATGTCCCTGTATTTCAGCATCTCAAGATATAAACGTTTTTTTCTTTTCTATCTTTTTCCCAAAACTTTATTTAAGATTTTACATATAACATAACACAGGTGTGCATTTCGATAGCTGCAAAAAAAAAAAAAAGGCTCATGTAATCTTGCACTTCGTTGGTTACAGTTCAAGACGTTGGGCAATTCATGGTTCCCCCCCACTTTGCTGTCAATGGCCAAGTATTAAGGCATTTATTCCCCCTCCCCTTCGACACCTAAGGCACTTCCCCCAGGAGATACACACAATGGGAACCTGCCCAAAAGCCGTCGGCAGTATATCATGACAAAGCTCCCTCCAGAGCCCTAGAGCTTCCTCTAGTTTTTCATCTCTGCGATACCTCCTCATATGCATCTCCTCGGCCAGTGTCCACTCACGTACGTCCCGAATCCATGCGAAGTTCTCAGGAGCCCTCACCCCCATCCAGACAATTGCGATTCTGCACCTTGCCAGCACCAAACATAATTGCAGGAGCCTGTATGCCATCTTACTCTGCTTTTTGTGTTTTTGTATCTGCCCTAGTAGACAGTGGTTGGGTGTCAAGTACACTCATCTGCTTACCCTGCCTCTTATCCTCTCCACTACTTCCGACCAAAAGCTACTGACCTGAGGATATTCCCAAGCCTAGTGTAGAAAGTTAGCGCCTCCCCTGTGACACCTGGGACAGGAGCTTGGCCTACCGGGGGTCATGCAATGTATTCTCACTGGGGTCATGTTTTTGCAATGAATGTAATTATAATGAATTAAACGGAAACAGGCATTACAAGATATCGTTTGCATGAGTGCACCAACCGCCCACCAGTCCTTGTCCTCCAGGGTTCCTTCAGGTCCGCGTTCCAGGCTGCAAATGCCCCAGGAGGGGGGCACTGGCATCAGCCTTCATCCCCCTGTACAATAAAGACACAATCCGTTAGCCGGCCCGCACGTGAATAGAAGGTCCAGTGTCTGTGTGAGCTGTGGAATCGAAGGATATGTGGGCCAAATTTCTTTAAATATATTGGCTAACATGGCGTATTGTAGGTATTGTCCCTGGCCCAGTCCAAAGTCGTCGCAGGTCTGTTCAAATGTGATAAAGCTCTCTCCTGGGTATAGGTCCGCAAGCATGTCGCAGCCCCCCTCCCGCCACAGCAGCTATAACATATTGGACATCACCCTCCTACTGGCGCAAGATCCCACACTGACAGCTCCTGATGGAACGGGACGTGTCTCAAGATACGCTCCACAAATGATTGCTAGGTGCGCGAGGTCAGTCTAACCAGCTATGGTACCGCTTCAGAGGTGCCTTCGCCCTCAAGAAACAGTGACAGCAGGTCGATGAATGATACTTTACCCTAGCTGTTTCTCCCAGGTATCCCCTTCGGCGAACCATTTCGTGGCATGCTGTAGTTGTGCGGCGTAATAGTAGAACTCCAATCTGGGAGCCTCTAGACCTCACTCCTCGTATGTGCGATTCAACATGGCAAGAGCCACGCTGCTGCGACGACCCGCCCAGTGCAGGTCTATCAATAGAATTCATGGCCTGAAATATTCTCCTGGGTATGAGACACAGAGCATTCTGTAATATGTAAAGGCAACGAGGCAGTACCGCCATTTTGGCTATAGCCAACCTGCCCATTAACGAGACCAGGAGTGTGCTCCAGAATCCCACTGAGCCCTTTAAGGAGTCTATTGTCCTTTGAACATTGAGTTGTAATATCTGTGAGTCCTCTCACGCCACCTGAATACCCAAGTACCTAAAGTGTTCCATCTCCCACCGTAGGCCCAACTGCTGAAGAGGTCCAGCGGAATGACCCACGAGCCACGGGGAATATCAATGATTTTGTCCTGTTAAGTCACAGCCCGAGCACCCTCCAAACTTGTCTAGTACCTGCAGTAGCCTTGGTACCACCTCCTGTGGTGAGGAGACATAGAATAACGCGTCATCTGAATACAGTGATATAATATGAGAAGTTTTGCTGACTTTCATTCCCCAGTGGCCCAGGTCCCAAAGCACCCATATCTCCAGGGGCTCTATTGCTAACGGAAAGATAAGTGGAGAAAGAGGACAGCTCTGATGCATCCCCCTTCCCAATTGCCACTCTCGCGACGTGCTGTGTCCAACTCGGACACTGGGCGCTGTACATAAGAGCTGGACCCATCGCCTGAATCATGGTCCATATCCAGCCACCCTGAGCACCTCCAGTAGATACCCCCAATCCACAGAATCAGAAGCCTTTTCCAAGTCTACGAAAACCAAGGCTAGATCCTCATCCCTTTGCCGCACTTCGTGAAGAATATGTGACAACTGTCTGATATTCATACCCGTATTACTGGTTGGTATGAAACCACATTGATCTTCGTGGGTCAGGTGCGCCATATGCGGGGCCAGTCTCATGGTCAGAACCTTGCATAGTATTTTAACGTCTGAATTTATCATTGTAAGGGGTCGATACGAGGAGGGGTCCTGAGCGTTCCCCCCTGTCTTGAGGAGCATGACAATTTCCCCCTGATGCATCAATGGGGGCAATGCCCCTGCTTCAAAAGCCTCCTCAATAACATGTAATAAGGGCTGGACCAGCTGATTTGAGTAGGCCTGTAGAAAAGCCATTGGGAACCCATCAGCTCCAGGGGCCTTGGTTCCCGGCATAGTTTAGAGTGCCTCCTGCACTTTCTCAGCTGTGATCTTGGTGTTGAGCTCATCTACGCCTGTGGGCAAGAGCTGTGGAAGAGCCAAACCCTCCACGAAGGGGACGTGCCTCTCTGCTGTAACTCCGGCATCTGCGGTGTATACCTGCTCTAAGTGGCGCTCGAACACCTCCAGGATCCTGGCCCTAGTGTAGACAAGGCTCCCTCCCTCTGCCCTCAAGGTGGTGACCAATGGGGGCGTCTGCTCCCTTTGGAAAATCCATGCCAATAAGCGACCTGACTCGTCCCCCTCTGCATGCAGCCTCTGGCAGTAACGCATCAGGATGTACTTGTCCAGTCTAGCCCATACATCGGCTATGCGCTCCCGCTGTTCCCTTTCCCTCCTGTCCACGTCCGAGTTGGACGGGTTTCCCGTCTGGATGGCAGTTAGTCTTTTTTCCTCTCAGTCAAGTTCCCCAAGCAATTGTCTCCGTACCCCGCACACATGTCCTATGCTCGCACCACATGACACTGCCTTTAAAGCCTCCCACTCCGTGACCCTCCGGGTGGGGTCCCCCCAGTTAATCTCTAAGTAGTCTGTTACGGTCTGGGATAGGGTAGCCCTCCCCGCTCCATCATCTAGTAGATCAGGAGGGAATTTCCCATGTCTCGGGCCCAGTATATGTGACCCCCACCTCACCGAGCAATGCACTGGTGCATGGTAGGAAAGATAGTGCGCCAAGTGAGTTACTTCTGCCTCTGGAAAGGACAGCACACCCGAAACCAGAACCCTGTCGAGCCTGCTCTGTGTGCCATGTTTTAATGGCACGTGAAGAGTGGGAGTGTGGGATGCGTTTTCCACCATGTGTCGCGGGCTCCCAAGTCCTTCATGACCTTCCCAAGCATCTGGGACATTCTACGTTTTATTCCTGCACTGGGGGGATGTCTATCAAGTAACAGGTCCAAGATACAGTTCAAATTGCCCATCCAAATGTACATGATGTCTAGTTCATTGGACAATAGCTCCTGGATGACCTGGAAGAATGTGGGGTCATCGGTGTTCGGTGCATATGTATTTATAATGACAATTTCCCTTCCATCTAGCAAGCCTCACAGGAGTACATATCGGCCATTTACATCAGGTTCGCTGTATGTGGGAGTGAATGAAATACCCGGGGCCACCCAAATCATGGCTCCCTTGGCATAGGTTGAGTAAGAGGAATGATAAATCTGGCCTTGCCACTTCTTTGCCGCTTTAACTGCCCTGCTGTCATCCGTATGCGTTTCCTGGAGGCAAGCTATTGATATATGATGTTGTTTGAGAAACGTGAGCACCCTGTGTCTTTTGGTGCAAGTGCCCAATCCACACACATTCCAGGTAAGGAATTTGTACTCAGCCCCTGTTGGACCTTGCCCTTTTGGCAGGTTCACCCCTAAACTTTTTGCATTTATCCTGGTCTTTTTTCCTATATAGTGTTAGTAGTTTTAGGACTCTAGGCACTTTAGCACTGTGTCCCAGTGTAAAGTGCGTGCGCTCTGTGTTACATTTAGTGAGACTGGCCTGCCCTCCCATAGGAATGCATGGGGGATATGTGTGTCCATGGTAGTTCCTGATGTGAGAGGAGTGCAGGGGCAAGTTTGGTATGTGCGAACTCGTGAGAATAAATGCTGCGCAATGGTGTGCGCAGATTTATTGTGACTGGTGGAGAAGTGCCACTTCTAGAAGTTGGCATTTCTGTGTATTGTGTGATATGAATTGCATGTCTGGCTTGTGATTGACAGGAGCTGAGAGGGCTTGGGAATTCCAGGAGCCAGGGTGAGTCTGCCCGGTGGTGAATGGAGAGATCTGCAAGAAGATGGGAGGGAGGAGTTGCACCTGGGACCTGAATGGGGATGGGCCTTCCCTTCACAATGCTGGCTCCACCTCCTGTGGTGCGTCTGATGTCCCTGGCCTGTCCTGTAAATAGAGAGGGGAGCTGAGCAAAACAAAGTGCTCCTGAACCAGTTGTATCTGTTTCTCCCCTTGCCCTACAGTTGCAGAACAAAGGAAAATGCTGTATAAAAGAAGGGACTGTGACCCCATGAAAATGTTCTTGTTTGTGGACTTGAATCTAGCAGGGGCGTGCTGCTGCTGGGGCTCAGGGGAAGGCTCACCTCCCTGGGCCCTGCCCTGCCCCTGGTTGCCTGGAGGACTGCTTCTTGGACCCTTTTGATTTTTCTTCTACTTTACTAAGGCTTGATGCTGCCTTTTTTCGCCCTGGGAGCGCTGAGATTTGGCTCCAAAAGGAGCTCTGAAGCTTGGCAGCGCTGAGCTGCACGTTGCCCTGAGGGAATCCCCAGTATAGTGGTTCCCCCGAAATTGCTGGGAGTCGCGGGTGCCCACCCCACGATTGTGGCCTTCCGAGTTTGTTTTAATTGCGCGTGTGCCCACCCCGCGACTTTGCCATTATGTGAGTAGGCAGGTGACCACCCTGCGTGGTGATTTTGGTTGCGAGGGAGCCCACCACTCATTTTGCCGATAAAGAAGAATCACCGCCGCGGCCCGATCCGCTTTTGAAACGTTGCCGGGCCGCTGCAAATGCGACCCGGAAGTCAGGCAACCCTTGTTGGGACGTGGCCTTGTGAGGCCTGAAGGGAAGTCCAGAGGAACCCATGGTCTGCGGAAGAGCGGGGCTCCTGTGAGTGGAGAGAGCCCCGCCCGCACTGCTGAGGAGACCGGAGAGAGACCTGGGCGTTGCAAAAGCCAGGCGGTAGCCCACCCCGCCCTGGCAACTCAAGGAAGACTCCAGGTGGGGCTCCTGTGAGGAGAACGGAGCCACACAGGATGTGATGCTGCCGCAAGAGGAGCTGGTGCGGAGGGGGCGCGAGGCACTTTGACGGTGCCTGCGCCTCCACGCTGGATATGAGGAGTCTCCCAACAGCCTGGTGAGTGGGGCTGAATCGTGCAATGTTCTGGGGATGTAGGGGCCCATGGTCAGGTGCTCGCCCCCATTGTTAGGCTGATTCCCACAGCGGCGCCGCAGTTGCGGGCCGCTGCAACGTCATGGGCATGTTGGTTTTACAGCGCTAGTTCGCTCCATTGGGTCATATTTGTTTTAGAGCCCGTGTGCTCCAACATTGGGAGCCTGGGTGAAGAGGGAGATTGCGGCGCCGGGGGCACGAGGCACATTGTCGTGCCTGCCCCTGCCGCCTGAAAGAGGACATGCGCTGAGAGCCGGTAAGAGGGGGCTCGGGTTGTCCCCTGTTGTTTAGTTGCTGAGCGGACCCGCCATTGCGGGCCACTCCATCGTGGACATGTTCATTTTTAGAGCCTGCGCGAGGCTCCGACATTTAGCCATGATTGTTTGCAGGGCCAGAGGGGCCCGTGTTCTTTCCCCAGTGCTTGGGGACCTGCTTATTTTCAGAGCCAGATGGCTCCAACTTGGGGCACAGTTAGTTCCAGGGCCAATGAGAGCCCATGATTCATTTGATTATTTACAGCTGCCCAGCAAGTAGTGGGCAGTTGCACCGTTTAGGCCCAATTCCTGAGAGGGACAGAAGTGGCACAGAGGTGCCAGGCCTTCCCCAGCTGCGCAGCAATTCGTGCCAGCTGCATCGTTTAGGCTCCCATGTTATGGTTCTCAGCTACCCAGCAAGTAGTGGGTAGCTGCAACGTTTAGGCCTGCGCAGATTGCGCACCCTTGACTTTCGCTGCATAGGCATCAGCCCTGACTTTGTGGACATAGGGCATTTGAGCTCCTCTTTGGAATGGCCAGTTGGCCAGGGGGATTGTTAGGTTTATAGGGCGCCAGGCCCTACTGTGATTTTGGGTGCTAGGAAATGTGATTCCTGTAAAATGATTTACGCACCTGTGTTGATACCTCTAAATGTGTTTTATGATTATGAGGTTGGTTCGCATGTTATGGTTTATGCTAGTGAGAGTTAGTCCCTAATGTAGGTATACTTAGGAGGTTAGGATCCAATGCGTTTAGACTGGTGAGATGATTGCTTCATGTGTTTATGATGGTGAGGTTGGCGCAGAAGGTAATTTGCGCCTGGTGTGATGCTGTGCATAATGTAGTTTAAGTTACAGGCCGATGCTAAGTACAGTGATTACCAGTAGTCACTGGTGGTGTTCTATGTTTATGATAAATTCTACATTTACAAAGTTCACTTCGTGATAGTACTGACAGTGGTCGAGTGGGCCCTGTCAGGTGTGAATAATCCCTTGTAAATATGACCTAGTGCCGTGTGGCACCCTGTATAATATGTGCTTACCATTCTAATGTGTTATGATAATACAAAGGCTATTTTTATATATAACCTTGTGTGGAGTTTCTTTTGTGGTGGGCCTGGGATGTTGTTGCTGGGTGCGTGCACAAATGCTTTACACATTGCCTCCGGGATAAGCCTGACTGCTCGTGCCAAGCTACCAAGGGGGTGAGCAGGGGTTATCTTTTGCGTGTAACTTTCTTGCCCTGACTAGAGTGGTGGTTTCTGCCTGGCTTTGGCGCACGCCTTAGCCTGCCAGAAATTCCATTTCTAACAGCCCCCATCATGTATACTCACCTGGGTCACCACTGTCTTGCTCTGCCCACCCAATATGATCCTACCGAAGTTCACACCGTCTAAGCAAACCAAACCATGCAAACTATTAGTAACAAAACCCTTCCCCCCACCCTTGGACATTTTGTATTCAATAATAACATCAAAAATGCCTCCCCCTTTGTCGTGCCAGGATGCACGCATCACCCTGTACCGCCCAACTGGGGCAAAACACTCTTGAGCCTCCCGTTGTAGTAAAATCTGGAATCACCCACCCCCAGATCCCATTGTTAGCCCTGCTGAGGCACAGGGCACCCCGTGGTGTAGCTCTCCTTGTCAGGTTAGAGGGAATATCGTATCTATATTTATAAGCCCACCCCGGTATTTGTGATATACTGCCGCCCGTACATCCAAGACAGACCACCCCTGGCTTTGTGGAGTTCTCGTGCCGATTGCAAAACCATTTCCATAACCATTTCTTGCAACGAATCCGGGGCTCTCTCAGTGGAAGAGCCTCCCCCTGTATCTCCAGCCATTCCCAGACCTCTTCGGGACTCTCAAAGAAGTGCGCCTTACCCTGCGACAGTACCTGGAGTTTCACAGGGTATAACAGCATGCATTGCAGATGCAAGTCCCTTAACTTTCTCTTGACACCCAAAACGATTTCCTTTGTTCCTGAACCTGCTTGGTATAATCAGGATAAATAGAGATCTTTGTATTTTCGTAGAAGAGGTCTTGTTTCTCTTTGGCAGCACGAAGGATGCAGTCCCTGTCTCTATAGTTCAGGATTTTTGCGATAAACGCAAATGGAGGAGCTCGCGGCGGCGGAGGCACCAGGGCCCTATGTGCCCTCGCGATGGCACACATATCCGATAAGCCTGCTACGCAAAAGTGGCGCAAGGGGCTTGTAAATATGCCCAATAATATTTTCCTAGGATGATATTTTTTATTGCACTTGCTTTTAAAGTTATACTCTCATGTTAGAAGGATTTCTCCCAACTCTCTATATTTACATTGTGGAATTTTGTGCCTGAGGAATATAGAAGTAATGCTGTTTCATCTAGTTGTACACACCAAATATTAAATCTGATTTATTTTTGCTACGTTTTACTCATTTTCTCTCTTTGCACTCAATTCATTCTTAAACTATCTTTGCATAGTTTCTTCTCAGTCTTCCCTTCTTAATTTTCTGTACTCGCTTTTTTCTTCATTTTTTTCTTTCTCTATTTCATTTCTTCTATCTTTTTTATATGACACTTCTTCTCAACATCTTTTGCTGTTAGGTTTTTGAAATGTATTATTTATTAATGTTTACAGATGTAATTATATTATTGTTCATTGTGATTACCCCAAAAATTATTAAACGAAAAAAAAAACAGGCCACTTCTGTGTTATAGACCGCAACAAGGGGCACAAATGTATTGTGAACTTGGCCTTAGGTAAATTTGCATGATATCTTTTAAAGAAATCACACTAAGTGCAAAAAATGATGCAGAATTACATATTATTAACCAAAATGGCATCTTCGGCATTTTGCACTATTTTTTAGTTTGAAATGTGTCTTCGTGTCCCTTTTTGACACAAGTTCACTCAAGAAGCGAACAGCCAGTCTCGATTGGTTCTTCCTGTGCTCCTGAGATAGGATATTTATTTGAATGAAGTCTTAATGAAGCGATATGGTGTAATCACAAGCATTTTGTGTAACAAAAGCAATGCGAAATGTAGGCAATTACACAAGTTTACACCCGGCATAAATTAAATTTCACCTGTGCCTACTGTGTACATGCCCATTCAGGCGCACTTATGTTTACTCTGTTCAGCCCTATATTTAACTAATTTACAACTGTGAGAGAGGGCACTCCTGATACACAGAATCTTATGAGCTGAAATGGCCATCCCTACAGTTGAGGAAGACAGACTTTTTCAACCACTCAGACATTTACAGAAAGGATAATAACACAGGTTACTACCACAAGTAGCTCCATGCAAAGCAACAGGACTGATCCCATGAGTCAAAGCAAAGTACTGAAGGAAATAACTTAAAGCACTATACGCCTTGCCTTTTCCAGATCAGAGACCTAAAAAGTGCTGAGCATAACACCAGAAAATACAGTCAACAGACACAAATACATCATTAAATTGGTTCAGACTCAAGCTATACAGAAACAAAAGGTGACTATAATAGGAATACACATCCACATACATAAAATGTGTAGACATCCTTTACAAAAGACCACAAGACATACATGCTCATGCCAGATGCATCCAACACTGCCACATCACAGCAACCAAATGTCCAAGCAAGCCTCCAGATGACATTCCCTCCACATTCACGCTTAGTATTTAAGCCACAAGGATGCTTACACATCCACACACAGTAGTAGACTTCCATTCTGCACAATTATTCGTAGCAGGGTTACTCTCATCCTCAATTTAATAAAGGCGGGCTCTTTCAAACCAAATAATTGGTTGGTGGGGCTTTGCGTCTCAGAATGTCAGCAGTAGGGTATATCTTAATGCAAGTAGTTTTCAAAAGGTACTCATTTAATTCATACAGTATATAATAGAGAAGCTTTAAACTGACAATTTACTAGCTGATTAACGCTTAATCTAAATAGTAGGTGACATTGTCTTATTTAACGTTTGTTCAAGTTCATGAAATAAGTGGACAAATGTGCTCAATAATTTAACTCACAGGCAGTATTACAGCCTCATATAGCCACCTGATAAGGCATCCCCTTCATTAATTTGTAAAAAAATAAATAATAATAAGTATAGGGGCACACAACTTTTGTTAGGAGCCCAAAGATTGTGCTGCAGTTCTTGAAAATCAAGGATGCTAATTTTGGTTTCTCCTCATTCCTCTTTTTCCACCGGACAACAAATTCTGGCCCAAATTTACTAATAGATTAACAAAAGTGATGCAAACTAGCAAACAGTGTTGTCTTGGGATTCACTTCCAGTGCAAAACTTGAAAGTAGCCTTAAAGTAACATAAATTAGCGCTCTGTACTAGTTTACTCTACTTTGAGTCGGGGTGGGGTACCATAAGTGGTTTTTAGTGGTTAACATGCAACTACCCATGGATTTTTACACAAATCACTACCTACTAACATTTGTAGATGTTAGACTTGGCATCCTTGCATGGCATTCCTCCAAAGATTTTGTTTTCACTCCCTTACTGTGCTCCAAATGGAAATAAAGATGTTTCAAACCGTTATCTAGGGTTTTTATACAAACGTGCTGGCATAGGCCTGGTGTAGTGCAAGTACATGCCCTCTATCAGTCTTGTTAGCGAAAATGAATTTAAACTATACATCAATTAAAACCAATATGCAGTTCAACCTGGTAAAAACTAGTTAAAAACATAGATATCCCACACAGTCTCGACTAAAACTTCAGTTCCTTGTTTTCCCTCAATATCCCCACCGCAAACAAAACCTACTCAGGGAGGACGCAATATAAATTGATGTATTACTCTTCAAGGCTCTTAAAGTTTTGTTATGTTGTCTAAAAACAAGCCTGATACATAGAGGTCAAATCCACTTTGCTCTTGGAGTTGCATAGGCCTTACAAAAGAAGAGCATGAGACTAATATTTTCCTTACGGGGTAGAGAGCACATTGGGCATATTTCAATAGGATCTATTTGGCTTCCCACATTCCACCTAGATGTAAAAGAGCTTATTATTAATATGCCATTGCAGAACTGGCGATATATACAACAAGCATTTGCAATGCAATAGGTCTCGCAGTTACACGAGTTAAAGCTATTGGCATTGTAAATGACAATGCCAATAGGCATTGTTATTTGCAATGTCTATAGCTCAAACTCGCGTAAATGCGAGACCTAATGCATTGCAAATGCTTGTTTCCCAGGGAAGGATCTGTGTTTATTTAGGCCTTTGTCTGCCCAGGGATTAAGCAGCATTGTGAACTTGGTGGCAATAAAAGCCCGCCATAACACACTGTAAAATCATTCTTACCATGGCATTACTTGCACAGTATCCTTTACAAAGTAGAATGCCGGGACTCCCCTTTCACTTATCTAAAGCATTTTATCTTGTTCCTCGTGCGTAATGCTGCTTTTCCCCTTTCTAATTTGAAAAAAATACAAAAACGTACTTATGTTTTTTGTGACCCTTCGTGTGTTCAGTTTTTTTTGTCCAGATGACTTGTTAACAGTGACGCAGATAGGTGATCCGAAAACAAAAGAAACATTTTAATTAGAGCTTCAAATTGGGGACGTTAGGCCATAAAAATATTTTTCTACGTTTTGCATCATTTTTTCCCCGTACCGTGAATTCAACCTACTTGTAAAGTTCCTAACACATTACAACCACCAGGTGGCGTAACAGCCAAGCAGACCTGTGCTTTTTGGGTGGCGCTGATATTCCGGAAGATTTAGCCGTGAGCATATGTATTGTATTAATTATTTTCCAGTACGAAAGAGCTTTGTAATCCCACTATAAAACACTCTTAGAGGCAGCCGCAGATAAGGCGAGGCCCTTTTGAAGGAGGCTCATCTTTAAGAAAAACTGTTGATGACCTGATCACGTCTCCCTTTTTAAAAGTAAAAATATAAGGCATATTTTTTGGGCTGGAGAGAGTTTTTAATTCTTCGCTGCGGCCGTTAGCGTGTTATGTGCAGAGCAGATTGTGGCTGCAGCAGTGATGTGCAATGTGTTGCTTCTTGTAATTTGGAAGCTGGGGGATCTGGTTCCAGTCCCGGCAGGGATGCTCAACACCCTGTGATTTTGGGCAGATGACTGCATCTCTTTGTGCCTAACAAAATGAATGCGTCAGTCTGTAACGCAAGTGGTGCTCATGTAAAACGCTCTGATACCTTCGGGTCGAGTTCGCGATAAATAAATAAAAAATCAGCGTAGTATTGAATTTTGGAATGTGTAGTCATGCTTTTCTAATGGCAAGCACTAGAAAGTAAATCATAAAACATGTGAGGGGCTAGTGAAGAAATACGTATGGAATCGTAAAGGAAATGATTTGGATTGAATTTACAATGAGAACAAGCAGGAAGTGGGGTAAGGGAGGGGGTGGCAAATGTTTCACTTGTGAAAGTAATCATTTCGCGGGCGCTTTGATGTTCGCTCACTGAGAACATCAAAGCGCCCGCGAAATGTACACACAGGCTGCCAAATTGTGCGCGCCCGGCGCACATGCACTGTAGTTGGGGGCCTGAAAAGCACTCGTTTGCACTTCCAAATCCCCGTTTTCTATAGCTCTCGCCAGAGCAGCGCTAAAGCGCTGGCTCAGGCGAGACCTAAAATGGTCTCATAACATGGAGTGGCCTTAGCAGTCAATAACTCTTCTGTTAATCTCCCTGATGAGGGATTACTTTGATTATTAGCTTTGAAATACTCCCAATATGTTTGTTTTAGTTGCTTTATAGAGGTCTTAGTTAAATCTTCTAGATTAGTCCAGAACCTTTCAAGTCCCAGCCTCAAGAACCATTGTTGTATGTCTCTAAACCATGGAAAAATGGTGTTCTTGTCCAGAGTTAAAAGTTCCTTCACGGCTTTCCTATAAGGCGCAAGTTCCTCAGTAGTCTCCTAAAGTAGTTTTTTTACTATTGTAAGACCTATCTGTCCCATAGACTAACTCTGGGTTACCTTATTACACTTAATAATTGCTAACTTAAGTTTGTGACCAGATAGAAACATGCTGTTACCACTCAATGAATTACAATTTTAAATCCTTTTTATTTGTGAAGTTGGATTTTAACTAACAATTTTGAAAATGCGGCTTTTGGAAAGTTGGCATTTTTCTTCCCAAACCAACTTTGTCTTCCTGCCAGTGTCCTGGGCCACATGACTGTGAATAGCTCTGCTGTTGTGGGTTGAGTATTGCTTCCAGACAGTGAGACAAACTAGGCCTAGGTGTGGGGGAGAGGGGCTTCCTGATAGGATAGCTGAGGAAGAGTTTTGTCCTGCACTAATTAAACTTCAAAGGGCCCTGCCCGCGGCACACACAAAGAAACCAGGCTGTTAATTGCCTTTATCCCCCTACACAGTTTGGAGCTAGGACCAGGGAAAAGGAGGAAGAACTCACAAAAAACAGTTTTGGGTGTAAGTCAGGAATTTCCCCGACACAAAGGTTGGCACCATATATAAAAGTGTGACCTTCAAAAGCTTTCATCAGTGCACGCCTGAACCTGTGGAAAATTCAGAAGAAAGTCTGCCCTGCTATCTGAAGAAGGAAGTTTGAACCTGCTTGCCTTGAACCCATGCTCTCCATAGTGACTCCAAGGGTCAGTTGGCTGATCTCCTATTTAGCTACAGGTACACAAGAAGCTGCCAGAGGCCTTCCTGTAACTGCCCAGATGACCAGCATCAACTGGACCTGTCTGGACCTGCCTGAGCCCTGAGCTTGCCTCTGCTGGTGGGAGTCCTGATCCCCAAGCGGTGCCTTGCAGGTCCTGGACCCTTGGCTGACATCAGTACCCTGTTCACGTCAAGAATTGACTATCTGAGATGATGGTCAACATGATCCTCTAGTAGGACCTGCTCCTTGTGCTTACACCTAATGCCCACAACTACCATCAATGCGAAGCTCCAGTGAGACCTGCTCTTCACATAGACAGAGACAGCTAGCTTCATCTGGCAAAATGAATCTCCAGCGATGACTGACTCTTGGCACAATAGCAGCTGCTCCTCATGCCAACAGCCTCATCTTCTTGTCAACGCCGGACTTGAGAAAATATTCACCAGGACTACCTTGTCCCTGCATCTGACCTGCACTCCATCGCGGTCCACCTGAAATTGAGACTTTCTCCCGTTCAAATCCAACAAGATGTTTTGGTGTAATTTTATTCATTAAATGAACTCCATGTATCTTAATTGGTTTAAGATTTTTCTTGTGCTGAGTTTTACTGTTCTAGTGCTACATAAATACTTTACTCAGTGCCTCTAGTTTAAGCCTGACTGATTTGTGCCTAGTTACCAGAGGGTTAAGCACAGGTTAATTTAGTGAATTTTGTGGTTCACCCTGACAAGGATCATGTTTCTTATGTGAGTGGTGCTTCTACCCATCTCAACTAATAAACCAATTTCTTAAAATGGTGTTCAGTGATAGGGAACAAGTACTTGTGTTTTTGCAGTGCCATTCGATGTTTTTGTGTAAAAATAAAAATACCTAATAATAATCTGATATCAGAATACATTTATTTTTAAATTCTCTTCTATTGGCTATCATTTCTTCTTTTTTTCCAAACTCATTCCTGAATCATACTTGTGCTCTTCTGCCACTTGTTTGCAACAATTGATGGAATCCTGACAACATTGAGGAATACTGTGCAAAGACAGGGGGCTGCCAGTGACGAAGAGCTCAAAGAAAAAGGAGCTTCAGGTAGTTTTCAGGGCCTGTGAAGAGGCCCATCTGCAACAATTTACAGCACAAGAGGATGAGGAGGATAAATACTAATAAGATGGCCAAAAAATTAATATGGATAAATACGGCCAAAAATGTTAAACAAATAAATACCATAAAACCGGGAGGCCTACTCATGATGCACCCCTGGCAGGATATCTGGGTCAGACCAAGACCTTTGCAAGGCTGGTCACCCACTGTTATTGCTCCCCAGATGAGAATGACCTCTGATTCATTCTGCAGGTCCAGTTTCACCTACCAAGCCAGTGAAAAGTCAATGGTAAAGCAGAAGGCTCCCCTGATTTCTCTCCCTATTGTAGGCACCCCCTTTCAAAGGGTAAGAATCAGCATTGTGGGACCTCTGCACCCCAAGACAGCCTTTGACAACAGGTTTATCATGGTCTTAGTGGACCATGCCACCAGGTACCCGAAGACAATACCTCTGAGGTCAGTGACTGCACCTGCACTGGCCAGGGCACTAATGGGTATATTTACATGAGTGGGTTTCCCCAAAGAAGTGCTGTCTGTCCTGGGCACGAACTTCAAGTGAGCATGCATGAAGTCAATATTGGACAAGTTCTCCACACCGTACCATCCCCAGACAATTGGCTTGTTGAGAGGGTCAACAAGAACCATAAAAGCATGATCATGAGCCTGTCAGAGCCCTTGAGGTGGAAGTGGGACGTTCTCTTACCATGCATGTTGTTTGCGCATAAGGAGCAAAATAAGGAGCACAATGGGCCAGTGGAATGAGTTGACTTCTCCCCTACTCTAATCCCAGAGCAACAGAGGGACTGTTGCCACAGGCTGGGACACTTCTCCTCCAGAGTGTCTAAGTAGTTACCTGGGGGATCACCAAAAGAGTGGACATGATCCCCACCAGAATAAAGAGGTGGAGACAAGGGTTTATCAACCTTGTGCAGGAGGTGGGGAAGCAAGTTCCCAAGAACCCTTCACCCACCAATAATGTAATCAGTTACAATTTGGCTCTCAGGGCTCAGATGAAGTACTTTTGGAAAAAGGCCACTAAGAACTTGGAGGCCAGTTGCTGAGGCAGTTGGCCTCCAGAGTTTAGAGGCAGAGAGCTAGCCTCCTCCCGACATTTTGTCTTTCAAGGAGCAAAACGGGTCAGTGGAAGGAGTTTTCCTCTCCTCTACCCTAACCCAGGAGCAACAGAGAGACTGTTGCTACTTGCTGGGGCAGTTTGTCTCTCTCTTACAACTGACCACTTGGTGTTTCTATGATATTGACACTGGGGACAGCATGCCTGTCCAAAACCAAATTTACAGGCTGTCTGACAAAGTGAGAGCCAGTATTAAGGATAATGTATCCAAAATGCAGGAGATTGGAGTGGTTGAGCACTCTAATACCCCTTGCCCAGTCCAATGGTTCTGGTACCCAAGGACTTTGAATACACTGTGCTCAACTCAGTCAGTAAGACTGGTACTCACCCCATCCCTGAGCTGATGACCCTCATTGGTTGGATGGGAGCTGTCAAGCTCCTGAGTACCTTTTACTTGACACAGGGGTACTACCAGATTATAACGCAATTTTGTACACTAGACATGGATTTGTCTCAGCAACTTACACCCCATCGAGGCAGGTGAAACATTGGAAAAAATATGTATTTTCCTCAAACGTTCCCAAATTTGCATGTGTGCTATACTTTATAACACACACGCAAACAAGAAAAAGTAATAAAACCTGTCTCGCAATAGTATTTGGTAAACACAAGAAGGGATATTATTTTTTTAAATGTAGGAGCGCAGTGTTAATCCAAAATTGCTAACGCCACTCTACGACATTTTTTAAATGCAGGGTTGCACAGTATTTACAAAAATACGGTGCACCCCTGTGTTTCTCCTAGCCCTGGCACTAAAAAAGCTGCCTAGTTCCAGCGCAGACACCCATATGCCATGTTGCAAGGGTGCCTGCACTGCAGGGGTGATTGTTTATGTGCAGGACACATAAACAATCTTAACAGGTGATTTGCTGTTTCTATGTGTGCTGTAGAATTCAACACACATGCAAAGAGCTAAATACAAGGAGAAATAAATCATTTCTCCTAATATCGCCTGTTTAAAAATAGGTACATCCTGGTCCTGTTTTGGCGCTGCCTTATACCTTGTAAATATGGGTCAAAGTTAAAAAGCAATGTGTGATGTGGCGGAACGTGCAAAGTAACACCCATTACCCACCCCTTTGTTGCAGCAGACTGCTGCAGTAAGGGGCATATTTACAAGTTAAATGGATTAACGCCACCTTGCATATATTGGGTTGAGAGCAACAACACCGGAGCATCAGAAATAGTGATGCTTCAGTGGTGTTAGGGGCTTGGAAATATGCCCCAACATTCTTCTTATGGAGCAGGTGAACCAGCAAAATTATTCACATTTGGCAGCATGAAACTGAAAGAGAAGACAGAGTGAGTGAAAAAGCCAAGACAGAAACCAGCATTAATCAACAGACTGTACAGAGTCATTTACTACACCTGTGTAATGAGCACATTCATGTCTCTGCAAGAGGTTATTTCGGCATAATTGGCAGATAGATTGATTCTTTCTGTGGATAAAAGTACACACTAACTATCCCTGGTCCACCATTGTTATAATTTATAGTCTGCACTTTCATGTCCCTTTATTGTAAGGGTACGATGAATGTAATGGTAAATTTTCAATTTGGTTTGTAACCCCCATGTAACACTTCCACATTGCTTACACCACATCCTCACCACCAAGTAGAGATCTGTTGATGGTAGAAATCGATAACATCACAATAGATCTCACAACTTGAGAGAAGAGGTTTAGAAATTGAGAGAGTGGATGGATAGGAGAATTTATACAAAAATAAAGAGAGAGATTAACACATATTCAGCAACGCCATTAAGATGGCACATCTGTCATGGAAGGGAGATGGCAAGTCAACCTAGTGAAACGGTTTTGGGCAGCTCACAGACTCCCATGTTAGTCATCAGCTGAAAGTCAAAATAAGGAGTTAGAAATATTCATAATGAAAGTAAAGAAAATGATACAGTATACAAATGGAGCAGATGCATTTTTCGCACCGTGTTCATCTTGGGAATAGGGCTGAACAGGAGGTTCCTTGCAATAGAAAAGACCTGCAGAATGAGAAAGTAAAATGGCAATATGAGAGATTCAAGATAAGCATCATGGTGTACCCTGAATGATTGCTCACCCAAACAATAAAAAAGATTAGCCCTACTGATCATGTCCATAGCCGTCTAGGATTTGTCGCTCTAGCCATTACTCTGCAATTTTGTTAATTAATTACCTTTTTCTTGTCCACAGGGGTGGGAGTGTTTAAGTCTTTTTCCCATTGAAGTTGATAGGTATTGGTCCTCCATCCAAATGTTGTTGATGGGACTTGCAGATTTTATTTCTTCCAAAAAGAGACTGACCTCTTCAACTAGAAAATAAAAATATAGGGGCAGATTTATGTTTCCTGGCGCATCCCTGCAAATCAGCAAGGATGCGCCAGGAATGATGCGTCACGCAAGTTTACCCTTGCGCCACACATGATGCGCCGCATTTACAATGCGGCGCATCATGGCGCAGGAATAAACAGATGCGTGACGCATCCGATGGCGTAAGGTTGGCGCAGTGCTTCAGTTGCGTCGCAAGCGCGACGCAACTCCAGCACTGTTCCAACCTACCCTATCCCTAACATGGTGCGTCAAGCCTTACGCCTGCTTCAAACAGGCGCAGGGTTTTGGCGCCTCAGCGTTGGGAAAGTGACTCAGTCAAATCTTATAGATTTGACTGAGTCACTTTTCAGGGGCGTTCCTGCGACGGAACGCACCCCCCTCTGTCGACACGCCCACGTGAAACCTGACGCAGGTTTTACGTGGCGCAGGGCTTTACATCGTGACGCATCTCCATAGATGCGTCACGATGTAAATATGTCGCAACGTGGCGCAGGGTTTACACCGCCACTGCGTCACAAAAGTGACGCAACGGCGGCGTAAAAGTGGCGCATCTCCAATATAGATCTGCCCCATATTGTCTTGGTCTAGGTAAAATGAGATGTTTCAGAAGAACCACAAGATTCTGGACTGCAATTAACAGACTGCCAATCAAGTAACATTCCCAGTGACACTCAGACGCATTCATCTAGAATTATCACCTACATATTAAAAAGAAAAAAGTGTTTCTAAGCCTCTCCTCTCCATCATATTAATCATCATTTGGAATACATTGCTGCAAGTTACCTGTTCCAGGTGTGGTATCCATCTATCTATCGATCTATATTTTTTCCCATGGAAGCAACGTACATAGGCAATGCAGTGAAGTCCTTTGAATCTTCACTTACAGCCAAGCATGGGAATGAAAGGTTAGGCAAGGGAAGCATCTGTTTACTTCTGGAAGTGGAAGTATTGATTACATACTTATATATCACTGCTCAATTCAAAATCTATGGTTGGTTGGTTGGACCTAAGGTTGGATTTGTTTTCTTTCTGCATCAACTCTCAGCACTCAGCCATCAGCAAACGGCTATGTTCTCCTTTATTCTGTGCACCTTTCACCCTATTCCATTTAAATGTACTTACATAAGCACACCAAACATATACAAGCCTTAAAAATGCAATAGGTCTCGCCTTTGATTAAGTTAAAGCCATTTGCTTTGCTATAGAATACTATTGACAAAGCAAATGGCTTTAACTTAATCAAAGGCGATACCTATTGCATTTTCAATGCTTGTTGTTCTTGTCGTTCTAATTCTTCCGGTGCTCAAGTAAAGTGTGCTGCACGTAGTGTGTCACGCATATGCAATAAAATATCACACAAAAACACGTCGAAAACATTTAAGTGATACACATGCAGACATGCCAACCCTCCCGATTCAGGCGGGAGACTACCGATTTCAAGGCTAGTCTCCCGCCTCCCGATTCAAGCATCCAGAAACCCGATTTCTCTGGGTTTCAGCTGACAGGGCTTGGTATTGTGTAACGTGCTAATTCTTCCAGCAATAGTCAGAGTGGCGATGCGGGGGCTCTAGAAGGGGTGAAAAACTAACAAAGCCTCGTTAACAAGCGAATGGTCTTTAAAAGACCTGTGAAGTACTCGGGAGCGCTGTGTGTGTGCCCGGGAAGCTGTTTCAGCCCGGGCTGCCACACAGGGGGGGGGCGTGTTGGAGTATGCACTGCCAGCAACCTGCCAGGCCAGTGCACAACACTTGAATCACCCTCTCTCTGCCTGCCATTTGCGGTCCATGAAGAAAAAAACGTGCATTTGCGTTTCAAATGTCCGATCCTGCAGCAGCACACTTCCAAATTCCATACATGACAGTAACCCGATTCCAGGCCCCATTCTTCCGATTTTTTCTAAAAAATCTCCCACTTTGCTCTTCTGAAATGTTGGCATGTATGCACATGGGCAAACCGAAAACTCGACAGATAGCACATCATTGCGCAATGCCTCACCTCTTTTCCTGGTGCCCCCTTTATCTGTCGTCCCTCATCCACACTTCTTTTCTCCGCTCGCAATTTCTGGGCCAGTCCCCATGCCCTCGAAACCTCAGTTAGCGCCTCTTCTTGGCCAGCTACAGTGCCTCTCCGGTTCCTACGGCTCAAAGCTCACGCTACTCCTCTGATGGGCGCAGACATCTTTCATTGACCCCTGACCTTCTGTAGGATATAAGAGGGCGTTATGGCCATCTTGTATTGGGAACTATCTCCATTCAACAGAGTCTCTGCCGTAACACCATAAACGTTAAACGGAGACTGAAAGACCATGCTTCAGATTGTCGGACATTTTTAATTGGGCGAATTCTCGTTTTGTTTAAACTGATGGAAAACTTCAAGAGGACTTGCCCACCGCTAGGTCCCCATTTTGGGTCTGGAAGCAGATTTATTTTAGTGGTATGCACCAAAGCAGGTAAAATCCTAACGTGGTAAATAGGCCGGTGTCTCCCCGCTACAAACGAAATAACGGCCTGTGCTCACCTCGTGATAACCGTTTCTGCCCAACAGTAAACAGGGCAGGGGCACTGAGATAATCACTCTCTGCCACATTGAGCCCTAAATAATGCCAAGCTGGATTCTCCCCGGTTGAAATCTAGAGCCTCCTGGTAAATCTCGTGCTCTAGCAACTCTTCTGGTGCCCGAACAACTTTACCCGGTACTCCAAAGCATTAACCCATGGCTACACTGTGCTCCCGTGACCTACGTTGTTAACCGGAACCTTGCTGTTGTGCTTACCTTCACCACATAATGTCCGGAGACATTGTCTACAACCGTTTCGGGGGCACCAGCGCCTGCACCGACCTACAATGCAGCGGCTGGCCATCCTAAAGTAATGCCGCCATCTTCCACTGAGCACTGCTGTACTCACTGCAGGCGCTGGTAAGTTCCAAGTCATGCGATCATGAGCCTTCCGTCCATCCATCCTCCCAGATCACATGAAAGTGCCATCCTTCAGGTTCCTCGCCGACACGCATCTCTCCTGAGCTCGCCTTCATGCTGCTGCCCGCTACTATTGCTTGCTCTCCTTCTGCCCGCTCTTGCACCCGGACTGGTTCGCGAGCCTTCCCAGTTGGACTGACTCGCATGACTGATTTCTTATCTTTATGGGGCCATGTGTTTGGCCCCATAAAGATAAGAAAACCTTTTACGCCAGCAGTAAGTCGGGGCAGCCAGTCCAACTGGGACGGCTCTAAAAGCGAAAAGTGTACATCACAAAACTCTCCTTTCCAATGGCTGGCCACCGTTTACCATAAACGGGGACGCCAGCTAATGGAAAGGAGGGGCGGGGCTTAAAGCCCACTAGAGAAATCTAACCTAAAACGTTACATCTCGCCAGCGAGACTGCGCATGTCTGCGCAGCCTACGTTGGCCGAGACCTAATAAAAAGAAATTGGGGTAGTTTTTTGTAGCAGGTCATCTGGAGAATGATCACATGCCACACTTGTGAAGAAATTATGCTCATTCAATGATGTGTCATATGAAACCTTATCATTTTTGGGTATGAAATGCTTATACATTTTAGCCATTGTTGGTTTTTCCATGTGTAGAGTAGATAGACTGGCACTTATGCCCATAGCAATAGCACAAGTTGCACTGAAAACCCATTCCGAGTATACACTGACCAGAGGACATTTCAAGTACTTTTTTGCCAGCCTGCTAAGTTCCTTTTTCCCAATGCCAGTAGGTCAGTGGGTCTTGATCCAGGTAGACAGACTTCTGTTGAGTCATCCAAATAGTCATGCACCATCTTCTTTATTATCAAAGTTGTTGAAAATTGCTATTTCTGAGTTTCCTTCAACTGTGACCTTGATTTAAGCCGTGGATTATTTATCATACACTAGCCCAATGCAGAGGTTGAAAGTGAAAGTGATGCTGTAGATGATGTAGTTTTAGTAGCTGGTGTGTCTTGCAGGGGTGATTGGGTTACCACTGATAGGTGCATCTGCTACTGCTGTTGTGGCATGCTTCTGGATTAGGAGTCACTACTGCATGGTGAGTATAACTAAATGGTGGGTATAACTACTGGGGCTTCAGCCTATGAAATTAGAGACACTTTTGGATTTAGAACCATACCATGCTGGTTAGATACTGGGACAATGACTTTAGGAATCATTAGGGCAGGAGGGACTGCAACTGGACTATCAGCAGACTTGTATTTACTTGGAGCTTGTCATGCTACAAGAAGGGGACTATCACTTGGTGGATTTCGACTGGACGTTGCTGGTCTGCAGCTAAGTGCCAACTGTTGTGGCCTGGGTCTCTAAGTACTCTGCAAGGGCCGGTGAGCTGGTCTCCAGTCTACGAGATACCAGGGATACAAAGGATCTCACTGTCTCCACAAGATCGTAAGGACCAAACTGGGTGCGGCGGAGACAGGTGGAAGTGGCAGTGGCTGGAACAAGGACGGTCCTGACATACACCATCATCCCGTTGTGCAAGAGTAGTGTGTGTACAAGTCAGCAGCCATCTGGGGTGCCGGGATGTGAGGAGTTTGAGGAGTGCGGCGGGAGCTTGCAGAGTCAGAGGGTCCCGTGCTTGCAACCAGGGAACCTGTGCGTACTTGCGCTCCAGAGCATGTGGTGTCCGAGGGGTGTTGGGGGGACCTGAGTCGGGAGCTGAGACTGTCTTAGGCCTCCGGATCGTAAGGACAACAGTACTTGACATCGAGGCCTCTGTCTGAGGTCGTTGGCTCCCGCTCCCTGGACCCACGCCACAGGGTGTTTGTTTTTTAAAACACAGTGATGAGACCCAAGGGGTGTCATGTGACTTGTGGGCTTCTGACTGTCAACGGTCTACAGCTTGTCTATGGAGGATATCGCTCTCACACTCGTGCATGTGCCATCACGCAATTGGAGGTCTAATCCGGATGGACGATACTAAGTAACTTTTTCTTTCTGTGCTAGGTGGTTCTTACTGTCTAGTCAAATGGACCCCAGCCGGTGCAACGCGTATTGTTGACTGGTGTAGCTGAAGACTGAAGGGCTGGATCACAAGGCGTAGTCAAAGAACTGCGACTGTTTAACCTTTATTGCTAATGGGAATGTCCGACAAATTGCATATAACTGTGAAGTATATATACAATGTGTGTTTCATTTTGATTTCAGTAGAGAAGTTTAACAATTACGTATAACTGTAGGGTGTATAGCATGTGTATCTCGTTTTGATTTCAGTGTGTGTGTAATACAAAGACAAGTGTTTTTATACATAAGATGTGGAGTCTTTTTGTAGATTATGCAGTGTGTTACAAGGGGGGCTTTTGTGCCAATACTTTAAACTCAAGTCCTAAGGATAATACTGGCTCCTCGTTGCCAAGCTACCGGAGGGTGAGCACAGGTATCGGACAAGTTTATCGTACTCATCGTATTTGAAATGGTGGTTCTGACTGGCTTTGATGCATATTCTCCAGGAAGAACACGCTGGGTCTAGCAATACCTCTAGCACGGAAGCTGTGAGAATGTGAAAAATACATTAAAAATGCATCCAAGAAATACAGCACAAAATTCACGAAAATGCAAGGAACTGGGGGAAATATACATAATGACAGGTTTTCTCCATTCCAAAATGTCTTTTGCCTTTAAATGCTTTAACCAATTCCACATGGACCTGTCTTCACCTCCTAATTTAAACTCCAGACCAACCAGCATGCATTTTGCAAAAAGTAGCTGGACAGCCTGCTCAAGTACAAAAACAACTCAAAATAAATTTTTGCCTGCGTCTGTATTAAGCATGTTCTACTCACATTCGGATAGATCACGTTGTTCCCGTATTCCTACTATACAAGTTTTACCCGACAGCAAACTTGATTACGTGAAGTGCTTTATGGTGCAATCTCAGGCATTACCCATCAATTGCACAATTGTCTGAGCAAAGCAGACATGTGCGTAAATGGCAATTAAAGTGCTATCTATTGTTCATTTCTTTAAGTGGGCAAAACAGGTGACGATGAAAGGAATGCGCCTAAGAAACCTTTTCAACGGAGGTGGCCATAATATCTAAAGGTACTGCCTAACAAGTGACATCAAATCCTGTGCTTGCCAATTTCATAACTGGAAGCTTACTAGACAAGAAAACCTAAAATCAGCAGGCAATAAGATATTCTTATAACAGTGTGTATGACGCCATTATCCCGGGTTATAACGAATAAAACATTTCACAAGACAAATGTAGCCTTGCTGTTTCAAATATACAAAGTAGGCAGCGTTCTTTAACCAGCTGAAGTGAAATAGTATCTTATGCCTTGGGATATCAATGGGTTAACAACAGTATCTTTTTTCTTCAGTTGCAGAATGACAACAACCAAGAGCCAAGGCTTAATGTCCTCTTTTTGGTTTTGCTTTTTCCCCCAGCCATAATGCCTTTCAGATCTCGGCCTGCTTAGAGGATTGCTCCAGGGGAATGCCGATGGCCTATGTAGAAATGTCAATAGTCCTCCATGCAACACTTCACGGAGACCAGGGCTGTGTGATGAGGTGGATTTATTAATTGTTTCTAATGGTCAGTCATTCTTCATAATAGACTAAGGGCCATATGTAGGTAGCTAAATACCGGTCGGTAACGGCCGAAATTCGGTAAATATCCTGTTACCGACTGGTATTTAGTCAATTGAGATGTAGGAGGCCAAAAAGAAGTATTCGGTAAATATGAATCGGTAAATACCGATTCATAATTACCGAATTCAAAATTACCTATTCATATTTACCGAATACACATTTTCCGAATCGGTAAATATGAAGTGGTAAAAAGAGAAAAGAGATGTAGGTAAATTCGGTATTTAAGAAATCCATGAAATTGGGTAATTAAGAGTCGGTAATTAACACAGATTGAAAGCAGGTGGTAATCAGCAACAGTGCATATCAGCAATCCCAAAATGCAACAGTGTGGACACCATGGCAGCTCTGTATGTGATTGCAAGGCGCCTACGTCTACAGGCAGCAGGTCTGAGGATTTGGAGACGTGAGGAACGCATTTACAGACAGCGCATCACACTCTTTCAACAGACTGAGGCTGAGATACATGAAAGGTACAGGCTACACCCACAAACCATCATGGACCTGATAAGGGACCTGCACCCACTCCTGGACCAGCCAACAAGAAGGGCGCATGCCATACCACCACATGTGCAGGTGCTCTGCAGCCTACATCTACTTGCATCTGGCAGTTACCAGGAGGTGATAGCTGCGGTGGGCGGTGTATCCCAGAGTTGCCTGTCCCGTTTCTTCAGGAAGTTCCTGGATGCCATGATGCAGAGAATGCACCACTATATCAGCTTCCCAAACACACAGGCTGAACTGCAGAAGACCAAGACAGACTTTTACCACATGGCACAGTTCCCGCATGTCATAGGCTGTATTGATGGCACACACATTCCAATCTGCCCACCAGCAGCCACTGAGCTCATCTACAGGAACAGAAAGTCCACCCACTCCATAAATGTGCAGGTAATCTGCGATGCAGGGAACATCATCAGTGATATCATAGCGAAGTTTCCTGGGAGCACCCACGACTCCTTCATCTTCCAGAACAGTGGGATCTACACACGACTGCTTGCCGGAGAATTTGGAGAAGGATACCTGCTAGGTAAGTAACAGTGACGTTCCCTAATACTAAGTGCAACTTATAGTATATTGAGGCATGTGACTGATGGTTCCCTCTTACTCACCTAGGCGACAGTGCATATGCCGTGCGGTCATTCATCCTCACTCCTTACCTACACCCATCAACCCTGAGTGAGAGACGATATAATGTGGCACACAAATCTACACGCAATGTGGTGGAGCGCACGTTTGAACTATTGAAAAGCAGGTTCCGCTGCCTCCATAAAAGCGGAGGTGCACGCCAGTACACACCCATCATCTGCTGCAAGATCATTGCCACTTGTGCAATGCTGCACAACCTTGCCACGAAGAGAGGTACAGAGGTCGAAATGACATATTTTGAGGACAATGATGATGATTCTGCACAGCCAGAGGCCAACGCAGCAGGAGTGGCAACAGCAACAGATGGGAGAGTGAGACGGGCAGAGATCACATGCAACTATTTCTGAGTGAGTAAGGGGACTCAGCCAGCAGTCGGATGCCATAACGTAGTTTAATCATGCGGCACTACGCCACAACACAAAGGAAAACCTGTCCCATCAATATTGTGTAATAAACATTTGTGAGTCAAGGGTTACTTCACCCAATAGTGTCAGGGTATTTCGTGACGCATTAGTGTTTGCGCCCACGTGCTCCAGTGCGGGATGGCATTGGGTGAGCGTCCTCACTGGCTGTGGGACCAGTGGCAGCACCTTGCCGCCTGCTGCTCCTCCGTTTGTCTGGGACAGGGGGGGTTACGCTGCTTCTGCTGGTCGTATCTTCGCTGTCCCCAGCATCCACAGCGCCAGTTGTGGCAGACTGGCTGGTGAGCAGCACTTCGAGTGCACTGGTGACCCTCACCATCCCCCTTGACACGTCTGTGCTGTAGTGCGCAAGGCCCTCCTGCATTGCCACCGAGCGCCTGCAGAGCAGCGAAGTGGCAGTTGCCAGCCGGTTCACTGTCCTTGTGTTCTGGTCTTTCCTCTGATGTCCCCGGCGCCGTGCTGCCCTGTCCTCATCATACTTCGAGCACAGCAGCATGACGGACTGGGACATGTCCTGCATGCCTGCAGCCATCTCAACCATTCCCTCTGCCATGGCGCTGATGCCCCTGTCAATGTTAATAAATGTGTCATTGAGGCCACGCATTTGGCGCTGTACGGACATCATTGCCCTTGCCTGTATGCGTTGAATTTTTACCATGGTGGCCTCCAGCCCTGAGGAGACTCCATGGCCCTCCCCTAGGGGAGGTGGACTTTGCAGCCGAGCCCTGCGGCGCCGTCTGCCACCTGTGTGTGCTCCCTCAGAGGCGGAGGGCACACTGGCATGGGTAACATCCAGGGGCACAGTGGACGTTTCCGCCCCCCTCGAGTCTTCAGATGATGACTCTGATACATGCAACCTGGCAGCAGCACGCCTCCTCGACCTGTGCAATGCAGGTGGTGATGATGGTGGTGACTCCAGCAGGAGTGGCGATGCTAGCTGGGGTGGCGATGCTGGCTGTTGTGGTGAGGCTGCCTGTGGTGCCGTTCCCTGGCCAGAACTGGTGGTGGCCTTCTCCGCGCTGTCCTTGTGGTGTGCCCTCTCTCCCTTCTCATGTGCAGTTCTGTGCGCAGTAGTGCCTGTGGACAGAAATGCAACATCAGCTAAGTGTACCTGAAGCATAGAATTGCTGGCATCACAATACATTTCTGAAACAGTATCTCACTGTCCTCTGCCTGCTTCTCGCTACTGTGTGTAACATGCCTTGTTATTCTGTGCTATTCATATCATGTTTGGGGTTTCAGGGACTACATCTCCCATGATGCATTGCTAGTATGCACTAACTCCTGTACTGGAGTGGGATTCTCATTGCCCATTTGGGGAGTTGGGATAGGGGTAGGGGGGGCCACATTGCTGTGCAAGCGTCTTACCTTGTTTGGTGGCGGCTCTGCCGGAGCTGTCAGCATCCCCAATCCCCACGATGCTTTCTGGCTCAATTGTGGTCTCCACAAGCTCCTCCAGTTCTGTCAGGGCTGGTGCCCTGTTGCGTCCACCTCCTGTCCGGCTGGCCTCTTTTTTCAATTCTGCCATCTTCCTCTTTGTGATGATACGGATGTCGTACCACCGCTTCTTGAGGACATCAATGTCCCGGGGGGTCACTCCCATGGAATTTACCTGCGCCTGGATTCCTAGCCAGATTTTCCGTTTCTCTGATTCAGGCACTTGCAGTGACTGTTTCCCAAAAAGCTTCTGGTGCTGCTTTACAACCTCCTCCGCCAGTACCTGCAGTTCCTTTTGGCTGAATTTCAGCTTTCTCTTCCTCTTCCCTCCATCCCTCTCTGTGTCCTGGCTGGCCATTGTTGCAGTTTCCTATGCTGAATCAGGCAGTTGCTCTGTTCCTCTCCTCTGCACTCCCAGCCTCTCCAGAGTCTGTTGATTGTGTGCACCTGCCTGGGTGTGGCCACTTCCTGGTTGGGTGGGGTTTAGTTTGCACAGGATTGGCTGATTCATCAAGTCATGTGTATTTGAATTTCCGATTCGGTAAATACCGATTCGGTATTTACCGAATCGATAAATTCCGATTCATGATTACTGAATATTACCGAATCGGTAATGATTACCGAATGTTTACCTACATATAACTTACCGATTCATAAATACCGATTCGGTAAAATTCGGTATTTCTGATTCGGTAAATAAAATTTACCTACATATGGCCCCAAATGTACCTTCATCATTAAAATCCACCTGTGTATTTCACACAAAAGCTCCCAGGGAGCGCTGGGAGCTATTTCTGTGGGTCTTGCTGAACATGGACACTTATGTCATACCCTACGAATGGAGGGTAAAGATTGTTGGCAGATGACGTCATAAGCGGGCTAGAAGTGGGATTTGAGTTCTTGCTTTACTCTCAAAATGCTAGTCACATTTATTTCCAGAAACAACAACAAAAGGTGCAAAAGCACAAAGGCCTTTCAAAACTGCAAAATCATGAGTAAAATACCTCATTCTTCCTTTTGCAAAAGTGCCTCAGTACTTTTGGGCTCTAAGGTCAGCACAGTGAATCAGAACTGGCCAGAGATTTAGCTAAGATCTGCAAGAAGAATAGAAGGTTCTTTTGACTTATTAAAGAAATGTATATTCTTCATCAATAAACAGAAACGAGAGCTGTTCAACGCTCGTTTGAGAATCACAGCAAAAATCGGCTCGAGCAAGCACAGTCATGTAGGTCACTTGAGAGACAGTATTGGAAGTTTTTATTGGCATCACGCACACTTACATTAATTCAAGAAGTCTAGGAAGCTTCACTTCAAATGCAATCCGATTAACCTACAGAATTAATGCGCAACAATCCTAAATAAATGTTCTAGATTTGAAGAGAGGCACCGCAGCTCTGAGGTACTTCACAAACCCGGCTGAGAAACAGAACAAGGACAACATTTGAGAAGGGGACAGGGAAATGACAGTTTCAGAAATGTATTTCAGATTCAGTTTTAATGTATATAGTTTTTTTAAGGCTTGCTTGACAGGGCACTGTCTGCACTCCTGTTGCTAAAAATTCTTTAAAAGCTCAGTTGAATGGGCTTTTGCTACCATAGGAGTAAACCATTCTTTCACCTCATGCCATTGGATGATTGGTGTATTGTCCTGCCTCCCTTGAGATGACTGAATTGCGTTGCATTTGGGACTATTTTGCATCCCAAGGGTACTGTGAACCAAAATGCACTAAATTAATTTCACAAATGAATTTGCACTGAAGGCGAATGTCTATTGTTTTGTTTTCCCACCACAACAGTTTATATAAAATGTTTTCTCAAGACTCAAAAAACAAGACAGCTGTTAGCTTAGCCAATGCATTTTTGCACTCTGACTGTGGAAGAAAAGCTGATTTCTTGTTTAGGTTCAAAGTAACAACAGCCTTTTTATCCAGACAAAGAAAGGGAAAATATTTGTGAGGTTCAGCAAAGAGTGATTACCAAGAAATATAGGAAGAATTCATGGTTCGAGCTCTCATATCTGCCAGCATCATTGTTCTGGTACACCTCACCGGCTCTCACCACACACAGGCTGCATCAGTACTGTACGCTCAGCTCCTGCCCCAGGTCACCCTTCTCCGACCAGGGCCATGGCCTGGGAGTCATGGCCCTAAGTGCAAGCAAAGAAGCTAGGTCCCCAGAGGGTATTCAAATACTGCTGGGCACCCATCACACCCCTGGACCCTGTTGTCACTGCACCGGCTACAGTAATGTCATTTTTTATCTCCAAGTTCCTCATTCTACTCTTCTTTCCTACTCACTTCCTTCTCTCCAACCCACTTTCCCGTCATCTCCTTCATTTAATGCTGTCCTCGCTAACCCTTTTCTCAGTCTCTCTCTTCCCACTCTTCTGTCTCTCACTTATCCTCATCTTCATCCCTTCCCTCCTTATTTCTGGTACCTTTCTCATCCTTTCCCCATGTCCATTTTGCTCTTCCTTTTCTCCTTAATCTTTCTCGTTCAACCTTATTTCTTTTACCCATTATGTCACCTTTTTCTGGCCACCTCCCCATTCTTTCACTCCTTTCCTCTCTTTTCTTTATTGCTCCCTTATCATCTACTCCCTCTGTATCCCTACCCCTAAAAAGTAAACATAGCCAAGGCCCTAGCATGCAACCTTTCTAAATAAAATCAGAACCAACAGCCTCTGAAATATAATTAGCTGGTGCAGGGCAGACTGGACCCCTTCCACCTCCTGGGACCCAATGCATTGCACTTACTGCACCAATTATAGCTATGCCCTTGTTTCCTAAAATGTTCAGGTTTGCATCGTGCTATTTTGCCCAGAACCAACTGCTGAGTACTTGTGGTGTATGTGTAATGCTACGCAGCACTTAGCTGCAAGTGCAATGGGCTTAAGATCACACAGTGTGTCCATTGGAGGAAACCGGAGGGAGGCCTTTGCAAAATCTCATACCTTTCTGGACATAAAATGAATGAAGAACACTAAAAATGTGCCTTTGGCCATGAGAATGTTGTACTGGAACGTGTTGCCTCCTGCAGGGGGCATGGTCTGGTAGTTCAGGCCTGCACTGCTCCTATCAAGTCAGGACCAAGCGCCATATAATGATATTGGTGGTCTCTCAGCGGGCCACCACCTCAGCGCCCGCTGCGAGACCACCAGAGTAGGAGTTCAGTCCTGGTCTGGCGGGCGGTGCTTTGGCGGTCCCACAGTGGTGCCTTTCTAAGACTCATATCTGAGCCTTAGAAATGGAAATGCTAAAGCACGTTCCTGTACGGCATGATCTGCACCATGTCGTGCAATCCATGCCATGCAGGAACTGCAAATGCATGCATACAAGGGGGCACAACATGTGCCCCCCTGCATGCATCCCCTGGCCCAGAGGCAACAAGGAGCCCTGTTAGTTTCCTCACCGCCATGCTTTTCATGGCAGACTCACCTCCATGAAAAGGAAGTCAATGAGGAAACTTGTAATGTGCTTGGCAGTGCCGCAGCAGCACCGCCAGAATATTGCGGCCTCACACAGCTGCAACAGTGGTGATGGATCACAGATCACTGGGGGTTGCAGCAGTCCTTTGGCGATCTGACCACTAAACTTATAATAGGGCCGTTGGACCGCTAGTGCAGGGGTGCCCGCACTGCCATCGCGACTATGGCAATCCATAGGGCCGCAGTAGTCGTAATAAGCCCCAAGATTGATTTTTACTGACTGGCCTGTGTCTAGAGGGGCATAATGGGTGAAAATCAATAGACTACGGTCATGTAACAAATGTCCATGTAGGTATCAAAAAAGAGTTACCTAATGGGACATATCATACAAGGGATACTTAATTGCTACCCAGTTTAGAATTTGTGAGCCATACTCGATTATCCAAATCTTATCTGTGTTTAGATAGTGTGGCCGCTAAGCCACCTGGCATATGATTTTATTTAGAAAATGAAGTGTGCTGGCTTTTAAAAAGGATGAGAGTTTCTGAAACGCCGACAGGACTGAATCAATTGTTCAGGCCGCTTGTAAAGCATGTGTGGAGATTCTGAGCAGCTAGTTGGCATGTTGACCACTGAGCACTTGTGGCAGGTATGTTTTGAAAGATGGTTCTGATTGGTTATACTATGGAAGAATAGTTAGTGGTCAAGTTCTGGCTGCGAAGAGAAACCAGGACCGTCCCAACAGGGTCAGATCTGCCTATGGCTGTAGGTGTTGGCCAAGGGTCTAATGGAAGGACAATAATAAAGGAAAGCAATCAATTCACAAAATGATGGATTACTAGAAGCAATTATACAGCCCATAGACACATGAAGGTGGATACAACCAGAAGTATGTTTCAATATGCAGAATACTCTTACCAAAGGTGTTCCAGGAGTCACCTCAAAAACATCGTTTTAATTTTCCCTCTGAAGGATCTAGATCTGATTCTGAGAATTATGAAATCCACTGATATGGTATTGATGCAGTAAATCATCTCACAGTGGTTGTGATGCAGACAGAAGTTCAGCCACCAAACTGCATACACCACTGCAGAGGTATTTCTGCCTGTTTTATTCTGGCTCATTGAAGATGTAGAGCTCCCAAAGGGTTCTTATGATTTCAAAGTACCACCAGGCTGGAAATCAGGGGCTGTGTTTTCTCATTGATTTACTACTGTGTCAAACCATGTGTACATTTTATTTGTTTCAATTAGGCACCCATTATATGTTTTCATGTGTGGACAAACACAGTTATCTATGTTTTAGCAATAGTCAACAGTGGACACCCCATATTTGATCATTATTTTGAGTTTACTTTTGACCTGAGACTATATAGACGTAGACGATCCCACGGCAAAAATCTGTCGGAAAATGTTGTTCACTAGGGCCCGCTCAACAAAGGTGCTATCAGGGCAGGACTTGGGAACCAAAAGCAGCCATAGCATCCTTTCTTACTATTCCTCCTCTCTCCCTCTTCTCCTCTGATCACTTTCTCTCTACTGTCCCTCTCCCTCTCATTCTCTCTTTCTCTCTCCCTCTCTCTCTCTCTCTCTCTCTCTCTCTCCCTCTTAAATCCTCTCTTGCCTGTTGTAATTAATCTCAGTAAGCGACAAAGGCACCAAGGCAGCTTGGAGCTTACAAAACTGGTCTCCAGGAGCCCCAGCCCACTGGAAAGAATTCACAGTGGAATAAAAGCCCTGTCTAGCCCTGGCTGCTATCAAGTAGGTATGCACTCGTGTACAAAAGTCGAGTACGATATTTGTTCACTATCCATAGCGTATGAACAGTTTCACACTTTTTGGCAGATTATTCTTGCTCAAACATGTTTCCCATGAGCAAAAGTTATATAACATATATCCATTCATCAGGAATTGTGAAAAAAATAGGTTTCAGTAATATAATTTGCACTCAGACCTACTACCAGGCACCTCAAAGATTTTGCCTGGCAAAAATGGGGATGTAAAAATTCTTTGCCCAATGGCTGAAGAAGGAGACAGCTCTAAAGTAGATTGGCATCACTCAATAGTACTGCGGGCGTAAAATGCTCTGGAGGAGCGTAGGTTCCCTTGAACCTGTAAGTGATTATGGTGTCAGTAAATGGGTATGTTGTCTTTGTCATTATTTCCCCCCTGCAAACCACAGAGAATCCCAAAATGTAGATTGCCTTTTAAATCTGCTCTCCATTTAGGGGCCCAGACCCAACCGTACAATATGCACACATTTAATATTCATTATTAGGGAGTTTTGAGAAGGACTAAATGCCCCTATTCTGTCACTTCAAAACGCTTCACAGAGATGTGGAGTGCAGGCTTATATCAAGGAGCTAGAGTCCAGGCAGATAAATGTCTCCAATCGCGACCCCTGTTCTGTGTTGAGTTGAGTTAAATATAGTGGAAAATAAAGTTAATTTATTTTCTCAACATTTCCTGAACTGTATGTAGTTGGGATTGGAAGTTAATTTCAGGGTAAGAGAATTCCAGAGTCTATGTCCTTGAATGCTCTATGATCCTTGGTGATTCATCTTCATAGATAATCATTGGATGATCTGATGGATGGACACTGAGAGCAGGACTCTGGTTGGTGCATGGCATGATGCTAGCTCCTGTAGGTATACCCGCACCAGTAAGCTTTGTGGATGGTGCACAAGACCTTGAATTGATCCAGGCACTGACAGGGAGCCAGCAGCAGAGTACATTGTGGGTGGGATAGACAATGTGGTCCTGCTTATGAATGTTAAGGCAAGTTCTGTCTGCCTGACCTTTGGAACCTGGCAAAGTGTTTTTCGAGACACTGGCGTGGATACTACAGTAACTGAGATGTACCAGGATGGACGAGGGCTTGAGTCAACTTGACTCCATATTTACACCCTTTCACATGGTGTTACCATAGGGGATGTAGGAGAGGTCAGCATTGGAAACCATCCCCTGGTGGTGAGGTGGAAGGAGAGGCATGAGAGGTGGTCAAACTGTATTGAATCCAATCCAATCTCATTGCTTACTAGGACCTTGTCATCATTTATGCACAAGTAGGTCTTCTTCATCCAGTGAAAATGTTGCAGGCACAAAGTAATATTGGTTGGGTTCTCTGTAACGTTGAGTAATCTGTAGTGGATTCGTCATTAGTGGAAGATCAAAAGGATAATTTAAATAATACAATTCAAACTTTTTCACCACAACTGGTGAATAATTTATTGGCCCATTGAAGAAGACCAAGAAATTTCTGCAAACTGTTAGATCTTTGCAGCAGGACTGCATGGCCTGAAGAGTCAAAGGCTGCCAACAGGTTAGGGATTAAAATGGCATTTTACTAATCTCATCTGAAGAAAGTAGGATGTCGTCTCTCAAAGTAGCCAGGAGTCTGTTTCCCTTGAGGGACAGAGCTTTGACTATTTTTGATTAAAAACGTGGTTCAATTCCAAGTAATCCTACAGTTGTATTGTAATCTCCTGCTCAAAGACTTTGCTGAGGAATTTAAGATGCAAGGTAGCTCTGTAGTTGACTAAGAGTTTTAGGTCCACACGTGTTTTTTTCTGAAAGGGGATGATGATGGTGTGTTTTGCTTGACAGGAAGTGTGCCTGGCATTCATCAGGTTTGTTGTGTCTGATGTGATTGAGGGGGAAGTTGCTTCAGGGAAACATAGGAACATGGCTCCATAGTAAATCTAGATGCTTTTGTTTTGGCGTCTAGGTTCAGAACCCCAGCTGTTTCCAACCATTTCAAGGAGATGAAGGAGCGTTGCAGTGGTAGAGGCAAGAAGGATTGCTTGCAGGTAGGTCCTGGTCTTCTGTTAGTTCTCAGAGCAGCTTTTTGTTAACAGGAGGCCATTTTAGCACCACACCAAGGGTCCAGGACCTTGGGGCGCACCACTTGGGGGTAGGACTCACTCCAGCAGGGACCAGCAGCAGCAGTCAGGCAAGTTGCATTGTCTCTGGAGCTTGTTGTGTCCTTGGAGGCCAGCTAGATAACCCTTGGAGCCACTCTAGTGGTCCTGGGTTCAAGAAGCAGACCTTAGAGCCACTCTGGTGGTCCTGGGTTCAAGGAGGAGGCCATACTTCCCTTGCTTTGGCAGCAGGGCTATCCTTACAGCAGCAGGGCAGTCCTTACAGCAGTAGGGCAGCAGGTTAGTCCTTCTCCTGAGTCTTCCACAGGTCCAGAGTGAATCTCAAATCTTATATTTATACCTTGTGCTAGCCTTTGTGTGGGGCTCCAAACTGCCTGGTGTGACAAAAGACAGTGCAGGCCTTGTGTCAGATTCCTATGTGTGTATAGAAGGCAAAGCTCTTTTAAGTGTAAGTGGGGTTGGGTCCAGAATGGCCCATCCTGTCCACACCATGCCCCCTTTGCATCACTGTCTGGGAGTAATACACAAACCCCAACAGCAGAGCCATTCACAGTCATGTGACCCAGGACACTGGTAGAAGGTACAAATGATTGGGACAAGAAAATCTCAACTTTCTTAAAGTGCAATTTCCAGAATTGTGACTTAAAACCAATGTTATCATTAGAGAGCATTTTAAATTTCAATTTATTTGAGTGCCAAAAGCATATCTCTATCTGCTTCCAATCCAAAGTTAGCACTGATTAAATGTCATAGCCCAGGGTTAGTCAATGTGAGAGGTAAGCCTTACAACCGTGAAAAACTTCTTTAGGATTTTTTCACTGCCAGGACAAGTAAAACTTAAGTACACATGTCCAACTTTTTAAATGCAATGCAGCCTGGCCTATGAGCATTTACGTTGCAGTGGCCGGGATGTTTCATTCCGCCTGGAGAATTGGAGGAATTTGGCGACTGTGCGCTACTCTTGTAACAAAGAGTTCTGGCCAAATTCTGCCAATTGCTGTGTGTCTGAATTTTTTCCCCAAGAGGCTCCAGAAATGCAAGCTGGTGAGCGAGATTTTGGCATCCTCAAGCTCGATTTTTTAATGCTAGCGGTCGCTGGATGGTCAGAGGGTTGATTTCCGAGTAGATTTTCTGCCGATCGAGTAGATTTCCTACTTGATCGGCAGCAAAATCAAGTAGAATGGCCATGCACTCTGACACAGCACATGGTGCCATTTGCAATGGTTTTTCAGAGCTGCTCATGCTACCGGCGCTAAATTACAGTGTCAGCAGTGCAACATGCATATTTCCCATCCATCCATTGGCAGAATTCTGTGGAATCTCGCAGAATTTTTATGTCAATTTCCGTGAGTTCCACACAGCCCTACTTTTAGGGCCTACCTTAGGGGTGACTTATAAGTATTAAAAGGGAAGGTTTAGGTCTGACAAAAGGTTTACTTTGCGAGGTAAAATTGGTAGTTTAAAACTGCATTACAGGCTCCAGAGGAGGCCTAAGCCTGTTTTAAGATGCTACTTTAGTGGATGGCAGAATAAATGCTGCAGGTCCAGTAGCAGCATTAATTTTCAAACCCCAGGTACATGCATTTACCAGGGTTTTACAAGTAAATTTAATGTGTAAATTAGGTAAAGGCCAGTTTATCATGTTTAAGGAAGAGAGCACAAGCACTTCAACACTGGTTATCAGTGGTAAAGTGCACAGAATCCTAATGACAACAAAAAAAAAATCAGTTAAACAGGAAGTGTTGAAGGCAGTAGGTTTGGTGTATACCAGGCCAAGGATGTGAAGTCTAACAGATTTGATGATGTATTTACAGACTTTGGTGATCTTGGTATCAAAGTACTTGAATGTGGGCTTTACTTTGTTGCTGGGATGAGCAGGAGTTTCTTTTTATGGCTTCTGAGTTGGATAGCTCATCGTAGGTATTGAACATTTCCTTTGTCTGATTGGGTACCGCTGAATATGTGTCACTTTGTACACCTTTTTGGCTCTCTTGATTGATTTGTGGCAACTTCCCCGGGGTTTCCTTTAGTGGATTTTGTGCTTTTCCATCTGTGATATATATATAATTTTTATTCCAAGTTTTTATTGCTGCGCTTCAACTCAGTAATTGAGATATTGAACCATTTTTTTGCTGGTTCGAAGACCTACCTTGAATTTACTTACTTGTTAAGAAGGCGTATTTAAAGTCGTACAATCTTCAAAACTGAGCTCTCTATTACGTGAGATCATTCAGTGCATACATTTCTCACTGAAGTATGAACTTCACTCTCAAAGTTATGTTTTTTTTGCAACATCTTTCTCACATCTGTCAGTAGACGTTTCGACCCCCGTTTGCCCCAGCGTGGGGTTAGGTTGCCCTTCTTTCACACTCTCCTGGTGGACCTACAGAGAGGTAAAGAGGAAGTGATGCAACGGAGAGAGGTGTGTGTGAACATCAGCTGCAGCCCACCGGCCATATTAATACATCAGAACATAAAAAGTATACCACCAAATTAAAAAAAATAAAAATGCATACAATGGGGTGGTGGGGGTAATTTAATATCTTTCCTTATTAGTGCTGCTTTAAAAGTGGAAACGCTTGTGCCTCCCTTCGTAACTGCAATATAAGGTTCTTTTTTCTGTCTCCTTTCTGCCCCATCTTTCTATTTTCCTTGTCCACTGCTTCAGGATTCTCGCCTGAGACCCAGACTGTAACAAAAAGTACTATTTGAAAAGGCTGTGTCTATTTTCTGATTTTTAGTTCCTTCTCCTAGGATTTTCTACGTTCATCCAGCCGCGGCCCGTGGAGGGAGTTCCGTGGGGTGGTAAGGCGGGGCGGGGGAGGGGCAGGGTGGGGGGTTCTAAAAACCGGAATATGGATAATTGCAGGTAAGTAAACATTTAAATAAATAAAACGAATTTCGTAGCGCGCGCTGCATCTCAAAATGCGATGCAGCGCGCGCTACGAAATTCGTTTTATTTATTTAATTGTTTACTTACCTGCAATTATCCATATTCCGGTTTTTAGAACACCCCACCCTGCCCCTCCTCCGCCCCGCCTTACCACCCCACGGAACTCCCTCCACGGGCTGCGGCTGCGTTCATTGTGGCCTAAAACACTAGTAAGATGCAGCAGATATCACTATACAAATTCACCCAAATGCACTAATACATACCAGTGATTACGTCGGATTCTTATCTTATCTTACCACTCCTTAGAACCCTCGGCCGACTAGACCTTTTTACCTGCTGAAAAGTGTAAAGGGGAGAAAACCAATTCATTCAGAGCTAGACCAATGAACCAATCAATTCAGACTCGGAAGGATCACTGACTCCGAATCACATTTCAGGGGATTAAAGCCAAAAATAACTGAACATACAGGCACCTCATGACGATGTTAAAGAAATACATGGGCACTAATACAAAGTTCATCCTATGCACCAGTCTAATCCGGTGAAGCATAAAAAGAATAAGAAACTCCAACGATATTAGACACGAAATAACGGCTCCAACATCTAAATCAGTCTTCATTAGTGAGTACAAGGAAATCCGTCAATCTGTCCCTACACTATCACTAAAGTGACATCCCTACTTAGCATATCCCAGGCAAGGGTGAATAGACATAATATCGAAAAAAAAATATCGAGTGGACAGAATATCGAGTTTTAAATATAGAATGGACAGAATATCGAATTGCCAAAATATAGTGGTGAAGAATATCGAAAAACAGGTAAGAAATATCGATTGCAATAATATAGAAGTAAGTAATATCGACAGTCATAATATAGTTGTTAAAAATATCGAATTTTTTATAGTGTTTTAAGTGTTAGTATATGTGTTAAAAGTATGTATTAATATTGTGATGTATGTTAGTATATTTTTAAAGTAATGAATTTTATGTTATTTTATTTTTGTGTAATTTAATTCCGTAGCGGGTTGTGGGTTTATAGGGGAGTAGGGTGGGAAGTAATTTAATTATAGTACATTAAATAATAATTTATAGGAATTATTAATTATTTTTAATTTAATTTTGCGTTTTACTTCTGTAGCGGGTTGTGGGTTTATAGGGGAATAGGGTGGGAAGTAATTTAATTGTTATTAGTTAATTATTAATTGGTATTGAAAATTAATTGGTTGTTGATTAATTATTAATTGGTAAATAATTTGTATTAATTGGTAATTAATTTGTACTAATTGCTTAATTGATAATTATGTTAATTGTATTCATTTAATAATTGTAGCGGGTAGTGTGTTTATAGGGGAATATGGTGGGAAGTAATATAATTGTAAATAATTAATTATTTAATTGATGTGTGTAGATTGTTAATTAATATATCTTTAATTTAATTTAGCGTTTTACTTCTGTAGCGGGTTGTGGGTTTATAGGGGAATAGGGTGGGAAGTAATTTAATTGTTATTAGTTAATTATTAATTGGTATTGAAAATTAATTGGTTGTTGATTAATTATTAATTGGTAAATAATTTGTATTAATTGGTAATTAATTTGTATTAATTGTTTAATTGATAATTATGTTAATTGTATTCATTTAATATTTGTAGCGGGTAGTGTGTTTATAGGGGAATATGGTGGGAAGTAATATAATTGTAAAACATTAATTATTTAAACAATTTGTATATATCGTTAATCAATATATTATTAATTAATGATTAATTGGTATTATTAGCATTTATTAATGTTTGTTATTGAAAAACAATTGGTTGTTAATTAATTATTAATAGGTAATTAATTAAACAAAAATATATTGGTATTTTTAAATAATCAATTATTAAATCTTGTGTGATTGGTAATTAATTGTAATACTTGTTTTGTTATTAATAATTAATAAATTTTTAACAAAATATTAATTTATTACTTTCCCTACTTTTGCACTTACTTGAGTGGGAATAGTAAATTTTACCCCTACGCTATCCAATGCTTTCCCTATTATTGCACTCTCTGGAGTGGGAATAGTAATTTTTACCCCTACGCTATCCAACGCTTTCCCTACTGTTGCACTCACTGGAGTGGGAATAGTAAATTTTACCCTCCTGCTATCCAACGCTTTCCCTACTGTTGCACTCTGTGGAGTGGGAATAGTAATTTTTATCCCTACGCTATCCAACGCTTTCCCTACTGTTGCACTCTTTGGAGTGGGAATAGTAATTTTTACCCCTACGCCATTAGACGTTTTCTCTACTGTTGTAATCACTGGAGTGGGAATAGTAAATTTTGAACTCCCGCTATCCAACGCTTTCCCTACTGTTGCACTCTCTGGAGTGGGAATAGTAATTTTTATCCCTACGCTATCCAACGCTTTCCCTACTGTTGCACTCTCTGGAGTGGGAATAGTAATTTTTACCCCTACGCTATCCAATGCTTTCCCTACTGTTTCACTCACTGGAGTGGGAATAGTAAATTTTGCTCTCCCGCTATCCAACACTTTCCCTACTGTTGCACTCTCTGGAGTGGGAATAGTAATTTTTACCCCTACGCTATCCAATACTTTCCCTATTATTGCACTCTCTGGAGTGGGAATAGTAATTTTTTCCCTCCCGCTATCCAACGCTTTCCGTACTGTTGCATTCTCTGGAGTGGGAATAGTAATTTTTACCCTCCCGCTATCCAACGCTTTCCCTACTGTTGCACTCACTGGAGTGGGAATAGTAAATTTGACACTCCCGCTATCCAACGCTTTCCCTACTGTTGCACTCTCTGGAGTGGGAATAGTAATTTTTACCCTCCTGCTATCCAACGCTTTCCCTACTATTGCACTTACTGGAGTGGTAATAGTAAATTTTACCCGCCCGCTATTCTACGCAGAAAATATTGAATATTTTTAATAAATATTACGTTAATATATATGTATTAATTATATTTTTTTACTTACATTAATTATTTATTAATTTCAATGTTATTTAAGTATTTTTAAGTATGTGTCAGTTAATTATATGTATTATTTCATTAATTTTACATTACTTTTAAAACATTTAAAAAATTCGATATTTTGACTAACTATATTATTTACAACGATATTTTGGATTCTATATTTTTGTACTTTCCTGTTTGGAGATAGGGAGTCGATATTTTGGTATTCTATATTTTGACATCGATATTTTTGTAAGTCTATATTTTTGTAGTCGATATTATGTCAGTGATCCCCAGGCAAGATCAGGAAAAGGTGTCAGCTCGTGAAGACTTCCTAAGAAGTACACTCACGTTGTAAGGGTCAGTAGCCAAAGCTACAAAGTTTGTTCCAAGTCTCCTTCCTCAGTGTCAATCCTTTCCTTCTACCCCTAATGGCTCTCTGCTCGCATCTGCCCTCTCCTCCCTCGGGGCACTGTCCCTAATACAAAAATGCACTCTAGGTAGGACACGCCTCGGAAACACCACCTCTGACTAAGCACCTCTCGTAGGAAATTTTCCACCAAAACTTGTACTTTGTCCAGCAACGGTTGGTATGTCCTTGGGTCTCAGGCTTCTTCCAATTATCGACATTCCAGGTTACACTGTCACAGCTCTCCTCCATACCTAACTCCTAAAACAAAAGACGTCAGTCTAACTAACGAAGACAGTGACCTTGCACCTTCAACAGCAGCATGAGAACAGGAAAACCTTGCACGTACATGAATTTCGCTGACTACCTCCTAATGAGAGCTCAACCAGGGAAAGTACACTTCGGGCCTACAAAATTCAGCTGACATAAGAAATACAAATAGGCCTTCCATAGAAAAACGTGAACATTCATTTAGGCCTTTACACATCGAGAATTACACACATTAATAAATGTTACATCTGAAGCACTACAGTTTATCACATTAAAAGCATAATTAAATCACTTCTACGTGTGCAACTTTAATATAGTGCACGTTTAAATCTAATGCATTGCACTACACATGAACTACATCACTAAATATTTGCATTGAACCTCGAAAATTACATAAATCTAATTAAATGCCACTTTATCTTTCTTGAATGGCACAAACAAATTTTCTATCATTACACTTGCACAATTTTGTATTACTGCATATTTCTAATGATCGCTTTTTAATACAACACAAGAATATATGCGGGTGCGTACTATCCATGGTTATGATGCACCCCTACAAATTTCAGAATATCATGACGCTCTATCACCAACGTAACAAAAATCCTATCCAACGAAATAAATCCACACTTACATAAGAAAAATGACAAGCACCTAAATATCTGAGTACATGGCAATTATGAATATTCATTAAGATCCGAATAATTTAAACACATAACGCCGAAACAAAAATAGTACCCACCCAAATAAATTACATTTATAATTGCCCACTTAAGAAAAATCATTACCGCCAAAATAAAGTAATATATTCCAAATAAAGAAGTCATAACCACCCAAATAAATTAAAAAATACCAACAGAATAAGAATCATTATCACCCAAGTAAATGCATGCCTATCACAATAACAAGAATGCTAACTACTCGAGTATATTAATACATAGCACGAATTACAACCGAGCAGCAACTAGCAGCACTTATCTGAACAAATGAAGCATCTTCGCATCTTCACCCATCGCTCTTTCAAGTGAACATTGCAGGCAGACTGAAAAACGGTGACAATATTGAGGATGAAAAAGCATATAGGGGCATATTATCAAGAAACAGCGTTAAAATTATCACCGCTTTAGAGGCAGAAAACTGCAGCTAAAGCGGCCATAATGGGCTTGATAATATGCTCTAGAGAATTCCCATAGAAGTCCATGTTCTGGTGTCAACATGGGCTTCTATGGGAATTCTCTGCGGCATATTATCAAGCCCATTATCGCCGCTTTTATAGCGGCAGTTTTCTGCCGCTAAAGCGGCGATAATTTTAACGCCGTGATTGATAATATGCCCCATAATGTGGTGAAAATGCTTTCCCGCCATTGGCGCTGCACCAGTTCAGAGCTGCCCATGCCAGTTACACACGTGTAGTTCCTTTGATCAATATCCACCTCATGTAGATCACCTGAGTGCCAGCTACATATTTCCTCCCGACCAATTTGCCCCTACATCCTGCTATCTTTTCTCTTCATTACTTTCCTTAATTGGCTGTTCGTCTTTGAATAATTAATGAATCTCAGCGGCGCTCTGTCCAATCTGGGGCAGATGTGATCCATCACAGCTCTCAGCTTTTAATAATTAAGTCTCCAAACAAGACAAGGACCAAATGAAGAAAGGGAGCTTCCTGCGTGGGCGGGGGTAATCTCCTGCCACCAGCCAATGGGAATCCCTGTCTGTCCGAAGGTTCCATGACCTCAGCTGACCTGCCTCCTGCACAGGACTTTTTTAATCAGAGGTTTTCGCGATCCTCAGCGAGGTGGGCTCTTCCAGGAATACCTTTCAAGCTAGACGGACAATGGTTACTGTTAATCGAACCAATTCTGCAAAATTCCCTCAATGTGGTCGTCCGAGATTAATTTGGACAACGACAATGGAAAGCGTCACTACAGCTGCTGCGCTCCAAGCCTGGCATGTCAATATTTCAAGGCCTACTATCTATCATTGCAAAGTGCAGCTTGCCACAGAATTGCACCTCCGGCCTGAATTTGTGCTGTGTCAGCCCAGCATCCCGTTTCTGTGTGAATTATGCAGAGGAGCTGATGGAACAGGCCTCGCGTGTTACTTAGATAAGGAAAGTGTGGCTTGTTCCGTGTGTCAGAGTTCACTGTGTCTCAGGCCACTTTAAAAGGAACAAGGAAGGGGAGATATATTAACACAATATTGAGAGAAAAAAATCTAGATCTTGGCGTTTCTTTCTGGAGAGCCCACAGAGAGCGCGCTCAGTGTATGTGTATGTTGTTTGGGGATCTGTGCTCATGCACACACCATCTGACAGTCTGTCGGTGTGTGTGTGTGAGTCTATATATCTATATCTATATATATCTATATCTATCTATATATTCACTGAAAAAACCATAGGTTTCACACACGTTATAGTTAGGAATTAGCATTTAAAAAACCTTGCAAATTCAGTGAAAAAACCATAGGTTTCACACATGTTATAGTTAGCTGGACATTTTACTGATAAAAAACCAATGAAATTCCCCCGTTATAGTTAGTGCAGGCAACTATAACTCACGCGACCGCAATCCTCTGCTGATGCTAATACTGTATTTAGACACTTATTTGCCCATGTCTTCTTCCATTAAATTTTAAATTTTAGCTATACATATATTACAAATATTTTTTTTTTTTCATAAAGACACATATGTCATCAGCAGAGGATTGCGGTCGCGTGAGTTATAGTTGCCTGCACTAACTATAACGGGGGAATTTCATTGGTTTTTTATCAGTAAAATGTCCAGCTAACTATAACATGTGTGAAACCTATGGTTTTTTCAATGAATTTGTACGTTTTTTTAAATGCTAAGTTACTTTACGCCATTCGTGGCGTGCGCGCCCACTTAACTCAGTTCGTTCCGTGCACTTTACGCAGTTAGTGCCGTGGATGGGCCATGTACGCACGATGCGCTTCGCGCACCGTGCGCACATGGAGGACATATTATGCGCTTCGCTGTGAAGGGTAAGCTTTTACATTTTTGAACAAAAGGGATATGCAATGCACAAATGGTGCCCTTCGGGCACCATTTTCACACGGGGGGGGAGATTGTGGATACTTTGGTTTTTTTTTGGTTTTTTTTATCGTACGCGTACGGTAAGCGTAATCGGCGAATTTTCGTAAAAAAAAAAAAAAGAATTTTTGCCCTTGGGGGAACTCTGGGGACCCATTAATCAAGGCTAGGTGGTAAGGAGCTGTCTAAACAGTCCCATTACATGTTTTTTGCCTTTGTTTTTCCTCACCCCTTAAGAGTGCGAGAGAGAAAATGCCGGCCGCCGCTTCCTGGTTTCGAACGATTCGAATGTTTACTAAGATCTAACAGCCAATCAGAATCGCGCTCGCGCACGTCACCGTACGCGTACGGTAAGCTTACCGTAAGCGCACCGTAAGCTGGCTCAGATATATATATTGATTTAAATGCTATTTTCTCAGGAACAACTGAACAGATTTACACCAGACCTACAAAAGGCACTTCCTTGACCTGAGGACTACCTCTCTGCCAAATTTCAAGTAACTCTGTTCAGCCGTTCGGGCTGTAGCTGTGTCTAAAGGTCCTATGGAAAAATGCATGGGAAAAACGTGTTTTGGGACCCCCCTTTTTTCTTAGCCCCCACTTGACGAATCCCCCCGAGACTTTCAGGGTAGGAGCGGAGCGTAGCACCCCATTAGTTTTGAAAATTTCGCGAGGATTCGTCGACCGGCGCCAAAGTTATTCCAAATAGAATGTTGCGGATTTCCTATGGAAACGTGGTCCTAACTATAACTATCTACTGGCGACCGCCAGTAGATAATATGATAGATATAGATATATTTATTTATATAGATAGATATATATTTTGCTTTCCGCCAGTCCTTCTGATTGATCCAAAACCACAGACACGGACCACAAAGACAGTGTTCTTTAAATCTTTATTTGGCTGCTGCCATTACGCGTTTCAACTCTCAAGGAGTCTTGATCACATATAGATATATATCGGACTTGGTCCTTTCTGCAGGGTCCTCCCCAAACTTTTTGCTTTCACCCTCCTGTTTTCTGAAACTGTTTTGTTGGCTTTTAGGACTTTAAAACTGCTAACCACTGCTACAGTGCTTGTGCTTTCTTCCTAAAACTTGGTAGGATGGGCTATACCAAATTGGCATATTTAATTTACTTTAAAGTCCCTACCAAATTGGTACTACCTGTGTCTAGGGCCTGTAAATTAAATGCTTTTAGTAGGCCTAGAGCACTGATTATGCCTCCCACTAAATTATCACTATAAACATGCCTCAAGTCTCCCATTCCAGCCTGTGTGTGCAGTTAAGAAGTGCCATGCAGTCAACCTGGCAAAATAAACTTTTGCCAGGCCTAAACCTTCCTTTTTAGAACATGTAAGCAGTGGTTAATTTGTAAAAAAAATAAGTGCCGGGGCTCTCGTCAGGAGGCAGCTTGCACCAGCCCATTTTCCCTGTTAGTGCCTTGTAAAACAGAACCAGCTACTAACCATGAAAGTTGGGGGAGGATGTGGCATAATTGCCAGAGTGCTGATTTCATAGCTGGGAAACAGGTTCGAGTCTGAGCGTGGGCTCAACATTCTTTGATTATGGGCAAATCACTTAATCTCTCCGTAGATAAATGTGTCCTTAACTGGTGCTCATGAAAAGCGCTGGTGTTGATGATTAAGTGCCGGTGCTGAGCACCGAAAACCATCGGCTCAAATTAAGCACTGCATGTAAGTCACCCTTAGGGAAGGCCCTGCACAGGCCAGAGGGAAGGGCGCGATGTACTTTAAAAGTAGGACATGCACTTTTACATTTTACATGTCTTGGTAGTGAAAAACTCTTGAATTAGTTTTCCACTACTGCAAAGCTTACCTCTCCCATATGATAACATTGGAGTTACATTATTACATTTTATAATCTGTTGTTTCCAAATGGGAATGGGTAAACAATTTGTGTTTGATGTATTTGAAATTACAATGAAAAATTCTCTCTCATTCTAAAGTCAGATTTTAAATTACAATTTTGAAAATGTCACATTTAGAAAGTTGGCCTTTTTGCTGCATACGCAATTTAGTGCCTGTAAGCTGTCTCTGGTCGCATGACTGGTTGTAGCTGACAGTTGGGTTTTATGTATTCCTCCTAGACAGTCACACACAATTTAGTGCTTAGGTGTGCCTGGCTAGGCTATCACTGGCAGCATGGGAGGGTGGAGCTGGGCCCAGCCCTACGTACACTTAAATGGGAAGGGTCCTACCTCCCCACAAACGGCTGCATACTCCCTGCAGTTAGTCTAGAGCCAGCCCAGGGAAGGCAGGATGCGTTGGGACTTCAAAGGGAATTTCTAGAAGCTTCTTTCACTTTCCAGCAGAAGGGCACCATGTATAAATATTGGACCACAGACACCAACTCATTAGTTACACTTCTGGACTTGTGGGTACTCTGCCAGGAAGAATGACTGTTGCACTGCAGAAAGGACTGCCATTCTGCTGGACTGCTGTTCTGAAATACTGCTTCCCTGCTGTGCAGACCTGCTACCGTCTGGTCTGGGTGAGAAAGAGTGGATCTGCATCTGTTGTGCCCAGAAACCCAGAGGATCTCCAAGGGCTAGTTGGCTGGCCTCCTGACTTGAGCTTCAGGGACAGAAGCCTCCAACAATCTCGAGCTCAGCACCTGAACTCTGCCATCTGTGAGTCTACCCTGCCAAATGGTGCCACCCCAGTTGTGGACCCTTAAAAGTGGGCCTAAGGTTATATGCCAGCCTCTGTGGATCCAGATGAACCATTGCATCTCATTTCCTCAGTGGTGAAACTCCGAGCTGAACTGACGCATCACCGCTGCTGCGGGGATCAACCAATTGCAAAGGCCCGTATCACAGCTCGCCGCCTCATCGGAACCACTGCTGCACGATGCCTCCTTGGTGCAGGCCCTCGCATCCCTTGTCAACGGCAGCCTCGACGACGGCACTGGGCCCTGCATTGCAGCCTGGCAGCTGCTCTGAACTGATGCACTGATTCGACAGTGTGATACATCCTAGACACTGGAGTTTGCATTGCAAGCCACGTCAATGGGATCTTAGATGGCAATGCAGTCCCTCACATCGCTGCCTCGCCACACCTTGGAACCAATTATGGCTTCGGCTGTGAAACGCACCTTTGTTTTATGTATAGCTCATTGCCACTTTGTAAAAATTCAATAAAATTGGTTATAATAAAATAAACCTCTGTTTTTCTAGCTTAGTGTGGGATCCTTTTTGTGTGGTGTTTTTGGCTATATTACTGTTTGAAGCGTTGCTCAAATACTTTACATATTGCTTTCAGATTAAGCCAGACTGCTCTGTGCCAAGCTACCAGAGGGCTGAGCACAGGTTAATCAAGGGTTAGCTTGTGTTTTACCTTGATTGTGGTTGCTACACATTTATATATATGTTAAAGCATACACACATGATGTTAAAAATGATCAAGATTTGTCTTACCGAAAATGTTTTCATGTTCGAAAGTGAGTGATTAAAACAGACAAAGAGGACTTCCATGGGCACCTGCTTTGAACCGAACTACACCAATCTAACATTGGGCTGGTGGAAAAAACAGGTGCTCTGGAGTAGGGAGATGGAAAAATGGACCAGTAAAGTCAATATTTAGCTCAGGTATATTGATGATGTTTTCTTTGTATGGTAGAGCAATGAACCTTACCGTAAAAACATTTGTAACAAGGCTGAACACGAATTATATGAATCTAAGATTTACCATGCAGCATAGCCAAAAAACATAGAATTCCTAGATCTCAAACTAACAATAGTGAATGGGGCCTTGACCTCTGAATTATATAGGAAAGAAACAGCTGTGAATTCAATATTACATGCAGCCAGCTGCCACCCACCTAGCTTTAGATTGAGCATTCCATATATAATGAATTCCCTCAAGCCAAGAGAAACTGAAGTTCAGAGGAGACATACCAAAAATGAAAAATGAGATGATTGGTAGATTGAAGGCACAGCACTATTTCTGTAAAGCTCTACAACAAGCTAACCAGTGAACTGAAACTATTAAAATGGAGGATGTCCTCTTCCAACCCCCACACCCCAAGAAGAACAGGGAAGGGAAGGGATGTCCTTTCAGATTTATAACTAAGTTCAACAGTCAAGCTGGAAATCTGAAACAAATTCTGAAACGTAGATGGGACAGATTAAGACAAGACCCTATACTTAAGGATAAGATAGGAATAGTCCGTCCATCACATATCAGAAAAATCTCTCTCTAAAAGACATGTTGGTACAAAGCCATCTCACACCATTGGAGACCAACTGGCTGAAACAGGGGAAAGGCTTCCATCGGTGTGGACAATGCAAAGCATGTAAACATAGTAAACATGTCCAAGAAGTCACTCTTCAGAGAGTAAACAAAAAATGGTCGATCCCCAAATTAATCAACTGTGGAACTGAACTTGTTGTGTACGCCCTATTCTGCCCATGTAGTAAATGGTACATAGGTTCCACTACTTTTCCAGTGAAAAAAACGTATCCTAGAACACTGGAGAGCCACTACAAACAAAGACTACAGCTAGAGCACTGCGAAACATTTCCATGAGACAATCAATGGAGGCTGGACACAGGCAAAGTACTTTGACTTGGACACAGTCCCCAAACACCACAGAGGCGGTAACTGCCTGTCTGCTTTATGCAGACTAGAATCACAGTTGATCCTACAGGCTGGCTCCACTTTCCCACAGGGAATGACTAATGACAAGGAGTTACATTCACACCTATGAATTAGGAATAGTTTCTTCCGACCCTGATTTAAGAATTTGGTTTTAATACAATGGATATATTTAGGTTTTTAGCTTTATTAAAGACTGTTCTGATAAACATTATTTGATTCACGGCTATTGGCAAGTCAATATGTTGGTACATCTTGATCATTATTGTGAGATATTTTAAACTGAAATGTGATTTCCAACTGGTTATATCTTTTACATATTTCCGTTTGATTACAGGACCATAATGACAAGAGTGACATGAGCTCGAGAATAGCCACCTACAGTGAGTTAAAGAGCACCGGAGAATGGGGCTGTTCTGTGCAACCATCATCTCTCCTTACCGAGAATAGTCAACAGTGGTAGGATAATGTAATACCTATCAAAGTGGCCAATTACATGACATATCGATCATGGAAATTGATATAGCTACTACAGCAATATGTCTTTCGTCACATTATATAATAATTGTGGGTACATGGAAATAGTGAGACATTACGGATAAAATATCGAATCTTGGGGTACTATACTTTGACTGATTGTAAATGAGTCCAGGCAATGTCTAACTGCCAACTAACTTGGGAAGTAAAGCCCAGATCAACATCACAGCAATGAAATGAATGAATGTCATGATGTTTAGATCTATAACAGCAACAAGACTGCACAATACAAGATTGACTGCCACAATCGTTTAAAAATGGCAATAGTCCATAGAAAGATTTTGTTTAATTCATTGACAAATTAATTCTGTGATATATATGAACAGAATTAAATTATTTGCCGAACGGAACGTAATTGTTTGAGTCTTTTCTCTATGTTTTTAATGTTGCGCCCTGCATGACGCTCAATTTCCTTAAAAATTCGACAAAAAAGTAACGGTCACGTGACCAAGATCCCGCGTGAGGTCGAAACATGTCTTGCTTTCCTCCAATTAAATACATTTTTTAACTTGAAAGGTGGAGAAGCTCTTAAATTTTGCTGGACCAGTGATTGATATTTACACATATATGTACACAAATATATATATAATCTGACCCAGGCCGAAAAACAGTTACTATCCTTAGGATTATCATACTGTCCTCAGTCTGACTTTGATTATCCAACAACTCGCGTAGATGTTTACAAATTTATCCGTAAGCTGAAACTCAAAAAGTTCCATGAATTAAAATCACGGTCCAGAGGTGAAAGTACGGATACGGTGAATAACACAAGTGACACCTGTGAACTACTAGTTGCAGACTTAGAGGCCCTGAGAAACCTACAAGAATTGGCGAATGAATCAGACGTATCTACAAATAGATCAAGTCAAAGCCTGCCTTCTGAACCCGGTACCAAAGATCAATCGTTGGAAATCAATGTGAATACGAAACCGACTACTCCTTTCAAGGCGAAGTCTAAATTTATGCCCATCATGCCGCGTGATTCCATCGATGTCTTCAATGAACAGGTCGTGGCACAAATTAAGAAACTGAATATTAACATCAATAAACAAAAAAGGAAAGTAACTAATCATGAAAGACAATACAACCAATTGATGACAAAATTAAACAAAGAAAACAAAATAGTGATCAGAAACTCCGATAAAGGGGGAAACATTGTACTATGGTCAATGGATGAGTATATGGAAGAAGCCTACTTGCAACTGAACGACGTGCAATGTTACCGTAGAAGTACTGTACTAAAGTATAAAGCCATGATAAATCAATTCCATTCCAAATTATTGGCCTGGAAGAGTGTGGGACTTTTGAGTATGGAGGAGTTCAAATACTTAAAAACAGAACATCCAAAAACTCCATCTATGTACTTTATTCCTAAGGTTCATAAAAACATTCACAAGCCCCCCGGAAGACCAATAATAGCTGCCATCAATGGACCATTGGAGCACATGTCACGCTATATTGACTTTTTTCTCCAAGAACATGTGAAAAAATTTGAATCATTTGTGCAGGACACTGGGGATTTCATCAGGAAAATTGACAATATCCAATGGCAAGAAGAATATTTTCTCCTGGCCTTAGATGTATCCTCACTTCATACGTGTATTAGGAACCAGGATGGTCTAAGGGCAGTTGACTATTTTTTGGCAAATAGACCACTATACTATGCACAGCATAACAAGTTGATAATGGACATGTTGGGTTTCTGCCTTGAGAATAATTTCTTTATGTTCAAACATCAGATGTTCCAGCAAATTCAAGGCGTAGCTATGGGGGCCAGCTTCTCCCCCAGCTACGCTTGTCTATTCATGGGCTGGTGGGAGGAGCTGGTCCTCATGAAAACATATGAGCAGACATACAAAGAGAATATCGTATGCTGGTTACGCTATATAGATGACCTATTCATTATATGGCAGGGAACCCAGGACAAAGCCATTGAATTTGTCAAATCGTTAAATAACAATGATGTAAACTTACAGTTCACTTCCAATATAAGTAATACAAGTATAACCTTCCTAGATGTTCAGGTCAACATAGCGAATAATAGCATGAACACTTCACTGCATCGTAAGGAAACGGCAGGCAACACTCTGTTACATGCTTTGAGTGCACATCCTCCGCACTTGATATATAGCATTCCATATGGGGAAATGCTTCGAATCCGCAGAATATGTAGTGAGGAAGAGGACTGTAACAACAAACAGCAAGAATGCAGACAGCGATTCCTTGACAGGGGCTATACATATGCATCCATCCAAAGTGCGATTGACAAATCAAAAAGGCTTCTGAGACATGAGCTTATAAAAAATGTGACAAAGAGAAAGGATAAGGGAGAGACTCTAGTTGAGCCTACTAGACTTATCCTTACATATTCCAAGCAGGAACAACAGATAAGAACTATAATAAGAAGGAATTGGCCAATAGTTCATGATGACCCAATAATTGGTACACTTTTGCCTAAACAACCTGCCATTACATACAGAAGAACGGCCACAATGGCAAATGCTCTAGTAAAGAAAAACCCTGAGGAAAGTAAGAAAGTGGGTTGGCTGGTGGCCAGGAAAGGTTTTTCAAATGCTCTGTCTGTAAAGCTTGTAACTATGCTTCAAACAGAACTACTTACCAGACAGCGTTCAATGGCACGACACGAGAAATCAAACAACACTTGACTTGTCGTACTGACTTTGCAACATATGTGTTACAGTGCTCCTGTAACCTATTGTATATAGGTAGCACCAAGTTACAAGTACATAAGCGCATATTGCAGCACATTAGAGCCATTACCAATAGCGACCCAACCTATCCTGTAGCAAGGCATTTCAAGATACAACATGACAATAATTTAAAACATCCTCAGTACTATGTCATTGATACGATACCTCCACTCGACAGAGGGGGTGATCGGGAACAAAAACTTAGGCGCCTTGAAACACGCTACATTTCAGAGCTAGACACCAAGCATCCAGGAGGTCTTAATACTAGCGAGGATCTGTACACATACCTTGACTAGATATACTTTTATCAGCTGCAAAATGGCAATTTTTTCCTTTTCTTTCTGTCCTAATTATTGCCAGAGATAAATGGAATTCAATTGGATGATGGTATGGTATGTTAGGATTGTATATTTATGTGGAAGAATATTTTATTATTGTATATGTTAACATTTATGTACAATGATTCTTCTTTTAACATATTTTATATTGAATGCTTGACACATCTTACTATCATTTTATGAATTTTAACTCTCCTTCAGCAAAAATTGTTCAAGTGTCCTATGATTCAAGACCTTTTAATGAATTTATCTTTGCACAGACAATAATGATATGTTACAATGTTGGTATTTTACCTACTTTGTTAGGGGAGGTTTTTACAAACACTATATGTGGGTGTTTTAAGAATCTATTTATTTATATTTATATATTTATGTATTTAATATATTTTATACAAGTATCTATGAAGGTCTGTTAGAGCTAGGAACGCCCAGCAATTATCTAAGCCCCCACAACACATATATTGTCTGTCCATGAGGTAACAGTTGACATCATAATTGAGCATATGGCATATAGGTGACTTCGGTCGGCGATATTTTCAGTCAGAACTTATAGCTCAGACAATTATAGTCTGTGACACTAGATAGCATCCTTGTTGTTATTACATTTGCACATACTGGGAGGTTATATATTAACAACCAATCCCTTTGCACACTTTTTTATTACCTTTTATGCACTTACACTTTATTGAAATTTCAACACCGGTTCTCTTGCTATTTTTTTACATTTTCTTTTTTAAATATTTAATGGATACACGGGTATAATCACTTTTTATCACATAGGTCCTATGCAAAACAATTAGTCAACAAATGGAAAACATAAAGGTTTTTGGCATTTAGGCCATTATTCCAACCTTTGAAGTGATTTCTTAGATATGCAACATTGAAATATTATATCAACAGCAGTCATGGCAATCAGGTCATGTTACAATGAGAGGCATATAAAATAGTAAAGCCTGATGTCTTTCTTTTAAATTACACACTTGTAATTTTATAGTATGTTTTCTATGTTGATTGTACCATGTGACCTTGCACTAGCACTTTAAAAATGAATGTCTTCCGTGTAAGCGCTGTCATGTGATCAAGGCAGAGGAGCTGCCGAAACGCGTCATGGTGGAGAGTGGCTTGTAAATAAAATCAATCAAGCACCTATCTGGGTCCTATCTCGCTTTGTTCCAGCGGAGCGGTATGGAGTTATAGAGCGAGCGTTCATTGAAATATATATATATATATATATATATATGTATATATATATATATCTTGCAGCCTGGAACCAAAAACATGATCAGACTCCACTTTATTTGTGCAAATTTTCGTTTTATTGATTCGTGCGCTGTGCCGCCATGCCGCATTTCGGCCTTTGCAGGCCTTGATCACATGATGTGCCTCCAAGTCCTCCCCACATTTAAAGTGCAAAGTGCAAGACAATATGGAAAACAGACTATCGTTCTGATTTCCGATAGAACTGTACAATCTAGCAGCTCAATGACATGTTTATAAATACTGATCATGAATGCGACCACTATATGTAAAAGACATTTATAATTTAACTGTATAAATACATTAAATGTAACACATATGAATAAAAAACATTCTTAAAAGCCTTACTTAAAAAGCCTGATGCTTCATACTCAAAGTACAATACATTTATACATGATGTAATAAAAGAATGTTCAAATCATAAAAGACCAGCCTTAAAACGATGTACAGGAGGAGTACTGCCCCAGTGGGCTTCAGCTCAGCTGCTAAAATATTGTAAAGTGCTTAAATTAGTGCAAAGTGCTGAAAGTGTTGTGAGTGCTGGTCTACGTTTACTTATGATCCTCAGAGCATAATACCGCAACTAGAGTGTCTAGTGCAAAAGAGTGCAAATAGATTTTTTTAGGATAACATTTTTTTATCATTTTTTGGTGTGTTTAAAGGAAGGTTCTATACAGGGGTTACAGGGGTTGAGGAGACAGCGTATTTTAAATGTAAATGCCTCAATGCATGTGGGTCAAATCGGAAATGTTACTGGCAATTGATATCGTATCTTGGAGCTAGAATGTTACTAGAGCCAAGTCTACAGGTCCTCGGTGGTATTGAGCCCATGTGAGCTTTTGCTGTCAAATTCCAAGATAGACCTTGTTTCTAATCTCCTTGGGAGTGCCTCCCTATCACCACCTCGTCTTAGTGGGAAACTGAATCTATGGCATAAGATTTTAGATGTTCTAACTTATTGCCATGCACCTCCCTGAAGTGGCGGGCCACCGGATAGGTTACATCCGAGTTCGTTATGGCCCTTAGGTGCTGAAGAATCCTCTAGTGGACCTGCAGTTTCATGCTCCTCACTTACTGCTGTCCACAAGAGCACTCCAGTATATAGATGGCATACTCCATCCTACATGTAATAGGTTTGTTAATTTTGGTGGGCTTGTCATTGAAGGGCGTGCAATAGGAAGTTTTGCTGGTGCCAAACTTGCATGTCCTGCAGGTGGAACATCAAACAAAACCTTTGCAACCTGACAACCAACTGGACCCTGATCTTATTTCTGGGCTACTGCTAACCAGGTAGTCACTAGTGGTTGGGGCCTTCCTGAATGTTATTGTGGGTGTCTGCAGAAGGTTGTGTCCCACCACAGGATTGCTCAGCACTAAGTGCCAGTTTCTTTTTATGATCCTACTAAGACCATCTATTTGCTTCTTATATGTTAAGATCAGTCTAGGATTGTTACTTTCTGGGCTTGCGAATCTGCTTCACTGTGAGATGGTTTAAATAGAAGGTCATTTCTGGCTAAGTCCCTGGTACGTTGTATAGCCTTGTTGACAGTAAGCTCAGAGTAGCCTCTCAATAAAAAGCGTGTTTTGCTTTCTTCCTGGGCCTCAATCAAGTCACTCTCACTACCACAGATTCTACATATTCTAAGCACTTCCCCATAGGGGATGCTACATTAGGTGTGCCTGGGGTGGAAACTTGTAGAGTGGAGTATTGTATTTCCTACGGTTGGTTTACGGTGTAGTTTAGTTTGTAAACGACTCTGGCCAACATAAACTTCAACATCCAGAAAGCACACCGAGCTCTCACTTATCTTGCATGTAAAGTGCAGATTCAAGTCATTGTTATTTATGTTAGTGACAAACTCTACTGCACTTTGTCTGCTTCCCCGCCAGATCACAAGCAGGGTGTCAATGTAACGCATCCACTTTATCACGTGGTCTGCTAGGGTGTCTGCATATTTCGTGTTTAATATCATCTCCTCCCACCACCCCATGTGGAGGCAAGCATAGCTGGGTGAAAAGCTTGTGCCCATTGCTACCCCTCTGGTTTGTTGGTAGACTTGCTGTTGGAACAAAAATAAATTATTTTCCAAGCAAAATTGTATCAAACTGATGAGCATTTTGTTGGTCTGGTGTCTAGAAAATGTTCCACAGCCCTAATACTGTCCTTATGATGAATTGATGTATACAGGTTAGAAACGTCCAATGTCATTCAGCAGGAAATCATCTTACCATTTGAAATTGTAGACTTGTTTTAAAAAGCCTGTAGTATCCTGTATAAAGGATGGTAGGCCTTTCACTTGGTTTTGCAGGAAGAAGTCGATGTAAACAGACATTCTCAAGCAGACTTTGTTTCGCGGAAATTATTGGCCTTCCCGGGGGCTAAGTGATGTCTTTATGTACCTTCAGATTAAAATAAATAACGGGCATGATGGGATAGTAATTTTTCAGAAAGCGATATTCCTCCTGGTTGATTAGTCCTGCGCTTTTCCAGGCCAGGAGTTTAGAAAACAGTTCATTTTGGGTGACTTGTTTGTTGCTCAACTTGTAGCAATTGCGGTCAATAAGTTGTGACATGGTTTCCTCCAGCTATTGTTTCTTGGTCCATATTACCACGTTGCCACCTTTGTCTGAATTTTGGATGACTGCTGAGTCATTGTACCGTAATTTTTTAATCAATTGGTGATATTTGTACTGGCTTGCCTTTCGTTTCCTATTGTCTGATTGTATTTTGTAGTTTTGATTTTTTTTTACATCAGCCGTTATTATTTCATTGAATGTGTCGATGGAGTCTCTGGGTATGATAGGTACCAATTTGGATTTGGGTTTGAATCCCATGCTCAGGGTAGTGTTGATATTTATTCCTTGTTGCTACATGATAGATTGGGTGGACTCTGGTTGTGTGGGACTGGGTTCGTGATTTTGTAGGGCTTGTAAGTCCCCAAGCAAGCTTACATCAGATGCTGTCAATGAAGTGACATAGTTTGTTGTAGCCTCTCCTGACGTTTGTGTTGTTGTTCTGCTTTGTTTTAGCTCGTGGAACTTCTTTAATCTTAATTTTCTGATGAATTTATAGATATCAGCCCTCGTTTGGGGATAGTCAAAATTGCTTTCTGCTAAAAGTTGTTATTCCGCATGATCCATATATATATATGGTACCTACTGGCGGTTGCCAGGAGGTATTTATAGTTAGGACCTAGTTCCCACTCAAACATTAATACGGGAAGAGGGCATTAACCCTACAGCATCCAGTAAAAGCCCCTTGAAGCCGCCTTCCACATTCATGCCCATGATGCCACAGGATGCAGTGGACATTTTCCACTTTTGGGTAAAAAACTCAATCCTCGAATGTGGGCTCAACCTAATAGATTCAAATTTCGAGATGAACAATATTTAAATCTCATGACCAAATTACGTACAAATTCCACAGTGGTCCTAAACAGATCTGACAAGTGAGGCTACATAGTTCTGTGGCGCAAAAATGAATACAAACAGGATGCCAGCAGACATCTAAATGATCCTGTGTGTTACAGAAACTCCAACATGCAACAGGTCAAGGCCATGACTAAGAAGTTCAAGGAGGAACTGATGAGCTCGAAAAGATAAGGCTTAATATCGAAGGATGATTTTCTATTTCTGCACAATGATTTTCCAGTTATGCCAATATTATATTTTATTCCCAAAATACATAAAAGTATGGACCCAGTTCTCAGGTCGGCTTATTTTTTCATCTAGAAAGAGCCTATTCGAAAACCCCTCAAGCTATGTGGATTATTTTCTACAAGAATTTGTTGTGGGCGTTCTTTCCCACATCCGTGACACCAGTGACTTTCTGAAAAAACCTTTGAACCAGCCTTGGTCAAATGAGTACATTTTAATAGCCATGGACATTGCCTCCCTTTATTCTAGCATCGAGCACAAAGATGGTTTGAGGGCGGTGGAACACTATTTCAATAACAGACCTTTGTAGCTTTTTAGTCATAACAAAATGCTGTTGAAAATGATTAATTGGTAATGGCACAATAAAAAGTTTGCTTTGAACAATAAAATATTTCAGCAGCTCAGGGGTTTTGCCATGGTGGCTTGTTTCTCCCCCAGTTATGCATGTTTGCATGTTGGCTGGTGGAGGGAGTGAGTCCTCATGGAGGAACACCGCTCTGATTTGGAAACTCATGTTGTCAAATGGTGGCGATATATAGATGACGTGTTCGTCATTTGGAGGGGAACGCAAACACAAGCACAAGAATTTGTTGCAAGAGCCAATGTCAACACGTTAAATCTTGAATTCATTGCCCAGATAGACAAATTTGCAGCAAATTTTCTTGATGTATGTGTTTATGTTGACAATGCCAAAATTGAGCCATATCTTTTTCACAAGCCCATAGCGGAGAATTCTATTTTACATGCCTCCAGTTTTCATCCTAAGCACCTTATCAACAGCATCCCATAAGGGGAATTTTTAAGAATTCGCAGAGTATGCAGTTCAGAAAAAGATCTCTTACAATATCAACAAGAGGCTAAAAATAGATTCCTCTACATGGGCTATGACAACAGAACCTTAGAACGAGCCATGACAAAAGCCAACATGACAACCAGACAAGAAATGCTGAGCCATATGAACAATTTAGGTACCTCTGAATGTAGTGTTGCAACTAGTGCGAACAAGACCGCTGCCAGTGCAAGACTTATCATAGCATACAGTAGACAGGCCAGGAACATTAGAGCCATCATTAACCAACAATGGCCTATAGTCCTTACTGATGCAAACTTAATCCAATCTTTACCGGATAAACCTACTTTTACCTTTCGTAGAGCACCCTCTATGTGAAGTGTGCTTGTCAAAAATAGCCCGGAGTTTGACATTAAAACTAGTTGGTTGTATCTCAAACATGCCTTTTAGAAATGCAGTACATGTCGAGCTTGTAAATTTGAGGTCAACACTTTTTCTTATACCACTGTATTTAGTTCCAAACCTAAAGGTCTAAGAAGACATTATACATGCAGAAACTAATATACTTTTAACTTCTCCAATGTACCTGCGGCCTAGGTTATGTAGGCCTCACTTAACTGCAGGTAAATGTCAGGATTCTGCAACATTTGAGAGCCATTGTTAATTCTGACTCCTCTTAACCGGTGGCTAGACATTTTAAAGACACACACAACAACAATCTCAACTGTATCCAATATTTCGTAATAGGGGCAGTGCATGCACACAAAAGAGGTGGCAATCGAGAGAAAGCATTAGAGTCCAAATTCATTTTGGAACTCGACATCAAGTCACCTAATGGTCCAATACCAGTGAAGACTTACAAAATGTTTTGCAATATTTGTAATTTTTTGTCATTTCCTGATAAACATTCATATTATTATCTGAACTCTCATGGTTTAGGGCCCATAGCTTTACAGTTTTTACAGTATATCAATTATCATCTACGTAGGCGAGCTCTATATATATTTGGAGGCTCCAGCCACCAATGAAATGAATATTTAACGATCTGGCTCTGGTCCAAGGCCATTATGAAATAAATACATTTTGATACTTTTGGTCATTGCATTTAAATCAACTACTCTAAAGCTATTTCTCTCTATTAGTTTTAATATATATCACTTAGCACTTTAGATGGGTAGGCACTTTGGCACCACAGCACTTTATCCAGCGTATTAGTACGTTTACATGGAAACCTGCATGGATTATCATTATGTAGTTCTATACTTGTGTGTATTCACAGTATACAAAGCTTTTTGATCTTTGCACTTTGCAATTAAAATCAGCATGTACTATCGATTTAAAGTATTATACTTGTTTTCTCCTATTATGAGATGCCTTTGGGTCAGTGTACTTTGCACTTTAATATGCTTCTTTTTTAGAAATGTTTGTGAAATTATTGTGATTGTGATTGCACGGCAGCACTTTATTTCGAACTCCCCTACCTTCTAATTTGAATGAACTATCAATATTGTTCTTTTAATTTACCTCTGTTTTTAGATTTATGCATAGGTATCAATGTATTAGTACAGTGAAAGTCCAACAGAGTTTTAGAGGATATTTTATACACTTGTAGACATGTTTTAATATTAGGTCTTTTATTTAATGAATGATGGCATTTGGGAGTGGCATTTGGAAGTTTCTCAATACACTGAGATAACTATGGTAGAGTTCGCTGGGGCATGAATGGGGAGCTCACGGAACCGATCCCAATAGATAGAGGAGTGAAACAGGGATGTATACTTGCCCCCACCCTGTTCTCGCTCTACATTAATGATGTGGTGGACCACTTACAAAAAACTGAAAATGGCCCCCAGAAGTTGAATGGGAATTTGGTATCAGGGTTACTATTCACAGATGATACCATTCTCATCTCGCAGACACCCAGGGGCTTACAAATCTTAATGGACAATTTTAATAGATACTGCAATGCAACAGGCCTAGAAATAAATGCAGGTAAAACTAAGTATATGGCCATAAATTAGGGTTTTAGAAATAATTTTAAGATGAACAACGAAAAATTAGAAAACGCCCCAAATTTTACTTACTTGTGTATATTACTTGATTCTAAGCTATCATGGAAACAGCAGGTACACCACCTAGCATTACGGCTTGCCCAGGGGTCAGGGGCTGGCCTCAAAAAGTATAGCTTATCCTCAAGCAAACCCTTGACACCAGCCCTAGAGCTATATAAATGCAAGGTGCAGGCAGCATCATTGTATGGATCAGAACTCTGGGGTATTGGTGACACTAAACAACTAACTAACGGGGAAAACAAATTTGTGAGGAGACGAATGTGGCAACCATCATCGAAAACTATCATCCCAATGTTTCATGATCTAAACATGAAGTGCATAGGGCAAATTGCCACACTGCGACCGTTGCTTTATTGGATGCGATTGTGGATAATATCAGAATTAGCTGAATATAGAGATGATTTAAGAGAACTCCTAGCCATTGATATATGTCTCACTTTCCCTTGGTTAAGATTTGTCAAGAAATGGCTTATAGAATTAGGCCTCAGTTCATACTGGACCGAACCGCATAGTCTAACATCAAGTTGCAAAAATGTATTGAAGAGAACTTATTGGTCATACATCCTGAATGTACTCCACCGTGACCCAAAATTGGGAAGGCTAACAACTCAAATTCTTACTATAAAACCGAACCCAACCATCTAAGAATTCCTTGATAATGTACAACCACATCTAGCAAGAACTCTGTATTTGAAATTAAGGTATGACACTTTGCAGATCAGGAGTTGTACATAAAAATTGGGGAACAAAGGGAAACCGCACCTTCACTTTATGCACTACATGCACTTTAAGGTCTAGCGAAAACACAGCACATATCCCATTCTTCTACCCAGCATATGCCTGGCCAAGGAGGAAATGGATACATCCGCTGTGCAACACACTGGGATTCAGGAAGCACCAAGATGCATTGAGGGTGCTGACAGCTAGCATTGCTATGAAACTTTCTATGTCCTTTGGCCAAAATAAAGTATTCAGACTAATTTTCTCAGACATTAATATACCTTGTTTCTGAATTCCATATATATTTTGAGAATTCACTGTTTGGCACATCTGTTTGGCAGCAATCAATTTTAGCATATATTTTTCAAAGGTTTCAATGGCATCATTTATAAATGTTTTAAAAGTCCACATGTGAATATTTGTTTATTTTGCATAGTATCTGTTACGTTCATTAAGTGGTCCAATGCAGTCTTTTGTCAGTGACTATCACAGGGTGGTGAGTCAGTTATCACGTAGTTTTTGTGTTTATAAATCGGAAATTGTCGTAGTGCGATCATGTGAACAAGGCCACTGGGCGTGGTCGAAACGCGCAATGGACAGCACTTGCAATGTAATAAACAAGTAATTCTGCACCGCATTATATCAGAGTCTGTGCTCGCTTCTGTTAAGGACTCTTTTGCTGCACCAAGGGATTTTTTCTCACATATATATATATATATATATATATATATATATATATATATATATATATATATATATATATATATATATATATATATATATATATATATATATATATATATATTTCACCAAAAAGAAGAGATACTCGCACTCCAGGAGGATAATTCAAAAGTTATTTTACTTCAAATATTACAAAAACAGCTTAAGCACCATCAGGTTCCCTTAGCTAACCAACGCGTTTCGACCACTCTGGTCTTGATCACGGTTAGTTGTGTACTACAAGTGATGTCTTTATATATCCAATTACCCATGTGGCCATTGAAGTGCATCATGGGATATGTAGTTTACATTGTGAAGAAGTGATTAATATATACAGTGTAATGTGTCACAATATTATACAGTTTTGAAGGAAGAATCTGATCATTTAATTTGTATAGAGTATATATATAATTTTTTATATATTTCTGTATATACATTTGGCAGTTTATTTGTAACTGGCATGCTGTGAATAAAAGGAACTGAGAAATACATTTTGGCAAAGCAGCTTTTCTTCCGTGAGTGCGCGAGGGTGTCCTGAAAGGGAAATTGAAGATGAATATATATATATATATATATATATATATATATATATATATATATATATATATATATATATATATATATATATATATATATATATATATATATATATATATATATATATATATATTCATCTTCAATTTCCCTTTCAGGACACCCTCGCGCACTCACGGAACAAAAGCTGCTTTGCCAAAATGTATTTCTCAGTTCCTTTTATTCACAGCATGCCAGTTACAAATAAAGACTCTACGCGTTTCAGTCTCTACGGAGACCTTGTTCACGAGACTAGCAGTAACTCAAAGGCTGAGGGATTTTTAAACTCACATCTAAAAAAATAGTGACATCACTTCCTTAAAGGTGCAGCTAAGCATTCTGGTAGCTGTAGTGTGTAACCTAAGATGTTAATCAAATAACGTTAACTTTATCAGTTGAAATCATGATAGACAATTACATAAATCATATCAGTTGCACTATGATATTCACAAAATAATTTCTCGGACCCACCATTGATGTAAGGTATTAATTTGCAAGTTTTCTTCTCATTCAACAACTAGTTATCAATTAAACTGTGGAACTAACGGGGCTACCGTTTTCTCATCCAACAGTAATTCATTATATGAACTAGAAAAGTAAAACTTTTGATGTTGACATTTTAAATCTGACACAGCCAATAAATTAAGAAGTGTATGGAGCCCTTCGGTGGGCTTATGTGCTTCAGAGGGTCCCCTAGATCTTAATGTGTAATTCACTCATTGTTTTAGTGCACTATATTGGATGGATTACATGATTTGCCAACAGAAAGATTGATACCACAATGAGCTGCCACCATGTTCACCCGTGACTCTACAAAACCATTAAGTTCAAAACAAATTAATCATTTGTGAAAACCTTATATGCTGGAGATAAATAGTACTGTCCTTATATATATAGGACCTCATTTTTTTGTGTGTATATACAGTTTATAAGCAGTTCACAGATGGTAATGGAGTTCTTCGTCTTGATTTAATCCATGTGGGGTCAGAGTTCTGAAGTTCAAAATGTGCTTAGACTCTTTTTGCCTGAGAATTTTCTCTCGATCTCCTCCTATCGGATGTATTCCCACGGCTTCTACCGCATAAAATTTGAGATCTTTCCATTTTCCATTGTGCTTCCGTTCCATGTGTTTGGCCACGGCATTACTTCTATCGGTGTTAATTGTAGCCCATACATGTTCCAAAATGCGTTGCTTTAGTTTGCACTTGGTGCTTCCTACATATTTCAAAGAACAGGGGCATTCGATGATATATATGACAAATTGACTTTTACAATTGATCAATTGTTGAATCTTCCACATACGTTTATTAGCCATCATCACTTCTTTCATATTCTGGGCAATAGCACAAACCTAGCAACACGTACATTTAAAGAAACCCTTAGGTTTGAGCCAAGTTTCTTGTTTCTTTTGATCTTTGAAATGGCTGTGAACCAATTGATCCCTTAGAATTTTTGTTCGTCTATACGTGATGTTGGGATGGTCGCCCACTATGCTGGAGGTTGTTGGATCCATACATAGGAGGTGCCAATTCCTACGTAATATTTTCATCAATTGTAGATTTTCTGTAGAGTGGGTCGTTATGAATCTTATTTGGTTATCCTCCTTTATTTCAATTTGTTTGTCTTTTAGTAGATCTGTTCTCTTGATGGCCACTGTGCGTTCCAAGGAAGCCTGAATGGTTTTAGAGCTGTAGTTTCTTTTTTTAAATCTTGTTATAGCTTGGTTACGATGTTTTAACCATTCCTCTTCACTGGAGCATATCCTTTTGATCCTGAGAAATTCCCCATAGGGGATATTTTTTTATCAAACTTTTTTGGTGAAAGGACTCAGCATGTGGAACTGCATTTGTCGCAGTCACTTTGCGGTGTAAAGTTGTGTGCACTGTGTTGTCCATAATATAGATTTCAGTGTCCAGAAACACCACTCTTTCATTGCTAATTTTGTACGTGAATTTCAGATTGAATTCAGAATTATTCAATACCTCAAAATATTCAGCGTATTCTTTATCTGTTCCTTCCCAGATTATCAACAAATCGTCTATATATCTAAACCAAGCTATGGTTTTGTTTACATAGACATCCTTTTCATTTCTTCAAGCCCAGGTCTTTTCCCATAGGCCCATGGTAAGGCAAGCATACGATGGACTAAATGAAATAAATAAGTGGTGGGAAGTGGCATCTTTAAAGAAATACTTGGAAGTTAAAAGAGTACCACGCGGGCTTCGTATTGGCCTGATGCCAAACCATTCTGACACAAGCAACGAATTACTTAATGAATGGGGGGAACACATCCTAAAATCCTCACTGGGGTTAATGGAAATTCTAGTGAAATACATCCAAATAGCCCTGGAGAAAACCACTACACAACTAAGAGAAATGGAAAAAGAGTTGGCAACTGTGGAAATGAATCCTGACTCAGTGAAATTTAAAGAGGAATTGGAACACTATATAGAAAAGTATGAGGAAACTGTACGAGTGAGGAAACAGTCCAAGTTCCAGCGGGACAAAGAGGACTATTCAGAAGGCCGTATCTTTACATATGCAAGGAAATATGACCGTTTTAAACATCAAGACAAATTAGATACAGCAACAAATACCAGCAGTCTATCCTCGTTGACATCGACGGTGTGAGCGATTTGGAAGGGGATCAAAGTGATGCAAGATCAAAATGCTCTTTTTTAGGAGAAATGAGGTTGGCATTACAACAAAAGAACTGGGAGAAGAGCATGGGGGCACCACAAACAAACAGCCGAGGAAGGGGAAGGGGGCGTGGAAATGCCCGCAGAAATCCACAAGAAGAGGCAAGCGGCGACACAAATCAAGATTCCGGCACAACTCGAGTGGGAACGATGACGAGAAGCATGCGACAAAAATGGAATTAGTAAATCTGGAAGACAGTATCGCAAATGAATCTCAGGAGCTACAAGTAATCATCCTCTCAAAAAAGACTCTCACGGAAACGGAATTGAAACTTCTCCGACGTGGCTTAAATTTTTGCCCTACCACTGGCATTGACCTAGCAGAAACCCGAATAGATTTATACAAATTTATTCGAAAAATCAAATTAGCAAAGTTATTTGCAGAAAATCCCAAAATGGCCAAATATCGCAAAATTACTGCAACACCGGAAATGGAACTGCTGGCACAAGATGCAGAACACTTTGTTACTCTTATGGAATTGGATAAAAATCCAGAACATGAGGCAGGTGAATTAAGATCTTACTGCAATCAGTTGGGAGCTGGATGCAGTTATAAGAAGTCACAATCAAAATTCTATCCACAATTGCCACAAGGGAATAAAATTGATCTATTCCACGAGTGTGTTATAAAAGATCTTTACCAACTAAATCACTCAAAGAAACAAGACAATCTCTCACATGATGAGCGCAATGCATTGTTTGAATTAAAAAACAATGACTCAATTGAAATAAGAATGGCAGACAAGGGAGGAAACGTCATCATCCTGGAAAAGGAGGCTTACATCAAAGAAGCATATCTACAACTGAGAAATAAAGAATATTATGAGAAATTAACAACAAACCGCACGAAAAAATGGAAGGAGGAACTAGATATCAAACTGGATGCATGGTGCAAACAAAATTTACTGGATGAGGATGAAGTAAAATACCTCAAAATGGAACATCCGAAAATGGCTACTATATACTTTCTCCCAAAAATACATAAATATCCAACACAGCCCCCGGGAAGGCCTATAATCTCAGCAAAAGGGGCCCTACTTGAACCTATGGCCAATTTTCTAGATGTATTTTTACTACCATATGTCAAAAACTTGACTTCTTATCTACAAGACACAGGTGACCTGTTGAGACACCTACAGGATACCCCATGGCAAGCTACATACAAGTTAATAACAATGGACATCATATCGCTGTATTCCAACATCCAGAATGATATTGGATTGAAAGCATGCAAATATTTTCTGGCAGAAAGAAATATCAAATTTTCGGATCATAACAGGATGCTATTGCAAATGATACAGTTGTGCCTTGAGCAAAATACATTCATGTTTGGCGAGGAGATCTTCCGCCAAATTAAAGGCACGGCAATGGGATTTTCATTTAGTCCATCGTATGCTTGCCTTACCATGGGCCTATGGGAAAAGACCTGGGCTTGAAGAAATGAAAATGATGTCTATGTAAACAAAACCATAGCTTGGTTTAGATATATAGACGATTTGTTGATAATCTGGGAAGGAACAGATAAAGAATACGCTGAATATTTTGAGGTATTGAATAATTCTGAATTCAATCTGAAAGTCACGTACAAAATTAGCAATGAAAGAGTGGTGTTTCTGGACACTGAAATCTATATTATGGACAACACAGTGCACACAACTTTACACCGCAAAGTGACTGCGACAAATGCAGTTCTACATGCTGAGTCCTTTCACCTAAAAAGTTTGATAAAAAATATCCCCTATGGGGAATTTCTCAGGATCAAAAGGATATGCTCCAGTGAAGAGGAATGGTTAAAACATCGTAACCAAGCTATAACAAGATTTAAAAAAAGAAACTACAGCTCTAAAACCATTCAGGCTTCCTTGGAACGCACAGTGGCCATCAAGAGAACAGATCTACTAAAAGACAAACAAATTGAAATAAAGGAGGATAACCAAATAAGGTTCATAACGACCCACTCTACAGAAAATCTACAATTGATGAAAATATTACGTAGGAATTGGCACATCCTATGTATGGATCCAACAACCTCCAGCATAGTGGGCGACCATCCCAACATCACGTATAGACGGACAAAAAATCTACGGGATCAATTGGTTCACAGTCATTTCAAATATCAAAAGAAACAAGAAACTTGGCTCAAACCTAAGGGTTTCTTTAAATGTACGTGTTGCAAGGTTTGTGCTATTGCCCAGAATATGAAAGAAGTGATGATGGCTAATAAACGTATGTGGAAGATTCAACAATTGATCAATTGTAAAAGTCAATTTGTCATATATATCATTGAATGCCCCTGTTCTTTGAAATATGTAGGAAGCACCAAGTGCGAACTAAAGAAACGCATTTTGGAACATGTACGGGCTACAATTAACACCGACAGAAGTAATGCCGTGGCCAAACACATGGAACGGAAGCACAATGGAAAATGGAAAGATCTCAAATTTTATGCGGTAGAAGCCGTGGGAATACATCCGAGAGGAGGAGATCGAGAGAAAATTCTCAGGCAAAAAGAGTCTAAGCACATTTTGAACTTCAGAACTCTGACCCCACATGGATTAAATCAAGACGGAGAACTCCATTACCATCTGTGAACTGCTTATAAACTGTATATACACACAAAAAAATGAGGTCTTATATATATAAGGACAGTACTATTTATCTCCCGCATATAAGGTTTTCACAAATGATTAATTTGTTTTGAACTTAATGGTTTTGTAGAGTCACGGGTGAACATGGTGGCAGCTCATTGTGGTATCAATCTTTCTGTTGGCAAATCATGTAATCCATCGAATATAGTGCACTAAAACAATGAGTGAATTACACATTAAGATCTAGGGGACCCTCTGAAGCACATAAGCCCACCGGAGGGCTCCATACACTTCTTAATTTATTGGCTGTGTCAGATTTAAAATGTCAACATCAAAAGTTTTACTTTTCTAGTTCATATAATGAATTACTGTGGGATGAGAAAACGGTAGCCCCGTTAGTTCCACAGTTTAATTGATAACTAGTTGTTGAATGAGAAGAAAAGTTGCAAATTAATACCTTATTACATCAATGGTGGGTCCAAGAAATTATTTTGTGAATATCATAGTGCAACTGATATGATTTATGTAATTGTCTATCATGATTTCAACTGATAAAGTTAACGTTATTTGATTAACATCTTAGGTTACACACTACAGCTACCAGAATGCTTAGCTGCACCTTTAAGGAAGTGATGTCACTATTTTTTTAGATGTGAGTGTAAAAATCCCTCAGCCTTTGAGTTACTGCTAGTCTCGTGAACAAGGTCTCCGTAGAGACTGAAACGCGTAGAGTCTTTATTTGTAACTGGCATGCTGTGAATAAAGGAACTGAGAAATACATTTTGGCAAAGCAGCTTCTCTTCCGTGAGTGCGCGAGGGTGTCCTGAAAGGGAAAACGAAGATGAATAAATAACGGCTTGACCCTGCCGTACCTCGAACGCACCGCCTAAGATCGCCCACGATTCCTGAAGTGGGTCGTTTTGTGGAAATATATATATATATATATATATATATATATATATATATACATTCACTGAGAGAACCATAGGTTTTAGGGGCGTTATAGTTAGCTGGACATTTCCCTCGTACAAAACCCTAGAAATTCCCCCATTATAGTTAGTTCAGCTAACTATAACTCGCGCCCCCGCAATGCACTGCTGATGACGTCACATATTACATCACTCATGACATGGTCAGTGACATCACTGATGACATCACTGATGACATCCCAAATGGCATCAATGATGACATCACTGATGACATCATCCATGTGATAAATTAGTGCATCTTCTCACACCCTTTGATATACTCAATCAAAATTTCAGATGTCCATTCTCAAAACCATAGATACTCCAATACCAATAACTACATACCCACTCATTGACTCTTAGATCTACACACACATCCACTCACTCACCTATACAGTCTCTCATACTTACAGTCACTCAGTACAGGACTATCATATGCATTTATACACCTACATAGACACTCACACACCAACGATCATCCATAGAGATACTCTCACACCTAGTCAGTCATGCAAATAATCAATCACACTCCAATTTACTCACCTATGCAGTAATACACACACACAAGTTCACTTACTCATAAAAATAGTACCACATTCTTACGGTCTTATACAATCACTGATACAAGCACACACTCATCCATACAGCCACTCTCACAATCACACACTCTCACATATACCCACTTATATACTCTTACACACATATATACTGCCTTTCACATATGTAGTTAGTCACACATGTACCACTGAGATATACATTCAATCACTAACACACCCATACATACACTCACCCAACCATACAGTCCATCACAGATGCACTCTTAAAACCATGCACCCATAGAATCACCCACTCACACATGTATGCACAGAGTCACACACACCCCACCCACACAAACACTCAGGCACCCATACAGATACTCAGACAACCAATCAATAACCCATAGAGACACTCATATAGCTATTCACAAAACCATGCAGCCGCTTATACACCAACAGACAGACAGATACAGACATTCACACAGTTTACTCACTAGTCTGCAGTAAGATACGTTTAATGACTCACTTATAGAGTCAGTCACGCGCCTACTAAATCATCCATTCACACACTTATACACCCACTCATTCTTCCATAGGTTTTTCCCTATATATATATTAAACACATTTAAAATTTACAGAAACACACACTCACTGGATGACGTCATCAGTGATGTCATCAGTGATTCCATTTGAGATGTCATCAGTGATGTCATCAGTGATGTCACTGACCATGTCATGAGTGATGTAATATGTGACGTCATCAGCAGTGCATTGCGGGGGCGCGAGATATAGTTAGCTGAACTAACTATAACGGGGGAATTTCTAGGGTTTTGTACGAGGGAAATGTCGAGCTAACTATAACGCCTCAAAAACCTATGGTTTTTTCAGTGAATTTCTAAGGTTTTTTAAATGCCAATACCTAACTATAACGCCCCTGAAACCTATAGTTTTTTCAGTGAATTTCAAAAGTTTTTTAAATGCCAATTCCTATCTTTAACTTATCTCTAAAGATATCATGTTTAATGATTTTCATTGGATTTCTATATTTTTCAATTTCAGTGAGTCAATTTCATTAATTATGTTTTTTTGAAATACTATTTTATCACCATTTTTGTTACTTATTTTTTGAATTAATTCTTTCAAAAATTAAAAAATATCATTTGTTTTTATTGGGTTTTTAAAAAAATATTTTTTTATATTTTTAAAACTATTTTTAAACTATATTTTCAAAGCTTTATGTTTTATTTATTTTTTCCATTTTTTGGGGATTCGCGCACCCTATGCGCACCGTTCTCGATCCCTATGCAAAAGCATTCGCGCACGGTATGCGTTGGGTACATGTTTGCAATGCGACCGGTACGCAACTCCAAGCCTATAAGCGACACGTACGATGTACGTAACGTGATGCGTGCGCGCTTCCGCGATGCGTCATATGCGTGTATGACACGATGGGTGCGCGGATCCGGCTAAATATTTAACATTTAAAAAAACATATATATATGTAGTTCATGTGAATATTATTTGAACACAAACTGTAAACTACGCATGAAAGTAATATATTTTTACATCTAATCCTATATTCCTTTTAAATTCAATTTCGCGGATACGCTCTGGGTGCGTGCTGCGTAAGCGCACGGTGCGCGGATCCCATGTGACCTGCAAAAAAAGAGATTTGATTGGTTCATTACACTTCCTATTCTAACTATTGAAAGACCCCACCCATTTCAATCATTTTTCTTTGAGCTTCTTTGGAGGAACATCTCACACCTTGGGACTAGAGAAACTTTTTGGGGAAGATTTCCACAGCTGCAATTTTTCTGAAGACAATGGCTTCTGCACAGCAGCCACCATCAGAATCAGACCATTCGTCCGTTGAGGAATTTGTTGTGCAACCTCCACGCACAGAAAGATACACCTCTGTGGTGTGGAAATTTTTTACCTTCCCAGAAGGACAAAATAAAACTAATTCAACTAAAGTGATATGTAAAATATGTCAAAGAGTGCTTTCCAGAGGAGATCCATCAAAAAAATACTCTTGTGGGACTGCGAGTATGTTAAAACACCTGAAGACTCTGCATCCCGTGAACCTGGCCAAGCAGGAATGCAGAAGACTCCGACACCAGCTTCAGCCAGCAGTGGCAAGCACTTCTGCAGCATCACCATTGAGCACTCACCCGGACATACGTCCAGAATTTGGAAAACTAAAAATTAGTTGCATTAAATGCAACAAACTACTATGTTACGGCGAGCAGTCAATTGAACTAATCTGCCGAGCGCAAAACCACAAGTGCTAAACTTGTGTTTATTTTATTTTTTTGCAGAAGTTGACTGTTTTGTTCCTCCTGTTGTCTTTTTTTCCTTTTGGAAAAAACAAAAAAATAACAAAATAGTTCCAAAAAGTACAAAAAAATTAAAAAAGAAGAAAAAAAAAGTTCTTCTAAGAACTAACTTTACTGGTTAAAAAAAAGAGCTATATTTGTTTGTTTGTCTGTGAAAGTTTAGATGAATGGATGTGTAGTACGTAATTGACTGAACAAATGCATTAGTAGAGTATGGTGAATGTATGAGTGCAGAACTATGAGGAAGTGCTGCAGCATCACACAGTAACCTCTTTAACTACAGTAAGCTGTGGTACTTCCGAAGCACAGAGATGCAACATTTTTACATAAATATGTTGCAAATCTATGCTTCTCTCTGCACGGCCGCTTAAAGTGCAGCCATGTGGTGACACAGGCACCCTTGCACCATAGTGCAAGGATATTTGTGTCATGTGCTGTTTGTTTTTGTGCAGGAAGACACACCTTCCTGCACAAAAACAATCAGTAAAGGCATTTTTCTCCTTCAATGTATGCTGAGCATTTTAGCATGCATTGAAGATGTAAAAATGTGGAGAAATGAAAACAATTCTCCTTGTTGTGCTTTCCTACGCCAATTTTAGAATGGTGCAACATTCACATACAAATCGAAATTTATGATTTCTGACAAATCTAGACATGTGTCTTGTTCTATGAGTATTCAGTGCAATCATGCACAACAACACTTATAGAACACCCTTTCAACGCAAACTGGTGTGCATAATGAGGTTGTATTTACATGGAGTATAAAAAGTGCACAGAGTGCCTTTTCCTCTCTTTGTAAATATGAAAGAGTGTCTTGCGCAATAACTATGTTACAAAAAGTGACATATTTCCAGTTTAAAAATTCCTTGCGAATGATAGAAGGTAAGCACAGAGTTTTGTCTGCAAAGATGTTCAAAGAAGAATGATTGAAATAATTGCGGTCCTTCAATAGCTACAATGGGAAATATTATGAACCCCTCAAATCTCTTTTTTTGCAGGTCACATGATATCTGATTATGGACAGATTTCAAAACTACATAGGTATAAACAGAGTGTTTTTGGAAACGTGTTTCAACTTTGTAGCTTCTTGCAGACCTCCTCATTCTGCATATTGAGACTTAGTTAAACTTACCTTCACAGTAATAGCAATAAAAAAATGGTACACATTTTTTTCAGATTTTCATTTCAATCTAAATTCATATAAATTGCTTATTTTTAAATTTGGATCTGTGAAAGAAAAGGAAAAAAAAATTATAACATGTAATAATACATTTTTTACAACACAGCATAATTTCCACAAAGTAATTTGTTTGCCTTTTTTGCTGTTCTCAGAATACATTAAATTTCACTAAAAATAGTGATTTCAATTGTACTCATCACTTAACAGCGGGCAAAAAAAAATAAATCAAAAAGATTGTTAAAAAAACAACAACATGCTATTCTCAACAAAATACCACAAGATACAAATCACATATATATAAAATGCTTACAGCTAACAAAATTTTATAAGTTTAACTTACAAAAACGGTAAATGTTGTCGCTTTAAAATGATGAATTTTTGGAGGACGCACCACGCCCACAACATTTTCCTTCAGTGGTGTGGAAATTTTTTACTTTTCCCGAGGGGAAAACAAAGATCAATGCCACCATGGTCACGTGCAAGATTTGCAAAAGAGTTCTGTTGCAAGGGGATCCTAACAAGAAATACTCGTATGGCACGGCAAATATGATGAAACACTGAAGGACCCTTCATCCAAACAATCTTGCACGAGAAGAGTGCAAACGGATGAGAAACACTCCTGTTCTGTATCTGTAAAAAAGAGTCACAAATAAATGTATATTAATAACTTTCAAATTTATACTATTCCATTACTGTACAAACACATTTTTTATCAAAACTGACTAAGAAACTATAGCCCTGAACCACAAGTGTGACGATGGTTAAAACACTACATGCATAGTGCATACTACTTTGAAGCAGTTCATGCCCTAAAGCCTACGTCACTAAAAGACTACATGCTAATTGACTGAATGATTACAGTACTATAAGGAGACACACTGGGTGAGTGACAGGGTGTTTGCTAGAAGTGTATGAATACTGACTGGGGAATTGAAGGTGTGAAAGACAACTGTGTAGGTGGTTAGAGGCCTGCATGCATAGTGAATAGGCATTTGAAGCAGTCTATGTGCTAAGGCCTGGCTCACTGCATGAGTACTTGGGAACTGACTGAATGATTAGAGGACAGCAAAGAGAGTGCCTGGGTGAATTTATAAGTGTTTGGCTTTTGACACAGTGAATGGATTAGTAATTGGTACTGAATGGGTCAAGAGAGGAGTGCAAAGGGAGTGACAGGATGTTTGCTAGACTGTATGGATACTGACTAGGGAATTGAAGATGTGAAAGACAAGGGTATCGTATGTTAATAGACTGCATGCATACTGCATAGACATTTGAAGCAGTCTATGTGGTAATGTATGGTTCACAACATGAGTACTTGGAAACTGACTAAATCATCAGACTACTGCTAGGACAGTGCCTGGGTAAAACTTTTAAATTTTCAGTTCTGACACAGTGAAGAGAATAGTACATGGTACTGCACTTTAGTGTCAAACCCTGACTCATTTTATCAATGCATAAGCAAAGAATAGCTTCTAAAGCTACTAAAACTTGACAACATGACCGATTTTAAAACAGTTATCTGTCAGCAAATACACCATGTTACCAAATGCTTCTATCACAATCCTTACCCAAATGTACACAGACTCACAGTGTGATTTTAGACAAGCAACACTATCCATAGCAGTTTACCAAAACTCATTCACTAGTCTAGAAGAGGTAAGGGTACTGCACACAATCCTCAAATTTAAGTACAGCACATTAGTGTCAAAGCATGACTCATTTAATCAACGCATAAGCAAAGACTGGCTTCTAATGCTACTAAAACTTGACAACATGACAGGTTTTAAAAGAGTTATCTGCCAGAAAATACACGATGTTACCAAATGCTTCTCTCACAGTGGTTCCCAAATGCACACAGACTCACAGTGTGATTCTAGACAACAACCACTATACCTAGGAGTTTACCAAAAATCATTCACTACTGTGGAAGTGATAAGGGATCTGCACACAATCTACATATTTCAGGACTGCACTATTGTGTCAAAGCCTGACTCATTTAATCAAAGCATCAGCAAAAACTGGCTTCTAATGCTACTAAAACTTGACAACAAGACAGGTTTTAAAACAATTATCTGTCAGAAAATACACGATGTTATCAAATGCTTCTCTCACAGTGGTTCCCAAATGCACACAGACTCACAGCGTGATTCTAGACAAGCAATTCTAGCCCTAGCAGCTTACCAAAACTCATTCATTACTGTGCAAGGGGTAAGGAGACTACACACAATCTACATATTAAAGTACAGCACATTAGTGTCAATGCATGAATCATTTTATCAATGCATAAGCAAAGACTGGCTTCTAATGCTACTAAAACTTGACAACATGACAGGTTTTAAAAAAGTTATCTGTCACCAAATACACAATGTTACCAAATGCTTCTCTCACAGTGGTTCCCAAATGCACACAGACTCACAGTGTAATTCTAGACAACAACCACTATACTTCACTACTGTGGAAGTGGTAAGGGAACCGCACACAATCTACATATTTCAGGACTGCACTTTTGTGTCAAAGCTTAACTCATTTAATCAACGCATAAGCAAAGACTGGCTTCTAATGCTACTAAAACTTGACAACATGACAGGTTTTTAAAAAGTTATCTGTCAGAAAATACACGATGTTACCAAATGCTTCTCTCACAGTGGTTCCCAAATGCACACTAACTCACAGTGTGATTCTAGACAACCACCACTATCCCTAGGAGTGTACCAAAACTCATTCACTACAGTGGAAGTCGTAAGGGAACTGCACACAATCTACATATTTCAGGACTGCACTTTTGTGTCAAAGCCTGACTCATTTAATCAAAGCATAAGCACAAACTGCCTTCTAATGCTACTAAAACTTGACAACAAGACAGGTTTTAAAACAGTTATCTGTCAGCAAATACACGATGTTACCACATACTTCTCTCACAGTGGTTCCCAAATGCACACATACTCACTGTGTGATTCTAGACAAACAACACTATCCCTTACACTATACCAAATCACATTTCTTCATCTAGAAGGAGTACTACATTTTAATATAGATACATAACTCATTTTACAAATTCATAAACAATGACTGGTTTCTAATTCTACCAAAATATAAAAACAGCACAGTTATCTGTCTGCAAACACATGAAAAACACAAATGCTTATCACCGAATGGTTTCTACATGCACACACACTGTCAATAAGATTGTAGAGAAAAAAGTACTCCCCACACTTTAGCAGGAGAAATACATTAGTCTGATTAAAATCAAAATAGTCTACATACATCCCCTCACAATTAAATAACTCACCTTTCAAGTTGTTTTGAAGATTAATAAGTATATCAGTCACACACCAGATTTTCTTTTCCAGAATCTCTGCACTGTGCACCTCTCAGCAAAAACAAAGAATGGAAAAGTTTCCCTTTCATTTTCCACACATATACATGTAAACATCAAATCACAATCCTTCACACATAAATTCAAAAGCAAACACACATTTCTATTGGTTAAACAATTCAACCCTTTCCAAATGAAATACATTTCACCCCTTCCCCCAATCTGCCTTCTGCCTGTTACCATAGAAACAGGTCATGGAACACTGCACTGAGCACACAGGTCACAAGTTCAGCACACAATGTTGCTAAACAAGACAGCAAGTGTGCTTGACTTTTCAACATATCAGCTTATCATATATAATGTTCCTTACAATCAGTTTTTGTTAACCAATAAGAATCATGTCTTTAAAAAACAGAAATATACACCCTACCTTTAAGTGTAGAAAGTTGTCATACAACCAAGGATTTATTGTCTTTTTTCCCAAAAAAAATTTCCCTTGGATCCACGCACCCAACGCGAGAGGATCTGTGCACCAAACGCGATAGGATGTGCGCACCATGCGCGCATTTCGCCGTTTTTGTTTTTTAAAAATGGGGGCTCCAGGGGACCCTTCTGGGACCCCCTAAGCACCTCTACAGGATCAGAGTATTTCCACTCTGCCCCCTTTATATTTTTTACACACTTATTACCCTTGCTTCTTCAGCCTCGCTTCCACCGAGGCAGAAAATGGCCGCCAATAGTTCCTGGTTTCGAATGTAGACAGACACTCGACAGCCAATTAGCATTCAGTGCGCGATAGGGAGGTGCACGCTCGGTTCGGGGAGGGTGCGCACACGGTGCGGGTAGGGTCCGCGGATCCTCCCCGGCCATAGATATATATGTACCTTTAACTCTAATTTTCTCAGGAACTACTAAACAGATTCACACCATTGATGCAAAAGGCATGAGTCTGAACTGAGGACTACCTCTTTGCCAAATTTGGTGTAATTCCGTTCAGCGGTTCGGGCTTTAGCTGCGACAACAGATCCTATGGGAAATTGCATGGGGAAAATGTGTTTTGGGACTCCCCTTTTTTCTCGTCCCCCGCTTGACGAATCACCACGAAACTTTCAGGGTAGGAGCGGAGCGGAGATGGCCAAAAGTTTGGAAAATTTAGCGAAGATTCGTCAACCGACGCCAGACTGATTGGTAATAGAATGTTGCGGATTTCCTATGGAAAATAGGTCCTAACTATAACTATCTACTGGCGACCGCCTGTAGATAATATATATATATATTATCTACTGGTGGTCGCCAGTAGGTAGTTATAAGTTAGGACCTATTATCCATAGGAAATCTGCAATATTCTATTTGGAATAACTTTGGCGCCGGTTGACGAATCTTCGCAAAATCTTCAAAACTGCTGGGGCACTCCGGTCCGCTCCTATCCTGAAAGTCTCGGGGTGATTTGTCAAGCGGGGGCCGAGAAAAAAGGGGGGTCCCAAAACATGTTTTCCCCATGCAATTTTCCATAGGAACTTTTAATCGCAGCTACAGCCCGAACTGCTGAACGGAATTACACCAAATTTGGCATAGAGGTAGCCCTTGGTAAATTGTGTAAATCCGTTCAGTAGTTGCTGAGAAAATCAAAAGTAAAATCACATATATATCTATGGCCTCGGGGGATCCGCGCACCCTATGCGCACCCAGCACGCACCCTCCCGATCACGAGCTGCATGCTAATTGACTGTCAACTGGTTGTCAACACTCCAAACCAGGAAGTGTTGGCAGCCATTTTGTGCCTCGGTAGAAGCGAGGCTCAAGAAATCAGTGGATCAAGTGTCCAAAGCGTATAAAGGGGGCAGGGTATAAATAACCTGACCCTCTAGACCTGCTTAGGGGGTCCCACAAGGACCCCCAGGGCCCAAAATGTTGCGCGGATCCTGCGTAAAAAAGAAAAATGCAGCACGGTCTCCCGCGCTGCTTTAATTATTAGCCCCCAGGGGCAAAAATATTATATATATATATTCACTGAAAAAACCATAGGTTTCAGGGCTGTTGTAGTTAGCTGGACATTTCACTTGTACAAAACCATTGAAATTCCTCCGTTATAGTTAGTTCTGCTAACTATAACTCGCGCGCCCGCAATCCACTGCTGATGATGTCACATATTACATCATTCATGAAATGGTCAGTGACATCACTGATGACATCTCAAATGCCATCACTGATGACTTCACTGATGACATCATCCAGTGAATGTGGTTTGGTTCGTTATTTAAATATGTATTATATATATAGCAATCTGCATTGAAGAATGAGTGGATTTATAAATATAAATATCAGGATGGAGGATTTAGTAGCAGTGTGATTGACTGTTTACTTGACTAATTTATAGTGTCTCACGAAATATATTGGATATTGACTAAACTGTGTGAATATCTGTATCACTTTGTCAGTTGTTGTGTAAACTGCTGCACCAGTTGGTTACTAGCTACGTGAAAGTCTATATTAGTTATTGATTAGTTAACTGAGTATTTGTATGGGAGAGTGAATGTGTGTGTGGTTCGGTGGGGGGTGTGTGACTGCCAAAAGATGTGTGAATACTTGATTCAGTAGGTATATGAGGTTAAAACTACATGTTATAACAGTTGTTTGGATGAGTGGATATCTTTATGGGTGTGGTGATGAGCAAATATATCTCTCAATGGTACATGTCCAACAAACTAGAAAAATAAAAGGCAGTGTATGTGACAGTTGTTGTATATAAATAAGTATACATAAGACTCAGTGATTGTATGAGTGACTGTTTGGATAACTGTATACTTGTAATAGTGATTTTATAACACACTAAGTATGAGTTACTATTCTATATGAATAAATGAAGTGGTGTTTGTATAAGTGTGTAGCTGACTAAATGTAAGTATGATCCATTGTTTGCATAAGTGAGTAGGATGACTGCATAAGTGAATAGGATGTGTGCTGGTGTGTAATGTCGATATAGGTGTATAAGTATATTTGATAGTGTTCTATTGATCATTGACAGCATGTTTGAGTATATCTATAGGTAAGTGATTAGATGTGTGTGCAGATCTAGGAATCACTGAGTGGGTTTTTAGAAAGTTGTATTGGTGTGGCAATGGATTCAAATATGGTACTCTGTATTTTACAGTGAGTGATGAAAGGTTATACTAGTGAATGATGAGGTGTATTGGATTGTCACGTGGATGATGTCATCAGTGATGTAATCAGTGATGTCATTTGAGATGTCATCAGTGATGTCATCAGTGATGTCACTGACCATGTCATGAATGATGTAATATGTGACATCATCAGCAGTGGATTGCGGGCGCGTGAGTTATAGTTAGCAGAACTAACTATAACGGAGGAATTTCAATGGTTTTGTACAAGTGAAATGTCAGGCTAACTATAACAGCCCTGAAACCTATGGTTTTCTCAGTGAATTTCTAAGGTTTTTTAAATGCTTATTCCTAACTATAAAATGTCTGAAACCTATGTTTTTTTCAGTGAATATATATATATATATGTATATATGTTACCTACTGGTGGTCGCCAGTAGGAAGTTATAGTTAGGACCTAGTTCCCAAAGGAAAATCGTTTTTTGACTTGTCTGTAACTTTCGTGCCGTTTAACGAATCTTCACTAACTTTTCCAAAACAAGTGTGCCACTGATTCTAGTTGTGCATGAAGAGTTTCGGGGTCATCCGTCAAGCAGGGGCTGAGAAAAAGGGGGGGGTAAAAATAACGGTGTTTCCCATATTAATTCCCCTAGAGATTTTAGACATGACTACAGCCCAAACTGCTGGTCGGAAGTTCATCAAATTTGGCAGGAAGGTAGCTCTTGATCCAGAAAGTGCCCTTTTTGTTATTTGATCTAAATCCATTCAGTAGTTTTAGAGATATTAAGCAAAAAACAAATTTGTATATCTAGGGATGATGATCTTCCGCGGATCCACCTGTGGTGAATCCACACCTCCATGTGCCAAAGCAAGGTCCTGATTGGCTGGCCGCAACTTGACAGAAGAGTTGCAGTCACTATTTTATATCTCGGCAAACGGTCACCGGGATTAAACCTTCTGTGCAAAGTGAATAAAGGAGTCAGGGTAGAGGTACCCTAACCACATGGATGTGTTAGAGGGATCCCAGAGGGACACAGAAAGGTCAATAAATTGCCTTATAACATTTTGTTCTCAACACTCGGGAATCCACTGATCCCCCCACAGTGCTCACCGTGACCCCGTGTGGGTCCCCTATGGAGCCATGAATCCTGCCGCAGCTCATCAGAGGCCCTGGCCCCTTTCTCAAACACTCTGCAAAAACACCTCCTGATGAGCTACTTAATGGGGGATGAAGTCCCCTTGGATGCTGAGGGTTGTTGGGGGCTAAAAACCCTTCATGTTACCACCAGTAAGTCCCACACAGCGCAATTGCTGAGAGCTGGTCGGAGGCCCGTCCCCGTTCCTTAGTTCAGTCAATTTACTCTCACCACCAAGGCCCAATCTGGGCAATACTACCTGGCAACTCGAGGTTGTCGGGCGGCGGAGGGGAGGGCAGTTGTTCCACTGCAGTGAGAGCACAAAAGGAACAATCGATGAATGGGGGCTGAAGCAGGGGAGACTCTCGGAAGAAGGTGGCAACCTGTCAGACATATGTTGATCCAATCAGCATCCAGGCAATCCAGGCACCATGAAACACAAATCTGCTCCTCCACACCTCCCTGGAAATGAGGCACAATATCTGCTGCATGTTGATACACGTTACACCATACAGTTCTGGTAATACACAAGGAAGAGTCGCAAAGTCAGTACCTCCCTAGAAATGAGGCACAATGTCTGGTGTACATTGATCTGAGTCACACCAGACGATTCCGGTCACACACAACAAAGAGTTGGAAATTCTGTGCCGTCATGGAAATGAGGCATAACGTCTGGTGCATGTTGATCTGAGTCGCATCATAAAATTCCGGTCTCACACACACAGGAGCAAGTTCAGCAGTGCCACAAGAGGTAGAATGAGGCACTACTATGGGTACATCCTCTACTCCAAGGGTTGCAACCTATGAATCAGGCACAGCAGAGAAAGAGCATGCAGTCAGTTTATTGAATGAGAGAGATGCAGCATGATCGATGAACCAGGCCATGCAGGGTCCCGCAACTGGTGAATCCGCTCACCACCAACAAGACGCTTATGCGTGTTGAGACCACACGATGCCGAGACCACACTTCTTAGATGTGGGTATTACTTTTGGGGCTCAGCATGAGGCAATTCAGTCTCCAGGCACAATACTTAGTTCCACACTCACACCACACGACCAGTTGGGATCCAGCAGATGATGTGGGCACTTTAGAGGGCACCACTCTCTAGGTGTCACAAGTAGACAGTGTGGAACTCTCGTGGGAGGACTTTGATGTCCCTCAGACCTCCACAAGAGAACAGGGGGCAAGCCAACAAGTCCTTTGGTAGCATACTTCAAGGTGCCAAACATCAGCAGGTAGTCAGCCGAGGCCAGCCACTGTTCAGGAAGGGTGCACTGTCCCATCCAATGGCAGCAATCCTCCTTGTGCACAACAGCTTCCTCTGGCAGTGTGCACCACGCAGTTCCAGAATCTCTGGTCCCACGACCCCACAAGTGTATCTCTTCCCTGTTGAAGTATGCACAAGTGATTATACTGGAGTGTGTCTTAGAAGTTGGGGGGGGGGTCAGAGGGTTTGCCTTTGAACCACAGATGTCTCCCCTAAATTTCAGTCCTGTCTGCCATGGGCCCATGGAGTGCAGATGTTAATCTTTAGTGGGGCCATGATCTGGCTCTCCATAGGCCAAGTGTTAAAACCTCTCCCTCCAACCTATCCAGTCAGGCCCTCAAATGGCAGAGGTCTGTCAGTCCAATTTATGACTTATTGCAGCAGCACCAAGATAAATATAGGAGGGACTTTTATTGGACTAATGTATCCCATCACAAGACTCAGGTGATACTGCAAAAAAAGAAGAAAAAAATATGGATATACTCTATGGCCAGTTGAAAATGGTCGAGATTCAATATGCAGATTTGTTGGATTCAACTAAAACATTGCAAACTCAAGTGCTTTGTAATGGGGTCAAATTGAGTGAGATAGACCAAAAGGTCAAAGATATGGAGACTCGCCTATGGAGGAACAACCTCAGAGATGATGGAAAAAGCCCAGTGCCAATATTGCAAAATGCACTTTAAGCTCCCCAAGTACACACGAAATGCCCTGATTCGGCTGGAGTTTGGCATGTACAACAAAAATATGAATGCAGGAGCACACTGTTAAAATTTTGGTTGAAGACGACAAAAGCTCAGAAAGGTTCCCTCAAGGAGGTATTGAGAACTATATTTGAGGGGTCATCGAACCCATGGAAGAAATACTGTCTGGAGACAGTGGCAGAGTTGGACTTATCCACAGCAGCCTGGTCCCAAGAAGCACTACATCACCCTGCAATAAAGAGGGTGCTAGATAATCACACCACCCAGATATCAAGGAGTGAAGATATAGAAAGACTGAAGGCAACCAGAGGGCTGGCCGGCTTAATTACAGCATATGAGTCGCATAAAATCCAGCCATATCTGAACAATCCTCTTAGAAGGAAGTGTCTGAAAGAAATTCAATGGGCGCGCCTAGTCCCCCTGCCAATAAAAGAACTAAACCCGGGCTGGAAATCATTGAACAATATAGTCAGTTGTAGGCTGTGCAATTACAGGGCAGAATCATTTGTACACCTACTATGCTGCTGCCCCGCTTTTCTACAACATCAACTTATACTGTTATAACCAATGCTCCTAAGGCACGGGACCAGAAAATGTGCCGAGGCAGTGGCATTGCTTCAGTCCAGCACAGTGTTGCCAAATTTACGAATACGACACAAAGGGTCCTAATCGCAAATAGTACAGAGGAAAAGTGTGCGCTTGCAACTGTTGAGTCTCCAGTAGCAACAAAAGGAGCCAAACGGTGATGAGCCCCATCCAGGAAAGAACTGCAGGGCACTCATAAGTCCCGCAATGAACTAAGTGTCAATTTCCCATGAACATACATGGAACAAGGACCTTGCTAATATGTAATTTTAAAACCAATGAATTTCAGAACAAGACCACAGTTTAGAAATGGTCTGTCACTACTGACCAAATGACATTTCTAAATGTTTTATACACATCTAGACACATGTATTATAATGGCACGAGATATGTATTTTAGTGCACTTTTTTGATAATGTACTCCAACTTTTCAATGATTTTAAGCAATTATGTAAAAACAAAAACAAAATTGTAAACAGAAACAGATGTTTTCAAGGAGATTTCCAATTGAAGACACAAGGGTTTTCCCAGAGGGATCTATGACATTTCTGTTCCCTTTGGGGAACATGTGAGGTAATGAAGAATAATGAATAATGTAGAACATAGGGGTGTCCCACTTAGAAGTTGTTTATCTCATGCTGGTGTTTTAAGCATGGCTCTGAGGTTGTATGCCATTATGCCCTTCACAGGAAATTGTGTAGTATACTTTACAAAACTACAGAGCGTTATCCTTAAGGCCTGACAGAAATGTGTTTTACAGGGGCAAACACTTGTCAACTTCTTGACTTTATTGCGGGTCATGCGAATTCCTAAAGAGGATAATTCCATAAAGGTGAATAAAAAAATTGTCCATAGGCATAGCATGTTGAATTACTTCAATTCCACAAACCCTAAAAGAGGGAGACACAATCATTGTATGACATCATCAGCTATGCTATCAATGATGTATGAGTGAGTAATATGTGAGGTCGTAAGCAGTAAGTGACCTGTGCACAAGTTAATCTTAGCTTAGCAAACTCTAACAGGTAGATTTCAGAGCTTGTTTTGGTTTGTAAGCATTGTTTTTACCTTATTTCAACACCTAAGTATAATGCTACTTTAACCATTGTTTTTTCAGTAAATGTCTAGAGTTTTTTAATGTAAGCTAAGCTCATATTAGTATACCTAATTAAAATGCGAGTTTGATCTTTTCAGGGACTCTCTCTCTCTACCAAAATGTTACTATTTAAAAATTAGGAGGCTGTTAAGCAACTGGAAAGATGGGTAGGGTGAGTAAAACAGATACAGAAAGGGGATGCCGTGATTATGTAGACGTTTCACACTGTAAATAGTTTTAGCCCCTTTAAAAATTCATTATATCTCAAATTACTAGAACCCCACACCTCAACTTATATTTTTAACTCTCTTGTTTCATGCTGGCATTGATATCTCAGTGCTCCTTTGCTTCAGGCTGCTCTTCAGGAAAGGCTTTGAATGCAACAGCTCATATTACACCAAGTTGGTGTTCAGGAGTGTCTCACTTTTTGTCTTGAATACAAAACTTTAGCTTTGATAACGCTGGATCCTTATCTTATCTTATCTTTTCTTACCACTCCTAAGAATCCTCGGCCGACTGGACCATTTTACCTGCTGTGAAGTGTAAAGGGGAGAAAAACAATTCATTCAGACTAGATCAGTGGATAAATCAATTCCGACTCGGAAGAATCACTAACTCTGAATTAGATTTTAGAGGATTTATTACAAAGCCAAAAATAATTGAACGTACAAGCACCTCATGATGAGATTAGAGAAATACATGGGCACTGATACAAAATTCATCCAACGCAACAATCTAATTCAGTGAAGCATAAAAAGAATAAGAAACTATAAAAATATTAAACAAGCAATAACTGATCCAACATCTAAATCAGTCTTCATGGATACCTGTAGGAAAATCTGTTAATCTGTCCCTACTCTATCACTAAGGTGACATCCCTACTTAGCATCTCCCAGGCAAGATCAATGAAAAAGGTGTCAGCTTGTGAAGACTTCCTAAGAAGTACACTCACGTTGAAAGGGTCAGTAGCCAAAGCCACTAAAGGCCCGATGTAGGTAAAACCGAAATACTGAGTCCTTAATAGCGAATTTTACCGATTCGCTATTAAGGACTCGCAAAATTGAATGTAGGTAGGAATCGCTAAAATATTAGCGATTCCTTAACATTCCTTAATAACGAATCCCAAATTGAGATTAGTTAATAAGGAATACCTACCCATTCATTCCTATGGGCTAGGAGGCCCATAAGAATGAATGGGAAGATATTCACTATTAGCGATTCGGGATTAAAGAATGGCAAATGGTGGGCGCTATATCAAGGGTGCCAGGGTGTCAAAAGGACACCCTGTTGCACCCCTGAAATGTGCATGTGTGCACATGTGGCGCACATACATTCCCTAAGGCCATGAATGTGTGCCACATGGCACTTTAAAAAAAGCAAAAAAGTGTTTTTTTAAAGGAAATCGCTAATTACCACCAACTTGAAGTTTGTGGTAATTTTGTAATTTGTAATTTGTAATTAGATTTATAAGGCGCTCAGCTACCCACAAGGGGTCTCCCGGCGCCAATAGAGTAATGATTACACGTAGGGTTGGTAATGAGAGAAAAGCCAGGTTTTGAGGTCTTTGCGGAATTTTAACAAAGATGGTTCATGTTTGAGCATAGTCGGAAGAGAACTCCACAGCTTAGGCGCAACAACGGAGAAGGAGCGTCCGCCCATTCTCGTCAGTTTAAAACATGGGGTCCGGAAATTGCCAAGAGTAGATGACCTGAGAGGACGGGAGGGGAAGTATTGTTGAACCAGGGCCCTCAGGTAGCCAGGAGCCGAACCATGTTTGATTTTGTGCAGAAGGCAGAGAGCCTTGAATTTAACGCGGCTATCAATGCGGAGCCAGTGAAGGTCTTTCAGAAAAGGGGAAATGGAAGATCGCCACGGGACCTTGCAGAGGAGACGGGCGGCAGAGTTCTGAACAAGCTGAAGTTTCCTCTGAAGCTCTAGGGTGATTCCCAGGTACAACACATTGCCGTAGTCCAGGCGAGAGGTGACTAAAGCCTGGACCACTGAGCGTCTGGTAGGGAGTGGAAGTATCCATAGGATTTTGCGAAGCCACCCTAGTATGGAAAAGCAGGTGGCTGCCACTTTGACCACTTGATGTCGCATAGAAAGTGACTCATCCAGGATAACACCAAGATTACGAACCTGGGAGACTGGGATGGGTAAAGGGCCCATTTCTGATGGCCAGTGAGCAGAACTCCAGAGATGCTTTTGCTTGCCCAGAATGAGCACCTCCGTCTTATCTCCGTTTAGTTTCAGAAGGTTAACCTACATCCACTCTGCTACTCGGCTGAGGACTGATTTAAGAGCGGATGGAGAATTTTCAGCAGCCGAGGAGAGGGAGAAAAGGATCTGAGTGTCATCGGCGTATGAGTAGAGGGAAAGACCAGCGTCTTCCACGATGGTAGCTAGGGGTCTCACGTAGATATTAAAGAGCGTAGGGCTCAGTGAGGACCCCTGCGGGACACCATACGCAGATGAACGAACGGAGGAGGAGAAGCCAGAGGAAACCACCTGGAAGGTGCGTTGATTAAGGAAGGAGGCCAACCAGGCAAGAGCGGAGCCCGACACTCCCGCCGATCTTAGGGCTTTCAAAAGGATGGAGCGAGAGACCGTATCGAAAGTGGCGCTTAGATCTAAAAGAATAAGCGCCATGGTCTCTCCATGATCATGGCGGGAGCGTAAGTTCTCGGTGACCCCCAGAAGAGTGGTTTCAGTGGAGAAATGAGGACGGAAACCCGATTGGGACGGATGAAGAAAGCCTGAAGTCTCTACGTGAGATGTAAGGTGGATGTTAACATGCCTTTCCAGGATTTTTGAAAACAAGGGCAGCAGAGAGATAGGTCTAAAGTTGGCGAGCATCTTAGGGCCTGCGCCAGTTTTTTTTAACAGTGGCACTACAAGGGCCCTTTTCCATTCCTCTGGAACAATAGATTCACGCAAGGAGGAGTTCAGAAGTGTTTGAATAATGAGGAGAGAATCAGGAGAAAGCAGGCGGAGAATGTTCATAGGAATCGGGTCACGGGGAGAGCCTGAGTTGACCTTCATTAACCAGGCAGACAGCGTGTTGGAATTTAGCAGGGGCCATTCTGAAATCAAAGGTGCTTGGGATTGCAAACTCAATGAGTCCGAGATCGGAAGGTCAAAAAGGGGTTTAAGAGGGGGTAGAGGGGGAGCGCAAGAAAAAGCAGTGTAAATGGTTTCGACTTTCGATGTAAAAAAGTCAGCAATTTCATTGCATTCTGCATCCCCTAACGCAGGTGGAATAGGAACGGTCTTAGAGCCGGCTAACTTTTTGACCATGGAGAAGAGGGCTTTTGGGCGGTTGATAGCCTTTTCAATTGACTCAGAGACGAACCGGGCTCTAGCCTTTCGACAGGCTTGATGGTAAAGCTTAAGTGCTGAACGGTAAATCAGTCTGTCGTTCAGGGCATAGGTTTTCCTCCAGGATCTCTCTAAATGTTTACATTTAGATTTGGATACCTTCAGTTCATCTGTGAACCATGGGGCACGAGCATGATTAGGGGTCTGTGGACTTGGGCGCAACGGTAAGTGAAGGTTAATTTTGGAGGTTAGCCACTTAGACACTTCCTGAGCTAAGGAGGTGCACCCAAGATTGATGTCGGGGCAAGAATCCATAAGAGAAGCATTGAAAGCTGGAATATTCAGCTTGGGCCAGGGTCTATAGTTGTTCCTGAAGCCGAGAAGGGATGTGCATCTTTGAGTGTCAACGGGCAGAATAAAATGTATGGCAAAATGATCGGACCAGTCTAAAGGAAGAGCTGGAAAGGAGCAATCGAACGGAATGTTTGAGAGGACAGGATCAAGTAGGTGTCCTGCCTGATGGGTGGGGCCACTGTTGCGAAGTGTGAGATTGATAGCCTCGCAATCAGAGAGAAACATTCTGCTAGGTGCGTTCTGTGTGTCCTCTAGATGGAGATTGAGGTCTCCCACGATGGTAAAATTCGCTGCCTTCATAACAAGAGGAGCTACCAGCTCAGCAAAAGAGGTAAGCCACTGTGTAGGCTGATCGGGGGGACGGTAAATTAGGATGCCCGAAAGCGTCAGTTGGGGGGAAACTGCTAATTAAAACAGGGCAGCTTCGCAATTAGGAAAAGGGACAGCATCCAAAGAGCAGGAGAGGGTATCTTTAAAAATAATCGCAATCCCGCCGCCTTTTCCCGTGTTCCTATCGAGCCTGACTATCACATATCCCGATGGTAGAGCGCTAGCTACGTCAGGGCCAGAGCCAGCGTGCAGCCAGGTTTCCGTTAGGAACAGGGCGTCTGGCTTGGTGGAGGATAGTAAGTCAAATATATGGTCACGATTTTTAGGCAAGGATCGGCAATTAATGTTCCAAAACTGGTAGGGAGAACTTAAAGGTACGGAAGGAACAGAGTGTTCAGAATAGGAAAAGTTGCAGTTTGGGCATCTTTGAAACAATTTGAGCGAACAATCAAGTGGTGTACAAGAGGAAGGGGTAGTATTTAAGCGGTGGAGCTCCTTAGAAGTAATTAGCGATTCCTTAAGGCTAAAGTGCACTTACTTTTGTGCTACTTACATTGCATTTAAGGAATCGCAATTCCTGTTTCCTTCAATGCAAGAGCAAAATAAGGAATCGCAATTTTGCGTTTCCTTATTTTGCTAGTAGGTTTAAACTCACCTACATTGCTCGCAGCCAAATAGCGATCGGTAACGCTGGAATTCTGCTAATTTCAGCGTTACCAATCGCTATTTGGCCACCTACATCTGGCCCTAAGTTTGTTCTAAGTCTCCTTCCTCAATATCCATCCCTTCCTTCTACCTTCTAACGGCTCTCTGCTCCATCTGTCATCTCCTCCCTCGGGGCACTATCCCTAATACAAAATGCACATTATAGAGGACACACCTCTTCAACACCTCCTCTGGTTAAGCACCTCTCTTAGGGAATTTTCCACCAAAACTTGTACTTCGTCCAACGACGGTTGATACATCCTTAGGTACCAGGCTTCTTCCAATTATCTAGATAACACACAAAAAAGGGAATGGGGGGGTCCAAGGGAATAGGTTTAAAGACCTGCAAGAAGTTTTACCCCAATGAGTAATCACAAAACACACAAATAACCTCTTGGGTCTGAGTGACCTTAAAACATGAGCAAGGGAAAAAGAGAAGAGAATATTGTAATGAATCTGTGTCTAGAATGATAGTGCCCTAAACAAGGAAAGGAATCCCTTTAAAGGATGAAAGCCCTCACTCACCAAAAGGTGACATGCTTCATCATTTGGGCTTTCTCCTCTCAGTGGGAAAACCTAGTCCCACTGAGGGCTACGACCACCGCACTAAGAGGTGGGAGCTCAGGGATGTTTTCAATAATGTGGAGAACTAGGATGCTAAAATCCCAAAGAAGAGCACTTATGTGATGTGAGGGTGCAGCGCAAAAATATAGAAGAAAGGTGAATGTGATCTAAAACTGGATAGTGCTAGTGAAAAATGATTTTTATTGGCTCATTAGCCCTGCCAGAGATAAAAAACAGTGCAAGGCAGTAACTATTGAAAACTGCTTGGTGAGCTCCCACCTCTTAGTGCAGTGGTCGTAGCCCTCAGTGGGACTAGGTTTTCCCACTGAGAGGAGAAAGCCCAAATGATGAAGCACGTCACCTTTTGGTGAGTGAGGGCATTCATCCTTTAAAGGGATTCCTTTCCTTGTTTAGGGCACTGTCATTCTAGACACAGATTAATTACAGTATTCTCTTCTCTTTTTCCCTTGCGTCATGTTTTAAGGTCGCTCAGACCCAAGAGGTTATTTGTGTGTTTTGTTCTTCCAATTATCACCATTCCAGGATACACTATTTCAGCTCTCCCCCATACCTAACTCTTAAAACAAAAGGCATCTGTCTAACTAACGAAGACGGTGTCCTTGCACCTGCAAAAGAAGCATGAGAACATAAAATCCTTCCACGCACATGATTTTAAAAAAAAAAAAATTTTTAACCAACGTTAATTGATTTTAAAGGTCATGCAAGAGGCAATACACAGCTTACTCGCCTACAACCATATAGGCCGGCAGCAGAAAACTACAGATAGCCAACGACAGATGTGTATACAGCAATACAGGAGGGCTTTTCAGGAGCCCAAGAAGCAGGCCCATGCGCAGTCATCAAGCAGCAGAGTTCCCCGCCTGAGAGACCCCATGCCCTGTGTACACCACCTGCTTGGTAAACATTGTTTGGACCGTTGCAACATTGCCAAGCTAGCTTGAATTCGGCAAACTTCACCCATCCCGCCCTCAAGGGCCAAAGACCCTGTATCCTAAAGATCTCAGGCATCCTACATTCTATACAATTCCCATTAGAGCTTAGTTGTACCTGCAAACAGTTGGCTAATGCAGTATTCACTTTAGCCGTGGCGAGGGTTGTGCCCCAACATGCAATGACAATCCAAACGAGTAGCACATAGGTGTACCCACGACTGTACCCCAAACGCAACCTGCAGCAGGCACAGCGTGAAAAGGCTGATAGCGGCTAGATTATGTTAGGTGTAAGCCCAAGAGCATTCGCCAGTGATGTACAGGGCAGGGCGTAGGTCAGTAACCAGCAGGCAGGTCAAGACATTATAACAATAGAATAATAAACTCATTATCCTCACTGCGCAATTCTGTTCCTGCATTAAAAATTGACAAAGATGTGACCAACCAACTGGGGGGGGGGGTCAGAACACGGGGAAAGAAAGGGGGGTTACAGGGTCGAGGAGTGCAGGCCTGGCGGGGAGGGAGAAGTGGGGGCCCCACTATCGCTATTCGGTGAGGGCTGTGAGCTGGACTCTGCCAGAGGCGAGGCTCTCACGTCCGGGAGGGTAGCCTTGAGGGGTGGACACTATAAACCCTCCGCATCTCCCCAGAAACCCCCTGGCTCCACTGGATTCACCACATCATCAAAAAGCTTTAAGGCCCGGAGTCGTGGCGGTTGTACCCTAACATGTTCTAGTCGCCCCAGGTGATCGACCAAAGGCTGCAGAGCTTCTTATACTTGGTATCTCGGAGTTGCAGACGCGCCGTGAGAAACTCCATCGCCACCACATGCCACAGCCGGGCAAACCACACGTTAATGGAAGGCGGATCAGGTTTCTTCCAATAGAGGGCCACTGTTTGCTTCGCGGCTCCCAGCATGTGGAGGCTAAGATGTCGATCACGGCCCGTCATGGCCCGTAAGGCGGCTGGCCTAAGGCCCAACAGAACCACAAGCGGATCCTCCGGCAGGGGATACCCTAGCACCCTTTTGATATGGCTAAGGACCTCTTTCCAAAAGGTGGTCAGGAGAGGGCACGTCCACCAGATGTGTATGAAATCTCCCAGCGCTTGGGTGCAACGCCAGCATAGGAGGGACGCCTTGGGGAACATTTTTTGAAGTCTAGCGGGGGTGTAGTACCATTGCGTCATCACTTTGTAGGCCGACTCCTGTTGGGGGATGCTGCGGAGGATCTTGGGGATGTCCCCCCAGAGCCTCGACCATTGGGAAGAGGAAACACCTGAGCCAGAGACGTTTTGCCATCGCAACTGGTATGGGTGGGAGTCCAGTCGCTGCGGATGTTGGAGCACCTTATATATGCGGGAGATCAGCCCCTTGTAAGTGCCGAAAGTGCGCGCTAGCTGTTCGAACGGGGTGTAAGGTCGCGTGGCTGCCTGTGTCAGAGAAAAGCCCTGTATCCAGTGGCGTAGTTGAATATACTGAAATTTGTCTCTCTCCGTCAGCCCGAACTCTCGCTGGCATTGGGCAAAGGTCTTAAGGTGGTCCCCCACGAACAGGTCTCGGATCGTCCTGCAGCCGGTTTCCCTCCAGTTCGCGATTGGGGTGTGAGGGGATGGAAAAGTAGTCAGGCCTCTACGAACCGCCACCTTGTCCCAGATCTCAAGGACCGTTTTGGTAGGGACCGCCATGTAAGCGCTACGATGGCGTGCCTCCCGGGGCAGCCAAGCGTGGTCCCATAGCGGGCGACAAGTGACTGCCCTGTCCATGTGGAACCACACCTGCTCGCTCTCCCACGCCCCCCACTCCAGCACAAAGCGGAGGTGGGATGCCCAGTAGTAATCGAGGAGGTTAGGACAGGCAAGCCCACCCCTATCCCGGGGGAGTGTCCGGATTTTATTAGAAAAGCGCGGTTTCTTCCCCCCCCAGACAAATGCGACAAGTTCGCGTTGGAGCCTCTGAACTTGGTGTTCCGGAATAAGTGTCGGCAAAGTTTGGAAGAGATAGAGGATTTTCGGCAGTATCGACATTTTCACCGTGTTGAGTCGGCCAAGCCAGGAGAGTGGCAGGGCCTTCCACGCGCGTAAGTCCGCCAGGACTGAGAGTTTATATTCCTGCCAGTTAGCTTGCGTCCAGGTGGCTAGATCCGGTGTCAGGTTGAGACCCAGGTACCGCACCGACGTAGTCGCCCATTGATACGGGACAGTCGCTCGGATCGCCGCAAGTTCCCCATCCGGGATCGTTAAATTAAGGGCCCAGGACATCGCGTGATTAATTTTAAGCCCGGATGCGCGTTCATAGGTTTGAAGCAATGAGTACACCGCCGGTAGCGAGCGTAAGGGATCGGAGAGAGTAAGAAGGAGGTCATCCGCAAAAAGAGCGATCTTATGCTCTACACCGCGAAGAGATATACCGCAGATGTCCGGGGACCGACGTATCATAATGGCAAGGGGTTCGACCACAAGGGCGAATAACAAGGGCGACAGGGGGCAGCCCTGCCGGGTGCCTCTACAGATGGGGAGAGGTTGCGTGAGCTGGCCGTTGACTCGCACCCTGGCCACCGGTGAAATATAGGGGGCCATAATGCGTGCCACCATCTTAGGACCCAAACCCACTTTCCGGAGGACCGCCCGGAGGAAGTTTCAGTCCACCCGATCGAACGCTTTCTCAGCGTCCAGTGATAGTAGACAGGCCGGTATCCCCCAGTGCTTAGCCTTCCCAACAATATGCGCAATGCGGCGCACGTTGTCCGCGCCCTGGCGCTGATGTATAAACCCCACCTGATCAGGCTCGATGAGGTTGGGCAGGTGTGTACTCAGCCGTTTAGCAAGAATTTTGGTGTACAGCTTTAAGTCCGTATTTAACAAGGCGATAGGCCGATAGGAGGAGCAAAGGGTGTGGTCCTTCCCGGGTTTCGGGATGAGGGCTATTTCAGCCATTGCCATGTCCGAGGAGGGCCCGACAGACTCCGCGAACGAGTTGAAGAGCCGCAGGAGATACGGCTGCAATTGCGGCAGAAAGGCACGGTAGAATGACACCGGGAGCTCGTCGGGCCCGGCGTTTTGCCGAGCGGTAGATCGCGCAGGGCACCCGCTATTTCTGCTCGGGTGATAGAGTCCTCCAGAAGCTCGGATTGGCGCTTGCTCAGCGGCTCCCAGTGACATGCATCCATAGCCTCCGAGATCTGGTCCGCCTCGGGCGGGTCGCTAGCATATAGAGCCGCATAATAGTCGCGGAACGTGTGAAGCTTTGCCGGTTCCGCAATGGCCCAGGACCCGTCCGCATTCCGCAGTTTTGCTATATGGGCTTTGGCTGCTCGCGTGCGCAAGCGCCTATGTGCTCGAAGTTGTCCTCGAAGGATGGCTAGGCGTCGCTTGTGCGTCGCCAGTGGGCGCTCCTGATCCATCTTTTCAAGCGTCCCAATTTCGCGCGCAAGTTTGGTCTCATAGAGCCGGGCCACATCGGTCTTGAGACGGTGCGTTTCTTGGAGGAGAACGATGTCAGGGCTCTGCAGCTACAGATAACGCCATATTTGGCGTCTCTTGTTGGGTGAGTTGAGCCCTTTTACATTGAGGGAGACAATCTTCCAGGAAGGTGTGGTAGTCATTTGTATAGGACCACTAGCGGGTCGCCTCCCATGCTACTGTGCCACCAGCCCACATGTCCCTCCCGCCAAGAGGGGACGAAAGGAAGAAGAGGAGAGGGAGAGGAACAGGGAAAACAACTAGAACCTTCGATCGGCCAACCGGGCCAGCAGAGCCTATTCCGGTCTAGGGAGTAGCCAGGCACTACAGCACAGGCTGTCCCGGAGATGTCACTCTCCCAGAAATAGGAGTGGGGGTTTGTCATCGCTTATCTGTAAATCCATGATGTTGAGGGTCCGCTCCGGACCACCGCCTCAGCAGTACAGGTGTCGTGCCAAGAACTAGGCAGGAGTGCGCCCCCGAGGAGAGCATCAAGGGCGCCGAGGGAGGAAAGACCAGGGCAGCCGCAGGCAGTCCATGCCCACAGCCATCTCAGTTCCAAAGCCACCATCGGAGAGGAGGTTCCACAGAGAAGACGTTTATTTGGGAGCGAGCGCTTGTGATCCAGACGGCGACGGGCCGCCCTCCAGGGATTTGATGTGCTCTATGATGTCTTGCTTGTCCCGGGAGGATCTGCTTCCATCTGGCGAGGAGGGGTGTCTAGGGCGGCGCACCGTGGACCACTGCGGTTTCAGTGGGACCCGGAGGTTGGCAGGGGGGCGCGAGGGGCTGGCCGGCGGGGAGTCCGGGATCTGAAGCAGCTGGGCCGCCTCTCGGTAGGAGCGCAGCACACGACGCTTAGATTCCCACTGGAACATGAGGGCAAAGGGATGGGCCCATTGATATCGAATGTTGAGCTCCCTCAGCTTGTCTGTAATGGGCCGGAAGTCCCGCCGGCGCCGGACTGTAGTAGGGGCCAGATCTTGGAACAGCTGAATGGGCTTGCCCCCACAGAGGATTTCAGGTTTGTCTCTAGCCGCTTTGAGAATGGCTTCCTTCTCGACAAAGAAATGGACCCGTGTCAAGATGTCAGGGATAAGTCCTGGCCTTCCAGAAGGTCCTGAGACCCTATGTGCACGGTCCAAGGTGGGCGGCAAAGTGTCATCATCTCCTCGGATGTCGTGAAGCAGGTCCGCCACGAATGACATTATATCTGCTCCTTCTGCTCCAGTTGGCACCCCCCGTATACGTATGTTGTTCCGGCGCCCCCTATTTTCCAAATCCTCTTGCCTCTGGGGTGTCGAGATTGTACAATTCTAAGATACAAGACAGATATCTCCAGCTTTTAATATATATAAGACAAAGGCAGTAGGAAGTGCTCTATAAGGGGGTGAGCTATGGGGTCATACTGCAGCTCGACATGTTGTTCTTCCAGAGTGGTGAGCCGCTGCCATAGGTGTTCCTGGTCTTCCGTACGTGCATCCAAGGTTTTCTCCAAGTCGTCGACCCAGCCACCAAGCTCCCCCACGTCTCTCCGCAGCTCCTTGACACATGCCTGGACCTCCGTGCGAAGTGACCCGATTTCTGTTTTAAGTTCCTGCATGAACGACGCCATGAAGGATTGTGTGACTGGTTCAGCAGAGGCCCCAAGGTCCGACAACGCTGTACCCGTCGATGTCACGCTCGGCTTGCTCCACAAGTCCTTGACCGAGGTGTCTTTGGGGGCTGCGGGTGGCTCTTTCCCTGGCTTCCTGCGGGTCATACTGCAAGAGTGCCGGAGGTCAGCGCCCCGACGGGAAGGAGCAAGAACCCTGGATTCTTCGAACGCCCACTCAGCGTAGCACGCAGGCCGCTGGGCCACGTAATCCAGGAGTGGCAGTGGGATCCCAGTCCACGAGTCGGTGACCCAGGGCGCCACGTTCCAGAAGGCCCTCCAGATGTAGCGCTGTAGCGACGAGGCGAAGGGCGGCAAGCTCCGCAGCAGGGGAGGGGAAGCGGCAAGCTCTCAAACCACTGCGTTGCACAGGGCTGTCGGATACTCAACCTGCCCCCCAAGAGTGGTCCCACCAACTCAGTCGAACGGGGGGGTGCAGTGGGGGCGCTACAGCACTCGTCGAGTCACCGCTCCAGTCCCGGTCCCCCAGGTGGGGCCTCGGTCAGTCCATCAGCAGGGCCCGACAGCCTGGACAGGCCCCAAGCAGATCCAGGCCACAGCGCCCCAGGTCGAGGTGTCCTCCCGTGGCCCCCAATAGGCCTCAAGCCAGGCCGTCAGTGCGGTGATGTTGCCGCCGGGTCGAGGGCCCCAGAGCAACCTCCAGGGGTGGCGCAGCAGCGCAAGGCTCCGGGATCCGCTTTGTCCCGCTCCGGCAGCTCGCTCGTCCGCCTCAGCTCCCTCCGGAGCGTCGGTAGCCGCAGGTCCCCAGGGCGCGGTGCAGCAAGCGCCCCCCACCGATTCAGCGCCAATTAGGGTGCAGTTAGGCAGGGCGCCGGACAGTCACAGCATCCGCATAGGGTGGGGGGCAAGCAGACAGCAGGCAACAGTTCTCCAAGGCCCGGGTTCACCAGGAGCAATGCTCTCACCCAGCCGCCGTCCTCACCAAGCCGCCTCGTGGTCTATCCTCTCTGCCAGGCCGCACACACTCCAGCACACAAAATGGCGGCGAGCGCTCCTCGGACACCGCACTCTCAGTCGCACCAGCTAGGCGACCCCCCTCGGAAGGCCACCACTCTCTGTCCTCCACGTCGGACCACTTCCTCCACCCAACGCCGTCCACAGCCTCCGCCGGGCCCGCAGCAAGCTCACAGCGCACCCGGGAGTGTCCCGGCCTACCAGGTCCAGACGCTGAAGATCGCAGCCGCCACTCGGGTCTCGGGATCGCCGCTCCTACAGCTCTCGCAGTCCGGGGTCCACAACTACCGGGGCCCCCTGGCAAGGACTCAGCAGCAGCCACCAGCGCGATGTCCCCTCCGCTCCGGGCCCGCCCAGCGCCGGGCGCGCCGATCGGGTGAAGAGAAAATGGCGGACAGCTTGGCCGGCACCCGACTCTTCGTCCGTTTGGTGTGAAACGGCCTCTGCAGTTATCGCCGACCTCTCAGGCTGGTGCCCCCAGTATTCCCCCTACTCCATTCCTGGCGAGACCACGCCCCCCCCGCACATGATTTTTGCTGACTAAATGAGAGCCTTTCCAGGGAAAGTATACTTCAGGCCTACATAATTCAGCTAACATAAGAAATATGAATAGGCCTTTCATATCAAAACGTGAACATTCATTTAGGTCTCTATACATCAAGAATTACATGCATTAATAAATGTTGCATTAATAAGCTCTACACTTCATCACTGTAAGGCCCAATTTGTCACTTCTGCATATGCAGACTTTAATATGATGCACGTTTAAATCTAATGCATTACATTACACACGATCTAATACATTATGCAGTTGCAACGAACAACAAAGATTACTTATACTTTCTCGAGTGACACAAATTAATTTTTTATCATCATAATCACACGTTTCATTATTACTTCTACAATTCTAATGATCAGTTTTAGCACAACATAAGATTATATGCTGGTGCGGACTATCCACGAATATGATGCACCCCTACAATTTTCAGAACATCATGATGCTCTATCAGCTTTCTAGCTGTTCATTAAACTCTGTGATGATGGTGCAGTTGATTACTAGGTAGTTATTGACAGACTGATGCTTGGGTTGGAAGTACATACGCCACTGTACATGTCAGAAGGTCTTACTGAAATAGATAAGGAAGATATCTGAGAACTCATAGAAATCATGAAATCATTTAGATTTCTAGAGCACTACCCATCATTTCTATGACAAAAAGAACCCCCTAATTTTTGTGATTTCTGCACTATACTCTTTAATAAGTGCTTTCAGTTTTACAGCTTTGATTCCATTAATAGGGCATTCTGGTGTGCCACAGTTTTGTCATAAATACAGAATGTTAGTACTCTGGTTGCTTATTAGACATTTGTGGAAAATATACAGTTCAGTTACTCACAAAGGAGTTAACTGACAGGCTGCTACTGGCGTTGAAAGTAAATTTTTCATTCTTCATGGCAGAATGTTTTAATGAAATGTATGAGGAAGATATTTGAGAACTCAAAGAAAATGTGTCCTTATTTTAGTTTAACAAAACTGACCATGATAAAAAGAACCTATTCATTTTGTTAATTTCTAAAGGAAACGCTTTATGTATTTCATATGTTTCACAGCTTTGTTCCATCAAGATGGCTTCAGTTGTGCCACACATTTTTCGTAAATCAAGAATGATTTGTTCATTACTACACTGTAGGAAACTGAAGTTGATTGCTGGGGAGTTAAACTGATACTTGTGTTGGAAGTACATGTTTCACTGTGCATGTCAGAATGTTGCAGTTGTTCATTAGGACACGGTGCGAAGTTGCAGTAGAACACTGGGGATTTAACTAACAGGCTGCTGCTGTTGGAACTATGTTTTCCTCAAAATATCACAATTCTTTCTCACTTGGCTGAGAATCATAGCGTGAATGTAAATAAGCTCCTGGAGCACCTTCCACAACTTCTATGAGAAAATTGTGAGAAAGAAAATAGTTCTATTTAAATAAGGTTCATTACATTCCAACAGTGGGTCAGCATTTTTACACGGTAAAATCACTTCAGAGCACACCACAATTCCTAAAACTAGCATGATACCACCAACAAATGATTTACATTATGACTAAGATCTGTTACCATCTTTTATACATGCTTCTTTTCCACACCCTCAAAACATAGCACTATAGTACATTTTAATGGGGTCAGGTGCCCGAGTCCTGTAATGGCTGCCACAACATGTTGTCCATGTTGTGGCAGCCAATGAAGGGGGGTCCCAACCCGCCCTTCCTTCCTCCCATGTCCCTTGGGATCAGATTGTGCTCAACGTGTCCCCTTATATATACTTATTATTTATAGGATGCAGGTAAAAAAACCCTGAGTCCTGTAATAGTTGCCACAGCATATTGTTTAGGATATGGCCAGCCAATCAGAATTCACTAATCCCCTTCAAAGTCATCATTCGAGATCGTGTGGCTCACTGGTTAGAGGCGGCAGACCCGTAAGCAGAGAATCAGCCAGGGACCAGGGTTCAATTCCTGACGCGGCAGGGTTGTGGACCAGGGTCAAAACGGACTCAATAATTCTCGCCTCGGTACCCACTCTAACCAGGAACACACTCGGCAACTCTGGGATTAAGCTTGCCTCATCTCTACAACGGCCCCCCACAGACGCCGGGGATGCCTGGTTTCACCTTGGAGATACCCAGAAAGGGACCATCTCACAGGGAAAGCCAGGACAGGTTCCCCAGCAGTCTTCAGCGCCAGGATACTCCATGGAGTCACAGTGCGCTTTACAAGTACACCCACATTTACATTTACATCATTCAGAGCACATCTAGACACCAACATTCCAGATAACCTATGTTTTAACCCCTTCAAGACCCCCCCACCGAGTACCTACTTAAACTTACATTTGTTGAAACCAACTTAAACGATTTGCACCAATAAAATGAAAAGCACACGTTCTGAGTAAAGTTCTAACTTTCTGCCAATTTAGTGTATTTACATTCAGCTGTTTTTTTTAGTATTGCTTCCCAAACCTTTTAGTGGTAATTAACATGAGAAATCAGCATATTGGGCCCCCTCTTTTTCTTGGTGCTGCTTGACGATTTGGTGTGGAATTTTCCAGAAAGAAGCGGAAGTGGATGAACTTTTGTTTGGGAAAGTTCTGTGAAGATTTGTCAAATCACACCAAAGTTATTAGTGAAACATAAGATGTTCTTTGTATGGAAACTCTGGGACCGATTATGAGTTTGGCGGTCCGAGCACTGGATGGCCTTTGCGGCAATCGGGAGAATGCCGCCAAGCAGGCAGCATCCTGACCGCCATATTACGATTTCACCGTCGGGCTGGCAGTGTTGTATTGGTAGTGCCACAGTGGCAGCATGCTTTGGCTTATAGGAGCCTAAAACATATGCGCCGCCACTTGCATGTCAGGTGCACTGTGTACCATGCACCATGTTGTGCATGGCACACAGTGCACGCTCGACCGCATAATAAGAGGGGAGCACAACATGAAATGAAGGTTTTGTAAAGTACGTGTTTGCAGAGGCGTCTTAGCGCTAGCTGTCATTCATCTATACAAGAGGGAAATAAAGCGACTATGGTTTTGATGCAAATAGCCATGTTTTTAGTGCTTTCCTAAGCAATTGTAAATTGGTTTGATTTGTAAGACTAATGGGCAATGTGTTCCATAGTTTGGGGGCCAGATGGAAAAAACTTCTGCCACCCCATTTTCCAGTCCTTATCCTGGGAACCATGAGTAAAGAGGCCAATGACGACCTGAGGTTTCGCTGTGTGATGTGCTGTCAGATATGCTGACTGAGATAGGCAGGCCCAGCCCCGTTCAGTGTCTTATGTACAATGCATATGGACTTGAATTGGATCCTTGCCTGGACTGGGAGCCAGTGCAGGTCTTGAATGCCTTGGCTTATAGGACTGAATTTAGGAATCTTAAGCAGCAATTGCGTAGCTGCATTTTTTAGTGTTTGCAGCTTACGTATAGTTCTCTTTTTTGCCCCTAGGTAGAGAACGTTACAATAATCAGTTTTTTATAGCACCAGGGCAACGATGACTGTTTTCCTAAGATCCATAGGAATAAAAGGTAAAGATTTTCATAGGGTCGTCAACGTAAAGAAACACAATGAAGTGATGCTGATGACCTGGCCAGATTATGATAGGTAGTCATCTATCAAAACCCCAAGGTTTTTTACCTTTTTTACTGGCAGTGGGCAGGGCCCAGCTGCTTCCGGCCACCAGGAGGAATTCCAAATGGAGATATCCCTACCAAACATTACCACTTCGGTTTTATCAGTATTTAGCTTTAAGCAGTTATCTAACATCCATCCAATAATATGACCCATACAATCATTGAATTTTATTGCACGTCCTCCGGCTTAGAAGATAGAGTCACCACTATTTGTGTGTCGTTCACATAACAAATGGCAGTGAAGCCGTGAGAGCATATAAGTTTAGCTAATGGGGTGACATAAACATTGAACAGAGTTGGAGATAGTGAGAATCCCTGGAGCACCCCGCACGGCAGGGCGCCCATGCACTTTGTTTAATGGTCACATTTGCCCAGGGGCCCTAAGTGGGGCCTCTTCCCTGCCTTTCAATCAACCTTTTCATGGCGGGGAAAAGGTTGGCAGAAAGGTAGGCCATGATTGGACGGCGGTGCCAGCATTGGCACCACCTCCCATCCCCGTTGCTTTCCCCAGCGCTGCCTCCTTGGGGTCTAGGATCCTGATGGTGGTCTTGTGGCGGTCTGACCGCCATGGTCATAATCGAGCAGTTGGACCGCCAAGCAGGCACCTGTTAGTCCGCCACCACGAGTACTGCAGTCTTCAGACCACCGTACTAGTAATCAGGCCTTCTGACCTAACAATAACTCGTAGCCTCATCATGCTCTGCTTCTGCCCTCGCATATTACATCACTCATGACATGTTCAACGACTGTATTGATAACATTCCTAATGACATCTGAAATGAGATAACAATGGCGAGGGTGCAAGTTATAATTAATTTAGGGCATGGGATATCAGGTAACTATATCATCCCTTTAACCTTTGGTTATTTCTGTGACTTTATACACTTTTTTAAATGAAAAGTAAGATATTATTACAATTTCTAACTACAAGGTCACTATCACCTTTGTTTTTCAGGGAATGTAGATATATATAAAGAGAAAAGAAATTAAGAACATAGATGACAAAAAGCAAGGGAAAGAAGATTGAACAGAATGCATAATGTAAGAAAGAAAGAAAGAAAAAACAAGGCAAACACATGGGAGAAAAGTGATGTAGAGGTAAAAGTAAGATCAGAAGGCGAAAAAGATTGCATTCACTAGAGCAGTATGGACTAGAAAAAAGTAAGAGAGTGAAAAAGATTTTAAAAAAAGAAGAGAAAGAAGAGGAGGGGTTGAGGCGGCTGGCAAAGAGAAAAAGGGGACAAAGGGATATGTAATGCAAGAGAGAGTGAAGAGACGAATAATGATTTTCCTGTCTGAGACAATTACTAGTGAAAGGCAAAAGCCAAAAACTCCTTGTATGTGAGGCGGTAAAGAGGCAGGTGGGATGCAGGTAGGAAGCGGGAATCATTTAGGGGCATATTAACAAGGGCTTTAGCAGCGCTTTTTTGGCTTTAAAAGCCAAAAAAGCGGAGATAAAAATATCGCCGTATCAACAACAGGGTGCTAACATGCAAAATCGCATGTTAGCACCCTTTTTCACTACGCTTCCCTTTGCATCTCTAATGAGATGCAAAGTGGGCGTTCCAGAGCAAAATAATAGGAGAAATGTCGCTAAGCGATATTTCTCCTATTATCAAGCTTCACGCTAACCCTGTTAGAGACAAAAAAGCAGCGCTAACCACGGTTAACGCTGCTTTTTTACGTCTGCTAATTGTCAGACTTAGCCATGTATTCCAATGGGAGGTGGATTACATGGCTAAATGCACCATGGGCTATCAACAAGGATATCCCTATCCTTGTAGTTTTATCGCTGCATTACCAGCAATAACCTCCCAAAATGCTGCTATCGCTGGATTTTTTATCGCCTAGGCGGTTAGCGTTGTTAATAACGCGATAACCAGGTGATATTATCCAGCATTAGCGGGCGTTAAAAAAATTAACGCTAAGCGCCCTTAGCGTTAATTTTCCCTGTTCCTTGTTAATATGCCCCATAGACCTGAAGAATCCCTCCTAGTTCATAGCTCATCTGCGCTGATCCTGGAGCCTGTACGGGAATATTTAATATCAATTAGCTCTGCAAATGTTTGTTGCTCTTGCTAAATTTCAACCCAAGAGCATCGACAACAGGAAATGCATCCCTGTTCGGTTGGCTTCCGGAGCAAGAGCTTAGAGCACTGCTGCTGCAAGTTGAGTAAGAATCAGTTACTTAGCTAGGCACTCAATCATCAGGCAGACTCTGATCACCAGAAGGCCTCAACGCAGTGCAATGTGGCTATCACCCGATAGCAGGTTTGATTCTCGAATGCTTTACTTCACTGCCTTTAGCTAGGTTCCAGCTATACAAATACCATATAAATGCAGTGCTTAATTTGAGCCAGTTGTTTCCCGCGCTCAGCACCTGCATTTAATTCTCAACACTCATGCTTGTGACAGTCTGCCACAAGGTGGTGCTGTCTGTGTACTTTAGAGATGACAACAACAGACGATTATGAATTCAACACACATTAAAAATGACTATTACCTGCCGTCCCAGCCATTCTTATAGCTTTGCAGGCATAAAATAGTCTGAATTGTCACTCTTGTAGGAGTGTGATGGTTAGTAGCTGTGTTGGTACTATCATTGGCAGCATGGCAGGTCAATGTGTGCTGCAAGCTGCAGTGACTTCCTGAAGAGGGTCCTGGCACTTTCCATTTTGCAAATGAAGGACTGTATACATGTATACATACATAAAGCACCATTCGAGAGAGCAGAAAGTGATGTACATAGGTTCTAAGGTACATCCCGAGACAGTGGTGATACAAGGGTTTAAAAGTTAGAGAATGTTGGGGCATATTATCAAGAACGGCGTTAAAATTATGGCCGCTGTAGCGGCAGGAAACTGCCGCTAAAGCGGCGATAAGGGGCTTGATAATATGCCGTTGAGAACTCCAATAAAAGCCCAGGTTCTGGTGTGAACATGGGCTTCTATGGGAATTCACAAGGGCATATTATCAAGCCCATTATCGCTGCTTTAGCGGCATTTTCCTGCCGCTAAAGCGGCGATAATTTTAGCGCCATTCTTGATAATATGCCCCGTTATGTTTTAGCATAGGTAGCTTTATTTCTTGTTACTTTGCTCTCCATTCCACACTTAAACTCGGCCCCAAGTCTGCAGCAACATGAGAAGTGCGCCACTTCAGTCCTCACGCACAAGACCAAAACTCTTCTCAGATAGACTGCTCTACAAATCCACACCCAGCTTATCCGCCTATTAGCGCTCCAAAGTGTCATCACTTCCATGAGGCACTATAGAAATACCACTAGAGCCCAATACAAGGCCACGTGTGGGTTTCACAATGAAAGCAAATGATGATTTTGGGAGGAACCGGACATGGGTGTGGCGATTCAAAGATAAGGACAGAAGATAATGAATTTAAGTGGTGCCAGGAGGTTGTGCAGATAGACCAGATAGTTACGCTAGAAGGGGCCAAAAAGCAGAGGGGTTCAAATGTCAGACAGTTCACATGTCACAGCAGATAATGAAGCTCATCTGGAGGTAATCTTTGTGTTCACAGGACCCATAGGAGTTTGTTTAGAGGGAGCTCACGGGCAAAGATGAAGTTCAGATTAAATGCATCTCAGGAGCTGTCTGGGAAACCATGACTGAGTCCAAAGTCTCTCTGTACTTAGGAGCTAAGGGAATGTGGTATATAAAGCTGGATATTTCTGGACAAACCAATGCCGCTACAAAACCAGATGAGCTACCTCAAAGTCTTTCACATGCCAGACTGAAATGAGACTGAGTCACACAAAAATGATCTGGTGGTTTGGAAACCCTGTTTTATGTGTTCCTAAAGAGGGATTACACAATAAAGAGAAGGATGCAGGCCCTTTCAAAATCCTGAGTTTTGTGCGGGTCCAGAAATAGATCCTGTGATGGTCTTATTCAATTGAACCAAAGTTGAAGGAGAGCCACTATGCTTGAGCAAGGATACACAGGCTCTTATATATATATATATCACAAAAGGATCCCAGAGCTACAACCATCCACACGAACGGCGTAACAACAAGAAACAGACTCCGCAGGCAAAGTTGATAGTTAGTGATGATTTACTCCAGCATCAAATGTCCAAATATATATCTATATATCTATATATCTATATATCTATATATATATATATATATATATATATATATATATATATATATAGAGAGAGAGAGAGAGAGAGAGAGAGAGAGAGAGAGATATCACAAAACTTCAAAACCTGGCCTGGCAATCCCACCAAGACAACCAAGGCATGGACCTCAGCTCACTCAGCAAACAATCAGGACCACATTAGATGGTGCAAAAAGCAGTGAAGATTTATTCCATGAAAATCGCCACCAAATGATCAGGCTTAGTGCCTGCCATGACGCGTTTCACTCGCATCACGCGATCTTGATCACATGACCACATGTGTTAACTAGAATCAAAACTTCCACTGCATTTGTCAAAACATCTCTTCTTTGAAGCTCTGATTACTTCTATTGAAGGACAGGTGTTTTGGATAGATAAGGAAGAGGGGCGGTTTTTCCCACTCCTGCTGTAACTTACATCAAATGCAATAAGTGTAGGCTTGTGCCATACCACTGAATACCATTACTTCATAAACCCTAAGTCTTAAGCTGTGGGTACTAAAACCGGTGCATGGAAGAGGATAGGAAGAAAGATTTGTGTGGAAGGACAGAAAAGCATGAAATTATATTCGGATCTCACCTGAAGTATTATAATCATAGTCAAGCTCTCAGCCCATAGATACAAAATGCTGGAGTCCACATGTATTCTACCCTGTAATAGGTGACAGCATGTTTCTTGGCATTACTTAAGTAACCCAAACTGGCGATTTCATCAATACCTGGGCAAAGTGGATATCTAGTGCTATATTCACATACAATAGTACCAGTTAATATAACCACTTATAGCCCATCGAGAGGTGGTGGGCAGGAAGGAAGTTGTGTGTGTTTCTAGGTTCCTGAAAAAGTAGATGACATATCAAAAGAACCCAGGAGCTATTGTCCCAAAGATAACACCAGGATCACGAAACTATGGCATGAAATAATCCAGATTCACCAAAAACATGGTGTTCTCCACGTAACCCTCTATAGTCTAGAAACAAAACTCAATCTAAAAATTCACAGGCCTACAATTTTAGGGGATACATTTATATAATTTTCAAAAAGGAGGTCCTCAAGGGAAAGGAGAATAGCTAAAAAATAAATTAATAATTACCATGTCAACAAAATAATTACTATTATTGTCCAGTATCCCAATGACTGAGAATGGTTATCCAATCATCAATCCTCACATTTAGTGTTCTTTCTCAAATTCTTTTACTCATTGAATCTTTTCTTGAATTCAACATTGATATATGACGTATACATAAGATATATATATATATATATATGTATTACCTACTGGCGGTCGCCAGTAGGTAGTTATAGTTAGGACCCCTTTTCCATAGGAAAACCTCAACATTCTATTTTGAATAACTTTGGCGCCGGTCAATGAATCCTCGCGAATTTCTCAAAATAGGTGGGGCGCTACGCTCCGCTCCTACCCTGAAAGTCTCGGGGGGATTCGTCAAGCGGGGGCTGAGATAAAAGGGGGGTCCCAAAACGCGTTTTTCCCATGCATTTTTCCATAGGACCTTTAGAACGAGCTACAGCCCGAACGGCTGAACAGAATTACTAGAAATTTGGCAGAGAGGTAGTCCCTAGGTCAAGGAAGTGCCTTTTGTAGGTTTGGTGTAAATCTGTTCAGTAGATTCTGAGAAAATAGCCTTTAAATCAATATATATATCTGAGCCCGCTTACGGTACGCTTACCGTACGCTTACCGTAAGCGTACGGTGGCGTGCGCGAGCGCGATTCTGATTGGCTCTTAGATCTTAGTAAACATTCGAATCGGCCAAAACCAGGAAGCGGCGGCCGCCATTTTGTCTTCCGCACTGAGTGTTGTTTATCAAACAAGATGGCCAAAAACATGTTACGGGGCTGTTTTGACAACTCCCTCCCACATAGTCATGTTGAGGGAGTCCCCAAACATCCCCCAAGAGCAAAAACGGTTTTATTTTTTTTTCGGCAATTTCGCCGAGTACGCTTACCGTACGCTTACCGTAAGCGTACGGTAAAAAAAAAAAAAAAAAAAAAACACTATCCACACTTACCCCACCCCCTGTGCTTTTGGTGGCCATAGGCCACCAAATGTACAGGGCTTATTAATAGGTAAGAAAAACTAAATTTTGGCAACATGAAATTATAAAATCGAAATAAAAAAAACACTATCCACATTGACCCCACCCCCTGTGCTTTTGGTGGCCGAAGGCCACCAAATGTACAGGGCTTATGAAAGTTGATAAAAACCGTGCACGGAACGAACTGCGTTAAGTGGGCGCGCACGCCTCGAATGGCGTAAAGTAACTTAGCATTTAAAAAACCGTACAAATTCACTGAAAAAACCATAGGTTTCACACACGTTATAGTTAGGAATTAGCATTTAAAAAACCTTGCAAATTCACTGAAAAAACCATAGGTTTCACACATGTTATAGTTAGCGGAAATTTTACTGATAAAAAACCAGTGAAATTGCCCCGTTATAGTTAGTGCTGGCAACTATAACTCACGCGACCGCAATCTTCTGCTGATGACATATGTGTCTTTATGAAAAAAAAATATTTGTAATATATGTATAGCTAAAAATGTATGGAAGAAGACATGGGCAAATAAGTGTCTAAATACAGTATTAGCATCAGCAGAGGATTGCGGTCGCGTGAGTTATAGTTGCCAGCACTAACTATAACGGGGCAATTTCACTGGTTTTTTATCAGTAAAATTTCCGCTAACTATAACATGTGTGAAACCTATGGTTTTTTCAGTGAATATATATATATATCTCATTCAAGTTGTGGCCAAAAAGCAAAGACGCACACAATGGCAGGCAAATCCGGCTCCTGCTGAATTCTTTATTTTTGGCAAATCGGCATACCAATTGACATTTCATAGCCTTTCCCCAACGCGTTTCAATGCTCCTGCTCCTTGCTCACGGGGCCGGTGTATGGATGTGCAGATGCGAGCAAAAACAATCTCTTTAATTAGCATGTCACGCCCTCTGATGGGCTTAAATAAAAGCTTTCTGGGACTTGTAGTTTTGCGCTTAAATCTTACCCTGAATGGGTTCTGCCTTACCAACATTTCAGTCCTAGCTCTAAATAGAGCCTCAAGTGCGCAGTCCAATTTAATTCAGCCCAAAACCTGCCATTCTGCTATATGATTGTAGAAATATATATATATATATATATATATATATATATATATATATATATATATATATATATATATATACATATATATATATATATATATACATATATATATATATATATATAATATATATATATAGATAGATAGAATATATATATATATATATTATCTACTGGTGGTCGCCAGTAGATAGTTATAGTTAGGACTGTGTTTCCATAGGAAATCTGAAAATTTGGCAGAGAGGTAGTCCTCAGGTCAGGGATGTGCCTTTTGAATACCTGAAGTAAATCTGTTCTGTAGTTCCTGAGAATATTTCAGTTAGAAGTACATATATATCTATAAGCGCGCACCGTGCGCGTACGGTAAGCATACCGTACGCGCACGCTGCCGTGCGCAAGCGTAATTCTGATTGGTGGTTACATGACAGTAAACATTCCAGTCGGTCGAAATCAGGAAGTGTCGGCCGCCATTTTGTGTGTCTCACACTAAAAAACAAAGGTGGAGAACGTGAAAAGGGGGCAAGGTAGAGAGTTGCAGACCCCCTAGCCTTTGTCAGGGGGTCCCTGAAGGACCCCGAAGGCTGAAAAATACATTTTTTTTTTTTTTAAATCGCGGTGTACGCGTAACGTGCGCGTACGGTAAGCGTACGGCGGAAAAAAAATATTAAAAAAATAGAATTAAAAATCAAAATGAAATGTTTGGATGTTGGTTGGCTCTAAAAAGAGCCGTTGTGTTCATGGAGTGTTTTTTGTACTATAAGTAAGTACCGATGCAGAGTCTAAAGTTCAAGAGGAAGACTCAGTTCCCTTCATCATTGAAATGTACACTGTCTCCTCTATCAATGTCTTGCATGTTGTAACGCAAGTTGTTGTGGTATATAGAACCCATACTATAGTCTCTAAGGAAGGCAGAAACAGACTCATTGACGTGCTTTCTTGCTTTGTCAATCTGCGGACAAAATTGCTTGGACCAGTTCCACTTTTGCCTTTGGCATATATTAGAATATACAAAGGCAGTTTGTGGAAAGAGTGACATCAATTGCAGTTCCTTGTTTTCAGTTCTCCTCACTCTGCTGTTGTCATTTCTCTTGTGGTCCCTGAAGTACATTGAAGGGTGTAATAAATATTTTATTTAAAAAAAAAATTTCAAAAAAGGTGCGCACGGTAAAACATTTTTTAAAAAAAAACAGATGAAATAAATAAAATAAAAAAATTGTGGTAGGGTGGCTCTTAAAAGAGCCCTTGTGTTAATACAGGGACAGAGGAAAGAAAGAATGGGAGCATTAGAAGGGACCGCACTTGTGCTGCTCAATCTTATTATCTATTAGAAGAATACTAGACTCCCTCAGAGCAATAAGAGAGTAACAAGTATTGCACCTTATATGTACTCTGAAACCGAGGGTAGATGGCCAGAGGAGCAGAAGAGGGTGATGCTCCCACCTCAGAGGAAGTGCTCGGCTGAGCTGCCGAAGATGTACTCGGCTGAGCTTCTGCAGATGTGCTCGGGTGACTTACTGAAGGGTTTGCTTCAGTATGTCGAGCAAAAGTCCTGGGATGTACATCCCTAATGTGTCTCACCATAGTGTGATTACCAAAGGAATACTTCTTCCATGGATTACCTCTAGATAAGACACGCTCACAAAGTGAGCAGGTGACTAATGGAGCTGAAGTTCACAGACATCGAACTTCAGCTGAGAGCGAGTAATAGGAGGAGCCAGCTGACCTTCCCCGATTGGGAGGACCTGAGAATATCAAGGGTGTGAGGAGGAGGATTCCCGTTCAAGCTAGCGGCATCTGAAGAAGGCAAGACGCCGAAATGCATTATGCCATACTTAGCTGTCATTAAAGCATTTCCGAACGCTCCCCGCTGTGTCCTCTGGCTTCTTTCACGGAGGGGTCTTTGTTGGATATGTTTACGTGCTAGCCAGCACGACGTTAAGAGGACCCGTTCCGTAAAGCGTCCTGCGAAGTGTTGGCACCTTTGTAGCTGTTTACCCGAGGGATCGGATATCGCAGGACCGCCACTGAATCGAGACAGGCAAGCGGCTACTGTCAGGCACAGCCCGTGACTTCACGGGGAAGCGGGAACATTGTATCCCAGTTTCATGGCCCGGTTTGACTTTGGTTTTGGGGCTGGAACGTTGGGGACCCAAGGGAATGCTGGACTGTCATTCACGAGATTGCTTCACATCTATAATATCCTCACCGCTTGCCAGGATTTACAGCGTTTATTTCAAGACTGAACATTTTGGCTCCATAAACGGTACTTACCACAACATTGCATCATGGGAGCTGAAGTTCACAGACATCGAACTTCAGCTGAGAGCGAGTAATAGGAGGAGCCAGCTGACCTTCCCCGATTGGGAGGACCTGAGAATATCAAGGGTGTGAGGAGGAGGATTCCCGATCAAGCTAGCGGCATCTGAAGAAGGCAAGACGCCAAAATGCATTATGCCATACTTAGCTGTCATTAAAGCATTTCCCAACGCTCCCCGCTGTGTCCTCTGGCTTCTTTCACGGAGGGGTCTTTGTTGGATATATTTACGTGCTAGCCAGCATGACGTTAAGAGGACCCGTTCCGTAAAGCGTCCTGCGAAGTGTTGGCACCTTTGTAGCTGTTTACCCGAGGGATCGGATATCGCAGGACCGCCACTGAATCGAGACAGGCAAGCGGCTACTGTCAGGCACAGCCCGTGACTTCACGGGGAAGCGGGAACATTGTATCCCAGTTTCATGGCCCGGTTTGACTTTGGTTTTGGGGCTGGAACGTTGGGGACCCAAGGGAATGCTGGACTGTCATTCACGAGATTGCTTCACATCTATAATATCCTCACCGCTTGCCAGGATTTACAGCGTTTATTTCAAGACTGAACATTTTGGCTCCATAAACGGTACTTACCACAACATTGCATCATGGGAGCTGAAGTTCACAGACATCGAACTTCAGCTGAGAGCGAGTAATAGGAGGAGCCAGCTGACCTTCCCCGATTGGGAGGACCTGAGAATATCAAGGGTGTGAGGAGGAGGATTCCCGATCAAGCTAGCGGCATCTGAAGAAGGCAAGACGCCGAAATGCATTATGCCATACTTAGCTGTCATTAAAGCATTTCCGAACGCTCCCCGCTGTGTCCTCTGGCTTCTTTCACGGAGGGGTCTTTGTTGGATATATATATATATATATATATATATATATATATATATATATATATTCCAAACATACGTTGAGAATGCTCCGACAGACAATTAGTTATCACTCGATTTAACATGAATCTCCTTGACTTTCTGTGATTGAAATGATTAGTCTGTCTTCACCCTTTCTTGTTTTCAAACCTAAGGTCACATGACAAGTGTTACTTATTTGTAATTTTTTTCACCTTTCTTTATGCTCGTGAACAAGGGACCAAGTTTTCACGAAATGCGTAGAGTTTTGTGTTGCCAATAAACTCTGCCTTAAAAGCACAGGGTGCCGTGAAGCGTTGTCTTTCCTGGTTGATCGGAGCATTCTCAACGTATGTTTGGAATATTTTGGGTTTCGCTAACCCGTCACGGCCCGCCATCACCAAGCGGCTTGAGTTGAAAGCGAATTCGTTTGTTGGAGGATATAGATATATATATATATTCACAGAAAAAAACATAGGTTTCAGGGGTGATATAGTTAGCTGCCCATTTCACTCATACAAAACCATAGAAATTCCTCCGTTATAGTTAGTTCTGCTAACTATAACTCACGCGCCCGCAATGCACTGCTGATGATGTCACATATTGCATCATTCATGACATGGTCAGTGACATCACTGATGACATCACTGATGACATCTCAAATGACATCACTGATGACATCACTGATGACATCATCCACTGAATGTGGTTTAGTTTGAAATTTAAATATGTATTATATATATACCAATCTGTATTGAAGATTGAGTGGATATATAACTGTCTGGATGGAGGATTTAGTAGCTGGTTGACTGTCTTTTTAAGTGAGTAATTAAAAGTGTCTCACTTAATACATGGATTAGTAACTAAACTATGTGAATGTGTGCAGCACTGTCTCTGTTGTTGTATAACATGCTGCATCAGTTGGTCACTAACTACATGAGTGTCTATATTAGCTATTGATTAGTTGGGTGAGTATTTGTATGGGACACTGAGTTTGTGTGTGGTTGGATGGGGTGTGTGTAACTCTATGCATAGATGTGTGAATGGTTGATTGACTAGGTGTATGGGTTTAAGAGTGCATGTGGAAACAGTTGTTTGGATGACTGAGTGTATTTATTTGTGTGTTGGTGAGCGAATATATGTTTTAGTTGTACATCTTCAACAAAGTAAAAAAATAAAAGGCATTGTATGTGAGAGTTGGTGTATATAAATAAGTATGTGTAAGAGTCAGTGATTGTGAGAGTAACTATATGAATGAGTGTATAATTGTAATGGTGCTTTTTTAACATATTAACAATGAGTTACTATGTGTTTGAATAAATGAGGTGTTGTTGGATAATTGTGTAAGTGAGTAAATGTAAGTGCGATACATTTTTTTCATGAGTGAGTAGGATGACTGCATAACCGACTAAGATTACTGCTGATGTGTCAATGTCTTTATATGTGTATAAGTGCATTTGATAGTGTTCTATTCATTAATGACTGCATGTATAGATGATTCTGTTGTTGAATGGGTAGTTGTGTGTGTAGACTTAGGAATCAGTGAGTGGGTATGTAGTAACTGGTATTGGTGTGTCAATGGTTTCAAATATGGTACTCTGTATTTTACAGTGAGTGATGAAAGGTTATACTAGTGTATGATGAGGTGTATCAGATTGTCAAGTGGATGATGTCATCAGTGATGTCATTTGAGATGTCATCAGTGATGTCACTGACCATGTCATGAATGATGCAATATGTGACATCATCAGCAGAGCATTGCGGGCGCTTGAGTTATAGTTAGCAGAACTAACTATAACGGAGGAATTTCTATGGTTTTGTGTGAGTGAAATGGACAGCTAACTATAACACCCCTGAAACCTATGTTTTTTTTCTGTGAATTTCTAAGGTTTTTTAAATGCTAATTTCTAACTATAACGTCTCTGAAACCTATGTTTTTTTTCAGTGAATTTCAAAGGTTTTTTAAATGCTAACTTTTAAGTGTGATAGTAGTTATATCTATTTTTTTGTACTGATTTTGTACAGTTTTTTAACTGTTTATTTATAAATATTTTATTCATTAAATAACATTATATATTTTTCTGAAAATTACTCAAATATTTATTCATTTTCTTGTTTTCATTTTTTATTTTAATATATTTATAATATTTTCTTTTAAAAAAAAATCCAATTATTTTCGGAGTCGCGCACTCAAAGTGTACACATCACGGTGGGTGCGCGCATTCTAGCCGCCATTTTAGAAAAGTCATGAAGGATCCGCGTATGGTGTGCGACGGCTGCGTGTTTTTCAGTTACATCATATACATTTAATATCACGTGATATGCGCGATTGGTATGCGACCAGTCTGCGACTCCTGCTCCCGTGCATTCGTGACACATGCGCATTACAGTACGAGATGTTTGCGCGGTTGTGGGTGCCACGTGACATCATATACGTGCTGGGGCACGCTGGGTGCGCGACTCCCGCAAGAAAAATGATGTTCCAAAATGATATGTATGTGTCTTTAATATACATATTAAGGCAATAGATTATGTAAGATATTCATCAAAATAATATATTTGTACTTATAATAAACTTAGATTATTTTTAAATATATTTTCGTGAAGTCGGGTGCTTGCATCGTGAGTGCAGAAAACCAGGTCAGTAGAGCTGCTGTAGAGCCAGAGAACCAGGGCAGCAGAGCTGCTCTAGAGCCTAAGAACTAGCGGGCATATTATCAAGCATGGCGTTAAGATTATCGCCGCTTTAGCGGCAGAAAACTGTCGCTAAAGCGGCGATAATGGGCTTGATAATATGCCGTAGAGAATTCCAATAGAAGCCCATGTTGACACCAGAACATGGGCTTCTATGGGAATTCTCAAGGGCATATTATCAAGCCCATTATAGCCGCTTTAGCAGCAGTTTTCTGCCGCTAAAGCGGCGATAATCTTAACGCCGTTTCTTACTAATATGCTCCTTTGTCAGCAGAGCTGCTCTAGAGCCAGAGAACCAGGTCAGCAGAGCTGGTGTAGAGCCAGAGAAACCAGGTCAGCAGAGCTGCTTTAGAGGGAGAGAACCAGGTCAGCAGAGCTGCTTTAGAGCCAGAGAACCAGGCCAGCAGAGCTGCTTTAGAGCCAGAGAACCAGGTTAGCAGAGCTGCTTTAGAGCCAGAGAACCAGGTCAGCAGAGCTACTCTAGAGCCCGAGAACCAAATCAGCAGAGCTGCTTTAGAGCCATAGAAGCAGGTCAGCAGAGCTGCTTTAGAGCCAGAGAACCAGGTCAGTAGAGCTGCTCTAGAGCCTAAGAACCAGGTCAACAGAGCTGCTCTAGAGCCAGAGAACCAGGTCTGCAGAGCTGCTGCAGAGCCAGAGAAACCAGGTCAGTAGAGCTGCTTTAGAGGGAGAGAACCAGGTCAGCAGAGCTGCTGTAGAGCCAGAGAACCATGTCAGCAGAACTGCTTTAGAGCCAGAGAACCAGGTCAGCAGAGCTGTTGTAGAGCCAGAGAACTAGATCAGCAGAGCTGCTCTGTAGCATAAGAACTAGGTCAGCAGAGCTGCTCTAGAGCCAGTGAACCAGGTCAGCAGACCTGCTGTAGAGCCAGAGAAACCAGGTCAGCAGAGCTGCTTTAGAGAGAGAGAACCAGGTCAGCAGAGCTGCTTTAGAGCCAGAGAACCAGGTCAGCAGAGCTGCTCTAGCCGACACTGACTGACTGATACTGCCTGACTGACTGACACTGACTGACACTGATTGACACTGACTGACACTGATTGACTGACACTGACTGACTGACACTGACTGACTGACACTGACTGACACTGATTGACTGACACTGACTGACTGACAGTGACTGACAGTGACTGACTACTCTCTACTACTCTACTACTGACTCTCTACTACTCTACTACTCTCTCTACTACTCACTCTCTACTACTCACTCTCTACTACTCTCTACTACTCACTCTCTACTACTCTACTACTCTCTACTACTCGCTCTCTACTACTCACTCTCAACTACTCACTCTCTACTTCTCTACTACTCACTCTCTACTACTCACTCGCTACTACTCTCTACTACTCACTCTCTACTACTCACTCTCTACTACTCATGCTCTACTACTCTCTACTACTCACTGTCTACTACTACTCTCTCTACTACTCACTCTCTACTACTCTCTACTATTCACTCACTACTACTCACTCTCTACTACTCACTCTACTACTTTCTACTACTTTCTACCACTCACTCTTTACTACTCTACTACTCACTCGCTACTACTCTCTACTACTCACTCTCTACTACACTCTCTACTACTCTCTCTCTACTACTCTCTGCTACTACTCTCTACTATTCACTCTCTACTACTCACTCTCTACTACTCTCTACTACTCACTCTACTACTCTTTGCTGCTCTCTACCACTCACTCTCTACTACTCTACTACTCTCTCTCTACTACTCACTCTCTACTACTCTCTCTCTACTACTCTCTACTACTCACTTTCTACTACTCACTCTACTACTCACTACTACTCACTCTCTACTACACTCTCTCTACTACTCACTCTCTACTATTCACTCTCTACTACTCGCTCTCTGCTACTCTCTACTACTCACTCTCTACTACTCACTCTCTACTACTCTCTACTACTCTCTCGGCTACTCACTCTCTACTACTCAGTCTCTACTACTCTACTACTCTCTACTACTTGCTCTACTACTCACTCTCTACTATTCTCTACTACTCACTCTACTACTCTCTCCTCCTCTCTACCACTCACTCTCTACTACTCTACTACTCACTCTCTACTACTCTCTCTCTACTACTCACTCTCTACTACTCACTCTACTACTCTCTACTACTCACTCTCTACTACTCTCTACTACTCACTCTGTACTACTCACTCTCTACTAATCACTCTCTACTACTCTCTACTGCTCACTCTCCACTACTCATTCTCTACTACTCACTCTCAACTACTCTCTACTACTCACTCTACTACTCACTCTCTACTACTCTACTACTCTCTCTACTTCTCACTCTCTACTACTCTCTCTCTACTACTCACTCTCTACTACTCTCTACTACTCACTCTCTAATACACACTCTCTACTACTTGCTCTCTGCTACTCACTCTCTGCTACTCTCTAGTACTCACTCTACTACTCACTCTCTACAACTCTCTACTACTCACTCTCTACTACTCCACTACTCTCTCCTACTCACTCTCTACTACTCACTCTCTGCTACTTGCTCTCTGCTACTCACTCTCTACTACTCTCTACTACTCACTCTCTACTACTCGCTCTCTACTACTCACTCTCTACTACTCTCTACTACTCACTCTACTACTCACTCTCTACTACTCTCTACTACTCACTCTCTAATACTCACTCTCTACTACTCACTCTCTACTACTCACTCTACACTCTCTACTACTCACTCTCTGATACTTTCTCTACTACTCTCTACTACTCTCTACTACTCACTCTCTACTCTCTATTACTCGCTCTCTACTCTCTACATCTCTACCTCTCTCTACCTCTCTCTCTACTACTCTCCACCTCTCTACCTCTACCTCTCTACCTCTACACCTCTACCTATACACCTCTACCTCTCTACCTCTCTACCTCTCTGTACATGCACACATATGCACATATATATGCATATATATGCATATGCATTTATATATATGTATGTGTATATATATATACATATATAAACATATAAATATAATCTGCATATCTATATAAATATAAATGCATGCAAACATATACATATACATATATGCATACATATGCATGGTATGTACATGAAATTTTGAAAAACACTAATAAAAGCAAAGCTAAAAAGCCACCTAATTACAAACAGAATTGCTTTAACTTAAACGAGGGCAAGACCTATTGCATTTTCAATGCTTGTTTACTTTGGTTCCATCAAGAAGGCATTCAGATGTGACACATTTGCCATAAATTCTGAATGGTAGCACTCTAGTTCCTCATTAGATCACTGTAGTAAAGCTACTGCTCACCAGGGAAGTCTGCTGCTGGTATTCAAAGTGCATGATTCAGTCTGCATGTCAGAACTTTTTAATGAAATAGAAGAGGATTTGAGAAGTCAAAATGTGCCCTAATTTTTCTTTCTGCAGCACTAATCATAATTTCTATGGCAAAATGAACCCCCTCATTTTGTTCCTTTGCAAATTAAATGTTTTAAGTGTTACCACTTTATTCCAATCAAGATGGCTTCAGGTGTGCCATACTTTTGTCATAAGACTGTTAGCGCTCTAGTTGTTCTTTAAAACACTCTGGGATTTCTGTCATTGGGCTATACTTGGGCTATATCTCTGTGATATTTGTGCTACATTTGGGCTCTTTTGTCTCTGGTGGCCATCTTGGGAGACTTGTTATGAAGTTTCCTAATTTCCTCATTTACTACAGTCTCCTCAGTAGGCATACTGTCAGTTTTTTACTTTGATTCAATGAAGAAGGCATTCAGATGTGTCACACATTTGCCATAAATTCAGAATGTTAGCACTCTAGTTGCTCACTAGATCACTGTAGTAAAGCTACTGCTCACCAGGGAAGTTGGCTTCTGTTATTGAAAGTGCATGTTTCAGTCTGCATGTCAGAATTCTTTAATGAAATAGAAGAGGATTTGAGAAGTCACTCAAAATGTGCCCTAATTTTTCTTTCTGCAGCACTAATCATACATTCTATGGCAAAATGAACCCGCTAATTTAGTTCCTTTTTAAATTAAATATTTTAAGAGTTACTACTTTATTCCAATCAAGATGGCTTCAGGTGTGCCATACGTTTATCATAAGTAGGAGAGTTAGCGCTCTAATTGTTCTTTGGAACACTCTGGGAAGCTGCAGAAGAACACAAAGGAATCAACTGACAGTCTCTGCCCTTTTTGGATGTACATGTTTTACTGAGAATGTCAGACTTCATTCTCACATGACTAATAAAGATAATTAAGGGTGGGCGTAGTGGGCGTAGTGGGGCTACGTGAATCAGCACGTAGTGTGCCCAAATCTACACACACTACGCGCTTCGCGTAGCCCCACTACGCACCACCCGCTTCCCGCCCGCCCTCCTACTTCGAAAACTGCGAAGCAGGCAGCGCTACGTAAACTACGTGGGCGAAGCGTAGTTGTCAGCCCAGGGTTAAAGATAATGTGAATTTACAGAAAATATGCTCTCAGTTTAGCTTATAGATCACCTTCCAAACCTCTGTGGGAAAAGCATGTGAAAATAGTTTTCTCTCAAACATGATTCATTATATCCCAGCAGAAGGCTTTTTCACATGGTAAAATCACCTTAGGACATACCACAATTCCTAAAATGAGTATGGTACCATCAACAAATGATTTATAATGTAACTAAAGTCTTAAAACCTTCTATTAACTGCAATGCTTTTTAATGAGGTGCTATCATGTATATTTTTCCCAATATGGCTGCCAACACTTCTTGGATGAAGTGCTGACAGCCAATCAGATCTCACGATGAGATGTATGGTTAGGCTCCGCCCAGATATATATGTGATTTTACTTTTGATTTTCTCAGGAACTACTGAACGGATTTACACCATTTAAGCAAAAGGCCTACCTTTCAGCCAAATTTGGTGGAATTCCGTTCAGCAGTTCGGGCTGTAGCTGCGTCAACAGGTCCTATGGGAAATTGCATGGGAAAAATGCATTTTGGGATCCCCCTTTTTTCTCAGCCCCCGCTTGACGAATCACCACGAAACTTTCAGGATAGGAGCGGACCGGAGCTGGCCAAAAGTTTGGAAAATTTTGCGAAGATTCATCAACCGGCGCCAGACTTATTGGGAATAGAATGTTGCGGATTTCCTATGGAAAATAGGTCCTAACTATAACTACCTACTGGCGACTGCCAGTCGGTAATATATATATATATATATATATATATATATATATATATATATATATATATATATATATATATATATATATATATACATATATACATATATATATATATATATTCGGTGAAAAAACCATAGGTTTCACACATGTTGTAGTTAGCTGGAAATTTTACTGATAAAAAACCAATGAAATTCCCCCGTTATAGTTAGTGCAGGCAACTATAACTCACGCGACCGCAATCCTCTGCTGATGACATATGTGTCTTTATGAAAAAAAAATATTTGTAATATATGTATAGCTAAAATTTAATGGAAGAAGACATGGGCAAATAAGTGTCTAAATACAGTATTAGCATCAGCAGAAGATTGCGGTCGCGTGAGTTATAGTTGCCTGCACTAACTATAACGAGGGAATTTCATTGGTTTTTTATCAGTAAAATTTCCAGCTAACTATAACATGTGTGAAACCTATGGTTTTTTCACTGAATTTGCAAGGTTTTTTAAATGCTAATTCCTAACTATAACGTGTGTGAAACCTATGGTTTTTTCAGTGAATTTGTACGGTTTTTTAAATGCTAAGTTACTTTACGCCATTCGTGGCGTGCGCGCCCACTTAGCGCAGTTCGTTCCGTGCGCGCACGGTGCGCTTCGCGCACCGCGCGCCCACTTTACGCAGTTAGTGCCGTGCACGCACGGTGGGCACGCAGTGCGCTACGCGCACCGTGTGCCCACGTTACGCTAGATGGGCCATGTACGCACGATGCGCTGCGCGCACCGTGCACACATGGAGGACATATGATGCGCTTCGTTGAGAAAGGTAATATTTTAATTTTTCGCATCTGTTATACGCCATTCACTAATGGTGCCCCTCGGGCACCATTTGCACATGGGGTGGGGAGAGTATGGATAATTTTGTTTTTTTTTATTAATTTTTACCGTACGCGTACGGTAAGCGTAATCGGCGAAATTATCGAAAAAATTAAAATTCCGTTTTTGGCCTTGGGGGGTCTTTGAGGACTCCCTCAACATGGCTGGGTGCTTAGGAGCTGTCTAAACAGCCCCTTTACATGTTTTTGGCCTTTGTTTTTTAACCCCCTCTCAGACTGCGAGAGAGAAAATGGCGGCCGCCGCTTCCTGGTTTCGACCGATTCGAATGTTTACTAAGATCTAACAGCCAATCAGAATCGCGCTCGCGCACGGCGGCGTGCGCGTACGGTAAGCGCACCGTAAGCGCACCGTAAGCTGGCTCAGATATATATATTGATTTAAAGGCTATTTTCTCAGAATCTACTGAACAGATTTACACCAAACCTACAAAAGGCACTTATAGGTGCGCATGGTGCGCGAAGCGCATCGTGCGTACATGGCCCATCTAGCGTAACGTGGGCACGCGGTGCGCTTAGCGCACCGCGTGCCCACCGTGCGTGCACGGCACTAACTGCGTAAAGTGGGCGCGCGGTGCGCGAAGCGCACCGCGTGGTTACTGTGCGCGCACGGTGCGCGAAGCGCACGGTGCGCGCACGGAACGAACTGCGTTAAGTGGGCGCGCACGCCACGAATGGCGTAAAGTAACTTAGCATTTAAAAAACCGTACAAATTCACTGAAAAAACCATAGGTTTCACACACGTTATAGTTAGGAATTAGCATTTAAAAAACCTTGCAAATTCACTGAAAAAACCATAGGTTTCACACATGTTATAGTTAGCGGAAATTATACTGATAAAAAACCAGTGAAATTCCCCCGTTATAGTTAGTGTAGGCAACTATAACTCACGCGACCGCAATCTTCTGCTGATGACATATGTGTCTTTATGAAAAAAAAATATTTGAAATATATGTATAGCTAAAAATGTATGGAAGAAGACATGGGCAAATAAGTGTCTAAATACAGTATTAGCATCAGCAGAGGATTGCGGTCGCGTGAGTTATAGTTGCCTACACTAACTATAACAGGGGAATTTCACTGGTTTTTTATCAGTAAAATTTCCGCTAACTATAACATGTGTGAAACCTATGGTTTTTTCAGTGAATATAAATAAAATTCACTTAAAAAACCATAGGTTTCACACATGTTATAGTTAGGTGGATATTTCACTCGTAAAAAAAACAATGAAATTCCCCTGTTATAGTTAGTTGAGATAACTATAACTCGCGAGCCCGCAATCCTCTGCTCATGACGTCACATATTACATCACTCATGACATGGTCAGTGGCATCACTCATGACATCACTGATGACATCATCCTTGTGATAGAGTGGCGGTCGCGCGAGTTATAGTTATCTCAACTAACTATAACGGGGGAATTTCATTGGTTTTTTACGAGTGAAATATCCACCTAACTATAACATGTGTGAAACCTATGGTTTTTTAAGTGAATTTGCAAGGTTTTTTAAATGCTAATTCCTAACTATAACGTGTGTGAAACCTATGTTTTTTTCAGTGAATTTGTATGGTTTTTTAAATGCTAAGTTATGTATGTATTATTATTTTTTTTATATATTTATTTTTCAATAAACTACGTATTAATTTTTTTTTTATGGTTTTTCACCGTGCGCGCACCCCGCGATTTAAAAAAAAAAATTAAATGTTTTTTTCTGCCTTCGGGGTCCTTCAGGGACCCCCTGACCAAGGCTAGGGGGTCAGGAACTCTCTACCCTGCCCCCTTTTCACGTTCGCCACCTTCCTTTTCCACTCTCGCACTGAAAACAAACAAAATGGCGGCCGACACTTCCTGATTTCGACCGATTCGAACGTTGACTGACATGTAACAACCAATCAGAATTACGCTCGCGCACGTAAGGGTGCGCGCACGGTGCGCGCACGTTGCGCGGCTATAGATATGTATGTGCTTTTTACTGCAATTTTCTCTGGAACTACTGAACAGATTGACTCCATATATGCAAAAGGCACATCCCTGAACTGAGGACTACCTCTCTGCCAAATTTCAAGTAATTCTGTTCAGCCGTTCGGGCTGTACCTTCGATGTCATGAGTGATGTCACTGACCATGTCATGAGTGAAGTAATATGTGACATCATCAGCAGTGCATTGCGGGCGCGCGAGTTATAGTTAGCTGAACTAACTATAACAGGGGAATTTCAATGGTTTTGTACAAGTGAAAAGTCCAGCTAACTATAACACCCCTGAAACCTATGGTTTTTTCAGTGAATTTCTGAGGTTTTTTAAATGCTAATTCCTAACTATAACGTGCCTGAAACCTATGGTTTTTTCTGTGAATTTCAAAGGTTTTTTAAATGCTAATTTCTAACTTTGCCTACAGAGATAGGACATGTGAAGAAAGAAGAAAAAATGCACAGAAAGACACAAAAGAAGTGCAGAAAGAAGCAACAGAAGTCCTCCAAGACGAAGAAAAGTGCAGGAAGAAGGATAACGTGCAGAAAGAACAAAAAGAAGAGCAGAAAGAAGCCTTGTTGCAAAATCATCCTGTACCCTCAACTTTTTCAGACGGATACTGGTGGTAACTGAGTCTGACTAACCAGTCCTAGAGCCAGTGCTATGTTAAAAGACACTTAGAATACAGTGAAAACACCTACATACACTAGGGAACATTATGCGTTGGGGTCCCCCTGTGATTAGCATGACCTCCTCTGTAAGCCCCTAGTATATAATAGGGCATGGGGATTAAAACTACCTCTTAAAACAGGCCACAGGGCGTTTTTGCACACGTTAACTCAGGCCCCGTCCCCTCCCTTCACCACTGTGTAAACACGCCCTGTGTCCGTTTTTAGTAGGGAGATTAAGTTCATTTGAATCCTGAGGGTCCCTAGGGTCCAACTAGCCCACTAGGTACCTCCAGTAAGTGCCACAGAGCTGCGCTGCAGAGAGGTGTAAAAAGTGGCACGGCCTGGACCACCTCTCTACAATGCAGCTCAGTGGCGCTTACTGGAAGCACTTGGTGGGCTAGTTAGCCCCCAGGGGCCCTCAGTATTGAAGGGAAATTATATCTCCAATTTAAAACGTGCCATAGTGCGTGTTTGCACATGTCACCTCAGGCCCCGTCCCCTCCCTTCACCACTGTGTAAACGCGCCCTGTGGCTGTTCTAAGTTGAGAGATTAAGTCCCCTTGAATCCTAAGGTTCCCTAGGGTCAAACTAGACCACTAGGTACCTCCAGTAAGCGCCACAGAGCTGCGTTGCAGAGAGGTGTAAAAAGGGGCTAGGCCTCAGAACACCTGTCTGCAGCGCAGCTCCCTGGCGCATACTGGAGATGCGTGTTGGGGGCGCGTTTGCAGAGTGCTGCACGGAGGGGGCATGGCCTCCGGCACGATGCCAGTCTTTTATTTATTTGAATTTTTTAAGAAGGGGGGCTGTGTGGTTCCCCTTCTTATTCTAATTTATTGGCCCTGATGACCCCATCCCCCAGGGCCTGTCTCCTAATTATATTTTTTTGACCCCAATCCCCAGGGCTGTTTTTTATTATTTTTAAAAAATATATATTTATAGACACACCTAGGACATGCTGGACAAACCGTACGTACCTATCACCATGACGATTTGCGTGATATTCATTAAAAGGCGACTATGCATACAATGAATCCACGTGGAATGTATTTACACCACTAGTGAAGCTCTGACATGTGTTATGCCCTACCGTGCCTAATCCCGGTAGACACCCTTGTCGTTTATTTATACAAACATGGGTAGCTATTGACGGGCACATTTAATACACATGCACACCAAGCCATTCAAAGGGGATTCGACAAAAATTCGACCAAAACTATGCAAGAAACCCTCCTCACGGTTAATAAAACACACATCCACTGCCGGATGTGTAATACTTTTTATTTTACTCTCTGGAAAGGGGACGAACATCACTTGAGAGTCACAGCGCGCTCCTGACAGAGCCCAATGCTGTGTTACACCCACCATTGCCTGCCGAGTGCCACACACCTCTGTGTTGTATTCCACTAGCTAGTGCATATGCTATGACACTCTCTAGCCTATGTGCACTGTAACACCACCCCGTGAATATGTCATGCCACACTTGTCTTCGCACGGGTTATATTGCCCCATCTAACGTGCCTTCCTCGATGCCTATGTTATAACGCACAGTGCTATGCCATACATATTACAATCTGGGATCCATATCTTTGTCACAGTGCATATGCAACGTTACACTCCCCAGCACATATTTTATATTACAACTTTAGAGACTAGTTAGGTTACACAACACTGCCCTGTGCATATTACACTCCAAGGCGCATATCGCATAGCACGCGCTAGTGCCTGTGCTATCTCGCGCTCTCCAATGAATCTGTCATTGCGCACAATGTATTGCATATTATATTTCACGCCCGGTTCATCTTATATCACACTTTTTGGTGCATAGTTTATACCATACACTATATCTAGTTTTCATTTTCAATCGTGCTCTCAGGACTATGTTCTATATAACACTGTGTTCACCTACCCTTTTCACGGGCATTACATTTTGCGATAGGGGGTGGAGGGTCAGGGGATGTTTCTGCCAAGTGAGCCCGGAGTCACAGTCACAAACGTCCTCTTCTTCCTGAATAAAAGTGAGATTATGCTGCATACTTGTTCATATTTTAAGTAGTTCGCACAGACACAATGTTTTAAAAACAATAAAGTTCCTAATACCCGCCTTCTCTGAACAGTTAGCTTGCTGCCCCATCCCCCTCCTCCCTATCCTCTGTTGTGTGAATCCATGGACTAGCCTCCTCCCTCCTGCCATGCATGGTCTGATGTGCTGCCACTGCCCTCAATTTAGTATGATGTACCAGTCCACTCCTCCTGCCCTCCATTGCCCAATTCTATGCCCCATCATTGACCTCCTGCTTAAACTCTGTGCTTAGCTTGCTGCCCCTATTCTCCTTCCCCCTGCCCTCCGATGTCTTTGTGCATGCCCCTGCTCCATCCTTTTTGCCCACCATGTTCCATGGACCTGCCACTCCTATCTACTCTGAGTGTTCTGTTGAGCTGCCACTCCCCTCCCACCTGCCTAGCATTGTCAGATGACTGTAACCTGTCCCTGCCACCTCCACCCTGCCTGTCCACATGCCATGCCCCTATCCTCTTCCTCCTGTCCTACATGGTCCATTGTACTGCCACACCCTTCTGCCCTCCCTGGTCTGTTGTGCTGCAACTGCTCCTCCTGCCTGCCCCGTGTGGTCTGTTGTGAGGCCCCTTCCCCTCAACTTTCTTGTCTGTGCACAGGTCTTGACCCTCCCTTCTATCCTCCATCGTCCTTTGTGCATGCCCCTGCACCCTCCTTCTTGCCCATCATAGCCATTGTGCTGCCACTAACCCTCCCACTTGCCATGCATGGTCTTCTGTGCTGCCATGGCCCCTCCCACCTTCCCTGTGTGGTCAGTTAGCTGCCCCTGACCCCCTCCCACCTTCCCTCCATGGTCTGTGTGTATGCCATCACAGTCTCACTGTTGCTCTTCATGGTGTGTCTTGCTTCTAGTGCCCATCCTGCCTGACCTCCATGGCTATCTTGCTGCTCCTGCCCTGCCCCCTTGCCCCCAGCCCTCTGTTTACATGTGCAGACCCCTACTCCATCCCTCCTGGCTTGTCTGTTCCATTGTAATGCCCCTGATCCGTCCCTCCTGCCCTTTATGGTCTGTTATGCTGCAGCTTTCTCTCCTGTCTGTCCATTATGGTCAGCTAGCTACCATTGCCTCTTGCCCCTCTGTTCTCTGTTGTCCATGTGCATGGTCCTGTCCCCTCCCTCTTGCTTTCTATGGATTGTTGTGCTGCACTCCCGTCCTGCATGCCCTGTGTGGTGTATTGTGCTGCTGCAAACCCTGATGCCTGCCCTGCAGGGTCAGTTTGGTGCACCTCTCCATGTCCCTCCTGTCCTCTGTTATCCAAGTCCATGTCCCTACCCCATTTCCTTCCATGATCCAATGTACCATACTTGCGAACATTTTGAACTTGGTAAGAGGGAGATTTTGAAAAAAAACTGGGGTACTGATTTTCCCCTTTGAGTTACATTGAAAAAGAGGAGATTGTAGACAGGAGACAGATCAAATAAAGCCCATTTGAGCTTAAAAACATTGGACGTTTCCTGGCTGAATCGGGTCTGTTGGCATGTATGGTTGTACTACCATTGCCTCTTCCTTCTGCCCACAATGGTCTATTACATTGCCACAGCCTCTCTTGCAAGTCCTGTATTGTTGGTTTGTTGCCCCTGCCCCCTTTCCACTGCCCTCCATTGTCTGTTGTGCTTCCACGGCCCTTCCTGCCTGCTCAGTGTGGTTAAATTGTTGCCTTTGCACCCTCCTACCTGCCTTCAATTTTCAGAGTCCGTGCCCCTGGCCTCTGCCTCTCAACAGTATCCTAATGAACAACTAGATTGCTAACATTCTATATTTATTACAAAAGTGTGGAACGCCTGACGTCATCTTGATGTAATCAAAACTGTAATACCTAGAGCATTTCCCTTAGAAATTACATATATGAGAGGGTCTTATTGGCATCAAAATTATGGTTAGTGCTCTAAAAGACTAAAATAAGGACATATTTTCTGAGTTTTCAAATAGCGACAAAGCACTTTTAAATTATTTGTTATCTTTATGTTTTTTTATCCAGTTGACCATTTGATTAAATGTTGCACTTAGGGGAGAGGATGTGGTGTTACTTCCAGAACTGCAGACTTTGCAACTGGGGAACCAGGTTGAAGTTTCTGCTTCAGCTCGACATTCTGTGATTCTGGTCAAATCACTTAGTCTCCCCATGTCTACAACCAAAATGAATTTGTTCTTGTGTGATGTAACCAATGCTCATGTAAAGCACTCCAATACCTGACAAGTCTGCACTATATAACACTGCAAAAACACAAAATAATAAGTGTTTTGCACACTTCTGTCATTGGGCTATATTTGGGCTACATCTGGGTGATTTTGGGCTACATTTGGGCTCTTGTGTCTCCGGTGGCCATCTTGGGAGATTTATTTGTTATGAAGTTTCCTAATTTCCTCATGTACTGCAGACTCCTCAGTAGGAAATGCTTTCAGTTTTTTACTTTGATTCCATCATGAAGGTATTCAGATATGTCACACATTTGCCATAAATTCTGAATGTTAGCACTCTAGTTGCTCATTAGATCACTGTAGTAAAACTACTGTTCACCATGGAAGTCTGCTCCTGGTATTAAAAGTGCATGTTTCAGTCTGCATGTCAGAATTTTTTAATGAAATAGAAGAGGATTTGAGAAGTCACTCAAAATGTGCCCTCATTTTCTTTCTTCAGCATTAATCATAATTTCTATGGCAAAATGAACCCCCTCATTGTGTTCCTTTTTAAATTAAATGTTTTAAGTGTTACCAGTTTATTCCAATCAAGATGGCTTCAGGTGTGCCATACTTTTGTCATAATGAAGACAGTAAGCGCTCTAGTTGTTTTTAAGAACATTCTGGGACATTCTGTCATTGGGCTATACTTGGGCTACATCTGGGTGATATTTGGGCTACATTTGGGCTCTTTTGTCTCTGGTGGCCATCTTGGGAGACTTATTTGTTAAGAAGTTTCCTAATTTCCTCATTTACTGCAGTCTCCTCAGTAGGAAATACTTTCAGTTTTTTACTTTGATTCCATCAAGAAGGCATTCTGATGTGTCACACATTTGCCATAAATTCAGAATGTTAGCACTCTTTTTGCTCATTAGATCACTCTAGTAAAGCTACTGCTCACCAGGGAAAACTGCTGCTAGTATTGAAAGTGCATGTTTCAGTCTGCATGTCAGAATTTTTTAATGAAATAGAAGAGGATTTGAGAAGTCACTCAAAATGTGCCCTAATTTTTCTTTCTTCAGCACTATTCATACTTTTTATGGAAAAATGAACCCCCTCATTTTGTTCCTTTTTAAATTAAATGTTTTAAGAGTTACCACTTTAATCCAAGCAAGATGGCTTCAGGTGTGCGATACGTTTATCATAAGTAGGACTGTTAGCGCTCTAGTAGTTCTTTGGAACACTCTGGGAAGCTGCAGTAGAACACAAAGGAATCAACTGACAGTCTCTGCCCTTGTTGGATGTACATGTTTTACTGAGAATGTCAGACTTCATTCTCACATGACTGAGAAAGATAATGTGAATTTACAGAAAATAAGCTCTCAGTTTCTCTTATAGATCACCTTCCAAACCTCTGTGGTAAAAGCATGAGAAAATAGTTTTCTCTCAATCATGATATCCCAGCAGAAGGCTTTTTCACATGGTGAAATCACCTTAGAACATACCACAATTCCTAAAATGAGTATGGTACCATCAACAAATGATTTATAATGTAACTAAAGTCTTAAAACCTTCTATTGACTGCAATGCTTTTTAATGAGGTGCTATCATGTATATTGGTCCCAAGATGGCTGCCAACACTTCTTGGATGAAGTGCTGACAGCCAATCAGATCTCAGGATGAGATGTGTGGTTAGGCTCCGCCCACATATATATATGCTTTTAAATGCTATTTTCTCAGGAAATACTGAACAGATTTACACCAGACCTGCAAAAGGCACTTCCTTGACCTTATGGCTACCTCTCTGCCAAATTTCACGTAATTCTGTTCAGCCGTTCGGGCTGTAGCTGCGACTAAAGGTCCTATGGAAAAATGCATGGGGAAAACGTGTTTTGGGACCCCCCCTTTTTCTCGGCCCCCGCTTGACGAATCACCCCGAGACTTTCAGGGTAGGAGCTGAACGGAGCGCCCCATTAGTTTTGAAAATTTCACGAGGATTCGTCAACCGGTGCCAAAGTTATTCAAAATAGAATTTTGAGATTTCCTATGGAAACTAGGTTGTAACTATAACTATCTACTGGCGACCGCCAGTAGATAATATATATATATATATATATATATATATATATATATATATATATATATATATATATATATATATATATATATATATATATATATATATATATTTGTGATAGCAATACCAAAGGGATGATCCTTTGAACAAAACTTTTTAACAATGTTTAAAGGCCCCGAACATAAATATTTTGAAATTGTATTTCTCAGTTTTTTTACCAACATACCGTTTGGATATTGAGTGTTTGCAGGTTTGAAGTTTTTATTCCGTGTAGCGTGAACAGTACACATAATATGTTCAAGTTCATTTTGGCCTGTGATCGGTATAAGTATGTGTACAGTGCCTAACAGGTTCAGCGCGCACGGTTCAAACATGTATGTTTATTTATTCCTGCTTGTAAAGGCTTGGTTAAAGGGAGACAGTACTATTTCTATTTCCATGACTTGTGGGTTTTTTAAAGCTGTTTGTAACATGTTGATTCATTAATTGAGAATGGCTGTACGTCAGCCAATGTTGGATCCTCGTGTGCGTGCTCCCTTTTTCGTGGGTGAAGTTGGGACGTTGGTTCTATCTATCTATCTATCTATCTATCTATCTATCTATCTATCTATCTATCTATCTATCTATCTATCTATCTATCTATCTATCTATCTATCTATCTATCTATCTATCTATCTATCTATCTATCTATCTTTATATATATCCATCTATCTATATATATCTCTCTCTCTCTCTATATATATATATATATAGCGCTCCGCTGCTGTTTTACGAGCAGAAAGGACCAGCACTCCCGTTGGCGTTAAACCAAATTAGGATTTACTCAGTGCAAAAAAATCAATAAACAGACGCGTTTCAGCCGTAGCCTTCGTCAGTGTCGGCTAACGTCTCCGAAGCGAAAGTAGATATTGACAAGGTGCATCAAAACAAAGAAAGGACTGTGCATGAAAATTCATCAGCACCATATTGGAATGTGCAAATCAACATAAATGTAATTCATTATTATTTTAAATCATTATATACAGTATATTACTGTCTTACTTCATGATTCAAATATTTGTTATGCTAATTAATAATTTTACTAAATCAAAGAAGACCATTATTCTGCTCTACTTTTCTTTGTATTCTGAGAAAATTGCAGATTTTAATCATTTATTAAGACTATAAATAGTAACTAAAAATTATACGGCCCTGGATGGGCTTGTATTGTATTGATGTCGATTATTTTAGTCCTTCAGTTTGTGCCAAAACATTAGAGAATGCTGTTTAAATTGATTCTTATCATAAGTGAGTTATCAGCTCCTCTCCAGCGTTTAGCTCATTAGGAGACTTAGTCTGGAGTTCGATAATATATCTCGACTCCAGACGTCGTAGCCTCCTCTCTCTGTCTCCGCCCCTGATTTCACTGGGTACACAGTCTAGACAGAAAAACTGTAATAGTGATCTATTGCTGTTGTGGTGACTGGCAAAATGACAGGCTACAGGATAGTTTTCATCCTTATTAGCAATGGCCCTTTGATGTTCCAGCACCCGCATCTTTACTGCATTGACTGTACTGCCCACTTAGCGATAGCCACATGGGCATTCCAAACAATATTCTACATGTGTCGTGGTACACGTCATAAATTTAGAAATATTTTTGTTTGATTGGTACCCAGGGATCTGATACGTGAGGATTCTTTTACTTGAACTGCAAGCTTTGCATTTCCCACAAGGAAATGGACCATGAAGGTTTTGAAAACTGCTACCTGTTATTGGTTTTGGGAGGTGACTCTGTATCAAATGATCTTTAATGGATCGTGATTTTCTGAAAGATTTTTTCGGTTAATATATCTTATGGGATTATTAGAATAGTACCCTACTACACAGCATATTTAAACTACACAAAAATAAGAAATATCATAGTTATAGTTAATTTTGTAAGTCTTTAATCAAAACATAATTTGCTGTACTTACACTACGTCCCACAGCATCAAATAAAATGGCGTCACTCATAGACTCAAGCAACTAGAACTCACCAATCGCATATGTATTTTTTATGCTATGTAACGATGTGTTTGAAATTTATTCATAAATGTCTGCTTTTTACATACATTAGGATATAGTGCTGAAAATAATATCTTGTACATTTAATATAGATATGGCTAGTTATAGTTGCTTGAGTTGCTTCAGAGGCTGAACAGGCAAGCCAAGTCTTCCCTACACCGAAATCCAAGCCCTCAGTGTTTCTGCAGGGTTTGTGGTATTCGTCAAGAAGAGGCTTTGTGTGTGCATCATTGGACACAGGTATATCTTTTGGGTTCGAGAGTATGCCAAGAAGCGTGGAATTGAACATCATTTATGTTTGCCAAATGCTGAAATCATGTGGGTGGCTGAAAGGGGTTGGAGGTGGAAAAACATCCTACATCTTATTTCATCTCTTAGTGATTGTGAGCATTCCCAATTTTTAATTATTCATTGAGGAGGCAATGATAGTGGTCACTACACTGATGTTCGAATTGAAATAGAGATGAAAGGGACGTTTACATCTTTATTGACTCAAATTTCTCACATCCATTTTATGTTTTCAAACATTTATCAAAGGATAAAATGGAAGTACTCACTTAAAGTATGAGAAAACGTGGAGATATAAACAAATTGGTGTCTGCCTTCCTAACAGATCGCAGCATGACTTCAATATATCACCTAAACATTGTCTTTTCACAAGCTGACCTATATCGTGGTGATGGTGTACATTTTACCTCCTGATGGCAATAATGTGTTCATTATTAACATCTGGAAATCCCTGCCCAAAGCATATCTAAATCCAAAGTACACTCTTCTACTCAAAGGCTCTTTTAATAACCAACCTAACAGGAAGGTGAGTAAATCAAAAAATATATATGTCCCTTTTTTTATAAAATGCTTTTGCGGTACTGCAGTACTCTATACAGACTTTCGCGATAGTACCGTGGTACTCCATATTTTCAATTACATAACATATAGCCATTTGCACGTATTATTCCCTTCATATCAGTACTACAGCAAAGTAATAATACTTTCCAGTACAACACACATCTTGCTTTTAATGCGATTGTTCTGGTATATTCCAAAACACAGGAAAACAACTCTGTAAAACTACATGGCTGCCTTCATGGTTTGGAAATGGACAGATTAGTCAATCAGATAATCCCTTGTCATCACGAAGTACCATGGTGGTACCGCGGTACTACTGTGGCCACAGATACCACAAAAAAACTTATACCTAACATTTAATTACTCTACTTACCTGCACTACCCACAGAATCATCTGTGCATCCTACTATGTAATAGTGCCACATTTTACACGAATCCAGCTGATGGTTTTCGCGCTAGGTGAAATACAAAAGCTTATGGAAAATGCATTGGATTTGAAGTCTGTTTTGGTAACCTCCCTTTTTTCTTTGCACCCCCTTTACAAAATGGCAGAAAACTTTCAGTCATCCGGGGGCAGCAGGTCTGCAAACCTTTGCATGCATTCATCAAACAGGTGCAAAGTTAGTAGGGCAAAAAATTAGAAGAATCCTATCTCTGGTCATCCTCACCCTAGCGACACTCTGTAATATGCACACACACACACACGCACGCGCACACACATACACACACACAAAACACACACACACACACACATATACATATATATATAATACAGCAACCCATTCCAAATAACAAACAGGTCCCAACATTCTCGGGTTCTCTTCATTAGTTTATTGCAGCTTAAGTTAATGCATTTCGACCGTTTTACACGGTCTTCTTCACAACAATGTCCCAACGCCATTTTGTGTCTTATATACTCCCACAACATTTAAACTGACAGGGCAATATTACTCATGGTGTTGTCAGCAATAAAGTTCTTTAATAGTTTATAAAAAATGACAAAAAGTAACTTCCACTGACTTTGAATCACACCATTTACTCAAAACCCTGAGCTTAATAGTAAAAATTAAACTTATGCCGTGACTAACAAAACCATATCTAAACCTACCTCGCATGATATAAACTTGTGTTTTCAGGAGACATTACAGGGGATCAGAGTTTTACAACATTGAGCATCTGTTTAACATGACTGCATTTTGTTGAATGATCTATGCCAGCACTGCCAATTCAACAGGGGTAGGGAAGTTGACTTGATCTTCCATCTCTTTTACATTTCTAGTGCCATTATCCTGTATTTTTTATTAAAGTACATAGTGCCATCACATTCTTCCCCCTCTATAGTGAGCCAGTGCTCTTATTTTGCAAAGTGAATTTTGTGCCATCACAGCAGCTATTCATTAGACTGGATAATGGATAACAACAGTTGTATACCTCTACTGCACTCAAAAATATAAATAAATAAATATATGTCATACAATCTTGCTCATGAATTGCAACATGTCTCTGTGCAGTTAGATATATTTCTCTAAGCACATAGATGAATTGCCTAGTTCTGTATACAAATTTATATACAAAAGTAAAGAGCAAAAAGCTAGTTCTTACATGTTAAAGTGCAGAGTGCTGAGCTACATTGTATATGTGTCTCAAATGCCAACTAGAAAACTATACTCTAGCTGGCATATGGTAGATTGTTGCCCTCTCCTCAGAAAAGGTGCCAAGTGTCTAATTGTCAGCTCTGATAGCTTCACGTGGAGATCGTTGGATACCTCGGAGTTGGTTTGTTGTAAAAAGGGTTCCACCTCTTGATCATCTCAATTCTGTCTGCTATTATAGCACAGAAGGTTGATTTGATCAAGTGAGGGAAGGAAAGGATGGGGACAGCGGGGAGGGAGACCTGTAAACATAAGCACACAATTTAGACAACTGGAACTATGCGTATTCTAGCTACTGTGAATTATTCTAGGTAAATCGCTACATACATCTCTAGTACCTGTAAAAGAAAATAACACCGGATTTCATTATCATCATGAGTAGCTTAGGGTTCTTTCTCTTTCTTTTGTCAGGGAATGCAGTCAACCTAGACTTCAGGGTGCTGTGCTTCACAGGGAGCTCCAAGCCTCTTTCTAATGCCCCCTGTTACTTAAAATACAATAGGTATATCTACTGAATGACACAGAACAAACAGATTCTCTCAGTGTAATGCCATTAGTTGTGGGGAACTTTCAAAGGATAGGAATCAACTAAACAATCTTTGTGATTAGATATCTCCGCCGTTTCTCTACACGGCTTCGGCACACTTTATGAATGTTAGCACTAAACATTTGCCGGTTCGAATCCCGGCTTCGGCTCTTAGTGCTTCCGCCAGAATCCCTGGTACACCAACTTCATCCCGTTGTTCTTATAGTTAAGCACACTCTACAATGCTTGAGTTTGGTCCGTTTCCGTCACGGCTGTCATCTGTCACTCAAATGCCTCACTCATTCAGGTTCACTGTAACACTCCTCGTTACTGTAGTTCCAGCACACTTGTAGCAATGCTCGTTCTCCCCCAGCTAAGTGATTTGTATGGTATCTCTCAATCCAATAAGCGTAACACCCACGCCGTTCACTTCACGACCGCGGGATGTTGTTAGCATTCAAATACCACACTCACCCGAAATACCTTTAGGTAGCGGAGTTTTGGTGCATGAGCACCCTTACCCAACGCGGACCAAAACCGAGCAAGGGAACCGGAGCCCTGAGACAATCAGGATTCAAAAGGAATATCCGGCATCATCTGTTTCCTCGGAACATCCTTTACGGCGTGCGACGCCGGAACAAGCGTCATGACGCCTCACGTGCGCCGCATTGCCTGCCAGGACGTGTAGTTTCATCCCGGCAGGCGATGACGAGACGCGTTGACAACATTCCTCGCCGACGCTTGTAACACTAATTCAAGCAGCAGTTAAATGTTTGGCAAGTGCCCTAAAGGGCAACATTTCTCATATATATCCCCTCGTTCCTTCCCTAAGTTTACAACTGCAATTCTAAAGTGTCAAATGCTCAAAATTAAAACTAATGTACAAATATCATACAAACTTTCTTAAGGATTGACTTTGAGACTGTGTTCAATATAAGGAAACGCTAAATTATAGATGAACATGTAGGTCCTCTTCGATGTTAAGACCTTTAGGGACCTTCGTATAAAATCTTAAAATGTGTTTAGACCCCAACTGTCTCAGGCACCTTTCTCGGTTTCCTCCCCTGCTGCAGATTGGTACCTGGTCTAAGGCAAAGTATTGAAAATGATCTAGGTTACGGTTATGTACTTGCTCAAAGTGCCTCGCCACAGGGTAAGTGAAGTCCTTGTTGACAATTGCTCTGATGTCCTGCAATATTCTCAAGTGAACACACAGGATCGTCCTGCCTATATACATTTTCTGGCATGTACATCTTAAAACACACACTACATGATCACTTTTGCAGTGCAATGTATGTTGAATTGTCCACACCTGATCTGTCAAAGGTATTGGCAATTCTCTAATATTGACTCCATATCTGCAATCCTTACATCTATGGCATTTAGTGAAACCTCCTCTACCAGTAAGCCAGGTCCCACCTATTCTCATCTCTGGACTGTTCACCACAAGGTCATCCCTCATTGACCTCGCCCTTTGAAATGTCATTAAGGGTTTCTCGCTTATCTTTTGGCCAATGACTGGATCGCTGCATATGAAATGCCAATTCTTTTGAAATTTTCGTCTCACTTCACTATGTTGATAGTTGAATCTAGTGAGGAATCTTAGTTCTTGTTTAGACTCACTGCGCACCTTCTCTCAAAACAGTAGTGTATCCCTCTCTTTGTGATTAATATATATATATATATATATATATATATTATCTACTGGCGGTCGCCAGTAGATAGTTATAGTTAGGACCGTGTTTCCATAGGAAATCCGCAACATTCTATTTGGAATAACTTTGGCGCTGGTTGACGAATCCTCGCAAACTTTTCAAAATAGGTGGGGCGCTCCGCTCCGCTCTTACCCTGAAAGTCTCGGGGTGATTCGTCAAGCGGGGGCCGAGAAAAAAGGGGGGTCCCAAAACGCGTTTTTTCCATGCAATTTTCCATAGGGACATTTAGTCCAAGGTACAGCCCGAACGGCTGAACAGAATTACTTGAAATTTGGCAGAGGTAGTCCTCAGGTCAGGGATGTGCCTTTTGCAGGTCTGGTGTCAATCTGTTCAGTAGTTCCTGAGAAAATCAAAAGTAAAATCATATATATATGTGGGCGGAGCCTAACCACACATCTCATCCTGAGATCTGATTGGCTGTCAGCACTTCATCCAAGAAGTGTTGGCAGCCATCTTGGGACCAATATACATGATAGCACCTCATTAAAAAGCATTGCAGTTAATAGAAGGTTTTAAGTCTTTAGTTACATTATAAATCATTTGTTGATAGTACCATACTCATTTTAGGAATTGTGGTATGTTCTAAGGTGATTTCACCATGTGAAAAAGCCTTCTGCTGGGATATCATGATTGAGAGAAAAATATTTTCTCATGCTTTTCCCACAGAGGTTTGGAAGGTGATCTATAAGCTAAACAGAGCTTATTTTCTGTAAATTCACATTATCTTTCTCAGTCATGTGAGAATGAAGTCTGACATTCTCAGTAAAACATGTACATCCAACAAGGGCAGAGACTGTCAGTTGATTCCTTTGTGTTCTACTGCAGCTTCCCAGAGTGTTCCAAAGAACAACTAGAGCGCTAACAGTCCTACTTATGATAAACGTATGGCACACCTGAAGCCATCTTGCTTGGATTAAAGTGGTAACTCTTAAAACATTTAATTTAAAAAGGAACAAAATGAGGGGGTTCATTTTTCCATAAAAAGTATGATTAGTGCTGCAGAAATAAAAATTAGGGCACATTTTGAGAGACTTCTCAAATCCTCTTCTATTTCATTAAAAAATTCTGACATACAGACTGAAACATGACCTTTCAATACCAGCAGCAGTTTCCCCTGGTGAGCAGTAGCTTTACTAGAGTGATCTAATGAGCAAAAAGAGTGCTAACATTCTGAATTTATGGCAAATGTGTGACACATCTGGATGCCTTCTTGATGGAATCAAAGTAAAAAACTGAAAGTATTTCCTACTGAGGAGACTGCAGTAAATGAGGAAATTAGGAAACTTCATAACAAATAAGTCTCCCAAGATGGCCACCTGAGACAAAAGAGCCCAAATGTAGCCCAAATATCACCCAGATGTAGCCCAAGTATAGCCCAATGACAGAATGTCCCAGAGTGTTCTTAAAAACAACTTGAGCGCTTACTGTCTTCATTATGACAAAAGTATGGCACACCTGAAGCATCTTGATTGGAATAAACTGGTAACACTTAAAACATTTAATTTAAAAAGGAACACACTGAGGGGGTTCATTTTGCCATAGAAATTATGATTAATGCTGAAGAAAGAAAATGAGGGCACATTTTGAGTGACTTCTCAAATCCTCTTCTATTTCATTAAAACATTCTGACATGCAGACTGAAACATGCACTTTTAATACCAGAAGCAGACTTCCATGGTGAACAGTAGTTTTACTACAGTGATCTAATGAGCAACTAGAGTGCTAACATTCAGATTTTATGGCAAATGTGTGACATATCTGAATACCTTCATGATGGAATCAAAGTAAAAAACTGAAAGCATTTCCTACTGAGGAGACTGCAGTACATGAGGAAATTAGGAAACTTCATAACAAATAAGTCTCCCAAGATGGCCACCAGAGACAAAAGAGCCCAAATGTAGCCCAAATATCACCCAGATGTAGCCCAAGTATAGCCCAATGACAGAATGTCCCAGAGTGTTCTTAAAAACAACTTGAGCGCTTACTGTCTTCATTATGACAAAAGTATGGCACACCTGAAGCCATCTTGATTGGAATAAACTGGTAACACTTAAAACATTTAATTTAAAAAGGAACACAATGAGGGGGTTCATTTTGCCATAGAAATTATGATTAATGCTGAAGAAAGAAAATGAGGCCACATTTTGAGTGACTTCTCAAATCCTCTTCTATTTCATTAAAACATTCTGACATGCAGACTGAAACATGCACTTTTAATACCAGAAGCAGACTTCCATGGTGAACAGTAGTTTTACTACAGTGATCTAATGAGCAACTAGAGTGCTAACATTCAGAATTTATGGCAAATGTGTGACATATCTGAATACCTTCATGATGGAATCAAAGTAAAAAACTGAAAGCATTTCCTACTGAGGAGACTGCAGTATGAGGAAATTAGGAAGCTTCATAACAAATAAATCTCCCAAGATGGCCACCGGAGACAAAAGAGCCTAAATGTAGCCCAAAATCACCCAGATGTAGCCCAAATATAGCCCAATGACAGAAGTGTGCAAAACACTTATTATTTTGTGTTTTTGCAGTGTTATATAGTGCAGACTTGTCAGGTATTGGAGTGCTTTACATGAGCATTGGTTACATCACACAAGAACAAATTCATTTTGGTTGTAGACATGGGGAGACTAAGTGATTTGACCAGAATCACAGAATGTCGAGCTGAAGCAGAAACTCCAACCTGGTTCCCCAGTTGCAAAGTCTGCAGTTCGGGAAGTAACACCACATCCTCTCCCCTAAGTGCAACATTTAATCAAGTGGTCAACTGGATAAAAAAAATAAAGATAACAAATAATTTAAAAGTGCTTTGTCGCTATTTGAAAACTCAGAAAATATGTCCTTATTTTAGTCTTTTAGAGCACTAACCATAATTTTGATGCCAATAAGACCCTCTCATATATGTAATTTCTAAAGGAAATGCTCTCGGTATTACAGTTTTGATTACATCAAGATGACGTCAGGCGTTCCACACTTTTGTAATAAATATAGAATGTTAGCAATCTAGTTATTCATTAGGATACTGTTGAGAGGCAGAGGCCAGGGGCACGGACTCTGAAAATTGAAGGCAGGTAGGAGGGTGCAAAGGCAACAATTTAACCACACTGAGCAGGCAGGAAGGGCCGTGGCAGCACAACAGACTATGGAGGGCAGTGGAAAGGGGGGCAGGGGCAACAAACCGACAATACAGGACTTGCAAGAAAGGCTGTGGCAATGTAATAGACCATTGTGGGCAGAAGGAAGAGGCAATGGTAGTACAACCATGCATGCCAACAGACCCGATTCAGCCAGGAAACGTCCAATGTTTTTAAGCTCAAATGGGCTTTATTTGATCTGTCTCCTGTCTACAATCTCCTCTTTTTCAATGCAACTCAAAGGGGAAAATCAATACCCCAGTTTTTTTTCAAAATCTCCCTCTTACCAAGTTCAAAATGTTCGCAAGTATGGTACATTGGATCATGGAAGGAAATGGGGTAGGGGCATGGACTTGGATAACAGAGGACAGGAGGGACATGGAGAGGTGCACCAAACTGACCCTGCAGGGCAGGCATCAGGGTTTGCAGCAGCACAATACACCACACAGGGCATGCGGGACGGGTGTGCAGCACAACAATCCATAGAAAGCAAGAGGGAGGGGACAGGACCAGGCACATGGACAACAGAGAACCAGAGATGGGCAAGAGGCAATGGTAGCTAGCTGACCATAATGGGCAGACAGGAGAAAAAGCTGCAGCATAACAGACCATAAAGGGCAGGAGGGACGGATCAGGGGCATTACAATGGAACAGACAAGCCAGGAGGGAGGGAGTAGGGGTCTGCACATGTAAACAGAGGGCTGGGGGCAAGGGGGCAGGGCAGGAGCAGCAAGATAGCCATGGAGGTCAGGCAGGATGGGCACTAGAAGCAAGACACACCATGAAGAGCAACAATGAGACTGTGATGGCATACACACAGACCATGGAGGGAAGGTGGGAGGGGGTCGGGGCAGCTAACTGACCACACAGGGAAGGTGGGAGGGGCCATGGCAGCACAGAAGACCATGCATGGCAAGTGGGAGGGTTAGTTGCAGCACAATGGCTATGATGGGCAAGAAGGAGGGTGCAGGGGCATGCACAAAGGACGATGGAGGATAGAAGGGAGGGTCAGGACCTGTGCACGGACAAGAAAGCTCAGGGGAAGGGGCCTCACAACAGACTGCACGGGGCAGGCAGGAGGATCAGTTGCAGCACAACAGACCAGGGAGGGCAGAAGGGTGTGGCAGTACAATGGACCATGTAGGACAGGAGGAAGAGGATAGGGGCATGGCATGTGGACAGGCAGGGTGGAGGTGGCAGGGACAGGTTACAGTCATCTGACAATGCTGGGCAGGTGGGAGGGGAGTGGCAGCTCAACAGAACACTCAGAGTAGATAGGAGTGGCAGGTCCATGGAACACGGTGGGCAAAAAGGATGGAGCAGGGGCATGCACAAAGACATCGGAGGGCAGGGGGAAGGAGAATAGGGGCAGCAAGCTAAGCACAGAGTTTAAGCAGGAGGTCAATGATGGGGCATAGAATTGGGCAATGGAGGGCAGGAGGAGTGGACTGGTACATCATACTAAATTGAGGGCAGTGGCAGCACATCAGACCATGCATGGCAGGAGGGAAGAGGCTAGTCCATGGATTCACACAACAGAGGATAGGGAGGAGGGGGATGGGGCAGCAAGCTAACTTTCAGAGAAGGCGGGTATTAGGAACTTTATTGTTTTTAAAACGTGTGTCTGTGCGAACTACTTAAAATATGAACAAGTATGCAGCATAATCTCACTTTTATTCAGGAAGAAGAGGACGTTTGTGACTGTGACTCCGGGCTCACTTGGCAGAAACACCCCCTGACCCTCCACCCCCTATCGCAAAATGTAATGCCCGTGAAAAGGGTAGGTGAACACAGTGTTATATAGAACATAGTCCTGAGAGCACGATTGAAAATGAAAACTAGATATAGTGTATGGTGTAAACTATGCACCAAAAAGTGTGATATAAGATGAACCGGGCGTGAAATATAATATGCAATACATTGTGCGCAATGACAGATTCATTGGAGAGCGCGAGATAGCACAGGCACTAGCGCGTGCTATGCGATATGCGCCTTGGAGTTTAATATGCACAGGGCAGTGTTGTGTAACCTAACTAGTCTCTAAAGTTGTAATATAAAATATGTGCTGGGATTGTAACGTTGCATATGCACTGTGACAAAGATATGGATCCCAGATTGTAATATGTATGGCATAGCACTGTGCATTATAACATAGGCATAGAGGAAGGCACGTTAGATGGGGCAATATAACCCGTGAGAAGACAAGTGTGGCATGACATATTCACGGGGTGGTGTTACAGTGCACATGGGCTAGAGAGTGTCATAGCATATGCACTAGCTAGTGGAATACAACACAGAGGTGTGTGGCACTCAGCAGGCAATGGTGGGTGTAACACAGCATTGGGCTCTGCCAGGAGCGCGCTGTGACTCTCAAGTGATGTTCATCCCCTTTCCAGAGAGTAAAATAAAAAGTGTTACACATCCGGCAGTGGATGTGTGTTTTATTAACCGTGAGGGGGGTTTCTTGCATAGTTTTGGTCGAATTTTTGTCGAATCCCCTTTGAATGGCTTGGTGTGCATGTGTATTAAATGTGCCCGTCAATAGCTACCCATGTTTGTATAAATAAACGACAAGGGTGTCTACCGGGATTAGGCACGGTAGGGCATCAGACATGTCAGAGCTTCACTAGTGGTGTAAATACATTCCACGTGGATTCATTGTATGCATAGTCGCCTTTTAATGAATATCACGCAAATCGTCATGGTGATAGGTACGTACGGTTTGTCCAGCATGTCCTAGGTGTGTCTATAAATATATATTTTTTAAAAATAATAAAAAACAGTGGCCGGCCCTGGGGATTGGGGTCAAAAAATATAATTAGGAGACAGGCCCTGGGGGATGGGGTCATCAGGGCCAATAAATTAGAAGAAGAAGGGGAATCACACAGCCCCCCTTCTTAAAAAATTAAAATAAATAAAAGACTGGCATCGTGCCGGAGGCCATGCCCCTTCCTTGCAGCACTCTGCAAACGCGCCCCCTGGCGAGTTGTAAGTTGGGGAATTAATTCCTCTGCAATACTGAGGGTCCCTGAGGGCCAACTAGCCCAACAGGCATCTCCAGTATGCGCCAGGGAGCTGCGCTGCAGACAGGTGTTATGAGGCCAAGCCCCTTTTTACACCTCTCTGCAACGCAGCTCTGTGGCGCTTACTGGAGGTACCTAGTGGTCTAGTTTGACCCTAGGGACCGTTAGGATTCAAGGGGACTTAATCTCTCAACTTAGAACAGCCACAGGGCGCGTTTACACAGTGGTGAAGGGAGGGGACGGGGCCTGAGGTGACGTGTGCAAACACGCACTATGGCACGTTTTAAATTGGGGATATAATTTCCCTTCAATACTGAGGGCCCCTGGGGGCTAACTAGCCCACCAAGTGCTTCCAGTAAGCACCACTGAGCTGCATTGCAGAGAGGTGGTCCAGGCCGTGCCACTTTTTACACCTCTCTGCAACGCAGCTCTGTGGCACTTACTGGAGGTACCTAGTGGGCTAGTTGGACCCTAGGGACCCTCAGGATTCAAATGAACTTAATCTCCCAACTAAAAACGGACACAGGGCGTGTTTACACAGTGGTGAAGGGAAGGGACGGGGCCGGAGTTAACGTGTGCAAAAACGCCCTGTGGCCTGTTTTAAGAGGTAGTTTTAATCCCCCTGCCCTATTATATACTAGGGGCTTACAGAGGAGGTCATGCTAATCACAGGGGGACCCCAATGCATAATGTTCCCTAGTGTATGTAGGTGTTTTCACTGTATTCTAAGTGTCTTTTAACATAGCACTGGCTCTAGGACTGGTAAGTCAGACTCAGTTACCACCAGAATCCGTCTGAAAAAGTTGAGGGTACAGGATGATTTTGCAACAAGGCTTCTTTCTGCTCTTCTTTTTGTTCTTTCTGCACGTTATCCTTCTTCCTGCACTTTTCTTCGTCTTTGAGGACTTCTGTTGCTTCTTTCTGCACTTCTTTTTTTTCTTTCTGTGCATTTTTTCTTCTTTCTTCACATGTCCTATCTCTGTAGGCATAGTTAGAAATTAGCATTTAAAAAACCTTTGAAATTCACAGAAAAAACCATGGGTTTCAGGCACGTTATAGTTAGGAATTAGCATTTAAAAAATCTCAGAAATTCACTGAAAAAAACATAGGTTTCAATGGTGTTATAGTTAGCTGGACTTTTCACTTGTACAAAACCATTGAAATTCCCCGTTATAGTTAGTTCAGCTAACTATAACTCGCGCGCCCGCAATGCACTGCTGATGACGTCACATATTACATCACTCATGACATGGTCAGTGACATCACTCATGACATCACTGATGACATCTCAAATGACATCACTGATGACATCACTGATGACATCATCCTTGTGATAGAGTGGCAGACCTCCTCTCACCCTAATATACCCTTTGATACACACATTCAAAAATAGAGACTCAAATTTTCAAAACAATGGACATACCAATACCAGTTACAACAACCTCTTCAGTAATTCTAAGATCCACATACACATCCACTCATTCACCAACAGTCCTATACAGTCACTCATACATGTACTCACTCATCATATGTACTCATACACCTATACATCCTGTTACACAATGCCACTCATCCATAGAGTTACTCACACACATAGTCACTCATGCTAATAAAGAATCAAACGTACATTTACTTGCATATACAGTTATACACACACCACCACACTTACTTCTAGGGAAACTTACACATACATGGGGGCAGATCTATGTCAGAGATGCGCCACTTTTACGCCGCCGTTGCGTCACTTTTGTGACGCAGCGGCGGTGTAAACCCTGCGCCACGTTGCGCCATATTTACATCGTGACGCATCTATGGAGATGCGTCACGATGTAAAGACCTGCGCCACGTAAAACCTGCGTCAGGTTTCACGTGGGCGTGTCGACATAGGGGGGGGCGTTCCGTCGCAGGAACGCCCCTGAAAAGTGACTCAGTCAAATCTATAAGATTTGACTGAGTCACTTTCCCAACGCTGATGCGCCAAAACCCTGCGCCTGCTTGAAGCAGGCGTAAGGCTAGACGCACCATGTTAGGGATAGGGTTGGTTGGAACAGTGCTGGAGTTGCGTCGCGCTTGCGACGCAACTGAAGCACTGCGCCAACCTTACGCCATTGGATGCGTCACGCATCTGTTTATTCCTGCACCATGATGCGCCGCATTATAAATGCGGCGCATCATGTGTGGCGCAAGGGTAAACTTGCGTGACGCATCGTTCCTGGCGCATCCTTGCTGATATGCAGGGATGCGCCAGGCAACATAAATCTGCCCCTTAGTCTTTTAAACAATCTCTTATAGAAACACATACTTATTCATACAGGAACTCTTTCAATCTCTCACTCTCACATATACTCACTTATATACACCAATAGTCACATATACTAGTTTAAAACATATGTAGTTACTCATAAAGACACTATTGAGACAGTCATTCACTCACTAACACACCCATACACACACTCATCTACCCATACAGTCCTGCACACATGCTGTCTTCAACACATACAAACAGTGAGTCACTCATTCATGCACCTATGCACTACGTAATACCCCCCACCGAACCATGCAGACACTCAGACTGATACTCAAAAAACCAACTAATAACCTATATAGACACCCATGTAGCTACTCACCAACCCATGCAGCCACTTATACACAAAGTGAGAGACTGATACAGATATTTACATATTTAAACATTACTCACTAAGCCATGTATTCACTATGATACACTTAATCAGTCAGTTACACAATCAATTTTTCAAAAACAAATCATCCATTTAGACACTTATATACCCATTTATTCTTCCATCGACCTTGAGATATACATATATAAAACATATTTAATTTTCAGAAAAACACACATTCACTGGATGATGTCATCAGTGATGTCATCAGTGATGTCATGAGTGATGGCACTGACCATGTCATGAGTGATGTAATATGTGACGTCATCAGCAGTGCATTGCGGGCGCGCGAGTTATAGTTAGCTGAACTAACTATAACGGGGAATTTTAATGGTTTTGTACAAGTGAAAAGTCCAGCTAACTATAACACCATTGAAACCTATGGTTTTTTCAGTGAATTTCTGAGGTTTTTTAAATGCTAATTCCTAACTATAACGTGCCTGAAACCTATGTTTTTTTCTGTGAATATATATATATATATATATATATATATCGCTGCTCCGTTGTCTTGCCTGTTACCGTACTCATGAGCGGGTGCCCGGTCCAGCGGTGGCAGACCGCTATATTTCAAGCTCCTTACTTTTTACAGTAAATTAGGGCCAGCACTCACGTTAGGTGTAATCCGTTATAGATTTATTCACGAGTTACAATCAATAACAAACGCGTTTCGGCGTTAGCCTTCGGCGGTGTCGATGGGCGCCGTTGTCGTAGCCACTTAAATTACAAATCAATTACATGCAACAAACAAAGGACTCATGCTCAACTTTGAACGCCATCTTAGAGTGTGTTACTATTCACATATCGTGCCTTACAAAAGTAATTCAACAACTTATAATACAATGCATTCTTCTGGTCATATATATATATCCAGTGTGTTGATCATGGCCACAATTAATTAATGGGCTATTTCACAAACCTAATAGTGCTAGCGCATAGCTGAAATTGCACTTGTAAAATGCGTTCTTAAGTAGCGTGATGTCGCCCTGGATGGGCTTTCGCTATATGAACCTTAACTCTCACCATATCTTAGTGCTGCTCAAAATCCCCGTTCCAAGTTATTTTGGAACGGGGATTTTGAGCAGCACTAAGATATGGTGAGAGTTAAGGTTCATATAGCGAAAGCCCATCCAGGGCGACATCACGCTACTTAAGAACGCATTTTACAAGTGCAATTTCAGCTATGCGCTAGCACTATTAGGTTTGTGAAATAGCCCAATAATTAATTGTGGCCATGATCAACACACTGGATATATATATATGACCAGAAGAATGCATTGTATTATAAATTGTTGAATTACTTTTGTAAGGCACGATATGTGAATAGTAACACACTCTAAGATGGCGCTCAAAGTTGAGCATGAGTACTTTGTTTGTTGCATGTAATTGATTTGTAATTTAAGTTGCTACGACAACGGCGCCCGTCGACACCGACGAAGGCTAACGCCGAAACGCGTTTGTTATTGATTGTAACTCGTGAATAAATCTATAACAGATTACACCTAACATGAGTGCTGGCCCTAATTTACTGTAAAAAGTAAGGAGCTTGATATATATATATATATATATATATATAATCTACTGGCGGTCGCCAGTAGATAGTTATAGTTAGGACCGTGTTTCCATAGGAAATCTGAAAATTCTATTTTGAATAACTTTGGCGCCGGTTGACGAATCCTCGCGAAATTTTCAAAACAAATGGGGCGCTCCGCTCAGCTCCTACCCTGAAAGTCTCGGGGTGATTCGTAAAGCGGGTGCCGAGAAAAAAGGGGGGTCCCAAAACACGTTTTCCCCATGCATTTTTCCATAGGACCTTTAGTCGAAGGTACAGCCCGAACGGCTGAACAGAATTACTTGAAATTTGGCAGAGAGGTAGTCCTCAGGTCAGGGAAGTGCATTTTGCAGGTCTGGTGTCAATCTGTTCAGTATTTCCTGAGAAAATAGCATTTAAAAGCATATAAATATCTATACGCGCGCACCGTGTGCGCACTGTGCGCGCACGGTACCGTGCGCGAGCGAAATTCTGATTGGTTGTTAGATGTCAGTAAACATTCGAATCGGTCGAAATCAGGAAGTGTCGGCCGCCATTTTGTCTCTCGCACTGAAAAGGAAAGGGGGAAAAAAGGTGGAAAACGTGAAAAGGGGGCACGGAAGAGAGGTCCTGACCCCCTAGCCTTTGTCAGGGGGTCACAGAAGGACCCCCAAGGGGAATTTTTTTTCTTTTTTTTTAAATCGCGGGGTGCGTGCACGGTGTGTGCAGCGCACCGTGCGCCCTAAGCGCACGCACAGGTTGTGCAAAGCACACCGTGTGCGCACGGTGCGCACACGGTGAAAAACCTTGAAAAAAAAAAATGTATAAATACATAACTTAGCATTTAAAAAACAGTACAAATTCACTTAAAAAACCATAGGTTTCACACACGTTATAGTTAGGAATTAGCATTTAAAAAACCTTGCAAATTCGCTTAAAAAACCATAGGTTTCACACAGGTTATAATTAGGTGGATATTTCACTCGTAAAGAACCAATGAAATTCCCCCGTTATAGTTAGTTCAGATAACTATAACTCGCACGACCGCCACTCTATCACAAGGATGATGTCATTTGTGATGTCATGAGTGATGCCACTGACCATGTCATGAGTGATGTAATATGTGACGTCATGAGCAGTGGATTGCGGGCGCGTGAGTTATAGTTATCTGAACTAACTATAACGGGGGAATTTCATTGGTTTTTTACGAGTGAAATATCCACCTAACTATAGCCTGTGTGAAACCTATGGTTTTTTAAGTGAATATATATATATATAAAAATCTTTATACAATTGACAAACATTATAATATTTGAAACTGTTAATTTATACAAAGTCCCCCTCAGAACAATTAATAGCACCAGTCAAATGCTTCCAAACAAGGTGAAGTCTGTTTATCATTCAAATGTGACTTATTTTTTCATCAGTCCTTTTCAGTCACCCTGTGGCTACACTCCTTGGTCTTTTGCCATACCAACGGTGGGCTTCACTGATATAATGGTGACTTGTTTTGGCCTCTTCAATTTCTTTAAAAGAACCTCATCAGGACAAAACAAGGACCTATGCTATCATTGTAATCAATCGCTAATCAGCATCTGATTGAATGTATATGTATAAGGAGGAAAAAGGGGGTGAATGAGCAAAAGGGATTAAATGCAATACTTCAATCCAACAACTGATAGGGATAACAAGCTTATAAATTAAGAGAAACCTGACGGCTTATAATACATGAATCGAGTAGGAAAAGACTCAACTGTATAATCAAAAACAGAAATATGGAGAGAATCAGTAAAAAACAAGAACATCACGGCCATTGACTAGAACCCAACCAAGATCAATTGGTGTGGCCCAATCTATGTTCCACCATGGTACTAACAACCAGAAAGAGCTTTAATAGGAAAAAGACTTCCAGAATGCCCTTGGCTGGGCTGGCCACAAGCTGCACATGACCCTCTGTGTAATGCGTCTAAACACAAGACCACATGCATGTGAAGGAGAGTAAAATCATTCCTCGTGTGCCTCTCCAGAAATACGTGAAAAAAACCCATACAAAATGCCCTCGGCTGCTCTGGCCACAAATCGTACATGCCATCTACATAAGGCGTCTATACACAAAAGCAGAGATACTAATCAGCTGTCCAGTAGACCTAAAACATGCCTAAGGAAAAGGAAAAAAGATCAGCTCTCCTCCTACAATTCACTTGCCCCTTTCTTTTTGGAGAAGAATGAATCTCCTGTGTAGGATCAAGAAGGGTCTAGCTCCTCTACAAATATCACAGCATTGTGCCTGTAATTTAATAAGCATGCATGTGAAACACCCATGCAATCCTTCACCCAGAGTGAGCGAGTTATACTCACAATTTTGAAGGAGAGTGTGCCCTCTAAACATCAATGGTGTCTTTTTTGTAATGCCCCTTAGGGAGGGTCTTGAATAACAAATGTGACTAACTCTATCTCAGCCCTGCCAACCTTTCGGAGGAACTAGGTTGCTGGGAAGTGCCCTGTTTTAGGTCATCTCTGCTGTGTATCTCATTCCTGAGTGACCAGAAGGAACCAGACACACCTCAGGTCTTCAGAGCAAGCAGTGGAGTATGAGAGACATGCGTCAACTCCGCTAAGGCGGAGGAGCGTCAACCCACTGCTTTTCGCAGTGTAAGAAAAGGAAAAATAAAATCATACTAACTTGACGTTTTTGTCATTTTATTTATTTCTGCTGCGGTGTCTTGTAGGAGTGGGCGGATCTGCTTTGCTCGCAGAGGGGAGCAGTAATGAGCACTCTGTGAGCTCGCAATGATTGATTGGCCAGCACTCTCGGGCGGGCCAAACAGTCATGCGTACTTTGCATGTTTGCCACGCAGGCTGCTTTACACCCCGGGTGGAGTACATCCCCAGGCCCTCATTCCCTGGCTGAGCGCCGAACTACAGCGCTCAGACCAATCACAACGCTGCATTGCAGATCTGTAATTGGCTGTGGGGAGGCTGGGAGCCCAGGTGCTTCCTGCTTTCAAAGAAGAAGCCAGGAAGAAGATGGAGGAGAGGCTGCAACTGGCCAGCCGGCTGGCTGGCAGGTAAGTGAAATTTTTTTAAGACTCCCCCTGTCCCCCTCCCCACCACATTGCTGCTTCCCAGGAGCAGCCGCCACTGAGTGTTGATAAAGAATCTGTTAACCTGGAACGCCAAAGAGTAGTTAGAAAATATTAGAGCTGGAAAGAAAATAACCAACCTCTGAGAATGCGAATTTCAAAGGTGCATTTGAAAAGACCAAGCAAAAGCCCAACAGGATGCATTCAATAAGAGAAACTAAATTTGTTTCCTGAAGATGAGTTTAAAAAAAAAAGGCACCCACTGCTTCTATTTTCTGTTGTAAGCGGATATGTCTTCAAGACTTGTTCTGCTTCACCCTGCAAGCTCCTGCGTGTACATTGTAGATGCAATGGAACGGTGGGGCGTATATTGTTAGAAAGCGCTCACAAATAATTGTTTGCTTGAATATTAACGCCACGACAGATGTCACAAAGCAAGAATTTCAGAGTTCTGTCTTTTGAAGAGGCTCACAGATATCCCTGTTGTTAGAAAATGTTCAGAATACACGTGTGCCTCCAATGGAACCTCTGTCTCCCGAAAGAGTTGAATTTAGATCTGTAGCCTGAACACTGTCGAGACAACTTTTACCCTCTTTCCACCTCCTTTTGTTCGGTGAGACAAGACAAAGCTCTTCTTTCTTTTCTCATGTAACTACAAAGACTGTTGCTGCAAATCCAGCTCGAATGGATGTGAGAGATTGGACAAAAGCGCCCGCCTCCATCTCTGGAAGGCTCTTCGATATCCTCCCCTTGCAGGTGTTGCCTCTTTTGAGAGGTGTCTCTTTGCTCCCTTTTTGTCCTCTGAAATCTGTAATAGCCTGCCTTTCAGGAAACAAAAGATTTTATATTGCTTTGATTTTTTTTCCTTCTATGATTTTGCCATAGATGATGTTGTTGGAGGAGCATAATTTAGACTCCATCCCTTACACGTCATCAATGCGCAAATTGTGTTTATACTTTGACATTATATTTCTTGTGTGCCTTAATAAAGATTAACATGTGTGAACATATAAACATATTAATGAAATGTAACTACTGAGAAACTGAAGCTGTATAAACGTGTGTACTAATGTTCAGTTAAACATGAAGATATGTTCTGTATTCAATTTGTATATATACTTTAAGTCACATTTGCATATATTCTGAAAGTTGCATTTGAAAGTGTAATCGTGTATGCACTTTTTCACGTAAGCATTCACTTTTGAACTATATAGGCACAAGTATAACCATCCATTTGAAGTGCATGTTTAAATGCTGAGCTAATGTTAGCCTGACTGGAGAAAGGCCTTGTGGTTTTGAAACAGGCTTTGCTTGATTAGAATGTTGTTTTCTTTGCAGGTGCGTTGTCAAGGTTCCATTAGTTAGAGAAAAGGAGTATTGTTGTCTGTATTCATTTCTTGATAGTAAGGTTTGAGAAGAGAAATCTTGGCATTGTGTATAAGGAACAGGGGACGTTCAGGGTTGCAGCATCTGTCCAAGTTCTGTGGGATGATAAAGTCTGGTAATGTTGCAAAATGCATAATATGAGGATGGAGATGACTGGTCTCATGACGTGTTGAAAAAAGATATGATTGCTGCTGAAATTTCTGTTTGTTTCAATAAGCATTCACACTGTTAGAAGTTAGAACAGATTCCCTTGGACTTTGAGAGGTACAGACCTCTCTGCTTCACATTATTCTTGCAAGTGTGAAGCTTCAGGCTAAACACTTATTCTATTCTGAGGACTTTCACTGAATTGTCTTATTGTTAACTCCCTTATCTTCTCACTGAACTTAAAAAGTTCAGTCAGATGAGAGATTGTAACTCACGCTTCTGTGCGCTCTCACTGTATATGACAATTCTGAAGTCACTGATAAGTGAGCAAACTCAGTAAAAAGAGATTTGTTCACATCAGCGGAGATTAGACGCCAGTATATTATCAATGAAGAGTTTATAGAATTCCATAAGTGATATCACATGAGTGGAGATTAGATGCCAGTGTCTTAGCAATAGAGGGCCTTATTTATGAGGCCTTGCAACACTTTTGCCCCGCCGTTGCGTCTCTTTTTCTGATGCACCGGCGGCGTAAAAAATACGCCATGTTGTGCCACTTTTTGTGATGCACCAGCGCCGTAAAAAATGTGCAATGTTGCGCCATATTTACAAAGTGATGCATCTAAGCAGATGCGTCACTTTGTAAATCCCTGCGCTACATTATTCTTGCATCAGGTATAATGTATGCAGGGTGGGCATTCCCCCACAAATAGCCTGGTAGAAGTGGCGCAGTGAAATCTATAAGATTTCACTGCGCAACTTCTAGGACGCTACTGTGTCAACCATGTGAAAGGACACATTGCCGGAGGTGCGTCCCTTTTGTGACACACTCTAGCAATGCTAGGATGGAGTATTGTCAGTATTGTGAACTCAATAGCCTCCACAATCCCGATGACGCTAGTTCGTCTGTCAAACAATAAATTAGGCCCTAAGTTAGAAGGTAAAAACTATGACACACCTGGGGTATCTGACCTCTGCTCCATCGCAGTCGACTTGAAATCATGTCTATGTCACGGTCAATTGTGAACAGTGACTCATTGTTGACACTTTTCTCTTTTTGCTTTTTTTGCCATTAAAATGTTAAAAATTCATACCTCGGACTCCCCATGTAAGGTGTTTATCATTTTTGTGTGTTTGTTTAAATATAAAATTTCTAGACATTGGTTATAAGGCTTTTATTGTGTTGTGTTTTGACTTTATTATTTTGTTGTTGCTAAATACTTTTCCTTAATTTAAGCCTGCCTGCTCTATGCCATAACAACTGCGGTTTAAACCAAGGTTTATTTATTGAACTTGAATGTTGGCCCTGACAAGATTCCAAACTTATTGTTTGGGGAAAAGTCACATCATCCACAACTAATAACCCATTGTCTTACACATATCCATTATAAGTATTGATGGAGAAGACCAGTAGTGCTCATTATTTGTAAATTATTGCATTTACAGGTGTCACTGTGTTTAAAAGGTATTTTTGAATTTTACGTCTTTTAGTCAGTTGTAACAGTGGTTTGCAACTTAGGTTCTGTGCTTTCTTTAACAGACTTTCTTGCAAAATCCACCTCATACATCAACAGCATATGAATAGTCATGTAACATTTTAGCCATAGAGGACAAAAGCAATGCCTGTCATGCTTTTCCTGGAAGCACAGTGATTTTGAGATCTGTGACGGGTGTTTGCTATGTTTCACTCAAAGCAGAGAATGTCACCATTGTGACACAGCGAGAGGGTGGATAGGTGGAGGTGAATGGAGGGAGGGCGGATCATGGATGTGAGAGTAGGACAGCTTATGGAGATTTGGGGATAAGGACACAGAAACTTTCAATCAATGTATGAATATTGGGACTCATGGTGCTATGGTTGGTCAGCAATCTGACCTAGCTAGGCTGACAAATATTTGTAATTTTCTGTGCCAACCTAGCATCAAGCCATCAGGAGCACAACATAATCATGTCTAGATTATGTGCACTAAGAAAGTGCATTACTAGACTTGTACTCTTCGGATATCAAGGGATGCAAAAGCCACACTTCACTGGGTTATTTAAAGCGCACGCTTGTGAAATGGTACAATAGCTTGCTTGCTGCAAAAAGTTTCATGTTTATTTCTCTATTTTATTCTTTATTCTTGTTTATGTTTTTATCTATAGTGTAGGAAATCCACCTTTTCTGCATGGTCACGCCTTATTTTCACCTTTGTTGGACCTCATATTTGTATTGGCTTTAGAACGCTGTGCACTTTACCTCTGTTAACCAGTGGTTAAGGGCAGGTGCTTCTCCTTTCAACATGATGAGATTGTTATACTCTTAATTGGTATATTGAACTTACATATAAGTCCCTAGCACATGGTACAAAATGCACCCAGTGCCTGTCAGTTAAATGTCACTAGTAGACTGCAGCACCTATTGTGCCATCCACTACAGTGACAGTGTAAAACATGCCTTCAGACCTACCATTGCACCTGACTTTGGCAGTTTAATCACTGCAATTCGACCTGTAAAAATAAATTCTTTTGACAGGTCAAACCTCCTTTTTATAAAAATATTTCAACCCTATGTACAACTTGTGGCTCATAAAGCAGGGTTCATGGTATTTAAAAGTAGGACATGTGGAAATGTAATGTTAACATGTCCTTACAGACTCTAGCACCCAAAAGCTATTTTTAACATTGGGAGGCCTAGCTGTCATACGTAGAAAACCAGAGTACCAGAGTACAGGTCTTGGAAAGGGAACTTGCTAGAAAAATGTAAACAACTATTTATATTTAGTATTAAAAATCCAATTCAATCGTGCAGTCCGATTTTTAATAAATACTAAGGAAAAGTAACCTTTCGAATGTTACTTTTTCCCTGCCTGGTGATCCTGGAGGCTAAATTATCATTTGCTCTCCCACCTCTGCTGGCCAGCTATTAGCATTTGAATAGGTGTTATAAAGTACAAATCGTTTCCCTGGAGCAAACAACAGGCTGGCTTAAATGGGCAGAGATGACTCTTCTGAACATGTCATATGCAGATTGGGGCTGTGAACATCATTTTTAACATTAACATGACAGAATCCTGCTTGAATTTTAAATCCTGCTTCACCGGTTTGCTGGGTTTGCATATAACACTAGGGTGCACTTGAATGGAAGTGAAACAGGATGCCAAACAATTCTTGTGTGTCGACTGTCCTAACCAGTGTTCTGGGAATTGTACTCTCCTAAAAAGTAATTTATAAATATCTGTTCTTTAAGCCTGTGTATTCTGGGATCTATACTCCCAATTGAAGTTAGAATAAGGAAACAAAGACCAAAGGGCATTTTTTTATGTAGCACTTCACAGATTATCAGAAATAGCCTCTTGTAGGATGAGGCAGGTGAACCAAGTGACATGCTATGTTAGAGGTATTTCTGTAACACCCATTGTAAAATTAGTACGGACTCATAGCACCATCACAGATTGGTACATTCATCTTGTAACATATGAACAGCTGTCATATCTTTATGGTACCACTGTTTTTTGCAGTAGGTATATCTTGATAATTAGTAGCTATATGGATCATGGAGCTAACCATGTGTCTGGAGGTCTTGTCATAATGTATTTAGTTGTTTGAGTTAACTGGCTTGTCCATTGTCTGGCATGTTGTTACATCAGTGATTTAACTTACGATTTCCTAAGATTGAAAGCAAATGCATCCTTTGCTGTGCAACACCATGTTACAATGGGCAACTGAAGTTAATAGTCTTGTAGGGGAGCCATAATATCCATCTTCTGGCTTTGTTGGCTAAATAAAAGGACTTCTATGTATAATTTTTCCTCCATCTGTGGATTGGTTGGCCTGTGAAATTTTGGGTAGCACATATGCTATTGTGATCACAGGGATGTCCAACTGTATGGCACACCTGAGCAGAGTTGGATATGGGAGACCGCTCTGTAACGTTCCTGCATTCAGCACTTTGTTCTGGCCCCTGACTCTTGCCAGTCACGCAGCACTTTACCCCTGCTCCCTGGAGGACGCAAAAAGGACCCAGAGCCGGTCCCGCAGCGCGGGAGACCGCTCTGCAACGTTCCTGCATTCAGCACTTTGTTCTGGCCCCTGACTTTTGCCGGGCACGCAGCAATTTACCCCTGCTCCCTGGAGAACTCCATAAGAACCCAGAGCCGGTCCTGCAGCGCTGGATGCACGCGGGTTTAGCACGGGCGAAGACTGGGCCAAGTCGGGTCTGTCTTAGCCCGTCATAGTCCGGAAGAGGCCGGGCTAGGCCACGGCTCTTTATTCTACTTCTAAAGGTACTGTGACAGTGATCATATGACGAGATTAGAAGAACACTTAAAAATCGTCTGAGGTTTTACTGACTTTTCCCTCCTGCCACCCGGATCAGCCTTGGTGGACTATATTTTATTTATTACTCAATTATAGCAGGTTGGCAAACATCGTATCCCATAGTTATATTTCATAACCATCCAATATTGATTGTTAAGGGCGAGTAGCGATTAATTAACATTCACTCTTGTTGCGCAATCAGAGTCATGGGGAAGAGAAAAACACAGAGTGGCAATTTTAAAAAGCACTCTAAGCCAGGGGAACAGTCGTGTAAGACTTTACTAAGTTACTTAACGGGCGCCATGGGAGCCATCGAGCAGCAGATTATCACAGTTGAAGAGTCCCTGAATATGGGGAACTTAGGTGTGGAAGGAGATATAGGAGAGGATAATATACTACAGGGGGGACCCAAGACACTTTCAGACGCTCCCAGGAGCTTATCTGGCATAAATGACTGCATCGTAAATATATCGGATCATATATCAGGAAGCGATCTGGAGTCCGATACCCAACCACCGACCAAGCGTGCCAGAAACCCTGACCCTGCCCCCTTCACCCTACAACAAAGGTCATAGGATCATTAGTTAGGGAGACCCCCTTAAAAGCACTGAAAAAAGCCACAAAAAAGGATAAGACCTTGCCTACACATAAACTAGATGGCTGGGAAAAATCCTTAGCTAGTACAAATGCATGCACACAGAATGAGATGAGAAAGATAAAAGTTAAATTGGGAACATTAGATACCTTCCTTAGAGAAACACTAAATAACTTATTATTATTATTATTATTATTATTGAATTTGTTAGGCGCCACAGCTACCCTATTAGGGTTTCCCGGCGCAGGTAAGTCTGAATCAGACTAAGTAACTAGGCCAATTGCTGAGTGAAGAGCCAGGTCTTAATGTCTCGGAGAAATTTTAAATAAGAAGGTTCTTGCTTCACATGATTAGGAAGGGACATGCAGGATAGGAAAAATGGAAGAAGTTTTATCCAAATGCCTAGAAACCCCTATGAAATTCGGCGAGGAGCTAATAGTTGGTCACGTAAGCAGGCAGGACAGATTAATTAACAACACACAATGCCATATTTCTAATGCTGCTTGTGACAGTCACAAAGAACCAATACAGGCATCACACAAAATAGTACAACAGAATACAACCCGGGAGGTAATACCCACTAATATCTCCTCGGCCCCAGATAAGCCAATGTATCCCCTAGGTTCCAATGGTAATAATTTTAATAGGACCCGTGGTCAGAATGATAAAGGGGAGTGGCAAAAAATTAATTTTGATTTACCACCAGAGGCCACCCCTTATGCAGTGGTATTAGCTAACGTTCCGAGTATACAACCCAGAATGGCTGAATCATGAGAGATACTAAGGAATAAATCATTACATTGGTTGGGGGCTAGAACGGGCCTAACGGAGAGGTTATTCGATGAATTTAAAATGGTCAGGAGAGTGAACTGGGTAGGTAGAAAAAGGAAGAACTTGGCAGGAGATTGTGTGGTGCTGACCTTCAAAACCCCTCAGTTGTTAAGAACGATTCTGAGCAGAGAGGGAAATCACACAATTTCGGGGCAGCATGTTGACCTAGTCCCACTAGGCTACTCCTATCAACCACTGCAATTTAAAAATGTCACTAAACACAGGGAAACCCATACTCCGAGCTATTTATACCAGTTTATTTTTCCTACCTTTAATCGTTTTGAAACACTCACTAACCTTGAATCCGTTAACTGACCTGGAATGGTGGAACCTTCGCAGGCTGTAGCACTCCGTATTCCGGGTGCACTACCTCACAAAGGCCCTCTGATACCAAAATTGAATCTGGTAAATATCCTCACATGGGATGAAGTTACATAAGTTAATGTAGATGTAGAGATAGTATATAGCCAGCTACTGACACCCCGGCTGCTTCTACTCTATCTCTTTCTATATAAACTAACCCTACAATGGTTGATACTGATAATGGGAGAGGAAATGACTGTGGTGAAGTAGGGAAAGATAAATGCAAGCTTATGTTTTGGAATATAGCGGAATTAAAAGCTAAGGTGTTCAATACTATATGGAGGGAGTTTGTGAGTAAATGTGATATTTTCAGCCTGCAAGAAATCTGGGCGGTTGATCCCATCAATATAAGTGCATATAAAACCTTCCACTCCCCAGCAATAACATCATCTCAGGGTAGGGCAAAAGGGAGTCTCTGTATGTACATCTCAAATTACTTGGATATTAGAAAAATAGTATTGAACGCTAATGAACCATATTATATATCATCAAATTATTAGCCTCCACTTAGACCATGCTTTTTGTTTAGTCATACTGAATTTCTACAACAATGCTTCCCCAATGCTGATTGAGGGTATACTGAGAACTATGAGCCATCATTGATACAACTTACAGTCCCATGTCATTAATGATATGCTTGCTATCTGGGGCGGGAATTTCAATTCTCCCTTGTGTCAAGATTTTGACAATGAGGCTTGTGGCATTTCCTATGGAAAAGGTTCTAGTTTTTCACACTTTTCGCATACACCGTATTGAAATCTCTTGAATGATGTCATGTTTGCTTCGTATATGGGTTTTTCCAATGATCTGTGTTCACCAACGGCCCCCTTCTGACCCACGTTTAATGGCCGAGGTATTTTCTCTACTATTGATTATATATTAATATCTAGCAGACATGCTACACGTGTTAAGAATGTTAATACTCACGAGATTGCCCTAAGTGATCATTTTCCTTTAAGTGTATTTGTGATATTGTACTACCAGGGCGTCAACACTAGAGCAGTTCCATCCCACTCTGTAGATAATATTACCCTGAGTAGGCAAAACGAATACGCACTTAGATGAGCAAATATAGACTCTAAGGAATTTATTTAAAAAGTTGGGCTGAATTGCAAAGATATGTTTTTAACTTGTTTGGATGAGAAGTTGACCAATAAGGAAATTATAGAAAACTATGTGTTAAAGCTAAAAAGCAGGCTACCCATAAACAAGGCTGGTTTGATACTTACTGTACAAAGGCTTACTCTAACCTCAAACACTTCCTACATGCTACAGTGAGGAATTAGGAGTATATTAGAGAGACAAGAAGAGAATATAACAGGACATTAAAAGCGAGAAAGGCCGCATTAAAAGAAGAAGCTTGGCACACCCTGCAAGAAGCATCAGAAAATCGAGATTCCTTTGCTTTTTGGAAAGCCGTAAATGCACCCTTTTTGGCCAATAAGGATATAGCAACTGTTGAGATTGCTATTACCGAATCGGAATGGATATTACACTATTCAAAATTGTATGATAACTCAGCAACAGATGCCCAGGGCACTATGTCACTTATGACTGAAAGTATGACTGGTGTTGAACCCACATAACTAACACTTGATTTTACTCTTAGTGAGGTTAATATAGCAATAAACTCAAATTTGGGTGGCAAGGCTTCAGGATGGTATTCCAGTGGACCTTTTTAAATCTAACGTAGAACTATGGGGGACACTTTTAACTCAAGTTTTTAACGCATTCTCCTCACAAGGTCTACTATCACCCTGGTACGAATCCGTAATTATGCCAATCTTTAAAAAAGGTGATAGGATGAACCCAGCCTGTTACCGTTCCATCTCGTTGCTGGACTCTACAATCAAGGTTATCGGGAGAGTTTTATAGGATAGAATGCAGGCATGGGCGGAGGAAAAGGCTATTATAAGTGACCTACAATATGGCTTCCGTAAGGGAATGGGCACAGTCGACCAGGGCCTAAATTTACACATTGTATTAGACAAATATACTAAGGCTAAAGGGGGTAGATTATTTATGACTTTTGTCGATTTAACAGCGGCGTTCGACTGTGTTATTTATGATTAGCTGTGGCTGATTTTAGAGAGCATGGGTATGGATGTTTTAATAATTACTTTTCTGAGGCAGCTCTATTCAGGGGCTGGGGCAATGGTTCGGTATGGGATGGGCGGCGAATGCACTAGGCACTTTAGCGTGTTAAGAGGAGTGAGGCAAGGTTGCGTCCTTGCCCCGTTGCTCTTTACATTATACATAAACAATCTAGAAACTACTTTAGTCAAGGAGCGTAGGGATCTCCCGACAGCTGCTAAGCGCCCTATCCCCGCACTTCTATATGCGGACGATGCGGTCTTAATGGCCGCACACCGCTTGGTCTTCAAAGGGTTGTAAACTCCTTCTCCAATTTTATGTTAAATCTGGGGCTTAGGATTAATTGCTCCAAAACGTTCACAATGAACTGTGGGGCGAGTTCCAACAAGAAGATAAATAGCCTTTTTATAGACTCAAGGCCCATTGAGTGTATTAAAACATTTTCCTATCTGGGGATCCTATTTGATAGGTCAGAAACCTGGACTCAGGCAGTTAAAACCAGACGGCTGTTGTTTACTAAGTCACTGATGGCATTTTCTAATTTTAGTCATAAATTAGGCAGACGACCTCCTGTGGAATTGCTATGCATTTATAAGGCTAAGTGTGTGGCAATAGCCACTTATGGAGCTGGAATCTGGGGCTATGCTTAAGTAAATGCTTTGCAGATTGCGGAAAATATGTTTCTCAAGTTTCTTTTGGCAGTCCCGGACAGCATTTCAAATTACATTTGTCACTCGGAACTGGGCATGCCTTATTTGGAAAACCTGATTAAGATTCAGCCTGTTCTTTTGTGGCACAGAATTTGGACCACAGATGAAACTGTTTTTAACCGTCATATATTAAATGATGCACTAGGGATGGATGGGGCCAAACACATTAAATGGCTAGAATATGTTAAAACGTTTTTAATTAAACTTGGACATAGAGAATATTTTAATGAGCCATACACTATGTGTAACGTGTCAAGGAAAGACCTTAAAGCTAGCTGTATTTGTTATATGGGTAAAATCAGAGCTATAAATGAAATGAAAAAATCAACGGTCCAAGCCCATCAACTTACATCGTTGACCCCTTATCATATTTTTCTTTAACTATGGGCGATTACGACAGATTCTTGCTGACACGTTTTAGACTGAACATCTTATATAGATGTTTAAGTTTCCCAGAATTAAATGATTGGTCTAAAGATGTATGTAAATGCCCGTGCGACGATATTTCTATACAGTCAACTATACACATATTATTTTTCTGTAAATATTATATCAGACCAAGAAGGAGATGGATTATCCCAGTACTACAGAAACTTGGACTGAGACAATGACGCCCTGCATTACTGGCCTTGCAACTTCTGGATGAAGTATATGTCATTGCTGCTGTTATAGCCTTTTAAAAAAATGTTTTTAATTATCGTAAATCTATTATTATGTGATTTTATTTAATATGTGCATAATGTAGTTATGATATGATCTCTCTTTTACAGTGGAGTTTTTATAATCTGTCAATTGTACTGTGCTTTTATGGTTATTTTTACGGTAACCGAATAAAGATCTTTGACTTGGGTTTTTTTACAAATATGTTGTGTTGTATGTTGCTCACCTGCTATTTTCAAGTTGTTAGTGCTGTTGTGATCACGTTGAGATCCAACTGTGTGACATAACTATGCAGTGTTGGGTGTATGCTATGTGTTCTTACTAATATAGTTTGTTGGATACCTTTGTATGTTGTTTTTAAGTGGAACGACACTGCTTGCGGCAATAGAGTAATGTACATCAAACCATGGAAATAGTGGTGCAAGTCAAAGTGGGAGGAATCACATATTATGGAGCTGAGATCTGGAGGGTGGTGGATGGAACTGGCATTAATATCTCAGTAATAGGAAGCATGGAGAGCTGACTGTGGAAACATATCTCCTCCCTCAATCAGCAACAACTGCTCCACTAAAATCAGACCTAGGGTACACACCATTTAAAGCAGAGCATCAAATGCCCCACTGAACTAAGCTACCAAGAAGAATTTCAGCAATTATAACAACCTCAACAACAGAAAATGGATGGAGGCTCAAAATTCCAAAACTCTACCCATAACATATCAATGCAAACAATTAACAATCTTGAATCTAGACACGTTTCTTGGGCATAAACCCAGCACTAAGCTCAGAAGAAAGGGTGCACAGCACTGCTAAATCAATGACGGCAGGAAAGAAATACACAATGAGACAGTGAGAATCCTGGAACAAAGACAAGTGCCCAGAATACTTTGGACATTACAACATTACCCTATTGCAAAAAGGATTTACTTCCCATGGCTCTAAGCTAGGGGCATAATGGAGGTTTCCACATCCCATGGTGTGTGGGAGGGAGGGGGCATCCTTTTCACATGAAAGACAGCCCCCTAATACTGATGACGAAAACAATACTCTGAAACTGCAAGGTCGAAGTCGCTTTTGTGGATTTACTTTAGCGGCAGTATACTAGTGATTCATTTCTGTGAATCTACGCAGATCTACTAAACCCACTGAAAAACATCTTAAATTAGCCATCAGGGCCTCCCTCAGCATGACACTCTGTGGCCTACCTTAGTGACTGCCGAGCCAAGCGCACCCTTCTAATAGCAGAGGGGCACCCCATTAGGCAGGAGCCAAGGCAGGGAGTCATTTCTCTGTTTCTCATAAATTAGATTTTGTGATGTCATCGAGAGGCACCCGGGATGGCAGCTTTAAAGCATCAAGGGGTAAGGGTTAGGCCTCTTTTTCTCTCCCCGACACACCATTATCCAGTATACAGGATCAGACACCCACCCACCCACTCTTGGAAGGCAGAATTTCTAGCAGCACACAAAGGAGGCTACCCAAATGTTTGGACTGGTTTATTGAAGTGACCCCGTGGAGGCGTGTTGAATTGTGTGAGCACTTTGCAGGCAGGAGGGGGACTGACCTACTGGAGGCTCTGGACCTCTATACCCTACCCCGGGATGTCTTGTGGTGAACATTTTGGGGGGATTCTCCTGGTTACATGTATCCCGGCAGGGATGGAGTGCAATGCAGTGCCCTGGTGTATGTGTTATATGGAACTGCAGGTATCGCCCATCGATCTGTGAGATGCAGAATTTACCACTAAAGTATGCTTGCCAATAATCCTCGGGATGCCCTTGGTTGAGGGCATGGGTGATGGATATGAAATAGGGGCCTTCTGGCACTATGCATTCTGGAGTGTTGCGCTGTAATGGAAAGTGGAGAAAAATGTTACATTGCTTAAACAATCTTTGAGCTATTTTGCTATTATGTCCTGTATACTCATAACTTTGTCTGCTTAACTAGGGTTCTCTTTTCTCACTTAAGCTGTGTGAATAAAGATAAAGGGCTATGCCTTGGCTAAACCATAATCGAAGTTGTTTGTCTCTCCTTGTGAGTCTTCTCTGTGGGGGCTAGTGACTATCACATTGTGGGCTCTCTATCTGAACTTCTTCCTCTGAATTTATGGCACAGGCGCACTGGTGTTGTCCGTGCATATGTACAGTTTTGCTTTCTGTTGGGGGAGCCCAGTGGTGCTAAGCAGCCTGTCCTGTTAAGAGCCCCTGAAGTAAGGTTTGTCTGCAGGCTCACGCAGCCCACCCCCCAGTCCTGCCTATTACTGGCTTGCCCAGTGCAAAAACCATCTCTGGCCTAGTGGCGGCTAGTATGGAATGGTGGCCGGGGACTGGGGATTTTGGAAACAAAGAAAATGTACCTTCTGGTCACAGTCGTCAGCTGCTGCCTCTCCTTCGACAGGAACCAGGAAGCACCCAGGCTCCTAGACTCCACTAGCCATTCATGATGCTGCATTACAGCAGCATTATGATTAGGGCTCCCGGTTTTCCGTTTAAACAGATTTTTACATATAAATACAGACGGAAAACAAGTTTTCCTTTGTCTGTATTTATATTTATAAACAGGAAAATACTAGCACTTTTTGTGGTGCTGCCATAAACAGGATGGTATGTTAATTGCTCACAGAGTAAGTATCGCCTCTGGTGTTATCAGTATTTATGGGGTGAGAAAAAGCCATTCAAGATAAGAATCCTTTAGTATAGTGAGTGCAGCTTCTAATTGATGGATGTCAGAGGCGCAACTAGAGCCAAATTTCGGAGGGGAGGTGATAAAAAGTTGAGATGCAGGGGCTCTAAGAAGTGGTGAAAAAAACAACAAAGCCTCGTTAACAAGTGAATGGTCTTTTAAAGACCTGTGAAGCACTCAGGTGCGGCTGGCAAGCTCACAAACTGTGTCTGTGCCCGGGAAGCTTTCTCATCCTGGGCTTACACACAAACGATGGGGAGGGGAGGCTGAAGCTCTTTGAGCCCTAAGGGCGTTGCGTGCCTGATGGATGTTCTCTCAATAAATAGATATAAAACGGCTTTAATTCTGCACATTTCCACTTTTGATGGGCGGTTTCCTGATCTTCGGGACTTAGAGGTAGGGAACTGCTAAGAAAATATGGTAAGCACAGCTGAGCTAATGCAATGTTGAAATTTCGGGTGCACAAACTGATCATTATGCTTATAAAGGCAAACACTGCTCACTATATGCACCCTGGATATTTAACCTTCTCTTTGACACCTGCTTTTTTTGTTTGTGCTAAATGATGTTTAAATATTCAGCATCTTTGGATTGTTTTTCGACCCTGCCTCCTACATCTCAGCTTCTCCTCAAAGACTGTGGAATCTCAACCTGGTAGATGGCATTACAATAAAGGCTTCAAGTGCTTTGCACTTAAAACAAAACATTCATATTTTAGGCAAGAGACCACTAGTGTAGTATAGTTTATTACACTTAATTTAATTCTAAATGCTAAAACGTTTTTAGCCTAAAATAATTATATGGAAACAGCAGTGATTTCACTAATGAATCTAAATCACCTCAGAGGGTGTCAATACAGCCAAACAGCAAGAGTCCTTATGATTGTGCTGAGATCAGACTTACTGCTAAATTTGATTAGAGTCCCTAGTCCATTTGTACCTAATACTTTGAATTGCTGATAATGTGGAGGCTTGCTTGGGTCCTGAAAGAACCTCTCAATCTCTGAGATACTAGTCTAACTAGGTGCATTTTCATGTCAAGTACACAAACGAAAATTACCTAATGTGTTTCTCCCTGTTCATTTTTTTCCCATTTTTTTTTCATATTCTACTGTGAACAGGGTTCAGTCAAACCTGTACAGTTAAAATGGTGTTTCTTTATTCTCTTAGTGCATTCCTTGCCCCTGTGTGTCTGGCCAGAATTGCTGTCAGGATCTCAAGCTTACAATGGCAAAAACTGAAATATTAATAGCCATGGAATTATAAGGAAACAGTAAAGTTCAAGCCACCCTCACTGTGCAATCTGTCAGTTAGGGTATGAAAAATCCAGATATTTTTCCCAATTCAAAAATGACAACATGCAGTTTGAAAGCAGTGCTGGGCACAGACAGACAGACATGTTTTTTCAGGCAGCATATTACTCATGTCTAGTGCATAATATGAATTGAGTTGCTTCCTGGGGCACACTTGGGTTGTAGCTGAAGGCAGCATGAGTTTCTCTCAGTGGGGCAGTATCGTGTTCAGTGTGGGAGAGGAGGTGGCACTCTGTGCCGCTGAGAGAAACTGCAAGGCTCTAAGACAAACGGCTTGTGATAGCACTTTTAGGCATATTTGGGACATTCTGCGAATGGCAAAGTTTTTAGATGAATGTATGGTGTTGACCAATAACAAACGAGTGCATGTGTGCATTGTCAATTTAAATAATTGTGGAAAAATACTAGCTGCAGCGTCGTCTTTTACTTGTGGGAAAAATAAATGTGGATAAATACAGATAAAATGCCCCATAAATAAATATGGATAAATACAGACGGAAATGGCAAAAAATAAATACCATAAAACCGGGAGCCCTAATTATGATTGATCTGAGCGCCGTGGTCCGGCACTCAGACAGGGACTGGGAGGCTGGGCATGCTCTCCACCCAGGCTGTGCATTACAGTTGGTGGAGAACATGCCAAGTGCGCATGATGGTATCGGCGGCCTCAGACGGCCGGCCAAACCATCATGCGCACTTAAAATGCAACAGCTACCACTCCTTCTCCCGCTGGGTCACGGTAGCCCAGCTCCGTCCGGCCCTAACATGGCTGCAACTGCAATGCTAAAAATAAAATGATAATAGTCTTCCGTTATTATCATTTTATTTTTCCTTTGCACTGCTTTAAAGAAGGGGGGGCGACGCTCCTCCGCCTTAGAGGAGAAGCCGCCACTGCTCTGACCCCTCCTAATGGCCCACGCATTGCGGAAGCCATCCAGCCTAGCACCTGCCAAATAAGAAGAAAGCTGATTAACTGTCTGAAACCAGCACACCCACAATCAGAACCAACAACCAACAGTGTGTGAGAGAAGAAATTAATAATATTAGTTGAACCAGTACTGCAAGTGAATTAAACATGTGTCCTTTCTCCACTTCACTTTAAACACAATCATGTTTCTGTATTTATTTTTGTGATGTTAGGTTAATTAAATACATTCTGTGTAATGCATAGGATTGAAATCCTCTGAAAACTCCAACCCAAGCAACATTCCAATGGACATTACCTTTTTCTTTTAAAACCATGAAAACAGTGTGCCATTGGCCGACTATCAGGTGATCACGTGCTAACCCAAGACATCAATTAACCGCGGCCATCTTTAAGACTGTCCACGCACGGGGTCCAATTTTGTGCAAAATCCAGGGAACAGCAGCCAGCAACCGGGTGCATGTATACATTACTTCATTTTCGATGAAGCGTTCATGAGAAACGCTTCTAATTTATATCGCGTCTTCTGGGCCCAGCCCGCTACAGGTGCGCATTCCCAGACGAGGCTGTGTGTTACTGCGCAAACTGTGCAATTAGCAGATTATTTGAATAACAAATATAGGGAAGGGGGAAATAATTAAAGAATCTGCGGTAATGAGCAGATGCTGAGGTGGGCACAAGGCCCCCGAGCACCTTGCAGCACGTTAGACCATCAAGATGGTGTTTTCTTTTTTTTCCCTTTCGACAAGTGTGGTTGTATCCACTGCATTCAGCTCAGCACTGATAGTCGCCCCTCATTTTGGCAGTGCTAGTAGGGGCGTAGCTTGAGGGGGGGGAGAGGGGGTGTATGGGGTGTTACACCCCCCTAATAAACAAAATTGTGGGCACCGGAGGTTTCAGCACTGCATGGTAAGGTGTCTGCCGGATTTCGCTTGGGATTTTTAAATATTCACTCAGACAAAAAAACAACCCACACACGCGCACATACACACACACTCACTCTCTCTGTCTCTCTCCTCTGTTTTGAAAGACTTAAAAGATAGTCATTTTACAAAATACTGTGAGGCATATTATCAAGAAACGGCGCTACAATTATCGCCGCTTTAGCAGCGATAATGGGCTTGATAATATGCCCTGGAGAATTCCCATAGAAGCCCAAGTTCTGGTGTGAACATGGGCTTCTATGGGAACTCTCCAGGGCATATTATCAAGCCCATTATCGACGCATTAGCGGCAGTTTTCTGCTGCTAATGCATCAATAATGTTAACGCCGTTTCTTGATAATATGCCCCCTAGTTAGATGTCCTTCACATCTAACATGGGCTTCAATTGGAATTCCATATTATCAAGCCCATTATCGCCGTTTTAGCGGTAGTTTTCTGCTGCTAAAGCGGCGATAATTTTATCGCCTGTCTTGATAATATGCCCCAAAAATTTTTAACATCCATGTACTATTGTTTTTACTTTCTCATCCACATACAGCCCTTGGCCAAAACTGCTATTAAAAATTAAACTGCGTAAACATCTGCTTTAAAATTGTAGGGACACAAAAGTGAGGCATGTCTGAATGCTTGTGCAGACTTCGGTATCCTTTAGGAAGTTGGGCTGGAGAGCAGAGAAGTTGGGGGCAATGTTTAGGCCGCACGTCTGTACTATGTTGGATGTGAGTGAAGTGATGGAAATCCTCTGAAAACTCCAACCAAGCAACATTCCAATGGACATTTCCTTTTTCTTTTAAAACAATGAACAAACGTATTCACGACGGCCAATGGTCAAAGAAACAGTGTGCCATTGGCCGACTAGCAGGAGGTCACGCGCTAACCCAAGACATCAATTAACCGCGGCCATCTTTAAAACTGTCCACGCACGGGGTCCAATTTTGTGCAAAATCCAGGGAACAGCAGCCAGCAACCGGGTGCATGTATACATTACTTCATTTGCGATGAAGCGTTCATGAGAAACGCTTCTAATTTATATCGCGTCTTCTGGGCCCAGCCCGCTGCAGGTGCGCATTCCCAGACGAGGCTGTATGTTACTGCGCAAACTGTGCAATTAGAAGATTATTTGAATAACAAATATAGGGAAGGGGGAAATAATGAAAGAATCTGCGGTAATGAGCAGATGCTGAGGTGGGCACAAGGCCCCCGAGCACCTTGCAGCACGTTTGACCATCAAGTTGGTGTTTTATTTTTTTTTCCCTTTCGACAAGTGTGGTTGTATCCACTGCGTTCAGCTCAGCACTGATAGTCGCCCCTCATTTTGGCAGTGCTAGTAGGGGTGTAGCTTGAGCGGGGGAGAGGGGGTGTGTGGGGTTTTACAACCCCCTAATAAACATATTTTTTAACGAAAATTTGGGAACAGGAGGTTTCAGCACTGCATGGTAAGGTGTCTGCCGGATTTTGCTTGGGATTTTTAAATATTTAATTTTTTTTTAAAAACAACCCACACTCGCGCACACACATGCACACACACACACACACTCACTCTTTCTTTCTCTCCTCTGTTTTGAAAGACTTAAAAGATAGTTATTGTACAAAATACTGTGAGGCATATTATCAAGAAACGGCGTTACAATTATCGCCGCTTTAGCGGTGGTAATGGGCTTGATAATATGCCCTGGAGAATTCCCATAGAAGCCCATGTTCTGGTGTGAACATGGGCTTCTATGGGAATTCTCTACGGCATATTATCAAGCCCATTATCGCCGCAATAGCGGCAGTTTTCTGCCGCTAAAGCAGCGATAATTGTAACGCCGTGCTTGATAATATGCCCCTGTGTTTTAAGTACCCTCTCACAATTTGTACTCCTTTCCCTTTCTAGTGGCTATTAAGCCCACCTCATGCGCTGCTTTTCATATAATGAAAAATATGATATGCCAGATTGAATGTCGGAAAATCTGAAGCTCCCTCCCTCCCCCCACCCCTTACTGGCCAAACTATGCCCGGTGTGTTAGTGTTTGGGGGCTAAAGTCCCGGAGGGCACGACTTCTCACTATTTAATCAAAGAACCAAATCTATCAGTAGTCACAATTTTCGGATTGAATTGAGGGAAAGGTGGGCAGCAGTAAGAGGAGCTCTGAGCAGCAACAAAATCAGATCAATATCTATTTATCTCGCAGTCATTACAGCACATACTCGACCCGGAGGTACTGGAGCGCTTTACTTGAGCAGCAGTTACATTGCACAAGGACACATTCAGGGGCATATCAGCAAGGGCCGGCGATAATTATTGCTCAGCGCTCTTAGCGTGAGGATGATTATCGCTGGCCAACTCTGAATTTTATTGCAGAGATAGCGTGCTATTAGCAACCCTTATCTCCAAAGCGATAAAATTCAGAGCACAAGCTGCCAAATGTGCGATTATCACTGGAAATCCAGCGATAATCACACAACTTTTGGCGATAGCTTGCTGATCGGGCCTCACATACTTAGCCATGATATCCACCTTCCATAGGATATCATGGCTAAGTCAGTTTCAAAGCAGGCGTAAGGAAAGTAGCGATAACAGAGGTTATCGCTACTTTTCCTGTCGCTATGCTGCCTTGCGTGAGGCTTGTTAATAGGAGAAATGTCGCTTAGCGACATTTCTCCCATTATCCGGGGAAGGAACGCCCACTTTGCATCTCATTAGAGATGCAAAGATGGGCATTAAGGGAAATGGTGATAAGGCAAGGTTTCACGCGATAGCGTGACCTTGCTGATAAGGCAATAAAATTATTGCCGCTTTTCGTCCGAAAATGGACGCAAAAGCAGCGATAATTTTTTATCGCCTTACTTGCTGATATGCCCCTCATTCTTTGTGGGCATGGGAGATTAAGTGGCTTGCTCATAATCATAGAATGTTGAGGTGAGCCCAGGTTCGAACCTGGCTCCCCGGCTCCAAAGTGGCAGCTCTTGCCATTACACTACATTGTCTCACTTTTAGGGGCATATTATCAAGCCCAAGATCGCCGCTTTAGGGGCCGCTTTTGGCTGAAAAACGGAGATATGTTTATCTCCATATCATCAATGCACCGCTAACATGCATTAGCGCATGTTAGCAGCAGTTTTACTAATGCCTCGCTAATTAGATGCAAAGTAGGCGTTCCTTCACAAAACAACAGCAAAATAGTCGCAAAGACAACATCGCGCTATTAAGAAGCCGGACACGCGATGCGATAAAAATCTAACATTAGGAAAAATCCTAATTTAGCTATCTTTATAATGGGAGGTGGATTGACAGATTAAGTCCACACTCTCATATTGACAAGCTTTTCATTAGCACTGAGAAATCATCGTTTGATTTCACACGCTAATGATCATTATCGCCGTCTATCGCTGGTTTGAACATCGCCTGTTAGCAAAGCATTGCTAATACGCCACTAACACGGCGATGTAATTCAGCAATAGATGGGGATAGTCAAAAACGGCGCTAAGCGCGCTTTGCCATCATTATCGCAATTACTTGATGATATGACCCCTAGTGTTTTTCTTCCTTGCACTTGATCAAAGTCTGTTGAGAAAAAGTGCCAATCCCCAAATTAAGTGTCGATGGGTCCCTCTTGCAACCACCAGCTCCAATTATGTAAGCACTTTTGACATCTGTGTGTAAAAGTGCAACATATTTTGATGGTGTAATAATTGCATTTAGAAACATTCTGTGAAAAGTGCTGTTGGTAAAGTGCTATATAAATAACAGATTGTGTTACAGATTAATATTACACTGGTAATGCTGGCAGGCACCGAACAATGCAAAAGAGCTTCTCCCACACATGATCATGTTTGTGGAAGGGTCATGGGTGAAACAAGATGCATTTTGAAAAAAGATACATTGTGGTTTCATCCCAGAAAGTCTCCAGACGCAAGTTGCCAAAACGTTTCCAGGCCAGCAGCAGAAAACATCTGCGATAACATCACGCTACACGCAATTGAATTGAACTCTCACCTCTTCAAAGATCATCTCATCCTGCACCATTGGCAACCTAGCAATTTTGGTCGAAAGTTTATACAATGACCACAATTTATCAGCCAGTCTCCTTGTTACCTTTTTGTACACATTCCCTTTTGTAGACAATATATAATTAATCAATATAATCTATAAATTCACTGTTCATACCTAGTTTCTATCTTTTAAGGTTCACACTATTTAAATACCATTACATGCAAGCAAAGTAGGCCTGGATAAAATTTTAATTACACCAGAAAAGTTCTGAAATTCCCAAATTTCTAGAACTGAAATTCTGCATTACACCATTTTGTATAACCTTTTTTACATGAGCATGCACCTGTAAAAAAAGCCTCATCAGATACCAGTGGGAGACAAAAAATATGTTTTGCTGATATGAGAACTTGGGGTTATTTCGATGTCGGTCGCAAAGCTTTCTGACAAATCATCAATTTCAATTCCAACCGCATAATTTCAATGTAGGAACCCATCGGCCAGTCGGAGACCAGCCCATAATACCAATGGACAGCGTTTACGCTGTTGGAATTATGATGCTCGGTTTCCGACAGGCTTTTCATGCCAGGCTTTCCCAACTGGATGCTGCAAGTAGCTTGTGCTACGGCTGCAGCACAAGCTAGCATAGGGAAATGGGAGTATGCAACCACACCATGTGCGGTCACATCATAATTATGCGGTCAGAACCGCCGACTGGAAGTCTGTCGGACAAAAATTCACGATGATTTCGGTCAAAGGCAACTCCGACAGACATCATAATCGGCCCCTTGTGCTCTAACTAGTGTTGTGCTATATTTCTTCTCACGAGGTGTGCAGTTGGGTATGAAAAAGTGACCGGATATCAGGAAACCACCTCTTGCTACAAAAGCTTAATTTTGCTAAATTTTCTGCCATTTTTCCAAATTGCACATGGAAAATTATGCAATTTTGCACATCTCTATGACAAAGGTATACATGTAGCAGGTAACACCATTGGGCGAGGAGGATGCCTTGAATACCATTTTCTGTTCTAAGGGATATATTCTGGGGTACATATCTCCAGTAGAATCTTACATAGAACAAAATTAAGGTATTAAAATGGTGCAATTTTTGAACCACGAGTGAGACACCGAAGAAGAGGAAGAATCTTAACATGTACGCTGCAGAGAAAGCAAGGAACAAGGATATCTACAAGGCCACGTAAAGCCACTTTATGTGGCTTTTCATAGCCTAGTAAATATGTGCCCCTTTTACGCAGAACACTGCGTGAAAGGGGCATTCCATGGGTGTTGCTGTGGGGGGTCCGAGAATGAGGGGTAATGGGTCCAGGACCTTGGAAATCCTTCGATAACAGAGCATATGTGGTGTGTTTTACTTGTTCTTGACAATGGGAGACCCTGTCCCCAATATTGGTACTGAGCTTTAGAATATGCCAGAACAAGTCAAAGTAATCACTCTTTTGATGGAAAAAAATTCCAATTTATTGCTATCTTCCGTAGTGTTGTGATGTTTGACTTTTTTAAGAATTCCGAGTCATGCACAGCATTGACGAATCATAGGTCCCTGAAACAGAAAGAAAACATTTAACAGCCAACACGTGTTTCACCCCCTTACATGGCCATCTGACCGGGGGCTTCCTCAGCCTCTGCCGACTGATCCAGACTACACCAGAGTAGACGGATGTTCTCTCACAAAGTTATTGTTTACCCGCAGCAATAGAGAAAGGATTTTATTATATAACATTTTCTCTGATAATAGCCCATACGGATTTTGGATTTGGATTTGGATTTATAGAGCGCATAGCTACCCTTGGGCATCCCAGCGCTGAGAGGACTAAGTTTATGCCCCGTGGGGTCGGAGCAGGGAAATGTTTAGGGGAAGAGCCAGGTTTTTAATTTTTTCCGGAATGCCAGTAAATTCTGCTCACTCCTCAAGGGTAGTGGGAGGGAGTTCCATAGTTTAGGCGCGTTATAGGCGAACCTGCGGCCACCCGATCTTGCCTTTTTTATTCTCGGGATGGATGCCAGTACAAGTGAATCAGATCTTAGTTGACGACTAGCTTTGTGAGGTTTCATCAAGGAACGGAGTATTGGGGGGCCTTTATCTTGCAGAATTTTGTGCGATATGCAGAGCGTTTTGAATGTGATGCGCTCTTTTACTGGGAGCCAATGTAGGCTCTTGAGGGCAGGTTTCGCCGAATTCCGTGCTTTAGTTCCCGTGAGGACTCTAGCTGCGGCGTTTTGGGCGACCTGGAGTTTTTGAGTGACTGATGCAGGGGCTCCCAAGTATAGGATGTTACCATAATCAAGTCTTGAGTTGACCAGTCCCTGCATCAGTAGCTTCCTGGAATGGAAAGGGATCAGGTGGAGGATCTTACGGGCCATACGGATTAGGCCGAAGCAGGTCCCTGATGTTTTCCTGGCCTGGGTTTTGAAGTTAAGGTCCTGGTCAAGCCAGATGCCTAGACTTTTAACTTCTGTTTTGGGAGTAGGGTAGGTGCCCATGCAGGCGGGCCAGGAAAGGTTGACGGGTAATTTATGTTGATTGCCCAGTAGGAGGATTTCGGACTTGTCGCCGTTAAGCTTGAGTCTAGAGTCCGACATCCATTGTGAGATCTCTTCTAGGCAACTGGCCAAGTTTCCTAGGCTAGAGTCAGAGTGGTTAATGGACACGACCAACTGGGTGTCGTCAGCGTACATCACTGACTTGACACCAAAGGGAGTGATGATGTCTTCGAGAGGTGCCATATAGACATTAAAAAGTGTGGGGCTAAGGGAGGAGCCCTGGGGGACCCCACACTGCATCGGTAAGGGTTTGGACGTGGAGAAGCCATCTGAAACCTGGAATGATCTTCCCTTGAGGAAGGATTTAATCCATGCGAGGGCCGAGTCAGTGATTCCCAGTTGGCTCAGCCGGTGGACCAAGATGGAGTGGTCCACCGTGTCGAAGGCGGCACTTAGATCGAGGAGGATCACTGCCACTGATCCTCCTGCGTCTAAGATGGCTCTCGCCTCTTCGACAACTGCGAGCAAGGCGGTGTCGGTGCCTTGACCCGGTCTAAAGCCAGTCTGGGAGTCGCGTAGTAGGTGATTGGACTCCAAAAAGGAGGATAGCTGTTTGTTAGCTATTCGTTCCGCCACTTTACTGATCCCTGGGAGGAGGGAAATCGGCCTGAAGTTGGCGGGGTCTAGGGGGTCCAGGTGGGGTTTCTTCAGGAGGGCCTTGACCGTCGCCTTTTTCCAGTTGGCTGGCACGGTGCCACTCCTGAAGGAGGCGTTTATTAGATAGGTGAAGGGTTGGGCAATGGTGGGGGCGACCAGTTTCATCTTGCTGATGGGGGCAGGGTCCGCTGGTGAGCCACTTTTAACAGCTTTCAGGGTTTCTAAGAAAGCTTCCGTGGAGATTTGATCAAAGGCTCGCAGGCAGGGAGCCTCCGGCCGACGGAGGGGTGCGATAGGATGAAGAGGAGCAGGGGGTGAGGGGAGTGAGGTGAGTATTTTGTCGATTTTTGCGGAAAAGAAGTTGGCCATTTGATTACATCTCACGCCTTCAGGGTCAGGAGGGGGGGGAGGGTCCTGGATTTTGGTGAGGAGCCGAACTATGCGGTATGTTTCCCTCGCTGAGTTAGCAGCTGCCGCAATCTTTCCTTCGAAGAAGGTGGCCTGGGTGGATTTAATTGCGGCTTTGTAGAGCTTGATAGCGGTTCTGTATTCGATTTTGGAGGCTGTGGACCAATTTTTCCTCCAGACGCGTTCTAATTTTTTGCAGCTCTTTTTTAGGGAATGGAGTTCCTGGGAATACCAGGGATAGTTGGTCAATTTGTTCCTGCTAGGCATTGGTTTGGGTGGCATCAAGGGATTGATGGATCCAATCCTGTAGCTGAGTTTCTGCTAAGGACGGGTCTTCGTCCAGGAGAGGGGAGGTGGAGGATAGAACCTGAGCCCAGGCGCTTTTGTCCAGTTTTCTCCATGGGCGATCTGGGGGTTGGGGAGGGGGCTTACCCATAGGTTCTGTGGATAGCAGTAGCTCGAATGGGACCAAGAAGTGGTCTGACCATGGAGTGGGGATAGGGGGCCTAGCTGTGAGACGGGGGAGGTTGGAGAACACAGGATCCAGCAGGTGACCTTTGATGTGGGTCGGGAGGTTATTAAGTAGTTCGAGACTAAGCGAACCTAGGTCGGCTTTGAGGTCCATTGCCGGTTTGTTGGAGGGGTCGTCAAGATGGAGATTTAAATCTCCCAGTATCGTAAAATTCGGCGTAGTACAGGCCAGGGAGGAGACAGAGTCAATAAGAGACTCGCAAAAGTGGCGGATTGGTCCAGGGGGGCGATAGACTAATAGTCCCGAGAGTGTGAGCGATGGTGGGCGACTCACTGAGAAAAGGATGTTTTCGCAGTCCAGTATGGGACTATCTCTGAATTGACATGCGAAATAGTCTCTGTAAATAACAGTGATTCCTCCGCCGATGCCTACAGGTCTGTTGTGAAATTTAATCAGGTAATCCGGTGGGAGTGACTGAACGATATCTGGCTCTGATCCTGCTGCGAGCCATGTTTCCGTAAGGAATAGGATTTCAATGTCAGAGTCTTTCAGGAGCAGATTAATTTCCGTTTGATGCTTTGGGAGGGATCTGCAATTAAGCAGGGCCATATTGAGGGAAGTGTGTTTCGACGTTGGCTCTGGATGGAAACTGTACGAGCATGAACGACAGCGAGAGTTCCCTTCAGCGAGCGAGATCGAGTTACTGCAGGAGGGGGTTGGGGGAGTTCGGAGTTCCAGCAAGGTGTCCCTGGAGTAAGTGGTGGTCTGGGGAGGGCGAACCAGAGGTCCGGGCCCTGGGCGCGGTCTGGCGCGGCCTTCGGCGCGCAAACGGCGCTCCCGCTGCGCTCGTCCGCTGCGCTTCCTGAATAGACACATTTTAGTAGAGAGGGGGGGGCGTGGTCAGCGAGGTGGGCGTGGCCTGAGTGCCCGACCAGGTGTCGTCAATTAGGCAAAGTTCCCAGCGTCAGCGCTAGGGTCCGCTGCGGGGGGGTGCTCAGGGAGATAGGCAGTGGGTTAAAAACACACACAATATCAGGTGACTCCAATATTTAAAAAACAGGCAATCTCCCGGCTTCCGCCTCAGGAGCAACAAACAGTCTTCTGGGCGCGTTAGTGATCAGCGCGCCTTATGTACTGAATGCGGGGGGCGTGGTCAGCGAGGTGGGCGTGGCCTGAGTGCCCGACCAGGTGTCGTCAATTAGGCAAAGTTCCCAGCGTCAGCGCTAGGGTCCGCTGCGGGGGGGGTGCTCAGGGAGATAGGCAGTGGGTTAAAAACACACACAATATCAGGTGACTCCAATATTTAAAAAACAGGCAATCTCCCGGCTTCCGCCTCAGGAGCAACAAACAGTCTTCCGCCCTGAGGAAACCCCAGCCACTGCCTTTGACATTCTCATTGATGTGCCTATTTCATAGACACCGCCGGGGGAATGCCAAAGAACCACAGGCCGTTGACTAAAAAAAGTCATAATCTGGAAGGCATGGTGCACACAGGATTGACAGCGGCATGGCAGTTCGGCTCCTGCACCACCGAACTCATAATCAGGCCATTAGAGTTTTCAAAGTGTTTTCTACTGTCACAGACTTTAATCTGCCCTAATTATAATAATTTATCATAGGACCAAACCCTGAATTTGTGTTGTACAGCTCATTTCTTCAATTCTGATTGTTGCATTTTTCAATGATGAGCTCTGACCAGGTGTTTGCACACTCCTGTGCAAAATGGTGACTACAATATTAGCATAGACCTTGTACAAACATTAGAAGGACACTTTCCTAGAAATGTGTGCCTCATGCCCATGACAGAAGGGTGTGCTGGCTTAACCTCTGTGATCGAACAAAGCAAACACAAGGAGACGATGGACTAAGCGCTGAAACATTTCCAACACTCACCACCGGGTGTATACATTACTTCATTTTCGATGAAGCGTTCATGAGAAACGCTTCTAATTTATATTGCGTCTTCTGGGCCCAGCCCGCTGCAGGTCCTCATTCACAGAAGAGGCTGTGTGTTACTGCGCAAACTGTGCAATAAGCAGATTATTTGAATAACAAATATAGGGAAGGGGGAAATAATTGAAGAATCTGCGGTAATGAGCAGATGCTGAGGTGGGCACAAGGCCTCCGAGCACCTTGCAGCACGTTAGATAATCAAGATGGTGTTTTCTTTTTTTTTCCAGATCTGGGTTTAATCCATCATCATTCTTTAGCTCACTTCGCCACCCCAGTTCAGTCCCAGCTATATGCAAATCAGTCTTGGTCCTGTGCCTCATAGAAACAGTCCAGCCCAAACTGTCAAACCAGGTCAACCTCTGTGATGTCATCAATAGGGCACTCAGGGGGTTAAGTGGTTTCTAGTTACTGCACATATACAATTGTTATATACAATTGCAAAAAGTGCTGCATTTTGTTACTCTGCCCCAGGGAGGCGATCCATGGGTGGAGCATGGGTGTTTCCACGCATCCATCAATGGATTTTGGCGCTTTCACAGATTTACTATTACTGTTAGACCTGGGATTGCATGAAAATGCTATGCCTCCCCAGGAGAGGCATTAGGAGTAGAAATATCTTTATTTCTCCTCACTACTTCCTCTATGTGGGTTGCATTCTGCAGCACTAATAGATATGGGCAAATGCCTCCGAGGATTGCTTTTGTGCAGGAAGGTGTCTCTTACTGCACGAAAACAATAGCGCTTACAAAGCAGGCACCCTTGCATCATGGTGCACGGGTGCCTGCGTTGGCGCTAGGTAGCACATTGTGCGACTGTGCAGGAAAAAGACAGACATTTGCAGAATAATGGTAAGTAACATGCAGTCCAGCTCTTTCCCTATCTGCACCACAGCGCAGCAAGGTGACTTGTTGCACTGCATGCATTTTTGATAAATGTGCCCCTTTATACCTTAACTGTTTTGCATCATGGTTGCTGTTTTTGTTATCACTCGGCAACTCTTGTGGGGTTAATCCTTATGCTCAGCCAGGATATCAAAACGAGAGCAAAAGCCGTATTTGCAAGCCTTTGAATATATTTGTGTGTTGTGGAAGCTTGGCCAAGGTACCTTTAGCTTTCACCTTCCGTTTGTATGCCAGCATATGCATAGGTGTCTATATAGTGGAAACCTAGCTACAAGGACCCATACTGAACATTGACGCATCACGGTGCCAGAACTGGGAGGGGAATCAATTTAAAATCATATACATAATGGTGAAAGGAGTCCTCACTTTGCATCTAGATGGAGGTGACTTTGGCCCTTACTCGTTCAGTAGATACTACTTGAAGATGTTTTCTGAACTGTAGGACGCAGGGGCATTGAGTGCATGTGTTGGAGGATGTTGATCCATATTCTAAGAGCACAGATGGAGAAACACTTCTTTCTGTGTTTTTGTTTTCTTCAGCAGTACTTCATTTGTCTCTTGAGAGGCTTCCGCGCACCAAATCAATTGCTATCTAGACAGGTATATATGTCACATTTTTTGATCAATTTAGTAGCTATGCACGGTCTAAAGCTCTGGCTTCGAAAGCAATAATCATAAAATAGAGAAATTGACTCAGGTTAAAGTGGACCTTCCCTAGAAAGTGATATAGGGCCTATTTACGAGTTTGGTGGTCCATAGGACCGGCAAATTCGTGGTGGAGGTGCGGTGATGGTCGGCTACTGCCGTACCAGCACTCCGACTGCTGTATTACGAGTACGATGGTTGGACCTCCATGGGACCGCTGCAACCGTCAGGGACACACAATCCCTGGCAATGGTGCGGTGGTCAAGAGGCCGCAATATACTTGGTGATGCCACTGTGGCACCGCCAAGCATATTTCAGGTTTCCTCACCGCCATCCGTCTCATGGTGGTTCTCACGTCATGCAATTGCAGGCGATGGGGAAACAAAGGGTCTTGCCTCTGTGCATGGTGGTGCATGCAAGGGGGCACATGTTGTGACCGCTGTGTGCATGCACCCCTGTTCCTACATTGCATGGGCTGCACAGTCCATGCCATGTAGGAACGTGCATTGGCAGTCCTGCGGCAGTGCAGTTTAAGGCTCACATATGAGCCAATGTACTGCACCACAGCGGGACAGCCACGCCGCCTCTATTTCAGTGCATGTGGTTAAAAGAATTGGATATTTAACTGAGACAGCCCATCTTCTTAAAAAAGTGAAGTGTTGGAATATCGATTTAGAATACTTAATAGCCTTGCTGGATCTCACCTAATATGCTAAAATGTCTTAACATGAAAAAATCAACATGCACTGAAATAGGGAAAATATAATGAATGTAAGACATATTACCCAAATAAAGAGTCAAATGGGATAAGTCTGTGATGACTTCCTAGAATGGACTAAATGTTGACTTAACCAATACAAGGACAAACCTGGTCTATTATAGAGGGATTCTACTTTTGTCTTATATTATAAATGTTCAGTAAGACCACCCTTGATTCTTGCATGAATCAAAACACTGAGCCTACAGGAGAATTATCAGTATATCACTTACTTGGTTTAGAAAACTCTTATTTCATACACATATTTCAAAATTAGTGTTTTCATTTTCTGTGGATCAGTGGAAGCCTCAGCATATTTTGTGGAGCTGCTCGAATTGATGGTTCGACAGCACATGCAATTTAGATTTTGACTGGAGTGCAAGACTGGAACAGGTGAAGAAGTTACCATTGTAGATACCAAACTGAAAACATTAAAAAATATTTTTTGAGTTAGAAATGGCCATAACAGCTAAACGTATTGGTTTTCAAACAGCAGAGCACCAAAGATTGACATAATGATATGTAAAAGAATCCCACAGAATGCAATGTCCCTAAAATATCCCTGTTGATCACACATTACCCCACAGAGCACTGACTGACATCAACATTCCATGGGTAATTGATTTACTTGAAACAGACACCAAGGAATGGAGACAAGGCCTTGAATCACATAAGGAAAACATACGGACCCAAACATATCTCCATGCACTACAGAATAGCCCCTGCCAGAGCCCCAAAGAGCACAGGTTAACACTTTTGGAAACCAACAACCATCAGAGTGCCAGCAAAGCACATACTGACCCAAGCAAAACGCAACGAGCACACCTAAACCACATTACTATAGTCATAGAATATAGGCTACCTACCTACCACAACCCAAGAAGCTCAGAATTACCTAAAACAGACAACAAGGACAACATGCTGACCCCAAACACAAACCAACAAGTACAGACCAATGCCTACCTGAACCGAAGGAGAACTGGCAATCCCTATTGGAACCACAAAATCACATATTTAATCCAATTACAAGTCTAACAAGCATAGGTTGACTCCAATAAGAACCTAATAGAGCTAACATGGAACTATCAGAAGAAGTAGAGAATAAACAAACTTTTTTAGAACTCACCTGTGTGGATTTAGACATCTTTAAAAAGCAAGAGAACAGTGTTACTGTTAAAAGACCCAAACGTTCCACACAGATCCCTACCAGAACAAAGGCAGCACAGGCTGAACCCAATGAGCCCCTTACATAGCACTAACCGATCAATTTTAGAACACCAAACAGCATAGATTGACCTCTGTCAGGACTCCAGTGAACAGAGGCTGACCACAGTGCCCTACAATGGTCCATAAAAGAACCCCAAGGAAGGTTGACAGATCCCTCTCACAGCCGGGGCAATGGACAACCTCTATCAGAATCCCAGAAGTCACACTGGTCTAATCAGAACCATTAGCAATCACAGTGAGGCCCACTTAGAACCCTCAAAAATCACAAATGATACCTATCGGATACTGTAAAAAACCACACTGACTCATTCAAACCAGAGTGCAGGGTGAGCACATAAACCCCTACCAGAATCACCTAAACGGGGTCCTACCAGAACCACAAGGAACACAGACTAACCAACATCATAAACTCAAGAAACACAGACCACCCCAATCGAATCCTGATAACAAAATCCCTGAAATAACAGCCAAGATTAAAACTAACCATTAGCAGAATAACATAACAAAGAATACTAAAGTACCTTTAATCTGATTGAGACTAGGGAGGGAAGGTCACAAACGAGGACAAAACAGTGAATATTATATATTTTAAATGATCCATACTGGACAGCAGTGCAAAAATGTATATTTTATTTGAATTCAAAAATTTTAAAATAGCTTTCAAATTCAAAGAAAGTAAAAGGCTGGACACAACAAAGAGCTTTGTATACAGAGACATAAATAAACTGTATATATTGCAGACAAGCCAAGTGCGTGTATATTTACATATGTACAGCTATCTTTTTTTTATGTAAACCATATCTGTACATTTCTTTTTACATTTACAAAAAAGAGCTTGATTCCACCTACCATTTACTACAATAATGGGAAAAAACTTTACATTATGTTTATTTTTCGTTACTGTACAAATTGTCTCTTCAAAAAAATATATCTCTGTACAAAAAAAAGAGTTTTTTTCTTTTTTTTAACATAATGCAAGTTTCATGGGCACAGTAATGAAAATATGTCAGAGTTTGTTATATTTTTCCAGCTCACTGGGAAGGAAAGAAAGGGATGGAATAAGAAGAGGGCTAGACGGGCCTCTTAGACATAGAGGGCAGAAGTAAAACCTCTGTAAAGATGAAAGAAGCAACAACACACTTTATAACATACATAGACACTTCCTTTTACAATGTGGTTTTAACCTTGTTTTCCTAATGTTTAGTGTGAACATGTTTCCGAGGAAGATGTTCTGCCCACAGATTGAGATCATTTCATTTCAATTTAATGGCATCAGATGCATATGGTTCATTACAGCTTGGGTTGCAAACATTTAGTGGTGAACAGTGTGTTCGTTTGGGATCTCAGTGCAGATTATTAGAATAAATGTCTGTATTTTAACAGCTGCATACATTTTATTGTGGACATATCTCAAATAAGAAAGATGCATTATTTTGCTATTGATTCTTTTGATATATGTGTTTTCGGGTGTGTGTAATATTGTTAAGGGTATTAGGTTGTAATCATATAATTAAGCATTTTGTCTATATATTTCTTAACATAATACAATTAAAGGAAGCAATGTGTTCTTCATAAACGCAATGTTCAATACTGGAACTCAAAATCAAAATGGATTGACTATAGTGAAGTTGAATGTCTTTGGGCAATACATTCAGACTGAGCAGCTCAAACTCAAATTACATTTCAAAAGAAGCAAATTTAAACCTTCAAAACCAAAATATTGATGTAAAAAATAAAACAAACAGAGACTATGTTAAGAACTAAAATTAAATAACCATGAAGCAAGGGTATTCAAGTAAAAATTTACTCTAAATACCAAAGCTCAAAACATAACATATTTATAAATACAATAATTTTATGGTTGAAATGACTGAAATTAATACATTTTAAAATTGAACTACTTGATGTGAAATTGTAAAAATTATAATTGCTAGAGAGTAAAATTGAGCTGACATTCTTATGGGAAATAGATTTTAGTAAAATGTATCGCCCTCATTTCACTTCTTGGCCAATCACAAAACAAGACTACCAATCAAGTAATAACCACAAAGATTATTTTGTATTTTGCAATAGATGATACTTCCCCTGCTCTTGCTAAGTTAAATGCTATGAGGAAAAAAATGCATATCTGCTTTTTGCTTACATCATGTAAATTAATGTTATGGTAGAATCTATCCATTAATCTGTCCATATTTGCATAGCTGCCTAAACTGTTCAGACTAAATTTAAAAGTGGTCTGAATCATCTGTTTACATAGAGGAGAGAAGAGCAAGAGAATAGGAACTGTACATACTGTCTAACATTAAAAGCCATCTTCTAAAACGTTAAGGCTGTTAAGAGCTACAAAATCCACTCTATTGAGGGGTTTAAAGTACAACCTTTTTTTAAAGCTGAAACTTTGTCTTTAGCTTTCAGGAGCTTTTCCTGATGGAAATCCTTGATAAAAATAAGTTTGATAGGGCAGTTTTGCAGTCTTTTTAGAAATAAATTGGATTTCTATCTCAACGCTCCACCTTTTTAGGGACCATTTTAGGTTTATTCAAGTAAGGAATCTTCAGTATTAAATACAATTTGTAATTTATTTTTATTGTTACGAGGGCTCCTGCACACTATATATTCTTTCCCAATGTCTTCGTTCAAGGACATTTCTTTTATGATTTTAACAGTGTGGTCAATATATTTGCACATTTATGTCTTTAAGGGTATAGAAAACTAACTGAACTTAATTCAATAGCACCTTATATGACAGTCAACCTGTCAGTACTAGTAGAGAACAGCGTTTGATGTCGTTCTACACCACTTGATACCAGAGAAGATGAACAACTTAGGAATCCTTTCCAGATTCATTCTGGCGCCTGTCAGGTCATTCAAGCATGGACTCTGTAAGACTTAATTTACATTCCGGACATAATAGTTCTACCAACCAGTGAATACATTGTTTTCACATTCATCAGTGGGTGTAAATGTAGTTCTATTTAAATCTAGTACTTGCAAATGTAAATGCAAGAGCGCAGTACATCAGTGGGGTGATGCCATATAAACTGGCCAAGTGTATCAAACCACATCTTGTATGGCTGCACATTTGGGTCAGGTCTCTGGAAAACTGATCCACAGAGAAGTGACTCAAAGTGTAATAGTTTAAGGCACTTCTCCACCCTGTTTTTCACTCAAACATGTCTTCTCTGTTTGTCTCTCTTCCACTTGTTTGAGCCAGGGTCAGAATGCTGAAGTAAGTTTCATTCTGTTTTTCTCCCTGAATCTTTCTTGTTAAAGGACTTCCTGCTGTATCCATGTGTCTCAGTTTATCTCTGTCTGTTTCTCCATATATTAGGCTCAATATAATATGCTCTGTCTCAACTTCTCTTTTTGAACAGTAGGAGAACCAGTGGTCCTTGGCCTGAGAATGAAGTGTTCCAGCACCATTTCCTCATACTTTTCAATTCAAATCAGGACAATATTTTTATACCACATTTTGGTGTTTGTTATTAAGCTTCTGCAAAGCATTGCGTTTTGCTTTTAATATTAAAGTCCCTACTATTCTCCAAAATCGTCTGGATGGTGGTGTTTAAAGGGATGAAGGTAGTTTCTTAGAGTATGTTGCAGTTAGTTTGTGATGGATCCTATACTATCGAACTAGAGAAGGGTTAATCAGTCCTCCTGATTTCCGTGCCAGCCTGTTTCCTGCTCAGTTAATTATGATGGACACGCTATGACCCGAGTTGGACACAGATCACTAATGCAATGCCACCCAGTCTGAACTGGCGCTACAGAGAGCATGAGTTGGTAACCACAACACAAACTTGAGAAATCAATATAAAATACTCATGACTCTTGACATGGCCCACGTGTCAGTGGAGGCAGGTTTTACTGAGAATGGGCTCTTCACTCTTTCTTAAGCCTATATCAGTCAGAGACATTCAGACCCAGAGCTGAAGGGAATCTCATTCAGAGACAATCAGACCCAGAGCTGGAGGAAATCCCATTACTAACCTAAACAAAGCTTTAATACCAGAAACAAATTGTACAGAGTGACTGAATTTAGGGAGCTAGTCTGATCAAATCCAGAATATATCCTTACCCCAAAATTATTTTTACTAAACTTTGAAAGCATAATTTCTAAATACATAGGTTACAAATAAATATATTTTACAGGATGTTCTGATGGGAAAAAATAAAATATGCCAATACTTAAGAGTCTGGCGCAGTACTAGGGAGTAATAACTTTATGAAAAAAATGTGTGCTCCTTTCTCGGAATTAGACTACCTAGGTTCATCCTGTGTCTGGTAAGGCCATTCTAGACCAGATAAAAACATGGCACCACAACTCCCCTAAAGGCTGTTTTCATCATTCCGCTGGCACACTGGGTTTTTTGCCACTATGCCATGGTGAAAATATAGATCTGCAAAAATATGGAATCCTACATATGGGTAAGTATGAACTTATTCTTACGTCCATATCAATTCACCTTGCAATAAAGTGGTATTCAATATTGTGGATTTGTTATTTTTCTGGTCAATATTTTGACCACAATGTATAGTGATATACCATTTTCAGTGTGTGAACACTTTTTTGATTATCCTACAAAGTAATACTTTTTCTAGCAATAAATATTGCGTTAGCTTTTTCTAAAATCTCCCACTATCTTCAGGATAAGATCTCCCAGTAGTTTCAGGATGAGGGAACTGAAGCAAAAAAATTATATCTTGATCTGCTGAAGGTAATAAAGACAATTTGTTCAAATGTGGAAGTTGTAATTAAAATGCAAAATTCCAGACCACGTTGCTTTCTGTAAAGGCAGGTAGGGCCCCCATCCAACTGCAAAGATCTCTCATCATAGACATATACATTTGAAGACTCCATTACTCAACTGATAGGTGTGTACCACCACATGCCCATTGCAGAGAAGGGTGCTTGAATCCTATATATACAAATTAGTTCCCCTTCAGAAATCTTTAGCATTTTTCCAAAAATAAGTTAACTAGAATTTCGACCACCACTAGTAAATGACTTCTACTTCGGCCATGGCAATTACCTCTACTTGTCATACTTGGGTTTGGTAGGTATAATATAGTAACACTATCCCTCTCCAAATCGTAATGTAATGGAAAAAGTTTGAGTTACTCTTAAATTGAGATAATGATAATTTTCAATGTAATGGTTGAAATAATGGTGTTGGTGTGATAGGGATGCACCATCCATGAACAATATTTGGGTGAAAATGTGTATTCAGTATTTTAGATCGCGTGTTTTATGTTCCACAAATTCATCCTAGTTAGTTGCCCTTTTTTGAGCATTTTGTGGCCTTTTCACAATCATGTGTACAGTGTGCAAGTTTTGTTGATGAAACGCTAAGTCGATGCTGTTTCATCTTTATAGAGATTGCCTTGATGAAAGCTGGGGTGGAGGAGTGGGTAGGTCAGACAGGGAGAGACCTGGATCTCGATAGTTCCTCTGATAACATAAATTCTTTCAATATATATTTATATGTAAAAAAACAATACAGTCACTGGGCTGATACACCACTTCCAGCCAGCATGGAGCGTTGTGTAGGAAAAGCACTTTTTGGATCTTGTTCTGTAGAAAAAAATAAAATATATATCCACTCCCAGCACATCCTGCAGTTTTCACACTCAATAAAAACATGCGTGCACATACGCCAATGCACGCCACACGATCCATCTTGCAAAGTTTGTTGGTTGAATGTTTCATTTTCCCCCATGTGGTTGGATGTCCGTCCTGCAAAGCACACGTTGATAATTGTGATTCTGTTTGTTTTTTTAAAATACATATAGATTTTTTCTTGTACTGTAATAGCGACTGAAGAAGCACCTGCTTTCCTTGAAATTAACCATACATCCGTCAAGCCAAGAATTGCCCCATCCCCTTTCAAAGGCACCGGAAAAGGGATACCAGTTTGCTGCCTCCTGCCAGTTCATACTTTAGCCAGATCCGAAATGTCAGGTAGCTCTACTGCAGTGAGGAAGGGGGAGCAGACACGGTGCCGACTCTGGTTGCCCCAGTGGCCCACTGGACAAAGAGGCTTTGGCAGAGCGGACTGCGGGCTCGTCGGAGCTTGTGACTTGTAGATGTGCTTTTTCTTAAGCAACAGAACTTCGTCGCAGACTGAAGCCTTTCTACTTGTCTTGGATTTAGTTTGGAGGAAAGCGAAATGGATGCCGGGTGTTGAGGTTGGACACGATGTCAGCAGGACGCCCGCCTCTGAGAGTTCCTGAACACTGCAACTGTAAAGACATAGAGGGAGGATTAGCTTTTCTTTCAGACTCATTGAACACTGTTGATCTTTGATCTTTGTTATACGGTGCTCTCTGGGACACAAACTTTCTGCATGACACTTGTGTTAATTATAGTATTAAAAATAACAATACCAGTAAAAATGTCATGTTCTATTCCTCAATGTTTACATCAAGCAAAAAGTGATGCTGTTTCAAGTTGGGGGTACATTAGTTTCCTTGCCATTAATATAAACACTTGATTTTTCTTTGTTAAACATCTCCTCTGGTTGACAACCTGCGGCATTACTTTGTGGGCTCCAACATTCACAGCAGGAACACTTACACTGACAGGTTTTCTGCTCTGAGCCCTCTGATAAACTTTGAAATCCCTTTGCACTAATGACTGGAGTGGTTACTGATGGGGATTTTTTAAGTGAGAAGTAATGTTACTGAACACATGCTGCAGACAGATACACCAATAAGTCGTTTTAAACTTTGAGTGAATAATCTATGCACTGGAAAGGTCATGCGGTCTACAAATACCCATTAAAACGAGTTACAAATAGCTGGACAAATCACTATTCAAAGAGCTGACACTATTAAAATGACTATTAAGATCTCAATAAGTTGCCAACTTCCAGGGGGCATCTACATTTATCAAGACAGAGTATGTATATGTTTATCCGAGGAGTTATCCAGGAGAGAGGACATAATGTCTTGCATAGCACAGCTCAACCAAGAAACAGGAGACATTGTCCACTTTGGACATGTAGCGTTTTTTCCACTTCTTTAGTCAAAAATCCTTCATTGTTTATCGTCATTTATAAAGTTACATAAAAACATATTCATATCCACAGAGGTAACTGTTTATCCTTTTATTCACATTTATAAGGTTATCACTTAAACATTCGTTCATTTAATATTTTTGAATAACCATAGCTATTTTATTCTATCATAAATATATCCAAGCAGGCAATTTATCTGCCACTGCAAATATCATTTTATCAACAGCAGGATTTTATTTTAAAATGCTAGGGATCAATTTTCGCAAAATGTATCTTAAGTCTGCATTAGTGAAACATTGTAAGTGTAAAAGACTAGGTGCATCTTTATCACAGTAATTCCACTTGAGGTGTTTTTCGTTTTTTAATAAGTAACACACTTTGGAAGAAGTATGAAATTAGTGGTTCAGCACTCAATATTAGTAATAAAGTAAGGCGAAATACACTTGTTTGGGAAACGTCAGCATAGCGCTATCACAGCAGGCAGTCAAAAATTGACAAGTACTAGCACCTTCCCCTGCTTTGGGGTGGTCTTTGCTGCGAACGGCTCATGGACTGAGCATATGGCTCACTCCAGGAGCAAGTTCTCAAAGGCCATCAATACAATCCTTAGCCTTCCTCGCCCAAAGTGCACAGGTGCTATTTTAGCTATTTTAATTTTTTTTAAATCACAATGTGTTCCAGTAGCTACGTATGGAGCTGAGAATTGGGGTAATGCCAACAGCTCCTGTATTCAGCAGGACGAGAACAGGTTTTGCACGAAGCTGCTGGGCGTCCCAATCTCTACCCCACTATATATTTGCCACAGGGAACTTAATCTAAATTATATCAAAGATTCTATAAGTGCCCGCCCTGCTCTCTTTTGGTTATCGGTCTGGAAGAATCAGGCTGCTTCTTTAACTAGAGAGATTATCAGCGACTGTGTCAAATGTGAGAAAGGGATGGATATCCCTTGGCTGTCTGGAGTTTACCAAAGTCTATGTAGCATTAATAAAGGTTGCATCTTTTTAAATTCCAGTACAGCTGAAACACTGCATAAAAATGAGCTCAGAAGTGCACTTTATCTATTATACAATACAGAAAGGATTGGTATGGAATCTGAAAAATCTCTTGCCTCTAGCTATATGACTATAGAACAGCATAGGCATCCCCTACCTATCTATCTCACAGTACCTATGAGTCACTGGGAAAGGAGCCTTTTATTTCGCCTAAGAGCAGGAACTGTTAAATTATAGTTATGTTTTCCTCTTGGCTACCATTCCTATCTTGACCATGTACCCTGTCCATGTGATGGTGTGAGCGGCCAAACTACTATACATTTTCTGTTTCTTTGTAAATACTATTTAAAGCACACCAAGTGGCTTTTAATTCCATTTTTCAAAAAGAAAAGGCCTATTAGCCTGGATAATGCTTATTTGTGGTTACTCCCTCTGGCCAATGAAGAGTCGGTCTTCTGCACAAGCACGTTTCTGAGAATTGCCACCCGAGCACGCAAGATGATGTCCAACCACTGAGCTCTTATATTTATGTATGAATACTCTGTATAAACTTATGTATGAACCGGTATTTTATATAATTATAAACTGTCTATTGTTAATGAATTTTATTATTACTCTCCATTTGTCAAATAATTTGTTATGCTGTTGTGCTTTTATAGATTCCAAGTTATCCGAATAAAGTTTCTGAACTGACTACAGTTGCTTTATGCATGGATTACTGTATAGAATATAGCACCGGTATTCATGACAATTTGTTGCTGAACCACAAAAGATGCATATGAAGGTTTCTTCTTTCAATAAATCTTATTCGTCTTTATCTTCTAAAAACCACGTCAATGAACAGTAGCCAGCGCGTTTCGTCCAACAAGGACTTCTTCAGGGCTCTGAATTATACGTCAACGTCATTAATTCATCTGAATTCGACGAATTTAAAAGTATAGTAAAGATTTCTGTTTGCAAGTATCAAAATTGAGAGTACGTTATCCCCTCCAAAATACCAGCGTGGCGTCTGCTTCAATAGAGGAACACTTTGGAAGAAGATCTGTCTCTAGGTAAAAATTATGGGTTTGATTACATTGTGAGTCGGAAAGCCGGTCAGAGGTTTTCCAACTCACATTGAAGGTTTCACTTTCGACTGCCGCATTACAATGCTGGCGGTCGAAAGTGAAACCGGCTGTTCATTCTGGCTGGATTCCGACAGGCTCAAGGGCCCTTCATTGGGATCACAATGTCGTTCTCCAACATGCTTTTCATGTCAGGATTTCTGACATGGAAAGCCAGTCGGAAAATGACTTTAGGGGCCCCCTAGAAAGGCCCCGTTCTCCCAGCAGCCTCCAGTTGCTGGCAGACGTGGCCCCTGTGGAGCCCCCCTGCTGCCATGTGGTGTAGGGATTAACAGAAACTCCCATTTCTCTGTGGGAGCTTATGCTATAGCCGGTTTATGGCCGCAGCACAAGCTCCCATAGGGAAATGGAAGTATGCGATTGCACCGTTCGTAATAGTGGTGTCGAGACCGACGACTGGAGGTCGATCAGTTCTGACACTGAAACGGTGTCGCCACCCGTCTTTGTAATCAGGCCCAAAATGTTCGTGAAACAACATGCCACATCGGTGGCTTTAAAAATTGATGTTAATATTTTATTTTTTATTTTATATTTTATCACTGTTCTAGTTTGAACAGGGATTTGAAGGAAGAATTAAAAAGTAAACCAAGGAATAGAGAAAAAATCTGTATTCTCCGGAAGAGCTATAAGCAAGCTCTAAAGTCATGAAAAATTGAAATTAGGGAGAATGCTTGGAAAAATCTGATCCAAGCAGCCAAGACTAAGAACTCTATCCTCTTCTGGAAAACTATAGGCCAGCCCCTGTTTAAAGATGTTTCATGTGCAAAGGTTGATATACTAGTTATGCCAGACGAATGGTTAACTCACTTTGAAAATATTTTTAATCCCTCACAAAAGTCTATGGAAATTGACAAAACTCGCTACATTACTTTAATAAATACTTCCAAGATAGAAATAATTACTACAGAAGAGATAAAAACAGCTCTAAAAAACTAGCGCAAGTGGGAAGGCTGCAGGACTGGATGGGGTTCCTATTTTTTTTTTAAAGCATAGTATAGATTTCTGGTCCTCTATTTTAGTTAACCCGTTCAATGCTATTATAAATGGGGTGCTACCAGTAACTTGGGCTGAAAGTGTGATTGTACCTATTTTTAAAAAAGGCGACAGAGGTAGCGCAAAATGCTACCGACCAATTTCCCTTCTTGATTCCACTTCTAAACTAATGGGCAGAGTTTTGTTAGCTAGGTTGGAATGTTGGATAAAAGAGAAAAACATCTTAACCGACGCCCAGTATGGTTTTAGAAGGGGTATTGGAACGATTGAGCAGTGCGTAAACCTCAAGCTGCTAATAGGGAAATACACACTTGCCAAAGAAGGTCTACTTCATCTCTGCTTTGTCGACCTCTCCAGTGCATTTGACTTGGTAAACCATTCCAAGTTATAGCAAATATTAGCAGAGATGGGTGCCCCATGTGATATTATAAATTTCCTATCACAGATATATGCCCATCTAACGTCATAAATACGCTATGGCCAGAAGGGGGAATGCACTACGCACTTTAGAGTAACTAGAGGACTTAGACAAGGCTGCGTCTTTGCCCCTCTCTTATGTTCTCTTTATATTAACGGTATTGATTTTTTACTACAGAACTTGAAAGCTGAGCAGTGCGTAAACCTCGAGCTGCTTATAGGGAAATACACACTTGCCAAAGAAGGTCTACTTCATCTCTGCTTTGTCGACCTTTCCAGTGCATTTTACCTGGTAAACCATTCCAAGTTATGGCAAACATTAGCAGAGATGGGTGCCCCGCGTGATATTATAAATTTCCTATCACAGATATATGCCCATCTAACCTCACAAATACGCTATGGCCAGAAGGGGGAATGCACTACGGACTTTAGAGTAACTAGAGGACTTAGACAAGGCTGCGTCCTTGCTCCTCTCTTATTTTCTCTTTATATTAATGGTATTGATTTTTTACTACAGAACTTGAAAGCTGAGGCCCCTGTTGTTGGTAAACGTGTCACCCCAGTTTTATTATATGCAGATGATGCAGTCCTAAAATCTAGGACTGCAAATGGCCTCCAACTCCTGATAGATAATTTTACAAACTTCGTGACCAAAAAAGACTTGAAAATAAACTTGAGCAAACAACTAGTCATGACATGTGGGAAAATGAAAACAAAGAGCAGAACCCATAATGCTGGGGGAACACCCAAGGAAGGAAATCTACTTTTTCTTATCTGGGGTTACTTTTTAATGGCAAAGGACCGTGGACTGCACATGTAAATTCCTGTAAATTAAAGTTTGTAAGATCAAGCGAGGCTATTTTTAGATTCTCTCTGAAAATAGGCAATAAGCCAATACATGAGATCTAAAAGTTTTATGGGAGCAAGTGCATTACAGGGGTTTGCTATGGTGAAGCACTATGGGGTATGGCAGATATTTCTCCATTACAGACCCTTGAGAATACATTTTTGAGAAGGGGTTTGTCGGTCCCAAACTCAACAGCTACCTATATAGCTCACAAGGAGCTAGATGCACCATATATGAGTGACTTGATCAATGTGGCTGCCCTCATAGTGTGGCATCGAATATGGATAAAAGATGAAGCTCACTTTACCAAAGACATAATCTTGGATTGCCTTAAATTATATTATTATAGGAATATACCATGGTTGCATTATATTTGTAGACTTTTAACTGAGTGCAACATGGTAACTAATTTTAAAGATCCAGAGAGCATCCAGACTTATAGTAAAACGGAGCTCAAGAGGAGATTCCTGAAATCAAGTGAGAACAAGAGGGTAGCTGAACTCAGTACAAAACTAGGTGTTAGATCTTATTGCGAAGGACCGATTTCTTTTGGCACACAACCATATCTCATTTTTACAAGAAATGTACAGCATAGATTTTATTTAACAAGACTAAGGTTGAGTACGCTCCACTTCCAAGTAGCTTTCCCTGAGATGGGCAAGTGGAGCCTAAACTAACCCAGGTGCCCGTGTGATGGTAAAATCCCCCAGAGTACTTATACTTATCTGTGATTTCTACAGGGACATTAGAAAACTAATTTTACGACCACTTTTTAATACCAATAAGTTGTATTCTTATAAATCTGCCTTTTATTATGTTTGTAATCTGGAAAATGCAACGATATGTAATGCGGTCATCCTTTTTATTCAGATGGCAATTAAACGAAGAAAGTATCTTACATATTTGGATATGCTGAATTATGAAATTGAATAGATTGCATCTTAATATATACATTTTATTATTACATATTCTGATACATAGTTTGTAATTATAAAAAGCTGCTATTTGAGGTTTATATTATTTTGTAAGGATCAATTTATGACATCTCTGTCGATCTTTAGTGCATACTGTAAACATTTGCAAATATCTAAACAAGTTTCGCTTACGCTTGTGAGGAAAAGAGTTCCTGTGAAAATGTATGATACGAAAATGTATTTTTAAAATTTATGATGAAACGTTTTTACTGTAGAATGCTTTTATGGTTATATTTTTATAAACCGAATAAAGCTTGATTGAATTTGAGTTGTTCACTACTCAGCAGGTTCAATAAAACAGAGAAGGATAACTACAGAATGAAAAAAGGAGGTAATCTCTGCCTGGATAGCCCTGAGCAAAAATAAAAAAGGAGGTTCAATCTCCTCCCCCTGTACAGCCCTGCAACACTTGATAACTGTTAATTTAATTCAAATATTTCATTTTCTTAGCCCCAAACATATGTTTTGCTCTTTGGTGGAGCACAGTAGTTATTGAGCACGGCACTTGTTTGCAGCATAGTACCCAAACACCAGCATCTTCTTAACTGTCCAACAAACAGCACGTTAATACCCTGTAATGCTTACTCTGTCTCCACATAGCATAATGCACTAAAGTTTTCTGCACAACTGTATTGTCCTATGATGATACATCATTAGGAAATGGGCTATAGCTATTTCTAGATTTACTCCTTTTAAAATAAATGCTAAAGTATACTTGCAACAAAGTACTGTTTTGCTCTTCCCAGCATAAAGTAGGAGTTACTTACCTTCGGTAACAAAGTATTTGGTAGAGATGTTGTCTAGCCGCAGATCCCTTAACTTAGAATATCCCCAGGCATCAGACTGGATCCGGAAAATATTTGCAGCAGCACCTCTGCGTGCCAGGGGACGGCCCCACACGACCCCGCCCTGACGTCATCCACGTATGTGACGTCAGCGAGGTCATATAAGTCCCTTCTGGCGTGCTGACATCCGTTTTCTTCTGAGAAACCTTTCCGCGGCACAACGCGGAGCCACCAACAACAAACTGTGAAAGTATGGGAACAGTGTGCGAGAGATGAAAATCCACAAATAAAGAAGGAGGATGGTGGAAAACACCATCTAAAAGACAGAATTAGATACTGCCTACGTATAAGTGGAAACTGTGAGAAAGAGCCCCCCAAGTTAAGTGAAGACCCCTCCCTGAGTGCAACCAGGGAAGAACATCTCAACAGACAGAAATAGACTGATAGTGCCATGTAGAACTGTGCCGTCTAGTAATAACGGAACACAGACAGAACAACAGTCCACTGTAGGAAGGTATGAAAATGCTGGCTTTCCCTATAAGGACGGAGGTTGTAAACAGAGCCCAACTGACCCTCAAGAGGATGTCCACGAGGTGACCAGGACTCCGAGTTAGTAGAGAACACGGAAGGAAGGGATGGTAACTGGAGAGGAAAACGAATCTCCTTGTGAATCAAAAGGCACCATATCACAGGAAAGAAGCCCCTCAGCAGAAGTTAACTGTATATGAAAACACTCCGGGGAGTGCAACAATCCGAACCCCCTTGAGAGATAACCCAATGGTAACTGAAGAGGCCAGTGGAGAACACCACTCGACAAGGTCCTCGCAGAACCGGGAGGCTGGGTGGGCGTTAAGGAATCTGCGACTAGACAATGTCTCTACCAGATACATCGTTACCGAAGGTAAGTAACTCGTACATCTGATAGAGACATCTAGCCGCAGATTTCTTAACTTAGAATAGATACCACAGCCATACCCCAAAAGGGGGGTGGGTCTGCGAGAGAACAACAGAAAGCGCCAAACATCCAATCCAGCAACAGAGTGACGGATAAAAGGGGAAAAGCTGTGGCGGAACAGCCAGACAGCAACCCAAGCAGCTCGAAAGAGCAGAAATAACAGGAGAGAAGATATCCTAAAAACGCCAGAATGGCGCCACACCACACCCATATAAAAATGACAGGTAGAACGGCATGAGCTCTATACCAGAGCAAAGAAAGAGAGAGAGAGAGAGAGAGAGAGCGAGAGAGGGAGAGAGCGAGAGAGACAGAGAGAGGAGGAAGGACCACTCTCCGCTTAATGGCATCCGAGGAGTATACTAACCCAAGCTCGAAATGAACTTGAAGAGATGCAACCAGCCTAACAGACTAGCCTATAGAAGGTAGTCGAAGGAGCCGGTGTCAAGAGCCCAAAGGCAAGAGCTAGAACCTGAGAAATGCGTTGAAGATAGCGGGCGGGACAGAACACATGCCAAGTGCAAACACAATCCCAAAAAAGGGTAATTAGAGGCAATTAGCATCAATTCTAAACCCGCCGAAGTAGGTAGAAATATGCAGCAGGCAAACAGCCATAGAGACCCTAAAGTGGCTTACACAAGAAGCATAAGAATGCCCAACCGGGCAATATGAAGCCAAAGTGAGAAACAACCCACAATAGAGCTGTCCCACAGGCGTAGCTTTAATAATAGTATGTGAAAATGTGGTAAAAGGGCATAGCCGAAGGAAATGGCCTAAAAACGCCAAGTTAACAAATGGTGAGAAGAGTCTCAGAATCAGAGACCAACACTCCAGAAAAGACACATACAGTGTCGAACACCAAAAAAGGGAGCATATGTCAAATTGGGAAATTACCCCAGTAAGCATAAGCAAGAAGGAACCTATGGGCAACTTGCAACAACCTAGAAAAACTCACCCACACATGGAGATATTGGTCCGGACCTTACAGCCTCAAAAGACGTGGCGACGTAGGAAGAGGAATACCAAGGCAACCGGCAAGTACACAGAATGTTTAAACATATAATTATGTAGAGACAGAGCTAGCCAGGAGCAAGAACATGCCCATACCGGATCATACCTAGCTCAGTATGGGCAGGTAGGAGCCGTTGTTGAAGAGGAGACCATGAAACCTCCCAAGGAGGTGGATGACCATGGCGTAAGCAGATGGCCCAAGAAAAAAACATAGAAAACCGTACAACGGACCACCAGGCGACGCATGGAAAGATAAGCAAAGCTATATAATAGCATACAATTACCCCACATCGAGTATGCATACCCCAAACAATGGGGAACACCTCTTAGGGCATTAAGCCTAGCTAAAAGAGCACAGCAACAAACTGAACACGTGAACGTGAGTTCCGAGCCGTATGACATTACCGAGCTGAGCCACCGGCTCAATACCACAGTCAGACGACCAGACACAGCAACCTGTGGAACACGTGCACAGCAGGCCAACAGGCAGCTCAAAGCAAAACGCATCCAAGGGATGCCAATAAAAGGGTAATCACCCCTGACCACAGAAAAAGAAGACGTAAGGCTCACCGCCCATGTTAAACACAGAGCACATCTAAAGTATGCGAAATGAAAAGCACCACCATGGAAGATAGGCCTAAGAAGGTCTAAGTAGGAGGAGGAAAGCCCGCAAGGAGCTGGTGAACCGCTGACTCAGCGTGAGCATCAAACAGCAAGACCCCATCAAAGGGTAAATCAACCAGTCGCTCCCAGAAATTTTCAGGGAAGATGCTATCTCGCAACCAAGCGTGACGCCTTAAGGCAACAGAGCCTGTCATAGCTCGGCCCAAAGAATCCGCAGTATCTAAGGCTGAGTGGATTGTGAAATCGGCAAGGTCGCGGCCATCCCGGCAGAGGCGAAGGAGATCAACGCGAGCACCTTCAGAGGTGGCAGAAAGCAAAGACTCTGCAGAGTCCCACAGGGCAGAGGTAGGCCGAGCCAAAATACACACTGTATTTAAGGACCGTAGGGCCGCACTAGTGGATGCAAAGATGTTCCTACCCCATGACTCAAGCCATCTGGACTCCAGAGAAGGAGGAAGTGTTAGAGGGGGCAGGGAAGGGAAGGCAGTCTGCAACACAAACCCCTGCACATCAGGGTGCACAAAAAGACAAACAGGATCATGCGGAGCTGGACGGTGGCGGTGCAAAACTGAACGAGCCACCGGGTCACCTGCAGCAGGCCGGACCCAGGTACCCAAAAGGGTATCCTAAAGGGAAGCCTCAAAGGGCAGAAGCGGCTCCACATTCCCGGACCCACGGTGAAGGACCTCAAGCAAGGGGTCCACAGACAAGGGGGCAGAAGGGGGTTGCATGTTTAAAATGCGGGTGGCCAATGAGACCACTCTCAAAAAAGCCGCACCAGCCTCGGACAGCAACTCATCAGTGGGGGAGGGTTGTAAGCTGACCCTCCCAAGACACTGAGGGTGCGACCAATGCCCCACGTAAGGGAGCCCCATTGAAGAATGAGGATCCTGATGGGGCTCCTGGGGAGGCAAAGAGCCTGCTGGATCTGGGAGCTCCTGAGGAGGCTCCACAAATTCCAAGGGGGGCACTGGCAACAATACCTCCGGCGATGCCAGGCAAGAGGGCGGCGCCGAACTGTCGCCAGAGGCCTCTAGAGAAGAGTCCACAACTTGGCGTCGACACCGACCGTGTTTCGTCAGTGTTTCGTCAGTCGCCTCCTCGGCTGCATCCGGCACCGAAACTATGACAAGCTCCCCTTCCGAAGAAGGAGAAGGCTCCGGAGCCGGCGAGGCAAGCTTTCGGCACTGCCCCAGTGCTGACTCCACCTCATCCATGACAATCTCCAACTACGGAGAAAGAAGCGGAGGCGGAGTCGAAGAGGCGAGCCTCTGGCGCTGGTACGGCGCCGACCCCCAGCTCCGGACAGGCGACCGCCTGCCCAGGGTGTGCTCAAGGCAGGGCTCTGAGCACCGGCAACCACCTGCGGAGACACAGGGAGCCCATGGGTCGTAGAGGGGGACCCAGGTGGGCCGCGCCCTAACAACTCCACGTAGACCGTAGAGGGAGACCCAACCTGGCCGCGCCCTAACGGCACCACATCTCTGATGTTCCTGGGGGACAAAGGCTCAATTGGCGCCGGGGGCAAACCCGCCGGCAAGTCCGTCGGAGATCCCACAAGAAGCGGAGGCCCCAAGGACACCCCAGGAACAGGAGAGGACCCAAGGGAAGCCTGCAGAGCCGCGGCATATGCCTCCATCTGGGCCCGAGTCGCCCCCACACCCGGAAAGGGCGGATAGAGAAGGGGCGACTGTCGGGAGTGCATGTCCAGAATGTTCTCGGAAACAGTGCCCCTGACAACAGAAGAAGGGAGGTCGAAGACCTTGACGACAAGCGCCTTGACTTACCAAGTGGCGAACGACGGCCCCGGACTCCAGAGGGTGAACGACGGCGGAACCGGACAGTAGAGGGACCTGCCATTCATGAAGAGGCCAGGGGGTGAGACGACTCAGACCGGGACAGCCGTGCCGAGAGAAGCTTCATACAGCGCTCCCGCCGAGACTTCGGCTTCAGGTGTTGACAGACTTTGCAGTCCGTGGAGTCATGGTGCTCGCCCAGACACCGCATACAAATAAGATGCGGGTCCATCGCAGACATCTGCCGCGAACAGGAGTTACAAGTTTTAAAGCCCGAAGGCATCGCACACTGTTCCTGACAGGAAGCGTCGACAAGGAGGCCTGAAAACAGGCCAGAGGAACCGCTCACTCCGGATCCGCGTTGCACACGGAAAAGAAGGAAAATGACATCAGCGAGCTGGAAGGGACTCATATAACCTCGCTGACATCAGGTACGTGGATGACGTCAGGGCAGGGCTGTATGGCACCGTCCCCTGGTGCGCAGAGGTGCTACTGCAAAAAATATCCGGATCCGGTCTGTCGCCTGGGGATATTCTAAGTTAAGGAATCTGCGGCTAGATGTCTCTATCAAATCTATATATCACACACATAGGGAGCCATACTGTTATGCTACTTTGTAGGACTTGGCCCTTTCTGGCTAAAGTCCCTAAACATTTTGCTTTCCCCCTAGATCTTTTTTCTGACATGGTGTTGCCAACTTAGATGCTTTGGGCACTTTGCTACTGCTAAACAGCAAGTGCTCTCTGTATAAAGTATAATGATAATTGGTTGTCCATGATTGGTATGTCTGCCTTACTAGTAAAGTCCCTAGTAAAGGGCACTATGTGTTCTAGGGCTGGTACTGCAAATGCTACTAGTGGGCCTGCAGCAGTATTTGTGCCGCCCACACAAGTAGCCTTAAAAGGGGAACTGGACAGGGTGCAGTGCATGTGAAAGGTAGGACATGTACTAAGGTGTGTGCCATGTCCTGACAGTGAAATCATCTCCATTTTGTTTTTCACTGTTGAAAGGCCATCTTGCCCATAGGATAGAATGGGAAGGCTGTGTAATATGTAGGTGAAGAGGCCTGGGTTGCTGCTATAAAACAATTGTCCCATCTCCTGCTGAGTGATTGAGAATCCAGACCCCCGACTAATCAAAGGAAGAAAGGTGTCACTGGCAGGGAGGCACACAGAAATGGTTTGAACAGGGGTCAGTGCCCCCTGAACAAAAGAACTTCAAAGCCACTGAGGGGTATAACTATGAGAGCTGAAGCCCCTGAACTTTGGAGAATGGCTTGATCAAGTGTGAACAAGACTGGAGCTACTTCATGGTAAAGAGGACCCTTGCCAAGGAAGAAACAACTGAAGAAACTGAAGGATAGGACTGACCCTTGCTGTGTGTTCTTGGGCTGGCCTGCAGTTTGCTGTTTTAACCAAGGAAAGGCTAAAGGGACTTTGCTGTGTGCTGTGTCCCCCTGCTTGAAAGGACTTTGCTGTGTCCTGAAGTAACTTATCCCCAAGAGCCCGAGGTGCGCTGGCTCCCTGTTTCGGAAACACAGGAACACAAAGGTTTCCATGAGAGTCTCAGCAGCGCTGTGTGAGCTTGCTTGTTGCAGCATGAGACCCTCGTAAGGCATGCTCTGTGATCGTGAGCACCTGGAGTCCAAACAAGGATCAGCGACGCGGTGTGCGTGTGCTTTGTGCAGCCCGAACCCCTTTGTGAGGATTGTCCAGTGATCGTGTGCACCAGAATCCAAGTGAGTCTCATTGACGCTGTGTGCGAGTGCGTTGTGCACCGTGAGACCTTTGTGAGGATTTGCCTTGTTATCGTGTGCACTGGAATCCAAGTGAGTCTAATCAACGCTGTGTGCGGGTGTGTTGTACACTGTGAGACCTTCGTGAGGACTTGCCTTGTTATCGTGTGCACCGGAGTTAAAGTGAGTCTCAGGGATGCTGTGTGCATGATCTTCGTGCAGCCTAAGACCTGTGTGTGGAGTGCCCAGTGATCGTGCACCCGAAGCTTAAGGAAGACTCTGCGACGCTGTGTGCGTGTGCTCTGTGGCAGCCTGAGATCTTCGTAACAGTAGCAGCCTGGACTGGCAGTCCCAGAGGAGCTGAGTTGCCGACCCAAACCCGCTGTTGCCAATACACAAAGTTGCATTGGAGGCCCAGCCACTGGACGAGGAGAGGAGAGTGAGTTTGCACTCGCCCCCACCCCCAGGTACCGTGTGTCCACTCCTGGGGAGGAGCGCAGGCTCGGAGGGAGACACTCCCGGCCTCTCTCTCGTGTCCTTCAGCTCGTATCGCAGCCCATATTGCCAAGGAAGTGACAGTACAGGGGCCGGAGTGCAGAGCTGCACTTTTGATTACATCCTGCCCATGTTGGGGGCAACTGTTGAGAGGCTGACTGCAAGTCAGAAGGAGAGGCGGAGAGACTGCCTAAGGCACAGTGATCAGTGCCTGAGTGTATTACGCATTATTCCATTTCTGCATAACGAAGTACATGACTGTCGTATTACACATTGCATCATTTCTGCATAACGGAGTACCTGATTAGAGAATTACTCATTGCATTATTCCTGCTTAACGAACTTCCTTATTAGTGTATGACGCATGGCATTTTATCTGCATAACGAACTACCTGATTGTTGTATGACGCATTGCATTGTTTCTGCATAACAAACTACCTGATTAGCGTATTGCGCATTGCATTATTCCTGCATAACGAAATACCCGATTAGTGCATCATGCATTGCCTTATTTCTGCATAACGACATACCTGGTGGTTGTATTATGGATTGCATTATTTTACCTTGCAAAGTGCCTGATTGTTGCGTAACGCCGTACAGTATTTTTACATTGCAAAAGTACCTGATTCTAGCATTACGAACTGTATAACATGATGTTGAGATTACAGTAGACTGTTTAGAAGTGCTCATTAATATCGCCAGAACTTACAAGTGCTGGCTGGCCTAACAACCGGCCAGAAGGACTATTACAAATACGCATTTGTTGGATTTATATCGTATGGTCTTACTGTATATCTTTTTATATAAAGTTTATACTCGTTTTTATAAAACTCGTGTGGAGTCTATTTGTGGTATCATTATTGGGTTGTTGTGAGCGTGGTTGCAAATACTTTTGCCTTGAAGATAAGCATGGCTGCTCGTGCCAAGCTACCAATGGGGTGAGCGGGGCTAACTAAGAAGGTGACCTTCCTTTCCCTGACTTTGGAACACGGGTCTCTACTTGGCCTAAGGTACCTACCTCAGCCAACCAGGCATCCTGGGTTTAACATTTCAGTTTTATTTTCTCCCCTCAGTTATCCACCATAAAGATGTACTCAATAAATGCTATCTTCCTCGTGGCGGAAGTGCTGTTAAATGGCACAGACTAGGCAACACAAACATTTTAAGAGTGCCAGATACTCTTTACATCCCACATTGTGAACAAACATTCACAAAAACACCTACCATACATCTTAACAGTGTCCACGGTGGCGGCTCTCTTCACAGCAGTGAAGTTTGTTGAGTGGACGCCATGCTTAAAGTGCCTGGTTGGCAGATATTTTTGTTTTCAATAACCAAAATCCCCAAGTAATGGCTCTGACATGCAGGGAACTGTCTCCTGCACATGGGGGTCATTATTCCTTTAACATACCTGTTTTCACCATAGATTGTGTAACTGTGGAATGACTGTCATAGTGACCTGGTTTCTCTTTGCAGACAGGTTTCCAAACCATATCGAGCGGGGGGACATGAATTTGCCATAGCCCCACCAATTTACACTGAGACTGACGCTCAACCAATCTCCAAATTAAGCGATAAATAGTTCAAATGGTACATTATGAATAAAACAACCCTTCAGCCACTAATCCATTCTTTAGGAATACCAGGATCCTTCACTTATTTAACATATACTGCAAGAGTGACATGCTGCTCTCTACACCCCTCCGATACTATTACACACAGATGTAACACATTTTGGGTGAATGCTTTACTTCTTTTCCTCACCAGAGCCGTGTCACTGAGCGTCCTCACAAACAACTTACCAAATATGGGGCGAATGCTATACAGCTGTGCACACAGTGCTGACTGTAAACTCTGTCTCATTAGCCACGATTTCCGTGGGTTGTACATTCCGGTCATACATTGGATTTTCAAACGTGGCTCTTCCATTCGTGTTCTCATGGCCGACAAAGCCATTAAATGGAACCTTCGGTCTCCTTCTGGAAGAGAAGCAGGACACCCTTGTTACCATCGGTGGCATCAGCAAGGCAACTCAGAGGTGGAACCTGGAACCCCACTTGGCTTTGGTCTTATGCTCAACCAGGGGGCACAAAGTCAGACATTTTGCAATTTTGTGACTTTTAATGAGTCTAGAACAGCATTTGCTCTCAAGGCATGGATCTCAGAAGCTAAAAATAGTCCTAGCCTTCCAGTTATTCTGAAAAGACCTGCTGATCAGGCTTCCATGCTGTAAGCAATTGCAAAGATAGATTTAAAGTATAAATGGTACAGATCTCCATGTTAATCAGCAGCCCAGAAATTCTAAACCTTTACTGTAGGGCTGGGCATTTCTTTACCCAAGGGTTCTGCAATTGTAACATCTGCTTGGGGTGCCCCCATTTTGACATATACATTTGCAGTGGGTATTTTATGACATATGAAATCCACCCCGCCTCATATGAAGTCATACATTTCATTGGGGTGCCAAGGAATGAGTGAAACAATAGTGAAGGGGCGTTATGAAAGGGGATTGCCAAAAGGGGGAGCAATAATGGTACAGTTTGGCTGAAATAAGGTATTAAAGGTAGGAAGTAGAAAAGAGAGCGAAGAAGAAAAAAGAGAGAGAGAGGAGAGAGAGCGAGAGAGACAGGATGAATGTATATAGAATTGATACAGAAAAATTAAAGGAGAATGAGGAACGAACATGAGGAACATAAATGAGAGTTGTTAGACCTGGCATCATTGGGGCGGGTCTCCCTTCCTCTTTTCGCTTCCTTTCTTTTATGTCGGTTGGATTTAGATGCTCTGGGCTCTGTGCCACTGCTAATCAGTGCCACAGCGCGAATGTTCCCTGTTAGAAGATGACTGTATGAATTGTGATAACCATAATTGGCTTGTTTGGTTTACCTGTCAGTCCCTAGTATAAGTGCACTGTGTGTGCCCAGGGCTGGTAGACCAAATACTGCTGGTGGGTCTGCAGCGCTAATAGGCCAGAATGGGGGGGCTGAGTATTACATTCCATAATCCTACCTGCCCCCAGGAACCTGATAGGGAATTCAAATTTGATATGTTTAAGCTCAGGACATTGAGATACATATTTTAGTAAGGATCATTTGCATATCCAGTGTTCAAAAATGCCTCTTCTAGAAACGAGGTATTTTCTTGCCTAAGCTTTCCTGTAGGCTTTGCTAGTATGTGTATTGGCCATCTGGCTTTGGAGCAGCAGGGTCATCTGGGTCAGACCTGGCTGGAGAGAGAGATCGGCATTCAGAGCATGGGGAGGGGTGACTCTTTGATCTGAGCAGGGCCGTGCCTGGCAAGGTGAATGATGGCTCCACCTCCCACTGGGCGTCTGATAGCAGACCCCCTGACTCTCAAAGGGCAGGATGTCGCCTCATAAACCAAGTGCTCCCCGACCCCACTAAACTGGTTCTGGCTGGATTCAGTGATTTGTGACTTTAGAGAACAAAGACTTTTTAGGTATAAAACGCTGCACTGAAACCTTTTTCAAGTGTGTTCCTTCTGGATGTCAAGACGAAACTCTGTCTGAGTGAACAGAAAGGACTTTGAAACTTTCAACAAGCTTGCAGAAGAAACTACCCGAGGGCCTGAATTGAGAGCGCCTCCTGCTGAAGTCTCAGGGACATTAGACTTCACCCCGTTAGCCGTCTGAATTCCTGTACGAGGGATTCTACTTGCAGGTGAGGCCTCCGTCGAGTAATCCGGAGCCTCTAGTTCTACTGTGAGGAACGCGGACCTATAACCATTGTTAACTCTGTGTGGGCCGCCACAGCTAAGCGAGAGCTGCCGCCGCTGAGAGCCCGTCATAATTTGAACCTTCGGAACCTTCGCTGAATCTGTGTGGGCCACCGCAGTTAAGAGAGAGCTGTAGCTGCTGAGTGGCCGCCAAGGTGCCAGCCTGGTCGAGATCATCCTTTGTCCTGTGGGCTCCCGCAGTTAAGAGAGAGCTGTAGCCGCTGAGTGCCTGCCATTATGCCAGCCTGGTTGAGATCATCCTTTGTCCCGTGGGCCGCCGCAGCTAAGAGAGAGCTGCTGCCGCTGAGAGCCCGCACCTTTGCCAACTTTGCATCATCGTGATTTGTCCTGTGGGCCGCCGCAGCTAAGAGAGAGCTGCTGCCGCTGAGTGCCCGCACCTTTGCCAACTTTGCATCGTTGTGATTTGTCCTGTGGGCTGCCGCAGCTAAGAGGGAGCTGCTGCCGCTGAGAGCCCGCACCTTTGCCAACTTTGCATCATCGTGATTTTTCCTGTGGGCCGCCGCAGAAAAGAGGGAGCTGCTGCTGCTGAGTGCCTGCACCTTTGCCAACTTTGCATCATCGTGATTTGTCCTGTGGGCCGCCGCAGCTAAGAGAGAGCTGCTGCCGCTGAGTGCCCGCAACTTTGCCAACTTTGCATCATCGTGAGTCGTCCTGTGGGCCGCCACAGCTAAGAGAGAGCTGCTGCCGCTGTGACCCCACCACGGAGTTGCACGACGAGAGTCATCGCCACCACAGGCCAGGGCCGCCGCAGCCGCGTGCTGCTGAGAGCCCGCCTGTCCCCGAGTGCTCGAATCATTCTGAGTGCACGTTACCGACCACTGCAGTCAAGAGTTGTGGTCGCTGGGAGTCCGCCTGTCACCGCCTCCGCTTCTTCGAGAAGCTGCGTGCTGTGTCCCCGTCCAACGGCAGGTATCTGGTGCGCAACGGGTCGCGTAGACCCAGGCCTTGAACTCAGTCAGTGCCATGTTCTGGTGAATACGTTATTGCCTTTTTAAGTCCATACTGATTTACATGCATTGTGGCTTGTTAAAACGCTTTGAGAGGCTTGTGTTAAACCTTAAATAAAGATACTATTTTTCTATACCTACTTGAGTTGTGTCCTTTTGTGGTGTCGTTACTGCCTTATTGTGCATGCTCATAAATGCTTCACACACTGCCTCTGAGATAGGCCTAACTGCTTGTGCTACGTTACCACAGGGCTGAGCAGGAGTTATCAAAGGGGGTAGCCCACTTGCCCTGGCTTACAAAGAAGGGTCCCTATTTGGACATTGGCGCCAGCAATTGCCAACTAGAGACCCCCATTTCTAACAAGGGTGGAGACAGATTTCACCGGATGTAGATGGGAAAAAATACTGGACAGGGAGTGCGTGGTGAAATGGATTGCTGAGGGAGGTGTGACAAATTAATGAATGGGGAAGTAGGAGGTTTGGGGGACTGAACAGTAGAGAAAACGGGGCATAGGTCCAGCAGGCAGAACCAAACATAAGCAGGATGATGAGACACATAGAATAGCATGAATGGAAGGACAAGGGTACAGATGGGCAGCTTATAAAAGAACCACAGGGGTGGAGAAAGGAGACCGGACTTGAGAGAAAGAGTGCAGCTTGAGAAGGCAGGTGATGAACTAGACATGGGAGCTATTTAGTGGAGAACAACAAGAAGAGTAGAGATCACAGGCAAGACTAGGGGACCTGTCTCATTCCCTCAAGCAACACCTGCTGGTGATTCAACAAAGATTGTTGCTCTATTGAGGTTTCCTTATTCATTTATTAATGTATTATGTTGTTCTACATTTAGGAACATTTATGTGGTACTGGTTTCATTCTAAATGACCTTATCCAAGATATTGGTCATAGGCTTCCTCAGGCTCCTCACTCTTCATAAAAGTCTCAGGTGTAAGCAAACCTACCCCAAAGCCAGATGCTGCTGAGCTCTTTAGAATATTACTTTTTTCAGCAGCTGGTAAGTACAAAGAAGCAGCGCTCTATCAAAGGAGAGGGCAACCTTGAAAATGCGATGAACTAGAGAATGTGCAAGAGGCTGAACTAGGAAGGTGGAAGAGCGGGACCTTGGGGAACAAGAAAAATGTAATTTTATCGCATTGGCAGAGGATGAACCTGCAAATGACTGAGAAGCAAAACTTGAGAATTTTGGGAGAGGATAGCCTAGGGAATGAGTGAAAGAGTGACCTAAGAAATGTGGCCAAGGTGATTGGAGCAATAAGGGAGAAAGTGGCCTGAGGAGGGTGGGATACCTTAGTATTAAAATAGATAGTGGCCTAGGAAAAGTGAAAGAGGTTCACCTAGGGAATACCTGAAAGAATTCCCTAGTGACTGTAGTTGGGGTTACTTGGGGACTGTGGAGGGTGTTATTGACCAAGACCTACCTGTGTTTGTAAAGGTAAAGCACAAACCCTGCAATGATCAGGGCAATGAAAGGCACAAGGATGGCAGCAGCCACCGAGCTGCTGTTGGATGTGAAGTGATGTCCTATCGAGTCTGTGTCTTTCGCCCGCAGATCTGTAACAAAAATAAAAAGTGAGTACATCTAAGAAAACATTAAATAACAGTAGCTTAACAAAGTGCCCCCTTTAATGATGGCTGGGAATCTGCCTTTTGTACATCGTTATTTGTGTTTTTTCACTTTTTTGATGGACCCTATATTTGTGCTGGCTTTAGAACTCTATACACTTTACCCCTGGTAACCAGAAGTAAACTGCTTGTTTATCCCCTTTAAACATAGTTGGATTGGCATATTCATAGTTGGTATATTTAACTTACGTATAAGCCCCTAGTATATGGTACAAGGTGTACCCAGGTGGACTGTAGCACCTACTGTGCCATCCATTACAGTGGAAGTGAAATCATGGCTTCAGGTGGACTCCGTGTAGACTGGCTGTAGAAATTGAAATTCAGTTTGCCAAAAAAAAAAAACTTTTGATACGTCAAAATCTCCCTTTAAAATTTTAACAAGTCAGTCTGATGCAGGTCTTGTAGTCCACAAGGCAGGGCGCATGGTATTTAAAAGTAGGACATGTATAAATGTATTGTTAACAATGACTGGCATTCAAAAGCTAGTTCTGACTGTGGCAGGCGTAGCTGTCCTTTCTAGAAAAAACAGAGGACAGATTAAAAAACCTAATATGGTATCTTGGAAATGCGACTACCTAGAAAAATAATCGAACAGAGATTTAAAAAAAAAAAATTAAAAATCCAATTCAATAGTGAAGTTGGATTTTCAATAAATATTAAGGAAAAGTAACTTTTAGAAAGTTGTATTTCCTGCCTGCTCCAAACTGGTATTTTAGTATTTGATGTGGGAGGACACTATGAGTAACAAAGTACAGTCCCCCGAACTCCCTCAGTCCTCACAGCCCAGGTTTAGTTTGACCAAAGACTTTGCCATCTTGAAAAAACTCAACTTGGGTAGGGTTGGTCCCAGCAACTTTTATCCCCTTGGTTAGGGTGTGACCAGGAGTCATTTCCATCCGCTAGTTTGTGTCAGGCACAAATGTGCCACCTTGAGGCACCCGCTTCAGAACACTCCAGGACATGAGGAAGATGTGAAAAGGACAGGACCTGCAATCTGTGATTTGAAAGGAGCCCTGGAGAATTGGTCCTTTTCTCCCACGCACACAGGACAAAAAAGTAAACTCCAATGATCATAAGGCTGACCTCCTGTTAAAGCTACAGGGACACACCAATCTACAAGAGGTCTTTTCCTTCAACTACCTAGCTGACCAGTGGGAATACTGGACAGGGACTGCATCCTGTTGTTTGGTCTCTGCCTGACACCGTTTGAGTCTCCGAGGGCCTCCCCTGATGTCCTGGGGGCTTTAGAATTGTACTCTTGAGGTGGATTGGGTCTTAAAGGATTAAAGCCAGAATGATGAACCTGGCTGGTGTATCTGACCCACACTATGTCACGGTCTTAAGTGGCAATTGACTATTTTTGACATTTTATGCCTCTTGGTGCTTTTTCTACTTGAAATTTTAAATGTTCATATGCTCAGTTCTCATTATTGGATTTTTGTTGTTTTAGTTATTTAAATGTGCTCTATTTTACTAATTTAGTTTGAAATTTTAACTGTGTTGCATTTGAACTTTAATACTGTTTTGGTGCTGCATTAATACTTTACACATTATTCTAAGTTATTCCTCTTGGCTCTGTGCAATAGCTACCAAAGGGTTGACCTCGGGTTAATTTAGTAACTTTGAGGGCTCAGCCAGATAGCGAGTGTGGTTGTTTCTTCAGGAAGCTAGTCACCCACCCCAAACAATAACCCATTTGTTTCCAGTGACTCCTCTAATTTATATTCCTAAAGTGGTTACCCTCCATGACATTTAAAACAGATAGTAAAGGCTTTACTGGGTGTGGTCTCATACTTGTGAATTATTTTCTAATCCTACTGGCAAATTCAGGATGATCCACTTTCTCCTGCTGTTCACCACCAGAAGATATGGCATCCATAACAGGTGAATAAGCCTGAAGACCTGTTATTTTCCCCCACAGATGCTTTGCTATCCAACATGGTTTATTGCTCTGTTATCTATCTCCTTCAGGTGATACAGTACCATTGATTGAAAGATGCATTCTTTGAACTTTTCAATTAAAACATGCCTTCTAAAAAACAGTTAAGGTAGCGGTTATATCCTAAATGATGCTATATTCTCTACAGATGAAGAATATATTTTTTCTCCATCTGGCAATATGGTATACTAACCTCTAAATTGGAAGTATATCTACAGGCATGTTTTACAACTTTTCACCATAGGACGTTCATTGTAGCATGTGTCTTGCTGATTAATTATTCAAGCTGAAAGGCCCATACTATTCTCTCTCTGATTCTATTGATCACTGTTTGATCTCTTAACTTCCTGCTGGTCTGCCATGTATGGCAGCTGCATGGGTTTTTTTTTCATGCTTATTATCCCCTCATCAAAAATAGACTGCCTCTCTGACACTTCAAGCACTCGCTGTTGTATTTAAAGCCCCTTGTGGCATTATGAACTAGGCCATCCTACCTTCATCCAGTCTATCCTGGGTATTTTGTATGACCTGGTGTTTATCCTTCTCATTTGACCCAGATCGAAAGCTCTGTGATGTTTCCACTACTGCTTTTCCTCAGCATTCTAGCCTATACAAGACAGGGGGACACACTCAAGCATACCCCCATCATATTGGAGAGTGACTACTGCCTTTTACATGGTTTTGGGGGACTGAAGGTGGAAGAGCCTGTAATTATATTCATGATTGCAGACTCATTAGGTCATCAAAGCTGCTTTACCTTACAAATCATCTGGCCATGTTTAGTCTATTAAGAGGACTGGGGAGTAGAAACATGCTCCTCTTGAAAATCCCTAATTTTAAGACAACCTTAGCCCGGACAGAAATGTAATTTCTGAGGCTGCCATCTCAGCTTGGAATTCCCTGTAATCTCATTTTTAAAAGTCAACCTCACCTACCACTTTGAGGAAGCATCTCAAGCCACATCATTTCTGACAATCCTTAGATTAACTTTTTGTTACTTGAATCATCCTGTCTTAGCTATCAGGAACTCCTTGCACATTGGCGACTGCTCTTGACCATTATTGCTGCCCCCCATTTTTACATTCCCCACATTTTTGTGATACCCCGGCTGGATTGAGAATGTTTTAATGTAAAGTACCCTAATAGCTCATAGTTTAATGCAAAGTGCCCCAATACCTCATGATCTCAGTGTGGTATAAAAACATTTCAAATAAATTATCATTTCTATTGTAGCTGTTCAGTATCCCATGAAGTTCCTCTGGAGAGCATAGTATGGAGATGATAACATTAGTTTCTTGCATATCATATTCTGAAAGATTCTGTATTTAAAAGACTCACAATGGTTGTGACAAATCAGAAAGTAATGTTTCAATCTCAATTAAAGATTTTACGAAAGCTTTAGTTTGTGAAGTTCATAAAAAGTAACTTGAATATACTGTTTTGTTTTTTTAAACTGTAGTAGTGAAGTTGAATTATATGAACAAAATGTTGATCTATAGGAAAAAACAACACTCACCAAGTCTCTGTAGGCCGAACTGTCCAAACCCTTTGCCACGCACAAAGCCTTGGTACACATATGTGCCCATCGATGGCTCAGAGGACACCTACATTTGGAACAGATAAAAGATATAAATAATGTTAGCCGTTTAGTACACTCTGCCAAGATGTCTCGCTTTATTCATAGCTATTGCCCGTTGCACATAGGAAGAGGATGCAGAGATGCTAAACATCGACAGGAAGAGGTTAAGGACTCCCTTTTCAATAGTACAGATTCCACCTTGTGGATAGAGGTGAAGTGAGTAAACTAGCACAGTAGGTGGGTATGCGCACTGGCACTGGGGGTAGTAAGAGCTAGGAAGTCTTTAACTAAAGGTCAACAAATCTGAATATTAATGAGGGTGTGGTGGTAAAGTCAACAAAAACATCGGCTGCAAGAATCTGTGTCTTCCCCCGTAGTCAAGTGTTGAAATCCTGGTAGAATCACTTAGCCTTTCACCCTCTTAAGGTAGATACATTTGTACGAATGAGTTGGGTAACAATAAACGCCAATTATTCAGCCCATGTATAAATATGCACTTTAAAATGTATATGTTATGTTTTTAAATTATTTCGGAAAGGAGTCAAAGTCAAGAGACAGAGAAATGGGAATAATCATACTGGTGTCTGAGATCAACCTGGTGAAAAGATGGTAACGCCACAATATCTTAATGTTCCAAAGCAGTGGGGAACAAAGAGAATGCTATTGGTCCTTCGGTCATAAATGGTGTGAGGGACAAAGGTAATGCTATTGATGTCTTATAAACCATGTGGGGATAAAGCCGATGAGGTTGAGGACCAATATTATTCAAAAGGCAGTGTATTGCACTGCAGAGTCTGAGGCAGGGTGAATATGGAAGTACAAAAGGTGACTGCACTGGCATGTAAGCCAATGGTGGTGTGGGAAATTAAGGGGTGATGCTGAATTCCAATGTAGCGTTGATCTGGTAAGTTAAGGAAAGCAAAGTAGTTGTTTTAATAGGGTAAGGGATGTGGGGGAAGAATTCACACCTATATGCATATCATCTAGTTTTGAAAGACCTATGTATATTTACAGACTCCTGAGATGAAAGTAGCATATAGCCCAAAATGGAGGCACTGAACTCTTCATGACAATCCTCTTGTGGGGTAAAATCCATGTTTACATTTCTTGCCATTTGGCAGCTGTTTACTCATCAATGAGGAGTGTGCTGGTATTTGCTGCCAGTGAATCTCTAAACCAACACCCCAAATTCCCAGCAGAGAGACTAACACCTCAAGAGTATCAACGCTCCCTTTGCTCCATTACAGATGACCCTCTACAGAGTCAATGTGAGACACGCTGGAGAGTCGGTGAAAAAGCAGTTTAACGCTGCATGTTCATGCTGCATCGGATATCGTCTGGGTTGTAGGACCTTGAGCCCCATTGAGACTCGAAATCGCATGCCAGTTAAGAGTGCTGAACTCAGGGCTAAAGAACAACATTTGGCTACTTGTGGACAGCTGTTCTAATCACCCAGCACCTATTAGAAGCTAGCAAAGCACCTGCCTCAGACGGAGCAAGCCTGGGATTTCTATTCTTGCATATTCACACATGACCTGGATGTATATTATGATTAAGACCATGCTGATCAAATGAAAATATTTGTGATTAGCGGTGCGCTTGAGGGAATGGAGTCCATCTGAAATGCACATATTCCTTTGCCAACAGTAATTCTGCTGTAAATGACTGAGAAAATTACTGGCAGAACATGACAGGTCTGTCTCCGGAATGGTCCTGCAGGCACTAAGAGGGCAGCAGTTCGAAGAACGAGCAGATGGTGCCTGCACTGGTGTGTAATATCTACAAAGATGGGAAGAGAATAGTTTTCAACTCCAACAAATGATTCTTTAGCACTAAACTTCTATTAATTTGTAAAGCCAAATAGGCTTTTATTCATGCACAAAAAATGTGAAGTGAGCAATATTTGGCAGGGGAGCAGTAGAGCTAAGAAGAGCCTCTGCTTTGTTCCCACAACTGACTACTTTTATTAGGACATCTTTTTCTCCTCCCTCTTATTTCCACCTTCTTTGAGGACAAGTTTTACCGAGGACTAAGAATCATGAACAAAGTCAAGCATTACTTTGCTTTCCAAAACCTACAAATTGGAGAGCATCTTGTTTTTTTCAGAGTACTGAGGATGTATAACATACATATATAAAATGTTTTAATGGAGTACTAATATATACTAATAATACGTGGAATTCTGTAATCCTTGTATAAAAGTCAACCTCTAATTTTTGTATAATACATGGGATTTGGCAACCCCTATATAAATGCACATCTCTCATTTCTTCATAATCAGCGACTAGTGACACACTCACTCACCAATTATAAAGAAAAGACATCAGAACTCTAAGTTATTACAGTCAAGTTCTGACGTCACAATGCTTGCTGTCAGAGGTAGTAGCCGAAGTAAAAGGCAGGTCAGGTAATGGAGCATAACTGAAGCAGCCGTTTAAAACAGCAAAAATTGAACATTCCTTTCTTCTGCTCTATTTTAATAGCTCACAATAAAAAGTGAGAGAATATGTTTATTTTGTGCACTCTTAGAGAAAAGCTAGAATCTTTCTGCATTTTTCATCACATTTCAAGCTACTGCAGCCTTTTTTTTTTTTTAAAGAAACTGACTTCTATTGAGCTGTTTCTAATATCTCTTTGCAACAAATAGCCAACAGGTTTTTGATGTGTTTAATTTTGCACTAGAGGTTTTCTTTTTCATGTTTACAAACATGCTCACTATTGCATATGAAAGAGCAACACAGCAAGGTTTTAAGTGGTTTGTTGGAAAGTTGATGTTGTGACCATGTGTTATATGGAATAAAGTACCCCCTGATGTACATGATAAGGATATTGCAAGCCACCTCGGAGTTCCATAACCTTATACAGGAACTCGGCCTTCAGTCTCATTCCTCTATATGGTTATGTAACTCCTTGGTGACTAGTAATATCCCTATAATGTACAGCAGGACATTCTATATCCCTTATATAGTCGGCTACGATTGACACACCCAGTTGCAGAACTCGTCTATCATAAGTCATTACAGTCAAGCTCTGATGTCACAATGCCTGATGCCAGAGCCAGCAGTTTAGGTGAAAGGCAGGTCAGGTCATGGAGAATAACTGAAGTTGCTGTTTAAAGCAACAAAAAAACGACACGTTGCTTTTCTTTCTTATGCTCTATTTTTCTAGCTTACAAAGACAAAATGTATATTTTTCCACTCCATAAATATAGAAAAGATAGAATCTGTCTGCATGTTTCTACACATTCCGAACTAGTGCAGCCTTCTTTTAAAAAAAGCAGCCGGACTTGTATTGAACTGTTTCTAATATCTGCTTGCAACAAATATCTAACACATTTTTGATATGTTTAGTTTTGCACTAGAGGTTTTAATTTCATTGTTTGTGTTTGCAAACATGCTTGCTCTTTCATATGAAAGATCCACGCATCAAGGTTTCAAGTGGTTTGTGGGAAAGGTGATGGTGTGACCAGGTATTTCATGGGATAAACTTCCCCCTGTGGTACGTGATAAGGATGTTGCAAGTCACCTCGGAGTTCCATAACCTTATAAAGGCACTTAGGCTTCAGCCCTGTTTCTCTATATGGTTATAGAATGCCTACGTAACTTGCAAGATCCTTATAATGTACAGAAGAGGGTAGATTATCCCTTATATTATCACATGGCCATGATACCATATAAAGTTACTTGTAACACAAAAAACACCCAGAGATAACATACTACAGGCCAAAGCTGATGTTAGAAGACATAAGACTATGACAGCTCAGTTCTGACATTGTAATGTTTTTAAAAATAGTCAGCACAGAGCATTGAAAACATTTTTGGGAGAATAAAATGAATTTCCAGTTAAACACTAATAGAATGAAGGGCTCTTTTCAGATGTATTTCAGATTTATTGTATGTCAGTTATTTCTCATAAATTAAAGTTATTCACGGAGAAATAAACATTTACTGATCTCTCCTCCCTTCTTCTAATGCCATGATTGAGTCTAAAAATCTAAAAGGGGAGTTTGGTCCAGGAAACCGTAGCCAGGTAGGGCTGAAATAAGAAGTGCACAACAGTTTACCTGGCTACTCCTCGATTTAACTGCTTCCCAGTTGAAGTAAAAGATCACTGGAATCAATCCAACTAGATCTGGTTATTTATTTATTTAACCTTTTAACATCTCATTTTATAAATCTTTTTCTTTTTTTCAGATAGTCTGGTATGAGACATACTCTTGTTCATTCAAAAAAGTGAATATACAATACAAATACAAACAACAACATGTATATACATTTAACATTCCTACATGTGAAACAAAACAGTTTTCTATATACCACTCTAAATTCCCGAAGATGGCAAACCCTTCAAATCACATTCCTTTCATCGTAGAAGGAGGATGTCCGAAATTGGGAACATTAATGATAACAGCCGGGAATAAAATGACTTTTTGGATCCCCCCTGACTGTGAATAGCCACCATGTGGCTCTTCCTCAATGTGATTCCAAAGTGCCGACGCGTTTCGAGACCTTTGTCAACTCCAGGGGCTCTCATCAGGGCTTCCTATTTGAATGGGATGGTGTAATCTGATGAATGTCGCTTTTTACCATTAGTGAAGTCCCTTATCAACCATGTGGGGAGTGTTTGATTCAAAAGCTTTTTGGGGTGCAGGAGCTGTGTAGCAATGGTTTATAAAGCTGATGCTTGACTCCTCTCCTTTTTATCCATGGAATCCTTAAAACAATATTTTACTCAGGGAATTAATCACGTCTTCAAGAATGCTGGCCTGTCAAATGTTCGGTTTTTCGTTATCTTTATTTCCAATATTTAGCTTTGGGGCTGCACGAGAGAATGCTGCTAATCGTGTCTCTTCAATATTCTAATGTATGGCTTGTCATGACCATCTTCATTTCTCTGTTGCAACTGCTGGATGAGATAATATTTTCTCCTGTCCTCTGGTGACCCGGTAGACTCAAGGTTTACTAAGGGATTTGGGTATGGCACGACATCTCCGCGTGACTGTTCACAAGCTGAAGAGAGGTAGCTCAATCTTTTGCTTCAACTGGGAAGCAGTTAAATCAAGTAGCCAGGTATAGCCAGGTATACTGTTGTGCACTCCTTGATGGAGTGTAAGACATGTGAGAAGCAATTTGCTTCTTCCCACGTTTTAAAGAGTTAGCTACCTGTATGTAGGCCTGGGCTGACCCCGTTGAGTTTCACTCCACGAAGTTCTGTGGAGTTGACAAAAAACTCCTCCAAATTCTGCAGAGTTCCACGAGCGGGTGGAGTAGGACAGTCACCACCACAGAGTGTTTCAATAATGACATAATAATCCAGAGTGCAGTGCAACTGACAGGAAGAGGAGAAAACGTCTTAAAAATGTGGTGCTTCATCAACATCTTGCTCTTTCAGAAACTTGGTGTTCAGCAACCGCACATCCAGAAACAGATGAGTAGTGCACTTCAAACCCCTTGCTCCAACACACAGTTGTGCCCTGCAACTGCAAGAAAATGTTTAAAGATCCACACGGGAACCCTACTGAGAGTGCCAAACAATACACGCTTGAGGCTCCAGACAGGGAGAAGAAGCTGGACCCTAATGATAACTACAGCAGTCAGACAACCGTACAAGTAAACAAATGCAGTGCTCGAGTATCACGATAGTTAACAAACATGCAGTACCCCAGCAGCCACCACAAAAAATTATTAAGTATATATGGCTATAGTCCATAAAATCTAAGCAGAAGTGGAGTTGCCACCACCAAACTGCAACAGTCCCGAGAAGCAACAGGGCATCACGAGTCACGATAGCCAATTTAGATTGCGAGCCAGAGCCGCGTAGCAGATATACTGGAAAGGTAGCCGCATCACTGAGCCGTGACACACAACTTGACACACGCAGCGTCCTTTTTGGGGTGGGAACACACTCCTTAGTATGAACAGTAAAATTACCGTATTGAATTGATGACATGAAGAACCTTACCTAACTACTCCATCTTTGAATGCATACCATGGCTTCAAGTGATACGTCGAGGTGTTAAAGCGCACTCAGAAGACCTACTTGGAGAACAGTTAATGCTCCAATATTAATTACTTAATATAACTACAACTTAAGAAAACCAAGTAAAAATAATTATATGTGACTGCATTTTTAATTCGCACATCCTGCCCATGGCTACGAAATTAACTCTGATACACTGAAGTAGAAAAATTAGTTCAGAAATATCAAAGCAGTTAAAAAACTAAGACGGTTACGGCATAACTCCTAGAGGAATTGAGCATCTGAGTGCCGCCATCGTGTCTCCTGCAGTGTACATGCATGTGGAGGACAGCAGTAAACTGTGGAATTCTAAGTGTACCAAGCCTAATCTTCACGCAAGGCACCTGTGCCAGATCGTCATCATCTTGCTGCATTCAATGCTTGCTCGCTGAATCTACTGGCGGCAACCCTAGACTGTGGATCTTCAGAGAGCCAGTGCCGGCGACCACCTCAATCATTCAAAACAACACATTTCTCAGTGCTCAGCTTAGTGCTGAGTGCACCGGTAAACTGAACTCCACTCCACCAGCGGTTGACAGAGTTTTTCTGTCGAACTGTTCCAAAACGAAACGAACTCCACTGGCGGAGCAGAGTTTACTGTACACCCCTACTTGTATGAGCTACCCATATTAAACTCCTTCAAGCTTTTGTCTGTCATAGGTTGTATATTGATTTTTTTTGTGTAGTTTCCAGTATTCTATCATACCTTCATTGTTACAATTTTATTTATTTGAAAAGTTTTATAAAGCGCGAACATGACCCTTGCGGGTATCAGAGCGCTGTACACAGAGGCAGAAGCATGCATGAACTCAGAACAGTTGAGGTCAACACTGTAAAACAACATGGAGAAAACAATCAAAGTCAGATACTGGGTAGAAGGCCCTGCTAGTTCAGTTTCTCATATTGTGCAAAATATTTCCCGAATCATATAGTGATATATATAGATATAATCATACAATGATCTAATACAACTTGGGTCACAGCTCTTTAGTTCTGAATTCATTTTGCTATTTTCCCTTGTTTGACCTGACATCCTTGGTGTGGTAGTCATCTATTTTTCCTTCACTGCCTTACTTTGCTGAAGTTGTTTTTGCTGGCATTAGGACTCTGTACACTCTATCCCTTCTAATCAGTGCTAAAGTGCTTGTGCTCTCTCCTTAAAACATGGTACAATTGGACTATCCCTAGCTGGCATATTTAATTTAATTGGAAGGCCCTAATAAATAGGATTACGTGTTTCCCGGGCCTGTAAATTAAATGTTATTAGTGGACTGTAGCACTAATTGTGCCACCCACTAAAGTAACCGTTTAAAACATGTCACTGCAGTCTGTAGTGCAATTTTAAAATGCATTTCAACCTGGAAGAAGAAACCTTTTGGCAGGCCTAAATCTTCCTTTTAAATGCTTAAAGTCGCCATATGGTAGGCCCAAAAGACTTATAGGACAGGGTGCATTGTATTTAAGTAGGACATGTGTGTTTACATTTTACAAGCCCTTGGCAGTGAAACCTCCTAAAGTTGTTTTTCACTACTGTAAGGCCTATCATATCCTACAGACTAACACTAGGTTGCCCTGCTACATTAAATACGTGCTAGCTTCAGATTGGGAGCAGATAGAGATATGCTGTTTACACTCAAATTAATTGTAATTTTAAAATCTCTTTAATGGTGAAGTTGGATATTAAGTTCCAATTTTGTAAATGTCACTTTTAGAAAGCTGGCATTTGCTTGCCCAACCCAACAGTGTATGTCTGCCAGTCTCTTGTGTCAAATAACTGTGAATGGCTCTGCTATTGGGGTTTGTGTACTGGTCCTAGACCGTGATACAAAGTGAGCCTAAGTGTGAAGGGAGAGGGTCTTCCTAACAGGATGCCTGGGGAGGAGCTGCCCCCTGTCCTGATTACATTTCAAAGGGCCCTGCCTGCAACACACATAAAGGAACCTGACATCAGGCCTGCCCTTGCCTTTGTAACCCTAGACAGTAAGAAGCTAGGACCAGGAGAAAAGGATGAACTGACCACAACCAGTGTTGGGGGCAGGTCAGGAAATTCCTCCAAACAAAGTCTGGCACGAGGTATAAAAGTGAAGACCACTCCTGGACCTTGGGAAGTTACTGAAGAAGGACAACTCTTCTGCCAGAACGTCTGCCCTGCTTCTGGAAGGACTTCCTTGCAGTCTGATGAAGGAAAATTGGAACTGCTTGCCTTGATCCCAGGCTACCCACAGTGACTCCAAGTGTCAGTTGACTGACAGCCTCTGTGAGCTACAGGGACACAACAAGCCTCAAGAGGCATCCCTGCAACTGCCCAGTTGACTAGCACCAACTGGAAAAGCCTGTGCCATGCTGCTGGCCTCTGCCGGAGTAAGTCCTGATCTCAAAGAGATTCCCCATCAGGTTCTTGACCCTTGGCTGCCATCAGTAAAAGTCTTCCTCAAGAAAAGGGAACAATCTTGACGTTTGGGCTCCTCGCAACCGTTAAGTGGCCTCTTCACACCGAGAACCAAGTGCCAGTGATGACAGCCAATGTGAACTACTCTTCATGCCGCCTGCGATTGCCCACAATGGCTGGCAACACGAGACCTGCATTTCGGGCCATTAGCAACTGTCTGCGATGGTCAAACAGCTCAAAGCTTTCGTAAAGACAGGCTCTTCACTGTACAGCAGCCATCATCCATTACGCTTGGCCTGCTCCTTTAGCCTCTTCCTCAGGGCCCCCTACAATGTGAACAGAAATCTTCCTGCCAGACTTGAGAAGGTAACTATTCTGCAGGACTAACATGGTCCCTGTATCCAGCTCACACTCCATTACGGTCGGCCTGAAATTGTGACTTTCCCCCAGTCTAGCATGACTATATAACCATGAATGGCGCTTTGTGTTTCTTGGTGCTATTTTTATAAAAAACTTTATAAATTGTTATCTTCAGTTCTACTGCATGGATTCTCTTCCTTTTGGTGTCATTTTATTTATTAAAATGTACTCCAGTTTTCTAAACTGGTTTAGGGGTGTTGCGTTTTCAATTTATTACTATTTGTGTGCTGTCTAAATATTTTATACGTTGCCTAAAAGTAAAGCCTGACTTCTTTGTGCCAAGCTACCAGAAGGATACATGCAGTTAATTGCACCAACTTTTTTGGTTCACCCTGACAAGGATTGTGGTTGTTGCTTGGGTGGGGTTCCATCCCTATAAACAAATAACCACATTTCTTACCTCCCTCCATCTCCAAACAATAGCTAAAACAATACTTTTTTGGGTGACTTGAATCAGTGGGTTCATATACTAGAATCAAACCCAGCCATGGACTTTACTGCAAATATGCATTCCTTAAGTTTCACTTATGCAGTACTTAACACAACCCATACAAATAGTAACACATTAAACTTAGAAGACGGTTCCTCTGCACCTAGAATGATTGAAGCGCAGAACTTTGAGGAGAAATGGGAAGCTGGTGTGCAGAGATCTAGCCAATTGTCAGTATTTCGACTAGGGGAATTCAGTCAAAGAGACACAAGTTCAAACAGTTCAATTATGTCTGAGAATCACAGAAAACACATAGAAGGACTGGAGAATGTGGAGGACCGGCTTGTGTTTGCTGGCTCATATAAAGGCACTGAGGGTCAAGGACAGGTGGTTCCGAGTCAGGGCCGGTAGAGGTACCTTCTGGTTCCTATAAAAGGCTAGGAGTCATCAAGATGGCACTTGGCAACTTTCCATTTGTTGCATGGCTCCCATTCTTTCTCAGTTCATTAGTGCATTATGTACCTCATATGTGTTGCCTTATTTCTTCCCCGATTTGTGTATCCTGTTTCTTTGTTGCTTTACTGACCTTCCTCAGCTTGGGTCCTCTCTACAAGAACATTAGACTTATTGGTTCCATCTCTACAGCTGCCTATTGACAAACTGTCTTCCGAGAGTTTCTTGGCCTTAGGATGTTAATAAGTATCTTTGAAGGCTTGTTATCTCCATCTCCAGCATTTCGTTAAGTAAGGAGAAGGCATCCAGCGGTAAATAATCCGCAATATTTGAGAAAACAATCAGGACTTGAAGTAGGCTCGTCAATTGCCATACATCGGGATTAGTCCGGGATAGGGCCTCCGCGTCTAAACGAGTAAGACGCGGAGGCCCTATCCCGGACTAATCCCGATGTATGGCAATTGACGAGCCTGCCTTCTCCTTACTTAACGAAATGCTTCTATTGATGGCTGCTTTTTTAAACATAACCAGGATACCTTTAATCATTCCTGTTGGCCTTCTTTTCTTTGGTGTCACTCACAGACACTTGATGATCCCCCTCTAAATGTGACGGACCATAATTAATTGTTCCACATTTTCCTGCATTTAACATTGAAGTGGTTTTTGACCACGGACACAGGTATTTAGAATATTGCAATAACCATAGTCCTGATGATGACCTCAACGTAAGGAGGTTGAAACGTCGTCGACCAGACAGCATTACTTACGGCTAACTACAGGGTCCTGTGAGACCTTCATGATTATATGTAAATTATCCATTGTATATAACTCTCCTTGACCTTTAATTTATTTAAATCATTTCGCCGTACCTTGTTGTCACTTCCACACTTTTGTCACTGCGCCGTTCACTTTTTCACTTCCTTGTCAGTGCACATGTGTTAGTTATGGTTATTTTGAATTGTACATACCATTTGTGTATCTAATTATTAAATCTGTTCCTTTTCTATCCTTGGATCTCTCTATTTTTTTCCCTTCCTTTGATTGAATTATGTATTGATTGGTCCTCTTATTCATTTTCCCTGTTGAGACATTGTTTTTTGCTACTACATATACCCGGTCTCAGCTGGGCTAACGGGCTTGCTCCTGTTTTTCTTGTATAATATTCTAACTTAGTAAAGCAGCAGAAAAAAGGGAAATGCTTTTCCACACTTGCCACACATATTACGCCAAAACACCAATTAGCCCATGAGCCAACAAATGAGGAACAATGATAATGGCAAATAAAAAAAATGCATGCACACGCCTGGCTTCAACGCAATTAGTCTACAACCAGGTGACTGACCACACATTCAGCCTCAAAAACAAAATTCCCAAAATATCCAGGTCGAGGCGAAGGAGAGTGAGCCATAGGGCACGAGTCAGATAAAGGTGGGCATATCTACTTCTAAGAGTCAGCGGTTGCACCACACACCTTTGACCATAAATACCCTCATCTTGTGTTGTTCCTACATCCTACCATGAACTGCGCCTCCGACCTGGAAGAGTAAACACTCACACTACACAGCCCACAGTGCCCCAGCCTCCGCAGGACCGTCCAGGCAATTCTACATGGAGTTTTTGCTTCTGTTCTACATGGCTCCTTATGACTGTTTTGTAGGCATTGAAGCTTGAAGATGTGTTGTTTTGGAAGGTCAAAATATAAAGCATTTCGCAAGTCAAGATGGGTCAAAACACAGGCCAGACCGCTTGTCAGTTCTTATTGGGGGTTAATCGAAAAGATCTTTTTCAGCATTTTCAGTTGGCAGAAACCCATCAGCCAGACTTAGTAAACTGTTCACAGAGTCTTACCCGGCCCTTTGGAACATGGCACCATCATGTCCCTGCTAAAATATCATCCTCTGACCATAAAGTCCCAGCCAACTTCTGACCAATCTCTACTCTGTCCAAACCAGCAAGATAATCAAAAGGTAGGTTACAAGAAAACAATAAAGTCAACCTCTTCCTTCACCACCACCAATCTATATATGGCCAGAAATGGTACTGAAAATGCTCAAGCTGACACTCTAGAAAAGCCATTGTTTTAATTGGCCAAAATCAAGAACACATCTCTGATAATTCTTGGCTTTTCAGTAATCTACAACACTGTGAAACAAAACATACTGCTGAGCATCTCAATGAAAAGATGTCAGCCAATTGATCTGTTTTCGTCCTATCCAGTCAACTAGTTAAAATTGGGTGAATGGAAGCCTCATCTCAGAGAGTGCCTTGTGAGTGCTAAAGGGTAAGCGTCCATTAATTTGTATGCTTTAACATCTACACATGCCCACTAGCACAGCTACAGGAGCAGCACCAGGTAAATCCCCAAATACAAGCTGACAATCATCAAATCAATTTTCACCTTGACAAAATAGGTTGGCAAAACAGCCAACCTCTCAATCTCCCTTGACTATGTAGATTTATTTAGCTGAAAGAGCATTTCCTTTCCTAGATCAGAGTTAAGACAGAAATTTGATTAAGAGGGGGACAAAAACCTACTTCATTGTTGATTGGATGACTCATAAATCTAAGAGTACCCCCTCCACTGCATGCACTGAAAGTTAGGAACCTGGGAGTTACATTTGATCTTAAACGCTACTTCATTTTCCAGGTCATCATGGTGGATAAGGGCATCAATTTTCTACTCTCTCGTCTAAGGTGGGACCTCACCCTCCTCCAAGCTGTCCAATGAGTAAACCATAGTCCTTGTGATGACCCTGCAGTAATACTGTTTGCATCCAAAGATGCTCATTAATAGATTTCAGAGGCCCGGGCACCAAGCAGCAAGTATGTGGCTTAATCTGCCACAGCACACCCACAAAAAGCCAGAATTGCAACCACTCAACCGGCTCCCAGAAGAATCACGAATAAAACTCAAAAGTATTTGTACCATGCACAAGACATACTGGTGCCTTAAGATACCTGCTGGTGCTGCATGCCCTCTACGAGCCCAAGAGAAATCTGCAATGAATCAACAGATCCCATCTCCCCATCCAGTCTATAGACAGAACAAAAGTGGTGAGCTCTTTGGGAGTCCAGAATTCATGGATGAGGAACTGCTATGTGTAGCCTATACAGAAAGAGTCTGAAAACAGAGCTCATGCACTGCAATTTTTATATAAATAATACCTCTGGGGCCACTGACAGAAGAGTACAGGACCAAAGAACTTCCTCTAACAGACTGAACTCCCTCCCTTTTCTATATCATATTTAGTGGTTTGGATTAAATAAAAAGAGGCACACAAACTCTGGATAACTAAATAGCTGTAATGAAAAGATAACTTGAGCCAGACTTAGTAAGCTCTTGCGTTGTCCTTGTATCATGCAAGGGAACGCAGACAATGCATCAGCTTAAGTGAGCTTCACCTAGCCATGAAAAGTCACCTTGCATGGCTCTGCGTGACTTAGTACATCTACAGTAACACAAGATAGTGCAAATTGCTGCTTTGCATTACTCTACATTGGGAAGGTGTTCCATGGATGGAACATGGGCGTTCCCATGCAGCCACCCATGGATTTGACACAAGCCAGATTTATTAGGGGTAGTAAATCTGGGATATCCTCACAATGGTATGCCTTCTGCCTTCCTAACAGAGGCATAATGAGAAATATCTTCGTATCTCCTCATTATTTCCTCTTTCTTCGTGTGCTGCATTCTGCCCCACATGTAAAAAGACGAAAATCCCTCTAAGGATTGTTTTTGTGCAGGAAAGTGAACCTTCCTGCACAAAAACAATCCTGCTGCAATGCAGGCACCCTTGCACTATGGTGCAAGGGCACCTGCTTTGGCACTAGGCAGAACTCAATGTGCCAGCGCGGGGAAAGAGCCGGAATCTGTCACATCTTAGTATATATGATGCATTTCTGCTCTCTCCCTGTCACGCAGCTCAGTGCAGCAAGGTGTCTTGCTGCGTTGCATCATGTGACACTTTGATAAATCTAGCCCCTAGTTTCTCAGAAAGCAGTGCACTATGAAATGAAAGGTGCTAATGCCACATGAATCAATTTTGCACATGGTGTGTGAATCTGACAAAATATACGTCTCAAACTTTGGAAAACCACATTTCTTGAAAAGTGCAACATATTTTTATGAGGTTATAATTGAGTTTGCGCTAAGATTTTTTTAAGCAACATTTACTTTTGTTGAGTGTTTTTCCCATAATTCTTTTAAAAAAAGTTCACAAAATGTATTGAAAAAAATGTTGGCAAGTTTACCCTTAGTTCTATAGTGTATGCCTACTTATCGACAATGCAGACTTCTGTGATATTAGAATAATATCTCAGTGGTCAACCCTGAAATCAAAAGGCAGGGCAGAAACATATTTTGCTTGTATCAGTGGAATTTACTATCTTGAAACTATGTTTTTCTAATGTATCCAATGTTTGCAGCAAGTAAAGAAATTGATTGTTTGGCGCTGTACTGATTATTGTAGTGTGAGCTGCAGTCAACAGTTTTATTTTAATTAATCTTGCTATTGCAGATGTTGCCATTTCAATGCTAAGGTGTTACTATTACCCAAATCAATTTTACTAATTTTGCCAACATTGGACTAATGAAAGGCTAAGTTGACCCCAGGAAATTTGAACATCTGCAATTCAGGTTTTGAACAAGTACTAACACACATAAGAACCGTGTAGGGGCTGACCTGGCATGACCTAGCTGCCTCATGATGATAAGAGTTGAATATTGAGAATGTAAATTAAAATTACAAATGTATTCAGAAAAGCGGGATAATAGTGGGCATTCAGCAAGAGAAATAGAGCCATTACACAGAGGGATGATTTCTGACCAGCAAACAAGCTGAATAAGCTTTCATGCAGTGCAGCTGTCCACACCTGAATACATGTCTCACAACTTAAAAGTATAAGACAGTTGATTACTTACATGCCCATCAAGTGACCAGTCATCTGTCTTGAACTTGTTGATGAACATTTCCACTGGACCTCGGATATGGTACAGCTGGAGGAGCAGGTGGACTTCATCTTTCTTGTAAACCCCTGAAAATCAAAGATGTGTTATGTGAGCCCTAAATTTGATAATAACAAACTTGTACAGCATGTTTGTGCCTGTTCATCTATGAACATCGTAGATGGTAGAGCGAGGGTGGCTGTCAGAGAACGAAAGTTAGCATAAATGGAGAGAAGGAAAAAATGGACATAAATGAAGATGTGTGCATCCTATTGCACTTTGTCCAACCTCCGTGCAGGAGTAATGCTCTGGGCTGTAAACACTGAACATCTAATGCTCATGTGTAACATAAAACAGCAAATGTGTATTCTGTCTTGAAGTCTGTGACGGAGAAACTGTGCTAAAGTGAAGATTGCAGAAGATAACGCCTATTGAAGACTAAATATTATTAAAGACATGGCAACACTGGCTCACGTAAACCCCAGTAGGTAGCAATAAAACCCTCCAGTCATCTTGCCCTCTTCACTCTACCTGAGAGCTGTAGTTCCACGCCGCTGTGGTCGATCATGGTTGCATTGACTTTGCTGGTGGCCGCATCGAAGTAGGTTACAGTCAGCATGGCTGGCTGCTTCCTCTCAAGATACTCGTAGGAGCCCTTCCACAAGGAACCTTTAGAAAAGACGTCCACAGGAACTGCAAATCCAAGGAATGGAAATGTGGTGAAGTACAACAAACAGGAAGGAGTTTCTAAGATAGTGTCATTTACAATGCCTAAACAGGAAGTGCACAGAATTTTATTTGTGCTCCTTTTTCTGCACGAAGTGGAGATGGGAATTCCAGATCTGTAATCCCAACTCAGGGCTCTTTGTGACATACTTGGCAATGCGTGCTCTATAATGTCATCAGTGTTGGCCGCACTAGTCATCGCATATCATTTCTCATCGTTTTTTTTCAAAAGGGACTATCAGATAACTGAGATTCATCAGAGGTTCCCAATGTTGATACCAAATGGGGAATAAATGGTTACAAATACCATAAACATCTCCCCGTACGCTCTTAACTTGGAGACTTAGAGTTTCTTTTTTAATTTAAACAATACACAATTTTTTTATTACAAATTCAGATTATTCAATTTTTACTGCATCCATAAAATATTTTCTTTTGAAAATGGAAGGCACCTTGTGCATTGAATGTGTTTCAGCCCCATATGTGACATATCAAAATCATCAACCATCATCATAACAAAATTCTGCTTATCAACATTCCACGCACAAACCAACCAAGCAAACTTTGAGGGAAGTGGGCATTAATATGTCCTCATAAATGCAAAATGGGCACCATTATAACACTACCACAATATAAAAAGGAGCACACTTCACTGAACAAACAACTGACACATGGACTGCAATTCCACCCGCTCCGACGGTAAGACTCAGAATCTAGGTGCAGCTTGCGCTGAGCGGAGGGAGGACGACAACTGCAGCACTGTGTCTTCACTGCCGGGTTTGGAATGGCAAATACTGCTGGTTTTGCCAATACAGCACAGCACTTAAGTACAATGGGGAAAAGCATGAGATGCACCTCTCTGCACACACACCCTAGCAACTTCACAGGGCGAGACTGGCAGTAACTGCCTTATTGAATTGTTTGACAATAAGGTTGCAAGATGTTATTGGAGTCTTGTGTAGTCGTTCAGCACGAACATAAAACAGTCATTCGCTTGACAATAAACCGCAGCCGGGGGTTGTCAGGGACTCCTGAAAAAGCAGAGGGCTTGGCACTTCATACAAGTACTTCATACTAGCACTTTGCCTTCATGAGGATTGTGTATCTTAGGGAGAGCTATATGATAATAGACAACAGTTTTCAATAGAATATTTCCAGATGCCACAATTAAAAGTATGACATGCCTTTCATGCTTGTTCATGTCTGGAGATCTGCAGAAAGAATTGAGAACAGAAACATAAACTGCTCCCTGTGAGGCAGCAGGGAGAATGGTAATTTTACCTAGAAAGCACAGCATACAGGGAAAGAAAAACCACTAAGGTAATCTACCCCTAAACGAAATAGAAAATAAAATAACTATCAGTGTACTGACTATGATCACATGAACAAGAACAAATACAGCGATCAAAGAAAATTATTATTATTAAATCAATTACATTTACATTGCAGACATGACAAGATTACCATGAATTTTGGTTAAAATATGCCCCACCACTGGCAGAGGTGTTAATTGTGGTTAGGAAAGTGGAACATATGTCAAGGAGATAAAAGGAGATGCTAAAATGTTTGTTAATGTACAAGTAGTAAGCAACAGAAAGAGCAGACAGATACGCAGAGCAGTTTGAAATGTATATATGCAATCAAGGAGGCGACTGGGTGATTAGCAAAGAGTGCCCAGCAATGAAACAATTTTGTAAATTGAACAAAAAGGGACATTTCACTGTGTGTTAGAAAACTCAGAAATCTGGATGCGTGGTGTGAAAAAAAAGTGAGGAATGCAATGAGATTGTATGACAGACAATTTTCTGTAGAAAGAAGAGAGAAAGAAATACTATTTAGCTAATGCTCCAGATTTACAATTGTATCATGGTTCACATATACTGATAATTTTGAGGTTATAGTGGCATGCACATAAAAATGAAACGTTATTTTAAAGTCTGCATAGACTACAGAGGTAATCTACCTGCTGGTAAAATAGTTGTAAAAGGAGAAACATTTTGGTTTGGCCGTGGAGGAAATTGTTCTCTATAAAACTGGATGGATTAAAATGCTGGCCCACAATATCAGTAAATACAATTAAAGGCGTAGTTGAATCCAAATACTGTAAACATCAAAATTAACTTTATAGAATATCCTAATCTCTTAAAAAATGTACTGGGAAGCCCGAAAAATTGTGTGAACAAAATTAATTGAAAGCAGAATTAAAACTGAGAACTAGTAAGGCATGTAATATCCAAATAAGTATCTGAGGTGTTTCCAATGAGGAATTGAGGACGTTGTGTGAGTCCAAAATCACAGAACCTGTCGAAGTAATGTCTTTCTTAGGCATGACTGGATATTACTTAATATATGTAGCGCTTTGCAAGTAAAAAAACAAACATTCGCACCACTAGAAAGAAAAATGAAACGTTTGATTGGTGTGAAGAGTGTTTAACTTAATTTGAAGGGGTGAAGTAAGATTTCAACTGAGCACCATCTCTACAAGAGTGTCACTCATGGTATTCTTTAAACATATACGCAATGGGGAGTGTCAAGGGGTGAGGTGCATTCTTGAGCCACACATATATAGGGAAGAGTCCATCACTAAGATTTGCAGAAAATTCATATTCAGTTATTGAGAAAGAGACATAATCAGTGGTCTGGCCAATAAATAAATTTAAGAAGTCTGTGTGGGGGACATAATTCACTATGCTGGCTGATCATTAACCTCTCACAGAGATATTGATGAAGAAGGGCAAGGATTCAGTTTCATCAAGGTTATGTATGTGGATAAGTAAATTTCAGGGGCTCATTTTTCATGCTCTATACATCCCTAGAGTTCATAACAAAGATGCAGATCAAGACTGATTAGTAACAATAAGCAGATGGTATAATAAATGGGAAAAGTTAGAACAATGGGAGAATGCAAATGTTTAGCAAATAACCCAGGGTGTAGGTTCCGAAAGGGAGTGGTGTGAAAACATTGAAAGAGATAATATTTTAAGAGAAGGAGGATGAAAATAAACAAGGACCATGTTAGTGAACCATGCAAACTTTCTGGGTAGTTAAGGATGGATCATCTAAAGAGTAGGGATCAATTACATTTTGGAAGAGCAAGGTTCCTTGCTACCTCCTTTTAGTACAGGGAAAAGGTTAATGCAACTGGTTCACAAACACCACATTGATATAGTGAAGACCAAGGAACACATCAGAATTAACTTCTGGTGGCCTGACTTGATTTAGATATTGAGAAATTAGTTAGAGAGTGTTGTTGCTGTAACAAATCTTCCAAAATAAGAACACTACCAATGATGTTCAGACAGTTGCCTAGTAATCCTATGGATGAGGCTGCTTTTGATACCATGGCCCTATTGAGTAGTGAGAGTATGGAATCATAAATCTTGGTCACTCATAATTGATGTAGTCTCAAGGTGGCGTTAAATCTTGGACAGATCACTAAATAAATGGTAACTTCTCCAATGAGGTATCTGACAAAGAGGACATTCCCAACTCATTCATAACTAGGGCCGTACTGGCAACCCAGCAGCAGCCCTGGAAAATTTTGCAGACCAATCCCGTACGGCGCATAGTGAGTGCAGCAAGTGGGTGTGACCACTACAAGGAGGCTTTGGAGAGGTTCTCCCCCAAGGAGAATTTGTGCAAAAATTGCACATTCTACAAAAAATGTTTCATTATACATTCAATTGTATTAGCTTTTAAAGCATAGTAAATGGTGACCTTAAAGTGCACCAGGATTCAACAATCTTTGTTGGGGCTCTTCAATGATTCGCTCACTATCACCATCCGCCAGTGCCCCTCATTTCGCCATAGCCCCTCTCTCACATGTATTTCATTTGTTTTATAGCGCCTCTCATACCAGTGTAGGGTTTCGGAGCACCTTACATCACACACATATACAGAGACGATGAATCATCTGTGTGTAAAACAGTGTATATAAAATGTTACATAAGACACAGGGGACTACAAGGTACAGGAATCATGTGATCGATACAGGTAGGCATTTTTTAAGAGTGCTTAATATGGAGAAGCACAAACTGAGAATTCAGAGAGTAACACAGTGGTTAGTGTTGGCTTTGCTAATAAGAATTTATTTCTACTCAAACAAACCCATTTTAGCAATATTAGGATAATGAAGGACTCTGAAAAAACACATAACTTTCTAACCTGTATCATGTAGTTTGCATGCAGTTCTTTGATGACAATTCATAGCTTACTGTGCTAGATGATGATTGTAACTTATGAACTGCACAGTAAGAAAAGGGCCTCTGTGACAAAAGCCCTAACTCACTAAGCTATGCACATAAAAGACTGTTATGTGATCTGCATAGTACATGTTCTTTGCAGCAGGCATATTAACCCTCGGCGCTACCATAGATGGCTCAAAATTGCCACAAGACAAAACTCCGATCTCTCTTCAGCAGGTACATTAATGTCCAGAGTTAACTTGACACTTTTATTGTTGCCTGCAAACTACTGGATTTAAAAGGAACTCCACAGCAGGTGCTTTCAAAACTGCTGCACTCCTACAAAAGCGGCCCCCAATAAGAAAACCAGCCCCCAACCATTCCAGCCTCCTGGCGAAATGCCTGATGCCCACTACAGCCAGTCCAGCCTTGTTAATCAAGGATAAAGGAGTACATTTGACGTCAAGAGAAATTGGGACATTTTTAGAAGAGAGAGGCATCACATAAAAAAGCAAAGTATACCACCCTGAGACAAATGAGGTTATAGAATGGTTCAATGGAACAATTAAGAAATGTACATAGGTAGCCAGAAGTAATGGGAGGAATTGGAGGTATGTGTTAAGAGAAAGGTTAGTTGCATACAAGGTAGCACCTCATGGCATAACAAGCAGGTGGTACTCCTTTTGAGTTGTTGTAAGTGAGGAAACTCATTACCAGTTTATGTCCTGGCCAGATGCAGTGGAAGAAGGGCATATTTAATATAAAAAAACTGAGCATGGTTGGAAGAAAAGGGAGAAGACAAACTGAGTTCACCTGCAGCATCCATCACTGGATACATCTGCAGCATTACTGGTTGAGAATGGAACTTGTTTTAATCTCCCCAGATGCAACGAACAACAGGCTGAGGAAAGGCAGTACTCTGATCAGACACCCAATTGTTACACAACCATGCCCATCTGAATGACTTCATTCTACTGTTTTTTGACTGTACACATGATTTCTTCCTTGTATTTTCTCCAAAATATTCTGTTTCCAGTTTGCAGATTTGCTCTTTGTGTAGGTTGAGGTTTTTCATCTCGCACTGTGAATTACAATTAATTATTGTAGAGAACCTATGCACAATCCAAGTTTAGCTGCATAGCCCAACTTTGTGTATAATTGGAAGGAGGGTGTATTGCAACTTGTGAACCAAACACTGAATGCCATGACAGTTTTGGAATGTGATGATGTGGGAAGAGGACCAGCAAGTTCAAGTTGAAGTTGGTGGTTGATGGTAATACTGGAGTTTCCTAAGGAATATGAGTAGGTATGGACTGGCTTACCTAACACTTTAGTGATGGGTGGCTCCTTTGCTGTGCTTCCTGGCCTGCCACTAGGCCTCAAATCAGCTGAAAAGAGAGATAACATCAGGTGGTTAGCACACTAGCGCTGCTAAGCATGCCACGTTCATCTTCTAACAAAGGCTTGATGCTGAACAGTTAAAAGCAACATGTAAAGAAATTATCTCTGTGTCCTGTGTGGAAAAAAGAGGATTTGAAAGGAATGCACTTTGGACTCAGCCCATCCACTCTAACTACAGTACAATGTATCTTCCTTTCCTGGAGGGGTCTTATCCTTAATACGAAGAGTTCTGATCAGAGAGTATCTGGCACAGATACTGGACAACAATGACTGTGGTGAAAAATGTTCAATTCATCTAGCTATTTGGGTTTCTAAAATAGTGATTTTTCTGGTGCATAAAAAATAGAGTACTAAGTGTTGCCAGTGCTCTATAAAGATCTCTAGTGTGCTTGTAAAAATATAATGTGTGATGTTCATGTTTTTCTTGCTAACCCAGCTCATAACAAGGACACAACAAGACAAGTACTTGGGGAGACATTCTGACACTGGGAAATGAAAAGTGAAGAACATTTGGAGGCATAAACATGCTGAGGCACAAGGAGACAAAACAAAATGGGACCCAAACACTGAAATATGAACAGATTGACACAAGTTGGGGAGACACAGATACATGGAGATATGGATCTAATAAATCACAGACATGGTGAAACAAGGAGAAAGGGTTAAACTGATACAATTATAAGCAGACCTTGTAGACAATACTATGTAGGGCAAGGCCCTAGAAGGGGCATGGACATAAGGGTTTGTGCACATAGACAGATTTCGGGGGACACAGATGCCAGGAAAACATAAACACATGGAATAAAATATATATTTGGTGGGATACTTGCTTGGGCAAGCAAGGACATGGAGCAAGATAGAAACAAGAGGGCAGTGACAAAAATGGAGGGAGACAGAATAAGACACAACAAAATAGGGACATATGTAGACATAAACATGAGGGGACCATGTACTAAGGCAGTGGCTACGTTCATGCTAAAAAATACCATATACATACATGCATATATACATGGACAGGAAAACATGGATAGTTTGATAGGGAGTCACAAACACTGGGTCAATGAGACCTAGACAGAGGGACAAGAGGATTCACGGACAGGGACACAAAGAAAGTGACACTCGGACAGGGTGACAAGAACAAAGATTTTGGGAGAGTGAAACATGCACATGAACACTAGTTCAAGATATGAACTCTGAATGAGGCCGATTAAACCCCGGGATAAAGAAGATGTAAACATGCACAATAGATCATAGAGACATAAACAACGAACCCTAGTAACATACACCAGGACCTGGAGTCATGATCTCTATGAGATGGAAACAGACACGTAGATTCAGAGGTGGGGAACAACCTTTACAACGAAACTTTGACAACGCGTGCAGTTACATCGCGGATTTTACAACGAACGCGATGTAACCACGCAATGCCATTACAACGCAAGTCTTTACATCGACTTGCGCTAGATGGTGTGCTAACATTACAAATAGTGTAGTTTACTATCCCAACACCTTCCCTACTGTTAAGTGGACTGGAGTTAGAATAGTAAATTACGCTTTTCTAATGTTAGCACGCCATCTAGCGCAAGTCGATGTAAAGACTTGCGTTGTAATGGCATCGCGTGGTTACATCGCGTTCGTTGTAAAAACCGCAATGTAACTGCACGCGTTGTAAACACACGCGTTGTTACGTCATACATCCTTCAGAGGTGCATGCACGCTATGACAGGGAGACAAATCCACTGAGGGAAAGACACAAGCAGACTAAAACAGTGAGCCACAAACAAGGGATACTCCAACACCACAAACTTTCATGTTCCAGAAAGTCCTGAAAACAAATAGGCTAAGGCCATGCCACCTGACATAACATACACCCATAGTATATTTTTATCATAAGAGGTGTTCACTACTCCTAATATCATTCCTCAGTTATGTGACATGGATGGGACACAAATTCTGAAATACAGCAACAAAAACTGCTTTAAAATATGCATTTAACTGGTTTAACTGGGTTCACAGCGAAGAGTATTTGCATCCTTTAAGACAGGCTACTCATAAAAAGAACCCTGGTAAAAAAAAAAGGCACATTGCTAGATATAGCAGTAAATACTATATGAGAAACATAATTTTAAACAAGCATTGACAAAGTCATTAGCTCTGGGCTTAATGTGACAGAGTAAGTAAACAAAAGCATGCAGAAATGATGCTTCAATGAATGGGATAGCTCAATAAAGCCAGGCATACTGGCTTGACTAATGTTTGAAAGTGGTAGAGGTGTTGGTAGTATGGTATGTGTGGAGGAATCAGAACAGGTGCTATTTGTATTGGTGCTGTGGTGCTGCTCATGGTGTTATTGCTGATGGAGGCATTGGAAGTAGTGGTGGTTGATATTAGCGTCAGTATTGGTGTTGGCAGCATTAGTAGCACTGGTGATGATGGTATTGGTTGTGGTGGAGTTGGTGGTATTAGTGGTTATGATTTTACCGTTGGTGGTACTGTTGATGTTATTGGTGGTGGTGATTTTGGTGACCTTGGTGGTGGCAGTGTAGTGGTGGTATTAGGAATATGTTAACATTGGTGATGTCAATGGTGATATCTTTGATGTTGGTTTAGTGGCATCGGTAGTGGTGATATTAGCACTGTAGTAGGTGGTTTTGGGGGTCTATGTGGTATTGATACTGGTGAGGGTGGGTTAGAGGTTTTGGCAGTAGTGGTATTGATGGTTGGATTGGTGCAGTTTCGATGTGGTTTTTGTCCTGATGTCGATGGTGGAAAAGATGGTAATTGTGGTATTCGTGTTATTGTTGGTGGTACTGATGGTAATACTGTAGGTGGTGGTATTGGTAGTTGTGTCTTTGGCAGTGTTGCATTGGTGGTATTAATAGTGTGTTATCTTGGTAGTGGCGTGGTATTGGTGGTGATAATGTTCTTAGTGCTGGTGCCTTTATGTATTGCAAAGCATGGGATTAAAAATGTTGAAATACAATGTATGAAAGAGGCTGTTCCAAATAAGCTACTGGATGAGGTGGCCTGCCCGAAAGCCCTCTCTGGAACACTGTAAGCTACAAGACCGAAAAAGCATCCATGTAACCTGAATGACTTCAATTAGAGACCATCTGTTGAAATGGACTAGATCTCACCCGCACAAAATTCATTTCTGACGCTTACCAAGACAGATAGGGGGCTTCCCAGTCCAGCTTCCATCTGATCTGCAAGTCCGGTGTTCAGAGCCCCCAGTCAGATAGAATCCCAGCTGGCAGGTGTAGATCAAGGTGTATCCAAGGGAAGGCAGGTCCAGGGCACCCACATTAGCATGGGAAGGAGTCTCGGGCTGTCTGCAATGATGAGCTTAAACAGAGAGAAAACCAAGTATAGGATTACCACACAGACCAAACACATGCTTCATAGCCAAAAGAGCACGCTCTGGTGAGAGATGGATGGATGTGTTTTACTGCACAAAAGACGTTTTCTATGATAAGAAAACTATATGCCTTGAGTCAAAACGCTATGGTTTATCGCCGTATGACTGTGAAATCGAACCCTGCCTCACATGCAGGCTGTCTTCTTCTACATTTCATAGACAATCTGAGCTCATTAATTCATTCCAGGTGCATCTGATATACTTCCCTGAACTATGTAAAGTGCTTTGATGCCCCAGAAGGCTAGGCGTGTGCATATTTATAATTTCACCAGCTTCGCTGTTAATCAGTTTGTCCTCAGATGTTTTAAATTCATGACATTGGCTAGTTTTTCGTGTTTAACAAACGTTTATGAGAAAAAGCTTTATAGCGAAAGGTTTTTACAATATAATTCTCCAGTTGTGAGTGTTTTTGGAGGATTATCTCCTGTAGAACTTCAAAACATCTTGGCATGCAGAGTTGTGAAAAAATAATAATGAATAAATCCTTTTTAACTGCACACACCTAATGAATAAACGCTACTCAATAACAAACTTCTTGCGCTTTTGTAAAATATAAAACTACATTTGTGTATTGGTAATTTATAAGATGGTACATCCCCTTTAAAAGCTAGAGGGTGATGTTTACATTGCTTGTGAACAACAAGCTGATATTGACTAATTGTGTTAACTTCAGAACTGTGCATTCAACCCAGGCGAAAGACAGGACTTTGCTTGTTGCTTTTGAAAACGAATGGCATATGTGACCTCTCTTGTGAATTACAGGCTGAACCACTTGTGAAAGCTATAAACTGATGTTAACATTCTCCAGATCACACACAGAAGCTCATCGCCGATGAGCATGAGCAGCTTAAGCTGGTTTTACTTGTGAGTAAGAAGCTGCTATTTAAGGCAATCCTATATGGTAGGTTGCATTTTTAATCCTGATTGAAATATAAGAGGATGCCAACCACCTTTGTAAACTCAAGGCATGGACGTTCAATCCCCTTGTGAATTACAAACTGATCGACGTTTTAGAGCCTGAAACGGGTCCTTCTACCCTGCTGAGATGTAAACACGGATGGCCAGCGATGTAGTGAACTGTCAATGACCATTAATTACCTCCTAGTGAAGTGCAAGATGAGGAACACTGTGTGTTACTATCCACACAGATACACCCCATGCACATGACAGCTTTTCACTTTGTAAAGAATCGGGTTGTGTTCCAATCTGTTCCTTATTATCGATGAAAATAGCCTGATGTTTGCAGCTGTTGTGAATCACAAACTCATATTGATCACCTTTGGAAAACTGTGGGACTGTGGGTTAGTATGTATATCTCTTGTGAATAGCAAGCTGCTGTACAAATCTGGAAAATATTGCATGGTGTTTATATTGCTAGTGCACCTCTAGCCGATAGTCATCAGTTCTGGTAACTACTGCTTGAAATGTATCTTCTTGGTAAATTTATTGCTTTTACAATTTATAGCATGATGTTTTCGTACATTATAAATGATGAGATGATCATTTCGTAAGAGTTATGTATCAATGGGGTAACCCATTGACCAATGCACTCGGGTAAATAGCGGTACAAACAAGAAATAGTCACAGTGGAAATTATTCACAATGTATCAACAACCAATACATGGTCAATGGAAATAGAATTATGACAACACCAAAAAGCTCATACAGTAAATGACTGTGATTTAATCAATTACACAGGGATTGTCAATAGATCAAGGGCTCACAGGATAAACTATATATCACATTCGGCATTTTGGTAAAACCAGGTGCATATAACGTGAAGTGACGAGTGCGAAATTGGGATAAGTGCAAGTGGTTGTGCAGAGGGAAGGTGGTGCCTATATATACATTAACATTCAGTGGTGAAAACCTATCCTGTCAGGTTTCTGGCAAACACAAACAATGCAAAATCATAAAACAACAGATGCAGTTATTAATTCACTGTCATCCGGGTTTGATGTAGAAGGAAGGAAAAAAGTCGACGTTTCGACCCCTATGGGGACCAGCAAATTGAGCGTCTTGGAGATGAGGTCTTCATCAGGACCAGGAGAGGGGGGGTGGGGGGGGAAGGGCACCAGTGGCAGCAAGACTCCTTCGTGCTGGAAATTGGTGATATGGGCCTGCGAGGCTCAGTTTGTCCAATTATCCGTGTACTGTGTACCATAGGATCAGAGTTGTCTATGGTGGCGGATGTATCAGTAGCGAAGGCGCAAGGTTCAATAGTAACCTAAGGCTCCAGGCAGCGTCGAAGCATCGTTAGCTGTCAGATGCTTTGACGCTGCCCATTGACCATGTATTGGTTTTTGATACATTGTAATTTCCACTGAGACTATTTCTTGTTTGTACCGTGATCATTTCATAAAGCAGAGGCTTGCATTTAAATTCATCATATCATGGAAGCCACCGCTCATCACATCTGTACACGCTAGGGTGACATTGAAATCCATTGCGAATACTAAACTAATATTATACGCACCAGTGATGGGACCTAAGACTGGATCTTCCTCATATTAATGTGTGTGCACAGAGGAAATAACAACTGATAAACCATTCCTGATATCTCGGCATTAAAAGAGACTTACGGACACAGTCGGGCTGCACGCCGCTCCAGGTCAGGTTGGGTAAGCAGGTCCTTGTGGTCGACCCTTGCAGGAGGTAACCCTTCTGACACCTGAAAAGCACCACACTTCCAATCTAGAACAAGAAAGGGGGACGCTATTAGTGCAGTAGTGTGTGGAGTCACAGTCTGCCAATGTGGCGTTAAGGTGCCTTGTAACCATTGATGAAGCACCTTCCCAATTATCTATCTGTTCTAGATGTTTACTTACAGCATGACTACATTTATGGCTTTCACAAATAAGTATGTAGTTAACATGGCCATTCCATAACTGTAGCCCTACTAAACCTTTTCATGGCGCCTAACCTGTTATACCAAAAGCGGAGATGGTCGGATGCAGATAACTCGATCTATATGTTGCTACTGAAATGCTATATTTCCCAGTCCTTGAAGTGTTATGTGAACAAAGGTTTTTTTTTAACAGTTTATTACTGCATGCAGCATACCATCAGGCAATTTTGAGTGATTTACACTGTCAACTACATTTCAGATTTACATGAATAGGCATAAAGCAGCTTATACGCCAAAAGGCAAATAAAAGAGGATGGAATATAAAACTCAGAGAGGGCAAACCAAAGGAGAGATCAAGCATAGTTACATCTTTCAAATGAAGAAGGCGCGACTGCAAGTTCAGGCAAAGCAAGAAAGAGTAGTTCTATGATGCATAACATAAAGGTTAGTACGCTGCATAAGCAGGAGTTTCATCTCTTTTTTGTACGAGTTGTGGACTGGGTTTAACTGGATCTCAGTTGGAAAAATGCACTCCCAGCGAAGCACTGGGAGAGGACTTTAGAATCTGTGCTTCATAGTGCTTGGTGGGCTCCAGATGATCTAGATTTTTATGCTACGTATTATTTTGTGCCTCTGTGGTGGATTTTGTGTAAAATACAGTTTAGCTTGAAGATCCTTCTTGCATTAGTATGCAGCCACTGTAGTGTGATAAGTATAGGGTGATGTGGTCATAGTGTTTGATTCCTGAGACTAGTCAAGCTGTAGCGTAGATTGTAGATGGTCATTTTCAGTGGGGCGATGTGTGTCTTTGGGATCCTAAACCGTAGGGAGATCCCATAGTCCAGTCTGAAAAATAAAAGTCTTATGTAACAAAGTGGAAGCCTGTTTCTGGGATTAAGAGCTTAATGTTTTCCAGAAGTCTGAGGTGATGTTGAGTGTGTTTTGACTTAGTGGGGATGTACTTACATATTGAGTTATTTTAACATGAATGATGCAGAGATTTTGCACGGTCAATGAGCAAGGGTTTGCAGGCAGGGATATTTAGTGCATCGAGTCAAGAGTGGACCAGAATGGCTCCACGTGGAGGTGAAATGAGGAGAATTTGTGTTTTGATGATTTTCAGCTTGAGATGTAATATGCAATCAATGATTGCATATTATTTAGAAACATGACTAGGGGAGTAATATTTTCAGGAAAGGAAACTCTGAGGTGTAGTTGGGTGTCTTTTGTGTATAGTTCATAGACGATTTTGGGAAGATTAATAGTACGCTAAGAGATTCCATGTGAGTGTTGAAGTGAGGAGGGGAAAGAATTGAGTCCTTGGGAACACCTTGTATTAAAATGGAGGGATCAGAAAAGGTGTTAATTATGTTTATTTGCTTATTTTGATCTTCCAAAAAGGAAGATAAATTGGTAAGGATAATTCCATCAACATTAATTGTTTTGAACAACTATATAGAACACTCTACAATATATGTCTCTAAGAGTGTGCTTGCAAACTCACACCCTGCTGTATTTTAATCATCGTTATTCTATGGCTTCCTTGAATAAGGAATATGCTACTTACCAGTATGCATCTGTTCTTGGCATGTAGAGCTGCAGATCTACACACTTTTGCATAGATCGCCATCTGGTGTTGGGCCCGGATGTTTGCAGTTTGTTTTTCCTCTTGGAAAGTCTTTGGAAGTCACAAGGTCGGTGACTCCTCCTTTGGATCGTATTGCGCATGGGCTTCGGCTCCATCCTCAGATTGTTTTTCGCCAGCAGGGAAAGATGGAGCGTAGTAACAACAGTGAAGAAACCCATGTGTGTTGTATCTAAATAAGATAGACTGGAACAGATACAGGTAGCCGGGGAGCGGGTGGGTGTGTGTAGATCTGCAGCTCTACATGCCAAGAACAGATGCATACTGGTAAGTAGCATATTCCGTTCGAGGCATATGAGCTGCAGACTACACACTTTTGCATAGACTATATAGCAGTTCCCAACCTTAGCGGCGACCACCGGTATCTGTTGCAGTGGTTTGAAATAGTGTTTTTAGTACAGCCTGGCCCACACTAGCTTGTTGCTTGGTTTGCACATCTACACAATAGTGTTTAGTGAAAGTGTACGGTGTTGACCATGTAGCTGCTTTGCAGATATCATCTAGTGGGGTTTTCCCTAGAAAAGCCATGGAAGCCCCTATCTTCCGTGTAGAATGGGCTTTAGGGGGAACAGAAAGCGTTCATTTTGCTTAGTGGTAGCAAATCTGGATGTATTTTACAATCCACCTATCTATCCCTGATTTTGAGATGGGGTTGCCCTTGTGTGGTGGAGAGAAAGAGACAAACAGTTGTTTGGTCTTTCTGAAAGGTTGTGTTCTTTGGATATAGTAAAGTAAGGCTCGTTTGACATCTAGCGTGTGTAGAGCCCTTTCTGCAACGGTCTGAGGTTGCGAGAAAAATCCTGGTAATTCTACAGATTGGTTTAGGTGAAAAGGGGAAATGACTTTAGGTAGGAATTTTGGGTTGGTACGGAGAACAACCTTGTTCTGGTGCATTTGAAGAAAAGGTTCTTGTATGGTAAGTGCTTGTATCTCACTGCCCCTTCTAAGGGAAGTGATGGCTACAAGGAAAGCTGTCTTGCATGTGAGGAATTGCAGTTCGCATTTATGCAAAGGTTCGAAGGGAGGCCCTATCAGCCTTGTGAGCACAATATTTAAGTTCCACACAGGTGAGGGTGGTACTCTGGGGGGAATTATTCCTTTGAGGCCTTCCATGAAGGCTTTAATGGCAGGTACTCTGAAAAGTGATAGGTGTTGCCTGTTTTGTAAGTAAGCTGCAATTGCTGCGAGGTGTAGCCGAATGGAGGTATAGGCTAGATTACACCTTTGTAGGTGGAGTAAGTAGCATATGATGTGTTGTATAGACACGTCTAGCGGATTGATTGTGTTGTTATGGCAATAAACAACAATCTTTTCCACTTGGCAGCGTAGCAGGCTCTAGTGGTAGGGCATCTAGCTTCTTTGATGACGTTCATACAGTCAGGGGGAAGGTTTAGGTACCCGAATTCTAGGATTTCAGGAGCCAGATCGCAAGGTTGAGCTGCGCTGGGTCCGGGTGCCTGATCTCTCCATGGTTCTGGGTTAGGAGGCATGGTGAGAGGTGCAGCTTTTGGTGTGGTACTACCGAGAGTTCCAGCAGCGTGGTGTACCACGGTTGTCTGGCCCACGTTGGAGCTACTAGGATCAGTGTGAGGGAGTGCTGTTGTAGCTTTCGCACCACTAATGGAATGAGTGGGAGAGGAGGAAAAGCGAACGCAAATTTGCCTGACCAGTTCATCCATATCGCATTTCCTTTGGACAATGGGTGTGCGTATCTGGCGGCGAAGGTTGGGCATTTTGTGTTTTCGTGGGTGGCGAAGAGGCCTATCTGTGGATGCCACCACGTTTGAAAGAACGGATGAAGAACCTGTGGGTGAAGTTCCCACTCGTGGATCTGTTGTGTCTGTCTGCTGGGGAGATCTGCCACGGTGTTTTGGACTCCTGGGACATGTTGAGCTAGGAGAAAGATTTTGTGGGGAATTGCCCATCTCCATATGCTCTGTGCTAATTGAGAGAGCTGTGAAGAGTGTGTGCCACCTTGTTTTTGAATATAATACATGGCCGTCATGTTGTCTGTGCGAATGAGGACTGCCTTGCCTGAAATCCATGGTTGAAAGGATTTCAGGGCTAGAAAGATAGCTAGTAACTCCAGATGGTGGATATGGAGTAACTTTTGTTGCGGCGTCCATGTGCCCTGCACTGTGAGGTGTAATAGATGAGCTCCCCGGCCGGAGAGCGATGCGTCCGTTGTTAGTGTTATTTGGGGAACCGGGTCCAGGAACGGTCGACCTTTGGAAAGGTTTGTGGTGTTCCACCACTGCAGAGAGCGATGGGTGCGACCGTCTACCAACACCAGATCTGTTAGTTGCCCCTGGGCCTGGTTCCATTGGCGCGCTAAGCACTCTTGGAGTGGACGCATCTGGAGTCTTGCGTGAGGCACTATGAAAATGCAAGTGGCCATCATCCCTATTAGTTGCATAAACACTCGTGCTGGAAGGGAGTGTTGAAGTACGATTTTTTGTCGTAAAGCCTGAATGCTTGCAATCCTGGCCGGATTGGGGTAGGCTATTGCTTTTGAGGTGTCTATGGTGGCACCGAGGTATTGTTTTATGTGGGATGGTGTTAGCTGGGACTTTTGGTGGTTCACCGTGAAGCCTAGTTGGTGAAGTAGTTGGATTGTGGTGGAGGTGTGATGTACACATTGGTTGTATGAAGTGGCTTTTATCAGCCAATCATCCAAGTATGGGAAGACGTGAATGTGCTGTCTTCTGAGGTGTGCCGCCACCACTGCTAGGCACTTGGTGAATACCTGTGGTGCTGTTGTGACTCCGAACGGGAGCACTTTGAATTGGTAGTGTCGTCCGTCCACTACAAATCTGAGGTACTTTCTGTGAGCATGATGTACTGGAATATGGAAGTATGCGTCTTTCAAGTCCAGTGCGGTGAGAAAGTCGTTCTGGGAGAGGAGCGGAAGTACCTGCTGAAGCGTTACCATGTGAAAATGGTCTGAGTGTATGTATGTGTTTAGGGGCCGAAGATCTAGAATAGGTCGTAGAGTCTCGTCTCTTTTTGGTATTAGGAAATATAGGGAGTAAACCCCCAAATTTTGTTGATTGACAGGAACGTGTTCTATTGCCTGTTTTTGTAGAAGGGAGATTACCTCCTGCTTTAGCAATGTGGAATGTTCTTGTGACATTGGGCGTTGCCTGGGTGGAATGTTTGGGGGGGTAGATGTTAATTCCAGGCAGTATCCTGACTGAATTATTTGGGTCACCCATTTGTCTGAGGTGATGGTCTCCCAGAGATGAAGGAAATTTGTGAGTCTGCCCCCGACTGGAGTGGAATGGTCTGGGGGGAGCGGGGGGAAGTCATTGGGTAGTAGGTGTGGCAGAACGGGCGTTGTTTGTTTTGCCTCTGCCCTTGTTGTTGTTACCCCTGTAACCACCTCTTTGGTAACCTTTTGTAAAAGTGGTCTGAGTAGGGGACTTGTATGATGTGGACGCTGTGTCTGAGGAGTAGCCTCGGGATGCCCTCCGAAAGGATGAGCGGCGAAAGGAGCGTCTGGGCGGGTGAGACTGTAAGGCCCCCATGGATTTTGCTTTATCCGTGTCCTTTTTCATCTTTTCTAACGCCTCTTCCACCTTTGGCCCGAATAGATGTTCCTGCTCAAAGGGATGGTTAAGGATAGAGGCTTGTACTTCTAGTTTAAATCCAGATACTCTTAACCAAGCATGACGACGGAGAAGGATGCTGGTGTTAATAGCCCTGGAGGCTGTGTCTGCTGCGTCTAGGGCACAACGAATAGAGGTTTTTGTGATTGTTTTACCCTCTTGAATCAACTTGTTGGCTTTACTTTTATATTTTTCAGGGAGATGTTGCATTATGCTCTCTAATTCGTCATAATGAGCCCTGTCATATCTGGCCAGCAGTGCGTGAGTGTTTGCTATATGCCATATGTTGGCGGCCTGGGATGCTGTGCGTTTGCCTGAAGCATCTAGCAATTTTGATTCCTTGTCAGGTGGTGGTGCATCACCTGACGCTTGTGAGTTTGCCCTTTTACGTGCCGTAGAGACCACTAAGGAACCTAGTGGCGCTGGTCCTCTGATGTAAGAGGGATCTGAGGGAGCAGGTTTGTACTTCTTTTCGATACGTGGGTTAAGGACCCTGGCTCTCGCTGGGTCTTTAAAAACTTCTGCCCCATGCTTTACCACCCCTTTGAGCATAGGCAGTATGGAGGTGGACCTCTGTGTAGTATCGAATGTGTCTAGGAGGAAATCTTCCTCCACAGGGTCATTATGCATGTCCACCCCATGATAATGTGCTGCTCTTTGCAGAAGATGGTTAAACCCTAGTGAATCTTCAGGTGGAGATAGTCTAGAGGGGTAAATATCGTCTTGTGGGACGTTGGGGATATCTGGTATATGGTAATCGTCCCATGGATCTGGAGATCCTGTAGGAGTGTGGTCTTGTGGCACATCCCCTGTATCATAATATGGGTCCCCATGATCATCATCGTCTGGAGATGGAGTAGGAGAACGATGAGGTGGGGGTGGAGAGGGTGGAGGGGCTGGAGGTGGGGATGCAGGAGGAGGTGGAGGAGGAGGGGGAGGTATTCTGAATGGAGAGGTAGCAGAGTCCTGCCTCTTTGGAGGTGGAGCAGGCTTCTCCAAATGTCTCTTTTTAGTAGAGAGCATCAAATGTCCAGTTTTTGGATCCTTGGTAAGAGTTTTTTGCAAGGGATCCGGTGTAAATAACTCTGGTGAGGTAATTTGGTCCGTCGGCGTCAAAGGCGTCGGGGCCGATGATTTTCTAGGTTTCTCCGTGCTGGTTTGTTTAGAACCCGGCTTGGGACCCTCCGGTCTCTTGGTCGGCGCCGAGATGTGCTTCGGCTTGGAAGTGTCGGTGCCGGTGGTCTTGTGTGGTTTGGTCGGCACCGAAAGTGGCGTCGGTGCCGAAGAGCTGGGTTTCGACCTCGAGGGCTTCGGTGCGGAGCTCGGTGTTGAGGTGGAGGCCGTCTTCTTTTTCGGTGCCGAAGTGTGTTTCTCGGCACCGCTGGCAGGCTGGCTCGAGCCAGAGCCGCCGGAAGGCTTACTTGGCTTCTTCACCGGGCCAAGGTGGGGTGTGTGAAGCAGTGTCTCTGGTCTTGCCTAGGCCCGGAGGCGAAGGCGTAACCGAAGCCTTTTTGGGTGTCGGCGCGGGTGTGGGAGGGGGTAGATTGGTACTCACGACCCTCTGCGCTGGGGTGATGTCCTCCACATCTGACTCGTCGGCCTCGGAAGCGCTGACGAGGTCCTCTTCGGTACGATGATGTTACGGATTGTCGATGTCGTCTCCGAAGATGTCGACTGGAATGGACGTCGAGGAGTGTGCCATGTTCCTTCTGGCTCTTCGGTCCCGAATAGTCTTTTTGGATCGGAAAGACTTACAGGCCGGACAGTCTCGGGCCTCGTGTTCCGGGGAGAGGCAAAGGTTGCATACCTCATGAAGATCGGTGTGGGGAACTTTGGACCCACATTGAGGGCACTTTTTGAATGGAGTACTTTCCATGAGCCGGGACCGGAGCCTGGGTAGGCCCGAAGGCCGCCATCGACGACTGGAACCGAAGGTTTGTGTCAATAAGAAGCGCGTTGATTGAAGAGATCGTGATCGAAACAATACAGCGATTGGGGTGAGGATTGCACGTCGATCGTCGAACTGGAAGTTGTTCGGAACCGGAGCGCGAAGATCACATCCGAGCCCGATGGCGGAAAAAAACAATCTGAGGATGGAGCCAAAGCTCATGCGTAATACGATCCAAAGGAGGAGTCACCGACCTCGTAACTTCCAAAGACTTTCCAAGAGGAAAAACAAACTGCAAACATCCGGGCCCAACACTAGATGGCGATCTATGCAAAAGTGTGTAGTCTGCAGCTCATATGCCTCGAACAAAGTCTGCGGTATATTGTGAAGAGTATGTGAAAACTATGTTGGTGTCCAGTGTAATGTTACAAGCATCTGAACAACACATTTTTACCATTAGTACAGTTGAAAAGCAATGTCAGAATATGTCCACTTTTAGGGTTTAAATATTATTCCTACCTAGGGTCAAGGTGGTAAGTGCATATTATATTAGGTTTGGATGTCAAATGAACTTTTTTTTAAATGTTCTGCATCACACAATACAATACTCAATAAAAATTACAAAAATACGAGCACACCCATGCCAGTAATTGGCTTTACAACGCGACCATCTTCCAATAAAATATATGGTGTACAATTTGAGCAATATAAAATAAATGACTGTATATTCATAAAACTCCAAGTCTTGTAAACGTCAATGCATCTTAAATGCCATGCTGTTGGCCTCTGCTAATCACCAAGATGGTGGTAATTATGCTTCATGTCTAAAACACCAATAATTTATGGGCACCATTAATGTTTAATGATGGCAAAGTGTCTTACACGTTGCCAGAACATCGAGTTTGCTACGCATAAAAAAGATCAACGGATTTATAATGTATCACATATAAAATAAGTACAACTATTTTCAGAGTGCTTTGATTACAGCCCAAGATTTCTGATTCATTCACCAAATTATAACATAGTACTGTGCATCTTAATAGTGACACTACCTGATAGCCATGGGAGATATTTTGTGTTCCGAAGAGAGGTACACCGGGGTCAGCACAGGTAGTTAGAGCTGGATCTGTATAATCGCAGATTGAAAAATAAGAATTGATTAATATCAGTCAGTCAAATTGCTTTATTTCGATAACAAGTATCATAAAAGCATCGAACAAGCCTTTTAAAATAAACTATATACAAATAAAAGGTACGATAAAAAGTCATATCAAGGACATAATATTTGATGAATCAGAACAGAATAACACACTAACACATCGTTTCATCGTAATAAAGCGTTCCTTCTTGATAAAAACATGATTTAAAAGATTTTTGTTTTAAAAAGAGTAAAATCCGATGTACATTATATAAGTGAGAGTGCGCAGATATTAATTTTTAAGCAATATTTAGTAGTTCATCTTATGCTATAGTATATTCTCCATGGGGCTTGTAAAGTGCACTTAGATCGCCCTTCGTAAGGCTTTATGCCTGACCATCCAGGCGCAACTCAAGAATTTGGCCACTCTGCAAACAAAGAGGGTTCTCGCATCAGATTTTAAAATGCGTAATGCAGTGCGATGATCGAGAGTGTCTAATTGTTTGCAGTTTGGTGTCAGCCAAATAGACCTTGCCTTTTCATACGCCGGACAAGCAAATATCAGATGGGCAATGCTCTCCTTCGGCGCCCTACAGCAAGGACAATCTTCAGTTGTCTCTTTCAGGGGGTGCCATTTGGCAGTCAACACATGAACCGGCAGCGACCCAAATCTGAATTGACAATAGAGCGCCCTGTCTCTTGGAATCTGCATTACGTCCAAAAATGGATTGCGCTTCTACGATGTTTATGTTGGAAAAATTCTTCAGTTACCCTTCCCACATTTTGATTGCTAAGATCCCTCGCGTCAACCCATTGCCAATAAATACGTTTAAGTTTAGCCTTACTTGGGGGATTTTGATTGTCCCAACAATCCTTAAGGCCGAGGTTCATCATTAGCTTCTTGACATTAGATATCCACTTGACCCCATGGTTAACATCTTGACTCATGACTTCTGTGAATCCTTTTGCATAGGCCATGAGTTCCGTGGTACGCCTAAGGTGGGCCCAAAAGAGCAACGGGCGTAGTTTGGCGATATCGCTAAACGAGCGTCTGCCCGTATCGTACATCAAGGGAATTAGTGGGACATTTAGGGGTAACATGGCCAAATTCCTCAGGAACTTGTGCTCTGACCTGCAGATCTCATCGATGTTGTCGAATCCGCATAGCTCGGCTCCGTAAAGTGCCGAACTAACTGCCTTTGCATCATAAACCGTGAGAGCCGGGGCAATTGGCTTGCTTTGTGAAGAGCGATGTTCTTTGCTTAGTGCCCCGACCGCATGTTTATGGCTCAGGAGCATTTTATCAAGATGGGACCACCATTACATTTTTTCCGATAAGTGGATACCGAGATAGTCAAATGTGCTGACTCTCTCCAGGTGTGTCCCATCTAGGGTGAGATTATTTTTGAAGGATTAATATACAAAAGTAACATTTGGTTTCATGTTAGATTCTAAACCAGTATCTCATAAAAAACCTGAATCTCTCTTTAGAGCATATGATGTAGTACCTGTTAATAACGTTAACATACGACAATATAGAAAGAAGTCTTTTATGAAGTGATCATGTTGCAAAATGTAAAATGTGAAATTAATGGTTAAAGCAGTAAATGGTGAGGGCCCAATTCACAAGCTGAATGTTGTAACCTGCACAGCATTACTACTGTACTATTACTCATGCCCTACAAAATGCAGCTCACAAACCTTTGGCTGGAGACCTCATCATCCGCAACCTCTTAAGTGTCCTGTGCAGAGGTGTCCACCACATGAGTGGAGAGCCCCAGACATGTAGGTACATAATTGTGTAATAAATTTGGGAGGGATAAGGAGGTGTGCCTGGAAAATGGGGAATATCTACTGCAAAATAGGAGGGTTTTACCGCTAATTTAAGTAGAGGGTTGATACGTACTATACAAAACACACACTCACAAAAGAGAAAGGCAACTGCAATTCACAAAATGTGTATAGTAAATAACAGAAGCAGGAAATTAAACCAAATGACCATAGGAGCAATGTTAAATTAATTTAATTAGTTCATTATTTAAAATTAAATATATATTTTTAAGTGAATTCAAAATATATAATAGTTATTCTTTATCAAACTTTATTAAAAAATACATTCAACTTTTAAACTTTTTTAAAGTAAATGTAAAAAGATTATCAATTACCAAAATATTTAGTTCTGTCCCAGTTTTCTATATATTAAATAAAACAATGTTAGTTTGGGTAAGTATTTTATTATTGTTTAGGACATAACATTGATATTGATACATTTAATTCATGTTTACTTAATTTTAATATTTAATTTGAGTGCTGTAATTTGTATATCATCATTTCCAGATTAATAATACATATTTTACATTAATTTACATTTCTATTATTCAATACTATAGTTACATTTATTTTAAAAAATGAATTATTGTTATTAAATATCCCTATAATTTCCCAAAAAAAGCTCTATATCTCTGCAGTAGCAGTCTCTGTACCAGTGACAGACGTCTGTCAACTAGTTGGAACTTAAAATACGGTCATGCAGCTAATTGAAGTAACTTTCTGTGTTTAATACAATTGTAGGAGACTGTACACCTAGATGTAAATCTTCACTTGAAAATGGTGAATTGAAAAAAAGGAGAGTTACATCTAGATGTAGTAGAAACTTCTCATGAGAAAATGTGAAACATTAATTGTTTGATAACACTAGCACTTCTCATTTGAACACACAAGATAGTACTTATTGACCCTTAAACATCTCAAGTAGACATAAAGAAGTACTTGCTTAGACATAAAAACTCAAAGTTCAAATATGATTATTCAAAGCAGTATTTGTTAACACTTAAACTGCTCATGACAAAGTGGAAGACTTTAATTATTGACACTCAAAACCTCTCAAGAGACTTCATTTAGCTTTATTTGTTAGTGGCAATTTCTTATGTAAACGTGTCATTGATGTTTGTAAAGACAAACATCTTACAGTAATGCGTAAAACAGTATTTCTCAACACAACTTTTGATGATAATGATGAAGCAGTACTTGTTTTGATGATAATGATGAAGCGATACTTGTTTACAGTCAAAGTTTCACATAACAATGTATAGTATTGTTTTGTTAACACAAATCTCTCATGCAGAGCAATAATTACCAATACTTAATAACGCTCATGACAATGTATATAACAGGTCGTGTTAACACTTACAAATTAACATGGGAAAGTGAGTAGCAGTACACATTAAAGCTTGAATTTTTTAAAGGAAATTGTTGAGGCAAGTAAGGCGGAGAATGGGACTTAAGGAAGATTACTGGTGTATAATCACTACCAATGCTTGCCGTCATTTACTCTACTAATTATGTTTCAGGCGTACATCATAACATTTTCTGGTATAAAAAGCAATCGCTGCTAGTCCTTAGGAGGGCTCTACTTTTCATGGCAACATTTAAAGCTGTACTTAAATGCGGAAGTTTAAAATATGTTTTGCAACCAACAAATTAAACGTACAGCCATATGATGAGATGCCAAACTCTAGGATCAGGCTGCCTAACAAGGAAAACAAACTCAATACCAAATACATGTCAGATAGGTGAGAAGAAAACAAAGTAATAGCAACCTATCCAAGGCACGCATATCCACCACGTTGAAGTAGGAGATCTACATTTAAGAGTGGTTTCCTCAGTCTCAGTCAACAAACATGCTTTTGAGATAGAAGCTTACCATGGCAGATAGGTTTCTCATCACCTTTCACACTAGCTGCAAATAATTAATCTTTGATGAAAATATTCAATTCACCAAAATATAAAAGAATGAAACAACCCAACCAATAAAAATTATAATTTGTAGCTTTAGACATGTGTGTGAGAACTCATGGGAGGAATTCACCAGCAAGAACAAGAGAAGTATCAGTTCAATTCACAATGAGGACAAGACCACTTTAATGAGGGGCTGGTAATAGTTATCTCTCAACGCTGGACAGGAGTAAAAATCTGAGGACTCATAAAAAAAAAGATGACAAACGAGACCTAATAAAGCAATCCTGATCAACACCATATCACATGTTTAAAAAACAAAGCCATCATTCATGACCTCCATAATAGAACAGGCCATAAAGGTATTAAACCAAAAGGCCTAATTGAGACCTAATACAGCAGTTGTCCTAGAAGCCCTGCTAGTAGTAGGATTAAGAATTACAAAGAGAAGAGTTAATGTGACATGGGTGCATACAGATAAACTAAATCCATAGAAACTATAAATATTGGACAATGGCAACTCTGTTGGACTGGTGATCATGTACTCACCATCAGATTATGACTATGACATGAGACAAATTTTTGTAGAAAATCTCCTCAACATGACACTACATTATTCGAAAATGTTGATCATAATTTTAAATCTTGGGGGTCCATTTCCAAAATGAATCAGCCATTTTGCAATAATATGATTAACTTGTGGTTGACCCAACCAGTACATTTATATGGAAAACATTCTCTTCTGCTGCACCTTCACCATCTCAAACAGGAACTGGATTGAAAGAAATCTGTGTTGAAAGGGCCTGAAAGACTCACTTCTTGGTCATAAATAACAGTAGCCGCTGGAATCTGGGCAAAGTGGTGAGGTGGGTGAGAGGAGAACCAGGGATGGACAACAAAATAAAAAGATATAAATAAATAACTTCCCTGCATCCACGCTCCGATCTGGCTCCGACTCTCCCATCTGGCTCTGTGCACTGCAGGCACAGGCTCCCAGAATACCCTGCTGCCAGTCCTGACGCTACATGAAAGCAGCATCAGGATTGTCCAAAGCGCCATGGATTTGCACTCCTAGGTAGACTGAGAGCCTGTGCCTGCTCTCTCCAACCCAGCAACGCAGCTGGCGTAGGAGAGAGCTTCAGTGCGCATGAAGGTTTGGCAGTTCTGCGACGGCCAGCCAAACCGTCATGCGCACTGATTACAGTGCAAAACACTCCTCCACCAGCCTGTCATCTCTGGCCCGCCCCTAAGCCTCAGCTTGGACAACCAAAATAAAACGGTAATAAACAAGTGTTTATTATCGATTTCTCTGTTTTTTACCTACTGGCAGGAGGTTTGACACTCCGCCGCAGTTGAATAATGCCCTTCCTCTTACCTATCCTCCATTTATTTAGAAGTCAAGTACTTACCAAGAAATCACCAACAAACATATCAATAGTACAAAGCAGTGCTTGTTTACACTTAAGGGGCAATTAGGACTCACTGTTACTTCACGGGAAAGCATCACAGATATAGTTCCAGTGCTTTTGTTCCAAATTTATAGAATGGTATTCACACGCATTTGGTGCATATCATTATGCTTGGTGTTGTGGTAGGTGTGGGCAATTATCACCAGGTAGGAGCTGAAGATACTTACCCCATCAAACACAGAAAGAAGCACTATTTCTACTCAATTTCTAAAGCTCTGTTGCTAAAAGAGGTGCAACTTGCTTTTGTTTCCACTTTAGCACTACTGCATGGAACTTCTCCCCTTCCATTCCACACTGCTCCAGGAATACTCGAGATTTCTTCACCCAAAATACATCACTTTTATTTTACTAGTAATCACCAAGCAGAACACAGCTTCCCTCTCATACAACAAATAATACACCGATATCATGGAACTGAAACTAGCTTTGGGTCAGTCATTACCACTCTGATGCAGAATGATCCATATGCAATAATCTTACATGCATATTTAATTAATAATCGTCCAATATAAATTATCAAGTGGGTAATGTGAAATACAATGCTGGGACGCCAGAAACAAGAGCAATTGCCTTCTGCATAATGTCATTCAAATAGTACAAATGACTTGAAAATGGCTGTGTGTTTTTCAGAGCAACTTAGGTACATTAATCATGACTCTCTCTCAGCCAAACACGCAAAAAACAAGCATTTGCAATGCAATAGGTCTTGCATTTGGGAGAGTTAGAGATATTGGCATTGTAAAGGGTAATGTATTTTATCTATGTGTTTGCCTTTAGGACTTCATAAGTGTTTAGCCATGCAGCACATTATCCATAACTTCTGCACAAACCCATAGATCGGGAGGTGCACTGCATGTACTTGCTTAACATACTGGAGCAGTGTATGAAGATGTCTCTTTAAAGAAGCTGCAATGGCACCAATTCACTGATAGATGTCCCTTCTGAAAGCTGCAAGGGAGACCCTTCCCTGCTAGGTGTCCTTTCTGTTCCCTAGATGAAGTGTTAAGTGGAACACAGCAGCCGCAAAACTTTAATATATTTCATCTTCAGATGATGAAAATCGAAAATATGCATTTAAAGTGGAATAAATGTGACGCCATTGGCGCTCATCAACACCATCAGTAGCATTTGTTATGTTTCATTTCTGTTAGGGTGCTTCTGTACGGAGGCTACGCATGGAAACAACCTTGGGGTTGGAAATCACTCCGTGGTCTGGTTGAATTATATAAATAATATATAAAAAGATTTTTTTTAGCATTATAAACACAGCCACAGTCCTACTGAACAGAAGCCGCGTTGTTGCCATGTTAAAGTAGTGTTTCTAATAGTCTGTGCCCCATAGAGAGCTGGCAGTGCTATGGATGGGTAGAAGAAACTGAGACTGAGTGCAGCACAAACGGATGAGTGTCAGACACCGCTTCCTCGTCTGCCCCAGATCTCAAACTGGTGAGATCTACTGGTGATTGGTGTGCTCATAGCTCCATCTGGACCCTAACCAATCATAATCAGACGGGTAGCTGGAAAACACACACCCTACGCAGTTGGATGAACATCATTGGACGACTTAAGCCTCAGACACAATAGAAAGGCTACGAAGGGGTGTACTATAGCGAAACAAAAATTGAAGTATGACTTCCAACTCCACTGGCGGTATTGAAATGTACTATTATTTGATAAAACTGAATAATTTTTACTAAAAAGATAATATAGTGAAGGAGCAGCAAAGGCCCAAGCAAGCGCAGCTGGCATATTCAATATAAGAATAGAAAATACTGAATGGCGACGAACAGGAAACCATTAAAAAAAAACTTGTAAGATGAACACACATGGCACTGAACACACGAGCAAGGCGCTCATGTGCGTAGGCGTCCCAGTTGCTGCTGTTATCTCAGGAATCCAGGTGTCTGTGCGCTGAGTGCTGGTAAGAAAAAAAACAAAGTAGTCCCCAGAGCAACACATAAAGACTGACAGTGTAAGTAGACGGTACTTGGCTGGTGCTTGTGGCAGGAAAGCGGAAACACAAAGGAGGGAAAAGAGAAAGGATTGCCCAGTAGCAAGCAAGGATTTCTGAAGGACACTGGCACAGACAAATAAAAAGCAGCGCGGAGCAATGGGCAGAGTTTAACTCCACAAAGCAAACCATTTACAACAGGTCGCTAAGCGACAAAGCAACCGCTGTCGAAGCTTGATCTAAAAAATCTGCCTTTTGTGTGAATGCCATTGAGTGTCCTAACACTGAAAGCTTTACAACCAATCGTACGAGTTACTTACCTTCGGTAACGATGTATCTGGTAGAGACATAGTCTAGCCACAAATTCCTTAACTTAGAATACCCCTCAGGCGTCAGACTGTATCCGGTAAACTTTCCGCAGCAGCACCTCTGCGAGTCGGGTGGCGGTGCCGCATGGCTCCACCCTGACGTCGTCCACGGACGTGACGTCAGCGGAGCCATATATGCCCATCCCGGCGCGCTGACGTCAGTTTTCGTCGGAGAAACTTTTCCGCGTTAGAGCGTGGAGCCATCACCAAAAATGGGAACAGTGTGCCAAAATGAGGAAGAAATGGACAGGTGAGACAGAGCAGAGCTCTGAAAAGCCACCCTGCACAAGCGAAGGTACATTCCACGTTAAAGGAAGAGAAGGCTGTGGAAAACAGCCTGGAAGAGAATAGAAGTCCGCATCCAGAATGGAAAACGTGACGGTGAACAACTGTGGAACAGAAGAGTAATGAAAGTTCACCATAAGATGTCACCAGAAAGAGACATCGGAACCTAAATGAAAGACCCATAAATGTACAGAGCCAATAGATCTGAAGTAAAAGGGCGCAGGGGTGGCAAAAACCCCAAGGCAATGGAGAAGGGGAATGAGGGACGGTGGGAAAAACCCAGAAATTGATTCCACACCGTATAATCCAGGTCGATGGCTTGGAGGAACACACGAAGTATTAACACACAGCCCACTCTTGAGAAGGGGTGCAGTCTGTGTTAGAGCGAAGAGAGTATTACACTCTGCAAATGGGCAAGCCACCATAAGGGAGGCAAGAATAGAAAGCTCCAACCTGAAAAGGTCCTCGCAGAGCGGGGAGGACGGGCGGGTGGGCGTTCAGGAATCTACGGCTAGACTATGTCTCTACCAGATACATCGTTACCGAAGGTAAGTAACTCGTACATCTGATAGAGATGTCTAGCCGCAGATTCCTTAACTTATAATAGATACCAAAGCCATACCCACAGAGGAGGCGGGTCTGCGACTGAATCCCATGAAGTTCTAGAAAGAACTTAGTGGTCCATAAGGTGACTTAACACCATAATGAGGACAGAGCATAGGTAACCACCACGCTCTAAAGGGAGCGGAAGCAGTGGGAGGCAAAGGCAATAGAGTCTGTCACGAACAGCAGGAAAGAACCCATGTATGGAAAGAAGCCCAGAGCCAGAATGGCCGTTATGAAGTGAACGTTAATGACTTGAAAGAGGGAGATGAACCCACCCAGAGTGGGAATGATCCCTAGGATCTGAAGTGGCGACAGAAGCCTAAATAAGTACCGGTCGACCAAGAAAACAGTGGGAAAGAACACTGAGGAACCTGTACCCGCAAAGGCACGTGGGACAGCAGAGGCAATAGGTTGTCCCTTACCCAGAAAGCGCCAGCATGGAGAAGAAACCATATCCCATATATGGCGAGTTTTGTAGAAGGAAGCAATGGCAGCCAAGTCGTGAGATATGGCAGCCAGTAGGACAGAGACCTCGCATACCGGCCTAATACGCACAACAGCGAAAAGGAGCTCTGTGGAAACTGGCACCAGTAAGATAGGAGTGACATAAGTGGCGAAATGCCAATTTATGACGCAAGATGCCGGTAGCACGAAAGTAGAAGACACGCCAGGACCAGGCGATGGTGCTATAATATGTGAAGGCAGATTACCAGCCATGGGGCGTTACCAACCAGAGCGAAGACAGGAAGGAACCCAAGCAAGTTGTGTGGACTCCGGAGCCATACGAAGGATGCAAGGACTTCGTGTAGGGCAGCAGAGCAGCCCAGAGGCACCCAACTGCAAGAAGGTAGCGGCCCAAAAAGGGCACCAGGCAGCTGGACATCTTAAGAACTGGCAGAATAAGTAGACCGGGGCCGGACCCATGGACACCGTATGAAGGAGAGAGCCTGCACAAACCTGTCGGGTAAGAGCACCGATGGGAGCCAGAGCAGGAGGGAAAATGTTAAAACAATGAAAACGTGACCCAACAAGAGTCCCCAGCAAGACAGAGTGGGAGAAAAAACGAGGCACTACCCTGGCAAAAGTGAAGCCAGACGTAAAGGTCCCCGAATGGAAGGAGAGAACATCCAAGGAAAGGACACCCCTTGGAGAGTTCACAGCTTGAACCCAAGCAAAATTTGGAAATCCCCATATGGAAACAGCAAGGATTAAGGGCAGTGCTATGGGATAAGCGGCCACCAAAAGCAGGGATTAAGGACACTGCTATAGGATAAGCAGCCACCACATATGACAGACAACCTTTGCTAAACCAGTAGCTTGGAGGACCAACCAGAAGGTGCAGGTGCACCAATAAGGAACAACAATAAGCAAGCCGCATAGCAGCAATAAGAAACAGGCCACATAGCGGCAAACAGGGTGCCGTGTGCAAAATAACCGCCACAACCAGGCGTGCGAGATAGACACTCCATGGACTTCGAGCAGGACCTCTGCTCAAAGACTCCATAGAGGCGTACCAAGACAACGGCAGAACCGAATGCCAGCAAATACCCCACATTGGGTAAGGCAAACCCGTATGGGTGTCCTCTTGGACTAGGCACACAGTCAGAGGACTGAAAAGAAACTGAGAAATGGTTAACCAGCCATGAACAGTAACCAGTCCTGAAACCCAACCCGTGCATCAGGGCGGGGCCCGGAAAATAACACAGAGAATACGGCAACAAGAGTTATCGCAGGCCGGACAAAAGACGGGAGACCACCGAATCTGCTTGGCGGTCAAAAAGATCTACTCCATTGAATGGAAGATCTCTGAGTGCATCCCGAATACGGTCAGGGAAGCGACTGTCGCGCAGCCAAGCATGGCGACGTAAAGCCACAGCGCAAGCTAGGGACCCGTCTCCCATAGAGCTGTATTTACAGCCTGGAGGCCTGCGCTAGCAGAGGCGAAAAGCTTGCGACCACAATCATCCAGACACCGAGACTCTCTCGTGGAAGGAAACAATGGTAAAAAGGGTGAAGATTGCAAATCAAAAGCTGCCCGAACAACTAGGCCCTGAGCAGGTGGGTAAAGAGACAGAAAAAGAGGATCACCTGGTGCCGGGAGGTGCCTACGGGCTATAGCCCGATCAACCGGGTCACCCGAAGAGGGTCTGGACCAAATGCCATGCAGGGTGTCATATAGTGAGTCCCCAAAGGGCAGCAAAGTTTTTTCTTCAATAGGCTCCAAATGGAGCAGATCCAATAAAGGATCAGAAAGTAGAGGCACCATAGGAGGCTGTAGGCCAAGCACAGCAGCCTCATGAATAGCTCGCGCGAAGGCAGCACTAGACTCAGTTGCCATCCGAGTAGGTGATAACAAATGGTCAGTAGGAGACGGTTGAAGGCTAAGTCTACCACTGGACATGAGGAGTGGCGAAGGCGGAGACTGATCCGAAGGCCAGGCCACACAAGGAACTTGCACCCTGGCCCCTTGATCAGGGGAGTCCAGGGAAGCCCCAGGATCCACAGGAGGAGGCATAAATGGCATAAAATGGGAACCCCGGCATCAACGGACACCGCGGGGAAAACCTTCTGCCACACGAGGAGTCGGGGAGATCAACCACCAAGGGAAGCCGGCTCAACGCCAGAACCGACGTCGATCGGCGCCGTAGTGGAGTCGACAACCTCCCTGGAGAGAACACAAGGCACCGGCGCAGAGCCTGTAGTAGTACCTGGCGCCGAGGCCCACGCTGCCGCAGTCGCCAAAGCCGAGGCCGGCGTTGCCTCCGACATCGGCACAGGGATCCCTACAGGGAGCTATGCATTGAATGACGGGGAGGGCCGTGCTGTGGCCCCTAGCTTGTCGGAGTTGCGTCAGCTCCGGAATCTGAGTCGACGCACACAGCCAGTGCCGGGGAAATGTCTGCAGACGACGACCCGGCAACAGTGCCTGCTACCTCTGTGGGGCCCGAAGACGCACCAGGGAGAGAGGGCAACTGAAAACAAGCATGGAGGGCCTTAGAATAAGCCTCTATTTGGGCACATGTTGCCCCAACACCCGGAAAGGTTGGATACGGAGGATGCCGTATGCCTTTGCCCGGCTCATTGTGAGAGGAATTAGCGGCAGTGGCACGGGCAGTGGAAGAAGATCTCTGTAAGCGACGCCTGTGCTTACGGGTACCTGTTGTCACACGGCGGTCGTGGGAACGACCTTGGGAACGAGCCCGATCCCGAGAAGAAGAGCAGCGATGGGAGGGGGCTTGACCGGACATCCGTGCGGCCAGCAATTTCATGCACCGCTCCCTCAAGGACTTTGGCTTCATTTGTTGACATGCGTCACAGTCCTTGGAGTCGTGGTGCACACCGAGGCACAACATACATATGAGGTGCGGGTCAGTGCCAGATATCTGACGCGCACAGGCTCACAAGCCTTAAAGCCAGAAGTCACTTGCACACTGTCCCCCCCCCTCCCCCCCCCCGACACAATGGTGTCGAGAAGGCCCAAAAAACAGATAAGGAGAAAAACTGACGTCAGTGCACCGGGAGGGACATATATGGCTCCGTTGACGTCACGTCCGTGGACAACGTCAGGGTGGAGCCATCTGGTGCCGCCCCCGACGCGCAGAGGTGCTGCTGTGGAAAGATTTCCGGATCCAGTCTGACGCCTGGGGGTTCTAAGTTAAGGAATCTGCGGCTAGACGTCTCTATCAGATATCTGAAAACAACAACTATGCCCAGCATTTGTAAGGGACATCTGTCCCTTATCATGGTTCTTAACTTGCCTTATACATGCTACTCAGACTAGTTAGTGGACACTGCATTGTATCCCGTATTTATTGGTAAGTGTGTATGTTGTCTTTTTAGAGCCAAGATATATTATGCACTATACATTGAGGACATTTAGGCCCTCATTGTGAGTGGGTGCGTAACTGGTGTGATATTTATCACCCCTGATAAAACACAACTGATCTGACTTGGAATTTATTGCGTGTAAAAAAAAAAGCCAGTTAGGAGTTTTTCCCCAAGAATGGAGAACAGCAAGCGGATTTTGGTTCTTAGCTCACCAAAATCTGCAATATCCAGTATTCATTGGCGAATGGCATCAGGGGCAGTGCAATGCAATGCAATGCACATCCTTGTCGTGTTAAGCAGAGACCCAGCCAGCACGCTTATCTGATCTGCATTTGACATGGGGAGGAAGTCCGAATTCAGAAAGGTGAACCTAGTGGCACAGACACCCCTGGGCGCCAGCTGGCTTCAATTGCCCATAAACCTGCTTGTGTGCTTAGACCAGGCTTCAGTATCCCCAATCTACTGATATATATTAAAGAAACGAATATCTTTTGTTTGTTAATTGCTATTAATGCAGCTAGTGCGGACTGATTCACAAACCCTGTGATGTTTGCTGTACAAGAGAAGGTGATTTCAGTAGGCACAGCCGGGAAAATCTGCACGGAGGAGCACGGGGTTCCGCACAGTGGACAATTGTGATCATGTGATTTACTCCCTCCTAGGTTGCTGTGTCCCTTTTCATTTCTTTCCCTCATCCTGCTTTGAGGTGCTTTCCCAATCTGTTTTGCATTGCTCTCATCTCTTGCTTTTGGGCTGGAGAAGGTGGTGTAGTTGGGATGGAATTGTTTTTCTTCTGTACCCCCAAACGTATTCGGCAGTCTCTGTGTGTCTGTCCTACCATTTCACCCTCCACCAAAACCATGCTTGGTAAACACATCTGAATGAATAAATTAATGAAAGATACTTGTCAATCACACAGGTACAGGTGGTATGCTATTGCTGGAAAAGCTAGTCATGTTATGTTATCAGTTAAATGGGCAATTTGTCAATATTTGATGGAAAGGGATATGCTTAGATTCCTGAAGGAGAGAAAGTGGTAAGGAGTTCCAGTATATGGAGGACAGATAAAGCGTGCCCCATTATCTGGAATGAGCCCTCATGGGATCCTCTGTGCTCACCCTAAGACAGCAACACAGCTTGGTGATGCCAAGATTTCCAGGCTAGCCAACAGAACCCCTCAGCATCCCACAAAAGTAGATGGATGCTGGCACTTGCAGAGGTTCTCAGGTTTGGGACGGGATGTGGCCTGGGGAAAAGTTGTACACAATGGAGCCAAGAAGCCCGAGCTATAATCCCGGCTTCCCACATATACCCAATCAGTGATGATCCAGGACATTAACGTCTTCCCTTTAAACTCCTATTCTGTAGCTAGCAAGAAGTTCCATGTGCTTAGAAACAGTCTAACCACCAGTATTTTTGTGCTAACGTAAATAAATAACAGGACATTTCCTATCAGTTGGCCACACTGTTCTCTTTCTTAACATTTCTGCGTATGTGCAAGCATACACTTGTAATGAGTGTGTTAACAAATGGGCAAGCTTATCACCTAAATGCTAGCCAATAACCAGTGACGAGATTCCCGCCCACGGTTAATAATTCATTCTAATGCTTTATTTTTGTTGCATGTTAAAAGGACAGCTCCATATCTCCAGAGTTGTACTAAAGGGCATCAGTAAATTATACAGCTTGCAAACATCATGCCTATGCAAATGTACAGCTTCATTTGCATGTTCTACAGCTACAACGATAATCAACAAGGGTGCCAGGAAAGTAGGGACAGAAATGCTGAGACAGGGAAGTGGGGGGAGGTGAGAGAAGGAGCTGGAAGCAGCAGGGAAAAAACATGGCCCCGTAAAGCGGTAAACTCAAGTATCCATGAATTTAAGTAATGATTCTCAGATGGCCCCTCGTGAAGTTTATCAACATTTGCCTTCAGAGAAACCTATAACTCTCAAATAAGACAATATCGAAATGATTGAAAGCTATGGTGCTCCAGAGGCATGTTCAAAGTTAGTAATACTCTGTAAAAAGCCAATGTGAAGAAATATGACTGGAAATTTGCTTGAGGCAGAGACTTCAAATACATGGTATAATGAGAGAAAGAGCAGAGAAATTGATTCACAGACACCCCCATGATGCCCACCATAATCCTCATTTCTCAGCTGTCTGGAATCTACCTAGAAGTAGTACTAGGCAGCCACAGGTGCGACAGTACATAGAGGAAGCCGAGCAGTGCCATATTTTGGTTTATATGGCACTTTTCAGCTCTGTACCATCCAGGGAACACAGCACAGCAAAATTCCTTACACCTTCTTGGAATAAATTGTGTGTTCAGAATAAGAAAGGCATTTTAAGATAAATTATGCTAATTCAGTAATGACTCAATTCTTCCATGTGTTGCTCAAAATTAAATTTCCCAAACTCTGTGTGATTGAATGGCTGCTTACCGGCGCTACACTGTTCCAGCAAGGACACACCATCCACAGTCTGCATTTACTCCCACCCACTTCCAATTCTCAAGCTCCAACTGCCAACCCTCGCTTAAACACATTATCTCCTGCTGCAGAGGGCTTGGATTACAAGCGCCACTCGCTTACCTATGCAGCTGGGCTGAGTGCCACTCCATGTCCCGTCAAACTGGCAGAATCTCCTCGAAGACCCCACCAGCACCATCGGAGGGGAACAGGAGAAGAAGACAGAGGACCTGTAGCTAAAACCTCGGTCTTCCCGGCGGCCATGAGCAGGGATTCCAGGATCACCACAGAACACAGCTGGCGAAGGCAAAAGAGGAGAATGGATCACACTTCAAGCAACCTCAGGGGAAGTGAGATACACCATGCCAATATGAAAAGCTTTTTTCCTGAGCCAGGGCTGCAGGCACTACCATGAAAACACTCCATTGACCTTCGGAAGGTTGGCAGCATGGCAGCTGACTGATGATCTAAACGTCATCGCATTGAGGACCATTGATGTAGAGTAACTTCATTTTCCACTGCAGTCTAAAATTCCATACTCAGCTAAAACTGGGAGAAGTAGGCAGCATATTTACTCGCCCTTGAGAGTGCTGTCTAAATACGCTACTCGTGTTATTGCTTTTTCTTTAGAAAACTACATCACCAGTTCATACATGTGTGGGTGCAGTTTTCGCTGGTTCGTATCTTTGACATCAAAGTGCCAAACCAGGAACTTGAAGTAAAATAACTAAAACAGCAAGATTTTGTGGTTTTTTATACACAAGGTTGAGTAATTAAAAAAAAAAGACCACATTAGTAATGTCTCATAATCATGCATGCCCCATAATTAACTAATAATGAACTAAAACAAAAAACTATACACACGAAATATGATTAGACTAAAAATAGGCATATTACGGTTCTCAATTAGCTTTTGCTGTGCATTCACATCAAGCATATTATCATTGTGTATATGACACTATATCAAAGACAATAATACAAAATATATTGCATACACAGTACTGACTATCTCATATCATCAAGGTATTATTAAATGTAGTCAATTTGAACACTGGAATGTTGAGAGCTCCATTGAAGACAATGGATTGGTTCAGGGTCAATAATCGCTGGTTTGAACCTTCTGCTCCAACATTGTAAAGCTTTCTGTTTATCCCATTTAGTGTAGAACGTGCTACCCTAAGTAGGCTTGTGACTCTGGCCTATTACTCGGGTCCAGGACTTTTGACAACTTGTGTAGTTCTCAGCAGCGTGCTATGCTGCTGGAGTGGAGATTCACTATTCATAATTCCATTTATAGTTACCTTGACAATGTGGTGGAAGTCGATATTGTGACTGTAATATCCGTATAGGTCGATATTTTTACCACCCCATTAAGACCTTCCACCTTAGCCTCATCCTAAACTGAGACTCTTTCTAAAGCCCCTTTGCAAACCCAACTTCCTCCACCAGAAAATGAGGACTAGTTCCAGGCCAAGTGTACTCACGGAAGCACTGTGGGATGTCTCCCACCCAGGTCCCATTGCCTTCACAGGTAAGGACAGCAGGTAAGGACAGCTGGTATCCGTCATAGCAGGCGTAGCTCAGGCTTGATCCCCAGATGAATTCGGAACCCACCACTTTTCCGTTGGGTACTGTCGGGGGTGGCTTGCAGGTAATAACTGATCGGGGAAGAGAACACTTCAATAAATTCAGGTATCATTTATGCTTGTGCGCAGAAACAAGATCATTTCTTCCAACAGAGCAACACAGAATAAACGATAGGAGAAAGAAGCAGGGAGATTAGTGGGTGAAACTAGGAAAGTCATGGGAGAATACTCCTTTCATCATTGCCTCGGAGAAGGGTGGTCTCTAGAAAGGAATATTGTGTCCTTGCAGCACCTTCCAGATATTGAGACTAGAACCAGCTCCCTCTGTGTGGAAGAGCTCTCCTCGGGGAGGGTGCGTGCAGCCCTTGTTCCTATAGATTATATACTATATGTGTGCTTATTGCTATTGTACAAACAGCAGTGCTTGCAAAACCCACACATCACCTTTCCTTTGACTTATGGGTTACAACCAGAAGGAAGCCTAGGCCATGATTTATTTATAACTAGCCGATTAGTCCTTAAAATACGATACACTTAAACAACCGAAAAGTCAAAACACTCCGTCCACCGTCATAGTTACCAAGTGTTTCACAGTCATTCTACCCTGGACCGGTGGACACAACCTGTTTTCCCTGTACAGTCAACTGTCCATTGTCAGCTGAACATGTCATACAGTTAAATATGCTTCTAAAAATGTGTCACAAGGATCTCATCTACTGATATAAATAAAGATTTGGCTCCATAAATGTAATGCAACCAACTAAATGCGTTAATACCGCAAACAACTTACTGCTTTCAAAAAACATATTCATTTTGGAAAAAATATTTTTATTTCATCTAAACCAAACAAATAAAGGTATACATTTCGGGTTTACAAAGCACTCTTCCTTCAGGCCACTCGTCTATCGTCTCTCACAAAAACCTCTGTGAGGCGACGTAGGGCCATTATACACAAAGGCACCCCCTTCCTTGTCCCCTTCTTTGTAGGGTGCACTCAGACTGAATGCTCGCTCTAAAGAGATATTTTTCCTGACCTCGGAAGGATGAAAGACTGTGCTGGCAGGATTTGAAGCTGGTCCTAAGGCTGCACATACATCTCTTCAGTAGGTACACCAACCACAGAAATCTCTCACCTGGACATAGTGACCTTTATCTTGGACTTTGCTTATGTGTCCTTTACTGCTGTGTCACGTCAAAATATCCCTTGTAGAAGCAGTCAATATACCTGTGATTTATATATGTGATACACACAACTATTCCCCATTTACACTGTTAGTAGAACTTCCATTTATAAAGCTGGTTAATCCATCTGGTCCTTACCTATGTGGTGAGTTCAATTCCAGTCCTTTGTACAGGGCGCATGTGAGGACAACAGTCCCTGTACTGTTCGACCAGCACTAAGTCCTTTCTTCTTTTTGCCTGCTTCTGTGTATTAGTACATCTTTACCAAGGTGAATTCTTATGTGCTTTTATTCCTCACTATCAGACTCTGCTAGTCAAGTACCTACCACCCATCGTCAATGAGGATGTCCGCTCCGCACAAGAGTATCACGAGACTGGTGGCTGGAGGTCCCTGTGGCAATGGTAGTTTATGGAATGTGTCATATTACCTGTACCACTAGAAGAAATCACTATTGACTGCTCAGTGACACCCATCCATTCACAAATAACTGGGGTCATTTACTCCACCATGTGCATGATATATATGTGTATATGCTTGTGAGTAGTGTGGGTGTGGCCCTGCATGAGTGCCTGGTGCATGTGTGAAACAAATGGTGATTTCACACACAATGCTTGGCGCCTGCTAATGTGATTCTTTTCAGTCAGAAGTTTCTGGTAGATTTTACAGGAGACCTCTTTTGCTGTTTACATGATGTCTTGCTTGGGATGTAGCATACACATCCATTCAGTGCTGATGGATCCTTCCATTCTCCCGTCCGGTACAAAGATCAGGAACGCCACCACAAATCTCACCTTCTGCTCAAATTGACCCACTGCACCAAATTCAAAAGGACCATCTCTCCTCATATTGAATGTCTTCCAACCAGCACCATCCAAAGTGGATAAGTACTGTGGCTTTAGAGTTAGCACACTAACAGTCTGGACTAGGGTATAGGACCCTACAGGCCAGAGGTGCGAGGATGCGTGCCAAGAAGGGACCTCTATTGCTGGGCCCCGCTTGGTGGTGACTAGGCTCAAGACCTGCAGAGGGTCTGCACCTGTAGTGACTTGTCCCATCTGGAAAGTTTATTAAGAGGGAAGAAATGGCTCTTGTACATCAAAGGCACTAGGGCAATTGCCATTTGAACCCTACTCTATTGAAAGTGACTTGAGAGAGCATGTGAATCACTAAACGGTGTGGTCCAGATAAAGTGAACAGGACCTACGACGAAGATCCCAAGCTAGTTGTAGATCCCTGAATTGATGATTTAATCTGGTGGGCATGCTCAGCTGCCTTTACCTTAACTGTGCTTCAAAACATTTATTTGCCTAGCACACTGCGAGCCGAGGGCCTGTGACTCTCTTTGTGTTGGGAGTGTTTTCCACCAAAACCATAGTATTGACATTAAGGGTAGTACCTTGCCTGGGGTCCCTAAGCTGACTGTTGTCGACTTTATGAGAACTCAAGTCGGCTGTGCTTCCAAAAACCTTTTAATTTAATCCCTTGGTTCATCTTTCATGTCCAGATTCAAACACAATTGGAATCCAGTGCTTATTATAATCTTCCGTTCTTGAGATAAAGACATCTGAAGATTTGGTGCTAGTCTAACTCTACACATAATATCCCACTAGCTCTGTCTGTCCACGGTCATGTGGGAAGCATACAGGCAAGAAAAGGTTTGACTGGGACCTCCTCCGCCGTACTCTAGCAGGGGTCTTACCTTTGCAGACAGGCTTGCTGCCGTTCCAGGTCCGGTGCTTGGTGCAGCTCAGGGAGGTGGACCTGTCCGGCTCCATGCTGTATCCAGGCATACACTGGAAGGTGACAGTGCTATTGTAAGTGAAGTCGCTGCCAAGGCGAATGCCATTTGCTGGAACACCAGGGTCTCCACAGTTAATCACTGAAATACAAGAAGGAGAGAGCACAGCTTTGACAATCATTTGCAAGTGTACCATTAAGACAACCTATTACCCGTCGCTCTTCCTTATGGCTACCTACAAGAACGGCAGTATCATCAGATGCAGTCACATCGGGGGCTGGTGTAGTTCTCCATACACATCAGGAGGTGGAGTAGCTTAGCCTTGGAGTAATGTTGTGTGCTCTATTCAAAGATGGCTGCAATGGTTATCTCCTGTGAGTGATATGGTGTGCTCCTACAGATGAGGGCTGGATGAATTTAGTTTCTCAGAGGTAAGACAAGATTAGTGGTCTCCCCTATATGATGTTGTATTCTACTACAGATGACATTTTCCTGGCTGTCCCCTATAACGATAGTAGCAACCTGCTTTTTAGGGAGAGCTGGTTGCACAAGGTGCCTTTGAGTGTTGTGGCGCTCGCCTACTGGTAAGGGGTGGTGTGATTCGCTTATCACTCTACAGTAAGAAAGGATCCGTTGTCTTCTCTGTGTGATGTGGTATTCTCAAAAAGATGAAGGCTTCTGTGGCTGTCTCCAATATCAGTAGTATAATCTTCCTATAGGGGTAAGAGTTGAATGTGAGTATTATAGCCTTGTCTTACAAATAGGACATGGAGTAGTTGTCTTCTACAATGGGATTAAGGGTGTCTTGCTGGAGAGAGCCGTAGAAATTGTTGTTTTAGAGTTTATGGTTTATGCCAACAGAAGAGGGATGGAGTCATTGTCCCCTCTGTTTTATGTAGTGTTCTACTACCGGAAAGAGGTTCAATAGCTTTCTTTTTTTAACTGAAAACACCGCTTTTTACAGGTGAGGCCTGGTGCATTTAGCTCAACTTGGTTATCTAGAAACCTCCTAGTATAGAAGTTGTCCCAATTGTCCTACTGAAGCAATTGATTGTTCTTCCACCTGCACGGACTTCTCCAGTTGTCTCCTTTAATGATTTCACATTATTCTCCTCCGCAAGAAGTCTCAATATCATATTGCAGTTGAGGGCCCCTTTTGTGGTCAGCAACATATTTTTCTTTCACTGGACAATAAGTGGTAACTCTTTTATCAAGTATGATTCCAGTCTACCATGAACAGCACGTGTCAGACCACTATCGGTCATCAGGGCCGGACTGGTCTTTCTGCCAATCTAGCATTTTCCAGTAGGCTGCAGGCTAGGTGGCTGCTTTGACAGAAAAATAGATTTCCATGGCCCAGCCATGCCCTCATGGCCACATCCTACGTCCTCAACAGAATGATTAAACTGGAAGCCACCAGTTGGGCAGCACAACTGATGAATTGGCCTGGCAGTTCCTCAGGGTCACCTGCATTATTGATATACCTTGCAATATTGAATAGACACATTGCTAAGCAGGGACAGAGCAAGATTCAAGAGTGTGATCTACCTTTTTCCCCAAAGCAAAGGCACTATTTATCTCTGCATCCTTAAATTTCACCTGCTTCCCATTCCCTCAGTTTGCGCTCACCTGTGCACTCTGGTGGGTTCCCTGTCCATGTGCCGTTGACTGTGCAGTGCCTGCTCAGGAGGCCTGTGGAGTAGTATCCTTCCCGACATTCATACGTGATTGAACTTGCAAACACCAGACCGTCATTGAACACAATGCGCGCATTGCTTGGAGTACCGGGGTTCCCACAAGATACAACTGCAATGACAAAATGTCGACATTAGCATTTCTAGCATTCATATTTCAAAGCCATGGTCTTCCTTGTGGCTTAGCAGGGTAGAGAGAGACACGTGAAAAAGACTGAGGTTCCAATATGCATACTCTATCTGCCCCTGATGACACTTGCAGCCCGGCTTGTTCCAACTCATGAAAGCTTGCGTGATCGAAAGCCCACAGTTACTGCCGACTTCCAAGTTAAAGCATATTTCTAATATGGCTACCCATGCACATATGAGGTCTGCTCGACGTCAGCCAGGGTGCCCAGGACTACACGGCATGCGTGGGCTGGAGTGTTATGCACACAAGCATGTTCGAGACAAGATAAAAACACAGGTCCTGAAGGGTACGGTCCAAGGATAATATTATCTGAAACACAACATCTGGTTCCCTGGAGTTTCAGGAAGCTCTACAAGCATCGAAATTATTCATCAAGTACATGGTCAGGAGCTGCCTGCCCAGAGCTGGGAGAGAGCCTTCTATGTGAAAGAAAGGAAACAGAGCTCTCTCTACAAAGGACCCCATGGAGTATGATTTCTCAAGGGAGACCCTACTAAAAATGGGGTATTGGCTTTCGTGCACATTGATTCAAATACTATGTGAGTTTGTTGTTTTTTAATTTGCAAAGTTTATTCTGCATCCGCGGCTTGAATCTGGTGAGGTGTGCATTCTCTAATGGAGCTGCTTGGTATCAGGAATGTCAGAAGCTCTTGTGGGGCTAATGTGAGAAGGTCGAGCTATGTATCCATTCCAAGTACCATAACATTAAGGGTTGCAGTTAAGGACTGTTAAAAGGTTTTGGTGAGGTGCAAAGACAGTCTCCCATTTCTGGATAGAGAGAGGGCCGCGGGACTGATTTCATGTTTAGCTGCAGACATGTAAAAGAGATTTCTTCCCCAGTTATTAAAGTATGTTGCAGGCCAGAAAAAGAGGGGTGCGAGGTCTATTGAGAGAGCTGTGTGTCGAGGTAATGGGAGTGCTGCGTGCTGAGGTTCATTGGTGGAGTTCTATGAAGGTGTTAACATACACATACCCAGTAGCTGTAGGTCAAACGTGAGTTTAATTGGCACAGCTGTGTCTGGAGATCCCTGGGTGGCGCTAAAAGCCAGATGTGGCGTTCATCGGCAGCGCTAGGTATGGAAGTGACAGAACTAAGAGAATGGGTAGGGCTGTAGGTCTGGCTGAGGTCCACTGTAAGAGCCACAGGTCACACATAATGTCAGACCGTGCCTTCTCTATTTGTATATCCCTAAAATTGTAAACTGCTTTTGGGCAACCAAGTTCTATGCAGGTGTTTCCATACTTCCATTTTCATTTTTAGGTCGAGCCTGGGCGGTGCATGGCCTGCTCTGCGAGGCATGTTGTATTAGAGTATGCACTTGAAGCTCTGCCCACTCTCTGCCCATATTTTTCATTGGCTTGTGTCTTTGTCCTTTGTAAATGCTGGCTTCTGATTCGGTATTTGGCTTGTTAGTCCCTCCTTAGTACCACCTTGTCTTCATTTGTAACCTATTGCTTTACAAATATTTTTTTGTGGGTTGTTTCCAAGTGCCCCATGCCGCAATTGTACTTAATAGAGGCCACGTCCCTTTCTTTAGATGCGGCTTGTCTAAAGAAAGGGGAGTGGCCACTATTAAGTGTAAGCGCTGCATGGGGCGCTTGGAAACAAACAATATTTGCAATTCAATAGGTCTCGCATTTGCGAGAATTTAAGCTATTGACATTTATAGTGCCAATAGCTCAAAGTCTCGTAAATGCGAGACCTATTGATTGCATTGCAAATGCTTGTTGAGATTCGGCACAGGAGGACCTTCATGTGGTAACAGGTTATTAGCAGCCATAGAGTCAAATAAAATGATAGACATGGAGGAGAGAGCACTGGAAGGGACCAATCAGAGAAGTGAGTAAAAACTTATGGAGTGAGTAATACCTTGGCACGAGGGCTGAGAGCCGCTCCACGAGCCATTAGGAGAACAGACCCGCTCGGAGGAGCCGCGCAAGGTGTAGCCAGGCTCGCAGCTGAACCGGACCACGCTGCTCAGGCTGAAGTCCTCCCCCAGACGGATGCCGTGCGAAGGTGTGCCTGGGTCTCCACACACACCCTGGCTCTCTCCTGTCAAGAGAAAGAAAGACAAGAACACTTAGGAGTAACCTTTGAAGGGGTAAGAACATCACATTTATTAGAAGAGCTGTCCTTGAGCAATCAATGCAAGGCAGAACTAGGCGAGGAGCTGTTCACCATTGCTGACTCTGTAAAACAGGCCCAGTGGTGCTCTCCTTCAAATACTGACACTACGCTGTTGCACAAATGGTGAGCACTGAGCCCTTTTAAGCAATATTCATTACCCTCCGGTCATCCTGAAACGACGACATTCACTGAGCGCAAACTCAAATGGTTGCACTCTATCTGTCCCTCACAGCAGCTACATTCACATACTTAATGCTCCCAACGTCACATCAGCCACTGCTGCGTGGATCCATCCTGACGGTGGCGGCTCCTGCACTGGGAACACAGCACTCATAAAACCAAGTTTTGTCCTCTTGTGTCATCTCCAAGATCCCTCTGGGCAATCACTAATAAGATAGGATAATGCATTAAAGAGATGATCAAAAAGCACTGCCAAGGAGTTCTGGCACTGGCCCCATGTGAAGTAAAACTTAATTAGGGCATATAATTTTATTGTTTTAAGAGAAGGCTTTGGGAGTGCTTTCTGGCATTATCTTAATGCACAAGGCAGCGCTTTAAGTGTTATAGAACTGCCTTATGTGCCTTGTGCTGCTTTAATATCTGTTTTTCTTGGTTAATATGTGTCAAGTACAAGCTCATCGTGAGGTGTGTGGGCTTCAAAAACATGAAACTGGATCCACGTCGGCAGTGCAATTTCCCCCACATTTTTTGTGTGAGAGGTGGACATTTCATAGCGGGGTTCAAGCATGAAATACTGGTTACATTTTTATGAAATACTACATTACATGCTCAAAAAATTAGATACATGCAATTGTCAATTTAATAGGTGAACAGCATTCTCATGTAAACTGATTTATGTTTTTTAACGAGCATAGATGTGAATTTTAAAGGGGCATTTATTGTTAGTAGATACACACTAAAGAGAGTTTTGCAGCCATTTTATTAGAGCTGTAGAGGGTCATTAAAATCAAAACAAGATCACTTTAGAATGGCATTTAAAGACTGGGTTCATTCTGTTTGGTCATCAAAAGCCTCTTGACACGTCCAAGGCCTTGGTGTCAACCTATAAGTATCAGTTAGGCAGCTGCCTGCTTCAGATACAGGTCACCCTGTATCTGAAGCAGGCACATAAGAGATCATTGCGTTCATGCACACAGTGAGTTTACCACTGTGCCATCTCATTAAAGCTCTGGCAGACAGGGGAACTGAGTGGTAACTATTTTTTGCCGTTTTATATAGAGAAAAATCGACCCAAAGGTATTAGAGTGATTTACAAGAGCAACAGTTACATTACGCAAGGCGATTATTTTTTTTGTAGGCACGGGAGAGTAAGTGATTTGCCCAGAATCACAGGAAGTTCATCGACGCTGAGACTCGAGGCCGGTTGCCCATTTCCAAAGTCGGCAGCTCTGGCAATACACCACGTCTTGATCTGACCTGCAGGGTAGAACCTTGAAAAGAACAAGGTCTACACTCACAAACTGTATTTTTCTTTGGATTACATCTTTCCATGGCGCTGAGAAAACAGACATTCTCTGTTTGTCCAAAATTCCACTACAGGCATCCGTGAACCTATTCGAATTTTGGTTTCACTGTCCTAAAAGATGCGCACATATACTGTTTACTCGCTATAGCATCTTCTTATTTGTTTCCGAGAGAGTGGTACCACTCTAGGAGCCTTACCACCGGCTCCTCAATAACAACACAAATATATCACTAGACGCGGGGGTCTTCTCCTTATAACGATGATATTCCTCATGTCTATATTTTTAATGGCATCATAGTAGGGCTGTAATTCCTATGTGAACCACTGAATATCATGATTGCTTTAGAAAATTGCATGTCCCCAAATATAACTTTATATTTAGACAAATTTCGTACTTCAACCCACTACCCACCCCTTACGATATCTTGCATTATTTTGGCCACCTAGATCTCTGTTGGTAAACCGCAGGAGTGTGGATTTGCTTTGTTTTGTTGTAGTAAAGGTTTACCAGCCTGAACAATACACAGATTTGTAGACTGTTCTGTGTGTTTTACCACTACAATTGTTGAAGCCCCACACTGTTGACAAGTATTTTTATTCCAGGGTGGCGTACATCCAAATCTATGACAATTACTACATACAGTTCTGAGTCAAGGAAATATATCCGAAGACATAACATACAATGGACTCAGGAATCCTAAACTTCATATAAGTGGGTTCTTCATCGAAGGATTCCATTTTGCTTGCACAAAGGATTTCTCTTCTGTCAGCATCCCATTAGGGGTTTCTTCTGTGCCCTGGGAGGACTCACTTCTAGCTGCTGCCTCCAGGCAAGCAGTCCCTGCTGCAAGCCATTGCTTTAGTGCTTTAGTAGATCCAGTCTGAGGCAATGTTTGGATGTTGCATCACACATGAGGCAGTATCATGATGGCTCTGCACACAGCTGGGTTTCTTTTTTGGCATGTGAGTTGTCTGAAGTTCCTACAAACAACTTGGATTTTTACCCAGTTGATGCATGAACTATACAAGTCGGAAACACTGAGCGGACATTGCCTCTCACCTTCTTTTGCTTGTTTTGTATAAACTTCATGCAGTAACTCAGAGACATACTGAGTTATATGTTTGAACTTTGACACCTCAAGCAAAAAAACACAATGGCTCAAGACTGTGCAGAGCCATCATGATACAGCCCCTGGAGTGTTTTAAATGAACGTGCCTGCTTGAACAGGGATAGGTTCACTTGTCCACGCGCCAGAAAGGAACTCAAATGAATCTATTTTAGTCATTAAAAGGGGACGGTTCAAGCACACACCTTGACTTGACGTATGCACTAGTGAATCTGATGGCCTCCGCTGACCTGAGCTTTCCTTCACACTTATTTTAGTCTTAAAGACCTTTGTGGAATTCAATAACTATAGCCAGAGGGTGTGTTGCAGTCACACCTCCCTGTCCTGGTGATGAGCCACGGATATCAGCCATGGGTCGAAACATCAACACATACTCATAGAACTTCCAGAATGAACTTACTGGGTAATAGTTAGCCAAGGACACAATCGCATTTAAGTGTACACAGACAGGACTATTGCATAGCTCCTCCTTACGTATTTTGGTGATTGCTTCATGACTAGTTTAAAAAATAGATAAAAGGTCTTGTTTTTCCACACAAGCCACTCGATTTTGTTTTAATGACCGAGCTACACAAATGATTGTTTGTCTCTTAGCAACTACTACAGAAAGTGTCATGCTGATTACCCAGGGAACCAATCAATTTTTTGTTTGGGTGCATAACCCACATTGCCTTCAGCACTACTGTCACCTCTAGTTTTTAAATGAGCTCGCTAGCGGTAGTATAAAACTTTATCTGGATTTGTGAAAAACATAAAAGCTAAATCATAAAGAGAATAACATCTCATTAATTGATGTATTGCTTTTATGTTTTTTACAAACCGAAATAAAGTATTATACTACTACGAGATTCCTAGTAAACACTTCGTTTTGTTTACGTTTTCTATGAGTGTTTTATTATTTCATAGAAGGCTGTCTTTTAGTAGCTATTTTGCACGAATCTCATTGCAATAGCCAAACTTTGTTATTAGGGTTTCATTTAAAATTAACATGTAGATGCGTATCATTAGAAAACAAGGCGCGTCCTCACTATTTTATAATTATTGCAATATGTATTAATCTTTAATCTACTGAGTATTAGACCGTTTATCTCATCAATCACAACTGTTTAATTCCAAACCAACTGCACCCAACAGAGGAAGGACGGATGGGAAGGAATGAAAATCAGAGGACAGATTTTCTTGATGGAATATTATGCTACATCCTTTTTAGGTATCGCTGAGTCAGCACGCATGCGCTGCTCGGAGAGACATTTGGTAGATGAGTTTTCAAAGTGCTGCTGGCTGGCCTAGCACTTGCGTTCACGCGAGCGTGCACGCGCGCAGCCGGCTGCCAGCAGTCTTTCACGGGTCATTAGAACCGTGATGACTTTCACTTTCGCAAAAGTAAGGAAATAGAAAAAAAATCTATTTCTTTACTTTTGCTATAATCGCGGCACCCGCGCTTTACTTTTAATGTTCAAAGTAAAGCGCTGGTGTCGCGATGCTTGTTCTCGCGCGCGCGGCCAGTGCCTGTTATTGTAAGGGGCTCGGGTCGCGTCGCTTTACCCAGCTGTCCCCATCCATCTCCTCTGCTTCCTTTGATGCCCCTGTTTGACTTACACTTTACATGCGGATTAAACAACCGCCGCCAGCCCGGGAGACGCGAGAGCACTTTAATTGCCTTCACCGGGCACCACCAAGCCGCGCTGGGATTGGCGTCAGGTCTGAGGGTTACTCCGGCAATGAGGGGGCTTGTTTTTCATGACCACAGATCCATGAAGAGCCACGCGCCCTGTGAGCAGCTGAAAAAAGCTGAAATGAAACCGAAACCACCAGCCGGGGCTGTAAAATCACAAGTATTTTTTTTTTTGCTGATGTGGCCCTCACCCCCGTCCCATGTTGATAAAAATATAGACAGATATCATAAATACGAAAAATAAACTTTAATTGTGGATCCAGTATTATCATTTTTATGAACAAAACATTTCTTCCATGGAAACCATATGTTCTGTCAGAGGCATTTGTATGGCGCGCATTCTGCCACTGGGATGGAGTTCGGGGTGCGTTAGCGGGGCCGGTGCTGGGGACTTGGGTGACTGGTTGTAACAAAAAAAGCCTGCGGTGTTTCTCGCACACACACCACTCTACGCTCCTTTCCCGTTCACTCACTTCTTCGGATGAGCTGCGCCATTGATATCTTCCGCGGCTGTCTCTGTCCCGAACTTTGCCCCACTGTTGCAGTCTACTTGCATGTCACTTTGCTTGAACTTTAGAAAAGTTAAATCGACCGCCATCTTGGGATGGGCGTATTGCCGCATACATACCTTTCGGAACCCTCACTTTTTGTTGAACAACAGTACTATCATTGTTTATACAGGGGCAGATTCATTCTATGTATTATTACGAGCATAACTGGGGTCGTTTGTGCGATATTACACAGCCAATGTTTAACTATGTTCAGGGTTTAAGTGGGATGAAAAAACGGGGGGGAGGGTCTCTCAAAGGGGCGCGACCAATGTTTTTAAGGGTGTGGCTTAAAACACCTAAACTAAAAATCTGGCTTAGATCAGTGTGGTGCCCGACTTGTATTTTGCTGTTTCTGTCATTGCATCCAGATATATGATACAACAAGTAATATCATACCATTAAGAAGTCAGGACTATTGGCTTTGCCAATGGTTGTTAGTTGCATACGATAAATAAGTAGGTATCTTTTTATATTTGCAAAGCAGGAATAGTTAGCAGCTATTATAAGATTTTTTTTTTTAATTAACAGGTATGCAAATGGCTTTAAAAATTGCATTTTATTCATGTTCTTACTGCCTCCTCTGTGATTCTCTGCTAAGGAGCACTGTCATTCTGTGCCCTGAGTTGAAGTAAAATTGTAGTCCTTCTATTTTTGGGAAATGTCTCGGTTTTTAGGTCTCGCATACGCAGCGCGCATGCGCTGCATATGAGGACCTTTAGCCGTCACTCTGGTCATTTTCAAGCACACACTCGTGCTTGTGGCGGCATCCCCCTTGCGGGAGCGCGCAGCGGCGTGCCACAAGCACGAGTGCAGTGCTTGAAAAAGAGCAGCACTCCCGGGCTCTCTCTTTCTCTCTCTCTCTCTCTCTCTTTCTCTTCCGCTCTCTCTCTCTCGCTCTCTCCCCCATTTAATAATTCTAAAATGTTTTTACAAGATGGTCACCTCATCCGGGGTCACCAGCTCAGTCTAAGGCGTCACAGCGCGTCAGAAAAAAGGGCAACAAGTGAACCTTGGTCCTCATGTGCTTTCAATAAATGCTTAGCTTTGCATCGCAATATCTGCCACTGCTCTTTGATAACTTTGCAGTAAATGGGCTCCAGAGTACTGTTTACAAACTATAATAACACCTCGAGCTGCCCCTGCAGCTGCTGTCTGCATCCTTTATTACCTTTTGTTTCCGTGCCTGCGCAGTTCACTCTTTTGTGACTTATCCGACAGAAAACACAAATGGAATGTTCCATTCACCCAGGAAAATGCAGGTGTGTAGCTGCGGTCTTAGATGTCTTACATTAACAAAAGGTCTACGTTATCTGTGAACTGAATATATTTGCAGACAGATCTAAAATCATTGCTTGAGATTTCTACAACGCTCTTAATGTATGTATGCATGCATCTTCTTATTGTATGTATAATAAACAAAATCGTGCTGGGATTACGGTTCATTGTATTGTCTTTTTTAGGTCAGCGCCCGTTGCTGCTAACAATTTACTTAATCTCACCATGCAGTGCAGCCCCCCCCACCCCATCCAGCCCGTCGCTGCTTGTTTCAACAATGGTGACTATTTGATTTGCGAGAGGGGGCATATGCTGTCTCCTCCACTTCTGTGTTCTCCACTCTATGCTGGTAACGCTAACCTAGTTCGTGATTGGACTACAGGAAATAATCACTAGATAAAAGGCACTGTACTCAGCTTTACCATTTATTGGCACGGCCGACAAGTTTTCGTCTGGTATATGCGGGGCTGGAGATAATTACTTCATGGTTCGCTGACTGCCTGTTCTGTCGCTCTTCTTCCAATAATTGGCTTCCTATATAGCCACATGCCCCCCGACAGCAGATTTATATTCTTCAAGTGGGGGTGTTTGGCCGCGGAATTGTGTGGCTGGAGCAATTCCCTGGCATTGCTGTCTGGCACTAGGCAGCTGGATATGAAGAGGCGGCTACCTGGAAATTAATCCTTTGATTTCGGTGACAAGCTCAGCTGTTTCCGTTAGCCTGCCCTTGCTGCACTACTGCCGGTTGTTTATTGAGTTTTTTCGCACCAGGCAAGCAGCAGATGTAGAGGTTGCCACCTCTTTTGAAACGTGACGCTAGCAGGCACAGCTTGTGGTATTCTGCCTGTCTTCTGATAGGTCCCCGTTTCGCTTCCTTATCAGGACGTGACAGGGAAGTTATTTAGACAAGTTTCATGTCAATAAGCTAGAATGTGCAAGCCTCGCTTGTTTCGGTGATGCACACACGTTTTGGTATTTCTACAGATTTCCACTTTAATTGTGAGATCGATACAGCCGTCTGTTCATGGTGAAGATTAATTGCACGTCAGAAGGAACATTCCTCTTTCTCCGTGGGTTATTTTAATTGTTTAGGTAAAAGCATTTTCTCTCTGAAGTCCAACCTGTCAGATGCAGTCACAGCTACTGCTATCCAGAGACCAGCATGAAAGGAGCTTCGGAGAGCGAGGGCACCATGTCTGTCCCCAAAGTACTGCTGTCTCCACACCTCTCCCGTATATTTCCTGTCTCCAAACCCAGCATCACCCCGTGCGCCCCAGACACCCACTCACTGTACTACAAAATCGTCTCCCTCTCTCCAGCCCTGGGCTTTTCTGACGCGAATCATTAGATCACTCACACTGGTACTACGCAGTCAGCAATGGCAGCCGCTATGACTACAATTCCCAGAACACACTGGGTTAGCTGATGACATCCCAAGGGTGAAGCGCCTCACTCCACATGACTCTGAAAGAATCTCCTTTATCTACATCTCTCCCGTTGCCCCTCTTTCTGTGTGGCTGACTGTCACACTTGCTCTCTCACTGTCCCGTACTTGCCTTTCTGTGTCCCTCTCACCGTCTCTTCTCTGACCTGCTCTCCTTTCTCCGTCGGTTGCTCCTCTAGGAATGTGGCCATTCTTGTTTATTATAACTTTTCAACATGCTGCACAGCAGTCACACTGCTCTACTACATAGCTTAAAAACAAAGGCTAAGCCAAAACCTCTGGCTAAGAACTTATAGACCTATTGGTTATGCCAATGCTTGTTACCTTTTGTGTTGACAATGGATTCGGCACAATAAGGAACTTATCTATTAATAGGGTGTATTTTTAGGATGATACTTAAAACAATATTCCGATTAATATTTATACGTTTTTTACTTTTTGTTTATCAATCAATCAGGGATTTATAAAGCGCGCTACTCACCCATGAGGGTCTAGAATTTAGCGATTAAACTTTAATGTGATAAAAGTGGGGATGCAGGTTGCTCTGTGTTATTTGCACTTTATATCGCCGACCCTCCACTCCGAATCTATGAAATTCCAAAGTAGTCACTCGCTGGGTGTCTGATTTGATAATTGCACTGTTATGGGTGCAATGTAGGGGTGGGCGGAATTTGCGGAATTAACCTTCGCAAATTATCGCGAGAATGTTTAAAATTATCGCAAACAAGCAGAAATATCGCGAAGATGCGGAAGTTTTTTTCCGGCATGTTCGCGAGATTTTCTGCATGGTTGCGGGTCGCCAACTTACCCATGTGGTTGCTTGCGGGCGCGGCCATCTTGTTTTGAGTTGTTCTCGCGGTGCATGATCGCGAGAAGAAAGACGTGATCGCGCGACGCATGACGTCACTGCGGGCGCGAACTGTCGCGAGACAGCGCAAATGGCTAAAAACAATACAACATCTCATGGAGAACGCGACCGGATCAAGAAAACTTGTCGGCGAACGCAGGGATTCAGGTAAGGCGATCGCGCGCGCGCGAGAATGTATCATTTTACAGCGCGAGCAAGAAACAAATTATCGCCAAGCTGCGGAAACCGGAATTTTTGACATTTTCGCGCTCTCCGCGGAACGCAAAAATGTCAAATTATCGCAATTTCCGCGAACGGAACGAAATTTTTGCCCAGGCCTAGTGCAATGAGGGAACCAATGAAAGCAGTCGAAACTTAGGAAACACTCCACTGCTTGAAAAATTAATAGTACTTGGAAACAAGTATGTTCCACTATTTCCACTAGTGAAAAAGGTAGAGAAGATTATGATGTATTTTGTTTTTTAAAAAAAATGAATTTATTGAACCTGCTCACATTCTAATTCTCATTAATATAAAGGAAACAGCAGTTCAAATGGCCAACATCCTTTTGGTGTTTCCTGCATATAATAATGAAATTGGAGTGATATATACCGGTGAAGTAGCTTCCTGGTCAAAGTATCCCTTGTTGCCACATAATTAAAAAATATGAAGAACTGCCCCATCCTGGCATTATTCCCTGGATCAAACCCAGTCTGTGGAACCTTCTGCTGCTTCAAAGCACAAACAATAATCAAGGGGATGTGTCATGGGATAAGTTGCTAAAATCAGCTTTGTGAGCGCTGACACCAGCGTAGGTTATCAGTCCCTTCTGTGCACCCTTATGAAGAGAGAGAGATGAGAAGAGACCACTTCAAAGGATAGCTGTGATGTCAAAAAGAGACTTGAGGCCCTATCGCACTTAGGGCGTACTGTCCCTGCTTGTGCTGGGCTGCATCATTAACAAGGCCATTCAAGTGCAAACAGGAACAGGTGAGTCAGTTGCAAACAGGAACAGTGCACCCTACTATATATAATGCCCTACCCCCTGGACAGCCGTGAACTCACTTCTGCCCAGAGGGCAGTGCATTAGTGAAAGGTGGAGGGCTGTTTGAAGCAGCCCCCTCATCTTTCACAGTGTAGATGACAGAGAGGGCACAGAGACAAAGTATTCCATCATTAGCATGAGGTCATGATAACAGGATGCAGGTGCTGGCGGTGACGGAGCCGGTGCAAGCGCTGGCGTTGGCACGGCCGATAATGCAGGCGTCAATGGGCATCGAAGTTGCTGTGCAGGCTGGGCGGTGCATTGTTCACTCCACGAGTGGGGCCCCGGTGCAAGTCGCGGCATCGCTGATGGCGTCGGAAACAGGTTTTCTTACTTCTCCTAGGGTTCTTCCAGCTCCTAACAGCAGGACAACCCCCAGCGGCCCTACACAGTAACAAGCACCTCTTGGCAGGTCAGAACTCCCAGCAAGGAAGTTAAGGGGAGCTGGGGGTGAAGACTTTGTGTCCCTGAGACTTCAAAACAGGAAGCAAGCTCTACTCAAGCCCTTGGAGACTTTCCTCAAGCAGGGGACACAGCACACAGCAAAGTCCTTCTCCTTTCCTTGGCAGAGACAGCAACTGCAGGCCAACCCCAGACACACAGCAAGGGCAGTAATTCTCCTCAGTTTCTCAAGCTCTTCTCCTTGGCAAAGGTTCCTCTTGATTCCAGAAGTAGTCTAAAGTTTAGACACTACAGATTCATCATGCTCAGCGAAAGAAACTCACCTGTGAAACCCATTAGAGGGTAATTGAATTTAAAAGCATGCAAATGAAAATGTTTCTTGTAGTGCATCTGCGCAGTTCCAGTCTTCCTATGAATAAGGCGCTGGGGGCTCTGAAACGCGTCAAACAGGCTACAACTTATTGGAAAAAACATGCTGGTTTACCCTGGAATAAATATTCTGTTGAATAAAACTGCAATGAGTATATATATATATCTATATATTATCTACTGGCGGTCGCCAGTAGAAAGTTATAGTTAGGACCGTGTTTCCATAGGAAATCTGAAAATTCTATTTTGAATAACTTTGGCGCCGGTTGACGAATCCTCGCGAAATTTTCAAAACTAATGGGGCGCTCTGCTCAGCTCCTACCCTGAAAGTCTCGGGGTGATTCGTCAAGCGGGGGCTGAGAAAAAAGGGGGGTCCCAAAACATGTTTTCCCCATGCATTTTCCCATAGGACCTTTAGTCGAAGGTACAGCCCGAACGGCTGAATAGAATTACTTGAAATTTGGCAAAGAGGTAGTCCTCAGGTCAGGCATGTGTCTTTTGCATATATGGAGTCAATCTGTTCAGTATTTCCTGAGAAAATTGCAGTTAAAAGTACATCAATATCTATAGGCGCGAACCGTGCGCGCACCTGCGCGCACGGTGCGCGCACCCTAACGTGCGCGAGCGTAATTCTGGTGGTTACATGTCAGTCAACATTCAAATCGGTCGAAATCAGGAAGTGTCGTCCGCCATTTTGTTTGTTTTGGGTGCGACAGTGAAAAAGAGAGGTGGCGAACGTGAAAAGGGGGCAGGGTAGAGAGTTCCAGACCCCCTAGCCTTTGTCAGGGGGTCCTTGAAGGACCCCGAAAGGTGAAATTTTTTTTTTTTTTTTTTTAAATCGCGGGGTGCGCGCACCGTGCGCGCACGCTGCGCGCACGGTGAAAAGCCTTAAAAAATATATATAATAATACATACATAACTTAGCATTTAAAAAACCGTACAAATTCACTTAAAAAACCATAGGTTTCACACACGTTATAGTTAGGAATTAGCATTTAAAAAACCTTGCAAATTCACTTAAAAATCCATAGGTTTCACACATGTTATAGTTAGGTGGACATTTCACTCGTAAAAAACCAATGAAATTCCCCCGTTATAGTTAGTTCAAATAACTATAACTCGCACGACCGCCACTCTATCACAAGGATGATGTCATCAGTGATGTCATGAGTGATGCCACTGACCATGTCATGAGTGATGTAATATGTGACGTCATGAGCAGAGGATTGCGGGCGCGCGAGTTATAGTTATCTCAACTAACTATAACGGGGGAATTTCATTGGTTTTTTACGAGTGAAATGTCCACCTAACTATAACATGTGGGAAACCTATGGTTTTTTAAGTGACTATATATATATATATATCACCATAGAAAACATCTGAGGTGCGGGTGACGTCTAACAGATAACTTTATTGGGATACGGCCCCAACGTGTTTCGGCTCATCTGTGTGAGCCCTGTTAAGGGGCATTGTGGTGTAATTTTAAATAAAACGCCACTTTCATCAATGAGTGCAGGCTTTGAGTGCTTTCTTTGGAAGCAATATATATGTTAATTTATATATATTCAGGTAAAAAAAACAAAAGTTACAGAGACATTATAGTTAGACTCAGATCATGCAAAAAAACATAGAAATTCAATATAGTTACCTGAACTAACAGTAACGTATGCCCCCGCAATACACTGTTTATGACCTCACATATTACATCACTCATGAAATGGTCAGTGACATCACTCATGACATCTCAAATTACATCACCGAATCACTGCCTGGAGAGAAACAGTTTCTAACTGAATTCTGTTCTTCTAACTGAATTCTGTGCTTCCGGTCTGTCAGGTCCACAGAGACGCAGAAGCCTGTAAACTGCCCCTATGTTGTTGTGGCCAAGTTTCCACTTTTTTATAATATGGTCATCACATCAGTGTCTGATGGTCATTTGTGGTCGTTTTTCTTCGGGAACACCAGTTGGTCCCAAACAGGAACACGCAGTGGCAGAACCAAAAGCTAATGCGATGGTAAACTTTTTATAATCCAAGTATATGTCACAAAATAAATCGAAAAAAAGCAAGCGGCAATCTAAGCATGGCTTTCATATGTTTGCAATGAAAATGTTTACAGTAAAAAAAAACAATCACTAAATTAGCCGCTAGTGATGTTTTTAGATAGCGAGCATTTCCATTTTGCCATGCAATTCATTATTATTATTAATGAAGGGGACAAGCATAAATCACCGCCAAACCAAGCGGAAACTGCAGGCAGCTATAATTTGATAGTGTTGCTTAAACAGGTTATTATAGCAACTTTAAAAGGAGATGGAAAATAAATCACCATCTAACAGGGCGCCCAAAGTACGAGCATAATAAATAGATGGTTTTTAGATATAATAAAAAGCAAATAAAATAAAGCATAATTTGAACCAACAATGTCAACGGGACAGAATAGAATTATTTTAGATGAATGTAAAGAACATGGACAGACTATGTGTAGTCAGTCAAAGTGAAGGGAACCAATGGGTAATGTGGTCTGAGCAAATGCTGCATTCAACATTCTGTAAGTGGCCAGAAGCAAAATAAAGTACCAGAGTAAGGGTTGAAGCCAACTGACCAAAGTACCTCTCTGTATGTATATGAATTTTGTGCAAAGACAACCATCTTGCGAGACTGCCTCAAAGACCAGACCTACATATGTGGAATGAAGTACCACCAAAGAAGGACGGTCTTTCTGACATCATTTTACCAATGCCCCAGTGGTGGATGGTCATTCCGTCAAAAGTTTCCAACGGCAGAGCCATCTGATGCATCTCGTAGGAAGCCTGGCACCATGTCCACCTCTAAATAAAGCTGGTGAACTACAAGTTTGGTGGGGTAAAAAGCCTAACCAAATAACCATGCGACTCCCGCTATGCCAAATGCAGCTGAGGAACTGCAAGTTTGGAAGGGCAGAAGCCCCACTGATCTCAAATGGAGCTTCTGCTATGCCAAAAAAGGCTGACGTACTGATGTAATGCAAGTTTAGCAGGGAAGACGCCCACTGACTTAACATGGAGGGCCTGCTCTGCCAAACTCAAAGGAATGCCCCTAGAGTTCTACTAGATTAGGAATAGACACCCATCAGTTGTACTTACACTCCTTGTGGGTGGGTATCTGCGAAGGCACAGGCGGGAGGCTGGGGCATGACGGTGGGTATCTATAAAAAGTAAAACTGCAGTACTCTGCGTGTATTGTAGTCCTTGCAATTGAGACGTTGTTGTGTTCTTCGAAACATGGTCAAAATTTTCCCAGCAACTCACTATAATAACTCGAGGTGTATACCACAGCAAAAACCTGACTAGTCTTGGGTGAGCGTAAATTAATAAGAACACCTGTAGTTTGAATTGCTTTAGGATAATAATTGAAATCCCCACTCTGATGCTTAGATATCTTTTTTAATACCTCATTGTTCCACCAGTAAAAAGTAATTTTCTTCTTCAGTCAGACAATGCTCATTATCCTCCATCAAAACTTGAATGTTCTTAAATGTGTATCCAGTTAGTTAATTCTCTGGGTCCTTGCTTAAGTTGAATGTCACTTGAATGCCATCTGCATAATTTTGAGCTGCTACTATCATTGTGCTCAGCAACCCATGTAGCAGATTGCAAGAGATTTTAAAAAGCAGAGGAGAGAGACAAGCTAGTGAGAAATCTAAAGGTAACTAGTACCGTGGAGGAATTTGATTGCTCTATGATATACTGAAGAAGGCGAGACTGATTCCTGGGTATACAAGACCACAACGGGCCACAATGAGCACTAGTAGAGTACATTAGAGCAGTAGGAAAAGGAAGAAAGGGACCTGGGCCAGAGAGAAAAAGGGCTGCTATCTCAAGAATTTGCAGTACATTTGCCAGTCACCAGCACAGAATAAGGGTAACCCACCTACCTTGGATTGGTACTATTACTGAAACTGTGCTTTGTGGTTGTACAGAAAATGGTAGTCTGTGGCTTGGGAAATCAAACCAGACTTGAGTTTCCTACTCGGATTTCTTGATTGCTCCTGGGCAACTCTGCTGCAGATGGCACCCTTGAACGGCAGACCAGGGGTGTGCATTTACTTGGGCGTAAGCATGAAAGAAAAAATTAAGGGGTAAAAGAAGAGAATATAGAAGAGAATAGAACCATAAACATAGCTGTACACAATTCATATCCAGCTCCACTGCTCTCTTCCAGTCAATCTCAGGAGCAATACATGTGTAGGTTCTCAATAAAGTAAGCGGTCTCTCCATTTTTCCTTTTTCTTTAAGGTTCTTACTCTTCCTTCCAAGCTGCAGGGTTATCCTTTACATTCAGTGGTGCCAAATTCTCTAATTCAACCTTTTTTATTTGATCAGTTGCGGTGACGTGGCACCTCAGAAATCCAGGGTGAGATTCATTTCTTCTTGTGCCTTTTGAGAACATTGAGGGCACCACCTGCTGTGGCTGATGGGTTTTGCGATACAGGCAACCACTACCATGCAGCAATTCTTAGAGGAAAAGCACGTTGATGGAAACTGTACTCCGGGGCATTCATTTAACGCGTCATACTGACACAAAGCATCCTATCAGACAATGACTGCATGTGGTGCGTGTCTACCAGGCAGCATATAATAGACACCAATTAAAAACTCTGGTTCCTCTGCAGTCGGCCTTAGTGACTGCATGCCCACCCATGGAAACATTTCAGACGTGTGTATGATACGTGCTGCCTCAGCAGACCACCCCTAAGCATTCATGGGTAGTATTTTGTGGCAGATAGTGGATTCAGAGACATAAAATCCATCTTATATTACGTGCATCTATGTCCTTCAGATTTGTGCCATGGAATGAGATGGCACATCAGCCTTCAGGGGTTTTGACACAAACATAATATTGTGTTGCACAATTGCATTTGTATAGCACTTACCACCCTTATGGGGTACTGAAGGGCCTACCCATATGGATAGTAAGCTGTACTATGTAGGTTGTGTGGTTGGAAGGGTGCTCTTTTTTTAGCCTATCTCCGATGTGTGTTCATCTTATGCATGATGACCACCGAGGAGTGGCTATAATGGTATGGGATGATGCAATGAGTAAGGCTATGTGAGAGATAGTGATGGATTGTAATAGTAATAACAAACTAATCATATAATCATCTACAAAGCACCATCTTAGCCACAGGGGTAGCAGTATGCTGAGTGCATGGACACCAAAAAGGTGGGGGTGGGAGGGGAACTCCAAGAAGGCCCCGCAATCCATATGGAACCATGCGCCAGGCAGAGATGCTGTTGAATATGAAAAAGGATACCAATGGGCAAGAAGGGGAATTTCTGACATGAGCAGTAGTCCTGCACCATTATATTTTGTCTATTCTTAAAGGCAGGGATACTGCTTGCTGATGAATAATAATACCCCTCAAAGGAGGAAGGCAGTGAAAGTGTACTCTAAGATGGCAATCTGAGCTGAAACTACCCAGACTTTAAAGGGCCTAGATTCCACTTAGTCCTGCTACGCCGAAACACATTTTAAGCAGGGTTTCAAGACCAAAGCCTGACTCAGGCTCCCAAGGGCTCCAAAAGACAGACAGGCACAAGTCCAGTCCTGCTCCAGTCAGGTCAAAGGTTCTTAGCCTAGTCAGACTGGCACCCTGAAAATGTGATATTGAGAGATAAATCTTCCTGCCTCATGTCACCCTGTTGTCCTCCATGCGAGCCAATACTATTCTTAAATCCCAGAGACCCTTGTTCTTTCCGGTTAACATATGATGGCATTTTCCTGACCTAGAATTTCCTAGGAGGAGTGAATGACCTTTGAGGGTAAAAGGCAATGTGGGGAAAGGAGACCTCCATTGTTTCGGCTAGGACAGCAGCATTGCCCCATTTGCTAGTTCTCAATTTGTTCAATCTTAGTCCAGCGCACACTGCAAATCTTCAACTCCAAGTATTTGTCAGAGGGAGGTAATCCACAACGAACCTCTTGCCTACTAAAGTCATCCATGAGAATCCATGTAACAAAAGATCTGTCTGCAGCCTTTAACACAATGTAATGACAGCCCACCAATGAAGGCCTATTGGCTTTAACAAACTCACACAACTTCAGGCCAATGGAAATCTGCATTCAAGGCAATAAAAAATTGGGCAGAGTCAAAGCCCCTCTCTCAGTATTGCTTCTTTACGCTCTTTTTCTGTGGATCACGCAAGGTATAGGTAAAAGGAGCTGTCAAGCCAGACCTAATGAGCATAAATACCTCTCACAGTTGAAAGCATTTCAACTTACTAAGCCATTTAACATATTCTTGATGAAAAACCATTCCACTGCTTCCTTATTGCGAATCATAACTGCATTCTAAATTGGCATAATGAACTTTGACTGAATGCCAGCACTTAGATGAAAGTATTCGATAAGCACCTTGCCCCTCCCTACCCCTCATGCCTGACCACAGTCAGGACCATATATATAACTTGGCCGCAATTACATGCATCCTCACTGCTGGAGGTTCAAATGTGTCTGTTGGACTTAACCTGTTCCCTAATCCAACATTGGCAAAGAATGATGGGGGACGTGGTGGCACTCTGATGCCTGCCCTGGAATTACTACATCCGTAAGGGTCAGGGACTTGAACTTTGGAGCCATTTTGCTGTAGTGTCTAGAACTGCGCCAGTAGTGTCACTCTACATGGACACCAACTATTGCGCAAGTAGTGAAAGCCAAAGCCAGGGCTTTGACTGTCATACTATGCTGGAAATGTAAGCTCTGACCCACAACATGGGCGTCACATGTTTGGGGGGCAATACTGCCTTCCTCGTGCTGTACAGCTCAAGGTTTGGGCGGGGATATAGAGGGGCTCTCGCTAATGGGATCTTGTCACAAAATATCAGTACATCACTGAGGCGAGAGAGGTTTTTCAGTGCTGCGTCAGAGTGTATCCTCCATTACAGCTAGTTTATCACAGCAACATCTGGCACAGAGATTGTGATCCACAGGGATCCCAACTATACTCAGGGATCTATCACCAGAAGAAGATGGCATTAAACTAAAGGTTTGTCCAAAAAAGGAGAGGGATCCTTACTCACTAGGGTGACTTCCTTAATAACTGGGCCCCTTCTTCAGCAGGTTACGCACGGTGGACTCCCCTGGAGCTCTGTTAGGTGAAGAGAATATTTGCCTTTTTTTATTCCTTAAGTAAAGTAAGGAGAACCAGATTGAAAAGTGCACGGAAGCAATGTTTTTCCTATTGCAGTCTTGGGCACCCTCTGCACATAAGCAATATGAATCAGCTTGACGTAGGTGGGCTGGATGGTGTTCTGAACGACAGGGGGATCCCGTGGGATCTAGCATTCATATGATTGTTAACTTCCTGTCGGAACTGGCGAGTATGACCTACCGGACGGTTAATAATTTCTGGTCCGCGATCTCAGCTGGACATCCCCATGTGGATGGCAAACCTGTAGGGGAACATCCTCTGGTATGCAAAATAGTGAGAGGCATCAGATTGGTGAATCCCCCAAAACTTAGATACTCTGAGTTGTGGGATGAAAACGTTGTTCTACGATTCCTTAGTAATTGGCCGGCGAATGACACCCTATCTCATTGGCAAAATGTACAATATTACTATGTTTAATCTCCTGCAGACGGGTTTCAGATGTTCGAGCCCTGGATTTAGCAGGTAGAGTATTCACTCCTTCGGGGTTTTCATTTACAATTTCAAAGAGAACTAAAACAAATTCCAAGTGTGTTTCATATCCTGCTTTTCCGCATCATAGCAAATTGTGTGTTGTACAGTGTTTAAAATGTTATGAAGATTGTACTCGAGAATTTAGAAATGACGTAGCAGGACAATTATTAATCTCGTTACAGCGACCTTTTCGTCCAGTCACTGCAGTGACCTTGGCTAGGTGGGTTACTTGGTTGTTTATGTCAAGCAGGTATTGATACTTCTGCATTCTGAGCCCATTCTGTGAGGGGAGCTAAAGCTTTTTCTGCTGGTTCTCGTTTAGAGTACATTATGACTGCGGCAGATTGGTAGTCTGATTCAACTTTCAAGACGTTCTATCACAAACCAATTGTTGATGTGGCATCTACGGTGGTGGCTCAACTTTAAACTAGCATAATACGAAGCCTCCGTGGGCTGACATAGAATAAAATTAATTCTAGCTGACGCATCAAGAATTTTCAATTATCCCACCCTAGAATTGATATTGGAAAACATGGGTTAAGGGTTGTTCATGACTAAGAATGATAAGTGAATCAAATATATGTATAGAATGATGTAGGGCTTTCTTCCCGCCCGTGTTTTTATGTGGAATGTACATCCAGTATGTGGTATATTACAGCTTATATTCTCTTTTCAGGATATCAGAACAGAGCAACTTGAGAAGTCAAGAAGAAACCATGTCTGGGTCAAGTGAAGGAGTTCCTTCGTTAAGGTTATGGTTCGAGTCGATGGAGCAATCGACGGAGTTCAAGGTTCAACGGTTCAAGTTAATGGACTGAGTCTTGATGGTTCTCAAAGAAAGAGGAGGAACAATGGAGCTCAGGAAATTTATACGTGTGGGGGGTACTGTGATTGGTGCACACTAAGGAGGGGCAATCATTCTGGATTATGCTAGTTGAAGTTAATTGGCTGCTGTATTTGCTTCAGTAAAGAAAGAGAAGCATAATCCTCGCCTCCGTGTTCCTAATAGAATTGAAAATTCTTGACGCATCAGCTAGAATTCTTTTTTATTCATTTATCATCATTAGGATAGAGCTTTTTAAGTGACTAACAGAACGTTTGGACATTATCATGTCAGTGGGTGGTGTGGTACTTGCTGGGAGTTCTTCACATCTTTCCTTGTGCTGTTTTTCAGCTATTGTAGTAGGGCCGAAATTACAATCAGTTCCATTCAGAATCATCATTCAGTAAATATAAGTGACTCCTAAGGCGGAACACCCTCCGCTGTTCGTAATACCGAAAGGTCGCAACGTTACCACCTGGGAAACAACCTTTACAACGCAACTATTACATCGCACTACACTTACAACGCAGGCATTACAACGGAACATCCTTTACAACGCATGACACTACAACACATACCATTACAACGCATGACAATACATCACATGTCACGTACACGCAGGCATTACAACGCATACCATTACAATGCATATCATTGGAGTTAGAATAGTAATTTTTAACCCCTACACTATCCAACACTTACCCTACTGTTGCACCCCCTGGAGTTAGAATAGTAATTTTTACCCCTATACTATCCAATACTTACCTTAAATGCAATGTAACAGTATGTGTTGTAATGGTATGCGTTGTAAAGGTAGTATGTGATGTAATGGAATGCGTTGTAAAGGTCGTTTTTTAAAATGCGTTGTAGTGTCATGCGATGTAATGGAATGCGTTGTAGTGGATGTTGCGATGTAAAAAATGCGTTGTAAGTGCATGCGTTGTAAAAGTATGCGTTGTAACGTCATACATCCTTACCACCTGATGCTTTTTCAATGATTGTACACTGTACGTCTTCATCCTTATGTCGCTTTTCTCTATAATGAGCCACTGGCTTTGTGGTGAGGTTTCCTCATAATGTAGTACTTCTATGCTCACTAATTCTTATTTTAACTTCCCTTCTTGTCACACCAACATATTTAAGTTTTCGGAGCAAGTAACGATGTAGATTACTTCTTCAGTGTTGCAGTCGGTGTGAGTGTTCTGTTTCCAGGGGAGATATGAAAGGCCCAAGTCTAATCAAGAGGTATGATGAGTCATAAAGTGGCAGACTGTCCTCTTTAGAGAAAGCCCTTAGCTAGGGGCCACCCTCTTCTGGTGTTATTTCCCTGCATGTAGCTGGGTCCCCAGTAGATATTGTGGTGATGATTTTGTCACAAATGCTTATACATTGATCGAAATGTCCCACAAAGCTCCTTAGATTCCCATGGGGGAAAAATCACTATCTAAATGCAGCTGCAATTAAAATCTGGCCATCAACTTAGCCATCCATGTCCCCCTGAAGGCAGAAAAAGGGGGAGCTTTTTCATTCCTTTTGTTGCAAGCCTGCTTGCATGTTGTCCGCTCCATGGTGCCAACAATATTTGCATGGAATGACCATTCCAGCGATCTGTGACACAGTGATACAAAGCAGGCTGAAGATGAGCTAAACATAAGGATCTGGTTGGTGGCAGTGCTATTAAATACCTCGCTCCACATGCTCCAGCCCTAAACAGAACCACTTTGTGTGACCTTCAAACCCCCACTGCAGTGGGGTGCAATGAGCATGGTGAGTTCTATAACAAGCTTTGTTTTTCTTGTCCCCTTTGACCTCCCTGCTAAAAAGGCTTAGGGGTGCAACTTAGAGACAGCTGTAAAGGCTTTGTGCACTGGGAACCTGCCTGCTGTAAAATATATAGGGCCTCATTTATGAGGTTTTTCCGTAGGGCAGCACCGCAGGCCACAGACCTTCCTGCTGCGGAGGCCCACGGCTAAAGGAAAGGGCAGGAATGCACCGTATCAGATACAACACATTCCTGTCCTTTTGCCCAGCACCAGCGCATCATGGGCTGCCGTGCACCAACGCAGGCACCTTTGCGCCATGGTGCAAGGGTGCCTGAGTGGCGGGGATGATTATTTTTGTGCAGGAAGGGAAAGTTTCCTGCACAAAATTAATCTTAAGAGGCTATTTCCTCTTTCTATGTGTGCTGAAGAATGCAGCACACATAGAAAATGGAAAAAACGAGAAGAAATAAAGATATTATTGTGCCTCCCTTATGCCTCCTCTGGGGAGGCCTAAGTTTTTGGCGCTGCCTCAGATTTACGATTTCTCATAAATCTGGGGAAGTGTCAAAAAGCCATGGATGTTGCTGGGAACACACCCAGCAACACCCATTGCACACCGCTTTAACCGAGAAAACTGCATTAAAGGAAATAATATTTACGAGGCAGCATTAAGCTCAAAAAGTGGTTTAGTGCTGCCTCGTAAATATGGAGCAGGCTCCTGCGCCATGGAAGGTCACAAAACGTGACGTTCCGGTGGCACAAGGGGCCCCATAAATGGGGCCCATGCAGCACATTCATGCATTTTACATTGGTGACCAAAGTAGCCGAAGTCTTATTACTTACGGAACACAAAATAATCTCTGTTCTATCCATGGTCATGTTCTGCCTGTACCACTACACACATCACTGCCAAATCTACCTGAACCTAGACCCCAAAACAGGTAACATCAGTACACTAAAATACAAGGCCAATGCTGCCCCTGCCTGGAACGCAGAATGCTGGCTGCTAATGTGTGAAATATCGGAATTCAAAGCTTTGCGTTAACCACAAGCATATCTCTGGGGCCTCATCGTTAATAATCTATTCAAACCTAATTAGCTGACTTGATCCCTAAGACCAAAGGCCATCAAACTACATGACCAACAAAGCACAAATCCTATGGGCCAGAATGCTTCACGTGCAAAGCTTATCACTATGGAACCTATTTCCCTAACATATCCAATATGAGGTGGCTTTCTTTAATTCTGGTAGGAGAAGAGAATGCACATGTTGTCAGTGGTCTGCAGCTCAGCGTGCTCATACAAACTAAATGACCCAAGTCAAGGATTAAAGAAAGGAATAATGACTGTGAGAACCCCCTTAACTCTTTGCGTCCCTTAAGATAATTTCACATGGCCATAAAGTGATGAAAGTGTCAAACATGAGTCCCAAGTGAAATAAACAAAAATTTACCATAAGTTCTAGCTGGAAAAAACTTACTACTTCATGTACTCTCAAATGCATTTATGACGTGACCCTAAAACATGTAAAATGGGAATATTCACATATTGTTTAGTTAGTACAATTAGAAAGCGATGTTTCCAATGGACCTTCACTCATAAGGAGCAGGATATTTTCAGGGACACTTCACGGTGCCATTTATGCGTGAGGTTGCACATGAAGTGCTCACACACTTAATAAATCACATTTTTGTAGCGACCCCAAACTGACCTACCATGAACAAATATTTGAGCCTTGCTATTATTTTGAGTATGAATCACCTGAAATGCAGCTGACATGCAGGATCAGCCAATTGGAGTGATGCTTTAACTTAGAGGAAGGCGGCTTGTGTGTACTTCAAGAGCTCTGCCGGAATCATCATAGTGTTAACCGTATTAGGAGGTTACAAAGCATTGGCCACAGCTACAAAATATGTAGCTGCAGATATATTACTTCCAATTTAACTTTCTGAAATTTAAGATTGTAACAACCCCAGTTCAAAAAAGTAAAAGTCTTACAAAGCTAGAGGCTCTATGGAGTTGTCCTGAAACAGCTGAAGGCAGGGACACGTCACAGAGAACGCCCAGCAACGAACCATTACATTTCCAAAGTTATGAGCTGCACCTCGTCAGAATGGACTGACTGATTGAGCTGACTTGTGTATATGTGCCCTACCCACTGTTATATCAATAAACACCAACCATCTTCTGTTCATCCATTTTCAACAGATATCCATTCTCCATTCACCATGCAATGCATTACCCATTCCCTATTCATCTGTTCACTATCTAATCACAATCCACCATCTATGTATTTGCATTCCATTATCTATCCTATCACCATTCCTCATGAATCTATTCAACATCTATCCATTCGTGTGCTCTCCATCATTTCAACACATCCATTCACCCTCTATTCGACATTCATCAGAAACAAACCATTCAGAATTGACCAGACTGTCAATGTTCACCATACATTCAATATGTGCCATCCACCATTCCTTTACAATCAATTTAGGTTATAACCAGTCATTATTTTTTGGCTATCCACTCACCATCCATTCTGCATTAATCTTCCATTGAACATTCAGCAGCCATTCACTATAAACTTACTATCCACCATTTAGCATACATTCATCATCTACACACCATTACCTATCCATTCCCTATTTAGTTGTGATTCAGAAACATACATTTTCCATTCCTCCACTAACCACCAATCGCCGTCCATACAACATGCATCCATTTATATCCATTTACTATTACCCATTCAGGCTCAATTTATTAACTGCTATCCTTGCATAGCAATACATTCACCAACTATCTTCCTTTACAACCGCTATCCATAAATTCACGATTTATTTTTGATTCATTGACCTTCCATCATCCAAACACCCATGCGCTATGAACAATCTTCAGTTCACCTTACACTGACCATCCATCTATCTGTCACTCACCATCCATTCCTTTGTGTATTATTATTAATGACCATCTATGCATTCACTGTCAACCATCCGTCCATTCACTACCAATTCATAATCCATTTACATTGGACAGTCCATACTTTCACCATCTAACCAATCACTTGATTTCCCCAAAGAAAATTACATGAATTTCACCCAGGGTTGCACATTACACAGATGAAGCCTTTCTCGTGATGTGTACACTTTGCAGCTGTAAATCAGCTTCCCATTTCTGATCATTTTACGGTGCGTCCAAAGCCTCTTTACTCACCAGGTTGTAATATTGTTTCCCTACTTTGAGTTCAATTTACTGGCACTTGTTGTCATGGTTGCACCTCTTCTCTTTTTGTAAGGAAAGCTTGCACAGCTGCCCCAGGGAGGTAATGTCATGAATGTTGGAGGGCCGTTTGCACTGCTGCGGCACATACTATGTATGTGCGCGTGCGCTTATGTACACACCTCCACCGTCTGTGTTACACATCTGGGTTGATCCTGGTACACATGAGAGACACATGCACTGCTTGTGTCACCTGAGGTACACCTGTTTTTGTCCTTGGAAAGAATGATCTGCTACTTCCCATGCTTCACAGTTTCAGCGTGTTTTCGTGGTGCTCGGTAAAGTCTTTTCACTATAGAAACAAGAAAACTTTTGACTTATATGCATATATATTCAAAGGCAAAAACTAAATCGATGTTAGACTACATTCAGTCACATTACTTCACCACCCCTGTTTCAAGCTCCAGCTACAAACATCGCATTCCCCACAGCTATGCTTGTATACCCAGAAATACAGCTGTTCTAATTACACACAATCTTCTCAGTATCATTTTCATTTCTGCAGAAAATGAATTATATTTCTAGAGAAGTGGGACCAAACTTAAATTGTTTTGGACGTAATGTCTATATTAGCAGTTAGAATAGTCATTAAAGGCGACGACGAGTGAAGTCAGTCACCGGCACCTTGCTTGGTGACAATGCTCTAGCACTGAGAAGTTTCCAGAATACACAAAGTAGATTCACAAACCAGCCTACATTGCTTGGTTGTAGCCTATCAGTCTTCACTCCTATCCATGTTTTTAAGTCGAGCTACAGCACGCCTGCGCTGTTTACAAGCCCTGCTGTATTCAGTAATCCAACTTTTTTTCCACCTGCTCCATACCATTGGCTCACTCCACTGTCCTTCTTCTTTGATGACTCCTAACTCGTTGGCTTTGCCGATACTTCACTTCCCTTCAGGCTGAGGCTCACTGGTAAAGTACAGTTTCCTTCAGTTGTTGAGTGGGAGAACTCTTTTTTTTATTTTTACTTTCCACCGCCGCTCGTCAGTGATTGTTCTTCACATGCTTGCACTTATGTGTCCTTGTTTTCTGTGCCTCTCATAGACTGCAATTACCCAAGCAGACCTCCCATCCACTGAAACTTTTGGTTTCCTAAGGAATAGGAATAGGCCCCTCAAATACGCTAATGGTTAAAACTTTGGCTCATTCTCCTCCCCGTAAACACTCTGTTCTGCCAGCCTTGGGCTCTGCAAATAGCAGTGGGTAGTAAATCAGACTGTGCTAAGTACCCCTGCCAGCAAGGTGCCTTTCTTCAGACATGAACCCGTTTGCATTCGGGCATGCATAAACACGAAAAAATTAGGCCTGGGCGGTAAATTTTGTTCCGTTCGCAGAATTTGCGATATTTTGACATTTTCACGTTCTGCGGAGAGTGCGAAAATGTCAAAACTTTCGCAACCTGCCGCGAAACTGAAGTATTTTTCTTGTTCGCGCTTTAAAAATGCATTCTCACGCGCGCGATCGCGACTTACCGGGTCCCTGCGTTCGCCGATGAGTTTTCCTATCCGCCACATGATGTTGGATTGTTGGTAGCCGGTCGCGCTATCCCGCGAGAGTTTGCGATCGCGAACACGTCATTGCGATCGCGAACAGGAAATAGGCATCGCGAGCAAGATGGCCACGCCCATTAGCGACAGCATGGGCAAGTTGGAGATATATTTCCCCGCGAGCATGCAAAAACACATCGCGAATGTGCGGGAAAAGCAATCTCTGCATCTTCACGAAAGTTTCGCATGCTCGCGGAGATTTTTTGCAATTTCGTGATAATTTGCGGAAATCAATTTTGCAAATTCCGCACACCCCTAGAAAAAATGCAACATCTCTGTGAAATACAACATGGCCATGCTTGGCGCTCGCAGAAGTTTACTAGTGCCCAATGCTGTTGTCCAGCTCAAAGTATGCAGCACGGAGGCTGCGCAGAACACCCCAGCGCAATTATTCCTCAAACAAAAATAAGCATAATTCTAAGATTATTCAGGATGGTGTCCTCTTCACTCACAGACGCCCTATAAAGGTGTAAGGAGCGCTCCTCACACCAAACTGGGCCAAAATATTTTCTCACCACCACCCCTTGTCAAAGAGCGAGTGTACTTAGGGACAGAGCACTCCCGAGGAAACTACAGCTTTCACTATACAGGCTTCACTTGCCACCATGAACATCCTCAGCACCCACCTTGCCAGGCTGGTAATTAAATCATTGCATCAGAAGAAGAGGATGCAAGATGTAGCAGACTCAGAAGGGCCCAGGTGGGAGGAGGGTATCTGCAACCCCAAGAGTGGAGCAAAAACTGCCATGTACAACGAGTTCCTGTGTACAAAGAAGGGCCGGGCTGATCTTTGAGAAAATCCCCACAGAAAATGTAACCAGTTTTTTTTTAATTTAATTTTTTAGTACAAATATTGTCACTTTCATTTCCTATCTCATTTTAAGTGGCATTTTATAACAGGCATCGCTATACTGTATTTGCATGTCCACTTTTCCATTCAGAAGTTTCCTGACATCTGCAACCACAGTGAACAGTGAAGGGTTTCAATTTCTTTTACTGTGAGGTTTTTTTCCCTATTTGGTCTAGAGAGGGCGGTAACAAATAACAACAAGCATTTGCAATGCAATAGGTCTCGGATTAGTAAAAGGTTGAGCAATCAGCGTTGTTAATAATAATGCAACGTCAATAACTCAAACATTTAGTAATGCAAGCCCTACTGCATTGCAAATGCTTGTTTCTTCTGTTTTCAACATAGACCAGGAGGGGCGCCTGCTGACTAGATAGTAACACACATTATCTATCAGCAGGAAGAGGAGCACCTGCATCAGCTAAGATGGCCATCATTTCTGTTGTCGTTCTGCTGTCGTCTGCCAGGAATCCGCATCAAAGTGAGAATACACAGAACCCTGAGAGGAACCGTTATGCAGCATTGACTACAGGGGTACCACTGTCTCGTAAGAAGGGACCGAGAATGTATAACCTTGTTGAGATGCTCTCGCGAGATGACTGCAATAGCCATGCACGACACATTCTGTCAGTTTTGTGGTACTGTGTTTAAAGCTGATGGTGCTCTGAATTAATATACAGAGCTCGTGCTCTGCTGAAACAAGATCTGAAATATATAGGCTGAATGGCTAGATTCAATAAATACATTATTTGTGAGCTACTAGACAGAAAAGTACTACTATGACTATGATATAATAAAAACTGGCAGTATATCACTGAACTGTCGTTTTAAGAGAGGGTCTTGCCAGGGCTAAATAAAACTCCTTAAATTAATAAATAAGATTATGCTAACATTCTCTTATCCGCAAATGGTAGAATCTCTATGCCAGTCTATGAATTAAAAATAAAATACTTTTTAATAAAAACAAAATAAGGTGTGTTTTAGGGGAATGTGTACCCGACTTTCACACTGCCCCCTACAAGCCTTCAACAGCTCTTCTCACCCTTCCCTGCTTTATATCCCTTCCGACCAAAGGCTGTAACATCCTGTGCCTGACTAGTGAGACAACTCTATGGAATGAAGGGTGCTAACACGGAAAGGTTAAAAGGCAGTCATGGATACCAGGGTCCTCACACTATATTCGGACTGGAAGATCAGCAACAATACTCTCAGACAAGAGACTAATCACCCCATCAGGTATTGAAGACTTAGGGTTTTATTTACTAAGATTTTACATCGTGTATGCCTGACAAAAATGAAGCAAATCACCACAAAGTCTTTTTTACCTATTTACTTTCCAGCACTAAATGTATCTAACGCTGGAAAATGACTTGACAGTAACGGAAAGCAGCGCATAGCGCTGCCTTCCATAACCTAGCACCATGGCGGTGTAAAATGGGTGGTGCATGGTCGTTCCCATGAACCCACCCAAGCTTTCTGATGCAAAGCCCTATTTACTTAAAAAAGAAGACAAGGTTTCGCATCAGAAAATAGCGCACCATTTCAAGAAGGTGTAATGAAGGAGAAATGCTTTCATTTCTCCTTCCTTTTCCGACTTTGTATCTGTGCTGCATTGTACAGCACACATACAAAGTGGGAAATGGTTTAAAGTTAGACTGAGCGTACTATTTTGTACTGAAATGCTATCCTTTCAGTACAAAAACCTATGCTAGATGCACAAGTTGCTTACCTTCGGTAAGGATATATCTGTAAGAGACATTAGTTAGTGATAGGTTCCTTACCTTAGAATTATCCCCAGGCGTCAGACTAGATCCGGAAAGTTTTCGTCAGCAGTACCATTGCGCATCGGAAGGTGACGTCGTGCGGCTCCCCGTCCGTCGTAGGCGCCATGATCGCAGGAATGACAGTGTGGTAGCTACTTAGACTCCGCCCTCTCTGACGTAAGTTCTGTACACGACCTTCCGCGCCAGGAACGCCGAGCCATGCAAGATACTGACCACTGGTGTATTGAAACTAGGGCCCTGAAAGGGATAACCTTAACCCTAGAAATCAGTTCGCAGAACGGGGAGGATTGGTGGGGCGGTAAGGAATCTATCACTAACTAATGTCTCTTACAGATATATCGTTACCAAAGGTAAGTAACTTGTGCATGTGAAAGAGACACGTTAGTGATAAATTCCTTACCTTAGAATAGATACCCCAGCAATACCAACCCCGGTGGTGGGTCTGCGAACCAAGATCACACCAGAAAGACACGGAGAACAGAACGGCCAAAGAAGCCGTCTCTCCGGACTTTGTTGTCAAGGCAATAATGCTTTGTTAAAGTGTGCAGCGAGGCCCACGTGGCTGCCTAACAGATGTCTTGCAAGGGGACACCACGTCCCAATGCAGTAGTAGCTGCTGTCGCCCTGGTAGAATGGGCGCGCAGTCCCACCGGAGGTTCCTTTTTAGGCAGAGAATAACAGGCTTTTATACACAAGATGACCCAGTGGGAGATAGTCCTCTTGTGTACAGCCCGGCCTTTCTTAGCGCCTTCGTAGCCAACAAAGAGCTGGGCATCCACCTGGAACTGTTGTGTGTGATTCAGGTAAAACGAGAGCGCACGTTTTGGGTCCAGATGGTGGAGCCTCTCTTCTTCTCTGGAAGGGTGCGGAGGCGTAAAGAAAGTGGGCAAGGTGATAGTTTGCCCGATATGGAAGGCAGCAACAACCTTTCGCAAAAAGGAAGGATGAGTGCGGAGCACAACTTTGTCCGTATCAACAGACAGAAAAGGAGGTTTACAGGAAAGAGCCTGGAGCTCACTCACACGCCTAGCGGAGGTGATGCCAACCAGGAAAGCAGTCTTTAAAGTCAATAAACGAAGAGGACAGTTGTGAAACGGCTCAAAGGGAGCGCACATCAAATAGGTAAGAACCAGATTCAAGTCCCACTGCAGCATCACAAAAGGAACCGGAGGGAAAAGGTTAGTAATGCCTTTTAGAAATCTACTTATGACAGGGGACTTGAAAAGAGAGGGCTGATCAGGGGCCTGAGAAAGGCCGAAATTGCTGAAAGGTAGCCCCTGATAGCGCCCAGAGCAGAGCTCTGGCGGGCCAAAAAAAGAAGGAACAAAAGGACTTCTGAAAGAGGGGCAGAAAGGGGATCTACAGCCTTTGCTGTGCACCATGCCACACATTTGTTCCACCTGCAGGCGTATACTGATTTAGTGGAGGGAGGCTGGACAGGTTCTGGTGGAGGACCGTCCTCTGCTGCTGCGACAGAAGATCCTCCCGAAGAGGCAGTCGGATCGGGGGAACCACGCTCATACTGAGTATCTCGGGATACCAAACTCTTCGAGCCCAGTCCGTGGCCACAAGAATGACTTGGGCCCGGTCACACCTGATCTTCTTCAGCACTCTGGGTAGAAGTGGTATAGGCGAAAAGGCGAATAGACCGCAACTCCACTCGTGACGAAAAGCTTGGAAATTCCAACACGCAGAACTGCTGACATTGTGCGTTCTCTTCGGTGGCGAATAGATCTAACCAAGGCTCTCCCCGCTGTTGAAAGAGACCTTGCCCCACCTTCAAGTGAAGACGCCATTTGTGATTCAGCATGCACCTGCGGCTGAGTTCGTCTGCCCTGGCGTTCGAAGAACCTGCCATGTGTTGAACCACCAAGAAAATGTCTTGATGTTCCAGCCATGTCCAGAGACGTAGAGCCTCCTGACATAGGGTCCACGACCCCACCCCGCCTTGCTTGTTGCAGTACAACATGGCAGTGGTGTTGTCTGTGAACACCTGCACTACACTCCCCTTGACAGAGGGAAGGAATGCCTTCAGTGCAAGTAGGATCGCCCGGAGGTCCAGAAGGTTGATATGGAGCCTGGACTCCGCCAGAGACCAGAGGCCTCTGATCTCCACCTCTCCCATGTGGCTGCCCCATCCCAGGAGGGACGCATCTGTCACCACTGTGTGCTCCGGTTGGGGAAGGGCCGAAAGATCGGAATCATAGCCCGATAAACCCGAAACTGGTCCAGAACCGCTCCAATACAGAGGAGGTTCTGAGAGGGAATCAGGTGTGACTTCGGCACGTTGAGGGAGAACCCCAGCAAATGCAGGATGTCGCCCGTAGTCTGGAGGTGAGAGACAACTGCCTGGGGTGAGCCCGCCTTCAACGACCAGTCATCTAGATAGGGGAAGACTGAAATCCCTGATCTGCACAGATGAGCTGCGACCACTGCCATTAATTTCGTGAACACCCGAGGGGCGCTGGTAAGGCCAAAAGGGAATACGGTGAACTGAAAGTGCTCGTTGCCTACCGTGAACTGCAGGTAACGCCGGTGGGACGGCAGGACGGGGATATGAAAGTAAGCATCCTGCAAGTCCAATGCTACCATCCCATCTTGTGGGTCTAGGGCAGACAAGACCTGAGCAAGTGTGAGCATCTTGAACTTCTCCTTCCGGAGGAAGCGATTGAGGTTTCGAAGGTCTAAGATAGGACGCAGGCCCTTGTCCCTCTTTGGAACCAAGAAGTAGTGGGAGTAACAACCACAACCTACTTCTGGCGTTGGAACGTGCCTGATGGCCCCTTGGCCAAGAAGGCTGCAACTTCCTGCTGGAGAAGTGCCAAGTGATCCCCCGACATGCGATGGTACTGAGGTGGCATGGCTGGAGGGGTGGTCTTGAAGGAGAGGGAGTAGCCCCTTCGGACAATCTGTAAAACCCACCTGTCCGAAGTGATGGTGCACCAGTGGAAGAGGTGATGGTGAATCCTGCCACCCACTGGCGTTTGGTGGGCCTGAAACACCTGAGTAGGAAGATTTGGAGGCAGTGGTGGCAGGGGAGGTGGTGGGCTGATCCGCCCGCTGGCCCCGTAACCCACCTTGGAAGGTCACACGTCTGTGGCTGCGCTGAGACTGTTGCTGCGCAGGCCTGTGGCTTTGAAATTAACGTATTTGGGTGCCCCTTCCTTGGCCACGAAACGAGTGAAAAGCCGAAGCTGAAGGAGTGCGCGTGGCCGGAAGGCCCAAGGACTTGGCCGTAGCCCGCGAGTCCTAAAAACGCTCCAACGCACTGTCTGCCTTGTCGGCAAAAAGGCGAGTGACATCAAAAGGCATGTCCATGAGAGTGTTCTGGACATCACCAGAAAAGTCGGTCGTCGTCAGCCAGGCGTGATGGCGTAGCGCCACTGTCGTGGAAATCACTTTACCCAGCGAGTCGGCGGTGTCAAGGCCACAACGAATCGTGAACTTGGCTGCATCTCTCCCCTCAGCAATAGCTTGGGAGAGGCCATCTGGGCCTCCTCCGGACACTGAGGCAGCACCTGCGCCACCGTATCCCACACAGAGTGGGAATAACGGCCCAAGAGGCATGCGGTGTTCACAAACAGCAACCCTGAACTGGCGGAAGAGAAAATCTTCTTTCCAAACTGCTCCAGTTTCTTGGATTCCCTCTCCGGAGGTGCGGAAGGGAATGCACTCGGAGACGCAGAGGCTTGGACAACCAAGCTCTCAGGGGAAGGGTGTTGGGAGAGGATAATGGGGTCACCCGGTGCCGAGCGAGCGTCGGGCCACGTTCCTATCCACAGGTGCCCCTGTGTTGGGCCTGGACCAGGTGCCCAAAAGAACGTCTGAAAGTGCATCATTAAAGGGCAGCAGCGGCTCCGCAGAGGAAGCCACCGGCCAAAGCACTTCTGTCAGGAGGTTAGTCCTGATGGCCACTGTAGGGAGCTTGAGGTGGAGAGCCTCTGCTGCCCTACGCAACACCACTGAATAAGTACCACCCTTCTCCGTAGCCACGGTAGAAGGAGACATTGCGCCAGGTTCTGGAGAGAAATCCAGATCACCGGCGTCCTCCAAATCCTCTGCCCAGTCTGGGTCTAACTCACATTGGGCTGCGTGTGGGTCTTCAGACCCCTCCCAGTCCTCCCCGTCCTCCGTAACCTGCTGGGCAGGTGGGAAAGAAGGAGGAGGATGGAGAAAGGGATACAAATTCCCCATAGGCGTCGGAATCGGTGTCGATTGACACCGGTTCGGCACCGTCTCCATGTCGGAGTCGAAACCGGGGACAACATCGGCCAGGGAGCCAGCCGGCGGCGGTGCCGTAGACGTTGATGTTGGTGGAGGTTGTATTCGGTTAGCCGACATCGACTGTGATCCATGCATGGATACCTGGGGGTCTCGCGGCGTCGAGGCCGGAGCCATCAGCGACGTTGGGGCTGGAGCCATCGATGAAGAAGGGCGAGGACCCCCAGTTGGACCCGCAGGGCTCAAAGAAGCGCCGGCGGGGCCCAGCGGGCCAAAGAGACTGGCCATGGCTGACAGAAATTCCTGCAGCTGGGCCGGAGTCGCTGACAGACCCGGGAAAGGAGGGTAGGCCGTCGGCAACTGCGTAGGCTCAGCTGGAGCCGCGGGGGTGGCACCACCCGCACCCTCAGCCATGTCACGTGATAGGCTAGGGGAAGGCGAAGAGCGACGGCGCTTCTTCGACTTCTTGTGCTTTGTCTTACCTGACCCCGAGTGCGAAGTCTTCATCGAGCGATGGTGGCGGCTACGCGACCGGTCAGTCCCTCGACCTCCCATGGGACCGGGACGTTGAATGGCGCGGAGCGACTCCCGGGCCTCAAGCAACTTTCTGGACTGCTCCCGCAAAGTTTTCGGAGCCATGGCCCGGCAGTCAGGGCGAGGCGTGGGGTCATGGTCGCGCCCCAGGCAGTAGAGACACTCACGGTGTGGGTACGTCACCAACATCATGCGGAGACAAACCTCTCAAGTCTTGAAACCGGGCATCCCTATAACACCAGGAGTCAAAGACAAAAAAAAGACAGAGACAAAAGTCCCCAAAACTCAGTCAAAAATTGACTGGGGGTACCCCTCTCTCTGGATCTGCACTTGCTGGCGCAGAAAAAGAAAGAACTGACGTCAGCGCTAGAGGGCTGTGTCTAAGTAGCTGCCACAACGTCATCCAAGCGATCACGACGTCTACGACGGACGCGGAGTCACACAACCCCACCTTCCGACACGCAGGGGTACTGCTGATGAAAACTTTCCGGATCCAGTCTGACACCTGGGGGTAATTCTAAAGTAAGGAATCTATCACTAACATGTCTCTTTCAGATTCACGCAGACACCTTTGCACTGTACTGCAAAGGTGTGTGCGTGGTGCACAGCAGCTCATTTCAGAGGTGGCACCAGGGAGACAGGAGGACAGGGTCATATTTCTGTAAATATGGTTCTCTCCTTCTCTCTTTTCTCGCTTTTTTGAGAAACAGAGGAAAGTTAACTGAATCAATTGATAGCTCAGGTTTTGGATATTAATAAGAGATATGTGGGCAAAGGTTTAAGAACCTGAACCAAAATCTTACTACGGAGCCAGAATGTACAGTTGTCGAGCCACATTTACAAAGAATTGGCGTAGGGCAGCGGCGCAAGTCATTTTGTTACTCTGCCCTATGCCGATTCAAAAGGGTAGGAATGCACCGTATTTACAAGATACGGTGCATTCCCGTCCTTTCAGTTAGCGCCGGTGCACAATTAGCAGCCGTGCTCCATCGAAGGCACCCGTGCACCACAGTGCAAGGGTGTCTGTGTTGTTGACATGATTGTTTTGGTGCATGAAGGGTCATCTTCCTGCACAAAAACAATCCAGGGAGGCATTTTCCTTGCTCTATGTGTGGTGCAGGATGCAGCACACATGGAAGGAGGAAAAAACTAGTAGAAATGAAAACATTTCTCCTCGTTATGCCTGCTTTGGGGAGGATTATGTTTTTGCTGCTGCCCCAGATTTACGTAATGTTGTAAATCTGGGGCAGTAGCAAAGGTCATCTGTATATTGAGTGGGAACACCCACAGCAACACCCATTGAACGCCTCCTTGAACTAGAGTTAGGCAAGGCAGCACACAGCACTGCCTTGCCTCACTCCATATCTATGGGGCCATGAAAAGCAACGCAGGGTGGCTTTGTGTCACTTCATAGATATGATTGACGAGCCTGAGCTACCGGATCATCATAAAAAGTGACTCTCCGGCAGCGCAGGCCACTTGTAAATGAGGGCCGTCATGTTTAAGCAAATAAATATAAGATAACATTACTATAGCACATTCAGGAGCTTATTTACAAGAGACCTGCACCGCCTAAGCGTCACTTTTTTTTATGCTTCACTGGCACAGGCTTCTCAATCATATCTATGAGGCGAGTCAAAGCCGCCCTGTGTGGCTTTGTATGGCCTCATAGATATGGAGTAAGGCAAAGCAGCACAAAGCGATGAGTTGCCTTACTCTGTGTCAAGAAGGCCCTTCATGTGCGTTGCTTTTGGTTGTTCCCACGCAACACGCATGGATTTTGATGCTGCCCCAGATTTACAAAATCACATAAACCTGGAGCAACGCCAAAACCTTATGTCTCCCCAGAGCTGGTGTAAAAAGGAGATATTATTTCATTTCTCCTCCTTTTTTCCTCTTTCCATATGTGCTGCATTCTAGACCCAGAGAACGAGGAAAACGCCTCCATGTGTTTGAACAGGAAGCTGCGCCTTCACGCACAAAAACAATCCTGCCAGCAATGCAGACACCCTTCCATTCACTACGCACCAAATTGTGCATAGGCAGAAAGGGCAGGGATTCACCGTATCTTTTTTATGCGGTGCATTCCTGCCCTTTCAAATTGGCATAGGGCAGCGCAGCAAAAAGTCTTGCAGCGCTGCCCTACGTCAATTGTTTGTAAATTAGGCCCTCAGTTCCTAGAACACATGCTAATCAGGAAGATGCATCAATCTCTCTTTGTGAAATTGATGACAAGTATACAGCTGGTTATTGTCTATCTCTGCTCTTACAGGGGGCTCACCTTCACAGAACGCTGCGCGCGCCACTGCTCCAGCACAGAACATTGAAGATGATGATGCTGATGATGCAGGATACCATGGTAACTGAGCATTGAGATGCCTTGGTACAATATGCGCCAGATTTATAGGCCCTGGAACCCATGACCTAAAACTCAATCAAGCTTCACAGAATTGATAAATGAAAGTGACACGCCGTTGTCACAGATATAACAGTAGGATAACACCTATGGGGCATCTTCAAAGCGCCGAGAGTGTTTACAGGGATAAATCGAAAATCAACAGACTCAGACAGACCACGACAATCTAGGAGCCACTGAACCTGCAGCCAGTGACGTATGGCTTCACTGCGCACTGCCAGACCAACGTGTGTCCCCAATAGTAGGGGTATCATTCCATGAAATTATACTCCTATCATTTATAGACGGCGGGAAAAAATGTGCACCCTCATAAATCCCAATGTACAGGTCATCTCTGAAACACTGACAGCCTTTGCAAACAGGCTGGTTTTCATTATGGAGCGAGGAGATGGACAGAGAGTGGATATGTGAGATAAAGTCAAGCATTTCCAGGGACAGTTTATAAAAGGATTTACGCTTAGTGGCACATTCCATTGTGGTACTAATCCTCTTGGTTGGTTTCAGAAAAATATCCAAGTGATCAAACGTAACAAATATATGAAGTCGAGCATGGGTTCTGTGCTCCAGGCATCAACGTGGTACTATGCATTGAACCCCACTTCACGCCATCTTGAAAGAATGAAAGCGCGGCGCTCAAAACAGTACACAGCCTAAATCTCTATGCTGCAGAAATCAATGTTGGAAGCAAGTGAATAAGAGCCACTGACTATTATCAGCAAGTGGAACGTAAGGAAGCCTTGTTAAAAAATAAATATAGAATTCTAAAGAAAAAAACTAACACAAGGGACAATTGAAATCACTGGAAACCCTTTCAGCTTACTTGTAGAAAGAAGAGGACTACGTTCCTAGTCCTATGAAGTTGGAACTGTTCATTTCCAACTTCGTAAACTATTTGAAAGCTTTGTCAGTGACCTTCATCGGTGCTGGCAGCATGCTGGTGAGCCAGTCCTGTTCTAGGGAGTCCAGAGCCACTGGGATTTCTAGCAGGATGAGGAGTACCCTGACATCCAGCCCATATACAACACTGATCATAAGCAAGGTTCAATTCGCCCATCTTTACACTACCAATTGGTCTTCAACCAGATTGACTTTTTTCCAACACTCAGTGTTTTAAAGATCAAAACTAAAGCCACAAGTTTGGGTCCAATATCATTGTTTTTGACAAATGTGAGGACTTGCCGGACCCCAATGACGCAGTCACATATTGCCATGTAGGACTGATTTGGCCTAAAACATATTTTTTGGATGGCGACGGCTCTGTACAGGATCATTTGGATTTAACTTTTTTATGAAATGCTCCTTAACCAGTTGTGGCTGGCATGACTCGTGGGTGGCGGGGCAGGCCCGGGGAAGGAGTGGTGGAGGGTGGGGTGAGGGGAGTGGTTGGGGTGGGTTGGGTGTCACACGGGGGAGGGGGGTGATCGGAAATAAAATAAAAAACTTTCGGGTCCCACGTCTTCTCTACTCCTGCTCTCCTGCCTCCGACAGGAAGCAGGCAGCCAGGCTCCCTCCCCTAGGCCAATCACAACACTGCAATGCAGCGTTGTGATTGGTGACACGGCGCTCAGCCAGGGGCTGGAGGGGTGGGGATGTTCTCCATGCAGGCTGTAATGCAGCCTACATGGAGAATAGGGAAGTGCTCATGACTGGTTTGTGCGTCCGAGAGGGCCGACCAAACAGTCATTGCACACTCAGGAGTGGGCAAATCACTCCTCCCCTGCCCAGCTTAGAGAGCAGAGCAGCCCCGCCACCGCAAAGCAGCAGGACACGAAATATAACATGACAATAACTCTACGTTATTGTCATTTTATGTTTCACACTGCTTAAAAGCAGTGGGGCGAAGCTCCTATGCCCTAGCAGAGGAGCCACCCTGTCCTTAACCCTGCAACGCTTGCGTGGGCCAACTATGATTTATATTAGCTGAAATAGATATGATTCTCACTATTATTCCTGAAATAAATAGTCCACATTATATCAGATACTCCCAGGTCAGTAGTGTTTGTTTAGTGGGTCTTGCCTAATTAAACCTCATTATGCGCGGTACCATAATATCATTGTCACAATATCCTCTGACTTAAATAGTGTGTCCTAAATATTGTTTTTAAAATGTTCTTTCATTGGCATTAATAATTGAAAATCTACAACCAATGGCATACTACTTTTAGAACACAATGGACGCCGATTATGATGTGGCTCAGAAGGCTTCGACCATCGGAGCCTAACAGCCGCATTATAATGGGCTTCTCAGTTTACTTTCTGACTGCCAAATTAAGATATAGGCAGTTGGAAAGTTAACCAGACGGTCATTCCGGCTGGCTTTTGATAGGCTCGGAAAGCCTGTCGGCCAGTTGGAATCCTGCCAAGGGTGGGCCTTTCTGCCCTTGAGATTACAATGTATGGTTTCCAACATGGCCTATCTGACATGGAAACCATGTCAGAAAGCGTGTTTGGGGGCCCCCATAAGGGCCCCCTTTGTGCACGGCCTCCAGTTGGAGGCCGAGGGGGCACCTATGGTGCACCCCTGTTGATCCCTGCTCCACGTGGCAGGCACCTCCAGGTGCCTGCCACAGGGTGCAGAGATGAACCACAGCTCCCATTTCAATATGGGAGCATGCATTACGGGTGGTTTACGGCCGTAATGCATGCTCCCATAGTGAAAAGTAGGAATGCGACCTAACAGTGTTTGGTCGCCTCCTAATGACGCGGTCGGGACCGCTGACCGGGTGTCGTCGGTCCCAGAACCGAGTCGGTGTCGGGTGGAAGCAATTCCTCCCAACATCGAAACCAGGCCCAATATGTTAGACAATATTTCTGACAGCCATATTGTGACATATTACCATTCGATTTTTTCACAGGTAATTTTCAATTACTGGATGTCCTCTGACATGCGTTACACACTGGTTTTCCGATGCAGGCATCACATGATGATTGTTCAACGCTGTCCAAGAAGGGCTGAAGCCATTCCAGATTTCAGCATTTGCATTCATCACATGCACGCGCGCCTTGCCCGGATGACCTGAAAATGTCATGTCCCTGGCCCTTGCAGACCAATGCTGGACACTCCTGCATTGGAATATGTGCTGACGCATTGTCCTTCCCAGAGGACTCAGCTTTGCCCAATTGTTTGATAAGAGATTTATAAACATTCTTTAGAAAAACATCTGACATAAGAGGCCAGTAAATATCCTGTGAGAGTGTATACGCTCCCCCAGGGGCGGCCACCAGCGGATCACGCGCAGCCCAGATCTTGCATCTCAAACACTTAACATTTCTCTGTTTGAAATCAGCTTTGACTTTGTTGGAACAACGCAACAAATTCTACGGATTTATCACTTTTTTCCTAACTTGTCCAAAGACGTGCACTTGAGATAATAACCAACAGGCTCTGGTTGGAGAAGTCCTATTTACCCTCGAGAAGGTCTCGAGAATATACAGCCCTTTTGCTCTTATTCCCATTCTGAAACACGGAGCATCAATCTTCCGAAAACACTTAACAGGATTTTTATCTTTTTTTTTTTTACGGCTGCTTAAAATATCGGCTGTAAAACAAGTGTTTATGAGTTCTGACATTAAACCTCGAGGGCGTTCAAGGAACAAGAAAGGAAAGGAACAGAACTGCATACATTAGAAATAACTTTTTTTCAAGGTTATTAAACACCTACTCCTACTGGAAAAGAGAAAAGTAGTTTCTCAAAGAAAATAAATGTCATGTTATAATTTCACCTCCTTATAGCCTCCGAAAGGATGGTTTTGAAGACGTCTTGGTCTTATACAATCTGAACACCAGCAGCCATAATAAGAATAATCATACTAATTAAAGGAACAATAGGTCAAGTGTGAGCTGACACAGTGCTTAATTTGAGCTGGTGGTTTCCGATGCTCAGCACCGGCAGTTGATCATCAACACTAGTGTTTTTCATGAGCACCAGTTAAGGACACATTCATTTATGGTAGGCACAGGGAGATTATGTGATTTGCCCAGAATCACAGGCTGTTGAGCGAAGACACGAACCTGGTTCCCCAGCTCCGAAGTCGGCAGCTCTGGTTGACACATCCTCTACGCACTTTCAAGGTTAGTAGGTGGTTCTGTTTTAGGCGGTGCTAACAGGAGAAATGCGCCTGTGAAAGCTGCCTCCTGCCAAGAGCCCCAGAATGTAGTTTTACAATCTGAATGTCAGTCCATCTTTTTCAGGTGGATCTGGGTTCTGAACAAACTGAACATTCCAGAATTCTAAGAGATGTGAGCCAAAATGTTGACTTTGAGCTCTTTCCATTCTCCAGCCACTGTTAGACTCTCCATTCCTACCAGAGAGGTGAGGCAAGGATTCACTCCAGGTGCCATCCAGCTCAGCAAGGCCGGCTTTAGCACTGGTTGAGCCCGGTTCGACAATCTTTTTTAGCTCCCCCTCCATGAGCTCCTCCTCTGATCCCCCCACTACCACCCAGCAAAAGGACCTCTCATCTCTCCGTAACCCCTCTCTAGCATACATTTCATTTGTTTTAAAGGGCTGGTAAAGGCAGGCTTTACTAATCCACTCAGCTATCCGCATAAAATACAGATCTGTTCTTTGAAGCAGGTACATTAACCCTCTGGGCTACTTTATGGCGAGTGAAAAATGGCACTAGAGGGAACATTAATCACAAGAGTTATGATGACATTTTTATTGCTGCCTGAAGTTTAGATGCACAAGGAACTCTGCATCAGCTGCTTTTATATCATAAGTTATTGCCAAACACAGCTCCCCCACCTCAGTCAGTGCCCCCTCCAAGTCAGCACCCAGTGCGGCCGCACCGGTTGCACTGCCCTAAAGCCGGTCCTGCAGCTCAGCATCCTAAACAAAGCAGCGAAAAATAAGCCCACCCTGGTTATGGCCTCGTTCATCACATGTAGACTGTTTGGATTCTTACCTGAACAGTGAGGGAGAGACCCACTCCAATGCCCATCCAGTTGGCACATGCGTGTGCTATTGCCGATCAGTGTCCGCTTCCCCGTGCAGCTGTAGCGGACTACAGAGCCAACTGTGTACTGTTCCCCAGAGATCTGCGCATTGGGTGGGACCCCAGGCTGGCCACAGGAAACCACTAGAAGCAAACCAGCCAATGATTAATAATGTTAAATATTGTGATTCTTCTGTGTATCAGTACAAGTTAACAGACTAGGCCTTAAATAACTACACGCCGCTTAGCAGTGACCAGAATCATTCCCACTCATAATGCTGTCTTCTGGGTGGGTCTCAGCAGGAATCACAGTGAATCCCCCAGAGAGGACAAGGTTCCTCACACAGTAGAACCTGAATATTAAGGGATGTCCCCTATCCTGCAGCTGTCCTCCACTAGCACACATTTCAACTTAACTCCGAAACAGTGATGGCATTTTAGCTCTGTGAGAGGGCAATATATTTTCAAGACCAAATGATTTCTGTAAAAAATAGAGAGTAGAACCACAAATATCCCTGTTGGTGAGTGAGGCCTATATCCTGAGAGGTGTGTGCAATTGTCAAACATGGCGGGTCTGGTGAGGGCTGTGTCACTCAGGACCTATAACCTCATGATTAGCACCCTCACTTTTGGGCAGATGGTAATCAGTTTAAGTGTCTATGATTCACAGTTTGGTTTTTAGCCCCACTCCCCCCATTGCAATGGTTACATCTCAGAAAGAAGCAAAGAGAATTCACTCACAGAAGAAGTGTTTTACATGCACACAGGGTCCAGGTACAAGATTAGGTTTAAGCCTGCAGCTTCCTTTACCAGAAAAGCTGTTGCATGCTGGCTCCGAACAACAGCTGACCAGTGCCATGAGGTCAGGAGGAAGGTCTGGGTAGGAATATCCCAAAAATATAATAGAGACCCCACTTCCCCAACCCAAGTATAATCCATTTCTGCAGCACTTACACAGACACTGTGGTAGGGCCCGATCCCAGGTTCCATCCCCTTGGCAGGAGATGACATGTGTGCCCAGCATGTAGTACCCATGATTGCACTCGTAGGAGGCGGTGGTGCCAAAGTTGAACCTGTAAGGGCCTTTCAGATGGACTTGACGGATGCTGTTCTCCACTTGACCTGGATCAGTACAGTTCATAACTGCAGGTGGGGGAAAAGAAAGTTAGGGTAAGAAATGTACACAGACCATGCAGGTTAATAGATGAGCTCAGAGATGGACTCAGTGATTGCTCTAATTCAAGCTAGAGTGGGGAAACAGAGAGAATTTAAAAAGCAGTTTCTAAGACTGCTGGAAGATAGCTCTAGAACAGAATTCAGGCCCTTTAACAGGGCTCAGATACTAACAAAGAGGCGGACTAGAACAGGCCCAGAGATAGACCTAGAAACAAGTTCAGAGACAGGAGTCAAGATTCTAAACAAAACAGTGCGTTGAACTGATTTCTAATCTTCGAGCCTCATTTATGAGTTTTTGCAATAGGGCCGCACCACATACCTTCCTGCTGCGCTGCCCTACGGCAAAAGGAAAGGACAGGAAAGCGTTCCTGTCTTTTTCCCCTGTGCTGGAGCACAATGGGCTGCTGTGTGCCAACTCAGGCACCTCTGCACCATGGTGCAAGGGTGCCTACATTGTGGGGATGATTGTTTTAGTGCAGGAAGGGAAACCTTCCGGCAGAAAAGCAATCACAAAAGGATTTTTCCTCTTTCTATGTGTGCTGCATTGCAGCACACATGAAAAGGAAAAACAAGTAGAAATAAGCATATTTCTTCCCGTTGTACCTCCCTAACGGCTCCCCTGGGGAGGCGTAATTTTTTGGCACTGCCTCAGAGTTACGATTTCTCATAAATCTGGGGCAGTGTTAAAAAGCCATGGATGTTGCTGGGAACGCCCCAAGCAACACCCATTGCACGCCCCTTTAACGCAGAAAGTGCGTTAAAACGAAAAATATTTAGAAGGCAGCACTAAGCAAAGAAACGTGGCTTAGTGTTGCCTGGTAAATATGGAGCAGGCTTCTGCGCCATGGAACATCACAAAAAGTGACGCACCGGTGGTGCAAGGGGCATATAAATAAGCCCCTTCATCTTTCACACACGGCATGAAGAATGGTCAGTGTGAAATGGAAAGGCAGGGCCATTGACATGTCCCCAAAAGGATTGGAGAGCTAGAGGAATGAGTAAGGGTGCGGAGCAAAAGTAAAGCCGAAGAAGTGTGAAAGGAAAGAGACAAGGAACCACTAAGAGCTTGCTTTCTTCATCACCGCGCTCCTTCTCTAGTCCATGAGATGTTGCACTGAGAGGCACATATACATTGCAGTTGAAGACATAATTGACCAGCATTATCTCCTTTCCCATACCACAAATGTCTCATTCTGAGAGTCCCCGACCCCTCAACCTGGAGGGAGGCGACTCTCCTCCAGAGATTGAGAGAAATGTATCTACTTTGACTCAGGGAAGATTCGTTCTTCTTTATGAAGACTAAAGAGGAATCCACCTAGCGCTAAGCTTGAGTTCCATTTTCACAAAGTCGTTAATGCTGCCCAAACACTCAGACCTTTAAGCAGATGTAAAATTCAGTGGGCTTGAAACTGATTCATATTGTCCTTCATATACATTTCACACCTTTTGTAGATCAATTCCGTAATTAGTACATTTTGAATCTGGCATTTCAACCTAGAATGTATTTTTTTGCACTACCTTTGAAGAAATTTGAAAACTAATCCTATATGTGTCTGTCATGGCATAAAATTCCAGCTCATTCATTCAAGATCTGCCTCTTTATCTCATGCAAAGATCCACATTGTTGCTTATAATATTAAAAGTAACTTAACAAGTGCGTGTGAAAATATTTAATGCATCTGCATCTACACTCCTTGTTTTTGGAGGGATTAAAACTTCTCTTTTAAACTCTTCGAGAATACTTCTTCAGATAGATATTACATGTACTTCTCTGTTTTTTGTTCAGAGCATGCCTTCATATTTATTTAGGTAAATATGCTAGAAGCTGGTAGTACAGTAAATAATGTGATTTGCTTAGTTTCTCAATTTCTGAAAATTGCTTTATTTGCTCTGATTTCCATGAGATTAATTACATCATTCACTTGAGCTTGACCACTTCCAGAGCAATAACCTTTTACACTAAATTTGTGTATTTCACTAACAGACCTTTACATCAAAATGCCGGATGAGAGCGCAATCATCCCTACCACGCTCAGTGGGCCCTTCCACCCTGTGTCCCCTCAGCATAACTGTAACAGAAAGGGGGAGGACTCACTTCTACAGATGGGGAGAGGGCTGCTCCACTGTCCATTGGCCTGGCACTGGGACCTGGAAACACCTTCCAATAAATACCCGGTGTTGCAAACAAACTTTGCTACGTCATTCAAGTTAAACTGCGATCCCTGGGTCAGTCCGTTGCCTGGATTTCCAGGATGGCCACATGTGATTGCTGAAAAAAATATAAAGAGGTTATCATAGGGTTATTGACGATAATACATTATGTTGAATCGGGTACATTAATTCCTATTTTAAGGGCTTTCATATCTTTATTATAAAAACAATCACAATTTCAAATATGCACCAAGATTAAACTAACGACCCTGCCTTCAAAGAATGAGAAACATGTTTACAACCCTTACATCCTAAGTTATATGTTAAGGACGATCATCAGTATTTGTGTAGCACACTTAACACCACCTGCATGGTCCCATAGCAATTTCAGAGTCTGAGTGTCTTTTACGGATTTGTTTAGATTTTGCCATCACAGCACTTGTGCTGTGCTTATGAAATCTATTGTGTTTGTTATAAATCTTAGAAGGGGTCTACATCCTGCTCTCACTTTTCATAGGTTTGCATGCTTGCCACTTACTTTTCCTCCGTTTCTATTGGCTGTCACACACTATTCCATGTTGTTCGTGATCAGTCTCCTGAGGCCCAAGAACTCCTTTTCATCGTGTTGGTGGGTAGAACTTCTTTTATTCGGTTATGTCTGCAACGCATTGTTTGCTTAGGGTTATCTAATCTCTCTCTGCCTGCATCCATTTGATGTATGCTTGTCATCTGCATGTTTTTCACAACACCTGCTATGTGTGGAGCCCCTCCCTTTCATGTGTGCTTGTTTGTAGCCCTACATTTATATCTATTGGCTCTCCCGTGGCCACTTTTGCACTGCTGCCGGCGGCACCAGCAGCATCGCACAGCTTGCGGCTTCATGTTGATGCCCAAGCATTCACCAGTCTCTTGTCCGATGGCCTTGTGTGGTGCCTCATTAGGTATTGGATGGAAAATGGTGTCACCAGTTCTCATGTGCCTCCCATGATGTCATGCTCACATGACTCGATTTCGCTGCTACAGACTAGTGGCCGAGCAACAGAGGTTTCGCCCCCTTTGCTTGCCCCATCTTGACAGCTCAACAAGCAGGGATAACTGCAGACAGCAAGGGGCGGCAGAGTCCTCACCAACTGCCCATTAGAAATCTTTGCAACCCACAGATGTGCTCCTTACCCTGTGCAGCTCCCTCTACGCTACCCCTGCACTATCATTTCTCTGGGCAGTTCCTGGTGGCAAACGCTGCCTGTGTTATTGTTGCTAGATGAATAGAGGTGAAATGTTAATTTTTCCAGGTGGAAGTGAAGGGGGAAGAAATGTGTGTTGTGTGTGGGTTGGTGAGGTTGGGACTGGGGCCTTACTGACTTCACCACTGTGTGCATAGTTTTCTTCCGGGTATGGTGGGTATGGCATCTGACTCATGTACACTGATAACCTGAAAGAGGACCCGGCTCCATTACCCCATTAAACAATTGTTGACAGAGCGAATTACTTGGGCAGGTCAGTGACTTTATTTTACTTTACCAAAGTAAGCCTCATGAGAAATCACTAGGGATCATAATAAACAGCTCATTTCTTTAATCTTGTATTGGCTTAAAACATAGGGTGGTGAAGAGTCTGATGTGTATTTCTTGGTAATGTTGCACAGTTTTCAGCCGCCACACCACGTTGCATACACAATTTCACATAAAACTAACAGGAAAAGTAGGAACACACTACATGAATGGCTTTGAGCTGCATACTTTTGCATGTACGTGCTTGCTTTGAAGCCATTGCCACTTTGAAAAAACTTAGCCCTGGGATATGTACATATTTAAAACTTCTGACACAGCAAATGATCTACATTTTTAGGTTTCGCCTGCACAGCACTTGCGCTTGTGCATGTGAAATCTATTGGGTTTAATATAAATGTTAAAAGCGGCTTACATTCTGCTCTCACTTTTCATTGGTCCAAGAGCTTGCCTCTTACTTTTCCTTCATTTCTATTGGCTGTCGCACACTTTTTCCTGTTGTTCCTCATGTTTTTTCTCTTCTCAGACTCCCGAGGCCCAAGTACTCCTTTTCAGCCGCGTTGGTTGGTCTTTTATTCGGTTTCGTCTGCACCGCGTTTTTTGTTCAGGTTTACATCTCTCCCTGCCTGCACGCATTTAAAGGGTGCTTGTCGTCTGCTTGTTTTTCACAGTGCCCATTCCGTAATGTGAAGCCCTTCTCTTTCATGTGCGTTTGTTTGTAGCCCCACATTTATGTTATGCTATGTTACTGCCATTTGTATAGCGCAACAGCTGCCCCAGCAAAGGGGCGTCCCGGCGCTGTCAGCAGAGCGACTAACACGGAAGAAGACAGGAATACACGCAGGGAAATAGGTATGTTTTTATGGCCTTCCTAAACATCAGATAGTTAGTGTGGCTTTGTATATGAATGGGCAGTGAGTTCCAGAGGAGGGCTGCCCTGTTACGAAAGGAACGGCCTCCTACCCATACTCTCTGGAACCTAGGGACCCTCACCAGGTGTTGTCCAAGTGACTGTAACTGGTGTGTAGGAACATAGGAGGTGACCAGGTTGGCCAGAATACCAGGAGTGTTGCACTTCAGGGCCTTAAATGTAATACACAGGGCCTTAAATTCAATTCTCCTGGCCACCGGCAACCAGTGAAGCCTGTGGATTGTGGATGACACCGGGCAGGACCTGCGCAATCCAATCAGTGATCTGGCTGCTGCATTCTGAACCCGTTGTAGCCGAGCAATCTTGGCCTTATTAGCCCCTAAGTACAGGGAGCAGGCATAATCCAGTCTGGACATTATAGCTGCCTGGATAATAGTCTGGTGAGTCGGGGGGTCAAAAAACCCCAGCAGGGGTCTAAGCCCCCGCAGGAGCCCAAAACACGTCCCTGCTACCTTTTTAGTTTGAACTTGATAGTTGAGTGATGAGTCTAACCATACCCCCAGGTTATTGACAACTTGCTTAGGGGGAGGGGGACTCTGCAAGTTTTCTGGCAACCAAAGCTCACTCCACAGCCCATGGTCCTTTCCCACCAACAACACCTCAGATTTACTGGCATTCAACTGGAGGCAGTTAGGCGTCATCCATTCCGCGACAACCGCCAGGTCTCCCCGAAACTTCAGGGCGTCCCTCTTGGTGTCGCTCGAGAGTGCTACCACCAGCTGAGTGTCGCCAGCATAGGAGACCATGGTCAGTCCCCTATTTCTAGCCACCGCTGCCAGCAGTTGGACATAGAGATTGAATAACAGGGGACTGAGGGAGGAGCCCTGTGAGACACATTGTTTGATGGGGTGAATGACTGAGGCAAAAGGGGAGACAGAAACCCTAAAAGACCTCTCACTAAGGTACGAGGTGAACCACTTCAGGGCCGAACCAATGATCCCCACCTCCTCCAAACGTTGTGACTGAATGGCATGAGACACTGTGTCAAACGCGGCGCTGAGATCCAGCAGGATCAGTGCCGACGTTTGCCCAGCGTCTAAAGCAGACCAGAGATGTTCTGTCACGGCCAAGAGAGCAGACTCTGTGCTGTGACCAGGTCGAAAACCATTCTGGGAAGGGTCCAGCGTACCATTCTCTGTCAGAAAATTTGAGAGGAGAGAATTAACATGCCTATTGGTTCTCCTGTGGGCACCCACTGTTGCACTGCTACTGGCAGTGCAAGCCACACCGCACAGCTCGCAGATTCATGTTAATGCCCATGCAGCCATCACTCTCTTGTCCAACTGCCATGCGACTGGCTGCGCTCCTTCCTTAATGCTGCCACCCACTCTCCCAGACCCATTTGACTTTGCCGTGATCCTCCTGGGTTGCAGCAAGGCACAGTCAGGCTCCTCTTGCTTGTTGCTTTCCTGTGTCCCTGATTGTGTCGCTAGCCCACTCGACATGCACTACTCTGTGTGCTTCTTTGGTGGCAATAGGCCTGAGAATCCAGGTTCACTGGCTCTTCAAAGGTGACTCTGCTGTGGGGTTGCTTCTATCTGTCCTTATCACGTGATTCTGGTCTCCCACTAACTGGGAAGAAGCATGTCATCCATGTTGCTGAATTGTCTGGGTAGTCCTTCAGTTCCTAGTATTGGCGAGCAAACATACTTTCTTCTCTCTTTGCACTCTTATCCCCTTCTCTTTGCCCTTTCCCTGTCTTCTCTCTCCTATCTGCCTGCCCCTTATGTCACTTGCATTTCCTTATAACATGCTTTCCTTTTCTTTTCATGAACGTCGAGCCTACGGAGGAGTAGAGCATGTCATCAGAAGGGCTAGTACTATGGTGAGTACCAAAGCCCCTATCACAATACCCGATCTATACTACAGGCTGTGAGACAAGAGGAAGTCCCCTTGAGCTACAGAGACTATCAGGTATTGATCACAGCTGATTACTCATTTAAGACACCAAGCAAAAGATTCCCTGTTCTTCATACTCAACTGAGATAGAATAATATTAAAGATGGTCTTCTCAATCCTGCCACTGATATGGTAAAATATCTGAGTCCTTTGATCCCGAAGAGCTAAGCATCTTTTTTGACAGCATCCATGTCTATGGACACAAACACTCAAGGACTGAGGGATCATACCGTTGGAGAAGCTTTAGGACATCAGTGCCCAACACCCATCTATCGTCACACCATAGATGGTTGGGCAGAGACACTCGGAACAGAGTTGTAGAATCCCTGGTGAAAAATAGAGGAAATAGAGGAAAATCCCATTCCACGTTAAAAGAGCATCCACAGTCAGGTGGAGTCAGATGATTAATCAATTATCCAACTTATTGCAATATCAAATGTCTGTTAAAAATGTACTCTCATTCTTCTGAACCTTCCTGTATCATCCATTTGATTCTATATATCATATGATTCTACTACCCTACTCCACATGGTAAACATGTTTACACTTATTTGTAATAGCCTCATTAGATATTATTTGGATACCACCCTTAGAAATGTGTTGCATCCTATACATATCAACAGCACCCACCTGTCCTCTTTCAAAGGACCCTGTCCGGTTGGACTAGGTAGCAGGGCTCCCAACACAAAAGGTAAATACATATTTTAGTGACTTCTTCACAAGTACACCTTCTTGAAGTCCACACCATCTGATAGCATATACTTATACTGACCACCTAGTCAGTGGTTCAAGACAATCCTGAACACCCACTTACACCCATTAGTCAAAGACTGTGATCTTGTTATTTAATTTATTATTCATCCGTCACTCCTACATCCAGATTTTCACTTATTGATACCCCAACTATTATGTTTGATATAAATCTTAAAAGGGGCTTACATTCCGCCCTCACTTTTTATTTGTTCGCACACTTGTTGACATCATATGGCACTGCTTCCAGCAGAAATGTTTGCGTAGAAGCAGGTACACAGAAGCTGGTTGCAGATGGACAGTCACCGTATAGCAGTGTTGTGCACATTGACTGGGCTGTCTGAGCGCAGCATTACTGTTTCATCCCCCATCCCCTTCCGGTACGCTTGCAGCTTCTACAGATGTGTTTTTTAATGTGTGGTGATTAAATACATACTTTTATTAGGGCGCCACGGTTTTTGGGAGCAGCTGCTCTGGGGACGAGTCTCCTTTATTTATACTTTGAAGGGGTTCTTCGCAGCTTTCAGCGAGAGGAGTGCTTTATCAGCTGCTTTGTCAGCTGCTTGGGCATGTAGCCGACAGCGAAGGCTCGGCGCAATAGAAGACATATACAGATTCCCCCACCGTGAATACAGCATCAACACAAAACGCAAAGCAAGACAGCGGCAAACAAAACTGGTAATAAGAATTCACTGCAAATTTCTCTGACTGGACTATGTGTTGTGGGATGTCGATTGACCTGTCTGGACAATTGTGTATGAATTTAATAATTGGCTATTATTGTTTTATGCTCTGCTTGTGTAAATACAAAAATCAAAAAAAGTATTTTCCAAAACTTCACTGTAAATTAAATACCGGAATAAAATGTGCACAATTTGCTTTATAGCGAATACAGATATTCCCAATATTAGATTCTAATCAAAAGTCATCTTCAAACCACGCCATCCACCCCAACCCCACCAAGCTTCTTGATTGGTTCATTGGCTTTTTCTCTTGCCTCACAGGTTGAACATTGCCATAACCACTTCGTTATTACCCTGCTCAACCCCACAAACCCCTCGACAATCGTTTCAATGATTCTGTAGTTAAGGCATGTACAAAGGTAAACACATCTGCGAGCTGGGAGGATACACCCTAGTGTGCATTTTATAAAGAGCACAAAGCAGATATGTATTGGGGTTAATCCCTGATCTCCAGACCTGCAACTGGCTCCCTCCCATAAGGACTAGGTCGTTTCTGTGGCCATAGTGTGAGGCCCTGCTCAGGGAAATGCATGCATGCCAGATCCCCATCACTGTTCGCATTTTGTTTTTCTTTTTTGCTTTTGTTCTTTGAGTATGATTGAGTCAGCTCAGGCTTGTGTTGCACTCAAAAGACATTTAGTTCCTCTCTCTTTCTTCACTCTTTCAGATAATTATGACCAGAGAAAAAATGCTGCCTAGAAAATAAAGTTTTCAAATGCTGAGGCAGATCACGGAGAATTGAGAATTGAATCGAGTGCACTCCCCTGTAACTCAAGGAACATTATTGAGAGATTTAACACGCGCTGTACAGCGCTTGTACTCCACTTTCAATTAATATGAAGAAAAGTACTGGTCCATGTTTTGGGGGGGGGCAATCAGCCCTGCTTTTGTCTTACTGTTCTTCAGGAGTTATAATATGCAGGTTTTGAAAGGGTTCTCTGCTCTTCTTGCAACACAGCTCACTCCTGCTCCTTAACTTTGACTCACTGCTCCCAGACCTGGATTGAAACATTACTTACAAATAAAAAACCCCAAATTCACCGACCAGATAGAATAACCGGAAATGTGAACCTTTTGTAAATCAATGCGCTCAACATCCAAACACACATATAACATTCTTGATAGGTTTTACCTGCACGGCACTTGCGCTGTGCTCATTTGGTTTGTCCTCCACCCTTTACCCATGGCTGCATGCATTTCAAACATGTTTGGCTGCTGCATGTTTTAATTTTCTTTATCCTCTGCCCTTTACCTAATCCTCCAGCATTATATTACCACCAGTTACTGCACAATAAATTAGCTGTCTCAATAAACAAATCATAACACTTTTCTAAAGTTTCAGTAACTTACATTGCACAACTTCTCACCAAGCTAAAACTTACAACATTTTTTTTAAATGTATATTAATCACATAGGTGAAACCTATTACATTCACCAATGCTTGGTTTACAAGAGTTGGTGGTGTGGATTTTGTGTTCGTTTTTAGAGAGCACTTGCATGTTCAATGTATATTTAGTAAGGGTTTGTAGTGGACATTGTTGTACGTGTGTGAAGATTTGGTTTCGATTTATAGGTTGAAGATGTGGCATTGATGTGGTGTTGAGGTACCAACACTAAACCAAATATATTGCTTTTATCTTGTGTAGTGTGCCTGATGGTAGGAGATGTCATCGAACACACTCTGTTGCTATAAAAAACAAGCATTGGTAAACCAATAGGTCTCACCTATATGAGATCTATTGATTTTTGTCACTGTTTTGTTAGCCATGTTTGTAGAGAAAATGTGCTATACTGCAGTCAACGCTGGTATGGTATGACATGTCATTGCATAGTATGGTATGGTTTGGCCTGTTGTTGCATAGTATGGTAAGGTATGATATGGTTGGTCATTGCATAGAATGGTATATAATTGTATGGTGTGTCAATGTATAATAAGGTATGTCAATGCATGGTATGGTATGGCAATGGTCTGTCACTGCATAATAGGATGTGGTATGTTATGGCATGTCAGTTAAGTATGGTGTGGTACTGAATGCCTTGTACGGTGTAGTCTGTCATTGAATATTATGGTGTGGTGTGGTATGGAATGGTACGGTATATGGTATGACCTGTCATTGTATATTACAGTATAGTGTGGCATGTCAGTGTATAACAAAGATAAGATATGATATGGTATGGTATATATGGCCGGTCATTGTTTAGTATGGTATGTCCTGTTATTGTATAGTATGGTATAGTATTCTATGGCCTCTCAATGTGTAATATAGTATGGTATAGCAAGGACTGCTATTGTATAGTATGGTATGGTATGGCCTGTCATTGTATATTACGGTATTGTAAGTTATGGTGTGGTATGGTAAGGTATAGGATGGTATAGTATAGTCTGGTATGGCCTGGAATTTTCTAGTACGGTACAGTATGGCCTGTCAAGTATTGGTACAGTACAGTATGGGAGGTATGGTATGGCCCGTCATTGTGTAGTATGGTATGGTATGCCCTGTCATTCTACAGTATGGTATGGTATGGCCTGTCATTGTATTGTATAGTATGGACTGTTACTGTAGTGTATTGCATGGCATGGTATAGTATGGTATGATATGGTATGGCCTGTCTTTGTATGGTATTGTATGGTATGATATGGTATAGCTTGGTATGGTATGGTCTATCATTCTATAGCATAGTATGGTATGGAATGGCTTGTCAATGTACTGTATGGTATGGTATGGTACAGTACGGTACGATATGGCCTGCAGTTGTACCGTTGGGTACAGTATGGCATGTCATTCTATAGTATGTCCTACCATCATATACCATGGCATTGTATAGAATGGCCAGTCAATATATAGTAAAGAATGGTATGGTATGTAATTGCATAGTATTGTATGTATGGCCTCTCATTGTATAGTATGGTAAGGTATGGTGGGGTATGCCTGTCATTATACAGTATGGTATGGTATGGCCTGTCATTATATAGTAAGGGCTGGTGTGGTATGGCATGTCATTGTATAGCATAATATGATATAGTATGGCTTGTTACTTTCTTCATATGGTATGGTAGGGCCTGTCATTGTATAGTATTGTATGGTGTACTATGTTATGTTATGGTATGTAGGATATAGTGTGGCATGGTATGGCCTGTCATTGTATAGTACAGTATGGTCTGGCACTGTATAGTATAGTATGGTATAGCCTGTCATTGTATTCTATGGCCTTTAGTTGTCTGGCCTGGTATGATATGCTATGGTGTATCACTGTATAATATATTATTGTTTGGCGATCATTGTAGTGCATGATATGGAATGGTATGGTATTATATAGTGTGGCATGGCCTGTCATTGTAGAGTATGGTATGGCCTGCAATTGTATAGTATGGCATGGTATGTCCTGTCATTTTAGAGTATTGTATGGAACAACTGTTATGTGGCTTGTCATTATATAGTATGGTATGGTATAGCCTGACATTTTATTCTATTGCCGTTCATTGTCTGGCCCGGTATGCTATGTTATGACGTATCATTGTATAGTATGTTATTGTCTGGTCATCATTGTAGGGGCATGACATGGAGTGGTATGGCATTATATAGTATGGCATGACCTGTCATTGTAGAGTATGGTATGGCCTGCAATTGTATAGTATGGCATGGTATGTCCTATCACTTTAGAGTACAGTTTGGTACAACTTTTATATGGCCTTTCATTGTATAGTATGGTATGAAATGGTAGGGTATGGCCTGTCATTGTATAGTATATGAATGAGATGGCATGGTATGATATGGACTGTCATTGTAAGTGGGTATTTTATAGCCTTTTATTGTGTAGTATTGTATGGCCAGTCATTGTATTGTATGGTACAGTATGGTCTGTCATTGTTTAGTACTGTATGCCATGGTCTGTCATTGTATAGTGTGTTATGGTATGATATGACCTCTCATTGTATAGTATGGTAGGTATGGTGCAGTTTGGTATAGTATGGTATGGTATGACCTGCTATTGTATAGCTTGGTACGGTATGGCCTGTCATTCTATAGCATGGCATGGCCTGACATTGTATGGTATGGATTGGCCTGTCAATATATAGTATAGAATGGTATGGCCTGTTATTGCATAGTATGGTATGTTATAGTATTGCCCGTCATTACATAGTATGGTATGTATGGTATGGACTGTCAATGTACAGTATGGCATTGTATGGTATGATATGATATGATATGGAATTGAATGGCCTGTCATTTTAAATTCTGGTATGGCCTGTTGTCATATAGCATGGTATAGTATGGTATGGCCTGTCAATGTATAGTATGATATGGTAAGGTATTCCTAGTCAATGTATAGTATGGTATGGCATATGGTCTGTGATTATATTTGGTACGGTATAGCCTGCCTTTTATGGTATGGTGTGATATGGTCTGACTTTTTATAGTATTATGTGATATAATATAGACTGTCTTTGCATAGCATGGTATGGTGTGATATTGTATGGCAAGTCATTGTATAGTATGGTATGGTATGTCCTGTCATTTTAGAGTATGGTGCGATACAACTATTATGTGCCCTCTCATTATATAGTATGGTATGGTATAGCCTGACAGTTTATTCTATAGCCCAGTGGCGGCTCCCTCGCTAAGGAGGAGGAGCATCGCCCCACTGCTCTTGGAGCAGTGTAAAAGCAAAAATAAAATGATAAATAACAGAAGTTAAGACGAGACTAATACGCACCAGACATCGACACATGGGAGAAAAGCTTTACGCATGCTTAATAAATGTGGAATAAAATGCAACGCAACTAAAACCCACTTTAAAACGGAAGAATGCTTTGCGCATGTTCAAACGAGATTTATGTAGAAAATCATGTGAATAACCCGCTTGAGAGGTAAAACTCTCACGCATGCGCAGGAAGAACTAATATGTGGTCTTGAGGAGCCACATGCCCGGCACATGCTTGCTTGAACTTAAAAGAAAGCTGCTATTGCTCAAGAGAATAATAATAACATGGGATAGAGTAGAAGTGAAAACTATATATTTGAGAAATTTTGAGAAATTAACATCTGTTTTTGATTTCTTTATTAATAGTGTGCATTTGGACCTGCTGTCGCACATGACCAAAAGAAAATGGCGAGGGAAAACTAGAAGTTGCGCATGCTCAGTGAATTCATGATGTGACCCGATAACAGCAAGATCTGAATGACTGCCAAAGAGCAAGGACAAAAGACGTGAGAAAACGGAGATGAGAATCCCTCTTCAATGGAGCCTGAATAGAATGTTAATAAATATTGCAACAATACATGTATGAGAATTAAAAGTAAAAAATGAACTAAGGAGAAGGGTTTGCGGGACAATAAGAACCTTAATAAAGATGAATATGTCAACATGGTGTGATGAAAACTCCCCTGGCCCGCACAATCATATTCCGTGTTTCATCAATATTTGCAACTTCTGAGGATGGGACATGTAAAAATAAAGACTATAACTAGAGTGACTTAAGTTAATTGAAGAAGAAGAGAGAATCAACACATCGATGCTGAGAAAGAGAGGAGAGAGCTGCCAGAGGAAGATAAGAGAGAACAGACTGGGAAGATTCAGATCAAAAGACTAATTAGATTTGAAGATTCCGGAAAAACATCGAGGAGGGAGAGAGTATAAGAGAGGGATGTGCCCTAGTGCGTCAGGTTTATAGAGAAGTCTAGTAAGTATCTGCCCTGTCCTAAACCTGTCCTATAGATCTGTGTCTCCTGATCATAATTCAGGAGACCGCCACCAGTCCTTTGGCCAGAGGGCTGGTTTTCAGTATTTCATTAGGTAAATGTCATTCTGTCTTAAAATTTGCATATTATCTTTGCAAATTTATATTATTTTGAGCCTTTTGTCTCTTCACCTATCCACTCTTTGCATTTTGATTTGTTGAATGAAGTCTGTGTAAATGAATGTATTTGCTAAATGTGATTTTCTCTCTCATGTTATTAATGATTGAGTTTGCACTGTGAATCTGTATTAAACGAGCGTTCGATTTATGCCAGAAATCTTAGATAAAGCTTATGAATCTTACCCAGAGTCTGTGCTTATTTCACTAAGATCTGTGGATTAGTTAGATAATTGTTAATATCACCATCAACTAAGTCAACTAATGGTCCATCGACCAGAGAAAAGAGTGTTAATTTGTGAAGATTAGTTAGGCATGGAGTTTATTTCCTAACTATTTTATGTTCACAGAAACTAACTAATCAGAACTTAGGCAAATTATAAAACTGGACTCACCCACGGATTGCCCAGGGATTGTGTCTGAATATTTGAGTAAATGTGTATGGGCCCAATTGAGATATCTGTTTTGTGAATTGTTCATCCCTGGGGCTTTCCGCTGGATCTCTGCAGTATGGAATGGTATGGCCTGCCCACTGTATGGTATGGTATAGTCTGTCCTGTCAGTGTATTGTATGGTATGGTATGTCTGTCATTGTACAGTATGGTGTGGTATGGTCTGTTATTGTTTAGTATGGTATGGCCTGTCATTGTATAGTATGGTATGGCCTGTCATTGTAGTATGGTACAGTATGGCCTATCATTGTACATGGAATAGTATGGCCTGTCATTTTATGGTATGGGATGGTATGGCATGGGCTGACATTTTATATTATTGTATGGTACAGTATAGCCCATCATTGTATAGTACGGTATGGTAGGGCATGGTATAGCTTTTCACTGTAATGTATTGTATGGTAAAGTATGGTATGGACGGTATGGCCTTTCATTGCATAATATGATATAGTTTGTTTTTGTATGGCCTGGCACAGTATGATATGGTCCATCATTGTTCGGCATGCAATTGTACAGTATGGTATGGTATTATACAGGATAGTAAGGCCTGACATTTTAAAGCATGTTATCGCCTGTCTATGTATGATATTGCATGATATGGTATGTAATTGTAAAGCATGGAATAATACGGTATTGTATGGAATGTATAATACGATACGGTCTATCATTGTATACCATGGCATGGTATGGTATATCCTGTCATTGTATAGATTGATATGGTATGACATGGTCTGTCATTGTGTACTCTGTAATGTTATAGCATGGTATTGTATGGTATGGTTTGTCATTGTATATTATGCTATGGTATGGTGTTTCATTTATCAGTATTGTATAGTATGCAATTTTCTTTCTCTGTATAGTATGATATGAAATCATATAGCCTTACATTGTATAGTATGGAATGGTTTGCTATGGTATGGCTGTAATTGGATAGTATGGTATGATTCAGTATGGCCTGTTATTGTATAGTATGATAAGGTAATCATCGTCAAAATGTACATATTAAGCTATGGTAGGAAGTGCAACAGGAGCGACCAAACAAGAAATAAAACTCATTACATTTTGTTATTTGCATGCTGGATAGTTCTTTCCAACCCATAATCATGCAAGCATAAACTAATTTATTACACACCCTGTTTTTTCCATAAAATATTCTAATAATGTCCAATATATCCTAAACATCAAGGAACACGTACCAAAAGGTGCACTTTGTCATGAACTAAATGAATAATTACTTAATAACGGCAGTGTGAAGTAATTAATGTATTTTGTAATCACTGTTAAAAGCTTCACTAACAAACTGTGGCCTGCTGATATTGTTTTGCTGCACCAAAGAGTAGAAGGGGGAGATAATGAAAAGTAAAAGCAACCCTAATGTAAAAGGGAACAAATAAAACACAGAAAATAAGTGGATGAAAACGAAAACATGTAGCAAAAACCAGGAGCACGACAACCGAAAAACACATACACTCTTACAAAGTGCTGCATGTAGAAAAGAAAATAGCCTGAGACTGAAAGTGAAAACAGCAGAAAGACACTCCCAAAAAGAAGGAAGCAGTACTTTGTCCATGCTCCTGAAATGGGGCAAATACACGAACAGAAAGGGAAGCCAACAAGTGCTAACCAAACATGAGTCAGCAAATAAGACTCACAAAAGAGTGAACTTATGGTTAGCAATGGGTGTGCTCTGAGCCATTCGTAAGTAAACAAAATCGAGACCTAAAAAAAAAGCATAAATGAACAACTGGATATGGATGGGCAGTTCATTTGGAAATACTTAGGTGAAAGATGGTCAGTTTACCTCGAGCAAAGTCCAGACTCTGCCTGCCTTTGCAGATTCAATGATTCCTGAATATGTGGGTGAGGTAAAACGTTTACACCACTAATATAAATATTTTGTGCTAGTGAGGTGGTAACACTTAGCCAGCTATATGGCTTTGTTGCAGGTCTGTGCATTTGATGGTGCTACAGGAAGTCTTTCAATGTGTTCCATTGGTGTAATTAGATATACCTGTATATGGATGAGGGTTGGAGTGACAATGCTTAGGCAGCCACATGGCTTTGGTGCCATGTTGAGCTCATGAAGGGCTGTGCCTAGTCCATTATATTAGCGGAGGGAGAAGTATAAGTATACATTTATCTGGATGGGACTTGATATTAAGACATTTGGCATTTCCGAATTTATGCCATGGCAGGGAAATAAAGCATGGTATTTTGAGCAGCTGTGCTAATAAGTGCACATTCACAGATTGATCACTACAGTGCAAAGATCAAATTCTAGTTCATCAGCACAGAAAAATAAAACTGACTAGGAAAAACACGTTCATGGACCAAATGATTGCATTTTACAATTATTTTACCCATGGAAATAACTCTCACAGTAGTCCAAAGACTGTAAAGTGTTTGTACCTACTTGCTCAAACTTAACCCCTTTTGCTTCCTGATTATGTTAAAAAATTGTTTGTTATAAAGGTACCTGAAAAACATTAAATGGAATAAACAATATAAAAAGACGACCAGAGTGCAATATGCCATTAATTAATATTGCGGAGGGAGAGAAGGGGCATCATGACATACTCAAGGCTTCACCTCCTGTTCATCATGGCCACTCCCCAAAAAAATAATTGTAAAAAATAGCACGAACATCTGCATTCATATAGTGTATTGGGTGGATGTGGGATGTGCTAATATGTTCCACTGAGGCATTCTGCGTTAACATGTTCTCTTGGAATCTTCATGTCTATAATATATATATGGCCAGTTTTGTGTACCCTCTGATGTCACTCTAATGACCTAAGGTGCTATTTGTTTACTGAACCAATGACACCACAATGCTCTGTTTTCTTAGATGACTATCCATCTTTCTCTTGAACAGGGTTGGTGGGCAAGATAACAAACCAGCATTTGACACATGACCTAATTGTAGCTTGGTAGCACAAAATCTGGAACATCAGGAATGTGGGGGTGGAAGAGGATTTGAACGGACATCCTACACTCTTGTTTTCTGTTTATTCAGATGCACTCTGGTGTGAAAAACATGTTTTTTTCAAAATAATCTGTTGGTGTGGATATCTGCTTAGGTATTACTCTGGAAATGTATAGAAAACAATATGGTTATATGTATTTAGAGTATGTCCCTAGGCATTATTTGTCTTTAAAGAGAGCTGGGACTATAACATCATCCTCTATGATGCCACCAATGTTGTTAATAGCTTAATACAGTGTATCCAGGGCCTGTACTTCAAATGCTACTAGTGGAGATGCTGCACTTATTGTGCCCCCCACAGAAGTAGCCTTTTAAACCTGTCTCAGGCCTACCACTGCAGTGCCTGTGTGTGCAGTTTACTGCCACTTAGACTTGGCAATTAAAACGACTTGCCAAACCTTAAACTTTCCTTTTATTGCATATACAGCACAGCTAAGGTAGGCCCTAAGTAACCCTAATGACAGGGTGATATGTAAATAAAAGGTGGGCCATGTACCTTTATGTTTTGCATGTCCTGCTAGTGACAAATAGCCTATTTTGCTTTCCAATACTGTGAGACCTACCCCTCTTGGAGACGAGCATTGGGAATTCTTTAATACGCTTTTACGCTGTAATTCCTCATCAGAGAGGAGTAGCTTTTTCATGTTTCATATGTTCGGAATGGCAACGGAAAATCCTCCTTACTGGTGAAATTAGATTTAACATTATTGTTTTAGAAATGCCACTTCAAGAAAGTAAGACATTTCTCTCTCCTTACTGCTCTTTGTGCCTGACAGCCTGTCTCCAATACACGTCTGGGTTGGGTGGCAGCAACACTTTGTGAGTTCCCTCTAGATAGCCACAAACACAGGAAGGTAAGGCTAATCTGCATTCTGAGCCCTCTTCTGCATTCTGATAGGTCTTCCTGGGCATGGGAGATGTGAGGGGCTGACACTTGCACTTCTATTGGTAATGCCCTGTCCACACACACAAGAACGGTTACCCACCACTAATACGGTGGAAGACAGGGCTGGGTTGAAAAGGATCCTCATGCACTTCAGAGAGCTCCTTTGAAGTCACCCCCTACATCAAAGACACTTTTGGGTATAAGTACTGGGTCCCTATCTCCCTAAAATCAGATACTTCTGGATATTGAACTGTACCTCTGTCAGAAGGACTGTTGTGCTGCTAAAGAACTCAACTGGATGGCTTTTTCTGGAAGGAGTGTTTTTCTGCGTGTTGCCCTGCTGCCTGCTGCTCCCTGACTTTGCTGGAAGGAGAGCTGGACTCTGCCTTTCCTCCAAGTGATCTCCAAGGGCTTACTGGCTTGCCTCCTGCTTTCTGAAATTTTAGGGAAACAAAAGACTTCCTGAAATTCTGCTAGTGATGCTGGACTCTGCTGTCTGTGAGTCCTGCCCTTTTCTGATGGGTCCTCTCCAAGATCTGGGTCTCAGAAGTGGGTTCTGCGGTTGCTTTTCTCAAAACTGACACATCGTCACCACTGCGCCAATCGGAACCGACACATCACCCTCGATGCAGAGGCTGTTTGATAACAGCGGTTCTACTGCCTGTGTGGCCCGATGATGACGCTCTACATGGCTCGGTGATGACACATTGCCTTCACTTCAGCTAAGCTCGATGACGATGCAGTGGCCCAGCTGCGTGGAAAAGATCCATGCATTGAGCACTTAGCATCGGCGCTTTTCTCTTAATCCAAAGTACTTTCCCAGCTGGCCCTGCATTTGTCCTGTAGCCGGCTTGGCCTCCTCGTGGTCCGCCTGAACTTTGGATTTGCACCAGCCCCTTGCGATCTCAAGTAAGCCTATGACCGCTAGTGACTTCTAAGCACTATTTCTGCATCTAGGGCCAGATGTACAACCATTTAATTATACAATTCGCAAATTGCGAAAAATTGCAAGTCACAAAAGCAAATGTACAACAATGTCAAGGACACTGTTAGCGATTCCCAATGGGGTTGCAAAATGCGAGGGTCATGAATATTAATGAGCCACTCGCAATTTGTGACCCTATTGGGAATGGCTGGCACTCCCAGGGATTGTGGCCTGCTGGGCTCAGCAGACTTCCATGTCTGGGACTGCTTTTCAATAAAGGAGTTTGTTTTTTTAAATGCAGACCGTTTTCCTTAAAGGAAAACAGGATGTATTTAAAAAAGAAAAAATGAAACATTTTCATTTCATTTTTTACGGGAAGGTATTGGTCCCTGCGACCACTGCCAGCCCTTTAAACATATTTTCCCATGCATTCCCAAAGGGGAAGGGGTCCCATGTCGACCCCTTTCCGTTTGCGAATGCTTTACCACCTACTTGAATTAGGTGGTGAATTGCGACTATTTTGGGACCGCAATTGAGGTTGCAAAACAGTCATACATAGGGCTCAGACTCGCTATTAGGAAGGGATGCCCTTGAAACGCCCCTTCCTAATAGCGAGTCGCAAATCCTAATAAGCTTGCCGCAAATAAATTGCCACTCGCTATTCAGGCTTTGTACATGGCCCTTAGATATTTTTGCATGCGCAAACGGGTTGCAAACCTGTTTGCGCATGCTAAAATACGCCGTACATCTGACCCCTAATATTACATTTTTTATCTCAACTTCTACTGATTGGATTTTTGCCATTTTGGTCTTGTTTTACTCAGATAAATATTCTCTATTTTTGTAAACCTAAGTGGAGTCTTTCTGTGGTGTATTAATTGTGTTACTGTGTGTGTGTGTTGCACAAATACTTTACACATAGCCCCTTTAGATAAGTCTGACTGCTGGGCGCCACTCTACCAGAGGGTGAGCACAGGTTATCTTTTCGTGTGTATCTAGTTTACCTTGCATAGAGTGGTGGTTCCTGCGTGGCCTGGGTGCAGACCTCAGCCAACCAGGAATCACATTTCTAACACAGCTACAGGGGGGTTAAATCTTATAAAAGGAAATAGAGACTGGCTTTCCCTAAGTTTCCCACCCAGCACTCATGATTACTGAAATCTTGGTATGATACTTACGCACACAGACGGGAGCCTTTCCTGGCCAGCGGTGATCCTGCTGGCAGATCCTAACTGACATGCCAATGAGGCGGAAGCCCGGCCCACACTGGTACACCACACTGTCACGGTAGTTGTAGTTCTCGCCATTAATCTGCCCATTGACGATAGGCTCTGGAGTTCCACAATGTCCAGCTGAATAAAGGAGACAATAAAGAAAGAATGAGCTGGCATGTGACTTGTTGAAGACTGAGAAAGGTTATATGTCAGAACATCGGGGACATAAATATTGTGCTACAAATCATAAGCAAAATACTCATGGCTGAACTAGAGACCCCCTCACTGTTGGAACCCCAGGTGCTTAAAGAGCAGGAGTGGCTTTCAGCAGATACAGGGCTGCCCAGAACAGATGGTGCTAGATTCTCTTGCCTGCCTCCATATTCCATCCCGCTGTACTCCCCCCCCACCCCCCGCCTGCCGGGCTAGACTGCTCGTGTCCCCCCTAAGGTCAGCTCAGTGTAAGAGTGAGGGGTGATGACGGTCCAGGTGAGACTGAGGTGGGTCATCATGATGTGGTGAAAGCTTCAGCCTGCTGTCGGGCACAACGATGCACCTCTGGCGCATCAAGTGGAGCCTTATTGAGGTAATTGGAGGTGAGTGATTCATAAGACTGGCTTGGACTCTTCATGCACAGCAATGACCCTGAAGAGACTGTGTGTTCCACCCCAGCATCTGTCCCCCCCCCAGGGGTTGCCTGGGGGTCTGGTGGGTCTCATTGAATAATGAAGGTTTCTGGGTTTCTGTGCAGGGTCTCACTGGCTGGAGCCTCTTATCCCTCGAGGTGAAATCTTCCCCTCTGCTTCTACTAGGAGTGTGAACCCAGCTGCCTCATGAGTTGATGCGGTGGTATGAGTCCCCAGCCTGCGGAGTGCCAAGGTGCTGATGAAACATTCAGCCAGGAGCCCATGCTACAGACCTTCATAGAAGCGAAGTTGGACAAGGTCCTCAAAGCAATTGCGGATTCAAGACAGGAGCTCTGAGGCAGAATTAATGCAGTTGCCCTGGAGATGGAACTGCTCAGAGAGGACCAATGAAATCTCAGAACCCAGGTGGAAGATTAGGAGAACGCCATAGCGAGCCTCCACTCCAACCTGAAAGACTGAGAAACTAAAGTTCGCTCTCTCACTAGAAAAGTCCAGGAACTTGGCAGAGCGGAAGACTCAGAGGGGAGATCCTGCCGCAATAACCTCCGCATTGGGGGTTTTCCAGAGGGGGGCAGAAGGGTCTGACACCATACAGTTCTTCAAAGAATGGATGTCAAAGTCAATAGCACCAGGAAAATTGTCTCCACATTTCCTGAAAGAACAAGCCAACTGGGTTCCGGCCCACAGACCACCCATAAGAGCTACAGCCCGCCTGATAGTTGCAAGATTGATGAATTATCGAGAAAAGGAAGCCATCCTTCGGATGGCCCACCCTGCTGGTCCAATCCTATACCAGAATACCCACATATATCTATTCTGTGATTACACAGTGGCTGTACAGCGACACAGAGCATCTTTTTTATGAGTAAGGAGAAGTTCTGGCTGGTTGGCTTTCGGTACTCTCTACGGCTCCCTGTCAAGCTAAAAGTAATGGCTAACAAGACTAGCTACTATTTTACTGAGCCCACAGAGGTGTGGGACTGGGTGGAACACCACTGATATGATGTAAACAACTCGGCCTCGCCACCAGAGATGGCCTGGGAGGACAGACACTGGAGGGGAAACCGGCATCAGAACAGAGGGCATAAGTCTTTACAACTGAGTGGAACCCCCATACTGGCACAGGCAAAGGAAGAACAGTCCCTGGCCCTGACCATGGCAACATCCTGGTGGGCAGAGCAATGCTCCCTGACTTCCGACTTGGAGGAGGAAAATCTCTTAGAGATCTACTCCAAAGACTCAGTGGCCAGCACCGACTCCGTGGTTATCCCTGATGTCACGCCACAGACAGCTGACACTCTGATTTGAAAATATGGTCACTTAATGCGAATATCACCCCTAGTGGCAGAAAGTTATAGTCACCTGGAAGATGGAGCTGGCGGAGCTACTGACCTGCTCTATGGGACTTACCTGCATACAATGGCTGCATCTATACTCCTGGCACACATATCTTGAACTACGGCCAGGGAGGGAGGTGAAACCTTGCCTGCCGCACAATAGAGACTCTGAGCATGATTCACTTGTCCGTCCCTTAAACTCATACAATGTAGAAATGGGTCTAGCCCATTCACTCACCTTTACTCTTTTTCTTCTCTTTGGATTGCCTCTAACTATCCTAAGTGAGAGAGAGATTTAATTGCGCTCAGCCTCCCTGCGTGATTTCGCCTGTACACTGACGATGACGTTAGTGCATGTAAGAGAGTGTTCGAGTACCCTCAACATGGGTTTTTTGGTTAGCTGTTTGGGCGATCTCACGGATGGTGACTGCCGTGGGTTGGGGATTACAGGGGTTATATTTTATATCTACCACACAGATCACACAATTGGACCTCCTACACCTATGTGCCTCCCTCACAACATGTGACATATGGTGAGATATAGAGAAGACCCCAATCACCCTTCTCCCCACTGATCTACCTACCCCTTTCCAGTTTCCCTCATCCCCACATCTGGCCATGACTAAAATTGGAATTGTGACGTGGAATGTGCGAGGGATAGTGACAGCGCGGAAGCAACATGTAGTGCAGCAGTACATACCATAAAGGCGTGCGCTGATAGTACTCATTGAAGAAACTCACATAGCTAAATGCAAAGATGATCGCTTTCAAAAGTGCTGACAGGGCCAGTGCTTCAGGACTACTTACTCAGGCTTTGCAAATTAAGTGCTCATATGTTTTCCATCCAGGGGTTCCATTCTGTCCCACGGCTGTGGAAACAGACCCGGAGGGTCATTACGAACTAATAGAGGGTCTGCTTGATGGTAGGTCATTTCTGCTTAGGGGGAGTATTATGCACCAAATACACCTCAAACAACTTTCCTAGCACGCGGTCTTTAATCCTCACCTGTTGATCTCATGTCCCCTGAATCCTGGGAGGTTGTGTCATCGACATGCAGTTGGACTGCTTGCATCTACCTCTGCCCTCCTGCGCAGTAGTGCCAGCGGCAACCTGCCTTGCACAATGGCGGATGCACTGGTCCTTACTAGATAGCTGGCGTTTCCTGCACCCTGGGAGTAGGGAATATTCTCACTTAGGCCTTGCATGATTTGCATGTGCCGTTAGACAGTATACTCTTTCACTCCAATCTCCACGCCCACGTAACAGGTGCTGAATACCTCAGAAAAACATTCTCAAACCATAATCCACTACAGATACCTATTGAATGGGGAACACCAACACCCCCTGTTCCCACTTGGTGGCTGCACTGGAATATCAGGCCTTCTTAGAGGAGATTAGAAAGGCCAGAAAACACACTACTTTGAGGAAAATTGGGGTTCGGTCACCTCCCAACAAATCAAATGGGAGGTTCATAAGGTGGTGGTTAGGTGCCAATGCACTAGAGAAGTGGTGGGAGCTAGGGTAGAGCGGCATGGGGATCTGTTGTGGTCTGAGGAGTCACTAGGGTCACTTGGGGGCATATTATCAAGCCAGGCGATACAATTATCGCCGCTTTAGCGGCAGAAAACTGCCGCTAAAATGGCGATAATGGGCTTGATAATATGTTTTATGGAATTCCAATTGAAGCCCATGTTAAATGTGAAGGACGTCTAACATGGGTTTCAATTGGAATTCCATAGAGCATATTATGAAGCCCATTATAGCCGTTTTAGCGGCAGTTTTCTGCCGCTAAAGCGGCGATACTTTTATCGCCTGGCTTGATAATATGCCCCTTGAAATGGTGGCACCCCACAGTGTAACGCCCCCTGACCGAGGTGCTAGAATACCATTCTCGTCTGATCGAGCAACTGCATTGCCTGGACTTCCGGGCCTATCAGGCTAAGATGCACGCTGAGGGAGACAATTCGGTGTGGCTCTTGCAAGACAGGACATGTGTCGTCCCCATCGCTATGATCATGGAATCTTTGATTAGCACACTACCACTCAGGCTGACATGTGTTCTGCATTCATAGTGAGGTACAAAGCGTTGTATGACCTCCCCCATGCTGACTGGCAGGCGCGCACTGATGAGTTCCTGCAAGGCCTGGAGCTACCCACGCTGGACCATTTGGACAGGGAAGCCCTAAACAACCCCATCAAGGTGTAGGAGATCTGAGGAGCTATAATGGGTGCTGCAGCGCAGAAGACTCCAGTCCTTACAAGATCTAAGTTTGCTCCTGGCCCCCAAACTGCTGTAACTATACGAGACTGCACTTACAGAAGGTAGCCTTCCACAGCCTCTCCAGGAATCTCTATTGGTGTCCCTACCAAAGCTTGACAAGACCCACTGGAGGTCACTTCTTATTGTCTGCTATCTATGCTGGAAGCAGATTATAAAATCCTCAGTAAGATAATAGCAACCCAATTATTGGAGAGCGTGCTGTTTCTGAGTGATGGAGCTGGCCCCAGCCCACTATACGTATGCCGCATGCCTGGTATTAGACTTAGAAAAGATATTTTATACGTTGGACTCGGGCTACCTCTTCTTTATCCTGGAATGCCGGGTATCACTTCAAACGCTTATTCGACTCCTATACACGGTAGCCATAGCTCGTGTGAAATTTGGCCAATTCATCTCACCCCCCTTCAGCGTGAATAGAGGGAACACGTCAGGGATCCCCCCTCTTGCCACTTTTGTTCGCTCACACAATAGAGCAGTTGGCCCAGCGGCTCCGTCAACGAGGCAGAGAGTGGGGAGTCCCCTTGAATGAAGAGGTACACATAGTTTCCCTATATACAGATGACAGTGCTTAATTTGTAAAATATTAAGTCCAGGTGCTCAAAATTTTGCAAGAAGCCACACCCACTTTCCCTAGCTCCACCTACTTCCTTTACTGGCTTCACCCACTTATTCAATTGGCTCCACCCACATCCTCAACTGCCACTGAAAGCGAGATGTAATACGCAACTGAATTCCTACCTTGGTAATATGATGGTTGACTTGAAACCCGTGTTGGTTTTCCAGCTCCTTGGGAAAGATATCTTAATAAAATCAGTGCAACACCGCAAAAGAGACTGGATGTCATGACTTTTGGAACCAAGCATAATGAACCTTTCTGACCATGAAAGCCCTACTTTAAGGTTGTGCTGTGATGACTATCTACTTCTGTTGTATTTTGTGCCTCTCCAGGCGTGATTTTCAGATACACTCTAAAATGCCCCGGACCCGTCTAGTAGTAAAAGACCGTACCACACCTTACACACTTCTCAATACTTTTGCTCTGAGAATGTGGTGAATTCACCACTTATGAGTGTACATTTTGTTGCCAACGGATATATGACATGATAGAGTTCAGAGGATCAAGCCCAATATGAAGGCATCTATCACATGAAGAATATATTCAACCCTGCTAGATGCACAATATGCACCTCTCTGGCACATGCATGACCTGTAACTGTTTTATGCACATCATTCAATCCTGTCATATGCCCAATATAGACCTCTAAAACCTCTGATTATATGCATATATCAGGTCTCCAAAAGGTGCATATAACATATGCTCATGTAAAATGCAATGTCAAAAATATGTCTAGAGTATACAATGCAGACCCTTAATATGCACAGTAAGTAATGCTGTGGTATCTGAAAATGGCACTTTTCAGAGGTGCAAATTACTCAGGCATTACAGCGAAAATAAAGGAGGTCTGTAAACTGCACATACCCGAGTCAGAAATGTCCATCTTTGCAGGCTTCTTTTTGGACCACTCGCCCTGTATTCACACAGCCCCTGAGCTTACTCTGCACTCATACAGGCACATGGCTCACCCTGCACTCATAAAGGCACAGTCCTCATCCTGCACTCATAAAGGCACAGTCCTCATCCTGCACTCATACAGGCACACCACTCACCCTGCACACATACAGGCACATCACTCACCCTGACCCTGCAATCATACAGGCACACCACTCAACCTGCACTGATACAGGTACACCCTCACCCTGCACATATACACGCACACCACTCACCCTGCACACATACAGGCACACTGCTCACCCTGCACTCAAACAGCTCACCATGCACTCATACTAGCACGCTGCTCACCCCGCATACGTACATGCTCACCACTCACCCTGCACTCATACAGGCACACCACTCACCCTGCACACATACAGGCAAACCGCTCACCCTGCACTCATATAGGCACACTGTTCACCCTGCACTCATACAGGCAGTCCTCACCCTGCACTCAGAAAGGCACAGTCCTCACCCTGCACTCATACAGGGACACCACTCACCCTGCACTCATGCAGGCACACCACTCACCCTGCACTCATACAGGTACACCCCTCACCCTGCACTGCTCACCCTGCACTCAAACAGCTCACCATGCACTCATACCAGCACACTGCTCACCCCGCATATGTACATGCTCACCACTCACCTTGCACTCATACAGGCACACCACTCGCCCGGCACACATACAGGCAAACTACTCATCCTGCACTCATACAGGCACACTGCTCACCCCGCATACATACATGCTCACCACTCGCCCTGCACTCATACAGGTACACCACTCACCCTGCACTCATATAGGCACACCACTCACCCTGCACTCATACACGGACACCCCTCACCCTGTGCATATACATGCACACCACTCACCCGGCACACATACAGGCTAACCGCTCACCCTGCACTCATACAGGCACAGTGCTCACCCTGCACTCATACAGGTCCACCCCTCACACTGCACATATACAGGTCCACCCCTCACACTGCACATATACAAGCACACCACTCACCCTGCACACAGACTAACCGCTCACCCTGCACTCATACAGGAACACCACTCAGCCTGCAGTCATACAGGCACATCACACATCCTGCACTCACACAGGCACATAAGTCGACCTGCACTCATACAGGCACACCACTCAGCCTGCAGTTATACAGGCACATCACACATCCTGCACTCACACAGGCACACAAGTCGACCTGCACTCATACAGGCACACCACTCACCCTGCACTCATACAGGCACACCACTCACCCTGCACTCATACAGGCACACTGCTCACATGCTATACTATAGATTATAGAATGACAGGCAATACCATACACTACTATGGAATGAAAGGCCATTGCATACCACACCACAATGCAACACACCATTAAAAAAAATTGACAAAGTCAATAGATCCCACATACGCGAGACCTATTGGTGTCAGTTCCTCTCAGTTAGTGGTGCTTTGAGAAATAGAAGGTGAAAGACCTGTGACCATCTATGCAAGGCGGCTGCTGTGATACAACCAATTGCACTCACATTCACTGTCACATTTCATTTTCTTGCCAATTCCTTTGTGGAAAAAGATTACAAATAAAATAAATGTATGAATTGACCAGTCAGAATGCCTTTTGAGGCTACCCCGTTTTCGTTGCCACACTTTGATCACCCCAACTTATGGCTTCAAGGAGTAAAGTTTTTTCAATTTCAACACTGGCTGAACTGTTATCACATTGTCCAGAGCGAGCAGCTTTTCGGGCTCTGCCTTTATTTATGTTTGATAATTTTGACAAACAATGTGACCGCTGCCGGAAATCCGACAACTTTTGCACTTTGCAAAATTGTTATATTCGTCAGATTACAATGTTTTTGATTGGAACAGTTTACGTCTAAAATGTTATTTGCCACAACCATTTCTGAAAGAAACAAAACAACCTTTCGTTACAAACATTTTCTCCTACAGTTTTTAATGTAAGCAGTGTATTTCTCCAGGACTGGGTTCCGTTCTCTGGCACTTTTCTGGCTCTGGCGGGAGCACCCATTAGCAGCTAGAGCTAGGTGACCCCTACTGCCTCCCTCCCCCTAAATGACAACCCTGCCTACCTCCACATAACTAATGCTTGTAAACAAAGCTCTTGATTGTCTCGGGTTCCCCTCGCTCACCCCAGACCCCCAGTCAGTGCAATGGTTCACCCCCTCAACTCACTATCAGCATCCACCGCCTCCAGGTCCTTCCACCTCTGTAGCGCCTCACTCAGCACTAGGGTCATGTCGTGATCCCTGCGGGCCTCGGGCATCGGTGCCTTCAGCTCCGGTTCAGTTTCAGTCTCTTTGGAGAGAGGGCTGCCTGGTCCCAGGGATCGGGGCCAGGGCCCCTCAGCACGGTCTTGCAGCTCGCAGTACTATGTGCCTCAAAGTGGAGACCACGCCTGGAACTGAAAATGAAAACCGCCCCGGATTGTCAGGTGGGAGCCTCCGCACCACCCTAGCTGCCATGGCTGCCCCAGAGAAAGAAGCAGAGCTCGGGCAGCCAAGGCCTGAAAAGGGCCTAAGAGTCCTGGAGAACGTAGCACAGCAGGGGCCTCAGAAGGGCCCAGAACCGGCGGTCCACAAATGATCCAGTTTTGTCACCATCCTGATGACACAACACTGCCTTGTGGCTCAAGCGCGAGTACACTCTTGCCCAGGCTGACACATGAGCAGCTGATTGCATCCACTTTCACAGCGCTAAAAAACAAGTTTCAGGTTACGTGCTGCCTGAGACTAAGCACCACCACGGAGCCTTTCATAAAATCAACTCCGTGGGTTTTTCTTTTATGTGCTATTAGTGAGGCAGCCGCCCCATGTAGTAGACCCGGCCCTGAAAAATAAGTGCCGGTGCTTAGCACCGGAAAGCACCGGCACAAATTAAGCACTGACAGATGATTTACTAATCTGTCTTCATGACATCAGGGAAAAGATTCACAAGATTGTGAAGACTCTAGTGAAATTTTGTAAGGCCTCAGGACTAATGGTGAATTGGACCAAGACATGTGTCTTCCCACTCCACGTGGACTTCCCCCCAACAGTTGGTGGTGGACCTGCTGGCATGGGATCCTCGTACATTTAGCTATTTAGGGTTCTGCATATACCACGCCACGCAGGCCTCATTGATGGGAACCTCACTAGAGCCATATCCTCCCTATGCCCCCAGATGACATTCTGAAGCACCTTACCCCTTACAGTCCAAGGGCGGATTTCACTATCTAAAATGGTAATGCTTGCCCGCCTCTTGTACTTCTTCCATAACCTCCCAGTGCCCATTCCACCCTCCACCTTTCAGGCCCTACATATAATGCTGGGAACTTTTATATGGAACAGGGAAAGGAGACGAGCGCAACATAGAAAGCTGCAGGTGCCTGTGGAAAAACGGGTATTGGGGGAACCCAACTTTGAGCCTTATTATTTGGTGGCACTGCTGCAGTGGCTTGGGAGATGGCTGACGGGGTGACTGATGGAGGAGCTGGGATTGTCATTTGCGGCTTGGACACAGACAATAGTAGGTAGGAAGCTGCTTCAATGAGCAAGTCCCCAAAGGGAGTCCAATAACCTATTGCACATGGCCTATGGCCTATGCGAGCTACCACAGAGGGCTCAGACTGATGCCATCGATCTCACAGTATTCTCCAGAGGTTAGCCTGCAAAATATAGCGCTACTCAGTGCATCAATCGGACAAGAGGGCATGGCGGTTGGGGTAGCGGCCGGAGTGAGTAGACTGAGCAATTTATTTCGCGAGGGTGCACGCATCCCCTTTGACCAGTTGCAAGAGGAATATGAGTTACCGGCGGGATACTTCCTTGCATATGGTGGGCCAGTTGCCAAACTAGGAAGGCTGTGGACATTGCGGACTCTGAACCAGAACAGCACCCGCTCGTGCACACTCTCCATGTTATGGGCAATGGGCAAAAGCTCATCACGTGGTTTGCATGAGAGCTAGCTTACACTACATCTGACCCACTGCAAGCGACGTGCCACTGCTGGGAAAGAGATATCGGCTGAGATTTCACATCCATAAAATGGGACAAAGTCATACACTACCCAAGGAAGGTGTACCAAAATGCCAAGTTCCATAACATACAACACAACATCCTCCGCCAAGCTTTCCTCACTCCCGAAAGCCTACAAAGAATGTTTGGGTCTTCGCTGCATTGCTCCCGGTGTTGTGCACCAAATACCAACTTGGCACACATGTTTTGGAACTGCCCTGAAGTTAGAGACCTGCTCTCTCCCCGCAGATTCGCTATCAAGTGCCACCGCTCTGGCAGTGTGCTCTGGGCACTGATGCCCAGGTAGGTGTTGAGGCCCTCCTCCACCCGCAGGCTCCTGCCTGCGCCTCATCCCTGGTGATCCAGTGGGAGAGCCTTGCTCTTCTGCTGGCCGCTGTTGTCTCTGTCTGCCTTTGTGCCACTTTGCTGTTCTATTTCTCTGTGCCCTTGTCTGTCTTACTGCCATTTTGCCATTTTATTGTTATTTTCTGTCTCTCTTGCCCCCATGTCTGTCTTCGTGCCCCTTTCTGTTCTTTCTGTCTCTCTTGTGCCCGTGTTTGCCTTGTGCCTTTTTCTGTTCTTCTGTCTCTCTTGTGCCCATTTTCTGTGTCTGTGCTCTTCCCGCCGCTGCTGCCTCCGCGGCCCCTCCCCCCCTGCCAGTTCAAGCTTCCCGCCTTCCAGCTGCGCTTCCCTCCCCCTCCCCTACTTAATGGCGGCAGCGCCACCGGCGCGCCAAAGGCAAGCCCGTCTGCAACGTGACCATGGCCAGTGCCAGGAACCCTGGATCTACGACCCCACACTGCTACAACTCTGCCACTCTCCTCAAACTCAACCCCGAAAGAAACAACTGCCAGAGATCGACGCCAAACACCACCCACGGCCAGTTCTCCTGCCTACACTGCCAACAATCTTTCACCATCAACAGCCCCCCCCCACGACCGTTGAGCCCACGCCGGACTTCCGCACCACCGAAGCCCTGACATGCATCCTCCTCAATGTGCGCTCCCTCCACAGACACGCCTTGGAGATCTGGGACCTGGTCGACACCCTCTCACCAGACGTCACCTTCTACATGGAAACATGGACCAACGCCAACGCCATCTACGCCCCTGACATCGCCACTGCCATCCACGACGGGTATAAGATCAAAATAAAGGACTGCCCCCACCACCCAGGAGGAGGACTCGCCATCAAACACAAGAGCTCCCTCCAACTCTCCACCTCCAGCACGAGCGACCCCCTCTCCAGTACAGAGCACCTCCACTTCCAGATCCAAACCAGCCCCAGAAACACGCTGCGCGGGTCCCTCGTCTACACAACCCCGGCCCTCGCGCCTCTTCCACCACCACCATTGCCGACCTTGTCGCACCCCACGATATCACCTCCAAGGACTACATTCTTATCGGAGACCTGAACTTCCACCTCAACAACAGCAGCGACCCCGAATCCACCACCCTCCTTGACAACCTCGCCAACCTCGGACTGAAGCAGCTTGTTACCACCCCCACTCACAGAGCTGGACACACCCTCAACCCCATCTTCGCAGGAGGGACAAACATCCACTTCAGCCACACCATGCAGCCCCTCTGGACAGACCACCACTGCACCCGCCACAAAGGAACTGGAGCAAGATCACAGAGGAACACCTCAACACCACCCTCCTCCACGACCCCCCCTCCGCCACGACCAACGGCAACTCCACCGCCAAAGAACTACACCGCTGGATCGCTGGCTGAGCTGACAAGCTCGCACCCCTCCGCCACCCAGTCAAACAACACCCCATGGTTCGCCATCGACCTCCAAGAAGCCAGGCGCTTCTGCAGACACCTCGAGAAACTCTAGCAGAAAAGGAAAACCACCGAAGACCAGAACAACTACAAGAACGCCATGAATGAATACCACCAGCGCATAAGAGAACTTAGTGGACCTTTTTCAATATCAGAATCCACACCAACGCAAGTAATGGAAAAGAACTCCTCAACGTCAGACAGCAATTCCCCAAAAGCCACAGATATCTGACCATCTCAGGGCCACTGCAACAAGCTCAGCTCCTACCACCTGAAAATTAAGGCCGTTTACGACAACTTCAGCGAACACTCTGGACACCACCCCCCCTCCACCACCGACAACCATCCGACCATCACCACCTGGAAACCTGCCACCACTGAAGTCACCGCCATGATCATGAAAAACACCCACTCAGGAGCCCCCACTGACCCCTACCCTCTGCACATACACCACAGAGCCGCTGCCACCATAGCACCCTGAATTAGGCCAGACCATCAATGCTTCCCTCGAACCCGGCACCTTCCCTGCCGACTGGAAGCAGGTAGAGGTCAAGCCCCTCATCAAGAAACCCCTGGCCGAACCGACGGCCCTGAAAAGCTACCAGCCCATCACTCTTCTTCCCCTCACAGCCAGAGTCACCGAGAGATTCATCAACACCCAGCTGGCCACCTTCATCGAAGAGAACGCCATCCTCGACTCCGCCCAGTGTGGATTTCGCAGCAACCATAGCACTGAGACAGCCCTCCTCGCCACCACCAATGACATCCGCATGCTACTCGACCAGGGCCACACTGCGGCCCTTATCCTGCTAGACCTCTCTGCAGCCTTCGACACCATCTCACACCGCACTCTCGCAGCCAGACTCCATGACACCGGTATACAAGGAACCACCCTCGACTGGATCCGCTCCTTTCTCTCTGGCAGAAACCAAAGGATCAGACTCGCTCCCTTCCTCTCCGAACCTACAGAGATCAACTGTGGAGTACTCCAAGTATCCTCGCTCAGCCCCACGCTCTTCAGCAAAGTATCTTACGCCGATGACACCCAGCTCATCCTTTCTCTCACGAGGAACCCTGAAGACACCAGACTCAGCTTCCAAGAAGGAATGAAAGACATCTCAGCCTGGATGAGCAACAGCTGCCTAAAAGTGAACTTGGAGAAGACAGAGGACCACGTGCTCTGACCCTCCCCCACTGCGTGGCACAGCTTCTGGTGGCCCCCGGCACTAGGAAACCCACCCACCCAACGGACCACACCCAGAACCTCGGCATCATTCTAGACTCCTCTCTCACCTTGACCCGCCAGATCAACATTGTCGCCTCCACCTGCTTCAACTCCCTCCGCAAGACCTTCAAGTGGATCCCCCAAAATGCAGAAAGACCATCACCCACGCACTCATAACTAGCAGACTGGACTACGGCAACACCCTCAATGCCGGAATCAACAAAACCCTGCTACACAAGCTCCAAACCATCCAGAACACCTCAGCCAGACTCGTCCTCGGAACACCACAGCACGAGCAAATGACCCAGCACCTATGAGACCTCCACTGGCTCCCCATCGAGAAGAGAGTAATCTTCAAGTTACTCACCCACGCCTACAAATCCCTCCACAACATCGGACCCAGATACCACAGCGAAAGAGTCTCCTTCCACGTACACAAAAGGAACCTCCGCACTACCGACCTCGCGCTGGCAGAGACCCCACGCATCCGCAGAACCACAACAGGTGGAAGAGCCTTCTTCTACGTCGCAGCAAAGACCTGGAATGAGCTCCCAGACCGAGATGATGATTTTAGGAAACTCGGCCCTTTTTGAACATGAAGTAATGTGGCCAGCCTGCCTAGGCCCTGTCCCGACCCCTAAGACCCAGATGAAAAGCCTAGGCATTTGGCTTGATCAAGACCTGAGCTTTAAGGTTCAGGCGCGTAATGTTGCGGCCTCCTGTTACGCCATCCTAAAGATGCTTTGCAAAGTCCTCCCACTTCTTCCCTTCAGGGCAAGAAGGCTTATGTTCCAGGAGCTTATTCTATCTCGCCTGGACTACGGGAATGCCCTTTATTTAGGAGCCACATGCGCGACCATTTCAAAACTCCAGACGGTGCAAAACTGAACAGCCAGGATCCTTCTGGAGATTCCAAAATGTCAATCTGCAAAACCGGCCTTGAACTCTCTTCATTGGCTCCCCATCAAGGAGAGAGTTAATTTTAAGGCTATGGGTATTGTTCACAAGACGCTAGCAGGGAAGGGGCTCTCCATCAATTGCTCTATTATTCGGCCTTACCTTGCCAACAGACGCCTGCGTTCGGACGATCAGCGTCTTGCTGCAGTTCCCAGGATCAAGAAGGCTAGAAGTGAGGGCAGCCTGTTTTCTTATAATGCAGCTAGGTTCTGGCATTCTCTTCCACTTCATCTGCGAAAGGAATCCAACTATCTGGCCTTTCGTAAATTGTTAAAAACTTGGCTCTTCCCTTAGTATGGTTGTGGTGTCTATTATTTTGCCGCTGTCAGCGCTGGGATGCCCCTGGGTAGCTACGTTCATCAGACATTCCCCCACTCTGCAAACATTCAAGAAGAGCCTCAAAACCTGGCTCTTCGACTAATCCAGAGCTGCACCCCACCCTCCCAGTGCCTTGAGACCCTCATGGGTGAGTAGCGCGCTTTATAAACCCCTGATTGATTGATTGATTGATATGGCCCTATGGCAAGAGGTTACAGAGACAATGTCTGAAGTGAAGGGCCGCGAGGGACACCTCACTATGGAAGGGGCACTGCTGAGCACATTTGAATGGAAGAAAACACAAATGGTAACAAATAGATTCCTAGACATGGCCCTTCTCATGGCCCGGCAGTCCATAGCAATGCACTGGAAGGCGCACACTCTACCGAACATACAACACTGGTGTGTGGCCACCAATAAATGGGGCAAGGCTGAGGTGGGGGCACTGAGATGGGAGGAGGTCAGGGGATTGCAAAGGTTCCCTATAGCTGCCCTGTGGGAGGGGCTACTTCATGACCTCCAGACGTACAAAGATTCCCTTATACCCTAACTGGGTAGCCTTCTCACACTATGAGATGCCTAGATATTGGTTTGTATTCTTAGCTGGTTGCCTCCTCTAATTTGGCTATGTGCCCCGATGACCCTTTATTTGTGGGGGTCAAGGGAGAATGGCCTTCTACCCTAAGGAAATGCTTGTGAGCTCCATACTGTTGGGCAGAGGGAGGAGTGACCTAATCTCTAGTTGCTCTTTTCAATATAGAAACGTAGTGAGGAGGCACTACTTATTTGAAGATTACTGATTTGCCATACCATGAGGATGGATTGTGAATTGACCCCCCCCCCCGTTGAGATCTGATGGTCGACTGTGTTACTGTTTGTGTTATTGTTATGTAATAATGAATCGATTGATTCTGGTCAAATACTGCTAATACCAAGCTGTATGTCATATTTAAATACTTCCTGGTTGTTATTCTCTTGTAACCTATGCACTGAACTGAAACGAATAACATTGGTTTAAAAAAGTGTGCTTTTTGTGATTAGGTGTAAATCTGTTTAGTCGTTTGAGCTTGAAAGAGTTAAACGTTTTGTTATATCTGGATGATTATACCTGCCGAAGTCCTGCAGTAGCGACAATTTGAAAAATAGGAACCTCTGCTTGGCTGAGGGAGCTTTTTCTACCATCGGTAATTTGGTACAGTAGGATTAGTACTGGTTGTGTGGGACCGGGTAACCTGTTTGTCTGGCTCCACCCAAGAAGAAATTGTTACAGTCACCATTGCAGGACTCAGAGACTTGGTCATTGTGCCCTGAAAATGTTTTTTTTAAAAGGGCATAAGGGGGCAGTGTATCAACACTTTGACCCCAAAGCACTTATCGGGGGACCCAGAGGCATCCCAACCAGTTGCCAAATATTTATTTTCAAGTGCTAGGTAGCAGGACAATACAGCAGGGACTCAGCGCAGGACTCCCATGAGGTACCGCTGTATTCCTGTGGTGACCACTGCATAAGCTTCATCTCCACGTTAATGTAGTAATGTACGTTTCGGAAGCTTGCCTGGTCAACTGTATCATGGGGTGAACTTTGAGCAGCACATACTGCGAGAGTACTACAGTACACTGAAAAAAATAAATAAATTAAATTTGAGATGGGTGCCCGTAGGAGGCTGAACGTCTGGAAGGAGGGTAGGTGCAAGACTAGGTCACAGGCCAGGCCCTGTAGCCGAACCCGACTGTGCATGGCAAGAGAACTTGCGTAGTAAGGGAGTTGGCTGAATGGGGCATATGTATGAAGCCTTTTTTTTGTTCGCAAACGTACCGATTATCAGAATCGGCCCGTTTGTGAACGGGAAAAAGACTTTTGGGATGTAACATCCCAAATGGCCCTTGCACATTTGGGAATCGCAAAATGTGTGATTCCCTATTCTGTGAATGCTTTTAAGGAATCGCAAATTGCGATTCCTTAAATGTAATTCTGGAAGCACCCAAGTTGTGCGATTTTATCTTTAGAAATCGCAAATTACCACCAACTTCAAGTTGGTGGTAATTTGCGATTTCTTTGAAAAATTCACTTTTTTGCATTTTTCTAAGTGCCATGCGGCGCAAATGTGCACACATGCTTATTTCAGGGGTGCAACAGGGTGTCCTTTTGACACCCTTGCACTCTTGAAATTGCATTCGCAATTTGCGAGTACCTAATGGGTACTCGCAAATTGCTAATGTCTTCCCATTCATTCCTATGGGCCTCTGGGCCCATAGGAATGAATGGGATGGTATTCCTTAATTGCGAATCGCAATTTGTGATTCGCAATTAAGGAATATGTAGGAATCGCAATTAGTATTGCAAATCCTACATACATTGCTTTTTGTGAGTCCTTCATAGCGAATCGCAAAAATTCGATATTAAGGACTCGTGAAACGCTTTCTTGATACATTTGCCCCAATATGGACAAGAAACTCCAGAAATTCAAGAAAATTAACCAAAGGTTAAAATGACATTATACTTAGGTATGGTAATAAGATCTTAGCTTACATTTTTAGAAAAACTATTAGGAAAAAAATCCTGAAAAACAAAGTTTAAAGTCGCATTAAGTTAAGTGTTGAAACAATATTAAATGAATAATTAAAAAAAAGCTACTGAAATTCACAGTTATAGTTTACAGACCTAGATATAACTTGCACCCCTCCTATGCACTGTTTATGTAGTCAAATATTACATCATTCATGAAACGATAAATGGTATTGTTGATGACATCAGTGATGGCATCTCAAATGACATCATTGATAACATCGCTGATGACATCGAACAATCATTGTGGCACCTCCTATACTTCTTGAAATATTTGAATATACTACAACTGTGGGTTAATTTTCTGTTCACCTTAAAGAGATTACCCTCTTAAAGACTTCACATGACCCACAATTTTAAGTCAAGAGGTTGACTGATATACATATGCTATTAAAATGATACTTTCTGCTAGGGTGTATGGACAGCTCAGACTGATGCCATCGATCTCACAGTATTCTCCAGAGGTTAGCCTGCAAAATATAGCGCTACTCAGTGCATCAATCGGACAAGAGGGCATGGCGGTTGGGGTAGTGGCCGGAGTGAGTAGACTGAGCAATTTATTTCGCGAGGGTGCACGCATCCCCTTTGACCAGTTGCAAGAGGAATATGAGTTACCGGCGGGATACTTCCTTGCATATGGTGGGCCAGTTGCCAAACTAGGAAGGCTGTGGACATTGCGGACTCTGAACCAGAACAGCACCCGCTCGTGCACACTCTCCATGTTATGGGCAATGGGCAAAAGCTCATCACGTGGTTTGCATGAGAGCTAGCTTACACTACATCTGACCCACTGCAAGCGACGTGCCACTGCTGGGAAAGAGGTATCGGCTGAGATTTTACATCCATAAAATGGGACAAAGTCATACACTACCCAAGGAAGGTGTACCAAAATGCCAAGTTCCATAACATACAACACAACATCCTCTGCCAAGCTTTCCTCACTCCCGAAAGCCTACAAAGAATGTTTGGGTCTTCGCTGCATTGCTCCCAGTGTTGTGCACCAAATACCAACTTGGCACACATGTTTTGGAACTGCCCTGAAGTTAGAGACCTGCTCTCTCCCCGCAGATCCGCTATCAAGTGCCACCGCTCTGGCAGTGTGCTCTGGGCACTGATGCCCAGGTAGGTGTTGAGGCCCTCCTCCACCCGCAGGCTCCTGCCTGCGCCTCATCCCTGGTGATCCAGTGGGAGAGCCTTGCTCTTCTGCTGGCCGCTGTTGTCTCTGTCTGCCTTTGTGCCACTTTGCTGTTCTATTTCTCTGTGCCCATGTCTGCCTTTGTGCCACTTTGCCATTTTATTGTTATTTTCTGTCTCTCTTGCCCCCGTGTCTGTCTTCGTGCCCCTTTCTGTTCTTTCTGTCTCTCTTGGGCCCGTGTTTGCCTTGTGCCTTTTTCTGTTCTTCTGTCTCTCTTGTGCCCATTTTCTGTGTCTGTGCTCTTCCCGCCGCTGCTGCCTCCGCGGCCCCTCCCCCCCTGTCAGTTCGAGCTTCCCGCCTTCCAGCTGCGCTTCCCTCCCCCTCCCCTACTTAATGGCGGCAGCGCCACCGGCGCGCCAAAGGCAAGCCCGTCTGCAACGTGACCATGGCCAGTGCCAGGAACCCTGGATCTACGACCCCACACTGCTACAACTCTGCCACTCTCCTCGCACTCAACCCCGAAAGAAACAACTGCCAGAGATCGACGCCAAACACCACCCACGGCCAGTTCTCCTGCCTACACTGCCAACAATCTTTCACCATCAACAGCCCCCCCCCCCACGACCGTTGAGCCCACGCCGGACTTCCGCACCACCGAAGCCCTGACATGCATCCTCCTCAATGTGCGCTCCCTCCACAGACACGCCTTGGAGATCTGGGACCTGGTCGACACCCTCTCACCAGACGTCACCTTCTACATGGAAACATGGACCAACGCCAACGCCATCTCCGCCCCTGACATCGCCACTGCCATCCCCGACGGGTACAAGATCAAAAGAAAGGACTGCCCCCACCACCCAGGAGGAGGACTCGCCATCAAACAAAAGAGCTCCCTCCAACTCTCCACCTCCAGCACGAGCGACCCCCTCTCCAGTACAGAGCACCTCCACTTCCAGATCCAAACCAGCCCCAGAAACACGCTGCGCGGGTCCCTCGTCTACACACCCCCGGCCCTTGCGCCTCTTCCACCACCACCATTGCCGACCTTGTCGCACCCCACGATATCACCTCCAAGGACTACATTCTCATCGGAGACCTGAACTTACACCTCAACAACAGCAGCGACCCCGAATCCACCACCCTCCTTGACAACCTCGCCAACCTCGGACTGAAGCAGCTTGTTACCACCCCCACTCACAGAGCTGGACACACCCTCAACCCCATCTTCGCAGGAGGGACAAACATCCACTTCAGCCACACCATGCAGCCCCTCTGGACAGACCACCACTGCGCCCGCCACAAAGGAACTGGAGCAAGATCACAGAGGAACACCTCAACACCACCCTCCTCCACGACCCTCCCTCCGCCACGACCAACGGCAACTACACCGCCAAAGAACTACACCGCTGGATCGCTGGCTGAGCTGACAAGCTCGCACCCCTCCGCCACCCAGTCAAACAACACCCCCTGGTTCGCCATCGACCTCCAAGAAGCCAGGCGCTTCTGCAGACACCTCGAGAAACTCTAGCAGAAAAGGAAAACCACCGAAGACCAGAACAACTACAAGAACGCCATGAATGAATACCACCAGCGCATAAGAGAACTTAGTGGACCTTTTTCAAGATCAGAATCCACACCAACGCAAGTAATGGAAAGAACTCCTCAACGTCAGACAGCAATTCCCCAAAAGCCACAGATATCTGACCATCTCAGGGCCACTGCAACAAGCTCAGCTCCTACCACCTGAAAATTAAGGCCGTTTACGACAACTTCAGCGAACACTCTGGACACCACCCCCCCTCCACCACCGACAACCATCCGACCATCACCACCTGGAAACCTGCCACCACTGAAGTCACCGCCATGATCATGAAAAACACCCACTCAGGAGCCCCCACTGACCCCTGCCCTCTGCACATACACCACAGAGCCGCTGCCGCCATAGCACCCTGAACTAGGCCAGACCATCAATGCTTCCCTCGAACCCGGCACCTTCCCTGCCGACTGGAAGCAGGTAGAGGTCAAGCCCCTCATCAAGAAACCCCTGGCCGAACCGACGGCCCTGAAAAGCTACCGGCCCATCACTCTTCTTCCCCTCACAGCCAAAGTCACCGAGAGATTCATCAACACCCAGCTGGCCACCTTCATCGAAGAGAACGCCATCCTCGACTCCTCCCAGTGTGGATTTCGCAGCAACCATAGCACTGAGACAGCCCTCCTCGCCACCACCAATGACATCCGCATGCTACTCGACCAGGGCCGCACTCCGGCCCTTATCCTGCTAGACCTCTCTGCAGCCTTCGACACAATCTCACACCGCACTCTCGCAGCCAGACTCCATGACACCGGTATACAAGGAACCACCCTTGACTGGATCCGCTCCTTTCTCTCTGGCAGAAACCAAAGGATCAGACTCGCTCCCTTCCTCTCCGAACCTACAGAGATCAACTGTGGAGTACTCCAAGTATCCTCGCTCAGCCCCACGCTCTTCAGAAAAGTATCTTACGCCGACGACACCCAGCTCATCCTTTCTCTCACGAGGAACCCTGAAGACACCAGACTCAGCTTCCAAGAAGGAATGAAAGATGTCTCAGCCTGGATGAGCAACAGCTGCCTAAAAGTGAACTTGGAGAAGACAGAGGACCACGTCCTCTGACCCTCCCCCACTGCGTGGCACAGCTTCTGGTGGCCCCCTGCACTAGGAAACCCACCCACCCAACGGACCACACCCAGAACCTCGGCATCATTCTAGACTCCTCTCTCACCTTGACCCGCCAGATCAACATTGTCGCCTCCACCTGCTTCAACTCCCTCCGCAAGACCTTCAAGTGGATCCCCCAAAATGCAGAAAGACCGTCACCCACGCACTCATAACTAGCAGACTGGACTACGGCAACACCCTCAATGCCGGAATCAACAAAACCCTGCTACACAAGCTCCAAACCATCCAGAACACCTCAGCCAGACTCGTCCTCGGGACACCACAGCACGAGCAAATGACCCAGCACCTATGAGACCTCCACTGGCTCCCCATCGAGAAGAGAGTAATCTTCAAGTTACTCACCCACGCCTACAAATCCCTCCACAACATCGGACCCAGATACCACAGCGAAAGAGTCTCCTTCCACGTACACAAAAGGAACCTCCGCACTACCGACCTCGCGCTGGCAGAGACCCCACGCATCCGCAGAACCAGAGCAGGCGGAAGAGCCTTCTTCTACGTCGCAGCAAAGACCTGGAATGAGCTCCCAGACCGAGATGATGATTTTAGGAAACTCGGCCCTTTTTGAACATGAAGTAATGTGGCCAGCCTGCCTAGGCCCTGTCCCGACCCCTAAGACCCAGATGAAAAGCCTAGGCATTTGGCTTGATCAAGACCTGAGCTTTAAGGTTCAGGCGCGTAATGTTGCGGCCTCCTGTTACGCCATCCTAAATATGCTTCGCAAAGTCCTCCCACTTCTTCCCTTCAGGGCAAGAAGGCTTATGTTCCAGGAGCTTATTCTATCTCGCCTGGACTACGGGAATGCCCTTTATTTAGGAGCCACATGCGCGACCTTTTCAAAACTCCAGACGGTGCAAAACTGAACAGCCAGGATCCTTCTGGAGATTCCAAAATGTCAATCTGCAAAACCGGCCTTGAACTCTCTTCATTGGCTCCCCATCAAGGAGAGAGTTAATTTTAAGGCTATGGGTATTGTTCACAAGACGCTAGCAGGGAAGGGGCTCTCCATCAATTGCTCTATTATTCGGCCTTACCTTGCGAACAGACGCCTGCGTTCGGACGATCAGCGTCTTGCTGCAGTTCCCAGGATCAAGAAGGCTAGAAGTGAGGGCAGCCTGTTTTCTTATAATGCAGCTAGGTTCTGGCATTCTCTTCCACTTCATCTGCGAAAGGAATCCAACTATCTGGCCTTTCGTAAATTGTTAAAAACTTGGCTCTTCCCTTAGTATGGTTGTGGTGTCTATTATTTTGCCGCTGTCAGCGCTGGGATGCCCCTGGGTAGCTACGTTCATCAGACATTCCCCCACTCTGCAAACATTCAAGAAGAGCCTCAAAACCTGGCTCTTCGACTAATCCAGAGCTGCACCCCACCCTCCCAGTGCCTTGAGACCCTCATGGGTGAGTAGCGCGCTTTATAAACCCCTGATTGATTGATTGATTGATATGGCCCTATGGCAAGAGGTTACAGAGACAATGTCTGAAGTGAAGGGCCGCGAGGGACACCTCACTATGGAAGGGGCACTGCTGAGCACATTTGAATGGAAGAAAACACAAATGGTAACAAATAGATTCCTAGACATGGCCCTTCTCATGGCCCGAGACAGTCCATAGCAATGCACTGGAAGGCGCACACTCTACCGAACATACAACACTGGTGTGTGGCCACCAATAAATGGGGCAAGGCTGAGGTGGGGGCACTGAGATGGGAGGAGGTCAGGGGATTGCAAAGGTTCCCTATAGCTGCCCTGTGGGAGGGGCTACTTCATAACCTCCAGACGTACAAAGATTCCCTTATACCCTAACTGGGTAGCCTTCTCACACTATGAGATGCCTAGATATTGGTTTGTATTCTTAGCTGGTTGCCTCCTCTAATTTGGCTATGTGCCCCGATGACCCTTTATTTGTGGGGGTCAAGGGAGAATGGCCTTCTACCCTAAGGAAATGCTTGTGAGCTCCATACTGTTGGGCAGAGGGAGGAGTGACCTAATCTCTAGTTGCTCTTTTCAATATAGAAACGTAGTGAGGAGGCACTACTTATTTGAAGATTACTGATTTGCCATACCATGAGGATGGATTGTGAATTGACCCCCCCCCCCCCCGTTGAGATCTGATGGTCGATTGTGTTACTGTTTGTGTTATTGTTATGTAATAATGAATCGATTGATTCTGGTCAAATACTGCTAATACCAAGCTGTATGTCATATTTAAATACTTCCTGGTTGTTATTCTCTTGTAACCTATGCACTGAACTGAAACGAATAACATTGGTTTAAAAAAGTGTGCTTTTTGTGATTAGGTGTAAATCTGTTTAGTCGTTTGAGCTTGAAAGAGTTAAACGTTTTGTTATATCTGGATGATTAGACCTGCCGGAGTCCTGCAGTAGCGACAATTTGAAAAATAGGAACCTCTGCTTGGCTGAGGGAGCTTTTTCTACCATCGGCAATTTGGTACAGTAGGATTAGTACTGGTTGTGTGGGACCGGGTAACCTGTTTGTCTGGCTCCACCCAAGAAGAAATTGTTACAGTCACCATTGCAGGACTCAGAGACTTGGTCATTGTGCCCTGAAAATGTTTTTTTTAAAAGGGCATAAGGGGGCAGTGTATCAACACTATGACCCCAAAGCACTTATCGGGGGACCCAGAGGCATCCCAACCAGTTGCCAAATATTTATTTTCAAGTGCTAGGTAGCAGGACAATACAGCAGGGACTCAGCGCAGGACTCCCATGAGGTATCGCTGTATTCCTGTGGTGACCACTGCATAAGCTTCATCTCCACGTTAATGTAGTAATGTACGTTTCGGAAGCTTGCCTGGTCAACTGTATCATGGGGTGAATTTTGAGCAGCACATACTGCGAGAGTACTACAGTACACTGAAAGAAAAAAAAAAAAAATTTGAGATGGGTGCCCGTAGGAGGCTGAACGTCTGGAAGGGGGGTAGGTGCAAGACTAGGTCACAGGCCAGGCCCTGTAGCCGAACCCGACTGTGGATGGCAAGAGAACTTGCGTAGTAAGGGAGTTGGCTGAATGGGGCATATGTATGAAGCCTTTTTTTTGTTCGCAAACGTACCGATTATCAGAATCGGCCCGTTTGGGAACGGGAAAAAGACTTTTGGGATGTAACATCCCAAATGGCCCTTGCACATTTGGGAATCGCAAAATGTGTGATTCCCTATTCTGTGAATGCTTTTAAGGAATCGCAAATTGCGATTCCTTAAATGCAATTCTGGAAGCACCCAAGTTGTGCGATTTTATCTTTAGAAATCGCAAATTACCACCAACTTCAAGTTGGTGGTAATTTGCGATTTCTTTGAAAAATTCACTTTTTTGCATTTTTCTAAGTGCCATGCGGTGCAAATGTGCACACATGCTTATTTCAGGGGTGCAACAGGGTGTCCTTTTGACACCCTTGCACTCTTGAAATTGCATTCGCAATTTGCGAGTACCTAATGGGTACTCGCAAATTGCTAATGTCTTCCCATTCATTCCTATGGGCCTCTGGGCCCATAGGAATGAATGGGATGGTATTCCTTAATTGCGAATTGCAATTTGCGATTCGCAATTAAGGAATATGTAGGAATCGCAATTATTATTGCAAATCCTACATACATTGCTTTTTGTGAGTCCTTCATAGCGAATCGCAAAAATTCGATATTAAGGACTCGTGAAACGCTTTCTTGATACATTTGCCCCAATATGGACAAGAAACTCCAGAAATTCAAGAAAATTAACCAAAGGTTAAAATGACATTATACTTAGGTATGGTAATAAGATCTTAGCTTACATTTTTAGAAAAACTATTAGGAAAAAAAATCCTGAAAAACAAAGTTTAAAGTCGCATTAAGTTAAGTGTTGAAACAAGATTAAATGAATAATTAAAAAAAAGCTACTGAAATTCCCAGTTATAGTTTACAGACCTAGATATAACTTGCACCCCTCCTATGCACTGTTTATGTAGTCAAATATTACATTATTCATGAAACGATAAATGGTATTGTTGATGACATCAGTGATGGCATCTCAAATGACATCATTGATAACATCGCTGATGACATCGAACAATCATTGTGACACCTCCTATACTTCTTGAAATATTTGAATATACTACAACTGTGGGTTAATTTTCTGTTCACCTTAAAGAGATTACCCTCTTAAAGACTTCACATGACCCACAATTTTAAGTCAAGAGGTTGACTGATATACATATGCTATTAAAATGATACTTTCTGCTAGGGTGTATGGACAACTCGTCTTAGCTTAATAAATTGCACTACACACATTCCTGAGATGAGGACAATGACATATAACCTTACAGCCGTGTTTACAGCACATGTGAGATAAACCTGCTCTAAGTTGGACACCTCTACATTCTACATTATTCTATAATCTGCAATGCCTCAAAATCTTCAGCAAAGTTCTGGAAATAAACATACACACTTTATAAATGCCTTTCCCATATTGATTTGTCTGTAGCACTGTATTACAACTATTTGACACAGGTCATATGTCCATATATCCATGGGTGGATAATCTATTGTCAATAGAAACTTTGGCCATTCTCAGTGGGTTTTTTTGGAACAGCCTTTGGTTTTAAGTCACAACTACACAGGGTACAATTGAAATCACAGCAGTGTAATTCAAGAATTTTGCATTATGCTTGTTCACAAAATTCCAGATATTATGCCATTACACCACTTTGCACACCCCAAGACACAACCTACTTTCAAAAATACCTTTGCAACCCACATCAATGCGCTCTGCCTATACCTTGTTTAATAAGAAGTAGTACTTGCAACTCAAGCGTTAGTGATCTGTAAACTGTGCCCCGTATAACTTTTAATATGTATGAGCACACTTGCCTACAAGAATGAGATATTTCCATGTTATAAATCCACACGTGTCCACTCAGTAACTCTGTGCTGTTGACTATATGACTATAGTGTTATCAGTGATGTCACCGATGTAATATAATATGTCATGAGTGATGTAATGTGTGAGATCACAAGCAGTGCATGGAGGGACAAAAGTTATAGGTAGCTCAGAGAACTACAACATTTTTGGAGCTTATATCATATTTCAACAGCTAACTATCATGATACTTTCATTTTTGTTTTTTAGTTTAAAATAGATATATATATATATATTAATATATATAAATCTACGTATAGTTTCTTTATTTTTGATGCTTTCTAGAACACTCTTGCAAACCTGAAAAGCTGATGATGTTTAAAAACAACATGAGAAGTTGTGAAGTGCCAAGCTTCACAACTTCGCTCACCCATAGCTAAGAAGTACTAGGGGGCACTCTAAATGGTGCCGAGCTGAAGCTCATCCTGTTGATGGGCTTGTACGGATATAAAGCACAGCACAAATACTTTTCCACAAAATAGCATGTTAGTGAAGAATTAATGTAAGTGTCACCCAGCAAGTACAGCTGATGCAATCTGCCGCTTAAGGTCCTGTTTGGGTCAGTCTCACCTTAATGTTTTTTTGAGGAATTCTGAAAAATGTGATACTCTGCCAGTTTAACACTCTTCATACTTTTTGGGGAGACTCAAGCTCTTCTATAAAACGTTTTAAGATTTTATTGAAAGAAATCATGACTTAGCTCTCTCTAACATTTAAACTGACGGTCCAAACGCTGCTGTTTTGTAAGCAATACCAAGGCAGATGAAGCCACAATCAGTGGTCCGTAAAAGAAAAATAAAGCTTCATCTGCTAGAAAATGCAAATTAAAGAAGCATCTTGCTAAAGTGAAAGAATCCTGACTCGTTCCTTATTTTAAAAATGTATGAAAACAAACATTAAATTAATGTGACAGTTGTTAAGGTAACAGTCCTCCTGGGCAATTAGGTTTTAGACTTTAATCATAAACTCCAACTAGACATCTGTTGATGCAACATATGTACATTTCAGATATTTAGCCTCTGGCGTAATAATGGTTTCCGAACAGGTGTGCTTTTCTCAGTGCCTCGCTGTGCGTGAGCAGGGATGTCCATGTGTGGGCTTGTTTATTCTGACTCCTGCACTGTAGCCTCAAAAGAATAGCTAGCACTAAAACTGGACTACAAACGTTTATAGTGGGACCGGGAATAATGTTCCATAATGTTGTGAATTTGGAATTACACTATGCAAAATTCACAAAATGATGCCACATTGCTTAGTTTCACACCATTTGCGGCAAAAATTGAGTAGTTGTTTGCGGTGGTTGCGTTTATTGAACTATTTTTTCATGATAAAATATACTACCAAAACGCACGTATTTTTTAGTGTATTTTTTTCTTAAACTTTGCATGATTATTGAAAAACAAAGGGGCAGATTTATGTGGGACTTGCGCCCCTTTTACGCCGCCGTTGCGTCACTTTTGTGACGCAGCGTCGGCGTAAACCCTGCACCACGTTGCGCCCCATTTACATCGTGACGCATCTATGGAGATGCGTCACGGTGTAAAGCCCTGCGCCACTTGAAACCTGCGTCAGGTTTCAAGTGGGCGTTTATACACAGAGGGGGACGTTCCGTCACAGGAACGTCCCTGAAAAGTGACTCAGTGAAATCTATAAGATTTCACTGAGTCACTTTCCCAACGCTGATGCGTCAAAACCCTGCGCCTGCTTGAAGCAGGCGTAAGGCTTGACGCACCATGTTAGGGATAGGGTAGGTTGGAACAGTGCTGGAGTTGCGTCGCGCTTGCGACGCAACTTCAGCACTGCGCCAACCTTACGCCGGCAGATGCGTCACGTATCTGCTTGTCCTTGCGCCACGATGCACCGCATTGTAAATGCGGCGCATCTGCGGTGGCGCAATGGCAAACTTGCGTGACGCATCTTCCCTGGCACATCCATGCTGATTTGCAGGGATGCGCCAGGGAACATAAATCTGCCCCATACTGTGTATTTTGCACACTCCTATTATATATAGATTCTCCTTTAATTGAGCGCCAATAGGGGACAATGCCAACCTCATTGCTAATTTTGATCTTTTTTTTGGGGTGCATACACTTCACCTCAAGGAGAACCAGCTAATCTGGCATCTATATACCTCTAAGACCAGCTTCGAAACTCTGGGTCTACCCCTTTACAGAGGAATTTCCTTGGGTATACTTCCTCACATTTCACATTTTCCCCATTACGTTATTCTTTAAAGCTCCAGTATCAACTTGGCGGGCTCTGGGCTCAAAGAAAGTATACTCGTGATTCCTAAGCAAAAACTCAGCTACTGAGTTGAAGCCATAGGCTATCCAGCCATTAAACACGCCACTCATTCATCCTTTTTAGGTGTGACATTAGCTGAGAACATTTGATTTTACAAAAGTTATACTTATAGGGACTTTCACTCAACATCCATGAGTCTATTGCTTAGTCATTCACAATTTTCTTCAGCCCACTACAGCATGCGGTAATGGGTCAGCCTTCTTCAGCCATTGGCTAGCTTCATTGTGAGTGACAGCATTCTGCTCTGTCACAGCGAGCACATGTGCACTCAAAGTAGTTCCCTTCAGTGCCATGTAGTACCATGGCAATGTGGGCTTTTTGAGACCAAAATAAAATATGTTTGCATTTCAACAATGTTTTTTCATTACCCTAATAATATAACCTTATGAAAACCTTCGGCATTAACAAAGCCAAAAAGATGGGAACCAATGCCAGACCTGAAGACGTTTCCAATGCTTGTTATGGTTTGTTATATTGTAGTTATTGTTCTGGCGTTTGCAAGGTGCTTTCCGTCATTATTATGATATTACAGTGCATCAATGTGTCTTGTCACATACACTTCCTCTCATAAGGGATGCCCTGCGCCAACATCACCCCCTCAATCCGCTCACAGATTGGGAGGCAGGGGTATGCCGCATTTTGATGTGGCCGACATGAGCAGATCCCACTTCTTGCACCACGGTGAGCATTATACCAACTCTGAGCGCTCCCCATTACCGCAGACACGGATACTCCTGGATGAGGTCAGGGAACTAACCAGTTTCTTTCGGTCTCACATCTTGAGCTCATCACTGACCTCTACTGTCTTGGCTATGCTCCTGCACCAATAAACCTTTTTTGAGCATTGGGGCAGCATACCCTTTCCAAGGAGTGAGTTGGTCATACTCAGTGTGATTTCGGCTGATTTAGCAAACAAGAGCCTTGTAGGAGTGATTTGCAATGTTAAGAGACTGCAGTCAACTGCAGCTGATGAAATGCTCGAGTGGGCTGAGTGGCTGCCTTGAGACCTGGACGTCTCATTTTAAATCTTAGCAGGGTCACTCAACCATTCATTCATCTGAAATCAATAACATTGTTCCCATTGAGTTGGATGCTTCTAGCACCTATTTTTCAAGTGTCAAAGGCAAATCAGTTCGGACATTGCTCAATAAATATTTGCTGTACTATTATGCTATGTGTGAAGTCACCATACCTCAAAGGATTAATGCACAGACGGTGTAAAACCAACTGGCCACAGGTTTACATTCAGAACATCTGTATTATGCTGATGTGATGTAGAGCGCAGTAATTGCGGCAGTATGATTATTATTACTGATAGTACTATTAACAGTAAAAGTAAAAACAATGATACTACTATCATTTACTGCTACAACTACTACTAATAATAACAACAATTCGCTATTATTACTGCTAACATTATTAGTGTTATTACTAATGGTATTATTAGTGTTAGCACTATTATTATTAGTAGCAATAGTGGTGGTAGTAGTCATGCTGTACAAATTGGAACACGTCAACATGTTCCTTGCTAGTTCACTCTCGCTTGACCCAGCCACAAACTTCCAGAGTTTATATCTGGTTTCCTGAAAACTCACCAAGGCAGTTCACCTCCTGCCCGCTCCAGAGCCCGTTGGCCATGCACTCCCGCACACGGGATCCCACCAAGGTGTAGCCGGTGTTGCAGGAGAAGATGGCCGTCGCTCCATAGTCCGTTTGTGTTCCAATTCGGTTTCCATTGGCAGGTGTTGGCAGATCTCCACAGGAGATCACTGGGGAAACAAAACAGGAGTGATGTGAAACCAGAGAAGAGAGGGAATGTGATGCATTGATGACTGCACGGATCCGTCGGTCACATCTATTTTAAAAAGTGTTAGAAGCGGAAACTACTACGAACTCTAGGTGAACAATTCTAGTCTAGTGCATATGTTTCTCCACCTCTCATTTGCTAACTATATTACTCCTAACTGATGCTTCAATAGTATCATAACCACCTCTATTGACTCATACGCCAAGTCTTCTCTTTGAACACTATGTAACCGGTGACTCAGTAGTCACAGTGCTTTCTATTATTTTCTGTTTTTCTGAAAATCTCTATAGGAAATCTCATCCACATTCCCACTTTGTATTAATACTGAACAACATAAATCAAACTATGGCCCTTCTGGACAGCCTGCATCATGGAAATGTGCCCTTGAATGTACCCAATATTAAACTGCTCAATCATCAAGGGCACATTTGTGTCATGGCTTTGACAGTACTTTTCGCTCTCACCCATAACATTATTATTCTACTCTATCTTTGGCTTAAAATAATCATCTACTCCTGATCTCCAATTGGCACTATTTGTGTCTTTGGTTGCTCATTTCGGATGATCAGTTATTGAACAATATGGTAAGATTACTATCTTGAACTTCTAATCATTGCAAGACCAACATTTGCTTGTTGAGTTGAATGTCTGTTGAGCAGGCAAGGCACTATTATCCTTACCTTTACATGAGGGCTTCGAGCCTCCCACACTCCATTTCCCGTTGGCCTGGCAACGGACCACCCTTGTGCCAGTATAGTAGAAGCCCGGGTCACAGATGAGGAGCAGCTGGGCACCGTAATGGTACTGCGTCTCAAGGATCAGCCTCCAGCGGCCATGCTCCACTTGAATACTGCTGACATCAGGGCACGATACAGCTGCAAAAGGGAAATTATTTATGGTTAATGCAGACCTATAGTGGAGAAATGATGTCAAAGGAAAAGACGGATGTAAGTAAGGAAGTGAGGGAGGAATTAAGGAATAAAGGGAGGAAGTGAGGGAGGAAGGAAGGTCAGAAGGAATGATTTACGGAAAGAAGGAAGAAAGGAGTAAGGAAGGGAAAAAGAATTAAGAGAGGGGAATAAGGAAGAAAGAAATAGAGGAAAGGAGAAAAAAAGTAGTAAGGAAGAAAGGGAGTGAGGACTGGGGGATGGGTGGAATAGGAAATAAGGAGGGAAGGAAGGAAGAGAGAAGGAGTTCATTAGAGAGAAAGGGCGGAAGGGAGGATAAAAATAAAAGAGGATGGAAAGGATGGACAAAAGGCAGAAAAAAGGGAGGAAGGAAGGATGGAACAGAAGGGACAGGAAATTAAGAAAGGAAAGAGTGTAGGTAAAAGCAAAGGCAGGAATTGAGGAGAGTGAGGGATAGATGAAAGTAGGGTCAAATAGATGAAGAAAGAGAGAGTGGAAGGGAGGTGTACAAGAAAATAAAGAAAAAAGAATACAAAAAGATGGAAAGTTAGCAGGGAAGGCAGGAAGAAACATTTAATAAATATAAGAGAAATTAAAGGAAAAATATTAAAATGAAGGAAAGATAAGAAGGAAATGACACATTGAAGAAGGGACTAGTAGGCAGAAACACACGCGAGTAAAAGGAGAAAAGAGCATGAAGTTTTATAGCTGGATTGAAAAGGAAGGTAAGAAGTTACTATGAGAGATCGAATAGTGAAAAAGACAACAGGGAAGTCATGAAGAACAAAAAATAGAAAAGGTGATAGAAGGAAGGAAAGGACAGAAGTAATAATAAAGAGAAGAGACTGAAGGAAGATAAAATGTAGAAGTTAAGATGTAACAAGAAAAATAATAGTTAAGGAAGAAAAATGAATAAAGGAGAGAGTAGAAAAGAGACACAAAAGAGAGAAGAAAGGAGGAAGGTAGAATGGAGGAGTGTAAGGGAAACTGAGTCAATCACTCTGATATTCACTACATTAATTACAGTTGGTTTATCTCAGAGTGAGTCATTTAAAGATTCTACTTTTTTATTGTTTCTAAAATCTCAGAACCTTTATTTTGGTAATTCTCGACTCGAAGTAATTTCCTTACTTCCACTTCCCTTAAACTAAAGTACTCACTTAATTTTTTCCTGTAACGCCTTCCATTACCCCGTATTGTAACTTTACTATTAATCTTACCATTATTACCTACAAGGCACCTATATGCTGCCTGATTTTCTTTAACCTATAATTATGTCAGCCCGTTTCCCCACGAGCATTTTGAGTTTTTCCCAAAATTAAAAGTCATCTTTGAACTTTTAGCCCATGCAGAATCATGCCTACATAAAGTGGGTGTTCTGTAGTGCCTGTGTAAGCCATTCTAGGGCCTTCGGTGCGGAATTAAGACCTTTATCTCTTATATCGCCCTTTTGCTGGTCGGATCTGCAGAAGCAGTCACCAGATACATGTGTGAAGTCAAGAAATGCTAAATAATCCATTGGAGGTCCGATAATGCGAGGAACAATTGTACATAATCTGCTTAGCTTTTGAAGCAATCCTCTTTGAGAACCCATCTTACTGTACCACAAAAAGAAGAATTTCTAGAGACCGTGGATCAACCACAAGAGAAGTATCTCCATTCTTTGCTTGAAAATACCAAAAATGTAAGCAAGGCAACCACATGCTGAAACAATCCTTACAGGAATTGATTACGCTCAATAGGAATATCTTACTAGTTGAAGGGATGGTCACTGCACTTCCGTTCAGGCCTAACACATTTCTCCTTTGCCTTATGAGTTTGGTTGTTAATTTTGGGTGATTTTTTGTTGAGTATTTCTTTCTACATTGTGTATGCTTTAACTATTTAGATACTCTATGATCTATATAGCTCTTGTCTTTGCAGCACTATGTATCCCAAGAATAATTCTGTGCCTTCAAAACTTTTAAAATAAATTAAAATGGATCTCTAAACTGTCTGATTACTATAATTCCATGTGACCGTCTTTCTGCTAATATCCCTAGACGGAGAGACAGATACAGATGAAGGGACAGTTTTGACAGTGTGGTCCTCTCAAAGGACACACATGCTTTGATAAAGCACATGTCAAACCACGCCTTAGCAGGCTCTAAACAAGACTTGAGCGCCATTCCCTCTCCATCGCTCCCCTACCTCAGCCCGCCTCCACCTTAAGCATCTCATAGACGAGCAGTGTACTTTAACGCAAGAGGATTATTTAGAGCATTCGGCTAAGTACCTGAGCTAATTGCATGATGTTTTCCTAGTTCAAACTGTTGGCAAACCTTTAATGAACAGAATTCTTTAAGAACTCCTCCTGGCACAAGATGTCTCTGAGAGCCGCTGTGGGACGTTCCTCAGTTCCCACTATCCTAGCCCGCTGCGAAGCTCTTGCTAAGCTTGCGCCCTCTAACGAGGATCTATACATTGATGTTCCTGTGATAATTACTGTCAGGGAGTTGCTCGGTTTCCTAAATGTTTCATGCTCAGCATACACTCTTAATATTTAATATGGAGGTGGAGATTAAACTTGAATAAAAGCTGCCTACTGGAAGTCTGTCCTCTACCGCAGCGCACACACTATATTTGAAATTAAGTGAAGAGCCAGCAGGGCACTTGCTACAGACCTGCCCTACTCTCTACATATTATTGTTCTACTTACTTACTCCTGTATCGTTCTTTCTTGTGTATATTTTCCTTTCTACATTCTATTACTCCACTGCAGCCACTTCATAGGAGTACTCTAAACCTCTGATTTCTTGCTTCTCTTGAGAAGGCAGCAAACAAGGCCTGGGTCATGTTTGTGATCAAGGTAAGGTAAGGTTTTAAAACAACTGCTTAATAGGAAAAGGTATTCCTAATTACAAAAGCAGAAAACAAAAATTTGTTGGGGTTAAGAAGGTGAACTCTATAGACATAAAATTAAAGGATGCAAGTGTAGGCATTAAAAATACTTTTATGGGATAAAAATGATATCGTTTTTCTGAAAGAGGGCCAAACTTTTGCGATGTTTTCAAATCATGGAGAAGCTGTTTGAACTATTCTCTCTCTAGAAAAATATTTCAAGGAAGGATTCTTGTAGATATTGCGTGGTGGATGCACAGAGTAGTCTCAAGTGCAGGGAGGGTATTAGAAAAATATTAAAATATCAGGCAATACTGGATTAATGCTCTTGAACCTCTGTGGTGGCCTGGAGAATCATGTGCAGTCTGGAATGCTCTGGCAGATGCTGTCTGAAAATGAAGAGGCGTCGGAGGCCGGGTAGTCCTTACCCCTCTGCAATTCCATCCTACCTCTGCATTATCAAACTTGTGCTTTCTTCTTCCTTGCTATCTTTTAGTGCTCTTCCTTTCGAACCTGATGTCTGCTTTTTTTATTAGAACATGTGACCTCTCTGGAACTGGAATTTTCTTTCCAAGTTGCTCCAACATTAACAAGTAGCTGTGCGTGGAATCAGTAAATTTGAATGAGAGGTTCCCTTTCCTGGGGGAGATCAACACAGAAGATTCCAGAGCTGCAAAGATTAGCCTCTTTGCCTGACAAACTAAATTAAAAAAAGGGGAAATATATGTTGTTGAGGTGGCAAATTTCAAATGCAGAACCTCTGTGGTGAGGTGTGGTTTCACTAGCTGCATGAGACATTGGCTGGATACTTACGCACACATGCCGGCGGGTTGTCACCATTGCTCCACACCGCAGTCTCCAGACATTCCGTGGCAGACTCTTCAGCAGTTTGCAGATGGAAGCCCTCGTTACACTGGTAAACGGCCTGAGTGCCAACCGTGTTCTCTTTTCCAAACACCATGCCATTCACAGGAGGCCGCGGAACACCACAGGACACAGCTGTGTGAAGAAAGATTGCTTGTGTGAACATACATGAGAAAACATGCATCACTCACATCTCTCTCTCTTGCCCAGTGTTCAGTTTGAGCTGGCGGGTGCAGGTGGGTTCCAGGGGCACTCATTTGTAAAGACCAGTACTTTTTTTTCCTCATCAGACTTTAATCCGGAGCAAAAGAAAAAAAACACAGGAGCGGGAAAGATAGTAGAAGAAAAAGAAAAAAAAACAGTGACCAAGGAAGAAAGCAGGAATGAAAACAAAACCTGAAAGAGTTAGAGAAAGAGTCAAGGAGTGTTTGGTGGCTGATTAAAGAGGCTTAAGGAGGAAGAGGCTATGAAAGCATTGGTAGGCAGCACTCCAATCATTGATACTGCAGGCCAGGGCTTCTAAACAAAACCTTGGGCTGCGGCACTTTCTTTTTTGCAAATTAAGCACTACTCGTCCCTGGAGTTACATTTTGCACGTGGTTGACATCATGCCATTGAGACATCCTGCCACCTTTAGCATTAACGTTCAGATAGTGAAGTTAACACAAATAATACTTTTTTCTTTACATAAACTTGATATGAGTACGTTTTCTAAAGGGCGAAAAATAGAAAAAGAATTCAAAGTTTTGTGGAAATAACAAATGAAAGAATTATAAGTATCGCAGCACTACGAGATACAAAGAAACATTAAAAATAATAATTCATATCAAACAAGGTAAGAGGCCAAAACTAACTAAAACAATGCCTCGTTCCTCCCTGCCTCTTCAAACTTTTAAGACCTTTTCTGGCATCAGAACCATACCCAGGACCAGCCAGGGCTCTCGAGCACTGGCGGGGACCGAGGTACACTTGCAGACCTCTGTTAGCAATATTCTGTTAGTAGAGCACTGAGCAGTGTTTCATTTGGAAAAAAAACAATAAGCTCAGAGGCTGCCTAGTCCTGATTTCACTTCACTTCATTTCGCTTTCATCCACCACTTCATTTCGCTTTCATCCACCACCCTACGCTTCCTGTCCCTTTTTCTCACTCTTACATGTCCTTTCTCATCCCAGCTTTCTCTCTTTGTCACTGTTTTCTTATCTTTTTCATTCTCCTTGTTTTTCTCTCTCTTGGTCTGGGCCAAAATCTGATGATAAAAAAAAAAATAAGTCATGGTCCACACAAATGAGTGCCACTACTGACCACCTGCAACCCAGCACTCAATGACCAGTGCAGGCTACCCGTTCAGGATGCCAGCTGAGAAGGATTAAGCTGAGCTGCCTCAGAGGATGCTGGTCTCAGTAGTTTTCTGTAGTATAAAGGGTGCCACCTTGTAACCTCATGTCCTCTGTAAACCAATGTCCATCAGGCGACTAACTGTACTGTCTAGCCACTTGAGGAAGGGGGGGGGGGCACAACCCCGTGCCTCCTTATATATGGCATGGCTGTTCGAATGGTGTTAAGGTAGTAAGACCAGGGGCTCAAGCCTGCCTGGCCGTAACCTTGTTTAACCTACTACCATCTGGACCTCGGACTTAAATTAGGCAAAATCATAGGACATCTTAGGAGATTCCAGCCCATCTACTATCCCAGGTTCTCTCTGGCTTATGTCACAATGTATCTTGTAAGCCACTCCTATGAACTACAAGTAATGAATCTAATAAAAGGATACTTCAAGAAACTTCAAAGGGAGTTTATTGTAACACCCACCAGACAAACAGCGACATCGGCTGACTGCGTAACTCAACTCCCTTCACTGCGGCTCACAACAGAATCTTTACCAGTTTTCTTTGCAGATCATATATCCGACTAGAAGCATTAAGTAAAACAATTAGTTTAACTTCTTTCTTCCCAGCGATATTGCAAATGCCCAAAAAATAACGGTGGGGCTTACCTCAAATGGCCGATTAAGAATGACCGACCTATCAAAGGTGCTCCCTTCTGTCAGACTTTTGAGTGTACAGCATGAGCGGCCAGGCAGGGCTGGTGGAGGGGTGGATTTTATTATGTTGTAGAATCTTTGAAACCCCTCATATCCTGACGTGCCCTGAGGAACTTAAGAGTTGGACAAACAAGTGGCTACTTTATTCCTTGTACTTGGTTGCCAGAGTGCATAGTGTTGAAAGGGTTTTGGCGCTGTGGTCGAGGTTTGAAGGGGTGTCCCAAATTTCTTGTTGCAGACTTGTTGCTGCTTTTAAGCAGGATGTGAACCGAAGAGGTGCGAGGGAGATACAGACCCATTTTGTGCATAACTGCCAAACTGTGTGTTTTTAGAAGGGTGCAGGTTTATTAAGTTGCATAACTGTCAACTCACACAGTGGCATCGTGTGACACACAATATTGGCTCCCATCACACGGTCTCCAATCGAGGAGCCGATAACACACGGTGGCAGGCAAAACGAGCTGAAAGCCACTGTAAATAGTGGTTTTCCAGCTCATTTTCCAAGGCTTTGAACTGCCGATGTCCATTAAGGGGTGCGAAAAAACCTCAGGACATCGGCACCAGCCTCAGCAAATGGGTTTTTTAGGGGGGGTGAGGGGGTGGAGGAGCGGGTTTGGGGGCAGGGATCAAAAGTACCTTGTACTGTAAGGCCCGCCCCCTTCTCACACTGTGAGATTGTTCTTCAAGTTGTCAGGTATGGAGTTGCCTATATAGGAAGATGTCAAGTGACAGGGAAGTCAGAAGACACGCAGGTGGTGGTTGTGCTTTGCTGCTTTACTGTATGTCAATCCTGCCTCTTTACAGAGGCTGACTTATGTGAGAGCTAGCCTCTCACATGTCCTGTCCTGTTGGTCCTTGCGTCCTTCCTGTACCTTCTTCCATGCACCTTCTGTTCTTCATGGTGGTGCCACAGTTGACAAGATGGCTGACCTAATCGGCTCTCATACCCTCTTGACGTATTATCACAACATAACAGAAGAGGTTTGGTGTTGTGTGTGAGATCTAGAGGTCTGTGCCAGACAGGTGATACTTGATGCTGGAGTCATACAGAGAGATCAAATAGTTAAAAGGCGGAGTTTTCCAGGTTTCCAAATTTCCAGTGGATGGCTAAGTCACTGTCTTTATAGAAGTGCTTAGTTGGTGGGGTATGAAATGTGTACTCTGAAAGAAGTGGGAACAGCTTGATGTCTTGTGTGAGATTCACAGGGGCTCCATTGATGCCAGGAAGGGAAGGGTGGTATAGAATAACACTTACACAGGGATTAGTGACCAGTAGTTCTTCTGTTTTAATACTTTTCACGATTTCATACCTTTTGCATGCGGTGCAGAGCACACACGAAAGAGGGCATAGAGAAAGAAGCGTCTTGGTCACTGCTGAGGGTGACCACCATGTGAGTTATTAAAAAGATATTTTGTGAGGTAATGAAGCACTCACTGTAGGGCTCTTCACAGGGATGCCAGATTTGCACTTAACTGGGAGATACGTACTGCTCCAGAAAGGGCATTTGCAGAGACACTAATCCCGTCTGTAAGAGAGGTGGGGACAGCCACAATGCTCCATTTTCTGGATGGTCCTACAAGGTAGAGATACAGAGATTTGGAAGGGTTCACTAGTGTCCTCTGTAGAAAGGGTTTGGAGACAGGTGTGAGATTACCTCAGAGAAAAGGGTATTGGAACATGGGAAATAGTCTTAATTCTAAATAAGAAAGAGGGCACAAACAATTCACTAATTAGTAGGTGAGTCTTGTGGCATGAAAAATGTTTGGTCACGTTAGAGAGTCTTCGGGCTTCATTTAGACTACGGCGGGCAGTCCACCACCTGTCAGGTGGGTGGAGGTCATTTCCTCTGCCACCCTGGCAAGACTACTGCCCACCACAGTTTAAGATTGCCACTGGTCCTACAGAGAGCTCTGCGACTTCTGAGGAGCTGCAGTCATGGTGTCGCCTCTAGAGGCTCTGAAAGTTTGGTGAGCAGCTAGCATGTTTTAGGCAGCAGCTTTTTAAGCTTTTGAGTTTACCAAAAACTAACTCCCAAAGTGGGAAATTGTTTATGACAAAAAAACAAAAAGCTAATGAGCCTGTTTTCTACCAGGGTATATTTAATCTGTTCCAAACTGCCAGGATTTCCCTGGCGGTCGCAAAGAAACACATCAAATTGTCCACTCTATATAGGGCGGATGGTCTGATGTACCTACACTGACAGCCACAACTCCCAAAGGCCACAGTCGTAATGTTTTTGACAGAGGAACTATCATGAGCCCTGCTATCAGAAACCTCCCGTCCAACGGACTCTCAGTAGACGGTGCACTCTGCCACGTTTCTGGTGGAGGACCTTGTCCGCCAAACTCTAAATCAGTTACAAAATGTACTTTGTGGGCCCTTTAGTGAAAGGGGCCAACATACAACGTGAATGTGGCTCTATGATAGATGCAGGGAGTAGGGACTCATATGCACTGTATAAATGAGGCTAGGTTGACACAATATTGACCTTGTCAAAGGGGAGCAGGTGGCATGAGGACTGAAGTACTCTTTGAAAGGACCTGGGAGCAGGGCCCTGCATTCTTCACTAAGAAACACATTGATCCAGACTTTCTATACAAGAGTCTGGGTTCAGGGCTAGTGGCCATTTATGGGTAGAGGAGAACATTGAAAGCCAGAAGTGCATTAACGAAACATTACAAAGCATCAGACTGTAAGAGCAGGTCAGCATTTTGGATAATTAGCTGTAGTGAAAGAGAATCTAAGGTGTGATCTAGCTGGCAGTATGGAATGGTGCCACTATGTTCTTGGGTTACTACTTTAGAAACAATAGAGGTTCTTAAGGACTAAATGGGGTGCACTGGCAGACAAAAAGGTGCTCCAGTCTTACTACTGCTATTACATGGGACGCTAAAGAAGCGAACTGAGGTGAATTTCCAGAACTTTCAAACTGGTATTCATGGTGTAAGAAGGGTGGCATAGGCATTCCTCAAATGGTTTCACCAAATGCACAGATTTTGATCTCACAAATATAACACCCATAAATAACAACACCTAAAAATGCAACATCACTAAACAACAACACAAAATCAAACCAATTAATGGTACTACATTAATAGTTGATGCTGTTAATGTGTAAAGGGTAATGTGATTTGTAATCTCATCTGTAAAATGATTTCTATAGTTTGCAATTACATCTGTTTCATTAATGAAGAGGTCATGAGCACTGCATTTTGTTTGTGAGTTATGGTTCGCATAGCAGTTGTGTGAGTTACGGATTGTGATCTTCACCGTAACTTGCACATTTCAGTGTTTTTCGTTTTTTATTTGTATACATAACTGCACTTTAACAGGTGTTTTTAGGTGAATTTGTGGTGTTATAATCAAAGTTAACCATAATTCCATTGTAACCTTTGAATGGAAATCCATCTGTCCGTCCGTTCGTCTATCCGTCCATCCATCCATCCATTTATTCTGGATACAATATTGTGGTATGAAAATAACTTGATATGACACACAAGAGCAGGGAATGGTACAGGTGTGGATGAAGGTACACTGGACAAGTGTCATGGGCACCAGCCTTCTAGGAGCAGCAGAGCTGCTGATGAGCAGAACAGCATCATTTGGAGAGATGCTAGTGAGGCTCCTGAGGGGACAGGCCTGCTTAGGATTGAATGAACGGCTAGACTGACAATGAGGTGAGCCGCTCCAATGCCACACGCGTGAAGTTATGGCCCTGCTGATTGCGGTGCCCTCATGACACATTGGAATGGAACCAGCTTCACCAGAACACATTAGGAAGGACCTGGCAATGCGAATGCAGACCCATGAGTCCAGTCCCTGGGCATTAGGGACTGGCACGCACCTGACATCTTTCGCTGAAATGATAATTAGGGCCCTGTCGTCTCCGCTGGAAAGAGAGCTTGGGGAAGCAGCCAAGAGGAGGGAACGTCTAGACGAAAAAGTATTTAGAATACCAATTCCAGCTCCAGGTTAGCAGCGGGCGCCTCGCCCAGCTCTTGAGATATGCCCTCCACGAGTGCCATCTGATGACATCTGAAGGGGAGAGACACACCTTGACATCGGCCTCAGTTTATTGACACTTCCGGGGTAGACTTGAGGTGACAAACAGAGGATTGGAAAAGGAAGCTTAGCATATTTATTCGACACATCATAGGTTTATCTTCACTAAATTTGGAAAATCTTCAGCAGTGGGGAAGTGTGGGGGACACTGGATGGAGTAAAGCGGTTTATTGATGGATCTCTGTAAACCAGACACAGTCCCATATGGCCCCTTCGTATGGTTTTCAATGATGCCTGTGATGCAAGTAGCATCCCACTACTCCCTACTATCTCCTTTCATACACCCATCAGACGCAGATATAGATGTAGTCTAGGTGTACCCTTGGTCAGGGGGAGAGGCAAGTTGAAACACTTCCCACATGATCTATAACAGTACATTTCTCCCCGTCCATGGTGAAAGAAGAGTTGCCTTTGTTAAATTTGAAACTATTAGAATAGCAAAGCCCGCGAGGAGTGATGTGTCGAGTTCAAAATAACAACAATCAGATAAAAAAAGATTGTGCAAGACCTATAGAAGCTGACCTTAGCTACTGCACCACAGAGTTACACAATAGCTCTCAGTGAAGGTATAGACAGATCTCCATATGGCAGGGCTGCATAGTCCACCTGAGACATTTGTCTGCTTAAATAGCCTGTCTTCTCGTCTGCTCTGTTGAGTGGCCAGACACCGTTTCATCACATTCATAATTACTTACACAGTGACTAATGTTTGCGTGAATTGTCTCTTTAGTGGCCAGATGGCACAAACAATCACCTTATGAGCTTGGTAGCATTTTCCAATTCACAGCTCAACAAAACAAAAACAGAACACCCTTCTCACTTTCAGCTGACTAACCTTTCTGTTACAGATGGGGTCACATGGGCTCAGGGTGAAACAATGAATGCCTGAGATGAAAATAGGTGAAACAGCTTTATGTGTCACAATAGAGCAAAAATTGGAGGAAAAAAATATACCTCACAAACCTGCCTCGGATATAGAAATTTAACCAAAAAAACCGTTAAATCTGCCAAAGTTACATATGGTCGTCTTCCGTCAGCTTGAGTATGTTTGACCAAAGGGAATCTTCCTTGCTTACCTGATGACACCCGCTCGCTCACCTAAGTGTCCCAGAACTTCTTAAGCTACGAGTGACCCCCACTTCTGTATGGAATTAACCTGCACCCCCCCTACTTTCAGCTCGCGGATCTCTTCCTTGCGGTATGGCTCGATTTTGGTTCTTTTTTGTAAGGCCCAAATATAGAAGAAATATAGAACTCCACAAGCACATTTCTAGACAGTGAAATACAAATGGTTTACTTCATCACATGATAACAGCTCTAGTTCGAGAGCTTCTAGGACAATCTCAGACTTGCTTCTGTAGTTGAGTCACAAGGGGTCTCTTAATGGGTCATGCATTACATTTTTCCAGCCTGACTGGGGAATTCTGGCGATGAATCGTTCACCTGAGTTCCCTGCCCGCTGTGATTGTTAACACAGGCCTTGCTGATATACTCTGCACTGGCCACAGCTGCCAACCTTCTTCCAATTTGACTTTATTTTGGGGATATTTGAGTCTTCATGCTGGGTGACCAAATCTCTTAGGCTAGAGTTGCTGATGCTGTATTCCCCATTCCTGAAGGACAACGTACACAAGCAGGTAGCCTTGTCAGTTTAATATGGAGTCTTGAAATCTGCAAGATGAAGGTCAGACTCCAAAGAAAACATAAAAAGGGAGGTCTGTAAACCTATACTGGATAAGAGGATGCATTTAAAATTCCCCTTATCACCTACTGCTTCATTAGTGACCCTAGAGAAGGGTCCTGACACAGAGTTATACCCTGGACCAGATTGAGCAAGGTGAAATACTGGACCTTATGAATCGTACCATTTAAATCCAGTAGGGTAGGACAGCCCATCATTGGCCCGCTGGGAATGGATGCATGACAGATTTTTAGGATATCCGCACCTGATTAATTTACATGAAATGGAACTAAATTAAAATAATTTAAATGCCCAGTGGTTATATTCAAAATATGGCATGAAGCAGGATATTGTGGAAAAATGGTGGGCAGACCCCGCCGTGGGAATTCCAGGAAATACAAAGGAGAAAGGTCAAGCACTTCACAGAAAATCTTAATTATGACCCATGATTCTAAAATAAACAAATTGGGCATTCTTCTTATGGCTGGCACTCCTCTGGCACAGGCACTGTGGAACTCACAAAAGGCTTATAACAGATAGGAAGGGGAAAAGGAAGAGGGGAGTAAAAAATATGAGAGGGGTGTCACCTACCTTGGCACAAAGGTACCATGGTGTTCCAGTTGTAGTACCCTTGAGGATGTCTCAGACAGGTGGCTGCGCTGTGACCAATCACACGATAGCCTGTATCACAAGTAAAACGAATGCTGCCACCTGGGGCGGTGATGCCCAGTCCCCGGACCGCACCATGGAGAGGGGGAGGAGGCAGACTGCAGTACATTGCTGAGCAAAAGAGGAACATAAAAATATGATGGTGAGGTGAACCAGGTTGTAGTTATGAGTCAAGAGACTGAGTGGCAATAAGCCCTAAAGATAAGCTATTCATCGAAAACGCATTTCTTTTCATTGATACCCACATATTTATTTAATTGGAGCTGAAATTATTTATTTTGGGTGTTTTGTAGAGCACCTGTGAGAAGTATGCAGTAGAACAGAGGAGAGACTCCTGTACATTATTAATTTTCTATTTTTCTTTTGCATGTATTGTTAGTCATTATATTTTAGCCCATATTATTAATTGGATTTTGGAGAAGCAAATCAGCACACATATCTATCTGCCTTTACTACAGCCATTATCAGGAGATAATTGCCATTGCTCAAGTTTTGCATCGCAATCGAAAGGTGAGAGTGCCTAATGGAGGGAATTATTAATGATAAAGCCATCTAACCCATTGATTAATGCTGTCTAACATATCTGCTAATTACAGCGAGGAATTCTTCTGATGCTTTAATTTAAAAAAAGGTAACATGAACTACGTGCATTTTGTCTAAAGTACTTCCTTAGCAGTAACATTGGTGTGGCTTTGAAGCATAGCGAGTACGTTTTGAAACACCAAGTAGTAGCAGACAAAGCTGTTAATATCGCACATTGATGTAGAAAGTAGATTGCTACTGCCAGTTAATGCCCTCTTGATAACTAAGCTAATTGGCCAGCACAGTTTGAACCTAAAACCTGCATATTTAAACATTAGTGGGTTCTGCCCAGGGCTTTAAGCATGGTTAATACATTCTCATGGAGCCTCGGCTGCTGTTAATTGCCCACACTACAACTATGGGTCTGACACAAAGACAAGCTCGCACAATGAGGCAAGGGGCAAATTACATCTGTCACGTGGGTAAGAAGGCAATATAGAAACACCCCAAAAGCTGCCCAATACAGACAAATATGCACACTGACGCTGTGGCTGTCACAACCAAGACAGCAGAAAGACAATAGACGTTAATGCCTCCATTCTAAGCATTCAAATTGGCTAAGCCAATTGCAGCATTCCGTAAAAGATAGTCATGTACCTTAATTGATTGCATCCATGATAAAAAAGTAATGTTCAGGCTCTAGTCATTGCTGGTTATTAAATTAGTTAACTTGTAAAATGTGCTTAATTTGTAACATTGATGTGTCTATTTTGACTAACCTGAATAGCGGATTTTAAAGCCTTTTCTGGCATAAGCATGATCAGAAGACCAGCGCAGGTAGACACTGCTACCAGAACTGACTACCGTCAGGGGTGCCGAGTAGTTTCCGCTTAAAGACATCAAGCGTGGACTCTGACCAGATGGGCCTGTAAGGAGAAATTCAGGAAAACATTTACTTTACTGATGAGTGTGTGCTTCACATACCAAAACTTTCATAAATGAGCCTTCTCCATACTTGCCATGGAACAGCCGAGCTAAAATGGTTACCTAAAGCACAATGGACTCACAAGAGTACTGCGTATGGGGCAAAGGATGGACTCAGAATCACATGAAAAACAAGTGACATGAACAAGAGTATTACAATCTCAATACCATCAATAAAAATCAGGACAACAATTTTTTGTGCAGCCTGTACCAGAAAGAAGTGACAAGTGCACACATATGAGCAAATTTTTAAAAATGAATACAGTAGGCATCAGACATGCTATATATAAAAACCTTCTAGGCAATTTTTTTTGTTAGATTAGAATAGGTGCTTGGTAAAAATCTTCATACCTCTCCTATATTGGCACTTCTGCAAGTTTTCCAAGTTATCTCACCCTAGTTTGTGAAATCAAACAATGGATTTCTCTTACTTTGTGAGCAGCTAACACATTGCTTTTTGAAAATAATCTAGTTTTATAGCTTCAACAATAGTTAGATTTGCAAAAAGTATTTAGTTACATCTAGACCAGAGTAATCTCCATGATCAGATTGAATTTCCACGGTGTTGAGTGGGGTGTCTTTGCTTTGGAAAGCACAGGATGGTCAGGCAAAAAAGTAAGCCTCAAAGAAGGGCAAAAAGACAGTTGTGGAGCAAAAATGATCGCAGAAGGGATCAATGCGGCACCATAAAACCAGGGTATTTGAGGAGGTTCTTGAGAGGATAAGAATTGCTTTTCAGTGTCCAGCACTGGTGTCAACACACTTAAATCAGAGGTCTTATAAATAACTCCAGTATGCTAGTTCGTCATCCCAGGAGCACGGAAACACAGGAAATTAAACTACATTCTTAACTTGGCTAGTGGATGTACGGTGCTCAGAGTTGTAAGCTACGAACACAGGAAAGCACCAGTTAATATGTAACGGTGTACCAAACACCTGCCCGCCAATTGTATGGATCAGGAATCTCGATGGCAGATATTGAATAGTCACAATATCAACCAGAATATCAAGGACGAAAATATACTATCAACAAGATACATTGATATGATATATATATATAAGTTTCGAGGTGATCCGTCAATCAGGGTCCAAGAAAAACGAGGTCCCAAAACCCATGCATTTTCCATAGACTTTGTTGATCAGCGCTACTGCAAAAACTGAATAGAATGATATCAAATTTGGTAGGAAGTAAGATCTTGGCTTTACGCAGTGTAATAAAATATTACTTTACGTTAAAAAAACTCCTAGAAATTACCTAAAAAAAGTTTCAAGTGACGTTGTAGTTAGGAATTGTAATTATATCTTACTTTACATTTAAAGAAGAACCTTAGAAATTCACTGAAAAAATAAAGGTTAATGTAACATTATAGTTAGGTTAAAATGTCAGTGACAACATGTTTTAATCTAAAAAACACAGTAATTCACCAGTTATAGTTATCTCAAGAAACTATAAATTGTGCCCTAGGGTAACCGTAACTTGCACCCTAGCCATGCACAGCAAATTGCATCACATATTACATCCCTCATGACTGGTTGTATAACATCATTGATAACATCATTGATAACATCACTGCAACATTTGAAATGATTTCATTGATGACAAAACTGTGCATGGCAGGGGAATGAGTTAGTTACTTTAGGGAATGAGTATTCTAACTTGCAGTTTTATAGAAGCTGTAAACAATGATATCTAAAGAGCCACTGAACTCCACCTCGAGATTGAGCTCTTCTGGGGATTGCATAAGTATTATCTTCACCTTCCTATCAATGTTACCAGTAGGTGTTTCCCTCAGCGGCTCTGGCAATGTCACAAGCATCCTCATCAGCAAGTAGTTCAGAACAGTCAAGGGGTGTCCTTCTGTAGATGGTCCAAGCAAATTGACTAAGATGGTATAGGATAGTGCTAGCTTTGTTTGCATAAAATTGGTCTTCTTAGGATGGAACCACTGGAGTGTGGAGAAAGAATCTTCTCATGACTAACCATTATCAGAGCAATTGATTCCCATCACCTGGGAACTGCTCCCATTATGAATCAGGCGCACTTGGGAAGCATGTTTCAAGACTATGCTACATCCAGATGCATGTGCTAAACTTGCTTGCTAGCTTATTTGGCAATGCTGAACTTGGTGCCTGTCTTGAACAACTATTGCTGTCCTGCATCTGGTCTTCCCTAAATTGCATGACCATGCTTGTACCAGTTCGGAATAGATGATGGTGAACCATCCCATAAATTATTCTCTCCGTGATTAGAAGGGAGGAAACATATTGTCATCCTCCTATAGCCGCGGTGTCCATCATTGGTCCAGGCGGGCTGGATCCATCCATACATCCATCCCACCCACCCATCCATGTCTGTCTGTTTGTGTGTACCGGCTGGGAGCAGACTTTGGTACTTCTGTGCTGTTTCCCTGCCTGAAGGGAAACAGAGCAGAGCTTGTAAGCATAAATAGCTGCTCCCTCCGGGAGAAAGCAATGCCGGCCCCCGTACCATGCAGGGAACTGACTGGGACCGTGCGGTTCCTGGAACTCTCCCTGTGGCCCCCAACATGTGGTTTGTGGATGCTGTGCCCCGGGCCAGAGAAGGCTCAGGAAGGGGTGTCGTGAGACCTTCCACTGTTTTTAAAGGTGATACTGCCCTGGTGGTTGGGGTTCCTAGGGCATATGAAGGCTTGGGCACAGGGGCCGCACAGCCCTCCTCAATTTCCTATTGGAATTTGGCCCATGGGATGGGGTGACGATTAAGGCTCGGGGAGAGGGTCTGCATGCCATCCTCCTCTTGGAATTCTCACCAAATGGATGGGTTCCCTGGGTGCCACCTGGCGCGCCTCCCCTTTAAAACATAAAAATGGTGGAGGAAGGATGTTTCTGGTAGTTTCTTTAGAAAGACTTACTTGCACAGATAATATGTTCTCATATGTACAAATATAATATGTTCTCATAGGTACAAATATATTTTCTATTTCATAGCAAAAACCTTAACTTACCATTAAATATCTCAAACTCATCATACTCTTTCTCACTCAGGAAGTATTCAATGTTTAAGGAGATGTTGTATCCAGGCTCCACCTTAATAACCCAAGAGCAAATCTGGTACTGTGGGAAGGTAGCGGGAAAGCTCTGGCTTATGATAACCCCCATTGATGCAGTCAGGACCTCATTCATTGGGCAGTGCACTGAAAGAGAGAGAAGAAAGACTACTGAGCATGTGCAGTCAATGGTCTGAGCACACCAATCATTATACACCATGAGTGGTCATATATCAGGATTCAGTGTCATGTGCTGCAGTCCCACAACAAACAACAACAAATACAATAAACTGCACAACACACGCTACAAATGTAATAGTCTTTTGCAGCTTTTTCAGTGCTCCCGCACCTGGTTATCAACCTGGTAAGAAAAGGTGATTTTAATCAACTTAGTGTTCGATTTTGAAGCTTTCAGGTCACACAAATCTCTGCAGCCGGTGTGTTAAAACTTCGAGCTGTCTTATTGGCATGCATGCATACCTATGCCCCAGACATTCGTTAATGAGCTGGTGGAGACTCAGCATCTTCACTTTACGCAGTCTCATAGCAATTAAAATAAGAAAGGCCTATATATGGCTAGAGGGCCCTGGAATGATGACACCATTCATGAAGATTTTATTGAATTTATGTACTTTATATCTGCATTAAATTTTGATGCACAGTGTTCAATGGAAGCTTTCAGAGGGAGAGCAGTTCCCTTTCATAATAAAAATGCGAGTGCTGATGAAATCGCGGAATTAAGTATTTATTTATGTGGCACTTTCGTCTAGGTGCATTGCAGATAATGAATATCAATAAAGTCCTTTAGATCTGCCTCACTCAAAACACTATTTATGAAACAAATTGGGATAGCTTGCATTTCTATCTGTGAATTATATGCAACAGTTAATCCATGGAAAAAATATTTCTCTTTTGCTAATAACTTCGGCCCAGTTTGACGAAGCTGCAAGAAACTTTTATAAAGCAAAAAACAATGTGCCCAGTTAAGGCTGATCTTAGAAAGTTGCAGAGGGCTGGAACAAAGCAGGGAAGATGCTATAAGAGTGAGAAGAATGTTATTCTTGTGAATGCTCGCATATCAATACCAATCCTTTCCTGAGATGTTTGTAATTTTGAGGTTTAATTCCGTTCAGAGGTTACTGAAAATGTTGAGCGAAATGCCAAAGTACAAGATGTTCGGCTACCTAGACAGGACAGCCCCTGAAATCTGTTGACACCAGGAATCTGAATATGAACTCGAAAGGTGATTGGCTATGTTGAATTGAGCTTTTGAACACCTTGCACCATTTTGTGACTTACAGAGAAAGAAATATCCTTGGAGACATGGGCGGCATTGGGTACTTTACTTAATCACATGGAGGGCCAGGGCATAGGCCAGGTTAAAATCTATTTTATGTTTTAAAAGTGCTCAGTTTAAGTGCAGCATCTGCAAATTTAAACATTGCATATTTTGACTTCCCTTTTCTACTGCAGTGTGTGCTGCAGCCCGACACACACTCTGCAATGGGAAATATACACTTTTGTCGCAGTGTAATAAGGGCAGCGGGACCACCGACTCCTTGTCGGGTGGTCCCGCTTCCGCTATGGTGCTGGTTGGACGAGAGTCCGACCAGCACCGTAATGATGCCGTTAGCGTGATAAAAAGTGAACACACGTGTCTGAGAAAGTGCAAACAGCATTTTTCAAAGTAGTAGACACTGATACAGCAGGCTCTACGGTCAGACGGCAAAGACTAGAGCATGGCGGACAGCCTTCTAGAAACAGTGTTGGGCTCTAGGGTAAAGGGAGGCGGGCATAGTGCATAACTCAAAGGCTTTGTGCAGACATCTCAGGTGATGAAGATTGAGGGCCCCTGAGCACTGCCAAATTCCATGCCATTGAGCTGTTTGAGTGTGCACTGTGTGGGTTTGAAAATCCCACACAGACTAAATCCCCCTCCTCATATGCTCTGATGAAAAGAATCAGTCATCGGCTGTGAGCAAATTCTACCAGTCATGGTTGATGGATATGGTTGCCAACCTTTGAGACTATTGGATAAGGGCATGGCTAATGATTAGGCTTGCTACTAGAGAGACTTACTTCAAGCCTGCTCCCAGGCCAGGGATCAGAGCCTGCTGGGCACAACCACATTATGTGCCCAGCAGGCTCTTACAGGAGGGGCTTGAGAAACAGGGAGAGGTCTGCAGCCATGCAAAGTGGGCCCTGAAATCAGGGCGAGGTGGCAGGGCCAAAGGCCACACTCTGCTAACAGTGTCTGCCTGGTTCTCTACACCCCTCTAAGAATTTCACTGTGACCCCTGTCTCATTGACTGCGAAAAGCTCAGATGCTGTATCCTGAAGCTAGGGTTTTCCTTTGGCTTGCAATCTACTGAATTATTTGCTCTCTGCTTATCAGACCAATACGAGATAGCAGCTCACACACCATGAGCATCATAACTTGCACCAAGTGATGACTTCAAGAGCAATAAACACAGTGCGCAGCTGATGTGCATGTTTAATGTGTTAGGGGCTTGGACCTCAGTGGTAGAATAGTGGGATGACGTATCCCCTTTTCTTCCTATCAGACACACATGTGCTAACAAATTATTAATATAGTTATTATTGGTAGTAGTATTATGATTAGTGATAACAGCATGACATTACCTTCACAGGCCGGAGGGGGCCCTTCAAACTGGAGGTGGGTTCCCAATCTGCAGGTCAGAATCTCGTTCCCTATCAAGGTAAAGCCAGGCAGGCATCTGTACCTCACAATGTCACCTTAGGGAGAAAACGAGAACAGAAATGATCCATCACCGCCATCCACACGTACCACGGTTGCAAACATTCTGGATGCATGAGTATGTAACCTTCGGGCTTCCAGGCAGTAAGGTGTGTGTGTGTGTGTGTGTGGTGTATGTGTATCTGTGTTTGTGAGTGCGAGTGGGTGCAGGTTTGTTATGGACTGTGTTGTAAGTACTACGACCTGAAATACTTGGTTTTTGTTTGCACTCTGGCTGCTTTGTAACATATGCTGTGACTGATACACGAATCTGTTCCAGTACAAAACCATGATTCACAGGGAGTTGCTCAAACGCCTACCTCTACAAGATAAGGCAGGAATTGTTGTGTGACTTACTGCGAAAGGCTGTATTTTCAGCAGGGCAGCCTACAACAGGAAGCACACCTCTACCATTGCATTCATCATGAACCAAGGCTGACATTTGTTTTGAAACAGTCTCTGTCCACAAAAAAGGAGTCAAGGGTAGCTTTCAAAAACAAAAGTTTGGATTATTCAAATTATATTTGGCAGATGGCAGTGTTCTCGCTCAGCACTGCCAGGTTCCCTGATGGCTTCAGCTGGCATTCACAAAATGGAAGCTGCCTGTGACTGACAGCTTTTATTTTGCTAATGGCTCTCACTTGCTTTAGCACATCGGTACGTCATCAATGATGTGTGCCTGCAATTAATGTCACAAGCCTCTGATGCATACCTTTGCGAGTCAAAATGAGGAGGTGGGCACTGCTTCCAGGTCCCCTCCTCGTTCCTATTTGCAATGAGGTGCCGGGCAGAGGGCATTTTGCAAGTCAGAAAGGTATTTGATGGACAATATTTTCTTTGTACACTGCGGATTGACTTTTTGTAGTTGTAAAGCCTGTCATTCTGCTAATCGCAGGCTTTGAGACCATGCAAATGCTCTATAAATGAGGTTATAGGAATCCTATATTGAAACTTCTGGATTCTGTATGTGCAACTGAATTCTTTCCCCTCAAAAGTCCTAGACTGGCACTTCTGTTATGTGTCTGTAATGGAGTTTTAGGGCTGCAATTCTGAGGATTTTTGTCTACATGACATCTACTGAAATTATACTAGTGAACTGTGCAGGTTGGTTCCAGGCACTGTGCATTGTGGGTCTTTTCTCCAGGACTTCCAGAATGAGACGTTTGGATTGCCCCTGTATGGGGTCCTAAAAACTCAGAATTAAACATTTAAAACATTAGCTCTGTGAAGGTCGGGTGAGATGAGAAATTTGGGCTGGGTGAGAGTTAAAACCAGGACACACAGAATGAAATATTTGGACATGCTATATGTAAGCTTAAAGATGGTCATGATGAAACATTTAGATTGTGTGCGAGCTAGCTTCAGGAACTCCGGAATGAGACATTGGACATGGTATGTGTTAGCCAGTGGCAGCCGGCATGGCTCACAGGGGCCGGGCGGGTGCGGGGGGGATTGCTCCAAGGGGGTTGGGGAAGCCGCATGGTGCAAATAGAAAAAATAAATAAAAGATAAACTTACCTTACATCTCTGCTCCTGCTGTCCTCGTGCACATTCAGGAACCGGAAGCAGGCCCCGCTGACCAATCAAAACGCTTCAATGCAGAGTTGTGTTTGGTTTTGAGCGTCCTGGTTCAACATCAACCACGGAACGGGGGGCTGGGCACGTTCTCCATGCAGGCTGTAAAATTCTGCACATAGCAGAGCAGCCCCGCCCACCACACCGCCCGCAAAGCAGCAGGAAGCCCCATAAAATGATAATAACGCAAAGTTATTATCATTTTATGTTTCTGCTTCTCACTGCTTAAAAGCAGTGGGGCGACGCTCCTCCGCCATAGCAGAGGAGCCGTCACTGGTGTCAGCGAGATGACAGGATGAGATATTTGGTCTCTGTGTGAGTTAGCTCCAGTACTCTCAGACCCATGGACTTCGTATGTGATGACTTGATAATGGTCAGAAAGAGACATTTGAACTGCATATTTGCAAATTGCTAGAAACCCATAATGAGGCATTTGGACACTGTACAGATCACAGGAAGATGCATTTGCATCCCCCCACCTCCCCTCCGCCAGGAACATAAAGTGAGAGTTGTACTGTTTGACTGATCACCCAGGAGCGACACAAGTGACCGTAGGTGGGGGGTACTGGTTAGAGAGCTCCTCACTGTTCAGTATCCACAGAGAGCAAGCTCGCCGTGGCTCATGAAGGAACTCGTAGTGAGGGCCTATTTTCCAGTGCCTGCAGGGGTGTGGAAGGGCTCCCTGGGCGAGACTGTCACCAACTGAGGACCCCATTCACAGGAAGGCACCTTGCATTGCCAAACATCCACTGCCAACGAGCCAGAACTCTCAATATCTTTAGACTGATAATAGGGCGAGACTGCAAACAAGCCAAGAGGACCCCCCCCCGAACCCTAGAGGACGGCACCTCATGATGACCCTCTGAGGCAGCCATTAAAAGACCTTTTTAACATCTTGAGAGCAGTGCCTGTGCATGCAGCCATGCGCGCCTCTTTAAGGATGCAGAAACCACAGTGAGAATTCATAGCAAAAAAGCCATGCAAGATTGAATTTGATATCCCCATACCTATTTTAAAATCTTCGCTCTCTGTGAGAATTTCTGCATTGGGCACGGTGGTTGGCGGGTGGCACTTGCTGAGCTGATAGGCTGGAAAGAAGAAAAAGCAGGGTGTGAGGGCACTGTATCAACAGGCAAAGCGACTGGCAGCAGATAGGATGTCTGAATAGTTGCAAAATGTGTTTCAAAACTCAAGAAACCAGCCCTGGCACAAGCTTACCAACCATTTCCACAGCAGTCGTTCCCCAAAGTTGAGAAAACAGAAAAGTATTAAACCTTTGTGGAGATGCACAGGGGGTAACGTAAAATGACGCCGCCCCTCCCATGCCCCCTCCTCTGCAGGATGTTAAGAGGGGCCCTTAAATCTCCCAAATATCATTGATATAAATTTGTCCTGGGCTGAATGGGCCCCTCCTGAAGGGTTGGGAGCTCCTGAAGGCTTGGGTGGCCCGTGCCCCGCAGGAGCCTCAGTTATGCCCTTGTGAATGCATGATTGATTTATGCAGCACCACGGCAAGAAAATGCAAATGATGCCGTAAACTATGTGATTAAAGGCAAATTGGCACCACATTCTATGACATTGTCATTAATGATCTATTATGCCATTTTAAGTACACAGGCAAAAATAAACACATGCTTGAAACAAGAAAGAGTGTTGTTAGGAATCAGAATAATATTAATTCAGTAGAGCATTCAGAGCCTACTCGATTGTGTCAGAAATGCAGCAAATCTATAATTATGCAGAAAACACATCAGTCAGATAATTCAATTGACCCTAATTATAAAGCAGCAGGGACGCGAACTCCACACTCACGCACTCTACTGGAAAAATACACTCATGCGTGCCTCGCGGACATGCGCTTTCTTTGAATTGTCACCGGTGCGTTAGAACCCTTCCTACCACGAGCTCCTCCTCTCCAGAGCATCCACCAAGGAAGGAAGCAGAGGCCCAGAGCATTCCCCCCCCCATGTCTCCAATCCCAGCCTCCATTGTTTCTAATGCAGGTGTGTGTGGATACAGCTATTCAAGGTGTCACTGCGAGAACACGGACAGTTCTGTGTTTTTGTCAGGCGAGAACTTAAAACATTTCGAAAGCCACAGTTTGGACTGCTTAGAGTGCACGGCACAGTGTTACTTACAGCTGCCACGGTGCAGGCTTGGAGGAAGGCTTTCCAAAAAAAGGAGCAAAAAAGGAGTATTGGTAGGCAGAGTGGAAAGATCTAGAAGAGAGGGAGAGCCCTGCAGTGGGATTCAGAGCACTGAGAGCAGAACTACAGATATGAGGAGGCCCATCTGACGTCAGACTCAGGATATGTGCTTGACGAGCGCGTGCTCCTTGACTCCATCTTACATTCCTATGTGTTGTGTTAAGCATGTTGTTTTGGCTAATACAGGGGGTGCAGGATACATCTGTCTCTTGCAAAGATTTGAAATTTGTCAAAATTGTCAAATTCTTAATCCCATCGGTCAATAGTGAACGAGAAGTGCACCTTTAGCGGCCTGGGGATTAGTTCTGTGCACTGCACCAAAAGGGGCTGGTGCTGCGGTGCATGTACCCATAGCAGGAAATCTATTTGAAACACATATAATGTGGTACTGTGTGAATGAGTTCTACGTGGATAAAGATGGATATCACTGTTATATGAATATGGAGTATCAGGTACACTTGGAAAGCTCAGTTGAGAGTATAATTGCAGTGGCGGCCAGCTGAAAATAAAACTGGTGAGGTGAATATTGAATCCACTGACAGGCACCAGTTAAAAAAACAAAAAAAAGCAATGTCCTTAGGCTCATCACAAAGCTCTCAATCGTGGTCCGTTTAAGCAGTGTTTATAATGGGCCATGATTGACAGCTTTGAAGTTGAGGCTAAAGGCAGTATGAGTTTCTCACAGTGCCCGTCACGGAGTTAAATCAAATGATTATTAAAATAACCAAAGATTTTCTTTCCCACTGCTCCTCTTTGTCTCAGCAGCTGTTGGCTCCTCCAGCACCGGAAGCAGGCTCTCAGAGCCTCGTCCAACTCCCCTCTACCAATCCCAGCGCTGCTGCTCTCATGCTGCTCAAGAGCAGTGCTGGGATTGGCTGGGGTGTCCTGGTCCATCGCTTCTTCAGGCCCTGGAGCCCTGTGCTTGCTCTCCCCCCTCAGCTTTTGTTGGAGTGCTTAAAGTGGAGAAGTGTGGCACACTGGTTAGAGGAGGCATACCCTGAAGCAGAGGTCAGACCCGGGACCAGGGTTCAATTCCTGACGCGGCAGGGTTTGAGCCCAAGTGTCCACGGACTCGATAATTCTCACTTTGGTGCCTACTCGAATCATTGGTGCACACTCTGCAACTGTGGGCAATAGCTTGCTTAATCTCCACTACGGCCCCCCCCCCCTGCGGCGGGATGCCTGGCTTTCACCTTGGGGATGCCCAGTACGGGTTATCTTACAGGGAAAAGCCAGGACGGGTTCCCAATGCAAGCGCCGAGATGCCCAAGGGTAAGTCGAGCGCTATATAAGAACACACATACATACAAAGTGAGCATGTCATGCTGGCTGTCGCAAGACAGCAGGCCAAAGTGACATGTTCACTTTAAACTGAAGTGCATTGTGCCCACTGTTTCTCCCTGCTGCCGGCCCCACCCTCGCAGACTCTGCTGGTGCCAGGATGAAAAATAAAATGGTAATACATTTGTTTTATTAATATTTTATTTTTCATAGAGGGGCCCTCGTGGAGGCACAACCACTGCAAAATGGCTAAAACAAACGTCTTACACATTCTGTGGTCAGAACTTATCCTCTATTGACCCTAATGTATGGCAGTTGCACTTTTCATACTGACACCCACATACTGCATGCACCCTACATACTGCCTTTACTGGTGTACGATGTCTCCCCACTGTTCCCCCCTCCATCCTGGATACCATTTGTACATAAATGTGCAAAACTGAAGTTTTTTCTTTGTGAAGGAAGTGTAATTCTTGCAAAAATTTAAGAAATTCAGTACACGTAGTTGTGAAGAGAGCTTCTGTGTGGTAATCAGAATAGTGTATATGGAAGTCTTATTTGAGTTGAGTCACTCACGAAGAAAAGGTAAAGTATGCGCTCGCACATAGAATGCTCATGAGTTACTAGCAAGACAGGGTTTCAGAGCACTAGGAAGAAAAAGCTAAGTGAGGAATGTACTTACCAACAAAATGCTCTGAAGTTACCTGCAGGGCATGGCTTAAGACCAGCTGCAGGGGAAACGTAAGCAATGACTGCCCACACATCCTAAATGCTTGCAAATTACCAGTGAAAAACAAACATTGTCAGGAGAAAACTGTGAGTGCCGAAGTATAGGACAAGCAGTAAAAACTGCAGGATACTATTAGGAAATCAATAATCGGGAACTCTGCTGGATTAAGCTTGCGTAATAAAAACTCTGCATATCCATACTATTCTATCATGAGAAAAAACAATATTTTTTTGGGACAACTCTCCTCGTCCCATCTGCATATCCTCTATTATATTAAAATCTTTCGCACATGTCATGTTGCAGCTTTTCCCTTCCTCTATTGCATCAGGAAAAGTGAACCCTTACTGCTAACTTTCTTTGGGTTTATGTTACTCCTATCTTTGCATGTTCCAAAGGGGAATTACACATGCAGCATTAAAAGAACCTCAACACTGGGAAAATGCCAGCTTTGTACCACCCCCCCCCCTCAAATGGTATTACAGAAGGTGGCCCCTTCTGTAATACTAGTAGCGCTGGCGCACATGTAGATCCACAGACATCATAAAAGGGTGTTCATTCAACTGAATGGGGGCGTGGACTGATGCAAATGAAGGAATCTCTTTGCCTCTGCACCTGCACCGTATTATAAATGTGGGCGCAGATGTAAGCAGGCCTTTAGGCACGCACTCAGAGCGCCTCAAAAAGGTGGCACACTGTCAGAGTGCCTTCAAAAGGTAGCCATCTGGGAGGGATAAAAAGCGAGGAACCGACATTGGGAAGTATTTGTCACGGCTTTCTGTTCTGCTTTTCCTAAAATCCTGGAGTGTATCAGACAGAACTTTGAACGCTCCATTCTAAATCACATCCCTATTGTCCTACCTGTGTGACTCACATCCCTTCAAGGCCTATTCAATGGGGTCTCACCACAGCCAGCGCCACAGCAGCTTATGGTGTGCCTAGAGATTTCCGGCCTTGGCCAGGCTCTCCTAGGATCAATGCCGAATCAGATACCTCAGCATCTTACTAAAGACTTATCCCTTGAATTCTTATTTACCCACATTCCCAAAAGGTAAATGCAAATGAGGGTGTCTGCAACTTACTTTCCTTAGCTTCCCCCCCTACCTAAAGCCAGATTCTGAAGCTAAATGTATCTATTAGGAATAGAGACCTGAAGACCATCTCATTGGAGCCTACTGAAGCAGAGCTTTGTCAGCACAAAAATGCTGGTAGACGGTCTACACTGACAGAGATCAGAGATTACAGAGACAAGGGAACAGTCCATCATAGGGACGAGTACACTGACGCAAAGGCAGAGAAGACGAGTGCCACACACCAAACTGACCAGCACTGCAAAAGCAAGTACACCAGCAAAGACTCATCTCACAATTGTATGCATATATTTTGACATGTACAGCATAACCAAAACAGAAGACCCACTCAGCAGACTTGCATAAGTTTGTTGGAAGGTAGTGGCTCTTCACCTAGTCTCGGCTCAGTCCTCATCCAGTGCCAGGATATCTTCCCAGGTGAGTTGTGCACTCTACAAATACCCACAGTTTTCAACAAATGGCTCAAACTGTTGCACACTTTTTTAGAGGTAGTCAAATAGACTGTTAGCTACATTATGTGTTCTGTGGAAAAGCTTTAATTCACTTGCTCACACCCCCATCTTCTGCTAATTTATAACCTTAAACCAAGTGTGGGCTCTAGAGTCATCTTTCTTCCTTGTCTTGGGTTCCACCCAGTGGGATCTGTGTGGTGTCTAGTTCCCACCCACGCCCCCAGTCCATCCATATGTTGCGTAGGGCCCATCTTGAGTGTCTAGTATATTTGTTTGCCTCCTAGTTGTAATTCATCCATAAACCTCACCCTTAACTCCATCCTCCACCTTTCTTTGACTCCAGACTTCCCCTCTATTCACCCAAGGCTTAAGAGTCTGGCATTTTATTCATACTTGCAGCTACTGTACCCATAGTGGACGGCAAATCACCCTGTGCATTGAGCAATGTGCTCACCATAGAAGTAGATTGCGAAGAGTCCTCCGTTTGCAGCATCACTTTGAAATCTGATTAACACTTGGTGCGTGGAACTCTGGACAGTTTTCTTGACAGCATTCCCGGAGAAAACTCCCAGTTGTGGTGCTGTCTGGAGAGGGCCATCCCTGGAATAGAGGTAAAGCAGAAACAATGAATTTGCTCATGCTGTGTATTCATGTCAAGGTCTGCATAGAACTTTGTGTCCACTGAGGTAAAGGGAGGTTTCAGAGCATTCTTGGCCGGGAGTAGGCTAGCTATTGCTACTTGCAGGGGTAAAGTGCAGCACTCTGCTGATGACACCATTCAATGCAGCTTAATGTTGCTTAAACCTAGAACCAGAACTGCAGTATAATAGAATGGTTGACATCTTCCATGAGATGGCTTTAAATGCTGCCCCAATAGAAATGACTTAAGTGAGGAGACAAAGGGCCTGAATTAGAGTTTGGGGGACGGGTTACTTCCTCACAAATGCAACGGATATCCTGTTCGCCGTGTTACAAGTGCTTTAAATCCAATGACACTTGTAACACTGTGGATGGGATATCCGTCATGTTTGCGACGGAGAAGGAGTAACATGTCTGCCAAACTCTAAATCAGGCCCAAAATTGCATACATCACAAGTTCAGTCAATTATCCTCCTGCTTTGCATAAGTGAATGATGTTAAGAGGACAAGTAAACCAAAACATCTGCAGAGAAATCTTGATATCCTCACATTTGCTAATATGTTTCCTGGCACTCACCAATACACATGTGTATTTTGACAGCTATAAGGGTAGTCTATCCACATGGACTACCGCGTGCTGGAGTTTGCAATAATCTAACCATTGACATACAGAAATAGCCTGTGTTTTCTAGTTTATTGCAAATGATCACATCTAGCAATACCAAAAATAATAATAATAAAAAATAAATACCAATGTAATTTATCGATTAAGTGTCCTGCTGAGTTGGCAAGTTTACAATACGTTATTCATTATGCATTTTTGTGCTACCAGTTACATTGTTAAAAGTATAAATTGATAAATGTAGTAATGCGTACCAATGTCATTCACTGGGTTATTTATAGTATAGTAAACCTCCAATATTGTCTAAGTCATTTTTGGCAAAAGGCGTTCATCAGGGCTGAGTAACTTTCTTCTTTGGCAAACACTCTGTTGGCATTTAGGTCCATTTACAACACAATTCTTGGACTGCACCACCGACGGATAACTAATGCACATCAAATCTTGTTTGATGCCTTGTAAATATCCTCTTACTTTAGCGCAACCACGTTCAACAGTTTTGCAGGTATTTTATAATTGTGTTACGTTGATATCTGTATCTCTCTGGGTACTTTCAGGGTTAGTGAGGAATCCCAATCAGAGGTGGCTGCTTAGCAATGTGAAGCCTTCAAGGGGGAGGAAGGCGGCTTCCAAAGTAGCGTCACTTCCCATAACCCCATGGTAACCTGGTTTAGAGTGGATATAGACATGCACCTCTTATAGGCATGCACCTCCTACTCCTAGTCTTCTACTCTGTTTCTAAAGTGCTCCTCATTAAGAAACCACTGCTTATTACAGATGTATGACTGCACATTATGAACACAAAACAAATAACCAACAAAAAACAACTTTAGGACTATTGCCACTGAGTTTATTTTCGGGAGTCTGCTGGCTTCCAGAGAACTTATTTGGGAATAGGGTAGAAAACAATTGTTTTTAGCAAGTTATACTCAAATACCATACATGTTGAAAGTATCAGATTTACATAAAACGACGAGACCCAATGTATGCTAAATGATGACGGAACAGAGTGACTAAAGGAAAGCCATTGAAAGTTACAGGAATGAACGCTTTGGACAGAGAGTCCTTGGGTTTTAAGGGAGAAAACAAAAGCCCATAGATGAACAAGTTACTTACCTTCGGTAATGCTTTTCCTGGTGGATACAGTATCTGCCTGTGGATTCCTCACCTTGTGAATATCCCCTGCACCAGCATTCCACTGAACTTTTCTTTCCTAGCACTCCACGTCGACAGGGGCGACGTCACAATGCATCGGCTCCGCACGCGACTCCGTACGACGTCATCGGAGCCATAAGAAGCCCACGTCGGCGTGATGACGTCAGTTCCACCCATTTTTCCGTGCCTTCGAGGCGAACAGGTGAACCAACGACAACTCCAAGTATACACAGTATACAGAATACCAACATATATACATAGCATACAGAGCAAAAGAATGCTAATCAAACAAGCATTTCCTACAAATGTACAAGAAAGTATACAAACATTTCAAAAAAGACCTCTTTCATGGTATACAAAGGTGGACAATGGGGAGGCGGGTGGTTCAGTGAGGAATCCACAGGCAGATACTGTATCCACCAGAAAAAGCGTTACCGAAGGTAAGTAACTTGTTCTACTGATGGATACATCTGCCAGTGGATTCCTCACCTTGTGAATAGATTCCCACAGCAGTCCCCACTCCCGGAGGAGGGTGTCCACCTTCCTATACCAGAAAGTCTTGCAAGACAGAGCGCGCGAAGTGGCCCTCCCTCCTCATCTCAGAGTCCAAGCAATAATGCTTTGCGAAGGTATGGAGGGAGGCCCAAGTCGCGGCTTTACAAATGTCTGCCACAGGAACACCCCGGGCCAAAGCAGACTTAGCTCTAGTTGAATGAGCTCTAATGACCTCAGGAGGGGTCTTACCAGCCAGGGCGTAACAGATCTTGATGGCAAGGATAATCCATCTCGACAACGTGCACTTGTGCACCACTCTCCCTTTGGAATGTCCAACATAACCCACGAAGAGCTGATCGTCCAGACGAAAGTCTTTCGTTCTGTCCAAGTAAAAGCTGACAGCTCTCTTTGGGTCCAGGCGATGAAGCCTTTCCTCCTCTTTGGAAGGATGAGGAGGAGGATAGAAAACAGGGAGAATAATGGACTGCCCCAAATGAAACGGAGTGACAACTTTTGGCAGGAAAGCAGCCCTGGTCCTGAGAACCATCCTTTCAGCATGCAAGGTTAAAAACGGGGGTTTAGAACTAAGAGCTTGAAGCTCACTCACCCTCCTTGCCGAGGTTATGGCTACAAGAAAAACACCTTAAAGGACAACAGCCTCAAAGGACAACTATGTAGAGGCTCAAACGGGGATCCCATCAGAAAGGTTAAAACAAGATTAAGGTCCCACTGAGGCATTACAAATGGAGTGGGAGGAAACATGTTTGTAAGGCCCTTGATAAACCTCAGAACAACCGGAGATTTAAAAAGCGAAGGTTGATCTGGAAGGCATAGAAAAGCCGATAAGGCCGAAAGATAGCCCTTGACCGTGGCCACAGCACAGCCCTGCTGAGCCAGGGAAAGAGCAAACTGGAGCACATCAGAAAGATGGGCTTTTAAAGGATCAATGGATCTCTCTCCACACCATTTTACAAACTTGGACCACCGGTAGGAGTAAATGGACTTGGTGGAGTGTCGCCTGGCCGATAAAATAACATCCACCACATCAGGCGAGAGAGAGATGGAACTCAGGTTGCCCCGTTCAATCTCCAGGCATGAAGGTGTAAGCTCTGGAGGTGGGGGTGTAGAACCTGCCCCTCCGACTGCGAGAGGAGGTCTGCCCTCAGAGGGAGACGGAGCGGAGGGCACGAGGAGAGGTGGAGAAGATCTGTATGCCACACCCTTCTTGCCAGTCCGGGGCGATCAATATGACTTGGGCCCGGTCTTGGCGAATCTTCCTCAGAACCCGAGGAATCAAGGGAATGGGAAGAAACGCGTAAAGGAGCTGTGAGTCCCAACTCAACTGAAACGCGTCCCCCAACGCCCCCTGCATCGGATACTGGAGACTGCAGAACGACGGGCAGTGCGCGTTTTCGCGGCTGGCAAACAGGTCCACCCGAGGTGTCCCCCACGTCCGAAAGACGTAACGAACCACCTCCGGGTGGAGCCTCCACTCGTGGTCGGCGGAGAACTGCCGACTGAGACTGTCCGCACGCACGTTCAGCACCCTGGCCAGATGATTTGCCATCAGACAAATCCGATGGTCCTGAACCCAGGACCATAGACGTAAAGCCTCTCTGCATAGACAAAGAGACCCCACTCCTCCCTGCTTGTTGACATACCACATCGCGGTCGTGTTGTCTGTCAGGAATTGAATCGACTGACCACGAAGGGAAGGGAGGAATGCCTTGAGCGCCAAACGAATCACCCGCAGTTTTAAAAGGTTGATGTGAAGCAACCTCTCCTCTGGAGGCCAAAGTCCTTTGATCTCCAGATCCCCCAGATGCGCACCCCACCCTAAAGTGGATGCATCCATTATCACTGTGGCCACCGATGGAGGTAGATGGAAGGGCTTTCCTTGAGACAGATTGCCCTCCACGCTCCACCAAGACAGATCCACTGCAGCTTCTCCGGAGATCTTGATCGACTCCCCTAGATCCCGTTGTGCTGATACCACTGCTTGCGGAGACACCACTGGAGCGCCCTCATGTGCCAGCGTGCGTGGTTGACCAACAGAATGCAGGAGGCAAACAGACCGAGCAGGCGAAGGACCTTCAGAACTGGAACAACCGCTCCACTGTGGAATAAAGGGACCATCTCCTGAATGTCGAGAATCCTTTGAGGAGGAGGGAATGCTCGACACACAGTAGTGTCTAGTACTGCCCCTATGAACAGGTTGCGTTGAGAGGGCACCAGGTGAGATTTGGGCACATTGATTGAAAAACCCAAGTCGAATAACAGCTGAGATGTCACCTGCAGATGACGCTGCACTATCTCTGGGGACTCCGCCTTCAGAAGCCAGTCGTCCAGGTAAGGGAAAACCGGGATCCCTGACCTCCTGAGATGAGCAGCCACCACTGCCATCACCTTTGTGAAGACTCGAGGTGCGGTAGTAAGACCAAACGGGAGGACCGCAAATTGGTAGTGTTGCGACCCAACCGTAAAACAGAGATACTTCCTGTGCGACTTCAGGATTGGGACATGGAAGTACGCGTCCTGCAAGTCGAGCAACACCATCCAGGCTCCTTGCTGCAACGCTTGAAGAACCTGCGCAAGTGTCAACATTTTGAATTTCTCCTGCCTCAGGTAAAAATTCAAAATTCAGAGGTCCAGAATCGGACGCAATCTGCCGTCCTTTTTGGGAATCAGAAAATACCGGGAGTAGCATCCCTGACCCCTTTCCTGCTCCGGAACCACCTCTATCGCACCCTTCTGAAGCAAGGCCAGAACTTCTTTCTGCAGGAGAAGCAGATGGTCTTCCGAGCAATAACCTTGGCAAGGAGGGTAAGGGGGAGGAAACTCCCGAAAGGGAAGGGCGTACCCAGTCTCTACGAGGTTCAAAACCCAAAGATCGGTTGTAACAGATTTCCAACCCCGTAGAAAGTAGGACACCCGACCCCCCACAGGTCTTACATGATCCGGGATGGGGGATCTAGGGATGCTTCCCTGAAGCCTCATTGGGAGCAGAGGAGGAGGAGGAAGAAGAGGGGTTGCGACCAGAACCACTCCGACCCCTTTGCTTCCCTCTATAGGACCTATAGAGGGGATTCTGCTGCTGCTGTTGTTGCTGCTGCTGCTGGGGTTGTCGGAAGGAGCGAAAGGATGATCTTCCGAATCCCCTAGACTTTCGAAAAGCTGAACCCCTAGCAGGAGCCTGCAGACCCAAGGACTTCGCCGTCAGTCTACTGTCCTTAAATCGTTGAAGGGCACAATCTGCTTTCTCCCCAAACAGCTTCTGTCCGTCAAAAGGCAGATCCACCAACGTGGCCTGAACATCCGCTGAGAAACCAGAAGAGCGGAGCCAAGTCTGTCTCCTTGCGGCGATGGACGACCCCATAATTCTCGCCACCGAGTCCGCCGTATCCAGCCCAGACTGGATCACCTGCCTGGCAGCTGCCTGAGTGTCCGCAACAACTTCCAAGAAGGACGACTTATCCCCCTCAGGCAACTTAGGGGCCAAAGATTTTATAGAGTCCATCAAGGCATGAACATAACGCCCCAGCAAGCAAGTGGCATTAGATGACTTCAACGCCATACTTCCTGAGGAGAAGGTCTTCTTGGCCGCCTGATCAACTTTCTTTGACTCCCTATCAGCCGGAGACTGAGGGAAAGCACCCGAAGCATGTTTAGAACATGAAGCCTGCACCACTAGGCTCTCCGGAGAAGGATGCGTGGACAAAAAATCCGGGTCTCCTGGTGCAACTCTGTACCTCCTTGCCACCTGTCTGCAAACCGCCGGAGCTGAAAGAGGCTTCCTCCACACCTCCAACACTGGTTCCAAGATAGCCTCATTAAAAGGCAACAAAGGCTCTGAAGCCGACGTCGGAGAGTGTAACACCTCCGTAAGCAGGTTTGACTTGTACTCCACCGAGGGCAGCTGCAGATCCGACAACTCTGCGGCCTTCTTAATGACCACATGGTAGGGTGCCACTTCCTGAGGAGGAGAAGACCTTGCAGAAGCATGCTCCCACTCTGGGGTGGTATCCAAACCACTTGCTTCCTCTATTCCTGCAAACTCATCTGAAGAAGAGTCGACTTCACCTTCTTCCACCTCTGCCCGATATCTTTCTTCCTCCAACACCCTTTGGGCCTCCCGCCTCGACCGGATCCGGGGAGCCGGCGTCGTCGACGTCGTACGCGGCGTCGGTGGAGCCAAAGGCATCGGAGTCGGAGGCGCCATAGGTGGAGTCGGCGGCGCCGGACGCGGCGCCGATGGAGTCGGTCTCGGCGTCGAAGAAGGCTCCGAAGACTGATGGTCCATCCGAGGTCGAGTCGGATCCCCAGCCGGCGCCGGAAACTGCCAAGAAGGCGCCATCGGCATAAAGGGCAGAAAAGGGGCCTGAGCGTAATGCTGCGGCACCCCTAGCGTAAACGCCATCGGACCCACGGGACCAGTTGGTGCTCCGGATGGGAAGGACGCCCTATTAAAAATACCATACATGGCATTCAGAAATCCCGAGGGATCCGTACCTGGAGCCGGGAATTGGGGATAAGGGACCGTCCCTGTATCCCCTTGTGGAGTCACCGGCGTCGGCTCCGCAGAATCATCCACCGGAGCCGCAGAGTCATCCGGCACCGAAACAGCCTCCTCCTGTTCTTGCTCATCCAAAGGAACATCAGACTCCACTTGACCCGGAGTCGAAGCCTTGGACGGAGCCGGTGACGGTGTCGGGGAACGAGCTGGAGCCTTCTTCGGTGAGGGAGACTTCGGCGACTTAGAAGGAGAAGGAGAAGGTGACAAGTCCTTGCTCCGACGTCGACGGGGCGAAGCCGACCTCGACTTCCCGGACTTCGAGGACCGACGCCGAGAAGAATGCTTCCTCTTCTTGTGGTGTTTCTTCGACTTTGACGACCTCGAAGTCGATGACTCCCGCCTGGACTTTTTTCTCCCTCTCTTCTCCTCACCGATTTTCTTCATGAAGAGCTTGGTCTTCCTCTCCTTCAGCGCTTTAGGATTCATGCTCCTACAGCACCCGCATTCTTCCATGTCATGATCAGAAGAAAGACACCATAAGCAGTCCTGATGCGGATCCGTCATGGACATCAGGCCTCCGCATTCCCTACAGGGCTTAAAGCCCAACTTCCTTGTCGAAGACATACTGAATTTAACACAGTAACACCGCTAAACTACAAAGTAGCTAGAGAGCACTGGAAAAAAAACGCTGCGCGTCGACGGCGCGCAAAAAAGGGAACTGACGTCATCACGCCGACGTGGGCTTCTTATGGCTCCGATGACGTCGTACGGAGTCGCGTGCGGAGCCGATGCATTGTGACGTCGCCCACGTCGACGTGGAGTGCTGGGAGAGAAAAGTTCCGTGGAATGCTGGCGCAGGGGATATTCACAAGGTGAGGAATCCACTGGCAGATGTATCCATCAGAAACGCCTCTACTTCTAATGGTCTTTCTCGCCATCTCGCCCTCTGTAAAAGATACAGAGACACGCACCATCCTCAAAACATCTGTGCATTCTAGAAGGCAATAACAACCAACTCACCACCGTGACTGAAAAATTCACCATCTCAGGTAGCCAGTTCAACAAACGAGACGGCAAAACAGCCAGGCTAGATATCAAGAGGTGCATGAAGGAAAACACGAAGGCATGCCTTCTCATGCCAAACATCCAGGATCTCAGATGAAATCCCCTCAGATATCGCACTGCCACCTTCACTCCTCCACTTCAGAATGAGACAGATAAGCTCCCTTTTCAAGCAGTACCTGTTTACCATTGCTCTACAATGGCTACAATCACCTGGATTTATCCCTCTAAACATGTACGCCATTCTGTTGCTTTTCAGATATATTCGCTCAACATAACTCCCAATACATTGACATTTATGTAACCTATCCCTGAACGCAGACAATGAACACTAGCTCATGCACCCCAAGGAACCCGACCCGTCACCATTCATTCCCTGCCTGCTGTGGCCATAACCAACAATGGTAATGTATAGATTGTTTACCATAAATGACTGGTATAAAACTACTTTGTAACATCACAATTGTTTGGAAGCTCCTTCGCATGCAAGTCATTTGGAACGATGGAGTAATAGTGAGCAAAAAACCCAGAACTAGTGACACACATTCCATGGGTGACCCCTTACCAGATAGTGATGAAGTCTTTGAAGGCCTCGGTCTGCAGCAGAGTGAAGTTGATGTGAATTCCATACCCCGGGGGCACCGTGATCAGCCAAGTGCAGTCCTGAGATTTGGGATACTGATTCGGGAAGCCCGGGGAATAGACGGTGTCATTGTAGGCAGTGATATTTCCTCCGCAAGGGACTGCTCAGAACCACAGCATGAGAGGGAAAAAAAAGAATATGAGGAAACAAACAAAGAGCAGGGCAAACAAACACATAAACAGCTCTCCTTCGGAGCCTGCAACAACTGTTAATAAATCATAATAAGAAAAAGCCTGCTTAGTATTCCAGGGCTCCAGCGGGGGAGGCGCACGCGGAGGCTGCCTGCACAGCTGGCAATCAGGCACGCGCACACCTCACCAGGCAAGCAGTACATAAGGAGAGGCAGCACGCGCACTGGAGGAGGAGGCTGCGGCAGTGGTGTCTGCGTGTTTCGACTCTGCGGCAGTGGGGAGGAGGCCTTGTTCTATCTTTTAATTAGTATGTCTACATAATTTGAAAGTAGATGTAACATAGTGTTGAATTTATAATCCACCAGCAGGATAACTGTGATACCTCCAGGTGATAGATCCTACAGTAGGGCTGCTGCTAGGCCTAGGAGAAATGTAATTGCGGTGTTGAACTTGTGTAGTTCTTGAATTGTTTGTGACAAGCACAATGCTTAATTTGCACACAAAAAATAAGTGTGAAGGATCTCTTAGGAGGCCACTGCAGCTTCCACCACCATTCTGCCAATGATAGTAACAACACCTTCTAACCATCACACTCCTACAAGTGTGGCAATTCGGACTACTTTAGGCCCTAAAGCTGTAAGAATGGCTTAGGCGGCAGGTAATAGCCATTTTTAACATATATTGAATTAATAATTAACTTTTGTTGTGGTCATCTCCAAAAAAGCCAGGGACCGCCACCTTGTGGCTTACTGTCACAAGCACAAGTGTTGACAATTAAGTGCTGGTGCCGAGCACCAGAAACCATCAGCTCAAATTAAGTACTGGACCTGCTATTCACGAAATTACTTGAAATTTCACAATATGCAAATTTACACCATTTTTTCATGTTACAGACTCGTTCTCACATAAAATAGTCCCCATAAAATATTTTTTGCTGCAGTCTTCTGACAATATTTCTGCGAGACATTTTTACCTATCAAGAAATTCACTCAAAATCCTTAGAAACCACATTTCCCCTTACAAAATTTATTTTTTCAAATTTAAATACAATTTCATGAAATTTAGTGGAGAACAATTATGTGATTTCGCTCATTAAAATGCCAGGGTGTTGACACTGGTGCACCTGGGCTAGACCCCATGATTGGCAGAGGAGGTGGATTTTAATTAGCTTAGGAGAGATGGAAAAGAAATTGGCACTGTGTGCATGTCGAAGGTTAACCAATTGACTGTACACCTTCACCACCCTCGTCAGGAACACCCCTGACGTTTGCAACTTTCACCCAACATACTGTGGCCACTTTATACAATGTTAATTTGATCCTTACTCCACACCAGGGTTGGTAAAGGATGTTAACTGCACCTCACTCCTGGCACGAGATACCATCCTCCTAGAGCGGCGCAGCTCGCGCCTCCTTGATTCTATACTTGATTTATTCTTGAACTGCTTTTCCTAATGAGGCCCTGTATTTTCTGCTATATATATAGGGGTTACCACCACTCCCATAGTGTACCTATATCCAGGCCTTTCCAGTGCCTGGTATTGCAATAGAGGGTCACACTCAGAGCTCTGCCAATGCACCTGAGCCTTATCCTGTAGAAGCCCACCCCACTTAATTACTAGGTCCCACTCAGAGCTCTGAAAATCCACCTCAGTCATCATGGGCAGCAGCTCCCTCTCCATTACAGCACTGAGTCCCACAGAGGCTCTGCCAATGCACCTCAGACCCACCCGGCAGTAGCTCCTCTCATTTCATGACTTGGTGCCACTCTCAGCTCTGACAGCTCTAGAACCCATAACCTGCTCAACCAATACAGCTCTAGTGACCCCTGCTGGTTTTACACTGACCCCCATTACTCAACAAAACAACCACATGTTTGAGAGTTTACTTTACTGCAGTCCAGTACCCAGGTATACCTTCCCTGATTATGAATAAATAACATTTTAATGTAGATTTTGCATTTTTAAAGTATCTCTGTTTGGAAAAATTTTAAACTCACTAATTGTTTTTGAAGTCTCGAACACTTTGGGTTACATTTAAGGGTAGGTGGCCTAGCCATTAAAATTAAACTATGGTGAAGACACAGTCAGGCCTCCGAATTTAAAGATGTTTGCTGTGGTATCAGACACTTTCCCTCAGATGACCCCTGCACACAAGGCAGTAGTTTGAGAGAAACTGATCTGTGATGTCATGGCATGACGTACCTGATGTCACTTCTATTAATTCTAAACACTGCCTCAACGTGAGTGTTTATCTTGAGAGACAACAGACCCTACTGTGCTGGGAGTTCCCTCGTACGGACTGGGAGTGACTTTAGGAGCTTTCCTGTCTGAGAAATCCATGGTTTGCATGTTAGACAGGACTGACAATGATGGGAATGGGAATGGACGGGGCCTCCATTAACACGGCTTCCTCTTTGAGGCCATTTGCATACATGCTGGCTCTCCCATAAGGGTGCCTATGGATGCTGGAGCTGGAAGCAGCTCCTCCATCAGAAACCCAGCATTTGAGGTGGAGAAACAACTGTTTTCATGTCTCACACTAGCATTCTACACATTTCAACTGCTGAGTCCCTCCTTTTCAACACTTACCTCAGCACATTCTTAGACCTCATCAAATTGCAAGCTCATTTTCCATCTCACATGCTGCAGCAACGCCAACAACACACAAATCATTCCAAAGCTGGAAAGCATCTACTGCAGGCTTAAAGGGGCAAGATGGTGTGATTCCTTTCAGTGGTATATCATCCTCTTCCCTTATAAAGAATCCTATACCCAGGGGGCATGGAAAGTTGGTGGGCTTGGAGTTAACGAGAGATAAATGAGCGAAGGGCTGACATGGCTGGGGCAGAGTTAGCTACTGATCAGGCTATGACTAAGTGCTACATTTTGGTGCTATGTGGGAAAATACTCTTTGACAGAATAAAAGGCTATATGAAACACGTAGGGCTGACACCATGCTTATCCAGGCTGGAAGACAAATCTGAGATCTGCTCATGATAATAATACCAGGCATGAAGACAAGGGAGTTAGTAACTACTGAAAAAGAGCCCAGACCAGGAATTTGAGGTGCATCAGCAGTTGGGTGGCTTTTCAAATTAACAACTAATATGCCCGGTCCTCTGAAAGGCCATCAGGACCACTCCTGAGACAGGATCAAGCCAGGCGCCGCTCTTTCAGAAGCACTGGCTTTTGCAAGATGTCCAAAATACTCGAGGAGTTGGATCCGTCTTTGTCTAGAGTATGCACAATGTTTCCACATTAGCAGAATAGCTACCATCACACATTGAATGTTTTCTTGTAGGAAGCAAGCACATCATTCTTTTCTACAGGCAGACACACTAGCTTTGTGGTACATTCTGTATTAAGTGAACAGAGAGAGCCCTGACATCCATACCTTCGCACCGGGGGAACGGATGGTCCCAGTTCCTGTTGGTGCCATGCAGGCATGTGAGGACAGGTTCACCGGTCAAGTGATATCCAGGCAGGCACTCGAAAGAGACGGACTGTCCCACATTATAGCCTGCCCCTCTTACCACACCATTAGCAAAAGGTTCAGGGTCAGGGCACTCTTGGAGTTCATAGGCTGGCGGGTAAAAGAAGAGAAAAGCATCTGATCACAAATTCTACTAGTGAGAAATAGGAAGCACTAAATATGTTAAGGGATATGGGCATTAGCTGTATTGCCTCTACAGCGCCAAGACGCCTCTGGGCAATTTTTTGCGCCTAATAAATACCTTTCATTCATTCATTAGCAGTCAACAAACTTTATTCTCTGTCTGTGACGTTGAGAAACTTCGCCCTTTGTGAAAGTTTATCGTTTTTGCTCACTTTGCCCAAGGGCGCACAGTCCCTACATGCAGAATGCCTGGCGCGTGGGATATTCTGAGGCAAGAGAGGATGTGCTGGCTGCTGCACCCCTCTACACACATATAGGGGAGATGGAGGAGAGAAAGGGCGTGTGCCTAAGATCATGGAAACAGTGGTGCTTATAGTCAGGATCTTGGGTCTGGCGACAATACGCTGGCCTTGTCACAGCATAGTATGTAAAAGAAAGGACTTGAAGTTTACATGCTTTTGGAGGAAGTAATATGGATGAGGCATATTACGGCAGCTCCTGATCTGTATGTGACACACTAAACAAATTGATCTTTTGCCTGTGCCACACTATTTTAAGTAATGCTTTTTCTGTCACTCGCTATATGTGATGCTAGTGCTGCAGCAAAATACAGAAAATATCACAATATATGTGGCATACTATTGCCAGCACCACTGGAACCAACTGTGTGGTCACTAAGAACCACGTTTTATGTCAGTGTTGAATCCATTATGCATCAATGATATGCAGATTATGTGGAAAGGAAGGGCAAATCGTGAGCCACTGTCTGCACTATAAGGCAAGTTATATGGCTCATTCTGAGACACAACTATCCAGCAATCTTGACAATTTAGCACACATTGACATGGAAGAGATGGCAATGCTATACAAAATACACAGGTTTCATAAGAATCAAAACTATACCCACTCAGCAGATCCTATTCTAAATGTTGTGCATTAAACAAAATAAACTGTGCACTGCATGGAATAGCAATGCCATATCTACCTTTCACCGTAAAATAGTTTCTGTAAAACTCGAACTATGTTACCCCTAGCTTATCACAAGATTACATACGTTAAGGGCTTCCTGCAATGAAAGGTTCTTTTATTCTGGGGCTGGGCAGCCTGTCTATGTTTCACAACTTGTCTTCAGTTTTTATTATGTACGTTTTAATTGTAGGTACTTTAGGATTCAAGACACCAGACCTTGAAAGAAGGTCCAAAATATTATTTCGGGAACCTTCTAAACTGAAAGGCCCTTTTGAAATAAATGCTGATTCAACAATAGCGTTGGAAGTAGCGTCTACTGTAAGAACAGGGTTTATGATAGAGCAGACACGAACTTGTGCGAAGATTGAAACATGTTTTTTTCTAGGCCAAAAGGATTCATCATTCTTTACATTCAATTACGTTTAAATATTAAAGATTTTCGTCCTGCCGTACACAAAACCAGTTCCCCACCACACCTAAAACAGATGTTTACACCATACGGGAAAGACTTTCACCTCTTACATTAAAGGAACTCGGTTAACTCAGCCATTTTTGCCAAACACCAGTTCTGGGAGTGTGTCTGCATTGTCCTGCCTTACCTTGATACTCCAGCTTAAATCCTGGTTTATTCTGAGAATGGTCACTGTGGAAGTACACACTTGTCTCGTAGGAGGTGGACAGCAGTGAACCGGGAATCTCAGCATCACTGAACCGACCAATCAAAGTGCTGGTTTCATAAGGTCCATTTCGAATTTCTAGGAAGTCATGGTTAGGCTCCGTCGAGAAGTTCAGAAATTGAATATGAGCTCCTGCAAAAGGTGGAAACGAGGAGTGTGTCAGTGTAATGGGGTCTGTCCTGCTGGCTGCTCTCTTGATCCTGGAAAAGGTGGATGAGTGGGCAGTATTCAGACTCTGAGATGTGGTGACAAAGACTGAATATGGAAGAAGGGTCAAAAAGGAGGGTTAGACCATGACAAGGAAACACAAAGAGGGAGAGGTGATTTGAGAAAAATACCTTGCTGTACAATTTGGCTCACTTCCATATCACTTTTTTTTAAGACAAACTTTCTAGCATTTTGAGTCACATACATTTGCATCATCTAGTACATGTCAATAAGCCAATTCAGTTTATATTAACAGATTTAGGAGAAGGTTGAGTATACATGCTAAATACACACCGGATTACATGGCTTAATAGCAGTGGACAAATACGGCTGAAAAAGTTATAGTCGATGTATTACACATCACATTTAATAAACATTTTAGACCTAATTCACAAAGTCTTGCACTGGAGTAAAGTGGGAAATATTTGAACGAATCACAGATTTACACCAGCTGTCTGATACAGTCCATAGGTTCCCTCTGTGTGGGAGCAGCTCAATACTATACCATTTTCAGAAACATCCGGCCTTGGGAAAATATGAAGATGTCTGCAACATTTAAAAGATGCTTCAGGCATCCCCAGATTTCCTCCAAAAACTGCGAAAATTGAGTCGAACAACGGTGTACATCTGAGATGCTCATTGGCTCTCCTAATTTGCTCGAGAGGAAATCTTTGTAAAACAAGTCCTAGGAATGTGTTCAGTTAAATTCAGAGCAGTATATTCTCCTGCTAAAGGCTGCCACATGCATTGAGCACTTCTGTTGATGCATGGTCTACCACATATTAACAGGCAGCTCCTTCCATGCTGTGGAGGGCACAACCTTGATGCGCTGCTTATGGGATAAAGACACACTTCGGATGAATACAAGAGCAGCAGACTTAGGACCTCGCCACATTTTTGTAGGGTATGTCGCGGAACCACGCTTTTCTGCTTTATAATAGTATAGTTTGAACTATTGTAAATGTAGCTCCTTTTGCTACTGGGTGCCTTGCACCATTAAAAAGGGGTCGCTATTTCCTAACTTAGAGATACGCATTTGGTGGACCATAAAAGAACAAACTGAGTCTGCCCCAGAGAGGTTTACAACTGTGATGTGCAGTCTCGCATTGGCACTGCAGAAAATGCATGAAATGCTGCTTTCTTTTTTCAGTCTTAACAGTCTCACGTTAGAGGCCTTACGGCCTCATTCAGAGCTTGATGGAGTGGAGGCTCTTCCATAGATCAGTGCAGGTCTTCTGCTTCATTTGGAATCAGAGGTACTGTTGGGCTTAAGATTGTGGAGACTCAGGGCCTGATTACGACTTTGTACTTATAGTCGCTGCTTACGAGAAGCAAGGCTGGCAGTGACTGCACTTCTTTTACAGTACAAAGTGCATTTACGCACGGCTTTCGGGTTTTCAAAATGCATAAAAAAATGCATAGTCATTTACAATGTCAATAGCTCAAACTCTCGCAAATGCGAGACCTATAGCATTGCAAATGCTTATTTTAAAGGTAGCTTTCCAACTTAGACTAAGAATTCCCAAAATGTATTTATTTTTAACTCGACCTGACATAGCGGTGTGGTTTCCGTTTCTATCAAAAATGACTGATAGTTTAATTTTGTTTTGACTCTTTGTGAACCCTGTGCTGATAGTCTCCTGCTATGTAATATGTTTTAAATAAACAGGTTAACTTCCCTCTCTCAGGAGACTTTGCTGAGAGAATTAGTGCCTTGGTGGAACACACAGTCCCCAATGCTGTGATGCTGTCTTATCACTGAAGATTATAACTAGGCTCTTGGGTGAATCGCCAAACGACCTTTCCACCCATAAAAAACAATGTGCTCGGCTTTACAAGTGGACCGATATCTGCAGCTCCGTAGCAGGTCAGTCATGGTGGGTCCCTACTGCAAGCACGTAAAATGGGTCCCTACCTCCGGTTTTGTATTGTAATACAGCCATAACTGGGGCACAGAGGACTCGTGGAACCACTGAGCCGGTGCTACTGCGCCTGATGCGCTGTGGAGAGCGATGCCTGTGGATATCAGCACGCCAATGTTCGAGTACTTATACTTGTTTTGCTCCTACCTCTACACCTGGTAAACACTCAAAGCAAACCGCTTCTCCATTGTTCAATCATCAAGAGATTCATTTACGCAAACTGAAATATCTCTACGGCCTGCTTCATTCTACGAACATTAAAAGTTGCTCGGTATTTGCATATTTAGTAAAAATGAAGTAAGAAGGGGAGGTTCCCGAACTCCTCTCGAAAAGTTCCCACCATGCAAAAGGAAAATAAGGGAAGGAGGAGGAACAGTCTTGCCCCAGATGTAGTGAAGATATATTAGAAGTGTTTACTCCATATGCAATAAAAAGTGCATTCTTAAGGAAAACAAAGAAAACCAGTTTTATGTGTAGAGAAGGACTCCGGGTCCATAGGCGCCGACGTATACAGTTCCATGAATAGCCTGCACCGCGTCCTCAACTTAGCCTTAAAGTCCGCTCGGCAGTGCATAGTCCGTGGCGGGTGCCCTTCGGTGGCACCTGAAACTTATGGTGCATATTGCCTGGCAGGTACCCCAGGGGCACCTGAATGTTATGGCATCGAAAGCGTCTCTCACGAGAGCGTATATCCCCTGCAAGTATTGTGGAAGTGAGGGGAGGATGAGCTCTGTAAGGATCCTTTAACTGAACATGCACGCATAACTTGGTGTTCTTAGGGGGTTATTGCATTACATTCCTGACAACCTGCAGATAAGCTGCCTGACATCGGAGCTGACCATACACCCACCCACAGTGTAACATGAGCAGTAAACAAATAAAACAAGGCTTCAACAAGCCCAATCCTCTTAAAAAGGAACCCCAAACCAAGAATAATCCTACCGAAAAAACCCTAACTGATGGTAAGCATCGGAAAAGTGCGAAAAGGCTAAAAAAATACAACCAATGGAGCATGAGGTACAGCGTGGGAGGCAGCACTAACACAACTGTGGCATTAAGAGGCGGTGGGAGGGAGTAATGCTATATTTACATGTAAGCAGCTTTTTCCTGAAGCTGACCACAAGAAAACAGTAACAGAGCAGGAAACTAAGAAAACAATTCAAAGAACAGGTAAAGAACCATAGCGTAATGAGACAGTACTTAGTCTCTGCTACATGGGAGGAACTGAAGAGCAAAGGAAATACAAAGAGGCAGGACTGACCACTAGCAAGGATTTTTAAAGGACACTGAAACAAACAAATCAAAAGGAAGGGGATGGCTTTAAGCCCACATGAAAAGTATACTAAAGTATACAAGAGGTCATACGCTTACGCTTGACCTGAAAAGGGATGCAATGTTAGAGGGGGACAGGGGAAGTAAATACTTTTCTGACACAGCCATTGTAAAAATGGGGACGAATGCACAGTCCGTTTAGGAAAGAGTGGTGATATAATTAAATGATCTGAGTGGGCCTACATTCCCTCGTTTTCACCTCAAAGTCATTATCAAATGTAAAATGTGTTTTCTTTCTCAGAATTATCCTTTATCTCTATTCTTCTTCAATCATAATCTAGGCAGAGAAACGGTCAAACTTTGTCCACAGTTACATGTTACATATAGAAGGGACAGACGTCATCACTGTCTTCAGTAAAGATTATTAGTCTGACAGTAAGTGAATTGATTCCCTGAACTTTGATCCTCCAACAGAGAAAGCAGAAACATCTCCATGTAGGTAATTGTTAGACCTGGCATCCTTGGCATGGTTTCCTCTGTCTTTTTGCCTCTGGTGCCTGTATTTTTTACTTTATGCTGAACTTTGTTGTTGCTGGTTTTTTAACTCTGCACAAGTTACCACTGCTGTTCAGTGCTAAAGTGCAAGTGCTCACTGTGAGGATTGTGATTATGTTGGGTTATCATGATTGGCATACATGATTCACTGGTAAGTCCCGAGTAAAAGACTGTGTGTGCCCAGGGCCTGAAAATCAAACACTACTAGAGGGGCTGCAGCACTGATTGTGCCACCCATATGAGCAACTGTGCACACATGTCTCAAGCCAGCAACTGCAGTGTCTGCAAGGGCAGTTTTTAACTGCAATGTCAACCTGGTAAGTGCACCCACTTGCCAGGCCCAAATCTTCCATTTTATTACATGTAAGGAAATCCTACGGTAGACCAAGTTAGCCCAATGGGCAGGGTGCAGTGTATGTGAAAGGTAGGACATGTATTGGTGCGTTGTACATGTCCTGATAGTGAAATACTGCTAAATTCATTTTTCACTATTGCAAGAACTAGCTTTCCCATAGGTTATCATTGGTCATTGGAGCTGCCATGTAACATCTTACAAGTGTAACTTTCAAATGGGAAGAGATAGAGATTTGGAGTTTGGGTTCTCTGAACTCAGAATTGAAAATACAGCTTTCTGTTAAGGTGGTTTTTAAATTGTGTGTTTGAAAATGCCACTTTTAGAAAGTGTGCATTTTCTTACTTTACCATCCTTTGCCTCTCCCTGCCTGTGGAATCTACATCTGCGTTAGACTGACAGTTGGGCTGTGTGTGCATTCACTCTTGACAGTAACACAAAGAGAGCTGAGGTGTGCCCTGCATATCCTGATTGCCCATCACCAAGCTGATGGGCCTTCTTAGCTAGAGTGGTAGGAAGAGTTGTCACTGACACCTGAATAGGGCTGTGCCGTGGCCTCTCACAATGTTGTCTCCACCCCCCTCTAGGGTGTCTGGAGACAGGACAGGCCAAGACGGGATTTGTGCAGTACAAAGACTATCCTTTGAAGTAAGCCACTTTTTGTTAACACTTCTGGATCAAGAGGAGATTCTGCCAAGAAGAAGAGCTGAAGAAACTGTGGGAGGAGAACTGCCACTCTGCTGTTAATGGGTTGTGCTGGCCTGCTGCTTGGGCAGAGGAAGGAGTGGACTGTACTTTCTAGTCCTGCTTATCAAGGTTCTCCAAAAGTGTGTGCGTGCTTGCTTCCTGTTGGAAGTCTCAGGGCCATCAAAGACTTCATCTGCAGCTCCCCTGGACTCAATTGGGAGTTCTGACCTGCCAAGTGGTGCAAACTCCAGTTCATGACCTTTGGGGGTGGTTTTGCTGCTTCAAGAGCTGAATATCCAAGCATCGCCCTTCAGTGCCGTTTTTCCCGCCGCAAGCTTGCCGCACGATTGAAAAACAACGCATCGCCGCTGTGTGGCTGAAAAATCGACGCAACGCCTGTTCTTGGCTGGAAGAACTGCTGCAGCCTGAGTCGACAGCACTGTGTCTCTGATGTCAGAGACCACCGCTCCTACTCTGACTCAGGCTGTGCGGCTGAAGGAATCAGCCCATCATCTGCTCGCAGCTGGAAGAATCGACATATCACCTGCTTCTCATTGCAGTAAGGAATTGGGTCAGCACTTCTCCTGCGTGCAGCAGAACTGACGCCCTCATTCCCCTGGAACTCAAGAATCAACACATTGCTTGTGTTTCCTGACGCTTCCCTCCTTTGCAGCTGTTTTTTGTCTCAGATTTTGACGCATCAAAGATACTTTGTGCTAAAATCAATGCACTTATAGAGGTCTATGAACTGAATTGCTTAAACCTTTAAATATATATTTTTGCTTCTGTATGTTAGGTTTTTGTTGTTTTGGTCTTGTTTGGTTTAGATAAAGATTGGCTGTTGGGTGCTGTGTCCTTTTATAGTGTTATCACTGTGTTTTATGTACAAATGCTTTACACATTGGCTCTGATATAAGCCTGACTGCTTATGCCAAGCTACCAAGGGGGTGAGCAGGGGTTATCTTGGATTTGTAACCTTACCCAGACTAAAAGAAAGGGTCTCTACTTTACTAGAGTGCATACCACTGCCAACTAGAGACCCCATGTCTAACAGTAATCAATCAAGAGCCTCACCAAAGCCCACAGGCAGTGATATGGTCCATGTGCAGTCCATATTACTGGGGTAGTTCCCAGGGAATCCCGGGCTAAGGATAACTCCTTCCATCTCAGTGGTGATGCCGCCACACTGTGCTGTAGAGAAAAAGACAAGACACAATTGCGAGGGATTGTTGAAAGACATAAACACTGATTGCTTCCCTCTTTTAATGTCTCTACCACTTGGACATAGGCAATCCAACTGTAACTGAAATGGCACATTTTTACTCGTCCCCCTCCCTCCCACACATATAAATTCTAATTCTTGTCCACACCCTACATTACATTTAAAAAATGTTATTACAATAAAAAAATTACTCTAATTTGTTTAATTCCCAAACAACCTCATGGTTTATTTCCTGTAATTAAAAACAGTATGATTTGCATAAATAAAATAAGCACAAGTTTGTACTGAAATGATTTTGTTTAACTTCTAATGAAAAATCAAATTTTTGAGTCCTTTACAGTTTTGTCAATTCACAGTTATTAACCCCATGATTTTTACTTCCAACCTTTTTGTTTTTGTTTATTTTTAAGAACAGGTATCACTTTCTTCTCTAGTCGCGTTATCTACAATTAAAAGTACTAGTCCTATTAATCTAAAAACGTTTCTCAGCAATTAAATGCATACGCCAAGAGCACTTTCTAATATATATATTTTTTTTCTTGATCCTTTTTTATTTTGACGACCTAGATAATGGAGGTAAGCAGAATTGTCAGGACGTGAAAAGGTCAATGTTTAAACTATTTTTTCAACGGGCGAATTATGCATTGTCTGTGAAGACTAACATACCAGGAACGCTTGTGGGTTGCACCTCTTTGACTTCAGATTATAATGTTTTTACAAATTAATTTGTCGAATAAACCAGCACATTACAGAAAGCAAAGCTAGCAAAACCCACTTTAGGGGAGAACATTTTGCTTGAAAGTTCTTCCACAAAAATGCTGTATTTTCGCCGACAGAGTTTAATGATGGAAACAACCTTGATCAATTTGATAACTTTACAAAATGTCTCTGGTGAAATGATAGTCTTGTGAACCACTAAATGAAACCTGTTCCGAATTACATCAAGTGTCCATTAATAACGATCTTGGACCAAAGTAACATTTTTCTTCATGACAGCTTGGGTGACAGTTGGGTTATAAGGCAATTATTTTAGGGTAACAGAATGTGCATAAGTAGATCTCGGCGCACAGTGGCAGATGAAAGGCACTTTTAGTAAAGTCTGTGTTCATTAAGAGTTTCACAGTTCCTACCAATGCATAATGGTGGAGGATAATTCCAGCGACGCACAGTCCCAGGCATACAGGAAATGTGTGAATGGCCCTGGTAGACACAGAAAAAGAATAATTACCAACAATTAAGGGAGCAGTAAGCCACCAGGTGTTGCTATTCTGCATGCACCTGCCTAAGGGTAGACAGTAAGGCTGTACTACTGAGCCCTTTAAACCATCAACGGTATTATCTTCCAAACACAGGCAGGCCCAGAGGAGAGTCAAGAGTTTTGGTGCACCCCAGGGGTGAATTTAGGGAGGTGCAACGAGGAGAAATGTTTTAATTTCTCCTTGTGCTTTCCTTTGTCTATGTGTGCTGCATTCTGGAATCGAAATCGACACGATTGATTGATTTTGTGCAGGGAGGTGTCCCTTCCTATACAAACTCAATCAGCCCCGCAGCGCAGGCACCTTTGCACCATGGGGGCACGCAGCCCATTGTGCACCGGCGCTGGGGAAAAGGACAGGAATGCACCGCATCACATAGATATGCCGCCTTCCTCCCCTTTTGTTTTGACGTAGGGCAGCGCCACAAGATTCCTTGCAGCGCTGCCCTACATCAAAACCTCATAAATGCGGCCTAGAGTCTGCTATATATATGGAAGAGCCAATGTGGCTCATGCAAGGAAAATGTGTAGTGTTGCTGCTGAATGAATATGAAGGCCCTTGCACCACTCTCTCGTGCTTAATCTGATTTCTCATTGAAGTAACTTTGCACTGCTGCACCCCAATCTGTGGTAGTTCTGTGAATGTCAGGGAGGCCCGCAAAACTGCTGTCTGTGCTGTTCATTAGTGTGTGTGTGTGTGTGTGAGAGAGAGAGAGAGAGAGAGAGAGAGAGACAAAGAGAGAGAGAGAGAGAGAGAGATTAACTGGTTTTGGCAATATTATCCCTGTTCTGTTTGTGGTGGGAGCTGATCTGATGACGCCGAACTGAATCTTACTCTGCTGCTGCCTGTGATGTGCTTCTCCTGTGTGCAGGTGCAGCTTTCAGTATTGCTTGTGTATGTTGTTGTGCTTGTGTCTGCGTTTTGTTGTGTACTGCTTATATTGTGTCTGTTCTCTGAATGAGGAAATCTTGTGCTATTCTTGACCTATAGTTATATGGAAGTTTCTAAGAGTCGTTAATAACATGAACATTTCTTCTCTTGAGTTAGGAAGGATGTATACCTGCAGTGTATAGCCCGGCTCACACTGGAAGGACACCACATCATTCACCAGGTACCGCTCTCCGTTCTTGAGACCGCTGCTGGGCACCGCAGGCTCCGGGCAGCTGGACAAGCCGACCGCTGGAAAAGACAAGATAGAATGGCATGAATGCAAAGCAGAGTGATTCCTACACCGGGCAGGTAGTCAGCTCCCTGGGATCTCTGGCTGAATATCTAGAGACCAAGGCGGAGGCAGAACGCCAACGAGAACGCGGGGAATGCTAGGCGCAACATCAAAGCCCAAAACAGCATCAAAGCAGGGTCTATGATTCATAGTTGGCCCCAGGCTTTGGAGGGGGATGCTTCTCAGGGGACAAGATCCACTTCAAGTTACTTTAAAGATCTCCCACCCCAGCATTCTGCCAGTCAGCACTAAACTGTAAGAAATTCCTCTCCCCGGGAGCAGCGCTGATACTAGGAAAAATAAGTTGATCTAATAAGATATAGGGCAAAGATGGAGGAGAGGCCTGGGCGTACATGCATGTAGAGGCATGAAGCAGAACCAGACGTTGAACAATGTAGCCACTAAAGGGCAGCTAAGAGTAGCAGGTGCATCCCCCCCTCCTTGCGCCTTAGTACCCTGGCACCACCCTAGCTAGGTGTAACAACGGAAGACGCAGGACAGGAAAGTAAGGAGGGCTCTAAGAAACATCATATTTTTGGTGGTTTTTATCCTTGTGCCTTGCTTCAACCCACTAGCAGCAACAGAGGATAGTCACGGGTGACAGACTGCCGTGCAACTCTTACAGTTGTCTTTTTTTAAGACAGGCTGCAGCTAAACACACTGGATAGGATGTGTGCACCTAAATGAGACAAAACACTAAGTGCATGCCATATTACTTTCCTTTCATCAAACATCGCTTTGTCCTATTGATTCTACAGATAAATTGCAGCCAAGATGCCCAAATATCTGTACATATTACAGGCCACAGTGTGTAGCCTATGTGCCACGAGCTTGCTGGCAGGGCCAGACAGGGAACTGAAACCGGCTTTGGCAAAGTGCTCGGCCGGTCACCTTGGGAGGGGAAGGGGGGGGGGGTGCAGCTAGGCTGTTTGCTACAGCTGGTTTTGGCTGGTTTTGTTACGGGCTGATATTGCAGGACCCCGGTAACAAAAACGGTCCCACAGGTCCTAAAACCTGTCCCCCACTCTGGCGTCCCACCGGGGAAACGCCCGGTGCCCGCTACGGTCAGTCCGGCCCTGCTTACTGGTGCAGATTACTGAATGGTAGAGTAAGTGTAGTCTAGTACTGTGCTCTAGAGTTAGTTTGAGAGAACACAAGCGTCTTTACGCTCTAGAATATGGTCTGGTCTTCAGCTGCCATATTAGGAGAGGAGTTCATATAATTCCATGCCTAACATATTTAAAGTCATTCCTCTATTTCTCCAGTCTAAATATATCCAAGCCTAAAATGTTGCTAGTACACGACTTTCACACCAAAAAATGGAAGAGATAGTTGAGGTGAGACACTGGGCTGAAACATCCTGACTTCTCAGAGCCCAAAGAATGCTACAGCTACCAAGAGCACTCGTAGAAGCCCTAACCTAAGCAGAGGGAATCGAAAGAGTGAATCAGGGATGTGTTGTTAGGAGTTTGCAAATTTAACTATGCAACATCATTGACTTTGTGACACAAGAGTTTAAAACAGTTTTGTTTTTTTAACTTAAAACACTGCAGAGGGCTTAATTAAAGCATTGAGTACAGCGAATATTTAACCCCAGACCTCTCTCCAAAGCACATTTATTTGCAAGACCCTCATGAGGCTGCAGTTCTTTTAGCAAAGTTCCACATATGCAATACTTTCCTACAAATCAACTTCAAGATTCTGAAAATGTACTATTCTTTCATATTTTTGGTGAGGGCACGCTGGTGGGAATGGGTGCAAGTCAACAATTAGTAGGGATATATTTATATATTTAGGATATCTTGATAGTATATGTCTATACGTCTATTGGTTGCGGAATTTTTGGTACTTCAATCTCCGTTTTCATACGCTACCCCTTTAATAGTAGCGAAAAAGTCATTACAGCCAAACACGCCAACACTAAAATATACCACCAGCTTTTAGCAGCTGCCTCGATTACACACTCATTAATATATTATCATGTAGAAATATGTTAATTAAAATGCCCTTTCATACATTAAAGGAAAAATAAAAAGCAACCAGTTTCATCCCGTGTCTTTGCAAATGGCGGCTTCAGTTTGTTGTTCCTGGCCACAGAATGTGGAAAGCATTGGCAATTACATACCGACATTGTGAAAACCTTATACGACTAAGGACGCCAAGTAGGGAACCAGAACCAATATGCATTAGGTTTGCAGTGTCATCTCTACAAAGGAACAGTGCACGATCCATGCATACATGGACGGGCATCTAAAACATTCCCAAGTGTACAGTCAAAATCCCAACAGAAAGTATCAGCTAACACCTCAATTAAGAGGGGAGTTCCTTTTCATGAAATCCACAACTCCGATAAAAGAACCATAGAAGACAATAACCCCTTACGAGTGTCTGAAAAAAAGAATAATTGACATGTCCACTTGCAAACAAGTCCCTAATATGCTGAGATCAAAAAATGAATGAAGAACAAGTACAATATCAACCTATCTTTGTACAAAAAACACATCAGTATCAAACACTCATTACACAAACAGAAATAAGACATTTTAAACATGCATAAATTATAACATAATATAAATAACTTAAAGGCTGACACATTACACACTGAGATGGTCACATAAACATAAGGGAACACAGAAATATACACTGAGGCGAACGAACATAAAAGCATTCATAGAGACACACAAACACACAGACACACACACTTTTCACGGTGGCATGTAGTTGGTTATCTGATTGCCTGTGAGCGCCTTAGTACGCAAGAACGAACCTAGCATAACATATCATATCATAACACACCAGAGAATGTAACATTACATAGGACTGTACATCTGGTCTCCTTACTTTTATACTCCAGATGGAATCCGGCCGCCGACACACTGATGTCTGAGTAGAAATGCAGATATAGGTTGTTGGACGTACTGTTGAGCAACGCAGGCACTGTGGTTCCTACACAAGGATGGATCAGAGAAGATCTTACTTGTTTATCCTGTCTTTGGTCACAATGTCAAGGTAACGTGAGAGCACAACGCCTGATACAAATACTTTCTTTTACAAAATGACTTTCTTTTCTTTTCCTTGGGCTTGGGTCGTGCCTTGGTCAGCAGAGACTCGGGTACAAAGATACCAGGTGAATAAAAATAAAGTATTCCATCAAAGTTGACAAATGCCACTGCTTATTTTTTAGGGCCCGCCTACCAGACCGTGCGAGCGGTCTAGTGGTGAAAAGAGCTGCGGTCACCCTACAACGGGCTTAGAGCCCTCCCATTGCTTACCATTGGTTAGCTTTGCTGTCACTCTCATATGCTAGCTTTTTATTCATCTTCTTGTTTGGGCTTTACTTCCTTTTCTTGTGTTTGTCCATCCCCTGGAACATGGATGCATTACTCTTTCACAGTTTTCTTTTGGAGCTCTACTTTTTCTTTTTCGGCAACACACTCCACAAGAGTGCATGTGTTTTGCAGCCATCTCCCTCATGTGCTGCTCTTTCAGCCCTCCACTGCGAATCATGTTACTCTCTCACTTGTGTGTTTTGCATCCGATGCCTCTGTGTTGTGTAATCCCTCATGTGATTCTCCCCCTGTTGCTTGTGTTCTTCTCCCCTGTGCTTCATGTTCCTCTTTCTAACCCCTGTTGCTTCACCTTCCCTTTACCTCACCCAGGCACTCGCTGTTGCTTCTGTTCCTTGCCTTGTGTTGCCTTTGTCTCTGTGTTGCTTCATTTTCCATCCATGCCTCTGTGCTGCTTCTCCCACCCATGACCTCTGTGTTCCTTTCCCCATCCCGTGTCTCAAAAAAAGGAAAAAGATGCTTTTGCACAACATAAAAAAAAAACAAATTACCAATCCAACTTGGATTGCCTGTGTCAGTTTGTAGGCATACTAATGAGTGTTGCACGCACTTACCAAAATGAGGAGGAGAAACGCATCATAGGGCCTTTTTTATTTTGTATTATTGTTTAGCTATGCTCCACAGTCTCGGGACACAAAAAAACATGACCAAAGCAAACAGGCCTTAAAGCATGACCTATTGGCATTGTCAATGGTTGTTTCATATGCAACGGAAAGGTCAGTATGCTGGATCAAATTAAGAGGTGCTTTATATTTAAATAAAATAAAAAAAAGACATCAGTGCCTGTGTTTTTAGCATAGTTGATTCTTACCCTTACCTGAGAAACTTCCTATTAGGCTCATTGTGTTGTCCGCACCATCAAAAACTTCAAGTGAATCCCAGTTCTGCTCGGTGACAAAACTAACAACCTGAATCTAAGGAGAGAACGGAAACGTCAGATGGAATCCATGGATGGAAGGACCAACAGTCAAAGTTACAGTTGGAAAAATGTGAACATTACCTTTGGTATCATCCCAACACCGGGAACCTAAGTTCCAAATTACATAACATTAATACAGTATTACATACATAATTAGTCACATGCCAGTCCTGTGCATGTAAGCTTTTCTTTACCATTAGAGACAGGTGCAAATCAGTCTTGGCCCACCCCACAAATGTCAGTCAAGTCGAGCAGCTAGACCATGCTCTCTCTGAATGGGAAAACAAACAACCACAGACCACTCCTACTGGAGCAGGACCAAGGCTGATGTGCACGATTGGCTCCTGTCTGTAGCGGCACATTGAGTAAAAAATGCAGCAGGCTGAAATTCCTTCCAAAGTAATTACCAATGGCTTAGATGAACGCATGCATTCATTGTTCTTAAGGTCTTCCTAGAAGGTAGCTTGCGTGGATGTCTCCAGCCACACACGCGTGCCTCAAACATCTTATACAAAGGCTAGGGCTTCCCATAGGGCTAGAATAAACATATCCTGCCTCACCTAATGTCCCTAACTGGCCCTTTTCACCCAATTCCACTGCGGCTAAGTAGAGATGCTAAATTATTCCCCACGTAGGTGCATTCGAATGAGATCACTTCTGGTGAGAACTGAACTGTACAGATAGAGCAAGGCGTTGGGTTCAGCTACAAAATATGAGGTGCAATAAGGTACTGTGGCAGAACTGATTATAAGTGGCAGATAAAAAATATGAGAGCCATGTAGGGAAGAAATTAGGTGAAGATCTGCATGAGGTCTGCTGATTTGGATCATGAAAGGGACGATTTTCAATAATGAGGGGCATACGCAGATGTAGAAGTTGAATTCAGGCGTGAAACAAGGAGTTATTGCGAGTCACACATGAGATGCCTAACTGGACTTGGGGGATTTCTGGATTTTTTGCACTCATGCACTTCCCTCCTTTTTAAGCTATCAGAAATGAGAAAATGACTGAGTGACAGATATGAGAAATTCTCCAATGTGAAAAATGCATATATACCCTCCTGATGTCTCAGAAGTACATAGCGGATTACATCATGCAGAAAATGCAGATGGCAAGGCAATATCTCTTTTAGGTTTAACAAGCCTAGCAAAGAGACTCTTGAACTCTGGCAGCTCCCTTTCGAGAAACTGTAAGATCTGCTGACATATTTAAATGCTCTCAGCATGTCTCAATCAAATGCCTTCAAAACCATTCTATTAGAGTGCAGGGCTTGGGTTTGACGGACTTTAATGGAGTAATCAAATGCCACCTGGCTTGCAAAAGTGTACACTCTTTCAACAGCAGACCTCATAGTACATTTGCAAATACCTGTATTCCGGCACCCTCAGGGACTGTAATCTTCCACACACAGTTCAGGCTGTTCAAGTAGGGCTCTGGAAAACCAGGAGAGAGGATAGTCCCTTTGCGCTCGGTCAGGTTCCCTCCGCAAGGCACTGAAGCGGCAAAGAAAAGATTGTCATTTAATCAAAAGACCTCAAAACATGAAACTTGGATACAGAAGTGGACAATTGGTCCAGCTAAACCCCATGCTTCAAAATGTGCTACAAGCCAACAGTGGTTAAAGCAAACTGTGCAAGGGAACATGAGGATCACCAATTAGCAACATGATATATACCACCAGTCGCAATCATCAGAAGTTGATCCCCTCCTTCTGTTCCCCCAGCACACTGTTAACCAGCTATGCCCACAAGGTTTATCACACAGAGATATTAGCAACCCATAAGTGACAAGCATAAAAGTTCACAATGTAGATCAAGAGCTATTATAAGTCACATCCGCTCGGACTCCTTCCCAATGCCCCCCAACCCGCCCTGTACCAGCTGTACCCACAAAGATGACAACACGTGATTTTAAGTAACCTCACAAAAAATATGCCAACATACTGTCAGTGACCTCTTACAATCACCCTCCGTTGATCCACGCCCTGTTTTCCATACCACACAATTTATCACTAACAATTACAAGTTAGAACGAGGAACCCTAAAAGAAAATGAAAAAATATAGCACACTTTTATACTGGGAACACCACACTTGAGTTTCAGGAATGCCACACGTGGATAAAAAAAGAGCATCACAAGTGAACACAAAGAACAGCTATATAAAACTGAGGAACACCAAAAGGAAATAAAAAAGAAAAACAAAACTGAATCCAAGCAATGCCACAGCGAATATGTGAAAGCTCATAAAATATTCTGAGACATGACACACATGTTTATGAGGAATGCCCGCATTGGATATGAGGGACACAACGTGTGCGACTGGGAGCACCAGAAGTGACTAGAAGGACTGTAACAAGTGAATAGGAAGAATGCTAGCAGTGAATATGAGAAACACCACGAGTGAGTATGAGAAGCACCACGAGTGAGTATGAGCAGCACCACGAGTGAGTATGAGAAACACCACCAGTGAGTATGAGAAACACCACGAGTGAGTATGAGAAACACCACCAGTGAGTATGAGAAACACCACGGGTGAGTATGAGAAGCACCACGAGTGAGTATGAGAAGCACCACGACTGAGTATGAGAAACACCACCAGTGAGTATGAGAAACACCACCAGTGAGTATGAGAAACAGCACGAGTGAGTATGCAAAACACCTGTTGCGATATGTGAAACACCACGAGTTTGTATGAGAAACACCACGAGTGAGTATGAGAAGCACCACGAGTGAGTATAAGAAGCACCATGAGTGAGTATGAGAAACACCTGTTGCGATATGTGAAACACCACATATGACTTTGAAGACTGTCACAAGCGAATACGAAGATCAACGTAGGTGAATATGAAGAGTATAAGCAAGTATTAGGTAAAATCTATTGAACACCAAGAACCCCATAAAAGAGTATGAAAACTGTCACAAGTCAATATGAAAACCACGAGTGAGTATGAGAAACACCACGGGTGAGTATGAGAAACACCATGAATGAGTATGAGAAACACCACGAGTGAGTATGAGGATCACCACGAGTGAGTAGGAGAAGCACCATGAGTGAGTATGAGAAGCACCACAAGTGAGTATGAGAAATACCACGAGTAAGTATGAGAAGCACCACAAGTGAGTATGAGAAACACCACGGGTTAGAAACACCACAAGTGAGTAGGAGAATCACCACAAGTGAGTATGAGAAGCACCACGAGTGAGTATGAGAAACACCACAAGTGAGTATGAGAAGCACCACAAGTGAGTATGCAAAACACCTGTTGCGATATGTGAAACACCACGAGTGCGTATCAGAAGCACCATGAGTGAATATGAGAAACCCCACGAGTGAGTATGAGAAACACCTGTTGCGATATGTGAAACACCACGAGTGAGTATGAGAAGCACCACGAGTGAGTATGCAAAACACCTGTTGCGATATGTGAAACATAACGAGTGAGTATGAGAATCACCATGAGTGAGTATGAGAAACACCTGTTGCGATATGTGAAACACCACGAGTGAGTATGAGAAACACCACGAGTGAGTATGAGAAACACCACGAATGACTATGAGAAACACCTGTTGCGATATGTGAAACACCACGAGTGAGTATGAGAAGCACCACGAGTGAGTATGAGAAATACCACAAGTGAGTATGAGAAACACCTGTTGCGATATGTGAAACACCACATATGACTTTGAAGACTGTCACAAGCGAATACGAGGATCAACGTAGGTGAATATGAAGAGTATAAGCAAGTATTAGGTAAAATCTAACACCAAGAACCCCATTAAAGAGTATGAAAACTGTCACAAGTCAATATGAAAACCACGAGTGAGTATGAGAAACACCACGGGTGAGTATGAGAAACACCACGAATGAGTATGAGAAACACCACGAGTGAGTATGAGGATCACCACGAGTGAGTAGGAGAAGCACCATGAGTGAGTATGAGAAGCACCACAAGTGAGTATGAGAAATACCACGAGTAAGTATGAGAAGCACCATGGGTGAGTATGAGAAACACCACGAGTGAGTATGAGAAACACCACGGGTTAGAAACACCACAAGTGAGTAGGAGAATCACCACAAGTGAGTATGAGAAGCACCACGAGTGAGTATGAGAAACACCACAAGTGAGTATGAGAAGCACCACGAGTGAGTATGCAAAACACCTGTTGCGATATGTGAAACACCACGAGTGAGTATCCGAAGCACCATGAGTGAATATGAGAAACACCACGAGTGAGTATGAGAAGCACCTGTTGCGATATGTGAAACACCACGAGTGAGTATGAGAAGCACCACAAGTGAGTATGCAAAACACCTGTTGCGATATGTGAAACATAACGAGTGAGTATGAGAATCACCACGAGAGAGTATGAGAAACACCTGTTGCGATATGTGAAACACCACGAGTGAGTATGAGAAACACCACAAGTGAGTATGAGAAACACCACGAATGAGTATGAGAAACACCACAAGTGAGTATGAGAAACACCTGTTGCAATATGTGAAACACCACATATGACTTTGAAGACTGTCACAAGCGAATACGAGGATCATCGTAAGTGAATATGAAGAATATAAGCTAGTATCAGGTACAATCTATTGAACACCAAGAACCCCATAAAAGAGTATGAAAACTGTCACAAGTCAATATGAAAAATGCCATGATTGAATATGAGGAAAGCCACAAGTGACTATGAGGCACATCGCAAGCTAATAAGAGAAACACCAGAGCTGAGTATGAGAAGCACCACAAGTGAGTATGAGAAACACCACGAGTAAGTATGAGAAACACCACGAGTGCGTATGAGAGACACCAAGAGTGAGTATGAGAAACACCACGAATGAGTATGAGACACACCTGTTGCGATATGTGAAACACCACAGGTATGAGAAACTCCATGAGTGAGTATGAGAAACACCTGTTGCGATATGTGAAACACCACGAGTGAGTATGAGAAGCACCACGAGTGAGTATGAGAAGCACAACGAGTGAGTATGAGAAACACCTGTTGCGATATGAGAAACACCACATATGACATTGAAGACTGTCACAAGCGAATACGAGGATCAACGTAAAGTGAATATGTATGTATTTGGCTCTTATTAAGCGCATCTGTCACCCCAAGGGTATCCTGGCGCTGAGACCCCATTTAAACCACCGGAAGAATGTTTACATTGCCCTAGGGAACAGATAGGTCTTAAGGTCCCTTTTGAAGGAAGTCAGATCTTGCTTACCCCTCAGCACTAGCGGAAGGGAATTCCATAATGAGGCGGCTGTGTGGCTAAAAGCTCGGCCACCTATCCTGACTCTAGTGATCCTTGGGATCCGCACCAGAAACGCCGATGAGGATCTCAAAGGCCGGGCAGCTTGGTACCAAGAAAACAGGCCCTGGAGTGGGATTGGTCCAAGTCCATGCAGCGCCTTAAATACAAGACATGCCGCCTTAAACGCGATCCTCTGTTGTATCGGCAGCCAATGTAGATCAGCTAGAGCTGCCGAGGAGGAAGCAGAGCGTGGGCGCGATAAAGCCAGTTTTGCCGCCATGTTCTGGATCCTCTGCAACCTAAGGATCAATTTTTTAGGAGCTCCTAGGAGCAATGCGTTGCAGTAGTCTAATCTACTGAGTATAATACTCCGCACCACCTCTGCTCTAAAACCTTTGGGGAGAATAGGCAAAATTTTGCGTAGGGCACGGAGCAGGCCCATACAAGTCGCTGCGGTCTTATTAACTGAACCATCCAACTGTAGGTCCGGTTCGAATACCACTCCTAAATTACGGGCCGATTTAGCTCCTGCCACAGAGCCAGGAATGGAAGGTGGCCAAAAATCATCAGGCAGCGCCCGGGGGAGGCGATCAGGAGAGCAATGGAGAACCTCTGTTTTGGCCCCATTAAATTGGAGTGAGTTGGTTCGCAGCCATTCAGCTGTGGCCGACATGCAGCGATGAAAGGTGTCTTTCGAAACCGACTCACTACCCTCAAATGAAAAAATCAGTTGAGTGTCATCGGCATAATTGATGACTGATATGCCGAATGACTTAATCAGTGCTATAAGGGGTCGAAGATATAAATTAAACAGGATCGGGCTAATCGCCGACCCTTGAGGAACTCCCTGCTTCACCTGTCGAGTGGCTGATTGAAAAGGTGGTAAAGCCACTGCTTGCTGTCTGTCGCTGAGATAGGACGTTAACCAATCTAAAGCTAGACTGGTTACACCCGCACTATGGAGACGCTCCAAGAGAACCGCATGGTCAACCGTGTCAAACGCGGCCGACATGTCCAGCAGTACCAGAAAGACTGACCTGCCCCTGTCGACACGCGTTCGCAGATCATCTAACACGGTGACCAATGCGGTCTCCGTGCCATGTGCCGGCCTAAAGCCATACTGAGCTATATCCAGGCAGGAGTTTAATTCCAGATAGTTGGACAAGGCTTTTGTGACCCATCTCTCAAGGACCTTTATTACAAAAGGTAGAAGCGAGATGGGCCTATAATTAGCTGGACAGGATGGATCTAAGGAAGCCTTTTTTAATAGTGGAGTTACTATTGCCACTTTCCAGCTAACTGGAACTGTCGCCGTCATCAGTGACTGACAGCAGATGGAATGAAGTGGAGGGAACAGCTCATCCTGAAATGCCTTCCAGATCTTATGAGGCATTGGATCCAGTGGTGAGCCCGAGGACACTCCATTGGCCAATGAATCAAACTCCTCCGATGTAGGAATGGGAAAGCAAGGTAAACAGAAAGTATCCACCTTGTTGTTATCCCGGAGCGATACCGAATAGCGAAGAGGTTCCAGTGAAGGAGGTAACGGTGACCCCAGTTGTCCGGGCACTGAGAGTCCATTCAAGATTGTTCTTATTTTCTCCTCAAATGCAGCGGCCAAAGAATCGCACAGGTCCTGAGAGGCCGGAATAGCGGGAGCTGTACAGGACGGATTAGATAAATTGTTGACCAGCTTGAACAGGGTTTGCGATTTATTTGTGGCCCTATCCAAGGTATCTTCTAAGAACTTTACCTTAGCACTTCTCAGCTGATTCTTATATACCTGTAAGGCCACTCTGTACACTACCCTGTCCAACTCCTTGTATCCTTTCCTCCAAGTACGCTCAGCCTGTTTGCAGCGGATCTTATGCTGTCTCAGATCGTCGTTAAACCAGGCATTAGTCGCTCTAGGTCTCTCCCTCACCCTCCGCAGAGGAGCCAATTCGTCTAGGGATGTCGAGATTTGCTGACAGAGTGCAGCGTAGCTCTTATCTACACTGTCCTCCACCTGAAAACCCCTAGGCAGTAGAATAGGGCGAGTTGGCTCTCTAAGCAGTCGGGCCCATTGGCGCTTAAATTTAAAGCCACTTGTAGTAGTTGATTTTAACGGCCCGGGTACACCAATGGACATAGTGATCAGAAAATGATCTGTCCAATCCTGCTCCAAGATCTCATTCACCACCACCACCTCCGGCTCAGCAAAGATCAGATCTAACACGTGTCCCTTAACGTGCGTGGGTGATAAAATCAGCTGTGTAAGTTGAATATTACCGCACGATTGGCAGAGCTCTCTATAGGCCAGGTCTTGAGGGCCGGACGGCCAGAGGTTAAAGTCTCCCAATATTAAAACTTTAGCATGGGAGTTTGAAAGATCGTAAATTAAATCAACCAATGGCTGAAGAGAGGTTGTGGTCGAGGAGGGAGGCCTATAGCATAGCAACCCTGTGATCAACGAGCCACCCTGGGACATAATGGAAAAGCCCATAAGCTCAAACCCCATTACTTCCCTAACCGCTAGCTCCACCAGGGAAATCGAGTCTTTAAAGATGTAGCCTACTCCACCTCCCCTACCAGAGGTACGAGGTACATGTCTGATCAGATAGCCCGGTGGGCAAGCCCAACCTAGTTCCAATCCACTATCCGCCGTGGCCCATGTTTCCGTTACGAATAGTATGTCCAATTGTAAGGACTCCAATAGCAGGGCTATCTCGGCATGGTGCTTCACAAGGGAGCGGACGTTCAGTAGACCGCAGGAAAGATTTTTGGCCGCTGAAGGACACGGTCGATGTTGAGCCACGTCCCCCGTGCGGTACGATAAATTGTTGACATCCTCATGGTTGTCGACCAGCTGAGTGGCCAGAGGCGCCCCTGATGCGCCCGGGACGCGAACGGGCGCAAACGGGCTTACCTCTGGCGCACCTCCGGCGCAACTACGAGTATGAAGAGTATAAGCAAGTATTAGGTACAATCTATTGAACACCAAGAACTTCATAAAAGAGTATGAAAACTGTCACAAGTCAATATGAAAAATGCCATGATTGAATATGAGGAAAGTCACAAGTGACTATGAGACACATCGCAAGCTAATAAGAGAAACACCAGAGCTGAGTATGAGAAGCACCACAAGTGAGTATGAGAAACACCACAAATAAGTATGAGAAGCACCATGAGTAAGTATGAGAAGCACCACAGGTAAGTATGAGAAACACCACGAGTGAGTATGAGAAACACCTGTTGCGATATGTGAAACACCCCGAGTGAGTATGAGAAGCACCACGAGTGAGTATGAGAAACACCTGTTGCGATATGTGAAACACCACGAGTGAGTATGAGAAACACCTGTTGCGATATGTGAAACTCCACATATGACTTTGAAGACTGTCACAAACTAATACGAAGATCATCGTAAGTGAATATGAAGAATATAAGCAAGTATTAGGTACAATCTATTGAACACCAAGAACCCAATAAAAGAGTATGAAAACTGTCACAAGTCAATATGAAAAATGCCATGATTGAATATGAGGAAAGCCACAAGTGACTATGAGGCACATCGCAAGTTAATAAGAGAAACACCAGAGCTGAGTATGAGAAGCACCACGAGTAAGTATGAGAAGCACCACGGGTGAGTATGAGAAACACCACGAGTGAGTATGAGAAACACCTGTTGCGATATGTGAAACACCACGAGTGAGTATGAGAAGCACTACGAGTGAGTATGAGAAACACCACGAGTGAGTATGAGAAACACCTGTTGCGATATGTGAAACACCATGAGTGAGTATGAGAAACACCTGTTGCGATATGTGAAACACCACATATGACTTTGAAGACTGTCACAAACGAATACGAGGATCATCGTAAGTGAATACGAAGAATATAAGCAAGTATTAGGTACAATCTATTGAACACCAAGAACCCCATAAAAGTGTATGAAAACTGTCACAAGTCAATATGAAAAATGCCATGATTGAATATGAGGAAAGCCACAAGTGACTATGAGGCACATCGCAAGTTAATTAGAGAAACACCAGAGCTGAGTATGAGAAGCACCACAAGTGAGTATGAGAAACACCACGAGTAAGTATGAGAAGCACCACAAGTGAGTATGAGAAACACCACGACTGAGTATGAGAAACACCACAAATGAGTATGAGAAACACCTGTTGCAATACGTCAAACACCACGGGTGAGTATGAGAAACACCACGAGTGAGTATGGCACCACGAGTGAGTATGAGAAGCACCACGAGTGAGTATGAGAAACACCTGTTGTGATATGTGAAACACCACGAGTGAGTATGAGAAACACCATGAGTGAGTATGAGAAACACCTGTTGCGATATGTGAAACACCACGAGTGAGTATGAGAAACACCTGTTGCAAGTCAATATGAAAAATGCCATGATTGAATATGAGGAAAGCCACAAGTGACTATGAGGCACATCGCGTGTTAATAAGAGAAACACCATAGCTGAATATGAAAAACACCACAGCCGAATATGAAGCAGACTACAAATCAATATTAGAAACACCATAATTGCACATGAAGAACCACGCAAGAGAATTTAAAAACGGCACAGAGGAACATGAAAAATGTGTGACCTGAATATGAGGACACCACAAGTGAATATGAGGCGGACCATGAATGAATATGAGAAACACCACGAGTGAGTATGAGAAACACCACAAGTGCGTATAAGAAGCACCACGGGTGAGTATGAGAAACACAACGAGTGAGTATGAGAAACACGAGTGAGTAGAGTATGAGAAACACCACAAGTGAATATGAGGCGGACCATGAAAGAATATGAGAAACACCACGAGTGAGTATGAGAAACACCACGAGTGAGTATGAGAAACACCACGAGTGAGTGTGAGAAGCACCACGGGTGAGTATGAGAAACGCCACGAGTGAGTATGAGAAACACCACAAGTGAATATGAGGCGGACCATGAATGAATATGAGAAATAGTGCAAGTGAACACGAAGAAACACACAAGAGAGCACGAAAACAGAAGGGAATATGAAACATGCTTCAAGTGAACATGATGAACGCCACGAGTGACTGTGGGGAATATGGCAAGTTATGTATTAGAAACACCACAAATAAATATGAGATAAATATCTGGAACACTATATCTAAGTGCAATTATCACACATCCTCCATGGATGGTCAAGAAAACTATTACAGGGGCCATTTAAGATGACAGCGTACCTCAGGACAAAACGAACAGACACAGTCACTCCAAGGTTCAAACCCAGCGCCTCCAACATGTTACATACACACATAAATAAATGTAAGCAACTGGCACAGCACCCGATGATACGTCCTCTTGTCACCAACGTCACAAATTGCACCGAAGGGCGGGGGTAGGAAGGTGGTACTCTTTAACTACTTCACAAGGAAACCGTTAGACTGAGGCCATATATTTATGGAACACAGGCCGCAAACTGGAAGAGAGAGGAGTGTTCATCTGTGACACCCCAGACAGGTTAGCCCGCATGTTTATTTATGCAGCATAGGCCATAAACCATAAATCGACAAATATATAAGAAAGGCAGCAGCCGCAGCGATTATGACAGCGAATTATGAAAAAAGGCCCTGGATGTCACAGAGTTCTGCAGCCTTGAACAGAGGCTCCAGACCCACTGGGCTGGCCGCAGTGTTTACACTCTTCTGGGCGCCCTGCCTCGCGCAGCCTTTGACGACCAGACCTCGATACAGCTGTTAGTCTTACAAGTCAATGTGGCACACGAGACAACAGTGGTCGTTTAGCATTTTTTTTGTTTATTGTTTATTGGCTTTAGAGTCAGTAAAAATGCCTATTTCTCGATGGATGCCTCGCCACGAGCAACCGTACAGATGAGGTTGTTAAATTTTACAAGAACAAGGCAACTACACTGTGGGGTGGGCAGCTCCCTCTAACCGATGTTGGGTGCATGGATCAAACAACGCAGAAATACACCTGCTGCCATGGAAACAAGCTGAACATGCAGTGATGGAAAGGGGCAATTCAGGAACAGCTCCTGCTCTGGAACTGAATACATTATCAGACACCGAGGGCCACATTATATCACATTTCCTCTTGGTGCTTCTATAAGGAATTGAGCTCAGGTCAATTTTAAATATATCTTTTTGTGATTGGGGAAACATAGCGGAAATGAATAATGAAACATGGCAAAGCACATACGTTTCATTTACTGCTTGTAAATCATTCATATGTACAATGGGGGTTCATTTAAAAACAAATCCGATCCATAGAAAATCACTGTTAAAAAACTGAAGCAATCGTATATGGCTATGTTTTTTTGCTGGTCACATACATTGAAATGGAAAAAAAATCTTCACATAATTTGAAACGCTTGAAAAGTTTCTTTGATTGATAAACAGTACGAACAGAGCAGCATTCGTTTTGTTGCATTTTTTACATTGGTGAAAGTTTTACGTACTGTGTTTCAGAGTATGCTTAAAGAAAGACCTGTTTCTTCAATTCCCTAGCATGGAAATAGTAACTCGGAGCATAATGGGTATTCTCAATTTTTTTGCACAGGGGTAAACATTAGGCGAAACAGATTCAGTTTCAGGCCTTATTATGAAAATCTATAGACCTTAGACAGACACAAATAGTGGGTGTTCAATTTGAAGCTAAAAAGGCAATTTTCTCCACACTCATACTTCACCATATTCAGAAGCCTCAAGCAGTTAAATAAGGTACTATGCCTTAAATGTGTGACCACAATAAGCAAGCCTAAAATCATACACAGAAACATCAAACAACCTTGTGGTATCTGCACTCCAGCAGCGGCCAGCACTGATCGGATGTAGGGGGGTGCAGGCTGGAGGGGGCGAGAATGCTGGAGGTAGGGGGCGGGCGGTGGGGGGAGGACGCAGGGGAAGCGGGAATTAAAAAAAAAGTACCTTCTTGCCACTTCCTCACCTCCGTAGTCCTCCCTCGCTCGGCCTTACCAAAAGCACACCCAGGCGACCAGTCAGCCAAGCACAATGCTGCCTTAGCAGCGTTGTGATTGGTCTGAGCGCCACGTTTCAGTGCTCAGACGCTGGCTAGAGGCCTGGACATGGTCTCCATGCAGGCTGTAATGCAGCCTGCATGGAGAACAAGCGAAGTGTGAAAGGCTGTTTTGGGTGGCCCGAGAGGGCCGGCCAAGCAGTCACTGCGCACGTTAGGAGGGTGCTACTACTCCAACCCTACCCCCGCCATCTAACGTAGAGCAGGTGGAAGTAGGAGAAAATAAAATGATAATAACACAAGTTATTATAATTTTATTTTCCCTTTGTGTCACTGCAAAAAAGCAGTGGGGCTACGCTCCTCCACTGCTGCACTCTATGTATGTACGTGAGCTATCTTTTTTTCACACTTTTTGTAATAACATGAAATCTGTTATGTCACTAGGTCATCTAAGTTGATTATTCTAGAAGAAAATAAATTAGGAAAATTGCATCCCTTCATTGATCTTAGGTGCCTCAATAATGCCTTCTGAGTGGAGCACTTCCAGCTACCCCGTATTGAGGATCCTATAACATCTGTTGGCCAGTCGAACAGTTAAGCAAGCTTAATCTGCGTGCTCCGCATCATCGGGCGGAATTGGATAAAGATTCAAGACACCACATTGCTTTTGTGACACCTGATGGTACATTCCAACTCTGCCAAATGCCACTTGGACTCGTAGCAGCAGCCTACATACTTCAAAAGGTAATGATGAAAATGCTAAAGAGTATTGCAAATGTGGTAATTTTTCTAGATGATATAATAGTGTTTGCTGAGACCAAAGTCAAGCACGATGTGGATTTAGATCAAGTGTTGAAGGTGCTTCTATACAATGGAGTTACTCTAAGAGGAGACAACTGTGTATTTGGTGTGAATAAAGTTAAATAATTGGGACATGTGCTGTCCAGTGACGGTGTCAATCTCAAACCTGGATTGATGGTTGGCGTTAATAAAGCTCCACACCTCTGTGACAAAGAACAACTTTGATCATTTTTAGGTCTCTGTGAATTTTATTCGAAATTCATCAGGAATGTTGATACACTTACTGAATGTGATCGAAACCTACTGACACACAATCCAGAATTGCAGTGACCAGCGCTGTGCCAAGAAAACTTTGATTTGATTAAACAATGTATTCCATTGGCTTTGGGACTTGAACCTTATGTTGCGCGTAGTAAAGTTTCTGTGACTGTAGCGCAGCACAGTATGGCAGTGGCATTGCAATGGGATGATTCTAAACAGGTGACTGTAGGTTTTGCTTTGAGGAGGTTGAAATATGTGGAGGCTCGGAACTCTGTCATGGAAAAAGAAATATCGGGTTACACTTGGGGGGTGGAAAAGTTTAAACCCTATTTGTGGGGTAAGACATTTTGGTTGAGAAAAGATCATCGCCCTCTGGTGTATCCATTGTCAGAAGAAAATGACAAAAAATTCACAGTCAGTAATTATGAATAAATAATATATATAAGATCATCTCCTATGATGTGTATTGAGTCACTACAAACTTCAAGTAAAAAAACATACAACCATGCTCGGCATCTACAATCCTGACCATAATAAAAAGTCAATAATCTCAGTTTTACACGGTATGAAAATCTGCTCTAGTACGGTCTCAAATATTGAATGCAATGTTGAATGCCTTAAGGCTGACCCTAACATGCGCCACTTCTAAAAAGAAAAGGCCAGCCTCTTCACAGATAGACATATGTGCTACTCAAGCCATGAGAAGGCATACAAAAACACAAATATGCACATAGAACAAGAACAAACTCTCAGTTAAGTTTTTGGTTTGGGTGAGGTGACCTCAGCACACTAACTGAATGGAAGTACATACCCACGCAGGCTGGTACTGAGCTATTCCATTGTGCCAAGGCTCCTGGCACCGCCTGGCACTCAATGTTCGGGGACTCCAGCAGCACATAGCCAGGGTTACACTCAAAGCGGACCACTGCTCCCACCGAGAAGTCATTCCCGATCCTCCTGCCATGCTTGGGCTCTGGAATGGAGCTGCACTGGGTGGCACTGGTGCGGGGTACAGCTAGGAAACAAAATGCACAATTTGTGAAAACAACCAGCAAAACTGGATGAGAACCATCCTTCAATGTGCATGAAAAGCACAGTTGAAAGAACACAAGGAGCTCTCTAGGCTCTTTCAATTAGTAGGACACCAAGATAACTTTCTCAAAGATAGGCATGTGGCCTTGCCCTAAAAATGACCATACAGATCTAGAATATTTATCCAAAAAGCAAAGCAGCCAAAACTGCCCTATGATTATCAGAGAAATGAGATATAATTTGCTCTAATAGTAGAGTTGACCAAGTATTTTGCCAAAGAGCCGAATAGGTTATTAGCTTAAGTTGACCTCCTCTTAACACATTTAATAAAAGTAGGAAACACCCCTCTTGGATGGCTGTTTCTATGTTTCTTTAATTCTCCCAATATGGATTTTCAAAATGTTTGTTATAAAGGCTGATAGAAATATAAATAAGCGTTTGATGTCAATTTGCAAACAAAAAAAGCAAAGAAGGTTGCTGGACCCATCATTTATCGCTCCTGGTGACTCCAAAAGGTTAGAGGGCATAGGCTAGCCCTAGGGTAAACCAGGGTTTACTTAAGGCCATTGACTGTGACACAGGCCCATCAGCTTTTCAGATGTATTGGCTGTTATGAAAAACTTCTGTTTTCTTAACTGAAATTGCCAATGGGAGGTCAGAAAACAGAAGAAAAGAAGGAAGAGAAGTACAAAAAACTGATAGGAGACAAAGGATGAGCAATGAGAGGAAAAGTAAAATAATGATGAGATATGATGCTAAAACAAAGTAGAGGGGGCATGAAAGTAATATACTAAACAGGTGAAAGACTAGGAAGGGATCAGGGGGAGATCGTGAAGGTGCATCACATTCTCTGGTGTTTTGTATTCCTAACGTGCATTTGCGTAAATCAATTCTCACAGTAAGTACCAATTTTGACACATCCTTCTGAACCTACGCACCCATGTGAGAAAGTCATCCTTTTTGCCCTGTCACCCCCATGTTTTGACTGAAACTGGTGGTAATTAACTCTGACTGTGCCTAAGGCTCTGCTAACCAGGTCCAGGGCCAGTGCCCTGACTAAAAAGGTATATGGTAATTAGGTATAATTACAATTGGCAATGACAGACCCCTGTAAGTCCCTAGTACATAACAAGGCAAGGGGGATTCAAACCACCTATAGGTCCCTAGTATATAATAGGGGAGGGGGTGTTAGAGGCCCAGTCGTTTTCCTGCACTTGAGTGTGTACTACTGTGTTGCCTGCTGTTAATTTGTAAAGGCAGCCCTGCTTTTCAGACTGTTTTTAAAAGTGCATTATATGCAAATTCAACTTTGGAATGAAAGGTACTTCCACACAGGTACTTTACACATAAGTCACCCCTAAGGTCTCCCTTAGATGCCCCAGCGGTGGGTGCATTGTATCTATAATCAGGGGCATTATCAAATATGTTTTAAATGCCCTGGTGAAGGAAAAACTGCCAATTTAAATTCCCCCTTTGTAGATTAGTAGCTACATAGGCTAACATTGGAATAGGATATTTAAGTATACTATAGCTAGGGAAGAGTTAAAGATTGTCATTCATGGACATAAAATATTGACAATGATAAATCTAACAACTTTCCACGGTTGGATTTATCATAACTAGTACAGAAAATAGGTTATAGGACTTTCATTTGTGTGAGACAAAATCCAGCCTTCTAGTCGCTTTCCCTGATTGTTCAACCCTAACAGGCTTAGCCAAGCTGCTTTGATGAGGTGATAAGTCCCCTGCATAGAGCAGAGGTTATCTGATGGGGAGCTCTGCAGCTGAAGAGATCAGGCCAGGTTGGGGGCTGGGTAAATCAAACTGGACTTCAAAGAGAGCAGGACAGTAAGGAATGCCAACCAGCCCTACCCCCTCTTCCTGTAACCCCAGCCAGATAGCAAGCCCGGGAATGGAATCCTCTGGAGGTGGAGTGTTAAGGGAAATGAGCCACACCAGTAGGTGGATTTAGCCAGCTCTTACTCCAAAGGAGAGAAAATAATCAATGCAATATAAGCCCGTCAAGGTCTTGATACATTAGACCCTGGATCAACCCTCGGTAGCTGGCTGCGAGCAGGCAGGCAGGTTTAACTCCGGAGACAGATATGTAAAGTGTTTAAAAACACCAATACATTAAATACATAAGACACAACACACAATAAAAATCCCAAACCAATTTATAAAAATAGGAAATACTTTTATCTTGAAAATGACACCAAAATGACGAAAATCCAATATAGAGAACCAGAGAGATAATTTTCTAAAGATTAACCACTATCTATGCTTAAAAACAAATAGCGCCAACTTGGGACATCTGGTCTCACTTGACCGGGACAACTTCAAAATTTGAGGCCAACCGCGATGGAGCCCTGGTCAGATACACTAAGTGGGAGCCCAAGTCAAAATCTGACCTTCACACTTAGAAACGTTTATGGAGGATCTGTTCTTGATGGCGAGCAAGCACTTTGTCAGGCCGGATTTTCAGCGGCTTCACCGGCTTGGTTCAGCTAGAACTCTCAGTCAACTCCTGGAAGTCTTGAGCTCCGGAGCTTTCAGCGAGATGAACCTGAAATCCAGGCCTTATCTTGGTTGAAGGTAGTCTGTTTGACTTTCGATGTCTGGTCGGTTCACTTATGGAGTTTTTTACAAAAGTTGTTCCAAACTTCTGGAATTTCTTCCTAAAGTTTCTCTTGGGGTTCAAAGAGTCCAAAACACAAATCCAAGGGTCTACAAGCTTGGTTATGATCCTTGAAAGTTTGGGACTGCAATTTCCACAATTCACCTGGACAAATCCTTAACAATCCACTGGACGCACTCCAGGCTGGGTGGGGACTTCTTGAGGGAGATGGTGCAGGAGATGGTGCAGGAAAGATCCGTTAACCTGTTGCTTTCAGGGAGTCCACTCCTTAATCATTTTTGAAGCAAGGAAAAGTCCTCAAGTCTGTAGTTCCAAGAGTGCAACATGAGCAGTCCTTCAGAGAGAAATGCTGTGTGGCCAGGGTTCCAGCAGGGCAGACCTTCTTCTTGTAGTTTCAGGCAGCAAATCCGAGTTGCTATGCAGCTTGCACATATTTATTCATTGATCTGGGGTAACAAGCAGTAGGGCACCCCTTCCCAATGAGGTGCAGGGTGCTAGCCAAAAGCATGACAGAGTGTCCAAAGTGTGGCATAATCTTGCCCCACAATGCACTGCAGTTTAAAATTCAAAATGGCTTATTGCTAGTGGTAGGTGAATTCTTATCTCTACTAATAATTCCCCTGTAGGTCTCTATACACCAGATGTCAGTTATTATCAACACTACCAAGCTGCATAATCTGCCACATGCATAACAGTCGATTGGTCAGCAGATCTTAGCATTAAATATGAGGTAATGTAATTTCAACTGTTCATAATATAGATACTTCCAGTCGCCAAAGTGTTGCGAGACCATTCACAGGAAGAAAGCTGCAGGCTATGTGCCTCTATGAGGTTACAGAACTCCGAAGTAACTTTCACAACACCTCTTAATGTTCTGTTTCGGGGGTCCATTATTCCAAATAATAAGTTGGTGTTTGCACTTTACAAAAAATAAGGTAAGACATGAGTGGGTCATTCAGATCTATTTTTTCATTCTTGGACTTAAAATTGTGCCACTGATGGGACAGAAATGGGAATGAAAGCAAAGATGTTGCTGCAACATAACGGTGATAGAGAGGGTCTTCGAGAAGGAAGAGAGGAGCTAGCACCTCACCATGAAGGGAATATGGCATTGTGATATCCCTACTCTTGTATGATACGTTATTACAAGCAGGTAATGACATTTTCCTATTGTGGACATGTTCTGATGTCAGATTGTGTTCTTAATAGTAAAGTAGGATGCATGCTTTCAAATACCAATGACATTGTCCTGCTTACTCTCTCCCATTTTGTTGTCCTTTTATTCTGCAAGGTATTAAATATCCCTAGGTGAGGGCTCATAGATCATAACCCAGCACAACACTTCTTCTGTGAAAGATAGTCTGTCCTCACAATTAACTCACAGACACCCATCTCAATGGTCTTCTTTGGTATGCTCCTCACTACGGACACATTGCCCTCTGATCATAGGATGACAGGGTTACTAAAGGCTCGTGGCCTTGCAATGCACAAGGCGTTTACCTTGCGTCTGACCTACCTTGGTAGACAAAGTGGAATCCTTTGGCAGTTGCTTGGCCCTTCGAGCTGAATTTGATCAAGATCTGATTGGAAGTTGCTAATGGCAGCGATTCCCCTGTTAAAACACATAGAGACAGCAAAGGGTTACATTTTAAACACGCAACAGTCATTTTATCAAAAATCTTCTATTAAGGTTTCAGAACCAAAGAATAATAAAATACAACCCAAAGTCTTTGAAAAATCGTCAAAGCACAATTTTCAATTTCCCTGAATTTTATTATCTGGTGGTAAACGTAAGAATACATATTGATATTTGTTTATCAAATATATGCTGCCTTAATTTTTTCTACATATAGCTTGATGTTATAATTTACTATCTATGATCACTCTACATACCAGAAGCTGCTATTTCCAATTTAATGCTACTCAGTTTACCAACCTTGCGACGATGGAAGCCGCACGCACCTCACCAGGATTTCAGAAATCAATCAATCTATCTATCTATCTATCTATCTATCTATCTATCTATCTATCTATCTATCTATCTATCTATCTATCTATCTATCTATCTATCTATCTATCTATCTATCTATCTATCTATCTATCTATCTATCTATCTATCTATCTATCTGTCTGTCTGTCTGTCTGTCTGTCTGTCTATCTATCTATCTATCTATCTATCTATCTATCTATCTATCTATCTATCTATCTATCTATCTCTATCAACCTACCTACCTACCTACTCCATTCATACTTACACCAATCAATCGCTGATCCATAAATCTACGTTTCCCTCTAATTCTTCCTACACATTTCCCCTTCCTTTTTGTGCCACTTTTCTTGCCATCCTCCCAGCTATCTATCTTTTCACCCCCCACCGACCTTAATAAGCATTACTTAATTCTCATAAAACCTCTTCTCCTGCTCTTAGAATGATATCTCCATGGGGTACCATTCTTACAGCATCTCAGCTTCAGGAACGTATTTGAAAACATCTGTCAGGGTCTCAGCTTCATGCCACAATTTGTTCCAACATTATGAATCTTCTCTACTCCGCCTATGACAGAGATTGTGAAGTAGCAAAGCTGTGCTGCTCTACTTTGCATTTGTTTTTATTTCATAAGCTTCGAGAAGTTTAAAGCTTGCCAGCTTTAAAACAAAAACCAGCATCTCTGCGGTCCTTGGCAGAAGAGAGGAGCCATCCCGCCTGTTGTGAAGGGTCTGCAAAGTAGTTGGTGGCCTGCACAACCTTACAGCAGCCTCCATCCGTGATCCACACAGGAGGCAAAGTCGCTAGTTCCTCAAGCAAGATGTCTGTTGCTGGAGTGACACTTTCTGACATCATCAGGCCAAGCAAAATTTTAATTATGTATGTTCCGTAATTTCAGAAATTTTGTTTTACGCTTGTTAGACAGATTTCCAAGGATTACGCCATTATGTTTGCAGAAAAATCATAGTGCAGGTACAACATAAACAACCAGAAAGTAAGCAGCTGCTGTTCGCAGCATTTGTTTTGGTGTTGTTGTTTTTTGCACAAAATGTGCCCTTGTGTCAAACAATTATGCAAGGATTATTTTCGTACTACAGTATAGCGCTTAATGACCGATTGGCAGTTCTCATATTTATGCATAGTTTCACGTAATTGTCCTGACATGTCACATAATTACACCAAGATTTTAATTATGCACATTTCACACACCCAGTAACCCCCACACTGCCCACCACTCTGTGAAGACATGCAGCACTAGGAAATGGGACCAGCCAAGTTTAACCTCAAAACTGGTGAATTTAGCTGAAGGCGGAAATCTCTATCCCTCTTCAACAAGCTGGAGTTTCACAGCTTCACTAGGCTGTGTGGGTTAAGTACAAACGTCCTAGTAACGTTTATAAGAAGTAGCACACAGACAGGAAAAAAGGGCCAGTGTGAAGGTGGTGGTATTAACAGTGTTGTATGTGCTGATTCCTTTGCTAACATCTCTCCAGTTAGATGATCCATACCAGTGTGGGAACCGGACAGAGAACTCAGGAGGCGGGCGTGCGCGGTGGCTCCATCGTGCACTTCCACAACATCGTTCAGAGCCGTCTGGAAGAAGGTAAACTGCCCAAAGACCACTAAAAGAGAGGAAACACAGAGAGAGTGCAACACAGGATAAAGATTTGGTCCTCAAGTTGCTGATTTCTGCTAATGCAAATAATTACATTACCAACATTGTCCAACCTAGCTCCTAGAAATCTGTTTAAATTGTTGTCCCTAAAATGGTGGTTAGTGACTACGGTATGCGTCTTTGTTTTGAACGTAGGCAGAGGTTTCCCTTTTTGGTTCAACTCATCACAGCAGATGGAAGTAGGACAGCAAAGATGACCATAGCAATAAGGTGACACCATCAATGTACACGTTGCTTAAGGTATAGATGCATAACATAAATTAGCTTGATTATGTGATATATATTGCGCATTGAGTTGCAGTAGACTCATCGATGTGTGTCTCTGTTTCTACCCTCTGCTGCAAAGATTTCAACATTTATTCCTCTCGTTTTAGAGTCATGATGGATTCCTAAATTTAACCATCCAGACCATGAAACAGTTTAAAGATGTGTTAAAAGATTGCACCTCACGATCCACTCACTTTCAGTGGAGTTCCCTTTGAGTACCTAATCACTATGTAATTCAGGTTTTGTGATGTTAACCATATGTAGATCACAATTAGCCCACTTGAACAAACCTATAATGTCCAAATCGCTATGAGGGAGTGAGAAGCAGAGATTCATTCAGCTTCCATTATTAATGAGCTAATAATCATAGTGGAATGAATCACTAGTGGTGAAGAGCCAGAGTCTCACATGTGTTGTAACGGAGACCCTCAACCACACTAACACAGTGCGCGGTATATGTTTTCTCCGCTCGTGTGGTCAGGTGGATAGGTTCATCATCGGGTCGTAATCACTTGAGTGTTCGGTTCTCCAAGTGATTTACCAAACTCCACCAGGAGGGAGACTGTCTGTGTGGTTCGCAGTCGTAAAGCATGACTAGTGATTAAGAATATCTCCTATCCTGTATAAGGAAACTTTATTAGGTGTGGACAGGGACAGGATTAAAAGAAAAAGTGGTATGTAAGTGGATTGGTAATTGGTCTACTGCACCTAGTTAGGCGGTCGACATGTTTTGGCCTTAGGATTGCTCTTATGGCCTTCTTCAGGACAATAGAGCGTAAGGTGGTCTTCAAACTTTGGAACACCTTTATTACAGAGGGGGCGAGCACATTCAATTACCCTTCTTTGTGAGTGAGTGCAAGGGCTCACGGTTTACGTTGTCATAGGTGCAGTCTTTACCTATGACTTATAAAGGCTTCAGTCCTCCTAGGATGCGAGAGAAGTTGGATGTCCTTCAATAAGGGCAGCCTCGTCAGACAGTGCTGCTGTTCCCTCAATCCTGAACATCCTATGAGGACTGAGCCTCATAGTGCTCGCCCCCTCTGTAATAAAGGTTTTCCAAATTTTGAAGACCACCTTACACTCTATGGTCGTAAAGAAGGCCACCTGACTCATAAGTACAATGCACAATTGTTTGCTTCTAATTATTTGTGCTTCTAAAAAACCAGTTTTCCCTCCCTTTGTTCAGAAGCATCTCTCGCTACTCTGCACTCTAGAAACAAAACATCACATCACCAACACAACTCACTCCAAAGGCAACACTCTGGACATCATCCTTTCTACATCCCCTAACATCTACTGACAGCCCACAATACTCCTAGACTGAGCTGGTCACCTCACTGTGCCCTTTACCTTCACACATGCTACTGTCTCACATGGCAACAGAACAAATGATAACGTTTTCTTCTGTTCCTTTAAGGACATCCATCTAGAAAAACGCTTGAGAAAAACGTAATAATCTGCTCAACACTTGCAGTTCTCAACAGATGTCAAGACAGTTCTCAACATCTACAACTCCACTTTGAAGAACCCTTAGAATGGTATGCTTCTCTCAAACCTCACACCTCTAAACCTAAGCCATCACCAGCACCCTGGTAGAGACTTCATAAAAATACAGGATAAGAAATGAATAAGATCAAAATGCCAGGAGGACCTTACCCTTCTGAAAGCACTGCACTCCAACTGTCCTCCAGTCATCATCACAGCTAAAGCCACATAGTAAGTAATCAGTGTTAAAAGTCCCCTGTAAGACGACTGGACAGTGCGCCAACCCCATTCCAATACCTTTTTCTCACCATCAGCTTACGGATGTAATGCTATCAACTGCTTCTTCACTATGAAAATCAACAAAATCAGATCCAATATCACCAGTTCACAATCAGCATCCACACCATTACCTATACCGAGTCACCATTCCACTAACTGGTCATCCTTCAACATTATCTCCCAGACAGATCATGTCAACATTCTGAACTCACTCAAAGCCACCTCCTAATAAGATGATGTGCTTCCCTCCGCCATCATCAAGCCTCATCATTTCAGTGCATTAGATAAACATTTGCAAGTATGGTAAAAAAAAATTCAGTGGAGGGCATTTTTTTTATCATTTCAAAGTAGACTTCCAACTTGACTGCATCATTAGCAGGATGTGTAGCTTCAAAATTCCATAAATCAGAGGTTTCCAACATGGATACCTGAGCAACAGATTTCATGCCAGATTTTTATATGAACCAAAGATAATGTATTTACATTTAGATTCATTATTTGCAAAATTACATTCCTTTAATACTGTATCTCCTGCGGCTCTGTGTTGGAAACTCCTACCCTATTTAGTACATAGTAAGTAATGCTCAGATACACCATAATAGGTGCTGTTTCCTAGAATAGATGAACAATTTTATGTAAGCCTTAGGACTTGGAGAGTGTAGAAAGTCTGAAATAAATACATTACCCCTTGTATAAACCTTTGCTCCTGTACTGGCATAATGTTTTTTTATTTCATTCATATTTCACTTTGCAGGTATATGTTTGGGCCACAGATTGGGGTTCCCTTTAGGAGACTGGATTCTCTTCTGAAGATTGGTACTGACCTTAAAACAATACTCTACAAGATTTCTGAACTTTGCCAGCCCTGGTTGACATTACAAATAGCAGTGAACCACCCATTATGCATTGCTAGATCAGTATTCCTATACCACTGGATCTCCTACGGTTAAAACACCAGGATAGTTTAATGACTTTGAATTGCCATACACCTCTTTAAAGTGCTGTACCCATCTATCAGGTGCAATAAATGTAACGATTTCGGTCTCAGTGTGGTTATGAAAGAAAGGGTTATTTATCACTTTCCAAAACTGCCGAGAATCCTTCAAATGACGTGCTGCTATCAGGGACTCAGGCCTCAGATCTGATCTCACTTTACCTTGTCGAAAGAGCTGACGTATAGGACCGACGACACATCCCGACGAGTTCAACACCTCGTGGAACCATTTTAATAGATTTTAATAAAACCATCTAAAAGGTCTCTGCAGGCGGTTCACAGTCTGAAAGGTAAGCATCTCCCCAATCGATGTGCATAAAAAAGTTAGAGCATGTTGTAGTCTCAGCGAGGCCACCATCAACATCCAAACACGTAAGGTGTTCCTCTGTATGCTGTGTGACAGTTCTACTAAACAACTTCCGTATGTCAATCTTTTCCCATTTCTGTAATACACCTTTAGTTTTGGTGGCAACTACGCAAACAGATACCCCACTGGTTTTCATGTGTTGTGTACAACAAGTAAGGAAAGTTGCAAGAAAGTTGTGATCACTAAATTCATTTTCTTGCACTTCGTACCCCGAGAGAAGCCCCTGCATATCCTCTGAGAACAAAATGAAGTCAATAACACCACAGCAGTCCCTATCTGTAAATGTTGGCTTTAGAATAGGACAACGAGCAAGTGAGCAAAGGTAAAGTACAGTCATTACTTAACAAAAAGGCCATTAAGAGCATCCCCTTAGGGATTGTGGCTGAAGTGCATTAAAGATTCACCATGAATATCACTTAAGGCGCACCTTGCCTGCTCGATCACAGCAACTGATATTAAAATCACCCATCCTTAGTAGAGAAAAACACTCCCCAGAATGGGTTAAAAATCTCTTTAGCTCCCTCCCCACAGTATTATTGATATTAAAGTTGTTATATTAATAATAATAATCATAATAATAAAGTCAGTTATTATAATAATTAATAAGCAGAGGCTTTTTGGTGCACTACTTCAGCCAAAGGAGTTGAAAGTTACAAGATCTCCAATCTGCTCTAAGAACAAGGCCAGGAGGTGGATACCAGGGTTAATAGCCCACCATTGACCCCACCTGGGAGCCCACCTGCGAGCGGATGTAAAGTACGACATATAAACTTGTATGGGACCAAGATTAACCGACCATGTCTTTTGAAGTCCAATAATGTTGTGACTATATAACTGATCTAACCATTGAAAATGACACATTTAGAACCTAAACCAGCCACGTTCCATGTTCCTATTTTCCCTGTTGTCTCTGCTCCAGAAATCACACAATTAGCTGATGTTTTGCAAGAGTGACCAGGGGGGTGATAGCCACATATAGTATTAATACCATCAACATGGCTATTTAAAGCATCACAAGACCTAGACGTATCAAGGGCAGCACAAGTTGTTATTTGTCAGCCTACAAGATCACACTGGGCAAGGGCAGCATAGCTGTGATGAAGAGAGGGATGGCGTGGTAAAGTAGCACCTCCCCCGGGATGGACTTGTGAGTCATAAGCGGTCTTTGGTCTGTAGAACAGTCCCATTGGGACAGCTACTATTCTGCTTTGGGTCTCCATACAGTTATTACGTTTCAAAAAGATTCTTTTCAATTTAAGCTCAGTCCTAAAAGTAATAATGACACAATCACAGTCATCCGATTAAGGGATATTTCCAATCCATGCAATTCTTTGAACCACATTGATATCCCTGTGTAGGGTAGAACTGACTTTCAGCTGAAGGTTAAACAAATGAGTGACCTTGATGAGTAATTGGTCATGCCTTTCTGCAAAATGATAGTAGAGGGTGTAGGAGCAGGTGGAAGGTCAAAAACATGCTGATTCTCAGATCTCAAATAGCAACTCTTATTATTGCTGCTTTGTGCGGGGACAATCCTGGCCAAAGGTCCCTGCTTGGGGCAAGACTATCATCCCATGTTGAAGAAGACACCTTTTTAAGCAGGTTGGATTTATGCCCCCTCACCCCATTAGAGTGAAGTTTTATCAGTAGATTTTCTATTGCCCCAAGACGACTTGATACAGTTTCCAAAAAGCCAACCAGACATTCCTCCAATTTTTCAAGCGCAACATAAGCAGAATTCGAATCCCTTTTGGACAGGACTGCTTAAGTAGAGTTTTTACTGTTACAGGTGGACTACATTTGGGACCTCCATTAGTTGGAACACCCATAACCTTTTTTTTTCTTAGCTGGGTGTGAGGAGCACAATAAATTGAGTTTTTTCTCTCTTGATGTCAGCCTCTTCTATAGTCTCCGGCATATCAGATATACAAGGGTTAGCTCTGCTAATTCTGCTGTCATATCTGCCAGAATGTGATTCAGTTAACAATGCATGTGGGGTCTGGGATCAGTAGTGCAATTACTGGTAGTGGCCCCAAGTGTTTCTTTGTTAGCCCATGTGGCATTGTTTTTCTGCACTGTAACTGCATCACGTTCATGTTCGATAACCCCAAAGCATTAGATAAAAAATTAGCTATAGAATTAGTGGTAAGTATTTCCTTACCGGAAGGTCCAAGTGCCTTCCTTTTCCCCATATTTGCTTTGGTGGTAAGAGATATGATGAACACAAATAACTGCATGGAATTAATGGGAGCTGGAGCCAATATGGGTGGCCAAGCCCAGACTCTTCCGGGCTCTGACGAGCGCAGACAGGCCCACTCTTGGACTTGTCTTCTCACGGGCTGCCTGTGACCGGGTGCGTCCTGCATGAAACTTGCATGCAGGAAGCCGCCTTGTGCTGTAAAGCACGCCCCCCCCCCCATAGCCCCTCCTTTCTCTTTTGGCAGGGGGTTGTGGGCAAAGTAGTCCTGCCCTGGCAGACAGAGTCCTGTAGTGCCCCACATGTGGGATGGCACCTCAGGCAATGAAACACTCCCCCACGGCCCCTCCTTTCTTCTGTGGCAGGGGGTTCTGAGCAAAGCAGACACTTTGTCCTGAGGATTGTCTCATGTACATGTTAGACAATTGGAGACGGAAAAGTCGACACAGTGACCGCCACAATTACCAAACCTGAAGGATTTGCATGCCTTTTCTTCAAAGAACTTTTTCCAAATACACAGAGGTCTACATAATTGGGTGGTCCTCGGCCAGTCTCGGATCACTATTGGGGACTTCCAAAAATTACTTTGGCGATCTTGTTGAGGCAGCAGCAAAGTGTGATTATCTACTCAGATGAATTGACTCCATTTTGTGTTGACAAACATAAAAGTACACCTTGTATTAGATATAATCCATTATTTACTTACTACTTAATGCATACTGTGTAAAGGGGAGTGGATATATATATTTTTTACCATGTCTGCAAAAACAAGATACTAAGCAAAAACATTTCAAGTGCAGACACAATAGTTAAAAACAATTTCTAGTAGTATGTAAGATTTTCTATGTTTTAGTTTGTAGCGGGTGTCTCTTTTTCCCAAATAGTGTGTATAATTTCTGTTGTGGTGTTTTATGTGGGTAGTGCACAATTGGTTTGGCTACCATATCGCACACTATATTTATTTTGTTTTTTAAGCTTTAAATAATTCATTAATCACTTTGAATTGTGTTTTGTTATTTCTTCATGTACGTCTAGTTCAAGATTCACACAGATTAAACGTAGTCAACATTTTCAATTATCGAAGGAGATCAGTGAATTGCTGATGTGACTGAAGCTCAGAAGTGTGGGTTTTAGACTCAACCACTTATGATTATCTCACTTTACCAAGTATTCAGATGCATGGTAAATATTTTACCAGAGGCCCCTTGCTATATGGAAAAGAGAACTGGTGTTTGTTAGCACCACTTCTGTAGTGAGCGTATTGCCTTTATTAAACCTTTCATTGTTTCACTGTAGGCGCAGTGCCCTCAAAGGTCTAAAAGAAGAAGAAGAATATGGTCTCATGTTTATCCTATAGAGTGAGGTAGACAAGTTATATGTGACAAACTTACCATAATCTTTGGGAACCACAATGAAATACGAGCAAACTTGTCCAGTGGTATAATTCTGTGGGTAATTTGGGGATAGGACAACACCATCGGAACCAACGTACTGTCCTCCACAGGGGGCTGAGAGAAATATTAGAGAGACACAGATTGGAAAAGTGTGACTTAGATTTACTTTCAACAAAATAGCCCAAAATTCCTTAAACTGAGATCATGATTTTTCAGAACCACACTTGGTACCGACTATATCTTGAATGATGAAAGAGTGAACAAATGTATGCAGAAACAAACCTTAATTATTGTAAGAAAAATTGCAAATGCACACAGGAATCAACAGGGGCACCCTATGTAGGTCCAGGACAACCATATCCACGGCAGATTTTCCGGATTATCAACGGTTATGAAATCAGTCTCATAGATAATCCCTGTAGGGTTGTCTAATATATGAGAACATCCATGAAGCATGGATGCATATCTTAATACATTGAATGCCCCTTCCTTAAAACAGTGTTTGAATTAAGCCACTTTACCATCACTCAATTTAAGAAAATAGATTGAAACAATTTAAATGCCAGGCTGTGAGTGAGAACCACGGAGAGGCTATGAGCAGGGACAATTTGAAACACAGTCACAGACTGAGAATCAGATTTACTTAGAAGTCAAAATAGATTGATGGGTATAAACACAGGTTGAGAAGCGACTGCAGACTGAGAAGCAATGACTGAGGGCCAAATGCTTACTAAGATCAGGTTGGAAGAAAATATAGAATGTGCAGAAAACGAAAGCCTAAGGAAAACCAACAGAGAAGCCAGTGATGACCGATGAGCAAAATCGTTGTGGAATGAGATGTATATACAGACTAACGAGCACATGAAAATAGAAGAGTGAAAGCAGACAAATAAGGAAATCCAGATATGAGAGTGAAAGACAACCAAATAGAAAAACAAAGGTTTGTGTAAAAAATACAGTGAATAGTGACAGAATGAGAAACAAGGCAGATGCACACCCAAAGACAGAGTGAGGACCAAAGGGAAACTCAGGAGAAAAGTAAGATTGTGTAGCAAAACAGCAAGAGTGGTCAAGAGAAACTGATCAGTAACTAAAGGCTGAGAAATAAAGTGGGGCCCAGGATATGACAAATGAATACTTAGGAGTTAGGAGGAAAGACTTGCTGAGGATCAAATACATATTAAGGAGTAAAGATAGTTTTTTAAGGACAGAGTATGGAGCAAATACAGAATGATGAAAAAGGAGACACTGAAGCACAAGAAGAGACTGAGGTGCAAAGAGAGGATGAGAACCAACAATAGATTAGTGAGCAAATAGAAGCTGGGGTAAAAGAGGCACAATGGAGCACAGGAAACCTTGGAAGCAAGGGAATATTGAGGAGTTTTGAGTGCATATCAGACCCTCAGATAGGGAGACTCTGACAAGGAAAGCCAAACTAAGGACAAGGGACAGAGTCTTTGGTTAGAACTATGAATTCAACTCTCACAATAAGAGGCCAATGACTTTACCTATGCAACTTGGTCTAGGTTTGTTCCACAATGGTTTCCCATCCCCACCCATGACACATGTCAGGGTGGAGAAGCCATCAATGTCATAGCCACCATCACAGTAGTAGGTCATGCTGGATCCCAGCTTGAGGTCTGTCCCCACTCTTGTTCCATTCTTCACAGAACCTGGATCGAAGCAGGATTCACGTGGATTCTCTGCCAAAGAAAAGTAAAGCAGAAGTTAGTGACTGGATTTTGGGGTCTTCGTGGAATCATCTTAAGACACTAACTTTTACAGCACAACTAAATCAGTTCAATCAATACAGCCTGGCCTAAGTAATAGGACTATATATTTCTCTAATATAATTAACAAAAGACCGGTCATTGGTTCTCTTATGAGAGTTCTAGCTCTCATAATGTATTCAAGAAAGCAAACTCAAAATTCTGCCAAGAGAAAATCATAATATAAAAAACTGTCAAATGAGCTCCTCAAAACAGTTTCTAGTCTCTTTACTCCTAAAGCAGACCTTATAAAAATAGCTGTTCTAAGGAACAACATTCATATGATTGCGAGCTAGTGATTCCTCCAAATTAGTCGTCTCTAGTAAATCATATTGATCAGCCTCTAGTAAGTGCTAGTCACACTATTTTAACCACCTTTAACATTGTCTAGGTGAATGGGGCCATGCAGGCATGGAACACACTGAACCCCACTTATTGTTTAGCAGACACAGTACCATGAAGGTTGTTTTACAAATTCCTGAAGATATGTCCCCCATGATTCAGGGTATTATCAAGTCATCCATTTGGGAGCGAGTCCATTTTACTGTGACATTTCGTGTGCTCCCTGCTGAGAGGACAGTGGATTCTAGGCCTGCAATAAATATGTAGTTTCCTCAGATGTAGATATAGTTAAACAGTCATGGGTGAGCGCGTGGGAGGTGATGTGAAGGTAGGTAGCAGTTTCAATATAGTATATATGTAAGTGCTGTCAAGAAAAGGTAGAGGAGCAGTCAGGGTTTTTATACAAATATGTATCTATATGTATGTAGGTGTGTGATAATTTTAGCATGATAAACCCAGCCAGTGGAGCACTGTATAAGATTAATAGCAAAGGGGCAGCCTGGTTCTGAGCATAGAAGTGGACTGTTACTCTGTCATGATGTAATGTTCTTTAAAGAGGTGTGTCTTCAGCGGGTGCGGCCCATGCAGTAAGAGTTGTGAGGCGGGGGCGAGCTGGGGGGAGTCCACAGACGGACGGAAACTTCAATACAAAAAGCAAATTTTGTTTCTTTAAATTTACATTTCCCTCGTCGTCCTATGTTGACTCCCCTCCCCATGTGTCCCCCTCCCCCCCGCAACCCCACCGCTCTTACCTGCATGGGCCATGCCTGGTCTTCAGCACGGTTCTAATCTATGTCTTTAGCACACACAAAGAGAGACAGAACAGGTAAAGTGATGCTCTTCAATGAAAACTTGAATTCTGTATCCAAGTGGCTAGAATGACGTAACAGAAGAATATTTTGTTAAATATAAGAGGGATTTGTGGCGCCTGGGAACAACTTTCCAAAGAGCTTTTCCTGTAGTCACTTCTTTAATAGTGACTCAATAATGTCCGATGTGTGAAGAATTTTGAGTTTTTCAGAATTAAATCAAACAAGTTACACACTGGGTGCAGCATAAAAATGGTCAACTAAATTTCAGTGAGAATTTAAAGGGAAAAAAGGCTCAGAAAATACCAGGACGTGTCAATTGGATGCAATAAGCACCACATCCGACACATTATGCCAGATGAGAGAATGCTCGAAATAGGTGCTATATATTGCACCCAATAAATAACAGTCCCTGTGGTATGGTTGTATCACACCTGACACCAGGCCATAGGCAGTAAGGTGTTTTCGCTCCAATCCCAAAGTTGAACTTCAGAAAGAGTTCAGCACTGAGCCCTCACAGACACGAATTCAGCAGTGATAATCTATGGCTATTTCAGTGTCATGGATGACTCTAGAGTGGTCCTTGGTACTGAGGTTGTTTGGAACAGCAGCTTACAGTGAGGCTCAGGGATGAGGGATATATGCCTCCAGTGAAGCAGAGGGGGTATCAGACCTTAGGAACTAGTTTTCATAGCTGGAGTTTCTTGCTGATGCAACAGTAGAATTGGGGAAATAGATTCGTTTTTTTACACTAGTGTGGTTTCACTTTTCAATGTCATGCTTCTCGGGTGTTCCCCTGGTCCATGAGCCTTCAATAATGAGCCATTAAGGGCCAGATGGGAGAAAAGCAAACTGGTGTCTGTCTTCCTCACAGTCACAACCACGTTCTTCCATTGCCCTTGGTGCCCCTGTGGTTACATGGATTTTGTGGTTAGTGGGCGCAGGTCAACACAGAAAGTCTGCATCTTCATTTATCCATTCAATGTAGAGTTTTTCTGGTTCTCTATTGGTGCATCAGCTTTGATCAGTTTTTGCTAAGGAGGAGGACCTGGTGATGCTTTAAAATTGGTTTGAGCGTCCACTGTTTGGTTTTTCTTCTGGGAGACACTCCTGGGGAGGGATCCTTGAAGTGGTGTACATTTGTAGACAATATTCTGCAACATCGGTTTGGTGGAAAAGAGTACTGGCCCTGGACCACAGTGCCACATGGGGGAGGCTGATGGTAGGTACTCTCTACCTCAGCTCAGACAGAATCAGGGACGCACGGCACACCCCAGTTCTCTGGAGCCAATGTTCTGATTAAGGGTGGCAAAGGAAGGTGCCCTCTTGTAGGGAAGAGCTGCATGGCAGAGGGAAACAGCCTTAACCACGCATCTTGAACTAGGTGGGGCTGAACCACGCAGGCGGTAGCACGCATGTCTGAACCACGAACATCCCTTAAGCACGTATATACATGTTTAAGGCATATGAGCGGTCTAGTTGCTGATGCTGCCGGGCGGAAGAGCAGGAAGCAGGAAGAGGAAGAATCGGGACGAGGTGGAGATATAAGCTGGGTTTTGAGAGGGTTGGGGTGGTTTTGTAGGGGTTGTGGGTAGTTTTCAGGGTTGGGAGGGGGTCAAGGTAGTTCATAGGGACGACAGGGGTCGGGTTAGTTTTAGGGCTCAGGGCGGGGACAGAGGTGGGGGTAGATTATTTGGATTGGGGTAGTTTTGCGGATGGGAGGGTCAGGAGTTTTAGGGCTCAGGGCTGGGGACAGGAAAAGGACAGTTTTAAGACTGAGGGGCAGTTGGGATGGGGTGATGGTAGGTGGGGTTAGATTTTAGGAGTAGGGGCTTGTGTTAGGGCTCAGGGAGGGGTCTGGGGTCGGAGTCGTTTTTAGGGGGCTACGTTGTAGGGCTCAGGGCAGGGGACAGGGTAGGGGCAGTTTTCAGGGGGAGGGGGCAGTTGAGAGTTTTCGGGCTCAGGGCAGGGGACGGAGGTGGGGGAAGATTATTTGGGTTTGGGGTAGTTTTGGGGGTGGGAGGCGTGGTAGTTTTCAGGGCTGGGGGGTCGGGAGTTTTAGGGCTCAGGGCAGGGGACAGGAAAGGGACAGATTTAAGGCTGAGGGGACAGTTGGCCTGGGGCGGGATAGGTGGGGTTAGGTTTTGGGGGTGGGGCAATTGAGCTCAGGTACGGGGGAGGTAGGGATTTTAGGTATAGGGTGTTTTTAGGGTTTAGGGCAGAGGGGAAGGAGTTTGATCTATAACACAAATGCCTATTTACCAAACATGTCTTTACCACAAAACTGCGTGGTAAAGGCATGCGTGGTAAAGATGCGGTCGGGGTTTAGACCGCGTGGTTAAGGCATGCGTTATTGAGGCATGCGCTTTTCCATCACACAACCCATGGCACAAGCTCTCCCGTGAAAAGTCTTGTGGCAAGCGTGCATAGATTGATTGTTCATTGTGTACCCACCAGGCAATGACACCAAGCCTGATTTTGATACTAGCAATACTAATCTGGTCCAGTTTGTCAGTCTTTACAGTGGCTCAGCGTTTTTGATTTTTCTTGTTGATCTAGAGTGCTCAAAATGGCTGGTGAGCTAGTCCTCCGTTATCTGGGTGCTTTGCAGTTTGGCAAGCACTTCAGACAGGAGGAACAAGGATGGGAGATAAATGTCATCCTTTTAGATACCAGCTTCAAAAGAGTTCTGGTCACAAGCAAGAAATTATTTATGGGTGGGGTCATTGGGATCAACAGATTTTTACTTTCAGTCCTGGATACACCCTTAAAAACAAGACTAAGACCCTCATTTCGAGTTGGTCATTATATTCTGATATATGCAGTATTTCCTAGTACCAAACATACTAGAATTACAGGTATTGCGATAATAATTACATCATCAAATAAATGTTGGCAGATTAAATCTGCTACTATTTATGAGGGGAAAAAACTCTGTGAATACCAGGATATAAATTGGTGCAGTAAGCACCAAAACCTGTATGCTATTCCCCATTATCGGGGGAAATCTTGTAATTGGTTGGCATGTATTGCACCCGATTAACTACAACTCAGAAGGCATGCATTTTATCAGGTGCGACAAATATCACTCCAATTACCAGCCAACTCGGAATGAGAGCCTAACTGTCGGACTTAGAGGTTGTCAAAAAAAGCGGTGTATGTACTCTGCAACCTATGCACCCTATTTAGAGGGAATAGCCATCCATACACTTTAATTTGGGCATACGGGACATCTGTCACTATGAACCTTCAATCATGAGATCCCGACAAAAGAAATATCTAAATATTCCCCAGATGAGGTTGAGCCCATCTTGCCATTTAGTACAGCAGGATGAGACCCGCTGAAGACACATGGTACTAATAGAGTGGGTGGGAATTGCTCTCTGCACAAAAAGCATGAGGTTGACAATATCATCTATTAACACTTCACACCAGGTCTATAGAGCATAGTTTCGGGATACGTTTGTACTTGGTAGGTTAGCTGGGAGGCTGTAACCACATACCATTCTTGGTCTTATCATTACCCCTAGCTGAATATATATATCTGCCAACCCATGACTGAAAAGCATTAGGAGACACAAGCGCATGTTCTATTAGCATAGAGACAACCTACACATCCTGTGGGCCTACAATGCTACAGAAATGGTGAGAATGTCTTCATGAAGTGTCTACCGGACATTGACTCATGAAAGCATAAACTCTGACACCAGCTTAATGGGAAGTAAAGAACCAGGGACACTATCTAGATTTATAATTATGTATGGAACCAAAAAGGGAGAGGAAAAATATTCTGCATTATTGCCGCAAACTTAAAAGGACTATGGTATCTCTCCAGGGGAGGTTTAAAATTGTGGTGCTATCAATAGCCAACTGATGAGTTGTAGAAAAATATTATCTGCACTACAGTATTGAAGATAACCTGCTCATAAGATACAAGCCTCTACAGCGTGTGAGGGGCCATGTTTTATAAATAGCTGGTCATCATTTCCATATTTTGGTGGTGGGGTGCTCCAGGGGCTTGGGACACCCACTTGACCAATTGCTGACAATAGGGGTGAAGAATATTTTAGGTATAGATATACACTACAAAATGTACCCTTTATAACTCTGGAACCATATGTTGTAAAAAGATAGTTTCAATTTTTTTTCTAAAGCAGTCAGTGCTCTGGGGCAGGCTCGAGACCCTAGTTTGAATGGGGAACCCCCTTGTGTCCCTCTCAGACTGGGCAGGTTGTATTGACCCCAATAAAGTCAGGAGACTTAAGTGGTGGTTCATGCTCAACAGCAGGCACATTAATTTGATGATTTCACACATTCTTCACTAATGGTATATGTAGACGCCCTCAGATTTGATCACAGTGAGAGTACTGATGGCTCCAAGTTTTAGTGAAAGCTCATTTTCCGAGATGCTCTCCACTCAGTGAGCTGAGCCTTGATCATTTACCCCAGGTCATTATTCTCATAGTTTATCATCACTGTTCACATAGATGAAAGGCTGTAGGGTTCCTGCAGTATAGTAAAATAACTATAACATAGAGAAATGCAATAGTTGATCCCATCCTGCGTTCAAGTCAATGTTCCCATACTACAATAGAATAATTTGCCCCAAAGGATATTCATCATTCAATGGGGAAATTAAATTAACTGAGATATTGTTACCCTAGTCTAATGCAGTCCTAGTTTTATTAGTTTAACACTTGTTTTGAGGAGTGGTTGTTACCATAGTTATGGGAGTCCATGTTCCCATTTGCTTTGTGGAGTTATAGCTTTCATTGATTTGTGACTGCACTGCTTCCATTGTTGAAAAGAAATTGCTATTTATTTAGTTTATACAAGTCATGTTTTCACAGTTAATTAAAAAAATCCATTGACGTTTAATGCAGTTGGTTACCACAATTATTGGAATCCTTTTTGTCATGACTTAATGTTGTAATGTTTCCCTTTGTGAAATCAAATCAATGCTCCCATATTTCAATGGAATCATTGGGTTTAGCTCTTAATTGAGCCATTGTTCCTGTGGTTTAATGGAGTTGCTCCTCCCAGGGATTGAAGTAGTCAATGCTCCTATAGATTAAGGTAGTCAATACCTTCATAGATTAATGGACAGTTTGCTACTATAGTTTAATGGAGACAATGTTCTCCTAGTTTAAGACGTAATTATTTCATGGAGTGATTGTTAGCATAGTTATAGTGAGTAATTGTTCGTTTGTTTTATGGACTCATTGTTCCCATCATGTGGACGCACCATTACTTGCACACTTTAATGAAACCGATGTTTCTATAGTTTATTGGAGTGATGTTTTTACAGTTGCCCTAGTTATCACAGTTAATGGAGCTGTTCTCTAACTTTAATGTTGTTATTGTTCTCATGGCCATTTTCTCCATATTTCAAAAAAGTCCCTATTTGCTCTCTGTTAGAAGGTGGTTCTGACACTATGGGTCGTCCGGATTTTTCGCTTTTTGAGCACCTAATTGTTAAGCTTTTACTGTGGGGGAGCCTCATAAGTTGGGACTCACCCACAGTGAACTCACAATGAAAGAGACTGCATGGGGATTTTACTGGTGTCCCCCTGGCTTGACCAGGCCGCTGAGCAGCCCGCGGAGGAAGGGGCACCGGGCTAGTTACATGCAGACACGTGTACATGCATGTGCGGGCTGCGCAGGGGAGATTCCTGGTGTGCGCAGTCCCAGATCAAATACCAAGTGAATGTGGTGGCAGGACTTATGCAGAAATGGGTGTTGACATGGAATAGGCTTTATACAGTGGGAAGAAACATGCCAGGGAAAGTCAGTGTGCTTTACAGTGTGTATTCCATTATTCTCTTATGGGGATAGGGAGCACATGGGCTAGTTTTACTTTCCTAAGGCCTACAAATTCCAGACACGCACTAAAGTCCACTGTAACAGGTGTGAGAAGAAGTATTCTGCAGAGTCCAAAGTCATATTTGTACTGCTTTTGGGTCATCCAGAAATGTCCCATGTCTCTGAGTCAGTCATACCCAGGGCCTGGCTGAGGGCTGACCTCAGCAGGATGGATTGATAAACTTTCTTCCACAAGCTAAGGCCTCCTCTCCATGAAGAGAAGATGGGTGGGGCTACAGGCTCATCCATCAGCAGCTATCACTGGGTGCCAGGTACCAGGCTGCACCAAGGAGGGAAGGCAGCGAGGGGGGAAGGAGCTTTTTAAGAGACCATGTGGCAAGAGACCCTGGACGACGTCATTTTGAACAAACCCAGAGGTAGGTCAGGAAGGAGGGAGCAGGGGCAGTGAACTGATGTGTCGCTGTTTGATAGGACCAACAGAGACTTCCTGCCAGCCCCCTACTCAACTTTTAAAAAGTGCTTGCAAAGGAAGAGAAGCTCTCTCTGGGGTATTTGATACTGCTGGAACAGAAGGTGCTGGAGCCTGGCGCAATGGGCAGTTGGAAGGAGGAACCCCCTGACTGCCTCCAGGGTCCTGAACAGGGGCCTCTGCGCAGGGAGAAGAGAGGTCCAGGAGGAGAGCAGGCGAAAGGCTGGCGCAGGGAGCCAGTGAAAACAGCCCCCTGCTGAAGTTCACCCTCTTGGAGGCAAAGAGGGTAGCTACAAGTCCTCCAGATGTGTAGCACTGGCCATCAGGAGCAAAAGCAGGCCGGAATTATGCAAATCGGCAGCCTGGGGGCTGAGATATGCCCCCCAGAAGATAGGCAACCTTTGATCCCGCCTGGGACTGACGACGAAGCGCATGGGGCTCTGCTGCTGGTCGCAATTATGCCCCCGGGGTGGGTCAGGTCCCAGGGGCTGCCCCAGGAGGAAGCAAAGTCATGGGCGCCGTCATGCCCACCGTGAAATTGCCCAAGAAGGGGGCCAGGAGCCCACCCTGGCCCCCAGTGATGTGGGAGGAGCTGGGGGCAGGGAGCGCCGTCGCACCCCCCCCCCCACCCCCGCAAAGAGGTCTAGAGGAGCTCGGGTCCCCATCCCCGGGCCCGAAGCAAAGTCGGGGAGCACCATCGCGCTCCCCGTGAAGATGCCCCCCAGCGGAGCACCAGGAGCCCACCCTGGCTCCCGCCGACGCTGGATGAGGGGAGTGCCGTCACACCCCCCGAAGATGTTCAGGGCCCAGGATCCAATCCCCGGGCCCCGCGTGCTGGCAGGCGAGTGGGAGAGTGCCGTTGCACTCCCCTGGGAAGCTGGAGGAGCCGGCGAAGATCCGAGCGTCTACCCGCCGGTGCGGGCAGACCAGAAGAGGAAGCCGGCTCCCGCAAAAGCACGCGAGGGTGCTGGCCAAGCGGGGAGACAGCGGGGGCAGCCGGGGTGGGCTCCCTGAGCTGCCCTCCACCGGACAGGCATCTGGGGGTCCCGGGGTAGGACCAGGACCCTGAAAAAGCAAGGAAGTGCAGCGAGGGGCCCGGGTGGGACCGGGCCCCCAAAAGTTGGAAAAGGCGGCCGGGGGTGGGCTCCCCGAGCCGTTACACTCACCTGGGGTTCCGGGTGGGACCGGACCCTCCAACGAGGGATGCCACGGCTTGAGGCCCACATCACGGCTCTCCCCAATGCAGCGGGAGAGCCGCTGTTATAATATTCATAGAAAGGAGCCTGAAGCGCCCCATAATGACTTGCAAGGCATGGGGAAATCATTGTTGTTGGTGCCTACTGGCCCCCATAGGAGGGGGGTCACACTCATTTGTGAAAAAAGGTGCTGGGGGAGCTGCTGGAGAAGCGCAGTCTCCCCCAAGCACAAAGAGAAGTCCCTCCGTAAGTCACGTGGGGACTTGAAAAGAATAACCCCTCAAGGGCTCAGCCAGCTTTTAACACCTTCTGGCTGAAACTTTTGTTCTTCAGCTGAGGGTGTATTGAGAAGTGCATCAAGGAGTGAAGGGTTGAGTTGGGGATGACTGGAGAAGGGCATCCCCTGGAGGTGAAGAGGTGTAATTGCACCAGAAATGCTTTTACTAACGTTATTTCTTTTAGAGGAACTGAAGTTCACGTGTCTAATGTGAAGTACTTGTGGAAGGGGATGTCATAAGCAAACTGGGGTTATGTTGCCAGACATTCCTGCTAGGGTGTCTGACTGTATATGCGTAATCCTGTGATTTCATCTGTAATTGCAATGCATTCTAATGATCCACAAATGTGTTGAGTACTGTCAATCTAAAGTGATGTTTAAACATGTATTCTTGCTTCTGTGCTTAGGTGAAGAACCCAGACTGCTAGCCCTAAAGATGTAGAGGTGTATACTTCATGGTCAGTAGGAAATGCTTAATCAGAGTTATGTGACACCAAGGCAGGGTTACCTATTTTGAATGCTTGTTGAGATAATGGGGTGGGTCGCCACTGGGATGGTGCCAGTGCGCAGGGCCCTCGCTCCAGGTCATGTTCAACTAACTGCATTGGGGGCAAGATGATGTGCATACATGGGAGTGGTGGTATTCGACCCCCCCCCCGTGGGAGGGGTGGAGATGTTATGCAATGTCACAAAGTAATTGCAACAGCTTATGTATAATTGTAAATTGGTGTATAGTATTGAGTAGTGCGTGTGTTTAATAAATGTAGTCTTACTTTTATAAAGCAAAGTACAGACTGGACAATCAATTATTGAGTGTAATTTCTGCGCACCTGCAAATGGCGGTTACTAGCCCACACCACCTCCCTTGAGTAAGCCTCAGACTGCTCTGCAACGCTACCCTCTGAGCGTCAGGCGCTACAATTGGGTGTTTGGTTCCCAGTGAAGGACAAATGGAGTCATGTTATTTGTGCAGGCCTCACAGATGCTGCCTCGTTTTCCAACACTCTCATTGTTTAAAAATACATGCTTCATGGGGTAACAGAGTCAATGTTCCCTTGGTTTAGGGTAGTCGTTGTTTTTATGGTTTGATTGGGGTATTATTTGTAGAACGCAGTGACATCATATTTCCATAGTTGGTTTCAAAGTTGATGCCGTCATCACGTGAACAGAGGAGGCACTACAACAGTTTTACGTTGTCATTCTGGCTTTTACAACTGACTGTAGCCTTTACTCAATAAGTTTAAGGAGACAAAAGTTTCCACAGGTTTTGCAGAGTCGTGTTACCTCAGTTTAATGAACCCTTGTTGTCATAGACGAGGGAGCCTTGTTAACTGAATTTAACTTTGTCAATATTAAATTAACAGCTTCGCAATTTCACTTGATTCTTGTTTCCACAATAAGGGGGATTAAATGTAGTCAGAGTTCCTCGCATGTTTATTGCACCCTTTAAACTGTACATTGTTTATTTTGTTTTATGGAATTCTTGTTTTCACACAGTTTCTGTTCTATGGTTTATGTACAAAAAATAACCCCTGTGAGCGTTTTCTAATTAAATGAAACCACTGCTTTCCTGATTAACTTGAGTCAATATCTCCAAGGGGAATTCGTGTGTCTCTGTATCCTTCAGTCATTGAACAATGTAAATACCTGACAGGACCACTGGCGGGACTCCATCCAGAAGCACCAAGCAGTCAGATTTCCAAGCCTTTCCATGGCTCCAGATGGAGGGTTTCACCGTTTCCCTGGCATGACTGGACCAAGGTGCACACAGACCCATGCTCTGTGAAGACTTTAAGCATGGGCCGGCCATCTGCTGAGATTGGGATTAACACTGAGGGGAATTTAAATTGTTGAAAAATGGAACCAACAGAATTCTAAACTACAACTGGTACTTAGGTGCTACTTATTCTGCCAGATAACTGCTCACAGACCTTGTTAGGACAGACTGAGCTTTCCATAGCATCAAAGGAGGTCCTAGTCAGTTATTTCGCCACTGATGTTTGAAAGCACCGTGCCGCTTCTTCCTACAATGGCCCTTTGCTTTCAGTGCACATAGATGCATTATGCTACAACCACTGGAACAGGGTGGAGGTTTACAAATCTCCTGTGCGGATTATTTAAACCTGCTTAGCGGCTTGGAGTGATGTTTCCTTCCTTATTACAATGTCAATGCCCATTGTTGTTGGCTTTTGTTGTGCATGCCCTGTGTTTAAGAGGATCAAGCAGCTTATGTTAAATGGAGGAGGGCTTTCGGCCACAGCAAAGCATGCACCTGACAACTCTATGTGAGCCATGTGAACACGGACTTCAGCCGGGGAGCACCATCCCTAGCCCTCCTTGCAGGAGATTAAGACACAGCAACAATCTGAGACCGACTGGCAGGTCCCAAGTGATGCAAGACCAAGATTCTAGATTAGAAAAGGGTCAGAGTTTTCCAGAGGAAAGGGAGAGATACAGACAATCCCATATCAACTGAAGGAATGGAATGGGATGTAGGGGGGACAGACTACAAGGCCAAAGAGACAATCAAGCTGGCAAGAAAATTATTTATAAGTGGGGTCATTGGAATCTACTGATTGAACTAAAAAAATGTTACGTATTATCCCAGAATGCTCCATTCTAAGAGAACGGAAAAGACTATAGAATGGCATAAAAGCTTATTTTGTAGCACCTTCTTAGACTTCTTGGACTCTGTATGGCTATGTGGCCAAGTAAGTAAAAAATAATCACTACCTATATGCCAAGAGCTTAGATTTGCTAACTAAGAAATTATTGTAATACCCTCATTAATGTGGCTACCATTTGAAAATGGTCCTTCGACAAATGGCTGCGTTCATGCACAATATTCTCCTGGCCTCCTTGAGATTACAGGACATTAAGACATGCAAATTAAATGTTCATTAATTCATCTAATTTACATATCTCACATCCACCTCTGCACTTCTGTATAATTTCTTACCTGGTCTACATTTTGCAACCCATGAGTCACTCACCTTGAAAATATATTCACTCACTGGACTATTATTGCGTTTCTTAAAATGAAAGTTAAGTTAAGCAAAGCAATACATTTAGGACCTAATTTATAAGGCTATTGCGCCAGCAGTGCGTCACTTTTTCTGACACACCAGCGGTGCATTTTGCCTGCCCATATTTACAAGGCTGCATAAAGTCACCCTGCGTGACTTTTATAGGCCCTGTAAATATGGGCTCCTTTCACGCATTACTCTGCAAGAAATGGGCGTTCCGCGGGTGTTGCTGTGGGTTTTCCCACGCAACATCCATGGAACATGACAAATTCCCGGATTTACAAAGTTTTGTAAAGTTGGGAATGCTTCAGAATCCTACGCCTCACCAGTGGAGGCATTAGAGTGCCACAGCGAGAAGAAATACCTTTATTTCTCCATTTGTTTCCTCTATCTATGCGTGCTGCATTCTGCAGAACGCATTGAACGAGGAAAATGCCATCAATTATTGTTTTTGTGTAGGATGGTGTCCCTTCCCGCACAACGCAATGCAGGCACCCTTGCAACATGACGCAAGGGTGCGTACACTGGCGCAAGGCAGCCAATTGTGCGCAGCACAGGGGAAAGCACACAAATGCGTCATATTGTTGTTAATATGACTCATCCCTGTGCTTTTAAAATGACGCCACGCAGCACAGTAAAATGGCTTGCGGCCGTGCTGCATCTTTTTTGGTAAATCAGGCCCTTAGTTTTGACGTTGTTTTTTACCATATGTAATCTGGGAGGCAAGGGTCAAGTTTTTACCTACCAAAATACCTGCTATTGACCTAGAATGGTTTTTATGCATACTTCAGTTGAGTTTCCGGCAAGGCGGAGACAGAGGTTCTTAGGAATATGGGAACCTGCAAACCTGGTTCAAAGGTTTGAACACAGAGACCTTGTCCAGCAGCTGAAAAGAGAAGCACTAGGGCAGCAGCCACTCACAAGTTCAAGCTTAGGATCTTCTTCCAAAAACAGCTTTCTTACTTGAGTTTACTACAAAATGTCCACCTTGATCTATTGTTTATTTCTGAATTGTGACCATGGATATTAAAATTCAGTTCTACATTAACCCTCCAGGTGTTACATTCATCCATCCTACACTTACTGTACAACTACTTTCGCACCCTTCCCTGGGCCTACATTACCGGTGTACTCGATGATGAAGCCGGCGTTGCTGACAGACGCATCACTACGAAAAGCGAGAAAGAGACTGTTGGTGCTGCTCTCGATCCGCTCCGGCAGCTGAGAGCCATAGAAACTCCCAATCAGGGGGCTTAGTGAGTTCGACCCGTCATAGATGTGCAGGAAGTCGTAGCCAGGCTCCAAATTAAAGCTAAAAAGAAAAAGAAAAGGTACATTTTAGAGTGATGGTACAATGCTATGGAGATAGAGAGAATGCCATACACAGTGCAGAATTACCTCTTGTTAGACCTGTCAGCCCTTTGGGTGGTCCCTCCTCATCATTATTTATTTTGTCCCACTTTTGCCTCAAACCCTGTTTGAATTTTTCCTTTTTGGGAACCACCAGACTTTTTAGTGTTGCTGCAGATTCAGGGAGCCATTTTAGCTACCCCTGGAACTTCTGTCTGAGGGCCTGGAGCACAAAATGGTGGCCACCTGTGACATCACCAGCATCCACTGGAACCTACTAGCACCTTCCAGAACATTCCAGAACCCTGTGACAGTTGGAGGCGGTTTAGAATGTTGGGAAGCTAAGACAGAGAGTTGGCAGTTGGAGCTGGCAGTTGGCACCTGACTGGTGAAGAGAGAGCAGCAGAAACCTGAAGGAGGAAGGAGTGAGGCAGCAGGGGTGGAAACTTGTGCCTGGAGTGGGGTCCATAAACCCACCCTTGATACTAGTCCCTACTGACTGAGCCCAGCCTGGAGCCCTGTGTGGGAAGAAGCAAGAAAAACCATCTTAAGGACCTGGACAGCAGGAACAGGCCTTAGAAACCAAGAACAGCAAGATCCTGACCTGGATACTGGTTTCCCTGGAGCCGGACGTCGAGTAGCCTGGAGACCTGGAGCCCGAGGTGGAGAAGCGGCGCTGACTGGAAAAGCAGACGTCGTACCCGGAGCCGCCAGAGATCGTGAGAGGGCGCCGACGGAGGTCGTGAGGAGTCCCAGAGGTCGAGGAGGAAGTCACCCAAGGTCGAGGGAGCGGCGTCGTCGGGGGAGTGAAGTCCGCCCTCCGGAGTCGCCGGAGACCGAGGTGAAGTGTACCGGAGGTCGGGAGTGGAGATCGCACTCCGGAGTCGCCGGAACCTGAGAGAATCGTGCCGGAGGTCGGGAGTGGAGGTCGCACTCCGGAGTCGCCGGAAACCTGAGGAGAGGAGCACCGGAGGTCGGGAGTGAGGATCGCACTCCGGAGTCGCCGGAAGTCGACATCGAGCCAAGGCCGGCCGACGTCATCGAAGCTGAGGTCGCCATCGGACCGGAGCCGCCCGAAGTCGACATCGAGTCAAGACTGCCCGACGCCATCGAATCGGAGGTCGAGATCGAGCCGAGGCCGCCGACATCGAACCGGAACCGCCTACCGGCGTCGTCAAGAACTGACATTGTGCCGAGGCCGCCGACATCGAACCGGAACCGCCTCACGGCGTCGACACGACTCCAGCGGCGTCGGAACTTCAGAAAAAGGGCAGTAAGTGGAATAGAGGGCGCCAAAGGCCCTGTGGAATCCTAAGAGACTACTCTAGGGGTTAGAGAGGTGCTGGAACCAGCTGGACTGTGCCAGGGGTGAGCTGAGACTAATTTAGAGGGGTTGGGTAGAGTGGGAGAGCCAGGTCTCTGGTATTCCCCCCTTGATCTACCTCAGTTTAGGCCTCAGCCTTGTCCAAGCCAGGGAGTAGACACCCTCAAGCCTTCCACATCCCCACAAGCTGTGCCTGGGCCAAATTAGCCCATAGTAATGTCAAATGTGATCTGATTCTATGAGTGTCACTGTCAGCTTTTAATTATTTATTGGGGGCACTGTATTTATTGTATTTAACCTATTTATTGCTTCACTGTATTTATTGGTCCACAGTATTTATTGATGCACAATATTTATTGGTTTGCAGTATTTATTGCCTCAGAATATTTAATTGCCTGTATGTATTGCACTTATATTTATGCCTTTATTATTTATGATCACCCCTATTTATTGAATCATTAAGCCAGTATTTATTTGACCTGCACTATTTAAAAAGATTGTATATTGTGATTGTGTATTATTTATCTAATCAGCAACTAAGAGAAAAAGAAGATAAAGAAAGATATTTTCATAATTTTTACGGTGTAGAGTCGTTTTTGGAATGGATGCACGCATGGTTATTGTATGGGTATGTCGTATGCTTAGCACGGTGCCTGATTCCTGACCACTCGAGCCAAGCTACCACTGTATGTCCTGGAAAGACCCCGTTACCACCAACCTCTTCAGGCGTGGGAGTGGAGTAAATTTCCAACATTAATTGGTGTTCAGTGGTGGGATAGAGCTGTGCCTACGTATACTCAACAATAACTGTGGGTAGTCCATAGGCCTACACCGGGAGTTTTCTCAAAGCGGCCTTCCTAATTGTGGGTTTTTTGTTTTTTCCAAATTTACTCTGGTGGTGGGAGGAGGTATTATTAAAGGTACCCCCCTGCATTGTTACTGCAAATAACTGTCCTCTGACCTGAGTGGGCAAGATGGAGTTTGTACTGGAGAATTTAGAAACGTACACTGTGGCCCAACTCAGGGAGTTTTGTCAGCGGGAGGGGGTGTATTGTCCCCCAGGAGCAAAGAAGGGTGCACTCCAAACCAGCTTAAGGGCTTGGGGGGAGGCACGCCGAGAAAGCAAGGCTGAGGAGGAGGACAGGGATAGAGAGCCCGACAGTGAGGGAGCTGGTTTGTACCAACCTGAGGTGGGGAACCTGTCAGCGGGGCCCAGGACACTTTCCAGGAAGGGCAGCAGTGCCTCTAGCGGTGGCTTGTCTGAAGTGGAGTTAACAGACCGGAGGGAGAAAAGGCAGCTCACATGGGACTTAGCAAGGCTGGAGAAAGAGAAGGAGGAACAGAGGATGGCTCATGAGCTAAGGCTGAAAGAGATAGATCTTCAGATCCTGAGAATCGGGGCACACCCTGTACCTAACGGTGGCAGCGAAGAACGAGAGTACACCAGGGAACCCAAACCCTACCTGCCAAAGGACATAGTAGCTAGCTATGGAGTGGGTGACGATATCGCCAAGTGGCTAGCGGCCTATGAGGTCTCGTTAAGGGCCCATGGGGTTCCAGAGAAGTACTGGGGAGGGGGATTGTACAAGTACATGCCTCCAGCTGGTAGGGATGCTTTATTGGCCCTCGAAGAGGATGAGCAGACCTACTACCCCACCATGAAACTGGCGCTCATAAGGAAGTTTGGACTAACACCCGAAAAGTACAGACAGAAGTTCAGGGGTAGTCACAAACTGGGCACACAGAATTGGGTGGACTTCCTGGACTATGCAAAGAAGGCACTAGAGGGTTGGATTCAGGGCAGTGAAGTGAAGAACTACGAGGGGTTGTTTGATCTAGTACTGAAGGAACACCTGCTCGAGAAATGTTTCCCTGAACTGCGTCAACACCTGGTGGATAGCAAGCTGACCAGTCCCCGGAAGCTTGCTGAGGAGGCGGACATTTGGGCTAGTACCCGGGTGTCCACAAGGGGGACTGGAGAGGATACTCAAAAGGCCGGACAGGGCACCCCCCAGAAGAAAGAGGGAGGGGAAAAGAAAAAGGAGTTCTCCAAAGGCCCCCAAAATAACTTCTAAGGGAAGGGAACAGGATTCACCCCTAGGGCTAACCCACCCAGAAACCCTAATCCTGGCCAGAGTCAGCAGCCAAGGGTTGTCCATTGCTACGAGTGCGGTGGCGTTGGACACTATAAAGGAGATCCGAAGTGCCTGAAACGACCACCCCCTCCCACTGGAGGAAAGACCCCCGGAGTAGCTAGTGCAGTGCTCGGGGAGGAGATGCCCTTAACTAAGGGAAGGGAGTGGGCGGGTGTCACTTTAGTGTCCCTGGGAGAACGGGAGATGGTTCCTAAGATCCAGGTGCCCGCAAATACTGTAAAGTATGGGCAGTGGGTCACCATCAACGGCCAAAGAGGGGAGGCTCTGAGAGACACAGGAGCCAGTATGACTATGGTACGTAGCCAACTGGTGTCTCCAGAGCAGGTAATTCCCGATGTACTCCACCCAGCCGCGATGGCTGACGGCAGAACAGGCCACTATCCAGTGGCCGAGGTTCCCTTTGAATGAAGGGGGGTTGCAGGTTCACTTCGAGTTGCCGTAAGCCCTGCCGTGCCAGTCGATTGTCTGCTGGGGAATGACATGGAGCACAACGCTTGGAAGGAGGTGGAATACCGGACTCACACTGAGATGCTGGGTACACCTGATTGGGCCTGTGTGAGCACAAGGTCCGCGACTACCCGGAGAGGGAGTTCGTTTCGGCTGGAGCCTGGAACAAAGGCCCAGCCAGCTGCCAGTCAAGGGAAGAACCGAGGACAGGAGGAGCCTGCCTCGGCGTCCACACCCCGTAGGACGGATAGGCCACCGGAGGTGGTGGACCAGGAGTCTGCGGTGGGGGACGTTACCAACCTGGAGGACCTACCCATCCCGGCCGAGTGGCACGTGGAGGGAGGCCCGTCCAGGGAGGAATTCTGCCAGGGCCAGGGCCAGAGAGTGCCCTACCCTTGAGGGGCTGAGGCGACAGGCCGAAGCCCAGGCAGCAGGGAACGTTGAAGGGAACTACAGTGTTTACTGGGAGGATGGCCTCCTCTACAGTGAACCCAAGGCACCCCTACACGGATCATCACGAGCCTTGGTAGTCCCTCAACGTTATCGAGCCTTCCTTCTGGAGTTGGCTCACGAGATACCATTGGCAGGACACCTGGGGCAAGACAAGACCTTCGCCCGTCTTGTCCCACACTTTTATTGGCCTCAGATGAAAGTGTCGTCCGATACCTACTGCCGGAAATGTGTGTCTTGCCAAGCCAGTGGGAAAACAGGGGTGAAGCTGAAAGCTCCCCTGGAACCACTTCCTGTTGTTAGCACCCCCTTTGAAAGGGTGGGCATCGACATTGTGGGTCCGTTAGATCCACCAACGACAGCTGGTCACAGGTTTATCCTGGTTCTGGTGGATCATGCCACACGGTACCCAGAGGCAATACCTCTGAGGACCATAACAGCACCTGTTGTGGCTAGGGCCCTGATGGGAATCTTTACCCGAGTGGGTTTTCCCAAGGAAGTTGTGTCCGACAGGGGGACCAACTTCATGTCAGCGTACATGCGGGCGATGTGGAAGGAGTGTGGAGTGACCTACCGGTTCACAACTCCTTACCACCCCCAGACCAATGGTCTGGTGGAGAGGTTTAACAAAACCTTGAAGGGCATGATCAGAAGTCTGCCTGAAAGCCTGCGGAGGAAATGGGACGTCCTCCTACCCTGTTTATTGTTCTCTTACAGGGAAGTGCCACAGAAGGGAGTGGGCTTCAGCCCCTTCGAGCTTCTGTATGGGCACCCTGTACGTGGACCTCTCAACCTGGTGAGAGACGGATGGGAAAGAACTCCCAGAAAGCTTCCCCAGGACGTGGTGAGCTACATGCTGGCCTTCCGGAGCCAAATGGCTAAGTTGTGGAAGCAAGCTTCTGACAACTTGGAAGCCAGCCAAGCAGTGATGAAGGCGTGGTATGACCACAATGCTCACCCGGTGGAGTTGGAGCCTGGCCAGAAGGTGTGGGTGATCGAACCAGGAGAGCTTAGTGCCCTCCAGGATCGCTGGTCAGGACCCTTTGAGGTGTTGGAGAAGAAGGGTAAGGCTACCTACTTGGTGGACCTGAAGACCCCTCGTCAGCCCCTGCGGGTGCTGCACGCCAACCGCCTCAAACCCCACCACGAGAGGCCCGAAGTCATCTTGATGATGGTGACTGACGGAGGAGAGGACGTGGAAAGCGAGCCTCTCCCTGATTTGTTTGCGTCTCAAGAAAAGGATGGGTCGGTGGAGGGAGTGATTCTCTCCCCATCTCTAACTCCTGAACAGCAGGAGGACTGTCGCCAGGTCCTGGGACAGTACTCTGCGTTGTTCTCCCTTGTCCCGGGTAGGACTCACCTGTGCGTCCATGACGTGGACACAGGAGACAGCCCACCTGTGAAGTCCAAGATCTACCGGATGTCAGACAAGGTGAAGGCCAGCATTCATAGTGAAGTCACTAAGATGCTGGAGCTAGGAGTGATCGAACCTTCTAGCAGCCCCTGGTCCAGTCCGGTGGTGTTAGTACCAAAAGCTGCACCACCGGGTGCCCAACCAGAACTGAGGTTCTGTGTGGACTACCGGGGACTGAATTCAGTGACCAAAACTGATGCTCATCCGATCCCTAGGGCGGATGAATTGATTGACCGGCTGGGAGCTGCCCAATATCTAAGTACCTTTGACCTTACTTCTGGGTACTGGCAGATCTCTTTGACTGATGGAGCAAGGGAAAGGTCAGCCTTCTCCACGCCCAATGGCCACTACCAGTTCTGTGTGATGCCCTTTGGGCTCAAGAACGCACCTGCCACGTTTCAGCGCCTGGTAAACCAGATCCTCACCGGAATGGAGAGTTTTTCTGCTGCTTATCTGGATGACATAGCCGTCTTCAGTAACAGCTGGGAGGATCACTTGCGTCACCTGCAAGCTGTTCTCCAGGCCCTGAGACAAGCTGGATTGACGATCAAGGCCAGCAAGTGCCAGATCGGGCAGGGGTCGGTAGTGTACCTTGGACACTTGGTGGGTAGGGGAGCGGTGCAACCCCTCCAGGCGAAGATCGAGGCCATCATGGCCTGGGAACCCCCCAAGACACAGACTGAGGTCCGAGCTTTTCTGGGCCTCACGGGATATTACCGCCGCTTCGTGAAGGGGTACGGTACCATCGTAGCCCCCCTCACGGAGCTCACGTCCAAGAAACAACCTCGACGGGTAGTCTGGATGGAGGCTTGTCAGCAGGCCTTTGTGAGATTGAAGAAAGCCATGTGCGAGGCCCCGGTCTTAAGGGCCCCAGACTTTTCCAAGGAGTTCATTGTCCAGACAGATGCATCAGAACATGGCATTGGGGCAGTGTTATCGCAACTCAACGAAGAGGGTCTGGATCAACCCGTGGTCTTCCTATCCCGGAGACTACTTCCCAGGGAACAGAAGTGGAGTGCAATAGAGCGTGAAGCCTTTGCAGTGGTATGGGCTCTGAAGAAGTTGCGGCCATACTTGTTTGGCTCGCACTTCCTAGTTCAGACCGACCACCGACCCCTTCGTTGGCTGATGCAGATTAAGGGGGAGAATCCCAAGTTGTTGAGGTGGTCTATTTCCCTACAGGGAATGGACTTTCAGGTGGAACATCGGCCTGGAGTGGACCACGCCAATGCAGACGGTCTCTAAAGGTATTTCCGCCTTAGTGATGAGAACTCCCAAGGGGTTGGGTAGCTCTCCCCACTTTCAGCTGGGGGGGACGCGTGTTAGACCTGTCAGCCCTTTGGGTGGTCCCTCCTCATCATTATTTATTTTGTCCCACTTTTGCCTCAAACCCTGTTTGAATTTTTCCTTTTTGGGAACCACCAGACTTTTTAGTGTTGCTGCAGATTCAGGGAGCCATTTTAGCTACCCCTGGAACTTCTGTCTGAGGGCCTGGAGCACAAAATGGTGGCCACCTGTGACATCACCAGCATCCACTGGAACCTACTAGCACCTTCCAGAACATTCCAGAACCCTGTGACAGTTGGAGGCGGTTTAGAATGTTGGGAAGCTAAGACAGAGAGTTGACAGTTGGAGCTGGCAGTTGGCACCTGACTGGTGAAGAGAGAGCAGCAGAAACCTGAAGGAGGAAGGAGTGAGGCAGCAGGGGTGGAAACTTGTGCCTGGAGTGGGGTCCATAAACCCACCCTTGATACTAGTCCCTACTGACTGAGCCCAGCCTGGAGCCCTGTGTGGGAAGAAGCAAGAAAAACCATCTTAAGGACCTGGACAGCAGGAACAGGCCTTAGAAACCAAGAACAGCAAGATCCTGACCTGGATACTGGTTTCCCTGGAGCCGGACGTCGAGTAGCCTGGAGACCTAGAGCCCGAGGTGGAGAAGCGGCGCTGACTGGAAAAGCAGACGTCGTACCCGGAGCCGCCAGAGATCGTGAGAGGGCGCCGACGGAGGTCGTGAGGAGTCCCAGAGGTCGAGGAGGAAGTCACCCAAGGTCGAGGGAGCGGCGTCGTCGGGGGAGTGAAGTCCGCCCTCCGGAGTCGCCGGAGACCGAGGTGAAGTGTACCGGAGGTCGGGAGTGGAGATCGCACTCCGGAGTCGCCGGAACCTGAGAGAATCGTGCCAGAGGTCGGGAGTGGAGGTCGCACTCCGGAGTCGCTGGAAACCTGAGGAGAGGAGCACCGGAGGTCGGGAGTGAGGATCGCACTCCGGAGTCGCCGGAAGTCGACATCGAGCCAAGGCCGGCCGACGTCATCGAAGCTGAGGTCGCCATCGGACCGGAGCCGCCCGAAGTCGACATCGAGTCAAGACTGCCCGACGCCATCGAATCGGAGGTCGAGATCGAGCCGAGGCCGCCGACATCGAACCGGAACCGCCTACCGGCGTCGTCAAGAACTGACATTGTGCCGAGGCCGCCGACATCGAACCGGAACCGCCTCACGGCGTCGACACGACTCCAGCGGCGTCGGAACTTCAGAGAAAGGGCAGTAAGTGGAATAGAGGGCGCCAAAGGCCCTGTGGAATCCTAAGAGACTACTCTAGGGGTTAGAGAGGTGCTGGAACCAGCTGGACTGTGCCAGGGGTGAGCTGAGACTAATTTAGAGGGGTTGGGTAGAGTGGGAGAGCCAGGTCTCTGGTATTCCCCCCTTGATCTACCTCAGTTTAGGCCTCAGCCTTGTCCAAGCCAGGGAGTAGACACCCTCAAGCCTTCCACATCCCCACAAGCTGTGCCTGGGCCAAATTAGGCCATAGTAATCTCAAATGTGATCTGATTCTATGAGTGTCACTGTCAGCTTTTAATTATTTATTGGGGGCACTGTATTTATTGTATTTAACCTATTTATTGCTTCACTGTATTTATTGGTCCACAGTATTTATTGATGCACATATTTATTGGTTTGCAGTATTTATTGCCTCAGAATATTTAATTGCCTGTATGTATTGCACTTATATTTATGCCTTTATTATTTATGATCACCCCTATTTATTGAATCATTAAGCCAGTATTTATTTGACCTGCACTATTTAAAAAGTTTGTATATTGTGATTGTGTATTATTTATCTAATCAGCAACTAAGAGAAAAAGAAGATAAAGAAAGATATTTTCATAATTTTTACGGTGTAGAGTCGTTTTTGGAACGGATGCACGCATGGTTATTGTATGGGTATGTCGTATGCTTAGCACGGTGCCTGATTCCTGACCACTCGAGCCAAGCTACCACTGTATGTCCTGGAAAGACCCCGTTACCACCAACCTCTTCAGGCGTGGGAGTGGAGTAAATTTCTAACACCTCTAAATTCAGAAAAATATATTCATGCATCTCCATATTTTAGTTTTTTTAATATAAAGATTAAATGGGAAGAAGACCCACCTATTAACATACTCACTGGTTATGAGTAAAAGAAATGGTTGCTTATTGATGCATGTATTACCGAAAGAATTCTGACTGTTGTGGTTGCGATACTGGATGACAAACGGAATACTGCGACTGGTGCAGTACATTAGCTTGGGTGACCACACCGTACTTGAGTACAGATGGTTAGATCTGAAAAGGGAAATTGTGGTCATGTCTAAACTGCACCTGGAGATTATATCTCGGTGGATTGCATCTCAAGTGGAACCTCTATATTGGTGTTTGGCCTGCAGATGTGCAAGTGACTTGTGTAAACTGGTGTGAGCTGTACTTGCACGAGGACTGGTAAAGTGTTTTGTAGGCTGAAAGAGGATTATTACTTTTATGAAGAACACCTGGAGGAACTTGCTGTGCTCCTGTGCTCCTGTGTGGAAACCAGCTGAAGAGGAAACCTATGTGATATCTAGTTACATCTGGAGAAGGTACATTTGTGGTCTTTTTTTGGGATACTACTGGAGATTAAATGTTTATACCCCCTACCTACAGAATTACTACTGAGTGAAATTAACAAAGCCTTAAGAACATATCTTCCTCCTCTGCCAATGGAGTAGACGTTCCATATTGTTGATGCCAACATCTACGTCTACACCCTTTTAAGCATGTAAAAATGTTATTTCTAAAAAGAAAGTCAGCTGATCGTCTGACCAGATTGCCATCATTTGTGTTTTCATGTCTTGAGACTGTTGTTAAAATAGGTTTGACATTCATGTAGCTTCATTGAGCACTGCTCTAGCAGTTATTGCATTTCACGGAACTTATGACCTGCTTGCAAATCTGAACAGGATTGTCAGTTGGAACTGGCAAGAGGTAGGGGTTGGGAATCAAGCCCAGGAAAAAGGTCCGATCCAGCAGATACAGTCTGGGACATGAGAGTCACTGTTGGAGAAGGAGAAAATGTGGCAAGAAAACAAAGCAGAAACAATGAGACAGGGCAGGTACCTGGACGCCCAGTGGGTATGTACTGTAAGGGCAAACCCAAGCTAGGGTTGCATGAGGTTTTTGAGAAGACACAGTATGCTAGAAACTTTTGAAAGAAGCAGATCAGGGATAATCTGGGATTTTGTCAATTGAATTAAATACATGTGAAGAACATTCAAAGGTAGAAAGAGCCAACCTACCTGTGACTGGAGGCAATGATGATGTCCAAACATTTTAAGTTGGCCATGTTTATTGAAAGAGATAATGGAGTAAGATTGAAGTAGCAGGGGAAACAGCCTTTACAACAAGGTTTTAACCACGTTGAGCCTTAACCACGCATTTTTTAGCACACATGTTTCTACCATGTATATGTTTTTACAACGCATGCCTTTACCAGGCATTTAAGGTAAATTAGGGGGCGTGGGAGTCTCCCCTCACAAATACTTTGCAGATATATATAAATGACAACAATGTGTGGTAATGGCATATGTTGTAAAGAAATGCGGGGTAAAAAATGCATGCTTAGGACATGCAATGTTTTTTCCTGCGTTGGTCAGTCGCACAACCAAGTATGTAATGATAGCAATTTATGCAATTTTGGCTAACGAGGCTATGCAAAGCTTTATTTCAAATATAGAAACTTAAATCAGTGTTTAAGTTGATTTAGTAGAGAGTTTAGATTCTATCTAAATCTGTCTTTCAGGTGACCTCATGATGTCCTTTTAGCATGTATTGCAGTAACATATATTATATTATATATTCTATATAGCAACACCCACATTACTTGGAGGACAGAGCGGTCAATTCCATAAACCAGGGGTGTATTAAGGTATCTGTAAAGTAGGCACATATTGAGGTCACCCACCAGCCAAGGGCCACGCTGCTAAATTGATCTAGACAATCATAATACTCTCATCTGTGTCTTTTGTTGCCTCAAGCTCTTCCTCTCTCTGCCAACCTTCACCTCCGCTTCCATCTCTGTCTCTCTTTTTCCTTTTTCTACCCAATGACTCTCTACTTTTCTACCTACCCCACTTTCTCTGTCTTAAGTATCTTTTACTCTAGTGTCTCTAGAGTCTATTTCCCTACTATGCTCGCACTGCTTTACCTCTCTCTATATCTCTTCAGCTCTCTTACTTATGCTTACTTCCCTCTGTCTAGCTTGTCTGTCTCTTTCTGTACCTCTCCCCTGTCTATTACATTTCTCTACTTTATGGCTACCTCTCAATTTTGCTGCATAATATCTCTTTCTGCCTCACCAACTTCTAAATTGCATCCTTTGTTCTACTTTACTGTTCTATCTAATCCTTTCTCTCACTTTCTCGATCTCACCTCTCTACCACCGTTACCTATTTTTCTCTGCCTCATCCATCCTTCTGTCTCATGTCTCTCCTTACTTGATATCACCTCTGTACCTAAGCTGTATCTCTGTGCCTCTAGTCTGTCTATCTCACTTCTGTTTATCCCTCCTTTCTTTCAATACACTTCACTACTCCAACTCTCTCTACTTGACTCTCATAAAGTCATTTCTCACTCTACCACTCTCTCTGCTTACGTCTAATACTCTACGTTGCCTCTCTATTTACAGTTCTGCACCCCCTACTCTACAGCCTACTGCTCTGTTATAATTTTGCACACACCTACTCAAAAACATTAGGCAAAATCTAGTGTACAATAAACAGTAAATCCCAAGCTTAAGGCATTGTCAAGGGCCTTAGTAATATCAGCTACATAGGAATGAAGAGTAATTCATCAATTCAGAATTCATGCAAAAGAACTTAAAAATAAGGATCTAGAATTTGGCAAAAATTCAGAACTGAACATATACTGGGCATAAGATTCTACTACAATTGTACGCTGCTTTGCAATTAAGATTAAGAGAAGAGCTTTGCTAGCATTACTTACGTATTGAAGACCAGGGCAATGACGTAGTCAGGTGACACCTTCAGCCTCCAGTCACATTCCTTCCCAGGTGGATAAGGCTCTGGATACTGGGGAGAGAGAATGACTCCTGAGGGTCCGGTCAGATTCCCTCCACAGGGGGCTAAAGAAGAAGGATAAGAATGAGGTATATAGTGTACTACATGCTCTGCGTTGTCTTATTTTCTCATTCGTTTACTCATTCATTCTCATCCACTAGTTTATTCACTCGCTGAGTCACACTCACTCGTCCCAAAAATGTGGCAGCAACAGCAGAGAAAGTTAAGACAATGGGACAAGATGAGATGTCTTTAATCTCCTGACACTCGCATGGCAAGCCCTATTTTTTAATCCATAACCAACATTTAAGCGTCTCGCCCTAGAGAGAGGCCCAGCTGAAGAGCTGATGGAGTTGGTCAATTACATAGATTATAAGGCTCTAGAGATCTTTGGGTACATCTTTGAGTCACAGTTCCAAATACCAGCAGCGCCAAGTCTACACAAACACACACATATACATACACACACACACATATACACACATTAACACACACAAACGCCCCACTCCCCCAAAACAAACAAACCAACACACTACTGGGTCCAGTGTGTAAACAAGTTGAGCATCTGACTATCGATTCAATTGCTTTATTTGGCAAAAGGTCCATTAAGCAGGATGTGTTTCGACCTTATTGTGGGTCTTAATTATATGCACATCAGGAGCGGGCAGATACAATGCTTTGGAATGCTAAATTCATAAACAGTGAGGAAGGACTCCACATGGACTCTTCAGAAATTATAGTTCAAGGACCACAATGTCCATAATGCAATGCAGCTGGTCATGCACACCCACTATGTCCTTCCCCATTACTCCTTTCAAAGAAAATACACATAATCTTCCAGCCTCGAAGAAATCAAAATTCATATATGCACCTACACATTATAACCATAACATAATATACCATGAATGATGGTATGTACGGTTCTGATCAAAGAAATAGAATATATGTTTAGTGGGCAGTAAGTACCGTTATTTGCCCAATATACAATGATTCTGTGGCTACAGGAGCCTGTTTCCTGTCTCTTTCGGTTTCTGGGAGCATCTCTCTAGGTGGCGTCAAGTAAACAAGAAAGACAGTACCTGTGGGCAGGAATTAAGGTCACTTTGCCCTTGAATCATGGCTCCTCTGATGATCTTTTTGGAGCAGGGACTATGACATTGTGGAACGCTGTTGTGATGTACAAGGAATGGGTATACCGCCATAATGTCGACTATAGAATACCGTTGGTCCAAAATATTGGGAAAGCAAGCTTGTACAGGTAAGCATTGTTCATTATACTGAACTCCGCGTAGATATACCTTGATGATATATATATTTTGGCCTCATTGGCATATTCTTCAAGGAGGATTAATGTTGCTCCATATATAAAAAATATATAGATCATAGATACTGTGCACAAACCAAACTGACTTGTCCCTCGGTTCGTACTTTGAAATACCCCTCAATGCAGTGAAATAATTCAATATACTTATCTGAATCTCTTACAGTATTGTTAAATAATTAAAACTGTTTTTTGAATTGTAAAGGCTCAATCATGTTTTTAGATGACGTACGCTCTGTGATTTACATGCCTAATATTTCAGGGGTTCGGCCGTCTTGATTGGCTGTAGCTCGGCTCTGGTCATTTACGAGCTCGGTTGACCACTTCAGTGTCCCATTGCTGACTGCGCTCCTGAGCAAATTCCATTGCGCCATGTTTAAACCGACAGTCATCTGCCAGCACTCGAACCTGAATGTCACCTATACGACGATCATCTATTACCTTTTGGATTCGTTTTAGGTAATGACTTGATCACTTCCAAATATACACGACTAACTTCTTCCAAGGAACCTCCATTCTGTGTAGAACTTGACTAAGTTGCCTTCCAAGCGGCTGTCTTTCCCCAGACCAACCAGACTTTTAGTGGTTTTTGTAAAAATCCCAGGAGGTGTGCTATGGTACACAGCAGCCGCTGAAAACAGCTGCAGTGGAAGCTAATATTTTAAACTCGAATGTGTGATTGTTGCTCAATGAAAACAACAGCGCGAGGAACTCTGTGTAATACAAGAGCCCTAGCCATCCAACACCGTAAAACGTAGTCGGCCATTACATAGTGAATCATTAGTCTTTGGCTCAATTGAGCGATACCTATATCACGAGGACTAGCCTTAGGCACAAAAAAAAGAAAAAAAATCACAACCAGCTTACTTTTCCTTGCCTTGGAATTGGTTTTCCACACACGAAATGGAAGCCAACCAGCCAGTGTGTAATCAGCTGCTGCATTTTCCATTTCTTTATTTTATGGGCTCAGCGGACTGAGTTTATATGTTTTGGAAACATAACGCGCTCTTTAATGAGCTTCTTTTATGGGATTCTGAGCTGTCCAGAGGTCGACACAGGAATATCTCCTTCACCGCGCGCAGCTTTTCCCTTAAACAGATCTGCAAGCTTTCTTTAAAAACGTATGTATACCTCACAAAGTGTGCAAAGTAAAATAGGAAATGTTTTGCAGCAGAAAAAATACATTAAATATTATTTTAAGTGGGAGAATTCTCCGAATTTTATTTTTCAGAAAACAATCCCACAAGGCATTTAAAAAAAAACAAAAAAACGTGTCTGTTGTCAATAAAAAAAATAATTTCTCATTCCCTTAGACAAAAGTCAAAAATAAGAGCAATACCTTTATACCTAGGCCAAGCCATGCAACATCAAACCAATAACCCTTCAGAATGCTTTTTTAGAGTCTGGAAATGTCCCGATTTTCCCAAAGACCTACTGCCCGAGCACAGACAGCACACGCATGTCGCCTGAGTGCCAGGGTTCACAGAAATGGGCCGGCCAGGCCTTTTATTCCAGCGCCCATTTCTCCGGGGGGACGGGGACTGGGGACGTTGAAATCCCAGGGCCGCTCCTGGAGCCTCTGTCACTGCCCCCACCTCCTCGAGGTCAAATGCAGCAGGCACAAGGGGTGGTGGTGGAGGTTTGGAGGGGGGGAGAGGGAGGGTGGTGGGGAGCATCAAGACAGAGAGAGATAGTGAGAAATAGAAGTAGACAGTGGGAAGGTAGAGAAAGTCACCAGAGTGTGAATGGAAGAGAGGGAATGGATGGAAATAGAGAGATGGCAGGAGGAGATGAGGGGAGTGGGCTGTTTTAAATATGTTTGCCAGGGCTGCTTTAGCTTCCGCAGTCCGACCCTAATCAGACAACCATCTTTGCAAGCTCAGTGGACACTTTGCACTGCTGAAGGTCTAAATGGGACCAGCAGTGTACACTTTCAGCAGTGTGGTACTTTAACACCAAGAAAATGTGAAAAGAGGGCACGCACCTAGAGCACACATTGTGCATTCTCCAGTGCATACTTGCAAAGTGTAGGCCACACTTACCTGCTGAAGCATACAATAGAGGCGGAGAGAGTGGGGAGCACCTGCGATGATGAGGGGAGCAGCCGCACTGATGCTGCAGGTCCTAACAGTCCAGCTGTATTGTGTACATTATTCCATGCCTAAGTAATACACAACTTTTTGTCCCTCCAAATTTGACTCAGTCAGTTCACAGGTTCATGACTGGATGAAAGCTGTTTGGTGACACTTGCACTTTGGCAATTTCCCGATGCGTGGCGCGCTGGTTACCTGAATGTACCACTGCCTAAGCTCACCTGTGCATGTCGGTGGGTCTGGATCCCAGAAGAAGCGGTCTTCGATCTGCACACAACTGATCTTGGCTTCTCCTTCCAGGATATACCCTGGATCGCACTGAAAGACGATGGAATCACCCGCGTCCCTGCTACCTCCACTCCTGGTGCCGTTTGGGGGGGTTCCGGGGTCGTTGCAGGAGGTGGCTGTGGAAACTGAGAAAAGTAAACCAAGTTTAATGATGAGTGACTGCAATTGGTAGTATCCACTCTGCTCACTAGTATCTTAGCGAACACAGAAACAGGGGAGCATACACACCAGGAGCTTGTGGACACAGCTTTCAATAGCGCGTCGGCCAAACACAGACGGACTTTCCATCAGAATCACATGGAATGGGATCAAGGGAGAGGCTGTGCAAGGATCATGGGCAGGAAGAAGTCAAGGTAGAAAGCAAGGGAGTACAGGATCGGACCAAAGGAAAGTAACATGGCGTGAAGCGTTGTAAGAAAAGGTGAATAGCTGTAGCCAAGGAGAGGAAGAAAAGAGACTTAACAGAGCTTGGCCCAGTGGCACAGTGGACTAAAACACCCAATGCAGGGATCTGTGCTTGGCCCAGTGACCACAAGGAGGCAAAGGAAAGGGGCAGCATATGGTAACAGGGAGAAGGTGGAGGTAATGCAGGCCAGGGTTCAAAGCAGAGGGGGACCTAGGGCTTGTGCATAAAGAGGTTACAGCGGAGCAGGTAACGGTCAACGTTGTAGCAATATAGGTCAAAGAAAGCCAAAGTGAGAGAAGTAAGAGGAGGCCAGCAGTGAGGGGAACAAAAGGTGAGTCAGACTAAAGCAGCTGGTTACAGAAAGTCAAGAGTCATGGACAAAGCAGAGGGGCCCAATAGGACGCCGGATGAGGGATAAGAAAGAGGTACTGGTTAGAGAGCGTGGTAGGAGAGCGATGTAATTGAATGGCAAGGTTGGATCACAATGTTTAAAAGGAGGTCAGGGGCGCAAAAAGATTAAACAGGATTACAGATGAGAGCCAAAGGACATCTACAGTTGGAGCAGAAGAAAGTAAGTTGAGGCCAGTGGTGGGAGCAGAAGGAGGTAAGGAAGGCAGGAAGAAAACAGGAGTTAAAAGTGGTGTACAAAAAGGTAACTGTCAGACAAAGGAGTAATGGAATATCTCTTTTGATACGCCATACGAAACCGCTATAAGGGGACCACTTGACTATTTGTTGCAATCTGGGGCCGTATTACACATTATCGTTTGCGCCGGCCGCAAACAATGATAATGCGCCTTGTCCCCTTCGCCGCGGGGCAAATTCCGCCGCGGTGTGAGCGGGGTTGGGCGTGGCACTCCCGTACTCAGGATGGCCCCCGGCCGTCATAAATCACGGTGGGCCTGTGCTCATGTCGGCCGGGAGCCGTCTGATCTCCGCCCATTGAATAATTCTCTCGCACAGGTGGGGAATTAATACCGTGTGGGCAGAGCGGCAACGTTCGGACAGCTTCCGGCCGTCATGAGCACACGCCTACTGTGACTCATGACGGCCGGGAGTCGTCATGAGCACTCAAGGAGTTAATGTGGTGAATGCACTGCCCCCAGGGCAGCTGCAAACTCGCGCTGCCCTGGGGGCAGTACATTTATGTGAAAACATGGAGCACTAAGCTGGCTGCAGCGCCTGCACTTTACAAGGGGATTACAGATCCCTTTGCAGGGGGGTGCAGTCACTGACTGCACCCGCCTGCAAGGGGATGTCTGGGGGGCCGGGGGACCCCCTTTAATCCCTGCAGAGGGCTGCTGTCAGGAGGCGCACTGAAAGTGCGCCACATTTTAAATGGCACAGTCAGTGCACCTCCTGCAGGCTTCTTTGACTCTGCACCCCTGTCAGTAATATGGCACAGGTGCAGAGTCAAAGGAACTCCCTAATTTGCATAGGGCACGACCATGAGGGTATCACTGGTGCATTAAGTGCGCCAGCCCTATCGGTATAATAGAAGGGGGCGCACAAGTGTCTGTACCCCCTTCTATAATACCAAAGCACCTCGGGGGTGCACAAAACGGGCGCAAATGCCTGCTGCGCCCCCTCTGCACCTTCTGTAATATGGCCCCATATCTGCTGTACTGCTGACAGAGAACTCCGAACCCCCCAGTGATGACAACTCCTAAAGGTCTATGCCCTGAGCACGCTCGCTTGTACCCGGACTCTGCTCACAGCGCTCTCCTCTGTCTCTCTGGAGGGTCCCTATAAAAGCTGCACCTAAATAAGTTGTCCATGCTGAAATATCACATTACTGATGACAGAAGCAGTCTAGTTTAGTTGCTGTAAAGCTAGATATCCCTTCTTACTGGTTCCAGAGCACACTTTCACATACCACATTAAGAAACATCGCGTGTGCAATCCTGAAGCATCATCAATGCGGCCATGCTCCCTGCGAGCAGCCGGTGCCATGGTCAGAGGCTACAACAGATCATGTGACACATACTCCTATCAGTTGGGCTCAATGGCCAGAGCGAGGTCCGCGACGTAACCCTTGCCATATAAACTCATGCATTATCCTTGTATTTGTCACAGTGGAATTCCCCACATATTAATAATCTCAACTTTGAGCTGATCAAGATTCACTTTAGCACAAATCAAAATGTGTTTAATTGGCAGCTTGACAATTTTGTGAAGATGAAAATTCTTCAAATAAATGGGGAAGGGGTGGAAGTGAGGTGGAATAGTTGGTGATGGGGGTAGAAAAGGAAGACGCAGTTGGATAAACAGAAGAAGGTGGAACTGGGAGAAAAAACCTACCAAAAAATAATACTAATTGTATTGTCTTGCAGCACTTGCACAATACTTATTACCCACATGTGGGAAGCTGACGTGCTCACTCACACAGAAAGCAAGCTCATGTATGGTGTGTGGTGGGGAAGGTGTTGTTTTTCTTTGGAGTCTATATGAGAAGTGTCATCCGTGATAACCCTGAGGTACTGCTGCCGTGTTATGGGACGCAGAGCCTGGCAATGTGAAGGGTGAGGGTATGTGAGAGACACGTGCAAATTAGAATTATAATAAGGACTAACCAGCTTAGCCACAGGGGCAGTACGTTTCTGTGTGTGTGTACACCAAAAAGTGGGGGCAATCAGAGAAGGCCCAGTAATCCATACAGTGCCATGTTTTCGGATGAGTAAAAATATACAAAAAGGGCAAAAATTGAGAATTAGTGACACAAGGAGGAGCCATGCACCATCGTATTTATTTATTTAATTGTTTCTTTATTTGTAAAAAGGAAGGGAACTCTCTTCAAATGAAAATAATACCAAGCAAAAATAAACTAGCAGGCAATATTATTATTAATAGTATGTATAACTAATACTAGTTCATGAAAAAGTTGAAAGTTGCTAGGGGCCATTTCTTGTTCCTTTTACCCTACAATGTATACTACTAGACTATCAACGTTTTAATATTGTAGTACAAAAATATCCTACACAGAATATTAACTATAAACATATTTTGAAGTTAAGTATACATAGGTAAATATAGATTGAATATATTTCACATCACTTATATGTAAAGTGACAACATATATATCTTAAAGGTATGTAGACCTGGAGTTAATAATAGTAAACCTACACATACCTCTATATGGTTAACTTCACAATATTCTGGTACTCGATGCTCTGGCTAAGATATTTTAGTAGCACCACATTTTATGTATTTAGATTCTGACATACAACCAATGTAAGCACTTGACCCGTCACCTAGATATAAGTATGGTGAAAAACACACCCAACATAAGAACTGTAGACAGTCTTCAAATCTGTGTTGTGGAGAGAAATGCACTATTACCATCCCTGCTGGGGATGATTAATGCTGCCGCTGAACCAGCATATTCACCCACAGATGTTTCTTCTGCCAACCTGAGGGTGGACATGGCTTACAACTGTACACCGCTGTCACAGAGTACATTTTGGACATATTGATGTGGAGCAAATGCGGTTGCCTCCAAAGGAAAATGACCAAGAATGAGACCATTATGTTTGAGTATCAGATCAAGGGCCAGGGTTACTCATTTCACCCGCTTCCTCATTTCATGGACTCTTGTGGTATCAACTCAACAATGTGAAAGTCTCTGGGTACAATCACATACGAAGACCACTCTGGGATTCCCATCGACAAAGCAGTCAAGAGATATTATTTCAAACTGAACTCTGTGAAGATTTGACCTTAAATCCCACTGGAGCACTGGTCCATGGAGAACACCTAATTGCCAATTCTGCAATAGTTCATGCCATTTCTTTCAGTATGCGGTACAATAAATTCTGGGACCATCTACAATGAGCACTAAATGGTAAATTAGGCCCACCTGAGACCTTAAAAGAAACAATCACACCAATGCCAGCCTAGGCTCCCAGTAGGATTTTTCCATCAATTTGCTTTTCTGACAAAATTATCATTGCGAATAATAAGTAAAGGTTATTTTTGTGCACCACCCCATACATCAGTTATGTTGCTGTGAAAAGCAGAAAATAAGAGAAGTTAATATAGGCAAATTTAATTGAACTCCAGACGATTCCAAAATGTATCATTGTGTGCTAGTGGCCCAAAAAAAGTTCAAACGCTTAGCATGAACACAGGGGAGGGGTGCGAGGAAGATGGTTTGAGGAGTGTGTGTGTACTGGGTGTTTCTTTGACCAGGTCTCTTCAGCTCTTGACCTGCAGGTAAGACAAATTAGATGCTCGTCTTTTCTAGTTAGTGTAGAATATTTGTTGGGTTTGCAACGGTGGCTGGCATGGCTCGCGGGTGGCAAGAAGGCGGGTCGCAGGTTGCATGGGAGGGTCACGCATATTTAGGAAAAAAAATACATTACAAAAAAAATCAAATAAACTTACCTTTGCGCCGGATCCCGCGTCATCACTCCTGCTCTTCTCCGTCTCGGACGAAAGCACAGCCAGGTTCCACTGACCAATCACAATGCTGCAATGCAGTGTTGTGATTGGTAGGCACCCAGAATCCCTTGACCAAGCACAACACTGCAATGTAGCGTTGTGAATGGTTTTGAGCATCCTGGTTGGACGCTCAACCAGGGAATGGGATCCTGGGCTTGTTCTCCATGCAGGCTGTAATGCAGCCTGCATGGAGAACGTGGAAAGTGCGCCTGACTCATTTGGGCGGCCCAAGAGGGCCGACCAAACAGTTATTGCGCACTTAGGAGTGGGCAAACTACTCCTCCCCTGCCCTGCTCCGAGAGGAGAGCAGACCCGCCCACCCGCCCGCCTGACCGCAAAAGCAGCAGGAAGCATTAAATGATGATAACTTAAAGTTATTATCATTTAATGCTTCTTCTTCTCACTGCTTAAAAGCAGCGGGGCGATTCTCCTCCGCCATACTGGAGGAGCCGCCACTGCATGTTTTTTGATGAATTCTTGAGATTCCAAGATGCATCTAGGTGCACTGCAGAAGAGCCTTCATTCGTTCATTCATTCTTGGCGGTAGGAAAGCCTGCTGGCAGCCACTTTGATCCCTGTGGTCTTCGCCCATGCAGCAAGACATCGCAGCCACCACCTTCAAAGTGGCAAACAGTCACTCTATTTCATTCAGTCCTTTCCCTTGTTCCTTGCCCCAGGTGAAGCTGCCAAAAAAATTGACTTTTTGCTTCTGAGAGGGAAATTGTTAGGGCAGCGTAAAGTAGCTTCTGGCAACAGCCGGATCAAAAGTGCTCCAGCAAGCAGGTTGATATACAGCCTTGCAAGGTCCTGTTTACTTACTAAAACCTGGGCAGTTGCTAATCCTGCATGGCATTTTGTATGATCCCGTGTCAAACATAGGCTGTTAAGTACACTGACACAGCCGACAGCAGCAATGGCTGCCGAGCGTAGCCGGGGCTCAGTGTATAGACAGGGTAAACAGACTGACCTTTCCGGATATCCACTCTCGCGCCCAGGGGATAAAAGGCAGTCAGTACTGGTTGCTCTAAATAGCAAATACATTTTAGACAATGGGAAAAAGCGCCAATGTTTCCTTTCGCCCTTCACTTTTTTTCTATTTCCTCAGTCAGCAAGGATTGATGCCCCGGAGACAGAGATGGACATCAGTGGGAATTCCTAATAGGTCACGGCATCCGATTGACATGCAGAGTTTGGACATATGGCTGATACGTAACTGCCCCAGCCTCGACTGACATTTGAAAACCTGAATTTCTGGGAATTCCAGATTTCAAGTAGTCCTATCCATACCTGACTGGTTAAAATAATGCATCCCACAGTTAGGCAAGCCCATTCATAGAGTTGCCCAACACATTTGGAAAAAATCACAGTTATTCCTCCGATGAGTCATGTATGCAAGAATCATACCCTAAAGCATGGAACGGGTGGGATGAGATTTCAGCTCAGATCCAACTGTCCTTCATGCGAGTGGGGAATACAAGACACACGCACCCGTGCATTTGAGGAATTTCCTTGCTATTGCCTGCCACAAGTGCAATGCTATTGATACTCGTCACTCAGATTTGCAGTGATTTCACAGGGATGTGGCTTCCATTGGTGCAGCAGGTGAAGTGGCACCAGGGCCAAGAGGCCTAAAGGACCCAGTGAACCGTGACTTCTGCTGTATTTCACTGTTCAAACAGGGGCATGGGGGCCCATTTCCTTCCTTCCCCTCGGGCCCATGACACACTGACTATGTGACTGCACTGCAATTCCACGCTTTTAGAAGCTAAGACAGCCAAGGGTTATAGCTTTCTGATGCATAATCATCTTAGAAGACAATGCTTCCAAGGTGGTGCAGAGAATATGTAACTTTTAGACCAGGAGAAACTAGCCAAAGCTATCTTTCATACATAAATTACGCAATACCTTCGTGCTTGTTCGGACAAAACACTGGTGTCTCTGCAAACATTACTACTCATGCAACACCGTAACAGACAGAAGGATACTCCGCAGATTTTGATATTGCAGGACAGCCATATGCTTCTATGACGGTGAAGCGCTTCCCAAGCATACACATACACAGTGATAAGAAACAGTGGATCCTGTACTCAAACCTATGGAGAGAGTAACAGAGACTCAGGTCTCTGCGACTCTCAGAATTGTGCAGGGCCTTAAGCCTTTATGCTTCTAAGACATGAGAGCTACTCAGAGAAAGGACTGCCAGAGGCTAAAGGGGAGCTTGTATTCAAATTTATGTAAACTGTACTACAGGTTCATACTTCTGAGATAGCAGACCCAGAGCATAAGTCCTAAAAAAAGAAGTGGGGTGCTAACCAAGATAGTCAGTATGCAAGTGACATCATGGTGCATGACATCACAGTATGTAACATTATGGCATGTGGCATCGCATGTGGCGTTGCAGGATGTGACGTCACAGGAAAAGGGCATCACAAACCATGACCTCACAGGAAGTGACATCACAAGAAGTGACATCAGATCTTAAGACCTCCCACATATGTTTACCAGGTCTATCATGAGTACATCTGAGCGCATTATGAGAGCTAAACAATGAGATTTTGCGTCAGAGTTGTGCCAAAAAAGTAATGCAACCCCAACGCAAAATCTGGATCTTAACTTAAACATTTTTTTTTAAACTCTGCCGCAAAGAAACTGGCAACAAGGAAAAACATGTCATTAAATCTATTTTACTCAATTGTTTGCAAAGTATGCATCCTATAATCTCTCAGAGGGTTAAAGCACTGGCTGTAGAGATATGTTGTTGCCCAGAAAAGCTCAGGGAATAATAATAATAATGGAAAGATAACTCCTGTGGTTAACACATTTGCTGGAGAGATCTATGTTTTATCTAGTCCCAGTTTTAATTCAAAGTAGCTTGGAGGATTAATATATCTCCTTCAAAGCATGTCATGTATTATGCAGGTGGAAGATTTTTATTTTATGTAGCTAGGTAAGTAGGTTACTGCTTTTAACACCGACATCCTTTTGTTACTTGCTGCTAATAAATTTAAATCTTTCTAATATAGAAACTTTGAGCTATGAAGGACATGTGACTACTATACCATGTAACCCTAACAGTTTTATGTAACACAGCCTGCATATTGATTTACACACTTGTGTGATTTATTGTCAATGTATTATGTGTACATGTGATGTAAAGAGCTCCTACACCCTGCATGCAGATCAGTAGCACTAAAAAATAAATTATAATAAATTGTGGCATTTTAATTGCTATTTGCATAAATTTAACGACAAACCAGCACATCTGACATTCGTATAGTGCATGGGTATCGCTTATATAGGGGCCTGAATAAAGTCAAAAGCATGTCTCCCTTGAGTACTTTCTGAAGTACTAACAAGCTGTGTGCCTTTGCGTCCCCTCCATTGTGTTTGCATTCAGGGGTGAAGCTCCAGATATCTCTCAGCCAGGATACTCCAACAAAAGGATGCCTAATAGCCCCTTAACTTTGGCCTTTGTATGGGCCCAGCTGGAACCTGAAAAATCCTCTCCCTTTCCGCATGCTGCTGCTCGGAATAAAAGCAGACAATGTGCAGGCGCTGCTGAATGTGTCCCGGTGTCTGAAAATTAAACAGGGACCAGCTCAGCATATTTCTGTGGATGCTAAATTCTTGGCATGGTAGATGGCATCCATCCTGTGAAAATAGTGGTAGACGCCGTCTACCCGCATGCACCCTCAAACCGTACCCTGAGCAGACCTATGCCTCTGACACACAATAGTTCAAAGATCATGCCAGGCCCCAATGTGTCCCTTTACATGTATTGAGTTGGCACCGTGGGCTCATCCTTCTGAGACAGCAGACTATCCTGGAGGATACATAGGTGTTACAGTCCCTTATAAGCAGAAGAGCTCAAAGCGAGTTAATAGACCTGGTCATACTGGGCACACACACACCCATCACACAAGAGTACAGATTCACACTTCTGAGACAGCAGACCTACTCCTCAGGACGCCCAGCTCTTGCAGCGCCATGGAAGAGCGGTTCGCAGCAGACAGATGAGCTATCCTTATGGATACATAGCTCTTACAGCGCCGTGACAGACAGCAGGTCTGCCCATGAGGGCAGCAGACGAGCTATCTTGAAGATGCACAGCAATGATAGAAGCATGAGGCAGCACAGTTGCCCTCTGAAACTACCCCTGAAGGTACATTTCTTAGAAGGACGTGATAGCAGAGCTACCCTCGAAGGCGCATTGCTCTTAAAGGGCTACAATGGCAGAACTACTGGGGAAGGTATACAGTACTTCTATGGCCACGGGAGAGAGTAAACCTCCCCCAGTGTATACACAATTATTACTGAGCTGCAAGAGATGGTAGAGCTACCCCTGAGGATATACCGCTTTTACAGTGCCACCAAAGATGGTACAGATGCCCTCAAGAAACACATCACTTATAGGGTCATGGCCGATTGTAAAGCTGCCCCTGAGGATACACCAACTCTTACAAGACCCTGACAGACAGGCGAGCGTCCTCTGAGGATACACAACTCTTACAGGGCCAAGCCAGGTTGTACAGCTGCCCATGAAGATACACGGCTCTCTACGCAGCGCGCTCTGGCAACGCAGAGCTATCGCTAGCATTAATGCAAGTGCTGTGAAGCAACATAACGCGGACTGATCTCAATACATTTTGGAATTTAGCTAACAAACAAATGTCTTAAAATAGCACCCCAAGAGGAGGAAATGACGTGCACAGCTGCATGCGTTCAATCCCAATGCCACATTACAGGCCCAGAAATTCAAAGCGGAGTTATCTCAGCCATTTTAGGAATGCAGCTCCAGAGATCAGTAAATGGAATGCATTTTTAGCCACTGAAGGGATGGGGGAGCGAAACAGGATTATCTCCTCTCTAGCTGCTGACACATTGAAATCTTTTTGATTGCATTCCTGCCGTTATGAGAAAGGAGGCTCCAAAGAGGCTCCAGTGGAATACAAATTGAATCTCTTCTAAAACCGCGATAATTCATTTTGTTTCGTCCCCCTGCTCGTTTTAGACAGCGTGAGTGTCATCAGATTGGGCGAGTTTGATATCACGGTTCCTCCGCTTGGCGGGAAACGGACAGGGAAGGGGAGGCGCGGGAAAGGCTCAACAGAGCGCCCCAATCTGAAGGCCTCATCTCCATGAGAGAAGAACCGGGGAAACAGAAGAGGACCCTTCATCGTGGAGCAATCTGAGTTTGAAAGGGTGCTCCTCCCGGAGTCCAACTCTCTTTCAAAATGGATGCTTCGGGGGTTAAACCGATATGGCGGTGGTGGCGGGGGGCTGGTGCTAAAACTCCTTTTTGAGTTCCTACATTCTAGGTAGGGAAAATTACCCTCATAAATCCAATGAAATTCAAAATAACATTGTCTTACCAAAGACAGATACATTAATAAGGTAGATCAGGGTCCATTATAATGAATTACATTACATAAGTTTTGCGCTTTACAACTAAACCCACATTCCTCCGCCCATCCTCAAATTCACATGATCCGAATTGGCAAAAAAATCCTTGGAAACCAGGATGGGTCTACTAAAAAAAAGCTCAAATTATTACCTTTGAAGCGTGCATTTTTAAAGGGTAGTGTTATTTATTCGAAACATTTTCATTTGTGTGTGCTGCTTTACCACTATTACGTGTTTTGTTTTCTAAAAGTGATTGGTACTAAATTATATAAATGCTACAATACAGCACCACCTGATGGGTGCTACCCAGCTAAAACAGGAGGGAAGTGAGTTGCACATTAGCCTGGTTCACTTTCAGACTGTGGAGCTCGGGTGATATGAACAGATGCTGAGCTTGGTGTGTGCAACAAGAGCCTGGTCCATTTCAATGGTGGTTGTGAGTGTTTTCTCTTACCAGCTTCTGAATTCATTGTGCATTCACACCAGAATGCACCTTCAAATGGAGGGCCATCATTAGGGGCTGCCATGCTTATCTTGTCATCAGCTATTATTTTTTTTAATGGGTGGCGGTGAGAATCAGTCACTGTGGGCTTAGGGCTGACAGTACTGCATGACATGATGTCTGTGCAGAGCGCTGAGAACCAGGAAGTTTCCAAAATATTAAAGGGACAGTCATTTTTGTCTCTTTATGAGGACTGAACAGGAATGATTGTGCTAACTGTTCCCTCCTCCTCACCCCCGCACAACCCCGTTCGCGACCTCTCACCCCTAAGTGTCATAATTGAAAATAATCAGGCCCAGTAAGATTGTCTTTATTTTTGACATACAAAGACTCAGGGGCAGCCCCTAGCACCTCTCTCTGGCCCCAAAAAGCAGTTCTCTTGTGCCTCTCTAAGAAACAGACTTTCCAATAAGAGCTCTGCATTTACATAACAAGGGTAAGCTACATTTGGTCTTATCCCTGGGACATGACTTTGCAATGGTGAATTTAACACAAGTGTAACTTTGAGATGTATGCTAATTGAATATACTAGTGATCATTTTTTTTAGTTTTTGAGATTTGTTCATTTTTGTTTGTTTTATGGAGACAGTCGACTCGGAAATAATGTTAAAGATGGCAGCAGCAATAAAAAAATGGACGCCAAAAATGTAGAACTAGACTTTGACAAGAGCAATAAAGCGATGCCCTTCCTAATACAAACTAGGCCCACCCATCATATTACGTGAAGGAACATCATTGATATTCAGAAACCTGTCAATTATTGTTTTAGCAATCAGGAAAGCGACATCCTACAAATAAATAATTATGAGCAATATTGATACATTTGTGACGCCATCAGCAATGCGACTAAACAACACAAAGCACAATAAACGGAATCAACCCCTACATTACAAACAGCTGAAAGCAATAAATAAATACTTTGTATAATCATTATTTCGACAGCTCGTGTCATAAAAGCTATAAAAATGGCATTTTGTATTAAAAAGATAATTGGTAAGCACTTCGTAAAGCCCCATGTTAAAAAATAGATATATACGAACAGTCTATCCTGGTGCGCAACTGCAACCAGGGTACAAAATGCAATTTCACAAAACAGCAATACACATTTTCAATCCAGAGCAAGAGACGAAGACTCAAAGAAGAAGGCAGTTCACGCAGACGCATACCAGAGAAGTGGACGGCAAAGCCCTGCTTGCTGGTGAAGAAGTCAGTGCTGAACCGCATGGTGACAGAGCTGAAGGTGCTGTGGATGTCGCTGGGTAAATTGGAGCCACTGATCTCCCGCAGGAGGATCCCAGTGTCCATGGCGCCATCCCAAATCCTCAGGACATCATGAACCTCTTCAGTGTGGAAAACAATGAAGTGAAGCCTGGGAGAGGAGAATAAAAGTTCAGATTGAAATTACACTGTAGAGCAAGCCACTTAAAACTAGGACGTAGAGTCCGCAACATTCCAAAATAGTTTCCTTTATGAGAAAAAGATCACAACCAAAAGTGATGGCATGGCAGAAAGTGGTGACAAAGAAGGAAGTAATGCCAGTGCAGAAAGTGATCACATGGGTGGAATGCAAGCCCCTGCAACCCTGTGACGCGGGGGGCAACCATTCAGGGGGGGCTTCTCAACCCTTCAAAGGGGCCCTGATTTAGCCCAAGGCCAATGAATAATTGTGATATATGGAAAACCCATGGCCCCCTCATTACATTTTGAAGGAGGGGCCATCATTTGGCATTATGCCACTGAGTGACTGGCATGGCAGGAAGTGATGGAATGGCATCCTTACATTATCTCTCTCTATGTTTCTCATTGTGATGCTTCAAGTGACTCCTACAATTATAGCACTTTAGAGGCCACCCCCCACCCCTGTTCCTCCCTTCAGCACTCTCCAAGTATTCCAGGGCCTCATTAACAATTCGGGGATGGTTAATTTTAACAAAATGCATGGGAATTATTTTTGCAAAATTAAAAACACCTTGGTCCCCATACAACTGCCCAACTTCGACCTCTGATTACATTCAGATGTCCTCTCAGCTGAGTCGAGGGGGTGGCAGGGAGGAGGCAAAAGGGTCGTAGTCAGAGTCCAGATCACCCTGACTCCTGGGTCCTCAGAGAAAGGGCCCAGAATGTTTAATTTACAAATGGACAGAAGCAGCATCTGCACTCCCTCAGAGAGATGCCCTGAAGAAGGTTTTGAGAAATACAGACACTTTTTTTTTTAAAGGGCCATCACTGCCATTAGTGTAGCAGGTGCATTAGCTCCGGCGCAATAATGTGATGGACCACTGTTCCCCAAGTAAGGAAATGTTACTAGCAAAAATGAGGATGGGCAGCCATTTTACTTGTTACCATTGGGGCCCAAGTCCCCTTTGCTGCACAGGGAACAGGTCCCAGGGGCACGGGGGGGGGCAGATGTGCGGCATTTCACCTTTTTGACACAAAGGCGTAGACCGCCTGCTTTGGACCTCAGTCCTAAGAGTAGTGTGGGCAGAGAAGTAGGTATTATTGGTACAGCGTGTGCAGTGGCATCGGGGCCAAGGGGTGTGAGGGCGCTACTAAACTTCTATTATGGCTGTTTTCCCATCATTCCTTACTTGTATTAGAGCTCAGTGCCCCCTTGCTGTGTCAGTGTTGCTTTGGTCATTGACCCAATGGCCCATGAGAGAAGAACATCAAAGCAGAGTAGGAACCTTAGATAGGCCCTCAGGAAGATAGCAGAATGGAGGACAGGCGGTTTAACAAAGGGCACCGAGCATTATCTCTTATTAGTGAGGAAGGAGCAGTGGCTCTGGGGCCCAGGAGTGTGAAAGACCCACCGCCTCACAATTATAACGGTCTTACTTTACAACTGAGGCACGGTGGATAGCATTAGTGCTGAGGGCACCCTTGCTGCAAACAGCAGGCAACACTTGAGAGCTCATTTCTTCTGAAAAGGACATAGTCAGTTTCAGGAGTGGAGTTAGAGCCAGGCTTGGTGGGGAAGCGGTGAAGGAGACAGAGGGGATAGACGGCTAGTCAGGCCTGCAGCTATAATTTTTGCAGAAGGTGCAGTTGCATTGGGGCCTAGGAGTTTGAGGGTTTCACGAAACCCCAAATAATGGGAGCAGTGTTTTTTGTGTATTTCAGGCTTTTTTTAATGTATTTTCCAATGTATACGTCTCACATTTAGTGTGCCTTATGAGATAATGAAAAAGTGCACCTAAAATGATCTCATATGCCCCGGCGGCCTGTGCTTATCCCTGCCCCTACCAACACACCCAAACCCCTCCAAGTTTTTCCATAAAGTTTTGGAGGGGCAACCAACTTCAAGCATTTTGGCTAGGGGGGCTCAGAGTAAAAACATTTGAAGACCTTTGAGATAATGTGACTGTGGATAAAAGTATGACGGATGACAAATTTGCGGGAATTGCTGAATTGGATGAAATGTATGGAGTGGCAGGAAGTGATGATGTTGTAACATACTATAAGTAATATGAATATTCCAAGGTTCAATAAACTCATTTTTAAATATAACTGAATCTAAGTACTTGGATTATGATTATTGTGATGATATCTAGGAGACGGGGGGAAACCGTCTGTTGTGTTGGTTAACTTCACCCCTGTGTGGTCTTCTTCTTGAGATACCATTTAGGTTATCCGTATAAACCTCAAAAATAACTATTTATAAGCAAAATGAAGAATTTCAGAAGCTTTAAGAAAGCAGATTAAAAAAAATAGTTTAAGCAATCTTGTGATTTGATTCAACTACTGCACTTTACTTTCCCTTTGTAGTTCACCTAATTTTCCGGCATGTTGCTTTTACACCCTCTTTTTAGGCCTGACGTCAGGCCAGACCTTCTCGTTTTGCTAAAATTATGTGTCAAATATACTTACCTGTTATTGCCTTTGAGCCGGCACTCTTTATCCACTGGTCTGCTCCTGTGTAAAACACATTTATCTTCTGCCCATTATGGCATGGGGCAGCGAGCCAGCCCACTGCAGACATTGGCTAACTTCTCTGTTATTGATAAAAATTATCTTCGTTCTCAAGGAGCACGAAAAGTATGGCAATATGTTTTGAGACCGAAAAGTATTTTTGATTTTAGCCAATGTTTTTATAGATTGACGAGGTCCTGAAAAGTTCACCAGAAATAATGTTTTGCAAAAACACATGATAAAATAAAACAAGCACTCACTGACAAAGTCACAAGACTGGCAGCCAATACCTGACCAATTGGCTTTGCCAGTGCTTGTGCATTAAGACTGTGAAGCACACGATTATGGCAGCTTGCAACTGCATATTAATAATAAATGAAATATCTTCATCCATCTAAATCGTTCCCCTCTTATTTATAAAAGTGTCGAATATTTGTTGACACTGGAAACTGTCCTTGATGCCAGATGACAACACTCCAAAGAAATGACACATTCCCTGTGGGACTTTAATGGAAGTCAGGAATATGTGGAATGGTAGGCAGATCATGCATGTTTAACAGGTTGATGGTAGGTGGAACCAGATGGGAACCCTCTGTGAAAATGTGCATAGTAGCATCTCCTGCCGTGACTCTGGGGTGAAATACCCATGAACAATTCACTGTTTTGTGGCGCTGGGTAGAAGATTTTAGGGAAGGTTTTCCTCAACAGCACTCGAATAGAGACTATGATAGGGTCACCTATGGATTAATGAGGTGTAGGTTATAATCAATGTTTTACCTTAAAACATCAAACTAGCGGAATCAGGTCACTGCCAACCGTGGTAAGAAAGAAAACACTGGCAGGTTAAAGAAACTTTCAAGAAAAACGTCCTAAGGGTCCAGTCGATGATACATTTTAAATGCTTGGTATGGACATTTTATTTACACCCTGTTCTGCACAAACAACGCAAGCCATGGCACTCTGCTTGACTACAATATTTGTTGCTAAAAATGCTGCTTTTCGAGGGTGGTGTCTAAGCACTCAATGGAGGTAGAAAGAAATTTTGGTCAAGGACAGACAGATTCCCCTAGTAGACAGAGGACTCCGTCTAGCCTGAACCTATGGTTTTAATAATTATGATGTTACATATTATGACAGGAGCTTTGGACTTTTTTGCACTTGTTTTCCCTTCAATTCTCATCTTGTTTTGCATTAAAACCAATCTCCACTCCAATGATGGTGATGACTTGAGCAATTTGCAAGAGGAAAAGGAAATTACAGTAACATATAACTGTAATGTCAGCGGCAGCCAGGTGTATTTGTGACAAAAGTGCACAGCTATTTAATTCCAAAGTTAGAGTGTGTGCGTTACTAGGTCCCACTGATTTTGGTGGACTACTTCTGCCTGATCAAGTGCCTGCAGGTAAATCAGGGTTCGGTCTGCGGACACTTGTTCGCTTAGCGCCCTCTCAAGATGTCAAGAAAGAGCAATAACAAACATTGCAGCATGTCCCAAAAAACATTGTATGTACATACACTTGAAGCCAGCATGTCATGCTGTGGTAGGGAAGACTCTATTCTTTAGGGTATACATGCTCGGTGGTCCTTACCTTCAGCGATTACATGCCTGGGGCATGTTACCCTACCAGCTAAACACGCTCTCTCGGATAACATGCTGGGAACTACCTTGTAGTTAGGGGTTACATAGGTCCTCAATGCCTTTGAAGGATGACATGCAAGCGGAGTGCTCACCTTTTAGGAGTTACATGCTGGGACCATTCTTCCCTTTCAGAGGTTGCATGCTGGTGAGGTCCATGATATTTGGAGATCGCATCCTGGAGTCCTCTTTCCATCTGAGTGATTCACCCCGTGGGCATCCTTGCCTTTCAGGGATTATGTGGGACAGGCCTCCTTGGCCTTCTTAGATTAAACGCTGGAGGCGTTTCCTCTGTGAATCCCAAGACCGGGGCATCATTGCAAACCAAGGTTTGAATCCTGGGCGCTCTTGACTTTCTGGATTTATTAACTTTAGGAATTGCTGCCCTTCATCGATTACCTGCCGAGGGTCTGATCTCCCTTCATGGGTTTCGTGCTGAGGGTGACCTTGATCTTCGAGTATAACACACTGGGGGCAATTCTATTTCAGAGACTTTGCCATGAAGCCTCTTTGCCTTTTAGAGGACTACCAGCAGGGTCCTCTTTGGGATTGCACATGGGTTTCCTGGCTGTCTATGTGTGGGGCATCCTAGCCATCAATGGTTGCACACCAAGGTTTACATACTGGTGGCATCCTTCCTCTTCTATGATGCGTACTCCTTTAGGGGCGGCATTCTGAGGTGTTATTGCCCTTCACCATGGGGGAGTCCGTGCCCTTCAGAAGATAGACTGTGAGGGCTTTGTCGGCCTTCAAAGAGTATTTGCTGGAGGTGTCTCTGCCCATCTGCGATTGCAAAATGTGGCTGTGGTTGCCACTCAGGGATATCAGGCTGTGGGAGTCCATGCCCGTCACAGTTCACAATCTCAGGGTTCTATCATGCATTCGAGATGGCCTATCCTTCTGAGCTAAAAATCTGCAAGGATTGATGCCCGGCAGGGATTTAAAATAGTATCAATTTCACGTCTTGAATATACACACTGTTTGGAAGGGGTTCTGACTCCTGGCCTTACGAGCAGAGACACTGGGCTTCAGTGGACATCAATTATGAGACATCTCTTCCCACCAGCAAGATAACCCATCCTTCAGGGATTACTTGTTAATATCACGTTGGCGTGTTGGTGCCCTTGCAGCCATTAAGTGGAAGGGCCTGTCCAGATGACTGATCTTTCTACATCAGTCTGCTTTTTTCAGCCAGGAGCAGATAATAGCACAAGCTCATTTGACAATGTCACTGAAGAGCTTACAATGGAGACTTGAAACAATGAAGATGCATTAGAAGGACACCGAGTTGCAAGGTCAGCAATTGGACTTCATCACGCTATCACTTAGGTCACCGTCCTTTCCAAAGGGCAGTACTTCACTAATGGCCTTCAACGACAACTCCCACCAATGGGGCACGGGGGGACACCAGCAGCCTGTGGTGGCTCAAAACACAGACAGAAAATCTCTCGCTTTCAACCATGACTGACAGCCAGAAGCGTAGCCCTTTGCAGTCTAGGCCTCAGGATCAGACTTTGAAAAATGTACCTGCCAATGCAGCCCATGTATGAGACAACATCTGCATTATCAATAAGGTGGCAGCTACTGGGAGAGATTGCATTTCAGCAATACAGGCATGCGGCGTCTGAGTCAGCATATTCTGGCCACGCCAGGGACAGCACAAAGGCATCTAGTCGCTAAAACCGCCAGCACCTTTTCCGTCTCTGACAATGTACTTAATCAGATGGAGCATTTACACATCCGTCTGGATGGTGCTCTCCCTGTCCACCAATGCAGTTCTCCATCCTCCTCTCTGTCTCCTCCACTAGACCAAAAACAATGTGGCTGTATCTAATCACTTCATCCACTTAGGTCCATTCAGAGCTATCTGCCATGAACTGCACACTAACTCACACATTCTCCGGTGAGTGAGTAGGAGAACTACTTGCATCCCAATGAGGCACTATGTCATAACAATATCTGCTACCAAATTTATAAAGAACTAAATGCATTTTTTTCTATTTTTATTGAACAAAAATTAATGGTATCATGAAAATAATGTTTATTTTGATGATCCTGCTCTTGCTGCAGCATCAGGTCACACTACCGATGAAGCATCCCACCCTCCTCCTGTTGTGACTCTCTGTCCTGTTCCAACTGCACCTTCCTCTTCTTCTCACATGGCAGCGTCCTGCCCTACACCCAGTGCAGATTCATGGCCCACGGCAGCTTAGAACCACCACTAGCCACAAGGTTGGCACTGACTATGTAGGCAAACAAATATAAAACAAGCACTGGCAAAGCCAAGAGGGCTATCTTTAATGTAATAACTAATGTAAACAGAGGCATTCACAAATGCTGATTATTAATTTAATGCAAAACATTTTTGCTTTGCCAAGGTTTGGAAAAAAAAGAGCAAGAAAGAATTGTTCTCTGTATAGAATTCATACAGGAGATAACAAATCAGATGTGAAAAACAGTGTAATGACTGAGCTTACTCTACAGATGTGAAATAGCTCCTCATGCGTTAAAATGGATGCACTTATTAGACGGCAAAATGATACACCAAGCAGCCAATAGTACGATGTGAGAGGATACTCTCGTCTGCACAGAGCAAAAGCCTGCTCTATACACATTTTAAAGAATTGGTAGCGATAGGTCAGGCAGACAGATGCAAAGTCGAAGCAAGTGACCTCATTTGGGGAAGCAGAAAAACGTGTCCATAGTAATGCTGCCGTATGTTCTCTATGAAGAGGAAAGCTGTTCATTCTAAAAAAGATTATTACGGTCCACCAGACAAATGTTACTATAAAGACTTCAATCCTAAAGACTCGACTTTGAGAAGACATAGAAGATCACTGACTTGTCAAGCTGATGCCCAATGACTGCCTGAAAGGCCCAGCAAACGCCATTAAATGAATGGTCTAAATTTAGGAAGGAACTCCAGTATGTGCATCTTGTTTACGTCACTCCTACTCATATTACTAATAGCAAAATATACTTCTTAATTATTTTCCACAATTCACGGAAAACTGCACAATTAGCTGTGGCATCAATATAGAGTGGTGGCAATTAAATGAGGGTTGGAGTATCACAGGGATTCTGCTGGTAAAGCAGAACTGTGCCTTGGGATGACAGGACGTCGGAATGTAGGGACTGAGTCTCTCTACAACATCAGTATCTGTTGGCCCAAATCCTGGCTAGCTCACAGTGCCGCACCTGAACTCCAAACCTTCTCGGAGCGCAGGTGATTTTGGCAACCTAGAACATGACCCTTTAGACCCCAAGGGAACAGTGGAAACAGTTCATCACCTTTTGTCACTCACTCATGCAGGCCCGTAGAAAATAAAAGAAAGACATGAAGAAAGTTTAAAATACATTTATTGAAACTATCATGAAGCAAATGTGCTGCGATCATTAGGTAGATGAAACTAAACAAAGTAATTAGCATTTACAATCAGGCTGGATAAAATAAACATCCTAACTATGGCAAATTACCTATCTGTCTAAGCCTATCCTTGCTGTGTGAGCACAGGGATACATGAGTGATCGATTAAGTTGGCAACAGACCCCATACCTGATGTATGCAATGAGGTGGCTCACATCATGAATGTGAATCTAGTCTATGCAGGGCTGCATGGCAGGATCTGCAGGCCGGAGTTCCAGAACTGGTCTCTCTGTCAGAAAGCTCCTCTCTGCCCACCAGGGGATGAGACATTTATGATAAGAACTACTGTGTTGGAAAGTTGCAGCTGTGCTACCGTGTTACTTCTAAAATGTTAGGAGCTGTTCCTGATCGGGCAACGAAAACAGTACACCATGTTGTTATGTATTCTAGACAAGCTTGGATAAAATGTGCAGACAGAATCCGGAGAAGAATCATTGAATAACAAACAACATGGACAGCGTATTCCTAAAATAATGTTTAAAAAAATGTGCTATGTGTGGATGTGCAAAGCAGAAGCAGCCTAAAACATATAATATGCAAAACTAAGGGAGCACCAAAGTGGGCCCAGAAGGGAAATCACTACAAGAGCTTAAGCAGAGTCATACGCGGTGGGACTGAGTGCTCTTTTATTTAAAGAAAAATGCACAATATTAAGCTGATTTCTGAATACAATTGCCTAATGAAAATACAAGAATCAAAGAAAATTTATCCATATGTTATTCACAGGTCCTCAGCGATCGATCAAGTATGTTATGGAAATGTCCTTCTGATTCTGACATAGGGGAATTTTCCCCCCCAAAAAAATAGAGAAATGAAACTTGTAGCTATCATAAATCAGCTAAAGCAGATGAGGAAGACTTCACATTTTGATTAATAAGGAATGTGCCCTCATAATGGCTTTTACAAGTCAGCTCCACTGTAAAAGTGTCTGATCCGAAAATGTGGAGGGATCATCACAGGTAACATTCAGCAGTGTGGTTATATACCAGCAAATGGGTAAGATTGGCCTGCGTGGTCTTACATCTCCAACACAGTTCATTATTTGCCAAATTCACGTTTTGCATTTATAAAAAAGTCCAATAACGTTGGTGCATTATCTGATCCTTTCTTGAATGGGCCTCAGTAGTGAAGTACAATGGAGATGTGTTGTGTGCATCCTTTTGATTTAGATCAAACACACACAGAAGTCTGACTCTATTTTCGATCAGGAAGGTATGAGTTTAGGAATGAAACTCTATTCCTTTTTCCAATACACATATTTAAAGCGTTCTTTATAACTACCTACTCTATTGCTTTTTCCCTCTTTCTCTGTCTCTAAATGAGTTTTGGAAATGCATTTCCTATACTAATTGATCAGGCTTTGTATAATTCACTAACTCACTTCTTCAGCCGTTTTTCTTTCATTCTTCCCTCAACATCATTATTTTAAACAAAACATACCAGGTATTGAGATAGAGTTCAATATATCTTACAACACATATTGATTTTCTTAATAAACAAGCTTTAGCAAAGCGAAGAGGGCTGGATTAAAGGTATCAATGCATGTAAACACAGGCATTCACGAATGCTGTGTGCACGTTTTGCATGCACAAATACTCTTTATCACATTTAAACCAGTCCTATTAGCTTTGTCAATGCTGCTGCAAAAAAAGGAGATAAAGAATTGGCAAAAGGCTGGGCGCAGATTATCAGCTGCTCACAGCAGGAGGTAAATGTGTGTGCTAAAACCCTCAGGAAAGGGAATACAGTGTTTGTGTGTCAGCACAGCAGCGCTTAATTTGAGCCAGTGGCTTCCGGAGCTTGGCACCGACAATTGTCGGCACCAGTACTTATGACAGTCCACCACATGTTGGGGCTGTCTGTCTCATTTTAAAATGATCACAACAGTTGTTTAGGAATTATTTATATATTTAAAATTACTAATACCAACTGGCTTTGGGTGGTCTGGAATAGTCCAAATTGTCGCCCTTGTAGAAGTGTCATGGTTAGATGTTATTGCCAGCGCAGGCAGAGGAAATGGGTGGTGAAAGCTGCCTGGCCAGTCTTTTTTTTCGACAAATTAAGCACTGGAAGCACAGATATCCCATCTCCAAGGGGTTTAACTGGTAAATTGCACTGTACTGGTGCAGTGCTACTGCATGGTAACAGCAAATACTCCTTCCTCATTTCCCCCTTCTGTCTTTTGTTCTCGACCCTCCTCTCTCAATTTTTTTACCTCTCTAAATCACCTTTGCCTCTCTCATTATTCATGCGCTCTCTTTGAATCTCTGCTCTATGTGTTTATGTGTACTGTGTGCCGAGCCGGCTTTATGGCAGTGTGACAGGTGCGGTCGCACTGGGCGCTGACCTGTGGAGGTGGGCTGACCTCATGGGGGGGTGTGGCTGTGTTTATTATTAACTTATGATTGGAGAGATGAGGGTCAATTTTGCTTGGTGGTAGTGAGAGAATCCGAGGAGGAGGTCATGGGGTTATTGTCGCACAGGGCGCCACCAGCGCTAAAGCCGGCCCTGATCGCGTGAATGCATCCTCGCCGAAGCATTTACGGTGAGACAAAGTTACTGGTGCAAGCCAAGAAATATCTCTATGCTCTCCTCTAATGTACAATAAGCATTAGCATAGCTTTGAAACCTTTTTAAACCAACAAACTTTGGAACTGAATTCAATTGATTAGGTAATTGCACACATTTGCACATAAATACCGATTGGACACAGTCTCATAGTTACTCTGAGGATCATTCATTCCATTTTTCGACGCTCCAGCACGTCGCTTTGGCTGGTAACAATGAAGATGTGTAGGTTCCTCCACCCCCTGCCTAATTCCACTCTGATTTCATTGGCAAGCAGAAACAGCTCCATCCCAAAGCTCGGCTGATTAATTTTAATGGGCGTTCCAAATGAGGGCTTTGCACAATGGTATCATGCATGAGAGGGTTTATTTTTACTCGGTATTACCATAAAAATCAACGAGAGAAGTTCTTTTGCGGCCAGCCAGGGATCATCGCTTCAGCTTAAGCTGTGACGGAGGGGCGCAAAAAGCGCGGCAAGTCACCCTCGGCTGAGGGAGTCGCGCGCACTGCTTCGTGTTACCGGATCAGGCGCGGTGTATGGATTACTCATTATTTCCCTGTTCACGCTCGGTGGCGGAGGCTTTTATGTGAGGAAAGGATCAATCTCGATGAACAAGTGCCCCGAGAGAGGGTCATGTGTGAAGAAGCCAACTGTGGGTAATGGGAAGTCGGTGCGAGGAGAGCGTCAAACTGTGAGTGACACGGGGAGAAAGTTGTACAGGAGCAGTGTCGCCTCAAACTGTGAGTGACGCGGGGAGAAAGTTGTACAGGAGCAGTGTCGCCTCAAACTGTGAGTGACGCGGGGAGAAAGTTGTACAGGAGCAGTGTCGCCTCAAACTGTGAGTGACGCGGGGAGAAAGTTGTACAGGAGCCTGTCGCTTCAAACTGTGAGTGACGCGGGGAGAAAGTTGTACATGAGCCTGTCGCTTCAAACTGTGAGTGACGCGGGGAGAAAGTTGTACAGGAGCCTGTCACAGAGCTCATACCGGACATGGCAATACGGGGGCCTGTCAGAGAACGCCATCCTGCGACCTGTCACGCAAGATCCTATAGGCGCCTGCCCAACAGGGTCATTTAGGAGCCGGGCAAACAAGGTCATAGAGGGGCGGAGAGCACTTCTCTTAGAGGGGCCTGCCTCACACGCTTATAGAGACCTATCAGGCAAGGGCATTCAAGACCTGCCAAAGGGCCTGTCTGACAAGGTCAGACAAGGTCATGCAGAAGCCCAGCAGGTAAGGTCATGTGGGAACCTGTCAGACAAGGTCACAGAGAGACCTGTTAGGTGAGGTCAGATAAGGGGGCCTTTCGACAAGGTCATAATAGGGCCCGCCAGACGAGATCATACAGGAGCCTATCAGACAAGTCAGAGGTCATAAAAGGGCCTGTCAGACAAGGCCATAAAGGGGCCTGTTAAACAAAGTCATGCAGTGATGTCAAAGAGTCCTGTTAGGCAAAGTCATACAGGGGGGCATATGGACAAAATGCGCTCAGGGATGAATTGGAGAAATGCAGTTGCTGGATCTAGATAAGAAAGATAGACAACAAGTGTGTAGAAAAGAACAGACCTACATTACTAGAATTAGAAGGGCCTGTCTGAGAAGGTCATACGAGGGGCGTCTGGCAAACCATACCTCAGAGGAACAAAGTGACACATGAAACGCACAAGTCGAGGGTTGAAAGTCGTAAAGGGGCAAGAGGCAAAAGTTTAAAATTGGCCTAGGAAAAAAAGTGAAATCGGGCCCTAGGATTGAGTTTCATTAAAGGACCTATAGGAGCTTTTTGTAACTAAGGGAGAGAGTCACACCTAGGGAAAGACGTCATTCAGAGGCTTGGCAGAGAATGTCCTGGAGGGTTGTAGAAGGAAAGTTATTCAGTAGAAAAGGAAGGACGTTATGCAGTAGCATAAAGGCGGAAGTCATAAACTTTTTTTATTTTACAAAATATAACAAACTTAGTTGCACATTTCACATTTGAAATGATACAAAGGCACTTGCTCCAGTCCTTTCTACAGAAACACAAAAACTAGAGTAGTACTTGTTTCCGCCTTTTTTTTAACAGTATTTCAGAACTTTGGTTTTGAGCAGATCTCATTGTTTCCATTTTATATTAGATGTGCTCCTAAAAAAAAAATATGGACTTGCTACATTGTGTGCCCGTCCAAAACTTTCACATGAAATGTAAAAATATAAAATGTCAATCATCTTAAAAGGCCTGAAGTAAGCATTCAGCGAATCCGAGACACACAACATTTGGACAGAAGACCCATTTTACAAGCTTGATTTGTCCATTGCTAGGAAACAGAACACTAGTTGTCCACACCACCACCTAAGATCCCTTTGCACAAGATCTCTTTTCAGAAATTTTTGCTGCCTTCGTATACTGAATTGTTGGGGAAAATATCACAGACTTAGTCCACAATCAGGCCAATCAATAGTTAGACATAATCGTAATAGTCAATTTTATTGTTGAAAGGTTTGCAGCCTCTAAATATTGTTAGCGGTACAGCGCTTATAGACTGGTGTATCAAAGCACTTGTTTCTCATAGTTTGGCATGTTAGCTTTGGGATGATATGATTCATGTAAGCCACTGAAATGATACCCTTCCTTAGACTGCTTAATTCGAGCCGGTGGTTGCCGGTGGGGGCCACTGAAACTTATTTTAGGGAGCCGGCACTAATATTTTCCCCTTAGACATTTACCGAGAGCAAGAGAGGGAAAAAAGCACAAAGGGGAGAGACGGAGGAAGAGAAGGACAGAAAATTGTCACAAAGGGAGAAAACAGGGACTTACAAAAGTGAAGTGAATGGCCAGGGAGTGTCTGGTACTGGATATAAGAGGCATGAGGTAAATACACAGGTATGGTATCCGGTTCGTTGACATTTAATTGGTGCGTTCTAATCAACACTAGCTCCACCCGCAAGCACGCCATCGAACTTTGGGACCTACTCGACTCTTCCTCCCCGGATGTCGCCTTCCTGGCGGAAACCTGGATGAACCCCTCCTCGGCACCAGACATCGCCATAGCCATTTCTGACGGCTACAAGATCACCCGCAGGAACCGCACTAACGGAGCAGAAGGAGGAATTGCCATCATCCATAGAAACACCCTCAGAATCTCGACCAGCGCCGACGACACCCTCAGCACCACCGAACACCTGCACTTCCAGATCCCCATCGACCCCAACACCACCCTCAGAGGAACCCTCATTTACAGATTCCCCGGCCCCCGGTCACAATTCAGCGACACCATCGCCGACTTCGTCAGCACGCACGTCCTTGCGTCCACGGACTACATCCTCCTCAGTGACCTGAACTTCCACCTCGAGAACACCAACGACAGCAACTCCACCACTCTGCACGACAACCTCGCCAACCTCGGACTCAAACAGCTCGTCACAACTCCCACCCACTCCGCCGGACACACGCTCGACCCCATCTTCTCTGCCAGCAACCATGTCACCTTCAGCCACACCAACGTACTCCACTGGACTGACCACCGCTGCATCCACTTCACCTTCGAGAAGCCCACCGAGATCAACTCAGGGATCCGCGACAAAGCCCTGGACTAGACCTCCTCCTTCCTCACCGGCAGAACCCAGAATGTCCGCCTCCCTCCATTCCGATCTAAAGACACCAAGATCATCTGCGGCGTACCCCAAGGATCGTCCCTCAGCCCGACACTCTTCAACATCTACATGGCACCGCTCGCCAAGACAGTCCGATCGCACGACCTCAACATCATCTCATACGCCGACGGCACCCATCTCATCCTCTCCCTCTCCAAGGCCCTCACCACCGCCAAAACCAACCTCCACGAAGGTATGAAGGCCATCGCCGAATGGATGAAGAACAGCCACATGAAAATGAACTCGGACAAGACGGAGGTCGTCATAATTGAATCCACCCCCTCCCCCTGGGACGACTCATGGTGGCAGGCCACACTGGGAGCTGCACCGACGCCGACCGACCACGCACGCAACCTGGGGGTCATCATGGACTCTTCGCTGTCTATGAACCAGCAAGTCAACGCCATCTCCTCCTCCTGCTTCAACACCCTCCGCATGCTCCTTAAGATCTACAGATGGATCCCCACCGAAACGAGAAGGACGGTCACCCAGGCCCTCGTCAGAAGCAGGCTGGACTACGGCAATGCCCTCTATGCTGGAACCTCAGCCAAACTCCAGAAACGACTACAAAGCATACAGAACGCCTCTGCACGCCTCATCCACGACATCCCCCGCCACAGCCACATCACAGCCTACCTGAAAGGCCTGCACTGGCTCCCCGTCAACAAGAGGATCACCTTCAAGCGCCTCACCCACGCTCACAAAGCACTCCACAATGCCGGACCAGCGTACCTCAACGAATGACTCACCTTCTACACCCTGAACCGCCAGCTTCGCTCCGCTGACCTCGCCCTCGCCACCGTCCCCTGCATCCGACGAGCGACCGCCGGCAGCAGATCCTCCTCCCACCTTGCCGCTAAGACTTGAAACCCCTCCCCGCCTACGACAGACCCAGGACCTGCTGACCTTCAGGAGACTTCTCAAGACCTTGCTGTTCGAGCAGTAGCAGCACCCCCCCCCCCACCCACCCAGCACCTTGAGACCCTCACGGGTGAGTAGTGCGCTCTACAAATGATCTGATTGATTGATTAATTGCACAGGCTGTCGGCTTCTGAGCAGAGCTTTGGGCCCTGGCACTCATTTATTTACAAATGAGGCACTGCTCCCTTCAACACTCAGGGAGGTTTGGACAATTCGAGTGGTAGCTTGATTGTTTAAGGTCCTACTTTTAAGAATTGTTTGCCCTCTATTTATTCCTTCTTTACTGTAGGGATTCCACTTTGTGTTCCAAAGAGTGTTTAGAGTGGCCTTAAAGGATTAGAAGGTGTAAACATAAAATGCTCCAGAGGGGCGCACATTGTGGCCATACTGAGCTAATGATACCTGGTGGAATCATCAGGGGATGGGCACTGCAGATCCAGAAACATGCGTACACCTTTCCTGTTCAACCATTTACAAGCAAAGCCCATGTAAGTAGACGGGTGGGAAAAGAAGATGTAGTGGAACATTGAGGTTGGTCAACTGGCAGTGACGCTAATGACTTGGGGCTTCACATTCCAGCGCTATATGGTTTCTGACATGGTGCTGGGATTCAAACATGATGGCAGCACTGTAAAAACCAGTGCAATGCATATACTTGTTTGCAATGAGGCATGAGATAGCAGAGAAATGTGGGTTTTGGCATGACTATGGTTCTCTTTATACAGGGGCAGTATGAAGTTTGTCATAACACTGTTGCTTTACATATGAGGCAGTATGTAGGCATAACAGTGGTTACATGACTCAACAATGTATCTATTTGGCTTGGCACACACACACACACATGCATGCACACACGCAATTTAGAAACTGCCATGGCAATTTTTCTTTTTTATTCCAGGCAGAGTGAACACATGGCATGTAGTCTACTGGATGTCAAGAATACCTGTTTAATAAATTACCTATATCAGTTCCAGCACTATGAATTGCAGCCCATTACTCTTAACAGGCCATTGGCAAGTGTACTGTCTCGCATCACAATAAGCATCAAGGACCCGTTGAGCATTAGTGACCTCACAAGGTGGGCTGCCATTTTGGGCAGTGCACTGGCATAACTTTGCAGAGCCCTGATAGGCTGATGTATTTGGCATCATATTGTTATCAGCACCAGTTTTGGTGGACCTTTAATTGGCACGACTGAACAGTAATGCGCATCATATCGTGGCATACGATACTTGTAAATGGCAATCTTACTATTGGCATATGTTTCTGTATGTGCATTTACTCATTACAGTGGCTATATCAGAGACACGCAGCATCCTTCATGCTAGAAATCTAAGCCTGCTATGCAGCCAGTTTCTTTTGCACACAATGTATTTGTTGTGTATGGCTTTTGGAAGCCATTAGAGCGAATACCAGATTCTAAATTCCCTTATCAACTACTAATAGGTCACAACAGGGAACATCAAAAGTGATTTCTGTGCTTTGATGTCACCAGGGAGATGATTGCTTTTTTGTCTTATCCCCAAATTGCTCAAGTCTGAAGAGGCCTGAGCAAAGTGGTGGAATGGCAAATGATGGTCCATCATCCCTCCCATCTCTCTCTGATCCTGCGTGACATATGAAGTGTGACATAGTTAGTGTGGCCCTAGAGGGTCTCTCCCTTGAGAAGGAGTATGCTGTTCCCAGGGAACCGACTAGCGTCCCCCCACAGGGTGGTCCAGTAAGTCACTGCACCCATTTGCAGTGGTTTTCAAATGCCCCCTTAAAAGAGAAACCAGGTGTTCCCCTGCAGTAAAAGACAGACAGTGGTTCCAAATGCTCTGCCTTTCACTAATGTGTATGTAGGAGGACAAGCTCAAGTGCACCCACGCACTGGGAAGTGTTTTTTGTAATCTGGAACCCAGTGCCAGCCTGTGCTTGGAGAACCAAATTAAGGAAGCACCACGGCACGGATTCAGACCCTATATGTAATAGGGCCCCATGTACTGGAATTAAAGAAAGAACACATTTGGACAGGGTATTGGGGGGATTACCAAGGGTAGTGGGGCAGGGTGGCATAAAACCAGATGTATGTTTTTAAGTGTTTATTTAGTAGGGGGTAGGGTGCTGCTTGTGTTAGTCGGAGAAGGTAGCAGAACACCAGGAGCCATATTCCACAGAGGGTACACTGTTCCTGTTTGCACCATGCCGCACCATTTAGGTGTGCCGGGCCCAAGCAGGGCTTGTGCATCCAATTACACTTGATGCACGGCCAGGAGGGCATTATTGAAAAGCAGAGAGTAGCCACAACTCTGTGTTTCACAGTGCAGGTGACACAATACCTGCAACTCAAAGGGGGAACAGAAATCCCCTGAAGGCGAGAGCAGTCAGGGACTGTCTCTGTCTGCATGGAGTTGTCTGGGGGGTCCATGGGACCACCTTTACACCCTTTCGGATGGTGCTCTTAGGGAGCACACACTCAGTGCACCTCCTGATGTTCTCTTTGCCATTGTGCCCCAGCCCATTATGGGACCACAACCCTATTTTAATGAAGGAAAACACCTATAAGATGGTACCAGTTCTATATATGCACCAGAGCTATCTGTACTGTAGAAAAACCAGCAACACGTCAGTGGACACAGACGCGTGTGCTGGTTCTTCTATAATACAGATAGTTCTGGTGTATATAAAGCACTGGTACAATTTTATAAGTGTAATATTACTGTGCTCCAGGGGTGCAGAAAACGAGTGCACGTGGCCATGGAGCACCGGTGGCACTGTGTGCAATACAGCCCCTGGTAGTTTTTTTTTTTTTTTTTAAATGGGGACAGAGTGGAGAGGGGAAGTTCAAAGTGGTGCAAGTTGGCAGAATGCAAGGTATTGTGTTTTTTTTATTATATTTTTGTTTTGGGGAGAGAGTGTCTAATGCTAATGAGCAAAGGGTAGGGGTAAATACATCAAAGGTATCACGAGTATAGCGTATGCCCCCCCATGACTCTTTTCCATCTGCACATCTGCCCCTGGGTATTAGGTAAGGCAATTCACATGCGAACAAGACTTGAAAATGATGACCCTAGAGGGTATCAAGGGTGTCTAGCATAGATCCTGGAGGGCCAGAAACCTATCATTCAAATAATATAGAGGATGTAGCCTAATGGCTAGAGCTGTCCACCTCGAAGCTGGGGAGCCAGGTTTGAGTCTCGGCCACCATGCTCAACATCCTGTGATTCTCAGCAAACCACTTAATCTCCCTGTGCCTAACAAAAATGAATGAGTCCATCTGTAACGAAACTGGTGCTCGGGTCTAGTTTGCGCTTTATAAAACTCTAAAAAATAAAAAAATATATACATACATTGCATCTGAATAGAACTGTTTTACATGGTCAGTGGTTATCCTGCAAATTTGGTATGGATCTGCCCCTCGTTGACCCACATTGACCATCTCCTTTAAACCAGTATACTTTCTGTTTTATGGTACTTCCATACCTTTGACCTGATCCCTAACTGGTAGAGGTTAAAAGAGCTGTAGTTTTGCCAGAGAGTGTAACATCTTTGTGTTGCATTAGGAAGCTAAGTATAATCCATGGGGACTTATACTGTGTCCCCCGTGCTCTTCAAGAACTAAAAGAGCATTTCAAGCTGTATTCATTCTCAAACATATCCTATTTGAATTGTCTGAAATTTTGCCAACCGGGCCAGTGCATCCCAAACCTCCTCCATGCAGCCTGAATTGCCTCCTCGTGTAAGCATAATGAGTATTAAGAGACATGAGGCTCAAAACCTGCCCGTCCAGTCAGTCCTGGACTGCTGGTGGGCTGGACCATTGGAGGCCATTTTTTGAAGGCAGACGGCTGCTGCTGGCGCCGCTGTCACATTCTGCATTTTCCGAAGGTAATTACAGTAGGCACAGCGGGTGCTTTCGACAAGGGAGATGAAAAAGAGAGAGGAGAGAGAAAAGCAGAAAGTGAGATGAGAGAAGAGCATGGGAGCGGGGCTGGTTTGAACATTTTTGCAATGGCAGCTTTTGGTTTCCAGTCCGGCCCTGCCTACAGTGTGATTCTAGTAGGTTTTATGTCCGCAGCTCCTCACTATTCAGGTTCCGCCATCTTTCTGATGCAATCACTGTGCTGGGCATTCAGTGCGTTCTCCACAGCGCACAATGCTGCAAGAACAGCAGCTACTAACGACAGCTAATGCCTCAGTAAAACACTACAAGAACAACAAAGGCCTTGGGCTGGGTGCCCAGCCTAAACAGAGGAGTGGCGAGCTAAGCGCCAGCTATTTATAGCGGAGAAGCCTGCTGCATGAATACTAATTGGGGATCTATCAACGGCAACGAGAACACTGCAAAGACATCAGTGGAGGAGAGATCAATCAAAGCGGAGGGCTGCAGGGAGGGCAGCCACACCACAGGCTTGCGTAGCTCAAGTGTGCGATAAGAGTGGGAGCCTTTAAATGCATGGGTAACACCCACCAAGGAGCTTCCAACATTAGAGCAAGGGGTTCAGTTGAAGAGGAGCTTGGGGATGAGCTTCAGCCTGGATCAGCACTGTTGCAGTGTTGTTCTTTGGGATAGCCTAATTTGAGATAGGAAAGATGTGTGGTTCTCTGCAAATCATTGGATGGATTCTGTTTTTTTGGGGTCTGTAGCTTGACTTAGGCAAGGGAGTTATTGGCTTCTCATAGAAGCAAGAGTGTGTCTTTACGAAGACTCACACTGGATGGAGTCTGAATGAGCCATTGATTCTCTGAAAGGAGGAGGGTTGGGCGATTCCTTTTGACGGTCTTGACATGGCTGGTTGCTTGAATTGCAAGAAACAGCAGTACCATTTCTATTACTCACAATGTTTGAGGTCTTTCTCAGCAGTAGGCTGTCAGAGGTGAAATGTTATGGCAATTCATGTGAAAGGGTTTTCTTTTGTTATCTTGGCCTGCGTTTTAGCCTAACACAGGGAAGAGAGCAGTGATATGTTTTCTGGATTTGACACTATCAGGAGTATTGTTTTGAGTGATAGATATGTCTCAGATATACCATTAATCAGACAGGATGCAGGAAACCTAGGTATGTAAGAGATTCCCACACCCTCTCTCACCACCCTTAAAATAGTGTCCATACATCTTCCAGAATGTGATTGGCTTCGGCATGTTTTATTATGTGATACCCATTTGTAGAAGGCTGCATTGGCCACTGCTGGAAGCCTGGTCACTTTTCTTAAGTGCTCAGCATAAAAAGCAATTCTTCATAGCTATTATAAACATCTTGTTATTCAGATCACCATTTCTGGTGGCGTCAATATATCACACGATCAGACTATCTATAGGCTGGAGGTAGGTATACTTACTATTATTTTTTAACGTTTGTATAAATTATATTTACATATTTTTTTAATTGTAATGATTTAATGTATGTTCACCTATATAGCACCCAGATGTCTTTAGTATGGTGTGCTAAATAAAAAAATGGGGAGTGATTACAATGTTGAACTATCTGCTGATTAGATTTTAGCCTTATGTTGAAGGAAGAGGCACAATACCTCCATTGGGGCTGGAGGTGGTCCGCAAGGGGGGGACCCATTCCTAGATTGCCATAAACCAGCCCATTGTTCCCCCTTTCGGAAGTGAAGATGCCGGGAACATTAGTAACTCTAATGAGTGGTGAGTGTCTGTGGGATCCGGAGTTGATCTCAGAGGATCTGCTGAACAATGAGGATTTACCTGGGGAATTCCGAATACTGCACCTGATTCTCCGGGCAATTCATCATTCTCCCCCAGAGTTTAAACCAGACCTTTCAATCTCTGAAAGCAGTCGAAATGTCTGGGCGAAGCATAACAGAGCGGCAGTGTTCCTGCAGATCTCATTATTCCCATGGGACCCAAAGCAACCAGTGACTGGTAACTCTCATTGTCCACCTTATCAGAATCACTGGGTCACGCAGAATAAGGATCTTGGTAGGAACAGGGGTTTAAACCAATACATTATGAAGACTGTAATTCTTGGTATCTACAGCAGTCTAACTGTAGGCAAATCTCATATTTGGAAGTATCAGTTAAGGAAGTCTGAAATGAAATTGGATGAGAGCTTCACTTTGTCAAGCAAAAGGTTGCCCCCTGTGATGCATAGCAGGTGGAATATGCAATGTAAGCAAACATGGGTGTGGTGGAGAAGGGTGAGATGTGAACTTTGATACTAGGATATTACCACCTGAGAGATCAAATGATTCAAAGACAGGCTAGTATATCTAAAGATCAGACTGGCCTGGAGAAGAGTTACATGTTTAGCAAACCGCCTCAGTCTTACTGACCTTTAAGAGGCATGCTCTATCCCAAAAATACCAGAGTTCCCTATAGACCACTTTAATGATGTTGCTTGCTGTAGGTTGGGAGAAGAATTGTGGGCCAATGCTTCTTAGGGGGTCGGCCTTGACCAAAGAACCCATCCTTAGAGTGGTTGTACTATCTAAAATATTTGACTTTCATTTTGCCTGTCACCGCAGACCTTTCTGGTTTGTAAACAAACTGGAATGAATGACGTTTTTTTGAAAAACATGAGGTGTAGCCATAAGTCATGCAGCACGCATTGCCACTACAAATTTATAGAATTGCCACCACAGCCTCCACTGACATATTTCTGCCACATGTGCTGTACATTGTTTCTCTTCCTGTGGATCATGCTTACTATTAGCTGGAAGGGTGGTCCATGGGTGACAACTTGTAACAGGAGATTTTCCCTCTGTGTACTGAATTTTATATCTCAATACTCAGGCCATTGTCAAAAAAGCAAATTACAGTGTGCTATAGTTTGAGAAAAGAACGATGACTTACCCGATGGCACAGCCAGCATCAGCTTCTACTGTCCAGATACAGTTGAGGTTATGGTCGTATGGAGCTGGATACCCTGGAGACAGAATCCTTCCTGATAATTCACCCCGTATAGTGCCACCACACTCCGCTGAAAGAACGGTAAACATTTAGGGAGCAGGAATATATGTCATCTGTAGCACAATACTAGAATACACAATTTTGACACAAAAATGTATACACTATGATATGTCTTGACATATCAACACCAAGGACAGGATACAGTCACTCATTATTCCTTTGAGCATTCATCTGTCATTCAATTATCCATTTGTGCATATTTCATTCACCAGTGGACTCACACAACATGCATCTCTCAATTCTTCAGATAAGCCAATTTTATTACAAAACTGAAGGCCCATAATATGTATTATATCTTCTAATGCCATTCCTGCAGCACTTCAAAGAAACAATGACATTACAAATCATAGAATTATAAACAAATTGCTATAAAAGTCTCTATAGAAGCTGCTTCAACCTTGGCTTCCTCTTTTAATTTCTCGGCTTTTTACAGTTCATTTCTACTTTCATTCTTATGCTTGTTTAGTTTTTTTAATATGTGCGGGGTGGTTGCTTCTAATTTTTGGAAGAGTTTTGGTAATGGATAAGCTTAATCTTCAGCTGTTTACTCAAACTAATTTTTTTGAGCGGATGTGTGCCTTTTTAAAACCCTTATAATGTTAGAAATTAGTTTTTCTGCTGGTTACTTACTTTTACTTGAGGGTGCGCTCCAGGATGAAACAACTGTTTTCTGTGGTCTGGTGGGCTAGTTTTTGTTGTTTTCGGGCGTGTTCGGAATTCTTTATAAAAAAAAGGATCTTTTAAGGGTAACAGGGTCTAAAGCCTTGTGGCTATAAAGTAGTGCTGGTTACTTACTTTTACTTGAGGGTGCGCTCCAGGATGAAACAACTGTTTTCTGTGGTCTGGTGGGCTAGTTTTTGTTGTTTTCGGGCGTGTTCAGAATTCTTTATAAAAAAAAAGATCTTTTAAGGGTAACAGGGTCGAAAGCCTTGTGGCTATAAAGTAGGGGTCGGTGATAATTTCCATTTTGCCAGCGGAGGTTTGGCCACTCCGCGTTACACTTGAAACCTGGAGTTCCGGTCGAACTCAGCCAACCACGGCATGTCACAAGTTTTTCTTGCGAGCCGCTCACCAATTAGCGTCCCCTAGCATGATTTCTGGCACTAGGAAGACACCTGGTGAGATTTTCTCACGGCAACCTTTCACGAAGAGAAAGCTGCTGCTCGAATATAAAATCTTTTCAAGCCACAGCAAAGAACCTACGCCCTCAGGTGCACCACGTGGTGCCGTTCACACTTTTAGAGGAGATGTTTTTGGAAGGGCTGGTAAGAGGAGCTAGCTACTGGCTGTGGACTTCCCGGGTTCCAGTTATACTATCAAACCAAAGTCACAGGCAGAGGCTTCCAATCAACAACCAGTTTCTTTCCCCAGCGAGGGAAAGCAGGAAGGAATAGAGGTTCAAAAGAGAGAGGTGAGGTTAACAGCAGTTCTCAAAGTGAGTATGTGAACCACTATTCCTTCCTTCCCAGTAAAGGTGAGGGGTCTTGGAAACACTCTATAGTTACATTATTGAATACACTACAGGTAACCAAGAGATTTGGCATTGAGGAAGGATCACACAGAGTTGGTGGAATCAGAAGTCAGACAGTTATGGTGAAAGGAGCTATTGTTTCAGTACAGGATGGAGTCAGAGGATTTGTGGGTACTCACTTGTTGGTGGAGAAATAGGAAAGGTGTTGGTATCCTGTGCTAAAGTACAAGACATTAAACAGATTCTAAATTTACAGACATTTCAAGATGGAGGATATCCAACTTTTGAGAGATTTGTTACAGGAGCAAGCTGACTAGTGAAGTTAAATTTACAAAATCTAGATTCATGCTTAGAAATAGCTATGGAAAAGTATGTTTTAGATTCAGGGTATTTTCTTCTCTTTCAATGGTGCAGTTCAATCGTTGTCCATAGTTTGGGTCTTTAGTCTCTCCTATTGGTCTAGCATTTTACATGTGTACGCATTTCCTGGCACCAAATTTTAGATGACGATATTTATTTAACCTCTGAAGATTAATGTGAGATTTACAATTTATTATAGTTTTTAGCTTTCTCTAATAGGTAAATATACTTGAAGTGGACCTGATAACCCTCAGACTCTGGTTCTATTACCTATAAAATTCTTGAATTATTCTGTTGGAAGAAATATTAACACCAAAACAAGATTTAGAAAACCAACTTTATTGATAAGGGGTGAAAGCCTCCACCTTAGACAGTAACTTACAACAACACCCCACTTAGCCAAAAGACAAATTATATTTAAGAATTCTAACACAACAACAATATATAGAAGGGTGTTCCACAAAGTGAGATCAGCACAATGCTTGTGAAAATGAGGTCAAAAGAAAAAACAAGTGAATAACATATATTACATCAATAAGAGCCTGTGAACAGTTATATACAACGTTTGACAAAAGGGGCAAGTTGTCAACTCATTGTTTAGCCATGGAACAATCAAATTGCATTAGGATCCTAACTTAATTAGATGACGTTTTGACCTATGTATCCTTTGCAACAGGGTCTTTTTCAGGACAAGGAAGGGATACACCCTCTGAAACCACTTAATGATGAGCGGAGGTATTAATAAAGGGCCTTCTTCCTGGTAGGCACGCAGAACTGGAACCAACCGCTATACTGAAATCGAGGCCAACAGACCTCGAAGATACACAGTGCTCAAGCTTATGATTAATGGAGCTGCAAAAATCTTTCTCTGATAAGCAGATGCATTTTTATGGAACACAAAAGAGGGCAGGTTGCACTAACGTACCTTCGACTTACTCCTTTCCATTTCTAAGAGTAATGGGTTAGTCAAACGTTTGCCATGAGGGTCAAGAATCTTGACTAGTTCTTTACTGGCAAAGCTCAGCAGAAACTAAAAATCATTATCCAATGGTGGTTTTAATTTGTTCTCTGTGAAATGAGTTAGTGTAGTCAGTCCAGTTACCATTTTGTGGACACGTGTATAGCTACAGTTCACATTTATGTACAGAGTTAATTTACAAGAATATGGTGCTAACGATGGGATGGTTGCATAAGGAGGGTGACTGAACTACCACATGCAATTTCATTCCATTGAAAAGGCAGAGACTCCGTTTCAGTTTGTAACTATATTTGGACCAGAATCCACATATGTAACTCCTGTGACAAAGTAAATTACCTTTTACTATCTGCTACATGATGTAGTGGTGGCCATGATGTACCATCTGGGTATCCATGACTACAACCTATAGGAAGAGCAGCAAGGCTCTGTGACCCAGCACATTGCTCTAGTGCACTCATCTGCATGTATTTTGATTTACTGTCATCATACAATATTAAAGATGACTTATCAGTGGCCAGGGAAAAATGACATGACAACTGCAACAATATATTTTTCCACCTGCATACTAGTTATGGCTTGGAAAGCCATGCCACCCAAGTTTACACGTCATGCAATAAAAAGAATTGTTTAAGCAAAGGCACAGTGAAAACATCAAGGAGGCAAGAGCAGCTCTTCATTCCCAGAGTCTACTTACAGTGTACTGTGCAAAGTCTCAGTGTTGGGTACACATACCTCAGTGCCTTTACACCACAATTCTCCAATGCCTGCAATGATGGCCGGAGCATGCCAGCTAGTCAGGACATCAACACAAGATAGATTTGCATAACATAAATCTAAATAATGATCGTGTATGATTGTCATAATGTCTGTCACAGAATTATGACTTGGCACACAACAATTCGAAATTCTTGAGTACTGGTACCATATCAGTCTTTGCTAATATTCCACATTGTCATACTTCTGGTGGTCCAGCTGTCCATGGCATACAGAGAAGCTGTGATTAGGTCATTCACACTGCTTTCCCAGCAGCAACTTGGATTCATACAACAATTTCAATCTTTCGCCTAACTCTACATCAACTCACCAAACTGCTCAGACAGACAGACAAAAGGAGAGGAGACTGAAGAAAAGCTCTTTAGCATTGTCAGTTGTGGAGTAAGAAGGACTCGCGTCTTACCTACGCATACGGGGAGAGGCTGGTCCCATGCTCTGCGCTCCCCCGTTAGGCAGGTCAGGACTCTACTCCCACGTATGGAGTATCCAGGATCACAGCTGAAGGAGACAGAGCTGCCGGCAAAGTGCCCTTCATCCTGGACTTTGTAGCCATACTGCGGTACACCTGGGTCTTCACATTTAATCAGTTCAAAACCTAAGGAGTCACAGAGAAAAAACAGGAAATGTCTTAAAACAGCTTTAGAATTTGTTGACACTTAACAATCACAAATGATCTCACCTCATGCACGTGACCAGTAATAAGTCTACAATGTACCACTGGCCAATATCCGAGTGTGGTGGTTTAGCTCGAAAGATGTAGATGCAAAATGTTCTCATGTTTTGCTTACAGAAAAACAACCTGCTTGACAGAGTGATGAGGTTTCCTCAAAAGGACTGACTGTCCCAATTCAAGTCACTCTTGTTACCAACATAACAAATGGGCGCCTCTGGCATTGACATATTGACAGAATTTCCCATGGTCAGACAGTATGTGAGAGGTTTAGGTGAGAGTTTATGGCAATTCTGCAAGCACTAAACTTAGAACTGCAACCACAGGACATCTTGTTGTGTGCAACTGATGTCATACTTACTCTGCCTTCCAGAGGTTCCATTAGCACTGGGCACTCAGTCTTCCAGCTTCATTGATTTCCTTCCACAGCCCTTATTGCGCGTTGCACAGTACGGGAAGAGTAGAAACTCTGCACACATAATTATCTTTACCATGGGGTAACGCCCCACCAGTTATAATGAGTCAAACCCCTCAGAATGAGGAATAACTGTGGATATGTGAGGAGTTTAATGCCCACATTTACCATCTGCTCTGCGCAGGTGCTAAATTTGTGTGAGGTTGGGGTTGGGGTGAAGGAAGGCCATAAGAAATGTAGGACAGGGAAGGGGCAGATTTTTTTCTGGCCAGGATGAGAACTGAATGCACTTTCGTTGCCAAAGCAAAACTGGTAGGGTCGAGTGGAGGACAAAGATTGACTGCAGTTACAATCAAGTTGCATGCGATTACACTGGCTAAAGTTACTAGCAGGTACAAGTAGGCCCAGTATTCCTGCAGGTAAGAAAACTGAGTGGGGGAACACGTGGCCCCTCTGGTGAAGTGGGGGATACCCTCGGCCTGACTCTGAATAAGGCCATAAGTACCTCATTATCAATCGCTATCCCAATAACATTATCAGTGAATGATAAATGAACAAGGGCACATCTTTGGAGGGGAGAGGTGTATGGCGAGGAATACCTCCTCATTCATTTTTGGAGTCGGGCAAGACAACTGCCCTTGCCCTGGTCGAGGTCAAGCCATTTCCTCAACCATCATAGTAGTAAGCTTTGTCTGTGTTTGCCTAACAACCAGTATTAGACTGCAGGCAGGGCCCAGGGCGAATAAGTGTGTGCTGGTATAACAGGTCTCTGCCTGACCCTTGCAGTGGAGGGATGACCCCCTTGTGATCCGATGCGCACGTGTGAAAGTCGGGGTAGAAGCTGCATGCTATGTGATGGATCTTGTGCTGCAGCTATTCAAGAAATCGAGTCTCACTTCAGACTGAGGCCTGGGCGTAGTCCGCTGAGTTTTGCTACGCGGAACTCCGTGAAGTTACAAAAAACCTCCGTGAAGTTCCAGAAGTGGCAGAGTGCAGTGCTAACTGCAGAATGTGTTCTGGTATTCCTGCTGCTTGGGTAGAAATTCTACCCGAGTGGCAGCTCGTGCTCGCGAACTTAGAAAAAACGAAAAAACTCCATCGCGAAGCGGAGTTTTCTGCACTCTGCGACCTCCGCAGAGTGCGAAGTGCAGAACACTCTGCAAACTCTGCGAACGGAGCGAAGTTCACCGCCCAGGCCTACTCACTATACAAGCAATAGTTTTCACACACCCGTCCCTGTAAGAGCAAGTCAGACTTGTAATAGCAGCCCTTGATGCAGTGGTTTCATTTAGAAGCAATATAAATAACGTGTTTTACTGGTGATGCTCATCACGACTCGGATGGTCACTGCATTAACTACATTCATGATTATGTATGTAACAGATGGGGGCAGCTTTGAAACATCATGAAATTGCTTGGAAGGTTACTGTGGTTGCTTCCTGTGCATCGAACCTTATAGGTTTTCACTCGATTGGTTCAGTTGGTTAGTCACAAACCCCATAAGTCTTTTTGGTGCTATATGAATGGTTTATACTAGTTCATACATAGGCATGTTTCAGTTAGTGCCATTACGGCAGGTTCATTTCCTGGCTTGCCTCTGCCATTTCCATGGGGTCCCTCCATTTAATGCTTTCCATCCTGTCCACACAAGGAGGTGAGTTGGAGCTTGTTGCTATGGAGTTAGGGACAAGCTTCGCCCTTTGTTAACTGATCTTTGCATATAGGTTCGAGTAGCTGGGTGTGGGTTGGTGTTCCGGTTCACATCTGACATCCTGTTAAAGAGGGTGTTGAGGGTACATTTCTCCCACCCTGCACCGCTGATTGAGTTAGATCCCAGCGGGCAGATTTACAAGCCCCTTGCTTCGTTTTTGTGCCGCTGTTGTGTCACTTTTTGTGACGCAGCAACTGCATAAAAATGCGGCCCACTTACAACGTGATGCATCTAGGGAGATGCATCACGTTGTAAAGCCCTGGTCGCATTATACCTGCGCCAGGAATAATGTATGCAGGGTGGGCGTTCCCACGCAAAAAAAGCCTTGTACTAGGACGCCACTGCGACAAAACCTTATGCCTGCTTGGAGCAGGCGTAAGGAGTGACGCAGCACAATGAGGATAGGCCTCATCATGCATTGCTGGAGTTGCGTCATCCTTGGAACACGATTCCAGCAATGCATGAATTTTGCGCAAACAGATGTGTCAGAATTTCTGACACATCTGTCAATCCGTGCGCCATGGTGCGCCGTTTTGATAATACGGGGCATCCATGGTGGCGCAAGGGTTTCTCAGGGCGGCGCATGGAAAGTGACGCATCTCTACAGATGAGTCACTTTCTTGTAAATCTGCCCCCAGGTCTTTAGCTCTGACCTCTGCTTTCACTTGGCCCATCCTCTTCATCTATCTTTATCGACATAAGGGCCCTTGTGTGTTGAACATCAGGTCATGAGGTTGCTGTGGAATTCTTGGCTTGAACTCAAATAATCTACCTTCAGGTCACGCTCTTATCATTACCAAATCCAGGCTTCCAGTCAATGCTGAAATGGGAAAAAGGAGCTCCAGAAACCCTCAAAGCGGGGGAGGGAAGGGTGATGAAAGAAAGGGGAAGAAGTATCACGTAGTGGCATTTGTAAAGAGCGGAATCAATGACAGTGAGCCTGTGGCAAACACATTCAGCCCTTACATAAATTGAGAAGGAAAATGTGATAAAACAGTTTTGCCTTACTTAAGTTGTTACAAACGCCATTTTAAGACAGCTCACTGCTGAAACTAATGTGTACCCAGCAGGTATCAGATTATAATACTGGTTAGATAGCTCTGATGCGTAATGCAAACAATGGAGAGATCTGCATGTTACCCTTGGCCCCAGTTGGGAACCTCAAAATAGCTTTGAAGATTAATGTGACTTCTGTAGAGCATTATGTGCAACTTCAGATGTACACAAGGTATGATAGCGTAGTGGGTTAATGTGGTAGTTGCTAGAGCAGCTCGTGAAGTTTTGAAGCCTCTGCCAACAGCTAAATATAACCATAAAGGTAACTAAATGTTTCGTGTCTCCATAGTTGGTAAAGTGTGTTCTCTTAGGTGGTATTCACATTGTGAAACATCTATTACAATGAAGGTATTACAATGTAGTGCCTATTCAAGACTGGGACATTACAACAAGTTCCATTACAATGCAAATCATTACAACGACTTGCTTTAGGAAATGCCGTGTTGGACTTGTGTCGGATTTCAAGTCCAACACCTTCCCTACTGATACACTGACTGGAGTTGGAATAGTCATTTAAACTATTTCAAAGTCCAGCACTTCCCTAAAGCAAGTCGTTGTAATGACCGGCGTTGCAATGGAACTCGAGGTAACAACACAGTCGTGGTAATAACTACGTTGTTAAGCCTCGTGTGGTTTTGGCATGCATGGTAACAGATGCTATTAATTAACATTTAATAGTAGGTGCCATAATGCAGTCTGTTTGGAAAGTAATGCCATGGTTCTGCCAGTTGAACACATACTGCAGACACATTCAGTGATCTGCAGGTCACCATTTTGAACATACTCAAGAGATGAAGCTGGTGTTACTATTAGCACATAAAAAAGGATGAGTGACACCTCTTATTCACAGGACTTAGAAACGCAGCAAGAGAGCTATATATAAAAATAACCTTACAATTCTGTTTGCGTTCTGGTAATGTATGTCTTGACACAGCTAGTCATAGTTCCCTGATGGGCTGCTCAGCATGGAGGAGATGTGAGACTCCAGGTGTGCTCTGATCTCTTACACCTGCGGCCTGCCCAGTAACACATGAGAGAAAGAGATTGTGTTTGTCCATAATGTTGGGGTTTTGCAACCGGTCCATGCTTGGGAGAGAAACAATGGCTCCATCTACCCCGGCAAACTACTCCTCCACACAACACACGGGTACCGCTGATGGTGTCCTTGTGTCAGTACTCCCTGCTGGGATATAGATGGAAGGATTTGTTGGAGCTGGGCTGGATCCAGCAAAGGATTAGCTGCTTGAAATAATCACAGCCACTGGCAGGGCTGCTAACAGACCATCGTTTCTCACCCACTATGTCACTCTAAACAGAAAACAGCCATATGCATATGAGTCTTGGTCCCACTCCAACTGGAACAGTCCAGTCCGAACTGCTATTCCTGGTCCCCTTCAGACAGCAAACATGATAGACTGGAACTCAGCCCAAATGATTGTCTGTGGCTGAGATTTATTTTTTAAAATTCTTCCATTACCTTGTTCTTTCTTGCAGTAGATGCCCTCAGTGTGATGGGTATTGTCTAGCTGTGGCCCCGTGCCTCTGGACTAAAGGTATACCTGACAGGCGAGGCCAAAATAGGCTGGAACCTGTCAGCGGTTTCTCATGTTTCTATTAGGAGATGGTCCTTGCCTGGCAGTTTGGCTAGACTGCTATTTGAGCAGGATCAAGATTTACATGTCACGGGTCTCTGCTTAGAGTGACGTGGTGGGAGAAGAACAAAGGGCTAAAATGTGTTCATAGCAAATCCTAGTGGCTTGGATTCATTGGGATATTCCTTCTATCAGTTTGTTGACAGCAGCAACAGTGATAAGGCTGGTACCCACTCTTTTCCAGCAGATTTTCCTGTTGCATTCTTCTGTCCTTCTGAATTAGGTATGCTACGATGCTTGTTGGTAAATCTTAGGCTCACACCCCCTTTAACAATATTGCCTAAGATACGCCCCTACTAATTAAAGACATGCAATATATAAAATTGGTTTTGATTGATCAGACTTTAGTCAAATCAAGGAACACACCATAGAAGACTGTCGGAGTGGCCAATCTGTCTGACAGTCAACAGAAAATGGATACTTTACTGCCCATTGGACTACTATGACTCGCTCCAACTTCGCTATTACCTGAATTATAATTTTGAGTCACTGCATGATGACCCTTTGAACTGGTATAATGCCTCTTCCTGAATGTGTCATAGAAGGGGAAGCCTGCACTGCATTTGGGACATATGGCTCTGAGATTCACAAAAGGTTTCTGAAGACTTGGCACACAATGGAGAACTTTGTCCTTTAGGAAAGTTTGATAGTTTAAATAGAACTACAAAATCTGGATTATGCACGGATTAGCACTATAACGACTTCTCCCGACAGTGTCTGCTGGGTGTGATGAGCATTTAGGGACCTCCACTAAATAAATCCAAATATATCCCATTGTTGCCAAAACCGAAAAGACTGTAGAGCTGGGGCAAAGTGTGACTAGCTACATCTTAGCCCTAGAGCCATTTCAAATGCCTCTGCCTCTTTGGAAATCTCAGGATTCCCCAAGTGATCAGATCTCCTCTGCCAGCATGTAGAGCAAAATGGAGATTTGGCACACTACAACACAGCCAAGTTACTAAGGGGCATATTATCAAGAAACGGCGTTAAAATTATCCCCAATTTAGTGGCAGAAAACTGCCGCTAAAGCGGCGATAATGGGATTGATAATATGCCCTTTAGAATTCCCATAGAAGCCCATGTTCTGGTGTGAACATGGGCGTCTATGGGAATTCTCTACAGCATTTTATCAAGCCCATTATCGCCGCTTTAGCTGCAGTTTTCTGCCGCTAAAGCGGCGATAATTTTTACGCCGTGGTTGATAATATGCCCCTAGGTAGGGTTTAATATTTGTTAGATAAAAGGATAGCGTCACATAGAAAGGGCTCCAAAGTCCTCGGGGTTATAGAACACATCTGAGATAAAATTCAAATATATGGTGTTATTGGACCTGACACCTTTTGGCGTGGTCTCCCCTGACCTTTTTGGCTTCCGACCTTCTGTTTGGACCTTGTTTTGCTGGCATAGGACTTTGAGCGCTTTGACACTGCTCTTTAGTACCAAAGCACTGTGCTTGTCACTTGCAAACTGGTGATTGATTTAAACATAATTGGCTGATTTGAGTTAGCTATACCTCCCTTGTCCAGTGGTAAGACATATATCTAGGGCATGTAACTCAAATGCTCCTCTGTGGGTCTGCAGTACTGGTTGTGCCACCCACGGAGGTAACTCTTCAAACATGCCACGGGTTTGCCAAGGTGGGGCCCCTGTGTGTTGGTTAATGTTACTCGACGTGGCATTTAAAAAGCTACTTGCCAAGGTTCTGCACACCTTTTGCTACATCTGAGTACTCCCTGGGGGCAGGGTGCGGTGTAGGGAAGAGGTAGGGCATGTGCATGTGTGCGCTACATGCCATAGTAGTGAATAACACTAGATGGTGTGTTCAGTACTGTGTGGCCTGATTCTCAAATTGATTAACATGGGGGACCAGTGGAAAGGCTATTGAGCAGCATTTCCTACGTGCAGAGGAATAGCAGTATATTGTTTGATATCGAAGAGTTAGTAATGGCAAATCCTCTTCGGTCATGAGACATTACTAATGTGGAAATGCCACTTTGGGAAAGCGGACATTTCTGTGCTCGTGGCTTTGTGTGCCTGTCCCCAATCCACATCTGGGTGCTGGGGGGACAGGTACATCTGTGCATTCCTAATAGAAGGCCATAAACTAGACCTCAAGGGAAATAGCAGACCTCTGACTCTGAGGGGCCGTCCTGGGATAAATACGAGGGGGTGGATTCAAGGGACATGGTCTTGGCCCCACTAAAGATATTGATCAAGCCACCCAAGTTAGGATGGTAGACAGGACAACATTTAGAGAGGGCTTGTGGATTTCAAAGGTGGCCTTTTGTACAGATCTCATCTTCAAAGGCTATTGTGGGTAGGTATAACTACTGGGGCTCTGCCCTGAGGAGTTAGAGATGCTTTTGGGACAAGAACCATACAATGCTGATTTGACACTGGGACATCGACAAGGGGAACCATTTGGGCAGGAGGGACTGCAACTGGATTATCCACAGACTTGTTGTGGCCTGGGGCTTGTCTTGCTCTAGGGAGGGGACTATCACTTGCTGGATTTTGCCTGAAAGTTGCCGGCCTGCGGCTAATTGTGTTGGCCTGGGTCCCAAAGGACTCTCAAAAGCCAAGTTGGCTGGCCTCCTGTCCACAAGGTTCCCAGGGACAGAAAGGATCTCTCCATTTCCACGAGATCTTAAGGACCGAGAAGGGTGCAGCAGACACGGGTGGAAGTGATCGTTGGTTGGGGCAAGGACTGACCTGACGTATGCCGTAATCACACTGTGCAAAGGAGTGTGCTCGTAACGATCAGCAGTCCACTGGGGGTGCCGGAATGTGAGGAGTTCGAGGAGCACTGGGAAAGTTTGCCGAGTCTGAGTGACCCATTTTTGTAACTGGTAACCTGTGCTAGCTTGCACTTCGTAGCGTGTGGTATCTGAGGGCTGTTGGGGGAAGTGTGCTGAGTCCGAGGTATCCAAGCTGGAAGTCTAGACTATCTTTGACCTCCAGATCGGGACGATGACAGTGCCTGATATCGCATCCTTTGTCCAATAACTCCGGCTCCCTCTCCTCCTGGGTTTATGTTGCTTACTTCGTCCATGTATAAAGGGTCGATAAAGGGCAGTGATTGGCTGCTGGCTGTCTGCCTCTGGTCGGAGACTAGAATTCGACTATTGGGTGGAGACTGCACTAACTTCATGGATGGGCCTTAACTTGTGCTCATTAGTGCAGCCTTGACTTAGTCTACTGGATGATGATTGGACAGAGCATATGATGAGGTTTGAAGGTATAGCTGTGGATGGAGGTGGTGCATCAGTGCATGTATGAAGCTAGACTTACTTGTATACTGCAGCTCAAATCCTTTGCTTGTGTTCTCAGCGTTTGTGATAAATTCCAGCCATATAGTGCTAGATGTGCTGTTTAGCGTCATCCCCAGCATGTCTGTATGGCTGAAGGTCCCCAGTAGCCGAGCTGAGTTATTTCTCCCATCGTAGACCTAAACACAGAAAAAGTACACTGGTCAGAAGCAAGCAGTGTCTTCAAAGTAATCAGGTGTAATGTAAACATGGCATAATCACATTCTACGCCCCACCAGATGCCATCGCCAAAGTTTCCTCTCTCTCTCTCTCTCTCTCTCTCTCACTTCCTCACACAAACACTGTCAAAAAATAGCTTTGGTCAGAGACCAGAATACTATAATTTATATTTTTCAGACAATTGCCTTTTTGTAATGATGTTTTTCACTTTTAATGCAAAAGCACTGACACCACAGTGACTATGTTGTATGTCTCCGAGGGTCATCCTCGTGACTTCTACACTGCAGAGTAGGGATGCATAAAAGTCGTCCTCGCCTCTGCTGGCTTCCACAAACATTTTGTTTGATGTCATTCAACAAACAAGCAAAACAATGCTGGACACAGACACTGGCTCCCACAGAAGTGGTAAAGCCAAACACTGGTGTGATACAATATCTATTTTAGCACTTTGGGGAATTACTGGAGAAGAATATAATGTTCATGTCATAAAACCATTCATTAGAAAAGTCCACCTGTGTAGGGAATTTTACTGGTCTGATAAACATTACATGCACATGTCTTCGGAATGGCTGTGAATTAGTGAATGTACCCAGAGAAGGATCAGAGGGGTATTAGGGCAACATGTTATACAACGCTGGTGCACAAACACAGTGTACTTACTTGGTGGCTAGGCACTTGAGAAATGTCATTTGCTCGCTTATCTTACAGCGAAATTGATAATAATAATACAAATAGAAATAACCTGATGCAAGCTGTGCATATATCACAGTGAGGTATACCAAGAAACTAGGTTTCTTTCATGTCTGTTGGTATCTATGTTTGTGAGAAGTTGAAATATTGTTGTATATGGAAATTCGAGTTGAAATTGGTTTGTAAATTAGTATACTTTCCGAATACTACCTTTGCGTAATGTTCATATTGCATACCATATGCGGTGCCGGGGTTAACAAAATACAGAATGGAAGCAGAGATGCTGTAGCACCCCTAAAATAAACATGCTATAGTTCAGAAGGTGAATGAGGATAAAGATGCTTTTAAATTTCGTTTTATTTGTCAGATTTGCTACATATTGAAAAATAGAAGTCAATTGTCATGCTATGTCTTCTGACTAATTTCTGCATACTATTTTATCATGATACAAATCACAAAAACGGGTTTGGTCTTTAATCAGTAAGGCAGGACCAATATACAAGAAAAACCACAAAGAATGCCAATACTGATGCTCATTTATTCATCCTTTTGTACCAAGATCAAGGTCTGATCTGAAAAAACTTTTTTATTTTGATTCCTTTTAATTACTTTTTGGCCTATTCACCTTGTTTTTTAGAAAATATATATTTTTTTAATTTTCAAACATGTACATTTATAAGAATATAATATACACTAAGAACACAACAACATAGGACATTATGTAACACAAAAATATTGTCATTATACAAACAGATCACAACACATTACCAACATATAAGATACATTTGCCGCTCTGATTCTGTCTAGTTTTTTAACCACATCATAAACCAACAATGCCTCTGGGAGTTTTATATATTGATCGTCTTTCAATTTATTTCAGAGGCCTAGGCCAAATGGTGACCCTACTCTACTCACTTCGGCTTTATAACTATTAAAAAACATAGTATTGGGTGAGTACAAGTGGAATCTCATCCGCATGAGCACCTATTTGGTCAACAAATGTGTTGTGATCTGTTTGTATAATGACAATATTTTTGTGTTACATAATGTCCTAGGTTGTTGTGTTCTTAGTGTATGTTAAATTCTTATAAATGTACGCTTGCAAATTAAAAAATATATATATTTTTCTAAAAAAACAAGGTGAATAGACCAAAAAGTAATTAAAAGGAATCAAAATAAAAAAAGGTTTTTTCAGATCAGACTGGTTAGGTCTCCTTGATCTTGGTACAAAAGGATGAATGAATGAGCATCAGTATTGGCATTCTTTGTGGTTTTTCTTCTACTATTTTATCATGTACATTGGTGTTTACTATTCTTTCTCTGACAGCAAAGTTAGACAATTTTGTAAAGTGGACTACCTGACAATCTTGCTGGGATACAGGAAGTGTGAAAGGAAAGGCTGTATGACGGCAGTATTTTTTTAAACACACAACAACGTATCAATACCTGTAAATGAACTGTACAAATATTTCAAAACATAGCAGTTAGGAAAGCACAAATGAAGTATGTTTAATTTGCAATTCTGACGTGTGATGAAAACAGAGATTTTACTAGCATCAAAACAAATAAAGTCACTTTACTTGGTAGCGTGCAAATGATAAATATTTTCTGAAACCTGATTTCCTTCCACGTATTTTTGTTTGTGAGCTATATAGTTTTATCTGTAAAACTGCACGTCAGTAGGAATTGTGCTGAATTTCCATAGAAAAAGTGCTGTCTGTAAATGGCAGTATGTACCACAGCATGCTTTAGTAACATATTTGTGACATTGTTCTCGCTCTAAAATGTACCATCAGCTAGATATCACGGCAGTATCACTCTCCTGCTGAATTGTCATGGCTCATTTGCTATACCTGGGGCCGTTTTACGCATTCTCATTGTTTACGACCAGCCCACCGTTTAAAAGGTGCACTGGGTGCAAACAATGACAATGCACCCCATTATGGTGAATACGCTGCCCCCAGGGCAGCCGCAAACTCGCCCCTATGCAAATGAGGGAATACCTTTGATGATATCACTGGCGGTTTAAGTGCACCAGCGCTATCACTATTATTATTACTGAAGGGGATGCACAAGCATCTGCGCCCCCTTCTGTTATACCAAAGTACCCCAGGGGTGCGCAAAGCGGGTGCAAATGCCCGTTGCGCCCCCAGGGCACTTATTGTAATACGGCCCCTGGTGTTTGTGTCATGCTTGGATTTTTCACAATCCTTATGACGCCAGTGATGTAACATTGATGCACATCCACTCTGACTGTTGTTCCAGCACCACTGGCAAAATAGGCATACCTTTCCTATCCATATGAACTTACTGATGTCATGTTGGCAATGTGCTCATTACGCTGAGTCTCAAATAAAAATGTTTGCAGTCCCAAAAAAGAGAGAATCTGGCACACACAAATGAGTAGTTAAGTACAATGGGCCTTATTTGCAATAAAATGACGCAACGTGGCGCTGCAAGCCATTTCACTGCGCCGAGCTGCATCAATTTAAAAGCACAGGGATGCATCATATTTACAACATGACGCATCCCTGTGCTTTCCTTGCACTGGGTCACAATTGGCTGCCATGTGCCAATGCAGGCAGCCTTGCACCATGGTGCAAGGGTACCTGTGTTGCGAGGGTGATTATTTTTGTACAGGAAGGGACACCTTCATGGACAAAAACAATCATTGATGGTGTTTTCCTCTTTTTATGTGTGCTGCAGAATGCAGCACGCATAGAAAGAGGAAAAAACGAGGAGAAATAAAAGTATTTCTCCTTGTTGCACCTCCTTATTCCTCGATTGGGGAGGCGCAGGGTTCTGATGCATTCTCAGGTTTACGAAATGTTGTAAATTTGGGAATGTGACAGAACCCATGGGTGTTGCGTGGGAACATCCACAGCAACACCCGTGGCACACCCCTTTCACGCAAAGTGATGCGTGAAAAGGGACAGTATTTACAAGGCCATGAAAAGCCACGCAGGGTGACTTTACGTGGCCTTGTAAATATGGGCCAGCACACTGCACTGCCGATGCGTCAAAAATAGTGACGCACCGGCGGCGCAAGATGCTTGTACATAAGCCCCAATGTTTCCCCTCCCTTCACTTTGGGACTAGATCCTAAGGTTTCAATCATCCTTACAACCCTGCACACTGCTATACGCGCGTTCCTCAGGTTCTATGTTTGAAGAGCTTGTGTTTTGTTCTCTCTTCTAAACGTATGGATTTTGGATCCCCCGGGAAGGCGCTTTAATTGTTTGTCCAGGAACACGCACTCTTTTAGAGTAAGAGGGGTCGATGGCTTGGCTCGATCGGGCCTATTGATCATGGACGAAGCAGTAACTTAGAAATAGATCGAGGGGAACAGGGCGTCCAGTGGCAGGTGCTGATCGGAATGAAGAGCAGTCCCGGTGGGAAGGAGGCCCCGCCCATCCTAAAACTCTTGCAAATGCAAGAGCTCAACAAATATCGAGCTGTTTCTTCTCCAGTTAACGCAGTTAGTAGCAGTTGTGGCGTACACACAGGAAGCGGCCCAAAGGCTTTCTCTGTCAATGAAAGTTACCTGCCTAGCACAATGCATTATGGGTAAAAAAAAAGGTGTGGCTATTCTCTGTGCAGTAGATGTGCATGTCCAGTCCGCCGCTGCTGATCTGTGCTGTATCCTGAGGACATGTTTGGTGCCGTACTAATTATGTGACATGCTTTCGACGATACTTGCCTAGGACGATTTTGGGTAATTATTGATTTTGAAAGGAGTAACCTATTGCAGTATAGCCTACAGACAGAAAGAGAACATAGCGACGCCTACTGGGTAACCAATCTCATGAGCAAGAAAGGACAATCAAGATGCTGTATTGTGGCTACATTAGTGACTATGCAACAACGGAACCTGGATTCTAATGCGAGCTTCCGTATTAAAACACTGTGGACCCTACTCAGACAGGTAAAATGATGTGTAGATATACTTATGTGTAAATTTACTCTTACACCTAGGTGTACACTTTTTCGCTATTCACCCTTTTCAAGTGTAGATTTACACCTAAATGCAGACTTCAATTTCTCCACCCCTCTGAATAAATGGTAAATGCAAGCAAGGGACCTAGACAAGGCAGGGGGCAGAAAGAGTGATAGGACAGAACAGGCTGTGGGTCGGCAGAGAGGAAAATTGCCTGCCTCGCCCTGTGTCATAAGGAGATGTGGCAGAGTCTTGACTGTGTGTATGCCCATAGCACATGCCCTTTCCGCAGATGACTCTGACTGCCCGCTTTTACAGTGTACAAATTAGGCATAGTGATCTTACAAGCCTGGAAAATCCAGGTAGGGCCACAGGATCTCTCATCAGCAGGCAGAGAAGTATCCCACCACTGATTCTATTCCCCCTAACACTCTGGCTCTAAATTATAATTGACTTTATTAATTCATCTAGTGCTAAAATGGGTTATTAAAACTGCTAATCTTCCATATATGAAATTTGGAAAAGCTTGTTTTCACCAATTCAATTTCCTGATGCATGTGATTGGTGATCAATTGATTGCAAATGTTTCTCTTTTTTCTTGGACGAAATCAAGACAGATGAACCTCAGGGTAGTTTAGAAGAATTGGGGATGGGGCTGTATTGATTGTAGATAGTCAGTCTCATAGTAGGCATACCAAGTTCTGCCCCATCTCTACTGGACATCGAAGTCCAGCGTCATAGCCTCGTAAAGAGCTCGCCAGATTTCTCTCTTCCAAAACCACTCCTGGTTCACACCACCCGGGTGGCTTAGACCCCGGTGTGCAGTAAAGGAATATCTCAGTGCAAAAAAAAAATTTCAATGAGTTTTCGGTTTATTTTTACAACCTGTTTTTTCCTTGCTTTAAAGAAATGTTGAGTAGCATGTAAAATGTTTTTGTGCCTATCCTATGAGTGCTAAAACTCAAATTTTCAAAGTTTAGCCATTGCTGGTGATTACGTGCACAACTCAAGCACGTGCAAATTGTGCTAAACCCGTGATAGTCGCTAGCACAAAACTGGGTCAGCACTTCAGTCTAAACAGCTGCATTAGTCGGTTTTTATAAGTTCAGCTACTGTCCATGATCTTTTGCATAGCACTTGGAAATTTGGTACCCGTATTTTTATGCAATTGCTATTACAACAAACAATAAAACAGAGGCACTGGGATATGCTAACAAGATCACACAATTTGGTGAAACGAGGATTATAAATCAGGTTTTCGGGTGCAACAACTAAGGCCTTTGTTACAAGTGTGGGGGAAATCCAGAATCGAGAGGTAGCAGGATTTTGATCCTAGACTGGAATTAAGATTTTTTTTGGGGGAAGGCCCACACTTTTTATACTTTCACAGACAGTTATGCCTGTGGGAAGCAGTTGGAAATGAACATCTATTTTACCAGTAATCTTCATTACCCTGATCCATAGTCCTCCCCGTCCCAGCCCAAACCCTGCCTGTCCTTGCAACTCTAATTGTTGAGCATTTAATTTCAGGAGCTGGGGTGGGTGGATGGATGCTATTCTACTACAGGTTATGGAGATAGAAAAGGGACTTAATTTACAGGGATCATAGATCCCAATCCTTGGAAAACGTCTGTTGGAGGCAATAAGGTGAAGACTAAGGCGAGGAGGAGGGAGGAGAGGAGTAATATCCCTTTTATATTCTGCATCGGGTCACCTTAACTCAGTGTGACTCCTCTGGGACTTTTCTGTTATTTTCCCTCTTTTCATGTTCGGTTTCATTTTCCCAGAATGGCCCCATCCACCTGAGCTATGTTGTTCCCTACCCAGAGCACGTGGCTGCGTACAACTACGTGAGGTATCTCATGGCGGAAGCAGCTCTCGCCCGCCTGGAATATTCCACGCGCTTCTGTAATTTATTGTATGCAATTGAGGGAGCAGAAAGCTATTGATTCTACATAATCTCCAGATTTTAATGAGAAGTGAACTCCTATTGAGCTGTCCTGACACATCTGCGGAAGGGGTGTGAAGAGCAGTGACGCATGTTGAAGTGCAAAAGCTGTTTTTCATCCTCGTTCGCAACGTTCCAGACTAAGACGCAATTGACACCACATATATCGCTCATTTGATATCTTCAGTGTCTGGAACATGCACAATCACATTAGTTTTGATTGTTAAGACAGTAACTCTATGAAAAAACAGGAAGATGAGAGAGTCAGGAAGGAAAAGGGGAACAGAGGAGATAGAGAAGAGGGTGTTGGAAGGAAGAAGTTAGAAGGAAGAAGAAAAATGATAGAGAAGGTTAGAGAGAAATGAGGGATTGGTGCAATAGGTAAAAATGAGATAGGAAGGATGAAAGTGTGGATGTAAGGATAAATAAATGTAAGGAAGAAAACAAGAAAGTATGAAGGACTGAAAGAAAGGGAAAAAGGAGGCTGGAAAAATGAGGAAGGCAAAAGGAGGTAAGGAGAAGAAAGAAAAGATTGAGAGAGGGAGGGAGTAAAACATGAAGGTAGGTAAATGGAGAAAGAATGTACATTGATGGAGGTAAAGGGTCGAAAAAGAGAAGGGGATTGAGAGAGGAAAGAATAAAAGGAAAGAAGCGTGAAGTGGAACAACACACAGAATTAAAAAACCACTGCAAAGTCAATGTCTCAGATTTGATACCAGATGGTGATCTATTGGATTTGCCAAAAGTTTTTTGTCCCTAGGTGGCCAATAAGGCTGCTCACGCAAGCACAGTGGCCATCATGTAGCTGTTTTTCTTATAGTTTATTCAAAAAAACGTGACAAGAGGCCCACTGACGATGGGCGTGCATGGTTGGTGGCTATCTTGTAAAGGTTTTTTAAGGTTTATGAAAAACCATTACATGATGGCAGCCGTATGTGTGCAAACACTTCATGGCCATAATAGAATTATTTTCTTTTCAATATAAATGGCAAAACTTTCATTTGATGTAACTGAACAAGCACTGGCAAATCAAAATTAAGATCAGCGGCTTCAGGTAGGGGACTGTGGCGGATAGCAGCAGACAACAAGGTTACCACATCCTGATTGTGGGATGAGGATAGGCACAGAATAGGCTGTGTCTCTTATAAATGTCTCTTGATGCAGTAATTCATGTGGCGGAGATAGTATGGGATATGTATCTTTCATCATGCTCTCTCGGAGGGAGACAAAGATGTTAAAACAGCTCCACCAATGTATCCCCAGCAGGCATAAGTGATGCATCTCAATACTGCAGACAGAGAAGCCTCTCTGTTTCCAGTATTCTCAGCTTCCCATGAGCCAAGCATGGCCTTTTAAACAGAATAACTAGTTTGAAATTGATTAGCAAACATTCCATCCTTCCCTTCATTTCAGGAGATGGACATGTTTCTGGTTCTGTCACTCTTCCCATCCTTTTCTTCATTTCAGGAGGTGGGTAAGTTTCAGGATCTGGCACCGTTTCCACCCTGCCTCTAGTTTCAGTAGGTGGACATGTTTCTGGATCTGCCGCACTTTCCATCCTTCCCTTTATTTCAGGTTGTGACTAAGGACCTCATTTACAAGGCCACTGCGCCACCGGTGCGTCACTTTGTGTAAGGCACTGGGGGCACAGTGTGCCTGCCTATATTTTCAAGGCCACGTAAAGTCATCCTGTGTGACTTTTCATGGCCTTGTGAATATGGGCCCCTTTCCCACATTACTCTGCATGAAAAGGGCATTCCCTGGGTGTTGCTGTGGGTGTTCCCACGCAACATCCATGGAACCTGACACATGCCCAGATTTACAACGTTTTGTAAAGCTGGGAATGCGTCAGAACCCTAATGCTCCCCAGAGGAGGCGTAGGAGTGGCACAATGAGGAGAAATACCTTTATTGCTCCTATCTTTCCTCTTTCTATGCATGCTGCAGAATGAAAGATGAAAATGCCCGCAATGCAGGCACCCTTGCAACATGGTGCTTGCACTGGCACATGGCAGCCAATTGTGCGCCAGCGCAGAGAAAAGTACACAAATGCATCGTATTGTTGTTAATACAACACATCCCTGTGATTTTAAAATGCCGCAGCTCGACGCAGCAAAATGGCTTGCAGTGCCAGGTCATTTTTTTGTTAATAAGGCCCTATGTTTCTATATCTGACAAAATCTGGTGACACTAAAGATGTCTCTCGAGTAATGTTCCAAAATGTATTATTCAGTGGATGAGGCAGAGTTAATTTCTGCCTATCAGATCCACCTTTTAGGTAAACATTCAGCCCACTTCACCCACTTCAAAAGTGCTTCAGCACCTAACACTCCAAGGGATAACCCACAGCTGTAGCAGACCTCTTCTTGAAAAGCCCTGGCTGGTTGCAGAGCTAGTCGCTTTCAAATATGAGCGCAGAAATACCAGTCCAGTGCCTCCCCGCCCATCTATCTGCGTGCATTGCATGCATGATGCAGGCTTCTTGAACTTTGATTGGCAGCGGGTCTCGCAGAGTGTGAAGTGGTGCTGTCCATCAGCCGAAGGGTGTGAATACCTCGTGCGTTAACTATGGATAGATGAAGCACACATTCCCTCATAGTTCACAACTAGTCAAAGGAATCGAGGGTACTACAGACTCGGGTCCTTGTGTATCAAAAGGTTTTACCCACTGTGTGCATATGCAGAAGTGCATTGATAAGTAAGGGTCTTGAACTTTGCTGTTTTCAGACCAAGCTACAAATAGGGTACACATTTGTTAATCATTGGCACTGAGCTCTATAGCTAAATTAAAATTTCAATTACAGTTATAACATATGACAAAGATGTTCAGCAGAACTTTCAGTTCGTCAATGCAGCATTCTAATCTGTCTGAAATAAGGTTTTACACATGTGGATATATATGGTGCTCTGCTGTTCCATAAGTGATCAATAAGCAACACGACAGAACGCCTGCACTCATACAGGCGCGTTACACCGCGCTAGTTATCAATATTAAAATAGTCGTCGTTTTCAGCCTGGTGCCTTGAGGTGAAGCCAGGCCAGGCTGCTCTGAGAACAATGACACATCCCTACGAACGAACACGGGTGGCTGGCCTCGTTCAGCACAAGCAGATGGAATTCCACGCGTGTACTTTTTATGCATCATCATTAACATTTTGAAGAATGTATTCCGTTTTTGAACTGGGATTATTAGAGCATGCAGCTTTCAAGAATTCCGATTAATTGAGAATTCCAATTTGCGTTGTCTAAAAGATTTGTTGGTGTGCAATCACTGTGTACTGGAAAATACATATGCTTGAAAGGAATAAATATTCTGCAGCATATTTGATGCTAAAAAGTAGGCCTGGAGAAACACTAATTATGCCGGCAACATTTGTAAAAATCCTAAATTTGGATTAACGTAAGTGTTCAAATTTTTTGAAATTTTGCATTCTGCAACTTTGCTTAAATTGTGCTCTCCCGGACTGGTTCTCACAGAAATACCAGCAAACCTCACTTTACTGTGACAAAACGTAATTTCATGAAATGTTATTGCAATTTCAGAAACATATACACTTTCCCACATCCTTACCAGTTTGACAGTTTCTAATTGAAATAGTAAAACTCCCTGTTCCTTTAAATAATGCACTCTTTAACTAAGATCACAGACACATATACCTAGGGAGCACAAACACTGTTGCTATTTTGAGACACAGATGAGGCAGGCCAATACATAAAATCCCTCTCGCACTGAGTGAGAGTGGCAGTAATGAAAAGGGAGTTAATCAGCATTGTGATTGGCTGCTGCAGCACCCCAGATGGCACTATTGCTCCATAAAAATAACAAAGTAGGCACTCAGTACTGCGCCTCTGTCTTTAAGGGCTGGTAAGTAGGAGTCTTTAGTTTACCATTATTTTCACTTTGAATCTGCAGGCAGCTTGATCAATACGGATAATGATCCTAAGCATTGATCTTTTTATTGCTGATAAAGAGATGCCTTGGCGTCCCTGTTCTGACATTTATATGCTGCCATTTTGGTAATTCTGCATTCCACATTTGCAACAACACAAAAAATGCTCTGCGGCTCACCGCATGTCGCGCCCGCCAACAGATCAACTCATCATGGGAGTTAGTGTCGGAGTTAGTGAGTGCATGGGTGAATGACTAAGTAAGTATAAAAGGGGAAGACTAAGTAATTAGTTTGAAAAACTGATAGCGAGTGTGAAAGTAAATGCATGAATTAATGAGTGAGTTAGTATTTGAGTGAGTGAAAGAGTGACTACCGGATTGAACGTGGGATAAAATTATGTGAACAAATGAATGAGTAAAGGAATGAGCGGAGTGTGAATGAATGTGCAAAAAGTTATTGGCTTTGGAATGTGTTTCAGTCATTATGTACACCGGTGTGGCTGCTGTTGAGCTTGGCTGAAAGTTAGTGGCAGGGAGTGGGATAGGGTAGATTGGAGTGGGGTAAAGTGGAATGGGGTAGATTGGGGTAGATTGGTATAGAGTGGATCTGAGGTCGAGTAGGTTAAAATGGAGTGGGGTGGATTGGGATAGATTGGAGTGGGGTAGGTTGAGGTAGATAAGAGTGGGGTAGATGGGAGTGGGCAGGTGGGTAGATCAGTATGGTACACTGGAGTGCGGTAGGTTGGGGTGGAGTGGGGTAGTCTGGGGTGGAGTAGATTGGTGTAGATTAGAGTGGGGTGGATTGGGGTAGTGTGGAATGGGACATATTGGGGTAGATCTTGAGTGGAGTGGGATAGATTTGGGAAGAGTGTAGTGCAGTGGATTGAGGTAGATGGGAGTGGAGTGAGGTAGGTTGGAGTGGGGTAGATCGGAGTAGAGTATATTGGAGTGGAGGATACCGTGGAATGGAGTAGATTGGAGTGGGCTAGGTTGGGTGGGTTATGGTAGGGTAGACTGGAGTGAAGTATGGTAGACTGGAATGGAGTAGGATAGAATGGAGTAGGGCAGATTGGAGTGAGGTAGAATAGAGTGGAGTAGACTGGGGTAGACTGGAGTAGGGTAGATTGGAATAGGCGGATTGCATGGAGTAGACTGGAGTAAAGTAATTTGGGGTGGAGTGGGGTAGGGTAGATTGGAGTGGGATGGATTGTGGTGGAGTGGATTAGATTGGACTGGAGTGAGGTATATTTGGGTGGCATGTGGTAGATTGGAGTGAATTGGAGTGGGGTAGACTGAAATGGAATGTGGTAGATTGAGGTAGAGTGGAGTGGAGTATATTGGTTGGATTGGAGTGGGTAGATTGGAGTACTTTGATTGAGTTAGAGTGGAGTGGGTTAGACTGGAGTTGGATAGATGCAAATGGAGTGGAGATTGGAGTGGAGTGAGACAGGTTTGGGAGGAGTGGATTGGGGTAGATTGGGGAGGAGTGGAGTAGTGTAGATTGCAGTGGAGTAGGGGACATTAGGTGGATTAGAGTAGGGAAGATTGGAGTGGAGTGGGGTAGATTGGAGTGGGGGGAAATGGAGTAGGGTAGATTGACGTAGGATGATTGTTTTGAGAGGGAGAGTACCGGCGCTTCTCAAGAGAGACGTAAGTAATACTTGCACTTCTCAGAAACAAGCAGGTACTCTGGTACAGAGTACCTGCACTTCTATTTTTCCATTTCAAGCACTGACTAGAAGCCCACAAACACTCTAAAATAAGGTAGCTAATTCCTTTCACTCATGTTCACAATACTCAAGGCAGTATTCATGCTCCCAAAAGTACACCAGAAGTCACTGCCTGCAAGCCGGTCTGGTGCTGGTACCAAAAACAATGGGTGGCATGTTGTAAGAAGGTTTTGGGTCCCGCACATATTTGTGATTTTTCAAACTAAGCACAGGCACCCCCTATGTCCACCTTGACATTCAAATCATCTAATATAGCTGAGTGAATGAATGATTACATGCATATAGGAGGAGTGAATCTTCTCTAGGCACTGTTTTCATAGTAGTCATGGGACCTTTTTATAATCCCCGGGGCAGCCAGGGGTTAATGGGCTCAGGTTGTGATAATCCGAGCATTTTGCCACTGGTGTTTACTATTAAGCCCCAAACTGAACACCAAGAACTCATGTTTAACACAGGACCCTTGGGGGTAGTGCAGTCAAGCCTTACACGGCGAGGTGGGCGTGGAGTTAGAGACTGGAGCACAACAATTCAACCAATACAAGCCATTAACTCAATGTTCAGCCAGTGCTTCATCTTCGAAAAAAAGCAGTGCTTAACTCACAACACCCTGACAACGCAAAACCATTCCCACTGACGGGAGCAAATTATACCAGGGATGAAGTTAACTTTCAGCAGTTACTGGGAATGGGCCTGTGCTATTCCCATGGAATAACCTTTTTGGTATTCTTTGTGCAAGGGTTTACAATAGGTTTGTGGGGTCCCCCATGTAGGATCCGGGTAGTCACTAGGAAAGGCTTGCTTGGTTATGGATAAGTAGTTTGTGGAATTCCCTTCACTTTAGTGAGACTTTGCTCCCCCGCCTACATTCTCCCGGGTTTGAACACTACATTTTTGTTGTCTGTTAGCTAGTTGAAGGTGCAGGCAGCACCTTCATTCTCAAGAAAGACAAAAACCTCTATAAGTCATGTACCTCAAAGCCCTTGAGTGTGAGAAAAAGTAGTGATATCATCCATTCAAGACTCCACCAACAGTTTCTAACAGCAGAGACGATGCGGCCAAGTACTGTAAAAGCGATGCGGAGGCATGCCGCCACCAGTCAAGCAGGCTGAGGAAAGTGTCGGTGCTCACTGCTTGACAGATCTTGTGGCTCGGGTTAATTCCCGGCCAAACACAGAAGATATCACCCAAGCATACTAACGGCCTGATTTAGAGTTTGGAGGATGGGTTACTCCATCACAAACGTGACGGATATCCCGTCCGCAGTGTTACAAGTGCATTATTTCCAATGCCACTTTAATACATCGAACAGGATGTCCATCATGTTTGTCACAGAGTAACCAGTCCACCGAACTATAAATCAGGCCCTAAGTGTCCACCTCTGGTTGCAATGGTGCGTAATTAGGTGCTGGTGCATACCTCTTGATTGGTACGGTTCTTCCCAGCACTCTGGTTTTCTCTTTTTGGGCAGGAGGGGGCGCAGAACTGTGGTATGGTCTCTCCTAAAAGCACACGACTTCAAGTTCCTCGCTTTTGTAATGGAAATCAATGGTACACAAGTTCCTCTGTACATTCAGTTGACAGAGGTGCATCATTTCGCTGACACTGCAGAGTCATTTTATGGCCCCTAAGCTTTGCCCTTGCATAGCAGTGCAGGTCCTTCCCTGGTTCTGCAGTGGACACATTCATCTTGTCCTGCTTTGCTCCTTCACAGCTCATCTCCCGCTGAGCAATGTCCTCCTTGCACAAGGGCACCTCCAATATCCCTCCTGAGCAGTCAGTCACCTCTCTCCCTCGAAGCCGAGACCAGGCAGCCCCTCCTTGCAGTCTTTGTCAAAGCTCCTGGGTTGCAGGTCTCAAACCTGGCAAGTGAAAGTGGCAGTGAATACCCCATACCTGGGGCACAGAGAGTTTCTTGGTCTCCACTGGCATGGAGACCCCGGACTCTGATAGAGAAACTTTAGCACACTGCCTGGAAGTTTCTCTCCTATCTTTATACCAATATTGCAGACAGCAACTAAGAAGGCTTGCTTTGGGCAGTCCTGCCCCTTTTGCTTATTCCACTCAGATTGGCCTTGGTCTTTGTTACAAAGTGCTAACATGCTGACAGGAAAGATGGATGGAGCTGGGGCGGTCTCCCAACAGGAGAGACCCAAAAAAAGTATACAAAAGTGGGGAGGCACGTGTTAAATTGCAAGAGCTAGGCCTCCTGTGAAAATATGCCCATGAAAGGAGGGTATACTCACTAAACTCCAAAAGGACCCTCTGTCTCCTCTCCTCCTTATCCAAAAGACTAGCCAACTACAAAGGATCCCTGGAAAATGTCCCAGAGGGACCCTACAATTCACATCTGCTGGCTACACTCTCTACGTCTGGATTTGAGTGAGCCAATGGCCACTTATGTCACATGCTCTCTATTATTGCATCATCTATACACAGAGAAAGGTGCACACATGCAACATGAATGATCCCATATTTATGGCAAATAGTCATGGTTGCATGGATTAGCAGACAACTTAAGAAGATGGGAGAGGAGAGTAGGCAACTCTTCCTTGCATGGACATGTAAGCAAACCTGCCTTGCTACTATAATGTTTATTACTGCCACCACTTTCAGTCTTCTACAGCCCAGTGAGCTGATAGTAGCTGGGTGCCCCTCCAGGCCACTGAGCCCCACTCTCAGCATCAATCCGTGTCACAAATAGGCCTCCATTACACGCACACACAAACATGATTGTTATATGGGCTGAGGTGGGGGACAAAATCTACTGCTTGTGAGGGTGAACAGCAAAATACACAAGATGATGGACGGAATGTTGCACATTGGCAAAACATTCACCCCCAGTCACAGATCTGGGTTTAATCCATCGTTATTTTGCTCACCATGCCGCCCCCATCCTAGGATGCTTGTTTCCAGTCCACGGAGGACCTGGCTTGGCAGTTCGGGCTGGACTATTCCCATGAGGCACAGGTTCAAGACTGATTTGCATATGGCTGGGTTCAAACTGGAATGGCATGGTGAGCAAACAAAAAGATGGATTTAGGCCCAGATCTCTGTACTGGGGTGAATGTATGACATTGTTCTGTATTCTGTCCATCAACTGTTGCTTTTGCATTTGTCACCCGAGTAGGAAGGGTATGTCCAGACGTGGGTACCGTGCTCTCCATGACACTGGAATCAAGCTATCCTGGCTGAAGAGGGGTGAAACTCTGAAACCGGTCCTAGGATGCTTGTTTCCAGTCCAAGGAGGACCTGGCTTGGCAGTTCGGGCTGGACTGTTCCCATGAGGCACAGGGTCAAGACTAATTTGCATATGGCTGGGTTCAAACTGGAATGGCATGGTGAGCACAAAAACGATGGATTTATGCCCAGATCTCTGTACTGGGGTGAATGTATGACATTGTTCTGCATTCTATCCATCAACTGTTGTTTTTGCATGTGAGAGTGGACGTCACTCAGAGGTGCAGGCTCTCAGGATTCATACAGGTGACATTCCAGATGCTCGGTTCTTGCCCCACGCATCTGGAACTCCCTTCCCCTGATATAGGAGCTTCCAGAAACTCTTGAAGACTTGGCTCTTTACACAAGCGTATGACTAAGTTATTGCCTGCAGTGTTTTGTTCTGTTACCCAGCGCCAAGAAACCGGACCGGTGATCGAGCGCTATATAAAAGCCTGTAACATAACATAACAGTCCTCCTTCCCAACAGCGTATTTCTGTGAGTAGCATCAACAATGATGAAGGGCCAGACTGCATCTAAACAGTGTCTTGTTGGGGACTCTATAAGATATGTGAAGAGTTTGATGGTAGCTGCCTTCAAGGTGCTTCTGCCTGGGATGTTTTTGTCCAGCCTGGCCTATATTGTATTTGTTTTTATAGGGCGCTTTCCATACCCCTTCGGTGTACCCCATTCATAGAGCAGAAATACCAAGGTAAGTCTTCCCCCAGAGTCAGCCGTGTGTGCCCCTTGACCCTGCTCTGAGGCGGAGCCTGTCCTTTTACCGCATTATTGTGCCTTTCTTACCTTCAGAATGTCCCCCGTCTGGAGCTCGAAGGTCCGGGCCCGCAGCTGGAGCCCCTTCCCGGGCTGGGTCTGGATGGAGTAGATACATTCGTGGTTGTTGTTGTAGTTTGCTGGAAAGTTGGGCGATAGCAGGACACCTTGAGACCCGCTCACCGAAGAACCGCATTCAGCTGGAACACAAGCAGTGAGAGACAAGGGTTAAAGTCCGCGTGACGGCCCAATAATGGGAAACAACATAAAAGAAAGACCCAGGACCTTCCGCCTTAGTTAATAGTAGCAATGTACCAAGTGAGCAGCTTTGATATGGCAACAGTCTGTTGCTTGACGCGCGGTGTGTAGCGTTGCCATAATAAAAAAGTTTAAAAAATATAAATATTGGTCAGTCAGGGTCACTAATGTGTGTGGTCAGCAAAGTGTGTGATTATTTGTGTAGTAGTGTACCGTTCCTGACGCACGGGTCGCGAACAGAGGCACACGCCACTGTCCCGACACGTGTGCCTAAAAACCTAAAAGCCCATTTATTTCTACACATTGGAGTTGACAAGGATAAAAACTAGCTGTGGTGCAATGAGTTTCAGAGCCCCAGCCAAAACAACATTTTAACCCCTGGGCGCTCCCTTTCCCTTAACAACAAAGCCTATTTTGACTTCACTTTCTATCATCTGTCACTCACGTGTGGCTAGTTGTGGTTGTGCAGTAGGTCAGGTGTCTGGAGCACTGTGCTGGTTGAAAATGTTACAATTAGAATATTTAAGCATGTTAATTGGAAGCTGCGGACGCTCAATATCATTACACTGAATGTATTATATTAAAATGCAATTGTGTTGGATAGTCACTAGTTTTGTTTTCTGATTTGTGTCATTCTTCTCTTATTTGAGCGAATCTTCGTTTGCAGACTCATTGGCCAGGGGGTGGATTGTGGGTTTCTTATAATGTTCCCATATTGCAATACTGGAAGCAGGAGTGTCTTTAGGAGGCTGTGAGCGTCTGTATCTGCAGACGATTTGAGTACACGGCAATGTGCCCCCATTGCCATGATACAGTCCCACACCAATGGGGGTCCAAGAGTCAATTATAAGACAGCAGAGGGATGCTGCGAGTGGCGCACTGGCGGAGCATTGTTGGGATATTGAGTAGGTATTTATTAGCACGAGCCATTTATGTTTATTATTATTTTTTGTGATCCAGTCCCGCGTCAGAGGCGCTGTACAATTAAAGAAAATGTAGGGCGCAGAAAAACCTTCAAGGAGCAACTGCCTGTTTCAAGCATAACCAATGGGTATCATGGCTTTACCTTAGAATGTATACATTGGCGCTCGTGCTTTACATACCCGCAATCAGCTGAGGAACCCACCACTTATTTGCCAAAGAACAGAAATATTAGAATGGTCTGTAGGCATATATAGGTTGGGCTGACAACAAAACTGTACTTGAAAAAGGGCTGGTGATGTTGGATGAGGCAAGGGGGGCTGTGCCGACAACATATGTAAGCGACTGATGATGCAGAAGAGGGAGTGGGGAGATGTGGGGCCTTGTCCAGCTGTATTACGCATTCTAAGGAGTGGGGACGAATAAGAGAACCTGGGCATTGGTGGATGCAAGGCTCTGAGGCATGGGACGAATGACCCCCAGGTCCCAGTGAAAGGTTGGTGGGCGAAGAAAACAGAGAACAAGGAATGAGGGTTTGACAACATACTACTTCAGTTGCTGCAGTGCACGTAATGCGAATGAGTGACCCACCAATCATTCACCCTAGCCTATGCCCCTGCTTTTACCAGGGATATTTATACTTTATCTCACCTGGGCTTATCTGTCACTCAGCAGAACTTTCAAGAACTTAAGAAAGGGCACTGTTGCCAAAGCACCATTTTGGAAAAACCTGAAGTTATTGGGGCAGAGGATTTGGAAACGTGGATGTGCCATCATTGGAGTTGTGTGGTGATGGTGTCCAGGGTACACCTAGAACACCGAGAAAAACAAGTGTGCGTGGCCCATAGATGTTTTTCTCCTCCTCACCTTTACGTTTACGTCTTCTAGGCACTGATTCAGAGTTCGGAGCAAAATTCCGATTTTGATACAAAAATTAGTTTGGGCTAGGATTTAAATTCAGATTTTATGCAGAATTTGTTGCAGTAAACACAGATTGTGCATGTAATTTTCTATTTTTGCCTCCAAAACTCCAAACTGAAGGTATTTACTGAATCCTTAAATACCGTACAAGCGGGTATCTGTATTTATCAGTTGCAGTAAATACTGTACGGGGTGCAGTAAACACCACACTCTACGGCAACATACTCAGAACCAGTGCCCAAAGACTTCAATGTTTAACACTAAGGACCTCTTTATGAGAATCCATTTGGATTACAAGGTAAATGGTAGCGATGCAGGATCAGGGTTTTTCACCTGGACTGTGTAAAAAATTAGGAATTACCACAGGGGTCAGGCGTGGTATCCCCAATTTTGCTGATAATTCCCATTTCTTAGAGAAGCCTCAGGATCCAACTTGTCACGTGGTAATTCCCCATGGGATGACCCATAATATCTGTAATTCTGGTATGACAATAGCAGGTCATTTCCAGCCCGCTTGTAGGACTCTTACTCCATGTTTTAAAATTTTGTCAGGAAAGTTGGAATGGCAGCAGTGAAGACGAGGCGAACAATGGTGGTGCACATGTCAACCCTTCAAAATTTTAGGAGTAGGATTTTTTCCCTGAAGATCATCATTTGCAAAATGCTGCATGCTTTTAGACCCAGTAAGTGCACTTTCCTGTGCCTGGTTTCCTCTAACAATGAGTCATTTGGGCACCTACCAGAGATTGGCCATAGGTTGAAGTGAAAATTGCCAGTCTTTGACACACTGATTTTCATATATCTTTTACCTACGTGAAGGCATAGATCATAGAGTACGTTCATCAATTTTTACTTCTACCCATTTCTTGAGTGCTTAGTTTATCAAGAATTGCTCCATCACATGAACCTATTTTCATGAAGATTTGTAAACTGATGGTGATGTGCTCTGTTGAAAGAAGCCATTCTGCTTTTGGGTGAGAATAAAACGACTAAAGTTTCTACCTTGAAGGTACGGAAAAATGCCCTATATTAGAATTGTTGAGATCCATTTTGGCATAATGTCTGTTCCTTCGTAGAGTGTGAAACAATCCTTAATGTTGCAGCTTGTGGTACTTTTACGTGTATCATACAAAGAAGTACACGGAAGGGATAGCAGTTGCACCGTCTGAACCATAAAGGCTTTAGAGGCCTTAAATGCGACTCAGAACTATATAAGATGTCATTTCTTTATCTCTTTTGTTGATCCACTTCAAAGTTTCACAACTTACTGCAGTATACTTCTGCTTGCACCACAACTCAACAGTGATGGCTAATGGACTTTCTCTCGTTATACCCATATTAAATCAGAGAATGAACACATAAATGTGCCATAGATTCATTGGCCATCGCGAAATAACCCCAGAGAGAGGCAGCTATAGAAATACTGTGCCCAGAGAGTCACAGTGAGCCATATCCATGTGAAATCACAGCAACAGCTTCGGGAATTAGTTGAATACAATTAGTGCAAGGTAGATAAACTGTGTGCCATACAGGGGAAGCCACAAAGAAGGCACAGCTACACACACTCACAAAACACAGGGAATCATATCGGTCAGGCATGCAGTTCGATAAAGAAAGCAATCCTACAAACTGACATTGTTGAAGCAAAATAAAGTCACAGAAAATAAATGCATGTAGAACTGTATAGCAGCCATGAGCACATACAGACGCAGAACACACACTTGTACACATGCATACGTGCACACACACATTGGTAGGAAGGAGAAGCCAATCCACCGGCTCATTTAGACCAACAGAAGCTGATGGGCTAGCAGAAAATCACGCACGCTCAGTCACAGTAAAGCTACAAACACAGGAAGTTTTAAAGATTTCTGCCCACAGCAATTGACAGAAAGTCACGGGACACTGCTCAGCAATGTCACCACCGGACCGGACATCAAAAGAAGACCCTGACAAAAAATCTCAATGGCAAAAAGCTGTAACCCACATCCAGCAGTAGACGTTGTGCACATGAAATGACAGCTGAAACTAAGCCACAAGGAGGCAGTCCATATCTTGCATGCATGAAGATACTTTAACAATTCTACCAATAGTGTGTCTCTAGAGATAAACACTAACCTCACAAAGATATAATGGATTGGACTAGGATTTAGCGCATAAATCACACCTCTAGAAAAATGCAGAATGGCCAACTGAAAAACACAAATAGACCACGCCAACAATAACACGCTACACAGAGAGGCTCACAGGAAGTGACAGATTAGCCAAATTTACTTTAAAAAACTGAATATCACTGCATTTGAAGGATACATAAGAGACAAGATGGGCAGCAAAGAACCTTAAGAGGAATCAGGTCATTGTAAAGACTCTGTGAATCTAAAGTAAGCGATTTTTGAATGGGAGTTTAACTACCACTGATGTCTGCTCTAGGTATGTATTTGAATAGGGAAACTAACATATTACAGGATAATACTGAACACAAAGGAAGCAAAGCAATTTCTTTCCCCCACAAAACTTGCCAAAAATATAGAACTATGCTCTTGGAATTAAATACAATCTAAATCAAGGACAGAGTCAGTATGTTTTTGTTTTTTTTACGGAGTTTTATATAGCGCAAACTTGACCCGAAGGTATCGGAGTGCTTTACACAAGCACTAGTTGAGCTACATGAGGACACATTCATTTTTGTTGGGCACGGGTAGATAAAGTAATTTGCCCAGAATCACAGGATGTTGCGCATCCTGCCGAGACTCGAGCCCGGTTCCCCAGATTTGAGGTCGACCGCCCGAGTCGTTATGCCAAAGGAATTAATATGTATACATATATATATCTCACTTATAGAAAAAGTATTTTCTCCTTTAGGATTTTCATCTTTATCTTGCTAATTCTTTAAATAGCACATGTCAGAATATTGGGTACAAAAATATTGTCCTACAAAAATATCATCCAGAGTATTGACTACAGTAGTATTGTGCACAGATGTGCTATTCTAACTCAACATCTATGTACTTTGAATGAATATATATCTTTGAGATAAAAATGTGGAGTTATGTGTAGCAAATCTATTATCACCTATTTATACTTACTTTAATGATACAGTGGTGGAAACTATTCTGGTAGCAATATCTTCGCAAGATGATCATTATTATACAATATTCTGTTAGAATATACTTTAACCCTGCATTTGATACTCATTGACATTGGTTCAATTTTAATTTCACGCTGAAAACAACAAGAGAGTGAGGGAAAAAACAACACAATGGGCCACTCTTAGTCCCCCAAAGTCATTATAATCAAAACAACGAAAGAGTGTGCCTAGGAATTATTGGTAGAGCACAACTGCAGAAACCAAATAGGTTTCTGGGTCCGGTTACTGAGGGATCTTATAGGTGCCAAGCGGGTGCCTAGCTGAGCGGGCACAGCTTCCACCCCCCTCCCGAGACCCATGGTGTAGATCCTGACTACACCCCATAATAAACTCGGTTCCTCTCCATTGCGGGAGTCACCTTAATACATTTTTATATTTTTGATATATAAATAATGTTTGTATTCTTTTCACACTTATAGCCTCAGGTCAGGGTGGGCCTTAGCGCGCCCATACCGCCGAGGTTCTCTCACCCCCCCCCCCTTTTTGGTCCTGACGAAAGCCAGTTTATAATTAACACATAGGCAAAAACATGTTGACCATATCATAAGGGACCTGGCTGAACAATTTATTCAGGTCTTACGTCCCACACTTTGTTTTTATACATGTCTGTTTGGCTTTTAATAAAGTTTATTTTTTGACACAAACCAGACATTTTTAACAATCACTTCCACTATCCACCACATACACAACCAGCTCCGCAGTAATTCTGTCGTCGAAGGACACCGGGGTGGCACTCGGCCTCTCCCGGTGGGGCCCAATGATGAAGCATGTCACCAACCAGGTTGGTGAGTGAGGGCTTTATTAAGAAACCTATTTGGTTTCTGCAGTTGTGCTCTACCAATAATTCCTAGGCACAATTTTAATTTCAGCCAAACAATTTCGGCTGAAAAAATAATGAATAAGGAAAAATAAAGACTTTTCATTCAAAAATGTTGAGCAGCTAAATTAATGCTTTCCCTAACAAAACTGGCAACTAGCATCGCTGTCGGAGGATGTAGCTGCAGCACAAATTATACTTGTCTAAAATCATGTCAAGTCCTGAACGTTGCTGATTAAAAACATTATGAACTCACCGTTGAAAAAGTGAAATATATCTGTTAATGAGATGAAACACATAATATTATTTAATATAATATGAATGAATTCTGAGAGGGTGTGCTTTCAGGGATATTTAGCAATATTTTAAGAATTTCATGCTTTATGAATCCTTCTTATAAAATGAAGGAAATGCCATAGGACATGCATAATTAATCAAATGTAGAAGTAAGTGGATTCTAACTTTGACAATAGAAAGCACATTTTCTAATTTGCCTCTGTGAGATTGGAACATGACACCATCCATAGCAAACGCAAAAGTTTGAGAATCCAAAGGAATTCAGTATGGCCCCTGTTTTTCTCAAAATTAAATAGTCCACTAGATCTCAGATTCAATAGAGGATTACTTCTGTGGGACAGGTCCTAAAAGAAGTAGTACTAAATTCGACAGGAGCAAGCCACACATTGGAACAGCAATGGCTCAAATCTTGAACTGGAAGTCACAAGACACAAAAGATCTGAAAATGCCTTCTTTAGAAAACTTATTGGAGAAGCCTGAAATCAAACAAATTTTTAACATTTCCAAAGTACTATCCAACCCAAGTATAATAAACGAGTAAGCACTAGAAAGACAAACTCCTACTTCTGAATAGAAGATCATAAAATGTGCAAATACATCATGGCCAAGTCAGAGCTCTCCTCTTTTGACTGGACCGCTAGCATGATCAGCTTGCATGTAACATGTTGAGTGTTGAGAGCAATGGACATCTTCCGTGTCACCACCATTTTCCGACATTTATCTGCTCTCCCTGAAACAGATGCTGCAGCAATGAAAGTTCATGTTTGAATGCAAGCACAAGCACACAATGGCCAAACTCAGCAAACTGCCTGCTTATGGGTCTCTCTATATGTGACAGAATCATGCCTGCTCTCAGAGAACACCAATGCCTCCTGCAGGTCAGTCCATATCACCTTCTACACACGTTGCATCATTTACAAAATACACTACACGAAGGCCCCTCCTAACTATGGGTGTGCACATTTTCAGGAAAATTATATGAAAAGCAAATCCTTCATTTAGCACTAAATTTTGTTGAAAAATGTGTCCCGGTGGCAATTTTTCATGCAAGGATGCATTTCATACAGAAAGAATAGCACAAAAACCACAACCGCCGCTAACAACAGCCCCACATGTTTGGTGGCTTGTGTTGTTGCCATGCTATTTGCACTATAATTTTGCCACAAACTGCAGCGTATTTGGGCATAATTACGTAATTGCAGGCAGAAGCATAACACAACATTTTAAAAACTATGAGTGTTACACCTGCATAATTTTAATTTTACCTATGCCTACTCCTCACCTGACCCCCTCGATAAGGCTCTTAGGCAGCAGAGGAAGCTCCTGGATCAGAAACATTTTGTGACAGGAAAGCAAGGGAAGCATGAAGGAAAACAGACAAGACATCACCTGCTCCTCCCAGAGGAGGTGAAAGGATCTCAGTCCAGATCCCACAAGCACCTTTGCTTCTCCTCTTCTACAGAATTGAAGGCACTCCTCTTTGAACAGCCTTACACTGCACACTGATTTCTCCCCAGTGACCACCTCTTGCAACTCTGAAACCCTCCAGGATCCCCTCTCTCGTTATAGCCACCTATCTGATACCTTCCTTGCTGAAGAGTTCTCAGTTGCTTTACGATTGAGTTCACACTCTATAAATCTCAAACAGACGTACGAAGACACATGTACATTTTACTCCTGCGTGACTCTGCTAAGCCAGTAAAACATTACCAAACGCATTAACTATGTCTACCAATATATGAAAGATCACACCCACTGCTTAAATGGAGGAAACCGTGAGATATTATTGCTTCTAACGGATGAAATAGTGCTTTTCTATTTAAAAGGAGAGAAAATTAGATCATAATGCTGAGTGGGACTATAAACAATTCATGTTCATTTGAATATATGTTGAAATATAAAATCCTTTGGGTCATCTTTGATGCAAGGAGGCAAGTTTGTTATGTGTTGCCTACACCAGATTACATCACAAACATATTGCAGAGAGAGATGACGACAGCACGATTGTGCCTAACGCCCCAAAAAATAGACCATTTGAGGCCTGCCCTTGAAATCAAACCAGTGGATACCAGTGGAGTCAAAATATAGGCAAGCTTCAGTGTATTGTACAAATGTCTTTCTGGTGCAAAGGCCTAGTCAGCAACCGCCAACTGGCACCCCACTACGCTCTGACCAAATCTGTTTGATCAGACACCTCTAAACAAAAAGAACTAAGGTTCACACATTAAACAACGAGGCGAGTACAAAAAAATAGACTTTGGAATCCTCTGAGCCCTAACTTGAGAGCAGACACCAACCATCTGCAATTCAGAAAACTTATAACAACTGAAAAAACATCAAGCTGAAATGCAACTGAGTGCCTGCCACGATAGTGACTTAAGAATACTAGAAACCATCAATCACATCTGATTAGAGTCTAAATGCTTCCTTCCAGAACTCATAATTTCTGTCGTGGGCCCACTGCACTACACCACAAGAGTGCAGTCAAAGAGTGTACAATAAAGGTTAACAAATAAATAAACGTTAGTAGGAAGGTGAGTGACAAATAATTCATATGGGGCAAAACAAGCATACATTACATCAGCAAAGATACATGCCTTTGGCGTGAATGTATACCTTGTTAAAGACCAAGAAATGCACAATGCTCTGTGTACCAACAAAGAATGCCTCCCGCTAAAAGCACAGCGGCTCACACTCCGCAGACAGCTTCCGGTGAGTCATAAGGTGTTGCTTACTCCTTTGAAAACCGCACATTACATAAACGACACGTTAAAAGAACAGACCGCGGTCGATTACGTGATTGTGTGACTGAAGTGTGACAAAAGACTGAAAGGCAGTCTGGAAATCTGTATAATGATCAAGATGTTAAAAGGAGTCGATTGATGACAAGGCGCCTCGGATTAGACGTCTTTCATGCACTGCGCCTTTGAAAACACTCCTAACCTCACTCATTACAAAGCCGTCCCCGCATTACTGCTCGTGAATAGAGGTAAGGCCGCGGAAAGGTGCCCGGCGGGTCCATGGCGCTTTGGTGGAATCTTTGAAGAAAGAGCCCGGTGACTCTCTGACGCACAGCCGACTAGACTGGGGCGAATGCAGCATGTTTTGCTAAACGGAATAAGATCAGAGGTAGAGTTAGCTTTACAGAGGGTGTGAGCAGTATGTTTTGTGAACAATGAAGCTAATCTGAGGCAATGCCTGCCCCCGGGAGAAGTAGGGTCGCAGACCAATCTTCCCCCAGGGTGTTCCAGCGAGAACTAAGGACAGGCTGTTAGGGGTAGGGGATTGGTGAAGGGGAGGAATTAGGGTAGGGTTATAAGGTGCAGGGGAGGAGGGCTCTTCCTCTTCCTGCACCTAGCACCATCGGAGAGGGTTGAATTAATTTTAGACTACCCGCCCACCCTTCAAGTTCAGGGTCAAGGCGATGGGTTGGTTGGTAGCGTGCCAGTTTAGGACGGGTTGTAGTGTCAGCAGTACTTTTGAGGGGTGGGGAGTCACGGATGGGCACATCCACCCCTTGGGGCGTGGGGGGAACACGTGAATGATGGGGGTGTGGGATGCAAAAGTGCGACGGCAGGAGATCCAAGAGAGGATGTTGAGTGAAGACCGGAATGGAAAGATGGAGGAGGTCGCAGAGTGAAATGGGACGAGAGCAACAGGTGTGAGGGGAAGATGGATGGAGTGATGTTGGGGATTGTTATAGTTAAATTGATGTTTCGGTTAAAGTATTGCGTTTACAACACTGTCCTAATAAATGGCCTTTTACGCTTCAATACAGTGTGGAGTGCATTTACTGCGCGAAGCACAATAATGTTAGATGTTAGATAGCTAATGAGAGAAAGACATAGATACAGGCTATATAAATGCATCTCAACTCTTGGGCATGACTGTCCAATGCAGCTCACAGCCTATTGAATTGCGATGCCTAACTGGAAACCGCTCCCCACTCACTGTCTGAGCATCTAAGAACCTAGCATCGAACTACAATACCATAAAAGTCCTTCGACGATGTTACTGTTTCAAAGGCACTCTACAAAGAACTCGAATTAGAAAAAACTCATCTAATTTTTACAATAACCTCCTACAGAAATCCCCCTGTGCTTACCTGCCGCAACCAAAACCTGCCTAATAGCATATACAAATCCAATTACGTTAGTCCGAGAACTGCTCAAACAGGTGTTCAAATTAGACATCAGAATGCCATAAGCATGGTGCAAATGCTATACAATTGCACTATTGTGATATAAAATATTATGCCACGGCATAAGGTAACATTACATACATAACCGGACCTATACACAATTTAAACGACACTTGTGAACTACGGAAATTTCACAGTACTTGTATTGTGGAAAAAATTACAAGTTTGTGTTTTTATGGCTCATGAAACACTAGTAGAAATATTCTGCTCAAATCGGTTTTCCTCTCAAACCTCTCCTGATTTTTCATACTTGGCAATCCCCATGCGTGAAAATAGTAACAAACCACATTTCTCACCATCTGTGTAACTTTGAGCAATTTTTATAGCATTTCCTAGAATTTAGCGGGAAATTATATAATTTCACTTGCCTCAAACATAAAATAGCATAGCTTTTGCTTCTCCCTCTCCCTTCTTCATTCCTCCTGCCTGGTCTATCTCCTGTGTCAACGTCTCGAGCTGTCTTGGATCCAGACTACCACCCACTGATCATTAGTCTCTCCTACTAGTAAATCCCATTCCACTCCGACCTCCAGGAACACTTCATTTACATGTTTCCGTAATGTTCTATAACATGCCTACTCTATAGCACAACATTCGCCAGTGACAGTGCATCTTGGCTAGGTAGGGAGGTCCAGGCTCACGGTACCTTTCATTCCTCAACAATGTCTAAACTCTTGCTCAAAATGTGTTCTGCCTGTCAAAACTCTGGTCATGTCACACCCCCACCCCCACCCCCCAATCCTATTTCGAACTATCTCTCTAACTAGTCCTCAATAAGGGAATACACCTTTTGTCCCTGTATGCTCTGAATGCACTCTAACACTTTTTCTATGACATGCTTTAGTCTGTATTTATTATGTTTTATATATCATAGACACCTAAAAGAGGGCATTATTGCAGTGATAGCCTACAAAGATAAAGAGTGGTGGACCAGGTGGAGCGGGTGGGGGAGGGAGGGGGGGTGGCTTGGGTGTAGCACACGGTGGGGGGTTTAATATATATTTTTTTAAAGTACTTAACTGGTGCTGTCAGCAGCGTGCACTCCTCTGCATCCAGTTCTAGGTCCCAGCAGTCCCTGGGACAGCATCACAGACTCTCTATCCAATCCCCACGCTGCTCTCAAGCATGGGAGCAGCGTGGGTATTGGCCTGAGTGGGCTGGATTAATGCTCGCTCCGGCACAGGGAATCTGTCCTGTTTGTCCAACCCAGCTGTGCAATACAGCTGGGTTGGAGAAACCTAAGTGCGTATGTCAGTTTGGCTGGCCTAAAACGGCCGGCCAAACTGACATGTGCTCTTAAAATTGCACCAAACACTCCCACTCCCCCCACCAATGCCCTGACCCCGCCAATCCCTGCACACTCTGGCTCAGCCAGCAGCTGAAAAATAAAACAATAATAAAACATCATTTTCTTTTGCAGATGCTGGCTCTGAGCCAGTGGGGCTACGCTCCTCCGCCATTGCGGAAGAGCCACTGCTGCACTCTAAGCTATGGGAGAAGAGGGACAACAGATTAGAGCGATCGGATTAGGGGACAGCAACACACCGTGGACAGCTATAAAGCCCCTTTTCTTAAACAGAAGTGTCCTGAATCCCTCCGGGCCAGTACAGGTGGCAAGTGGGGCGGTTTCAGATCTCTGGGATACAAGCTGTGTCCGATAAGGAACTCTTGCTGTCCCTCTTTTCTGACATCGAATATTTGATATTATGCTGCCTTCGTTTGTTCTGCAGTGTGTACTCTTTTTGTTAAACACTTTATAAAATAAATGAAATGCAGTCACCCTTTTCGAGACCCTTCACCAGATAAAACTCTACAAGGAGGCATGCTAGAGACGAGTTCGGAAATTGAGGGATCGGATTCGCTAACCTCTTCGTCTTAAGCATACTCAGTGTACCTTTGACATGCTCGCTCGGGGGTCTCCAGCCAGTAGCGAGTGAGCTACTGTAGCTCTCCAGCTACATCTGAGCAGCCCCCATGTGTGCAGCCCAGCTCACTGAATTAGAAAGCTTTTGCTTGGTTGAATTAATATACAGAGTCGCTTGTACTAAAGGTCTGCTGTATATTGTGTAACAAGGGTAGGAATAAAGAACGAGTGCAATTGGTTTCCTAGCTTTGTCACCTAGGTGGGCAAGACGGTTGCACCATTGCTAAGAAAGAGTTTGCTGCACTAATGACTCAAGATTTTCAATTGTCATGTGCTGTTTCCACCACACATTAGATTACTATTAGGAAATGTTCATGTGGCAAACGCTTACACAATTTGTTTAATGTGTATATGTGTGTATTTTTGCAAATTTCAACACTTTATATTGTCATCTTCTGTTCTTTTTATTTGTTCTCAATTTGTGAGCTTTGTGTTGCAGTGTGTCGTTTGCTAAGTATTTGTATGCATGATGTCAGTATTTGCGCCACTGATGAGTACTATGTTTGCCTATGAAACTAGTCATTTCTTGTACCATTCTACAATTTCTGGCATTCGTGTTTCTTCTGTTTTATGTGAGTTTCGCCTTGACTTATAAAATGTAAAATATTGCAGAAATATTTAGCTAGTCTCTCTATTATATTTTTTTCTATTTTTATCATCAGGTCTCCAAGCCAAAGTAGACAACTGGATGAGATTAAATTGCAGTGGGTGCAACCTGAGTTCTTTCCATGTGCCCTCCCTTGACCGCCCTCAATCCTACGCTGTCCCCATGTCACCTAATGCAAACATGATATTTTCAAAATACAAATAAGAGACAACAAATCAAAATGAAAGCACATGACCACCTACCAACACACCTTGGCAGAGGCGAACTCCACACACGCCGTCTACCTCCAAGGCAGGTGATCCGCGACACGCCTTCCAGTCGGTACCCGGGGAAGCAGGAGAACATCAGAACGTCGCCCACACCAAACTGCAGGCCCTTTCGAATGCTGTAGGCCGGAACCCCTGGTTCCTCGCAAGGCTCCAGGTCATATTCTGAAATAAATCAGAGGAAGCCATTATTGGAGCAGGCTAAGGTAGGAAGCCTACTCATGACGAACAAAGGGAATGTGTCACTTACACATCAGGGAATAAATGGCAGGAAATTACCAGACAGTCAATAGAAACTGCTGGAACACAGGGTATACCACACTGTAGTCTGTGATGCGCAGTGAGGAACAAAGGAGTGAGGTAGGAGGTGCCACTCACACCACACACTCCCCCCACACACACATGCCAGACAGGGTCTGCACTTCAAGGCAAGACATTAGCCCAAATAAAGACTAAAAAGTTGAGACTGGCCATCCATCGGAGAAATGTCTACCCGAATTAATGCGCATTAGACACATTTTCTGAATATCATTATTTTCAAAGTGTGGAGTCGGGAATGTATTTAGAAGTGATTTTTTCCAAGGCAAAGTTCCGGATGTTCACCCATCCAGGAGCTTGAAAAGTTTGAGGCTTGCTTTCTTACATGCAAAGATTTTCTTCACGTTGTAATATGGTCTCACTCTAATTAAATACAGGTCAGATGGAATTATGCAAACTTGTTTTCTGCAACTTTATCTTTTGCGGGGCTTTTCTGTGCACATTGCATTGCACAGGAGAACTCTATTTCCTGTAAAATATATTTTCACGCAAAACCATTTTGTTAATGCTAAATCAGCAGCTTTGCAACTTTTGCTCAGTTTTGAAGGAGAACTTCATGAATGTTAAAAAAAAAAACTTTTTAGACCTTTAGTTGTTAAAACAGGAATGCACAGCTTTGTTGTTTGTTGTGTTATAGATTACTGGAGCACTTCCATGCAAAATGTTGATTTTTTAGCTAAACCTCAGCAATAATCAATAAAACTGAATGTGTCTCGGTGTACTGGAAAAGACTCTGCTAGTAGTTTTGCTATGGCTCTGGAAATGAATATCATCTTGAAGTACAAAAGGAGCAGGCAACAAGCTACATTTTAGGTCTACCCTCAAATTATCTGCAATCCACAGAACACAGCAGAGTGTCGGAGGCTGAGGAAACATTCCCCTTAGAGTCCGACAGCAACGGAAAATAGGCCTGGGCAGCAATTTAAAAGTGTCCTTTATTAGCCAATCAAACAGCTGAAAAAGTGGCCCAAATTTGTAAATTAGGACACATTTAAACTTGAAAAGACAAAATGTATAAGTGTATTGCAAGGCATGAGAGACAGCATGCATTTGTGCTTGCTGCAGGCAATGTTTGTTTGTGGCAATATCAGAGAAGTGAAGTGTAAAAATCAGCCTACCAGAGTATAAAACAGACCCACAAACAGCCCAAAAATTAGCCCATGCACTGATCTGTCACACTAGCACTTCCGGCCCTGCCAGACTGCCGCTGTAGACCAGCGTGAGCCTCATTTCCTTCTCTGCACGGTGTGTTCTTTCAACGCGTGGATTGGCTTACCTTTCTGTAAGAGTGATGCTACCACTGATGACATAGCATGACATGTCATATGAGAGGTCCTCGATAACGTCTTGTGTGACTGAAGTCGACAACGCTTTGTGAACGGAGAGGTAAGACAGTAAAGTTATCTTAAATACTGCAATTCTAAACAGCACCCAACTCCTTGCTTACTTTGTAAAAGAATTAGTGTTGGTGCCCTAAGTCGTGCTCAGAAGTCCAATCCGGTGAAATGAATGTCAGCGTAGTGAATGCCAAGGCTCGGTGGTCTTACATCCACTTGATGCCTCCCTAATCCACTAACAGACACTCCCTGCCCCTTTATCTCGCTCGAGCTGATTCCTTATTTTTCCCTGCGTCATGATTAATAAAACTCTTTTTCTTACTCCATCTTTCAGCTTTATTTGATTTTTCTCTTGCTCTTTGTAAATGTCAGATGAAGAAAAATAAGTGTCGGTCCCCAAAAAGGAGTGCCGGTGGCCCCCACTTGCTCAAAATAAGCACATGCGTATTGGCAAACAATACATTAGTACTTGTTAACACGATACTCACCAGGCTTCACCTGCTGCAAGCTTGTGCACACAACATGAGAGGTATGTAATTTACAGACTGAAAAATGCCACCTACCCATTTAGCGCATGGGCAAATATTACCAGCCTTTGAACCCCATTTCAGGTGGAAGAGGAGGTTTTGCCCCAGAAACAACATAATCCCAGTTGCAATCAGGACATGAGTCTAAAATATCACAGATTACAACTATATATATTTAAAGGCAAATTCACCATATATTTTTAGGATAACTGACCTGTAGGACCACAGACTGATGAGCCATAAACCTCTTCATGCTTTGGTGTTTAGGCGCTCTTCAAATGACATTGCATTGTATTGGATCATACTGGGACGTAAGCGTGACGTAGGAGTGGAGCAGTGCACCTTTGAGTGCAACAGCAGGGTAAAGAAGTTGTGAAGGGGCTCCACATATGCATGTGCAAGAGCTGGATTTATGAACGACCATGAAAATGTACCAAAAATTACGGTGACCACATTATCGGAAATCCATAGCATATATTTTTCTTGAGAAGTATGATCTGCAGAGTAATGTGATTTGGGGTGAAGATTCGGGGTTGAGTCGTTGCCCCAAAAAAGGAGCAATTTTCAGGCAAATACAAAGCTGGGATCAATTTCTTGGTAAAAACACAAGTGGTCTTCTTGATTATAGCCACCAATATTAAGTGATAAATCCACAAAAGACAAGGCCTTTGCATGTTTGTGGAAGAACGGGCCAGCTCCTTAGCGAGAAGGTGTATGGAAGTCCTTATACCTTGGCGCCTATCTTCGAAACACACAAAGTCTGAACACAAATTTAACTGAATAAACACAGCAATGCCCTACCATGGTGGCCGGTAGGATCATGGACCAGCACATGAAATTTGGATTATGGCAACAGCTTGTGCAAAATTTTTTTTTCCTAGAGCACATAAACAAAATTCAATATGAGCTCCATTGTGATCATACACAGCTGCAGGAAATATTGCAGTGGATTGGCTATTCCCTATACATTTTCAATCAGATTGCGGTGCTCGAGTTACGCATGATCCAGCCTGTTTTGGCTAATGGATGCTGTCTCCACGTGACCTGCCTTATGCAGACTATACTAAAGATGCCTTATGAACCTCATACTTACTCTCCAATCTACAACCTGAATATTCAACTATGTGAGTAATAGCACAGAGTGGTGGGTTTACAATAGGCTTCGCAAGGAGATGGAGCTCTAAGTATTCAGCAGTTGTCACCAAAGTTGAAAGCAGTCTGCTAAACAGCAGGCGCCTCGGCCGGCCCAGCGCTCCACCAGCGCTCGCAGTGTCGCATGAGGAAAGACTGAGCCAAAAGAAAAGGATTAGCAAGATGTGTGTGTTGAGCACAACTCCATTTTGGAGGTGTCCCCTAGAGCGGAAAATGGCCGGCCTTGAATCTTTCTACCTCCTTTCAACCCCAGCCAGATGGCTGTAAATCAAAAGGGGGCGGTAGCTACAGCAAAGGGTTAATGCTTTCTTTTCCTTTCACGCAGCGCACAAATATGCTTTGTAAAGAGACTGGGGACGTTAAGGAGATCGAGAACGGACGTTAAGGAGACCGAGAACGGCAAAACAGGAAATGAGACAAGAGAGCAGGCCTTCGCCGAAGTCAGCGTGTAGCCTCTTGGCAGGCCAACTGATAAATGCCACTTTTGTGGGCCTCATTTCAAAGATATACTCTGCAACAGACCAGTTAAGGAGCAACATAAAATATTATTACACAGATAAGTCGTTACTACCTGGGTCTGCGGCTGGCATGAGGCAGAGAAGTGGAAAGGAATAAAAAGAAGAGATGTGGTTTGGAAGGGGCCTACCAGTGCACACACAGTTCCCTACCCAAGAAGGTGACGTTGAAGCCTTCGTAGGACATGGAGAAGTCGGAGATGAAGCGGATTTGGGCTGTGAAGTTTCCGTAGAGGCCCGCACTGATGGGAGGGGGAAGGCGGGAGCCGGTGAGCCGCTTCAGGGGCTGAGCGAAGCTGGTGTTCTCCGTGATGAGTAGGTAATCATGGCCGCTCTCAAGGTGGAAGGTGTGGAATGTAAAGAACACGCCTAGAGAAACAGGAGAGGACAGTAAAAGATGCAGAGAGGTAAAGATGGCATCATCTCAGATTAATTCACAATCCAACATCATCAAAGTTGACTTGGGTGACATTTGACATCATCAAAGTAGACTTGAGTGACATTTGACATCATCAAAGTAGACTTGAGTGACAATTGCAAAATATTTGCACTGGACAGTAACACCATTAATATCCAATGAGACATTGCACAGTTTAGTGTGCAATTATGCTATTACTTTGCATAGCAATATAGTTAGAAGAATCACATTGCATTGGCCTGCTGTTTGCATAGTGACACACTTTAGTTACATTTTACAGGTATTCTCTTTGCATCTAGAAATAGTTTGCATAGTTAAACTTTATGAGTAGACTTTTACCTTGCATAACGGTAAAGTTAGAACTTTTGCATTACACTGAAAATTCTTCACAAAGCATCATATAGTTGTTTAATTATATAGTTAATTTCCTGCTTTTCCAAAATGCTGCAGAATATTTTAATTGTATTTTTATACTTTTGCTCTTTGACATAGCATAGTTACATTGGATAGTTATACCCTGATATTGCCTAGTTACAATATTTGCATTTTACGGTTATATTTGGTATGTAGCGGCACAGGTCCTATAGTATATTATAATGTGATATTCTCACTTTTCCTGAAGGCATAGCAAAGTTGTATGATGACATTGTATAAATAGATTGTGCATGAATATGCAGACTTTGCATGTTAACAGTATATTTCGACTCTTTCTGTGATAGTGTCACAAAACATAACATGAAAGTGTAGGTGTTGGGAGTGGAGGCATGGGAGTGCTGCAGCACCCACACAATATCCATGCAGGAGTTCAGAAGGTGAGAGAGCAACAAAGAGGCCTTTGGTTTTTCTTCTTGTGAAGTTTGCTGTGCGCTCAAAGACAGAGGACAAAGGCCAGGCCATATTTTTTGACAAACTGCTGCTTACTCTTTTAAAATGGAGATGGAATTTACATTTATTTTCTTTCTCTGACTGGAAGGTGAGCTATGTGACAATCTTGTTGGTGTACAGGGAGTTTGGAAGGAAAGGCTGTAGGATATTAATATTATTCTAACACACATTTAAATACCAGTAAATGGCTCATCTGCTACATTTGTTTGCATGAAGCTTGGATTTTCCCAATCCCTATGACTTGAATAATGTAACATTGATGGCAACACCCTCACTCTGTGAATTGTTCCAGCACCACTGCATAATAGGCAAATTTGTAGCACACACTTTCACCTTAAGTGGTGACATGGTGATACTGGCAGATCGTGTATTTCTAGGGCAATCTAACTTAATGAAACTGGTTATACCAACCTTGGAAGATGAAAGGCTGAGTGGACCTGCTGAATTTCAAGCAAGTGACAATGAAATCAAACACATGCCTGAATTGGATCTGAGTCAACTGAGTCCATATGCTGACATAGGGCCTTATTTAGAGTTTGGCAGACGTGGGACATCAGCCAATTAGCAGTGAGTAACCTCCTGCCCTATTCTAGCATGCAACCCAATACAATCTAAACATCGTGGACAAGATACTGTCTGTGTTTTGGCAGAAGTTCAGTGTAAGAAATTGGAGTATTCGTTGAGGAGGGTAGAACTCACATCAGGTAATAATCACAGACCTTGTCAGGGTGAACAACAAAAGTCAGTAAATAAATCAATGTTCAATCACCTGGTAGCTATACAGTAGAGCAGTCAGACTTAACTTTAGAGGCCATGTGTAAAGTATTGATGCATTGCTCAAACAGCAGGCCTCCAGCGGTCAGCTCTCCCTCCTGCTAGCAGCACAAGCATCTTGCTCGTGCCAACCACCTCGTGCCAGAAGTCACTCACAACCTTGTGCTTCTACCATGTTTTGTTCCTCTGCTTAACTTGCTTTTTTTCAGGTTCTTTTGCTCCCCATTACTCTTTTTTCCTCATTTTTCCCCACTTAACTTGCTTCCCTTTCAGGTTCTTTGGCTTCCCCTAGCTCTCTTTTCCTCGATTTTTCCCCACTTAACTGGCTTCCTTTTCAGGTCTTTTGCTTCCCATAATTAATTTTTCCTCGTTTTTTCCACACATAAGATGCTGCCTTTTCAGGTTCTTTCGCTTCCCTTAACTCCTTTTCCCCATTGTTGTCCTCTACTTAACCGTATTTTCTCCCTCCAGGCTCTTTCTCCAATTAACTCGTTTTTCCACAGCTCAAGCTGTGTTTTTTTCCAGGCTCGTCACCCTTAATCTCCTTGGACCTACTTTTTCACTCATAACCAAGCTCTGCTTCCCTAGTGCTCCCACAATCAACTCTGACCCACTGGAAGCCCCCCCTCTCGCTGACCCCGGCAAAGGCCCACTCATACTCACGGGAATCTACTTAATGGAGGTTGCAGCGTGACCCCACTGAGAAGGTCTCCGGACCAGCTCTCCTAGCTGCCAGCAGCACAAGCATCTCGTTCATGCCAACCACCTAACGATAGACGTCGCTCACAACCCTGCACTTCTTCCCCATTTTTGCTTGCTAATACCACCAACTCCTGAAAAATGGCAAGAAAAGCACCCTGACCACCCGCCTCAAAGCTAGCTCACACCACAGCAAGGAACTATTCTGATTCATCAAAGAATTTTCCAACCCCACAGTTTCAGAGAATACCATCACCCCCTCCCAGCACCTCTGCGATACCACCACAGACATCTTCTACAGCATAATCGCCACCATCTATGAACACTTCGACCCCCAACTACTAGTTGCAGACTTCAACAGACTCCTCAACCTCACCGACTCCAACAGAAACACAATAACTACCAGGGAACAAATCTCTACGCAGACCACCATCCACTCAGGAGCACCCAGAGATCCCTGCCCCCACATGTTCAACCTGGGGAACAGCACCCTCAGTGAGGAACTCACCACATTCCTCAACTCATCTATCACCTCTGCCTCATTCCCAGAGAGATGTAAAAAAGCAGAAGTCAAACCGCTCCTCAAAAAACCCACCGCATACCTTAAAGATCTCAAAAACTACTGGCCAATCTCCCTGCTCCCTTTTCCTGCTAATGTTCTGGAGAAAGCAATAAGCCTCCAACCACCTAAAAAGCAACATTCTCAATAACTCGTACCTCAAACTCAACTCTGACAAAACAGAGACACTCATGTTCAGGAGCAACACCTCCACATGGGACAACTCCTGGTGGCCAAATTAACTTGGCTCTTCATCCACACCCATAGCGCATGCAAGTAACGTCTGCAACATTCTCGACAGCCAACTCACTATGATGAAGCAGATAAACACTGCCTCGTCTTCTTGCAAGTGGATCCCCATCAGCAACAGATGCGCGGTCACCCAGGGCCTCATTACCAGCCACCTGGACTATGGTAATTCCTTCTACGTGGGGATCACCTGACAACTACTAAACAGTCTTCAGACCATTCAGAACTGAGCAGCCAGGCTCATCACCGACCTACCGAGGTGGACGACTATATGTCATCTATCACCCTCATCGACTTAAAAACAATGCAGCCTTTGGGGAACAACTGATTGAGTTCTTCAAATGAAATCAATGCAGAAAACAGCATTTTTGTTTGAGATTTTAACCTGCACTGGGAAGAACAAAAAGATGGTTCTGTATGCCTTCTGTCAACTTACCTGGGCAACGACAACGTCATCCAATTTTGCACAGCCCCCAAAAACACAAAATTATCAATGTTATACCTACTCATCAGAAAAGAAGGATATTTAAGGGTTTACAATGGTCTGCCAGGTTACTGATCAGATCACCCCAACTTTTTCTCACCTAACTCAATGCAAACCTTATCCTCTGAACAACTAAACTACCCTAGCTTTGGGTCAGGCACACACAAGACCTAGAAAAAAAATAGGGGCGTTGCATTTGAAATAATACAAATTTTATAAAGGATTATATGTCAAACAGAAACACATCATGCTACAAAAATATTGCAGTCACAATATCAACTACCAAAATATCATGAAGATAAGTATATAGAAATGTACACAGACTTCTATTCAAACCTACACATCTAAGTACTTGGAAGATATATAATATATATCAGTGTGTATCATTTGGTGCAGGAGTTATGGTTTGCACTGCTATTGTGCCAGTTATGGATTGTGGTCCTAAAGATGAGCTTATGAAGTTCAATATTTTGTTTTTAATTCATAACTACAAATGTACTTTAAGGGCCTGATTTTGATCTCCACAGAGCGGTTACTCCTTCACAATGGCGACGGATATCCCGTCCATCAAAATATAAATCGCATAGGATATAATGGATTTATATTTCGGTGGATGGCATATTTGCCACTTTTGTGATGGAGTAACCCGTCTCCTGAGATCTAGATCAGGTTCTAAGTGTGTTTTTAAGTGATATATATATATACATATATTATCTACTGGCGGTCGCCAGTAGATAGTTATAGTTAGGACCGAGTTCCCATAGGAAATCTGAAAATTCTATTTCGAATAACTTTGGCGCCGGTTGACGAATCCTCGTGAAATTTTCAAAACTAATGGGGCGCTCCGCTCAGCTCCTACCCTGAAAGTCTCGGGGTGATTCGTCAAGCGGGGGCTGAGAAAAAAGGGTGGTCCCAAAACGCGTTTTCCCCATGCATTTTCCCATAGGACCTTTAGTCGAAGGTACAGCCCGAACGGCTGAACAGAATTACTTGAAATTTGGCAAAGAGGTAGTCCTCAGGTCAGGCATGAGCCTTTTGCATATATGGTGTCAATCTGTTCAGTAGTTCCTGAGAAAATTGCAGTTAAAAGTACAAAACTATCTATATGCGCGCACGGTGCGCGCACCAAATGTGTGCGAGCGTAATTCTGATTGGTGGTTAGATGTCAGTCAACATTAGAATCAGTCGAAATCAGGAAGTGTCGGACGCCATTTTGTGTGTGGCAGTGAAAAAGAAAGGTGGAGAACGTGAAAAGGGGACAGGGTAGAGAGTTCCTGACCCCCTAACCTTTGTCAGGGGGTCCCTGAAGGCGCACGGTGAAAAACCCTTAAAAAAAAAAAACATTTTAAACTGTTTATAAGTTTATAGAAGATATTAACTATGCTGTTCAACTTTATCCAAATTCAAAATAAAAGAGCTGAGCCATTCCATATTAAAGGATACAGTCAATCTATAACTATATACATAGGTAGTTTATTGTAAAATAAATATATAAAAAATATAATAATACATACATAAATTAGCATTTAAAAAACCTTACAAATTCACTTAAAAAAACATAGGTTTCACGCACGTTATAGTTAGGAATTAGCATTTAAAAAACCTTGCAAATTCACTGAAAAAACCATAGGTTTCACACATGTTATAGTTAGCTGGACATTTCACTCGTAAAAAACCATTGAAATTCCCCCGTTATAGTTAGTTCAGCTAACTATAACTCGCGCGACCGCAATCCACTGCTGATGACGTTGCATATTACATCACTCATGACATGGTCAGTGACATCACTCATGACATCACTGATGACGTCTCAAATGACATCACTGATGACATCACTGATGACATCATCCGGTGAACATGTGTCTTTCTGAAAAAAAATACTTTTTATATATGTATATCTAAAGGTTAATGGAAGAATAAATGGGTAAATAAGTGTCTAAATGGATTTTTTTTTGTAACATTAATTGTATAACTGGCTTATTAACAGTATCTTAGTGAATACAGTGATGTAATATGCGACGTCATCAGCAGTGCATTGCGGTCAGGCGAGTTATAGTTAGCTGAACTAACTATAACGGGGGAATTTCAATGGTTTTTTACGAGTGAAATGTCCAGCTAACTATAACATGTGTGAAACCTATGGTTTTTTCAGTGAATATATCTATATATATATATATCTATATATATATCTATATATATATCTATATCTATATCTATATCTATATCTATATATATCTATATATATATATATATATATATATATATATATATATATATATACACACATATATATAGATCTCCACGCTCTGGCTTGTTCCTGATAGGGGAGGCACTCCAACAAACAACACGAGCTGCAAGCATCAGACTCCTTTATTAGGTACGAAGGAGCCAGTCCCCGATCACTTGCTCAGCCAAATCACCTGCTGCCAACACGTTTCGAAGTCTCCCTTCTTTGTCAAGGCTGGTGGTGAAATGAAAACACAGTCCGGTCACAGCCCCATATATTTTTACATAATTGCGCGCCCTCTATGGGCCGTTCTGAAAAACTCTGCGCAAATTTTTATGGGCGTTGAAGTCCCAGAGGGAAAATGCATTCCCGTTTCAAGTGCATATTATCCTGCTGTGGAATAGAACCCACGGATCAACCATGCATGATCTAAGCAATGAATCTAACGTAAACAGCCAACAACAAGAATCTGTAAATTCTACTCAAAAGAGGTTACAAAAAATAGATTTAATCCAAAAAGGAGCAGGCGAAAGCCCCTACGGGAAACAACCTTTACAACGCAACTATTACATCGCACTACACTTACAACGCAGGCATTACAACGGAACATCCTTTACAAAGCATGACACTACAACGCATACCATTACAACGCATACCATTACAACGCATGACACTACATCGCATGTCACTACAACGCAGGTATTACAACGCATACCATTACAATGCATACCATTGGAGTTAGAATAGTAATTTTTAACCCCTACACTATCCAACACTTACCCTACTGTTGCACCCCCTGGAGTTAGAATAGTAAGTTTTACCCCTACACTATCCAATACTTACCTTAAATGCAATGCAACAGTATGCGTTGTAATGGTATGCGTTGTAAAGGTAGTATGCGATGTAATGGGATGCGTTGTAAAGGTAGTTTTTTAAAATGCGTTGTAGTGTCATGCGATGTAATGGAATGCGTTGTAGTGGATGTTGCGATGTAAAAATTGCGTTGTAAGTGCATGCGTTTTGAAAGTATGCGTTGTAACGTCATACATCCGCCCCTACAAACCCAAATCCACATTCTTACCAATTATGCCTAAAGAGGCAGTTGACATCTTTCATGAACACGTCACAGAGGACATTAAAAAACTGCACCTCCAAGTCAACTATAAAAAATGTAAGATGCAGCATAAGAAAATACAATATCAGAATCTGATGAATAAGCTGAGTAAAGATCTAGAAATTGTCGTAAAAAAATCAGATAAGGGTGGTAATATTGTACTGTGGCCCAAAAAAGACTATGTTCTGGAAGCTATGCGACAGCTTAATAACGAGCGTTGTTATAAAAAATCTACTATGAGGGAATATAACAAAGCAAAGGACTCTATGAAAAAAGATTTACAACATTGGAAGCATGAAGGATTGATCACTACAGAAGAGTACCAATATATGTTTAATGAATACCCTGTTCTTCCATTTCTATATCTCTTACCGAAAGTCCACAAAAATGTCACACCAATTCCGGGTCAGCCCATGATTTCTGCTATTAACAGCATGGCAGAACATGTGGGGGAATATGTGGACTATGTTCTACAAGAGTTGGTGAAGTCGCTGCCCTCATATGTTAAAGATACTGGTGAATTTTTAAAAAAACTCAATGATATTGTTTGGACAGATAATTTGATCTTAATAACCCTAGACATTGAATCATTGTACACCAGTATCGAACATACAACTGGTATGATTTCTGTTAATCATTTTCTAGAGTCCAGGCCATATGAATATCATCAACATAACAAGATGCTAATTGCCCTTATTACATGGTGTTTGAATAATAATTATTTTTTGGTTGGTAAAGAGATCTATAAGCAGATACAAGGTGTTGCTATGGGGGCCTGCTTCTCTCCTAGCTACGCATGTTTGCATGTGGGCTATTGGGAGGAGCAGGTCCTTAAGAAGCAGCACCGTGAGATCTTCACACATAAAATTGACATTGGTTGCGCTACATCGACGATGTGTTTATTATATGGAATGACGATATTGAAAGGGCTAAAAAGTTTGTGGAAATAATTAACATCAATTGTATGAATCTACACTTTACATCACATATCAGTCAATCCAAGATAGAATTTTTAGATATCAGTGTTTTTATCAATGAAGGAAGATTAGCCACCACTGCATACAGAAAACCAACAGCAGGAAATGCAATATTACATGCAACTAGTGCATATCCCAAGCATCTCATTAGTAGTATCCCGTATGGAGAACTCTTTAGACTAAAACGTATCTGCAGTACATTAGATAAATATGAAAACTGCAAACAAGAGACCCTAATTCGATTAAGAAAGAGAGGATACAAGAATAAGATACTGGCAGAAGCAGTAAGTAAAGCTGAAAATCGAACAAGATTGTCACTGCTTCCACAAAATAATGAGAATGATGCAATTCCTCCAGAAATAATCGAAAGCACACCTAGACTAATAACATCGTATAGTCGTCAAGAGAGAAAAATAAGGTCGATAATTAACAAAAATTGGCCCATAGTCCTTACTGACAATGTCCTCAGTACTAGACTCCCAAATAATCCAGTGATCACATTTAGAAAAACACAATCCATGGGATCTAAACTATCTAGAAATAGTCCAGAACTGGGTACTAACAAAACCTGGTTAAAACCAAGACAAGGCTTCTTCAAATGCACATCTTGCCGAGCCTGTAGATTTGAAGTTAATACAACAAAGTATAGGACTCCTTTTAGAGAGAATGAAGTAATCATAAAAGGCAACTACAATTGCCGGACCGATCACGCAGTATATGTTCACACGTGTACTTGTGGGCTTAGATACGTGGGAAGTACTAAGCTACAAGTGCACGTGAGAATACTTCAACATCTACAAGCAATCATTAACAGTGATTCGGCCTACCCAGTTGCTCGACACTTTAAAGAAGCTCATGATAACGATGTCAAATGTTTATCTTACTTTGTTATTGACTCGATCCCAGCCCCACGCAGAGGAGGAAATCGGGAAAAATTGTTAAGACAGCATGAGACCAAGTTTATTTTAGAACTTGATAGCAAATTCCCGAATGAATTAAATAACATGGAAGATCTACATACTTTTTTATAACTTTTTTATAACCTGGTCCCTTTAAATTGATTATTTATATGTAAATCTTAAAATCAGAAAACAAGTAAACGGCATTGGAATCATGGGATAGCTTAATTGCATACGTCTATCCATGGAACCTATCTGTTAATCTATGGGTATGGATCTGATGAAGTTTTTCAAAAATCAAAATATAATGATCATGCTTTATGCATAAATATTTGTTCGTGAAAAAAAACCTTGCCCGCTGTTCATAAGAAATGTAAATATTATTTACAAATGCTTCTCGCTTTTAAATAAACACCTTTTAAATTATTTGTATAGGATAAAATCACCATATTTTTATCTTTTGGGTTATTTATTTATTAAAATAGTATGCACTAGGCACTTTAATATATAAATAATGCACAAACATTCTTTGCACAGAAACTTATGAGGCACTTGTTTTACAAAAATCTGCTCACTAAAGAGCATGTGCATCAAAATAGCATGTAAATAAACTCAGGTCATATGAATCTGATAATAGAAGCATTTAGGCGGATACTAACATGATTTAAATATCGCGTAAAAAAGAACTTAAAGTATTATGCTGATACCAAATAATTAGACCTGGAAAGATAAAATTCATTCATGCAGTCATATGTTTTTCTTGCTGTAATAATTTGCACACTGTTTCCCTATTTATAGTTATATTTATTGATGTGTGATAATGTGTATATTTTAAATTATTTATACATATTTATTTAGTTTTAAATATTTGATATATTTCAATATATTTATTTAAAACACACACAAATATAAATGTGAATTTACATGTATATTCCAATTTAATATATGTGATCAAAAATTGTGTTGCACAACAAGGAAAAGTTTATTTACAGCTGTCCATGCATTTTGAATGAACTGTTATGCTTCCCAAATCTGGAACGAAGGTAGGGACACGGACTCCAAGTTGGTGCGTGATTTCTTTTCTTTATTTAAATCAGCAGACGCTTCGGCATGGCGGCATGACACGTTTCGCCCAGCAAATGGGCTTGAGCACATCCTATCACATATATATATATATATTATAGGAACTATGGTCCTTTGTTGGATAAAAGAAATTCAACAGCATACACAATGCGCTGTCCCTTGAAAGCAGGAATTAAATGGGGAAAGATACAAGAAAATAAAGAAAGAAATCGAAACAGAGTAGAGAGAAGAAGCTTGAATTTGCTCATACAGAGCTTTATCTAAACCCAACATGGACAGGGAAAATAGGACAACGGTAGGAGCAAGCCCACTCCAGCTGGAGACAAGAATCATTATATTAGAATAAATGCATAAGGGCATACTATCAAAAGTCCAATAATCAGTGGAAAGCTTATATGAGGAGTGGATTAATGATTTACCGTGATGAACTATATTTGGATTAAATTGTTTTGGATTTTTCCATTGATTGTAATGTTAAACCCTGGGGCTTAATATGAAAGCACAATACTGTCTACCTGTATAGAACATAGTGTCAAAATGGCTGACATTTACCCAAAGCAAGTATCTGGACTCTGAAAGTCCGCTTTTCATTTTCATTATTTTTTTTGATTGCAGTCCCTGTCAACCAATGAAATGGTTAAATAGTAAATGTGAGCAGGGAATCACTGACATTGACGAAGGCCAGGAGGCTGAAACGCGTTTGTCAGTAGATCGTGTTCAGATCGTGTTTTGCAATAAATTGAAATAAATTAATTTGGATATTGGCCGGAGTGCGCAGCAATTTTTGAACTGTGGCTGTCATGAATTCGCGAGTTTTGTCCTCGCGGCTGGAGCACCCGCTGTGCTGAGAGCAGGAAACTGACGAAGAACGTGGTGAAATATATATATATATATATATATATATATATATATATATATATATATATATATATATATATACATATATCTTATGCTTTCAGAATTTGCTGTAAAAATGGTAAAATGCTTTGGCACTTTCTAGCTCAGCATGGATTGCACTGTGCATACCATATACTTTGAAAACTCTGCTAGAAGAACAGACATTTGAGGCGAGCTGATTCACCATGTATGTGGTGTTGTAAGGTGCTCCATGTAAAGGTGCAGCTCTCCACCTAAACTTGGGAACTACCCAGAGTTCCCTGCTTCCTTTTTTGCATTATTTATGCGCTACTATACACCAAAAAGGGTATTGTTTTCACTTATACTGGATGCTCCCTTGTGTCTGGACAAATCTATACCTCTCTGATGTACTCTAATTAGAGTGAAACATGTTGCACATGTTTTTATTTATTCCAAGCTGGCCTAGATAGTATTTTATCAAATAAAAGCTCTAATACTGTGTCTGGAGTGGTAAAAGGCTTTTGACATGTTCATCTCATCGTGGGTAGTACCATCTAATCCTATGCATAAAAACTTTGCTCTAAAAATGTCAAGAAGCTTTGTCACTTGAGCTGTCATCAGTGATGTCACTGACCATGTCATGAGTGATGTAATATGTAACGTCATCAGCAGTGCATTGCAAGGGCGCGCGAGTTATAGTTAGCTGAACTAACTATAACGGGGGAATTTCTAGGGTTTTGTACGAGGGAAATGTCCAGCTAACTATAACACTCCTGAAACTTATGGTTTTTTCAGTGAATTTCTAAGGTTTTTTAAATGCCAATTCCTAACTATAACATGCATGAAACCTATGGTTTTTTCAGTGAATATATGTATATATATATATATGTATATATATATATATATTTATAAAGTCCAATACCCCCTCACTCTCAGAAAGGGTCCGACAGAGCAAGGGTAGTTTCAAGTATATAATGATGTGAAACGTCTTGTGGCAGACGCGTTTCAGCTTAGTCAGCTTTCCTCAGTGCCGGTTTCACAGTGAGTTGTTCTCACCTGGGGTCCATTTGTATGTTCCAGCCGCCACTCCTACTTCAGTGAGGACTTGGCCCCACCTCCATCTTAAGGGTACCCTGTCCCGTTTTTGCATTTCCATCGGGTGCATTACTTCTCCCCGCTGCAGTGTGGCATGTTGAATCCGACGCAAAGGCAGATTAAGTAATCAGTCATCCAAACACACAGTGGCGTCACAACAGGGTTGTTGGCTGACGGGCAACACACTTAACACGGCAGCCGGTTCCAGTGATGACAGTTATATATATAGATATGTATGTTTTTGAGTAAGATGCTCTTTTCTTTACCACACTTACCTTTGCCATGTGAAGTTTCTATTACCCAGGTGCAGTTCAAGTTGTTGGGATAGAAATCTGGAAAGCCTGGAGATAAAATAGTTCCTGAAGAAGCCTGGATGTAACCTCCACAAAGCGCTGCATAGGAAAGAAAAAGAAAAAAATGAAGGATGAGGAACGTTAACACTTATCGTTTACAGAGCTTAAGGACCAGGTTTACTAACGCATCTAATATAGGACAGTAGCCTTGGATAGGAAAATGCGATACAAGCGCAAGAGACGGATTAAGGAAGGAATCGCTGAGTCTACTGACAACCAACTAAGCAAGACTGAAGAGGGCATATATGGCATTGCCCTCTATTTATAGTATGACAAATTACTGGTGCCATAATTTATTATCTCCACCTGTGTGACCTTATTTCACTAATACTCTTTGAGTGTCAAGTTCATAGATATGGCTCGTATCATAGTGAATGCTGTTGAAGGGATGTAGGACTGGGTAGAGTCAGCCACATGTCTAACTAGAGACTATCACGCCGATGACCCTGACCGCATACGACCATCTCCTTTGCAACCGCCTTTGAATACCCTTTACACCAGTCTACCTCTAACCCTTTACAAAAGATCTGATATAAATGAGTGATCATTGGGAAGCTCTGATGGAACCAGATACTGTCAGTGGACCTTACCCTCACAGCTGGGCAGTGGCCTGCTCCACTGAAAGTTGGGTTCACACTCCAGGGGTTCATCGTCACTGAGCGTGTATCCCGAGTCACAGCTGAACGTCACCAGCGCACCCACATAGAACTCATTGCCATGCCGATGGCCGTTAACAGGGATGCCGGGATCCAAGCAATGGTCGGACTGGAGTTTTACAGCTGTGAAAAACATAAAAAGAGGCACCATATTTACAAAGGCATTTTGAACTGGACATTTGATAGCAGCAACTGAGAGAATGAATTAATGTGTGAATGAAAGGCCTGAACCAAATTGATCAAGGTTGTTCTCCTCAATTACAGACATGGACACCTAAGGAATTCTCAATGTGAGGTATACAGGCCTGTAATTAAGATCATGCATTTGCCACTGAATGCACTATATTTGCTAACCCGCAAGTCCATATTAACACATTACTTTTATGTCAGTGCCACTCCTAGAGTTGGTAACATTAAGATCATAAGTACATTGGCACTTATTTGTAAATCGTTGCTTTCTTGTTCCATTGCTGACACCACGTGATCATACGTATGTTGCAATAAGTTAAGCGTCAACTGTCATGTGGTTTATAAGTATCCTGTCCCATCTGTAAACTCAGATGGACACAAAAACATTTTTGGGACATTAGATTTCCTGCTGCAACAATAAGTGGGAGTAATGTTTTTTTTGTACAGCACATACCATAAAGTGATTTACCTATTGGTGCTTTTGTGAACTTTTGGATTTTATTACTTTAGAATTGGAATGCGTGATGCATTGACAGCAGTGCGAGCTTACCAGCACTGTCCGCTGTTGCATTTCAAACCTCTGTGAAATCAAGAGCGACAGACGTCATCATTGAAAGGCACGTTGACCACTCTGCTAAGACTAAAGACAAAGGGCATTATATTTGTCACTGTGTCTTGGTGCCCTGGTTGAAGTTTATTCTCTGTTGAATATGCAAAATCCGAGCCGTTGACCCAGAGGCCCAAAGCTCAGCACACCACGAGCCAAAGCGCTGAGCCATCCAACTGGAACAACACATTGGCTAAGTCGGGAACTGCCGAGACATTCTTTTGGAATTGTCGCCTTTTTGTTAACTCCTTCTTTCTAAGCCCTGGGATCCTGCAACAAAATGCTGCTTCACTTTAGTATCACCAGAACCAGAGGCAGGTGCAATGTTAAGGGCTGAAACATAAACTGATGAGGGCAGTCAACATAAACCTTATTTGTGAAACACAGACGCCCTGGTGTTTAAGAGTGCACAAGCCCTCTGTAGTCCGTGATCATCAGTCTCTCTACCCAGTACAGGACCTGTCTTGGAACAGAATAAAGCCAGCCTACTGGCCCCAAGTAATACTGGCTTCATATTCCACTTCCTACTAGGTTCCCAGGGTACCCACCCTAAAAGTTTTGATTCAGATAAACTTTTGCAGAGAGTCAGGCATGTCTAGAAAACAATACATATTCTTCTTGACAGGTCAATGCCCAAGACCTGCCACTTACTTTGACCCATGCTTGAAGTTCTATTAAATCGGGTAATCACGTCCACTCTAAGTAGGATACAATTCATATTCAGTGTCAAATTTGGGAAAACTGATGGTCTGTAGACATCTTGAGTCATACCACAAAAACGATGCTTGGCATGCTACACTTGGAACATGTGCCACACCTGCTAGATAGATTCAGCAATGTGGCACAATGTGTTAACATTTTTTTTCCCTCTGTACTCATAGCTCATATTGGAAAAAAGACCTAGCTTTCTTCTAAAAGCCTTCAGATTCAGCCCCACCTGCGTAGCGTGGCCTAAGCCTTAGCAATTCTAACATCTGCATTCTAGAAACACCTTCAAAGTATGTATCAGGCGTGAAAAGCGAGTTAACACTAATATTTCTCTTCGATAACACCTTTCCAAATGCATTATTCCAGCTACTCTGAAGGAAAATCAATGACAATGTTGACAATTCGCAGGTTGTTACTGGCTGATCAGAGTTTAATGCCTCGGCCCTGCCCGCCAGTGGTACCCGGGCCATAGCCCCGAGGCGAGGAGCGGCTGAAATTGGCATTTGATTGCTTTCAAATGGTGTAATTATCGAACAGATCTCGCGCTCACTTTCATAGCGGATCTGGAAGCCGACGTCAGAGTGGCTCTTGTCGGTGGAGAAGAGCAGGTAAAGGAAGTTGCTGGTGCTGATGAGGAACTGGGGCACCTGGGTGCCATCGTAGACGCCGATCAAGGGCGCGGAGTAGGAGCGCCCATCGCGTACCTCCAGCGTGTCATAGTTCACCTCCGTTTTAAACCTGGGGTTTAAAGGGAATGTAGCTGGTTAATACACTTCAGTGTTGTGCACGGGGCATATGTGAATATCTACCAACCCAATACATTTCAATTTTATTTTATAAAACATTTCAACGTCATTTCCCAAGTGCAAAGGTAAAACGTGCCATTTTGGTTCATTCAAACTATATTGTTCAGCGAGTAAAAACATCACTGTTATATATTTATACATAACTGTTTACAATCACTTTATAGTAACACACGCACGAGGTCATGTTGTAAGTCTATGTTTTGGGTTAAAATTTGCAATTTCAATAGGGAAAAGTGCACTGAACAATTAGCTGCAAAGTAACTAGGGCATTTCCTACCTCCAAAAATCAGTAAACTGAGGAGTCGTAGGTTCCTCGTATATCATAGCGGGAAGGAATCCACACAGAGGAAGAGACCAGAAGGGGAGGAGTACAAGAAACCTGCAGAAAGAACTTTAACACACGGGGTGTTCTAAATGGATCCCCAAATCTGCAAGCCCCGCCCCTTCGGTGAAGCAGTGTGGAGCATCTCAGTGCAGACAAACATGAACCATCGTCTACAATGCTACGAGTAGAATCATGTTTTGTTGAACACCGCAAATGACGCAATCTCAATGGTAGGGAAGTAAATCAAATACATGCATCGCGCGCACACCCGGGTAGTGACTACACGTGGTCCTATCACATGTGCTATTTAGAGCAACGGTCCTAATAAGCAAACATTCACACATGACTACAGTGCAACGCTCAAATTCGAGTTCAGCACAAACAAGTGGCATTGGAAAAAAAATGTTTTTACTGGCTCACAGATTCCATGTAACAATTGCTTTAGGAAGGTAATTATGGATGAATTTTGTCCCTGTGTCTTGTAATGGCGGCCGCCCACAATTTTCTTAATGTTGCGACCAGCCAATCAGAAAGCGAATTTAATGAGGCTTGCAGGAGTGAGGCAGTCTAGATCCACAACACGCCTCGTAGAAGTTAATTTCATGTATTTCAGAGTAATATACTGTACTGCACAATATAGAAGACGATAACTCTGTCATTTTATGTGCACTTTTTTACAACTGGCTTTATCCGATCTAACGACACCCTCTGTAATGATACAACAATGACACTCTGGTGTGCGCAAGGATAAAGCCCCCTGGGGGTGAAATGGACTTCTTCGAGGCAAGATGATGATGTATACTTATGTTGCTAATGAAAGACATGTGATTCTGCAAAAGGGCCAAAACTGAAGAATTGAATGGCTGAAATATACAATGCAACGCATTATGGACATTGGAGTCATTGGATGACCATGGGGCATGTGAATAACAATAGCCCTTTGAAGTGTCAATTATAAAAAAAAGGGGTTTGCATGCACTGAGATCAGATCTATTGTTTCATTTGAAGTATGCCATTTATTTGGAACTATTACCACCAAGTTTGACCTACTTCATTTGAAGTCTTTCCTTTATGTTGATATACCTGTGTTTAAGAAGGAGAGTAATTTATCACTCTTTATTCCTGTATGTTTAAGACCTGGAGGAGGTCGTAACACACCACAGAATGGAAATTAGGGGGACTCTCTGGAATAAATGATGTTTGTTTACAACACGGTTGGTGGGCTCGCTTCATTTTTCTGGCGTTAGAAGAATGTCTCATTTGCAATATTTATGCATGTATGTATATATATATATATCCAGGCAAGTTCTTCACAGGAATTCCAGTCACATCAACCTATCGGGGACAGTAGAGGTCAGTAGGTGTGAGTCCCGCTCGAAAATACCAACAACCAATCTTGTACAAGATAAAGAGCCTGCACACAGCATGTCGGTTTCAACAGATATTTAATGGCAATGCGTTTCAAGCCAGCCGGGTCTTCGCCAAGGGCTTTTTTTTTTTTATACAGTGCACAAATCCCTTTTGTAAAAAGCAGCTGTGAGGTGTAAAGCCTGTAAAAAGAGCAAACATGTGAGAACATATAATATCGCAACAGGCAGAGAACAAAAGATCAGGATATTAATACATGCAGCAGTGTTTTTTGTGTTTATGTTTTGATCTGCCCTTGTTGATAGAAATATGTTTGCAGCACCATAGGCCCAGTGAAGAAGAGGGTACTGGAGCATTACAGGGTGATAAACAATCGAAATGTAACCTATCCTGTTTCTATACACTGGGCTAAAAAACATGATCAAGATGAAAATCTTCTTGAAAAGGCATTCGACCTGGTGGTTTGGGAGACACTGTTTATTATTTTAGGACACATTGGGGTTTCGCCTTAAATTATATCTTTGATTCGCGGAAAAGGCATTCGACCTGGTGGTTTGGGAGACACTGTTGATTATTTTAGGACACTTTGGGGTTTCACCTAAAATTATATCTTTGATTCGCAATTTATATTCCAATGCTAAAGCTAATGTAATTGTTAATACTATAGTGGCGGGCTCAGTCTTAGTAAAAGAGGTACAAGACAGGGAAGTCCCTTATCGCCAGTCCTTTTTGCCTTTTTCATCGAGCCCTTGGCAATAGCATTGAAGAACTGTGCAGAAATTCCCCCCCCCCCAATTCCATCAATGACAAAACTAAAATTATATGCAGATGACATCATGCTTATCATAAAACCTGGACTTAGAGTTCAAGCCAAAGTATTTAAGCTTTTTGAGGATTTTGAAATTCTAGGGGGATATCGTATAAACAAAAAGAAAACGGAAATTCTACAATGTGGGGGTGAAGCTCTGGACATTCTTTCTTGCACCGACAGTAGACCAAAGAGTCTTTTTTTCAGCATCAGTTAGGGATTTATATGATCTGAATTGTAATCCCCTTCTTCGAAGAGTCTAAACATTGTTCTCACGATGGAACTCTCTACCATTATCCATTTTAGGTCGAATAGCTTTGATCAAAATGTCGGTTCTTCCTCTCTTTAATTTCTTGTTCTCAACTATTTCATGTCAGGTTCATTTTTTACTCGAGTAGAATCAATGTTTACAGCTTTTATTTGGGCAAAGAAAACACCTTGCATTGCACTCAGCACGCTATATGAAGATCTGGATCAGGGAGGGCTTGCTCTGCCAAACCTTAGAGATTATTATAATGCCTATTTTGCCCAGTACCTATCCAGATTCAAAACTCAACTTCACGTACAAAAATTATTCATAAATACATTTATGGTTCTAATCTGTAAAGAAAATCAGATACATGCTCCTCTACACGTGTTTAAATCTCCCAAATTTGTTCGTTATAAGTCACTGCAGTGGTTTTTTAAAAAACGTCAGGCTCTGTTTCAAAGATATTCTATTCCCATTATCAACTTAACATCCTTACTATCCAGTATTCTTCCACTGACAGGTGTTACACAAGGTTCAGATATTGTTGTTAATTGGGCTGCGGCAGGGTTCTCAAAAATCTCAGATTTTTTGAGAAATGGGAAATGGATCACCCTGACGGAAATGTCTCAATTAGTTACCCGAAATTTCATCTTATTAGGGTCATATAAATCTGTTTATAAATTCCTGGTTCAATTGGATATTACTCAGTGAGATCAGCAAAGTCAGTTAATAAAGGAATTATTGGTTGACATGCCTGATAGAAAACCAGGGGTATAGACGCGTCATCTCGCTCAAAATAGGAAGTTGGACCTTAGTCAAAAGGCAATCAAAAAATGGTTGGAGCAGGAAAATCAGGCAATGCCTTTGAATGTTTGGTCTGCTATTAATAGATTTAATTTTTCTACATTACGGGGGGCGAATTGGCGTCGAATGCAATTTTTTAGTAAGTGGTTACTTTATCGTACACCTGCTTCTATTGCTAAAATGTTTCCTAATCATTCTCCACATTGTTTTAGATGTATCCATCATTCTCCAGCTAATTGGTCACATGTTATCGTTTATTGTGATAAGATTGCAAAATTCTAGGAAGAGATTTTCAGCCATTTCCAGATCAAATGTGGTATTGAAATCGTAGTGAACGAGAAATTAATTTTGTATGGTTTTGATCCTGATCTCTCTTTTCCTGACCAGGTGGCTAAATTACTATATATTGCTATGGCAGTGGCTAGGTCTCTTTTATTACAACAATGGTGTACACAGCAGATTCCATTCTTTTTTGAATGGCTACATAAGATGAAACGGGTTAAAACTAGTGAGAGGACTTTCGCGCAACGAGTGGGGTGTATTAGAAGATTTGACAGAATCTGGGGGACTTTTTTTGATTAAAATTCAAGCGTATTTATTGATATTACGGGAAATAGCAGTTTTTGTATGCTCTATAGTATATTATATGTAGATACTGTGATGTTAATAACTTTTGCTATAATGCGTGGTGTATGATATTTGTTTTTTCTTTCAGATCTTTGTAATTTTTCATGCTAAATGAGATGAAATATTGTCGATGAACTGTAGATTATTTATAAAAAAATATATTTTTTTGTGGACTTCAATAAAAAAAATTAAAAAAACAAAAAAAAAGATGAAAATCTTCTTGTATTTTATGGCACTGACAGGATCGAAAAGAAGGCCTAAGGTGGCAACAAGGAGTGAGAACTAAGGCACAAAGATTCATAGTACATAATCCTGCTTGGAAGTTAGTTCCCAGGAGGACTGAACGAAAGTGAGGAACTACATATTCACAGCAGCTGATGGGATTTTACACGTACTCTTGACTATTATTAAGGGGACATAGCCTCCAGTTGAGAGAGCTGCATCAACTATCTTTTCCTGCACTCCTTTCCTATAACAAGTGACTCATTGCTCCTCTAATCTGGTGGAAGAAAATCTTAGATTTTGTATAATAATGAAGGATTTATTTTGGATATGTTTGCTATGTTTTGATTTATTCATTTTTGAAAGATCATTTCTTTCCATCGCACTTGCTTGGGAAAGGAATTATATCTTTATTATTTTATGTATAGCTAACCTTTCTCTCCAAGCTCAATACAGAATATGATATTGTGCAATCTCTTTGAGATACATTTAGCTTTTTACACACATGGGTACCAGTTGCTCCATGAACATGGTGTTCGATATTAATTTGGCCAGGACAAAAAAACGTATTGATTATGCATTGGCATTTACAGAGAAATGATTCTTATTGCATGATCTGGCATTCACAACAAAATTAGCCACTTGGCTTTGCATTTGCTATTGACTAAGTATGCCCTATATATTTTTTTTCTAAGTAAGTTGTTTATGGTTCTGTGTGGGGAGCCATTGTTTTTAAGGAGCCACTTGGCCAGCAGGCTATATGTCACTGTGGACATTTTAGCAGATGTAATTTTTGATACAGGTATCCCCATCATGAATATAATTTGAACAGAATCCTTTCTGAGTTTAAGTATTAATATATATATATATATATATACCTGTAGGTCATTGTAGGTAGAACCTAGTTTCCTTAGAAAAGGCGTTTTTTGACTTGCCGTTTGACGAATCTTCATGAACTATTCCCAAAAAAGTGTGCCACTGAATCGAGTTGTGCATGGAAAGTTTCGTGGTGATATATCAAGAGGTGGCAGAGAATAAGGGGGCGGGTAAATACAAAGAGCATTCCCCATGTTAATTCATAGGGATTTTAAACACAACTACAGCCCGAACCGCTGGACGGAATGACACTAAATTTGGCAGAAAGGTAGATCTTGGTCCAGAAAGCATGCTTTTTGTTATTTGCTGTAAACCCATACAGTAGTTTTCGAAATCTAAATTTATATATCTAGGATCACGGAGCCATAGCAAATTATGACGATCTCGTGCAGAGATCTGATTGTCTGCCAACAATTCAACCAGAAAGTGTTGGAAGCCATTTTGGGACTCAGTCCCAAAAACACCACAAAATAAAGAAAAGGGGGCAGGGTAGTAATACCCTGACCCACAAACTCTGGTGCTGTGGTGCCCCAGGTCAAAAGTATTTTTTAAAACAAATCACCAATACCCGCACATTTGCTGGATTTTTTTTTTTAAACAAGCACGGTCTCCCTTGTTTCTTTGAAGATTTGCCCTAGGTGGACCAGGTCCCAGAGGCTTCATTATATGTTAAAAATGAAGGAGGCGGGTGCACAGGGCCTCTTCCTTGTGTTCTTTTTAGCGCCGGACACCACCACCTCCCTGGGTTTTTATTTAAATATGTGAGGGGGGAAGCACAGACCCCCCTCCATTGGGCTCATTGAGCCCCAGGGACCACCACCTCCCCAGGGCTATTAAATAATGGAGTGGAAGAGGTGCATGTTGATCCCCCCACCCCCTCCTGAAGGTTTAATATGCCCCAGGGACCACCACCTCCCGGGACTCAATAAATTATGCTGGATGCCGCACAGAACCCCCGGGCCTTGGGGACAACCACCTCCACATGGTCAAATACATATTTAAAACTGGGAGGGGGCCAAGCAACCCTCCTCCTGGACCATACACAGCCCAGGGACCACCACCTCCCCGGGGCCGTCCCGTGTATACTAAAAAAGGGGGGTACACTGCTCCCTTCTGTAGCCGTTAATGGCCCTGGGGCCCGCCAACTCCACAGGGCTGGCTCCTGCTATCTCCTGAGGTGCCCACCCTCAGAAGAAAGCCGTTTGCTTTCTCTTGGCAGGAGCTGTGACACTTCCCACCACGTGCAAGCAAACACTAACTCTGTTCCCAGCAAACAGGAGCTGTCAAACTGCTCTTGCTTGCTGGGAGTGGAGCTTTCATCTGTTTCCCTGCCCGCTGTCATGTGGGTAGGGAAACATATAAAAGACTGCTCCCGCATGCAGGGAGCATATTTAGCAGCTCCCTGCGTGCGAGAACAATGCTGGCTTCCGCAGGAAGCAGGGTTCCAGCTGGCACCACGGGGCATTCAGGCTCCCCCTGTGGTCCCCATCAAAGGACAGTGGGAGCCCTGGCTACCAGGGCACCCAGATAGATGTGGCCAAGCCCTGAGCCATGGGGTCCCCAGGGCATGGAATCCCCAGGACCAATATCTGTCCGGGTGCCGTGCGTCTCCCAATCACCATTGAATTTTGTATGGGCCCCGGGATGGGGTCCCCAGGCCGAAATCAGCCTGGGGAGGGGGGCCATACACCACGCTACCCCATTGCAGAAAAGGTGAAAAAGAGGGCAGAAAAACAAGCCGAAGAGGCAAAAGAGAGCAGAAAAAATAAAGAGAAAAGGCAAAACGGAGGGCAAGAAAACAAAAATGTAAGGCAAAACCGAGGGCAGAAAAATGAGCAGAAAAGGGCAAAACAGAGGGCAGAAAAACAAGCATAAAAGGCAAAACGGGGCAGAAAACTGAGCAGGAAAGGCAAGACAGAGCAGAATAGGGCAAAACAGAGGACAGAAAAATGAGCGGAAAAGGCAAAATGAAGGGCAGAAAAATGAGCAGAAAGGGAAAACAGAGGACAGAAAAACGAGCAGTGAAAGCAAAATTGAGGGCAGAAAAACAATCAGAAAAGGCAAAACATTGGGCAAAAAAAGAGCAGAAAAGGCAAAACAGAGGGCAGGAAAATGAGCAGAAGAGGCAAAACAGGGCAAGAAATGAGTAGAGGAGGCACAAACAGAGAGTAGCCGGTAGACAAGTAGCAGAAAATAGTGTACTGTGGGCAAGCTGGACAGAAGAACTGTCACGGGGAAGCTAGCATGAGGACCTGCTTAATTTTTACAGAAATTAAACCTCAATGGGAAACACTAACATATATAAGCATAGCAGGTGCCCTAATTGAAGATCCACTTTTGTAAAGAACAAACAATCCTGACCTCCTGGGCTTGACAAATGCAAAGTAAGTGTATTTTCTCAGCTATTTCATAATGAAAGAAGATCTGAAATGCTTCATGGAGGTGAATGCATAGTTGAACATTGGAGCGCAATGTGTAGTGACTTTGACAAGTGGGTTATTTCTTGTCCTTACCTGGTGACAGCAGAGTTTGTGGTTCTCCCTTTAAAACACTACAAGTATACAGATTTGCAAAATCACCTGTAGCCCTGTGTGTTTGGGCCTACCCCGTTCACCTTAGTAGTATGAAACGGTCTTCCTACCTTTCGCCACTATGATGGGCAGCTTACTAAAAGACCTCCCAGTGAATTTCTTGCAGATTTTGGAGATGCGTTCTTGATGCTGAGTAATATGAGGACATCTCCACCAAACAAAGAAGCAATTACTTCATAAAGTTAAGAGGAAGGACCCTTGTTAGGTGGAGATTTACCTCTTTGTCCTCTTGTCATCTTCTCTGTAGGAAGATTCATGTTATCACAAATTTCTGGATAATGACACAGGAGGAACAATCACATTGCCAAACAAACACAAGGTCACTGGTGACATTTCCTTGTGCTCCATTACACAGCTGCAGTGTAGAATATGCACTGGTCATTTACCCACGGAGGTAACACTTAGTAACTAACCAGTAGAAAGAACGGCACTTGGGTAAATATTTTGTGTAGAACTGTGGACTCTTCTTGGATAAAAGGGCAGGTGCGGTTTCATTGTGGCCCTGTTACTGACACATCGACCCACACAGACACTTAGACACACACTCACACACCCTCTGACAGACCCACTCAGACACTGATACCCCAACTCACAGACCTGCCCAGACACTCTCACCCCCACTCACAAACCCATTCATGTACTCATGCACCCACTCACAGAACCACTCAGACACTTTCACAGCCCCTCACAGATCCATTTAGACGCTCATGCACCCACTCAAAGACACACTCAGATACTCATACACCCACTTACTGAACTGCTCCTACTCTCTCACACTAATTCATAGTCCTACTCAGATACTCACGCACCGACTCACAAATTGACTCAGACACTCATGCAGCGACTCACAGACCCACTGAGACACTCATGCACTCACTTACAGATTGACTCACATACTCGTGCAGGCACTGGCAAACCCACTCAGACACTCTCACATCAACTCACAGACCTACTGAGACACTCACTCAATCACTCATGCACCTACTCAGACACCCACTCACACATCCAATTACAGACTTACCCAGACACTCACACACCCACTCACACAACCAGTGAGACACTTATGCAGTCACTCTCTGACCCACTCAGATAATCACACACCCACTGACACACATACGCAGAGACACTCATGCACTGACTCACACTCTCACTCAAAGGTTACAGGTTGCAGTTAGGAAACAACATTTAAAAAACCTTAGAAACTCACAAAAAATAGCAAAGGTTACAGGGACATCATAGTTGGGAAATAACATAAAAAAAGATAGAAATTCACTGAAAAAACAAAGGTCACAGGGATGTTATAGATAGGAAATAGAATTAAAGAAAACTGAAATTCACTGAAAAAGGCAAAGGTTAGAGGGACTTTATGATTAACCTCAGATTTCACTCATACAAACCATAGAAATTCAGTAGTTATAGTTACCTGAGCTAACTATAACTTACGCCCCAGCTATGCACTGCTTATGACCTCACATATTACATCACTCATGGCATGGTCAGTAGCATCACTGATGACATCTCAAATGACATCACTGATGACATCATCCACAGAACCACTCACAAATGCACCCACACCCCCATAGAACATTGTATACACCCACTCCCATACAACTACTCACATATCCATTCACAGGCCCATAGAAGCACTCCCATATCCACACCCACTCAAGCACTCCCACACCACCTCACTGATACTTAGAACCACTCACACAACCACTAACCTACCAATTGAGCCACTCAAGCACCTATTCACTCACCCATACAGCCACTCACACATTGAGTCAGTCACCCATACAGCTACTCACACACCTACTCACTCAACCATACTCACTCACTCACCTATACAGTCACTAACAAAAGCACATACTCACCCATATTGCCACTCTCACATTTACTCACTCACTCATACATTCACTCACTAATACACCCACTCACTCACCCTTATTCTGCTCACACACACCACTACTCACCTATAAAGCCTCTCATATACTCACTCACTCACCCATACACAACTGAAACACCCACTCACATACCCACTCATCCACACACACATTCACTCAACCACAGCCACTCACACACTAATACAACCACTCACACACTCATAGAGCCACTCAGATACCTACTTACACATGGATACACACAGTCACACAGACACTCACATAATAAGTGTTATAAATAGTATCACTCATTAGTAGTACACAACTCTTACTAATTTAACTTTTGTAGTATCCTTCTATATATCTTTAACACTCAGAAACCTGTAAAAAACACTCACAATCATTGGATGACATCACTGGATGATATCATCAGTAATGGCGTTTGAGATGTCATCAGTGCTGTCACTGACCATGCCCTGAGTGAAGTAATATGTGAGTTCATTTGAGGTGAGTAGATTCAAGTGTCGCTGGTTTTGTAGGGTGCTCTGTAAAGGAGCTGCTCTCCACCTAAACTTGAGAACGACCCGGAGTTCTGTGCTTCTTTTTTGCATAATTTATGCAGCACCCTAATCCTGAAAGGCTCTTATTTTGGTTTATACTGGGTGCTCCTTTGTGTCTGGACAAAGCTAAGCCTCTCTAAAGAGCTATAATGATAGTGAAATATGTGTCAGGGATTTATTTTCTTCATTCCAGGTTTGCGTGGTTGGTATTTTACAATCCAAAGCTGTAATACAACTTTTGGTGTGGTAAAATGATTTTGTGATTTTAAAGCTTGCCATCTGCCAATTCAATGTATAAAGACTTTGCTGTAGAAATAGCAAAACACTTTGTGCCATTCTACCTCGGCATGGATGGCTTTGTGCTAATCCTATGCTTAAAAACTTTGCTAGAAAAACAGATATTTGAAGTGAGCAGATTCAGGGTGTCGCTGGTGTTGTAGGGTGCTCTATACATGAGATGCTCTACACCTAAACTTGGGAACTTTGGGAACTACCCAGAATTCTGTGTTTCTCTTTTGCATAATTTATGTAGTATTCTAATCCTGAAAGGGTCTTGTTTTGACTTATACCAGGTGCTCCTTTGTATCTGAACAAAGCTAAACCTCTCTAAAGAGCTATAATGATATCAAAACACGTTTCACGTTTCAGGGATTGCTTTTATTAATTCCAGGTTGGCTTGGATGGTAGTTTATCAATCCAAAGCTGTAATACTGAGCCTGGCATGGTAAAAGGCTTTTGCCATTTTACAGCTTGGCATCGATGGCACTGTGCTAATTCTGTACTTAAATACCTTGCTGTAGAAATGGAGAAATACTTTTTCCCTTTCAAGCCTGGTGTGGATGGCACAGTGCTAGTCCGTTGCTTCTTTTTGATATATATATATATATGCAAAAAGAAGCAAAGGACTAGCACTGTGCCATCCACACCGAGCTTGAAATGGAAAAATATATATATATACAAAAAATATATTTATATTTAACAATGTTTAGGACATTATATTTCTGCCAGATAATATTTTTTATAAGGATATTTTGCCATGCATATGCAACCTTCATGAGCTTTGCAATGCATGGTCTTAATTGCCTTCGGCAAAAAATCCCAATATCCACATAAATGCAAGGGGGCAGGAAGCAGACAACAGTGTGAGAAGAGTGGGTGCAAACATACCATCACAAATATGCCATTCCCATGTGTAACATTATACGTAGATATTTGTGGGTAAAAAAAATTGCCTAAATCAAAGTCCATGAGTAGGAAGGTTCAGATGGAAGAATCTTCCTCACCTTTCAAGTCAGTTGGAAATGAAATAATAATGTATAATGGACAGAGACACAATGACAAAAACTCCATCGAGAGACACAGTGACTGCATGACATATATGATGTAGAGCAGTCAGTGAGCCCCATAACGTCGCTCCTCGCAAGAGTGGAAAGAGGGTCTCAGGCACTCTCTAGGGGTCCCCTTGCAGGCCGATACAGTAACACACTGCACTTGACAGCAGGGGGATGCCATTCCCCACTTAAAACAGCGTCCAGTCAACTTCTAGTGAAAGATGGTACAGCAGTTTCAAACCATGGCCCTGTCATTCACTAATACGCGCTACTCAGCGCAAGCACAAACTGAGAATTTGCTTCTGTGAAGAGGACAGTGCATTCTTTAGCATAATGAGGTGTGTTATGCCAATTTTCCCTGTAAATACCTAGCTATGGGTGCACAGTCACACAAACAGGGACACAGCACCCGATTTGTAATTCAGGCCCTGGATGTTATCCTGAGCTATAAGCAGCTGAGGATTAAAGAGACGAGCAATCGACTTGCTTGAGCAGCTATTTCTATAGATAGTCCACTCTGAAAGAATTCTGTTTTTGCTGGTTTGACTTTAGAAAATTCTTCTCCATCAGTTGTTGAAAGTACACATTCTGGATGAAAATTCACAAACAATGGGTCTTCACTTTGGCTTGTCAGGTATGTATAGGAAATCCACCTTTTTTGTGTGTTCACCCCATATTTTTCACCTTATGTGGGACACTACATTTTTGATGGCTTTAGAGCTCTGTGCACTTTACCCCTACTGACCAACAGTAGAGTGCCAGTGTCCCCCCATTTAGCATGGTAGAATTGGTATACTCCATATTGGTATATTTAACTTGCCCATATGTCCCTAGTATATGTTACAAAATGTACCTAGGCTTGGAAGCTAAGTCCCACTAGAGGACTGCAGCACCAATCGTGCCATTCGTTCGAGTGGGTGTTTCAACCTGACTTCAGGCCTCTCATTGAGGCCTGCCAGTAACAGCGCAATACATACACTACAACCTGTCAAAGTGAGCCCTTTTTGACAGGTAAAACCCTTTCTTTTAAATGTTAATATGTCACCCTTGGATCTGCATTGTAGCCCACTAGACAGGGTGGGTATATTTAAAAAGTAGGACATGTAAAAATGTACAGTTGGCATGTTCTTTCAGTGACTTGCCTCAAAAAGTTATTTTTACTGTGGGGAGGCTGGCTGGAAAATACAGAAACACTGAGAAGCAATATAAAGTGCTAGTACTGATTCTCGGGAAAGAGATCAGCTAGAAAAATAATTAAACCACACTTTTAATGCATTAAAAATCCATTCAATGGTGAATTCGGATTTGTAATAAATATTAAAGAAAAATACCTGTAGGAAATATACCTTTTACCTGCTTGAACTGTCAGAATACTTATTAGCATAATCCTCAGCCAGCTATAAGCCTCTGCTCCGCCTTGAATCAGTTTGAAATGCCTCCCTTGAGTAAACAAAGGGTTGACCTGAAATCTACAGAATATGAGGAAGGGGCTGTGGGCCTCCTCTTGACAGTACAGAATCAGCTCCTGCTTGACAGGTCTGTTGATCAACATTAAACACTTTGGGCACACTTGAAAGGAAGAGAATAGGATGTCAGGGCAGTTCTTTTGCATCCACTTCTGGTTGCCGACAGACCCTGCTTTTGTCCTACCAGATTTCTGTTTCCTAGGCAAAGGGAACTAATGAAAAAGTGGGTAGCCTTGGCCCCAGGAACTTTTACCCCATTTGCTAAGGCATGCTCAGGAGTCATCCCACTCGCACTAGCTGGTTACAAGCATAAATGTGCCACCTTCAAGCAATCATTTCACGACGATTTCTGGACTTGTAGAAGATCAGAGGAGGACTGGACCTTCTGCATGTGACCTGAGAGGAGCCTTGAAGGACTGGAACTGAACCCTCTTGTAACCAAGACATAGAAGTGGGCACCAATGGTTATGCGGATGTCATACAGTGTAGCTACAGGGAGACAACAAGCTGCAAGAAGAATTTTTCTGGAAGTGCCTATCTGACTGGACTGAACCCTTCTGTTTGCCTCTGCCTGACACCCTGTGAGCCTCTAAATACCTCCCCGAAGGTCCCGAGGCGCGAGGGGGCTTTAGAAGGTGGTTGATTTGTGAGCAGTGGATTGGGACTTAAAAGATTAAGGGACTAATTTAGTGTTTAGCTGACAGATTACTCTGTTACAAACGTGACAGATATCCCGTCGGAAGTATTATAAGTGCCATTTGATACAGAGCTTTTGTAATTCGGTGGACAAGATATCTGTTATGTTTGTGATGATGTAGCCCATCTGCCTAACTCAACATAAGGCCCTTAGTCAGAAAAGACTATGTCAGAAAGGAAACTCTTTGAACAGGGGGGACCTGGGTGAACCTGCTTGGTGTATCCAATCCGTGCTCCATCACAGTCAGCCACAAATTCCACCTAAGTCCCCTTCTACTGCGATCAATTAACTGTCATTGGCGCTTTGTGCTTTTTGGTGCTATTTGTACTTAAAAGTTTAAAAATTCATATCTCCTTTCAACATTATTGGATTTTTGTCATTTTTGTATCACCTAGTTTATTAAAGGTTTACTCTATTTATCTAATGTTTATTGTTTTGCATTTTGACTTATTACTGTTTTTCCACAGCATAAATACAAATTGATCTAAGTTAAGCCTGTCTACTCTGTGCCACAGCTACGAGGGGGGTAAGATTAGGTTAATCTAGTGACTTTGAGGGTTCACCCTACCATGGGTTCTCATTATTCCTTAAAGTCAACCACCCAAAATATTAATACTACTTCTTGCAGTATGGAATGAAAGCCATAACAAGTGCACAAACAGAAGATGAATGCTAATAAATCCCCAGTGACAAAGGCCCACTCTTTGAGTCCAGATGTGCTAGATCTTTGTAGTAAACCTGTAAATTCAATTCTGCAAAATGCTGTGCACACTGTACCTGGCCTAATCTTCATCCAATTGAGAGTTTCTGAACTGACTCTGCGGATTGCACAGACAGCTGTAGGAAATAAGTCAGGGATCAGACTAGCCACACTCTGAGATCTTGGTGAAATTCCAGTTCTATGTGCATTGGTGGCTCAGTTTTAAACTGGAAGCCCACTGGTGCTTCCTCGAGGCCTGCCTTGAGTGCAATGTAAATATGCTCTTCAGATGAGAAATAGACATCAGGCGGTATTCTGCATGAGCTGCAAGGAGCAGTGGGGGCAAACATGCCTTCTGTTAATCAGGCCGCGAGCCAAGGCTCCAGATGCAAGTGTCTTAATCACCATCCATTCTAGTTGCCGTGGTGTGGCAGAGACCCCCACCCACTCGTCATTCTCTCGGCCAGCACGGAGTGCATCTCCAAATTACAGCGTGAAGTTTGGTGCAAGAAAAATGCATTTCCAATAACGAATCAGTATACAACACACCCGCAGGGGGTTCGCTCTGGAAACAATGTGCATGTAAAAAACTTGGCAAGGGTTTTTCTGTAAAGCACCCAATCTGAAGCTTCAAAAATGATGTGTTAAAATGTGTCATTTCTAAAGGCATTGACGCTTTACAGGTACCGTTGGTAACCAAAGGCAGATATCATTCAAAGCCAAACTCCTTCCGGGTCGACAGTGAAACATAGGCTTCGTACTGGGATAAAAAGCTGCATTTGAAACCTTTACCCTAATTTTCAATTAAAATACGTCAGCATAGGGGATTTTCGTGTACATTATAGGGCTGATTTGTCACCAGACTTGTGCTCCATATGTCCCTTTCACATTGAGAGGCATATTTACAAAAAAATGACGCAGGGCTGCAATGCAAGCCATCTTGCTGCAATGAGCTGCGTCATTAGTAAAGTGCAGGAATTCTTTGTATTTACAGCAATACGACCGATCCCTGTGCTTTCCTCTGCGGTGATGCACAATTGGAAACCTAGGGCCAACGCATGCACCCTTCTGCCATGGTGAAAGGGTGTCTGCATTGCAGGGATGAACGTTTTTGTGCAGGTAGGGACACATGGCGTTTTCCTCCTTCGATGTGTGCTGAATGGAGCACACATAGAAAGAGCAAAAAAAGAGGAGAAATAAAGGTATTTTGCCTTGTTGCGCCACATTAATGCCTCCCCTCGGGAGGCGTTAGATTCTGACGCATTCCCAGGATTATGAAACCTTGTAAATGTGGTACTGTCTCAGATTCCATGGGTGTTGCGGTGTGAGAACACCCACAGCAACACCCACGGAACGCCCCTTTCATGCAGAGTAATGCGTGAAAGGTGGCCATATTTACAAGGCCATGAAAAGTCATGCAGGGCTTTACATCGCCTTGTAAATATGGCCCGTCACACAAGCGTAGAAGTGCCGACGCGGCATTGTAAATATGCCCCGAAATGCTTTGAAGGGGACCTAGTCTGTGAATGTTACAACGGATGAGTGTTGCCATTTTCATTTGTTTGCTCTGAGATTGTGCTGTGTTATGCTGTCGAAAAAGTTAATTCTTTAACAGCTAGGCCCAGGAAAGGCATAATGTTAAATCTACTAACTCAACATTTCTGATTCACAAAGGTTGGACAGTCTACCACGTAAAATTAGGTTAGCCATGTTTATGGAGGAGAGTGGACACTTTAAGCAGCAACCTTCCTTTTTCTTTCCTCTAAAACTTGTTTGGTTGTTATCCTGTTGCTATACGAACATGTTTGTCCTGTGACTTTTTTCTACCATGGACTATCTTTCATTAGAACATTAATATGCTGGAAGCTCCTCTAAAAATATTGAAGTAACTTAGGGCCAATAATTGCAGACACATTCCTTCCGCTCCAAAATTCCAGAGCTTGCCTTTTTTGCATCCCACTTTTTATTTTAGAACTATAATAATTTAACAACAGTTACAGACCTGGCAGGCGGCTATAATGCTTACTAATGAACATTGAAATGTTGAGAGCTGTGTTACAGGCATTGGATTGGCTTGGGGATGATAATAGTTGGTACAGACCTGCTGCTCCAACACTAAAGTGCCAGTCTTTCTGTTTCTCTGATTTTCATTTTAAATATTCTACACTTACTGGGTGAACTGTTCACATTTTAGGTCTATATGATGGGTTCAGAGACTTTAATAACCGATGTACCCCCAGTCTATATTAGAGAATGCGTCATTAATTAACCCAATGTGCGACCATTTTAGGAAGATATTGGATGGGGAAATGAAAAGGGAATGAGGCAATGGGAAATGAGAGAGTGGAGAGAGGAGAATAGCCATGGTGTGTGAGAGGAACAATAGTATGTAGATAAAAGGTTTTGTGGCTCACTTCTTCCAACGAATTGCCTTCAGAAATAAAATCAAATGTGACCAGGAATCCTTACAGTGCTTCAAGGCCTTTGCTATTCCCTATGTGTCCCTAGCATAGCCACATTCCAGCTGCTATTGGGTTCCACACATGCCATTATAGACATAAAAACTTGATTTGGAGACCCAGACTTGGGAGTACACAGTATTTAAAGCACAAGTAATTGTTAGGCCTAGGTGAAATGTGAATTATGCCGGCGTAATCCACATAATGTTGGGAATTTTTAATTACAGTTTGCATGCAAAATTCCCAAAATTATAGACTTACACTGCTTTACTTGATTACGTCCTATTTGCAGTACAGATTGACAGTGAATGTGTCATTTGCAATAAAAAAAATGACAGCAAAGGCGTGCCAACAACGGAACACAAGCAGCTGCTGTTTTCGCACTCACATTCACGTAGGGAAGCATTTTACGATAAAATATTGAACCATGGATTTACATTTCATATCATTCTGCATAATATCGCACAACTTTGATAAAATCCCTCGTAATTACATAAATTCCTTACAGCCATGGTAATTGCCAGTTTACAGAAATTTGGCATTTTTGATGATGCCCATTACCAGACAATGTATTCATGGTCAGTGCTACAGATTTTTTTTCTCCGAAATAGACAAGAAAGGCGCGTTTCACTTCTGTTTTTCTTACCTGTCAAATGTGATTTTGATGGGATAGCCAGGCTGCGCCTCTAGGACCCAAACGCAGTTCAGTGAATCCTTGTAAAAACCTGGCCAGCCAGGAGATAGGATCATACCACTTTGTGAAGTCAGGTGCCCACCACAGGGAGCTGTTGGGGGAAGAGTCACATGATCATGCAATGAGGCAAAAGAGCAGAATTAATGTATTTCTATAACACAATACCAGGCATCTATTTGTATCTGCTTTTTATAGGCAACTGAACGTTTTCATGCCAGTAGTACATTTTGCAAAATGTCCATGAAATTTCACAGAACAAATATGTAATTTTACACAGCTTTAATTATAATATGTAGAGAAAGTCAGGAATCCCAATGTGCATAACTAGATGGAGAAACAGTTGCCGCTGGGCAGACATACTTTCATCACAAAGTACCAACATGACCCCTTAATTGAATAGCTCATTACCCCCATCTATTTGCTAACATTTACGGGCCTATCAACCATGGCAAACTTACACCTGAGCAAATCTACACATGTAAATTTACTCTTACGCTTTTGAGTAACCTTACTACTTTTCGCTATTAACTATTTATGAGTGTAAAGTTACCCACAGGTGTAGACTTGCATGTCTCGAACCACTTAAACAGAGGGAGGAACCAGAGCCAAAATGGAGCAGTAGTACATTCCAGCACCACACATGGCCAACCACTGATACTGTCATCACCCTCCCAGAGGAAATAATGGTGGTGGGATTTACTTTGGTTAAAATAAAGGGGAAAGTACAAAAGTTTATCGGACTTAAAAAATTGGTAAAAATATTTAAAATGTAATTATTTTTAGTATATTAAACTAAATAATTTTCCTAAAATATCACCTTAGGAAAAAAAGAATTTAGGTATTACTGTGTATTAATAATTATTAAATGTGATGAATAGATTTGTTTAAAAGTAATTTAACTATATTAAAAAAAATAATGTTTTATTTTCGTGTTTTTAATGTAAATTATATATATATTTTTAACTATTGTAAATAATTTAATTCCACTACACATTATTTCATATTGTGTTGTATTTTAAGTCCCTAACACATATTTTCTTTGGCAGGGGGTTGCAGCACAAGAGGTTGGCCATGTATGGTGCTAGACTCACTCCTGCTGTGCACTGGAGTGCATTTACGTCTGTTTTGTGTCCTTTTGTGAGCTGGTGCACGTCCCTCCCAATCTCTCACTAACCCTCTCTGCCTAAGTCTCTCACTATCCCGCCATAACCTCTCCTTACTCCTCTCCCAACTGGTCCCTTTTAATAGTAAGAAGTCTCCATTTTCAAAGCACTCCTCTCTGTGTATGTGTGCGGAGACTCCTCAGTCAGGAGGTAGCTCTCTGGACGGAAACATATGGGAGAGGCAGAGGCAGAACATTGGTCCCTGGGGTTGTCACCAAATGAGATACAGCGGGTAAAGGGGAGCAGCGGGGGAGGCTGCGGACTGTGTGACCACTGGATGGGGACAGAACAGGGTGAAGAGTCGTGGCTGGGAGGCCAAGAAGCTTTGCGGGGTAAGCAGGGATAGACCTTTGAAGGTGGGGGGCTGGGACTTTGTGGGGTACACACTCGAAGGAGGGGATGAGGGAAGCTGCCAAGCTCCATGCCCAATCCCGTAGCTATGAGCAGCCCCTGAAAGCAGCAGGAGTGTTTCCCACTGCTGCGAAGGGTCGATGAAGCTGTCATGTTCTTCACGAGATTTGCACTTTTCAAAACATAGAAAGATTGGAAAAGAAAAGAGAAAAATACAAGTTGTACAACCTACTTATAGGCTGCGGGTGCATTCATTCTGTGGTGTTCTGGGAACCCACTGGCTTGTCACACAAATAGTTATTTTGTATTAGCAACATAACCCCCCCTCACACACCCCACCCCACCCCCAGGTAGAAGTAACTTAATTAAATGCAGATCCAACCTTTGAATCGCTTTGTGAATTATGTTACATTCACAGGTGCCATTAAAATTTTGCAGGTGCTTACTCCTCATCAATGGTTTGATCATATATCCTTTAGAATGATAATATTCAGGTTTTCTTTAGGTCAAATTTCAGCCTGTTTTTTAAGATATCAAACAAATATTTAGGCACTTGTCTAAATGCTTTGTTTAGACTTTTGGTGTCATAGGGCCAAAACGCGCCTTACACCAAAGTTGTTCGTTAGCAGTAAGCACTGTAGGGTTGGCTTCCCTCCTTTTATGGCACAGTTCAATAACAAAAAAGTGAATCATTGCAAACTACTTCCAACTTTTGTTTTTAATCTACCATGCTTTAAAAGTATTGGCACTGTTAACAGTCACCCCATCCTCTAATGTACAGCAGTCGGCTGTTTGCCATATAATCATATTGCACAAACGGTTTGCCCGACAATTAGTATCCAAAGCTTATTAAGGGTTGAATGACCATTAGAAGAAAAAATGCATTTTTGCTGGATTACAGAAAATGGCATGACTCCATGAGGTATCTTTGTGACTCAATAGTTTGGTTCCAACCCAACAGCTGAGTGCATGTGTATCGTACAGTGAGTCAAATTTGAGCAACGAGCACCTGCTTTACATGGCGGTCCTATATATGCCCCTCATCACTTTCTAAGTCTTTTGGAGCCCACTGGCAATGACTGTGTGACTTTACATAAGATCAAGCTGGGCTGCTAGGGGTGGAGTAAGTTCTCTCTTCCTTTTGTTGCTCAAATCCCTATCCCGCTTTGCTGAGCGTGGGCTTCCCACTAGGATTTAACATACACCTAGGCACTTTATGTGTGTTAGTTACGCCGGGCCCGTGTCTAAGAATGACTTTTTGTAATGTGCAGGTGCCCCAATGCCCATGGGCAGTGCTCAGTTAGCCCTTCAAGGCAAGGTGGGCGGCTAGGGAGGTAGAAAGCTTGCTGAGGCCATAAGTCCCCATCCTCATCTACATCAAGCTGGGTTGCTAGGGACTGAGTAACCCTAGGATACACCATGCACTTCAGCACTTTATGCATAGTAGGCACCCCGGGCTAATGATTAGGTATGGTTAATTTAATATTTATGATTATTATCCTTTTTTATCACTGGCAGCCACATTTTTATATTGTTTGCATATTCCTTTTTTAATAACAAACACTGTGATATGTGAATGTAGGTCTTGACAATGTTTATGGTTTTTATTGACAAATAAACTATATATTCATTCAAGTAACGACAAAAAATAGCCATAGAAGTGTTGGAGCATTGCAACATGAGGCAGTGTACACATCACGGCTCAGGAGATGCAAATGAGTCCGGGAGAGTCTAATTATATTTAATACTGAGGAAAGAAGGTGGTCTTTCACTCTTTCAGACCTGTCAACTCACGGTTGTATGTCGTTGCAACACATTCCGTTGCAACGCATGCCTTTATCACGCATACGTTGCAACGGAATGCTATTTCCAAGCATAACCTTTACCATGAATATTCCTTTACCACGCATACTTTTACAACGTTTTTCGTTGTAAATTCATGCATGGTAATGGCATACTCTTGGTAAAGGTTATACCCCTCCCCTGTACCCTTACGTGACCCCCACCAGCCCCCAATCCTTATTATAATTACCCCTGCCCGTTACCCTCAATCCATATATATATATATTTTTAACTTATATTCCCCATACCTCTTCATGTCGTCTCCTCTCCTTGATCTTCCTTGGTGACGTTGTACGTCGTAAAGAGGAAGCGTCATTCCATTTCCTCTAAAATGACTCTGATTGCCTCCACTTCCCGACGTTACAACAGGTTCTGGTTTTTTCGCGGGGAGACCTCCCCAAGCCCCCTTTTTTTACTCACTAATTTTTTTTGGGGGGGGGGGGAGACTCCCCAAGCCCCCCTTTTTTAATTGTAGCCTTTAACATATGTCTTCTCAGACAGTAAAAAAGGACTGAACCGGACGAAGAAGAAGACGTTCCAGTGCAGCTTGCGTGGTAAAGACAGTCATGGAAGGCATACACGTGGTAAAGACGTTTACGTGGTAAGTGTACCGTTGTAAATGTAACGTGTAGAAAATCCTTCGTGGTAAAGGATGTTTCCCTCAACATACACGGTGGCTCCGCGTGCCACAAGATAGCTGCTCCATTCACATGATAAGCTGGTGAGGAGCCATTACACAAGGTCGCTGGGAAGACAGGATGGAAACGGCTGAACAGAGTGGGCTTCTAGCTCCTTTTTGGAGGCTTTTGGAATAGAAATGTTGTAGCCGAATTCTCTATGCATTGCATGTTTTAAGTTAGCATCCGCAGCACCATTTTGTATTCAGCTGCCATTTTGAGCCATGATTGAAACTAACTTCTGTCTCACTCTGTCTGCCTCAGCAGAAAGCAGCTGCGGTATTTGTTTTTTTATTTCTCCAAGGTTGAGCTTTGCTGTACTAATGAATAGACTGTTTTTGTCATCACATACCTTTCTCACTAGATAGGCCTGCTCCCACCCTTAGAGCGGCGGGCACAGGCAGAGTAACCTTGATGCTGAGATAGCATGCACCCAGTCTCTGGATCGCAGCCCATCCTTCTGAACCTCCTTTGTTCACTAGCTACCAACTGGAAATTTCCAGTCTGGGCGTGTCTTTAGTGGTTCTGAAGATGTGCATTATGTATTACCACGTTGGCAGAGGTCAGTCCCTCAGTGCAATCTAAGGAGACTGTCAGACCGGACTCCACTTGGGTGTACCGCTAATAAATACCTTTGGTTTGTATTCTCTACTGTCTGACGACTGTTCATTTGTAATGAGGGCTTAGAGGTGGTCGCAGGTGACCCGGTTAGCCCTAATCGGATCAGTTCCTTCAAGGCTATGAACAGTCGATGTTCATTAAGGAGTATAAAACACCCAAGAACATTGGAGCTAGCCTCCGCAACATTTTTTTTCAATGGAGTGGTGTTGATATGGCAGGGAGTAGAAGTGCCTCTTAGGCCCACTGGAACTATATGATCCTGCAGATGTAATGTTTTCTGCATAATTAGGGATTTGCAGCTGTTGCTGCATTATCCCCCCCATCGTCTGCATAATTTGCTCATTTTAACAACAAAAACTGCAGATCAATTGGGTCGAAAGTCACTAAAAAATGCTACAACACGCATTGCTAGTAGTGAAAGGCCTTTTTTTCATACTGAGGCTGGCCACCTTTTAGTTGCTGCTTGCTTATTTTAGGTATTAAACTACTAATAATGAGGTGAACCTTTGCCCACACAGTTTTAACATGTGCAAACTTGAGAAAATAGTAAATACTGTTTCAAAATATGCTACTTTAGGCCACATAATTTACAATTTTTGCTGCATAGTTTTGTAAACACTACCACATAATTCACTCTTTCTTGCTGCAGAATTCGAGTGGCCCTGCTCTTAGATAGTTCTCGGCCCTCCCAAAGTCACAACTAACCCTGGGCGTAGTTCGCGAAGTAGCGCTACGCGTAGCTACGCAAAGTTCACTTTGCACTACGCGAGCAAGGCTAGCACTTCGTGAACTGCGTAGTACCCTGTTCGCACTGTGCAAGATGCCATTTTCAATGATTGCACAGTGCGGACAAGCATCTGCCACTGTGCAATCATTGAAAATGGCATCTTGCACAGTGCGAGCTGTAGTTTTCTGTCGCTCGAGTAGATTTTTACTCGAACTGCAGCTTTCTCAACGCAGACTGGTAGTTTCTCATCGCGAGCGGTCGCGAGCATACACGACCACTCGCAATGAGAAACCTGACCTCCCCGCGTTGAGAATCTCGCCAGTAGGTTTATTTTCCACGCTCGCGATCGCCAACTTGATGTTGCTGATCGCGAATGAAGAAAAAGTCTCGCCGGGATGTCATTTTGCTTGCTCGCGGTCGCCAACTTGACGTTGAGGACCGCAAGCAAGCAACAAATGATTGCTGCACTACGCTACGCTACGTGTGTTTGCACTATGCTACGTGCAATTCGCATAGTGCGAAGTAGCGCAAACTACGCGAGCGTAGCGTAGTGCTTTGCCCAGGCTTAGTCACAACCCCTCCAAATACGGTGAAATATTTTTTGAAGCTGGCAGGGCTGTTTTTTCTGAATTTCCTCTTGAATCTGTGGACCCTTAGAGGAAGCACCAGCGATTTCGAGGACTCGGGGTACCAACATTAGCTGCTCCTGACTCAGCCAAGGAAAACCAAATACATCCGCTGATCTTGATATGGCAATATTTCCCAACCAATAATGTTCTGGGTAAATTGATGGTGATTTCTGCGGCCAGCATCTAGTGCTGTGCTACAGCTGAAGTCCCCTGCAAAAACCCTCCACCAATTCACATCCTTATAAACCCCACACTTTGGCAGAGCTTCATGGGAGAAACTGGGAAAGCCAATTATTTCGCCCAATATTACTGTTTAACACTTCAAATGCCTTCCAATTCAAACACATGCAAATCTGCCTCGGCGCGCCGCTGCAGTAGGCATATGAAAGCATTGATTTCTGATGCCTAACCAGCCTCCTTTTAATGCCATTTCAGCTCTCTGAGCGGGAACTTTAAAGGTTTCGGCGGGACTTTGAAATCCTTATCAGAGACGTGGCTCGCCGCGGTGGGCAGGCAGGCCCCGCTACCTGGGGATAGCCGAGCAGGGAGGCAGGGTGCGTTTATACAGCGTTTATCGGCAGACGGATTAGACCTTCCCTAGGTCTCATCCGAGACAGAGGAAAATGGAGGCAGTTAAACATTCCTTTGTAAATTACTTTATTTTTAAATGTGTATTTAATGCGGCTGTGGCGCGTTTTCTTTATTTACTATTTCGTTTCTAAATCACCGGAAAGTCAGCAAATACAAGGTGTCTTCGACAGAAATGTTTATTTTGGATGCGTCTCTCCTACGTTTACAGTTTTATCCGAACCCTACTGCTTATCCTTCAAAGGCTGCTTCAGTGATACACCTTTGATCCAAAGCGCCCTCAAGTCCGATATTTGCCGATCACCATTTCTCAGGCCCAGTGTTAATTTGAGCTGGTGGTTTCCGGTGGGGCCGGCACTTATTTTTCTGCATCAGGCATTTACTGCGAGCAAAAGCCATATATATGGCAAAGACGGAGGAAGAGAAGGATGGACAAGCGTCACAAAGGGAGAAAGCTGCAAGAGTGAGCTGAAGATACAGGGAGTGGCTGTAAATCGATTAAAGAGGCCCGAGATGGCTTTAGGATTATATTGCCACACTATTCTGTGTGGCGCATTATATTGCAGAAGCCGCCTGTTTCAGAGGAGAGCTTTGGGCGCCAGCATGTTTTTATTGACAAATTAAGCACCCCGGTCTCCTTTCAGACGCATGTGCTGCCTTCATTCTATGATGCTAGAGAGGGTCTGACCAAAATCGCTGGAATGTACCAGAGGATGCCAGAAATTTCCTCAAGTTCTAGGTCAAACTTCAAAGAATGGTTTCCTAGTGGAATAGGGAAAAATCCTGCATCTCAGGCTATTAGACCACAATTTGTTTATATGTAATTTACCATAATTTCCCACATATTCCATCCAGGCCTTCGGTCAGGAATTTACCCTCCTAAGCAGAATGAGGGAAGGGAATTCCGCCCCTTCCCTAGTGGTTTGCCACACTTATGAATCTGTGGCTGTTTAACAAAGTAGGCAACAAGGGCCAGGTGCCACGTTTTTATTGCAGTAGGGACAGGTGTTTTGGCTGCTGTTTATTACTCCAGTGCTTTGATAATTAAGATTTTTACCACATACCAAATACCTCTTAACACTGTTCTAATGTCACATAAGTGTCACTTAAACTACTCCTAGTGGCCTGCTTTTTTCGTTTATGCTTAGTGAAGGTATAATTTAAAAAAAACCTTTGTTGAGTCTTATAAATTGATCTATTTTAATTCACAATATTGAGCTTAAAATATTTTCATGGAAATGCTATTCTAAAAATATTACATTTACTATATTTTGAGTGCAATTGGCATAACTACATTAAATTGGCATAACACTAAGGGTTGTAAAATTGAGAAAATCTGCTTCTACAAATTTAACTGAAATTGATGAAAATGTCAGGAAATCTGATGAGATTTGTGAAGTGTAAGGAAAATATTTCGGGAGTTGGCAAAAAGAATTGTGAGAGAAAAAACCCTGAAAATTGACCTTCTAATTATATTTACTTATATATATCAATATCGAAATGCCTTTTATAAGAAAATGCCTCTTTTTGCATGATCATCCCTATTTTTTGTGGACTAATGTTGTAGGTTTTTAGACTCTGTGCTCTGACCCCCTACAAAATGTAGAAATTGATTATACTCCTAATAGGCATATTTACCTTATCTGTAAATCCCTAGAATATGGTAAAATGGTAGTTACGTGACCACCAGCACCTAGGGGTCCACACACAGGTGAGGGCAGCGGCGGTCAGTAGTAGGAGTAACTGCAGGGCGGTGACGTGGGGAGGGGGAGGGGCAGGGTGGGTGGTACTAAACTATGGAGTTCGTGCACTTCGGAGGCAGCAGAGATAATTCCGAATCTGCCCAGCAGAGAGCAGCAGAGTACCGCAGAAGCGGCGAGCGAGCGAGCAGCGAGCACCAGAGAGTCGCGGAAGTGGCGAGAGAGCAGTAGCAGTATCGCTGAGCCCGGTCGAGTTGCAGACCTACCCCTGACCAGGTGCCTGACCCCCCCGGACCCCGTCGGAGACCACCAACCCCCGAGGCGGCGCAGCATCTGAACGTGAGCAGCTCCAGACGTGAGCAAGCTCAATCTTCACAGAGCTCGCACCTGAAGTTACGTGCCGTAGGGGTGGAGACAGTGCACGGGAGCTCTGGTCCCGGTTCAGCCGCATCACCGGAAGAATCTCTGCGGCTACCTGCCCGCCCGCCTGCACCCGCACTGAACCCTGACCCCTTACGGCATCAAGGGAGTCTCGGTGGTTTGCCAGGATCGGGCACAAGCCCATTGTTTAACAAATAAGAGCCAAGCGTGAGGTATTTGCCCGACTCACTGAGTCCTGAGCTAGGACCTGGCGACTTGCGATCCGTGCATCAGGATTGCACTCTCTGCCCTCCAGTAAGTACAGCCAGCCCGTCCAGCAGTAGCAGCAGTAAGAAGTGAGGAGAGGAGCGGAGCTGAGCTGACACTTACCAATTCACTGGTTCTGACCCAGCCATCGTTCCCCTGACCTCAGTCCTCCCCAGGAAACCTAGGGGGGAGCTAGAGCTGGCCGGAGACCCCGAAGATGCGACGCACGGCAGGCAGGCAATCCAGGAAAACTGGGGAGAACCACAGAGAGCCACCAGCAGCAATCCAGCGAGCTAGCAGGAACAGCCGGGATAGCCGTGAAAGGGGCAGCAGGACAGCAGGTAAGCCGCGAACCGCAAGCCGAGAGCTGTGAGGGGAGGCATCGGGGGAGGGAGGACCAGACCCCGGACCAGGACCCAGGACCCGGGCAGAGGTCGAGTAATTCAGCCCACAGAGGCCCCCACAGGGAACGGAAAGCTTTGAGTCGCTAAGTAATAAGAGCGCAGGAAAGCATAAGTGGCGACCACAGAAGGCAGGTTAGTAGTGCAGTAAAAACGCGGACAGTGCACTAGTAGCAATCAATAGTAACAGCAAGCCACGGGAAAGCAACGCCTAGAGTTGAAAAGGAGCCCAACAAGGCATAAAAGCAAGGGTAAAGGACTACAGAAGCACCGGCGCAGATCATCAGCTGACAGAACAGGATAACGCACATACAAGGACAACATGAGGTCAGGAAGAGAAAGAAAACCTCCAACAAAGCAAACGGCGAAGAACAAAAGGAATAACATAATCTCAAGCGCAGGGCCATTAACAAAAAACAAACGATTATCCAATAGCTCCAACGACATAGACTTACAAGGGAGTCTTAACACCGTAATTGACTCCTTCATAGACGAAAAACAGTTAACAGAGACAGACCAAACCAAGACCTTAACTTCCGATTTACCACTAACCAAAAAAACGAGAAAGAGACAGGATCTAATCAACTTTGCAGGTCAGCATCCAACAACTAAATATGATTTCCAACCAAAAATTTACACCAAATTCACCTTTTTAAAGAACCCGGGAAACAAGATTTATTCATCAAACTATACTGCAACAGGTTTGCAAACCCCATTGCAATCCGCTGACACAAGCAAATCTTTGCCCCAAGCCTATAATCAAACTGTAGTCGAACTACATAAACCTCCAAGTCTAAGGGAGAATAAAGAACAAATCATAGATAAAACCGGGGCCAGAGAAGAACTGGAACTAGACGACATTAACCTAACGCCGAACAAAGGCGTAACTAAACCAGGTGACATTAATCCAGCCCCGCTAACGGAAGGTCAAATCCAGGAACCAATTGTATCCCGCAAAATGCTAAAAGATGTCACACCAGGCAAACTTGCTTCAGAGCTGGATGACTCACCAGGACTTCCTGGCAACCGCACCCTAAATAGAGAGATCTCCCCAACTCAACTTCCAACTCTCAGCTCCGCGCCTACAGAGATAACGGCCAAGATGTATGCAAAAAAAGACTCAGAAATCAATCCATCCAGCGGTCACGAAGTTTGTTTCGAGTTAGAACTAAATTACCCCTTTGACAACAAGGGACAAGTTCTAGAGGAAAAAGCAACATGCCCAAAAAATTCCTCCCCCATCAAAGTAACAAGGGACTCATTTTCTTTGGAAAAAGATATGACTTTCCTGGTAACACAAGAATGGAATGATCTAGTGGCCGCTTATAACGCAAAACAACCTGCGAACCGACCAAGAAATGAGAGCATACACCAGTCCCCAGAAGGGACAAGAGACCCCACCGATATCTTCTGGACAACTTTACTTAATACAATTCAACTATCATCCACAGCCCTCCAGTATCAATCAGACAAATTAGACTTACAACTGATAGTTTTACATAAGCTGGCAGAGGCCACAACGGGGATTGATAGAAAACTCGCCGATCTTAACGGCCTTATCAAAAGAGGACAAGAGTCAGTAAAACTGACTCAAATTGAAAGAACCAATTGCGTATGCTCACCGATAATCGACAAACTATCTTCATTACCAACGATGCTAGGAAATCTCTTGGAGGATATAAAATCAACAACAACAATGCCATTAACAAACAAGGCAAGGTTGGAAAGTCCATCTTGCGACATAATTCTAACTGCACAAGAAAACGACTTAGTCGGCGCCACACAGCAACGGTTCCAGCAGCCAAACCTTGTAAAAACAACAGAAGAGACCTCAGAGAACAACTCAGCAAAAGGTCAAGTAGACCTAGTGCAGGATCTAAAAAACGCGCGCACTCGAAGAAAACAAATAAGGAAGGGCAGGTATAATAAACCAGCTAGCCAACCGCCCACACAAGAGATCGGCCCGGCAACTCCACCAAAGGTGCAGGATCAGCCGGGAGTTACATCCCAACCCATGGAATACAAAAATCCTTCACCTCAACACATAAATCAATCAGTTAAAGAAACACCATTCAAAACAAGAATAGGAACTTTGACCACAACAAACGACGAAACCAGGGAACAATCAGGGCAGGAGTTACAGTGTCACCTAAGATCCCCAACCCACAAGACCAAAAGGGGCTACAGCGCATGTCAAGCAGAGGAACCACCAGCGGACCCAGAAGCCGGTAAATATACCCAAGAAGAATCTGAAATCTCTAGAACATCGACTACAGTAACCGCCCATCCAACAAACAGTACACACCCCATAATACAGCCAAAAACCAAAGAACTGAAAGGCAACTTGCAAGCAGACATTACAACAGTAGAAGATAGCAGCAAAACCAAGGAATTAAAACATAGCGCAAGAACAATCCATAGCTCAACATTATCCAATACCCAGAGCTTACAAGAGAACAATACAACTAATCAACAATCACACCAGGAATCGCGGCCCCCAAGCGAATCTGAATCAGATACAATACTTTTCATACCCGAATTTAAATCTAGAGGAAGAGCAGACACCCTAAATAGGGGCAACATACTGAAGTTAATTAATTCAATCGACAAATTAGAAAATATAAACACCCTCGACTTGCTCGCCATCGAATTCCATCCAGCCCAATCGCCCAATGGAAATGAAATAACGAAGACCTTCTGGACAACTAACAATGTTGCTAACCAAATCATGCAGGAAACAAGCAGATTCTCCCATTGGGGAATTAAACTCCAAGCAGTAAAAAGGCCAGCGTATCCTACTCCGCTACTTGAAGAAAACTACCGGGATCGCCATCAAAATGTCAAATCGATTTTGAAAGGTGCTCTCAGTCGATCGCCGGGAGTGGGAAACCATCAAACTAATCTTCAACGACTAAGCCCTAATCAACTAGCTCTATGCAGAACAACCATAACACGGACCGTAAATTGACATACAGCACCAGCACCAACTACCAATTCAGGAGATACCTCAAGATCTAATCTTAAAATTTGTAACTGGAACATAAACGGTCTCATGGACAAACTAGAGGACCCCGAAATAATAAATTATTTTAATACCTTCGACTTGATACTCCTACAGGAAACATGGGAGACAAATGAAATATCACTACAAGGCTATACAAGTCAATCAAACCCGGCAATCAGTAGCTCCCCATTTGGACACAGGGCAGGAGGATTGGCAATATTCACTTCAATAACAACAATAGGTGAAATAGAAACACTTACAGTAAACCTAACTCCACCAAATGCGATACAGGTATTATCATTAACACTTACATCCAACTCAACCATTAAAGAGCTATACATCGTCAATTTATATATACATCCAAAGCACAGACACTCCGGTTCAACGGAACTCGTCAAACTACTAACAAAATTAATGGAAGACAGGGACATGGAAAAGACGTTTATAGCAGGCGACTTTAACCTTCACCTCTTTGGCGACAAAACAACAGACGATATGACCAAGGAAATGGATAAAGTTTGGGAAATTCCAAGTCAATCTTTCCCGACCCGAAGCAAACCTACAAAAACAGCTTCCCAACTGTTGAAAGAGCTAGAGCAGCTAAATTTGAGAGTACTCAACGGTCGCCACGAAGAGGACATTCCACCGGCACCAACATTCTTCTCTTCAATAACCACCTCATACCTAGACTATATGTTGGTGACTCTTCCACTTTACGATAAAATAAGCAAGTTTAGGATAGGAGAAGGCTCTCAAAGTGACCACTTACCTTTGGAAGCCAATCTGAGCTTGACTTGCGAAAACAAAGCAGAGGTGCAAAAAAGCCAAACTGGCATAGATTACACAGCAAACTACAGACGAATAAGGTGTAAAACGTCAGAAATCGAGAAGTTAGCAGCCAGCGCAAAAGTCATCATACACCATTCACCCAGCCCACATCTTAACTTAACCAACATCTGGGCAAATTTCACACAGACATTGGGAGCTAAACATGGGACTGAACTAAAAACCCACAAAGGACACACCTCATGGTCTACTTTCGGTAAAATAACAACGCCAGAGATAAAAAACATAAAACGAGGTATAGCAAAGATCCTCAAGCGGCTCCGGAAAGACCCCAACACCGATACCCTACAACAGGAGCTTCGCACTCAAAAAGCTCAATTAAAAAAGAAAATTTGGGCAAGGAAAAGACAACTGGATGAGGACCTCTGGGTAAAAATCGCCTACAGTTCTAAACAAAAGAACAGCTCTAACTTCTGGAAAATAATTCATAATCTTCAGCACCCGGGCCACAAAGGAATAGACTCTAATATATCAGAATCTGACTGGGCCAACTTTCTAGAAGCACACTTCAAAACAGTTGCTCTGGAAGAGGAGACCTCCATCGGCGATGATCGGTCTGATGATACGTATCTGAACCTAGAAAAGGTCAGCACATCCAATAAAGTAGAAAATTCACCCTACATGAATAAGTCAACTCACCACCAAGCACAAAAGGAGTTCAGAGAACAACCAACACCATCTGATCTAACAGAGTATAAGGAGGAAACCCATTACCCAGAAATAGCGGACAGAATTATATCCCAAATATCTAAAGGTAAAACAGAGGGAGCCCCCGGTCCAAACGGGATACCGCCAATATTGTACAAAAACGACACAGCATTTTGGAGCAAAATTCTAGCACCAGTCTTCTGTGAAATTAGAACAACAACTATAATTCCACCATCTTGGAAAGGATCAATCATAAGTCCGATCTACAAAAAGGGGGCCAGGAAAGATCCTAGAAGCTATCGCCTCATAGCTCTAATCGACACCGAGGCGAAATACTATGCGGGCCTAATTTTGGAGGATTTAACAGCTTGGGCAACAGAAAAAAACATCATCACAGTAACCCAAACTGGGTTCCGAAGCGGCCATGGAACTACAACAAATATCATGGTGCTAACCCTTTTGATAGAAGCGGCGAAAACCACCAAAACCTCCCTATTTCTAAGCTTCATCGATTACTCCGCCGCCTTCGATAATGTGGACCGGCACAAGCTTTGGCAGAAACTGGACAAATGGGGAATTCCAGGACCGCTTTTACAGCAGCTGGTAATGCTCCACACCAACACTTGGGTCAGGATCAAATTAGGTTCTGGGAGGTTTCTTTCCAGAAAAATACAGACCAACAAGGGACTGAAACAAGGCTGCGTCTTGGCCCCAATGTTATTTAACCTTTTTCTAGCAGATCTTCCAAGAGAGCTTACAACAATCACATCTCATGCACCACGGCTGGGCGACACACTATTGTCTAACCTCCTTTACGCCGATGATTTGGTCCTCATCAGCCGGTCCCCTGTTGGCCTTCAACATCTTTTAGACAAAACAAACGAATTCTCCAAAGTTAATTCATTAACAATCAACCTAAACAAAACCAAAATAATGACAATAAATTATCATAAAAAAAGGAAATGTCTATGGCGTTTGGATAGTCAGAAACTAGAGCAGGTACTATCCTACAAATATTTAGGCATCATATTAGACTGCAATGGCTCCTTTAAACAGCAATTAGAAGCCATTCGTCGGAAGGGCACAACCTTTTCCATGTCGATAAAGCCACTCCAGAAAGCCCTTCCAGACCGGTCCCTTGGCCCTCTCTTGCAGGTAATAAAAGCACGCTTACAACCAATGCTTACCTATGGCTTTGAATCTATGCAAGGCAAAGACGCAACAACATTGGATAACACCATCAGTCGTGCATATAGGGTAATATTCCACCTTACAACTTACTCGTCACCAGCTCAAATTTGCCTAGAGTTCGGCTTACAAAAACAAACAGTGGAGAGAAGAGGCGCATACATAAAAAGCTGGTGGAAAATAAGAAAAGCTGAACAAGGAACCCTAAATGCACATCTCTGGATTGAACTGATAAAACGAGATAAATCCCCAGCAAGGACCTATTTAATGGAATCACTGGTCATCTTGGGTCTAACAGAACTGTGGGAATCTCCAACCGATGCCGGTACCTTCAAAAGAGTGGTAACAAAAGTTACCAAGGCGATCTCATTGAAAGAGGACAAGGCAACTTTAGCCAAGAGAGAGCATGGATGGGGAGTTTTGAAAGATTACACAACTCTCAAACCACAACAGTACCTAACAACGGGTCTCACACATAAAACAAAAAACAAGTTCCTTAACCTCCGCCTAGGAAACATACCCATAATGCCACATTTAGCACCCTGGAAGAGGGATAAAACAAAAAATCTTTGCAGACTATGCCTCTCCGGCAAGGAGGATCTAATACACATTATCTGTATTTGTAAAAACCTTTTGGACATAAGGCGTTCCCTGCTCCGGACCCTTTGGAATCAGAGGAGGACGACCAGCTGCAGACAGGCCGTGTTGCTCTGTTTTAACCCCACGGAAACTCAATTAAATTGCAGAACAACAAAAATTTTTGAAATAGTTGCGGCCAGACTCAAATAAAAAACGGGACACTAATAGACTCCAACTAAGACTTTTTAAAATTCTTTTAAAGACCTCAAATAAGCTGATATTTTCCTTTTAATTGGTTGTTTTAAATCCAAATTTTTAGCAATGAAACTATGCTATTAAATGTTGTGAGTTTTTATTAACTGTGCAATAAACTAAATCTAAATCTATGGATTACGGAGGTTTACAGGTAAATTAACATATAAATGAATAAAACGAATTTTGTTGCGTGCACTGCATCCCCAAATGCGATGCAGTGCATGCAACGAAATTCGTTTTATTAATTTATATGTTAACTTACCTGTAAACCTCTGTAATCCATAGTTTATTACCCCCCACCCTGCCCCTCCCCCTCCCCACGTCACCGCCCTGCAGTTACTCCTACTACCGACCGCTGCTGGGTGAGGGCAATCGTTACACTAATGCGCGCATCGTTTCAAGTATTTATAGGAGTAGTCCGAGCCTACCGCGATACCTCTGGTCGCAGCTCACGTACCGCGTCAGGGTACCGACGGACAGGTTAGGACACAGAGTAGAACTTTGTGAAAACACGATAGGCTCTGTTTAGAGTTGGGGCTTGAGATGCATAGTGAGAGGCTATTGTCAGAGACCACTGTAGCCAGTACTGTAGCAATTTTCTTAGATTCGTGACACAACAGGCCGTTATCCACATATACCAATCGAAGTTGGCACTAGCCCGCCATGAGTTCTCTGTTTAAGATTCTATTTTCTGGGTAATTAGGTTTGACATATTACAGTACTCATGCATGCATTATATGCTAATAAGATTAGAACTCCCCTACCTTATTCTCTTTTTGAGAATGCCTGTTGGACACATTCCTTTTAAACGGTTTTGGTTATCCACCCTTGATCCATCGATCATAGTTGTTTGTGGGCCAAGCTCTATGTTACAAGCGCTTGTGATGTTGCATATCTTAATGTACATCGTTTCCCCTTCATTTTCCCTTTATATTTTGCAGAGCGGGGTCCTCTTCCCTGAGCTGTTGCCAGGTCGAGGTGTGGCCGTATTTCCCAAAATTTTGGGTAAGTGTTTTGACCATAGTGAACTAGAAGACCCAAAGAGGCAAGACATTATAAATTACAAATTCTTTCTCAGTTGGCATGATGTCATGTGGATAACGTTTTAACATATGAGTTTGATTTGTGATTACTCAGTACTTTTTCTCACTTTTGCAGGTACATCCAGTCATATCTGACCACAACCAATAGGATTACTGGTTTAGTATCACTATTTTATTTATTTTTCTGTTTTTCACTTACATACAGCAGCAGCTTTTACATTTTTCAGTCCTGATTAAAGCCTAGATACCGAATGAGATCACGTAGGCTGAAACATGTCGACCTTATTATAATATCGGGCAGTTTAAATCCATACTGCTGGCTGCACCGTTTTTAACTCTACCGGTGTGAGCAAGCAAATAAAGAATAATTTTTGCCCCCACTAGGTAGTTTTAATTTTACTACTCTTTTGGAGCACTTGACACTTGCGCTATGTCCTCACTACACTATCATCCATCTATGGGATTTTAGCATCCTTATTAGAATAGAAACATCTCTAAAACATCCCTGAGCTCCTCTCTCACATTGAGGAGGTTGTAGCCCTCGATGGGACTAGGTTTTCCCATTGGGAGGAGAAACCCATATGATGAAGCATGACACCTATGGTGTGTGAGGGTTTTCGTCCTTTAAGGGATTTCTCCCCAGTGGAGATTTTGTGAGACACATATCCGTTATCCACTGACATTTTGCCCCTAGATATAGACCCGAGGAGTTTCCTGTGTTATAATTGCATTGAATAGGGCATTTACTCCTCGCAGGTCTCTAAACTCCTTCCCTTGGACCCTCTTCCCCCTTATTTGTGTTGCTATGGTAAAATGGAACCAATGGCAAGTAAGGTACATGACACTAGTGGACCTCATCACTCATTGTATGACCCACTAAAGAGACAGTGCAAGCATGACTGCAGACCTACCATTGCAGACTGGCTGTGTTGTTTTAAAACTGCAAATTCGGCCTGTCAAAACAGGCCCATATATTATTTTTAAATATTAATAAGTAACCCCTAAGTATGCCTTATTACCCATAAAGCGATACCAAAGATGATGATGGACGGAGCGCTTGAGCAAATCAAACACTCACCCCCAGTCAACTGATCTGGGTTTAATCCATCATCATTCTTTAGCTCACTCCACCACCCCAGTTCAGACATGGCCATATGCAAATCAGTCTGACCCTGTGCCTCATGGGAACAGTCCAGCCCGAACTGCCAAGCCATATCTTCCCTGGACCGGAAACAAGCTTCCTAGGACCGGTTTCTGGCATTTCAGCCGTCTTCAGCCAGGCTTGCTTGAATCCAGTGGCAAAGTGAGAAAGGGACTCACGTCTGAGCATACCCTGCCAACTTATGGCGAACAAAGCGGTACAAAAGGGGGTGGTGATGGACGGAGCATCAGAACCAATCAAACACTCACACCCAGTCAACAGATCTGGGTTTGATCCATCACCGTTCTTTATCCCACTCTTCCGTGGCAGTTCGGGCTGGACTGTTCCCATGAAGCAGGATGCAAGGTATTAATAAGTAGGACATGTAAACGTTTAATGTTAACCATTTCTTTAGAGTAAAAAGGCCCCAAAAGCTATTTTTAGAGTAGCAGGGTTGGCGGTTCCATAGAAAAGCACTGGGATACAATATCAAATGTAGTAATGTTATCCCTGGTACAAAACACCTACAAATGTAATTCTTATACTTTAAAAATATTTATAACAAGCCCATTTCACTGGTGCAGTCAGAGTTTCAATATGCATTTTGGAAAAGGCATACAGCCTAAAGCCTCTGCAGGTCCATTTACAGGTTCTCCAACTGTTACCCAGAAGCCGAATAGTCCCCTTGATGTGGTTTGAACTTGCTCCCAGAGCTGAGACAAAGGCCTTGGGTGTGAGGAGATGCTCTGTTCCCCCGGCAGGATGACCATCTGGGCTGTGTCCAGAAACTTAATTAACTTCAAAGAGGCCTACCCTGCCACAGGCAAATGTTAGCTCACACGTGGGCAGGGCTTCACTTTGTCCCTTCAGTCAGGCAGGCACTAATCCTGGTGGTAGAGGGGCTGCCAAAGAACGGGTTTGAAGTGAATACAGAGAAGAGGTTGCCCATTTCCCTGGCCACACCTCTGGGGTGGGCACACAGACTCAGCCCAAAGGGAGAAGAGGTTCACCATCTTGGATTCAGGCAGAGAGAAACACTGTTGGCAGCAGGGCACACAGGAATAAGTGGGGACGATGAAGTATTTCACTATAACTAGTGTCTAGCTTAAGTTCATAGGGTTGAATATGTGCCACATTTCAGAACATTCATATTAAAATAAAATGGGAATCATTTACTTAGCCTTTTTTATCCTGAACTCTGGAATGACTTCAGCTCTTGTAGTCCTTTGTTGGGCAACCCTGCATTGAATTATTCTCTCAGAAACAACCTTTCCTCCAAGCATTGCTTATATGAAAAGCTAGTACAACTGTGCGTACCAAAGACAAAGCCACCAAACACTAGAACATACCTTCACACCGCAGCACTGCGTTGTTCCACACCACGTTGCCTTCCTTAAGCACACAGGTGATTGTTTCCGAGCCATGAGTCCGGATAAATCCTTCGTCGCAAAGGAAGGACAGGGAGCTACCAAGCTGCAGGCTGTCACCAAATCTCTTTCCATTGACTGGCACTCCCGGATCAGGACACTCATTGTGGCGGAACGCTACAGGAAGAAAGTTGAAGAGGGAAAGTATGGGAGCAATAAAAAAAATCATTTCATGTGGATACAATGATTAGTTCATTAATTCTTTCACACAAAAGAATGCCAGAACGTGTTCACGAACATATTACTTATCGCTGCCATTATGGCAAAACAGTAGTATTTGGTGGAAAAGTACACAGTTTTTTCAGTTCATAAACTTGCAAATTCTAGTACTTCCCCCAACTTTTAGTCGGGCTTAGGTTTTCTCCCTAAAACACGTTTGTGGCAGAAATTTACTAGGAAACCTTTTCTAGTGGAAATGAAATCTTTTAAATTGGGGTTTTCTGGGTTTTTCTGCAACCAAACCCCCTGCGAGTAGCTTTTTTACCTACTCATTTTTTGTTAAACTTTTCAAATATTAGAGAGTTTGAAAAAGAAAAGATGGTCTCCTGCTGGGCAAACACATATCACTGCCCTTTTCCAGTGGATAAAAGTCCAGAGACAACAGATAAACCATGGGGAAAAGAAAACACAAGTTAGAAATTGGCAGCATTTAAGCTAAGTGGAGAAAGTAAATATGTAGCAATTCCGAAGACCGCCTTTCCCAATGCCCTCAGTGCCATCACTTATGGAGCAAATTATCAAAGCTAGAGCTCTCCTTGGTTTTAGGAAGGCAGTACCAGATGCTGTAAATTCAGATTGTGTGAATATGTGCAGGCACTTTTCAAACAAAAAATAAGATTATTGAAATAAAATGAAGACTAACATTAAAAGTCAGGAAAACTCAGTGTGTTTCTGTATTGCACTCTATCATGCAATGAAAGTAATTGTGTATCAGTCCTTGGTGAAACACTCTGCCAATAAAGGAAAAGACTATTAAACAGTCGTTGCCTGTCCCCTGCTAAAGTGGCGAGGCTGGCCGGAGGAGGGACCTAGGAGGGTCTGCAGGGGGGTTTCTCGGCAGACAAAATAAAAAATAAATGAACTTACCTGATCGCTGCCGCCCTCGCCATCCGCTCAATCCCGCTCTTCCTGCTTCTGGGACAGGCTCCCAGACTGCATTGCGTCCAATCATGACACTGCATGAAAGCAGCATCAGGATTGGCCTGAGCGCTACAACTTTGCGCTCCCAGGCAAACTGTGAGCCAGTGCCTGCTTTCCCCAGCCCCAGAAACGCAGCTGGGGCTGGAGAAAGCTTCATGCGCAGTGAAGGGTCAAGGGAGCGCACTAGCACTCCACTACCACAGTGTCATCCCCCTGGAGCCACCGCCAAGACTCGTTAGAGTCTTGAGGGCGGGTCCAGAGGGAATAAAAAATAAAACGATAATAAAACGGGTTAGAAACCTGTTTTATTATTGTTTCATTTGCAGCTGGTGGAGGGGGGGGCGGCACTCCTTCGCCCTTATGAAGGGGCCGCCGCTGCTAACAAATCACAATAACATAATATAACACATATATTTGTAAAGTGCATGTTTAGCCTTGTTTCTCTTGATGCTAAAATAAGAGATGTTTATTGTCACCCAACTGAATGATATTCATAAAGATTACCATTACAATGGGATAAAGAATATGCCATTCGTGTATGTTGATACGACATAGCAAAGATAAAACCCAAAGGACTAAATACAATACTCAGAACCGAATTTCATGGAGACAGTGCATTTTATGGTCAACTTGCCACGTATAGTACCGGAAAGACACTGTCCTAGGAGAGAAACATGGCTGACAACAGGACAGAGTGAAAGAAGCTTAACTGCCAAGGAGGGTAGAACAGCACCAGTTGGGCGCAGGTACAGCTCTGCAAGAGCAGTGGTCACAGTGGCGGGTCATTCATGGGGGCTTTAGGTGAACTAGTGAAATATCCTGCCTCACTCTGGAAACACATTCCTTGAAGTGATACAGCTTTTACATTAAAACAAATAATCAGAACCATCATTTGTGTACATTTAAAAGCGCAGTGTCACGCTGACAGTGAAAGAGGGCTCCACGGATTGCACTGCGCAATGCGCATGAATCGGCCGCTGGCTGCACCGCCCGGCCTATGCTTACAAAATACACTAGATAGCATGCTGCACTAGCCTCGGCACTGCAGCATGACAACTAATGTAGATTAGGCTGGGCTTGTCAGTCATACACTCTTAAGTCCAATCACAAGCAAGGATACATGAAAAGGGAAAGACTCGACTCCTATCCTAGCTTCTGATTGGACAAAAGGTTGTGGACCTGGCTCTGAAGCGCAGTGTGCTGGCCCTGGAAGTTGGAAATAGCGGGCCATGAGGTGCAGTGAAAAGTGCATGCTCAGAATATCTTCGGATACGTTTTATTTTTAGCATCTTCCGCCTCCTGTGTGTGTATGAAGAGAGATTGCTATGTTTGTCTGTATGCCTGAGAGCACCCAAGCCACCAGAGGTATTATTATTCCTTTAGAAATTAAGCAGTGGCAGCAAGTGCAGCAAAGGAAGCTTCTGCAACAATGCACAAAATGTACTATGTCAAATAATAAAAATACTTTACATTGCCTCACAATAAATTATTTTTAAAGCAGACAGGGACCGCAGAAGAAATTCAAGAAAGAAAGCACTTTGAATTCCTTCCGGTCTAATCAAAATGACACCTCAGAACCTGTAAAGAAGTCATTATGCATCGATGACAATATGTTGTTTAATGTTTCACCCGTTAATGCTTTTATGCCCAAAGTACCGGCTAGCTCTTATCCCTTATAATGATAGGCAGTTTATCGACCATGGAAGCATGAAAGTCAAAGTCTACTCTATGGATTGTCACACATATATCAACAATCAATTTAAAACTCAGTAAGTTATCTAACTGGCTAACAGTAGCCATGTCGTTGCTTTATAGTTATTCAACACTGTTGCTAATGGATACTTTGTTTTAACCCCTTCGATGCTGCGCAGATTCCGCCGCTGTGCTGACGGAATCTTGCGCGGGTGTGCTCATGACGGAATGGTTCCGTCATGAGCACAGCTCAACCGTGGGTCATGACGGAACCATTCCGTCATGAGCACCGAAGGGGTTAAATATAAAAGAAAAAACATTGCATTACTATGAGGTAAGACAGCTTAGTGAGTTGAACACCTGTTGCTTAGAGCGAGGCGCAATCTTCAATGTACATGTTGCTTTGGCAGGTATGAGTCACCCTTTCATAATTTCAAAGTTGATTTAGTGTGAGTCAAGTAATTAGCGGGTGGGTGAAAAATTCTGCTTTGCCGGCAGAGTTCGCAGAGTTTTGCCCACTCCGAGTTAGGCTTGGAGCACAGAGTTCCAGCAAAACTCTGCCAACTCCCCCTTGGCAGAGTTCTTTCACGTGTGTGGCTAGCCAACTTTAAGTTGATGAGTGTGAGCGAGAATTTGCATCACCCAGCACACTTTGTGGGTGCTAGAACGCCTCCAGGCTAGATTTGTCAATATGGGCAGTCGTGGCAGGTCATGACCGGTCGACAGGGCCGGACTGGGAACCACAACCGGCCCTGGCAAAGTGCTCGGCCGGCCCCCTCGGCTGCCGCCGAGCTCAGTGACAGGGCCGGTGTTTGGCCGATTTTGTTACAGGGCCGATTTTGCAGCTATGCTGCAAGAACAGCCCTGTAACAAAAACGGCCCCCAGGGGCCCAAAAGCGGCCCCCACCTGTGTGGCGCATCGGGGGATTGCCCGGTGCCTGCTACGGCTAGTCCAGCCCTGCCGTTCGAGTTGAGAAAGCTGAAAGAAGCAACGCTTTCTAGTGTGCTGTGTGGTGCAGTTCGCACAGATTTTACAGCACAGAACAAGCTCCAGATGCTAAAAATCAGTGCAAGCAGCGTGAGGTGCCGAATTCCACCCGCTCGCAGAACTCTGCGGAATCTCGCTGAGTTTTTATGTAACTCTGCGGAATTCCGTGGAGTGAAACTCCGCAAGTTCGCCAACCGTTAGTAGTACGGCATTACTTAACCATCATGAGCAAAAGTCAACTTTTGAGAACTTAACTGTATAGATATTCCTTCACCTGAACACTGCTCTGACTCAAGGGTTACGATGGATGAACATCGCTTTCTGACAAGTCAAATTAGAATCAATTTCTCTCACTTTCTTGTTTAGAAGCATCCAACTGGCTACCCGAGGCACTTTACTAAATAAATATTAAATAAACAGTCAATATTGACACTTTCTTAAGAACCCTGCTGGACCATAGGTTTGGCTGTAGCGAATTAGATTAATGTCAGCGAATGCTGTTGTGGTTTTCCTTCTGCACCAGATTTTAGTGCTGTTACATGCAAGCGGAAAAAATGTCTAACCTTTAATCTCGAGATTTAAATGAATGTTTCTTGTTTTTTTTCGATTGGTCCCATTACATTTGCTTTTGAAATGCATGTGTATTTGTAGATGATACTGTTGTGAGTGCTGTTCAACTGGTGTGTACTCTTCTTCCAGAATGCATTACACTGTTTTCAGTTTTACTCTTTAAATTAAACCAAATCACAGCTCATGTTTTCTGTGGGCAAAGGGGATTGGAAGAAGAGGAGGCGGGGTATAGAGAGGACTGTTTTAATGGTACCCCCTCAGTGCATTTAAAGTTTAAGGGAGAGGCAGGGGCGAGATGCAATGCATGTAAGAAGAGAGTTAAGAAAGGAGTTAACTCTTAGCCCTGTTGGGAGTATATTGGTGAACACAAGTTTCCATTTGTCAGCAGGCCTCTGAGTGCATCAGACAGACACAATATCATTAGCTTAGGAAACCTCTCTATTCGCCTGATCTTTTCCTGTCAATGCAGGTATCTGCCATTGGTGGTGACAGATGTCAATGCTCCATTGAGACTGACCCTCTGCAGTGCAGGTGTAATGCACTGGTTCAGATGCATGCACTGCCATATCCGTTTATGACTGCATAAAGCCAACATGTCTATTTATCGTGTACTTCACATGTTAGCAGAAATAGAAGCAGCGGCCATCAAATGTGTTCCTTTCTAGGACTATTCATTTGAAATGTCCAGTTTAACAATGATATGAAGCTTGCTCTGGTTGCAGAAATATAATGTACAACATGCACAACTTGCACATCTTTCCAAAATGTTGAAAAGTTTCAGTGCTGAGTGTGGTATAGAAACTGTTACAAGCCCTACTCCAACAGGAGCTTCCATTTGAAGGTTTCATTTGCTTTAAAATGTGCTCCGTACTAGCAGACCTGTCGGATATAGTACCTGTCTCTAGCTGGCACTCTAAGAACTTACTAACTGGGTCAGTCTTTCGAATGCTCATGATACACCAAAGAACATGTCATGTTTTACTATATAAAGAGAGAGAATAAGCTCTAGTCACTGTCCCATGATAATCACGGCTCATAGATGTTTTTGTATATATTACATATACAACCAAATGCATAATGCTACTTCTGTCATTTTTTAAGCATTCCATGATTATATTCTGTTTTTTCCTGAAAGAGAATGACACTGTGAGTGGGTTAGAATAAAAAGTGTAAGATTGCCCCCGGGTAATTGTACACATTTATGTTAGGTTGGCATAAGCTAAATCAATATTTTCCACTTTTTTCCACAGAAGACAAGTATTTCACTTCTGTCATGAAGATGGGGTGTCCTGCCCAGACTGTACATGGATGGGAAGGACACTCCCAAGTCCAGATCTTTGAACTGACACTGGTGACTATAGCGGCTTCACTCTCATTAAGGCAGGAAGGTGGCTTTATGCGTTTGGTCACATATTCTCTTTTATACAGAACAGTGGTGGGAGTCTGTGGTGCATATGTGTGTGTGAGAGAATGTGACATGTTGGCCGTATGTGGCTAAAATATGAGCATGGTGACAATCACAAGCTGTTTGGGGATACAAATGTATTTGATAACAATGAAAATGTGCTTAAGGGCAGCATTACTTTTTCATGAAAACAAAGACACATTTTTGGGGAACTGAATACATTTATCAAAAGAAAATGCTATATTTCAGGTTGAAATGTCTCTAGTTTTGTAAGCTCAACACAAGGAATGCATTTCTGAAATATATCTGATGCTGGTATTTGAGCAATAGGTTGAATTGAGTTTGGCGCCTTGTTTCCCCAGGACTCTTACCTCTATGGTTCCTATTTCGTACCTTTCATGGAGTCATCTCCTCATCTGTTCCACAGTACAGTTAAAGCTCCCCTCATATTGTCATTACTGCTGACTGATTCTGTAAGACTGGTCTAATCGACCAGATCCGGTGATCTCTATGTAATGCACAGTAGCATAGCTCTACGTACTTGTAAAGTTAGCACTGGCATCTGTGGGTTGTGACTGTTGACTTGTTCACCCTGCCCCTCCCAAGTAGATTCTCAGTCATAATACATGACTCAGAATCTTATTGGAAGAAGCTGGATGGAAAAGTGAAATGAAGAATGATGCTATACCCATTTTGAAAAAGATGTGACATTGCATACCTGCCTGAGAGATAGATATTGATCCCAGCTTTAAGAGACGTTATGGTGAAAATCAATTCTTTAGCCAATGCTCTTTCAACAGGTTTTGGTGAAGGCTAAATCTCACCCTGCATGTGAGTAGTGCCTGGCAGCCCAAAATAGTCTTGACATAGTTCGTCATTAACCTCTTCAAAACCTCTAGATTTTTTAGGTCAATGCATTAGAAAATTGTGATGGAAAATGTTCCAGTTCACAATGTGGTGCCATTCCAGTTGATAGGGACATAGCAATATCATTGATGAACAATGAACGGCATGAAGAAATTTTGTTTTTTTGAGCTAGAGAGCATTTAGGTTGAAAGGCCTAGAGAGCAATTAGACACAATATATTTGATTTTGATTTTAAAGAGTACTGATGAGATACCTGTTGTCAGGTTTTCACACCATGTTTGTTTTTAAGAAACTCAGGCCCATATTCATTACGTTTTTGCATCACACAATGGGACGCAAGGGCGACGCAAAACCTAAGTGAGATTTATGAAGCCATGAAAGGCCACCGTTCACGGCCGTGCATGGGTTGATAAATCTAGAGTAACACAAGGCAGTGCAACTCGTTGCCTTGTGTTACTCTGTGGCAAGGAGGCGTTCCATGGGTGGAGCGTGGGTGTTCCAACGCAGCCAACCATGGATTTTTAGCGCATTACCAGGTTTACCATAAATGCTACGCCTCCCCAGGCAAGGCATAACGAGGAGAAATATCTTTATTCTCCTCCTTTTTCCTCTTTCTACGTTTGCTACATAAATTTGGGCCTTAATGAGTATTTATACTTTTGACCATTATGTCTGTATTTTACAATATTTATTCTGTGCTTTGTGTGTAAGCTACAGCTAGTATATGTTCACAGTTATAATTTGTAAATGTACACGTGCATTTGGATGAAGGGTTTGTTTTAGTGATGTACAAAGCCATATATAATATATCACTTGTATGCAATATGCTCATAAGAAAACATTAACATAGCTGTACAAACACATATATTTTCACCTGGTTAAAGATTCATTATGAAACCTCATCCATTTTCTTTAGATTCCCTGCCTGTTAGTCTGCACAGCTATTTGCCTGGCAGTTTTGAATGACGTGCGTAGAGTCACTCAAAAGTATTTTTCTATTTTTAAAAATAGACATAAATAGATGGAATTCTGTGAATATTTAGCTGTAAAAATCGGTAGAAATGAAAAATGGGGAGCAGTATTTAAATGTTGCCACTATGGGGGTGGCAGGGACGTTGGCGAGCCCAAGCTTTGCCTGCTAAATGCCTGCTGAGAAGGGCACTCCTAAGAGGTGTGGCTGCGGGGGATATCCTGCTAGTGATATCTCTACGAGCAGGCGCCGGTAGCTGGGAGAATCTCACCATTTGGTTGTGAGAGCTAGCCATCTGTGTAACTGAAATTACATGAACAGATTTGGCTGCATTAAATACAGCGAGAGTATCTGCCACCCCGATTCACATATTGGCAGTCAGCGCTTGTGGGCGCATATTGACTTGCATTGCAGTGGCACAAATGTTGTGCGTGGTACGCAATGCTCTTGTGTAAGTGCGGGGTACTGATGGTTACAAGCTCCCTACTTGCCATGGAACCCTCCTGTTGTTATTGCGTAATGACAGCAACGACAATAGCCAACATGGAGTACCCTCTAACCCGGAGAGAAGTAACGGTGAACTACCTAGGCATCAGTGCTTAATTTGTAAAAATAATAAGTGCTAAGGCCCTCATTAAGAGGTCACTGCAGCTTGCACCACATATTGCCCCTGCCAGCGCTGCCAGTGATACTAATAACACAACTACTAACCATCACACTCCTACACGTGTGACAATTCAGGCTATTCTAGGCCCACAAAGCTATATGGAATACTTGGGCAGCACGTATTAGTCATTTTTACTGTATATTAAATTATTAAACAACTGTTTTTGTACTCATAGATAAAGAGCACCACCATGTGGCAGACTGTAATACGTGCTGGTGCTGACAATTAAGAGCCGGTGCCGAGGACAGGAAGCCTCATGCTCAAATTAAACACTGCTAGGCATGTATATATACACAGGGATTGTGAGAAAATTATCGTTGCAAATTATGGCTCCACTATGGAACAACTCAAACATAATATCGATATGTGGCTCACATTGCCCCTGTCCATAGCGAGAAGGATATCACTGAATAAAATGTTAACCTTGCCTAAGTTATTGTAACTCTGTCAACGCTACCATTTCGATCGATAATCAATTTGTTAAAACTCTGAGATCCCAGAAGCTTAGGTTGGTATGGGATGGTGGGTAAACTAGAGTGCAGTGGAAGACACTTGTTTTAGCTGATGAAGAGGGTGACTTTGACGCCCTTGGCATAGATGCATACTAATTAGCTGCCAGGGTCTGTGTCTTTGATGCTGGTTTCACCTCATGCACACCTTACTATATCTGATAATACAGAGGGAACGAATTGTGAAGGGCACGTTGCATCTACAGCTGCCACTGGGCCCGACACTGTCACAATGGAAGGTACAGACGGCAGCAGTAACCTGCTGGGCTTGGAGGCAGATCTGTCAGAATGCAGCCTTAGATATTATATATTCCCCAGTCATTCTTTTGGTACATTGTATGCTTTTACCCAGCACAGAGGAGATTGTAAATATTAATTCTCTCAAGATAAAGTGTATACAGAGGAGGTCTGGATTTTTTTTTTATTATGCTAGTGTAATTGTGTAATTTGGGGAATTTTACATTATGCTTGTTACGACACCATTTTGCCACATAATTTATTTATGCGCCATTCATGGTAAAACTTTAGACAAATGTAAAGGAACAACAGAATGCAAGTGGCTGCTGTTCACTGTGTTTTAGTATTCTCACTATTTTTTAGCATGAAATGTACCCCGCACTAAAATATAGAGCTAAATGCCAAATTTGCATTTCATCTGATTGCGTATAATTTTATCCAAATTTCATGTAATCTCTCGAAAGCAAACTATGTAAATTTCACACACATCTAGTATACAGCATTATACAAAGAGGGGACATTTATATCCCTAGCCCAGTAAAAGAAATGATGCGCAAGCCACGGAAATAGATGTCTTCACATATGAAAGGCTCTGTCACTCAGTGCAAATCAATGTAACTAACTTTCCAGTTAAACCCCCAGAATATAAACCTTTGTGACTGACTATCACATCACTGGAATCGAAACACTGGTAATTTAACCTATAAAACGCAGCAAAAATACAGGCCGGATGTATCTGTGCGTCGCCCTGATTGACTGGGAATGAGATCTGAATATAGTGACTCATGTGAAATGCTGGTGCTAAGGTTTCTATGGATACAGGCACAGACTCAACCATTTTAAATATCATCACAGAGTATATTAAAGTCCTGAGGGATTACAGAGGATTCGACCTGAGGTCAGCCACGTGTCAGAGATGCAGAACACCACATCCTGACTTTATGTACCCACCTTGGAGATGCCCACAAGTGTATACATTCTAGACCCATGTGTTAGATGTGATGCAACGGATGGTTAAGGTATTGCTGGAGAGGTCACCAATGCAAATACTAGTGGCATTTGCCATGCTTACAGCAAAATGGAAAGTCGCACGGGCATGGTTGAAAGTCCTGCCCCCCACATGGACCGAAGATATGGCGCTTTGTAGAGACTGCTTTGAGGTGTATGCTGCTCATCAGCCAATTCAGTCCATTTGGGAGCCCCTGCGGCCTTATCTGCTTGTCCAGCTACATAGGGTTAGTAAGGTCTGTGTAAATGTTGTAATACAATCAATAAAATGCCTAGCCCAGCTCGGGAACCTCAGCAGAGATGGGTCTTTGATGTATTCTACTCACCTCTTACTTTTTTGTGTGGTTTAGCATTGGGGTGTGTATGCTTCACAAAATAATGATGCCACTGTGGAATGTTGGGGTGACTACAGGCCTCCCTAAATGCGAGTGTCTTGTGTTTTGATATTACGGTGGGCAAGATATGTAATTTCTGTCTACTTCTCTAGTAATGCTACGTCTGCTTTTTTAATTTCTATATTGTTGATCTGTTTTCCTTATTTAAATTAAATAAATAATAAACAGTGGCGGCTCCTCCGCTAAGGCTGAGAAGCGCCCCACTGCTTTTTTGCAGTGAATCAAAGAGAAAATAACATGACAATAACTTGTGTTATAATCATTTTATTTTCTCCTTCTTCTGCAGCTTTGCATGAGGGGGTGGGGGTGGGGGCAGGGGAGGAGTGGTAGCATCCTCCTAAGTGTGCAATGACTGCTTGGCTGGCCCTCTTGGGCCGCCCAAAACAGTCTTGGACACTTCGCATGTTCTCCGTGCAGGCTGCTGTACAGCCTGCATGGAGAACATGCCTAGACTCCCAGTTAGCGTCTGAGCGCCGAACCTTGGCTCTCAGATCAATCACAACGTTACTAAGGCAGCGTTGTGATTGGCTGACTGGGAGCCTGGGTGTGCTTCCTGTTGAGGCCAAGCAAGGGAGGACTATTGAGGAGAGACGTGGAGAGGAAGTAGCGAGTAGGTACGTTTTTATTTTATTTATTTATACCCGGTTCCCCCCGCGTTCTCCCCTTCCTCCCGCCCCTACCTAAGATCAGCGCTGGCTGCCGCTGATAATTAATAAAAGAAACCGTAGAGGTCTTATAAGTATACGTGCACCAAGCTATTTAGAAGGGTAAGATTATCACAGTGCAGTAGGGCACTCATATGTAGAGCAATCTAGGCAAGAAAAACATGCCACTGTTGGTCTGGCATCCTCATTATGCTGATCCTCAAAGAACTTTTATCTCTTGTATTCCTTTGTGTTCTTAATTAGTTGATAGAATTCCACCAGCAAGAGGTGAAAAGAAACATATAGCCCTATATTTAGTTGAACTTCTAGGTTTTCCTTTTCCATGCCCTCAATCGCTCACCTGTCTACAGATCTCATGCAGATACATTCTTCTCAAGAGACAACCATTTTCACAGTGGATTTGTTTGTGGAAAAGCTGTTCTTGCAAACGTAGTGGAGGCAAACAGGCCTTATATGTAACACGGCCCGGTGTGAGAGCACCTTAAGGCAAGGCTCGGCTAATCAGAGGCAGCGTACACGTCTTCGCTGATGTTCAATCAAGAGGAGTAGAAGCTACATTTCCAGTGCTGTACCTTGCAACCCCGTTCCTTCCCGGAGAAGCAGTTCCTCAGTGCTTAGAGGTCGTTGGGTGTGCTATAAGCCCAAATTCACCAAAAACCTCCATCAAAACAAGCCAGGAAATAAAACAAATTCAGAGACTGCATGGTGCTTAAAACATGGCTCCAAGATTTACAGCCTCAGAAGTTTTTTAAATGACCTACTTTATGTTTAATATCTTCCTGGCTCCATTTTCTTCTGCATGTGCCCATATTGGGCCTCCTACAAGTTTCATTAGTTGTTCCGCCTTCCATTCTCAGAAACAAAAAGTTATCAATTAGTTGGATTTCATCACTCACTATTGATCCCATATTTCTGTGGTAAAATGTGTTTTCCCCCTGATTTTTTGGCATAGAAATATGGAAAAGGTGTAATGGTTTACGACAATTTGATTATTTTCTTTAACAAATACAACTGAAGATCTGTTTGCATTCGCAGCCTCTCAGATGGCTCCAAAGACAAGAGGTTTGTTTCTCCTCAGGAGGCGCATGGCATGTGCCACGCCAGCTAGCATGCGGGACTCTTGAGAATCATGTACATCTTTGTCATCTACTCGTTCTTCTGCTTACAAACCGCTGTGCTCGGGAAAGAAAGAGTGAATGAATGGAAGCTCGAAGCTGGCCATTGGAGACTGGCTAGCCTCAACATGCAGCAAGGGCTACTGCCCCAGAAACGTAGGATTCCAATGACCTTGGCTATACGCAATGGAAGAAAGACTGCTCCAATGGTAAGATATAAATGACTCAAAGCACACAACGGAAGATATTAGATTGCTCGCTGTAAAGAAATGATAAGGAACCCACATAAAACCCAGGATTAAATGAGAGAAGTGGTCACCCCAACTGTTTATTAAGTAAACTTCCTAAATACATTTTCTGGATGCCCATGAAAAGAGTTGTATCCATATAGATCCTATTATTTAGTGCGGTCATCCTGAAATAAGGCCCGGATAACGAGATTACAAAATAAATACTAAAGAGATATTTCTTATGAATGTGTGCTTGAGGTTATAAATATAAAGTTCTGATGGATAGTATTAACCCCTTCGATGCGTATGACGGAGCGGTTCCGTCATGCGCGTCTGTCGCGCTGTGTGCATGATGGAACCGCTCCGTCATGGCCCCGCCCGCGCACGGAACCTTCAGCACAGAGCGGTAATCCACGCCGCGCTGAAGGGGTTAAAAACTGAAGAGTCAACTAAATTCTGCCCATAGTGCTGCAGATGACCAGTAAATAGATAAAATATTGCATATAAATGATCATATCTGCGAGACGATGCGATGTATCCCTGGAATCCCATTGGTGGGATAGTAAGCAAGTCAGATTGACAGACAGAAAGACACATATACTAGGGTGGTTAAAAATATTTAGAACGTAATCTTTTGAGTCATACATTTTAAGTGATTTAACAATAATACGTTTTTATCTTGATACTTTGTTTAAATAAGAGTAGCTTTGATCGCTCATAAAGTAGTGCACCTGTCTAACAATAGTAGTGAATGGGCGAGTGCATGATTACATCAGGCAACGGCTGGGGAGTGTGTGCTCCCCTGCATGTGATACACAGAGAGTCCAAAGGGGATTGGAGGGTAGAAACTGCAATCTGTAGCAGCTTCACTGAGGAGAACATTGAAGTCGGATAACCTACTCACACTACTGACCTAGGGTCTACCCAGAACCACTCACTGACTCTTGAATAGCTTGTATTCCATATCAAACATCTTACAATGTGGGAACCCTTTCTCATGTATAACCCTTGTTTTATCTACTCCCACCTACGTTTTTGTATGATGGTGGACCCTACTTTTAAGTCTTCTTTCTCTATATACCCTAATGTATCATTATATACATGTGAAAAGGATTCTGTGTACCATTTATGTGGAAAGGGTTACCATTTACTTGTAATGTTTGTATTACGGCCAACCTTATACTTGTATCGCATATCATATTTCTATATGTTTATAAACTCAATAAAATACTTTGAACACTATAAAAGTATTTTTGAAGTATGAATGGCCTAAAGATGCTACTATGATGCAGGCGGTTAGTGATTTCCAGGGCACACGGAGTTCAAGAACCGCGCATAGATATAAAAGACAGACTAGAGATATTTTACAGTCTTTGTTCAATCGAGCGGCTGCATTAAATTCTCCACACACCCCAAAAAAAGAGGAGCGAGACATGCTAAATAGGATAAGGGTTAAAAAGGGTTTGCTTTTTACAGTTAAAGATCGGTTAGTGGTTATATAAGACTCTTTTTTGAGGAAGCATATTCAAATACGAAGAAGAGGAGTTGCTTTCCCTGAAAATAAACACAAATTAATTCATTTTGTTATGAAAGCAACAATGTCAGGATAGACTTCTCTCCGGGAGAGCGGATAAATATTTAATGGAGTAAAAAAATTATAAGAACCAGAAAGGACGTGAGTTATTATTATTCGCGTGCCAGGACCTGACTATGAGGTACAGAAAAGGACTCAGATGAGAGTGAATTTCACCACTCTTAGGCAGGGTGGCTGGAATTATGGGATTCTGTGGCCATGGCATCTTCCTCATAAATATGGATTTATTGCACTTGCTACATAATTCACCATCTGCTGTATAATTTGCAGATTTCAGCCCAGAAAAATCAGTTTCGAGCCCAAACAAATCAGAAGGTACTAAACAAGTGGTGCAGTGCAGTGACAGAGCCTTTTCAGTGGTTACCTGGTCACATTTCATTTATTGATTGCTGTTTTAAGTTGGCAGACCGGTCCATATGAGGTGGAATATTTGGTTACACAGTATTAGTGTGTGCTAAAATGCGAAAATTTTCCACTACTACTGCCCCAGATTGTGCTGCATAACGCTGCATAATTAGCTTTTTAGTCACATACTTTAGTCAAACCTGCATAAGAATTTAGCAATCAATTGCGCATAATACCAATAGCCCTGATCATTCGATAACATTGTGAATGCAAACAGGTGCATGTTTACAACTACCCCATAATTAATCCATGAAACTAAGAGGTAGATCTGATGATAAACAAATGTATCAACTGTTGCAACACTGTTCAGACTTGAAAATAGATTGTCAATTTGTATGAAAGGACTGCGAATAATGTCAGTCTAGCAGACAATTCTGAAGGGACTACATGCAGAAAAGTGGGAACTTAAAATGCAGTGGGGGTTCCTCCGCTAAGGCGGATGAGCATCGCCCCACTGCTCACGAGCAGCGCAACAGAAAAAATAAAATGATAATAACAAGTTATCATTTTATTTTTAGTATTGTCAGGTTAGGGCAGGCGGGGCTTGGCTCTCCTGATGACGGGGAGGAGGAGTGGTCGCTGCACTCTAATGTGCGCAGGATGCTTTGCCCGCACTCTCGGGCTGGCCAAAATGACATGCGCACTTTGCATGTTCTCCACCCAGGCTCCCTTACAGCCTGGGTGGAGAACATGCCCAGGCTCTCATTCCCCATCTGAGTGACCAACCACAATGATCATATCAATCACAATGCTGCATTGCAGTGTTGTGATTGGCTCAGGGGAGCCTGGGTGCTTCTTGGAAGACGAGCGGAGGAGACATGACACGGGAGAGACGAGGCGATCAGGTAAGTGATTTTTTATTTATTTTTTACCCTCACCCAGCCCCACTCCGCCACCCCCATACCATACCGGCTGCCACTGTAAATCTTTTGGAACAATGTAAGTGTGCCCTTATTGTGACAAAGAATCTCTTTTTTTCTCCGGGTGTATTTACACAGATACACCACTGAGATCTCCTGCCCACTTGAAAGTTGATAACATGGTATTTATTTGTGCCAGAAATACTAATTTTAAGGAAAGTCAAAGAACAATAGACTATCTGAAATCTTAAGTTTAATATTTATTTGCATGCCTTGAGACAGTATTTCAGCATTAACTGTTTCCTTAAAGAATCAATTATGTAGTAGATGCCTACTCTATCTATGCAGCGCTACTGGGCATGATTATGGTATGTCTGGAAACTGAGGTGAAAAGCCGCAATACTTAGCCAATTTTATAAAACGGATTGACATTTTTTACAGAATGAAAAGGAGTATTTATATTTAATTTGACCTTGAACAATGAAAAATAATTTAATACACACTTTTGTGATATCAAATGGATGAATGAGGTTTAATGCCTTCTATCACCGAGGATTGAATTAGAGAAAACATAATGAAAAGATATTTGAACATAATTATTTTAAAATTAAAATTAGGGGAGACAAAACGTTTCTAGCAATTAACCGGCCCCACAGGCTGGCTTCACTGGCTGGGCAACTGGAAGCAGCAGCACGAGAAGAGTCCAGGGCAGGAGTCCTGGGCTCTTCACCCACCATGACCTTGCTGACACAATGTCTGCAGTGACTGGCGCCATCACCTCATAGCCCTGATGCAGCGGCTTCCACTGGGCTATCAAGTGATGCACCGACGGTTAAAGGTGTGAGTAATTTCATGGAGCTACGTCTGTGGCCGCTGCATAAGGCAGTCCATAGCGGCTGCCTCCGGATGGTGCATTGGAAGAACAAGAAACCTCAGCTGAGTCTGGAAGCAGGGTCTGATGAACAGACAATCCTAGCATGAAACAAGATGACTTCCAGAGTTTATCAGGAATCCAGGCTGGAGAAGTGTTTCCCATATATCAGGCATCGACATTTAAAAGAGAAGGGGCAGTGATTGGTCAATCACCAAGACATTGGAACATTCCTGCAACATCCCCACTCCTGATAAGTTATAGAAAAAAAACTTTTGAATATTCTTGAGGCAAAACCAAATGTAAGGGGCACAACACAAGGTGCTGCGACGCAGAGGGGGCACACATTTGAGGGGACGCCAGACATTCATGGTGCCTCCATTCAGCCGAGGGCCAATAAATATCTGTAAGATATGAAAATCTAAGATGACCCTCTTCGCATTTTTACATGGGGCCCTATCACTTTGGGTTAATAAACCACTGCAAAATAGAAGCACTGTATACTGACAACGCACTCGAACCCCAAAAATGCTACCTCTCTTTGGGCTTGAGGATGTGTACCCTTCAGCTCAACCTTCATCAGAAAGGCTTCTGAATATACCATCAAAATGATCCCCTTAAGTGCCATCATTTTGAAAGGGGAGTAATAAAAAATCTGTTGACATCCTTTAACTCAAGGACAATACCTCCTTGATTTTTGGGCCAGGGAATGGTCGAGGCGTGAATATAGACATTTGGTGGTATCTATTTTTCAGAACCGCATTCATTGGAATATTCTGACCATGAACATGGCACCTAGAGCCGAAGGCAGGGTGGTAATCCATTGAAGGTGCTATCTGACAAGACCTGGGATGCTACGCCTGCTGTCCCCAGAAACCTTGTTTACTCCTCACATCTCTTTCTTCTATAAGAGGATTGGAACTATAGAAAAGTGGTTTGCACTTCACATGCTCTTGTCTTTAGGCCACGCAAGTGATAGAAAAGGACTGTTTACGAAAGCTATTCAACTGATAGGAATGCCCCTTAAGACAGCGTGGTAAGGGGTCTACTCTGCGTGCCAGTAATCAATTTACTATGAGAAAATATCTCTCCCATGGATTCGAGGACAGTGGAGACTGACATATATCCAGAGGTCTGGATATGTGTAACAATTCTAGGAACGATATTTACATGAGTCATGGGCCTGGCCCTTCTGGCCCCCGACTGGGCAGCCTGTTCTAGAGTGTGGAGGCAGACCAGAAGCTTTGCCTACCGTATTTTATCAAATTCCTTGATACGAATATTACACATGCCAGAAGCATGTCTAAGGGCCTGATTTACAGTTTAGGGAATGGGTTACTAATTTCACAAACGCGATGGCAATCCCATCCACCTTTTTAGAAGTGCATCATATCCTATAACTATATGAGGCCCTAAGGGGCATATTTATAAAGGCTTTTCGTTATGCTTGCCTCACACAACATGATACATGCGTGACGCAAACATCTAAGTCAGATATATGAAGCCACGCAAAGCCACTTTGAGTAGCTTTGAAAATCTGGAGTAATGCAACGTGGCGCAAATCGCTGCGATGCCTCACTCTGCGCACAGGGGGGTGTTGCATGGGCGTAGCCGTGGGTGTTCCCATGCAACACCTATGGTTTTTATCACATTCCCATATTTACAAGGACTTGTAAACCTGGGAATGCGGCAAAAAGATACGCCTCCCCAGGAGACGCATAACAAGGAGAAATATCTTTACTTCTCCTTGTTGTTTCCTCTTTCTAAGTGTGCTGCAGCACACATAGAAAGAGAGAAAAGACTCTCAGGATTGTTTTTTGTGCAAGAAGGTGTCACATCCTGCACATAAACAATCCTGTCTACAACACAGGCACCCTTGCACCATGGTGCAAAGGTGCCTGCTTTGGGGTTAGGCTTCCAAAACGACGCCAGCGCAGGTGGAAAGGACAGGAATGGATAAATACAGTGCGCTCCTGCCCTTTCCCAATGATGCAGGGCAGTTCAGCAAGGTGCCTTGCTGTGCTACCCTGTGCCACAAATGTAATTAATATGGCCCTAAGCCTCTTTTCAAGAACACAAAAATCAACAACTACAATGGCTCCCTCAGAGGAAGCTACAAACCTCAGCTGCTTTAGCAAAGACAACAAACATGTAAAAAAAAAAATTACAATTGCATTTAATCCGTATCTGCTTGATCATAGACATAAAATCAAAGACAAAACATGTGAAAGAATATAAAGCAGGCACTGTAGCAAAAAGAGCAGAAATACTGAATGGTGATATAAGGGAATGATTGAGGACTTGGTTCTAATAAAAAGAAATGGAACCAACACTGCAGACTGGTTAGCAATACAATTTCTTAAGAAATTGACTCATGGTTAGAGTACATTTTACGGAAACTAAATTGAATGTCAGTCTACATCTAAAAGTTTTGATATTTCGACCCCTCTACATTATTTCCACATGGTCTTCATCAGGAGTAGATGGTAGCACTAGGAGGGTGAGTTGACCAGAATAAAATTATGCGCAGAATGTCCCCCAAAAAGTGTCAGGACTCAAGTATTTATCATCTTCTCAGGTGTTTATTAATCCAAGAGGAATGGATCAATGGATCCTTTCCGAATGCTCCATCAGGGTGTTTGTATGAACTGAGACCCGTACGCTGAACTAAAGTTGATGCAGTTGATGGTCTATGGCAATGGAGCTCAGACTTATGGCTTCCTCTGAGGAAACCATTGTTGTTATTGATCATTGAATATAGGATTGCCCCTTATTTATTGCTAAATAATCTTTTCAAGAACAGGCAGAAGAAATTATTTTGTGCTCTCTCTAATACAACCATTAAAACCCATAATGTGTTGAAAGCCTAATACCACCGCCAGCAGTGAGCACCCCTATATCTTCTGCTCAGCAGGTGTTCCTTCATCTCCTCTACATCATCGAGAAGGACCCTGGGCTATGTATGAATGGTTCACCTGACTACAGGACTGGTGCCACTGTCCTATCAATCATGCCATGCAAAAGCGTAATAGATGTGCCTCTTCCCCTTCACCAGCAGAACAGGAAGTGTATCAGAGGGTGAAGACCATGGCAGACAAGGACCACTTCTAAAGAAAGGAGGATGAATAGAGAAGCTGACGTCCCAGGTACTCAACCTCAAAGTTCTCCCCAACAGCAGGAGACCCTTTGCACCCTTTATCTAATTTCCTGGACAGCTAGATGCATCCCATACCTGGGTACAAAAATAGTCAGCACTATGCCAAGTAAAATAAAAATTAATAATTAACAAGAACTCCTTAGAAAAGTGTGAAGTGACCTTAGGTCATGGACGTTACAGGGACCCTTCGGGGTGGGCTGCATTGCGCCACTCAGAATGACAGCACTCCAGCAGGTTTTATGTTCCAAACTCTTCCCTTACAGTCTCAACCTAAAACTGTGCAAGCACTCCAATGGGATGCTGATATCTTGGTATGGGCAGACATAAACCCTCACATGTCACTTGCACTGATCAACCAGCATCTGCATACCAAATGTAGCACAATACATTAGAGCCATGCACCTATGCCCTATGGTAGAACGGTCTGATGAACCAACAGAGAAACACTGGTGCTTTATTGACCAAGACTTCTCTACCGTTTACATTTGGAAACCCCTGGGGCTGCACAAGAGACATAGGCAATGGGTCGTTTTCTCCTCATCGGTGACTACATGGACAATGCATGTGTAGGACCCATGGCAATTAAATGTGACCTCACCACATTCCCATCCCCTCTCATGCTGACCATCATTGATAATGCAGAATTCATGCCTGTAATAACAGGGAACCAACTTCAGGCCATGTGAAAAGCAGGGCACAAACACATTGGAGACTTAGTAGATGAAAAAGGAGGAAATACTTTTGAACAACTTACAGAAGACTGGGTTGTCATGGAGACAGAGCACCTCCACTACAAACAAATTAGACATTGGGTATCCAATAAGACACTAAAGAAGGCAACAAGTGGAACTCTGATGCCATATGAGAGATGGCTGCTGCTTAAGATGAGCAACAATCACTCTCTCAGCTCTATTTCCTCATGCAGGTGACCTCCCAAGAGGCTAAAACCTCAAGTCAAAAAAGTGGGAAGAGAATCTTGATCGTGGACTAACTAACAAAAAATGGGGAGTCATATTCCAAATAGCTCGCGTGGCAGTGAGCTCTGCAGCATGGAGGGAAATGATGACAAGGATAGTATCTTATTGGTATGACATTCCGGCCAGAATACACAAATGTTCCCCCAGAAAGTCATATCATTGTAGGAGGAACTGTGGAATTGCAGGCACGGTTATGCACTTACTCTTGACATGATATTGGCAGGAAATACTTGATGATTGAAAGTAAATTACAGGAGTACACATTCCACATATCTCAGTCTACACCATAAAAGGTCTCCCAGTAGACCATCCTACATGGTACACTCCTTTGGGGGGGCATACAGATGGCCCTAGCATTATGTGCCACACATTAAACAATCCTGGCGAAATAGGGGACAGACAAATCCCATAAACATAGCCAATGGCTTCACAGTCGGAGGGACCTGTTAGGAATCGAAAAGCTGACAAAGTCAGCGACTCACACTGAGGAGGAGTACATGGAGGTTTGCGCCCGTTTTATAATGTTTCACTTCACTGAATTCTGGGAGAGTATCTACGCTAGACCTTTGAAAGTTCTGCGTATTTTACATCCCTCACCAGTGAATACCTCACAGCAAGAACCAATGACTCTGTAGAAGGAGGATTATGGCATTAGATTAGACAAACTAAGTGCCAGCAAGGTGACAACTGGCAACACAGAGACTAGACCATTGACAAACTATGCATCCTCCCGATTCGGTATTTTAAAAACGTTATGGGGGCAGGGTAGGAATTAGGCTGGGGGGAGAATTTAGCCGACAATCAATTTGACAAATCACCCTCCGCATTGTAGGCTACATAGCTTTGTTCGCAGACTTACTTTTATATTTGTGAAAATTCAATAAAGAAAATTGATCCATAAATATCGTCCTAATGTTCTGGCAGACGTAGGGTGCATTTCTCGTATGATAGAATCTGGGAAATCGGCAATAAATAAATGGCCACCTAAGCAGTCGGCCAGGCAGCTTCCTTCCTCTTAAGGGGCTACAACTGTCCTGTTAATGAAGCCAAAGGCTAACAATGTAACATTTCATAATTGCGATCATGCAGGAGATCCACAGGTGAAGAGCAGATTGATTGATAGATGCATATGACACAGGAAGTACATTTACATCATAGCTCACTGAAAGAACTTCTTGCTAAATGTGCCGACATCATATAGATTTGTAATCGCTCTAGCAAAAGGATTTGAAGAGACCAAAAGCATTTTCAAAACTTTATATGACTATGCTTTGCGTTTTGTGGCTGCAGACCTCTGCTCAAGTAGATGGTGGTCTGAGATCCTGAATCTGGGGCAGGGCTGCTCACAGTGCATTGTCCTCCTGCTCCTCTGCATGATCTAATGCAGGAGTGTCAATCATATGCCCACGAGGCGTGGCTCCAGGCCACATAGTCTGATTTCACCCTGCCCAATGTAAATAGATTCCTTTTACAGCCATTTTATCAATGTAAATGTATCTTATGTAGATGTCTTGAAAACCGGGCATGGATCCGAACCTTCTGCATCAACAAATAAATCAATCTGACTTCTTACGGGAAATATTGATTTTCCAAGTCCATTTGTTTATTTATCGTGTCACAAACTCGCCACACAAGAAGAAGGTAGGTGAGGCATGCACACAGATGCACACTTCCGCATATTTTGTATCACTGGTGTCTTGAGTATTGCACAGTGAAGTCTCACTACATTTAAGCAGGTGTCAGAAATCAAAAAGCCAGTGAAACACGATGCTTATATAATTTGCAATGATTTTGTAAACTTACTTGAAATGACTTGAACTCTTGCTTCTCCATAGAACGGCCTGCCTATAACTAAAGCTCTCTAGATACCAACAGGCTGTGTCTCACATGATTTAGGCTTTACAAGCCAACAGATATTCCTGCTCAAAAACATACAGTATTATTCTGTTCACTTTTATTAATGCTTACTTGTGAATGTGATGTTGAAGCCTCGCTTTTCCGTTGAGTGGTCAGTTTGAAATTCTAGCCGGGTGACATGGCCGCTGCTGGTCAATGACGGTGGGACTTGGTTCCCGGAGAAAGTGCCCAGCACGGGAGACTCTGCCGTGCCGCCATCCTTTACTGCCAGGAAATCAAATTGGGGCTCGACGTCAAAGTCATTGAAGGCCAGATGGATGCGGCTCTCTTGCTTGGCGATGATCAGCCAGACACAATGCAACTGGTTGCCGTACTCCTCGGGGTAGTTTGGAGATAGGACTGTTCCAGAGGGTGTGGTGAAGTTGAAAAAACAAGAAACTGGAAAGAGAAGAGAAACAAACTGGTCATACGTCTGCTAGCATTGTGTTCAGCATTCTGAGTAAAAGGGAAGGAAGGGAAAATGCCATGATTTGGGGCACATGGAGTTTGATCAGTAAAGTAAATATTGTCAACCAACAAAACAGGTGAGTGAAGCATGTAATTATCTGGCCTAACTTTGCAAAACTGTAACAAGGGACTTCAACATAATGGAATCAATAACCATAGAGAAAATGAAGGAATTTGCTTTGTAATTAGGGTGTTTGCTTTTTGCACGGTTGCATTAATCAATTCTTGTTTCTTACAGACTGTGCAATTGAACTGATGGAAAACACTAGGCAAATGTTTATTTCATATAAAAAGGATTGGCAGATTTAGTGTGCCACATTAAAAAAGACTTACTATGTTTGATATTTGTGACGAAAAGTTCCATACTATGCACTAATAATCGAATAAAACCTAGTATCCCAAAATTCTGCATAAAGACATTACTCCTTCCATCCACTCACCAACCCAACAAAACACCAATCAAGTATTCATACACCCATTCATCTGTAAAGGGATATGTATAACTGCTTAGCTGTATTGATATCCGGTCATACAACCTTCTGTCATCAGAGCTTTATATCCATTCACCCATTTATGTATCAATTCACTAACCACACCACACAACCATGTATTCAGCCAGTTGTGAATTACCTGGTAGCAACAAATTAACCTATGATTCAATTCAGGCAACCTGTATCCCGGCTATCAATCTGCCAATCACAGAAGGCTTTCTCTGGCACCGACTATGCCGACTCACCAGTTGACCCAGCCATTATATAATTTGACAGACCTAACCCACCCATTCACAACAAATCCACCCTCCAATCATACCAAACGATCACATGTCAATCAATTGTCCTGTGCTTCAAATGCCAAGACCCACGGCGTAATCACACAAACACACACAAATCCTATTGTAGCATTATATAAATCCGAACACACTCAATATTATATATCATCATTATTCACTAACCCAACTACCAGCCACACATTGGATAATCATTGAGGTGGTTATGTAAACTAAATATACCCCTCCAAGACCCAAATTTGAATTTCCAATCCACAATGTCTGAGTACGTACATCAAAGCCAAGCTCTCTACATATACTATTCATTTGCTCTACTCACTGACTTCTCCAATTCACAACACACACAGATATTCAGTAAGCACAGCTTTCATAACAGCATCACCCCTTTTCAGCCACCATTACACTTCTGAGCTGGCAAACATGTGTCCATAAATGATTTAATCTACCCCAGGTTCAATACCCTATTAGTGCCCCCTAACCACCTCAATGTATTCATTGTCCAATAGAAACACTGTCCATTGCAATATGTATTCATACGCAAACCAATCCACCCAGCCTACTGTACGGTATGCTACCAGAATATCGTGCTCTGGCAAAAATATCATGCCTTCAATGTTATTTACAAAAGTATTCCGCCGCTGGAGTTATTGACAGAAATTCTAAACCCGACAGGACACTAAATTTGTATCTGAGCATTAGGCCACAATATAGACGTCAGTTGATATATTTGTCGACAATGTTCGCACATACAACCCTGCTGAACGCCCATCAATTCCCCAACCAAGCAACCATATTATGCAGCCCTTTCATCTCTGCACACTCAAAGCCTCCTCTCACTGCCTTAAAAGCAGCTGGAGAACTAATTAGCCCTTCCTCTTGCATGCTAAAATACACACTCGAACGAATCACAGACAGAGTTCACAGGACACAGGGTTCAATATTCTAAGTGCTCCAAGCAATACGAAAATCACCTTCATCTGCCTCCCTTGCTTTTTGAGTTTAAAACATATACTGAAGAGCGGCCGCCTAGCCGCATGGGTGCAGAGTGGCAATGTCTCGGTAGTCCCAGCCATATCGCCGTTTTGACTAGAGTTTGTTTTGTTGTGTTTTCTTGTTGGTTTTGCAGCGGAATCGACCATCTAACGGGCTGACTGCCGCTCGGCGCCTAGTCTCTCTTCTTATGTCCTGCTGACAAACACCTCCTTTGTTGCATCCACTTCATCACCAGAAATATCCGTATTCTGTTTGTTCCTTTCCAGCTTGTTCCGCAGTAATGTTTTTCAAAGATCTTTACCCGCAATTCGGGTGAACTGATTGTCATTTTGATTTGCTCAGTTAAAAGCCTGAATAATATCTGAAGACTTGAGGGTCTTTACTTCTCTGCAGTGTTGAGGGGGGGGGGGGGGGGGGTGACACTCACCAGCACCGTTCTTATATAGCATTGTGACGTGGCCCGCAGACAATCGATGTAAAGTGCTGCTTACAGGGCCAGAGTGCACACCAGTGATTCTGGAGGCCTGGGCCTCAGCCACATATTTTTGCCAAGCGCGACCATCCGGAAGCGCGCCCTTAGGACCCGGCTCCCCCCGCCCGTGCGACACACCCCCCTTTTCGGTGGCTTGGCCGGCAGCCGATTGGCTGCCGGGCAGCGGTTGTTCTTCCGGGGCAAAGCGACGTTGGGCGAGCGCACGCTTCCGGTCAGGATGGGTGGAGGTGGGGCATAGGGGCTATTTAGGCCCGGTTCTCGCCTCCACTCATCCTCTCTTACTGCGAAGACGACGACGACTCCGAGGGGTGGGCCCCCGGTAATACACGGACAAGGATCTAGGGTTTGGGGGCTCACCACTCATGGACGCAGGTGGGTTGCGCCTTGCGTGGTTCTCAAACTGCGGGGACGCGAGCCTGGAGGCCCCCTTGGTGCTGGAGGGTACTCTGGTATAGATGAATATTTAGGTTGTGAAGTATGAACACGAAGTTGAAATACATGTGGTGTTAAATTCATAACCTTAAATTGTCAAATGTTATTTGATTGTCATGTTTGTGAATAATTATTGTATTAAACATGGCCTGTTTTTCCCACATCAGGAGTGAGGTTCCTTTGTGGGTACTTAGGGGGAGCAGGGGCGAGATGGGGGGTGTCCGGGTCCTACAGGATAGCCACATACGATAAATTCCCATAAAATGCCATATAAATGGAAGCTAACCTGCACATCACAGGTAGTGAGAAATGTGCTTATTCCTAACTCCCAGCGTTGTCTTAATGCGCCCTCCCGGTCCGCTAGATCATACAAAGATCCCATAAAGATTTAAGGACCTAGTCCCCTCCCAAACTCCCTGCAGTCTTCCTACTGACGACACTGGGTAGTGCACGAACCGACACACCCTGGGGGAGATTTTCAAGCCTTTTGCGCTGGTTTAGCGTCACAAAAGTGACACTAACCAGCGCAAAACTTGTTTTGCACTGGAAAGCACACTCCAAGTAGCGCAAAGCAGCCCGAAGCACTGCTTTGCGTTACTTTGCGCCGAGGGGGCGTTACATGGGTGGCACATGGGCATTCCCATGCAACCATCCATGCCTTTTGAAGCAAACCATATTTACAAAGATTGTAAACACGGCTTTGCACCAAAAGTTAATGCCCCTTCAAAGGAGGCGCTAACAGGAGAAATGCTTTCATTTCTCCATGTTTTTCCGACTTTGCATGCGTGCTGCACTGTTCAGCACGTATGCAAAGTGGGAAAAGCTTTGCATCGTGCCTAGCATAGTATTTTGTACAGGAAGGGTAGCCTTCCTGTACTAACCTATGCTACACTCATGCACACACCCAGGCGCTACGGTGCTTAGGTGTGTGCAGGGAGCAGGGCAGCTGAAATCAGAGCCAGTAAAAGGGAAAGGGGAGGAGAGAGACACATTTCTGAAGATATGGAGCTCTGCTGCTCCCTCCCTGTCACGCAACGCAGCGCAGCCTCGCTGGGGCTGCGCTGTGTTGCGTGACTTTTTTGAAAATCTCCCCGTTAGTGCATCCAGCACCCTCTGCTCGCTTACGTCACGGGCATTCAGCACCCTTCCTGCCAGTTGTGCGCATCAAGCGGTGTGATGGATGTGGGGAGAGAGCAGCATCAGAGACGGTGCGTGACATAGACTCCCTCTGAGATAGACGCCTTTCCTATGTATGCCCTGTGATTCAACACACCCATGGCATTTCTGTGGCCCCTAGGTGGCACTGTCAGCGGCTTGGTGGTCTCCCGGATACCCTTTTCCTCCTGTACTGCCTAACCCCTGCATTACTCTGGGAAATAGCAGGTCCCCCTTCTGAGTACACGCTTAAACATGACTTAACTTATCAGGCACCCTAGTCGAACGCATGTTCACCCGCATGTACGCCTCTTGGTGCTGTAGACTGATAACTGATGCTTGTTGTTAGTCAATCAAAAAATACCTTTATTCGAGCACAAAATATGATCATAAAAGCAAATACATAAAATCCCGACTAATTTTATAATCATTAGAACAATAAACTAAAAACGTGCCCTTATTACAATATAGAGTCTGAAAGTCATATGAGTCCTAACACGGAGGGCACTTTTAAGAAATAAGCCAACACTAAAACAAATCAGTGGAGACTCAGTGCCTGTAAACGCAGTACGGCGGGTGTGCATCTTCTTATCCCGGATACCCTCCATACTGGGATTAGAGAGCAACTTGAGAAACAAGAGTCAAATCTACAGAAAAGCACAACATGTAGCCACCTCTGTGGGGAGCTTCCGTTACATGGGCAAGCAAGGATGGAAGCGGGCTCGCAAGGCCCTAGGGGGGAACCCGGCTGCCATCTCATGTATCCAAGCGTGGATCTGGTTAGGAGGACCCTGTCCCAGGTGCCAGTCACAAACTGTGGTCAGTCATAGCATCGATTCTCATTTACATCACTTCACTCAGTCGTGAAAATAACAAAGACTTCACAAATGCACTCAACCAAACCAATGATGAGCAGCAAAGGTACGACGGATGAATGGAAAACTGTCAGCAACACTTCTGCAACCAGCGGTCAGCATGGACACCCCGAAGAGCCGAACGCGACGGCATGAGGAGTGGGAGTCTGCAGAGACTGAGTGGAGGGATCCCGGTAGCACAGCGGGGGGGGGGGGGGGGGGCAAGAGACAGGACGGATAGCACCATGCAGTGAAACATGTCCAATAATGGCAATCACTTGAGCTACGCAACCAAGTGCTTTGAGACATAGTAGGGGTGGCTCAATGGCGCTCTATACGGGAGGGTCATTCGGAAGAATTAAAGCCGAAAGTTGAGCAAAGGGGGCCTTGCGCAGTGGTTCAGCTTGGTTTGCTGTATACAAATGCCACATACATGTATGCATGCAGAGATGTGTCTATTGTGGTTTGTGAAACGATCATGAGGAAGATTCACATGAGAAGGAAGAGGGGGGTGGCAGCAACTGAGCTTGATACAGAGAAAGATGAGGAATTGGTGCATGTGGTACCCAGTTCCACCTACGTCTTCCATACCTATCAGAATGAGCACGCAGAACAGTATATACGCACACTTCCATAGACCCCACCCCCCCAAGTTGAAAGAGTGCCAAACATAAGTAAAAACAGAGGTTGGATTGCGGGACACCCCTTTCCCTTCTAGTGGAAGCCTGTCACCTCTTCCAAGAAAGTCTTTCTTGGACCTGGAAGAGAACTGGCCAACGTAGACATGGGAATAAGGCAACTAAAGAAGACAACTAAAGAAAAAGAGGTCGAGTGTAAACCTTATGAGAGATTGAAACCCTCCAGTCTTGCATTATCAGCTGGTGTTCACAACTAGACGATGCAGGTGTCATATGGAGCGTCTCTAAACCAATCGATTGCCGAAATCACCCTATGACTTGCAAGTTGGTCAGCTTGAGAGTTGGACACTCAGTGCCAAGGTCCCTATGAAACATAAAGGGCTCATCTTTAAATCCAGAGCCAACTAAGAGCCTGATTGCAAGCGGGACAGAAAATGCTGACCCTTATGCAGATCTCTTAAGGCAATGGGATCGGAATTATGTGCTGTGTAGATATTTACTGGGTGTGATAACTGTGCACCTACTCTTACATTTGAGACGGTCAAGCCTGCCAGAATTTAACAAGGGTAAAAAAAGGCAGGTAATTAGCAGAACATGTGTATGTTTCAGCAACCAATCGACATGCGATGTCCCATTTTGATAGGGAGAAACTGTAATAGGTGATAGTTATCACATTGGATAAATCATAATATCTGGGGTATCAGATCTTATCAGGTGGGATATTAATGCCCTTGGGGGCCCTGATATTTATTTTGGATGTTTATGAATTGAGCTGGAATTTAATAACACTTGCTATTTACATGCTAAAGGTATGATTTTTGCGGTCTGCTGCACGCATGGACAGGAATATAATTACTATTGTACAACATTAAAATACTCACTCGTATGTCTTTATATAGGCTGCTACTCAGAGCTAGATTCAGCCACCCACACAGTGGATCCCATATTCAGCCTCCTGACTTTAAACAAGAAATGCAAAGGGTGGGAGTCCACCCAACATATTGTATCATCAAGTGCAAGAAGCCAGAATTGAAGAGACCAAAAGTCCAATCCCTTTGAATGTTTGCTGGATTTGCAAAGCGTGTTGTGGTACTTCTGTGTAAACTATTTTGGGGCGTATCGATGAAGACTTGGGGCTACAGTTTTCATCTGTTCACTATTACGTGGAATGTCTCATGTATTCGGTTGCCTTCGCTGTGAGTGGGTATTGCCAATAAGAGATACTTGGGGAACGTCTGCCATCGGATGAACTGCGGGATCAAGCATATGGCATTCCCTGGCAACATTTGAGAGGATATTATATGGCACAGTTCTGTGATAAACAACATATCATTTGGTTAGTCATTGCAAAATGGAGGTGTATTCCGGAAATATGATGATATATTTGGCATGTTCCATTAAAAAATGGTATTCAGGAATAAACATGAGCTATGCGGGCACAGCGATAGAATACTGTGGCCCACTGCTGTGCTGGACTTTCACCTTAATGTGTCCAAATATGCCTTCACTCCACCAGAAAATGCCACCATTGTGTCAATATTTAGCATTACAGCGCCAGCATGTTCCATCGTTATGCCATACATCCATCTTCGTGCTACAATATCCAAGCTCTGTGCCATAATATCCCACCATTATGCCTGGACTATGGCAGAATGTTCCATCTCTGTGCCAGAAAATCTTACCATGGCATATACAACACCAAAGTGCAAAAAATATCTAGGTGCAGTGTCCACAATATAATCATTGTGCCATGGTATGCCATCACTGTGCCATGATATCCACCTGCTATGCCAGAATATTCCATTAGGAAGACAGAATAGTTCATCAGTTTGTCAAAATATCTCACCAATGTACAACAATATCCCATTATCATGTCTAAATATGCCATCACTTATCACACCGCTCTGCCTGAACTTTTTAAGATTAACTCGCATACAAATTGGATACCATGGCACAGAAATGGCATATTCGAGCATATGGATGTGACATTCAGACCCAGTGGCAGTATATTCTGGGGCAGTGATCGAATGGAAATTCTGGAAAAGTGATGGGCTACTCTGGCACAAGAGGGTTCCTGGCGATGTGAGGTGCAAAAAAATGTACTCACTTCAGAAGGACTCTTAAACCCACGTTTTAGGGAATATCCCCCATACCTCTATCTATGTCTAGAACATTTTGTCTTGCTCATGTCTTTCACAGCATTTGATACAATTCACTGGGTCTATGAACCCCGTGCCCTGGGCAGCAGTTGGCATCACGTGGCCCAGAAGCTACAGAAACCTCCTAACATAGCCTGGCACAATAATAGGAAATTCTGCAGTGTGATTTCATATTGTAGCATAGCAATGGTATCTTAGGAGACATTGATATGGATTCCGCAGAATGGAAAATTACAAGTAGAATAAGCAACGGGTGGAAAGTATTCTTGTTGCACTGCTAATGTTTTAATTTTTCGCCAGTACAGTGATCAGCGCTGAAAAGTCAGTGTGAACAGCAACATGTGATGCGCAAGAGTACATGGACACCCGAGTTGATTTTGCTGTTGTTCGAGTAAAAAATCTACTTGAGCAACAGCAAATTTACATGAGAAGCAAACCTCTGACCGTGGCCACTCGTGACCGCCCACAACTGGCCACATTAGAATATGGTGCTAGGCAGTGCTTAATTTGTAAAATATTAAGTGCCAGGGCTTTGACCAGGAGGCCACTACAGCTTACACCACCCCTCGCCCTTGTAATTGCTGCCAAAACAACTACTAGCTATCTCTCTCGCATGTAAATGTGACAGTTCAGATTATTCCAGATCCCCAAAGCTAAAGGAATGTCTGGGGAGGCAGGTATTAGCAATGCTTTAATGTATATTGTTTTCCTAAACAACTGTTATACTGCTCATCTCTAAATTACATGAGCAGCGCCACCTTGTGGCAGACTGCCCTGGGTGTGGTGTTTACAATTAGGTGCCGGTGCCGAGCACCGGAAACAATTAGGTGCAGGTGCTCAGCACCAGAAAGCCCCAGCTCAAATTAAGCACTGGTGCTAGGGGACACCAAGTCTCACCCGCGCTCTCATTTCTGAAGCCTTGCAGAACAAATTCAACCACGTGGGGATTGGTGGAATTTCACCGGAACTCCGCATTACAACAGTAACCCAGAGTCACCACATTCTGCCAATTCAGTGGGTGGAATGAAACATTTCAGTCACCCCTATAATAAAGACTCATTACCAAAACTGCAGACACTTGTAAACTGGAAAACTTGCTGAATTTTTATTTTGCCTAGTTTCGTAACTGTTTGTCAATATTTATTTTATATATTGGATTTCTTCTGAGCTCAAACTATCACTTTAACTTCCAAACACCTTCCATCTTATATGACTAGCTGACTAGCCTACACCTACAACTATGTCCGATCGTGGAGACACTCTGAAAGGGTATGATACTGGAATACTGAGCACCAAAATACTGTGCTACCAAAGTTTTGTATCCAGAATATCAACTACAAAAAAAATAATTGTGAGGATAAGTATAAATAGGTAAGTATAGGTTTATTATACTTAAATCCACATATATGGACCTTGAAAATACATATATGTTGAAGAGAAGTGGATGGGATTCGAAGATTCGCAAATATTTAGTTACATATGTACTTAATTGCACTATATTTTAGTATTTATTATTCTTGTTATGGTATTTGTGTTCAACGTTGTTTTTGTGCTTGTTACCTGGGGCTCCAAATGTATCATAAACTACAGCTTAAATGGGACAGGGGGGACAAAGGGCATCCTTGGACAAACTCCAGCGACCCCTACTTGAAGGTGGCCTGAGAGTGCTGGAATTTAAGTTATATTTTTTAGCTGCCCAGCTGCAGTGGATCACGCAGTAGCTGGACAGTGCAAACCTGGCCAAGCTGGGACCTTTTGGGTCTGTGCCTAATCAAGGAGAAGCGCTTGGCTCGGCTCCAATGGCGGGTGCCTGGGGTGGCGGGATGGCTTGCTGTTGACCACAACATTCCGCTGCTAGAAGTGATGTGACTGGTGGATGCTGGGGTGTCCACTGTACTCCCCTGCCCTCTTACTGGTAGAGCTTCCACATGGGGACCCTCCCACATTATTCTGGGCGGCACAGCTGACGGCTAGGATGGAAGTGGGGTTGGTGGCAATGGGTGACTGTTATGAGGCCTCAAAGTGAATGCCCTTGGATGTTCCTATTGGGCAAATGGCTTTCCCCCCGGACAGTTCCTTACATATGAGGCAATAGTTCGGACCTTTATGTCACTCTGGGACACGGGGTGGATGAACCTCATATGCATACTGTCTTACACTTATTACTGTCCCTAGGAACAGGGAGACACCTCGTGAAGTGGCCTTATAGTGCCCTCAATGGGATGGTAACAAAGCCCTTGGTTGGCCTCGGGCTGAAATGGGATGGAGTATTAGGGAGGGAAATTTCGGATGGTGATTGGGCAAGTATACTGGCTTAACCATAGAGAGTCTACCGGAATACTCGTTTGAAAATCATCCAATTTAATTACATCCGCCAGACCTACCTCATTCCGAAGAAATTCACTCTAATACATGGGGTGTCGGGGAGCAGCTAGATGCTGTCCCCGCTGTGCACTGGCAGAGGTGGACTTTAGTCACATGAACGAGACACTTAGACACACTATGCCGTGCACCTTGAAAGTTTGCTTGTTGGGCTCCTTCTCTAGAACAAAACTCAAGATTTAGCACTTATACTGGCTAAAAGGCAGATTGCCATTTCATGGAAGCCGGCAGCTGGTCCAGTGGTGTCCCGGTGGGAGGCTGCTGTTAAGGAATGGGTCAGAGCAAAGGACCAGGCCCTCCACAGGGAGAAGACTCAGGCGATACGGAGGAGGCCGATAGCGCATCTTTGAGCAGATGTGCTGGATGCATTCGAGACTCCCGGGGGTCGGAGCTGCTCCCCCTCTAGTAGCTCCGGGTTGGGTGGTGATGATGGGGGGACTGACTAGGTGTGGGTGTGGTGGTTTGGCAGAAACTTTAGGAGGTGAGTGACCCTGGGGTCGACTACTTGTGGTTGTGATGTGGTGCACCCTGCCTGTGCTCCGCCTGGCGCAGTTGATGTGAATGAGCCCTGGTTTGAGGTCTACATGCGGATACGGAGGGGCTCCCCGGATGCCTGGACTCCCATTGATCAGCTGTACTGGATGCTAGGCCACTTGGAACCCGTTGCGTGCACTGTTAGTTTTGTGCTTTTGTTTATTGTATTTCCATCTTTTTACTAACACATTGCAGCAATGTGTGCTGACCTTCATTGTTTGATACTCCCCGATGGCAGGGGGGTGTAGTGTGGGATCTAGTAGAACTGTGTCACTAGTTTTTCTATGACTGATATGGAACCCCATGGCTGAATTTATGCTGTACCGCTCTCTCTGAAGGCATGAGGAAGATATCATACTGCTGTATTATTAAGCTTTGTAACTGTCTAACAAAGCAAAAACGATTCTTTATGTTTTAGTTTTATATAGCGCGAACTAGACCCGAAGGTATCGGAGCGCTTTGCATGAGCACCAGTTACATTACAGACGGACACATTCATTCTTTTCTGTTTTTGGCACGGGGAGATTAAGTGCTTTTCCCAGAATCACAGGATGTTGAGTGGTCCCTGCCGAGAATCGAACCTGGTTCTCCAGCTTCGAGGTCGACCGCCCTAGCCGTTAGACCACATCCTCTTCCAAAACTATAATAAAAATACTCTTTAAAAAAAACGCTGTTTTTGTGCTCCCTTTTCTGACAAAAAATGCATACACCACTGCATCAGTTCTTCTTTAGCCTTATGCTTTAGCTCTCTTCCAGCTCTGGACCCCTGTTAGTCTTTTAAAGGTATATTAAGTCTTTCTTAGCGATCACCCCCAATGGGTGCCAGTTTGCTGCACTTCCCAATGGGCTGCGATGAATAATCAGCGCGGCAGGAGCTAACTGCTAGAGCGAGGTAGTGCACTTCGAGGCGCCCATCCTTGTGTTCGGTGGGTGCCAGGACAAGCCCCTCGCCGCTTGCAGCCCAGCCTGCCGGCGGCTCATTGAGACATCCATTAGCGCAGGCCCACAGTTTGACACCAGTTTTCTCCACTTGAGGCCAGTCTAGATTTTCCGCTCTATATCCCCCCTTATTATGTTCTGCTCCGCCACTCACTCTCTGTATTAACATTTATATTTTAAAATAAAATAATACGGGTTATGCCCACTACAGGCAGGAATACTTAAGCGAGACATGACTTTTAATTTAATATTCATGAAATGGCTGCATTTTGTCCACGCGAGGCCCCCGCCGGCCCCCTGCTAGCCTGCACTCTCCACTGCCTTTAACCTCTGCGGCTAAGTGCCTCCAATCAAATAATGAGGCCGTTAACAGCCATTTAGCTAACAGCTCGAGAACATGAGCCGCTCCTAATGGAATAGTAAATGGTTAAATTGGAATCAGAAGAAAGAGGCAGTTGGAAATCCTCGGAGTGCGCAGGTTCGACGCCAGCCCACCCTTTCAGCACCTCCACTTTGGGACATGTTCTTTTTCATTAACTTTCAGAGCGAAGAAGTGGCAAGATCACACAATGAATCTTTGCGATCAAACTCAGTGTGAATTTTCTGTCTGTGAACAAAATGCCTTTAGATTAGGTAAGCACATTTTAAAGCATTTTAGATGGAGGCACAGAAGAACTGACCTAGTTTAAGGTCAAGTGGACCACACTGGACATAATCGGACGTGCTTAGAATGTAAATAGGCAGCCCAGACCAATATGACTTGTATAGTAATTAAGCAGGCATGTCAGTTCTGTTCAATTACCCAGACAGCAGTTAAATGGACAGCAGCATGTGGAAAGGGAAAAAGCCCGGAGCATGACTGACAAGAGTGAAAATACCCACAGTGCCAATCAGGAAGGTGAACATGTCAAGGGGCACTTAACGAGTCTAGTAAGATTTAACTCTAAGTAATAGACTAGAGATAACTTGATTAAAGATGTACAAGGTCTAATTAATAATTTAAGAACACTCTAGACTCCAAGTAACTGTATTAGAGAAGTTTACGCTCCAATCCTCGGGAAATGTCTAGAGTCGATTTCACCAAATTGGGTGTTAAAGTCTTTACCTAATCAAGTTAGGGTAGTGCAAACTAAAATTAGCTGGACCACAATTGTCCAGTGTTTCTTGAGCCAGACTATAATTCTCTGCACATAAAACAACCAGATTAGAATTGAATGAACTCTAATAAAAAATAACAGAATTGTCTAGACCCTAAGAAAAAATATGATCATTATCTGGACACTAACCAATCAGACTAGAATCTTTGAACCAGATTACAGTAGTCTGGTGTCACATCAACCGGATTCTGAATGTTTGGACTCCACCTACTAAGATTGAAACTGTCTGGCACTAACTAACCAGTTTAGAATCGCAGGGGCTCTAACCAAATTAGGATTGCTTACTTTATCCAACCAAGTTAGAATTTTATAGACCCTAGTCAACCAGGAACGAAATGTTAAAACACAAAGGGCCTCATTTACAAGGCCATTGCCCTGCCTTTTCGAATCGCCGGTGGCTTATTGTGCCTGCCCATCTTTACAAGGCCATGTAAAGCCACCCCACGTGACCTTGTAAATAGGGGCCGAAGAGCGCCGAGAGAGTTTACGGACAAGACTGACATTGGCCTTTACTTTGCCATTTCAAATGTCTATACAAGTGGGTCCGTGTTTCGTGTGCACCTCCGGCCCTGCCCCCCAGAAGCGGAAGACCGAGAACCAAGTAATGTCTCAAAAGACGAGTAGAGCCTCGGGGTGACAGCAACCGGGCGGTGCCTCAGGGATATATTAATCAGCTTACTATAATTTTCTAGGCCGAATTTGCCAGGTGTGTTTTGTTCAATCACATGAATTAAGCTGCCTCGTGTGAGTGCAGGCGGACAGCTGCAAGCAGTCGCATTACAACATTTCAACAACTCCTTGCTTGTGCCCGGGCTGGGCATTTTGCCGGAATTCACGTTCACCACTTCGGCCTATCCGTGCACAGGCTGGGGGTGGGTACCGTTTAGACAGAAGTCCTGCACGTGATGGGGGTGGGCATCACGTACGTAGAAGCCTTTTGACCCCTGGCCCATGCTGACGGTGGCATTCTGCGGGCAGGATCTCTGCACACTATGAGGTAGGCTTCAAGCCTTACAACACCTCGACAGTTCCCTGCACCTGCTGAGGGTGCGGAACGCGCAGGCAGCGACTAAGCACGCACTGTGCTTGGTCGCCGTGCAGGCAGGAGTCTTTCTGTATCTGTACAGCTTCCTGCATTTTCTGCGGGTAGGCATCCGCCTCCCCAGTGTCTGTGCATCTTGCGGGCTGTGCCTGTGGGGGAGATCGTGAAGAAAGCGGCCTTTCAGCACCGGGACAGCTCCCGGTGGTTCTAGAAGCTGGAAAACCATAAAGACTTCGTCCTGCGCGTGGACAGCTCTCCGCGCATATTCAGGCTTGGCATCCGGCAGCCAGCCTCTTTCAAACACCTGGGCATTTACTTGCGTGTTCTGAAGGGGCATCGTGCAGGCACTTTACTTCCGACACTAGGACAGTCTCTGCAAGTGTGGAGTCATCGCAGAGGAATCCTCTTTTCAGTACAGTGACAGCTCCCCGTGCATGTTCCGACGCCCGGGTGTTGTGCAGAAAACAGCTTTTCAGCACTCGGACAGCTCTCTGGTGTACGGAAAGTCAAATACGTAATCCAGCTTGCAGCACCTGGACTGATTCATGCAGGAGTCCCACCCTCGGTACATTCAGGAATCACGGATGTACCGAGGGTGGGACTCATGCATGCAGACCCCAGTCAGCACCTGGACGGACACCTGTCCATACAGGGCTGAGGGAGGAAATGGCAGACAATGTAAAGCTCTCCAGATGTTGGAACGCTGCAGCCGGCACCTGTAGGGTTTTAGGCAGGGCCATTGACATTCTGGAGCAGGGGAAGTCCAAATTATGCGTCAGTGTGAACCACATACTTTGAAGAGAAAGGGTAAATTATGTGGAGTAATGTGACACAATTTGTGGCAGCTTTACTGATTCATTGTGTCCGTTTTACACGTTAACGCTATCTGTGCTAAAAATACACCACATTTGTATGAATTTAACACTTGAATAGAGCAATCAGCATCTGGAAGATGACCAGTTGCTGTCGCAAAAAGCATTACACTGAGTTTCAACATGAATAGTAGCATTTTTAGTAAAAATATATTTGTTAAAATCTGCAAATTATGCAAAAGAATATGAATTACGTAGTACGTATAGCAAATCCATATTTGTGCAGAAAACGCCACCGTGCAGTTGTGTAATAACAGTGGCCTTCGTCATAGGCTAGCAGGACAGCAGCGATAGCACCAAAAACATCTTATGAGCTCCAAGACACTTGAGACACAACCCATACAGCTGCTGCTATTGGATAATCCAACATACCATTACCCGGACACATACACTTCCAGTAGGGCTGGGAAAAAAGCTAAGACATGCACAGTTTCCTAAGGGCACTAATATAGCCTTAAAGCCCAGTACAGTGGGCCAGCCGCGGTCGGTAGTAGGAGTTCCTGCAGGGCGGTGCTGTGGGGAGGGGGAGGGGCAGGGTGGGGCGTAGTAAACTATGGATTACGGAGGTTTACAGGTAAGTAAACATATAAATTAATAAAACGAATTTGGTGCGTGCACTGCATCCCCAAATGCGATGCAGTGCACGCAATGAAATTCGTTTTATTAATTTATATGTTTACTTACCTGTAAACCTCCGTAATCCATAGTTTACTACCCCCCACCCTATTCCTCCCCCTCCCCACGTCACCGCCCTGCAGGAACTCCTACTACCGACCGCGGCTGCAGTGGGCCATACTGGCCAACAAAGGCTCGCTCCAGTGTCTTTAACAAGGGAATGTGCCTTTAATGGCCAGTATAGCCCGCTACAGAGGCCTTCATGGCTATTAGTACATTCCACCACTAGAGGGCAGAATGTTCTGATTAGTAAAATAAAGGCCTCATGGGGCCTGAGGGGATTGAAATCTCCTCGGGTCCGTGAGAACTTTGTTCACAGCAACAACTGTGGAAGGAAAGCATTGGAATGCTGATGCTCCGAGCTTCTACCAGCAATTAGAAGCCCGTAGCATGCCATTAGCTTCAATGAAGCACTAAACATTTCAATGTTCTATAATCTCTCTTAAAGACCACTTGCCCCAAAGCCAGACACCAACTGTGCTTGAGAGAAGAATATTCACCTTTCCTGAGTCCCCTGTGCATTCAGTTCCAACATAATGACCCTTGGTGCTAAGTTCACAGAGCCATGCTGTGCACTTGATTGATTCATACCAGCCCTGCCGTTAAGGCCCTCTCAGCTCTTGCATGAAACAGGCTCCAGCCCCGTGCAGCTCTCTCTGGCTACTGAAACGCCCCTACGGAGCTGGTGTAGATAGCTCTTCCGCTGCATAGCATAGCACCTAGGGAGGCATAGAAACCCAGTGAGTGGGACCTAGAAAGATAACTGTCTTCTTAGCTGGGCAAAAGAGGGGGGTGCCCGAAGTTTTTGCTTCTGCCTTACAACACACATACACATGCATTCGTACTCTCACACACACAATCACACATGCAACTGCTTAGACTAATGTAAAGAGGTGCAGGTGTAGAGAGGAGTAGACTTTTTTTGCACCGCAAGCAGTGTCCAGCATAAACAGAAACTACAATAAGAAGGTGTGCATAATTCAATATCTTTGCTCCCCAATCCATTGATCAGAATTTCTATTTCAGTTTATTACCCAAGTAGCAGCTGCTGTGGGGGCAGAGTGGTGGGGTGGGGGTACGACAGGGAGGTAGGGGGAGGGAGGGGATACAGAAAATACCAAAACATATAAAAAGAAAAATATGTAAAAAGAAATTGCCTGCGGCCCCACGCTCTTCCGTATCCTCACTGCAGCCCAGCCTCCCCTGCGGCCAATCCTGGCACTGTTCTCAACTCTGAAAGCAGCATCAGGATTGGCCTGAGCGCTGTGAGTGTGCACAGGCTCCCATTGTCAGAGACAATGGGAGTCTGTGCTTTGCTGTTTCCAGCCCAGCAGGGCAGCTCAGTGCGCATGTTGGTTTGGTCAGCCTTAGACTGCCAGACAAACCGACATGCGCACTGATCACAGTGCAGAACACTCCCTTTGTCACTGCCCTCGTGATGGCCCTACCCCCAAGACATTCCCAGCCCTCAGAACATGAAAAATAAAATGATAAGAAACCAGTTTTATTACTGTTTTATTTTTCAATTTTTGAGGCTGGCAAGGAAGGGCGATGCTCCTCGTCATAGCGGAGGAGCCACCACTGAACTACCCACAATGTATCAAGGGTAATTATAACCTGAAAATTCAAACCTATAATTTATTAAACAATAGCAGCATAAAGAAAAATATATATTTGAAGTTTAATAAGTGGGCCTGTTCTTTTTAATTTTTTCAACATTTAAATAATCATTAGGAGTTTAAGAAATTCGGACATGTTGGTTTTGTTAAGTTAAGGCCTGATGTACAGCGCCATTTGGCGATCACAAACCATGCAATTTGCAAACTCACAGGCATGGATCGTAAATGAGATTTTCATTATGTAAAAAAGCCTTTTTACAAGTCAGAAAATAATTCTCATCTGTAAAAAGACTTTTCAGATATTTTCAAAGTTGGAAACAGGATGGGGTGTGAAAGGGGCTTTGCCCTCCTCTTTTTTGATGCAGAAAGGAATGTATCAATGAGTAGGGGTTGTTACAAATTCGTAAAGGGCCCTTCCTCTTTGGGAGTCATGTTAGCAGACATAATGGGGGGAGGCAGTGGTCCATGGGACCACTGACTGCTTCCGCTGAAGTTGTCAAAAATAGAAAACGTTTTTCTTTAAAGCAGCACTTGTTCCTTTAATAACATGGGTTGCTCAAAAAAATATTCTGTTTTGGAATACCATCAGATGGGTGGTGCCCTTTTACCTCTTGCAGGCCATCATCACAGTGATTGCAGCCAATCATAGGAGGGGTCATTTACTGAGACCTGCCTACAGAAAGTTAATTAGGGAGGTCAGTAAAAGCTCACTGCAATTTAACATTTTGTGAACTGAACTACTAGTACCTAGGTTGGGTTACAAAATATTATTCCATTCACAAAAAGTAAATGTGGAAATTTCTGCCACTTTTTATGAAGAGAATAATGTTACATAAGGCTCTTAGTTCCCCAAAATTCAATGCAATTTCATGTTTGAAGAAAAAGAAAATCAACGGGAAGTAAATGTCTGAATAAGACAACTAAACTTCTCATTTTGTTTATTTACTTCTGAAAAATATGAAGATAAATAAATGTTCATCTTTGATAACTGTGAACCTTTTTCCGGAAAGTGGTGGTATTTTCTAACTTTTCAAACTAATGCTTTATGCCCAAAGCCACCATTTCAGCATCATTTTGGACCGCAGCAAATCCAAGATACACTTGAGAGATGGTTTGTCAGCCAAGTTATTGACAATAAATTGATAGAAAGTTAGTTCTGCGGTCTTATGTACAATGCCAGAGCATTTTGCGAGTAACATGGCCAATGCAGCTATAAACCCGGGCATAGCAGATACATTATTTAATCAACATTTAATTGGGTAACAATAACAGCTGTTATTTACATAGTGCTGCAAAACCCTAGACAATAAACGTGTGCACTCAACAAATAAGTATGTTCTCATTCCTACAGTCGTAAATGCCTCTTTTAGAGCATACCAACACAAGCATTCACAGAAAAAGGTACTATTAGGACAAATGCAACGATTAACATGTTTAACTCATGTGGGCTTTTGGTTTTTAGAGAAATGGATCAGAAGATACCGGAGAATAAAGTGCTCAAACTGACTAATAAAATAATAATGATCGACATCAGAAATCTACTGCACACAGGCATAGAATTCATGGAAGCTGCATTAAGAAGAAAGAGTTTAGGAAGTTCCCTATTAATTTCAAATTTTTTACCAGAGCATCTTGTGGATCAACTAAAACATCAGAGGGGAAGGAACGCCAATTTTTAGCGCTACTAGGCTGAACAGAATATTCCATTTTGTTATTCAAAACCTGTGCTATTACTGGTGCTCACTTGAAATATTTATCAGAATAGACAATGGTGACACGGGGAATTGACGGGATTTGACAAGGATCGTGCATTTTGAGTGAGTTGGGATGTCGCTATGAGGAATCAGTTCTCCTGGTTCCAGTGCTGCCACCGTGGAGGTGACAGAGGGCGCCAGAAGGAGCTGGGCCCAGAAATGGGGCAGAGTTTCACGCCTGTGCTGTTACGGATGGTCGCTGATGGGGTGGTGCAAGGAGGCGGGGTAGGGGCCACTGCTTCCCATTGCCAAAACCACAAACGCTTACTGAAGCCGAATGCTGTCTGCGACCTTTGAAGGCTGGACTTCAAAATCAGAGAGCCTCCACACCGGATCTGGAGGGGGTTCCAGCTCACGTTGCGTTGCACCCTGTGATATCAGTTCTTCACCTGGCGACCGTGGCACTATGCGAGTTGGACGTATTGAGGTTCTTAGATCAACCACTTAAAAACTAAACCAGTTCACTAACACACACAAGTTGCCCTAGGCATCATAAGACCAATTTATTTGAAGGACGTTAAAAACTCCAGGCCTTGGGTAGAAAGCACAAGCATGTTACTACACTCTTGCCACTGCCATGGTCTGAAAAAAGAGCTAGCCTGCATTCTCTGCTTCCAAAGCGTTCATTCAGCCATTCATTCATTTACCATTCACCTCCTTTTGTTTCAAATACCACTGTATGGAGAAAGTAAAAATGAGCGTGACGCGAAAAGTGAACAAAGCATGAAACAAGAGGTAGAACTATGCAGAAAAAGAGAACCCTGAGTGGTAAACATGAAAAATAACGACAACACCATCAACAAGAACAACAACATTAATAATATTAAATTACTGTTAATGCCACTGTCTATGGAGAAAGTAAAAATGAGGGCAACACGAAAAGTGAACAAAGCATGAAACAAGAGGTAGAACTATGCAGAAAAAAGAGAACCCTGAGTGGTAAACATGAAAAATAACGACAGCACCATCAACAAGAACAACAACATTAATAATATTAAATTACTGTTAATGCCACTGTCTATGGAGAAAGTAAAAATGAGGGCAACACGAAAAGTGAACAAAGCATGAAACAACAGGTAGAATTTTACAGAAAAAGAGAGCCCTGAGTGGTAAACATGAAAAATAACAACAACACCATCATCAACAACAAGAACAACAACATTAATAATATTAAGTTACTGTACTTCTTGGCAAAGTGCATCGTCATATGCTCTTAGCCGCATTACTTTGAGAACACTTTCCATGAATGCAAAGCAAGCTGTCACAGGCGCAGCACACTCACGCACTGAGCTCTTCCAGTGACGTCAGGGTTCACCACACTGATGCTGGTCACCTTCACCCACCATCACAAGGTGCCGCTCACGAAGTGTTCGCTCGGGCTCAGTATTCAGACTGCTTAGCATCCAGAGAGCAATGGTGAAGGCTTCCATTGTGTTCCTTCCGTTCCTGGTGTCATGCAGATCCTGCCAGCTCAGGCCCTGCACCGCAACAACTCGGTCTCACACCAGAAGGCACAGATTGGTACCCCGCAACAACTCTATCTCACACCAGTAGGCACAGATTGGTACCCCGCTACAACTCTGTCTCACACCAGAAGGCACAGATTGGTACCAAGCAACAACTCTATCACACCAGAAGGCACAGATTGGTACCCCGCAACAACTCTATCTCACACCAGTAGGCACAGATTGGTACCCCGCTACAACTCTATCTCACACCAGTAGGCACAGATTGGTGCCCCGCAACAACTCTATCTCACACCAGTAGGCACAGATTGGTGCCCCGCAACAACTCTATCTCACACCAGTAGGCACAGATTGGTGCCCCGCAACAACTCTATCTCACACCAGTAGGCACAGATTGGTGCCCCGCAACAACTCTATCTCACACCAGAAGGCACAGATTGGTGCCCCGCAACAACTCTGTCTCACACCAGAAGGCACAGATTGGTACCAAGCAACAACTCTATCACACCAGTAGGCACAGATTGGTACCCCGCAACAACTCTATCTCACACCAGTAGGCACAGATTGGTGCCCCACAACAACTCTATCTCACACCAGAAGGCACAGATTGGTGCCCCGCAACAACTCTGTCTCACACCAGAAGGCACAGATTGGTACCAAGCAACAACTCTATCACACCAGTAGGCACAGATTGGTACCCCGCAACAACTCTATCTCACACCAGAAGGCACAGATTGGTGCCCCGCAACAACTCTGTCTCACACCAGAAGGCAAAGATTGGTGCCCCGCAACAACTCTGTCTCACACCAGAAGGCACAGATTGGTGCCCCGCAACAACTCTATCTCACACCAGTAGGCACAGATTGGTACCCCGCTACAACTCTATCTCACACCAGTAGGCACAGATTGGTACCCCGCAACAACTCTATCTCACACCAGTAGGCACAGATTGGTACCCCGCAACAACTCTATCTCACACCAGAAGGCACAGATTGGTTCCCCGCAACAACTCTATCTCACACCAGTAGGCACAGATTGCTGCCCCGCAACAACTCTATCTCACACCAGTAGGCACAGATTGGTACCCCGCTACAACTCTATCTCACACCAGTAGGCACAGATTGGTACCCCGCAACAACTCTATCTCACACCAGTAGGCACAGATTGGTACCCCGCAACAACTCTATCTCACACCAGAAGGCACAGATTGGTTCCCCGCAACAACTCTATCTCACACCAGTAGGCACAGATTGCTGCCCCGCAACAACTCTATCTCACACCAGTAGGCACAGATTGGTACCCCGCTACAACTCTATCTCACACCAGTAGGCACAGATTGGTACCCCGCAACAACTCTATCTCACACCAGTAGGCACAGATTGGTACCCCGCAACAACTCTATCTCACACCAGAAGGCACAGATTGGTTCCCCGCAACAACTCTATCTCACACCAGTAGGCACAGATTGCTGCCCCGCAACAACTCTATCTCACACCAGTAGGCACAGATTGGTACCCCGCTACAACTCTATCTCACACCAGTAGGCACAGATTGGTACCCCGCAACAACTCTATCTCACACCAGAAGGCACAGATTGCTGCCCCGCAACAACTCTATCTCACACCAGTAGGCACAGATTGGTACCCCGCTACAACTCTATCTCACACCAGTAGGCACAGATTGGTACCCCGCAACAACTCTATCTGACACCAGTAGGCACAGATTGCTGCCCGCAACAACTCTATCTCACACCAGAAGGCACAGATTGGTCCCCGCTACAACTCTATCTCACACCAGAAGGCACAGATTGGTACCCCGCAACAACTCTATCTCACACCAGTAGGCACAGATTGGTGCCCGCAACAACTCTATCTCACACCAGTAGGCACAGATTGGTGCCCGGCAACAACTCTATCTCACACCAGAAGGCACAGATTGGTGCCCCGCAACAACTCTATCTCACACCAGTAGGCACAGATTGGTGCCCCGCAACAACTCTATCTCACACCAGTAGGCACAGATTGGTACCCCGCTACAACTCTATCTCCCACAAATAGGCACAGATTGGTACCCCGCAACAACTCTATCTCACACCAGTAGGCACAGATTGGTACCCCACTACAACTCTATCTCCCCCAAATAGGCACAGATTGGTACCCCACAACAACTCTATCTCACACCAGTAGGCACAGATTGGTGCCCCGCAACAACTCTATCTCACACCAGTAGGCACAGATTGGTACCCCGCTACAACTCTATCTCCCCCAAATAGGCACAGATTGGTACCCCGCAACAACTCTATCTCACACCAGTAGGCACAGATTGGTACCCCGCTACAACTCTATCTCACACCAGTAGGCACAGATTGCTACCCCGCAACAACTTTATCTCACACCAGTAGGCACAGTTTGGTTCCCCGCAACAACTCTGTCTCACACCAGAAGGCACAGATTGGTTCCCCGCAACAACTCTATCTCCCACCAGTAGGCACAGATTGGTGCCCCGCAACAACTCTATCTCACACCAGTAGGCACAGATTGGTACCCCGCTACAACTCTATCTCACACAATTAGGCACAGATTGGTGCCCCGCAACAACCCTATCTCACACCAGTAGGCACAGATTGGTACCCCGCTACAACTCTATCTCCCACAAATAGGCACAGATTGGTACCCCGCAACAACTCTATCTCACACCAGTAGGCACAGATTGGTACCCCGCAACAACTCTACCTCACACCAGTAGGCACAGATTAGTACCCCGCTACAACTCTATCTCACACCAGTAGGCACAGATTGGTACCCCGCAACAACTCTATCTCACACCAGTAGGCACAGTTTGGTTCCCCGCAACAACTCTGTCTCACACCAGAAGGCACAGATTGGTTACCCGCAACAACTCTATCTCACACCAGTAGGCACAGATTGGTGCCCGGCAACAACTCTATCTCACACCAGTAGGCACAGATTGGTACCCCGCTACAACTCTATCTCACACAAGTAGGCACAGATTGGTGCCCCGCAACAACTCTATCTCACAACAGTAGGCACAGATTGGTACCCCGCAACAACTCTATCTCACACCAGTAGGCACAGATTGGTACCCTGCTACAACTTTATCTCACAACAGTAGGCACAGATTGGTACCCCGCTACAACTCTATCTCACACCGGTAGGCACAGATTGGTCCCTGCTACAACTCTATCTCACACCAGTAGGCACAGATTGGTCCCCGCCTGAACTCTATCTCACACCAGTAGGCACAGATTGGTACCCCACTACAACTCTAGCTCACACCAGAAGGCACAGATTGGTACCCCACTACAACTCTATCTCACACCAGTAGGCACAGATTGGTCCCCGCCTGAACTCTATCTCACACCAGTAGGCACAGATTGGTACCCCACTACAACTCTAGCTCACACCAGTAGGCACAGATTGGTCCCCGCTACAACTCTATCTCACACCAGTAGGCACAGATTGGTACCCCGCTACAACTCTATCTCCCACAAATAGGCACAGATTGGTACCCCGCAACAACTCTATCTCACACCAGTAGGCACAGATTGGTACCCCGCATTAACTCTAGCTCACACTAGTAGGCACAGATTGATACCTACTACCATATTTACAGCGCATACTCGCAAACACCCAAATTTAAACTTGATCTACATACCACCATTAGATCTCTCATTGGCAATTTTGCAACGCACAAATAAATGGTGTCCTTGCCTACTCAAAGGTGTCCCACATACCATAACAGTTCTTAGTGAGCCAAAATAACATACTATGGCTCCCTGCTCTTGAGTTGGTGCCCCAGGCTCAACAAGCGGATTCACTTTCCCTTAGTCTCAAACTCTTTCATATTCTCTCTCACACACAACGTCTTCTCTCTTTCTCGCTGTCACACACACACATGCAGAGCATCACACAGCATGACACAGCCCTTTAAACACACGTTATCAGCTCGTTAGTGGTGCCTCGCATTCAACAGTAACGCCCCACAGTCAGCAAATGGGTATCAGATACAGTAATTCTCATTCTCTTTCTGTCTGTCTCTCTCTCTCACTCTCACACACACGTGCACATACACAAAGGCGCTACATCCACATTGCACTGGTGTTACATTTATAACAGACCATCCAGCAATAAAGGCCCACACTCACTAATACTGTCCCATATTCTGCACTGAAGCACCGAGTAATAATGTCTCATACCACTAGCTGTTTGAGCTGACAGGCCACGTTAAGGAGACCCTGACTTGGATTCATTCCATTCGCGCATTGGGAGATTTATTACCCTCTATGCGAGAAAAACTGCAGAAATGTTCAGGAGCCATGCTGAAGGGCCCAGTAAGGATCGTACGTTGCCCGTCCTTCCTTACACAAGTGCTCACATGTTGAACTGTCCTGATGAAGACGCCGAAATGAGGACACCACTCATCCTCCATCCTACTGGGGTCGAAACGTAGACCATTTCACTTGAACATCTACAGACTCATAGATTAGAAGAATCCAATTCAAAACGTATCTATGAGCTATGTATATATGGGAACAAACTGACCTGTATTAGGCTGGAAAGGTCATCGTGTACATAATTGTAACTGTGTCTCTGTCACCACACCTTTACCCTGTCCCTCACCTACCAATTCACTACCATTGCCCCATCCTTCTTTCAGGCGGCCAGTCCTGACAATGCTACCTCACACAAAACGATGATGGTCGCCATGTTCTTCAACTTACATTGAGCTACAACCCTTTAATAATACGGGCATTCGAATTTATGCGGCAATGGAGGACAAATTATGTGTCATGGTTCACTAATTATGGTGCACGAAAAGTCAAACTATGTGGCATAATGCTGCACATTTTGTGACATAATTACTTTATTATTTTGTTATGTTTACACATGTTAATGTCTAGGCAAAGGTTTCACCTTATTAGCACCAGTATAACCCCCAAATACAGGAATAAGTAACTGAAGGGTGGTCAGTCAACCTTTGATAAAATCTGAAGATTATGCTGCAGTTGATAGATTCTGTAGAAAATCCATAATAGCATTGAAAACATCATGGCCACAGAACCACAAAATTCCAGTTGACTTCATAATAGTTTCCCATGCAAAAACACGGTACATACACAAGGTTTCACAAAGCATTTCTATCTAACTCTTAGTAATGATGTCCCAGACAACACAGGGATATCCTGCGGACATTAATGGCCAGCAAAGACAAAAATATTGGGTACACCTCAACTGCAATTCAACCCTCCATTAGCTTTACAAATGCAGCACTGGTGCACCACACTCACTAATAGTGCCACACACTTAATGATTTTGCCAGACACTCAGTTATGGTATGCCTCACATAGCAATGGTGTGCCACACATATTATTGGTGCTGTATACTCTTCATCTGCACCCCATAAAAGACAATATTGTCCCTCGTGTATAATGTTTCCACACATCCACCTAAGGAGCCAAACATGGAACAACAGGGACACATTCACGACCACAGTGCCATCACCGAGACATTATGCCCCTCACAAAATATTGGTGTTGTGGACTCACATTTGCTTACACACACTCTATAAAAGTTCATTATACACAAAATGGTGTCCCACACCCACCAGCTGTTACATACACACAAAAATGGTGCCCACGCACAGACCAGTCAGACGTCCAAGTACCATTGTTGCACCACAATTACAAAAAGTGCCTACGCTAACTAATGGTGCCCAGTACATAAAATGTGCCCAAACTCCACCATACCATTCAAGGCTGTGGTTATGGTTCCATTATTCGGAGGTGTCCAACACTGCTTCACGATGGCCAGATGAATCTCATATTTTCTGGAGAACCAATGACTATTTAAATTCTCACCATTAGAATAACTATTTGTAAATTACCCCATGTTAATATCCTAAAACTTTAGCGCAGGTCCTGCCCCCGAATAAAAAGGTATGTATATATCAATATTATAAACCTTCCATAAAGATTGGGTGAAACAATGGTCCTCGACCTCTGTGAAGAGCAGGGCCTGGTAGAAAGAGGCTAAATCCAGCAGGGGGAGCAGACCACAGGCCCACCCTTGGGCGTCCACCAGTGTAGCCCTGCAGTCCTATCTCCTGCCAGCGCGGGGCTTTGCACGGCAAGCCCCTTTTCTACAGTGAGCTGTACGAACAAGGACTGCACAGGCAGTGCACAATGGAACAAGAAAAACAATCTTCACTGCCATCGAGCAGCAGAGGAAGAGGACCTTTTGCTACAGGACAAAGAGGATGGTATATGACACATATCACTGAGAATCGTAATTAGGATGGTGCAGTGTCCTGCAGGACATGTTCTAGTGTTTGTACATTTAGTGTTTCCACCAGTCACTCCTTCAGGGCTGGAGTCCACACTCACCCCACACTCATCCACACAGGTGTCACCGGCCAGGTGGCCCTGCTAATAAAAGGGTCTGGGCGCAAATGCCCTGGGCCAGTTACCAGTAGCATACTACGGTGTCTGTGAACTTTTTTCACAAGTAAGTGGGCCTAGGACCTGCTACTTTACAAATGGGACCCCGCTCAGATTCACAACAACCCTTTTGTGATGTTGAAAGGCTATTCCCACTCTCAAAAGGGTTTTGCACATCACCCAACACCAAGGTGCATTGCACCCCTTGTGATTTTGCAAATGGCAGGGTTCATGGACACAAACTGCTTTATTAGAAGTGTTTTAAAAGAAGTCTGTTTCCAGATGCAGCATATATTTCTCTACCCCCCTCCCACGGTCAAACCATACCCTTCTGGCATAGTCTGGTATTCAGGCTAGCTTTGAATAGGGGGCCTGATTCACAAAGGTAAACTTACATTTATGCGCAAGTTTACAATTTATTTGGTATTCACAAACAATTAGCTTAATTTTACTAATAGTAATTCTACGACTGCGGAGACTTCACACTCACTCCACACAAAATGATAGGCATGTCCAGTCTTTTTAAGTGCAGAGTTCGCCACCCGACTGCAGAATGTCCGTAGTTGTAAAATTACTATTAATAAAATTAAACTCATTGTTTCTGAATACCAAAAAATCATAAACTTACCCCAAAGAGCAAGTTTATCTTTGTGTATAGGGTCCAGGGTGAGGGACACGGGCCATGCTTTAGTAGAAAAGTAGAAAGGAGAAGGGAGTAAATCATGTTGCACAATAATAGCTCGCACTTTCTCTCTCTCTGATGCAATGTCATACTCACTTTGTCTCGCTCTTTTAAGAGGGATTAACGTGGGGACGCAGGAGTTATGCACAACAAATAAAAGACAATCTGATCAGTAGCCAGAAATGGATGAAAATATGCACTGGCGAAGAGTTCTGTGGTTGCATGTGAAGAGGTAAGGCAGTACCCCAAGGGTGCCACCTACTGGCTGCACCAAACTACTGTCACTGGTCCGCCAACTGGCATCTCTCAAGTGGCGAGAAGAGTGCTTCCAAAATACAATAATTTTACATAGAGCCCTGGTATCTGCGCACGGGTCCTGTCTCCTGTGGCATCACAAGCCCTTCTCTAGACTCCATCTTTCCGCCCCACTAATATTTCCCTATAACAACATAAGCACCCACAGGGCCCGGTGTGCAATATGCACAGCACCTGACCAGTCCACAGCATATTATTATTCCTGTTTATTATGTAGACAACAACATGTAGACAACAAACTGGATTGTGGCTTGGTTTTAAATGACAAATGATGCCGCCCAATGGTTCATATTCTTAAAGCCACAGAGTATGAGACATTCATGGGGATGACTGGTTAGGGATGCGAGGTATCAAGGAATATATATATATATGTATATATATATATACACATATATATATATATATATATATATGTATGTATGTATGTATGTATGTATGTATATATATATATATTCACTTAAAAAACCATAGGTTTCACACATGTTATAGTTAGCTGGACATTTCACTCGTAAAAAACCAATGAAATTCCCCCGTTATAGTTAGTGCAGGCAACTATAACTCACGCGACCGCAATCCTCTGCTGATGACGTCAGATATTACATCATTTTTACGAGTGAAATGTCCAGCTAACTATAACATGTGTGAAACCTATGGTTTTTTAAGTGAATTTGCAAGGTTTTTTAAATGCTAATTTGTAACTATAACGTGTGTGAAACCTATGGTTTTTTTCAGTGAATTTGTACGGTTTTTTAAATGCTAAGTTATTGATTTATTAATTATTTTTTTTTCAGGTTTTTCACCGTGTGCGCACCGTGAAATATATATATTTTTTTAAAAATCGCGAGGTGCGCGCACTATGCGCGCACGGTGCGCTTCGCGCACCGTGCGCGCTCTGTGGACGCACGGTGCACTTCGCGCACCGAGCGCCCACGGGTCATAGTCCGTAGCGTGTGCGCTGAGTGCGTGCACCTCGCGATTTATCTTTAAAAAAAAAATTTTTTTCTCCCTTGGGGGTCCTTCTGTGACCCCATGACCAAGGCTAGGGGGTCAGGAACTGTCCACTCTGCCCCCTTTTCACGTTCTCCACCTTTTTTTTTCGCCGCCTCAGACTGCGAGAGACAAAATGGCGGCCGACACTTCCTGGTTTCGACCGATTCGAATGTTTACCGACATCTAACAACCAATCAGAATTGCTCTCGCGCACGGCAGGGTGCGCGCGTATAGATATTGATATGCTTTTAAATGCTATTTTCTCAGGAAATACTAAACTGATTTACACCAGACCTGCAAAAGGCACTTCCTTGGCCTTATGGCTACCTCTCTGCCAAATTTCAAGTAACTCTGTTCAGCCGCTCGGGCTGTAGCTGTGTCTAAAGGTCCTATGGAAAAATGCATGGGGAAAACGTGTTTTGGGACCCCCCTTTTTTCTCGGCCCCCGCTTGACGAATCACCCCGAGACTTTTAGGGTAGGAGCTGAACGGAGCGCCCCATTAGTTTTGAAAATTTCGCGAGGATTCGTCAACCGGCGCCAAAGTTATTCAAAATAGAATTTTGAGATTTCCTATGGAAACTAGGTTGTAACTATAACTATCTACTGGCGACCGCCAGTAGATAATATATATATAGATATATATCCAGCGCCTTTTTCACTCCACAGGAAAGACATACACACATTTTCTATCAACATATCCTTGTTTCGCCATCCTCGAACGCTTGGAAAATGACATTAAGGAATCCCATTTTTTTCATTTTAAACAGGCCTCTAGACTGCAGGTGGCCAATAGCTCCATGATTGGTTTCTGAAGCAGAAAGCATGCAATTATATCTTCAGTCTCCTACGCCATTATGTTCTTCTTGACAAGTGGGTTTGGTGCATTTGTATACTGAAATGTAAAGTATTTAATTTTACCAGTTGTCAACTGTCAAAGGCGAAGGGGAGTTCAATGATATCAAATGTCATTCACCCTTTTGTTACGTGGCGTCAGTTATTGCATTTCAAAAGTTATGCAAATGAAAACCTACCAACTGGACAGTCCATAATTAGGACTCGAAGAGGGGAATGACTGTTCTATGCTAACACCACAATTTCAAGTGTCGCTTCAATGGCGTTTCACAGCAGCACCTTGAAGAGATTCAGTCTGCTGTCATTTCACGAAACGATTTACGGTATATTACCATGATAAAATTGCTATCCAGTTCTAAGAAAGCTTTCACCTGCACGATAAAAGAGCAAACGAGTCTCCCGGCTATCCTTTGTAGAAAGGAATACTTCTGGTCGAGAGCAAGCTACTGGCAGAAGTTTAGGTGCACCCATCAACCAAACCGACACCACCCCTCCCTGGGAGTGACGCGGACCACCGGATGGCCCTCAGCACCTTCTCCAGCATCGGCACAAGCACACCTAATGACCCTTACCACGACCATGTAAGGCACACTACAACCACAGGCCCTCCAGCTCGCCCTCTCTCGGGCTCCCCGGGTCTCTCCAGCTCGCCACACATCACTCATGCGTCACCTTCCCCTAAGACCCTCTGGTCTCTCCTACTTGTTCCCTCCAACGGGCTCGCGGCCTTTCACCCACTTGCCTCTTCTCCTTTGTAGGCACTCTCACTTGCTCCCTCCCTAACAACCTGAGTCTGTCATGCTTGACCCCCTACCCTCAACACACTCATACCTCGTGCCCGCCCACAGGAAGTATCGCCCACCCCATTCTCCAGGATGACTGAGGCACTGCCGGCTGCCTGTGTCTTCTCCTGGGAGCACCGATTGGGAAGAAGAAGCCGGCTACATGAGAGATCGGAGAGGCAGCCCAGAGTACCACCAGGAGTCAGGCAGGTAGGGGAAGACATGGAGAAAAATGTTGATGTATGTATTTATGTGAGTGTGTGTGTGCACATTCATATCTTTGAATAGCTTGCATGAGAAGTGCACTGAGCCTCTCCCCGCCACAGTGAAATGCTGGCCGTTGCACCATGGTGTCAATTCCTGACAACTTATGGCGTCCATGAGATGATGCCTTTTGCCAAACCATGGTAAAACGATGGTAAAATGCAGACCCCAGCAAAACAGAGGTAACTCTCGGCACCTTCGGGCCATCCCTGGGATGATCACCATCACACAAACTGACACAATTCCAACACTCACACAATAGTGGCATTTCTTGGAAACCTTTCGACTTCCGTCGGGTGATGCCCATTTCCCATCCTGGTTAAATGCTGGCCCCAGCCGAAGGATGGCAATTCTTGAACCTTGTGGGCATACATGGGATTATGTCCATTACTGGCCCTGGAAACACGCTGGCCCTGGCACAAAGGTGGCAATTCCTTGAAACCTGAAATTATACATGGAGTGATGCTTTTGGCACATACTGGGCATCAGTGGGTGATGACCGCTGCTCAGCCCTGATAAAAGAAAAGTAGGCAGTGGTGCAATAGTTGCAATTTATGGCAAATGGGCATCCATGGCACAAATACTGTCCATAACATAAACTTCTGCAGGGCTGGTCCATGCTCAAAGAAGGGCGTCTAAATGCTCCACCACTTCCAAACAGAATAAACCAGAAGCCGGGCTCCAGAAGACGCGTTTTCACATGGAGCTCAGATTCACAGCCGAACAGAAGCACCTTTCATTTATGTGTCGATTCTGTGTTTCAATCACTGACATTATTTTAATGTGGGTGGGAGAGTAGAAAGGCCTGTGCTAATACAATGGTATATTTTTGTGCTTCTTTGCTAGACAAAGCCATTGACTGGGAATACCGGTTTGAGTTTGATTTTCCTTTCGCAAAGAAACGTATGCGTTTTATACAGCATTGAGAGCATGTGTGTAAAAATGTCAAAGTATCTGCATAAAATGGCACACATAATCTGCATAATTAGCTGCTTTTGCACATATTATGCCACACCATTTACTGTTCCCTGTCCTAATATTTATTTCACCTGCAGGATCGGTTGAGCTTCTGTAGCGGCCTAGTTTCAGTGGCCCTTCCTATAAGCAACTAATAAAAGTTCTCTGATGTATTTACATTATACAGCGCAATCATTACTTTTCATCATCTACAGAAAGCTGCAAAATTGTTCTTTCTTATGTTCCTAATTGGTTCCATTTTTGTCTCACTGATTAATACTTAGGTAAGAACGTCATAAAAATGTCTCCCTAAATAAGCATCTGTTAATTTAACACATTAACTTAAAAAATGACTCCGAGATACTTTTTAATGAAAACCAGTGGGCTATGTTCACGGAGGCATTTATGAGTACAGGAATTAGCGCTGCAGGAGAAGTACTTCCAAACTCATTAACTTCAGAACATAGCCAAAAAGATCTTAAGATATCCAGAGACCAGTTTTTCAGCATGCCTTAATGATGAGGCCTCATTCACTTCCCAGGTAAGGGTTGTTGCAAGGGCACTCTGCATTGTGGATGCTGGACAATGTCAATGCCTTTAAATCATGCAGCCGGTCCTTGGACATGTCGGCTGTGACCGAAACTGGCCAATCCCTTTGTAGAAAGTGGATTGGACTGAGCCATCAGGGCAGAGGTTGAGGGGGCGTTTGAAAAGCATATTACTCTGCACTTTTATGGGCCTTCTGTACTTTGCTTAGTCTTTATACAGTTAGTGGAGGATGTTTCAGAGACGCGCACAATGAATTCTACATAGAGACGTATTAGGCAATATTTGCTTTTGGCATCAACTTTCAGGGATGCGTACTTGGAATGTGGACATCAGGTCACATTTCAAGCTAAAAAATAGCCGACATTGCACATGATGTGAACAGCCATTTGCTTTCTGGTCGTTTGCATGATTATCATGCCCCTGTGATAGGATTTTTACCCGAACGACATCCCAATTAACTGATGTGACATACTGGCGTAATCGCAGGCAGAATTACGTACATATAAAAACTGGACTTTGTGGATTACTGGGGATAAAAGCCAGTCTATATGAGCCAAGCTCCTGAGAGGTATGGTTGTCCAAGAAGCTCCAGGTTAATTTTGACCTTCATGTGCACATACAAGCATGCAGAAATGATGTTTCTATGTGCCTGCACATTCATGCTATCCCTATTTGCTTTGTCAATGCTTGGCAGTGATGATGGTTGTAATGGAGTTGATAGTGTGGTGTAGGCAATGGTAGCGGTAATGGTGACGGTGGTATTGTGGAGCTGGTTTTGTGATTATGGTATTTGTAGTGATTTGGTGGTATTGGTCATATTGGTGTTGGTATCAATGATGGTGATATAGGCAGTGGTATTCTGGTGGTGGTGGAGTTGGTAGTGGTTATAATGTAGTATTCTGGTATTGCCGGTGGTAATGTGGTATTGATGGTGGCCACATTAGTTGTGGTAGTTATTGGTGGTGGTATTGTCTTATTGGTTGGTATACTGAATGTGGTACTGGCAATGATGGCATCAGAGGTGGTTGTAGTACTGATGGTGGTGTTATTTTGATACTGGTGGTGGTAACGGTAGTGGATATATTGTAGTTGATGGTATTGCTGGTGATTATATTAAGGTAATCATATAGGTGTTATTCGTAATGGCCATGATAAGGTTTTAATGGTGGTGAGGGTATCAATGGTAGTGCTAGTACTGATGGTACTGATGGCATGAGTGGTGGTCATGTGTGTGGTATTGGTGACAGTAAAGGTGGTGGTACTGTTGGTGGTATTGTGGGTGCTGGTGCAGCTGATATTGGTGGTGGGGTACTGACGGTGGTGGTGGTATTTGTTGTAGTAGTCTTGATGGTGGTGATATTGCAGGTAGTGTTAATGGTGGTTGTGATATTGATTATACCATTATTGGTGTGGGCATTTCTGATTTGATAAGATTGCTGGGGATAATGGCAGTGTATGCTACTAATGGTGGTTTTATTTGTAGTGGTCTTGGTTTTGGTGGCATTGATAGTATTGGTAGTGTCTGCTGGAGTAAAAAAGGTTGCATTCTTTATACAAAGCATATATTAGATACATCATTAACTGTAATAAAAAGGGTAATGGATGGGTGTGCTTTTTAAATGTTAAGCAGTGCAAGCACTCCATGGGAGATAGAATGATGCACCATGGAACCAATAGCATACAATGAAAATCACTCCTCTAGCATGATCTAAGACATGACTGACAATGCTCAAGCCAATGGCTAAAAGAGACCGATCCAACAAAGACAACGGGGGGAGCCCACTCTCTATATATGGTAAGTATTATGCCTTGCAGACAGCTATGCTGCCAACTCAGATTTTAAAATTGTGATAACAAAAGGAGATAGTCTACACATGGATATGCTAGAATTTAGAATGTCAAAACATTTGTTCACTTGAAAAATCGTGGGGGAGCAGATGGCACATCATGTTTATTGCAATGAACCATTTGTGTAGAAAACTGGGGGCCTGATTCACAAAGGGCCTTCGCACTCGTGGAGGAGGCCCCGCAGTCATGGGGAGTCTCCCCACTCAGGCCGTAATCTCCACAATGAGAGGTCTCACTGTGGATATTCAGCCCCGAGTGTGGAGACTCCTCCACGACTGCGGGGACACTGCCTCGAGTGCGGAGGGCCTTTGTGAATGAGGCCCTGTGTCATCTGTGAGAGTGGGCAGCACAGGGTCTGGGCGCATGGTATTGTAGACTAGACGTCTGCGGAAAGATGCTCAGATTTGGAGCGGAGGTGGATAAAATATAATTATTTAATTAATTACATTTATGAAAGACTGTTTTAGACAAAAATATGGTTTACAGGTACCTCGGGGTCTTTGCACCTACTAGAAAGCGTATATGATGTCTGTTGCGATGCATACTGTGGCTCACCAAGAACGGGCTTGGAGTTTGCCTGTTGCTTACCGTTGGTCGTCTTTCCTTGGCACTATCATTTACCGTCAATCCGGTGTTTGTGCCTGACATGGAGCATTGCCTCTTTACATTGTCTTTGATTGGCTGGCATGGCTCCATCTCCGGCTTGCTTTTCAAGCACTACTTTTATCTTTTGTGTGAAGCACTCCATAAGAGTGCGGGTGTTTTTGAATCGTCTCCCTCATGTGAGTCTCTCGCCCGAACTTCTTGTTTCTCTTTGTTGCCCGACTACTTCTCTTCACCCTCCTTCTTCTTGCACTCACCTGTGTGCTTCTGCTCTTTGGCTCCCCCTATCATTGCCTTCTGAGTTGCTTTCCCCACTTCCCCTGTCGCTTTAGTCCCCTCCAGTCTTCTCTCCTACTGCTTTTGCTTCTGCACTCCTGATGCTTCGGTGCTCCCTCTACACTCCCCCTTGTTGCTTCATCGTTTGCCCCCCACTTTCACCTGTGTTTCGTCGCCGTTCACCCCTAATCTTCGCCGGTGTTGCTTCTCCGTTACACCCATCTGCCCTTCTTTTACAAAAAATACACTTTTTTACATTCTAAACATTTTATTTTATTTTTAGTTATTAATCTAAATTGGATCTGTAACTTAAGGGAAAAAAAATGTATATAATTTTTTATGTGCGTGCACGTGTGGGCCATGCGTTTATAAATTACGATGGCAGCTGTGTCAAAGGTGTTTTTTTTAACTTCAGCTAGGCTGCACTGCATCGAGGATGCTGTGCAGAGTGGCTAAAAACCACTGGCAAGGGCAATACATTTACCAATAGTTGTGTCACATAAATGTGCACTTCAAATAAAAATATCTGGCAGGATATTAGCAGCAGACCAGTGTGGGTACAAATTGTATCTCAGCGAGATATTTTCGGTGTCAAGCAGCCAACTGCACGCAAAAAGTTACATGAAATCACATGCTGTAAAAATTCCCAGAAATTAACGCGTGCTTTGGAGATTATGCATATTTCTCTGGTATAGTTAAAACCGCTTAATTTGGAGCAGGACTGGAGAGTTGCGGCCAGATATGGAGATAGACAGGGAGATGAGCAGAGAAATTAGGAAGGTTCTAGAGAGGCACAGAATAAAGGAGTGGCTGGAGGAAAGATGGACTTAAAAGTGAGGGAGCTGGGAAGTTAGCAACATGGGATTCAGAGGACTCGCCTTTGCAATCCATGGACTGTCTGCGCCAGCAGCAGCAGCCCTGGAATTGACGTCATCACACTGAAAGCATTGGAAAGAATGCAACACTATTTTTTAACTATTGGGTGGAATTTACCTTTTCAGCAGGAGGAAAAAGCAAGTTACTCTAAGCACTGCAAGCGCATGAGGATTTGCATGCTTCGGTGTGATCACAGAAGGGATATTTTGGCCCGCCCTTCAAGCGCCAGGCTGTAATTGAGCAGTGTATATAGCTCTATTGGAGATATATTAAAAGCGCAAGGAGCATGGTGTGCTTATACGAGTGTTCAGTACATTTCGGTCCTTTTAGTATCTCAATATACTGTGTCATATTCCCATTAGAATATAATACATCATGTCTCCATCCAGAAAGCCTGCACCAGACACGGAAGACTGAAATGCGAAAACAAGGTAACCTGTTACCCAATATAAAAACATAAGGCGCAAGTCACATCGGTTATATCGAAAGCAAATCATCCCACACCCAGATTTTTTTTTGCATTTTTATCACGAGCAAAATACATCTTATTCACAAAAGGCAAACGTGCAATATGCTTAAAATCTTTTGAGGTCAAAAAGGTGGTCAGACGGGCAGCAGAATATTTAAAGCTCGCAAACATCCATGTGAATGAGAGGGAAACACCCACAAAGGAAGCAGATTCCACATAGGGTTAAAATAAGTGACCCCCATTAAGGGTGTCAATCCCATAAAGTGTTGAAATGAGTGAAAACCCAACAAAGGTTGCCAGTTCCACGCTTGGGACGATTGTGAAGTGCATGGATCGGTATGTAGGTGTGAGTATACATACAACTCTGGCCAATTCCAAGTGGACCAGTGTTCTTGCATCTGGGATTATTGGTATGGTTACACCAGGTATGGCGCCATAATACTATGCCTAAATATTGTGTGATAGAAAAGTAGTGTTTTAAATATCGTTTAGAAAATAATTTCCTCATTGGAGTTAATAATGGGAAATCGATACTCAATAGAACAATATTTTAGTAAACAATCCATAGGCAAAATATTTTGCCAGACAATATTTTTGTTATTGAAATTCTGACACATAGTCCAAAAGGCAATTGTGGCTGGGTCTGCCACCCTTCCTGTCCTCTGCCACATATGAGGTATGGAATGGTGGTCGCAGACAATTTGGGTTCTGGGGCAATTTGGGTTATGGGGCCCAGGGTGGTACCTGCGGCTGGGAACATTGGGTAAGTGACAGAATATGAGGGCAAGTAATGTAGAGTGCAGAGGATAGGGGGGTGTCTATGCACTGTGCCACAAGGCGGACTTAGACCAGAGGATGGGGCTGTCAGTGAGCAGTGGGAGTCCATGTGCTGCTCAGTGAGTACTTGAGAGGCTCTTCCCTGAGCCCCACCCTCTTCAACATCTACAAGACCAACTTCAGAGCACACCACATCAACAATGTCTCATATGCCGACGACACCCAGCTCATCCTCACACTATCAGCTAACCCCACTCAGACAAGAGACAACTACCACAAACACATGCAGAATGTCGCAACATGGCTGAGAGACAGCTGCCTCAAATTCAACAACAACAAGACTGAAGGTCTGGTCTTTGGCAGGGACAATACCCTCTGGAACGATTCCTGGTGGCCCTCGGAGGTTGGACCCTCTCCCCTACCCAAAAACCATGCACCCAACCTAGGCATAATACTGGACAACAAATTCACAATGAAACATCAGATAAACACAGTCACCTCAGCCTGTTTCCACACGATCAGTCTCCTCTGTAAGATTTTCAGATGGCTCACCACAAGCACAAGGAAAACAATCACACAGGCTCTCATCACCAGCCGACTCGACTATGGCAACGCACTCTACGCAGTCACCTTGACCGAACATTATGAAAAGACTCCAGAACATCCAGAACACAGAAGCAAGACTCATCTTTGACCTTCCCAAAAAGTCACACATCTCCACCCATCTGAAGGACCCACGCCGGATCCCCTTACAGAAGAGATGCCAGTTCAAGCTCCTCACTTATGTTTACAAGGCACTTCACAATACAGGACCCCACTACTTGAAACTCTGTTTGACTTTCCACCAACCCACGAGAAACCTCCGCTCTGTACACAGACCCTGGCAAGCACATTACAAATCCGCCACACCCGCACCGGAAGACGTTCCTGTCTTATCTTACCGCCAGCACCTGGAAATCCCTCCCTCTACACGTACGCACCGCCCTGTCGCAGACCACCTTCAGGAAGGCGCTCAAGACCTGGATTTTCGACCGACACAGCTCACCAGCACCTGGATACCTCCCCAGGGTGATTAGCAGCACTCTACAAATACTGATTGATTGAGGTAATGGTTTGCCACTGGAACAAAAGGCTCGCACTTCTGCCTTTTGAAAAAAATGCTTGAAGTCTGTATATTCTTAGCAGAAATATTGTCTGACAGAAATATGGTGTTCTAAACATCATTTACTAAAATATTTTTCCCATTAGGTGCATATTTTCAAATTTTCTAATATTAATTCAAACGAGGAGATACTTTTGTATATGATATTCATATTGCAATCCGTCTCTCAAATTATATTTCATTTATGATATTCTGGTGTCATACCAAATAAATGACAATGTTTTCAGTTAGTGAAGGATTATATTAAAAAAAAATTGAACTTTGTATGTAGACTGATTTCACTAATTTGCACACCCCTGCTTTAAACCAGAACACTTGAATGTCATGGGAAAGTGGCGATCTATATGTTTGGTTTAACTACACACTACCACCATCATGCTTGAGGGCGGGGTGAGCGCTCAAGATCGATCCACACTAGCAAACTGGCCTATACTGAACTTTCTCAATGTCACAACATTTGAATGCCGCCGACATACTGGCACAGAAGCAGCAGATTCACTTCCATATTTATCAGCACTATGCCACAGCGTCCCTCTTAGACGCCTCAAAATAATAGCATCGTAAACTGCTTATGTGTTAACGGTGGCTGATGCGCGCGCGCCTTCTGGCTCACAGCAGGGAAGTAACGCAGGACCCTACAGCCCATGCGGAGCCGGTTGCTCCCTAACCCACTAGGGGGACCCCAACCGTTCAAGGGAGCCCCATTCAGCCAAAGGCTAATGAATATCTCTGCGATTTGGGGGCCCAGGAAAACATTCTGCGGAGGGGGCATCAGTTTGTGTTACGTTACTGGTTCATATACTTGCAGCATGACGGTACGTATGGTAGAAACGCTTCTGTATCTAATAAATCACAACTTCCATACCTGGATGGAACAAATCTTTTATTATTTCAACAAAAAAAGGTTTCTGAATTCTAAGTTACTGTTTTGGAGGGTGTGTAAAAGTTGTCACCTCAGAACAGTAACCTTGAAGTAGAGGCGATTAAGAGAGATTATGAGTGGCAATATAATAATTAGCCATGCTGTTTATGAAAAACAACCTTGATGTAATTAATCCACATTTAGATTTATAAGTTGAACACAAATTCATCACTTGATCTTATGATAGTAAACATCTTTAAAGAACCTTGAGGTGACATAACTACAAGCAGAACCAGAGACAGCTGCCCAGAAAACCCCCTGAGTTGTGCACTTGGACACAGTCATCTGACTGCAGCCATGGGTAAAAGGGAGGCGCCTTTCATGCGCTGTTTGGCTCTAGCACACTTGACTAGTCGGTCATACTATCTATTTCCATGACGGGCTCTGAACCCTTATGCTGTTATGCCTCCAATTTCGACCACCTTATCTCTCCAAGTACCTCCTCCCTGTCCGCCTCTTCTGCTCCAACTTTTCCTCTTCTGCTCCCTCTTTGCCAACCTACCCACAAGGCACTATCGCTCCGCCCAGTGAGTTTCAAGCATTTTGGGGAAGATCCTCCCAATCACGCACGCTTGTCCTGATTTTCTGTCTTGTGTTCTCCTCTTTCGTGTCTCCTGATCCCTCATTGCCATGTCTTCGGTACCCCTGGTGTCCTTGAAGTGTCCCTAGGTTTGTGTAAAGTGTTACACAGGCAACTAACTGAGGAAAAGATGCAGCCATGGCAAACACACTGGAATATTTCTACCAAGACTGGAAAAGCACACAGGAGGGATGGAGAAGGATGGAGATCAAATGGACCCTTACAAGCAGGTACAAAAGAAAGCATAAGTAGCAGTGGAGAAAAATGGAACAGGGGTAAAGGAGTAAAAAAAGAGATGTTTGGGGACAGTGGGGTGTAGAGAATGAAGAGAAGAGGTCAGAAAGTGCCAGAGTCAGAATGGAGAGAAATCGCTATTTGGAGAAGAGGTATGAGGGGCTTACAGAGGAAGAGAGAGAACCACCATTGATGAGGGAAGAAGGGGTACAGGAAGCCCCCCCCCCCCAAAAAAAAAACAAAGGATGAAATGAAAAGCAGAGAGCCGGTGGAAAGGCTCCAGTGAGAAATAGTTTAAAGGTAGTTATTTGTCGGGTTGATTTTAAAGGAAATAAAAATATCTGAATTAAAAAATGTTGGTGTCAGGTGCGTCATGCCCTGCGGTCAGTCCTCGTAGAAGGTGAGAAGGTGCCTGAGTCCTCTCCTTTGGAGGACCGGATCCTCGATGGCCATATGCCAGAGAGCACGATCTCTCTCATCTATAAGAAATTGATAAATGTTCAGGCGGATACGCTGTTGGGGCTGCGGGACCAGTGGACTAGGGACGGACTTGAGCTGGATGACGAGGATTGGCAGTCTGCTGTTTCCTCTCCTAAGGAGGTCGCGATCCCATCACGTCTGAGGCTGGTGCAGCTCAAAATACTCCATAGAATTTATGTGACGGGGCCAAGGCTGGTTCATATGGGATTCTCTGAGGACGGCTTATGTAGGAGGGGCTGTGGTATGGTGGGTACTTTCCTGCATATCATTTGGGAATGTGGTGTCATCATGGAATTTTGGAGGAGAGTCCATGCAGTGATGGGGGAGGTGACGGGCATTGCTATGCAGCCGGAGGCGCGGTGTTGTCTCCTGAATGTTTGGGGGCCCACTGATCACGATGGGGCACAGACCCAGTGGGTGACTCTGGGTAACATGGTGGCTAAGAGAGACATCGCGCGCCTGTGGGGCTCCGTGGGGCCCCCCACATTGACTGCGTGGAAGGAAAATATGGACTGGAGTATGCTCAGGGAAAAGACAGTATACTGCGCTAGAGGGCGCCCTCGGAAGTGGCATGCCATCTGGGGGCGGTGGAACCAATACAGAGGGGGCATATGTCTTGCCCCTGATCTGGATCCCCCCGAGGAACAGCTTTCTTCTTAATATTCTTTCCAGCTCTGTATATAGATTTGATTGTTAGTTGACTGCTTGGGCCTCTGCTTTTCCCCCCTTTTCCTCTTATCATAGTACTGTGACTGTTAGACGAAGGGGGTCCGGTCTCCCCTGAGGGGCAATCACCATTGGTATTCAGTGTTTTCGCCTTGCTGGGGTTTGTTGTGTGTTTGTGTTTATTTAAAAATGAAACCTTTTCGCTGCTCCTTTACTGCACTGTGGACGCTTCTTTGCTCGGCTCTCCTAAAGCTGCCGAACCTCCGGGTTGTCGGCTGAATAGCTGTGTCCATGTTTTTGAAGAATAAAGGTTTTAAAAAAAAAAAAAAAAAAATGTTGGTGAAGATGATCTGTCAGAAGATGTTAGTCAGGACCGAGATTACCAACTCTGCTTTGCCTCAGAATCAAACAGATCCACTCTGCAAGTGGCAGCAACCGCAAGTTATTATGGCAGTAAGCAGTATATGGAATGGTGTGATCTATTGGATTGCTTCACTGCAAAAGCTAAAACTAAAAAAATTATCAACAGGTAGCTCAACTCAGTTGAGTGGCAAACTAGTTACAGAAAAGACTGAACTTTCTCATTATTTTACACCTCAAAATTAGGTAGAAGAGTAACAAGATAGCATCATGTAGATAACTAAGAGGAAGTAAAAATAAAAAAAAAGAACTATATTAAAATAGCAATAAAGTACGAAATTAGTTCATCATACTAAACTATGTATGCCATTTCAATAATATGGAAGTGATATAACCACCAGAGTAGTCGCCTTCTAGAATAGCTTTATACAAGAAATGGTCTGAGGGCCTTCAATGTAAGAGTAGACGTACCCGCCCACCGGGATCCCTGTCACCTGAACATTAGAAGAGGCAGAGCACTGTAACAGTGCTTGTCTACTCCAGCCGGGGACATCAGTGACCTCAGATCAAAGCTTCAGCTTCGGCCACCGACTAAAACTCATGGCCACCCTAACCACGGCTTTCACTGGACGCGCCCTCATTCCTGCCTCCCGACTAGAAAGATAGTACTGTAATATAGCTACGCCACAGTGGGGGAGTTAGATCAGCTCTTTACATAGATAGGTAAAAACCATGACAAAGTATTGAGTGCAATAATACCCCGATGGGCTGTGCACCACGGCAGTGGGTGGACAGTGTTTTATGGGATCCTAGTTCAACTCTACAGCAACGGCTTAAGCACCTGTGCAGGGGATCACAGATCTCATTGCAGCCATATGTTTATGTCACTGATATGTTCAAAGTCAGGCTGTGTATAACTTAAACCTGCCTTTCCAATATTTCCTCTAAAACTATAGCTGGCTTTGATCACTAACAATCACATAAAAGGGAATGTGTTTGTCTCTTTATCATTTTAAGTCCACTTCTGCAAGGCTCAGCTTTATATGACAATATAAAAGAAGAATATTTTGTGCTCTGTCTTTAGATAGAATGGGCCATGTGCATTGTCTTGACAAAGTTGAATATCCATTGGAGACTTGATTCATATTAAGTTAGTCTGTGTTTGTGCATTTCAATGGTGTATTAGGTGTGCTTGCTTAGCAAAACTACACAAGACTTGAAATTCAAGCTCTAAAGTTAACGTCATTTCCTTTGAAATCTTTTGTACAAGGGGTTGGAATCTTTTGCGTGTTTGCTAAAGAGAAGATTTCTTTTTATGTTTTGAACATGAGCCATGACTGCAGCTGAGCTCGGAAGGATGACCTCTGGATCTCTAGCTTCCATAGCCAATGGTGGACAAAGTCACACACTAATAGTGCTTCCTATCAGAGCTCTGTTTTCAACTTGGTGTTGCATAAACAATGTTCAAGCAAGTAAGTCCCTTCTGCTCCATAGAAACACATGGGAAGTCAATTCCTACGAACTCTCCTAAATGATGGAGGCAGAGAAAGAAGCTTGTTATTGAGAAGCATGCTGAGGTTAGGGACACTAAATAAATGCCTTCAGACCCACAGGTATGTGGGAGCATTACATGACTCAGCAACCAACTAAATAGTACTAGTATACTGCCACAAGGCACACAGGTAGTTTAGACTAATTGGTTTGAAATGAGTGATAAGCAATGTTGAGGTTCTATCTTTTATTCGCACTAGCAATATGTTTAATTGCTGAGATATTCATTACTGTGGCGATACTCGCTACTCATTCCATTTGCAGATGAATCATATATAATACTTATTATTTATTATTATAACCATAAAAAATTGTATGTGTACAGACACCGTGGGTTCGGGGCCAAGCACCCATATCTCTACCCTGAGAGAGATTCTGTGATAGGCCTGTGGGCAGGGACATTTTAAGGATTTGGGGGGACCTGGGCCAAACTTATTTTGGGGGCTACTGGTTGGAACAGCTTTGAATTTAGATCCAATTTCAGCACTTTCATGCACCCTTTGGCCAGGTCACTGACAGTGCACAAGCACACTAGTGCGCATTCTGAATGTGTTTAAATCTAATATTAAGGGGTAGGGGCTTGTGTTTTCAATATTGTAACACAGCAGTAGCTCACTAATGTTACTGCAAATGACCTCCGTGTCACCCTCCCATTTCTCATATTTCAGGTCCTTTTGATCTAAAATAACCTTTTTTATGGATTTTTCATGAAACATAAACACAACATTTCTCTGCAAAATGTCTGTAATAGACTTTCACACATCACCCATATTAAAAATAAATTAAAGAAAAATGGTATTTAAAACAAACTGTCTAAGCATTACTCAAGGTCACCAGGACAAGACTCTGCAGAAAATAGCTAGCTCTCTGAGGGGGCCCCCTGAAAGGCCGGGGCCCTGAGCCAGAGCCCACTTTGCCCATGCCTTAAAACGTCTCTGCCTGTGGGATTCAAAACTCGCCATTCACCCTACTCACCATCCATTTACCTTTTCTCTACAAAGGCCACAGTTTCTTAGGAGACTGGGGAAATTTACCTGGGTTGACATCAAAACCTTTGGGGGTTTACCAGGGCAATAGAGCGCTGCACGGTGCATCACTTTGTATTGCATCCCAAGCCAAAAACATGCACATTTATGATGGAGAACTAAACATCGCACCCATTAACGCATGTTGATATTCAACAGAAACAATGTTTTTTTATTCAATGTGTATTCATCAAATGCGCAAACCAATTCTACTTCTGTCACATTAAATATGGCGTTGCACTAAACAAAACGATCTAAAATTGAACAGGGCACTTCTAACCATGGGCAAATATAGCATCAAACAGTAGGAACCCTTAGGAGATCAATAACATGGAGGGTTGGAATATTGTTCTAATGTACTGTAGCTTCACATTCCGTAGACATTTCCTGAAAGGCTTCCTTTTAGAACTTTGCTAGCATAAAAATGTCCATTACAACATCTGGCCCTGAGCATGAACTTTCAGCCTTTCCATTTGTTTTAAAAGGTGTAAAGAAGATCTATATACCCAGAAAATGCACTAAATTGTTTAGATCTTGTTCAATGTCAAGTAAAACCCAAATAAAACAAAACAGCTTCTAAAAATGTGTTTTACAATCAATATTCAATCACAAGAGTCTAGGATGCATATTAAAATAAAAGTGGACCAATTCACTACACTTTGGGCTGTGCTTTACAACCTCTGCAAAGTATATGTTGAATCCCCTTGTTCCAAAAGCAGTTTTCTTAATATGCAGATTAATGGAGAATACCCAGATGCGCTCCACCATTTGCACTCTTATAGTGCTAAGTAACTAAACTACCAAAGAACACGAGATATATACATGTTCTCATGATTAGAAAAATCTAATTTCTACCCAGACTGCAGTAAGCAATCATACAGACTTCTCTCCAAAAAGTCAGTCTCCAGACAGCAATAACAACAACCTCTTTTATGGCCTCTTTTAGAGTTTGGTGCATTTCCGAATCAATAGGGAGCCTGCTTTGAAAAGCTTGCTCTTCTCCCATCTCACTTAGAGGTGGAAGTACTGCTAGATTTCTGGTGCTAGAACCTCTGATGAACAGCCGTCTGCGTTAGGGCCACTGGTTTAAGGGTGTTGCACGGCCTGTATGTGTTAGTCATGCCTTGCAACATTCTTTTGTGCCTGCTGTGGATCACCTTGCCTTACAAGGTATTGTGCTTCAGTAATAATATAATACTAGGCGTTGGTGGTGAACTATGATTGTTCATGGAGCTTGCAGTTTTCCACACTTCACGGAGCCGCGAAGTTTCGAAAAACTCATCTCCACTGCACAGAGTAGAGTTTTTTCTCGCTGGCGCTTGCCAGTCCCAGCAAGTTTTCTCAACAAGGGTTTTCAGATTTCTCAATGCAGGCTGTCGCGGATGGTCGCGACCGCTTGTGTTGAGAACATTTTGTTCCCATTGAGAAAGCTGTCGCTTCAGTAGAAAATCTACTTTTGCGCTGCGCCTGGTGCCATTCACGCTCATTTTACAGCATGGGACAAAACTGAGAATCATTGAGAACGGCATGAACAAACGTACTCCGATTTTTGGTCACTTAAGCGGAACCATGCTCAGGCCTACAAAATACATCAAGAGATCATTATGACCTTATCCATCATAAGGAGGACCCCGGGTTCTAGGCTTAATAAATTGGCACTTGCGTGCACACATTCCCCGTCTCACTCCATTATCTTCTCCCTACCTTGCTTTCTCCCAACAGCCTCTTGAAAACTATCAACGACTCTCTCATCGTCATATTTGCTCTCCCTCTATATGTATATATGTTTCTAAACATAGCTACACAGCATCAGAACATTTTATGCGATGGAGATAGAAACTGATAATACAAACATTAAGGGGAGCATTCTCCACATTTGATTAATCACTCTTCTGCAAGTTTTCTCTCAAAAATCCATTTTCTCTTTTTGCTTAAAGTAAGACAGCCACTTCATTCTCTTGCTTTACCTCTTTATTTCAACCAATTCCTTCATCTGTGTCTACCCTGCATCTTTGCATGTAACCTCATTCACTTTCCCTCTCCCTCAACTCTTTAATCTTTATGTAATTCCCACTCTCCTTACTCGCTGGCATTAACTTGGTACAGTTGGTGATTTTGTTTGCCATGGGAGTTATACAGCCGTCCATTTCCAGTGTTACATGAAAGGATTGATGATTATGTAAGGGGCCAAACGCAGCTTTCACAAGCAGTCTGATTTCTTGAGTAATGCCTCCTTATAGACTAACTGATCACACTGTGATATAAAAATAAAAAAAAATGGTATTGCAACACCACCTTGCTTTAGCACAAAGGTATCCAATATCAGTTCGAGAGCACCATATCAAAGTCAGAATTTCGGAATACCCATAACCATTGGAAACAGATCCCACCAACTTTCCCTGCATGTACATTTGTCTTATGTGGATATCTTGGAAAGGTCATGGGTTGGTCTTGGCTGAACACTACTGTTATACATTATTCATTCATGATTATAACTTACACAGCTCTAAACCTTGCACAAAGACCAATCTGAGACCATACTTTCTGATGGTGCCCTCCGACAGACAGCAGAACTTTATTTTAATTAAAGGATAACTTATATAAGACAACCCCGGCTTCCATAGGAATTAGAAAGGACAAATTCTTCTGCTTAGGGGTTTTCAAAGCAGATGCAGTTTGTGACTGGGCTGAAAAGGCATCAAATACAGAATTATGCCTCATAGAGCAGATGTTTAACTCCACATGTAGTACCCCACAACTGTGAGAGTTGTAGTGGTCCCCAGAAGACTAACACATGAGAGATGTGAAATATAAGAGAAGTAAAAAAACAGATATAGTTCAAGTAAGAGTATCAATGTATATAGCCTAATAAATGGATGCAGGTGGATTTGTCAAATTTACAAGAAGAATGACAATTATTGTAAAGTGCTTTGTGATGATCTGATTAGGCCACAATAGAAGTATTTGCTGTCATTATAGTTTCCAATACTGTATTAATTTACTTCATAATTACCATAACACACCAAGAGACCATTTGGAGCCAGCTCCACCATAACGAGGACACCTGGATGATCCTAGACTTACAGACATGGCAATCGCATGTAAACCGGAATGGTGACTTTAGTATTAATCATAAAATGGCAGTCTTGGTATTCCAACTTCGCCTCACACACCCTGAAGACTCAGCATGAAGCAGTGCTTTGGATCTCACATGTGCATGCAGGTTCATGGCTAGAGGTCAGGCACAATGTAAAGTACCATTCAATGATTAGGGGGCGTTCAGTTACCCCAGCCCAGTTTCGGTCATTAAAGGAATATGACACCAATTGGAAGAAGCTCAGGGTTGACGCAAGTGTAACAGACGTAGGTCTACCACTTGTTTATGCGCCACATAGATGTGCTCTCTTATTACTCACTAACAAGCATTTGGTGAGCCCGTTTACAAGACTGAGTTTCAGTTGCCATGAAGGGGTTGGGTTTGCACTGACCCGAGATGGCATAAGGACCATAATTCCAGTCCTGGCTCAAGGCCAGCCCTGAGACTAGTGGGCAAACTGGCAATCAGTATCAGAGAAAAATTCAATAGCACTTCTTCCTACCCAATCAACATTCAACAGATAATTTGTCAAGCAAGAGCTTGGAACATCCATCTCTAAATTCCAACTAAAGATGGTGGTTCGACCACCTCCACCTGAAAGCAGGCTGAATTGTTTTCTGCAGTCACTTACATGTGAACACAGCAGGCACAATTTGGGCTAAACAGATAATTACAAAGGAAACAAAAGAAATGATACTGCGCTCCTTAACATTGCTTGCCCAATTTCCCTGTACTTCTGGTTTAGGCAGATATGTAAAGCAGGGGACAGATAACTGAAAAGATTTCCCACTTTCCCACAATGTGGTCAAGAGTTGAAGACAGCAATACACCTCAGTTCTTTTTATTCCGAATCTATTTATTTATTTATTAAGTGTTTTGTATAGCGCGGACATGACCCACTAGGGTATTAGAGCGCTTTACAGCAGTTGCAAATAATTACAAGAATTAGCAAAAACAAAGTTAGATACAAATTGGAGCATGCAAACATGAGAAAACAGTGCTGGGAGAAACAGGCCCCACACAGGGAATAGGGGAGGCGAACAGGAGAACAGTTGGGGAGATTGCAGGAGGACGATGGCAAGAGCAGAGGAGACTGCAGGCAATCACTGCTGGATCACCCCACAAAGACCTTGTAGAGAAAATCTTTAATCAGAAAGTTAGAGAGGATATAGTTGAACACGTGTTGCGGCTCAGACAATTATGAGTAAGACAACCGCAGAAAAAGATCACTGTTGCTGATAGGAGTTTGGCTCTTCAGCTAAATTAAAAAAGAGTCATTTCAAGTTTGGTGGTGCAGGAGCCTCACCACGCATTACCCACCATATCCATGAATCCCCCGCCTCATTAAGAAGTGGCGGAACCACCACGCTTCTGACTACAGCGCCTCGTCTTGCTCTGCCTTCTGAAGCCTTTGGCTTACAGCCGATCTGACAAAGGGCTGTCGGCTTGTGGATGTCAGAAGGCCCTCCCTCTTTAGGTTGGACCTTTTGATGTATATTTGTCCTGACAGGGACTGCCATGTGAAGTGGTCTCTGGTAGGAAAAGTAGCTAATGGTCCTACTCTCAGTACTCTCAGAAAGAACATTTCCTGCACGTCAGGGCCATTGAGCTTTTATTTCTCAGAAACAAACTGCTGGTGTGGGAATTTGTATAAGAGAAACAAAAACATTACCAAGATGGCCACGATGGCATAGTGGCCCAACCCACAATGAATTTTCTCTGACAGTGCTCCGGCTGTACATGAAGGATCGTCTTTGGCAAAAAAGGTACCCCAGAGCAGTAAGGTGTCTTTAAAAATACCAAGTCTTTGATATAATATTTAATAAGACACAATATCCAGATTGTTCTGTTTGTGAGGTGCAGAGTTGGTAATATTTCTCTCTCCATTTTTTAGTAAAATCCAACTATAATAATTATGTAAAAAGATGCATTTTATTTAAAAATAAATCTAAGGGTTCAGCAGGCTGAGACGTTATAATCATGCCCACAGTCTGCTTGAATGAGAGACAGCTTGTGTTGTTCAGCCTGCTCTCATTTCTTGAAGATTTAAGCAGATGGGCACAAGATGCAATTGTACAGAGAATATGTATCTGAGGAAATAGTCCTACAAGTGGATTACAATACAATATAGGAGAGAAAAAACTGTTCAAAAAAGTATATAATTAAGGCTCAGACCAGAGAGGCACCCGCACACTGACACATCCGCTTGCAGAATCTTTAAGTTTAAATCAATAAGCAAATAATCTATATTGGTTTTAATCTCCCCCGGATCTATCATATTTCACCAAAGCGCATGTGTATAAACACACAATCCCAGCGCGTACACCCCAACAACCCCACGCGACCAAACACACACAATGGCAAAGAAATGCCTACGATGCTTCCTGCACTATACTTGCAACCATATTGTAATTTAGCATGTATCATATATCCCCTCTTCTTGTACTGTAGTTATATACTACTTAGCTATTTAACAGTTGTTATCATACAGCCGAACTCCCACCGCTTCTCTATACACACACAAATTGTTATGTTAATAGAATGTTCAACCCTCTCTTCCCACCCCCTCTCTTCTGTATACACACACACACAATCTCACACATGCCGATATTTTGATTATGTATCTATGTGTCTGTATTTATACAGTATTGTATTCATTAAATGTCTTTCATATGTTCTTTCTCCCAGCTCTACTCTGCATATATGCATATGCACATGCTTGTATCATTTCACACTTTGTCAGTCTTTCCACTCCCATCGCCATTGCATGTATACATCATTGCATTAATTTAGTGTTGCCCATACCTCCCCACTACGACCTCCCCACTCTCCATTTTGGAATAAATAGATGCACCATTATGTAAATTTACTGCTGATCATAGTTTCTCACTCCCTACTGTAATGCACATAAATGTCTTTCATTTAATCTCAAACACACCTTCTCTCAAGTCCCTGTATATGACACTATATTTCTTTCTGGTACAGGCTGTGCCCAGTATTGGTGACATTGGCTGCTGTAATGCACCTGCAGCCTTCGTGAGACGAAGCTTTGAGAAAGGAATGCAACGCTAATTCAGGTGGACTATGCAGAACTTTCAAGAGCAGCCAATGTTTTTTTAGTTATGGCCATTGTGGCCCATGGTGAGAGTAAGAAAGTAGACCCCCGTAAATGAATTGGCAATGAAAGACCAAATAATGCCGTATTAAAAGGGAGCGGGCACAGAAGGCGAAGCTGGAACCCATTACAAACTTCATCACACTTGCCAAGGAGGCTTCGGGTCTCTCTTTCTTATTATTTATAATCTAATTGCAGAGGAGGGAGGCAGCAGTGGCAGAGCAATGCATTAAGAAGCGGCGAGAGAGGGGTGTTCTGGGAGTTGCCACAGACGGGGCCAAGGCACAGACTTACAAACACATCCAGGTTTTTTTGCCGACCACTGGTTATTCTTCTGGCAGGTGATGGTTTTCTGGCCCACCAGCTCAAAGGCCGGCTGGCACTCAAATTTCAGCATGTCGCCATGGCGAAACCTGGAACCCTCCCTCTTGCCGTAGGCTGGGACACCAGGGTCCCCACAGCTTCCCTGGTCAATTTCTAAGAGAAAGAAGCAAAAGAGGAAGGTGTTTTACAAACATTAATCTTTAGCCTTACACAGAAAGTACACCAGCGTCATGCAATAGTGCCCACCGCCTCCTGTTTAACCTTGAGGAACACAAATTGTTGACTTTTGTCATTTTTGATCTTCATGGATCAGTGAAACCCAGCATTGCATGTGATCAGTAGATGTAAAATAATGATATTATGTATACTCTTATCTCTATTACAGATCCCATGTCTACAATATGTATATTAAACAGGTAAGGATCTTACATCCGATGGACAAAAATATTTAACAAAGACAGCAAACTGTAGGGAAAATACACCAGGAATGGAGAAGAGAATAACAGAGAGGAAACTGGGAAGAAAGCACAGAGGAAAAGAACAATATTGGTAACAGGGGAAAAAGGAAATGAGAAGATAGAGAAAGGGACTTCTAGAAAAGACAGAGAAGCAATTGGGAAGAATGGCATGTAAACTCAGTTTGAGAAATTATAAATAAGCGGTTTCAAATAGAGGGTAGTTAAATAAAAGATGGTGAGAGTAACTTTCCCAGGAAGAAGGAAAGTCAAGAAATGACATACAGGGATGTAGGAAAACTGGGGTTCTAAGATGCGCTGTAAAGGCAAACAGCACTGCTATAATCTCAAATTGTGTACATGTAAGAGCAAGAGTTGTGTCAATTTGAGCTGCGCTGTTAAAATCCTTTGTTGTGTAAAGTCAGATAACATTGCTAGAAACACTTGCTATGTAAAGTTGAACAGATCTCTGTGCATCACGTGCTGTGTAACTTTTGATAACCCCATCATAATTGTGTGTTCTGTAAAGTTGAACAGCACCATTAAAAATATGTTTTGCTGTTTTGTGTACATTTTGACGTTCTGTTCACGTCATCCAGTGTGCAATTGACAACGTGTGTTGTTTCCGTTTATCTTGGACTCCGCTGCTGGTGAGCCTTAGGTCCAAACTGACCCCTCCTCAGACTTGACATCAAGGCGAGGCCATCAGCTCTCAGTCACACCTAAAAGAAAACCTGTTCGCACTTCAGAGTTCATCCTATGTTACCTTCGTGTCTTAGACATGGCGTCCTTCTCTTCACGCTTGGTGCTTTGCAGGCGCTCGCTGAAACGTACCTACTTCACCTCTAGGGTGGGCTATATGTTGGCTTAAACGGTTAGAATCAGCTTTCCTCTTATTCACACCTGTTCTCATGCCGCAGGTCATACCTAAAGCATGCCTTCCTCTCCTCACACCTGGCTGAAGGATACCTAACATCATTAGAACATGCCTTTCTACATACTAACCAGAGCTGACACTATGCCGCTGACTATATTTTGAACATACCGTCCTTGGGTACAGATCTGCCTGTATGTTACCGGTCAGGTGTAGAGTATGTCTGTTTCAGACTCTGAGATGGCTTCACGCTGCCAGTCATGCTTAGAACATGCCTTTCCCTTATGTTGCCAGTCACTTGCTAGCTATGATTATAACATTACTTTTTTTTAATTGAGAGTTGGGTTTACGCTGGTGGTTATTGACAGAACTTGCTGTTTCTCAATTAGAGCTTGTTTCACGCTCCTGGTCATGCTTAGAACATGCCTTTCCTTTAAACTGACAGTAACAGTTAGAACATGCCCTACTCTTATTTAGAGTATACTTTACGCTGGTGGTTAGTGACCGAACTTGCGGTTTTATATTGAAAGCTTTCTTCACGATACAGGTCAGGCTTAAAACATACCTTTACTTTATGTTGCAGGTCACTTGTTAAACAGAGTTGGTTTTACACTGGTGGTCAATGAAGAACTTGCTGTTTCATAATCAGAGCTTGTTTCTCGGTCATGCTTAGATCATGCCTTTTCTTTACACTGCCAGTCATGCGTAGAACATGTCCTTTGCTGATTTAAAGTATGTTTTACGTTGGTGGTCAGCGATATAACTTACTGTTTCATATTTAGAGCTTGTTTCACTCTGCAGGTCATGCTTAGAACATAGTGAAAATATGTAAGTGCCGCCTCCTCCGTTTTTCAGTGTTGGTAAAAAAAAAGGGAGTGCTTCACGTTTTCAGGTGATGATTTTTTAATTTGTTTTACTGTTGTTCACAGATTTTAGATTTTTATCATTTATTCGAGATTCTACACGGTACAGTTTGAGATTCTCAACAGCCGACATGCGTTTCGCCTGTACATGGTCATCCGGACGAGGGCTTCCTCAAGGTTTTCTAAAATGGTTAATATCAGTTCCTTAATTTGCGATTTTGTTTCAAATAGCTCTTATATTTCAGACAGTCATGGATAGAAAAATGTGGTTGCAGTCTGTACGGCATCATCTTTCATGCTTAGAACATACCATTCTTTTATGTTGCCGGTTACTTGCTAGATATGATTAGAACAGAGTTGGTTTTACGTTGGTGGTCGGAGACAGAACCTGCTGTTTCTTATTTAGAGCTTGCTTCACGCTGCCGGTCATGCTTAGAACATACCTTTCCTTTACACTGCCAGTCATGCTTAGAACATGCCTTTCTCAAGTTCACAGCTGGCTTTCCGTGATACAACATGCCTGTTCCACGCTGACACTCAGGCTCAGAAAAGCCTGCCCTGCTCCTGCTTGAAGCTGGCTGGTAATGCTGGTCAGGCTTGGAGCAGGCCTGCCTCCTGCCCAGATCAGGCTGGGAGGTGCATGCCTCATCTTAAACCAGTGTAAATAATGGAGACAGACACCAGGGCAGGTTTAATACAGATCTGTAAATCTCTTTATCTTTGATCAGACCCTGTGAGGATGGGAAGGGATTTTATGTATGGAAACCCCATAAAGTTCTAACATAATAAACCCTTTATTACAAATATGTCCGCCTGTGCAGTCTATTACACTCAACACTAACATGTAACATTCCGAAACTACAATAATGGAGCGAGGAAATGAGTTCAGGAAATAAAGAACTATCAGACAGACATAAAACTTCAGATCCTCTGCAGAAGGAGGCTTCTGCTTTGTGTTCCATAAAGAAAGTGCTTCATTGTAATGCAGTTACGACTGAATAGCAGCCGAGCTCACAGAAGTGAAAGACTCTCTCTAATAGGATTAGGGTTTTTCATTATTTAGAGGGTTTGCCGTGCGTGCTCTTTTTAGTGCGCACATGATGCAAATTCCAACATGGGTGGCGGCAGGACTGAACATTGTTTGATTTTGGAACTATGCGCGGGTGTCCAACGTAAGTCCAACAAGGCCAGGTCCATGCCACATTTTCAAGTCAACCGCTGGCTTGGTAAATATTCCCAGTTGAAGATTCATTATACGTAAATTTATCTCTTGGGGCGATCCCAAAAATATGCCTTGGTCCCTGCCCTTCTTGACCAATGTTCAACCATACTGAATTTAAAATGACCAATAGGAAAGCTTTTTAAATTTTTTTATTTAGACCCTATAGACTCAGCTTCATAAACTGAGCACTGCTCAGTGGGACCTGATATCTAGCCCTATTCCATCCCCTATTACTTTGGGTTGGTAAGCACTCGCAGAACCTAGCATGATATCCTGTACATACACCTACTGCACTGTAGCCAACGCATGTGCTGTGATCCGATGTTGCTTCATCAATTATTTCGACAAATAATTATGTCTGTGAAGGTGGCGGCAGGAGTTTATGATCATTGAGTGGACTGTTTCCCTAGTGACTCAGAGCAAGAAAGTTGGGCTCTGGTGACACATCAACACGTAATGAGCCACCGGTGGACTCGCGTCTTTACACATATTGTACCCATTGACCAATTAAGTTTCATCTTTTGGCCTCCATCTTAAAGCTTACGCTGACAGCCACGTGCTCAGTACAGTACTGAGCTCTTTCAAGGATTGCAAATCAGTCACTATGACTTATTTAGATTTTCGGAAAAAAGGCACATCACCTTTTCCCAGAATGAGAATTCTAGATTTTCTTTTTTGAGGGCCACAATGACATATGAAGTAAATATGAAGTTAAAAATTCTGAGTAATGTCCATTTAAAAATGGAAATAACAAATTTTGGAGTAAGTCAATAAATGTTTCCGTAAATCGCTGCAACTATCAACAGAGTTATGCACTTAGGCGTGCTGCACCTAAGTTTCCATTTCCAAAATCATTCATCCAGGCTTCCTAAACGGCACCTAATTTCTGTACTCACCCCGCTCTGTGTCTTAACTGTATGACAAATTAGCCGAAAAATGTCCAGGTTGAATTCAGTACTAGGTACAACTATGCACCCCTTTGGGGACGGGGGAGACCCCTGGACCCTTGACTCGGAATCCATGTGTGCTGCAACACGGACAAAGTAGCAAAAACCAACTATCCACATCACCCTACCCCTCTTCGGAGAAAACTAACCATTGCAATAGACCAACATAACTCAAGAAGCCACAGCATCACCAGATTTGAAATCATGAAGCACAAAAAGGAGAATTAGCAGGAGAGAAGTGGAGCAGTGAAATTTTGGCTCCACCCTTACACGTCACAAATAAGCAATATCTATGTACACTTAGCATTACATATTTAGCGTGGCCTAACGTTATTAATGTAAAGTATTTCACTTGACATCATTATTAAAGTGCATTCACTGTAGGATTAGCCACTCATGCATAGACTGTGTGCCTTAACTGTATTAGATGATATACTTTTTAGAGACTTGCTGAATAAACCATCTTCATACTATTAGAATATGTGTACCTTAGAAACTAAAAGGTTTTATGTAACACGTGCACTAATGATTCACATTTGCATTTATAATGTAGTTCTTAGTCACAAATGGAGACGTGTATTCAAAAGTTATTTTTCCTTTAGGAAATTTAACATGAATCTAATGTACAGACAGTTTTATTCAGTGGTGCTTAAATGTGCACACGCATATTAAATGTGCACAATTGATTTAGTACTTTAAGTTGTCCTGAATAGGCCTATTTTTCTTCTTGCATAAAATACTGTTTTCCATTTTCAGCATGAATGTCTATTTACTTGCAGGTACAATTCACATGGTTTGTTAGTTTGAGAATAGATACAACACTGTACTAGCGATAGAGAGAGCTGGAGAAAAGAACTCCACAATGACCATGGAGAGCCAGAGTGTCAACTGAAAGGGACCATTTAGTAATGTAACTAAGAGCCACAGGTACTTTAGGGCAATGCCGTTCCCATGCTCGGCCTGGAAGAAAGCGCAGATGTTTCAGCTTCCAACATGAGAATGGAAGGGACAATGGAACTCCTGATGATGCGAACGGGGGTGGGGAGGGGGGTTGCATTAGGAGGATCTGGTGGAGATAACTGATGTTCACACTGGATGATGACCAGCCATTTTCCTTTGGACTCTGCGAGGTTTAGACCTCTAAGCTTTTCCCTTTTCATTCTTTGCTAAGTGTAGTTTAGGCAAACATTTATTCCCTTGTGCCAGGAAGACTATTGGTCGAGCTTTTGCAATTCTGACACCTTCCTGCACTTCCCCGCTTTTTTTTCTATTTTTATGATTTTTGAGATTCTTTAGGTTCTAAAACCATCCTCCTTAGTTTGGAATTTATTTAGTTGACACTGGACTTTATTCATGTATAAATGAGAGAAACAGAAACTCTTCTCTAACCATCAGATTCTGCTATTGGTCTTTTGTATTGCTGTGACTGAACAACTTGTTTGCCATAGGCACGCCTAAACTTCTTCAGGAGGTTGGGTTTTCCAGTTGTTACTCTGTACCTTTAAGGCATGCTACTAAGATTTGTTTACCTTAACTGGACTGCTAATTTGTAATAAAATGTCTTAACTATAGTCACTGATTCCTGGTACTTTCTGTGTATCCTGGTCCTTACTGTGTAGCAAAATAGGTTACACTGTTAATCAAAAATGATTGATCGAATGCTAACTCCCTTCACCTCTCAAGCGGCGAAGAAAAGGTCCATCGGAGGACAAATGGTAAGAGGGTTGGCCCAGATCGCTGCACCACAAGTAATTTCAAGGTTTATACCCAGGATCTGAATGAACATTTCAACACATGCCAGCTGGGCAGCTCCTTGCATTTCTGAGAAACTCTTAAAACAGAGACCGACACGTGGCACCTCACCATCAAACCAACAAGGACCTACTCTGCTCTGCTGGCTCTAGCGTTACTCTTACCCAGTGTAATGGTATTCAATGTGCCTCAGAAGGATAGAAGGGTAAGGAGGCCGTGTGGGATTCACACTTGCGACCTGCAGTTCACTTACTCACTGAGCCATCTTGGTGGCTTCGTTAGAATTATTCCCTATTCCGATCTGTTGATATAACACGACATTGTAATGGCTCGAGTGTGTCCAACCTATGTTTGTACTATTTAAGTAACGGACCGAAACCAAGGTGGGAAGTGGGAGCACTGCCATCAGCTGGGTGTCTACTTAATCTGCCATGTAGGCAGAGAGAACAAGGTATTCTGGAGCCAGAGAGCCCAGTACATGCATATTATTTCACATTTACTTCGAACCAGATGTGCTTGTTCAGAGCTGCACCGCAGCAGATAGAGGCCTGCAATGTACCTTGCTCGATAGACTAAGTGGTAAATATCATTCTAAGTGGCACCATCTTATTTCAATAACCTCTGGCAGGAAAAGGTAGTCACCATATTATATAAAAATGCTGTCGGAATGACATCATGGGGTCTGGCTGAACGCCTCAGCACTCCACCAAAGACAATTTGAGGAAAACCTAAAAAAAAAAAAAAAAACACACAGCTTTGTTGAAATGTACACTGGCTTAGTCTTTCATTTTCCGAAAGATGCAGTATGTCCTCCTCCCCTTCAACTAATCAAGACGAATATGCAAATGTGGTATGTAATTTTTAAATGACTACATTTTCTGAATACTTGTCACGTTGAGAAAATTTTTCAACGTGACTGGACCATGATTATTTTTAATGCGGCTCTACCGTACTTTAACACATTTTATTAGCTTGGTTAAATAAGATTTTATTCTCTAATTAAGGAGTTTACAACATAGGCCCAGGAGGACTGTATCCAGGTCCTATTTTCAGCAAGACACTTTTGCTTACAATAAATCTAAATGGAATGCATACATATTGTCAATGGGTATTCTGAAACTCTGGCATGGATCCAACATGGACGTATAGTGAGTTCACCAGTTTAAATATATGCACTAGGTTTGTTGTGTCTGAATGAGTTTGCTTCTTAGGCCTGCTTGTGCCTGTACAATCAGCGTGCATGTATTTATGGCAAGCATTGCTGTGCATGTCAGATTAGAGCTTGGTACATCCTTTCCTAGGTGCTTGTTTTTCCTGTTGGTCTGGATGCACAGGCTGGCTGCCCTAGGTTTGTATGAACACCAACCTCTCTACATGGCACTGTGTTTCAAATGGGTGAGGTACAGTACCGCTGACCGTGTTCTGCCTGTTCTCACAGAGAGTGTGCGACTTGGGCCTGTGTGTGCATCAGCTCTTTGTGTATTTCCAGCAGTGCTTTTCTCATCTCTCCCTGTAGGATTTTTTCTTATCCGCATTAGCATTGGTGAGCTTTAATGTTCGCCTGTCTCGCTTTTCAATTGCTTCTGCCAAATTGGAAACTTCGTTTTATGACAGTTGCTTTAAAGACAAAAATCGCATAATCCCAGATCCATTTTACTGTTTCTCACATTCGGCTCTGCGTTGCACAGTTAAAGCTGTTATTTTTTATCGACATCTCTGAAATAGGGAGTATTTTGCTCAAAAGTAATGGTTTCCCAGTTCATCATTACAGGATGTGGCGGATGTTAAGCCCCTCGCAGAGCAGTCAATGTTCCTCATTATTTCTCCTTATTCTGCTTTGCTGTTTTCGACAAGAGTTTACTTCACCTAATTTTTGCCCAAATAATTATTGACGTGTCGATTTCTCCTTCGGTTGTTTACGAGGTTCTGCAAAGTCCCCAAGACAATTCTTCGGAACAACCACTCCGTGGAAGCTGTTGGACAACTGCAACCTACAGAGCTCCACATGACGGCGCAGACCAAAGACAACAAAGAGACGGGGGTGACGAGCACATCACTTACCCAAAATACTTCGGGGGAAAAGCCACGTGGGAAAGAAACCAGCCCAGAATGAGAGGTATAAGCTCAAAGCCTGAGGACAGACACGGGACCCCAGGGATATTTCCAGGCACTGGGAGACAACACTGATTTTGGGAGGCATGTGAGGAGCCTACAGACGTATAGACAACATAAATGACCGGTAAATGACCGGTCGACTGGATAGAGTTTGAGAAACAGGTGTGCAGTCGTTGAGGTGGGCCAGAGCCTGACAGACAAGTTCAGAGGGACAATTGAAGAACCTGGAAGACAGGCCATAGACTTTGAGATAGGGCCTGTAGAGAGCCTGTGAGACTAACTCAGAGACTATAGGGCCGCACTGGAGCACAGAAAGGCTTGAGAGACAGGTTTGCTATCTGTGAGTTAGGGCCAGAGCCGGGTAGGCTGGTCAAAAGCCTGAAGGACAGGTGCAGAGACTGAGAGAGACAGAGTGAGAGCCCTTGAGACATGTCTACTCAGTGGCATCTCTATTGTTGACGACAAGTCTGTAAGACGGGCAAGCCTGTGCACAATCCCGAGCCGGGAGACAGGCCAGAGCCCAGAGCACAGCCCTGAGTCCGGGAGATAAGTATAAAGCCCGGGATGAGGCAGCGGCAGGGAGATTAGCTCAGGTGTAACGGGCCGTCCCAGAGATTCAGAGAGCATGTGCATCAGTCCTACAAACTGTGGGGCCTCCCAAGTACATGAAGACCTTCCGAAGACCATCAAACCCTCAGAAAGGCAGCCCGAGAGCCAGGAAGACAAGTCAGAGCCCAGGCTTACAATAGAGATTCTGGACAAGAAGTCTTTCTTCTGAGAGAACGACCTAAAGAAAGGAAAATGGGCCACTGGAGAAGAGTAATAGTCTGTGAAACAAGTCCACCAAATGGAGCAGGTAGATACCTGTGACACTGGCTGAGGGAACAGGAGAACGGCCTAGAACACAGGAACAGTTACAGAGAAAGGCTTACGTCTGTGGGACAAGCCAGAACCTAGGAGACAGAGAGGGAGGCTGAGGGACAGGTTCCGAGCCTGATAAAGAAAGGTCACAGCCTAAGAGACAGTGACATATTGAATGATATTGCTTCTGGGAAACAAATCTTTATTCTATGAGACAGGCATAGAGTTTGGAAGACAGCTCCAGGGGTCAGGGGGTTGTTTTAAAGTCTAGAAGAGAGAGTCTGGCAGCTACGTTCAAAGCCAGGGATACTAGTTCAGAGCATGAGAGTGAGAGAAAAAGATCAAAGGAAAGAGAACGTTAAGCACATACCTGTCATAGTGCGAAAGACAAGTTTAGAGGATAGAAGACACAGCATGGAAACAAGGACTACAGCTTAAGGGACGCGTTGAGCCTGGGAGATCTTTACAAGGCACAAGAGAGGGAGCATAAGAGAAACCGGGGAGACAACTCAAAACTCTGGGCAACAGGGACAGAATTAAGGTTGTTCAAAATCATGTAGTCATTTTCATGAAATTTGACAAAATTCTGATAATAAACTAGTGAAATCAAATTACGCATTTAGATGGGCATGTTATTTTTTTTTCATGCGAGCATGCTCGTAGTGCCAAAACTTTATTGGGATTTTCAAGTGGGTATATCATAGTACGCATTACATTGAGCATTTTAGTTATACAGAGAGCTCAGGATACAATTCAGGCATTGTGCACCATCTGTGCCAATTGTGGCGTTGTCTACGAAGCTTATCCAGAATGTCGTAATGCCCCTAAGGAGGCCACCAGTTTATCACAGTGCTGAGCATTACATTCCTAGCCTCCGACCTATTGTGCCCAAGGGGAGCGTTGTCCGCTCAACTGACCCATTACCCCACCTCCCACCCGGAACCCACCCTCCATACCCAACTATGCCACAAGGACCAAAAAAGTTTTGTTAATGAGCCTCCTATGTGCAAAATTTAAAATTTGAAAATTATGACTTTTAGGGGTAGTTCAATAAAAATTTTGCCCAGGACTATCCAGAACCCAGAAGAAATGTATTTCCAGAGAACAGAAGACAGAGGCGGAGATTTACTAAGATTTTACTCCGTGTTGTGATGCGAATCGGCAAAAAATCTTTCTTTTCCTAATAACTTTCCAACGCTAAACTTGTTTAGCGCTGGAAATAATGTGAAAGTAACGCAAAGTAGCGCATAGCGCTGCTTAGCATTACTTAGTGCCAAGGGGGTGCACCATAGGTTGAGCATGGGTTCTGACTCTAAACCCAGCTTACTAAATAAAGTAGACAGGGTTTAGAATCAGAAAATGGCGCCTTTTTGAAGTAGGTGCAATGAAGGAGAAATGCTTTCATGTGTGCTGCACTGTACAGCACACATATAAAGAGAGAAAATGGTTTACGTCAGTCTTTGCATAGTATCTTGTATTGAAAGGATGGCTTCAAGTACAAAACCTATGCTAGACTCCCCCTCTCCACTCCTCCCCCTGCACTACGTGAAACATTCAAAATAGCGGGACTTTACAAATACAAATACATTGACACAATTGGCAAACATTTTAGTGAGCAACAATACTACCTTGAGGATTCTTTGGTACTCACATATACTTAAGCATTCAGTGTAGGTCAAAGGTAGGCGTGCAGCGCTGATGAGTGAAGGAGGCGACATTAGCGATAAACGCCCTCTGAATATTCAGCTAATATCCATTAGGCAGGTCGGCCGACTCGTAAAAACACGGCCAGCAAATCGCGCACTGCAAATATATGGTTCTCGGAAAAACAATTTGTGCCGACCTACTTTTCCTTCCCTCGCCATATGAAAGGCATAAAAAGGTTGACGAGCGTAGACACACCGCTGAGGCAATACCGTGGAGCGATGGGATGTCAGCTTGTGTTTGCTTGGTGCTGGTGAGTTGTCAGGCGCTTTCAATCCGCCTTCAACAACCTGAAAGGAAACATGCATTTTCCCTACGCCTGTGTACATACGTGTTCACGTCTGTTTTTATACGCGTTTGGTGTCTTCCACTCGGCCCCTCTGGTCTATTATTCTCTTTGGAGAAAGGGGGCGACTCATCTACCGTTTTAGGGCAGTCAATGGTGGTATCTACCCCCTCCCCCTATCTTCAATTCATATCTGTCTTAAGATCACTGTATCTCCACAAATACAGTTTCGTGTCTCCCTCTATGTACGTTTTGGTGTGTTCCACTAGAGAATCTGATGGTGATTTGCGGGCATTTTAGAACAGCAAAGAAATCATTGAGAGCACGCGCTTGTCCTTAAAGGGTACTCAAGCCCTCGGGATAGAGTGATGGTGTCTGCTAAGAGTACTAACCGCCTGGTTCATGCCCCCCATTCATCCTGGTACTCCAAACTACAATGAGAGAGTAACAATATCCCCAACTAAAATCAAACGAACATTGGCAAAGTCAGATGCATCTCGCTTTGGGACTACTGGTTTTGTCAATGACCTTTAGTGATGCCGTACGGCATCCCCAATGCTGTACAGTATGTCTAAAGAAGAATTAAAAAATTGTGAAGTGGTATCCAGTGTTATTTTGCATCAAGATTTTTTTTTTTTTTAAACGCAAAAGCCTTTTTTTTTTAAGCAGATGGGAGAAGCATCATGGGGGTGTGGAAGCAACATGGAGGCTGAGAGGGCGGAAGCAACACGGGGTGCAAGTGGGTGGAAGCAACGTGAAGGGAGCAGATGAGGGGGTGGTGAAAACCAAAGAGGGGAAAGGGAGGGAGAGAGAGAGAGAGAGAGCAATGTGGAGCTTAGGAGAGAAGCACACGCGGGTGAGCACATCACAGAGAGAAGAAACACATAGGCAAGAGAGAGCAACATGGACTATGGAAGGGGAAGAATAGCGCACTAGAGAAACAGCTGGAAAACACATGCACTCTTGTTGAGTACTTAAGACAAAAGGAAAAAATATTTCCCTAGAAGTGAAATGTGGAAGGATATAAGTAAATTGGCAAAGATCCAGGAGAGAGACAGACACAAGGTGGACAAGGCAAGCCATCAAATAAGAAGCAGGTGAACATGATTGACAGTAAAGTCAGCCATTGGTAAACAATGGGTGGGCTGCAAGCCCCTTCATATTCCTAGTAAGCCCATAATAAGTCTTTCACAACCAGACAGCTGTGATGTCTGGTAAGCTTGACCTAAAAAGAGATAGTGAAATTTTTTAGGCTGTTTCCCTTTTGGTCAGCTGGTGCTGTTTTGAGTGATATGCTCTCATCCATAAATCACTCTATTGTTACTTTCTGAATTGGAGAAAGCAATTAAGTTATAAATTCATAATTACATTTGCATACATTACTACTTGCAAGACAGCATTGATTAAAACTTAGCAACCATGTTTTGACATCAGAATATATCTCTATCAATCGACTAATCAGTTTTTAATCCTAGTTTCCAAAAGATGTAGTAAAATCGTTCCATTTTGTATTTTGCGCAGCTTTGGTTAAGAACCAATCGGTGGAAGACCCTTTACCGAGCACCCAGCAGGGATCAAAATATCTGAAGTCAGTCATGCCAGTTTGGCATGTTTTAAAAAAATGGACAGTCTGTAACAGTCATATTGTGAGTTCTGGATACAGTCTTATGCCCGGGCCAGGGAATGAGCCCACCATGAGCACTGGCGGCTGCTCATGATGAAAGAGACCACTTAGAGATTATCAGAGGAAGACTGGTGGAGATGGAAGGGACCGATGTGTCTCCAGAAGGACATAGACAGAGACAAGTTGAGCTCTCCCTTGAAGGCATAACTTGTTTTCTTTGTATGTTGTATTGTTTGATTTATTACAAGACTGACGCTTGCAGACATAATGTTGGGTAGTCTATCAGTTTGACTGTGGAGGGTGGTGGAGGTCCTCTGACCAAAAACCAGGAACCAAGGGAGAAATCTCTCTGCTGGACTATGTTATATTACGTCTGCCCAATTAACCCCTGGGCCCTCATTTATGGAGTTTTAAAAAACAGCAACCAAGGGCTCCCCAACCCACTGGTGAAATATTGGGTTGAACAAAAGGTCTGTCCTGTCTGTGCCTATTCAAGTTCTGTTTTTGGAAACATGCTCCTCTCCTGTTCTACCTTGCCTGATTAATGCTATGACTTCTGCTCTGATGTCTTTATGTTTGCATTGGATCTCAGGAGAGGCGGGGACCAGTTAGTAGGGATAGCCTGTTCATCTAAAGAGTTATTTAATTTCTGGCACCTCATGGGATCTTGGTTGTGTTTTAACTTCTCAGGAGTACAAACAAATACCGGACAAATAGTATATAGGTATCTGCCTTTGGTTGAATTGTTTGATTTCTTTGAATTATTTCCTTAAGTTCTATCTCATACCCTTATTGATGCCTTGCTATGAGGACAACCAAAGGTCCACTGTCAAATTCAGTGGATGGCATCAACTTGGCCCAGTGCTTAACTGGAGCTTGTGGTTGCCTGTGGGGGCCACACTTCGCTTTGGGGGCCAGAACTTATTTTTCAGCATCAGATATTCCCGAGAGTGAACAAGAAATAAATACACAAATCAGAAGATGGAGGAAGAGAAAGACGGAGAAACCATCACAAAGGGAGAAAGCAGAAACATGCAAGAGTCAGATAAAGGGACACAGATTGTCTGATAGTGAATTAAAGTGCCGACATTTAATTGGACTGGCTGCGGACTTCTGAGTAGGAGCTTTTGGTACCAGCAATCTTTCACTCACAAATTAAGCACTGACTCTCCCTCACTAACCCGAGAGAACCAGGGTCTGATCATGTCCTTTAATGTCAATGGACTCAAACATTACATCAGATGCAAAAATGTCCTTTTGTATATTTCTATATGTCAAGACCTATCTTTCATTAAGGAAACACATCTGTTCACCTCTGGGTTGGACAAGCTGAAGAGGGTGGGGAAGTTGGAATGTTTCTGTAAGTCTACAAGCTGTCAACTGTATGATCCAAACTCCTCCTCATTTAGAAACCGTGGGGCGGCCATCCTCTTTCGAATAATCCTATAGTATTGTACATTGGTGACAAGGAGGGACTTGGATGGCGTGTTATATGTGCAAACATTATGATACAGGAGTTTATTCTCGTTTTATTTTTGAAATGTGCTTCCAAATAGGCAAAGGAAGAGTTCTGGTGTAGACTATCAATGGTTCTCTCAGAATTTAGTCTGATAAATGTGGTGATTTGTGGGTACTGGAATATCACAATAGAGCCCATCCTCGGCATGTTGGGTTGATTCGACTTTTGCAAGGGTAGGTATCATTTGAGCATTACAGGTAAATATGTGTTGGGAGATGTATGGAGACTGTTACTTCCTAGAGGGTTTTAGTATATATTACTCTCCTGTGTTTTTGGCACAAACATGTATATTGACAACTTCCTGACCGTACACAAAACAATGATGAATGTGGTTGCATGTATGCGCCAGTATGATTGTGCCTCTCTCTAGGTATTGTGGCTCCCCATTCAAACTATGAAGGATGAAATCCTGTAGATATAAACATCCAGACAGGAAATATAATTGCCAAATACATCTGGCAGAACACCAGGAGCCTAATGAGGGGTATGGCCTATTGGTACAAATGTTGTGGGCAAAGGGCAAGGCTTCTTTGAGAGGTAATCTGCAATACATAGGAAGAAGAAAAAAACAGACAGTGGTCTTTGGTGTCTGAGGTCTGAAACCTTACCTCGAGGTATAATTCTATTCTATCTCCTGCCTGGCCGAGGGAGCAATCCATGGCCAAATATGTTCTTTACACATTTTTACCATGCAGATGGAAACAGCTTTGAGATTCTTATAAAATGAGGCATTATCAACACGGCAAGAAGGTTGGTCTCCTCTTGGGAATCCAGGTCTGGCAGAAAGAGTTCTCCTCCACTATCTGGGCCATTAGAAGAAGCAATAACATGCACCAATATCCACCAATATCACTCACAAACATGCAGATACTTCAGAGCCATGTAAGATTCCAAGCACAAGAAACATGGACGTTATCTGAATACGTCCTGGAAAACATACACATGTTCACATTATCGACGACAGGAGTAACGAACACAAGGGTGATATATCAGTGGCAGAGATCCATATGGCTATTGAGGAATTGTCTGCAGGGTAGTCCCTTTGGGAAGATGGGTTCCTAATCATCTTTAATAAAATCAACAAGGATTGTCTCTTTTTGGTGCTTACATGGTGTTCAAAGATTCAGACATCACCGATAATTTACACATCCAAAATTTAACAGTGCATTAATTACACTTATTCACAAACTGGTAAGAACATTCTTTATAGGCCTGGGTGGAAAATGTAATTCTTCTTGCGGAATCAGTGCAATTTAGTGACTCCGCGTTACTCTTGTATTGTAGAGTTTTGGCCAAATTCTGCCAATCTCTGCATGGCAGAATTTTTTCACCGGTATCACTCCAGAAATGCGAGCTAGTGAGCATGAGTGAGAGTGAGATTTGGCATCCCCTCGTGCAGTTTCCGGTTGGTAGGAGGACTTACGTGAGATTTTGTAACACAGGTGTCACAGGAGCAGTCACGGTCAGAGAGCTGCTTCTCGAGTAGATTTTCTGCTGGAGCTGCAGCAAAATCAACTCAAATGTCCATGCGCTCTTGCACACCATGTAGTCCCAGTTGCGCTTACCTTTTAACACAGAACGCGCTACTAGCTATGCGTTAAATCGCTGCACGAGACGCACAACATGCATATTTCTGCATTGGAGCTCTGTAGATTCTTGCAGAGTTTTTATGTAATTCCATGGAATTCTGTGGAGTGAAATTCTGTGAGTTCTGCCCACTCCCAGTGTGAACTATTATCTGATCTCCCTTCGGAATGGTGATATTAAGATCCTTGCAACAGTTTTGGCTCACAGATTAAGAAGGTGATTTCTCATCTGATACACCTTTTCTATATGGGTTTTGCTCCCCAAAGTCCCTCAAGTGAAATTTGATCCTTCTTTCTAATACTGTTTTAAGTTCAGAATAATGAGACCCCAAATCAACCTGTTTCTAGACAGGAGGCACTTGACTGTGTAGATTGTTCCTGTTTTGGACTGGGGCTATAGGGAATGCAGGTACAGTGCTAATGAAGAAGGTTAAGTGGCTATATGAGATCTCGGTGACTAGGGTCAACTCTAAGCGATTTCTGCTGAGTTCCTTCCCTATTAAAAGGGGTGCTAATTATGACCACTGTTCCTGTTGACCTTGGAATCCATCAGGCATGATGGATTGTAGATTATAGAGGGCATGTTGATGGTGGTTGGTCAGTTGAAGTTGTTTTTTATGCATTGGTTATACACTGGCCAACCCTACCTACTCAATACAGGCATTCATACCCCTTATTTCAGATTGTTCCTTCTTCTCTAGACACAGGGTCAAAAGGGGGAAGACTAAGGTACCACCACTCACTGCCCACACAGGGAGATATTCCATTGAATTTCACCCCTCTGATCTATCTTCAAGAATTTTAAATATCTGGAGGTTTCGGTTAAACAAAGACCAATAGACATGGCCACAGATAATGCCAAACTACTGTTGCATAGGGCCACTTGTGACCATAAAAGGTGGTTCACTTTAGGACTGCAGGTCAGTGGATGGGCACAAGTCATAAAAACTGGTATTGTGCTGAAATTCAACTACATCTTTGGCACGCTGGCTGTGACACTTTGCTAGACTCTTAATAAGAGAAATAGGATCCACAATTTAAGGGATCATTTGGAATGAGGCATGACTGAGACTCAAAATATATCAAAACACAGCAAAAATGGGCTGAGGCAATTGCCAGCCCAAGGGGCGCGGCAGTCTCCACGCGTTATCGGCTCATCCAATTCAAATATTTGCATAGAGTTTATTACACAAGAGTACGACTGTGGCAAATGGGAGTTATTCAATCCCCAGTATGTTTGTGGTGTGGCAGAGAAGATGGGTCCTTTTTTCATACGATATGGACCTGCACTGCCTGACAGCCCTTTTGGAATAGAGTTAGGTCATGTATTAGTGAAGCGCTGGGGTGGGTGCTCCCATCGCACCCACTACTGTTTTTGTTGCATTCTACTGACGACATTGGGGGGAACCGTTACAGGCAACATCAATTGTTCCTCGCCCTCACTATTGCAAAACGTGACATAGCACAGGGATGGAAAGCATCCTCTTCCCCGACTATAGGCAAATGGAAGACCGAATTAGATAGGTGTATGGGAGCCGAGATTGCAGTGTTCGATGCTAGGGGCTGCCCATGGAAACATCGCAAGATATGGTCGCAGTGGGCGACATACGCGGAATCGACCTGCCCCCTCTACCTGAGAAGGACCACTGAGCGGGATCCGCCGCATTCTGCTATATGTCCCCTAAGTTCTTATCGCTTGCCTGTTTTATTATCTCACTGGGATGTGAATTTTGTATCTGCTGAATTATGTGCTGTACCTCGAAATTTGACCACTGTCTGCATATTGTTTAGATTCTTTTTTTACCTGCATGTTCCGCAGGGATTGTTTATTTTTATGGAAATGGTTATTGATGCACAAATTGTCCGAATGATTCAACACGCTATTGCAGGGCTGCTGCCTGTTGCATCGCAAAATGACCAAATAAAATCTGTTGTTAAAAAAAAACAACAGCAAAAGATTCTGGTGGCCTACTATTGCCCCACATGTACATTTCCCACAGGTTTGCACCCCTTGCCAGGCTATTTCTCCAAGTGGGTCTGGCTCCGGCCTCGCTGGTGACAGAAAATTATTATTTTCCGCTTCTGATGGGATGTACTCTCTAGACAGGGCCATTAATAGTTCAGATGGGGTTCTAAACCTCGTTTCCTGTTCTAATGATCAGAGTTGCAGAGCTGTACATAAATGGGTCAAAATACACCCACAAATACAAGCAGAGAAACCTCTGTTGCGGAACTTCATGTTACAGATAAAAGGTTCCTAATTGTATTGGGTATCCTTGTTTACAGCAGGGGTTAGGTGTATTTGTACCTGATATTCAAATGTGGATTTACATCCTTTGAAGATATAAAATTTGAGTTTGGTGTCCAACTCTCCCAAAAGTGGGGTTCAGTCCAATGTCCCACTGTTTGAAATCTGGTAGTCCCCACAGTAGGACCCACTGCCCTCCTCAGTATGGGTCTACCTGTGTAAATTAGATCAGTTCAGAGGGCTAGAGCGGAAGTATCAGGGCTCTGTGGAGCTATCATCAAACCCCTGTTCTCAGTTCCTGCTTCTCAGTTAATCAGATTAAGAAGTCAAGCTAGGCACTCCCATGACTTCTCTAGAGATGACCGGGCTGGCTTTCTGGGTCATCACTGTGAAGACCTGAGGGGGGTACAGTGGAACATAGTTTTCACGATCATGCATGAATTGCGCCAGTAACCACAGCTTCTGCATCGCATTAATATATGTCCCGACTCTAACTGTTGGGGATGTAGTCAGGAGGGGTATAACATTCTACACACCCTTTGGTCTTGTCCACTGTTTTAACATTTTTGGACATCAGTGCATGCCAAAAAAAAATAGGATGTGGTTATTCTTTCTGCCTATTAGTGTCTGTGGTTATCTTGCAATGTCTCTCATATATCCCTTGCATTACCACACACTCAAGAAGATCATTTGCTGTCTACTTGGAAGTGGTTAAGATGTGCTTGTTGAGGTGATGGAAGTCTACTTCTTCACGATCAAGGAATGATGGGTATAAAGCGTAAAGTAGTGAAAAGAGGACACAAGGATCTGATATTTAAGATATATAAGATTAATGATGAACAGGCTGTGTTTTTGAGAATTTGGGAATATTTCCTGGTTCCGGAGTCTGGAGAAATGTATATGAAACAGTGAAGTGTTATTTGTAGGAGATAAGAAGGCCATTGACCTGCCTGGTCCAATAATAATTCCATAGTCCCTGACACGATAATATCTGTAATGTAATGTAATGTAATGTAAGGTGGATCTGTAGACCACTGCTTGTCACCCGTGAAGGTATCCAGTAGGTGAATGTAGCCATGTGGTGAGGCTGGGCCTGAATACAGGCAGTCTCAATGGTCCCGCAAGAGGACTAATTGAATGACCAGGTCTTCAGCTTCTTTCGGAATTCAAGAGAGTGCAGAAGGCCCTGATGTGTTGGAAGAGGTCGTTCCAGGATTTGGCGGCTTGGTAGGAGAAAGATCAACCTCCCATTCAGCTTCTGTGCATGTGAGGTATGTGTGTGAGTGACAGCGATGCTGAGGGAAGTTGTCTGAGGGGTTGGTGGAAGTGAAGCCGGTGATTGAGTTATGCGGGTCCCGTGTTCTGTAGTGACTTTAATGCACTGGGAGAAGTTTGAACTGGCAGCACTTCTGGATGGGAAGCCGGTGAAGCTCTCGGAGGAGTGGTGTGGTGAGGTGTGGGTTCAGCTAGAAGGTCGAGGATGATTCTGGCAGCAGCATTTTGGATGGTTTGATGTCTGTGAAGAAGATGGGTTGGGATGCCGGTGTCAAGTTTGCTACCATGGTCCAATCTTCTTCTGAGTAGGGCCTGTGTGATGGTACGTCTGCTGTCCAGTGGAGGCCACTTGAAGATTATATGTCACATGCGAAGGATTAGGAAGCCCAAGGAGTTGATGACATAGACCTGGGACTTCATTGTGAGGTTGGTGTCCAGGATGAGGCCTGGCTTCCTAGTGTGGTCGGTTGGTGTGCTTCTGGGTCCAAGTTTGTTGGTCACCAGGTGGAGTCTCAAGGTAAGCTATTATTTACGAAGATCGATACTTCAGTTTTGTCACTGTTGAGCATGAGGCAGTTATACCCTGAATGACAGTATTAGGAAATTAAAGGTCATTTTCTTTTTCATCTGGTCTGGTCGGTCTTCATTGGGACGTTGCGGCAAGGGGGGTCCTAGGTGTACTATGATTCGATGGGAGACTGAGAGTGGACATGGGAGTGGGACTGCTGATTGATATTAAGACATTTTCATATACATGGTGGGTGTATGGAGGGGATTCTACATTGATCAAGTCAGCTTCCTATGAGAAATCGGGTTGAACAATGGAGTCTGGGTGAGAGGTATCTATTTTCACATATTTCTTCTTTTTCCTCTTTAGTGGTTGTCCAGGTGTCAGGACGCTTTGGATGTGGTAGGAGAGTTGGGGGTCACTTATGCCCTGAACATTTTGTGGAACAATGGACCTTTTTTTCTTTGACTAACTCAAAATGAACAGGAGTTTGCCTTGGGCTGGGAACAGTCGTTTCTATATTATCCTGCAGGGGGTACAATGACAGCTGTAATTGGGAGCAAGTTTTATTGTTTTTATTATACAAGTCGATCAGACATTTACTGCTGAAATTGTGCTTAATGCATCCATTTACACTGATGGCCAGCTATGCCCTTGTATAACTTACTCATTAAACAACTTGTCTCTGCATTGTGTCTGTGTCCTCCTATGCAGAGTGATAGTTAAAGATTTCCCAAAAAGTAAAAAGCCCTTTTAAAAACTATTTTTAGAAAAATGACTAAGCTATCCTGTGAAAGTGGGATTTAAATTATTCTCAGATAGACAACTCAGGGACTTTCTGTCAAAGGAAGTCAAAATAAAACAGGGTTGTTAAATAGCTGAAAGAAATATGACATTAACACCCATTTGGTGTATTGTTGCACCTGACGCCTGTGGGTATTATGTATAGGGGTGTGCTAAGTAGACTGAAGGTGATTGGCGCCTTGTAGTTTATGTTTGTTTGATCGGCAATGCGAATAGACACCTATAAAACATGAGGTCACGTGTTAGTAGTTTATGTTTGTTTGATCGGCAATGCGAATAGACACCTATAAAACATGAGGTCACGTGTTAGGACTCGTCTCGCCAATGTTTCCGTCAGGCTCGGGCCTAGTGTTAGGAAGCGGAGCTGACACCAGCCACTTGCTACAACTACTGCTGAGTAGGAAGAAGGCTTGCTATTATAATCCAAAGCATTTTAAGAATTGAGATTTAAAGAGCAACATGTGAAACATCTCTAAATTTTGAAATAAAAACCCTCAGGGTTCCTAATAGTGGTGCCTGTTAAAATGTACTTAAAAGCTAAAACATATTCGCCAATAGTCCCTGGTTTTCTTCGAAATGAAATACAACTATTACTTGTTTGCATTCAACACTGGATGTGAAGTGTTTATTCATTTATCACTTCATATTTTATTTTTATTTATCTTTACTTCCCGTTCGATTGTCTAAATTAAAATATGCATCGTGGTACGACAATATTTATTAGAGAAAATAATCTTGGAACACTATGTCAATTTGTCTAAAGAATACGTTGAATTCTGTGAAATAACCATGAAGGAGGAGGCATTATTCTATTTGAAAATAAAATACAATTTTTCGCATAAATAGAGAAATTGTAGGAAATCATACTCAGGTTCTTACTTGCCCTAGAGTGTGAACAAATATTTTTGGAAAAACATCTACAACAGCCAGGCGGGCAACTAGAGCCAAATTTCGGGGGGGGGGGGGGGGCTGAAAAAGATTTCGGGGAGGGGTAAGTCTTCCAGCCATAGGCAGAGTGGCTGTAAGAAGGGGTGAAAACACAACAAAAGCCTCATTAACGAGTAAATGGTCTTTTAAAGACCTGTGAAGTACTCGGGTGCGGCTGCAATTAGACGGACGCCAGCCCGCGAGGCTGTCTCAGCCGGGCTGACACACGTGACGGGGGGGTGGGGGGCTGAAGCCCGGTGAGCCCAATGGGTGTTGCGCGCCTGACAACAGCTGTCCATTGGAAGAGTCAGGCGGTGGGAATTCCTGGAGGAAACGCCAGGGAAACGTGCTTTGAGGCGCGCGCGGCTGGCTTTCGATGCCGCTGCACTCTGACCCTCCAACGGCGCGTGGCGTTCCTGATCCAATCACTTTATCGTCGGTTTCTATTAGCCTGAATAACAGACGTCCAGCCCAGCTGGAATAAGAGCGAAGCCTGCCGGCTCCTATCAATCTGTTTGAGGAGATTAACTTTCATGCGAGCAGTGCATAATCTACCGAAAAGATAATATCTAATTACATAAACATATTCTGTTTCAAATACAACCCGGAGAATTAAAGACAGAACAGTTAAAACGCAAAATTAAGAGCTAATTATTTGAGATAAAGATCGTCGCACAACAAACGCTTCAAGAATCAAGCGAACAAAGAATGTCTATTTTTGGGCCTTGACTGATGCTTTTCAACATTTTGTATGCTAGGAGGGTGATAGGGGAAAGTACATTCCCACCAACCATCTGCATGAACGCACCTACCGGCACCCCACCAATGATCACACCCAACTCCTGTTAATCTAAAACACCACAAAGAACCTGGAATACATGAATGGAATGGTTTTCTTGAGAGAGCAAAACTAATCCCAAAAACCACTGCAATAACCACTAACCCTAAATTACATTAGTGTGCTGCATGGCATAAAGTGATTCAACACCTCGTCAGGGGTATTAAGCACTATATAAATGTGATTGCATTAACATAAATAACCTTCCTTGCCCACAATAACAATATAACACTCCAAGGTCAGGTAGCCGATTGCAGTTTACACAAGCTGCATAATAATTCCCTTATAATGCTTGATACTTTTAACACCTACATAAAACAACATTTGCTACGGATCATATTCCATCACCCTTTAATGTACCAGTCCACAGAAAGGAACCACCCATCACCAACTGGACAGTCATAAATTAACTGAAGAGATATGTCACATGCAGCTGGTCTACGGGGGACTTTAATTTAGACCACCACTGCATGTCCCAACAAGCTACATACCAAGACCTCTTCTTGACATCTCAGAATGATAAGAATGATAATCATTTATCATATCATATCATATCATATCATAGCAATGTTAGTCCCAAAAGATTGCTTCACCATTTCTCCTTTCACTCTATGCCTGCTCAGGACCATAAGCTTTAAAAACAAAATATCTTAGAATGGACAAACAGTGAATTAACAAGCTAAGTAGCCCATGATCATAAAAAATACCACAAAAGGACATGCAGAGCGGCTCATACCTGCAAACGTACTGAAAAACCATAAACTGCATACCTCTCTTTCGCTCTTTTTTTATCCATCACTTTGCTAAGCATTGCATTCCATAGCATGGTAACCTCACATTGATGGTCATCACACACAATATGGAAGAACTTCCCATGTAGTATCAAAACAAAGGCAACACACTTCTAACCACAAATCCTATACTGGGATTGCCTTGCGCAAGCTTTACATACTGTTGAACTTTGATTTACAGTTTTTCTGGATTTGACCTGGTCCGGTGGCAGGCCTTCTCTACTTCCTACAGAGCCATGGGATGGGGCGTAGGCTAAATGTTTAGCATGGCACCTCTAAACAGATGATTAGCCCCACTGTTCTCCATTCCGTTTGAAGTGGTGGCGATCTTACTATCATTGAACAAGCAGTCATCCGGTTTTCTATTGGTAAACTTTTTGGTCCAGTAGACGGTCTGTGCTGCGTGGGGCAATATTGTGGTTTAGGAAAAACACTCACAGGTAATATGTCTCATTCCATCCTTGCTCCATAGTGTCACGTGGCACATAGGGACATTATCGTTTTCACTAAGTTAGCATGAGCACGTCACAGCTTGCCTGATGCTTTTGCACACGTTACTATACGTCTTTATTTTTGCAATAATTTCAAAGACTGCTTTCACATGAGAACTCATCACTGGGTTCACTCTTTGTATGTTCCTGGGATTTTGACTGAACAGATGATTAGCCCCACTGTTCTCCATTCCGATTGAAGTGGTGGCGATCTCACTATCATTGAACAAGCACTCATCTGGTTTTCTATTGGTAAACTTGCTGGTCCAGTAGATGGTCTGTGCTGCGTGGGGCCATATTGTGACTGAGCACACTCACAGGTAATACGTCTCATTCCATCCTTGCTCCATAGTGTCACGTGGCACATAGGGACATTGTCGTTTTCACTAAGTTAGCATGAGCACGTCACCGCTTGCCTGATCCTTTTGCACACGTTACTATACGTCTTTATGTTTGCAATAATTTCAAAGACTGCTTTCACATGAGAACTCATCGCTAGGTTCACTCTCTGCATGTTGATTTTGACAGAACATTATGTTCAAGGTCGAATAACAATTCCCCTTGTTGTTTTGTTCTGGCCAGACCTTAGCCCTTAGACACAGCATACAGATGCAGCTGTTGTTTATACAGCATACTTGGGTTTTTAGTGGGGTACACAAATAGGTGACACACACTTGGAGAGGGACCTTTCCAGAGAGAAGATAGCACCTATGATGTAGATCTTCCATATATAGGCTAAGGTATGGGGTCTGCAGACAAAGCCCAGAGATCTTCTATTATGTAATAATACTTCTTCCTAGCAAGGGGAGGGAGGTTAGGCACTATAGTCTTTTCTCCACTGTCTTTTTATGATGACATCTCCCTTCATGATATATGGACTAGCTGCTATGCTAACTGTATTTGTACTATGCATTTTCCTGCTTGTTGTGGCACGTATACTGCATGTGAGGGCACGATAGTTAAAATTAATATTTTAAACTGTTTCGTGTCTCTGTCAGATCTTATTGTGGACAAGTACAAGAGAGAGAGCGAAAGGGTGTGTCTTGTTACAGTGATTGCTGACAGATCTTGGAGTGTTGTGTTCTGGGGTGTCTAATCATTTGTTTCTCTGGGAGTGAGTAGGAGAGCAAGTGAGACACCATAGGTAGTCAGTACTGAGTTCGTGGGTACTAAGGTGACAGGAAGACCCAGTCCCTATACACCAAGGTCCCATATTCCTGCACATAGTTCTGTATTTGTGCAGAATCCCTGCAACATGGCACCACCAACATTTGGTCTGGTAATTATTCAGGAGACCCCTGAGTAATGCCTGTGCTTTTCCACTATTCCCACTCACTGGTTACCGGATACTTCCGTGGTGTGAGGACTTAGCCTCCTATATTTGTGTTTTGTAGGTTTTTCCAGCTTGAGGTTTAAAAGGTTTAGTTTCTCTCTCTCAACCCGATTTGGAGCTACTGTTCTCTTGGTTTATCCTTTTCTGCTTTCATTAGGGTGATCGCTATTCCGGGACCTAACCGTGGGCAGTTACGGCATTCTTGACTCAACGTGAAGTCCCCAATGCTGGGGCGTCCTTTAGCACACCGCTTTGGGGTCTTTTACTCTTGGGCTACTTACATTTCTGGCAGTGGATGGGAATGATAATTCTTTTCATGAATATACAGCAGACACAGTGAAGCAGGCCTATCGCCCTGATGCATTAGTTGAAGTTCCATTGATAGCCTGGGAGCATACCATCTGGTTTAATGGCGCCCTTCCTCACCCTGTTTCTGTGGTCTGTTTAGGCCCATTATCAGTTGATAGGGTCACTTGGCCCATTTTGGCGGGTTTTACACCGCATCCAAATTATATAAATGTTACACAAGCAGAGCTACGTCAGTTACATATAACGCTCATTCATATACACAGCAGTGTAATACAATTTACATCATGTACAATTCAAATGGCTCTGGCAGGAGCTACTCCCCAGCCACCAGGACATGGTGATGGTCTTGGTATTAGTCCCGTCATGATTAATTCAGAGATGGAAAACGTCCTCAAAACCATGATGACTTGCCATTTGGCTTTCAACTTGAAGCTGTCTTTCCGCATACCACCCCAGTGGAAAAACACAGAATCCTTAAAATGAGTTTGCCAAGTGGTTGTATTCCTGCATTAGGTTACTGCACCACCTGGGGGACGGTGTTTGCTACGGTGTACACACTGTGCTTTGGCACCCCTTCCATGAGCTTTCTACCGAGCATTCAGAAGAAGGTACAGGATGAACATGGGGCTGGTCAGCCCTGGATTCGGGGATGAAGTTAGTGGGCATGTTGGAAAGTGGGTTATTGGTAGGGGCAGATGTAGGTCTGCCACTGGCAATAAGGCCACTAACACATGATAAGACTCTGCATAGGTCTTGGAAAAGTATTCCTATGCTCAACACTTGGTAACGTGGCTGCGAGCAGACAGGCTTAACTTCAAAGACAGGTATGTAAAGCATTTAAAAACTCAATTTCAGTAAATAATTAAGACACAACACATAATAAAAGCCCAACACCAATTTATAAAAATAGGAAATATTTTTATCTTTAAAAAGACACCAAAACGACAAGAATCCAATGTAGGGAACCGGAGATATGAATTTTCAAAGATTTAATAAAATATAGAACTTAAAAGATTATAGCACCATATTGTGATACCTGCTTGCGATAGACCAGACCAAAGTCAAAGTTTCAGGCCTGGCGCAATGGAGCCCTGAGCGGCTACAGCTCCCGGCAGGTCCCGGTTTTAGTTTCTACCTTCACACTTAGAAACTTTTCTGGAGCTTTTCTTCCCGAGGGTCCTCAAAGCTCCCAGCCAGACCGGCTAGACCTCTGCATCAGGGTCTGCCGCTCTAATCATTGAGCCACACTTCTCCACAACCCATTTTATAAGGGTGTATGCACCTTATAAATACCTGACCTCCCACCCCTGGGATGCCTAGGGGAGACCCTGGGGTCCCTAATATGCCAACACATTGTAGGTTTTACATTTGTAAGTGCCCCAAACACCAAAGTCGAGTTTGGGCACAATTTGCTTTTTAAAAGCAGTCCTGGCACCCAGTGCTGCTTTTAAACTGACCTCAGGCTTCAGCAGTGCACACATGCAAGTGCAGAAAGAGCTGCTGGCCTTTAAACTGCCATGCCCCAGGGTACTAGGGACGTCTAGGTAGTTTCAATCCCCCTGTCCTATTATATACTAGGGGCTTATAGGGTAGGTCATGCCAATCACAGGGGTACCACACCATACCATTGTGTACCTCCCGTGTATGTAGGTGTTTTAACTGTATTCTAATGTGTCTCTTTCCGCATAGCACTGGCCCTGGGCCTGGTTAGGCAGAGCCCAGAGTCAGTCAGAGTCAGTTACCACCAGTACCAGTAAGCAAAAAGATGGGGGGTGGCCAGGGCACAGGGTGACTTTGCAACAGGGCATATTTCCTATTGTCTCTGAAATGATTCTGGCCAACAATAAAGGTGAGGCAGTTTGTTTGCTAGTGCGCCAGCGCCTCGCCGTGCTGGCAGACGTGGGTCGGCAGCGGCAGTTTCCGTCTATTATTGCGGATGTGTATACATCTTTAGGACACAATAGTTTGGGAGTAAGACCTTTTACTCAGGTACAAAACAAGTTCCCTCCTGAAAAGGAGGGACGCCTAGTCTTTCCTAAAAAGTCTTGGAATAAAAATCGGCAGCAGCAACAACAGAAGCCCGGCTCTTGTGCAGGTTTGACTCCACCTGATGCTTCTGAACGTAGATATGATGTGTGCGACCACTCTAAAATTTAGACATGGGCGAGGTTCCAGGTTCTTGATCCCCATTCTCCTCGTTCCTTTCAGGAATTGTCAGATCAACAATTTGGCGGCAGAGGGTGTCAGGATTGCAGGGAAGGCAAGTCAACACAAGCTAAACGTGACTCGCAGTGCCAGTTTGATGTAAAAGTCAAGGAGGGGGAACCATATCAATATCGTGTCCCATTTCAGAAAAAGAAAGTTGCCACTTTGACTGCAAAGTATGCCTCAGACAGTGAGAACCCTGCTCCTCAACAGGAACAGAAACTGGGCAGTAACCCTCCTGTACAGCGCAGCGGAGGTTATCATAGTGCGGCAGACACTCCACCAGCCTCTGTAGGCGAAAGCAACTGACACTTTTATTACAGTAGAGACAGCCGATACTCGAGTCGCTCCTCCAGATAGACTTTACAAAGTGACCCTCCAAATTGAAGTTGTTATTAAACGCCCATTTAAGGCAGTATTTTGGGAAAACCTCACTTCTTCTTAAGATATTTTATTGGCGGAGGTTGATTGGCCTCCCCCTTTTGTCTTAGCTGCCTTTAGATGGCAAGATGCTTTTCTACCCAGTTTTTCACAATATGTTCCTGATGACGATAAAATGGCTTATGCCTCCGAATGGGCTTTAGCCTTAGCACTAGCTTTATATCGCAATCAGGCTGGTTGGGCCCAGGATTACCCGGTTCATGTGATTCCTTCGTGTTCTACACATCAGCCCCAACCACAGTATCCAATCGAACAAGACATGAAAGCATCCGTAAGTGAAATCTTGACCCATTTGGAATATCAGGGTGTGATTGAACCCTGGGTTTCATCAATGAATAATCCTCTTTTTCCTCTCATATCATATAGGTTTAGATTACAGACATTTAAACAGTCATATTCTTACTTTTGCAGTTCAGAACACACATAGCTCTGCGTTAGTGAATAAAATGTTCGCAAAAAATATAAAACCACCTTGGATATTTCCATTGGATTTTCAGTCACTTTTTGGCTCCTGAGAGCCGTGATTTGACCGCATTCAGTGCGTTGGGCACTTAGAGCCGATATGCGAGATTGCCTATGGGATATAGCAATAGCCCTGGTATGTTTGCGCCACGCATAGTGTCCCTTTTGCATGAGATCGACCCTGATGCCTTCTCGTATGTCAATTACATATTCTTGACGGATGATGAATTACACCGCATCTCTTGCGTGTGGACCGCATTATCAAACAGTCCGCAAACGTTGGTTACAAATTCAATTTTGCTAATTCTCACATCGCCTTCTTGGCAGTTCTTTTCCTCGGTTACAAACTCAACAATGAAGATAGCCCCCCCCCCCATTTTCTGGATAAATGTGCTCAATTGCAACCTCCATCTACTCTTAAAAAATTGCAATAAATGCTGGGATTTTATTAATTTCATATATCCCTGATTATGCCCAGCGTATCAAACCTCTTTACTCTTCGATACAAACTTCTTCCTCGGCTTCCTGTTGGCTTCCGGAACATATTGCAATTCTACGGTCTCTGCAGTCTGATCTCCTTGCGACCACCTTCTTGTTAACACGTGACAATTCTACAAATCTGGTCATACGTATTGTACCAGGTGCGTTAGGCTTTACATACTTGACGTTCAATGAGGGGGACACTGTCCCCATGGCTTATAAATCGCACTTGTTTACTCCTGCTGAGATGTGTTTATCTTCTACAGAAATTTTTTGACAGCTGTCCAGAAGGCGATTCTTAAGAAACGCTCTCTGGCTCAAGGTAAACCCATTTACTAGGTCTCGCCGGTACCTGCTTTAGAAGCAGTTACAAAGGCTAGTTTCCCGAATTCTAATGCCTTGCATCTGCAGTGGATACAATGGGCTAGTTCTTTGACGTTGGCTGATTTCAACGTTATCTTTGATCCTTCTTTACAGACGCAGGAGATTTTACAATATGAACATGTTCATCCTCCTCCTTTATCGTTACTCACACTTGATCAGTACAAATGCATTATTTACACTGATGGGCACACTCACAGGTAATAATATGTCTCCTTCCATCCTTGCTCCATAGTGAGTTTCCTCAACACATTTTTGTATTGTTACAGACTCTCCTCTATTGAACTTAACTAGCACTTTTTCAACGTCGATTATATATTTGCACATTGTTTTAATTTTTTTTCTTCAGTCTGACATGGGTTTTCCACTCTCCAACTGCATTAAGGAAAACATTTTTTTTTGTTTGTGAGCCAATATTCCTAAAACTATAGTTCTAGGTCAGATCTCACTCAGAGTATTGCACAATCTACTCCTCTTTGACTACCAACTACTAGTGGAATTTCAGCCACTAAGTCTTTCATCTGTCTCTTTCTGCTTCTATGACATGTATAAGCATTTCTATTTTAATTCTACTTTACCAACTGTGCATTATTGTGCATGTGGCTCACGCTAGCCTTTTGATTTTTCTCTTCTGAAGCTGAGGGATAGTGGGTCAATAGATCATTTGTTGGCAAACTCCTTGTCTATGTGTGGATCTTTAGACACAGCAGTTTCTTGCTTGCTTGAGGCTGAAGACGTAAAGAGGCTACACATGAGTGTTCACTGATCTCACATATTTAAAATACCCTTAAAAGTAAAAGAGTTGCTAAGAAGTTAACCGAGAAGGGGAGTACACTGAGAATAAATCTGGAAGTTTTACAAATAAATCGTAACGCAATGCAAATTGTGAGCCCTCAACAGAAATCATCTCAGCTAAAGTAGCAATAGGCCTACGGTGAACATACACCATTTACTGGAATGTTTCATAGAAAGCTAGACAAAACTCAGATTTGAAGTGTAACAGATTTCTAGCATAGCCATACATACATTTGCTACACAGAGACATTCTCAATGTCACACAAGAAGTTGGTGCTTTAATGGAAAGCTATTGACTCCAATTGTCTGAGCAGCCCGTGGAAAGATCTTTATACAGAGTGGATGTAGACTTGAAGGTTCAAGATGAAAGTAGGGAAAGCAGGCTTTGGCGGCCTCCTTGTGTGTACATTTAGGTCTCAAGATTAAAATCTGAGGTAGCACAATGCAAAATTAATTTCCGCATTCTGGACGAGAAGATGTAAATATGAGTACCCTTTGGACAAGGCAGGGAGGGTTATTCTTAGAGAGTGATGATTTTAGTCAGTCACTCTCAAAGTACATGTAGGTTCCTACAATGTAGCAGAGTGATTATGCCTATTGAGGACAGATGGAATTAGAGGTCGCACTGACACAGGAAAGAATAATGTATATGGTGGAAACTAGACCCCCCCCCCAACATTAATTACCAGCAGGGGAAATGCTACCATGTTTTAGCAATACAAGCAAATTACCATATCTATCATAAGCAAATACTGTTATCACTTTAACATACGGTCCCTTTTTGTGTCCAATGTCCTTAAACTGTGACGAGTTTTCCTTATTCTCAAGATTATTCTCTGATCAATTGGCCTTGCATTTGCAATGGCAGACGAGGTGGTAGGTTACATTTTATTCCAGTCACAATTGTGAGAATCACACATTTCTGTCATCCATTATTATCTGTTATATGTTTTTTCTCTTTTTATGTGCCTTTTAGAGAAATCTCACTGCGTTTTTAATAAGATCGCACATAAGGCTGATTACAATTATGCACCCCTAATGCCCCCAATGGAAGCCTTCATAGCAAAAGAACACCTGATGAAACAAAGAATGTGTGTTGGAATCAATATTGCTAAAGTTTATAAAGTTTCTGGAGGGCTGAGATTCAAACTCTCTGTAAATGGTGCCTACTGCATGCCTCAAACTTTACGGTTGGACATCCCTCTCATATTTTCAGATGTTGTAGCGCAGGGGAGGGGGGAGGATGCAAATCGGAGCATCAAAGCACATAAGCCGAAATATATTAATCAAATCCAGGCAAAAGTCTCTCTAAACCTGAATCTCTTGGCCAGGGATGACAAGAGATAATATCACTTTGGGTATCAGACAGTGATTTTCAGGGTGGCACCTTTCAGATTTTCAGGGATTACTTCTGCAATAAGTCTCTATATCTTTGAAACTATCTAACATTATCACAGGGATTTGCAGGCACATCTGCATAAAAAGCTGATCCTGTCAAAACCCCAAGTGAGTAAATGTTCGTTTTCAATCAGAGAGTTCGCGAAGGTACACTAATGACAGGAGCTGTGAACGCTGAAGGTAGTCACCATAAAAAGTACAAATTTTTGGGAAAACCCAGCTACAAACAAGAAAACAATGGGACGAAAGATAGATATCGGTGTTTCCCGAAGAAGAACAATTAAATACAAGTAATTGGAAGTTTGAAACATTTACACTGGAAAGACTCTTAACTTTCACAACATATTAAACATTCAGAGAATCATTTTGAGGCATTTCGAAGAGTCAGTACACAACAATTTAACTTTAAAAATGCCTTGTTTCGCCACAAACTAGAAATATATCTCAGTCAGTTCATCTCCTACTGCAGAGACCAGCATTCCTCTGTGGTCACCAGTCTTAGCGTGACCAATTCAGTGTCTGATATCTCTCAGTTTGATAAAAAGGACAATTATCAATTAGGAGGGTAAACCCCCTCTTATTGGTATTAACGCCTCTGCACCTGGTCCTAGAAGGGCATTCCTTGTTGTTTTAAAGGACTCTCACTGACTAGGATTCTTAGGGGCATGCTTCATCATTGAGTCCTCGCCCAGATGCCACTTAAATCTGGGTGGATTCCACCTCGCCCATCCAGGTAGTGGTTTGTTTTGGAGGGATGGATCTAAGAATACAATTGTGTAGTGTATACCCCAATAGTCACCTGCCAGTTTTTTCAGGCATCCACTGACAAGGTTAAAAACAAGCTTGATGCTCTCATAGAGAATTAGTTACTCCAGCATCTGGAGGTCTACATTTTTCATCCAAATCATCTGCCCTATGCGTTGAATGGCTTTCTTCAAGGTCGTCCTTAGATTCATAATTAGTCCTAATTGGGTCTATTTTAATACCTTTGATACACCATTGTCGTAGAGTATTTTAATTGTGAATTTCACACACTCAAACATGCCTTTCATAGAAACCAGTCCGAGTTTTATCGGCTTATATTTTTTGTTTGGGGTAAATAAGATGCCCCATGAGGCACTAGAGATGAACGGACATGTAGTCAGATATTCAGCAAATGCCTTCACTCTCTCGTCACCTAATAGTGGTCTCCTGCATTATATGGGGACATAAGATGTATGTAAAAATGAAAGTAGGGTGGGCACTCAGATAATTATATAGCTGCTCCGAATGCATCTACTGTGAATGCAAACAGTAGGTGTCTTCTTGGCCAGAGAACAAGAACATCTGGTATCAACTACTTTTCTCCTCCAACCAAAGTAACTTCCTTTAAAGGATGTCTAAAATATAATGTCACTGGAGAAGGAAAGCAGGTAGTTGGCATGCTTCCAAGTGGGTATGAACGTCAAAGGTTAGTTCTGACCACAGAAGACCTCCTTCTTTTTCTGTGCTAATGTACTGTATCACTGGAAAAGAATCAGCACTGGGAAGAATTCTTTACATTGCTATAAGACCTGCCAGGCAAAAGTAGTGGGATGCATTCAACGGGAAACATGCAGCTAGAGCTTTCCCCAGAAGCATGAATCAAATCTCTGAAATTAGACAAGTTCAATGTTGAAGTAAGTAACACGAGCCCCCCTTTTCTATGAATACTTTGTTTCTAGTCTTAATGGAGGGCTAATTCACTGGAATGGGTTCTTCGAAGTGTTATTTTCAAGTCTGGAGCCCACCACCCTTTGCAAAAGAAGACAGAGAGCCACTTTGGAAGTGACAGAAAAATATAGCCCTCTATGCACTGGCATAGCTGGCACGAGATTAATGATAAGAAGGAAGGAATATTGCTTGAGTACATTTTGAACATTTAGAGGAAGAATGGAGGCAAGGCAATCATGGGTAACAAATAGTAGCCAAGGCTTTCCCTTTAATACCAACAACCCGTCCTTACTAACCCTTGTGTCATGGGTTGGCAGAAACAGTAAGGAAACAGGGCTATTTACTTTCTGTGGTGCCTGCATCTTGCCCTTCCTTCTCATAGCGCTCCAGCTGCACATTGAAAGCTGCTTAGGGACTGACCATGGGACAAGGACATAACGCTGTGACGTCGCTGGGGGGGCAAATGGAGCGTAAAGCCACTTACACTCCCACTGGCACCCTGGTGAGTAGTGGTACATGGCATAGCTGGAGAGAGATCAAGATGTGTGGCCCCACAGCCTAAACCTAAATTGCCTCCAGCTGCTTTAAAGATAGGTGTTTTTATTTTCAATCAAAAGGTACTCATTTTATCACATTTGCAAGCATAAAAAGCTACGTTGGCATTGCTGAGATAGAAACCTGCCAACTGCAAGTTACACTCAAATACTTTTTTTGTTGGGCGCCGAACCCACCAAAATACCTTACCACCACAAGAGAGCAGGTGTTGAGAAGACACACGCAGGCAGAATGCAGTGAATTTGGGAAATTCACATTGCAGGAAACATTACAATAATCAATGAAGCCGGCTAATGGGAACTTGTGGAACAATATAAGATCAATAACCGTAAGATTGAGGCAGATCCCGCCTGCTCAGCTCATCTGCATATTTTTCTCATTTAGAAAGATGAATGTGTTCATTTGCAGGCTCATCAAGCAAGAATAGATGCTAGAAAAAGCTAAGAGAATACAATAACCACGATAATCTTTCGCTTGTACACCTTCTTTTCTTGTACTTATTACACAATTAGTTGGCTTAACAGAAATCAAATATAATTGCATGGGGTTTTGGAAGGAAACGTGCTTTTACTATAAGAGAAACGCATACAGATTTGATCCCACAATGCACGTTCATTTATTATTAAACATAATAACAAAATAAATTGAAATAAACGGCATTAATAGTTCCTCTATATGCTTCAATTTGCTACGTGGCCCAGGGGGACTGGATCGTGCATCTGCAGAAATTTAGAGCTGTTTCTGGTACATCAAGTTGAAAAACATATTTACAAAGTGACATAGCTATAACATTTTGTCAAGCAAAGTCATTGTTTGCGTGCCATGCCAAACCACGGCCTTCACTTAATTAGTTGGCAAGATTATGAAAGTGTTCAGAGACAAGAAGGCAAAAGCGGTCTTTGATGAACTTCTTAGAGTGATGTATTTCTGTGGCGTGCCCCTTTAAACTGACCTGCCACTGTCAGGGAAGCCACTGACGCGAAAAAAAGTCTTTCCGATTTAAGAGTGACTGATCTTTGAAGACAGGTCTTTTGCACAATAGTAATACACTGTATTGGATGGGTGCGATGAAACATTGGATTGGTCAAGAACTTGACACAGAAAACATTTTATTATATCTCTTAACCTTGTGCATCACACAGATGCTAGCAAAGACAGGGATTTCTCATTTTAGATCATTACTCGTCTATTTTTTAGCAGACACATAATTGTAATACTCAGTTTCATGAGATGTAATTCAAAATATGCCGTCACGTCTCAAGAATGCTCAATGTGTCGCTGTAGCTGACTGGTCGGAACGATACACAATCTAATCATTAACGTACCCTGATCCTTCCTGCACACGTTAACTGTGCTTGCAATGAATTTCTGCCACGAAGAACGTATGGATTTTGTTTCTGTGTACACTTTTCAGGTCTAAAGCATCAAATGGGTTGGTAGAGTGAGCTATACTCCTCTGGGTTGTCGGGCGACTGAATATGCAGGAAAAAACAATGTTTGCTCTGCACTTTTTGCATTGAGATTTAGTGGTATCTCACATACTTTGCGAAAACTTGAACCCAAAAGTTGGTCTTAGTTGCATGTCGCTGTTACTTACGTAACGGCAGAGGCAAGCTAAGAATTGTCGGACGGCCACTCACTGTGGCTCAGTGCCTCAAAAGGGCTGGCTCCAGCCTTTCCATTTCTTTTTACGGATGTCTACACCGTGATGTTGGCCCATGCCTGAGTGGGTTCAATATTAACAACACTTTGGCTTCCCAGCACTGCCAACAACATTGTTAACTGAAGTCTGATTGCAGTTTAATATGATTCATGATTATCCTACTGAATTCTGAAATGTGAGGTCCCTGTCAACTGTAATTGATTTTATAGCCGCCACCAACTAATTGTCATACGTAGCATCTGCAGAGTAAGGTTAGAATGACGAGGCCTCTAATGAACAGACCCACACAAATATTCAAAATATGGCATTATGCAGAATGCAGCTGCTAGCCAGGGCATATATATTTTTTGTTGTTTTTTAATTAAATACAGACACTTTTTCGAAAAGTCACATGATCTTTTCACAGAAAAGAATATGAAAGGGAGAATGACAGCAGGTGTTTATTTTACCTTTAAATATCACTTTCTGACCCGTGAGCATGAGCTAAATAAAGGAGCCTTTAAGACCAGTCAATGTGGAAATAATGTTTTAAAGGATGGTCCAGCCTGTGTGACTCAAACACTAGGCTGGATTATCTTGCCAAATTCGCCTCTCCTCGGAAGAGCTTCACAAACCCTCAAATGTTTCTGGTCTGCATACTCCCAAAAGGTTTCAAACTAGAAGGTTCACAGAATGCTGTAGGTTCAGGTAAGGCACGTGGCAGTGTTCAAAGCAAAAGATAGCCAGGCCCAGTGATAGTTATAACCACACTGCACCAGGCCTTGCTGGAGAGTCATTGAATTTTGTTTTTCGTGAGATTAAACATGCCTGCCCTGGCTAATCACGTGAGATGACCAGGAAATTGCTTGCTTTTTAAACTGAGTTCAGAAAGAATGCTAATAATTCCTCATCCACTAAAAACGTGTTTTTCATGACATCTAATATGTTGTGTGGGTAAAGAGCCTGTTTTCTTTCGTTCATGACATCCAATAAATCACGATAGGCGGTAGAAACACTTGGAGAAACTATACATATCAGCTAAGGGGGAACATAAATGGGATTGCTGAGATCTATGAAGCTAAAACTTTACAGAGTTTGGGGACTCCGCTTGCCGTGTTTAGAAAGCAATGGTGGAGCGCAAACTATGGAATCACCACTGGGCGGGAGTGTATTATTCAGGCTGCACTGGTAGATACAGCGAGAAGTCTGAAGTGTATTTTCAGCCAACCAACATTTCACCAGATTACAACCTATTGCGACGATAAATAAAATAGTAAGCTAAGAGACATTTGAAGTTCGCCCTGATTGCAAACAGCCCGCGCCAGCATCATACAACAGGGAGGTGTGATCACCTGCAACACCTCAGATATGAAGGACACATTTCTACAAAAACATTTGAGAACATAATGATGTTTTGCCTAGTCACAATTAATCATATGTAAATTAAAATAATGAATACAAAAGAAACGATTAATATCTGTGATTAATTACAAAAATCAAGCGCTCTATTTCCCTGTTACTGAAAGAGAATATTTCACTGCAGCCGTTCACCTCCATGTCTTACAAAATAGCACAATTTCAATACAATGTATCTAAAAGGAAAACTACCATCAGACTGTAATATGATGCACTATAGATCCGTTTATCACCATCATAAATGAAGGATCTCTGTGGCTAGCACCGGTGGTGTCACACAGATGCTTCCAGTGTCAGCCGTGATAACCTCTGAACAGCCAAAAGAGAACTTCAGTGGCTTTAGAAAACGGAGAATGCGGACTCATTTCAACCTAGCTGGCCCCATTATCTCAAAATTAAAAAAAAGGTCATGTCTGTGCCTCCCTAAGTGCATACAAACCACAGTAATTAAAATCGTGTGGATATATATCTTCCTATAGGTGTAAAAATGCCCACATGGACCTGCTTGACCATTTTGTGTTATATATAATCTGAGAATGTGTAAGGGTCAACCTATTTAAGTCACAATGATATAGATGTCCATATACATGGCTTTGAACAGTTACTTTCAAATTACACACGTGCTAGCACTGCAGTCCACAGCAGAAGCGCTCTTATTAAAAGAAGATTTAGCCATTAACCGATTCCTAAAACTCCATACGTATCCTGAGCGCCACTGTACGGTTGAACAGCCAGCAAGTCACAAGTGCCCAGAACGCCTTACCTTCAAATGAAGCTTTGAACCCTTGGGCACTGTTGGTGTTGTCAGTATGGAAGAGAAGCCACATCTGGTGATTGCTGCTCACAATCAGGTCAGGGACACTGGTACCTGTCAAACTGTCGGAAGATATTTAAAGCATACATTTGTTAAATTTGAACAAAGTCTATAGGATTAAGACAAGTTCCCGCCCACCCAGACCTACATATCATTGGAGCTACAGCATATAATAAAGGCATGGCAAAAAGTATATTTCAATGTCATGAGCCTTCATAGATGTTCTACAACATTAAATGATCTCAATAAATCTTATACGATTACCGACGTAAAGAGGCTTAAGACACAGCTCTAGCAAAATATTTTAAAACAGTTACTGGTGGTGCCATCACATTAGGGTTCTATACATCAGGTCCTCCTATTGAAGCCTTTGTGGCTTTCTGAAGTTATCAGAGTTTGTTTTATGCCCACCTTCATCACTAAAGCAAGTATAACCTCTCTGCCCAGCCAATCCCCATACAAAAACAGACATTTGATGAATAGGAACTGCGAAAAAATGTGTTACTGGGAACGTTTTTATTGCTCCTGATTAATATTGTTGTTCATAACTGTGGGCAATCTCAAACTGTGCTGTATATGCCATTCTCTGCACACAACATGTGATTTTGTTATAAAATCATAGGTTATGGGAAAAAACAAACAAGTGTAACCACTATATGGCCATGTGGTAGTGAGGGTACACATTGTAAATTTAATCTTTGTGTAAATAGAGGATTAAGAGCATTTCCTTTAAGAAAATAAGTGGCAATCGTGAACCATGTACAGTCATAATGCATTTGCAGTTAAGCGAAAACAAGCAATAATATTGTGGTACCCCTATTTTATTACAAACACAAATAGTTCATACCATCTTCACGGCGGATATGGCACTGTCTCTTAAAGTGCACACTCAGCAATGAAAATTACTCCATTTCCACTGTTTGTTGGCCAGTGTAAGGTTACATTTATCAGTAATTGACTATTTGAATCTTGCATACATTCACTGTAAATTCACCTCGGTCAATTTATACCATGACGCGCTAATTAGCATAGGTGAAGAAACGCATGACCATGGTGGCTTTTGCTTTCCTATGTTAATGCTACAGAATAGATCATGTTAGTAATTAGGGTTGGTAAACTGTGTTCAACAATGAACTACTACAGTCTTTCCTTCACAAACATTGATAGACTTCTTTTTCCCATGGGAACCCTATCTGTACTATCCCATGAACAACTGTGGCTGGATGCGCTGCTGTCCTGTACCACCATGATGGATATACCCCATCGAACGAGCCTTGCAATGTTTACATACGGTTCCATGATGAGCCTCGTGGATATTCCCACTCCCGAAAGTCTGATAGCACAAAGTCAGCATCACCTCAGGATATTCCGGAGTCTAGAACACCACAGAAATAGAAATACGATCCAAAAGATCCCTTGAGGAATACCACGCCGAGTACTCTGACGCTTCCGTATTTTAGGCCCATTCCCACCTGTGCATTTCGTCAGCTTTTAACTGGGTGTGGAAATGACAGAGACTGAGCTATTCCTGCATCTTTTATCATTGCTGATTCAGCTAAAAACCTTGCTTCTGGATGAATCTGGAAGAACCACACAGACCCCATAATGGTAAATGTAAAGGTATGTCGGAACAAATTCACAAGACCCAGCATGAGTTAATATCTAGAGTGAAAGCATGTACTAATTGGGAAACATTGTATAGTCTGAGAGATTGCACAGGGCATTGAATGTGAATATACTATCTTCCCCTGAGGTCTGAACCTGCCTGCACTGGGAAGCATACTGCGAAACTTTAGTACGAATGTTCTTAACATTCCATACCCAAAAAGGGGTTCCACTTATTGAGAAGAACCACTTTTAAAAAGGATTCCACTCTGTAGGTTATCATCTCTGAGAATGACAGTTTAACAACACTATACAGTATTGGGCTATCTGTTCAATAGTTTCCTCTTGTTCCACATTAACACAGTCTGACATGCAGGATTATTTCAAAGATCATGGAGAAGAATCACAAAACATTTACCTAAAGTAATCTAACAACCATGTGCTTAAGATGGAAGGCGCATTAACATTGCAGATATCTGTGCGCGGGCCTTCGCTGCATATAAGGATAATAAGAAACCCACAACGCAGCGATTTGTAGCTGGGCCAAGTGAAGACAGAAATGCCACGCAGAACCAGGAAGGAATGTGACACCAACTCCACACCCCAGAAATTGTAAAAAGCCTACAAATCAGAAAAAAGGCACGCTAGAGCAACATCAACAGAGCTAAAGCCTCTCATCCTACAACAAATATTGATTCATAAAGATGCAATCATCTCTTTGACCCCACACTCAAAAGAAAAGGGGCAATAATGTATTCATTTAATTGCCACTACAAGTCACAAGATCAAAACTGACTTAGCTTCCTCCATGCCAAGCACCTTTCTCCACTTGGCAAACTATACATTCAGAACAAATTAGCAGCCTTTACTTAAGTTCAGCTGCACGTCTCACAAAAAACACTCAGCTTAAAGCCTTTAAATCTACAACCACTTTAACATCAACCTAACATAGACCGTGGGCACATGCTGGCTAGAGATTGTCCACTTCTCTGCGGAAGAAGGAAAATACCTAAAGAGCCTTAGGATCAATAATGTGAAAAGCCTCTTGAAGTAACTTAAAGGGGATTCTGTGGCCATCAGTAGCACCCATCCCATCAGAGGCCTCTCTTTTTTATGATAAACAAGTGACCGCGCACATCTATGAAAACAATCAGCTTTAAGAGTCTCATTCAGAGTTTAGGGTAGGGTACGTCAATAGAACTGCTAAGCTACAAATATGTATATGATACACTATGCATTTTGATTAAAGGCAAAGCTGGCCTTCATTCTCGACTCAATCTTAGTGGCATTCAGCAATGACGAACTTGTGACTCTCATGAACAACCCAGACACAGACGTGTGCATTACTGGTAAAGTCCACAAATGGTTCACTTAATTTCTACAGTAGTGCTCCTAGCTATTAAAAATTGAAGACTCAACTTCACGAGCTGTCCCATCTGACACTCTGCCCAAGGCCCGAGTAGGTGTCTATATGACAGCATTGAGCCTCACGCATGGGCTATAGTTGATTGGTGAAAGGGAAGACTACTGCTTGACTCTCCATATATTGATACGGTGCCCTCGCAGCATTGATTTATCATGAAGAGCTTGGCTCTAACTGAATAACAGGAATCACAGCTGCGGTTTATTTCATGAACAGGCCTCACCATATTTTATTGGATACAAATTAGACATGTACTCTAAGTAAAATTATATTTGCTCTTCTTGTGCATATATGTCTATAATGGAATATCTATAGCCTCTGCTCAGTCATAATGGGAATACATCCATATCAATGTATATAACCACGATAGGCTCCTAAAATACAATGTACAGATCGTATAGTCTAGTTTAGTTCAGTATACCTTTATTCGATTTTACATATGAAATCATAAATGAGCACAATACAATTCATCACATAAAAATATAACACAGTAAAAATGAGTAAATACAGCATGCTACTTCCGTTCAATCCGCAGACAATCTCACCAAACATTTGGAGGGTCACTGAAGCAAGTTCCTTGGGGCAAATATATAATAAATAGTACACATTCGCGGATTAAAGTCTCTGAGTTGTGTGAAGAGTTTTAGATACCTTGGTGTTAATTTTGATTCAGCAGGTTCTAATCCGATAAATGTAAATGCCTCTCATATGAAACTAAGCAGGGCGGCAGAAGCTCTATTTAATCTCTCCCAAAACGTAAGCAAGGGCCTTATTTTACCCTGTATTGAGATTTATAACCTATAACTTTGAACACTGGGTATGAGCAACATTGCTGTTTACAATGTCCTCTGTAGAGTCTCTAATAAGTAAGGGTGGCTGCACCAAAGAGGGTGCGAGTTGGGTTTCAATAGCTCCTAAATGGTCTAACAGTGATGAAAATTCAGCTGGCAGGAGCGCCTTGATTTTTATAATACAGTCTTCCATAAAGCGATTGGCGCAGCAGGTATTATGAATGGGTGGAGCCCCAACTGCCTCCAAAGCCTGGGGTATGGACACAAACCGACATTGCAGAATTACCTGTCTGTGTGGGTGTGTCAATCACATCATGCTGCAGCCCCCGCTTAGGCCTTTTCCCCTTGGCAGACACCTTATGGCCAGCAATGACAAAAGTAATAGCCCTTTCCACCTGGGGAATGTCCGGATCTGAACTGATAGCAGCGGAACTTAGCAAAGTACCCAAGGGTGTATTGTCCACTGGCATCGGCTTAATGCATGAATTCAGGGATAGCCTCTTTTCAGTAGGGCTATTTCTGTACTAATGACCCCCACTGCCCTCTCCAGCATCCGATCAATAGATGTGCACTTCAAAGGAGGAGTGGGAGCTGACAATGCACCAGAAGCCTTCCTTTTGCCCATTGCCGATTGTGATACAAAAATCAGCCAGCAGGGATGTGAGCACAATTTAACACACCCCACTTCTAATTAAAGCAAATCTGGATGGGGACCAAGCCACAGAAAGAAAGTATCTGCAAAACAGGAAGTCAAAGAGAGTGGGCAGAGCCTCTTACGGGCTCGGATGGTTGCACGCAAGCCCGCTCTTGGCCTGACCTTTGCCGGGGCACATCCCACTCCGTGGGGTGAAAGCGGGCCTTATCAAGAACTCGACTTGTGCTTCATCTGCTCCCCCACCTCCTCAGCTGCAGTGCCCTCTGGGCCTTGTGGTCTGCCCCTGGCATCACCAAAGAAACGTCCCACCCCACGGGGAGAAAGCAGGACTTGTCAAGTGCCTGACTGGCACGTATCTGCTGCAGTGCCTTCTGGGGCTTATGATTTGACCCCAGCGTCACCAAAGAAACATCCCCTTTCACAGAATCTATCCGTATAATAATCCATATAGTCTACTTTTATACAATGTACAGCGATGATAAGCACATCATGCAGTGTACAGCAATGACATACTTTTATGCCTCGAAGTACTGCCTTGATGATTTCATCACTAAATGTCAGCCTTAATAGGTAACACATCCAAAGTACAGCCATGATGAGCTCTGCTCGTCCAGCGTTAGGCCATGATCGTAGTGTCTTATTCAATGTGTAGCCATGAGGATCTATTCCCATCCAAAGCTAATCAATGGTTGGCTGTTCTCGTTCAACATCAAGACGTGATGGACACTTCTAACACAAAAAATGATGTGACCATCTCTTGTCAAGCAATTTACCCCCATGATAGACACTTCGCCATCACAAGGTGCTACTTGCTTCCTGCCATCGTGGATATTACCCACGTGAACAACCATTCTGGGCACAAAGATAACTTGCACTGCATCTGCTCTTCTTCAAACAAGGAATGATGAAATACCCCTTCCCCTCTGGCTGAGGAGATTAGGCAGAAAGTAAAGTAATACAAATTGCCTCTGGCGTTCAGGGCCTGCTGACGTAAGGTGTGTGAATCAAGAATGCACATTTTAATTCACTGCTCTTTTTAATTATGAGGCAATGGAGCACCTGGAAATCAGGTATTATATGGTATCAAGCAAATCAATACCTACTCTGATACACTTTGCAGTCTCTGAGGTATGTAGGTCATATATTTCTGGCTTAGATACTGTTTAAAAATCAGAACTTGATAATATGATTGCAAGTGCTACCTGCACATGATCCAGAAAACTTGTGCATCTACATATCTTCCTAATAGAATCTATTGTCACCAATGATGATGTTGCCATCTGATATACATCAATATTGTGCTCTCTGACTCAGTTTTACAGTCATAGGGGCATTCGATAATCCTTTCTAAATGATAGTGGGCTAATTAGACCCATTGAATATGAAGACTGGATCATCTCATCCACGGTAACATGTTAACATTGTGTTTGCTTTGCTGTACAGCCGTGATGAACTCTTCTCAAACAATACACCGTTAGTAGGAACTCTGCAAGCAATGTACAACCATGGCATGCTAATCCGTTCATCTTGCACAGCTAAAACTGTCTCTAATCGCCCAATGCAGAAACGGGCGGACCCTTCACTACAATGGTTTCTTTCTATTAAAATGTAAAGGTGACACAGTGTATAGCATTCAAGGAAGAGACAATTGGGGGGTAAAGACATCCTGGGAACTAGCCTTCCAAGGTGCAACAAGAATGGCCCTTTCTCCCAAAGTACAACCATAAACGTTTTATCTCATCCAGCGTACAGTCACCATGGTCTCTTGTCATGTGATTTGATTGTGATGGGCTCCTGTCTTGCAATATGCAGACACAGTGGCCTATTGACATCCATGTACAACCACAAAGAGCTTCCTCATCTGTTGTACATCCATGATGGGGTTGTAACCTAATGTAATAGACAATGGGTTGTCGATCCACTGCATAGCAATAATAGGAATTTTTGATCCTATGTTTCATCTAATGCACACCAACTATAGGCTGTCCATCTAATGTAAAACTACAATGGGTCATTTCCCTCCATTGTAAATTCATTATAATTTAGTCATCCAAAGTAGAGGCCTAGTGGGCTCTTTATCCAATATGCATCCATCATGGCCATTTCTCATAGATTGTTCAGCCACAACATGCTCTCGTTTCATGGAAAGATAGTACCGCATATTCCAATCCAGCTCAACCTCTATGAATCCCATGTGCAATGCTCGGGGCACTGAACTATAGATCTCCAATATTCAAGGATATCATACCGAGCCGGATCTCAAAAAAAGATAATACACGATGCCACGTGTAATGGTCTTTCAGATATAGTGACATATCATCAAATTACCATATTACCCTTATGTGGCAGCACCTTATATCTGCTTCCACTGTAAACACTTTTTTCTCCCAATCTTCTAACTATCCATGGAAATGAAAACCTTAAAAAATTGATGGCAGCATATGAAACACAAAGCTAGGGGAAAGACCTACTAATTTAGACAGACATAAAGGGTGACAAGGCAAAAGAGAAGAAATGAAGTGAGCGCACAAGGTATAAGATGAAAGGTTGCACATAAGAGACAAATGCAGGCTTTGCTGCGCCATGAGCTATCAATATTGAAAGGACAGCACCCCTACTGCGTTCTGGACACCAGGCAGGCAGTTACAAATGCTGCCTATGCCTCACTGCTGTGCCATATGCACTGACCCTCCTTACTCAGCGGCGATTTCTGTGTGTGCGTGACACCCGCAAGAATGAAGCGATCTATCCCCCGGGAGCCTTGGACGTGACACCCTACATTAGGACCTTGGTAAACACGTTAACCGTATCGCAGGACTTGCCAAGCAGAGGTTGGCGGTTCCATGGGAAGAAATTTCTTTCAGTGACACATGTGATTTATGATGTAATTTCTTTAACTTTATTCACATCCTTTGCCAGGCGCTTTGCACTTCCACATCAGGGTATGACCATGAGAATAAATCAAATCAAATACTCCTCATTCTACTACGAGTCCTGTCAAGAGCCAGATCCAACTCTAAAATGGTAGGTTGCTGGAAAGTTCCCCGCACTGTGCATTTGGAAAACCACAGATCTATTCATAGATCAGAATCGTTCGGCTCTTTTGTAGAACGAGAGTACATAAACTGCTGTGCAACATTTGATCTCCTCTCTTGCAGCTTGGTTAAGCTGGCTAGTATCAGAACTGCGGGTAGGGTTGATTTTCAATAGTGGACTTCCCTTAGAAAAGTGGTCCATCTGCTCAACATCCCTCTCCGACTTCTCCACAGCACCCACGTCTAAGAGGCCGTGGCCGCAGATGGGTTCCGATATAGGCGGTGACCGGCAGCTCGGTGCCTCTAGTTATATTATATAAAATTCCATAGCACAGAACACCTGGGTTCTCGGTCACTCAACATGCAAGCAGTTTTGACCTATTCATTCAATTGTTCCAGAGCAGATCATACGCCTTAAATAAGTGACAGTTTGCTTCTGCAGAAGAGAGTTGTTTGCAGTTATGTTGGGACCTGATGTGTAGGATTCCAGCTCTCAGCCCAACTGGAAGCATAAGCCAGTTGAAGGAACTTATGCTGCAAAGACATTGCCACACAATATATATCTTGCTTCTAAGATATGTTTAACACCTGTGCTTTTCCATGGACAAAAGGGTTATTTCCTTTTCTGCTCAAGCATGGCAATGTGCCTCAGGCAACCTCCCGCTTTAGGGTCAGCTTTCTAAATGTGGCAGATGATGTGGCTGTCTAGCTGCTGTACTCTGGAACAATGTCAATGGGTTCTATTACGACTCTGGTACACAGAATGTTGACATATCAACCCACCTCTCGCCATGGCACTTGTAACATGTAGCGTTCTACCAAGTACTGTTAAGTACATGGAACAGTTTGTTGTAGAGAAGATTTGCTCCACACTGGATCATGATATGCTGTGCTCCATGCCCAATGTCTGGTTAAATACTCAGTTCCATGTGTTATTGTACAGTTTCATCGATACAGTTACCATCCGCGACAACAGCACGGCAGAGAAGCGGTAGTTCACTGACAATGTATTAACAGGCAAACAGCAGGAGCTCCTGTGTTGCCATAGTGAGGCTCAGCCTGTCATCATCCACACAAGCCTCAATTAAAGTAAGCTTATGATTGATGATGTTACTACCTCGAAAGGCATCCCGAGAGATATTTGAGTACAGCTGTGTGTTAACGCACCTCCAACTGCTACCTGCTCTGTGGTGATCAGTCAATTAACCAGAAAGTATAACGGAGAACATTGAAGATACATTCAATGCTCCTATGGTTACGGGGTCAAATATCTTAAGATAAATGCAGTTTCTACATAGAGATTTGCTGAGTGGGTGAAATTCTGCTACATAACAGGTAGGTTGTGGATGAGTATCCTACCTGTTATTATGTTTGGGAAATGGAACATAATAATGGTACAGCTTTTCTTACTAAGGATAGTAAACAATAAAAAAAAACACTGGAAGTGTGACATCAGAAAAGAGAACGGTGTAAGAGGCAGGTCTTGTTTCTTGAGGGATAAAAAGATAAATACAATTGCACTAGAAATGGATTTTAAAGCATTTTTAGGCCGGCATGCTTCTCTACCCACACTTATGTTCAGCAGTACTTAAGAGAAGTGGTGTGCAACACACATAATATATATTTTATATTATAGCTCTAAGCTAACACTCTCTTTCACGATTCTGGGGATCCACACCTTTCCCCCTATATTATTGGTGTCATGTGCTCTAAGTACAGTAATTGTATCCCACAGTTGTGTTGTGTCAGGTCACCATTCTTATACTTACACATATAGTACTGTCTTCTGGTCTGAGACCTGGCCTCCTTCGCCAATGGTGAGCGTGTCATACCCCCTCTCCAATTCAAATTCTTCAAAGGTGAGTTTGATGACCTACGGCAAAAGAACAGATGTGAGTGTGGACATCAACCACCATAACGAAGGACTGGAGAACTCACCAATTATATTGTCCTGTGAAAGTTAATTTGTCACCCATGAATGCCGTCATTTAGTTAGTAGCAGATGTTTTGAAAAAATGAATGCTCTAAAATTAAAAAGTGACTAAAGTGACTGAGACAATTAGAAGAAAGGAATGGATTCAGAAAAAATGTTTCCGTAAAATTCTGATGCCACATACACAGTTATAGCGTGGTCACCAGTGGAAATTAGTAGAAATCTTAGTTCATAAATGTGCCTGTAGGAACAGTTAAAATAGACTTTAACCCAATATAAAATTAAATGAATTAAATTGAATACAAGCGACTTTTAAAGGTTGCGACCGGCCGAAACAATGAAAGTGTGCCCTATTATGATGAATGTGCTGCCCCCCAGTGCATTCAGGTGAAAAACAGAACTGCTGCTTTACAGCGTTCCGTCTTTTCACAGTTCAGGTGGCAACCCACCAGCACTTTTAAAGGGGATTAGGGATCCCATCCCATTGCAGGCAGGTGCAGTCAGTGACTGCACCCACCTGCAAGGGGATGTCTGGAGGGTCCATGAGACCCTCTTTCCTCCAGCCAGAGGGCTGCCATCAGGGGGCGCACTGACAGAGCGCCCCCTTTTAGGTGGCGCACTGTGAGCGTACCTCCTGAGGACTTCTTTGCCTCTGCGCCCATGTCTGTAATACATCGCGGGCACAGAGTCACAGGGATTCCCTAATTTGCAAGTGGTGTGCCCCAAGTAAATTAGGGAATGCCCCCTGCAGACAGGGCTGGCACTTTTATAGAAGGGGCTGCACAAGTGTCTGCGGCCCCTTTGTAATACCAAAGTGCCCCAGGGGCCTGCAAAGTGGGCGCAAATGCCAATTACGCCCCCAAGGCACTTTCTGTAATATGGCCCTAGATGGCAAATGCCCTGTCTTTCACAATTTAACATCAGTAGCCAAAAATACACTTGGCATAAAAAGCATACTTGAAAAAATATAAATCTCAACAAAAAAAGATGGCTGACCAATTGCCCTCTCACCTCTAACCAGCAACATAGAGACTGAAAAATACCGCGAAATGCCCTCACACACCAAAAACAGTGTTGCATCTACAAATTTAGCAGCACAAATATGCTGCAAAAGATGATTTTTTTAGGTATTTTTATTATTTATTAAACATATTTGTATTGTATAACATACTTCGCCACAAGGACAACGAAGAGCTTCACAAGTAACAAGGAAACAGTTAATACAACAACAGCATAGAAGGTTGAGAGTATGACAAGAAACGACTAATCGCTCTCATAGTTTTCTCAAGGACTTTCTGACCCAGCCCTTCTTCCAGCTGCATAAGCAGCACCATCAATCTTTTAAAAAAAATAGATATGGTTTAGAAGCAATCTACACTTCCTAAACTAAATACCGTCTTATAATTCTGTCATTTTTTTATTTTCTTTTTTGTTTGCAAATAATCCTGAAAGCATTACCCCTTCATCGTGATGAAGGAGCAGACACAATGACAGCTACACATTCATGACCACCTTTTTACTGTGGCAACATCAGGATGCCCACTTCACCCCAAGGTAGTACATGTGCAGTACAATGTGGAAGGCTGTTCTTGTCCAGGCACAGTGTACCTTGCACTGCATGAATGCAAAGAGCCTGGCAGAGGGTAGCTGTCTCTAAAACATCGAGGTTGGCCAGTCTCTTGCCAAATGATGGTACTAGCTGATATCTTAGAACTTCGGTCACTCTGTCAATGAGTAATGTAACTATGTCTCACATGATCTGGCCTGCCTAAGTTATCTCTCGGTGACTACCCTCTTCAAATTCAAAGTCTTTGCTATAGCTCTCAACGCAGACCTCACTTTCTTGCTTAAAAGCTTTCCATTGAACAGAGGATATGTTTCTGTGACAATAGTGACTTTATGTTCTCTGTAATATTGATAACTTCTCTTTAATAAAGAAACGTCAAAGACGTATTTTCTCCTATCGGAACACAGATGAGATGCCAGATTACACCTGATATAGAGTATACTCTCAATACAATTTATTGATCTCACTTGTAAAGCGCACTATCACCTAGCAGGCATCCTGGCGCTGACAATCACGAGTGCACAATTTATGGGTAAACCCAGAGGAGCTGACAACAAACTAGATATTGGGAAATAGCCAGGTTTTTAATCTCTTCCTAAAAGGGAAAAGGGCCCTGACTTGTCTCAATTCCAGCGGAAGCTCATTCCATAGTCTGGCAGCTGATTCACCAAAGGCTCTGCCGCCTGATTTTACTTTCTTGACTCTTCGTATTTTCACCAGTCTAGCTGAGGAGGAACGCAAGCATCTCCCTGGAATGTACCATTCAAACTTTCTCTGCATGGAGACGGGCCCGATCCCATGCAGGGCCTTGAACATTAAGCAGAGAGATTTAAACTGGATTCTTTGTCTAATTGGGAGCCAATGCAGCTCCGCCATAGCCAGTGAGGATAAGGAATCTCTAGGCCAGCCTAATGCTAACTTGGCTGCTGTTGACTGAATCCGCTGAAGTCTATCTAAAAGATATTTCGGGACCCAAGTAGCAACGCATTGCAATAATCTAATCTGCTTAGTATAGTACTTTGTACTACTAACGCTCGTGCCTGGGAAGGCATTAAGGGGAAGATCTTTCGCAGAGTTCCAATAATGGCGAAGCAACTGCCCACTGTTTGGTTAACCTGAGCCTCCAATGTTAATTTGTTATTAAACATAACGCCCAGGTTCCGAACCTTCTCCACCGGTCGCAATGCAGGAGGTGAATTTAAAGGCCAGAAGTTTACAGGCAGCACAAAAGGAACCTTCCCGACTGAATAATAAAGGACCTCGGTCTTTCCAGCATTAAATTGCAAAGAGTTTCCCCATAACCAGTGAGCCATGGCCCGCAAGCAGCCATGATACACTTCCAAAGAAGTCGACTGATCTCCCTCTAAGGAGAGAATCAGTTGTGTGTCATCGGCATAATTTTCTATATTAATATTATGCGCCCTAATGACAGCGATCAGGGGTAGCATGTAAATATTAAAGCGAATAGGGCTAATTGCGGAACCCTGGGGCACACCATGTGTGATGTTGGTAAAGGCAGATTGGTAAGGAGGAAGGGCCACTGCTTGACTCCTATCTGAAAGAAAGGATTGAAACCAACTCAACGCGAGGCCAGTCACCCCTACCTCCCTCAGCCTCCTCAGCAAGATGACATGGTTGACCGTATCGAATGCGGCAGACAGGTCGAGCAGAATAAGAACTGCTGCCTGCCCTCTGTCTGCCCGCATCCGAAGCTCGTCCATCACAGTCACCAAAGACGTCTCACTGCCATGCGCAGGCCGGAAGCCAAATTGTACATCCTCTAGGATTTTGTTCATTTCGAGGTGTTTTGAGAGGTAGCTTCCATCCACTCTTTCTACAATTTTGGCCGGAAAAGGCAAGAGGGAGATAGGCCTATAGATGTTGGGAATGGCAGGGTCCAGAGTGGACTTCTTTAACAGAGGAGTCACCAGTGCCTGTTTCCACTGGGACGGGACCACACCACTAAGGAGAGACTGATTACAGATCAGCCGGAGTGTAGGAAACAGCTCTGATTTAAACTCCTTCCAGAATTTCTGTGGCAGGGGGTCCAAAGGTGAGCCCAAGGAAATCCCTAGGGCCACCTTACCAAAGTCTTCTACTGAAAGTATCGCAAACTCAATGAATCATGTCTTCCTCGTCACCTTGGAAACTTAGGTAGTATGTATGAACTTAAGGTACACCTTAATGCCACATTGATCCAACGTCGTTACCCTTGTATGGGGGTCTCGTCATTCCCATCCGATAATCACCAAGAAGACCCCTGGGTCAACTTCTAGTGTAATTAAGCAAACAAAATTATGTTTTAATCCCCTAACGTTTACAGCAGGGGAGTGGGGTGGGGGCATGGGACAAGGCACACTGTGGTGTAAAGAGGATTCCCAATCATTAACTAGACTTTAACTTCTTGTCACTTTTCCTCGTGACTTGCCATACACATAATGAAACACCCAAGCTGCTTATTGCCTTGGAGTTATTGAGGGTGAATATGCAGTAAAATTGTAATGCTATCGCGCTGATCTTTTGACTATGACAGCATGTCCTGCTTAAGGGCGTATTCGGCTGCAATACAAGACACTTTTGATGCTGCTAAGGTGTAGGCAACTCAAGTAGTCAATGTGTCATAGATATGAATCGTGGCACCCTTGTGGCTGACTGACGTACATCCAGCGCTGATACTTTTCCAACTTGTACGTTTCCATTGTAGCCCCCACAAGAGTATGAGTTTCAATTTATTGCGACAGTGGATAAGGGCAGGGAAATAATAATCTTCCAGTTTTATGCTTCTGTAATAAAGCAGAAAATGTCACAGGGTAGACTCTGTTAGCTTCGATCCTCAGCAAGCTGCCACAAAGTTCCTGTACTGATGCTTGCATTTACAGAAATGAGCTGTTTGGTCGATGTACATCAACATTCTTGTCCGACATTGAGAAATCTTAAATCCTCTGCTACATCTAGAGAGACTGGATATTATGTTGCAAGGAAAACCACATCTTGGTGTTGAAAGAATATACAAGCATCTTAAGAAAATGTGTACAAGTGTTTAGGGTCAGAACCTGCAGTTCAACCTGCAAGGATACAAACCAATAACTTAACACCCCTAACTAATCAATGCATCTAACTAGGGCATACTGCCAACACAACACTTTATACATAATCAGGTCAATGGGGACAACTTGAAGAGGTTTAAATGGAATTTTTTTTGAAATCCTTAATATCCGGGTAAGTTCCTATAATGTCTATTGATGTTCTGTGAGGCACTTTGCTTGACTCTATAGCCCATACTCAACTTCTGTATTAACCAACTACTTAATCTCCTATGTTTTATTATCACCTGTAGTATGAAGGGAATGGGTGCAAAAACATAACAAAGGACAAATGTCCCCCTGATTGTTAAGACACCCCTCATTAAGTTACTGAATATCAAGCAAATGCTAATTCTTGTACATGATCCAGTTTCACCAGGTGCAGATCTTTATCCGGTGAAACCGCTGGTAGGGGATTTAAGCAAGGGTGCAGATCAACCTCAGCAGGCCAGGCCCTCTTCAGCACTGGGGGAGGGGAAGCAGTTAACACTCGTCTCTGTCTTGTTTTGCCCTATTGTGCTCTTCCTCCACTCCTTGGCCCTGTACCTGGGCCAAACCCTCATAAAGTAGGTGGTAAATGTCGGCGGAATGGGCATGCAGCCTGGAAACATGGACTGTCATGCGGGAAAGGGTCAAATATTCCTTGGTTCAGATGATATTCCCTATTCCTCGTGGGATAACTTATGATGTCCTTGTTTGGTGCAGGAATGCTGTCCAGAATCAGAGATTCCATTCACCCAGTATCCCTACACCAAATAAAGGACCACTTCTAATGAGGCCTCGAGTGCCACTCACTGTCAAAGATATAATTAGTGCATGTATAAGCCAGTCATCCAGTTAAGACTGAACTTACATTGCTTCGATATGAAACTCAGTTTCCATTATTTTTGTGAAAACATGTGGAAACGCTCTGAGGGTGCACTATGCACCCCACAGTCTGAAACCAATAAGTCTGCATCGCAAACTGGAGATGTTCAAGTTAAGGGGTTATATTTTGATACTGTAATAATCATACTTGAGCGCTAAAGATTTTAGGGAGACATCTGGTTTAACAGTCAGTGGCCCTGATGTACAGGGAAAGAATGTCTCTGTATGTCAGGGCTATTGATTTTTTTAACTTCAAAAATGAATGCTGAGCGGGTAATAAAACATGGTGCCAGCTTGGGGTTCCCTCTGCCTTATCTGTATCCACTGCACCAGCAAATGAACTTAAAACAATGATACCTGCCAGCTTGGCAGAGATCTCCAATTTTATGAGTAGTCCTTTGCCACACAAGAGATTGAGGGTTTTCGTCAACCTCAAGGGCTGCCCATAAAGGGTCTTAGCGGCCTATGTGTCCTGAAAACTGAAGTGAAGTAGAAGAAAGAAGGAAAAATGTGAGCCTCATCAGAAGAGATAGAAAAGAAGAAAGAGGGAACAAGAACTATTACGTGATCAAATCACATTGAGAAATTCCATGAAGGCCTTCGCTGACAGATGGGACAAGACACAGGTCTCTTACAATTCAGTCAATGATCTCATCAATGCGATCCTATGGGGTTTGTTAACTATGGCTTTTTACGTCTTTCCTAATATGCTGAACAAGATGGAGTCCACCGAGGTCAAATGATTTTTCCTTTGATTGGGATTCAACTTAGGCATTAAATGCTGCTGCTTTTGTCCTCATTTTTTGTCCTTTCATTCATTTAGACAGAAGCTACCACTGTTGACTGGAACTCGTGAATGAGTGTTCCCCATGTCGGTTCTCATTAGATTCATGCTATCTCCTCTTGCAGGGGGATGGACCTGAGGATTAGACAGGGGAGCAAAAATGGTAGAAAATATCAATGCAACATTGGCAGATATGTTTTCTTGGTTTTGCTTAGTCCAGTGCCCCTGCATAGCAAGAACAAAACAAATGTTAGGGTCGAATCCAGTAGTAATTGTGACACTTTCACTGATATCACTATTTTTATAGCCTCGAACCACTCACTCAACCTTCACTGTGCCACCCACAAACCTTTCATGTCTGTACAAGCAGCTCCACAATGCAGAAAATCTTAACACCGGTCACGGTAGGACCTACATTGCAGGACAAATTAAATTTCCAAAGTTTGCATGGCCAGCAAGGACATTTCTTCATCACACAGGTAACATCAAGCCTCCTGCTTCTGCATGGAACAGCAAGACTGTCATAGGGCAGAAACAATAGGTGGAAGTAGTAATTATAGGCTAGGATCGGGAGTCTAAGCATAGAGAGTGCAGTTATGGTAAAACCAAAAGCAAAGAAGCTGAAGCAGTGCACAAGAGGGTCTTAAAGAGGTTTAGACATAGCTAGAGCAACAAGGATATTATCAGTAGTTGTGGTGTCGATGAAGGGACATCTAGTCAGTAAAGTTTAATACAATGAAGAACATTCACTACAAATATTTTTCCAGAAGCGTTCAAGTGCAGGTGAAGGGTCTTCCTTATCTTCCTCTGATAACCATGTGCAGTTGTATCATGCTGAGCAGTGACCACCAGAGGGATCGGAGAGCTCTGCTTGCACTTGTTAATGCACATATCACATCCAAGCAGATGTTTTAAGTATTTGGTATTTCTGACAAGCGAAATCACAGTCCAGTTCAAACTTGCTGAACAAGCAACTAGTCATTAATTAATACCACCCGGCAGGAGCCAAGAAGGTACTAATGGGACAGCATTGATTGCTATGGCAAGAGACGGACAGAGGGCAAACTATAAAATGTAGGTGAAAAAACACAACATGAGCATGGATAATAGCAATGTCAGCTTTTCAAAGACTTCCATGGAACGATTACATCATTCCAAAAGGTGACATCTAGGAATTGAGAGTTTCTAAGATTTCCAAATACCACTCTTGCCTGGTCTTCCTCCCTTGCCAAAGGCGCCTCTTGACTTCCTTCCATGGTTTCTTAATATTGGCAAAATACAAGGTGTTTTTTTTTCTATCGCTGTCTATTCCAATATCAGGGTGTGCAGGAGATATCAAAAATAGGGATGGGAGATTGTTTATTCTCAAGATTGAACTACGTTTATTTTTGTTTTTACATTCTTGCACATTTTGGAGACAAATACTTATTTCCAACAGGATCAATAAACTGTTATGAAATTTTACATAACTTCACAAGTGCAAAACTAACACAGAGAGGCTCTTCATATGCAAGGTAAGCTTTCAGAATAGCCAGCATTCACCCCCTTGTGCACGAAAATGATCATAAATACATGAGGAATTTCTCTGTTTTGAGAAATTCAGCAGAAAAACTTAAGTCAATTCTGCCAACACCACGTCTTCACAGACCCCCATCACTGGCTCTCTCAAAGAAAGAGACTTTATGATGGCAGGTTCAGTGGGTAGAAGTCACACGAATTTATAAACATGATGAAAACATGGCGGAACTTACAACATGCAATTTTCTTCCAGTCTCACCAGGATCTACACTTTCATTTGCTTTCTACTTCCTAGAAGATCATGCACAACTGCCCTGGATCTGGGCTACGTGAGATGCCCAGATGCCATATTTACAAATCTCTGCAGACAATGTGAGGAGAGAGGTAACTTGCATCATCAGCCGTGGTGAGACCTTCAAGATACCAGTCAGTGTGCGCCCTATCATTGCACCGCTCACTTAATACACACAGTACTTTTGAAGGACACGCATTGTTAGCCAAACCAGTCATTCAAGTGAAACTGCATTTTCAACAAGCTGGCCCTAATTAACGTGCTAATTAGATTTTAGTTTTCTGTAAGCGTGTTGCTAAGTAACAAGATACTATAGAGGGTTCACACAGGAAAGTATGTTTTTTCTCTTATTTGCTTTGTTTGCAGATTTTTGTTTTGGGCGCAATGATCAGAATTTTTTTTAAAAATCTAAAAGATAGGGGATAATTGTGGTGAACGATTTGTACTGGATCTGTGTTGAAATATCAGAGGAATAACCTTTAAAATGTCTCAATTCCTTCATCTCTTGGTCTTACTTAAATGTTGCATTTTTCATATAGTCATACTTCGGTCCTTATCGGGGAATTTCATCTGAAATTTTTTTAGAGTGGAATTGTCTTTTCACTCCTTCTGCCCTTTGCATCCTCGCCTGCGCACTTCTTTTTATTGTAGATTTTGTGCGGTGGCAGGAGACGGTTCCCTTTCTAAAAAAGGCTGCCTACAATAGACACTGATCTCCATCATGGTACAGGCGCCTCTTCCTGTGTGATTTATCAGAGCAGTGGGGCTTTGAAAGATATTGTGACAGTCCACTGTCAACCCGCACCACACCATAGGGAATCAAGGCCTTCTGGAGGTTGGAGAAGTGAAAGTCTCCAGGCTAGGGCCCTCATCGTCCCAACACCTCTGATTTGCAATAGATTTACCTCAAGATTTACAGCAAACTTGCTGCTTAGGGTGCGCTTTAGAAACCAACCCACTCTTCCAGTGCTGCATTTGAAGCTGGTGGAAGTTCTTTGTCTATTGCTGCCTATTTGTTTATTACCTACTTTTTTGCAAGCCATTAGTGCGACTGTATCTATTCCGTTACCCTTCACCCACAGTCTTTGCATCTGTTTCATAACTCTCGACCTTCCATGATGTGCACTGCAGAAAAGCTACTACTTTCTCGCAGTCATATCTCCAATCCTACTTCCATGATCTTCTCTTCAGTGCTGTCCTCTCAGATCTCTCCCACTGCTGACCTCGGATGTCTCCTTCAGCACCCTTCCTTCTCTTTTGCTGTCCCACCTCGGCTTCTCTGTCAATGTCGCATTTGACTACTCTTCAGTCATCACTCCTATCAGTTTCACTGTTACCCTTGATTTTTCTAATATTATCACCCCTTCATTTCTCTAAGGAGACCCAGTATCTTTTTCAGTCATGATTTTTCCTGACACCCCCTAAGTAGCTTCCATTGTTCGACTCTGATTCTCTTTAATTGTCACTACTCAGTTTTCTGGATTTGCCCCGATTACTCTTTCAATATTGCCACCTGACTTATGTGTAACAGTGACCCTCCAGTTCCTCTTCTTTCTTGCCACCTAATTTTTCCTACTTTGCTCACCTTGATTTCCTTGTCATTATCTATCTCGATCTGTCTTACATTTTCACCTCCTGAGTTATCTATTTTTTTTTTTAACACAAACTTTATTGAGTCCTGCGGATGGTTCATACTCCTTCATGATTATAAGCAGACATTTTGTTTACATTTTTCTATGACAAGATGGTAATAGTCGCATACATATTCATCGTTTTCATTACTCAGCACTATTACCAACTGAATATTAGGTGAGGCAGCATTGCAAAGATATGAAGGTGGACACATTATAAGTACATAAACTGTAACAATGTGATTAATGTCAGACGTACCAGTACCCATTATCCCCCACCCAACTAGAACCCACCCCAAACAAAACTAAAACTAAACAATGAAAACTGTTGCCGCTATGGAGATAATACACCCTACCAGATGTTTTGTATTGGGTGGTTGTCAGGTCCGAAATCACAGGGGAAAGGGAAGGGGAGGCATGGAGAAGGAGGGGGGAGTGGGAGGAAGAAGGAGGGGGAGGGGGAGAAAGGGGAAAAAGGGGAACATTCGGGGAACAGGGAGAATCCGGGGGAAACAGAACATCCTTTAGAAATCCAGCCAACTCACAGGCAGTAATCAAGTGTCCCCACCGCATTCTATCCCTGTAGCCTGTGAGTCTTCCGACTCACCCCCTGTGTCTGCTTTAAAAAGTTCTATCAGGTGTGCCCAGTCTAAGTATATTGGACGTTTTCGGAGTCCCCTATATTCTTCACGCTGTAGTGATTCCCTCTCTGCAACCACCCACCTGATAACCTCTCTTCACTTGCCTTCACGGGGTGCCGCGCGGGATTTCCAGCGCTGTGTAATCAATCTTTTGGCAAGTATCAGGGCCAATCCTGCAAAACGGCGTAATAATTTCGCCATCATAGGGAGCGGGAACAGCCCTAGGAGACAGGCCTTCATTGTGTCCCAAGGTGTGCGTTCTGTCAGTACCATTAGACTCTGGGTAACTTCGGACCAGAACCACCCCAATACTGGGCAGGACCATAACATATGAATAGAATCAGCATCCCATGCCGGACATCTCGGGCAGACCGAAGATGCAGTAGGGAACATCTGTCGTCGTGGCAAGATATGCTTTGTGTGATATGAATAATTGTATCGTTTTTAATCGGCAATCACGGGAGACTCGCCGAGGGTGTTCTACCATTAGGGCCCATTCTCTATCCTCTAATTCACGTAGCAGTATTGTTTCCCATTTCTGCCTAAGATGTTGTAATGGGGTATGTAGATGCTCCCTCAATCCCGGATAGAGCCAGCGTACCAGGTGACGGCCATGCCCCATTATATGAAGGGATTTCAATAATTTTAAAGTGGGAGGTTCCTTCTGGTCTATGAGTCAATATTTCTGAATAAAATGCACAATTGGTGCATGAGTGAGAAACAAAGTGTCAGGTACTGAATGAGTGCGTACAAATTCATTGTGCGGCATCAGGTTTCCATCCAGGAAGAACTCACCAACTGTCTCTATACCCAGTTGTGTCCACCCCCTTATCCGAGCCCTTGATACTATTCCTCGTTTAGTAGGTAAGCCAAAGAGTGGGATATTCGGGGCGAATGGGAAGGGCAGCTTTGCTAACTTTTGAGCTTGTTTCCAATAGTGTAGTGCAATATGTAGGAGATAAGGAGGATCACGCAACTTATCCGCTCACGGACATAGCAGCGCCTGAAGGGTTCCACGCTTTAAAACGTCAGGGGATTGCCCAATTTCAAATAAATTCTGGCCTGCCAACCAATATGCTAACCACTGTAGCTGTCCAACTATACAATATGGATTGAAATCAGGTGCTCCCAGCCCGCCCGCATCACTAGGTAGTTGCAACTTAGCCAATGCCAACCTACGTCTGCCCGACCCCCAAAGTAAAGAGGACAACAGGGTATCCAACATTTAAAAAATCCAGACCAGTAGTACAACCGGGAGATTCACAAAATGGTAAAAGAGTCTGGGCAACTTAACCATTTTACGCACAGCCAAGCGGCCCGCCACTGTCAATTGTAACGTATTCCAGAAGGAAATCTGGGAACGTAGTGAATTAATAGTCTGCACCAAATTACCATCAATGGTATCTACACTGGTTCTATAGATGTGAATACCCAAATATTTAAAGGTAACAGGCTCTACTCTAAATTGCATCTGGCCAAATTGTAAATGGGGAGAGGCATATGTATCATAAAAGGAGTATGCGACGGATTTGGAAGCGTTAAGACATAAGCCGGATATTTTCCCAAAACTTGAGAAAACAGTGGCTATCGTGTGTTTACTTTCATTAAAATTTCGGAAATACAACAGCATATAATTGGCATAGAGTGATACAGAGTGAATTACACCACGTAATGGAATACCGTAGGGGGCCATAACCTAACGCAGATATTGTGCAAGAGGTTCGTGCCTCCTGAGTTATCTATAATAGTCATTTTTCATTGCCATGCCAATTTCTTAATTTATTTTTCATTGTCAGCCTCTGATTTCTCCTCCATTTTTACCCTGAGATTTCTTTTTTATTGTTCATCTGATTTTTTTTCCAATGCACCTCCCATGTGTTAGGCCTGGCATCATTGGCGTGGGTTTCGCCTGTATTTTTGCCTTTGCCTCCTGTGTTATTGCTGTGTGTTGGAAGTCTCGGGGATAGAAAAGACTTCAAAGATCACTCCTGGGAAATCAAAAGGAACCCTTGCAATGAGAAGAGCTGGAGAAACTGCCCTTGTCTTGTTTGCTGTCTTGGGTTGGCCTACAGTGGCTACTTTCTGCCAAGGAAAGGTAAAAAGGACTTTGCTGTTTGCTGTGTCACCTGCTTGAGGAAGATCTCCAAGGGCTTGACAAAAAGCCTGCTCCCTGTTCTGAAGTCTCAGGGACACAAAGACTTCACCCACGCTCCCTGAACTTCCTTGCTGGGAGTTCTGACCTGCCAATAGGTTTTTGTAGCTGTTCTGGGCCTCTGGAGGATGTTTTGGCTGTTGGGAGCTGGAAAAGCAACGCAACAACAAGAAGCGTGACGCATCCGCATCTGTTTCCAACGCAGCGTCAAAGAAATCATTGCAGTGCCTGGCCGTGGCTCAAGAAATCACAGCATGCCACATCGAGTGCACCATTCTCCGAAGTCCGAGATTACCGTACTGATTCCGACGCTAGCCCTGCTGTGCGGCTACAAAAAACCCACGCATCGTCCCGGATCGTTGCATCGCATCGAGTCGCCAGGTCTGTCGCATCATTGGGGGACGCAGTAAGAAACCAATGCATCACCTCCCCTGCGCAGAAGTAAGGAACCGATGCATCACTTCCCCCCGAGCAAGGAACCAACGCATCACCTTCATTGAGTGTAAGGAACTGACGCATCACCTCCCCTGCGGCCCCTTTTGTTTGTGTGCGTGACGCATCCAAGGTACTTTGTGTGAAAAGTGTTGCATCTGCAATTTGCTTTGAACTGAACTATTTCTACCATTTGAAGTCATATCTTTATTACTGTATTACACACTGCCTCTGAGATAAGCCTGTCTGCTCGTGCCAAGCTACCAAGGGGGTGAGCAAGATTTATTTTAGGAGTGTATCCCCCTTACCCTGACTAGAAGCAAGGGTCCCTATTTGGAAACAGGTACCTACCTCTGCCAACTAGAGACCCCCATTTCTAACACCATGCATCCCACCAATTTGATTTTTGTTGACCCTCTCTGAATTCTCTTTCATTGTGCCCACTTCATTTCTCTGTTACCCTTTTTTCTCTTTGTGGTGCCCTCCATATCTGCACCAAGCAAATATTAGGTTTGCTTTGCACGTGTTTCAGGCATCCATCTGCATGAGCCGCATTCATGGAATTTTCAGTAGCAAAAGGTGACCATCTTTTAGATTTGAGCTTTCCTCTAAGTGTTCAAGGGTATGTCCTCTTGAGGTCACAGTGTGAATTTTTAAGTTGCCCTACTACTTGTTATCCCTTTGCTGATTCTTCGCCACTTGGCAATTTATTGGACAGAGACATGGCAATTGAGGATCCTTTCTGCGCTTATGCACTCTATGCCCTGGACATCAATATGTAACTTGGGCATGTCGAAATATTGGTCCAGCCTCATCATTAACATAGGTTTTCGTTTTATAAGAAACAAGTGTGCTTGTTGGAGGATTTCAGGAATATTATTTACTTCACGTAAGTTACAAAAAAATGAAACTTTAAAAGGAAATGTCTGCTGCACTTGAATGCAAAATACACTCACATGGAAACTTCTCTATATGAATACTTCTACCATTGACAAATGAGCAGAGACACGTTTGATGAGTGCTTGAAATGGGAATGTAGAAGTGTAGGTGAAGATACTGTTCCTAAGTACCTGTTTGCTATTGACAAATACCCGTACTTTCCCAGTAAACTTTATGTCATGTTATTACAACTTGCTGAGCGTACGAATACTCTGGGGTGTCTTGGCGCTGGACTGCCACCGTAGCACACTTCTACAGAGAAGTGCTGATACTCGCCTTTTAAAACCAAAGTAATGCAGGTTCTCAGTTTCTGATAGTCCCTGCTCATTTAAAGCACAGCTTTTGGTGTGATTTGCTGTTTCATTCGTTTAAATTGATTAATGGCGATGCTCTACATTAGCCATAGGTTGCAAGTTACTGAACTGTTTTTAAGATCTTTGTGAAAAAAAAGCTCCCCCGGGATTTATTTTTTAATAATACAAAACTATTGTAAAACAGCAAAGATTTCTGGAGGGGATTGTTCTGAACGCCAGAGAGAGGCAGTTCGTCTTGCTGGTTCTTCCATAAATTGACTATAGTTCCCACGCATCTGGCAACGTTTTCCCGTCTGGCACAACGGCTTCACCCAGGTGGCAGTACAAGGCGTTAAACTCGTCCACAGTCAGACTCTGTCATTCAAGTCGATTGAAGTCACCTTTGCAAAACCCTCTTACCTTTTTGTAATGGTGAGCCTCATAGTCTCCCCATTCACATGCGCCTTTTTGGCCTTTTGCTGGTACTACCATATACTTCTGGGATGCTCTCCTAAGGGACCATGGTGTCAAGACTTCTCCAAGTGGGAGTAGCGCAGTCTGAGGCAGAGCTTTGAAAGCTTGCTGTTTCCTTATACTGACAATAATCATAAGGCACCTGCCAGATGTGGAGACATACTCAAAGCACTAAAGCTACAAGCACTGTGCCTTGGGTTCTGCTGTTCTACGGTCATGCCCCCGCTCACCAACCCTTTGCTTTGTATTACCTCAGGGATCCTACTTTATCTGCTAGCACGGAATTGCACCCTGGGATTTCCAAGGATCCATCACAGGGCAGAGTGGCGCATAGAAATCAGCGATTCACTGACCATCTTCTGCAAGAAGACAGTCCTGGGACCAACCACAGCTGCCAAAACTCATCACAAGGCTCTGTCCATCATCCCATCACCTCCTCCGTCCAACAGTCTTGAATTGGTCAAGTGGCCCACTTTGGAAAACACCCTGCCAGCTCCAAGGAGAACAGCAGAGTCTACTCTTGATTAAACTGAGTAGATGAATCACCTTGTTCTCTATTCCCAAAGCAAGCAACAGAAGTAACAGCAAAATGCTGACCGTGGTTGATTAAGCATGAAGGTTGTGCACTTGCTGGGAATTGCCATTAGGTGACTCTGCCGGTGGGACAGCGCAAAACAAGTTCTTCCATGTTAGCAGAGCAAAGTCATCACTCCTGGTCTACCACCGTGGCTCAAACTAATGGAAACAAGCCAAACCACTGTAAGTGACACCTTAAAATGAAGGAACAGTTTTCCACCACCAGCAAGCTCAGGTCATCTAACTGGGAGTGGGCTGTGCAGGGAACACAAACGGAGCATTCTCTTTGTGAGTGAGACTAAAGACACACAGAGCTGACTTAGTCAGTGCAAGCAAGTCTCCACAGGAACCCGTATCCCAGTTACAGCGGGCTGGGCAGCTGCTGCCAGGGACTTGCAGGAAATGGCACTCCAAGAGACATCAGATGGAGCAGGAAGCTGTCAGACATGCAATTACGAGGACTCAGGAGGCCACTGCAGCGTGTACCACCCACTGCCCCGGCCAGGACTGCTAATGCCAGTACCACCACAACTATTATCACACTCCTACAAGTGGGACAATTCAGACTATTTTAGGTCCCCAATCCATAAGAACGGTGGCAGAATTTGAAACTCTGCCATTTTAAGACAGGACCTTCCATGTAGACCGTCGCATGTAGAGATATATCACTAAAGTTGTTTAAGCGGAAATGTGTCTCAAGTCTCTAAGTGTCTCTAAGTACAAAGTAAAGTATGCTCGGCTGAGGGCAGCAGTAATAAGACTGTACAGGTCACACTCGCCTTGCATAGTCCTGAAGAAGCCAGAAACTTTACAGGCCAAAATGCGTCAACTTTTTTTTTTTAAAGGAGTCCACAAGAAATGAACAGGAGCAATCACAAAAAATACCAATCTAAGTTTAATAGCACATCGGTTTGGGACATCAGATTGGGTGGCAATTGTATACTTATGTGGACTACCTGTAAAATGGACCCAGACCAAACAAAAAAAGACATGGGCCGTTAGTGCTACTCAAAAAATATATGAGAAAAGATTGTATAAATTCCTGTAAAAGTTAAATATCTTCCGTATATCTGAATGTGATGAATCATGTAATAGTTGAATATTTAAGGAATGTGATAGAGGTAGACACTATTTTATAACAAAATAAAACACAAACAGAAACCAGATCTGCAGCTACCTTGAATAGTTTTTGACATAACCTTTTGAAGTCACAGGCGAAGTTTTGAATGGATTCCAATAGTAATTAAGAAACTATTGTTGTTTACTCAGGATTTATAATCTACCCCTTGTGGGCCACTGCTCTTTTTGTGTATATTAGTATACCCCAGACCTAAAGGGTTACTTGGATCCCCCCTTGTTGCATATGGCATAGGAATGGCTTGGGCGGCAAGTATTAGTTACTTTTAATATATATTGAATTAATGAAGAACTGTTGGTGTGCTCATCATTATATTAGAAAAACAGCACCACCTGGTGGCAGACTGTCATAAGTGCCGCTGTTGAAAATTAAGTGCCGGTGTTGAGCACGGGAAACCAACGTCTCAAATTAAGAACTGACCTCACCACTTCGAGCGATGATACATGAGTGACAAGTTATACATGTTGATGAAAGTGATTTTTTGAAGAGTGCTGAAAACAGGATGTCTCTGAGAGAGTAACTTAAAGAGGAAACTAGTTAATAGTATCTCATTACGGAACTAAAAACAAACGACAAGTTCTGAAACCGAAGTGAATGACTTTGCTACAAATCATGTTAACTGTCTAGAGGCACCAGCCTGTCAGTTCTCCCAGTTTTACAATAGGCTGGTAGACCCAGAGTTGAGATGCTGCCTTAATGAGAGGAGAGGAAGGAGGAAACATTGTCCCATGACTAAGTTACAAATGTGTAATGTGTGCATTGTGTTCGAATCCCAGCTTTATGACTTGAAAATTGTGTGATTCTGGTCAAAATTATTTTAGATCTTGTGCTAAACGTTGTGAACTTTATTAGATAATTAGGATTTCTGTCAGCTGCGGCCTGTGAAGCTAAAAGCAGTGGGGTGGTGGGGACGGGTGGCGGGGGTGATTTCGATGGATGATCATGAGGGAAAATTAAATAAATAATTAATTTTCCCTTATCGTCGACTGTCGGAACCACCTCCCCACCGCTCTTACCTGCATGGGACGCAGCTGATTTTTATGCTTGTTTCATTCAATAAATAGCTCTGATGATCCAAGAAGACACCCTGGTGTCCGTTTTTGGAGACCTGAGCAATGCAACCTTTCACCTACAAGGTCAGACCTGAGCACAAGCACAGAACACCAATAGCTATTTTTGGAGAAAGAAGCAATTGGAAACAATGACTACAAGAAATGATGAGCTACAAGGAGACACGGTCAGCCCCACACAGAAGTACACTGATGATCATTGGTCAGAGAAGCAAGTGACAAAACTAGACGTCTATAAGGTCATCCAACAGCATGAATACTTTGAGAACCATCCAGTGGTCGAACAACTGAGTGATGAGGACTAACATAAGTCTCACAAGAAAGGACTAAGAGAATGACGGTCCAGTATACACACTCCTCATATAAATTGTAATCAAATCACAGTATACAGTTACGGAGGTTCAGTCCCAGAGGCATTTATCTCTAGCTGAATGCAGGTCCCTAGGAAGCACGTGCTTTTAAGACCAGTTCCAGTCACTCACCCAAATGTGACATGCTTCATCATTGGGCTATACTCCTTGGCAGGCCGGCGCTGCAATGCCTGGCGGGCCCCCAAAGAGGGCAGTTTACCAGAGATTTTTTTTATAAATATGCCAGATAAGCACAGTAGGACAGAGGATGTTGTGTCCTAAAATGTGAGAAGATTGCTGAAAGCGTGAATATAAGATCAACTGTCGACCAGATGCCGCAATATGTTTAATGTGATCTTCCTGGCTGATGTTGAGATTAAAAGAAGTGGCAGAGAAATTGGTCCCTATCTCTGTAAGTGTGAATATGTTGGTCACCTATAGACCTGCTAATAAGCTAGGGTCTATACTGCAGGTCCACATGTTACATGCCATGTGTAGTCGGAGAGCAACCTGTTGGCATTTCATCAGGATCAAAACGGGAAAACAGGTAAATGTGACCTAATCTTCTCCGCAGTGTGAGGAGCTCGATAACGCAAAGCCCCACATGGTGCATAGGTGATAAGCTATCTGCTAACATCTTACCACCACTGCTGAGGTCTGTCTAACAGAGTGCTTTAGATACAGTAACCCTCCTGGACACAACATCAGAGCACGACTTGCCAACTCCGACAAGTGCTTGGTAGCACCTACCCCCTTACTCACCTCCATAGGACAACCAATTGAGTGACGAGGACTAACATAGTCGGCTCCCAGCACAAGGACAATGATTGGTCATTTTCTGGTCTTGTGAGACAAAGTGTGAGGTGACAGGGTATGGCCCAGGTAAGTTATCAAACAAAAACTCACGGGAATGGACAGTGTAAGGCACCCATGATCATGCCCAGGGAGACTCTCCTTGTCGTTGTCTGTATTTGAGATTCCACAGGGAGAGAGCTGTCACTCTGAAACCCTATTGCAACACAATAGTTTTCTCTGCAGATTCAGGATTGCATGTGGATCTGACTGCTTGGGTGAGGTTAGAATGACTGTCTGTTATCCACTGGAATTCAATAAATGTCAAAGGACTTGCTATGAACTGATGAATCAGATTAAACAGAAAAATTATCCCCTGTTTGTTGGCTCCCCATCAATTCCAGAAAAATCATAATGCAGGCCCTCATCACCAGCCGATTGGACTACGGCAAAGCACTCTATGCCGGCATCACCACCAAGCTCATGCAAAGACTACAGTCAATCAAGAAAGCAGCAGCTAGACTGATCCTCAACCAATCCAAGAGAATCCACATCACCCAACACCTGAAGGACCTCCACTGGCTCCCAGTTCAGAAGAGATGCCACTTCAAACTCCTGACCCACTCTTCTAAAGCCCTCCATGACCAAGGACCCGCCTACATGAACCACCACCTACATTTCCACCAGTCACAGGAATCTCCGCTCAGCACACCTCACCGTCGCAGAGATACCATGCATATGCCAGAGCCGCACCGGAGGACACTCCTTCTCCCACCTCACCGTCAAAGCTTTGAACACCCTACCCCTCCACCCCTGCACTGAACCATCGCTGACTGAATTGAAGAAGGGACTCATGACCTGGCTTTTTGAATAAGACCAGCAGCTACCACCTAGATACCCTCCTGGATGACAAGTAGCGCTTTAGAAATACGACTTGATTGATTGGTAAGCCTTGTTCGGGGCAGTGCCTGTGACAAACAATAAAATTAAAATAAAAAATATATATTCAAGCCTCTGAAATTCTCTGTTATGCATAGGATTTATTTTTTATTGTGAACATTCTGCAGGGCATCAGAGTTTGCAGCTGAGGTCTGCTCTGCAGGGTAGGAAAAGATTTGAGAGAAATGAATATGCTCATTGGATAAAACAACATGGAGGCAACTACAAAAATATGGTCAAACATTTGATGTTGATTTTTCATGTCAAATTCAGGGAGGTAAGTTGAACCAGCAGCCTTCCATATTATGAATGAAACGTCCCATATATTTCTTCTGTCATCCATTTACTCCCAAAATCATTGTTTTTTCTGAACAGTTGCATAAGTCAACCAAGGCCTCTCTAAAGAGACTGACTGAGAGGAGAAACCAGTCTGTGGATCAAGGGTGTGTACAAAGGTAGTAACTTTAAGGAAGTAAGGGCATGGTCTAGCGGTATAGTGGGTGGCCCCAGAACTAGATTACAGTTACAGTCTTGGCTTCACTACATTATGAAAAGGTGAACCTTCGGGCATATCACATTATCGTTTTGTGCCTCAGGTTCATTAGGATCCAAAACTGATCATCATTAGACACAGTCAAACTCTCAGCATCATCAGGCGCTTACATTTCAGGATTAAGCACAATTATATGTAAGCATACATTATTTTAATGTCTCTATATTTCACTACAATGTATATGCTAAATGTATTTGCCACACTCCTGGTGGCCTGAATGCTCTCAGGATGAATCCTGGTGCGTCACGGTAGAACCTGGGGTTGCTCTGAAATTCCTCAGTTTCAGACTAAGCAGAAAACCCTTGCAGACATCAGAATGCTTTTAAGTCTGAGATGGAGTCCAAACAATACAAAGATGGATAGATGCACACAATACATGTCAATGTGATAAGACGCGTGAAATATTTCACAAAGAAAATGGAGTATTAAAGGAGGTGTGGGAGTTTAGGTCATGAAGTTAGCTACACAAGTGGCGTGAGGAATGACTCAACAGAGTGGACGGTCTTGCTGATCATGCCCAAAAGGTCACTGCCCTAGGTCATATGGTAAAGTTCATGAGGACCCTTAGCATCCCCTTCTATCTTTCTCGCCCCTCTTGAACACCTCTCTCTAAAATCCTACTTCCGGATCACCAAAGCCCTCACTCTAAAGAGGAACAGTTTAATTGTCACCAATTTAAAGACATGATACCCTTCCCTACATGAAATATTATATGAAGGTAGAGCCCCAGACCTCCCCTCCACCCTATATCCTATTGATACTACTGTCTTGAACTGGAAGACCTCAATCATTTAATTTACCACCACATGCAAACAGACACTCCCTGGGCTACTTGTGTCACCATCATATTGCTCTTTTACACCAGTTGTCCCTAGTTGCTTTCTTCAAAAGTCTTTATCCAACTAGTTAAATGAGGAAGGGTACCTACACACCTCTACGACCCCCAATCAACACATTGCTCCACAGCATAGTTCTCTGCCTGATCATTCTAATCTTAGACTTAAAAGAAACAATTTTCCATCAGAGACGTCATTTTCTAATTCTCTCAAGAATGCACTAAATAACATCTCAATTGGTTCCATATGGATGGTGTGTGTCATTAATGAAGTACAGTACCAAAGCCTCAACTCCGTTCGACATTAAAACATGTATTAATGATTCTTACAAACAGTGTTCCAGATCACTGTGCTATACGCTGAGTAGTGTTAGAGCAGGACACTCTGATGCACTTGCAACTGCAATCAACTAGAAAGAGACCCCTTGCATGCAACTAGAAAGAAAATGGCACACCAGCAAGGAATCCACAGACAAAGACACTTTCAAGGCAGCCCTCAATCTCTACCACCAACTCCTGACGGAAACAAAAAAGCCCTGGCAGACCTTATCGAAGCCAGCTCCAACCACAGCAAAGAACTCTTCAACACTGTCAGAGAGTTCTCCATCTCCTCATCCACCAAAAAAATCATCACCCCTTTCCAGGAACGTTGCGACACCCTAGCAGACTTCATTCATGGCAAGATCTCAATCATCTTCAAGAACTTTGAACCCCAGGACACCCCCTATGACCTCGTTGGCCACCTCGCTCCCCAAAAAAAAATGCCTAACCACCAACTCACCACCTGGGACCAACCTACCACACAGACCCCAACAGACATCATGAACTCCATGCACTAAGGAGCCTCCACATACCCCTGGCAACACAAATTCTTCAACCTTGTGAGCAAGATGATCAGTAGTGACCTCACTACCCTCTTTAACCTCCCCATCATGACAGCCACCTTCACTGAAGAATGCAAACACCCAGAAGTCAAACACCTTCTCAAGAAACCATCTGCTGAATCTAGCGAACTCAAAAACTACCACCCCGACTCTCTGCTCCCCTTCCCCACCAAAATCCTTGAAAAAGCCATCAACCGCCAACTCACAGAACACCTGGAGAACAGCCATTTTATGGACCCCTCCCAATCTGGATTCTGTACCAACCACAGTACCGAAACCACCTTGATTGCTGCCATTGATTATATCAGAACCCTCCTCGACCGAGGAGAAACAGAGGCCCTGATCCTTCTTGACCTCTCAGCAGCATTTAACACCGTATCCCACCACACCATTATCAAAAGAGTACATCTCATCGGAATCCAAGGAGACGCCCTCAAATGGATCGCCTCCTTTCTCACTGGAAGAACCCAGAGTGTCTGCCTGCCCTTGTTCACCTCAGAGCCCAAGAAGATCATCTGCAGCATTCCTCATGGTTCATCCTGTTACCCCACTCTGTTCGACACCTACAGGACCCCCCTAGCCAACCTCATTAGTGCCCATGGACTGAACATCTTGTGCTACGCAGACGACATCCAGCTCCTTCTTTCACTCTCAGGAGGCACCTCCACCACAAAAACCAACTTCCATAGGTGCACGATGAGTATCACCTACTGGATGGACTTTGGCAACAATACCTCCCTGTGGAACTACGCCTGATGGCCCCCGGGATTAGGACCCTCACCCACACTGACAGACCATGCTCGTAACCTCAGCATTATCTTGGGCACCAAACTCACCATAAAAACCCAGATCAACGCAGTCTCCTCCGCCTGCTTCAAGCCCTAATCACTAGCCGCCTGGACTACAGCAACACATTTGACGCAGGAATCACTGCTCACCTCCTGAAGAGACTTCAAATCATACAGAACACCATGGCTAGACTCATCATCGACCGCCCCAAACGGACCCGCATCACCCCTCACCTGAAGAAACTCCACTAGCTACCCATACAGAAGAGATGCCAATTCAAGTTATTGATCCACCTTCAGAGCCCTGCAAAACCAAGGACCAGTCTACATCAACCGATGCCTGAACCTCCACAAACCCTCCAGGCATCTGTGATCCAACTCTCTCTCCCTCCCTCGCGTACACCCCTGCCTCCGCCAAAGCAACGTTGGAGGAAGCTCCTTCTCCTACCTCTCAGCTACATCCTGGAACAAACTCCCCCTGCTGCTCTGGACCGCCACCGCTCTCCTAGAATTCCGAAGGCACTCAAGACCTTGTTGTTCAACTAATCCCACCTGAAGCAGCAAGACCCCCAGCGCTTGGATACCCTCACAGGTGATTAGCCGCACTCTATTAATCCACTTGATTGATGTACTACTTAGATAACAAAATACGTCCCTTGCGCAATCGCCCATACCAGATCGCACTTCTGCAGTGCTCTCTGCATCCTTATGGCCATGATCATAGCCTGATCATCCCCACCCCCTTTAAAACAAGGGTTTCCAGAGATGAGGCCCACAATGTACACTGAGTGCTATGTGGAGGCTGCCAAACGCCAGTTACAAACCACTCTACTTTAGGACCACAAATGCGGTCACCGTTATGAAAAAGAAAAGAACGGCTCCACTGTCCCTGCCCACACCACACATACAGCTTAGAATCCGTAGAACACGTGCCCTTTCCCCTGCGACCTTTGAATATTTATTAACACCCTTCCTTTGAGATTGTAAGTGGAATGAGGAAAGGGTTTTGGACTCTAGCACATCGAGCCCCTCCAGTTGTTAAAAGCGTGTGTGACCACCACTGGCCTCCATGAGTCTGGACCCAGACCACACACTTCACTGTCCAACCTCGCTAACAGTAGGCTTGTAAATCATAAAAGTACTGCAACAGACCAGCCTCAACAAGCCAGGAGACCTAGAATGAACGAAAAGGCCACAGGGAGAGGCAAGTCATTATTGTCATGAAAAGAGACGAGGGACTAAACAGTCTTTTCCTAAGGCGTCGACATAAGGAGCTGATTAGGCCGAGAGCATTAACAGGTTATGTACATGTTTGCTCTAACAATATCTCCCCCAGTTAAATACTTGAGTTGTCTGGAGAGCTGGCACTTTAATATATCACAGGCTAAATCTCTCCTTTCCGTTGCACGCCTCACTAGAAAACGCGGGCCCCACGATGGCATGTCAGTGTCCCTCGCGGCTGCCGATCAAAAAAATAAAAATTCATCGGTTCCGGTTGAGCGTTGGCAATCAAGGCCACCGTAGCGAGACCCGAGCGAGAAGGCCGGGCCTGCACTTACATATCCCTGGCCCGTGATGGACTGACTGGCGTCAGCCTGCAATGATGCGCCATCAGCGGGCTTCCACAGAAAGCCAACGCTTCCTGCCTTTCACTCGGTTTTCAAGAGCAAATCCCTGCTGGCTTCGGCCCAGCTATCACTCAAAGGCCCGCATCCGCATTCCCGTCACGGCCTGCGCGCGCGACGCCTGTAAGCCACTTTTAATGAAATGCTTTGTTAAGCGAGTTCGCATTTCGCCACTACTCGCATCGCGATATCAAAACTAATTAACGGCCCCCTTTTCATTAAACTTATACGCCCTCCCGATGCCGCTTCTGTTTCTTTGATTCAGGCGCTTTGTATATCAACTCTTGCAATTGTTTTTGGGGGTCGGGGTCGCAGCTGTCCATAAGGAACTTGAAACACTGTCGCGTTTGCATCTCACACACAAGAACTCTTTCTGAAAACGTGCTTTGAAAGGACGAGGGGAGGGGAGAAGGAGGCATTCTTGTCACGTACCTTCGCCGGATTCAGAGCCGTGATTACCCAGACACAGTGGACGTTGTTATCGTACTGCACCGGGAAATTGGGCGACGTGACGACCCCACTCGGCCCTCGCATGTGAGCGTCGCACATCCTGGCTGTGGAGAGCAAAAACGACAAAGGTGTATCAGATTAAAGGTACACATCCTTCTGTGACAGACAACAAGTTTCAAACATACAAAGCGAGGGCGGAAGCATCTACAAATAGGGTGGGGCCACGTCACTGTTTCCATCCCTGGACATGTGTGTGACATCCTAATGCATGCTGGGTGCGGTCGTATCGCTGTGAGTGAACAATAACAGCTGAAATCCGTGATTTGTAGGTGGAAAATTCAGGACTGGAGACTGGAAGGTGTTTACCCTAAATGCAAATGCAACAGTTCTCAGTCAGGGGTATGTTCAGGTCTTTGATACATCCTCAACTACACGCCTGCAGACAGGCAATGAGCATCAGACCTACCTAGCCGTTTATGTCAAACCTTTATGATGGGGTGCCCATTTTAGGGCCATGACAGATTTTCAAAACAACCACTGAATATGTAATCGATTCCGATGTGGGCGCGCAACATTTCAATGCACTGTGTTCTGCCCTCCTGGATTTACATTGGGCACACCCGTTGTGCCACCTCAGTTAACAACTGCTAATCGTAACACAATTTACAACACCATTTTTTGAAATATAAGAGTTTACAATGAATCCCCGCTTAGCCCGGCTCATTTGAGGTGTGTTTCTAGAACAATACTTTGAAATCCTCTGAGGTGTGCATGTATGTATGTATGAGAGGTTAGAACACAAACCTAGCTAGGAAAAGACGGGTCAGAGCTCTGAGACTCAGCGCTTTAAGGGTGGTGCGACCTAAAACAGAGCAACAATGACTTGTGGAAAGGTGAGCCTTCAGGTTCTTTCAGGAGGATGAGACCATTACCACCAACTATGCTCTCTCCAAATGAACTACACCACTGTCAAACATCTTTTCACACACACAGAGCTATAATTCAACATTTCTGACAATACTTAGTTAAAACAGAGGCCTACCGACCTACAAAACACGTGAGACATTCCTGTCAGGTCTGCGAATCTGACATGTTGTGGGAGAGTGAACTGCACACTGTGTTAGGAAACTGCTTCGAGACAAGAAAAAGAACCATAAACAGTCTGCCTTGTCCACAACAAAAGATCCTCTGAAGCATCTGATTGCCCCAGAAGACCCACCCAAGGCAAAGGCATGCCAGGCGTGATCTGGGTTTCCATGCAGGGCGTGTGGCCACTGAAGAGTGATGGCTTCTGTTTTCATAAATAAACACTTTTCAGAGGCACCGGCTCAACGATTAAACACTAGAAAACCAAGAGTGGGGTATGCATTCACAGTCTCTGTTCTGAATAATATAAAACTCAGCTCACAAGCCTGTAATTCTGAAGTATTTACTGACCTGGCCTGTACAAGACTTCGGTGCTCTTTAGCAACTAACTTGATTTCCATTCCGCGTAGCTTCACCTTTATTGGCTGTGATTGGTGTACTGTGGAATCAGACTTTCCCATTACCGCAGAATGTACATATGCATTTCAGTGATGTATTAGAAGAGTCTACTGTCTTTGGAAACAGCATCTGATAATTGAATACCCGGGCAAATCCAAAGAGCAACTGGAACAATTAGCTATGATATATTCGCTCTCTTACGAGCAGTTTTCAAAAGCTCCACTCAAGAGAGGAACTTCCATTAAACTGGTGAATATATTTGGGTCACCAAACACAACAGGAAACGTGTTGGGATTTTGACATGGCAGGTTGCGTTTCGGAAATATTTTACTACCCATATTTAACCTAAATTAAAACTCATGATGGTGTTGGAGTCCTGCACTTCTGGCGGGGCTGTAATAGCAATTGTATGATTTAAATTTGTTGGTAGAAGTCATCTTTCTCTAGATCTAAAATTTCAGTATTTTTGTGACTTAACCACAAATACTTGATGGAGGACATCTGACTTTCATCTCATAAGGATTCCTTAGCTACTCTATAATTGGTACTTCGAGGAGCTCAGATACCTCCAGTTATAATTAGCTCTAGTTGTCTTTGATTTGATGTGAACCTTTCCAGTATGAAGATCCCTCCAGGTCTGTGTACTCGTTAACACCTCTGCCCTGAGTATACTTCTTGATGGAAGACATTCTTCCATTTCTCGTTGGACATCATTATTGACAATCAAACTGGAACCTCTCAACCAAATGTGTATGCCTTTAATTCTAGGTTGGCTTCATTGTCTATGCCCTTTTGGAATCTCTTGATGGAAACCACAAATTCATTTGATGCTGACCATCAATTTGTACGCCTTTCTTCCAGGTCTGGGAGGCTTTCACTGTCTACAGTGGGAACTCTTGATGGTCAACAGTCTCTTTCAGTTTTTACGGGTATTAAAAGCCTATTAACTCAATAGATACTCTTGATAGATCTTCAAGTTCTCTATGTTTTTTATGTGCTGCTCATACCTCATTTCTGCTGTTAGCTGTAAAATAGCATATGTTTATATTTCTCAATTTATGGTACTCAGCTCACTGCAGAACTGGCCTTGGCAGGACTCAGGCTTATGACATGCCAATCACCTCTTTGTTTCAGCAGCAGAAGTTCAACTCATTGAACTATACCGCTGAGCACCATCCATGGCAAGAAAGAGGTATGTAGAATTGTAAAGCTTATACTAATATTGTCAATGTATCCGAATATTCTGTTGTAACTTCATAAAAGTACAAGTGTGTATTTGTGTAACTTTATTATATATGGCCAAACTTGAAAATTAAATTTAAAGTAGAATCAACTTTGATGGCTTGATTGGAATACACATGCTCCAGCTGTAAGTGATCAGGATTGTCTTGTATGGAAGACATCCAGTTCACGATAGCATCGATTTCAATGACCTCAATGAACCTTCGTAAAGAAAGAAAGCTCCTTTATGGATTAGATGATCGGGAATGTTTTCCATTTGACTACAGAACGAAAATTACAGGTTTGGATCCTCCTTTTCCAAGCCACTTCTTCACTTCATAGAGATATGTTCAACTGACTTTATGTCAAAATGGTTTACAATGAGTTATGTGTCAGCTCTAATTGATAAACAGTACAGACAAGCTGGTGAGTGCACAGTCTATACTGCAGCCATCAGTAGGTTAGATGTCATGCATCGCATTGACTGAAGCATCTCTACTGGCATTTCCTGCTGAAATATTACAAATCCAGTAAATCTAGCAATTTCATTTCTCAGAATATTCAGAGGCAGGAAAATGTATGTCTGCTGATATAATATACACTCTTGATACCACCTAAAGCAGCCAGGCATGATCCTTTACATGTCCTCCCCTTCCATCCACTGCACACATTTGCATATTCAATCTCTCAAAAATGACACCATGCAGACTCTGAGTACAGAGAGAGATCTTTTCATCCTCGTGTCTCCACATAGTAAATCACTCTTCATTGCATATAGAATGCTCATGGAAGCAGCTAAGTCACCTCCATTAATGCCACGAGGGATGATGGGTGATCTTCTAATGAGCAGGATGGAGGGTGAATCAGTCACCATGAGCGGGATACCTTTCACTATTGGATACTAGCCAGGAGACCACTGGGAAATGAAATACCAAGCGAGTCAACAGGTACAAACCCAGCATCGGACAACAGACGGTAATACTGGTTATTTAGAAGGTTGATGCCCTGCAAACATGTTTCCTCGTATTGTGTTATTTAATTGCTGCAGTCATGCGCTGTGGCCTTGTTGGTGTGCCTGCTGTCTCTATGGCTCAATAAGAGTCATGTGTGCAGCGGGTGTGTCTTGTCATGGCCGTCCACTACAATAATAGTGCTGATGATTGGTGGTAGTACTTCTAGCCCTGTTACAACAAGTCCATTCTTATAGTAATCAGTGTACTAAGTTCTTTCCTAATATTTCTGTGCATTGCCAGTCCCTTGGCTCACTGATAGAGGTGTAAGGTATTGATCTAAGGCTCTGTGACAGATTTTACCCTGTTGCCTTTTGGGGTGCTATTGGTACTGTGCATTATTGTGCAGGTGCCAGGCACATATCCCTATATTGAGCACATTGCGTAAGTGCTGAGTGCATTCCCCAGGGGTTATGTTGCTGTTTCTTACTTTATCAGAAGTTTGTGTTACTGATTGATTGATTGGTCGATTGATTGATAGGAATGACACTCTTATCCACCCTTTTTACATTAGAATGATTCCTCATGCAGCAAGAGGAATAACCCCTCTAGCCTTCAACAGTAGTAACACCCCAAGCGGTAAACTACCCATCTTTACATCATAGGAGGATATAATGGCACCGAGTGGGGGAAATACTCCAGCCTTTAGCTGTAGTGGAACAATATTGCACCCAGTGGGAGAAATCCATCCTTCTATCCTTCAGTAGTAGGAAGACACAGAAGTAGACAGTGGAAGCAATTACACCAACCTTGAAGGATACTACTGCAGCGACTAGAAAGTTTTACTCCAACCTTTAACCATAGAAGTATACAACAGTGCCCATTGCACATATTTTAACGGGAGTAGAATACCAGAGGAACCAGCAGAATCATAAACCTCACCTCTGGTCTCAACTTAGGAAGTAGGAACACAGATAGAAGCTATTTTTTAAGCCTTTGCATGATCAATGACTGCCCAAAGCAAAGATGAGAAAATCACTGCCACTTCACCTGTAAAAGCCCTCCAAATACCTAAGGGCAGATAACCACCCTTATCCTTGCATATGTGAGGTTTACACATACTTGAAATAGGTGTTTAGTATAGACTTTGCATGAGGACTATGCTCCACTTATAGGAAACAAGAACTTCAATCCTCACTTGCAAGAGGACCACACAAAACGCATCTCATGTACAAGGACTAAACATAACTAATGTCAGAGCTGAACTCCAACCTGCGATTCCGTGAGGACAATCATTTAAGATCATACAGGTACATTAAGTACAATTAACTAAAAAAAGGACTACTTTTCTATTTTTAGTCATCGGAAAGACACAAGCACTAAGGGAAGAAGACCAATTTGAATTTCACTAGTAGGAATAAACTGTATCAGTGTAAGAAGACAATTGAATCCATAGGTTACGGAAAGATGGTACAACTGCAGTATTCGCTGGTAGAGAGGCATAGTGTACATAATGTAAGAGGGAGAAAACAACGGACGGCTCAATCTCATGAGAAATCAATTAAGGAAGGAAACCCGATATCTAGACGGAAAACACAGTGCAAGCGTTTGATTTGATAATGACAACTACTTCAGTCTTCAACTACAGCACAATGTCACATATCTGGGAGGGAGACTGACGAAATTGAGGGAGGATTGTAATAAACTGCAGACTTTCGCAGAGATGACATCAGTTGCCTTGGACCTCAGCAATGATATACTGACATTACAGTAAGTCTGCAGAGGCGGTTAACAGAAATAAATTAGTCCACTAATAAATAAGCAGTACATGGGGCTCCATCATGAGATATTTCAGCATGAGCTACGGATAAAGATGTGTCCCCTTCGTTGACTTTGCTGTCAACGGCAACACATCGGATACAAACATATTGTACAATCCTCATATTCTGCTCTCTGTAAAATTGATGAATCCCGAAGAAGTTTTCAGGCACGCATGAGTTAATCCACTGATGGAAGAGATTGGCGTGGTTTTATGTCAGTGGATGTCAGGGGATTGTTCATTTATACATGCAACGCACTGGCGATTACTTGTCACTTGATTATCCCGCGCCTCCTCGATCCATCACGCTGCTGGTCAGGGGAAGCACGACTATCCTGCTTAATGGAATGTTAATCACCTCACCTTGCTGCCAACCGCAGTGACAGATTGCTCTCTTCCCCGCCCACATATCTATACTTTCAGGTGCTCTGGAGATCACAAGCAAGCTATGCAGTGAACGGGCAACCTTCCTGTGGGTGTAGCAAGTAAATGTGACACTTTCCCAGAGAGGAATATGGGTGGATGAATTTTGCCTCCTAATTGGAATCACCATGCCTCCCAACATAACACAGGTATCACTCCTTCCCTGGATGAACTGCTACACATTTAAGCTTATGGGGGCAATGGAGGGAGGAGGCCCTGTATGCAGCGTATAATAGCCTGTTAGGCCTCCGTTACTTTATGGCTGAATCGCCTAGTCATTAATCACTGAGCGCGCCCAGCCAGCAGGAAATCAATTTGCTGCAGTATCTAATGGTGGCTCATCTCCGACTCAGGCCTGGGTCCAGGGCCCTTCTCCTTCACTAATTTGGTCCCTTCGTGCCTCCGCCAAAATAGTGTCTGTGAGCCAATGATGAACCAGCCGGAAATCAGTGAGGCTGATACACCTAGGTCATCCAAGAGCAGTGTCTGCAGCTTTAGACAGGCTCGGGGAGCCATTGTTGGGGTGAGGTTGGGGTCATGAAAGGTTCACAGTACTGAGACAAGTAAGGAAAGGAAGCAAATAAAAGAGGGCTGGGTAGGTTCCCAGATCCTTGTGACAGTCAAGGGTGGCAGTAATATTTGAGCAGCTCTTTTCCTTTTCTGCTCATTTTCATGAATGTTTGAATGAAACAAGTCTTGATAAAGCAGGAAAAAACAAAAATATAATGTTCAATCTTCAGGGTGTCTGCGTCAAGATGAACTATTCAGCATTTTTGTACCCACCTAAAGGAGCCTCACTCCAAAACATTTCACTCCCTTAGCGAAGCAGGCTCCTTAATGTCACTTTTTGTTTTGGTGTTCACTCTTCCTTACCCCTTTTTTCGAATTATAATCCCTAAAATTAGGATCTTTCGAGTTCTTTAGCTTCCATTCTCAGTCTTTATTTTCAAAACTCTGTGGCCAAAGATTGTAGACGTTGTATTAAGACTGCAAAGGCTGGATCCTCGTGATATACTTTTTAAAATCTGCTATACCCAGCTGTAGAAGTAAAGCTATTTTTTGAAAGAAAGATCAGATAGCATTTATGTATTTGCAAGCACCTAAATAGTACATATTCTGAGATGGGGCATGCCTGGGTGCATTGTATAGAGTTTGGTTGGGTAAGAATTTCATCTTGTCCATAGTTGGAAAGCGTAAACGGAGAGTCCAAGTATAAGGCTATTAAAATAGTCCATCCAGTATACTGAAACCCAAGGAGTTGATTGGTGTTGCAGCTGTGCTAAGTGGCCATATTAGTATTCTTATATTATGTTTAGTAGTTGAAACTATAGAACAGTAACTATCATGATAACAAACGCCTTTCTTTCCATGGATGGGCTATAAAGGACTTTTCAGTTGACAAGCAAACGTGTAGTCTTGTAGTTTTTGGGCAGTTCAGCACTTGAGACAAAAAGTGCCATCCATTTCCTCATGGCTGTGTGGCAATTTGTGGTGCAAGACAGAGGTGCACGTGAAAGGAGGAAAGTAGATTTTGGTGTCATTGGTGTAACAGTTGCAAGAAAACCCAAATGAGGAGATGTCACCAAGAAAAGATTTACCGAATGAGAAAACGAGAGGGTCTAGGACAGACAATTGAAATATGACTATTGGAAAAAGGGTAGGTATCGATATTTTGAACTCCTAGGTGACTGAAAAAGTGTGTCAGACGTACAAGGTGAGCCTTTTATGCCCATCTTTTGAGATGGGAGTTTAGTGAGGAGAATGCGGTTGGGTAGTTATCTGAATCGAAGCTGCAGCCAGATGTAAGAGCATAAAGACAGAAGAGAGTTGGTTAGGGTGGGCAGTGAAGATAAGGTTGGATACATGTGTTAAGTGTTATTTTTGCAGACTGAAGGCTCTGGAAAGCAGATTGTAGGGGGCTTAAGAAGATTGTTTGAGGAAATGTAAAGTGTGAGGTTAATAAACACCAATGTCTCCAGTATCTTGTAGAAAAAAAGGAGGAATTGCGACAGTACACAATACTAATTGGGAGTAGTGTTTTTTGAAGATGTATCACGGGTCTCCAACCAGTAGCTCTGGAGCTACTGTGGCTCTCCAGCTACCTCTGTAGCTCACCTGTGTGCAGCCTAGCTTATTAAATTATAACACTTTTGCTTGGTTGAATTAATATACACAATTGAGACTATACAACACTAATAATATTAGCAGCTCTCATTGCATTTCATTGAAAACGAGTAGCTCTCAGTACAGAGGTTGGAGACCCCCGAATCACTGCCAGTTTGAATCAACTTGCATATAAGCCATATGTGAGGCATAAATGAAAAGAGAAGTAGTGGTTAGAAGTCTGCTGCATGTGATGGCGGGAGGTTTGATAGTCTGAAGAATAAAAAGGGTTTGATGGTGCACAGAATGGGTTGGCCTTATAGATATGAGTTCAACTGGAGGTGTTTTAACAATGTGTGAGAGCAGTAAAATAGGTTTGGGTTGTGGTGGGGGTGTAAGCATTATAGGGTGAAATATGCTGAAAAACCTTACAAACGCACAACAGAGACATGTTTTTTCAAGAGAGAGTTCAGTGCAGCTGTCAGCTCACTTTGTTAGGTAATGGGCATTATTAATGCCTGGGCAGACACCATTCAGTATACAATCTCCTATTTCATTGTTAGTGCTACCAAAATCAATACCCCAATCCCATTTGGATTTGTTTGTTTTATATACCTTATACATTCACATACAAATTCAATGGCTGATAATATGCTCTAGCGCCAACATAAGCTAAGGAAAATAAACATGGGCCAGTACAAATTCACAGGGATACCATATTCTACCAGAGCTAATTTTACTGTCATGTTAAAGACTTTGACAAGAAACAGATTGTGGTGAAGCAATACTCTGGGAAGTCAATGTCTTGTTGTGAGGGATGGCCAAGCTCTCCATCAAGATCCACATAATCTAGCATAGGGGTTTCCAAAATAGATCCAGAAGTGCAGAATCCATGCCAGATGTACAAGAAATTCAAAAGATACTAACAATTGAAATTAACCTCAGTTATATAGTTAATGGTCTCAAAAATGTTGGGTAGTTCCTACTTTTTTGGATTTAGTTTAGACTCTTGGCTCTCCGCTACATATGAGTCTTCAATACCCTCCATGCCCTCAATACCTCTCATTTTATGAACAGCCTTTGGCTTTGAGACAGCTTTTGTTGTATAGAGATATTTCACCTTCTCACTTTTGATTCCTCAGTCCGCCTGGTTCTCCGCTCACTGTGGGCGACAGTTTAAAAGAGAAGAAACAAATGATCCTCACAGCCGCTCGCCGGACTGGGTTCATTGTAGGTGGAGTCTCTCACAGGCAAACCTTTAGGCAGGGTCTGTGATACTAAATCCAATGTAAAGCAAGTGTAGCATGCCCTTAACTCTCCAAAGGCAGGTTGGGCAATTGGAAGGCAATGGGGATTGTGTGCATTAGGTCACTCTTTGATGATATAGCTGGAAGGTGAGCTCGCACAGTAGCTAAAGAAGGAGGACGAAGACAATCGATATGCTGTAGGAATCTGTGTGCGTGACATATCCCCTTGAGGCCTGACCTTGCATGCGTGTTAATTCCACGGATCTCTACTAAGCATGGCCCTAACAAGGAGCTTTTCAAATTTCTCAATGACACTGATTATAGCAGAGGCAAAATACGTTTTCTAGAGATGTGACCTTTCCACCAAAAGAATTCTATACCAAAGGGAAGTAATTAGAATGACCTTTAACCGTAGGGGAGCCGACATACGAAGAAACAGAATTTTGCAGCTTCAGAACTCAGCCGAAGATAGACTTTCTCTAGCAATCATTCTAACAAGAACCAAACCACAGTACAAGCAGACATGATTAGGCCCACTGGATGCAGGGACACATCATCACATATTGCATAGTATGTGTGGAGCAATTCTCCCATGAAGTAACCATTTTTCTCCTGGTAACTTATGGCAGAATTGAATTGATCTGTGTTTGCCAATGTTGATTTGCCGTTCTTCATTTTTTTTATGCCATTGTGTGTTTCGTTAAGCTCTGTAATGTGTTACATAAAGTTCTTTGATGCTTTCAGGCCTTATAAGCATTATACAAAATACACTGCCCGAGAATAGTAGATGAAGGAGTAGAATTCTACGAAGATGTTGACAGAGTAGGCAAAATGGAGTTGAATGAGAAAAGTCAATTTTTATCTACTTATTCAAAGAGTGGCAAAGTATGTATTCCAATGAGCCCTCAACATAAACTGCTCCATAAGCAAATGCTGTCTGTACAGCTGTTAAATCTCTGGCGATTTGCTCAGGTAGGTCAGAATTGATGTGTGAGAACCAGTGGTGTAGCCAGTGTATCATGGGCCCAGGTGCAAAAAAGGAAATGGGTCCCCTGGCCGCTGGTTCAACTGTGAACAGCAAAAATCAAGATGCTGTGGGCCCGCGTGATTCATTATGAGGAGTACAAAGGCAGCCTATCAATTAATCAATCAATCAGTATTTGTAGAGTACAGCACTGCAACCCATAGGAGTATCTGGGCATTTAGGATGCTGTGCCTCCATCGAAAAACCAGGTCTTGAGCCTCTTTCTGAAGTTCACCAGGGACAGAGCTGTTCAGAGGGGCAGGTTGTTCCAGGTCTTGGCGGCAATGTAGGAGAAGGAGCAGCCTTTGCTCGGGCTGCGACGGATGCTGGGGGTGAGGGCTAGGGTGAGTGAGGAGGAGTAAAGGTGTCTAGAGGGTTGATGAAAATTCAGTCGATGGTTGATGAAGGATGATCCTTGATCACTGAGGACTTTGTAGGCATGTGTGAGGACCTTGAGCTGGCCTCTCTTCTGGATGAGAAACCAGTGGAGGTCTCTGAGGTGGGGGGTGATTGTTTTGGGGAGGTAAAGGATGGGTCTGGCTGTGGCTTTCTATATGGTATGGAGTCTTCTGAGGAGCTAGGTGGAGATGCCGGTGTAGAGAGCATTGCTGTAGTCGAAGCGGCTGGCAAGGAAGGGCCTGAGTGACGGTCTTTCTTCAGTATTGTCGTAGTTCAGTTTGAGGCAGTTGTCTCTCATCCAGTTGGTCATGGCGCTGGAGAGTTTGGTTTTGGCGTTGGTGGGATCCTCGGTGAACGAGCGAATCAGTTTAATTTCGTTAGCGTGGGACATTATGTTGAGGCCGTGGCAACTGACCATGTGTGCGAGGGGGATCATGTAGGTTGTGAATAAGGTGGGGCTGAGTGATGATCCTTAGGGTACCCCGCAGATGATATCCTTCGGGACAGAGGGGAAGGGAACCAGCTGAATACTCTGTGTGCTGTATGCTGATGCTATAAAGTCTGTTGATGAAGGTGTTGTGGAAGACTTGTCGAAAGCAGCAGAGAGGTCGAGGATGATCAGGGCCACTGTTTCTCCGTGGTCGAGGAAACTTTTGATGGCATCTGTGTTCGCAATCAGCTTTGTCTCAGGGATGTGGTAGGTACAGAATCCAGATTGTGAGGTGTCCAGTGGGTGCTTATGTTCCAGGAATTCAGTAAGTTGGTAGTTGATGGCTTTCTTGAGTACTTTGGCCAAGTATTAGGGAGCAAGGAGATCGGGCAATAATCTTTTAAGTCACTGGGGTCCTCGGAGTATTTCTTTAGGAGGAATCTGACTTATGCATGTTTACATCTGTTTGGGAAGGTTGCTGTGTTGATTGAGGTATTTAGGATGCTGGTGAGTTCTGTGCTGATGGGGTTCGCTCCTTGGTTGAAAAGGTGGTGGGGTCGTTGGGTGGTCCGGAGTGGATGAAAGACATGATGGCTATGGTGGTCTGGGTGGTGAGTGGACACCAGGAGGTAAGTGTTTGGCTGGTGTCCGCTGGTTGGTTGAGGGTGGTGGGTTGGGGTCGAAGCTGTTGTAGATGGCGGCAATCTTGCAGTGGAAGTAGTCTGAGAGACTGTCTCAGAGCTCTTGGGAAGGGTGGATGGTGTTCTCTGTGGCTTTCTGGTTGGAGGACTCCTTTATTTTGAAGAGCCCCTTGGTGTGGTTGCCTGTGGTGTCGATACGGGCGGTGATGGCTGCTTTCTTGGCTTCTTTGATGAGCTGGTGATAGTCGTTGAGGCCTGTTTTGTGGTAGGCTCTGTCGGTGTGGTTCTTCATAGCACACCATCGCTTCTCCAGTTAGTAGCAGTAGTGCTTTGTGGTCCTAAGCTCTGGGGTTTACCAGCTGACATGTTTGGAATTTTTTTTGACTTTTGCTGGTTTCAGTGGGGCGACTCTGTCGGCGCAGTTGGTGATCCAGGTGGAGAAGTTCTGGATGGCCTGGCCCAGGTCTGCTGAGGCTTCTTGTTGGGTGGTGGTGAGCTCCTGTGTCCACTGAGAGTTGGTGACTCTACTCCAGCTGCTGTGAGAAGTGTTGCACATAGTGATGGTTGTGGGCCGTTGGCGATGGTGAAGTGTACAATGGAGTGATTTATGTGGTGTGGCTGAATTTTATTCGGTTTTGGAGTCATTGGCGTTGTCGATGTGGAAGTTAAGGTCGCCGAGTAGGACGTCAATGTGGGAGTGGGAGTCGATGGCCAGGGGGGCGATGAGGTTGGAGGTGGCATCGCAGAAGGTAGGACAGGGTTCTGGGGGTCTGTAGGCGAGTGTACACCTTATTGTGTTCTTTGCGTCTGTCTGTAGTTGGAAGTTGATGTGCTCCATGAGAGAGGTGGGGTCATCGTTGGTGATGGTCCATCCAATGGTTTCCTTTAAGATAATGGCAATGCCTCACCCTTGTTTGTTGGTTCATGTCACGATGAGTCATCTTGTAACCATCGGGGATAGTGATGGCGTTGTCTGGGTTTGAGGAGGGTGTAAGTCAGGTTTCGGTGATGAAGGCACATTCAATGGAGGGGGTGGTGATGGTGTCCCAGATTTCCATGGTGTGCTTGCAGAGGGACCAGGCATTGAGTAGGATACATTGCAGTGGTTCCAGGTTGTTTGTGGTCTTTTGAGTGGCGTGGGAACCTTGTAAGTTGTGTTGCTGGAGCAATGGCAGAGTAGGTAGGTGAAGGGTCATTTAGTTGATCGTGGTACGGAGGTGAAGCAGCTGTTGCTTTGGTATCCGGGGTTCAGTTCCCGGAGTTTACTGGTGGTTTATCAGCATGTGGTGGGAGGCCCAGGGGTCCTGGCGCTAAGTGTGGTCCAAGCGCAGACAGGCTTGCCAATCTACATATATTATATATAGTAAGTTATAAAATCAGTGCATTTGTCTAAGAAAATGCATCTCTACTGGTATGTGAAAATAGAGAGTGCCTGAATATGTGAATAAGGATTAGTGGTTGGCATAACTTGCGTAGTTCAGTGTAGTGTAATCACACGGAAATACCTAATAATTCCATGATATTATGTATAATCATACAAGAAGAGGCACGAGAATGTATTTTGCGCTAAGAAATAGTGCTAAATGCGACTGAACAGGAATAGCAAATGAGAGCTACCACTTGAGCTTCCTAAATGTGCTCTTATGGTAGGATTTTCACCCAACTTACCCCCCGGCATTTAGTGCTATTTTCTTATCACAAAATTGCCCCCTCATATCCAAAATGGAGACGAGAAGGCATTTTCTGCTAAAAAATAGTGCTAAATGTGCTGTTGGGGCAGAATTTTCCTCCCAACTTACATCCAGCATCTATTGTTATTTTCTTAGAACAACATGCACCCTTGTGTCCTTTGCATTTTGAGTTAAGAAATAGCGCTAAATGCAGTGGAACACAAATAGCGAGCGGCCGCTCGTGTTCGCTAAATGTGCTCTAGAGTTAGGATTTTTTTTTTGCTTCAAAGAAAAACGCAGAATTACCTAAATTATTTTGATTACACTAATCCGACCCCCGGACCTAATAAGGATATTATAAAAGATAGCAATACTTTGTAACAAATATGGAACTCTGAGATTGGTTGAGCCAATCAGGATGCTTAAAATGCCAAAATTAACTACTGGTCTTTGCTTGCATTTAGAGTTCAGAGAGAGTACAAAGCCGGAACCGCGAGCATGTATGTCTGCTTGTGTGGAGCAAAATTAGGAAGACATGGTAGGGCTTATTTACAAGCCCATTGTGCCGCCAGTACGTCCAGTGGCGTAGCTAGGGGAGCAGCACTGTTTTTGGGGGTAGCGGGAGCCGTGTCTGTCGACCGCCACCATCCCCCCCCCGGCCCCGCCTCCTAGAACAAGTGGGCCGTCGGCCACCCTCCCCACCCCCCCACCTGCACCCGGGCAGCCAACTTAGGGGCTGCCCCGGGTGGCAGAATGATTAGTTACACCATTGGCTACGTCACTTTTTCCCATATTAAAAGCGACGCACCAGTGATGCAAGGGACTTGTAAATAAGCCCCCTAGTATTTAGGGCTAGCTGAATTGTTCCCTATGTCTTGTCCTGCAAAATGGAATGTGTGACACGTCTACACGTGCTGCAGTAACAGGGTTCACTGCATGCCTTTAAAACCTATACAGGCACGCCTCTTATTTTCACGCACGAGACCACCAAGCGTAATTTGGGTAATTAATGTAACTTTCTTGCAAAGTATGCATATGATACGGGGAAAAAAAGATGTAATTTTACCAGCTCCTAGTGGTAATAGGCTAATACAAACCAACCTAGGTGCAACTGCTGCGTAGTGTCCATAAGTCAATTGGTCTTTACTGTTTAATTTGCAAATTGCCCGTATTTTACACCCTCACCTTCATTCCCTCCCATAACTGCAGGACAATAAATTGATTGCTTTAACGTTCTTAGCACAGTGTTAGTCACAGTAAATGCCCCGAGCAAAGGTTAGTTACGCTTAATTATCTAATTGATTCCGGCTTGCTTCATTCTGTCACCTGCAATCACAGGAGCAGGTCATTATAGCGAGAACCTTGGGTTGAGTCTATAGGACATGTATGCAAAATATGTTCATCTGCTCCCATCAGAAAAAGTACACGGGCATGTCTCCAACAGAAAGTTAATTAAGACTATGTTTAGCTCGTGCAATTTTTCCAGGAAATCTGCGCGTTTGATGACACTAGCTATAAACATCTGCCCTTTAGGCACGTGACATTTAGTTAATTAGCAGGAAGGGAACAGATGCATTTTGCTCCAATTCCGTTTTCTTTGCGAATCACCGTTGTCTCGGCATCCGCTAATCTTGAACTCTTCAACAAGAGGAACAGCTAGATCATTTGCACAAGTGCAGCGAGCTGGTATAACACATTGCTGGTGCTAAGTAAAAGACTGTAAGAGACAGTGCTTAATTTGAGCCGGTGGTTGCCGGTGGGGGGCACCCGCACTTATTTATGCGGACGGGCACTTCATTTTCTGCATCAGACATTAAAAGAGGAGAACATTTTTAAAAAGGGGAAAGACGGAGGAAGAGAAAGACGGGAAAAGTGCAAAAAAGGAGAAAGCAGAAACTTGCAGGAATTACCTAAAGGAAGGCGGTGTCTCTTAGCGGACTAGAGAGGCAAGGACTATGTATCTTTGATATTCCGTGAGTGCACATTTTTATTACACAAGCGACATGTTTCACAGCTGTGCTTCGGGCACCGGCCCTCTTTAATTTACAAATTAAGCACTGGTAAGAGACTGTTTAGACTGGCAGCTGGGAAAACTGTTCCTACCCTTTCAAACTTCTGGTTTACCTGCTTCATTTAGGTGTGAGGGAACTGCTGTGGGGCCACCTCTTGTGATCAGTCAGAAACTGCGATCCATTTGTCACATGCAGGTCTTTCATGCATCATGACAGCCATTTTTTTTATTATCATAAAAAGACCTTTTTTTTGAAGATATGTTTCTGAAAAGCAAAAATGAATGGCAAGGGGCCACCTCAGCACGGCATGCTCGCCCGTCAGCTGTGGCCAGAGGCTGGACTTCCATTGGACAGGCTGGTGGTCCTCCACCGGGGTCAGAAGGAGGGGCCTCCGCTGACCTGCTGAGCTGGCGGGCCCTAACAATAAATAACCCCATAGCCATGAATCTGACATTAAACAGCATTGTGAGGTAAAACCTCAGTTACTCAAATGTGTTTCTGTTCAAGTGAGAACTTCCGGGGTGAATATCCCACAGACGTCTCCCTAGAGTCCGGGGTTCACTTAGACTGCCAGCAAGCAGATCTCTCCCTCATGGGTTAAATAATCCCAGTTCACACAAATTCAGTGAGTGTCTGCTCATTTTCAGTTTCAGTTTTCAGAGCAGCCTGAGCCTCATTTAGAGGTTTTACAGAGGGATGGCTGAAAAGCCTGACAGTCTCAGCCACCAGTGATCAGTCTGGACACAGTGGGTGCCTCGGGGCTAAGGCTGCACGTCACTGATGGACATAAGAGGCCCAGGGTTGCCTTTGGTCCAAGGGGTCATGGTCTGACAGACGGGGCTGAAGAGCTCTTTTAGGAGTGGGGTCAGGGGTGATTTACGTGAGTTCCGTGGAACCTGTCTGTATTGACACAGTGAGAGAAAAAGGCTAACCGGACCAAAGCGATTGCCAGAGGCTGAGATTAATTCAGGCACACCATGCTTCTCTTTTTTGTATTCCTCAGGTAGTGGTTGGTAGAAATAGAGCGGCTGCCAAACATGAACCCTGCTCTGTCCGCTCACCTCTAGCTTATCCCGCTTCGTGTAGAATATGGGCAGAAGCTGGTGTTCACAATGACAGAACAGCCGCTGGCCTGGTCACTGTGCGGTGCATCAAATGGGCCCCAAGCGTCAATGGTGGCTCCATCAGTGATCCTGGACACACATCACCTCCATTTCATGACAGGCAGCAGTCTTCTGGAAGTGGTTTTATATTATGTAGAATGCTAAGTGATTCAACCCCCACATACAACCGCATGGCTGATAAAAAAAGAATAAATCATTTTTTTCATTACCACAATTTCTGTAGCAGAAGCAACACTTGGCTTCCATAAGGCTAGCACAACTAAGGCACACTTGTTCATACATTGTGGGGCTGCTAGAAACGTCAACACTACTGCAACAAGGTGAGATGCGGGCTGTTGGAGAACACAGGGGAGATGATTTCATTGGGTCCGGCGCGAGGAATCTGGGGGGTCAGATGCTACCCAAATATACAGTGCTGCAGTGTAACATAGCTCTCATGGCGGCCAAGAGGGACACCGTACAGCTGTGGAGCAGTAGAAGCACTCCTACAGCTGAGCGCTGGGCGGCCGACTTAGACTAGTGAACGCAGGCTGAGAGGTCTGTATATGAGGTCTGTGCGTGCCTGGGGAAAATTGAGGCGGCATGGGGCCCATGGCAGAACTACAGGGACATGCACTAACCTCCCTGAAGGAGCAACCAAAAGGGGCGATGGGGAATATCCTATGGGCACTCAAGGGTACGGTGTGAAGAAACTCTGGACCACTGAGGAAATGGACAAAGGGAGTGGGCACTGTTCTGCTAGTCGAATTACAGGGGGGCGCACGTTGACTTTTAAATATGTCAAATTGATTATCGCAGTTTTTGTAAACAGTTTAATAAAAAAAAGAGTTAAAAAAAACCTTGGTTCAACTGCTGACTCTTTGACTAACTGACGGCGCACATCTCTAGATCTTCAATGCCATAAGAATGTTAACAATTATTGTTCGTGCACTAGAACTAGAAGTGATCTTACCTCTGCAGGCCGGCCGGTGGTCACTCCAGGCTGCAAACATGTCACTGACTTTCATGCATGTGATGCTTTTGGAGCCTTGTAGGTCATAGCCATCATCGCAGACAAACTGGATGCTGGATCCTAACCTGCAAGTTAGAGTAGGTGTAAGTTGAATGATCGCAGGCTTCGCTGATGCTGCTGAAGGACTCTTATTTAGAAAATGAAGCGCATGGTAACAGACCAAATTGCAGCACCCATTGCGTTCTAGAACATTTGTGAGGTAGATAATGTTTTCCACCCGTTAAAAAGCGAATACACAGATCTGGGCCAGTCTCTCCTCCCTCAGGCCCTGATTACAAGTTAGGAGGGATTCCGTAAGGAAATTACCAGAGGCCGGAGTTATTGTTACTGGATGGTATGTCTGCATGTAATTCTGCCTATTACAAGTTGAACTTTTCAGAAGGAGGAAGAACATGCAAATATGGAATTACCATGCAGAATTCTGCCCAGTATTCCCTACTGTGAGGGGTTTAGCACTCCAATTTAGAAGGGATCAGTGTCTTTCCTGTGGGGCGGAGGTGGAGGGAGGGGGCTGAGAAGGTAAGGGAGGGAAAAGGAAAATAGTTGTTGGAAGGAGAAGCAAGTAATGAACCCCCCTTGCTAAAGAACAAGTTTATCAGGGGTGATGGGCGAGGACAGACTGCTGTTGAATCCAAAATATCATGTGATTTTACCAACCAAAATGACTAGCTTGTAAAATTGGTTGCTGGAAAAGCGAATTCCATAAGGTAATTCTGCTCCACTTGACTCGTAATCAGGGCCTAAGTGTATGTAAAGCTAGTGCTGAGTGGAACTGTAAAGAAGTACATGCCTATAACAATATATTTTTATTCACACAATTCTGTATGCCTAAACATCTGTCAGTTAGACAAAAAGCTATGCCAAACCGCATCGACAAATTAGAAAACAGATCTTACTTCTGCATACACAACAAGCATATCCACCACCCATGCCCCAGTTGGTTCAGATTGGAAGAAAAATTTGAGGGGTACGGGTGGATCGTTTTTAAGCACATTATTGTGATTAGGGCCAACATCATATTGTTAGAAGATTGTCACCTACAGCTTATTATCCATATATCTTGTGCAAAGCATGTTGTAGGCATTAGCATGTGAACGATGGTCAATAACAATGTGTGTAAGCCCCAGTCAAAGTCTTTGCTATGTGCCAACCAAACATTTTTTCTGTTTTTTGAAGAATTCCTCAGGCAGTGAGTCAAGGCACAAAAAGCGTACTGACAGCTGTATGGTAAACTTATGGTTGCCTGTACACTTGCCACAATTTTTCAATTTCTGGTGTTTCATTTTACAAGCAACTAAAATCTGTAAATTTGCTCCAAGTGTTCAACATAAGGGAATTATGACTAAAGATCTTAGAATGCATTCTCATTTAAACACAAAACAGGACTAAGAGCATGTCAACGTGTCACTGGTAGCCTTAAAAAGAATAACTTCAACTGAGATATATTTTTGACTTCAGAGCTAATTGGCAGTATGAAAAGAAAGCCATGTCTTGGGAAGGATGTTTGGTAAACATTCAGGGTCGGATTGGTACGCAGGCACTCGGGCGATACCCGAGGGGCCGGTGTCCAGTTCCAGCTGTGGGCTGCTTTTTTTTAGCAGTCTGGGGGACTGATTTGGGTGGTTTCTGTGTTGTTCGGACCATCAGTGGCCCAGTGGGTGCCTGAGTGGGCTTTTTTGGAGGTAGATGGGTGTCCATTACCTCCCTTTTATCAACGGGCAGAGATGTCACTCCCTTTCTCTTGCTGGTCCGGCCCATTAATATATGCATATCAAGCGGGGCAGGGGGCCTGAGCAGAAGTGCCCTTCCTTGATTTCAGGTGCGTTTCACCATTGTAAACTAAGCAGTGTTGTGCGGAACGGCAATATGCAAATGTGGGCCACTTGTTTTAACCGTGCCCGGGCCGATTTTTAATCCCATTCCAACCCTGTAAACTTTTGGAAAGACATGGCAAGCAAGCGGCCTGTGCTTGAAAATGCGTTGATAAATGTCAAGAAATTGTCACCTGACCACTCTTCCAACATGGCTGCCTTCTTTAAATGTCTGAACAGTGCAATATCCTTCCAAACCTCAGTGGGTAGAAAACAAGGCTTGCAGCCTGAGCTCCAGAAATGTTCATCAAATAATATGTGTGCATATAAAGCGAACAGCACTTATACCTCATCTATCTGATCGAATGCATAGCTCGGAAAGGAATGGGATATGATGATAACATGCGTTCTGTCGATTTCTATTAAGAAGCAGTCACGGAGTCTCTGCAGGCGGCCGCCATTTGCTGCCGGCAGAATCAGAAAACGATGCGAATATTTACTCGGTCTTTTGTGTGCCGCTGGTTCGGACCCGTTGCTGGGCTCCGTTCCTCGGATACACTTCTATTCTGCTACAGCTCCATAGCCGCCCGTGAGCCGAACAATTCGTGACAAATTCCAGAGTGAAAGGATGTGCCGCCGAGGCTGCTCCGCAAAGGGAAGGGGCGGAAGTAACACGCGCCCGTTGTAGAGACAGCAAATTATTGAGCCCCAGAGAATCTGTCCTATGGTTTCCTTCAGAACGCTCTCTGGAATGTTATTTTCTTTAACTTAATCTTTAACAAAGTTTTCTTCGACCACCTGCGCCGTTTACATATAAAATATGCCATCCTTCTCATAGCTGTAAAGAACCCTTAAGATGTTTGCGGTCCAGACTGCTAGTGCCGGTTTCATGGTGGATAGCGCTTTAAATGGAAATATACAAGTGCAACTACTCACTACTCCAGGGTACCTGCTTGAATCAGAGAAGTGCCAGTACTCTCCTATTAAAAGTAATTCACCTTCTTGAGAAGTGCTGGTACTTTCCTTTCAGAATGAAAGAAGTGCAGGTACTCAGTACTTGGCATGATCTACCCATTTAAAGAACTGATGGTGGATACAAAACATTCCCTGGATTCATCACATGCGCTGGGATATATAAATATCGGAAGTGTGAGGTGGAATTCGGAAGCTGCACATATAACCCAACCAATCTGCTGGTTTTGCCTCTCTGATGAGGAGAGTTCTTCTGTATTACTTCATAGAGCTGTGTCTAGCAGTCTGAGAGCTTCTTCCTTGTATACCAAACCAGATCTACTTGTCTTTGGATAATGCACTAGAAAAGATTTGTACTCACTGCTTACACATACCAGTACCCCTAGAGTAGATATTTTGCTGCTAAATACAGAACAGAGGCTGCCAGAGGTGGATCGGCCTACAGGGATTTAGAATATTAATGGGCGACTATAGCAACACAAAATAATGATGGACAGAATTCTGAACATTGTCAAACATTCACCCCCAGTCACATATCTGGGTTTAGTCCATAGTTTCTTTTTACTCACCATGGCACCCCAAGTTTGGACCCAGCCATATGCAAATCGATCTTGACCCTTCTCGCCATGGGAACAGTCCAGCCCACATTGCCAGGCCAGGTCCTCCCTGGACCAGAAAACAAGCACCCTGGGTCCAGTTTTGAGGTATCACCCCTCATTAGCCAGGCTAGCTTGAATCCAGTTGCATGGGAACAGTCCAGCCTGAACAGGGAGGACCTAGCCTGGCAGTTTGGGATGGACTGTTCCCAGGGGGAGCAGGGTCAAGACTGATTTGCATTTGATTGGGTCCAAACTGGGGTGGCATGGTGAGCAAAAAAATGATGATTAAACACTGATCTGTGATTGGGGGTTAATGTTTGACAATGTTCAGCATTCCGTCTACCATTTTTAGGTCTCGGCTGCGAAGGCTGCGCTTGCGCAGTCTCGCTCCGAGATTTAATGAGTTTGAGTGACTTTGAGAAGAGGGGCTTGCACCCGCCCCTCTTCTCTCCTGTTCTCCATTGGCTGGCCTCTTAAATGCTGGCCAGCCACTGGAGAAGAGGTCCAGTCACTCCGTTGAAGCCCCGTCTTTTTCGGATCGGGGGGCGTGTTTTTTGCGAGAAGTCTCAGGGAGGAGACAACAGCAAAACACGCCCCCAATTCCGAAAATGAGGCTCCCTTTCTCCGAGGCATTTTTGCTGTGCCTCGGAGAAAGGCGGTGCTGTCTTCCGGTGCCCTCGGCTTGTTTGTGCTCGGTGTGGTTGTCCCAAACTCCAGTGAACCGTGGGCGTGCATAGTTGTAAAACCGCCGAGCAGTGATACTTTCAGAAGGTGATTATTTTTCAGAGAATTCCACACCTTTCGGCTTCACGGCGCTGTCACAGGATGTTCCCCTCTCCGTCCCTGCTCGCTGGCTTCTTTCAGAGCTCCGTGTCCTCCCTCCATCTCTCCTTGCCCCCTCTCGCTGGCTTCTTTCAGAGCTCCGTGTCCTCCCTCCCGCCATCTCTCCTTGCCCCCTCTCCGTCCCTGCTCGCTGGCTTCTTTCAGAGCTCCGTGTCCTCCCTCCCGCCATCTCCCCTTGCCCCCTCTCCGTCCCTGCTCGCTGGCTTCTTTCAGAGCTCCGTGTCCTCCCTCCCGCCATCTCTCCTTGCCCCCTCTCCGTCCCTGCTCGCTGGTTTCTTTCAGTGCCCTGTGTCCTCCCGCCCGCCCCTTTCCTTGCATCTTTCCGCGCTGGGGAAGTTGAGGCTTCTCTCGCTGGGCCTCACAAAGGAAGGACATCCTGCCCACCAGCAGGCCTTCCGCCATGTGAGGGAACTGTTGGGTCCCCCGGCTGCCCTCGCCAGCTTCCGCCTGCAGCTGCAGAGCGAGGGCACATCCGGGCATCATCCAGAGACAGCGGGGGGCAGAGACGCTGCCACATGGGCATCTAGGATAACATGCAAACTGGCAAGACAGACGGTTGTAAAACCGCCGAGCAGTGATACTTTCAGAAGGTGATTATTTTTCAGAGAATTCCACACCTTTCGGCTTCACGGCGCTGTCACAGGATGTTCCCCTCTCCGTCCCTGCTCGCTGGCTTCTTTCAGAGCTCCGTGTCCTCCCTCCATCTCTCCTTGCCCCCTCTCGCTGGCTTCTTTCAGAGCTCCGTGTCCTCCCTCCCGCCTTCTCTCCTTGCCCCCTCTCCGTCCCTGCTCGCTGGCTTCTTTCAGAGCTCCGTGTCCTCCCTCCCGCCATCTTTCCTTGCCCCCTCTCCGTCCCTGCTCGCTGGCTTCTTTCAGAGCTCCGTGTCCTCCCTCCATCTCTCCTTGCCCCCTCTCGCTGGCTTCTTTCAGAGCTCCGTGTCCTCCCTCCCGCCTTCTCTCCTTGCCCCCTCTCCGTCCCTGCTCGCTGGCTTCTTTCAGAGCTCCGTGTCCTCCCTCCCGCCATCTCTCCTTGCCCCCTCTCCATCCCTGCTCGCTGGCTTCTTTCAGAGCTCCGTGTCCTCCCTCCATCTCTCCTTGCCCCCTCTCGCTGGCTTCTTTCAGAGCTCCGTGTCCTCCCTCCCGCCTTCTCTCCTTGCCCCCTCTCCGTCCCTGCTCGCTGGCTTCTTTCAGAGCTCCGTGTCCTCCCTCCCGCCATCTCCCCTTGCCCCCTCTCCGTCCCTGCTCACTGGCTTCTTTCAGAGCTCCGTGTCCTCCCTCCCGCCATCTCCCCTTGCCCCCTCTCCGTCCCTGCTCGCTGGCTTCTTTCAGAGCTCCGTGTCCTCCCTCCCGCCATCTCTCCTTGCCCCCTCTCCGTCCCTGCTCGCTGGTTTCTTTCAGTGCCCTGTGTCCTCCCGCCCGCCCCTTTCCTTACATCTTTCCGCGCTGGGGAAGTTGAGGCTTCTCTCGCTGGGCCTCACAAAGGAAGGACATCCTGCCCACCAGCAGGCCTTCCGCCATGTGAGGGAACTGTTGGGTCCCCCGGCTGCCCTCGCCAGCTTCCGCCTGCAGCTGCAGAGCGAGGGCACATCCGGGCATCATCCAGAGACAGCGGGGGGCAGAGACGCTGCCACATGGGCATCTAGGATAACATGCAAACTGGCAAGACAGACGCTCGGATATACAGACTCGTTCACAGAGACACAACTACATATAGAACGTGCCCAATAGTTCGACCTTTCCACATCAAGACAATCAAGCATTTGCCACTCGGTCTCGCATGTGCGAGGGTTAGAGCCAGAGCTTTAAGTGTGCCGGGTCCTGCCGGTGCTCATCACCGGCAGCTCTAAAAAGCAGGTGCTGAGACGGGTCCCTATCGGGCGCTCCATTATTGCCCTCGGGGTGAAAAGAAAAATCTTACCTCTGCAGCAGTAACACCTTTCACTAACTTTAATGTGACTTCAAAGAGACTCGGCATTGGTAAAGTTAGAGCTATTGGCATTGCTCATGACAATGCCGTTTCTTTAAATGTTTTAAAAACAAAAAACATAAACAAAAATAATGTCATGAGCAATGCCAATAGCTCTAACTTTACCAATGCCGAGACCATTGCATTGTAAATGCTTGTTTTGTGTTGCTTTAGTCACCCAAAGTGGGATGGGTATGCTCAGATGTGAGTCCTGTGCTCTCTATGCCACTGGATTCAGGCTAGCCTGGCTTATGAGAGGTGAAACCTTAAAACCGATCCCAAGATGCTTGTTTTTTGGTCCAGGGAGGACCGCGCCCGGCAGTTTTGGCAGGACTGTTCCCATGGAAAGCACACTTAAGACGGATTAGGTATGGCTAGGTCCAAACTGGGGTGACTTGGTGAGCAAAAAAATGATGGACTTAATTCAGATCTGTGACTAGGGGTGAATATTTGACAATGTCCAGCATTCCACCCATCATGTTTTTGTGTCACTCTTTAGAATATTAAGACATTTCTCAATCGCTTGTGAACAATTAGCAAGAGTGATGCAGAACTCCACGTCACATTGATACCATCTTCCGCAGTCAGTGTCTCCAGACTTCGGGGGGAGGGCTTCAATGCATATTATAAGAGTAAAGAATTTTGCCGGCTACTTGGTGCGCAATGGATACAATTTTACCCTGTATCTAGAAGAATATCAGCTGCTTTTTTGTTCACTGCTTCCAGCCCCACTCTGACTCATGTTCACTGGATTTTTTAACAGTACTTTTACGAGCCGCCGTAAATGAATCATTAAACGCCTTCCAATCGGTTCAGTGGAGAGGTGATGAACAAGTTACTTACCTTCTGTAATGTTCTTTCTCAAGGATACCCATCACCCTGCATAACCCGTAAGTGGGCAACTGGGCTACTTCTCATAAGGAACCATCACTGCTGCAGCCATATACTGACCACTTTGTTAAAGCTACTGGTGGTCACGGTTTCATGCTGTATGGTACTGTAGTGCTTGAATTTATAAAGATATGGATAAGTTCTAGAAATTAATTATATTTGTATAGCAGAATAAAGCAAAGCTTGAAGGCAATGGAGCACAGTATTTGATGATGAGTATCACATGGAGATGCCCAGACTGTGGCGGCTTCTTCTCCATCTTCTTAACTCAGACACTCAGGTGCGCCACTAGTGCAATTGTATAGCGAGATTGCACGATAATTAGAAGACATATATTTTCAGTTTCTCTCACCGAAGACAGCCATTTTCCACAGAGATGATGCTGATAGAGAGGCTGTTTTGTAGTTTGGGTGGTGGTCAGTTGTTGGGGCTCAGAAGACTCTGAAGACGTAGAGTCGGTTTTGATGAGTGACGCTCTCACATGGTTGAGGTTTGTAATCTTTTGGCCTGCTAACACAACCCAGTGAAACACTACTGTACGAGTTACACAATGTCTTGACTAGATGGCTGATTGTGTTGGGGAGTATTGGATCAGGCAAAAGGCAAAAGGTCAAAAGAGGGTAAGTGGCTCATGCATTAAACTTTCCTTGGTCCAGTTTCTCTACTAAGGATTATGCCAAGAGGTGAGTTAAGTCATGAGCTATTCATCTTCCAGTAATAGGAAGCAGGCGGTCTGTGCGATGATATAACTCTCTGCAGTCCTTATAAAGAAGATGCTGATGTTTCATTGTCAGCTCTTGCTAATATATAGAACACTGTTTTACAGCTTCCTCATCTCTGGCTTGAGTCAATGGTATATTAATTTGCATTCCTCTGTATACGAGTATCACAGGCTCAACCTTGAATTGTGTACATGTCTAAATGTGGATATTCAGTAAAAATGCGCATGCTCCTTCAACAAGTCCCCTTGTACTAGTTTTTGCTGCTTCTTGTAAGAGCAGTGAGCAGATTGATTCTGGTCCCCCCCTGACCTCTCCTGGCCAGCCACGGTATGGCACTTACTTGAGTATTGGGGGAGGTAGGCATTCTGTCCCCTATCCACAAGAGGTCCTTTTTTAATGCAGCCACAATCACAGGTGCCTTGGGCACTACAATAGTGAACATGAACCCCTCAGCGAGGAAGAATGGGGAAGGCAGTCACAGGTAGCAGGTGTGAACATTGCAAGGAAAAGGGTGCCTAATTGGAACACAGAAGAAATTCGATAAATTCCCCTCGATGCAGTAACTTTTCGTGAATGCTTTCTGACCAGCATTTACACGGTACATGGTCACAGCAATGGCCAGGGAAGACTCCAACCCCCTAGCGAGGCTTTTAAAAGATACACATATGGCGTAATTGTCATGATCAAGATTAAATATTGATCAGCAGGACAAATGGCCAGATCATGAATACACATGAACCTGAAACTGCTGCAAATGGTCACCTCATGAATACACATTAACCTGAAACCGCTGTGGGTGGCTAGCTCATAAATATACATTATCCTGACAAAGATTCCACAAAGGACAGCTAGAGAGATGGAGTAATGATCAGTTCATCACCAGCAAGCTGGCCATTTCCCACCGCATGTACATACCAGGGAGCGTGCCTGCTTAATGGGAACAGATATGGAGGAGAATTTGGTACTGTAAATCCAGGCTGGTTGTCTACACACAGTAAACCTATGCACTCTCATTGCACTGCATCACATGAAAATATCTGAAAAAGCAAACAGTCGCTACCTGAATATTGATGGTAGTTCAAAGACTGGTTCCTTTCAATGATGTTCATTATTGTTTTTATTGGTGTTGTTGTTATTACTGTTGTTCTTGTTATTATTATTATTGGGAGTAGTAGTAGCATCATAGCACTATATAAAAAAAAACCTGATAAGTATATCCCTAGTATCTGGATGGCAGGAGATTTTAGCAGTACTCTAGTCTCACTGCACGGCCTCTCTGTTGGCTGGAATCTTTTTAAATTGCTGTTGTTGTTGTTATTGTTATTATTATGTTGTTTTGTTCTAAATGTCACTTTGTGGTCTCTTTAGTGTGCTAAATCACCATGCTAAACAGGTGGGAATTTTGAGTTTAAAGTGAGTGTGTTTTGTGATTGGCGGGCCAGTCTCTCGAAGAGAAACGTGGTCCCTAATCAAGTCTTGTACAGTGTGTTGACTATGTCTCAATTCTCTTGTTTAAAAAAGAAGCAAGTGCTTAGAAGGGTATCCATTCACGAGAATTAAGCACTCAAAGAAACAAGGCAATGTTCTAAAAAGAAACAGGAAGACATAAACAATGTTACATATTCTCTTGCCAGGCCCTGCATCATACTTGTTCCGGGGTAGCTTGGCTGGGGGAGTATGGGCTTGTCTAGAAGGGGGTAATATGCACCACTTCCAAGCTTTGATGGTGAGCTTGCCTGCATCCCTGCTGTGCGGCCTTTCCATTGGCTGAGTCACTGGCCATGTTAGCAGACACAGGCCAGACATAGCCCTCATCAGACTCCTCTGTTAGGAGTCTGTATTGACACCACCAGGCTGCCCCAGCAGCACGTCCTTATAACCCCATCTTTTCAGCCTGAGGCAGTACAATAGGCCCCTTCGCTAAATGTGGGAGTTGCAAGACATGTACAAGATTACTACATATGCCTACTTCCTCTGCACCGTGGCTAGTGGCACATCATTTAAAAGCCGCATTTATTTAGGGTAACCCCACTTTGTAGAACATGTCCTTTGCTGTACTTCCAAGGGAGAAGGGTGCACGGAGTGTGACAGACACACCCGCCAGCAGCAAGTGATGGAGGTGGGTTAACAACAGCTTGTGAATGGTGGTGAGTGACCCTGGTTTTCATAGTTATCTTTTCTGAATTTTGCATCTGCAAACCATTGAATTCCAAACACATGAATGCCTTCTCAGGTTCCATGAAAGGGGTGAGCAATTAGATTGTGATCGCCAAACTCAGTTATTGTGAAAAGGTGAGTTTTGAAGAATTTACCGAACATGGTTAATAACCTTATTAAAATATAGATTATTGTGTAGTCATTTCTTGCAGCACCAGTAAACTTGAATCAAAGAATACTTTTGACAACACGGTATAATTTCATCACATGTTGTGCAATAAAAAGATCTTTTTCTAGGCTTCCAACTTGGTATGGCATTTTAATCTCAAATTACTCTTCAGATAATGAGTCATTGAACATGTTCCCCTAGTTATAATTCCTAGTAAACCTCCTTTGTCATTACTATGGTTAATTCCAATTTTTTGTTTCACAATTTTCTCTTATTTTATAGTGTGTCTTAGTTGTCCTATATCAATATGATTTCCTGTCATTTCCGTATGGTTTTCCTGGTTACTAACCAGGCTAACCATGTTCAGTAAATACTCCAAAAATCACCTTTCCTCAATAACTGAGTTTGGAGATCACAATCTAATTGTCGCCCTGTTAATGGAACCTGAGAAGGCATTCATGTGTTTGGAATTCACTGGTTTGCAAAATTCAAAAACGATAACTATGAAAACTAGGGTCACTGACAACCATTCACAAGCTGTTGTTAACCCCGCTCCATCACATGCTGCTGGCGGGTGTATCTGTTACACACCGTGCACCCTTCTCCTTTAAGATATCCATCACGTTTGTGACAGAGTAACCCATACGGGGACCTGTAAATGAGGCACTATGCCAATACTGCCAATTAAAAATAATCACATGCTAATTCATATTATGCGGGTATGCTGAATATACCGATATTAATCAAGGCATCCTGGATGGATGCTGGACCCTCTAGCAATAGTCCTTTGGGCTCAGACACGTACACAGGACCAGAATCACAAGGATTTTGCCTTCTGCATACTAGGAGATGGTTAGAGGATCTCTGAGTTACACCAGCCATCCTTTACTGTATTTGATAAAAAACTGCACAAGAACCAATTAGAAGATGGCTGGTGCATCATTGAGAAGAGTTTTTTTCAGATGTGAATATCCCCAAAAATGTCTAAGAAACCTAACATATGTTTTGATCACTTCCGATTTGCACTAGTGAAAATCGTACTGTATGCAGTAAAATAGATTTTGGGTACGCTGATAGATGGGCAAATCCTGTTCTAATTTGGTTCCTTTGTAACTGTGGGTGGGTCTGGTGTTTATATTTTGAGATCAGTTACAGGTAGAGGGTCAGTAGGTTGAATGGTTATATCCATCTTCTTGGATTACACAATAGCAGGTACTATAGGCGGTGCTACACTCGCTAATATTTAAATTGATACACCAGGTGGGAGCTATACCCCATAAACACCTATCTCCAGTCCTCCTTCCCTCCCAAGTTATCGTGGAGGTCAAGTGCTCCTTTGTGAAATAAATATAAAAGAAGAATGCTTAGCTTCCTGGTCTTCCCATATGGACTCACCCTCTCAGGTACAATGGGATCCGGCAATATGTGAATTTAATGAAAGGTGTTTGCCATTATCTCTAAAGACACAACTAGATAGAAAGAAAACACTGAGACTTAGTAAAATGATCAAAATCATTTGTTGGTACAAGCAAGTGGTGCTCCTGGTTACTGGGGCACAGTTCTACACTGACAACAAAAATGGCAGTATTGTATGGGCTAGTGCGCTGCCTGAACGAGCCAATGACTGCCCATGCTGTGTCCTTCTGGTGTTGGGTGTGCCCTGCAAGTCACCTTCTGTTTTGATATGGTGATATAGAAACAGACTTGTGAGACACAGGAGTAAGGTGCCGAAGCACCCTAGCTCCAGCGTGGAGTGAAATTGCAACCAAAAGATAAATAGAAGAAGGCTTGCGTAAGGGTATGGAGTGTTGGAATGGCAGGCGTGGGGATTTCACTGAAGTAAAAAGAAATTAAAAAAAGAGAAAAGCATCTTAAATAAATTATCACTATAAACCTTTTGTCACTAGTCTTCAGAATCAGATTATCTCCTCGCTTTGAGTCCTCTCTATTACTGCTGGACTTACACATAGAAAACTCAGCCACGTGTCTTCTCACAAGAATGATTTACCTTTACTAGGTTACCCACCATAGGAAAGCGCCGCAGTGGCTGCCAACTCAAAAAGAGTGAAATTCAAAACTTACTGGATCGTACATTGGCAATTTTACAAAGTAGGTTTTGCTTTTGTGAGTGGAAAACTCAAAAAGTATCTTACTGCACATTACCTTTTCCAAATGTACATCCTCATGCTTTCAATAATTCCCTTTACAGACTCGAGCCTCTGTTTGTAGCTCATAACTCCTGACTAAGTCCTGTACAGATGATGGTCATATAAACAGAAGCACAGTGCAAAAAAAACGACGCTGCATCATGACTTTAACTTACCATATGCCTAGATTTGTAGCTCCCTGGAGACCTGTTTCGTACCATATAATTACCCTTAAACACAACACGTGGATGACTATGCTATTCAATTAAGTACGACAGGCTATAGGGAAAAGCTCGGCCATGTTGCATACACATCTTATCACAGCCAATCAGGCCACAGACAGTGCACCTTGTGCCCAAAATGGTGGTTTTCAAGCTAGCATAATACAAGCTCCCCAACCGGAAAAGAGAGAAAGTAAAAGCCATCTTACCGGAAGTCGGATCCTATGCGCTTGCCCCGCTCCGGGATCCCAGGGTCCGGGCACACGTTGTGGCCCTGAGAGACTCCGACCTGCGTTACTGGAAGGGAAGAACAAAATAGCACACACAGAGAAGATAGGATGTCACAGGAAATGGAATGCAGCTGAGAGTTCTGTTTTTATCCGCAGCCTGGGTCGAGGCGAGGGAGCGGGGAACTATAATTGCTAGTCTGAGCCTAGGAATTTTGTAAGCATTTCCCTACAAACAAAGCTAATGACTGTAATTGAATCATTTCGGCATCATTTATATTTTCACAAGCAGGCCCTCTAACGGCGCTCAAGGCTGGTGGACTGCCGCGTTTAGTAAAGAAACCCCTCCGCACACGAGCAGGCACCTGCGCGTGCGAACGCGCGCACGCACGCACACACGCTCGCTCTCTCCCTCTCTCTCTCTCTCTCTCCTTCACTTTAACGCCATTAGCCTTCGAATCTCCTCAAACTGAAGTGTCAGCTCTGCAATCAAAGTCATTACATAATAACAAAGGTCCACCCTGGCCATAAAGAACGGGTTGACAGGATGGAGACAGCTTGATGCAATGTAATCTTACAGACTGCAACATGTTTATTAGCAGAATCCATTTTGTCTTAAACACTTCCCCAGGGACAGAAAAGAGTTGATACAGGTAAGAGCTGTAAATAGAAAAAATGGAAATGATTCTTCATATACAGCCAACCAGAAGAATAAGCACACTCTCTACAATCATGTTACTAAGCCTAGAGGGCAGTGTGGCCTCAGGAGGTTGAAAATTCAGGAACACTTAAGAATCTTGACAATGCACATAGCAACATGATTATTTATATGATGGGGAACAAGACATTTTTTACTCCAACCCCCTTTTGTCGTCATGCATTCCACAGTGAAGCTTGTATGACTCATGGTACAGAGCCTTTTATCTAGAGCATACTTCCATTACTCAAGCGATGAGTCAAGCTAGGAATATGGCCAAATTAACAAGACCTTGTTTCATTAATAGCCCTCAGTTAATGCCATGTTCAAATCTGCAACAGTTGTAGGCCAGTACCTTCTGCTCAGAGCAAATATAGCACTTACATTCCAATCAGCGTCATTGCTTTTACACTGTCATGACAGACACCACCGCTGCATGTGGGCTGACAGATGTGACAAAGCAGACAACTGAGGACATATTACATATAGGGCACACTGTCCCACTCTCGGGTGCACCCTTAAAACGGATTGTCAGGCATAGACTGGGACAGTGCACCCCATTACAGCAAATGTGATGTTCACAGTGCATGTGCCAACTCATGTCTGCCTTGTAAGCACCTACTTTGTGAAAGACGGGCTTGTTCTTGCAGCCACCGGTCTGCCTTTCACTTCAGGAGCCAGACCTGGTGTTCATTTCAAAGGGGACATGGATCCTGCCGCAGATGGGGGCAGTGGGCGACTGCACCCGCCTGCAGGAGAATTCCTGGGGGTCTCTTGGAACCCTGTTACCTTCTTCCAAGAGGGGCCATTGGGGGTGCATTGACTGTATGCACCTCATATGTGGCACACTGCCAGTGTGCCTACTAACAGCTTCTTTCCCATTGCACCTGCATCTATAATATGAAGCGGGCGCAATAGCAAAGGTTCCCTCATTTGCACGGGGCCGCATGTCAATGCAAACGAGATTGCATCCCCTTGTGATCACCCTGGCACACATCTGGCACCTGCACCATCCATATTTCAGAAGGTGCAGGCACCTGTGGCCTAATATTTGACACTTAAATGCGTTGGGGGGTGCAGAAGATGGGCACAAAGACGCATTGCACCCCATGGTACTATGCATAATAGTGCCACTTGTCTTCTTTAATCAAGACGATATAGACCACTTTCTACTGAGAAAGGTTGATTTTTTCCAATAGGGTGTTGTCTCTTAAAGGAAGAAAGAACACAGCTATGTCATCACATGTTGCAGCTAGGTCAGTCACATGTTAGAACTATGACTGGATGTGAGTACGCCCAGCCCTACTGGATTTTCAGACTGACCGTCCTGCAGGTCAGGCCATCACTGAACAATTAGATAAAACCGAAAACAAACGAAACAGTTAATTGCTATCAACCTACTACGTAGACTAGTGTCTTTGATGAAAAGGTTGGGAAACCAACCACAAAATGTGTTACTGAACCTTGCACAATCAAGGTACAATTAGTGCATACATAAGAATAAAGATTACTCATTGCACATCATTTTTACAGTTAAACTAACGCAGATTCGCATGAAGGCTTGTATAGCATTAGCAATTTACATAATCTTTTTTTTCAGTAAATATATGAATCGGTCATCCTTAAGAAAACTCATCCAACAAAATATAACGTCTTGTTGCAATAAGAATATCTCGGGTTTTTTTAAAGTGATAACGTAAAGGAATATTTTCAAAGTAGCAAATTACTAATGGCTCCATGAAAGTGTCATATTACAAGAGTTAATAGAATACACCATGATACAGGATTGGCACTTGTCTGGTAAATGTATTTCATCCTTCTGCGGGATGGGTAGTTGTGTTGCACCCTAAATTCTCGTGCCTGTTGTATATTTAAGTATGGATGGGAATCTAGGTAAACAAATGTTCTTGGGGTATGCATGTGTTTTCATTACTTTTTAAGCTTTCAGTATGAAGGATGGTTGTCAGCAAACCATTAGGATGAGCTTCGAATATTTTCAAGCATAAGTAATACATGATTGGTCCAAGCTTCCTTTTCTCCACACTCCCCCTTTCCCAGTGCTTAATTTGTAATGTACCAGGGCTTTCAGGAGAGCACTGCAGCTTGCACCACACATTGCCCCTGCCATGCTGCCAGTAAAATTAACACCACAACTACTAACCATCACACTGCTACAAGTGTGTTAATTCAGACTATTCCAGGCCCCCAAAGCTATAACATTGGTTTTGGCGCCAGGAAATAGTCAAGTTTTATGTATATTGAAATAATAATTAACTATTGTTGTGGTCAGCTTTAAATTAACCAGACAGCGCCACCTTGTGGCAGACTGTCACGAGTGCCGGTTTTGGCATTGCTGGTGCCGAGCACTAGAAACCACCGGCTCAAATTAAGCAGTATATTTTACCCTCCATAAGGAAAAGCTGAACAATATTCCTTATTTTCACAAGAAAAGCCTATTATTGGACCCAAACTCTGCCCCAGACCCTAGAAAGATCCTCACTAAATCATACAGGTTCGCAAAGTTAACAAAAAAACACTCATCAATAAATCTCAAACTAACCAGCAAGATACCAAAGCGACTTACAGTTTCCCTAAGTTCTTGGATACTCACTGGATCTAGATGTTGGAGACAGTCACTGCTTGATCTACAACACCACTTGGTCCATGCAGACGTGACGAGTCAGGGAAGATGCACTGATTTCTTATTGAATACTTGACATCTACACTCCTACGTCTCACTGAGGAAAAGAACGGAGGGTGCTCGGTGGAGGGCGCTACAAATGTTTCCTCACCTCCTTGTTGGTGAATGTTCCTTCCTTTGTGGCAGGCCTCTGTCTCTCAAAACATGCTGCTAATACCAAACTGGTAAAGGCTGTCACCTGCAAGCAGACAGCGTCGCACTGAGTGCAGCAGCCATTTTCAGTGTTGCCTCGCACTTCCCTGTCAACACGGGGTCCAGGAGGTGCCCCCGGCTTGTGGCTACGGCCTGGTACTTCAGGCCTTTCCGTTGCTAGGGTTACTCAAGGCCGCTCGAGCACAGAGTATTATGACGTCGAGGCTAAAAGTGATAGAAAGACTCCGAAGGACCATAAAAAGATCGAATTCAGAGTCTTCTCGCCTGGCAATACCTTGTGAATTAAAATAATTGCAGTACCCAATTTGAAATTAATTTTGTCGTTTCTCTAATCATTCCAACTGTGCGCAAGACGCTTTGGCCTGGAAAGGATGCAGACAGGACATGCAATTCAGCAGCTGCAATTATGAGGAAGTGGGAACCCTGCGACCGAGGAAGGACATTTGTAGGATACTTCGCGGTAACTCCTGCTTCTTCAACTATTGTCTGAACGCAGAGAAAAAATAAACGGGCCTCTACGGAAATTAGGGAAGTGCAATATTGCAAGGGTTTTCTCTTTCGAATTCCACGGAACTCCTGGAAAGAACTTGGTTGCTGTTTCAGTTCCCAAAGTTTTTGCATTTGGATTTTCAGGGTGAAAGCTGGACGTTAGCACACATTTAAAATTGTTTTTAGAAGATTGCCAACATTCATCCATTTTAAAAGTAGTGAGGAAAACAGGTTTAAAGTTAACTCATGAGAAAATACATTTTTATTCAGGGCCAATAGAACAAACATGAAAATATTGCAGATTGTGCAGAAAATATATAGAGCATAATACGTAGAAAGGAACAGGGGCGGCTGGTGACATTTGAAATAAGTGGGGAGTAAAGGTTTGGGATGAGTGGCTGTTGGTGTGCTCGCACGGCGAGCAAGCCCGACCGTCATAAGGTAGAAACCCCCCAATTTTGGGGGGTAAAAATAGTGTGCAAATGGTGCATTGTCGAGGATATTTACCATGGATTTTTTAATTGGCACTGCCAGGGTACTGTCATGATGACTGTGTTTACACAAATGCACACAATAGTGCGAATATGATTGACAGCACAGGGCCTGAATGGACCCTGCTCTGTCAAACACAGCGTGATGGTGAGTATGCAGACATTATTCAAATACTACACAGAGTCTAAGAAATTGGGCAGTTCTTGAAATTAGATTGTTATGGTGTAGATTGAGGGGATGGAGAGTGTAAAGAATAAATGCCTAAAACAAGGAAAGGGAACCGTGGCCAGCAGGGGAATGAAGCAGACCTGAGAATCGACTGCTCTGCTCCATCCCTTTCAATGTCACCTTGCATGGGTGCAGCAGGTGCAGTCGCACTAGGGAATTGAAAGGGCCATTAAACCCTAGTAATTGCTGGATTTAATCGCTCCAACAGCAAAGGGGCCATTTCCCCTGCTTACACTTGAGCCTATGGCATCCTTGCTACTCTACTGCTTGCTTAACACCCCACTGTAGTCCCTGGGTAGGAACAGTATGAGTACTTCCCTAGAACTCCATCAAGGTACAAAAAAACAGGGATATTGTTCAGGACAGGTGATTGAAATCCATATAACGGAGCACTGGAAGAGTCACGAGGTACACACTAGCCAGCTTAGTTTGCAAAAACTAGAGGAGCACGGAATGCCCAATTGCCAGAAGGGACTGGAGCACTGTCTCCATTGAAGGTGTGCCGGCTAAAAAAACATGAAGCGGTAGGAGCCCAGGAGTAAACCAATTACCAAAGACATCCAAGGCGACATTGATAAGTGAAGAAACACCGGAGAGCTATTGCAGCCCAAGAGGCAAAAGGCCCTCTGCCAAGATCGAACTTAGGCCCTGGCAGCAATGCAGAGCAAAGACAGTCTTAAACATGGAGGCCGACATTACTAGTACCAGCAAAACTGCAAGCAAGCCCAGCACTGCCGAGGCGCCAACCCGGCCAGATTATCCAGCCAAACCTGACCAACCCAAACCCAGCCAAACCACCCTGAGATTAAAAAACACTTACCTGACCGGTGACCGCCTCTTCTCCTGGCCCGCGTTGGCGCCTCTCTGCCCCTTCAAATGGTCCGGAACACCTCGTCCACGTGACGCAAGTGACTGGCAACCCGGCCCTCAGCCAATCCTGGCGCTGCAGCAGCGCCAGGATTGGCTGACGGCACAGCCTACTCCTCGCCCGCCGCCTGCCCATTAGGAGACCGAGGGGCTCCTAATGGGCATGCGCAAGGCAGCAAAAACACAAGTACGCATGACTGGGCACGGAGTAAAAAATTAAGCTCCATGCCCACTCATGCGCACTTGTGCTGCCTTTCCCAAAGGCGTCTGACAATGATGTCAGTCAACATGACGCCGGACCGCCCACGGTCCGACGTCATGCTGACTGACATTCACAGAGGAGGGAGCTGCGGGCGCGCTGACTGACATTCACAGAGGAGGGAGCTGCGGGCGCGGGCGGGGGGCTACGCCCCCACGCCCCAATGGACGCACCGCGCCTGAAAAGGAAAGCAGGAAGATACGTTGATAATTGGGATCTGTCTGATAGTTTGCTCCAATAATACGTTTGCACCCCAGAAAGGAAATCTGGAGAATTCTTGACAGGTTGGAGCCTCAGAAAGGTTGGTAGGCTTGGGGAAGTGTTAACTGCATGGTCATTCTCACAGGACACATACATTACTGTGCGACAGTCATATCAACTGTCTGCAGCTGCTCAGGCTTTCATGAATTCTGCAACAACCTCAAGGCTTATGACATTCATTCAGATGCTTTAACCTTCTTCAAGGGCCATTTGTCATTTTTTTTATTTCATCACTAATTATCAGTAGCTAGCAAGTGTGTCATGGACCTTAAAGCAAGTAAGTAAACTTGGCCCCTCTACCACCCAGGTGTTTATTAAAAGTGCCACAATTAGAATGCAGTAGGCCCCATTTCAGCTGGCCCCATTTTGTCACTGCAGTTGGAAGGGGGTGATTTGACAGATGACCAGGGGAAAAATTGAATAAATAATTAATTTTCCCTCCTTGTCGTCTGTCGAAATCCCCCACCACCCGGCCTCACTGCCCCACCACTCTTACCTGCACGGACCGCGGCTGGCCTTGCTTCTACTAACTACTTTTTTTTCAGATGGCTAAGAATTTCAGTATAAGACTACGACCAAACAATTTCCAAACATGCAATGAATTCTGGCTAGCTAATTTAAAAAAGATGTAGTTGCATTCTTTTAAGCAATCTTTGCTAAAAACATCTGCAGACTCGAGTGATCATCACCTTTCTGACCTTCTTCGCCACAGTGCTTAAGCCTGCGGTGATTCTTCATGCAGAAGCCATGCAGTTAGTTTGCCCCTAAACACATTTGTTTAAACCCCACCCCCTTTACTCAGGTATAGCTTCCTTTTGGCATATGATAAGCACATCTTGTAGTCATCAAGCAACAGACCCTGGCAATAGCCAAGGCGAAAGACAATGGCGGCTCATCCGCTAAGATGGAGAAGTGTCACCCCACTGCTTTTAAGCAGTGTCACTAAAGGAAAAATAAAAGGATAATAACTCTAAGTTATTATCATTTTAATTTTTCCGTGTTGCAGCAGCTTGGTGGGCAGGACGGGGTTGGCCTGCTTTGCTGACAGAGCAGGGGAGGGGAGGAATGGTTTGTACTCCAAAAAGTGCGTATGAATGTGTGGCCGGCCCTCTGGGGCCAGCCAAACATTCATGCACACTTTGCATGTTCTCAATGCAGGGTGCATTACAGCCTGTATGGAGAACATGCCCAGCCTCCCATTCTCAGACCAATGACAACGCTGCATTGCAGCATTGTGAATGGCTATCGTGAGGCTGGGAGCTGGGTGCATCCTGCTTCCTGGCCTGGAAGTGGGGAAGAGGACCGAGAGGAGGCGGCGACGATGGCGGGCGGCAGCAGCAGACAGGTAAGTGTGTATTTAAAAAAAAAAAGTCATCCCCTCCCCCACGACCCGACTCCCCCACCGCCTTCAAATACCAGCCGCCACTGCCGGAAGAGATGGAACAAATGTGATGAGGAAAGTTTGACTAGAGGTAGTGAAGATTACCTGTAAGTAGTCAGGACTTTTACATGCATTTCAGTAGCATTTATAATATGATGCCACAAATTTTCTCCCTCACATCTTTATCCGACACAATAATATCCTTTGAAACGTATTGACCTTATAAACAGGTGCACTCAATATGCCCTAATGATATATATCTAAATATATATATACATATATAAATTTAAATATGTGTGTGTGTATATATATATACATATATTACCTACTGGCGGTCGCCAGTAGGTAGTTATAGTTAGGACCTATTTTCCATAGGAAATCCACAACATTCTATTCCGAATAACTTTGGCGCAGATTGACGAATCTTCGCAAAATTTTCAAAACTTTGGGCCAGCTCCGGTCCACTCCTATCCTGAAAGTCTTGGGGTGATTCGTCAAGCGGGGGCGAGAAAAAATATACATATATACATATATATACATATATATATATCACACCAAGATTACTTTTGCTATATATATATATATATATATATATGGGAACAAGACACTGATACCAAGGGAAGCTCCAATCTGTACAAGGCCTGAGCAAACATTGGACGTATCTGGCAGTACAGGAGTACACATACACTTGATTAGTTAAAAATAAAAATGACTTACTGAACTCCATCCCATGATACACCAATATCACCAAAATAACCTTTAAGAATTCACTTGAGTGTTACAAATGATATTTATTGGAATGCTAAATCTATTGTGTTTTCATGAGTAATAATATGGTTGTGTTCTGTAATATGTGGCTTTCTCTCACTTGTCGGACTGCTGGATGCACCATTGTGTCATTTCACTGACTTGTTCTGGCACCCATGTTGGGACCAGCACTTGCTGCACTTCAGACCACAAGGACTGCACTGCTAAAAATAAGACCACGGGCAGTTTGAAGAGGAGTTCAGCTATATCAGGGTCAACATCACAGTTAGGAGGAGACTCTACATGACCTCTCAATGAATCAATCAGGGTTGGTAAAGCGCAACTACTCACCCGTGAGGGTCTTAGGGCACTGGCGGTAGGGTGCGTGGCTCCCTTGACTGCTGGGGTCACCTGGAAAGCCAGGTCTTGAGATCCTTCCTGAACTGGGGCAATGTGGGAGATTGCCAGAGGGGGCGGGTGTTCCAGTTCCATGCTTTGGCTGCAAGATCAGAGAAGGACTTTCCTCCCGTTCTAGTCTTGCTAATACGTGGGACAGTGGTCAGGGAGAGCTAGGCTGATTGTAGGAGTCTTTTGAGTGCGTGGAAGGAGAGGCGGCAGTTCAGGTGTGCGGGTCCGGTGTTGTGAAGGCCTTGTATGTGTGGATGAGTAATTTGAAGGTTATTCTTCTATCAACTGGTAGCCAGTGGAGATCACAGAGGTGTTGGGTGATGTGACTGCGATGGGGGGTGTCAAGGATCAGTCTGGCTGCGATGTTCTGAACAGTCTAGAGTTTGCCAAGGAGTTTCTTGTTGATTACAGCGTAGAGAGCATTGCCGTAGTCCAGTCTGCTGCTGATGAGTGTGTGCGTGACACTTTTTCTGGATTTGGCTGGGATCCATCTGAAGGTCTTTCGAAGCATGCAGAGGGTGAAACAGGTCGAGGAGACGGCGTTGATCTGGAGGTTCATTGTGAGCGATAAGTCTAGAATGATGCAGAGGTTTTGTGCGTGATGCGTCACTGTGGGGAGAGCAGAGGGCTACCAGGAGTTGTTCCATGCTGAGGGGGTGGAGCCAAGAATGAGGACTTCTGTCTTTTTTTAGTTCAGTTCCAGGCAGCTGTTCTTCATCCAGGTGGTGATGGCTTTAATCCCTTCTTTGGAGTTGTGTCTGGTGTTGTTGGGTTCATTGGTGAGGGAGAGGATCAGCTGGCTGTCATCGGCATATGAGATGATGCTGAGCTTGTGGTTCCTGATGAGGGTTGCGAGGGGGGCCATGTAGATGATGAAGAGGGTGGGCTGAGGGAGGAGCCCTGAGGCATTCCATAGTTGGTATCTGTCGGTTTTGAGAGGTAGGGAGGGAGTCTGACCTGCTGAGTTCTGCCGGTGAGGAAGGAGCGTATCCAGTCAAGGGCCTTGCGGTGGATGCTGGTGTCATGGAGTCTGGTGGCTAGGGTGCGGTGGGAGACAGTGTTGAATGAAGCTGAGAGGGCCAGGAGGATGAGGGCTGCTATGTCACCCTGGTCGAGGAAGGAGCGGATGTCGTCTGTGGAGACGAGTAGGGCTGCCTTGGTGCTGTGATTGCTTCTAAATCTGGATCGAGCGATGTCCAGGACGTTGTTAGCTTCGATGAAGCTTGCTAGCTTGGTGTTGTTGGCCTTTTCGATGACCTTGGCTGCGAAGGGAAGATGGGCCTGAAGTTCTTGAGGTCTGTCGGGTCCGCTGAGGGTTTCTTCAGGAGGGGATTGACTCCGGCGTGTTTCCAATCGTCGGGGAAAGTGGCGGTCTCGAAGGAGCAGTTGATTGTCTGACAAAGTTAGGGTGCGATGGCAGAATCGCTCTGTGGAAGTGTGGTGTGGCCTGGTGTCTGAGGGTGCTCCAGAGTGGATGCTTTTCGTGGTCTTCAACTTGTTTTCTGTCATGAGCAGCATCCATTTGAGCAGGGTCCATTGGGTGGCGTCACATGAGAGAGGAGCTATATTGGTGAGGTGGTCTTGGTTGTCAAAGTTGTCGTGGATCATCTTGATCTTGTGGTGGAAAAAGGTGCTGAGTCTGTTGTAGAGGTCTTGGGAGGGTTGGATGTCTGTTGTTTCACTGCAGGGTTTGGCAAATTCCTTAATGATGGAGAAGAGTTCTTTAGTGTTGTGTGCATATGAGGATTCTGTCTTGGAGGGATTTCTTCTTCGTGAGTTGGTGGTGTGCGGTGAAGGCTGCTTTGTCGGCTGCGCGTGTTTCCAGGGTTTTGTTGCTCCGCCATGTCTTTTCGAGCCATCTGCAGGAGCGTCTGTATTCTTGGAGAGCAAGAGTGAACCAGCTTGTTTTCTTGATGTGTCTTCCGTGGCTTTCTTGAGGGGGGCGAATGTGTTGGTGCAGTTCATGATCCAGCAGTGGAGATAGCGTGCAGCGGTGGTTGCATCCGAATTAGTCGGTGGCGGGGTGCTGACGAGGGCGGAGGTGAGCTAGTCTTTGGAGACTTTGTTCCAGCTTCCACAGGGGAGGCAGTGGGCGTGCTTGTGTATGATGTTTTTTTTTAAGGAGAAGTGGATGCAGCGGTGATCTGTCCAGAGGAGTTCTGTGGTGTGGCTGTAGGAGACGCTGTCTCCCCCGGTGAAGATGAGTTTGAGTGTGCATCCCGCTGTGTGCATTGGGTCAGGGACTAGTTGTTTCAGTCCTATGCTGGCGAGCTTCTCTAGGAGGGAAGCGGCGTTTGAGTCATCGTGGTTATCAAGGTAAAAGTTTAGGTCTCCGCATGGGATGTAGTCTGTGGATGCAAGGGCATGGGGTGCGGTGAGGTCGGTGATGGCATCGGTAAAGGGAGCATGGGGGCCGGGTGGCCTGTAGATGATGGTTCCGTGTGGAGTAATTTCGGGGTTGGTCTGTATCTGGTAGTGGAGGTGCTTCAGGAGGGTCGCTGTGTCGCCTGGGAGGGTGGTCATGTGGAGGGTGCTTTTGTCAATGACGGTGATGCCTCCTCCTGAAGGGATGGGGTGGTCCTTGTGCAACATCTTGTATCCGTCTGGAATGGGGGATGGCAATGTCAGGTGCAGAGTAAGCGTTGGTCCAGGTTTCCATGAGGAAGGCGACGTCGGGCAAGTAGGTGTTAATGAGGTCCCAGATTTCTATGGCGTGCTTATGTAGAGAAAGTACCTTGAGGAGAATGCAGTTGAGTGGTTTGTGAGAGGTGATGTCCTGTAGGATGGAAGATGCTGCTGGGCTACGGAGGTGGGTGTAGGTGAGGCGGCAGTGTAGACAGGAGAGGGCTGTGGGTGTTGTTTGGCGTTGAGACCTGGCAGTTGTTGTTGCGTCTGGGGTTGAGATCGTGGAGGTTTCTGGAGTTGTAGCTGTGGTGGCTCTGAGGACCAGGGTCCCAGGAGCTGGTCGCAATCAGGGCGCTGACGGGTACAAACGGACTTGCTTTTGGCCCACCTTTGGTGAGCCAGCGGTACGCCCGCTGCACGCAGCCGCGCAGCGGCCGCCATTATGTAGGGATTGGGAAGGTGGTGGGTTAGCTGGGAGGCGGGAGCGGGAAGAACACTGGAGTGGGGAGGGGCCGCGGGGGCGGCAGGGGGAAAATGAAGGAAAGAGTGAGGAGAGTAAGAAGTGAAAATTGACAGAAGGGCAAAACCAAGGAGAGAGAAAAAGAGGGCACAAAAGGAAAGAGGCAAAGAACGGCAGAGGCAGAACAGCAGAAGAGCAGAGTGCTCTCCCACTGGACCACCAGGGATGAGGTGCAGGCAGGAGCCTGCAGGTGGAAGAGGACCTCGAACACTCTGCACAGAGAGCTCAGGGGCCCCTGGGGGCAGCACTTAGTGGTGGAGCTGTGCGGGGTGAGAGCAGCCACACTGACCAGGTCAGTGGTCTTGTTCCTCTTGCGCAACAACTCCAGGAAAACTATTTTGGGGTGACAAGCTGCCTTTCAGCACACATAGAGAGTTTGGCCTGGATATCTCCTGTATCCATCTTTTGTCAGAGGTCCACCCAGAACTGACCTCTGACCACACTCCTCTGTGACACGCAGAACAGGTGACATGTCAGTGCTTCACTGAACCTTTAGTGGAGCTTGGGGTTTCACACTTATCAGTTTCTGGAGTGATTGTCGGTCTCCGTACTGGTGTTGCTGTATTCATTATCTATAATATGTGCTCTTTGTGGTTACCTCACTCCAATGTAATATCTCTTCCTTTCAGAAGAGTGAATAACAGCATTACGCTGACAGCAGTCTCGGCCCCTCGACCCATATAGCTTGCTCAGCCCCTCTTTCCCTTCAGTGGCCGGTGTAATCTGAGTTAGCATGCCATGAAGTAATGGAGAAGGTATTCCAGAAGATTGAGAAAGGACAAAGATAGTGGCTTTGGACCTTTATGGTAAATCTGCTCACCAGTGTAAGCTTCATTATCTGCCAAGTAAGCTCCCCTACCGGCACTTTGGAAGTTCAGGCCGAGACCAAAAGCATGGTCAGTGTAGAATAGAAAAGAGGTACAAAAGGAGGGACTATGAAACAAGACTGAAAGGGAAAGTATAATCTTAAGGGCAACAACAACAGTCGGGTGGAAAGGAGGCATGAATTGAAATACCAGCGATTGTAAAGCGCACAACTACCTCCGGAGGGTATTCTACCCTTACTCCGCAGCTGGTACTGCGCATTACCGTTTCTGCGCATTTTTTACTTAGCTTGCTTTTAGTATGCATGCTACCGTTACTTCGCAAATAGGTTTATTCGCAGGCTATCTACTTAATTGTGTTTATTTTGAGGCGCTTCCGTATAACGTGAATCTGATGACAGGAAGCATAAGAAGAGAGGAAGCAGGCTTGAAGGTGAAGAGAGTGACCACGAGGGAAGATAGGTAAGTGGGGCTGTGTGGTTTTTAGGGTGGTGAAGGGGGTAGACTTTTAGGTTTTAGGGTTGTGTTGTGTAGTGTAGTGTAGAGTAGTGTATTTGTGCTTAGGGTAGTGTTAGGTTCGTGAAGGGTAGTGTAAGAATATTAGGACAGGACTGGGGGAAGGGGAAGGGTTGTGCATGGGGTAGTAATTTAGGGTTTAGGGTAGTGCTGTGGTGTTTGTGTTGTGTTTGTGTTTGTGTTTGTGTGTGTGTAGGGTAGTGTCAGGTTGGGATGAGGAGGGTAAAAAGGGCTGTAAATGTGATGTTTTGTGCCTTAATATGTGTGTGTAGAGTAGAGTAGTGTCAGGGGGGACGAGGAGGGTAAAAAGTGCTTCTCACATCGTGTTTGCTTTAAAAATATCTTGCCACTCGTTTTTCATCTATATTGTTATCGGTTTATTTAATCAAGGTACGATGTATGCTTGTTTTTATTTTCTCGTTCTCCGTTTCATATTTTTCCCTATCTCGGTGATGTTGGTATTTTGGCTGCAGGATGGCTCTTACAGTTAAAACGTGAGCAAAAGGAAAATAAGTGGTATGCATATTAAAAAAAAGCGGAGAAAGAGCATAGTTTTTTTTATTGTCAATGTATTTGCGTAGTAAAAGCATGCGAACTATAAAAATGCGAAGTAATGGTTTTTGCGATGTAAAAACATCGCACTAAAGTCATGGTCTGCTAAGTAACGTCATACATTCTTTCCTGAGAGGTGTCCTGGCACTGGGGGCCGTCAGGAAGAATAACCAAGCTATTTCCCAGAGTCACATGGTGCTGGGCTAACCTGCCCTCGGGGATCAAACCATGAACCCCGTGGTCTGGAGTCTGGCACCCTGGCCACTGCTCCACACCTCTTCCATTAGCCATGGAAGCAAGTTGGGATACAAGTACTTCCCCTGCAAACTTAGTGGAGTTTTTTTTTTTAACTTTGCAAAATTTGCAACTCTGTGTACATTTTAAAATATATTTTGAGAAAAAAATCTGCCAACTTTTGCAAAAACTTTCACTATGTTAGATTTAATGAATTTTGCATAACCTCACATATTGCAAAGTGTGAAGTATGTAAATTTGCAGGCCTAATTCCAAATTCCCATACATCTAAATGTGGAGTGGGCTACGGGACAAAGAGAAGAGAATATGGGAAGAGTAACATACATACAGGTAGGCTCGACGAACAAAGGACAAGACAGTGTTCATCGGTGCCTCCACTTTATTTATCGTTCAAAATACTTAGGCATAAAAAATCCCTATGCCAGTTTCTTAGCATCTATTTTAACAACTTCCAAGCTGCATTGTAGCATATGCAGAATCTTACCACACAATGGGCCTTATGTAGGTGGGCTGGCATTTACCACTTCATAAATACCGAATCATACCGATTCGGTATTTATGAAGTGGTAAATGCTATGTAGGTAATTGGTCGGTAAATATTACCGATTCGGAAAAATTCGGTAATTACCGAATCGGTATTTACCGATTCGGTAATGAGGCATACCTTCCCATTGATGGGAAGGTATGCCTCATTACCGAATCGGTAAATACCGATTCGGTAATGGGGGACCACATGCAAGGGTGGCAGGGTGTCACATTGACACCCTGTTGCACCCCTGATTCGGCCATGTGTGCACATGTGGCACACATACATGCCCTGAGGGCATGTGTGTCTGCCACATTGCACACATCTACGGGCAAAATATTGCATTTACACACATATTCGTCATTTACCACCAACTATTAGTTGGTGGTAAATAACGAATCCCCACACACACCACACAGTCCCCCTACATCTCATTTCTGTATTCGGAATTTACCGAATCGGTAAAATTACCGAATCGGTAATTTTACTGAATCGGTAATTTTGCCGATTCGGTAAATTCCGAATACAGAAATTCTCCCCCTACATCTCAAAAGCCAAAATACCGGTCGGTAACGGTATAATTACCGAAAATCGGCCGTTACCGACCGGTATTTGGCTACCTACATGAGGCCCAATATGTTGTTAACATTATTTAATCTAACTTTAGCTGTCAGCACCGTTGTGCAACATTTCCATCAATAGAGAGGGGTATAGTACCAAAAGATGATTGTGAGAATATCGTCTGACATAGGTTTTGTGTCTAAAATATAATTTCCAAAATGATTGCCCCATGGGAGTTAAAAGCAGAAAATGTACACACAATGGGACACTCTTTTTTGCAAACTATAATTAGCACACTATGTGCATGTTAGATGATATTTCTGTAAAAAGTATTCTGACATGCAACTGAATAGGGGTGTGCAAGGTTGTGGTGGCACACAGATGTTTCTACGTGCATGTTTAAGTGAGAATGGACTTCACCCAAGGTCGAAGTGAGTGTGAACTCACAGGGACCAAAAGCCACTATTTTTATTCTTCTGTTAACCAGTGTGGCTGCTAGCTATAGTCAGGTCCACAGGAATTATGGTGCAAGGGAGAGCCAAATTGTGCGTCACGGTTGAGTAAATTATGCAGCAAAAAAGCCAAATATACAGCATAATGCGCCAAAATGTGTGATAGGATGACTTCATTATTTTGTGATTTTCAAACTTGTTAACATTGTCTGGGCAGAGGCTGCACCTCCTTAGTACCATTTTAGCACCCACATAAAGCAACTAGTCAACCTTTGCAAAGAGCCTTCTATTGCACTGCAACGCCTTTTGCTGCATTTTTTGTAACTTTTGAACCTTTTGAGCTAGAAACACATTTTTTTCCATGTAAAATCTGCAGATTGTGCGTCAGGTGATGGGTTATGTGGCAAATGCATCAAATCTATAATTATGTTAAAATCGCCACAGTCGCACAATCACATAATTTCAGTGACCCTGGTTATACCCAGCTCTCTCACGCCAGACCCCTTTGTTTTGCTTTTACAGCACACTAGCATTAGTTTACAATTGCAATAGTACTCTCTTTTAATCCCAGTGGCTCATTAAGTGGGGCATATTTAAAGTATATTCATTGATATGCCATGATATGGAATTACCTCTTCCTGTCACTGAACTCTACCACACTCCACTGGCCGCCCATTAACGTACCCAACCGTTACCCGCAGTTAAACTTCATTTTTTATATATTCGCCCTCCATCCAGCATACTTGGGCATGCGCCTTCAATTCAGTGGCATGCGCATGCATGTATTTACTAATAAACCAGTGTAATCCACAGGATATGGCTTTCAATGTCGAATCCTCTGAGAACAGGCCCCGCATAGGCCTTCAAGGAGCCTTGGTGGAAAGGAACGGGATGTCGGCTTGTTGCTTCGCTTTATTAAAACCATCCTTCTCACACCAACATCGAGGACCTGAACGCATTCATCCATGAATACATTCATTCATTCAGTCATGGCACACACTGAAATGATATTTTCTTGTGCATTCAATCCCTGGTTTATATATCAAGGGAAGGGCAGCTAGCTTGGCTTTGTGCAATAAAAGCATTTTTTCATGTTTGCAAAATTGCATAGAATCTTGTTTAAAAGTAACATGTGAGATGGTGGATGAAGTAAGTCCAATCCTTATCTTTGTAATCAGCAAAGTGCCTTTCTTTGTTGTTGCATAGTGGTGGACATTTGTTGGAAACATCAAATGTAATTCTTTCGCATTAGATTCTGCACAGCAGTGTAAGTCTTGGAATGTGCCTTACTGTATGGGATGCGTGTTGGCTGCTCTTTGATTTCCAAATACAAAGGAAACATGCATTGAGCCTTGTCCTCCTATGTTTGAGTAAGAATGAATAGTGAAGCCCAATGTATGAATGGTTCTTACCCTCTGAGAGCGGCAGGCTTTGCAAGGCTTAAAACCCAACAGGAAAATGGCTTGGAGAGTTGTAAATGCCTTTGAGCCTCAAAAAATCAACAATGCAATTCCTTGCGAATTGAAAAGAAAAGGGATGACAAAGGGGGGTTTACCCTCTTTTGTGATCTGAAAAGTCATGTATAACTAGTACTCTTGTAACTTGGTAACGATTTGTACAGCAGCTTCCATTGTGTAAATGGCAGCATGGCGCGGGGCAGCGGGGGTGGGAGGCAGTAGTGGGTGTGATGGGGAGGCAGTGGCTAACTGCATTCACCTCCATACATCCCTTTCACACTATGCCCCATTTTTGCACGGCAAACCCTGTCCTTTAAAGGAAGAGGTTGCAAGAAACAGATTTTAAAAGGGCGAATATCCCCTACATGTCCCCATCTCTGTACTTTCTGCTGATCACTAGGGTTTGTAACAAGCATTTACAATGCAATAGGTCTCGCAATTGCGAGATTTTGAGCTATTGGTATTGTAAATGGCAACACCCTTTATAATATTAAAAGGCATTGTCATTTACAATACCAATAGGTCAAACTTCGCCAAAAGCGAGACCTATTTTATTGCAGATCGTGGTGTCAGTTAAGTGGGCACCGCGCTCACCATTAAAATTAAAAAAATTAAAAAAAGAGAAACAGGGCATTGTCTCTGAAGTGGGTGCCGTGCTCAACAGTAAAGTAAAAAAATATATAAGAAACAGTGTGCGGTGTCCCTGAAGTGGGTGCTGTACTCACTAGTAAAGGTTTTTTAATTCTTTTAAATGAAACTGAGCGCAGCGCCCGCTTTAGGGACACCGCACTCAGTTTCATAAAATTAAAAATAAAGGTGTGGTGTCCTTGAAGTGGATGCCGTGTTCTTCTTAGAAATATATATTTTTTAAAAGTGTCACCATTGTACTGTGGAGGTAGGGGGCAGGCACTTTTAAAGTTAGAGCGGCATAGCGCTCAATACGAAGGTGGCCACAATTGTCCTGTGTAGGCGCGCTGCAAATATGACAAAAAGCAGCTGCCATTGTCGCTATTAGTCAACAATAAACTAAATAGTGTTCACCTACTTATAACGCACACAGTGTCACAAGCCAAGTAAAAAGGCCAGTCGCCATGGGAGGTCACAAATGAAGACAAGGCGGTACTAAGGAGGGACTAACAAGCCTATTTACGAATCAGAAGCTAGCATTTACAAAGGGCAATTGCACAAGCCTATGAAAAATATGGGCGGAGAGTGGGGGGGCTTCAAATGCATACTCCAATACAGCATGCCTCGTAGAGCAACACATGCACGCTGACTCTAGGCTCGACCTAAAAAGGATCCTGCCTCATGAACACTGATAAGGCAGGATTTGTCTGAATATTTGCAGCCAGCCTTTTGTACTGTGGTGGATTGATAAACATCTGGAAAAACACAAAGACTTGGTGAAGTCATATCACAGATAATGGTCAGTTAGATGTCTGGTACATTGCTGTTTTACATGGAACTACAAGGTAGGGTATAAGTTCACCCGTAGAGTTTGCAAAACAGAAAATTAAACGTAAAAACATCTTCACACTGCGTATAATGAGGGCGAGCAGGTGCACCATAACCTAGTCACCTAGCGTGTTCCCAATAATACCATACCCTACGAATAATTACACCTTCTCCCTTCGAAATCAACCCTAATAAACAAGTGAATGTCTGCAACACATACAACATACATGTATGATATTCATTCCGATATAGGGCGGAATGACTGAATACAGCCCACATATGAATTTGAACATGCACACGGGGGAATGGTTCAGCAGTGTTGGGATAATCAGATTACGAAGGCAGCAGACTCACAATGTTTTTTTAAAGCATGCCAGCTTTGCAATCGTAAAAGTTGGAGCAGTTTTAAAAACTGACTGTGGGTAGGGTATGTGCTGAAGCAAGAAGCCATTCTTACTGCAGCATGAGACGGAGAGCAGCAGTCGCTTACCTTTTCTTCGGCTCCCTTCCCAGCGTTTGTCTTATAGCTGGACTTTCTGCAGTGGGAAACCCTGTGACGTGGCCAGACAGTGGCCATTTTGTTTAACCCATTCCTGCAGGTGATGGCCCAGAAATACAAGTCTCTGCAAACCGAAGTCCCAGCCATGTTGGGCAGGACAGGTGACTGCAGGGGTGAGTAAAGTTTAACCAGCTACCCTTGGGAATTTGTGAGACTTTGTACTGCTTTGCGAGGTATGAAATTCCCTAAATGTGTTCTTCTGTACTGGTGCAGTAACCTTCATTCTTGCATACATCTGCACACACGAATAGCAACACATTCCTACGTGCAGGGGTACACACGCGTGCATTTCTAAACAGGAAAGAGATGTGGCCTATTAGAAAAGTCAGTGCCCTTGAAACCAGGAGACGTGTGTTGTGATCCAGGCATGACCAAGAATTGTGTGGTTGAGGGGAATTACTACATCTCCCTGTGCCTCAAATTATTACTATATTTAGTGTATTTTTACAACGGAAATTCATAAAGTTCCACTTGATGTACACATTCTCTAAACATTTCCAACCCCAATTCATGTGCTATCTCCATGCTCCCAAAATATTTTTCCACAATACACTTGCATTGAAACACACATAATTTCCTACACATTTCCTAATGCATGCACACAGACGTAACTTTATTTGAAACAATCAGTCTTCTTTACAGCAGTTGTTAGATAAAACAAATCAAGATTTGCAAGAGAGCAGTTAAGAAACCAAGACTCTCTTGTGAGACATGATTTATTAAAATCAAATGCAGTAAACAATTCTTTTAGTTGAACTTTGTCCTACCACTGTTGCGTCATTAGGGATTTATACAATTGTGGCCACCTAACAGAAATTAATATTTTAAGGAATTTTTTAAGACCAGGAACACTAGCATCTTGCTTATAATCTTAACAGGTGCAAGATTATAGTAGTCGATTCCTTCCGCCGATAGGGTGGTCCTGTGATACTAAGATCACTTTATAGGATTTTAGTCTTGGAAACTAATAGGCATCAAGGTGGAAGAAGACTGAGACCTTGTTGATCATCAATATGTTTCACCTTCTTATCTCCTTCCACCCTTATTAATCCAACAAACCCAAGCTGCTTCTTTGAAATGTTACCTAGAATTTGAGGCTGCAAGGATTGTCAGCAATCCAGCTCTGGAAGAATTGCTTCTTGCAAGCGATTTTACAACGTATTGTGACGCCTACTCAAGATGGTTATATTACTCACACCTGCTCTTACTAGGATTATGTCAATTACAATTCTATTGGCAAAGATTGTTAAAGTTGATAGACTTTGCAACTTAGAGAAGTTACAACATTTCTAATTTTTGCACAACTTTGACTGGGATTGAAATGTCGTAAAAAAAAAAACTTTTTTTGAAAAGAGTTCTTTCTCAATAAATCGTTCTTATTTTGCTGGAGAACTCTACTTCAAAAGTAGATTTGGGGGGTCTTTCGGAAATGCTATTTTTGTGGGGGTCTTCATCCTTTTTTTTTGGTTTTTCGAAGTTCGCAAAGTTTTAAAAAACTTCCTCTAAGGTGGGTCATCAACTTTGTTAATTTTTACACATCCATTGTATTTTTTTTCACGTTATCCTTTGTTAATCGATTTAATAGAAGACCTTCAGCTAAACATTTTACACCTCACTCATGATATTTGTAGTTGGAAAATATCTTTCGTTAATTTATGCTGGCCTGTATGTGGATTATCAGTAAGAATTTCACATTTCTTAAATCATGCAAGCTCTCAAGTCATTTTTTCCATACTTCATTCGTGTCTATAAAATGTACAGTCGACACGCAGTAGTTGAATGCAAGCACAGCACAGAACCCCGTATGCTCACATACAATAACACAGTAAAACCTGTATATTTTCTAAGCAATTTTGACATCCTATTAGATGCACACACACAAACATATTGCCTAGCAATATAATATAAACAGCTGCGAATAATGGGGTTGTACTCACAAGCAGTGACACAAGCGTTGCACTGTAACCTGCACAACGACAGATGCAAATCCTACGAATGAACAAATTCCCAACAGCAGACACTCCTTCGACGCTGGAGGGTTGTTGGATATGACACTTCAGATCGGTCTTGTCACAGGTACCCTAGGCATGAAATTCCTGCCCCACCGTAAACATGCAATGCACTCAAAATATTTATGGCTACACCCAACTTCAAAATGTGTTAATGCCATCATTGTAACTATCGCCCAGTGATTGATGTTGCAACCAATGCCTTGGATTCCGCTTCCTAAAATTACAAAAAAGGCTCAACATATTTCCCGATATATCCCTGTGTATTATACAGGTAAATAAATACCCCTTGCATGGCTTTTTACTGAGAGGAGCACTATCGTTTCTGTTGCGTGCAAGACATGGCTTCCAGGGATGGACTGAGGGACCAAAAGCCGCCCTGACAAAAATGCTCAAACCACTCCGCTCCCTTGGACTTCTTGAGCTACTCTCTCTTTACATCCATCCATTCCCTCTCTCTCCTCACCCTCTCTGATCAATTTCTCTCTACCTTCTCCCACCCTCTCTTTCACTCTCGTTTGAAGCCTCCTTGTGCCTGCTGCAATTTACCTCTGTGAAGTTGGGGAAAATGACAGAGGCACCAGGAGCATCTGTCGGCTTTGAAAACCAGCCTCCAAGGGCTCGAGCCCACCAGTGGAACGCCCGGTGGAAGGCCTGCCAGGCCCTGATGGCTGCTGCAGTGGTGGCCATTGATAGACACAAGTCTGTGAGGCAGAGCCCTTCTGGTCATGCAAGATTTTACTAGATTATTTCTTTTCACTTCTGTCTTTCTGCATCTTTAGTACTCGACCAACATTTCAAGTCGAAATGTCAATTGCCAACAATAGTAACACAGAACTAAAGATGCAAGAAAACACATCAATCATCGGTGTGGAAGCCTCAACTTGTGCAATCCGCACCCTGTCACTGCACCACTCATCTGCATTGTACGCACACACCATTACACATGCCTTTCTCGTCATTTTGTATCAGCCTTGAACCAGGAGTCAAGGGCAATACCATTTATCAAGTGTCTACTCTGTCTACAGCCTCAGGGTTCTTCTTCCATCCATGATCGAATTTCCCGCAATGGATTGTTGCTTTTGACCCTTGCCTACTCCATTGTTGTTACAGTACTCAGCACTACAATCAACCAATCCTTGGGGTTCATTTCAAAAGCAAACTCTAGTGAAGTCAATGAACTGTCTAGGAAGAAGTCCACAATCAGAAGAAGGTGAGGGAGATAGATGATGGGAAGTCTGGTGTGGGATATCCTACACATGTCTATATTTCTATACTTGTGAGTATTACTTATGTGAGGGTGCATGTGTATTTTAGTGTGCCAGTCTCTGCTTCGGCCTGTAGACATTTATGTGTGACTGTCTGTGCACATGACCGTGTCCTATTTGTGTGAATATGCACTTCAGTGTGGATATGTGTAAGGGGACATGTTGCATATAAATAAACCTTTGTGTGTCATACTTGAGCATATGTGGCTGTGTGTGTGCATGTGTATGTTTCCATTTCTGCATGCATTGTTTTGAGTTTCACTGTGCATGCCTCTATATCTGCACACTGATCTGTGTCTACGTGGGAGTTTCTCAGTAGATGTGTTTGAGGCCTTCTGTTTTCTCTATATATTTTTGTGTGTGTCTGCTCGCTTGAATATCTCTGTTAGTCGTTGTGTATGTTTGAGTATTTATATTATTATATGTGAGTTTGCACGTCTGTGTGGATATTTGTGAACGTGTGTTTGTGTGTGTGTGTGTGTGTGTGTGTGGTTTTGTGTGCAGTCGTGTATTGCCCTCTGGCACTGAGAAAGAACGGATACTGGAAGAAAAGCAGAAAAATGGCAAAGAAGATTACTAAGAAGAAAGCAGAGTAAATATGTGAAGACGACGAATAAAAGTGAGAGACAGGAACACAGAACAAAGGGAAAGCAATAAGACAGGGAAAGGGATATCAAACAGGCTAACATATAGAATGGATTTTTTTTATAAACAATCACTGGCAAAGCCAAGAGGTCTGGGATGAACGGCGAGCAATGTTAACACATTCGAGCGTGAAACACAGTGGAAGCCAGAAAAATTGGACAGACAGACTGTAGTTGTAAAGTTGCAGCTCTATCTGTTCAATACAAGCACTGAAGTAATATGGAGGCTTACACATAGACAATGGCATTAGATGAGAGATGAATACTCCACTGGGCTGAGATGAGATGTGATTGACAACAGACTGATTGAACAAAGCCAATGGTTCAAAGTGGTGGACCCAAAGCCCACTGTGCTGCCAAAACCCAGAATTAAAATATGCTATAAGAAAGAATGAGAAAAAGGGAAAGAATAAAAAGAAAAAATGTAGCCAAGAAAAACCAATGAAGGAAGGAAAAACAAAGAAAAATGAGAAACAAAATGGAAGAGAGAAAGGGAGAAACAAAAAATTAAAAAATTAAAAACAGGAGGAAAATGCCAAAAGACTAAAAATGTCATAATGAAAAGTATAATGAAAATCAAATAAGCAAAGATTAAAATGAGGAAACGTATAATGGATGAAATCACTGAAAAGAAGGGAGCAGAGGGAAAATTTAGAAAAGATTGGAATGGCTCCATCCATGGTAGTATCTTAATCATACTTTAGCTAACAGACTATCCCTCTTCTGGCGGGCTCCCCTAGAATCTAATGTGCTTCAATTTCCCAGAGAATGACAAGCTGTTTGCAAGTTCATTGATATCACAGATATGTGCTTTCATAAAAACGACTCCATTTCTGGCATAAGTGAAATATGTAAACTGACCTGTTGGACAGCTCCACCAATGGAAAAGGGGTTAACCCCTTGTTAATTCTTTCTAGCCATTCACTTTGAAGGTACAGGATCATTTCAGTCAACAGTAGCATGGTGACCATGCTATCCATGACATCAATGTAAGACCTTGCGAATCACCTTGAACGATTTGTGTATGCACAAGAATCTAATCAACACTTCCTAGGACATTTCACATACTTCCAATATAGATTTCTCTTCTCCTCGAGCACACATCCGTCTCAATACACAAAACCTCGAGGCACTCAGTTTATGTTCAACAGATCCCTTGGCATGCAACCTCAACCTGTCCAAAGAAATCTCATTCCTTCATCTGAAATTTCTGGGAACTTCAGCCAAATCAACAAATTCTCATTTAAGATGTAGTAACATCCCTGCCATCACTGACTAAAGTGTAGATTACAGTGATGTCTTTTATCTAGAGTTTACCAGCCAAACCTCAAGTAAATTTAAAACTCAGAGGCCAGAAGCGTGACTGGCACGCATGAATGTACTCACATGTGCGCCATTCTGTGGTGGTAGCAAACATTACTTTCAAAGTGGCTCGACTGGTCTACACACTCCTCTGAAAGAAAGGTGTCACCCCCCCAACAACCCATGGATAACCCAACAACTCATGAACTTCCTTCAAGTTCGGATTATGCTTAAAAATGATAATTTGTTGTTCAACGATATGCAAAGGTACTCCTACTGACGTAAACTTTTAATACTGGACCATGCTCCTACTGTTGCACTGAGATCATATGTCAGACATGTGGACAGTGGTCGTCCCTACCTCCTACCAGCCATCCTAGCTCTTTGGATTTCATTTAGATGTCAGCGATCGGACCACTGAACTGCCAGCTTGATGTGGGAATCACTTCAACCACAGAAGGTCTGCCACATTAAGCCTTTCTCTCCTTTAGTTTCATGAAAGTCAAGATATAGTTACAGTCCCAAATCTGGCTCTTAGAAATCTACTCCAAAGTGGGGCATACATTTCCACTGCTCACATACTAAATGTCTTCCATGTTCTGTCAGATTTTTCCCAACATGCCTTAGACTTTTGAATGGGGGGCTTGGAAAATTTGCAAGTTTGCTTTTGTGTAATAACGGGAAATTTCAGAAAAGTTACGTGAAATTATGAAAAATGTGAAACTGGCTTTTAATGCTGTATTTAGCGCAAAATAAATATTTGCGTCTCCTTTGAAAGCAAGGACGCATTTTGCACTAACATAATCCAGCAGAAACACAAAAGCACTGCGAACAACAGTTGCTCGCGCTCTGTTGTGCAATTGGTTCCTATGCATTTATGATGCATTCGCAGGAAATTTGTACTGCTAACGGCACGTAATTATGCAGTGCAGCATAATGGCATAATTTGGGGAATTACACATAAGAAAGGTAATGAATAATTGTGCTAATTATGCAGGTGCAACTCACAGATTGCCTGGCTAAATTTGAAGGATTTTACACCAAAGACACATCCTTTGCATGATAGTTTTGGAAAGCAGCGTCACATTGAAAAAATTGTGAAAAATTCTTGATTTCAATACTGATCAAACCATTGATTCAGAAATGAAGGGGCAATACTGATTGCTTATCACTTGATTAGAAATGTAGATCATGCCCATAAAGAGGCAATCTAAGATGTAGACTAGTCTATCAAAAAATTATGTGATACAATAATTTTGCATTCAACCTAATTCTGCTCAGGACTCTGTGAAATGGCTAACTGAACCTGCTAAGCAGAAGGAACCAGGACTCTAGAACAATCTATAATATAGATGGAAGGAAAGACACGGGTCTAAAGCTAAATACACTGGCACCAAGCGGCACCAAGGAGAGAAGAGAATTGAGATCAGGACATTCATACATAGCTCTACTGGCTCATTGTGGTGAAAGGCCGTCACAGCTGTGTATAAGGTTTGTTGGCACATTTTGTGAAGGTGTGTGGAAGCCTTTGCAATTTTGTGGGGCTTGAATCGTTTTCGGCTTTGGGAGACAAACTCAAAAATGAGAGGTTTGGAACAATTTATGTTGTGTATATGTGTTTTAACACAGCAAAATGATTGTGCACATGATATACTTTGAAGAAAACAGTTTGTGTTCTTATCTTCAAAGCCACTGTGCATACAAAAGCTAAGAAAGATGTAAACTTGCATAAGGAAAACCTGGCTTGATTTTCTTGCATAGAACTCTGGGCACAGACACAAGTATTGTGAGTCACACTCTGCTGGTCATGGTTTGCTTGTCTGATTTCTATTCATGTAAAATGTTTCTTAATCAATGGGAAGCGCAGACTAAACATTCTTTGTGCAGGCCAAATGCTGAAGGAAATCTTGGAAATGTTGAAATATTTGTGAAGAGAATAATATATTAACTTCACAAAACTTTGTGGGCATAAACACATAATATTCACACCCCAAAATGACCTCTAGACAGCTCAAATGTACAGCCGAAGTAAGCAACAAATTTTTAGAAAAGGACTGGCATCGCCCCTTCAATTAACCGCCCTACATGTAATTCAAGCACCAGAAAAAGGTTGCAGAAATGATGCACCACCATGCGGCATAGACACTACATCAACTAAGAGTCAATTACTATAGCTGACTAATGTGATCAAACGGTACCACATTGACGCTTTTCGAAAAATATATTCAAATAAATCATGTTGTTTTAAAAACTTCTTGGCTAACGTGGACTGCATAACTAGGGATACATTTTGACTCTAAATCCAAGTCTTGGCCTGTGAAGGCGAAAGGAGACCAGAAAGGTGGCATCACTTCAAGAAATGGACCAGGTGACTGCGAGGCAACATAGCCGGGTGTCGCACAGATGAATCCCATAGCTAATTAGTAGATAGATGATTGGGCATAATCAAGGTGACTGGAATTATGTGATTCTTCAGCATTGACGCTTTCCACATAAATATGGATTTGGCGAATTGCCACATAATCCACCATCTTCTGCGTAGTTTGCAGGTCTTAATAAAAAAGGCTTCTAGCTCACTTGGATCAAAAGTTACTAAAAACGCTGCCACACATGTTGCCGGCAGTGGAAGGCCCTTAACTGCGCAGTGACAGGTCACCTTTCTTTTGCTGATTGCTGAATTTAGGTGTTAAAGAGGTTCTAATGGGTTGCAATCTCTGCCCAATCAGTGTTAACATTGTAAAAAAAAAATTGTGAAGTAATACTGTGACAGTGTATCGGTCCTTAACCTCTGGTCCTGGTACACCTGGTGGGCCCCCAATGCTTACTCAAGAGGTGTCCGCAACTGCTTAGGAAATACAATAATATTAACAGATTATAAAGTTTATATAAATAAAGAGGCAAAATGTAAAATTCAGTGCTGTGTATGTGAAGGAATTTGAAGTTGGAGTGTAAAAGTTAGGTTAGTATCCTGAGATTGATTTGTGGGAGAAGTGCAAGTGCATCAAACAGATTATAGTATGGACGATGACAGAACAAAATGGAATTTAGAAAAAAAATACATTCCCATTAAAATTAATTTTTGATTTTTTTTAATGATTGATTTTTAGTTAAAGAAAATATTTCATAATTTACATTTTTGTTTGATGATTGCTTTCTCCTGTATTGTATGTGTATTGTTTTGTGGTTCAAGTTATACAAAATGTTTAGACTGGGGACCCTGGCTTTTAGTAATTAGTCAGGGGGGGGTCCCTGGATTCAAATAATGATTCAGTGGTGTCCCCAGTTTCCAGTTATGATTAAGTTCAGGACCACAGAAGTCGAAAGATTAAAAACCACTGATGTCTTGCATTAGGTTGCATGATATGCTTTTTCTTGCCGCATAATTTAGTTATCTCTGCTGCATAATTTGTTCCTCTTTGAGGATCACGGAAATCGAAGGATTATGAACCACTGATGTATCGAATTAAGCTGCATGATATGTGTTTTATGCCGCATACTTTAATTATCTCTGCTGCCGCATAATTGCAGTGGTACTGAGGGTAATGCAGTCATTGCAAAGCGTTTGCTTGGGCTGCTTAGGCAATCCGTTGCGTGAAAGATGCGTAGGTCACTGACGGAGGACGCGCGAGCCTTGGGGCTCACACGTCAAGCATCTCGCCACAGCTCCTGTCTGATCCCATAAAACACACACCTTCGTCTCAATCCTATTTTATTATCTGACCAAGTCCAGTAAAGTCCCGCTCTCTCCCCGAAGCAGGTTATAAAACACGTCCGCGCCTGAACCGAGATGGCAGCCAATCCCTTCGAGCGCAGGATTAAGCGGCCCACAGATTTCACCGGCAGAAACATCCGGAGTGAATCCCTCAAGGTTACAGAGGAAAGCGGAGGGCGTTCAATTTTAATGAATTGTTGACTCTGCAAATTGCACGACTCAGGGTGACGGGTCCCAACGGGTTATTTTGCCCATCTGTGGTTTTTGCGTCTTGTTTACCGCTCTCATTTACAGGATACAGTCAATGTCGAAGGAAAAAAAGGCGCGAGTAGAAATATAAACAGCACCCGGCTTCTGGTGTTTCCAAAAATACTGATGGAATAGGACGCACCTCCCCGCGGAGTTCGGGGGATTCTTTCTGGATGTAAAGTGCACTGTCGCAGGCCCGGTGCTAGTAGTGGATGAGGTATAAGGGCCAATCAGAAAACAGCTCTCGAGTGAGCAGGAGAGATAAGGTAATGGGGCAAAACATGGCCAGTGATAAGGCACGCATGATATAGCCTGCCGTTTGATCGCATTATGGAACTCAGCTCTACCTAAGTGCACATAGATATCGCCAGTGCAAAATAAGCCTTGACAAAACTAAAAGTCTGACACCTAGCGCCAGGCACGTTGGCTTTGCCAATGCTTGTCAACTGTGCAATCACACTGAACAAGGTGTGACCAATTTAATATACATGTTCATTAGGCAACAAAGACAAAGGTGGGCTGTAAACACCCAACTATCTGGTCCTAGCGTAGAGAGAAACATGCACACACTGCACAGTGCACTATCTATATTATGTTGTTAGTACAGCAGACACAGTGCATTGATGCACACAAGCACACAGTCAAACACAGGTACACATAAACACTGATAACAGGGAAGATTTTTACTGTGGGGCATCACATATAAAAGGAGGGCACAGCATACACTGTCTGTGATATCACACTGAACTCAAGGTGTACACAATCCCTGTTTTTCACTTTCTAACTGTTTATAATTGTATGTTGCGTATATGTCTCCCAAATCATCTCCCTGTGCTTCACTAGACACATTGGGGTCAAGGAGTCCTGGGGAAGCCACACAGATCACGGCCATCCCTCCCCCTTCCCAGGGTGAAAAGAAATACCTGGCTTCCAGCACTCATTCCCACCAATCTCTGTATTTGTCCTACCCCTGCCCGAATTAAAAAAAAACCTGCCTCCTGGCACTCACCTTCTACAATTCCTCTTCCTTTCTCTCTTAAATATAATACTAACCACTGTCTACTGCCACCCACCCCATCAACCTCAGGGCCTCCACCCCTCCCCACCAAAGACAAGTTCTCTGCTCTTTTCATTGAGCTGAAAGGCAGCACCGTGCAGGTTGCTTTCCTCTGTCATGATGGGTCTACAGAGACCCGCCCTGGCAGGGGCATTTGAAGGTACAGCACCAGTCACACACCCACCCTCCTTTGGTGACCCAGAAGAGGTGACAAAGAAGGGTGGGACTTTCAGCCACCATTTTACCACCACAATCGTGTCTATAGAGACCTTGGCAAAATGGCGGAACGCAGGGAAAGCGAGTGCTTGACCTGTTGACAAAACAACAGTGGAAAACAAGTCGACTTTTCCACTTTTGTTAAATCACAGCAGTGGATAACCAGATTTCAAAGATAAATATTAGACATTTCCTTCAGTACACTGCGAAAGATTGTGTACAAGTGGAGGTCTTCATAAACAGACTTCTTGTGGAGCGAAGGTACGACAACACCTCAGGTTTACTTTGAAACGACTACTTTATCGATTGCCAGGGCAGCTTTGCACCCTCAATGTATTTACCACACTTCGGGGAGAGACCATTGCCAACAGGAAGCCACACTGCCACAGCATTCAAGAGGCAACCAGATACCACACTGCCGCTGCTAGAGGACTCCAGCGCTGTGGCTGTCCCAAAATCCCAGGGGAGTCCAGCTGACTGGGCCAACATCACTGCAGTGCCACACTGAGAGTGCAATCCACAGACACCATTGTACAACACTGACAATGCAGTCCATAGACACCATTGTACAACACTGTCTGGCAGTCCATAGACACCACTGTGCAACACTGCCAGTGCAGTCCATAGACACCACTGTACGACACTGCCAGTGCAGCCTGCAGTCATGGGACAGACTCTGTGGGCATTCCTACACTATACTGCCAGTGTACACCACTGCATTCACTACACAGCATTCCGAGAGGAGTCCAGAACCACAGCACACTCTCAGTTGAGTAAACATCCATCATCACAACACACTGCCAGCGATGCCCAGCACCATCACTACAACACGTTGCCAGTGGAGTGAACACCTAAAACTGTGTCAGTGGAGTCCAGCGTCATCCCTGCATACCAATGCCAAAAGAAACTCACACAATCTTTTTAACACACCATCCAGCACCATTACAACAACAGTGTAGGCAAGAACTAATATTACAATACAATGCAACAGAGTTGTGCGACATCATTACAACACGCTGTCAGTAGTAAAGTTCAGCACCATCACAAAAGCACACAATCAGGAGTTCAGCAGCATGCATAACTACAACACACTGCCAGCGGAGTCCACCACAGTCCCCATAACAACTGCCAGCGGAGTCCACCACAGTCCCCACAACAACTGCCAGTGGAGTCCATCAGAGTCACTACAACACACTTCCAGAGGAGTCCACCAGTCACCACAATAACTGCCAGCAGAGTCCACCACACTCACTACAGCACACGGCCTGCGGAGTCCACCACAATCACTACAACACACTGCCAGCCAAGTCCACTACAGTCACTACACACACTGCCAGCGGAGTCCACCACAGTAACTACAACACACTGCCAGAGGAGTCCACCACAGTCACCACAACAACTGCCAGCAGAGTCCACCACAGTCACTACAACACACTGCCAGCGGAGTCCACCATAGTCACTACAACACACTGCCAGTCAAGTCCACTACAGTCACTACACACACTGCCAGCGGAGTCCACCACAGTCACTACAACTCACTGTCAGCGGAGTCCACCACAGTCACTACAACACACTGCCAGCGAAGTCCACCACAATCACTACAACACACTGCCATCCGAGTCCACAACAGTCACTACAACACACTGCCAGCGAAGTCCACCACAGTCACTACAACACACTGCCAGCGGAGTCTACGACACTCCCTACAACACACTGCCAGAGGAGTCCACCACAGTCACCACAACATACGGTCAGCCGAATTCATCACCATCACTACAACCATGGGCAATGAAGTCCAGAACAGTCATAACAGTACACTGCCATCAGAGTCTGGCACCATCATAAACATCACATTGTCAGCAAAGTCCAAAACCAACGCCACAACAGGCTGCCAGCGGAGACCTGAACCATCACTGGCTACAAAAACCTACAAATCCACTTTGTAGGTTAATTAGGAAAAAAGTTAGAATTCCTTGATGTAACACAGAAAAATGTGCCTGTACCTCCCTACACCACAGAACAGTCTAAGGTTCCATGGGCTGCCAATCGTTGTTCAATTAGAGGGCCAGCATCCAAAAGGCCTAACTACAGCAACCCATTCTTATGGTTGAAGTGCTGAGTAGACTTCCATAATTGACTAGCAGCCTTCAACCAATCAAAGTCGGTCTCTGTGGTTCGATTTTGTGATTGGCTGCTGGGGACCTAATGTGAGTTTCACTGGCCCTGGCCGCACATTCCATCACGGACTGTCTGAAGCAGGATGCGTGAGTTTGTCGATACTCCCAAGTTATTCATTTTTTCATTGCTTGGTAAGTCTAAGCAGATCTTGAAAAAACTAAACAATTGCTAGTCAACGACCCTTAGGACGCAATGGCACTGCCTAAAGCCAAGTCTCTATGACCAGGTGGTAATGTGGAACACAAGGTACATCCATGCCCAGCTGGCACCGTGGTTGGTCTACGATCTTCAGCACTGGCTAGCCCATGTTTGGCATGCACCACCTGCACTTAAAACACCCCATGCATTGTGAGCTGACCTGCTGCAGAACCTACAAATAATGCATGCGCTGCGGTTATTGATTGCCCAGGCCCCCCACAGGCCCCGTGTGGACTGCATACTGATGCTCTCACCCAGAGGGACATTAACAAGGAAACTGACATGCTTTATAGGGGAGTAAAGTATTCTTCTTAGAAGTGAAGTGAAATCTACAAATGATGTTTGTGTATTGTATCCTGCCTTATTTAAGAGCACAATGATGATGTAAAAAAGTGCAGGTTAAATAGTAGCTGGGATCTAAATAACTGGACTGTGAATGATCAGTTGGGTGAAGTTCAAGACCTCATAATTACTGAGTACACAAAATGTTTTAGTAGGATGATTTTTTTCCTCACCCTTTTCTATAAGGTATATACTCCAACTAAAAAGTTGGTGTAGCAGGGTTTTCCATCCACAACGGTTTTTAAAGAATTTGTTAACCTAACCTAACGACAGTCACAAAGATTGAAAAGTATCAAAAAAATGCATCACAAAGCAGACCCCAGAGATGGTTCCAAACTCCCACTCAATCACCGCTAACACAATAGCTCAGGAGAACTTGGGGGAAGGAGATGAGAATTGGTACCAATTATCAAACCTGTAGGTGGGAGAAGGGCGGGATACAACAGAAATGTACAGAGATTGAGGCTAGGGATTGAGAAGCGTGCACTGCTAAAGAGTTGAGTAGTGATATCTCTCAGCTTGCACTCGCTGTAGAACAGATGTTGGTGCTTCCATGAAGTTAAGTGTGACTGCTGGCATGGAATGTGGAAAAGGTGTCCATCCTGCTACGAACTGAGATGTGACTGCTGGCTGGAATGTGGAAGAGGTGTGGGTGCTGCTACAGAGTGAGAGGCGACTGCTGGCATGGAATGTGGAAAAGGTGTCCATCCTGCTACGAACTGAGATGTGACTGCTGGCATGGAATGTGGAAGAGGCGTGGGTGCTGCTACGGATTGAGATGCGACTGCTGCACAGGAATGTGGAAAAGGTGTCCATCCTGCTAGGATCTGAGATGTGACTGCTGGCATGGAATATGGAAAAGGTGTGGGTGCTGCTACGGATTGAGATGCGACTGCTGCAAAAGAATGTGAAAAAGGTGTCCATCCTGCTACGAAGTGAGATGTGACTGCTGGCATGGAATGTGGAAGAGGTGTGGGTGCTCCTACAGAGTGAGAGTCGACTGCTGGGCGGAATGTGGAAAAGGTGTCCATCCTGCTACGAACTGAGATGTGACTGCTGGCATGGAATGTGGAATAGGTGTGGGTGCTCCTACAGAATGAGAGGCGACTACTGGCATGGAATGTGGAAAATGTGTCCATCCTGCTATGAACTGAGATGTGACTGCTGGCATGGAATGTGGAAGAGGCGTGGGTGCTGCTACAGATTGAGATGTGACTGCTGCAAAGGAATGTGGAAAAGGTGTCCATCCTGCTACGAACTGAGATGTGACTGCTGGCATGGAATGTGGAAGAGGTGTGACTGCTGGCATGGAATGTGGAAGAGGTGTGGGTGCTGCTCCGGATTGAGATGTGACTGCTGTAATGGAATGTGAAAAAGGTGTCTATCCTGCTTCGAACTGAAATGTCACTGCTGGCATGGATTGTGGATGAGGTGTGGGTGCTGCTACGAATTGAAATGTGACTGCTGGCATGGAATGTGGAAGAGATGTCAGTGCTGCTATGTAGTGAGGTGTAACTACTGGTATGAAATGTGGAAGCAGTGCAAGTAAAGAGCTATGACATGAGTAGTAGTATGTATCTACTGGTATGTGTAATATGAAGTGAAATGCAACCGCTGTAATTGAATGTAGTAAAGGTGCGGACACTGCTATGAATTTGACATGTAACTGCTGGCATAGAATGTAGAAGAGGTGCATGTGCTTCCATGATGTGAGATATGACAACTGCTGGCATGAAATATGAATGCTACAATGACTGGTAATGTTTTTCGGGTTGTTCTACACACTAAACATGAAGTGTGGGATATATATAGGAGTTAGGTGTGATGTTACATTCGATTCACAGCCCGGCACGCACCAAAATGCTTTTAATCGCCAAAAGAATTTGTTCCTTCCGTTAATGTAAAATGTGATGGCCATTCAAGCTCTTGGCCACACGTCATGGCCACTACATTAGAACAATCACCTTAAGCTGAGTTTTAATTGAGTACAAAGGACAGTGGTTCACTTCCCCATCCAATGCAAGAAAGCAAGGATGCACAGGCATGCGGCATGCAGGGAATCCAAACCGCCCCATCTCAGTATTCTCAGCAGAGTTGATATCCCACAATCATTCTCTTCTTTTCTCTCCCGTGCCTTCCACACCCAACATTGACTCACTTCCTTCTCCGCAACAACATGCAAGAGGCATAGCTCTCTGATCAGAGCCCTGGTACTGCCGCCGGCGTCGCCTCAAGATGCTTCTGGCCAGAAATGCAAGGATGAGGTAGACAGAGCAGAGAACATGAGGGTCCAACACATGAAGAGGTGAGCAGGCCTATATCTGGTTAAATCTGGTGTGGCGAGTGTCGCTGAATGCCAGTAGGACTGGGCCAGTCACATGTGAGCAGGTCAGACATGCCAGAGCCTCGGCGTAAATGCAATCATCCTGTTAAAAGCACCACCATATTGGAAAATGTCTCGATTTGCTCAGTAGCTCATCCAGATCCACTCATGGTAGCTTATTACCTTCATTTCTAGGCAAACAAACCCACTCACAAGCCGCAGAAAGAATTGACACAACATTTAGCATGGATCCCCGGAAACATAATACAGACCAAGGACTGAACAAGCAGGAATATTAGTTATGTCATGAGCAAATCCTTCCTTTGAGGTAAAGTGCAAGCCTTGGCTGCAGCAAGCATTAGCAACAACACAATAGACATCATTACAACCAAGCCGAGAACCCAGATTCAGGCACAAACTGGAGTTTGCACCCAAGGAGGGAATACAGCTTGTGCAGTCATACTGCACTTTCCCTCACACAGACGACTGCAAGTAATTCCTGGCAGAAAGTGTGAGGGAGAAATATTGCGCATTCCGATTTTTTCAGCTAAGAACTGCGGAAATGAGATATCATTATATTATCAACCACTCTGAAGTGCAGAACTTGGAATGGTGACGACATACCACCCGTGTCAATAACCAGATTTGCCAAGTACGATACTACGTTCCTTAATATCAGGGAATTCAAAATGAGACCCAAAATGATGGAATTTATGCTTGATTGAGCTTAGTTTTTTAAGGTTGTGGATCATCCAAATATTGTCACAATATCATTTTTAGGACTAAGCAATTTCTGGTGCTGGATATCACAATAAAAACAAGAGGAAAGTAAAGACAGCAGTTCATCTCATGAAGTGTCTGATGGAACTTATATTCTTATGCATTCCTTGTAATCAACAGAATTATACCTGACCCTTGGCTTTACTACAATAAATTGCCCTTCAAAAACACCCCCAGATACAGCAGGCCTGAAATTCTCATCTCTGTGATACTTTTTTTAGTATGCAGTCACACAGCAGTAGAATTCATAGCGTATGATGCTCTCAGGACTAAAACACAGAGGCAATATTCAATAACAAAACTATAACACTTACATACTGAAGTCTTCTGGTTGTTGTCTTTGCTGGGCAGAAGTTTCACTCCTCTGGATTTCAGTTCAATTTGCTTCTTGACTAGAGAGATTTGGACAAGGAAAGTTTCAGCCTCTGTTATCTGTTGAGACAGCGAGCAATGACCGTAGTGGCAAACCTACAGAATAAAAATCCATCTCCCGTAGTACGTGAGCAATAAACCAAGCACCATCCCATTTCACCCGACAGCTTCTCTGCTCATTCTGTATGGCAGAGCATTGACAAAAGGGAAACCTTGAGCTGTGAAATGAGTGTTCGGAGACGCACCACTCGGAGGATAGGCAAGCCCTCCCTGAGTTTCTATCTAGTTGAGACAAGACGGAAAGAAGATTACCTACACCTTTCAATTTTCAGTTCCATCAAGTATCTATATTGTGATTTTTTAATTGTTAGTTAGATCCCTATTCGGAGAAAAAAAATCAACCAGCTGCTTAGACAGGCTTAAGACACAAATCCACCAATTTCATTGTTTGACTCTCAGCAAATACCTATTAAAGCTTTCTTAAGCCACTGGCTAATTTTCTCTTCCATGCTGTTAGCTATGTACACAGATTGCTCAGTCAAATGATGTGCGGGCTACATCTGAATTAGGCAAGGATGTCTGCTGTGAACCTGAGAGATGTTCTCCGAAAACGATGGCACCAAATGAATCCATCACAATAGATTTATTCCATTCTACTACATAGTAAATTCCCATCTAATAACCATTTTCCGTCATTCAGTTACAATTGTGCCTGCATCAGATGTACACACCTTGCATCAGTCCTTATTATGAAGTCTTATAACTAGGATAATTGTGAATCTTCATTGAATAGGACTCGTTTGTAAATTCCATTTCTTACAATTTGTAATATCTTAAGACCAGAATCATCAGGGCGTGTTTTTGATCCTTATTGTCCATATTGGGATTGTGCAGAAATACCACATATTTCCACAGTTATATCGTATTAGGAGTATTTCCGATACCCAGGAAAAACCGTAACTATGGAATTTTTTCCTCAAGATTGGAAGGGTGGGGGAAATACCCATCCACTCTTAAACGAGCCCTATTACATTTGTCACAAATGCCTACCCCAGTTGACTTGTACCTCACTTGAGCTTGAATGCAATGAAATACTATAACAACATCCAGCTTGATTAATAAGTTTGTGTTGCACAACTTGACATTTCAGGGCAGGAAGGTTTACCCCGAAGAAGCAAACAGGCATAAGCATTCCAACAATTCCATCCATTACTCAGGGTTCTTCTAAGCTGCATCAGAAACACGTCATTTATGTAAACCTGTTATATTGAGTATCCCTCTCAAACACCATAGCAACAGGACATTTCTAACAATACAGCAAAATATTTGAAGCCATTCATTTGCAGAAGGCAGGTAGAAAGATACATTTGTTTATGGAACGCGTTGTCTTTTTTGTTGAAATGTCATGCACTGTAAATTATAAATTATTCATGATATCTTGAAACTGCTGCAGCAATGAAATATTTAAAGGATACAAAACAAATAACCAGGATTGAATGACAATATTCAGCATTATATATTAATTCAAATTATTAGGCAGTACCGAACCCATGAGACAGAAATAAAGAGAGAGACAAGCGGGGATCAAGTCTCAGGAGAAATTAAAGTAAAGAAGAAAATTTGTATTGGAATGCTTTTATTTGAAAACAACGATTATTGATTACTCTAATATAGCACTACCCTATGGTCCCCTGGAACATAGGCTTTATTGAATAAGTATATTTGATCAAATGTGTCCATGCATTCCTCCAGTTTAAAGATAAACGTTTCCTAGTTAAGAAGACATGCGAAAATTGTGGAGTTTTGGTTGACATAATTTCAGGGTGCTATAGCCTCATAGGGAAAAGGGGCACACAGTGCGATTTTAAATCTAGACCCTATAATCGTGGCAAAAGTCCAAAATATACATTCATGAACATCAGACCTCACACTACCTGAATGATCTGAAAATGATATATACAGAATAAAAGTGAAACACATCCATAAATTACTAAAGTTGTAATGAAAATGAACTGATAATATGTCATTAGATGTTTTCTATACATTTGTATTATGTCCATACGGACAGATTACTCCAGCAAAATTAGTAGGGATGGTTTAGAGCTCAATAACAAAATAAAAAGATTGTTAATATTAAATAAATTTTACAGTAGAAATTAAGTGCTTCTAAATCAGCACCCCCTTTTTCTCAAGCCTTCTTGCTCTCAAACATTTTCATGTTTCGGTACATATTTTAGGTCTTCTTCAGGTTTTAAGCATGTTCAAAATGTCTTCGTAAGAGTTATTCAACTGTTTTTTAACGCAAAAAGTGGCTCTCGTTTTTTCTTGCCAGACAGTAATCATACATCAAACTGCAAACTGTTTCAAATCTATACTCGATCTAAATTATTTATGTTTTCAGAACTTTTGACAACCAGAAATTCACATATTTTAGATGTTCCATTTAAAATACTTTTTAAAAGAGTATTCACCTAAAATGTTGATGTTTTTCTAAACATTTCTTCATTTTCTCAGTAGTGATAGTAACATATGTATACATTTTAAGTTCTTTCCAGGAGATGACTGCAGAGAAATAATTTGGTTTTGAGCAGAATTTTTAATTTGCACTGTCTGCTCTGTTAACATAGTACGCTACTCGTGTCAGACTGTGCCACAGGCTTATTAATTAAAATTGCCTTCCTAAAGAGCCGTTAAGGAACCATCTGCTTGCCCTGGATTATAAATTAGGATAGATAAAGCCAAAAAAGCTGAGGTTTAAATTGAAATCTTTCATAATTTTATTTATTTTTGTTTTTTTATTCTCTTTGAGCAGTGCCAAAATGTCAGGTTACATTACTTTCAGATTTAATGATAACACTAGTAAATGTTTGCAGTAATTGTTCATGTGGAGTGCAGTTTGGATTACTGTTGCACCGTAATCAGTTGGAAAACTATTTTTAAATAAAGGTTGAAATGGTTGTGATTAAAATGTCACGTTTGTGGTCTGAGGCATGTGACCCCAGTGTTTTGACCCCAAGATATTTGTTGGATTTGCACAACTATTCTGATTTAATTTGCTGTATTGAAAGCAACTTGTTTGATTGACATTTTTGGGCGAAGGTGGGTTAAAAGTGTATAATGAGCTACTGGGTCAAACCTGCACACATTTATGTGAGATTAATCAGCAAGGCCTTATAGAAGGTTCACCTGCTCTGAATGATTCCAGGGCATGAGGTGTTGCTGCCACCTACCCTGGCGTTAATACATTTCTATTCTACATACCAACGACATGGTCAAACTTCAATGGAAATGGTAAGTGATTCAAGAAAAGACGTTTGAGAAATTGGCATTAACACTACATTTATAATAAAGGTAGGTCGGTATACCAGCCGGAGCCACGAGAACATAAAAATTAAGACCATAAACCATGATAACATAACTTGTGCAAATACAGAGTGACATTAAAGAAACAATATTGATTACAGTTTGTGAATCCATACAGCAACAACATTTCAAAGTTAAATGTGTGTTTATTTGTTGAAAGGTTAAACAAAAGGCAAACTCTGATTTAGCACCTCTGGTGCTAAAGTACATAGATCTGAACGCTAGTGTTCTTTTCTGATAAATAATATACATTTTTACAGATTTAAGTAAGTTCAGAAAATGGAGGCAAGATAACAAAACAAAACAATTAGGGAAAAGTGAAAAATAGAATATAGAGGGGCATATGCTCAAGGACTTATCGCCGAGTTAGCGGCACTTTATCGCAGCCAAAGTGGCGATAAATTTATCGCCCTATTCACAAGCTTGAGCTAACAGCCCATATCACCAGTTTTCCTGCGATAGCTGCCGCAAAAACCATTGCCACGGATGACACCGGCAACTAATGCTAATGGTATGCAGAGTAGGCGTTCCCGTGCAAAAAGCCGCAACACCACTTCGCAACATTCTCAACGACCAGCCAGGTCGGCGATAAGACATGCAATAAGGCGCGTTAGCAGCAGGGATTTAACACCTGCTCCTACCTGGTATTAAGTCGGATGACTACCTGCAGTATGAAAGGGAGCCCAGACCACAGCCACACCTGAAGAACAACAGATGCCATGGAGCTACTGATCGTGCAGCTTGGATACCCAAGAGGGCCACAACACCCACTGCCACCCCCCCCCCCCCCAGGTCCCCCTCCCCCCGTGGGGCCCCACCCTGGGCACCGCCTCAGACAAAGATATTTTGCATTAAATCTACAAAATCATGAACAAAACAATTCGCCTGATGTCGCACAATTACAACAATTAACATTCATGTGCAGTAAGAAAAAGGAGAATCATTCAATCATCTATGAATTTCCAAACACATTTTATTCAAATTAAACTCAAAACAACTATTTGGAAGAGTCATGGTGGGTCTCCTCTGGACAATCTGTAAGTCACAGCCTGCAAGACAAAATTCGAGATAAGAAGGTGTGTTATGCGCTCATCAAAGGACAGAGAGAGAGCAAGAAAGGGAGAGAGAGAGAGAGAGAAAGGAAGAGAGGGAGGGAGAGAGAGAGAAAGAGAGAGAAAGAGAGAGTGTGAGAGAGAGAAAGAGAAAGAGAGAGAAAGAGAAAGAGAGAGAAAGATAGGGAGAGAGAGAGACAGTGAAAGGAAGAGAGGGAGAGAGAGTGCCGACACTGCACACCCAGGCCTCACTGCTCAACTGCTGCCACCGGTGTGTCTCCAACCACGTGCCGGTACACACTGAAGTCCATCAGGTCGCTTATCTGAAACAGAGTCCAGATTTATGAATGGCAGAGTTTATATCATTGCAGACGCCATCATCGCTTGCCAGCCCCTGCGCACACAGGCTGGTGCACCCGAGCCCCTCCCGCTGCCCAGCGGTGATTGCCCGCCCCTGCGCACCCAGGCCTCACTGCTCACCTTCCGCCACCAGCGTGTCGCCAAGCAGGCCACAACGTGCCGGTGCAAGCTCCAAGCCCGGGGCCCACGACCATGGCAGCCTCCACATCACGCAGCCCCGCACCGCAGGCCACAAGGTCACACACATGATTCTGGGTCTTGATTTCGCAATGGAAGAGATCATATCAGTGCACATGGCATCATCGCAGGCTGCACACCCGCCCAGCTCTTTAGGTGCCACTAACTCTGTGAACCACGAGGCAACGCCACATGGCGGTAGGCCTGCGCTGCCCGCTGGCTCAGGCCTACACTGCGGTCCAGGAGGGCTCACACAAATCCTTACCAGTCCGGACCGCCAGGGCGGCGCATCATCGCAGGCTGTACACCCGCTCAGCACTTAAGGTGCCACTACCTCAGTGCACCGAAAGTCACCATCCCGTGGCGGTAGGCCCTTGCCGTCCGCAGTGTATCCGGTGCCACCAAGTCTGTGCAACGCAAGTCATGGACCCTCTATGATTGAGTCTCGTGATATGCCAGGCGGACGCAGCCATGTCACCCCCGGCAGTGGGGAAGAACTGGGATATGTAGCTTCGTCATCCCTCCCTTTATACGTAAGCCGAGTGGGCTGGGTCGGCGTATGCCAGGCCAGCGTAGAGTTGTGAATAATTATCACTGGGCTCTGGGCGTGGTTCATTTCTGGGCTGGACAGAAAACCAACTGATGCGTGTGTCCCTGTCGCAGTGTCGGCACCACATGGCCCGCAATCGACACTGTTACCATGTTGCATGCACCCAGGGGGCGGCCGTGCATGAAGGGACTGTACAAGGAGCGCAAGACCGATCGGGCTGTTGGCTCATACATGCCAACCGTTGTGTGTGTATCTCTATTGGTGCACCATAACCCTAAGGCCTAGCCTCAATTGCAATGTGAAAGTCACCTCACATTTCCAGAATGCAAGCAGTAGTCAGACTAACATTAGGGATGAAAGCAACTTTGTCTCAAAACACAAGGTGGAAGGAGATCTGCACCTCCGACCTTGGTCTTGCATTCGGCAGGCACCCCCTGAGAGAGATACCATTGCAGATGATGATGACTCCCACACTACGCACAGCACTAATGAAAGACCAACGTATCCACACCCCACACAAGTCCTTGCTCGAGGTACTCTTGCATGGAATGCCCTTGACACTTACGTACACAACAACCCATACGTACAAATGTTGCACACACATACGACTCATTGGTCCGAGCTGTGGCATATCATCCACATAACTGCCGCAGGTCAGAAGAGTGCTGGTTCTACATGAGCCACCAACGCAAGGGCAGAACATCCCGGGCACATGCACAACGCCTGTCCTGTGAAACTGTACTGTGTCCGAATGCTGCCAGTTATTGTCTGATGCATTGGTCTGCATGTTGTGGACCTTGTCTTGCCCGTACTGACACGCACATGCTAATTAGGTCTACTCAACTTCACTAGTGTTCAACTGTGATGAGTGTGGATTAGAATGACAAATCGTTTGCCTCAATGAGCATTGTCCATACACAGTGAGGGACTGACTGACGCATGTCACTTAGGGGTGAGTCCCTATTGCCAGCTCCACCTCTGTCAGCCAGACATTGTGGTTGGGATAGTTGCTGATAGACCTGTGCTCTTACGTGTCTTCAGCAATGTGAGTATGGTGTCCAACTTCTTGCCATGTGGATCAATGTGATCCATCACTACAGGCTTTGTCCACCCAGTTGAGCGTGTGTAGGTATGCAAAGAGATGTTCTGTTGTCAAATGTGATGGGGGACACTACTTTAGGCCTGCCAAGTACTTTGACATTTCACACACAGCCCTGTTTCTAACATTGCGTGGGGCAAAGTTGTGAAATTGCATCATTGCTGTTTCAGAGCAATGAGGCCACAGCTAGTGCACACATGCGCACTGCTTTCATTTCCCAGGGTGTACCTTTTTTTGCAACCAATGTCCTTACATTCATCCATACTTTCATACTTGATCAATTATGGACATGACGCATCTGTGTGATTTTGAATGATTTATTCACATTCGGTGGAGTGTCGGAGCTGGAGCAGTACATGGTCATGCAAACCCCACATTACATTGTAGCCCAGCGGAGGGCCAGCCAGAGTCATTTAGGGATTCACAAGTGTATCGGAAGTGGAAGAGTACAGTCCGCACTCTGATTGCTGTGTCATTGTTAAGCAGACAAAATATGGCAGTCCATGTCAAGTTCCAAGGTGAGTGTCGCAGAGTGTTTCGGGGGCAAGTGGGAGGTGTTGTCACAAGGCATGATGCATAGGACAGAATCAAGCTGAAACAGGGCATATGGCGGAGAAGATTGCTACTGGCTCCTTCTTAATACACAGGTGGAATCACCCGCATCTTCGTCCTCTATGTCATCTGTCTGACATGTGGGTGCTGATGTTTGGTCTGCAGCACTGTGTGCCAATGACACATAAGGGGCTTGGGATGTGTGCGTGGTAGTACCAGCAGTATTCTTCAGCGACTGCCTTAGTGGCAGCAAAGCGATGATGAGGATCTGCAGGGCATGGAAGATACCAACAACTTTTCGCTGGTGTGCATCCGTGGCAGCCACACTTTCTGCATGCATCCGCTCCATGCTCTCCATTATCCTCAGCATCTGTGCCAACTCTCGGCTGACATCGCTGAGGCCACTCTGACTAGACAGTTGTTCTCTCAGAGGCATGACTCCAGCGGTGCCGGGCATGGATTGTTGGATATCATGGTACGAACTGTGGGTGTCTGTTAGGTAGTGTGTAAGTGGTCCCTGATTTGACTTAGACACCCATGTATGTCATCTAGTTTGGCAGCCATGTGGTCGAACCCCACCCGCACCTGTTCAGCCACCTTCTTCTGGCAGTCTAACACCTGGCCTTGGAATGCGATGTGTTCTTTGGTGAGGTGCGGGGAGCCAGTCATGGTGGTGGGTGCTTCCTGCTGCGTGGTCTGTGCAGGGGGTGGGGGTCTCCTCGATGCAGCTGGGCTGCCCTGCTCCTGGAGATGGGTTGCCGTAGCTGTCCATGAACTGTTGGAGGGCGTCGGTGTCGAAGGTGGGGAGGTCCTCTTTGTCATCAGTGAAGAGTTGTTGGGTCTGCTCTGCAGGAGGTGTTGATTCTCCCTCTGCAATGTTAATGGGAGATGCAGTTTAACATTGTGTTGACATGTATGTTGACGCATTGTTCAAGTTTACATACAGTCTGCATGACAATGTACATTGTGACTGTTTGGGAGGAGCTGACTTTTTGATGCGGGACAGTGGACATTTGAACTACATCACGGATTTGAGGTTGCACACGTGCATTATCATCTCACAGTTTCCTGCTATGCCAGATGTGATTGGCCAGTTTCTACGCACAAGCGGAACCAGTTATGTCCTCTGTTCTGTGGTGAGAGTGTTGCACTTTGTACCACATTGTCGTCAATGTTGATGTGCTGTTATTGCTATGTGTGTGTGCTGCATTGTGGGAGAGTCGCCCCTGCAGCTGTGATTGTGAGGAACTTGGACTCTTGGGCATGGTTTATTCGCAGATGTGTGGTTGACGTCAGGGGTTGTTTGTGCACATGGATGTGTTAGAGTGTGACCTGCTCCTTTCAGGACGTGTTCCACACTCAGCCACCTCAGTGTCATGGCGTGCACCATGTCATGATAATTGGACTGCAGCCATGCTATTTGTCATACAGTGTCACTTGCCTTGTCAGTGTGGCTCACAGACACGCAGCTTTGCTGGTTTTAAAACATGTGCATGGGTTGGTTTTGAGATTGGTGCTGTGTGGGGAGGGACCCCTTTGTGCCCATAGAGGACGTGGGCCTACTTGCTGTTTGGATGTCTGCTGCAGTGTACCAAGTGGCTCAGGGACATGATCCAGGGTCATTGTGGGTGTGCAATGTGCTCTACTTAATTGTGTAAGTGTGCCATTGTGCCCATCTCCCCCGTCCCCCCAGGCCCTGTTCGGTACTCACCCTGGTGCTGGTGTGTCAGGTCATGTCGAGCAGTGTCTGGACCCCCAACACCTGCCACCGTCTCCCCACTGATGACTGTGGACACCATTTCCTCCATCTCATCCAGCTCCTGGTATTCCGCTGGACTGCCACCTCCAGTCTGCATTGCTACCTGATGGTTCTCAGCGAGTTTCTTCTTGGTCTTGCACTTCGCGTCATTCCTGCGCCTCTTGCACCTCTCCAATTCTCCTCCTCCTCACGCCGACTGCATTCACCTTGTCCAGGATGGCCTGCCATATTGCATCTTTATTTGCCATTGACACGTTGGAGGTGATGAACAGTTGTTGGTGGTATTCTATCACCTCCGTGATGATGATCCTGTTTTCCTGCGGACAGAACCTCGTCTTCCTCGTCTTCTTCTCATTGCCCTTCTGTGACCCCGAGGTCCCAGGATGGTCCTCCTGGGGGCTTGTGGGGTTCTGGTCATCCTCTGTATTTGCTCTGGCTTCCTCCATGAGGCTACGCAGTTGAAATTATTGTGTTTGTGTTTTTCGGTGCTTTTATAGTGCATTTTCCCGCATGACGAATGGGAATTGCAGGCCTGTCGCTGGTTATCGCTGATTTTTGTATAGCGATTGGCCATATCGCAACTTTTTTGCGTTTGTGTTTCGCATTTTTTCAGCCTCGCGTTAATTTTAACGCCGTCATTTGACGCATTGTCGTGAGACTATTGCATGGTACCGCCATGTTGAGAATACAATGTTAACACAGCGTTATTTTCCCGCAATAGACTGCGATATGCAAAGTTGCGTTAAGCTAATTTTGCGATAATTATCACACATTCTTGAGAATATCCCCCAGAGTTTTCAATTGGTAAATCTGACACTTGTTTCATGCATTGGTAGGTGTTTTCCTTCTCGGCTACTGTAACTACCGTAGTGTGCAAGGACAGATTACATAGTTATTTTTTACCTTACATACTGAATCGACCACACCATGCTTCTCCACTGGGTACCCCCACCCACCATCACAGACATTTCTGGCAGTTAACGTTACCCCCATATTGCAAACATTGCTAACAGGTACCTCCTTCAGAGACGTCTCACATGCTTGTTAGGTATAACCACACACTACAGCAAGGAACTCTTTGGGATACCAGCGACCACTATCACGCAAAGCCATCTTAAGTAGAGCTGTGGTAGACATCTCTTGTAGATGCCCATTTTATAGTCCTAAATACCCTTCTGGGAGATACAAGCTCCTGCTACTTCCCTCATTCTTTTAAGTATTAACACAGCCATACACCCAGCCTTGACAGGCATGAGCCCCTGCTATCTCACAAGTCCCTGTTGGGTACCCGCTCATGCAAACCCACATCTGTCATTCAACAATTTCCTGGCAGGTAGTCGCTCCCAACATTTTACACTCTCCATTTAGGCACTGGTTTATGACATCCTAATATTCCTGGCTGGTATTTGCTACTGCCATAATATAATCTTTTATTGGCTTCTGTTAATGGCTTCTGCCACTGCTCATGTTTCTGGCAGTTGCCTGCTTCTTCCATCCGATACATTCTTGATAGATACCTATACCTGCCATGAAACATCTCATAGGCATCATCTACTATGCAGTATGTATCATTGGTTGATACCAGCTCTTCCCATCCCTTACATCCTTGACCTTCACATCCACCTTATCAAACATCTGGGGCCGTATTACAATAAGTGCCAAAGGGGCGCAACGGGCGTTTGCGCCCGATTTGTGTGGCCCTGGGGCACTTTGGTATTATCGAAGGTGGCGCAGATGTTTGTGCGTCCCCTTCTATATTACCAATAGCGCTGGTGCACATAAAGCGCCAGCGCTACCTTCAGAGGGTGTTCCCTCATTTGCATAAGGGCGTGCCCTATGCAAATGAGGGAATTCCTCTGACTCTGCGCTCCCGTTCCATATTACAGACGCAGGCGCAGAGTCAAAGAAACCCGGAGGAGGTGCACTGACAGTGCACCATTTAAAAGGTGGCTCACTGTCAGTGCGCCAACGGAGAGAAGCCCTCTGCAAGGGTTGAAGGGGGGTCCCATGGACCTCCCAGACATCTCCTTGCAGGCGGGTGCAGTCACTGACTGTACCCGGCCTGCAAGGGGATCTCTAATCCTCTTCGAAAGTGCAGGTGGGTGTAGCCAGCACAATGAAAACACGGAGCGGCTGCTCTGTGTTTTCACATGATTGCGCTGCCCCCAGGTCAGCGCACACATTATATTAGGGCGCATTGTGATTGTTTGCGCCCGGCGCACCTATTAAAAGGTGCGTCGGGTGCAAACAATCACAATGTATAATACGGCCCCTGCTGTCAGTTACCACATTCAAACCAAAAATGCCTTGCAGATACTTTTTCCTTCCATGCCACACATCCTTTGTAAATACCCGGTCCAGACATTCCTTTTACTAGGTAACGTCTCCTGGCATCTCACACACCATTGATACTAGGTACTTCCTGCCTGATACATCCCTGGTACTTCTTCCTCATCACAGCATCCCTCTCGGGTGAAAGGTAAAACCATCATATTATCTTTATGAAGTACACTACTTGCTCAAGTCATCCCACACACCCCTGGTAGGCGCTTGATTCTACAGTGCCACAAGTCCAGCAAGATACTGTTAGCCTGTCAACAAAGCTCAGCCTTTCACCTTTCTGAAGTTGCCAAATTCCATGCCATTAAATTGCTCTACTAACATCTGTTATTCACGGCTCTTAAAGACAATATCTTACATATATATGGTGCCAGCGCTAACTTGGTCCTTACTTTTTCTAATCAGATGCTGCTCCGCCACACTCTAGTGATCAAGGGTGAACAAGATCAACCACAAGCCCCTTACAAATATATCCTTCGTAGGATCAAGGTAGAACCATATCAATAAGTACTTTCTGCAAGTTTCCATTTAAATACTGATTATAGGGTAGGTGTCTGTCTACATAATTTTACATATCTCAGTGTACCCTGCTATTTATATGGGTAAGCGCTTGTGCACCCTACGTGGAGGAAGTAAACGCTAGGCATATACTAAAATGCATTATGCTATCCCACATGCAAACAATGCTATTTCTTTCTGCAGTTTTACATCCTCAGTTTGCATGCTATCTTCAAAAGCCTTCTCTATGTTAGTAAAACAAAGCAAGAAAAATGTATATTGATAAAAAACTAGCAACTGCTCTTTCTCCTTGTATCAAATGACCCTCTCCTTACTCTCCATCCTCTGCATGTCTCATTATAAACAAAAGAAACAATTGATGGGCGGAACGCTGGACAATGCAAACGTTCACCCCCAGTCACAAGGATATGGGTTTAATCCATCATTCTTTTGCTCACCACACCACCCCAGTTTGGACCCAGCCATATGCAAATCAGTCTTGACCCTGTTCCTTGTGGGAACAGTCCAGCCCGAACTGCCAAGCCAGGTCCTTCCTGGACCAGAATAAAGCATCCTGGGACCGGTTTCAGGGCATCACCCTTCATCAGCCAGGCTAACTTAAATCCAGTGGTGTAGTGAGCACGGGACCCACGTTTGGGCATACCCTTCCCACTTAGGGCGAGATATGCGGGGTGAAACCCCGAAACCGGTCCTAGGATGCTTGTTTCCAGTCCGGGGAGGACCTGGCCTGGCAGTTTGGGCTGGACTGTTCCCATTGGGTGCAAGGTCAAGACTGATTTGCATTTGGTTGGGTCCAAACTGGTATGGCATGGTGAGCAAGAAAACGATGGATTGAGGCCCAGATCTCTGTACTGGGGTGAATGTATGACATTGTTCTACATTCTGTCCATCAAATTGTTCTTTTTGCATTCTAAGCAGCATGCATTTTTTGAATAATCTTAATTATTGTATTTCTGCAAATTATCTGTACCTCATCTCAGAGATCACAACCTCCTTCTTTGAAATAATATCTCTGCTACCTAGCAATACCTAACTTCCTCTCGCCTATCCATTCAGCCCACCAACCATTTGCATGAACTCACAGTCTCCCACTAATAATCCCATTTAACTAGTATTAATTTAATCTACCACTAGAGATAATGTAGTGGAGAGTTTCTTTTAGAGTACATAACGAATCACAATAACAAACAACAAAAAAAAACCTAAAAAAAAACTAATATTACTGGATATTCTATTGATCCAGGATTGTGGAGTAGTGGTCTGCTTGTAAAAAAAAGTGCTTAAACGCCTTGTCAGGGGTAGTAAGTATTATATAAATGCAAGTACAATACAATCACATATGATGCACTTTGTAAATTCAAGAATGACCAAACAAGCACTTCACAATAAGCAGAAAAAACACACAATCAGTTAAACTTTAATAAGCACAAATCTATTGTATACGGTATAACAGTGCACTATTACAGAGCACAAGCAATGCCACAAGACAATCACGTTGGGCTCCAAGTACCCATCTATCATCAATGTGAAAGTGCAATAATTATGCACTGTCAGCAATGTGGCAGCTTAATTACACTGAGTTCCAAGTGCATCTCTGTCAGCATTGTGAAAATCATAACCTTTTGAGTCCCTTTGAGTCCCAGGGCGCCGCTGTCGGCACAGTGAGTATGGGGTCATTTTTAGTGTTGCGCGGAGATGTGCCAGCAACAGCCAAGACTTGCAATTGGCAGCTATCACAGAGGCATAAGCTGACAATCCCCAAAATGTAAGCTGGCAAACAGGAACAATAGTAGCAGCCTGCTGACACTGATTGGATTAGATGAGAAGAGATGTCTGCTGACAACTCTCAGTGAGATATCAGATTTGTAGGACTGGAAACTGTCGCCCCTGCTGGACATGTATCTCCAAGATGGAAGTGCGCGAGCACAATGTGGATTTTACATGTTCCTTCGGATAGGGTCAGTGAGACGCAGAGAAGCACGCCTATTAAGGGAGATTGCACAGAACACCAGCCCAGGCAGAGAGGTGGCAGGGAGGACGCTTCCTTGACGAGTAGGGCCTTGTGTCTGCTGTCAGCTTCCATCATATTGTGAATCTGTTCCTTGATCTATGCCAGTTCTGCGACTGGTTCTACATTAAATACGAGATAGTCCGAATGCATTATACATTTACAAAGGTTCTCCAGTTCTATGGTGCAAGCCTCTGGGGACCCTCGACAGTGGACACGTCCACAGACATCATTTCACCAAACTCACACCAGTGTGAGAAGTGGCCGCAGATGTCCTTTGACCCCTGACATCACACGAAGAGGCATACCGTGATTAATGACCCGATAACTTCACAAGATGATGCATCGTGAAGTATGTGGCCTTCTTAAATTCACTCAAAATGTATAGGAAATCCTAAAGTTAGAGGTTGTGCAAAATTCGGGGAACTGGCTTCTCCACTTGTTCACACAATGGGTGAAAAACTACAAAGTACAAACTCCATGAAATGTCTCACTTTAAAAAACATCAAGTGAGGAAGGAAAAAAACAGATACGATATTTTACATAAGAACCCCTCCCCTTCATGCATGCACACACGCATAAATTACAAGGTTTACCCAATTCAAATGCCGAAATAAAAAACACCCTCCTTCCCTTTGCACCTCTGTTATTGTCACAGAATCAATTAAAAGGTTGGAACATGAGTTAGAAAAGGAGGAATTGAGGTAACTCTTGAAACTTCTGATGCCCCTGATGACATTATATCAAACGACAATGTCTCAATGTGGGTTTCATTTGAGGAACAAATATAGTAAGCAAAATTGAATTGCTAAGGATTAAATCGGCGTAGGGAGAAACACAGGGAGACGTATACATGTAGGGTATTATGTATTTAGAGTCACTTAAAACATGTTAGACATATTGAACAGCATATGTACAATCACATGGGAAGAAAAAGCACTGCGTTACATTAATAGAAATGTAACCGATAGGATACTGTGCACAAGTGCTCGTGAAAATTGTGACGGCGCAAGTGGCACGTGCTGTGGTTTACGGGCTACCTCCTGTGGTCTGATAGTTCTTGAGAATTAGCGTGGTACCATAAATAACCTATATCTTAGCTCCTGTGGGTGCATGTGGCCCAGAAGATGCCTTATCTATACGCTGAGACGCAAGAACAAATCGCAGTAGCAATTATGACTTTTAGAGACCCCTAAAACCATATTTACCTACTGGTATGAAGTTCTGGGCAACCATCAATCCATCCACTATGACTATGACCATGAATTGGGGGACATGTGTATCATAACTTTGCATGAGGGTACCAGTGGGAAAATACAAGTTATAACATTCTCGCATCTTGCTTTAAAACAAGAAGACAAAAACACGTTTTCTCCAGCTCTAGATTATTACTTATATTAAATGACGTTTTGAGGCAAAAAGATATTGCATAATCAATCAGAGAATTCTTTGAGGTGAAATCCTTCCTACTTGGCTTGAGTTGCTGCACCAATAGGATTTCCACTGTTGGCGGCCTTTGGTAATGGCACAGATAAGGGCGGGACCCAATATTTTCCTTAGGAGTCTACTGCAGCTACTGCCACGTGCTGGCATTGCTGAATACCAATACTGCATAGGCCTGGTTCCACCTAATGCCTCTTTCTTCCTCCACACTACACTTCCTTTCTCTTTATACCACTCTTTTTTGTTTCTTTTCATACCTGCCTTCTCCCTTTTCCACTGTTTTCCTACCCTTGTCTTCCTTCTTTTTACCTTTTATGCTTTTCTATCTCTTGATCTGGGCAAAAGTTTGATGATAAAAAATAAGTCCAGATCACCAAATAGTAGTGTGGGTGCTCACCATCTGCAACAACCAGTCCAACTTACAGTCTGGAAACACTAGCAGGGCAGGGGCAAGGACAATGACAAGTAAAACGTATATTCCTTTCCAAATGGTTTTAAAATGTTATATTTGGTGACATTATGCACAACCATAAAAAAGGTTTAATTATGATGTACCAACTCTGTTTCAGAGTGTGTCTTTATGCTGCAAATCCAATAGGTCTTGCCTTGTTCAAAAGTGATTTTTTAAATAACAAGTATATGCCCTAAAATAAAAAAAATAAATAAAATATGCTGCCCATAGGACTTGTCCCTTTTTGGCTAAAGTTCCCTAAACTTTTTGCTTTCTCCCTAGACCTTTTTTCTGACATGATGTTGCCAACTTAGATGCTTTAGTCGCTTTGCCAGTGCTGATCAGTGTCAAAGTGCAAGTGCTCCCTGTCTAAAGTATAATGGTAATTGGTTGTCCATGATTGGTATGTTTGCCTTACTAGTAAGGTCCCTAGTAAAATGCACTATGTGTGCCAGGCTGGTAATGCAAATGCTACTAGTGGGCCTGCAGCACTTATTGTGCCACCCACACAAGTAGCCTTAAAAGAGAGAACTCAGGCCTGCCACTGCACGGCCTCCGCACAGTTTATTAAACTGCCATGTTGTTCTGACAAGTGCAACCACTTGCCAGACCTTAACCTCCCCTCTCTATGCACATCAGACACCCCTATGGTAGGTCCAGGGTACCCCCTGGGCAGGGTGCAGTGCATGTGAAAGGTAGGACATGTACTAAGGTGTGTACCATGTCCTGACAGTGAAATAATCTCCATTTCGTTTTTCACTGTTGAAAGGCCATCTTGCACATAGGATAGAATGAGGAGGCTGTGTAATATGTTTTCCAGCCTATCTTCCCTAAGGCTTAAGATGGAGAGGTGAAGTTTAGTGTGCCTGAATGCACAATGTAATAACACATCTTTTTATGAAGGTGGTTTTTGCATTGTGTGTTTAGAAGCCCCTCTTTTAGAAGTGTCTGGGTTTTTGTGCTCTAACACTTCTGTGTGTCTCTGCCTGGTTGTGGAGTGACTGTCTGTATTTGAAAGTGATACGATCTGGGGAATGTCTTGACCCAGGGAGGAGGTGAGACAGCAACAGGCTGACCTGCATCTGGAGTGTAGGGGGAGGAATAGCCCTTAGAGGTGAAGAGGCCTGGGTTGCTGCCATAAAACAATTGTCCCATCTCCTGCTGAGTGATTGAGAATCCAGACCCCCATAAATCAAAGGAAGAAGGCGTCACTGGCAGGGAGGCACCCAGAACTGGTTTGAACAGGGGTCAGTGCCCCCCTGAACACAAAGACTTCAAAGACATTTAGGGGTATAACTATGAGAGCTGAAGCTCCTGAACTTGGGAGAAATGGATTGATCAAGATTGAACAAGACTGAAGCTACTTCGTGGGCAAGAGGAACCTTTGCCAAGGAAGAAACAACGAATAGACTGAAGGAAAGGACTGACCCTTGCTGTGTGTTCATGGGCTGGCCTGCAGTTTGCTGTTTCAACAAAGGAGAGGGTAAAGGGACTTTGTTGTGTGCTGTGTCCCCCTGCTTGAAAGGAAATCGTTGTTCTGTGTCCTGAAGTAACTTATCCCCAAGGGCCCGAGGTGAGCTGACTCCCTGTTGCGGAAACTCAGGAACACAAACGTTTCCAGGAGAGTCTCAGTGACGCTGCTTGCGTGTGCTTTGTGCAGCCTGAGACCCTCCTAAGGAGTGCCCTGTGATCGTGGGCACCTGGAGTCCAAGCGAGTCTCAGTGATGCTGTGTGTGTGTGCTTTGTGCAGCCTGAGATCTTTGTGAGGATTGCCTTGTTATCGTGCACAGGTGTCCAAGTGAGTCTCAATGATGCTGTGTGCGTGTGCTTCGTGCAGTCTGAGACCTTCGTGAGGAGTGCCCTGTGATTGTGCACCCGAAGCTCAAGGGAGTCTCAGCAATGCTGTGTGCATGTGCCCTGTGGCAGCCTGAGATCTTCGTAGCAGTAGCGGCCCAAACCGGCAGCCCCGGAGGAGCTGAGCCGCCAGGCCAAGCTGTTGCGTTGCCAGAGCAGGACTTCGAGCCAACCTCGTCGAGGGAGGGCCCAGAATTCACTAAGATTGCATTGGAGGTCCACGTCGCTGGAAAAGAAGAGGAGAGTGAGGTTGCACCCCCCAGGTAACGTGTGTCGACACCTGGGGCGGAGTGCGGGCTCGGAGGGAGACGCTCTTGGCCTCTCTCATTCCGGCAGCGCGAGCCTCTGCTTCGGCTCGTATCGCGGGCCGTACTTGCCAAGGGAGTGGCAGTACCGGGGCCGGAGTGCGGAGCTGCACTTTTTGTTACACCATACCCATGTTGGGGGCAACTATTGACAGAGGTTGACTGCGAGTCAGCAGGAGTAGCGGAGAGACCGCCTAAGGCACCGTGATCGATGCTGGAGTGTATTACGCATTGCATTATTTCTGCATAATGAACTACCTGATTGTCGTATTACACATTGCATCATTTCTGCATAACGAACTACCTGATTAGTGTATTACGCATTGCATTATTTCTGCATAAAGAACTACCTGATTGTCGTATGACGCATTGCTTTGTTTCTGCATAACGAACTACCTGATTAGCATATTACGCCTTGCATTATTCCTGTATAACAAACTACCTAATTAGTGTGTTACGCATTGTATTATTTCTGCATAACAATGTATCTGATTGTTGCGTTACGCATTGCATTATTCTTGCATTGCAAAGTGCCTGATTCTAGCATTACAAACTGCATAACATTGTATTAGGACTACAGTGGAACGTTTAGAAGTGCTCATTAATATCGCCAGACCTTACAAGGACTGGCTGGCTTAACTACCGGCCAGGAGGAATATCACCAATATACATATGGTGGATCTATATCGTGTAGTCTTATCGTATATCTTTTTATATAAATTTATACTTGTTTTTATGAAACTCGTGTGGAGTCCATTTGTGGTGTCATCTTTGGGTTACTGTGAGCAAGGATGCAAAAACTTTACACATTTGCCTTAAAGATAAGCCTGGCTGCTCGTGCCAAGCTACCAAGGGGGTGAGCGGGGGCTATCTGAGATGGTGTCCTTCCTTTCCCTGATGTGGAAACGAGGGTCCCTATTTGGCCTAAGGTACCTACCTCAGCCAACCAGGGATCCTGGGTCTAACACTGCCACTTAAATGTGGGCACCTTATGTTTGCAATATATATGTTTTCTGATGTTACTTTGTGGTAATAAATGCACACAGGTGAACTGCAGTGGAGTGGCAGCCCATCTCCCTCTTACCCCGTGAATGGGGGGGACCTTTTTGGGAATTGGAATATATATATATTATATATATGTATATATATATATATATATATATATATATATATATATATATATATATATATATCAGAATTCCAATTCCCAAAAAGGTCCCCCCCAGGAAAAGTTCAACAGAACCTTTATTCACAAACTGGCACACCCTTTCCCAATTCAATAGCCAATCCCTTACGTGTTTCGGTGCTCCTGCACCTTAATCATAGGGCGGGGCCTGCACAAAACCTGGAGCTTCACTACAAGTCACTTTCTCCCATTTGCATGCACTCTCCAGTGAGTAGCATGCTGGGCTTTGTATTGCCAATGTACTTCCCCCTCGGTGGGGTCCAAGTATTTGTCCAATATTTAAAGGAATCCCCAACATTTTCACCTAGTTAAAACCCTCCAGTGGGTCTAGAGAAAGTTAAATATATATATATATATACACGTTGGACATGGCCCTTCTTAGGGGATTTCCCTAAAACTTTTAGTTTTTTCCTCCTGGTTTATGCTGATTCTCTTTTCGTGACCTTAGGACTCTGGCCACTTTTTCACTGTAATGCAGTGTGAAAGTGCATGAGCCCTTCCTACACATACTAGTAAGTGGTGCTTACTTGACTGGTTTACGAGCTGTACCTGTGAGTGCCCTGTAAAGAGATGCACCATATACCATGGGGAAGTACAGCACAGGCTAATAGTGGGATGAAGCGCTGATTGTGCCACCCACCAGAATAGCCTGTCAAACAAGTATCGGGCCTGCCATTGCAGGTCTGTGGGGTTGCAGTTGTGCTCATGCTTAGGTTGGCATTGCTCACTCATTAGCCAACCCTGAGTTGGCCTTCCACTACCACTAGAGCCCCCTAGGGTAAACCCTGAGGGGCGTAGCAAGTGGTAGGTGAAAGACAGGGCAGGTACACATGGGTATTCCATGTCCAGGTAGTAAAGAACCCCCATGTAGGTTTTTCCTTCCTAGGAGGCCGACTCTTCCCATGGGACATTACCGGGGTTTTGCTGATTCCCTGCTTGTGGCCTTAGGGCTCTGGGCGCCTTCCGACTGTAAATGCAGTTTTTTTTTTTTGTTTTTGTTTTTGATCCTCATCTCACCACTAACGAATGCAACTTGTCTCCTGTGGCCCAATCTTATCCTGGGCGGCCCAGGCCGGAGTTCTTGCTATCGCCTGGGGCCAACCTGGCCTGCCTTTTTATACCAAGGCATGGTGTTAATCATTGGACCGTATATTATTACAACCTCATTGCAGTTCGCCATTCAAAAAAAGGTTCCCAAATAGTGCTATTCCTTCTGTGAGTTAAAAGTGTTTCTAATCGTGCAATTCTCAGTGTAGCTCTCAACCAATTATCATACAGCGGGGGGTTAGGATCCTTCCACATCTTGCAAATTTCTCTGCGAGCGATCAAAATAAAACAAAAAAATAATGCAACATGTGATTCTCCCAATTCATCAATAAGTTCTACTTCCAACCCAAACATGACTCTAACTAGGTTCAAAGAAAGCTTAAAAATACCCTCTATAGCCCGTTCCACTCTACTCCAAAAGAGTCCTATTGTCACACATTCATAGAATATATGGATATCATCCGCTTCTACCAACCCACATCTAGGGCAGGAGGGTGGTGGATTTATAAACCTCGCAAGTTTTTTTGGTGTGTAATATAATCTATTTAAAGTGAAAAAATGGTTCTTTTTAAGAGAAACAGTTCTCACATATTTATATAGTATTTTTAAAGAATAATCATAAAGAGTGGCTGAGTCTACCTCAAGTCTCGTTGAGTTCCATACCCTATTTGGTGCGGGAGAGTGCGCTTCTTCCGCTTCCAACATCTTCCTATACCAGAACCCCGCTTCTCTCTTCCTGGGCCCTGGAGAAGAGAGAATACTCTCAATTTCCCAATTTCCTCTGATATTCTCTTCCTCAGCCTTAAACCAAGAGCAAAGTTGGATATATTTAAACCTAGAGAAGGAGTCCCCGATCCTGGACTTCAGTACCTCCCACGGGAGGACTCCATCTGATGTTTGAAAGTGAGCCCACCCTTCCTACACGTGTTAGGAAGTGGTGCTTACCTGATGTTTTTAAACATGTCTCAAGCCTGCCATTGCAGGCCTATGTATGCACACTTGCATGTATGATGTCTTTAAAACATGTCTCAAGTCTGCCATTGAAGGCCTGTGTGTGTGCACTTGCACCTATGATGTTTTTAAACACGTTTCACCTATGATGTTTTTAAGCATGCGTCAAGCCTTCCATTGCAGGCCTGTGTGTGCACCATTGCACCTATGCTCAGGTTGGCCTTTCTAAACCACTGGCTATTCCTGAGGGGACCTTTCACTACCACTAGAGCACCCTTGGAGTATGTCTTAAGGGTGAAGCTAGTGGTAGGTGAAAGGCAGGCCTTGTGCATGTGTGTTCCCTGCCCAGATAGTGAAGAATACCCATGTGTGTTTACCTATGAGGTTTGATCTTCTCATAGGTTAAGATGGGGGAATGATTGAAATTGCTTCAGGCTGCAATAGTCGTTTGCAGTGGGCAGCCTCATAATGTTTCCTTGGATTCACAATGACAAACCCTCTCCAACGGTAAAGATGGATTTTTCATGGGTAGCTTAGAAATGCACTTCTAGAAAGTTTGTCCACCACTCGGGAATTTTACCCATGGGATGTGGAGCAGAAGAGGGCTGAGAGCGATAGTCATTCAATCAAAGGATTCCACAATGTGCCTTCTGGCTCCAACCCAGTTCTGCAAAGCACGGGGATGGGAGGGTCACGCAATCCCTTGACCCTCTTCTGACAACTCTCTGTAGCGTTCTGCAGCCCAGTCAATTACTCTCACCACTCAGAACAGATCTGGGCAATACTACCTGGCAACACAAAGTCATTGGGCCGGGTGAGGAGAGGACAGTTGATCCACAGTACTGAGGCACAAAGGAACAATCGATGAATGGGGGTGAAGCAGGGGAGCCTCTCGGAAGAAGGAGGCACCTCGTCAAACACACGTCGATCAAAGTACTATCCGGGCACCATGGAACACAAATCTGCTCCTCTACACCTCCCTGGAAATGAGGCACAACGTCTGGCGCACGTTGGTATGTGTCGCACCAGACAATTTCGGTCACACACAAAAAGAGTACAAATTCTGATCCTGCCTGGAAATGAGGCACAACATCTGGTGCACGTGGTTCTTAGTCGCACCAGACCACATTCCGTACCTCTCTGGGAATGAGGCACAATGTCTGGTGCGTGTTGTTCTGAGTTGCACCAGAAAATTCTGGTCACACACACAGGCGCACGTTCAGCAGTGCTGCATGAGGTAGAATGAGTCACTACTACAGGTATGCCCCCACCTCTGAGGGCTACAATCTGTGAAGCGGACACCACACGCAATGAGCATGCAGTCTGCGTTTTGCACAAGAGTGATGCGACACAATCAACGAAGCGGGCCACTTGTGGTCCCGCAACCGGTGAAAATCCTCACCACCAACAAGACGCTTATGCACATTGAGGACCCACAATGCAGGGCCACACTCCTTAGATGTGGGCAGTACTTTTTGGGGCTCCGCACAAGGCAATCCCGTCACCAGGCTCAAATCAGATGATGTGGACACTTAAGAGGTCACCGCTCTCCAACTGTCACAGGTAGGTGTTGTGGGTCCCTCATGGGAGGTCTTTGATTTCTCTGACAATTCCACCAGAGACCTGGGGTAAGCCAATAAGGCCTTGAAGAGCACACTTCAGATTGCCATCAGGTAGTCAGCCCAGGCCAGTCACTATTCAGAAAGTGTGCACGGTCTCTTCCAATAGCATTAATCCTCCTTCTGCACAACAGATTCCCCTGGCAGTGTGCACCATCCAGTTCCAGGATATCCGGTCCCACGACCCCACAAGTGTATCTCTCCCTTGCTGAAGTATGGTGCTAGTAGTTATACTGTAGGGTGCCTTTGAAGTTGGGCATGGTTCAGAGGGTGTCCATTGAACCATAGATGTCTCCCCTAAATTTCAATCCTGTCTGCCATGGGGCCATGGAATGCAGATCTTAATCCTTAGTAGGGTCATGATCTGGCTCCCAGAGGCCAAGGGTCAACACCTCTTCCTCCACTCTATCAAGCCAGACCCTCAAATGGCAGAGGTCTGTTGTTCCAGTTGCATGCCCAATGTTTATAGCTCTCTTTGCTGAATGCACAGATGTGCTCCACGATCCTCCAGTGTGGACTGGAGGCAAACTAAGAGGCACAAAAAGACTTTTAGAGCAGAGAAATGCCCACTTTCTAAAAGTGTTATTTCTAAGCTATTAATACCAAATCCCTATTTACCACAGGAGAGGGTTTGTCACTGTGAATCCAATTATAGGAAACATTATGAGGCTGCTCCACTGTGAGCCACTATTGAAGCTTGAAGTATTATCAACCATCCCCCGTGTTAACTCATGGGAAGAGCAAACCTCATAGGTAGTGAGGTGCCCTCAGGATTGGCAAGTGGTTTAAAAGGCCAACATGAGTATAAGTGTAATTACGCACACACAGGCCTGCAATGGAAAGCTTTGACTTTAAACACACCATAGGTGCAAGTGCGCACACACTGGCCTGCAATGGCAGGCTGGAGACATGTTTTAGAAACATCAGGTAAGCACCACTTCCTAAAGTGTGTATGAAGGGTGTGTGCTACTTCACACTGTATTTACAGTGAGAAAGTGCCTGGGGCAATAAGGCCACAAAAAGAGAATCAGCCAAACCCATGAGAAAAAATCAAAAGATTTAGGGAAACACTACCTCAAGCATGTCAGGTCAGACAATACCCAATAGCTTAAATCATCCCACCTTTTCAATGTGTCTTCCAGTTTTATTACATGAAATTACCGAGCCTCTAGTTTGTTTCGGTGTCTCCTCATCTTCTAACTCATATTAAGTTGAAAACCCAAATTCACACACATTTACAAGACATATACTTGGATGCCCTGATCAAGTTTATGGCTGCCTATTGTGTGACATATAGATACAGCCAGTGGCCTTTGAACCTAGGGGTAGCTCAAAAACATGTATGTGTCAAAAGTCCAGTTCCACACTAGTCTTATCCCGACTTGCAGTATTCCAGCAGCCATCTTGTCCAACACAAATCTCTAACCAACATATGATAAATCCCAGCCCCGGTGTGGCTCTGGCTATGTGGAAATTTCATATTTCTTTTACATATGCCAATTATGGCCTGTATGGACTGACTCCTTTTTCTTCTCAAAAATTAATTCCACATTTGGACTGCCACCTGCACAGGGAGTATTGGTGCATTAAGAGTGCCCCTAATGGGCATTATGGTGCTCAAAAATACATTTCTTACTGCCCAGTCCTCTCTGTGCTCTATATATAATAATGAATCAAAAATTGTAATCAAACAATGTATATACAGCAATTGCATAAAAGAAATTAACTGAAATTGATGATTACATCTCAGCTGTGAGATCTATAGTCCGCACAATGCCATATACTCAATTACGCCGCTCTATTGTGGACTGAAGACCCCCCTGGAAAGCTGTCTCAACCTTTGTGTGCCCACAGTTCTTCATAAATGTTCAGTCCCCTCAGTACCTTTGTGCGTAAGTCAATAATGTACCTTGACTCTAGAGCCTGTAACTGTTTAGTTCTATCACATCCTCCCTCATCCTTCTATATTTGATCTAAGCAGAAAACCCTGAGTAGATCTCAGTTACTGTTATGTTGGGTCTCAAAGGGCCTGGCAACCACGTAAGTTTGATTCCTATTAGTGAATGCCTTTATATGCTTCAACACTCTTTTGTGTATGGTGAGTAGGACTCCCCCCTTATTGTTTCTGACAAGGGCAGACCAGGCAGTAAATTACAAAATCTGAATTACAATTTAATAACTTTGCAATTTTTTAGTATTTCTTAATGCCTGGAACAGCATTTTCCTGTATTTTGCTGCTATATTTGCATGCTTTGCATCTCATAGAATGAAAGAACCCTGTGACAGGGTCTCTCCTTGTTGCACTGTTCTTAAAGTGACTACGTACCAGCAGATCCTTAGGTGAGGCGCCCCTCCTATAAGTTATCTGTGCTGATGAAGGTAGCTTTGAACCAATCATATTGTCCGATTGCAAAATTCTCCAATTCTGTTTAAATACTTGGTACATTCGAGATTAACTATAGGAAAAATTAGTTATCATCCTTTATGTTCTTACATACTGTCTCCCTCTAGGGCCTCACTGTCCTTTATCAGCAGTTGTTGTCCCTGTACCTCTGGCACCTTAGCGGCCGCTTTTCTTAAAACTCACTGTGTGCATCCTCATGCCTTAAATCTCTGTACTGTATTGCTTTTTGCCTTCTCATATTCTCCTACTGTTGATCACTTACATTTCATATGCATTAGCTCCCTATAGGGGATATTGTTAATGAGACTCCAGGCATGTAACACAGAATTTCCTGCAGTGGGTTTGCGATAAAGTGTGGTTTGAAAACAATTATACTCTACATATATAAAATCAGGTCCAAATATGCAACATTGGTTTTGCTTATGAAACTAGTAAACTGAAGGTTAGAAGAGTTACTATTTAAAAATGTTCTGCCGCCTCCTTTGGTCTTCTCCCAACAAGAAACAAGCCATCAATGTAGCACGCCCAAAGGGCCACACTGTCCACCCAGGCTTCATTCCCCTCTGCCCAGGCCTGTGTTTCTCTCACCAGCCCATGAAAATGTTTGGGTAGCTGTGGGCGAAACACGTTCAAAGCTCTGCTCTTTAAAAATGATTGTACTGCATGCAGGCCTTTCTCATGAGAGATACATGTCGACAGGCTTGTAATGTCCAATGTTACCACTCAATTCCTTCAATAATCCTCAAAAAGTCCTTAGTATCCTTTATATGGGAACTCAAGGCCCTCATGAATGGAAAAAGGAAGGAGTCAACATATATTGAAGGGTTCTCCAGAAGCCTGTCCTTTGAGCATTTAATGGGATATCCCGGTGGTACTCTTAGGTCTTTCAGGATTTTCAGTATCTGATAAAACGATGGAATTTTTGGATATTCACAACAGAGGATCTGATACTTCTCGTAATCCAAGACACCTTTATTTCTCCACAGTTCGAATAGATCGTGGAACGATTGAACACTGTGCATATTCAAACATGGTGATCGGTTGGTAACACTCTATGAATGATAATTGTCTCAGTGGCTGGTTTATCTTTTTTGGGGATGGGAATATGTATCTTCATTAATTTAAGTTTTCTTATATACTTGAACAAGTCTCTACGTGTCTGAGCATAGCTGAGGCAGGAACTTCAGCAGAAGGTTAAGCCTAAACATAGAAGGAACCATCATTTCATCTTAGGTCAAAGTTCTTTGAGTCAAGTTTTACAGTTCGTTCCGTTTTCTATACTTCTATCTATCCCCGCCCCATTTGCTTCTGGCACCCTTTGGGTTGTGGAATTTACCATGTCTTTTCGTCCCCCTTCTAGTCTTCCTCCTGTTTGTTCTGGGGGAGGGGTATGTTGGGTTGGCTTTGGTTGAGTTTGCCAGATAAATTGGTACTCCCAAAACAAAGTTGGAGTTTTGTTGATATCACTTGTTCCTGATCTGCTTGACCCCTGTTCCCCTTCCAAAACCTCTGTTTCCACTTCAGATTCTGAAATTACCATCTAACTGGGCCCTCCACATGCAGACAAAACAGATAATTTGTATTTAAAGATAATATAACGAAAAATAGTATGAAAAAGAACACTTTTTAACATCTTTGACACTGAAGAGAAAAAAACTATTTATTGGCCGATGTGAAGAATGTGCACTGGTTTCATGCAGTCATTCAATGTGAAGGGAACAAATCAGTAATGTGGGCTGATCTATTGAGCTATGCTGTACGGTGTGGTTGGTGGAAGCCCAATGTGAATAAACAGACCAGTGGATGAAGCCTACTGACCAAAATCTCCTCTATAGATGGATATCTTGGAAAAACAATATCTGGTGGGATTCCTAAAGGTGTCTGAATAGGTTCATGTGTTAAGATCATTCTGATTGGCTGGAAACAGAGCAGAATGTGGCTCTTATTATCCATATTTGGGCGGCAGGGTGACCAAAAAGGGGGATTTTTCCTGATTCATTCATGAGGAAACCATTTTGCCCGCCCCTACTTAGTATAGCCAGGCCAGGTGAGATAGAGTTTTCTCTGAATGGTAACCTTCATAATGCTAATACTTCCATCTCATATTCACTTATGTTTGTATGATTAACGTGTCAGGTCACATGTCAAAAAGGGTGTGTCAAGTTGAGGACCTCATCACTTTGCAACTTTTTTTCCAAACTTTGTCAGCTTTGCAAAGTTCAAAGCAGCAAAGTTATTTTTCTTAGGAGAAACAAAATAGAGCGCTACGCAAAAGCCGGAACTCATTCCAAGTGACGTATAAAGACAGTAGCCACTTCACTCCAGCTCTTCCTAGTGCTAGGCTGCCCAGCAGCATTCCCTGCTTCCTAAAGTCTTGCTTTTTAGGATGCTACCCAGTGGTCAGGGCAGCTGTGAGTAGTAGCAACGAATGCATGTAGCCAATACCCGCAGCCTGACATCACACCCTTCCCAGACAAGACATCGGGATGCAGCAAAAAACAAGCATTTGCATAGCCAATAGGTCTCGCCTTTGGGACCTTGTAAGTGTTTAGCCATGCAACAGTTGCATAACTAAACACTTATAAGGTCCCAAAAGCGAGACCTATTGGCTATGCCAATGCTTGTTTTAACTGCTGCAATCTATTGAAGCCTCACCGAGAACATCAAAGTGGCCATGCGGACGCGAAAGGGATCGCGATCGCGATCAAACATCAAAGCGGCCGCGCGGCCCTGAAAGTGAAAGTAATCGCGGTAAAGTGCGACGCGCGCGCCCGCGCACATGCACTGTAGCTCTAGGCTGGCCTGGTAGCACTTTTTGGAGCCCTCTCAATAAGTCTCGCCGGACCAGCGCATGCGCTGGGTCAGGCGAGACCTAAAAATCACTATGCCTCTTTGAAGTTCGATGAAGTCAGAAAACTTTGCCCGCCTTCATGAATATTGACGTTTCACCAGTTCACCCAGCTTGGCAGACAAAGTTAAAGTTTCGCACACCTCTACCTGTTAACACTTTTGGCAAGTTTTAAAGTGGGTCCCATTTTCCTTGCTTGTATTAAACCGCCAACTTTAAGTTGCTGGACGTGTGCTGCTTTGGCGACATATGCATGACATTGTCATGTCTGGCATCACTTCCTGGCATCTATGACAGCTATCCATTCACACTCCACTCATTATTTCTATTATTTATTTGGTGTTTTGTGAAGCGCTTCAAATCATCAGATTGTAGTTTTAGAGCTGTCTGGGTCAGACACAATGGTTCAGCAACATCTACCATGATATAGGGCAGTTAGAGCTAGAACCAAATGGCCATATTTGCTGATAACACAATGGTAAATCGTCCGAAGAGTTAATACAGTCTAAATCTAAGCATTGTCCCGGGTGGTGAGTAAGTCACATTTAGGCATCTAACTAGCAGGCTTGGGTTGGAGAAGGGACAGCAGCGGCAGGCACACAAGAATAGGGTAACCAGATGTTTGGCTAAAAAGATGGGCTTTTAGCAATCGTCCGAATCTAAGAAAGACAATTTCCAATCTAGGATGCAATATGAGTGAGCTTCACAGAGATGGTCCTTGTGCATGTAGAGTTCTTTCCCCAAATTTCTTGTAGCGGAATGTAGGCAGCACCTTATAATTGCAAATCTTTATCTTATGAATAGGAGGTAAGGGTCAAACAACTTAGCAAAGTAGAGTGGTGATTGACCACATAATTCTTCATGAACAATAAAGAGGGTTTTGAAGTTTTGAAGTTTGTTCCTTCCCTTACTGGAGCCAATAGAAGAACTTCAGAACTGGCGTGATATGATCATAGTGATTCAGGCCAAACCGAAGACGAATATCATGACTCTGCACTCTTTCACAGCTGGTGATTGATTTGTTGACAAGGCCAGTATAAGAGACGCTGCAGAAACCAAAGTCAGAGATCTCCACTCCAAGGATCACAGAAAAAGTCTACAATATGTGAAGGAATGGAAGACAAATCTTAGCGGAAGTAGATGGTGGTGGAAACCCAATTTGAAGACAGCATTTATTTGGGAGATGAAGTATGGTTCATTGTTGAGCAACACACCTAGGTGACAGGATTTTGGTTCTCGCTACTGCAACAAGTCTAGAAACCTAAGGACAAGAGAAAGGCAACTGAGCTTGACTGATCATCCCTGTGCGCAGGATTTCAGTTTTCTCATTATTTAGGTATAACCAATTATTCTGCATCCAGCAGTGGACATGAAAAAGATGCTGTGATGCAGTATTGTCTTCTAGCTTAAGGTGCAGCTGTCTGTCATCCACATACATGTGAAATCTAACAGTGCAGGGATCTCGGAGTGTGTTAAAAGGAAGGTTGTAGATGTTGAATAATGCTGGTGATCATGCATATCTATGAGGATCTTCACTTGCAATATATGTGTATCTTGGTGATATTGGACTGTCTTCTCTGTGGCAATGCTGTCAGACGCCACTGAGAAGGTAAGCAGAATTAGGACAGAAAGTATGCCTTGGTCCCTGGCGTTAAGTAGTTAATCCCTAATGTGTCATCGAAACTATTCACACCTATGGGGTCTGAAGGTTTCAGGAGACAGTTTGATTTTCGACAAGAAGAGAGGTGAACAGAAATTGTGTACAGTAAGTTTGCTACACGGGACAGCCTACAGATAGGTCTGTAACATGAAACATTGTCAAGGTCAATTGCAGTTTTCTTTAGCATGGAATTGATGGTAGCATGTTTGAGAGGTAAAAACAGGTTTCCAGTGAAGAGAAGGGCACTGACAAGCCTGGTGGTAATTAGCAAAAGAGTGGGGAAACCCAGATTAGCCCAATATTTTGGTAAATCATGCATGGTCCTGCATGACGTATTTTATTCTCATCCATCAGTTTGTACAACTTCTTGGTGGCCTTACAAGACCTCTTGCTTCGGCGGTCAATCTGCCTCAATTCATGGTGATTCTGCATGGGCTCATTCCCACTTTCTCTCAATTAACTCATAACTTATGTTTAGTCCTCCATAACCACGTTCCTATTCCACTCAGTTCTCAAGGTCCCCCTGATGACATCACCACTTTTAGTCAAACGTGTTTATTGCCACTTCCCCTCTGTTTATGTGGACCAAATTATTGGCCTGCTAGGCCTAAATTCCTTTCCCTTCACTTTGCGTGAACCTCGCGGAGGTCCTGCGTGATTTGATTCTCATTTGCCTCAGGCTGCCAATACCCCATCGGTGCCCCTTCATGAACCCATTTCTACTCCCTTTATTATGCACAGGCCTAAAGGAAGGAGTTTTAGTGTAAGAATTTTTACATCTAAATTTGTTAAATTTTATTAATAATATTAAAAAAAGACGCAATTTTTGTGTTTTTTTATCACTTCTTCATGGGGAGTTCACTTTTCACCATCCAAAGATGTTTACAAACAAAAATGAGATGTGTTAGAGGGAGAGTGGAGGAGAGGGTGCAGTTGAAGATGGTTGGTACTGCAACACATTCCCCTTCAAAACAATGGAGGCAGGCAAGGATACTAACACCCCATAGGAAATAATGTAAAATGCATTCAATAAATTCTATATTAAAAAATATATGTATGGTATGTTATTAAAGTAAAGAAAAAAATGTAAATAAAATTAATACAAGTGTATTCGTCTTTTAATTAAATAATACACTAACATTTAAAATGAAGTAAATACGTGCTTTAACTTAGTTTAAAAAGTCTCAAAATTATTCATATTAATTAAATATATGAGGTTTAACCAGGTTACCGACAAAATATATTAAATAAAAATGTAAGTAAAGATGGGTAATTATAATTGTAAAATATTTTTCAAAAATAATACTTAAAAAGTTATTGATTCATTTAAATGAATTTACAAATGAATACTAATTTAATTTTAGGAGGTAGTATGCTGTATTGTTTTCTTTTAATAAGCCCTTGGTTAATGTTATTTGTGTTAAATTATTTTTTTTAATAAAAAATATAAACTTTATTAAATGTCCTTATATTTTTCTATAGTGAGATCTCCATAAACCAGTGGAAAGCTGCAAATGATACCTTTATGCTCGTAACTTCAGTGGTAGGTGTTGGTACCCCCATGTTTGAGGAGGTGGAGACTCTTAAGTCTACACAGTAGGTATAAATCTCTACTCAAAAATGGTGAATAACAAAAAAGTGGAGAGTAACATGTAGGTGTAAGAGTAGATCTAAATATGAGTAGCACTACACATGCAAACGTAATTTCGTGAATTGGGCCATGGTGTTCATAATTCTCTCCCACGGCTCTAAGAGTCATCACTCTAGAAATTTAAAATATGTATATCTATATATTTTTTTTAATTTAATAACAAAATGCAGTCTGGAATTGTTTTACTATAGGGCATTCTCCGGATTCGGGAGATCACTCTTCTTTGGTATTGAGGTTTATTTTTATGTTTAAAACGTTTTTATTGAGACAAAACAAACCATGGGGGAGGGGGATAGGAGGGCAGGATACATGGAATACAATCAAAGAAAAAGGGTGCAACTCCAGAGGGTTGGCAATAGGTAGCGCGGTGAGTCAGGGGGAAAGACACAGTAAATGAAAGCTAGAAATGCAAGCTGTGGAATCCCCGCACGCATATCCAACACCCCAATCTAAGCAATAAAAGCCATCAGCCCCTCAACAGAACACAATCCCCCCTCCCCATCCCCCATCCTCCCAGTAACGGAACAACAACTCCCCCCCCCCCCCGTCCTATGGTCCCGCATCAGAGTAATCCTAACCAGGAAGCCCCGCACCCCCCCCCCTCCCCAGGAGGTCCCCGTCTCACATGTAAGCTAGTCCGCGGGGGCCACCGGCGGCGTCAGCCTGAGAAGCCTAAGATACCTCGGGCAGGTGAGCTCCCGGAATTCAGTGGACAGCAGCGCTAGAAAGGGTTGCCACAGCTCTTCAAATTGGTCTATCTCCCCCGCAACCGTAAGCGACAGCTTCTCCATCCCCAGCACATGCCAGAGCCTATACAACCAACCGGTGATGGAGGGGACGGTGGTTGTGCGCCAGTGGATTAGAATGTTCTGAACCGCAGACCCCAGCGCGATTGCGATCTGCCTACCCCTACGGGACTTCAGTGGGTACATTAGGTCATTGGGGAGGCCCAACAGGACATACGCCGGGAGTCGCGGCAGCTCTATCCCAAAGTGCTTATCCACCTCGTCCAAGACTTCCTTCCAGTAGGCGGTCAACACTGGGCAATCCCAAAGAATGTGTGAAAGGGTACCTTCCTGCCCGCAGCTCCGCCAGCACCCCCTGTCAGTGTGTTTATGCATTTCATACAGTCTCTCCGGGGTGTAATACCAGTATGTGGACACCTTAGTAAAGGTCTCCGTAAGGCCCGTGTGATATGCAGAGTGCCGCGCCCGATACGCAATTTTGTCCCATTCCTTGTGGGTGAGTGTCCTACCCAATTTCCTGTGCCAACGCTCCCTCCCCGGGTTATAATAGTGAAACGGCGGGGGTTGTAGGTATTTGTACAGATCGGTGATCAGTTTAGCGTCGGAGGTCCGAGTAGCCAACCACCTCTCATACGGTGTAATTGGACGGGCGGCGATGGCACGCACCTGGGGCTGGAGGGCCCAATGCCGAACCTGCATGTAGCGCAATCTGTCCAGCTCCGTCAGGCCGAACTCCTGGCGGAGTTGCTGAAAAGGAACCACTCCTTCCGGGCCATAGATCTGGAAGAGCGCCCTGCAGCCCGCCTGCACCCAGTGGGAGAAAACCCCCGGCTCCATCCCTGGGGAGAAGTCCGGGTTGTCCGCAATGGGCGTGAGCGGCGAAGGGAAGGTGGTAAGGCCCCGGGCCTCACAGACCGCGTCCCACATCCGCAGGGGGACCCGCGTAACAAAGGAAGCGTAAAGATTAGGGGGGCGATGCGCGCGCCGCAGGAATGGAACCTCTTGGAAGGTGCGGCCCGCCACTGCCTGGTCTTGGAAGAGCCAATGTTTGTCGGACTCCCACCTGCTCCACTCCACCAGATAGCGTAGCTGTGCCGCCTGAAAGTACTTACGGAGGTCTGGAATGCCGAGACCCCCCGCCTCCGGAGCAAGCGTGGAGAGGACCCTCTTCATGCGTGGTCTGCGGCCCTGCCAGACAAAGCGGGAGATGTCAGCCTGCATTTGTCGTATCCAGCCCACCGGGGGTTGGAGCGGAAGGGCCCGGAAAAGATATAGTATCTGGGGCAACACCGTCATCTTGACCGCCGCGATTCGCCCCAGCCAGGACAGCAGGCCCTTGTTCCAGCGGCCAAGCTCGTCCTTGATCTTCCTGCTAAGGGAGGCATAATTGGCCGTGACCATCTCCGGCAATGTAGGCGCCAGCAGAATCCCCAGGTACGGCACCGTGGACGAGGACCACTGCATGGGGAAGAGCCGCTGAAGATCCCTCCTGGTATCCACAGCCAGGGACACGTCTAACGCCATCGACTTGCTCAAATTCATTTTGAAGCCGGCCACCCCCGCAAAGGCGTCCAGTTCCCGGAGGCAAGCAGGCAGCGACCTCCTAGGGTCGTCCAAGGTCAACAGGACATCATCCGCGTAAAGACTGACGGTGTGGACGTACTGGCCCATCCGGACCCCGACAGCATCCGGATTATTACGGATCCTCTGAGCAAACGGCTCCATGTATAGGGCAAACAAGAGCGGCGAGAGAGGGCAGCCCTGCCGCGTGCCGCGCTCGATGGCAAAGCCACCGGAGCTGCACCCGTTGACCCGCACCGACGCTGAAGGATGCTTATAGCAGTTAAATACCATGGTGCGGAACTTTTCGCCGATTCCCAGTTTCTTGAGAACCAGCTCAAGATACGGCCAGTGAACTCTGTCGAAGGCCTTCTCCGCATCAACGGACAGCAACATCCGCTCCCCCGAGATCCTTGAGGCCTTCTCCAGAACATGCGTCACCCTCTTGGTGTTGTCCACCGTCTGTCTGCCGGGCACAAAACCAGCCTGGTCCGCCTCCACCAGATCGGGGAGGTGTGGACTCAGCCTGGACGCGAGAATCCCCGTGTACAACTTGAGGTCGACATTTAAAAGCGAGATGGGTCGGTACGAGCCGCAGAGGGCCCGGTCCTTCCCAGGTTTCGGGATTACCGTGACCGTCGCCCTCAGGAGATCCGGAGGGATGGCTCCCGGTTCGGAGAAAGAGTTAAATAGCCGAGTAAGGACAGGGGCCACGGCCGTGCAGAAAGTCTTGTAAAATAGCGACGTGTACCCATCCGGGCCCGGGGCCTTGCCATGTTTCAGCCGCGCGATAGCTGAAATCACTTCCTCAACATGGATGTCCCGCTCCAGGTGGTCAGCCCGAGCCGGATCCAGTACCGGGAGGGTCACCGACTCCAAGTAGCCGTCGGCATCCCGTGGCGAGGAGGGCTCCTCAGCATACAGCGCCTCGTAGAAGCCGCGGAAAGATTCCGCTACCTCCGCGTCCCCGGAGACAACCCCCCCGTCCGTGCCCACCAATTCTTTCACAACGCTACGCTGTTGCGCGACCCGGAGCCGGTGTGCTAGGAGCTTGCCACATCTGTCCCCCCCAGTGTAGTAGGCATGTTTCAAGCGTAGGGCGGCGTACTCCGCCCTGTCAAGATCCAGAGCCGACAGGAGCTTCCTCGCTGCCTTCAACTGCCTCCACACCCTCGGCGCCCCCGTACGGCGGTGGACCTGCTCAAGCTCCCGGACCTGAGCTGTCAGCTCATCCCTCTTCAGTTGCCGCTCCTTATTTTCAGCTGCAGAGATAGAAATAAATTCCCCCCGGAGGACGGCCTTCAATGCCGCCCACTGTGTCGCCTGCGAGGTGTCAGTGTTGCTATTGTGGGTGAGATAGTCCTGTATGACCTCCCCGATGCGCCGCACCACCGACTTTTTGTGTAGAAGGGTATCCCGAAGGCGCCACACCCCCCGAGAGGGGGAGGCCGCCGGCCACTGGAAAACGCCGGTGACTGGGGAGTGGTCAGACAGGGTCAGGACCCCGATGTCCGCCGCCGTGGCCGCGGCACGCATCGGTCCACTCACCAGGAGGTAATCTAGCCGTGAGTAGGTTCGGTGTGCGTGCGAAAAATAAGAGTAGTCCCTATCCGTGGGGTGCATGGAGCGCCAGAGGTTGTGCAAGTCCATTTCCGCAATCCGGGCCCTCCCAGCCTGGGACAGTTCCCCCGTCTGCGGGAAGCGCTGCGCCGATCTGTCCATCACAGAATCGAAGACAATGTTGAGGTCTCCCCCCAGGATAATGTGACGGTCGGGGGAAGCAGTGACATCCACCAGCGCGGAATCTAGGAAGCGCTCTTGGTGATCGTTTGGGCTATAAACAGAGCCGACCGTAAATGCTATGCCTCCCAGGCGCATGCGATACGTAAGGAGCCTCCCCTTCTGTTCAGCACACTTATGCAAAACCTCCCCCCGAAAGGAGCTCGCTAGGAGAATGGCTACCCCCGCCGTCTTGTTCGCTGCCGAGGAAAAGAACTGGGTAGGGAACTTAGCAGAACGCATCCTATGGCAATCTCGGGGCAATAAGTGTGTCTCCTGCAAAAGGCAAATGTCCGCCTGTGTCCCCTCCAGCAACGATAGGATCGCTCTGCGCTTCACCGGGTTATTCAGACCCTGAACATTAAGGGTCACTACCTTTAGGCCCGGCATTCCTCGCGGGGGTCAGGAGCGCCATGCAATGGGCCGGGAATCAGCGGGTGGGGCGCGCGGGGCCGCAGCGCAGGACAGGCCAAAACAAAGCGGGCATAGACAACATCGGACGGGACCTCCCCAACCCCAAAACAACCCCCTCCCCCACCCAAAACACAACCCTGGCAACTAGCCACCCACAAACTCAAACACCCCATTGTCTCAGTCAAGCCCCAAAACGGGCAAGTCCGTAGAAAGGAACGAAGTGGACGTCCAGCCACTCACCTCCATCCGCTCCCCCCCAACCCCCCCGCCCCGTACCAAGCATGTAAAGAAGCTAGAGATATCTCCCCCCGGAGTGTGTGTTAGGCCGTCAAGGCCACGCTAGAGGAGCCGGTCGAGTCCCCGGCTGCCGCTCTCAGGGCGTCGGCCATGTCCGCTCTGATGGTAGGGGAGTCCGGACGCCCCACACTGGCCGCCGAGCGCCGCCTCGTTGACCTCCGCCGGTTCCGTCTCTCCGAGGACCTCCACGACGGCGTAGCTCCCTCCTCCTCCGCCGCCGTGAGCCCCAGGACACCACAAACGTCCTGCAAGGAGCGTAGCTGGTGTAACACTCCATTCCACCGAAAGATCAGGCGGAAGGGGTGACCCCAAGAGTACGGCGTCTCATGCTCGCGCAAAAAGTCAGTGGCAATCCTAAAGGACCTGCGTTTCTGCAGCGTGATGGCGGAGAGGTCCTGGTAAAGCGCCACCGGCCGATCCCGGAAAGTCAGAGGCTGTTTCCTGCGGGCCTCAGCCATGATGCGTTCCTTTAGTGGAAAGTCGGGCAGGAAGGCCAGAATGTCCGGTGGAGGTGCCGATGACTGGCGCTGCCGGCCAACCCTATGCGCCCTGTCAATGCTGATGGGAAAGTCCGCAGCTTCCCCCAGGATCTCTCGGAACAGGGCCCGCAGGTAGCTCCCCAGGTCGGACCCCTCATCCGCAGTCGGCACTCCACGCACTCGGATGTTGTTCCTCCGAGATCTGTTCTCAAGGTCCTCAGAGTGGGCCTGAAGCTCCACACACTGTTCCCGGAGGCGAAGGACGTCCTGCTGAAGGTGGACTATCTCCTCCGCTCGCTGTTGGCCCTCCGTCTCCACCGCTTCAACACGCTCGCCAAGGCCCTCCACCTCCCTGCGTACTTCTCGGACCTCGCTGGCCACCTCCCGCTTCAGCGTCTGGAAGTCCTCCCTGAGGGAGCTAAACAGTTCCTCCATAAAGGCCCTCGTGACGGGTGGCTCCCCTCCAGTCACATCCGCCGGAGCCCGGGAGGACCCCGGCGAGGGCTGCGTCCTGTCCCGCAAGTGCTGGGCCCTGCCAAGCATGTCCGGCAGGGTACGGTCCCCTTTCTTCGGGCCGCCTCTTCCAGACATCACTAGCTCCGCAGTCGGGCACCAATCCAGGCGCCCCAGGGATGCTCAGCCGCCGGCAAGCACTGTGTGTGAAGTCGCTGCGTCACAGGTGACAAAATGGCGGCCCAAACCGGGCACCGTCAGCCGCAGGAGCCCGTGTAAGACAACCCAGGGGGCCGCAGCGGGGGGGTCTCATCAGTACATCCCTCCGGTAGGCAGCCCAACGGCAGCGGGGGTCGCTTGCATCCAGCAGCCAGGACTCCGGCGAAGGCCGCCACCACTGCTCCTTCGGGGACAAAATGGCGGCCGGGCGGAGCAGGCCAAAACGACCAGGCCCGACGACACCACCGGGGCCCCCGAGGCACCCCACAGTAAAATAAGGTCCACCACCGGCCCCCGTCTGTCACGCACCGGGGCCCCGATGGTCCAAGCCCGTCAGGGAGTCCGCTGTACCTCGGCTAAGGGCTAGGGCCTCCGCAGTGCGAAGTGTCGCCGTCACAAGTCTGAGTGCCGGGGCGCCCGTCCCAAGCCTCCTGCACCGTCGGGACCCTTCCCACAAGGCTCCTTCAGTCTCCGTCGAGCGGCGGGCCAGATCCCCTCCAGATCGCAACTTTCAGCACCAGGCCCAGCCGAGGCGCCCGGACAGCTCTCCAATGCTCTCCGCCCCTCGGGCTCGCCGTCGTCCCTCGATCTGGATCGAGCTTTTGGGGGGGTTCCCCCGAGGCGATCCGAACCAAAACAGCACCAATGTGCACCCCTGATGCTCCGCCACTCTCCTCTCCCGCGCTGAGCCTCAGCGGGGGGAGAAAGGCGTAAGAAAAGGGCTCAAGCTTGGCCGGGCCGGAGGAGCTACGGGAGGAAGCGTCCGCTCACCCCGCCATCTTGGCCACGCCCCTTGAGGTTTATTTTTAAGTCTCAAGAACCCATTAGTGGTCACACAGGACTGTGAACCACAGGTGGCTTTTAAGTGCCATGCACCTGCATATATGATTGCAGTAGTCCATGAAATGACTGAAATAAGGATACATTTGTAAGCACAAAAATAATACTCGAAATGAAAACAGCTTGTGGCGCTATTAGTCGATTTCTTAGAAATGCATCAGATTATTTCTCAAAAAGCTGTTCTGTTTATGTGTTGTCCACAATTTCGTGGCACTGAAAGTCGTGTTTAAACCGAACTCTTTTCAGGGGAGACAGCAGGGGAAGTGTCAGTGATTTGTGACGCTGAGTGTCTTGCTTTGGATGGATGTGTTTTCTGTGGATGACTTTTCTCTATGATTTACTTTTCATTTCTTTAGAGCAAAATGGCCCCATTTCTTAGCGCCGGTCCTCACATGGTCATTACGCTGTCATCCCTCAGACCCGACAGCCGCACGTTGTTAGAATGCAGCAGGTTGGAAGAAAAGGAGAAGCAAGTGATAACCTTTTAAATTACACCATCTATTACTAAACGTGCACTGTCTGAAGGAATCTGAGCCAAGAAATATCCTCAGGAGTGTGCTTCATCTGTCAGACCTGGAGGCCACAGGATACGAGGAGAGCTCGGAGAAGCTTAAGTCCTCAGATCTACACACAGTCGTACAACATGCTGATTTGTGGTTGCATAAATTAACACACTATTAAAATGTGCCTTTTAAATCTAGCTTGAGTATGAGAGCTGCCTGCTTCTCCACAATACTCGTTTACTTATTTTGTTCAAGGGTTTTCCATTAGAAGGAAAAACAACACATATTGTAATATACATCCTGCAATACGTAGAAAGCTACTGACATAAATGCATCACCATGAGTGTTACCAGCCCCATCCTTTCCTCTTTATGTACGAACAGTGCCAAATGCTGCTACAGAAAATGAACATAAATCCTAGCACGTCCACCATATACAATAGACCATCGCTGCAATCCATGTCACAGCTCCGTTCTCACCAATCAAGTCCCTAACAAAAATAGTCGCATTACCTTCCACCTTGGAGGGCATGTAGCCATCAAGGCGTCCCAAGTGTAACTAGTTTGTCAGTGGTTTCGACCTCTCTTAAACTGTGGATGCTTTTCCTAATCATTGCTGGAGAAACATCCAATCCATTGCCAACCTATTCCACAATCGCGGGTACCAGTGAGCCAGCGAGTGTGGCTCCAATTTTTCCAAGCAAACGCTCTAGCTAGTTTCGCAGGTTCCATACATTATTCGCGAGAGGCCAGTAGGATCTCGATATTTACTTTAAACTGGGTTGTTTCAAACCTAATGCAATGACCTCATGATGTGAGGGAGCTGGATAGTCCAAGATGTCTTTCAAGGCTTTTGTTATTCCAGCCCAGAATATAGAAATTCAGCGACAGCCCAACCGGATATGTAGTATGTCCTCCATCTTACTCACTTCTCCCAGCATTCCAACTGCTAGAAAGATGCATGCGGTATAATTGTGAAGGGGTGTACTGCCAATTACATGAAACTTTTTAGTGTACCTCTCCTTTCTGTTCACAGAATGATCTCCAATGTAGATCTTGTGTCTCAATCTACCTATTGAAGATCCTTTCCCATTGGCCGATATGCACCTACGGGGGGCGGGGGGGGTTGCCATTGAATACAACAGAGCACAGATCCTAATGATAAGGCCCTTCGATACTACCAGTTTTGGTATCAGGTATTCAAATGGTGGCTTATCCCTAGTAGCTGCACCTTTCATATGGATAACACAATGGCTCAATAAAGAATAGTGCAGACTGCACTGTGCAGAAAGGACATTATGGAATCTCATTGAAACCGGCCTCTGGCCATTTTACACTTCCTTTGCTGATTCATTGGAGGGAAAGAAGGACTCACCCGTAGACAGTCTAAATTTAATATTGACGAGATTGAACACTTATATGCCAATGAATACCTTTGTTATTTGAAAATATGTGCACTTCACGGTGTGATCAATGAAGCACTGAACGCCAATACCTTTATGTTGAGTTAATTATTTTTTCTGTTTTTTTTCCATAAACGTACTTATTGTTTCTTATGGCAATGTCTTTCATTTTTTTTTAAATATTTGAAGTATTCTTTTGATCTTACTATTCTGAATCATTAAGTGCTCGTTCAACTATATCACTTGTAGTGTTATTTATTTATATATGCGGGTCAAGCTCAAATGTGGTCATATGAGCAGCACCTGCTAGGCTTATACATTTATTAAGGGGTTTAAAATATTCTGTAGGGTTATATTCAGGGCCTTTGTAAAGTGTGATAATATTAGTTCATTATTTTGTCATTTTTACACCTGGTAACAGTGTCTGAGTAAAGTGTTCACCTTAATTAGTACCAATTTATCACTCAAATACAGCAATAGGCCATTGCAAAATGACCAGTCAACCTTCGTGAAAAGCCTTCCGGTGAGCAGGAACACGAGTCGCCAAATTTTGTGTAACATTTGATCCATTTGAGATAGAAACCCATTTTTTTAATTAAATTCTTCAGATTTTGCAGCTGATGATGAATTATGTGGCAAATGCTAAATTATGTGAAAATCGCGGCCACCGCAGAATTGCATAATTCCAATGTACCTGGTTATAGTTGACATTACTAAGATTCAAATTTTATGGTGGCAGAAAAGTCTTAAAACCCATTCATCCAGTCTCTGTAGTCTGTATTAGAAGTGTGGTGGCTACTGGTGGGCTACGGTAATCTGGTCTCTGTTATTTATACAATTAAACCTGATCCCTCGAGTTCCTACTCATACTTGCATGAAGCCCATCAAGACACAGAACTTGTGGTATGACCATTCTGCTACAACATGCTAATGCACTGCTGTGCAGTGGATATAGAAATGTTTTAGAGCTAGAACCTCTCTTGCACCTAGTCGTGTGTAGTAATCACCTCGGTAGACCGGCATAGGAGTTTTTCCAAATACATTTCTATATCAGCATCTCTGTTGTTCCAAGGATCTATTTGCAAACAGGATTGACAGAGCCTAGACAAAGTACAGTGCACTTGTTAGGACATTCATCAAAATCACATGTATCCTTTCTGTCCAGGAGAGGAACGAGGTTGGCCAGTAGTTAAATTCTAACACAAAAGTATTTGATATTGGTCCACGCCTAGTGAGAAGGCAAAGGTTTTGAGTTTTTTCCCATGTTCATTTTATACACCACCACTGCTTCAGAATTTTAAAGGAATAACTTGACTGCTGGTAGGAAGGAGTCAAGGTCTCATAAGGTCAGAAGAACGTTGTAGGCATGGAAAGCTTACCTTATAATTGTTCAGAGCAAATATTATGCCCTTTATAGCCACAGTGTGATGGGTGGGGCACACCAATGAGTCAACGGTCAAGATGGACACCAACAGCGAAAGTGGTCATCCCTGGCAGGTTGTGTCTTTGTAGACGTAAAGTATAGAAAGAATGTCCATGCAGCGATATCCACACTCAGGGGTGTGCGGAATTTGTGTAATTTGCTTTCACGTAATTACATGTAACGTCTTCAGAAATACACAAAATTATGCATAATTATGTTAAATGCAAAAGTGTCATTTCCTAGTATATTTTACCATGAAATTTGATCTCTTGTCAACAACTGCTCATGTTCTGCTGTTTCCATGCATTTGCAATACATTTTTTCTGTGAATGGGGCATTTGCGGTAAACTTGTAATGCAAATGCCCCGTGATTAAGAGAAGTAGCATACTGACGTCATTTCTAATAAACAAGCAAAACGCAAAATTACCGAAATTACACAAACTATGCCAGCAATATGTACATTTCGCCCAGATCTATTCTCACTGCACGAAGGCAATAGTTTGCCATTGCCTTAGCCATGAGTCAAGGAGCGCATACAGTCTGCGGAAGGTAGGACAGAGAGAAATTTAATTTACACCGCCACACTCTCATGTAATAGGTTCAGCATTTCGTGTTACTGTTACAAAAAATGCCTGACATTATGCCATTGCACCACATTGTATAGTTGAGACTTTAGGTAAAAATTCTAGTTTGGGATCATGAGTAAAATGCAAATGAACTAAACACAAGGGGATATTGTATGAGATTTGTGAGGTTTCTTTAGCGTGAAATGCATCCTCTCACCAAAAGTAGTTGTGAGCTAAAAAATAGTAGAAGCCTGTATTTTAGTTAATTACACATACTTTTGCATAATTATTTGAACATTGTGCTTAATGTCTTCAAGGCCCAGCTAGAGGACCTCTGACAGAATCTTCCAGACTACTTGGTCGAAGGTCTTTTTTTCATCTAAGGACAGCAATAAACCAGTGTTTTTCTTTTTTAACTTAAATTCTCTGCCAAGTGGATCCTGGGCTTGAAATAAGGAATATACTTCTTAATTGGCCTCTAACAGCTCTTAATTTATCAAGTAAGGTCAGGGAGGGTTGAGTCTAATATTCCGCTTCCACACTCTTTAATTCCATTTACAATTTCTATGATTCTAACATTATCAGTTTATGAAGTGGTTCCATCAGGACAATACGCTTTCCCCTAACTACTGCTTTAATAGCATCCCACACTCATCTCGTGGTCACTATTCCTTTTTTAATCAAAGCAAAGTATATTTGTCAATCTGGTTCCTTCAATGCACCTGAAATACCAGATCCCTCAGTATGATCGGGGTTTCTACCAAGACGATGTGTATCGTCCTCCAGCCATATTTAAACATAGCTGCAAAGAGATCGATATTGTTCCAGTGTCGACCCTATCCACTGAGGACATCAGTACATTGCTCACTAATATATAGTCAATGCATGACTGCGATCCGATGATGTTCAAAAATATGTATATTACCTGCTGACACTGTGTGGTTCCCAACAAGTGTCTGTGAAACCCACCTCTATCAGTGCGCTCTTGAGCTGCTTAGAAAAAGCACAATCCTCACCTCCCTTGGACTTATCATGTGTCTCATTCCACAGTAGATAAAACTGTCCTGTGAGTATTATTCCTCCAACAGCTACATCTGCTAAAGATACTAGAAAGTACTGTAAAAAGGTATCCTGTGCAATGCTTGGGGTATATATTGTCCCCAGCGTGAGTAACTTCTAAGCTAGGCAGAACCATAAAACCCCAGAGCTTCCTTCCTTATCAGCCTTGCTATTGACCAATGAGCATGAGAGGTCTTTATGTGAAAATAGAGCCACTCCATTACATCTAGAGTATGCAGAAGAGTAAGATGCCACAGGAAAGCTTTACGTTCAATTGGCCCCTGACTTGGCTTTTCCAAGTGTATTTCCTGTATATTGAAATTATGTATGGTTGTGTTATCAGTGGTTACTGCTAGATTGCTTCACAATTATGTGGGGCACTAAGCCCTTTAGCATTCAGGTAGATGACTGGTACTATATAGCATCTTTATGCCCTCTCCTTTCTCTGCCAACCCAGAAATGGAACTCTCCCGACATCTTCTTCTCATCTGCAGTGCCGTTATCAATGCGAAGTCCGACCCAACAATATGAAACCAACTACGAAGTGGGGGGGAGCTAATCTGCCTCATCTTGAGAATCAAACTTCGGGTCCAAATTACCAGTGTCTCATTCAAGACAGTATCTCGCACTCATGGAAATGCCCCAGAATATCCCTGCTCCCAAAAACACAAAGTGCAGCCTTGTCACCTATAGAGCACGGCAACTGAAAGTGCGAGACCCAGGGGTAAAGAAGGCAGCACTCCCTCACTCTCAGCCTCCAAACTTTGATTCATATAATCTCAGTTCTACCCCCATATTTGCTTGTGCCAAAGTCATATATCTATTATTAGCGTCCCACCTCCATCACTTATCTCAAAAGACTAGCCGTCAACCCTCAGCTCAGAAAGGCTCCGTCAACACCTATTCACATTGAAGGTTTCTTTAGATGGGGGCCTTCATTCACATCCGTTTATCATCTAAATTGCTTTTCTTTTGCCTTCTAGCAAAATGCAGCACACATAGAAGTAGCAAATCATCATTTATTGAATGACAATTATTAAATGATTGTTTATGTGCAGGAAGGAACACCTTCCTGCACATAAACAATCATTAATGGCTTTTTTTCCTGCAGCACACATAGGAAAAGCAAAAACAAGGAGAAATAAAAGTATTTCTCTTCGTATCACCATTCAAGCAACTGCTCTCGCGTTTTTGACACTGCATCAGGTTTACAGATCCGTGTAAATCTGGGACAGCATCGAAAAGCAATGGGAGATGTGGTGGATTGTCCACAGCAACAGCCATTGCACACCCTTTTCACACAGATACCTGCGTTTAAGGGTACTATATTTACAAAGTGGTGTTAAGCTGCATAAAGCGGCTTAACTCTACTTTGTAAATATGGAGCAGGGCATTGCGCCACAGGAACATCGTTAAAAGTGATGGTCCTGTGGCACAATGCCCTTGTAAATATGCCCCTAGGTCTCTTCTTTAAAGTGCATGACCTGGCCTCCTTTATTTCTGTGATCTCTGTGTCTGCCAGCCCCAGTTTCACCCCCAGAACTGCATCCTCACAGCACCAGAGACAGATCATTCACTGATGGACTCCTTCTCTACCACACAATAATGCATCCACCCTCAGGGTCGACTAGGACCAAACAACAAAGGAAGGCCGGGTATCTACATGGACCCCATATCGCTGACTCAAATATAATAATCCCTATATAGGGATGAATGATATTTGAATTATGATCTCAAAAAAAGGTGAACACGTATATTTATGCAGTTCCTCTGCTACAGGAGTCGGTAGGGTATATTAATAAAATAGTTCTTTGGATAAGATCAGGAGGCGTTTGGCGAGGTCTGTCTGGTTTGGTGGTTGAAGTTGCTGCAAATGGCAGTTATTTTGTTTGTGAACAATTGACAGATAATGTTGCAGAGGTCGTGCGAGGGGGTAATTGAGTTGGAGGCTCCCGATGGTGAGGTGAAATCTTTCACCATGGGAAAATGTATTTGCTTCTGTTGGTGCTGGCATCGATTTGGTCTGCAAGACATGCGCGTTTGGTTGTCCAGATCATTTGGTGGTTGCATTTTAGTGGGAATTGGAATGTGCTTCTGTCTGCATTGTCCTGGCTCTTTCTTTTGTGCTCCAGTTATTTGCAGTGACATTTCATCAGCCTAAGTAGATGCTAACATGCCTGTAGTCTGGATCTTGTTGTATTGCTGTGTTTGAGGGAGGCCAGGCAGTCAGCTCAGGAGGTGATACAATAGTTGACACTTTTTATGGCTTTGGGGGGGCTGTACCTGTGCTCGGGTTTGTAAGTGTTGAGAGTGCATGTTAGTCCTGGTCAGTAATGCTGTTTCAGTTTCGGTGGGCTTCTCTGGCAGTGGTGTGTGTGCGTTGGGACGGGACGGGGATGCGGAACTTAACAGGAGCGTGGTCTGACCAGATGACTGATGTGGGCTCATCAAATTAGATGTAGCTAAAGTTGGTGAAAATAGGGTCCAGATGGTGTCTGGCAATGTACGTAGGTCCCTTCACTCGTTGGGTGAGGCCCAGACTTCCAAAGTCTTTAATGAGTGCTCTTGAATTGGGGTTGGTGTGGTCCTCCAGGTGGAAGTTCAAATCTGGTGGGATGTAATTTCTAGCATTGAGGGGGATTCGTGCAATGAAATCCATGATGATGTCGGTGAAATTGGTGCATGGTCCTGGGGTCTGTAGATGAAAGTGTACTTAGGGTGAAGTTTGCTGTGACATGGAGCTTGTGGATCAGGTGTTTCATGTATGAAGATGTTGTGTCTGTGGAAGTGGTGTAGCTGATGGTGTTCTTGTGGTTGATGGTGATTTCACCTCCTAGCTTGTGAACTCTGCCTTCCCTGGCAATCTTGTAGCTGGGGTTGATGGCTGTGGCGATTTCAGGTGTCAATGCAGGGTTCAGCCATAAATCATCAAAAATGTGACATACAGGAATTCTAATTATTGGTGATGCAAGATATGGCAGACCCCCCACCTTTAATGCACTGCACTGATATAGGGAATCAATGATGGACAAACTGAAGATTTTAATAACAGTGTTCTCAGTTTGTGGGTACTTATAATGTGTCATTTTATTATTAGTTTACTATTTCTTAATTTATTCACTGTAGCAATTATATTTGGCTTACATATGATGCACAGTCACAAATTGAACTTTCTTAAGGCTTAACTGTTCTTTATATAGGAAACATCTCAAATTCACAGTTCCCGTTCGCGATTATTGGTTAGCTGAAATGGATCCGTCCTGTATAAGTTGTTAGAGTTCCTTGTTCTCTACATGTACATTCTAGTCCGTCTCCCTCCAATGCAATACTTGCCTTCACAGTCTCATACTGAAATCTTATGCCACACCTGGCAACATCGCTTTAACCACTTTTATTCAACGGCACTCACTGTGTCGAGTGTTGAGCTTTACTCGCATGGGGCCAGTCCCTAGCAAAGTTCTGGTACGTGCATGTGAAGGAAAATTTAACTTTCATTTGGATCACTGTGTGATGCTCATGCAGGGCAACGCTACTTCCTGATTGGTCCAAAATGTAAAATGTAAATAATGTATCTATCCTTGCTTTAAAAATCAGTATATAATACAATTACCTGTTTGCTAAGAGCATAATATACTGGGATCAAATTAATTCTTAAAATGTGAGATAGCTGTTCAGCTTCCACATCCGCATCACTCATGTCTATCTATCTCTTTAGGATCAGGTCAAATCTAATCATCCCTTAATAACATCTTAATGCTCACCGGAAAAACAGCCAGAGTGATGAGACTCCTGCTGCTGATAAACTTACGCGCCGTCCAATTGCAAATCTTGTTAAGTCTGTTCCGGTATCTTAAGCTGCGGATGTGAGTGTTCTCGTTACCCCCCCCCCCCCCCCCCCCCTCCTGTATCTTTGCAGTCTGTCTTGACTGGATTTCAGCTGGTAAATTTATTTTAAAAGTCATTTATTAACCCTTGCTTAACAAGGTTGCTACAGTCTGTTTTAGGGCTCCCAGAAATAAATCAGGCATTGCTTAGCACGTATGTGTGTGTGTGTGTGTGTGTGTGTGTGTGTGTGTGTGTGTGTGTGTGTGTGGATCCCTAGACTTGCTCTGGTTCGCATAGAAAAATATATTTTGGCAGCTCGTGTGCATGCACGAGGTCTAGCAAACACATCCGTGGATCATGATATTTTTGGGGGATGAAGCGACATAACTTGGAGTTCTCAAGAGAATGGCTTGACCTGTTTGACTTGTCAGTCTGAATTAGAGCTCTCAGAAGAAGAAGACTTGGGTGGAACCCAAATAGAAATCATGTAAGCTTCACAGATTCAAAGAAAGAGGCTCTTTGGAGGTAACAAAGTATCTCCTGCAAGAGAGAGGGCAAAAGTGAGGAGAATATTTGGTCTGCAATTCAAAATGGCCAGAATCGTAGAAAACTTTGATATGGTCAACAACAATGGTTTAAAAGCGTGGCAAGTTCCAAATGTCGCTGTTGCAAGCACTAATTCGAGATACCTAATAAATTGAGGGACGCTGAATTTGAATTGGTGTGACGGATATTTGGGGATTTAAGACTCCTCATTTCAGGAAATTTCATAATGTTCAGCTATTTTACTTAATAACTAAACTAAAGTTTCCCTTTGCTTGTGAATTATGGGTCAAGTCTTCTACATAAGCATCCATGCGTAGACAAATTCCAGAGCTGCATAAAAGTAATAATTGAAAAATTATGATCTACGCAAAGTACCCTTAGTTTTTCGATTGTATCTGCTACCGAGGCCCTGCCGCCTTTGACTGTTTCTTTCTTCAAGGGACATTGGAATATTCATTTTTTGGTTCCTTGATACTGATGCCTGCTACATGTTTGACATCTTAATAAACTTGATTTGGAGCTTAAGTCTTGTTTTCAGACTGGATTGTGTTTGTATAGTTGCTCCACATATATTACATGCTTTTTTTATCAGAACCAGGACTTACTCATTGAGCCAAACTACCATAAATGACACAAGGCTTCATCACAGAAACAATCTCACATTTGTATGTTAAATAATTGTGCGGGCCTTGCAGCAACTCAGTCTTGGTTCCTATTAAACTGTGACCTTCCTCCTCTTAGAGCAGCACTTCAATTCCCTTGGCAGACACACCATGAGGCATACAAAGCAGAACCCTAATATACAGACATTTGTATTTCTGAATATGTGCTTAATACATACCTTGGTACTGGGCGCTGAATCCTTTCTGCCGGTGATTGCTGTCAGAAGTGAAATGTAGGCGAAGCCAATTTTTGCTGCTGATTACCGGGGCAGGCAAATTGATTCCTGTAAACCTGAAAGAAATAAGTGAGAAATAGTTTTAAAGGACAGTAGCTGTGAATTTAGGGGAAATGATTTACATCTTGCTAGATTTTGAGCAAATATTATTGTGGGAGATAAAAAAGACCCTGAGCCTGCCTGCCTTTTTGCTGGATAGGAAAGAGGGGTGAAGTGGAAAAGCTATGGTCAGTGATGTGCAAACCCACCGTCTACCTCGGTGCAAATTCAGATTTCCACATCTAAATTAGTTAGGCACCTTATGACACCAATAACCATATCTGGGATGTATGGAGCCATATTACCCTTCGATATGTGGAGAAAGAAATGTGTACTAAAAAACACGAAATTACCAACAACACGCAGAGTGAAGACACTTATAGAATGAGGACAACTAAAGAATAAATTACAAGAGCCAAGGACCAAATGGAGAGTACACCCTGGGGAAAAAACTACAGTATTCATCATGGTTATATCATATCACTGATGTCAGCTTCCTATAAAGTAATCACAAACATGGTGTGTGTGTGTCTGTGTGTGTGTGTGTCTGTGTGTGTGTGTGTGAATTTATATATATATGTGTGAATATATATATATATATACATATACAGCTACAGAGATGTAAGCATTATGAGGAGCCAGACACGCGTGAATAATGATACACCGCCAGGTGTAAAATGTGTGGTCACATTTATCATGCACATTATAAAAGAACAAAACACATGCTTAAACATCAGTGGTAAATTAAACACATTTTTCACAAGGACAATACTCAGCGCTACTGGAAATATGTGACTCTGGGGCTTTTTCTGCATAATTATGGATTTGACGCATTTACCTTATAATCTATCATCTGCTGCATAAACTGCAGATTTTAATTTAAAAAAAATTCTAGCTGAAACAGATCAGAACTTACTAAAAAAAAAAGGGCGAAATGGTTTGCACGCAGTAGAAGGTCTTCGCAAAGGTCAACTGGTCATTTGTCAGTTACATATTACTGCATTTGGTTGTTAAACTGGTACTAATTAGGAAAAATCTTGGTCTAAACAGTATTACTGTGTGTAAAAATGTCAAAATAATGCAGTAATTCTATAAAACAAAAGTGTGCATTATGGCGCGCAGTTTGTCTTTTGTTGCCGCATAATTTAGTTAACCCTACCGCATAATTTGGTGCTCACCTGATGCATAATTCCAGTGGCCCTGACAATACAATACCATGAGAGCACCACAAAAATGGGAAATCAGCAGCTTAGAACAGGGCTCCTTGAATAGCCCCGGCCTAGCCTAACTCTGAGGTTTAGGCAATGGGTCCCCCAGGGGTAAGGGCCAGCAGGGAAAGAGCAAGGTATGACAGAGAGTGCCCTGGAGGCGCCAACAGAGTTTGTGTCTGTTGGTTATGCAGAGGGGCAGATAATATTAGAGATGGAGCTGCACCTTCTGTAATATGGATCAAGCAAGTGCACATTTTACATGTGTGTGCTCCCATGTGGGAATTCCCTCAGTATGTGGTAAATGAGAATTATGCGACCAACTGAGTGCTTTGATTGTTGCATGATAGACAATGGTTCCCTGCCAGCGTGCTAAATGAAAGCAGCCAGCTTGCCCACACGCATTTAAAGAAGTATTTGTAGATAAGAGCACTGGAAAGCAGGGAGGCAAGAGAGGCAGGTAAGTGACAGGCATAAGTAGCCTTACCCCTGCCCATCTGCCTTCCTCAATCTTGCCCCGTGCCCCACTACTGCCGGGCGCTCCTTTTTCACAAATGAAATTATCTATTTCCCCCCTGCTGAACAACATCCTAATAAGATATTGAAAAGTCATTTGTCACTGCGTGTAAGAAAGAACACAAAAAATAATCTTTAACTTATTTTGAATATATTACAACAAATATATTTTGTCTCACAAAGATTTTTAACACGCTGTTCCTAAACCTATTTTCATCCTTGACCTTTCTGCAGAGGGAACAGAACCAGTGGCCACATATGTTCCAATTGTGATTGCCATTTTATGTTCAAGTGTCTGAAGGAGGGACACAGCTGTTGGAAGACCGAGAGCACAAAGGAAGAAGAAATAATGTCTTTATATGTGAGGAGCGGGACAGAGAAGTCATGTATAACATAGTTTCCCCCATGTATCTTCATGCACCCTCACCCCCAGGATTATTCACAGGTCTCTAGATTTAGAATCCTGGAGCCGGGCAGGACAGAGATATGTTTAAGATGGGCAGTGCAGCTGGAACGCCTCAGGACAGTCAAAAAAGTAAGTACATAGGCATGTGTTTGGAATGGACAGTGCAGCAGGCACTAGTCCTGAGCATGAAAATCAGCTCCACTCGCGGAGTTTTTTCCCACTGCGCACTCCATGTAGGGAGCGGAGTTCTGAAAAACTTTGTGCCGCAGAACAGAGTTTTTTCCGGAGCAAACTTTTCCCCTTGCGTATGCTCATCAACATTAAGTTGGCAAGCACGAGCGAGGAAAATCTTACTCCAGACCACCTCCCGATGAGATTTCTCAACGCCGGCAGTCACGGATTGCCGCAACTGCTCAAGTTAAGAAACCTTCCGTTCGAGTTGATGAAGCTGCTGCTCGAGTAGAACATCTACTCGAACGGCAGAAAGAAGCAGTACCCCCTTGCGCTGTACAGGGGGCAGTACGCGCTGATTTTCCAGCAGGGGACAAACACCTGGGGCTAAAATTCAGTGTGAACAGTGTGACCTAACATGCTCCCCCACATGCGGAACACCACCTAGCGCGGCAGAGTTTTTTTGGTCACTTCGAACTCCGTGAACTCTACCCAGGCCTAGCAGGCACAGAGATGGTGGCTTAGAAATCTACAGTGGAGCTAGTGAACGCTTGCCCGTATGCAGCACAAGCACAGAGAGGGAGTTCTTGAGATGGACAGTTGAGCTAACGCGCATTGACCCGCAGAGAGCTGGCAAATAAAGCTACACTTTATCTTAGGTGGACATACAACAAGCAAGCGGCGAACACCCATTACAAAGCTGACATTACTACGCATGCCTTTACATTGCATGCGTTACAATGCAGGCGACGTTATGACGCGTACACCTTGCGATGTGTCCCTTTACATCACATGCGCTTTTAAAACGCATGCGTTTTTAAATCGCATGTGGTGTAATGGACGCGAGGCGGAGCACCGGGACAGAGGCGGACGAGCTCTGGGACGGACAAGCACCAGGACATAGGCGAGGAAGAGATGACGCGAGGAGAGAGAGGTAAGGGGGATTGTACTTAGAGTGTAGTTTAGGGCTTAGGGCTTAAGGTTTAGGGAAGTGTTAGGGGGTCGTAGTGTAGGGTAGGCTTAGGGCTTAGGGTTGAGGGTAGTGTCAGGGGGTCTTACTGTAGGGTGCTTTATTAGGGTTTAGGGTTTAGGGAAGTGTTAGGGGGTCGTACTGTAGGGTACTGTTTTAGGCTTCAGGGTTTAGGGTTTAGGGTCGGGTCAGGGGGTCCCCGTGTAAGGTAGTAATTAAAGGTTTTAGAATTTCGGGTTTAGGGAAGTGGGCCTAGGGGTAAAAATCGCAAAGTGAAAGCATGCGGGGTGTTTGTGTGCGTTGTAAATGTATTTTGTATGCATTTCAATGGAAATGTGACGTAATGGTTTGCGTTGTGGATACTTTCCATGTAAAAGAACGTGCGGTGTGAAAACTGCCATGTCATGGCATGCGATGTTAACGTTTGTGATGTAGCATCATACATCCCAAGCAAGCACCGTGAAAATGACAAAAAAGCACGAAGTTGGTATAGCTTCGCTACACAGTGAGTAGCTACTCCTCCTCGGGCACAGAGAAGGGTCAGATGTGGTAGGATTTCCTAAAACATTTAGCTGGCAGCCTACACGACTTTCTTTTAGCAGACTACTTGCGGAAGCCCGAGGAAGTATCCTATGACGAGGCTGCATGCACATATACTTAACAGGCACATGCGACAGGAAGCGGTTTCATGCACAACTGCAGCGCATTGCAGAGATATCACGCCCTGTAACTAAGGAACCCACAACGCACCAAAAGCCTGTATGATACAGAAACTAGCTATAAATTGTTTCAATATCCTGTGGCTCCAAGCCCTGGTATGCATTGCATGTATAAAATGTCCAGATTGGGAGAACAACGAAAGTTTACAAAAATCACGTTCCTTTCTTGAAGTGTGTTTCCCTGTCCCAGTCCACATTCCTGCTCTGTTGACCACACCTTGCACTCGCCAGCCAATTTAAAATGTACCCACCTTTTGGTCAGGCCTAATGACACAACAAATGTGGGTCAACTCACAAGAAAAGTTGTCAATTGTGATGTTGACAATCGCGCTGTAGCTAGCAAGAGCAACACCTAGGGATGGACTGGCCCGGAAATAGGGCTGCAGTCAATACCGGTTCTGGGGGAACGATTGTGTGCTGGTGTAATGTGCTAAGGCTGGGGTACACCAAGGATATAGTGGCCTAAAAGCAGCCACAGGGACAATTCTCCCTCACCCATCTGCAGCCACAAACCTCTGGCTGACAACAGCCTGCTCTGTTCAACCCAACATTCAGAGGAGGTCTGAAGACAAGAGTCGTGGCCTGCTGGAGGAAGAAAAAACACTTCCGGCGAGGTATTTAGCAAGTTTCAGAAACGATTACAAGCTTCCTGTGTGCTCTACAGACAGTTTTATTTACCAGTGGCATGTGTGGCGCTCAAAAGCAGCAGGCCCAGATGTGCACTCAGCTGCCATTTTCCACAACCCCACAGGCACTTGGACACCCCCTCCGGTGGAGCCGTACCCCTCGCCCCCACCAAACACTGCAAGTGAAGGAGCTGCATTCCCCGCCCTATGTCAGCTTCTGCAGGATTGGGCCTGGTGATACTGAGTGGAGGTCTGTCCATGGCAGATGCTTGAAACATATTTATTTACATACTGGGGCAATGTGGGAAGAGATCATGGCGATGGTGCTTTATATACCACAGTCTTGTGGGTACCTGGTATGATAACACTGCTTTAAATACCAGGGCAGGCAGGTATAAAGCTTACACATCAATATCTTCATTATAAATTAGAGCCACTGTGGAAAATGTGCACTTTACCTAACTCAATAATACAAATGGGAAGCTGCTTCTGTGCTCCTATGTGCCTTTCACAGTGAGCATTTCAATGACAAGGAAATGCACCGTGAAAATTGTATGGAAATGTGTGACTTGTGGATGTGAATGTGGATAATGCAATTGCAAAGTATAGTTTGCACTCTTGACATCACGACTGTGTCAGTGACGTCTAGTGTCTGAGCTCTGAGTCCCCACCAAAGACTAAAAAGAGTCCCACACCAGTACTTATGCCCTCAACACACCAGAACAATGAACCGCTCCCTAGCAGAATGAAATGTGATCCAAAGGAGGGGGAGTATGGTGCTTACATTTCTAATATTGGAACATGCGGTCCTGGGCAAATCAGTCTCACGAGCCTCGAAAGATAAATATTTGTAATGCAAAAAGGCAAAAACTAGCTACAGTGTGTTATCTTTTACTGTAAAAGTAGTAGTAATAAAAAAAAAGCTACAGAGCTATTGACTTAGATTTGAATTTAATATTCAAATTAACTACATTCAATTAAAAGTATTATTTTAAAGATGTATAAAATCCACCTAAAGATAATTTTTTATATTAATTTATCTTGTATTAAAAGTTACTACATTTCTGTGTAGAATTAATTTTAATAAATGTTTTTTTTAAATAACTTTACATTTATTTTTCATTTAAAAAGGGTAATTAAAATATTTTTGAAATGCAATAGTTATTTAGAATTTATATTTAAAATGTGAATATATTTTTGGAAAGTTTAAATACATTAATTTATTTTAACATTATTCCCTACCGGGTTCTATTTAAGCGCCTACCGCCATTATTTTCTATGGGAGGGTGTTGCAGTACCACTGGTTAGCCACATGTGGTGCTGGACTTGTTGCTGGTCTAATTTGGAGTACATTTACTACTTTCCTGGACTTTTTGGGCTGTCGTAACTTTAGAGGTGGAGTTTGTCTGCAAAAATGGTCTTTACTCTTTGATTGCTGGGTGCATGACACAACCTAAAATCTTACCGAGCCCTAATTTAAACACTTGTTACTCCTCCCTGGCCCTGCCTTAATCTCTCCTTACTCCTCCCTTACCCCACCTTTAGTAGTAAGCATTCCTCACTTTACAGCCACTCCCCTGTCCCTACACATTTGCTACTAAACGTATTCCTACTCGCGCTGAGATCTGCATAGTCTGAGCGGAGATCTCCGCACATAAAAGATGGGCGGAGGTGTTGATCTCCGCATGTAGGTTTGTGAATAACATTTTGTAGTAAATTAGCAATGCTTTAGTGGTACTACTGAACGTCCTTAAAAATGCAGTTTGTGAATAGGCCCCACGTGTTTCACTGTGCCTTCCGCACCACATCCTGGCACCCTGGTATCAGTAATTCAGGAGCATATTTACAAGTACCTATGGCCACAGGAACGTCACTTTTTATGAAGCTTGACGTCAGCAATATTTGCTTAACGCCACGCTTCGCCATTCCCTCGTGAAAATGCCCCTCAGTCTCATATGGAGACCCCACAACAATATGTTATATGTACAGAACCAGGTAAATATCAATACTCCGGTGAGATAATTACCAGGTACGGTAAATATCTCATTTTCTGAGTTTTCCTCTTAAAATTGATGAGATATTGAGGGAAAGTGTACGCTCCAACTAATCATGCATGTCTTGAAATTTGTCTTGCATTTTTCCACCAGTAAATTTTGACAGGTTTAGCAGGCCAAAATGTAACTGGTGAAAATTGCAGAATGGCAGGGTCAGTGCCGCACATCTTATCATTCCGATCTCGGTGGAAACAGGTATTTTGCACAGTATTGGGATTTAACGATCCCTTATAACCAGGGTTTATAAAACGGTATCCTACTACCAAGGTGCTGACTCACAATGCGAGGCGCGGTTTTATCCTGCAACCGGTCATACTTCAGAGCATTAATCATTAGCAGGCCTCTTCGGCTCCTGTCCATCAAGCACCTCTAGTTCCTTTCCAGCGCTGCCTTTATTCCTTCTACAGAGAAGGCCACCTGCTAGTGATTTAGGTCTACATTGCAGTCCCAGTTCCAGGATCATACAGTGGCCAGCCGCTAGATGTCACTGTTGAACAGGTCTTTAGCACCCCCAGTCTCACACATTACTGTGGGTGCTGTTGCAGATAGAGGTGGGCGAGCCAATAAATGAACGGGGAGAGCCGAGCCAGAGCCGACCCAAGGGTCTGGCTCGGATGTTAGAGCCCGGGCACCGGGGCACGAGCCGAGCCTTGTAATGTCTGCTCTTTAAATCTGGGACCGAACATACTGTAAAATATGATAACGTCTCCTCAACATTTAAAAAGGTGTTTCTTTACCATGTGGAAGCTTTGACATTAAAACGTCACATTACAGCACACTGCACTGAGAAGTACTTTGCTAAAAGCGAGATTTATTTAAACATGCAACTTTGATGAACTAACAGGCGAGACACTTTTCATGTAAACACCGTACAGACCCAGATTATTATTATTAGTTACATGCCTTATTTTAAGGATTTTTTTTTAGCTCTTTGGGCAGCTTTCGGCTGTTTTTATCCAGCGTGGATTCGACCGGAAGGAATTGGAGTACTTTACATACATCCCAGCTACATTACACAAATAAAGTTAAGTCACCATTCATTCTTAATAGAGATGGGGAAATAAAGTGATTTACCCAGAATCACGAACTGATGCGGAGACTCTGACCAAGCTCCCCAGGTCCAAAGTCGACAGCTCTGGCCCTAAGTAAGGCCACATCCAGGGTCGGGATCGGGGGTTGGGGGGTGGGGACGGAGGAGCTCGGCAGGCAGAATGCACCTAGGAGCTCGGCTCGTTATGGGCTCGAGGTTCCAACAGGCCCTCGAGCTGAGCCAGAGCCAGGCTTTAGGCTCAAGTGACTCGCCCACCACTAGTTGCAGGTTGCACACGCGGTCCTGACCTCATATCAGCTTTTAGGGGGTTTAAAGTTCCAAACTCGCTTCCATGATTAGTGTCAGTCTGCTCTAGTGGTGTGCAGTCACTGTTGGAAAACATGTTACATCATTAGACTGCGACGGAGAGTTCACTGCACACTCAGGGGCAGATTTATGTTTGACTTGCGCCTCATCTACGCCGCCGTTGCGTCACTTTTGTGACGCAGCAGCGGCGCAAATCCTGCGCCATGGTGCGGGGTATTTACAACGTGACGCATCTGGGAGATGCGTCACGTTGTAAAGCCCTGCGCCACATGTAGGCGTTCCAGGGCAGGTGGGGGCGTTCCGGCGCAGGAACGCCTCCTAAAAGTGGCTGAGTGAAATCTACAAGATTTCACTCAGTCACTTTTGAGCCCATGCTGCGTCAAAACCCTGCGCCTGCTTGAAGCAGGCGTAAGGATTGACGCAGCATTGTGCAGATAGGGCACCCCAGAGCCTTGCTGGAGCTGCGTCGCGCTTGCGACGCAACTCCAGCAATGCGCCACTTTTACGGCACAGATGCGTGACGCATCTGTGCCGTTTTTGCCCCATGGTGCGCCGCATTATAAATGCGGCGCATCCATGATGGCGGAGCTGGGGCGCAAAATAACTGGCGCATCCCTGCTGATATGCAGGGATGCGTCAGTTATTATAAATATGCCCCCAAGAATATTACCCAGATGTTTCAAGAACTGCAGAGCCATGTTTGAATTAATGATCTGCGAATAAACAACGGAGTGGCACCATTCTCTGTCCCTGCTGCCGCTCGCCTCAAGAGTGACTGACGTGCCAGAAAACTCTCCGCGAGTTTTAACTCAGGGAGGCAAGTACACGTTCAGTATCCCCAGGTGCGTGGAGGGGGAAGGGAAATGGGGATAGGGGTTGTGACGACAGCGTACTGCCAGGTCTGATTCTGTGCGCGGTGACAAGGACCCGATTATACCGGGTACAAAACGCACCCGGTAAAACCACCAGGGCTCTGAGTAGAGCACGTGAGCTGAGGCTCAGGGCTGCCCCCACCTGACCCATGTAACACTCCTTCAGCAACCCTGGAGCCTGCCCCTCACACACTCCACACACCATGCCCCGACACCCTCCGCACACCATGCCCCTCACACCCTCCACACACCATGCCCCACACCCTCCACACACCATGCCCCACACCCTCCGCACACCACACCCCGACACCCTCCGCACACCATGCCCCGACACCCTCCACACACCAGGCGGGCAACTAGAACCAAATTTCGGGGGGGGGGCTGAAAAAGATTTCGGGGGGGGGCTAAGTCTTCCAGCCATGGGCAGAGTGGCTGTAAGAAGGGGTGAAAACACAACAAAAGCCTAATTAACGAGTAAATGGTCTTTTAAAGACCTGTGAAGTACTCGGGTCCGGCTGCAATTAGACGGACGCCAGCCCGTGAGGCTGTCTCAGCCGGGCTGACAGACATGACGGGGGGGGGGCTGAAGCCCGGTGAACCCAATGGGTGTTGCGCGCCTGCCACACACCATGCCCCACACCCTCCGCACACCACGCCCTGACACCCTCCACACACCATGCCCCGACAACCTCCACACACCATGCCCTGACACCCTCTGCACACCATGCCTGACACACTCCACACACCATGCCCCTCACATCCTCCACACACCATGCCCAGACACCCTCTGCACACCATGCCCCAACACCCTCCTCACACCATGCCCCGACACCCTCTGCACACCATGCCCGACACACTCCACACACCATGCCCCGACACCCTCTGCACACCATGCCGACACACTCCACACACCATGCCCCTCACATCCTCCACACACCATGCCCCGACACCCTCTGCACACCATGCCCGACACACTCCACACACCATGCCCCGACACCCTCTGCACACCACGCCCAACACACTCCACACACCATGCCCCTCACATCATCCACACACCATGCCCCGACACCCTCTGCACTCCATGCCCCAACACCCTCCACACACCATGCCCGACCCCCAATACCCCATTAGACACCCGCCTCTCACTCATATGCTAAATATAAGCAGATAGGACCCTAGAATACATGGAAGACCTATAGAAAAGGACCTGATAATTCAACCAATCAATGAGGGAATTTTAAAGCGCGCTACTCACCCGAGAGGGTCTCAAGGAGCTGGGGGGAAGGGTGGCGTGCAGCTCCGAGTCAACCGAAAAGCCAGGTCTTGAGGCTCTTCCTGAAGGTATGCAGAGTAGGGGAGTGTCTAATGTTGACTGGGAGCTCGTTCCAGGCCTAGGCCGCGATATAGGTGAAATAATTCTGGGGCTGCCAGATTATTACCCATTCCAGGGAGTTTTTTCTTGCAGTGGCCGCATTCACGTGCGAAGATGCCATCCGAAACAATTAATTTCAGCCCCGGTATCTCCCCACCTTAACGTCAATTGGAAATGACTACCTTAATTACGAAATGGCACAAAGGCTGTGCACCCGCTGCAGAGATATTCGTCAACCCTGCATGATAAAACTTTGGAGTAAGCAGGGCCCACTGCACTTCTCACTTTTTTGAGTTTGATAAAAAAAAAAACATCACTGAGTGTAATACTAACAACTAGTGAGTTATTTACTAATTGTTTTGTGGGTGGTCACCTGGCACAAAGGTGTGCAAAGTGTTATGACTATAGGCCTTAAGGTGCAGCTCAGAATTGTGCAACAACTAACGCGCACTGCACAACCCTTTGTAAACCTAGGACCTAGCACTGAAGCACCAGGAGAACATTCACTGTGTGTTGAGCGCTGCACAAAATGGTCAGCATTATTTATTCTGTTCTCCACTCCAGCTTCCCCAGAGAGAGAAGCGAGCATGCTTACACCTGAATTATGTATTTTACAAGTGGTACATGCTTTTGTTGTTGTAAACTCTTAGGCTGTATGCCTAAAGTAGAAATGTCTAGTATGCCCCGCAGATGTGCAAGCTTACACAAATGGTGGTAGTTGTATCAAAGCGAGAAGCATTAACTTGGCAAATGCACTTAAGACCCAAAAATGAGGCTATACCGCAAGGTCCTAGTTGAGTTTGCACCTCAAAAATTGCTTTTGCGGTCGTTCTAACAAACCATGATTATACCTCATTTAGCATAAAAAAGACCTATTATTTTGGAAATTCGAAAGAAATAACCTGCATCACCTGTAAAGAAAATGTGGATTTTTATAACAAGATCTGTAAAGGTGGATCACAAGGTGGGATATTTTTCCTCTTATGGAACTCTGGGAATGGTCTACATTCCTAAGTCGGGGAATACTAGGGAATTGTTTTAGAAGAGAGGTGTCCAGCGTTTAGCAAGGACGCCAGATCTACTTTCAGAAAGATCCCTGACTATGCAAATGAGTTTTATTTAGATTTACACTATATAAATCCATATCTTTCTTTAATGTTAGAGTAATGTTAGAAATTGGGTCTCTGCTTAGCTGAGGTGTGCGTCTATGCCAGGCAGAAGCCACCACTCTAGTCAGGGTAATGGAGTTACACGCTGAAGATAACCCCTGCTCACCCCCTTGGTTACTTGCCAAGAGCAGTTAGGCTTATCCCAGAGTAAATGTGTTAAGCGTTTGTGCAACACACACACACACACCAGTGACACGATGAATACACCACACAGCTGTATATAAAAATACATTTCTGTATTGCATAAAACATAGACCAAAACCACATAAACCAGTAATCACTCTGTCAACTAGGGACTTGTCATAACATCACAGTTAGTGCAATAAGGTAAGACTTATACGTTACACACGTCATGAAAACACCATCACTGCACACATAATGTACATCCTGAAATAATATACATTATCCTGTCATTGCAAGGCATAATGTGACACATCTCATAACATCAGGGCTCGAAATGCAGCAGCTAGGTAAGAACGAAAACACATAAATCAACATATGTCCCCCGTAGCACAGATATCAGGAAGCCATGCCATAAGCATACAAGGAGCAGTAACCTGCACTCTTAATACATAGTATACAGTACTGTGCACAACACATAAGTTACAGGGACACCTGCACACCTAGTACAGGAACTACGGTAGTTTATGGACTCAGCCGGAACAGAAGCTCCTTAGAGGGTTTCCTTCCCGTCCTGCTGCTGGTTTCTACTTTTCAGGGCCCCCAAGGTATGGGCAAACATGGGGCAGGAGGCCCACACAATGAAGACACAAGCAGGGAGACCTCGCGGATATGCCCATAATAATCAATGTCACCAAATGGTAGAGGGTCACTGGTCCCAGTTTAGACAAGTTTGGAGCCCTTCGTGGCTGTCCAGACTCACAATGTGGGCAGACAAAGACTCTCCACGGGCCCGCCTGCAAAAGGGAAAGGGAGACAGCTTTACTGGTGCTGGAGGTACCCTCCCCTCTGACAGTACCTTCCTGCGGCCACACTGGGGTATGCTGCAAGTGGTGCCTCATGAGCGGCATGGGTGTCCAGGGGCTTTGCTAGGTACGAGCACAGTGCTGTTGTCTTTCTTTCAAGCTGCATCCTGCAATGTGCTCTCCCTGCTCTCACGGCAGAGGGGGCCTCACAACAAGGGGGGATTCGGATGGTCGGGCAACACCACCCCTAGCGGGAAGACAGCCTTAGAGCGGCTCTGCTCCCAGACGTGTGCTCCTTTGCGATTATCCTGCTGGGGCCGTATTAGGAGCCCTGGCACACCATCTCTTCTGCGCAGGCAATTGGTCACCCACCATGTGTTCCCCTGAACTGGGCACAGCACTTCCCCACGCACTATCTGTGCAAATGAAGGAATAGGGGCATGTAACGCTCACTATGTGCTAGATGTGAAATAAAAGCACTCCCCAGGAGCTTGGGATTGCAGAGGTCAGGAGCCCCCACCAAATCTCACCACATGCAGGGCTCTTGAAAGGTCACATGGGGGACACAAGCAGGCCTCAGTGGGCATGCAGACCAGCACATCAAAGCCAGGGAATCGAATGGCAATCTCTCCTGGCAGCACCACAGCACTTGCAATGACAGAGTCATGGATCAGTTGGAAGCAGGGCAACACACAGAAAAGCAATTCTGTGAGTCCTTTATGCCACCCAACACTTAGCAGACAGCAGGGCAACAAAAGAAGAGAAGTCCAGATGTGTTTGTTGTGAAGCGCAGGCAGTCCTTCTGACAGAGTTTCAGTCCCAGTTCCAAAAGTGCTCTAAAAATGTGGGCTCAGAGCCCTTCTACTTATCCTCAAAATGTCTTTGATGCGGAGGTAACTTCACACAAACTTTAGAAGTGCACAACATCCCCATTTAATCCTAGCCCTGGCTCCAGACACACTACAGGGAGGTGAAGACAACATTGTGAGAGGACAGGCACAGTCCTACTCAGGTGTCAGTGACAACTCCTCTTACCACTCTAGCTCAGGAAGACCCATCAAGATATGCAGGGCACACCTCAGCTCTCTTTGAGACTGTCTAGAGTGACAGGCCCCTGCCAGTCTAAACCAGACTACAAAGTATAAAGAGTCATAAGCACACAGAATTGCACACTTTCTAAAAGTGGCATCTCTAAAATAGTAATAAAAAATCCACTTTCGCCAATAAGCAGGAATTATCACTACTACTCCAAACATACCAAACATGGCAATGCTACTCCTTTCAGATCAGAAATTACTACTGAATACCTATCAGTGCATTCTCAATGAAAACCTATGAGAGGAGCAGCCTCACAACAGTGAGAAACCAAATAGGCTGTTTGTCACTACCAGGATATGCCATACAATGAAGGCACATGTCCTACCTTTTACCTACACAGCACCCTGCCCATAGGGTTACCTAGGGCATACATTAGGGGTGACCTATATGTAGTCATAGGGGAGATCCAGACTTGGCAAGTAATGTTTAATACCAAGTCATTGTGGCAGTAAACTGCACACGCAGGCCCTGCAGTGGCAGAGGCCAGAGACAGGTTTGAAGGGCTACTTCTGTGAGAGGCACAAGCAGTGCTACAGGCCCACTAGTAGAATTTAATTTAAAGGCCCTGAGTATATAGGATACCCCTGTACAAGGGATTTAAATGTAAATTATATATGTCAAACAGGTATAGACCAATCATACCAAATTTAAACGAGGGAACACATGTACTTTAGCACTGTTCACCAGTGGTAAAGTGCCCAGAGACCCAAAGCCAACAGAAACAGATCAGAAAAATACAGGAGGAAGGAAAAATCTTGGGAACAACCCTGCAAAAGGGCCAGGTCCAACAATAGAATAGTAAATTCTATCAACAAAACACGAGATAAGCAATTTGAACATCAGCAAGAGTTGATACAAATACATTAAAAAGTCGAAAAAGGTTCATTAAATAAATAAAATCGCTTAGAAAGGGGACAATTATAATTAGAAAATAAGTTCAAACAAAGAATACTATGTTATGCATTAAGAATGTCCAAACTCCCTAGAATTTTTGATCTTTTCAGCCACACTGTATAAAGAAATTTAGAGACAGAACAGACAATGAGCATACTTGAATCAGCTTTACATAATCCTAGGGCATTTTTCCTATCTGATTTGCCATAATCCGGCATTACAAAGTGACCCATTTAGCTCTAGGTCTAGAATAAGCAGCACAAAAGACTAGAAAGTGCTCCTCAGAGTCTTCTGCCATAAAGTATGAGGGATATTGTTTGGACTTAACGACACAGGAAGATTAGTTATTTGTAAACTTAGCTAGTGGTAAAACACGATATCTGAACTTCAAATACAGGGATCCTAAAAATGATGGATTAATATAGTCTACAAATTCCTCAGACTTAAAAATAGATTTGTGATGCAAAAATGCTTGAGATAGTGTACCTAATGCTGTGCTTGATTCGCTTCTCCCCATGAATGGTTCCCAAGAACTAACCTTCACTATAGTTACAGTATTCTAGTGAATGCGGCAAACTGTAGTAAAACTAGCAAGCAGGGTTTGACTTTCTTTGAGGATTTGGAGATAAGCAAAGTATCATCAGCAAAGACGAAGGCCGGGATCTTCTTCCCCGCTAGTCTTGGGGCATCATTTTCCCAAACAGATCATACATTTTTTCAACAATTCTTGTAAAGAAGAAACAAAGTAGGGGTTAATACGCACCTCTGGTGAACACCTTGTCAACCCTGATTTTGATGTCAATTCGCCCTTTGTGCCCCATCTGACCTGAGCAAAGTTGTTTTCACAGAGACAAATTTTGATTTCTAAAAGGGCTGGTGGGACTCCTAGTCCATCATGTCTCCTCCTTGGGACCAGTCCAAATGCGGCTGTGGGATCAACAAAGGCAACATAAAGGTTCCCATCACCAATATGTACCATCTTCCATCTGATTGTGAGAAACACCTGTTTTTCCCCCGAAGTCTGCTTGGCAGTAGCTTAGTGTAACATTTTCCTTTTCCATCCACTTAGCTTGGCATGGACTTGCTTGGCATAGATCTTTTGGATATTAACCAAGACGCTGATAGTGTGGCAATTTCCTGCAAGTGTCTGCAGCCCTTTTTAAAAATGGGGACAATCCCTGCCCCCTTCCATAAGGAGGGAATTGGGGCACCAGCAACTATGGCATTTGAAATCAAGTTATTGTAAGGTACCTCGGGTTTGGGCTTCAAGCGGAACAAGTCTGTGGGAATTCTATCCAGATGCATATCATTGAGTGGAATACTAATAAAATCTAATGGGTTACTAAATAATGATTCTATGGGTGGTTGCCAGTCACAAAAGGGATGGAATGGGTTACCATTAAAGGCCTGTGGGTGAAGATGAAAATTGTGCAGCACCTTGCGAGCACTTCAAAACGTTTTTTTGAATCTAGGACCTAGCCACTGAAGCACCAAGAGAAAATTCACTGTGTGTTGTGCGCTGTACAAAATAGTCAGCATTATTTATCGCGTTCTTCACACCAGCGCTTCCCCAGAGAGAGCAGTGAGACTACTTACATCCAAATTATGGTTCTTTCATGCGTTACATGCTTTTGTTGTTGTAAATTCTTTGTCTTATCCCTAAAGTAGAAATGTCCAGTATGAGAAAGCTTAAAAGATGGTGGTACGTGTTTCAAAGTGGGGAAGCATTTCTGTGGCAAGAGCACTTCTGACCCCAAAAGGAGGTTTTACCAGAAGGTCCCACAGATTGAGTTTGTCCCTCAAAATTACTTTTGAAGTCTTTCTAATTTAAGTGATTATTGTACCTAATTTCCCATAAAAGACAACAATATTAACTTGATGAATCGAAAAAAAATATGTATCACCTGTAAAGCAAATGTGGATTTTTATAACAATGCCTGCACAGGTGGATCAAAGGGGGGGAATAGTTTTCCTCTTAAGGAACCCTGCGAATGGTTCATATTCTTGAGTCGGGGAATAATAGGAAACTGTTCTAGATTAGAGGTGTCCAACATAAAGCAAGGATGCCAGATCTATGACAGACATTTAGAATACTCCCTGACTAAGTAAATGAATTTTATTTAGATTCTCTCTATATAAATCCATATTATCTGAATAGCCTGAAATCACGGCAAGGAACTGTTGCATCTAGACCTGCCTTGAAAATCCTTTTCCTATACAGTTAATTGATTGAGCAGCTAGTCCTCATACCCTTCTTGTATTCATGAACCATCTGCTGCCCTGCAGCTGCTGAGACTTTGGAATTTTTCTGAAGGGGCTGTTGCTAAGGGACCAGAGGTAGGATCGTGGTTCCACATGAAATGCCTTTTTGGGCTACTAATAACTGTGGCACCGTTTGATGAATCTCCATAAACCTTTCCAAAAAATGCTACTTTTTGACTTGTTTGTGCATGTAATGTTTTGGGGTGTTCTATCAAGCGAGGTATAAAAAAAAGGAGGGGGGGATCCCAACATGCCTTTTTCCCATTACATTTTTAGGAAACATTCCTAGGAAATTTAGACATAGCTACAGCCCACATCACTGAACAGATTTACACTAAATTTGTCAGAAAGTTAGATCTTGGTTCCTAAAGAGTGCTGTTTGTAATTTGGTGAAAATCTGTTATTTGTAATTGAGCAATTAATGCTCAAGGCTTTGTATATATCAAACCATGAAAGAACAGCGGAACCGGCAGATCTCATGCTGAGATTTGATTGGGTGCCACCACATCAACAAGGACATGTCTGTATCCATCTTAGGACTCAGGATGCAGTCCCGAGTCCTAGGAAAAAAGTCAAAAACAGTCCAAAAAAATAAAAGGTAGAAAAAAGTTAGCATAAAAAGGGCCTGGGAGGCAACACCATTTTTATTTAGAAGGAGGAGGCCCAGGCACCCCCCCTCTTCAAGCCTCTAAGAGGCCCCGGGGACCCCAACCCCCCGGGGTTGACATTTTATTAAAGGAGAGAGGGGTGCAGGGCCCTCATCCCTGAGTCAAAAAAGATCCTGAGGATACCATCCTCCAGGGCTGATATTATAATAAAGGGGAGGGAATCGTAGGTCCCCCCTCCCAAGGTCTGAGGAGGCCCCCCCGGGGACCCCATCCCTCAGGGCCAACATTATTTAAATGTGGAGGGGCGTGCACGGCACTCACTCACAGAGCCATACAATGGACATCATCTCCTGGGTCTGGCTCAGATACGGTATCCCGGGATCCCCAACCCCGAGGCATTGTCTATGTTGCTGCCCGCAGGCGTGGGCAGGGAAAGTGCAATGTTCCCACACTGGACACTCGGTGGGAACACAATGCTGCTCCCAGCAGGTGAAAGAAGAAAACATTTCCCTGCCTGCGCTTTTGGGCAGGAAAATACTGTGAATTGCTCCCACCCTGTGGGAGCAAAAGAGAACTGCTCTTGTGGGGTCGGAGCACCGCCAGCTCCTGCTGCACCTGTGATGGGCACAAACAGGGGAACCGGCAGGGCTGTGGAGGTCCTGGCCCCCCCTGCAGCTGCCAAAGGGTAACGTGCTGTGGGGTGCCCGGGTGAGCACTGACGCACCACAGTTTAAAATAACAAAATGCCAGCTCCTGCAGCAGTAGGGAGCCAGTGGAAGCCATGGGGCTGGCCCTGCAGCCTCAACAAAACTAAAGGTGTGGGGTGTCCCAGGTGGGTACTGTGGCACCCCTTTATAAAAAAATATTAAAAAAATTGCCAACTGCTGTTTGGCCCTGTTAAATGGGTCCCCTTGCAAGGAGTCGGTGGGGCTGTGTGGTCCCTTTGGCCCTGCCAAAGCCCCTTATAAAAAAAACAGGAGGTGTACCGGGTGGGACTGGGACACCAAGAAAAATATATAAAAATGGTTAAAAGTGAATAATAAATGAGCAGCTGTGGCCGCTTACTTATTTTTATCTGCTCTTTCAAGGAGCGCCCCATAATGACCTGTGAGCGCTATATAATTTTCTTTCTTTGGTGATGTCTCTAGAAGGGGCAGTGGCACCACCAACCATATTTTAATGTTGGGGGGGGGGGCTCCAGAGAGTTTTGCAGCCCCCTAGCAACATTAGAAAAAAAGGGTGAACAGCCGTTAGTACGCGGCTATTACACAGCATACCATTACAACGCAAGAGTAACAACGCATGCGCTGTAACAACGCGTAGCTTTTACTACACATGTTATTACATCACATGCGCTGTTACAACGCAAGCATTGTAATGCGATCCACATAGTTGTGAGGAAACTGAGGCTCTTCCGTTTCCTCACACCGACGTGCACCAATCACCGCCCCTCTGACGACGCTGGAAGGAGAAGAGAGAAACCACGAGGAGAGAGAGGTAAGAGGGGCTGTGTAGTTTTTAAGGGTTTTGGGCAGGGGGTGGGTCGTGCAGGGGGTAGTCTTTTAGTATTAAGGGTAGTGTTGTAGTGTTTTAGGAGTAGTGTTTTTGGGTTAAGGGTAGTGTCGGGGGACGTGCAGGATAGTGTTTTGGTGTACGGACAGGACTGGTGGTTGGGGAGGGTCGTGCAGGGAGTAGTGTTTTTTGGGTTTAGGGTAGTGATGTGGCTTCTGTGGTGTAGGGTAGTGTTTTAGGGTTTAGGGTAGTGTCTGGGGTGTCATGTAGGGTAGTGTGAGTGTAGGGACTGGACTGGGGAAGGAGGGTAGTGCAGGGGGTAGTGTTTTAGGGTTTAGGGTAGTGTTGTGGTGTTTGTGTAGTGAAGAGTAGAGTTTAAGGGTTTAGGGTAGTGTTGGGTGTGTCGTGCAGGGTAGTGTTTGAATGTAGGGACTGGAATAGGGGAAGGAGAGGGTCGTGCAGGGGGTAATGTTTTAGTGTTTCGGATAGTGTTGTGTTTTTTGTGTAGTGTAGGGTAGTGTTTTAGGATTTAGAGTAGTGTTGGGGGGTTGTGCAGGGTAGTGTTTGCATGTAGGGACCGGATTGGGGAAGGGGGAGGGTCGTGCTGGGGGAAGTGTTTGAGGGGTTAGGGTAGTGTTGTGGAGTATGTGTTATGTAGGGTAGTGTTAATGGATGTAGAAATTAGCGTAGTGTTGGGGGGTTATTTTAAAAAAAATGTGTTGTAAAAGTATGCTGGGAATTGGGATCTCTTGAAAAGACATTTTATATGCATTTCAAAGCACTTGCATTGTAATGGTACTTTCGAACTAAAACAACGTTGTAAAAGTATGCGTTGTTTTAGTTTGCGAAGTATCAACATATATTTGAAAAAAAGCAGCAAGTCTCATGGGTCACTGAATCCATTACACCAGGAGAACTTACAAATGTTTTTCAAAGCATTTCTCAGGCTGGGCCTTTTGCTCTGCAGAAGGTTATGCAGCACCATTGAGGATGTGGCTTAACAGCTAGAATGGCTGACTTTCAAGCTGGGGCACCAGATTTGAATCTGACGTGAGGTTCAAACATCTTGCAAATCTGGACAAATCACTTAATCTCCCCGTTCCTAAAAAAAAAATATGTATATATCTCCATCTGTAATGTAACCGGAGCTCATTTAAAGCGCTTTGATACCTTCGGGTTGAGTTTGTGCTATAGAAAACTGCAAAAAAAAAAAAACATTTAGAGCCTGGAGGTATGGCTGAATTGAATGTGGTCTAAAAATGTATTAAAAAGAAACAAAGTCATCTAGGAGTTGTTTTTATAATTGCATTTTTTTGGGATGGAAAGTATATTTTTTAAAACCAACTTGTCTGTTTTCAAGCTTGTTACCCACAACTTGTAATAATAAAACTATGTAAAAAGAAAGTCACATACATGTTTTTTAGTAAGTAGGTAATTATAGCTGGAACCTGTTTTGTCAATACTTTGGCGCCGCTTGATGAATCTTCACAACATTTTCAAAAAAGATCCCATTTTTGGTTCAGCTGCTGTGCTAAAAGTTTCGGGGTGATCGATCATGCGGGGAGCAAGAAAAAATAGGGTCCCAAAACAAGTGTGCCCCATGATATGTCTATGGGAATTTTCCATTTTTTGAACACGACTACAGCCCAAACTGCTGAATGGACTCACATCAAATTTAGCAGTGGTCTTCGTCCCCCAACCAGTAGTGCACCAGAAGGTGAGTTAGCAGTGTGGTTGCAAAAGGGGGCGTGACCTCCGAAGACCTCTGAGCTATCCCGCTGTGTGGGACTTACTGGAGGTAACAGGAGGGGTAGTTGTCCACCGAGGACCCTCTGGAGCCAAGGGGACTTCATCCCCCAGCCAGCAGTGCACCAGGAAGCACGTTTTCAAAATAGTGGACAAAGGAGGCGTGGCCTCCAAAGACCTCTCAGCAATCCCGCAGTGTGAGCCTTACTGGAGTCAACAGGAGGGCTTGTTGGCCCCCAAGTACCCCCTGGAACCAAGGGGACTTCATCCCCCAACTAGTAGTCGTATCTTTTTATGTGGAAAATGAAAAAGCCATCAAACAGCAACGGCTGTATCCCCACATTTAACCCATTTTAATCATGGCATCTACAATAGATAAATAGATACACCCATTCTTTATAAATGTTCTTAATACATACTTTGCAATGAACTAAAATAACAGAATCAATATTTCAGTGAAATATTGTCAAATGATGAGATCACCAGCTATACTACTTCATGTGCTGTTTGGAGGGACTCAGGGCATGAAGAAGAAGGGTGTGCATTATTTTGGAACTTGTTTAGGTCTCGCCTGACCCAGCGCATGCGCTGGTCTAGCGAGACTTATTGAGCGGGCTCCAAAAAGTGCTACCAGGCCAGCCTAGAGCTACAGTGCATGTGCGCGGGCGCGCGTGCCGCGCTTGGCCGCGATTACTTTCACTTACGCTGCTTTGATGTTTGATCGCGATCACTTTCACGGCCGCTTGGCATAGCCAATAGGTCTCGCTTTTGGGACCTTATAAGTATTTAGTTATGCAACTGTTGCATGGCTAAACACTTATTAAGTCCCAAAGGCGAGACCTATTGGCTATGCCAATGCTTGTTTTATTGTTACTGGTTATTAATGTATGCCACGTCACATATCGCTGATGCAGGAGGTGACGTTTTGCAACTCAAGGTTACACAACTTAGAAAAATATAGCTCAGAATGGATCCTGGCTAAATTCATGTTGTTGATCTGTAAATTACACAATTAATTCTCCAACAAATGTTCATGTGCTGTACTCTCCAAAATAGGAAAATAGTGGGATCTCGAAAAGACAAAATAAAAGGCTGAGATTTAGATGATCATGCCCACAGTATATACTTGAGTCATACAGGGTGAAGTCAACTTGACGTGTGCGCGCCCATGGCTGAGAGTTTGCTGAGCTTGGGTCTTAAAAACAGACTCTCTTAAATCTCAGGAACACTCATGCATACATAAATTCATGCAAATAATGCGTGCTTAAACACCTCCCACTCAGGCGACAATCTCTCCTGCAGGCATGTTTCAATCACAGATATTGCCTTCTTCCTGGCACTTATCCATAAAACTGATGGGGTGCATTGGGCGGAACAGGAGACCTTCCCCTCCTCACTGCAGAGATGGAATTCTGCTCACACGATAGTTAAATATGGCGGGAGAGCGGCGCAAGAATTCTGGAGTCCTGTGGTGCTTCAGTTTACATGGCCTTTCTAGTCTCCCTTTCTACTCTTTTTTGATCACGTTGGTTTCGCAACGGGGATGAATCAGTCGAAATTCTGCCATTAAATTGCTTTCTCAACACTACATCGGGTATTTAAGCAATTAAACTGATTTTTTGACTCAATTCCAGTTAAATGGGGCTTTGTTAATTGAATCTGGCTCGGAAAACGAGCCTATTGCATTAATTAGTGTAATTGCTAATAGAGTCACATTGTTCGCTGTTGGGCGCATGAGCAGAAGGGGGTGTGGTCCTGCTTGAAGGCCAGTGCAAGACGCTGAGGCAGCTGTGAGCCAAAGGGGTCTGTGTGGGCACCAGTCTGCAGCCATCAATGGTTGATGAGTAGACCTCAGGGTTACCCTGAGTCATGAGTTCTGCAGACTCACATCTGCTGCTGCTATTTCACAGTCTCCACAGAACATAACCCATGCATTCACAGCTCTGTCTGTCAGTGGTATCCTCTTCCCTTGAAACCTCACATTCTTGTAATATTGTACCTTGACCAGGAAGAACATCCTCCAGTGCACATCCTTGCAGGATTCAGCACAAATATCAAGGATTAAACATGACAAAAACAGTGATGTAACAAATCCCGCAGACTATCACTTCAAGATTTGAGAGGTAGGGGAGACTGAAAAAGGAGGAAAATAGTTAAGCAGTGCCCAGTTCCAGTGGCTCTCCCCTTATATCAGAACATTGTAAAACTTGCTAAAGACAACTTGAGAACTTTCGGAAAGATGCCCCCGTAATACATTCCAACCGCTGCTTACCATTGGCTTTGTTGTTTGTAACTCACATTTGCTTGCTTTCCATTTGCTGGCTCTATTTGTTTTAGGCTGTCCAGCTCCAATTCATCCCTTCCATTGTCCAAACCCTATTAACTGTATCTTTCAATCAGTAATCGATTTCTGTAAATGGGCATTTAAATCTTGTTCTTATCTTGTTACATTTGCAGTGCATTCAAAGACAGAGGTCAATGTCGGGTACTGTCTTCCAGGGAACTTGGTGTTTACTTTTCTTTCTCTGACTTCTAAGTGAAAGGTTTTATGAGAAAATCATGCTGGCTACTGGGTGGGGTAGGGGGATGCATGAGGAAAGCTGTAAGATGTTTGTTTTTTTAGCACAAAACAAAATGTCAAAATATAAATGCCTATAAATGAACTGTGATGATAATTTAAGAATATATCAGAATTAGAAAAGCACAAACAAACACATTTTTCAAGAATTCTGAACTGTGGTGGAAACAAATATTTTAATATACTCAAAAAACTAGGTGTTAACATTTCCACATATTATCATTTGTGCGCTATATACTTTTACCAGAATATTGTATGTCTGGGCAAATGTGGTGGCCATTTCAATTGAAAATGTGTTGTCTGTAATGGCATGAATTCAAATCTTTAGAGTGCTCTGAAGCAAATCTTACCATAGATATATGTCTTATAGCAATATTCTTGGCACATCACTGTCGGCTGGCATAATAGTCTCTTTCTGTTGGTGTCGGCTGAAAGTCAGCAGGGAACTGCTAATGCACAGTTTCAAGTTTGGAATAATATACAACCTAGCCATGCTCTCTTTCTCGAGGGAGGAAGAACATGTTTGACTAATACAAACCCGTACAGCATTGTGGGCTATAGCTGTATACGAAGGGTGGATGATTGAAAGGGTTGATTACATGCTCTATTTTGTATAGGTCAACACTGAAATATTTCCTTATAATACATAGGATTTGGCAATCCCTTTATAAAAACCTGTCTCACTGTATAAAAACCCATCTCTAATTTCTTTTTAATCGTCGACTTGTGATGTACTCAGTTGCCGATCATAAAGAAACGACCTCAGAACTTGACTGTTTTAAGCTATTACATTTGAGTTTTGAAGTCACAATGCCTGCTGCCAGAGCCAGCTGCTGAAATGAAAGACAGGTCAGGTCACAGAGTATAATTGAAGCAGCTGTTAGACAACAAAAACTAATTGTTGCTTTAATTTCTTTGGGTCTATTTTAGCATGCAATGACAAGCAGTGAGAGCATGTTCATTATCTACACTCCTTAGTTCGAAAAAAGCTAGAATCTTTCTGCATGTTTCTACACATTCCAAACTAGTACAGCTTTTTCTTTTAACTGACTTGCATTGAACTGTTTTTAATATCTGTTTGCAACAAGTAACTAACCAGTTTTTGATGTGTTTAATTTTGCACTAGAGGTTTTATTTTTATTCTTCATGTTTGTAAATATGCTTGCTCTTTCATATTAAGGAGCTACACAGAAAGGTTTTAAGTGGTTTGTGGGAAGGGTGATGGTGTGGCCATGTATTGCATGGGATAAAGTACCCCTGGAGTACATGATAAGGATATTGAAAGACACTTTGGTTCTCCATAACTTTGGCCTTGTTCCTCTATATGGTTGTGGAACTCCTCGGTGACTTGTAATATCCTTATAATGTACAGCAGGGGGTAGTTTATCCCTAATATAATAGGCTACTTGTGAAGCACTCAGTAGCCTATAATAAAAAATGACATCAGAACTCAACTGTAATGCAGTATTACAGTTGAGATCTGAGTCACAAAGCCTGTTGCCAGAGCCAGCAGCTGCAGGGAAAGGCAGGCCAGGTCATGGCAAATAATGAAAACATCTATTTACAGAAAGAAAACCTAGCTTTTCTTTACTATGCTCTATTTTTCTAGCTGTACAGTGACAAGTTGGAAGTAAACATATATGGCAATATGTTTATTTGTTGCACGCCTTAGGCAATTATAGAAAAGTTAGAATCTTTCTGCATGTTTCTAATGTGCCTTTTGTTTAACAAGCTGACATATTAGTCTGATTCTAATATATTTTTGCAACCAATATTTAACAGTTTTTTTTAATGTGTTTAATTTTACACTAGAGATTCTCTTTCTATTCTTCATGTTTGTGAACATGCTCTCTCTTTCATATGAAAGAGCTATGCACAAAGTGTTTATGGGCCAGTTATACAAAGCATTGTTCTGATCGCAAACTGCCCAATTCACAGAATCGGTCCTTAAGTGACTGGAAAATGCTTTTTTTAAATGTACAAAGTGCAAATTGGTAACTTGTTATGAATCACATTTTGCATTTGCAATACGGTGTTTGGAAGGGGTTTGTTTAGGGTGTCCCTTTTAAAAACCGAATTGGTATGGTATGTATTACTGTTTTGCGACTGAATTCCAGTCACAAAACAGTAATAATTTGCCTTCAGTTTTAAACTGGTGGTAACCCATTCGCAAAGAGCAGGCAGTGGCCCCACGGACATCTGCCCATTTTTAAAAAATGGAACTGCAAAATTTCATTTTTTATTTTTCAACACATCCCATTTTCCTTGAAGGAAAATGGACTGTATTTAAAAAAAAAAAGATTGCTTTATTTAATAGCAGTCACAGAAATGGGGGTCTGCTGCCCCCAGCTGGCCAACCATCCATGTGATGGCTGCGATTCCTAACGGGTCGCAAATTGTGGCATACCTCATTAATATGCGACTCAATAGGAATCTCTAAGGAAACTCAAAAGAGTGTCATGCATTCAGAATATCAATTTCCAGATTGGCATTCAGAGAAAATCACAATTAGGAAATCAGTATTCCTAATGTTTGTACAACTTGTGGGAGTACCAAGTGTTTTGTGGGCTGGTGCTGGTGTGACATTATAAGGAATAAAGTACCCTCTGCCATACCTGATAAAGATATTGCAAGTCACAAGTGAGCCGCATGACATTATAAAGGAACTTGGCATCGGCCTCATTGCTCAATATGGTCATGGAACTCCTCAGTGGCTTGCAATATCCTTGTGATGTATATACGGGGTAATTTTGGGTGAATTTATACAGTGACTGGTACATAATTACACAACGTGTTGTAATGGTGTAATTTCATAACAAGAGTAACTCAAAATTCCCCAAATTATACAAATTATAGAGATGTAATTCACATTTTGCCCAGGCAGAGCAAAGACAACTGTTTTCTCTAAACTGTATGGCTCCTTTAAGTATGCCTCAGTTTTTCGTGTCTTGATAGAAGTGGGTGCTTGAGGTGAAGGTTTATCCAGTCTCTGGTGGTTAAGTGTACAGAATTACCATTTGTTACATGTCAGGGGAAATGTCTGGCATTAATGTCCTGCTGTGAGAGCCGCAGCGCTGTAAAAGGTACTTTCGGCGCCACTCCTCGGGCCATTAGATTTCATTGCAGATCTTAATTGTTACTTTCGCCAAGATGTGACTTCAAATAGTGCAGAGCAAGGAGGAACACCATTAGGAGATGGCATAACAGCTTTGCTTTAATAACTAATTGCAGGTCACTAATATGAGGCAGATAGATGAAGTGTGATGGGGAGGGGTGGAGGTGATGGAACTTGGCAGACAGTAAGCGAACATTGAGCTGATTGAAAATCCCAGGGAATGGTACTTTGACTCTTGATGATAAAAAAGCACAGAATTGAAAACTGTGAACCCAGTTCTTGCAGATTCTCCCACACAAATTCAGATCTAAAGAGATAGTGGGGAAGTTAGTTCATTTGATGAAAGACTAACAAGGTCATTTAGACTGTGGCAGGTTGTGCGTAAGCCTGTCACTTAGGAACAGGCACTTGCCTTCCTCAGGAAGGACCATCCGCCACATTGAGAGATGCCTGTGTGTCTGTCAGGAGTCTCTTGACAAGCCTGCTTAAATCAGTGGAGAAAGCACTTTCTTCAAACCTGTTCCTGTAAAAAAATAATTATAGGAGTAAAATCTGAAAAAGTCCCAAAGTTTGCATTACGTGAAATTCGCAAACTTTCTCACAATTTTAGGTTAAGCAATTTTACTCAAGTTTTTGCCCACAGGAGTTTGGCTCACACACAAATATTCCACTAAGGGGCATTATCTGCTTGGTGGACCAATCTCTTTCTGGTACATCGTATGTTTTTTTGTATTTTTTTCAAGGTAAACCTTCATACAAAAAGTTAGAGGTGACAACAGCAAATCGCTAGGCAAGATATGTGGGGGGGGGGGGGAAGCACAACTTTGCATCTAAGTGCCAATTGGCCTGCCATGTTGCTGTGGTTAACTCAAAGATTTTATATATCAGAAATACCCATAGCTGGGATTTATTTATCAAACTGAAAAAATTACCCCAGTAACATATGGAGATTTGTACACCTTGTTCGGTAACCATGTAAAATGTCTCTCTCCACTCGTAAAGGGAAAATCAGCAATGGCTCAGGCATGAACAATCTGCAGCATAAGAGTCCTATATATGACTGGCCTCCTGATGCAAAAAAGCGGGGGCCTCTGGCAGACAGGCAGTCACAAGCATGGAGTCCAAAAAATGTAGATAAGGACATTGAGGTCCATTTATTACATGTTGTGATGCAATGTTTGTTCATGTGTTTTCTTCACATAGATAATATCACAATCTTCGCATTTAACATGGGTATCATCACATGTACAATGTAAATGACACTTCAATCCCTAAAGACGAAAACACCAGCAATGTCAATAGGCAGCAAAGTACAGATATCCTCCATTTAAAGAACAGTTGTGGCGTGTAAAACTGTTCTTTAACCCTTCTTTTACTTATGTCTAGGTTTAGATACTTTTGGAACCTTTTTTGAGTATGCTCCAGACTATGTCTTTCAGTGGTCTCTGGGTGAGGCTTTTATTCATTAGAAACAGCTGCAACCTCTGATAGGAAGGTGCTGTCAGATGTAGCACGCTCTTACATTTGTTCCTTCCTACTTGTAACCGGTCCTGCCCAAACCATCATACTTTGTGTAAGGATGTGCAGTTATTTTGTTCCACTGCTACCGTTGTAAAGTTCATAGACGGAGGGGTGGGTTGGTGGAAAATTGGATAGGCCCGCTTCACAGAACTAACTTAAGACAAAATCCTAAACTTAGTACCATTTACTAGTGCACTTACTCATTTTGGTATTCACAGAAAGCACTTACTCATCAATTAGTGAGTGCTTTCCATGAATACCAAAATGAGTAAGTGCACTTACTCATTTTGGTATTCACAGAAGGCACTTACTCATCAATGAGTAAGTGCCTTCTGTGAATACCAAAATGGTAGTAAGTTTAGGATTTTTTTTTTAAGTTCGTTCTGTGAATCAGGCCTGAAGAGTGTAAGGCAGGATGGCTCTTGAATTTAGCTTTTAATGAATGCTGAATTTGTGTGTATAAGTGGATAAGTGGATAAATGTTGAACGTCTTTGGATGGAGAATGAATGTGAAAGGAAAGTCTTTTTTGATTGCTGGGTATTTGTGCCAGGATGGGTGATGGCAGTTGTGTGTATGGGTGAATTAAAGGTCACTTGTGTTTGTGGCATAGGTTGATGCTTGTGGTGTGTGTATGAATGTGTGTACATATGAATGGCTGTTGTGGCTCAGTGTTATGTGTGACCATATGGATGCATGTGTGTAAACCACCTTGAGGCTGCTGCATTTGGAGCTGCTCCCCTCGTGCACATGCTGAAGTGTAAAAAGAGGTTAGTGAACACTTGTCCCAAGGTGTGGCTTCACTTGTAGACTTGCCATGTGTTTAGTATTACTTCTAACCATGGCCAGTAAATAGTTTCACTTATGATCATGGCCCCCTGCATTTCTTTTCTTGTCGTCTGGCTCCAGAACATGTAGAACTGCACCTTCCTTGTGGTCCACTCTGAGTGCCAGAATCTGCATGTAGTTATGTACCAGTGCTTGTCTTTACTAGTGATTGATTGATTGATGTGAAACTTTTATAGCGCGGCTATCACTCTACGGGCATCTTGGCGCTTTAGACTGAAGGACATCATCAAATGGTGACAGAAGAAGAGTCAGAGAGAGAAACCTACTAAAGTTAAACTGTAGGATATAGCCAGGTCTTAAGTCCCTTGCGAAATTCAAGTAGAGAGTTACACTGTCGCAGGTTCGCGGGGAGCTTGTTCCACAGGCCGGATGCTACTATACTGAAAGATCTTCCGCCTACCCTAGTACGCTTGAATCTCGGGATCACCAAGAGACCAGCTGAAGAGGAGCGGAGCTGCCTAGTTGGTAGATAGCGAGCAAACCTGTCACGAAGGGGGACTGGGCCAAGCCCATGTATTGCTCTAAAAGTTATGCACAAAGACTTAAAGGCAACCCTTTCCCTCACAGGCAGCCAGTGTAAGTCCTTTAGTGCTGTGGCCGACGAAGAACGACGACACCTATCAAGCACTAGCTTAGCTGCGGCTGACTGAATCCTCAGCAAACCTTGGAGGATATACTGCGGAGCGCCCAGATAGAGGGAGTTGCAGTAATCAAGTCTGCTCAAAACCGTGCTGCGGACCACCGTAGCTCGCGACTCCCTGGGGAGCAGAGGAAGAATGCTCCGAAGTACCCGCAGCAAGGCAAAGCAGACGTTGGCAGTCTTACTAGCCTGGGATACCATCTGAAGATCGCCGTCGAAGATCACCCCAAGGTTGCGAACCTTCTTGACTGGTGTGAGAGGTCCTTCCTCCGGTGTAAGACAAAAATCAGGAGGGAGGTGTTTGGGGATCCTGAATGGCGAACAGAAGACCACCTCAGTTTTGCCGCTATTAAACTGAAGAGAATTCCTTCTGAGCCAATTCGTGGTCTGGTTCATGCACTGATGGAAGCAGTCCATGGATATTGCATCGGCCCCTTCCAAAGAGAAGGCCAGTTGCGTATCGTCAGCGCAGTTCACCACGCTGACTCCGAAAGATTTAATTAACGGGAACAGGGGCCGCAGGTAGATGTTAAAAAGAATGGGACTAATAGCGGACCCCTGCGGCACCCCGTATGCAACTGGAGACCTGCTGGAGGAGAACGGTGGTAGGGTAACAACCTGCTGTCTGTCTTCTAGATAGGAATGAAACCATTGTAGTGCTCTACCCTTTACGCCTAGCTGTCTCAGCCTCTCTAACAGGACTGGATGGCTCACCGTATCGAATGCTGCTGACATATCAAGAAGCACCAAAATCATGGCGTTCCCGTTGTCGGCACGCATTCGGAGGTGGTCCAGCATGGTGGTTAGCTCTGTTTCAGTTCCGTGGCCAGGGCGGAAGCCGAACTGATCCTTATCTAGCAAGGAATTCTCCTCCAAAAATTGAGACAAAGTCTTACTTACAGACTTTACCAGTACTTTCACCGGATAAGGCAGGAGAGAAATGGGCCTGAAGTTAGCTGGCACCAGAGGGTCCAGGTTTGGCTTTTTTATCAGTGGGGTTACTACTGCAAGCTTCCAGCAAACAGGAACGGATCCGGCCAGCAGGGATTGGTTACAGATCATCCTTAACCAGGGAAAAGTGTTACGTCCATACAGCTTCCATATTTTATGAGGAAGAGGATCTAAAGGAGAACCAGACGACACGCTTTTAGTCAGGATGTCGAAGTCTTCAAGAGAAAGAGGTTGAAAACTGTCTAGGACAGCAGTTGGTTCTTGATCTCCACTAGTACACCTCAATATCTTCAATATCACAGCTTTAGTTGGTGTCCTGTCTCAGTAATTGGCTAAAGCCCCCTAAGTCCCAATCACCTTCTAATACCCTTTACCGTGATCTTTAGCCACCTCTAAACATCTGGGCAACAAAAGAATAACATCTGGTTCAGGGACACAAAAACATCATGCGCTGGCATGCAAGGACCGCTTAAGTCTTGCCTCCATGGATTCCCAACTCAATATTAGCGCCACCATGGAAGATTTTAAAAGCTGCATTGAAGTCCTGATAAAAGAATTTGCATCTTTGAAAAGCAAGCATAGAAGACCCAAACCTTCTCTGCCATGGTCGTCAATAGACCTAGTAAGAAAAGAAATACAGCATAAAGCTTCAAAAAGAATGGCGACAAGAGCCCTCTCCAGCAAGTCTTGCTAGGTTGAGGGCCACGAGATGCTACACCGACCACATCTTCATAGACGGGTAAACTCATATCAGATCCCTCCCTGAAGCTATCTATTCGAAGTGACTAAGTAGTCAAACAACCCTTAATCTAGTATTTTGGACAAGAAAGTAAAGGTTATCGACAGAGCTCTGCCTGCTGTCTCAAACAATATAGCTGAGGACAATCTAACTCTCACAGTGCATCAGTCTTGTTCACATCTGACCCGCTTTACCCCTCAAAAATAAAGTCCTTTTACAGAAAGAATGAAAAATTGCTCCAGGTGCCAACCTTCTTATTTAGGCATCCTTTTGAATGAAAAAAACTCTTGGTCTCACTTAGTTGATGCAAGGATTGGAGGTTTTAATAAAAATGCGAAGGCCATTTTTAGATTTACAAAACAACTAGGCTCTCGCCCCATAAAAGCTATTATAGATATTTACAAAGCACGCATGTGCGCTGTTACTTTATATGGTGCCGGAGTCTGGGTTGTTCCAATACCCTCGGCCTTCAGAGAGCAGAAAACATGTACTTAAAACGTGTGTTGACAGTCCCTAAAAGCACCCCCGCTACTATTTGTCATAATGAATTGGGTGTACGCACACAATTAGCACCTTTGATGCTAATGGCATAACATTTGGGTAAAAGAGGAAACTGTGCTGAACCGTGACATAATTTTGGACTGTTTGAAGCTGGATTGCGTGTTATAAAAATCCCTAGAGTTCTTATATACAAGAACAACTGGAGAAGCTGGGACTGCAAGATTGTTCTGATACTCCTGGAAACATATCCACAATCCCAAGAGCTAAGCTGAAAAGAGACTTTCTTTCTCATCTGAAGCATGCCAGAGACAGTAAAGAGATAGTACAAAAAAGGGTTGTAGAGCACTCATTGTTAGTCAGCTCCCCAGGAATTGAATCTTACCTTTCCTTTTATTTTAATCATGCCAAAATGTTTTATCTGATCGGGTTTAGGATGGGTATTTCTCACTTCTTAGTCTCATATCCACGAGACGCACATTGTGATGCCAAATTAGAATTGTGTCCTTGTGATTCAGTGTCTGTACAGAGCACCTTGCGCTTCATGTTTTTCTGCAAACCTTATCTTAACCCAAGACGTGCCTTTTGAAAACCATTGTTAAGATTTTTAAACATAAGAAAGTCTTGGTCCGCATTATATTATCTACTTCTTTTAAATGATGAATGTACTTGTTTGATGATTTATAAGTACATTTCTTCTGCAGTTCGGCTCCGGAATATTGTTGGAAAATGACTTTCTGTGCACTGATTATGTTGGTTACGTTTTCATTGTGTCAATCCTTTTTGAAATATTGTTCTTTTATGTGTTCTTTTATGGCTGGCACTCAGCCGAATAAAGAATTTGACTGACTGACCCGCTTTCAGAGTCAGAACTACTGTAGGCCATCACTAGGGTGAGACCATCAAACCACCTTTCTGATGCTATCCTTGGACAGCCACATTTGAATTGTCCTTACCCTAGAGTACCGGCCTATCATGTACTGCTCCCAATTGCACAGCTTTACTGTAGTCCCGTCCCAAGAGCGTGGCTTGCCTTGTAGTGCTACTCTATTAAATTGATCTACTGGTAGTCGCATCCCAGGACATGACTTACCTTGTAGTGCTGTCCTAGTTCCACCACCCAGTGAATGCATTGCCTTGCAGTGCTCCCCTATCTTATTGTTTTACTTGTAATCCTGCCCTCAGTGTGCGGCTTGCTTGTAAGGCAGCCCATTGCATTGATTGACTATTATCCCCACCAACAGTGCTTGGCTTGCCTTGTGGAGCTGCTTCACTGCATTGACTCACTTTTAGCCATTCTAGAGCAATGCTGGCCTTGTTGTTGTGCTATACTGCATTGAGTTATTTGTTGTTTTGACCCCAGTGCATGGCTAGCCTTTCAGTGTTTGTAAAGTGCTTGTAGTCCTAAACCCATCCCACAGATTGCCTTGTGACCTTGTTCCGTTGCATCGTTTTGACGTGTATCCGCACCCACGGGGCTTGGCTTGCCATCCATTGCTTCTTCATTGCATTGATATAATCACACTGCCACCATCAGTGCACAACTTTCCTTTGGTGCTGCTCCATTGCATTGATTTACTTCTAGGTCCACCCCAGTACATGACCTGCTTTTAGTGCTGATCTCTGACACTATGCAGTGGACCTGACAAGAAGTATGCCAATTGCACAAAACAGATCAGGCTAACAGACTGTGGTTCCAGGTCGTCGCAATTCATTTGCCGATAATGTGCCTGCTCAGGCCTATTTCAGTATCAATTAACCAATAAAGAAAATGGATGATTTATGAACATGTACAGCCCCAGGGGAGGTTCAGCAGTGAACCTTTCCCAGCGAATATTGTTTTTTACTGTAAATTGATTAGATCATTGGGTTTGTCCAGCTCTCCACCCCACCCCACTCCGCCCTCGTATTTCCATGTATTATGAATGTATATGAATATTCTCTAAATATTCTCAGTTTCGGCCGATCCACAAATTCATTTACATGTATGTTAGTTGTTACTAGGGGCACTATAGCTACTTTGGGTATTAATGAATGGCTTTGTGAATTGGCCCCATTCCTGCCAACCTGAAGCACAATCTCACCTTGTGAGGAGGGGGTGGGGCTTTGAAAGGGGCGGGCCTCATGCCAAGAAATACCTACGAGGCACTTTGAAACCCCACCCCGCCCCTCATCCCCCCCACCCCCACATAAAAAGGCTTGCTGAGGCTGGTGGTGATGACCTGGAGTATTTTTACACCCCTTAATAGACTTCGGCAGTTCAAAGCCTCGGAAAACAAGCGTGTCTTCACTGTCACCATGTGATATCGGCTCCTCACCAGGGGACCAGGTGATGGAAGCCGATATTGTGTGTCACACGATGGTACTGTGTGAGTTGGCAGGTATGTGGCCCCATTGTGTCTATTTCACAACCCCGCAGGAGATGCTGAGGTCAGAAACACCAACCCACTTAGTCAGATTAGTAAGGGTGCAGTGAAATAGAACAGCTTTAACTTCTGGATGATGCATCCTTTGTTGGTGTAGATGCTTTTTTGCAGGCCCAGGCCCACTACCTCTCCAGCTCCGTGGGGTTTAAAGCGGCTGGCACAGCGTGGCGAAAAAACAGAGGAAGGACACAGAGAGAGAAACAAACTTAAGCAAAAGCTGGGCTGGTTTGAACATTTATGTTTGCCAAGACTCCTTTTTAGTTCCCAGTCCATCCATGAGTGCCACAAAAAAGCCACAGCTGGCAAAGCAGGGGGGTAGCAGGTAGGTCCCTGGAGATACAAAGGAAATGTGAAGGTTGAGCAGGTTTGACCATGCAGAATGGTGACTGATTGCTCACCTAGTAACCCTCCTTAAGATGAACACAGGTCAATGTTGTGAAAATGTAGTAACTTCCCTCCTCTCGGAGAGCGTACTGAAAAGGTTGAGGGGAATCACTAATGCCCAGGGGACGTTGGCATGTATTTAAAGGAACATCAGAGGATAGGGGGTTAATCATCCTGGCATGCTTTGTTCAACCTTGCCAGCATGATTAACCTCCTATCCGTGTTTCTTCTCCCTCACTCTATGCCTTAGGGTGGAAGAGCCTCGTCCTTTTCTATAAGGCACTTTGACATTGGAGCAGGAGGAGGCAGTGGCCTTGTGGGTCAGAGGTCAGCTCGGCAAACAAGAGACCTGCATTCAATTCATAACTTTCTCTGTGCCTGGCCATTTGTTTCACTCCTTGCTTATTCCTTCTCGCCTGTTATTTGTTCTTTTGTCCCTGTATGTCTGACTTGACTGCCATATCTACAGGGTCATGTAGATGGGTCATGTTCACGCTTTATAAAACTTTTCAAATAAATAAATAAATAAATAAATACATAAATACAAACATAAATAAATAAATAAAATAGTGCATGATTGTGGACAAATCACTATGTTGAACTGGGCCTCGATGTACTTGTATGCCAAAATAAGAAGCATTTAATAAATGACACCACCCTCCTCAATTAAGTGTTATAATTGTCCTCACATTTTCACTATCTTGCACTCAGCATCACCATCGTTGTAGACAGAATCAACATACAAAGTCCCGCATTACGAGTGGCTTGTGAAATTCCAGTATGTGTTATGACACCCACCGGAATTCCTTGCTTTGCGGCAAACACCGCACCCCAGCAATGCTCCTCATGGGAAAACTCGCAGATGGAAAGTGCCTGGGAAGTACAGGAGCATGCGCATTTTGGAGCAGGGAGCGCGAAATTCCTCAGTTTATGCTTCATTTTGAAGGCGTGTATCCGGAATCGGTGTTAATTATCAAACCTGACATATTCCAACCCCAGGAATATCAGAATCTAACAGATGTGACAATTAGCACATCTGCCGCTGTGCGTGTGTAATAAGTACCCTAGAAGGGATATTAATAGCATCTTAACAGCTCACTGTTCATTCATTAAATCCTTTACAGTTATACAGATCATGGGCCTCATTTATGGGTTTTTTGCCATAGGGCAGCGCAGCAGGCCTTGCTGCTGCTCTGCCCTCTGCTGCGCTGCCCTACCGCAAAAGACAAGGGCAGCAATGCGCCATATCTATTAGATACCAAAGGGGATGATGGACGGAGCGTTTGAGCAAATCAAACACTCACCCCCAGTCAACTGTTAGATACAGCACATTCCTGTCCTTTTGGTGCAAGGGTGCCTACGTTGATTGGATGATTATTTTTGTGCAGGAAGGGAAACCATCCTGTACAAAAACAATCACAAGAGGCTTTTTCTTCTTCCTATGTGTGCTGCAGAATGCAGCACACATAGAAAGAGATGAAATAAAGGTATTCCTCCTCATTGTGCCTCCCTTACGCCTCCCCTGGGGAGGCGTACATTGTTGGAACTGCCTCAGACTTACTTCTCGTAAATCTGGGGCGCTGTCAAAAAGCCATCGATGTTACTTGGAACGCCCCTAGCAACACCCCTTTCACACAATTGTCTGCATGAAAGGGGTACATATTTATACGGCCATGAAAAGCGACTTAATGTGGCTTTACGTGGCCTGCTAAATATTCCAGTGGCACAGTGAGCCACCCGAACGTCATAAAAGTGATGTTCCGGTGGCACAAAAGTGCCGGTAGGGCCTCATAAATGAGGCCCCATTTGGGTATTGATGTCCTGAATTCAGACCTTAGAATGAGAGCTGGCTGTTCCATACCACGCGGTAAGCCAACAGCCTTACAACTCTCTCTCGTTGTCATGGCAAATGATTGCAAAAGGCGTAAACATGGACCTTGTAAGAGTGTGGAGAGTGCTCCAGGAGAAACATTTCTATACTTCCTTGACAATGAAAATTGACCTCCCTCACACCATTGCTAACTAGAAATTTTCAGAACATGAAGGCTCTAAGAAAGAAAGGTAGGACTGAAGACCTATCAGAAGCCGGCATCCTTGCTGGCTGCTCTCAGCCACATCACCAACCTCACAGAAGCTCCATTCAAACCGCGAGCAGCTGAGTCACCAGGATCCACAATGGGCTCATTGAAGAGAGCTTGTCTGCCTCGTCAAATTCCTTTGGGATGCTCTCAGAGGGCATCCTTTTTTCGGCAAAGAATGTATGTATTTGCTTACCCTTCACATACAGTCAACCAAGCAGGCTTGCACAAATCACCAAAATCGTTAACTCATTTCCGGGTTCCTTTCACCACGGTTTGACCGTAATCCACACATATGTGCATCAAAAAATTCATTATAGATGGGAAGGGCATTATACCCATCATATGCAATGTGCATTTTACTAATTCCCAGTTCTGGAAAAGAGAGAGAGATCCAGCCGGATCCTGGATCCAGCAGATATCACAGTCAGCCGTGGCCCATGCAGGTAAGACTGTGCAGGTAAGAGCGGTGGGGCCGGGTTGGAGAGGAATTCGACAGACGACCACGAGGGAAAATTAAAGTAATAATACATTTTCCCTTCCTAGTCTGTCAAAATCTAACCCCCCCCACCCTTGCCTCACCGGTCTTACCTGCACGGGCCGCGGCTGCCCAGAGCCGGATCCGGGCCATCCCCAATGAAATGTGCCGTCTGTTCTGTGCAATGTGTTGAAACTGGTTGACCTTTAGGGGCACCCATACTTTGTATGTGTAGGACTTGGCCTTTTTGGCTAAAGTTCCCTAAACTTTTTTCTTTCCCCCTAGACCGTTTTCATGACATAGGGGCATATTATCAAGACAGGCAATAAAATTATCGCCGCTTTAGCGGCAGAAAACTGCCGCTAAAACGGCGATAATGGGCTTGATAATATGCTCTATGGAATTCCAATTGAAGCCCATGTTAGATGTGAAGGACATCTAACCTGAGCTTCAATTGGAATTCCATAGAGCATATTATCAAGCCCATTATCGCAGTTTTAGCGGCAAAGCGGCGATAATTTTATCGCCTGTCTTGATAACATGCCCCATAGAGTTGCCAATTTAGATGCTTTGGGTACTTTGCCACTGCTGATCAGTGTCAAAGTACAAGTGTTCCCTGTTTAAAGTGTAATGGTTATTGGTTGGCCATGATTGGTGTTTTTGCCTTACTAGTAAAATCCCTAGTGATGTGCACTGTGCGTGCCAGGGCTAATAATGCAAATGCGTGCGGAGAAGGGAACTCAGGCCTGCAGTGTAGGGCCTGCACGCAGTTTACTAAGTTAGCATGTTGTCCTGACAAGTGCAACCACTTGTCAGGCCTTACTTTCCCTTTTGCATACATATTGGGCACCCCTGTGGTAGGTCCCGGGTAACCCTTGGGCAGGGTGCAGTGTAAGCAAAAAGTAGGATATATACTAAGGTGTGTGTTATGTCCTGGCAGTGAAAAACACTCCAATTTCGTTTTTTACTGCTGAAAGGCCATTCTGCCCATAGGACAGAATAGGCGAGGCTGGGTATTGTGTTTTGGTAGCCTAGTTTCTTGTAAGTTTCAAATGGAAAGGTGACGTTTAGAATGTATGAACTCACAGTGTCATAACACATCTCTGTGAAGGTGGTTTTGTCACTGTGTGTTCAGAAACCACTCTTTTAGAAAGTGGCTGAGTTTTGTGCACCGAGCGAAGAGGCGAGACCAGGACTCGCAGGGTGCGTGTCGAGGTGCAGCCAAGGCGTTGGTGAAGAGCGCCTGGTTGTGGTGTGCACCGAGCGAAGCGGTGAGACTCGGACACTCAGGGTGCGTGTCTAGGTGCAAGCCAGGGCGTTGGTGAAGAGCGCCTAGTCATCGTTGCCACCAGAGAAGAGGCGAGTCTCGGATGCGCAGAGTGCGTGTCGAGGTACAACCAGAGGCGCTGGTGAGGAGTGCCTGGGTAGTGTGTGCACCAGAATTGAAGTAAGTCTCCACAGTGCTGGGGGCGGGTCTCAGTGTCCACTGAGACCGCCGGAAGGAGGGCCAGGTCATTGGGCCCTCGGAGTGAAACAGTAGCAGCCCGGAGGAGCTGAGCCACCGGCCCGAGCTCGCCGTGCCCATTGACGGAGTTCTGGATCAAGGTCCAAGTCACTGAAGGAGGAGAGAAGAGTGGGGTTGCGCCCCCCCAGGTAACTTGGATCACCACCTGGGGTGGGGTGCGGGCCCGGAGGGACACTCTCTCGGCCTCTTGCTTCTGTCAGCTGCTCAAGCCTGTTGCTTCAGCTCAGATCTAGGCCCGTGCTGGCCCAAGGAGGGGCAGTACTGGGGCCGGAGTGAGAAGCGGTACTTTTGTGTCATCATTGATCCAGGTTGGGGGCAACTGTTAATGGAGCATCTAAACTGTCGTTTTACACTTTGCATTATTGCTGCTAACGAACTATCGAACTATCGTATGACGCCTGACCTTATTTGTGCCTGGTGCGCTACGCACTGTGTTATTTTTCCCTTGCAGAGTACATGATTGTAATGTGGCGCATTGCATTATTTCTTCATTGCACAGTACCTGATTATGACGTGGCGCATTGCATTATTTCTTCATTGCACAGTACATGATTGTTGTGTGACGCATTGCTTTGTTTCTTCTTTGCACAGGGCATGCTGGTAGTGATACTCATTGCATTATTCCTTCTATTGCAAAGTACATGACTGTGGCGCTACGTATGGTATTGTTTCGCTATTGCACAGAACAGGAGTATATCGTTACGCATTGCAGTATTTCTTTTCGTTTGTAACATGTGTGATTCTAGCAATACGACCTGCCTAAACTTTTGGAAACGGTTAGACGTAAGGTTAACTGTTGATTAGAAGCGGTGGTTGGGATTAGAACCTACCAATCTACCGGAAGGAATACTACCCATTCTTATATGTTGGTTCTTTATTGTGTGGTCATATCGTATATCGACTTATATAAAGATTATACTCGTTTAATAAAAACTTGTGTGGAGTCTATTTGTGGTAAGATCATTGTGTTGCTGTGAGTGTGATTGCACATACTGTACACTCGTGCCTTGGAGATAAGCCTGGCTGCTCGTGCAAGCTTCTAAGGGGGTGAGCAGGGCTATCTCAGACGGTGTCCTTACTTAGCCTACCGTTGAAACAAGGGGTCCGGATCTCGCACCTGGCGACAGCGGTGTGGTACAGGCACTTCCGCCTCCAGCATTTGGTGGTGGCGGTGAGGGATAAGGACCCCCACTTCCAACAGTGTGTTTTATGTTCAGAGTAGCAATCCAAAGGAGGGGAGGACGGTCTTTTCCTTTCAGTTCAAGCTGGGCCCAACACAAAGGTCTAACTTACAGGGCCATTAGCAGTCATTTTGTTCGAGGCTCAGCCTGGCACTGGGAGGAAGCAAGCCTAATACCTGCATAAAAAATTACACTGAGGAAACAAAGACACTCAGCTTGTCACTTCACATATGTTTAAAAGATAAACTATGATTTGGACCCAGTTTTCTTACCTTTCCAAGCTTGAAAGTAATATGCACGTGCTGTAAGAATGTGAGATGAAACTGTCTGTATCAATGAATAAACTGTAGGTAACACATAGATCTATGCAAAAAATTCAGTAACCCAGTAAGCTGTCTGCATGAAAGACAAATCTGTGACGTGCCTGCTACAGTCTGTGATTTGCGGCAGGCACATTTACCCCATGCCTATTTTGAGAAGATTCAAGCCCGTAACTAGCAGGCACACAGATCTCTCCAACAAATGCACAAACCACAAGAGTTAGGTTATTGTTACTATACCCTGGAACCTGCTGGGCATCCAAACTCCAGTAAAATATTTTAAACAGTCTGTTGGTGATCAATTAAGTAAATCAGAATATTTTTTTTTAATCCTATTTGTCCTTTTTGGCCATTTGTTTTGGGGCAGAATGTTTAATAAAGTGCATATGCAAGTTAAAGGTCCGACTCCTCTTCTCGTGCCCACCCCCCTCTGCAGCCACCTCTTCACCCCCCAACATATGGCATCCTAAAGTAAACCTGTTGCTGCTCTCATGCTACAGATGAGCTGCATGAGAGCAGCGCCAGGATTGGCTGGCTCAATGCTCCAGCAGGCAAAGGAGGCCTGCCCTCCTCCCAGCTGACTGAGCCAGCTAGGTGGAGAGGTTTACACTGGGCATAGCAGGCAGGTTGTCGCACGACGCAGGCCAAAGTGCCTCGAGCAGTCTAAACTGGTGGAGTGAGCACCACTCCCTTGCTGCCAGTCAGTAGCAATGCCCCACCCCCATACACTGCTCGAGCTGGAAGCAGTGAAAAATAAAATGGTAATTCACTTGTTTACCGTTTCATCGCCTTTGCTGCACGGTCAGCAGGGGGGTGACGCTCCTCTGCTCTAATGGGGGGGAGGGAGGGGACGCCACTAATGTGACTGAAATTCCTCGTTTTTATCTGAAATTTCTAACAAGACTCCCTGGTATGTTTCAGGTTGTGATTTAACATCAGTTCCATCTGACCCAGTATCGCCCAGGATGGATCGCTGCATGCCCTTGCTGCAGGATTTTCTGAAAAAGCTCTTATATTAGCTACACCTTGTATCAAATTCTGCATCCAAGATTGTTCCTGGAACATTAAAAAGCATTGACAAAGCCAACAGGTTTGGTTTACTGTGCTAATGCATGTACCATTAGCACCTTAAAATGAGACCCAGAGGCAGGAGACAGCAGGAGCAGACCGAGTGGGCTACAGTTGTAAAGTAGCCCCTCGTGCAGGTCAAGGCAAGCACTTGAGTGGAGGGATTCCTCCAATCAGCCATAAGCATTAAATGAGAGATGAGAACTCCACTTGTATGTGCCAATAGACGATTAGCAGTGTCCAACCAATGGTCTAAAGAGGCTGGTCAAAGAAAGACAATGGCTGAAAGGGGCAAACCCAAAGCCCGCTGTGTATATTACTAGCAATAGGTCTTTTTTGCAGCCACACTGGCAAAACTCAGACCTAAAAATGCCAGCGCTAATAGTGATTGCCCAAAAGTATAATTTCTTTGGAGATTTTCACTGAGGCCAAGAAGCATATTTACAGGCGAAGTGGGCCCATGCCACACAATGTCAGAATAACCACAGGCTATGTACAATATTTTCATTTTGTATCACTGTGCCAGTTCATTTTAGATGGAAATCCTTCAAATCTGGCACGGCTTCAGTCCTCCCGAACATACTATGAAGTCCCTTCCAAAGCTGGAAGTGGACAAAGTTGCAAAGTTTTCCTTTCTTATGCAGAATTGTTGTGAGAACTTTAGCTTATATGCTCGCTGATTGAAATTGAACGGTTGCTATGCTTTTCATAGCATTCTTGCCTTGTGTTCACAAGCATGGATGAGCTTGCGCACCTTTCCTCTGTGGAGTACCTGAAGTTGAAGGCTGAATGTTGCTAGCAATGCGCATGAGGCTCATATCTAATTTCGCAATTCCTTGAGTCTTTTCGGCTCCAACTCACTCTTACGTGAGAGAGCATTCGGAGGTTACATGTGATTACCGAAGCATAACAAAATATTATACACAGACTATTTATTAAACAGAACAGGATCAAAGTCCCCCTAGTCATGAACAAAGATTTCGTAAGCAGCCCTGCCCGTTTTCCCAGGCTCATTCATGATGTTCTGCCCCAGTGCATGTTTTTACTGTGAACAGGACTTCAAGCAGTGGCGGCTCCTCCGGTGTGGCATAGGAGCGTTGCCCCACCTGCTGCGATAGACACACGCATTAATAAAATGGCAATAAATACCATTTTATTATAATGTGTCGCAGGCTCGCTCTGTTAAAACAAGAAAGCAGGGGACGGGCTGATTAGTGCAATTGTCTTATTACTTCAGCCCCCTGCCAGTGCGCATGTCAGATTGGCCAGCTCTCTAGGGCCGGCCAATCTGACATGCGCACTTCAGAGCTAGCAATCCCAGGACTGAGAAACAGCCGAGGAATTGCAGCCTCAGGCCCACAAACCTAAAATGAGAACTGGGTTAGCCTGCTCCAACCAATCCTGACGCAGCTCCAGGATTGGTTGGTTGCATTTTCCTCAAGGGAGGAAGCCCTTCCCTTTCCACCCTTGCTCACTGCCATGGAGAGCACAGAGAACACGAGACCCTGTGTGCCAGCAAACGCAACAAGTATGGTGCGATTTTTGGGCATAGCACGCACCATATTTTAATGCTGCCAGCTGCTATGGACTTCAAGTCCCAAAATCCAAAGGATAAAAGGCATGGATTGGCACACCGCATCACGCATGGACCTGGGAAACGTGGCAGCTATGAAAGCTTAGGAGTTAGCTGGGTTAATCGAAGCAGAGCGGCGCACGTGCCGTATTCGTGAAGGTGCCAGAAATATGGAAGGATTAACCAGCTGAAATCTGATAGATGGACAGACTCGCCTGTAGGCCTGTCTGAATACCAGCGAGCGACATCTGGCGGTGCTGATTTTAGTTCTCTTGCGCCTTGTAGCGTTTGGTTGCCCTGCATTAGGATTCGCTGATGCAAAAAGGCATTCGAAAAGGAAATAGCTCAGCAAAGCCATCCTAACCTCGCGGCTGACCTGTGCTAATTCGCCAATCAAAGGCCTCCTAGGGCTGGTTAAACTGCACCGAAGCACCAACCTCGCCCGCCTGGCACCTAAGACAGCTTCCCGCCAGGCTCATCGGCGGCCTGCGAGCGCGTGGTGATGTAATAAGCAAACTATGCAAACTTGTGGCTTTCATTTCTGCCTCGATAGTTCGGGTTGGTTTATAAGATTTCTCTTGAACTATAAACAGCCCGGGGCTCTGTTCGGCGGGAAGAGACCGGATCTGCATAGTTACCGGTGCAGCATGCAAATCAGCTCTGCTTTAATGAAGCGCCTTCTCTGATACTAAATACGCAGCGGAAAGTGTCTCACTGGGGGGAAAACCTATCTCAGTGCTGATTTACAAACATCACTTCTCAAAAGTAATCAGTGCCAAATTACGGGGGTCGCTAAAGAAGTTAACGCCGAAACACACAAACAATTTTTGCGCGCAGGAAGAAACACATTTTAGGCATTAAAAGAGAGAGAGAGAGTGCGGTAAGGCAGTTTAAGAGACAGGCTCAAGATATCTGAAGCTAAATATGCTTGTTTCCCAGAGACTAGCTGCATACCCATGGCCATGTTTCCACCTGTGCCGCTTGTGGGGTGTCCAGCACCCCTTTACGTGTGTGCAGGGCACAGAGTGGTGTCTCAAGTTAGACGAAGCAGTAGAAACAGAGGGGCAGACTTACGAGAAAATGAGGCATCTGTAGAGATGCATCACTTTCCCTGCGCCACCCTGAGAAACCCTTGCGCCACCGTGGATGTATGTACAATACGGCGCACCATGGCGCAAGGATTGACAGATGCGTCTGAAATTCTGACGCATCAGTTGGTGCAAAAGCCATGCATTGCTGGAGTCATGTCGCAACCCCACGCAACTCCAGCAATGCATGGGGAGGCCTATCCCCATTGTGCTGCATCACTCCTTATGCCTGCTCCAAGCAGGCGTAAGGTTTTGACACAGTGGCATTCTAGAAGTGGCTCAGGGAAATCTTGTAGATTTCACTGCGTCACTTCTACGAGGCTTTTTTGCATGGGAACGCCCACCCTGCATACATTATACCTGATGCCGGTATAATGTGATGCAGGGCTTTACAACGTGACGCATCTCCCTAGATGCGTCACGTTGTAAATAGGCCCCATTTTTACGCCGTTGCGGCGTCACATAAAGTGACGCAACTGTGGCGTAAAATTGACACAAGGGGCTTGTAAATGTGCTGCAGAGAGCGGGATAGAGAGACATTTGTAGCATAGAGCTAGAGACATTGGGGGACAAAGAGGTAGAAACCTTCATATAAAGCTACGTATAGTGTTAGAAACTAAAATAGAGGGACAGAGAGGTTTAGACACCTTGGACCAGAAGGAGAGACGACTTGATTGAGGACCAGAGATAGAATGAGAACCATTAAATGAAAGACGGAGAGTAACTGACGGATTGAGAGATAGAGATCTGGAGACTGTGACGGAGGGATTTACACATAGAGAGATTGATTGAGAGTTAAAAACAAGGATTAAGGGATAAAGTTTAAGAGATACATATGGCGGGTTAGAGACTGAGACTAAGAGGCATTAATGGAGGCATAGAATAGATACATGGTTTGAGGGGCAAAGTTTTAGGGCCAGACTTAGGGTTTGGCAGTCACGGTAATCCATCACAAATGGATGGAGTACCCTGTCCATTAAACGATTGGTCCTTCTACCTCATTTAGAGTTGAGCAGTCCATCAGCTTTCTGTTGGCACAGCCTCCTCATGCTCCATAGACTGAATGCTTCTTCCGACAGCCCTACATAGTATTGGCCATTAACGGAAGACCATTACACTGTCTCCCACTTTAAAGAGTGGAAAGTGTGATGGGAACAGGAAACAAACATTTGCATTGCAATAGGTCTCGCATTTACAAGAGTTGGAACTTTTACATTGTAAATGACAATAGCTCAAATTCTCACAAAAGCAAGACCTATTGCATTGCAAATATTTTTTGTTTCCAAGCGCCTATTGTCACGCTTGAACGTTAATAGAGGCCACACCCCCTTCTTTAGACGAGCCACATCTAAAGAAAGGGGCGCAGTTGTTAGACACTGTGTGGACTTGCTATCAGATGCTGCTGGCACTAAAGACTGCACATTGCCAGAATTAACTGTTATGCCGCCAGGAAAAACCACCATTGGAATTACTTGCTTGTTGTGCTGAGCTGGGTCCTGCTGGCCTACCAGAAGGACTGCCACTTTGCCTCAAGGACCATGATGTGCTGACCTGCTGCTTGTTCCATGCTTTTGGGCTCACCAGTTATTTTCTAGGGACTGGGTGGCATGCCTCCTCCCTGTTTTTGCTATAATTTCCACTTCCAGGGTGGGGAGAGCTGAGCTGGAGTGCTCCTTCATTTTATTGCCAGCGCATGGAGAGCACTTTATACTTTCCCTGCAACTAGCACATGGTGAGCGCTTCATTCTTCACATCTTCTTCTCCAGCAGCGCATGTTAAGCGCTGTTTATGTTTAAAGGGAGTGAAAGATACGCTTGTTTCCAGCGCTGATTGTATAACTGCAGGAAGTCCTGGGGGGTCATGGCCCAACCGACAGTGCTGGTCGAACATTTCGCCTGGGACCAGGACAGCACGTGCGACCTCCCAGGCTGGGGAAGAGCAGGCAGTTGTAGTGAGCATTCTCCGCAGTGGCCGACCGGGCGCTTATGGATTAGCACATCCCACGCCACCTGCTCGTGTGGCTCTCACCCACACCCGGTGCAGCAGTACCCTGGATGGACGCCTTCCTCAATTGATTCAAGACCCCCCTGGTTTCAGTGAAAACCAAGATGGGCCATATGACCTCTTCAGAGCAGGGCGGGCCGGACTACCTCGGGAACTGCCCCATCCCAGAGGGAGCTGCATTCTCGCCGCATGGTAACCTGGATTAAAGGTACTGTGGGGCTGAGACAGAGGTGCCGTCCTTCAGTTTTCCTTCATGGACGGCCCGGCCTGATCCTTTGAACCAAACAAAGTTGTGCAACATTACAGCAGCTGCAAAGCGTGTTCGCGGACAGCTACCCTTAACTGTTGGCACGGGGAACCCAGCAAGGTCACAGTGTATGATTCCACTCATAGTTTGGGGGCAGTTTGTCTACTAAAGGCAGGGCCGGACTGGGAACCAAAACCAGCCCTGGCAAAGTGCTCGGCCGCCCCGCGGGGGGTTGGGGGTGCCGCCTAGCTCTTTGCAAGGCGCCGGTTTTCGGCCGATTTTGTTACAGGGCCGATTTTGCAGCTATGCTGCAAAAACGGCCCTGTAACAAAAACGCCCCCCAGGGGCCCAAAACCGGCCCCCACCAATGCCGCGCACTGGGGGATTGCCCGGTGCCCGCTACGGCCAGTCTGGCCCTGACTAAAGGCTTTCAGTTCTCCTCACTTGAACTCCGGAGGAAGCCTCAACGGAGCGGCGCTACTGCGGCCTATGCCTGGATCATAAAATAAACATGTTGTCAAGGAGACTCTCTGAAAACTACCACAATCCTGTTAGTAGAAGCGCAGAGGCACCAGGCCCTATGTTCTGTGATATATGGGGATTTCAGGTGGTGACCTCTAAAAAAATACTGCACTACCTGCAAAGTATTTATGGTTATTGTGCAGATATTTGGTGATTTATGTACTGCAGTGATGTTTGGTGATTTATGGTTTTTACCTCTTATCTAACCTGCTGTATAGTATTTATGCTCGTGATGATTCTTATGTGCTATTACTATAATCCAACTGCTGCATTTCATGCCCTTATGTTATGATATATGTCGTTTTTGCCTTGCCTTGTCAGAATAACGAGTATTATTTCTGAATGTACAGTGTATGCACAGTGATGGTGTTTTCACGACATGTGCAACCTAGGAGCCTTTCTCTTATTGCACCCATGGTAATGTTATGACAATTGCCTAGTTGACAAAGTAAATATTTTTTCATGTTGTTTTGGTCTATGTTTATATGCCATGCAGAAACATATTTTTAAATAATATTGTGGGGCGTCCATTTTGTAGTGTGTGTATTATATGTCATTGAAGTCAGTATGTTGCGCAAATGCTTTACACATTGCCTCTGGGAGGAGCCTGACTGCTTGTGCCAAGCTACCAAGGAGATGAGCAGGGGTTTGTCTTGGGTGTGTAACTCCCTTACCCTGACTAGAGAGGTGGGTTCTGCCTGGCTTAAGTGCATATCCAAGCCATCCAGAAACCCCATCTCTAACAGGATATCAGAGATCTGGCTTTTACAGGGGGTTTATCCCCAGATTTTTTGTGTTGTGGCCTTCTGTTTCTGACCTGTTTTTGTTGGTTTTATGACTCCTGGCACTTTACCACTGCTGATCAGTGTTAAAATGCATATGCTCTCCCTGTAAATTGTATGTATGGATTGTTTTTTCCATAATTGACTGATTTTATTTACTAGTCAGTCCCTAGTACAGTGCACTGTGTGTGCCCAGGGCCTGTAAACCAAATACTGCTAGTGGGCCTGACCCACTGATTGTGCCACCCAAATAAGCAGCCTGTAATTGTAACTCAGGCCTGCCATTGCAGAGCCTGTGTGCAGTCTGGTACTGCCCTGTCGACTTGGCAAGTGCACACACTTGCCAGTCCCTAACCTTCCCTTTTCTTACATGTAAGTCACCCCTAAGGTAGGCCCAAGGTACCCATGTTGGCAGGGTGCAGTGTATGTGAAAGGTTGGACATGCCCTGGTGTGTGTGGCATGTCCCGATAGTGAAATACTTTCAATTTCATTTTTCGTTAAATTAAGGCTATCTGTTCCCATTGGATAGAATGGGGAGTTTGCTTATAACATCTTATAAGCATAACAGCCCCTGGGAACCAGATAGGAAAATAAAGGTTGGTATGCCTGAACTCAGAATGTTAAAATGCATCATTTAGTTCTGTTTGCTGTGTCCCCTGCTTGAGGAAGATCTCCAAGGGGTTGAATTGAGCTTGCCTCCTGTTATGAAGACTCAGGGACACAAAGACTTCACCACCAGCTCTCCTGAACTTCCTTGCTGGGAGTTCTGACCCGCTCAGAGGTGCTTGCTGGTGTTTTGGACCTCTGGAGGCTGTTTGACGCTGGTAGCTGGGAAAAGTAAAGAAACTTCGAGAAGCAAGACGCATCGCACCTGTTTCCGATGCATTGCCGAAGAAATCATTGCTGCGCCAGCCTGCGGCTCAAGAAATTGCCGCTCACCACATCAAGTGCATCGGTCTCCGAAGTTAAGATCACCGCACCGATTTTGACACAAGTCCTGCTGTGCGGCTGCAAGAGTTCACGTATCATTCCGGATCATCGCACCGCATCGAGGCACTACGTTTGGCGCATTGTTGGGGGACGCAGTAAGAAACCAACGCATCACCTCCTCTCCAGTAAGGAACTCACACTTCACCTCCCCTGCGCAGCAGTAGGGAACTGACTCATCACCTCCCCCGGAGCAAGGAACCAACACATCACCTTCCCTGAGTGTAAGGAACCTACGCATCACCTTCCCTGCATACCGTTTTGTTTGTTGCGTGACGCATCCAAGGTACTTTGTGAGAAAAGTGTTGCATCTGCAGTTTGCTTTGAACTGAACTATTTCTACCATCTGAAAGTCATATTTTGTTTACTGTATTGTGAATTTTTGTCATCTGGTCTTGTTTGGTTTAGATAAAGATTACTTATCTTTCTAAATGGTGTGGGGTCCATTTGTATTGTTTTCACTGTATTACTGTATGTGTTCACAAATGCTTTACACACTGCCTCTGAGATAAGCCTGTCTGCTCGTGCTAAGCTACCAAGGGGGTGAGCTGGGGTTATTTTAGGAGTGTTTCCCATCACCCTGACTAGAAGCAAGGTTCTCTATTTGGACAAAGGTACCTTACTCTCCCAACTAGAGACTCCCATCTCTAACAGTGACGTTGTGTTGGCGATAGGGGCTTCACCTTATTTAAAAGGCAGGGAACACCTGGTCTTAAACAGGCGAAATGAGGATAAATGCTTTATTTCTCCTCGTTTTAGCTGTTTCCATTGTGCTGCCTTGTGCAGCACACAGAGAAACAGGAAATTGCCAATGTTTGTTTATGTGCAGAAAGGCGACCCTTCTTGCGAATATATCTCTCTACATCGAATTCGCTACAACGCATTTCAATACAACGACCATGTTGTTACAGCGAAAACCATTACATCGCAAGTCGTTACAACAACTTGCTGTAGGGGGCGCGCTGGATTTAGGAATAGTATAATTTACCATTCCTACTCCAGTTTGTGCAACAGCAGGGAAGGTGTTGGATTGTAAATCCAACACCTTCTGCCCCCTACAGCAAGTCGTTGTAACAACTTGCGATGTAATGGTTTGCGTTGTAACAATGCGGTCATTGTAACAACCGTGTTGTAATAGAATGCGTTGTAATGCATTTGTTGGAAATGATGTCTCCGCTTCTCGCACAAAATCAATCCCCAAAAAATGACGCTTTGCAAATTCGATATGTGCTGAATTAAGCAGCACACATGGAAGTTTCAGAACACCATGAATGCTTGTTTATGTGCAGGAAGGGAAACCTTCCTGCACATAAACAATCATAAACAATCATTTCTCCCAATGCAGACACCCATGCACTATAGTGCAATGGTGCCTGCGTTGGTGCTAGGCAGCTGAACTCAGTGCCAGAGCTAGGGGAAACGCAGGGGTGCGTGGCATTCTTGTGAATACTGCACATCCCTGCATTTTTAGAATGTAGAAGCGTGGCATTACCAATGTTTGCTTAATGCCACGCTTCTCCATTTTGTTGTAAATATGCCCCTGAAAGCTTTTTATTGAACATCAGGTCAAACATCAAAAAGGGATAATGACTGGCTCACCACACGACGGTGAGAAACTGGAGAAGTGGGTCTGCATAAACCTCATCAATTTTAAACAGGGTGTGTAAAATCCTGCAAAAAGCAGTGTCTATTTAGGAAATAAGAAGCAAAACCTATTTTTGTATGTGAATTCCTTTGCAAAACGTCTTGTACGAATTTTCACCTGCAAGCGTGGCAAACTGATAGCTATCAGACCCAGTTAATTCAAAGGTGGAGAAAGAACTATCAACCAATTCCCAGGCTGAGTGGCACCTAAGGGAAAACGCTCTGGAGCTGAAGGGCATGCTCCACCCTTACTGTAACTGTAGGCAGTGAGAGTCTGCATTCTGAGAACCTCACTCAGAAATAATGAAAAAAGTAGTGAATATAGCAATAGAACCTTAAAGCAAACTCGCTTTCAGTCTAATCTCGTCTGCACAGTCACAAACTCAAAGCATTTGTTGGTTAGAAAGTTTTGAAGGAAAATCTTGGCTGCCCTGACCAAGCTGTGAAACCACCCAACTATCTACTTGCTGCATGATGGGCGGTTCTCAAAAAGACCGAACAGAGCTCAGTACTGGGTTTCAACATATTTCTTTTCCTCAAAGTGCCCACCTTTGCAGGTACTTCAATGCTTGTTATTGAATCAGCCGACTTACCTGGAACCAAAGGCATCATACTCAATACCGCAGGATGGGATAGCAAGGTGGGGCATCTGAACAGCTCTTACCTCACAATTACCCTCCCTTTCTACTCATTTATTACATTCATGATGAGTTAGTGTTTTCTCAGCTATTCCTAGAGTTTATCCGAAATGCACGCTTGGTCCTACCAATGCATTGGAAATATTTGGAGAGTGGCAAAGAGAATGAAAAGTTCAGGGAGCATCAGTGAGCTGATATCAGGAATGACTTCAAGCTCCAAGTGCATATCCAGCAAAAGGGACAGTAAGAGCGACATGAATGAATGATTATTAGTCGTATAAAGCACAAACTTTGCCCAAAGGCGTCAAGGCGCTGCGGATAGAGCCGGTGGTCGCAGGAAACACACAGGGGAACTTAGCGATTAAATAGTGAAGAGACAAGTTTTCAGAGCAGTCTGTGTGGTATTTGGTTTCCACCTTAACGCCAGCCATCTTACATAGGCATTGCTGGGACAGTCTGCCACATTGTGATAGGAGGATTCAGGGAAAAAGCATTAACTGTAATTAAATCAAATGAAACACAGAGTCCTTTTCATGGATAATAATTCTTAAAAAGTGTAGGTGGGATTCTTTGTGAGAGGAGCCATACCGCTGCCTAAGGGATTTGATAGCGTTGGTAACGCAAAGACATGTTATAATGCAAACCAATCGCCTAGATGGCTTCCTTATTGAATTGTCAATATGTTAATGTCTCTGCCCTTGCCAGTTGGGGATAGGAGAACCACTGAAGGCTCGAGCCGGGTGCCCAAATCTGTCTCAACTTTAGGTCTTCTTGAAACGTCAAGTCAAAAAAGAGACCTTGAACTTCATGGGATGTCTCCCTCCCATCATTCCCTCAATAACCTTTTTCTAGAAAATATTCTTGTTTCTACTTCACTTGATATATTATATTTAGCACAGCCTATTGATGAAGTTCCTCAAAGAAATCAAGACAAAAATTAACATTTGATTTAAAATGGGAGAGAGATAGAGACGTCCATCTAGAAACTTGGGACCGACCTCTTATTCGCTGCTTGACCAAATTGTGTGACCTTGGGCAATTGCTTTACTTCATTTAGCCTCTTTTACTTTTATCATCACATTTGAGACAGCCTTGAAATATATCAGATTAAGGTGCGCTGTAACAATATCTTCCTTGTATATGTAATAATAGACTTTAAATGTTGCTGTATAGGATACAGATGAGAGCCAGCTTACCTTATGGTTCACTAATGGCATCACAATCAGGGTGGGGGAGGGGGCATTAGTGCCTCTAGGTTCATGCTTAGAAATGATCACTTTTAATAAATGCCACGGGATGCAGTGATATAATCTAATGCTTCAAGTAAAACGCTTCCCTGTTTTGAACTTTGATGAGGCTTTAGCTTATTTTTACATGCCACTCGCTGCACAATTTACACGGTAGAGATGGGCGCTTAGAGGCAAACTAGATCCATGGGTTGGCTCTGCCTCTTCCTGATAATTTGCTGTCTCGCTCATCTTTTTTGCGTATGGTCTGCTGACCTGCCATTACGCTAACCTATAATTCTTGATCTATCCTCTTGCCAGTAAAACAGTTCCTATGTGTCTTTCTAAGTAGACTGCCTCTTTATTTATGCTCGGGATTAAACTGGAGTGCACATCTTCTCTCCTGCTCCCTCTTTATCCTCAGTCTTTATCTTCTGCAGTCTCCTCTAAAAGCTAACACATCCCTCTAGAGACTTTACCTCGCCAATGAATATGTTCTTTCATTTCTAACTTCACATTCACCCAAAATTAGGACATATATTTCCCCGGAAGTGGTTTACACCAATTCTCTAACCAGCAATTTCCCATCCAATCATGTTACAGCTAAAGGATATTGTTGATTGCCTTGCGTAGTCGCTTATGATACACCGGGGATTCCGCAATCTTTCATTTTGACTAGCCCGTGGGCGGGATTTCCAGTGTTCTTCAGCACTCAAGCTCTAATTGTGGTCTTACTTTGAGATCGCTTCAATATGCCTTCCTCTCTCCTCAGTCGCTTTCGCAAATGGCTAGAGATGGATCCGCGTGCTACGCTACTAGATATTACAGATTCCACCATTAGCCATTTTTCTTGCTAATTAAGTAGAGCGCCCACAGTAGTGGGCGGTTACTATGTAGCCAATGCCGTCAGCGCCCATGATACGCCTAGCTTCTCCTATGCACTACAGGGACCTCGGTGCTCTGGGCGGGTTTTTGCACTAATTCTTGTCTAATGCGTTGGTTAGTCTGAATTTTTTAGCGCGTTGGTGATGCGATGAATGCCCAAGAAGACCTTCCCCAAGACAGAAAGAGATTTGTATTACTTGAAAGGCTTTTTAATTTCTCCAGGCACACTGTAAGCCAAACAGTGCCGTTTCTTTGGAAACCAAAAGCATTTAGGAATGGTTTTGTTCAACAGCTTAGATCCCCTTTTCCTTCTGCTCCGTCTCCCTTTATTAGTGTAATATTCACATTAGGACTTTGTCGAAGAATCATTTGCACATGGATGATCGATCCCAGCAAGGGTGTATATACCGAAAAGAGAAACATATGAGCGTAGTATGTCCTGGCTGGTGAGGAGCCCAGACGCCCCCACGCTCACCCCAGCCTGTCAGCTCACATTTGCATGGTCTCTGGCTTTACTTTTCTCTCTTGTTGGTGTTTCTCTGCTCTCTATAGCTACAGTGGAGGTATTGAGGTACTGAGAGCTAGATTTACAGAGGGATACAGAGAGGAAAAGAGGGATTGACAGATGGAGAGATAAATGATATATCTGGCAGAAGAGGAGGGACGGCGGATACGTGGATGGAAGCTGGGAGGGACGGTGTGTATGGATTCACATGTAGATAGACATGTGTGAGGTGGAGAAGAGAGAGCTAGCCAGCCAGCAGCCGCGGTCTGTGCAGGTAACAGCGGTGGGACTGGGTAAGGGGGGATGTCGAGGGACGATGCCGAGGTAAAATGAATTATTTATTTAATTTTCCCTCAGCATCCTCCCTCGAAATCCCCACTTACCCGGCCCCACCGCCCTACCGCTGTTAACAGCATTGACCGCGGCTGCCAGCAGACACATGTAGAGATAGATAGATAGATAGACAGACAGACAGACAGACACAGACAGACACAGACAGACAGACAGACGGACAGACATTTTATACTCAATTCTTCATGACCAAAACCCTTCTCTAGGGAGGCTTGTCCATACAGTTAATTTTCGTTCTGTTTACACCCAATTCCTACTGCTTCAACAATTCTTATCTCCAGCCTCGTTTTCTAGACTCTGTCTGTACGCTTAAACTTCCATTTGAGAGAATGCCATTCCTAAAAGTAATCAGCTGTCAACAATAAAACCCCCTTTCCCTACTTTTTGCTAATATACTTACGCCTGTATCCTTCAGTTCCTCATAGGGCTTATGGTTCAAAGTATGAACTATTTTGATAGCTTAAGTCTATATTTAAGCCACTGGAGATGTGCCCTGAGGGGTAAATAGTGCTCCTTTCCCAAGACATCTACATATGTATTCACTATGTGTGTTTCAAGGACATGCGGCCAAGTTGTCAGTAAGCAGAGGACTCGAGCGCTAACTAGATCTTCTTCAGGAATAGGGCATTCAAACTTTGGGCCTCATTTACAACAATTTGATGCAGGGTGGCACTGCATGTCACTTTGCTGTGCTGCCCTGCGTCAAAAGAAAATGACAAGAGTGCACCGTATCTGTGAGATAAGGCACATTCCTATCCACTTCCACTGCGCTTGTACAGAAATGGCTGCCTAGCGCCAACGCAGGCGCTCTTGCACCATCGTGCAAGGGAGTCCGCATTGTAGGAATCATTGTTTTTGTGCAGGAAGGGACAGCTTCCTGCAACAAAAGCAATCAACAGATGCCTTTTCCTCTTTCTATGTGTGCATCAGCACACATGGAAGGAGAACAAACGAGGAGAAAGAAAGGTATTTCTCCTCGTTGCGCAACCCATGGGGAGATGCACGGTTTTTACACATTTCAAGGTTTACGCTGTGTTCTAAAGATGACAATATGTCAAATACCATGGGCGTTAAGTGGGAAAACACCACAACGCCCATGGCATGCCTCCCCAACGCAGTGTGAGGCAATGCAGTGACTTCTCCTACGTTGCCTTTCACCATATCTGCGAGGCAATGAAAAGCCACGGTGGCTTTTTGTGGCCTTATAGATATGGCACTGCACTCTGCGCTGCCGTAACGTAAAAAAAGTGATGTTTCGGTGGCGCACGAGCCTTGAAAATAGGCTCCTTTGTTTGTAGTTGTCTAGCACCTCCGGATCCTGCAGGAGGTGGGTGAATATGGCTTCTTTGAGGCGTTCTAACACTAAGTCCTTAGAAAGAGATTAATTGACCAGTTTTGTGATATAAGTGGAGAGAGTGGAAAGGCACATATTGATACAGTTAGCGGGCCACAGTATATGAGTTTAGAAGCCTTAGTCCTGATGGAAATCTGGTGACTACCCATTCATGTAGTTAACAATCTTCACACATTGTGAGGTTTGATAGGTTTGTTAAACAAACAAAAAATTCTATCAGAAAATTGTTTCTAAATAAATTGTCTCACAACAACGTTTCTCGCAAGAATAACGTTGTATTTATTACATGTGAATTTAAGGTAAAGTTCTCTCCGAAATTTGTGGTTTTGTGTTTTTTACTCTGCATACCTTGTATAGTTCATGAAAACTTCATACTTGAAAAAGAAAAAAAAAACTTCACAAAGTTGAGGGGGACACCCCTATAGTACATTGTGCATTACAGAGGCAGTATTTGCAGCTATGACCATGCTTCAGGGTGGTTGGCATCAGTTTCACCTATTCGGTTAATTTAGGGTTCAAGTGAGGTGTGTAGGTTCTTGCACATAGGTTGTGATGCATTCATTCAGAGCGTGTGTTTTGAAATTATTATTTCATGGTTTCATGGTTGGTTGAGGCATGGAAGTCGCTACAGGTTTTTCTCAAGTGGCTGCAAGCATCATTAGCGCACTCAGGATGGGAGACATATTTTTCTGTGCCCCTCATATTGTCATATTCTTCTGCTTCTCTGAAATTCGACCAGATTTGCACTTCAACATTTGCTGAATTCTTTGATTCCTGGTTTCATGTTCATACTTTTCACAGGTGCCATTGACAACCCTGGCTGAGATGCTGTGGTAACATGTGTCAAAGATGTCTGCGGGGTTTGTCACTTCACTAGGCTGGCTCTTGGGCCGCCATAAAAGACCTTTATTGAAGTCTGACCTATTCAGTTTCCCTCGAGTACAAAACACACATGAGAAAACCTTAGTATCAAGCAAAAAACATTGGCAAAGACAATAGGTCTCCATTTTAGATCCGTTGGCAATGGTTTTTGGTGATGTTGTACATCATTCCCAATGCTGTACAGAATGACTGCATAAGAGAGTGTTACCCATTACCCACCCCTGGTGACTGCATGTTTATCAGATAACTTACAGAGTCATCATATTTTACAGGGTTTTGAGGGCTTATGTAAAGTAATTTCAGATAACTTAACTGCACATATTACTCGGAGAGAAAAGCCCCTACACAGATGTTTAACTTAGAATGTTCTTCAGCCCATAGGGAAAAAAAAGCCGCCCGCTCCGCTGAGGCAGTAAAAACAGCAAGGAACAATATAAACATGTAGTTGAGGCAAGGAAAACAGAGAAACGCGTTCTAGCATGAGAAGTTCTTCAAAAAGCTGCTACATTGAGAGACAACAAGCTTTTTTGGGATATAATCAATCGCCCCCTCTTTACTGACAATGAGGTGCCAAAAATAGAGGTTGTTAACGCATATGATGCATGCGTCGCCCACTTTTCACACATCTTCCAACCGGAAGTGATCTAATCAGGTACTATCCCACCTATTTTATGTGTCTTAGATCCAAATTTGCCTAGCACTTATGTCCAGGATACTTCCCGACCCATCGAAAAAGGTGAGGTGGTAAAGGCGAATAAAAAAAGCACAGGGGGAAAGCACCAGGCCCGATGGGGTACCGGTGGACATTTTAAAATCCAATCCGGATTTGTGGGCACTACTTTTAACTAATGTTTTTAGAAGTGTAATTAATGAAAGAATCTCTGAGTCTTGGAAGACAGCCATAATTATCTCAATATATAACAAGCATTGGCATAGCCAATAGGTCTCGCCTTTGGGACCTTATAAGTGTTTAGCCATGCAACAGTTGCATAACTAAATACTTATACGATTGCGATCAAACATCAAAGCGGCCGCGAAAGTGAAAGTAATCGCGGTAAAGCGCGGCGCGCGCGCCCGCGCACATGCACTGTAGCTCTAGGCTGGCCTGGTAGCACTTTTTGGAGCCCTCTCAATAAATCTCGCCAGACCAGCGCATGCGCTGGGTCAGGCGAGACCTAAAAAGGGGATTGACAATCCCCATCTTGTTACAGACCTACATCATTATTGTACTCTAGCATGAAGATTCTTGAAATGGTACTCCTAGCACATCTGGAGCTACTGAACATAATAATTTGTCTAATGTCCAATTTGGTTTCGGGCCAGGGGTGGGCATAATCGACCAGTGCTTACATTTTTGTTTGATATCAGGGAAGTACATTTGGCCTTCGTTGATTTAAACAGTGCTTTTGACCTTGTTAATCGATCCAAACTTTGGGGACTGATGGAATCAGTGGGGGTTGAACCCAATCACCTACCATTGATTAAGCGACTACATCATGACCTGACGGTGAAGGTCCGGTATGGCCTACATGGTGAAACAAGCTCGGAAATAAAATCCTTACAGGGGGTGAGACTGGGTTGTATTTTCACCCCCTTTCTCTTCCTGCTATATGTTAATGGAATTTCTAGACACCTGGCTAAGGAAGGTAAGGAAATTCCACAAATAGACAGACAATTAATCCCCATTTTACTTTATGTGGATGATGCTGTATTAATGGCCTGCCCAGGAAATGGGCTGTAAACTCTACTGGATGCCTTCCCGACATATAAGGGAAACCTAGATCTTAGAATAAATCACTCCAAGTCTTTCTATCATGACCTGGCACCCACGTAGTACTAAATCAAAAATGTTTGTGATGGTGAATTCTATTTTAGAGAAAGTAAATGATTTAAAATATTTAGATATCCTCCTTAGTTCCTCTTTTTACTGGAAAACACGTTTAACCACCTGAGCACAACTTCTTAAAGGGAATATTGAGGGCTAATTTTAGATTTTCTCACAGGTTAGGACACAAGCCAATTAAGGAATTAATCCACCTTTATAAAGCTAAATGTGTTGCAGCTGGGGTATATGGAGCGGGTTTATGGGGGTATGTACACACGACCCCTCTGCAACGGGTGGAAGATTGTTTTTTGCAGGAGTCTACTGATGGTGTCCCCAGGGACTGCCACATTGATATGTCATGAAGAATTAGGCCTTACATATCTTGAAAACACACTAGGCATGGGTCCTTTATTATTGTGCATTAAGGAAATCCAGAGGCAGAGGTATTTCTGATTGTCTTTCATTGGATGGGGTGGCGCGAATTCCCTGGTTCACATATTTGAAGGAGACTTTCGAACTAATCGCTATGAAAGATCTGTTGACAAATCCTACCCGGATGACTCACAAACCAAAGAGGAAGTTAGAATGTGTTTTCTGAGCTATCACTCAAATTTAAGGCTGCTGAAAGCTAAATCTATGGTAGAAATTGATAGGGAAAGTTACGATTTCTATATCTGTTAATGTAGAACCATCCCTACTCTGGGTAACAAACCACGTTCAGGGCTGCTCTCTATCTTTCTATAGGTTCTCCATTTTACATTTTAAGGTGGCTTTTCCTGTCCAATGTGTCTAGTTACACGATGTACCCCCCTGTCGGTGCGACCACACTAGTAAACAAAGCACTTGTCACTATACTCAGTTTCTCTGTTCTGCTCACTATACCCTGATCCTGGCATTGAGTTTTTAAGGCCGGTCTTACGAAAATCTAATCTTGGAATTCACATGGATGGCCTGACATGTTTACAAAACCTCTCCACGACAGAAGTATGTTTTGTCGATCTTAATTTTATAAGGCAAGCGAGAGCTGCATTTGCACTTTGCTTTTCATAGTACTGTTATATCTTTCCAGCTGCTATTTCTTAATATTCAAGGAAGATGAAATAATGGTTTATGATGTCTCGTTATTGTAATAAGTAGGATGATTCGGGTTCGAGCATCTATTAAATATAGTGTATGCATTTTTGTGGGAAATAACGGTCTTACCAGGTGAATTCTTTTAAGAATAAGCATTTGTATTGTACAATTTCATTATTGACTTTTATGGCTTATGCCAAATAAACTTTTACTTGACTAAATGAGAGGGAAAAAAGCCTATGATTTGGCCAGCTGTTTCATTTTGTAGGGGCGTGCACCACGCTCGTGCGCGTCTACAGAAGATGCAGACACTGTTTTTGCTTTGCATTTTTTATCCGAGTTAGATTGGCAAATAAGGAGAAAACAAGTAGCACAAAAACAGTTTTTAAAGCATGTGGGGTGCAAAACGGAGGGGCGGGATGGGGAGCTACATGGAGCGCACGGGTGGGTAGATGCAGAACTGAGGGCCTAGTGGCGGAACACATACAGAGAGTGTGGGTGTGGGGTGGGGAGGCATCACAGATGGAGCTGGAAGCAACACACAGGGTGGGGGGGAAACTACACAACCATTGAGAGAGAGAGCAATGCAAACCCCTGTGAGGAAGAAGGGGAGCCAATGGATGAGAGAGAGCCATGTGGAGATGGAAGAATCACACAGGCGAGAAAGGAACCGGGAGAGAAGCACACGAAGGAGAGCACATCATGGAAGGGGCAGGGAGAAGTATACAGGCAAAGAGATCATCTCAAAGCACAGAGGTGGAAGAGAAGTCTGCGAGAGAGACAGGTAGAAAACACATGCACTCTCATGGAGTCCTTAAACAAAAAAAAGTAATGCTTGAAAAGTAAGCAGTGGGAGGACATAAGTAATGTTACCATACGATTGACAAGCACAAGGAGCCTCAATTATGAGGTTTCGGAGCAGGGCAGCACCGCAAGGAATCTTGCAGCGCTGCCCTACATCGAAACAAAAGGGCAGGAATGCACCGTATCTATGTGACACAGTGCATTCCTGTCCTTTTCCCTAGCGCCAGCGCATGTAGGTCTGCCTTGCGCCAACGCAGGCACCCTTGCACCATGGTGCCTGTGTTGCGGGGCTGATTGATTTTGTGAATGAAGGGGTACCTTTCTGCACAAAATCAATCAATTCAGGCGATATCCTCTTTCTATGTGTGCTGCAGAATGCAGCACACAGAGAAAAATGAAAAAACGAGGAGAAATGAATACATTTCTCCTCATTGCACCTCCCTAGCGCCACCCCTGAGGTGGCGTTAGATTCTGACACATTCCCAAGTTTAAGATTTCTCATACATCTGGGAATGCTTCAGATTCCATGGGTGTTGTGTGGGCACACCCACAGCACCAGCCATGGAACACCACTTTCACACAGTGTTCTGCGTGAAAGTGGCACATATTTACAAGCCCATGGATAGCCATGTAAAGTGGCTTTACGTGGCCTTGTAAATATGCAGGGGGGAACTTATGCTACTGAAACGTCAAAAAAGTGACATTCCGGTGCCATAAGGGGCTTCATAAATGAGGCTCAAGAAGAGAAAGGAAAGTCCACCCAAGCTTACGCATAAAAGGCCAGTAGATGAGAGTGACAATAAAGCCAATAAATGGTACACAGTGGGTGGGCTCTAAGCCCCCTGTAAGCTGATAATAGGTCTTTTCGTAAACAGACAGCTGGTACTGCTTGGTAGATGAGACTTAAAAAAAAACGTTCTTTTGCACAAGCACTGCCGATGACATCATCGTCATGCATTTATATGTAAATATGGTGCTGCACAATTTTAGACACTTTCTGCAGTGAAGCACTGCAGATTTTCATGCAGCGTTGCACTTCACACATTTTAGAAAATCTGAGGCAATACTTGTTGAATCAGTGGGGACCCTTTCTTCTCACTGATTTCGCATAGTTGATGGTGCTAGAAAACTGGACAAGTGTGCCACCAATGATAAGGAAAGCAATAGAATCAATGTTGCATACCTAAACTAGGATGATGCTGGCATATGCTGTTTTTGGAGAACTAGAGAACTAAGAGCTGAATGCCCCTTCTGGAGGAGCCTTGGTATCATAAGAAAGAACAGAGAGTTTGTCACTCAGATGTCTCAGACATATGTTGATCCAACTGCAGAGAGGGTGTTAATGATCATGCACATTTGTTTCACAGAGCAGTTTTGAATAGCATAACCAAGAACAGTAATATTTATTGCATGTTAATGAGAGTGAGCAGAATGTAGAGACTGGGCGAACGAAGCAGTAATATATATCCGTGGTATGCACATAGCACAAGATTTGTGAACTTTGCAAAGTTTTGTGTTACGCAATTTTGTGTAATATTCACCAGCGGGCAAGAGTCGGACTTGTCTATTGGGCAATCTGGCAGTGCTCCAAGGGCTGGTCTGACAAGTCTATATGGGCTGGTTTTGTGCCCCTTTACTGTTGATTTCTCTGATATTACATGCAGTCTACCAAACCTTGCAAAACTCCTAAACAGCTTGTCTTTACATGTTTAAAACTGCCCTGGTTTGCAAATCTGGACCACTTTTAATTTGATGTCCACGGGTATTTTCTGTTCCAGTCCGCATCCTGCCTGTGAATGACTAATATGAGCAGACAATGTCTTGGAGGAATGGTAAAATCACTGGCAATAGGTATTTCTTCCTGTGCGTATTTAGTGTGACTTTCTGAACACTTTTTGTCATGTTGTACTCCTCACACTACTGCTTTTTATTTATGTCACTCACTGACCTTGAGCCCTGCTGAGCAAAGTCAGGCACCAGATGGTTGGAGTCAAAGTTCCTGTCCCTTACTAGATGCTGGAGGCAACTCACATATTCTTGGGGCTGACACCTTTCCCTATCACTCTGTCAGCCTCTCCTCCCTGCACCCTCCACACAAATCAATAGAAAGAAAGAAACATGAGTCTAGTCAGATAATAAATGCTCATTGATCTGACAATCCTCCATTTTAAAACATTGCCCTTCATTTTAAGACTCTCATTCTGCTTTATGAGAGCAGTGATGCAAGCTAACAAAAGAGAGAGGAGACATCCCCTACTTTCTTGGATTCTAGGAAGCTGTAAGTCTACCAAACGTTTTAACAACCTTTGCCTTTACCCCATGTTTCTGATGGACAGCCGCCATACAGACGCGTTCAGGTGTTTAGGATGCCGGCTCTCTGAAATGACTGTCACATTTAACAATGAACTCCTTCCCTCCAAGACTGAATTGTCTTAATTTTACTAGACACTGAGAAACTGCGCTTAATTAGCAACACAAAGTATTTTGCCCTTTTTGGCAAAGTACACTGGCGCGCCTGACAGCAGATGGGACCAAGTCATGAAGACATTTGCTGGCGAATGAGTCTCCGGCACATCAACAAATAACGAGCTGAACTCCTTCCCGGGGACCAGTTTATATTCCATGAAACAAACACGAGCCGAAACCTGACCATCTAAGGGCTCCCCGCACGATAGCAAAGTTACGGGGGCAATAAGTTTCAGCTCGCCAGGCTGCAGAGGCGCCTTGAATTTTCTACTGAAAGAGCTATTTAGTGTCATCCGCTACCCTCTCCATCAGCAACAAGTGCCCGGCCTGCCGCTGCCATCTCCTACCCTGACAGTAAGTGGGCAAGAACGCTCCAGGCCTGGCCAAGATTTTTAAGCTTCTCTAACAACTCTTCAATCCTTCGACAAGACAAGGAAATTGCTGTTCTCCGGTTGAGCAAAAACAGCGGCACCATGTCTCCTGGTTATCGAAAGCCTTCTTCTGGATCTGCCTTACATACCTTACTCCCAATGCCTTGGTCAGAACTCTTGGTTGAAAAGCTCATTATTGGGAAGTCTCTTATGACCCACAGCATGATCCTAATTTTAAGGTAATGTTCTACCATTAAATTGTGATTACACTCTCCTGTTTCAGCTTTTTAACCGTACACCTGTCAAGGGTGGCCCCTCTGCTATGGCAGAAGAACATCGCCCCACTGCTGCTACCCGAAGTGAAAGATAAAATGATAACAAAATCATTTTATAATTTTATTTTTCACTGAGCCAGCCGAGTCACAGGGCATGGCACGGCCTGGCCATCATGGGCTTCAGGGTGGAGGAGTGATGGCCATTGCTAAGTGCACGTTAGTTTGGCCAGCCATCTTAGGACGGCCAAACAGACGTGCACTTAGTATTTCTCCAGCCCAAGCTGTATTGCACAGCGTGGTGGAGAACAGACACAGGCTTCCAGGCCCTGTCTGAGTGCCAAGCAGGCTTCTCAGACCAATCCCAGTGCTTCTATCATACTGGATAATAGTTTTCCCAGCATGAGAGCAGCATCGGGATTGGCCTCTGGGAGCCTGTGCAGTGTCCACCAGTCGACGATCAGGAGAGGAGCAAGGCAGGTAAGTGATATTTTATGTTTTTTAATGTTTCCTTTTGTGTTTTTTATTTTTCTATTCCCCGTGCTGCTGCCCTACCAAGTTGCATTAGGAGCAGCCGCCACTGACACCTTTATAGGAGTATCTGTCACTTGCAATGATTATAAAGGTATGAGAACATGGCAATATATATGAGGAGCACTCATTGGTATCATTTTTTTGTCATGGATCCTGTTGATTTCAAAGTATTTTTTTACATTTATCATTGATAGCCTAAAAAGCAGCAAGAGTTAGTACTAGCTTTTTCCTTAGTTAATCTGCCTGCAATCTCTAATTCTATTTGCTTTATCCTACCAACTCTGTGTCTTAATGTTGGAGTGATGGCACATGACCACAGTCAATGGAGTAGACAGAAGTCCACGCAACACGATGGCGTGAAAGACAGTTGTTAAAGTGCCTACACTGCGATACTGAAAAACAATGATCAGAATAGAAGAAAAAAATCCACTTACATTACATTATTTTTTTTAATGCAGTAGCTTGTCCCACACTCCTTCCATATCTAAGTGCTGCAAATAATAGACGTTGCCAGTACTTGATTTTATGGTACTCAGTTTACTGATCTAAAGAACGATGGAAGCTTGAGTCTGCCTTGCTGAGATTCAAACTCATGACCCGCAGGGTACAATTGTCAGCAGTGAGGTGGCTTGGTTTGGTGTACATGTTCCTCAGTAAGCAGTACATTTGCCTTTAAAGGGTTGCATGGGCTCTGCTCATGTCACCATCCAGATTGTGGTGCCTACGGTTACTTTCCTTCACTGGTGCTCATTTTGCGGTCTGTGCTCAATCTATGCTTATAAACAAGGGGGCAAGCTAAGCTTTTGTCGTCAAACAGTAATGGCTGCCATTGATGGCCACGAGTCACTCTACAGGGCAAGAAGCACATCAACACTTCTCATATGCAGCTACACTAACCTTTCTCCGAGCCCCCACAGTACCAAAAGGCCCTACAGAAGGAAATGTCTCACTCTTTTGCAACCAGCCTGTATATCTCTTATGTAGTCCACGCCAAGGGCCCCGGCACTGGGCATTCTAGTTCTCCATTTTAACTCATTTGGTATGCCCTCCTGTTCTAACTGCAACAGCAGCAATGTGTGATGCAGGCTCCCTGTGTCAACAGATGGAAACAGACCAATGCAAAGTGCTACAAAGCAGTACCAATGGCAGATGGTTTCCATACAAGAAGCAACGAATATTTCATACAATACCACACCACGCCATGCAACACCACACCTAACAGCAGAAGTTCCAAATAACATATTTTGGGGTCAAGGAATGGCCCAAAATACAAAACACTAGTATCATGCATTGTTTTAAAGGAAAAGGAGGTACATGTCACTTTGTTACTTTATATATTAGTGTATTTTGTTATTCCAAGATGAATGCTCCGCGTACCACAACAAAGTAGCACGTGCCTCTCTTCTGTTTGGCATGTGTCAGAAAATAGCGAGGAGGGAGAAAGATCTGAACGGCCAAGTGTCACCATTCAGCTGTTAAAACTGGATAAAAGTGACAGGCGTCACACTGGAAAAAAGAACGATGGATGATTCTGTGATCTTGTACTGAGGGTCATTCAATCTCCCAAGGAGAGTGGGATTTCTCTTTTACCATAACTTAACAGAAAACTGTGATTTTAAAATAAAAACAAACGGTATAAAATAAAAACTCCTAGATAGCGTGGTTAATGTTTTCTTGTCTTTTTCAGATTATATTGTGATGTCATCTATTGAAATCAAGAAAGAAATCGGCCCCTCTTCGACCTGGTTGGTGAAAAAATGCACAGTCATAATTGAGGTAAAGTGGGTCTGTTAACCCCGGGGCTCACGTCTCATTGCATATGTTACACTATTGAAAGCTATGCTTTTAATCAAGTTATGCTGAATCAGCTTTTCCTTTGATTGTGGTTCATGGTGTGCTAATATGGCATTGTGATCTCCTAAAGCGGTCTAACCAGTGAAATCACTCAGCGAGCTCGCATGCTGTCTAGCGCCTTGGCTAGACTCTTTTTCCAGAGTTGAAGTTGCACACACGCCCTCAGAGCTGTAATTACCCTCTGCTTTCTTGGATTTGATTAGAAACTCTGCAGTTTAAAATTCTTACGCCGGGTGTGTAATTAGACACTCTTCTTTTGAGAGCTGTAATTGCAGACTATTGTAGCCAATCTGCAGGAACGTTTGTGTGCCCAATTTGCAACTCATTTCTTTCGTCTGGATTCGTGAATGTAATATTTCAGCTGGCCTTGAAAATGGCGCCCAGTAAAGCTCGAGCAGTGAGATGCTTTTCGAAGTGGACACGCGTGGAGCCTCGTCTTCCCTTTTGATGCCAATAGCCCTGCCATCAGCGCGTTAACCATACCTTGAGGAGTTATAATTAATTATTCATGGGAGTCTCTAATTTTTCTAAACCGTTTCAATTAATTGTAATACCTCCTTTACTTATTAAATTAACTATATTCTTTTTCCAAAATAATTTATTTTTTGTTCAATATTTCAAACCTACAAACCAGCGCATTTCTTGACATACCAATGACTTCCTCGTAGCACATTTTTTATATTTTCTGTTTCATAGTGAAAGGCAAGTATGATAATTTTCAGCTGTAGCACAACCCAACTAATTTCTTGGCTACAAGTCGATTCCAAGATGGATGCCACAGTGGCTAAAAGTCCATTCTTTGTGTGACTGGTAGAGTTTGTCTCTTTAATTACAAGTCTATGGTTTTCCAGATCAAGCGATCTGTGCCAGGTGGGAGGAGAAGGGGATATCACAGTGTGCAATCAACAAATTTGTTTGGATATATTTGTAAATATGAGATTTTACTGTGGGAAACATAGCATTGCAATCAACAGGTCCACAGTTAATTTTAACACACAGTTTCTATCAACTGTTACATTTAACCTTTCACACTGGACATGTGTGGTGATTTGGTGTTCATTATTGCTATTATTGCTGCACACCAAAACACCCACTTAAGCTCCAGGGAGCAATTTTGTAATTATCCGTTGTTAAAAAAAAAATGTGTTCATTACCAGCTATCCATCTATAAGAGTCTGTTTTAGGGCAAAGAGCTTAAAGAAAATCCTTCCTCCAGTGGTTACCCTTTCTTTCAATCAACAATTAGATTGTGTCTTTAGTCATCGTATCAACACTTACATTCTTTTGAACAAATTACAACATTTAACAAATTCACCTTTCTTCAGGGCAATGGTCATTATGGTTTCTGTTGTTGTCAAAGGCTTTCTCTGGGTTTTGGGTTGCGGCTCTATAAAGGGATACCTACCATTTAGGGTCCACTGATGCATGAGCTAAACCTTTTTCCATGTATAGAATGAAACATATTATATGCCTAGCTGTTCTTTATTCAGAAAAAAACAATATTTAATATGCATGTTCAACTGTAGGAAGCATATTATCAAATGTCTTAAATATACACGACTGATGATAGCCCAGAGGATGCCGCAGAACTGGATTTTAGGACAAGAACTAATGAATACTGTGAATTAAACCCCTTTCATGCGGATATCTTGATCATCTGGCATGGATGCCGGTTCCCGTCCCTTTGTTGAATACTTAAATACTGCCCATTAGGACGGAAGACAAAGAATATTCTTTGTTAGGATTTCTCTGACAGAGACAGTAAAAGAGGTACCTCCAGTTTGGAAGAAAGAGGGCCCCCATTACATTGTGGCAAATGATACAGGGAGGACTGCTACAATATATTTTCTTTTGAGTGGATTTGGAAGACCCTTTCTGCTGGCAGCTGGTTGAGTAAGAAGATGCAATAATAATATAATCAATCTCAAGACATCTAGAGATCATGGAACACATTTTGAATCTGAGATGCTGAAATTGTTTCGGAGACTCGTCAATCGCATATCAAGCTACGTCACACAGCAGCGGCTCCTGTATAAGGGCGCAGGGACTGCGCACCCACTCCTTTTATGCTTTATAACATAAGCTTATTTAGTTAAACAGTGAAATGAAGATCTGAAAAGTATGAATTGTTTGGCATTTTTGAAGGCCTTCTGCGTCTCTGTGAGCATGTACCTGATTTAGTACCGCTAAGGCTCACCCACGGCCAGCCCTTGTCTTTTCTCACAGCCCTGTGATATCAGTCTCATTTCTCCACCTTCCCCCTACAGCGCTGCTTAAGAACATCCACGGGCATTTTTTTTCAAAGCATGGGATGTTCAAGTCTGCATGCCATCCCACAGTAGTTACTCCACCCTTTACCATCTCCCTACAGGGTGAGGTGTGGCCTGCAAGCTTCACTGACCACACCCACCCTGTGATGTGAAAGGAAAGGGTGGACATAGGGAAGCATGTGAAAGACGTCACAGACAAACATATTTCGATCATGTGGTGATGTGACCTTTTCCGGCAGCATGGCCAGATAAGTAGCTGCCTCAAAGACAACCAAGCTAGGAGAAGAAAGTAAAAGAAGAAAAATCTGTTCCCGCTTGTCTCTTTTTCTTTCCCTTTCTAACTGCTGCTCTATCTCCACACCATCACCAATGGGGTCAGCATTGGACTCTTTACTGCCACAACTACACGTGGTGGTTTTATCTCCAGTGCAGGTTATATTTGCTTATTGCTGGGACAGTGGGACATCTAGATGGAATCTGCAGGGAGAATAAAACCAGCACTAGCAAAGTTATTGAATGTGAAGGGTTGACTGGGTGTGCATGTAAATGCAAGGACTGGTTATATAAATTGGGTGAATGATAGTGGGAAGCTTGATGCGCATGGCTGGATATGAGTGTGTAGGTTTTTAATGTAAGGTGGGTGAAAGTGAATGACTTGGTGAATGTGTATAGTATAGGGTAGTGATCTTGAGTAGTTAAGTAAGTGACTGAGTGGATGACTAGGCAGGATACGGTGGGTAGATAAAAGCTCATTAAAACACCATTAGTTGACTGAAATAAAACTTGCAGCTTACAATCATACATTTTAATAAATGAAAGGACACGAGTGAGTGGGTGGGGTAGGGTGAAGTAGATGAATGAGATGAAGGGTAGATGAGAATACATGATTGAGTGTGTGAATAGGTATAAGTGAGAGGGTGAATGGAAGAATGGGTTAGTGTGTGGATGGGTGCTTTCGGTTCAGTGGGGGAATGAGAGTGTATGGGTGGAGGGCTGAATGTGAGTTGATTAGAAAAGGTGGGATGCATCAACTGGTAATAATGGTGAAGGCCTGAAGGGAATTTAGTCCATCACAGTCCTCTTGCCTCTTAGCAGGGTATGAAGGCTCATTGGACTAATGAATCTATTAAGACTTCCGACAAGGCTGATGATCTGTATTTGACCCCATGGTTTGAACTTCAGCTCCCCACTCATCCTTTCATCCTCTTAAGGTCGATAAAAAGAAGACTATTGAGTTGGGTAAAAATTAATAGTGGTGTTTACCCTACCGCCTCACCACTTTTTGCCATCACCAGCCGCCACTGATGTAACATATGAGCGGCCCCTCTCAGTGTCTATAAGTCTTTCACAGGCTAAACTCTGCTCAAAAGCACTTTAATCCTCACAATTATAGACTTTAGTTGTTTCAACAGACACTTGGGGGCAGAGAAGGACTGGCAGTAGCGGGCACCGCGTGATTCCCCGGTGAGCCGCCAGGGTGAGGGCAAAATCATCTGCAGTGTTTTCCATGCCCCCATCCCCCTGGTGCTGCCGGTCTGAATCAATTGCCAGGGCCGGTTTGCGTTCCCAATCCAGTCCTGTTTGGGGGTCCCAGTCCATCAAATGAGGCATTTACTCGCTTTGTACATCTGGAGAAAGAATGCAGTCTCACACACAAAGAGCATGCATCACGACACAGAAAACCCTCACACACAAACAGCATGATATAGGAGACCCTCACAGTCAAACAGCACACAGCATGGTACAGAACATCTGCGCTCAGAAACAGCATACAGCATGTTACAGGGGAGGATGATACAGCAGACCCTCACACACAATAAGCACACAACATGGTAAGAGACATCCTCATAAACAAAGAGAACTGTGTATCATATTGTAGACCCTCACATACAACCATCATATAGCATGGTATGAGACACCCTTATACACAAAGAGAATAGTGCATGGTACAGTAGACCCTCACACACAAACAGCATACAGCATGATACAGGACACCCTCACAGACAAACAGCAAACATCACGGTACAGGACAGGCACACACACAAACAACATACCACATGGTACAGGACAACCAAACACACAAATAGCATACAGTATGATACAGGACAACCACACACACAAACACCATAACGCATGGTACAGGATAACCAAACACACAAATAGCATACAGTATGGTACAGGACAGCCACACACACAAACACCATACCGCATGGTACAGGACAGCCACACACACAAATAGCATACAGCTTAATACAAGACATCCTTACACAGGAAAAATATTGCAGCAAACCCTCACACACAAACACCATACAGCATGATACAGTAGACCCTCATACACAAAAAGAATTGTGTATGGTGCAGAAGACCCTCACACAAACAGCACACAGCATGGTACAAGAGACCCTCATACACAAAGAGAATTGCATATGGTACAGTAGACCCTCACACACAAACAGCACACAGCATGGTACAAGAGACCCTCATACACAAAGAGAATCATGTATGGTACAGTAGACCCTCACAAACAAACAGCACACAGCATAGTACATGACACCCAAATACACAAAGAGAATCGTGTATGGTGAAATAGACTCTCACACACAAACAACATAGTGTGGTACAGGCAGTGGTCGAAGTGGGGCGGGATTGGCAGGGCACGGCGTGCCCCTACTTCTTTAAATCCAAGGATTCAATTCCCTACTTTTTTATTTTGAAAATGCGTCCCAGGACGCAAGAAATTGCCATCGCCTATAAATAAAGCTCGGCGTTCCTGGTGTTCGAGGACGGGCGGCAGAGAAGTAACAGGACTCTGTCTTTTCCTTCTTGCCCAGAGAAGAAAAATACAGTGTCCACTTCTGCTCCGCCGCTTCTGCTGCCCCCCCCTCCCTTTCTTTCTTCCCTTTCTGTCTAGCAGTTCTTCTCTTAGTGAAACCCGTGACTTCAAGACGGGGATCTCACTCTCTTTCCTCTCCTTTCTTTGATTTGCTCCCCTGTGAAATGGATTCAGAAAAGAAAAACACTTTTGCTGGAAATGTATTTTTCTGACATTTTAATTCCAAATTGCAGCATCCGGAATAAAAGGTTAAACATATTAAAAATATCTAAATACAGTAAGACAGAGTGGTAGAAAACTGGCCAGATTGATTTTATTCACACCCAAACACATTAGCGCCACTTTTGTATAGTTTGCCAGTGAAGCGCTACTTTTGTTTTCTTGTCTTTGTTTTCTCTGGGCTTGCAACTAGTGCACCAACCCTGGAGGTACTGCAATGTGTGGATTGGAAAACAAAATGTGTACTGTGGCTCTGCTTCCAGGGATGTGGTCCTTTTACCATACTGCTTACGTTTTGTAAGGATATAAGCAATGGACATTGAAATGGGTCCATTTAGGGCCCTGTAGTCATGTCCTTAACTTTTCAGTCAAAAGCACTCACTGATTTCTGAATAATGAGTGTAAAAGTGTTAAGGTAACCATGTTGCTCCTGTTTACATTTCACATGGTTTGCTAAATTTTGCATTCCCTATGAGTGTTTGCTTTTTCCAGGATGTTGTTACTTTTTTTTTGTAGGCCACATATTGCTCTTGTCTAGTGCATCATTTAAATTGAGCCGCATCCAGGTGTTTATAGCCGACAACAATTGGGTTGTAGTTGAAGGCAGTGTGTTTTCTCAGTGGGGCAGTACAGTGTTCAGCGAGGGAGAGGATGTGGCACTATGCCCAGAGCTGCTGGATTCTGAACTGGGGAACCAGGTTCAGCCTTAATAACCAGTCCACCAGACTACTCTCCTGAGAGAGCACAATCCCATGCTAGACCTTAGAAGGCTTCGCAAGACCTTAGAAGCCCTGGTGTCTTAGCACCAGCAGGTGGACCCTAGCAGGGCAAGTGAGGGTTACCCTTCAAGGCTTGTCCACCACAATCCATACTGAAGTTCACCTCGTCTTGCAGACAGGCCTATGAAGTAGCACACCCTAGAGCGACAGTGACTCTGTCACTGAGGTCACAGGACCCTTGAGAAGGGCCAGCTCTAGGGCAGTGCAACTGGTGTGACCGCACCGGGTGCTGACTTTGGGTGGAGGCATTATGTTTGCAAGTATATTAAGGTTTTAAAAGTGCTTGCTGCCTCCTTCCTGGCTCCAGGAATTTTCGGCAACAATAAAAATGTCATGATGACTCTGGTGTTTAATGTTCTCCCTAGAGAGAGATCGGAATTTTGTCTAGTGGAAGTTTTGACTCATGGAAAGGTAGCTCAGAGGGTTAATGTGCCTGCTGCAAAGAACATGTACCATTCAGATCACAAAGTGCACATAATGTAAATAGGTCAGTGGGCTACTGCTTTTGTCAGAGAGACCCTTTTGTTACTTGCAGTTTATAAGTTAAAATCCTAACATAGAACAGTGAGCTATTACCTTTCATCTAAGAGCTGCATACAAACTGCAAGGTATAAATTAGAGCGTTATGTTCTCCCCTCACCCTCACCTAGTCTTTGATTATCCTAATGTTGCAAAAAGTGCTCTTTTGGACAGAAATCAATTCTGATTATTAAAGAAAACCCCCAACCATGGTAATACGTTTTAAATTCTGAGTTTGTGTTTCTCCAGACCAATCACTATTCAACTATACGGCCTACTAGTATGGTTGTCATGTGACTCCTACACCTTGTAGTCCTTAGTCTTATGTAACATTTTCTATACAGTGTTTTATACACATATAGATTGTCTCTGTGTAATGTGTGTGATGTAAAGTGCTCTGACACCCTACACTGGTATGAGTGGCGCTGTAAATCAAATTAAATGCATCTAAGAGAGAGTGTGGTTATGGAGACTTGAGGGGCACTGTTAAAGGGTGGTAGTGAGGGAATCCATGGCAGAGGTGGTCATTGGGGGGCAATAACAAACATTAATGCACAAGGCACCACCAGTGCTAAGGCTGGCCCTGCCCTTGAGGCCAGTCTGCCTCACCCATAGGTACCTCCATTGGCCTTGTTTCAGAAGTAAAAGCTGCAACTCACCAGGGATTGGCAATGCAGAATTTGCACACACACCAAACTAAGTTCGCAAACTTCACAGTCTCTCTGCTTCATTCACAAGCACTTTTAACATGTGCTGCCTGCTGTGGGGCCACTAGAATTAATTATGCAGCAAAGGAGGACAACATTATGCCGCAGTATTGACTAAATTATGCATTAAAAAACACGGCTGCAGCGTAATGCAGTATATTTTCTGATATTTTATTATTTTGACATGTGTACACGTGCTAACAGTCTCAGGAAAGATTTTGCCTTATTAGTACCATTGTAACATACAAATGCAGCAGTGAGAAAAGTGATCAGTCTACCTTTGCAATAAGTCATCCACTCCGCAGCAACACAAGACACATTTTTTATTAACTTTTGATATGTTTGAGCTATAAACTATTTATTAGTTTAAATGGTCAGATCATGCAGCAGATTTTGCATTATGAGGCAAATATGGCAGAGTCATAATTATATAGTAAACATTTGCAAACTAGGATATTTTGCCATTCATGTTTGAACTGCTGTTGTGGAAAAAGGGAGAAGTGCTGATGACAGAAACACCATGGCTCGGAGACAAATGGCTTGTGCTTCAAAATGTTATAGTATTTGGGACATTCTGTGATTAGAAGCATATCCCACTTTGTGAATGTATTTTAATGTCAATAACACATTATAACCTTAAATAATCATGTGTATCCATTGGTTGATTAAACTGGGCAGTGAAATGCCAAACAAATACTAAAAATTGGGATGTTTGTGCATTCTGGCCACACCTCTGGCTCCGCCCACTGATCCAATCCTTGGGTTATTCCCACCCTCGGATTCTCCGCCCACAGATCCCCTACTTTTTTTCCCCCACTTCGACCACTGGGTACAGGACTACCTGACACGCAATCAGCGTACAACATGCTACAAGAGATACTCACACAGAAAAGGATTGCAGCATGGCACAGCAGACCCTCGCACACAAACAGCAGAGATTGTGGCACAGGGCAACCTCCCCCATATGCAGCATACAAATAGTGCACGAGACCCACACACACAAATGGCATACCTTGTGGTACGGGTGAGGTTCACATAGAAAATAAACACCCAGAATGGCACAGTAGATTTCACACACAAGCAGCATACAGAACCGTACAGGAGACCCTCACGCGCATAGAGAAGCCCTTAGCAAAGAAACACGAGGAGAGAAGACCAGCAAAATAAACAGAATGCCAAAAGGAGGATATTCAGATATATATGTGTGTACCTGCAAACACCTGGGACCAAATAGCCCTCTTATGATGCCCTTTAAAAAGTCAAAATAAAACTGCTGGTGATGACAGCTTTTCGGGCTTCCAGGATTGGGGATATAGGCCCCAAAGTGTTAATCCTGGCCCTTTGTGGTGTGCATAGGAACAAGCGATCTTGGCACAAAATAAGGGGCATTTGATCACCGACGTCAGTAGCCATTGGTCTCTGCTGCAGGCTTGTACTCATTGTGGCCTCTTACTGACCAACACATTTGGAAACATAAGCGATTAGTTGATTAACTTCCTTTGGAATTTGAGAGAGCTACAATCACTGGACAAAGTTGACATAAAACACAGTTTATCCAGTTTAATTGCACAATATATATATATATGAAAAAACACAGATGTGTCGACTCCATTTCCTTAAAATGTTCACAAAATCTGTGACATGGAAAAGAAAAAGATTGAGGGCATTGATGTTAGAAGAGAAGTTATTGATAAAGTGACATCGAAAGGAGCAGTCAGAGGACAGAAGGGCAGGTACCAGGCAGGCATGAACAGACAGCAGCCTCCTTCCTTTCTACCGTGGTTTTTGCAAAAACCTGGAGAGAAAAGGCAGTATCGATTGCATCTTGTCCACGATCTCTCTGTCTAGGTGCAGACACTAATTCCATCTGTCAGCTCCAGCCTCTTTTGCCACTGCCTCTGGCTGTTTGTGCCCTTTAAGGAGGGCAGCGGGAAACCGAGCACTCAGCTCACAAAAACGGCAGACAGCTACCGAGCGGGGACCACACTGGCGAGCCGTCCCAGAGGGTTGGTGAAGCTGATGTGTAACGTGAGGGACTATGTGGAGGTGACGTGTTCCTCAGGCCCGGACTGGCCGTAGCGGGCACCGGGCAATCCCCCGGTGCGCCGCACGGGTGGGGGCCGTTTATGTTACAGGGCCGAAAACTGGCCCTGTCGAAGAGCTCGTGGCACCCCCAAGCCCGGGGGAGGTGGGGGGGGGGGGGGCAGCGGCAGCCGAGCACTTTGCCAGGGCCGGTTTTGGTTCCCAGTCCGGCCCTGGTGTTCCTGACTCTGCATCTGGCTCCTGGGTACACTTTGGAAGTGCAGCACTGAATGCTCCAGTCCAATATCCATTTTTAACTTTTCTTCCGCCACTCTTTCTTTCCATCCAGTCTTTCCTGACTCACATTCTTGTTGTAAGTATGCACATTTGTCTTTAATTTTTCCCTTTTCTTCCTTTTCCTCCTTCAGTCTAGTCTTCCTTACTCCATTACAGTTTGCATGGAGAACATGCCCACCCCTAAAGCCCCTGGCTGAGTGCCATGTCACGGCAATCAGACCAATAACAATGCTGCAGCGTTGTAATTGGTCAGGGGAGCCTGTGTACGACGTGCTTCCTGTTCCTGGAAGACAAAAGCAGGAGCAGAGACACGTGGGACCCGGCAGGAAGGTAAGTGGTTTTTTTAATTTTTATTGTGACCTGTGCACCCCGTGCCCCCCGCCCGCTCCAGCCTGCATCCCCCCGTGCCCTCCCCGTCACCCACGGGCCGTGTCGGCCAGCACTGTTTTGTAATCTTTCTTCTTATTTGCCATCTTTCTTTCTTGTTATTTTTCTCAGTCTTTCGGTATCTTCTTTTCTTAACCCCTTTTCTCTTTTTGCTTAATCTTTTTTCAGTATGAATGAACATCATTTTATAGCACCCCACCCCCTCACACTTTTGCCTTGTTAGGTTTTGCTAGCCATAGGACCCAGTTCACTGTGGCACTGCGAAACTGTCTCAGCATGAGTGCCTTCCCCACAGTGGCGTAGCTAGACCTACTGCCTCCCAGTGGGGCGACCCTTAACCTTGACACCCGGTGCCAGTAAGAGAGGGGGGTGGCAGTCGATGGATGACTTGTTCTTGGGGGAGGGGAGATGGTGGTAGTTGACAGGCATGCCTTGCTCAACTCTGCCACCCCCTAAAGGTAGAAACCCGCAGAGCAACATTCCAATGTTGTTTTTGTTCACAGCTGCTTCTGTGAACAAAGGCCTCTCGGAGCCCAAGGGAATTTAAGTCTCCTCAGGCTCCGAGAGGCCTTTGTTGACCCTCTAGGGGTGGAATGTTCTAATAGCCTTAGAGCCCTGGGCCGACCACCCCCCTAGCTACGCCACTGCTTTCCCATAAAGCATGTATTTTAAATTGGTTTCAGTGAAAGGACTTTTTTCACTTCCCAGAAAGCCCCTGTAAGTTGGCACAAGGAATGTCCTTGTGGCGTGGAAGGCCCATATCATATGCAGGTTGGTTACACCACCCACGTATATGACTCACATGTATGGCTCTAGAAAACACCCATGTGCTCTGGTTGGGATTCTGTTTAAAACCAATGCAGTGACAAATAACAAGGTGCTTTTCCATGTTAGAAAACAAACCCGTTTTTATATCTTAGTTAAGGTACCTCTAAATGTGTCTTGTAAGTAAGCCCACATGGCTTAGTCCTTTGAATATAAAAATGGGACATGCTAAATGTTAAGAGAAAATGTCCCCATTGTGAACAGTTACGAAATGCTTTTGGTCACTGTGAAGTTAAAGCTAGAATTTCCATGAGCAGGGCTAGTCATCCAGAACAATGTCTCTCCTTTTTGTAACCTCACTATGAACATACTAGGACTTTTACACAACCTTTCCTTCCACCCACGAATGAAACTCAATTTCAGTGGTCACTGCTTAGTAGTGGTGAGTCATCTGGAAGGGGGTCAGGAACAGATGGCAATGGATGGCACCACAAGGGGCAATCTTAACAGATATTCATTTAGAAGTGGAGATCCAAGATGGAAGTCTCAGGGACGGAGACCATTCATGCCCAGAGCCACACTGAACTCTCGGTCTATGCTCACGGTCAGCAGAAAAACAAGTCCCAGCACCGTGAGAAGGGAGGCTATCACATCTCAATATGGGAATGCCTCAAGGGGGCAGCACTTACCCCTGCCAATGGAGGAAGGGTAAGGTCACTTTAGATGAGGGTCTCAAGGATAGTTTGCAATAAGTTGGGAAATAGGTTTTCCATGGGAAAGTTGCTAGGATTGGATGTAGATAGGTTTCCAATCACTGGATAGCGCACAAGAGAAGACTTCCACCTCACCATTATCTTCTCAGAGGATTTCTGGACCTGAGAACAAATGCTTGGATTAAAAGAAGATTCTGCTGTACTGGGGAAAGAAGACTGACGTGCTCATGCTTGCTAGACACACACAGGGTTGGAATAGCTCTACAAGGGTCACGTGAGTGGCCTCCTGTGAGAGCTATAGATACATAAATGCAAACGGCCCGCCGTGCATAAGAAGGCCCAGGCTGCCATGATTACCTGAGGACTGTGACAAAGACCAGGATGAGTTTCCCAGCATCAAAACACATTCCGGGACTCTTGGTTGCATCAGGAAGTAAGGGCAAAGAGGCATGCCCCCCACTAGGACTTTCCACTGGCATTTCCCACAAGGGTACCAGGAGAATGAAAGCAATGGAAGATTGTTCTCTCTGTGCCTGACCTCCTGGCCTTTGTGAGGCAGAACAGTTTGCTTGTACCTTTCGCTAGTTTTAATCTCTGGTGCAACAGCAGCTGCTGCTGGTTGCTTTAAGGTAGGACACATAGGCTGAAAGTGACCTTTACATACACATTGTTCTTATGAAATTTGGGACAATTTTTTACTTAAACATTTAAAACTCTATATCCCTGGATCATTGTTGTATCTTTTGCTTATATATTTCTTGACTTTTATCAATTGGTTTTGGAGTTTAATTGCCTTGGGTACCTAACTTTAATTTTGTTTAGTTCTGCTTAATAGCACACATTTCTCAGCAAAACTGAGTGTTAGTTGAGCCACAGCTAACAGGGATTAAGCAAAGATTCAAATATTGCGACCTAACAAGAGTGTGTTCATTAAGATGGTAAGGGTAATCTCTTCTAAAATAATAAGTTCCTTTCTGACATCTTTTATTTCTCAACTTATTCCTTCTTTATCCTTTCTTCCTTCCATCCTTCTTCCCTCCCATACAATTGCCCACAAGCACAGTAGGTCGATGGGAGGACCCTCTTGTCACAAAATCACATTATATTATCATAGAGATATTCCAAAATATAGAACCACCACAATTTGTGAAGAAAGATGAAGAAAATAATAAAAAGTATCTTTTATCCAAACCACCATGAGGATGTAGGCAAAGGACTGCAAAAACTTAATAGGACACCCACAGAGAAGTATGTAAAACGAACCACTGTTCCAGGGGCGGCTCCTCCGTTAGGGTGGAGGAGCGTCGCCCCACTGCTTTCTCGTAGGGCAAGAAGCTGAAACCTTAAATGGTACCATTTTATAATTTTGCTTCTCGCACTGCGAGAAAGCAGAAGGGTTTAGTTGGGGGCGGGAGGGTGGGTGTCACTGCTCAAGGGCAGGGGAGGAGTGTCTTTCCCAATGCTTTGGGCCCTGGCTGTTCGGTTGGCCCTCGGGAGCTGACCAAACCAGTCATGCGCACTCTCCCTTTTCTCCATTTAGGTAAAATGGCCTCCCCATAGACGCCTGGCTGTACTGCGTCCCCACCAATCACAACGCTGCCATTGCAGCGTTGTGACTGGCTTAGGGGAGGGAGGGAGGCTGCCTGCTTCCTGTTCCGCTGGACCCAGCCAGGAGCTGGGACGGCACGGGTGTCGGGAAGGTAAGTTTATTTTATTTCTTTAATTAACCCCTCTGTCCCGTGCGAACCCCTGTGAGATCCCCTGTGCGATCCCCCCTCCCGCAAGTCATGCCGGCCGGCCGTGACTGCACTGTTCCAGTACTGTGGGTTTTACTGCAGAGCAACAGAATGGCACCAACACGTTCGTTCCATGTCTCAGTTCTCCATCAAGAGGTGCTGTTATCCTCCACAAGATACCCAGCCCATAAACCCTGCAGGCACTTATCCTCTGTGTCCAACAGGGGATAGGATATGTTTTACCACCGCAAGTCTCGGTGAGAAGTCCCAGGATCTCAGAGCGATGACTGAGGGCTTTATGAGACAAGAGGTGAATCCGGAGGTGGGTGGCGATCTCTCAACCAGTAGAGGGCTGTGAGGAGACCCCGAAGCATCGCCAAAGTGGAAAGCAGAGATCAGGGCATTGCTCTGGCACTATTCTGAAAAAGGGGGATAGGGTTTGCAATTTTGAAAGCGGAAGATAAGGAAACAAGCATTAACAATAATAATAGGTCTGGCTTATTAATGCACTGTCATGCCAGACCTAAAAATCCATGTATGTTAATGACTGCCATTATCCCATCTGTGCAGCTGCCAGAGAGAAACATTATCAATGATCTAGTTATTTAGACACTTTAATACTATTGCAAAGGGATGTGTGTGTGTGTCCCTCAAAAGTCAAGGGCAGCAGCTGGATAAATAAGAAAAGAGATCACAGTTGTGTGGAGGTCAAGCACTTTTCTTGTGGAAGCACACATCTTCTGCCCAATTAAAACATGCACTTCTGGCTCCTAACATGTGAGCGGAGACAAAGCCCTCCCCTAGTGATACTCACATAACTGTCTAGCAACAGCCATGCAGTGGCGGCTCCTCCGCTAAGGCGGAGGGTCATTGCCCCACTGCCAGGAGCAGCAAAGAAAGGAAAAATACAATGATAATAACAGAATGTGATAATAACAGAATGTTATAATTTTATTTTCTTCCTCCTGCTGCGGCAGTGCGTGAGGGTGTGGGTGGAGCTGCAGGGCTGCAGGGGAGGAGTGGTAGACACTCTTGTGTGAAATAACTGTTTGGTCAGCCTTCTCGGGCCTCCCAAAACAGTCATGGACACTCCCCTGTTCTCCATGCAGGCTGCATTACAGCCTGCATGGAGAACATGCCCACCCCTCCAGCCCCTAGCTGAGCGCCGTGCTACGGTGCTCAGACCAATCACAATGCTCCATTGGAGCGGTGTGATTGGCTTAGGGGTGTGAGCTAGGCTGCCTGCTTCCTGTTCCGACGAGCGGTCCTGGCGATCCCTTGCGATGGACGCAGGTAGGAGCGGGTGGGATGGGGCTGGCATCCCCGCGTTTGCCAGGACGGGAGCAGGTAAGAGCGGGGCGGAGAAGCCGCTCCCCCAAAACTCGTGCCACCTGGGACGGTCTGCCCCTCCCCCACCCCTCCTTGCGATGCCACTGCTCTGAAGAGGGTCGTCAACCTCCTGACTGTCTTGCCAAAAGAATCCTGCTTGTGCAGTCCTGATAGGGTGGCCCGCGTGATAAGGGCGCCCCTGCCACCATGGACTCATCCATGAGGGTGTCTGCAGCAGAGAAGCCTGCAGGCTCCAGAGACCAACATGCTCCCACCGTAAATAAACGCCAAATGTTCAAAAAGACAATTACAACGTCACTGCAGCTTCGGCGCGGCCCTCTCCAGAACATAATGTTCAGTTTGTGTTCATATTTGCTACATTTGTCATTACAATAAATTATGTTCTCAACTAAAGGGAGAAGTAATCAGGGTTTTGGCAGCCGCAACGCTTCTAGAAAATAAAGTCTTATTTAACTAAAATGGCGAAATTAAGTGCACAAAATGTTTTGTCGCTTCACAAACTCATTTCAGACTACAGGTTGAGAAAATAAGACCTGAGGGGCCATCCATCTCAATGCCAAAGCGGTCCCTGCTTGGAGGCGCGCGGGCATGCGCTGAAAGCAGGTTTCCCGACCAGCCAAGAGCTGTGCCAAAACGGCTGGGGCAGAGCCCGTCGTGTGTCAGAAGACCTGACACATGGGCAATCTTAGATGCCCCCAATGAGGCTGAATATTACCCAGCCTTGCCTTCCTATAGAAAAGAAAAGAGATGGGGGACTCGCGTATCTACTTACAGCAGTATATTTAAGTTTGTGTCTATGTTTCTCCGTCATTGCCCTTCTCTCTCGATATCTCTGACCCTTTCTTTACCATTTCTTCTCCTACACTTTCTCACCTTTTCTTCTTCCACATGTCTCCTTTCTTTATCTTTATCTTTTCCTTTTACCCTTTCTCCTTCTTGTACTTAAAACCAGGCCTGCTTCTCTTTTTTTTTGTCCTCTCCCATCCACCTCCCTTCTCCCTCTTTACACTGTCACATCTCTCCTTTAATTATTTTTCTCCAATTTCTTCTCCTCAGATCCCTTCTTGCCTTCCCCTGAATACATGATATCTCATCATGCCTGGCTCGGCGTTGGAGTTGCCTGACATCGATACCTGGGACAAGATAATATTTTTTTTTTGACTGGAACGACTTCATGTCCGGACCAGATCAGCCCATATATATATATATTGGTTGCCTTCATATGCCTGCTCCTGAATGGGACTGTAAATAGGAAAGCACGTGAATTCTCAGTGCAATACTATGTTTAAGGATACGTTTAATCTTACTTTGTATATTTGAACAAGTTTAACAATGCATTGCTTGATGTTGTATGACAGAACCCCACAGGCATTTACCCTACACGCCTGTACCATGTAGTCAGTACCTGTCATGCGACTTTACCACACGTTACTTTAGCACACAAGCCGTTACAGCTACTTGCTTTAGCGTGCACTGGACTCTGGAATAGTATAAATTTCTATTCCAACTCCATTCTATGCAAAAGTAGGGACTTAAAAATCCAACACCAGTCCAACAATACGCACTCTACAGCAAATTGCTATACCAACTTGCATGCTAAAGTAACGCATGGTAATGTTGCATGCAGGGTAACAACCTCTTTGTAAAGGTTGGTCGCTGTAAAGATGTAAAGACGATGATATTTCTCTATTGCATGACGCTTTAAGTAAAACAAAGCCAGCCAACCAACAAAGGTGTTACGGATGCTTGTTTGTGTCTCTAACGTTATGATTCTTTTGTTACAACAACACTGCTCAGGTCGGATTGATATTGGTGGTAAATTAAGTCAGTGCTTTGTCCAAACACCATTTACCAGTGTACTGTGATAGCAGTTTTCTGGGGGTGTTGATTGATAAGAATGTGCATATTTAGTGTGCGCCATTTTGCTATGGATAATATGTGTTGCATATTTTTGTGCTTGGTGCTGTTTTATTGCAATGTGATGTTGTGGTGTTTTAGTATGCTTGTTTGACTGAATTACATTTTGACAGTTTTTTAGGGATGTGTGAAATTTGCATAATTTCTTTTGCAAAATGAGGTTCAATTTCATAAAGACGATACGAAATTACCTGCATTCACGTGAAAATCAAAACTAATATATATATATTTTTTTTGCATATTTATATAGCGCGAACTCGACCCGAAGGTATTGGAGCGCTTTACATAGCACCGTATTTACATTACACATTTAGGCACGGGGAGATTAAGTGATTTGCCCAGAATCACAGGATGTGGACGCGACCTCGAGGCTCGAACCCTGGTTTCCTGCACCAGAGGCGGCAGCGCGGCCGACGGGTGCTGCATTTTAGCATGCGTTGCGTCCTTGCGCCCAGTTTGGATGCGAGGACTCGGTTGGCACTAAAAGATAGCAAACAAAACCTAAGCACAGAAATCAGTAGTCCACTTGGAAGCTGGTGCTCGGGTGAGGTCATAAGAGGTCAGCCTTAAATGCTGGCATAAGGAACACCAATAGGGCCCTCTTTTGTATGCGTGGTGATGCTCGCCCAGACAGGTAAAGTTAAGAGCATTTTCCAGGAGCGCCCCCTCGAATATTAAAAGCTTCCACTATTCAATCAAAGACCCGCACATCCCTATAAAGCTAGAATTGAGGTTGTCAAATTAAGACATCAGCAACAGTGCCACCTCGTGATGTCAGGATCGCGAGCAGATATCTGCCTCTAGAGACCATACCAGTTGACTAGTAACATATGGATTCTAATGATAGAGGATCATGTCCTCTCTTGTTGTGTTGAAGACTCCAGTTGCATCGTGAAACTGGTTATTTCATGCGATCTTGTATTTCCATTTACCAGGAGAGTTTCTGAGGTTTTCTTCACTGCACACATACAGTACCATGTCCAAGATCTAAATGAGACAAAAGGATCCAGTACAAACCAGTAGTAAGTGGCCAACTGGCTGGTCAGCCAGGGAGAGAGTGCTAGAATCCATATAAATACCAAAGAATGTGGGGGATTAGCAATGCGTTAGCAGTGGACCTGGGAAACTGACATGAATGACCGAAGCGGAAGTCCACACATGGCTTTCACTCGTGCCCCTGAATTATTACAGAGGGCCCTGTCGATGAAGAGGTGTGCCATCCTAATGAGACAGATCTCGACTGTCTCTGCGCAGTGGTCTTCAGTCCATACTTCTGGGATGAGTCCTCATAGTCCGAGCCTTTCCATTACCTACCTCATTCACCACCAAAACCTGGTGGGGTCTCCAGTTCTGCCCTTTCTTACTCTGTCCTACTGATCCCGTCTCTGATTATTGAACATCTGTGGATCACCAGAATACACGGCCCATTTGAGCGCTTGGTTGAGCCTCAGCAACAAAACTCTGTAAATGTGAGTGGTATTTTAGACTCTACCACGTCACTGAGACATGTTCTATGCACTCACACACTGCACCAGCTGGGTCTGGTAGCTTAGTGGACTAATGTGTCCACTGTATGGGACATGTGTTTGATCTCATGGTCACAGGTTCAAATCCTGAAATGTCCATTCAGCCTTTCATCCTTCTGAGGTCGATAAAATGAGTACCGTTGGGTACCAATAAACATCTGTTATTCAGCTGCAATATAACCTCCTGGGTGATTGTGTGCTTTACAATTACATATGGTATGCCATGAAAGTTTGAACGGCTGATACACATGAAAAAAGCCAAATTAATACATAAGTGAGAAAATACGTGTCGGAGACACAAGAATGAAGGAAAGTAACTAAACTCTGATGGAGTAAGCAATATTTAACCACGTACAAAACAACCAAAATGCAATTACTTAGAATTAACTAGTCCAAAGAACAAAATACAAACCGTTGTTTACTGTTTTCAAGCCTTTTTATTTGCAGTGTTCTGTTTGTTGAGTACAGGCGGAGTTGAAAAGGCTCCAAGAATCAGGAAAAGGCTAGGAACTTCACGTCTGTATCAAATCCACATGATGTGGAGGAATGGAATGCAAACACCTGGACTGAAAAAAGTCCTACTTATTTTAGGGAAAAATGTAAGCCACCTACAGCTGGGTCACTAGAAGGATGTTGACAGCAAGACAGTCCATCTAGTCTACTTTTGTGAAGACACTTTGAACCTAAACATGGCTTTGTTTTCTGGAGCTGCGCTGGATGTGTGAAATGTGTTTAATTAGCTTTTGTGTAATTGCATGAAATTTCTGGAAAATTATGTACATTACGCAAAATTATGCCTAATTATGTGAAATGCAAATCTATCACTTAGTGCCATATTTTAGCACAAAATAGATCGGGAGTGTTGTACCCAGATATTTTATCTGCTACATGCAGGCCAAATATCCAGGTAAAATCTAGTCAAAAATGGTGAACACCAGCTTGTATTCAGCATATCCGTTTTTCATCATTTTAATGTGGAATTTCATAATGGTTGGTGAAGGCCGTAGCGGCTAGTTCAGAATGGGCTTTTGGGCCACACCCACCAATTGTGAGCAGATGGGCTGTAGAGGTCTTCTAAAAAAATCAACCTCCAATTTTTAGATCTGTAAAAACATAATACAGCATTTTAAGCAAAGAACATAAAGTTATGTGCTTTGATTGAGTGTGCAGCTGCCAATAACATAAAACCTCTCTGCGCCTGTGTCAGGGTGTTGTGGGGGAACAATGCCTTAAAGACAGATACAGCCATGAAAAGTTCCAATGACGAAGGGTGAGGGCGAGGAAGCTCCCTGGGTGTTTGGTGCAACAGCCCATCACGCCGCCATCAGACATGTATAGATGTCTGATGTGCAGTGGTGTTATTTTTCATGCCTTGGTTTCTTTTTCTTAGAGGCATTAGCTTTCTTCCTTGCACTGAAGATGGGATTTCATCTGTTTAAGGGACATCTTACTGCCATAGGTCATCTTTAAGCTGGACGGGGATCGGCACACCCCTCTGTGAATGGTTGATGTCTGTCAGCTTATTGGTGAGACAGGGGATTTCCAGATCTGATGAGGGCTAATTTAAAGACATGGGTAACAAATAGGTAATCTCTGTTTACTAATTTGTTTAAAAAAATATATATTGAAATGGGGGGCACCTGGAGGCGTTTCAGTTATGATTCTGTCTTACACAGGATTCTTCTAATGCTTACATTTTAAAATACCATATACAATAGTTGTGATACCAGTACACTGCGTACTCAGTGCACTCAACAGTCAGGTGAGACTCTGGCAATCCTGTCAGACTGAGTGCACTGTTCAATGAAGGAATCCACATGCACCACGCCGGACCCACTCCCAGCAGCCATTCTGTAATTCTACTTTGAAATGGCTGGTGCTGAAAATCAACACATGGAAATGTCAGGGGCTGTGGGGTGGTAAAAGCCAGACCGTTGCAATCACTTCATCTCATCCACAAAATTGAAAAGAACTGCACAAGGCAAAAATCAGATGGCACTTTTTTCATTTTTAAGAAAAAGACATCTGTGCAGCCATATCTGTGGAGATTTACATTCTCCACGGTATCCTGCAGGCATGCTTAATATTATTTTGACGTTTTAATGCTATGTTAGTGAACTTTCGAAGAATATGCTGTGCATAATTGTACCATACAGTTTTATCAAACAGGACCGTCAGCCATACACAGACATCCCCCAACAATGTTCAACACTCACAGACAGGATTTGCCTTGCTTGGCTTTCATCAGTGGGGTGGTTTCAGATATTTTACATGTAGTCGTAGAACAAAGTCTACAGCAACTGGAAAACACTCTAAAGCATGTGCAGTGTGCAGTGAAATGGAAGCCACATCCATCTGTGTAAAGTAAAAAGCTCTCAGTGGCATATCGTGAGCATCCTTTAGTCGTGCAAGGGTGCTATGGATTCATTGCAAGAATGAGAAATGGACCCCTGGGCAGTTAAAAACGCCTATCACTGGGGTACAGTGGGCACCTCCGACCTCTGAGACCTGGTGCCCTGCACCTGTTGCACTAATGATAGCTGCAGCCCTGAGTTTTTTGAATGATTGATCTGTGGCCGGCCTAATGGCGCCGGTCCTTGAAATACTGCAGGCATTTTTGGCACAATCGAAGTCTCCAGCATAACGGCTCTCATCACCGACTAACTGGAGGCATCATAATTGTAGTGTCTCCTGCCACAGAGGTTGTTCTCACAAAATGATCAGTGGTTAATTTGTAAAACAAAATATGTGCCGGGGCTCTCGTCGGGAGGCAGCTTGCACCAGCCTATTTGTCCTGCCAGAGCCTCCTAACACAGAACCAACTACTAACCATGGGGCATATCTACCAGGCGACGATAGAAAAGTATCGCCGCTTTTGCACCCGTTTTCGGCCGAAAAGCGGCGATAGTTTTATCGCCTAATTAGCAAGGTCACGCTAACACGTGAAACCTTGCATTAGCCCATGAAATCTTAACGCCCAGCTTTGCATCTCTAATGAGATGCAAAGTGGGCGTTCCTGACCTAACATGACAGGAGAAATGTCGAGCGACATTTCTCCTATCATCAAGCCCCACGCTATGAAGCATAGTGGCAAGAAAAGTAGCAATAACCCCTGTTATCGCTACTTTCCTTACGCCTGCTTCAGGACTGACTTAGCGATGATATCCTATGGAAGGTGGCTATCATGGCTAAGTTTGGGAGGCCCTATCAACACGCTAACGCCACATTTCGTGAGATTATCGCTGGGTTTCCAGCGATATTCTCACGTTAGGCAGTTAGCGCTAGGATTGTTATCACTTTTGAGATAAACGTTGCTAATAGCACGCTATCTCAGCGATAAAAATCCACTTTAGCCAGCGATAGTTATCCTAGCGCTAAGTGCGCTTAGCGATAATTATCGCCAGTTGTTGCTGATATGCCCCCATGAAAGTGTGGAGAGGATGTGGTCACATGGCCAGAGCTGCCGACTTCAGAACTGGGGATCCAGGTTCAAGTCTCGGCGTCGGCTCAGCATCCTGTGATTCGGGGCAAATCACTTAATCTCCCCGTAAAGGAATGTGGAGTGCTCATGAAAAGTGCCAGTGTTGGTGATTAAGTGCGGGTGCTAAGCACCGGAAAACACCAGCTCAAATTAAGCAGTGATAATGGAAAGCATCTAATTTGAGACTGGCCTTGATATAATTGTGTCAACAGTGGCCTATCCTTAACAAATTGTTGGCGATCCCGATTTAACAGCCAAAATATTGTAATACTACTGCCAATGCTTTCTTTGGCATTCATGAGAGAATCAAACCACCCCTGGCATCACTGCGACGAGCATCCCTCACATATGTGATTATAAACAAGCAATAAAGACAGAATCTGCACAACATATGAGCTCTTGATGACAATAGCGAGGCTTGCCTGGCACACCCTGGATTTCCTGCATTATTCACTAGGAGAATGGCCCTGAATCCTCCTGATAGAAGTCAGACTTGTTTGCGTTGCTTGCTCTTTAGAACACAGGCAGGAATTTACGCCCTACCCATGACAAAGTCCACCAGCCGCCACTGGATAAGACTGAAGAAATACTGCTTGGTAACAGTAATAAAGCGCTCTGTATAGTTGGCCAGTGGAGGTTGGGCCCAGAGAAATAATTTTCATTCGAATCCAACCTATCATAGCCAAAAACTGTATGTTGTCTTTTTAGCTTCTAGTCTGCTTTTAGCAGAGGTTTGTCTGTTTACAATGTAACTGCTGTAAAGAATACTTGTTAGCCCTAGATTAACTAATGCTTTGAGCCGGCGTAGGCAAAGCGGCACAAAGTCTCACAAGGAAATTGACTATCTCTTGCAAAAGGTGTTTTGCACCTGGTGCAAATCAAGGGATAGTGAGTCAAATTGAGGCAAAGCAACAGAAAGTCCCACAAGGAAATTGACTATCCATCGCTAAAGGTGTTTTGCACTGGAAAGATGTCTTTTTGTCATTAAATAATAATATTTGTCAAAAAATATTTGTTTTCACACTGATTGCCTCACTTTCAGCTAAGGGGGCATTACTGAACACAATACTGGGCTGGATCAGCACAGATACCCACATGTTTTAATGCAAAGCCCAGCCTTCTCAGATAGACTGGGCTTGGCATAAAAAATAAACACTTCTTTAAATCAGGTGCTAGCAAGGGGAAATGTGTTTATTTCTCCAAAAAACATACACATTGCATGTGTGCTACACACATCCAGTGCGTGGGATCCTTCTGAGTTTGTCTAGGCATATGAATGTGTACCGAGGGGCTATGCTTCCAACCGGTCCCTATGCTAGCCAGAGCACACCTCTGCACCATGGTGTGAGGTTGTGCATCATGCAAGTCAGTGTGTGTGTGTGCCAGAAGAGGGGACAACACTAGCAGGGCAATCCTAGCAGATATGGCTCTGTGCTGCCTTTCCCACCTTGGTAAAACCAGCAAGTTTGGTTGTTGCATTGCTCCTGTGAATACTTTGTCAAACTGGCCTGGTTTCTGAAACCTATATCTTATGAAGAACAAATTGTTACTAATAGAAATGGATCCTTGCCACATACATATTCTCAAAACGTCCCAATTTTCATATGAATGTGGCAAACAAAGAAATGTGAAAGCTTTGCGAGGTTTCAAGTTTTTCCATTGAGCTTTGTGATGACGTAAAAAAGGGGTTTTGCAATGACGCGCACTCCTACAGTCACATCATGGCCTCTGTCACTGCCCCAGCATCTCAAACATTCAATTGAATTACAGGTCACACCACCATGAGGTGAGGCTTGGCTGGTACTACATCTCACGCATTACAGGCCACCGCAGGAGAAAGAGGCTTATGATCACACAGGCGAGATTCTGCTCAGTGGCGGCCTGTTTTCTTTTGCAGTTTGTTGGACAACAAAGTTGCAATTTTTTTTTAGAAAAAACAAACAGTAATAGAATGGTCTGGTCCTTAACTTCCTCGTGGTTACTACCCAGGTTGGTGCATCTGCGCAGTGTCATCAATGTGGGATGGTGCAAGCGACACATATTGAAGCTAACTAGCCATTCCATTGATAATCCGTTAAGATTTATTATGTGTATAATTGTTTTATACACACATACAGGAAATCTGGGCAAGGACCCGGCCTTCTTGGCCAGAGGTCTAGCCAGTAGCGTCCGGAATTGCTCGCAGGTGGGTAAGCGGGCGCGAGTGGTCATGGGGTGGGTAGGATTCACAGGGGGTGTCGCGGAGGGGATAGCAGGGGGTGTAGTGGGGAAATAAAAAAATTAAATTAAACATACCTTTTCGTAGGGTCCCAAGTCTTCTCTGCTCCTGCTCTCCTGCCTCCGACAGCAGCAGGAAGCAGGCAGCCAAGCTCCCTCCTCTAAGCCAATCACTACTCTGCATGCAGCGTTGTGATTGGTCGGGACAGCGCCCAGCCAGGTGCTAGTGGGGTGGGCATGTTCTCTATGCAGCCTGCATGGAGAAGGTCAGAGTGCGCTTGACTGGTTTAGGCGGCCCGAGAGGGCCAACCAAACAGTCTTTGCACACTCAGGAGTGGCAAACCACTCCACCCGTGCCCCCAATGCGTAAAGCAAACATAAAATGGTAATAAGTAAAAGTTATTACCATTTAGTGTTTCTTCTTCTCGTACTGCGAGAAAGCAGTAGGGCGACGCTCCTCCGCCCTAGTGGAGGAGCTGCCCCTGGGTCTAGCTCATGCTAATTCTCCGGCTTTCCTGGAAAATTATGTGGCAACGGTTTAACCAATGGGTGTCTCCCTTAAAAAATGCAACATCTTCTGTAGCTAGTGCAAAAAACATGGAAAAAGGATGTTTTATGTGACTGTTGCTAGTCTGGCTTCTTTCTGAATGTTATTTCTAGCATCACTCAAATGTCGATGTCCCAGTAGCTTTATTGCCGCCACTGAACAGGAAGGCTGCATATTCTGTTTCTCTCCTCCAAACGCAATTTTCACAAACAAGATGTCCCCGTATGAGCCTACAGCATTCTCTCCTTGCATCCCCATTAACAGGACGCTATCCCCTTGTCTGCAAAACTCATTTTCCAATTGTGCGAGCCTAAATAATGCTCAAGCTGCAACATGATTACCGCCCACTGGCCTGCAACGATAAAGATGCAAAAATGAGGAGTAGCCACAGAATGCCTCAGATACAGCGGTAGCGAAGAACCCTCCCCCCTGCAATAACCATACGAAGGCTGGTCATTGGCAGGGGGCTGCAGGGAGGCTTTGTGCGTGGATTTACAGGGACCTTAGAGGGGTTTTATCATTATGAACCTGGCTTCTTCTATAATGCAGGAGACAGAAAAAGGCTAACACCAACAGTACAATGTCATCTGTTACCTGCTGCAGCTTATGAGGAGAAGAGATGGAGGGCTTGCTGGTTTCACTGGGGAAATAAACTGGTGTTTTGCATAACTCTTGTTATTCACATCAATCCAACCAGCTGTGCTTTGCATACCATAAAAAATTGTCAGAGGACCATATTTGCAAATACTGAACACACTGCCACTCACTGGCAATGACACACATACTTCCTGTTTGGAAACTGACAAAGTTCACTTGGCAAGAGAGATGGACAGATTGCAGGGTTAACTTGCAGTACTTGGGGGCGGATATTGTCAGAGGCAGTAGGCATGAGTAGAAGATGTAGCAGTAATGTTGCAGGTATAAATAGCAACATTGTTCTCTTTGTGCCTGGCCCCTGTGACCTCCCTGTTTACTGGCTGCGGCCTATGAGGCTCAGGAAAGAAGCCACGCAGCTGATGGGATCCTGCGTCTATGAACATCGCCTACAGATGACTGTCCTACATTAAACTCTGGACATAGCAGAGAGCCATGACATTGAGACTCCTTCTCAGGCAAGGCCATGGCCTGGCTTGCAGACGGTATCTTAGAAGAAAGTAGAACCTGAGGATGGGCTGCTCAAGAAGTTGGCCTAAGGCAGGGGATGGATATGAGTTACAGAGTGATGTGGGGTTTACCCACATTCAGAAGTGAAGACTTTCAAATGAGCAGCCTCCCTTCTGTACTGCCACAAACATATATAAGTGTTTATATATAGACATACATATGTATATATGTAGACAGGCTGCGGGGCTCGGTCCTCGAGTATGAAGGGGCCATAAGGGTGTAGGGGGAGCATGCCCTGACCCTCTGGCCTATGTAGGGCTGCCCCAAAGCGGCTCAAGTGAGTTCAAATTCTAATGAAAAATAATAGATCTTGCCATGCGATACGCGGACCTTGAGGCAGGCTTCGGGGACCCACTGTAAGACCCGAGGCTATCAAACCCTATCTCAGAGTCTGCTAGCCCATGGCAAGCACCCTTAGATCACTGCTGGACCTCTTGGGGGTATACAGATTCATAAATATGTGCAAATCCCCCAGGAGATCCAACAGGGTCCAAGATGCCTCTATGGCTATGCAAACCCACACTGGCCTTTGGCCATGCGCATCAGGAGTTGGGCATAGAGCCAGGCCTGCCGTTAGGTCCCGCACGCATGCCCCTGCCATTAGTCGACTCCCATTGTGCATGGTCCATTGTGCATGGCCATGCAGTACCTGGTCTTTGCATTTTGTTATTTTATTAATTATCAAGCACACGAATGCCAGTGAGAGTACAGCAACAAAACATTGTACAAAAGAACAGTAGCAACAGTAAATACCTCAATAAAGTAGACTTGTTCTACCCCACTAACACCACTACTAGTCCTCCACTAATACCACTACTAAGCCAGGGTGACATTTCTGTAAGGCCGGCAAAAACATATAAAATTTCACCTAATTTTGCTTCATGCTTGAAATTCCCCAAATCATGGCATTACATCACTTGGCATTATTATGCTGCATTTGTGGCAAAATTGTAGTGCACATGAACAACATGAATGACTAAAACCTAAGCAGCTGCTGTTTGCAGCTCTGGCGTTTTTCGCGCTTTTTTTTCAATTAAAACAAAATGCACCCTTGCGTCCATATAGGCTGCGAGAAAGCACTTCATGCTAGATCATTTCCTGAAATATCACATCGTTTTTTAGGAATTTTGATAATTAAACAAAAGCAAATTATGTAAATTTTGCACACCCTTAACCACCACCTTTTCGGGCCCCAAACATGCTTAATGCATGGCTAGTTCTCAGACCAGAGAATCTCCATTGTTTTGCATGTCGTCATTGAAACATGGCAAAGCCTAGACTTCATTGTATGAGCAAATAGCACTGGATGCTTTTACGAACCTAATAATTTTCAATTTATCGATTTGAAAGTATCTGTAAAAAGTCTGCGACTGGACACTGGGCAGCTGAGTAATCTACAAAGCAATGAACGAAAAGATTGTTCAACAATCACAAATATGTCATAGAAGTGCTCAGAATTGAAAATATTATTTTTATCTAGATATCTCCCGAAATCTTGGACCACAGGGTGCTTATATGATATCTCTTATAGTCATAGAAACGCAACATGCCAGAAGACAGGTTCAAAGAGCAATTCACAACAGGCACCTCTGCAGACGTCCCTTACAGAAACACATTCAGGACCCTACAAAGATAATCATGGTAAAGAGAGGGGCGTAAAGAAGAGTCGATGGCGTGAGGGAGACAGTGGCATAACATAAAATGATGGAGCACCCCTGCAGAATGTGAAAAGTCTCCCACATCTTACAAATATTGATCAGGCTTGTGCAGAATGTGGCGCTTCTGAGGGGGTTTTGGGCCCCTGAAGCGTTTAGGCCCTTTGCACCGCAAGGGTTGCAGGGGGTAGTGTTACACTTCTGGAGTAACAAGCCATGTCTAAACTTGAGGTAAGTAAGAGATGTAACTCTAACACACACATGTTGTCAGATAAGGGCAACCAGTCAGAATGGCTGGCAGGGTGTCAGAACCAGTGCCACAGTCGAACCAATTGTTTCCCTTAAATGTAGTATTCCCTGACAGCTACCACATAGAAAAGGGTGGGCAACCTCCATCTTTGAACGGACTCCTGTGATTTCCCCTGCATCCTCTTGCATCCTCTTAGGGAAGAGGTGTGGCGCTGCGGCCAGGGCGACTGATTCCGGAATCTGGGGATCACGGTTCAATCGCCGGCGGCAGATTAGCCCAGCACCATGTGACTCTGGGCAATAGCTTGCTTAATCTTCCCTACGGCCCCCAGCGCCTAGAGACCCTTACGGGTGATTGTTCGCGCTTTATAAATGTGGATTATTATTATTATTACATGTTCCTTTTTTTATGCTGATGGAGGAAGGCTGATGTCTGTCAAGTCAAGACCTGGATAAATCATTGTGGCACACATCACAGAGAAACAGCCTATCCTGCACCAGGATCACTGGTATCTCGGAAGCAAGCCAACCAAATGGACACTCAAGGTGACAGTTGCAAAGACCGCGAGACAGGTGAGAAGCAACCCATAGACCCATTGGGGTGAGGACAACAAAGAGCATGAGACAAGCGGGCAAGACAGTAGAGGAGAACGGCATAGAGTTCAATAACTGTAGCACAATAGAGGTTGTGCTTTTTGATTTTGGGTTCCCTGGCAGACCCATTGACCCGTGACAGACTTCAGTCCTTAGTCATTCCATTAAACATTGGTTCATATTTTTAGCGTTCGTTTCCTCATTAAGAGTGAATTCTGCAAATCACAGAACGAATAGGACTGCAATAAGCAGAAACTCCACATCTCAAAAAGAAAATTGAATCCTTGTAGTTAGAATTATCTTCAAAAACAACTCATCGTAATGCAGTTACGTGATGTCAAAACAGGAACTCGCCACAACTGATTCAGAGAAAAGGTAGCTTATAGCAGATGTTGCTGTTTGAGAAATGTTTGAGGATGCTTGTAGGAGTTTAGTGGCATAACTCCATGGCATGCTGCAATGTCCTATTCGTCACTATATGAGTCCCCATCTTATTGAACTGCAGAGAAGAACTCTCGTATGTCAATGTTCAGTGCATCTGATCCCGTGACATCATTTCAGCGCCTCCTTAGTCGGATGTCCTGTCTCTCTGGTGGAAGTTGGATGGTTACAGGATGAGAAAGTGAAAGCCATTTCTCCTTTCATTTTCATATGTAGGTCACCCTCATACTTTATGAGGGCAATTCAACAATAGTTTATTGGTCAGGAAACCCTCAGTAAATTGAAAGCGCTGTCGTTTTGGAGTTTCTTTAGAGAGATTTGTTATTTAGACCGGGGAGTAGTAGTGCTTGTGAGTGGGTTTTGGATGGTTGTCTGCTGTGATAGGCAAGCGCACCACACTGCCCACACTAACCCCCCTAAATCCAATGAATGGAGTGGGAAAGGAAACCGTATTAACTATTCTGAGCAGAACGGGCCTTACCATGCCCCCCCCCCCCACCTTGATGACATCAAAGCCACATTGGTCCAGTCTAGTAACTTTTGCCCCCATGAAAAGCAGTGAAAGTCTGGCCTGAAAACCTTTGTAAACCTCTAAAGAGGCCAAAATCAAAATACTGCAATGAAAAGATCACAACCTTTTCCCTCAGGTGATTATTTACTGTGTACAACTTTGTTTTCCGGGAAAAGATTCTTACAAAAATGCTTTTAGGGGAAAAGATTCCACCGAAATCTAACTTCTCAAGATTATTCCTTTGCTAAAAGTAGGAAATGCAGTGCCATCGTACCGTAAAAGAAAACTTTAGGCAATTGTTATGATAAACTTTATTTTTCCTTCATCTTCGCAGCGTTCATGAATTTGGCAAATAAAAAATAAACATAAATGAAACAAAATAGGTATATATTTAATCGTTTTTGTTCACTCCTACAGACTTGTTGAACTCAAGAGTTTATCAATAGTTTGTAATACCGTTCATATTTCTGCCACTGTACGTGCACTCAACTTTCAACCACAAACCCATACTCCATTAAACCTGGGACACCCACACTCTACCCAGCGGCATAGCGTGGGTTGCCAGCACCCGGGGCAAGGCAAGTATTGCACCCCTTAACTCGTGGAAGGTGAGCACTTCCTGATGCACTCATTTTTTTTTCTTTTAAAATATTGCCCCCCAAAAAACCGCTGCTGTGGCCCCACCCACGCTACGCCACTGACTCGACCGCACAACTCCACTTGCAAACAGCTTAATGCACACCGCCTACACCACTGTTATAAGTGACTTTAGTTATGACGTTTAAGCTGCCAGTGTACCTCAGTACTGTGCACTAACATCACCACTATGTTTATCTCTAAGTAAAGGCCAAATAAGAAAGTTAAACGAGTCTGAAAGTAGAGAGAAGAATGAGGCAGTAATGTTAAGTACCCACTAAAGGTTGAAAATCCAACATAAGAATGCATGTTGGCTACAGTACGAGCATGAAAATGGGTTATTTCTGTCTGGGACATGAAAAGCCTTTAATTTCAGTGATTACCCTTCACCAGCCCAGATTAGGGTTTCTACTGAAGTAATTGCTTCCTACGAAACAAGCGTTTCTGGATAAAATATAAAAGTCAGGTTTCCATGACGCCGAGCGCCAGCAATCAGCCAAAATTGCCCCTTGTCGGTGAAGTGGTAGAAAAGCAGGATGGGAAAGATCTTCGACAAGACACAATCTGTAAGGATGAGTGGTGGAGAGGAAGGAAGAGAACTTCATTTGGTAACAGGCGGTCAACGAACCATTGGACAACTTTAGACGGTCAATGATAATCGAAGAATGCCACCCCTACTGTCCCACTCACACACAGCAGCAAAGAATCTAAAGAAATGAAGGAACGCGTGGGATCCTTTGCAAATATCATATTGATGTGAGTAAAGAATGAGCTTAGTGACACTCGGCAGAAGGGGTGGGGGGAAATATGGCACCATGAGGTGGGACAACCTTCAGGACTAGGGTCATGGCTTTGAGCGTCATCTTTCAGAGGCAGAATGTTAAGATTCTAAGCATAAATACCAAATGGGATTGCTACCAAAGAAATGTTGGGAAAATGGAGGAAAGTTATGAAAAATCCTGGCTTGTTGTTAAGATGCCAACACTAATATTCATAAGATGTGAAATGCAGTGTCACACAAGGATGGTGGCGAGATCCTATGGTGCAGAGGAACAGAGTGCAGATGCTAAAACCTAAAGGTAACTGAACTTGAAAAACATTAATACTATATGGAAACCTTAAAATGGGCAATCAGCTATATGCAGCGATATGGGATAAACAAGTAACTTAAAGGTAGTAGCATGCAGCGAACCATGAGACAAACTCATCTGGAATATCACGGGAGCGCTGCGACTGCGACATTAGAACTTTGGAATGTTGGGAACTGCACAAAGCGACAACATCGTTTGTCAGGTCCAATAATGGCAGGTATGGACTTCTGTTCCAACATTCCAGGTTTGTCTTTCTGTTTCTCCCTAAATTATTTAGTACATTCTACTCTTATATTGCGGAATGTTCTAAAAGCGTTAACACCCTTCTGCCTAAGAATATATCAGTTGTTAAAGGTTGCCCACCTCATTTTAGACTAAAGGTCAGGTAGCAGGCCTTCAACAACCAGAAGAGCCAGGGCTGTGGGCTTTAATGCGATGATAACATTCTTAGGGGCACAGTCCAGGAAGCTGCATTCTTACCTTAGGATTACTACTAGGAAACTGCAATAGGAGAGGCTAGCTTCGTGGTTGGAGCGGGGGGACAAGAAAGAGAGAGGCTTGCTTGCAAGTAACATCCTGCCACAGAAATGCTGATAATGAACAAAACCACCTCTCACTACAGGTGGCTGTTGATACAAGAGAAAAGCAGTTGAAATACATCTTAGAAAAGACCAGGAGAAAATAGCGCTGAAGAAGGAAGAGTATAGCTTGAGAACAAGACTATCTGTTTGCAGTTCATATGTGTATGGTACACTGTGTGTGCCAAGAAACGTGGGTAAGAAAGAGCGATCACTAGATGGGCCTGGCAAGCCCTGCATTTTGTCGAACTCCATCAGATCTCAGAAGGCCTCAATGTGGCAGCACTTAAACATGGCTGGCCTTGGCTTGTGTTTTAGGTTAAAGTAGCAAAACACTTGTTTAGCATATTCAATTATCCAACAGAATGATTGCAGGGAGAGGAGTCCAAGACATAGGTTTATCTGTGAGGGAAGAGCGAAGCCCAAAGAAATGCATTAGTCACGCGTGGAGATGTTCATGTCTGGTTTCCATGGAATCAGCAGCACGCCAGTTACAGGCACACATCCCAGTGAATATTTGTAGTGCTAACGTGCTAATCTTCTCTTGTGCCCATGCTCAGAGCATTGGCTCCAGTTGTATGTCTGTGTGATCTCTGTATGTCTATTTTGTGGTATGGATGCTATGCTGTGATTTTCAGTTAGGTATCTGGTCATTTCTTTTTGAAGGAGGCTGGTGGCTAGCATCATTATCATGAGGGATTCTTCCTCCATGCCACTGTGTCTCCATACCCATTCCAGCAAGATGCAGTCTTTTTCCATGATTTAATCTCCCATCTGTGCCAGTTGCTTTTTCAGTTTGAGGGATGAGCTGAGCTAATCACCATCTCTCTTGCAGGGGCTCATTCTTCTTTATAATTACCATATGTGTATGCGCAAAAGCCATCCATAAACCCAACGGTGTCTACCGGCACGGCTCTATCCCACCTCCACACGCACAATGTCCAGGGTTCAACTCAATTGCAATCCTTTAGGGAGAGCACGTGGACTGGTGGCTGACTCTGAAACATGGAGATCTGAGTTCCAACGATAGCTAACACCACATGGAGAATGCAACATGCTAAGTCAATCCAGGTACTGACTTTATGTGTCCACCTTAAGGCATGAACTCTGATTCAATGAAATGCCAGGAGTAGCAGAAGTGAGACTCTCACACTGGACAGCATCACAGGGTCGAAGCCTTGAATATCCTTTCATATAACAGCTACAGTGGTTCAAAGAATGAATTACACATAAGGAACAAGCTATTACAATTATACATAAATGTAAGAACATTTGTAAAAAACAATATTTATAGGCCACAACAGCCATGGGGGAGGGGGGGGGGGGAATCATGAAAAGGTACCCATAATCAATCAAAAATAATCGCTAAAGCAAAAACATTTTTTACTAAAGACAATGTTAGACAGAAAAAGGATCATTTGAACAATACATGAAAGGTGCTCGTACAGTTGCACAATAATTAACATTAGTAAAACACAATATAGAGTGTAAACTAAAAAACAATGGCAGAGGACAAAATGTTAAAACAAGTCCAACAAGTCACAGGAACAACAATGGCAGTGAATGCTTCCTCCGACCCATTGTATGTCCTTCAGGCCTCGCCGTCGTATTTGATTCAGAGGGTCGGTGTCAATGCCAAGAAGAGCAAACTATGTTCTGGTGTGAACATGGGCTTCTATTGGAATTCTCAAGTGTATATTACAAGCCCATTATCGCTGCTTTAGCTTTTAGTTTTCTGCCACTAAACCGGCGATAAGTTTAACGCCATCCTTGATAATATGCCCCCTAGTTCTTTTGGAATCTTATTTAAATTCTGTTCCTGCCACTGCATTATACACCCATGAGACTACAGTTGCAAGAGCAAAACTAGGGAAAGAAAAAGACAAACCAGGCTAGAAAAGGATACCCTTGGGCATCGAAGATTGATGACCGTACCAGTCTGGCAACCAGGAACTTTCCACCAATGACATTAAGGCTACATTAAGTTCAAGTAGATACCAAGGAAATGAACACAAATTTCAGCCCTTTTCCTAAGCAGATAACTGATACTGGCTGAATGCCAGTTTCTGTACAGGAAGTTGTCACGCTATGTTTTGTTCCAATTATCTACCTCTCAGCATGCCTACTTCCTGGAGGTGTCAACTCTATTCTACACCGAGGCAGAGCAACCTGACTCGTGTCCATAATCTTCTAGGACAATTCACAAAATGGAAAGCAAACAGGATTTTAAGAAAAAATACGAGTTTCCAGGAAAAGCTTTTATTTCCACCCCATGAAATCAAATAAAAGAACGACAAATGGCAATGCTTAAAAAACAGCTACTGGCGGGCTCGCGCCGCAGTATTGTTTTTTAGACGTGGCAAATCCATTTTGTTTATAGTCCTCTCTCCAGAAATAAGGACTTTACCCAGGCCATTTCCCCTAACAGCAGTGTCGCATTTGCTTTGAAATAGAAGAGCTGATCAAATCATGAATATTATTGTTTTTAGCGCTTGGTTGCTCTTTAACCGGTCCTGCTTAGAAAACAAAACTGAGGTAAACAGGCGGTCATGCGGGCCTCCCTGAGAACCCGAGATAGCTGGTTTGCTTTTCATTGACTCGCAAATGTAATTAATTCGGTCCCTTAAAAACCCTAGAAACGTTGCAATTAATGGAAACTTCACCCAAGTAAATTAGACAGCCCGTCTGATGGCGGCGGGTTTCAATTACCGTAGTTAGCCTGACGGAAGCGCCTGCTACATGCAGAGATTACCTGAGCTGTCACCGGGACGCGTACAGATGGGGACGGAGAGGGCCGGCGAAGGACGCCTCCATGAAGCCAGAAACGTCAAGCGGAGGGACGCCTGAGTACATGAAGGGCATCCAAAGCTCGAATTTTGTTTTGGAAAAATTGAGCAAAAATTTTGGAAAATGTCGCATAATCACGCGATTTCTCCGAAATACACTTGTGAGAAGGCCAAAGGAAATTCCGAAATAAGGACATCCCTTGCGTTCAAAAATGACTCACAATACCAATACTGAATGAGGGAGAAAATGTCTGCCGCTGCACCTTTTCTGCTCAACCAGTACCTCCACAAAATATTTTCTATTTACGCTACTCTGCACAGCAAAAACAAGTGTCTTAAATGTCCCAACGAGAAATTGCACTAATAACGCACATTAATGCATCATAACAGAAATTTTGCACAGGCCTAATCTTTGTTTTCTGGGTATCAAACATTGCTTCATCGAGGATGAATCCAGGCTGTAATCTCAGTATATCCACTTGCGATGGGGTTACAAAACTGTGGAGATGTGTTGTTGCCACACTTGTAATCCTGATGGGCCAGTAGCTCCAGTTATCAGCCCTGTCGAGATTACCAGTGCGCTCAAAATGAGACCCAATCTGTTTTTTATACAAAAGTAGAATTTATTCGATTGTAAGCCAGAGACCCTAAAGCGAAACCACCTCTTCACTATCAACAGGCTATATTGGAAATTCACAAAGAATTGCTACATTCGCTTCTTCCCCCACCCCCAGGTGTAGAAGGTGTGGTCGATTGAAAGCCAAAGATGTACACATTTTCTTTTTGTGCCCTAAGATTAAAGCGATCTGGACTGACATTGAGACCATCTTAAAAGATATTTTACGGGCAACGATAATCTTAAATTCTCTCTTAGTTCTGTTGGGGGTACCTCCCGTAGTCTATTGAACTGAGAGCAAAGCAGTCTTATGTTCTATTTGATACTTTTAGCAAGGAGGGAAATCTGTAAACAGTGGATAGATCCCGCCCCCCCGAATATTGCTGACTAGATTAAGGCTGTCAACTGGACTTGGCATATGGATATGGAGCGTATGATCGGAAAGACCTACCAAGATATGGGCGGATCTCTCTAAGTGGTATGAAATTTAGGAAAGATCTTCAGAAAGAACAAGGAGTTCATATGATTACACCGAGGAACCGCTCCAAGAAATGACGCGACTTGGGTGGCTTGGAGTGGCGGAGCCATGCGAAAATGCAACAGACCTTGAGGCGGACGGATAGAACGGTCTGAGATTTGCTGGTGCTATGGTGATATGAGGCCCCAAAAAAATTGAAGTTATTCACAACCATTTTGTTACATAAGAACATATGTGGCATAAATTGTTGCAAAAATCAGAATAAGGGACACAAATTGCAACTTTTGCAAAGTTGTCAGTAGACCTTCACAAAGGATGCAAATAATAACCCTGCACATCCCTAATTTACACACAAGGAACATAAGTGGGATTCGACAGCAAGGACAGTGATTATCTTGAAACCTGACATGAATCAGCCCTCAAAGAACAGAGTTGGAGCAGCAGTAGCCAATTCGAGGAATGTCAGTGACAAAGACAATCATTTTGGCATTTATGCAGTGAAATGGCAAAAGCATCAGGAACCAGACATAATGGGTCGAGCGTGGCCAGTAGCAGTGGAGGCTCCCATAAGCGCCCAGAAGACGCCCCGGTTGGGCAGTGATAATGTTTACAGACAGGATAGGCACAGAGTAGCCAGCAGCACTGCAAGCTTCAAACAGGCATACACAGCTGGGGCAGCGTACGTCAGCAATCTGCATGCGCTAAAATCTCTCAAGTACAAAGATTAGGTGCAGCATTAAAAAAGTGCAAGGTGTCACTGCCAGAAGCAAAATACATTTCAATCAGGAGTGGTAAAAGCTGCGGCGGCTCGCCGAGGAAGTGCTGCGGTAGGGCGGGGGAGGGACAGGCGATGCAGCCAACGCAAGGTAAATAGTTTTCTTTATTTAATTACTTACTTTACTCCTGTCCGTCGTATGTCCGAGTCCACTACCCCCACACCCTGCCCCACCCCCGCCCCGCATCACCGCCCGCAGCACTCCCTCGGCGAGCCGTCACTGAGTAAAAGGAGGATGAGTGGCCTTCCCTCTCAAAAACAGTACTTCACGGCCAGTAGCATGACAAGCACCCTCTGCAAACAACATGTACAGCACAGCTATAACATGACAGCAGCACTTCAAGCTTCACTCGCATACAGAGCAGGAGGGGTCTAAACTAAGGAGGGATTCAAGGTAAGCATAGATGTCATTTATGGGTCACAGATGTGCACTTTGGCTTGTGCTTTACTACCCCTAGCACTGCCTTTGCAACCCCTGGCCTCAGAGGTGGCAAATTCAGTGCCAGGAACACAGAGGCAGCTGGGGCTCCATTCTCTTTATTTTCTGTAAATAATTTATCACACTAATAGTGAACAAATAATATATATTATTCACTAATAGTGTAATAAAAATGGAGTGCAATAAGCTGGAATATACCCTTCCTTGGCAGCTGAAGTCAGTACAAAAAATGCTTTTACATGTATGTTGTGCGGGTGAGAGTGTGTTTAAGTGTGAGAGAATGTATATGTGTGAATTTGTGTGTGCGACTGAAAGTGGAGGTCAAAGGGCGTGTGATGTCACTTCCTCTATCCCTGGCATTCATGAAGGTAAGCAAGGACAAAATCTTGTCCACTCTGGCTAAATCTCATATATTTTCGAGCTTTTTGCACTACGATTGTACAAAATGCCATTGATTATGCAATTATGCCACGTTCCGTAATTCAGATCTCTTTCGGGTAAAAATCATATTGTGGGAGCACAAGGCAATTGCTAATGAACTGAACGCATTATTCGTATTGTGCACCATTTAGCTTTTTTGCATGAAATGAAATCACATGCAATTTCACATAATTTTGGGGCATTTTGCTTAATTTCTGCAAAGGATTTATTGGAGGTGGTGGTGGGGAAGGGATCAGAGTCAGGAGGGACATATGATGATAGTGGCGCTTGAAACTTAGATTCGCCTTTTTGTATGTGCACACGCCTTGAGAACTTTTTACAAAATGCCATGAACTAAGGAGCCTGCCTCTTCTCTCAACCCATTTATCTGCGCATTTCTGGTTGACATCCCTCCCTTCCCAGGATGAGAAAGCTATGGAGGTGGTGCTGGCCTTCAGCTACGGGTGAACTCCTGTCACAGTTAGTTGGGAGCAGCTCACAAGACAGCTGTCGTGTGATGTGCCCTGCCAGAGCTCCTTGCAGCCCCCTCCCTGTGGCTGTCACAGTCCCTGCGATCAACCACCCTGCAAAGGCTGCCCCTCCCTGTCAGTGGCCACCACCCAGGGTGGCCTTTGCCACCCCTCAAAACTGCAGGGAGCAGCTGGAGATGTACCATATATAAGGTTTACAGCGACAGGTGGTAATAATGGGGCAGACGGATCAAGAGAAGGAAGCCAATAGCGGGGGTTCCTGTCCAAAGTTGAAACATGCGTCTGCCCATGTTTTTGGGGGGCAGTTTTATACAGCGCAAACTCGACTTGAAGGTATTCGAGCGCTTTACATGAGCACCAGTTGAGTTATAGACGGACACATGCATTTTGTTAGCAGGGCCGGACTGGCGGTAGCGGGCACCGGGCAATCCCCCGGTGCGCCGCACGGGTGGGGGCCGGTTTTGGGCTCCTGGGGGCCGTTTTCGTTACAGAGCCGTTTTTTTGCAAAATCGGCCCTGTAACAAAATCGGCCGAAAACCTGCCCTGGCAAAAAGCCCGGGGGAGGTGGGCCGGCCGAGCACTTTGCCAGGGCCGGTTTTGGTTCCCAGTCCGGCCCTGTTTGTTAGGCACAGGAAGATTAACTAATATGCCCAGAATTACAGGATGTTGAGCGTCCCTGCTGAGACTCGAACCCGGCTCCCGAACTTCGAGGTCGACCACTCTAGCTGTTACATCATGTGGTTTAATTTGAATCACGTGCCTTACCAGCTGTAGTACGCAGCGCTACGTCACACACAGCAGTGCAATAGCACCAGTGTCCAGGATAAACGGCAAGGGAGGGAGGATACAGTGCAGCGACTCGTTGCTGTCCTGAAGGGCCTTCCTTCCACCAGTGCCACACATTACTCCATTTACTGGGAGCCCCAGGAGACACGAAAACGTGCAAAACATCTGCGACTGTTTTTGTGTGTTAGGGTGTTATCAGGTGATTGCAAAAGCACAGAGTTGCCAGCATCAATGTTCTGCCTATACCTCTGTTCTCTTTAGGTTGTGGTTGGTCACATTCCCCAAGTCTCCCCTGTACTATGTGTTTTTTTTGTGTGCAGTTTTATATAGTGCAAAGTCGACCCTAAGGTATTGGAGCGCTTTACATGAACACTAATTACATTACACAAAGACATATTCTTTTTTTTTTCGTAGGCACGGGGAAATGAAGCGATTTGCCCAGAATCACAGGATGCTGAGCCAACGCCACGACTCAAACCTGCTCCCCCAGCTCCAAAGTCAGCAGCTCTGGCTGTTACGCCACATCCTCTTTATCAATACAACCATTAGCATCCTTTAAGAGACCAAGCGAGGAGGCATCCCAGACAGCGTGGTTTAAACGCAGCATCCTAAGCAGAAAGCATGCACTCCTTGCACGCTACAAGGCACGGTCCACTTCCGGCCACGTCATTTCTCCTATCAATGAGGGTAACGCTCTGCGCACCAGTGCCGCAGACCCTGCTCTGGCTCCATCGAGAGCTCTCATAGGCGTCTCCACCAAGAGACACAACATTGGTGATACAACTCATAGAAATGGTCTTTACAACAATAGGAAAGGTGAAAGACGTTAGTGGACAAGATTTTTGTAATATTTATTTTACAATCCGCAGAAGCAACAGGTGATCTATGACATTGGTCTTTGTAAAAGTCTCACTTTACAGTGGCCAGGTGAGGTGAGATATGGGTCAGTAAATTCTGGAGTAGAATAAGTATAGAACTTTTGATGATATAACTGTTGCCTGGCCTACATGCGGAAGCCATCTTAAGTAGTTGGAATCTCTTGCCACACCTGACACATGTACAGCACTGTCTGTGTCACACGTGTCACTGCCTAGCGGCCGTGGTGTGTTGATGATAACTTGCAACCCCAGGAACATTTCATTACATTGCTGGTGGTATTTCAGATCACCAATTTAGTGTTTCATTGGGCCTGGATTCCAGGAATGCTGCTACGGAATTTCAGTGTAGGCCCCGGTATTGTGCATAGCAGCCCCACAGGATTTACACAAATATGTTGCGGGAATCACAAGGAAAATGCCGTTGTGATATCGCATCAGTCTTTGCTTCGTGGTGTGCCCAGATAGCCCTTATGGGGCACAACAGAATTATCTGTGGTGCTTTCAATCCGGCTCCGTGGTCTGTCTAGGAAGTTGGTATTGCTTGCACTGTGCTGCGTTCATTCATTCATTTCTATAGACCTTGCATGACACTGGTCTGCCCCAGTAGCACCGACATGTTGGGCGGTGGCAACCCTGGCTCGTGTGCCTTCTTGAGACAGTGTATCTTTATGGTGAGAACGACATCAATAGCATAGGGCCATGAGTGTGGGTCGGGGGGGGGGGGGGAGGGGCAGCTTCAGTTCTGTTGCTGGGAACTATGGACATATTTGGAGGCAGTCAGGGGTCGCAGCTGTGACCTCTTGTCTGCTCCCTGCTACTCCGGGCACTTCCTTTGCGACCCCTGGCCTCAGAGGAGGTAAAGCCTTTGCCTCCTCTGAGGCCAGGGGTCGCAAAGCAAGTGCCCGGAGTAGCAGGGAGCAGGCTAGAGGTCACAGCTGCGACCCCTGACTGCCTCCAAATGACGTCCATGCTGTGAACTTTGCCCTGTGCTTAGGCATCACAGAACTACAGACGAGCATGAGGGGCACAGGCGAGGGAGAGGATACCCTCTCAAGAGTGCCTGGTTAGGAGACTGTTTATAATGTGACTGTAGCAACGTCACATTTTCTCTGTACTCATCAAGCAGGGGGGATTAATTATTGGGCCGACAGAGGGAGGAGACTTCCTTTTAACAGGGTAGTGGCTGAGGGAGAGCCAGAACCCCTCCTGGTTGAAGAACGCATTTTGAATGTAGTGATTATTAGAATTAAAACAATGAAGTGGAGTATAGCAAAAGGAAGAAGGCAGAGGATGAGAAAGTAGACAGTATGGGGTGGGAACGATTTTCCAGTAACTGGCTAGTGTACAAGATAAGACTGGCACCTCCCCACCACCTCCTCAGAACCCTCCTGGGCCTGGGAAGTCTACACCAGAAGAAAGAAGGTCATGCTTGAAGAAAGGGACAGAAGGTCTCCTGACTCTTGGGGCGCCCAGGGATGGAGAGGTCAAGTGACTGACCTCCTGTTTGCCTGCCCCAAGAAGAGAAAAAGCAGAAGGCCTCCTGAATCCAAGAAGAGCCAGCTGACCACTGATGGCTGGACCCTGGAGGTGCCCTGGCTGGAGAAACAGCTGGTGCCTAAAAACCTGCAGTGAGGACCCGAGGGTTGCAGGAGTGACCAAGAGTAACTTTTCCGGCAGTTGAAGAAAAGTAATGTTTCACCTCTGGTGGGCCGGGAATAGGTGCTGCGGCTTGCTTGATCCTTCAATATGATTTGACAGCATCTACTGTGTTGTTTAGAGAAATCCTGGAGTTTTGCTGGAAGCCTTTTGGAATTACCAGACAGCCTGAGGCAACTATATGTGACTTCATAGCAGGCCCTGTGGTATTCCGGAGTCAACCCATAGCATTAAACAGATGAAGTGATGGCATTCCATGGATGCTGATGTGGTACTTGACGCAGCCCCCATGGTTCTCAACACCAGGCTCACTATATATCAAAAACCAGACTGGCCCTTCATGTTCCATAATAGACCCTATTGCACTACAAGGAAGCCCCATGGTATTCTGCAGTAACCTCATACGAAATGTCATTGCAGCACCATAGGTATTAATGGAAAGCCACTTTAGTATTATAGCGCAACCCCTGCCGCGGTCCATTTGGTATTTGATTGAAGCCAATCTTAGATTGCAAAGCAGCCCTATGGCATTTGATAGAATTCCTTGTTTTATTTCATAGACATCCCCTCTAGTTATTCAAAGCACCAACAGTGATAATACGGGGAACTCCATGTGACATTGCAAGTTTGCCTGTGTGTTATTCTAGTGGCCGTACCGGTGGTATTATAGGGAAGCTAGTTTTTATTTCAGCTCATCCCCTGTGGGAGGTGAGGACTGCCCTGATGTGCTAGAAGGAAGCCGGTGTGGTATTACAGGGAAACTGCTGTAGTACTTCAGAAGCAGAGGGGCATATTTGCAAGGAGATAACGCCACCAGAATATCACTTTTTTAACGTTTTGGTGGCGTTAAGTCCTTCGCCTTATTTACAAGGCAGCGTTTAGCCACTTAACATGGCTTAATTCCATCTTGTAAATATGCCCCTTACCGCAGCAGTCCGATGCGGGGAAGGGGCAGGCAATGGGTGCTGCTGTTGGCGTTCCACTGCAACACCCATTGCTTTTTGACGCTGCTCCCTACTTACAAGGGTTGCGTAAATATGGGGAAGCAGCAAAAATAAGACCAGGGTATTCCTGGTCTTAAAAAGGCGCAATGAGGAACACTTATTATTTTTTCCTCATGTTTGCTGTTTCTTTGTGTGCTGATTTTGGCAGCACACAGAGAAACAGCAAATCACCATTAGTGATTGTTCATGTGCAGGAAGGTGTCCCTTCCTGTACATAAACAATCATTCAAAAAGGACGTTTTGCAGCTTCTATATGTGCTGTATTCTGCAAAACACATAAAAGTAACAAATTGCCATTAGTGATTTTTTATGTGCAGGAAGGGACACCTTTCTAAACATGAACAATCATTCCCATAATGCAGACACCCTTACACTATAGTGAGCGGGTGCCTGCATTGACGCGCTAAATCTATCACCAGTGCTAAGGGAAATGCAGGGGTGCACTACATTCTTGTAAATATGGCGCATCCCTGTGCTTCGGACCTGTTGGAGCGTGGCGTTAGCAATTTTGGCTTAACATCGCGCTCCGACAGTCTCTTGTAAATATGCCCTCCAGTGTCTGGTATTACAGGAACCCCTGTCAGGGGCGTAACACAAGTCTCTGCAGTCAACACGGCATGGGGGGGGGCAGGGGGGAGGGGATCCTTTCACAGGGCCCCTAATTCTTCAGGGGGTTCCTGTTCAGGTCAAGGATAATAAATATATTTCGGAGATATGCGAACCTCAGGGGCCCCTCATTACATTCTGCAGGGGGCCCATCATTTACATCACGCCATGGACCCCGGTGCGGTATTCAGAGCAGCGCTGCGTGGTTTCGGAGTGGCCTCGGTGGGATTACAGCTATTCCTCTGTGGTATTCGAGAGCAGCCACAGAATGGCGTTTTTGGCCTACTTTTCTTCATCATTTGCTCGGGTACTTATGCCTCTAATTATGTTCACGGCTGACATCAAAAGGCAGTTCTCAAGCTGAGGTGGGAAATATTTCTCATGTGTGAAAAAAAGCGTCCCGCTTCGGCAGAAATATTTTATCTCTCTGACTCTAAGTGGTAGGTAAATGATACACTATTTTGATCTATTTAATCTAAACTTAACACGCAGATAAGTATTTTCCACATTTAATTTGTTTTCTCATTCTCTGTGTAGAACTACCCCTGCGCCGCCGCCTCCTCCCAGTGCTTAATTTGATGAAGAATAAGTACCGGTGCCCAAAGCTTTGCTAAGAAGCTTGCGCCTGGCACCGGTGCACAGAATACCAAGGCTGCGGGTTCTGGAATCCACCTCATGCCTTTTGAACCAACTTCTAGACACTCCCTTCCCCTGTTTCTCTCTTGCAGGGTCCTGCTTTCTACCTTCATGACAGTTTTTCCATCTTTCTCATTCTTTCTCCATTGGGCGTTTTCCCTCTCTTGGTCTCGGGAATGTTGGATGAGGAAACTTAAATGCCAATCCCAAAATAAGAGTGCCCGTGGGCACTATGGACATCATTTGGGAGTATTCCAAACCTTTGCCCCCTCTGAGGCCAGGGGTCGCAAAGGAAGTGCCAGGAGTAGCACGGAGCAAGTTAGAGGTCGGAGCTGCTACCCCTGACTACTCCAAAATAACGTCTGTGGTGGGCTCCACCGACCCATAAATGAGCACCAGTGAGCCCTCCCAGCCCAAAAATGAGTATCAGTGCCGCCCACTTGCAACCACTGGCTCAAATTAAGTACTGTGCACACCACGTCATCAGTGCTGCATGTGCAGTTAACCAAGGGCTGGGGCAGGATATACTCCACAGCAGATATACATTTCTGAAGACATGCCATTTACCTCCATGAGCCATAACAGAGCAATTAAAAACAATGCCTCCTTGTGACTAGAAAACAGAATGCAGACCCTCTACTCCAAGTGTCAATGCTGTACCAAGGTTCAACCAGCACCACAAAGAAACATTTTTTGTGGATGACCCATACACATGCATAACTATAATTGTGAGAGCCATTCCATTTGTTTTTAAAAACCTAACTGCTAACATGCCTCTGACTTTCAGATTAATTATCTTCTTTTGAGAAAGAATTTTCAGAAAGTGATTCAGGGCAACATTCTTAGTGTGCCAACTTGTGGTGATGCCAAATAACAGCAAAAGGCTAAATTAATGACACTTTTAGTGCTCAAGTGGTTAAAAGGCAACTTTTCTCACTTCCTTAAAAGAGAGATGGAAATCAACAGTTAGATGGGCTGCCAATCAAAACTTATTTGCCTTCTCATTTTCAGGGCTAATAACACATTAAAAGGCACAGTAGGCAATCAGGCTCATCGAGTAGACGGAGTGACTTTGGAAGACATGCAATGAGAAAATTGACTTCAAGGTACAAGAAGATTATGATGTTAATAAGGGCAAAGCATTGCAGAAATGTTCAGGATGAAGGTGGCCTTCCATCTGAAAGATCACTAACTTCAAATCCTTTACACTTTGCAATACTCTTTTAGTGGGCCTCAAACACACTATTATCAGGACTAATTAAGGAAAGTTTCACTTTGTTGTAGAATTTACAAAAGACATACTTTAAATATAAATAAGGGTCCCAGTTTTCCGTTTTTACTGATTTTGACATATGATACAAACGATGCAGTCAGAAAACAACTGTTCTATGTTTATTTAAAACAATGGAACAAGGCAGAAATAAGGTCTCTACATGGTGTCAATCATGACGGTCAGGCCAATAGCTGTGAATGTTGACTTCATAGTTTATTCAAAAAGATTAGAATGTCTACTGAAACCTAGAGTGATAAGCATTCAAATGCTACACTGCAAATGTTTTTAGCGGACTGTATTGTTTTATTGTAGATGACTGCTTGGCGCACTAACATCTTACCTCATCAAAGTGCGAATTACTCAGTTAAATGAGAACACACAAATCACCCACAAAAAAATAAATAAGGATTGATACCAATTAGATGAAAAAATGCAAATATGGATAAATACAGAGGGAGATATAAAAGGAAGTATAAAGCTAGGAGCTCTAATTATAAAACCAATTTTCATGGAACACCGGCTTCCAGCGATACCACACAAATAATCCTACAATTAGAATGTCTGCATTTGAAAACATCTTAAGAAAAGGATTAAAAGGTATAAACTTGCCCTTGGAGAAATCTGATCAAATGAACAAAAATTCCATTAGATCTAAAATTCTTTACATTAACGATTGATGTTAATTCGTAAGTGTAAGTGAGAGACACAACAATATAAAGCAAGCACCGTTGCCCAGGCAGTGGGTTCAACATTCAAGATAAAAAGTTGAGAAGACGAAACGTCAAAGGTAGCCACCTTCCCTTTCTTCTGTGTCGCCAATTTAACCCCCACTGTTATGCTGACTTTGCTCCAGCACAGTTTCTTTCTGAGCCTTCTTCAGGTCTTTTCTTGCCTTCCAGAGGATCTCGAAGGCTGGCAAGTTCTGAGTTTCTAATGCATGCTCAGGAAACGGTGACTTTGTTCAAATGGAGGAAGACTGTGAAGATCATAAGGAGGTTTGCTTTACTGGGAACACAGGCGATGAATGATGTCCTCAATAAATTCAGGCTCCCCCTCTACCTCCGTTACTGATGCTCCTGGTTCAAAATCTTGCACACCACAGAAAGGACTTTAACAACAGTCATTATCCACGTACCAGCCTCCATCCCCGTTAGTTGTGTCTCCTGCAAGCTTTAGGGGTGGAGATAATGACCCTGTCAGTTTCAACTTTTGGAAGCCAAAGGAACGGAGAACATAAACGGAGGATTTAGGGACACGTGGGGCACTGATCTGAGACCTAGAAGCAATTGGTCAGTGATGAGCTCCATCCCCATCACCCGTTTACCGATGGAGTTCTAGATGCCACTCGTCTTTTAAGAGAGCATTACCATGGCAAGACTCGAATATCGTGAATCTGACACTCGCTAACTATCAGAACCCATACTATGATGGTTATATGTCGGATATCGTATGCAGAAATATCGTCTGACATAATTATCTTGCCCTAAATATTATTTACGAACATATTGTCCCATTGGTGTGGATCTTCAATTATTAACACCAATGGGGTGATATTTTTGTAGATGACATTTTGGACCCTATATTTATGTCAGACGACATTATCACAACAATATTGCGGTATCGTACCTACTAGGACCGAGATATCAACTGGCTCCATGTCACAAGGGTCATGACAGTGTCCACCACCGGCATGCAAGTATATGTAGGCTCATATTGCTAATGTGAAATGTGAAATTACATTTTCCAGCACACTTGCATCTGTTAAACCCAAAAAAATACAGATCTAGATGAAAGTCACTCTTGGAAATCAAGCCATTGGATGACTATGTCATAGAGTGTGGTTGGGATGCCTCAATGGAGGGAACCTAGTGGCAGTGTACTATATATTTGGCCATTGGAAAAGCTTTTGTAGTAATAAATAATGTGATCAGCCTACATCTGGGTGAGAGAGGCAGAGGTGATGCCTGGTACACATTGGGTAAAATACTGCACACACATACATAATGTGTGAAAACATACTCTGCTATGCTATGCTGTACTCCCTATATTTATGAAGTGGGAATGCATTCAACCACATATAGACGTTTATGAATGTATTCAGTGAAGACCAAATATGTAGGTTGCCTCTATGTCTTAAAGCTTTGCATAGCATCGCATTGGCCAATAACTCTGCGGCCCGTAGTAGCCCGGGGACCATGATGTCTCATCTTGTACATTGCACATTTCAGTAACCATGACTTTTCAAACCTGGCAAAAGAAGGGGGGTGGGTTGAGAGAAGAATAGAGTTAGTATTTCTGGATATGAAGGATATCTTCCCACCAAGGTCATGCCCCCCCTTGGAGCTAAACTTCCGGGCACCTGCAGACCAGATCAGGGTCTGCTAAAACTAACTCACTTTTGTCACCTAACCCGGCTACATTGACTGGTATGAAAAGAAAGTGTATATATACTAGAGCGAATGTTACACTGGTCCAAATAACCATTTTCTAGCGAGAGTCCTGGTGAGTTGTAATGACAATTGTCTATTAGTATTTTGCTTGTCTGTCTGGGTTTTTTAATTCAATGATAGTTGGACTAGGGCTTCCCTAGGTGTTGTGTTTTATTTTTAACAGATGGCATGGAATGATGGGGCTGAACTGCTCCACTTCCTAATCCAACATGAGAAGTAACACATTAGCAACCCGCAGGGAGGGAGGAGACAAATAAGGCCTCCTCTCTCGGGTCTTCGCTGAATACCTTCACCCAGCAGAACCTGTACAAGACCCATATCAAATCCCAAGAAGGTGAGAACACTGCCACACCAATCCTGGTGCCATCACCAGCTCGTGCCATCACTTTGGTTGAGATGCTGACACTTCAAAAACAATACATTGCTACAGGGCTAATTCATCGTGCCTGTTGCTGATCCCATGACAGGAGACAATGATTAACGTTCAAGGGTGCAAAAGTCCTAAGGGCAGAAAATGTATTCAGAATAAGTGAAAAATGTAAAACAGCTGATTTCCTGCAGCTGCTTGTGCGGAGTCTTACACTAGCATCGGAAAGGTGTTCTACAGTGCTTAATTTGAGCCGGTGGTTTACGGTGCTCAGTGCTGGCACTTAATCATCAACACCTGTGCTTTTCATGAGCATCAGTTAAGGGCACAATCATTTACGGGGAGAATAAGTGATTTGCCCAGAATCACAGGATGGTGAGCCAATGCCGAGACCCAAGCCTGGTTTTCGTAGCTCCGAAGACTGCAGCTCTGGGCGTTATGCCACATCCTTTCACCACTTTCATGGTTAGCAGTTGGTTCTGTTTTAGGTGGTGCTAACAAGAGAAATGGGCTGGTGCAAGCTGCCTCCTGACGAATTAACCACTTTGCTCACCAAAAGCAGCTCCATCTGCCAGCTGCAATACTCTTCCCTATAAAATGATTTTTACATATCAATAATAACGCAACGGATCTGCTTAGCTTTTATTTTTTATTTCTCCAGATTTTAACTGACAGAGAACCCAGGGCTATCCAGTCACATTACTGCTAGATCTATGCATGCATCACCTTGTAAACTTTATGAACCAGTGAAGATTCTGAGCGCAGCTCTGTTCCCGGTGTGTACTGTTGAAAAATCTTGAGTGCCACCAGAGTCACTGACTGCTTACCTTATAGGACTCAGACAACCATTTATCTACGCGTGTTTAAGTCAACGTGATAAACGTCTGTCGAGACAGCAGAGCTGTCTCTCTGTTTGCCCATACTGTACAGGCCTAGACACTTATACCCATAATTTAGATTCCACTGGCCTCAAATAGCAGAGCTACCCCATTGGCTACACAGATTATAGCGTTTCAGACCTCAGACAGCAGAGCTATCCCTCGCCTGATACTGGCCTGAATAAACTGCCTCTGGTGGCAGGCCTTCCTCTTTACTTCCTCAAAGTCTAGTAAGATACGTTCAGCGTGTACAGGCAATTCACTCTCTCGAAAAGATTCCCAAATTTTCCTTCTTACTCAGGGTGTGAATCTATCCCTCAGGTGAAACATATAATAAAGGCTTAGACCTCAGATGTTATGGATATCACTCAGGTTACAGAGAAGCTTAGAGGCTAAGGGCTCGGATAGTGGACTAGCCCTCAAGTGAGACGTATCATAGCAACTCAGGCCTCAGCTAGTATGGCTAGCCCTCAGGTTTCACAGACCTTAAGGCTCAGGCCTCATGTAGGTGCTATCCCTCAGGTGACACATATCATAAAGGCTCAGGTCTCAGACAGTAGGGCTGTCTCCAAGATTACACAGATCTTACAGGCCCAGGCTCGGATACTGGCTATCCCTCAGGTGACACGTGTCAAAGAGGCTCAGGCCTCAGACAGTGGGGCTGCCCCCTTCTATTTTAATCCAACAGGCTCAGTCCACAGATAGGTGGATTGTCCCTCAGGTAACACATATCTTGGCGGCTCAGGCCTCATATAATAGGGTTGTCCCCATGGTTGTATAAATCTTACAGGCTCAGGCCTCAGATAGTAGCTATCCCTCAGATGACGCATATCATAGAGGCTCAGGCCTCAGATAGTAGTACTGTGCCTCGGGTTATGTCGATCTTACAGGCTCTGGCCTCAGATAGTAGGGCTGTTCTGATAGTTGGCCTGTCCCCCAGGTTACACAGATCTTACAGGCTCAGGTCTCAGATAGAAGGACTGTCCCTCAGGTTATATATCTACACAACACCATGACACCAGACATTGAAAAATCCCCAAAGGATATGGAAAGGACACACAAATCTGAAAAGATTTATGAGACCATTGGAATAGTGGAAATGCATTATACTAACAATCACTGAGCCCATTACATAACAATTTGTCTTAATTCAAAGCACCCCAGCTCCAACAGCAATGCTGTGGTTAGGTTGCCTAGATCTCACAAACTCAGGCATCAGACACAGAATCTCAGATTACACATTGCTTTCAAGCTTCAGTTATCAAACAGTAGAACTTTTCAAAGGTTTATCTGAGTTTAACAAATCAGGTATCAGAAATCTGTGCTATAATTCAGTTTAAATGACAATCCTGGCTCAATCATCGGACAGCAGGACATCAGCTACCCTTAGGTTAAATGAATCATTTAAGCTCAGGTCTCAGACAGCAGGGCTGTCCATGAGGCTAAAGAGATCTTACAGGCTGGGATAGCTCTCCCATTACACAGATCTTGTAAGCTTTGGCCTCAGCCTTCAGGGCAGTCATTCACCTTAGGCAAGTCATACAGGTTCATTGTGTTTGGAACACACCCATGGAAAGAACCAATGAGCAAACAAAGGTTGCATGACTTTTCTTGATGATCAGGGGTTGAAAAATAAACCAACAAGCGGGCTATAAATTAAGAAATTGGGCTGCACAGGGTCGTTGTGAGCTGTGGAACGAGTCTTGGTTATTTCCCCAAATGTCCAACTTGTGGGATCCCGGAAAAATCACTTAGATCCCTTACCTTCCGCAGTATTGTATGCTCATGAAAACACTATGTTGAAATATGCATACATTATTAAAGTATTTATTATGCAGCTTTGCTATTGGAAACAAAATGTATTTGGTATGCTAATTAGTCATGCATCATTTTTAATTTCTAAGTGGGTCCTGTGATTCTGAGCAAATCAATTAAAAGGCAAGCAGCGATGTCTGAGGGGTGGTGGGTGCAGGGTGAAGGGGTAGGGAGAAACGGCACAGGACGAGCAGGAAACAAGACGCAACGATGAAAAAGAAAGCTGTGAGGGGGCGGTGAAAGACAGCACGCAAGGTGACTGGAACAGCATTTGAGCTTATAAATGACTCCATCTGGCAACATTTAAAAAACAGCAATGAAACGGCATCCAACATGCTGTGAAGGGCGCGCGGTCAGAGCTGCCGACTCGGGAGTTTGAGTCTCGGCATCAGCTCAACATCCTGTTTTTTTGGGCAAATCACTTAAAATACAAGCTGCGATCTCAGGTGGGGGCGGGGTGAAGGGAGAGACAGCAAAGGCCGAGCAGGCTGCCGCAAGCAGGAAATAAGACACAGTGGTGAAAATGAAAGTGGGCACATTGTTAAAAGGTGCACGGCCTCCAAAGTAAAACAATAATTAAACCCGCAATGCAAATGCCATCCAAAACATGAAGCACAGCGTCTGTGAAGTGGGTGTTCTGCTGATACACAAGCTGAGGCAAACAAGAAAAAAATTGTGCGCACAACGGAACCTATATAAAAAAAAGTGTAAGACCACGTATAACAGGGGCAACCTCTTGGGAAAGTTTGAAACACAAAAAGACGGGACTAATTAAGCATGCAGACCAACCAAAAGCATGCAATTATGAATGGCATTAACAGAAACGAATGGAAAAGATGGGAGGTGCTTCAAGCCACAGTCTAGATTACAGCATGCCTCCCAGAGCAGTGCATGCTCTGCCCAAGCTTGATCTAAAAAGTGGCCAAAAATGTGTGCTGCACAATAAATAATCAGGTGAAAGTTAGGAAACAATTGTCTGCAGTCTGAAATCCCACAGATTTTCTGTCCATATGGGGCAGGAAATCCACCTTCAGGAAATTAATGGATTGGGGTGGTAAGGTGAAATGACACTGGCCTCAGGCAGTGTCATGGATCTTATCAATTTTGTTCAACGCGCTAAGAGTCCCCTACTTTACCCAATTCTGTAGGCTTATAAAATCCCTTCACACATGCACATCCCCGGAAGTGGTGCCATTACTGTACTGTAGCTTACAAGGTAATGTGAGTAACTTCCCACACATCAAACCCTACATTGTCTACAATCACAGTGGCACCCATGTTGTGCCACCAAATGCCCCTTTGAGAGCCTCTGCATGGATGCACTTGTTCAGATATTTTATTGTATTCAGGTCTGCATGGATGCACTTGAGAGGCTTTGTAACAATAGCGACTCCTGGTGGCCTCACAGAATATATTTTTCTGATGGGGCTGATGCTTTGGCTTACAGCCATGAGTATCTAATTAATTACCCTTTACTATGATGCAAGGAAGTTTGGAAAAGTACGCAAAGAGTCAAAAACGTGGGCACAGCATAGCTGTGTAGATGAATATTCATTTTCCAACACATAAACTGTGCAGCAAAGATGTGGGCTACTGGCTCATCGGTCAGCTACAGGATTTAGATGCTCCAGTTCTAAAAAGAGCTTCCACACTTCACCAAATGGAATGACAAAGGAGAGTTCATCTGTCTCCCTGGGGATTGATGAAAGCAGCTGAGTTGGCAACAAGTACTATACAAAAAAAGCTGGAATTTATAGATATTGGGAAAACTGTACCACAGTGAGGATGGTGGTGCAACAGAAAAGGCCCAACAATAGAAGAATGTTCGCTAAAGGCCATATCTAGAGTTTGGGGGAAGGGACACTCCATCACAAATCTGGCACACGCCCCGTTCGCCATATTATAAATCTATTATAGCCTATGGCATTTGTAATACGGTGGACAGGACAGCCGCCAAACTCTAATAAGTCCTTAAATGTGCTTGGACTGAATGACTCACAGTGATGTAATGTTAGGAACGGATATCCTGGCCTCATGCCTCATTTTTTGTGGTGATCAATTCCACGCCACACAAACATATCAATCCATCCTTCTGACGTGGGAGCTAAGATGGATGCCCCATTGGGTGGCACCGGGCTTCATTGTGCATTGAAAAGTAGAGGTCCGCAGCAGCGTGTCACAAATGCATTAAAGGAACCACTTTTATAAAGAGGCCATTATTCACAGCCTGCAGAATTTGCATCATTCACCGGCCTGATGGATCACTCTGGGTGCGGGGGTGAAAGTGACGTGCGAGAATTTATGCTCCTTTTGGGTCCCCCATCTGCATCAGCCAATCCAATAGAGGGCGGATATTGACACCTGCATTTATTTCCAGGGAATTTCCCTGAGGAATCCCTTGTTGGGCTGATCAATGATCAGCTCGATACTTTACAGTAGTGACCAAATTGACATGAGGCTGGAATAGAGGACACAGGGAGCATAAGGCAAAGTGACAAATAAAAAAAAAAAAAAACAATCACTTGAAAGCTATTCGCGAACCAGTCGCTCATTTTTACTTATCCGAGAGAGAAAAGGAGCGAGTTCTGAGTTGAGGGGTGTATGGTTGGGATTGATATCCAGTAATACTTTGATTTGCATTCGCTAAAAGATGTACATATTTCGACAACTGTAAGAAACATTTTGGGTACCAAGCATTCAGTTTAGACCTGACTTCTGAGGAGGACTTTTGCTCAAGCAGCATGTATAAGGTGGCAAGTCCTAGTACTTACTCAGAGGGCTCTCATGAAAGCCATCACACCCAGAGTCAAGGTATGTGGCAGGTATGGCAAGAGAGAAAGAAAGACAGAGACAAACAGCCAGAGAGAGGGGAAGAAAAATAAGGAGAACGGAGATGGGGAAGAAGAGAGAGCTCTAAAGCAAATGAGAGCATTGAAAGAGAAGAGAAACAAAAGAAAGAAAATAAAGAGAGAGAATAGAGAGTGAGAGAGAAGAGGGTAGAGAGTGGAGAGAAAAATATAAAAGAAGACAGAAGAGGGAAGAGAAAAAAGAAGAGATGTTATGATATGGAGAGGGGAGAAAGGGTAAGAGGATGAGGAAAGAGAAGAGGAAAAACAACATTAAAAGAAAAATAAGAAAAGAGAACAAGGAAAAAAGAGGGTATGAAGAAAGTGGAGATTAAGTTAGAAAAGTAAAGATGACATAGAAAAAAAGAGACTGCTGGCAGTCTAGGAAGGGAGGAAGAAATAGGCTCACAAGAAGAGATTGAGTAAAGGCACAATAGAGATAAACAAGCATAAGAAAGAAAGAGAGAGATAACATTCCTGTCTTTATCATCCCTCAACATTTTCCTATGTTAGCTGAGGCTTTGCCAAATGTATGTGGGAATTGTGCAAAGATCTCGATTCCACCAATTGTAAAATATACAGTACTTCCTGTTTAAATATCTCACTCCCAAGCAAAGGTTTTTCCTCTGCTCCGCCATTGGAATGGGTTAAATCTCTTGCACACTAACGGCCAGATTTAAAGTTTGGGAGATGGGGTGCTCCACCACAAATGTGGCAGAGTACTCTATTTGTCAAATCATTGGTCCGCTGCTCTACTATGAGTGAAGCGGGCCATCATCTTTTTGACAGTGGTACCCTCGGTGACTACACGGTTGGAAAGCTCAGTCTGACTGCGCTCAGTAGAGGCTCGTGGAGGGAGTGCCGCAAGGCGGTGGGGCAGGGCGGGGGAGGGGCAGCGTGGGGGTAGTAAACTCTGGCTCACGGCCAACCGGAGTAATGTAACTAAATAAATAAATAAAACAAATTTCATTGCACACGCTGAAACGCCAAATGCGTTTCAGCACGCGCAATGAAATTCATTTTTTAAATTTATTTAGTTATATTACTCCGGTCGGCCGTTTGCCGGAGTTTACTACCCCCTACCCTGCCTCTCCCCCGCCCCGCCCAGTGGCTCTCCCTCCACGATCTGCTACTGACTGCCCTGTGGAGGAGGGGCCATCAGAGTAAGGACCTCAGAGGGCCAGCCTATGCAGAGTGGACAGTCTGATGTGAATGTTGTTACCTGGGTGCACAGAGATCACTCTGGGCCAGCGGCGAGCTCTAAATATGACAGGTGGTAGAGCGCCAGGGTAGCAAAGGTCATAAACTCCCTCATCCTTGGGGCAGGCGGGTCACCTGCCAAACTCTAAATCAGGCCCTACATTGTGGAATAAATACATGTCATTTTTTCGAGAAATGTAACAGTTGGTTAAATATTGCAAAGCATTGTTGCAAATGTAAGTACAAGCAAAGCATACAGTTTTACATCATTTCAAATTACCATGGACAGGTGCAAGCACTCCTCCACACCAGTGGTGGATGGTATTTGAAGACGGTGGGGGAGGGGGGTCATGGGGGTGGGAGGGGAAAATATGTACACACTTACCTGTCTGCCTCCTGCCGTCGCCGCCGCCTCCTCGCGGTCCACTTCCCCGTCTTCTAGGGAAGGAAGCAGGATGCACCTGGCTCTCAGCCTCCCGATAGCCAATAACAACGCTGCAATGCAGGATTGTGATTGGTCTGAGCGCCATGGATCGGCACTCAGCCAGAGAATGGGAGGCTGGGCATGTTCTCCATGCAGGCTGTAATGCAGCCTGCATGGAGAACATGCAAAGTGCGCATGAATGTTTGGCCGGCCCCAGAGGGCTGTTCATAATTCATGCGCACTTTAGGGAGTGTAAACCGCTCCTCCCCTCCTCTGTCAGCTGAGCAGCCCCGCCCTGTCCCTGTCCAAAGCTGTAGCAACAAGGGAAAAAAAATGATAGTAACTTAGAGATACTATCATTTAATGTTTCTTTGAGTGACACTGCTTAAAAGCAGCGGGGCAGCGCTCCTTTGCCTTAGCGGAGGAGCCGCCACTGCTTTACACTCGTTTTTCAATGTCTACTTTCAGTTCTGTGGAACTGAATAGTCTTGAGAGTGAAAGTGAATGGAACTCACCTCTTTTCTGTGGTTTCTACTTTCAAAATAGGTTGGTTATCTATATTTTCAGTATATGCTTATGAAGATAAGAAGGTATATGCTATAGGGGGAGCTTTTCTGTGGTAGAGTTGGGGACACAATTTTGCTTTCTTCTGGATTAATAATATCAATAACAACTGAGCAGGGCTGTTTCCCAAAATAGGCATTGAGGTCATCAATTTTCATGGACCAGAAATATTGAGCCTTAAAACAGCCAAGGGAGGGCACCGTCACCGCAGGGTCACATGATTAAGCTTGGTAGTTTTAATGGCCAATTCCACGTTTTACTTGGCGTAATGTGTAATAACGAGTGGATCCAGTCTTACCAAATGTTATACTCATATGGTATCTCAGGTTCCACACTCTTTTGCCTGCAATAATTCCTCCAAGTAATACCTGCAGGAACATATGGGTGGAGAGACAGGACCAAGAACAAGTGCGACTCAACTCAGAATCTGAAATGGGGCCAAAACACGAGCTGCATCTGATTTTTAATTTGTAGGGAGACTCCTAATCTGCAGGCACAAGGTCACACAGCTCTGCACCTTCTTTAGGAAGCTTACCAGCAGAAAACCTGCCACTACCAAAGAGAATACAAACATATGTAGAGCCGACACACAGGGGCATATTTATCAATATTTCACGCAGCGCAACACAGCAAGCCACCGTGCTGCGCCGTGTGAGAGGGAAAGGGCAGGAATAAGGAGTATTTAACATTATATGACACATCTCTGTCCTTTCCTAGCGCTGGTGCACTTTTGGCTGCCTAGCGCCAACGCAGTGGCGCAAGGGCAACACAAAATCTTGATATGTATGCCCCACAATTTTAAAAATTATCTATTTCCTGCTTGTGATGGGTTCTGGATTGGGTAGCATCCTGTGTCCATCAGTAGCCCTTTTGTCTGCATTTTGTTATGTTATGTTATTTGAACTTTTATAGCGCACAGCAACCCTAGGGTGTCCCGGCGCTTGCTGTAGTTCTCCCAAAACCCAAACAACAAGAGAATCAAAACAACCATGTTTTGAGCGCTTTCCTAAAGGAAAGAAGATCCTTCGAGTTCCTCAGATCAAAAGGAAGCTCATTCCAGCCATTTTGCACTGCACCAGGGAGCTACTGACCAGCCTTATCACTTTTCAGAATTTACTGGATATACCTTCTACTGCGAGGCAGAACTCTTCTCTTTCATGTTGTCTTAGTTGTGTTGGAACTGGACAGGCTTGAGAGAGTTTGATACCAAATAATTTAAATGTTTATGCCAGGGAAAAGAATTCAAACAGAGCGTGTTCTAATGTGCATTATAGTCAGAAATACACCATAATACGGCAGCAAGGGGGCTTAGAACATAATATGGCAGAAAGATGACTTAATGAGTTAAACCTTTGCCACTATTATCTACGCTGATGGGCCAATCACAACTTTTCATTTCAGCGGTGCCAGTTCATTCTTTCATACGTCTGAAGTCATTGCATTCACTGCTGATACTTGGGGTCCCATCAACGACTGTTAGCTACAGCACTTAAACCAGAGCTTAATTTGAGCAGGTGGGTTCCGGTGCTTGACACCAGCACTTAATTGCCATAACATGCACTTATGACAAGTGCCACATGGTGGCGCTGTTCGGGTAATTTAAAGATGAGCAGAAAAACAGTTGTTTGTTAATTCAATATACATTCAAAATAACGAATACCTGCCACCCAGCTCATTCTTAAAGCTTTAGTGGCCTCAAATAGTCTGAATCCTCACACTTGCAGCAGTGTGATGGTTAGTAGTTGTGTAAGTACAGTGGCAATGTGTGGTGCAAACTGCACTTGCCTCCTGATGCGGGCCCCGGCACTTATTTTTTTACAAATTAAGCACTGACTTAAACACAGTAAAACACCTTAAAAGGGAAATAGCCTTCAGATATATAAGTGAATATGCTGCAATGGGCACCAGGCACACCCTTAAACTTTCAGAGTTCGAAAGGGATCACATGTTTCTTGGGAAAATGAGAATATTAAAAAGCCACAGGAAATTTTGCTTAGAACACGAAATATACTCAAGGAAGGGTGCCCCTGACATGCTCCAGAAATCGCAGTGGAGCCAGGCAATGAGTTTACCCCAGAGGAGTGGTCCATTTTCAGTCCTGTGTGTAATAAATAGTTCTTTTCGTGTGCTCGGAAGCATGAAGGTGGCAGTGGGAGGTCTGCATAAAACATTTATATATGAGCATTACCCATTCACTTGAATACTGGAGACCTCTTGCCTCATCAGTACCTTGGCTCACACAACTCCCACTAGAATCAGAGAAATTCCCTGGTCCAATAGGTGAGAGGCAGAACTCACACAGGAATGCTTCGGCTAATTGGAACCTGAAAGTAAATCCCAAAACGATTACATTTGCCAACCCCGTGGATTGGGGGCGGGGGGAGGAATATCAGGATTGTGCTACCACGTGAAGGTTGTTGGTTGATGCTGTGACATTGACAAGAATAATATTCTCTGCTTTTATTTTGATTTTAAACATTCATATGCCGCTAAAACCTTTATCAGTGCACCCAGCCACGAACAATTTGGGAACCCTTCCAAAGTGGTGAACTGGGGTAATTATTGTATCTGTTGGACGGAGAGAATGAGTTAAGTGACTCTCCCTCCGAGGGAAAACCTGGACAAGATGACATTAACAGAAGAGGAGACACATCAGGCTAACAGTAAATTGAAAATGTGAATTAACATGCAGGGGTTTGCCACTTTTCTCTACTAGCTATGTAACTTTAACACAATATTGAAGTTATTTTCACTAACTTGTGTGGTCTGTTACTGAGTAATCAACGCTTTTACCCAAAGATCAACTGAGTTCGAGTCCTGGCTTCTGAAGCAGACCGAATTGTGTAATCCTGGACTGTTTAATGTATCTTCTTGTTTCTTGGTTTACTTCACTCACCTACCAGAGAGCACTTAAAGAGATTAAGTCGCGTATTTAGCATATATAACAAAGGTACATTTTCATTTTCTCTTTCACATACCCAGTAGTATATTTTGAAAGATGCTGCAAAATTCATTACGAGAAACTGACAATGTCTGCAGGGATCCGGCAGTATCTGTCCATCTGCTGGAGTTGGCACAGCTGTGTCTGGCGCCTGGATCAGCTCCACAGCCCCTGGGAGGAGGCTACAGATAGTCCAAGCTGGAGCACTGGAACCAAGATGCTCACAGATGGGCAACGTTGTGAAATCCGAGTCTACCAGTGGGCAGAGGGGCTGGTGGGCAGGTTTCTCCTCCGGATGAGGGGGTAGGAGGGGCAGTCAGCCAGTTAGGCATGAATAGAGGTTTGCTGGCCACTAGCGATCCCAGAAAATTCCCCAATAGCCTATAGGGCTGGTGCTGAGTCAGTCAGACGGCTAGTCTTAGGTGAGTTGGTCTCAAATGCCAGCATCCTGTTATTACATTTTCTGTTGTTCCTCGAATCCCGTCATTCTCTAGGTAGGTTGATACAGCCCACAGGACAGCATAGTAGCCATCTTTGCCAAGTGGCAGAAACCACAAATTAGTCTGTTTATTGTGCCACTGGCTGCTCTTCAAAGTCCCAGACCGGTGAATTTACTCCTTCACTAAACCAAGTACACTCCGCTGTGAGGTTTCAACCATCACTCTACAGGTCACATTACGCATCCTGGTGCCGGGGAATTCTCCCTTTAATGTGCTGGTGATTTTCAAGTTAAGTAGATGTGGAGTTAGAAAATAGTAAATCTATACTTACATGTAAATCCATCCCCTGATGACACAGTGGTTGTGTCATCGAGGCATGTAGCTACAAAATAATATATATTCACTTGCCCATAAATACCTACCTTCATAATATTGCAGTTACGGATATTTTGGCCATCATTTTCTGTTTTGGAAGAACAATATTTCACTCTTGAACATTCTGAAATGCCAGCTCACCTCCGCCATGAGAAAAGGATGCCCTCTTTTGTCAGCACTAGAGCTGGCGCTATTTGTTCAGAACTTTCTTACGCTGTGATTTCATTGGTTGAAGGCCGACCTCGCTCTTATGTTCATGCAAGTGACTTGGCTATGAGGGGTTGGTACATGGGCCACCAAGGACGACTGTGGCTTTACTGCGTTTTGTGGTTGTGCATTTTACTGGCGCTGCCGTGGAAACTTTCCTTAGCAAGGGGTTTCAGCTAGTGCAGAACGCTGCAGATCAGATGGTGACATAAGCCTCTATCTTGAAGTACAAACACCCATCTTGCAGTGAGTGCACTGCTAACAGCTATGTAATGTAGGGTGACCAACTGGCATGGGTGCAAATTCAGGACGGTAAGTGTAAAAATTCAGGACAAAGGGTCAAAATTCAGGACAAAAATTCAGGACAAAACTTCGGGACAAAAGGTAAGTTTTACAGACACCTCAGAGGAAGTTGCTCGAAAGTAGATAAGTAAGTAAATAGACAACCACTTAAGTACAAGTCAAAAAAAGTTTATAGTAGGTTGAGAAAATAGTGCACTTCATGGTTTTTCAGTATATGTGTAGCTTTGAGCAACTGTGCAGGTCTTTTTTTGGTATTTCATATGATATTAATCTATGTATATGGTTACTGCACTGGGTTGTCCAGTCTGATATTTTTTTTACAACTCATGGTCCTGAGCAGGCATGTTTGGTGAGAGATGTGGCCGGGAAGATCTTCTCGGATAGATTTTGTTACTAGCATATCATATCTGAGTGCCATTGTTAGATGTAAAGTGGCATGCATAGGTGAACTAAAGGGAGGATTGCTGTGATGAACCCACTATAGGGAACGCATAATGGGTGTTTCAGCAAGTGGAACTTAAAATATGGAATCTGACTTTGCTGATGGGCATCGCAGAGAGTTGCACTAGTTGACGGAAATCACAAAAGTGCTTTTCCCTGCAACTTTTTTAAAGAAGGCACTGTCGATACACTATACATAGTTTATTTTTTAAGCTGACCCTAGTGCTATAAACACAACATACACCTCAAGAACACCTCATGGCACTATGAGGCTCTCCCTAAAACCTTACACCTAAAACAAAACATGCAAACATTTACAATTACTGGTGTAACATTCACGTAGCAGTTGGGTGTCACTCAAAATGTCATATGCATGATGTATAGATCCCACTCATAAGCACACAGCAAATACAGAATAGTAGCACATAGGCAAGGGAGTAGCCAGAACATTAAAATACCTCCCATTTTGAACTACAGCTCTTATGGTACCAAGAAAGCAAAGTATGTTATCACAACCCTCCCCAGAAGAGCTCTCTTGTCCAAGGATCTAGCCATTCATCATTCCATCAAACCCCTGATATCCACCATTTCAAATTTATATTCTGTCCTCTATTAATTTTTTTGATCCATCATTCAGTCTTTCACCATTCATTCTTTCCTTCCATCTGTGTGCCCATCCATACCCAAACCTTATCAACCATTTGCAAACCTATCGATCATCTATCCTTCCATCTATCATTTCACTCATCCATCCCTCCATCCACCCTTTCAATCATCCATCCTTTCACTCATGCATTCATCATTCATCCAGCCACCCTTTCAGCCAATCCATCCTTTCACTCATCCATCCGCTCTTCCACCCTTCCATCCATTCACTTATCCATTCAACCATTTATCCCTTCACCCAATCCATCCTTTCACTCATTCATCTACTCATCCACTCATCCATCCAACCATTTAACCTTTCACCCATCCAGTCATCCTTTTACTTACTTATCCATCCACCCAGTCTCTCATCCGTCCACCCATTCACCCTTTCACTCATCCATCCATCCATCAATCCTTTCTTCCAGCTCGCCACCCTCCCTTTCACTCATATATCCATTCTTTCACTCATCCATCTTTACATTCTTCTTTTTACTCATCTATGCACCCATTCGCCCATCCATTCTGCCAATCATCCATCCATGCTTTCACTCGTCCATCCATCCATCCTCCCTTTCTCTCTCCATTCCCCTTTCACTTAGCCATCCATCCTTCCATCCATCCTTTACCCATCCATCCATTTACTCATCCACTCATGAATCCATCCATTGACCCTATCACTCATCCATCCTTTCTCTCATCAATTCACCCTTTTGACCATCTACCCTCCCTTTCACTCACGCGTCCAACCTTAGATCCGCCCTTTCACTCATACATCCATCCATCCATTCACCCTTTCAGTTATGAATTCATCAATTCATCCATCATTTGTCTCATCAATCCACCCATTCACTCATCCATCCATCCTTTCACTCATCAATCCACCCTTTTCCATCCATCTACCCTTCCACCCATGCATCCATCTATTTACCCTCATCCATCCTTCCACTCACTCAACCATCCATCCATTCTCTCATTATCCATCCATTCACCCATCCATCATCCTTTCACTAATCCATCCATTCATTTACCCATTCCTTTACTTACTCACTCACCCACCCACCTTTTCAAATTAATTATGAGCTGAGCCTTTGTCTGCTGAGTTGCAGACATAAGAGGCCCATCAAGGACTTCACCCGCACTGTTGTTCCTAAAGCAAGGTGTGGGGTGGGGGAGGGTTCACTATGCCCCAGCACATAGGCAGTCTGAAAACTTGGAAGTCATGAGTCATGCATGATGCACAGTGCCAGGATGTGAGGTTAGTGTGACATGGGTTTGGTCCCAGGGCTTTAAGTGGGATGAAAAATCTGGGGGTCTCTCCAAGGGGCGTGTCTGAGGTAATTAAGGGTGTGGCTTAAAACACCTAAGCTAAAAATATGTGCTGATCATGATGTGCCGCCCGACCGGTATTTTGCTGTTTCTATCATTGCATCCAGTAACATTAGACCTACAACAAGGCATGACTATTGGCTTTGTCAATGGGTGTTAGTTACATAAAATAAATAAAAAAGGAGCAACTATGGCTTTGTTGTAAATAATATTAAAAATGCTTCAGCTCTGAAATGATGAGACTGTGAAAGAACTATAACTTCTTCTTTTTAACTTCTTTCCCCGGCTTCTTTTCATGAACTGGCACATAGCAGCATGGGCGTTTTTGTACATTTGTTTTTGTACATTACTTCCATCTAACAGAATGCCCTGCCCTAGACTGTGACAGGAGGAGGCCCACCACTTGCAGTAACAGCCCGACTGGCCCATTGTCATTCTGTATGTGACAATCAGCCGCAAACAGAATGAAAATGGGCGGGTGAGGCTGCTCTTGTGCTCTGAGGATGAGTGCGAGGCGGCCCCATCAGGAAGCTGAGGCTTCTCACAGAATGTATAGCTCTGCTCCCTGCAAGGCCTAAAATTACAGACAAAAGCCGTCCGTAAAAGGGGTCGTCACGGACAACGGACGTGAGGTCCAAATTACGGACGGTCCGTGAAATGTATGGACTGCTGGTCACCCTATTGAAATGCTTGGATCAGGTTTGGCATAATAGCCTTTGCAACTTTGCACAAACGTTTATCTCCTTGCCTACAGGCCCGCCTGGCACATCAGAGGGACAAGGGTTGTATATAGCTTGAAGCCCTCGGAAGTGTGTATTCTAATTGGCACTAGACTCGAACATCTTACACTGGCAGTCGTACTTGTCAGGTACAGCTGCACTGATTTGGAATTCAATATCTACGAACCAATCTTTGATGCAAAGAAACATTTCCAGCTTTTCACACCCACTACAAAAAAATTACCCTACTTGACTCTTAGTATACTTTTGTTAAGGTTTTATTTGTAATCAATGTACTTTTGATTTAAAGCCCCTTCGCCGAAAGGGGTTATTGAATGAAAAATATAAAATGGGTTGAAAATTGCAAACGTAGATGCCCTTGGGCGTGTAGTCACGAGTGCCATCCACAGAATAGGGTGCATGAGGGGCAACATCAGCCACCATGGAGCTGGAACTTCCAAGATGGCGCTGACTTAAACAGAAGGCAGACAAATCAATTACAATGTACCACCACCTGAAAGATACCTGACCACTGAGCTCAACATATGCAGAGATCCCCTGTTGTCTCTGTCCTCTCTAACATCAGCCAAGGGTTAAACGTTGTTATACTTGTTTCAAGCATACTTAATATTTGTGTCTGACATTCGATTGTTTATAAATGTACTATTTGATTGAGTGATAAGGAGAAACCCTTCAAAATGTGCTCTTTAGACCCTATATTGGGCACAAGAGAAACTGTAAGAGCAGCAGGTGTCTCTTGCCTGCTACATGTTAAAGATGCCATGACTGTGCTTGTTGTGGCATCAACTAACCCTACACACATTCCAGGACAGGTGCCAATGAACCAGAGGGAAGTTAGGAAATGACAAACGCCCAAGGCACTCATTGAACACCACAGAGCTGTGCACTAAAGTATGTATGAATGCAGGATACGTTTCTATAGGAGTCCTCTTTCTTACATGCCTTTGTGAATCGGCCCCAAAAAAGTCCCTGTTTGTAGGAATGCAAAGAGGGTGCAGTCTTGAACCCTTAATATTCATTTTTTCCCCAATTAGATGTTTTGGGGAAAACATCATTTACAACGCATGTGATACAAAGTATGCCATTACAACGCAGTCATTGCAACAACCGCATTGTTACATCGCAAAGCATTTCAATGCAAGTCGTTACAACGACTTGCTGTAGGGGCAGAAGGTGTTGGATTTAAAATCCAACACCTTCCCTACTGTTGCACAGACTGGAGTTGGAATAGTAAATTATACTATTCCAAAATCCAGCGCGCCCCCTACAGCAAGTCATTGTAACGACTTGCACTGTAATGGTGTGTGATGTAACAATGCAGTTGTAATGACTGCGTGGTAATGGCATGCGATGTATCGCATGCGTTGTAACGTGGCCTATTCATTTACAAAGGCAGGTGAGAGTACACTAAAAAGCAATACCGGAGTACGGAAGCAGACTCCTTTGTAAATAGGGCTCATTGATGGGGTCAGTCATCAAAACACTTCGTACACCCTGCACACTACTTAAAGAGATACAGGCACAATAATTAATATCAAACATTAAATTATCCCCATGTAACATTCACATTTGCTGAGCTGCAGGGTGATTAAAGAGCTGGGGATGTGGGGGTGGGGGGTAGTTATCTGGTGCAGGCGCCTTCTGCTGAGCTTTCATTCAGTTTGCGGAAATGGCTGCATGCCCCGCGCGCCCTACAAGCCACGCGCCAGGCTGCCGGTGAGCGAACGCCTGTCAGCCCGCGATGCAGCCATCTGCTGACTTCATTTAGCTGTCACGTGGAAAGGACAGGTGCTCGGCCATTAAGGAGGCAATTAAAAGCAGCTTTTCAAGTGATCCACCCTGCCTTGCACTCTGTAGACTGAGTGCCCTCAAAGACTAATGAAATGGGTATTTACCCAGTGCGAAATGACCAGGCCAAAGATTCTCCACAACGTTTACACTGGGAACGAATGTGCTCGACTCTTCTAGAGGCAGAGGGGCAAATGTCCGGATTTCTTGCATGTGATGACCCTGCAGTGTTCTTGATTAGCTTCCTTTAATCCACAGGCCATGCATCTCTCAGGCTGTAGGTGCAAACATCTCTGAAATGCTTCCTTTGGTGAGCCCAAAGAATTCTGTCTTTAACTCCATGCCCACATTTTCCTTGTATATATAGTTTATGATTAAAGACAGAGTTTCCTGTCCCTGCATCAGGGCACTGGTGATAAAAGCACAGCCAGAGGAAAAGAAAATAGATTTATGTAATAACGTCGACTTTTAAAATGACTAAACATAAAGTCGAGTTAAAATTGTCGAGGTCATAATCAGGCCTTTATTATTACCTATGAAAACTTCATTTCAAATTGTCATGGTAATAACGTTGTGTCCTTTATTATTACCTATGACAATTCCAAAAATACATTTTTAAAATGATTATTATTACACATGTTTTTTTATTTAACTGTGCCTTAACTGTTTATGCATACTAACCCCTTTGTGTGTTAATGCTTCCCATTCCAGAATGCTTAAAACTCTCCTTCCTGAACTCTAAAAAACCCTTCCAACCCCATATTCTACCCTTTTCTGAACTCAAATAGCCCCTTACTACCTCTTGACTCTGCCCTTCCTTTGAAAACAACAAGCATTAAAAATGCAATAGGTCTCGCATTTCATTAAGTTAAAGCCATTTGCTTTGCTATACAATACCATTAGCAAAGCAAATGGCTTTAACTTAATCAAAGGCGAGACCTATTGCATTTTCAATGCTTGTTTTAAGTTGTTACCCATTTACACTGAAAAGATTCTGGCATTTGAAAGGGCACACTTTACTCTGAATATACGCCTAGCTTGATGCTTCGTATGACTGACTTCTAGAGATAATTTGCAAAAGCAAAAAAAAAAAAAGCCATTCATATTCGCAGTTTTTTGAGCAGTCCATAAATTGTGGCAAAATATGATTTTGTGCTACCGGACTGTGCAAATTCTGGCTTTTTTTTCCTCACTGTTTTGTTAGTCCTTTACAGAGATCCTTAGAGTTGCAAGAACCACCCATGTACATATAGGTGGGCCTACATGCTTACTCCACTGTTTTATTTCCTCATAAATCAACTTGATTTATATAACTAAATGAAATTATTTGCAGGATCCTATTTTGCCAATGTAGAATTTCTCGTCTCAAGTCAAATTAGATCTTTTGTGCAGGACACAATTTACCCCCTCGCTATCCTATTTGTTTTTCAAGTGCAGGCTGGTACCAGACTAGTGCATGGCTAAACAGGTGCTTATTGTCCCTGTTTTATTAACAGTATTCCCTCAAGGTGCCCTGATTAAGAGGTACCTTGTGCACAGTTGTTACACCTTGAGAGGCTGGTTACCTATGCGGTAGATGAATTCACCTACTATACAAAGAAGGGCCTGCACCTCTTGGTAGATGAAGGAGGTGGCTGAAGGATACGCTTTGTGGGGTGCTCGGGGTATACCAGAATGTGCAGGGAAGCAAGAATGCACCCAGTCCTGCCACAGGGTCCAAAATGGGACCGGAAGACAGAACAACCAGTGCAGCAGACGTATGGCAGATAATAAGATTTGTCCAGACGGCAAACTTTGTAATCTGGGGCAGGGCACAGCCCACTTTGGCTGTTAGTGGACAACTCAATTGTGGCGCTGAGCTCAGACCTCTCACAGCCTGAAACAGTTCGGTGGCGAATAATTCTGAGGTTCTTCAGGGTAATTGGCAATCACTGTACAATTGGTAACAATAGTGTTGCTCAGAAAAAGTAAGAATAGCAACTGTTCACACAAATTCACCGTCCTTTGTCTGCGCTATAAATCGTATCTGCATAAAACAAGAAGGCGTAAAGATCCAGAGTAGTTGCACAGGTAGTATTGATTTTAAAATTGCATTACTGAGCCACTTGAAATGAAAAGTGGAGTGGTTGCTGAAAGACTGAAGTGCGGTCACACATTCTTGCGCAAAATATCAGGCGGCCCCCATATTGCACACAGCTTAGAATTTACTGCCCCCACTTGAAAGAAGTCTCCAAGACCAGGAGTTAGCGTAACCTAGAAAATGACACCCACATTGTAATAACTGTAATTAAATGTACGAATGATTTGGTGAATCTTTCAGCAATTGCAGTTAGTAACAAGCGGCAGGGAAAGCGATCGCGAAAGTGAAAGCGATCGCTATTGGAAAACAAAGAAGCCCGCGAGTGGTGCGCGCGCGTGCGCCACAGCGAGACATGTGGTTTCAATTATCGCGCCCGTGTCTGGGCACGATAATTGAAACCACATAGCAGCGGTGCGCGTAATAGACACCAATAGGCCATGGGCGGAGCAATGCACCCGCCTTTAGCCAATTGCGTGCTGTCTTTGATAAAAAGACGCACGCAAAGCCCAATAGCGTGGGCCAAAAGGAAAAGCACACGCACGAGCGTGTGTGATTCCTAGGTCCGTTTTCAAACACCCTACATGAGGTCTCTCGCTGCGCGAGCAGTTCTGCACACTGCAACGGTAGGCGCGAGACCTAAAAATGCCTTGCTATCCCTTAATGTTACCCTTCCCTGAACCCTAAAAACTAGGAGTGGGCGGCAAGCTCTGCTTCTCCAGTGGAGTTAGTTGAGTTCTGCTCACTCCATGCCCCGCTTTGAGTGCGGAGTTTCAGTAAAACTCTGCCAACTGTTGTGTGGCTGAGTTTTTACATGTGTGGTTCGCCAACGGTGAGCAAAGCAAATGAAGCAATGGACCACCTCCTGGCGAGATTTCTCAGTGCAGGTGGTCGCAGCAGGTCGCTATCGCTCGCGTTGAGAAAGCTGCCGCTCGCGGTGAGAAAGCTACCCCTCGAGGAGAAAATGTACTTGAGCGGCAGAAACAAGCAGAGCCCTCTGGTGCACCGCGTGGTGCCATTAGCACTGATTGTTCAGTACGAATAAACTCTTGGTGCTAAAGATCAGCACAAGCAGCGCAATGTGCCACAACTCCATCACTGGCAAAACCCCATGGAATCTCAAGAAATTTTCAGAAAATTCCACAGAATAAAACTCCATGAGTTCTGCTCACCCCTACCAAAAACGCCTTACTACCTACTAATGGTACCCTGAGCCCTAAAAATCCCTTAAAATCTCTCAACGCTACCCTTCCATTAGCATCTATTACTGCTTCTTTGAATTCTAAAAAAAACCTTACTACTACTCCTTAATGATATCCTTTCCTGAACCCTAAAAACCCCTTACTACCTTTAAACCCTATCAAACCGTGAATGCTAAAATCCCTGAACTACCCTGTAATTCTTCTTTTCCCTGAAAACAAAAAATCCTTTGTTATACTTTAACGCCACCCTTGAAATCTAACAACCCCTTACTACCCTTTATTGCTACCCTACCCTGAACCCTAAAAAACCTTTACTACCCCTTAACACTAAAAATCCCAAACCACCCCTTAATGTTACCTTTCCCTACACCATAAAAGACCCTCATTAATGCTGTGCGTTCCTAAACACTAAAACTAACACTAACACCACACTACCAATTCCTGAACCCAACAAATCCCTTAACACCCCTTAATGCACTTCCATAATGATAAATCCTAAACATCCCTTACTAGTCCACCTACCCATTTCCTACTTCAGCGTAAGTGCGCTACTCTTCTTTAATAGGAGTTTGCCCCCTTTCATGTGCTCCCAGGGCACTTCCCTTTGCCCTACAAGACATTACATTTTATGACTTTTTGTTTTGCAACCAGAACTTATTTTATCATTCTGTTGTCTACTTTTTCCCATGATATTTTTACACCAAACTAAGAAAAACAGACACAAAGGCCTTCAAAATAGCAGTAGGGACAGGAAAGCCCTGCATAGTTGGGCAAACTGCTTTGGCCTTCGCAGTGGGGGTTGCATCGGTAAATGGGGGTAGAATCTATTCTGAAAATAGATAGAGATCAGAGACCTGGGGGTGTGCTAACCTTTGTCAATACTTTTAGAGCTCCAAATTGTATAAGCATAAATCTAGACTGTGATGAGGCAACTGGTGATTAATTGTTGGATGTGGTCTAAGGGTTTGGCTGAGGTATTGGTGGTTGCCTAGCTACTCGCGGGGGTGCTTCATTACCCAAGATAAAGCACTGGTGCAGAATGTTTTCTGAACTGGGGGAACGTGCATCGACAAGGGAGGAGATTTATGATAAACTTTGTGGGCAGCTCTGATTTATTATGGGTTTGGGACCGAGTAGAGTCTCCTGAACCTCTCAGGACTGCTGACTTAGCATGTGGAAATGTAAGACAGTAATTTGTGTGTAGGGCTGTCTGTTTTGCCTCTATGAGTTAGATATGTCTGTATTTTACTGGTGGAGACTTCCTCTTGGAGCCTGGTTCAGTGCTGAGTTGCATGGGTCATTACTGATATTGGAGTTTAAAAAGGACAGCCAGGACTCACTCTATAAGGTCCAGGTCTCTTCTACTCACAGTTTCTTAGTAGTAGTGGTACTGTACATGACTCATCTGTACCTCTATCAGCTGCCATGCTCTTCTGCCAATCGAGAAAACAGGAGTAGTGATTTAAGGTGTGCAGTGAGCTTTCTATGTAGAATGGTTGACCCTCTGCTGAGACAGCCAGGAATGCATCCCAAAAGAGACTGTAATGATAGTGATGTTCTAACTGCTCCTGAGCCAGCAGAATCCCTGATCAAAGCTGGGATGGGTTCAGACTGGTGACTTGGAATGTTAAGACCAATCCCTTACCTGGAAGCCTTGAGATGCATGTCTGTAGGTGAAAGCAATGCTAAGGCGGATTCTCACTTCTAAATCTTTTCAGGTACAAACTCGTGCAGATTTCTAAGACAGCCTGTTCGCCCGGTTGATCGAGGCAGAGAATCAGAACAAAAGTAACAGGATGAAAGAGGAAGACGCTGCATTGTTGATTTCTGATGAAGTGTGTGGTGGTGGATGGGGGGGGGGGGTAAGGTATGTGAGAGATGGACCAGAGCTGGGGCAAATGTGGGTGCTGCTTTTCCTGTTTTGACATAATCCCGTGAGGTTAAAGTGGATCTTTTTGACTCAGAAGCAACACCTGCCCCCTTGTGGTGCATATTGTTCAGGTCTGGAAAAAAGGTTGAATCAACCTTGCTCAGGCCTGCTGTGATTAGAGGAGTAGTCTCATGTTGATGCCCAGAACTGGAAATGTTGTGAAATGTGCTTATTTCCTGGCTGTATACTAAAATCGGCATCAGCAAAAAATGTTTAAAACCAGCCACACTGCAAGACGCCGTCGTGACTACAAGAGGATCCTGGGGACATGGTTGGGTCACGGCTGTCCACCTTGCTTCGAAAGCAGCCTCTTAACATACAGCCCACCAGAATAATGTCTGAGCAGCAGAATGGCCCGTCCTGCTCTGGTATGCAGTAAATTCCACACCATATGGTATCCATGTTTACCAAATGAGCAATTAGCACTCAGGATTGTGTGGAAAATGAGAGGAGCCCCACAATGTCAATCCTATGGGGTGAAGAAGCAAGCAACAGTGTGCTTAATCACTGCTAACCAGTTACCACTTGTGCTACCAACATGCACTTGCCTAGACTAGAGGATGTGGGAAGTAGGGGGTGGCGGGAGGATGTACAGCGAAAGTGAGCCGAGCCTGTCTTCGTATGAATCACCGCCACAGCTCGTGCCCACGCCGGCACTGTTGTAGGAGCTGTCCAAAGACAAGATTTGAAGGCGCGCCACGACGCAGTTTTACGGTGGAACGTCTGTTCCCCGCCGGATGGTGGCCGCCATTGCAGTGTTTACTTCCGCAGCAAAGAATGGAGCCACGGGGCCCGTGATCGATTGAATGGCAATTAAAACAATTAAACCCAATACTCGAGAATTAAGAAGCGCTGCGGCAGGCGCACCCGACTGTGCCCATGCCTGTCCGCGTGCCTGCCAGACTGCACCGCGAGGACACCCCGCTTCGTTGTCACTGTGAACCAGCTGCCACTCAGTGCCCAGCGCAGGGTATGGCACGGGAACCTGGCGCAGTGTGTTGATCAAATAAGCCAATGTTCCCAATTCGTATATACGAGCAGATTTGTCTTTCAGACCTCAAGGTCGTGGGTCAAAGCCGAGAAGACTGTTTAATTAAATCCAACACACACCACTCTGTCACAACTGCACCGCTCTACCACATAAAAGCCTGTCCCTAAAACACATGCAGGAACCTCCATGTTCAGTAGGACCTTGGACAGCACTGTCAGGTCACCGCTGAGGGTGGGAAATCTGGATTCTTTTGCTGCCTGTTCTGCGAAGCTGCAAGTTCTGCATAAACTGAATAATGTCTCTCCTAGCCTAAATAGCGCTCGGCCAAGGTTTTGCTCTGCTTCCGAAATAGATTTTTTCAATTTGCGGTTTTAAAAGCTTTGTTCAGTTATGTCTCTGACGGAATATTTCTCTCAATATAACCTACTGGAGAAAATGTCTCCGACAAAAAAACAACTTCCTGAGGTTTTTTTTCAGTAAATAAAAAGAGTTTCAAAGTGTGTTCCATTTATTTTGCTAACAAAAATCATAAACATGGACGTTGTGTAACAAAGTGTAACTTGGAAGCTAGTATAATTTCATATGGGTTGCACAGTTATTCTCACAAATAAGTGGAAGTGAAAGTGCTGCAAATTTGCACAACTTAAGTTGCGATCGCTATAATTGAAGATTGTTGGTTTTGTTATGTCAGTGGCCCACCGCATTGGTATGTTGTGGAGACACCCCTTCTTTTTCTCCATTGTTGGTTTAGTCCAAGTTATGAGGTCAAGATTTGAATATTAAGCCCAGGAGCTGAAGTTCATGCAGACTCTTGCATTGACCAACCAGTCTGCCAATGTGTCTGCATTCCTAAAGCAATCGCTGTTTATTGCACTGCCCTCTATCTGCAGGACAGAAGAACTGGCGGCTACATCCTGAGATTCGTAAGTCAATCAGAATTGAGACTGTTGTGCAACCAGGGGGGTTGGGTCAGTCAGGGATCAACATGATCACCAATTTAATACAACAAATATATCTCCCTTTGTCAGCATGGATCAGGCCTCCTGCCCGACAGTATATATTATCGTGGTGGCCATAAAATACACTAGGACTAGATAAGTATCCAGGAGCATCTGCATAATAATGAGGGAAAGTGAAAGATCGATCTATAATAACATAAATCACATAAAAACTGCATAAGGCACTGGAGACCAAGGAGCAAACAACCTTATAAAATCGGAGAATGGATGAATGACAGAGAGACGCATTGAGAGATCTGAAATTAGATGGATGACTGGATGGACGATGCGTGGTGGATGCATTTTGGTTGGATGTACAGACGGACAGTTTACATTGCAGTGAACGGAATCATTTGGGGGCTAATTAACAAAAGTATTTATGAGTACGGAAGGAGTATGACCAGAGTACTCTTTTGCGCACTCCTACATGCCTTTGCAATCAGCCCCGAAACATCCAACACCCTTTCAGTAAAAAAATAAAGTGTGTTTGCTTTGAATCCTTAAGATCACCCAAGTATTTCACTTGAATTGTGACCAAGATGGGGGCAGTCATGTTTGATTTTTTTATTATTATCACTAATCTTGTAGCATCCGATGATTAAGAGAGAGGAACAGAGACCCAATGTAGAAGGGAAACCATAGTCAAGTTCATGGTAGTCCTAAATAATACTGAATTTGCGTTTGGGGAATAAAAGGAAACACGTCACCAGAAACAGAGAGACTGATGAGACAGCGAGATCTGGCGCTCTAGCATCAAAGGGAACTCAAGGTTGACTGCCGGGTCTTGGATTTGAACAAAGCGGTACAAAAGGGGGTGATGATGGACGGAGCATCAGAACCAATCAAACACTCACACCCAGTCAACAGATCTGGGTTTGATCCATCACCGTTCTTTAGCCCACTCTGCCACCCCAGTTCAGACATGGCCATATGCAAATCAGTCTGACCCTGTGCCTCATGGGAACAGTCCAGCCCGAACTGCCAAGCCATGCCTTCCCTGGACCGGAAACAAGCTTCCTAGGACCGGTTTCTGGCATTTCAGCCGTCTTCAGCCAGGCTTGCTTGAATCCAGTGGCAAAGTGAGCAAGGGACTCACGTCTGAGCATACCCTGCCAACTTATGGAGAACAAAGCGGTACAAAAGGGGGTGATGATGGACGGAGCATCAGAACCAATCAAACACTCACACCCAGTCAACAGATCTGGGTTTGATCCATCACCGTTCTTTAGCCCACTCTGCCACCCCAGTTCAGACATGGCCATATGCAAATCAGTCTGACCCTGTGCCTCATGGGAACAGTCCAGCCCGAACTGCCAAGCCATGCCTTCCCTGGACCGGAAACAAGCTTCCTAGGACCGGTTTCTGGCATTTCAGCCGTCTTCAGCCAGGCTTGCTTGAATCCAGTGGCAAAGTGAGCAAGGGACTCACGTCTGAGCATACCCTGCCAACTTATGGAGAACAAAGCGGTACAAAAGGGGGTGATGATGGACGGAGCATCAGAACCAATCAAACACTCACACCCAGTCAACAGATCTGGGTTTGATCCATCACCGTTCTTTAGCCCACTCTGCCACCCCAGTTCAGACATGGCCATATGCAAATCAGTCTGACCCTGTGCCTCATGGGAACAGTCCAGCCCGAACTGCCAAGCCATGCCTTCCCTGGACCGGAAACAAGCTTCCTAGGACCGGTTTCTGGCATTTCAGCCGTCTTCAGCCAGGCTTGCTTGAATCCAGTGGCAAAGTGAGCAAGGGACTCACGTCTGAGCATACCCTGCCAACTTATGGAGAACAAAGCGGTACAAAAGGGGGTGATGATGGACGGAGCATCAGAACCAATCAAACACTCACACCCAGTCAACAGATCTGGGTTTGATCCATCACCGTTCTTTAGCCCACTCTGCCACCCCAGTTCAGACATGGCCATATGCAAATCAGTCTGACCCTGTGCCTCATGGGAACAGTCCAGCCCGAACTGCCAAGCCATGCCTTCCCTGGACCGGAAACAAGCTTCCTAGGACCGGTTTCTGGCATTTCAGCCGTCTTCAGCCAGGCTTGCTTGAATCCAGTGGCAAAGTGAGCAAGGGACTCACGTCTGAGCACACCCTGCCAACTTATGGAGAACAAAGCGGTACAAAAGGGGGTGATGATGGACGGAGCATCAGAACCAATCAAACACTCACACCCAGTCAACAGATCTGGGTTTGATCCATCACCGTTCTTTAGCCCACTCTGCCACCCCAGTTCAGACATGGCCATATGCAAATCAGTCTGACCCTGTGCCTCATGGGAACAGTCCAGCCCGAACTGCCAAGCCATGCCTTCCCTGGACCGGAAACAAGCTTCCTAGGACCGGTTTCTGGCATTTCAGCCGTCTTCAGCCAGGCTTGCTTGAATCCAGTGGCAAAGTGAGCAAGGGACTCACGTCTGAGCATACCCTGCCAACTTATGGAGAACAAAGCGGTACAAAAGGGGGTGATGATGGACGGAGCATCAGAACCAATCAAACACTCACACCCAGTCAACAGATCTGGGTTTGATCCATCACCGTTCTTTAGCCCACTCTGCCACCCCAGTTCAGACATGGCCATATGCAAATCAGTCTGACCCTGTGCCTCATGGGAACAGTCCAGCCCGAACTGCCAAGCCATGCCTTCCCTGGACCGGAAACAAGCTTCCTAGGACCGGTTTCTGGCATTTCAGCCGTCTTCAGCCAGGCTTGCTTGAATCCAGTGGCAAAGTGAGCAAGGGACTCACGTCTGAGCATACCCTGCCAACTTATGGAGAACAAAGCGGTACAAAAGGGGGTGATGATGGACGGAGCATCAGAACCAATCAAACACTCACACCCAGTCAACAGATCTGGGTTTGATCCATCACCGTTCTTTAGCCCACTCTGCCACCCCAGTTCAGACATGGCCATATGCAAATCAGTCTGACCCTGTGCCTCATGGGAACAGTCCAGCCCGAACTGCCAAGCCATGCCTTCCCTGGACCGGAAACAAGCTTCCTAGGACCGGTTTCTGGCATTTCAGCCGTCTTCAGCCAGGCTTGCTTGAATCCAGTGGCAAAGTGAGCAAGGGACTCACGTCTGAGCATACCCTGCCAACTTATGGAGAACAAAGCGGTACAAAAGGGGGTGATGATGGACGGAGCATCAGAACCAATCAAACACTCACACCCAGTCAACAGATCTGGGTTTGATCCATCACCGTTCTTTAGCCCACTCTGCCACCCCAGTTCAGACATGGCCATATGCAAATCAGTCTGACCCTGTGCCTCATGGGAACAGTCCAGCCCGAACTGCCAAGCCATGCCTTCCCTGGACCGGAAACAAGCTTCCTAGGACCGGTTTCTGGCATTTCAGCCGTCTTCAGCCAGGCTTGCTTGAATCCAGTGGCAAAGTGAGCAAGGGACTCACGTCTGAGCATACCCTGCCAACTTATGGAGAACAAAGCGGTACAAAAGGGGGTGATGATGGACGGAGCATCAGAACCAATCAAACACTCACACCCAGTCAACAGATCTGGGTTTGATCCATCACCGTTCTTTAGCCCACTCTGCCACCCCAGTTCAGACATGGCCATATGCAAATCAGTCTGACCCTGTGCCTCATGGGAACAGTCCAGCCCGAACTGCCAAGCCATGCCTTCCCTGGACCGGAAACAAGCTTCCTAGGACCGGTTTCTGGCATTTCAGCCGTCTTCAGCCAGGCTTGCTTGAATCCAGTGGCAAAGTGAGCAAGGGACTCACGTCTGAGCATACCCTGCCAACTTATGGAGAACAAAGCGGTACAAAAGGGGGTGATGATGGACGGAGCATCAGAACCAATCAAACACTCACACCCAGTCAACAGATCTGGGTTTGATCCATCACCGTTCTTTAGCCCACTCTGCCACCCCAGTTCAGACATGGCCATATGCAAATCAGTCTGACCCTGTGCCTCATGGGAACAGTCCAGCCCGAACTGCCAAGCCATGCCTTCCCTGGACCGGAAACAAGCTTCCTAGGACCGGTTTCTGGCATTTCAGCCGTCTTCAGCCAGGCTTGCTTGAATCCAGTGGCAAAGTGAGCAAGGGACTCACGTCTGAGCATACCCTGCCAACTTATGGAGAACAAAGCGGTACAAAAGGGGGTGATGATGGACGGAGCATCAGAACCAATCAAACACTCACACCCAGTCAACAGATCTGGGTTTGATCCATCACCGTTCTTTAGCCCACTCTGCCACCCCAGTTCAGACATGGCCATATGCAAATCAGTCTGACCCTGTGCCTCATGGGAACAGTCCAGCCCGAACTGCCAAGCCATGCCTTCCCTGGACCGGAAACAAGCTTCCTAGGACCGGTTTCTGGCATTTCAGCCGTCTTCAGCCAGGCTTGCTTGAATCCAGTGGCAAAGTGAGCAAGGGACTCACGTCTGAGCATACCCTGCCAACTTATGGAGAACAAAGCGGTACAAAAGGGGGTGATGATGGACCACTTTGTTCGCCATAAGTTGGCAGGGTATGCTCAGACGTGAGTCCCTTGCTCACTTTGCCACTGGATTCAAGCAAGCCTGGCTGAAGACGGCTGAAATGCCAGAAACCGGTCCTAGGAAGCTTGTTTCCGGTCCAGGGAAGGCATGGTTTGGCAGTTCGGGCTGGACTGTTCCCATGAGGTACAGGGTCAGACTGATTTGCATATGGCCATGTCTGAACTGGGGTGGCAGAGTGGGCTAAAGAACGGTGATGGATCAAACCCAGATCTGTTGACTGGGTGTGAGTGTTTGATTGGTTCTGATACTCCGTCCATCACCACCCCCTTTTGTACCACTTTGTTCGCCATAAGTTGGCAGGGTATGCTCAGACGTGAGTCCCTTGCTCACTTTGCCACTGGATTCAAGCAAGCCTGGCTGAAGACGGCTGAAATGCCAGAAACCGGTCCTAGGAAGCTTGTTTCCGGTCCAGGGAAGGCATGGTTTGGCAGTTCGGGCTGGACTGTTCCCATGAGGTACAGGGTCAGACTGATTTGCATATGGCCATGTCTGAACTGGGGTGGCAGAGTGGGCTAAAGAACGGTGATGGATCAAACCCAGATCTGTTGACTGGGTGTGAGTGTTTGATTGGTTCTGATACTCCGTCCATCACCACCCCCTTTTGTACCACTTTGTTCGCCATAAGTTGGCAGGGTATGCTCAGACGTGAGTCCCTTGCTCACTTTGCCACTGGATTCAAGCAAGCCTGGCTGAAGACGGCTGAAATGCCAGAAACCGGTCCTAGGAAGCTTGTTTCCGGTCCAGGGAAGGCATGGTTTGGCAGTTCGGGCTGGACTGTTCCCATGAGGTACAGGGTCAGACTGATTTGCATATGGCCATGTCTGAACTGGGGTGGCAGAGTGGGCTAAAGAACGGTGATGGATCAAACCCAGATCTGTTGACTGGGTGTGAGTGTTTGATTGGTTCTGATACTCCGTCCATCACCACCCCCTTTTGTACCACTTTGTTCGCCATAAGTTGGCAGGGTATGCTCAGACGTGAGTCCCTTGCTCACTTTGCCACTGGATTCAAGCAAGCCTGGCTGAAGACGGCTGAAATGCCAGAAACCGGTCCTAGGAAGCTTGTTTCCGGTCCAGGGAAGGCATGGTTTGGCAGTTCGGGCTGGACTGTTCCCATGAGGTACAGGGTCAGACTGATTTGCATATGGCCATGTCTGAACTGGGGTGGCAGAGTGGGCTAAAGAACGGTGATGGATCAAACCCAGATCTGTTGACTGGGTGTGAGTGTTTGATTGGTTCTGATACTCCGTCCATCACCACCCCCTTTTGTACCACTTTGTTCGCCATAAGTTGGCAGGGTATGCTCAGACGTGAGTCCCTTGCTCACTTTGCCACTGGATTCAAGCAAGCCTGGCTGAAGACGGCTGAAATGCCAGAAACCGGTCCTAGGAAGCTTGTTTCCGGTCCAGGGAAGGCATGGTTTGGCAGTTCGGGCTGGACTGTTCCCATGAGGTACAGGGTCAGACTGATTTGCATATGGCCATGTCTGAACTGGGGTGGCAGAGTGGGCTAAAGAACGGTGATGGATCAAACCCAGATCTGTTGACTGGGTGTGAGTGTTTGATTGGTTCTGATACTCCGTCCATCACCACCCCCTTTTGTACCACTTTGTTCGCCATAAGTTGGCAGGGTATGCTCAGACGTGAGTCCCTTGCTCACTTTGCCACTGGATTCAAGCAAGCCTGGCTGAAGACGGCTGAAATGCCAGAAACCGGTCCTAGGAAGCTTGTTTCCGGTCCAGGGAAGGCATGGTTTGGCAGTTCGGGCTGGACTGTTCCCATGAGGTACAGGGTCAGACTGATTTGCATATGGCCATGTCTGAACTGGGGTGGCAGAGTGGGCTAAAGAACGGTGATGGATCAAACCCAGATCTGTTGACTGGGTGTGAGTGTTTGATTGGTTCTGATACTCCGTCCATCACCACCCCCTTTTGTACCACTTTGTTCGCCATAAGTTGGCAGGGTATGCTCAGACGTGAGTCCCTTGCTCACTTTGCCACTGGATTCAAGCAAGCCTGGCTGAAGACGGCTGAAATGCCAGAAACCGGTCCTAGGAAGCTTGTTTCCGGTCCAGGGAAGGCATGGTTTGGCAGTTCGGGCTGGACTGTTCCCATGAGGTACAGGGTCAGACTGATTTGCATATGGCCATGTCTGAACTGGGGTGGCAGAGTGGGCTAAAGAACGGTGATGGATCAAACCCAGATCTGTTGACTGGGTGTGAGTGTTTGATTGGTTCTGATACTCCATCCATCACCACCCCCTTTTGTACCACTTTGTTCGCCATAAGTTGGCAGGGTATGCTCAGACGTGAGTCCCTTGCTCACTTTGCCACTGGATTCAAGCAAGCCTGGCTGAAGACGGCTGAAATGCCAGAAACCGGTCCTAGGAAGCTTGTTTCCGGTCCAGGGAAGGCATGGTTTGGCAGTTCGGGCTGGACTGTTCCCATGAGGTACAGGGTCAGACTGATTTGCATATGGCCATGTCTGAACTGGGGTGGCAGAGTGGGCTAAAGAACGGTGATGGATCAAACCCAGATCTGTTGACTGGGTGTGAGTGTTTGATTGGTTCTGATACTCCGTCCATCACCACCCCCTTTTGGGTCTTGGATTTGAAGCTAGGAGGGCAGGCTCCAGAGGGCTCTGTAATGGAGAAGGAGCTTTACGGTGTTGTTGGAGGTGAGCTGAAGCTTCTCTCTTTATTATACATTGACTATGAAGAGGATTTGACTCGTTTTGCTTCTGTAGAGGCCAGACATTGGTTTTGTTTGCTGATGATAAAGTGGCGCCTTTTTTATTTTCAATTCTATATAGCGCAAACTCTACCCGAAGGTACTGCAGCGCTTTACATGAGCACCAGTTACATTACACAAGGACACATTGAAAATTAATTTTTCATAATTACCCCAAATTTGATTAGATACCCAATAACAAAAAACACAAAAATACTCAATGCGTCCGTAGAGGCAGCACACACAGAGTCTCGCTGATCCCTTCTCAAACTCGCGGTGCCACATTCGGCAGTCAGGGGTGAAAAAGCTCTTTTTTGTCCTGCAGGCCAAAGTCGCTGATACAGGTAAATATTCCCCGCTTTATGAGACCATCAATGCTCCAATTCCGTTCTGTGCCATTGCGAGTCGCGTTTATAGGCGTTCAGCTCCCTGAAATCCGTGTTAACGAACAGCATCGCGACGGCAATGAAATTCTTAGTTTACAAATTGGTCACGGATATTTGCCATGAATTACCTGTGTAACTCAAGGCTGCATCTAAAAAAAAAAAGAACTTTAGTGATATTGTGGCTTGCGGGTTAAGACCTTATTAGGATCAGCTATTAATCTCCATAAAGCCTGACATTTTTGGTATAACACTTTTAGCACAGTCAGCAAAATGTCACTCCGGTGGCTGGCGGTGAATTTACCTCCTGACCTCATTACCATCAGGAAAGAGTCTACAAACAGGACACGCAATCTGTCCCTGCAGAGGTGAGATTGTACGCAACCTACTTGCCTCAGAAGGATGAATGGTGGAGCATCGGCAGCTGCCCTCAAGCTGAACCTGAGGATGTGTGTTCGTAGACATCATGTCCTTCGCATTTATTTGCTGCACAGACTACCATTACTATGCCCCCCACTATGCCTCAGCATACAAATGATGGACGGAATGCTGACAATGCAAACATTCTCCCCAGTCAAAAGATCTGTGTTAAATCCATCGTTCTTTTGCCCACTACGCCACCCCAGTTTGGACCCAGCCATATGCAAATCAGTCTTGACCCTGTGCGCACAACTCCAGGGTCTCAAGACCGACATAGGGCCTGATTTCGACTTTGGCATGTGGGCCCTCTGTCACAAACGTGGCCCATGAATAAGGCACTGCCATCTGATTAGCCAGCCGCTGGGAATTTAGCAGTTGCTTTTAAATTTCTTTGGCAGGTAACGTAGGCCGAGGCAAAATCATTTAGGAAGTTTTAGGAATTTTACGTTGTGCTTGTTACTTGAAATGTACGAAATTACACCATTACAGCATTTTGTGTGATTACTTGCCATTTGTGGTAAAAAGTTACCATCAATGCACAATTTGTGGTAACAAATTCAGCAAATGTATGGGAACACCACAACGCAAGCAGTTGTCGGTCACGATACTTTTGTTTAAATGCGTCCTGGTGCCACAAAAATTGATGCCAGGAGGCATTTTGCGCAAAAGTATCGTGAAAAAATGACGGATTCGCATTCTGCATGATTTTGTGTAATTGTGACTTACTTCCACATAATTGCACAAAAACAAATGACACAAATTTTTCGCACACATAGTACCATGCCTTTGCCCGGCAATGAGTGTTGGAGGCCGTGTGGATGTTTGTATTCTGGCTCTTGGTGGCAAGTAAAGTACAAAAAGAGGGACAGGGGGGGCTTTTTCCACTCACAAAGGACCGGGAGGTCCAGCAGGAACGGAAGCCCCAGTTACAATGATTACATCTTGGTGGCGAGTGCCAAGGTAGGAATATGAAAGCCCACCAGGGTACCCTGTGCTGTGCTAGATGAATGTGGGTTGTTGTGTCTAAAAATAGCTTGTTGGATCTTCTATTTGTTAGAGGTTTTGTCCCATTCAGAATTTTCAGCTATGAAGTCAGGAGATTGTTGGGATATCCTTTGGTGTACAGGAATCAATGACGTTGCCTAAAAATGGGGGACATATGTTGGCATTTAGAGGTGCCGCAAACTAGGCGTGCTGCAGCATTTCCAATAAGTTGGAGAAGGATCAAGGTTTTGAGTAGGGTTGCCAAGAGGATGGCATTGCTATAGTCTACGCTTGATCGCATCGCATGATAGCATTCACCACCGCCACAGGATGGCATTCGCCCACAAAGGGACATCATCTTGAGGTAAAACAAGCACATCCTGGCAGCTTTATTTGTAACCAGGCAACATGTTAGATTAGGGTCGAAACGAATACCGAGATGGTGGGCTGAGGTGGCAGCCGGCAGGCACAGATTCATTACAGTGGGCCACGATAAAGTATCAGATGTTACTCCTTCACCCGGTGAACACTTAGGTCGTGGATAGGTTCAAATTAAGCTAGTTCTGAGATATCCACCATCGTACCAAGGGTACGGCAGGGTAGGAGCAGGGGGAGTGTCTTCTATAAACCCAAAGTGTTTCATACACATATGTGTAAATCTTTGCACCCCCCTTTGTTAAGTGTTTGGCAAGTGGGTGTATGTAGACGTTGAACAAATAAATATTGAAATGCATTTTATTTCCCAGATCTCCATGTTGTATATACAGATTGTGAATTTCATTTACATTTTGGAACATATAGGAGAGCAGTATATTGCCATAAATATTGCTGAGAAGTCTGCTCCGTCTGTACGTTTTACTGTTAGTTGGTAAAACGACTGATAGGGTGGTGTACGGATTATGTTGCATTTAAATTGACTGGAGTACAATATGACCCCTCATGAACCATTGCAGTATCTGGCTTTGTCGCAGGATGTAACATTGAATTTTATCATCAGCGCCTCCTCCGCTATGGTGATGGAGCGTTGCCCCCCCCACCCCCATAATTTGGACAATAATAAAACGAGGTTTTAACTAATTTTATTATTTTTCTAACTAAGTGTGCAGAGTCTTGGGGGTGGGGCCAGGTGGATGACGGCACTGAAGGGGGAGTGGTATGCACTGCGTTCAGTGCGTATGTGTGTTTGGCCGGCCGTCTCAGGATGGCCAAACCGACATGCGCACTGAAGCTGTCTCCAGCCCGAGCTGCGTTGCCAGGTTGGAGACAGTAGGCACAGGCTCCAAGTCTCACTGGGAGTGCAAATTGAGGGCACTCAGGCCAATCCTGATGTTGCTCTCATGCTGCATGAAAGCAGCATCAGGATTGGCTGCAGGGGTTTATGGGAGCCTGTCTGCAGAGGAGCAGAAGAGTGCAATGCAGTTGGCTGAAGGTAAGTTCTTATTTTTTATTTATTTTATTTTTTCATTGTAGCCTGTCGTCGTCCCCCAGCCCTGCACACCGCTTTGCCCTGACACCAGCCGCCACTGAATTTAATACCACTGAGATGTTGTCAGGGAGTATGTTTCGTGGCTCCGAAAAAATGTGTCCTTCATTATCAGGAGTTTTGTATCTGTAATGGGATCTTTAGAGTGGACTTGGCATCTATTAAAGAAAAGTTAGACATGCAATTATATGGTCAATTGAGAGTGCTCTCCAGCTGGGGCATTACGGAGCCCACAGAGTCTTTTTCTATAATTTGTAGTAGACTGGGGGTAAGACTAAGAAAGCAATAGCAGTATTTCTTTGGTGGGTCAGAAACTGGAGGGCTCTAAAATTATTTTTCAGAAGGACATTGATGTCTTTCAATGATATGGTTTGCTTTCTTTTCATTTCATTTTATGTGCACCGTTTCTTCAATGAGATTCAGTGTTTTAATAGCCCTTCCATGTATTTTATAGGTTTTTTATGATCAGAAACTTAGGGTACCTAACCACGCACAAGTGCCTGACCTGGGGGGAAGGCATTCCACCTTGTGATAAAATGTGAATCTGCATGCAATAAAGAGTAATGTGCCTGAACAATAAATGTTGCCTGACCTTACAATGGAGCTCAGATTCAATATTCTGCCTGATCCCGCAGTTATCAAGTTCAGAGCAGAGAATGACTGATTATGATATTGTAGCCCAACTCCTTCTGGCACCTTGAGCTGGTAGGGAGAAGAAGGTTATGTGTTCATGGCAGATCATTGGATGCCCGCCTTCTTCAGGGTACAGAGGTTGGATGGGTGACTTTTAGTCATCGGTTCATCCTTGTCTATGCATGGTCGAGGTGGGCAATGCAGATGAACTGCATGGTCGAGTATGTCAACAGTATGAATGAGCTCACATTGGAAGTTATGTGATATTCTAAACCTCATATTCATTGTTAAACTTTTGCAAGAGTAAAGTGAAACAGCCCAAGATGGCCTCTATAGTTGTGCCTAAGGAATGGGATGAATTCACGAAGCTTTCCATGGTACTTCCTCTTCTGCCACCAGCAGAACCAGAAATAAACAAATTACCTTAGATTAGTGATACAAGTGTAAGGAATACATTGAAGCGACCCTGCAGGATCTATGGGTGGAATGAGAAGTTGCAGCTATAGTTCTTCTTTGATCTTCTTGTATCATTTAAATGAAGGATTTATCAACATATGAAAAGTGCAGGAAGTTACTTGAGGAATTTGATGTGCGGCATTAATGTGTCAAAGATCTAAATAGACTGGCTTTAATGATTTCCAGGTGTTGTTTGAGGAGCTGGCTTGAGTACTACACATCCGTTGGCCATCTTGTGTTTTCCTTCACTACATTATGTGTAATTTCTCCTTTAGTTAAAGACAAATTGTGTTAAAAATAAAGCAGCAGAAGTTTAGAAAAGGAGGACCTTATGACTGCCCGAAGCATCGCCTTTTTTTGTATATGGACTAGCCAGCACAAATTTTATTTGTGTTGCACTTAACAGTATTTATGAAGTAACCCTACAATACACTAGATCATGGGTACTCACAAACTTTCTCTCGGGGGCCAAATTTACAGTGTGGTTTGTGGCAGAGGGCCGCACCGGTGGGGGCGGGGTCAGAGGGGGAGGGGCGGGGCTAAAGCAAAAAAGAATTGTGACCATGAGGTTGAACACAGGTCCCTTCAGCAGACGCCTTCGTCCACTGAGCCACCAGACCCGGCATACACACATCTCTCTCCCTCTCCCCCTCCCTCCCCCTCCCTCTCTCCCTTTCCCTTTCCCTCTTTCTTCCTCCCTCTCCCTCTCCCTCTCCCTCTCTCCCCCTCCCTCTCCCTCACTCCCCCTCCCTCCCCTTCCCTCTCCCTCCCTCTCTCTCTCCCCCTGTCTCTCTCCCCCTGTCTCTCTCCCTGTCTCCCTCCCTCCGTCACCCTCCCTGCGCCGCCCTCCCCTCTCTGTCGCCCTCCTCCCTCTGTCTCTCTCCTCCCTCTGTCTCCCCCTCTTTCTCCCCCTCTGTCTCCCCCTCTGTCGCCCTCCCTCTGTTGCGCTCCCTCTGTCGCCCTCCCTCTGTCTCCCTCTCCGTCTCCCTCCCTCTGTCTCCCTCCCTCTGTCTCCCTCCCTCCATCTCCCTCCCTCCGTCTCCCTCCCTCTGTCTCCCTCCCTGTCTCTCTCCCTCCCTCTGTCTCCCTCCCTCTTCCTCCGTCTCTCTCCCTCTGTCTCCCTCCCTCTCTCTCCCTCCCTCCATCTCCATCCCTCTCCCTCTATCTCCCTCCCTGTCTCCGTCTCCCTCCCTGTCTCCGTCTCCCTCCCTCTGTCTCCCTCCCTGTCTCCGTCTCCCTCCCTCTGTCTCCCTCCCTGTCTCTCTCCCTCCCTCTCTCTCTGTCTCTCTCCCTCTCTGTCTCTCTCCCTCTGTTTCTCTCCCTCTCTCTCTGTCTCTCTCCCTCTGTCTCTCTCCCTCTGTCTCTGTCTCCCTCCGTCTCCCTCCCTCCGTCTCCCTCCCTACATGTCTCCCCCGTCTCCCTCCCTCAGTCTCTCTCTGTCTCCCTCCCTCTATCTCTCCCTGTCTCTCTCCCTCCCTCTGTCTCCCTCCCTCTTCCTCCGTCTCTCTCCCTCTGTCTCCCTCCCTCTCTCTCCCTCCCTCCGTCTCCATCCCTCTCCCTCTATCTCCCTCCCTCCGTCTCCCTCCCTGTCTCCGTCTCCCTCCCTCTGTCTCCCTCCCTGTCTCCGTCTCCCTCCCTCTGTCTCCCTCCCTGTCTCTCTCCCTCCCTCTCTCTCTGTCTCTCTCCCTCTCTGTCTCTCTCCCTCTGTCTCTCTCCCTCTCTCTCTGTCTCTCTCCCTCTGTCTCTCTCCCTCTGTCTCTGTCTCCCTCCGTCTTCCTCCCTCCGTCTCCCTCCCTCCATGTCTCCCCCGTCTCCCTCTCTCAGTCTCTCTCTGTCTCCCTCCCTCTATCTCTCCCTGTCTCTCTCCCTCCCTCTGTCTCCCTCCCTCTCCCTCTGTCTCTCTCCCTCTGCCTCTCTCCCTCTGTCTCCCTCCCTGTCTCTCTTCCTCCCTCTGTCTCCCTCCCTCTCCCTCTGTCTCCCTCCCTGTCTCCCTCCCTCTCTCTCTGTCTCTCTCCCTCTGTCTCTCTCCCTCTCTCCCTCTGTCTCTCTCCCTCTGTCTCTCTCCCTCTGTCTCCGTCTCCCTCCATCTCCCTCCCTCCGTCTCCCTCCCTCCTTGTCTCCCTCCCTCCGTCTCTCTCTGTCTCCCTCCCTCTATCTCTCCCTGTCTCTCTCCCTTCCTCTCTCCCTCTGTCTCCCTCCCTCTGTCTCCCTCTGTCTCTCTCCCTCTGTCTCCCTCTCCCTCCCTCCCTCTGTCTCCCTCCCTCCCTCTGTCACCCTCCCTGTCTCCCCCCCTCTCCCTCTGTCTCTCTCCCTCCCTCTCCCTCTGTCTCCCCCAGACTGTGCCTCTGTCTCCCTCTCTCTGACACCCTCTGTCAACCTCTGTCTCCCTCCCTCTCCCTCTCCCTCCGTCACCCTCTGTCATCTCACCGGTTCCCAGCGCGCACACACAGCCGCAATGAGACAGCATTCCAGTGCGCACACACAGCCGCACCCGAGTACTTCACAGGTCTTTAACCCCTAGAGATAGTCTCGTCATGGGCACAGCGCAACCGCGCTCCATGACGAGACCATCTCGTCATGGGCACTGAAAGAGTTAAAAGACCATTTACATGTTAATAAAGCTTTGTTGTATTTCACTTCTTAGGCTCCTGCATCTCCACTTTGACAATCACTGGAATCCCCGGCCCCCACAGAGCAGAGTCTCAGAGTCCGGGCTGCTGCAGTATTTGCTAACACTATTTAATTATTTTTTTTTAAACACAGGTCGGATTTCTGCAAGGTCCGTGGGCCACCAAGGAAGGCTTGCCGGGCCGCTGGCGGCCCGCGGGCAGTACTATGAATACCCGTGCACTAGATTAATACTCCTTTTAAGATCACCATCTGGCTGACAATACAAGGCTGCAACTTAATGTGCCATCTCTTGTGAATGACAAGCAAGGGTGGAAAGATGGATTTTGCCAAATTTGTGAATTAAATAATAATTAAAGATGAAAAATACTGCAAAAAGTATGCCTGGTGGCAGACAACTGGCCCAGAATACAGTTTTGCAGGAGAATTCTAGTTGGAAAAATCAACTGCAAAAACATTTTCATAAAATATAATGGAGTGACCCAGAATCCCTCAGAACCTGGGCATTTAGAAAATATACTACAGTTGGTTCTGTCGGGTGCACAATTGCTTTACAGTTCCATTAATAAATGTATACAAATAAAAAGGAGAAGGAAACACAAATCAATTAAATTGATCAAACTTAGTATATTGTAATTTTTTGTTTTTGTTTTTTTGTCACAAAATAATATGGCAGTCACAGGAAACATTCATAATTGTATAAGGCGACGAGTGACTTATATGTGAATAGGTGATCTAAAAGTGACACAGTGTTTTGAGTGAAGACAATATATACAGTGCTATACAAGTGTATAAAATGATGAGATCAATGGACATCCGCCCCTAGACATATGAATCTCCAAGAATCCGCTTAAATATTATGTTATTTTGCATGGGATGGAGAGCGTAGGGTATAGATTGTCAGAGTACGATGACGTTTCGACCCAATGGCATGGGTGATTACGAAGGAGTCACGCTGACTGTTCATGTAGGTTCATGAGCAGTCAGCGTTCTGCCGGGCAATAGCCTTGATTCATGTCAATAGCTTCCACCTTGAGCGACGAGACTCACTCCCGCCATTGCTCCTAAAGAATCTAACCGGACGGTGGATCACTCCCACAATCAGATAGGACGACCACTTCTACTGACAGGCTGTCCTCCCATTTGTCCTGAAGAAGACCCGCTGTGATGCATTGTTAATTGTGGGCCAGTGTTTTACTGCAGTATGCTGTGTATTTTTGGCTAGTGCCGCACATTGTCCAATGTGTGTTGATTGTGCTGGATGAATTCTGGATTGTTACACATATCTTCACTTCTTCACTGCAATGTACTACGCAATACTTTTCAGGTATCGACTCACCTTGTGCGGTGTGTATTGTTTCAAGTTGAGCACTGTGATGTACTGTGCATTGCTACCCGTATCGTTGCAATTTTTGTTAAGTCCAAAAGTGATGCATTGCGCACAGTTCTCTATCGCTTCATTGTGATCACTTTGTATGACGAACCCCTGCATAGTTGGTAGATGTATTGCCAACTTTGATTGGTGCTGCACTGCGTTACATTTTTGCATATAGTGTCTATATTTTTGTGGTACTGCATCACAATTCATCATTTGAATTGTCAGTTAATACGTTGTCCATATTCTGTGGAAATGAACCAGAATGCATTTTGAATTGTGCCCTAGCTGTGCACTACAATCAAGTGTGAGTTGTTTTTAAAGGATTTGCAGAGCGAGGGGTTGTGGTACAGAGCCGATCACACTTCCAGTACCTTATGCCCTGCACACCCACACCAAATGAGATAAAACTGTTGTTCCTTGTGTGTTCCAACCCTTGCTTGGGAGCCATCAATAGAGCAATGAAGCAAGAGGCAGTGGGCACCCCACATACCTGCCCGCCATCTCAGCGGGCAAATAAAACTTAAATCCTGAGTTGACCCGCCTTCCTTCCACACATGCGCAGGAATTGCCATGGGTCAGTAGGTTTCTTCAAAGACTACCACTGGTTCCCAAAGGGGGGATCCGATTTGAGTAACGCAAAGTGACATTGTCCATTAAAGGCTGAGCGAACCCAGCGCGCTTGGCTGATTCTCTGCCTTAACCACATAATTACAGGAAAATGTCAGCTGAAATTTGAGCGGAAATGCACAAAATTAGCTACACTTCACATAAACTTTTTCCCTCCCCAGTTAATCAATAGAACCCATTACCGACTCCCCCCCTGAGTCCTCCCTGGTGTTTATTACAGCAAATTAGAGATGGTCTTACTCTCGCCAGCAGTTTATGAAAGCAAGCTCCACTTACCGCAAATCTGCTTTCCAACTACATAATGAGAAAATGATTTTTTTCTCCCTGGTGCTCTTGAACCCAATTTCTCCCCGCACCTCATCCCAGGCAGCCGCTATTGATTGCTCATTACTGGTAGGGATGAGGGGACACGCAGGCGGATTACGCCGCTGTCCGATAATGTTCTGTGGATCCGGCTGGAACACGAGGTGACATGAAATATGGGCTAGGTTGCGGGGGTAAAATTGAAGATTTTTTTCAACGAGATAACCACACAAAAAAAAAAACCCATGATATTCTCTATAAACTTTGAGTTGAAACAATAACATGGACATTGTTTAAAGAAGGGGATCTACACAAAAACCTGATAAAGTTCGTTTTAGACTGTTTCTTTTCTGAAATTTTTCTCTCCTTTGATATTTTTAGGGGCGTGCATATTTCTATAGTGCCTAGAATTTTGACAAAGTGCTTGGTTTCACACTCAAGTAAATTTGCTGAGTTTTGCACAGTTGGTCTGGGCACTGCTTCCAAGCAGAGTTGTTGTCCTGCCCGCTGCTTTGACAGGTCACATTCCTCTAAAGCGTCTGCACCTTTCCCACTGGTGAAATGCTCAGTCCTGCCTGCTGGATGTCGAGTCGCGTGCACCATCCTTCCGCCCTCCTTCTGATGTGTCTTGTGGTGTTAATGTTCCCCAGTTGGTGAAATGTAATCTGATAATGCTTTTCTCAAAACTAAACAAATTAATGTTGGTTTGAGTTCAACCTCGAATCACGATATGTCTACAACATCACGAGGTAGAAGAAAGGTACAACATTAGTGACCAACCTCAGCCAATGGAATGCTACTCTATGAACTATGATGAAGATGAAACACCTCAGCATCCCCCACCGACTTGGAATGGCCAGATCAGGCTACCGTAGTCATAGTATGTGAAGGCGCGGCTGATCCACCCATCGAGTAGAGTAGCTCTTTTCAGGCTTTCTTCTCTTTCTCTTAAAATGGAACGGAGTGACTAGTACCAAATGGTCATTCTATGAGGACTGAGAGCCAGAGGCCATATTTACTGAGAAGGTATAGCTCCCGTCTTTAGGTGCTACCAAGACAAGGAGGGGGGTTCAACTCTTATTCCTAGGCAGATATTCTCAGCTGGTGCAATGTGGATGTTTATGGGCATACTGGGCTGCTTGTATTCTGGTTCACGGAGGATCCTGCCTGGCAGTTTGGGCTGAACTGTTCCTAATGGAGTAGGGCCAAAACTGATTTGCATACGACTGGGTGCAAACTGAGGTGGCATGTTGTGCAAACTAACGATGGACTGGGATGGGGCCGTGAGGAATTAGCAGTGGCTTAGATTACTTCGAGCATTCCACCCATTACTTTTTCTGTATATTTCAGTGTGACGCTCTATATTTCATGGGTATGCCCAGACGGTGGTCCCGTACTCACTGTGCCACTGGAACTAAGTTACACCCAGCAGAAGAGCCCTGATCAAGAAGAAACCGTTCTTGGGTTGATTGTGTTCTTATTCAGGGAGAACCTGGCCTGGCAGTTTGGGCTGCACTGGTCTTATCGGATCAGGTTCAAGACTGATTTGCATATGGCTCGGTGTGCAGAATAACAATGGACTGTGGCACGGCCCGAGAAATTACCAGTGGTTGAGATTAACTAGCATTCCAGCCATCACTTTTTTTGATAGTTCAGTGATTGTATATGCAACCAGCCCAAAATAAAATGTCTGTCAGTTGATTTGGTAAAAGCACCAGGGAGGGCACTTTGCATACTGCCATGTCCACAAGAAGAATAAAGGTAAGTGGAGGGAAAAGCAATATTTCGTTCATTGTTCATTCGTCCTACATAGTATGCTCTTCAGTCTACACATGTTCCTATAAACAAGAACTCACATGCAGCATGCTACACACTCAGGCACACCCACCCTCCCCCACAGGGACAGAGGGAAACACAAAAGTCATACATTTGATTTATTTTATTTCCCGGCTGCTAGAAATCCAATACTGGTCTTCTGGCAATCATGAAACAAAACGGACTGAGGCACCATCGAAAAACAAACAGCGGCAGATGCAAAGCAGCATGCTCATGCCCTGCTTGGCAATGTGTTCCTGCAACTTTATTAGCCCAAATGCATTTTTTTGAAAATTAAACTAATGTAAGTTAAAACAAGGATTGGCAAAGCCAATGTGTCTGGCCATGGCAAACTGGAGCAATGGTTCTTTTTTTGTGCTGCAAGCATATGCCACAAAAATTGAAAAAGGAAAAGAAGAAAGTAGGTCGTCACCTAAACATGGCCACTTTATGCTTGCGGTCAAAATTTTAAATAAAAAAAACCCTTTAATTGGTGACTGCTGATTAGCCGTCAGTTGTGCCATAAATCACCACCCAAACAAGCCCTCAACCTGTAGGCACCTACAATGTTACAATGACACGTGCCCTTTATTGAATCAATGTTAAAAAGTAGTGCAGGCTAAATATACATCCGGTATTTCAAGTTAATATAAAAACATATACTTAGAATGCATTGTTTTAACTAGCCGTGTAACTGAAGAGAAAGGAGCTATCTTTACATGGATGTGAAGAATGTATACTGGGTTAGTGCAGCCACTCAAAGTCAATGGAGCCAGTGGGTAAAGTGGGCGGATCCAGGTCCCCGTGCTGTATGCTGTGATGGACGGAAGCAAAGTGTGAATTAACAGACCAATGAAGACGTTTGACGGTCAAAAGTCACTCCTTTTATATATGTTCTGTACGCTACTACGCAGTACACAACCCAAAAAGGATTAGTGGTGGATTAGCATAGTGAAATTTGAGATCATTGACATGTGAGTCTGTTAGCTGGATTGATAATGATAATGAGGGGATAGAAGAGGCAAGAGTCTAGAAAGTGTTTATTGGGAGACCATAATTGTAAGATGAGGTTTGGGATGAGTAAAGGAGAGACGAAGGAGGGAAGAATCTCTAGAAATAGGTTAGGGAGATCATAGTAGTAAAATTATGTTTATAATGAGTCAAAGGAGGGATATATGAAGGAAGAATTTAGAAGGGTTGTTTGGGAGATCATAGTATTAAAATGACGATTGGGGTGTTCCAAGGAGGGATAAAGGAGGGCTACTTTTGTGCTACGCTGATCTTCATTCCATCCCAGACCATTCCAGAGAGATTCAGCGATGCCATCTGACCACCATTGCTGTAACTAAAGCAAGCACTGACAAAGCTAAGAGATCACTCCTTTCAATGGCATCCTCAGCACTTTTGACTTTTTCAATGCTTTTTTGTCGATATTATTTCACATTGGCAAAAAGAAAACAAATACTTGTTTGGCAATGCTGAACAGCACTGGCCAAAACTAAAACAAAGAAATAAAAGCAAAACAAATTGGCCTCTGCAGAATGATTGTGTACACACACATATGCCTCGCAACACATGCATACGTGTGTATCCTGACATGGCAACCATATTTTTTCACTTTTATTTATATTTCTAATATGATTGTACAACTTCTCCCCCTCTTTATGTCAAGTCCTTTTCAGGTCTGGGGGTTGGAGTTTTATGTCCGTCATGCATTGTAAGGTGGCATGAAGAGAAATGAGGAGGCGCCGCAGCACAAGGTGCACTGAATCGCATCATTTTACATAACAGGAGTTCATTTGAGTGCACACTCCTTCTTGTTTGTAGACAGGCCTGCCTAGGCTGAGGACAAGGTACACAAGATGCAACGAATGCAGTGCTTACAGTTTGCAGTATACCCACTATGATGCAAGCAGTGCTGTCTGTGTGTCTGACTCATCGAGCGTGTGACACAACTGATGAACTTTTAAAGGGCTGCCTGTACTAAGTGCAAAGCTAAATACATAGAAACCTGTACACAAAAGGTCAACTGTTGAGTTTGCCTGTGTGAAGTATAGATGGTGCAATTAATTCATGCCCCGTCGAGACCAAACCCACACATTTACTGCAGCATGCACCTGATGCGGGCCAGAGAGTATTTACCTCCTGTCCATTCACCTGCCCAAACCAAGCACACAGCAGGCATTGCCGTGTTTACCCCCACGCTTAAATTCGTGATACAAGCAATGTTGTTCTTTTCAGTTCATCCGTGCGCACACAAACCTGATGGCAGGAGCTGCACAGTGTTTGCAACCTGTACTTTTGCCCGGTTGCACTACGCACATGATTCAAACTGCGCAGTGTTGACATCTGGTCTGTGGTTCTGGCTACACTAACCACGTGATATTCAGAGTGCAATGCTTACAATGAGTGGAGCCATGAAAAGGGCAATATAAAATGGCGTCGTGTTTACAGTTTCTTACTGTTTTAAACAGTTCGAAGCCCATGACACAAATACTGCAATGCTTACAAGCTAGGCGCATGGTTCTATAAAGCACAAAGGGGCAGATTTATGAGCCCCTTGCGCCACTTTTGCGTCACTTTTCCCATGTTAAAAGTGACGCAAAAGTGGCGCAAGGGGCTCATAAATCTGCCCCAAAGTGTGGTCCCTGAGTCGCGGAGGTGAGGGCCTCCGCCGTCAAGCAATGCGGGATCTCCCATGAGCTCTTACAGTAAACTGCTGTCCTTATGCAGGCGTCCGGTCCTGCAGACCCATGCACAGCCAGGTCCTTGTCAGATTCAAACTGGGTTCTATCATAGTTGTGGGGTGGCCAAAATCTGGGGTGATTTTAGACAGTTTAGAAATGTTGCTGTCATTGGATGGGTGGATCAAGTCCACAATTAACAAGTTAACTTGCATAGACATTTGTGCAGACACACCTCATCTAGCACAGTTAGTGCCAGTTTTCAGTGGTGAAATTGCTACTGACTTGCCGAATAGAACAGTAACTCCTCCCCTGTTGTAGGAAGCAGACCTCGACATATCACTCCCAGGATTAGCGCAAGCGTGAAGTATCTTACCCACCCCGTCACGGTTCACCTCTGTGGCCTCCTTTAGACAGGGTCCCCTGGGGTAAGGCATTGTGCTGGGAACTAGTAGATGTGAATGAAAGACTTGTTTTCTCCTAATGTAGTGGGACATCCCTTTAACATTCATGGATATCATGTTGAGGCTCTTCACGGTGTGTGGCGGTGGACTCTCATGACACAACGAGTACTGGAAAAGCCATAGTTTAAACACTTGTCGGTCCTAGAAGGGGGATCAAGTCGAGAGGGAGGCGGCAGGTGTGTCGACGATGGGACCTGGATAAAGTGGTAGTTGCCAAGCAGATGCACCCGAGGTGGTGGGCGCACAGGGAAAGCCTTGTGTAGACGAACGTTAAATGGGTTTATTCACTCTTACAGAGGAGGTGTGCCCTGGACGCTTGAATCTCAAGCTTGCGATTGAACTAGCACAAAGCTGGGTGTGGGGCAAGTTAAATGCTGGCAGAGTAGGGTTAGGGCGAAATAGAGGTCTGGTGTGTGGGTAATATAAAGATACCAGGGAATAGAGGCTCAGCCCATGTCAGTCAACTGGTTACAATCTGCGGAGGATGCTATCGTAACTTGCTACTGTGAGAAGCTGTCAATATATTATGGGGCAGATTTACTAAGATTTTACTCCGTGTTTGCGTCACAAAAGTGACACAAATCAGCACAAACTCTTTTTGTCCGATTTTCTTTCCAGCACTAAACTTGTTGAGCACTCACTGTAAATAATTGATGCATTATAAAGCGCCAAAGGGGCGTACCACGGCTGGTGCATGGGCGTTCCCATGCAACCACCCAAGGTTTTTGACGTTAAACATAATTTACTAAATAAAGTAGACAGGGCTTAGCGTCAGAAAGTAGCGCACCCTTCAACCAGGTGCTATGAAGGAGAAATGCTTTTTTTCTTCCTTTATTTTCCGACTTCACATGTGTGCTGCATTCCACAGCACACACATAGAGTGGGAAAATGTTTAAAATTAGTATTATTTAAGAATAGTATTTTGGACTGGAAGAGAATCCTTCCAGTACAAATCCTATGCTTTACTCACAGAGACACCGTTGCTCTATGGCGCAAATGTGTCTCTGCGGCACACTGCAGCTGATTTCAGCACCAGTGCAAGGGAGCGGGGAGGAGACTGTCATATGTCAGTATATGTGGCGCTCGCCAGCTCTCTCCCTCTCATGCAGTGCAGCGTTTGCGGGTGCTGCACGGTGCTGCGTGAGAAATTAGTAAATCTGGCCCTGTGACTTCTGCAGTAATTCGGCACCCGGGAGAGAAAGGACACCTTGTCCACGATGTAGGGCTGCATCAACGCGTTGCAAAAACTAAAAAACAGGAATCCTGGTTGGGAAGAAAAATGAAAAAGTCGGTAGGCATGGACAAAAGAAATGATGAATTGTGTCAGGAGTATTAAAAGAGCGGGGTCTTAATGACCGGACTGCCCTCTAGAATCCAGCAAGCGAGGTGAAGGGCGCAGAAAGTCCTGATGGTGTATGTACCAATCCATGTATATTTCAATGCCTGATCGGGCGATAAGGCCCCCAGGGCACTAATAATGTGCAGGTAGCAGAAGTAGTGAAACAGAAATGTCAATATGACTATCACCAGTATGAGAGATGAGATGCGTGGTATGGGATGCAGGCGGATGGCTGCGGAGGCCTGGCGGCCTGTCAGCCATCTTAAGAGCAGCCAAGCCCCGCCTCTTTCATTACCAACACTATTAACAAACAACTTTGAAAAGCAACACCCTACCAAACACGCATTACCAGCGAAGAGGTGTGGCACTGCGGCCAGGGCGACTGACTCCGGTGTCCAGGGATCAGGGTTCGATCGCCGGCAGCAGATTAGCCCAGCACCTTGTGACTCTGGGCAATAGCTTGCTTAATCTTCCCTACGGGCCCCAGCGCCTAGAGGCCCTTACGGGTGATTGTTCGCGCTTTATAAATGTGGATTATTATTATTATTACTTATTAAATATTACTTTTGGCCTTGTGAGGGGTATGAATGTGCTATACATTGGCCCATACCATTCTATGATGCAGCCAGAGGCCAAGGGGGCGATTTTAGTGCTAGTGCTATGTGATCCCGTTTTTTCTTTTTAATTCGGGATTTTTCATTTCAAAGAAAAGTAATATTTAATACAACGTAATGAAAGGTGGGGTTTGGTTCTCGTGATAGGTGAATGAATGTAAACGATTAAAACTAAACTAGACTCAAATCCTCAAAATATAGCATTGTTGTTAGGGGAAAAAGAACGCCCAAACGGCAAAATATAATTTTGCTGGGGGTTGAGAACATCATTGCTTTGCATCTGAGCAACAGCAACAGAATGAATGCCCATAAAAAGGTATACGAGATAAGTTATGCTCATGTGTTTGTCAACGCGTATTCACTGTACTAGCGGGCTCTGCTCGAGGAGGGGTCACCTATCAGAAAGAGCTGCACACCCTCAGGTTTAGGGGAACACGGGTCATCCGGTTCAAACACGGCTGTGAGAGCAAAGCCAGCCTCTCTGGAACGACAAGCCAAGCAAAAAGCATACAAAGCTGCAGTATCGATTACCAATCAACATGCTAATTTGTATTCAACAGAGCAAGGCTTCAGAGCCCGCGGCTTTCTCTCCCAGCTGCAAGGTCAACTCTAAGTTGATTCACACGGAAAAAAGCTTGTTTTTCAAAGGCGATCGGGCTTCTGAGGTGCAGCCGTCGACGTCTCCCTGTGAATGGGCTTTGCTGCCACTTCTGAGCCGTGCCAGCCCCGGCGGCAGCGCAGGACTGCACTGGGCGCTTCCAGCCGCCGGCCTGACCGTTACAGCAAGGAGGGGACAACCGTAAAGCGTCACTTCCAGGAGTGTAATGTAAAAGGGTGCCCCCCCCGGGGAATGGGAAGGCGGGTTGCAGGGTCTCCCATATCTCACAGAGATTCATTCATTGGCCTTTTGTAGAATGCGCCCGCTTCAGAAGCCCCCCCAACCGCCCCCCACCTGCCCTGCGCAGCTGGAGCTGCAGCCGCCTATGTAACGCCCCTATTTTCTTCACCAATGGATGGGAATGAAATGCACCAGCAATGGAGGCGCAACTAGAGCCAAAGATTGGGGGGGGGGGGGGGGGGGGGACGAGGAACAGGGTGATTCTTCCAGCAATAGGCAGAGTGGAGATGAAGGGGCACTAAGAAGGGGTGAAAACAACAAAGCCTCGTTAACGAGTAAATGGTATTTTATAGACCTGTGAAGTACTCGGGAGTGGATGCAATATGCCACCCCACAGCAGCTCAAACACTGTCTGTGTGTGTGCCCGGGAAGCTGTGTAGGCCCGGGGCTGACACACAGGACAGGGGGAGGGCTGGTGGCGGCTGAATCCCTTTGAACTCTGTGGGCGTTGTGCGCTTTAATGGAGGCAACGTGCCAAAAAACAAGTGGCAGTGAGAAGGAAGTGACAGTGAGACTCAAAGGTGGAAAAGGAGTGCTAAAGATTGAAGGAGCCATGGGGAAGAGCAACTACTATTCTTGTTTCTGTTTATTACTGCTCTGTAGTAATGGCGGCGCACAGGTGCCACCATTACTACATAGAAGTAATATACAGGAAAAAAAAAACTGGCATCAAAGCGGCCGTGAAAGTGAACGTGATCGCGATCAAACATCAGAGACGGCGGGGAAAGATGAAAGGAAGAAGGGAAAAGAGTAAGGGGGAAGAGAGGGGAAACATGGAGGGAGGGGAGGGAGTAGGTGACAGAGGCGGCTCCTCCCATAAGGCGGTAAAGCGTCTCTCCACTGAGAAAGTCAAAAAGGTAAAAATAAAATAATAATTATTATTATTATCATTTTATTTGTACTCCCTTGCTCAGCTGAGGTGGGGCTCGGCTGCTCGTAGGGCAGGGCAGGGGAGGAGTGGTTTGCCCACTCCTAGTGCTGATGACGGTTTGACCAGTCTTCTCGGGCCAGCCAAAGCGTCATGCGCACTTTGTATGTTCTCCATGCAGGCTGCATTACAGCCTGCATGGAGAACGTGCTCAGCCTCCCAGTCTCTGGCTGAATGCCGATCCACAGCGCTCAGGCCAATCACAACGCTGCATCGCAGCATTGTGATTGGCTATCGGGAGGCTGGGATCCAGGTGCTTCCTGCTTACGGCCCTGGAAGTGGGCGAAGAAGAGGACTGAGAGGAGGGGGCAGCGGCAGCGGAGGTGGCAGACAAGTAAGTGTAATTTTACCTTTACTCCCTCCTCCCCCAGTGACCCTTCCCCCCTCCCCAGTTAAATGCCAGCTACCACTGGCGAAGAACCTAGCAAGTGAAGGGCGAGGAGGAGGAGTCAAATGAGGAATAAGGAATTAAGGATCAACAAGAGAACTGTAGTGTCAGAAAAAATGAAATAGAAGGAGGAAAGTGTTAAGAAAGGAGGAAGAGAGGACGTAAGGACGGTAGAAAGAAAAGAAGACAGGAAGCAATAGAACAACGATAGAAGAAAGGATGTATGGGAGAGTAGAGCAGTGAAAGGAGGAAAGGGAGGAAATAAAGGAAGAAGGAAGGGTTAAGGAAGAAAAAGGAAGGATAGCATGGAGGGATACATGGAAGGGATGGAGAAAAGGGAAGAGTAATAAAGGACGTGAATAAGGGAGGAAGAGAAGGAGAGGCCATTTGAGGAATCGGGGTGAAGGACTAAAAGACAAATGAGAGGAAACGAGTGAGCCAGGAAAGAATAAGGTAAGAGAATAAGGATGCGAGGAAGAAAAGATGTACAGAAGGAAGGATGGGACGATGAATGGAAATAAAAGAAGGGAGAAAGGAAGTAAATAAAAGGAGGAGAGGGACAAGAAGAGGACTGAGAAAGGAGGAGGAGATATAGAGTAGATCAAATACAGCAGCAGTCAAGGTAAGATGGAAGATAAAAATAGGAGAACGAAACAGGAAAAGCAAGGGGAAAAGAGAGGGGACTGAAATAGAAGAGAAAATTATACTTCGCTCATTGCATTTTGTTGAATCTTCTATTGAAGTTAAACAGTGGAGTACTCCTAGTATGCCTAATGATAGATCACTGCTCCACTCTAGGGAGGAGCTACGAAATTGATGCTCTTGGATAACATGTCGATAATATAATCAATGAAAGTAATCAATACAACAAATTGTGCTAATGTGTCTGTAAGATAATCGACGATCGCAAATGCACAACAGCCCATGCCTGCAGGAGGTTCCAGAATCTATCTCGCTGCACGCTCAGGAGTGCACACTTCCTTGCTGTGCTCCTTACATACAGTGACCGATTGCTTGGACTTGAAGAGTGGACATGTAATAAGGGAAGCGCAGGAATGCTCAACGGCTAGACCAAAGACTTCTATACTCTAAACTGTATGCGTGCCATTGATGCATGAAAAGATATGCTGTACTTTCTTTTTTTGTAATTTAATTATTTTATATTGTTTTTGTACTTTTATAATCTGTTTGTTCTTTTATAATTTTACTCTTTTATACTTTAACTTTTTTAATGACCTCCACCTAGGCCATCCGAAGTCTCAAAAGAAAAATGGACACCATTTTTTCATGGCCATCTGAAACTCCTTAAAACTTGACTATCAGAAAATTGAATTTGTATTATTACCCCACAAGTCCATCAAAATATTTCATCCCGTCCCAATTACAGCTTTGCCATATTGCAGATTCCCCTTCACTTCCTCCACGACATAGAATTCACAGATTTTCATCAATGGTAGCACGCTATCGTTGGAGCCACTTAACAAGTTTGCCAAAATTGCAAATTTCCATCTATGTCAATTAAAAGGAATAAAGCATCTGCCTTCAAATAATCAACTCATAATGGCCACTCATGCACTCATATTCTCCCGACCAGACACAGGCACTGCCATCATATTTGATCTCTTGGTAAAAACCCTGCAGTCCCTTAAAAGCTATTCTACTCCAAACAGCCCATTTGATCTGTTAGAAAATATAATTTGACCACTTCTTCCCTATCCTGAGGGATCTCCATCAGCTCCCATTTGAGGCAAGAATCAAATTCAAAATATGCTACATTACAGACAAAGCATGAGCGAAATGTAAATTTCTCCGGCGTAATTCATGTAATAATTTCTCATTACCTTTGTTTGTGAAATTGAAGAAATTGTGCCATTACACCGCTTCCCATAATTATGTTGGCTGTGACAAAATTGATGGCAAGATTGCAGGAAGAATGCAAACTAGAATTCGAGTGGTTATTGTTTGCAGCACTTGTGTTTTTTGCATTATACATTCAACAAAGAAAGCTCTGCTTTAGATTGGCACCTCGCCTCAAAATCCCACTATACAAGAAAAAAAACACATAGGTGGCACAGCCTTCCCTGTTCAAGCAGCCAAACTATGGAACACTTTACCCCAAACATAAGATCCATGATAACTACCTTTTCTTCCGAAGACTACCCAAGAGACTATTACTAAGATTTTGGGCCATGTTTGCGTCGCAAAAGTGACGTAAAATGGCGCAAAATAGTTTTTTCCCTATTTACATGTATGGAGCTGGCAATAACAGAAAGTAATGCGAAGCAGCGCTTGCGCCAATGGGGCGCACCAAGGGTGGAGCATGGGCATTCCCATGCAACCACCCAAGGTTTCACACGCTCAACCCAATTTACTAAATAAAGTAGACTGGGTTTAGCGTGAGAAAACTGCCTCCTTTTCAAGTAGGCGCACGGAAGGAGAAATGCTTTCATTTCTCCTTCCTTTTCCGACTTTGCATGTGTGCAGCACTGTACAGCACACATGCAGAGTGGGAAAAATGTTGCATTGTGTCTGAGCATCGTATTTGTACCGGAAGGGTAGCCTCCCTGTACAAAACCTATGCTAGACTATTGCACACACCCTAGCGCTGTGGCGCTAAGGTGTGTGCATAGCGCGCAGCAGCTGTAATCAGTACTTACGAAAAGGAAAGGGGAGGAGAGGGCCATATCTCAGAAGATATGGCATTCTCCTGTTCCATCCCTGTCGCACAACGCAGTGCAGCCATGCGGTGGGCGGCGCTGCATGAATTTTTGGTAAATCTCCCCCTATATATGTGTGTGTTATTGCCGTATATTGTGCACTGACCATGGATACAGAGTGGCCTTATTATTTTCTTTTTATATCCATGTGGTCTTTTCTGGGTATTCAAGTGCCTGGCAAATAGCCTTTGGCTTGGGTGAAAAACCACAGTATTGACAGGAAATATGCTAGTCTCTCCTGTTTAACTCAGAAGAGAGATTAGGATAAATGAAGTGGGGACTGAGATTAACTCACAGAATAGGTGCTCTTTCTTGCATGTTTAGAGATGTTTTCCCACTAACAAATAGAGATATTACTTGTTGGTGTGCATCTCTGCCACCCAGGCTGCAGCTGGTGCATTGTTTGCTGATGCACAACTGCTCACATTTCTTTTTCTTTTGGAGAGTCACTTCAATACACCATAGTTTTAGTCCCATTTGGCTGTGCCACTGTGGGCTGGGTGTCCTGTGAGTGATGTCAGGGGTTCTTGAAAGGTACTGAGCCCCACAATGCTGTCCATTGAAACTTTTATTATCAACTTACCTTACCTATTGGATTCTCGGCCACAGCAAAACTGAGTCTTTGATTTCTGCAGAGCTTACACATATATGTAGGCTTACATCAAGTAGCAGTTGAAAAATAGCTTAGATATTAGGCTGTCTCAAACTGAATTGTTAATACAAAGTAGCTTGCTACAGGTCCTGTCCTTAAAAAGGACACTGAAAGTAAAACCTGACCCACTTTTGAGACTGTCTGTGAAAAGAGTCAATGGGTTGTTAAATTATCAAAATTAGTAAAAAATTGTTAGAGCTTCTCTGTTCTTATTGGAGCAGGGCAAAGACTGATTTGCCCATGGCTGGTTCCTGTCTGATGTGGCATGGTGGGCAAAATAACAATGACAGGATTGCAACCCACAGTAATTACCAGTGGCTGAGATTAATTCAAGCAAGTCATCCATCAATGGTTTGTTTTCGTCAATGTAACATCCTAAGTGTAACAGATATGCCTAGATGCGGATCATGTCCTTGTTATGCCTTAGAAGCTGGATCTGGTGGATTAGTAGACTCATGCGCCCACTGATTGGGCCTACATTTGACCTCTTGGTCACAGGTTCAAATCCCGGAGGGTCCTCTCAGTCTTTCATCCTTCTGAGGCTGATTAAATGAGTACCGTTGGGTAACAAAATACATCTGTTGTTTAGCGCTAAGATGTCCTTCTCTGTGAATATGTGCCTTACAAATACATGTCATGTTATGTTAAAAGTCGAGCTGCCCCCTAATGATGAAGCCCAAATAGGGCGAAACCGGTCTGAAGGGACCTGACCATAGAGTTGCCAAGATGTAAAATAGGTTGGCTGCTTTGTACTGTGTTATGACCATTTGTGCTTTCGAGAGACTGCAAGGAGGTTTAGTCGGGCTGGAGCTTCAGCTGAGGGAGCAGGAGAAGGAACCATGTTGCTGCGACTCTCTGATATTCTGCAGTGCTGACGAGAAGCTTCCTTGATGCTTGATGACCTCTAACCCTAAACTTCTGGCACTTCTTTGGCCTTCCGGACTTCAGTGTGGCATCGACACTCGTAAGAAACCAAGGATGGGGGACTACACCTCTACCAAAGCTGAAGTCACTGCTGAGTCCTACAAGGCTTGATCCATGCCACTGTGCTATAAAATTCAGGTGGGCAACATATAACTACTACTTAACCTTCCTGTTGTGGATTCATGGGGGACTGCATGCTTCAGCTTTTCCTGCACTCTGTAGAGGTGGGGCGAGACTGACACTTGCACTATACAAGCACGCTACAACCCCCGGGGCGGGGTACATCTCTGTGTTGTGCACTCATTGGGGACTGCATGTCCCAGCTTTCCCTGCACCCTGAGGAGGAGGGGAGAGTGTCATTCACACTATACAGGCACGCTTTGACCCCCGCGGTGCAGGACGCCTTCCTGTTGTGCACTCATTGGGGACTGCATGTACCATCTTTCCTTCCACCCTGAGGAGGAGGGACGAGAGTGACACTTGCACTATACAAGCATGCTTCAACTCTGGGATGCCTTCCCGTAATGGACTCTTGGGGACTGCATGTCCCACCTTTCCCTCGCCCAGAGGAGATGGAGGAGGGGCGTGAGTGACACTCATGCTATACAAGCGAGCTTCAACCCCTGCAGCACCGGCAACGCCTGGTTTAACGGAGGGCCCGTCCATGCCTGTCAGAGGTGGCTGAGCTGGGTCCCCTTCTAGCCCCTTCGATCTGGGACTCCTTTTTTGCTGCTTCTATCAAGGAAGGAAACACACTTAAACCCCTGTGCGAAAAGTGGACGTTGCCTCCTCTCTCGCTGTCCCAACTAGCAAGCAAAAACGCTCCTTTTTCCCCACTCATTGCTGAATTGAACCTCAACTGGAACATCATGGGAAAACGTAAAGTACCACCATCTCTACCCAAGACACCTTTAAACTCCTCAATGGACGGGCTCATCCAAAGGGCAGCGGGAGTGATCAACAAAGTGAAAGAGTTGACTGAACGCTGTCTTTCACTCACATCTGAGTGGAGCCAGAATTCATACAACTTCCACCAGAAAGTCTCAATTCCCCCTCAAATGTCGCCCAAGGTTCCTCCAACGTCAGTTATAAATTTAACAGTGGCAAATCTACCTGATACCATTCTTGCTTAAACCAAGACAATGAGTTAAGCGTTTTCTCTGACGAGGGCCCACCAGTCAAACAAAAAAAGTGTGCCACTGCACCCAAACCCAAACCCAAAGCTACTAGTGCTGGTCCCTGTGAAACTGCACAGCATTCTGTTATTGATCAGCTACTTCAATCACCTGACTGGGTGGACTTGTTTTGCAAACAATTGCTGAGTAAATCAACCGCCACCGTTAAATTGCTTCTGTCCTCGTTGGAGAAATCGCTTATGTCTATTGAACGGAGACAGTGCGCACGACCCCCATGCTTGTTGACAACAGACCTTCCGCCTGGAACAATACGAGGTGACTTAGCTCTTGTGCACACTGGCTTGGTGGGCCACCAGTCTGCTACAATGGCACCATTAGTAGCAACGGCTATCCCTGAAGAAACATGTTCTATTATAAGCTCCCTCTGCCCTCCCGCTTGTTCAACAGGATGGCCAGGGGGCAGCCAGAATTGGGTGGCCTCAGGTGTATGGAGATGTTGCCTCCACTGACAACCCAGTTTGCAGTAGCTCGATTGACAGGCCCCGGGGGAGGGCAATTGCGTGCCATGGAACCAAACTGTGACTGTGCAGCCTCCATCTAGCGATGGAATTGACCTTCTTCTGGCTGCCTGCCCTTAAGTAGCAGGAAGGTCTCATGTTCATGTTCCCCAGCATGCCGTAGAATCATTTCAACAGCCAAGGACCAAGGTTTTGCATTGGTTACACTTTAAATTGGACTTCCCATTCTCAAACATCCACAACATTTAATTGGTGTGCAGGGTAAGATAGGTGGGTCTGCTAGAGAAAAACATAGAAGGAGCTTGTGTGATAATCGACTTTAGGCATCAAAGGCTAGTCAAGGTTCTTCTAAGGCTAGTCAAGAATCTTCTAAGGCTAGTCAAGAATCTCTAAGGATAGTCAAGCATCTTCTATGGCTAGTCAAGAATCTTCTATGGCTAGTCAAGGTCCTTCTTTAAAAATATCTACAACCGTCTCCAGCACATGTTTCTGAATAATTCTCATAACAAAGCTTTCTATCACTACCCAGTTGCAAAATTTCACTGCCAATAGGTGTGCACCCGTTGCACGTCTGAATGAGAATGATTGACTGCCTCCTGATCGTAGAGAATTCACCCTGGGATTTGCCCCTACCCGGCAAAATCAAAGGGTTCAAATCAAGCACCCCACTGTTAACCTGCTGTTAATGAAGCGAAACCAGTGCCCTCCTTACCAGATCATAACAACTGGCCAATAGACATTACCTAGTCCTTCAAAGGTCAGGCCAACTCCACCGCTTGTGCCAGCACCTGTGCACAATGAACACTGGCCAAGAGCACTGACCCACTCGGAGTGGAATTTGCACCTCGAAAAGGAGGGTTGAATATTCTTTTCCCCACGATGCATGACGTGGCCCGATTGTTAGAGTTGAATCTGAGAGAGCGAATCATGCCCCCATCTAGAAAAAGATCTATACCGCCCTCCCCACCTGCATGAAACATCACAAGAACCATAGGATGTTTTCCTGATCCTATTACAGCTAGTAATTTCGCTTCACCCTCTGCTGCTTCACTACGCCTGGGATCTTAGACTAATTAGCAAATGTCAACATCATTGTTAAGCTGGAATGTGGAAGGGATCAAGACCAAATTTGAGAACACTGAGTGGGGGAAGTTTATGGACACCACAGGTTTTGTCTCTTCCAAGAGACATGGTCAGTGGAAAATGTGTACAGGAATAGTTATGAAAGATTTTTCACACATGCAATTAGTTCACCTGGTAGGGACATCTTAAGGGGGTTTATTAATATGGGTGAACATCGCACTGAAGTATTCTATCTCAGAGTTGTCACTTCCTTCCTCTGACTTGCAGGAGCTTGTTATAACACAATCCACTAGCGCTCACATTCTGGTAGTTAACATCTACCAGGCAAGAAGAATCGAGGACCATTGCCTTATTGGGCACGATACTATCCTCGTATGCAGCCTCCCACAATGTCATCATCACAGAGGATTTAAATTTAACCTTAGAACTCAATCATATAGCAGAAGATTTCTGTGCATAGGAGAATGTGCCACGGAACATTCCTGAGTTAATGCCCCCTGGCAAGAGCTATTTGTCTAGGGCTGCCCTGCAAATGGTGGACCTCACTCTTAGTCATGGACTACGTGCTTGCAACGGTCATTCTGTTTTGGATCTAAGACCTGTTCTAACATTTCCTAAAGGCAATTACTCCAGTTCCATTAACTAGATCCTCTTAGATCTCCGCATTTAGGGAACCATGGTGGATATAGGGATTAGACATAGACTCGAGAGTGACCACGACTCATTAGTATTAATAGTTTGCAACCTATTGTCTTATACATTGATGGAAGGTCCTATATCAATTAGGAATCATTTTATTAGTGGTTAACAATCGAAGGAACGTCCAATAGAACGCACTTTGTTATACTGAGAATGTGATCCCCTTGGGAATATGACAAAGTGGCTATTCACTTGGGAAGTTTCTTGAGAACTAGGATTGCCCGGATTCCATCTTCAAGGAACACAACCACCTATTTTCGGACCTTAAAGATTACTTCACAAGGGATTTCAAGCAGGCTGTCAAGAATCCAAAATGCCAGGAGTGGTTCTCTGCTATATGTAGGGAGGCTGTGAGCAATTTAGTAACTAACCTAGATACAGACAACAGGGCCACAATTAGGGAGTCCAGAGCAGCATATAGGGAGACCATCAAATTGGCCAATGTAATGTGGAAACAATCTATCTGGGTAGAACTTTTAGAGGCCTCACTTAAGAAGGACACTAAAACATTTTGGCAGATAGTGAGCCAAAGATCGGGTCAAACAACCCGAATCCTCTACTCAACCCAGGGAATTGGAAGAAAACTTTAAATTGTTGTTCAGCAACTCTGTCCATCCATACAACAGCCAGCTACCCTTTACTGAGGACCACAAAGCAGATCCCCACCTTCAGAGCCCACCTCTTAGCTTCACCCCTGAGGAAAGTTTGATTGCAAGTTGCTTCCAAAGATAGAGGAAGAGCTCCAGGGCTAGATAAAATTCCCTCTGATATGGTCTACTCACACTGTTTCATTTGGGAGCCATATATTAATATCGTTCAAATGCAATAGTCGTAGGTGCACCCATTCTATCTACGTCGAAATGTGCGGAAATTGTCCCAATACACAAAAAGGCGTTGTAACCTCCCAAGTGAAAACTGCCCTATTAGCTTAATAGACAACCTGCAGAAATTTGTCTGCAAGCAAGTTTTACTTCTTGGATAGAGGATAAAATTTTCATCTCCCCTCACCAAGCATGATTTAGACCAGAAATTGAAACTATCGCCAAGGCTTCAGGTTCCTTTGGAGGCGGTTCACTTTTCGTTGCTTTCATTGATTTGTGAGCAGTACTTGACTTGGTCCCAAGGGCAAATTGTGGAAGAGCTTAGCTGACATGAACCTCTCGGATAACTTACAGAATATAATAATGTGCTTTCATGAGGATAATTACATTACGATCCAGTGGGGACCACACAGTGAACTGGCGGACAAAGATGTAGGAAAAGGTGTTCACCAAGGCTGCGTTTTGGCCCATACACTTTTTCTAATCTTCACAAACAAAAGTGTAGACTACTTGTTATGTTGTGTTAATGACTCCCCATCCTTGGTCAACAATACGTAGCTCGCTTTGTTTTTTGCCAATGACACCTTGCTGCTTTCCAAAACATGCATGGGCCTTCAGACGCTTATGGATAGGGGCTTACGTTTTTTCTGACACATATGGACTAGAGATAAATACTCTAAAGACCGCGTTTGTTGTTTACTCTAAAAAGAAGCAATTGGGCGGTACTATTGGATTAAGTGGAGCTCCTCTCTCACTCTTTCTCTCTCTCTCTCTCTCTCTCTCTCTCTCTCTCTCTCTCTCTCTCTCTCTCTCTCTGTCAAGAGTACTAAAGAGATGCTCATTAATGATATATAGAGCATCAGTGAATGGTTAGGGGTTTAATTACATTCAAGGAAGCGCATGAAGTAGTCATCTCTTTTCAAACACATTGGCAACAGATCTTATGCGCGTGCACACAGACACGCGCTACTTTCCGATTCACAAATAGGGGAATGTTAGGTGAAATAAAAATAACACAATGAGAGGATTGCTTGAAAACAGTGAACAATGCAGCTCCTTTACTAATATGATCTCTTAAATAACACTTTCCAAACCAGGGGTCTTCAAACTGGGGGGTGGGGCTCCTAGGGGGGCCTCAGGTTATCCCAGATGGGCTCCAGGCTCTGACCAAAAGGAGCAATATGCTCTGTAATTGGCAATCACTCACATCTTTTGCCATTTACATCCTAGTTGGGAGTATGTGTCCAAAGGGAAGGAACTCTGAATATTCTTCAAAACCCCCCCAGCCACACACTTAATAGATACAATTTAAAAGCATAAGTGTGAAAAATTCTGAGGGGGCCCGATGTTTTTTTTTTTCACTTGGGAAAGGTGGGGGTAACATTAAAATGTTTGAAGACCTCTGTTCTACACTCTTCTCTCTTCTATTCCTCCATTATGCAACTCAAACTAACAGACTCACATGTCCACAGCTCAAATTAACTCATATTTCCCAATACTAATCCACCAGTAATCATTTTGGGCTATGGAGTAGAATGCTAGCCCCCTCATCAGGGGTAGTAGGCGCTATTAACCTACATTTTCAATTAAAATTACAATAACCATAATGTGAAAAAAAGCCAATGGAATTTTCCTTAGAACAGCCCTATGTGCTACCAAAATGTAGTGTACAAAACCACCTTTGCAATTTATGTTTTAAGTCTTGACAACCTAGTGTAAGCATTCATTAATATATTCAGAAAAGGGCTCAAATATATGGATTTGCACTTATGATAACACTTTACTGACATCTTTAAATGGGCTGGAAGATCTATGACTGCCGCTTGGCAGGTTCTGCTGGGTGGAAGCCCCGCGCCCTGCCGCTCTCTCCCTCGAGGCCTGTGGGAACTGCTGCGCCCCACTCCCCGCCCAACGCTGCCACTTCCGGGGCGCAATATATCAGAAAGACATGACTGCTCCATGCACTGCACATTGCAAATCAGCAACATAGCACAAGTGAAAGCAATGTGTGCAGTCCTGCAAAATGCTGAGTGAGTTAAAAGCGTTAGGCGTCTCATTAGGATCTTGTTTAAATCACAAATAGCGCCTCTCGACTCCCAGAACTAATAAAACAACATTACGATAATGGCCTTTTTTATGGCGTTGATGGCAGCCTCTGGGTTGTTGTGTTCACTTTATACAGTGGACTGAAGAGTATTTTAATAACACATATGCCTCTGGCGTCGTGCCAAACGTTATTTAACACACTAAGGGGCTGTTCACAAACCGTTTTTTTGTAGTACTTAAAAGTAGTGGTACAGTAGAGCTTCTTCTGTACTACAAATTGCAAGTCACAAACCTACATGCAGAAACTTCTACACAGTGCTTGAAATGGGAAAATAGAAGTGCAGGTACTCTGTACCAGAGTAATTGCTTGTTTCTGAGAAGTGCCAGTACTCTCCAATTAAAAGTTCTACGTCACTCTTGAGAAGGGCCAGTACTCTAACTCTCAAAATAAAAATGTGCCAGTAAACAGTATTGGACAGTACCAGCACATTTAAATCACTGCTTCTACCTCCTCCTCTCATCTTGTTTCTGCACAGAGATCTCTGCAACACTGGCAGGAAATGGTTCATTCTAACTACTTCATCGCATTGGTTTAGAGAGGCGCATGGCAGGGTTTAGGGAGGGGCATGCTTATACAAACACCCCCAAAAGAGCAAGGCCATTGCCATTCACAAACTGCACTTCTAGAGTAACTACAGTGCAACAGATCACAAAACAGGAATAAGTGTACAGCAGTCCAGTGATGGAGTAAGTCCAGCACCACAAATGGCCACTCACAGGAACTGCAGCTCAGTCTCAAAGAATATAATAGCGGCAGGAACTTAATATTGCACCCCACATGAAATAAAATTACTTACATTAAAATATTTAGAATTTTTAATTATATATAGAATTATTTTCAGTGTTGAAGGGTTTGTTGAAACTAAATATTAGATAATTGTAAATTTTAATTAACTAAATGAAAAATGTAATTAACTTTTAACAAAAAATGTAAAAATGTTTTACATTGATTCAAAACACAACTTTTAATTACATTTACTAAATATTAATATGATATTGAAATGCTATAATATTTAAAAATAAATGTATATATATATATATTACTTTTTAAATAAACATTTCATTTGATGAATTAATAAGTACATGTTTGATTTTATTAGATCTAGGTCAAATATTTTAATTTACTTTTTTATTTTACACTAAAATACTTTTAACTGTTTTTATTAGGAATGCCTAAACATTATTATGATTCTCTCTATGCTTTACTGTAGGGATATCTGCATTCCAGAGGCGAAGAGCTCTTTCAGACATTTAAAAAATTTAGTAGTTTCACACTCCAAACATCTATCTTATATTTCTCAACTCCCTGAGCCTGGATACATGCAAGTGTATCCATCAGTGTGAATCCACACTTTGGAAGGGCGAATTGCGAAAAGGTATAGACTTATACCTAGGTGCAGAAGTAGACGTACACATGAGAAAACCTGAACATGTAAATTTACCTTTGTAAATAGGGTCCTACGTTTGTAGAGGGAGATATTGTTAAAATCAGCTGCAGTATTTTCTTTTTACATGCATGTTCTGAGTTAGTCACTCATCACTTGTAATAGCTTTTACAAGCACCTTGTAGTGTTCAAGCACATAGGAGTGTCCTGCATCTGGTGTGATATCCCTCTCTGCAGCTTCACCAGCAAAAAATAAAGCAGGATGTCAGCCCACTGTGAAGACACACAAACACTGCTGACCGTCAAATGTACTCGGCCTTCAGGCTGGTGCCTCAATATGGGCATGAAAGTTATCCTTGTAACGTTCAGGTCCATCGCCCCATATACAATCATTTAGGATAGGTTACCTTTTGTGAAGGCTGACAATGTTTTTTGACCTCACCTGAATTTTCCAAAGGTGAAACGTATCAACTTCATGCTGAATGGTGGGACATTCTACAGCAGAGAATTGACATCCGGTACATAGCGCTGGAGTTTCTACGAGACCTCCTGCAGGTAGTGGAGGGGAGATCTACAGCTTCTCGCTAAACTAGGTGGGCGCTCCCATATCCCTTGAGGAAGACCATGTTTGGGATAGTTTTCCACTACAAGTAAATGACGTGAGCAAAGCAAAGTAAAATATTCATAAAACACATATTTTTATTGTGTAGGTTTCCTTATTATTAACTAATATAATAATAAAACCTGTTCATTTGGCCTACAACATATGCATACTTTTTTTGAATGAAAATGAGGACTGTGATTAGAAACAATGTATTAAAAAAATCTATTTTTAAGAGTTCAATTGTGGCATATGTAGTTTGTACTGAAACCTACTTGTGACTGAAACATCAACGTTGTTCTAATGAAATGTTAATATAAATGATTTTCAAGAAATCAATTAAAATAAAAATTGCTTCATTTTCAAGGGAATACATTTGCAGTGTAAAATAGGATTTTCAATTTAGTGCATGATAAAATCAACAGTATTTGAGGTGAAAGCAATAAATGAAGTATACTGAAAAATGAAGAACACGTAGAAAGGAAAAAACGAGGGAGAACTAAAGATATTTCTCCTCATTACACCTCCCCTGGGGAGACCTAGCATTATGACGCATACCCAGATCCTATGGGAAATCTGGGAATGCACTAAAATTCATGGGTGGATGCGTGGGAACACCCATGCTCCACCCATCGTGCGCCTCCCAGGGACGGAGTGAAGCTACGCAGCGATTTGCGCTGTGCTGTGTTATGTTACTCTAGATTTGTCAAGCCATGCAAGGCCACACAAGGTGGCTTTGCGTGGCTTGATAAATCAAACTTAAGAGTTGCGTTGCTCTTGCACCATTTTGCGTGGCACAAGTGCGACACAATTTGTTCATATATATGCCCCCTGGTTTATTCATTGTGGTGTTTCTGTCCGTTAAATATCAACGCTGGAATAAAATCAATGCAGACACTCTGCAGCATTCGACTCTAGCGGTAACTATCTGCACTCTCCCACAGTAAGGGAGCTGCAAGAGCCTGACATATTATCACTCTTCAAATGCTGCTTTTATTAATGACCTTGGCGAGATAAAAGCCTAAGGTTGCTCGCGGAGTGAACTGCTATCAAAATGCAAATTGTGTTTAAGAAGTAATTTCGTTTCTCAGGATATTTTGCATAAACAATTTGTGCAATGTGTAGCATTGTAGTCAACAACAGTCAGGGTCATCTGCATGGATGAATGGATGGATGGATGGATAGATAGGAGGTGCTGGCTCCTCTGCTATGGCCATTCCTGACTATCCATCAATCCATCCAGATGCCATCAGTGCAAAAAAAGAAAACTGACAATAACTTATTTATTATCTTTTGTTTACAGGAGGGGCGGGGCCAGTTGGATAACAGGGACCCACAGGGAGTGGTGTGCACTATTATCAATGTGCCTGATGGTTTGCCCGGCTATCTCAGGCCGTACAAGCCATCATGCACATTGATGCTCTCTCCAACCCAGAGGCATTGCTGGGTTGGAGACAGCAAAGCACAGCCTCCCAGTCTCACATCATTCGCAAATCATCGGTGCCTAGACCCATCCTGAAGCTGCTTTCATGCATGAGAACAACTTCAGGATTGGCCGAAGAGGAGCCTGGGAGTCTCTGCCTGCAGTGGAGCCATGAGAGGAGCTGAAGATGGCGATCTGGCTGGCTGCAGGCCTGATCAGGTTTTTTTTGGTGAGTTGTAGTTGGCCAATAGCCAACAAATGCTTTGAACAAAAAAGGATATGCAACGTACCTGTAGTTATGCTTGGCAGACAAAAGGTTGACACTATGTTTGGGAATTACAAAAATGACTTTAGAGGGTCATCTGTCTTAGAACTCTCAAAAGAATAGTTCAAGAGCTAAAAGCCAAGCCCATTGGCTTATTTACTGGGTACAAGGCAGTCAAGGTTAATCCAAGTCTTTCATTTGCAACATCCACAGGGCACCTAGTACATCGGCCTTACGTGATAGCAGCTAGAAAGATTATTTTATTGTTTGGCAAGAAACCGCTGAGTATACACTTTTATGGTGCTTTCTTTGAGGCTGCATTGTGTGGTGGTTTGTTTTACACATTGTTTCATTTGGTTAGGGTGTCTAGCTACATATGAGAGATTACAATCTATATGTTATAAGCATACTATCAGAACCAGCATTTTAGCCTCAAATATATATCAAAGGACAGAACTTCTCATGTATTGATTAAAATCTATTTACGTTTATGAATCCAGGTATAAGTGTGTTGTAACCGTATTAGCTTATTTTACGTAATTAAAAAGACGGCTATGGTCTTTAAACAAATTTAACTGACTCGGTCAGGTTGCCCCAAATTCACAATCTTCCAACTCCCCTTGGTTCCTAACCCACAGGTCTGACAATCCTTGCCGTTCTGAAAATGCGTCGGCAACAAATGTCAAGTCTCATGAGCATGAGGTCCCACATCATCGCTGGTCACCCGTCTGTAAGCAGTGGTGATGTAAATCAAGGGAAAGCCAATAAATCAAGGTATGTTCTGCCGGAATAGCCGTTCCATCACCCAGTGGGTGAAATGCTGCATGGAGATTTTTCCAGTTCAGAAGACTGCCTTCCCCCTCTGGACCACTAATGGTCACTGAAGTCTGGCAGGAGGGTGGAACTGACCTGGCGGTATGCACCTTATGTGGCTCTTTGGCCAATCCCGCCCCATAGTAGGAGGAGGACAGTACTTTGGATGCAAGTTCCCAGCTATTTGCAGACCCAACGATCAGCGATGTTTCATTGCCCTTGGTTTTACAGCTTGGTCTGTCGTTGGTGGGACTGGTGATATTTAGGTCACTTTCTTGTGGTGATGGGTGACCATGTGTGGTATTAATGTAATCGACACCCAGCTCTCAGTAGGCTATTTATTGGTTAGGGCTGTGCTTGAATCTAAAGCACAGGTCTCAGTCATGCGCTGGCTCCAGCATTGAAGCCAGTGATGGCTTCTCTTAATGGCGAAGGGGCTACGCCCCACTTGTTTTCTGACCAATGCCAAGAGTGAATAATAATGCATTATTCACTCTGGGTATAAAAAAAAATGTCTACTTCCTTTGGGTCCAGCATCAATCTCTGTCTTCTGGTTGGCGCAGGGTTACAAGGGTACCTGTACCTGCCTTCAGAGAGAGATTACCAGGAGAAATCCCATCCCTGGCCTTGGGGCTCTGGCACACCTCTGTGCCAACCCTATTGTGACATGATAAGCATCACAGCTAAAGGTAGACATGGATGGTGCAGGCTTAAGCTCTCCAGTGCCTGTGGCTACGCCAATCAGCCTCTCACCACACCCGACCTCATCTCGTCACAGAGTTGGGAAAGGGTGGGGTGAAAAGCAGGGACTGAAAACGGGTCCCTGTAACTGCGCAGGTACGAGGTTTCAGTGTCACGCTCCAGCGCCAGAAGCAGAAAGGAGCCGGAGTCCAAACAGGAAGTGCAGCAAGGTAAGTTTAAAAAAAAAAGCTTTAAAGCTATTAAATGTGTGTTGTGCATATGGGTAAGAGTGATTGTGGGTAAGAGATTGTCTGTGAGTGAGAGTGTGAGCACGTGGGAGCTCTGTGTTTGTATGTGTGTGAGTAAAAGTAAGAGAATCAGTGGAGGGAGTTAATGAGTGAGAATGAGTGATAGGCGGGGTAAGAATGAGTGAGAATAAATGATAGTGAGGGAGAATGACAGTGATTGTTGTTGTCTGTAAGACTGAGTGAGCCACAGTCTAAGTGATTCAGAATGAGTGACACAGTGAGAATCAGTAAGACATAGGTTGTCTGAATAAGTGGGACTGAGTAGAAATGAGTGAGAATGACTAGGTGAGTCAGTGAGATTGAATCAATCATAGTAAGCTTGATTGTCTCAGAATTAATGACAATGAGTGGGACCGAGTGAGACGTCTGAGAGTAGTGAGTGAGCCTGAGTGAGTCAGAATGAGTGAGACTAAGTGGAAAATATTGACACTGAGTATATTAGGGGAGTCAAAGTAAGTGTGAGTGTGAATGATAGGGGAGTCAGTGTGAGACTGATTGTGCGACAATGAGTGAGTCTAAATGAGAATGAATAAGATTGAGTGAGACTGAGTTAGACTGACTGAAAATGAGTGAGGCTAAGTGATTGAGTCAGAGTGAGAATGAGAGTGAGTGAGTCAGAGTGGGACTGGGAGAATGAGCCTGTCCCCCCAAAACCAATGAGAAGTCAGGCTCGCTCACTGGAATCTGAACAAAAGTTTACACCCCACCACTTTTACAGGTCACCCGCTGCCACTGATTGAAACTCTGTTTGGTGGGGACCTGTCTCAAAGAGATGAAATGCGTGAAGTGGAATGTGTGATGCAAAAAACAAAGCTGTATTTGAAGGGTGTCTGAACCCCTGGTAAGTTAGCACTAACTTTTATTCAGTGTTGATAGTGAAGGTATAGCAGAGCTTGTGAGGGTTTGGGCTCTTGGTGAGGGGATGTGGCAGTTAAGAGCTCCAATTCCACACTAATGACTTGAAGAAGAATGCTCTGACTTTTAACCTGCTCTGCTGGACTGACACATTCAAATCCCTGCCTCACAATACTACCCGCATAACAACACATGTGACGTTATGTCTATTATTACATATGAAAGCTAAAGATATAACTTCTTAAAAGCTGAATAGTGGCTTATGTGAGCTTCAACCAGCTCATACAGCAAATATAGGGTCTACTCTTTTTGAAGGAAAAAGCTAAGCACTGTAACTGGAACTCTTCTATAAGTAGTTTATACTGCATTAAACGACATATTACACCGCCCTCATATAGACCTGCATGTCCTGCATCACAAAGATACACCGCCTCTTTAGCAACAATGCTTCTTATATAAAACTCATAACAATATCACAAAGGAAATGTACAGTTACTGTGAAATTTGTATTTGTCAAAACTAAGACAATGCTCAAACATATTGAACAATCACAGACACATTTTGCCTTGCTTGATGCCAATTAATATGATTGAGAGTTAAGGAACGTGACGTGGCACCGGCACGCCAAATAACGTCAATAACATGGTACCATATATTTGCATTTGTTTGGTAAAAAAAAAAACATGAAGAGCATGTTGTATGTTATATTGTTCAGTGGTGAAAAATACAGCATCCTCCCTCGTTTAAATATTTGCAGAAGCTAAGTCCACATTTCACAGATTGAAGAAATAAAATACGCATGGGAACAAGCACAACAGACGCTCTCATAACGCGCAGAATTACACACGAGGAAATACCTTAGCCGCCACCTCTAAAGAAATTATGAAAATAGGTAGACTCATTATTTTCCTAATTTATGAAAAACAAAAGCAACTTGCAGCAAAGGAAGCGCGCCAAAAAGCTAATTGACTGTTGGCATAACAAAGAGACATCTCTGCAAACGCCGAATCAATCATTCTGTCCCCTTGGACTTAATTAGTCTAAATTTACAATGAATGACACCAATGAAGATGCTAAACATTCACAAATCTTCTGTTAACGCGCATCAAAAGCGAGCTTAATTACGAGCCAGTAGGTTTTGCAGACTTTGCGACTTGCATAATTTAATGCTTGTTGTCTCTGTTTTTTCCCTAAACTGTGTACAGTGATGTTTTCATCTCGTGTACGGAAGCCGACGAGGTCGCTGACGCGCAGTCATCAAAGAGGTTGCAGAGGACAGATCCTTTCATGCACGTGCAAGAGCAGGTGCGTCACACAAATTGTGTATGGACGCAGCTTTGCATTTTGCAGGGGTATTGAGAGCTGGAAGCTCTTTCACAGGGATGGTCGTCCAACACACTTTGGGGTTGTTTCACATAAAGTGAGCACCGGGAACATTTAAGGCAGTGAAGCAGCTTTTATTGTTGTATTATGAAAACAGGATTCTAGAGGTGGTAATGTGTGACAAGAATGATTATGCATATTTGGTGTGTGGTATTTTGTTCTGCAGGGATGTGTTCTGTTATTTTTTTTGTGCTGCTGTGTTTTGTGCTGCATTATTGCAATGTGATTTTGTTAGGTTTTGCTTTGGCTGTTTTGATGTGGTGTCCTGTTATGTTCTAATTGTGCTGTTATATATCTTTGTGTATATTATTGTGTTATATTATGTTGATTGCTTTGCATCTGCTAACAAATGTTACTGCTTTCTAGCCCAAAGCAGCACAAGTGAAGCAACCGTTTACATTTACCACTGTCTGAGGTGGTAAAATAGCACTGCTCCAGCTATTCAGCAACTTAGAACACCAGTCAAACCAAAACGGAGTCTTAACTTCAGTGGCGTAGCAAGGTCAGGTGGTACCCGGTGCGGAAAATGTCTTGTCACCCCGGCTTGACAAAATGGCAAAAATAGGTGTTTAAAACACATATTTTTGCCATTTTGTCACCCCCTCAGTGATTTCTTGTCACCCCCAGCTTGACAAAATGGCAAAAATAGGTGTTTAAAACACATAGTTTTGCCATTTTGTCACCCCCTCAGTGATTTTGTGTCACCCCCGGCTTGACAAAATGGCAAAAATAGGTGTTTAAAACACATAGTTTTGCCATGTTGTCACCCCCCTGAGTGATTTCACCGGGGGCGGCCCGCACCCAACGCACCCTCCATCCTACGCCACAGCTTAACTTAGCGTTGCCAGTGCTCACTTTATGTGACATGGCGCCCACTGTCTGCCACAGTTTGGAACTGACTGGTGTCTTAAAGAGTTGAATAGCGGGAACAGTGCTATGTTACCACATTCGACAGTGCTAAATGGCTGCATTTCATGTGAACTTTAACGAGCGGTGGTGCTGTTTTTCTGAAAATGAGGCACCATTTGTTAACATATTTAATACAAACAAAAAAACATAATAAACTAACAAAAACAAAGCAACATATCAAACAATTAAAACATGACAGAACACAGAACGGTCAACCACAAAACAAAACAACACCTTGTTGCAACAAAAGCAAGGCAGCTCAAAAACAACTGAGCACATTAACACTATGACAACATTCCACACTACAAATAGGCACAAAGATTCTGTCCAGCGTACACCTTCTGAGTCCTACTTTCTTAAAAGGTGAGTAGAAGTCATTGCACCAAGCACTGCCCTAACTTACTATCAAGAACACGAAAAAGCACCAGTTTTGTGATCCAGCCCTTTAAGGCATAGGAGAGCAAACGTGTTAGCCCAAAAACCCCAAAATACAATTGATGGGGATTTTAATTCATAGTCAAGTGACTGTCCTGGATGCAAATAGGGAGAGTGCAAAAGTAAACTGAAATAATAAAGCAACATATAGACTGTTGCGCAGAAATATTTCTGACGGGTGTAAAATGTTTAAACATGACTTTTTAGAACATTGACGTGAACAACGCAAATGTAACTGATATATATCTGAGCAACAAATGGGCAGTTGCATAGAAATATGAAGATGAGAATTTATGGTTGTTTTAACATGACTAATCAGAATTTAAACATGGATAAAGTAAAAGCAAATTACATAGTTAAGCAAATTACAGACAACTGAGTAGAAATATATGTAATGGGGCTTTAAAACTACTGAAAAGACTGCTCTGATTAAAAACAGAGAGCACAAGAGCAACTAATGTAAAATAAATCAGCGCGTAAACAGTTACATAGAAATACTGTTGGAGATGTAAAACTATATTAAAATGACTACTCAGAATGTAAATAGAGAGAACACAAAATTAACTGTCATACAATAATGAAACGAGTAAATAGCTATAGAAAAGCTATCTATAATGAGAACATACTGTTGTAATAAGGTGACTGCCAAGAGAGTACACAAGAGTTAGTAGCATTTAATAAGCAACATTTTGCAATCCACATAGAAATATCTTTGAAAGGAATATACAGTTGTAATAAAATGACTTTTCAGAAAGCATACATAAAAAAAGTAAGTAATAAGTAATTAATCTAAGTACAAACAGCTACAAAGTCACTAAACTCAATCTCCAGATGACTTAATTAACAAGACAAGATCGAGAAAATGTAAGCAAATAGTCTTGCTGAATACATAAAAAGAATGAATTAGTCGATCTTCATTGTCAACAACTGTTAGTTCAATATATTTAAATGCAGTGGCGGCTTCTCCGTAATGGCGGAGGAGCGCTGCCCCCCTACTAAAAGCTGAAAAATAAAATGATAATAAAGGTATTTTATTATCATTTTATTTTTGCCTTGCGTCTTTGGCTGTCAGCGTGAGTCTTCAGTGGGACGGGCCTGGCAATTCTCTTGTGACAGGCATGGCAGGGGGAGCAGTAGTGGGAACATTTAAGTGCACATGTCAGTTTTTTCTTAGGCCAGTCAAACCATCATGCAACCATCATGCACACTTAGGTTTCTCCAACCCAGCTGTGTTGCACAGTCGGGTTGGAGAAATGCTACAGGCTCCCAGGCACTATCTGAGCAGTAAACCAAGCCACTCAGACCAATCCCGTTGCTTCTCTCATGCTGGGAATAGAATTCGCAGCAAGGGAGAAGCTCACGGATTGGCATCTGGGAGCCTGTGCAGTGTGCAGCTAAAGTCGGGGATCGGGAGAGAGGAGCAAGGCGGCGGCCATCGGAGTGGCAGGGAAGTGCAATTTTTTATTTTTTATTTGCCTTCCATTATTTTGTGTTCCTTCCACCCCCAACTCCCTCACACCAAGCAACGTGGGCTGCCTCCACTGCTTAAATGCACATTGTTTGTCAGAGATATGCTATCGTTTCTTTGATAGAATGTTGGGCAGAGTATCTTTGTTACAAATGGTGATAGATCTCAACTAAATGTTGATAGAAATTTCTTAGAAAATGCTCTCTTAAGTGGTCAGTTATAATTAGAGTCTGTCTCATGTTTTAGCCAAGCATGTACTTCCAAGTTGTATGTTTTCAGGCCACTAACACACATGAGGATAAATATTAAATAAATATTAAATGATTACCTGTTCCTACACTTTCAACCTCGGGAGCTAGGAGTTCCCAAATAAGCCATTTTCCAATGTGCACTGGGATTTGGAAATTGACCTGAGAGATTATTGTGAGGCTGGTTCTAAAACACCTTCTTGAAAACACAAGGTGAGACATTCACTCTGTTAATGCCATAGGTTGAATTTATTCTGTACCCAATAACAAACCGATCTCATTAAGAAAAGAGATATGTTCTTAGAAACCCTAACATGTCATTCAGTTGAAACTGAAATGGAAACTATTTCAGCTCTGTTTGAGATGGGTTCCCTTCGTGCTATCCCCAACTCATCTCAAAGAGGATTTATTGAGGCTGTGGCAAGGAGTTAGGCTTTGTAGTTACACACAATTTATTTACTTTTGAACAGCTGTGGTCCTTATGCAAACTTATGTCCCTCACATGGCCTTGCTGCACATAAATATATGAAGCGAGGTTTAATTGTTATTCGAAAGTCCAAAATATGTTTTTAGCCTTGGTGGTGGCCATCTTGGGGAAACAACAAAACTCTCCCTACAGCATGATGCATAAGGTTGGCCTCTTGTCTTTGAAAAATAAATTGAAGTGGAAAATTGCTGTATATTTACCTAGATGTCAGGAAGCGCTGATGCTGACTTTCAACCACCTCCATGAGATACTCAATAGGACTTTGGCAACATGCTACAGGATAGAAGGCCAGTACCCAACGAGCGATCTGGGAGCTGATGACGGCAGAGACCATCTACATTACAGAAGCTCATATTAACCAGAGGTTGCAAATGAACGAGGAGGCACCTGGTAGTTTGGTTGTTTGATGCGCAGGACCTAGCTGTCCCCCACAGCTTCAAAGAAGAGACTCTGCTTAGGTGCTTTCAAGGTACAAAAGAGAACAACCAGTAGTGTGTAGTGGCAGCCTCAGAAAAGAGGCATATCACAACAAGGGCACATTTTAAAAGGGGTGAAGTGCAGCCTGAATTCTGGCAGAAGGGACATCAAACACAATGTGAAATGAGGTCAGAAGGATGGAATGAAGAGTTCTAACGCTTAAGAAGATGTATGTGATAATATTAAGTGACAACATATTGTCCTGAAACACAATTGATGGCAGGGTATCGACTACCTCTATAAAGTTAATGTAAGAATATATGTAAGTACACATTTACACTTCTTACCTCCACATCTACTTACCATGAAGTTATGTGCGTCGCCACAGTAGGTAGATGTGGAGTTAATAAACATCAATCCTTACCCACTGCTATAGTCGTACCATACCGATATAGTGGTATGTGATTACTAAAGATACATAAGTGTAGATTTACTGTTCCTAACTCCACATCAACTTACCTTGTTGATATGTACGTCTTAAAGGCAAGAAGATGTGTAGTTAAGAATAGTAAGTCTGTAGTTACTTATATAGACTTACTTTGACCATACATCTGTAGTTGATATCTTGTACTCATTATTGTTGCAGGCTGATGTAATTACTCAACGTTGTGGTAAAAATTCAACACAATAGAGGAAGAAATTGAGGTTCTCAATCCCTCATGATTGAGGAAATTGAGGGCACTTTTCCATGACAGCCAACTGGTTTGTATCGGGATTCAGTTTAATGCGGCTTGAGAGGATTGGAGTTCCGTTTAAGGTTTAAACAGATATCTAAAAAGCATTAAGTAGTGAGTTTAGATTCTACGCAGCTGCAACAAGGAGATGTCTATTTGTTTGTAATCCTTTATTTGATGGTTTCATAAAAAGTGAGGCTACATTAATTAGTTAATAAATTGATTATTTAATAAATATCTAAACAATTCTTTTTAAAAGAGCCTGGGATTAAAAATTGTGGCTCAACTGTGACTATGAATTACAAACTTGGAACAACAAAATGTATAGGGCTTGCGCTGCGGCCCAGGAAAAAGTCTGCAGCAGTAAAAGGCACTTAGTGCACATCCATGCGCCGTGTGCCAGGCTCCAAATGGGGCCTGGTACATGGATGTGTGGGGGCACTACATGTGCCCCCCAGGCCACCTAGCAGTGGATCATGGGGGCACAACTTGGAGCCCCCAAAGTCCCTTTCCGGCTGCCTTTCGATGGCAGTGGGACCAGCTTGAAAAGGCAGTCGGAAAGGGATATCGTAATTCCTACGGCGGTGCCAGCGCAGGCACCACCCTCATGGTAGGGATAGGAGTCCGACCTTTGCCCTGACGGGGTCCTTGATCCTGTCGGAGGCAGCGGTCTCTCCCCCAGTCCGCTGACGTATGACCGTCCGCATCGTAATGCGGCGGTCGGACCAATGGCCTGGATGTTGGTGGGACCGTCACCGATCGACATCCAAATGAGGCCCATGGTTTTTATTAATGAATAAATAAGTATATTTAGGGTTGAAGAAATATTGGTACTCAAGTAAAAAACAATTGCAAAGGCGGGCGCCTACAGCAAACGAGCCCACAGCACCTCTTTTGTACTCATGGTAATCCAGGCCCCCTTGAAACCCACATGTAAAAGCTGTGTGGATATTGACACGGGAAGCAAGCCAGATGGTGACGTCTAGTGTGGCATTATCGCCAGCACACCGTGTGCCCCTGAGATTGAAAGACACTTCCTGCTGGTTGTACGTCACTCTGTCCCTCCAGACTGCCAAGAAGCAGCGTTGGAAACGGAGTGAAGCGCTCTCCATTGCTGCAGAGGACTTTGCGACCCCGCTGAAGTGCCAGCAGCACCCCGTCCATGGCTCTGATATGACGATCCCCAGACCTCTGGAAAGAGCCACCGCTCCGTGAAAAATCATTTACATTTAATAAGCAAGCATTGCACATATTGTTAACCGAGGTTAATGGGGGTAAACACAATTATGGAAACTACGTCCAGAGACGTGGAGAGGGCGCTGGTGGGGGAGCACTAACGCAGCAATGGCATAGGGTGGTGCGGAGCTGGACGGGAAGCGCTGCAGTGTTATGTACCTTTACATCGACAATCACATCATCTGTAATTACAGCGCTTAGAAAATGCAGAAACTCCATATGAAGCACTAGAAAAATATATGGTTTTGATTTCAGTTGTGCTCCATTTTAACTTAATTATGGCACACATATATTGTGTTGAGGGCTTTAAGTGGAATGAAAAACTGGGGGGGTGGGCTCTCAAAGGGGCGTGGCCGATGTAATTAAAGGCGTTGATTAAGAACATCTAAGCTAATAAATCTGTGCTCAGTATAGTGTGCCACAGTCTGGTATTTTGCTGATTCTGTCATTGCATTAAGATATATAATACAACAAGTAACATTACACCTACAACCAGTGCTTTAAATGGGCCGGTACTCACCGGTACTGAGTACCGGCACCTCCGATTACCGGCACTTCTCTGTAGCCAGAGAGAGCACCGGTACCATGATCAGCACGGCAGGCGCAGATTAGGTTTTCCCTCCAGTGCAGGGCAGATGCAGCTCTGCTTCCGAGGAGCTTGTAATGAGTTAATCTGTTTTAGTGACATGAACGCATTTTTCGTGTGCTTTGATATGTGCTGCAAATGGTACAGAAGTCATTAAAGTATGATCATATCTTGCCCTTAGACCCTCCCCCTAGCCCCGCCCACTTGCCACACCTCTATTTTAGTGAGTACCTGCACTTATTTTTTTCCATTTAAAGCACTGCCTACAACAAGCCAAAACTGTTGGCTTTCTCATTGGTTGTTAATTGCCTGAGATAAATAAGCAACAGCTATGGCTTCCTTGTATAGAAAATTGAAAAATCTTCAGTTTTGAAACGACAAGACTGAAAGAACTATAACGGGTCTCTTTGAAGTTACAACAAAGGCAGCAAAGGGTGGTGAAAACTGCTGCACATGTAAGATTATTTTTCCACCCTGAGGGTGATGGCAAAAATGGAGAGTCCGATAGGGACACGTTTCAGCGGCTGCTTTTTAGAACTGCCGGTGCTGAGCACTGTCAGGACCCGGCTCACTTAAAGCCCTGAGTGTGTTCTTACAGAAGTCTAGTGTCTTCTCCCTCATGGTAAGGTGCGACACGACACGGTACTAAAAACAGAGAATTGTATGTTAACAGAATTAAAAGACCTTTGGACATATTATTAAATTAAAATTGCACCCGTGCAAGAGTGTTTGAAAGCAAAGGCAAACAATATAACATAGCATAAAGTAACATAACATAGCAAAGCATAATATAGCATAGAATAAAGTCAAATAGCATAGCAGAATGTAACATAACATAAAGACATCTGGGGAGGAATAGCCAGGTCCACCAGCCTCACCCTTCAACAAACGTGCATGGCTATTGCCATAAAGAGGCCTGCGGTTAGCCGGTACTCCGTAGCCCCATTCTGGGTCTGCTCCTGTATGCCACCCAACCACTTCTAAAACCTTCCTTTCTTGCTGGACCTTTGACAATCACAGCATTTAAGGTGAGGGTACAAGTGCCCCATAAAATCCTTACTATGAGGAAAGCTCCATAGGCTGCAGTGGGGACGACACCACAGCCATCCTGATCTCAGCAGCTTATCAGACACCCGAGGAATGAACCTCCACATGGTAAACGTAAAAAGGTAAAAAAACAGGGGAGGAAGGATGACACCTTGTAATAAAGATTGCAGACACCAGTTTAGTTCCTGCTGGACAGGCCTCTCCCTAGCACTGCTCATGAATCATGATCTGGAGTATGAGCATTCGAGGAAAGTGGGGACCCTTTGTGGGAGCCGCATTCACATGGATTCTTTAACATATTTATTCTCTCTCCCCTACTATCACCCCATTCGCTATCAACGTGGGCCGCTATATATATATATATATATATATATATATCTGTTTGTGCCACAGCACCACTTTTAAAAGGTGTGCTGCCTACAAACAGAGAAAGTGCACTCTTTTATACAGAATGTGCTTCCCCCAGGGCTGTGAACTCACACTGCCCTGAGAGCAGTGCATTTAAGTGAAGTAAGGAGCGGCTGCTTCAAACTCGCTCCATGGTTCACAGTGCAGGTGGCACGCCGTCTGCACTTTCAAGAGGGGAGAGAGAACCCTTGTAGGCGGGTTCAGTGAGTGACTGCACCCACCTGCAAGGGGATCCCCACTTTCTAGTCCCCCAATGGCTGCCTTTAAGAATTAAAGAACCCCTCTGAAAGAGTGTCACCTTTTTGTGGTTGACTTTCAGAGCGCCTCATAAAGGCATGTTTGCCTATGCGCTCACATCGGTCATATGGCATGGGCGCAGAGGAAAAGTAATTCCCTCATTTGAATGCGGCCATGCCCCTATACAAATGAGAAAACACCCTCTCATGATAGCGCTGGTGCTACATGCGCAGCAGCGCTATTAGTATTGCAGGAAGGAATGCACAAACATATGCAGCCCCTTCTGTAATACCATTGTGCGCCAGGGGCACACAAAGCAGGTGCACATGCCCATTACGACCCCGGAGGCACAATGTATAATACAGCTCCAGATGGTCAAAGTTGTATCCACATTGCCTCGTGGCAATGAACAATGCACACACCACATGACCCTCCCGCTCAGAAACCATAGCACACCCCTTGACTTTAACTAGGAATGCAATAAGCAATTTACTTCTAAAAACAGTAATAAGATTGGCTAGTTCAAAGAGTACTGAAGCTCTCACCTCAAACTTTTCATTCCAACCTCTATATTCTTGTCTGTGGCACTTACAATGACTCGTTGGAATCATCGATGGCCAACTTTAGTCTAGGCAAGTGTCACTAAGTAAGAGATGAACCCTTTGATAGCCCAGATGCTACAATAGTCTCCTTCACCCTAGTGAACTCTGATCAGAATGTTTCCTGAATCCCTTCCATAGACTTTCTTGTTTACTGCTCATGGCTTTCAGAATGGAGATCCATTAAATTGTCTCTCTCCAACGATTAGTCAAGAACAAGTCCAGTCCCCTGAAAAGAGTCCAAGCAGCCCAATCGCGCTGTAGGATTAAGGAAGAAAAGAAGAACAGTGTTCTGACTTGGAGTAACATACCATGGGGGATGTGATCTCAGGAGCAGCAGGAATACTGCATCAGAGAATCACCGACTTAGAAGTAGTTCACAGACCCCATGCTCCCCTACATCAAATCATCCTCGAACAACCTCTGCGTGGCCTCATGATATATTTCGCCCAGAGTGATTCTGTCTTATATCACCACCACATCAAAGAGTGCAAAAAAAGCAATGAAATCCATTTCATGAGAGATTTCCAAACCTCGTTATCAAAGGTCTATGCACAGACTCAGATCTGAACCTCCAAGGAGACCTCCTTTTGACTATCCCCCCACCACCCAAAGACTTAGTAAGACCTCATAATTCCATAAACCATAGACGCTGCGCAGCAGGCAACTCCCACATCAAGTAAACATCTTTGTGAACAACACAATAACAATTGGAGCTAACGACAAAAGACATTCACCTTCAGGGTTGATCTTCTGTAATGTAAAACAGATCAAAAGAAGTCTCTTATGAAACACAGACCCATCAAAATTTGCTAAAAATTCAACAGACAGACCACAAAACTTAACATCCCCATCAAAACAGCCTCCACCACCTGTCACGCCTGGAAATACCACCCCTTTCCCCCACCCTTATCAGTTCACCACAATTACACATCTAATTCCTCATTAACCCTCTTAATTCAGAAAACCTAGCCCAATAAGTCATTTGGAGCACTGGTGTACTTTCAGGATCATCTAAGGAGACATTTTTCAAGGCCGCCCAATTTCAAAATAGTTGCATCTTCATGGGCACCCCTTTCTGAATTCGACAACTACTTGAACGTAGCATGTGCTCCAGTAAACCTTCTTCTCAAACATCCTCCTCGCTCTCATTCCCAGGCCAGAATCTTCTTCAGACTCAGACACCATCTTTAATCTGGCTCTGATGAAGCCATTCTGCCCTGAAAGAGCCAAATGGCACATGCAGCCTCATTGCTGAAGAAGCATGAGGTGCTCGGATCAGGAAATCCTGTTCAGAGTCAGTTTCACCTTCATCTTGAACCAGCTCATACCTCAGAATTTCAAACAGACACAAATACATAATAATAATATGTGGAGGGCTACACCGGTCCTTCCAGCAGATCTCGCTTGCAACAAGACATTCACCCCTCCTTTCTCCTGTTTGTAGTGTCTGGCTGGTTTTCCATGACCTTGCACAACTCTGTCACCATTGCAAAATGTATCATTCCATCCTGCATGACACAAATTCATGGGCACATTTTTGGAACTTCCCTTACAACAACAGACATTGGGACACACATTAATCTTAATGGGCGACTCCAGCACATGACTAGGCAAACCAGACATCAAATTTTCTTGCGACCTGATAGAAACTGTGACTGCCCTATATTTAAATCCCACAACACAAAGAGGCACATGCTTAATTTAGTTTTAATGCTTGACACTGACACACCTGACCCCTTATACACGGTAAGATCATTCACTTATCAACACACACATATTGAACCATTCTCTTGGCTGCCATCATTGTGAGGGAAATAAGGGGTTTAAAGCTATTGTTTAAGCAACATAGATGCTAAGGCACAAGGCCTTCCTACTGCAGAAAAAGTAGTGATATGTTCTAATTGGGATGATCACGACCAGGGCAACAGCCTTGAAGGCCAGAAAAAAAGTAGTGTACAAAATGATCAGCACATGGCACCATAAAATCACATTATCGAGCTTTAACACGGCAATACTGTTTCCTACCTATTATGTTCAGACCACGACCACACAAGAAGCAATGCAGAAGGTAAAAGTAAGGGCTAGAGAGGAGGTGGGGGTGCCCATAAAAGGCATTATAGCTCCAAGAGCGATCAATATCCTCTCAGCTGACAAATAAATCTTGCCTTCTTCCTGCCCATGATGCTCTTGCTTTTAGATGGAAGTCTAAGCAGCTTTTATACGGATGATGAGTAAGTGGCGAGCTTTTTTCCGGATTCCAAAAGCGGCTTTATAATCCTGATTACTTTAACCAGATTGTGCCTACTCACAGAGGAATTAGCGCGCTTTACCAGCAAATTGACAAACCAAACAAATGCGCAAAGAATCTAATTTATAACAGGGCGTAGAGGGCTGCAGATACTTTTTTGCATGCAATATTACAGCTGCGCTGGTGAGAGCAGTCAGTGCCCAATTGAAGCAAATCCACTTTCATGCACTGGGGTACCATCTCCCATGCACTGGGGTACTATCTCCCATGCACTGGGGTACCATCTCCCATGCACTGGGGTACCATCTCCCATGCACTGGGGTACTATCCCCATGCACTGGGGTACTATCTCCCATGCACTGGGGTACCATCTCCCATGCACTGGGGTACCATCTCCCATGCACTGGGGTACTATCTCCCATGCACTGGGGTACCATCTCCCATGCACTGGGGTACCATCTCCCATGCACTGGGGTACTATCTCCCATGCACTGGGGTACTATCCCCCATGCACTGGGGTACTATCCCCATGCACTGGGGTACTATCTCCCATGCACTGGGGTACTATCTCCCATGCACTGGGGTACCATCTCCCATGCACTGGGGTACTATCCCCCATGCACTGGGGTACTATCCCCATGCACTGGGGTACTATCTCCCATGCACTGGGGTACCATCTCCCATGCACTGGGGTACTATCTCCCATGCACTGGGGTACTATCTCCCATGCACTGGTCAAAAACAGGGCACAATACTGGCCGCAAAATCATTTTACACACACACACACACACACACACACATACACACACCGACATCTAATAATAACAAAATACTGTTTTCAAACCCAAAACAATCCACCCGTTATATGTAACTGACTTAAATATAACTTGAACCACCATAGATTTCAGACATTACCAGTGATGCATTATGTGAAGCGGTGCACCATAGAGGTGTAAGTTATACTTGGGCCCTGCACCCAGCCCACTGCGGGCAGCTAACTCCCCCGCCATACACAACCAAAGGCAATGCACAGCAGGGGGTTGGAATAAAATCCTGGCCTCGCCAGTCCCTACACCTCAGTCCTTGGGCAGCCAAAATCCCCACAAGCAACAATCGGGCAACAGACTTCCCACCCCACAATTTAATTTTTTAATTTTTTTTTACATTTTATGTTTTTATCCTGTGAGACTCCCACAGACGCTCATGGAACCATACAGGGACCCACGCTGGCTCGCACTGGAATCCTGCAGGGCTGAGACAAGCCTAAATATATTATTGTTTGTTTTTACGGCCCTCTGCCGGTCCCTCTGAGACACTCCACAATGACGAGGTGGTCAGGGTACCCCTACGCTGTCCCCTTGTAATTGTTATATAATTTTTCAGGACACTGGACCAAGGCCCCGCGTTCTGTAATGGTGACCACAACATTTTTTGTTCATCTGCCGGCCAGAGAATCACATCACTTGTCCTGCAGGACTCCCACTTGAAAATGGTGAGGGGAAAAAGCATTTTGGGATCCTGTATTTTCTTAACTCCTACTTGTCTGATCACCCTGAAGAGTTACAGCAAGGAGCTGAAATTAATGAACTTTTTTGGGGAAAGTTTTGTGAAGATTGATGAAACAGTGCAAATGGTATTAGCACAACAAAAATGCTCTTCCTATGGAAACTCTAGCACACGAAAAACTACACAGCGGCTACCGCCACAGTGTGTGTGTATGTGTGTGTAGATAGATGGATGGATGGATGGATGGATGATAGATAGATAGATAGATAGATAGATAGATAGATAGATAGATAGATAGATAGATAGATAGATAGATAGATAGATAGATAGATAGATAGATAGATAGATAGATAGATAGATAGATAGATAGATAGATAGATAGATAGATAGATTTTTTTTCTTTACAAAATCTCAAAGAAGGCACCGGAACTAGAGAGCCTTAGCAGAGCAAGTGCTTGTCAAAGAAAAGTTCGTGACTTAGACTCTTGATAAATCCATTCTTATATCCACCAGGGAAGTCAGCACAGTCAGTTTTCATGCCACAGTGTTTATCATCAGCACAACAACTACTAAACAGGGAAAACCCAGGGAAAACGCAGCAAATTCTGCTGGGGCGAATGTGCATTGCACCTGATTTTACAGCAAGGTCTAAAATGATCAGCTTATGTAGAAGAAACAGCAAAGAACCGTGAAAAGACCATCACACCGCAAAACATTGGCTATAGAATAAGCTAACTCAGTATATAAGGTATAAATTGAATGTAAAATAAAAACAGAGACCAACATAAAATAAAGACCCACGTCTGACGTTGGGCAACTGTACTAATAATTGATCATCTGTTTAGCAAATTCCAGACAGTAAATTACATCTTGGCTTTTAAATATATATTTTTTATGGTTAGCAAATTAGTTGATACTCATTTTATTGATCTATGAATGAATGAATACTTCAGCCACCCATGACAGTAATTTGCCCCGGCAGTGATCTGTGGTTTACATCAGGGTTCTCCAAAGTCGGTCCTGGTGAGCCGGATCCGTGCCAGATTTTTGGCACATCTGCATTTAGATAAATGTAGTTATTTTAAAAATCTGGCATGGATCTGACCCTCCAGGGTCAACTTTGGAGAACCCTGGTTTACATGTATCTCTCTATAGGCACTCAGCTTTCTTACTAGCTAATTAAGTCGATGAACATGCATGTTGCATATCAGATGGATATATAGAAGTGGAAGGATCTTGGAAGACATCCGTCATCCAGGTAAACTCAGAGTGTATGTGAATACAGACAGCATCTGCTAGTAGTGCCTTTAAAAAACAAGCACTGACAAAGCCATGCAGTCTAGTTTTGACTCCCAACTTTATGGCTTCTTTTAATGCTTGTTTTGTTTAATCATGGCTTTTATAGAACATAGTTGTGGGAGATACTGGACCCTTGCCAATATTTGTTTAAAGCTATGGAAAGAAACATAAATATAATTTTTGGCTTTAAAAAAATCACACATTGCCCCAGGAGTCCCCACTACTGAATGAAACTATTTTTTGTCTGGGTGTACTCCTAGTGAAAGGGCATAATGTTGTCACTCATAGTGAAGTCAGCCAATGGCTGAAGGGGTCTGACTCCATGTTGTATGCTGGTTGCTTTAGCGAGTGGAAGAAAAAGGTGACTGACACAATAACTGACCAATGGATAAAGAGAGCTCACTAGAAATCTCCTCTAAGTAAGTAGATATTTCATTTTGCTAAAACCAAAAAGATCATAAGACCAGGTCCAAGCTCATTCTTTTCATAGCAGTAAGGCTCTTTCATCCCACTGCCAATTGTACATACTGACTATAGCCCATCCGAGCATTCAACCAGCTGGAGATGATCCAGAGTCTAATCAAAGAAAACTCTTCAACAAGTGATCAATTGGCATCTTCAAGGAACCTGTGGTGGCCATGGATATAAATGCCTAGTTCTGTGCAGAGTCCCTAAGTCCAATAATGTAGATTTATAGTATCAGCAAACCTTTCCGCTTTAATATAGCATTTTATAATACAGCTATTAAGGTCATTTCATCTCAATCTGTCTTCAATGTTTAGCCAGTTCTTTGGCGCATGTAGCACTTGGGACGGCCGTGGCCTTCAGTGCTCTTTAATCTAATACATTTAGAGACTATTCGCGCATAAAGGTGGTGATGGCAAATGTGCTCTTCCAAATATATCTGCTGAAGAAACAACACACATTTTGTTCCTGCAACTGAACGTGCCCCAGTAGTGTGCACCCAACTCATTCCTATGTTATTGTAATAGCTTGCAGACGGTAATGTCCAGAGTGGTGGCTCCTCATCTATGGCGGAGGAGCGTCGTCTCACTGCTTTTAACCTCTTCAGTGCCCATGACGAGATAGTCTCGTCATGGAGCACGGTTGCTCTGTGCCCATGACGAGACTACCTCGTCATGAACCCCGCCCGCTAATGTAACGCCCGGCACAGGGCGGGGAAAGGGCGTGGCACTGAAGGGGTTAAGCAGGGTGAAGAAGAAACATAAATCGTTAATAACTTTAAAGGTATTATAATATCCTGCTTCGTGTCCTGCTGCTTTGCAGGCGGGCAGGGCTGCTCTGCTCTCGGAGCAGGGGAGGAGTGGTTTGCCCACTCCTAAGTGCGCACTGACTGTTTGGTTGGCCCTCTCGGGCCACCCAAACCAGCCATTCGCACTTTCCACATTCTCCATGCAGGCTGCATTCCAGCCTGCATGGAGAAGATGCTCACCCCTCTAGCTCCTGGCTGAGTATCGTGTCACGGTGCTCAGACCAATCACAATGCTGTAAGGGGAGGGAGCCTGGCTGCCTGCTTCTTATTCCTGAAGTCGGAGTCAGGAGAGCAGGATCAGAGACGCAGGACCCGGACTAAAGGTCAGTTTATGTTTTTTTTATTATTACCCCCTGCGCAACACCCCCGTGATCCCCATGACACCCACGCCCGCCCCCCACGAGCCATGCCAGCTGCGGCTGAATGTCCATGACATTTGACATATCGCGTGTGGCACAGAATGTTGACATTAAATACCCATGTAATCTAAAAAAAAAAACAGGGCCATGGGTCTTCTCCGTAGATGCTCAACATTGGCATCCAGTTCAGTTAAGGATCAAATTTAAAGCATTTCGTAGTTAAATGACTTTTCTTTGAGCATCATTACAAGATTTACAGTAATCTCGATTCAGCTGCAAATACAAGTTTATGGTGAATACAGAGGAAACTGCCAGCAAAAACCAGGTGAGCGATGTATGGATTAGTGAGCAGACTTTGATTTTACTGGTCATTTCCAACTCCTCAGGGTACAATTCAGGAAGGGGGGTAATATCACGCCCTGAAATTCCAGCATCAGAAATTTCCAATGTATTATTAATACAGCAGAATTGTGACTATTACAACATTGAGGAACTATGTAGCTTCAATAATTCTCTAGCAATGGAAACTGTCAGAGCCATTGGCTCAGAAGATGACTTGAGATATAACTTATAATGAATCCAGTAAGGGGCGAGGAGTTATGCATACCAAGCTGAAATAACATTCTGTTAACCAAAAGGGAATAGGGGAAACACTTAGGGCTTGAGTTTGAGTTTGGATGACAAGGTACTCAGTTGCAAACATGATGGCATACCCTACCCACCAACCCCTCTGTGCACTCAAATCATTTAGAAGCAGGTAGTCCTTAAGTATTTCATTGATGGACCTCCCGTTGGCTCCTTTGATTGAGCGCTCCCTCTGACTTACCAACAGGGAAGGGGCCATCAGAGGAAGGACATTTCGCCACCCGCCCTATTTAGAGTGGAAGGTGTAGTGCATTTGTTTTGCTGTCCATCACCACCAGGCAGTGAGGGACAGAAATAAACTATAATGATCCCCATATCTTATGAGAACATTTCTGGGATGCGGTGGGGGTCATTATTTTTGTTTGTTTTTCATTAACAAACTCCCTTTTTGGTAGTTTGTTTCTGAAAAACAAGTTAACAGGTTGGTGAACAGCCACTGAAATGAATGTCAGCCTTCCACTAAACGTTCAGTCCATTGAAGGGAACCACCATGGCTGTGATTCCATTTAATGTTCAGAGATGACCCTGGGCTGGCAGTCATCTCTGAATTTGGCAGGTGGTCGTCATTCAGGGTGGCAGAGGTAATCTCCTCCTCGACCTGACGGACTCTACTTCAACCAGACAAACTTTATATCAGGCTCTTAATATGCGTCAACTTGGCGGAACCTCGCATCTTGAAACTCATTGGTGACCTACTCTTAGGGTTCTAGACCAATAGTGTCCAAAGGCTGCTAAACTTGCAGTGTGTCCTGCATGGGGATAGAAACAATAGGATTCTATATCAGCACTAGTGAAAACTATGCAACACACATCTTGCATTGCCTCAAATATCATCTAACCTATACTATGGAAGAAGCTACAAAGAATAGACAGCTGGAGCGCCCATAAAGAGTAACTCAAGCTGCAATGTCAGACATGGCTAGAAGAGTGAAATTAGGGCTGCCTGGCAGTAGCAATAAGTAATGCAGGGTACCTCACTAACAGATTTCCTATTACTGAAATGCAACAAACCTCTGTATAACCTTCAGGGTAATTATAAACACATGCACGGCGTTGCATGATGACCGACAAGACGACTTCCCCACACTAAGCATGGCTGATCCCCTGCAGGAAACAGACTTTAACAGTGTGCATGGAGTCTATGCTACAGGTTGCAACTGCCAAATGTATCTCACTAAATGCCAGTTTATAATCTCCTGATATACCAAAACCCACAACACATTGTGTGATGAACTGCTTGCAAATGCCAAGCCAGCTGAGTGACCTAGAGGGTGGCAGACTGCAATTCCCTTATGCATGAAAACATCGCTAAAATTGCGAGCTTCCTGTATTATTGTCATTCTGTGACAATTTGTAACATTCATGGACGTAACAAAACTTTGTGATAATGTATTACATGACAAACTGCATGACAACTATGTAATGAACAACATGACAAGCTGTAAATCCATTGTCATGACAAAAGGCCTGATTTAGTGTTTGGCGGATGGGTACTCTGTCACAAACGTGATGGATATCCCGTCCGACGTATTACAAGTGTCATGGGATATAAAGCACTTACAATAAAGGGAGGCGGGATATCTGTCATGTTTGTGACCCAGAAACCCATCTGCCAAACTGGAAATCAGGCCCAAGGGCTCTCATTTCTGAGCACTCACAGAACAGCATGGCGCCCATTCACAAACAGCTGCAGCGCATACTCTGGGGTTGTAAGTACTACGGAAGGACTCATACCCTACCGTCCCCAGTAACGGACCGTACTGTCCTATATCACACCATACCACACCACACAATACCATGCAATAGCACACCACACCTTCGCATACACAATATATTTAATATATATAACTTGCTTGTTCACTTAGTTTCGTCCAGCAGCAGTTGAATTATGTTCATGGAAATGCTGTCCTCTTTACCTAAAACAAACATCTAAAAATGACCTTTCTGTGAATATCTGCATCATTCTCCTTTCTCCTCCATTTGCTGGGATTTTGAATTTGGAAAGCCCTGTGCTCCCCTCCTTGATTATCAGCATTATCATTGCTTATGCCAAATCTTTGTTACCAGCTGGACCACAGTCCCTCCTCTTCCTCTCTGCCTTTGAAGCATCCTGCAGTTCTACTGGAACGCATGTCCCATAACATCCTTCATCTCTGCCAGGAACCTCTTCACCTGCCCTGCTCTTGACCAACACATGCTGTGCTAACTGCCCCTTAACATTTCCACTGCCTTTGATGCTCTTGCCAGTGCCTAGTTTGTAAAAAAAAATAAGTGCTTGTTCCCAAAGCTCTGCCCAGAAGCCCTCGACTGGCTCTATGCGCTATTAAGTGTTGGACCGCCAAAACCCAAGACTGCGTAGTCTGGAACAGTAGCGCCTGCTACCGGACTCGGGTGGTGAGGGGGGGGGGGGGGTTAGGTCTGGGAAATGAAAAAATCACATAAAAAAAGCACTTACCTTACTACGGCCGGTGTTGCCGCCGACTCTCCTCTGATCCTCTGCATCTTCAGCAGGAAGCACCCGGGCTCCCAAGTTCTCCTAACCAATCACAACGCGGCAATGCAGCATTGTGATTGGTCTGAGCGCTGAATTACTTGGGAGCCTGGGTCATGTTGTCCACCCAGGCTGTGATGCAGTCTGGATGGAGAACATTGCAAGTGTGTACAACTGTCTTGGGCGTTCCCAGAGGGCCGGTCTAAATGTCATGCACACTTGGAGTGCCACCTCTCCTCCCCCTGCAGTGCTCTGGGTCACGGGGCCCAGCCCTGCCCCCAGGAAACAACGGAGACACTGCAGAAGGAAAAAGAAAATAATAATAATATTACGTTATTATCATTTTTTTTCTTTTTTTCTCTGGTTGGAGAGCAGTGGGAGACACTCCTCCGCCTTAGCTGGGGAGCTGCCACTGGTCTGGAATCCACCGCAATCCTTTTAAGCCACTACCAGACCCTCCCTGCCCCTTCATTCCACTCCTGCATGTTGCTGCTTTCTTTCTCTGTGACAGTTTTTCCGTCTTTGTCGTTCTCTTTCTTTGCATTTTGCATAATTTCACATTTTCTCACATAGTTTTTTTTTCTGGAATTTTGTGTACTTTCTGCAAAGGAAAATAACTGAATTTTTCCCAGGCCTACAAATAATTAACAACCAAAGGTTCAGTATTGTCATAAGCTGAGACTGTATGAGCACTACTTCAAACGGGTGATTTTATTCATTAATGTATTTGGATGTTATTCTGTTTGCCCTGGATAAGCGCGCAGGTGCCTCTTAGATATGTTAAGCAGCTTCAGTAAAAGCCCCCAGAATTTAATGCAGAGTACCCACACCGAGTCAGAATATTTCACTTGTTCAAGATCAGAAGCCAATGGATAAGAACATTATGAACGAATCAAAACAGGGTCATATGATGTTGGAACGGATATTAGGACACACCAGTTTTGAAATGGGAAACATTGACTATGGGAACCCATAAATTGAGGGTCAATGAGGCAGTGTAAAGAGGGTGCGGGCCCAGGGGCGGAGTCATGGAAAGCAGGGTCTGCTAGTCAATATACACATTTGTTTTTAAGTTAAGCCTCATAAATCGAGAGCAAGGGCAAATATGACACTAAGGGGCCTATTACGATATTTGGCGGATCGCCACCGCCCGCATGGCCATGGCGATCCGCCCGACATCATGCCCCGCCCGCCTCCCATTTCCCCCGCCATATTATGATGGCGGGGGTACCGCGGTGGACGGGAAGACCGTCTGCCGCTTTTCAGGAAAAGTGTTGAATATGGTGGCGGTGTCTGCTAGACACCGCCATCCATATTACGATGGGAGCAGGAAGCAGCCTTTCGGCATGTGGATTTCGCAGTTGGGGGCCCGTTGTGGGCCCCCAGGGTGTTGGGGGTAGGGGTGCAGAGGGGGGCACATGTGGGTACCCCCCTGCATTGCCACGGACAAAGTGGCAGGCACCGCGCGGTGCCTGTCACCTTGTGCATGCCAATGCACAACGTGCATTCCCAGCATTGTGGCGGGCAGTGCTGTAAGCACCGCCCAACACAATGCTGGGAATAGAGGATGCCACCGCCACAGTGGCGGTGGCATCCTAATTGCCGGTGCGGGACCGCGGCACCCCTGGCGGCCGGTCCCAGCATCGCTAGGGTGGTGGGCGGACAAAAGTCCGCCCGCCATCCTAATAGGCCCCTAAGTCTGTTCTCGATTGGTCACAAAAAGGCTGCATTTTAAAATATCTTAATATCTGGGTTAAGGCACATACTGTAAAGATTTGTGTTTGCCCAGCAATGTCAGGGTATAATAATAACTGCGAGATAGCTCTGGTGATTAATGCACACCCTGGAGAAATCTTTATTTTGTCTGGCTACAATTTTGACTCAAAACGTAGCACAGAATGTTAATGTGCTTAACGTCAGGCACAGCATGTAACATGCAGATCACAGATTAGTATTTTATATAAATTTGTAAGTGGGTTACTTTTTTTGACATAAAGATCCTTTTGTTAATGCCAGTTAAAAAGCTGTCATCCTCCTAATATAGCACACAAGCTGCGTGCACACTGCAAAGCATGCGGTGAGAATCTTGTTTTTTAACTCAAGCTGTCATTACTCCAGTGCTTTAAATGGGCCAGTACTGTCCGATACTGAATACTGGCACTTTTTATTTTGAGTGGGAGAGTACTTGCACTTCTCAGGAAAAACTTACCACTTTTAATTGGAAAGCACAGGCACAGAGTACCTGCACTTCTATTTCTCCATTTCAAGCACTGCATTACGCCAATGTTGCTAAAAAAGTCTACTTTTGGTAGTAATAAATTCTTACTAAGGCAACTCAGACCACTGTGTTACGTTTTAAATCCTGACTTTGTGTTTCTGCGAACCAGGTATTTTTACCATATAATGCCTACCAGTATGGGCAATATGTGCCTCCTGGTAAACAACGTTTACCACGAAACTTTTTGCCCGCAGGAACCACAACGCGGTCGTTACAACGACTGCGTTGTGATTCCGCATACCATTACTCCGCAAGTCAAAACAACGACTTGCAGGCCGGGGGGGCGGGGAGGGGGGGGTTGGGGGCAGGGGTTGGATTCAAAATCCAACACCTTCCCTAGTGTCCGCACAGACTGGAGTTGGAATAGTAAATTATACTATTCCAATATCCAGCGCCCCCCCCTCCGCAAGTCGTTGTTACGACTTGCGGAGTAATGGCATGCGGAATCACAACGCGGTCGTTATAACGACCGCGTTGTGATTCCCTGCGGACAAAAAGACTGCGGGATTACGAGACATATTCGTGCCTCCTACATCTTGTAACCACTGTTGTCTTACATGTGACATTTGCTGTGCATTTATTTACACGCTAACATGATTTATTGTTCCTTTATAATGTTTGATGTAAAGAGCCATGACAGCCTACAATGGGATACTTAATGCTATAAAAGAATTTAATTTAAAAACCATTGTAAGTGCTATTATTTTTTAAGGAAACAATTGTTATTGATTTTTGTAACATTCAACTGAAATTGCACATCACACCATTATGATTGCATAAGATATATGTCCTGGTGGGCCGTGCTCCAATATTGCATTCCTCTACTATTTAAGAGAGAACTCCTCACCCATCTGCACCCCCTGCCATCATACAAGCAGCAACATTACATTATTAGCCTAGCCGATAAATCCTTATCGAAGGGGCCCATATTTGCTTGTTTTTAGCCAGGCAACCACAGGTTCGGTTTCCATCGCGTTCTAGTGGTGCACATGTATCCCTTCTTTCTGCCACCTGGGAATGGGTGGTACATTATTATCTAACCAGTAGTGAGCCATGTCTATTTTCACTATTAAATAGTCCAGCCTACCAGTGTCTGCATAGCAATCATATGCTTCCTCGTCTGCTATGCCAAAGAGTCATTAGTGGTATAAGTTTGATGGGTACCATAAGTACTCAAGCGAGTATCCCCTGAATATTAATCCAGTATCTATTATGGTGTGTACAAGACCATACTACATGATAACAGTGGCCGGGATCTACACTGCATATCTGGCATTACTCATTTGGATGTTTTTCCCATTACATGTAGCAGTAGTGGCGTGTAATATATATCAATGCAGGGATTTAAAATGTATAAAGTGCAGGCATGGTAATATGGTGAGCACCAGTTTCAGCACAATCCATTTGTGATTTTCTATGGTGCCAAAATCTTTCTCCTAATGTACTCAATTTATTCTGGGGTAATAGTTACCACGGACTGATAGATGCATGATATCCCTTTTGTCCCCAGAGATTCAATGGTGATCGTGGCTTCCAAAAGGCTGTATTCTGAGAGTGAACTCAAGTTAGCTCCAGACACATAGAGAGAATGTCTTAGCTGTATATATCTAAAATATATTTTTGTGCAGACTAATGTGATGGGCGAATTAGTCAAATGACTAAAGTTATGAAACATCCCACATATCCCCTAACTTTGAGATACCAAGTAAATCCCAGCTCTCAAAGCCCTCTTGCACTGCAACTTCTGTCAGCTGAGTGCCACACCATTGCAATGTTTCACAAGTATGTTTATCGTGACCTGATCTGCCACAAGCTGAAATGCATCGTAGGGTGACTCTCCAGAGAGAACCACTGCACGAACGGTTCAGGGTTCTTAGTCCCATACAGAAGATTCAATAAGGCAATACTCTTAATGCAACCCAATTCTATCTGCAATGCTAGGTCTCCTCTACCCCCAAAGAGCCAATTGTTAATGACAGGCAGACGAAAAACCTAATAATATCACTACATTTCTACCACCTAAAGACCGGCATCAAATGGCGATTGTACACATTTTTCCCAACCCATATGAAGGATCTCACTCCGACTTTCAGAAAAGAATCTCTTCGGGATTTGCAGTGAGTAATTTTGCAGTATTTATAGAAACCTGGTAAGTCTAACCCTTTTAGGAAGGGTACAAGCCTCATTGTTGAAATTGGAAGGGTTCTCCATGGAGTAGTATCTCAGCCAAACCTGGTCAATAGTGGCGTCAGATTGAGTTCCCGACATAGCGCTGGGTCAACTGTGACATACATAATATGTGAGGTCATAAGCAGTGCATTGCGAGGGCATGAGTTATAGTTAGCTCAGCTAACTATAACTGCTGGATTTCTCTGGTTTTGTACGAGTGAAATGTCAGCCAAACTATAACGTCTCAGTAACCTTTGGTTTTTTCAGTGAATTTCTAAGGTTTATTTAATTCCATTTTCTATCTATAATGTCCATGTAACCTTTGTTTTTTCAGTGAATTTCTATGGTTTTTTAACTAGTAGTCGCTTTTGCAATGTGGTGAAGAAAGGAGGTTGGGCCTCCGGCGATCTCTCAGGAATCCTGCTGTGTGGGACTTACAGGAGGTACCAGGAGGGCTTCTTGGCCCCCAAGTTCCTCAGGAGTAAAGTGGACTTCATCCCCCAACAAGTATTGGGCCAAGAGCCGCGCTTGCAGAGTGGTGGAGACAGGGGGCGTCGCCTCTGAAGACCTCTTAGCAATCCTGCTGTGTGGGAATTACTGGAGGTAATAGGAGGGGTAGTTGGCCCCAAGGACGTTCTTGGGGGCCAACCACACCTCCTCTTACCTCCAGTAAGTCCCAGATTGCTGAGAAATCATAGGAGGCCAAACCCCCTTTGTCTACCACTCTACAAACGAGCCTCATAGCACACTACTAGTAGGGGGATTAATCCCCCTTGGCTATTTAGGGTTCTTGGTGGCCAACTACCCCTCCCGTTACGTCTAGTAAGCCCCACAGAGTGGGATTGCTGAGAGATTGTTGGAGGCCAATCCCCCTTTCTCCAACACTCTGCAAACGCACCTCCGGGTGCACTACTCGTTGGGGAATGAAGTCCTCTTAGTTCTTGAGGGTCCTTGGGGGTCAACAAGCCCTCTTTTTACTTCCAGTAAAACCCAGACAGCTGGATTGCTGAGAGGTGGTCAGAGGCTATGCCCCTTTTCTCCACCACTCTGCAAATGCGCCTCCTGTTGTACTGCTGCTTGGGGGATGAAGTCAACTTTAGTCCCAAGGCCCTCAGGAGGCAAGGGGACACTATCCCCCGCTAAAAGTGCACAGAGAGGTGCATTGCTTTGGGATCCAGAGAGCTGCTGATATGCAGCTCCCTGGTTCCCAAAGCAATGTCTGTTTCGCTGCTCGCTTCACATTGGGCAGGAAAACTGACATGCTCTGCTTTCAGCAAGCGAGAGCATTTTTGCTCTAGCTTGCTGAAAGCAGAGCAGGTTTGCTTGGCTTGGCAAGAGCGGTGCTCCTGCCAAGCCATAGCAAACTGCAATGCCCTGGGGGTGGGCACCCCAGGACATTGCTGTGGCTGGCCCTAGGGTGTGGCGGTCCGCAGGGCCATCTAGGGTTCCATGAGGGAGGCCACGCAGCCCCCTCCAATGTTAAGCCCCGGGGAAGTGGTGGTACCCAGGGCCGGGGTCTGCAACAGGCCCCTTCATTGCTTTATTGTTCTGTTTTTGTGCCCTGGGGAGGTGGCGGACCCCGGGGCTGTGGGGAGAGGGGGACGGGTAGGCCAACCGCATCACTAATGTAAAGTGCTCCGGAGAGGTGGTTGTCCCTGGGGCAGCGGGGGAGCACACAGGGCCTACCTCTTCTTTTTTGGGGGGAAATCCAACAAAGCGTAGGTTATTCAGCCGTGCTCTACCCTCTGTACCTTCAATTCTCTCTTCTAGATGTGCCAGGTCTGCATTGGATCAAGTGGTAGATTTAAGACTAGCAATTTTTCTAGTGAGCTGTTTCACCTACTTTTCAATATCCAGCAACCTTTCACTAACTTTTCGTAGGTCTCCTCTGAGCTAATTCACTTCTAGCAACACTAAGTCAATTTTGTTCTAAAATGCTGGCGTGACTGTTGAATTGACCCCAGAATCTGTGTCCTGGTGGGTCCCTGTGTCCAGCAGCTTTACTTGGCCCAGCGGAATGTTCAGTTTCATTGTTGCCTTTGAGCCATCAAGGTAACACACAATCTGGGTTCCATGTGATCATCTGGGGGTCTGTCCCACCCATTGTGCTTGCCTTTTGTACTGTGAAACTGCATGCAAGGATGGCCTCTACCCTGTCTAAAGTTTGTGCCCCATATCCTGGGATATGTCACCAGCTACGCCACTATGCCTCACCATGCATTTCAAGTTCACAGACATGCAGTGATGGGGGGGGGGGGAGGAAAAAAGCCAGGGCCTGCTCTAGGGCGGAACGACGGGCGCTGACTTTGTGTGGTGTTTGCAAGTATTTTATAGTTTTAAAAGCAACTGCTGCCCTATTCCTGGCCTCCTGAATTTTTCAGGCAACAATATAAATATCAAGATAACTGCACTGATTAATGTTCTCCCTACAGTGAGATCGGAGATTTGTCTAGTGGAAGTTTTGACTCAAGGTAAGGTAGCACAGAGGGTTAACATGCCTGCTGCAAAGAATGTGTACCATTCAGATCACAACATGCATATAATGTAAATAGGTCAGCAGTGGCCGGCACAGCTAAGCGCGGTGGGCGGTAGGGTGGAGTAGGGCGTGGCAGGGGGGAAGCCGACAAGCAACGGAATATGTATTATTTATTTATTTAATTATACCTATTCCGTCGTCTGTCAACCTTCCCTCTCCCACCCGCCCCGCCACTGCCCCACCGTGTTTCCCTGTGCCTGTCGTCGTTGAAATAGGTCCGCGATTTACTGCTTTTGTCTGAGAGATCCTTTTGTTACTTGCAGTTTATACGTCATATTCGTAACATAGAACAGTGAGCTATTCACTGTAATCAAAGAGCTACATGCAAGTTGCAAAGTATAGATTAGTGGTATGATTTTTTCCCCTAGTCTTTCTTTATCCTAATGTTGGGAAAAAGGTTCATTTGGATACAAATCAATTCTGATTATTAAAGAGAACCCCAATCATGGTGTTCAGTTTTAAATTCTGAGTTTGTGCTTCTCCAGACCAAACACTATTCGACTAAACTGTCTACCAGTATGGATGACATGTGACTCCTACACCTTAGTCCTCTGTTTTATGTAACATTTCCTCTACGTTAATTTACACACCTATGATTGATTGTCTCTGTGTAGTGTGTGTGATATAAAGTTCTCTGACACCCTACACTGGTATGAGTGGTTGCTGCGCTATAAAACGAATTAAACGCATATGAAAGAGAGTGGTTATGGAGACTTGAGGGGCACTGTTAAAGGTTGGTAGTGAGGGAATCTGTGCAGAGGTGGTCACTGGGGGCACCAACAATCATTGTCGCACTGGCCGCCACCAGCGGTAAAGCCGGGCTGCAGGGCACCGTGTCATCCTCCCACAGACATTCTTATAGAGCAAGCCTATCTCTTACTTAGGAGGGCTGAATAAAAGTTAAATAATGCCTCCAAATCATAGTTTCTCTTATGTATTTGTGAAGTGATAAAAAAAATGTGGGCCTTTGTTTGCCTACATTTCATTGGCATCTAGGTGTTCGGTGTTAGGCACCAGAAAGGTCCCAGCCAAGATTACTATCTCGGCCAAAGGAAGGGCTGATGGCCCTTTAATTGAGGCGCTTGTGTTGAGCCAGGTGGAAGTGTAAATAAGAAAGCCCCCCACCACCTGAAAGTTGCTCCTACGAATGGAAAACAGACAACGTGAGGGCGCTGCTGAATGTGTCCCAAAGTTGGCAAAATACACCTGGCCAAATTTAGCATATTTCACAGTGTCCGGCCCGGATCCAGCTCAATATTACCTGCTGGATCCAGTATCTGGCTGGACTCCGTAATTTCCTGCACTGTGGCACGCAGATGTATTCCCTTAATTCCCATCCAGTAAACCTGGACAGCATGCCTGGCCCTGAGGGGCGGATGGAACGCGAAAGCCGGTGTAAGAGGCTCAGAAAGATGCAAGCTCACATGGCGACGAGGAACTCTTTCTTAGCACATCAGCAGGGTCATTTCAGCCTTGGCTCATAGTTATTTCTAAGTGTCATCACATGATTAATTAACTGTCACTCCAAACAGAAGGTAAATTCTTCTGCGCTCAAGGTCACGTCTCGCTGCGCGTTGCCAAGCAGATCCGCAGTCAGGAAGCGGGAGGCTGCACGCGCCGCATACATTCAGCTCACAAGACATGGCGCCAGAGGAAGAGAGACATCCTTATCTGGCGAGTACAACATACTCGCATTTCACCGCCGCGAAATCCTCTTTAGGGACACGGATTTTTGGCAGGTGATACCCTGAACAGATTCCCCTTCAAGAAAACGATTTAAATGTGTAATACCTTTGTGAGGTGGCAGACGCCCCGTGCAAAGATGCCGAAGGACGCCAGCAATCTTTAAAATAAATGAAAAAATGCATAGATACATCAATCACGCAGCGAGAAGGACCGGAGACTGCAAAATGGGTGTGTACATAGAATCTCAAACCACCGGCTCTCTCCCCACTCCAAGATGTCTGCCCTGGCAAGTGATGGCTGGGTGACAATCCAAGCTTGACACATTGCTGTCTCAGCAGTTGGAGACAGGCCGCTTGGCAAAATGGTTAGACAACTCAGAAGAAGTCTCGTTGGTGTCAGATCTAATCCAAAAAACCGACTCCACTGTAGAACATCTGTAGATTTCTCTCTGCTGATCCTTTCCGTTTTCACCCTTAGGATTTAATCGAATGTTCAGGAGAAAAGGAAATCAAAGTCAAGGCAGAAAAATACAAGTGTTTATGGGGTGACTGAACCGACGGGCTGTGGTTGGGCTGTTGAAGCTAGGGTTGAATGAATGGCATATTCAGAAATATGCTGACTACTTTTGCAAGTAATCTGCTGAAGGTAACTGAGGGTCAAACGTAATTTTTATAAAATGTCCAGACCTGATATAAAAGAAACAAGCATTTGCAATGCAGTAGGTCTCGCAATTACGAGACTTTGAGCTATTGGCACTGTGAATGTCAATAGCTTAACCCCTTGTGTGCCACGCCCTTTCCCCGCCCTGTGCCGGCCGTTGCATTAGCGGGCGGGGTTCATGACGAGCTGGACTCGTCATGGGCACAGCGCACACAAGGGGTTAAATTCTCGCAAATGCAAGACCTATTGAATTGCGAAGATTGTCTGTTTCCAAGCACCCCATGCCGCGCTTGCACTTAATAGAGGCCATGGCCCTTTCTTTAGACGAGGCACATTTTGATCACAGGGCGGCACTAAGGAGGGAGTAACAAGCTGCTTACCGGGTCAGAAGCCAGCATTAACAAAGACACAAGCCAATGAAAAATATTGGCGGAGAGTGGGCGGAGCTTCAAGTGCATACTCTAATACAGCATGCCTCGTAGAGCAGCGAATGCGCAGGCTCACCCTAATAAAAAGTCATGAGCACATGAGATTTGTGCTCCTTTAATTCCTCTTATTTTTCTCACTGCAATGTCTTTAATTTACAATAAAAAAACAGGAAGCATAACAAAGACATCAATCAACAAAAACAGCTTGATTTCTATATGTGTTGTACTGTGTTTCTGAAATAAGGTATTGATACTTTTTACTCCAGCTTTAGCTTTTTGGCTTCAAATATCCTAATGTTAAAGCATTCAGTAAATGCAGAAAATACGAATTTCAACCAAGGTTGCATAGTGATTGACAAATCAGGAGGCCAATTATTCTAATTATTGGCCCTCACGTGAGGTATGGTTCAAGGTAAAAAAGAAAAGACATTAGATAATAATAGGCAATGACTTTTAATAATGGGCACTTCCAAGGTCAAAAATGCTACAAGCACATGAATGTGCTACCACAGTTGCTCACTACAGTCTTGACTTCTCTCACCTCCATGCCTGCTACTCCTTCCTCAGGAAATTCTCCGTCTTCCCTTTGCAAGACCTCTGAAGGTGTTGATGGTCATTTATTATACTATATTCTATTCTATTATATAGATTTATATATTATATTACATTATATTACATTATATTAAAAAATTATATTATATTATAAAATGTTTGCTAATCTTTTCGGCACCCTGTTTGCACCACCATCTATCAAGAGTGAGGCACAAACTGTGCTTGACTGTTGCTGTTCCCAGCTTGTCGCGAATGGGAAAAGCATGCAGAAAAAGTGAAATAAAAGTAATAACGCTTGCAAAACAGGCACAAGATCAACATGTGATTCGTTTTTTAGAATTTTTTAGACTAGAGTACAAATCAAGTATGAATACACGTCTCATACGTTGCACCCACATTATTTGTTCAGGGATGCCTCTGCATCTGTTATTGAACAGCTAATCCTACATGACCATATTTGTGTTCTGAGGGATCAGTAACCAGTTGTACGGTAATTCTGAGTACTATGATTTGCTGTGGCCTCTCTTAACAAGCCAATAAATGAGCCAATTAAGTGTTATCACTTGGCCCCGGCAAAATTTCTGTTATATGAGTGCAATATAATGTATTTTTGGTAATTTCCCTTTCTGCTTGTTAAGCGAAAATATGCTAGTATACCGTGCAGTGTAATCACGGGCAGTTTGTGGCAATCATTTAATGCGAACACTTGGGGATGAACAGCAATGGGCAGAATGACAGCGGATACTGTTTGCGGTGCTTGTGTTTTTTCTCTATTTTTTTAGAGCAAAATGCATCCTTGCTTTCAATACAGATAATTATGCTTAATTTTTGCTAAAATGTGCGTAATTATACAAACCAAATTAAACAAATTTGCTCCCACCCGTTATCATACGCCCAGGGGTTTTAACTTCTGTTAATATCCAGATCCTGACAACAGAGAAAGTCCTATGCTTATTGGTGATTTTTCTGGCATGGGGGCTTCACACTATGTACGTTATGGTTGTGGACAAAATTACATATAAAATGCTCATGAGTAATATGTGAGCTTCTTGTGAGAATTATGGATATTACAAAACATTCTCAGGTAGTCATCTATGTGAAAATTGTACAGAAGGTGTGAACTCTGCCACAAAGAGAAGAGGACCTGCCAGCTCAGGGAACTGTCCATAGGGTTTTTAAGGACATGTGGTGAATGCTGCTAGCAGAGTATGTGGGCACACAACACAATCAGTTTCACAGTTTCTGTGAGACATTTTGTTCTCAAACAAAGCCTTTCGCAAGCAAATGTATTAAGATTTTTTGAAAATACAGAAATTATGTGCCCCATCCCTAGTGGTCCAGTGGCGAGTCTCTCTGCTTTCCTGTTTCCTCCTGATCTCTTGTTATTTTTCTATTTTTCCTGTTTCTTTCTCCTATTCTTTGCCTTTTCTGTGCCTCTTTCTTCCCACCCTTGCCGCTGTTTGTCTACTGCGGCCCTGCCCCCCACCAGCGCCACTTCCCATTCCCAGCTGACCAGCCCTCCCAACACTACTTTGTGGCGGTTGGAGAGGTTGTTCTCCTGGTGCTCCAAAGGCAAGACTGGCTACGCCTGTCCGTGCTTGGACCGCGCCCACACCTTTCACTGATAAAACCTCAGTATCCTCCATGCCCTCAACACCGGATGTTCCAATGCCTGCCACCTCGCTCCGCCGAATGACACCCAGGGCCCATTCACCTGCCGCAACTGCACTTTTGCCTGCCTCCACACATCAGACCCACCTACCAGACAACCCACATGAATCAGACCTGACCACCTCAGCTGCATCCTACTCAACACATGCTCCCTCCAAACACATCGTGGAGATCTGAGGCCTGCTTGACTCCATCTCCCCCGATATCATCGTCTTCACGGAAACCTGGATTAACCCCACCTCAGCCCTGGACATCTCAACCACCATCCTTGATTTTTACAAAATCATCCAAAAGGATTGCACCAAACGACCTGGAGGAGGCATCGCCATCATACACAAAAATACCCTCCGTGTCACAACTAGCTCAGTCGACCACTCACCCAACATGGAACACCTCCACTTCCAGCTCCAGACCAACCCAAACACCACCCTCGGTGGCCCCTTGTCCACAGACCTCCCTGGCTCCATCCCCCATCAGCAAATCCATAGCCGACTTCATCGCACACCACACATTCACCTCAACAGATTACATCCTCCTTGGCTACCTCAATTTCCACCAGGACAACCTCAACGAATGCAATATCTCATCCCTACTGGAGAACCTCGCCACCATCGGACTCAAACAACTGGCCACCTCCCCAGCCCATTCAGCAGGGCACATGCTCGACCTTATCTTCTCTGAAAGCAATAACATCTCCGTCAGCCACACCTCCAAACTACACTGGACAACCACCACTGCATCCACTTCTCCTTCACCAAACTCACCGAACACCACCACGCCCACCGCTACCCATGCAGAATCTGGAACAAGGTCTCCGAAGACCAACTCACCACCTCCCTCCGCAAAACCCCACTGCTGACCTCCATAGATGCCAAGGCCTCAGTATGCAATCTCCACTGATGGATCTCCGACTGCGCCAACACAATGGATCCCCTCAGGAAACTCTCCGGCAATCAGCCCTCTGAGAAAGCCAGAGAAGATCCTTCACCTACCTTGCCGTGAAGACCTGTAACTCCCTGCATCGGCATCTCAGGCAATCACGATCACTGCCTCAATTCAGGAAGGACCTCAAGACCTGGCTCTTCGACTGACCTACAGAACCTTGCCCCTCCTTTTCCCACTCCAGCGCCTTGAGACCCTAACGGGTGACCAGTCGCGCTTTACAAATCCCGGATTGATTGATTGATTTTCGGTACACAACGCTACCCACAACATTCGAAAATTCCACAAATTTACTATCATGATAAAAAAAAAGTGCCAGGCCACGATAGCACCTAGAACCCTCAGGCCGAGTAGACCGCAGCGCTTAAAAAGAACAACAACAAAAAATATCATATTCGGAAAAGAAAATGAGAAACGGCTCGTGCAGCGTCTGACGAAGAAGCATTTCAAAAGCCAATGTTTCCCTATTTAAAACAGTTTGCACCTGCCCGGCCCAGTGTAGCTTTCACAGACAATCATGATGAAATACCTGCCGGATGAAGGCGAGCACTGTTCTTCTGCTGCACGACAATCGGCGCAGATAGATCACACGCATAATTGTAGCTGAATATTGAGTTAAAGGGCTCGAAATGAATGAAACCGGTACCCATTAGACGGCGGAGTCATCAATTACAGCGTCTATTGAACGCACATGCCCACAGAGATATGAGATTAAAAAGAGCCTCCATTCTGGGCCCCGATGCGTGGGAAATAAGACATTGTGCTTGTGAGGGCGGGAGATGTAATCTGCGGCTGCACGAGCAGAATTATCAGTTCAGTGGGATGTGTGCTGGTGACAGGGCCTGGACTAAGAGAACAGTCCCGCGGATACAGCAGCATAGCACTGACACCGTGAACTGGCTGTACAAGCTTCCCGAACATGCATTATGTGCCTCACCAGCAGAGCAAGCATCTCTCTGATACACAAAGCAGGTCAACAGTGCGGTGGTGGCTGAAACGTATTGCAGACGCAATGCCAGCATGGATGCAAGCTTCCCTCACATCAAGAAAATAGAAGTAGCAGCAGGGCTTTAAGTAAGCCGGATCCCGCCGGGTCGCACACTTGGTAGTATTCCAACACAGACAGTGAAATGGGGACTTTTCGAGCCCTGTATTTATGTCCTTAACATTACAGGTAAAAACACTGATAGATTTCTGAAAACGTGTAAAAAACCGTTAAAGGTAATCCATTTTGTTCTTGTTACAATTCACATGCTTTACACAATATTGGATTATGTAACGATGTTTGTTTTTTCTAGGATGTTGCATTACATTATTTTTTTCAGAGAACATATTGCTCTTGTATGAGTGCATACTTTGAACTGAGCCGCATCCAGGTGTTTATAGCAGGCAACTATTGAGTTGAGGCTGAATGAAGACAGTGCGAGTTTCTCTCATTCTCTGCGAGTGGGTCAAAAAGGTTTAAAGCAGTGCTTAATTTGAGCCAGTGGTTTCCTGTGCCCAGAACAGCACATAATTGTCAACACTGTCACTTATTACAGCTGCCACATGGTGGCTCTGTTTGTGTAATTTAGAGATAAGATGAACAACAGTTGTTTATTAATTCAATATACATTAGAAACAACTAATACCTGTCTACGAAGCCTTTTTATTGCTTTGGGGGCGTTGAACAGTCTGAATCGTCACACTTGGAGCAGTGTGATGGTTCTGTAGGAACTGTCATTGTCAGCGTTGACAGTGGCAATTAGTGGCGCAAGCTGCAGTGGCCTCCTGGCGAGGGCCCTGGCACATATTTATTTTACAAAATAAGTACTGATTTAAAGAATACCTGCCCATCCAATCCTTGACCTCTCTGCAAAGCACACACACCAAAACTGCAGAAGAGGCCTAAAAGTAGAGAGATCCAGGCAGGCGAGGCCTGCACAAATAGAACTCTGATGCCCAGGTGAAAAGCGGATACATCAGTAGCCTAAATTAAGGTGTCAGCGCCCAAATCTAACCCCAAGACCAGCAGCTCAGCAAAGTGGTCAAGAAACACAAAACAGCATTTCAAGTCCTGAAAGGTGGGCTCTGCCACCCTAGGCCTTGACGCCAAAGAACCAGCAACTCCCAATGGCATCAGAGTAGTACCCGCAATTACTCAGTGTCCAGCACATGTGCCAACATCCTGCAGGGCACTCAACATAAGCTCCACACAGCCCTCTGAGAGGACCAGAAGTGTGGTGCATGTGCATGCGGAAGCATGCTAGCATGCAAGCAGAAGACGTCTGCTATGCAAAACAGACCATCCCTGTCTGAAGCCAAACCATAGGGAACCCCTCACTGCTATCAACAACCAGCAGAGCTCAGCAGAAAAGAGCCATAAACACACCTTGCAAAATACAGCCTGGGGAGGACGTGAGGCCATCTCTGAATCTAAAATACAGGGCCTTGGAGGAGTATGGGATGCCCTTATGCAGCTCTAAGGCGGCGCTAAAATACTTTTTTCCAAGCAGCTGTTATCTCCTGGGTGAGACTGCCCTACATAGAGTAAGGACTGGGATGAGGAGGATGAATGAGGCTGCGCTGGTGCTAGCAGTAAAATACTCCCTTACACAGAGAGAATGGAACTAGCATGGGGGGCAAGCAGGGAAAGATATCCTCCCTCACAGAGCTGGTGCAGCATAGGCAGACGTGGCATTGGAACACTGTATGCACACACAGAACAGGTACCCTACACAGTATAATAAAGCCCCGGGGTGGAAACTGTACCCTGGACACTATAATAAAGCCCCGGGGGGGGGGGGGGGGGTGGAGGGGGAACTGTACCCTGGACACTATAATAAAGCCCCGGAGGTAGAAACTGTACCCTGGACACTATAATAAAGCACTGGGTGGAAACTGTACCCTGGACACTATAATAAAGCACTGGGTGAAAACTGTACCCTGGACACTATAATAAAGCCCCGGGGGAGGGGGGAGGGGGAACTGTACCCTGGACACTATAATAAAGCCCCGGAGGTAGAAACTGTACCCTGGGCACTATAATAAAGCACTGGGTGAAAACTGTACCCTGGACATTAGTATAAAGCCCCGGGGGTGGAAACTGTACCCTGGACACTATAATAAAGCACTGGGTGGAAACTGTACCCTGGACACTATAATAAAGCACTGGGTGAAAACTGTACCCTGGACACTATAATAAAGCCCCGGGGGGGTGGGGGGGGGACTGTACCCTGGACACTATAATAAAGCCCCGCTGTGAAAACTGTACCCTGGACACTATAATACAGCATTGGGGTGAAAACTGTACCCTGGACACTATAATAAAGCATTGGGGTGGAAACTGTACCCTGAAAACTATTATAAAGCCCCAGGGAGGAAACTGTACCCTGGACACTATAATAAAGCCCCGGGGGGGGGGGGGAACTGTACCCTGGACACTATAATAAAGCCCCGGGGGGGGGGGGGCGGGGGGGGGGAGGGGGAACTGTACCCTGGACACTATAATAAAGCCCCGGAGGTAGAAACTGTACCCTGGACACTATAATAAAGCACTGGGTAGAAACTGTACCCTGGACACTATAATAAAGCACTGGGTGGAAACTGTACCCTGGACACTATAATAAAGCCCCGGGGGAGGGGGGAGGGGGAACTGTACCCTGGACACTATAATAAAGCCCCGGAGGTAGAAACTGTACCCTGGGCACTATAATAAAGCACTGGGTGAAAACTGTACCCTGGACATTAGTATAAAGCCCCGGGGGTGGAAACTGTACCCTGGACACTATAATAAAGCACTGGGTGGAAACTGTACCCTGGACACTATAATAAAGCACTGGGTGAAAACTGTACCCTGGACACTATAATAAAGCCCCGGGGGGGTGGGGGGGGGACTGTACCCTGGACACTATAATAAAGCCCCGCTGTGAAAACTGTACCCTGGACACTATAATACAGCATTGGGGTGAAAACTGTACCCTGGACACTATAATAAAGCATTGGGGTGGAAACTGTACCCTGAAAACTATTATAAAGCCCCAGGGAGGAAACTGTACCCTGGACACTATAATAAAGCCCCGGGGGGGGGGGGAACTGTACCCTGGACACTATAATAAAGCCCCGGGGGGGGGAACTGTACCCTGGACACTATAATAACGCCCCGTGGTGAAAACTGTCCCCTGGACATTAGTATAAAGCCCCGGGGGTAGAAACTGTACCCTGGACACTATAATAAAGCCCTGGGGGTGAAAACTGTACCCTGGAAATTACACTGAAGCCCCGGGGATAGACACTGTACCCTGGATATTATGATAAAGCCCCAGGGAGAAACTATACTTAGGGCCGGACTGGCCATAGCGGACACTGGGTGTTTTCCCCGCGGACCGGAAGGGTTGGGGACAGTTTTGTACCGGTGGGGGCCGTTTTTGGAACAGAAGGAGGTTTTGCAGCAGTGCTGCAATATCGGCCCCCTGTATCAAAAGCATGCAGGGTTTTTTTCTTACGCCCTCTACCTTCCCCCCCCCCCCCCACTCCCCCTCCCTGCAGCAGGTACGACTCAATTGCCAGGGCAGGGTTGCGTTCCCAGTACAGCCCTGACTGTACCCTGGACATTATAATAAAGCCCCGGGTGGCAGAAACTGTACCCTGGACATTATATTAAAGCATTGGGGTGGAAACTGTACCCTGGACATTATAATAAAGGTAAACAAATGTCCTGCTTTTATGCTTGAAGTGCAGAGCATTATCTTAGCATGGGCTCCTCGATGGCAAAACAAACCCTCCTTGGAGGATGAGGACCAGATATAAAATAAAGACACAATTCAGATGTCAAGTGCACTTTTATTCATTACCTCTTGCCCCAGTTAAGAATTGCACGATGCAGGTGTGCTGAAATGAACAGGCCCAGAACCACTGAATTTGGCTGGTAATTGCACTCCTGCATGGTGCATAATAATAACAAATGTAGACCTCTGAAGTTCGAGGTCCTTTTCCACATGGTTATCCTTGATTGGGAAAATTCCACTTTATTTTAACACTTGCACGGAGTAGAGGGTACCTGGTAAGGGAGGGCTACACGGTTTACGCAGAGGGAGGTGGGGGCGGTGTCAGGGATGAGGAGGGCTGTGAGCGTGGTGCATACGCCTCTGTGGTCTGGAAGCAGGCTGGTCCAGGACGCACTTATGCCGGAAGCCCCTGCCCAGATCCGCACTGGATTTCCTGGCTGGTGTTCCCACCTGTAAGAACTGGGTCTGGTGTTCCCACAACCAGGAATCTGGGAGCAGGAGCACTAGTCCCCTCGTGACGGGCGGAGCTGCTGCTGCGTTGCCCGCCCTGCGATGGGCCCCTTAAAGGCGGGGATGTTAAACGGATAGAATCATGGTCGTCCCACTGCAGAGGCCCGACCAGTGAGCAGCAGGGCTCCCACATCCACCACGCAAGAGCATCTTGTTATGTTCATGACTGTCTCCCTCATGCACACACACATTTTAAGAAAGGCAGAACATCATTCCGCCCTTGCAAGCACTTCTTAGTCGGTTCCCCATACGAACAAAACCATGTTGGCTTCTACATCCTGAAAATATTTTCTCAAACTTCACCAAGACACAGGATAGAATGCACAGCATCAGTGCAAGCTTCCTTCACTCACAGCAGTGATACAGCACAGACAACAGCGCTACTTAACCTCACACACAACATGGGTGGCATCGATAACAGCAGTGCCCGTGGCTCTAACAAGCACCAGATGCTGCAGGTACAGAATGGACAGCAAGCTTCCCTCACACCCAGAAGAGATACAGCATAAACAACAGCGCTATGTAACCTCACACACAGCATGGGTAGCATCAATAACAGCAGAATGGACAGCATCAGTGCAAGCTTCCCTCACTCACAGCAGTGATACAGCATAGACAACAGTGCTACTTAATGGAACACACTGCATGGGTAGCATCAATACCAACAGTGCCTGTGGACCTATCAAATAGCAGATACTGCAGGCACAGAATGGACAGCATCAGTGCAAGCTTCTCTCACTCACAGCAGAGATACAGCATAAAATACAGTGCTACTTAACCTCACACGCAGCATGGGTAGCATCAATCACAGCAGAATGGACAGCATCAGTGCAAGCTTCCCTCACTCACAGCAGTGATACAGCATAGACAGCAGCACAACTTGACCTCACACACCGCATGGGTAGCATCAATACTAACGGTGCCTGTGGCCCTAACAAATAATAGATACTTCAGGCACAGAATGGACAGCATCAGTGCAAGCTTCCCTCACTCACAACAGAGATACAACATAGACAACAGCACAACTTAACCTCACACACCGCATGGGTAGCATCAATACCAACAGTGCCTGTGGCCCTATCAAATAGCAGATACTGCAGGCACAGAATGGACAGCATCAGTGCAAGCTTCTTTCACTCACAGCAGAGATACAGCATAAAATACGGTGCTACTTAACCTCACACGCAGCATGGGTAGCATCAACAACAGCAGAATGGACAGCATCAGTGCAAGCTTCCCTCACTCACAGCAGTGATACAGCTTAGACAGCAGCACAACTTGACCTCACACACCGTATGGGTAGCATCAATACCAACAGTGTCTATGGCCCTAACAAATAGTAGATACTGCAGGCACAGAATTGACAGCATCAGTGCAAGCTTCCCTCACTCACAGCAGAGATACAGCATAGACAACAGTGCTACTTAACCAAACACACACCACATGGGTAGCATCAATACCAACAGTGCCTGTGGCTCTAACAAATAGCAAATACTTCAGGCACAGAATGGAGATTATCAGTGCAAGCTTCCCTCACTCACAGCAGTGATACAACATAGACAACAACACAACTTAAGCTCACACACCGTATGGGTAGCATTACAAATAGCAATGCCTGTAGCCCTATCAAACAGCATATACTGCAGGTACAGAATGGATAGCATCAGTGCAAGCTTCCCTCACGCACAACATAGATACAGCACAGACGACAGCACTACTTAACCTCACACACAGCATGGATAGCATCAATAACAGCAAAATGGACAGCATCAGTGCAAGCTTCCCTCACTCACAGCAGGGATACAGCATAGACAACAGCGCAACCTAACTTCACACACAGCATGGGTGGCATCGATAACAGCAGTGCCTGTGGTATTAACAAATAGCAGGTGCTGCAGGTACAGAATGGATAGCATCAGTGCAAGCTTCCCTCACTCACAACATAGGTACAGCACAGACAACAGCGCAACTTAACCTCACACACAGCATGGGTAGCATCAATAGCAGAGGGAACAGCATCAGTGAAGCTTCCTTCACTCACAGCAAAGATACAGCATAAACAATAGTGCAACCTAAACTCACACACAGCATGGGTGGCATCGATAACAGCAGTGCCCGTGGCCCTTGCAAACAGCAGATACTACAGGCACAGATGCACAGCATCAGTGCAAGCTTCCCTCACTCACAGCATAGATACAGCATAGACAACAGCGCAACTTAACTTCACACACAGTATGGGTAGCATCGATAACAGCAGAATGGACAGCATCAGTGCAAGCTTCCCTCACTCACAGCAGAGATACAGCATAGACAACAGCCCAACCTAACCTCACACACAGCATGGGTAGCATTGATAACAGCAGTGCCTGTGACCCTAACAAACAGTACGTACTGAATGGACAGCATCAGTGCAAGCTTCCCTCACTCACAGGAGAGATACAGTATAAACAACAGCACAACCTAAACTCACACACAGCATGGGTAGCATCGATAACAGCAGTGCCTGTGACCCTAACAAACAGTAGGTACAGAATGGACAGAATCAGTGCAAGTTTCCCTCACTCACAGCAGAGATACAGCATAAACAACAGCACAACCTAACCTCACACACAGCATGGGTAACATCGACAACAGCAGTGCCTGTGGCCCTAACAAACAGCAAGTACTGCAGGTACAGAGTGGACAGCATCAGTGCAAGCTTCCCTCACTCACAGAAGAGATGCATCAGAGGCAGCAGTAGCACAGAGGTCCAAGCAATGTATGTCATAACATTTCTTGAATATAATGCATGTCCTCCTATATCGACAAGATCCCAGATGCATTCCAGCTGTGCTCCTTTTCACTTGTGGTCCAATGTATATATTTAATTAATGACATTTCAGGACCATCAGTTGGATTACTGTTCCTTCTCAAGGACCTGTCACTCATCTGCTCATCAAGCTAGTAACCATTCCTAGTGCAAGGAGTGTTTTAAATGGGCAGGTGCTGTCTGGTACTGCGTACCTAGATTTCTTTAGTTTGAAAGGGACAATACCTGCACTTCTCGGCACTGCTACAATACATTTATTGGGAGACTATGTGCACTTCTCAGCACTGCTGTAATACATTTATTGGGAGAGTACCTGCACTTCTCAGCACTGTTGCAATACATTTAATAGGAGAGTACCGGCACTTCATAGCCCTGCTGCAATACATTTAATGGGAGAGTACCGGCACATCACACCCCTGCGGCAATACATTTAATGGGAGAGTACTGGCACTTTACAGCACTGCTGTAATACAGTTAATAGGAGATTACCAGCACTTCTGTAATAAATTTGTGGGAGAGTACAAGCACTTCTCAGCACTGCTACAATACATTTAATGGTAGAGTACCTGCACTTCCACTTCTCAGCACTATTGCAATACATTTAATGGGAGAGTACTGGCACTTCATAGCCCTGCTGCGATACATTTAATGGAGAGTACTGGCATTTTACAGCATTGCTGTAATACATTTAATGAGGAATGCCTACACTTCTCAGCACTGCTGTAATACAGTTAATAGGAGAACATCTGCACTTCTATGCACTGTCGTTATAAAGTTTTAAATAGCAGATTACCAGCACTTCTCAGCGCTGCTGTAATACATTTGTGGGAGAGTACAGGCACCCCTCAGCACTACTACAATACATTTAAAGGTAGAGTACCAGCACTTCTCAGCGCTGCTGAAATACATTTAATGGGGAAGTACCTGCACTTCCCAGCATTGCTGTAATACATTTAACGTGAGAGTACCAGCACTTCTCGGGATAAACAGGTACTCTGAATAGTGAGTACCTGCACCTCGATAATCCCCTTTAAAGCACTGAGTGCAGGGGCCATCTGAGCTCACACAGAGCAGCAGGTCGCTGGGATCACAGCACCCCCAACGACGGGCTGCCCAGCGGCCCAAAGTCAATGAGATCAGCCCAAGTTACACGAGAGAGGAAGCAGGTACATCACCGGTTTTCCCATGCATTGGCTTAGGTTTACTGAAAGCAAAAAATGAAGGAAGTCGAAGTCTATGTTTTAAATACAGATGTGCATCCCAAGCTTTGTACTGGGAGGGGGAGCAGGCACCAGACCTTGGGATGGATGCAGACAGCGTGCAGGAATCTCTCTAGCTTCGCACACCATGAATATGCATGGGAGCTTCTCTCTGCACAGAGGAGACAGGGATAACCATATCAGTGGGAGGTGAAAAGATTATCCAGGAGGCAGAGCAAAAGGAATCGGATCACTTTTCACTGAGGGCAGCCGAGTTGGTGCAGTAAATGATGTTCAGAGGCCACTGGTGTTCACTGTCTATGTTATATGGGCATGTGCAGGCACTCTTTGTGGGATTCACGATCACCAGGCACTGCTAGTCTGGCTACGCTGTGTGAGAGTGTGCAGGCACTATTTATGAGACGCAAGATCACCGGGCACTGATATTCACTGTCTATGCTATGTGGGAGTGTGCAGGCACTCTTTATGAGATTTACAATCACCAGGCAATGCTATTCACGGTCTATGCTACGTGAGAGTGTGCTGGCACTATGTGTGAGATTTACAATCACCAGGCACTGTTATTCACGGTCTATGCTACGTGAGAGTGTGGTGGCACTATGTGTGAGATTTACAATCACCAGGCACTGCTATTCACGGTCTATGCTACGTGAGAGTGTGCTGGCACTATGTGTGAGATTTACAATCACCAGGCACTGCTATTCACTGTCTATGCTATGTGAGAGAATGCTGGCAATATTTGCAAGTTTCACAATCACCAGGCACTGCTATTCACTGTCTATGTTACGTTATAGTGTGCAGGCACAATATTTAAGATCTACGATCACCAGGCACTGATATTCACTGTCTATGTTACATGAGAGTGGGCAGGCAATATTTATGAGATTCACAATCACCAGGCACTGCTATTCGGTCTTTATGGTATGTGAGAGTAGACAGGCACTATATATGAGATTTAGGACCACCAGGCACTGCTCTTCACTGTCTATGTTACATGAGAGTGGGCAAGCACTATGTACCAGAGTCACGATCACCAGGAACTGCTATTCCCTGTCTACGCTACGTGAGAGTGTGCTGGCACTATTTATGAGTTTCAAGATCACCAGGCTATGATATCCACTGTCTATGCTATGTGAGAGTGTGCAGGCGCTATTTGCAAGATCTGCAATCACCAGGCACTGCTATTCCCTGTCTACGCTACGTGAGAGTGTGCTGGCACTATTTATGAGTTTCAAGATCACCAGGCTATGATATCCACTGTCTATGCTATGTGAGAGTGTGCAGGCGCTATTTGCAAGATTCGCAATCACCAGGCACTGCTAATCCCTGTCTACGCTACGTGAGAGTGTGCTGGCACTATTTATGAGTTTCAAGATCACCAGGCTATAATATCCACTGTCTATGCTATGTGAGAGTGTGCAGGCGCTATTTGCAAGATTCGCAATCACCAGGCACTGCTATTCACTGTCTATGTTACGTGATAGTGTGCAGGCACTATATTCAAGATCTACGATCACCAGGCCCTGATATTCACTGTCTATGTTACATGAGAGTGGGCAGGCAATATTTATGAGATTCACAATCACCAGGCAGTGCTATTCGGTCTTTATGGTATGTGAGAGTAGACAGGCACTATATATGAGATTTAGGACCACCAGGCACTGCTCTTCACTGTCTATGTTACGTGAGAGTGGGCAAGCACTATGTACCAGAGTCACGATCACCAGGAACTGCTATTCCCTGTCTACGCTACGTGAGAGTGTGCTGGCACTATTTATGAGTTTCAAGATCACCAGGCTATGATATCCACTGTCTATGCTATGTGAGAGTGTGCAGGCACTATTTGCAAGATTCGCAATCACCAGGCACTGCTATTCACTGTCTATGTTACGTGAGAGTGGGCAGGCACTATTTATGAGATTCACAATTGCTACGCAGTGCTATTCACTGTTTATTGTACGTGAGAGTGGGAAGGCACTATATATGAGATTCACGATCACCCGCCACTGCTCTTCAATGTCTATGTTCGTGAGAGTTGGCAGCTACTATTTATGAGATTCACAATCACCAGGCACTACTATTCACTCTCTAGGCGAATGGAGAGTGTGACATCTATGACAGAAGGCATTGCCATTCACTATTTAGATGAGTTGAAAATGTGTAGGTCCTGTTTATCAGAACTATGATCACCAGGCACTGTCTCACTTTGTGAAAATCACAGGCACCAGATAATACTATTCAACGTCAAGTTTAGGTGAAGTCTGCAGGCACCAGGCATACAATCCAGGATCACACGGCGCTTCCATTCATTGTTCAGATGAAAGAGGAGCGCACGTGCAATTTGCAAGCCATGTGTGGTCATCAGACAGTGCTGTTCACTCTGCAGTCACTGCTGGTGCACTCTGAGGACCAGGCTCTGGTTTTCAGATGTAGGTTAGAGGAGAGTGTGCAGGCTCGGTTTGGGAAATCTAGAATCACAGGATAATGCTAGCCATTGTCAAGGTTATGTGTTAATAGCATGTTCTGTTTTAGAATCCGTGACCTTAGCCTCCTGCGTTTCACCATTTGAACTAAGGGTGAAGCCTGCAGACAGAATAAGTGCAGTCTGTGATCAGAAGGAACTGCTCTTGCAAAGTATGTAAGAGGGCGGAAGGAACTGCACCTGTCTCCATCGCATTCATTTCCAAACACAAGACACTGATAGTCACCAGGAAAGCTAAACCAGGTAAATAAGCACAAGTGATACTAGTGTAATCAGTGAACAGTAACCATTACTATTCACTACATAGATCAAGAGTTGTGGATACAATCCCTATTGGTGCAATCTTTAATGACAGGCCTTTAGTAAGCTTTGCCCTCACTAAATAGAGAGGCACATGGACTTTTAGTGGAAAACTGTGATTACTTAAGTGTGATTCACTGTTTACGTGAAGGGTTATCGTGCAGGCAGTGCAAGTGTGATATGTGATCCAAAGCTCTTCTATTCACTGTTTAGTCAAAGGGTTCAGAGTGTTAGTGTCATACGTGAACACTAAATGCTGTTACTTGCCAAGTAGGACCTGGCTTGGCAGTTCGGGCTGGACTGTTCCCATGAGGCACAGGGTTAAGACTGATTTGCATATGGCTGGGTTCAAACTGGAATGGCATGCTGAGCAAGAAAACGATGGATTTAGGCCCAGATCTCTATACTGGGGTGAATGTATGACATTGTTCTGCATTCTGTCCATCAACTGTTGTTTTTGCATTTGTCACCCCGAGTGGGAAGGGTATGCTCAGACGTGAGTCCCGTGCTCTCCATGCCACTGGAATCAAGCTATCCTGGCTGAAGAGGGGTGAAACCCCGAAACCGGCCCTAGGATGCTTGTTTCCAGTCCAGGGAGGACCTGGCTTGGCAGTTCCGGCTGGACTGTTCCCATGAGACACAGGGTCAAGACTGATTTGCATATGGCTGGGTTCAAACTGGAATGGCATGGTGAGCACAAAAACGATGGATTTAGGCCCAGATCTCTGTACTGGGGTGAATGTATGACATTGTTCTGCATTCTGTCCATCAACTGTTGTTTTTGCATTTGTCACCCGAGTGGGAAGGGTATGCTCAGACGTGAGTCCCGTGCTCACCATGCCACTGGAATCAAGCTATCCTGGCTGAAGAGGGGTGAAACCCCGAAACCGGCCCTAGGATGCTTGTTTCCAGTCCAGGGAGGACCTGGCTTGGCAGTTCCGGCTGGACTGTTCCCATGAGACACAGGGTCAAGACTGATTTGCATATGGCTGGGTTCAAACTGGAATGGCATGGTGAGCAAAAAAACGATGGATTTAGGCCCAGATCTCTGTACTGGGGTGAATGTATGACATTGTTCTGCATTCTGTCCATCAACTGTTGTTTTTGCGTTTGTTACTTGCCAAGTAGGCAAAGCGCGGCGACTCATGCACCATAACAATTCGAGAAACTTGTGACTAGAAGGCAGTGCTAATGCAATGTGTGATCACAATGCACTGCTAGCCACTGTATAGTGCACATTATTTTTTATGGCATTTCATGAAATTTCACAGGAAACAATTGCACCATTTCTTCCACCCTCAGGAATAACTAAACCAATACATATAAGTAAAACTTGCGTCGTATCTTCTATACAGCCAGCCGAATATTAAGTTTCCTAAACGTGCCTTTTGAATAAGACGCTTATCTTTCAGTGCAACTTCACTTTGTCACACCCCTCATTTAGATAAAGTATGTTTATTAATTGGAAATATACCTAAAGTGATTTATGTCCCAAGCAAGCTCTTTCAAAATCAGAACACAAATTGCATTTGGGTAAGCATGTTGAAGTGCGTGCGACTAATGTAAAATGTAAACACAATAGAACTGCTGCCACAGACACACATTTCCTTAAATGTCCTAAAGACGTTCCACAATCGCCCTGGGATATTCTTACACTGTACAAAACGTTTTCAACTTGTGCATTCTATATCACATGGGGTAAAAGTAAGAATATTAGCAATAAAGACTTTCATCCAACTTTGCATCTCCCTTTCCCGTATCTGTAAAAAAAACATTGTGACAAGCCCATTCCCACAGAATTTCCCTAGGTAACTACATTTGTAAAATTTAAATAAATAAATAAATAAATAAGTAAAGGGAAGGGAAAAGCGAAGCATATAAAAAAACTCCTGCCTTTCTGTGTATGCCTTTATTTTCAGGCAGGAAACTGAAAAAGTAATTTTGCGGGTTTTTTTAAGCTAGATTAGCAAAATGTTGATTTTTTTGTTGTACTTGAGGATTTTGTGTACCTTAACTTCAAAAACGAAAAGGAAAAAAAAGGTGCAACAGGGAGTTGGCATAACAAGGGCGCATAAATCAATCCCATAAGGAAACTGAGATTTAGGGCCTAAAGGAGAGACTCCCTCATGGGGGCCCAAGTCACATATGGGGACTTGGCAGCGTTGTTGAGCTCAATGTTTTACAACAACAAAATTAAGTGACATTGGAAGAGTTTAAGTGTGCCTGCCAGAATACTTATTTGGTGACCCGTTCAGCAGTCTCCGCGCAGCACTTATGCTGTAAGAGGAAATAGGAAAAAACAAGCCCAACTCGCCCTCGGGGGACGAAAGCTCATTAGAGGCAGCTCGAGTGGGCACCGGGGAGCGGGTGACATTTGCATTCCAGCAGAGTGTTTGAGGAGCCGGAATAACAGGAAGATCGAGGGGCTCGGGGGACTCATTGCACCGCACCCCAGGGACCAGGCACGAGCGCCTGACTAAAACTGTTCATAAGAAATCCGCTCAGGTCGACCTGCAGCGATGCTGTCAATGTACACCCGCTGCATTTTACCAGATTTACACCAGCCGGTCCCGGACTTTACTATATTCTTAAAGTTTTCTCTTCAGTATGTATATAGGCGTGGAATCTGTACATCTAAGGCTTGTACTTGTCATATTTTACCATATCCTAAGGAATACCTTCTGGACAGGGCACAAGTCCTAAAAAAAGAAGTGGGGGACGCTGACGTCACGACAGAAAGTGACGTCATGAAAGGTGGCTTGCACCATCAGACTCATTGCCTCCCCTCGCTCACCCCTTAGATGCGATTGCATCAGAGAAGCCAGCGTGTGAGCAGCGTTCTGAATGAGCTCCGATCTCGCCCCAGAGAGGCCAAAGAGTGAATGCGTGGCTCCATTTGCTCCAGTTATCGAGCTCCCGGTAAAATAAGTGGGGGGACGCCGTCCACCTGTGTGGTACCCCGACTCGAGCCCTGCTTCTGGAGGGGCGTTAGGATATGCCTTTGAGCATCTTACATGTACACTTGCCGCATGTCACCCTGACCACACAATAATCCCCTGCACACGCTCAAAGTCTATAGCTGAAGTCTCTTTACAGCCCTTCATCTACTGAAGAAAGAAAATAATAAAATAACAGAACCGAAGAAGATGACTGTTGATTTATGTTGACTGTCATTCAACTGTACACTTTGAGCGTGTGCAGGGGATTATCGTATACATTTCATGTGGTCTATGACCCCACATCAGGGAATGGGGTGGTTTTCCCTACCTCTTTAGCACCACATCTAAATTTGATTGTATCAAAACTTTATGTGGATGTCTTTGAGAGCACCATTCTCCTATAACATTCCCCCCAAATTTTAGTAGACCCTGACCACACTTAATGGCCCTGTGGCAAATACAGAGATGGCAGCAGCATCTTTCCGAAGGTCCTTTGCAATAGAGCATCAGAAAGATGCCACAAGCCTTACCAAGAGTGCATTTCCGTAAGAATGGTGGTGTAGAAAGGCAGGGGCTCCTTGCCTTGTCTGAATTTCCTCCAGTGAGAGGCCACGCGACTCTCTCACTTCAATAAAATTAACATTTGTCAAATGGGCAGTAAGGGAGGCCTTGTGGCTATCTCACAGTTGGTCCATATACCTGATTGTGTGATCTCTACCTGTGTTAAAACTAAATAATTTGAAGGCTGTCACTTGCAAGACTCGGCACACGTACATTAGAGTATCCATGAGCTCTAGGCAGACATGTGCATGAAATCATGTCTGCCTGTATTTTTCCACACTACATTCCAGAAGTTTTAAACAGTCAGAGATCATAAAATAAAGGGACATTCATTAGGCTAACACATATCAGCTCAAAGTTGGCAGGGTGCGTATCATGCTTCTACCTCAGTAGATGAAGGGCACGAAATCTAAAAAGCGAACATAAGCATTGGTCCAAATAGTTCATGTTTGTTATTGTTGGAAAGTGGATTATTGGTAGGGGCAAATGTAGGTCTGCCACTGGCAATAAGGCCACTAACACAGTATAGGCCTCAGAATAGGTCTTAGAAATGTTTTCCTATGCTTAACCCCTGGTAGCTTGGCTTTGAGCAGGCAGGCTTAACTTCAAAGACAGATATGTAAAGCATTTAAAAACACCAATTCAGTAAATAATTAAGACACAATGCATAATAAAAATCCAATTCCAATTTATGAAAATAGGAAATGTTTGTATCTTTAAAATGACACCTAAACGCCAAAAATCCAATGTAGGGACCCGGAGATATGAATTTTCAAAGATTTAGCAATTTCTAGCACATAGAAACCTATAGCGCCTTAGTGGGACATCTGGTCACAATAGACCGGGTCAAGGTCAAAGTGTCAGGCCAACCGCGATGGAACCCTGCTCGGCTACCTCTCGCGGTAGGTCTTGGTCACAGTTTTTACCTTCAGACTTAGAAACTTTTCTGGAGCTTTTCTTCACTGGGGTCTCTCGATGCTCTTCACCAGGCCAGATTCGGTGAAGTTTCGCCGGCCTTGGATTTCGCCTACTCCCAGTCAAACTCTGGAAATAGGACCTACGTAGTTTATTGGCAGGACAAACCTGGATGGCAGGCCGACTCTCGGTTGAATAAAGGTGGCTTGGCTGGCCAGGTTGAGTCTGTTCCCTTATGGAGTTTTTTCCAAAGTTGCTCCAAAGTTCTCCAAACCTCTGGAACTTCTTCCTGAAGTTCCCCAAAGGGTCTCAAACTCACACCAAGGGTGTGGAATCTCCAAGATGGTGCTTGAAAGTTGACGACTTCAGTTCCCACAATCCACTTGGACAAAACCCTTACAAATCCACTGGTAGTTCTCCAGATTGAGGATGCTTGGTGGTGATGTTCCAGGCAAGCTCTGTTAACCTGTAGCACTCTTTAGTCCTTTTACAGCAAGGTAATCCACAGGCAGTAGTTTCAGGTGCAAAAGGTGCAGTCTTCAGAGTGCAGGCCTTAGGAAATGCACATCAAACTTCCAGCATGGCCCGTCTTGCTTTCTTAAGTTTCAAGCAGCAGTTCTGAGGGCCTCTGCCCTTCTCAGATACTTATTCCAATTTCTCTGGGTCAAGCAGGAGGTCACTCCTGTCCAATGGGCTGCAGGGTACCACCCAATGGTCTGACCACTTCCTGCAGAGTGTGGCACTATTTTGTCCAAGAGTGCTCCAATTCCTCCAAATTCCTAATGGTTGATTTTCCAGCAGGGAGAGAAGAGCTGGCTAAACACACCCCTAGGATGGCTAATCTCCATAGTCTCGCCCCCTTGCATCTGCTCATTCCTTCCTTAATCCTGACATCTGGCGGGGGGGGGGTCAAAAGAGTGGAGTTGTAAATGACACTGGTGTCTTCCCTTTCCCTCGAAGTCCATTGTTTACGACTCCTCCCCCTTCTCTGGCATTCCTCTGCAGCAGGACACTGCCCTCCCAGACGACCTGGTCAACCCCAGGGGCTCTTTATCACCTCTTCAGAATAGACTTGCTAATCCACTTAACTCTGACCAATCAGTACAAACCACTGGAAGGCTGAATCTGAGCTTACAAACAAGAAGTCTTATAACTTCTTGTATGTACATTTTAGGAGAAATTCAACAATATCATATTGTTGAGTTTGTAAATACCATTCTGGGAAGTCTTTGAATGGGTCTTTTAGCTTTCTCCTATCAAGAGTTATTAGTTAATAACTTCCTGCTATGTTAACCTATGTGGCAGGGGACTTGTAATGACTAGGGCCATTTGTTCAGCACCAGGGCTTGTAAAAACATATTTTATAAGTACTCTATATATATCTACAGGACCCCCACCTACGGGAGACTTTAGGGGTTCTGAATATGTAAAAATATTACAGATCCTACCTCCACAGTGCTCCTACCACCAAAGTCGATTTTGGGCAGCACGTTATCACAATGTGGGGAGTGAAATGTGCAATTTCACTTAACCAAGGACATATAAAACTCATTTTATGAGTGTACTCCTTATAAATACCTGAACCCCCACCCCTGTGACACCTAGGGGTGACCCTGGAGGTACCTAATCTGCCCAAACATTGTAGGTCAACCATTTTAAGTGCCCCAAACACCAATGTCGAGCTTGGGCACAATTTACTTTTTAAAAGCAGTCCTGCAATACAGGGCTACTTTTAAACTGACCTCAGGCTCAGCAGTGCACACATGCAAGTGCAGAAAAGGCTGCTGGCCTCTAAACTGCCATGCACTATTATATGCTAGGGACTCAGAGGTAGTTTCAATCCCCCTGCCCTATTATGTACTAGGGCCCTATGGGGTAGGTCATGTGAATCACAAGGGTACTCCAACCCATAGTGTACCCTAGTGTATGTAGGTGTTTTCACTGTATTCTAAATGTGTCTCTTTCAGCATTTCACTGGCCCTGGGCCTGGTTAGGAAGAGCCCAGGGTCAGTCAGAATCAGTTACCACCCGTACCAGTCAGCAAAAAGTTGGGGGGAGCCCAGGGCACAGGATGACTTTCCAAAGGTTATGTATATTACACAGATTCGTAGAGCACACTATCATCCGGAAGGGTATCCTTTAGTTGAACAGGTGTGAGTCCAGCCAAACCTATGGCTTGGTGGGAGTACTCGAAAAGCCAGGTCTTCAACATATGGTGGAATTCAAGAAGTGAAGAGGAGGTTCTTATGTGCAGCTGCAAGTCGTTCCACACTAAAGAAAAAGGTATACAGATGGAAAGAGTGTCTGTGCGAGAGAGGGCAGGTGACAGAATGAAGTACATTCAAAAGGGCTGAGAGATTACAATAAACGACTCCCGAGAACTGTGAGCAACAATCCCACTTTCGACCCTAGCCCCGAAGACCGGGAATCACTGGAGGGCGACCCTACAGAGGAAGAATTGCTCTCAGCAATACAAAGTATACAATCAGGGAAGGCAATGGGGCCAAACGGCCTCCCAATTTAATTTTATAAACTAACCACTACACGAATAGCTCTCTATCTCCGCGACATCTTTTTAGAAAGTAGAAATGAAGGGCCCCTGCCTTGCGACCAAAGGCTGGCCTCCATAGTCATAAAACATAGGCAAGGTAAACCGGAGAGGAGCTGTAACTCCAATCGGCCCATTTCATTGCTTAAGGCGGAGGCCAAGATCATGTCAAAGCTGCTCGCCACACACCTGACTCCCAACATCACAAAATTAGTACACCCTGATCAATCAGGGCGTTCTGTGGGAGTCGAGCCCTCATCATAAGTAGAAGGTGGGTGAATTTCCCTGAGAGTTTGTGCATCTGAAATTGCATTTTTGGGGCGGAACTTACTTCTAATTTTATAAGTATTATGTATTTTTTGTTTGATGTTGACAGTGATAAGTACATCATTCCATTTTCCTTTGGGTTAGGCTCATATTCTATGTTATCAAAATACAACAAACCATCTATAAAAAACTTCTACCATTATCTAATTATGAGCAAGGCACTGCTATGTGTGAAGTTTACTAATATCCACAACACACCCCTCAATGTTCAAGGCTGTTTCACCACAATATTTACTTTGCCATTCTTCATTCAGAAAGTTAGGAGCAATGTCATGGGTATGATCCTTGCAGGCACCTGGAGGTGAGCGCAAAGAGATGGGATGTGTGGCTCTGATGAGGAGACCAATGGGCATGTCTGAAAATAGCATAGACTCAACTCTAAGAATACAGGTGACAGGACTTTTGAACAGGGAATTGGAGTTGGATAGGTTTGTGTTTGTGGTTGGGTGACAGGAGGGGGCTAGGGAAGTGCAAATCATATGGGTCTCTATCAGTAAATATCGGAGAGTCTTTTTCTTCACAGTGAGGCAAACGCGCTCATACATTTTCTTTAAAATATTTTATGCAGGTTGATATGGTTTTTCATGAATTAAATGTTAATTGTGGACTTTGTTATTTATATTCATATTGACCGCTATCCAATACAATGTCTTAAACGGCATGTAAAAAAAAATGCTGTCTCTTCCTCCATCCACCAAATGGATACGGTTGCCTTGTGGTCAGGGCTGCTGCGGCTGCTGCACTATGAAATATCTTGTTCCCTCCACTGTGAGTCCGATGCGATGGGACAGCGAATCACGTCAACGTCTGCCTTGGGCTAGACGCTCAATATGGCGGATGTCACCAAGTGAGATAGTATCAAGCTCCTGCAGCTGGGCCTGATCTCACTGCCTTGGTTTTCTTGCTGGAACATGACACGACAGGTGATACGCCAGTGTCTTGATGTTAGTAGCTGGAAGGCTCAGAGCAGCTCTGATGGATGCGCGCTCCCCAAGACAGAGGAACCGCGCTTGTGGCCATGTCTGCTGTTCTGCTGCGCCTTTCATTGGTCATATGGAGGAAGAAGTCATTTCTAGGTGAGGCATCTGCCAGTGAATGGTACTTCTTAGAAGCAAAGACTTTCCAGGGTAAAGTTGGGGGTTGACTACAAAACAAAAATAGTGTATTTACTGTGATTATTTACTGTAACAGCTAGACATGGACAAAACTGCTGGAATACAAGGACATTTGGAAAAAAAAGTGGTCCTTCTGAGAGGGCTAGAGGTCTGGTGCAAATTTAGCCCCTGGTGGCATAAGCAGAGCTAAAACAAATACAGAATGAGTACAGTAAATATTTTAAAGCCACTAGCACTAGTTAATGTTATTAGCAATACAATTTAAACTGAAAAAATGCACGATTTCTACAAAACACAAAAACTAAATACAAAACAGTCCACTACAATAAAATACAAATGTTAACAAATTTGCCAGCAGAAGAAAAAATGAATTTTGATTTGAGGAAATTACCATCTGTACAATGCCCCTCTTAGATTTGTGATTTGCTTTCTTGATGGTATTCTGTTTGATTGTGCAACTTATGTCAATAAAGCAGAAGCATAAAAATGGAAGAAAGACTTCAACAAAAAAGGGAGAATAATTTGGTGTAGTAGGCAACTGGTGAAAGTAAAGATCAGTTAGTAGAAAATGGTTGGAGATATGGAGAAATGCTCCGGTAGTGACATACATTTATCATCTTAATCCAGTGATAAAGGGCCATATGTACGAACACATATTCCCATAGACACAGAATGGGTAAGACCCTTTGATACATCTGGCCCATAATATCTAGTCTTTTCTCTTTAAATTTCCATGTGTTATTATACCCATTTGCAGCATAGAACCAGCAGGTATATAACTCTTTTGCACTGAAACAACATAGCTTCTTCGTGCAGTGACAGAAAGCAGAGGTTCATTAAAATGCATGTGTTTAAAGCTTCCCAAGTGCAGTTGCTGGCAGAGATCACTTGATCTGGCAGTCTCTGCTGCTTGAATAGGATTTCAGCTTCACATAGCTGTGCTCCTCAGAGGTGGGCTGTGTGACAGGAACACAAATGACTGTGAAAAAATATATTTAACAATGAAAAGCAAATCCAAAATGGAATGAAACCTACTCCAAAGCTATGACGAGCTTTGCACATGACTTATTCTGCTCCTAGGCCTTCGGGGTTACTGTCCTCTATGGAAATCTACTATTTTCCTCCTCTGCTGTGCCTTTTCCTCCTATGCTGTGCATTTTCCTCCTCTGCTAAGTATTTTCCTCCTCTACTGTGCCAGACTGACATCCCCAATCATGAGATTATTAATTATTTTCACAACATGGTAAGACCCACGAGTCTCCCTCTTCCTCTGCATGTTGTGCGTCATCAGTTCAATATGGGTAAACTGCAGTCCTCCCCTCAGGACAAAAGATTGACTTTAGGGGTGTGCAAAATTATAATTTTACCTGTAAAGTTTCTTTTTTTTTTTTTAGAGTTTTATATAGTGCGAGCTAGACCCGAGACATCGGGTATCAGGACACTTTACATGAGCACCAGTTTCCATCCTCTCCCCATTGTGGTGCCAAACTTTGCAGCTTCACAAAGTTGCACATTGTCATCTCTCCAAAGGTTTTTGTAGGATAAACTTTCAGGCTAAAAGTAGATAATTGCCTTCTGAAATCTTTGTTTGTGGATCTTTTCAACCATCATTTTTATTCAATATCATTGTTATTGTAGGCAACATATATTTTTTTTTTAACAATTTTGGCAAAAGACATCTTTAAACATTTAGCACATACCTAATAGAATCAGTCTGGTTTGATTTGTAGTGCAACACATTGTTATTAAGATATTCGGTCACATGAGCCTCTCGGGAGAGATATCTTACTATTCCCGGCCATGACCTGATGGAGCCTTTGTGTGTGTTTGCGTCAATTCATAATGAAGACTCATTTTGTGGAATGCTTCGTCAATTGAAAAGCAGACACTACCTATACTAGGAAAAAACATTCACATCAGACGCAAGAAGAATGACAAATTAGGTAAAATAGTATATAAATCAAGCTTGAACAAAATGAAATATAACATAAAAAGAAAAAAACTAAAGACAATACAACTATCATTGATATAATAATAATTAACGCTTTACAAAATTTCTCAAAAATAAATCTTAAATGTGGCAAGTTTGACCGAAATGGATAGGCTCCAAAGTAAGAAGTGACATTAAATAAATGTAATTTTCTCCTTTTCTGGAAGAAGAATATGTGATATACTCTTGTAATGACTTCATGTTCATTAAGGAATCGAGTCAGGACGTTAACCAAAGAGAAAGTTTGTCCCCAGAGGTCATTATTGCTTAATTGTCTCTGTAAGGATGGATAACACACGCCTTCCCCCCAACCCCGCTGCTCAAGGTGACTTTGAGACACAGTCTTGTGAAGCACCTCGCATAACTCCTTTCGGACTCGGAGGAATCCATCAAATGAACACAAACTGGTTTGCAGGAGACAGCGATGGTAATTCGTGTGGTGGTGTGGAAAACCCATGTCACCTTCCTTTGGGGACGCGAGCCGCTCGAGCAGTCGCCGCGGCGCCTGTATTTATAGTTCTTGACAAAACCATTCTTTGCAATACAATTTGGAACACGTTTATCTCTGTAACTCAGTGTCTGGAAAGGATGTCTTTTTCCTTACTATTGCAGACAAAACGTACTTCATTTCACCTTTCTACCCCCCCCCCCCATTCTGGGACGGTGGTCTGTGGCATTGAACGGTGAAGAAGCAGCTCTGACTAGGCCTTCTACAGGGCTGATATCTCTGGCTGCTCTTGGAGTGGTGTTGGCGCTGCTCATCGGCGCACTGCACGCAAGGAGAAGATGGTTTTCTTCAGGGGCGGGATTACGGATGCGAAGAAGTGAAGGAGATGTGCGTTCTGTCAAAGATGGAGCTGTCTCGGTGACGGAATCAGGTAAAACCTCATGCCCTCTATGGTCTTTATCTCAACCTCCTGTCCAGGGGAGAATTTATAGTGGTTTATCAGAAAAGTTCATTAGTCAATTTCGAATTTCCACAGCTATTTTCATAGTGACCATTATGTTTTTAATGGGGTTAAGGGATTTCGCAGCTGTGGCAAATAATGCAGCATTTATGGGTCCTAGCCTGGTTCTGCGTCATGCAACCACCTCTGGTTCGTGAATTAGGGATTGAGTCAGGATTGCATGCACGCGTCGTTACTCCATAATGGAGGCATGGCCCAGGCTATCCTTCATCCACTAAAGGTTGTGGACGAGAGAAGTGCTTGGATGCTCCACAGGCTGGAAAGTCTAGCTTACCATACTCCAAATAATGTAATTCAAGCACTTGTGAGACAGGTAAAATGTGTCCAAAAGCAGCAGGTGTGGTCGCTCTGCCCTTTCATAACATACGGCAACAACTCTACGGTCTGCTTATAGACCACAAAGACCTTCTGCCTTCTGTCGACCATGACTCTGAGTACCATCAAGAGCTGATCCCTTGCTACCCTGACATACGGCAACCTACGGTAGGTGAAGGTGCTTGGTTTCTTTGCTTCCGGGGTATCGTCAGGGATTTCTTTCACGACTAGTAGGCCTGCACCCTTGGCGGTGCATGGGGGTCCAGGATACTCATTTCCTGCAGGTTCTTCTCTGACAGCTCTGAAGGCTAAAACAAAACAACTGCAGCTTCTGCAGCTGTGCCTTTCAGGAGCAAAAAACATAACAAAGTTGAAAAGATATTTTGGTTGCTACCTGAGAGGAGCCAAGACATGCGAGAAGGACCCATCTGTGTCCCTAGCTTTGACTGAACATGAGGCCAGGAAGAAAAGTCAGTAGAAGGAAAATGGAGAGACAGAGAGAAGGGGGAGGAGAAATATAACAAGGTGAGAATGAGAAAAAAGATGCAGCTCCCCCAAGCCAATCACAATGCTGTAATGCAGCATTGAGATTAGTCTGAGCGCCATAATTCGGCGCTCAGATGGGGACTCAGTGCCTGGGTATGTTCTCCACCCAGGCTGTAATGCAGCCTGGGTGGAATACATGCTGTGTAGCATGACTGTTTCGTCAGCCCGATACGGCCGGCCAAAGCTTCCTAGGCACTTCAGTGTGCCCACCACTCCTCTCCTGCCGTGCTCTGTGAGCAGAGCAGCCCCGCCCCGACGCTGCCGCAGCAGGAACCAGTGAAATCAAGTTATTACCATTTTCTTTTTCCTTTCCTTCGCTGCTGCAACGTAGTGGGGTGACGCTCCTCCGCCTTACGGAGGAGCCACCACTGCCCAAAATGCTATCCATTTCGCGCGGGACACCCAGCTGCGAAGAATTGAGGTAGAAGTGAAACTATGCCTGTGTGGCACAATGAAATACTCATTCGAGAAGTATGTTTTAAGAATCTGCCCAACTACATGGACGTAATTAAATGTGGCTAACCATAATACTTAAAAGGCATCTCCACCTTAGTCGGCTCTATAAGAGCAAGGCCTATATTAGGATAGAAAGCAGTAGCTGATTCCTAGGTGTGCAATGCCACACACCACTGACATCACACGACGGCATGTGGCATTGCTTATTTTCACATACACTTTACATATTGGATGGATGAGGAGGGTTCATTGCTGTATCGTGCATGTACAAGGGGTGTTACATGGAGCACTCTTCCGCTCAATCAGTGCAGCATGTCACCTAAACGAAGAGGCATGAGGCGTGTCCATCGTCTGCCCCCTGCTGTATAGCACATGGAAAGGATCAGGGAAAAACAAGGCTGTCTTCTCCAAAGAAAAGATGCCCTTGCACAAAGACAAGCCCATTTTGAAAGGCTGGCTGGGTTTAAGCATGCCTGGGAACCCACAGCTGAACCCTCAGACTCAGGCATATTAGACTAATTTCGTGGTAGTTATGATGTCTTCAAGGTCTTCCCTAATGCCATTTCAGCGATTTATTGCACTTTTGTCAGCATTAATGTTGTTTGGGTTGTTTCAAAGCCAATGGTGAAGGAGCATGAGGTACACGTGTTGCTGCCTCGGTTTCAGCCAAGCATACCCAAGTGGTGGCACTGAAGTATGACCTGTGGGCAGCCGCGGCCCATGCAGGTAAGAGCGGTGGGGCGTGTGTGTGAGGGGTAGTTCGACGGAAAATGACAAGGAAAAATTATTTATTTATTTAATTTTCCCTCATCATCGTCCATTGAAATACCCCCCAAACGGCCCCACGGCCCCACCGCTCTTACCAGGACGGGCCGCGGCTGCCTGTGAGTGCATAATGCAGTAAGCAGAGAACACAGGCATATTGTCTATACACTCTGACCTTCAGGTATTAAACTTGCTATTGGTTACATGGGGATCCACCAGATGTTCCAGCTTTCACTGGACCTGGACATGGAGAGTAAGAAATGTGTATTATGTAGACAGCAATTAAAGGAAAACTGGAATGTTATAGAAGAGAAAGAAAGAGAGAGGGACGAGTAAAAAGAAAAAAGAAGGGACAGTGTGATTGCAATAAAAGCCGAGCGTAACTGCACATTGCATAATGCAGATTTGCTCCGCAGCTGAAAGTAATACACTTAATCAAAATAATCCAGCCTGGATGTTTTTTATTAGCTTTGTAGCCTTCATCCATTGACTGTGGGTCTGCATAACCAAAGGCCTGAGATCGAAGAAGGGAGGGGAACTGGGGAACGTTTTTTCCAAACTTTATTCATTTGATCAAAACAATTCCCTTCTTTTTTATTTGAAAAACAACTGTTTTTGAACAGTCGGGTTGCTGCAGGCTGAAAGGGGAGAAGGGACTCTCCTCCACAGTGAAGTGATAAAAGTGAAAGGCTTCAAATAAAGAAACAAGCCTTCTCTCTTGGGTGCTTGCTACCTTCAAAAAATGCAAATGTTTGCAACTGATTGGTCACAAAATATAAATGCTGCTTGGGAGCCAGTATAGACATTATTTGATCAAATCTGGCAATTGTCCTTTTAATGGAAACCTATAAAAAGGTTTGCAATAGGCACAATCAGCAGATCACTGAAAAAATGACTTTTGAAAGTTCTGAAAACATTATACTAAATTATTTTCACACATAGTGCTACAGTTCATGTACGCAGTGTGCAACTTTTTTATACTGTATGTAATACATTTTTTAAACTAGTGGCTTATGGCGTGATTTAAACTTATGCAGAGAGCGCACTCTGTCACAAGGGCGATGCAGTACCCTCTCCGTCAGAACAAAGTTCTGCCCGCCCCCTTTAGAGTTGGGCGAAACTTCAGTACGCAGACGGCAGATGACTACTCAGTCTCTGCCACCTACATACCCCTCCAATGGCCTGACTGAGAAAATGCCCTCAAAGGTTTGTCTATGTGTTCACCCTCTATATTTTGAGTGGGGAAACACATGACCAGTTTTCACTGTCCATCACTGCCAGAAAAAATCTGGTTTTCATGACAGCCCTGCTTTTAGGAGCAAATCATACCCCGCTCTGAAACAGCATCGGCCATCTCAATCGAGCTGGGAACCTCAACCCCATTTACTGTTACTAAGAGAACACCATATGTTGTCAAGTTTGATGAAGGTGAAAATACCCAGTCTGGTCTGTAAAAGGTAGGTCACAGGTAGGTGGCTGTAAATCAGCTGGATCTGCAACATAGACCTTCACTTAATATGAAGTTCGAATACTTCTCCAACAATTTATTAACGCCAAGATGGTGTTCTTCTTTGCATGGACAAAAACATTCACGTATAAGGTAAAAATATAATGACCACAGAATCAGCAGACCTAACACTCTGGCAACACCTTTTATCGCACAGTGCCTCTACTTACAATAATACGCATATCTTTGTAGGTCGATAAAATGATTACAATTGATCTGGATAACATGGCATCAAAAGATAAATATGTATCATCCAGATCAATTGCAATCATTTTATCGACCTAAGAAGAATGAGGGGTTGAGTTGGCCCCACTCAGTTGTGAAGGCTGCCCTACATCGAACACCCCATTCACGCAGCTATATTAGTGAGCCTGTAGGATCTGACCACATACACTCCCTATAATACAACTCCGCCTGTGCACGATTCCTGCGAACTCTAGATTGTGGCGCTAGTTCACTCATAATCGGAGAAATTGGCGGGTAAATGAATATGGTAGAGAATACAGTAGCTGGCACACTGTAAGAGAAACGAGAAAGACAGATTCATGGGCACTAACCGCCAATATCATATCATAAATGTAAACATTGCTTTTTTCATTTAAGTTCACTGAAGCACACATTAAACTTTACACTGCAAGTGAAACCAGCGATGCACATAAACAGCGAAATAAAAATAAAATCACCTCAGTAGGTGTTAGAGTTCTTCAGGTCTGCAGGTTGCAGACGCCAAACATGCACAGAACCAGTAGGGGGCGGTGCCGTCCTGGCCCGGGATGCCTCCGAGCATTGGAAAGCGCTGTACAAATGTGGAATGCTCTCTCTGCTGACAGATACACTGGTTGTCCATATGTATTGTAAGAGCTGCGTGATCGGCGTGACGGCGCTGCTTTTCGCCATGACAACGTTCCCTCTGACGCTTCGTTCTGAGCACTTCAAGGGAGGGAAGCGACGTGCACCGAAGACAGTGAAATGGATACAATGTCCGCACGGAAGGCGACGCCTGCACGTACCACACCTCACGAGCCCCCTCCCAGCCCCCGTAGAATGTGATGAGACACCCCGGAGTCTCCCACGGGCCATGTCTCACACAAATTCAAACGCTATAAACTGAGCCCTTAACACTGCTAAACTCCCGCAGAAATCCGAAGGCGCCACCAGGTCCATTAGCTCCATGTAGTATTCACACAGTGCAGCTGTTTTTTCATATTACTCAAGTTTGCACAGGTCAAAGACGCCTGTTTATTATATGCATCTCAGTAATTTGGTGCCATTAGGTTTACTAGTGCCATGCATAGACCACCCAATGATTCCTGGTGTTCGGAGGGCAGTTGGGAGTTGGGAATAGAGGTGATTTGTTTCAAGCGCTGGATGATTCACCAGTGCTTGATTTGTAAAAAAAAAAAAAAGTTCAGGGCTCGAGGCAGGATCAGGGCCGGACTGGGAACCGAAGCAGGCCCTGGCAAACAGCTCGGCTGGCCCCTGGGGTTTGTAGGGGCTAGTGGAAAGCACCACTCCCGTCTCACCGCTGCAGCTTTTGTTTCAGGGCCAGATATTACAGTTATGCTACAAAACTGGCCCGCAGTAATAAAAACGGGCCCCCAGGGGTCCATAACCGGCCCGACCTTGCAGCCCACCGGGGAAAACCCGGTGGCTGCTACGGCCAGTCCAGCCCTGGTCAGGAGGCCTCTGCAGCTTGCACCACCCACTGCCACTGCAAGCGTTGTCAATGGCAGTACCTACACAGCGACAAACCAGCACACTGCTACAGGTGTGACAAATCAGCCCATTCCAGGCCCCCAACCCTATGAAAATAGCTTGGACGGCGGGTATTAGTTGTTTTTAAATGCATACTGAATTATTAAACATTTGCTGTTCTGCTCATCTCTAAATTATGCACACAGCAAAACCATGTTTAAGTGCTGGTGTCGACAATTAAGTGCCAGTGCCGAGCACAGGAACCCATCGGCTCAAATGATGCACTGTGGTGGACACGTTGTCGGTTAGAACAAACTGAGTTTTTGCTCATGATACGCTGTGTGATTTTCTATACATCAGTATGGACAAGACATTCCACTTCCTAGTGCACAGAAAGCACTTCATCCTCACTGCCTACTGCTGAAAAAGCACTGTTAACACTTCCACAATTCATGTTGGTGAGAAAACGCGGTTACCACTTCACATAGCTCACGGCTGAGAAAGCAACGCTACCATTTCTACACATCCTACTACTGAGAAAGTACAGCCACCAGTTACTTATATCACTTAAAATACATACCATTCAAACTACTCTATGACCACTTCTGCACAACATACTACTAAGAAAGCACTGCTGTGAATTTTCCACTAGATACTACTGAGAAAGCACCACTTCTACTTCTGAACTTAATGGCACTTAAAACACACTACAATCAGGCAACTGAGGATGCACTACTGCTGTGTCCAGAGAGCCTGCAGTTGACAAAGCAGCAATACCCATTTCCCACAGCCTATTACTGGAACGCTCTAATACAACTTCTGCAGTTCACCACGAAGCTAGAAGTGCCAGCACTTCCACACAGTCTGCAAAGAAGAAACTACTACTTCCAATTCTGCACAGCCTTATACTACATTAGTACTAGCACCACTTTCAAAAAGCCTACAACATAGACAGTACTGCTGCCACTTACCATGGTCCTGCAAGTGAGAAAGCACTACTGTAGAAATGGGATTTCAAGTTGGCAGCGGTTTGCACCCTGTCCTAATAGGGACCCACACTCTAGTCAGGATGTAGTACAAACTCATTTTACCTGTGCTCTCCCTTGGGTGGCTTGGCACAGAGCAGTCAGATTAAACCAAAGAGGCAATGTGTTAAGTATTTGTGCACACACAGTAACACAGTGAAAACACCATAAAGGTACTCCACGCCAATTTAGATAAATAGCCAGCATTTATCTGAGTCAAACAAGACCAGAATGATAAATATCCAACATACACAAGTCAAGATATGAATCCTTCAATATTAAATGCAGTTATGTCATCCAGAAAACAATATCTCCCACTGGGGCTACTTTGGTTGGGCTTGACCGAGACAAATGCACAAGGTCAGTCCGACCTCTATGGAGCGTGGGTTGGATACAGGAGTCTCACGGACCCCAGTACTGTACCTTGGCTACATCACAAAGTCAAACAAGCATTTGCAATGCAATAGGTCTCGCATTTGCGTAATTTTAAGCTATTGGCGTTGTAAATGACAATGCCTTTCATTTATCTGTTTTCAAAACTAACACATAGATAAAAGGTTTGTCATTTACAATGCCAGTAGCTCGAAGTCTCGCAAATGCAAGACCTATTGCATTGCAAGGCCACTGGTGGTGCTCAGTCCTTGTATGCATGAAGGGGCGTGTGATCGTGTGCACTGATCCCTGGTGTGTGTCCTGGGAGGGCTGCCTTCACGAGCACATGGAAACGTCCGGTGTGCCAGCCGGTGGGCATGGAGCTTACAGTAGTGCTCAGCCCCTGTGTGCGTGAGTGAAGCGACAAGTGATCGTGTGCAAGGGGCCCTGGTGCGGTGTCTGTCCTGGGAGGATAGTCTTCACATTATCCACTACATGCCAGTGTGTGCTGTGTCAACCGGCAGGCACGGGAACTTACAAGTTGGCATGGTTAATGCTACATTGAAGACTTGTTTAAAGAAACTCTCCAGATAGACCTCCCGGTCGCTAAAGTGACCCCTCTTCTGTTCCACGTGCTGAACAACCTCTCGCCCCCTTCTCCTTCAGGACAGGACATCTAAGCGTGTGGTGGTAAGAGTATGAGTATGTGTTCCTCCCTTCCAAAACAATCTGTTTTAATAGATAGGATGGTTCCTTATTATAACACAATATAGTAGTCCAGGGTGATTTTCAATCATCACTTTATTAATCAATTTCACTTCTTTTAGATTCGGTGAAAGATGGTCAGAAAAAGATGACAGCCGACACGTGTTTCGCCCTATGTGGCAATTCAAGCCAGGGCTTTCTCAAGGCTAAGCATTATTTTCAAAGAACATGCTGTCTGACGTTGGTTCAATACATTTCAAATTACAGGGCAACATGTGAAAACATCCAAAATCTAAGGAGAAATACATCATTATTTTTATATTTATAATACATACAAAAACGTCAACAAGACAGTCCCACAAATATGTGACAGTTTAAAATCCATGTCCAGGTATCTAATCTACATAGTGTTCATATACAGGTCCATTATTAATTAATTACAGGACAATATGTGCCAAAGGTCTTTTAGGGTGCCATATTTAGCATTTAGTTTAGTTATTGCGTGGTGTATAGTTGCCAGGCAATCCTGCGTTCATTGTCAAAGTGAACAGCCTAGCGTATTTGGCAGAGCTTGAGATGTGTAGTACAGTGAAATGCCAAAACAAAGTTCGTTTGGACACGCAAGTAATTCTGATTGTGTGATCGCTCAAAAAAGGCTCTCAAGACTGACTAGCGCGTCTTAGTTACGGTCAGAAGAACGGGGGATAAAGCCACCATTCAAAGTAACTTACTTTAACTTTTCAACAAATCCCGGGATTAATCAATGGCCGAGACACTTACAGTTCGACAGTGAGAAGACGAAACGCTGACATAGAGGAGAGTGCAGAGGTCCAGTTTAACCCGGAAATGAACGTACGTCCCCTCGAGCAAGATCGATTGAATTGAGGACCAACAGTATTGTTCGCATGTTCGGCATAATTTCTAATACTTTGTTTGTACGAATAATAAAATTAAAATGAAAAAGAAATAAAATTAATTATGCAGGGATGGAAAATAAACTATGAGTGAACAGCCGATGAATAAGAAAGGCATTGGTTCATTGAAGGGAACAGAAGTATAGGTACTAAAAGCAGCCATATGGGCTCAAAACAGACGCCATCTTAGTGTGTCCAGATAGTTAAAAACAATATGAGTGATAGTAGCGCTGGGGGTAAGTTTAGTAAGCTAGGACAAAGTTGTGTGAACAAATACGCTAGAAATCAATTGTGGAGGATACCCGACTTGATGTAGAGAATATCGATATAATTATAGCGCGTCAGGAGACTACGTGAATATCTGCAGAAGGTTTCGCCTACAGATGGTGCAGTCGCCAGAGAAAAAAGACTAGGTATATTACACAAACTGAATGGAAGTTTGGACAAACCTAGTGGGACAGAAGAGGAGTAAGACTGGTAAAAAAAAAAAATATATGGATCATCAAAAGGGGCTATAAACATAGCACTACAGGAGGATTGTCTAAGTATCATAACTTGATAATTGGACGAGCATAGTTGGCAAGGCCTCGCAAGGACAAGTTTATAGATGAGGCAGATCTAAGTGTGTGGTGCAAGGAATTGATAATAAATGTTTATCTAGCTGAAAAATAATGCAGCGTGCCTAGCTCTGCTTTTTCTCACTTCAGAATCTCGAGGCGCTGTAAGGTGTCTGAAAGGTGACATGGCGCTATGCAATGGACTGGTAAATAATAAAGGACTCCCCAGCTAAAATTAATGCACCATGCACAACTCTGTCTTCTCCAAGAAAATGAGGCGCACTGAAGGATCTGAAAGGTAAAATGCAGGCGCTACACATTTTAAAAGTTAGCCCCGAAGAAATGTAAAAAACGTATTTTATTTTGTATGCAAATGATACAATGCTCCCAGATTTTACCCCTTGCCGTCTCCAGACTCCCTGAGTGGTGTAAAGGAGCTATATCAAGCTCCAATAAATACAATTAAATAAACCGGTCTGTTTACCATAAAGATTAGCACGAGCCTGGCGCTTTCTTCCCCCCCATTCAAAACGCTATAGAGTGTATGAGCGCAACATGTCGGCACTACACAGAATACCAATGAAAAATAAATACACACACACAACTAAAGAAACGCTTCGCAAGCAAGATCACGTTATGTACCTAGTTTTTTTTTTTATCAATTGTTGCAGGCTAAGCGTATTGAAGCGCCTAGAACAGCAGCCCGTCGGTGCTACGCAAAACGGGGGGGGGGGGGGGGGGGGGGTGGAGGAGGAGGGAGGGAATAGGCATGGATAGCGGAGGGGGAGGGAAAAGGCATGGGCAGCGTGGGGGAGGGAAAAGGCACAGACAACGGTAGGGGGTAGAATGGAAAACACGTACAACGGGAGGGGGCTTGAATAAAGGGATCGGGGAATACACATAAATAAACCGGTCACTTGACCATAAAGATTAACACGAGCCTGGCGCTTAGTTCCCCCCATTTGAAACGCTATACAGTGTATGGGCGCAACATGTCAGCACTACACAGAATACCAATGAATAAATAAATACACACACACACACACAACTAAAGAAATGCGTCTCAGCTTCGCAAGCAACATTGCGCTATGTACCTAGCTTTTCATCAATCGGTGCAGGCTATCTAAGTGTACTGAAGCGCCTAGAAAGGCAGCCTGTTGGTGCTGCGCAAAACACTAATAACTACATTAATGGAGAAGTCACGGACAGCGGGGGGGGAGGGAAAATGCATGGACAGCGGGGGGGAGGCACGGACAACGGGAGGGGGGAGGATGGAAAACACGGAGAACGGGAGGGGGCGTGAACAAAGGGATGGAGAAAAGAAAACAGGAGCGAGGGGGAAGGGATGAAAAGCAGACACCACTTTTAACAAATATAGCTTTCACAGATGCAAACAACGACAGGATCTTCAATCATTTGCGGGGGAGTCGGGGGCTACTGCCGCTGTCGGGGGAGCCGTTCCGTATCACCAGCGGGGCAGCAAGAGGGAAGCAGCCGCGAGGCACCACGCGCCTAGCTTGGCAGTGTAGAAGAAGTCAGCAAACGAGAGGGGAGGGGGGAATGCCAGCAACAGAGGAGCCCGCGAAAGTGAAAGTGATCACGATCGCTACGAAGGAAAGACACATGGCGCTGCGCGCGTGCACGTTCACGTGCACTGTAGCTTTAGGCCACGGCAGCACTTTGAAATGCCCAGATATAAAATGTCTCTTAGAGCCTTTGGCTCACGAGACCTAAAAAGGTGCATGGTGCAGAGAAGGTGAGGTGTCACAAAGGCAGGTAATGTGTCGGTTCCTTACTGCTATGCAGGACCTGCTATACAGGTAGTTGGCGCTCGGGACGATGTGTTGCACAAAGGAGGTGAGGCATCACTATAGTAAACTGATGCATCATTTCCTGTAGGCGGTGCAGGGTCGTTGAGCTGCTTACACCCAGGAACGATGTGGGTCACGGGGGAGGTGATTCGTCGGTTGAGGGGTGAGACCACAGGTCCTGATGGCAATGTGGTGTTGATGATGCTTCGATGTCACAGCGCAGTGTGTTGATTTCAACACGTCGTTGTAGAACCACCAGGCCACAGGTGATGCATCGGAGTCAAAGCGGAGCATCACACATTTTGCTGAAGCAGTGATTGAGACTAATGCAGCAGCGGTACTTCAGAAGTGCTGTGGCACCTTTGAGGCTTACGTTGTAAGTTGCGGTCATTGTGTTCCGCACTAAGCAAATGGGGATCACGGCTTCGGTGCAGGCAGTGGCTATGCATCGATTTGGCATGGGTGCGCCAGTTCCAAAGTGACGCTTGGAGTCGATTTCTTGGTTATTGTACCAAAATCACCTCCAGGGTTCCAGGGCTGGGTGTGGCATCACTTGGCATATCAGGACTCACGGCAAAGGAGCCTAGGTGCTGGCTGCAAGATGTAGGTAAAGTCTTTGATGGCCCTGAGACTTCCAACAGGAGTAAAACTCAACTCAAGCCCTTGGAGAAACTTTAGAAAGCAGAATGCGGAGAGCAAAGTCTGGTCCTCTCACTCCCATGCAAGAAGCAGTAGACAGTAGGACAGCACAGCAAAACAAGCAGCAAAGTGGCAGTGCTCCTGGCAGTCCAACAGCTCTTCTTCCTGGCAGAATGTCCTCAGTCCAGACGTGTTACCTCTGTTATGTGTAAGAGGCAGCGCTGGCTCCAAGGAGAGCTTCCCCCAAAATAACAGCGGGAAAGGAAAAAAAACAACACTCATTTTATATTTACTTTCTTGCTGAGTCTTGGGGTGTTCGTGACAGGCACTGATGGCAGTGGTAGTGCACTCCCATCACTGCGCATGATGGTTTGGCTGGCTGTCTCTCGCTGGCCAAACCATCATGCGCAGTGAAAACTCTCTCCAACCCAGCAATGCAGCTGAGTTAGAGAGAGCAGGCACAGACTCACAGTCTGTCCTGGAGTGCAAATTGAGGGCGCTCAAGCCAATCCTGAAGCTTCTCTCATGTGCAAGAGCAGCTTGAGGATTGGCCACAGGCCATTCTGGGAGCCTGGAGATGAAGAGGAGGAAAAAAAAGTGCCAGGGATGGCTGCAGGTACGTTTTTTTAATTTTTATTCCCCTAGTGCCCATTCCCCCCTGGCGCCCGCCCGCCCACCCCACTGCTGCTCTAGCATACCAGCCACTCCTGGTCAGAGGTCCAGTACTTATCCCCAGTTTGGCCTTTGAAATAGGGAGACTTACAAAAGAAAGGCCTCTGTGATGCACAAGACCCTGCCCTTCCTGAACCCTGGCTCCTGACACACTACAAGGGGGTATTTGGCTGTTTGTGTGGGGACAGGCACAGTGCTACTGAGGTGCAAGTGTCAACTCCTCCCACCACTGTAGCCCAGGAAGACCCATCAGCCTGATGATGGGCCATCGGGATATGCATGGCGCACCTGTGCTCCTATTGTGTGTGACTGTCAAGTGAATTCTAAAACCCCAACTGTCATCCAACCCAGACATGTATTCTAGGAACAGGGCAGAGGCGCTGAATGCTTAAAGTAAGAAAATGCTAACTTTCCAAAACTGGCATTTCCAGACCTGCAATTTAAAAACCAACTTCACAAAAATATGTGTTTGTGTATTGTAAGTCCAGAGACACCAAACTCTCAATTGAAAGATACCTGTGTAAAATGCTACAGTGCAGCTCCAATGCTAATCTAAAGGAGGGATAGGTCTTGCTGTAGTGGAAAGCAAATGTAGCGGCTTTTCACTGCCAGGACATGTAACACTTAAAAGCACATATTCCACCTTTTAAATGCAGAGCACTCAGCCTCTGGGGCTACCTAGGACCTACCGTAGGGTTGCGTTACACGTAGTAAAAGGGACAGTTTGGGCCCGGCAAGTAGGTGCACTTTCCAGGCCGACATAGCAATTAAAAACTGTTTATGCGGCTCTGCAGTGACAGGCCTGAGACACGTTTGGAGGGCTACTCATGTGGGTGGAACAATCAATGCTGCAGGCCCACTAGTAACATTTGGAATACAGGCCCTGTGCATGGGTAGTGGACTGTACGAGGAAATTACTAGTAAATCAAATATGCTAATCATGGAAAAAACTAATGCCATTACAGTTTAGACACAGAGCACATGCACTTTAGCATTGGTCAGCGGTGGCAACGTACCCAGAGTTCAAACACCAGCAAAAACGAGGTCCAGCACACAATCAAAAACAGGAGGCCGGAAGTAAAAAGACAAGGGAAACCAAATCAAAAGATACCAGGTCTAAGAAGTACAATGACTTCAATACAACCTACCTCTGAGAAAAGATTATTCGCACTTCTGCACAGCCTACCACTCAGAAATACCTGCCCCCACTCACACAAAGCCGTCTAACACCAAGCACTATCACTTCTGTACAGTCTACTACTGAAAACACTCAACTAAGACCTCTGTATAGGGTACTACTGATTGATCAGTGCTTAATTTGTAAACCAATAAGTGCCGGGGCTCTCGTGTGAAGGCCACCGCAGCTTGCACCACACATTGCCCCTGCCAGCTAGCAATAACAGTACAAACACAGCTACTAACCATCACACACAGCTGTTGTTATGCTAATACCTAAATTAGCCAGACAGCACCACCATGTGGCAGACAGTCATAAGCCACGGTGCAGGCAATTAGGTGCCGGTGCTGAGCACCGGAAACCAACCGGCTCAAATTAAGCACTGCTACTGATGTAGCACTGCTGTCATGTCTGCCACCATTCCCACACATAGTACTACCAACAAATCAACAATAAAACGTGTATACAGCCTGCTAGTGAGAAAGGTCTGCTTCAACTTCCACAACACCTCTTATTTAGATGTGCCTTTAGAAAACCAGCAAGTCACGGACTAGGTAGGACGAAACAGTGCTGGAAGCCTTCCACGTCAAGCAGCCACCTCGAGCTAGTGAAGCCTCAGCCCTCAGGCATGAACTAATCATAACAGTGGTTTAACTCAGTAACAAAAATTATAGCTTCTGCGCCCATAATGAAGTGTAAGACCTCTTGTGCAGTGAATTCCTCTTGAAGAACACCCTAGGGGGCAGATAACTCAACTCTCTGATGCAGACTCTTCCTAAAAGAAAATGGCTTCCACGGCAACGGATGCACGGCATATGTGATGAAGAGGCTCTTACAAAGAGCAATGTTCTGAAAATGAGTGCTGAAAAGCTATAACCGCAGGTACTCAGAGACGGTTCCGGTGGATGCATAGACAGGGGTCTCTCACCTCCGAGGCAACATCTCATAATGTACTGAAACAATCTGAATAGGTATGAGGCAAGGCAGCTGACCCACACCAAGAAGTGTGACAGTTTATAGTAACAGAGCCAGTGCTTGAAGTGGGATGGAAAAAGGTGTTGGAGAGGTATATCTGTAAAAGGGGAGTGGCCAAATGCGCGCAACTGGGAATCCTGTCCAAGAGGCATGGCATATATGATTAAGGGTATCGCTTTAAAACATGTAAACCAATATCCAGGTGCCTATATCGGAATGTACTATTATTGCAACAAAAAGTTACACAAGAACCAACACACGCCTAAAACAGATCACATCTACTGGTTTTACCAATGCTTATTAGCTGCATCAAATAAATTAATAACAGCAATGATTTCGTTCTGAATAATTAGAATTTGTGACTGTGAATAACACATTTGTAAGGTCTGTGAAGGGCGTAGTAGCCCTGGGAATGCCTTCTCCCCTTCACGCCACTTTCCTTTTCAATCTACCATGCTGTTAGACAGTTGCACCCTTTTTGTCCCCCCATATTCCTGAAACCCTCCAGCTGCATATCTCACATTTCCCCACAACTGCAGAAATGCAACCATCAGTCTGTGCATTCTGCAAGGAAACCATGGATTGGATGCATATGTAGTCTGCACACCTTTATGGCCCACTGGCAGTTACTGTGAGAAACTCATACTGCATCCAGCCTCAGAATGCTGAAGCGTTTGCCCTCAGAAACACCCACCCGCCACCCGAACTCACTCCGACACCTGGAGGCGACTCAGTTCAAAGTATGAATTAAGCAAGACTCATATATACTGCATGAAAAAAAAACTACACAAAGCAACATCTTGTAAAAAGCAAACACTCTTAGGGAATGCAAGATGAAGTTAAACCCCTGAGAGGTAAACAAGAATTGTGCCAGTGACATGGAATGTCCTAAAGGATTTTACAGTCATTTTTGAGAAATCGAACATTGTTTCTGCTAGTAATTTTAAAATACAGAGTCAAATAGGGACCCATTTCAAAGTCAGTGTTTTACTGCCGTGTCTAAGACCCAGCAGGAGCCCCCCACTTAAAACACTGAACAGAGGTGAAGCCGAGTAACAATTAAAAAGCTGTACTCTTGAAGCATCTCCTAGATATGTTTAACTCAATAAAAGTGCTTGTGTAATTGCTGTTTTATACTATACTACTGGATACGTGAACTCCAGAGCACTCTGAGGTACTGAGGCATGCAGAAATATTAAAATCAAGAGGAAGTTTGTCACAGGTGGAGCATGGTGATGAACACTTGGATTATCTCTTCCTTAGATCCGGAAGTGTTTAAAAACTGACTTTGAACTGGGGTCGAATGGGCTCCATATTCATGCATTTAACTTTACTGCAAAAAACTCTACTAAAAAATACCTTCCTACTTAGCAACCCATTATGTTCACTCCATTGTGAAGGTAGGATGTCATTTACACTGGTTGGCCAAATGCTGTGCATTGAAACACCACTTTCTCCAGACTAGTCAGTATCATATGAACTTTAGTCAAGTTAAAAAAAAATCTAGATTCATCCCATGTAAAAACAACAAGTCGTCTCAAGTTCTTACACTGAAAGAACCAAAAGTCAAACCTTTAGCACGTAGGATCTCGAATGATCAGTGTTTTTTCTAGTTCACTAGGCCAATACAGTCCCACAAAAGTGTGTGATCAGAGTAGCTGAAGTGCACAGGTGTTTATGACAGCAGTACATGTACAGGAAGGCGGGAATATAAGACCTTTTGCTTCAGGAACCAGCTGGGAAAGAGCATCATTGACCTACCAAAGTGAAGATCCTTCGGTCCCAGTGACTTCCAAGTAGTCATATCCATCTTCAAGTTGGAAATCCGTGAAGACCAGTGCGATGGTGTCCCCGGGCTCGGCCAGTATGGTCCAGGTACAGTCTGCGTTGTTGCCGTACTCCGAGGGAAAGTGCGGGCTGGAGATGATGCCACTTTGGCCACGCAAAGTTCCTCCACATGCGTCATCCGCTAAATGAAAAAAGCACAAGTTATAGAGCTTGGCCTAAGATTCAGTCATGTGTCACATACAAGGAGGTATAACTAGTGCTTTGAGTCTGTTTGTACGCCCAAAGGATCACAGATTGACCGACCGTGAATATATACAAGAAGAAATTTACATATTTATGGCAGTGGTTGCCATTACCAAAAATGAGCATGTTTTATTTTTCATTAATTTGTTATCACTTTCCGAGATGAACATCAGTATACTTCCCTGTTGGACTTGGCCCTTTTTGGGTAAAGTTCCCTAAACTTTTTGCCTTTCCCCTAGACCTTTTTTCTGACATGGTGTTGCCAACTTAGATGCTTTGGGCACTTTGCCACTGCTGATCAGTGTCAAAGTGCAAGTGCTCCCTGTGTAAAGTGTAATGGTAATTGGTTGTCCATAATTGGCATGTTTTTTATGAGTAAAGTCTCTAATAAAGTGCACTATGAGTGCCAGGGCGGTAATACAAATGCTACTAGTGGGCCTGCAGCACTAATTGTGCCACCCACATAAGTAGCCCTGAAAAGAGATCTCAGGCCTGCCGCTGCCCTATTGTCCTGACAAGTGCACCCACTTGCCAGGCCTTACCTTCCCTTTGTATGCACATTAGACACCCCTATGGTAGGCCCAAGATATCCCCCTGGGCAGGGTGCAGTGTATGTGGAAGGTAGGACATGTAGTACGGTGTGTACCATGTCCTGACAGTGAAATACTCTCCATTTCGTTTTTCACTGTTGCAAAGCCATCTTGTCCCTAGGACAGAATGGGGGAGGCTCTGTAATATGTTTCCAGCCTATCTTCCCATAGGTTTAACATGAAGAGCTGAAGTTTAGTGTGCCTGAATTCACAATTTAATAACACATTGTTTTGTGAAGGTGTTTTTTGAATTGTGAAACCGCACTCTTAGAAGTGGCTGTTTTTTTGTTCTAACAATTCTGTGTGTCTCTGCCTGGTTGTGGATTGACTGTCTGGATTTGAATGTGATAGGATCTGGGGAATGTCTTGACCCAGGGAAGGAGGTGAGACAGCAATGGGTTGATCTGCATCTGGAGTGTAGGGTGGGAGTAGCCCCTGGAGGTGAAGAGGCCTAGGCTGCTGCCATAAAACAATGGCTCCATCTCCTTCTGAGTGATTAAGGACCCAGACTCCCACTATCAAAGGAAGAAGGTGTCACTGGCAGGGAGACACCCAGAACTGGTTTGGACAGGGGTCAGTGCCACCTGAACACAAAGACTTCAAAGACATTTAGGAGTATAACTATGAGAGCTGAAACCACTGAACGTTGGACTGATCAAGACTGAAAAGGATTGAAACTACTTCATGGTCAAGAGGAACCTCTGCCAAGGAAGAACAGCTGAAGAGGCTGAAGGAAAGGACTGACCCTTGCTGTGTGTTCTGGGGCTGGCCTGCTGTTTGCTGCTTTAACTAAGGAGAGGCTAAGGGACTTTGCTGTGTGCTGTGTCCCCCTGCTTGAAAGGACTTTGCTGTGTGCTGTGTCCCGAAGTAACTTGTCCCCAAGGGCCCGAGGAGAGCTGGCTCCCTGTTGTGGAAACTCAGGAACATAAAAGTTTCCATGTATGTCTCAGTGACGCTGTGTGCGTTTGCTTCGTGCAGCCTGAGACCTTCGTGAGGATTGCCCTGCGATCGTGTGCACCCGGAGTCCAAGTGAGTCTCAGCGACGCTGTGTGAGTGTGCTTCGTGCAGCCTGAGACCTTCGTGAGGATTGCCCTGCGATCGTGTGCACCCGGAGTCCAAGTGAGTCTCAGCGACGCTGTGTGTGTGTGTGCTGCGTACAGCCTGAAACCTTCGTGAGAATTGCCCTGTGATCGTGTACACCCAGAGCTCAAGTGAGTCTCAGCGACGCTGTGTGCCCTGTTGCAGCCTGAGACCTTCGTGAAAATTGCCCCGTGACTGTGTGTCCCAGAGCAGTCTTGTTCTCTGCGTCGATTGGCAGTGTGACCAGAAGTGCTGCAATCGTCACTGCCATCGGCCCGGACCGGCATCCCCAGAGGAGCTATGCCCGAGCCTGCCTTTGCCAAGGAGAGACCTCGAACCATCCCCATCAGAGGTCCGAGTTCCACTGCCCAAGATCAAAGAAGGCACACCGGAGGCCGAAGCAGCGAGTAGAGGAGGCGATAGTGAGATCGCACCCCCATGTATCGCTCAGTGAGTGTGCATGTGTTGAAGCCTGGGGCGGGGTGCGGGCTCTGAGAGAAACACTCTAGGCCTTTCCCATCTTAGCAGCGCGAGCCTCCGCTCAAGTTTGTATCACGGCCCGTACTTGCCGAGGAGGGGCAGTACCGGGGCCGGAGTGTGGAGCGGCACTTTATTTTCCATCATAACAGTGTTGGGGACATATTTGGCAGTAGCTGACCACGGGTCAGTAAGAGTGGCATAGAGACCGTCCAGAGCACCGCGATCGGTGCCGAAGTATCTTATTTTTGCATAATGAACTGCCTGATTGTTGCATTACGAAGTGCATTATTTTTGCATAACGAACTGCCAGACTGTTGCATTATGAAGTGCATTATTTTTGCATAAGGAACTGCCTGATTGTTGCATTGCGAAGTGCATTATTTTTGCATTACGAACTGCCTGATTGTTGCATTACGAAGTGCATTATTTTTGCATAACAAACTGCCTTATTGTTGCATTACGAAGTGCATTATTTTTGCATAACAAACTGCCTGATTGTTGCATTACGAAGTGCATTGTTTTGGCATTACGAACTGCCTGATTGTTGCATTACGAAGTGCAGTATTTTTGCATTACGACCTGCCTGATTGTTTCATTACGAATTGCATTGTTTTTACATTACGAACTGCCTGGTTCTTGCATTACGAACTGCATAGCATTGCATTAGGACTGCATTAGAGCATCGTGAATTGCTCATTAATACTGCAAGAACCTACCAGTGCTTGCTGGCCTAATAACCGGCAAGGTGAAATATTACAAATACGCATATATTGGATTTTTATTGTGTGGTCTCATCGTTTATCTTTTTTATATAAACATATAATAGTTTTTATGAAACTCGTGTGGAGTCCATTTGTGGTGTCATCACTGTGTTACTGAGAGCATGGTTGCAAATACTTTACACATTTGCCTTGGAGATAAGCCTGGCTGTTCGTGCCAAGCTACCGAGGGGGTGAGCAGGGGCTATCTGAGAAGGTGTCCTTTCTTTCCCTGACTTAGAAATAAGGGTCCCTATTTGGACTAAGGTACCTACCTCAGCCAACTAGAGACCCCCAGTTCTAACATTCCGCTTCAAAAAAATGGTAAGCAGGAATTTCACCTCAACGTAGTTTAGATACTGCAAGCCACAGAGGGATTCATGACCCTATGGAGGTTCAAAACAGCATGTCAAAGGGCCTTTTGCTGTTGCAGAACTTAAAGGTCATCATAAACAATTGGAGGTGCTATGTCACTTATACTGGCTGTGTTAGAAATGGGATTTCTGGTTGGCTAGGGCATGCGCCTAAGCCAGGCAGAAACCACAACTCCAGTCAGGGCAAGGGACTTACATGCTGAAGATAATCCCTGCTCAGCCCCTCGGTAGCTTGGCACGAGCAGTCAGGCTTATCCCAGAGGCAATGTGTAAAGCGTTTGCGAAACACACACACAGCAGCAACACACTAGGCACACCACAAAGGAAATTCCACACAAGGTTATATAAAAAAATAGCCTTTGTATTATCCAAAACACATTAGAATCATAATCACATAATATACACTGTGCCGAATGGCACTAGGCAATATTTACAGGGGATTATATACACCTGACAGGGCCAATCGGGCCACTGTCAGAACCATCACAAAGCACAAGTAGCAAATGTAAAGCACAACCAGTAACTACTGGCAGAATACTGTACTCAGCATTAGCACGGCCAACATAAACACATTATGTCTGCATCACAATTAGGCATAAAACACATTGTGCATAAACCTCCTAAGCATAAACACATTATGCAATAAAAAAACAGTATGCCACCATCATATTAGGCATCACCATCCAAAATGATCCCCAGGCCAACTGGCCTTTCACTGGGGCTCAAAATGCCCTCTGTCCAGAGTGTCGGGGCGCAAAGATAGGGCTTCCCAATTAGCCCTCTGGCTGCAAAAGCAGCAAAGCCAAGGTGCGCAATGCGCAGTGGGAAGGGGGAGTGTATCTCACTCCTTTCTTATCACCAATCAAAATGCCCCCAAAGGAAAATGGTACTGGCACCACCGTGCCGTGGAAGCCCCGCTCTGGGACACCTAAAGTAAATATGCCCAAACGTTGCAGCAATTACCTAGGCAGGCACAGACCTATTCATGGTCAGGGGACTACTCCTCCCACTACTCCAAATGCAGATCTCCCATTCAGCCTAGCGCTGACTCACCCTGCCCTCCCTTGAGCCACACACACCTCACCAGCCTCTGTCACTGAAAAGCCAAACATGCAATCCACATCAGGCAGGCAGACACATAGCACACAGAAATGCTAACTTCTAGAAGTGGCATTTCTAAAAAAGTGAAAATAGATCTGCGCACACCATTGCGCAGCATTTGTTATTATTACTATTCCAACCATACCAAACTTGACCATGCTGCGCCTCTCATATCAGGAATTACCACTGAAATACTTATCAGGGAATCCCCAATGCATTCCTATGAGAAGGCAGCCTCACAGCAGTGAGAAACCAAAATGGCGGTTTGACACTACCAGGACATGTCACACACTTAAGGTACATATCCTAACTTTTACCTACAATACACCCTGCCCACAGGGCTAGCTGGGCCTACCTTAGGGTTGACTGGCATGTAGTAAAATGGGGGTCACAGACGTGGCACACACTTTAGGTACCATGTCACAGCGGCAGTAACACTGCACGCCCAGAGCCTGCAATGGCAGAGGCCTGACACTGGTTTGCAAGTCTACTTTGGTGGGTGGCGCAATCATCGCTGCAAGCCTACCAGTAGCATTTAATTTACCAGCCCCGGGTATATGAGATACCACTTTACAAGGGACTGACAGGTAAATTAAATATGCCAAACAGGTGTAGATCAATCTTTACCATATTTATCACAGAGAGCACATGCACTTTACACTGGACAGCAGTGCTAAAGTGCCCAGAGTCCTAGAACCACCAACACCATGTCAGAAAAATAGCTAGGAGAAAGGCAAAAAGTTCAGGGATGACCCTGCAAAAAGGGCCAAGTCCAACAGGCTGCATTAACCATATTCCTTGTATCTTCCAAATTAGTGATGTCATGAAAAACATACCAGTATATATCAAACATGAACAGTACTCCAAGGACTATAGGAATACTTGGTGAGAAAAAAAGAAGTGCTGGAAATTGCACTATCGCCAAGTCACGTTATTTTTCTCATGTGTTCTATGCCAGAAGATTGAAAAATGGTGTCATACATGATCAATCAAACAAGAATTGTACAGCGCGGCTAATCACCTGTGAGGGTATCCAGGTGCTGAGAATTTTGCTGTGGCGGCATATGGCCTCTGTAAGCAGGGCTCTCCAAACTATAAGAGCAATTTGGTCTCTCAAATCCCTTGAAGGTCACAATCTTTCAATTCTGAGAATCTCTACATGTGCTAAATTTAGAAGAACCAATCAGATCCTCTTGCCAATTCAGTGTCATTCACGGAATGTTGATGTAATGTGCTTTAACCCCTTCAGTGCCCATGACGAGCTGGACTCGTCATGGGCCGCGGTTGCGCTGTGCCCATGACGAGTCCAGCTCGTCATAGACCCCGCCCGCTAATGCAACGGCCGGCACAGGGCGGGGAAAGGGGCGGGCACTGAAGGGGTTAAGCAGCAATCACGGTGCCAAATAACCTGCTGCCAAGGCGCTACCAGCAAAAAGTGCCAGGTAACATCTAGAAGCATCAAATTTGTCTCCTATACCAAGGAATGTGATTTGGCAAAATGTCACATTATCCATTCTGCCAAAATCCTTTAACTGACATGCAAATAATACAGTCACGATCAACTCTCACCGAATGATCTTAAATGGCTGTGGGATGGGCTGTGTAGTAGTGGTAGTGGTAGTAGTAGTAGTAGTAGTAGTAGTAGTAGTAGTAGTAGTAGTAGTAGTAGTAGTGGTAGTAGTAGTAGTAGTAGTAGTAGTGGTAGTAGTGGTAGTAGTAGCATTCGTAGTAGTAATAATAAGAACATTTGTAATTATTAATAACAGCATCATTTTTATTATTATTTCTCACAGGGCTTGTAAGGTTCAAATGCATTGATGTAAAGGCCTTGACCACTAATATATTTGAATGCCAATATATTTCAGCTACATTTGAAGCAGAATTTCATAAACTGCACTTCCTAACAAAAGCCGGGTGGATCATATCACCTCATCCAGTTGATAGAGACTGTGGAAAGGGGGGGGTTGCACAAGTATTAGACAAAGGAACTGATGTTAAGAACAGGTTAAAAGTAACCAGCACAAGTGTTTCTCTGCCTGGATCTGGTGATTTTCACACCCAGTAGGATTAATTTGGTGCCCACTTTCGGTGGGTAGCTTCCTCTGGCCATCCCTAGTCTTGCCCGTCTCCCAACTTTGACACTTGCGAGCAGTTTTACTTGGAAGTAATATGACTCAACACAGCAAACATTTGCCGCACTGCTCCTAATATAAGCATTGTTGCTTCCTCTTACAGCACTAGGCAACTTTAGGCTGCCTTGCGCTACACACACTAGCACATTAGTTTAAGGGTATCCGTGTGATGCCAAGCATAGGATATTTTACTGGAAGGTCACCCTTCCAGTAAAACAATACTATACCTAGACATAGTTTAAAACTTTTCCCACTTTTCATGTGTTTTGTACAGTACAGCACACATGCACACTTTGAAAAATGTGGAGGACAAAATAAACTTTTCTTCAACTTTACGCCTACCTCGGGGAGGCCCACCTTTTTAATGTAAAGCCCAGTCTGTAAATGTCAATGGTTATGACATTCATCAAAATCCATGGGTGGTTGCATCGGAACCCCCTTGGGACACCCCCTTGATGCAAAGTAGTTCAAAGCGGCACTTAGCGCTGGTTTACTTTTCAGGCTACTTTGCAGTACATCCCAAATCAAGTGTGTTCTGGTTTCTATCACTTTTGATCACATCACATCAGTGCAAATTTTTGATAAATCAAACCCGTTGTTTGGGAAAAACATATAGGACAAGAGAATGACAACAGAGGAAAAAAAACTGCAGCAAAGAAAACTGAGAGGGAGACCAGGAAATGACATGGTTTGTTGAAACATCGCAATGTACCGTACATGTAGCAGTGATATGCAACATCGCTTCACTGTGTTTGCATTACCCATAAATCACTGCCATTCGTGAGTGACTCCTTGTCAAGGGAAACTCATGACAGAAAAAAATGTGTGTGTCAAAACCTGAAGTGACGAGTCACGCGTCGAGTGAAGTTGTCCCGCGCCGGCGGCGTCAGTCCCTACCCGCTCGACAGCAGCGTGCCAGTCACACGGCCCCTGCAGATACTCAAACAGCATTTGCGAAACTCAAGGTTAAAGTTTGTATTTGAGATGTTAATTGATTACACAAGGATGGGGATCAATAAGAAAAAATCAATAGGTTCTGCTACGGACATGGGCAAAGAATGGAGCATGAGAGCTGCTGCCGGGCAAACAACAAGCATGCGCAAGCCGTGCAGAATTACAAGTGCCAAGCGCAGCGGCTCTTTAGTATTGCCTTACAGTGGGCTCTCTGGAGCCCAAACAGCCTGCGGGATTAGCAGTAGTACTAGGCCTCAACCAAGAGCACAGTCAACATGTGCTGACAATGACAATGCCAGAGCTGAGATGAAACAAGCCAAGTGACTGCGTACTCAGCTCTGCGGCCTACTTGAGATGCACAGCCACAGACGCCATCTTTGATGTGGCGCATCAGCCCTGAGTGGCTGAAACCTTGTACAGATTGACTGAAATTGTTTTGCAATGGCCACAACATGGCTGACAATTTACCAACTAATTTCCTCCTTCATAAATCAAAACTATTTAAATATATAACTCTAGCTTCCAGTTCTGTGGCTTTGCAATGCCTTAAACACTTAAAGCACTTGTGATTATCAATGAGGGTAACAGGATTTGTTGTGTTGCCATAGGAACCACGGGTTGGCCTTGTACACATGCATCTCACCTGCTGATGCATTACCCACCGATATTCCGTAACAACTCCATTAAGCTATCGTGTCCGTTGCCCACACTGCCCTTTCAGAATTGTCTCTTTCTTTCTACTCATCTTCCACTGCTTCGTTTTGCTTCCCTTCTGCATTATCTCACCCTCCCTTTCGTTCTCTTCTTTATCACATCCCTCCCTTTTCCTACATTGCTCACTACCGCATACTTCCCTTTATTAATAAATATGTGGTTTTGTTATCACTGTCCATTGTGTTCTTTTCTTTCATCCCATTTCCCTGCAAGCCAGCATTTATTAAATTGTTTGGCAATCAAAAACCATTCTTATTTAAAACATGAATAAACGTCATCAGTCATTTTCTAAACTATTTTATCATGAATTATAGTGTTTCTCGCAACAATGGTCTTCGATGTCCCTCTCGAGAGGCTGTCCATTTCTGCTCATGTGCTTTCCCTGGCTTCTCCCAACCTCCCTTCAGCTATAATTCAGGATTAGCTCCTCATAGGGGTATCAAGCGCTATCAGTGCGCGTTAGTGACACTAGTAACTCTTGCACTGTTTGCCCATAGTCGCCCCTTCCTTCAAGGCTGGAGGTAGTCGGATAGAGATTAGTTTTGTGACATAAAATAAGATAAAAAGATCCTGGGTGCACCCAACCAGTCGAGGGGAGAGGGGGAGGGTACGTGCACCCAAGCTGGAGACAGTCAGGCATATCACAAAGACCCAAATACACTTCACACATTTGTTTGGAAAAGTAGTTCAGTGTGGAAGGATCCATGGGACACTGGAAAGCTGTGAACGAACCAGGAGCAGACAAAGTTGTGAAGCTTAGCTTAGCACATTTTTGTTTAAATTTCCTTAGCTTGCGAAGTGAAAACGTACAAAGTTAAAGCGGGTTGAAGAAAGAGCCCCAGCGCTATAACGGAACCGTTCTTGCTACTGCTTAGGGCTGCACTCATGCTGGAAGCTAGGCATGGCTTACCGGTACCCCAACAGACCATGTACTTCCCAATCCGCCCTTGATTCATTCCCATTCCGTCACTTCCGGAAGTAGAAGATAGGAACACATGGGTCATTGGGCAGCAACCATGTAATTTCCCTTCTGTCATTCAAAACTGAAAACTAAGTGGCAGCAGGAAAAAGAACTCTCTGCAGTGAATACCCCCACAGGACTCCAGGCAGCAAAAAAAGAGGACAAGGGAGTCAAGAAACACTGTCTCGGGCAAAGTCAGTCAATTTTGCTTCTCCTTTCGAAGGGCAAAGTTTTACATTTTATAACCCCTTGATAGAACCTCAGACGCAAGGATGTGAGAAGAGTTGGAAAGAGATGAGCCTGCATCTCATCAAATCAGGATATGGAATGAAGTATGAGATCAGAACCCAAATAAGTGGAAAAATGAGGACACTTGCAAATAGAGGTGAATGAGAGAACCAGATAACCCTATAATTACCTGCAAGACAGGCCTACAAACAAATACCAGGGAAGATCCAACCTGAAGACAAGAGTGGAAGGGCTAGACTTCGGGCTACTTTGCAAGTGCCCAGGCCCTCTGGTCCCTGAAGGGGGCCCATAAGGGGAAGCACCATGCAGCTATGTGGAAAACCCATACTTGTGGAAGAGAAAAGCTGTGTTACTGAATCATTACAGAAAATGCAAACGGCGAGATACATTCTTCAGGCAAGGAACATGAAATTCATGCAAAGACACAAAGATAGAGTCAAAGAAGCATTGGGCAGCCCTGCTAACGAAGCTCGCCTGCAGCTTCAAATTGTGGTTGATGAAGGTGTGTTTCGAGGAAGGGGAGAGGAGTTGGCCTAACGGCTAGGGCGGTCGACTGGGGAACCAGGTTCAAGGCTCTGCAAGGACGTGCAACATCCTGTGATTCTCGGCAAATCACCTAATCTCGCTCTGCCTAACAAAAATGAATGTGTCCTCATGTAACGCAACTGGTGCTTGTGTAAAGCGCTCTGATACCCAATACCATCGGGTCAAGTTCGCGCTATATAAAAAAGGCTGTGCCCCATCAATGGACTCCTGTTTAGGCTTTCCTTGACTGAATCAAATAAAGATCCAACCCGTTCTGCAATAGGAAAGAGACTTTCAGCAAGAATATTAATGTCAGACAGTACTCTCACAGACACTATTCAGAAAGTTATCTTTAGAAGATTCAATAAAACATTACTATCTTAGGCATGGTAAACGATCTAGTGGTAATACACCCAAGCAAGATGTGCTAAAACCAGTCAGCCATCCCTATTCGTCACCAAGCCAGAGTCAGCATTTGGTTGTTGTCTGTAAATGTCCAAAGGCATTTCCAAATGTACAGATTCTATAGCACAAAGCACTGAGTGTGATCTAGAAGGGTGTGTAATGATTCTGCTACTAAACGTGAATCCACCATAAACTGCCAGAGGTGTAAGGCAAAATTCAGGTAGAATTTTTAGTTTATCGATTGCTTTTAAAGGACCGGAGGGCCTGTCAATGAAAAATATTTTGACAGGTACACATTCAACCTTCATAGTTCAGAACGAGGACCTAGGAGTCAACAGGGGCAAGAAAAAGAATAACAAGACCTTTCACATGACATTTCTTAGCCAGTAGGCTACACCATTAACAAACAGGATCGAAACTGGGACCTTCCATTACTGAGAGGCTTTGTAGCGGCCTCCCCTAGCAACGAGATGCCAAATGTGTCAGCGAGAAGTCTCTCTGAAAAAATGCATGTTCCTAAGGAAAAAGGTGTCAAGATAGGCAATATATGAGCCCCAAACTGTGGAAACTGAGGGTGAAATGGTCAAACTATTCTCAGGTACAAGCAGCCACAGGCAACGCTATCAAGGAGGCCTGACTGTGGTTGGTTGGAGTGAGAATACTCCAGATGTCCCAACACATGTTTAATAGTTGCAAGAAGAAAGCAATAGACTCAAGTTGAATTACCTCCTGAAGTTGTCCAGGTCACCATTCAAAGGAACCAGTTTAGGGTCATGACTTGCAGTCCATACAAAATGGGAGGATTTATTTAATTATCTGTGCATGGATCCCTAAAACCCCCTGGAAGAAGGTAAGAGTCCCTCGTATATCTCATTACAAGGAGTATGGTGATCAGGCCACAGGATCCGGAATATGGAAGTAGACCCTGTAAATGAGTCTCTTTACGCTGCCCACTGAGCACCTTTGTATGAGTGAGAAGTGGACCCAGTGCCAATGAAAAGTAGGCAATTAACACATTTCTAGAATATGAGATTTCATAGGCTACCTGAAACCTGGAATTATATTCATCAGCAAGGCAGCAGGAGAAACAGGGGCCCTGCCCAGGACAGCCACCCACCATTTCCTTGTCACTTCATGCCTCATCGAGGACTTCGCCACAGACTGCAAGGGAGAACATTACCACATTACCGTACAGAACTGTTGCTCCTATTTTGCAGACTCCCACTTGCTTAGCAAGACAAAGGGACTATCACTGTTTGAACGATTGAAGGGAGGCCATCTTCACCTCAGGTGAAGGACCTCATATGGAAGGGCACAGTACCAGGCAACCAAGCCCATCAGAGGTTTGTTTGAAACAGTGATCTGCTGAATGCGCAATGGAGGAGATATGAGTCTCAAATGAAATGTAGAGGAAAAGTGGAAAATGGTACAGCAGCTGGAAAACCTGAAATAGGCACTGTGCTTGCACAGCCCAAATTAAAACATGCAAACAATGGGTTTTCTCAGCAGTGTTGAATCACATGGAACAAATCTTTAACAGCCGCCATCAGTGGAATCCATGTTTCAGCAGGAATAAAGCATTCACTGAATGCATGTAAGGTACAACTTACAGGAAAGAGAGCAGATTGAAAGGTAATTCCTCTGTCAAGACCGAAAGGCACTGTCGGTCAGATTCGAGAAATTTCTGGAAACAGCAGAACAAACCTCAGCTGAGCGTGGAAAAATATATACTCTCTATAGTCATGAGGGGTAATCTTGGAGGGTCTAGCATTCCCAGTGTCTAAGCTCCACAGCCCTAGGTTGCAGTGCCAGGTTTCCAGCCAATAGGCACCCTTAGCTCAAGGTCATGAAGATTCTGCAAAGGCACTCTTAGAATGAGGAACTGAAACACCACAGATTGTGTCGCACGCAACATCGTGTGCACATGGAATCTACAAAGAAACATACCATGTAAGGTCTGCACTTGTGTCACTTCTGCTGTGTTGTTTGAAGTTATGGACATGCATAGTTTGTTGTTGATGTTGCCCATTTTAAGTGCTACATGATAGTCATGCCTTAGCCTAGCCCTGACAACACAAACCGACACTGGATTTCAGGACCAGGGACAGCTCATTAAATACATCATGGCATTTAAATGTAATTTTTTCCTGCACCACTTGTTCACAGTAAGGTCAGTAGAGATTCAATTTAGTGTTCTGACTAAAAAATATGTATCCAATTTACTTACACACTCAGAATTCAAGTTGCAGTTCTGAATACAAGAATCACGAAATTAGACAAAATAACAATACATTTTATGCCCTTCTTATGAAAAATTGCTCAATCACTGAACATTTTGATACCTTTCCAAACAAGGACTATTTTAGTGTAGAATATACTTCTTGCCAGACTAGGTGCTGATCTAAATCATTATTTCTGCTGCTACTGCTGACACCAATTTCCATATAGGAAATTTCATTCACATGTTAACATTTGGGACTCTCACATGACTTTAACAACATCTTGGTCAATTTCCTCAAACTTTGTGCAATTTATATGCACAAATATTAAATAGAGAACATTGCATCTATATTCATAATTTAATAGTACAGATGTCTAATCCTTTATTTAAACTGGAGATCCTCTTTCTTTCCAATGCCCATGAACCATTAGTCCATATGAAATGTTAGATGTCTACTTTCTGCTCCAGAATCTCTCCTGAGATCATGCATCCAATGCCCCTGAAATGCAATTACAACATCAAACCTTTGACTCGTGCTTATTGTCCTTTCAGTAAAAGTCATCTTTTGGGTCATATGAATTTAGCTACATCCCAGGCTTTTAAGTTAATTTGACCTCCAGGACTTAACGATAAGCAATAGGCCATGTCCTGAAGCTCACCAGTGCTTTTTTCCCTCTCAGGTTCTTTGTGGTTGTGGTGCCAGGACACCCCCTCTTCAAAATGTAAAGAGTAGAGGTGATGGCCCTAAAGTCTCACAGATCAGTGGCCGTGGTAACTTAGCCCAATAAATTAGATATGAAATAGACGTATCAGACTACTTGAACATTACTTAAAATTTGGACCTCATAAAACACTTGCGATACCTGCACGTCCAGTATGAACATGCTTCTAATGTGATACTGGATCTGAGTAAAGATGGCCATAGCGAACAAATTCCCAAAGCCCAACTTTGGAGCTTCCAGTTTAATATGGGGTTGTCTTCTAAACCCTCGGATTCACACACAAGGCTGAGGGAATTCAGGCCCCAAATACCTATCCAACATCTTCAAATACTACACTCCAAGTGTGCCTTTCTGTTCAAAAAGCATGGCCAATCTTCTGCTCTAATATTGGTGGAGAACAATGCAGACCAGAAAGATACTACTTTGGTGAGCTCTCCAACCAACCTCCCTTTCCAGTAGGATCACCTGAAGGTCAACCAGAAACTCTTCGCTCCTCTTCCTAGCGTCCCAATCCTGCTCCAGCTCAATCTGGCTTTATTCGAAGCTCATTCCTGCAAAATCTCTATCCCTTTTCTGATCTAGCTTGATAATAAGCAAAAGGCATGGTAAACCAGTTCTGTGGCATAAATTAAAACAATATATATGAGTGTATGAGCAAAAGACGATAGTCAGTATGCTCCTTGTATCAAAAGAGAAGGATAGTTTTCTGCTATCATGAGACGACTGTCGGTATCATGACAGTGATCAATTTTTATATATCGGACACAAATCCGTCACATGCTATTTTTTAAATTGCATGTAACAGAATGTGCATGGTGTAGCAGAGACACTGATCTGTAGCCCAGAGAATAGGCATTTATCACCAATGATGAATCTCAGACCATCAAATCTGTCCCTCTCAGTGTTCCTTCCTGACAATTCGGATGGATTTCCTTTTTAAGCCATTTACTCTTTTTCTTCCTCATTCTCGACGTCCCACCCAAATGCCACTGGTGGATGTTGGTGAACTATTAAATCAAATATAATGTTCACAAAGGGCCTTCCACTGCGATGAGAAATTTTAATTCTTACTGCTTCTGGCCTAAATAAAATGAGACACTCGCCTCGCACATAAGTTTATGAATTTAATTACGCAGAGTCTTTGGAATATGGATTTCACCATAGCAAAGATAGCACCCAAACCACTTTGCAGGGCTTCACCATTGTCATGGCTACTAGGATTATGTGGCATGGAGGACTACATTATGTGAGAAAGCCATTGGGAAAAAGAACTCAAAATACCCAGTACGCTCTCTAACAGCATTCATTTCCATCCATGTCAGCTGGAAACAATATTTCTTGTAATATCTGCAAATTAGGCAAATTATATGTCATGTGTGATAGATCCATATGAATGTGGTAAATGCTGCAGCCACAGAATCACATAAATTCACTGGGCATTTTATCAAAAATATATTCATGAAAAGTAAACAAACCCTAGACATTCTAATTCCAGTAAGTGCCTACTGATGATTTCATTTTTAGGAAAACAGCTTTTTCATGCTAACCACCCTAAAATAAATGTTAATTTTAAAAAACAATATACGAGTAACATGTAATATGGCCCCATATTACCATCTTGGTGTTTTGGTGACATTTACAGACCAGGCATTTGGCCTCATGATTAATGATGTCATCAGGAGTCCTTGATGTCAATATTATATATATTTATATATTTTCTCTGAAAAAATGTTTAGGTAAACTTATACTTAAGTGATGAAATGAGTTACAAAACAAACCGAAAACCATAAAAACACTGAAATTAGCCAGTTAAAAGTTCAGTGAGCTATTTCGTACGCCCCGAAATTCACTGCTAATGACCTTATATTTTACATCACTGATGACATGTAGAATTACATCATTAATGACATCACTGATGACATCTCAAATGACATCATTGATGTCATCACTGATGACATCAAAGAATGAGTGGTAGAGTTTGCTATACACTTATCACACAAAAAGTATTTAATAAGCTCAATTTATAGCTCAATTTCTATACTTTCGTACTGGTAAGTGTGAAGTTTTGCAACATTTTGGCCTTCTAAAGAGTCTGGGTGTTAAAGAGTGTGTAGTTTCTGTTAAGACTTTTATACAGAGAGAAGGCTGTGTGTACTAAGGGTTTTTCAAACTAATGTTGTTGGCTATGTGAAGAGATTTCACTCTCTGTGAAGAGTTGCACACAGAGTGAAGGCTTTGCATAGTAGGGGTTTGATCTTTTCATGGGGCTTAGGCGTCTGGATGGAGTGACCCCTCGTCAAGTGCTGTGTACATGGGGAAGGCTGTGCTTAGCAGAGGCTTAGTCACATAATGGGGCTTGGGTGTCTGGTCGGAGCTGGCTCTCCATAAACACCTGTCTACAGGGTGAAGGCTGTGTGCAGTAGGGGCTAAGGCAGCTAATAGGGAGCGTGTGTGTAGGTAGTGACATCTCGGTGAAGAGGTCTGCACAGGATGAAGGCCATGCATAATAGAAGTGGAGCTATGTAGTAAGACTTGTCTGCTTAGAGATATTAGCCAAGCTTGTTTATAGGGTGAAGTCTTTGCGTAGTAGGGGTTTGGCCATCTAATGACACCTGGGTGCGCAGAGAAAGTGGAATCTTCATAAAGAGCTGTGGATGTGGTGAAAAATGTGCAGAGTGGGAGCTTTTTTCATAACAGTGCTTATGTGTAGCCAGAGTAGGTTTCAGCATAAATATTTTAGACAAGCACATATCTTCATGTAATCATGCTTTTCATGATTCTGCGCCATTGTAGCAGTTATTTACACATGTGAAAGACAGTACTGGCTTATACAGAAAATTGAGGAGCAGTAGGTTGGATAATGTCATCACTGATGTCAGAGATGCCATCAATGATGTCATTTGATATGTCATCCGTGATACCATCAATGGTGTAATTGAACTTGTCAACATTGAGTTAGGGAACAATAAACATCTGTTATCATATGCCAAGATACCCTTGGATGAACATACGCTTTACAAATTCCCGTTATGTTATGACATCCATGGTCAGATTGCTGCCCCCGCCTTTCTTTCTCCACATGTAAGCCCCTGTCCCCTCTTGCCTGCCCTCTATGGTCCAATTAGCTGTTCCTGCTAGCTTGCCCTCAGTGCTCAGTGTGCTACTCCTGCCCCCACCCCCTGCCCTCCATTTCTGTGGTTCATGCACCTACCCTCTCTCCCTGTGGTTCTCCATGGTCCATTGTTCTGACCTTCCCTGGGTTAGTTTGCTTCTCCTCTCCACCTCCTTCCTGCCCTCTGTTTCCAAGTACATGTCCTTGGCCTCTCCCTCCTGCTTTACATGGTCTGATGTGTTCCAATTCCCCTACTGCTTGCCCTCCATAGTTAACTTGTTGTTTCTGCCCCTCTCTACAGGTCCTCCATTGTCTGAGTCCATGACCCTGCCTCCTCCCTTCTGTCCTCCATGTCTATTCAGATGCCAATGCCCTTCGTGGTCTGCTGTGATGCCGCTACCCCTCCTGCCTGTCCATCATGGTCAGCTTGCTGCCCCTGTCCCTGATCACTCCCCCCTGCCTTCCATCATCCAAGTCCATGCCCCTTTATGGTCGTTTGTGCTGCCACTCCTGTCTTGGCAGCTTGATGCCCCGTTCCTCCTCCTTTGCCCCGGCCATGGTTGGCTGAGTCCAGCTCCTATCCCTAGCCTTCTGCCACCCATGGTGCATTATGCATGCCATTGTTCTCCCTCTTGCCCACCATGTTCCGGTGTGCTGCCATTGCCCTCCTGACTCCCCTCTGTGGTCAGCTTGGTGGCCCTGTCTCCTCGATTGTCGTAGTCCATGCTCCTACTCCTTTCATCTTGACCTTTGTGTCCATTGTGTTGCAACCGTTCTCCATCCTGCCTTCCATGGTACGCTACACTGTCACATTTAAGTACATTTTTTACTCTATCCATGGTCGAAAGGGGAAGAATAGTAGTTTGGGAATGTCCGCAAGCATACGTTTTTGTAGGTTTTCCCAAACATCTAAGGCACAAAATGTCTTTGAATGCATACTTCACACTCCTTGGGAAGGATTTATGTCTCTGGAAATCTTCCCCTCATGGTGGAGATCTCTGCCCCGGAAATGGATTTACACTTTCCGGGAATTTCTTTGTTGATTCCGTATATGTATGACCAAGTTTAGCTTTGTGAATAGACCCCAATGTGCCTAAGTGACAGAAAGTCAGATGTAAACTGCGATTTCTACATGACACTTTGAGTTACATAAAATTCAGTATACTTCTCAAACTGAGCAGCAAGACGTCTTAGAGACATCCAGGAAGCAAACTCTGGAGTAAATGCACTTATTCATCTGTAGCTGATCATTCGTAGCGATCGGGGTGAGTTCAGCCCCAACATATGCTCCTAAAACCCCAGTATAAGCAAGCTCTCTAAAGTTTTGTCACACTGAACAACAGCAGAATGCAGTGCATGGGTGCTACATGCATGCATAAGCTGACTCACTGACCAGAGAAATGAGAAAAGAATAAATGGAGCTTAACAACCATTAGAGGAAGCCGGAAATCTGTTTAGTTCATGAACTCTGGTGATGGTGGGTCCCTTTGGTCTAATACTGTAGATATTGGGTACATAAACTAAAGCAGTAACTGCCTTTAAGCTACTTCATCGGCATCTTGGGAACCAGAACATCAAGACTTCAACTAAACATCCTCTTGACAGCTGCCCAGCTTATACTGCTCAGTGATGAGGTCTGCAAATAAAGGAGGAGTGCAAGTGTGAGAGATTGGAAACCTGTGCTTAATCAGAGAAATTTGGAGGGTATACTTCACCCAGCAGTTTTACATCATCAACAATACTTTGAGAAGTGGAAACTCTTGTTCTAGTGAACAATCGTTTAATATATGTTTTTTCAAATGGGTGGCTCAGCCGATTGGTGGAATATGCAATTGTTACTTATTAGATCTAATCCAGGGCTGTGGTGGGCAGGTATTCACAGGTATTGATACCAGCACGGCTTTAATTTGAAATGGAGAGTAAAAGCAGTCCTTAGCAGGGATGTCATACTTTATGTAGGAGAGTCCCTATACCTCTCAGTAGCAAGCAGGTACTCTGGGATAGTGGATACCATACACTGTTGGATTTCCATTTCAAGCACTGATCTAAACGGCATCGAAACCTCCACAATGATAAAAAATACATGAGGGAATGTATAGACATGGTAATTGGACGTTGTTCTAATGATTTTTAGTCAGAGAATGAATGGTCTTCTGCAAGAACACTTCACCATAGGACTACAACTGGTGGACTGAGATCCACGCTCAGAACCCACACCCGGAATCTCAGACAACTATTAACAGCTAACTGAACATGACCGCACAAGTCAACGCCGTCACTGCATCCTGCTTCCACAACCCTGAAGATGCTGAGGAAAATCTTCAAATGGCTCACAAGCAACACTAGAAAAACAGTTACTCATACCCTTATCACTAGCAAGTTGGACTATGGCAACAAACTCTATGCCGGGATCACCAATTAACTCAATAGAGGACTACAAACCATCCAGACTCGGCAGCCAGGCTCATACTCAACCTCCCACACAGAACACACATCACACCACACCTCAGGGAACTCCACTGGCTCCCAACACACAAATGTGCTCAATTCAAACTCCTCACACACACATTCAAAGCAATCTACAACTTTGGCCCCACTTACCCGAACAGTTGCATTTCCTTCCTCCAACCACCCAGACACCTCTGCTCCACAGGACTCTTGCATGCACATAACTAATGTACACACAGAACCGGATCAGAAGGACTGGCTGTCTCTTACATTGCTCCTAAAGCATGGAACAGCCACACACTCTACATTAGAACCTCTTCCGCTCTTCTTAAATTCCGCAAGAAGCTCAAGACCTGACTTTTCCATTACCCAATCTACATAAGCAGAGCTAGGCACACAAACCTGCACAGTGCCTGGGTACCCCCATGGGTGATAGTGCCCTTTACAAACAAACATAACATATCATAACATAACATAACATAACATTAGAGCATTGAGGTCCTTAATAGTTCCTGCTAAATTTTAACTTTTCCCAATAGAAACTGTTTGGGGACCTCTAAATGTAAGATGGTTACCCTTCAAGCAGAATTATCAAAAATTATTGTATGCAAAACAAACACTATTACACTGTAATCTCAAAACTAAAGTATAAGAGCTACTATAGCATACAATATTTTCTGATAGCATCGTTTTGGCTCTCTTATATTGTGTTCACCTTTATGGACGCTGTTTCTGTTTTGTGTGTTTTTCTCTTGTCTATTCTCCCATGAAAAAGCGTGTGAGTGTTAACTGAAACAACTATTTGTACCAGTATTTGAAATGAACAAGACATCAGATACTAATCGAATACTGGACTTCAAATGTGCAAATAATTGGGATGAAAATACTATTTATATTTTCCATTTTATGTAGTATATGATGATTAGAAACATAATTATTCCACGTTCTGTAGATACATTCTTAGGGAATATGTAGATGATGCCTTAAATCATGTTTTTACATAATTCTATATTTTATACCAGCAAGGTAACTGGTATACTAGAATGCACCAGGTACTGGACATATGAAGTTTTAAAATAGCCTTTATCATTAATTATATTAGGTTAATTCATCTTCCATCAACCTAGAATTTTTTGAAGATATTTTTAGCTTATTAAATTGTAAAGTACAAATATATATATGTTTTTTCCTTTAATTATTTTTCTATTGTGTTTCGCTTTTTATAAATAATTTTCTATTTTTGGATTGTTTGTATTTTCAAAATACAATTTTAATTACATCATTTAAAATATTATTGACAATGGTGCCTTTTCTACCTTTACAGGAGGATGGGTATTGCCCTTTTCTGTAGATATGAAGAGAGACTTTCTGAAATGATATAGAACAGAGTGAGGGAAGTGCACTGGGAGATTCAGCAAGCAACTGAAGAGGAGTTGGTGGCATTTTGGAGCTCATGGTGTATTGTTGTTGTGAAACAGGACATTTTTTTTCTGCAGTCCCCTGTGTTACTGAGCATTACAGAAGTTGAAGGAAACCATGTGTGAGTGAGAGGTAAAGGAATTTAGTTTTTTGTGGTTTTGGTGCTGCCTGGAGCATATTGAGACAGCTAACAGTAAGGCTGAGCATGGTGATAGAGTGGGGCAGGAGACTTAGCGTTCCACACAACCAAGAACTAGCATGCGATTGAAGGAGAACTGTGAAATCAGCATGAATTGTAAGGTGTTACCAGCATAGTCCTACACAACCACAAATTTGAAGAAAGAGCTGGAGAATCTTAGGAATATTGTTCAAGTAGGAACATTTTGATTCTGGCTAAGTACCCGCCAGGCCTGAGAAATCTAGTCACAGCTTTACATTTTTTGTCAATCATTATATTCAAGCTCAAAGATTGGGTTTATTCAGAAGAGATCTGGATGCATCTCAGCTAAACACTCAGATATCCATATTTTGCATTTGGTGACTTTACCCAAAAGCTTGTGATCAGGATGTCCTTTAGCGGAAGCAAACGATGTTGCATCTATATGCATTCTCTCCTTTTGTAAGGTTCTCCCAGGTTTCAGTTCATATGAAGAAGATCAAGGAAACTCAAGTGGTGGTGATGTGGGTTCAGTGATATAAAGTGTGTTTTTCTCTGATGGAAATTTCTGTGGATTCAATCCCTATTATCGCCACAGTACCAGGATGTTGCTAGGACTGATACCTGTGAAACTTCTTTTGGTGCGTTAGCAGCCTGGTGTTCTAGCGGTTGGCTAACTATAAATACATTTTGGACTTTAATTTCTTGAAAACTACTGAACAGATTTACACTAAATCACATAAAGCCCGATTTCTGGTTCAAGATCCAGCTTTATGTCAAACTTTCTGTAATTTCATGGGGGATTGGCCATACGTATAGTAATCAAATATTACTTTACATTAAAAAAACATAGAAATTCAAAGAAAAACTAAAAGTTAAAGTGATATTATAGTTCGGTATAGTAATAATATCTTACTATACATGATAAAAACCTTAGAAATGCACTGAAAAAAACAAAGACTAATGGGATGTATTTGGTAGGTGAAAATCTCAGTTAAAACTTAACATTTTAAACTAGAAAAAACACTGAAATTCACCAGTTATAGCCAACTGATAAAACTATAACTGGCGGCCCCGTCATGCACAATGTTGTCATCAATGATGTCATTTCACGTTTGATGAGTGATGTAATATGTGAAGTCATAAACACAGCATGGTGATGACCTGAGTAATAGTTTCTTCAGTTAATTATTAACTTGTGAATGTACGTTTTTTTGGTTTAAAATGTGAAAATCTCCATCTACCAATGTTTATAGATCGGAATTTGGACCAAAACCTATGGGTGGTTGCATGGAACATCCATGCATCACCCATGGAATGCCTCCTTGACGCAAAGTGTTGCAAACCAGCGCATAGCGCAACTTGAGTACTTGACATTAATTTGGGATATTATTCAATGCAAATCAGGATTTGAATTAGATTGTAAACCCTACCCTAACACTTTGCGCCAGGTTTGCATCACAAAAGTGATACAAATTGGGTGAAGAGCGTGGTAAGTCTGGGCACAAATGAGAAGCCCACAGAGCAGTGAAGGGAGCGGAGAGAGGTGTGCTGTTCACAGTTGAAATGATAGATAATGTGTGAGTTTCTTTGCTCTTCTATGAAGTGGTGCACTCCCGTTTTTAGTGCTTTGGTTTATTAAAAATGCAGAAAGCACTGAATTGGATGTAGGCTGGCCTAGGGAGTCAATGCATTTATTTTAATGTGATCTCCTTGAGTAACTATCGTTTCTTGATCAGGAATGCCATGACAGCCAGCTTTCACCGGGGCTAGTGTGGTGTGTATGAGGCCTGTTGGCAGGGTATTGCCAGGGACTATGAGAGACAGCAGTTCCATGAACACCAATTTCACCAAAATCCCAGGGGTAGCAGAAGTGACATCACACTCTTTGATGTAGAATTGACCACTTTTGTCTCCATTGCCTCTCAATAGCCTCCTAGCGCTTAACAGCTATGTGAAGGGTCTGTAATCAACAGTAAATAAACTAAATGGGTTCTACAGACCCCTTTGTTTTCGGTCTTTTTCGCTGCCTTCATGACACCTGAAGCCAGGAGTTGCAAAGTCAATATCAGGGTATCAAAGAGCATGCCAGGGTTGGCAGCTGCTACCACTTGCTACCTCTTATTGACATCCATGGATAAGCAGCAGTGTGGATGGTGGAACAGAGGTGGTTTAGAAATGAGGGTTTGATTATCTAAAAGAGGCTCAGTTGGACTAGAGATCTCTGTAGTTCTTTCTTTATGTGTTCTTTGAAAGACAGGACAGGTCTAACATGGAAGCCAAGGGGCTGAAGAGAGAGGTCGGAAGAGAGAGATGGAAAGTACTAGTTATATTGGAAAATGAATAGCAGGTGAGAGGAGAGAGTGGTAGGCGAAAGAGAGTAAGAAAGCACTAGACGAAAAGTCAGATAGATGTATGTACTGACAGCTGGCCCGGTTCTAGCACGTGAGTCGGGTGGGCCTGGCCACCCAAACATGATCCTGTCCCAGCCAAACATGAGCCTTGGCCCTCAAAGTGAAAGCTTGAAGGGCAAAAGAAAATGATCACTTTAACTTTAAACGTTTCTCCGAACATTGTTTTTCTTCCTGTTGGGAGTTGCGTGATTGGGTCTGGGCTCTGCCTCACAGGCACCCCCAATCCCATATCTCCTTTTAGAAAGGCGGGCTGTGTTTCCGCCCACTTGTGCAGGTACAGTGGGGCATGGCAAAATGGACAAATTCTTTCTTTAGCACTGGCTGCATGGATATTTATTTTCCAAATAGTGCTGGAGAAAAGAGATTTGTTTATCCTGATTCAACTTTCCTGTCTCCTGCAGCTGCTTCTCAGATTGGGCTGTGAGTTCTATGAACCAAGTAGGAAAGAAAATGTGCGACTATTCTTATTTAAAAAAAATTGCAAAGGCCCAGCAATGCACATACTTTGTGTATGCTTCATTGAAATCATTTTTATAACTATCATGCCGTAGATGCAAGACACCAATAAAAATATCCAGATAACTGGTGATTAATGATCCGGCAGGAGAGCAATTGTTTGTGGGTTGGTAGGTATGAAATGCAGATAAACTGTATTTTATGAGGTTAGCTCAGTGGGTTACTGTATTTGTCACAGAGATCCTTGTGTTATTTGCAGTTCAGAAGTTACAATCCTAACATAGGACAGTGACCTATGAACTGTCATCAAAGAGCTGCATACAAACCTGAATGGTATAGTTAGAACCTCACATTTATTTTGGGTTGCGCTGTAGTTAGAACTTCCCCAGTCTTTCATTATTCTAACGTTGCTAAAAAGGGTTAGTTTGGACAGATATACCTTTTTATTAGTAAAGCCAACCCCCAACCACTGGGGTATGCTTTAAATTCTGAGTTTGTGCTTTTCCAGACCAAACCCTCTTAGAATATACTGCCAACCAGTATGGATGACATGTGGGCATCCTCATTTGCGTATGTGTCATTCCTTATAGGCTGATTTACATACTTATATGATTCATTGTCTCTGTATAATGTGTGCCTGATGTGAAGTACTGTGACACCCTACACTGATATGAGTAGCGCTACAGAACAAATGAAATGCAAATGAGAGAGGGACTATGGAGAGATAAAGAGCACTCTTGGCGGGTAGCAGTAATGGTATCTGCGGAGAAAGAGGTCTTTGGTGGGGCGCCCAAAAAGACTTTTGCACCAGCGCTAAAGCCAGCCCTGTCATGGCCTTTCTGTTTTTGCATATTTAATTAGCAGTCAGGTCATTAGGGCAACTGCGGAACATATTTTAAAGTGTGTACTAATTATATTGTATTCAATGTTTTAAGTTTGAAGGTGATTTTACTAATGTTTTTTACCGGGAATAATGAAATTGGAGCTGGATGGTGGCTGATGTGGGGCTGGGGCCCAAGGTCAGCTGTGAGATAAGGTGCACAGGAGGGGGATGGTAGAAAATTGGATAATCTGGCCTGGAAGTACTTGTGTTGGAATTTGAGGGTTTGCACTTAGATCCAGACATTGCTCTTACTTTCAAATAACTCTCCACATGCTCTGCATACACAAAGAATCGATCCGTTGTATCATGGTGACTGTTTGCAAGTAGATATGATGTAATCTATGGCTTGTAGGCTACCTCCAGAAGTGACAAATTGGGCCAATAGTGGCCCACCCTGATACACCCTTGGCCCACTCAAATTAAAATAGCTGGAGCCGGGCCTGATTGACAGAGAGGGGGTGAAAGAGACAGCTAGGGGAATAGAGAGTCACAAGAACAGACAGACAGCGTGAGGGAGAAAATGCATTAGCAACTTATAAAGAGAGAGGAATGGATAGAATAAGGCAAAGTGATGTCAACGGAAACAAAAAGTTCCAGGGAAGAGACAATGAAAAAGCGAGACGCAACGGGAGGACCAAGTGTTATTGGAAGAGATGGTAAGATACGGACGAAGAGGCTGGAAAAGGATAGAAATAGAGGGGGACTAGAGCGGCACGGAGCCAGAATTGCTGTTATGGCACAGTGTGAAGTTGGTCTTGCTTTTAAGAAAAAAATATCCGCTCTAGTTTCCTGGGGATTTGTTCCGCTCCTCTTTTTCGGATTTTAAATTAAGAAATAGAAAATAAGAAGACTTCTTTGGAACACACTGGTGGCATCCTGTCGAGATCGAGTCTTATTTCCCTGTTGCTTTGCATTTCTTGGAGATGGCCGAAAACATTACTCCAGTGTGCAGGGGATAAGCGTTTCTCTATTTAATGCTTGTCTTTGTCTGTTAATTGCCTTTTTATCATTCCTTTCAACTAAAGTGCAGAGAATCGGATGCAGATTTTCTTCCCAAAGCCCCTAAAAGTGCACATTATTATACTTAACGCTCTGCCACAATATCGAGATTTTAAAGCGTTGGAACAGAGAACTCTCGCGGCTGGGCGGTCGCCCACACACTTCAATGTACGTGGGGAAGACATTACGCTGCCGCAAAAAGCAGGGCATCGTACGTACCTCGACAGGAGGGCAGCGGGAAGTCCCACGAGGCGCTCTTCTCGGAGCTGGACACGCAGGTCAGCAGCGCGTGGCCCTCCAGGAAGTAGCCCACGTTACAGCTGTATCTGACCTTGTCCCCGATGCTGAAGGTCGTTCCTTGCTGGACCCCGTTCTGAAGCCGCCCCGGGTTTCCACAGGTGTGACTCGGTAACACTGCAAGGGAGAGAAAGACAGGCGTGCATGGTGAACCAATGGGAGCTTTTTTGTATCTACAGACCAACAGAGTATAATACATTGGTAGTTTGTCAATATTTCTCACAAAATATTAGAGCTGGTTCATCTTCATGAACACCCTCAAAAGCACGGTGGCCTTGTTGCTAGAGCTTCCAAAATATACTTCAACACAAATCACTTGTATGATGTACCGCAGGTGCCCCGAAATATTGTATTCAAACCTTTATATTCTGCTGCCTCGAGCACTACTTCACCTTGTTTGGCATGATTCACAATGGCGCAATATGTTTACTTTTTATTCCATTCAGAAATAATTTGTCGTCTTGTGATTAATCATCCTTTTGAACTCAAACATCACTTCAGTCACAATCCCTCACAGGGTAATTGCATTTTTTTAATTTGAAACTGGATTTTAATGCGATGTCTTTACATCGATGCATGCTTTGCCTCACTCTTGCATCTGTTACCCTACCATTTTACACTCACCTCTGGTTCTCTACTTCCATTTTATGCTGGCTCCCTCTACTCTGGCTGCTTCACTCTTCTCCACCTACTCCCTTAATATCCACAGATTCTTAAACCCTATTTCTAGCTGACACAGATACTGCACCAACGCTCCAAATCTTCAAAACCCTTTCTAGCAAATTTTGAACCCTTCCCACTTCCAGCAAGGCCATCCTTTCTATTCATACTCCTTCGTCATTTCAAACGACTGCACCTTTAAATGTTCTAAAGCGTACACTTGGGGAGAATGCTATCTCAGACCAATGACAGTAAATAAAAGCAACAATCCATTCATTCAATAGTTTATGAATTCAGTCGCTAGCGCACGTCTGTTTCATACATGGATTTTTAGGCGCACTGCCTTACAGGGTTTTTGAGGTTATCCATAAAGATCCTGCTGGAAGGGGTGAATAGCATCTGTCAAGTAAAGTTTGACGTCCTCCATATTCCCACATCAAGGCGATAACTCAGGGTCTGCGCCAGACAACTCCTGAGGCTGAAGGACCGGCTGCTCCAGACTCTGTGCTAGCCGGGCCTGGACAGTCGATGACATTCCGCCTGACTGTCAGATTCAACAAACAGAGGTGAAAGATGAGGCTTGGTGTATGTGCAGCAAATTCTACTTTTTGTGATATGCAACACCACACTGTGTTGTTGCAATTTTGATATCAAGTGTAAAAGTGGCAGGATCGGAATCTGAACACAAGGAGTAAATTGTTGATTTTCCACTGAATGGGAAAGAGGTTGCCTGAGGTATATATATATTAGCAGGGGCTGAAGCGGAGTTTGTGCAGGGCTCCACGTATTCGTAGTGCTCTGATGTGCACCCATTTTATCCACCCTCCGTTGGCTTCCCATAGAGGCAAGATCTATCTACAAGACTGCCTGTATCACCCACAAAGCCTTGCACTCCTCCTCCCCTCGCTACCTGGCAAATAAACTGAAACTCTCCGGAGGCTCAAGACCTTCACGTAATGCAGAAAATGTATTGCTTGAACCTCCCACTTTCAAGAAGGAAAGATCGATGGCCCAATCCTTTTCAGGCAATGCGGTGAGAATCTGGAACTCACTTCCGCCTCATCTCCGGACCACCACCTCTTCTCAGGCCTTCAAATCTGACCTCAAAGCTCTCCTCCTTCAAAGACACTTCCAAATTTAATTTACGCCCTCTATTTTCTGAAGGAAGTCCTGCCGTTATAGGAAATTCTGTTCTCCATGCCTATAGAAGTGCCTTCCCAGTGTGTTTTTGTGTGTTGAGTGTCTGCCATTTAGTGCAGTAGTATACCTCTACTTGTACTTTGTACTCTTGTATAACATGCAGACGTCTCCTTTCCTTTGTAACGTATCGTTTGCTACCTCTTGTATTTTGTTTGCTTTTGATACTTGCACGACGGCCACCACTGCCTCATGTAACGTAACTTTTATTTTAGTGTTTTGAGTGTCTGCCATTTATTGACCTCTGTGTACTTTGTATGCTCTTGTAACCTGCATACGTCATTTTTTTCCTTTTGTAACGTATCGTTTGCTCCCTCTTGTATTTTATTTGCTCCTGATACTTGCACAAATGCCACTATTGCCTCATGGAACGTAACGTTTGATTTTGTAACATGCTCACTTGTAATTTTTCTCCTTATGTATCATTACTGCTCCTATTGTGAAGCGCTCTGACACCTTCGGGTAAAGTCCGCGCTATATAAAAACGCATTAAATAAATAAATAAATAAATATTTATTTTCAGTTACAATGGCATACAAATAAGTGAAAACTGCATCTCACTCCAATCTGTGCCTTATAAACAGAGGCTAATTTAAGCCGGTGGATTCTGGTGCTCAGCACCGGCACTCAATCATCAACACTGGCACTTCCAGGAGCACTAGTTAAGGACACATTCATATACAGGGGGAGATTGAGTGATTTGCCCAGAATCACAGGATGTTGAGCCGCAGCCGAGACTCGAACCTGGCTCCCGTGCTCCGAAGTTGGCAGCTCTGGCCATTACACCACATCCTTGCCCCACTTTCATGGTTAGTGGATGGTTTTGTTTTAGGCGGCGCTAACAAGAGAAATGGGCTGGTGCAAGCTGCCTCCTGAACAGAGCCCAGGCACTTATTTTTTTTACAAATTCACCACTGCTCCAACCCCAGCTGCATTGCTGGGGATGGAGAGAGCAGGCACAGACTCAGAGTCTGTCTTGGAGCGCTAATGGAGAGTGCTTAGGCCAATCCTGAAGCTGTTCTCATGTGAGAGGAGCTCCAGGCTTGACCTAGGGCATTCTGGGAGCCTGTGCCTGAATCAGAGGAGCGCAACGTGGGACACGGATGGTTGCAGGTACGTTTTTTAACAATTCTTTTTTATTACCCCCTCCCTCTGTGACCCTTATGCCCCCCTCAACTCCCCCAACGCCCTGCCACTCGTCCCAAATACGGGCCACTACTGTTTTGCAGGCCAGAGCCTTACAGTGCTGCCACACATGGTTTCAAGAAGGCAGTGGATTGCAAAAAAGTAGCCTAACATGGTCTTGGTGCAAAGGGAGGAGGAGCAACCAAACTTTAAAATGTCCTTATGTACGGGCCTTTGAAATCCCTTGCATTTGAGCTGACCGAGTCCATGCGGAAGCTCGGAGAGTGATTGAGCTGCGGAGCTCGAGCTTTTTCATGCCACAAGACTTTCAACTGGCCAATGGCAGAAGTCCTCTCAACGTTCTTCCCGCCCCTCCGCTCTTTCTACTGGAGAGGCTGGAGGCTGCCGAGGAAACATGCTCTTCTGTTGTAATCACGAGCAGATGGGGAAGACAGAGAGGGGTGTATTATTTTCCCTGAGAAATGTTTCAGTGCTGACATCTTTACGATTAAAACGTCATTACGAAATTAAGAAAAAACATGTGGCACATTTCCATATTAAATCCTCATTAACGAAACACATGCTGAAGTGCACATCCATGAATACAGGTAAAGGAGGTTGTGAAGACCTCTGCCTACATCACATACACACACACACCAGCGACGGATTGGTAACGCGGGCACTCGGGCAATGCCCGAGGGGCCGGTGTCCGAGCCCCAGCTGTGGGCTGCTTTTCTGAGCATCCTGGGGGGCCGATTGGGTGGTTTCTGCGCTGTTCGATGGCGCCAACGGCCCAGCGGGTGCCCGAGTGGCCTTTCTGGAGGCGTCCATTACCTCCCTTTATATCACCAGACAGAGGTGTCACTTCCCTTTTTCCCGCTGGGCCGACCCATTAATGTATGAATATTGAGTGGGGCAGGGGGCCTGATCAAAAGTGGCCTTCCTTGTTTTCAGGTGTGTTTAACCAGTGTAAACTAATCCGTGCATTTTATTTTAACGCTCCCCACCTTTTTTATAAAGTTTCACCGAAGCAGTGTTTTGCGGAAAGGCCATATGCAAATGTGGGCCACTTTTTTTTAAGCTTGCCCGGGCCAATTTTTAATCCCAATCCAACCCTGACACACACACACACACACGCGCTTTAAGCGGGGTAAAAAAAAGTGGGATGGTCTCTAAAAGGGGCATAGCCTATGTAATTGAAGGCATGGCTTAAACATATAAATCAAAATTCTGTGCTTCCCACAGAGTGCAACTCAACCGATATTTTAGCGCCTTTCTGAGCTTTTTGTTTATGCTTCCAGATATATTACACATCTGACACACAGCCAGGACTATTGGCTTTGGCAAAGGTTGTAAGCTGTTTAAGATAAACGAGTAACAACAATCATTTTGTTGTAAATAATTAATATTAAGGTTTCAATTCTGAAATTATTGAACTGTGATCTAAATATTATTTACGACTGTGGAAGTGGGGTAGTGGTCTTCAGAGTGCCTCAATCACACTCCCTCCCATTCACACAACTCTCCTCTTTAGACTTTGGGCTTATTTTCAAGCCCTTTTCGGCGCGGGTGCGTCACGTTTTCTCATATAATAAGTGACGCACCAGTGGCACAAGAGGCTAGTAAATAAGCCATTTTGTTGGGTATTTTACGACCTTTTTCTCTCCACATCTTTCCAAAATCCTCCATTTCCATATTTTTCACTTCATCTCTTTCCTTTTCAGTGTGCAATTTGCACTCTCTCCTGCATGTACTTCCTTGCATCTCCTTCACTTCACTACCCCAAACACACAACGCACACACTCACCTATCAGCCCTACATTTCTTTTAATTTTCACCTTGTCAATATTTTGACAACTGTGTACATTCTTCACACACATTTGCATAGAATCACAACTCCAACTGGAATCCATGACCATTGGTCTCTGCGTTCTGCAGGAAGGCCAGGGATTGCATGACCAAGTATTCTGAACACCTTTTTGACCCACTGGGAGAAAATTCAGAGCTCTCAATTGTACCCAATTATAAACTATTATAAACACCTAGAGGTGGCTCAATGTATGTACTATACGAGAGTAATATGAGGCCCCCAACAAATACTGTAACAGCATCCTAACAGCATGTACATAGTCGGACACACTTCGACTGACCCATCGCCTGGACCCGGTGTTCACTATCACAGAGAAACAGGTCCCTCTCTCAAAGTCACAACAATAACAAACTTAGTGGCTCCTTGTCAAACTCTTGTCCTTCCAACCAGAGCTATGTCAATGAAATGATGCAAGAGCTCTTATGTCTCAATGGTCAACAGTACAAAACTTGACATGTAACCAGGGCAACAGTGAAGAAGGACACCATCTTTGTAAAGGTCTTATAGAAGTGTGGACCATGTTGAGTTATATTGCATTATTTTAATTTGTATAGGACACATTCGGCCATTAGCATGTCCTCAAGCACTTTGAGAAGTCTGGTGACTTGCAACATGGTTGAGGATCCCAAACCAAGCTAGAGTCTGATAGAACTTGTGAGGGTGCTTTATGTGTTCTGTGATTAGACCTCGTTTCTTGAGCTGCAGATGCGTGCTGTGGTGTCCTGGGGATGAAACAGATACAAAAAAGAACAAGGAGACCCTAGAGGTCAGAGGGGACCAAGGGTTGAATTATGCTACGTAGAACAGTGCTCCCATGCAAGTTTAAGATTTAAAGAAAATATCATAATTTTTGTAATCAAAATTGGATTTACAAATTTATTAATGAAAAAATAAGGTATTTTGATAAACAAGTCAAAAAAAGCGCGAACTTAATATACAAAAAAAGATGAGTGAGCAAACCGTGATTTCCTTACCACAGGCAAGTGACTTAAAAAGGTGACTTTTCAGTATGCGAAAATATAGATAAAAGTCACAATTTGAGATACATCTCATACTCCACAATAAAATGCAAATATTGGTATAGAGTTGAAGATGTGTGTGTCGGGGTTGAAACAGATGCTATACAATAAAATTAATTAAATAAAAATGTATAAAGAATATATAGACTATATGAACATTTGCATGGCGTCACTTAACGCAAGACAGGGTAGTTAGGTAGATGGCAGGACCGCAGGGCGGTGATTATTGCTGGATCTCAACACTAGGAAGGTGAAGCTTAGATTCCTAGTCACGGATTTGGAGGGCATCCCTACTGGCGCCATCATAGTTACAGCAGACATCCTGGGCTGTCATCCAAAGACAAAGCCGGCAGAAATAAGACAAGACAACCAAGACAGAGCCTGAAATCCCCTTGACTTTATAATTTCCTCTGCTTGCCCCTTAAGTTTCTGCGCATCTTTCCACTCTTGAAAAGCAGTTGACTAAACTTATGTGGCATAAATCGAACAATCCATCTTTATGGAAGGGACGCCAAACTGATCATGGGATGAGCTCCCTTCCAGTAAGGCGGCCCAGGTATTTGCTATGATTACAGTGTATGTAATATTAGTATCAGCCTCTGGTAAAGCCGATAGGTCAAGCCTTTCCAAGTGTGCAAGACTTTTATTTTTTACTTATTTTTGTAATTCATACAATATACATTAAAAGTGAAAAATTACATAAACTGACATATTAAGGTAATGTGCATAATTGTTAAAAAAGGTAAGTAAAAAAATTATCCATTGCAACAATAAATGGGAAAAAAAGTAACGAAAGCAGAAATTGGCTTACCAGCCCTGGCATTGAACTAAACTTATTTCTTTAGGTGGCAAGAGCAAAATGACATCATTGGTAGGGAAAAGAGTAAATGGCTAACGTATCTGACCCGTTGCATCGTGCTGGAGGCTGTGGAAGACGGAAGAAAATGTAAATGGCACTTGAAAAGAACAATGGATGAGGGGTGCATTTCTTAGTTGTTTTTATTTAACGCAAAGTAAGATCTAATTGCGCCATTTGACGAATCTTCACGAAACCTTCCAAAAATATAACATTCATCCACCTCAGCTCTTTCCTACAAATTTTAGGGGTGATCTGTCAAATGGGTGCCTAGAAAAAAGGGAGTCTTAAAGTGTTGATTTCCCATGTTAATTTCTATAAGAAAGTTGTAAAATAGCTGCAGAAGAAACGGCTGACAAAAATTACACCAAATTTGGTGAAAAGTTAGAACTTTACTGAAAAAGAGTCCCTTTCAATATTTGGTTTTAATTTGTTCAGTGTTAATTTGTTCAGCCGTTTTTGAGAAATTCTCATTCAAAGAGGTGCTTGAGGTGGTCATGAAGAGATAAAAAAGTTAGGTATATCAGAATGGTTGGTTCTGAGTGAGTACGCAGCCTTTTTCCCCCTTGCCCTTTTTGGTACCACGGATTCAACATTAAAGACTATGGAATAGTACCTCAAGGCCATTTGGGGGTGGGGTCCCTGTCATTAAAAAGCTAAAAAGTTACTTAGGGCGGCGGATACTACGCTACTAAATAGCTAGTACTGCAGTACCTGACATTGCCGCTGCAATACCACCGTACCGCAAATACAAAAATATATATATATATATACCCAGGCCCGCAGACTTGTATTACTATTATCACCTACAGACCCTCACCCTAGCAAGCTGTCATTTCATATTTTGCAACATTTCATCATGAACTTAAAAATAGCGTAGGTGTATCCAACACATTCACTTGTGATTTCAAGCATCCTTAATGCACTCATTGGTTCCAAAATGCAATTTAAGTTTGCCTTTGTTGCCTTTGACAGGTGTAAACAGGGCTGTATATTAGCTGAACGCATTTCCTGTGTCTGCACCAAACAACCCCAAGAATACACATTACAAAACACACTTCAAAGGCACAATATGGGGAGAGGATGTGGCGTTACATCCAGAGCTGCCGACTTTGGAGCTGGGGAGCCAGGTTCAAGACTCGGCGTCAGCTCAACATCATGTGATTCTAGGCAAATCCCTTATTCTCCCCATGCCTACCAAGAATGAATGTGTCCTTGTGTAACGTAACTGGTGCTCATGTAAAGCGCTCCAATACCTTTGGGTCGAATCTCGCTACATAAATCTGCTAAAAAAATATATCACCAGGACAGAGGGGGAACTCAGACTCGCGCCCTTGTAGTCCACCTAAAAATAGTGAGCTGGGCTCTTCTGCCAGGGAAGGCCAGTCCTTCATCCGGACTGCACCCTGTGACCAGTTCAACTAAATGAGAGTGACCCCCCTGGTATAGACATGCACCCCACAGAAAAGCATGCGTCAAAAACGTACTATGTGCTCAAAACACATGCTTTTCAATGAATTACGTGCATTGCCCTTGCCCTTGCATTTATTTTTACTTACAATGTGCCTTCAAGTGTAGGTATAGATGCAACATCTGTAAAATGACATTCCTTTTTTGGCTGAAAATAACAAGCTCATTAGAGTGGTTTTCCATTTCATTCGGTACATCCAACAAAGTAATTTATGTTGGAAACCAATTTAGATAACCATATGAGAAGTGCAAAGTACACACATGCACCGACGCACATGGATTGCTTTAGTTATTTTAAGAGCAAAAAAAACAATTAGGGAAAGCAATATGATGAATTTGTTAGAAGAACGCAAATAGAAATCAAGACCGGATTCAGAAACCAAAAGCAACCCTTACAAAAATGCTCGAACCAACCCCGCTCACTTCATCTCCTCAAGCAATTACGTACTTTTCATCCATCCATTCTCTCCCTCCTTCTCTCCTCTCTTCTCCTTCTCTGATCACTTGCTCTCCACCTTCTTCCTCCCCCTTCTCTTTCTCTCTCTCTTGAAGCTGTGCCAGCTGCAATTAACCCCAGGGAGATGGGGAAAGCAACTGAGGCAGAAGGAGCAGCCCTGAGCTTTCAGAACTGACCTCAAAGGGCTCCAGCCCACCGGGGAAATGCCCAGTGAAATAAAAAGCCTGTCTGGCCCTTACTCAAATAATCCATGGCTTTGAATGTTGCCTAAATCCACATTTGTTTATTTGTGCAAAAGGAACAAGAGCTGTAGCGCTTAGACGGGGTAATTTCTGCTGGCAAGTTGGGGTACAACATAAAGTGTTTGTCAAAATATAAGTACAACATCGAGGCTGGGGAAATTCTCACTTTGGAGTGAAAGGAATAGCAGGCCCAGGCCTTAGCTCTTTGTATGAAAGGGTGAGAACAGTGTAACCTTGCATTATAAACACATAGGGGCAGATTTATGAGCCCCTTGTGCCACATTTGCGTCACTTTTAACATGGGAAAAGTGACGCAAAAGTGGCGCAAGGGGCTCATAAATCTGCCCCATAGTGTAACCTTGCATTATAAACACATAGTGTAACCTTGCATTATAAACACATATGCAGAAGCACAGACATACAAGATGTGCCGGTGGATCCACTGACTTTAAAATCTATGTCAGATTAGGCATTTAGCAGGCACATCCCATTAAGGTAAATAATGACCAAACACTCATTTGAATGGTATTGAAGATATATTCAGTTGTAGATCGCTTTAATGTCTACAGAGACATGATGTTTCAAATTCTTAGGCACCTGTATAATAATAGTAACAATATATTGGTGCCTAGGATATTGCTTGTGGTAGTAGTGTCATGCTTGCAGTATTTATACATGCATGCTGATTGAAGTAGTACCATGCCCTTGTTGACAGGACACCCCCTCTCATGATAAACTTAACTACCCTCTACCCCATAGGTGTGTGGCGCAGATTTCTCCTTTATATGTTGGGCAGGGGTCTACTTTGTCTGATTTCTCCCTCTCTAGGTGACTTCCTATACCTGCTTCCCCCACTTAGGGTCTATTTCCTTTGTTTCTCTGGGTCCCTACAGCTTCATCACCAGGTCCAACAGTACCGCTCTTTCCTATGGTTGCTCCGGGTGCTGATGTTCCATACCCAGTCACTCTCTGTGGTGGCGTTCCCCACCCAGGGCGATGTCGCCTTCATTTGATTCATATTTTATTTTCCATCTCTTATGCACTGCTTGCAAGTCAGCCGTAGCACTCTGCTCCTCTGCTCCACTTTTACGGCCAATGCCACAAGAGGTTACTTATGGAACATTTGTCACGGAACACGCTGTGATTGCCAATCATGTTTTCACTGATGACGTGTCAGTTTCTTGCTGACATGCCACAAGGTTTAATAGCCAGTCCCACACACTTGTTCATCCTCGTCTGGGCCCCTCCAGTCCACTTTTCCGAGCAAGTCCAGGAATGCTCACATGCTACACCTTGTTGGCCCACTTACTCCAGTAGCCAACTTTTCTGCATCTGACCACTGCTACCAGTTTTGACCATAGACGCTGACATTTACCACAATACACCAGCAGGACACTGGAACCCTGCCAAAGTTCAATGTATTGTAGGATGCTGAAATTTGATTTGTCAAAATAAATGCATGTATATTATTTTGTAGAGTATGATGGCATTTGATTATACATGTATTTTGACATTTAAGCACTGTGATTTGTTGCTATGATACATGTGCTCAAGGGCAGTAATGGCCGAAATGCGTCATGTTGGGAAGTAAAGCTAGTGCTTCACGTTGATCTCAGTGAACGACTTTCTTTCAAAAATACTGTTTGGACTTATTTTGTTCACTGGGGAATTCATCTGGCTCCGCGATCAACCCCTCACTGATCAGACTTTATTGGGTTGGTTCTCTCTCTCTCTCTCTCTCTCTCTCTCTCTCTCTCTATATATATATATATATATATATATATATATATATATATATATATATATATATATATATTGAAGAAACACCTCCCAAAAGGAAGAAACAGGTCGCACTCCAACAGCTTTTCAGATGCTTTTCTTTATTTCATCATTCAATGGTTAGCAAAACCAGTAGGTTGACCAACGTGTTTCGGTATACTCCGATACCTTGCTCACAGTCGTCATTTTTATATATATATATATATATATATACCTCCACTGGCTCCCCATCGAGAAGAGAGTGACCTTCAGGCTACTCACCCACGTCTAGAAATCCCTCCACAACATCGGACCCAACTACCTCCATGAAAGAGTCTCCTTCCACGCACCCAAAAGGAACCTCCGTTCCGCCGACCTCGCCCTGGCAGAGACCCTAAGCATCTGCAGTCCCAGAGAAGGCGGCAGAGCCTTCTCCTACGTTGCAGCAAAGACCTGGAATGAGCACCCAGTCAACATCAGACGCTCCCCCACTCTGCACTCCTTCAGGAAGAGCCTCAAGACCTTGCTATTGGACTGATCCAGAGACTCACCCCTCCCCCCTAGCGCCTTGAGACCCTCATGGGTGAGTAGCGTGCTTTATATGCCCCTTGATTGATATATATGTATGAAAACGGAACATGTCAAGAAACTCAGGGATGACATGAATGCTCGTCTGTGCAAGGATGAAGACATTATTAAGAGACGGAAGGCCTTTAAATTTGAGAGGGATAAGGCGGATTACCAAAATGGGCAGGTTTTCACGTTCGCCCGAAGGTATGATGCAGTTAAGGCAAGAGGCAACCGACCCTTTCAAAGGAAAACAAGTGAGGCAACTGCAGCGTCTACCTCGGTCTCAGATTTGAGTTCAGCTGCTGAAAGCGAACCAGAAGGTGAAATAACAAGGGCACATGGATTGGGGTTTACCAAACTGTCCCTGGCACAGGAAGTAGACTGCCTGTGTCAAGACCGAAGGGACACACTGAGACCCCGGGGACCGCCTGGCAGCAAAACCAAAGATACAACTTCAAACGCAGCCAAAGCAGAAAATGCCACAAAGGAAGGCAAATCAGGTGGCAAAAAATCCATGAGGGGCAGATGGAATCGATTCCAGAATCGGAATCAAGTACAAGCACAAGCATCGACGCAGTAGTGAATTTGACCAATCTGCAATTGACATCGGCAGAAAAACGGATTCTGGGGTTAGGACTATCCTATAGTTCACCATGTAACTTCAACTATGTGGATGTGCGTATAGATGGACACATTTAGGTTTGTGAGGAAATTGAAACTTAACAAATTTCACATGTTGCAACCTAAAAGGAAGAAAATATCCAGCACTGTTGAAACCAATACTAGCCCCTCCTTGTTGATGGATGGAGACGGCGGTCGGTAGTAGGAGTAACTGCAGGGCGGTGACGTGGGGAGGGGGAGGGGCAGGGTGGGGGGTAGTAAACTATGGATTACGGAGGTTTAAAGGTAAATTAACATATAAATTAATAAAACAAATTTAGTTGCGTGCACTGCATCACATTTGGGGATGCAGTGCACGCAACGAAATTCGTTTAATTAATTTATATGTTAACTTACCTGTAAACCTCCGTAATCCATAGTTTACTACCCCCCACCCTGCCCCTCCCCACGTCACCGCCCTGCAGTTACTCCTACTACCAACCGCGGCTGGTTTGTTCCAAGATGCTTGGGCTCTACAGAATGAACACCAGAGCGGTATGCCTGTCATGGATCAAGAACCTTTGGAAAACAGAGGGACAAGTTTAACGCCTTTTAAACCCAAATCTGTGTTCCAGCCAATCATGCTGCACGACAACCTAGATGTATATCATGATCTAGTTACCGGGGATTTGAAAAAACTGTATACAGTAACCAACAAAGTCCGCCATGGGATTGACAAACAAAACCTGTGTTATAAATAGTTAATGAAAAAACTACAGTCTGATAACAACATCATCGTAAGACAAGCGGACAAGGGTGGCAATGTTGTCCTATGGCTGCGCCAACTCTACATGGAGGAAGCTGGACAACAATTGGCTGACCCTGCATGTTACAGAAAGAGCAATATCCACGTAGTGAAAGCAGCATGGAATGATCACTACCACAAATTACTGGCCTGGAAGAGTGGGGGGCTGATAACGGATTATGAATATCGATTCTTAAAAAAGGAACATCCGGTCATCCCCACCCTATACCTCATCTCTAAGATTCACAAATGTCCCAGTAAACCACCTGGAAGACCAATAATTTCTGCCATTGACAGTATAATGGAGAACACCTCTAAATACGTGGATTATTTTTTGCAGGATTGGGTCAAGGGGCTGGCATCCTATGTGCAGGACACATCAGACGTTTTGCGCAAAATTGAACATGTGGTGTGGAGTTCGGACATGTTTTTAATAACTCTTGATGTAACATCACTCTACACCTCTATTCGGCACTGTGATGGTCTAAAAGCTGTAGAACATTATCTGAATCTGCATCCAATGAATCTCTCCATGCACAACCAAATGTGAATCTCAATGATATTAGTATGTTTGGGACAAAACTTTTTTTTATTCAACAACCAGATCTACCAGCAGATCAGGGGAGTCGCGATGGGGCCTGCTTCTCCCCCAGCTATGCGTGTTTGCATATGGGGTTGTGGGAGGAGCAGGTCCTGATGGGACAACACAAAGTGACTATGGAACAACATGCAATCTTATACCTTCGATACATTGATGATTTGTTTTTAATTTGATGGGGTACTGAGTTGAGTGCTAATGAATTTGTGGACACACTTAATAACAATTGTCTTAACCTCCAATTCACATCGACCATAAGTGCCATATCTGTTTGTTTTTCAGATGTAGAGGTCTATGTGGACAAGGATCTCTTAGCTACCAAATTGTTTAGAAAGCCTACTGCAGGCAACACGGTCCTGCATGCGACGAGCCATCATCCGCCTCACCTGATACGCAGCATCCCATATGGTGAGATGCTGCGTATCAGGCGGATCTGCAGTACGGATCTTGAATGTGAGGCTGCACAGGAGGATAGCAAGTTAAGATTTTTGGCTAGAGGTTATGCTCCTAGTGTCATAGACAGGGCTATCAGAAAAACCAGGAGCCTGTCTAGAAGGGAGGCACTCACACCCAGACTGAAGCAGACAGCAGAGAGCATGATTACCGTAGGAATTCAACCTAGGGTTATATTAACGTTTAACAGTCAACATCAGGAACTTAGAAAAATCTTTTACCGTAATTGGAATCTGATACAAGGAGATCCGGTTATTGGTATGTTTTTTCCAGCTAAACCATCACTGACGTTTAGAAAATCGACGTCAAGGAGTAATGCCCTAGTGAGCAGTAGCCCGGAAGTGCTTGCTCCAACTACTTAGATGGCACTATGCAAGGGGTTCAGAAAGTGTCCAAGCTGCAAGGCTTGCAAACTTGTATGCAATAAAATACATTATAGTACCCCCTTCAAATCAGATCCAGTCATGATCAACAAGAAATTGACCTGTAAAACTGAGTTTGCAGTATATGTGCTGGAGTGTCCTTGGGGGTTGAGGTACATTGGCAGTACCAAACTGCCAGCCCATAAACGGATACTCCAGCACATAAGGGCAATCAGTGGCAAGGATCAAGCTTATCCAGTCGCGAGGCATTTTGAAGAAAAGCATGCAAGTAACACTATATATCTCCAATATTTTGTAATTGACACGGATCTACCGCTTAAACGAGGTGGAAATCGGGAGGCAAAGTTGCACCTCCTAGAAACTCGTTATATATTGGAGCTCGACACGAAGTTTCCATCACGGTTAAACGCCAGCGAGGATTTTTACACTTGTCTTTGAGTATTACAAATCTCTGATTGAAATATAAAAAGTGGGACTTGCTTAGTCTTGTCTCGGAGAATCAGCTGTTATGTATTTATTTTAGATATCAAATAAAATGAATTATATAGCCGTATCTTTTAAAAAATATATGAAATTCAGATAATGAATTGTTTATACAATCCTTTTTTTAAGTCTTCACCTTTTTTATAATATTTTTCTATTTTGCACTAATTAGCACAAATTTAAAATCGACTAGGTGACTATAAGGCAGGGCATTTAAATGACTGATGGCCCACTTGGGCTTTACTGCATATTACATCTAGCGGCATAAGAAGTTGTGCACTCTGCAGCATATCATAGCATTGTATAAAATGGAACATACATTGCAGTGGCACACATACAGTATGTGAGTAGGCACTTTTAGCTACATATAGTTCTATTGGATCATGGTGTAAGATTTTAAATGCCGTGTGTCATTCCGGGTTTTAATATTGCTTTTTCTGTGTTTAAATTGTAGCATTTGTGAGCATATTTATATATTTATTGGCTTATTTTAAATGCGTACAAATTTGCACTGAAATCGAATAATTTATGCTGCTATTAGGAACTTTTCAGTGACTATGCATTTGCACTTTAAATATGTACAAGTTTGCACTGAAATTGATTAATCTATGCTGCTATCAGTAACTTTTTAGTTACTATACATTTGCACTTTGACTCCATGATGTCATTTCCTGCTCTAATCACTTTAAATGTCGGTTTTCTGTTATGCAATGCGTCATGTGATCAAGACCCGAGGGGGGGTCGAAACGCGTAATGGCGGACTTGTTGGGCACAAAATAAACATCACTTGATTGGCACCAAGAACCTGGGGTCCGCTCTTCGTCCTTTTGTCCGTGAGTGGCTACTGTTGGTGGCGAACTTTACATATATATATACATATATTCACTTAAAATACCATAGGTTTCACACATGTTATAGTTAGGTGGATATTTCACTCGTAAAAAACCAATGAAATTCCCCCGTTATAGTTAGTTCAGATAACTATAACTCGCGCGCCCGCAATCCACTGCTGATGACGTCACATATTACATCACTCATGACATGGTCAGTGGCATCACTCATGACATCACTGATGACATCATCCTTGTGATAGAGTGGCGGTCGCGCGAGTTATAGTTATCTGAACTAACTATAACGGGGGAATTTCATTGGTTTTTTACGAGTGAAATATCCACCTAACTATAACATGTGTGAAACCTATGGTTTTTTCAGTGATTTGCAAGGTTTTTTAAATGCTAATTCCTAACTATAACGTGTGTGAAACCTATGGTTTTTTCAGTGAATTTGCAAGGTTTTTTAAATGCTAATTTATTTATGTATTTATTTTTTTATATATATTTATTTTACAATAAACTACGTGTTAAAAATAATTTTTTATTTTTTTTGGTTTTCGCCATGCACGCCCGGTGCGCGCACACCGCGATTTTTTAAAATTTTTTTTTTTTTGGGGGGGTTTTCAGGGTGCGCACACGGTGCGCACACCACCGCGATTTAAAAAAAAAATTTTTTTTTTTGCCTTCGGGGTCCTTCAGTAGATAGTTATAGTTAGGACTGAGTTTCCATAGGAAATCTGAAAATTCTATTTTGAATGAATAACTTTGGCGCCGGTTGACGAATCCTCGCGAAATTTTCAAAACTAATGGGGCGCTCCGCTCAGCTCCTACCCTGAAAGTCTCGGGGTGATTCGTCAAGCGGGGGCTGAGAAAAAAGGGGGGTCCCAAAACGCGTTTTCCCCATGCATTTTCCCATAGGACCTTTAGTCGAAGGTACAACCCGAACGGCTGAACAGAATTACGTGAAATTTGGCAAAGAGGTAGTCCTCAGGTCAGGGATGTGCCTTTTGCATATATGTAGTCAATCTGTTCAGTAGTTCCTGAGAAAATTTCAGTTAAAAGTACATAAATATCTATAGGCGCGCACGGTGCGCGCACGGTGCGCGCACCTTAACGTGCGCGAGCGTAATTCTGATTGGTGGTTACATGTCAGTCAACGTTCGAATCGGTCGAAATCAGGAAGTGTCGGCCGCCATTTTGTGTGTTTTGTGTGTGACAGTGAAAAAGAAAGGTGGAGAACGTGAAAAGGGGGCAGGGTAGAGAGTTCCTGACCCCCTAGTCTTTGTCAGGGGGTCCCTGAAGGACCCCGAAGGGTGAAAAAAACATTTTATTTTTTTTTCAAAAAATCGCGGGGTGCGCGCACGGTGCGCGCACGGTGAAAAGCCTTAAACAAAAAAAATATATAAAAAATATAATAAAACATACATAACTTAGCATTTAAAAAACCTTACAAATTCACTTAAAAAACCATAGGTTTCACACACGTTATAGTTAGGAATTAGCATTTAAAAAACCTTGCAAATCACTTAAAAAACTGTAGGGTTCACACATGTTATAGTTAGCTGGACATTTCACTCGTAAAAAACCATTGAAATTCCCCCGTTATAGTTAGTTCAGATAACTATAACTCGCGCGACCGCCACTCTATTACAAGGATGATGTCATCAGTGATGTCATGAGTGATGCCACTGACCATGTCATGAGTGATGTAATATGTGACGTCATAAGCAGTGGATTGCGGGCGCGCAAGTTATAGTTATCTGAACTAACTATAACGGGGGAATTTCAATGGTTTTTACGAGTGAAATGTCCAGCTAACTATAACATGTGTGAAACCTATGGTTTTTTTAAGTGAATTATATATATAGATAGATAGATATAGATATATATATATATATATAGTTTATCAACTGGCGGTCACCAGAAGGTGCTACAGTTAGGACCTAGTTTCTATAGGAAAAGCATTTTGTGACATGACTATACCTTGGGCGTTGTGTAAGCCGAAAATTATAATTAAGAAGAAAAAAACACTACCTGTCTACTGTCTGCTTCAGCTGTCGCCTCCTCCTCTCCCTCTTTGCCTGCTTCCAGGGCACGAAGTAGGAAGCACCTGGTTCCCAGCTTCCCAATAGCCAATCACAATCCAGCATTGTGATTGGTCTGAGCACCATGGATCGGCGCTCAGCCAGTGAATGGAAGGCTGGGCATGTTCTCCATGCAGGCTGTAATGCAGATTGCATGGAGAACATGCAAAGTGCGCATGACAGTTTAACCGGCCCGAGACGGCCGGTCAAAGCGTCCTGTGCACTTGGAGTGGGCAAACCGCTCCTTTCCTGCCCTGCTCAGTGAGCAGAGCATCCCCTTCCCTACCCAGCTGAGTTATTATCATTTTATTTTTTTCTCTTTGACCTGCTCAGTTGGGCGACACTCCTCCACCTTAGCAGAGGAGCCGCCACCGACCACTTTGCTGCATCATGCAGTTGCGAATGCAATTGAGCTGGCCTGTGCTCCATACCTGTGCTGCCTTTCTCACCAGTGTAACTGATGGCCCAGTGCCAATTTGGTATTAAAGTGCCAATAGAAGAAGGGATTACACCAACCATCAAACTTTGGACCAGCTTTTTTAGACCAAATCTGGCAAATGTGTGTGGAGCACTAAAAAGGAAGGACGAGAGGGTGGGCAAATTGAAGGATGGAATGAAGGAAATAATAAAACGTGTACTTAGGAAGAACAGGAAAGAAGGGAGAAATGGAAAAATGAAAAATAGAGGGTTAAGGTAGGACAAATGACTGGAGAAAAAGAGGGAAGTATAGATGATGGGATGAAAGCAAAGAGGGAGAAAGGTGGGGGCACAGTGTAAGCACAGGAGGAAAATTAAGTAAGGAGCAAAGGAAGAATGGAAGAAAAGACAGAACTTACAAAGAGAGTAAAAGTAGGGAATAAAGAGAGGGAACTATGGTATGAAGATATTTAAGTGAAAAATAAATAAATTTGTGAAACAAATAAGAATAAATAAGGTAGGAATAAAAATAAAGGAAAAGTAATTGAAAGTTAAACAACGATGAAGAAAACGTCAAGGAGAAGGAAGAAAAACAAAATTAAGTAAGCAGACAATAATTACTGGCCTTTTAAAAAAGAAGCGAAGGCCAGAACCCAAACATGGAAGGCTGCTCTCCTTCTCACTCTTATCTTAATGCCCTTCCATTTTTTGCACAATGTCACTGACCTTTTCCAAACCTTGTCTTAAGGTCTTTCTGAGCTATTTTTAGAGAAGAAATGGCATTTTTGAAGTGATCCATGTGTGAAATGTCACTGTATTCTTAACATTTAGGCAAAGCGCATCTTCTGCTGAAGCATGTCATATATCACAGGACCAAAGCACATTTGATTTTGAGACATAATCTCTTTCACAGCAGCACTCCGAGCATCATGATCCTATGTCACAGACGCACACAGTGCTTCTCACAATAGAGCTTATTCTGTATCACAGGACTGCCAGGCATCTCGGAGTGGGCCATGATACTGTGTCAAAGGGGCACATGCTGCTTCTTAATGTAAGGGGCCGCAGACAGGGTAAACCGGTGGGGCAGTGGGGGAGTGTGGGGTATGGGGTGGAATAAAAAACAAACAAAACTTACTTGCAGCCTGACGTCCGCCGCCCCAATGCCTCTTCAGCTCTGATGCTCACTCTGGCTCCCAGACTCCCCTGCACCAATCCAGATGCTACTCTCATGCTGGTATTAACCAGCATGAGAGAAGTGTAGGGATTGGGCGGAGTGGGTTGGTTCCAAGCTCCAGCAGGGACTGGGAGCCTGTGCAATAGCCTGGAGATATCTGAGTGCGCATGTCAATTTGGCCGGCCATGGACGACCGGCCTAACCGACAGGGAACTGGCAGTGTACCCTGAGCCCACCACTCCTCCTGCTCCTGATGGCCCACGCTCAAGACTCGGCTGCGGGAGTTAAATGAAACGATAATAAAGCAGTTATATACGACATCTGATGGGATAACTAAAATTAAATATGAAGAAGAATAAACCCACTTAGCTTGCTATCGCTACAGTGCCGACTCGGTGATGCAGCAAACAGAAGGTGTTTATTTTTTTAAATATAATTTTAGGTATCCAGTCGCATGTCGACTTACCCGGCCCCCACCCCACCCTACCGCCCACCATTGTTACCTGTGCCGGCTGCCACTGATATTTGCAGAAGCCCATTCTGTGTCAGAGGAGAAGATGGCTTCTGTTTACAGAAGTACATCCTGTGTCAGAGGAGATGACGCCTGTTTGCAGAAGCACATCCTGTGTCAGTGGAGTGCATGTCTCTATCGCCTGAAGCACATCCTGTGTCAGAGAAGTGCACACCTCTATCTACAGAAGGGAATCCTCTGTCACGGAACTCTACTCCTGTTTACTGGTACACATCGTGTGTCAGAGAAGAGCAGCTCTCTTTCTACTACAGCACCTCCTGTGTAAGAGGAGAACATGTCGCTTTCCCCTGGTACATTTGTCTCAGTGTAATCCCTGTAAGGTTATATATACATGACTCTGCCATATTTTCACATGCTGTACATAACCTGCCCCTATTGGCTGGGTGGGAAACCTCCCCCCCTCTCAAAGGCCTCTACCGTAGGCATTGACCAATATATCTCATACAGAGACTCTGCACTCAGCATTGAGGGGGGCTCCATAATGGCCCCATGGACTATATGGTTTTCAACAGAAACATTTTCTGTCACTGACGCGCATGACTCCTGCCGCTGAAGCACATTCTGTGTCCCTCAGGCAGCCTTTGCTCACTTACTGAAACACTTATCCTGTCACTAGAGCTAAGGATTACTCCTACTGAATCAGACTCTTTTCACTAAACCATGCGGCTCATCCTCCAAAACTCTATCTGTATCACTTTCTCTATCACTGGAGCACAGTACTTCTCTACTAAAGCTAATCCTGCTTCACAAAACACAAGGTTTCTCGATCAAAGCACATCTTGCTTCCCTAGAAAACACAATTCCCTCTAATGAAACACTTCCCTAGTCACTATAGCACGTGGCCTCCACAGAAGAACTATCGCTTCTGTCAATAGAGTACATGCCTTCCGCTATGGAAGCCCTTTCTGTCACTATAGAACACAGTCTCCTCAACTGAAGCACTTCTCTTTTGTCAAAAGAGCACATTGTCTCCTCTTCAGAAGCCCTTCCGGTGTCACTAGAGCACATTGCCTCCTCTTCAGAACCCATTCCTGTGTCACTAGAGCGCATGGCCTCATCTTCAGAAGCACTTACTGTGCCACTAGAGCACATTGCCTCTTCTTCGGAAGCACTTCCTGTGTTACTAGAGCACATTGCCTCTTCTTCAGAAGCACTTCCCGTGACACTGGAGACATTGCCTCTTCTTCAGAAGCACTTCCTGTGTCACTAGAGCACATTGCCTCCTCGTCAGAAGCACTTACCGTGTCACTAGAGTACATTGCCTCTTCTTCAGAAGCCCTTACCGTGTCACTAGAGCACATGGCCTTCTCTACAGAACACTTTGTTTATCACTACAACACATGATCCCCTCTATGGAAGCACTTCCTGTCACTATAGCACACAGTCTCCTCAAAGAAAGCCCTTCCCGTGTCACTGGAGCACATTGCCTTTACCGTGTCACTAGAGCACATTGCCTCCTCATCAGATGCCCTTCCCGTGTCACTAGAGCACATTGCCTCCTCTTCAGAAGCACTTACCCTGTCACTACAGCACATTGCCTCTTCAGAAACACTTGCCGTGTCACTAGAGCATATTGCCTCTTCTTCAGAAACACTTCCCATGTCACTAGAGCACATTGCCTCTTCAGAAGCACTTCCCGTGTCACTAGAGCACATTGCCTCTTCTTCGGAAGCACTTACCGTGTCACTAGAGCACATTGTCTCTTCTTCGGAAGCACTTCCCGTGTCACTAGAGCACATGGCCTTCCCTACAGAACACTTTCTTTATCACTACAGCACATTGCCTCTTCAGAAACACTTGCCGTGTCACTAGAGCATATTGCCTCTTCTTCAGAAGCACTTCCCGTGTCACTAGAGCACATTGCCTCTTCAGAAGCACTTCCCGTGTCACTAGAGCACATTGTCTCTTCAGAAGCACTTACCGTGTCACTAGATCACATTGCCTCTTCTTCGGAAGCACTTCCCGTGTCACTAGAGCACATGGCCTTCCCTACAGAACACTTTCTTTATCACTACAACACATGATCTCCTCTACGGAAGCACTTCCTGTGTCACTATAGCACACGGTCCCCTCAATTGAAGGACTTCTCCCTTCTGTCAAAAGAGCACATTGCCTCCTCTTCAAAAGCCCTTCCCATGCCACTAGAGAACATTGCCTCCTCGTCAGAAACACTGAGAAAAAAGGACAAAGGAAAAAATATAGAAATCCAAGAAATTAAATTAGCCCTCAAAGAAGAACGGTGGGTGCAATGTTTTGATTAGCTCCTATGATTGTTCTGTTACGTTAGCTCTGTTGGTTGTTCGGGGGTGCCTTCACACATGATAGCAGTTAATACGGTTGTGCAGGACACCTTCTACCGACAGTCATCCCATTCCTTTGAAGCAAGGAAAGAGTGACATTTCAATGATACTCTGAATTCACCTGCTGCCGAACATAACACGCTGACATACATAACTGTTAGTGTTATTAGCAAACACATTTACAGCTTTCTGAGATCAAAGTAAACAAGGAAGTCTGGAAAAGTGTTAAATATATTAATTAACTATTTTTGTATTTAAATCAAGCGTACAGGCCGCCAAAGTGGCAACCAAATATAATACATTAAAGCCAAGGGGACATGATAATTGTGAACGCTTGCGTAAAAGTGCTTTCAGGGGGGAGAACTTTGGGGGGGGGGGGGGGCTTTACCTAACAAAAAGAGTGCCTACTGTCTGGTGTGAAATTGTCACATACTTTACCTAGCCTTTGCTGTTTTTGCGTCTTTGGCAATTATACAGTTGTGATTAGATTCTTAATCTTTGATGAACATTTGTTAATTTGTCAGCTGTGTTTGTGCTCCAGTTAGAATGACAGGTATACTGTAACGCCCAAGGTTTGTTGTGAGCCGTGAATCTAGGTAGCGGGTTGTGTAGAGGAATCAAGATGCTCTTTGAGATATAAAGTCTGTGGCTTTGATTGTATAAGACGTCAGGCTGGGAAACAACAAAATGGACAAGGTGATTTGTAAAGCGTGGCTGCGGTGACACGCTGGGAGATGAGAATCAATATGGGGAAGGTTCCTCTAGGCGGAATTTGAGTGATCCAACTTGCATATTATTAATAAGCAATTTAAATGTGTCAGCATTGGTTTCATCCAGTCTGCAATCACAGCAAACCAGACAAGGTCTCATCCATCTTTCTCACCACATTCCCCTTTCCCTCCACCCTCTGTTACCAATCGTCTTTGGCAGAAAACGTAATCCTGCTCGGGGAACGCCCCCCCCCCCCAGGAGCCATTTTGTGTTGTAAGCGCTCTACGTCAGCCTGGCATCTGTGGCCTTGGGTTTCACGACAACGTTATTAGTTCAACTCCAGCGCAAGGTAATTTGCCCATTGGCACCTCTTCATCATTGGTGGCCCACCTGAAAAGAGTGATTGGTCTCCATTCTGCTTCATTTAGGTAGGGATTCATTTTCTCCAGGATCGGCCTGTGCACGTAGGAGCGGTGGGACCGGGTGGGGACTAGACAGACGACGACCAGGGAAAATTAATTATTTATTTAATTTTCCCTCGTCGTTGTCTGTCGAATCCCCCCTCCCCGACCCGGCCCCGGCACTCTTACCTGCACGGGCCGCTCCTGATTTTCTCTGCAATGTCACGAAAACATTTTGACCACAGCTTTCAGCCGTCTGTTATAGGCTTCCCCTGGGTAGATATCATGTACCTTACACATGGGTGGCTATTAGGGATGTCTAGTTAACAGATACCATGGAACTGCACTTTGATACCTTTGGCGTTGTCCTTGCTACCCCTGTCTTAGGGTTCACAGAGACAGCAGCAGAACAGGAAGTAAACAGAGGTCCAATATCTCAGTTTGCTTCCTGTAGTGGCACTCCTTGCCCATTCCCTAGTTCTTCAGCCTCAAATAAGTTACTGAGGGGTTGATAGCAGGACAAGGGTTCCACCTTGTGTTGTCACTGATGTTTAAGTTGTTTGTGACCATTTTGTGAATCGATGCCCATGGCACCAACTCACAGAATGGAGTACGGAGATAGCCTCAAATATTTCAGTGGAAAAAGATGTGGTCGCGGTGCCCGCAGTATCTAACCAGTCCTCTAAAGTCATTTGTGGTTATGATAGTTTGTAAAATGAAACAACATTCACTTTTGGCTCACTACTTCAGGTCTGAAACATGAACCATAAATTGGGCACTGTTGTCACTGAAGCTCTTTGGTGTTCATGGGTTTGGGTGATTTCTGTAGGATTGTCTATCTCTCCTAAAAACACAACAGAGTGCGCATGAATGATAGAACTCAGTTGTCAGAGTACATCACAATTAAAATTTACAAGAGCTTCCAAAGCATCTTCACCCGTTGTATTGCAATCCTAAATCGTGTGGAGAATCCCTGACCAGCCAGCTCACATCGCGTCTCTGTGTGTCACATGGCACAGGAATGCATTTGCTTCCATCAAGAGACTTGACTTTATCATACAGTAAAGTGACCATTAAGGTGAGCTGGAAACCCTTGCACAGAATGGGTTTCCAGAACGTGTGTGACGGCTCTGTTGCTCTGTAATCCATTGCAGTATTTACCGTCTCCACGAGACATGCAAAGTGGCCCTGATCTAGCAGTGGACAGTAGGCGTAGCTGCTCAGCTTCTTCAGCGTTGCAGACACTCCCATGCACAGACGCTCTCCTAGGGCCCTACCTCCTGTAAGGCTTCTCCTCCGCCACCAATGGTCACGGAGTGGAAGTTATTCGATGGTTGGAATATCTGGTATCCATGAGTGAGCCACTGTGCTTTCACAAATGCTACACATAATGTTAACACGGCTAACGAATACCCAAGAGGGCCGACACGTCAGTGGTTACTTTTCATTCCAAGGAGAATCCATGTGCCATAGCAGTTCCAGAAAGACTCACCCACTTTGGTATGGGCCTAGATTGGTTTTCATATAGATTGTTCCATCTCCTAAACATATGGCTGGGGCATAAATATGAGATGGCTCAAGGCTCAGAGCCTGAGAGTTCATTAGCTAGCGAGCATTCATAAAAATACTTTTGTCTTTGATTGCTAATTTATTCTGCTCAGGAGTTTTGTTGCTATGAACTTCAGCACTGACCTGGTTTCTTCTAGGCTCTGGAGGAAAATTAATTCAGCAAACAGAATTGGTGGAATTTGGCTACTCCACGCTAATCTTGTAATGTGAGTTCTGGCAAAATTCCACCACTCACTGGTTGGCACAATTTTTTCTCCAGCGAGGCTACAGAAATGTGAGCAAGGTTTGGCATAACCTAGTGCAATTTCCAGTCATGAGGAGGACTTCCAGAAAGATTTTCTCACACAGTGGTCATGAGCAGTTGTGGGCACGGTCAGACGGCTGCTTCTGAGTAGATTTTCTAGTTATGCGGCAGCAAAATCAACTCGAGTGACCGCGCGCTCTTGCACACCATGTGGTGCAGATTTCACTGATTTTTCAGTGGCGGTATGCGCTTCCAGTACTAAATCGCAACACAAGCAGCTCAATGCGCATATTTCCACCCACTGACAGAACTCCTGGAGTCTCCCAGAGTCTTGATGGAACCCCGTGGAATTCCGCAAAGTGAAAATCTGTGAGTTCCGCCCACCTCTAGTTTCTTGCTGTGTCACATGCTCATCTACTGGTTGCTCACTATCACTGATAGGTGTTGGTCTTTCTACCAGCACAGATGCCCCCAGCTGTAAGTGGTTCCTGCGGCATCATAAGAATTACCACTATGTTGCTCGACCTCTGCTAATGTGCTAGTATGTTTTTCAATGTGTGCTATTTTATAACACCTACGACCTTTTTTCCCTTCTTCCCTTGCCATACACAGCCAACACCAGTGACATCTGTACTAACTCTCCAGCAATTGTCAATAGAATTCAACACAACAAGGGAAACATTATCAAATCCATAATGGATTTTTATTAGTGCTATACAGTGTTTTTTGTTCCTGACAAAGTTTTGCGAAGTTCCCTGACACAATACTTGCAAAATGTTCATCTTTACATCCCGTAAACATTTTTTTCTGTGTTGAGAGATCGTTTTCATCACACAGCTGGATTATTTTCATTGCAATTGAATGCAGCCGAGCTGGGGAGGGGCCTTATACAGCAGAAACACCCACACTGTTTTCTGCAAAATATTTCAAAGCAGAACTATTTTGTTAGTGTTAAATGAAGATAGGTGTAAAAACGAAATGGCCAGAAAAGTCAAGATTTTCACAATGAAATGGAAAAGCAAACAACTTTGCAAACTTTGAAATTTTACAGTTTATTTTGTCCTTTGCAAAAGTTTCACAAGCAATGTCTGTCCCTGAGCGCACCCTCAGTTTTCGTCATTCTCTCTTGTCTTGCCAAGCTCGTAGACAGGCAAATTACTTCCGGTTCGGACAGCACGAGCCGATGGACGAAACTGAAAGGTGAGGGGCTCGGTGTTAAAGATGGTAAACGCTCTGCGAACCGGTGTAGAACTAATGTTTCATTTTCTGCAATGATAGTCAGAGCCCCAATTTAATTAAATTACTAATGTCAAATCATTAATGGACCCGCTTCTCCTTTGGTGCGTCCCTCCTCTCAGATTAATGGCTGGGAAACTCTCCATAAATAAAAATCTATCATTTTAAAAGTCACTCCATAACGAGGCTGCTCTTTACTTAATGAACTGTGAGATTTCAGACAACCCCGACCTGCTGTATACAATACCCATTGATCACTCAGGGGAGAAGAGATCTCCGGGGCTGGTTCAACCTTGCGGGGCTACACGACGGTCCAGCTTCACTGGCCCAGCTCGATTCGGGTCACAATATTTGACTGTGTCTAACTCTTGTACTGCTCTGCGCATACTCCTACATTTACTAGTAAACCAGGAGTAAGCCCCAATTTATCAGAGCAGACACTTAATTTGCAGGAGGTGAACCTGTCTTTTGTTTGCGGTTTCTCCTTGTTTTTACAGGCACCACTTTCACGTGGGAAACAGGCACATTTCTACTAATGAAACCTGCACTGAGAAAAGAGTGGAGCAAATTAATTTGGAGAAATTTCACTGACCTTTTCCTAAAGGAATGGAACAAACAGGCTACACAGCAAGATTTCTTAAAGTAAGCATTGGCAAAGTCAATAGGTCAGGGTTTAATATGTTAGCACGTTAGAGTGAGACACACAGGAGGATGCCAGCTGGACGGGGTAGGGAGTTATCCATTCAGCTCAATGCATGCACTCCAGTGGAGGTGGAAGGATACCAGCAAACAGCAAATGTCATTAGGTGGGTTAGATGAGAGGTTCATAATTCACAGAGCTGACCCACGGCATGATTGACAAAGTCTCAAACCAGTGGCTGAAAGAGGTAGACCCAATGCTCACTCTGAGGGCCTCATTTACTAGATTTTGGTGGAAGGCAGCACTGCAAGGTATCTTGCTGCGCTGCCCTGCGTCAAAATCAGAGTGCAGGAATGCACTGTATACATGAGATATAGTGCATTCCTGTCCTTTCCCCCAGTGCTGGTGCAGTATGGGCTGCCATGCGCCAACGCAGGCACCCGTGCACCATGGTGCAGGGGTGCCTGCGTTGCGGGGCTGATTGATTTTGTGCAGGAAGGGACACCTTTCTCCACAAAATCAATCAATTGATTCTGCAGCAGACATAGTAAGAGGAAACAAGCATTGGTATAGCCAATAGGTCTCGCCTTTGGGACCTTATAAGTGTTTAGTTATCCAGCACTTTATCCTCGGTGCAACAAAATCAACTGTTGCATGGCTAAACACTTATAAGGTCCCAAAGGCGAGACCTATTGGCTATGCCAATGCTTGTTAAATGGGGATTCTACATGAAAGGGCGGGACATGTGGCGCTCAGATTAGGAAATCGCTGAGGCCCTGCAGTAAGCACTATACAAAAGGCAGCCTCACAACAATAACAATATGTACTGAATGTGTAGATGTCATTGTGGCGATTCCCCAAAATGGGCCAACCGTATAGAAATCAAATTAGACTATGTTCTAGATATTATCCCTGAAAAGCAAATTTAAGTTGTAAAAGGGGTTCCGTAGTTCATGCTTTTAGTTGGACCTGCGCATGCGATAGTCTGCATTCCTAGATGCAAAAATCTTCAGGGCATACGTGTGTTTATTTACAGAGCAGTGGCCAAATATGATGTGGACTTTTGTGAAACATACATTTCCAGCAAAGACGAAGAGCAAGAGTGTATACACAAGAACGTGCGTTACTTTGACGTCCTTAGGTTTTCAAGATACAATGATGTTTAAGAGGGCTCGTGCGTAGCACCCATTGGTTGACACGGACTGGTGACAAACAAGTATACTCCTTGTAGTTACTTCATGTCCTTACTGCTATTGTTTCATTGGCTTTCATGAATTCAGACAGTCCCGTTACCTTAGCTTCAGGCAGAAAATGGGAAGAAGAAAGTGAAAATTGAAAAGAGGGAAAGTCTGGCTAAAACGAGTGGGCGAAAAAAGAGATAAAGAGGGAGAGAAACGAGAGATAAGAAAGGAGGGACGGTGTGTAAAATATGGGGCGGAATGAAAGGAAGAACTGAAGACAAGAGAGAACAAAAAAAGATGAGAGCGGCAGGAGTGAAAGTACAGCAAGAGGAGGAGAATGGAAAAGCAAAAATGAAGATAGGGTAGAGGGAAAGGTGGAAAGTGAGAAGGGTAGAGAAGGGACAGTGGAGGGAAAAAAACATGTGAGCTCAAGGGTGGAGAAAGGGGAGAACAAGAAATAGGGACACAAATAATAAAGAGGAAGGGCGAACATGAAGCTTGCAAGAAATATGGTAGTGGAGATGAAGAATGGGAGAGAAGAAAGCAAGCAAAGTGATTTAATACAAGGGGAGGAGCGGCTGAAGATTGTAATTGTATTTACAAATCGCTTACTACCACTGACGAAGCGATGTGTTAGAGGGAAACGTAAAAGAGAGTCAGAGAGATATGCGAGCAAAGAGAAGAGGGGGACGAGGTGGGCAAGAAGAAAGAATGAAACATGGAAGGGTGGGAGAGATGGGGAGAAAGAAAAGAGGTGGGCGAGTGAAAGCTATGAAAGAGAATGAAACGAGGAGTGACTAGAAAGCTGCGAAAGGAAAGTGAATGAAAAGTGCGCTACATAGCTATGGCAATGAGAAAGAGGAGGGAGTGGGAGATACAATGAAAGGAAAGAAGAAACATTGTGATATGTGTGAAGGGATGTAGAAAGGCCAGAGAAAGATCCGAGGAAGGAAAATTATAGACGGAGAGAAAGGGAGACTGACAGAGACTAAGATGCAGAAAAGAGGGAGAAAATGAGGTCAGTGTAGAACAGGAAGGATGAAAGGAGAAAAAAGGAGTGAAGAATGAAACAAGAGAGGTAAAGTGAAAGAAAGTTTATTTTAAAACGCTGCAATCGCTGCAATACATTTGACCGAAAGTTTATTTAAGAACTCTGCAATAGATTTGTGAAAACATTTAATTAAAAACGCTGCAATACCTGTGAAAGTTTATTTAAGAACGCTGCAATACATGTGAGTGAACGTTTTTTGAAGAAAGCTGCAATACATTTAGGAGAACGTTTATTTAAAAACACTGCAGTACCTTTGAATGTTTATTTAAGAAAGCTGCAAGACAATTAAGAGAAAGTTTATTGAAGAGCGCTGCAAGACTTGGAGAGAAAGTTTATTTTAAAACCCTAAAGAACGCTGCATCACATTTGAAAGAAAGTTTACCTATAACGCTGCAATAACTTTAACACACGTATCTCTTATATTAACATTGGACTTAATTTGATTGGAAGGGACTGGAAAGGGTAGTGCGTACTAGCAGAAATAGGGAAAGTAATGGTTAACTTATCATAAAACATTTAACTTCGGTCTTGGAACACAAACATTTAACAAGCATTGGCCGCGCGGCAGTAAAAGTAACGCCGCGCGGCCATAAAAATGAAAGTCATCGCGATCACTCTGAAAGCGAAAGTGATCGCGATGACGCGCTAAAGCACGCTAGGGATTCGTGCACAGCAGCGGGGGTACATATTGCAAAGCTGCCGGCTGCGCGCGTGCATGCTCGCGGGAACGCAAGCTTGTCGCCAGCCAGCAGCACTTTCAAAACTCACATACTAAATGTCTCTCCGAGCAGCGCATGCGCGCTAACTCAGCGAGACCTAAAAATGAGGAGAAAATAACACATTTCTCCTCATTGCGCCTCCCTAACACCACCCCTGGGATGGCATTAGAATTTGAGGCCTTCCCAGGTTTACGATGTTTTGTAAATCTGGGAATGCTTACGATTTCATGGGTGTTGCGTGGGAACACCCAGAGCAACACCCATGGAACGCCCCTTTCATGCAGTATCCTGTGCGAAAGGGGCACATACATACAAAGCCACCGTAAGTGGCTTTGCATGGCCTTGTAAATATGCTGCGCCTTACTGCGCCACTGTAGCATCACAAAAGTGACTCTCCGGTGGCGCAAAAGTGCGGGGCCTCGTACATGAGGCTCTATGTGTATTGTTAGGAATAGGCCTCTATGAGAGCTGCCCTATTAAAATCAAGGTCTAAAAGATGGTTCTCATTCAAGTATATGTTGGACGATGCCGTTCACATTACACGTAGTGGAGCAAACACACACTGTTACCATTCATTTAACTCATCATTTTACACCTAGGATTGAAACGAAAGATTTCTGTCTCATTGGTTTGCTGCTTGAGTAAATAAAGTGTCCGGTGGTCGACCCAGGGGGCTGGACCCTCACTACATTTTCATAATAAGGATTGACTCTGTAAAGGATTCCTTGTTTGCGAATCTATCTCATACCCATAGCTTGAAAACCTCGCCTGACTCCAGCAGGTATAGAGAAAAGTTGAACTCCCATGTTTGAACAATTTTATCAAAAATGCGCTATGGGACCCAAAAATTAGCCGACTTTTTATTCTGCTTATGCTCTAGGAACAGGACAAAAACTTTTGCCTTTGCCTTTTTAAACATGCAAATACCTTTGAAGCAAAATCAATTCATTATGTTATCGAAACGGCTAGCTGAAAAAATTGCAAAAAATACCTTTCCGCAATTTTTGTCCAATCAATCTAAATTGTATCTATATCTATCTATAAAAACCATGAGGAATCCAACCAGGTTTTACTGCAAAACACACGTGTGTATTCACTTTGCATAGGGCCTTGTTGCATAGCCAAGCAATTTCACTTCCGCTTAGGATTCGTTTACTTCTTTTTTTCAACCCGCATGGACTTCCCTAAGATCTGGACTCGGCTGGGAAATACCACAGACGCGAAGTAAAACTGCGATAAAACGAGACAACGAGAAGACTCCTGCACAACCTACCAGTATATTGTCTCCACAGGAATTTTTCTTACAATTCTGCTGTTAAAGCCTCGATTAGAGCTATGACCGAATCATATAATTTAGCACTAGCGGAGAAGCCTCGACTGTGAGGGTAATGGGCCTTCTGGTTCATCCCAGTCGCCCATATGCCAGAATATTGTTGACACACACATTACATGGTCTTTAACTTTACCCTTTTCCTTACTATTTGTGCTCTCCTGTGTTTTTTGGATTAAACCCTTACCATCCTTTCTGACAGTCAATTCCACGCATTCACGGACATTTCTTACAAAAACACGTCCTGCAGAGTCCCTCGATCTCCTCCTCTTTAATCTCATTGGTTAACTTCTTCATTGGAATTCATCTTCACAAGCTATTAGAATGCCCATTGAATTAACACGGCTTTTCCAACACAAAAACCCATACCTGCCAACTCACATGGTGTCTCCGTGTGACACACGATATCGGTTCCCATCACCCGGTCAATGAGTAGAAAACCACTGTAAATAGTGGTTTCCCTGCTCATTTTCCGAGAATTTGAACTGACGACATCCATTAATGGGTGTGAAAACATCAGCACCAGCCTCAGCAAGCTTTTTTTTTTGTTTTTTTTGGGAGGTGGGGGTTTGGGGGCTGGGTGGGGTTCAATAGTGCCTCGTAGGTACTTCTCGGCACGAGACCCCGCACCTTCCTCACATGGTGAGATTGTTCTTCAAGTTGGCAGGTATAAAAACCTCGTATGTATAAGAAACAAGGGAAACCCAAATTAACTTATTACAAAGAACAGTGGTCCCTGGAATAGGGAAAAATATAAACGTACAATTAATATAGCCGCAATCAGTGCTATATTTTAGCCAATGTCCAGCCGGACAAGGGCAAGTTTAATATGCAGTACAGTTACAATAGAACACAGATGCGAGTCAATTAGCAGTGGGATAACAGCCTGCCCTTGCCCGGCTGGACATTGGCTAAAATATAGCACTGATTGGGGCTATATTCATTGTACGTATATATTTTTCCCTATTCCAGGGACCACTGTTTTTTGTAATACGTATGAAAACCTCAGCATTACAACCCTCTGCTCAGGGTGTTAGTAATGACTGTCACCCTTTGAGGGTGTTAATAGTTGTTAATTGCATGATTAACCTCTAGTTATGGGCTAAAGCTGAGAAGGTATAATGAGTTGAAATTCAATTAACCAGTGTTGAAGCCCAACAGAATTCCTGTAGCTGCCTTCCTGACTCTTGAGACCTGGGATAGCAAGGTTAGTAGCCGGTGGACCAAACAACAAGGCGGAGTTTGCAGCTGCTGCACCTCCCTATTCTAAATTGACATCCATGCTTTGTGCCTTCATGTGCAACTCTCTGTTGCTGTGTGTGTGTATCTCTTCAGATTACAGTGTATATTACCAGCAAAACATGTGTTGATCTTTTCTTCTTGCCATCCTCCTGCGATGCCTGCCTTTCTCTCTCGCTCACACCAATGCTATCACCGCAAGTGCTTCAAGGACTGTGAAAGGGGTTAAGTATTTTCCAATTGAGGCGGCTCAAAGTCTAATAGAACCAGGATTTCAACAAATCCTGTACAAACAGGTCTCTCTGCCCTGTGAACCTTAGAGCAATAGAAAACATTATGAGATGCAGCCAGTTGATAAAGAGGAGGCAGTCAAACCTCGATAGCAAACAGGGCGGCAAGAACTACCCAAGTTCAGGAGAATGTAGTCCCGGCAGGGTACCATCACTCCAGATAACAGTTTACATCATCAATAATGAGATCCATGTAGCAACCAAATGCCTTCAGCATTTCCCATACAAGTCTGCTTACTGAACACAAGAGAAAGCTCTAGGACATAAATAGTCCCTTAGAGACAAACACACCAATACGTCATCTCAAAATACATAGCCATATCTCAAAATGCCAAGTGAACCATAACATCTTATTTATAAATACAAGGGAATGTTTAGGGAAAATGTAACAGTTCAAGTACTTTCAGCGCTTTATCCCAAATAAAAATCTGCATTCTGAAGCACTCTCCATACGCATGACAAACACAGTTTTCAGGTCTTTTGAAGTAATTTGGTGTCCTCACTAGATGGAGCATTAAGGCTGATGTTTTAACTTGCCTTTTAGAAGTGCAAGCCCAGTATGTATTTTTGGGCCATATTCTGCTTGTCCAGAGACCCTTGAGATGTCATTTTGTGATGGTCTTGGTCATGTCCAAGCTCTTCTTCCTGGTTATGCTATGCAGAGACTTGACCGGGAGTTAGGCAGAGGAGGCGACATAGCAATTATTTACAAAACTGAATTTAATTGTCGTATCTCTGCAAGCTCCGTACCTGACTGCGAGAGTTTTTCTTTCACAATCGGCTAATCACACGTCTGTACCCTTTCAGGAATTCTATTATATCGCCCCCCAGGCTCCCTCGGTAAATTTTGTAAGGATCTTCCCTACATAGCAGCCAATCTCGCCAGTTACCTCCCTAATTTTACCTTATTAGGAGATTTTAATCTTCATTTTGAGGATACCTCACATCCAGCCACGTATGAGCTGAATAATAGTCTGGGGGTGTTTCAACTTAATCAAAAAGTTGGTAGTCCCACCCCCTCCAAAGGCCATCTGCTTGACCCCATTTTTTCAAATATTGAGGACCTTCAGGCCAGGGACCCTATCCCAGTACCCCGGTCTGATCATTTTCTAATTCCGTTCACCTGGGAATTTCATGCCGCTACCACACTGGCTGTGGGAACTAAAAACAGGTTCGTACCTGGTCAAAACTTTTAATTGAGCCCTGGGCGATTAGTCTTGAAAAGACTACACCTATATCTGACTCTAATCCCATCACTGCAAACCATACATTCAATGAATGGCTTGAGACATCATTGAACAAGTTTCTCCCAAACAAATGGGTTCATAATAAGGTAGGAGGTAATCGAAATGCTTGGTACTCTCCCAAACTGAGGGAGATCAAGCAATCCTGTAAAAAACTTGAAAGAAGATGGAGAAAAGATTTTTTAGCAACTAATAAAGCCAAATATAGAGAGGCGATAAAAACGTATAAAGCTGAAATAAAATCTGCCCATGCTCTCTACTATGAAAAGAGAATCACATTGGCCTCCAACTCTCCACGCAAAATCTTTCGTATCGCAAAATCACTCCTTACACCCATTCCCCCTTACACCATATTTGAGTACACTTTATCCCGCTGCAATCAAATTGCAGAATTTTTCTTTAATAAAATACAAAATATTTACATGTCTTTTACCTCAGGCCATAGTCCAACAAACTGCATTACCCATGGATATTAGGACCCACGACAAGAAATGTTTACTGGAGGAAATTCCCCCTCTGAATTTGACTTCTCTTCAAGGTATCCTCAGTCAACTAAGATCTGTCTCCCCGACAGATTCTACCCCTCCCACTTTCTTAAATCTTGTTACTGAGACTGTATCCCCAGTTATTATGGACCTGATCAATGCTTTGGTCCTGACGGGACTTGTCCCCTCATCTGGAAACGAGCAATGGTCAAAGCACTTCTGAAAAAACCTAATTTGGACCTGAGGTGTGAGCGAATTACCGCCCCATTTCATTATTGCCTGGTATCAGCAAAATAGCAGAGAAGCATGTGATTTCTGCTCTATCTGCTTTTTTGGAGAGTAACAACTGTCTCCACCCATCACAGATGGGATTTAGACCTCAGCAGGCTACAGAGACCACTCTTTTGGCAGTTGTAGAGGAATCAAGGTAAATCTTAGATGGCGGAGGCTGTGCTGCTATCATTCTCTTAGACCTCAATGCAGCCTTCGGTACAGTTAACCATCAACTGCTGATTCAAAGACTCAGGGATGTGGGAGAAGCCAGGACAGCGCAGAAGTGGTTGCAATCCTTTTTGGAGGACAGATCCTTTGAAGTCTTTATAAATGAAATCATCTCAAAACGAATGCCTCTTAGATGTGGGGTTTCTTGGGGATCTTCCCTGAGCCCAACTCTATTTAATATCTATATGAGTAACCTGGCAGAAGTAGTACTACCCTTTGAAGTACAGATTGTTACCTATGCTGATGATACTCAGCTGTTTGTCTCTTTCAACCAGCTGGATAGTACAGGGCCTGGTTTAGCCTTATGCCCGGAAAAGGTGTCAATTTGGATGGAAAGCTCATATCTTAAACTCAATGGAGCAAAGACGGAGCTGATGCTCCTTGGTAACTCTGCCACTCTGAACATAGGTTAGTTTTGGCCCAGTTGTCTTGCTCAAGCTCCTTCCCCTAATGAACAGATTAAGAGCTTAGGCGTCTGGCTGGACCGCAATCTTGACTTTAAGGTGTAAGCACGGAAGGTGGCAGCTAGCTGTTATGGGATTTTGAGGATGATACGTAAAATCCTTTCTCTGCTGCCATTCCCTGCCAGAAGACTGTTGGTTCAAGCACTGATCCTTTCCCGGCTTGACTATGCCAATGCCCTCTATTTAGGAGCCCCATCCTTTACCATTAAAAAGCTACAGATCATGCAAAACTGCGCAGCACGCCTTCTCCTGAAAATTTCTAATTGCCTATCGGCTGGGCCAGCCCGTGCTACTTTACACTGGCTTCCTATTCACGAGAGGATCCAATTTAAGGCTTTGTGCATCGCACATAAAGCACTATCAGGCAAGGGATCGCCCATTATTCATTCCATCATTTTGCCCTACCGTCCCAATAGGGCCTTGAGGTCGTACAACAAACAACTGGCGACAGTACTGAAAATCCGAAAAACACAAAGTGGAGGGCGTCTTTTTTCATATAATGCTGCCAAACTATGGAACCGCCTCCCCCTCCACATCCGTCTTGAGACAAACCATCTTAACTTTCGAAGACAAATAAAAACCTACTTGTTCCCTTAACTCTGATCAGAGTCTGTGATTGCACCGCTACTGGCGCTGGGATGCCTCAGGGTAACCATGTGCTTTAGAAATGCTGATTCATTAATTCATTCATATTACATCTTACAATGATAATTGCACAGATGCCAACAGGCTTATGTGGCTGTGTAATCCCTGCTTCTGCTGCCTGTATCTGAGAAAAGGATTGCGGAAAAACAATAATTTGTGACTATTCTAATTTCATGGTGAAGTTTTAGAAAGGTGACAATCTTCAACTATAGATGGAATTTCCCCCTTTCCCTACAAATATACTTTGTGATAGAATATTCTGGCAAAAGTAGGGTTATCAGTAGGCTCAGATAAAATTTTCTCCATGCTAGTTAAATTTGTTAAATCCCCAAAATATGTGTTGTGAGAAATGTTCAGCACTTCTCGATATTTCAACTCAAGCAATTTCAAATAACATATTTAAGCGTGCAACCATTTCATATACAAATAAAACTATGAGCTTCCATTTGGAGACTGGTTAACACAGAAAAAGTCTCACCTGGAGGCATCATCTGATTGAACTATTTTAGTGCTATCTTGCGAGACTTTGTTAACTGAGTGGCCATGACTTGAAAAAGTCATACAAGTGATGAGCAAAGCACATTTATCTAGGAATGTGTAATTTGCACAACATTTTTATGGAATTTTGTTTAATTATGAGAAGAGTAAATTAGACTATTTCACTCATCCCTGTTTATTAGTTGTTTTTTTGCCTCTAAAAAACCCCAAGTTTGTGTTTTTTCTAATCTCATTTTTGTGAACTTGACGTTTAAAAGAAAAAACATGAAGATGGTCAAATTCAACTTTGTGCACCACTATTGAAACAATACAATATATATATTGATGGAAATGGGAGCAAGAAATGACTGACAGTAGGTCACTGAAGAGGGTGCAGTTATTTTACAATTCAGCTTCAAAACTGCAGAAATATACACATTTCCCATATTTCTATATTTATAATTAAGCGATGGTGGATCTTGGTCTAAAAACTCTGCATCAGCCAAGACCTGTGGATGTTTTACTTCCCTTGGAAAACTTAACAGTGCTTCTGTATTGAAACAGTTTGAAATGCCTATGAAAGAGATGTGTTTGAGAAATTAGGGTTATTTCAATGAAGAGCCTATGTTGGTGTGAGTAATGGGGTTGTTGGTTGAGAGGGGTGAAACCCTACTCAAGAAGAAGTCACAATCCCTGTCAGGGTGAACCACAAAAAGACACCAAATTAACCGGTGCTTAACCCTCAAATAGGTTGGCACTTAAAAAGTAGTAAAGTGAAAACTCAACACAGGAAATATTTCACACCCATGAGAAATATTGAAAAATTATGTACCACCAAAATGATGTAAATTAAATTAGTAGAACCAGAGATATGCAATTTCAAATATTTAAGGTAAGTATAGTGCCTAAAAGCACAAGGTGCTACCTGTGGCCATCTGGTCATGTGAGATCAGGTGAAAGTCACAAGTTCAGGCTGACGGTGATGGAGCATGGGCCAGACACAGGGACCAGGTTAGTCACACTGAAAAACGCACCTTCCAAAGTCAAGTGCAAGAGTGGGTGTCATGGATGGTCACCTCTGTAGTGTGAAGATCCTGCCAGGCACTGTAGACAGTCATTGCTGGAGTTTTGCGATGACAGTCACTGTGGGTTGTCAATGCTGTAGCACAAAGTGCAGATCTCACATTCTCGGTAATTGCTGGAGATTGCTGTAGGGCAAAGAGTTGGGTTCACTAAAGCTACCCATTGGTGGTCGGGATGGGCGGCAAGATTTTGACATCAAATGGGCTGTTCGTAGTCGCAAAGAGCCCAGAACTTCAGGATTTCTCCTTTTCTTCAAGGAAGAGTTCAACTATTGCCACAACGAGGGTTCAGGACCTGATGGGAACTTCTTTGAGTTCAGGAACTCACTTTAGCAGAGGCCAGCACAGCTCTGGCAGGTCCAGTTGTAGGTCCAGTGCAGCAGGTCAGCTGGACAGTTGCAGGGAGTACTCTCGGCTGGTTATTTCCCTGTAGCTCAGAAAAGGAGGTCAGTCAGCTGACTCTTAGAGTCACTGCAGCCTGGGATGAAAGATGCAGGTCTAGTCTTCTTTCTAATCAAGCAGGGGAGGCCCCAAGCAGCAGGGCAGCAAGACAAACTTCTTCTGTAGTATCCACAGTTCCAGAAGTTTACTGGAGAGGGAGTCTAATGGTCCCTTTTCTATGCCTGGTGCTCACTTTGAAGTGGGAGACGCTTCTAGTGTTTGCCCCTCCAGAGGTGTGTGGAATTTCCTGTGTCCCTGTCCTGATCCCAGTCTGGGGGCACAATAGGCTAATATGAATTCCTTTGTGTGTGAGCTGAGCCAGTGCCTTTGAAGTGTACATATCAAGTAAGAGATGGCTCATCCTGCTAACAGAAATGAAGAAAAGTTGGGCCTGCCCTCCAGATAAATAAAAATAATCGAAAGTTAATGCTCAATAGCTAAGTGTGTGATAACTGTAAAGTATGCTGTCATGTACTGGGGTTTTAGCCCTAACCCCTATATCAAACACAATTCAGAGGAATGGAATGACCCAAACCTGCATGGTGAATGTCTTTGAGACTTTTTAGTCTACAGTTGTGCGTCATGCAGGTTTGGATCATTCCATTCCTCTGAATTGTGTCATCCTGCTAACACCCAGACCCTCTTTTGTGATACTGTCTAGGAGGAATACACCAAGGCCAACTTCCAACTACACCTAATCATGTGGCCCATGAACAGGCTGCAGGCACCAGCTGGTTAGGGCAAGAAAATGCCAACTTTCTAAAAGTGGCATTTTCAGAATTGTGACTTAAAATGTGAAAAATCTGACTTTACCATTAACCCCTTGCGTGCGCACGACGTCTCCCGGCCGTCGTGCATTACGGTGGGCGTGTGCGCACGACGGCCGGGAGACGTCATGTTCCCGAACGCCGTTTATTTCTCCCGCACAGCAGGAGAAATAAACCAACACGCAAGGGGTTAAAGAGGGTTTTAAATTACAATTCCCTAAACACCAAAATGACTTTCTTACCTGCACCTAACCAAAAGTTCTCACTTATTAAATGTAATAAGGTAACCCAATGTTATCCTATGAGGTAGGCTTTGCAGTTGAAAAAAACACATTTAAGAAAATTTCACGACCAGGGCATGTACAAACCTAAAGGTACAAGTCCACCATTTTAAATACAAAGCACCCTGCGGTATGGGCTATTTAGGGCCTACACTAGGGTTGACTTATATGTATTAAAAAGGAAGGCTAGGCCTGGTAAAACTGTTACTGATTGAAATGGCAGTGTAAAACCGCACAGACAGGCTACAATGGCATGCTTAAAATGGTTACTTAATTAGGTGGCATAAGAAGTGCTGCAAGTTCACCAGGAGCATTTAATATACAAGTCCTGGGTACATGTAGTACCTATTTACGAGGGACTTACAAGTAAATACAATGTGTGAATTGGGTGTAAGCCAACTTTACCATGCTTAAAGAAGGGAGCAATAGCATTTTAGCACAGGTTACACTGGTAAAGTGTGCCACAAAAAAGATAACAAAAACAGGTTCAGAAAATAGGAAGTTTGAAATAAAACAAATTGGGGGTGACCCTGCGGATAGGGCTAACTCTAACAGTTGTCAAGTGCTAAAATACATGCTTGATAGAAAGGCCATTGTTTTTAATTAAATACAATACATTTTCCTATTGAGTTTTGCAAGAAGACAATTTCTAGAGGTAGCAATGACCACAATTTGCTTATTTTAGAAATAAATGATGCAGATATACGACTTTCATTTCTTATATTTCTGATATACACAAAAATAAGTCTTACAAATCAAATGAAATTAAAGAATGAGTGAATTACAACACTTGAGCAACCACAATAAGGCAACAAAGCAGAATAATCCATCTTTGTGGTAAAAACATTTTTACTGGCCAAAATCTGCCCTGATTATGCATATATCAGCCACATGTATATCTCTAATCTTTTTACACATGTCACAATATGGTCACAAATTCTTGTGCTTGGGCCACCAATCAAAATCCAGTTAAAAAGAAGTATGTCCAAATGATTACTTCACAAATGAGCAAAATACATTAGAGGGTAGAACAGACAATTTTTGTTACACAGAAATTATGCAGTATCCATCGAAGTCCTGATTTTTGTGAACATTTTAGTTGAAGAAAAAAATAAGTGTATTTTCGTTTATTATTATTTTTTTGTAAAAATAAATGAAGAAATCTAGATGTAACAATGACTGAATTCCCAGTATGAAAATTACATTTTTGAATGCACTTTAAAAAAAAAGGCAAAAGACATACATTTGCAGACCAAAAATAGAGAAGTTATAGTGCATCAAATGTTTGTGCTCATGAAATAAATGTATACAATTATTTATACAACTTAGGCAAATACAGTATTACTCATCTGAATTATTTGTAATTATGATGATTTCGAGGAATTGATCCATTTTTTTATCTGCTGCTGCATAGGCAATGTATGAAAGAAGAGGATTTTTTTGAAAACCAGCACAGCATGTTACCTTTAAAGAGCTCTCCACAAAAGGGAATGAGTAAATATTGAATTGATGTGATCTCGATGCATTACCATATTGGACTTGCATCTTGAGGCAATGAACTCATAGTCTTCTGTTCTTTTACTTTTCTTCATGTGTTTGTTATTTACAATTGAAAGTCAGATAACAATTGATTTTAGGGCAAATATCTATGTGATATGATTATGATTTTTTTAGAAACGATTTCATAATCCTGATTTAAGTATTTAGTGCACAAATTGTTATATTATAAAAAGTGTTAAATCTCACCAATTGTGTAAATTTAAAGAATAAATACAAAAGAAAGCAGAAATAATTACATTCTACCAGTAGGAAGATTTTCTGCCCGACTGAATATAATGAAAAGAAGTATATTAGAAGAAAAGAGGTGTTCAAACTTTATCATCCATGTATGAAATCCCTTTAAATCCAAAGCAAAGAAGATAACCAATAAACATAATTGCAATTTATATTTGTAGTAGTTCACAGACAACTACAAACCACATTTGGTCAGGGAAAATGTCTCTTCTCTGCTACTTATTACTATGGTTTGAGCAACGTGGTGTTTATGAATGTAGTAAACAGCAAGAGTTACCAACTTAAATCCACCAGTTGTACAGTGTTCCTACATTTTTTATTTTTTTTTTGGGGACATCGCAGGGGTCAGCACATCCGAAGTGCAATGGATGAGCCTCACCCTGGGAGAACCACCTTCGTGATCATGGTGTCTCCCCTGCCAGGTAAGCTCCTACATTTTTGACGGAACAGTGATTTCTACCATGTGGAAGACACTTAAATTGAAAATATTGTAGTTACAACTATTTAGATAGACAATTTAATTTCAAGAAACACATACAAGACAGCTGCCTAGGCAGTGCCCAATTAGCTTGAGTCAATCAGGATTGAACTAATAACATTGACTAACACAACGACACTTGTTAACACTATTGATATATGCGTGCCACTGACTATAGACAGTGTTCCCTCACAAGACAAGTAATCAGTAAAAAGCAGCGTAAACTTCACTGGTTCAGGTACAATCTCTTAGAACTGGATCAAACAATCAAAAGGGAAGAAATACAATTAAATGATACAAAATTCCTGCAACAGAAATTTCTGCAATTATATATATATAAAATTATAGATATAAAATAACTTTATTCTTGTGTAAGACATAATATTTGTACACAATAGTGAAGGCCACCAACAAAACAGCAGACGTTTTTGAATCATAGGGAATTCTGATGAAATTGTGAACATCACATCAGATTCTGCTTACAAAAATAGAGAACTATAAGTGGCTTTACTGAATATGAAGATGAAAATATGCCATGTCTCAATATTCTCAAGTCATAACCCTTGAAACAAATACATTGTCTGTAATCTTTCACAGCTGATTCAAGGGTGAAGTAAAAAGAGCTTAGTCTGGACAATAGACAGAGTTATAATTTACAATATTAACAAACTTATCTGAAAATAATATGCTGTTAGAGTGGCTCCATAAATGTATCCACGATCATTTTCTAATTAACTCCCTCGACACACCCTCAAACTTTTGAATCTCTTATATTCCTAGGGCTCTTCAAAAATGAATCGATAGCTTTAGTAGATAACTCAGTTTTAGCAGTTTTTTAAGATTTGTTGATGGACATTTCTCTTTCTGGTATGCTCTGAACCAACTATTGCTCTCTGTGGAAACTCATCCAATCACAGATGTCTGCCAATGACACGCTCACTTATCGTATACAACAGAGAAGATGAGATACAGAATTAATGATTGGTAGCTTTCAAGAACGTGGATATTTTCAGCAAGATATTCTGGGTGACAATGAGGCCAATGAGACCAGGCCTTAAGTTGCTAGTGATGTCACTCAGAGTCATGGGGAGGTATGTCAACCCTTGATGTTATATATTTTTTTTTTTTTAAAACCATTTTATGCCATCATTAATTCACCTCAATTGGTTGTGCTAAGGGTATCAGAATAGATGGGTAAGAGGGTCCAAGAGAGAGAGTAAAGGGAGGGTTCAAGTAGCAGGAATAGAGATAATGAAGAAAGAGCTCTGCGGAAGGAGGGATCTTCCCTAAAATGCTAATATCACATTGGACACATTGATAGTGTGCTTGGGGTAGCCGCTGAATAGCTACTGCGATGTAATGTTGTGTATGCCCCACTGTGAGCCCCGCTTCTCCCCAACGACAGAGACAGTGATGCGCTGCCCAGCATTGCAAGGATCAGCTATCTCTATTGGGTCTTTAAAGTCTAGCTGATAGTGGGCTGAGAAGATTATCAGCAATACATCTTTTTGACATCTTCTCCTGTGTTTGTGGCAATTTGAGAGAGGCTGGGAAGGGAAGACATTGTGGTCCTCCATTCATAACTGCATTCCCTCTTCTCAGCCTGAGCATCTCTTGATAAGGCGATGAAGGAGCCCTCATCCTTATAACACTTCCATTGAGTGTCGGGAGTGTTGAAGGTCGTGAGGAAAGACAAGGGATGTGGCTGCCTCCATGCACTGATGTTCCAGCGGTGCAAATGGGTTTGGTTCTTGGCTGCATTGACATCGCAGCTGTGATTTACAGTAATTTGATTCCCTTCTGTACGCTGATGGTTTTCATTGGTGGCCATAGGTATCAAGTGTCTTCTGCTGTTGGTGGAAACTTAACGTGGTCCAAAGATGATGATGCTTGACAAATCAAGTAGCACCTTAACATCAGCCATATAAACCAAGGTGGCCCTCAAGATGTGAATTAAATTTCACAAAAGCAACAATTCAAAATAATACCATTCATACAACTTCCTTGACAAGTGATCCACACTCCTTATAGAGAATTGTTCCTTATTGCATCCACCCCACTGGCAAACTCAAATTCAGCCTTCGTTTTTACCTAGAAATGAAGAGGCCATAATATCAAGGCAAGTCCCCGAGGTCCCCAGGGCACTGAAATGGAATGGGCCACCTCTGAGTACACAATACAACTCCCTGGCTGCTAGAATTTAGCTGCCACCCACCTTATTTAAGAACGGCTTTAGCACACGGTGAGAAGTTTTCCCCCGTCTCTGAATAAAATATTAAATGTAGGGACCTTTCAAACTTCCCTACCGACCTTAAGTCTATTCTAACCCTCTTTTTACCATTCAGTTTCTCGTAGATAGCAGGTAGATCACAAACGTTTCCAAGCATCCCTCTCAGGGGCGTAGCTTCAGGGCGTGTTTGGGGTGTTACGTCCCCCTAATAAATGTATCTTCTGATAAATAGTTGGGTACGGCTGCTTTTCTGATAAATAGTTGGGTACGGCTGCTTTCAGTAAGGTATTGTGAGATACCAGTTAAATTTCAGCAGGAATTTTTGCATACACACACACAAAAACGCACACACACTCACTCTCTGGGGCAGACTTACAAGCCCCCTGCACCACCAGTACGTCACTTTTTGTGATGTACAGGTGGCGTATCTTACTGCTCCATATTTACAAGGACAGGAAAAGCCAAGCCACTTTTCCTGTCCTCCTCCGCAGGCATCCTTGCACCATGCCGCACGGATGCCTGCGCCGGCGCATGGCTGCTGTTTGTGCACCAGTGCAGGGGGAAGCACAGAGATGCGACATACTGTTGTAAATATGTCGCATTCCTGTGCTTTGAAAGAGACTCAGTGCGGCGCAGCCAAATGGCTGGCGCAAGGCACTGAGTCACTTTCACTGTAAATCTGCCCCTCTGTTTTAAAAGTCCTCAAAAACGTGGGTTATTTTACCAAATATGGTGTTTTCTCTTTTAGTACTCCTACCAAACCACATTCCTATTCCTTTCCAGTGCCCCTTAGGCCCCTCTCGTGCACCCTTGATGTCATAAAATGTATTTAAACATTATGTGCCAGACAGATTATCAGAAAATTTGAAGCTAGCACCCCCCCCCCAATTTGAGTGATTCTGATTTGTTTCAACGTATTCTGAAGCCGCTACAAGGCGGCATTTTCTACATTGCACTAAAACAAAGGTAAGGAAGAAATAAATGACTAAAATTTTTCTGGAAACAGCTCAACAAGTAGCTGCCATTACCCGTCCTGCCTTGGCGAACTCTGGTGAGGCCCTGCTGATCTGCTGTGTGCACACGTAGAATGAACATGGGGCAGAGGAGAGAGGCTTGCAGGGTAGTGCCAGCTTCCTTCGCCACCTGTGCCCCATTGCATGCTGGGTGATACATAGTCCATCCTTTTCCAAATCCATACATCAGAGAGCCGTGCGCTTCCACGGCAGCGCGCCTAGCGCGCGTTCCATAAATAGTAAACCTGGGCTATCTTGGCGGTCCAAAGGCAAACATGAAAGGTTTCTCCGGAGAGAGCTCCGCTCTGCCCTCCTGCCCGATGCGGAAGCACTTGGCTTCACATACGGGAAGCCGCAAATACCAAAGTATCTCGTAAAAACCCGCTCATAACAAGGGGGGCAGGGAGGGGCTGGCGGAGAGAGACAGAGGGAAACAGCTGTTTCGTGATTGGCTGGACTCCTGAGCTGCATTTACTTAAAAACAAATTAGCCACCAACAAAAGCAAAAGCCATTACGGTATTCATTACCCTCATCATCAAACAAGTGATTCATACAGACGGGAATTAGAGAGCGCGCAGGTTCAACAGAGCCCGTGCACCGGCGGATAAGGCTTCAAGGTTACCGCATCGGCAGGGGCCCGTCATAGACCATGCGGTGCCGGTGCCAGACCATTTGGCCCGTCATCGCTCCTGCCCCGCGAGCTGTGTACACAGGGTAATACAAAGAGATGATGTACCAGCATACGTTGCGTTAAGTACTGGTTACAACAAGCAAACATAAACCAGAATGTCGGCCCCATTCGGAGCTGTTGCAGAGAGGGCGCCGCCATTATTAGAGAGCGCCAGCATCTATGTTTTTTTAGATTTGGATGCATGCAGCCACCTGTAACTTAAGCAGCATGCCCCTGTTTTAAGCGCACAACAGGGAACTTTCAAACGACTTTCATATGGCATGGTATCAGCGTGAGATGGGATAGTATCACCATTGGCAGCCTTCCCCACGCCTCCAACGTAACATGCATGCAAATAAATAAACACACAACACATTTCTTGTTTGGGTAAAGTTGCTGCAGGTTTTTTACATGCACCGTTATGTAATATGGTGGGTTATCTTACGAGCGATCCAAGGGCAGGCAACCAACTTGGCCGCCTGCCCGTTTGATGAGCCAAGCAGCACTGGGGCGAACCCCATCTGGGCTGCCCCTTCTGGTGATCCTCTTCCCGGACCACGAAAGACATGGTCTCTTGTTACTCACGCCCCTTACAGGGCAGAGCGTAGCATAGCAAACCCCCTGTTGTTCAGGCCCACAACCGCCCGAAGGACTAACGGGGCGCCGACATGGTTTTCCAGGAACCTCCCATGAGGCTCCTTGGATTTGGCTCTGGCACCCTCTATGGTGCCAAGCAGAGGTATCCTTCTGTACCCCTCTTTTTCCAGATCGCCCTGTAACTCTGCCAAAGCTTTGGAGGTGGCCACTGTTGCTGCCAGAGCCCCCCCACCAAAAAAGCTATACCCTTACCTGCAACCTCTCATCTTTTGAGCCTCCTGCAACTCTAGAAGGAAGAGATCCATCCCAACTGGTGATAGATGGACCCCATCTATATTACAATAGCCCTTGACGTTAGCCTGGATCAGCTGGTGTCTGCTGAAACCAAAGGCCCTTGTGGCCTGTGAACCTGTGCTAAGAACTACACACTCTCCTGCGGGAAAGTTCCTCTGCCTCACATGACCTAGCCCCGTGCCAACTCTGGGCGGGCGATTACTGACACCAAGGCTCACATTGCCCCATCTATTTGCTGGTCCCACCTAGCTGCCGTCCTAGTAGCACCGTGTGTGCCTGACCCCTGTGTCCCCCCATCTATGGGACAGCAGCCCACTTATTAGGTAACAGCTCCCGCCTGCCTACTTAGGCTATTCGGGCGAAGGGATTATGCTTAACCGTTGCAGTCCCTATGCTTTCTACATCATGACACACGGGAATGTTCATAACTAGCAGTATGTGACAGTGAGCAAGGGTGCCCTCCTGCCCTTTCCAAGCATCCCTTATTCCTTATGGGAATTCCGCCAGCTCAGCTCCCTCTGTGGTGAAACCCCCTAGGCATACCAGCTAAAGAGAATCAGTCTGGTTTAATACTGTGCGCACTGAGCGATATGGTGCCTAACATTAAGAATTGACTAAGTCCTACCTAACCCCCATCCTAGAATATTCCCGAAAAGGGGGACAGGGGCGTTCACACTGCCCACCCTTGGGCAACCCCATAGGTGGAAAATTACCTGCTCCGCTAAATTGTAATCATTGTTGATCGCTGGACGTGCCAAATGTTCTTTTACATAGTAGCCTTTTGTGCTTGACACCTTGTTTCCCCATTTATTGGGACGGCAGCACACTATGTTGGCTGGCAGCATCACCACCCAGCGAGGCTACCATAGCTAACCGGGCGGGCCTTTGAGCTCAACTGCAGAAACTTGTTACCTACCCTAGGTTCTGGGTGCACTTACTTCCCCCGTTGACCAGACGGTTGCACAAACCCCTTTGATTGCTAAACCCTGGTGAACACCTTAATGGTCTCAAAGCTGGTTTTAAACAATATATGTCTTGTGCCCACTATTGGAGACACCTCACCCTTTCGTGCAATTACAACTTATGCAGCGCACCTCGCTTGCCTACCTGCCGTCGGATCACAGATGCACAGTCCTACTCTCCTTCTCCGACCCCGGATGCTTTGTACCTGCCAAGTGATGGGAACCCAGATTCCCCGTTCCCTGTTTTACTGCAGTACACCCTCAGTGGGTCCGCTAGGAGATACCACAACCGCATAGGTCATGCAAACCTTAAATAAACAATTTTCACCTGGGCGCACCACTAAATGAGACAGGCTCCAAACAGCTGTAAGCAAAGAGACACAAATATATGTATTGTGCCCACTATCGGAGACAACTCATCCCTTCGTGGAGTCACAACTACCCAGGTGCCTACACAAGTCCCCCAACAGACCAATTGGCCCTGACTACCTTGTGTTCTGGTGCCAGATTAGGAAAAGCCTTGCCTTCACTTGCTGCCCCCTGGGAAACACCCAATGCTCGTGCTCTGGCCGCAACGCGGCAATGCCCTTGTGTAGCATCGCACCCTTGGTCAATGAAGAGTGCCACTCCAACTACTTAAACCTACACCTTGACCATGCGTGGAGTCTAGCTCTCCCCAAGCTTCTGCTGGTGTAACCCACGGACACGCCTCCTGTTCAGTTCATTTTTAGTAATTCATGGCACTGGCAACCACAAGGGCCTACTGATGGGCTGTGTAAATGCGGGCCAGGGTGAACTTAACAATCAGCTTGGTGTGGATGGATGCTAACATTCCTCAGTGCAATCCCTTTGACCATCCCTTCTGACAAGCTCTACTTGTTCATCCTGACCCTGAGAGACACATCATCCCCGCGGAGACATGCTGGGATGCTAACCTGCCCCAAAATCTGCAGAAACAGCATATGCAGGCTTGCGACAAACGTCTGCAACTCTGCCACCAACATACCATCCCCAGTACATGGGGGCATGCCGTCATTCCCTGGCCTGTACACTGACCGTGTTTAAGAGGAACAATGATGACGGGGACCCCTCTCTGAGCGCAATGCTCGCACCCTATCCACTGCCTCACTCTAGTTAGCAAAGCCCCTGCAGGGTGGCATACTAAGCTAAGCCACGCATAAATCACCTGCCAATGTGATCAGACCAAGCATTCGCCGCTCCCTAAGCCACCAGAACTTGTCGATGACAGGCACTTTATCTCCCTTAACATATATAAGCGGGCCTCAATACATCCAGAGCTTTTAACGGACATGGTTGGGCATTGCCAAAGGACACTGGGGGGACTTTGAAGTCCTTAGTTACTCTTCTGAAATTGAAAAAGTCAACACCACCCCTCGACCATCTAAACTCACATTGAAGCCAGACACCTCTTTTCCCTATTTGTCCTCCACCAATTGCACTAACACATCTCCATGCTCGCCACATAAAGAGTGTGGGAACTAAACTGTTTATCGAAGCACCTGCTGCTGATTAGTCAGTCTGCAATGATTGAGATTAGAGGTGAGTCTATCTATGGTGGCTGAACATCTTCAACATCAGGTGAAGAATGGTTTGGCATCGCATGGTACCACATCTATTGCCTTAGTGTCCAAATATTTAATCAACCCACCACATTGGACGTATCGCCAGCCCTGGCCAATGCCTTATCCCTGGTTGATAGCTGCATGATTTGACTAGGCAAGAACTCTGGCTTCCTAGAAGAATGTTAAAATTGTACTGTTCTGCACTGAAGGGACTGCAAGATCTATGATGAGTTTCTGGTAAGGCACAACCTAGTTCAACACTCCACAAAATTATAACTTTATCACCGTGTTACATGAGTAGGGGCAATCTGTCAAAGTATCCAAACGCAACTAAGGATTCGCCTTACCCTGAAAACTAACCATCACTGGCTCCGAAATGAGCAAACAATGCTGGGCTACTCAGCAGCCTCCCTCAAACTTTCATGCTGGTTATTTGCTAAAAAGACTGGCAGCTAATAGCTCGTTATCCCGTGTGACGTGCTTGCCATCCTTGCAAGGAGTGGGCCTTAAGGACTACTTCTCATGCACCATTTTTTACCTGTGCCTTTAAAAGACTTTTGGGGTGCTGCAGTCACCTAATGATTCTGGCCCTGCACTAGAAGCTCTCACTTCAGCGTTGGACCAAAATAATTCACCCGGAACCTCCTCAGTCATCGCATCCAGTTATGTAATCAACACGCATTGTACCACCTACAGCAAGCTGGACTATGAACTCAAAAATTCAAATCAGAAGTCACAGCCCCTACGCCGGAAACGGATGGGCTCACCCCAAACCTACTGATGCTCAAACTGCTTGCTTAACGTTCACTTTTTAATCAAATAAAAACGCTCTGAAAACTTTGGCTGCAATCCCATAGGTCGCTACTCTGGAAATCGAAGTGTAAGTTGAAGGTGATGCCAGACTTGCTCACCCACACATGTATCAGCCAATTTGTGCAATCCCAAGGTGTGAAATGCGGCAGAGGATAGCGTTCCTCCAACCGTAGCTCACCCTCCTACAATGCCAAGACTGCCCGAGACCTCCGCTCTACGCTGGCATCCGCGAGTTTCAGGCAGAAGGCCCTGCAGCCTGCGCGACCCTCTGTGCAGCGATAAACTGGACGCAGCAGGCCTGCTGCACCGTACTTGGAGCCCTTGGGAGAGCTGGGGCAGCCCAGCTGGGGGAGAGGACCTGTCAGCGAGTGCCCTAATCAGCGTGCAGTGGCCTCACCACATGCGAACCCCAGACCAGCGGCCTTACCCCTCAATGTACAAGCCAAGAAGCAGGGATAGTGAAGCGTGACCCTTCAGCATTAGCGCATGAGAACTGTACAACATTTTTCTTTTAAATCCCTTTAAACATGGTCTGCATCATCCTCTTGCGGAACACCCACCACGAGGTTTTCAATGATGCCGCTGCAGGCACAGTGTCCCCCTGTGGCGCTGACGCCCTTGTCTGGAGGAACAACTTCCCTGCACCCGCTGCATGTGGTGATAAATGCATGCGGTTCCCAACTGACTATGCCACCCTTTGGCACTGTCCAGCATGAGCAGCATTCACCGCCATGAAACACGAGAGATGATCCTAAATGGCCAGAGCCACGAAACAATAGCACTAATAAATGCTTTCGCCCGGAGCTGCTAGACACAAAAAAAAGCCACATCGAGATTTCAGGTCAAGCTAACCCCAATCCAACGAGGCAAGGACCAATCCACAGCTGTGCCTAATTACACAACCACCCCGCATCAAACAGACACGACAGAAAGACAGCAGGGACCTCGCACTCCCTGCCTACGCCCGCAGATTAACATCACAAGTAGAGAACCAATGGCCTGAGCGGGGGCATAGAGATAGTTATTTTGACAGCCTTGGCGTTTTCATACAGCACTTACATGACCGCCTGTTGCATTACAGATGGAAACAATCAGTTTTAGGTACAGGGAGATTACAAGAAGTCCAAGCCAGACTCGAACCTGGTTCTCCAGCTCCCCAACATTAAAGTCTGCCACCCTAGCCGTTAGGCCAAACAAACGAGCAGTAGCAGAGCAGCAGTTTACATTCCTCAAATCAGTTGTATATGTATCCCAGGCCCAGTAATCCCAACGAACAAGGCCCTGGGTGAAATTCACGCTCCACTGACCCTACACGCAACAACCCAACTTAATTTCACAGGAATGGGCCCTGGGTGTCCTGCTCGCGCTAAGCATGGCGTAGACCAGGCCAAATAGAAATTCGCTCCACCCGCCAGCAGTCCTGCATACCCATGGGACCATCCATCGGAAAAGTGAAGTTTTTTCGATGCAGGAGACCATACCACACTCTGCCCTAAATGACAAGAAACAGGAAGGGGCGCAGGCAGCCGCAAAGCACACATCTAATTATTCCCAAAACCATGAACCATCATGGGTCGCAGGGCAGGAGCTTAGCGCACCATTTTACCAAAATTGGAACAAACCAATAATTTAAAAGGGGTAGAGAACACATGAGCTAGAGGATCACACACACACACACACACACAATCATTGAAATAAGCACGTCAGAACACATCACTGCGACCTGGTCTCTGCCTCAAAGAGTTTTACCTGATATTAGAACAACTCCCATCTCACATTTTTGCTCCGGCACTAAGATGGCACCCTTTATATAATGGCCATCCTTGCTCAGCTAAGCAGAAGCCTTAATTGCATTATGACCTACTGTTTTTACCTGCTTGAATTGAAGATACACCGAAGATAGCATCACCATCTGGGATCAGAGGACCCACGTGCCCCCAAATCCCGATCCCAGCTATCGGCATCACTAATTGCCACATCCACCACGAAGAAGCCTAGCCTGTATTAAACTCCATGGTTGCACCACAAGGATCAGATCATTAGCGCTAATAACTCATGGATGCCAAACTGGCGTTGGGAAAATTGATCGGAACACTTCTGCTGCCAATGCCCTGATATGCTCCGGATAGTGCAGAGGTCTGAAAAAGTACCTCCAATGCAAAAAAGACACCACAACGCAGCAGACGAGTTGCTGTATTTCGCCCTGCATCTGCACTGACCAAGGGTCCCGCCAGAGCCCCAAAACAACCAACACACCCACGCTAGGGAGGTGGTAAATAATTCCAGAAACATAATATGCTGCATGGTACACGCCCCGCCCTCAGGCTCTCTAATTAGCTTGCTCTGACCGGCGGTAGGAAACATGCATGAGCGAAGTATAGCTACATGCGAGGACTCTGAAGGCAAGCCAGGTGCACGGAAATAAGCCACCGCTTGCATGCACTCGTCGCGGTTGCCAACAAAGCCATATCAGGAGGAGAGCTCGGTGTCCGCAACTCAGCCTCCGAGCGCGGCGCTGTCCGAGGTATGTATTCTCCCCTGTTACCAAAATCAATGTTGCCACTGCTGCCTATGCAAGGGGCCTACAACAAATCCACTCGAACACCGCTACGATGTAAGGGCATGGCCTTGAAGGGGACGAGTCCGCTCCAGGCCCTACTATATCTCCATTGATGTCCACCAGCTCGCACTACAATGCAATTCAGGCCCCAGCCTGCAAGCGGCACACATGGCTCTTACATTGCACCCCTTTGCCCAAGGCAGTCCATCAACCCATGGGACTTCCGAACAAGTCGGAGCTCAGTGAACCGCAAGGCGGCAGGCGAAAAGAAAACCCGCACCAGCGCCCTCATTGCAGCATTGTTGTGTTTATAAATCGGTCCCTCAACCCTAGTTGGGTCCTGGGCTCACTATGCCATGGTGTTCCCATATGCGTTGCTCTTTTTTGCACCCGCCACCGGACAAAGCCGACCATTAAGCGGCGACCCTAACCGCCCACTCGGCATGAAAATAATCACCATCGCATCAGTCGGGGCCCGCCCCCATCGCTCCGATTCATCCTACGGAATGGCCGTATTGGAGGCCGTAATAGCAAACCCACCGAGGAGGGGTAAGGGTGGTTATAAGCAGACAAATTACCACGGCTGGACATCGTGCGATCCCTTCGCACAGCCACCCGAGAGCACGTCATACCGATCTGCAAAAAGGCTCGCTGCTACACATCCGGACAATGCGGATCGCTCGACAGCAATAGTAGGTTTGTCACATGCAGTTAGCTTAACTACACGGAGTGCTGTATAGTGGGAATGGCATAGTACAGCCTAACACCACAACAGCCGGAGATACACCGAGAGAGAGGCAGGGGCGACACACAAACCCTGACTCACCTTAATAACCCCGACGGCAAGGACGGCACGACGATGACCCCGGCGAGCCTGGACAACGTGTCCAGGCGGCATGTCGGGCGCACAAAAGAGGGCGCCAAGATGGTGGGGAAGGCCTATATACGCCTCCCCCAGTCCTATCACCCAGGAAGTGACGCTCCCTAGCGCGCCTAGCGACCAGGCTGGGGGTCTCCTCCCCGAGTCCCTGCCCCTAAGGGGGGGTGACCAGATGATACTAAAGGGCTGCCCTCTCTAGTGGCCCCCTGCGGGGGGCCTTGGTCAGCCGCTTGTGACGTGAGAGACAGACCCAGGAAACATGATTGCAGTCTAGAACTAAGATCTGCAGGGCTATGTGCAGCTCCAAAAATATTTTTAGTATTTTGGAAAGAATTGGCTCAGGAGGAAGAAGAGATGTTTTCTAGGTAGTGTACCTTGGGCATGTGACGTGGGGTCAGTGTAACCTCATCATTCTAATGACATTTGCCATTGTCTGCTTCGATATTTTTGATATTACGCATTTATTTAAATAGGAGACGATATTTCGTGTTTCGGTATGTGTTTTTCAATATTTTGTCATCGATATTTGTGTTATTTTTTGTTAAGTGTAGGACGACCAATTTTTGTAATGATATTATTTTGGGGCTATTTCGGTGAGTCGATATTGTTTTCCACAATTTTCTGTCATGGACCCTGGCAAAAGTAGGGGTTTGTCTGTGAGAAAAGCAAGTATTGGAAAGCCAATAGGTTTTGCCTACGCAAGATCGATTGGCTTTGTCAACATAGCTTTAATTATTGCACAGCAGTGCGAGTTGTTGTGCTACATAGTTTAAAAATAAAATAAAGTGATATGATATGGCCAGACCGTGTAAAAGCGCTTTTATTTTTACTTTTTAGGCTGTGCATGTACAAACAAGTAAAAATGGTTATTTTCCCTATACTTTATATGCAGTTATATTTTTTTTAAATGCCAATTGCATTTACCAGCATGTCGAAATGTACCTGCTTGAACACTGAGCATGGGGAGGCTATGGAGTTACAGCCAGAGCTGCTGACTTTGGAGCTTAGGAACCATGTTTATGTCTCGGCGCCGGCTCACCATTCTGTGATTCTGGGCAAATCACTTAAACTCCCTGCAAAAATTAAAGTGTTCTTGTATAATGTAACTGGTGCTCATGTAAAGTGCTCCAAGTCTTTCCACAGGACTTCGCACTATATGAAATAAGCTATGATGGAGGTAGGAAGGAGGCAACTATAGACGGTGGCATGCAGGGACGGGAGTGAGGTGGTGGGAGGGACAGGTCAGCACAACAACAAACGGGGAAGGGGCATGCATTTAAGGGGCATGCAGTGATTTAATTGAGGGGGTGGTAGAGACGGGCAAGTAACAAACAGAATGTGGATGCTGGAAAGTAAAAAAAATATATATATATGTTACAACTGCACGACCAGAGGAAGGAGACTGGCCGCGGGAAGCAGTACTTGTTCCAAGTTCCACAGCAATAATGAAGAGTTGCTTGTGTTATTATACATATTTGCCTTCAGGAGCTATATTCGAATGTACAACGTTATTCCGCTGCCTTTTTCCCCGCTTGGAATCACAACGCGGTCGTTACAACGACCGCGTTGTGATTCCGCATACCATTACTCCGCAAGTTGGAACAACGACTTACGGAGGGGGGCGCTGGATGTTGGAATAGTATAATTTACTATTCCAACTCCAGTGTGTGCAGACACTAGGGAAGGAGTTGGATTTTAAATCGGCCCTGCAACAAAATCGGCCAAAAACCGGCTCTGGCAAAGAGCTCGGCGGCTCCCCCAAGCAGGGGGGGGACCGCTAAGCACTTTGCCAGGGCCGGTTTTGGTTCCCAGTCCGGCCCTGGAGAAGGCGCTGACCAACAGGAAGAAAGGAAACAAGAGTGACGTGGGAGCCAACCAATGATAGGTAAAGCAAGTAATGGGTGGGTTCTCAGCTCCTTTTCAGATATATTTCCCTTACAAGACATTTTGCAGGCACGGTTAAGCGGCGTGTACGCAAAACAAAAACTCAAAACGATTACCCATGATCTACAGGGAGTGTTCACCCAGCACATGGGGAACATTGTTGATTTTACCTGCCCAGGCTACCATGCCCACACTGGGAAAATGTGGATTAGTGGGCCTGTTTTAATTAGTCTGGATCTCTCAATCATGAAAGGCAGCAGCCAAGCTGAGCAATGATTACACCAGCAGTTACTAAGCCATCCCTCTGCTTCTAAATTGAGTTGGAAAAGTGTCACTGTGGAGGAGTGGGAACCCCAAAGATTCTTGACAAAACTTCCACTCTGCCAAACATTAAATGACTTGAGGAACTGAAATCTTCATGACTTTCCTGCCTGAACACATCTGAAACCAAAGTTGTGAGCATTGCTTAATTTGTAAAAGAATGAGTGCTGGTGCCCAAAACTCAGCTTAGAAGTTTGCGACCTCTGCTAATAAATGTCAACGCACCAAATACCAAGGCTGCGTAGTCTTGAATGCACTACCAGACACTGCCTTCCCATTTATCTCACTCTTGCTGATCTCTGCTTTCTCTCTTTGTGAAGGGGTTTCTGTCTTTCTCTACCTCCTCCTGTTTGTGTGGTTTTCCATCTCTTGCTGTCAGCCCTCATCTGATAAGGGTGAATAACTGATGGTCCCAAAAATGGGAGAAATGGGCCCCACAGGCTCAAATTAAGCACTGGCTGTGAGCCTACAATAACTTTAAGTTGCTACAACCCACCTACCTAAGTTGTTTTGCCAACTTGAGACACTGAGAGATCTGCTAGAATTGAGCTGCTGGTCTGAGTGATCTGTGGATTCAGTCTGCAGAGTGAAAGAGTTTTAAAATAAAAGTTGTGAGCTTATAAAGGCTTCATGATCTCGCATCCTTGCTGTGTAATGCGCTTCTGCAGTGTGAATTGTAAACCACAAGAGATTCATAACCTAAGAGATTTCCTCTTCTTAACTCAGGGTTTTTGTTGACTGGAGTGCTCAACTTCGTCATTCCTGAGCTTCTAAGCACTTCTTCCTCCGGGGACATCTATGTTTTATTCATCAGCCTCTCAGATATTCAGAAGAGGAGACTGTTGCTATCTCAGATTTTGCCTTCTAGGGTGTACATAACAAGAACGCTCTGGTGAATATGCCACTGACAGTAACCTCAATGCTAGGCTATTTTCATCTAGACCAATACAAAGCTTCATGATTTCAGCCCTCTGCTGATTAAGTTGCGACACTTTAAAATTTTCCTAACCTAAAAACTTTGCTCTGAGGGACTTGAGCCCAGTGGATCCCAGTGGCGGCTCCTGGAGGGAGTGCTGCAGGGTGGTGGGGCAAGGGAGGGGCAGGGTGGGTGTAGTAAACTACAGCATACGGCCTAACCGAGGTAAGAACATAAATAAATAAATAAAACGAATTACATTGCACACGCTGCATCGCCATTTGGCGTTTCAGCGTGCGCAATGTAATTCGCTTGATTTATTTATTTATGTTCGGCCGTATACCATCGTTTACTAACCCCCCCCACCTTGGCCCTCCCCTGGCCCACCACCCCGCAGCACTCTCTCCAGGAGCCGCTACTGGTGGATCCTTGTAACCTGAGGGCTCGGTTGTCTAAACCTTTGCTTGACTGATCTTCATAGCATCATGGCTGTTCTCTGCAATATGGGATTTTTAGGATTACTTTCTTTCAGGGATAACAAAAAAAATCTGAAGGTCCAAACAGCTGTATTTATCTGTGAGTCTTTGTGCTCTCATGCCTGAACAATAGAGGTTCCAACCCTCTTTCACATTAGGTCAGCAACTGCTTGATTATTTTTTGGCTTACCTACACGCCGAGGTGGAACTAACTATCCACGGCAGCTAGAATTTGAAGGAACAAGAACTCACCACATGCACACAGCTTCAGAGGGTGGTCTATTAAACTTCACACTTTAGTCTAAGACTCAAAGGGATTAATGTACAAATCAGCAAAAAAAAAACGTCAGATTCCAAATGCATTCTATTGTTATCCTCACTCCTTTCATCACAAGCATCAACTTTACATCATGTTTTTATTCAACCGCCAGCCACTTTCTCTGGATGCCACTCATTTCTAGTACCATGTGAAGGAATAACTCCCTATCCTACCTCCCTATATAAGTATCACAAACTATCTGCCACCCTTCTCCTGGACATCTTCCCAAAAAAATGGGAAATTTCTCCAACTCCATCTTTCCTCCTTCTTCCACTATAGGTGACAACTAAAGTCATCATCGATCACTCCCCAACACAATGTGATAAAACACTTAGCAATTCTACCATTGGCGCAAAGAGCACCAATCCCATTTAACCATTTCAGACACCAAGTGCAAAGCCCATGACCTCATCCTTAATGAAACTGATGCAATTACAAATGTTGTAAATCATCTTACAGATGAGATTACTTATCACCCTATCATTAACATGAGACGTTTAAAATTCTACATAAGTAGGTGGCAAAATTAGGGCTCTAAAAACACTAGTAGCATTTAGTTTATAGGCCCTGGGTACATGCAGCACCATGTTTCTAGGGACTTACAAGTAAAGCAAATGCGCCAATTGGGTGTAAGCCAGTCCCACCCTGTTTAAAGGAGAGAGAGCACAAGCACTTTAGCACTGGTTAGCAGTGTTAAAGTGCACAGAGTCCTAAAAGCCAACAAAAATTGGTCCAGAAAACAGGAGGGTTAAGGCAAACATTTTGGGGGTGACCCTGCAGAAGGGGCTAAGTTCAACAGGGACAAACCTAATTTGCTTGCTTTTTTCCACCTGGGTAGAAAAGACTAGAGCTATTGGTGCTGGATGAATGTCAGTGGATTCCAGGCATGTTGCCCTCTGTGCCCCAAAACAGTGCTAAAGTGTGTTCCATTGTTTTAGTTTCTAACCATCCCAAGTATATCAAACGTTACTAGGGTTATGGTTAGGAACCACAAATGAACCAACAATTGACTATTTGTTTGGAATTGTTTGGGAAAATTCTTCTCACCTTCCACCCAGAATCCTTTTTGGCTCTGGCTTGATGGTGCAGCGGCCTATGACCTATTGTTAGCAATGCTTTGAAATATCCACAGATTTACCATAGTTTCACCCACAAAAAAGTGAACTCTCTGGCAACACATGCTACTGGCTTTTTGGTGTATCCTTCCACCTCCGATTGAGGGTTTGCTTTACAATTCAGGAGGGACTATTCTACATTTCAATATATACAGAATCATCTCTCATTAAATTCTTTATCTTATATATACACTGCAAACAGAAGACATTCATTTTTTTTTCCACCGGCTCTTTTAAATGTGTTGGTCAGGACTCAATATGCAAGCCAGTAGAATTGACTCTGCAAATGCTTATTCTTGTAAGTTGTAACAAGCTGTTTTAAAAATTGGCAAATAATGAAACATAGCCTATGGTTAATAGGTAAGGAAAGAGGATGCTATGTTATGCTAAAAAGGCTATGCAATGGAGTTTCATTGAATGCAACGTTCGCCATCATGTTACTATATGCATTTCTACAGTGAAGGGAAGGTAGGCGAAATATAATTGTTTTAATATTTTTGACACTATTTATGATGATGCAAAATAAAACACTCAGGGATCCTGGAACCTTTCTCAAATGTATGTGTCTTGAAGTAGCACCAACCTCTGGTTTTATAACATTTGCTCACAGCAAATCTGTTTTAAGAATTAGTTTTAAAAAATGAAAGTGAATATCCCATTTATAAAATAAAAAACTAGACACCCAAGGGAATTGGTGGATGATGAGAAAAAAGCCGGTGATGTCCTTTTTGAATCAATTATCCTGTTTACACAGTAAGCACCCCATACCCTGAGGCACGCTGTTGGCAAGCTCGCTTTAAGTTATCGCTACTGAGGCGAGGGAGGGCACGGCAGAATAGTAATTTTCGAAAGTGGCAGAATGAGTCAAGCACATGAATTGTGATTTGAACTTCAATCCATATATTGTGATTTAAGCACTACATTTTACCCTCTTCTTTTGTTTAGAATATATCTTTACAGAATTTGGACTTCACTTTGGCCGAGAAAAAGTAGTATGTATAGCTTAAATTCCTCGACACAATTATCATTCTATATACAGCCAAACTCCGATTACTTGTGCCATTTCAACAGATGCTACAGGTAGTTGGGGAGCCATCACATACACTTTAATCACCGATTACGTCACGCGAATTAGTATCACATTCACCTTTTTGTGAAAGCTGTTGTACGTTATTTAACAATCTTTAAAGAAATCTCCAGGACGCAAAATGTATGAAAGCAAAGATTTATAATAGACACATACAAACAGTTGCTAAAACTCGCAAAGGATAAACTCAAAGTTAATTTCAAAATATAAGGAAGCTGACAGGTTAACTCTCCAGAGATGCAAAGCAGTCTACACGGTTTGCAGACAGCAACCCAGAGAGGCGACCGCACCCCCTGGGAACCTTTAAGTAATGGCCACGAATCGGCGCCATTAAATCACCCTCTAAACTGACAGTTGAACGATCTCCTGCCGCATAACGTTATTGTCCTAATGCGCGAAGTAATGGAGAAGGTGGCGTTATAGAAACAGGCACTAAAGTTACATCAAAATGTTTTTAAACAATCCCTTACTCGGACAATAAACATCTTATCGACAAAGGGCATTTTTATAAACATCCAAGGGCCCGAAAACGATAGATGATGAATTAGTCAGCTACGACCTTTTTAAAGGTAATGTTGCAAGAAAAAAATAGGATAAATAAAAAACGGTGATAAATTAGCTCTTTGACAGACTATGGAGTGAAATAAAGCTGAGCGGTTGTGGGAGAAGAAAACATAAACTCGTGATGCCATGTTATTGGGGATAAAGAGACAGAAAACCTTAAACACATTGTGCCACCATCTTCCAATTGTAGCTTGTTACCGGTCTCAGATTTGTGTCGTTCCAGTGCTGGTTTGTTACCTCTTCTAGAGTTATAGCGTTGCATGTTTCAATGGTGGTTTGTTACATGTCTCAGGTCTGTAGGTTCCAAGCTCCGGTGATTGTATGTTACCAGTACAGTATTATAGTGATTGCTGTTCCAGTGCTTGTGTGTTACATCTTCCAAAGTTATAGAATTCGATCTTCCAATGGTGGTTTGTTACGTCTGCCAGGTTTGTAGGTTCCAAGCTACGGTAATCCTATGTTATTGGTACAGTGTTATAGTGGTTGCCGTTCCAGTGATGTTGTGTTACCTCCCCCAAAGTTATAGTGTTTCATGTTCCAATGGTGGCCTGTTACCTGTCTCAGATTTGCAGGATCCATGCTCTGGTGATTGTACGTTACTGATCTAGTATTATAGTGATTGCCGTTCCAGTGCTCGAGTGTCACCTCTTCCAGAGTTGTAGCGATCTGTGTTTCAATGGTGGTTTGTGACCTGTGTTAAGTTTGTAGGTTCCAATACCTGGTGATTGTGTATTTCCAGTCCAGTATTATAGTGATTGCTGTTCCAGTGCTGGTGTGTTACCTCTTCCAGAGATATAGTGTTCCATGTTCCAATCGTGGTTTGTTACTTGTCTTATGTTTGTAGGATCCAAGCTCCGGTGGTTGTATGTTACCTGTGAAGTATTACATTGAAGGTTATTCCAGTGCTGCTGAGTTTCCTCTTCCAGAGTTATAGCTCTCTATGTTCCAATGGTGGTTTGTTACCTGTCTCAGGAGTGTAGGTTCCAAGACCTGGTGATTGTAATTTGCAGGTCCTGTATTATGGTGGTTGCTGTTCCAGTGCTGGTGTGTTACCTCTTCCAGAGTTATAGTTCTCCATGTTCCAATGGTGGTTTGTTACCTGTCTCAGGGTTTGTAAGATCCAAGCTCCGGTGGTTGTATGTTACTGGTACATTATTATAGTGATGGCTGTTCCAGTGCTGGTGTGTTACCTCTTCCAGAGTTATAGCTCTCCATGTTCCAATGGTGGTTTGTTACCTGTCTCAGGTTTGTAGGATCCAAGCTCCGGTGTGTGTATGTTACTGGTAAATTATTATAGTGATGGCTGTTCCAGTGCTGGTGTGTTACCTCTTCCAGAGTTTTAGTGATCCATGTTCCAATGGTGGCTTGTTGCGTGTCTCAGGTTTGGAGGTTCCAAGCTCCAGTGATTGTATGTTACCACCCTAGTATTATAGAGATTGTCATTCCAGTGCTGGTGTATTACCTCTTCCTGAGTTATAGTGTTCCATGTTCCAATGGTGGTTTGTTACCTGTCTCAGGAGTGTAGGTACCAAGTCCTGGTGACTGTATGTTGCATTATAGTGATTGCCGTTCCAGTGCTGGTGTGTTACCTTTTCCAATGGTGGTTTGCTACCTATGTCAGGTTTGTAGGTTCCACGTTCCAGTGATTGTTTGGTACCAATCCAGTATTATAGCAATTGCCGTCCCAGTGCAGGTGCGTTATAGTCAACTATGTTCCAATGCTGTTTTTTCCACCTGTGTCAGGTTTGTAGGTTCCAAACTCCGATGATTGTATGTTACCCGTCCAGTATTACAGCAATTGCTGTTACTTGTTATGGAGTTCAGTGTTCCAGAGTTATTGTGTTGTTCAGTATTATTGTGATTGCCATTACAGTGCTGGTGTGTTACCTCTTCCAGAGTGTTGGTGCTCCATGTTCCAATGGTGGTTTGTTACCTGCCTCAGGAGCATAGGTTCCAAGACCTGGTGATTTTATGTTGCAGGTCCTTTATTATGGTGGTTGCCGTTCCAGTGCTGGTGTGTTATCTCTTTCAGAGTTATAGTGTTCCATGTTCCAATGGTAGTTTGTTACCTGTCTCAGGAGTGTAGGTTCCAAGACCTGGTGATTGTATGTTGCAGGTCCTGTATTATGGTGGTTGCCGTTCCAGTGCTGGTGTGTTACCTCTTTCAGAGTTATAGTGTTTCATGTTCCAATGGTGGTTTGCTACCTGTGTCAGGTTTGTAGGTTCCACGCTCCAGTGATTGTATGCTACCAATCTGGTGTTTTGCTACCTGTGTCAGATTTGCAGGTTCCAAACTCCGGTGATTGTATGTTACCAGTCCAGTATTATAGCGATTGCCATTACTTGTTATGGAGTTCCAGTGTCAATGTGTTGTCTTTCTCAGTGATATGCTGTTCAGTCTTTCAGTAGATAAATTCATCAATCTCACAGAGACATTACTAAACGCTATACTGTATTACTATAGATTTAAATGTGGTGGGGTAGTGACAACAATGGCAACACAGCCCTTACACCCCAAAAAAACAGACATTTAAGAAATACAATTTATTTGTACAGAGACTAAAGAATCAGAGAGTGAAATCAGAAGTGTAACACGAAGAGCTAAAAAACATCAGTTTTTCGCCTACTTCTTCTACTGCTGCTGAGCTGAAGCCAGATGATGGGGGAGCTGCCAAGGTGTAATTACATCAAACATCTCCAGCTCCCCCACCTTACCAGCCTCCCGGTGTAACACAGAGGCCTTATTTCAATCCCGCATTACCGCTTTCTTTGTCCCCGGCCTCTCTAATCCAACAATTAGCCCGGCTGCCCTTGCTTCTGCCACTGGAAGTATTGAAAACTAATGCCGGCGTGGAGGTAATACATCAAGCCCAGCAGAATGCATAATCCGGTGTGTGACCGGGGAGCCGCGGCTCGCACCGCAGGTGAATAGCAAGCAGGCCGCAGTGCACTTGAAACAAAATGGGCGACCTGCCAGGGTAGCCCATGCGAAGGGAACAATGGCGGCGGCCGGGGAGAAGGGAGCGGGCTTGGAGGATAATCAGACCCGCTCTACCTCGGGGGTAGAAATGCGTTCAGTGGGGTGAGGTTTATATTAATTAGGCTTCTCCGAGGAGACTCTGTGTCAAAAGGAAGCTTTTTTTCACAATAATGTAGTAAATGTATATTTTTGTTTTCAGCATTTTATTGCCTTTGCACCATTATTTTAGCATCTTTTGATATTGTTCTCTGCTTCTCATTGACCAGTTGTGTAAAGTTTTTGGGTTATTTAGTTATTAGAGGTTTGTTAAGAGTTAAATTTACCAATGGTTTGTTTCAGTGAGTGTATAATGAGTAAAGATCTTTGTAACTGTTGTATGTATGGACGAATGTGCCCGAGGACTTTAATTTTGTTGAGTTGGGAGGTCGGATGCCTCTAGACCAGCCTGAGCTGACAGTTTTCCAGACAACACAGCTAGCCAAGCAAATAGCTGTGATATGATAATGTGAATGTGATGGTATCCTATGTTTAAGATAACTTTAGGAGAATGGTTCCAAGATCTATTGTGTTGTGGTATGGGGAGTGTTGTTGAGCTGTCAGTGCTTTGTCAACCATATGACTTTAAGAGCTCTGTTGTGTGCGTGAGGGTGCCGGGAGGTGCGTCTGCACATTCTCTTTGAGACCGGTACATTTTGTGAAGAGCCGTATTCTAGCAATTGTCATGGAGGCACAAAGAACGTCAGCATTTTCAAAAGCACTGAGGCAGAAATAGAGGTGTAATCGCAGTCAGAGCGCCTAGAAAGGAGACTATAAACAGTATAGGGCTAGAGCTGGGCGCTCTAGATGGTGGTTGCAGTATTTGAGTTCATCAGTGCTAAATTAGAGCTGGTGGTTTCCGGTGCTCAGCACCGGCACTTAATCATTAGTCAACACAAGCGCTTATAGCGCTTGCTCGCACTAGTTCAACCAATCAATCAATCAATCAATCATAGCATTTATAAAGAGCACTACATACCCGTGAGGGTCTCAAGGCGCTAGGGGGGGGGGACGCTGCTACTGTTCGAAGAGCCAGGTCTTGAAGAGTCTCTTGAAGGTTAGGAGGTCTTCGGTCTGCCGCAGGCAGATGGGGAGGGTGTTCCATGTCTTGGTGGCAAGGTGGGAGAATGATCTGCCACCGGCGGTCACTCTTCGGATGCGGGGGATGGTGGCGAGGGCGCCGTCTGCGGAGAGGAGCTGGCGGGTGGGGGTGTAGAGGCTGAGTCAGCTGTTGAGGTACGCTGGTCCGGTGTCGTGGAGTGCCTTGTGTGCTTGGGTGAGGAGCTTGAAGGTTATCCTCTTGTTGATGGGGAGCCAGTGCAGGTCTCTCAGGTGGGGTGTGATGGTGCTGTGGCGAGGGATGTCGAGGATCAGGCGTGCGGAGGCGTTCTGGATGTGTTGGAGCCATTTCAGGAGTTTGTCCGGGGCTCCTGCGTAGAGGGCGTTGCCGTAGTCTAGTCTACTGCTGACGAGGGCCTGGGTGACCGTCCTTCTAGTTTCGGTGGGGATCCACTTGAAGATCCTGCGAAGCATGCGGAGGGTGTTGAAGCAGGAGGAGGAGACGGCGTTGACCTGCTTCGTCATGGAGAGGGTGGAGTCGAGGATGACCCCTAGGTTGTGTGTGTGGTCAGTGGGTGTAGGGGGTGCTCTTAGTGCAGTCGGCCACCAGGAGTCGTCCCAGGCTGAGGGCGTGGATCCGAGGATGAGGACCTCCGTCTTGTCCGAGTTCAGCTTCAGTCGGCTGTTTCTCATCCAGTCGGTGACGGCCTTCATTCCTTTGTGGAGGTTGGTTTTGGCAGTGTGGGGGTCTTTGGTGAGGGAGAGGATCGGATCAGCTGGTTGTCGTCAGCGTAGGAGATGATGTTGAGTTCGTGCCGTTGTGCGACGTGGGCGAGCGGTGCCATGTAGACGTTGAACAGCGCTGGGCTGAGGGATGAGCCTTGTGGTACGCTGCAGATGATCTCGGTGGCTTCGGAGCGGAAGGGGGGAGGCGGACGCTCTGAGTTCTGCCATAGAGGAAGGAGGTGGTCCAGTCCAGGGCCTTCTCTTGGATTCCGGTGTCGTGGAGGCGTGTTCTTAGTGTGCGGTGGCAGACCGTGTCGAAGGCGGCTGACAGGTCCAGGAGGATGAGGGCCGCGGTTTCTCCGTTGTCAAGCAGGGTCCTGATGTCGTAGGTGGCGGCGATGAGGGCAGTTTTGGTGCTGTGGTTGCTGCGGAACCCGGACTGGGATGGGTCCAGGATGCTGTTCTCCTCGAGGAAGCTGGTCAGTTGTTTGTTGACGGCCTTTTCGATGACCTTCGCCGGTAACGGGAGCAGGGAGATGGGTCGGAAGTTCTTGAGGTCCTTGGCATCCACCTTGGGTTTCTTGAGTAAGGCGTTGATCTCTGTGTGCTTCCAGCTCTCCGGGAAGGTCGCTGTCTCAAAGGAGATGTTGATGATTTTCTTTTGATGGGTGTGATGGTGCTGCTGGCTTTGTTGAAGATGTGGTGTGGGCAGGGGTCTTCCGGGGATCCGGAGTGGATGGTGTTCATGATTTTGATGGTGTCGTCGCCGTTGATGTTGGTCCAGGCGAGCAGGCGGTTGGTGCGGGTGGTGGTCATGGGAGCGGGGGTCTCAGCGGTTGCCGGGGTGGTGACGGTATCAAAGCTGTCGTGGATTTCTGCGATCTTGCGATGGAAGAAGGTGGCCAGCGAGTCGCACAGGTCTTATGATGGTGGGATGTCGTTGGTGTTGGCGCTGGGGTTGGAGAGTTCCTTCACGATGCTGATGAGCTCTTTGCTGTTGTGTGCGTTGTTGTCTAGGCGGTCTTTGAAGGAGGTCCTTTTGATGAGGTGGTGGTGTCTGCGGGTGGCGTTCTTGTGGGCTGTGTAGTTTTCCGGTGTTTGTTCACGGATCCAGTTTTCGGCAGGTTCGCTTGGAGACCTGGAGGTCTTCGGTGAACCAGATGGCTCTCTTGCTGGTGTGGGTGTTGGGGGGGCTTCTTGAGCAGGGCGAGGGTGTTGGCGCAGTCATCGATCCATTGTCTGAGGCTGTGGCGTCGGGGTCGGTCGGGTCTGCGGGTGGGCTCTGGGCGAGGGTGTTGGTTAGCTGGTCCTCGGTGACCTTGCTCCAGCGGCGGCAAGGCATCTGCTGGGTGCAGTGGTGTGTGGTGGGTTTCCAGAAGGTGAAGTGGATGCAGCGGTGGTCGGTCCAGTGGAGTACGGTGGTGTAGTTGAAGAAGACGTGGGAGCTTGCTGAGAAGATGGGGTCGAGCGTGTGGCCGGCAGAGTGGGTGGGTGTTGTGACGAGTTGTCTGAGTCCGAGGTTGGCGAGGTTGTCAATCAGGGTGGAAGAGTTGAAGTCGTTGTTGTTCTCGAGGTGGAAGTTCAGGTCCCTGAGAAGCATGTAGTCCGTGGAGGCGAGGGCGTATGTGCTGATGAAGTCGGCGATGGAGTCATTGAAGGGACAAGGACATATTTATTTTTGGTAGGCACAGGGAGATTAAGTGATTTGCCCAGAATCACAGGATGCTGAGTCTATTCCGGGACGACCCTGGTTCCCTAGCTCCAAAGTCGTCAGCTCTGGCTGTTAAGCCACATCCTTTCCCCACTTGTAGGGTTTCATGGTTAGTAGTTGGTTCTGTTATAGGCGGTGGTAATAGGTACAATGGGCTGGTGCAAGCTGCCTTCTGACGAGAGCCCCAGCACTTACTTTCCCACAAATTAACCACTGGAGTCCATGCATGCGAGCATGGCAGTGGAATCAGAATGGAAATCTGGTGAATACTTATATTAGAAGAATTATCTGCTTTTCAAGCTTTTCCATACATACAAAATAACGAAGGAAAAAAAACGTGCTGTGCCATTTGTGACTTTCAGTGTTGGCAGAATGTTTGAATTCCCCCACATTTCGTGTGAAACAATAGCAGGCAGAGGGAAGAGCATAACATTCAATAGCGCCTAATGCCATATGTATGCAGCTTCGCTGCACTGTAGCTAAGAGGTGGTAACATCGCGCGAGAGTGGAAGAACGCAGTGGAGACATGAAGTGAGATTTGGTGAGGAATAGGCCAGTGATACTGCAGGTAGGATGGACGATGGGTACATCTCAGATGGCAGGACTCGTGTGATCACCCACCTCCCTGGGGAAGGCTTTGTGCGTAGGCCTCTGCCTGGTGGAGAGCTAAGGAGCACGGCAAGGAACAGTGCCAGACGAGGTGGTCTATGAGCAGCAGCAGTGCAGTGAGAAGCGCTCTCCACACCGACTGCCTTATGTGGAAGTAGAGGGTGTTATTTCTACCTAGAGTGAAGTAACCAACAGACCACTGAGGGTGTGCAGGAAGTGATAACTAGAGGCTGTTATAAGCAGTCCATGCCCTTGAAGCAATAGCTACAATCTGTTGTAGTTAGAAAGCATCGCAGGAACAACCAACATGAAAGTCTCGGACCCACAATTTATGGGCAGCTGGTCAGCGTCATGTCTTCTACATAGGTCTCAACCTAGGGCCATCCTTTGTTCCATCCACATCCTCATTTCCACTGGTGACAGAGGGTCAACCTGCAGGCATCATGTCAATAAAAGAGAGAACTTAACCAAAATAAATTGCGCTCTTAAGATGCGTGTTGTTGAGTTCTGGAATCAGAGAGTAGACCTGATGAAGCCCCACGAGAAAGCATCCTGCCCACCAATGTGCAGACCTTTTAGAGATGAAACTTTATCAACTAAACAGATGTGGCTATGTCTTTCAGGTCCTTAGAAGTGCTAAAGGGCCACAACTGATGGACAGCGAATTCAGATCCAACTGAAGAAGAGGAGGGAGGAGGGAGAGAGGTGGGGGATTCTGGGGTAGAGGAGAAAAAGGTGTAGAGTGGTTGCACCCATAATATGAGGCAATACAGATCTATTTTGTGTGGGTAAAACTGATGCGACCCCAACACACTTCTGAGAGGGAGTATAAATCTATGTTCAGCATGAGTCTGAGGCAACAGACCAGCGGAATGGCCCTGGTGACGAGGGGTGTCTTACTGCAGGATTTGCAGTGCCAGCTGGGCAAGCCGGAGATGGGAGCACTTACAGACACCCGCTGCGCAGTGGCTCAGGTTCCATCTTCCATCAAACTGCACCCCAACTGAACAGTGCAATTACAAGGGGTGAATGAGCTCCATACAGACAAGGAAAATATTTTGCTTTGCAAAACAGGTATCAACCACCGCGTGATGCGTCACAACCTCGTTTCCCACTTTAGCTCCATCATTTTCCACCCTGGTTCATTGCAAACCCTTACTCTGCATGTCTCACTTTCTGAGATGTAAATAAGAATTAGTTTACCTTTTAATAAAGGCCGTATGCACAAACAATCAGCCACTGATTTAAACAACAAGATCCAATAAAGCTGATTGCTGGTTGTGGTTCTAGAGGTCTAAACAAGCATTGGCATAGCCAATAGGTCTTGCCTTTGGGACCTTGTAAGTGTTTAGCCATGCAACAGTTGCATAACTAAATACTTATAATGTCCCAAAAAGCGAGACCTATTGGCTATGCAAAGCGAAAGTGATCGCGATCACTATCAAACATCAAAGCGGCCGCGAAAGTGAAAGTAATCGCGGTAAAGCGTGGCGCGCGCGCCCTCGCACATGCACTGTAGCTCTAGGCTGGCCGGGTAGCACTTTTTGGAGCCCTCTCAATAAGTCTCGCCAGATCAGCGCATGCGCTGGGTCAGGCGAGACCTAAAAACGTGTAAAGTGACAGAATAACACCCCACATCATTCAAATTGTAAGCAGGAAAATAAAGTCAATATCAAGTCAAAAGAAAATGGTTTCTACACCACCCCGCTGCCTTGCATAAGCCAAAAGACCGCACTCCTGGTGCCACTGATGACTGTCACCCATACGTCAGAGGTCACTGGACCAAGACGCTCACTGTTCATTAGACAAGCATTGGCTACTCCAAGCGTTAATCCCAGAAAGAATGCGCAGAGCACAGCAGCGATGAACGATGCGTGCATCAAGACTTGTCACCTATTGACAACGGAGAGCTTTGAAAGCCCCAGCTCTCATAGCCTTGGGTGAGCCGAAGGCAAGTCAGCCCGGGAGCTAGCCTTCCCGAGGCAGGCAGCCTTTCATCTTCCCTTCCTCTCGCTTTGTTGTTGCTTTTACATTTAATTGCGGTTCCCAGTTGGTGTGAAGCTTTTCTATTTCTATCCCGCTTGTTGGCGAGCCGCAGTTTATATCGATGGACAACTTTTTGATTTTGTAGCAGTAATTGGTTCCACACCACAGTCTCCGTTTCAAACTTCCACCGCACCTACCTTTACTTTATTTATCCTTCCCTTGCACAACCCTTAGCAAAAAAAGTGCTATTAATTGGAAAATCCTGCAATGAACTCGCGTGATCCCTTTGCAATTGGTTGAGTTGCTCCTGGTTTTTTAGGTCTCGGGACCATCCGGTCGGCAGACCGGAAGTCCGGAGATTTAATGACTTGGGAGAAGAGGGGCTTGAACCCGCCCCTCTTCTGCCCTGTTCTCCATTGGCTGGCCTCGTAAATGCTGGCCAGCCATTGGAGAAGAAGTCCCGTCACTCCAATCCTGCCCCATCCTTTTCGGATCAGGGGGCGTGTTTTTTGCGAAAAGTCTCAGGGAGGAGACAACAGCAAAACACGCCCCCGATCCGAAAAGGACGCTGCGTTTCCTCGCCTTCAGCACCAGACAGCCGGCCAGTGTGGAGACTGTTCTGGGAGAAGGACACCATACCTTCTGTATCGCGCTATTCGGGCGCGTGTTCGGTAAAACAGCGCTTCTCGCGGCGCTGGAGAGCCAGCAGCTGCTGTTTTGTTTAGCTGGAGGAGCCCGGGCTGTGCCTCGAGGAGGAGGAAGGGTCTCTGGGCGCGCCGTGGGCAGGAGCAGAAGCAGCCGCGAGTCATCCATCCCGCCCCCCGCTCGCTCTCTGAGAAGTGTGAAACACTCCTTCAGCGTGAGCTGTGCCCCCGCTGCAGTGTGTCGAAGCCCCCCCCCCCCAGCATCGGGCAAACAAGCGTCCGAAAACACCGACAACAGGAAGCATGACTGGACAACTAACACACCGAGAGCAGCAACACCGAAACACGACTCCTCAATACAAACGGAAAGAGGACACGTACATTATAGCAGCTCTGTGGTGGACTAAATGAAAAATCAAACATAATTGTTCAAAGATAAATGCACGAACACTAGCATAACATAAGCCCCGGCAGCCCCCACATTGCGGGGGCGTCCTGAGCTCCAGGGGCCTCATAACTCAGTCCACTCACTGACTCACTAACTGGGTCTTGGAACAGTTAGTTGTATAGGTACGCTCGAGCACACGTTCACGATATTACATATGATGCATGCACGCCGCTGCGTGGTCTTCAGGGTGGGGCACAGGGTGGGAGTGTGTGCATTGTCATTCACACTTGCACAGTGTAAGCTGCATGTGCGGCAGCCGGTGGGACCATCATTTTCCAGCAGTCTGCGCAGCGCGCGTGCAACTGAAGCTGCAGGTCACAGGTGAGCGTGAAACGAGATGAGACGTACTCGCTATATCACAATCACGTCTGGTTCTCTCTTCTCTGCAGCGGGGACAGAGGGCTGCTGTATTTAGAATCCCGGGGCTGCCACAGCCAGACATGTGGCTTCAAAATGCACACTTCAGTTACCATTCACACCAAGCATCGGGAATGCACACTTCAGTTACCATTCACACCGAGCATCGGGAGGGGCGTAGAAAGAAAAGGCACGCTTTAATCCCAAACTTTGCACCGCGACAGGCAGAGATTGTTGTGTCCATTAAGGACCGATGCGGTTTTCTGATAAAGACCGATGCGCCATCTGCGAATATGACCATCCCAATTACCCCATGTGCTGGCCCGTCTAGGCTCGTGCAAAAGTCATTTCGTGTAAAAAGTTCAGCAAAACAGTTGTAGCAAAGGCACAGAATGCACACCACCTGGCTGAAACACAGGACCTCTGACAGATTTATGGCATTTGCTGGCTCTGATGCAGTGTCCTGGCACTTCAGGACCTCAATCCAGGCCTGGCTAGATGATGCAAAAGCTCTAAAAACTAATGGCTGCCGCCATGCGACACTTCTGTAGTGCATGGAGACCTTCTTGGTGTCATTAAATTGCCCAATCGTGTAAGTGAATTCCACATCATCAAAGGCACTGTTCTCCTGGCAATTTTTTTCCCACGTCGCTGCGTCTCCTCAGCTGAGGACATATTTCACAACTCGGACATCGAGCACACCACCTCCTTTTATCTGGACCACACCTGCGTCTTTCACCCACATTTCATGTGCCTATATCTGTTGATAAGATCCTGAGCTACAATTAAATAAATAAGGACATAGTCTTTGTAGTTTGATGGGCCCAGTTGGTTCAAAATTGGAATATTAAGGGCTCAAAGCTCTACTCTAAAACCTGCGGCCGCTGCAACTAAATGTCAGGCTGCGTGGTCGTGAATCAACCTCAGGTCTCTTTATTCCACTGCCGGACAATCGCTGTACCTTTATCTCAATCTCCCGCATTCTCCCTTTATGGCAGGTTTACAATCTTTGATCAACTTTGTCAAACATTCACCCAAGTACAGAAATCTGGGCCTAAATCGTAATTATTTTTGCTCATCATGCAATTCCAGTTTGGACTCAGCCATATCCAATCAGTCTTGAGCCTGCTCCCCATGGCAACTGCCAGGTCAGATCCTCGATGGACCAGAAAGAAGCATCCTGGGACCGGTTGAGTTCGTATGATCTGTTCCCTCTGTGTCAGGGACCACCGAGGAACAATATCAACTGACTTTCTTGCGAAGTTTGGGCTTAGATGTTGCTTTTTCATCACTTGATTTATTGCGGGCTGAGCAGACCGCAGTACCTTCTGTATCGCGCTATTCGGGCACGTGTTCGGTAAAACAGCGCTTCTCGCGGCGCTCGAGAGCCAGCAGCTGCTGTTTTGTTTAGCTGGAGGAGCCCGGGCTGTGCCTCGAGGAGGAGGAAGGGTCTCTGGGCGCGCCGTGGGCAGGAGCAGAAGCAGCCGCGAGTCATCCATCCCGCCCCCCGCTCGCTCTCTGAGAAGTGTGAAACACTCCTTCAGCGTGAGCTGTGCCCCCGCTGCAGTGTGTCGAAGCCCCCCCCCCCCCCAGCATTGGGCAAACAAGCGTCCTAAAACACCGCCAACAGGAAGCATGACTGGACAACTAACACACCGAGAGCAGCAACACCGAAACACGACTCCTCAATACAAACGGAAAGAGGACACGTACATTATAGCAGCTCTGTGGTGGACTAAATGAAAAATCAAACACACACACACACACGCACACACTGAAACACAGAATAGCAATACTGAAAACACGATGATTCAATACAAACTGCACGAGGACACGCATTATAGCAGATCAGTGGACTAAATTACAAAACAACCACACACGCAATAAAATCACACAAATAACAAACACAACTCAATACAAACTGAAAAGGGCACGCACAGTATACCTGATCTGTGGACTAAATGACAAAACAACCACACACACACATACTCAAAACATAGAGAGAACAGCAATAGCTCCCCCCAACAAGCATTTACAATGCAACGGTCTCGGCATTAGTAAAGTTAGAGCTATTGGCATTGCTCATGACAATGCCGTTTCTTTAAATGTTTTAAAAACAAAAACATAAACAAAAATAATATCATGAGCAATGCCAATAGCTCTAACTTTACCAATGCCGAGACCATTGCATTGTAAATGCTTGTTTAAAGATCCTTGGAGCTTTTTGTGATTGCTTTGGCAGATAAGCATTTTTAACTGTGAAAGATGTGTGGAAAATGCCGGGGCTCTGTTCAGGAGGCAGCTTGCACCAGCCCATTTCTCTTGTTAGCGCCGCCTAAAGCAAAACCATCCACTAACCATGAAAGTGGGGCAAGGATGTGGCGTAATGGCCAGAGCTGCCAACTTCAGAGCACGGGAACCAGGTTCGAGTCTCGGCTGCGGCTCAACATCCTGTGATTCTGGGCAAATCACTCAATCTCCCCCTGTATATGAATGTGTCCTTAACTAGTGCTCCTGGAAGTGCCAGTGTTGATGATTGAGTGCCGGTGCTGAGCACCAGAATCCACCGGCTTAAATTAGCCTCTGTTTATAAGGCACAGATTGGAGTGAGATGCAGTTTTCACTTATTTGTATGCCATTGTAACTGAAAATAAATATGGCCCAATAACACGTTATTTAGTGCCACTGTACCAACATACATACATTACTACAGGGCAAAGGTCAAATTCCAGTTTTTACCATAGAAAGTTGAAAGGATAAAAACATTTTTATACTTCCTCACAGACTGGCTGTAACAATTAGTTTACACAGGTAAACAACTGTTCAAATAGTCCTGTGTCTCTTCTTTGCAAACTTACCCCATTACAGCTGGGTGTTGGTTAAATACCACCTTCCATAGTCGCCTCTTGTGAGTCATGGCCCTCCCCCAATCTCAACATGGGTAATAAACAGGATATCACACGCTACATATCTACTCCGCATATATGCACAAAACAAAGCACAGCAAAGAATTAGATCGGCAACCGGGCACTTTTTCATCCACATTTCAAGAATGGTGTGCTTGGTAATAAAATGCATTCTAATTAGACCCCGGCATAATAAGTATGTTTCCGTCTGAGAAACACGCACGTGGCCTGGTGCTAAAATAGCACCCTGCTTAAGGGGACGCTGTCAAAGGCATGGGGCTTGTGGCGATGTTTTTGAAGCCCCTTGGCCACTGAGTAAAGCTGTCTCTGGCAGCTTCAATACATCTATCAAGCCGGTTTCACTTTTTTTTTCCAGCCATCACAAACTAGGGCCACAGTGAAACTGTAGAATTATCAAGGGAGAATTTCCTAAATGTGAGGGCCTGGGGCACCACTACATTCTGTCACCTTTTGTCCTCTCAATCACAAAATGGGACTTTGTGTGAGCAGCCTTCAAGAGGAACTGATGGCCGCCCACGAGCCAAGGTGCTTGTGCACGTGTGGTCGATGGGTCGGAGGTTGCTGCACAGATTCTAAGAATTAAGTTGCCGACAGAGTGATAATCTCCCTCATGTGTATGCAAGAAGGTGCAAACAGAGTGACAAAGCAAATGCAAGTGCAGTGTCAGAAAAACTATTAAACCTTAACATAGTCTGCCACTGCCCGACCCGGGACAGGAGAAGGCTGGATGAAGGGCAGCAGAGGCAGTTGCAGGGCCTTTAAAGATTAACCCTGTTACACTGGACTTTATTGCCGAGCCGGAGCCGGAGCTAGACTACCACGCTGGTGACCTTTGCAGACAGTGTGACGCCACCCACCACGCTCTCCCCCCCCCAAAAAAAAGCAGCATTGCTACTTACAGTTACTGCTGGTGGTGGTAGGCAGCCGGGCACTGGTCGGCCCGCCTGCCTTTATTCAATAGGCGGCCTAGGCCTGCTGCTGCCTGCACTCGACGGCGGGGACGGTGCGTGCGGGTGTGCCTGAGGCGTGGCACTTTGAAAAAAATCTACGCATGCACAGCACGGCCCTACCCCTCGCAAAACCAAATACAGCCCCCTGCCCAATGAGTGTCCCCCAGCCAGCCCATTGGCAGCAACACTAACGGGCCGCAGCCCACCACCCGCCGCCTGCCGCCTAAAACACATTTGATATGTGCATCGTCATTGAAATAAACAAATAAATAAAATGAGTCGGGCGGTCTGCACGCGCCGAGTCTGAGCTGGAGGTAAGTACATTTTATATACTGAAAGTAGTAGTCTCTAGTCTATCCACATTCGCATTGCCTGACATATGAGTCAGAGTTGCAGACACGTGGTATTATGTAGACCCGGCCCTGATAAATAAGTGCTGGTGCTAAGCACCGGAAAGCACCGGCACAAATTAAGCACTGGAAAGGAGTAAAGATTATTCCACCTCAAATTTTACGATACATAAACGAAAGCATTGTTGCTGTACTGTGTGTGTCCAATGTAGGTCCAGGCCAGCAGTAGATATAAGATGTGTGCATGACTTTCATGATATGACTAACCATATAAAGGAGTACCAATTAGATTTACAGTGGACAAATATATATTTTGTGATAGCATGAAAATCTAGCATAGATCTGGTCCTGGTGGACCTATGCTCTACATCTATGCTATGCTGCATGTGTGTTTGTGTCTCATTCCAATGAGTGGAGATCCAAATTAGTACAGCTTTGTTATGAGCACAGACTCCAAAAATGTCTATGAAATACTTAAAGTCATGCCTCGGAGATCTACCGAGATGAATCTAGCAGGGAGGATTTTGAAGAGGGCTGGTATAGGGAAGCAATCAACATTTATGACTCATTTTCCAAAATGAGCATACCACACGAGGCACATTCCTCGAAAAAGTATCTAGCGTGGAAAGGGTTACCCATGCTTAAATAACTATTCCTGATGAAAAGTCATGTCTGGCGTAGTGCTTTTCAACACTATTACAATCTTGTCTATTGACTCGCCCTCTGAGGCAGGGGCCATTTAAAGACATTTTCTACCTTGTTGGTACATCTTAAAAAGTTGGGCCCAACTTTGTGACAGATGTAAGTCTGAATTTCATAATAACCAATTTGTGGTAAATTTAGATGCAATGAATTTAAATGGGAATCATCTACATGTTAGCTGTTTATTTTGGAAATCTGGTCCATCCAGACTATCTTTAGGCACCCCAGTTATCAAGCAATAAATCACCAACAAAGATGAAGGAGGCATACACACTAATAGGTTTGCATTTTTCACATGCAGAGGGAATATTGATTAGCAGTTGCAGCAGGGCCCGCCGTTTGCAGAATTGTTAAAGAGATGGACATTTTGTTGGTCCTATCTCTTAACCATGCCAACAAACTAAATAAGCATGGGCAAATCCAATGGTTTTGATTAGAATGTGACCATGCAAGTACACACAGGCTTAATGATGTTTCCATAAAAAGCTAGGTCTTTTGACTTTGCTACTGATCGGTAGTGTTGGTGGTGATGGTATTGATGGCCGTGATAGTCATGATGGTCTATGTGATATTGTTGGCAGTGGTGTAGTAAGTGATGATATTAATGGTGTCTAGTGTGATGGCATTTTTATTGATGGTGGTAGTTATGGTTTTGGTTGCAGTGAAGATATTGTGGTGGTATAGGCAGCGATTTTATTGTTATTAGTGTGGGTGGTTTTGGTGGTGGTGATGTTGGTGTGGTGGTGGTGTGTGGTATTAATTGTAGTGGTGCTGCTGGTATAGGTGGGTGGTGATATATGTGTTTATAATCGCTGTGGTGGCTTTGGTAGTTGGCGTGGTGCTGGGGATGGTATATACTTTAGGAAAAACAAGGAAACAAGATTGCTTTCTGCACACAATGCATGCATGTGTTAAAGAATTGAAGGTGGAAAGGTTTGATGGTCAAATGTACTTTTTAGAAGTAAAATAACTATCCATGACTTGCAACACAAGCCCCCTATAGGAGGCACAATGTTACAACAAACTGCCAATGATATGATGAAAAGAGAGAATATCTCCCCTGGGTTGTTCTAAGATGTGACTGCTAATGTCTCATTCCAATGTCTGTAAGCAGATTACCAAATAACCCAGTGGCTGAAGGGAACTGACCCAAAGCCCACTCTTTGTATATTGTAAACAATAGTTCTTGAACAAAACTGCACTGTCAATCGAGACCCAAAAAATATAGAACAGCGCTCAGAGGACACATAAGTTATAACTTCAATAGTTTTGATGCATTGGTTAAAGTATTCTCATCATATTTTATTAGTCTATGCCAACTAAGGGTCTCTTATATATATATATATATATATATACATATATGAATTTGTGGGGCACATGCTAAATTTCCAAACATTAGGGCAACCAGATTTTGAAAAACATAACCAGAACATTTCACAAGAGTAGAAGCAGGACTACAATTTTGAATCAACCATGTGGTACAGGATGACTTATTTGACAGTTTTCATCCACATATAAAATACACACAATTAGGCACTACGAGGAATTAAATGCAACTTTTACACTTATACACAGCACAATGTGTGTGAACGAAATTACTTATCTACTAGGAGCTAACCAACTTCTGCACCAGCAAACATGAAAACGCTTTCTGTATTCAGTCCACAATCTGAAAACATGACATGTGGTAAGTTTACTGAGAAATATATACACAAAAGGAGAGCAATGAATAACTGAAAAATGGAGCACAAATTACCAAGTGGTCTTCTGAATGGCAACACTAATATTTTTAAAGATATTCGGGATAGAAGCCAAGGCTTGGGTATGCAGAAGGGGATATTAACCCCTTCAGCGCTGCGCGGATTCCCGCGCGGTGCTGAAGGTTCTGAGCGCGGGCGGGGCCATGACGGAACGGTTCCGTCATAAGCACAGCCCAACCGACGTGCATGACGGAACCGTTCCGTCATAAGCGTCGAAGGGGTTAAAACTTTTATGGCTAAAACCTATTCAGACCAATGCTCAATCGGTGTACTAGATAAAAGGAAAAATTTTAAAAAGTGTACACACAATAGCATAATAAATCCCCAATGTGTACATAGGGCATAAAACTATTATTAGCACCTGTTCACACAGTATGAATGATCAACGTGCAACGGGGTTCATAGGATGGAAACCATTAGTCAAATCTGAAAATAAGTAAGGGCCCACTGTCTCAAAGTGTACCAATTGCTAAAAGTGTATGTAGGATTGGAAACCAGTGCTATACATTGCACATGATTTGCACAGGAGTTGAGAGAACAATTATAAATACATACCTCCATTATTTTCAATTGGAAGGAGTTGCATTATAAATGGCCATGTGTGGTGCTGGAATTACTACTGTTCGTTTAGTAGTTACTAACACTTTCACATTATAATGTGAAATTTGTGCCAAATGACAGGAAATAGATGCACTATATTTTAGTGTGAAATGCGTCCTGGCATCAATTTTTGACTTAGGAATGCATTTTGACCGAAACAAACATAATGCAAAAAACACAAAAGCACCATGAATAACAGCCGTTCGTATTCTGTGGTTCCTTTGCATTTTGGGTAAATTAATTCAGCGACTGGCACATTATTACCCCAAGTGGTTTAGTGGTGTCATTTCGTCAATTTCATGTAACAAGCGTAATGTGAAATTTCCAATATTGACTAAGTAATGCCTGCTTACTTTAAATTTCACCCAGGCCTCATATTTATATCTATTGGCTGGCATGTGCCACAGTAAGAAGCGAAAGCCAGTTCATGATGCCGGTGTCGTTCTACATGTATCAAGTAATGGTTTTAGATGCCAACTTTAAGAGCCTCCCATGTGAATAAGGCTGAGATGACTGAGGGTCAGGTCACCTTGGAAGGTGAACCACTTACTCTAGAGATGACTGTGTAATAGTGGTCATTAGGGTGGAGTAACCTCAATTCTACTCACCCAACCCGTGATCTGCCATGACGTCATGAGCGAGAGTCCTATCACTGTCGCTACTTGTGTCAGGTGGGCCTGCCTTTTCTAAGAGGGGGTCTAGAGCCAGGTTCCAGTCCCCAACCACTAAGAATCGAGTGGCCCATAAAGAGTCTCGATAGTGAAGCCAAAAAGGCCTTCTTACTAGCATTGGGGGTATATACAGAGCCAAATATTCGAATGATGTTTAGAGATTTCAGATTGATCAAAGTCAATCTTCCTTCCTAGTCTGTTTATTGGTTCAGCACATTGTGGGAAGAGTTTCCCAAATCAGGATCACTGCGGCACATATTTGAGAGCCTGGACCAGGGTCCTTTGTCTGCCTATGTTCCCTCTGAGCTAATAACCAGTGAGCCCCGCAATCTCATTTCAGTTTAGATGACGAAGAGGCAGTTAGGTGAGTCTCTTGGATCAGCGCAACATCCAGTTGTTTTGAGTGCGGATAGTGTAGGTACATCTTGAGCCTGATGAAATGAGTAATTCCCTTGATATTTAGAGAGGATAGCACGATGGGTTTATTGAGGTATGGGAGGGATGGAATTTCTGTGCATTATGTGTCATGGACAGAGAAGAAGTAAACTCATGATGAGACAGGAGGACGTGAGATCTTAACAGTCAGCTATACAACTTGCAGGCGAGGAAATTGGTTGACACCCAGAACTATTGGCTGCGTAGTTTGTTCCAGGTAGGGGTGATGAGGAATCGAGAGAAGATGGAAAGATAAATGATAGTGTGAGACATTAATAACGGGTAGCCTAAAATTTGCAGTTCTGAAGACAAACTTTCAAAATAGGACTATTCTACCTCACATAGTGCACTTTGTGTGCTCTTTATGGGCTAGGTTTTAAAAGTGGACTAGGTGGCAGTGCTACTTTAAATAATGTGTTGCTATGGAGGGAAGGCGTCTTCAGTGTATGCTGTCTGCTTTCAGCCAAGGTGCATCTTAACCTAAACATCAGGTAGGGGCTAATATGTCAACCACTAGAGCTAACCGGGCAAACACTTACATCAATGGCGTGAAGATATCCTTAGAACCAATACAAAAAATAGTGTGATAAATTGTGCATTTTGAACATACTGATCAAACCTGATACAAAAACCATCTTTTAATACTTTTGACAGTGTTTATAGACTTCATACAGAGCTCCTCAAAAGGGAAATAGGTGATTTGACAACTAAAAAGCAGCTTCTACAGCTTTCAATACAAAGTACTTTGGACCAGTTTTCATAAAGCTAATTCACGAGGATGACCCCTTTTCCAATTCCAATTCTGTGAAATGACAGTGAGCTCATGAAATATTGTCAATCCCACCTTTAGGAAGAAACTCCTGCCTGACTGCTGACCAAAGGTACATCTTCAGTCTACTCATCGCAACGTTGCTACCTCGGCTTCTTCGAGGCCGCACACGGGCACCGGTCTCAGAATAGTGAGCTTAGTGTGTGAACACGTGAAAGTTTGGGATCTGTGACTGACAAGTCACAGGCTTCGTTCTAAACGCATCTTTCTTTCCTCCTGAGTTTGAATAAGGCAGTGCTAAAAAATTTGTGATATTACATACCTTTTAATTTCTCTACCAGAAATCTGTGCTATCGTAAAGTAAAATAAAATATTTGTTGTTAGCACACCATACTGTGCAGTTCTCAGATAAGATGACTGGGCTACATCCATGCAGCAAACCACCGGACCAAAAGAACTGGCAAAAAAGGCAGTTGCCTTGAAATAACTTAGCACAAGTTGTATTCAAGCATGCAATGAGCATAAGTATTCCTTCAAGCTCCAGAGCATCTACAATGTGTAACTGATAGGCAGTGTACTGCAAAGAGTTCACTCCAACAGAAACCGAAACTGAGACTCTTAATAGCATATGTTATAATAATAACAATCATGCATTTTATTGTGGTCTGAAGCCCCCAGAACATTAAGTGCCACATCCACTAAATTAATAATGTTATTTTTAAATCATGCATGGGCAATGTGCATGATAAAATACAACATTAGTTACAAAGTTCCCCAAAAGTTCTTTGAGAGAGTGACTATGTTATCGATATTGATGTTCCTAAAAGTGTATACGAACTATAGCAATTGGTCACACCTATGGAGACAAAGGGAACACTTTGAATGGAGCCCAAGAGAGACTTCAGGCAGACAACATGGTTACCAGTTTGTCATTGTAACAAGGGACAAGTAAGCACAAACCAGTGCTTTCATTATGCAATGCTCTTGTGCCGGTAGCCTATTATACCCAATATCAGAGCCATGCTGCTGCTGACTAACCAAAGCCTAGTTTGACAGCAGAATAAGGTTTCCTAAGCATTTTGCTCTCAAGCTATACTAGTATGACAAGGCTGGAGGGAGCGATAGAATGCCTACCCATGGGAAGTGCTTATGTACTTCCTCTGCAAAAACACACAAAGCAAGCATAAAAGCAACATCTATATCTACCTTACAATACACTCTGAAATACACTCAGACATCTGGAGTGACTGCATTAACCAATTGTGCTTTCATAACATTAAACAGTGCATTTCCCATCAATCAATTACTTCAACTTGCATTTATATTTTATTTAAGGTGGGTTTTTTATATTTTATATGTACTTATCTGAAGGTGACAGATCTACAAAATAGATGCAGTTATTTGTACTTTTTATCCACTCCTCTGGCCCAACCCCAAACCTCCCTGTCCCTACCCCCACTGTACTCAGAATCACAGTTCCCATACATTTTTGATGTACTTGAACCTCTGGATGAATTGTTAAATACTTTGTAAGCGTTCTTCACTGAGACTACTATCTCAGCACAGCCCAGAACACACACATCAGCTGAAGAATTGTGCATGTTCTGGAACCTTCACAGCCCAGGTGGAGACACACGAACGGTGTGTGGGAGGATGAGGCGCTGAAGCCCTCTTAGCTCAAGGGTGTTTGGCACCTGACTAACAGTGAGGCCACATTGAGGGTTGGTAACTGACCAGTTGCTACACCGTCATCCTTAGAATGATTTCTGTTTTACATGAATCCCCTGATTCAAATCATGCCCTGTCCAGTGGCGTAGCTGGGGGAGAGGGTTCGGCATGAGTTTTAGGGGCGGCGGCATCCCCCCACTCTTACCTGCCGTCTCGGGGCGGCAATAGCAACCCCCCACTCCTGAAACCGGCTAACGCAGGGACTGCCACGGGCGGCCAGAGGGCTAGCTCCGCCACTGGCCCTGTCTGTGTTTCTCCCCTTTATTCAGCGGCCTAGACAGTCACTCAATTACTCCCCTTTTCATTCTGTAGGGCGAGCCCAGAATAGAAGGGTATTGTTGCCTACATATCCCAATATCCCATTAAAACAGAGAATTTATTCTAAGCTGTTTGTGTAAGCAAGGGTTAGGGTCTGAGCATTGGCAGCCAAATCAAGAAGGCACTCTCGCAGGCAAGAACATTTAATATTTTTCTTGTTCTCCAAGTGCCTTTTGTGATTCAAGGTACTTTACAGGAAATCATACAAATTCAACATTTTCTGCCTGAAAATGTAAACAAATTACAAAGTCTAGGGAGAAAGAAAGCCTCGCTTCCCATGAAAAAATTATACATGCACAGCATCATTTCCCTTGCTTGTTACAGACCACCTTTGTCTGGTTCAAAAGTGCGGGCAGGAAAATGTTCAGGCATCATGATTTCTCTGCAGAACACGCTGTTACGCACCATAGGGGCCGCCCATTTTCCAGCATTTTAATTTAAAACGAGGGCTTCCTTTTTAATTACTATCAGAGGCTGAAAAGCTCCTGAGTCTTTCGAGGTGCAATTTCTCTTCCCCCCAGCTGGCTTAAGAATAAAGAGAGGTATTCCCTTAGTTGTGTGAAATTCGAGCATTTTACAAATACAAGCGCATACTGTGCGCAGAGCTAACATTTGGAAATATTATTTGGAGACCTGGGGCATGATTTATGAGCAGGCAGGAGCAAATACGGTGCGCAGTTTCAGCGCGGACCCTTTGTGACCAGCATGCCATTTGGCGGGTGCGCTGTCAGAAAAGGGAAATGGCCACTACAACGCGGCCGTTTCTACGCATAACATTATCCACGCATGCATTACAACACATGCGTGGTTAACATGAATAGCCTTTACCACGCATACCTTTACTACGAGATACGTAGTAAAGGCATGTGTGCTAAAGGCTAAAATTAAAAAAGGGGGCTTGGGGGTTCTCCCCCCCCCAAAAAAAAGCGTGCGAAAAGAAAAGGGTGCTTGGGGGTGTCTCCCCCCCAGAAAACGCACCTGATAAAGTACCGATCATAGAGGCAATCGGGAGGCAATCAATGTCATTAGAGGAAACGGAAAGACACTTCCGTTTCCTCTTTACGACGTGCAACGTCAACAAGGAAGATCATGGACAAGAGACGACAGACGAGACGACGAGGAGAGGTAAGGGGAATTTTAGATTTTAAAAAAAACGCAGGGGTCCGATTTTAGGGTTAAGGGCAGGGGAGGGGTATTTGTAAGAAGGGTTTAGGGGTGGGGGAATAACCTTTACCAAGAGTATGCCCTTACCATGCATGAATTTACAACGAAAATCATTGTAAAAATATGCGTGGTAAAGGAAAATTCGTGGTAAAGGTTATGCGTGGGAATGGCATTTGCGTCGTAACGCGTGCGTGGTAAAGGCGTGCGTTGCAACGGAATGCGTTGTAACATCATACAACCATCCGAAAATGTCCCTTCAATGGGGGTCACAAAATAACCTACCTAGCAAATGTTAATTAGGCACGTCGCTTTTTGCCACTCCCTACAATTGGTTACATAGGGGGGTTGGCCTGAAAATGACAACCAACTTTTTAAAACAGTACATATTTCCTAAAGGAACAGGTGCCATTTTTCAAGAAAGTATTTCCAGTTTTGGAAGACATAGGAGGGGGGGCAAGCATTGTCCAGAGGGTATCTGCTTGCTCCCACCAAGGCCAAAATGGAAGCTGTCACACAGGGAGAACATTCCCTTTGCGACGGCCTCAATTTGGAGATGGTAATTTTTCAATGGTTTGCCAGGACTGCAGTCACAAATTACTGATATATTTCATTTTGAATTCCAGAGAGGAGAAGGATACCCCTTTCATGCCTCCTCCTATTTTCAATGTTTAATGGCTCCCAAATCCATTTTATGTGTAAGAAAGACGTTTTTGAATAGGAAAATGGCTTTGATACATTGGAAAGATGTGTTCTGTGGTTCTCAACCTTGTTTTTTTCTAAATCGCAAACTTTGTGACTGCAAAACATCTTTGGTCCTGAGGCCCATGATCGCCTTGCTGTCTTGTGATTATTGAAATCTGTTGTTTTACCTTTCCCGTGCCCTTCTTCCCCATTGTCGCTGTATGTGTTGGTTGCTGACCCTGACTTCATCAGAATAAGACTTGTTCACAATATTAATTATTCGGAAAAGGGCTCTTATTGGCTATGATAAAAGGGGTTACTATTACTAAACTCATTTATTTTCCCTCTATTTAATTGATCTCAGCAGATTACAAAGACATTTTTTGAATGCAGATTGGCTGTGATTGGGCTTTTTGTGGAATGGAGATGATCAAAAATGGGTATTCTTTGGAATTTGACTTCTTTGTAGCGGAAATTTAAGGGACTGTGTTTTCTTGGAAAAGAGGCATCTGGAGAAAGGAATTTATTGGGAAAAGTGCTTCTTTGGGAAGAACATCTTGCGAAAGAGCGCTTGTTGGAAGTGGTCCCTTACTTGGAACAGGGTTTCTTAGGAATGAGACCCAGTTGAGGTGTTCTTCAAACATTGATCTTTGGACTGGATTTAATTGTAATTCATTTTCTATGGAACAGCACTTCTTTGGAGCGGGTCATCGCAAAAATGGAGCTCCTTGGAAATGAAACTGCTCAAGAAAAGTTTTTAGGGAAGTGGGGATCTCTCGGATGGACTTCATCTGAGTGCTTTAATAATTTGATTTCTTTCAATGTTGGCTTCTTTGGAAATCAGCCTCTTGGAAACAGAATATTTGGAACTGACCTTCTCTTGAACAGGTCTGTAAGCAAGTGATCTTGTTGGAAAATAGCTTCTATGCAAAGTGGTTTCTCTAGCACATGGTTCCTGTCAAACAAACCTCATCACAAAGGGTTTCTTTGGACTGTGACTGCTTTGTAACTGAGACTCTTTGAAAAGACAGTCATTTGGAACAGGGGCAGGCTGGACCAGGCCTGCTGTAGAATAGGGCTTGTGTCAAATAAGCTTTGTTGAAATTAAGGTTCATACGAAATGGGTTTCTTAAATCTGTTTCTTATTTGGGTCTTGGCATCTTCAGCGTGTGGGTTCTTGAAAAATGTATACAAAATAGGGCTTCTGTGGAATGTTGCATATTTGCAGTGGGGATTCCTGGGAAATCTTTTTTTTAATGTGTTTCTTTTAAAACGAGGATTGTTTGTAAAACATCGTCTTTAAGTTGGGTATAGTTGGGATGCAGTTTAAATGTAACCAGGTAATTTTGTATTGAGGCAATCTGGGATGTTGGCTTTTTGGAAATGTGGTTTCTTGGGAACTCAGTTTCATGAGAAATTGAACCTTTCGAACATGGCTTTTATGGATACTGACCTTAGTTGAAAGTGTTATGACACAATAGGCTAATCCAATTCTGGGTCAAAATTGTACAAGCAAACATGGTTTAACTAAAATATTTTCTTATTCAGTTAACACTGGCAAGACAACAGATACTATGGCTTGTTCAATAGGCCCTGTTAGCTATAGCACAGCGTGTAGGCAACGACCCAAAAACAATGCATGTTGGGATCAAGCAGTACCAAACAACATTCAAGATGAATACATAATAAAAACATTTCCGAACTAATGAAGAAAGTCTGCAAAGCTTAACAATCCAAATAACAGAAAAATAATTAACAAATATTTAGGGGACTAGCAACAAATATCTTTACAATTTTAAGACAAAAAGTGTCAAAAATGCAATGCTCCAGTGAATTTCAAAGTTCATGGCAGACCAGGACTAGGTGCGATTTGAAGCTGACCATGATGGAGCGTGTGGGTCACACCTGTCAAAGTTTTTAATTTAGAACTTTGTTACTTTTCTAGTTACTTTTCTAGTTCCCAAACTCCTTCCACACTAAGCTTCCTCGAAGAGGGATATGTTGTCATCAATCTCCCATTAAACCCTTCCATTTTAGCCCCAAAATCTCCCACTCTGACAAAGTCAGATCTCGTACCCTCTCAAGACGCTTCACTGTTGGAATGAATTCTTCCTCTTCCTCTCCTCCAAAGTCTTAATTCAGACTTAACTTTTTTGACTTTCACTTTCATTCAGCTCGGCAAGTCAGGAGGCTATTGCTGACATGGGCTCCATGGGGTCAAAAACATTGATGTGGCGTGCCTCAACTAGTCTCATATTCAGAGAAAAAAACTCTGCAATATGTGGCCAGCTGTCAGACTTTACACTATTGATCTGATGCCTCGTCTCTGCCTTCAGGGGTTAGAAAAACTACTAAGTCATAACATTTTTTAATGTTAGGATAGTAACTACTTGGGCTCTCATAAAGCCCAGAAGCCATGGTGCTGGTTCCTAGGCAACATGTTCTTTCTGACCACCGAAGATCAAGAGTCCTTTAGGACTTTTTCCCCAGCATCAAGGAGTCTTCTTTTTTCCTTTGGGAATTCTTGCAGGTTCAGGAATATCCTGATGAGTCGGTGATTAGGTGCCATTATTAACCCGTATAGTCTGAAGTGACTGAAAAGTCTCTAAAGTCGAACATGGCAGATTTTCCATTACAACTCAACCATTTTTTGCGGTATGTTTTCTCTCACTTTATTGAAACTCTTCGCAGCCTCCCTCATCCAAGAAGGTTCTATCTAGTCTTTCTTATAAGGAGTCCCCTGTCCCTTCCCAGGTCCACCCGTACGGAAGTGAGGGCTCCACCACTCTCTCTTCTGGGGACAGCTTCTCCTGCTGTTGTGTGCAGAAGTAAACATCTGATAGACCTGTGTGATTGAAAAGGTTTTTATCATTTGGGTCCCCAGCTGAGAATATCAAATAAAAGTGGAAGCTTATACCATATCCCTTTGTCACGCTTTCAGTTTATGCTCCTGAAATAAGTGGTCAGTGCTTACACTAAAATAGTCTCCCTGGCTTTAAAAGTTACTTTATTGTTCTCTCGCAGGTGAATATTTCATGGGTAATTTGGAGGCTAAATACAGTCATGGGAGTAATGGCAGCAGGCAGAAATGGTTTAGTGCAAGGTATTTTGAGGAATGCAAAAGTCAATTTTTACAATTACTTTTCCACTACAAATACCAAGATTATACTTTTAACATAGAAAATAATTTTAAAGAAAAATAGGAAAATAACTTTCAAGCAATTTTCTATTAATTTGTTAATTTCTCAGGCTGAATTTTAAATATCATCTTTATATTCAATTAAACCTGCTCAGTTAAAGAAAGAAGTTGGCATAAACAATGACAAAACTGTTTTCAACAACTTTTCAGTGAAGGGGGGGCACAGTTTCTTTAACGTTTATAAATTAAGCTCCCACTCATGTAGGTTTAAACAAGACACTATAGGCCTAATTATGAGTTTGGTAATCCGTGGACCGCCAAACTCACGGTGGTGTGGCAGTGGCAGTCCAGCCAGCGCTACACCAGCTGCCCGACCGCCCTATTAAGGCTTTGGCGGTCGGACTGCCATTTGACCACCGCAACTGCCACTTTCCCTTATGGAGCCACAGCAGTCAGAGCCTCACAATATTCTGGCAGTGCAAAGTATGATGAGTAGTTGTATCTAAAACGTTTTTACTGTCTTGTTTTGGTAAAGTTGTGCTCCCATAGGAGCCTTTGAAAGGCCCCACCGCGGGACTGCCACCCTACCGCCCAGCATACCACAATTTAACTCGTAATCGGGTGGGCAGTCGGCGGGCCTGTTTGGCGGACCAGGGCGGTGGCATGGCAGCCTGCTCCAGGACTGCCAAACTTGTAAACAGCCCCTTAGAATGAGATATCTGATATATAAATGAAGGTTTCCTACCTGGCTAAAGAAGATTTCCTACCAAATTTCACCACAGTGGTTTTAAAATTGCACCTTATCCAGGACGCAATGGTTTTCGAGAAGCCAATCAGAAGTAATCAAATTTACTATCTGTTTAGGAGAAAAACACATATACTGTGACACTGAATGACAGGCAATGACCACTGCATACAGAGTCCTCATGCAAACAAAACAAACAGAAACAAGCATTGGCATAGCCAATAGGTCTCGCTTTTAAGTATTTAGTTATGCAGCACAATATCCTTGGTGCAACAACATCAACTGTTGCATGGCTAAACACTTATCAGGTCCGAAAAGCGAGACCTATTGGCTATGCCAATGCTTGTTTTGGCTATGAGGCAATGCTTTAAAAATGCAAGCGTCTTGGCTGGGGAATCTGCCTCACTTGAGACTGTTTTAGGACCATAACTACACGTGTGTGTGTTTGTGGATAAGTGTGTGCATACAACGTTTCAAAGTGTGCTACCAAGCGACTCCAGTGAGTTGCATGTTACACGAATATTGATTACATACATTTTCTGACAAACGCTTCTGTGAACATCCTGCTGTTAACACATGTAAGTGTGCTACAAGCGTGTAAAAAAACACCTGTAAACATACCGCCGTTAACACATGTAAGTGTGCTACATGCTTGTAAAGCAACATTGTAAACATCCTGCTGTTAACAAATGTAAGTGTGCTACATGCTTGTAAAGCAGCCCTGTAAACATACAGCTGTTCACAAATGTAAGTGTTCTACATGCTTGTAAAGCAACCCTGTAAACATCCTGCTGTTAACAAATGTAACTAGCAAGTTTGTACACACCCTGCTGTAAACAAATATAACCTGAAGTCCGAGGGCCTAATTCACAAAGGTAAAAAACTTAGACCTAAAGTCTAGGTTTACCAGTGTGAATCGGCCCCTAGACTGCAGGGCTAAATTTAGACTTTAGGTCTAAGCTTACCTCTGGGAATCGAGCCCACACTGTTAACAAATGTGTGAGCTACGTGCCTGAATAGTGGCCATTCCACCTCATATTGCTGACAAATGTACTCTCATTTACATATACCATGCACCAAATACACGTATTTAAAGCACTCCTACAAATGGCTAGCTTTTAACCAGTATACTATTTGCTACATCACTGTAAAACACTCATCAAAATACATAAACAATAGGCTGTGTGGATAGCATTGCCTTTCTGGTGACTAAAGAAAAACAGATAGGTAGGAGCTAAGCTGTAGATGGTGTATTTGGGTGTTAAAAAAAAGAGATGGTGTGGGAGCTTGGGGCACTATGTAAGCACATACACAAATACACGCTAACAAGATAAAAAACAAGAGAACAAAGCTGAGAAGTAATTACATTAAAGCAAAGCAGCAAATTGATGTATCTGCACAATGAAGTTTGGAGTATAGAAACAATGCAGAATTGGGCATTAGAAACCTATTTTAGTCCATGGCAAGCAATGAAACACGGCTCCCATTGTGTGGTTCAAACTTCGCACTCTCTGCCCGTGTGGAGGGGGTAGAGCATGTCCCAACTGTTGTGTGCGGGCAGTGGAACAATCAGATGCCGATACAGGTAAAGTGAAAACGAGTAGACTGCTGTTAAAAACAAGATAAAATAAAGCATGTCAAATGTAAGCAGGAGCAACATGGCTCCCTTAACGTACTGGAACCTGGTCATAATACAGTGGATGATGACATGGTAAGTGAGCGGTGGTGGAGGGAAGGCAACCCACGGGGAAATAGGGCACTCCCTGTTTATATGTGTGTTGTTAAAGGGCGCGTTCCTTGAAGTAAGAGGAGGGGGAGGCAGTCGAGGAGAGAAGCAGCTGAGTTTGAGGGCCGCTGGAGTGTCATTAAAAGGTGCGCAGTCATAAAATAATGTAAAGCAAACCTATTTTCGTCTCTGTCAAGGAATAAAACACTGCTCCCATTGTGTGTTTCAAAGTTTCCACTCTCCACCTGTCTGATGGGCGAGAACATGTCCCAATTGCTGTGGGCCGGCAGTGCAAGAATCCAATGCCGATACATGTAAAGAGAAAACACTGTGTGCCACGCTGATCTACATAACCAAATTAAAGCGGATGGCCTCCATATTCATGCAAGGATGAGGTAAGGGGTGGGGCGATAATGAGCCCAGCACTGCAGCGTGTCTGGAGCACTCGGGGACCACGCGGATTGTTACTGAAAACAAGATTAAGTAAAGCATGTGAAATGTAAGCAGGAACAACATGGTTACCTTAACGCACTGGAAGCTAGCCATATTACAATGAATGATGACAGACTGGTGGTGGAGGGAGGACTCCCCATGGGGAGATACACCGTCCGTTGCAGCCCATTTCGCTTCTGCGAGCGTTTTTGATTGTTTACATCCCTTGTGTCCTTTTGGAGGGGTGGGGGGATAAGCAGAGAACCCCGTGTCCCCAAGTCTCATGTTCCTATATTAACCACTTGCATCTGCCCCAAAGTGAAATCCCGCGGTGCGGCACAGACACGGAAATCACTGGGGTTCCAGAGGCACTTCCAGAGGCATCGGCAGACAAGGGAACACCGGTAAAATAAATACTCATGGCGGGCTACACGGTGGCACAAAACATGCCTTTGCACCGGTCAATGACCCAGGACACATAAACCATGATGTAAAAGGGTGAAGGATAAACTAGAAAGGGGGTTGAGGACAAGGCGGAAGGGAATACAGCGCAGTTTTAGAACGTAACGTGAGCACCGAGTGTGCTGCAAAAGACCGAGATCAGAGACCAAAACGCAGAACACGCACACAATAAGAAGAAACAAGCGTTGGCCGCGTGCGAGCGGCCGGAGACGCAAAATGTGGTGGGGCAGGGGGAGAAGCGGGAGTTGTGTGTGCGCGTGCGTCATCGCAATCGCTCTGAAAGCAAAAGTGATCGCGATGATGCACACGAGTTTTCAAAGTGCTGCTGGTGGCCGGCTGCGCGCGTGCACGATCGCGTGAACGCAAGCGTTAGGCCAGCCAGTAGCACTTTGAAAATCCCACATACAAAATGTCTCTTCGAGCCAGCGCAAGCGCTGGGGCTCAGCGAGACCTAAAAAGTAAGGAACCGCTTCAAAATGAAGTAATTTGTTACATAATGCTCGTCTAGCAAACAAATTAAACATTACAATATACCTTAAAATTAGATTCCTATATAAAAAAAAATCGGAAAAGACAGAACATGGAAAAAAAGCTAACCATATGAAGAAACACCAATTGGTTACATAAGCAATAACATCCAACTATGAGCAAACGCATATATTAGTTAATTGTGAACACAAGTATAATAAATAAGATGAGAAACACGGTAGTTAAATTTAATGAATTTCCTGTTCTGGGCAGCTCATTTAATTGGGCACCTGGCCTTCTGCTGCTTTGTGCTCCAGCTGTCACTCTTATACAGAAGAAATGACAGAACACGTCCATCAGCCCCACACTAAGTGGGTATGCATGGTATTGAGCAGAATATTCTGTAGATCACAATACCGGGATGCACTAAAGATCTGATAGTGCTATTAGAGGGGGCCAAAGAACACATGAAAAGCCTCTGAACGAACCGAGCAGAGCACACATTGGTAGATGCGTCACCTGTCACAGTAAAGGCTGCTTCCGAGAAGAGCGGCTGGGCATATATCTGCTAACACCATCTAAGCCAGTTATCCTGGACAGTAGCACCCACTCTTACAAGCATCGGTGAAAGGCGGCTGTAATTGAAGCATTCCTCACAGAGCGCGGCTCGCGCGAGACCAGGATAGCTCCACAAGGCGCGACAATGCAGGATCGCGTGCTGAAAAGGGGCAGGGTCATGACCTTTCCAAGCAGGCCCTTAGAGCATGCACGCTTTGAGTAGTTCTCCTTTCCGGCTTTCTGAGGTAAGGGTCTAAGTTGGGACAGGAATATATCATAAATGTTGGAAGATTTCTACTAATGTGACCAAGACTCAAACCCAAACAAGCATTTGCAATGCAATAGGTCTCGCATTTACGAGACTTTGAGCTATTGGCAGTGTAAATGCCAACAGCTTAAACTCTCGCCAATGCAAGACCTATTGCATTGCAAATATTGTTTTTGTTGTCAAGCCTCCATGCCTCACTTTCACGCTCGTGAAGGCCGCGCCTCTTTCTCAAAGGGTTAGGTTAAGTAGACTCCATTTATGGATTATTAACACATACTATCATATTTCAATTTTCCTCACTACATCAGGCATTGGACTGGCTATGGAAAAGACGCCACAATCATGTTGCGAAAAAATTAAAAGGACACAGTGCACACTCTCTAGATTTTTAATGCAAACTTCTTTGAAGAGTCACTTGGTTTGACTATAAAGGATTGGTTGAGTTTGAAATAGTGAATACAACTCTCCTACGTTGCCCTTAAGGCGGACTAGCAAAGAAGAACAGAGTTCATGTCTGATCAACTGATAACATTTGCACAAATACAACAGCTTCAATGTGCCCAAATATTCTTCCAGTGTTCCCTATGGATGACAGAGTCAAGATGGAAAGAAGGTCCTCTTCATTCAGGCTCTGGAGTCTCATCTAATTGCAGATCAAACAGAAAGACTACTTCGGTTTTTCGAAAAACTCAAAGCATTAATTTCTATAGCGGACAACTTGAGTGGGATGGAACACAGGAGTTAAATGTAAAGAATGTCCTGTTCTGGGCAGCTCATTTCATTGGGCACCTGGGCTTCTGCTGCTTTGTGCTCCAGCTGTCACTCTTATACAGAGGAAATGACAGAAAACGTCCATCAGCCCCACACTAAGTGGGCGTGCATGTTATTGAGCAGAACATTCTGCAGATCACAACACCGGGATGCACTGAAGATGTGAAAGTGCTATTTGAGGAGGCAAAAGAACACATGCACGAGGAAAGCCTCTGAACAAACTGACCAGAGAATACATTGGTAGCTAAGATGCGTCACCTGACAAAGGCTGCTTCCGAGAAGAGCGGCTGGGCATATATCTGCTAACACCAAATAAGCCAGTTATCCTGGACAATAGAACCCCACTCTTACAAGCATCGGTGAAAGCCGGCTGTAATTGAAGCATTCCTCACAGAGCATGGCCGCTCGAGACCAGGATAGCTACACAAGGTGCGACAATGCAGGATCGCATGCTGAAAAGGGGCTGGGTCATGACTTTGCCAAGCAGGCCCTTCGAGCATGATATATATGAATAGTTCTCCTTTCCGGCTCGGAAGCCTCTGAGGTAACTGTCAAAGTTGGGACAGGAATATATCATAAATGCTGGAAGATTTCTACTCACACGGCCACGACTCAAACCCAAACAATTTGCAATGCAATAGGTCTCACATTTACGAGAGTTTGAGCTACTGGCATTGTAAATGCCAACAGCGTAAACTCTCGCAAATGCGAGACCTATTGCATTGCAAATATTTTTGTTGTTGTCAAGCCTCCATGCCTCACTTTCAGGTTCATGAAGGCCGTGCCCATTTCTTTAAAAAAGATGTGTCTAACAAAAGGTGCGCGGCCGCTATTAAAGTGAAATCGCGGCATGGGGGCATTTGCAAACAAAACATGTTTGTTAAACAAATGCTTTTTTTTTGTAAATGTCCCCATGCTGCGGTTTCACTTTAATAGTGGCCCTGCACCTTTCCTTAGACACAGCTCTTCTGAAGAAAGGGGCAGGGCCTTCATGCACGTGAAAGTGCGGCATTCATTTATTTATTGATTTTTAACATTTATAGAGCGCACTGTAACCCTACGGGCATCCTAGCGCTATTACATTGGGAAGGAGACTGGCAGGAGAAGTTACAAGAGCTAAGCCAGAGGGTCATACTTTGGGGAAGAGCCACGTCTTGACTTTCTTGCGGAAGGTCATTAGGTCCTGTATTCTCCGAATTTCCAGAGGAAGACGATTCCAAAGGCGGGAAGCTGCCACGCCGAACGCTCTTCCCCCCAGAGTTACTTTCTTTATCCTGGGAATCCTAACAACAATAGCAGTCGATGAGCGAATGTTGCGTGCAGGTTCCTACCATTTGAATCTACCTTGAAGCAGTTTGGGCCCCTGTCCATGAAGTGTCTTAAACACTATACATAGGGATTTGAACAAAAACCTTTGAGCCACTGGGAGCCAGTGCAGGTCTGCCAGCGCTTAGGATGTAGAAGTGCGGCGTGCCCGAGTCAATGCAAGCTTTGCTGCTGCCGTCTGGATACTCTGGAGCCTGGCAATCAGATATCCCGGAGACTCCAAGAGCAGGGCATTGCAATAGTCCAGGCGACTCAGAATAACGCTCCTAACTACCGTAATTCTTGCCTGGGCTGGCAGTAATGGTAGCACTTTCCGGATTCCCCGGATAAGAGTATAACAACCTCCCACCAGTTTGTTGACATGGGATTCCAAGTTCAACTTCTCATAAAAACTGATCCCCAGATTGCGTACTGTGCTCACTGGTACCAGAGGGACAACTGTAGGTATGGGCCAGAAATCAGCTGGTAGCACTAATGGGACGCCACCCACCTTACAGTGCAAAACCTCTGTTTTCTCACTGTTAAATTGTAGCGAGTTGTCCCTCAGCCAATTCACCATTTCTTGCATGCACGCATGAAAGCTTTCCTGTGAGTCTACGTGGTCGCCGTCCAAGGACACAATAAGCTGGGTGTCATCAGCGTAATTGACCATGCAGATATTATGGGTTTTAATGATATCCAGAAGTGGCCGCATGTATGCGTTAAACAATATGGGGCTGATTGAGGACCCCTGAGGTACCCCATGTTCATTTTTAAAAAACTCTGATTGATACTGGGGGAGCGCTACTGCCTGACATCTATCAGATGGATAAGAGCGCATCCAGCTCAGTGCCACACCTGCCACTCCCAGAGCTTTCAGCCTTGTAAGAAGAATGGTATGGTTTACCGTATCGAAAGGCATGGGGGCCTTGACAGCCAAAAAATTATTTGCAATGCAATAAGTCTCGCATTTCAAGAGTTTAAGCTATTGGCATTTACACAATACCAATAGCTCAAACTCTCTTAAATATGAGACCTATGGTATTGCAAAGAAGCGGTCACCATTGTCCCAGCTGCTTGGAAAGTGAAAGTGGGCATGGTGCGCTGGATGTAAGGAAAGCACGTCAGGCCTGAAGTAGGGAAAATTGCATTAAAGAAAATAGTGCTTACAGACAAAATAAAACATACCGTGCAGCATCATAAGTAAAAGGGCCAGTCCTCAAGGGAGATTTTAAATGAAGACAAGGTGGTACTAAGGAGGGACTAACAAGACGATTAAGGAATCAGAAGCCAGGATTTACAAAGGACAAGGACACAAGCTAATGAAAAATATGGGCGGAGAGTGGGCGGAGCTTCAAATCCCTAACTCAATACAGGATGCCTCACAGAGCAACGCATGCGCTGCCCAGGCTCGACCTAAAAATAATTAAAATAACAAATGATAGCTAAAATGGCATGCCTTCTTGATAAAACATAATATTGGACTTGTCATTTTGAAATTATCAAAACAAAGGTGTTGATAACCTTTTTGAGTTCGAATCTATTCTTTTTTTGATGCTGATGCTCAGATTAATGTTAGTGTTTTGTTAGTGTATTGTATGACAAACCCTTGAAATTCAGGGAGTTGGATCCATTCAGAAAAGCAAATGTGGTATTAAGCACCTCGTTAAGCACATCAAGGCTTTTATGACCCACTCAAAAGAGAGGGAAGTCCTTTAAAGAGGACGGAATCCCATCACCCACTGAAGTGGCATGCTTCATCATCTGGGATCTCCTCTTAGTTGCAACGCCTAGTGTAACCAAGGGCTACAACCACCTCACTGTGAGGGAGGAGCTCAAGTTATGATCAAAGCCTTCCTCAGGACCTCAGGTTCCAGCTCTCGTAAGGCCCGGGATACCGACGGAGAGAGAGGTGCCTCACGTCCTGAGCTGTCGCCAGGTGAGGTCAGGTATGCACCCGTAAACCACGGGTGACATCTATATCCTTGTGACATCTCTACAAATCGAGACCACAGGTGTGTGTAGGTTGTATTCGTTCCAACCACTAACTTTACTTTTATTTTTCACTTACACTGGCACTACTTTGCTAGGCTTACAGTAGCAATTTACACCTAGGTCCTGAGGAAGGCCTTGATCATAACTTGATCGATATGACTGAAACATGTAGACTTGTTTTATAGGACTAGTGCAGTTACCATTTTTTCATACTGCACTTGCACTGTTTTTAGTTTTTGCACCAAGAGATACCCAATACATTTTTTCTCTGTTGGAAGTCAATTTTAAATCACTTCCCATTTCATCACATGCATCTCAAATTATCACCCAAAAAGCATAGCGTGCTCCATTGCTCATGGATTTTACATAATCCTCTAGCTTGATCAAATCAAAACATCCCTGAGCTCCTTCCTCACAGTGAGGGGGTTGTAGCCCTTGGTTGCACTAGGCGTTGCAACTAAGAGGAGATCCCAGATGATGAAGCATGCCACCTCGGTGGGTGATGGGATTCCGTCCTCTTTAAAGGACTTCCCTCTCTTTTGAGTGGGTCATAAAAGCCTGTATTGTTCTGTGCTCAAAGAGCTCTTATGAGTTCAGATAGAAATGCAAATTCCTTTGTTGTGAAAGACTGTTGACCGTGGGAATTTTATTTGCGCAGGTCTCTAAACTTTTCCCTTCGGCCCTCCCTTTTGAACTGTTGTTTGTGTTAACAAATTATTCCAGCTTGGTGGTGATCTTGTGATAATCTGGGTGACTATTTTGAGAACAAGATAAAGAACATTGTTACAGCGCTTCCCTTATTTAATGAACCCCAGTCTGGGGATGGTGTGTCTAGGCAAGCTCAAGAAGAGAGTACTTCCCCTCTGCAGGTGTTGTCATTAACAGTTTAGAAGCTTTTGAGCCTATATCTACAGTGGAATTCATTAAGATCGCTGAGTCCATAACCTCAGCTTCTCCACTGGACCCCTTACCTCCTAAGTATTGGTGGGAGATAATGGAACAACTTAGTAAGCCACTTTGGACCATCTGAAGTCTTTCTCTGCAGTGTTCTTTTCTTAACTCCAAGCAGCCTGGAAAAAGGCATTGACCATCTCTTTGTAAAGAAGATCACTACGACCCTGAAGATCTCAGTATCTTCAGGCAGATCTCTCTCTTGCCCTTCCAATATAACATTCTGGAGAAATATGTCAACAAGGTACTATTGGCATATCTGGAGGAAATTAAACTACTAAATGCTGCACAGTGTAGATTCCGGCCATTTCACAGGACAGAAGTACCTTCGGTTACAGTTCAGTATGACCTTTGTATAGTGGTGGACAGACGCCATCAGTTGGCTCTGGTACTACTGGACCTGTCCACAGCCTTTGATACCACAAACCATGCGATTCTCTTAGACAGGCTAGAAAAGGTTGGTGCTAAATACCAGGCATTTCTATGGTGTAAATTTTATCTTGAGAGCACATCACAAGCAATTCATCTTCCTTCATTCTGCTCAGAGTTCAAACCAATTAACATTAAGGTTCCTCTGGGCTCTGCTCTTAGTCCAGTGCTATTCAATGTGTACATTAAAGCATTAGCTTCGCTAATGAGATCCCATAGGATAAATGTTGCCAATTACCCATAGGATACACAAAAGACTATCGCCTTTGATCTTTCCAACTTGACGTCCCTTACCTGCTTTCACAACTGCATTAGTTATATGGCTGATTGGCTAGGCTCCAATTCTCTGACACATTCTAATACAAAAACTGAGATCATGCTCTACCACATAGGTAAATGAGGACAATTGGCACCTACAACATCCTGGCCGTCAGAGGATGGGTCAATTCCAGTCTGGGCATCTACCCTTCAAAATATGGGAGTAAAGATAGAATCCGATTTGCCTCTGTCAGGCCATGTTAATAAACTCTATAGCACCTGCTTCCAGGTAATGACAACTTTACGTAGTGTTTTGTCTTTTCTATCCAGGCACTGGAACATGACTATAGTTCGACTATAGTAATGCCATGCTACTTGGAGCCCTCGCTTATGTGCTGAATCCGCTCAACAGAATCCAGTCTTTGGCCTCCAAGTTAACTCTGGGACTGCCACTGTCACTGTCACTGTGGCTTTGGATTCTCCTAATTGGTTCCCAGTCCGGAAGAGCATCCTTTTAGAATACTATCAGGTAGGGCAGAGTTTTATCTCAAAGAAATTACAGCATTATGTCTTGTCAATACTTCTCCACTCTACTCATGCTCACCTTCTTGAGGTTCCCAGATTTAATAAGTCTGGGGGGCTGGCTTTTTTCTGTTCAGGTAAATTGCTAAAAACATGTGTCTACACTATATAATACTCCAGCATCAATTATACTGATCTTATCCAGTGCCAGGATGCCTTTTAGGTTGCAATGCAATATACAAATCTTAATAACAATAATTACAATATTAAAATGGATAATGTAACCCCTGCGGTACATTATAAAGAAATCGCAAGTTGCTGAGGAGTTCCATAATCATATAGAGGTACGAGGCCGAAGGCCGAGTTCCTTTAGAATGTTATGGAACTGCAGGGTTCCTTTTCCACAAACCACTTAAAACCATGGTGTGTAGCTCTTTCATATGAAAGAGAGAAAATGTTTTCAAGCATGAAGAATGAAAATAAACCCTTTAGTGTAAAATTAAACACATCAAAAACCTGTTAGATATGTGTTGCAAAAAGATATTAGAAACAGTTCAATACAAGTCATTTTATTCTTAAAAAGCAAAAGTTGCATTACTTCGAAATGTGTAGAAACATGCAGAAAGATTCTATCTTTTCTATAATTATCTAAGGAGTGCAAAAAATAAATGTTATTTATGCTTGTCCCAGTAAGCTATAAAAATATAGTTGCTTCATGACTTGGCCTGCCTTTTTCCTCGGCTGTTGACTCTGGCATCAGGCATTGTGACGTAGAGCTCAACTGTAATAACTTATTATCGTTCAGTTCTGATGTCTTTTCTTTATAATTGATGACTGGGTGCATCACAATTTGTCAATAAATTATAAAGAAATTAGAGATGGGTGCTTATACAGGGATTAGAGATTCCCATATGTTAGAATAATAACACATTTTGTCCTAGTAAGTCACACTTAGGTAGTATCGCAGTGGAAATTTGCACAAAGTACTTAGTTTGTACTGATGTTTGCAGGATGAGGAAACCAGCAATCATTTTTCGGAAATGGGACTTATGATTCATCATCAGACATTGATCCAGAACAAGAGAGAAAAAGGCAAAGAATGCAGAAGCAAGGAAAGCGAGTAAAGTAGGAAAACAGTGACGAAGAGAGCAAAATAAAAGGAGTGGAAGGATCGAGAAAGAGTGAGATAAGGAGACAGGGGTATGGGGCGGGACAAAAGGCACGCGATGGCAGTGGTGGCTCCTCGAGGGAGTGCTGCGGGGTGGGGGATGCGCAGGGTGGGGGTAGTAAACTCCGGAATTGGGCCGTACGGAGTTGAGTAAATAAATAAAAACGAATTACATTCTGCGCTGCATCGCCGATTTGGCGTTGCAGTGTGCGCAATGTAATTTTTTTGTTTATTTATTTCTTTACTCAACTTTGTTTGGCCCAATTCCGGAGTTTACTACCCCCCACCCTGCCCCCTCCCACACCCCTCCCCACCACCTCGCAGCACTCCCTCGAGGAACCGCCACCGCGCAATGGAAACAAAAAAAGGCAGCCCTGCTATCAACAACCACAGCATTCAGTAATCCTGGCATTCAGCAGCACTGGCAGTGGGCCCCTAAGGAAAACTTTGGACCCTGCACTTTACAAAGTAAGCAGTGCCTGAACCTTTGCCTCAAGAAAGACTCATGTGGGCTCCAGCACCTACAATCGTTTAGGAAGTGTAACTGATGTTCAAATGTTAGCTAAGAAATTCCACCAAGAATATAGCGTTAAGATGAAAGCTGAGTAGGGAGCCAGATCGAAATCTTTGAAAAGTACCATCAACCAGAAGCTGACTGAATTTATGACCACCCAAAACCTGGACTCCTCACAGAATGGCTTCCGTAGTGGTCATAGTACTGAATCGGCCTTGGTTGCTGCGGCAGATTAAATCCACTGCCAGGTGAACCAGTGTGGAACTGCCACACTGATTATGCTTGATCTGTCAGAGGCATTTGATACGGTATTCAGCCCCACTTGCTTAATCTCTATGTGGCCCCATTAGCGAAACTGGTGTGGTTATTCGGTTCCCAGATCCTGTCTTATGCAGATGACACCCAGAGTATTGCAGAGAACTCCCAACTCTGGATGATGGATAGCGGTACCTGGATGAAGGAAAACTGTCTGAAATTCAATGCGGAAAATATAGAGATCCTGGTCTTTGGGGCTGAGCATTCATTGTGGTCAGCCCTGTAATGGCCAAAGACATGTGGTCCCCTACCTACTCCTGTAGTCTCCGCTAAAAACCTAGGAGCTATTTTTGACATCATGCTTGCCTTTGCTATTCAGGCCAATAAGACGACAAGCACATGCTTTTCATATCTTGAAAAATATTTCCCCTCTCATTCCAGTGGAGCTAAGAACTGCAGTAGTTATGCACTGATGGCGTTTCACCTTGACTACTGCAATGCACTATACTTAAACATTAATAAATCTTCACTCAATAAACTTCACGTCATTCAAAATGCAGCAGCCCGCCTAGTATTGAATATACCTAAACGCCTTTCAGTGAGGGAAGGATTGCGTTCCCTGCATTGGCTGCCTGTCAGGCAGTGGGTGACCTTTAAAGCACTCTGGGCCATATTATCAAGGAACGGCGATAACATTATCGCCGCTTTAGCGGCAGTAAACTGCCGCTAAAGCAGCGATAATGGGCTTGATAATATACCCGTGAGAATTCCAATAGAAGCCCATGTTGACACCAGAACCTGGGCTTCTATGGGAATTCTCAAGGGCATATTATCAAGCCCATTGTCGTCGCTTTAGCAGCAGTTTCCTGTCACTAAAGCAGCGATAAGGTTATCGCCGTTCCTTGATGGCCCTCTGTATGGTCAATCAGGTGCTGTACCTCCAGGGGCATTTACCCCATAAGTCAGTTTTTCAATGGTCCTCTCCTAAGAGGCAACTGAGATCCTCCTCTCTGAGGAAGGTGAACATTCCTGGGTTCCCAAAGGCCAGATAAGGTGGGCACATGTTTTCGTTGCTGCAGCAAAATTGTAGAACTTGGTTATTCTCCCTTCCGTAATCGCATCTTCTTTCAGAAGCTTTTTTTCAGTTGGTAGCGCTACAAATGAAAGGGACTTGGCAAATGGGATCTAACATATAGCCTAGGCTGAAATTTGTCCTGTTGGGTAGGTTTGGGAAAACTGCTTGTTACATTATAAACAACCCAACTACATATTTTTATATTATTGTCGAGATTGTGAACTTCTTATTACCTATGAATCCAAAAGCCTGTCTCAGCTCTAAAGACCCTTCATGATGTGCTAAAAAGAATAGTTTTTTCAGCATCAACGTCATGAAGAGATCCATGCTCTTGATTGCACACTAATCTAATAGGTACATGTGCCTTGTCAGGCATACATTTTTAACTATACATTTACTGATTACCAACTCAACACTGCTGTTGTGTCATCTTGTGTTATAAATCTATTCTATAGGGCTAAATGTTGATATTTGACATCAGAACATTTATCTAGATATTTAATAGTCCGAATTATGGAGGTGCAGCAGAGCTCATGACAGAAATTAAAGAGAGTTATAGTGGACAACTTCCTTTAGAAACTTAACTCAATATAATCTAATTATTTATTTATGTAATTTTATATAGCATAGACATGGCCCGAAGGCATCAGAGCACTGTACAACAAGCAGGTGAAAAGGGTAACAGCATGTTACATTAATAGTAATCAAATTCAGATGGTTACTTTGGTGGGTGTGTACAGGAGTAACCGCAAGAACAGTTACAGAAATTGGGCAGAGGAAATATACAGTTAAAGTATCGAAGGTTACTAGGCAGGTGGTTAGACAAAGGGATGGAGACAGAGAGTTCCAGATTCTAGTGGCACTTCCAGAGAAAGACTGGTTCATGTATTAGTCTCGACTGAAGGTGGTGGTTCCAGTAGCAGGGATTGGGCATTTCTGCAACTTCTATTTGCTCCGGAGATTTTCAGTTCCTCGTTTAGATAGGAGAGAGAGGAGGAGTGCAGCACTCTGTTGGTAATACAAGAGATTTTGAATTGAGCCATGCTTCATTGGGGAGCCAGGGAGGTTTAGCAGAGCAAGGGAGATGTGGTCAAATTTCTTGAGACCTAAAACTAAGCATGCTGCAGCATGTAGTGTTGCTCTCAGAGGGCCTAGGTAAGCTTTGGGAATGCCTTAGAGGAGGGCAATTTGTGACAACTCCAGCTACATTCCTCTCTGTTGCAGCAAATCCTGTTCAGTGGCTCCTCGCAGAAGAGGTATTCACACTAATGGAGCTCTCATCGGCTATAGCCTGTAGCTTCATCCTGCCAGAGATTTTCGATTTCTCAAAAAGTGACTACGTCCAAACATAAGAATCTTCCCCATAACTTAGTCCAACGGCTTCCCGACAACAACGCCTCCTCCTTGGACACCACCAGCTGCCTTGTACCACTGAACTTTACTTTCTTAGACATTTTTCTTCAAAATTTCTTCTAAGTCCGAAGGTAAGTAGAGATCGGGTTCAATCCACTTCATGTATCTGATCTATGCTTCCTCACGGTTGGCCATAATGTTTGACTTTAACCCTTTCTCACACGGCTAGATTTCTGCAGTGGTCGATTTTATCTTTGAGGTGCTATTTTTCACTTTAACATTTAAAAATGCATAACTCCGGTTCTACTGATCGGATTTGAGTCACTTTGATGTCATGTCATTTATTAATACTTACTCTATTTTTTTTTATTAAAGTGGAATTTTTCTTGTGTTCTATTGTTACTTCATTACTGTGTGCTGCATAAATACTTTACACAATGCCTCTAAGTTAAGTCTGACTACTTTTGTGCCAAGCTACCAGAGGGTTGAGCACAGTGACGTTTTGTGGAGAAGGATTGTTACGGTTGCTTGTTTCACCCACTCAACCAACTACCCAATTTCTTTCAGTGCCACCCTTTCATTTGTTGGGTCTGATGGCTGTAGCCAGCAATGATGATTCAGTGGAATAATTAATCCACTGCAGGGACGTCTCAAGTCTAGTCAGTCTTTCATTCTTCTGAGGTCATTAAGAGGTGTACTATTAGACATCTGTTGAAATAGTGCCATCAAACCCTGGAGGGGCATGCTTTTTAGGCCTACTTCCACTTCTAGAAAACATTACAATGATCTGAAAATTCAAATAAATGACAAACATTACTCAACCAAGCTCAGTGAAAAGGGTTCTCAGATCATATTTGTTTGAGGGATTTAGTTAATATATTTGAAAAACCCAGATTTTCATTGCCTGTTTCCTCTCTAAACTAAAAGGATCATAAACTTAAAGTGCAACATCGGAACCTTAAAATAAGACACATCTGATTTTTGTTGAAAAGGAGAACTTCATCAGATTTTTGCCACATTTTGAAGGGAAAGGGGAATGTTGAAGTTCTACAACTTCTCTGTTTTATGGTCTGGTTTGAGAGTGCAGCGGTCACCAGACAATTATGTGAGAAAGGGGCTTGAGCTTTGGCTCTGCCCCCAGATGTTGGGAGCCAGGAGTACATGTTTTGATTGGGGAGAAGTTGTGTCTTTCCACACAAGAATACCTGCCCTCCACATAGCTGTGATCATTTTGTTTATTTATCCAGTCCAGCTGCCTGAACTTGAACTTTGAGGGGCACACACAAGCCATTGTAATACTATTAAAGTGTCTTAGACAACTAGATAATCTATTGTATTTTCTCTGGCAGCAGCACAGACAGGAGGGACTTTAGGTCTGGCTTTACAGTGCACTAATAAGCCATATCTATTGGCATTGCCAATGCTCATTACTCTTGTTCAGTGGCTAGCTGGTACCTGAAGTGCTCAGAGTTGTGAGATGAAACAGTAGTCCACTTTTTAATTTATTTAGGATTATGCTGAATTGTCAAATTTCAAGCACCAGTAGTTTGCAGACATTTGACGATTAGGAATATCGATAACACAGTATGCATTGGCAGCAACACACTAGAAGGTGCAACTTACCAGCATTGTGCCATTGAGAAAACATTGAAAAAGAGTGCATATTACAAATTAAGTGATTTGTTTCAACCATAGTAAACAGTAAATAGGAACTTGGAGCTCAGAGTTATGAGTAAGAGAAACAGGACGTAGACCTTTAGAAAAGAGAGATTTGGGGGTTTGATGGTGCATGGATATGCCATGACTAATCCTCCTAGATTCCTGAACATACCTATTCTTTGAACACTCCAAATTGTAGGAATTAGGTCTGGTCTGTAACTTACATTGTACTGCACTATTATTATTCCACAATAGTTCATAGGTCTGGGTGTGTGCTACATTAAGGTCTTCCTCAAGTTTAACCATCTGCTGTGTAGGTTTTTCCGGGTCCGGGCAGAGAACATACCACTGTGGCTCATCTCGTACTCATAAATATGTATCCATTGAGACTGTGAGCGCTGAGGTGGAATGTGCCTTGCTTAACTCAGGGAGTATGGGCCTGATTACAATCTTGGCAGATAGGACACTCCATCACAAACGGGACGGATATTCCGTCCACCATATTACAAGTTCCATAGCATATAATGGAATTGTAATTTGGTGGAGTAACGCTGTCCGCCAAGATCGTAAACAGGCCCTAAATCTGTAATGTTATGCTGATTCTGCACCGGATGAGTAATGCTGCTTCTCGATTCTGGGTAAATATCAAGGTTTGTTCACCTGTGAGTATGGCCTTCGTCCTAATGCTCAATCTAATTTTAGGCATATATCAGGCTTCCCTGTTGTCTGTTCCTTGGCCTATATTTTGAATATATTCTTTTATTTCAGAGAATATTTTATATTGAAATCTTCAGTAATAATTTGTTTCTTCAGTTCTGTGTTTGTGCATCAGAGGTGTCCAACATAGTTCCAACAGGGACAATCCAAGCCAGATCTTCCAAATAACCATAAATTATGTTTTCATGCAATGAATCTGAATGGAACTCATTTATATAGTTTACTCTGAAAATATGGCAAAGATTAAGATGTTCTGGACCTATGGTTCACAAACCTGCTCTAATAATTCAACTTCTTTGCTTACCATTTTAAGAAACATCAACAGTTTTCTTATTCTGTGTAGAAAGCAAAACACTTTTGCACTTATATGCCATCAAGTTATTCAATTATCGACTTGGCAGTATCTGCCAGTAATAACATCTTCCATCATAAAATTGGTTGCAAAGTAATAATATAATTCATTTTTGGACAGAGAGTGAATTAATGTTAGTAGCATTTATTAACACAACTCTGAGAAGTAAATGGAGTAACTTCCATCAGTCACCAGGAGAAGATGCGAGAAACCAAGCTCAAGAATTTATAGGCAGCAGACCATAAATAGTTTTCATGAGCACTGCTTCAGTTGCAACTGTGGCAAAGAACTTGCTTGTAGGTGGGAATCTATGAAGGGTACGGTGTGAGGATCCTCATCAACCGGGAAATGTTATAGGATAGCTAGTTTGACATCATTGCATGATGTAAATAAGTACTGATGAGCTAATCTTCTCTGGAGCCATGAAACACATAGGTTAAAAAAAACACAGAACTCAAAGACAGCTCACTCTGTGTTTTCACATTTTTTGCATGGATTTATTTCCCTCTTTTTTTTTAGCCTTCCACCAAGCTTTTTCTTCTTCTGGAGTTGGAGTTTTATATAGCACAAACTTGACCAGGGAAGCGCTTTACATGAGCACCAACTGAATTACACAAAGACACTTTCATTTTTGTTGGTCACGAGGAGATTAAGTGATTTGCCCAGAATCACAGGATGTTGAGAATCATTGCCGAGACTCTAGCGCGGTTCCCCAGATTTGAGATCCACCGCACTAGCTGTGAAACCACATCCTCTTGCCAAGCTTTGGTTGCCTAGTAACTAGCTCCTTGTGTTTGTTCTCATAATGGTAGTTTTCCGTCTACACATTGGTCATTACCAGCGGTCGTTGGTACACAATGACTCCTGAAAAGTAAGGCATGAATGAACTATCATGCTTTTGTTTTCATTTGGGTTTTGCTAATTTACAGCAAGAATGATAGTTAACGAGGAGTAAGGCAGAGCAAACATAACACCCAAATTACCGATGCATGAGGAAAAGGGAACGTCCAAAGCCATTGTTTAATGTGATCCTGAGATAAATGGGCAAACAGGAGCTGTCAAGTTGTAATTGGAAATTTAAAAGAACCTAAGCTGAACAATAAAAAATTAATTTCGAAAAATGTCTCTGATGTGTCCCAGGGGGGAAACCAGGGGAAGATATTCTGTATAAATGTGCATATGATACCTTTATCAATATAGATGAACGGTACCATTATACTGGGAGAAGCGAGGAGGACAGCTTGTTGTTTATTCAACCAGATGCTGCCTCTTATTGGCTCAGTGAGTAAGAGGCTGACCTGTATCTACAGTCAGCCATTATACAGCAACCCTCTCAGGAGGGAGCAGTGCTGGAGGGCATGTAGCCGAGTCCCATAGTCTGAGAGTGCCTCTCTCTCCATGAATGAATGAAGGAACATGTTAGAAAGCAGGACACTGACTACAGTCGTCCTTACGTCCAGATCCGGAAACACCGGCTACTGGCTCCCCAACCGAGGGACGTACCCTTTGGTCAGATGCCTGGCGGACCAGGACTTCCTAAGGGTGACACATACCTAGCGTGTCGTGTGACAGTCTGCCTGGCGCAGAGCTCACGACCTCCTGTCCCTCTGACAGTGCGTGAAGATGCCCCAGCAACCTGGCGCAGAGCTCACGACCTCCTGTCCCTCTGACAGTGCGTGAAGATGCCCCCGGACAGAAGTGGCATCACCATGGTCACTCATTGGTGGCTCAGCCCATCTGGCCGGCCCCCTGACCCACTGGTTCCCACTGGGGACCTCTCCCCCTCTCACCCCTCACAACTGTACCCCACCTGCTATCAGGGGGGTATCACCTCACAATTGCCCGTAGAACCAGGACTTCCTGGGAGTACATATACCCTCCCGAGGGTGACACATACCTAGCGTGTCGTGTGACAGTCTGCCTGGCGCAGAGCTCATGACCTCCTGTCCCTCTGACAGTGCGTGAAGATGCCCCAGGACAGAAGTGGCGACACCACGGTCACTCAGTGGCGACTCAGCCCTCCTGGCTGGTCCCTGACCTACTGGCTCCCACTGGGGACTCTTTCCCCCTCTCACCCCTCAAAACTGAACCTCTGCACCCTCCACCTAGGAGTGGCACTGCTAGACACCAAAACTGATGGAGGCCCGACTACAGACACTCCCAGCTTACCTCAAACAGGAGAACCACCTCGAAGAACAGTCCAACAGGACAGACTAGGCTCCCTACCTGGTGTTCCCTCATGGAACCAACCAGTCCTGGAGACTGAGGTTGGGGCTGGGAATACAACCCAGGGTCACGCCCTCAACCAGTTCAGGCGGGAGACCACACAACCTCCTCACAAATAAGGGTACCTAGCTGGGCTACTCTGAACCATCTCCGCCGCAAGGGTTTGTGGAGATACCTGCACCATTCTTCTAGGGTCACTCCCAAAAACAAGCTCAAAAAGAAAAAGAATTTACACACACCACAACATTCATCCACACTCACACCCCCCAGACTAGTAAGACAGTTTCTACCGCCCCTGATTTCTCAACCTGACCACCACGTGACACAGGTACTATTACTCCGGGAACTGGGAATGGGACATTCACCTTCATCCAGCGCATTAAACATTCATCCCCAAACCCCTCCCAAGACTGGTAAGACAGTTTCTACCGCCCCTGATTTCTCAACCTGACCACCACGTGACACAGGTACCACTACCCGGGAACCTGGGAATGGGAATACATGCACTAGACACACATCTGCTGCCACCACTGGATCCCAAAGTACTGTGGAGCGCACTGGCGCTCTCTGTGCAACCAATGCTGGGCTGGAGCCTCTCTGGCTCTCAAGGAAATGAGGGGGGGCCAAACGTTGGAGCCTTCTAGGCTCTTAAAACAAACTTGCCCACGTGTTGGAGCCACCCGGGGCTCTGAGAACCATTCTGCCAATCGCTAGAGCCACACGGGGCTCTTAGAAGAATAACCATGTCCCCCTCGTTAGAGTGGCCCGCTCTCTTGCGGGACCACTCAGCACCAATGTCAATAATCATGCCCCACGTTGGAGCGGAGGGGCGCTCAACCCAAACATGCCTCCGTTGGAGCAGAGGGGTGCTTAGCCACAACATGCTCGACTCGTGGGAGCGGCCCGCTGCAAGACGGGGGTCGCTCGAAATGGCATTATCGCACCGTGCCTCAATCAGGCACCAACCAGTGGCCATACGGAGCCCCCCCCCCCCAGCCCGTTCTTACTCACCGGGCTGCTTTTGGGGGGACTCCTCGTCCTAGGCGCGGGGCTTCCCTGGGAACTCCGTGCTGCCGGCATTCATCGCCCGGGCCCCCTCCTGGGACCCGGGGTTTCCTGGACTCCGGCTGCCATTCTGACTGGCTGGCGCCCGCGGGGCTCTCCCTCGGTCATGGGAGCCCCGCACAGGCAGGCGCCAGCTTCTCTACCCGGCGACTCTTTCAGGCAGCGGCGGCGTGCGCGGGACTTCCTCCGGGAAACCGGAAGTCCCGCCCGCCGCCAGGCATAGTGCTGCCTGACTTCTGGATTCGGCCGAACGGGGCCGCGGCGGTTAACTTTCTTCGCAAGAGGGGTAGGCTCCCTCGAGGGTTAAAACTACTCCCATGAGGCGGGGTGGGCACCCGCCTCTGTCATTACAAAGGAAACAAGCGGCATGAAGGCGGGGCGGGCACCCGCATTTAGGTACATAAAGCGATTGGATGCCACTCGTAATTACCATCAAGCCATCACGGGGGAATCCCTCAAATTTAAAAACGTACGGCGGGGTGGGCACCCGCTAAATCGGCATCACCATGGGGGAATCCCTAGGCTGGGGATTCCCTCCTCGCTCGTCGTGCAGCGCCGTTCTGCGAGGCCCACGCACTCCCAGGGCGCTTGGCAGGCTGACAAGCCTTGGTAAAGCAAAAGGACCAGCAAAAAGGTCCCCACGGTCCTGAGGTCATCCAGGGGGCAAGGTAGAGCCCAGGGGCCAGCACACAGGGCCCTCCAGCAGGGAGGTAGCCCCCATGGCGGTCCCTCCTGGGCCCCACCAGCAGCAAGCCCCCCTCTGTCAGGATCCAAAAAGAGAACATTTTCATGGGGTCACAGCCCCTCTTTTATACACCAAATCCCTTTGTTCTGGGTTCAGGGTGAGGGGGAAAACCAGTTGCAGCTGGTTGGGGAGCACCCTTGATGTGCTCAGCCCCTCACTCTATTCACTGGCAGGGCTAGGGTCATCAGTCGCACCACAGGGGGCGGAGCCAGCATTGTGTGCGGAAAGCCCTGCCCTATTCAGGACCCAGGTGTACTCCTCCCACCCATCTAGCTGCTGATCTCCCTATTCACCACCGGGTGACTCCTCCTGACTCTGGGGAATCCCTAGCCCGTCACATGACCTCAGCCAGCCAATCACGCGACAAGGCACACATTTTACACTGCACGCCGAAGTGCCCACTTCTAGAAGTGGCACTTCCATACTAGCTACACGCACGCCGCACGCATCATTGCGCAGCATTTAACCACACGAATCTGTACATACCAGACTCGACCATGCACACCCCACGCATCAGGAACTACCAGGGACGCATACATTCCCCATGCATTCCTATGGGAGGGCAGGCCTATCTCACCACATGCACTCAGAGTGTGCACGCACTTTACCCTGGGACCCAGGGAAAGTGCGCAGGAACCAAAAACCACTATCACCAAGTCACCAATAAAAGCAAAAAGTTTCAGGGGTGAACTTGCCAGAAGGGCCAAGTCCAACAGAACAGAACACCTGCGCAGAACCCACCATGAACGAACCAGTACTTGACCAAGTGGGATGAAGATTTGCTGGGGAATCTTTGTGGAACCTGCAGGTCACAGGTTTCAATCTCTTCAATGTTATTGTGGTATTTCACTCTTCTCCTCAGCACACAGGGGCATATCAACAAGGCGGCAATAAAAAATTATCGCCGCTTTTGTTTCCATTTTCAGACGAAATGCGGCAATAATTGTATCGCTTTATCAGCAAGGCCACGCTATCGCATGAATCCTTGCCTTAGCGCCCTTTCACGTAAAGCCCACCTTTGCATCTCTAATAAGATGCAAAGTGGGCGTTCCGTCCCAAAATAACTGGAGAAATGTCGCTAACCGACATTTCTCGAATTATCAATGGGCATGCTAACCAGCATAGCGATAAGAAAAGGAGCGCTAACCTTGGTTATCGCTACTTTCCTTACGCCTGCTTTTCCTTTGATTAAACAATGTTAGTCAATGAGTGGTGTATTATAGGGCTGAGACCACCCAGCCCTATCAACAAGGATATCGCCGTTTTCCATGGAACATTGCTGGAAAACCAGCGATCTTCCATGGAAAACATCGCTAGCACAGGAATAATTATCGCCATTGCGCTATGCGTTGGTAATACAGCGCTAGCATGGCGATAATTATCTGCGAAAGCCGGCGATAAAATTCCTTACGCTAAGGGCGGCCAGCGATAATTATCGCTGCCGCTTGTTGATATGTCCCCCCAGTAATGGTCGGAAAATACGCAGTCATGCCATGGCAAAAATCCATTAGTAGATACTGTTTAAAAACACAATCGGTTCTCCACTTCTGCTACTTGAAACAATCAACACCCACTCTTTTTTGTTGTTGTTGCAGTTTTATATAGCGTGAACTCGACCCAAAGGTATTGGAGTGGAGTGCTTTCTATGATCACCAGTTACATTACACAAGGACGCATTCATTTTTGGTAGGCACGGGAGATTAAATGATTTGCCCAGAATTACAGGATGTTGAGCCGACGACGAGACTCGAATCTGGTTCCCCAGCTCCTAATTCGGCAGCTCTGGCCTTTACCCCTCGCCCTCTCTGTCTGCAGGCGCTTTATAAGTACAGGATGAGCTGATCTAGCTGCAAATCAACGCCGATGGAGAGTTGAAATCTTGGTACCGCAAGATGGTATCATTAGCTAATGTTAATGTAGTATCTCTGTCTTGATAAATTAGAGTTTGTACATGAGAAGGATGTCAGGGGCCTGGGGTTTGTGTCACTTTATTTAATACAGAAGTCTTGTAAGTGCGTTCGTTTTACATTTACTGGGCGCTTGGAAGTTTCCCTTATGTACTGTGTGGTTGTTGCAGAGGCAGATTGCTGCAATATTACGTGATGTAAACTAGTTTGATTATACGGCGTAAGTGTGTGCAGTATGGATAGTATTGTTCTGATTGGTGGCTGCCTGGGTAGGAGCTACAAGGTAGGAGTTAGCAGTCGAATTGAAAGCTGACAAAAGACCATGGCAAATAACACAGCACAAACTATATGTACCCTGAGCACTGGAGTACCCCATGGTTTTACCTAACTAGGGGGCATATTTACAAGGGGATTGCGCCACCGGAATGACACTTTTTCTGACGATCCGGTGACGCAATGCCTTGCACTCTATTTACAAAATAGCATTAAGCCACTTTTTGTGGCTAACACAGCTTTGTAAATATGGTACCCTTTCACACAGTTTTCTGCATAAAAGGGGCGTGAAATGGGTGTTGCTGTGGGTGTTCCACCACAACAACCATTGCTTTTTTACACTGCCCCAGATTTACAAGGATCTGTAAATCCGAGGCAGTGTCAAAAACTAACACTATGCAATAGCCGGTGTTAGAATGACGCAATGAGGAGAAATACTTTTATTTCTCCTTGTTTTTGCTTTTTCTATGTGTGCTGCATTCTGCAGAACACATAGAAAGAGCAAAAAGAGCAAAATGCCATTAATGATTGTTTATGTGCAGGAAGGTGCCCTGTATTGTAAATATGGCGCATCCCTGCATTTTGGAAATGGTGGAGCTCGGCGCTGCGAAATCTGCTGCATTGCCTTGCTCAAGGCACAATCACAGCATCAATCTATCAAATGTTACTTCTATTTAGGTTTAGGTAATCTGTCTTTCCCAATACGAGGACGTTTTTGTATATGTTGCTTCTGTACCAAATCTTCCATACATCCGTGAGGCTCTCAGGTGTTCTCCTCTCTCAAGGCACATGTGGTAGTGAAGATGCTCAGGCATAGAGATCCTCGGTGACATATTCTTCCAGAGATTTGTCTCGCATGTAAACACTGTATAAGAAGGTCACAGTAATCACTCCAGTATACAGGACCATATCCTGCTGATTGACAGGTGTCATGAAGGAAGCAGGGTATGAATGGTACTTCGTATAGTGATTGTAGCCCTGTATACACCGTGAGATCAACAAACTGCACAAGAAGCTATTGATGAGGATCAAATACATGTATCGCCCAATATATCTCATGTACACATTGCCCACTATGCCTCATGTACTGGACGAATGAGTTATATTTAGAATTAATCTTTAACAGCTGCTATAATTGTGTCTAGTGCCCAAGGTTAGGGTGTTATCATTGTGCATCAGAGCATCTTGACTGTTTCTGAACCTAAACTACAGCACATTTAATAAGAAGGGAATAATACATGTTCTTCTCTGGAGCCTGGGCCACAAAGTGTCTTAACAAATAGCTCAAAAATATGTTTCCAGGAGACTATTTTTAACCTGCATTTCCCATTGGCTATCCCATTAACAGTGCTCGGGCCTTCAACGCTCACAAAACGGAGAAGGTTAGGCGGCCATCTTGTGTTTACCAGAAGCACGCACATTTATGTGTTCTACTCCAAGTGATGGACTATAAGGGGTGCAGTCGTCACCATAAGTAACGGCGGAATCAGCATACTGTAGCAGGGTTTGCAGGGGAGAGAAATGTTTTTCCACATACCCTGTCATACAAGAAGGAACTACTTTAGTTGTCAAATGGTACAACGCCTAGTTTTCTGCTGCCTATTGACGTGGGGTCCCTCTTGAAGTGAGATTTTACTATTTTAGACGTTCTATGGAGAGATCGAGCGGGAGATTCACCTTTCACAATACCAGTCGTCATGTGTGGATCATTTTCTGTAGATGTGGGAACCCTAACGTATGTGAATTGGGGAGAAGGCCCCATGTCTCATCCTGAACGAGCTGCAGTGAGGCTGTCCATGTTGCAGTACAGCCCATCTGCTGTGTGGTGGGGTAGTCTTTGTTGTGGTATAATCAAGGTTCTGTGAGCTTCAGTGCGGTCTGCTAGTGCTACATTGACGCTGTAGTAGAGCATGGGTGAGCAGCTGTATGTTAAGTCTGCTTAATAGTGTGGCAGAAGAGGCTGAGGAAATCATACATACAAGTCAACAAGAGATAAATTCTTGAAACCTGTTCCTCACTTTGTAGAGCATCATCATTAATGCAATAAACAGAAGAGAAGTGTCCGCAATCTGCTCTACTTACATTAGATACTTCAGGCTTTGGCGAATTATTTCATATGTCTATATGTTTTTAAAAAGTGTGTCTTTCACTGATAGAACTTCTTGGTGCTAGGGAAGACCTTACAAATTGTACACATGCATAGCTAAAATGGAAATAACCACATCTTCACAGTCGCCGTGAATTTATTTTACCGAGTCTTGATCTTTCTTCAAAACCTGGAGGAATGAGGTCTAAAGCCACTTTCTGCAGTGGAGAAGGCCATTCCTCCAAGGCATGTCCAACTCACATTTGGGTTTTGGCATTTTATGGCAAATTCAAGGAAATGCCATTCACTTTGAATCCACAACCTCATTGAGGAAAACTTGTGTATCTTCTATATCAGTCTATTTTAGCATAGATGCTGCACGGGCACACCAGTATTTGGGGGATTAGAGCATAATGCCTCCCTTGCCAGAGTGACATATTAAAGAAAACATTCGAAATGCAAAATAAACTAACAAAATAGGTTCAAAAGACGTATTTGAAATGATGATGAGTATGTCACAGTAAACAGGATTCTTGGCCTTGGCATCTCTTTGCCCATACTATGCCCAGCTGCCCTGCAGAGGATGTATGCCACTGGATTGCCAGCAGTACGCATTCTTCTCAGTGGTCGAAGTGGGGAAAAAAAAGTAGGGGAACTGTGGGCGGAGACTCAGGGGGCGGGAATAACCCAAGGATTGGATTAGTGGGCGGAGTCAGAGGTGTGGCTAGAAATAGCAAAACATACCAATTTTTGAACGTTTGGCATTTCACTGACCAGTTACAGCTTATAACGTTATTTAATTCAAAGAATCAATAAACAGGTTTAATATATAAGTTGTTTATATTTAATTCATTTACAATGTGGGACATGTTTCCAATCACAGAATATTCCAAATACGCTTATAAGTGGAATCATAAGCCATTTGTCTCCGAGCCATGCAGTTTCTTTCATCTGCACTTCTCCTCCCTTTTTCTAACCATTTCTGAACATAAAATTCAGGTTTAAATTCTATGACAGGTGGCCCCACGATATTTATGAACATTGTAGAAGACAGACGATTGATTGATATTCTGTTCCGCAGTGGTGTGAGCACATCATTCATTACACTAAAGCCCCGTTCACATTCAGCAGTTGAGGTACAAAAGGTGTTTATAATGTGCATTAATGGTTTCAGGCTTTCAGAGATGCAATTTTTATTTTGTTTGTACTCTCTGAAACCAAGGATGTACTGCCTGGTATCAAATACATGCAACCTGCTACAAAGGTTTTGTAATTCTCCCTCACCGTATAAGATGTCTACTGGATCTGGCCAATAAACTGGTTGTAGGAGTTTCATTCTATGTACTAACTCTTTGTATTCTATTTCATCATTGTTTGTGGTTGTGCATCTAGAAACATTTGATGCATTAGACATTGTCATCCTTTTTCTCAGGTTATTTGCTAAGCTCCTAAAGAACTGTGCCCTATTGATGCTAACACAGCCTTTGTTCTGTTGCAGTCCTACACCAGCAAACTGCATCCGTTCAGCAGCATCTAATGCAGTTGTAGCAAACAAAGGGCCCAGGTGCATCAGCCATTGATTCAAACACTAAAATCTGCATCTGTATTGAACGATCGGCCTCATATATGGTCATATCACGCCGCTGCAGCCTTCTGGATAGGTCACCCAATTCTGTGAGAGCATCATATAAAATGCCCATATTTTCAACAAACACCAGGGAGGTTAATAAACGGTTTAAACCAGCATATTTCCTCTGCTCAATGTCACTCCTCGTTGAGTCTTCGGAAGATTCCATGAAATGTTTAATAAGTCTTTTGTAGTTATTCCAAACAGCTCTCACAGATCTTTCACTTGAGGACACCCAACGTACATCTAGCACCTTTCCAATTGCCAGAAGTCTTACTTCTACCTCCAGAGCACATTCCCCAAGCTCTCTCTGATTTTTCGGAGAGGCATGGTAGGTGGTATATAGTTTATCCCAAAAAAATTTGAGCTGATTAATGCCTGCGACTTCTTTACAAACATCACCCACAGCAAGCTCCAGCTTGTGGTTAGCACAGTGCCATACACTCAACTGTGGATATTTCAGTTTCAGAAGAGTTGCCACACCAGATTTCCTACCTATCATATTGGAAGCACCATCTGTTACAAGCTGAACCAAATGACTTTTTAAATACTCATCAGTAAAACCGTGTCTCTAAGCATGCAAGTAAGGCATCTAAGATTAGATCTGCTGCTGTGCTTGGCAACTCAACAAGGTCCAAGAAAAAGGTCAGTGGCTCATTGTGTTTATCAATACATGCTCTTACACAGATAATTAGTGTGGTCAATTTACTATTTGTGAGCTTAGGGACATATTTATGGGAATGGTGGCGCAGGGCAGCACAGCAAGTTACTTTGCTGCGCTGCCCTGCGTCACAGGGAAAGGGCGGGAATGTGCCGTATTTATCCAATATGGTGCATTCCGGTCTTTTCCTCCTGCACTGGCGCCATTTCGACAGCCTAGCTTCAACGCAGGCACACTTGCCCCATGGTGCAAGGGTGCCGCCTTTGCATGCAAGATTGTTTTTAAACAATCTTGAGAGGCTTTTTCATCCTTCTATGTGGGCTGCAGAATAAAGCACAGTTTGAAAGAGGAAAAAGCAAGGAGAAATAGATATTTCTCCTAGTTATGCCTCCTCTGGGGCAGCGCAAGATTTTGCCGCATTCCCAGGATTACAAGTCCTTGTAAATCTATGAATGCGTCAAAAACCGTGGGGGTTGTGTGGGAGACTTTTATTATTGCAGGAAAACTACTGCGTGACAAAGCCACTGCTGCTCTAGGGTGTGCTGCTTTGTAGACCTGCCCGCAAGACTGGTGGTGAACCTGGGTATGAATTGTGGTGGACAGGGCTTCAAGTTTACCCAACTGGCCGCCGGTAGGGTTCACCTGCTGGTGCTAAGAGACCAGGGCTTCTACGGTCTAGTGGGGCCTTCTAAAGTCTATCATGGGTGCTCCCTCAGGAGTGGTCTGATGGACAAGGCATGAAGGCTGAACCAGGTTCCCCAGTTCCAAATTTGGTAGCTCTGGCCATAATGCCACATCCTATCCCCACCGAGCACCCTTCTGCCCCACTGAGTGAAACTCGCACTGTCTTCACCTACAACCCAATTCTGCCCCATTATAAGCACCTGGATGGGACTCATTTCAAATTAGGCAGTGCCTGAAAAAAAGTAAGAACATTCTGGGAAAAGCAAATACTCATAGGGAATGCAGGATTATGTAAAGCATGCAAAATATAAGCAGGAACGACATGTTACCTTAACGCTTTTACTCTTGTTCAGAAATCAATGAGTATTTTTTGTCTCAAACATTGAGGACATGAATATAGGGCTCCTCCTGTACACATGTGTTAAGCAGGGCTCAGAGACAAAGGAACTCTTCAAGAGAATCTGATCTGACTCACGGAAACCCACAAGGGCTCCTTCTTATCCACAAATTGTGCACTCTTGATTGTCAGCACCAGGATGCCTGTTAGGTGAAAGTGCGCTTTACAAGTGAGATAAATAAATAAATAAATCTTATTCATGTCAGCCAGCTAGCTGCTCAAACATAGTATAGCACATATGTATTCAAGTGTCCTGCAAAGAAGAATGAGTGCGAGTAAGTAAATGTGGGTGTGAATGATTGAGTGCCTGAATGTAACTGAGCATGAGTGAAAGAGTGTATGTCGATGAAAGTGAGAGAAAGTGAGTGAGAAGGAGTCACGTAGAGTAAGTGAAACTGTAAGTTAGAATGAGGTAATCAGAGTAGGAAAAAGTGGTGAGACTGAGTGAGTGAGAATTTGATACCGAATGTTGAAAAGTGAGTGCAAGTGAGCAATTTTGAGTAAAAGGGAAAGTAAATGAGAATGAATAATGGGGGTAGTGAGCCTGAGTGAGATAACATGTGAGCAAGCAGGACAAAACACAGGCCTTGGCAAAGTGGAGGTAAATATTTACTTATGGGAGGAACATATTGTGCATCTTGAAAAAAAATGTGGTCAACTCCTGGGGATGTTGTCCTGGCACAGTAATGGCTTTTGAGAGAATTTGTGTAAAAATGGGGTGTTGAAAATAAAATGCAGTATTTGACCCTATAGTTTTTTTTTCAAAATTATCTTGGGAGTAGCAACACCCAGACTGCAAATCCTCCGGGCCCTCCTTTATCTCTTCTTAGTCTTACAAGGCCCAGTAAATCGCACTCTTTTCCAAATCTCTTTCTAAATATTATCACTCTCAAAAACTGTTTTTTCTATGTAATTTTCCTTTGATGGGAAGAGGAGGTTTCTGAGGTGGTAGTATCAGGCAAGTGACACTACTTGGGCTCCCTCTGTTCGAGCCTTCATGGAGGATCCCTCTTCATTGCTACCTCCACCTGACCTCAGACTCCGCAACGCACTCCCTTACAGGCTTGATTATCCACTACTCCTCTCCAGTGCACCTTATCTCACAGCTGACCTTGGGCCCCAGCCCCATATCAGGCACCATCGGGCTCCACTTTCATTTTTCCCGGTAAAAACATTAGTAAAATCACCTTCAAACTTAAAACATTGAATATAGCAGTAAATATAATTAGCACATACTTTAAAGTATGTTCCACAGTAGCCCTTATGACCCGACTGCTAATTAAATAACCAAAACAGAAAGGCCATGACAAGGCCGGCTTTAGGCCATGACAAGGCCGGCTTTAGCGCTGATGCGAAAGTCTTTTTTGGCGCAACACCAATAATCACTGCCATACGCCACAAGTGCTCCTCATCTCCCCATAGCCCCTCCCCCTCATGACCTCCTCCTCGGATTCCCTCACTGCCACCCTCCACCAGTGCCCCTCATTTCGCTGTAGCCCCTCCCCCTCATGACCTTCTCCTCAGAATCCCTCACTACCATCCTCCAGCAGTGCCCCTCATCTCTCCCTAGCTCCCCCCTCCCCCCCATGACCTCTTCCTCGGATTCCCTCACTGCCACCCTCCAACAGTGCCCCTCATCGCTCCATAGCCACTCCCACTACCTCCTCCTCGGATTCCCTCACTGCCACCCTCCAACAGTGCCCCTCATCTTTATGTAGCCCCTCTCTCATATGCATTTCATTTGTTGTGTAGCGCTACTCATATCAGTGTAGTGTGTGTCAGTACTTTACACCACGCACACATTATACAGAGACAACGAATCATACAAGTATGTAAATCAGCCTACAGGGAATGTCACATAAGCCAATGAGGATTACAAGGTGTATGAATGACATGTCATCCATACTGGTGGGCAGTTATTTTAAGAGGGTTTGGTCTGGAGAAGCACAAACTCAGGATTTAAAGAGTACTCCAGTGGTTAGGGGTTGGCTTTACTGATAAAAATGTATATCTGCCCAAAGATACTCATTTTAGCAACATTAGAATAATGAAAGACTGGGGAAGTTCTAACTAAATCTCAAAACAAAAAACGCGAAGTTCTAACTATATCATTCAGGTTTGCATGCAGCTCTTTGATGACAGTTCATTGGTCACTGTCCTATGTTAGGATTGTAACTTCTGAACTGCACATAACACAAGGATCTCTGTCACAATGACAGTAACCCACTGAGCTTCCACATAAAATACAGTTCATCTGCACTTAACTACTAACAGAGAAATGATTGCTCTCCAGCAGGATCATTAATACCCAGCGTTATCTGGGCATTTTTTTATTGTCCTATTGTTGTTCTGTATCAGCCATGATAACGATAAAAACGGATTAAATGAAGCACACACAAAGTACATGTTCTGCTGCGCCTGTGCAGAATTTAAAAAGAAAAACAAATAGTGACACATTCTCCTACCTACTCCATTAGTCAATCTTAGTGTCGCAGCCTGAAGTGATGAGCAGCTGCAGGGGTTGGGAAAGGTGAATCAAAATAAACAAACTTCTTTTCTCCTGCGCTGCATAGAAAAAGAATATACACGCAGCAGGACAGTAGGCAAAGGTTACCGCGGCCAAAGAAAGGATTTGTCGCCTTTCGCCATGCCCCTGTTGGAGATGAAGGGGTGAAAAAATAAACAAAGCCTCGTTAACATGTAAATGGTCTTTTAAAGACCTGTGAAGTACTCAGGTACGGCTGCGATAATCTCTGAAACTGTCTGTGTGTGCGCGCCCGGGCTTTGAAGCACTTTGAGCCCCATGGCATTTCGCGCCTGCCTTCAAGCCCTTACTAGAACCGGGCCTGAATTAGGGCAGTCCCGGGACGCTTTTTTTAAATCAAGAAGTAGGGGAACGGACTAGCATAATTTTTAAAAGTAGGGGCACGCCGTGCCCTTCCGTTCCCCCCCACTTCTAACACTGATTCTTCTAGATCTTTGAGTTTGACAGCTGGGATTTTGAGATGTTTGGTGGCAGCATTTACAGGATGGCTCCTTTAAGAGACGAGCCTCAGGCGTCTCCGACGTGCTGCGTGCCCCCGCTACCTCGCGCCCTGTCAGCTGCGAGAATTCCACGTGCTTTGTTGTCTTGTGTTCATTTAGCTTCAATTAAACGTTGCCAGCGGAAAGTGAACGGACTCACAAGACGCAGACACGGCACCCCCGGGCACAAGCGCGGAAGACGCTTGGTGGTTGTGAAACGCGAGAATTGCTTAAGCAAATGAAGACAAGTGAATTCGATAAAGCGTCATGTTGGATCAGACGCTCACAGTGTTGGGTTTACACATCCTGAAGTCTCAACCCCGCAAGCACATTTTTTCCGACCTCTTAGTCGTCACCCGGCTGGTTAAGCCCGACCCCCGCACCAGTAATGCAATTGTGAAACTGAACACTAGCCGCAGTGTGAGACTGGTTTATGGGAACATCGGCCTTTAGTTTGTTGGCCCCTCGTCCGTGCCGTGTACGCTCTCCAGTTATGGCCGATGGATGTCTTTTTTGGCCATTTGTCAACTCCCTGCATTTTACTGGTGGCTCGTATCCTACAGATCAGTGTTAGCAAGGGCCAAACAATATCTCCCAAATTTGTGAAAACACAGTTTATCACAGTTTTCAAACCCCTGTGCGGGGGTTGAAATTCTGAGTTGGGTGGTATCTACCACACCCGGTAATTATGGGATGCCTCATCCTTCATTAAAGTTTAGCAAGAGGTGTAGCATAGCGGCCAGAGTGGCTGACTCCGGAGCGCAGAGCTCACAGTTTGATCCCTGGTTCCAGCGGCAGCTCAGCACCATGTGACTCTAGGCAATAGCTACGTTAATCTCCCCAACGGCCCCCCAAACGCTTGGATACCCTTAGGGGTGATACATTCTGGCTTTACAAAATGTGAAATTAATTTGTTGAAGTCAAAGCTGCCAAAATGTAACTGGCGAAAAAAATATGGCATTTACTGAGACATGCAGATATTGTACAGCAAGTCAAAAAATGGTGTTGTACCCCAAAAAACGTGGAACAGGTGCTGTTTATTCTACCCAATATATTCTGAACCCCAGGGTATTGCATTCTACCAGGTGCAATACATCGCCTCTTCAGTCTGATAAACTTGGAATGAGGACCATAAAAGGCACCACGCTTTCAGAAAATCTTACAATGCTCTCAACCCTGGGTATGAAATGGCCAAGCGCCTTATAGACTAATCACTCCACTTTCCACTGGCAAGAATACTTACCTCTTATCGCTTGCGCATCCACAGCCACAGCCGCGGCAGTGCTCCTCAGAATATTCTTATTAATCCCTGCATTATCAGCAGAATGAGGCCTTGTTGGAGAGAAGCTGAGCCTGTGAAAGGGTTGCTCGCCTGCAAGTGGCAAACTCAGATGAAGCAGAAGAAATTTTACTAAATCCCGCCACTTTCCTCGGTGATTCGCCATGGTGCCAAGAGGCCGGCTTCCCAGCCCTTGCAAATGTATATCAAACGACCCAGGAAAAGGCAGCTAGCCTAATCATATGCTCTGGATTTAAAAAAACTTTTAATTGGATTATGTGCTGTCTACGGTCCTGAAATGATTTGCTCGTGTCATTTGCAGGCTTTCCATGAATCTGCTGCCATAGTCTAGTTCCCAGAGTGGAGCGCCCAGAGAAGAGCAGCATAGAGGAAAATGCATATTGTTACGACATATTTTTTCATATAGTCTGTTGATATTTCCTGCAGCAATGTACAGCCTGAAAATTATGAGAGAAATAACTAAACCAGTCCCTCAGGCACTTGTATATAAAATACGCCAACAGTCGTGCATCATCCTTCACCTTCATAAAGCTGGCCCAACATTTTCTGGCCATATGAGATGGCTCCTTTTGTGGCAGATTCAACATTTGGTTGAATACTTCCTCAAAATCCTTGCAAGGATTGGTGGATGACATGGACAAACTAAGGTTGGCAGCCCCCACAACCACACATGCGTATACTTAGCCACACTTTAGACCTTATTTTCTCGCCATCATTGAAACTTTTAAAGTCAAGCCCTCACCTCTCTCTTCATTGGAAATCCCCCTACCAGTTTCACCATGACATCATAAAGTGCACCTTCCCGGAAATCGCAGCTGACATGACATGGGATAGGAAACCATGGAAACCAGTGGACCAATGCCCAGTAACTATCTCCAGCTACATCCCTTCAGACACCTTATCAATCAATCAATCAATCAATCAAACAATCAATCAATCAATCAATCAATCAATCAATCAAACAAACATTTGTAGAGCGCACTACTCACCCGTGAAGGTTTCAAGACACGGGGGGGGAGGTGCTGCTACTGCTCGAACAGCCAGGTCTTGAGAAGTCTCCTGAAGGTCAGCAGGTTCTGGGTCTGTCACAGGTGGATGGGGAGGGTGTTCCATGTCTTGGCAGCGAGGTGGGAGAACGATCTGCCGCCGGAGGTTGTTCGGTGGATGCGTGGAACGGCAGCGAGGGTGAGGTCAGCGGAGTGAAGCTGGCGGTTCGGGGTGTAGAAGGTGAGTCGCTTGTTAAGGTATGTTGGTCCAGCGTTGTGGAGTGCTTTGTGAGTGTGGGTGAGGAGCTTGAAGGTGATCCTCTTGTAGATGAGGAGCCAGTGCAGGTCTCTCAGGTGGGTAGTGATGTGACTGTTGCGGGGGATGTCGAGGATGAGGCGTGCGGAGGTGTTCTGTATTCGTTGAAGTCTTTTCTGTAGTTTGGCCGTGGTTCCTGCATAGAGGGCGTTGCCGTAGTCCAACCTGCAGCTGACGAGGGCCTGGGTGACCATCCTTCTGGTTCCGGTGGGGATCCATCTGTAGATCATGCGAAGCATGCAGAGGGTATTGAAGCAGGATGAGGAGATGGCGTTGACTTGCTGGGTCATTGATAGTGATGAGTCCAGGATGAACTCCAGGTTGCGTGCGTGCTCGGTGAGAGTCGGGGCAGCTCCCAGCTTGGCCCGCCACCAGGAGTCGTCCCAGGCGGAGGGGGTGGAGCCAAGGATGAGGACCTCCGTCTTGTCAGAGTTCAGTTTCAGGCAACTGTTCTTCATCCATTCGGCGACAGTCTTCATTCCTTTGTGGAGGTTGGTTTTGGCGGTGGCGGGGTCCTTGGTGAGGGAGAGGATCAGCTTGGTGTCGTCGGCATATGAGACGATGTTGAGGTCGTGCGATCGGATGATGTTGGCGAGCGATGCCATGTAGACGTTGAAAAGGGTCGGGCTGCGGGATGATCCTTGGGGTATGCCGCAAGTGATCTTCTTGGCTTCGGATCGAAATGGAGGGAGGCGCCCCTCTGGGTTCTGCCGGTGAGGAAGTAGGTGATCCAGTTCAGGGCTTTGTCGCGGATCCCTGCGTCATGGAGGCATGTGCGTAGGGTGTTGGGGCAAACAGTGTCGAAGGCGGCTGAGAGGTCCAGGAGGATGAGGGCCACGGTTTTGCTGTTGTCCAGCAGGGTCCTGATGTCATCGGTGGCTGCGATGAGGGCAGTTTCGGTGCTGTGGTTGCTGCGGAATCCAGATTGGGACGGGTCCAGGGTGTTGTTCTCCTCGAGAAGGCGGGTCAGTTGCCTGTTGACAATCTTCTCAATGACTTTCGGCGGGAACGAGAGCAGGGAGACGAGTCGGAAGTTCTTGAGGTCCTTTGGGTCCGCCTTGGGTTTCTTGAGTAGGGCGTTGATCTCGGCGTGTTTCCAGCTCTCCGGGAAGGTGGCGGTGTCAAAGGAACTGTTGACGATCTTCCGGAGTTGGGGTGCGATGATGGAGCTCGCTTTGTTGAAGACGTGGTGAAGGCAGGGGTCGGATGGTGAGCTGGAGTGGATGGTCTTCATGATTTTGATGGTGTCGTAGTCGTTGACATAGTCCCAGGAGAGCAGGAGGCCGGTGTGGCTGGAGGACGGTGAGTGTGGGGTGTCGGCGGCTGTCTGGGGGGTCTGGGTGTTGAAGCTGTCGTGGATGTCTGCGATCTTGTGGTGGAAGAAGGAAGCTAGGGAGTCGCAGAGGACTTGCGACGGTGGGATGTCGTTGGAGCTGGGGTTGGCGAGTTCCTTCATGATGTAAGTGCGCATTGTTGTTGATGCGTTTCTCAAAGGAGGTCCTTTTGGCGGTTCGAATGAGTTGGTGGTGCTTTCAGCTGGCGTTCTTGAGGGCTGCGTGGTTGTCCGGTGTCTGTTTGTGGCACCACTTCTTCTCGAGTCTCGAGTTATCCATAACAGAGAAAAGTATAACCACTGGCTTCAACAAAGAACTCTCCCCTCAAGATCAAAATAACCAGATCAATCCATTTAGAGACAAGTGGGCGAGCAAACACCTCAACTGGAGGTAAATCTATACTACTGGAAAGAAGATGGCTGAAGACCAACCAGTTAATTCACTGGACAGCATGACAGAATTGCTATCACAAAAAGCTTCTTTTCCGAGTGATGAAGGCCTGTTATGTGAGAGGTATCACTGAATCAATAATGCAGCAAAATCACACTGTGGAATAGATCATGAGCTGGCTGGCCACTCCTGAACCAGTGGTCTGAAACACCAGTCTGTCTGTAATTGTAAACTGTAGACCCATACTCAGAAGCGGCCCGTGCAGGTAAGAGCTGTGGGGCGGTTCCCCCACACTCTGCCCTACCGCTCTTACCTGCACGGGATGCTCCTGCCCATACTTTGAGGACGGGCCCGGGATCCCTCTCAGGTGGATGCAAAGTGGGTCTGCACCTGCCAGAGTGCGGATGAATGGGGGTATTCCTGGGACCACTGTACATCATCCCAAGTAGCGAAGTCAGGGGCAAGCTTAAAATTTACTCCAGCTCCTAGATCACTGGTGTTCAGTGTGACCCTCTTGAAACCCTATCTGTCCCTGCGTTCCCTTGATGCAGGAGCAGCGAATGCCTCTTAGACATGACATAAAAAGTGTTCGCTTGCATGACTGCAGGGGCTGAACGAGCATCTAGGCTCCTTCTGCAATACTGGAGTGCCCCGAGGGGCCGAAAAAGCAGGCACAAATACCTGCTGAGGCCCATTTGAATATCTGTAATGTTGCCACATGCCCTCTGAGCTCATCACACAGGTTTCAAGGATATATGGATCCCAAAAGTGCTTTCCCGTTTGCCCCACCCTGTCCACCCTGCCTATCCACCACCTTCAGATTTGTCAAACTATACATCAGTATGCTCCATGCTGCCCAGTTTGTTTATATATGCTTCTGGCTGCTTACACTATTGGACTACGGACCACAAGCTCCTTGCACCAGCGTTCCGGGTGCGCAAATGCCTTCTACTCTGTGTATCATGTACCTCAGTTCCTCACGCTATGCTTGTATCTGAAGCCTGCTCAGGGGAGTACAAGGTTGGTTTTATGATAAGGATAAGAGAGGAATGGAAGCATTACTCCCTTACCCCTGCACCTTGTATGAAAAGCTTATGTAGTCCCCTAGATTTGAGGACAAAGCATTATGAGGTGAGTATGAAGCTGCCTGAAGATCCCACTGCATTGCAAAGAGTGCAGATTGCTTGTGGTTCAAGAGTTGTACTTGAAGTCTTTTTGGGATGGCTACATCCATAGGCGTCAATTGTCCCAGGTTTCAGAGGCAACAGAAGTGGCATCACAAACGCTTTGACCTTAGAAGACATTGCAGGTTTGACCCATAGTCTCATTTGCAGCCCTTCCTCAGCCTCCTCCGTGCTGTGCTCATGGGACAGAAAGAGAGCAAGGGGTGCAAGTTTTTATGAAGTTGTCTACTGTCTGCCTGACTTCTGAGACAAGGGCAAGCAAGGGCAGGGCCTGGGTAACAGCTGCTTCTTCTGCAGACCCCTTTTTGACACCCATGTCTACAGTGTGTATTTGCTACAGCTCTAGTTAGACCTTAGTTTCTGGCTCCAAAAGAAGTATTAACACATCAGTACTGACCTCGGGTCCCTCCGTCTTTCTGTCATTTCTGATCCGGCCCAGCTTTAGGGCGGTGCGACCGGCACTGATGTTGCTGGGGGGACTCTGTGCCTTAAAGTAACTTCCTGCGAATCCAGCAGTTTTCAGGCAACAATACAAATTTCAAAATAAGTCTGGTGATTAATGGACCTACAGGTGAAAGATTGGAGTTTTGTCTAGTGGCAGTTTTGACTCATCCTACAGTAGAATGGAAGGTTAATGTGCCTGATGCAAAGAATGTGTACCATGCAGATCACAGAACTGAGTGTGAGGGAACTATGAGTAGTGCCATAAAAATGAAATGTACGTCAGAGACAGGCTATGGAGGGAGGAGGTGCACTGTGGCAGTGAGGGAATTCATGGACAAGGAGGCCATGGGGGGCGCCAAATCAGACTGTCGCACTGGGCACCACCAGCGCTAAAGCTGGCCCTGATTCTGATAAACGTAAACAATTCTTCTCTTTGCCTGAGACCCGCAGCATCAGAAACACTCCATCCAGTAGAGAGCGTACTCAATTCTTGGTCATTCAATAGCTGATCAATATCTCGTCAGACCGAGGTAGGAGCTGACACTGTCACTTGGTGCTGTAAAGTAATGCAGTTGGTGCATGTGAGCCTACTTCAAAGGACCTGGATTACAGTCAAATGATGACATTTCCCGACATATCAGTCACTCTGGCATTCCCTTCTTCGTTCGCACAGCATCCCCTGCTAGCATGAGAGCCTGCTTAAGAGCCCCTCAACCCTAGGGGTAAGTCAAGAAAGTTTATAGACAGTGATTAACAAGAACGGAGAGCAAACACAGAAACTGTTGGCCACTTTTGTTTAACAATGCCTAAAAATGGCTTGTAGGACAAGAACAAAAGTCAAGGGGAAATCTTTTAGGTCGAAGAGGACAGGCCATTCCCTAAACATTCAGGGCTGTATTACAGCTAGTGCCCCAGGGGGCGCACCTGGCATTTGTGCCTGCTTTATGCGCACCTTGGGCACTTTGGTATTACAGAAGGGGGATCAGACGCTTGTGAGCCCCCTTTCAGTAATACTGATAGCGCTGGCGCACTTAGGGGATATTCTCAAGAGCGTGCGATAATCATTGCAATGGCGAAGGGCCCAACCGCGATAAAAAACTCAGCAATAAGCTGCGCCAGGCCTGCAATTCACACACGTCAGGCGGGAAAAACCAATATAAAAACTGAAAAAAAACCACAAACAAAACCAAAACAACTGCGAAGCACAATGGAGGTAGCCGGAGCAAGTACAGAGGACAACCAGAACCCCACAAGCCCCACAGAGGACCAGCCTGGGACCTCGGGTCAGGCAAGGGCAAGGAGAAGAAGAGGAAGACGCGCTTCAGTCCGCAGGAATACAGGATCCTGATAACGGAGGTGATAGAACACCATCAACTACTGTTCATCACCTCCACTGTGTCATTGGCAACAAAAAACAGAATGTGGCAGTCCATCGTGAACAAGGTGAATGCAGTCGGAGTGCTGAGGAGGACAATGGAGGAGGTCAAGTGGCGCTGGAATGATGTGAAGCGCAAAACCAAGCAGAAACCCGGCAACAACCAGAAGGCAGCAATGCAGACTGGAGGTGGGAGTCCAGCGCCACAGGAGGAGCTGGATGAGATGGAGGAAATAGTGTCCACAATCATCAGTGTGGAGACGTTGGCAGGAGTTGGGGGACCGGACACAGCTCAACATGACCTGACACAACAGCAACAGGGTGAGTAACGACCAGGGACTGGGGGGATGGGTTGAGATATGCACAATGGCACACATGCACAATCAAGTATAGCACAGTGCACAATGACTCTGGAGCATGTCCCTTATCCCCTTGGCACACTTGCAACACACCTAGAAACAGCAAGTAGGCCCCCATCGACTATGTGCCCAGAGGGAGCCCTTCCCACACATCACCAATCTCACAACCAACCCATGCAAATGTGCCAAACATAGCAAAGCAGCATGTCTGTGAGCCACACTGACAATGCAAGTGACACTGCATGACGAATAGAATGGCTGCAGACACTATATCATGACATGTTGCACTCCACGACACAGGTGGCTGAGTGTGGACCACATCCGTAAAGGAGCAGGTCACACTCTGACACATCCACATGCACAAACAACTCCTGACGTCAACAACACATCTGAGAACAAACCATGCCCTGAGTCCCAACTCCCACCAAGAGCCCAATTTACCCACGTATGCAACATCTCAGCACCGTATAAGCACCAAAGTCAAAGGCACACCGGTGCGAGGGATACGGGGCAGCAAAATCGGGAGCAGCAGGGGCGACTCACCCAAAATGCAGCACACACACGTAACATTCAGAGCACATCAACATTGACAACAATGTGGTACAAACTGCAATACAGTTACAACAGAACAGAGGACACAACTGGTGCGCTTGTGTGTAGAAACTGTCCAATCATATTTGGCATAGCAGGGAAATGTAAGATAGCAATGTACAAGTACAAACACACATCCGTGATGTTGTTGAAATGTCCACTGTCCCGCATCAAATAGGCAGCTCCTCCCAAACAGTCACAATGTACATTGTCATGCAGTCTGTATGTAAACTTGTACATTGCGTCAATATACATGTGAACACAATGTTAAACTGCATCTCCCCTTCATATTGCAGAGGGAGAATCAACACCTCCTGCAGAGCAGATCGAACATCTCTTCACTGATGATGAAGAGGACCATCACACCTTCGACCCTGACGCCCTCCAAGAGATCATGGACAGCTTCGGCACCTCACCTCCAGGCGCAGGGCAGCCCAGCTGCATCGAGGAGACCTCACCCCCTGCGCGGGCCACACAGCAGGAAGCACCCACCACCATGGCTGTCTCCTAGGACTCCCACGAACAACACATGGCCTTCCAACGCCATGTGTTAGGGTGCCAGGAGAAGATGGCTGATCAGGTGCGAGTAGGGTTCAACCTCATGGCAGCCAAACTAGATGCCATAAGTGGGTGTCTAAGTCCCATCAGGGACCACTTACAGTTCCTAATGAACACCCACAGTCCACTCCATGCTCTCCAATGATCCATGGCTGACATTGCTGGAGTCCTGACTCTGAGACAAGAACAACTATCTAGTCAGAGTGGCTCCAGCGATTTCAGCAGGGAGTTGGGACACATGCGGAGGAACATGGAGAACATGGAGCGGATGCATGCGGAAAGATTGGCTGCCACGGCTGCACACCAGCAAGATGTAGCTGGGATCTTCCATGCCCTGCAGACCATCATCATGCATTGCTGCCACAAGGCCTGGCGCGGATGAATGCTGCTGCTACTACTCCATCCACATCTCCGCACCCTGAAGTGTCAGTGCCTCACATTGCGGCAGACAATCCACCTCTGGCCCCTGATGTGTCACTGCCACACAGTGCGGCAGACATTCCACCTCTGCCCCTGATGTGTCAATGCCACACAGTGCTGCAGACAAAACCCCACCACCCACATGTGAGGCACATGAGACATCAGAGGACGAAGATGCGGATTAATCTGCCTTAGTGGTAAGTAGGAAGCGGTAGCATTCATCTCCGCCATATGGCCTGTTTCTGCTTGATTTTGCCTTCTGCATCATCACCTTCCACTGTCCCCAGATACACTCTGTGATGAATACAGGCCCCAGCTAGGCCCGCAAGGCACAAGAAGGGTTCGCTCTCCTGTAACGGAATCTATAAGGAAGTTGGCACGGAAACTGCAAAGTACAAAAACAGCATTTATTAACCCTTAAGGGTGGCCCTACAATCCACACAACACCCTTCAGTATTGCATGGAGTAGCACAAAGAACTTGCGTACACAGTCCCCTTTTATACACACCAGAGGGGCTCATAAGTGGGTGGATACAACATGAGGCCGAAGAACATTACCATTTATGGTCATTCTCGATACTGAATCAATACATAGGCGGAGCCAACACACTTCTTGAGCCCGCGAAACACATGGTCAAGCAAGGCTAATTATAACAGATGTGGTCAAGTCTGGACATGCGCCAGATGGACAAGAGAGAGCTATTTATAAACTGTTACTAGGCAGATTACAAGAGCAACTAACACAAAGGTCGGACTCTCCTCGTGGCGAACACGTGGCACATGATAATACAAAATGGATCCCGAACTTCGGTCAACATAACGGAGAAAACATGATCTAAAGGGAAAGCATTAATGTCTTCAGTAAATGCTTAATCACATTGCTGTTTTAATTTACAACAGACGACCCTTTCAGCATTTACTGAAGACATCCGGTTTCCAAAAATCATCATATATGTCAATTATCATCATTCCTTTAACCTCTTTAGCTAGACGCTTCTGATGAGCAACATCGGCAATAGCTTTCTTATCCGGGATGCAGAATGAAATGCATACGGAACAGAACAATGGTCCACATTGAACACACATACAGAAAAAGAACAGAATTGCTATAATAATACAGAGACCAGTTAAGACCTTCCATCCCCAGGCAGTAACCAATGCCCAAAACCATCCAGAAAAGGACCAAGTGCCGTTTTCTGTGTGGATTTCAGCTGCTATTTTATGCAACTTGTTAATGGCGTTATAAACGGATGGCGTATGATCAGGGATGAACACACAGCAACTACTTCCAATAATTTTACAGGCTCCACCTCGATCAGCTAGCATTACATCTAATACCATACGATTCTGCAATGCAACAATCCTAGTTATTTGTAACTCTTCCGTAAGATTCCCAAGAGCAGCAGCAGTCTGATTTGTCACAGCTTCTACCACTCTTGTTAATCTTCGGATCTTCCTACTATTCAAAGCGGCTCCAACAAAGAAAAACAGTCCTAAGTTAAAATCAATATACTGCTGCAAGCTGGTATCAGTCTGATCCACATCATCAATCGATAAAGTACGTTTTTACCTATTTACAGTCACATTATTCAACAATTTCAAATCCTTATGGTAAGATGCTGGTGCTAGGAATACAGGAGGTAATAGGAAGGATACATAACATACCCCAGACCACCCAGCCGGCAAACGGTAATAACCTTTATTTCCGCACACAAAATAGGTATTATGGGACGCTAGGAAGGTACTGTTGTTCAACCCATCAATGTTCAAGACAGTTAGGCAATCACTGACACCAACAGGGATAAAACCCACACTCTGGACACACAGGTCCGCTTGAGCCTGTGCCACTTGGATCACGAATTTGTCCTTCCCCACAGTGTCTCTGGTGTTCGTGAAGATATAGGGAATGGATTCATTGTCTGGTCGGTACTCTTCCCACTCCCAAATTGTCCCATTCGCTTGTGGATACCCATTCTTGTCTTGATGGCATTCTTTATTAAGTCTAAAAAGCAATCGTCCCACTGTCGGTTTCCGAGTGGCAAACAGTAAGGTGTACCATGCTCTACAAGAGCCATTATGAGAGAAAGGAAGTGGTATGAATGGCGTACCTCCTTTCTTCTGATGGGCCGGCATCATCCCACATATCCAACAGTTCGTAGCGTTCGTAGCAACGTGGGTATGATGCAGCATCTGAATGAAAGTGTTATTCAAATAAGACTGTCGATGCTTCAACTCTTGATACGGCAATGTATAGAAGTAGTGCTCCGCAGGCACCGGAGTCGTCAACACAAGTGTTTTCCGAGCAGGAGTTACCTCCTCTACAAACCATGTTGTTATTCCAACAATAGCTACTGTTAGCATGAACCCCAACGCACAAAGGATTTTCTTCTTCTCCATGTCAAAGGAAACAATACCCTGATATCTTCCTGAAACTAAAAGTCTGTCAGAACTCTTCCCCTTGGGCAGCGGTTGATTTCTTCACCAGCGGGCCAAGACGGGTGTCACTACACTAATGCAGGGCTGATCCCCCCCCCTTGCCTCATCGGCTCTCCGTTTCACTAACCCAAGGGCCGTTCTGACAGTATGTCCCGGTACTGGAAACCTCACTTCCTCGGTCGAAGATGATATCGTCTTCCTCCAGAAGTCGCGTGGTCCGGAAAGAGCTCCTCAGTGTCACCCGGCTCCGCAGCACGGCCTGTCTCTGCTGCCAGGATTTCTCGTTGATCGGTCAGCACGGCAGACTCCACCAATCCGGGCGGTACCTTTCGACAATGCAAGGAATGGATCCAATTCTTCCTGTTCGAGACTCGCACAGCCGTCCTCGTTGCAAGGAGGACTTGCTCAGGGCCCACCCATCTCGGTTCCAAGCTGTTCGTTCTGTCAAAGACTTTCACCATCACATGGTCACCAGGCCGGAGACCATGTCCTTCACCGGTAGACCGATCAGGGAGCGCCTCTCGGACCTGTTGATGAATAGAAACCAAGTTATCCGTTAACTGTGCCAGATAATCACTCATCATTACACAAGGTACATCATACACAGCCTTAGGCCTTGGTGGACCCCAAATATTCATTGGGCGTCCGAATACCACTTCATACGGCGTGAGGCCAGTTCGAGAGTGCGGTACTGATCTAATTGACAATAACGCCAGTGGCAGGGCGTCTGGCCAAGTCAAAGACGTTGAAGCTTGGATTTTGGCTATCTTAAGCTTCAGTGTACCATTATACTTCTCGACTAGTCCTGCAGACTGAGGGTGGAACACGGCGTGGAACTTCTGAGTGATGCCCAGGCCCTTCAAGACGTACTTTATAACATCCGCTACAAAGTGAGGCCCATTATCACTCCACAGAAGTCTACAGACGCCGTATCGAGGGAAAAACTCTTTTAGCAGTAGCTTCGCCGTGGTCATTGCAGTATTGTCTTTCGTAGGGTACGCCTCAACCCATTTACTGAAGGCGCAAACCACTACTAGAACATACTTCAAATTGTTACAGCGCTCAAGCTGGATATAGTCCATCTGCAGAACCTCAAAGGGTGCAGTGGGCGTCGCAAATCCTCCTGCTGGAGTTCGAGTACCCTTTCCTGGGTTATACTTCAGACAGATCATACAGGTCTGCACCACCCTCTTCGCCGTGCTAGCAATCTCTGGATGCTCCCAGACTTGGGTAAGCAATTTCACAATTGCGGAAGCTCCAACATGTGCTAGCCCATGTGCCATCTGAACCATAGGTTGTACGAAAGCCGTGGGTAATTTCCATCTATCCATCTGCTTATTTCTCCAACAACCCTCATCATCCAACTCTCCCTCGCTAGCCCATTGCTCCCGCTCTTTATCGGGAGCGGTCCGTTGCATTTCGCGCACTTCCTCCTTCGCATCACGCCATCTTTCCACCTGTGACTTTACTACATACATGGCAGTAGCACCGGGCTGCATCGCAGTCTCCCGCGCTACTCGGTCTGCTAGCGCATTCCCTTCTCCAACTTTATCCACTACTTTCCTATGGGCGCTACACTTAACAATGGCAATTTTCTTTGGGTATGTCAATGCAGTTAAAAGATTGTGAACTAACTCTCCATGCATTATCTGCACCCCATGTGACGTTAGAAACCCTCTCTCCTTCCAGAGTAGGCCGAAGTCGTGCGCTACTCCGAAGGCATAGCGGCTATCTGTGTAAACGTTCACACACAATCCTGTACTGAGCTCACATGCTCGTGTTAATGCTATCAGTTCCGCTGCTTGAGCTGACTTCTGTGGTATGCGTGCTGTCTCCACTATCGTTTGTAATGTGGTAATTGCATATGCTGCTGAAGTCGTACCATCTGGTAGCTTCAGACAAGATCCATCCACCCACAGTTCTCCATCTACATCTGGAAAGGGCGTATCCTGGAGATCAATACGACCCTTTGTTTGTTCCTCAGTCACAAGAATACAATCATGCGCTTTCCGCGCCTCAGGCTGAGTTTTGGGGTATGGCAACAATGTTGCCGGGTTTAGTGTTACGCACCTTTTCAACGTAATATGAGGAGCCAAGAGCGTCAACTCATATCCCGTCAAACGGGCACTGGTCAAATGCTGCGTCTTTGTTTGATTAAGCAGGGCATCAACAGCATGGGGGACTAATACCAACAGCTTGTGAGATAACACAATTCCCTCGCTTTGGCGTATTGACACAGCTGTCGCCGCAACCGAGCGAAAACAACCAGGCAATGCTCGGGCGACAGGATCAAGTACAGCCGAGAAATATGCACAAGGGCGCTGCTTGTCGCCGTGCATCTGTACTAAAACTGACAATGCACATCCATCTTTCTCATGTACATACAACGAAAAGGGTTTTGCATAATCAGGGGTCCCTAACACTGGTGCTGAACAAAGGGCCTGTCGCAGTTGCTGAAAAGCAGCATCACACTCATCTGACCAAGGGATTGGGATAGGAGTATCCTTTGTCAAAAGGGCTAACAATGGCTTAGCTATGTGTGAAAACCCCAATATCCACTGTCTACAAAAAGAAACGAGGCCCAAAAATGCACGGACATCCTTCTGTGTGGATGGTCTCGGTGTATCCAAAATTACTTGGATACGATCCGGTGTGAGTGCCCGTCCCTCCTTAGACAAAAGGTGACCCAAATAAGTCACCTTTGGTCTACAGAAATGCAATTTCTTCCGAGATACCTTATGATTGTGGGAGGCTAAAAAGGAAAGTAAGGATAGCGTGCTTTTCTCACACAATTCCAGGGTGTCAGCCGCCAACAAGATGTCATCGACATATTGAATGAGGGCGACCCCCTCGAGTAAAACAAAGGAATCCAACTGTCGTTTCAAAGCCTGACTGTAAATACTAGGGCTTTCTGTGTAGCCCTGGGGAATTCTACAAAAACGATAAGATCTATTGTTTAATGTGAACCCAAAAAGAAATCGGCTATCGGGGTGAATGGGAATAGAAAAGAAGGCATTTTTCAAATCAATCACTGAGAACATGGTCGCCGTAGGCGGGACCAAGGTAAGCAACGTCGTGATATCGGAAACCACCGGGTACTGAGGTATCACGATCTTGTTTACCTCCCTCAAATCAATTATGAACCGATAGACCTTTGCATCCGTGTCCTTTTTCAGAATAGGGAGAATCGGACTGTTACAGATATTATAGGGAACTTCTTCCACTACTCCCACTGCGATCAAATCTTGCACAATCTGTATGAGAGCCTCCTCGCCCTCCTGGGAAATACGATACTGCGGGAGGCGCGGTAACACCGCCCCCTCCTGGACACTAATGTGGACCGGAGGAATCACCATTTGTCCCACATCTGTGTCCGAAGTCGCCCATAAAGTTCGAGGGAGGGTGGCCAACAACGCATCCTCTGATATCGCACACATCCGCCCTGACCGGGGGTAGTTGTCATTTAAAATCACCCTCACACCCTCAGGGGAGCAGCGGATCGTAGCCCTAAAGTGCTTTAACATATCAAGGCCCATAATGTTATCCGGTGTATACGGAGCAAGCAGAAACGGACAGGGCGCAGAAAAAGAATCAACCTTAAATGTAAGGGGCTGTGAAAGAGGGCTTCGGGAGAGTGTACCGTCAAACCCTACCGATGTAACCACTGAGCCGGATGGGGGAGCCCCCGGAACCAAGTACCTAGACAATGCACTACGTGTCGCTCCTGTATCTACTAGGAACTGATCAGTAGAACCTAAAACCTCAGCCGATACATAAGGACCCGTCTGATCGACCGGCACCTCAACTGATTCAGACCCCCATCCAACGCATTCCTATGCATGCTGAGAATCATGATATCCTGATCGATCAATCTCCGATACGTGATACTGATGCTGGCGATCGAAAACATTTGAGCTATCTCGGTGCTGCCCAGCGGTATCGAAACGAACATGATCGTTAGAATTCCCTCTAAAGTTCGAGGAACCCCCTCTACCTCTCGAGCCACCCGGAGTATGCCCCTGACGCGAAGCACGCAACACTGGGCAATCCCTGGCCCAATGGCCCAATTGCTTACAATACGCACACTGGTTCCTATTCAAATCAGATCGGCCCGAAGGGGGACCATAAGATCCTCCCCTTCCTCTATTATTACCCCGTCGGGGCGGGCCATATACTTGTGCCAACATTACCTTAGTCTTAAGATCTTTCGATTTCTTTTCCTCCTGGCCCTTCGCCTCGTGCTCCTGACGCTCATAATACTGAGCGATAGTCAGAAGAGCCGTCGGCGTCGCGGAGGACCAGGAACTCTCGCTCGCTTTTAAACGGGCCGCAACTGCCGGTAGCAGATTAGCCACATATTTGTCCGCGAAAAGGTGGCGGCCCGTGTCGTCAGTAAGCGACTGGCCACTAAAATCATGAAACGTTTCCTCAAAGCGCGTGAAGAAATCTGCAACTGACTCGTCAACTTTCTGTTTACATGCAGCTAACATATTCCAGTCAATCTTTTTAGGGGGAATAATTGTTTTCAACTTAGCCACAATAGCAGCAGGGAGATCTAAAATATTCTGGGGTGGTTTCTGTGCGGGCTTCCTCTCCCTGTCTTCATCCTCAAGCTCAGACCACCGGGCCTTGAAGGCAACCGCATCATCCACCTTTCGGACAGACCGCCACGTGTCCGGTGGTAGAATAAGACCAAAGAACAGGTCTATATCCGCTAAGGTCATAATGCAAGAATTCAAGGCCCCCTCGACTTCTTCATAGAAGGCCGCTGGATTCTTGCGGGGGTCAGGCAATGCATTCTTTAACGCCATAACATCGGCCCTATGCCATGGAGTATAAACCCAATTATACACAAAATATCCCCTAGCATCGGCGGAGTTAATGTCCGAGCTAGTCCCCGCTCCTTTAGGAGGAACATACAAAGGCGCCGCCTCTCGCATTGGTTTAGCATGCACTACGTCATCCTTATCTGACTGGGAGGTGGATGAGTGGCCCCCTGCTGCAAACGAATCCGACTGCTTTTCCTCCTCCGTTTGTTGGCGTGCTTTCTCTCTAAGGGCCAGCACCTCGTCCCGCAAAGCAAACAACCGTCGAGCCGCCTCAGGAGCCTTAGGGGGAGAAAAAACACCATTACGTAATGCTCCGGCATCCGAAGACACTTCGTCAGGCTCAAGGACACTAGAATATTTTCGGAAAGCAGTAATTACTTCATCCGCGAAATGAGACAAAAAATACACCCTCTCTCTATCTTGCCACGACCCCCAAGTATGGAACAACTCCTCCTTAGACATCTTGCCCTTAAGTGCACGGAGGGAAAGTTTCCGAAGCTCAGCCATATGCTCGGCCGATAACATGGACCGTGTGTCTACCTTACCCGAGGCCGGGCCAGAATCTTGCGGCCGCGGAGCAGATGCGCCAACATAAGGGGGCGGAGAGCGATCTAGCAAATAAAAATCATCATCAGGATTATTAAGGACAGGATAAAGTGGCTGGCGAACAACATATTGACCCGAAACTTGTAGCCTACGCTCTTTCTCTTGTCTGTCCGCCTGCTCTTTGTCCTCCCGACGCTTCGCTTCCTGTGCTCGCACATGATCATTCTTCCGTTGGTCTTTATCATACAACGCTTTCTCACGCTTCTCTCGCTCACGCACTTCCTTCACCCATAATCGCACACACTCAAACATATCCTGACGAGCACGTCGTTTACACATACACTGTTCCACATACTCAATCTTACGTATATCAAACGATCCATACAAAGGCCATCGCAACTCAGGATCCTTCTTTGTGTATTTCCTCCACACTGTGCTGTACATTATGGAAGAAAGACCATGCTTCACATACATATCCCTATTAGGCGTCCCCTCTGGGGGAGCCGGAGCAGATTCCTCGAGGTTCAACCGGTTTCCGAAACAGCAGCACCACTTACGGAGTGCGCTGAAAGCAGGCATGCTCAGAAATAATGCAAAAAATGGCACTTAATCGTTGCGCCGTTCAAAGTTACACAACTCTGGAGAAATCTCTCCACATTACCTGCCTATATGTGTTGCAACGCATATATATTCACAAAGACAAATCCAAAATATGACTAGTCATCATCAATCAAACTCAAATAGCCAACCCAGGCTTCAAAAACTCGGAGCAAGTACCGTACAACGGTTCTTACCAATCAAGAGTCCAGATTCCAACTGCCAAGCTCCACAATCGCCCAAACGGCTCTCACGGCAGGACCGACAGAAGAGGTCTCAGTCGATGACCGGCGCCACCCAGACGGTCAGCTCGGAAGGGAAGGAAGAAAAACCTCGGGATGCCAGGGCTAAGACGCCGCTGGCAGTGATCACGTCCCCGGCCAAACTCCTCACCTTCGTCGCGACCAGTCCTTCGAGCATCCGAGTCGCCGATGAGCCCCACGTGACGGGCGCCAATTGATGAATACAGGCCCCAGCTAGGCCCGCAAGGCACAAGAAGGGTTCGCTCTCCTGTAACGGAATCTATAAGGAAGTTGGCACGGAAACTGCAAAGTACAAAAACAGCATTTATTAACCCTTAAGGGTGGCCCTACAATCCACACAACACCCTTCAGTATTGCATGGAGTAGCACAAAGAACTTGCGTACACAGTCCCCTTTTATACACACCAGAGGGGCTCATAAGTGGGTGGATACAACATGAGGCCGAAGAACATTACCATTTATGGTCATTCTCGATACTGAATCAATACATAGGCGGAGCCAACACACTTCTTGAGCCCGCGAAACACATGGTCAAGCAAGGCTAATTATAACAGATGTGGTCAAGTCTGGACATGCGCCAGATGGACAAGAGAGAGCTATTTATAAACTGTTACTAGGCAGATTACAAGAGCAACTAACACAAAGGTCGGACTCTCCTCGTGGCGAACACGTGGCACATGATAATACAAAATGGATCCCGAACTTCGGTCAACATAACGGAGAAAACATGATCTAAAGGGAAAGCATTAATGTCTTCAGTAAATGCTTAATCACATTGCTGTTTTAATTTACAACACTCTGCAACACTCAACTTGGACCTAAACATGGACTGCCATATTCTGTTTGGTTACCAATGACACAGCAATCAGACTGTGGACTGAACTATTCCTCTTCCGATGAACTTGTCATTCCCTAAAGGACTCTGGCTGGCCCTCCACGGGGCACCAATGTAAAGTGGGGTTTGAATGGTCCTGTACTGCTCCAGCTTCAACGTTCCACTGAATGTGAATAAAACATTCAAATTCACACAGATGTGTCATGTCTATGATCATTCAAGTATGAAACTATAGATGAATGTAGGGTCAGTGATTCCCCATTATGTCCATGTTGCTCATGTTGTGGGACTTGAGTCACAGGGTGCAACATTGCCGATTGTGGTCCGGGTGGTGCCGACACTACAACAGAGACACACGCATTTGTTACTTTCTTGTCCAGCCCAGAACTGAACCACGCCCAGAGCCCCGGGCTCATTGTTCACACCCCTACGCTGGACTGGCGTACCCCAGCCCAGCCCAGCCCACTCCGCTTACGCTTACAGGGGGGGGACGACAAATCTACATGTCCCAGGTCTTCCCTGTAGTGGTCTGCTGTTCATCGGTCTAGTTGTCAGCATGCAGCAGCCACTCCCTGAGGGCTGGTTTACACTCACACCACACCCATCCAGCACAGGCATCACAGGACATGTGAGCCTGCTAATAAAAGGGGCCTACCACATCACATTCCCCACTGCCGGAGGTGACATGATGGCGTCCGCACCACGAGACTCAATCATAAAGGGTTCATGACTTGCGGCGCACTGGGTTAGTGGCACCCGATGCACTGAGGCCGGCACGGACCTACCGCCACGGGATGATGACTTGCGGTGCACAAAGTTAGTGGCACCCCATGCACTGCTGCCGGAATGGCCTACCGCCACGGGACGATGACTTGCGGTGCACATAGTTAGTGGCACCAGAGCTGAGTGGGTGTGCAGCCTGCGATGATGCGTAGGTCTCAATATGCCGTCCTGCAAATGAAGATTTGATTTGAATTGTGAGCCCTGCTGGACCGCAGTGTACGCCGAAGCCAGCAGTCAACTTGACTCCGCGGTGCGGTGCGGTGCCGCAGGGTGCGCTGGGGGCCTGTGGTGCGGAATCCAGCGCTTGGCTGAGGAGGTTGCAGCGGCACGTGGTGGGCCCTCTTGGAGGCATGCCGGTGGCGGCAGGTGAGCATTGAGGCCTGGGTGCGCAGGGGCAGCCAATCATCGCTGGGCGGTGGACAGGTCTGGGGACCAGGGCTGGGGTGCAGCAGGTGCACAGGATCGCACAGGCACCACCGGTCGCAGCGCAGCCTCATGGCTGGGTGGGGGCGCCGCCCTGGCAGACACGACCCTGCATGCAATGACGAGATGTGCGCGGGTTGGCTTGGGAGTTAGCCACCTCGTCTCCAGTGTAAATCTGGCCGTTGAAGGTGGTCGGCCACGTGTGTGTTGGCCTATAGACAGGATATAGCGGACACAGAGACACACGCAGTAGTTACTTTGGTGGCCATCCCTGAACTGAACCACGCCCAGAGCCCCAGGCTATTTCTTCACGACATACGTCGGCCAAGGTAACTCCGCTCACACTTACAGGGGGGACGACAAAGCTACATGTCCAAGGTCTTCCACACTGCCTGAGGTAACCTGTTTGCATCTACTGTTCACAACTCTACAAACACCAGCAGTATATGTCCACATGGACATGTCTGTGCTCTGCATACTGAAGTCTGTCCAGCACATCACCGCGACACTTGGCATTGTGCACATTCTTATTGATGGGTCACTTGCCTCCTTCGCACATACTTGGTTCCCACCTCTCCCCACATTCTGCAATTGTGTGGCAGAGGTGCCATGCATTGGATGGTTTGCTTACATGGCTGGCCACGGTTGCCACAGTTACTTGTGTTGTTGTGTGTGGTAGTTGGGCATGTTGATTGGCATGTTGTATGTGATTTTGTAACATGTGCATTCCCACAGTTGTGAGTTGTATGATTGTGGAGTTGAGGTGTGTGGTGTGTTCAGTTGGTACTTACTGATGAGCAGTGCATTTCCATAGGTGCCATCCTCAAAGCGCTGGTTGGTGATGGACTTGCGGAATCATGCACACTGCCTGGGAAGTTTGCGACGACATTGGTAAACAGGCCCCTGTGGTCCACTTTAGCCTGCACATTGATGGAATGCGTGTGGTTTCTGTTCCGTTAATTGTGTGCAGTGTCGGCAGGGGGCACAATTAGTACATGTGTGCAGTCAATTTCCCCCGACACGTGTAGCTATGGTGTAGTACCCTTGCTTGGTCTCCAGCTGTTTCTGCGCAGTGTGGGGGATATGAAGGTGCAGGGGTATCAAGCTGATACAAACCGTGATGCTTACAGGTATGATAAATCCTGCATCATAAGACTGTAACAGAAGTTTGTATGGTCGTAACCTTCCTTTTCTTTCCTACGAAGGTTACAACCACACAAACCTCTGTTACGGTCTTTTTATGCAGGATGTATCATACCTGTAAGCATTCCAGTTTGTCCAAGTGCAATACACTGTACCAGACTACATTTGTGTCTATACGGACGCTTGACCATTGTCACCATTTATCCAACAGGTTTCTGAATACTGACTTTCGGACTATGGAATTGTATGGGGGAGTTCCCACAGCATATGCAGTTAATTAAATCCACACGTTGCCCTGATGAAGTTCCCCGTTGGGAATGGAACGCATTAGCTGAGCATTTGGTATTGTTGATTTATGTATTTGCAATAAAGAACTGTTTTTACACTACTGTTGACTACTGGACTTCATGACCTGGCACACCACCATTTCAGTAACTACAATCTTGGATCTGGAGCACAGAGGCGTCAAGCAACGGCTGGCGTTGTGTTGGTTGCGCAGGAACACTACGAATTGGAACTAGCGTGTTGTGCAGATACAGGGGCCCGCCGTTGCTTTTGTGGACATGCATCCAAGACATGTGTGAGGAACTTTGATAGGGCTGGCTGAGAGACTCCTCCGACTCTGACAGTTGTTGGTTGGAAGGTACCAGAGGCCAACAGGTGCAGCACAGCCAGCAGCTTTGTCTGCGGAGGGATGTTGGTTCTCCGCTGTGTTGGTACCGTCAGCCTGTGGGCAATGTGGGTCAGGATGCGGAGGATGGTTGTCCTTTTGGGCCTGTAGTGGGCAATGGCATCCTCTGGCGCTGAGTCTCTGAGGCTGGTGCATTTTAGGAACGTCCGCTATCTTGTTCTGCGCTGCCTAGGTGGTAGTCCGGGGGGGGGGAGGGTGGTCTGGGATGGGAACTGGGGGTGGCAGCGGTGGGTGTTGTGGCCCTCTTGGGTCTCCGAGCTGCATGATCAGTAGCTCCATGACATGTGTTGGTCGTCAGATGTGGCTCTGGGCTGGGCTCCCTTTCATACTGTAGGTTGTTGTCCTGCTTAACACCAGTAAAAGGCAGGTGTTAAGTTCCTACTGCTAACGTGCCTTATCGCCTGTTTTTGGATCGCTTCGCCGATCGGGCTGGTCGTTGAGAATATCGCGAAGTGGTGTTTTCGTGTGTTTTTGCATGGGAACGCCTACTCTGCATATCATTAGCGTTAGTTACCGCTCTCATCCGTGGCGATGTTTATTGCGGCAACTATCGCTGGAAAACCGGCGATATCAGCAGTTTGCACCAGCTTGAGAATAGGGCGATAAATCTATCACCACTTTTGCAGCGCTAAAGTGCAGATAAATTGGCGAAAAGTGCTTGAGAATATGCCCCTAAGACCGCCAGTGCTACCTTCTGGGGCGTTCTCTCATTTGCATGGGGGCATGACCTATGCAAATGAGAGAATTCCTTTGCCTCTGCCCCAACGTCGTATTACTGACGCGGGCGCAGAGGCAAAGAAGCTCTCATGTGGCACTCACAGTGCGCCACCTAAAAGGTGCCGCACTGTGAGTGCGCCCCCTGAGAGCAGCCCTCACGTGGCGAAGGACCCCAGACATCCCGATGCAGGTAGGTGCAGCCACTGACTGCACCCACCTATAAGGGAACTCTAATCTAACCCTGGGTGTGACACTACGCTTCACCCACGTAGTGTACGTAGCGCTGCCTGCTTCACAGTTTTCGAAGTAGGCGAAGCAGGCAGCGCTACGCACACGCCAGGGCAAAGCGTAGCTGCCTGCCACCCACCACAAACCTCCCGCCCGCCCTCCTTTTAAAACATACCCTAATTGTAAATGAAATAAAAGTAAAGACACTTACCCTGAAGCGCGGCGTCTCCGGGGCTCCCTCTTCCTGGTTTCCAACTTCATCTGACAAATGTGCATGCGCGGACGCCCGCGCATGCGCATTTCTCGCAAGAAATGCGCGCATGCGCATTTGTCAGAAGAAGTTGGAAACCAGGAAGAGGGTGCCCCGGAGACGCCGCGCTTCAGGTAAGTGTCTTTACTTTTATTTAATTTACAATTAGGGTATGTTTTAAAAGGAGGGCGGGCGGGAGGCGGGTGTCGCGTAGTGGGGCTACGCGGAGCACGTAGTGTGCGTAGATTTGGGCACACTACGCGCTGCTTCACGTAGCCCCACTACGCCCACTACGCCCACCCTTACTCTAATCCCCTGTAAAAGTGCAGGTGGGTGCCGCTTGCAAAGCGAAAACACAGAGCGCCTGCAAGCAGCCGCTCTGTGTTTTCACATGAATGCTCTGGCCCCAGGGCAGTTCGAGTTTGTGGCTGCCCTGGGTGCAGCGCATTCACCGTAATAGGGTGCACTTTCATTGTTTTCCCCTGGCGCACAGTGAAATGCAAAATACTTCCCCAGGTGACTTTGAAGGGCCAGTAAAGGCCTCCGCAGGGTCTGGCATACCCACCCTGTCTCTGGACTGCTCCCATGGTTCAACTCGACTCTGGGCAGGTGAAGGATAGGCTTCTGTGGGGAGGAATCTTCCTGGTACTGCCCTTACTCATACGAGGCTTTGTATTGTTTATCCTTCCACCGACCTGCCATTTTGTGAATAAAGAAAATAGCACAAAATTAATCCAGTCTGAACTCTTTTTAATGTGCAGGTAGGACGCATTTACCGTTTCAATGTCAAAGGCAGGATATCATGTCTGCAGCAGCCTGCTCCAGCTGGCAGACACTGGCTCGCTATTTGCATGAGTTTTCACAAACTGAGCAGAGGTTCGTATGTTAAATGGGTGGAAAATCAGACATCCTCCGAGGAAACATTACCGCCACTAAAAGAACTAAAAACACGCGAAATAATTGCCTGCTTCTTGGCTCGACTCACCCATCATTTTATGTTGCCATGGCTCCCGCAACCAATGTTGCCAAATACAATCCCATTTCACAAATTTAAGCAAAATTCTGCATTTTTAATTACTGACACACCGCTATATTCAGGAAATCATCCTTTTTTTGCTATAATGCGGTGCTTGTACTTTCACTATCTACTTGCAGTGGACAACTTACACAGCTTTTCAAATCTAAATTAAAGGGTGGGCGGTGATGGGCCCCTTACAAGTAAACATGCATGTACAACATACAATGGGCCTCATTTACAAACTTTTGACTCATCGCAGCACAGCATGCTTTCCTGCTGCGCTGCCGTGCATGAAAAGAAAAGGGTAGTAATGCGCTGTATCTAAAAGAATCGGAGTATTCCTGCCCTTCTCCCCTGCGCCGCGCACAAACAGCAGCTGTGCATCAATGTCCAGACTGGACTATTGCAACTCATTGTACCTGGACCCAAATAAGAACAAGCAGCGCAGACTCCAGGTGGTACAAAATGCCCTGGCCAGACTAATTCTGTATATTCCCAGGTGTCAGTCGGCCGCCATGGGATTGGAGGCCCTTCATTGGCTTCCAATCAGAAAGCGCATTATGTTCAAATCGCTTTCCATTGTGCATAAGGTTCTCTATCTCCCATATCCAACAAGATTAAAGGCTATGTTTAGTTGGTACACCCCCGGCAGATACCTTTGTTCATCGCTTCAATTCCAGCTCACGGTGCCAGAACTAAAAGGAAGAATGGAGGCGACAGAGTATTCTCGATCGCCGCAAGCAGACTCTGGAACACCCGTCCACAAAGCCTTAGGGTTATTTCTCAGTTCATGCCCTTTAGGAAGACTCTCAAGACCTGGCTTTACCCTCTGCAGACCCTTTTTTGCATCTGAAGGTATAGCAGGCCTCCTCTGGACGGTTGTTTATAGCGCCTTGATGCCATTTTAAATCAAATCAAATCAAAATCAAATCAATGCAGTCACCCTTGCGTCATGTTGCAAGGGTGCCTGCGTTGCATGGATGATTGTTTTTGTGCAGGAAGGGACACCTTCCTGCACAAAAACCATAATTGATGGCATTTTCCTCTTTCTATGCGTGCTGCAGAATGCATAGAAAGAGGAAAAAAACAAGAAGAAATAAAAGTTTTTTTCCTCGCTACACCAATCCTACGCCTCCCCTAAATAGGGGAGGTGTAGGATTCTGACGCATTGTTTACGATTCCTTGTAAATCTGGGAATGCTTCGTATTTCATGGGTGTTGTGTGGGAACACCCACAGCAACACCCAAAGAACGCCCCTCTCACGCAGTGTCCTGCGTGAAAGGGGCTCAAATTTACAAGGCCATGAAAAGCCACGTAAAGTGGCTTTGCGTGGCCCTGTAAATATGCTGCAGCACATTGCGCCACTGGATCGTCAAAAAGTGAGGTTTCGGTGGCGTAAAAGTTCCGCCAAACCCTTGTAAAGGACCCAATGTGTGCAGCCCTACTATGTACTGCATAGATTTGATAAGTGGAAGCTCTTGCGACCTTTGTCACGAAGTCTTCATTGACAGAACATTTGATATGAAATATAAAATATTTTGTTGCTTTAATAACATTTTTAATAAGAGATCCCGCACTTGTTAAGTGTGTTTCAGAAACGTCCCGTTTTTTGTGTCCGATTGCTTTGACGTCTCTCTTTTGTGGTGTCAAACGGAGGAGCAGCAATTGGCTGTCCAATGCAGAGTCTTTGCTAGTAGTGGCTGAATTTTAAAGCTTGCCCTGGGCGAAGAAGGATGAAGATTCCCGACTATGACCAAGACACATTTTAGTGCAACTTCAACTGCCTGCAGTGGGATGTACCGGCCATGACTGGCTGGAGTTAGCGATAAAGGGCATTAGCTAGTAAGGTGATATTTTCCTCGTCTCTCTCTGAGCGGGGTTTCTGTTGTCATGCAGGACTTTCTTTGCTCTTTCTTAGTATACAAACTTCACCAGCAGAGTTAAACTTAACCCCTTGCGCGCTGTGCACATTCCCCCGCTGTGCGGGCGAATTAATTAGTGGGCGGGATTCGGACGGCCCCCGGCCGTCCTCCGCATATGCCCACCATGACGTCGGATGGCCAGGGACTGTCCGATGCATGCAAGGGGTTAAACACAAATATGTAAAGTTGCACAGCGTTTGGCTTTGCAACTTAATTCACATCTACCTTTTGTATGAAGAAGAACAATTATTTTCAGCTGAAGTTATACCCAAATAATCCAACAAAAATAGTGCCGAGTTTTAGCTATCTGTTTGTTCTACTACCAGGAAGGAGTAACATGTTAGAACATCTTATGCCTCCAAAAAGTGTATTAAAAGTGGGTGGGTGTCCCTCTGGGAATTTTCCAGGGCTTGATTTTCCAACAATTGAGGTTATGAATTTCTACACTACTGTGGACCGCCTCACTGAAGAAATGTTCCAGCCAGACTGAAGCATGCTTCCATGACAAGACTGCCTGGACCTCAGCCTCTCTACAGACACAGGTCACCTCTGCTGATCTCTTGGAGTCCTGCAGCTGGCTGCTACTGAAGCCCAAGTTTCTTTAAGCCTTGAAGCGCAGAACTGGGAAGCTGATCCAGAGTGGAAATGAACATGACTAGTCCTACGTAGAGAATGTCAGCAAAATGAGTCCTTAAAACCCAACACACAATGCAAACTGAAAGTTATCACCAATTGTGGTGGTGCTAGGATATGTATTCTGTGTGATTCAGTTGTCTGTAGTTCGTTCAGCTGGCAGGAAAGTATACAGTTCAGAAGTATGCAAACATTTAGGACTTCTGTTGTTCAATCTGCATAAAATATTCTTAGATTTGGCAAACTTATTGAGCACTGGAGAATTTACAAATGTTTGTCTTTTTAAAATACGAGCCACAACACCTGTCTAAAGAAGGGTTTGCAGAAAAATACTGCACTGTACATTTTTAGTGGGTGAATGCTTTCCCTACAAAAGGTTTTTGGGAATGTTTACCTTCAGATATATTGCAAGGGGAACCCAGAGTAGGTGAAGATCACAAACTTTGCAGCTTCACAGAGTGGAACAACTTTGCCAGTAGGATTTTAATTCAACATCCCTCTGCTACAAAATACTTTGAACTCACCTCTGAAAAGTAGTCCAAAAACCCAATTTTAACAACAAAAGCATCAGTATCTTCAATCCAAGGACCTAGCAGACTACCTCGGCCTCAACAGCACCTGCCTTCACTTCAGCCTTTATTTCTTTTCAATCTTCTACTACTAGCAACCTCCCCCGAAGACTGTTTTTGACGCTCACTCTTTAGACATCACTAGAGACTTAGTGTTCCAAGCTGTCCTTCAACATAACACGTGTGTTTGTAAAGCACATATTCAACCAGAATGGTATCTTGGTGCTGAATATCAGATGTTTGTTTTTACCCAACTCAATGGTACTCATTTTATCAGCCTCAGAAGGATAAAAGGCTGAGTGGATCCACCAGGATTTGAACCTGTGACAATGAGGTCAAAAACAAGCCCCTACAGTGGATGCATGGGTCCACTACACTGCTAGACCCAGCTAAGAAGTGAACAGGAAAAACCAACTGCATGGACCTAGTGGTTGCAAATCCCTCTCTGATTCAGGACGAGAATTATTGTGCATGGAGAATTTGCTCCACTCCCAGAGGCTTCATCAAATGTTTGCGTTGTGCCAGTCAGAGAGACTGGAATCTAGAGGAGATATCCCCAGCTCCTCGCTCTCATGTAAGAAGTGAGCTGTACAGCAAGCCATTTTCTGCAGAGCGAAACCTCCCAGTGGGATGACCACATCCATGCACTGTCCAGTCTGTCCACCAACTACAAATCTTCTAAAGAATAAAAGACAGAAGGACACCAAGGAGACTGAAACGAATAATGAACACCTAAAGCAGGACTCTACACTACACTAGCTTAACAAAAGCATGTGGCTTCCCATCAGGACTAACCCCATTAAAACCCCAAACACTCTGTGGTATTTAGCCTTCACCTTTTTTTGCGCTTCAACTATGCAAGTGACTTTGGCACAGTTACACATGTTTTTATGCTTCATTGTATGTTGTAGTTTGCTCATCACCCTATATATGGTGTTTTCGTGAGTGCCATACACAGGTATTCTCTGTGTGCGCGGTGCTTGTCTCTGAATTCACCCTACATCAGACAAGTTGCATGAATCACAAGAGGTGCTTGAAGGCAGTGCATGCACTGCGGTTGTTAATTGCTTCTGAAGAGAACTTCTCTTCCTGTCTTACATAATGAACCCAATTCAGCTTTTTGATCTCATTGGACAGATGGCATAGTGTATTCACTGCTTTCTGAACCTTACAATCCATTACAAAGCCAAGTTGCAGAAACAGTACAATTCATAATTGTTCTGTGGGAGTCACTTTATGCAAATGTAAATTCTATGAGGCTCATTTAGAATATCACATATTTTCAGGTGCCATTTGCGTACCTGTTAAATACCCATACCGCGGGGTGTGGCATTTACCTATGCTGGGATTACAATTTGTGTGGAGTTTCCTTGTTTGTGTTGCAACGCATCGTTGTGCTATTCACAATAATGAAATGGGGAAATAACACTGTAACTGTGCATGTTCATCCTCCTACAAGATGGCATTTTACACAGTTGTAGGAAAATGCCTATTTTTGACATAGTTGCCCCCACTTTTTGCCTGGTAAATGGTATGATTTTGACTGAAAGTGCACTGGGTTCCCGCTAACCAGGTCCCCAGTGCCAGATCTCTTTCCCAGAACTGTACCATTCTTCCCCCAATTGGCAAAACCTTTAGCACCCTTTGTAAGTCTCTAGTAAATGGCACCTGGGTACCTAGGGCCTGATGTACAAAAGTGAAAATAAAATGTGCCATACATCCCTGTGTTCCATGTTACCTCCCACTGCATAAGATATTTGTAAGTCAACCCTAAGGCAGGGAGCTTAATATTATATGTGCCAACATATCTGTCTCTGCGTTGGTCAGTCCTACTGCTGCCAGTGCATGTGACCAGGGTACCATCTTTAATCAATGTACTGGAAACTGGAGAAAACGAGTTCCCCAGATACATGATGGTTTCACTGAAAAAAGGGATGTTTGGTACCAAACATCTCGTCTTGATAAACCCACACTGATGCCAGCATTAATTTATCGAAACATGCACTCAGAGGGCACCTTAGAGGTACCCCCTGAAAATCTACCAGCCTCTGGTGTGTTTGCTGACTGATACAAGTTTCTGACCTCCTAGGGTGAGAGCTGTTTGCTCTCCGGAGGTCAGGAACAAAAGCCTGTCTAGGAAGAGGGTGTAACATCCCCTTCCACAATATGACCTGCTGATTAGTAATGCAAATCTTGGTCCCCTCACAGGAGAGGAAGCCACCCCCTGTCCAGAGCTCACTTGGCACCTGTACATGTGGAATAATTAGCTAGTCAAGTAGGCATGCTTACCCCAGGCTAGTACCACCCCTAGGATGGGCTAACTGTGAGGTGGGCATGCATTTACAGAGGAAGCCATCTGGGACAGGGTTCTGCCCACTTCCGACAAGAAGTGATCATACAGGGGGGTAGTAACCACAAGGGCAGTAGCCCATTGGCCACCACCCTACACTCCCTTAATGCCCTACAATTCAGTATTTAGGGGAATCCCTGGCACCAGAGAGCAGATCCTTATGACCTAAGACGAGAGAAGACACTGAAGAGCCACAAAAGCAGAAAAGATGGAAGAGAGCACCTGACTTGGCCCCCAAACCCCTGAACTGTGTGCAGTCCTCAACGAAAACTGCGCCAAAGTTGACTCATCCTACAACTGTTGTCTCCAGACACTTGGGCGGACTGCCTACCTTCGAAAAAGACTCAAGGCTTCCTGTGAACAGCAGACCTGTTTTAAAGAACTCCAAAGGAGAAGACTTTGAGTCCTCTGGAACCACCACCTAACGCCTGAAGCAGCCACTCCACCCGTCGCCTCCAGCCCAAGTTGAAGTAGGCTAATGGTGCTAACAAGCCCTGCAGAGCTCGAGACCATTGTGGTTTCACCCCTCCTGGACTCCCCAACGTAGCCTGCAGCCTATGCACCAGGCCCCCTCTACCGCGACTTCTCCAGTAAGGAAAACCAGACGCCTAAAGACACCTCTGCACCTGTCGCCACGGACCTTGGAGAAGAGGACTAAAGGTATTCTCTAGTCCCTGAGTATAGCAAGGCCTAAGCCCACTTGATGGTTCAGCCAGACTGGCCCTCTGGCCAGAGCCTGCAGCCTTTTTCCGCAGTGACCTATCTCTACTGAAATACATCGGGCTCCCAACGCTGTTTTGCACCCAGCTGCCCTGGTGCCGCTGGTGGTGTTCTGTTGGTGCTGCCTTAGACCTTGCCCACCACTCAACTTTACTCCTGGAGATTGGTCTTGTAAGTCGCTGTACTGTACCTGTTTTTAGAATTTGTTCTTCCTTCCATAGAATAACATTGAAGGACTCAGAAACTGCACTATGTAAAAAGACTATATTTGAAAACGTACTTACCTGAACGATTTTTCTCTGATGCCTAAACATACATAAAGATACTTGCTATTTTTATAAATTGGTGTGGATCTCCTTCTTGAGTCATGTTGTCATTTCTTAATCATTGTGTACATTTTGCAAATGTCTTGCACTCCTCTGTGTTAAGCCCAAGGCTGCTCAACCACACTACCCCCTAATAGAGCACTTTGGGATTGCATAGCAAGCCCTGTCCAAGAGTAAGGGAACCCCTGAACTCTCTACACGATAAACAAGATTATTGATATATCACATAAAGTACCAGCTTCCTTCAACAGATTATTGACACGATTTGTCCCAGGTTTCACCTGCAGCTACTTGGGTAGGCCAACACCAGGAGGGAGCTGATTATCACTGGAGTACGATTCCCAATGTGGCAGCGGACCACGGTTTTCCCCCTGATTTGGAATTTTGACAGAGTAGGATCACTTAGAGGCCTTAGAGACTGTGAAGGAAAGAGCTGGACTATTGTTTAAAAGGTGATATTTAATGCTGCTTCTGCTACATAGTAGTGGTGCCAACGGCACTGAATTATAACTGCCCTCGCAGGTCCAGGTGCCTTACTTTGAAGGGCTTTTGCACCTAATTTTTGTACCCCCGGGTGCAGAATAATGCAGCAGGAGCTGCCACTCTATGCCAGGGTAAGATCTGCCACCGCAGGATTTCTAAAAACAGTCATGGGCAGAAGCAGGCTGGTATATAGTTTATGGTTTAGACAATGGCCCAGGATCAGAGCTGGCACAAATGATGGAGCATCTCCCAGGTATGAATGCATGCATTTGCGACGAGCATGGATAAAGTGTTCAATAATTGATAGGCGGGGGTGGGTGGGCTCACTAGGGGCATGGCACGGGGAGAATGGAATGACGCAGAGTCCATTCATGTACGCAACGCTCAGCATGGGGGATGTTAAAAGTACAGGCACGCGCACAGTGCCGCCTTGTCTCACCGTTCCTGGTGGAACTAGAACAACGTAAAACACAATCTACCACAGTAATGGACTATAAAAGCATTATTCGCACATCAAGTACTGTCAAAACAAATACAAGTCACAGCAACAGATGCATTAGATTCCGGCATGAATAAATGCAACTGCGTATTGAGTGAATCCCCTTGCGGACTGCATGTATGAATGAATATTGTATCCTTCTCAACAAGCAATCATATTCAAGGATTTTCTTTCAGGCAAGGTTAGGTACAACTGCAACCAGTTACAAAAGCGATTTATATTTTTTTTCCAAGCAGAAATGCATTGTCGTGGCACAAATGTAAATGTAAATGTAAATGTCGTGGCACAAATATCCTTGATATGCACATTCCATATGGCAGTATGACGAGGCTCGCCCATTTTTAGTAGCGGAGTGTGCAGTAATAAACTGTGTCCACAAAGTCTGGTGGAGTTGGGTTAGTTTAAAGCCCAGGCAAGTTTCTGTCTTGCATAGGTTTGGTAATTTCGTGTTATGCTTGTCACTGGCAACTCCCAAAATTATGCTAGTATGCCGCAGTACATAATTAAAGTACATGCTGTTTACGGCACAAAATTTAGCACGCGTGAACGGGAGTAGAATGAACGACCAGAAAGCAAGCAGCCGCTGTTTGTGGTGTGTTTTTGCTCTAGTTTTAGAGCACAAAAGGCACCCTTATGTCCAAAGTGGACATTAGGACGCATTTTTGCCAAATGTTTGTTTTTCTTTTCATATAATTACGCAAAATCAAATTATATGAATGTTGCACACCCCTCATTTCTTCACCCTTAGAGAAGGTATTAAAAAATATTCAACTTCACCTAAGGTAAAGTTTTTGTCATCCGGCTCCTGATTCCTTGAATCTGGATGTCCTGCCCAGAAAGGATGGGACTTTGCACCTCCTCAGGAGACTGCAAACAATACAACATGTGGCCAGACTCATCTTAGACCTCCTCAAACAGACCCACATCACACTCCACCTCAAGACGCTCCACTGGCTCCCATTCAGAAAAGATGCCATTTCAAGATGTTGATTCACACCTTCAAAGCCCTCCACAACCAGGGACCAGTGGACATCAACCACCGATTCAACTTCCACCTTCCCTCTAGACACCTACACTCTGCCTCGTCCACACCCCGCATACGCCGCAGCAACAGTGGAGGACGCTCCTTCTCCTACTCGCTGCGAAGGCTTGGAACAACCTCTCACTCCACCTAGAGGCTGCATCATCTCTGCTGGAATTCAGGAAAGGACTCAAGACATGGATGTTCAACTGAGCCCCCGGCAGCAGCACTCTCAGCGCCTGGATACCCTCTCGGGTGATTAGCCGCGCTATATAAATCCAGATTGATTGATTGATTGACTTTCAGCTACAGAGAGTCAGCCACAATCACTGCTGATTGGAGAGTGATTTCCCACCTCCACTCACGGCTGATTCCTGAGCTGCAGCAAGTAAAACCTGTAACGGCTGCTGGTGACAGCTGCTGACGGTCCCACCCCTTATGGAGGGATTTCTCATGGGAGTGTATGCTACTGAGCATAGGCCAGTCAACTTCGACCCCTTTGTCTCTCCTTTCTTTTAAACTTCCTAAGATTCACAATTTGTCAAGATGGCAATATCTTTAGAAGCAATGTGTGCCCGCTTTCGAGACACTCCCCCACAGCAGTGCCAGCATGGACTGAAGACATGGAGTGGAGTTTCACTGAATGAGTGCAGAGAATGCCTAATATTTTAGTGCAGTGTTCTGTAACTGTTTTATTTTTAGCTCACTTTTATCTTTAGGACGCATTGGTGGTGATGCAAACAGATTTTAATGTCACTCTGGTGTTGACAGCACATGATGGCCCTTTGGGTTTTTGCTCTGCCAATTCTAGATCACACAGGGGTGGATAGAGGCAGATTCGGAGCAGATGCAGGTAGTGGTAAGATTTGCGGACCAGAGACCCAATCTAGAAATCAGAATTTGGTGATGAGGCCAGAGAACTGAATGAGCTTGATTGGTGAGTGAAGCAATTGGTGATAAAGTTCTGTTTTGGAGACTTTTTTGTGATTAAAAATTGTGCACAACTTAACTTGGGCTTGTCTCATATTTTTACTCTATTACAGTCAGACATAAAGCTGCTACAATACATGAAATTCTGCAATTCTATTATGCAAAACATGTCACTAACTTCCTTATCACAGTTAAGTTGTGATAGCATAATCTCTGTGTCTGAGGCCAGCAGCTAAATCAAAAGGCATTTCACAAAGCACCATTACAGCTGCCATTTCAACAAAAAAACGAGAACTGGCTGTTCTGTCTTATATTCTGTTTTTGTAAAATGAACAGCGATCAGCAGAAAAGAGAGACTTGTGGCTACTTGTTTATTTTTTCGCATCGCTCATTACAGGAAAGAAAGAATCTCTGCATGGTATTACTCACTATGAGCTACATCTATTTTAATTTAATTTAAATTAAACTGATTCTAACATGTTTTTTGCAACAAATTGCAAACTGTTGTTTGGTATGCTTAATTTCACACTACAGCTTTCTCTTTCATTCTTTATTTCTACCCCCACACTATCTCTTCGATATGAAATAGGAAGTCCCTATTGTTTTAAGAGGTTTGTGGGAAGAGTGATGGTATGACCTGTAAAATAAGGAATAACATAGCCTGTCACATATGTTAAAAGGATATTGCAAATCAGCTCAGAGTTCCATCTCCTTGTAAATGAAATTGGCCTTTGGACATGTTCCTCTATAATGCAATATCCTTTAAATATGAGGCAGGGCTACATATCCCATATATGGTATCCATACACAGCTGCTATGTATACTATAGTTTAGTGGGATAGGTTACTCTTTAGAAACTTGTCCCTAGATGGCTTTTATAACACTGTGTGTAGCTATAGGGTCGAAACTGCTATCCATTTGATGCTGATAGCACAACAAAACTATCAAGAACCGAGTCTTTGAAATTTACTCGAAAAGGACAGGGCTTTTTTATTCAAGGAAAGTCGATGTATGGTCAATTATACTAAAACTTGATTGGACACAGTGGGTAAGGTAAAACAAACTTGAGAAACAAGCCAAAAGGGTCCAGTTTTCTGTCCATTAGGGCTGCCACACACATGATATGGCTTCAGTCTACGTTTGATTGAGGAATATACATGCAATGAGAGGGATCACTCTTTTTTACAAGGCCTGATTATTAATGATCATATCATATGTATGTATCTTCCTATCACACAACCAGCACTTGATGTGTGATTGAGGTATATGATGGGACTCTCTACCATCTTTCGCTCTGTACCCGCCGGCTGCCGCCTTCATGTTGGCAGCAGAGCGGTATTTGCTTTATTTCCACACTGGTCTCCGGAAACAGAAGTAGCGCAGCAGTACAGCATCCTTTACCATTTGCTGTATTGGTAGCCCTTCTTTTGTTTCCACAGACCATACTGGAAATTAGAAAGGGACTGTGGTTCTCCCTCCTGGAGAGCATGCCTGCAGCTTTTCAGGAAGGTCTAATGCAGAGCTGGTAGGACAGAGAGTACAGTAAGGCTTTCTTCCCAAGCCCACACCCTCTCATTCCTCTGCCCCTCTTAAACATTTTGGAGACCTGCACTTACTTTATTTTACATTTAACACTGGGCGCAACCATGCACAATCTTGGCAACCTTGCTTTTGTAATTCATGCCCACGACACCTCTGAGCTTTTCAATGATTTCTGGTATTTGGGAAACCAACCATTTCTAATGTGGATGATTCTAGGAAAAATTAAGACTTGTCTGGATGCAGGGGGCAACTCCAGCATTATCTGTACAAACAGCAAATACTTCTGTGGCTAAGAGCAATGCCAATCGAACGGAAACTCAGTGACAATAATCTTTGCACGTTCCCTGTGTGCAATAACATGTAAGCCTCTGAACATCTGTGATTGTGCATGAAATATAAATAAATATAATCTAAAGGTATGACAACTAATCCTCGCAATGTGTAGGAAATTTCATATCAGACTTCAACATATAACCCCTGTCGTGCACACGAGTATTCATCGGTGGTCACTGTGCCCATGCAGTATCATACACAGGAAACTCCATCATTAGCTGCAAAAACTTATCAACATGGCGACCACAAGACTCCATTTAAAACACGACAACTAACTCAGGATATTTAGGAACATTTAATCTTAGAATACAGTTTCCAACCCGCATAGTGTTCACATGCCTTTATGTGAGAGCGCAGCATCCTACCCTCATGGTATGAATGACAACCCAGCTAAGGCTACAACACCCGACTCTCAATAAGTATGTGAGGTTTTACATGAGGTCAATAAACAATAAAGCCAGTGTACAAAAATATGAAACAGGGGCCACTCTAATCAATGCAATACATCAATCAATCGAGCAACGAGCCTCAGATTCCCTGTGAACCATTATGTTCATGGGAAGTAGGTTTGGCCACTTTGGAACAATACCCAGTGGGTATGAAAAAGCCCTCACTCACCAACCTGGTTGGTGACATGCTTCATCATTGGGCTTCCACTGGGACGACCGAATGTCATCCCAGTGTGCTGCGACGCCAGGTTACTGCGGAGCTGGGTTGGTTGTGTGGGGAAAGTGAATTTAAAATATCCAATCAAGTCAAAAAGAAGCTTTATTAATTTTGCTTAAATGGAAAGAAATAAAAAGGAGTGAGGGTCAAAAAAATAAAAGACCTGGTTCACTCCGTGGCGGTCAACATGTTTCTGCCTCATGGAGTGTTAATCGGGCATTCGTCAGGACCAGAGGGGGATGTGCGTAGCCCCGGTGGTGTGAACTCGCTAAGGTCCACCCAACCGTGGGCTGATGTGTGAAAAAAAACCAAAAAACACTGCCTAAACAGCCTCTTGCTGCCGGGTCCGGACCCGGCAGCAAGAGGCTGTTTAGGCATATCGTGGGTGTAGAGCAGCAAGGGCGGTGTGCCATTTTGCTCCCACCCCCCTACCGGGATCCATGAGGCTTCTAACGGACAGGCCTCTCTAGTAAACTCGTTCCTCTCCCCATTATTAATTATTTTACTTGGCGGAGTTCACACTACTCAGTGTTTTTTGTTTTTTTTTCACACATCAGCCCACGGTTGGGTGGACCTTAGCGAGTTCACACCACCGGGGCTACGCACATCCCCCTCTGGTCCTGACGAATGCCCGATTAACACTCCATGAGGCAGAAACATGTTGACCGCCACGGAGTGAACCAGGTCTTTTATTTTTTTGACCCTCACTCCTTTTTATTTCTTTCCATTTAAGCAAAATTAATAAAGCTTCTTTTTGACTTGATTGGATATTTTAAATTCACTTTCCCCACACAACCAACCCAGCTCCGCAGTAACCTGGCGTCGCAGCACACTGGGATGACATTCGGTCGTCCCAGTGGAAGCCCAATGATGAAGCATGTCACCAACCAGGTTGGTGAGTGAGGGCTTTTTCATACCCACTGGGTATTGTTCCAAAGTGGCCAAACCTACTTCCCATGAACATAACGGTTCACAGGGAATCTGAGGCTCGTTGCTCGATTGATTGATGTCTTGCATTGATTAGAGTGGCCCCTGTTTCATATTTTTGTACACTGGCTTTATTGTTTATTGATATTCTACTGAGGGGACTAGCCGTGTTGATCCCTTCCTCTCCTGTTGATTTTGATAGTTTTACATGAGGTTTCAAAACCCACCCCTTAAAATGACAGACTACATTACCATAGACTATATTATCCAACCCTCACGGTGTAACTTCATGTCAGCTACAACGCCCAAAACCCCAGCGACACCTGCAACCATAAAATCTATCTATCTATCTATCTATCTATCTATCTATCTATCTATCTATCTATCTATCTATCTATCTATCTATCTATCTATCTATCTATCTACATATATATATATACATATCTATCTATCTATCTATCTATCTATCTATCTATCTATCTATCTATCTATCTATCTATCTATCTATCTATCTATCTATCTATCTATCTATCTATCTATCTATCTATCTATCTATCTATCTATCTGTCTGTCTGTCTGTCTGTCTGTCTGTCTGTCTGTCTGTCTGTCTGTCTGTCTGTCTATCTATCTATCTATCTATCTATCTATCTATCGATAGATAGATAGATAGATAGATAGACACCTATGACTGCTCCAACACCCAACCCATGTGGCAGACTGACTGCTTGTCTATGCATCAACCAAGATGCTGAACTCTGTGGCTGGGATGTAGCTGATGACAAGTGTTCTCTATTGCTTGCTGTATTTGTACAGTTTTATGACACAGAGCATGGTGGCACGCTATAAATAATTACAGACAGGAAAATACTCTGTACTGTAAGTCCTAAGATAATAAGAATTAACGAATCCCGCAAGAATAGACTCATTTTACATTTGTCTGCAGTAATTAAGTGAAAAAGCATTCTATTTTGGTCATTGCAGATTATGTGATTATCTTGTCCGACATTTGGAAATGGCTTATAAATAGAGCAAGCTTGTGAGCAATTTTTAACATTACTACTGTTAAAATAATAAGGGATCTTTTATGAACAGCTAGCTAACGAGAATCTCAAAGCACTGATAACAGTTGTAATTACGACTCTTCACAGTAGCACTAATTGAATTGACCTCGATGGAGTCGAATACTAGCTCAGACCTGCCGGGATGTGAATCTGTCATGAAGGAGGTTGCCCAAGGTTTACTGAAGCAAGCTCCATAATCCACTCAGTTGCCTTTAAGCGCTTACTGCTTGTAGACAGAGTGAGCGTACCTACCAAATCTAGCCATGGCATTTGTGTAATAATGGGTAAAGGTAGGGTCGGCTTTCGTGCTGGTGGTGCCCAAGCAAAAATGTTTGTTGGCACCACCCCAAAACCTCCTTTTCCACAAATTCCCTCGCTTCCACCATCTGCCAGTGCCCATCATCTCTCCATAGTCCTTCTCTCACATGCATTTAATTTGTTTTATAGCACTATTTATCCCAGTCTAGAGTGTTTGGGCACTTTAAATCACACACACATTATGCAGAGCCAATTAATCATATGTGTTTAAAGCAGTCTATAGGAAATGTTATGTAAGAAAATGTTGATTACAAGGTGTAGGAGTCACATATCATAGATACTAATAGGTAGTATATTTTAAGAGTATTTGTTCTGGAGAAGCAAAAACTTAGGATTTAAATTGTACCAAAGTGGTTGGCTTTACTAATAAGAATGTATTTATCCCCAAATTAACCATTTTTAGCAACATTAGGATACTGAAAGACTGGGGGAAAACATGATGCTATAACCTATACAATGCAGTTTGCATACAGCTCTTTTGTGACAGTTTGTAGGACCTGGCCCTTTTTACAGGGTTATTCCCAAACAATGTTTGCCTTCCTCCTCCCTTTTTTCTGACCCTCTTTTTCATTGGCTTTAGGACTCTGGGCAATTTACCATTGCTAAAGTTCATGTGATGTCTCCCCTAAGCATGGTATGATTGATTTACACATGTTTGATTTACTTAAAAGTCCCTAGTAAAGTGGTATACCAAATACCCAGGGCCTGTAAAACTACTTGCCAAACTTTGAAATCCCCGTTTATAGCACATAGGTCTACCCTAAGGTAGGCGCTAGGTAGCCCAATGGGCAGGGTGCTGTGTAAATAAATGGTAGGACATGTGCCTTTATGTGGGCCATGTCCTGGCAGTGACAAACTGCCTACTTCGTTTTTCATTGCTTGTGAGGCCTACTCCTCTAATAAGCTAACATTGGGAATTTCCTTACATACTTTTAAGTGTTAATTCCTGATCAGAAAGGAGTGGCATTGCCATGTTTGGTATGTTTAGAATGGTATTGATAAATCCTACTTACTGGTCAAGCTGGATTTTACATTACTATTTTATAAATGCCACTTTTATAAAAAAAGGGCATTTCTCTGTGATTATAACTCACTGTGCTTTGCAGCCTGTCTCCAATATACGTCTGGGCTGGGTGACAACTATATTTTGTGCATTCTCTCTAGACAGCCATGGCTTGATGTGACGGGATGCATCTGCATATATCTGCATACATGATAGTCTTCCTGGGCAGGAAGAGGGAGACGTGGTTCACACTTACATTTGAATAGGTTGTGTCCTGCCCTCACACAAAGGGCTGATTTACCCCCTTCTGATCATCTGGAGCCAGGGCTAGGCTGAAAGAGATTGTGTGCACTTCTGCGGTTTCTTCTGCAGTTATTCCCTACATAAATGACTTTTTTTTAGTGTAAGTACTGTGGCTCTGACTCCATACCTTAAGACACTGTGTGGAACGTGGAACCAGCTGCTGCTGGCTCTATGTCTGCACACTGCCAGGAGGACTGCGGTGCTGTCAGGAGAAATTGCCATCCAGTTTACTGCTTTGCTGTGTGGGCCTTCTGCCTGCTGGTTGCAGGGCTGAAGGAGGGATGGCCACTTTGCAACTATCTGAATGAGGTGGCCTGCTGCCAGCTACCTGCATGTTCCCCAAGTGTTCTCTAAGGGCTTGTTGGCTTGCCCCCTGTTCTTTCAGAGTCTCAGTGCCATCAAAGACTCTGCAATCACATCATTGACATGGAAATGTGAATCAGGCAATCCCCAGCTTCCAAATATCCCAGCGATAGATTCTGCTACAAGTCGCATGTCTTGCCTGACTGAAGGTCTGGTGCCTTTCTGTCAGGACCGAGCATCCTGAGTTGATACCTTGATGCCGCAGTGCTGAAGATTGACTCTTGCCTGACCCCCATGTATGTGAGAGAACTATCGGAGGGCTGTAGTGTCTTTAGGGACCACAGTGTCTCTTGAGACTCACGCTGCCCAGGCCAGAGTTGTGATTTCCATGAGCTGTCTCATAGCAGAGATGCATAATCCTGGCAATTTAGAAGCATCAGTGCCACCTCACCCTACCCGCAGGGAACTTCGGACCTCGACAATGCTGGCCGGGCTGCTGAGGCCCGGCGAATTTCCTGTGATGACATTGAGGTGCTGCGAGGGGGCAGTGGCAGACCTGACAAGTGGTTCTGGCCCTATAAAGATACCGTGACCCCTACAGTTGCACTGCACTCTCACGGGCAGCTAGAGTTAAGAATGTGGAAGTGAGGGACCAAGGGAGGTCTCTCTCACTCACCTTAAGCTTGTGCTCCCCATTCCTGCATGTCGAGTTTAGGGGAATTGTTCTTTCCTCTGCATTGTGTGGCGGACCCAAGGAGTGACGTAGAGCTGCCAGTAGAGACCGAATGACTTGAGGGCCTGAAACCCACCAGAAATTACTGTGTAAAGCTTAATAGGGCACATGTGCTCCTGTGCTCCCCTGTTTTGTTTTTCCTTAAGCAGCCATTTGTAACAGATGAGCCTCTTTTCGTTAATCCAGCATTACTTGCCCTGCTCATATAATTCACGTCATTTACAACATATTAGCCTTCCTTTAATCTTTAATTAATTGCACTACTTATGTGATTCATATCATTTTAGGCCTTAATGTGTTATAATATAGTGATCTACTTGTATAAACCCTGCGTGGAGTCTCTTTTGTGGTGTACTCATTGTGTTACTGTGTGAGTGTGTTGCACAAATGCTTTACAAATTGCATCTGCTGATAAAGCTGCCTTCTCTGCACCAAGCTACCTCAGGGTGAGCACAGGTTATCTTTGGTGTGTATGTGACTTACTCTGACTAGAGTGGTGGTTTCTGCCTGGCTGGGGTGCATAATTCAGTCAACCAGAAACCCAATTTCTGTTACAGTTCATTGCTCACTGTGCAACATTAGGGTTGCAACTTATGAACGTCATTTAACCAAAGGATCTCTCTGTCAAAAGCAGTAACTGACATAGTGATCCACATAAAATACAGTTCAGTGAAATGAGTGGTACATGCTCTCTGCAGCAGGCATATTAACCCCCTGCGCTACTTTATGATGAGTCAGAACTGCCACTAAACAAAACTCCCATTTTTCTCTAGCAGGAATATTAATCACCAGAGTTATCAAGCAATGTTTATTGTTGTCTTAAAACTGCTGAACACACAAGGAACTCTGCAGCAGCTGCCTTTTAAACCCCTGTTATTTCTAAACACAGCATCCTCCAAGGTCAGCTCCTGGTGAGACTGCACCGGGCGAACTGCCATAGAGCCAGCCTTGGTTACGGGAGATTTCTACAGAGATGATGCATTGATGGTCTGATTGACGTAGCCTTCAAGGTCTACTTGAGTGCTCTGATCCAGACCCTTTTTAGGTTGAGCCTGGGCAGCACATGCGCTGCTCCACGAGGCATGCTGTATTCAGGTAGGGACTTGAAGCTCCACCCACTCTCTGCCCATATTTTTCATTGGCTTGTGTCATTGTCCACTGTAAACAGTAGCTGTTCATTGGTCAATAGGCATAACATTCCCTTCATAGTACCGCCTTGTCTCATTTTGTAACCTCCCGTGGCACCTCCCCCTGTTACATGTGATGTTACTCGGTAGGCTTTAATTACAGCATCGGAGCACTGTTTTCTCAAATAGCTTTGTTCTGCATGCTGTTGCAGGCAGGACACACTCTCTCCTAATGCTTTTTAAAAATGTTTATAGCACGGACGTTGAACGCATTTGCGAGAGTTTATGCCATTTGGCATTGTAAATGACAATGCCTTTTATTTATCTGTTTTAAACGCAAAACACATAAATTAAAGGCATTGTCATTTACAATGCCAATAGCTCAAACTCTTGTAAATGTGAGACCTATTGCACTGCAAATGTATGTTACGGATCTGCTTGAGATGTGCTTTGGTGTAAAGCAGGTATCTCCAAAGTCAGTACTAGAGTGTCAGATCCATGAAAGATTTTAAGATTACTACATTTATCTACATGGGGATATGCTAAAACTCTGGCATGGATCCGGCCCTTCAGGACCGACTTTGGAGAACCCTGGTCTAAAGCCTTAGCCCAGACTGAAAGTCACCCAGCCTCTGCCGGCTACACGCCAGCCTCTGAATCAATGCTATCAAACTAGAGCAGCACCTGCAGCTGGCAAATCACTTTACGTCACCGCTTAGAGGAGAAAGTGGCCACAAAGCTCAATTGATAAGTTAATCAAAGTCATTAGGATGGTACACTTAGTGATGCAGAAGGCAGTATTGAGGTGTAAAGTGTCAAGGTGTGCAAATGTTCTACCAGCAGGTACCTGGTCTGCCCCAGGATTGGGGCTTGTTAGCTTTCCTTGCCGCAGACCTCTCAACAGAGAGAGTTACATTTCCTTAATTTGTGAGCATTTTTGTGCTCATAGAAGGTAATGGGAACACACTTCTTATATGTATTTTCAGATTAATTTTAGTCCAATGGGCACTGTCGATCGGGGAAAACAGTTGCGGGATTCTCCGGCAGGATCTCAGTTCCATATGAACAGTGTTTATTTTTGCGAAGGATCAGCCCACTAAGATTGCTGTCCATTTCACAAAATAGTCTTTCGTTATTAAAGAAGTAGCGACCCTCTATATTGAAAGGAAGAGATATCCCGTAACAATCATGAGGAGATGTGATTCAACGTTTTGAAATATGCCAATGATTCAATGTCGATTTTAGTTTCCCTCTCTCAAAGCCAGCCTTTTCCATCCTGCATAATGTCACTCTGCACTCATGCACTTCCCCACTCCTTTGAACCTTTCAAATTCTTGACTTTTTTTCACAATTTGCATTGACATTATTAAAAATAAAATTGGTTCAATATTATAAACTTCCAAGTCTCCTTTTGATTATATTATCTGTATGAAAGAAAGTAAAAATGTAGGGAGTTTGTTCATGTTTAGGAGATGGAAATATGGTTAGGTTGATGATCGCGGAAGCAGGAGGCCAGAGTTCTATATCTTGTATTCCTTCAAGACACATGTGCAGTCCTGGACCAACTCCTTGTTCCCAGATGCGCCATACCTTTATCTGCCCAAAGGCGGGAGCTAGCCAGATAAACACTGGTATAATGTAACTCTCACATTTCAAAGTTACCGCTCCACAGGGTGCCAAATAATTCACTGCAAGTGAGACAAAGGACAGGACTCAGAAGTTAGAAGTCCCCACTGATTTTGTTTGTGTCACGAAAAAATTCCCCACATAGACATCAAAATATCATACAGCCGATGTGAGTACAGACTCACCGCCACGCTGTCAGTTTTAACCACCATACACGTCAGGTGAGGATATTTTCATATACAGTACATGCTCCACAGAATCTACTTGGGTAGCATTCCTTCTAGGAGGGGAACTCATAGCCCCCTGCCACTTCCATCCTTCTGCACCCCTCCCCCCCACGTACGTTAGTGGCCCCCTCCCGGACTCAGGGAACGCTGTGCTCTGCCATCCACCTAGAGAGCACCTTCAGGCTATATCTGTAGCTCCCACCTTTGATTATGGTGTTTTTGAGTGCAGCGCTGGTTAGAAGGACAGTTCCCCACTCCTCTCCAGTGCAGATAAGGTGCAGTGGAGTCTGGAAATCTACCAACATGCCAGAGGTAGCAGAGTTACAGGTTGGCGGAAGCAAATTCATAAATTGCATCGTGCAACATGACTGAGGTTTTCACAATGCACGATTGAGTTCTAACTATGGTATGAATTATGTGAGCTGTCTAGTGGGATGATTGGAACTGCAAGGCAGCACGCCTGAAGAACGCTTGAAGAACTCGATTCAATATCAGATGTGCTTAAGGCCCCCGCATTGTTTGAACATGTGGGAGTGGAAGAATCACACAAAGCATGGGTAGATAGACAACTCCATGTCATATTTCTAGGACGGATAAGACAAAACTACAAATTACATCAAATAAATCCATATAAAATTAAACTACGCAGCCCTTAGACATTTTGAAAATCTGCCATGGATCGAGCCCACGTATGCCCATGTGACCCAATACTAGTAGTGTGAGAAATTGAGAAAGTATTGTTTGTGTAATTTCACAAAAATTAATGAAAATCAGGTAAATTGTGTGGATTGGGGTTTCGGGGTATCTAGAAAGAAAGTTTTATATGAGGGCATACCTGACACAGCAAACGCAGGCAAGATATTGGCAGCAGAGTGGTTGGAGGAGAAAATGTCCCTTGGTTTGTTTCCCACAAGCAAAAAATAAAAAAGAAAGTGACATAGATTTGTCTTATGCAGTGGTTCGTAACCTTTTGATTACTTAACTGAATCACTATTGGAAACTGGGGACCACAGCATAAGCAAATTCTGCAATTTGAACCAAAAACAAATAGAGAGACAAGTACATATCAAACATATACAAATTATTAAATATCTTTTCAATTCACAAACAAAACTTTAAAAAAATACACGAAAAATCAAAATGTTCATTTTAATGGGAAGGTTGAAGCTTTTCAAAATGTGGTTTATTTCTAAAAGAGGAAGCGATATGCTAGACTTTAGTTTATCAATTTGTATTTTGACTCCTACTGCATGATCTCTTTTTGTTGGTGTAACACAGTGTTTTATTTGAGGACACCTAACTTCCATACTAGATTCTGTTTGATGTACCTCTACTGCTCCACTGAGTCAAGCGGGAAGGTAGAAACGTAATTTTTATCGATGTAAATTTTAAAGTTTTACATTTTGCTTTTTAAGTATATACACTTTATTGAGGTTGGAATACGCGTTAATTTTCTGAACAGTCGGTGTTGCGGTGTTGCAGGCTCCCATGGGTCTCTAGACCCCAGGTGAAGAACCACTATGAATTCTGCTAATTTTGCATAACACTAAGGGAGATATTGTGATAAAATGTTGGAGCGTGGTGCTACTCCACAATTGGTAACGCCGTGTTCGGAAATATTTTAAATGCAGGGATGTGCCGTATTTACAAAAATACTGCACTCCCTTGCTTTTCCCCTAGCGCTGGTGCTAAAAAAGCTGCCTAGCACCTGGGCAGGCACACTGGCGCCATTTTGCAAGGGTGCCTGCGCTGCAGGGGCAATTGTTTATGTGCAAGCAAGGGACACCTTCCTGCATATAAACAATCTTTAAAGGTGATTTGCTGTTTCTCTGTGTGCTGCATTGTGCAGCACACATGGAAAGAGCAAAATAATAGGAGAAATTAATAATTCTCCTCGTATCACCATCCTAAGAACAAGTTTTACCTGGATTTTATTTTTGGCGCTGCCCCATCTTTGTAAAAATGGGGTAGCATCAAAAAGCCAAAAAAAAGGTGTTGCGACAGAACACCCACTGCAAAACCCATTGCACGCCCCTTTCATGCTTTGTAAATAAGGAGAAGGGGATATCGCCACCAGAACGTCACTAGAAGTGATGTCTGGTGGCGATACCCCTAGAAAATATGCCCCTAAATATTTGAATTTTAGAAATTTCAAAAGAGTATTTAACCCCTTCAGCGCGGCGCGGATTACCGCGCTGTGCTGAAGGTTCTGTGCGTGGGCTGCGCCATGACGGAGCGGTTCCGTCATGCGCACAGCGCAACCGACGCGCATGACGGAACCACTCCGTCACTCGCATCGAAGGGGTTAACATTTATGGGGCTTATTTACAACTCCCTAGCACCACCAGTAAATCACTTTTTCCCATATTAAAAGTGACGCACCGGCGGCGCAAGGGGCTTGTAAATAAGCTCCTCAGTTTCTAGACTGACCAATTGGTGTCTTTTGCAAACACTTGATACCTTTCGGTTTTATCTATAGCTCTTTCATCACAAGTAGAGCCGTGGTTGTTGTTTTCAAGCAAAAGTTAGAGGTGCAATGAATCCCCAAGATGCAGCGGCGTAGCTAGCCCTTTGGCCGCCAGTGGCGGTCACTGCCTTTGCCGCCGCATTGAAGAGCAGGCGGGGGTGCTGGTGAGATGACTCTGTTTTGTTTGCCACTCTGCGGCAGGGAGGGGGATTGACGCCCCGAGGCGGCAGGTAAGAGCGGGGGGAGGTCGCCGCCCCCAAATCTCATGCCGCCCGGGGCGGACCGCCCCCGCCTGCTTCCCCTTGCTATGCCACTGCCAAGATGTGCGGATTATGTTTACCAACTTGACCTATACATGAGGCCACCCCTTAATCCACGCCAGATCGGCTTGAGGCCTCCCACGGCTATGAAAGCAACGCACCCTGCAAACATCTCTCCAATTGAGCGGGACGTACTCGGGACTTGGGAACAAATGAATCAATTTGAGAAAAGGCAATCAGTGATTAACTAATTAACTGATCGAGGCTTCATTTCCAACAGAATGTCTATTATTAATCTCAGGGAGGCCAGGCTCGGCTCATCCCTCACTGTCTGTCTCTCCCCTCTGCTTTCTGAGCCAGTCAAGTTTTCAAAGCAATTAAAACATCACTCCCCGGGACGCTGAATCATCTCATTTGCATATTATTATTTCACACTTTATCCAGAGTGCCAGGACGCTCCGAACACAGCAAGATGCAATCCCTGAAGCCTACCTCGGATTCACTGCGAACATTTTAGGCTTATAACTTTAGCGTTTCAGGGGAGCTGATGAAGGAAGGATGTGCAGAGACGTCTTGTCGTCTAGGCAAAACTAATCTATGCAGAAAATGCACAGAACTGCTGGACTTCCTGTAGGAGGAACGCGACATCTCTAAATATCTTGACGGTGCCTACTCGTGTGACAAATTACAGTCTAGAAATGCCAATCTTATCATTTTCTGCTAAATGTTTAGGGAAGATCCCGGAGATGGGAGTAGGAAACTCCATCCATGTTGTACTCTGTACATCCTAATGTCATTTAGGCATGTCTGTTCAGTGCACTGGTCTTTTCCGGTCCAGGTTTTCTGCCTATAAGAATTAATGCGTCAAAATCTCTGACGAAACTATTTACAGGAAATACGTCAGCAAACTAGCTGTTTCCCCATTTTTCACACCACTGCTCAGCTTGTGTCTTAGTAAGCAGCCTAGCACCAGGAGCCATTGATATGATGTGCAACTATTTACGAAGTGGTGATAATCAGCCATGTTTTCTTGAGGCTACAGGTTGGAGCGAGTCTAGTACTGTCCTCTATTGTACCGGTCAGGCCCCAATACGACCAGAGTGACGTTGTCACGTTACGTGATTGAGGTCTGGGCATGGCAAACTTACTGCCAGGGGCACGCTCCTAGATCCAGACTAGCTATCGGCTATGCTAGTGGCCTAAGTATTGTATGATCAAGAGGCAGTGTGAGCATTGTACAGACATAACGGTGCCCAACATAGGTCCACGATGGCCAACTCTGCGCCAGATTTCCAGGACAATTTACAAACATTGATTCATCTTTTGTATGGCGCATCAGCGTGCATTCCCAGTGCTACTTCTTGGCAAATACCTGCTTAATGCATTTGAGCTTCTTTGGAGCATTGCCCTGCACCACTTGTACGCAGTATATTTGGGAGCTTTCGTCAACCGAACCTGTCCTGGATCTGCGTTACTCTTCAATTGGAATGAGGTCTCCTCAGAGAATCCCTCTGGTCTCTGTCATATCCTCAGGGTCTGCAACATACACTGTGACCGATCGTATGTCTACATTACCCTGCAGGAGAGATGCAAGCTAATCAGGAATCCTCCATTTGCATAACCTAATGCATAATTTATCTTGAACGCAGAGCATGTTATTGAGCCTGGAGTCTTTCAGAAAACCGGATGGTCATTTTTAAGCAGTTTCATTATATTTCTTCTCAATAGTGGTCGGGCATAAGGGATTTGAAGAACACTTGATTCAGCTGCTCTTATGCAGCATGAGAGAAAGCCCCACAAAATGGAGACTAAGAAGGACGACACGCGAAGGTATCTTTTGTAAAATATTAATTTGCTTCTGATTTGTTGATGTGGGTTCCTTTATTTATAGTTTGCCTGTGTCTACATCAGACAGAGTTGGTGGTGATGGTCAAAAGCACTCTCTGGACAGTGAATGTGTTTTGGGGAGTCATACGTCTGCTTTGACTCAAGCCTACCAGTGGCACCAGACCCAGCACTACTGTCCAGGTTCAGAACATTTGCACATCTTGGACTATTTATGTCCAAGTTCCCTTCAAATTGCACACACAGCTCGAAGCACTTTCCACATCTGCTTCTAGCAGAACCAGGAACCTCCCTGTTCATGGTGTTGTGCAGTCCTCAAGTTGTTACTGACTACCAGGCTTACATGAAATATCCTACACGGACTCCTTGCCTTTGTAAGGTTGGTCGAGGGCTGGGTACCAAGTTATTAGATTGCACATTCGCCTGTGAGAAGTTGCTCTTTGCTGCAGAAGAAATTTCCTTCCCACCATTCTTTCATGGCCTATTTCTGTAAAGCATGTTGGCCATTTCAACATGGCTGCTCCTCAAGCTGCATCCTTCTGTCATGAGTTTATGTGCCATTTGTGTGTAAGCAATCCTCGAGTTGTATTGTATTGTATTGTATTTTAATTGCATTTGTATAGCGTCTACTTCCCCTGATGAGGCTTCGAAGCGCTTTTTTCGGCGAGTAGCATGCTACTCCGGGACCCATAGAGGATTAGTGTTGAAATAGTATAGTGAAAGATGCAAGTACATTTTAAGTGGTGGATATGTTAGTCAGTTATTTGGATTCGGAAGGATAGCAGAAGGATAGAAGAGGAAAGAAGGTTAGTATTTATATAGCGCTTCTAACCCCTGATGGGGTGTTGAAGCGCTTTTTTTGGTGAGTAGCACGCTACTCCAGAAACCCATAAAGGATTAGTGGTGAATTAGTGTGGTGAAATATGAAAGTAATTTGAGTGGTGGATATTAGTCCGTTATTTGGATTGAGAAGGATAGCGGAGGGATAGAAGGGAAAGAAAGGTTTGCATTCATATAGGGCCTGTTACCCCTGATGTGGTGTTGAAGCACTTTTCTGGCGAGTAGCAGGCTACTCCGGAACCCATAAAGGGTTAGTGTTGAAAATTAGTATGGTGAAATATGAAGTAATTTGAGTGGTGAATATGTTAGTCAGGTATTTGGATTGAGAAGGATTAGGGAGGGGTAAAAAAGGAAAAAATGGTTTGCATTGATATAGCGCTTGTAACCCTGATGAGGTGTTGAAACGCTTTGTTGGCGAGTAGCACGCTACACTGGAACCCATAAAGGATTAGCGGTGAATTAGTATAGTGGAATATGGAATTAGAGAAGTGAACATACTAGTCTGTTATTTTGATTGGAAAGGATAGTGGAGGGATAGAAGAGTGAAGGATTTCTTTTTTTAGGTCATAGCAGTAGGAGGAGGCTTTTGGATGAGTAAAAAGGGGTTTTGGAGGCGAAGAGTCAGAGGAAAGAGTTTAGAAAGGTTTGTTTTGGGGGATCGGTATAGTTAAAGAGGTGTCAGATGATGCAAGGAGGGGTAGAGTAGGAGAGAGTCAAGAAAGGGTTATTTTGGGGAACAAAGTAGTGGTATAGGGTTTGGGATAAATGAGAGAGTGGGTGTAGAGGATATAAAGGTAGATGTATAGGGTGAGAGATAGGGTAGTGAATTGGAAAGAGTAGTAGAAAGAAGTTTGAGATGAATCAGAAAGTTGGGATAGAAGATATATTGAGAGAAGTATAGGCTGAGAAATAGGGTAGTGCATTGGAAATGCTAAATTAGAAGAAAGTGATAAATATATAGATCCATAAGTACATTGAAAGTATATAGATGCATAAAGGAGGTAAGTATATGAAGTATATGCAGATTAATGATATTGATAGAGGTAGCGGATGAGAAATGGGGTAGTGCATTGGATATGCTTTTTCAGGAAAAAATAACAGGCACACAGATCCAAGTACACGGAGATACATAGATGCACAATGGAAGCAAGTACATGTAGGCCAAAGATGATTTTATTTTTCTTTTGTTTTTGTTTTTATAACAACATAATTATTGTACATGTTTATACAAAGCACTACACAAAAATAAGCACATTTCTATAGTGAAACTAAATATACAGCGGGACAAATACATAGGGTTGGTATTAATGAATGGGAAAATGCGCAGCATTCCTGGCCCTGGACCCGCCCAGTCTCGAACAGACACTCACCCATATCCTCTCCACCCTAAGCCTTGGCCGTTTATAGCCCTAGTAGTCAGGTGACCCCTTCAGCCAATGGGAACCCTAGACCTAACACTATCCAATCATAGCACTAGCCCTAAAATATAGAACCAATAGGAAACGAGGACCTTACAGCCAATCATAGCCCTAGTCCAAGCACCCATTCAGTTTCAAAAACCCTGATCTCTACATCCAATTGAAGCCCTAGCCCAACCAGTAGTCTCAACCCTAGTCCAAGCAACCACTGGCACAGGAAGCCCCAGTCCCTACTCCCAATAGAAAACCTAACCCTACTCTTAGTCCCACACCTAGGCTAACCACCAATCACACCATAAGCCCTAATCGCTACTTCCAATTAAAGGCCTAACCCAAGCCCTAGTCCCACCCTAGTCCCAACAACCAATAACACAGGAAGCCCTAGTCCCTACTTCCAATAGAAATCCTAACCCTAGCCCTAGTCCCAACCCTACATTGATTGAATCACAGACCCAGAAACCAATCAGAACCCTCAAATACCCAACCAATGAGGACACTAACCCTAATCCAATAGAAACATCAGATACAACAACCAATCAGTGTACACATGTACCAAACAATAGCAGATTATTTAAGATCCCAGCTACCTCAGACAAGGTTTGCTGGCCATGGAGGTGGAATCTGTTTCTCTATTCAGAAATCTCCTAGGAGAAAGACCGGCTCAATCCACACTTTGGACTTCTGCAGGTAAGACCTCAACAGACTTGTCCTCTAACAACACTATTTGTATAAAACTTTACTCCCTCTCCTGGCCAAAAAACGAAATGCACAGTTCCTATTAAACACAGTTTAAACAGTTTACAAAAGATTACTGCTGTCTCAGGGGGGAAGTGGGAGGCTGGTTTCACTGACTTGTTAACACAAAATGGTCGCTGGGGGTGCACTGCTTAGCATACAGGTCTTAGCACAGAGAAAAGGAGACATTTGGAGGGAAAAACTGATAGTCACAGGGAATGAGAGGGAAAAACGACAGAGTTTGGACTGCAAATCCCACAATTCAACACGTTAAATTTAAGCAGTCACAGGCAGGAAAAACCACAAGTTTAAACACAAAAACAAGGGATAAATTATGCAATCACTGGCAGGTTAAAACTACAATTTTAAACTGTAACAACCATAGGCAAAGACAGTTAAAGAAATGTAAAAAGGAAAAAATAAGATGATGCAATCACAGGTAGGGAAAATCGTTTTTTAAACTTTTTTAGGAAAGAGACAGCACTAGTCTGCCTCCTTACCACTTCCTGGACTCTGCTCACTGCAATCTGGGGCACAGGTAGGCTGCAACTCACAAGATGAAGGTCATAAGGTCACAACTCGTCCACCCTGCTCGCGATCTTCACTCCCTGGTATTCATACAAGCACCATTACTCCATGACCCAGCCTTGCCCTCTTCTCTCCTGCATTTTCTGTGTTGAAAGGTTCTTGTGCTTGTTGCTGTAATCATGTTATCATTCTGCAGTCACACTTGTAACTTCTGTAATCTGGTTCAGCAGTTACAATTGGACACTAATTTGAACACTAAATTCTCAGAAATATGCTATTTTATCAAATCAAAGGATGTGCAATCTGTGAAATAGGGGTACCGCCCACAATAACTTTCATGAATTTAAATTAGGAGTGGTTTCAGGAGTCACATTTAAAACTCTCTTACATTCACAACTGTCTCATCTCATTGTATTTACGATGAACCATGCAAATTCAGAGAGCAATTTGTTGACATAGCCATTGAGAGATAAGGGTCTTTGCACCGCATGATCCTAACACATTGTTGGGGTGAAGGAAATGTGATGCAAGCTTAGGGAGTCAGCATGAGAGGGTGGAGGAAGAGAAGATATAGTTTACAATTGCTAGTTTGCTTTCTCTCAATGCCAGAACAAACAGCTGTATCCTGTAAATTATCGACACATCCTATGGTAGCGTCTGAGATCTAACTTAAGAAAGTCTTAGCACAAGATAGAGTAATGTGAGACACCTAGATATGCCTGGGACAAAAGTCTCCCTTACACGTAAGGACACAGAAGAGCTTAACCCATATATGTCCAGAGGAAGAAGACTCCAGATGCACGGAGAGGATTATAGAGATCCTTATATATTCCACGGTGTGGGTTCAAGAACCAGAAGCCCATGCTTTTGCAGAGATCCTCAGATAACATACGGAATGGGTTCCAAAATGTCAAGTTAAGATGATTGAGAATAGCCTTGGATGTTAAGCGGATTGGATTCCAGAACCTGAACTAAAAGGAATTGTTGAGTGTCTCAGATTATTTTTTTATGACCGAAAATAAAGGTTATTGTGAGTCGGTAAATGTTCAATATCCTTCAAAAAAGTGTATGGTGGATCTGGAACCTGATGGTAAAGGTTACATAATAAAGTATTTATGGAAGAGTAAATATCCACATATGCCACATAATAGGTTCCCAAAAGCGAAACTGGACCTTGAGAGTAGACTTGGTCAAAACGTCACTTACACTGGCATAACGTTGCATAATATCGCGCATTTTGTATCAAGTGAGCAAAGGAAGAACACGATTGAACTGAAGATGAGCAGCTGCTGTGCATATCACATGCGTTTTTGCACTTAAGGGCGAAATGCATCTTTGTGGCAAAAAAAGGTCGGGAGGAGGCATTTTACACTAAAATAGTGCACACTAGTAAAGCTGGCATTTTGCGTAATAATGTATCAGTTTGTATTCATTATTGGGCATTTCATATTATTTCCACAAATAAATGAGACAAGTTTCACCCAGGCCTAGAGTAGACCTGCGGGAAATTCTTGAGTAATTTGTGTCATTTTAGTTCTGTCTTGATCTTATGCTTTTTCTTTTTACCACTAGAAAGTGTGAGGCAACCAACCATCCAATGCATTGAGCAGGTATCTTGCCTGCCCGTTGTACTTGAAGACACACACCTTGGGGCAGATTTACAAGCCGCTTTCGCCACTTTTGCGTTACTTTTAACAGGGAAAAGTGACGCAAAAGTGGTGCAAGGGGCTTGTAAATCTGCCCCCTTGTGCTTTACTGTAGAAGACTGCACCATGCATGCAGCAGGTCACTCAAATGAGCTTTAAAGACAGTGGCATACACCGTGTGCAATGAGCACTCAGACATAAGCCTATATAAACATTCAAATAATTTTGAGAAAATTACGTGAGTAAAAAAGCATTCAATTTTGCCCACTCCAAATTGAGAGTAGCCACAATGCTTGATAGAAGCTGACTCTACGGAAAAGGATTTCACATATACTTGGGTGTCTGACATCAGGTTCCACCCAGTGAACTCTTAGAGCGCCATCAAAAACCCAGAGGGAGTTCATCCTCAGATGTAGGATGTCACATTTCTAACTCTCTTTCCTATAACCAGATACTAAATACCATGTAGAACACACAGGTCAAATGTAACCGACCCCTTTCAGTGAAGGCATGTGTAGACTGTGAGCAAAGCATCAGCCATGTAAAGAATTCATTTTCTTTTCGATGCTGGTCTGTACATAGGGGGCTGTGAAAAAAGGGGGTTTGAGATCACTGTGGGGTACTGAGACATCTACCCACGTCTACAAAAACACTTCGAGAAGGATGGTGGGATGTTAGAAAAAAAATGTTCAGTTAAAAAAGCGTAGGGTACACTTTGTACATCTGCTTACATGACGGCCAATTAATCTTTTTGTGGCTGGACATTTACCAACTAGTTTTCAAAGAAAAAAATAGGAAGTGCGCCAGGCTACTTACAAGTTTAAGAAACACTGCTTCGAATTGTTTGCTGCCCTCTGAGACATGATATTCTTCATTGCAACTTATTTATATCTGGAACATGTCCAGTGGGCAATCCTTCTTTTGTTACTGGAGTGTTAAGCCACCCAGGGCAGCAGTTTTTAGAGGGTACATTGTTCCTGTTTGCACCACAGGGCACCTTCAAGCTGTTTGCCGGACGCCAACTGGGACAGTGCGCTTTGGTACGATCATGTGCTCCCACTTCGTTGGTGGACGCCTGTTGTGCGCCCGAGTCACTGCATCTAGTATGGCCCCACATCAGGGCACAAGTCCTAAAAAAAGAAGTGGGGGACACTGACGTCACGACAGGAAGTGACGTCACCAAAGGTGGCTTGCACCATCAGACTCATTGCCTCCCCTCGCTCACCCCTTAGATGCGATTGCATCCGAGAAGCCAGCGCGTGAGCAGCGTTCTGAATGAGCTCTGTTCTCGCCCCAGAGAGGCCAAGGAGTGAATGTGTGGCTCCATTTGCTCCAGTTATCGAGCTCCCGGTAAAATAAGTGGGGGACGCCGTCCACCCACGTGGTACCCCAACTCGAGCCCTGCCCCACATGCATTCACAACCTCCTTCCTCATCCTCATGCCAATTAAACCGAATTCTTGACCCTAACAATGTCTGCGGCTATAACCAATGAGCTGGTGTTGCTGATAAGAGCCACACAATGCCAGATGAATGAATTAAATGAAATTTATAGAGCGCGATGGCTACCCGTAGGCCTCCCAGCGCTGCAGACAGACAGACAAGAAACAGAAAGCAGGAAAGAAGCTTAAAACAACCAGGTTTTTAATGACCTGCAAAAGGATAGAAGATTAGGTTCCTTACGTAATTGAAGTGGAAGAGCATTCCATCCAATGGCTCCATTATATGAAAAGGAGTGGCCACCACATCTGGCCCTTCTTATTCTGGGTTGAAGAGCAAGAAAAGATCCAGATGACCGAAGATCTTTCTTCGGATGATAGGGGGTGATAAGAGACTGAAGAATGGGGGGGGTGGCATCTTCCAGAAGGCTTTGTGGGACAGGCACATAGCCTTAAACTGGATCCTTTGTCTGATCTGCAGCCAGTGCAGGCTCTTTAATGCCTGTTTGGCAGAGTGCCAACGAGGAACCTGAAGAAGTCTACGGGCGGCACAATTCTGTATTACTTTATTAGATTGTAGCTAGGACACAACGCCATCATCTTGCTTGGGTGGTTTGGGACCTGAAATGCTAGCTTGTGCCTTCTGTCTGACGGTCATATTCTCTGTGGTAGCAAGAATCAGGAAAGAGTGTCAGGGAGATGAGTACCTCCCACGGGCAGGTACTACCAGTATTCAAGTGCAGCTCCTCTTGAACTCCACAGATGTGTAAAGGAGGCCCTTTCCAACAGAGCGCACCTGCTCCCACACCTCTTAGTAACATGTGTGCAGGATCAGACTGGGAGAGAAAATAGGATCCGGTGCTAAGTTAAAAGTGGCCTGGTAGCAAATCGGATAGGTAAAAAAGTGGCCCACATTTGCAAGCAGGGGCGGCTTTGAACTTGCTGTTTAGGTGATTTGCAAGCTGTGGGAGACTGCATGTATTTCTGCATGCTGCAGGCCATGTTTGTGGTAATATCAAATTTTGTTTACAGTAAAACTCGGCCCAGAGACAATAAAACTGGCCCCAAGTAGCCAAAAAAGAGGCCTAAACACTGCCTTGTCAGACCAGCCCTTCTGGTACAGGCAGATTGCTTTATAGGCCAGTCCGACAATGGCAGTGAGCCTCTGGCATACAGAGCCCTTATCCATCAATTATCGTGCCCCCAAGACTGCTACTACTGCTAATGTGTGATTTCCTAACACTGGTGTCTCGTTGCCATCCGTCCTAAGCTGAAGCAGAAGAGTAGACCAATGGCTGAGGGGATCTACTGGGACGCACAATCAGCTTCAGCTGCTCCGTTTAGGGATGAACAAGGTGCAGGCAGTGCTTCATTTACAATTGAATATGTGGCAATTGACGAACTGACAATCTTTATTTTTCGTTAGGGTATATTGCTTAACCGTTAGGCAGGGACAATTATCAATGGTAACTCATGTTCAAGTATGACTGCAAAGCAATCAGATATGAATGCAAACACACACATGGTATCGACTCTGTGTCCTTCTTACTGTGGATGAATGGGGAATTAACAGTCATGTAAAGAAGGCTGGTGTCTTCTCACTTGAAGTGATCCAAGACTCAGGGAATAGTGGAAGTGGAGGTATGCCTGCGTTTTGGTGGATAGTGTAGGAGAGTAGGATCTGCTTCTTATGGTTACCCCCACTTTTTGCTGATGTTTCACTGTTTTTCGACTTTAGTCTGCCTGGGGCCCTGCTATCCAGGGCCCCAGCCTAGCTGCTTCCTCTCTAAATGGATTCCATGTAGCTTAGGTACACCACAGATTGGATTCTGGGGTGCCCTTATAAGTCCCTAGTATATGGTATACCATGTGCCCAGGGCATAGGTACCCCAGAGGCCTACCAGGGGCTGCAGCATGTATAATGCCACCCCTGGGAAGCCCTCCAAAATGACACCACAGGTCTGCTACTGCAGCCTGTGTAAGGTGGTGCATGCACCCCTTACTGAGATATAGGTTCACTATATCTCACCCTATCACTGCACATATAAACCTATCAGTCACCTCTATTGCAGGCCTTATCAATCCTGAAGGCAGGGTGCTTGGTTTTATGTGAGAGGGTGCCCATGCATGAGCAGAGCCCCTCTGCAGCCTTTGGAATCTATTCTACGGGGTTGTCTTAAGTGCATTATAACCTCACGGTAAATGCTAACTTTGGGATGGCTGCACGGAAACATGTCGTGTTTGTGTCAAACACCTTGGAATCCTACCCCAACACCAGTAACTGGTGTGGGAGTATGATCTCACCCTTCTAGAGGGAGAGACATGACAGCACCGGTATACCCAGTACGAGCTACCAGAGCCCTGGCATCACAAAATGGATGCTGCCAGCCACAGACACAAGTCTGGCCTCCTGCTGCTGACCGAAACTCCAGCAGGGGAGGCCTGGACAATAGGTTTTCTGTCACAGGGAGGTGTTATCACCTCCCAGACAGGCTTTAGTGGATTAGGGCTGGGTGGGTGCACTCCAAGAGTGCTTTGAAGTCTGCACTGGGGGCACATTTGGTGTCCCTGCGCACAGTCCAGCTCAAACCGGTTGCAGGGGCTACCAACCCCTGCTCTGGCGTGAAACTGGACAAAGGAAATGGGTGTAGCCACCCCTCTTTCCTGCCCTCCCAAAGGTGGGTCCCCAGAGTATGTCCAACCCCTTCCATGGGTATAAGAAAGGGACCCCTGGCTACAGGACTTTAGATTACACCTGGACGAAACTCTGATACAGAAATCCTGGAACTTCGATGATCTACACGACTAGATGACTGAAGAATCTCCCTTGGAGTAAAGGCGTTACTCCCCTGCAAGGCAGGCACCAAAGACACATCTGACCGGTTTGCATCTCCGAAGCTCCCGCCGGACTCCGAAGTATTTGCAACACAGGAGGTGGGTTTCCAGACTTCTCAGAGGCTGACCCGAGTTCCCAGCAAAGCTAAGACCCGTAGCCCTCGTGGGTACCGTGGAACCAGAGTCCCTAGACACCGTGCACATTTGCAAGTGCATTAGCTTCTCGACGTCCCTTGAGGATGTGCATTGGGTTACTTGTAGCTGAGACCCCGAGCACCTTTCCCACTGAAGATTGCTGGCCTACACTCCACGAGTGTTCCGTGAGCCAGCCCTTTGTGTTTCTGCTTGAGGTACCTTCGCGATCCCTGGTCTGTCGACTGGTGGGTCACTGTTAAGGAAAATTTAACTTTAATTGGGCTTCTCTGGTTGCTCCAGATGTGCCCTGACTCTCCATTGCTTGGGGAGTCCCCAGGACCTTGCTGGTCTGCACTGAAGCATCTTTCCTCTTCCTACGTGGGTTGCTGTTGCCAAGGCTTGTTGTGTACAATCCGGACACTGACGCTGCAGCACTTGACATCCTTTGTGGGACAGCTTGAATCCAGCTCCTGGTCATCGTGGATGCCTTCTGGTCCTCGTGGCTGAAGAGTCAAGCTTCCCCTCTTCGCACCTGAAGCACCCGACATCGGTGGGCAGTCGTCTATCGTACCCCTGGTCACTGGCTAGTGACCTAGACTCTGTCCCCTCTGCTTTCAGGCTTTTCACATCTTCGATCCAGGCTTGGATCTCTTCGGACACTTCTCCTCTTCCCGGCAGCAGCAATTTTCTGCATCTTGTCATTGAAATCGACGAAGACGCCCGACACCATTTGCCACCTATGCACCCGGCTTCCCTGGGTCAGGTAACACGAGTACTCCGGTGCTCCCGTGGGTGTCGGCCCTAGAACCATCTAAGTCCAAAACCTTTAAAATTCCAACCACGACTTTCCCCATAGAAGCTAACAGAGCTTGCAGCTGTGTTCTCACACTGCACACGTCCCCGTGGGTCCCCTGTGTCACTTCCTTGGGTGGTTCCTTGGGGTCCCAGTAATTCTACAGGCTCTAGGCCTTGTGTCTAGTCAAGTCATGGTTCTTATACCACTTTTTTAAAATATGGTTTGGTTCGCCCCTAGGGCCTATCATATATTGTGCTAATTTACTGTGATATATTAAGTGTAACATTTGCTTTGACCTCTAGCCTCATAAAGAGTCTAGCAGGGTGTGTTTAGTAATAAATACATATATTTGATATATATACCTGGTGTGGTTCTCCTTTCATTTGGTCATTCAAGAGATTATAGACTGGTAAAACAAGCTGCTTTACATTCCTCCAAGACTTAGCCTGAAGGCTGCTCTCCATAGCTACCACTAGGATAGCTTTCAAATAAGGTTGTCTTTTACCTATCATCTCTAAGGGGTTGTTTGGACTGGTGCAAGGTGCCCACTATAATTAGTGGACAGCATATACCAGGCCAACTTCTCACAGATAGTGTCTTGCAGGTCCAGGCCCCTGACTGCAATATGTCCCCCCTGCAATCATCCAAGGACCATTTTGCATAGGCTCAACCCATGCAATTCTGCACTGACTTCTGCATTGTCCGACCACTACAAAATGCTGCTTTTGTGTTTGTCTTTTGGTACAAATGTAATTTTGCATCTCCCAGGCCGTAGGAATGTCAAAGCAACATTTAAGTTGCAGGAGTGCAATCTGCATACCTCAGAAATTTCATTGTATTGTATGTCAGTTGAGGTCTCAGACTGGGCTGTGTCAGAGAGGGTACATTTTTTGTCATGTGGACACAATTATTTTCATTCTGTGATATAGAACGTGTATGCCCCCAACACAAGAAACATTTTATGATGTTAATGTGATGGCACACTTCAAGTTCAAGCATTCAGTCACACTTTGCATGGGTTTCTAACAAAATTAATTGTAGTTGTAATTGGATTCATATAGCAGTTACTACCCCTGACGAAGCGTCAAAGTGCTTTTTCGGTGAGTAGCATACTACTCCGGAACCCATAAAGGATTAGTGGTGAATTAGTATAGTGAAATATGAAATAACTTTGAGCAGAGGATATGTTAGTCTGTTGTTTGGATTGAGAAGGATAGAAGAGGGAAAAGGTTTGCATTTATATAGCGCTTGCTACCCCATATGAGGTACTGATGCGCTTTTGATGAGTAGCACTACTCTGGAACCAAAAACCAAAAAAGGATTAGTGGTGAATTAGTCTAGGGAAATATGAAAATAATTTGAAATATTTGGATTGGAAAGGATAGTGTAGGGATGGAGGAAGGATAGAAGAGGGTCCAAGAATGTATTAATATTAATATGTGTACAAACACCCACAGTCATGTGCTTATATTAATGCAACAAAAATTCAACGTTTGCATCACTTAGTTCATCGCATAACGTGCAGGGTTCATATTCACAAAAAGCGACTAAAATGTATAGCCTTGTCAAAGAATGTGTACAGATAAACCAGAGGAGATTTTGTGCCCAGAAAATGCTTCACACAAATGGGAACGAGTAGCTAAGATAAATGACACAATGCTCTTTCATTCCAAAGGGAACCTAATCAATTTCTCCTCACTGTTAGAAGCAATACTGAATTCCTGGAAACAACATATATGCTTCTTATACTTCTGAAAAATGGCACACGTGGCAAATCGAAGAAAGCCCTGGCTGAGATCCAGTTGAGTCCTGAAGCTTGCCTCTCAGGCCACAGGTCCCTATGAGGCCCTCCATGGGTTTCCCTCTTGATCACAGAGGGCACTGTGGGGCCTGCCTCTGCTGTTTTATCAACAAAGGTGCCAACGGTGTAGAATGACAAGCGATGGATGGAAGTTTAATAGTGCTGCCAGGCCCTGCTTCAGATAGGAAGTTACATTAATGTTCTGTATGAAAAGAATGTGCTATGTTAGAGTGCTTTTAGCCTGCACACCATGAACAGGGCTGTGGCTGCCAGCAGGTGAGATAAGGCGGGAGACTTGAGCACGGTGCTTAATCTGAGCAGGTGGTTTTTGGTGCTCAGACAGAACCAGCACTTAATAGTCAACACGGACTCTCATGACTCTGTGTCACATGGTGGAGCTGTTTGTCTAGGGCCCTAGCACTTTTTTCGTTTTACAAATTAAACACTGCTGACCGCAATATAGTAGAAATGCCAACTTGCTTGAAAAAATCAATTTTACATGGAGCGCTGACAATCCTTGCACTGTTCTTGGCTGGGTTTGGCAAGCTTAGATTTAGGGCCAGGACATGCCCTACTATTTTGGAGTCTGAACAACGGTGAACCTTAAATATATGTACTTGTAACCGGGGGGTAGGTGTGTTAACTCATTTTATATAAGGTTAGCTGATCATTGGAGTCTGCGTAGTCCAAGGAAATAATTTTTTGCAGTCAGGATGTGCTGTGAGTTATTGGGATGGGAGCTCAGCATTTGAAGATCAGTTTTTTCAAAGACTGTGGACTAGTTTGACAGCAGTGAAGTTTGCTGGAGGGTGGTGGGTTAGAAATTTGCATCTTTGACTGATGAGGAATTTTCCTGCAATATGTTGCTAAGTTTAGTAACATACACTGGTAGCTCCGGAACCTGACATATAGTCCTTTGTTTAGGCGTAGAACAAGTTCTGGATTTTTGCCTACTTCTACTTAGCAATGTAGCTGGTAAGGCTAAATAATGGATCGAAAACTCAAGTAAAAGAAAGTACTATATGATTAATACATAAGATTGTTACTATCTATAATAATGGAATAATATATTTAAGTATATATTTATTAAAATTCAGTAAAAAAGGCCATAATTTGTATGCAGTGCTAAGTAAACTGGATAGTGTAGAAAATAAATACGCTCTTTGTTACCTTTAAGTGATATTTTTAACATATTTTCTAGGAGACAACTGACGGCTTCCCCATGATTTTCCTTGTTTGGCAGTCGCGCAGCCGTAGGAGTCGCTGGACTCCACATATGAGAGAACGCTAAGGGTTGGGCTGTATCAGTCTTACAATTCCACACACTCGCACAAAAATCAAAATCCTGTCCTACTTAAGACCGTCCTTCATTTCCAAGTGTACGCGGAGGGGTACAGAGCAGACCATTGATTTCCCAGCCTTGGGAGTCATCTACATCTGAAGGTGCGGTCTGAAGTGCTCTAGCTGAGAGCTTACTTGCGAAGATGCAATCAGAGCTGTACCCAAATGCTGGATACCCCAAGGCAGCAATGAGTCATGTTAGCGTATGCAATCGGAAGTTTGCGGAGCAACTCAGTAGGTGAACCGAGAACATCCTATTTTAAATCCTCCTTACCTTTAAATTTTCTTGAGAAATATATTTACAAAACACCATTTCAGTTAACTCTAGTTTTAATGAACTTAAATGGGACCTATTGTTAGTGATATAGGTGCAGTGGTGCACTGCAGCCCGAGATTTGAGGGATCACTGCACCCCACTTGTGGCTGACTTTAACCATCCAACTGGGGATCAGGCGGACTCTTTTTTCTTGATCTCGTTAGGGCATGTGGCGCCCTAGCTATGCCCTTCAACCCCAGACACGCTCTATATGGAGCACATGGAGGTAGGAGGCTCTGGTTTCCACCGCCCTCATCTCTCGCGCCATGTGTGGGTTCACCTGAGACCTGTATCCTTTCATGGTTTAACACAACAATATGGCAGATAACAATGAGGAGCATGAAGTAACATAGATATTGTAGGATGAAAGAAGCGAAGTTGAAAGAAAGGGCGGCAGCCTGCTTCCATCTCAAGAAGAGAGAGTCTCATCTGGGCTCACAAGGACTGGCACAAAGTCACTTTCAAGTGCACTTTGATCTGCAGATCTCGGGGCCTCTGTTCTCGTCAGGAGAGATGAGCTTCCCCTGCTCTAACCATGGGCTTTCAGCTTCAGTAAGCAGGGTCTCATGCTTCTTTAAGGCCTCAAATCTGGTATGGTGGTGGGACACCAGACTGAAAACAGGACTCGAAAACATCAGAGACAAAGCCCTACTTAAATATCCAAAGAAGGTTATAGCAGCAGGGCAGGCACAGTACACGTCTACCAAAATGTACGATAGATGGTCAATGGGTCTCAAAAATAGGCTGGTCTTAACCAAAGAGTGCAGGGTTGTCCAAAGCAGGCCAAAACACAAAACTGCAAATGACAGGGATCAATATTGGTGGTGAATCTGTGTATATGATGCCCAGGAAGCCAATGGTCCATTCAAAGCTTCAGATCGGGCCCATCTAAGCTGAAGAACAATGCTCTACACAGGATGTCTCGCAGAGGGAAGATTCAGATTTAATCAAAGACACTCAGGGTGTCTGCACGTACGCCATGGTTGATAGTTAATGCCGCAGGGCTTTGGCCAGGATTTCGTGGCAACTGAACCTTATCCGCTTGGGTTTAGGGAGGGTGTCTCCACCCCACCACCACCCACCCTACCAGTCCTTGAATACAAAGTATTCCTTGGGTAGGAAGCCAGAACTGGAAAGAAAGTGTCACACGTGGCCCGAAGTGACTCGGAAACACGGACTGCTGCATAATTACTGTAGATAATATGAAACTGCGTTGAATTGATTGTAGGGCCGGCTTTAGCTCTGGGGGCGCCCGGTGCAACAATAATTTTTGGCAGCCCCACACCCCATGACCGCCTCCTTTGATTCTCTCACTACCACCAGGCAAAAATGCCCTTCATCTCTCCAATCATAAGTTATTGCAAAACACAGCATCCTCCCCCCCAGAGGTCAGCGCCACCTCCGCAGGTCAGTGCCCAGTGAGGCCGCGCTGGTCGCACTGCTCTAAAGCCGGCCCTCAATTGCACATATGGAGAGAGCAAAACCAAGGACAATGAACAGTGAAGAGCAGACTCCAGTGCACTGATGAATGAAAGACATATTTAAAATACTGTCTCTCTCCCCTTCGCCCACTCCCCTTTCTCTTGTGGGCTTTACCTCTCTATGACCCACCCCCTCTCTCCTCCCCTGTCTGCTCACTCTCACCCAGTCTCTCTCCTGCTTTGCCTCCATCCCTAGGGCATTATCTCTCTATCCCCTCGCGCCCCCCCTTCTGTCTTTCACTCCTCACCCTCATTCAGTCTCTCTCCCCTTTCCCTCTACGGTTCTCTCCCCTTGTATTCTAAATGAATTAAAATAGTCCCTGACAGAGTTCTTAGGCAACTGACTTGGTATGGGCGATGGGCCTTTTTTAACATTTTCTTTGCAGTTTTATAGAGCGCGATCGTTGCAGTTTTATAGAGGGCAATATCGACCCGAAGATACTGGAGCGTTTTACATAAGCACAAGTTACACTACGCGAGGACACATTCATTTTTGTAAGGCACAGGGAGATTAAGTGATTTGCCTAGAATCACAGGATGTTGAGCCCACGCTGAGACCGGAACCTGGTTCCCTGGTTCCAAAGTCAGCAGCTCTGGCCGTAACTCCAGCCGCAGTCCGTGCAGGTAACAGCGGTGAGGCGGTGAGGCCACGTTGGGGAAGATTTCGAGGGACAATGCCGGCTGCGTAACCCTATTGTCTTCTTCACACCTGTGGCCCCTCAGGTAAGAATGATTTAACGCATTTAATAAGAAGTGTGACCCCATACCTTTCTCCCTTCAGGCTATGCTGGAACCAAGAGACGCTCACTGGCTGGAAAGAGATGTTGTTGCTGTTCTAGAGCTGGAGCGGGATCCACGTGGGTAGCCTCACAGCAGGATTATTCTAGGAGGAGGCCATTTTGTTACGCAGTAGGACGCTGACAGATGGGTCTTTCTCCAGGAATCTGTCCAGTGGAGAGGTGAGCAAGAGCGATTCATTACATTGCAGGTGTTGTCCTTCCCATGTGGAGAGCGTGGGAGCAGTGATAAGAGAGGGACGGGTCTACCACAACAGCATCTAAATCTCTCCTGCTGAACTGCAGAGACCCTGCAATGCCAGAGTTGACGTCAGTGATGGGGCTTCTCAGGTAGGGGTGTGTGCAATCTGCGTAATTAGCTTTTATGTAATTATACAACATTTTTGGAAAAGTACATGAAATTACGTGCAATTATGCAAAATGCAAATGTGACATTTATAACTATATTTTAGCAGAAAATGCTTCCTTGCATCAATATTTAACGCAAGGAGGCTTGTGCAGTAAAAAAAATATAGCACGAAAAACACAAGAAGCGTAAGCAACAGCCACTTTCTTTCTGGACATTCAGGTTATTCCCAAGCACTCTCTTTAAAATGTTGTCATGAGTGACAAGTAATTACGCATTGTGGCATAATGGCAATATTTCAATTTTGCATAAGTGCCATAATGAGAAATTCCCCAATCTAGGCCAATCACACCAGTGTAATTTAAAATTCATCCGGGCCTATTCATGGGTGCATTATTTCTAGAATCAAAACAGTCAGCAACAGCAAAGTAAACATTACTTCAGCTCCCTATTTCAGGACCCACTAAAATGTAGGTGTCCAAAACCTGGCACACCCAGTCAGGGACAAGTCCAGTGACGCTTCATGTGCACAAGGTATGGGCTTAGCGTGATGTGAGACTTTTTTTTATAAGAAACTAGGCCATTGTTCAATTTGTGTAAAAGTCTATTGTACAATGTATCTCTTGTGTCAACTGGCTACTCACATTAGTTTCATTTAAAACGGATTTTGAAGCACCTAGGACTACACCACTGGGCAGGCGCCCCCTAGATGGGGTACCTCCAACATCCTCAACAAATATTATTTATATGTGGTGCAGACATCGATCAATCAATCAGGTTTCTTATAAAGCGCAACTACACACCCGCAAGGGTCTCAAGGTGCTGAGTGGTGGGGGAGGGGGGTCTGTGGTTCAGTCAAAGAGCCAGGTCTTGAGGTCCTTCCGGAATTGCGGCAGCGATAGTGATTGATGATCTCCGGATAGAGAATATCGGGAGACAGAATCTGGGGCAGTGGCTGTATGAGACTGCCCTGAGACACACTATATTCATAATCAAATGTGACCGAGAAATCATAAATTCGCAAAACGCAGGCTCTTCGTTAGTTCATTACAGCCCTCTTCTGAAACCATCGATTAATTAGTAAACATACGTCAACTGGCGAAGGGAAAGAGAACCATCGCAAACTGCAAACAAGGGAATGTGCGACTTAGTGACTCAGTCGAGGGGCTTTACAGTGCTTAGCGGATGTTGTTGCCTGGTAACACTTGTTTGCTATGTGCTGCCATCTCTGTCCCTTAGGATGTCCTCAGTGTGCCATGGTGTAGGAGGGGGCGGGGGGCAGCGGGGAGACATGTTGGCTTTTGTTAATGAAATGGGTGATGACTGACATGGGCCACCATTTTATGTCTAGCAGAGCATCGATATATACATCGATTATGTATACCTTTTTTTTTAACCAATTTTCACAGTTGTGTTTAATCGCAACCAGTGCGACAGACAGACACCCACAAAATAACACCATATTGAACTAATCAGAGAACGTATATTGTATGTACTGAAAATCCAGTAGCCACTAGATGCAAAGAGCCCTAAATAAAAGGACATATTCACAATTCATGTGTACAGTCAGCACACAAGGGAGCACATTAACCCAAAAGATGTGTCCTCCAAGCCACCCCATTTTATAATTAGAATGTTACCTTGTTATTCGAAGTGCAATACCAAGGGACGGCGTCTTCACATGGAATCTTTAATTGCAACCTCATTAATCAACCTATAAAAGTGACGACGCCTGCCCTGGCCAGTGATGTGCAGCGATTGGACTGAGACAATGGTTTGAGATTCTTCAGTTTCGCGCATATTGTTGAACAACCAAACCAGTCCATTTGTGGGAGTGGCCATATCAAACACAGGTGGCTATCTGGCTGCCCAAACGCCACAGCGCCCTCTACGGGCTAATTGTATATAGCTTTCAAGGCATCATCTGAATGAGTGGACGTAGTACGTCACGTGTACACAGATGCAGCTAGCTGAGATGTCTCTATTAAACATGGCGAATGCATCAGGGCGTAAAAGCAAATTGTTGGAGTCGTTTATCTTGCAATGTGAAAGATGCTGTTGGTGCCTGGCTGTGGACAGACAGAGGATTTTGCTACCGAATAAACTAGAAGTTATTCAACCTCTGCAGAGAGTTCACTGCACTGACCTACAGAAGAAGGTGTGGAGCGCTGTAAGGAAGTTGATCCAAACTAAATTAGATGAATATAATTAGTTGAATAATGGTCCCCCACTGCAAGGTAACTTCAGAAGCATTCGTCTTTTCGTTTTTTTCTATTGAAGTCATGAAGGTAGCGGTGATCTAGCTTTCATGAAGGCAAAGTGGGCAGAGGACAGAAATAACACAGAGGCAAGCAGATAATAGAGAGCCTGGGAGGAACAGATATGAGAAGGAAGAGATGAGCCAGAAATGGATTGGAGATAGAAAGGCTACAAAGAAGGGGAGGAATATGAAGAAAAAAAGCCAGTTCGGGGAAAATCGAGGAGAGAATGAAAAAATAAATGGAGGTCTCTGGGAAATCAGCCTGATGAACGGGCATTCCCCGTAATCTGGACTGACAAGGAAATTGGAGTTGGACTATTTACCTTCTTGAAAAACAGGTCTAGCAAAAGAATAGGAGCTCGAGAAAGTGGGTTGCGCCCTCTCTTGTGGACAGTTTGCCAGTGAAGATCTCTCAGGTTAGTAGAGACCCTGTGCCTGATACTTCATCCCAGAAACGAAAATGTGCTGTGGTATTTCACATGCTCCGAAGTCTTCTAAGCTGAAAGTCTTCATCCTTGCATGATTTGGAGGTCACCACTAAGTCCACAGTTGCAAGAGAAACATCCTCACAGGTACAACAGTATGATGTTTGTTGCCAGAGAGTTCATTGAGTGATTTTTCTGAGTACCCATGCTTCTGGTCTCGGGAAAACCTCCAAAGCCCATGTCTTTTTTGTTTTTTTCAAGGGGACGACACCTGAGGTGGGGTTGAGAATCACTGGGTCAATGGGGATTTAAAAAGATTTTTCAGAAAGTGATTGTCTCAGTGACAACATTTTTTTACAAGTATAAGGTCAATCGGCGTAGCATTCGTTCGTCAGCATGAGTCGATTGCATTTAATGGCGGTAAGAAGACACAGTGGCACACAATGTCTACTCATCTGCACTAGGTGTACAAGGTCTATTCCTAGTGGTGTCGCGTCCAACCCTGTTCGAGGTCACAAAACCTGTCCAGCTCAACCGGAAGGACTCATGTTATGTCATGCTCTCCGGAGTTGTGGATAAGCGCAGGGCGCGCAGCGAGCGCACAGGCAATAACGCTCGCAGAACTACATTACCCAGGTTTTGCTTCCAGGTAGGCGCGCACGCATTCTAATGACGCGCCTACCCAGAATTCATTTAGGTTGGGCAGAGGCAGCGATCGGTGCTGCGAATTCTGATCGGCAAGGAAACGCGAAGCGAGGACGACTCACGCCCTGGGATCCTGACTCATTCGAACACTTCCTAGAAGGGCAGTAAGGGTGACGTTGTCACCGTTCTGGGGGCATAACGTTAAGCAACCTCTCACGGGGGTGTATCAGACGCTGGGTGCAAGCGCATAAACATTGGTCTTTATGATAGAGATGGAAAGCTATACCTCCAACGTGGGCAGTGTACCGTAGTGTGTGCCTTCAAACAATGTACGGCATACTGTTACGGAAACGTGATAACACTTTATTAGCTGTGCTGAAACAGCAGAGGAATGCTTGGCATTGTGATTCATGTTAATTAAGCTGTGCTGAAAGGAACAGAAGAAGTGTGTGGCATGAGGATAATTCCAGCTTCCGCATATTTCATTTACGTTGATGAGTATCCCTAATAAAACCGTATATGCTCTTGTGCTCTCTTTCTCTCTTCTAGCAGGGGCTTTGGTGTGAGATAGGTTCAACCCCCTCTGTGATGCAAGTAACAACATTCTTTGTGGTGGGTACAGTGTGTGTATGAGCAAGTGTGTGTGTGTGTTAGTGTTTAGTGTATCGATACTTACCTTAAGCATTTTTCTCCTTTATGTTGCATATAAAAGAGCCTGCATAAATGCGATATCCTCATCGAGAACTTGGTTATGAGAAAGCAAGTTTTGTTTCCTTTACAGGTAGTTATTGCTCAGCATAATGCTATGGGTTTTTGGTTTAGGATTACTGGAAGTAGAATAGGCTGGTAATTGTGTTTTATCTTGTCTTGTAGGTCTCCCTCCCCGCTGTCTCCATCCTTTCCTTCCCTCGCTTAATCATTCCTACCCTCTGCGCTGTTATGAATCAGAGGGTGGAGCGATTGAGAGGTGGACCCATTTGAGCAACGCACCGATCCTGGGAGTTTGGAATAAAACCTTGCCACGTTAAGAGGCTGGACTTTATGCGACCCTCCATCCTCCCTTCTGAGAGTCATTTCAGAAGCAGTTGTATTTGCAGACGCCAGCTCTCCACCTGCATCCACTTGTGGTCCAGCAGTGGGGATGAAAGGAGACATTTGTCTCTGAACCAATCCCCCATCCACGCTGTGCAAAGTAGAAAAGAACTTTCATCTTCTTCATAATTACCGAGATTACTTAGCACAGCACACACTGTTTCTTATTCCTGAACCCTAGCAAATGTAAATTACAGAGCTGAAATAACACAAAGCGGCAGAGAGTGTCACCGTTCATAATTAGAAGAGAAAACAGAGGGTTCTTAACAGGGGAAAAGACAGCTTTGCATATGTGTCAGAAGATGCTCCAATTCCCCGCGCGTGGCTCTGAAATCGGTATACCAGACAGATAAATCAGAGAAGCAACAGCTGGGTGGCATCAAAGTGTCTTTTGAACAATCAACATCCAATCATCCTGTTGGCGCGTCAACACTCTGGGTTTTACCTGCCTACACATTCAAGCTTCTAAGCACTTGGCGAAAGGCTAGGGCGTTCGGTCTTTGGCCCATTTGAGAATTTTGCTCCTATTTTTTGTTTATTTTTCATCACATTACACCGAAAACTTACATTGTTCATCATTAATTTAAGTGGCTTTTCATTTGATTTGTAATGTAGAGCTACGATTATCTGAATAGGTTCCCGTGCTGTAGAGCATGAAAGAGTACAGCATCAACAGTTCACACAGGTATATTGCTAGAGCGACATTGGGATAGTGCGTCCCAGGTAAATGCAATCACAATACAACATGCTGAGATAACAGAGTGGCCCCACCTCTGGGCTTTGCTACTAATGTGCTTATTGGCCGTGATGTGTGCTACTATTGTGCCTATTGCCCTTGATTTGTGCTACCAATGTGCTTATTGCCCGTGATTTGTGCTACTATTGTGACTATTGCCCTTGATTTGTGCTACTATTGTGCCTATTGCCCTTGATTTGTGCTACTAATGTGCCTATTGCCCTTGATTGGTGCTAGTAATGTGCCTATTGCCCTTGATTTGTGCTACTAATGTGCCTATTGCCCTTGATTGGTGCTATTAATGTGTCTATTGCCCTTGATTTGTCCTATTAATATGCCTATTGCCGTTGATTTGTGATACTATTGTGCCTATTGCCCTTGATTTGTGCTACTATTGTGTCCATTTTCCTTGATGTGTGCTACTAATGTGCCTATTGCCCTTGATTTGTGCTATTAATGTGCCTATTGCCCTTGATTTGTGCTACTATTGTGCCTATTGCCCATGATTTGTGTTACTAATGTGCCTATTGCCCTTGATTTGTGCTAGTAATGTGCCCATTGCCTTTGATTTGTGCTACCAATGTGCCTATTGCCCTTGATTTGTGCTACCAATGTGCCTATTGCCCTTGGTTTGTGCTATTAATGTGCCCATTGCCTTTGATTTGTGCTACTATTGTGCCCATTGCCCTTGATTTGTGCCACTAATGTGCCTTTTGCTCTTGATTTTTGCTACTAATGTGCCTATTGCCCTTGATTTGTGCTACTAATGTGCCCATTGCCCTTGATTTGTGCTATTAATGTGCCCATTGCCTTTGATTTATGCTACCAATGTGCCTATTGCCCTTGATTTGTGCTACTATTGTGCCCATTGCCCTTGATTTATGCTACTAATGTGCCTATTGCCCTTGATTTTTGCTATTAATGTGCCTATTGCTCTTGATTTGTGCTATTAATGTGCCTATTTCCCTTGATTTGGGCTATTAATGTGCCAATTGCACTTGATTTTTGCTACTAGTGTGCCTATTGCCCTTGATTTGTGCTACTAATGTGCTTATCGGCCTTGATTTGGGAGAGCCAAAGATGAATATAAAGAGAAATTCAGATTGTATTATTTCCATTTTCCCTAACTATGGTGTCGGGCAATGAGTGTGCAAACAATGTCTCATTGCAGTGGTGACTATAGGCCAGGAGTTGGGGTGCACTTTAACCTCATTCTGCCTGTCATAGATTTCTGAAGTAATATGCCAACAGAACTTTCACCACTGAGACTGATCTGTCTTACTGACAATCTGACACAATGGCGTAGGGCCCCATTTAGGATTTGAAGAGCTGAAGAAGGTCCTCCTGCCTCTTCCAAATCCTTGGTTCCACTCACTCAATTTAGTTAGATGAACCGCTGGGTTATGATTGGATGAAACTCCGCTGGGGCTGCTGTCGGTCACCCCAAGTGGTCCATCTGCCAGCATCACAGTGACAGTCTTCCAGCTCTATGGAGGATGGGACGGCCATCACTCATTTTTCTATGCCTGTGTCTACCATGCAAGGCTACAAATCTCCCAATACATTGGGATCATTCAGTATTTTTTCTGGGGAAACAAACTGTGCATCAAAATTATTGCCGTGTATGTGCTTTAAGCAAGGTGACCGTTCGCAAACCTTTAAGCCATTGGCTCCCAACACAGCATAGATATCCCCACCTGGCAGATTGGAATCTCTCAACATGGCAGATGATCCTTCACTACGGTGGTGGAGTCACAACATCCACCACCCTGGCAGACCAGAGGACGGCCCAATAGGGTCTAAATATGACCCTCACTCTTTAAGGTTGTACAGTCCAAAGTAGTTGCCTAAGGACTGGATCCAACCCAGATCTTCTTGATGACCACACACTATGGAAATTATTTCCATTTCGATTCGCTGTATGCATTTTTATTATATGTGAATATCCTTTAATTCTGGCATGCATGTGGGCCCCATACACCTACACTGAAAACCCTGAAATAAAGTCTTTAGTTGTTACACTAATCAAAATATCACATCGTCTTTGGCATATTGACCCTGGGTTGAGCCGACATAGTGGGACATTCCAACACTAAATATCGTCTGTGATGCCAATGACACGCTTTTACAGAATATTTTCAGGAAAAAATATTAGTCCCCGGGTTTTGAATTGCTAAAATATAGAGTATGCCAGCCCAGGTAGCCTTTCAAGATTAAGTAGTGTCAAGTTCCTAAGAAATGCAAAGAACTCCCAACTATAAAATATTACATGAAAGTTGACCTGGTGTCAGCTTCTTAATTTCTCAAGCATTCATAGCACGTAAAGGTAAAGGCAAATCTTACCTGCAAGGAATTTTCAAAGTCATTTTCTCACAGGCTCTTCTAAGATATGTGCTCCCTCAGCCAGGTGTACCATGTCTCTAAGCAGCCAATAAGAAATATTTTCCTGGGTTTGCTTCACAAAAATGACACAAACCTGAGCAAAATGTTTTTTTAATTAACTTTCAAGCGCAAAACTTGCGCTGCAAAAGTGTCTGAAAGTACCGCAAACCTGCGTCAAGCGCTGCTTTTCGTTACTCTGAACCACGGGGCGTTCAATGGGTGGTACATGGACATTCTAATGCAACCACCCATGGTTTTTGACACCAAACCCTATCTACTACTACTGCTAGAATGTATTGATTTATTTAATTTCTCCCATTCCGTCGTCTGTCGACATCCCCTCTGCCCCGCAGTGCTTACCAGCACCGACCGCTGCTGACAGTGTCTGAAGATTTTTTGTTTTTATTTATCATCAACTTTGCTTTAACTCACATGAACTTTTTTTTACAAGGTTGGCAGTTGTGACCTTAGATTCATCAACGTGATATTCATCAAGTTTTCTAGTGAATATCAAAATTTGGAAAAAACAAAAAAATGAGGATAGAGGCTCATCCGAAGAGGTTTCCTCAAGTTTTTTCTTCATCAATATCACACAGAGCCAAACAGCCATCAAGGCTGACCCTAAATATAAAATTGAAATGCTGTCCAATCAGCACACTTGGTACTGTTGTGTGTTCGGGCAAAACCCAACAAAAGGAACCAGCCAAATTCACACCTTAGAACATGTGTTCCAAGCAGTTAGAGAAATCCATCCTCACACTAAACAAAGCCAAATCTAGCAGTAGTAATCTATTTCGCGTTTTCACTGAAAACCCGATCCAGGTTTATGAAAAAATTGCATTGCCCTTGTGCCACGCAGGGTGATGCCAGAGCAACAAAATCCTTAAGTCAGATTTACCAAGCCACGCAAGGCCACCTCGCGTGGTTCTGCGTGGCTTGGTAAATCCAGAGTACCGCACAGCAGTGCAAGTCTTGTTAGTCTGTGCCAGGAAGGCTTTACATGGGTGGAGCATGGGTGTTCTCACGCATCCACCCATGCTTTTTGGCACATTCCCAAATTTATCAAGATTGGTAAAGATGGGAATATATCAAAATTGTACACCTTCCTGAAAGAAGTGCAACAAGGAAAATATATTTATTTCTCCTCCCTATTTCCTTTTTAGGTCTCGGCTAGCGAAGGCTGCGCTTGCGCATTCTCGCTTGCGAGATTTAATGTTTTCTAGTGTGGGGCTTGAACCCGCCCCTCTTCTCCATTGGCTGGCTTCCTAAACGGAGGCCAGCCATTGGAGGAGAGGGGCGTCTGTCCATTTAAGCCCCGTCTTTTTCGGATTCGGGGGCGTGTTTTTTAGTTTCTTTCTCTCCTCTGGAATGTAAACATTCCAGCCAATGGGAAGAGGAGAGAAAGAAAAACACGCCCCCGAATCCGAAAATGACGCTGCATTTCTCCGAGGCATTTCTGCTTGACCTCGGAGAAAGACGTCACTATCTCCCTTTCCTCCCCGCCATGTTACAGCCGCGAAGAGGCAAGATGGAGGCCTGTTTAAGGGCCCGCCGTACCCGGGCTACCCCTTCATCATGATCCCAGACCAGGGCAACCCCTACCTCCCCAACGGCTCCCTCTTTCAGACGGCAAGAACAGTGAGTGCCTTGCCGACGCGCTGCTCTCCGCAGCCCCCGCTCTTGTTTTATGTTCATCTGCCTCGCAGGGGCCGAGCTAAACTTTCAGCTGAGCTGTGTGCGCACTGCTGCTAAACTTTCCCCCGGCGCCACTCTCTGGGACTGGGGATTGTTTACCTCCGCCATATTGTCCTGTATGCTACTTCCTGGTTTAGTAGGGAGCCTCGCTTTGGCCCGTATGTCCAACTTTTCCTGTTTCCTTTCTTCGCCGCTCTCTTTTTATTTTACCTCTCGCTTTCTTTCTCCCACCTTTCATTAGCACTCGTAGGTCTCAATGTGTGTCCTGCCCTTTTCCGCATGATTTCCTTTTTGCATGACAACTCCTTTTTATCTTTTTTCTTCTTAGTGTTTTTTTTTTTTCTAATTTCTTCTCTAGCTTTGCGCTGCGTCAAATAAAGATACATCTGGCCCCCTAAATTTTCCACTTGGTTGTCTTAATTTAAAAGCCTGTATTCCTAGTGTATTCGAGTTACTTTATTTGTGAATAGCTGCGTGAAATTCTAACTTTAACTATAAATTTTGCTAAGGGACCAGACATTACAATGTTCAAGTCTTGTCAAAAAGAGCTTCACAATGGATGATTACCAGTATTAAAAAAAAGTGTTACTGGGGTGCTGTCTTAAGCAGAAGTTTGGATTGTTTTGTGCTTTATGTAAGAAGGTGGTTATTTATCAAATTACAGTAAGTTAAATTGGACAAATGTTGCATATTCTATGTTAAACAATTGTATTTTTTCTTTGTAAACAAAATGCCTGTTGAAAGTTTCTGCCAAAAAATGTTTCTATGTGTTGTGAAATTTTGTTGGTGAAAAAGTATTTTCTTCAGTGCTTTTCCTTCAAAACATAAATTTGTTAAATTATTAATTTGCTTGTTATTTTTAAGCAACTTTGCTGCCAACTTCACTAAGCTTGTGGAAGCAACCTCGCAAATTTCTCATATCCGTTTTACAGGGAAAATAATTGAGCCATACCAAATCTTTTGAGATTGCAACTTCCTTTGCTATGACCTACATAGATTCCAAAAGAGGAACCCTAGCTGGAATGTATTATTTTTCTTACAGCGAGATATACTCTCTCTCCTATCTACGCTCGCATTGAAATGTAAATACTACAGACCAGTCATGCACAGTCTTAACTCTGTTGAGGGAGGACATATTTCTTGTATCATTACTGGGGTGCTGTCTTAAGCAGAAGTTTTGATTGTTTTGTGCTTTATATAAGAAGGTGATTATTTATCAAATTACAGTAAGTTAAATTGGACAAACGTTGCATATTCTATAAGTTAAACAATTGTATTTATTTTTTGTATAAAGAAATGCCTGTTGAATCTTTCTGCCCAAACATGTTTATATGTGTTGTGAAATTTTGTTGGTGAAAAACTATTTTCTTCAGTGGTTTTCCTTCAAAACATAAATTTGTTGGACTATTCATCTGCCTGTCATTTTTAAGCAACTTTGCTGCCAACTTCACTAAGCTTGTGGAGGCAACCTCGCAAATTTCTCATATCCGTTTTACAAGGAAAATAATTCAGCTATACCAAATCTTTTGAGATTGCAACTTCCTTTGCTATGACCTACATAGATTCCAAATGAGGAACCCTAGCTGGAATGTATTATTTTTCTTACCGAGAGATATACTCTCTCTCCCGTCTACGCTCGCATTGAAATGTAAATACTGTAGACCAGTCATGCACAGCCTTAACTCTGCTTAGGGAGAACATATTTCTTGTATCTCTTTTATTTACCACCTCCTGTCCTCTTTTTACCTCCAGGCTTGTATAATGTGCTCGAAGTACTGCTGTTCCAAAGTCGCCGAATTGTGCTACTGTAGCTAATCCTATGAATCTCTTTGCATGTCCAGCATTTTCATTGCAGGTCTCCACTTCTGTTTTCGAAAACATGGAGCGCATGTTCTTTCTCTGATATAGAACCCAAGCACGAAACGGAAGTTAAAATGAGGTGGAAGGTGGAAGAAAAAAAATAATCCACCACACACACAGGCCCAGAGTTACTACTGTTTTGTGTGGATTCTCGGAAACTGAAACGATAGTGCTAACCAACTTTTGCCCCAGAAATTGACACAAACTATGACAGGCTAAATACACTGTGAAGTGAAAAGCCACAGATAATCAATGTAAAGTGGGAAAACTGGTGTGTGGGGGGATAATGTGAACTACCGAGAGATTCTATGCAAAAGCTTAAAACTAACAGCATGATAAAGCCTCTGAGTGCTACTAGGACACAATTAAACAAGCGAAAACAAAGGACATAAGTAAATGGTTTTATGTTTTCACACATAGCAGGTGTTTCTTTTCGGATCCACAGATAATTATTGTTATGCTAACAGCAATTATGTTTCATTATTTGTCTTTTTGTAAATAGGTGACTTCATGCTAAACCTAATTTATTTAATAGTCTGTTAATGTTAAGTGTTTTGTGGCCTTCAGGTCTTAACCACTGGAAAATAATGAGGTATTTTTTTGTTGGGCTTAAAACAGCAAACTATTTTGACCACGTTTTAAAAAAGGCTTTGTAAAATAATGATAAAATAATGGTACTTCCTGTTTTTTGAAAAAGTCTTTAGTTGGTGTTCCTAAAAATTCCAATGTTAGTGATATGTGGCGTAAACATGCAACAAACGGAAACAATAATATTGTACTGGTGCATGGATGGTAAAAGATATATCTGCCAAAATCGAAGACAGACTGCACTGCCCATCTAGCAGCCCAGAATCCAGGCCCAAACAAAATTTGTGGATAGGGACAATTTCAACAGGAACAATATACAGAAGAATTCCAGGCAAAGGTTTCCAAGAAGCTATCCTGTAAAAAGATAAAAACATTGCCCTGACCCAACCTTACGTCACAAAAATCACCAAGAATGAGATTTGAGATTTTTTTTATATAATGTCTGGCCATGTTGCAAAAGTTTGTGGCATCAATCACTAGAAGACCATTTTCAATATTTTCACAATCTGTAGGCACATTTAAATTTTATAGAAAAGAGATACAGTTGAATGTTTTAATCAAATTTTCCTAAATGTGACCCCAAAAGAATCCCCAGATAAATGAAAAGGTTCATATCCAGGTAGTTCTTGTTCTGTACATAATGTTTACTAAACCACTAATATATCTGCAAGTGATGGAGCCCGACCCAGCATGTCAATTATCACTAATTTGACATTCGCAAGCAGAAGAGTACATTAGTTCTCATTGGCAGTGCAAGTACCTTCGGGCCAATTCCCCAGCAACAGCTGAATTAAGTTGACAGTTTCAGATACTGAGACTACTCTGGTCCTTGTGTCAACTGACACTCTTACTGCAAATTAGACTGTATGATATGCTGGCGCAGGTTTAAAACATTTGTGTCAGAAGAAGAGAACATTTAGTAGGACAAAATGGTTAAATTTGAAGCAATTATACAGCAAAATAATTTTTCATAATTGAAGCTGTGATTTTTTTAGTGGTACCATCCTGGAAGAAAATAAGTCTATGCAGAGCCAACTCATCTGTTCTAATTTGGAGTGTTAGGGGGCTGAGTGGAGAGGCGGAGGGGCTGATGGGCGGGCACTGTTGCCACCTTCACAAAACCACATACATTAAGTCACACCACTTTGATGACCTTTGCACAAATTGCTAAACCAACCTAATCTTTGCTATTTCACAAAGATATTGTGCAGCACTACAATCATATCTTAAGGAAAAGCCCTGGAATGACAGGCGAACATAGAAATTGCCTTCTCATCACAATTTCCAATCGTCAGCCAAAGGTACGTTTGAACCCCTTCTCGTATTTGTCTTCAGTAAAGATATCCAAAATAGATCGACCCAAATTCACTGGTGTCTGTTGACGTATAGCGTTCCTCCCCCTTGATCATTATTTTTTCCTGTTTAAATCTTCTCATGCCAAACCCAGTTACCCATCACACTGCTGCTATAGATTTCTTCAGAGTGGAACACAAAGGTCAGAGTCTCAGCATGTTTGTACAAGTGGATGCTCAATCAAAGTCTACTCCGACTACACAATCAATGGGATCCTGCAACATTGACTCCGCGCCAGAAATTCTGCATCCCAATTTGCTCTACAGCATGTCAGCTGATGTTTAGACTGGTAGCTTGCTCTTGAAATAAAATACATGACCAAAAGGCTACAGCTCTGTATGCACAACGCCTAGACACACCTAACAAAGAAGGCTACAAATGGTAGATGAAAACTCAGCCATTATGTTTGGAGGCATTAGAGAATGAGCTGTTCGTCTGTGGATGAAAGCGTGGGACAAGATCACATGGACCGGTTGGTTCGGATACCAGGCAAAGAAGTAGTCTTTGGTCCTAAGCTGAAAGGACCTGGGATGGAGAGTGGATTGTTGCAATGCCAGCAAATGTCTCATCAAAGGGAAGGATCACTTCATCAAAGCGCAAGGACAAAGTTTTACCCTTGACCCAATCGAGGGTATGAATTTCACATATGGTAGACTTTAGTTTTATCTGTAAAACTCTTTTGCATATTTTGATGACGTATCTCTAGCATGCAGAATTCTGACTGATTATCTGTTAATTTGATAAACAATTGAAGTAGTTTTCTATGGGGAACGCTAGAAAAGAAATCAAAAGATGGACTCGAGAGATTGTTTTTACATTCGTTGATCTATTTGTGTTTTTTATCTCATAATCGCAAAGTCTAATAGCCCCCATCAGATCTTAGGAGATAGGACACTAATCTTCTCACATATTACCACAAACCATTTTGTAATTCTGCTGGGTGGCGGCTATCACCTACGCAGAGACATTCTTTATTATTCTGCAGTGGAGTACATTAAGTCATCTATCTAAAATTAGGCTCATTAGCTGATGGTCATACATAATGCCAAACTTTATTGCCTCCAGTGTTAAGAGAATGAAAAAAGGAGTCACAGGGAGAAGGTGTCGCTTAGGGCTTTTAGATCCCAGATTCTTTACTTCCACAGATGTTTTAACCACTAGGTCACATCTCTTCCTCCTGATCATTCTCTTGGTGGGTTATTTTCGGTGTGGCAGCTGTACAACACTTTTCCTATGTGTAAAAGTCTTCACATCACACTCTGATGACAAAAATAAATGATCTGAGGATGTTAGATGGAATTTGAGAAAAAGACAAATATAGCAGCATACTGAGCCTGACACCACCATTACCAGTCTTTGTTATTCTTCTTTGCCGTATGTTTTACATGCTTTCTGCCATCACTGGTGCCTTGTCCACTTTCAAGCCTTAGCTGCCACACCTCTCTGCAGTGATTGCATGAAGGTTTTTGCTATCTTGGACGGGTCTGTTACAAGCAATGGCATGCCTTTGCAAGTGCATGTGTTTGTGTATGCCTGGACGTATAGCCTCATCAGTGTTGGAGTGCATACATTTCTGCACTTTGCGCTAAATGTATAAACATATAGGCACGGAAGAGTGTGGGGCATGGAAACTCACAAAATTATTCTAAACATCCTTTTGACAGGGAGGAGGGAGGTGTATGGTGGTCAGATGATGTTTGTGGTCGGGTTTGTTGTGTTGAGTGTAGATGCTCAAGAAGCTTTTTCTGTGATTTATACAAACCTAAGATTTCCAGATAGACCTGTACCCCCAGGAAAGTTAAGTACCAATCTGGATTCTTTGCTTTCTGACTGTGCTATGAGGCAAATAAATAATTACATTTGAACTGACACTCAGGTAATTCACCACCTTCATGATTTAGAGAATGGTTTTTAAATAAAGTACCTAGATTTACATAGCGTTAGTTGTTGACCTAGCTTAAATTTCATTATTATAGGTCTATTTTGTCAAAAACACATGCTTTTATTTATAAAGGGAACCCTTAAAGTCGTAAATGCATCAGAATTTGTAAGAGAAGATTTTCTATGATTAGCTTTGAAATTGATTGTAACAATATTTCTGTATGTATGTTGTATTTGTATAGCGAGAACCTAGCTGAAAGGCATTAGAGCACTGTAAAGGGTTAAAGGCAAAAATACAGTTAACAATTTTTTGCGAGGAGAATCTTGTGTCTGAGGGGCTTATTTACAAGCCCAGTTCGCCGCCGGTGCGTCACTTTTACTGACGCACCAGAAGCAAAATAAACTTCACCCTGCATGACTGTTCATGGACTTGTACATATGTTTCCCTTTCACGCATAACTCTGCATGAAAGGGGCATTCCATCGGTGTTGCTGTGAGTGTCCCCACGCAACATTCATGGAACGTGTCGCATTCCCAAAATTACAACATTTTGTAAACCTGGAAATGCATCAGAATCCTACGCCTCCCCAGGGTAGGGGTAAGGAGGTGCAATCGAGGAGAAATACATTCATTTCTCCTCGTTTTTTCCTCTTTGTTTGCATTCTGCAGCACACATAGAAAGAGGAACATGTCATCAATGATTGTTTTTGTGTGGGAAGGTGTTCCTTCCTGCACAAAACAATCATCTCCTCAGCGCAGACACCCTTGCAAAATGACGCAAGGGTGTCTGTGTTAGCGCATGGCTGCTGTTTGTGCACAGGCACACAGCTGCTGTTTGTGTGCCGGCACAGGGTAGATACTGCGTAATCCTGCCCTTTTATTTTGACGCCCTGCAGCACCGAAGGAAGGCTTGCTGTGCTGCTGTGCATCAAAATCTTGTAAATGAGGCCCTGAGAGTGTAAGAGGACTGCTACAGTGGCCTTAGTATCCAGATGCCACTCCAAACCGTCTGCAGTGTAGCCATATCTGCAGAACTTTCTGGTCAGCTAGGCTCATAATGTGAGGAGCAGGGGTGATGAGGTGTGGCATCAACAAAGGAACTATGCTAAAGAAGGACATGCTGGCACATATAGATGTGTAATCTCCTTTTGTACCAACATAGGCTGAGACACAAGTAACTGAATAATGTAGCAGAAATTATGCCACCATGTTTAATGGTGTGATGGCAAAAATGCAGATGATGCTCTTACACACTGCTGTGCCACACTGGCTAATTGTATAGGGGTGGCACAGTGGAAGTCCACTGTTTCTAACTCATATTAAACTCCACCTCTGTTCCTTCCAAGGGCAGGAAATATAGAATGTGTGAGTTATCGACAGGACCGAATAAAAGGCCGAATGAATGTTGGGGCATTTTGGCACAGTGTCCTGTGATTGGTTTCCATGTTCTGCCCTTCATGAGCCAGGGTTCTGCTCTTGATGCTATAGCTACGGCACAGAAAGTTGTTGGCCAGTCCATGCACCGCTGATCAGTAGCATGAAGCAGATCTCATGCTAATGAGCACTTACTGTAAATATAAGATGGTTTGCAGGCTGTTCTTAAGTGCTGTGCACTGATGGGTTGGGTATCTGTAAGTAGGGTCTCATGGACCCCCTTGCCCTTTGGGCATAAAGGAGCCATGCAGACTGGCATTCCCCTCACTGACCTCTCGCGTAACTCTAATAAAGGAAGCGAGTTGCAATTGGTTCAACAGAACACGGCACATGGCAGAAAGAAGGAGGGTCCCCAATCTTGTGAGTGCGCCCTTCATGAACACAAGATCAAGGGGACATGGTGCATTTTGCTTTGTGCTCAAGGCATTTCTCACAAAACCAGCCCATGTCGGATATAGATTGTATTCCAATATCTGTTTCTTTTATAGTGTTCCTTTCAGTAACAACCTAGTTTTTTTTTTAACCAAAATGCAGGTTTTCTTTCCTTATATTCTTGCATGGCCTGCCCTTCTCTCTTAATGAATAGTGCTACCAGCTCCACCCACTGAGGTCATTTTGTACTATGCATGAATGCTGTAGGAATGTCAGAGGAGGTGGATGGCAGCCGAGATCAGTAGAAGGAAGAACCCCAATGAATGAAGGTGGAGAATATACTTCATATTTTATTGTTTTTAAGTAAAATAAATATGACCGTAATGAAAACAAAATTAGAAGACCGAGGTCCAAATATTCTGACTCCGTGTCGGTTATGACTAAAGCATCACAGTTGTCACAAAAGAAGAGCTCAAATGATACAAACTCGTAAGTAGCTCCTAAACAAAGTGACAGAGGTCCAATCGGATTCTGACCAATGAGCTTACGGTAAATAGGATCTCTGATAGATAAAACATTTAATGAATAAACAACCTGACAAAATGAAGCCAATTCAAAAGCATTGCATGTCCACTTTAAATTGGACAAAATCTTTTGCCTGTTCGGTATACACAGTACTTTATCCAGATTTGACTTTTTTAGCAACAGCACTAGGAGGCTGCATTGAATGATCAGTATTTATTGCCACTTATAATGAAGATGTTTGTTTGTTTGCCCTTTCCGTTATCAGTATGTTCTGACTACAAGTCCCAGCAAGCAAAGTGCTGTTGGCTAAAAGTCCAAGAATCGCAAAAAATTCTCCTTCTGTGACACGAACAGTTGACAGTTTCAGTGTTTTTCTGCGGCTCAATCTGATTTTTTCGTCTCGCCTGTAACAGCGCATGCGCTGTCTCTTTCACGAGAAGTTGTTTACTAGAAATGGCTTGTAGCCCACTGATTGATTTACATTTGTTGGCTTCATTGTCACTCTTATTTTCTGTCTCCTCATTGGACAGCATGTAAAAGCTTCACTTCCTCCTCTTCGTCTGGAATAAGAACCAAGTACTGATTCTTTCATCTTGATTAGTAACCTTCCGCTGCTCGCGCTAAGATTGTGGTACTCATTTTTCTTTCTTTTTGTTGTCTCTTTTGCTTCTTCCCCTCCCATCCAGATTGTCCATGTTGCTTCTTACCTATTTCCTGTTGTCAAAATTGTTTCTTGCCTCCCATCCTCACAGTCCCTTGTTTGTGTTTCTTCTTTCCTCCCACCCCTACCCCGTGTTGCTTCTTCCCTGCCACTGCCCACCGTACAGTTATCCATGCTACTTCTTTCCTCCTACTCACTGTGCACATTCTCTGTATTATATAGCACAGGTTGACTACAGTATCTTAAGTTTAGATTTCTACAGCTCAAAATCAGGACACACCATGGACACAGATGTAGTACTGTATTTTGGAAGACACAGTCAACATATGTCTACAATGGAAAGATCGCAGAGAACAAAGGATCTAAAAGGAAGATGGCTACTTCACAATGAACAGATATCAGACAGGCAGTTAGTGGTGATATGTGTTGCATTTTCACCTTAAGTGGGAAGGATATTCCCAGACGTGGGTCCCGTACTCGCTACGCCACCATTTTCTTTTTTTTTTTTTTTTTTTTTTTTTTGAAAACCTTTATTGACAGTTCAAGAAGAACAAGTATGGGCCTACAACCCCCCAGGGCCGGCCGCTAAGCAATCAGAGCAATAACAACAAGTAGAAACACAGGCAGCACTTCGGGGAGCAAAATCGTACTGCTAATACTGTGAACAGCGTAAGTAGGGCACCAGGAGAAAGAGGTTTTCATTTTATGATGAAACGAGGCAGAAGGATCAGGTGACAAGCAATTTTAAAAACAACGATCACGGATATGCGGAGTAATGAACGTTAGCGATTTACAGCAATCTATTCGGTCAATGGCGCAAACACAAGAACATCAGGATGGGGAAACACATAGTATACAGTTGCGCCCGCAGTCACCCGCCAGAACTCCCCAAGAACACCCCGGAAGTTGTGAACACATGGAACGGCAACGAGGCATAGCAAAAGGAGGTGTATCACGCTGATCCCAGAAAAGAAAACAAAAAGAATCAGAGAAGAAAAAGGAGGCCATAGAAAAAAAGATGAAAGAATACAGAATCCCCTCCCCCAACCCCCCACCCTGCACCTCTGCAGATGAGTACGGCCCCCCCCCCCAGCAGTGTGCCTGTCGCCCTGGAACCAGACCCGAAATGTAGGAGAATAGGGAAAAAGAAGTAGGAAAGGACCCCCACCAGACGGGGGGGTAGAGAAAGTATTTATAAACTGGAGGAGGGCCTTCATAACAGACCCCCGGCTTCTCCCTCCCGCACGGTAAGGTTCCCCTAAAGTGAACAAGGAACAGCACAAAAACAAACTTCTCAAACCTCGATGGGGAGCATTATGCACCTATTGTGCCAGTAGCCATGTCAGGAGAGCACACCACCCCAAGCCCGCCCGTCCACTAGGCGACCACCCCCGAGGGGCTAGCCTCATCCCTGACCACTCTTCGGAATTCTGCCCATGCCAACCCCTCGACCCAGCACCATACCCAATGTTCCTAGGCAGAGGAATGTCCAACAGCAACAGAGAAGCGACGCACACAGGTGGGGTGGAAGTCTCTGAGCATCAACACAGTCCGCCGCTTGAGGAAACAGGCTTCCCAGTGCTGCCCTAGGATCTGCTCTGCACGCAAGGTTCAGGAAGGCAGAAGCAGCCAAAGCAGACATTAGGTGCTGGAGTTGTCTCTGGGTCGCAGGAGGGCATGCACGGGATGAGGCCACCACATCCCACTCAGGTCCGACGCCTCCGGGAAAGATCAGGCTCTCAGAAGGTCGAACACACTGTAGCATACTGGCCGGGGCGTCCAGTCGTACACTAACCTCAGGGGTGGCCGCCACAGCGTCCTCCTGCGCGCAGTGTGGGTAGACTCCGTGTTCGTGCGGACAGGCGGGCCGCCACTGCCCCAACTCCGACGCCACACCATCGAGCTTACTCCCCAAGATCACGAAACCATGAACCAAGGAGGAATGAAGAGTACCAATAGCCTCGAGGAGGTCGCCGTACCCCAGCTCAGCTCTTTGTGATCTCGCCGCCACACTCTCAAAAATCGTACGCTCACAGGCCCGCTGCGGCCCAGCGGACAGGATGGTAGGCTTCATCGACCCAAGATGGCCGCCAAGTATGCCCGACCCTCACCGGGGCCGGGACCCCGGGACAAGCGTCGCGATGTCCACGTCGCGGGTGACCGGGTTCCGGGGGCAGGCAAAAAAACTATCCGTGGTCACGGGCAACAGTCGTCCCCACCACGGACCAGCTCCCGTAGAAATCCGGGGGCGGCCCGCAATGATCGGGGCAGGATACGGACGGCGGCCGGGCAGCTCACCAGCAAGGCAGGGGCAGCCACCGGAGGATCCAAGATTTGCGCCCCCGGTCATGCACTCGGTCAGCTACACTGGGCAGTAGAAATGACCACGCCGAGATGCAGGCCGAGTTTGGCACCGCTCCGGTGGGCCGACTCCACCCAGTCACAACCAGCCGCTGTTGTCGCACTGCCACCCGGCCACGGCGCCCACTCGATGTCCCGGCTCCAGGGTCGCACAGGCCGCAAGGTTCAGATGCAGTTTTCTCCGGCGATAGCACTGCTAGAAACCTCGGAGTCACACAGTCGGGAGCCCCTCTCCTTCAGAAACACGACCACGTAGCACAGGTTGAGGATCTCAGGCAGGATATTCGTGCGGGATGCGGAGGTTTACGGAGCCGGGAGTCTACGCTGCCGTCCCGGTCGCCATCTTGGCTCCTCCCCTCTACGCCACCATTTTCAAGCTAGACTGGCTGATGAGGGATGATGCCCACAAACCGTTCACAGGAAGCTTGTTTTCCAGTCCAGCGAGGACCTGGTCTGGCAGTTCAACAGTGTTAAGTCTGATTTGCATATGGCTAAGTCTGAACTGAGGTGGTGAAGTGAGCTAAAGAACGATGATAGATTCAACCCAGATCTGTGACTGGGCTGAGTGTCTGAAAAGTTTCAGCCCTCCGTCCATCATCTCCTTGTATTTGCTTAGTTAGTGGCAATCACACACAGAAAACCAAAGGTAAATTCTGCACTCCTTTTTAAATTAGCTAAGTTTGGCACCAACAGATAGCTTTGATTGACTGAGCGAATAAATGGTTAGAGTGGGGAACCAGAAGCGTGCTGAACAGTAGTGTGTGCAGCTCCCATCTATTTCTTTTTAGCAAGAGAGGTGAAACAAGGCATTTGCTGCTTTGATTGAGAACTTCACATCTTCTTACCATAGATTGAACAAGCACTGGCAGTCGTTCTCGCACACCTTAAAATATAAGCAGGACCGGATGGCATTCCCAATACATTTCAGTTCGATCTGTCTGGTTACATAAGACATATTGTGGCATTGCAAGAGATTACCGAGGCTTACAGCCCTGCCAATGCCTACCATTAGTTGGCTTTATTGTCGATTTCATTAGCTTTCTTCTGGTTCAATGGCTATCCTAGTCCCAGATTCTCCATCTTTTGTTTTTCCCTAACCTGAAGCATAGCCTCTTCACCATCTCATCTGTTTCTTATCGACCCATATCCGATCAGTAAATAAAAACATGGCACCCACATCATTTCATAGGCGTGCGCAGGCTTGGTGATGCATGCATGCATATATGTCATCACACATTTGCGCACTGACAAACTGCTGCATCGCATCGGTCAGAATGCGTTTTGCTGAGGCTTTTTGCAACATGACCCAAAGGCACCAGCAATGCCAATAGGTCCCTAAAGGCGAGACCTATTTGATTTGCCATTGCTTCTTAACTTCTTCGCAAATTGGTAATTTGTGCTTTATCCAGGGTCTGCCATGCTTTAACCACATATCAGCTGGGTGAAGGTGAAGAAGCGCTCCCTAGTATCGCTGCAGGTCCCACACCACAATTAGCAAAGTTCTGCTATCACCATACAATTAAAGTTGGTTGTGCAGGCAAATTCAAGAGTTCCCAGCTAATTTGTCAATCCCCTCTTTAGTATCTGCTTTCTTGTTAGCATCCCGCCCCAGAGCCGCCCTCTGAATATTAAAACTCTAAGTTGCCGAATGCAATTCCGCATCCTTGCTGCTTCCGTAGCTGTTCTCCTACCACCTCTGTGGGAAGAGGACTATTGGATCTGAAGATAAATGAGCTGGGATGTTGTATTGATTCCAGGGATTTACTTTACATTTCTTCAGCGTACGCCTTCCCCAGAGGGGACGGCAGGCACTTCAGACTGATTATAAAAGTACATAAAGTGTACTAAACAAATAACTGCTGCCAAACTGAGAGAAAACTAGACTTATGCTTAGGTGAGGAGAAAAAGAGGAATGGAAAATATAATGGGGTGTAGTGGCTAGGGAGGCAGCTGTGGAACCCGGAGCCTGCGGTCCCACTTCCTGCTTCTCTGATAGATGAAACTCATGCTAGCCCTCAATGTTTGGAGTGCTTAGAAAGCTACACAACACCAATATTAGCGCTCATAAAAAACATGGAACTATCTATTAGGACAAAACTTCCATAAGACAAGGAACAACATGTGAGACTGCAGTTAATGTCCAGAACTTACTTTTAAAAGAAAGAACTAAGTAATCTTCTCAAATATACATTTCCTTTATCTTCAGGTATTTCCTCAACACTCTGTCTATTTTCTGTTTGTGTTTAACAAGACATGCCACTCACATGCCCTGGCGCTGTCCACAGTGTTCTCCAAGATGAACTCTAAGGCGCATTCACCTCAGGTCAGAGTAATGGGAGGAAGCATATACAGTTCACACAGTCATGCGTTGCCTGTGACTGCTTGTATTTTCACTTAATAACCCTACGTACAGGCAAGGACTGGGGAACTAAAATTAGCCCTGGCAGAAATCACCAAACCAGCCCTGCTCCCTTACTTATCTTGCTCTGTCTCATTCTTCCCATCCATAAATTTTCTCTCTCTTTTTCTCTTGGCCTTCTGTGATAGTTCGCTCTCTCTCCATCCCTACACCCTCACCCTTTTTCAGCATTTAATCACAGGGAGCTGGAGAAAGGGACAGAGGAACCAGCAGAGGCCATGGGCTTTCAAAACCACCAACAGTTCCAATCCACTGGGAAAATGCCCGGTGGCATTAAAGGCCAGTCCGTCCCCCCAAGGTAACCTCTCCACCTTGCGAAAATAGAGCCAAGAATAGACCATCCATTCAACCTCGGGTTACCCTGCACAGTGACCTTCTATGCATGCTTATCCATATAAGCACACATACAGAAACACCCTTTTCCCCAAAATGCTTGAACATGTCTAAGTAACATCCTCCCTCACATATATTTCATGCATTTTGAATTAAGCCATCAGAGAGATTGACAGAAAATAACTGCAGACCCCCCCCCCCCCAGGCAGAATCGTGCTGATAGATTCCCATCACATAACAGCTTGAGTTCAGCAACACCACGTGCTACTCAAAAAACTAAAATAATAGATGTAAAATAATCACCAAACTCAATAGTCTTATATTAATGACATTGAAAGGATGAGATACAGAATCTCTGAAATCCAAAGCTGTTCCCTGCAAGTTTGATTCGGATTTCTGCAATAAGTGCCTTATGCCGCTATCCAACTGGGCTTTGATTTGCTCTTCCCACAGCATATCAGTGTTTAAGTAGCTGTTGTTCACCAGCGCCTCAATTAACTTGATTATTGGTCAAATTTCTAGCAAATGACTTGCCAAGTGTTTATCAATCAAAATCAATTTTCCACTTTCTCTTATAATCATCTCCCCCGCCTTAGTGTGGACCGCGAGGAACACGTTGTCTTCAAAAAGCTACTCACACTGTGCAGCACATTCTAAATGCTCCATTAGCCAAGACTTCTATACACTGCTCCACTTTGTCCCCACCTTTTTAAGCCTTTTGGAAGGATCCAACGCCAAGAGAAGAATTCAACCTTCGAACTGTTAACATCCCGCCAGAAGTCATCTATTCAGTCTAGACATAAAGGCTTGTAAAAAGTCAGATTCACTTTTATTCAGTTTCCCTGAATGAATGCCAGAGGATCAGGTCTTTATTTGATGTGCTGCGTTGATGGCATCGGTCTCGACTGAAGTTCTGCTGAGCGTTGCAGGCACTCATGTTTGAGAAACTTATTTGCAGACAGTGGAGGAAAAGTAAAAGAATCCGCTATTATATGTAAATCGTGGGAATATTAGAGCTTTTGAGCAATATATCAAAGCAGGTCTCCACAGAGTAACCATTTTTATTCCACCAGTTCTCCCCTCCGTGAAATAGCTCCTTTTGAGATGCAACCTTTAATAAATGCACAATGTACAAAAAACCTCAATGGCATAATCTCTTTACCTGCTCCCACTAAACGTAGGAATCAATAGATAACAAGAGGCAACATAACATTTATTTTACCCACATGGTACCTCTTAAATGCTCTTTGCAACTTAATCTGAAGTCACCCATCCACAATGCCTCAAAGCAACCATCATTAGAGTGCAGTGTTCCATGCATTTGGCTTGGTTTGGTATCACCATAAATAGTCTTTTCCTTTCCTGTCCTTGCTCCAGATGGATGCCAGCATCCACCAACCGATTGCATGTTACCCTGATGTCATTGACCCTCTTCTGTACTACTTAAACATAGCTCTTCACATGCCCCTGCAGCCACACTCTCACTTGTCATATTTATCCATCTTGTATCTCTAGCAGTGGCAGCTGGTATGGAACAGGGATGGCAGGGCAGGTAGGGGGTGAAAAAAATATATAACACCTCTGCACGGCCGACGTCTCTCCTCCATCGTCTCTTCACCGCTTCTCTTCCTGACTCCCGGAAGCAGGAAGCACACAGGCTCCCTTAAGCAAATTACAATGCTGCTGTCACCAGCATGACAGCAGCGTCATGATTGGTCTGATCGACCTAGTTCGGCGTTCAGACAGGGAGTGGGGGATCACTGACATAATATCGACTACAAAAATATAGACTTACAAAAATATCGATGCCAAAATATAGAATACCAAAATATCGACTCCCTATCTCCAAACAGGAAAATACAAAAATATAGAATCCAAAATATCGTTGTAAATAATATAGTTAGTCAAAATATCGAATTTTTTAAATGTTTTAAAAGTAATGTAAAATTAATGAAATAATACATATAATTAACTGACACATACTTAAAAATACTTAAATAACATTAAAATTAATAAATAATTAATGTAAGTAAAAATAAAAAAATTAATACATATATATTAACGTAATATTTATTAAAAATATTCAATATTTTCTGCGTAGGATAGCGGGCGGGTAAAATTTCCTATTACCACTCCAGTAAGTGCAATAGTAGGGAAAGCGTTGGATAGCAGGAGGGTAAAAATTACTATTCCCACTCCAGAGAATGCAACAGTAGAGAAAGCGTTGGATAGCGGGAGAGTAAAAATTACTATTCCCACTCCAAAGAGTGCAACAGTAGGGAAAGCGTTGGATAGCGTAGGGGTAAAAATTACTATTCCCACTCCAGAGAGTGCAAACGTAGGGAAAGCATTGGATAGCGGGAGGATAAAATTTACTATTCCCACTCCAGTAAGTGCAACAGTAGGGAAAGCGTTGGATAGCGTAGGGGTAAAAATTACTATTCCCACTCCAGAGAGTGCAACAGTAGGGAAAGCATTGGATAGCGTAGGGATAAAAATTACTATTCCCACTCCAGAGAGTGCAACAGTAGGGAAAGCGTTGGATAGCGGGAGGGTAAAATATACTATTCCCACTCCAGTGAGTGCAACAGTAGGGAAAGCGTTGGATAGCATAGGGGTAAAAATTACTATTCCCACTCCAGAGAGTGCAACAGTAGAGAAAGCGTTGGATAGCGTAGGGATAAAAATTACTATTCCCACTCCAGAGAGTGCAACAGTAGGGAAAGCGTTGGATAGCGGGAGGGTAAAAATTACTATTCCCACTCCAGAGAGTGCAACAGTAGGGAAAGCATTGGATAGCGTAGGGATAAAAATTACTATTCCCACTCCAGAGAGTGCAACAGTAGGGAAAGCGTTGGATAGCGGGAGGGTAAAATTTACTATTCCCACTCCAGCGAGTGCAACAGTAGGGAAAGCGTTGGATAGCGTAGGGATACAAATTACTATTCGCACTCCAGAGAGTGCAACAGTAGGGAAAGCGTTGCAAAGCAGTAGGGTAAAAATTACTATTCCCACTCAAGTAAGTGCAAAAGTAGGGAAAATAATAAATTAATATTTTCTTAACAATTAATTAATTATTAATACCAAAACAAGTATTACAATTAATTACCAATCACACAAGATTTAATAATTGATTATTTATAAATACCAATATATTTTTTGTTTAATTAATTACCTATTAATAATTAATTAACAACCAATAGTTTTTCAATAACAAACATTAATAAATGCTAATAATACCAATTAATCATTAATTAATAATAATATAAATAATTATTTTTTTACAATTATATTACTTCCCACCATATTCCCCTATAAACACACTTCCCACTACAAATATTAAATAAATACAATTAATATAATTATCAATTAAACAATTAATACAAATTAATTACCAATTAATACAAATTATTTACCAATTAATAATTAATCAACCACCAATTAATTTGCAATACCAATTAATAATTAACTAATAACAATTAAATTACTTCCCACCCTATTCCCCTATAAACCCACAACCCGCTACAGAAGTAAAACGCTAAATTAAATTAATGATATATTAATTAACAATATACACACATCAATTAAATAATTAATTATTTACAATTATATTACTTCCCACCATATTCCCCTATAAACACACTACCCACTACAATTATTAAATAAATACAATTAACATAATTATCAATTAAACAATGAATACAAATTAATTACCAATTAATACTAATTATTTACCAATTAATAATTAATCAACAACCAATTAATTTTCAATACCAATTAATAATTAACTAATAACAATTAAATTACTTCCCACCCTATTCCCCTATAAACCCACAACCCGCTACAGAAGTAAAACGCAAAATTAAATTAAAAATTATTAATAATTCCAATATATTAATATTTAATGTATTATAATTAAATTACTTCCCACCCTACTCCCCTATAAACCCACAACCCGCTACGGAATTAAATTACACAAAAATAAAATAATATAAAATTCATTACTTTAAAAATATTCTAACATACATTACAATATTAATACATACTTTCAACACATATACTAACACTTAAAACACTATAAAAAATTCGATATTTTTAACAACTATATTATGACTGTCGATATTATTTACTTCTATATTATTGCAATCGATATTTCTTACCTGTTTTTCGATATTCTTCACCACTATATTTTGGCAATTCGATATTCTGTCCATTCTATATTTAAAACTCGATATTCTGTCCACTCGATATTTTTTTTTCGATATTATGTCTATTTACCGGAGTGGGAGCCTGTGCATGTTCACCACCCAGGCTGCGCAATACAGCCAGGTGGAGAAGATGTTAAGTGCGCATGACTGTTTGGCTGGCCTAAAACAGCCATCCAAAACGTGTTGCACGCTTAAGTGCACATATTTCCTGCTCTGACAGCCCAGCCCCACCCTGCCCTAACCTGGCTTGCACTGAAAAATAAAATGATAATAACATTGTGTTATCATTTTTTATTTTTCCTTTTTTGCACTGCTGAAAAGCAATGGGGCGACGCTCCTCTGCCTTAGCGGAGGATCTGCTGCTGATCTCTAGATCTCTGCTGGGAATTATAATCTTTTTGTCCTTTCAAATTCCAGAGGATCCCATGATTCCTAATTCCTTTTTCTTTGCGTTTGGGGATATAGGTTGTGCCATGTGTCGCAGTGATATAGAAGAGGTGGCAGGAGGAACTCTTGAAACTAGTGTAAAAGACTTTGGCATGAATAGCTAATCAAATAACAACAACAAAACTATCTTCCTTCCAAGGTTGCAGAGTATGAAATACAGTAAGTGATACTGGGGCTTGGAACACTTAATTGGCATGAAGTGGTGTTTTAATTTGGGCTGATTCTTTTAATGTTCCTGGACCAGTGTTAAATGGAATGGGACTCTCACTTTCTTTATTCTGATTTAATTTAATTTCATTTCATTTCTTTTTAATTAGCACTTTAAACTCAGTAGAGCATTCTGTGAACAGAAAACGAAACACAAAATACACACAGGAATACATATTAAACAAACATTGGTAATGGGCCAGTAAAATAATCTCTCTGACAATCTGTAGAAGATTTCAAGAAACAGTACATCATTTGCACTGAAGGCCAAGAAGTCTAAGAATATATTAATCATATTCACGGTTTACTTGGGTAAGTCTTGATCGATCGTTCATCGGTAAAGGTTGGTATATCAACGTAGTTCAATGGGAAGATAAGGTAAAATAGTATAAAAAAGAAGAGCAAGATAGAATCGTATGGGAGAGGTTTGGGTAAAGCGATGCATCAATGGGGCACACTACTCCCACATGTCGCAGCATGTCTCATCCATGAACTGGAGATACAGGATCACATCACCCCCTTCCTGAGGGACCTCCACTGGCTCCACCATCTTCAAACTAGCTGCATCCTTTGAAGCCATCAACACCTCCATCCTCATCTATCTGGCTGGCATGCTAACTATCACAGCTACTCTCTGCACACATAAGGCAGCAAACTACCAGACTAGAGACAAAGAAACCTAAACATGAAATAACAAGGGAACAGGCATTTTCCATCTAGGCAGTTTCAGGCGAGGCAAAAAAGATCTAGAACAACATACCTGTATCCATCAGGACTGCCCTAACCATGCTCCAATTTAGGAAAGAAGAACCACTTGAAACAACACTGCACCACAGTGCAGTAACAACACACCTCTGCTCCCAGAAACCTGATACTCTGCGAATTGTAAATTACACTTTGACTGTGTGCTTCGGTTTGGCCTCACAGAGCACTCCCTTCGCCTAGATTTGCAACTGGCATACATGAATATATTAAATATGGGACAACAATTTGCCACATCATTTGAGAGGTGAGAGACAATATAAGTACACGGGAGAGGGAATTCGGTCCATTCATGAACAAATATGGCAACACATGAATGCTCTCAGACAAACACCCATTCACTCATTGCATGGAAGAAAGAAAGAAGAATTCAAACTGTTAACACTATAAAAGCAGAGAAGGAACTAGTCCTTTGTTGGGATCCCCATGGTTTGATCATGTTCATGTATCCCTTTGGGATTGTCCCATTGATAGATGTTGCTTGAACAGAGCTTTTCCTAGAATGCGGACATGGTAAGAAGTATTCAAGTCCATCGCCGAGTCGACCTAAGAAGCACAAGCATGAAAATGGTAATAGGCAGCGGTAGAGGGATTATATGTCCAGAACTGAACATTAAGCACCATTTCTTTCGCAGAACATTTGTGAAAGAAACCTGCCTGCCAGAAAACATCAGCAAAAACTGCTCAACGGTGAAGGCAGCTGTGCTGTAACTAGACTGGCCTCAATGGAGATATTGTTTAGAGAGACAGTTTGTGGATCCAAAAACACTCACGAGTGATTGCTTGTCTAGGCAATGCCAAACGCTCTGGGTGCACTGTAAACATAGAGAGGGCATGAGTGCAAAAGGCAGGTAAGCAACTAGAAACACAAGTCGGTAAATGTTCTAGACTCTGGACAGAATTCAGTGTCTTGAAAGTCTGGTTGTGAAAAACTGAGCAGGGACTTGAAGATCCCCAGAGATGGTGATTTCTGGTATCTTCACGATTAGAATTTCCTGAGGATTTTTGGTCTGTATAGGTGATTGGGCCAAGACTGGGTTGCTGGGTGGGAAGTAGGAAACTGAATTGATGGAGCAATAGCTGTGTGTCCCCTGACTGCTAATCGCTGGAGCTTAGTGAAGCCTTAGTCCTGCCACATGTGGTGTGCATTGCCTCCCCATCCTTCTGTTCTTGGGATGTTCAAGGCCACTATGTCCACAATGGCAAGTCTACTCTATGCTGAAGTGCAGCTCTTTGTTGTATGAAGGTTATTTTGGAGGGTGGTTAGTCCTCAGAAAAGGGTAGCTTTAAATGGAATGTGGAGATTAGGAGAGAGTAAGCAATGGGGAAAAACAAAGAAAGAGACATTGCTAGCCCTACATTGCAATATAATCCAGAGACTTCATCAACATATGTCTTCTTAAAAGAAGTTCTCTCAGCCCCAACACTCTCTTGCCCCCGGCTGGGTAACTGCAAAACCAGGCTGCATGTTTGCAGTTTTCCATATGGCAAAACATAGAAATACACAGGAGGGAATTCAGTTGTGTTTACCACCAGGAAGAGCTGCACAGTCTTTAGAAATAGACAACTCGGGAATGTAGATGAAAAGTGTCTAAATAGACATAGAAAGAATTCCCCCTCCTGTTCAACTGTTCCACTGCCCCTGAAGCCCCGCTCATGTCCTGCTTCTCATATAATGTGTTTTAACAAGATGTCCCAGCCTTCTTGTTGAAAAATTTGAAGTTCACTCCCTCTGCCCCCCCCAAACATACGACAAAGCTACGCCCAATTTAAAGTATATAGCTGCACTACCCAGAGGGTCCGGCATTGATAATTACTAGTATAATAGCCATGTGAGAAGTGCTGCTTTTAATGATTAGAAGTATATCAACTTTACAGAAAAGTACTGGTACTGCTCATGCTGCTATGAGGAAAATAAAAAGTGATAGGTGGATTGTTTAAATATGATTCAAAAGGCATTTATTGAGTTCCACTCACACCCTGGCTAGGGTGTTTTTGTGCTAAGACTATTCCCACACAAACCAGTCCTTTAACTACTACTCCCTAACAAGTAAGGGAGTATGTTTACAATAGCCAAGTTGTTCAGTTTTTACTTGAATTGGTCTTAACCAATGGTCTCCACCGAATATTTGTTCTCTGTCTCATTAAAGATTGGGACGAGCCATATGCAAATCAATCTTGGTCCTGCCCTTAAAGATGCCGGCAACCACCCGACACGTCACAACGTAACACCCTGGAAAGTTGCCCAAAAGGCTTTTCGTAAGCGCTGTGATAACTGTAACTCACTCACTAGCCATCTCTGGGAAACGGGATATAAATTTACCAGCATACTTCGCCCGTAATGCAACACAAACACCTCAAGTCGCTGTTCACATTGCATGGACACAGAGACTACCAGTAAAGAGGTGCTTTGTTTGCTTTATCCTTGTCCAGGGTTTGATTTCAGTAGTGAGCTTGTAAAGGAAGGTATGATCAGCTGGCGGATAGTACAGAATGAGAGTATGCGCTGCAGCGCCACTCTATTCCCTACTAAAAAACCACCGCAATGGGAAAATTGTTACGATTCATGTACATATTGTGCACAATTTCCATGAAAATGATGCATTCGCTCGCGAGTTCTTCTTTCGTTGCACTGACCTTAGGAAGCATCATTTTCTCTGTTGAGTTTTATATTGTTTGCAGAACCTCGAAGTGCATGAACTAGCTCCCTGATGAAGGGTTTACTTCACAATGCAGCGGGCACCTGAGGAATCTTGTGATTAAATCCATGCTTCGACATTTAAAATAAATGAAATGATGGAAAACTCCTACAAGGAGTAAGAACTTGTGATTTTATTTTGAGTAATATGGAAAACACCGCAAAGGTGCACACATAGCTGTGCAATACGAGACATAGGCCAACTTTGAAGAGTGCTTCAAAATATACACCTGTAATAACAGGCAAGATAATGCACATCCTGCTTGAACGCATAATCAAAGCTAAGTTTCGAATGACCACTGGATTCAGTAAGAGAGACCAGATCCAGGGGATTCACTGAATGGCGCATCTCAGCCGCCAGAGGCAATGCAACCCGAACAGCTAGGCCGTACCCCCTCTGAGGAGGAACACAAGCAGTCCCCTCACCCCGAGGAGATGAGTTGGCCTCGTTGGGCCTCATTGGTGATGTGCAGCTTGAGTAACAATGGCACAATGTGCAACGGGTTGATCACTAAAAAAACACTAGTGATGGACAGTGTTATTAAATTGATCCTCACCACTGGTAATTACTCAAGAGTTTCAGCAGCAGCAGTGTGAACACAGCTGTCGTTAAAGGGGGACCAATCTTTAATACTGCTAGGGTGCGAACGGCACATATGAGTCTTACAACTGCAGTGGGATGGATGAGGCCTGAGACGCTGCATAGGAGATCCGACATCAAGGTGACCTCAATGGCCACCAGTGGGGGCGTCCCAGGGCTGAGAAATGTAGTAAGGTGAGCTCAGAACAACGAGAGTGGGGGCTGGCCATTCATACTACAAGCATGGACGTCAATTCGCCAAAATGTCAGGGGCACCAGAAGTGACTTCACATGCCCCTTTACCTTCACTTTCACTTTCACTCACACATACATATGTTTAAACACACACACACATTCAAACGCACATGCACACACATTCACACATACACACACTATCTCTAACATAAACACACTAAAAACTGCAAGCACGCACACAACATACACTCATTTAAAATATTTTATTTTAATTTCCTCAGCTGCCAGGGAAAGTCATATTCCAGCTATTTGTACTCCATTATTCTTTGTTAAACTAATAGCAAATAATGTAATATTATTCACTATTAGTAAAATAAAATATTGACAAAAACGAGGTGAGGGAAGCCCCTACCGACATCCATAAGGACGAGCTGCTTCTGTGCCTGCCAATGATTTTGCCACTGCTGACATTAGGGGTCGCAAAGGCAGTGCCAGGGGTCACAAAGGGCATGCCAGGGGTCGCAGCAGCAACCCCTGTTGACCCCTAAATGACATATATGCCTACAAGGGTTGGAAATGCAACAGTGTGAGCACAACAGTCTCAAGAGGTAGGGCCTGGATTGTAGGGCTAAAGTGAGAACTGCAGAAGTGGGGGGTCCAGCAGCTGCCAGAGGGGCTGAGGCAGGGTCGCGTCAAAGCTGGAAAATAAAGCTGCGTGGGTAAGGATACAAGGAAACTGCACAGGTGCTTCATGCAGCACTGTACCAGCACAGGAGGTCCTAAATTAGTATCAGGAGAGCTCATCGTACAAAGCAACAAGGAGGTCCCTGGGAGCATGGTGTGATGGAAACAGCTCCCTAAGAGTACATCTGTCTTTCCCATTCATACAGCTGCAGCGATGTCTCTGTCATGCGTGTGCTCACTGCAGTTTCTACAGGCTCTTGTGAGAAGGCATAATTCCATGGTACTGTGCATAACACCCCCCCTCCGAATCTAGTTGATCAGCAAAATCGTCGTGCCCTCTACTAAGAGAGAACCTCCCTACAATTTAAAAATCCTATGGTCAGAGTAAGGATTATTTATTGACCTTATGAAAATGTGACAACAATGTTCCTAAATAACGGTCCCACTTATTGCCGGCTACTACCTTCCAGTGGCCTGGACCAACCCTATGAACGAGCACTAACGCTTCACCAGGGCCTGAAGATGGCGTCGCGCGCAGCACAGCTTCATGCCGCTGTTGAATGTGCTCATAGCTGCGGCGCCTTCTTGGAGAGTCATTTATTCGCACAATAACTCACGAACCACAAATTCTTTGTAAAGCAAAAAAGGCCACTTTATTAAGACAGGTGCCAAATAAATTTCTCTTCAACACATTTGTCATTATATAATGAAATAAATTCCTCAATTTTATTTCAACCTATCTACAAAAACATAACCCCCAATGTAAACCCCAATCAGAACCCGAATGACTGACCCCTGTAGATAGCATCCCCTCATTCTCATTTCCTGCCCACGTGACTTAGTCCCCCCCCACCTCCCCCGTTTGGAGGATGGACTATCCCGCTCAAGGCTGCCCGCTCCCCCAGCAAAAACCCACCTACCAAAACAAACTAACCATCTAACCGACAAAAACCTCTCTTAGCGTGGCAGGAAAAAGAAAAACTGCTCTGACGATAGCAAAAACTAAAAACATGAACTCCCAGTAGATGTGAACAGACAGATGGAAAAAAGAGAGGGAAGGGTGGGTGGGACAAAAATGGCCTGGAAACCCCTCCTCCCAGCTCCCGAGGGCACAGTGATTTTCCCGCCCCGCCTACCATCTATATATTACCTCCCCTCGTGCGCCTCCCGCCTCCCTGATTACCCTTCCGTACCACCTGTGTGGCCGATCCATTATGCGAAACAACCCAGGGGGCGACCGGCTCGCGGCACGCACCCCCTGGGTCCCCCCTCGCACAATAACTCACGAACCACAAATTCTTTGTATAGCAAAAAAGGCCACATTATTAAGACAGGTGCCAAATAAATTTCTCTTCAACACATTTGTCATTATATAATGAAATAAATTCCTCAATTTTATTTCAACCTATCTACAAAAACATAACCCCCAATGTAAACCCCAATCAGAACCTGAATGACTGGCCCCTGTAGATAGCATCGCCTCATTCTCATTTCCTGTCCACGTGACTTAGTCCCCCCCACCTCCCCCGTTGGAGGATGGACAATCCCTCTCAAGGCTGCCCATCCCCCTAGAAAAAACCCGCCAACCAGGAAAACCAAAAGAGTTTTCCTGCCCCACCCCTGAGCAAATTTTGCAAAAAACCCTTCTCAGGCGCACCAAATACTTTCTTTCCAAATGTGCGCAATCATGTCCCTTAACTCCAGTAAATAGTACACTTGCCCCATCTTGGACAAATGAACTCCATCGTCTCAAAAAAGATAACCTTCCGTGCTCCGTATGTTAGAATGAGCAAGAACCTTCACGCCATTGCCCTCACAATACAGTCTCATGGCTCGTTTAACCTTCCGTCTCGCTTTCTCCATCGCCGCATGGTTACGTGCTCCTCTCCAATGCAGCCTCGTGATGAATTCAGTCCATACCACCTGGGTGCCCTCCCAAGAAGCCGTGAGAACCTCCAGATCACGTTTCATCAACTTTATTAGAGTCAGGCCAGATAAGCTAACAAGATCATTCTCCCCCAAATGGATAATAAGCAAATTCGGTGGGCCCCCTCTTGAACACATCCTGGCCAAAAGGGGGAACAATCCCCCCAACGCATTCCCCCTTTTCCCTGCCATACCACCTCATGGCTAGCACTGTGAAGTCCAAGCGATCTCCCACAAATCTGGTGTTCGGCATACACCGCGGCCCATTTTACGAAGGAATGTCCTATTATCCACGTTGTCATTTTCCAATTTACATGCCCCGGAAGCTTACCTAGGTAGAAAAATAAACATTAACCAGGGAACAGAGGAAACCGTGAAGATTAGTTCCTAACATATTTTTCGCAGCTTTTTGACTTCCATCTCCCAATATGCCGTATGTCTGCCCAGGACCACCCCAAACGAGCCGCCTCTGTGGCTGCCCCAATACGGAAAGAGTGCGTACCAAAACATAACGGGTTCTCACCCAAACAAAGGAGCACCCGTCTCATTACAGACAGCAACTGTGCAACTGAAATCGGACGGCCCTGGGCATGGCAAAGCATTGTTCCCTGAGAAAAGAAACTAGAAGCTTTGAAAACCTCCCATTCCTTGACAGGACAGCATTGGCCCACCCCACTCCTGCCATTTTCCCCTGCCTAACTGATCAGTTTTTGAAACCCGCAACCAAATGCGCAACCGTTGATCCTCTAGAAAAACCTCCGCACTGTGAATACCTGCCCTATGTCGCAAACCCAGGAGCTCGGATGCTCTGAATGCCCCAAAAAACAACCAAAGAAAACATAACCTAAATAGTCCACATTCAGACTCATTGTAACAGCAAAGGGGGAGCTCCAAAAGCATCTTTTGTAACAACTCAAACGTCACCGCCCGCCGTAACGGCTTTGACACCGCCTGAAACCTACTTAAACCTCTAAGGACCCTCTTTACCAATACCCCCTTCACCGGATCCCTCCCCCACCTCAACTGCCCGTAAAAAGAAATCCCCGCCAATTTACCAGAAATGGTAGTGTGGGAAAAACCTTTGTCTATCAGGTGTAAAACAAAACCCAGTAAAAGTTGTTAATCATTCAACCTCCTCCTATGCTCAGCACACAGTTTACCATAGCAAAAGAACTCGCTCCGGGCTTGCTGATAGCTCCATCTCGTAGATGCCGCTACTGAGTTCTCTACCAAGGCGACAATTCTCAGTCCCCCCACTCCCAGACACACTGTGGGATTTGGGTCTTGTTGAGTCTGCTATACCGTTATGTACTCCTGGAATGTGCCTTGCCTTAAAAACAATGTTAAACTGTAAACATTTGAGCATAAAGGCACGCAATAAACGCAAAACTCTCAAATCTCTGGGCTTCTGTTTATTAATCAATTCAACTACAGCTAGTTTTCAACATTAAACAGCACTGAGCGATTTTGAAACTCCTCACCCCAAACATACAAAGCAACCAGGAGAGGAAAGAACTCAAAAAAGGCGATACTGCAACCCTGCAACAGCCAATGACTTGGCCAACTTTCGGCGCACCAACGCCCCTCCCAGAATATGCCAAAACCTTTTGCTCCATTCGCATCCGAGTAAATCTGAACTTGCCAAATCATGTCTTCATCCGCAAAAAACAAACACACTCCATTAAGGTCTGCCAGAAAAGTCAACCATATGGACAAATCCGCCCTAGTCGCCGCTGAAATACGCACTCTATGGTGTGGGAGAATTGCCCCAGACATAGACATCCCGAGCCTCCTACAGAAGGTTCTCCCAGCCCGAACCACCCTACACGCAAAGTTGAGGTATCCTAGCAGTTTTTGCACCTTCCGGAGCTCCAATTTGCGCTCCTCCATCACAGAGGACAAGAATGCTGAAATCTCCTGCACCTTCGCCGCCGGCAACCGAGCTACCATTTCCACTGTGTCAATCTCAATGCCCAAAAACACCAGCATCGTGCTAGGACCGTCCGTCTTATCCGGTGCCAGCGGCACCCCCAATTCTTGAGACATTAGCTGGAAAGAATGCAACACCATTGACACTGACCTCTGTTCTGCACACCAATGAATAAAAAATCATCCAAATAATGACAAATGAGGGCATGACCAGTAACATAAGTAAATCACCACTGCAAAAACGTGCTGAAGGTTTCAAAAAGGGCACATGATATAGAACACCCCATTGGAAGCATTTTAACCACATAAAAAGCCCCTTGCACTTGCATTCCCAAGGGCTCAAAGTCAGACGGATGAATGGGTAGCAATCGAAACGCCGATTGGATATCGCTCTTTGCCAATTGCGCAGCTCTCCCTGCCGATCTAACTAAACGCAGAGCATCATCCACAGAAGCGTATGACACGCAAGAATCAACAGGCGATATAAAATCATTAATTGAGGAACCCTCAGGCCACGACAAGTGGTGTATCAAACGGAACTCCCCTGCTTTCTTTTTTAGGAACTACCCCCAGTGGGAAGACAATCAAATTGGGCAGAGGACAGTGCACGAAAGGACCCGCAACTCTACCCGCCCCCACTTCAGACCTTAACTTCTGCTGAACCACCTGAGGGAAATCCTTAGCTGACTTCAAATTATCAGCCCATCTACTCTGACGTGGACCCTGGTAGCCAATCTTAAAGCCATCCTTGAAACCCCAAAAAAGTCTATTGGCAGCCTCCTCATCCGGATACTCCTCCAGCCAGCGCCCCAAAACCTCTAACCTAATTGGGGTAGGAGCCCTTTGCCGCAAACTGCAAAAACTGCCCTCTTCCCCGCTGCCCTCTTCCCTGGTCACCGAACCTCTGGCCCGCAAAACATTGAGTGAGGGGATGTTTGCCGCCACATTGGGAACACTCATGCTTGTACCGTCAAAACTGCCTACTGCAAAAACCCCTGTGGAAATTCCAACAGGCCCCAAAATTGGTCGAGTGATCCCTTCCTCCAAACCCCGTCCCAGGCTGGGCGGGACGAGATTGAAAGGGCCGATAAGATACTGGTAACCCACTGGCAGTATGAGTAGTAGCAGGTGGCTGAGAAGACGCCATCCATTGCAACCACTGCTCGGAATCCACATCACCCCATGGTCTGTCAGGGGCAACACTCAGCCGAGCTCAGAACGCCTCATAATAGGACAACCAGGCATAACCCCCAAAATAACGATGAGCCTTCCTTATAATATCCATATACTTAAACAAGGCTACCGCTCTATCCGGATACTTTTCACAATAGATTGAAGTGTAAATAAGAAAGGCAGAAGTCCAGTTCTCAATAGTGTTGGGGACCCTAGGACGTCTGGCCAACTCCCATTCCTCCTCCTTGAAGCCCTCTTTGGCCTGGATATCTCGCTGTAATAATTTAAAAACGTCGACAAACTCATGCCGCCAAATTCTGCTTTTAGTCCTATCGGATAAATGTTGGCCCAATGGCATAGCAATCCCCAATGCCAGCCCCCAACACCAATGGACATGGTTAATTTCTGAGGTTGACCCCCTTGTTGCCAAACTGACCACCAACCCGCCGTACCTGTAGGCAACGGAGCTGCACCTTGATCACCGACTTGACGGACCTCCTAAGGGCGAATGACAGCTGCAGGCTCCTGCACCTTTGCGTGGTCCGCACTAGATGTCTGCAAAAGACTAAACACACTGTGTTGCCCCGACAAACCCCTCTTACCCCTCACAGATGTCGTACAATGCTCCCCCGCGACACCATCTCCATCCCTCAATTCACCGTCTTCCAAATCCAAACTGTCAATGTCCAATAGCATAGCATCACCGCCTCCACCATGAGGCGCCCCACTGACCCCAACATCTCCAAAGCACCCCGTCCCCCAGAACCCAACTTCAAATTAAACTGCTTCATAGCTGAGGGGTGGCCCGAGTGGGAAAGGAAATCCGCTCCAGATCGCCCTTCCTCTATAGGCCCCCCAAATGGGGCCGCAGCATGCTCCATCCGCAATGATGGCTTGCCGGCCGCACTCCGTGTGGATAAAACCGGCAGAGTGTCCCGCAAGCCGCTCAGACAGTCCTGTTCCTCCCCTTCTGTTGTGCCCCCAGTGCCCCTAAAACTGCCACCCTGGGCCCGGAAAGCTGCACCATCAGTACCCACCCACACCCACTGACCCTCCCGTGGCTCCTGTAGGTCCGACGGGGATGACTCACCCAAGCTCGCTCCCTGTGACTCCAGCACGAACAAGGGGCTGGTGCACTGCCGAGCCGCATCAACACTGCCAGCTGTGTGCAATACAAAGGGGGCCTCAGCGTGGACTGGCTGTGAGTCTGGAGACAACAGCACTGTCCCCACACCATCCTGCACACTCTCATGTGTCAAGAAATCACCAACCAATGAGGCTGTACCTGGCATAACGACACTGTATGCCAAACTGCCTCTTCCATGTGGCAAACCCACTGACTGCCCCCCCAAAGGGGACTCCCTGGCCAAAGGATGGGGAAAAAACCCTGGTAATGCCTGCGCTGGGCTCAACACATATTGCTGCCCATTTAAATTTACCAACTGAGCACACCTCTGAAGCATTAATGCAGCCGGCACTGGAGCTGGGGAAATAGCGCGCTCCTGTACTTTGCCAGAAACAGCAGTAGCCTCAACACTCATTGCCGTCCTCCCCCTCCGGGCACCCACCCTTGACAATCCCGACCGGCTGACAGCGCTCCTCCCCCGCAGCCCAGCCGAGCCTAGGGACCGCCCCCTCCTGCCACCCACCGTAGCGCGCCGCCCGCCCACTGCAATGCGAGCGGACGCACGTACCTTTTCCCCTCCTGGGGCCACCACTTGGAAGCCGGCCTGCCCCTCAATGCCTGCAGCCCCGTTCAGCCGCGGCCCCACCGGGACATCCGATGCGTCCTCAACGCCGACCCCAGGCTCCGGGGAAAGACAGGCTGCCACCGCTCGGGAAACACCGCTCGCGGACTTGCGAGGAGCGCGGTCAAGGCCCACCCACGCCTGGCCTGTAACTCCTGGCTGCAACAAATCACTCCGGCTGGCAGCGCAGAGCACCAGGACGGCCTCCCGCACCTCGTCCGCTGACGTCATCCTGCCCGCAGAAACTACGGTGAGCTGAAACCGACAAAAATGGCCTGGAAACCCCTCCTCCCAGCTCCCGAGGGCACAGCGATTTTCCCGTCCCGCCTACCATCTACATATTACCTCCCCTCGTGCGCCTCCCGCCTCCCTGATTACCCTTCCGTACCACCTGTGTGGCTGCTCCATTGTGCGAAACAACCCAGGGGGCGACCGGCTTGCGCCACGCACCCCCTGGGTCACCCCATTGAAGCCTCTGCCGTGTCTCTCTTTGGGAATTGGCACAGTGTGGGCCTGGCGGCTTTAACTATCTGCACCTGCCAGGCCAACTACTTACACCATTCACACTCAGCTATAGACTGTTTGTGGTGTACATTTTGAATTGCTCGTTAGCATTCTTCTATGAGAATAAAATGGTAAATAGTCGAATATAACTAAGGAATGCATGGACCCTAACTGTCTGAAAGGGGCAGTCGCCTGGCTACAGAAACCTTCGGTAATGTTTGGTCGAAAAAATGCCAATTTGATGGATCCTGTATAAAGAAACTGAGAGAATACAGCAAAGCAAACAGAATATTGTGCAGTGCATGCTAGTGTGATAGATTTCCCACTGTGACTACCAGCTGTGATATATATGAAAGACATGCCCCCTCCATCGTAGATCCTCTCAGAGATGTTCCGCGCCTTTGCAGTGTGTGTAAGATGTTGCCCTATTAAAATGCTTGATATCTGTTATTAGCGGCAGGAGTTATCAGCCGTGCTCGCGTGGCTGAAATGATTCATCTCATTTGCATATGTGAATGAGATGACTATCGCAGGCTGGTAATATTTCCAGGCCCACTTCCTGGCTCCTCCGCATTTTTTATGCAGAGAGAAGAAAAAAATACAAACAAAGGTATTGCTCTCCGGTCTCGCGCATTTTCTAGCTGAGTTGGCGAAAGTTAATAAGCTTCATTGCTTTGAAGCCTTAAAATCAATTAGTAGTATATTAGGCCAGACTTGCTTGAAGCGTCTTTAAGTAATAAAACTCTTCTGTATTGCTAAAACAAGGAGCTTGCCTCCGAGTCGTAAGGGCTCCAGGGATTTCACCTAATTTGGAATCGTAATGGAACGGCGGCGTGTCTTGCATCCCGATTCAAAATGGAGATCGGTGGGAGTGGATAATGTACACCACTGATTAGAGGAGAAAAATGATTGACATAATCCCAAATTATAAAAATTGGTGGAAGCGGTGGCCACCATGCTAGGCGGTGAATGAACGGAGACGAGGCTCCTCATTGATTAGGGTGATTGTGCGGAAGTCTGTTGATGAATAAATGTCAATGGAGCCGGTGGGTGTGGTACCACTTCCCCAGCTGGTCCCCTTGTCCAATGTTCTTCACAGATCTTGGCATGCCTCTGCTTGCGGTCCCTTCAAAAACAACAATTGATGGACAGAATGCAGAACAATGTCATACATTCACCCCAGTACAGAGATCTGGGCCTAAATCCATCGTTTTTTTGCTCACCATGCCGTTCCAGTTTGAATCCAGCCATATGCAAATCAGTCTTGACCCTGTGCCTCATGGGAACAGTCCAGCCCGAACTGCCAAGCCAGGTCCTCCCTGGACTGGAAACAAGCATCCTAGGACCGGTTTCGGGGTTTCACCCCTCTTCAGCCAGGATAGCTTGATTCCAGTGGCATGGAGAGCAAGGGACCCACGTCTGGGCATACCATTCCCACTCGGGGCGACAAATGCAAAAACAACAATTGATGGACAGAATGCAGAACAATGTCATACATTCACCCCAGTACAGAGATCTGGGCCTAAATCCATCGTTTTTTTGCTCACCATGCCGTTCCAGTTTGAACCCAGCCATATGCAAATCAGTCTTGACCCTGTGCCTCATGGGAACAGTCCAGCCCGAACTGCCAAGCCAGGTCCTCCCTGGACTGGAAATAAGCATCCTAGGACCGGTTTCGGGGTTTCACCCCTCTTCAGCCAGGATAGCTTGATTCCAATGGCATGGAGAGCAAGGGACCCACGTCTGGGCATACCCTTCCCACTCGGGCGACAAATTCTTTCATTGTTCCCCTTTAATCCTAACTTTAACACTTGGTGGTGGTTGACTCAATTGTAGGCTATGCCTATGCTTTCAAATTCTTTGGTGACTGGTAATCCTTATCACAACTTAAGTTTTTTCCTTGACCTCTTGCTCGGTTTCCCCACCTTTTAAAGAAACTTTGAGGTCGGTGGAGGTTCTAATATAATTTAAGGTATGAGGCTAATGGTAATGAGTTTTATAATTATCCATTACAGCCCTGAAAAAGTCTTATTGGAATATTGTATCCATAGACGAAACACGTGTTGGCTGTGTTCTTTTGACTCAAGAATGGAACTTGTGATTTAACAAAGTCCTCCGTGAACATCAACGAAAATTGAGAAATAAAGACTATGAATGGATATTGGACACTTTTACTCTCTATTGTACTTCTATTTCTAATACTGTTGTGAAACCGATTTTGTTTCACTATTGCTCAGGGAATGTACCTTTGTCTTGACTTTTAGCAATTTTTGTAATTGCAACCAACAGCGTGGGGTGGTAGCTGTTTACATTCCTTTTTGATGCAAACCCAGGATTGGCGGTTAAGATTGTTCCTCTCTGACTCTGCGCAGCAGAAACCTCACTATCCTCTTTTTTAGACATTCAGAATGCAGAACAATGTCATACATTCACCCCAGTACAGAGATCTGGGCCTAAATCCATCGTTTTTTTGCTCACCATGCCGTTCCAGTTTGAACCCAGCCATATGCAAATCAGTCTTGACCCTGTGCCTCATGGGAACAGTCCAGCCCGAACTGCCAAGCCAGGTCCTCCCTGGACTGGAAACAAGCTTCATAGGACAGGTTTCGGGGTTTCACCCCTCTTCAGCCAGGATAGCTTGATTCCAGTGGCATGGAGAGCAAGGGACCCACGTCTGGGCATACCCTTCCCACTCGGGGCGACAAATGCAAAAACAACAATTGATGGACAGAATGCAGAACAATGTCATACATTCACCCCAGTACAGAGATCTGGGCCTAAATCCATCGTTTTTTTGCTCACCATGCCGTTCCAGTTTGAACCCAGCCATATGCAAATCAGTCTTGACCCTGTGCCTCATGGGAACAGTCCAGCCCGAACTGCCAAGCCAGGTCCTCCCTAGATTGGAAACAAGCATCCTAGGACCGGTTTCGGGGTTTCACCCCTCTTCAGCCAGGATAGCTTGATTCCAGTGGCATGGAGAGCAAGGGACCCACGTCTGGGCATACCCTTCCCACTCGGGGCGACAAATGCAAAAACAACAATTGATGGACAGAATGCAGAACAATGTCATACATTCACCCCAGTTGGACTGTTCCCATGAGGCACAGGGTCAGACTGATTTGCATATGGCCATGTCTGAACTGGGGTGGCAGAGTGGGCTAAAGAACGGTGATGGATTAAACCCAGATCAGTTGACTGGGGGTGAGTGCTTGCAATGTTCAACACTCCGTCCATCATTTCCTTTGGTTTTTGCTCTGCTTGCGGTGACAGCATGATATAAATTAGACCTCTGTGTAAAAGGAAGCAGCCTGAGAGCTGAACTTCCGCTTGCAATGGCGAGTGATACTATGTATAACTTGATTGACAAGGTGCCACGTGCGCACTGGGTCCTTCCACGAGTCCCTCTTTGTGAAACAAACGTAAGATATTCAGTAAGAGAACCAGAAATAACAAGACAGCATCAGTCAGACAAGTTAAGACAGGCTGATGAAGGAACTTAACTAGCTAGTAAATGCTGCTGGTTCGTACATTGGGGGGCTCAGAAAGCATCTGGTGACCACAAAAGGTCTGCGACGCAGTTGCCAGTAGACTGAATAAGGCAAACAATCGAGGGCACGCTATTCCTCTCTGCGTAACGAGATTGGTCACCAAAGTAGGGTATGAAATGCAGATCTTGCATTAAAAAAATTTGGAATGCCACTAAACATCCCTCTCCCAACATGACAAGGCTACTGTTAGAGGGAAATCAAATCTCCATATAAAGGACATCCTTACCATGCTTTAAATATATAGAGAGTGTCAAGATTCAGAAATAGCATAAAATCAAATCCATTATTCCAGAAAAGCGACTGACAAATTGGTCTGCGCCTATGGGTGTCAGAACAAGGAAGAAAGCCTGTGGTTCAGTGGTCTGGCAGAAATCTTTGCCCACAGTACTTCTGTTGCCAGCCAAATGGATCACATGATGGTGACCTCTGCCACACTTGCATCGGTGTACTTTACATCCCAGAACAATGCTCCTGAATACACCCATGGTTACTTCAAGAGACAAGAGACGCTCTCAGCGCAGGCGCAGCGTGGACGATGGAGCGCTCTACACTGCAATCAGCTGACAGCAGCAACGGAGTAAAAGCCGACCATATGGCTTGCAAAATGTTTTACACGCGGGGCTAAAACAAACTATTTTTTCCTCATAAGCATTTAGGTGGAGGAATAACACTTGCGCTAATTACCTGATTAATGTATCACCCAGACAGTAGGCAGAGTGGGTGCCCCATCATACTCTAAGCTTCAGACGCCATCCAATTAAGGCGCGCTCTAGCTTGCATCTTCACACTTCAGGAATGCTGCACAGTTGTGCTGCGAATATGCCTAATATTTAGTGTATGACTTCAGCGGGGGAACGTGAAGTGGTTGTGACTCCAGTGTGCTGATAGGCGCAACATGCTACATCGGAGTAGTTGAGTTTAAGAATCATCAAATTAGCAACCATTTCTGCAGGGCCCTGCAATTTGCATCAAAATGTCGCCGCGGGCTTCGGAAGCGCAGAAATCGAAGAACTCAGTGTCGCAAAAATAAGGCACTGTTGCTCCTTCGGTTGAGGGCGTCAGAGTGAGAGAGTTTCTGGATTGGCTGCATCCATGGAATGAGTTAACCCACCTTGCTCTTTATTCTGGGGTCGGGTGAATCCCTGGCAACTGGACTTGGGCAGAGCCAAGGAAGAGCTGTGCACTAGCAAGGAAGACTAGACAAAGGGATTTTGTTTAAAAAAAAAGGGGGGAATAAATTCATTTCGGGGAGTTTGAGGTGTCAGAAAATTGTAAGCAAAACACAACATGCCACAGTAGAGAACGGCCAATTTCAGGTGTGTCTCTGTTGAACCCCTACACTCAAAATTGAGAGGGAAAGGTCTGCTTTTAATATTAGAATGAAGTAAAAAAAAAGTGGCCTCCATGACTCAAAAGACAATCCAAAATTTCAGGCATTTCGGCCCTTTGAACAATACTGAAATATATACTTTCTGAAGAGCTGAACAGCAATTTAAATGTTGAATATGTAAATAGCTCACACAAATGCACTCAGAATATTGATCCTCAAGAATCCTCTAAGTAGTCGTCAAGGAAATAACTAATTTTCTCTCCCTTTTGACTTCAACCTCTCAGATATGCTCTCTCTATCCATTTTGACACACAAAGAGTAGCCAGGGGCATCTTATTGTATGCTCTCCCTCTTATGCGATGTTATGTGCTTATATATATCACTGAACTCAGAGACAATTATACATGTTGCAAGGCTGCCTGTGTTGTAGGCAGGATTTTTTTTGTACAGGAAGGGACACCTTTCTGAACAAAAACTATCCTCAGATACATTTACCTCTTTCTAAGTGTTTGAAGGTTAATTATCAGGGCTTCAGGGAGTTTAAAAGGCGCATGTGTGCACTGAACTACAAAAATACCTGAGCTAATAATTCAGCTTTACAAGACCTTGATTTGAAAGGTATTTTGGGATAAATACAATTTCACATTCAACATCCAGATGGATCCGGTTACTATTGCAAATCAATTATCTATTTCTATTTTTTGTGTCTATATACAGCAGTCATAAATCTTTGGAGCTGCTTCACAGCACTTTACACAAGACACAAGGTATGATGGGAGAAGCTGGTATCAGCTTCCGGGGGTTTGAGATTTTCAGGATATTAGGCCTTGTAGTCAGATGGAGTGAGGGGCTGCATATGGCCACCAGTGGTGCAGGAAACCCGGTCAAGTGAAGCTCCAGACAGGTAGGTGGTCTAGAGGTGTAGGCACCCTGTGGAAGTGGGTTTTACAGCCTCTGTTAAATCTCAAAAAATGTAATTAGAGCCAAGACAGCTCTTATTCGGAATCAAACGTATGACAGAGCCTACTTAATTCAAGTCTGAAATTTGATACACACATAGATTATATAGTATTTAATATTAATATATATTGTATTCTATTTATATATAGGGGAATAGCAGATTTCAATTCTATATCGTAGGATATTTTATAATCCAGTAATACACAAAAACAACATACCAGATATTTTTCAAATGTAGGTCTGATTTAATTCTGAACTTGAAAAATCCCAATTCAACAATATGACAAAATTATTTTAATTATATGTCAGGGTGAATCAGTTTCCAGTTGCATATTTTTATAGAACAAATTCTGCCCATTTACATTGCTCCCATTCTACTAAAAAAATCTGGAACAATTCGATTTTAATAATGTAACTTCCTTTCTCACGAAACGTAAACTGCATTAACTCCTTTATTATGGATTCAAGATGTTGCACGTCACAGAAACCACCCACTCTCACCTATCCAACTTCATATCTCTTCCCACTACAATCACCTGTATTCTGTTCTCAAACTTCATCTCTCTGCACAATTGAAACTACTGATCAACTCAACATACTATCCAAGTTCAAAAAGAAAGTTGGAAGGTGCACTCGTTCCGAAGTCAATACAGGCAACGTAAAAAATGATTCCATGAAGATTTCCTTTTATTCAATAGATTTTTTTGCCAGAGGTCACTTTGTCAGGGCTCCTATCTGTTCTATTAGGAAAATACCCGTAGGAGTGTATATATTACGAAAATCCAATCACATAGGGCATAAGGTAAGCCTCAATTTGTGATGTGTACAGTAAGGTATCTCACAATATTAAATGTTAGTCAGATGCTCTGTATAGCAATACGATGCACCCCCCTTTCGGTTTGATGCACAGGATTTCTCACGGCTCCAAATTGGCGGACGTGAGAACTTCCTATATGTTGAGTAGCATCGAAGAAAAATCTGTATTCACCAATCAGCAGTACAGTGGCGAATCAATATGTAAGCCGATGCGTGGCAGGATCTGCATGGCGTAATGACATACTATCCACCTTTACCAACCCAGGCATCATAACTCTGCACTTAGCTGGATCTCCTTATGTCATTCATATAGTTTCTACTCAGCGTCTTGTGCTTCTCACTCTACTCCCCACTTGTCTGTCAGCAGGCTTTTCCAAAGACTCAGAACTATAATAATCAAAAATTCACTCAATGCAGCAAGCCACCTGCGTGAAACAGAAGGAATGCGCCGTATTTACCATTATATGGCCCTTTCCTGTCCTTTCCCAGCGCTGGTGCTCCTTTGGCTGCCTAGAGACAATGCAGGCACACTTGCGTCATGTTGCAAGGCTGCCTGTGTTGTAGGCAGGATTTGTTTTGTACAGGACGGGACACCTTTCTGCACAAAAACTATCCTCAGAGACATTTACCTCTTTCTAAGTGTGATGAGGAAAGCTACACTCTTAGAAAGAGGAAAAAACGAGGAACAATGAAGATATTTCTCCTCGTTGCACCTTTAGTGGTGAGGCATACAATTGTGACACATTCCAAGGTCTACCAATGTTGGTAAATCTGGGAATGTGTCAGAATCCATGGGTGATTGTGTGGGAACACCCTCGCTCCACCCATAGCACGCCTTCCTGCCGCAGAGTAAGGCAAGGCAGCGATTTGATCTGCCTTGCATTACTCTAGATTTATCAAGCCATTCAAAGTCAAAATACGTTTATTTCAGTTACTAAAAATGATAATATATTTGACAGGAAAGCCAATAAAATGTTAACATCTTAATCCAACAGAATAATAAAAAGATTTTGTAATTACTGACAGTAAATAGTATTATTTCAGGAAAATTTCAGTTTTAAGTTACTGCTATGGTTTTCTTATTTCCTTAGCTTTAAAATGTAAACTAGTATAGAAGATGTCCCCATAGAGAAATTGTTGCAGAATTCGTAGGGAAATATGTTAGAAATAAGAGTGTAAACTATGATCATCACACTGATAATTTCTTCGATTAGTACTAGTCAAAGTGCATGTGTCAAAAGGTAAAGTGTAGGTGAACTCCATGGATAAACATTTATTTACTTAAACAGCGACAGTGGAAATAAGATGGTAGTGCATATTTCATTAGGGAGAACAAAGATGTTAAAATTAAAGTCTATTTTGAGTGTCATCATAGAATCTCCTGGTGTCTCGTTTTGTGCAGCCTTATTCCAAGTTAAAGTGCAACGCTGTATGTGCATCCTTACTTAAAGTGCAGTAGGGGTTTGTACAAGAGTCCTCAAAAGAACAGAATTATAAAGCTAAGTACAGATGATGTCTCCACTACCATGTCTTGTGATTGCCTTAGTCAGAAAACAGTAGACCAGATGAAGTCAATAGAGGTAGAAATGTGTTCAAGGTGACTCAGTGCCCTTCAATTCCCACCTTATTTCCCGGTTAAAGTTCAAATACGTATGTGCAAACTTGCCTAAAGTACATGAAGGTTTGAACAAGACTCGTCAAGAGAACAATACAGTAAGTTTGACTTGGTTAAGTAATGTCTCAACATCCATGTGATATGATTCCCTTGGCCAGCAGCCAGATGTAGTTAATGTTGTTACAAATTTATTCGAACTGTCACTGTGCCCTTCCATTTCCGAAATAGGACCAGAGCTGCAGACTATCAATTCATGCTCATTGGGCCTTTTGCTACGAATAGCTGATCAGCTTTGAGAATTAATTTTTAGAAAGGCTGTGATTATTGGAGGACATTCACCTTTCATACAAAAAAGTAATGCATGTCGACATGTTCTAATAATGTGCTGAATGAAGATTTTTTTCAGTAATGCCTTATGTTCAGCTAACATAATAGGGCAGATCGATAAAATAGGGGTCAATATTTCTTCGTGTAAATGACAAAGTCTGCTCTTAGAAATCAGTGGTTTTGGCAGCCATTTTGGGATGTAATCAGGTATGTGACAGAGACCAAAGCGCAGATGAAGTAACTATTTTTATAGAAAGATCTGAGTAGAGTTGGTAGATATGGCTGTGGATGAGGCTACTTATAGGATTCAAAGATGGTTCATGAGTGACTTCTTTTGCTGAGTTCCTCCTTGTCTCTGTGCCAAGACATCCAACAATCCACTATTTATTTAATGCGCTTTGAAGGAGTTGTGGGATAGTGACAGATCCCATAGCTCTTTTGCTTTCAGGTCCTTTTGCACCAGCTTAAGAGTCTGAGCACAACTAATTGAATTTGTCTGAAGACCAGTTTGGATTTCTTTCCACATCAGATCACGTAATGTGACTTTGTCTGAGGACCTTAATAGCGACATATATTTGAGTACCGAGACTTTTTATATTAAATCTTGGCTATTCAGGTCTAATTTGAGTCGACTCTGAAAAGGTGACACATTCTGGGGGAGATGGAACAGGAGACGGAATACCTTACTTCGTGCAGAGTTAAGGAAAGCCCTGATTTTTCCTGGAAAGTAGCTGAGTGTAGGGATGAACTGAGCTTTTATTGCTGTAAGTAGTGGCAGGAATGTCGGGCTTTGTAGTTTGTGATGTATTGACTGCAATGCTGAAATCAAGGAAGCAATTCTTGGCTTCAGTAAGTTAAGATGAAGTCGGTATGACAACTAATCTTGTATCCAGACACCAAGATATTTATAAGATGAACTTCAAAGAATAGATTGCCCACCCAACAACCAACTCCCCTTCTTGTTGATCTGCCTGGCAAACACCACAACCTGAGCTTTTATGAGGTTGATGGTCATTTAATTTTTGATGCAGTAAAGATCAAGATAATTGAATAACCTTTGTAGCCCAATCCCGGTCAGATTCATCAGTACTAGGTCGTCAGCATATTGTAGTGAGGACACTTTTCGAGAACCCAAATTGGAAGGTGGTAATTGGCTGTGTCGAGGTATGTGCTTAGGTTCGCCAAGAAGGGATTTAAAAGAATTGGCACTAGGACGCAGTCTTGCTTCAAGCCTCTCCTTATTGGAAGGTGACCTTTTAGGGCTTGATAAATCTCATTCAGGTTTTGCATCACCCTTGCGTCCCATTGCATGATGCAAGGGTGACCCAAAACTTTGATAAATATGCTCCTCAGTCCTTAGCATGTTTCCTTTCTCCATCCACTCCTTATTCTTAGCAATTTCATTGCTTCCTTTGGTTTTCCCTATTTTGCATCAGATGCCAACTTTGTTCTTTCATTTCCTACCCTCACTCGTCATCTCAAAACGCAGATAGCTAATTGTCTCACAAGCACCCACTACTGAAAAAGTTTACTTCTTACAGCTTCAGCACCCCTTTCTCTTCCGCTCCCCAGCCATACCCCACTAGGCTTGCTGAGCACTACGACCTCAGGCAGAAACCCCAGGATAGACTTCAACTCCTCAGTTATCATGAACAACTCCATAAATAATACACCCACAGCTGCCCCTCCAAACTCATGAACACACAGAAAGCCTGACAAAACATTGTCTTTTACAAAGACAAGGCACTGAACTTATCACAAGTTCCTAGCAAACTCGACTTCCGTAACAGCCTATTAGTAGGTCCTGGTCTTTAGTAATTTGTCCTTCTGGGCGAAACTATGAATTTTACTACAATGACCCTTTACAATCCTCCCAGACTTACTCATATCTATCAGTTTCACTGCCAAGTCCACTGAATGTCATCCAGAGCCAGAGTTCTTCGATCTGTAAAACTCATAAGGGGCTTCTCCCCTAACTAGATATGTGGACTGCTGCATTTTTATACAAAACGTCCATTGGGTTTGAGTGAACAGAACATAACATTGCATATAGCATGGTATTCACAGAGTGTGCACTGTATTGAGCAACTTCTCACCCACCTTGCACGAGAAACAGCTTTCCTTTCTTTCCCCTCCCAAACGTCCTGGTGTAAGCACTGGATTATCTGATCATGCCAATTCCAGTCCCAAATCTTGAAGCCAGGGGACCCAGCTCTTTAGATGTTTATGCAAGCATTCTCTATTCTACTATATCTCTTTCTCCAAGTAGGTAACTCTGTCCATGCCTGTATAGCATCCTGCCCATGCCTCTTTAGTATATATTACTACTCAGTGAATAATGAACCAAGTCTCTCTTCACAAGCAGACATACCATTCCCACTAGTTTACATATGTAGCATATGTTGTTCCATTCTCCTAATATTCCAATGATTGCAACTTTCAATTAAAGTTCTCTGGGCCATTTTAGTGCTCAGTCAAGAGTGGATTACACTCTTTAACAACATTTAGTGATATGTGTCCATGACCATATGATGAGGAAACAAGCATCGACAAAGGACAAAGCTAATAGATCTGGCTTTAATGTACCAACAAATGCAAAGACAGTCATTCACAAATGCTGCTTCCATGCACTGTGTGCGCAAATGTAGTTTAACATGTCAAATGCTGATTAACAAAGTAGCAAAGATATTGTTTTCTGTGTAGAATGTATACAGGAGACAAAGAACTGAACATGACAAACTGGATAGTTGTGTCTATTTTCAGATTTAGAATAGTCTCTCATGCATTGTAATGGAAGCACTTCTTGGAAGGCAGAATGATACTTCTCCAGCTGATATGAGGGGAGAGTGTAATACTTCTCTGTGTAGAGTCAAGCTAAAGTACACTCCATGCCTATTTTAGAGAATTAGTAAACATATTTGATCTAGACAGCTTCTCTGCCAAGCTTGACCATAAAATGAAAGCTTATCATATACAGATCGGCCCATTATTATGAAAAATATATTATAGACTTTGGGGTTCACTTAGAGCATGTGGAAAGGAGCAAAACATCTAGAAAGATGTGTAGAAAGGCATTTTCAGTGAATTTATCACAGTTTTTGCACGTAACGAAAGTATTGCATCCTGTGCATATTATTACCAGAGCAGAAGCAAAACGACAGAAGCAAAGCTTACACACTTATCTCTAAATTTGCTGCAAAGTCATGGTTGCTTGTTAAGGTAACTATATTGTTGAATAGTGCTATTACAGTAAAACATTTGACATTCTGTAAATGACTCCATTAGCGGGGCAGTGCTCCTTTTGTCCAAATGGCAACGCAATACAGTTCCATCATACACAAACAGCAGAACTTATTCCATTCTGAAGTGCGTCCACTAACATTCTTCTACTGACTCCTAAAAGAGGTCTTTTTTTGTGTTACTCAACACCATTGTGGGCCTTATAACAACGTCCCTAATATCACCCAGTAACTCCTCCCCAGACCTATCAATACCAGGGCTATTGATAACTGAGGTAGGGAGGTGGCAATAGAAGTAAGAGGGGTCACAAGTGGGGGCCTAAAAATCTCTTTAGATATATGAAATTACTGGGGCAATCAGTAATTCAATTCCCAATATTTCACCCTTAGGGTCCACATGCTTTCAGCAGGCAGAGTCCCAAAGTGAGCATTAAGGAGTAATAAGGAGTTTGTAGGATTCAGAAAAGGGTAATTTTAAGGAGCAGTAAGAGTTTTTCCGGGTCCGGTAAGGGTTTAAGGGGCAGGAAGGGTTTTAGGTGTTTAGGGATGAATAATGAATGTTAAGGGGTAGGAAGGGATTTTTAGGGTTCAGGAAAGGGTAGCATTAAGCTACTCAAGGTAAAACAATTCTCCTAACCCAATGTTTTAACCAATTGTGGACGATCAGTAGAAAAAGATATTAATAAAGGGTAGAAGGTCTTCTCAATAAATTTCTAACCAGGCTTTCTGATCAATTGTATGTAACTTTACATCAAAAATGCTAATTGAAAAAAGACAGAATCCAAATTAAATTCAGTCCTTGAGGATCAGTATGAGGAACCCATGCCAAGAAGAGTGCGCTCTTTGCAGATATTGTCTTGCAGACAGCATGAATTAATATGCCGATGGCCTATACGAGATTGGACATAAGTATACTCTTCAATCCGATGGCGGAGCACTTGTGAATGCCAAATATGGCCCAACCCTCTATTTAATTTGGTTTAACAATTTTCAACGCTATATATACCTTGGTCTACTACTGACTGAAACTGATGAGAGTTTGGAAATTCGTAGCAGAAAGTGGTAAAGTGAGTTGTCTGAGTTAAAATAATCAATCAGCTTTGAGACTGGATGAGAGCCTAGAACATCTGTTCCCTGCAGACCATTATCTAGCGCTTGCAGTTCTTTGATGCAGTGCAGCACCTTCTTGGCATTTGCTAAGGGCAGAGTGGTTCTTATCAGCAGAAGAAGTTTCTCCAGTAAGGCAAGTTACATCTAATGTACTGAGTTAGCCAACACAAAATAACTTGCACAAGGTCACAAGGAATATCAGCAAAAAATGTGGAAAGGAACATGTAGCAAACTCTAGATTTTGAAAGTCATTTATTTCTCAACGCTATATTAAAAAAAATTACGGAGCAGGATAGAATTTTATATCAGTTGAGGGCACATTGGGGTCAAGTCAGAAAGTATTTGAAAGTAAAACCCATAGGGAAACAGGGAATCAGCTAAATCACATTGTATTGAATGTGGCTGAGCAGACATCACATGGCATGACTCAGTAATTTAAGACCATGTTTCCAACCACTTGTCCTGTCACTGGACGTGTCTGAATAAAAAAGGATAGTGAGAAAAAACATTAAACTTCAATGGACAAATTCACTTAGCAATGATGAGGTCTAACAGCATTTCATAAACGCATGTGTTTAAACCCTGGCCCAGACCCTCTCCAATGGGCATAAGTGCATAATCGATGTGTGGCACGAGACAAAGCATTGATTTCAACTACCAGGATAGGCACTAACAGCCAAGGAAGAACAGTGGGGTGACAACAGGACAATTGATGTAACCTAGTAAGTCGTCTCTCTCCCGACTGGGTGTTCATGAGATATGAATGGTCTCCTTGTCCCAAGACCATGGTTTAGCGAGAGTGCTTGAAGTCGTAGGTGTTGCATAATACAACTAACACAACTAATGCCATTAAAACTAAAACATATGAGGACTCTTGACTCTCCCGTGCATGGCTGACGGTTAAAGCAATGATCCTATGGAAATGGGAAAAACATAAAGGTCCAGATGTATAAAGAGATAGCCTGCAAACAGTGGTCTCAAACTGCACAGCTATCTGTAGATCGTGCTGCAAAATCTCCAATCACAGGGGGTCGCATATTGTCCTGCCTAAATAATATCTAGGCCGATAAGTATTTGTGGCCATCTTTGATTGGATAGAAACTGAAGGATCAATTCTGCAAGGAATAGCAGACCTCCATCCCTTGCTTGCATTGCGGGGACCTTTTTAAAAATAAAAAATAAATCACATATTCCTTCAAGGGACACTGTCTAATACACTTACAACAGAGAAAGTCTCACCTTTGCATATATGTCACCATGCCTTTTGAGAAGTCAATAACATTTCAATGGCTTGTGGCCGCAATTGCAATTGCAGCCCATTCATACATACCATTGTGATTCTCAATCAGAAGAGAGTGCCTTTTTTTTACCCCTTCCTAACTGCGATTCAGAATGAGTCACAAAAACTCATTTGTGATTCGCTAAAGGCTTTTCCAAATCACAAAAGAGGTTTATGAAAGACTAAAATGTGATTTTGCATATTGCATGTTTTGTGGTTACAAAATACTTTAGTACATCTGATCCAAAACACCCTAAAAGGAAGAAATAATTAATTACGTAAATTAGTTTTCCAAGCCATGAAAGTGATCCTTTTTTGCCACAGGGAATCAGTATATATATTTGACAAGATGTGGTCAATTTTTAGAATTCATCAAGATTCAGGTTGTCCAGTGATCAACCTCTCTTTTCCATCACTAGCCCTTGTGCATGTGCAACCTGTATTATTTTTGTTGTCTGTTTGTCTTGTGGCATAATTGCTCAAATCAACAGTAAAATATCAAAACAGTGTTAATAACCAGTTATTAGAAGGTGGCTACTGTGAATGTAATTGGAAGCATGAGTTAAGATTAATGAAATTGGGAGAATGACCCAAGTAAATATTTAATTTGAGTTCATTGATGTGAGAAATTGGGTTATTGGTTGAGGGGGGTGGAAGCTCCACTCAGGCAACAACAACAATACTTGTAAGGGCGAACCATAAAAGTTTCTACATTAACCTGTGCTTAACGCTCTCGTAGCTTGGCACAAAAACAGTCAGGCTTAACTTATAGGCACTGTGTTAAGTATTTATGCAAAACATAACTGTAATAAATTACAAAAATAAATTCAATAAATGAAATGAGACTAAAATGACAAAATTCCAACCAGTAGAAGTAGAGATATGCAATTTTAAAGGTTTAAGTAAAAGTGGCGCCTAGAAAGCAGAAGTGCTAACTGAGTAATCTGGTCGCGCTAGACTGGGACAAAGTTACAAGTTCAAGCTGAGTGCGATGGAGTGCAGGCCGCATACAGGGACCAGGTTAGTTTCACTGAAAAAGTTACCTTCGCAAAGTCCTGTGCATAGAGTTGAAAACTTCAGGATTCCATAGGAGGAGCTCCGCTGATTACAGACAGGGGTCCAGGACCTGGGGAGGCACCTCTTGGGGATCAGGAACTCTCTCTAGCAGAGGCCATCAGGGCTTGCTCAGGCAGGGCCAGTTGAAGGTCCAGGCAAGTAATGTATGAGGGTTTTCCACATGCATTTAGCACGTATGCCTTTTGAACACCGTCATCTTTAGCACGTATTCGTACAGCACGCAAGTCGTTACAGTGACTTGTCTTATGGGGACGGTGGATTATGGAATCATTTAATTTACTATTCCAACTCCAGTCTGCGCAACAGTAGGGAAGTCGTAGGACTTCAAATCAAACACCATTCCACCAATGCACCACCCTAAAGCAAGTCGATGTAACGAATTGCGTGCTGAAGGAATACGTGCTAAAGATGCGTTCATTATATTGCCGGCGCAGTAAAGGCACAGCATGACTCTGGCTTCATCCTCAAGGACATTTCCCTCATGCAAGTCCAGTCGTAAGTCCAGGCAGGTCCAGTTGCAGCAGGTCAGCTGGTCAGTTGCATGGAGGGCTCTGGAGCTTGTTGTACCCCTCTAGCTCAGAACAGGAGGTCAGCCACCTGCCCCTGGGAGTCCCTCTGATAGTCCTGGGTTCAAGGAGATAGGCCTTTCTCCTTCCAGCAGTAAAGCAGGTCATTAAGCAGCAGGGCAATCCTCTGAAGAAAAAGGCAGTCCTCAAGCAGTAGGGCAGTCCTCTGAATACCAAGGCAGTCCTCAAGCAGTAGGGCAGTCCTCTGAATAACAAGGCAGGTCTCAAGCAGCAGGGAAGTCCTCTGATTAACAAGGCAGCCTTCAAGCAGCAGGGCAGTCCTCAGATAAACAAGACAGGCCTAAAGCAGCAGGGCAGTCCTCCTGAGTACAAGGCAGTCCTTCTGTAGTCTTCTGCAAGCTGAAAAGTTTTAGAAAACCATTATTTATACCTGTTGCAAGTTTTGAAGTGGGAGAAACTTCTAGACTTCTCCCAACATATGGTTCTGCAATTTCCTTTTTTCCCTGCCCCGGCTCCGATGTTTTCTGCGGTTATAATAGACTAGTGTGAAGTCCTTTGTGAGTGTTCGAAGGCAGCCCCTTTGAAGTGGAAGTGTGGTAGGTGATGGCTCCAACCCTCCTGTTACGTTAGGGTGACCTATCCTGCCAACACCCAGTCAACCTTTTTTGATGCTGTTTGGGAGGAATACACAAAGGCTAGCTGTCAGCTACATCTAGTCATGTGACCCAGGATACAGGCTGCAAGCACCAAATGGCTAGGACAAGAAAATGTCTACTTTCTGAAAGTGGCATTTAAAGACTTGTGACTTAAAATTCAATTTTGCCAAAAAAGGGAGTTTTAAATCACAATTAATTAAGGACTTAACTTGGCATTCCTGTCTGATCACAATCACAAGCTACCACTTATTTAATGTATGTATCCTTCGGGAGAGGTAGGCCTTGCAGTAGTGAAAATCAAATTTAAGAGTTTTTTACTATGAGGAGATGTAGAACTTAGAAGTAAATGTCCAACCGTTGAAATACAATGCACCCTGCCCTTAGGGCAGTTTAATTCCGACTTATATGTATTAAGAAGGAAAGTTGAGGCCTTCTCAAAAGGGGTATTTTGCCAGGTCGAAATCACAGTTTAAAACTGCGCACAGGCTGCAATGGCAGGGGTGGGACACGTTAAAAAAGCTTTTTAAGTGGGTGGCACAATGAGTGCTGCAGGTCCACTAGCAGTATTTAATTTATGGGCTCTGGTTAGAAAGCTTTGTCAAAAAAATAAGTACATAACTGGACAATCTAAAATGGCTTTTAAGTAAAAGAGAAGATTTTGGCAAGCAAATATTTGATGGCAGCGTACAGCCGTTGTTTAAGGAGATCACCACACATTTGAGCTACATGACTAGCTCTTATTTTGACCAACTAGATGGTCACTAACAGGCAAGAAGTGGTTAGATATGTACACCAACATGGATACTCACTGAAGCTAAGCCACCCCGGGCACATTCAAATAGGCCCTACTTAGACTATTGATTGCACTCATCAAAGAACTGGTGTAGTCAAAGGACAACATAGGACAAGCTGCAGAGTTCAGCACAGTGGTGTAAAACAAATCCAAGAGGGCCAGAGCCATACCAGATTTTTAGGATTACTGCTCAATATAAACAAGCATTGGGAAAGCCAATAGGCCTCGCCTATGCCAGAACTATTGACTTTGGAATGTTGTGCACCAGTATGGCTGCTGCTCAGCATGGCTAAAAGATAGTGTAGTGGATTGGCGGTGTGGGGTAGATTGGGGTAGAGTGGAGGGGGGTAGAGTGGGGTAGAATATTGTTGGGTGGATTGGGTTAAATTTGAATAGAATGGAGTGGGGCAGATTGGGTTAGATTGGAGTGGGGTAGATTAGTGTGGTAGACTGGAGTGGGGTAGATTGAATAGGAGTGGATTAGAGTGGAGTGGTGTAGATTGGGGAAGCGTTAAGTGGGGTGGATCAAGGTAGATTAGAGTGGAGTGGGGTAGATTAGAGTGGAGTGGAGTGGGGTAGGTTGGGTGGATTATAGGAGGGTAGATTGAAATGGAGTAGTGGCAGAGTGGGGTAGATTGGAGTGGAGTGGGGTAGAATTGGGGAGTGAGTAGATTAGGATGGGGTGAGGTAGATCAGAGTGGGTTGGAGTGGTGTAGATTGGGGTGAATTGGAATATTTTGTGGTAAAGTGAGGTAGATTGGATTGGGGTATATTGGAGATGAGTAGATTGAAGTGGGGGAGTAGGATAGATTGAATTGGGGTAGATTGTGATGGGGTAGATAGTTTTGTATTGCTGTAAACTGGAGTTGAGTGGGGTAGATTGGAGTGGATTGGGGTACATTGTGGTAAATTGGAGTGGAGTGGGGTAGATTGGAGTAGAGTGGAGTGGGATAAACTGGGGTAGAGTGGAGTGGAGTAGATTGGGGAAGATGATGTGTGGTGGACTGAGGTAAATTGGAGTGGAGTAGGGTTGATGGGAGTGGGGTAGATTGGAGTGGAGTAAATTGGAGTGGAGAGGAGTAGGTTGGAGTGGAGTGGGGTAGATTGAGTGGATTATAGTAGGGTAGAATGGAGTGGAGTAGAATGGAGTGAAGTTGGAAACAGTGGTGTGTGGTAGACTGGGATCGGGTAGATTGTATTAGAGTGGAGAAGATTGGAGTGGAGTTGGGTACATTGGAGTGGAGTGGGGTAAGCGGTGTGGAGTGGAGGGGCATAGAGTGGAGTGGTGTGTTGTGTCGTTGAGGGAGTAGCATAGAGTGGTGTGGAGTTGAGTGGCATGGCATGTCGTAGAGTATCTTAGAGTGGAGAGGCTTACAGTGGAGTGGCATGTCGTAGAGTGGAGTGGCACGGCATAGAGTGGAGTTGGGTGGCGTATTGTGGAGTATGTACGGTGTGGTAGCACACTGACATTACAGACAGACATTTTCAATTGAAATGACCATTATATATGCACTGAAATACAGGCTTACTACGCACAAACGATAATATGTGCAAATGTCATCACCTAGTGTATTGATGGGTTTTGATCGTATTCAAATATTTTTTACCACACTGCATTACAAAAAATGTGCTTCTTTTGTACAAATTCTGATGTATTCTATCACATCAGCAGAGCTCTTTTTTTAGTTGTGTGCTGAAAAATAAAAAATATCCCACGCCCTCTACTCTCACACGAGAACCCCCAAGATGCCGGTAGTAAACCAGGCAGCTGCACTGTCTGATAGGCTGCAATCTACGTGGAGGTGGACCAATCTTTCCTGCATGTAAATGTATCTAATGCTGGAAATATATACTTGATACTGTTCTCCTTGTCCCACTTTGGACATTACTGCTTTGGCATTTTGCCCACGCTTCATGCCCATGCATAGACCTCTCTGGCTATTAACTGCTCCCACGTACCAGTCCCTCCTGTGGAAGTGATACTGTTTAGCTGAGTGTTCTTTAGCACACATAAAGCAGAATTCTGCCTAGCTGCTAGTGTGCAGACTTACTTCTCACCTTACAAGGCAGAGTGGGTCACAGAGACATGGGCTGTTTACCTTATATTGAGGGAGAGCACTTGGATTAGCCACACCTTGCATAGCCACCTCAAGTGTCTGTTTAAAGAATCTAAGCTTTGTCACATAGGGGGCACCACACAATTTAGACAAGTGGGGAAACTGGCATAATAGGCCAAGAGCAATAATCCACTGATGGAAACAAAAATAAAAAATGGTCCTGATGCTGAGGAAGTTTTCTCTCCGCGCACATTCAGCGCTTTTAAACCTAGGAATAGGGCATTAAAATCCAGAGGTATGGCTGGACTCCTTATTGCTGTGAGGTTTCAACTCCATCAACCCGTAAATAGCGTAAACAGTCTTATCAAATAAAAACGGAGAATGTAGAACAATATATTCTCCTCCACTTCAATGGATGTAAATATAGCAATTGTTTGTGAAATTGGTTTGTGAAATCCGTGCTCTGGAGAAGGGGTGTTTAATATACATCCAGGCCACAAGTGTAAATCCTGCAAGTCTGACGTGAATCCGATGGCCCTCTTTGGCCTTTGTATGACAACCCTATTGGTAGTTGCCATGGAGCTAATTACTCTCTACTTTCCCTAATTACATAACCAGCAAAACTGGTGCACACGAGTTTGCCCTACATGCTTTTCTGTAAAATGCTTCAAGGTCTCCTCGCGCTGGGCAGCATCTCTTCTCTATTACCTGAAACACTTGGCAGTGGGCTGTCAACCGGGCTAGTTAATCCTAACCCAGGGTAGAAGGTGAGAGTGGAAACACTAAGTGGGCTCCTCTGCCACTCAGCACGTGCCGCGCACCTCAGCTAAGCATTGTTGGCTCTGCACGCGTAGGAAACCAATCACGTGCCCTCCCTTCAGTATTTAAGGTCAACGTTGACGCGCAGCAAGGGAGGCACGCGCCTGTCATGGCTGCCGGCGCGTCCCTAAACACCTGGCGCTCTCGCGGAGATGCCGTCATGCTGCACTGCATTAAATAATTAATTCAATTGAGAGGAATACATAACACACGGAAATTTAATGAAAGTTACAGAGAGTTGCAAAAAAATCAATTAGAAAATCACTTAGTAGTAAAAGCAAGGCATCGGTAAATATAATGCGAAAGTCCCCGATGGAAGCTAAGGTGAGGCAAGTAATAGCTGTGTAGCTGAATCAGCACGTCCTGAATTCTATATTCCCTCGACGAGCTCCAGCACGTTGTCTACAAGTTCCCTGTGCATTTTTAGAAGGCATTTCATTTGATTGCAACAAGAATTGCGCCCAGGAATTGTAAGAACAGATGGAACCAGGGCCAGACCGGGAACCCAAAGCAGTCCTGGCAAATTTTGTCAGACGAGTCCCCGTACGGTGCGTAGCGAGCGAGCACAGTGAGCAAGCCTGACCACCTCAAATAAGGTATGGGTGGTGGTTTCCCCACAAAAAAATGTGGGGGGAAAGTGCAAAAATGGTGCATTCTACAACACATTCTTCCGTATATTCAATTGTATTAGCTTTTAAAACACATTACATGATGACCTTACAGTGTGCCAGAACACTTAGTCATACCCACGGATATTCTTCTGGAGAACACAAAAAACAAGCTCTCAAGCATGAAACATGAATTTAAATATATCATAAGTGCACATATTCACTCTTAAGCACCTCCAAGCAGCTGAGAACACAAGGAAAACAGTTTTGAGGGATGTTAGCATCATCCACCCCAATAAGCAGCACAGTAGGGCCGGGCTTTAGTGCTGCTGGTGCCCGGTGCTACAATATGTTTTGGTGACCCCCCCCAAGACCTCCTCCTCTACAGATTCCCTCACTATCACTCTCTAACAGTGCCCCTCAACCCTCTATAGTCACTTTCTCACATGTATTTCATTTGTTTTATAGCACCTCTCATACAAAGTATGGTGTTGGAGAACTTTAGATCACACACACATACAGAGCCAATGAATAATACGTATGTAAACTAGTGTATAGAAAATGTTACATACGACAAAAGTGACTACAAGGGGCAGGATTCAAATGTCATCTATACTTGTAGGCTTGGCCTGGAGAAGCATAAACTTAGCATTCAAAACGTAACACAGTAGTTAGGGTTGGCTTTACTAGTAATACTTTATTGCTACCCCCCAAAAAAAACCTTTTTAGCAACATTAGGAAAAGGAAAGACTGGGACAAACATAACTTTCTAACCTGTATCATGCAGTTTGCAAGCAGCTCTATGATGGCAGCCCGTATTTCACTGTGCTAAATTACGATTGTAACTTATGAACTACAAGTAATAAAAGGTTCTCTATGACAAAAGCAGTAACCCACTGAGCTATCCACATAAAATACAGTTCTGTGATCTGCATGGTGCATGTTCTTTGCAGGAGGCATGCTAACCATGTATGCTATTTTAGATGTGCCAAATCTACAACTAGGCAAAACTCTGATCCCTCTCCAGAAGTTATCTTGATATTTTTACTGTTGCCTAAAAACTGCTGGATGTAAAAGGAACTCTTCAGCGGTTGCATTTAAACCCGTAAAAAATTGCAAAATACAGTGACCCTCAGCTAAGTGATAAACTAGCCCCCAGTAATGAAACCGGGCCCCAGGAACAAAACCTGCCCCACACTTCCAGACTCCTGGGGAAACGCTCAATGCCAAGTGCTGCCAGCACAGCTATGGATGGAACTTGCTTGTCAAAGAAAATGCTGGGCATGATGGTGGTGAGCTGATGCACATTTTCACAGTCACTTAGAGAACAGAGTGAACTTTTTGTCTTCCCATCACTTCTTTTCTGCTTTCGATAAATGTAAATGTAAATGTTGTAGACTTGTAAAGCACACAGCTACCCCAGCAACAGTGTGTCCCGGCGCTGTAGACCGCTGGGGAACCCATCCTGGCTATCCCTGTGAGATGGTCCCTTTCTGGGTATCTCCAAGGTGAAACCAGGCATCCCCGGCGTCTGTGGGGGGCCGTTGTAGAGATGAGGCAAGCTTAATGCCCAGAGTTGCCGAGTGTGTTCCTGGTTAGAGTAGGTACCGAGGCGAGAATTATCAAGTCCGTTTTGACCCTGGTCCACGACCCTGCCGCGTTGGGAATTGAACCCTGGTCCCTGGCCAATTCTCTGCTTACGGGTCTGCCGCCTCTAACTAGTGAGCCACACCTCTCCAATTGCTAACAGTGCAATTGGATCCCTGTCTACTTTTTGTTGCTACTTACAGGATCTCTGAGATAAGCTGTATCCCCTTCAGCCAATCCTGACATTGCTCTCATTCATGAGAGCAGCGCCTTTGATTCGCACTCCAAGGGAGACTGGGAGACTGTGACTGCTCTCTCCAACCCAGCAATGCAGCTGAGACGGTCGGCCATACTGTCATGCGCACTGAATCAGAGTGCTCACCACTCTCCATCAGTGACTGCCCCCCCCCCACTCCAATGGCCCGCCCCCAAGACTCACCTAGGAGGGAAAAATAAAATGATAATAAACCTGGTTTATTATCATTTTATTTTTCAATTTTTGCAGCTGCTGGCGGAAAGGTGGAGGAGACGATCCTCCACCATAGCAGAGGAGCCGCAGCTGGGAAACAGACGTAACAACGCCCATCAGTGCAACAGAAAGAAGTATGCTTTGGGGTGAAAAACTATTAGTCTCCGTTTCTTGCAGTAGTGTGTCTGTGGATAAGGGAGGAACAGGTCAGTCATAGAGGGCAAGCAAAACTATGAGTGAGAGCATGAGAAGAAGGTAAAAACTGAGATGGTGACTCAAAAGGTAGATATCTGCTTACAGAAGTTGTCAGAAACAGTATAACACATTGCTTTATTTTTTGGGCTATACAACTTTACTCCCAACCACTGGAAAGCTGACGACTGGGGGACAGGCTAGTCCTGCACAAAAGTGTTGATGCTTAGAATTAGAGATTGTGTGCTTGACAAAACGTATGGGTTAAAAAAAAGACAGCGGATAGGGCACTGAAAAGAGGGAATGGGCAGAAGTTGGAATTTAATAAAAGTTGAAAGCAAGCAATGATGTGTTAGTAAGATACTGTTAATTAAAATAATGTGAATTAACTCAGAGCTGGCACATTTACACTCGCTTGCTTGTCACTCGAGTATATTATGCAAATAATTTATGGACCAATCAAATAAATAAAGAGAAGTATAATAATGCAAAATGTTTTAATATATGTAAATACATTATTCTAATGTAGAGAATAGAAGATGGATGTGGTAGCTTAGTTTCTTGATTCACACAGTAATAGCAGTACAATGAGCATAGCAGCACATTCCCAAGAAGGTTAAGTGGCACACTTGGTTTTCAAAGCAATGCCTGCCTCTTGGAGAAAATTTGAGGTTTTTGTTTATTTGACTCATTATCTTGTCTTCAAAATGCTACAGAGAGAATGAAAAAGACCTTTGATTTGATTGCACTGTTCTTGGATATCTAACACAACAACAATATATTTGGATATCTAAGAAATTATTTTTGAAAAGTTGATAATATGCCACATCTAAAGCTGCTAATAAAGAGAAACAGCCAAACTTAACAAGTCAGAGTCATATGTATGCGTTTCCAAGTAGAATCCTCAAAAATCTTTCTTCACATATTAAATGGCTTCCCTACACATATGTTTTAAAATAGCTTTTAGAAGTCTTTGCAACAGAAGGCTCTGATAAATACTGTTTAACTTTACTCATCATTGCATTAAAAATTGTAAAATATGTTTTAAACTAAGGTTTCAACAATCCATTATTACATTGAAATGGAATCTATATCTGACCCTGTTGGCCTGAATTCAGTATTATAGATAGTGTAACTTTTGACCTGACCTTCTGAAAGTTGAATGTACTACAGTCTCTTACTTTGACAATTTATAACTTACGCAGCTTTCCCTGGATTCCCCCAATCTTCACAGAGAATCCACCACTATCAGTTATGTTGAGTATTGGGAATCTACATGTTATTTTAAATTAATTTGTTCATCCTGGTTTTATTCCTGAAGCTTTGAAATCTGTTCTGAAAACACCATTTCCAGAAGACTTCACAGAGTCCTTTGAGCTGTGACATTTCTGTCCCATCTGTTAAATTGCTTTCACAGCCAAGTTCCTAGCACAGACGCTATCAATAAAAAGGCACTATTACGAGAGATTTACAACATTTTACATACATTACAGATTGTTGTTCTCGGTGGCATGATCAAGAAAATCATTGTGGCATCTTAACTGGATAACAGTGAGAAGCAGCTGGCTACTGTGTTGGAGACCTCACACCTCTAGATCTTCTGCAGCATTTAACACCATTGAGCGTGCCCGTTTCCTCGTCACTTAGAGATGGGATTTGTTTCAACATATCATTTCAGTGCCAGAGTACTGTCTGGTTTGCCTTCTGCCCTGTCACATGCGGTGTCCCTCAGGGGTTGACAATTTTTAACTCTATCCAAAATTTGGTATGCATATGGTGTGGGATTTTTCTTGCATAAAGATAATGTACTGTCCAGCGGTGGCTGAGCAAAGATCCAGGTGGCTTTAAATCACCACCTCCTGCTTGCCTGTGGCGAGGTGCGAGAAGTTCATAACATTTCTGTAAGATAAACTCCAGCAATCTAGAAAGTCTCCTGGTTGCTATCCACCTTCCCCTAAGAGATTCCCTCTCTAGACAGTTCTGTGGACGCAGTTCTAATCTGAAATCTATGTTTAAAATGTTGACTTTCTGATAGATTTTTGCCTATCATTGAAAGCTTACTCAATATGGTGACATAAAACAGAATCATTGATAAAGATGTTTTTTCAACAAATTCTTCCATGCTAACATTTTCTTATCAGGTCCTGATAGTTCTCACCTTGCATGGGCCACCTTCGCTATAGTAAGAGTGTAAAGTTGAGTATTCACTCCAGGCCATTCTGTACTTGAAGTGCATGGAAAATTGCAGTGTGGGCACAAGGGAAACAAAATCTAATGCAATTGTGTTTCTCCAGCTGAACTCCCTGCTCTAGACTCTGTAAAAAACAGAATGAAGAACAAACCCACAAGTGTTGGTTATCGTACTCCTTTACATTGGCAAAACCTTTATTGTTGTCAGTTTTACCAATACATTTCTGAACAAGTATTAAGCCCTGTCATTCATTTCAAAATCATAAGCCTACATTAGAAAAAATTCTGAACTAGACAGCTTATTCTTCTGTCTCCAGAGAGCCCACACCTGGAATGTGATGCCCTTTGGTGCCTGCAATAATAGCATCTTAACTTCAGCAATGAACTTAAGGCCTGGGCTCATTTTCAGTCACTTGCAGGGCCAGCCTTTAATGTTGGTGAGCTGGGCCCACTCCTATGGCAAAGCCCTTCAGAGGGTCACAGGAGCTGTCTGCAACAGTCTCCCTCTGACCTGGATGCAAAGAAAAGTGTGTTAAACACTGGTACCAGTGTCCACATTTTCTCTGTTTTTCTTCTCATGATCATCCTTTGACTTACCCTCCTCACACTCCCCCCACTTGTTCAATTTTTCCAACACACCAACAATGGGTGGGGGGATCAAATTTGGTTTCGCCCAGGGTTTCATCGGGCCAAAGGCCCCCTGTTGGTCACTTGATTGGTCAGTCTTTTGGTTCCCTGCCTGCTAGCCAGTGACAGAGTTGAACTGGGAAAGAAAATAGGCCTGGGCACTAAAATAAAAGTGGCCCCCATTAGTGAATTAAATAGCTAAAAAAGTGGCCATGTTTGTAAATGAGGTCAATTTTGAACTTTTAAAGACACGCTATATAAATGTTTTGCGAGGTGTGGAAGCCACATGGATTTGAGCTTGCTACAGGCAATGTTTGTTTCAATTTCAAGGAAATTAACTTTAAAAACCGACCCAAAGGACCATAAAACAGGACCACACACAGCAACAAAAAAACACTGCCCGTAAATTGACCTGTCAGACCAGGCCGTGGAGCACTGCCTGATTTCCCTACAGGCCACTCTGACCCTGATCAGACGCCATCACCAAGACACTTAGGCGCTCTACAAGATCAATTTTTATCACCATACAAATGAGTGGTGGGGTTTGAACAGGTGACCTGCTGGGTACATGCAGAAAAAGGTGCTCACCCCACTGAGAGCACTATCTCATCCTACAGTGGGATTTGTAGTAGCGTGGAAGGTACTCACTCGCCTTTCTGCGTCAGCGGAATCCAGAGAAAGGGTATTTGGGAAGGCCCCTGGATCCCAAGACAGAATTGTCCATGTGTTCATCTGAGAGAACACAGGGTTCCTGTCGGGGTTAAATCACCCAGATCTCCTTCTGGAACTAAGCAGGGGAGGGATTTCTCATTCACAAAATGAAGTCGCAACATTCTTGAAATGTGTAAGCACAGCAGAACTGAAAACGGGCACTAGTTAAAACGTGTATCCGAAAATTGAAAAGGGCGCCCGGCACAGCAATGTTCAGTGTTCCAAATTCTGAGCCGCCTCAATTGATAAATTCTTGCTGCGGGCTAGTAGTCCATTAATATTCCAAATGGAGCCTTTCCACAGCCGCACCAGAGCGCTGACATGATTGCTAACTCGCTTCCTTCCGTCCCCTGCCTTTGCGTTTTTGGACTCCAGGCACACAATTTAAAAATACTTACAGATCCAGGAATAAGTGCTTACGCTCAAATCCAACACGACACGTTCATTCATCCCTTGCATCATTTTTTTAAATATTTCATCAGAACACCTGCCTTCATTAAGGAGATGCTAATCTGTCATCCTTTCCTGTTAACAATAATTTGGAAGAAATGATAGGCATTTACTCTGCACTGAAAACATCTTTTAGTTCAAATATGTTAGCCCTACTGTATACACACACACGCACACACACACCCACACACTTCCATTCCTACACTTAGGCCACCCTTCCCTTCCTCTTAGAGACCCCTAGACCAATTGGTGTGTTCTAAGGGCTCAGTCCCTTTTGCTTAGTTTGCTTTCTTTTTCTGATAGAAAGGCCAATACATTGCTTCCAAAACAAAGGCAAAATAATGTATCTAAACATATAGGTAAAAGCATGGGAGTGGATGAGCACATCGCATCAAAACCAGCCCCAGCCCCAGCACTGGCACACAGCCCAGCAAAAGACAAGCCCTTCGAGAAAGCCCAAAATTAAAGCACAATTCAGAAGACAATCCAGATTTTCACCATACGGCAAACACACAATTAGGTGCAATGAATCTAGATGAAATTGATTTAATCAATCAGTCAAACTAAAAATGCGAAGTTGGCTCTCATTAGCCAATGTTAGAAAAACCTCTCCTGTTAGTTTAGAATTCTGAGTATACCCGAGAGCGCATGGTCGATTTCATGTTGGCTTGCTGGGACCAAGGGGGAGGAAGATACTTTTTTTTTTTAGAGTTGATGACACTTCTGGGTAAATACCATGCAGCTTCTTCCATTTTCCTGACCTAGATGAGCCACTCCTAATGAGTTTTGTGATCTGCAAAATAGTCCTCAGTCATTGCTCATGTTTTTGGAGAAGTTGTCCTTTCAAGAATCATTATTACATTTGACGGGCAACCTTATAAGTTTTCAATTTGTCTGACTCCAATGACTTTTGGTATACTGGGATTTAGCAGGGCAATTCAAGACTTCCCCCTCTTCTCCAAATTGAGCTACAATACACTCTCATAATTAGCAGTAAAGATCTTTGGTCAGCTAGATTCTCCCACTTATTGAAAAAGTGTCCAGTGCAAGTGCTAACACTGTTAGAGAACATCCCAGCCAGAGTAATGTAAATGGACTCTACGTCCATAAATCCACTTTAAGGTATTCCAGAAAGGTTAACTAATTATTAAACCTCACACCAGGGAAACATCGAAGTTACATCTCATGACACGTGTAAACCATGCAACATGATTGATTCTGCAGGTCTGCTTTTGTGACTCTTTGAGCCGCCTGCTTTTTCAAGCTCCTCTCCATTTTAGGTCTAAAGATGGACAACAACAGTCTTACACTACCCCATCGCGTGAGCTGCTCAGTTCATTTGACAAGAAAAATTCTGTTACCTTTCTCTGTGATATTTTTTGGGTGAACACTGTCACATTATAATTGAAGTCACATTCTACAGGCACTGACTGGTAAGCAGTTACTCCTTGTGTCCTCACTTTTAATATACTTCCTGGAGAGAATAACATTCCTTCGCAGCCCTCTCTATGGAGCTGTGTCATTACAATTGACATGTTAACTCCATGCACCTTCCTTTATGACGTTTGCTCCACATATTGTGAATAGTTTAGTGTAATTGTTTTTTACTTGTTTCACACAGTTGCATCTTGCACTGATACGTGTTGTGTACTCCCTGGAACTCAGGTTAACATCTATGTTTCTGGTGCCCCTAGACATCCAGGAGAGACTATACATATTTTTTTAGCAGAACAAGTCATAGCTGAAGCTCCATGAGTACTAATTTAACTCCACTAGTGCTTTTTTCTCATGATTACATGGTTGTACCTAATTATGTTTGAGTTTTTAGTTCATTTTTATTGATTTGTATCCTCTCCTAGATTCTTTTTGGCCTTTTGCCAATGAAACATTATGATTATGCCCCTCAGTTTACTTAGCCAACATTCACTTTACATCCTTCTTGAAATTTTGAGACTCTACTTCTCTTTTTATATTTACGGAAAATAGGTGTTGTTGTTTCTCCTATCTCCGAATCCTGCTGATGACCCTAATAGCTTCTGTTTGGTCGAAACATTCACATGCTCAACTAGATTCTCAACATTCCATTTAAAATAATTCACTGATCATGTATGTTGGACTTCTGGTTATAAAATCGTTCCCTAATCATTTTTAACCTTTTAATGTTGTGCGCACGAGTATGAACACTGATTAAACATATTCGATAGAGGATTACATTTTGTAATAAATTATTGGTGAGCTGCTCTTCTATGCCATTTATTTTCTGTTAACCATGATGGCCATTGACGGTGTTTTAAGGTACATTGTATAGTAATATGGTGATTCCGGCTTGAACAATTTGGACTTATCAGTCCAATAATATTCTTGTGGAATCATTATTGTCTATGTACGCCAAATAACCTGTGTTCTGCTTGTTTGGCTTTTGAGCTGTTAACTTTGCACATACCCTTCCCCAATCTCATATACATCCGCCCTAATTTGGCTCATTTTTAGGGTCCGATGCACCACCATTCTCCCAGCTTTCTACTTCAAGTCAGTTCTTTTCAATATGCTGTTGGGATCTATCACCAAATTCTTTTAAAACGTTCCTTTTTTAAGGGTGTGTACTTTATTATGAATGCGAAGAATCACAATGCATTTCTTAATCGTATACCAGGGGGTGAGGAATGGCATATTTTTGCATGATGGCTTGGAAACATCATCAACAGCGTTGCGATTGTAGCGCAACATTCCCTTTCCTCCATTTACTACTAGCATAGCTACCTAGGCATCCACTTCCTTACATGAATACATCAATAGGGTTTACTAAATGAATGGATAAATGCAACCGCAAGGAAAAAAAAAGCCCATCATGATGTCACGGGCCATCCATCTACGCCCATCCTAACCTGTACACTTGGTTGTTTGACTTACCGTCCAATACTGCACACAGCCGTAAGTATGGATTTCCTTGTACACCCACCAGCAATGAACATGATTTAGAAAGAAAATGATTACACATAGATTTAAACTGCAGTTAAATTATTTATAAGCCTCTAAAAATCTTTAATGGTAATAAACCTAATTAGGTCAGGGGTATAATCTGAGCCAATAAAAACAAATTGTAATCAATGCTAATTTGCATCAGTTACACACCATTTTGCAGGCAGAAGCATTTAACCTTTCTGGTGTAAGCATCTTCAGTGAGGGTGTTTGCATTCAGCTTATCTGATGCTGAGTCAACACTGACTTCTATGCCTGAGACTTTCTTTGCAAAGTGTTATTTGTTTGGAGAAGACCGGACATTTACTTCATTGCAAGAGGACATGTTTAATTTTCTATCACTCCTGACCACATATACAAACCTATTTTTTCCCTTTTAGGATTACTCCAGGGTAAGGGGCTGGAACAAATCAATCAAACTCATTGAGTATTGATTCATGCATAAACAGTGCATGCACAGAAGACAGTTGTTCGATGTATTTCTCTTCAAGAAGCCCAAGAGAGAACTCTGCATGTTGTGGGCTGGTATTCTTTTTAGTAGATCACTATAGAAAATATTCAGATGTAAGAGCATGTTACGATGTACAGCGCAGTACTGTGTTTAGACTACACTAGCGCCTTATTCAGAGTTTGTCGCGGTCTTGAAAGTCAGTACAGCACGTCTTCTCTCTTCTTCTTCTTTGGTCCAATAAAAAATATTGCAGCCTATCCGATTTTACCACCATCTCCATCTTACTGTAGAATCTTGTTGACCATTGGAGAATCAAAACATTTTTCTTTAAATGAATAAGAGTCTCGTGAAGATATGTGGGCAAGGACTTTTCTAGCATCCTTAACCTCCTCTGTATAATTTTTTAATATGTTTGCTCGTCTTTCCTGAGATCCAGTGCTTAATTTGTGCCAGTGCTTTCCGGTGCTCAGCACCGGCACTTATTTGTCAGGGCCGGGTCTACGTGCGATATTAGTTGCTGCCTGCTCAGTGCTCACTGAGTTCACATGGGTCTCCCCGGTGGCGGCGCAGAGCTGATATCGAACGTGACTGCTTAAAATATTTCAAATTGGACGCTGCGGATGCCCGACCTATTAAGAGACACACACACTGTCAGAAATCGGCGCCTGGGTCCTTTGCCTCAGCTTACCGGTCACTACAATCAATCACAGTAGTGCTACCAATGACGCCTGGAAAATATGTTATTAATCCGCCCTGTCCCTCCTTGGCAAATCATCAAGTCTAAGACCCGAGTCGGACCAATGATCACTGTTTTCGCCCTCGGCCACCCCGGCATACTGCGCAGCCTCAGCACAAATCGCCCGCCGAAGACAGAAGACGGAAGCAGCGTGTTGCGCAGCAGACCTCGAGTAAATTCAAACGAAAAGGCAGTCTCAGTAATGTGTAGTCTGCGATTATGGTGTCTCGATTCAGTTTGCTAATATGGGGCAGCCCAGTCCCTGCTGCAGTCAGGCAGAAGCCATGCTGGTAAAATGCGTGTTGGGACAGTAACTCTTTCTGCAACATGTAACTTTACCTACCGATATATATTGCTATATATGATATCTAATCTAGTGTGTTTTTGATCTCTTTTGCAACAGAAGTCACTCATCATGTTTTTTATGTCATCTATAAACTTGATTTATTTATTATAATTGCACACGTTTGCCCGAAGGCATCATGGCGGTCGACGTTCTAAAATCAGTAAACCAGGGAATAATCTATGTTTATCTGTACTTATCTAAACTTATTGTTAAATGTCACTTTTCCTCATTTCTCATACTCCTGACCTGTCTGCACTGGTTTATGGTCCTGATCGCTTTACTCAATGTTAATATTAACATTCATACAGTCATCACATCTTTGCTTTTGTATCACAATGCAATATACAGTGCTCTGAAACCTGGACGTAGTGGAAATGGCGCTACGGAAAACAATACATAAATAGTTAATGACTAAATGTTTCCTTGCAGAGAAGACCTATATAAACAGGGGCGATACGAAATTACGAATGCATTATGATACATGGCTACTTATTGCTCATATTCTTCCGATGAGTTACAGAGCAAAATCCATATTGGGATTCTCATTAAAACAAAATTTGAAAAATGTATACCCAAGGCAGGGAGCACTCAGCCCCTAATGCACTGGAGCATGCAGGCCATTTTAACAGCATTATAGGCCCCTGGACAAAGCAATGCACAGGCCACGCCTACACAGCTACTCACAGGAAGAAAAATGTTTATCGGAAAATTAGTATTAAATTCTGGTTTGGATGGGCCATTAAACATTTTTCTTCCTGTGAGTGGTTGGGGTATTCTTCAGCTTAGCCCAACATGCCTTCTCTGGTTCTAAGAATATAATCTGCATTACCATGGTCCTCTTGATCAGTAATTCCTGCTGTGCTATAAAATCACCATCTGCACATCGCACCGCCAGGGCTCGTTGGCGAATCTGAAGCCTCATTGAAGCCCTTCCTGGTTTGAAAGGACTGCATGCAGCCGCTCTGGTATTTAGACAGCTTGCCACCATCCATGGGCATTGGTACACACCTCTGTATGGAAGTGAATGTCCAACTTTCCTCTCCATGCCTCTTTGGTCAATAAGTGCGTTAACCTCTTCGGTGCCTCACTGCACCCTCCTCAAGCCCACTGCCCTTTACCTCCTGGTCCATTTATCATGCAAATACATCTTCATTTGGTTTGGATGGTTGTTCCATCTCTTCATAACGATAAAGATTAACCGGTCTTCTCTTCCTATATGCACAGCCCCATTTCTCTCCACAGCCACTTTGCCCCACATGCACAGCTCCTCTTACTCTCACAGGTCTCCCTGCACAGTTAAAGCCCACTTTTCAATAAATCAATACCACAGACACTCTATTAAGTACGGGGTCTTCTTCACTCACACTGGCAGCTACCCATCTGAAATAATTAAGACGCTGGCACTTCTACACTGCCTTAAATTTCAAGCTAGAACCCCCATAATATAGCTCAGTGAGTTAGTGCCCAGTAGCAAAGATTTGAATACAACATGAGATTCTTTCGTTCTACGTCTTAATTTTGAAGTCAATTAAATGAGCACCACCGAGTAGCTTTTAAAGTGCTATGAAGTCCCAAAACGTAGTCGCTAAGTACTATGCGAGAAACAGTATTCCCATAAAGCAAATGAACAAAGCACTGCTGCACGCCATTCTTATAACTTTGGGGGGCCGCAATAGTATGAACTTTCGCCCTTGTAAGAGCGTGATGGTTAGTAGATGTGTTGTCACTGTCATTGGCAGCTGGCAGGGGCAATGTGTGGTGCTAGCTGCAGTGGCCACCCGACGGGAGCCCCGGCACTTATTATTTTACAAATTAAACACTGCTGAGATCTCCCCACTTCTGCCACATTGAGTATGCAATGCATAGGTTATTTATATGCATTTCGGAAGTGTACCAGCCTGAAAAGTTGGTGCAGACTTTCTCTTTCATTGGTGAGCCAAATGGCGACACACAGGTAGCAGTTCCTCCACTGAGATCCGCCTGACATCATTGCTGCTAGAGCTCATTCTGCGCCCGTAAGGGAAGATATGTCACAGTCGAACTGAGCTGACTATTGATACACTGTACCTGTGAATTAAGGTCCCCGCCTAGATGGACACCTTACTATGGCCTCTGCCTCTACTCCCAGTTGGATGATAGTCTTGTTGTGGGGTTAGATCCAGACCTGAGGTGAGTGCTGCCATGTGTTGCTGATACCAGATCTTCTTGCAGCCGGCTGCTCCACAAGACAGGGGCCTCTCACCTAATCTTGCTGACCTGGCCCCGGGTCCATTCCCCAGAAAAAGCGTGGGTCACCCAGTGTCCCTAGAAATATGATGAGCCATGCTAGCCACTCTCCTACAATACTACAGCTGTTTCTGAGCATGAGGGTGGTGCACTCCACTGCCATTCTCCAGGGCGGGTGGTCAGTCTACCACATGAAGACCGCCTAGGTCTATTTCCCCCTCAATAAACGAGCTGAAGATGATCGCAGGTTTGGAAGGCGAGTGTCCAGCACTCATTATGGACGATATATCCATATTGCCAGGATCCTTTGGTTTCGCCTCATGATCCATGAGCAATGTTGTGTCTGCTGAGCGTGAGCCACAAAAAAACCACAGCATAATGATTGACCATCACAACATATTGTGGCAGCAGCTATGTTGGAATTAAAAATGGCTGGCCGCGTGCCTGAGCTTTAACAATGATGTGACAATTCTTTACCTCGCAAACACTTTTCAACAACTTTCAATCAACATTTGAAATTCTACTCTCAAGTGATGACCCAAGGCTACTGTAATGGGAAGCGACTCTGCTGGACCCCCTTCAAACTGACCTCTCTCCTGACAATATTCAAGTGAATTGAGGCTGGCCCTATGGCCATTGTTGTATCTGAGTACCAAAGAGGCATGCTATATGTTTGGATGTGCTCATCGTGCAGTTCTTGTTTTACATTACCGCCCCTCCAACTCCGATTAATTGGTCCCTCTTCTGGTGTGTCACGGTGAAACAGGAGACTAAAAATGATGAGAAGGAGGCAAATGCATACAGGAACTGCCGCGACGTGGACTGTGCCTGATTGCTGTCTGCAGCCTGTTCTCAGCAAGTCACAATGTAATGAAACTAAATTGCTTGTGAATTGGAAAGCACTTGGATACCCATCTAGTTCACACTATAAAGAATTTCATGATACATCCATACATGCATAAATAATATTTGTTCGGTACACACTGTTACAATTCTCTTTAACATCTGTAAGCTTGATTTGCCAGCATACAAAGGTAGGGGTGCATATGGGCATATAAAGGTATAGGGTTGTGAGTGTGTGTCCTCAAGGAAGATTCCTCTTCCTTGACCCTGTCAATCTTAAGAGCTCGCCCACGCATTTGCTCATTGGGACTCGACAGAATATTTATGCCACCTGAGGTGTCTGCAGACCCAAGACGTGTGACATATTGAGATGTTCCCACCCCACTTCTTACAATATACCCTGCATTGCTTAGATCTTTTGACGCTGGAAAGGATGCTCTTGAATGCTGGACACCAATAAAGCCTGAATGTCTTATCAATCAAGCCGCCATCCTTATGACCTAACAAAGATTAGCCTGAGTGGAAAGGAGGCTACTATAAAAGCAACTCTGCTTCCACAACTCTCGTATTCAATCAATCAATCAATCAATCAGGGAATTGTAAGCACGCTACTCACCTGTGAGGGTGTCAAGGTGCTGTGGGGGGGGGTCCGCTGATCTGTTTAGCCAAACAGCCAGGTCTTGAGGGTCTTCCTGAAGGTGTCCAGGAATGGGGCACGTCTGATGTCTGCCGGTAGCTTGTTCCAGGTCTTGGCTGCAGTGTGAGAGGAGGATCTTCTGCCTGCTCTGGCTCTGTAGATGCGCGGGGTTTTGGCCAGTGCGAGGTTGAAAGATTGGAGGTTTCTTTTGGGTACGTGGAAGTTGAGTCTGTCGTTGAGGTATTTGGGTCCGATGTTGTGTAGGCATTTGTAGGCGTGAGTGAGGATTTTGAACGTGACTCTTTTCTCCACAGGGAGTCAGTGGAGACCTCGTAGGTGTTGGCCGAAGTGTTCGTGCCGGGGGATGCCAAAGACGAGTCTGGCGGCAACGTTCTGTATTGTCTGGAGTTTGCGGAGTAGGGACTTGTTGATGCTGGTGTAGAGTACATTTCCATAGTCCAGTTTGCTGGTGATGAGTGCATGGGTGACTCTCTTTCTTGACTCAGGGGGGATCCACTTGAAGGTCTTGCAGAGGATGCGGAGGGTGTTGAAGCAGCTGGAGGTGATGGCGTTGACCTGTCAGTTCATGGTGAGTGATGAGTCGGAGTTGAGTACAATGCCGAGGTTCTTGGCATGGTCTGAGGGGGTAGGTGGGCTTCCGAGGGCGGTCGGCCACCAGGTGCTGTCCCATGCAGAAGGGGTGGTACTGAGGACGAGTACTTCTGTCTTCTCGGCTTTGAGCTTCAGGCAGCTGTTGGTCATCCAGACTGCGACGTCTTGCATTCCTTTCTGGAAGTTGAGTTTGGCAGTGGTGGGGTCTTGGTGAGGGAGAGGATGAGCAGGGTGTCGTCAGCGTAGGATACGATGTTGAGGCTGTGTTGTCGGACGACGGCTGCGAGGGGGGCCATGTAGATGTTGAAGAGGGTGGAGCTCAGTGATGAACCGTGTGGGACTCCGCAGGTTATTTTCGTGTGGTCGGAGAGGAAGAGTGGGAGTCTGATCCTTTGGCATCTTCCAGTAAGGAATGATCGGATCCACTCCAGGGCTGTTCCTTGTATGCCTGCGTCGTTTAATCTGGTGACTAGTGTGCGGTGGGAGATGGTGTCGAAGGCCGTTGATAGGTTGAGTAGGATGAGGGCTGTGGAGTGGCCTTTGTCCAGGAGGGTGTGGATGTCATCTGTGGCTACAAGTAGGGTGGTCTCTGTGCTGTGGTTACTTCGGAATCTGGATTGGGACGGGTCAAGGATGGCGTTGTCTGCAATGAATTGTGTCAGTTTCCTGTTGAATGTTTTCTCTGCAGCTTTGGCTGCGAAGGTAAGGAGCGAGATGGGTCGATAGTTCTTGAGGTCGGTGGGGTCAGCTGTGGGCTTTTTGTGCAGGTGTCTTACTTCTGCTCACTTCCAGTCGTCTGGGAAGGTGCCTGTTGTAAATGGGGTGTTGATGGTGCGTTGTAGTTTGGGTGCAATGGTGGCCACGGCTCTGTGGTAGATGTGAGGGTCACAGTTATGGTTGAGAATCCGTTTGGGTTTCATGATAGCAGTCCATGAACAGTCAATCCTTCTAATGTCCCTCTCGTCGATGAGATGCTTTGGCTGACCAAGTCCAGGTAACCTTTTTTTCAAAGTGCCTCCCCTCTGTTTCCTACCAGGCTCATTGCCTAAGGCAAAAGAGAATTCCTCATTTATGTACCTACAAACGACCCAAGCCCCTACTTTCTATATAACATTCTAAGCCAGAATTCTGTTGAATCTATTAGAGGGTTTCTTGGAGGGACCCCAGCTCTTTTCAAGGTCCGCACAGTCTTGTCCATTGGTAATAGAACATTATTAGGCACAGCCACGTGTATACAACATTTTGCAAACAAAAGGACCTTGCCAGCCAAAGCCCTACACCAAAGCATGAAGTGTCTAAATTTCAGAGCTGCATGTGGTATTAGCGAAAAATGTTTCTGGACCACATTGATCCTTTTTTTCCGTCTACAGGACCCCCGCCGTGAATCTTCTCTTGTCATGCTTGTGTGTAACTCCTCCTCTAACATCTTTTTTTCTCTCTGACTCCCTTGAACTATTTTCCTACACCCTGCTCGGTTGGTTCTTCCACATTTCTTCCCTGAACTTTGTTTTTTGTTTCTGACCTCTACCACTTCCTATCCTCCAATACCTCCACTGTTATAGGGGTCCTGGACCCCAACCTCTTCCTGTACTATCCTTCCTCTGTCGCTGCTTATACCATAGTTTCTCTCACTATACACTACAAACTGTACCTCAATTTATACTCTAGTTCTGCTACCTCTACTTTAACCCTACTACCTTCACCCCTTGTTATATCCTTATAGCACAACTTTACCCATAAGTATTCACTAGTACCCCACCTCTACTATTATTAGAGAAATTCTAGTATAGCATAGAACAACTCTCCCTCCTAAAACCCTAGTAAACCTGCTCCTTTCTGTAAGCTAGTACTTTTACCCTGCACAAACGTCTTCCTGTGACCTAGAATATATAGCGCTACCTATATACTAGTTCTTTTTCTTCTGCCTATACCCTAGAATGTCTATCTCTATTTATAACTTAGTATCTTCATCCCTATCTATACATTTATGACCCTAACTCTTACCTACTCCACAGTACCTCGTTCTCCTGCTCATTCACCAATTTCCCATATCATTGTTTAATTACTCACACTCATGTACTGTTTTTAAACTGAAGGCCTTCTAATTTGGGGAACTTTTATTTCCTCATCATGAAAATTCACCAAAATCACCAAAACCTCACTGCTGGGGGTAGAATGCCCCTTGCAGGTGAACTGACCTGGCAATGGGTAGCTAGCAGGCAGATACTGCTACATCCAGAAGGTCAGTGCAGCAATGGGTCGGGCAGGTCAAGGTAATGACAGTCCTCCACTAGGATACAGGCAGCAGGGAAAGGCAGACAGATATTCTCCCCTGGTTTCATCTCCATTGGCCATCTGGCACACTTGACAGCGCAGAGAAGCTTCTGTGCTTCAACAACCTTGCTGCAGCTCAGACAAAGTGTTACAATGATAGTGATCTGCTAACCCAGCGGCACTCTGTGGGATCAGAAGTAAGCCATAACGGTCTCGGCCTTGTAAATGTGTTTTGGGGTGTGACCTTTAGGCCTCTCCATTTGTGCTTAATTTGAGTTGATGGTTGCTGGTGGGGCCCACAAACACTCATTTCTGGGCACCATCACTTACTTTTTTGCATCAGGCATTTACAAGAGCAAAAATATTTGATTGTTAGAATCTCTTTAGACTAATAGGGAAAGATGAATTTCTTCATTCAGCGCGCTGCGATATCAATCTCACGATTGTGGTAGAGGCTCTACGTGGGTTAGAACGCCAAAAGTGATACCAGAATCTGGCCTAGATTTTTACTCTCTTTTAAGATTGGAGATATCCCTTCTGGGAATCCCATCTGGCCTTCAATTCTTTGACCAAGGGGTCAAGAAATTACACAGAATGTTATTTGTCCTGAAGATGGTCTTGTTGACTTGATGCAAGGAAGACTGAAACGTCAACGACTAATCCATTCTTCCCTTTAGTAATTGTTCAAAATAATTTATTGTTGAGTTCTGAATCTATGTAAAGGACAGGCTCGCTATATTGTTTAATGAAGATAGATATGCAGACAATGATAACTAGGATTATTTATTTGAATCTGATGTATATATTCACTGTTGTAAAAGTTTGTTAAAATATTTTGTTGTTATTTCTGTACCCTTACTGCTCTATTTATGTCAATTGAAATATATTTTTCTATTTGGTTCACCCGGTTGTCATAATTGATTTATTAATTTATTTTGATGAATTGTTTTTATTTAATCAATCGAATGTTATTTGATGTCACTTCATATAGATTTACACAGAACTTATTCAAATCCTTCGTACAATTATGTAAATCCCGTGAAGGCAACTTCCTGAAAGAAGCATTTTCAAAATTGAAATTTAAAATCCAACTTCACAATAAGTTAGGATTTTAAATTCCAATTCCATGGACACCAAACATGATCTGATCACCTGTTCTCATTTGGAAATTACACATATAATATGTAATCTGGTAACTCCAATGTTATCCTATGAGAGAGGTAGGCCTTGCAGTAGTGAAAAACAAATGTAAGAGTTTTTCACTACCAGGACATGCAAAACTTAAAAATGCATGTCCTACTTTTTAAATATATTGCACCCTGCCCTCTGGGCTGTCGAGGGCCTACCATAGGGGTCACTTATATTTATTAAAAAGGAAGGTTTGGGTCTGGAAACAAGATTTACTTTACAAGGTTGAAATGACAGTTTAAAACTGCATAAACAGGCTGCAATGGCAGCCCTGTGACATTTTTAAAGTGCTACTTCAGTGGGTGGCACAATCAAAGCTGCAGGCCTGCTAGTAGCATTCAATTTACAGGCCCTATGTGCATGCTGTACCACTTTACAAGGGACTTATAAGTACATTAAATATGCTAAATGGCTATAAGCTAATGTTACCATGTTTAGGAGGGAGAGCACAAGTACTTTAGCACTGGATAGCAGTGGTACAGTGCACAGAATCCAACGGGCAATAAAAACAAAGTCAGCAAAAAAATGCAGGAGTGAAGGCAAAAAGCCTGAAGATGACCCTGCAGAGAGGGCCTGGTCCAACAGCCGTATTCTGAATCCTAGGGGAATACCAATAAAATATCTAACCGCATCTACCTGTCGTCCCCTACAGCTATTTTAAGGTCCCCTTATGAGTTTTCCAGGTCATAATGGGGAATAACCTATAAAAGCGGCATTACTGCACCCACATTTTTCACCATTACAAGCCTGTTTTTCACAGGAGGAATCGATGCAAAGAAAAGCCGTGGGAGTGAGGCAATTTCACACACCTCATAGTGCACAGGTACTGTTTGCGCCCAACTTCTGATTCTCTAGCTTACTAAGAACAATGGACATAGGACACCCCGCCTCTCTGTCTAGCAATGCAGCCAAGGACGAAGATGCCATTGGTGCAGCACGTTCAGTGGCACCGGAACCCAGTGGCATGTAGGGCCGACCGCATACCATTTGTGATTATTTTTTATTACCCATCAGCAGGTAATGGGGTATTTTCCTTGCTTGCATTAGGGTCTCTGGCACCCTCACAACACTGCTGACTGTAGCTAGAAGCTGCACCAGACAATAGCACTTGCTTTGGAGAGAGAGGTGCTGACATGCTCAGTGTTTCAGGCTAAGTGCTTTACAAGTCCCAACAGCAACCACAGAGCTTCGCTCCACCTGCTGCAGCAGAGCGATTTCTTTAAAATGAGGACCAGAGGGAGGAGAACAGAAAGGAAAGTACATAAAACAACGGTCATTTAACGCTGCAGAATTATGAGTGGAAACAAAGAGGTCAGACAGCAGAGAAAGTAATTAGCATATAGAACAAGTTAGCAGGAGAAAGAAAGGGAAGCTAGTGAAACGGAGATCATTAATCAGATGAGGCCACTTCGAGATGGGCTTCCTTATTATGGGCGAGAGCCCTGCCGGCAGTAAAAAGAAAAGGCATTTAAGGAGGACAAAAATATGGAAAGAGAGTGGCTGAACTCGGTTATGGAGAGTAAACCTGTGATTTCAATTGTATTTCCCTCTAAGAGTCCTTGTAATTATACATATTGTACAAAATAGCATCAGAAAACTGTATGCAATGATTTTCGTTGCCATAGGCTAAAACGTATTTTGCCATCTGAGTGCCCCCATCCACTGAGGAAAATACATGTTTTCAGGATTGTCTAGTAACATGGCTCCATCCTGTGGTAGCACTGTTACTTTATGTTCTAGTTGCCCTGAGCCTGGCAGCAAGTCACAAAGAAGATCCACCGAAAATATGGCAGTAACATCATAACATCACAGAACTCCAAAGTTACTTGCAATACCCATAGCGCATACATTTGGGGGTATTTTATTTCTTATAATGGATGATCCCTCAAATATGGTGATATATTGATAAAAGAAGATATCGAAATTAAATCTGCCCACTTATATTTTATACAGTGTAATATGCTTTTAACGTCATTTTAAATTAACATAATTTTGAATTATGGAGTCTAGCAAAAATGATAAAGTAGTACTGTGTCTGCTAACATTTATGGTCAGCAGTTTCTGCTAGCTATTTTCTAGGTTACAAAACATAATCCTTTTTTGTTGCTGCCCTATTTTTCCCCATGAATTTTCAGCTGCAACCGGCTTGCAAATGGTGGTGTGTCATGGGAAAAACGAAGGCTATGGGGCACTTGTGTACTGCTGATGTGCGGCTTTGCAGCACAGGCTGTTCATTTAACTCAATAAATTATGCAGCAATGTTTTTAATCTTGGAAGGTGTCATGCTTGTCTCAGGAAAATGAAACTAAAGAAATGCTGGGCAGTCTGTCATTGCACATGCTTGTCTTATTACTTTTATTTTTGGGAAAAGGGGAAGAAGCCCAGGAAGCTGAGCCTCACGAATGTGCCATTCCTGTAAACCTTTGGTGATTAATGACTTCTGGCAGAATTAGAAGTAAGCACAATTCACATGATACCAACCTTTGTCTTAGCTGTACATCCCAAATGTTCCTAGGAACATCCAAACAAAGTACTTGAACTCTCCCCCATTCTAACTACCCTTAAAGGATGTAAGGCCCCTTCCCCAACCCATCAATTAACTGGCCTACCTGCACTAGGCGCATGATGCATGCCACTTTCATTCATTGCAATGTGTATTGCCTCTACATTCCTGGTCCTAACAGTCCATGCTCTTTCCCTGGCCCTGGGTGTAAATTCACCAAAATGTCAGGGGAAGTGGACATCACACACTATTTGACCTTTACTTTAACTCGCACACACATGCTTACACATACACATGCATTCACTCACTCTCACATAAACACACTTTCCCTCCAAGCAGTCACACAACTTACATTTAAAATCATTTTTACTTACCTTAGCAGCCAGATAGTGTTCTATTCGAGCTAATTGTACTACATTTTTAATTACACTAGTTGTGAATAATATTAGTGTGTAATAAAATAATTGACAGAAATCCAGAAAAGTGGGGCCCAACATACATCCATTAGGACGAGATGCTCCTATGCTCCAGGCACTTAATTTTGCCAGCTCTAAGCTAAGGGTCACAAAGACAGTGGCAGGGGTCACAAAGGGCAAAGGGGTCTCAGCTGCGACCCCTGGCGATCCCTAAATGATATATGTATACACAAAAGACCTGTTCTTTTGTGTATACATATAGCATAGTGAGTGGGGGGCGACCTGTTTGTTCTTTCCCTCTGTAGCTCCTTGTTGATTGAGAACCCTAAATGATGTCGACACTGTTTTCTTGTCTCGCTTGTTAACTTTCCCTTCTCCTACCATTCTTCTGAAACTTCAATTAGCTTGATCAGATAAATCCTGTTCGTTAAGAATGGCAGGTGAACTGCATGATGCTGGTACAGCCCTGACCGCTTGTTTCCAACGTCAACACGCCTCACCACACCTCTGTCCCAGACAGAAGCCCAGAATTTCCATGTGAGCCCTAATAATTGCTGCTGTTTCCTCAGTCATCCTCCATACCATGCGAAGCAACAGCTGAATCTAATAAACGTTTGTGTTTTCCCATCTATTTTGTATCTCTTTAAATTGTATCATCTTCAAAAGTTCCAAGCCCAATAGCTGCACTGGGAAGTGTTCCAGTTAGATAAAATCCACATCTAGCCTCCTCCCTATCCCAATTCCTATGATGTGGGCAGCAATAGACTCCAAAGCATCTCTCAAAAGCCAAGCCAGCTGACTAGTACCCACTCCTCATCCAAACCAAGCAGCTGCCCATCTGACTGCCTGTTTGTGTGGTCACCTGCCCACTTTATAATAGTATGCCACATATCCACATCACCTTCTTCTCAGCCCTCACCCACCACTCACCTGTCAAATGCAAAGCCCATTTTCTCCACCTGACTCCAATTATACTTAGGTGTCAGCCCCAGCTCTTTCCTATTTCCACCTCCCCGACCGTTTCAACCTTTTGTTCCATATCCTAAGTCTTGCCCCTCCGTTGCAGTCTTGATCCTTAATGGGTGCATCCCATAATAGTCTTATTCACAGGTACTTCTTCAACATTTCCAGTACCTGTCTATCTGAAACTCTGACTCTGTCTTCATGCCAGAACATTGTGCCCAGTTCAGTAGCCCTCCGGGCATATCTCCTCCTTATTTGACCTCCGCAAATTTGATCTAGGTCCCTTTCCCTCAATCTGCTTTAATCCTTCACATTCTTATCCACATCCTCCTATTCTCTGACAAAATCTTCCCCCAAAGTCTCTCGTAAAACCTTGTCCAACTGCCTCTGAAACCTTTGGTGGTCCAAAAACACAAAATAGCAAAAATTACTTGTGGCAAGCGAGTTTCCGGCCACTCATGATCCTCACCTGATGCATTGCTTTCTCAACACTCCCAGGTATATGCTGCAACCGGGCCATATTGTTTCATTGCAAACAGGTTAAGACTAATTACCAGAACAGCTGTAACACCCACCAGTCATATGTTTAATGTTTTTCATGATGTTCACATGTCCATATTTGTTGAGAACAAGAGTCACCTTCTTGTACGCTAGTCTTCTGCTCCACAGCCTCACCGCCAATAATATATAATAATTCGCCAAAAAGTATTTCTGTGCTTACTCCGTTGCCAGTCATTTTTATTATCGTTCTGCACTCCAGTGTCTGTTCCAGTAAAAATTAAATCATCCTGCCCTGGACGCTTTTGAGAAAAATTCCTCTGCCCAAATGATCAGGTCAGCTTGCAGGCCACATTGTCAGTCCGAATCCAGTCTAAATCAGCACGCCTTTCCCATGTCACCTGAAATTAGCATGCTTTGGTGCTGTGTGGTAGCCCCTTCCATGGCCAATGCCATGTCCCTACTAAAGTGTTGCATAGAGCCACAATGCTGCATGCAGTATTCTTGTGACCTAGCACCTTCTGCACACACAAAAGACATCACACTTATTTCTGGTCATCGTCTCTGTCGGAGTATCAAGTTTGTCAGGCAGCAATCATGACATCATGACAAACAAATCCAGTTCAATGGCCAGAAGTGTTATGGTTGTTCCCAGCCTTCTGTTTTCTCCATGGTCAACGGCACACCAAACTCTTCTACCATATCCATCAGCCATGTAGATTGTGCATTGTTCTCCTTCCTCTCTATCATCAGGAAATCATTGTGGTGGTATTACATTTGCTCAGGTAAGGCCTCTGTCCTAACCACCCACTCCAAGAATATGAAAAACATCTCAAATAATCTACAAACACTGCACATGCCAGAGAGCACCACATTGGTATGGCCACAGAGATCTGACACTCAAACTGTATCCCCAACAAGGGTATACCACAAAGCAGTCTCTCTGGTTTATGTTGTCAGTCACTGACCCGCCCTCTGGCCACAAGAGGTGGTGAATCAGGCAAAATCCCCCTTCTGTCTTATTGGCCAAATGACTAAATAGTGATATTGTCAGCTCTGGCAGAAGAATTACTTCAAAAGGGCCCACCATCCTACCTCCCTGCACTTCTTTATTCCATTTATGCTGAACTGCTTCTGTCAGGTTTTCCAATGATCATACCGTGGACTGGTATAAGGAATAGTCAATCCAAACTAAAGTCCTCCTGTCAACTTCATTACAGCTTTTCTGTCTCAGGATTTATTTCAATCATGGGACCATAGTCCCCCCGTAACAGAAGTATTGCCCTTTTCACAAGTATCATTTTCCGCCTTCCTGCCCTTAATGATCACTCCGGCTCTTTGAACACTGAAGCACTGCAACAATGGATGCCTCCCTTTGCACTTAGAGCATGTATGTTGGAACTGATAGTGGGGCATCGCTAAAAGGGATATGCAGTTTACCACCAGCCTCATCTTTGCGATAAACTCCTCATCAGAGCTCAGTCACACTAATTGCCCAAAGTGAATGTGCGCCATCATTAACACACATTCAGATATCTGAACAGCGTCTACCTGCATTCTGGGTATTTCTCACAGAAAAGGCTGTCATATATGGTAAATGCCACCATCTGCATGTGAATGTTTGTGGGCACTCTGGGCCTATTTGCCAGTGCTCTATTTTCCACCTTGAATGCCTCTTTACATCTGGTCTCCTATGAAACAACTTAAATCTGTCCACATTTTTGCTAGCACAAATTCTATCCATCGTGGTTATTAGAGAATGTCCACTGAGTGGGTCTGCTATCCCCATGTAGTGCAACGTCCCCTCTGTTTTTGCCCTCTTTACTTTCTGCTCTTTATTTCGGTCGTTTCTGTCCTTTCCCTTCTGCCCTGTGTCAAATTTACCTCAATATCTTTTCCCGCGGACCCTAGGCCCATCTGCCTTTGTGCAATCATGGACTTACTGCACTGCCTCTTTTCCATGATCCCCTTCTCTGTTGTCTTGCAACACAGAGACATCCTCTCTTCTACTTTCCAGGAACCTGTGCAGGAGCCTAACTAGGACCCTCTCCCAAATAAGGACACTCCCTAGAACTAATTTTATCAACCTAGACATCTATGTCTGGAATAGCTCTAACCCTTATACACTATTGGGATCACATTCTGGCAGACACAAGTATATTACTGACCCCATCAATGCCCCAAAAAACTCTGCTTCACCTTGAGCTATGAAGGGTTTCACTGTGAAGAGGCTTGGGGTACACTTTACACACCACTAAGAAAGACCTAGATATTAAACTTGTCTCCATGAACAATACAATCAAAGCACTCTAGAGGATACACCCTCCATGAAGGATCAGGTTCAAAATGTATACATAGGGAGGGCTAGTATATAGAATTAATGGGTGACTAAATAAACAATAAGTACAAAGCAAAGAAACAAGAATGCTGTTGCAGTGAACTCAGGTCTGCCTATAGCATTCAAGCATTCAAGGTCAGACTGAAGACTTTACATAATGTGGTTGCATGCCTGGATTTGGACACTGGAAGATCTGACAAAATATTTACTCTGTTTTGATAAAAATTACTTTCGCTGCCTGTACCTGCAGAAATACAATGTAAGATCCCGATGTGGTACACTGAACTATTCACAATGCAAGCGTGCATGTTTACAGGGACACCTGAAAAACTGTAGTGAGGTCTGCACTCTGAAACACAGTGCTTGCGGTACCTAGGCATCACTGTGAAAAATGTGGAGGATGGGCCTTCTCCATTCAATCCCCAGTTCTCTGGAACAAGCGTTGGATTGCCCAATGTTAATAAAATATTTTTTTCATCGATTTCCTTATAACACAAATTTGTGCCACCTTCCATCTGTTCGGTGCCAGGAAAGCCTGGGTAGTAGTGTGCTTCAAAAGTATGACTAAAACATAACAGACATCATTGAATGTGAACGTTCTAGTTACATTTGCATTGATAACCACATTGTAGTATGATTTTCCCCATTATTGTTTTCAGAGTAGATAATATAATACACTCAATACATATTTCTGAGTTAACTATATTTTTTGCAAAACGTTGATTTGGCGCAAGTATTGGTCATTTCTCTTGTGAAATAAACATCAAATCAAAGAAAACACAGGGGAAATCTAATTTTAGCATTTTGTTGATGGCATCTATGAGAATTACTAATTAGCAAATAGGAAAAAATGAATTACATTAAAATAAATTAAATCAATCCATACAGCCTTCACTAATCAAGTCGTTAAACTCACAATTTTAACAAGACTCAACATTTCTACAGTCTGGCACTCATTAAAAATTCAAATATGAAATGGTCTGCCGAATACAAGACTAGCCTTCATCTTAAACGTGTGCCTGGTGGCAGCACAAACGAATTTCCATTCTAGATTCATGTGTGATATAATTATTTGTTTCCGAAGCTTACATTTGAATAACTAATGCTCATCTGAGTTTACATAAACCGCCTGAATGCCAGTGCAATCGTTCTAAATCAAATCATTGTCAAATTATACCATGTTGTATAGTGAAGTATTAATTCATTTTTGCATGCATCTTTTATTTTCAATAACCAACGAAACTTCATACAGTGGGAATTGTGAAACGTTGTTTTGGGAAATGCGGTTATCCAGGGTTGCTTATATGACAATAGCAACTCAAATCTAGGAGATATCAATAGAACAAAACAAATTCATAGTGCAATAAATCCTTCATCGTTCAAAGGAGAAAAGATGCAGTTCTTCTTCAGAGTTTTAACCTCCTGGGGATATAGAGGATAATCTCATCATTCATCAGTAATGCACCTTAACCAATTTTCTTCATTGCTTCCTCTAGGATTTGTTAGTAAATTAGCAATACTAAAGAAGGGATACTGACTGAGATCACAATCCTGACAAAGAAATCGTGTTTTACAATTGAATACTTCATGATGTGTTCAAGCATCCTCCCTTTGAGCTTCTCAGTAATGGCTTCAATATATTACTAGTCTGGATACCTTGCAGAACAAAGACCACAGATGATGCCTGACATGTAAGATGCCTGACATGTTATTGGTTTAAAGAAAATATGAGGACGCACAGGTACTAACATTTAATTGAAGGGGTATACATTTTATATATATATATATATATATATATATATATATATATATATATATATATACACACACACACACACAAACATAAACATAGAATGTGTGTTTATTACTGTCTTACATAATATATCTATGGCCTTGTTGAAGGTTATGGCTGTAACGCATAGGCCAATTCACCCAGCTGCTGCACATGGTGAATTAAATAAATAATCGATGCAGGATAGCTGTTTGGTGGTGCCGTGTCTTTCTTTTTGCACACAGAGTGAATGCGCTGTCTGGGACTTTGACCGCTCTTAGAACTGACCATTATGCAAATATCTGTATATATATGTTGTTTTATTTTTATTTATCTATATAGAGAGAGATATCATGAAAAACAGTTATAAACATGCATTCTCAGGATGTTTGATAGCTTAGCTAGCCTTACAAGGAATCATGGGCTCAGACTGGAATGCGCTCTTAGCGTATAGAGACTGGCACACAGATCATGTGCCATGCTTGGGAGAAACTGTCCGCTTAGCTGCTCTCCGAATTTCTGGACTGCAACACACTCTCTCTCTCACCTCCTAATACCTTCGCATTCAGGTTATTCTGTTTGCTTACCTGGCTGAACATGGACCACCATCATAATCTGGTATTCTGTTATGTGTACTGTAACACTTCATGCAAGGATACCCCAGCTCAAAAGTCATGACCTTCTCTTGTCATCTCACTTATGCAAAATCTCACCATGCTTGGAGGTACTGGCCTCCATAAATTTGACTTATACATGCCCACCTGGTGGCTGTTCAACTGGAAAAACTGTCAGTCAATAAGTTTCTTCCCTCCATTTTCTGGCTGACATATGAAATGACTGCACATATGATGGGGGTCTGCCTAGAGCTATTCCTGTTTTTTGTCTTAATTCGCTAATTCTGTAGCCTTTGTCTCAGCATTCAAAGTTTCAGTTTCTGTACATATAATTTGACGTTGATCAATATTTTTTTTAAAGATTAGCTTACTTCCTTTGGGGCTGGTATTGGTCTCAAAAATCCCCACTTTTGAATAAGGGTTCCATTTCCCGGAACATTACCCCCACTTTATGAAACAATGTGAAGAGACATAGCAGTTTGGCAAAAGTCCGCCATCCGCCACGCAGCGGAGTTTACCTGCTCCCACCCTTAGTAAAAAGTAATCCCAACTGCTAGTGAGCAGTTCAAAGATGAATAAAACATTCTTATTTTCTCCCAAAGGGTGTTTAGTCAGAAGAATCTCAATCTTCCTGACATTTTCGGACAACAATAGTGGGACTATGCGGCTGCCCGCGGCCCCCACAGGGGGCCACTTTAAAAGGGCGGCCCTTTTAGTGCCATTTGGGCACTTCTTCACCCCCCCTTTTTGCGGCACTCAGGGTGGAGTCCCCTGCATAGGCGCACTAGGCGTGTCATTTCCAGCGCACCGGAGAGAGGGGGAGAGTAGTTAAGCCTCTTCCCCCCATCGTGGGTCCTCTTTTGCTCCAGACATGCCGTGTTCACAAGGGTCTAGCAATCAAAGAAGTCTGTGGAATTGTCTGGTCAACTGTGCAAAGTAAGTGCACTCTAGAACCGAGGTTAGGTGACACAGGAGGATGGAGGGTGATTCAAGGGCCACAGGTGGTTTGACAGCAACGCAAGACTGTCAGCTTATACTGGGTAGGAGGTTCCGTATCACCAACCAGAAGGGTGCCATGTGGCAAAACCAGTGAATATATTTAAGAATGATATAGATGCTGGTGAGGAGAGGTTTGGCAAAGGTATTACACTTATTGCCAGGCATTGTTAACAGCCCATCCACACCAAGTCTATTGCTTAGGTTCCTGGGCCGCATACACACAGCCCGGTATTAGGCACCTACGGGTGTCAGCGCCATGAGTTACTAAATTACAACTGTACAGTGGGCGTACTTGCTGACCGGGCCTCCAAGGGCCGATTAGTCAGACACCAGTAGCAGTGTGTGTGGCTTGCCCTCGGTGCAGTTGTTATGAGAATTTAAATTCCATGTACAGATTATACTGGACTTGCTACCAGCGGGTCTCATGTGTGAGTGGGTTAACTGCTTTGAAAAAGGCATACAAGGAATATGGCATAACACATAGACTACTAGGAATTAAATCAGGGACCAGCTACCTTACACATGGATTTCGGTGGAGGGCAATTAAGTCCAGGGTAACCAAGGGTACCAGGTCTAGTGTTTTGCATCTGGGGTCAAAGCGGGTTGGCACACAAGGGGTGTCTAGGATCGTACCAGCCACACTCTGCAGTGTAGAATGCAAAAGAACTGCACGTTGCCACTAATATGAGTGTGACAGATGCAACAATTTGATCCCTGCCAAAGCAAACCAAGGTCCTTATGGTCAGAGGCACAACATACATCCGTTCACTCCAGCCTCACTGAAGGTGGTCTGTTAGCAGAGGTATGGAACGGGACGTTGTGCGCCAGGGTGTGGACATTGCACGGGTGACACAGCAGGTGGTCTACTGTCAGACGAGGGTGCTTGCGGGCTAGGAGGCCAGGCAATGTAGCATAACCAATTCTAAGAACCCCTCTCTCCCTCCGGACTGCCCGATAATGTGAATGCAGTGAGATTTGCAATGTTACAGGTATTTTCCCGCCCATATAGGGGCAGAAGGGTACATCGCAGGAATCTGCATAAATAGAGTGGGGGCAAGACCTATAGCCGATGTGCACCGGTAACTGCAAGAGCGTGGTGTTAAGATCAAAATCTCGCAGCTTCAAGTTAGCCAGGTGGCATGCGTCAGTTGGTTAGGCCAGAATGTGTGCCATGGCTCCAATAGCGGCTTGAAATATGTTTGGAGCACCATCGCTGACAATTCCAGAGCACACACTGCACCTCGGCCCAGTAGTTGAAGGCCATATGCTCATGTACGGCTTGGCCTTGTGGAGGGCAATATTCCCTTGAATAACAAAGTACTAGGTCATTAGCTGGGTTGAGCATCAAGGGTCACAGCTGTTTAGCAGGTATGTGTGTAGCTGTGATCGAGCTTTAGTTAAGCAAGCCTGGTATGTGGCGTCACTCCAAATGGTTGCTGTGACTGCAATTTTGTGCGCTATGTGAACAGTATTGTTCACCATGGTTTATTAATCGCAAAGGTCTGTGCACATGTCTGGTGAACTTCAAAAAAGTAGGTGCACTCTGCTCCCAGGGCAGGTTACGGTTTGCTTCAGTGATGCATGAAATGCCCCATCCTCATAGCCTGAATATATAGGCTGGTTGTGGAATCGGTCTTCTAAGCAAGTGTGCTGCTGTTCCATAAATTGGGGAAACAGGTGTTAGGGAGCTCGAAATGCTAGAAGGACTGCAACTAAAGGTTGCAGGAGGTGGGAGCCACATCATCTTGAAGGGTAATTTAGCGATGTGTAAGAGTAGAGCTCCCTCCTGGGAGGCAATCACATTCTTGCAGGTCATGTATTTATTTATGCATGAATACTCTGTGTGGGGGGTGGAGGGTGTTGCCAATAATGGGACTATGCGGCTGCCCGCGGCCCCCGCAGGGGGCCTCCTTAAAAGGGTGGCCCTTTTAGTGCCATTTGGGCACTTCCTCACCCCCCTTTTTGCGGGACTCAGGGTGGAGTCCCCCTGCATAGTCACACTAGGCACGTCATTTCCGGCGCACCGGAGAGTGGGGGAGGGTATTTAAGCCTCCTCCCCCCATCTTGGGTCCTCTTTTGCACCAGGCACGCCGTCTCCCACCCTACCGCTTACCCGGCGTGGGGCTGGCAGGCAAACTACAGAGAACGTTGTTTTTTGTCATTGCAGGCGGAGTTACAGGGCGATCTGGAAGCGGATGGGTACAGAAGGGTACCTCTGCGTGGGCACAATAGGGGTGCCAGAGCCGAATCCCAGGAGCCTCATGGGAGGGTCCTGGAACAATTATGTCGGTGCACTGTTAGTCCTTTGGGCAGTTGTGGGTCTGAACAACAGGGGCTTGCCTTGCTACGCTCCGCCCTGAAAGGGACGTGAGTAATAAGGGACCAATGTGTCACATGTTCCAGTAAGAGGATCACCCCCATAAGAGTAGCGCAGATTGGGTTCTCCACAGTGCTTGCTCATCAGGCGAGCAAGGCAGCATAGGTTGGTTACAGTTGCCTGCCCTTGGATCGCCCGTAAGATAACCCACCATATTTGCATACTTTTGTATGGAATAAACCTGCAGCAATATGTTTCCCAAACAAAAGGTGTGTTGTGTATTTATGTATGCATGCATACTCTGTGTGGGGGGTGGGGGTGTGTTGCCAATAATGGGACTATGCTTCTGGGTGCCTGGCAAGATTGCCACAGAGTAAGCCTCCTTCGGACGTGGCTTCAGAGAATCCGATGGGAGTGGAGCAGAGTCTGCCACAATCCTGAGATTATGACGGTCACTCTGGAACAGTCAGCCACAATCCGTTACGTCCGGTGGGGCTGGGGCAGAGTCTGCCTCTGAGTCCTGGTACCATCCAGACAGCGGCAGAGCAGACGTCTCCAGTGAGCGCCTAAGTTGTTGTTACCAGAGGCTTGTGTGTCCGGTCCTGGAGTGAACTACGAAGGCTTGTTCAGGTTCATCCCCGGCAGCATGAGCGGCATAACTCAGTCACAAGGTCTGTCCAGGAGAGAGCTCATTCCGGGCCTCCGAGGGTCTGGACTTTGCACCATACATGTCACTCACTGCTAATGTATGGCTGCACCGAGGTCTGAAATGCAGCAGAAGAGTGCATGGAAGACAAAGTCATGGTAAAGAATACCCACAAGAATCCACTTGCCTGACATATGCCCGCTCCGAGTGACAGGTACATAGGAAAAGCCAGGTCTGTACAGCGCTTGCTGTATAAAAGAGTGGGCGCCAGGGGGCCCCTTCCATGCCTGCGGCAAGATCCCAGCCCGTCCTTATTCTCCACCTCAGGCTTGGCCCTCTCATTGCTTGACCACAAAATGCTGCGAAATAAACCACATGCGTACTACACATGCAGATCGGCGCCCATGGCTCGCGTGGTTTGTTATAGCTAAGGATATATTAAATAATTAGGCCCATCCCTTACCTAAGTAGTGTACTTGTGTAATGTAACTGGTGCTCCAGTAGCGTCTTTGGGTCAAGTTTGCGCTATAGAAAATTGCACACAAAAATAGTCATTTTTGTAAATTTCATTCTAATTAGTGGCGGAAATTGTAGAGTGGACCTGGGAAGTGAAACAAGGTTGGGTGTGTCACAGTTTTAATTCAATTTGAGTGGCCATCTTAAGTTATATTGGTGGACATAGGCTAAAAAATAAGGCACATCGTGAGTTTAGCAAAACCAAGCTTTGAATGATCCAGCACTCACCAAACAAAAGCTTTATAATATTTACTTCCAGACGTTTGACCAATAACAAAATGGTTGGGACAAGACCAATGAACCAATGAGTGGACTGAAGTCAGCCTGCAACTGACGCTAACTCTAAAGCATTTAAAGGGCTGCGGCAGTTGCTGCTTACTCTGACTCTGAGCTGGGTTTGTCAGACTGATGAACTGGGTTGGTTGTTCCGTAGAACATAAGATGAAGAAGATGATTGGGGCGTGGGAGAATGCGGCAGGTAAGTGAATATTATGGGGAAAGCAAGCGTGAGGAGTGCAAGGGGATCGGGGATAGTTAATAGAATGTGGTGAAAATCAACCTTCTGCACTTAAAACACCAAAGAATGAAATATTTAATGGCAACACTCACATCTTTTGTTCATACGGAATGCGCATGTGAAATGAGTGTATGATTTCGGGCTACCCAATGTAGGAGTCGGTAGAGGTAGATGAGGGCTGTTGTTGAGTCCTCGCAGCTATAATTTCGCCAAATCGCAGATTTTTCAGTCTTATGTAAAATAAAAATTTTCAAAGAGGAACTCCATGGCAAGAAAAAAAGTTCCATTGAAATTTCTGAAGTGCCACTGGTTGGTGAAATTCAAATTTGCCTTAAGATTTTTCTGAAAACCATTTTCTTTCACTTTGCTGCTGCTTAGCCACAACCCAGAATCACTAGAGGCAGTAATGAGACAACTGGGTCTCACATGGCAGTAATTCCGCCCACTTGTGGAACTCTGCGGAATTTGGTGGAGTTTTTCAGCAACTCAGCGTAATTCCGCGGAGTGACACTCCGCACGCTCTGCCCAGGTTTAGTAGCAAGGGTTAGTTACAAGACAAAAAAAACTAGAACTCTCACTCTCATTCTGAATAATAGCTGGGGGTCCAGGGGACATTGGAGGGGGCTAGAAAGAAGAAAGGGAAGAGAGAACATCAAGAAGGAAATGAAAGTAATGAAGACTAGGTGGCCAAGTAAAATGTGGTTCAAGAACAGGGCAGGTGAGATATTCAATTGCTAGTCAACTGTTTATGTGTCGAGAGCTTCGGTGCACACCTTCCTGTGGGTGAGCCCATACGCAGAGCCCCCAGGCAGAATTAGCAGGATTCATCAGCGTAAAGCATGATGAATCTTCTCGGTAATGTGTTTGGATGGGATAAGGAATCGGTAATGAATTGTCACTTACTCTCAAGTGTCAGCCATGTTATTCCGAGTGTTGTATCATTACTGATTCGCTTGATATTAGATTCACCCACACTGATTGCAATAAATGTGTCTAGACTGTCTACCAGCGCTGTAGAGTGCAGCAGCATGACATTAATATTCAGTTGTCATTTCACAAATCTGCAAAACAAAAGACTCCATTATGATTCTCATCAATAATATTAAAGAAGAGTCCGGCATGGTTTACGGAGGTTCCTGTCGTCTGAGGGAGAGGGGTCGCTCAGATGGTCATGTGGCGGTCTGCTGCTGCTGAAACGTATTGTTCTCCGCCTCCTCTGTATCAGTCTAAGTGTGAGGGAACAGGCGGTGTCCTGGACTGACCAGTGGGATTAAAGCAGGGTGTATTCCAGGAGTTGACCCGAATGCTGGTAGATGCTTTGAGGTGGCAGGTGCCGATGGTGGTTGGCAGGTACAGTCTCCTGAACCTGAAAGTGTTCTGCTGCATCTGCTGGTGTAGTATCTGCTGAATTGTGAGAGCTATGCAGCAGAGCAGATGCACAAATAGAGGGAAGTACCAAATATTCAGTTTTCCTGGCATCAGGTGACAAGCTAGTGCTGAGGTCCAGGCAAGCATATAACACCGCCTGCAGTACAGGTATTGTTGGAACTAGCCCTTTCTGGTTGGCTGAGACGGGGCCCCAACCAGGCACAACCAAACACTCCTGTCACGGGTGGGTGAATACAGTAATTGCCTAACCTGCGCTCACCCTTGGGTAGCTTGGCACTGATTAGTCAGGCTTTTCACAGAGGCAATGTGTAAAGTATTGGCACAGCACTTACAATAAATGCACTAAGCATCACAAAAGAGACTTCACAAGTGATGTATGTATTTAACGTCTGTACTCAACACACACAATAATCAACACAACATGAACATCATGTATTTTGGGGTATAAATCACACTTGGAAATATTACTAGCAGTACTAGGCCCAACAGTGTAGAAATGACATCAATAATATGAGCACTTGGGAAAGATCCTATTCCACCCCCCACTACCCCAGCACCTGTATGCGGTGCATCACGTTGTCAATCCCAGGCCCACCCTAGCAATTCTTATAATTCACAATACCACAGAGCTATAGGGTGCAATCCAGGCCACAACGATATTAGAATTATCTACATACAAGAATTATAAGACTTTTTAGCAGCACCGCGGGCCGATGCTGCATGAGTCAAACAAATGTCAAACAAAGTATTCTCCTGGCAATAAATCAACATGTAAGGAAACATCGCCAGCCAGTGTCGTGAATCACAGGACGCCTACAGACTGTCACTCCCACCCACACACTCACTCCGTACCGATATCCGGTGCAACAGATATCAGGCAGGTCAGTCGAAACGCGCTCGCACAGATACACACACAACACCGCAATGTGATGTAACTGATACCCAGCAGATCCATTGATGGCATACTACAGACCCCATGGCCCAAGACTCTCTCCACATTCCAGCTCACCCGACTATTCTATGGCCAAAGATTGAAGATAACCGGCCCTTCCTGTGGATGCTAGGCCACATGCAGCCGAAGTCAAACTTAGTCAGAGTCCCATGAAAGTAGGTGGGGGTAGGTAGCAGGACTAATTAGGAGGCAGTCATCAAGTGGGGGTTTGGCAGTCACTTGGTAACTTCACCCACAGGATGCAGAGTAGAAGCGGGATGAGGGCAAAAGTCAGTCACTCAAAAAGGGTTCCACCAGGGCCTTCTAGCACCGGCCCAGGTCACTCAGTTTCTTGACCTGCTTCCAGTCACTCTCAGAAGTGTTCCTTCAGCCCAGACAAGCACTCTCACTACCCAAGTCCAAACCAGGCAATACTACCTGGCAACATAATGTTGTTGGGGTCGGGTGAGGGGAGGGGAGTTGTTCTGCTGCACTGAGAGCCAAAAAGGGAACATATGATCAATGGGTAATGAAGCAGGGGAGCCTCTTTGAAGAAAGAGGCCCCCTGCAAGGTACACGTCGATCAGAGTTGAACACCCATGCAATCCGGGTGCAATGTCTGGTGCGCATTGATACGGGTCGCTCCAGACCGCCTGGTCATACACATCGAAGAGTTGCAAATTCCGTACCTCCCTGGAAATGAGGCACAATGTCCGGTGAGCATTGATATGGGTCGCACTAGAAAATCCGGTCACACGCAACGAAGAGTTGCAAAGTCTGTACCTCCCTTGAAGTGAGGCACAATGCCTGGTGCCTGGTGACACTTGTTGCAACAGACAGTTTTTGTCACACACACAGCGAAGCATCACAAAGTCTGAGGCACAACGCCTGGAGTGCGGTGATACTTGTCGCACCAAGCAATTCGGGTCACACACACAGACGCAAGTTTAGCATTGCCACATGATGTAGAATGAGGCACTACTACAGTTACACCGCCACATCCAAGAGTCGCAACTTGTGAATGAGACACCTTGTGATATAAGCATGCACTCGGCGTGTTGCACAAAAAAGATGGGGCATGATTGACGAAGCGGTGCCATGCTGGATCCCACAACCGGGGAATCCTCTCTCCACCAACAAGATGCTTATGAGTGCCGCAGTCCTCAAGATGCAGGGGCCACACGTCTTAGATGTGGGCAAGCCTTCTGCGGCTCAGCACAAAGCAATCCGGTCTCTAGGCACAGTTCTTAGTTCAACGCTAATGCCGCGCTACCAGTTGCGATCCAGCAGACGATGTGGGCACTTAAGAGGGCACCGCTCTCCAGATGTCACAAGTGGACAGTGTGGGTCCCATGTGGCAGATCTTTGATGTCCCAGAGACCTCTAAAAGAACACGGGGCAAGCCAACAAGCCCATGGAGAGCACACTTCTGGGTGCCACACAGCAGCAGGTAGTCAGCTCAGGCAAGCCACAATTAAGCATGGTCCCTTTCAAATGAAGTAACCTCCTTGTGCACAACAGATTCCTCTGGCAGTGTGCACCATGCAGCTCCAGGTTCTCCGGTTCCATGTCCCCACAAGTGTATCTCTGCCCTGCTGAAGTATGGCACCAGTAGCTAGACTGTAGTGTGACTTTAAAGTGGGGGTGGTTCAGAGGATCTCCCTTTAAACCACAGATATCTCCCCTAAATGTCATTCCTGTCTCCCATGAGGCCATGTAATGCAGACCTTAATCTTTAGTGGGGCCATGATCTGGATCGCAGAGGCCAAGGATCAAAACCTCTTCCTCCAGTCTATCCAGCCAGGCCCTCAAATGGCAGAGGTCTGTTGTTACAGTTTCATGCCCAGTGTTTTATAGCTGTCATTGAGAATGCCCAGATGTGCCACTCCCCCTCCCCCCCAGCCTCCAGCATGGACTGGATTCAAGCTAAAAGGCACACAAAGCGTTTTAGAGCAGAGAAATGCCCACTTTCTATGAGTGGTATTTCTAAGCTAGAAATGACAAAAACACCTTTAGCACAGGGAAGGGGTTGTCATTGTGAATCCAGTGATACGAAACATAATGAGGCTGCTCCACTGCAATCTACTATTGAAGCTTGAAGCAATTTCAACCATTTCTTCATGTCAGCCTATGGGAAGAGCTAACCACATAGGCATTGAAAACACACATGAGTATTCCTCAATGCCTAGGCAGGGGACACATGTGTTCCTGCATGGCCTTTTATCTACTACTCATTTCACCCCTTAAGACGTACCCTAGGGGTGCTCTAGTGGTAGTGAAAGGTCCTCTCAGGATGTCTAGTGATTTTAAAAGTCCAGCCTGCGCAGAAGCCCAATTGTGCACACACAGACCTGCAATGGCAGGCTTGGCATAAGTTTAGAAACACCATAGGTGCAAGTGCGCACATCGGCCTGCAGTGGCAAGCTGGACACATGTTTAAACACATCATTGGTTCAACGGAGCATCCCGGAGAGCAATGGCAGGCTGGACACATGTTTACAATACCATAGGTGCAAGTGCGCTCACCGGCTTGCAGTGGTAGGCTGGACACATGTTTAAGCACATCATTGGTACAAGCGCGCACAACGACCTGCAATGGTAGGCTGCTGACCTGTTTTACAAACATCAGGTAAGCACCTCTACTTAACATGGGTAGGAAGGGTGTGTGCACCTTCACACTGCATTTACATTTGAATAGTGCCCCAGGCCCTTAGGTCGCAGCAAGAGAATCAGCAAAACCCAGGAGGTGTCCCATGGGAAGAGCTGACCACCTAGGTAGGGAAACCCCACATGGGGGGTTCTTCACTACCCGGGCAGAGAACAGGCATGTGTACCTACCCAGCCGCTCACCTACCCCAAGGTTCACCCCACATGACTTAGCCCAAGGCCGCACTGGTGGTAGTGAAAGGCCCTCCCGGGGTTGGCTAATGAGTGAGAAAGTCAAACTGAGCCTGATACGTGTTTGACGGGCTATTCCAGTGGGTAGCACAATCAATGCTGCGTCCCATTGCTAGCCAGTACAGTACACACCCTGGGTATGTGGTATACCTTTTTACAGGGCACTCATACGTACAACACCTAAATCAAGCGAGTGAGCACCCTTCGCGGCATGTGTAGAAAGGGCGTGCACACTCTCCTGCTGCAGTACAATAGGAACGTTTCTAAAGTCCTATAGTCTTGAAAAGAGAATCTGCAAAAACCCAGAGCACAAAAAGTAGAAGGTTTTAAGGAAATCCCCCTTAGGAAGGGTCATGCCCAACAGAAATGCATCATTATTTTGCGTTTCATTAAATTAATCTGAATGTGTAAAACTTGTAAACCCCATCAATAAACAACCTTGAGTCTCAGTGAACAGTGGACCCCAATGCTGTCACCCAAAGAAAAATGTTTATCCAGGAGGACCAGGCATTTTTGAGCTCTTAATTATTCTAATTTAAAAATAAAAACAAACAGAATTCCCAAAACCATGCTGGTGCAAGGGCTGAACACAATGTTGTATGTGTGTAAAATATGTTGCTTATTTTGAATCTGCTTTGATCAAAGAATTAGAGTGTTTGTATACTGTTTGTTTGTGCACTTACCACAAATGTTTGGTTTGCCCAGGGACTCATGTGATGTTAGAGCTTGTGCATTTGGTAATGATCTTCAATATAGTAAGGTACACACATCATGCAAGAAGCAATCAGTGTGCTTGCTGTACACTTGTGCGCAGGCACAGCATCGTAGAGCATGCACGCAAATGATAAAACTGCATGAACACGAATGCTACAACACCATCCAGAAAATATGTTTACAAGAACTATTTACACATGCACAAGCAAAATTTAAAGTGTGGCTCATTTAAACTTTACCAGGATACAACTGTAGGCCTCTGGGAACCCCAATCACTTGCCACAGTATCACTATCAGGGGATTCATCATAGCGCGGGTCCATCAGAGCTCGCCTCTGCGTCCTCCATTCAGGTGTTTTATTGGGCCTCAATGGAAGCGTCAGTATACAGGATATCCCAGGGAGAGTAACAAGCCACACAAGTCAGAAGAAGCCACATCTACCAGCTTCTAAACGGATGCTCAGCAAAGTTTAAAGTTCAGTTCTTCACGAGTGTCCTATGGTAATTTATTTCTACCTTAAATACATAGTCTTTCCAAAACACTAAAGAACATCTATGCAGTATGGCACTGGTGGAATGAAGAGCTAAGTTTGTTGTGAGCAGTATTCCAACCATCTGCCATCTTGGATTCGGCCTTTGTTTAAATGCAAACCATGCACGCTATTTAGTTTCTAATGAATACAACACGGAGACAACACTAAATCACTTGAGTTTAATATCTCGATCACAGGGAAAAATACTGAATCAGTGGACTCAGCCTTTCATCCTGACAAGCATTTTATTCTTCCAAGATTGCTTGAATTAGAAAATGAGAACATTGAGCTGTCTGTAACAGTTCCTTCTATTTAAGCTTTACATCACAATTCAATGTCTTATGTGCTATGATTATTTGACATAATAATTAACGTCCATAAGCCATATTGATAAGCTTCATTCTTACTGAAAGCCCTTGTATTGAATGCAAGGGAAAAGGAGATACTGGGACTGTAATGTTTTAACTAAACATCCACACCTCTGCAAAATCCCAACTTTCTGCAGAGGTATACCAGTAGCATGTGGTGAAATGTTGCTTAGGGCTGTCGTGGGATCCACAAGACAATTATTAAAGGTCATAGAGTCTTTGTCAGAGAATCAGCAAGCAGCCATCTGAAGAGCTTCGGTTTACCGTGGCACCTGCAGGGAGAACTGACACTCAGGGACAGTGGGTGGTCCATGAGCTGCTGCAGCAAATGCACAAAGTGAGCAGATTCAGGCTGAGAAACAGTCTGACATTTAGGGATCCTATCACCACAAAAAATATATAATGCAATAAAAACGTATTAAAGTCAGCCCCAGCGGTGTTGGTGCCTTTTTTCCCGTGGACTTTCTATAACTCATGACTAAGGTCTGAACATCGAGAAAAAATTAGGTGTAGAAAAAAGTGTCTCCTGGCGTAACCAACATGACTTTGATAAACCCTTCATGATCTGAGCAAGATAGATCTTTGGAAACTAAACTTAGAAGTGCTTGATTGAAAACCAAAGATTCCTCCCCCTCTTTCTCTGGTTTTCATGTTTTCTTACAGGGCAGTAGTTGAATAAACCACAGGAATCGTTCCACTCTTCCATGTGTGCTTTGTGCATTAGTGTTACCTATAGCAGATTGACACTCTCCCCTGCCCTAACACAAACATGTGTTATACATAATCACACACACATTGGCCAACGCTGAATTTCTCTGGTAGATCCACAGAATACACAAGGCCACAGATCTAACTCCAGTCGACCTTTCCTCCCTTTTATGACCACTCCTACAGACCTCACCCAATATTTCTAGGACTTGGGCATAGACTCACCCAACCGCGGCCCATGAAGATAAGAGTGGTGGGCCGAGAGTGGTGGGTTTCGACAGATGATGATGAGGGAAAATGTATTTTCGTCTAAATCCCACCTCCACCCTTCCACACTGCTCCACCGCCCCCCTCTTATCCTGCCCAGGCCGCGGCTGGACTCACCACCCACTTTCCACTTCACACACATACTAGACAACCGCTGTTCAGGCCACAATCAATGTGGTGCACGTTATCTGCCATTCTGCAAATCTGTTGCAAATCTGTCCCCTGATGTTTGGATTTTACCAGTCCCGACGCCTAACTTTTTAGTTGACTCTTGTGTGCACCACACATCTAATACAAATGCCTTTTTGGATGCAGGACATCTGTCGAAACTTAAAAGATGTCTTGCCCACCCTTTCAGAGGATAAATAACAGGGAGGATGGGTTGTTCTGCAACTGCCACACTCTATATATTTACCTTATATGAAGTGCACACACGTAAAATGTTTGGTACATGGGAGCTTTATTACAGCAGTATACTACTTTTCAAGTTCACTGGAAAGAAATAGGTGACACGGCTACTGGCAATCACATGGGGAAGCATTCCAGTCCTTAACTGTTTTTGTCCACTATGCCTCTCTAGACAGGGCCCAGACATATGAAATTCAGACTAAGTCAAGGACGGACTGGGAACCCAAATCAGACAGGTCAATTTTGTCAGACCAGGGGTGGGGTGGGATGGGGGTGTTGGTGCAAGTGTGAAGCACTGCTGCTTTTGTTATTGGGGGCTGATATTGCAGCACCAATGCAAAACAGCCCCCTAGTAACAAAACTGGCCCCCACTGCTGCAAAACCAGCCCACACGCTTCCAGCCTCCCAGGGAAATGCCTGATGCCCACTATGGCCAGTCCAGCCCTGGACTTAGTCCTGCTTCTGAATTAACTGTTCAAGCCAAACTGTCCAGCCCGGCTGTATCTAAAGAAGAACACAAGCACCTCCAGACTAGTTTCAGTGGTGATGAGCCTCATCAGTGACCTGCATCTTCAGTCCTGTGGCACAGACAACACAAGGCCAACATCTGTGCACCCTGTCGAACTCAAGTGCCTCACAGAACACAGAAATGTGATGGGTGGAATACTTGCTGAAACTTCATTCATTGGCAATCATTCGGGCTGATTTTCAGTCCATCATATTTTTCTCTCATATGCCACAACAGAAAGGGAGAAGGCATTTGCAAATCAGATATAGGGCCTAATTTAGAGTTTGACGGCTGCAGGCCATCTGCCCAAAATGTGCTGTGAATGTGCTGCACATCATCTTTAGAGTGCTTAGAGTTCTTACGAACTAAATATGGCAAACATTACATTTACCATTTTTGACGGAAGCAAAACTCTAAACAAGGCCCTTAGTCCTGCTACAATAGGAACCATCTCGCCTGAACTGCCGGCCAAGCCTGGTCAAGATCGAAACAAAAACTTGACCAGTGGTAAAGGCATCCACATAGCACCCTCAAATATAGCTATCTCTCCTATCATTTGCTGACTTTGTGCCTGTCTTTAATTACTACAACATTCTGCTGCCTTTTGGCTAGGTTGGCACTATAGAAATACCACATACATGCTTACTTTCATAGAAATTTATGTCCAGACATGGGACCCCTTGCTCAATGTGCATAGATTCAAGCTGCAACTCACTGATAAAGCCCAAATAGCCTGAACCAAGCTGGGAATGCATGTGTCCTCAATCAGAGAAGGCACAAACTATCTGTTCTTGCAGAAATATTGCTACTGGAACAGGTCCAGGGATGTTTTCCATGCAATCAGTCGCTCTCCATAGGGGCACAGTGAGCAAAAAAGTTAACAAATGGAAAGTCAAGTTGCAATTGACGCTTTTGCTGATCTTCGGGACACAGAAGACCCTGATTACAAATCAGGACCTGACTCCCTTGACCCATACTATGGGGTGATCTCATGGCTGTTACAATCACGGATGACATTATAGAACATTCTACATGACTGATTGTTTTTACATATATTTTTATATTTTTATTGTGCTTTTATGGCAGTATGCCGAAATAAAGTTTTCAAATGGACATGATTGTTTGAGCCCTGATGAAGTTCCTTCGGTCGAAGGAACGAAACGTGTTGGCTGATGGTCACTTTTACCTCTGTCACCAATAAAATTAACTGAATGGACTAAAGTATATGATTCTGACTTCATTTCTGGTGCACCTTTCATTTCTACAAAGACTTTGCTTTCTCTGGATTCCAGTGGCACTTAATGGCGGCAAGTGCAGATGCACAGAACTCTAAATTTATACAAACAGGGATTGATGTACTTAACCTTAGGTCAGCCGTTCTAAGAAGTGTTGTGTTTGTTTACAAATGGAAAGTCATCCATACGACTACTGGGTGAAATAAATTCAAGCATTCAGTTGATCACTTTTTTTGCTTTTCTCAGGGACATGCCCTAAGTGTGAGGGGTCATCCAGACATGTGTGCCACCACTCACTGTGCTCGGGATTCACGCTGCACTTCATTGATGAGTACCAACAAGATGGAATCTACTCTGCGGTTGCATATCTTCCTGTCCAAAGTGGACCTGAACTGTTTCTAAGGGAGCAGGCCCAAAGCTGGTTTGCCTGTGGTTGGTCCCTTTTTCGGCAGTGCCACAGTGAACAGTAAACAATTGGGCTTAACTAGCAGATGGCATAATTACTACATGTATCAGCCTTGAAAAAAATGACCGACTGCGGGGATCCTGTCAAGATTCAATCCTGTTGCCTGCCTGGTACACATGGATATCTCAGCAGGAGCTAAATACATTAGAGTATGCGATCAAAAGAAAGTGTAATAGTTTCAACTCTGGTTTTTATAAACAGAAAACCCATTTGCTTACAGAAGTAATAGGTTTCTCAGGTTTGAGTTAGAAGTTATGTTTTCTGCTTTTCCTCACTTGTCGGTAATTTCTCACATCCCGGCTGGCCAAGGTTATTGTAGATAAGTGCACAAAAGGCACCGTTTGTTGGCCGGCTATCAAGGGACGGGCTTGCAGTGCTGTATTTGCAAAAAATTAATGCATCAAGGTCTTTGCCTTGTGCTGAATCTACAAACACAGTGCAGTGCAAAGGATCAATGTCTAGATAGCCACACATACCATACATCTTTATTGTGCATGAGGTGGGATTATTCTAAGCAGCTCATTGTTAAAAAGCTGTGAAGTTCTGAAAGTGCCAGCAGCCTTCGGTGCCTACTTTCACTAAGTGCTCATTTAAGGCACAGGGTTCACAGTGCCACAAAGAGTGATGAGTTCTGCAAGGAATGTAGAGGAAGCGTGCTGCAGCCCATAACACCATTGTTAGCTTCCCCTGAGTAAATTTGTAACTCTGTGAGTGTTGAGGGTGTGAAGTTGCAAAGTCACCCTCGCAATTTCACTATTTTCTTTTACTTCTCAGGATTTGTGAAGCACGAAGCTTCCAAAGTAACAAATAGAATAAAAGGAGAAGCTACAGCAGCCCTACATAGCCAGGGGAAACCATCCCTTTGGCCACCAGGCAGCAATGGGTGAACTTGCACTACTAGGCAGCCATCTCCGGCCAGGTGTCTTATCCCGACGACCACCCCTTCTCCACACCTTGCCCCATCTTATCCTGTCTGTACTTTTGTCAACAACTTCCCACCACCTCTTATTAAGACAGCTCCGACCCTGCACCATCTCTTCTGGCCCATTCCCCTGCTATAGCGTAGTTGCTGTTCCCATTTGAAGAATGTCTCACCCTTCATGAACATGACACGACGAAGCTGGAAATTAACCCAGTTGTGCGAGATGTAGATCAGGGAACAGCTGTGGGTCGCAAATGGCAACTTTGCACTTTCAAAGTCTTTGAATGTGTGCTGGGTCTGAGAAATGCCAATCTGCTCCTACGTTTTCTAGAGGCAATCAATCTATAGACTGTGGATGCAGAATGTCTGAGTTATCATTACACCTGCAACAAATGGCCAAGTTCTGTGGGCCTCGACAACGCACATTATGTTCCTGTAAATTGCTTTAACCAGCGCACAAATAGGGAGTCAACTAGGGTGGACAGAGTCCCCACACTCCGTAGAAAGGATACGCCATTCCTCTTACTAAAAGCGGCCGGGAGGTGGTACCTTGTGCCCCAGGACTCTACATGTTTGCATTTACAAACACTGGGGCATATTATCAAGCCAGGCGATAAAGTTATCGCTGCTTTAGGGGCAGAAAACTGCAGCTAAAACGGCGATAATGGCCTTGATAATATGCTCTATGGAATTCCATTGAAGCCCATGTTAGATGTGAAGGACATCTAACATGGGCTTCGATTGGAATTCCATAGAGCATATTATCAAGCCCATTATCGCCGTTTTAGCGGCAGTTTTCTGCCGCTAAAGCGGCGATAATTTTATCGCCTGGTTTGATAATATGCCCCTAACATGGAACGTCAAACCCTTAATCTTTCTCCACCTAAAGAACTACATGCAGGCAGTGCGTTTTTGTTTAGAAGATAAACTATTAAAACCAGAAGAAAGAAAACACGCATGAATAGCATGTTTGAATGTTTTAAAAAAATAGACTAAGCATATTGTTTTACTCCCTAGATGCAGTTTAAAATGTAATCTCGAGTTCCACAACTTTGTCAAAATCAGCGTCCCTTTCAGCCATTTCCGAAGTCAATTTCTCGCTCAAATTTGGAAAAATACATTTTATTCCAAAAAGTTAAGCAGAATAGAACGTGAGTTTTTCATAGTTGTCCTTGCTTTAACTTGTGTTTGTAAAATAATCTCTATCTACATTATAACTGAGGGATCTTGTCGCTGCATAACATTACTTATTGCGACGTCACTTCGAATGACGTCATGGTAAGTAACATGCTTATTGTTCCCACGTTATTTTTCTTAGGATGTGTTACCTGGCTTTAACTTAGCCTGCCACATGTTGGAGCGCTTGGAAACAAGCTTTACCCTATCCGTGACAGCTGCTCTATAAATGACGTGTGCATGCAATGCTTTAGCTAACTACTCGCTGTAATAAAAAGTGCCAGCTAGTGTCACACTGTGGAATTCTCTCCCGCCGCTTTTCAACAACAGCTGCAAAACATTTACGAACTCATTCCTCACCCCATCCGTCGCCCACAATATCTCGCCATGGCGAGATCACTCGTATCGCTGAAACATTATCTAATAAACATCTAAAATGCCTCCCGCGTCTAATTTACGCAAAGTGGAGGAGCTGATATCCCGCGGGAGATGGAACTGAACAAACCTACTCATTACTCCACCAAATTTACAACAGAACACAAGCTCGGGTCACCTTAATGGGACATTTTTCGAATCGCATTTCTTCTAACCGCGTTATCGTTGGAATAAGCGCCGGAGTGCTTCCAAAAGGCATGTTTTCTATGCTTTAAACAAATCACAGAGATACCATTTTCTCACAGATTGGGTTTCCTACTCTGATTATACAGAGATCACCCGGAGGCACGCGCCGCGCTTCCGAAGCGGATGGTGGATGAACCTGCTCCGCCCGGGCCCCCGATAGGCTGCTTCGGAAGCGCGAGGAGGTGGCGCGCGCCTCGCAGAGACCTAACCGAGTTTGGACTAATCAGCGGCTGGAATAATGTTTCAGTAAAGCCACGCGCCTCTGTTGAAGGAGCGCAAGCATGGCCACGCGCTGCTCTAGCTACAGTTTTTTTTATGTTCAGTGTATTATACCAATGTCTGGCACATCACTCACGAAATCAGGCCACGCTCGGTTTACTCTCCTTTTCGGATTAATCGTAGGCACCACGAGAAGCGAAGCAGAATGCCCATGAACAGTGTTTGAGCATCATGCCCGCTTCTCAAGTGACTGTATATGCCAAGTGTCGAGAGGAATCTTTATAAGCCCCCACCCCTCCCAGAGTCCTAAGCAGCGCCACTATTCGTGCAGATAGCGAAATTCTGGATTCCGTTTGACATACCAAACTGGTGCCCAGGTTCTTCAGCCCAAGAAATAGCATTTGTCAAGAAGGTGGCATAAAGGGGCATTCTTCATATTTTATGTTATTTTAGTGATGTTTGTGGAGCACACTGTCTATCAATATTATGACTACATACGACTGTCACGTATCTAGGGGTTGATGCCCAATGCAATTGTGTGATTTCCATTTCAGGCCACAGCATTGCTCGGCTGGCGTTTGCAGTGTCTGGGTATTGTGTTCAGATCCATCTCTGACCGAGTGGTGGTTAGGGTGACCAACTGGCATTGGTGCAAATTCAGGACGGTGAGTGTAAAAATTCAGGACAAAGGGTCAAAATTTAGGACACAAATTCAGGACAGGAGGTCAAAATTCGGGACAAAACTTCAGGACAATAGGTAAGTTTTACAGACACATCAGAGGAGGTCGCGCAATAGTATATAAGTAAGCCCAGCCATATCCAAACATATTCAACCATTTGCAAACCTATCCATCATGTATCCTTCCATCTATCATTTCACTCATCCATCCCTTCATCCATCCTTTCACTCATCCATTCATTATCCATCCATCCACCCTTTCACCCTATCCATCCAGCCATTTACCCTTTCACCCATCCAGCCATCCTTTCACTTACTCATACACCCACCCAGTCACTCATCCTTCCACCCATCCACCCTTTCAGTCATCCATCCATCCTCCCTTTCTCTCTCCATCGACCCTTTCACTTAGCCCTCCTTCCTTCCATCCATCCACCCACCCATCTACTCATCCACTCATGACTTCATCCATTGACCCTATCACTCATCCATCCTTTCTCTCATCCATTTATCCTTTCACTCCTTCACTCATCTATTCATCCTTTTGTCCACCTACCCTCCGTTTCACTCACTCATCCATTCTTACATCCACCCTTTCAATCATCCGTCCATCCATTCACCCTTGCACTTTTCAATTAATCAATCCATCCATCATTTCACTCATCCATCCACCCACTCACTCATCATCCACCTTTTCACTCATCCATCCTTTCACTCATCCATCCACCCTTTTACCCATCCAGCTACCCTTCCACCCATACATCCAGCTATTTACCTTTTCTCTCATCCATCCATCCTTCCACTCACTCATCAATCCATCCATCCATCCTCTCTCATTCTCCATCTATTCAATCTTTCATTCACCCATTCACCATTTCACTAATTCATCCAGCCATCCACCCATCCCTTCACTTACTCACTCACCCACCTTTTCATATTACTTTTGAGCTGAGCCTTTTTGAAAAGAGGCCCATCAAGAACTTCACCCTTGCTGCAGGAGCCATTCCAGGACTGGGGCAGAAGCCACCCAGGGCGGAGACAGGATCCACCACAGGGGGGACAGGAGCCATCACAGGCAGGGGGGGGGGAAGGAGCCACCACATGGGGGACAGGAGCCATCACTGGGGGGGGGGGGCAGGAGCCATCACAGGAGGGGGAACAGGATCCACCAGGGTGGGCACAGGGGTGGGCATGCAGTATTCTAGTATCATCTTGGCCCCTCCAGGGTGGGGTAGGGCTCCTCACCCCCTCCTGGACAGGACATCGAGAAGACAGGCTCTCTTTCCAAAATGTTAGTTTTGTCATCCCCCACTGTGATGTACAGTACTTAAAGGAGATACTCCAAGAGAACTGATTTAACTGATTGTTCTCCATACTTTGTTAATCAGTGTGGGTGCGATTGTGCCACTTCTTTATTTTATTACATTATAGACTGCATGTTTGAAGAACTGAGGTTTGCTTACAATTTAGTAACAGTAATTAAGCTCTGTGAAGAGAACCACGTGCTGCCTCGGTGTAATCAGGGCGGGCCGGTTCTACGATTTTTGGGGCCCTGGGCAGAAAGGGAATGTGTGAGGCCCCTCTAAATTGCAGAGACATGATCCATTCAGGGCTGTTTGCATCTGAATAGATGCTCATGCCTGAAGCTGCAGCCCCTCCCTCTCAGTCACCTTCAAGCACCTCTTAACAGCTCATCAAGGGCTGAAGGTGTGAGGGTTGCCATCCCGCTGTGCCTCTCCAATGTTGCCGGGTATCTGAGCTTTGGTACTGCATCGGAGTCTGTTACACCCGACCTCAACAGCATCGGAGTCAAGCAGGGAGGTGGGTGGAAGCTGTGCCGGCTTTAGGGTGGTGCGATCGGTGATTATGGACAAATGGCGTCCGTTAAAGAATCCTTCACGGACAACGGACAGACGGCCGAAATTACGGACTGTCCGTGATATTTACGGACGGTTGGTCACCCTAGTGGTGGTGTCTCGTTCTTTGAGCTGTGGGTGTAAGATTTGGCTGTTGGAGAGTTCTACTAGAATGTCTTAACCAATTGCTTATGCATCTCTTCAGTCTGTAACTTGCCCATTAAAAGGTGTTTCCAGATAGTCTTGTGGCTTCTTTTAGCCACGTTGGACTATGTATGATGCTCCATCTATGGTGATCTGTTACGTTTGTACTTGAGGTATTTTGTTGTCAAGAGTGCCTGGGAGCAGTGTGAAAGTTAATACTGCATAATTACATGTAGGAGGGATATACTCTAGAATACGTACTCTTGGGTGGCTACTTATGTTTTGTAGTGGCAAGCAGATCTTTTGGTGAATTATGCCACTTACAGGGCCAGGTAGTAGTTCTGGAAGTCTTTGATGCACTGGTGAGTCTCTGAGTTAAAATCATCTGCTGAAGAACTTGATTGGACCACTTCTAGGACTAAATCCTGGCAGGCACCCAAAGCATTTTAAGTCCCTCATGACAGCGCACCTGTCTGCAAGATCCATTGCTTCCAGTTCTCAAAATTTACAAAGAGTGGGCTTTTACTCCACCCAGAAGGTTAGGTCTCTCTGACTTCATTCTATTGGCTGCTTGGTGTTTCATTCAGCTGCCTATGAAGCACTTATATTGCAGTGCATGAGGTACGTTTTTACTTTCAAATGTACACTGAATAATTTACATATTAAATGATCTCATAGATGTACGTTATACAATAACCAATCCTTTGTCAGTTTGTGTTTTTACTGAAGCATGCTTTAATAAAATCCCCTTACTCTGACTAGAATCGGGGTCCCTACTTGGACAGGGTGCAAGCCACTGCCAACTAGAGCACCACATTTCTAACAATTAGCATTGGAGCTGCCTTGTTGTAATTTTACAAGTGTAACTTTCAATTAGAAAAAGATAGGAAAAGTAAATTGGTGTCTGTGGACTCCCAATTTAAATCACATCTTTTACTAAAGTTGTTTTTTAAGTTGCAGGTCTGAAAATGCCACTTTTAGAAAGCTGTATTTTTCTTACTTTAAGCATTCTGTGCCTCTGCCTGTCTCTGAATACACATCTGGGTTGGGTGACAGCTGGGCTTTGTGCATTCCCTCTAGACAGCCACACAAAGGGAGCTGAGGTGTGCCCTGCATATCCTGATGGATCATCACCAGGATGATGGGCCTTCCTGAGCTGGAGTGAGAGAGAGGAGCTGACACTTGAACCTAAACAGGGCTGTGCCTGACCCCACACAAAGAGTTGCATAGCCCCCTGCAGTGTGTCCGGAGCCAGGGCAGGAAAGGACAGTGTCTTGTGCAGTACAAAGAACTTTCTGTGAAGTCTGCCTGCTTCAAAGGCTAAAATGGCTATAAGCAATGGACCTCTGACACCATATACTCAGAACGCATCTTGAACTGAGGAAATTCTACCAGGAAGAAGAGCTGTTGTGCTGCCAGGAGGAAAAGACATTTTATTATTATTATTATTAAACATTTTTTTTATAGAGCGCGTAGTCACCCTGAGGTATCCCAGCGCTGGGGAACCCTACCTCTGTGGGTTGGGCGGCTGAGAGGGGGGAACGGCAGGAATCAGAAGGAGGAAAATTAAAATTGAGGAAACAGGTGGGCTTTGAGCCGTTTCCTGAAACATAGGTAATTGGGTTCTTTTCTCAGGTCTCGGGGGAGAGCGTTCCAGAGGCGAGCGGTGTGGACCGAGAAGCGTCTTCCACCCGAGCGGGCTTTCTTGAATCTAGGCATGATGATAAGGGACTCCTTATCCGATCGAAGGGATCTTGGTGCTTTATAAGATTTTATAAATTTTCTAAGAATCGGAGGGCCTTGATTCTGCAGTAGCTTGTGCGCCAGGCATAGGACTTTGAAAATCACTCGTTCCCTCACTGGGAGCCAGTGAAGGAGCTTCAGGGCAGGTTTAGCTGAAGCTCTGGCCGGGGTGTTAGTGAGGATCCGGGCCGCCGCGTTTTGGATTTTCTGGAGTTTATTAAGAGTTGCTTCAGGTGTGCCCAGGTAGATTGCATTACTATAGTCAAGCCTGGAGAGTATGAGGCCTTGGATGAGAAGTCGCTGGGAAGTGGGTGGAAGGAGGGGCAAGATCTTTCTCATAGATTTCAGTAGTCCGAAGCAGGTACCGGCTACTTTTTTGGCCTGCGCGGTGAACGAGAGATCAGCTTCGATCCATACTCCCAGGCTTTTTACTTCCTGTTTTGGGTCTGGGGGGGGGACCCAGACAGGGTGGCCAGATATTCAGGGGAAAGGTAAGGCCCTTCGGACCCAGAAGGAGAATGTCCGTCTTTGATCCATTCAGCTTTAAAGCTGAGTTATTCATCCACCCTTGTATCTGCGTCAGGCAGTTGAAGAAGTCTGCAGGTTGTTGGCTGGGGTGGGATAGGGAGACGACTAATTGTGTGTCGTCCGCATAGAATGACGATGCTCACTCCGAACGGGGTGACAACCTCCTCCAATGGGGCCATGTATATGTTAAACAGTGTGGGGCTCAGGGATGAGCCCTGAGGCACCCCACATTGGAGGGGAATTTCGGAGGAGCAGGAGTTGTTCTCCCAGATCTGAAAGGAACGTTGGGCCAGAAAGGAGGAAAGCCAGGATAGAGCAGTGCCTTCTACTCCAACCTTCTTGAGCCGTTTGATCAGGAGTTGGTGGTTGACGGTGTCAAAGGCCGCGCTCAGGTCGAGGAGGATCACTGCCACTGATCCTCCTTCGTCTAAGAGTGCTCTGGCCTCCTCCACCGCCGCCAGGAGGGCGATGTCAGTGCCCTGTCCTGGACGAAAACCTGTCTGCGAGTTCTTTAGCAGGTTATTAGATTCAAGAAACTGGGAAAGTTTCTTGTTTACCAATTTCTCGGCGATCTTGCTAGTCCCAGGGAGGAGAGATATTGGTCTATAATTAGCCAATTCCGCTGGGTCCAAAGAGGGTTTCTTTAAGAGCGCTTTAACAACTGCCGCTTTCCAACTAAGGGGGACGGTTCCTTGTTGAAAAGACGCGTTAATCAGATGGGTGAGGGGGGGGATAATGATGGGAGCTACTTCCTTAAGGATCCGTAACGGTGCGGGGTCCCTAGGAGATCCGCTTTTGATAGTTTTTAGTGTGTTCTCGACTTCTTCAATGGTTATTCGCCCCCAGGAAGTTAGGTTAGGGGAGATCTGAGTGTCGAGGGGATTGCCAAAGTCGCTCGGAATGGAGGGAGGGATGGAGTTAAGGATTTTTTGAATTTTTTCATGGAAGAAGCTGGCTAACTGATGGCATTTTTCCTGGTCCACTTTGGGGTCTGGGGGGTTTCTCGGGACTGAATCGGGAACATTGAGGAGTTCTTTCAGGATGGTATAAGTTTCTTTGCTAGAGCAGGCGGCTTTTTCAATTCTTTCCTGAAAGAATACACTTTTTGTCTCACCAATAGAAGATTTGTATACTGATAAGGAGGTGAGATAGGCATCCTTGTTAGTGTTGGATTTCTCCATCCTCCAGGAGCGTTCAGCTCTTTTACAGTTCTGCCGAAGCGACTTGAGCTCAGGAGTATACCACGGGGCCGAAGGTATTCGTTTGGTGTGTCTGAGGGTGGTGGTTTTAGGGAGAAGTATGTCCAATGAGGATGTGATCCAGAAGCTAAATTGTTTGTCGGCCGTGATAGCATCGGAAGAAAACGATGGAATAGAGTTAGAAAGAACGGAGGACCAATCAGATGGTATGAGTTTGTGCCAACGTCTGTCGGTGACTTTGATTTTCGCAGACTGAGTGGTAACAGTAGGAAACTCCCAGGAAATGGGGATTAACAAATGATCGGTCCATGGCAGTGGCAGAGAGGGACTCGTGGTGATATTGGCGACATTAGTAAGGACGGGATCTAAGAGGTGTCCTTTATCGTGGGTGGGCTCGTTATTCACTAAACGGATGTTGAGTGACTGGAGGTCTACTAGAAGGTCAGAGGCAGACCGGTCAGCGGGATCAGTAAAGTGGAGGTTAAGGTCACCTACAATAAGGAAGTTGGAAACAGAGGCGGCCAATTGAGAGGTCATTTCGGTGATTGCGTTAAGAAATTTCCCAAGGGTACCCGGGGGCCACTAGATGAGTAGTCCCGAGAGGGAGTGCGTCCGGGAGGTTTGGAGGGAAAAGTGGCAGCTTTCGGCGTCATCAATATTGGCGTCATTAATTCTACAGCTGAGGTGATCGCGGTAGATTATAGCCAACCCGCCTCCTCTTCCTATGGGTCTATGGCGGGTTTGGATGAGGTAGCCTGGGGGAAGGGCGGTGACGATATCCGCATCATTGCTGTCAGAAAGCCAGGTTTCTGTTAAAAACAAAGTGTCTAGGCCTTGGTCTTGAATCAGCCCATTGGTTTCAAGTGCGTGCCTGGGGAGGGAGCGACAGTTGAGGAGACCAAGCTGTAGCCTGGAATTGGCTGGGGTCTGCGTGGCTGTGTAGCAGCGCGCGCAGTTTGTGAAGGGTTTACCTGCTTCGTGAATGTAGCGACAACCATGGTTTTTTCCAGGTCGGAGGTCCCGAAGCATGTCTGCTGAATACATCAGGCGACTGGGGGATGGATCTGGCAGCATCCCTGGGCCTGGGTCCGTCCGGGTCCGTCCGGGCCCGGACGGGCCCAGACGGGCGTGCCTTAAGCGCGCCTTCGGAGCGCAAACGGCGCTCCCGCTGCGCTCGTCCGCTGCGCTTGCGTATAAGGCACATTTTATAGGCGGGGGCGTGGCCTGTCAGGTGGGCGTGGCCTCGCGTCTGCTGCGATGGCAGCCGTGAGCAACAAAGAACCAAGACAGCGCTAGTTCCGCTGTGATGAGTTGAGCCTGCTTGGCGCTTTTGCCCGGAAAGAGCTCAGGTGAGAGTACAAGTTAAGAAAATAAGTGAACACAAATATCAACAATTTTTAAAATGGCGAGTATCTCCTCCGGCTTCCGCCTCAGAGGTTAGGATTCCACTGGTCGCGCTGGTAATCAGCGCTGTATTTATAGGCGGGGGGTGTGGGCGTGGCCTGTCAGGTGGGCGTGGCCTCGCGTCTGCTGCGATGGCGGCCGTGAGCAACAAAGAACCAAGACAGCGCTAGTTCCGCTGTGATGAGTTGAGCCTGCTTGGCGCTTTTGCCCGGAAAGAGCTCAGGTGAGAGTACAAGTTAAGAAAATAAGTGAACACAAATATCAACAATTTTTAAAATGGCGAGTATCTCCTCCGGCTTCCGCCTCAGAGGTTAGGATTACTTTACTGTGTTGGCCAGCTGCTTGCCGCTTTTTGCCTGGGAGTGAGAACTGGACTTGACTTGACTCTCTACATCCTGCTTCTCTAAAGGGTCTCCAGGGGCTTGTTGGGCTCACGTCCTGTTTCTGAAATCTTAGGGATATCAAACACTTCACCTGCATCTTGCTACCAACAGCGGGGCTCCTCTGCCTGGTGGGAAATCCAGTCCTGGGCCCTTGGAAGTGAGTGGTTGGTGCTGCAACCCAAAAACCAAAGCATCAACACAGAAGCATTGGTCAGACCCAGTGCATTTCTCTGCAATATCAACCCATCGCCGCTGCCTGCACTGAAGCCGTGGACACTGCTCACTGACTGCACGATGCAACGACCTCGACGTACAATGCAGCCTGACTTTGCCGATGCAGAGCCTCTGAATCACTGCTGCTGCATGAGTTTCAGGCACTGCATCGCCGACACCTGTGACGCACCGTTCCCAACTCCGCCATATCCCTGGCTCTGCGTAGCTTCGCACCAGTACATCGGCTACAGACTAGCAGATCGACATCGACACCTAGGTCTGATGCATGGTACTTTTGACATTGACGCATCTATGACATTGCTTGACCTCTGAAACAACACATCGTCTTCGACAGTGACGCAGCCCCTCCTTTGTTCAAACATGGTCCCTAAACTTTGACACATCCAAGGTACAGTCAGCGGGTCTGCATGACTTCTGTATCCGGCCTGTACTCTATTGGGGTCGGACTAAAATTTTGGATATACTCCAGTCAAGCATTAACAGATAGCCCCAGTAGGAACGATTGACTTCAAAGCACAGAATTTTGATTTAATTTTCCAAAATTCATATCTTAACTTCTGTATGTTGGATATTGCTGGTTTTGGTCTTGTTTTACTCAGATAAATATTGGCTAGTTTTTAGGTCTTGCGCCTAGCGTTGCAGTGCGTAGCACTGCTCTCGCAGCGAGAGACCTCTTGCAGGGGGTTTAAAAACGAACCTAGGAATCGCACACACTTGTGAGTGTGCTTTTTCTTTTGGGCCACGCTATTGGCCTTTGCATGTGTCTTTTTAACAAAGACAGCACGCAATTGGCCAAAGGCGGGCTCATTGCTCCGCCCATGGCCTATTGCTGTCGGTTACCTGCACCACCACAATGTGGTTTCAATTATCGTGCCCAGATACGGGCGCGATAATTGAAACCACATGTCTCGCTGTGGCGCATGCGCGCGCACCACTTGCAGGCTTGTTTTTCTTGTTTGTTGGGACTTGTACGTTTGCGTTTTCCACTATGGTCTCAATTGTGTTAAAACGACACCCCAGACACTGCAAACGAGTAAAAGACGCCCGCTGTCGGCCTGTGCTTGGGGTCATGCCCATCTTTTCCCTGGAGCTCGCATTCATGCCCACATCAAAACACTGCAAGTCCAAGAACAGGGCTCTGAGCTGCAGACCCAAGCAATCAGGCAGGTCAGAGGTATGAAGTTAGAACGATAAAGATAACTCATCGGGTTTATGGATCAGGCGCAGGCAGCTGTAACCCTGCAAAGCTATATCCCGCCTTAAAGTAATAGCAGGTAAAAACCCACGGAGAGAGAGAACTGAAAATGCGCCTTTTACTTTCCATATGAATCATTGTGTTAGCGTTACGCGAGTCTAGTGTTTCTCTACGAGGCTTTGTGGGCATCTGAGCACTTTAACAACATAGCCTGCAATAGCCGGCCCATTTATATCTAGGTAAGGCCTTTTATTCTCCAACGTTGATTAAGTCAATACTGTTTAGTTCCTACAGAATCATGAGTATTCATGATTTACAAAGGATTTCTGCCATAAAAACAACTTAATAAAGAGTATGTGTGCTCAGTATCAGCTGGTACTTATTATTAGCACAGGCGATGTCTACCTCATGTAAAACACTGTGCATACAGTGGACACAACGCCAGCACCCACGCCAAGTACAGGTGCAAACAACCGTGCCAACCAGCGCAGTTTATACAATATGACCCCAAGCACACTGCTCCGTCCTTTTAGCAAAATGCTGTTCAACCAATCAGCGTCTCCCATTCACGCCTTTAGTACGTGGTCTCCTGCTCCATGGGGGGCAGGCCACTTTCTGATTGCAGATGTGCCATGCAAACAAACACCGCAATGCTCAGCTGGTAATGTTCCACAAAGAAAGTATTCTAAGTCGAATGTAAATCACCTTTAAAAACAAGGTTAGGATCCAACACGTAGCAATAATCCCCCCTTTTCTGGTTTTGCACTCCAGAGGTCAAGTAACATGGTTTTAATTAGCAACATATTAGCCAGCGAAGTCTGAGCCATCACTAAACTACTCCTGCAACAGAGAATCAGAAGTCTAAGACCGGTCGTTGTATGCCCAGCTCACATTCTGAGGTAATTTCCAACTATTAATACAATATGTCTCCTCCTTCCACGACTTAGGCTTCGGTTTGTGTTATTGCATTCGGCACCTTAGTCTATCGGTGTGATTACCACGTTGTCACCCCATCCCCCAAAAGCACTGTGGCAGCTATTTGTGGCGTGAATGCTCTACAAATAGTTTAAATGAGACATCAGGCCCTATTCACAAGACATTTTTGGACATAAATGTAAGTTTGCGGCGAAAATGAACTCATATATGCCTGTCAGGGTTTCAGGCGCAAATGCACCCTCTACTACAGACGTACTCGCAACAACTGGCACTGACCGCAGTATCAAATCCCACTAAAGTAGTGGGACGTGGGCATTCCACAACGTGGTTTGCCTTAGAAGTTTGGGACTGCCCAATAACGTATTTTTGTGAGATTTTCAAAGTTCGATCCTAAATTTTCCAAAAATGAACATGTCTGGAGATTTACTCCAACCGGGGGCTTCCAGGACAGGAAAAGGAACGGATCACCCCAGATATGGTGGGGTTGTAAGGAAAGGACTTACTCCATGGGAGGAATACAATGAAAAATAGAAAATGCACACCTGAGGTTTTATTGCCCTGGTGCATAATTCTATGTTTTGTAGAATTACGCACCCAGGAACAAGACGCCCTGAGACGTTACATGACGTTCTAAGTAGTAAGCCTGGAAATTGTGATCTGGCACTGCTTTCCAATCATAAGACTAAAATTGTAGGTGACTAACAAAAAAGTAGCAAATTTCAACCCGTACATAGGCATACTTCTATGGGTGCAGTTGAGCCCATTATGAGGGGATACCTTTTTGAACATTTCTTTTTCTATTCATTTATTTGTGTCTTTATTTATGAATTTGAATAGGATCAAGAGCAATCTGGATAGAAAAGATTCACATAGCACCATTCACAGATACTGAGCACATCAGACAGTCAGTGTAGGGGCACATATAACATAGATTTACGGAGCTATACATTTATGCATTTAAACATAATTTGGACATGCACCTAACTGAGTGTGTGATCTCACAGTTTTTCGTTATTGAGATGCAAGGTTGGGGAGCTGAGATTTGGGATCTGTTCTGCAGGCGCTGCCGGCACAGGTAAGAGTGATGGGGCTGTGGGGCAGGGGTGGGGCTGGGCGGTGGGGCGGAAGTCAACAGACGATGGGAGAGGTCAAATTAAATGAGAAAATAAGTAAAACCACTTATCTTGCACTTGCCGCATCGTCGACTTGCCGAGCACAAGGTAAGTGGTTTTATTTATTTATTTAATTTTACCTATCCCGACATCTGTTGACCCCCTCCCCCCACTGCCCACCGCTTTTACCTGTGCCAGCTGCGCCTACTGTTCTGAAATTCTTGCATGTTTGGGCAACCTGTCAATCAGGGATAGCATTCCAGTGGAAGGTGCCTTCTAGCTGCGGTGACTGAAACGGGCAATACGCTGGCGTCGGGTCATTTGCAGAAGGTGGTGATTCAGAACTATTAGAGGGCCTAGATTCTCGGGATATAATTGACAGGGTGTATGGGATAGTCACGGAGCGTTTCAGCAAGGCCATAAAGGGATTGAGCATTGAAAGTTTTGAGAACTAAAGTGAGAAGCTTGAATTGTGCTCTGTTGCTTGCATATATCACACAAAATGTCTATAATGACGGGTGAGTTGGTGTCGAGGAAGTTTGAAAAGGACATATGAGGCAAAGATCATAACATCCGAATAGGTAAATCAGTACTTGATTTCTCTGAACAGATGGATCACCGACAGAAATTCGGAAACAGAAATATCGTGTGGACATGATATTGTATCAAAAATATTGAGGATCAAAATGTCAGGAAGATAAGTGCAAATTGGTAAGTACAGATTTACAATTCTTAACTCCCCATCTACACACCTTGAAGATATATATCTATATCGTAAAGGTACATATGCGTGGAGTTATAGATAGCAAAACGTAGATTACCTATAGAAACTTACATTCACTATATTTGTGTCCTCGATATTCTTGATACGATATTTTGGTCCACGATATTTCTGTTTCCGATATTCTGTCTAAATACCGAACAGACCGCTGCTCGTTATATGTATTCTCATTAGTGCTGCGACATTAGTCAATGTCTTAAGGGGGCAATTCTTCTGATATTGGGTAACTAAACTCTGGTGCCTATATTCCGGTCTCTATGGGGATCGAGAGGCAGAGCTGTTGGATCCTTTAGTTAGTTGGAGATTTGTGTAGAATTGGGAGATGAAGGGAACCTCTCAGAAAAGTGGGGAATTCTACTTTTCTACCTAGCTGCTATATTAGTTGTTTGGCCCTTGTAATGTTTTCACCACTTTCTTCTATAAATGTACAAGTTTCTATCAGCGTTCTGCCATCCAACCATGTGGTCCAGCATTTCCACCAGTATATGACAGACCCCTTTCCTACACCTTGCATTCCCAGTTCAATTGCAAACACCAGTCCAGGTTTTCACACCATCATCCAGGTGCATCTTGGTACTTGTAATTCCTTCATTGCACATGGATTCCTAGCACATGGATATCACACCAGTGGTCGAAGTAGGGAAAAAAAGTAGGGGTACTGTGGGCGGAGAATCAGAGGAAAGCAATAACCCGCGAATTGGGTCAGTGGGCAGAGCCATAGGTGTATCCAGAAAGAGCAAAACATCCCAATTTGTAGTATTTGTTTGGTATTTCACGGACCAGTTACAGCTTATTACATTGATTAATTCAAAGAAGGATGCAACTGTTTATTAAAGGTTTAATATGAGTTATTGACATCACAATACATCCACAATTTGGGATACATTTCCAATCAGAGTGTCCCAAATACGCTTAAAAGTTGAATCACAAGCTAATTGTCTCCGAGCCATGCTGTTTCTGCCATCAGCACTTCTCCTTTCCTTTTCCACAAGAGCAGTTCAAACATGAATGGCAAAATATCCTAGTTTGCAAATGTATTTCACATAATTATGGCTCTGCCATATTTGCCACATAATACATCATCTGCTGCATAATCCAACGATTTAAAATAATAAATTGTTTGTAGCTCAAACGGTACAAAAGTTACTAAAAAATGTGACTTGACTTGTGTTGCTGCGAAGTGGAGGGCCCTTTACAAAGGTTAACTGGTCACGTTTCTCGCTACTGCATTTGTATGTTACACCGGAACTTATGAGGCTAAATGTTTGCAGAGATTGTCATTATGTTTAAAACTGTCAAAAAAGTAAAGTATCAGAAAATATACTGCATTACGCTGCAGCCTTTTTAAAAATAATTTTGTCCTCCATTGCCGCATAATTTCAGTGGCCCCAAAGCAGGCAGCACATGCTAAAAGTGCTTGTGCATGAAGCAAAGAGACTGTGAAGTTTGCGAACTCAGTTTGGTGTACGTGCAAACCCTGCATTGTTGATCCCTGGTGAGTTGCAGCTACTACTGCTGAAACAATGCCAATGGAGCTATCAATGGATGAGGCCGACTGGCCTCAAGGGTCCTGTGACCTCAGAGTCACTGCTGTTGTAGGGTGTGCTGCTTCATAGGCCTGCCCGCAAGACTGGATGTGAACTTCAGTATGGATTGTGGTGGACAGGCCTTTAAGGTTTATCCACACTTGCCACCACTCGGGCCCAGCTACTGGTGCTATGACACCAGGGCTTCTAAGGTCTAGCAGGCCTTTTGAGTACTAGCATGGGAATGTGCTCCGTCAGGAGAGTGGTCTGGTGGACTGGTTCTGAAAGCTGAACCTGGTTTCCCAGTTCCAAAATTGGCAGCTCTGGCCACAGTGCCACATCCTCTCCTCAACTGAACAACATACTGCTTCACTGAGAGAAACTCGCACTGCCTTCAGCTACAACCTAATTGTGCCCCGCTTTAAACACCTGGATGTGACTCAATACATATTATGCACTAGACAGGAGTAATATGCTGCCTAAAAAATAAAAGTAACAACATCCAGGAAAAAGCAAACACTTATAAGGAATGCAAGATTAAGGAAAGCATGTGAAATGTAAGCAGGAACACATTTACTCTTATTATTCAGAAATCAATGAGTGTTTTTGCCTGAAAAGTTAAGGACATGACTACAGGGCCCAAAAGGGACCCGTTTCAATGTCCATTGCTTATATCCATACAAAACAGTATGGTTTATAAAGACCACATCACTGAACACAGAGTCATGGTGCACATTTTAAAAACTAAAATAAGGAAAACAATGCTGTTCAAAGAAAGACGAGCAAACGAAATGTGTGCTTTGCTGGCAAACTCTGTAAAGTGGCGCTAATCTGTGCAGGTGGGAATGAAATCACATGAGGCCACTTTGCGACCACTCTGTCTTGCTAGGTTTAGTTATTTATTTATTTTTTGTATTTTGCACCTTTAATTTCTCTCTGTCCCAAGGCTGCACTTTGGAATAGAAAAAAGTCTGAAAAAGAGGACCTTTCCAGCAAAAGTGTTTCATTTTTTAAAATCCATTTCACAGGGGAACGAATGAAGGGAAGGAGGAAAGGGAGTGTAAGTCACGATTTACAGCAAGTGAGGAGGAGCGAGAGACGGAAAGAGAGGCAATAAGAGGAAGAAAGAGAGGGCAGACAACTGCCAGAGGCAGAGCAGGAGAAGAGGACACTGTTCTTGTCTTCTCTGGGCAAGAAGGAAGATACATGTTCTTTTCCTTCTCTACCCACCCTGCCTTCTTTCCCCGAACGGCCAAGCCTTATCTATAGGCTTTGGCTATTTATGGCGTCCTGGGGCGCATTTTTAAATTTAAAAAGTAGGGGAACGGATTGCAATAAATTAAAGAAGTAGGGGCACCCCGTGCCCTGCCAATCCCACCCACTTCGACCACTGCATCACACTCTTTCCCTGCACCTCTGAATATACTGCTATTTCTTTTCTGTGAGCTCAGTTACAATGGCTCGCAACACTCCATAGTGCTGAGATGCTTTGTGATCCAATGCTGTCCTGTCGCTCTTCTGACATTCTGCGTACTTCGGTGTCCCTTATATCTTGTTTCCATTTTCCTGTTCTTGCTACTAGTCGTATCTGCTTCTATTTCTTGTTATTCTGCTTTTTTGTTCCTGTGGATACCTTCTTTCTAGCTCATCCTGCATGCTTCCTGGAATTTGCTTGCATGCAGACTCCTTGCCTTGTATTTAACCATTCTCTGTTCTGCTTGCATACTTTCCTCCTGCCCTTCTTAGTGTGTAGATTTGCGAAGCTTGAGTCCAACGTTCATACTTCTGTGGACTTTTTTCTCTCCCACTCCTGTTCTTGTTCTTTGATTCCGGTCCTGCTTTCCCCAGCTCAGTTCTGTAGTCAGTAGTTCATGCTCTATTATGTTTAGTCCTTTCTTGTGTCTGTGTTGAGACCTTGATGGTTCTTATCAGAGGTGCTAGTGAGATTCTGAGGCTTGGTGCCTCTGACACAGACACTCACTCACTTCTCTTCTTCCAGAGGTTCTGCTGGGAGTCTGCCTGGACTGTGAGATGAACTGGTACTTGCTGTATTGCAAGATCCCTTACCTCACAGAGACATCACTTTGCACGGCCCATACAATCTATCATGTATGTTAGTGTGCCTATTTCTGTTGTCTTCCTAGTTTTGTTCTTGCAGGCTTTACCCAGTTCATGTCCAGTTTCTTAATCATAGCCCGTTTCAACCAGCTCATGTCCTCAGCTTTCCTCCTGCTCTCATTCCCGGCTTCATGCACTCTCTTGTATATGTTGAGCCCCTCCTCCAGAATTCCCTTGTACCGTAAGACAGCAAGTTAGTTCTCCCTGTTAGCCTAGTCCTGATCTCAGCAAGAACCCTGACAGATTCGGGTCATCCCACCTGTTGTGTAAAGTGTCAGCCCCACAACCTCCCCAACTAGCCGGAAAGGCCACCAGGAGCATGTGATGACATTGTACTGTAGTATAATGCCAACTATACACTCATTGTAATGTATGAGGACTCAAAATTCTCTACAGCAGTTGCCTTAATACAATGAATACTTAAACATGCAATCTGCCTGCGACCAAATAAGTAAGCCAGAAAGCCGAAACAGATTACTACCACATTTTTGTCACATTTGCCAATTTATTTGGGGCAGAGATGAAAAAATAAGCATTGAAAATGCAATAGGTCTCGCCTTTGATTAAGTTAAAGCCATTTGCTTTGCTAATGGTATTGTATAGCAAATCAAATGGCTTTAACTTAATGAAAGGCAAGACCTATTGCAATTTTAATGCTTGTTTAAACTGGTGTGGATTACTCCTGTGGTGTTTTCACTGTGTTACTGTGTGTGTGTGTGCATGCAAAAATACTTTACACATTGCCTCTTTAGTTTAGCCTGACTGCTCTGTGCCACACTACCAGAGGGTGAGCACAGGTAAGCTTTTAGTGTGTACTACTGTTACCCTGACTATGTATAATTACATTGGTATAATTTAATATACTAAACTGAATTGTGTCGCAAAGGTTACCTTATAAAGAAATGCACTGTCTTGAATGTTGGACAGTCTTTATCATATATGTACTGGACTCTGAGCCAAGCAATAGAAGACCCCTCATCACCTTCCCCCTAATGACCTGAAGGTCAGCATCGCTCCTGGCAACCGTGCATTAGACAGGAACCACCCAAATGCAGAAACAAACGGCTTTGAGCGAGTTTTATAAAGCGCCAAAGCACTGCAAGCAGACAGCAACACACCTGACCCTACTAGCACCCACCCTACCAGCTGACCTGGAAAACACCCTGTGTCCAATATGGCCAGTCTGGGCCTACCCAGAGGAAAGTACAGAAGTGACCTTCAAAGAATCAGTTTGGAACAAGATTCTGCCTTTTACTGACCGTGGAAACAGCCAGAATTTTACTGAGGGACCAGGATCCCCTCACAGGCAGGTGCAGTATGTGAATGCACCCACTGGTGGGGGAAAGCTGGAGGTGTCCTTGGGACCCTTGGAGCTTTCCCTCAAAGGTGCCCTCAGGGGTCGCACTGACAGTGAGCATCCTCCTGTGTAGTGCAGAATCATTGTGCCACTCAAGAATCTGCAATGTGGCATGGGCGCATGCATCATACTCTCATGCAAATGAGGCAACACCTCTTCAGGGTTGTGCAGGTGCAGAATGTGCACCTGTGCTTTTGGCATCACAGAATAGACTTGAATGGTCTATAATATCAAAGTTTTCCAGGGGCACAAAAACAGGCGCACATGCTCGATGCATCCCCAAGGCACATTCATTAATACAGACCCGGTATGCAGGGCATATCATACACTACACATCATACACTACACCATGCCTCAGGAGAATGGAACACAACATGCATAGCCATACCCATCCATCTTGTAGGACACATGTATGGCACACTGTCCAATGGATACGGAGCACATGAAACAAGGTGGACACCCCACCTCCACATCAGATATGCGGTACACTTACTTTATTCAGGAGCAAAGGACACACTTCCGCATAGAGTGGGGGCACAAGAAGCAAGGCACATGACCCTGTACATGAGGCATGAATGGAAAATGGCAAACTGCCCTCTCAATCGAGACAATGGGACACATGGTGCACGTCCAGTTATATTAAGCATGCAGGTCACGTGGCGGAAAGTCTCCTGGAGCAGGTGCACAGGGCACAACACATGATCCCATACATCAGGTGCTCAGGGCACATGGCACCCTGTCCCACTGATCTAGAGGATGCCACACTGCTTCCTTAGAGCACATGGCTCACCACCCCATGGATCAAGCGCACACGGCCACCTGGCACATGCCTCCTTGCATAGGCATGAAGGACACACAGCACACATGGCTCATGACCCCATAGGTCAGGGGCACACGGGCATCTAGCACATATACCAATACATAGGCATAAAGGACACAAAGTGCACTTCCCCATGGATCAGGGGCAGAGGACTCAAGGTGCACAGCTATGTGCAACAGACGTGCAGCACACATGGTATGCTATCTTATGAATGTGAAGCACAGGACACAGGGCGCTGTGCATTTAGCTGTGGAGCAGACTGCTCTATGTATTGGGCTCACTGTAACACATGGCACCCTTCTCTATGGATCAAGCTCATAGGGACACAAGGGACAGGGCCTCATTTATAAGCTGTGCACACCATAAAGTGCACTACAAAGATCCAGAACACAAGACGCAATACTTTAGTACTCTTTATCACATGACACATGACACATATCACACGACTTCATGTTTGAAGACACACAACAAGCAGCTTAATGGCAGTGGGCCCGAATAGTCTCTTCTCAATGAACCACTCCAGGCTGATTTTCCTGCCTAAATTTATCTGAATCCTAAACCTCTATTCCAGCAAATGCTGCATGCAATAATAATGAGGGTCCCTGCACTGCTCGCCTCATTTGCGTTACCCTTTCTTCTTTTTCATAGAAAATCTCAAGCATGGCCAGAAGACAAGAGCGGCGGCGGCCGCCATTGATTGCAATGGTGACGTAGCTAGTGCAAAACTGAAGGTCAGCGAGGGAAAATTGCCTTCAGTGTTGCTGTCACCATGCCCTTCTCTCCATGACGCCCGAGCACTTCTTTTCATTCCAGGCTATTCTGCTCTGTCTTCCCTTTGACTGGAGATTTCATGGTAATTTCTGGTTTCTTAGCTACGGTCATTGCGAAAAAGACAGTCCTCAAATAGAAGACCACACTCGCTCTTCACAGATAAATTACATTTCAGATTGCTTTCTCTCTGGGAGGAGGTTATCAGTTTTTGTACCGTAAGAAAACATATTGGTGGTTTTCTTTTTCGGTTTATTGAGCTGCGTTCCACACTTTTAAAGAGACCCTTTGCACTTGCGTACAACACAAAGTCCTTCGATCGTCGAAAAGGCAAACTGTGAAGAAAAGGGCTCGCTGACCTGCTAGACAGGCTTCTTGTCACTGAGCATGGCATAGATCCATCCTCAAGTATACTAAGGGCACGATTCCTAGTTGCTTGATAACTGCGGGTTGAGATACTGAGCTCAAAGTTTTCATTTTAAGGCAGCGTCTCCAAGCCAGTCACCACCATCATGAGCTGTCAGGCTCGGAACGGCAAATAAAATGCCGGACACAGAATTACCACGTGCGATACAGCATGTTCTCAGTGGCGAGCCTGTTCCCTCACAAATTCTCCTTCTTTAAGTATGCCCATTGCCGGTAAATCTTGGAACTAAATGGGGTGGCATCTCCCATGGAGCTATTACTCCAACCGACTCAGAATCTGGGCCTAAGAGTGCAATATGGACAGAGCAAAATCCGCCAGATCCCAAGCCTCATCTCTTTTAGTCCCTACATTCTGGGCCTTATTGTCTTTGGAAAACAGACTGGTTAAAAGGTGTATTAATTTTAGGAAAGTCAAAAAACCTATCTCTACTAAAAAATGACCTGCACCCACTTTTATAAAACAATCACAACAAGTATAAATACCAAAGCACCAAGATGTTTCCCATTGAACGTACCATTCAATGTACGCCTTATGAAAATCTCCAAACAAAAGCATAGCATAGGGCGGTGGCACTAAAATCACCCTGTACATCAAGATGCTCATAATACATTGTACATTACTATCTCGTCTCTGTGATTTCATGTATTGAGTTCTCTTACTGTTCTATAAAGTGTTTTACTCCCCATTGTGACGTTCAATGCACTTAGAGTAAGTGCTTTAAAACTCCTTGCTTCTCTGTGCAAAGTGTACAGTAGATGTCCTAGCCATTAGGTTTTCATGATACAGGCTTCGTTCTGAATTGCATTTTTTGTATGCATTTTGCGTATGCCTTTGCTTGTTCAATTCTTTTTTTTTCTATAGGTTTATTGTGGCTGTACATACTCAAGATAGCTAATTTCCTTTCTGGCAAAAAGCCGCCACCTTTGGCTTCTGAACATGACTGCTGCTTTTGCCTGTGTTCTCGGGAATGTAGCTTGGAAACAGACTCAGTAAAACAAATGCATTCATTTTTTACTTGCTAACTTTTCAACTTCCTGCTAAAATCTAGAGTAAATATTTCTTAAATGTGAGTGTTCTGTAATGCTGTTAAGTGTTTATAGGCCCATAAATCTTTTCAGCCTCCCCAATTTCCTTCGAAAAAGTGCTTCAGAGAAAGAAGGAGAAAACACGTTTTCAGAAATATATCTAGCATTTTACAGCAGCCCCCAGTTATGCGAGGTACAAAATATGGCAAATTTTTATTAGCAAAAAAGAAATTTGTCATTTTTAACTGTCTTAGGAAATTTCCATAATGGGGCTATAAAGGCTCTTAAATGGGTGCTTTACTCATCTCGCCCTTAGTAGCTAATCTGAAGGACGATCCAATACTGGTCCGAAATTATGAGGAGACAGCTCCAGTGCCCTGATGCCGCAGCCATGACTTAGATGGAGGAAATGTCTTCTCAGTCTCCTCAAATTCTTTTGAAAATGTGCTTGAAAGAAAGTAGGACAAAACCTGTTGGCGGAAATGTGTTTCGCATTTTACAGCAGCCTACAGTTATGAGAACTACAAAATGAAAATCTTTCCTCTAAAAACAGGGCAATCGGTTTACGGATGCAGTTGCCATTCCATCTACCTGTGCATCTTGGTAAGAACTAGAGGGCATTATATTTCAGCAGATACTCAGGGGTATATTTACAAGGAAAGTGACAGAGAGCAGCATTACCCTTCTTAGCTTAACGCCGCGCTCCGCCACTTCTGAAATGTAGGGCTGCACTGTAATTAAAACAATACGATGCAGCCCTGCGTTTCCCCCTGCGCTGGCGCTGTTTACAGCTGCATAGCACCAAAGCAGGCACCCTTGCACGAGGTTGCCTGTGTTGAGGGAATGATTGTTTATGTACAGGAAGGTGTTCCTTCCTGCACATAAACAATCACTAAAAGCGATTTGTAACTTCTGTGTGTGCTGCATTATTCAGCACACATAGAAGTTGCAACTCGTCATTTTTAATATGATTGTTTATGTGCAGGAAGGGAGGCCTTCCTGCACATAAACAATCATGCATGGCATTTTTTCTGTTTTTATGTGTGCTGCACAATGCAGCACACATAGAAATTGCAAATCGAGGAGAAATAAAGCGTTTCTCCTTGTTGCGCCATGTTAAGATCCGTTTTTTATTTGGTCTTAATTTTGGTGCCGCCCCATATTATCACCACCTTTATAAATATGGGGCAACATCAAAATCAATGTATATTGAGGCAGAATGCCCACTGCAACACCCATTGCCCTCCCTTTCACGCTAAGTATAGTGCAAAAGGGGGGCTTATTTACACGGCCTCATTGTCACGTTAAGTGGCTTAACGCTGCCTTGTCAATAAGGAGAAGCCAATATCGCCACAAGAACGTTGAAAAAAGTGACGTCCCTCTGGCGATAGGGGCTTGTACATATGCCCCGTATGCTAAGGTCATCATAGAATGGCACCAGGTTGATGGTCTCATCCTTGTTTTTTTTTCTTTTCTTAAGCCATTTCCTATACCACAGAGAGAGCTCTTATCAGCAGCGAATCTCTTTGGAGAAACAGAGATTTTTTTTGATTTAGCAAGAGTACTTCCACCATGAGGTGTTGTAAGCAGAAATGTACAGTGTGCGAAATTTGGTAGAGATAAGATTACAAAAATATTGATGAGGTGGAGAGAGGTGAGGGACATATAATGCAGAGTGTGCAAGTAAACACACTGTACAGCCAGCAATTACATGATATACATTTTCAAATTTTGTTTTTGCATTACACAACTACACTACCCATATTTACACCTGGTTGCACAGGAGATGAAGCAATTGTTACAGGTGCAGAGAGCACTTGTTCCCACAAAGTAAAACACTGTGAAAAAAATACACTCTACAACATGGAAAACAAGTTATTAAATGTCAATGCATGAAGGGAGGTCATTATCATATGTTGAGCAATTCGACTTCCTCAAAGATCAAAACGTTTAGTGTTATGAGTGAGGATGTATACGGTGGAGGACCAGCAATTATGAAAAAATAGCTCTTCTAGGGTTACAAACGCTATGACGAAATGCTTGGATTTGTTTGCCCTCTCTGCTGTAGTGCTGGGGCTGCATCTCATAGCACCAAGTGACTCACTAAACCTCATATCACAGCATTTTGCATAATCAGCTCGTGTCTAGTTTTGAGTACATTATTTAGCCAACACTTTCTTAGATTACAAAATACTTTTGAATAACAGATGCAATTTGTCGAGAAAGTCGAATATCGAAAATTTGCCCAAGTTATTGTCCTGTAACAAGATTCTAAACCACAAGTCCAATGCACAATTAAATGTTGAGGGCATGACTTACCCTCATAGTTGGCGTGGAAGCCCTGGGCGCTGACGGCGTAGTCCGACACCAACCACAGTGTCAGGAGGGAGCCTGTGCTGACAATGGGGGCCGGAAGCTGGAATCCCGTTAATCTGCAAGACAGTGACCAAAAGAACCCTCAGTGAAACTGTAGATCAATCACTTCTAATGACACTATGGTTACAGAGTGTGGAAACCACAAGAGAAGAAAAACACTCTGTGAGTGGCAGCAGCCACAGTCTACAGCACAAGAACACAGAAGGTAATTAGTCAACAAGTAAGGTGCAACATGCCCAACCAATCTACAAATCTTCACCCATCATCAGGCCTACAGCGCACTGTGAATTTTAGGTTAATTTGTGATTTTATTCCTATTTTTATTACAAATACTTATGAAGTTCAGACAAACCCCACATGGAAGTGGAAGACTGCATCCTGCATAGGAAGATACATACAATAACACCCTCCTGACCACACCCCACTCTATCCTATTTTCAGAATTTGTTTAAGCATCTTCCCTTCATGGAGGCTGATCCCTTACTATTTTGTAACATTATCAAGCACTACCGAACATAAACGGCAGAGGCGGTGAACACAAAAAGGAGCATTTCCGATCTCTTATTTCCTGGAGCTGCAAGTGTAGTCTCCTGGGGTATCATGCCATGTGACTGTGGCCCCCTCTCCCTGATGACATGCATGCATTGAGTTTAAAATGATAACAAACAGCCCTACATTTAATTAGAGTCAGTAAACAGGTCCATGACATCATCCATAAATCACCTGAGCAAAGTACAACCAACTACATAATTCAATATGAATTTTGCCTTCAGTACGCACAGTTTTCGAATTTTAATTTACATTAATTTAATTTACCAGTGTATGCTTTTTTTATTGGACCCTCTAACTTATGACTACTTTTTACTAGCATAAGAGGAATTTGTCATTTTCAACTGTCTCATGAAGTTGAGGCTATAAAGGCTCTCACATTTGCGCTTTACTCATCTCGACATGTCAGTAGGTATTCTGAAGCACAAACTAATGCGAGTTCGAAACTTTTGAGGATTCAGCCCCAGCGCCTTTATGGCCCAGTTTTGATGCAGGTCAAGAACATCTGTTTGAAAGACCATATTTTCAATCCAAAGTGCACCACGAGTACATTAACACTGTAAGGGTCTGGTTTAGAGTTTGGCGGAGAGGGTACTCCATTACCAGTACAGTACACTAGTCCACATTAGGGCTGGACGGGCCAACAGAATGCCGCCTACGGAGAATACTTCGGTTCTATTGCCGACAAAATTCTATGATGGCTGGTTGGAGCACGGGCTGTCAGAGGAAAGACAGCTGACCATCCGTCCAATTTAGAGTGAGCAGCTGAATGGCTTTTCTTTTGCTGTCCATCACCGTCATGGTATGGGGACCAATAGTTTAACATTTTTCAAAAGCAAATTCTCCTTTCGGGAGTTGTTTTTGGAAAATGTAAAACTTTGGAAAAGTTTGAAAGACAGCCATCATGTTTAAAGGAGCAATACATCAAACTTTTTTAACATTCACAGAAATAACTGTGATGGTGGTATGTAACAACATATTGAGATGTACTTAAGTCCAAAGAACATCTCTAAATTTGGTGGATCAGGCATCCTTCAGGCTGATTGGAAAGTACTTTGTCTCCTTGACTGATTAAAGTCCTCCATCGCCCTGGCAAACTTTAATCAATCAGCCAAATTCTAAATCAGGCCCTGAGTGTTAAATATTAGTAGATGTGCTTCCTATTTTAAATGAACACCATTTCTACAAAGTTTGCTCTTTAAGCAGAACACTCAAAGAAGTGCCACCAGAATGCCATAGTCAGGGGCATAGCGTAGTCAGTGAGATTCAGGCAGCGTGAATTTGAAAATTTCCTAACATCCTCATGGTGTGCCCAACCCAAAAATATGGTGCATCAAGCAGGGTTTGAGGAGATGAATGATAAGCATTGGGGAGAATGAGGGCTTGGCTATCACAGAAGTCAAAGGCAAGGAGGGTGGTATTCTGATAATTAATGACAATTCTTTGAAGCCCTTTGAGTCTGTGCAATTATTGTGTGTTGTATAAGATGAGATTTGATAACAGCAAGCAGAAAATTGGTAAGTTGGGCACACTCTTTTGAAAAGTTCACATGCAGTTCACATTGTCCGATCCCAATGATATGAGCCACAATGTTGAAAATCCACTGCAGTGATCTGTGTGTGTTTGCAGGTGTATGCTTTGTGTGTTGATGGATGCGTTTATGTGTGTACAACCGCAAGACTGTTCGTAATGTTTTTAATTAGGTATTTTTATATTTCAAATAAACCTAACTGTAAGGAAATGTGGAATGCCACAAATAGAAATTTTTTATATCAACAGTAGCACCTTAAGATGTATTGTTAAAAAGACAGCATGTTCAGTGGTGGAGTCCAAAAAACAGATTTACATGAGGAGGTGGGTAACACCTAATCACAGGAATCAATGGGCAATTACATGCAATCTGTTCCATAGTTCAGCTCTCCAACAATACCAAAGGTGCCTTCCAACATTTGCAGAATGTAGAAGAAAAAATCTTCTGACGTGCAGTAAAGTAAGAAGTCTAAAACTGGCATCAGACCTGCTTCTCGCCCCGCCTATCATGGCAAAGATTGTTTTACATAGTCCATAAGATCCAAATACCCGATCAAAAAATAGACTCAACACGGACACTGCTAATCCCAATTCAGAGTCCTTAGGAACGAGAAAATACAGGGAGTGGAACACATCAAAGACCCCCCTGAAACTATATCCTTGCTCATAGTCAGTGCAAATGCTGACAAAATAGATATCCAACCACAAAAAAAGTGAGGAAAACCTGCTGACCCATTGGTTCCTGGACACCCATTAAGGCAGATTTGGCTGAAGAGACAGGCAGTGAACAGAGCACAGAAAGGTTCAGCATAAGGCCGAGCATGTACAATGTATGAGGAGGCCAGAGACAGATGGCGCGGGGCACACAATGAGGGGTGGGGGGCACACAAGAGGTAGATACAGCAAAGAGAACACGAAAAGCTGCCTACAGTTTCTGAAAAGGACGGAACACAGTGAAGCTGTGAAGGAAGGGTTATTGCATGAGAGGTACAGCCAATAGAGGGACCTCTCATAAAAACATACAAACACATACACCGGAACAAACAAGACCATCAACAGATTATCCGTCCTTTGAACTAGTTTTTGTTGGGTCATGAGCGTGTGTCCTCTCACACATACCGTGCTCTTTGAGGAATCAGCGTGCTTCCATATGACCATATAGCTGACACTCCCCATTTTACAGCCATGTACACTGTTCAGAACATACTATCTCATTTCACACACTTCTGTCATCCGTGAAGTACACATTTATATCAATAAATCAATTTTCATATTAAAACATCTTCAAGTCTGGTACGTCTATATCTCAATACGTCCTTACAGGGATGTTGCTATCTTTTCATTCCATAGAACCCACAATACGGAGGTCAAGCCTGTCATCTCCCTTTCGGCAGCACATGACCGTGGCTGCATCAGCATGTGGGCACTTGAAGAGAAAGGCATTGTAAGGATTAACCCTGATGAGGTACCAGTACTTTTTGTGGATCACAAGCTGTTAGCTATATAGAGGGAAATGTAGGTGCAAACGAAGCAATCCTAATAACTCCTTGAAGTGTGACATTAGGAGGCGTGGCCTCGATCAGTGCATATGTTCTGATAATGAGCAGCGGTAACATGAACGTCTGAAAGAGTAATGTTTTTGTTATTTCATGCATCAATGTTGTAATATTGAAAGAGCTGCTAATTCCTTTAAGTCCTTTGGTCCTTAGAGTTGCCAATACGCTTTTATCAAAGGATGAATCACTTCAACCTTTATGGAAAAGAAGATTCTCACACAGTCATCTTGGGTAACACTCCTAAGTTATGGAATGCCATCCCTAGTGCCACCAAAATAGAAGCTAAAGTCCTCCTTTTTCAAAGGCTCTTCCCCTCTAACTCATCACAGATCCTACGAATACTGTGCCTGCTGTTGCCTCATTATGACAACTGGCTGTACTGAGCAGCTAGTTCTCTTTGACCTCGTCTTTGAAGGTCTTTCTACACAGCATTATGGTAGCAAGCAACACCATATATCAGACTGATATGGACTTTGTGATGCCAATACTTTGTGATTCTATTAACCTACTCCAATTTATGTAAAATGCTTTTGTTGTAATGAAACCTGTTTGAGGCTGTGTAATATACATACTAATTGCTCTTGTTGTCACAGTTCACTTTCCCCCTGTGTAGAATGTAGATTTTCCACAGCCTGGTGGGAAGATCATCTGAATTTTAGGAAAGACACAGAGGCTAATATGGACACATCCTTTAATGTCACTACACACAGCAGCACCTTTAAAGAACTTAGAACGCACGATTTCCAACACAATAAAGACACAGACCCACCAACCCTCATCTTTAAAAAAAAATATTTTAGTGAAATTAATTTGTTTTTGTTCCTTTAGTCTTGCTTCTAACATCACGCGCTTGTACATCCAATACATTCCTGAATAAAACCAAGCACAATAAAATTGTCAGTTTCAATGATAAATCTCTTAAAGGCAACAACTCATTTGATTACAAACTGTTGAGAAAATCTAAAGCCATTGCAAGGTCCCAAACTGAATAATACCTGGACAGTAAGGGTTTTTCCATTCTAATGCTTCTCATTAATCTTTGTGCCACAATTCTGCCCCACCAATAGTCCATTGACCAACTCATGACCCGCAGCAATCGCCAATCTGTATATATTCATTATTCTATAAGATAATAAATCTTCAAACCTTTCCAATAAATAATTTGCCACTTCCACTGAAGACAATGAAACAGGGTCAAACTCCCCTTCCATTCACCAGCAAACCCATTTGTGCCAAGCCAATCTGTAAATGTTTCTTGTCCCTGGAGCCCAGGATTCCGCAATACGTTCTGAAGCCTGTTGTGAAAGGGATGGTACCTCCCACACTCTCCTGAAATTCTCCATGCCACCAACCTCAATTGATCTGTGATAATCAAATTGTGCCCCTCCCCTGCAAGGTCCTGCATGAGTTCTGGAAATCTTGGTAACAGAAAGGGAAAGTCCATTGACAATTCCAATAGAATAGGGTGCGACACCTGTGCCCTCCAAAGTGGAGTTATCACCACCATTGTCTGCTTCCATCTGCGAACCATCATTGTCACAAGAACAATCATTGAGAAAGGGGGAAACACATAAGTACCGAGGCGTTTCAAATCCTGCCGGTAAGCAATCATCTTTGCTGACTTGGGATCCTGACACCAGCTGAAATACTTGTTTACCTGAGCATTCAGTCTGTTCGCAAACAGATCCCCCCCAAATTGTCCACAGATTCTCTCCACCTCTAAGAAAACTGTCCTGTTCAACTTCCAATTGCTCGTATCCTTGAAACTTTAAGAAACTAATCTGGCACCATGTTGCTCAAACCTGGGATGTGTTCACCTGCACACAAACCCTTCTCATCAGACAATATTTCCAAAACACTTTCACTAAATCCGCCAATTCTTTTGATTTTGGACCCCGTAGCTTGTTTACATACCAAACCGCCAACACATTGTCCATCCCTCGAAGAACCAAACATTTCACCTTGCTCCCACATAAAACATTTTATTACAAAAGATCCTGCTAGCATCTCCAGGCAACTTATGTACATCTTCTTCTCCTCTTCTTTCCAATGACCTCCTGTTGAAACTGCACCACACCTTGCACCCCAACCATCTAAACTTGCATCCGATTCTATTATCTCTTCTGGAATTTCTCCAAACATCATTGAAGACGAAAGCCCTACCACATGCGCTATTATCCTCAGAGAAATCTGACCTTGCTGCAATACTCTCCATATTTCTTTCCTTCTCCTCTTCAACTTTTCCTTCAGAAGTTTCAAAACCCAATCTACTTTCCCACCAAGAATCCTATAAACTGAGTTTCAGAACTAAACAAGACTTGGTCCTGTTGCCCACAAAACCTAAAGGTTCCAGTAAATCGACTGCCTTCTTTTTATAATTCAACACAGTTTCCCTGCTCTGAAGCATTATCAGGATATCATCCAGATAAATGATCAAGCAGACACCTTTTTACCTCAGAAAAGACACCACTGGTTGCAAAATTGTTGTAAAACACCATGGGGCCGAGGAAAGACCAAATGGAAGGCCAATTGTTGCTCCCCAACTTATTGTTGGTGAGTTGTGCATGAGAAAAAACTCCACCACACGCAAATAGTGGACTTTGGACGAACCTCTGCGTTACAAGAGTAACATGGAGTGGCCAAAACTATGCAAACTCCATGAGCAAAGTGGAATTATTTGCCCATCCCGATTATGCAGTTTACTTTTCAGTAATAATGTTTTTCAAAGTGTGACTCCATAGTTTATTTTAACTGTACCCCCTTCTTATAATGAACATTTTCAAGTAACCCTTTATGTGGATGGGGTGTTGAGCTTTATTCACAATAAAACGATATTTGATACCAGCCATTGGCAAAAAATATATTTTCTGAATTTTAAATCAGCAATTTATAAACAATTTCTACTTCGGGTATAAATCAGCAATCTTCAAACGTTGCCTTCTATGGAGTAGGGTTTAGCAATCTACTATGAAAAGTCTAATCCCTAATAAAGCTTTTTTCCTAAATTTATACTGTGCAGTCTATAAATAAATCTTTTCTGAACTTAAAATGACAATCATAGCCCAATGGATACCAATTTCTTTGATTTGTCACTACCTTTATAAGATAAAAAAATTGAAGATATGGAAAGGGTGCAGTCTTTGTATTCAGAATTTACAACCTGCACACTTTTCCTAACCAGAATCGCAGCCGGCCATCTGTAAACAATGAATCTTCTCACTATGCAGCAGCTATCTGTACAACAATCAGTGATGTGTGAATTTTCAATCTGTAAGCAATGCATTCTCTGTCATTTGAGGCTACAATATGTTAACAGTGCCAACTCTAGATTGTCACTTAGAATCTCTTATCAGTCCAACATCTGAACTGAAACCAGCAATATTTTAAAAGAGGCATTTCTGTGTGGACAGCCAGTGGTGTTTAGCTATGTTTTCATTGTTACACTTTTCACCTCGAGACCTACGGCAAGTGTTTTATTATTGTGGTATATGAATGTAAATATCCTCTGACAATTGTGAGTATTAATATCATTATATAATCATTGCGGGCTGATACTCCAGCTTGGATCTTGCCGGTTCTTGGATCAGGGAGAAATGGACAGCGCCAGGACACCTACTTGGTAATCGCGCGGTATATAAATCACAATAACATAACATAACATACCCAATTCTATTTATTTTTCACGTTACCTGCAGCGGAGTTTGACAACTGAAGCAGTGTCAGAAGCAGGGAGAGTATGGTACGCAAATCCACAATTACTGTGAGTAACAAACAGCCATTTTTTTAAGCTGTAGTGGACAGTTCAGAGGACACACTTTGCAACAGCAGTGAGAACGCGCCCCATCATAAGCATGATTGTAGGAAGACTAGCCGTGATTGGTCAGAGGTTGAAAAGAGAGTAGCATGCCAGAGTTGCACAAATCTCTGATAGGATCCAGCCGCGTCACAGCCTGCAGCAGAGAGCCTTGATTAGGCACACTCCCAGCCTGGGCCTGCCACCCACCAACTCCCAGTTTATGAAAAAGATGGCTGCTGACTTGCTTACCCGGGGTCTGTATTGTGGGTTGTGTTAGATTACGATAGACGCACAAAGGATGTAAAGTAAGTCCACACCTTGCAGGGTAGCCCAAAGGATAAAGGTAGTTACTGAAGTTTCTATCTGAATGTAACCTGCAAATCACAGATTATAATCCAGAGAGGGCCAAGTTAACTTTTTATCCTTCCAAATTTGATAACATACAGTGGGTAAGAAAACAGTGCCAAGAGACAACTGAGTAGGTGTTCTGTACTTTAAAAAAGAAAGACAATTATTTTATTATATTATTTTCAGCTTTGAGTGAAAATCCACCCCTTCCACACTTTATCATATGTTTATTTGTTTTGTTACTTTAACAGGATACACCTTCTACATTACAACTTATTTCTAGAACAGAAGTACTTAGCATCGCTGACTTCTTCAAGGCGTACTTGAATGAGATGAGCACTTATAGAATTTTGCAAAGAAATGGACAGGGGCAACAGGTAACCCTAATCAAGCTTGCAAGTAAGGTAAAGAAGCGATGACACCATGGAGTGTTTATGTTGACCTCAGTATAATCAGAGGTGATCACACCACCTTTCTACAAGCTTCCCACATATTCATATTGCAATGGCATGCTACAACCGAGCAGGAAGAAACTATCTCACAAATAGTGGTGTGACATCTACACTCAGTGAAAATGGCCTAGTGCACCTTACAGTAAATACAAGAAACATTTAATGGAAATTAGAAGACAGCTTGCTAGAAGAAAATTAAATAATCAATAACATGGATAAAAATAATTTCACAATGGCAGCAACACATGACTGCAAAGTGCATAAATACTGATGTAATATCTCTCACACAAGAAGGCATCAACACAAATTATGTTTTGCTATGTTGGACTCAGAATATCAGAAATTAAAAATGATCTACTGCCACTGTGCAGATATAATTGGGCCAGAGTTTCCATAGGCGGAACATCTTGTTTTGTTAATAACTTTGCACCATTTGATGAACTTGAATTCAACCCATGAAACTTTCCCAGACAAAGCCTACTTCATGGAGACTCCCATAGGAAACTTTTCTCTTCGTTAGAGAAAAAATAGCTGAAATGAAGTACACCACATTTAGCAAAAATTTTGAAGTTTACCCAGAAAGAGTTCTTTTTGTGATTTGGTGTAATTGTGATCTGTCCTTTTTGAGAACTTAACATTGAAATAGGGGCTCAGGTTGGGCATGATAGGGTTAAAAACTTAAATATGTATGGACTGCTGGTATCCAGATATACTCTGACTGGGCAATTGAAAGGTGACTAGCTAATCCTGATTGACTGGCCACACATGACCACTATGTTATAGCAGGCGTTTCAGCATTCAGGGACATGGTCCTTGCAACTCAAAAAGGAATAACAAAATGTAAGGGGGCAGGCTGAGGCCAGCCTGACCCCTAGAGCAGGAGGGGTGCTCCCCAGGGTACACCCTCTTGATTGGCTGGGAAGCATATTGTGGCAGGTATTGCAGGACTCTGGGTCATGGTCCCCAATTGAAATGCATTGTAGTGAAAGTATGTTTTTCTGGGTCACTAAAAGATTAACATATGAAAGGTGATAACAGATTTTAGTCACAATATAAATAATTTTTGGGTGTTAGTATACACATTTTAGGAAGTCAGGTGAATTCTCAGGTGATTTTACTCTCTGAAAAAATGCTGACCTTCAGCAGGAATTTGATGAAGCATATTTCACAGAAAACTGTTGTCGCGCAAAATTTTCTCATAGAGGTTATGGAAGGCACTCCAGAAGCTAAAATGAGAACACATTTTTTATATGTTAACACTATCTTCCCCAGTCATGTGAGAATAAAAGTCTGATATTCTGAGTAAAACATGTACCTCCAGCAGCAGCTGTTGATGTTCCAGTGTTCTACTGCAGCATGCTTTAGTGTTCTAATGAACACCTGGGGCCGTATTACACTATGCAGGCAGTTTCCTTGTGTGCACCAGGCACACTTTTCAAAAGTTGCACCCTGGCAAAAAAGGAGAAGGTTCTGTATTATATTGAATGCTCTGCCCCCAGGGCAGTTGCGAAGTCGTGCTGCCCTGGGGGCAGCGCATTCAAGTGAAATACAGAGCGGCTTTGAAGCAGCTGCTCCATTTTCACTGTGCAAGGGGCAACCTGCCAGCACTTTTAAGAGGGGTAAGAGATCCCTTTGCAGGCAGGTGCAGGGAATTACAGCATCCCCCTTTCAAGAGGATGTCCAGGCGGTCCATAGGACCTCCTTCCCCTTCTTCAGAGGACTGCCATCAGAGGGTGCCCTGACAATGGGCCACCTTTTAGGTGGCGCACTCTCAGTGCACCTCCTGACAGCTTCTTTGCCTCTGCGCCTGCATCTACAATATGGCGTGGGCGCAGAGGCAAAAAGCTTCCCTCATTTGCATGGGTCCTCGGCCCAATGCAAATGAGGGAACACTCTCTGATAATAGCAGTTGCGCTATATGAATGCCAGAGCTATCTGTATTACAGAAGGGGCCGCACAAGTGTCTGCAGCCCTTTCTATTATACCAAAGTGCCCTAGGGGAAGGCAAAGAAGGCACAAATGCACTTTGCATAATTCGGCCCCTGAAGCTTTAAAACTCTGTATTTATGACAAAAGTGTGGCACACAGGAATGCCATCTTGTTGAAATCAATGCTGTAAACCGTAAAGCATTTTCTTTAGAAATGAAAGAAATTAGGGTGGTTATTTTCTCATAAAAATTATGGTTAGTGCTCTAGAAAGCTAAAATAAGTACACATTTTTCTTTGAGTTCTCAAATATTGTTCTCATCCATATCATTAAAACATTCTAACATGCATACTGATACCTGCACTTTCAACAGTACTCACAGCACCAGCTGCAGTCTGTCAGTTAACTCACCACAGAATTCTAATCAGCACTAGAGCGAACGTTCTGCATTCATGACAACCTGAACTTTATGTTGATTGAATCAAAGCAGTAAAACTGACAGCATTTCCTACAGAGGAGAATGCAGTAAAGGAACAACATGAGCTTTTTGTGTAATAGAAATTATGGTTAGTGCTCCAGAAAACTAAAACGAGGACACATTTTCTCTTAAGTTACCAAATTTCTTCCTCATCGGTTTCAGTTAAACAGCTTGACATGCAGAATGAAACGTGCTTGCAACAGCAGTCTGTCAGTGAACTCCCTAGTGATCAACTGCAGTGTCACCAGAACACTAGAGCGCCAACATTTTGTATTCAAGAGAAAAGTGAGACACTCTTGAATGCCATTTTGTTGGAATAGGAGCTGTTGGATTGCTGAGGAGTAGGCTGAAATAAATTAGCATTATGATGTTAATGAAGGAATGAAACACCAGCTTAAAAATGTGAGGGAGGCTGGGGTTTTTGGTAGCTTGAGGCGTAATGCATTTCTAATGGGGCAAAAGGTAGTTAACGGAGAGATATCTGCATAAGTACAGCATCCCCTTTCCACATTTGTTTACTGAGCCTACCCATTTTTTCAGTCACCTAACAGCTCCCTAATTTTAAAATAGTTACATTTTGGTAACCAGTACTGAAAAAAAACAAATATTCAAATTATGTTATGTTTTGGTGCTAAGACTTTAAGGTGATGTAATAGGTGTTGGAATGAGACCTGAGCTAACGTTAAAAAAGCCAAAAACTACTGTAATATGCCAGTTGTAGTTTAGTGAGATAACTTTAACTTGCACCCTATCATGCACTGCTTAGTACCTCGTATATTACATTACTCATGGCAGGTTAAATAACATCATTTATGACATCACTTATGACATCTCAGTCAGAGACTCTGACCAGACCCTGCATCCAATCTGCATTAAGACTTGGATTCAGTGCCTAGGCTCCAGTGTCTTACCCTCCGTAAGCATCAAACCTCCACTGCACACAATTTTTGGCCAAACATAGGAAAAGTATGGCGCAGGGTTCACCTGTGGAAGGGTCTGCACCCACACCGCCACAAGTGATCAACACACTCCATGCACAGGCTTTGGACATACACAGCAGAGGCTGTACTCAAAGCCTGGTGTTACATCAGAACATGCAGCCAGCATTCAATAGGGTTAGGAAGGGTCTTGCCCTATTGCCAAACCCTGTGCCCAACTCTCCACATGTGGCAACCCCCACTGCTCATGGCCCTCAGCCTTGCAAAGTGGGAGATTGGCCGCAAAGCATTGCATGTAGCTAGGTACTTTGCCCACCCTCCATGACCACCTAACACCCTACTTGCTCAGCCTTCAGCCCTTCCCAACAAAGGTTGACCAAAGGGTCTATTGTTCAATGATGGTCAGCAGCCAGCTCTCTGCAAGTTACAACCCCCCACTGCACCCATCATGTGAGTGAATATAAGTAAACAAAACTGAGTCATCCTCCAAAATGCTTCCCTTCTGAAATATCCAAATTCTTTTTCTTCTTTCAAAAGCTTACATTCAAACTAGCTTATAAGAGTCCAAATATCGATTAGGGTGATGTATTTACAAAGCCTATAGCATACTGTCAGAATCAATAGTTGATCTCATTAGTAATTTCAACAATGTTGTTATTTAATGTTACCATACCCAACTAAAATGTCACTTTAACATAGAGAGACAGACAGACAGACAGAGATAGGTAGAGAGACAGATAGACACATAGATAGAGAGATAGATAGATAGATAGATAGATAGATAGATAGATAGATAGATAGATAGATAGATAGATAGATAGATAGATAGATAGATAGATAGATAGATAGATAGATAGATAGATAGATAGATAGATAGATAGATAGATAGATAGATAGATAGATAGATAGATAGATAGATAGATTCTGTGTTGTTAACCCAGTAAAAACGCATGTGGTCCGTGGGGCTGCACTGCATTGTCTGCAATCCATCAAATGGCAGACTCACAGATAAAGGATTTTCTGTTTTCATAATATAGTGCATTTAAAATAATGTTTTGTCTTGTGTTGTGTGAGTCATGTCTCAGTGATGCCTACCATGTGACTGACTGTTCGAAATCCTTTAATTTCTCATTAAAGATCTCTGATTTTCAAGCTTCTTTAGTCATCCCTATATAGGATTCGGAGGCTGTTTATAGATGTTTTAAATACTGTTTATAAGGCATGCATTCATTTTTGCATTAACTTACAGGCATTCATTATTCGGTGTGCTGTTTGCACTTTTCATAAAACTGCAGCCATTTTGTAGGAAGCTTTAGCAATGGTTAAACAGAACTGTGCATTGTTCAGCAAAGGGCACCATTAATCTAAAAAATAAGTTACACCGCTTCTAGTCACGGAGCAATAATTCTGAAAATAAATTGTCAGCAAGCCATGGCGGTCAGCGAAGTACTTTATCATTCTGCTCTGCGGGAGATTCCCTGGACCACAGCAATGAGAAATAAAAATGCCAGGCAGGAGATTGCGGTCACAACGTACTGTCACCCTCCACATCCCAAAAATCTTAAATCGCACAGTCACACGCAACATAGTTGCAACGTGAACCCATGTCGTGTAAGACCCCCTCAGCCGGTCCTTCATGATGAAAATGAAATGCCTTCATGGCAGGGTCATCAGAGGATAGCTTCTCGAGGACGACTGCAGTTCAAAGGAGGGCTGACAATGGAAGCAATACTGTGGTATCAATACTGGGTGCAGGCCTGTAGATGCCCCTCATCTTGGACCCGAGGACTTCTGCTCCACCCTCCAGAGCCCCATCGCCCTCACTTACCCCCCTCCTTTGACTGGGACTGTGGAGCCCCCCAGCAGGGGGACGCAAAGATTGACTCGCACCTGATTGTTACAGGCGGCTCAGGCCTTCGCATTGGGGATGCTGCGGAGCGCTCACCGCACCAGCTGGATCCGGCACCAGGGACATTAAGGCACAGCGTGTCGAGGCAAATTGATAGAGGTATGAGCCCTGTTAGAACGCACAAGAACTGCTGCAGTGAAGAAATACAGAACACCGCTGACCCACTACCATAGTTGAGCGATGCAGGCAAAGCGATGTGTGACTCCGCGGCCTAAGACAGCAGAAAAGAGTGCGGACTCAAGTCAGCTGTAGTGCCACCAAGAGGTACACCAACTTCGCAGGCATCATCTCCGGGGGACAGGGAAACACCCCCTTCAGCCCCTTTTCCTCAGTGGCATGCGTGTCCTGAACACCGGGGGTCACACAACCCATGACATAAGGACTGAGACATGGGCTCCAAACACGACACCGTGACGCGCAGCAGAACAGTGGGCATCGTGGTGTAGGTGCTCGTGGCACCGTGTACACCAGGCAAGTAATCATCCACATCCCACGTTGTGAGGACGTGGTTAGGAAACCCCCTCCCGCCCCTTCCGGGGGCTGAAGCATCAGGCCACGGGCCTAGCTGGGTGCTGCAGGGGGCATGGACCGGGGGCACTCCGTACGATTGATGACGTCCCCGCCCTGCTACCCCACACAACCATTGATCAATATCGGTCTCGTAGCCCACTCTGATTATCTTAAAATGGGAAAGAACAGATCAGACAGGCCCCAGGCGGAAACAGTGGGCGCGCCTGAATTAGCGGATCGCCCATTGGACAATGCCCAGGCCGAAAAGCTAATGTCAGACACCCTAACAGATCACTCTCATTGCTTTGATGAACTCCTAGCAGCGGTCTTGGGCATTAAATACACCCTAGGTCCAAAGATAAACTCTCTATGCATTGAAATAGGACTCATACGCGACGATCATAAAAGGTTAATGGACAGGGTCGAGAACTCAGAATCGACTCTTGCGGCCCTTAGACCCACAGTAAAGGTGGCAGATGAACAACTCATGACCCTACAAAAGGAGATGGAATACCGAAGTGATCGGGTGGAGGATCAGGAGGGGAGATCACGCAGATACAACGTTCGCACAGTGGGCCTCCCTGAGATCGCCGAGGGCCAAAGCCTGGAACTTTACCTTGAAACCTGGTTCGTCGACACAGTCCATGAGGGCAAACAGTCAAAATTATTTTCTGTCTAGAAGGCCCCCCCCAACCCGGGAGCCCAGACAAGGCCAGTGGTGGCACGGCTCTTCAATGACCGTGACGAGACCATATACTGCAAGTAATGAGAGTACGCGGCCCATGGTCGGTCGAAAATGCCTTGGTACACATATACTCAGATTAAACACTGGCAGTGCAGCAACACAGGTCCTCCTTCCTCAACATGAAGAAAAGCTTGAGGAACCATAAGGTGAAGTAGTTGGTATTTATGAGCTAGGATTATGCCAGGGAAGGGTGGGAAGAGCAGTGCTTAATTTGAGCCGTGGTTTCCGGTGCTTGGCACCGCCTCTGAATTTTCAACACAGCACTTATGACAGCCTGCCACCCGGTGGCCAGTTTAGAGATGAAGACAAAAACTGTTGTTTATTAATTCAATATACATTAACAATTACTAATACCTGCGGCCAAATCTAGTCTGATAGCTTTGGGGGAGCCAGAATAGTCTGAATTGTCACATTTGCAGAAGTATAATGGTTAGTAGTTGTGTTGGTAGCGCTGACAGGGGCAATTGGTGTTGCAAGCTGCCGTGGACTCCTGACGAGGGCCCTGGCACTTACTTTTTGCTCACAAATTAAGCACTAGGGAAGAGGGAACTGGCCACATCAACTTCCACAGTGAAACCTTGATGTCAGGATCACTTGCTGAATATCTTACTCCAGCAGAGAGCAATTAAGAGTTGAAAGGCATTAGGCACCTCAGATCTTATAACTGCTGTGTACCCTGGAGGGAGCAATCGTTCACAACAGTATATTGCTAATACAGAGGAACCGTTGAAGACGACAGAGGCATCAGCAATCACGTACATCAGTGCAAAGGAGTCTGGGAGCACAGACAGAACTGAGGCACTATGGGTACTCTTCAAAGATTTTCACTAGGGTCTGGGGAGTGGTAATGACACTAAGGAAATTCTGCAGCCCACATAGAAAGAAGACAACGTCTCTTCGGATGGTTTCTGTGCAGGAAGGTGCCCCTTCCAGCACAAAACCAATCCAGATGACAACACAGGCAACCTTGGACCATTGTGCAAGGGTGCCTGCATTAGAGTTAGGCTACGGAAACGGTGCCAGCGCAGGGGAAAAGGACACAAATGTGTCATATTGCATAAATACAGTGCATTCCTGCCCTTTCACTTTGACATAGGGCAGTGCAGCAAGCTGACTTAATTGAGGGCCTAAGTGTGAGTTCCTCTTTTATGGAACAGCGCAGCAGCAAGGGCTGTAAGTTTTCTCCCCTTTCCCCCACTAGATTTCCACCATAGACAAAATTCTCCCAGTAAGAGGAATGTGGACTCCTTCTTCCCCACAAAGAATATCATAGCCACCAGGTGAACACTAGGAATGAATTTCGCCTTCAGGTCAAGTTGGTTGATGTGGGCAGTACATCAGAATGACCAAAATGCACTGCATGCGGTGATTTCATAGCGAGTGGATTTCAATATGGAATCCCCTGGATGCAGGCCTAGCTTGGCAGAGAGCAATTCTATAATTAAGCAAAGCTATTAGTGACCTCGGTGGGAAGGGGATATGAAGAGACTAAAAGGGCTATAATCAGTAAAGTGCGTTATACAAGAGCAGCTACTCATTCAAAAACAAGCGCTAACAAAGCCAATTGGTCTTGCCTTTGAGACCTAATGGAAAAGCCAATTTCTCGAAAGCGCTTTAAAAAATGAAAGCAGGGGAAAGCAATATCTACGACAGATGGTAGGCTGATGGTGGAGGAAGCAGCAACAAAGGGTGGGTGGTCAGGGGGAAAATCAGCAATGGAGGGAGGGTGGGGAGATTCATCAGGTCCAATGGAGGGTCGGCCGGCCCTATGGAACAGTAGCAATGGACGGAGGATGTGCGAGGAAAAGTAGCAAAAGGAGGGGTGGGAGGAAGGGCACTAAACCACAACAGAGGAAGGGTAAACAGGCATCAAATGTCAATAAAAAGAGGATGACCAGGCACCAAGTGGCAACGAATAATAAGTGGCAATGGAGCAATGGTGGGTGAGGAGAAAGCAACAATGGAGGGAGGGGATGGTGGGTGGGCACAAAGCAACCTCGGCATCCGAGAGAGGGTGGGCAGGGAAAAAGAAACAGTGCACAGTGGGTGGATACTAACTGAGAAACAGCAATGACAGAGGGAGGCTGAGTGGGTAAATATTAACAACAGCAGAGGAGGGAAGGTGGAAAGTAGGTAGAACCTTTAAGGGAGAAACAGCACATCAGTGAGCGAGATGAACCTGGAGTGTGGGATGAAACAAATGAGTGGAGAGCAGGCAGAGGATGAAGCAACATGGTGCAAGGGGGGAAAAGGCTTGGGTTAGTGACAACAATGTGGAACATGGGAGGATGAACAGCAGTACACTGGAGACAACTGGAAAACACATGTATTCCTATGGAGTGCTTTATGTAAAAGAAAAAAATAGTTCCCAAATGGCAGACACTGGTGGAAGCATAGAAAGAGCCAGTCAGAGAGAAGATAAACAGTCTATGCTCCATGGGAGTGTCAAACATAATCTGGACAACCTAAAACAAATAATGCCAGCAAATAGGAAGCAATCAAATGTAAGTGAAAACAAACAAATCCAATGGTAAGCAATGGGAAGAATGCATTCCTACATAAGCTTTTAGCATGTCCCAAATATGTATTTGCAACCAGAGAGCACTGTGCTGTCTGGCAGCATAAAACCTAAAAATAAGATGAACAGCATATTTCACTTAGAACAAGATTTATATATGCTACTGTACAAATTAAGAAAGCAGAAAAATTAAGCAAGTAGCATAGAGGCATTGAAAGTTACGACTGGCCACAAACAAGATGAATTGGTCAAAAACGGCTTTCAAATATACGAGTCAATGGTTTTAAAGGATGTGACCACATCTGAGTCTTAGAACAATGGCAAACACAGGAGGTTGCACTGTTATTGAAAGCATACAACATTATTGTGTTGTGGCTGGAAAGCCACTACAAGTTGCTGCAGCCCAAATTGAAAAACCTGACTAAAATAGGAGTGCTTGCTAGAGATTAATATGGCAACAAACGCCTGAAACATCAGCAAAGAGAATTTTTATTCAGTACCTATGTGTTAAATCTGAGTACAGAACAAACACCATTAACATTAGGAATGTGCTATCAAATAGGCACAGACGGCATGTTAGTGGCCCAATATCTATGGGTGAGATGTGGTTAAAGTCTTTGACTTCAATATTAGGGATATTTGCTAAAATGAAAATATAACCACAAACAAGTAATCAAGAAAGATGTTTGCTGCACATAGGTTAATGCTTGATGTAAAAAACAAAGCACAAAGATCTAGAAAGGAAGCTACATTAAATCCCCATAAAACTGAAAAGAAATCGAGATGACCGAATGATAGGAACCTTGAGGTAGCTTTTTGATGAAATTATGTTATTTTCCACAGTAAAAGATGCCAATCTCTGAAAATGCTTTTTCAAAGATCGGAAATGCTTTTAAGACAACTTACTTGGAGATTTGGAATTGTATCACTGTATGAGGCATTTTAGGAACGAATTTTGTGAAATCTTGTCAAATCTAATGTAACTGCTAGAGAAAGCCGGTCAGTGAATTAAGCACATGCCGCTGACATTCATGTGGGCTGTGGGTGACAAATTTGAATACCGGCATGCCCTTCGCTGATAAATTGAGCACTATTAAGCTTGATATAAGCAACACGTGCTATTTCTAACATTTACAGTAGGGTGAAATATTTTCATTGCTAATATTCTTAAAAATCACTTTTTTGAGGAATCCAAAGGAACTGAGCTTGTCTCAAATATACGGGGATGTCCTGTCAGACAGCAGGAATACTTTTTCTCAAATACATTGAACATAAGCAGTCTACAATTGGAGCAGATTTCTGACAGACGTCTCTAAATTCAGTTGGAAAGAGATGCATGCTGGAGCACTGCACAGGATGGTTTAAAGCAAAGCTTAAACCACTGCCCTATATCTCTACACACCATGATGCAAATAAAATACATATTTAAGTTATAGGCCTAAAGACCGTACCTGAAGCCAAGTGTGCTCACTGACAAAGACGTGTGAGTGCTTCCACTCACTAATAACACATTATCCGTGAAGCCCTGAAGTATAAGGCCTTGATATATATTTCTTTGGTCCTGACAAAGGCCATAGACCCGTAGGGGCTGTTTCAGGCTGAAATATGTCAACCCGATAAGTAGGTGTTGTGGACCAGTGACTCTTTCACTAAACACCACTTTTGTTTTTAGACTTATCCCTATCTCACTCTTTTCCCCTAATAAAGATCAACCTAAAGGATAGGAGGTAATTTTAATCCTTTCACCACTGTCAACATTTAGACAGTCTCCCTCCTGGTGGAGGTTTTTATGTCACTTGTAGAACGGGACACTCAAGTGACAAGACCCGATGATGACACTATCCATCGAACCACACTAAGTGGAGATTACATACATCGCAGTCTGTGAAAGTGTGGTTGAGGGTCTCGGAGACAAACATTTCTGAGACTCTGGTATTAACACTAATGTGGTTCACCCTCCCCCCCCTTTCTGATAGATAACCAGATGTCTCTAAAGCCCAGTAGATAATCTTTTCTCAGCATAAAGTGCTTTTTCAGTTTCTCTTCATTGGCACTTCTGGAATCCTGAAACTGCGATTAATTTGGATTACTACTGGCGGTATGTGCCACGTAATGCTAGAGATCAGATTCACATAAGTTGAAAAAATGTATTTGTGTTCACTGACAACCTGTTGCAAAAAAACAATCACAATTCAGATGCAGGAATTTCCACTCTTGTAAAACAGGAATGGTGTGTTAGGAAGCAGGTGAAGGACAGATGGGTCTAGCATCGCAGGTCGTCACACTTGTTGTGAATGTTGTGTTAGATCCAGTAACAAGGCTTGAATTGAATGGATGCTTGAATGGCAGTCAGTGAAGTTAGTTCTGGGTTGGTGTTTTGTCGGCAAATTTACTGTGGTTGCTGATCTGAAGGGCAGCAACTTGCAGTAAGGGATTCAGTGGTGCATGGGTGGTGGTCGGGAATCCAGTTCAGAGTGCAGACCCTTTCAATGTTTGAGAGGACAGTGGACCTGAAGGTGGTCAGAGTGTGGAAAGGCGTTGACCCTCTATGCAAGAGAGAGCTGAAATCTCTATATTATCGATATTACCTGGTACTGGAAATGGAATTTCAGCTAACACCACAGTGTGTTAGACCAGAAATGATCTTTTCACTTGGGACAAAGAGATGCCCTAATCAGCAGGCAGTGCCAACAGAAAGATCTTTTGTGCTAGGGAGGTGCCACAAATACCCACTGAAGACAAATTAGCAGCAGCTGCTACTGTACATCTAAGACTGCTATTTTGGCATAATAGCTACATCTTTGTTGTCCTCATTAAAAAAAAAACTTTACTGAAAAACAGTGCACGCTGTCATTTCTCATGCCACGGCCAGTTGTGTTGTTAGTGAGCCGTGTGTCGCTCCAATTTGTCTTAATTCTTCATTTTCCCACAGCCACGACAAATATGGCCGCCTTAGTGAGATATCTGCCTCCCCAACAGTGAAGAGAATTCTGCCAGCATGCCTGCTACCAGCATGCATTACCACTTGATCATTTCTCATAAGTGCGCCTCTTTATGCCTGGTAGCGTGCTTTATCCGCTTCCCGGCCTATTAGCTTAAATGGAAAACTGTCAAGAACGCAGCACCCACCACGAGAGACCTTGCAGCGATTCGCTGATCATCCTATGAATGTCGCTGGAGCCAGAAAATTGAATTACCTCTTTGAATTTGTGGAAATGGTGGCAGCTCTCGCGATGGCTGAGTGGTTGACCAAGCCTCTGGCAGAGATCTGCATGCAACCTAAATGCCTTGGTTTTGAATCCTTGCAGTTTTGCCCAGCCTTAGCCCTTTTGAGGTGGAAAATATTACAACTTCTGAGCCAGGTAACTTGCGCACCTAAAGTTATGCTATATAAATTGCAAGGTTGCACCAATACTCTGAAATATATAGACATTTTAGCCATACATTTGTTAACGGGGTACCAAAATGAACTATTGGACCTCGTGCCACTTCGCCTCTTTGCGCGAAATATGAATCCCTCATTAAGTACTCTGGGGCCGATTTACACCCCCTTGCGCCACCGGTGGTTCACATTTAATATGGGAAAAAGTGACGTACTGGTGGCGCAAGGGGCTTGTAAATAAACCCCTTTTTTTCTTTAAGTGACATTTGTTTTTTTTTTTTACAATCCTTTGTCTTTGGTGTGTTGATGTCACTGGCAGCGCCCTCTCAAAACTGTTCCTGCACCATTGGCGCAAATATCATATTTGCTCTTATTAATTGCAGTAATTATGTTTTTTTTGCACTTGCTTGGTAATATCATATTTGGACACAGTCAGGAAATCACTACTAATTCTGTGACAAAAAAATGCGACTTGCGTTGACCAAGATGGCCTCTTTCCGTGGTGTGTGACCCCAGAAGTAGTCGCCAGTCAAAAGAATTCTTACATTTGAAAATATGACGTCCTGGTTCACATCAGTGCCAAATAATGTCTTTGGAAGCAGAGGTATGCTGGCTTACACCACCAGTGGTCCTTAACGTAGCGTAGGAAAGAGAAAAACCTACCAGCATTACTTATCACGAGGTCATAAGATCGAATCCTGGCCAAACATAACTGGCCCTGCCCAAAGGAGCTTAAGAAAGTGATTTACAGTAAATGTAATTTTTTACAGTGCTTAGAAATCGCAGAGGTGCAGTGTAGAGAGCTATAGAAAAAAAACAATTAGCTAATATAATGCAAGACAACAGAGCCAGTTATCTTTAAAAAAAGATGCGAAACAACTGAACATGCTCACAGGTACCCTAGTGAGGAGAGTGAGAGAGAGAGATTAAAAGGAGAACTGCACCTCTAATCTGCGAACAAGGGTCTGGTATGTCCAGAGGCTATAAGGAGATCTACTGAATGGTGAGAGCAGGTGAAAGGCCAGGTGGGCTGAAGAGATTATCCCCCTCACATCATGTGTGACTGACACTGTCCCATTTCTACCCCACTTTACCGTCCTGCTTGAACATCTCTTGTTTCTCTGATAGGCGTGCCCGCACTGGCTCAATGCATATGGTGAGCCTGGGACTCCTCAAAAGAGGGTGTCAGAGGGGACATTATGCACCAGTCCCTATGCTTGTCGGGGCTCTGTGCTCCAGCTGCACCGACAAATAGGTTTCTAAATAAAACATACAATGTTTAATGATGATGTGACAGCTAACCTGGCATACCGCTTCAAAAAACTGCTTTGTTTTCACTTCTCCCCTTGGATATTTCGCATAGCTAGAATCAAGCACACAGGTGGGCTCTGCATAAAGTTTTTGACCCGAGCACCGCAAAAAACTCTGATAGTCCATGTTAGCCTCCGTGAATTGCTCTGAGCTACTTTTAGGTCGAGCCTGGGCAGCGCATCGGCTGCTCTGCGAGGCATGCTGTGATTAGGTATGGCATAGAAGCTCCGCCTATTTCCCCCACATCTTTTGGCTCTCGTGACTGTCCCTGCGAAATCGATGCTTTTCATTCGTGAATAGGCATAGTAGTCCCTCCTTGGTACCGCCTTGTCTGCATTTGTAAACTCCCATAACGACTGGATGTTTTACTTGTGTTGTTACACGGTCTGTGTTATGTAGTCAGTGAGCACTATTTTCTCTAATGAATAATGCGGGACAATGGTGGCCACTTCTTGTATATAGAGCACGCTCTGCGCGCTTTCACTTTAATAGTGGCTCTCCTCACACAGCACTCGCGGGACAATGACGGCCGCTTCTTGTATTTGCTGTGCGCCCTGTGCGCTTTCACTTTAACAAGTATTTGCGATGCAATAGGTCATTTGTGAGATTTTGAGCTATTGGCATTGTAAATGACAATGCCGTTTATTTATCTGTTTAAAAAACCTGCAATAATAAAAGGCATTGTCATCTGCAATACCAATATGTCAAAGTTTTGAAAATGCAAGACCTATTGTATTGCAAATGCTTGTTTGAGAAGCTGAGATGTGGAACATCTGTTTGATATCGGCCACAAAAACCCTTCACCCACCAGGTGCTTGCTAAAACAAAAAAAATTGGAGATAAATCATTTTATGAGTGAGAGATCATATAAAAGGCTGTGGAGAAAGATGGTGGTGGTAGGGGCAGCAAGCTAATCATGGTGGGAAGGTTGGGAGGGACAGTAGCAGCAGAACGCACAAAGGGAGGGTAAGTGGGCATGACTTGGGCAGCAGACAGACCACGTAGGGAAGACGGGAGAAGCAGGGGGCAGCAAGATGACCACGGAGGGCTGGGAGGAGGGGCAGCGGCAGCAGCATGGACAAGGGAAGGTAGGTGGGCGGGGCTTGAGCAGCAGAAAGACCACAGAGGGTATGTGGAGTGGCAGCAGGCAGCAGGCTGACCACCAGGGGCAGGTGGCAGGGAGGGCAAACTGACCACTGTGTGTAGGTGAGAGGGTGCTGACACAGCACGTTGACCTCAGAGGGTTGTGGGAGAGGCAGAGGCAGCACACAAACAACAGATGGTGGACAGGAGGGGCTGAGGTAGGGACTCTGTGGCTAACTAGCCCTCTGCAGGACCAGAGGCGGCTCCTCCGTTTAGGCAAAAGAGCGTTGTCCCACTGGGGGCGGGGGAGGGGAGGAGTGGTTTGCCCACTTCAAATGCGCATGAATGCTTGGCTGGCCGTCTCGGGCTGGCCAAACATTCATGCACACTTTGCATGTTCTCCAAGCAGGCTGAATTACAGCCTGCGTGGAGAACATGCCCAAGCCCACAGTCCCTGGCTAAGTGCTGAACAACGGTGCTTCATGACTCTGCATTGTATAGTTGTTGTTGGCTCTGGGGAGCCTGGGAGCCATGTGCTTCCTGCTTCCCTGTTCTGGCATGAAGGGGCGATGGAGGAGACACAAGGAGAGATGCGGCAAGCAGATAAGATTTATTTTTTTAAACCCCCTCACCTCCATCCACCAACCCCAGCCCCCGATCCGTGCCGGCCGCCACTATGCAGGACATAGGCTGCGCAGGACTAATGCACACCGTGCAAAAGCTGACGGCAATGTGCAGAGTGAAATTATCCACCCACAAAAGGAATGGGCACAGGGCTTGCGGCAACCCCCTGTCAGGCATGACCCTAGGCTGAATATTTTTTTTTTAAGTGACAATCACTAAAAATCAAAGAGATCCCAAAGTTAGGCATGGTGACAAGATCCTCCCTCACGCATTGGCTGTGACTCTGAGGGATGGCTTCTACCAGCCTATGGATAACCAGATAACTTTGTCCTCGAGTTCTCTCAAGCAAGGACATTGGAGTCATAACAAAGAATGCACAGACGTCAAAAGACAAAACGGAAGCTCAGCCGCAAGGACAGATTCCATCAAGTTAGAGGGAAAGTAAAAATTATTTCAGTGTCTCACATCCTTCTTCTTTGCTTATTCTGCCACAGCAGTCTGCCAAAATGATTAAGTACGAGCTTGATAATGAAATAAGACAAGGCGGCCGCAAACTGTATTACGAAAAATCCCAAGGAGGCCAGCAGCCCAGCACAGTGCTGTTTTCAAATGTTTCCTGTCCCCAATGTTCACTTAAAAGGATGCAAGAGGCATACAGGTAGGTTCCACACACTGTGGTCACCACTGAGCAGAGAAAACTAACAACAGGCTCGGCAGCCACACAGATTGAGATGCACAGGCACTTCAGAAACACTTCCAGGAGAAAAACACCCATTCAGAAAAAACACCCATCCACTATGATGTGGTTCAGAAACAAAATTCCAGAGTGCAGGGTTTTAAGTGGGCCGGGTCCTACCGGTGCTGAGAAGCAGGTAATGAGACGGGTCCCTATCGGGCTCTCCATTTTGGCTCTTACCCTCAGGGTGATTTTTTTTTTTTAACTCTGCACCCGTAGCACCCTTCACTGCCTTTGGTGTAACTCAAAGGAGACTCAGTATAGCTCTTTCACCGTCTCATCATGTCAAATCTGAAGCATTTTCAATATTATATACAACAAAGCCATAGTTGTTGCTTATTTATCGTATGCAACTAACAGCAAATGACAAAGCCAACAGTCCTGACTTGTAGGTGTAATGTCACTTGTTGCATTCTATATCTGGATGCATTACCAGAAGCAGAAATATACCAGTTGGGCGGGGCACTATGCTAAGCACAGATTTTTAGTTTAGGTGTTTTTAAGCCACACCCGTAATTATGTCAGCCCCGCCCCTTTAAGGGACCCCTCCAGGTTTTTCATCCCAGTTAAAGCCAAGCCAGAGCGGAAAATCTCCACTGAATAAACCAAAACAAGAGGCCAGGCGCTACCAACACAAAGCACCAAGAGATCAAGTAAATGGAGAATATTGCACTATTCAAATATCGATCTCAACCTATAGTGAGATATTTCAACCACTAATATAAGCGCGGGAGACGCCAAGGGAATTGAACCTATTATAGTTCAATATTTCCAAGCCATCTTTAACATTTGCTTGACATTTGGATGCATTTTTTTAAAATCTAAAAGTAGGTGTCACCAGAAAGATGTCACTCTTTATGGCATCTAAAATAAAAGCAAGACAGAAACATGGAAACCGCTAAAGTGCTGTTCATGGAGACAGGCTGAGCAGATAGACGCCAAGATGGCCGCTGGCCCCAGCATCGGGTCACATATATTTTTAAGTTTTTTCACTACATTCCGCATGCCGCGTCAAGTTTGCTGGCCTTCTTTGTTATCTCTGTTTTCTCCGTTCGCAGAGCTGGTATAGGTTTTAAAAGGGCACACTCCCTCTTTCTTAGGCCTACATCATATGAGGTCACTTGCGTGTCGTCGAAGGTGCGCCCTTTAGCAGCTTCATTGTGGGGTTATGGTTGCTGCCAGTAGGATCAGAGCTTTACAGTCCTGTGACTGTACCAACATATCAAACACATGGAAAATGGCACTCCACTTAAGGTCGTCCTGCACCTCAGTCCCCATATCAGATTCCAGGCAGTGTCGATAGCACCCTGATATGCTGGATGACCAGCATTACAGCAAAAAAAAGGCAATTGCAGAAGAGACCAGTCTGTATTTTTAACCTGACCCGAGGGCCCGAACTTTGTCATGGAAGAGCCGGGACACTCTCTGGAGTAGATGCATGCAATATAAGTTTCATATCATATTTTATATAATTTCTTGAATGAGGGCCTAAAATGTTATGGTGTTATGGCTGGGCTTCAGTGGTTTGCCCAATCAAACTGAGAGAACAATATGATGGGAAGTGATATGTGTCTGGGTGGCTGACTTGGCTAAGATTTGTTTGGAGGGGTTGCATATGGATACTCGATGAGGGTCTGCAGTTGATGCTTGTGATGGAAAATGGAGGGTATCTGGTCTGGAGTGGGATCAGGGAGACCTCCATGGGTCTGAGGAAAGACATAGTAAAGTTTCGTTCTAGATACAGCTACATTCCTTATGTATGTCTATTGTCCGACTGCTCGCCTCTCCTTTTGGGAGCAGCAGAGCCTGTTTGGCCTCTGCATAGTTTCCTTTGCAGTAATTACGTTAAAGTTCAGTTAAATGCATGGAATTTAAGTGGAATAATGCAAAATGCTGATCCGGCAATTCGCTTTATTCGTGAGCGTGAAATGTGCCTGCATGTCCATTTTGAATGTGAGGATGCATGTCATGTTAAAAAAAAGGTAAAGAATTGCATGTGACGCAGACAACAGGGGTTCACTTTATGCCATTTGCATCATTCTTGTGCTCTTGCAATAGGAGTTTTAGCCAAATGCAATTTCAGCTACAACATGTGGCGTAATGGCATAATCCCGAGTAGTTCACGCAATAAGTGCAGTGTGAATGAAGGGAATTAAGCAAGATTACTACAGTGCAATCAAAATATAGCCAGGGTATTGAATTCACAGGAAAGTGTATTTGTCATACTTTACGAAGTGTAATGATCGCTACTTAATTTGAGCCGTGGTTGTCTGTGGGTGACACCAGCACTTAGATATTTACTGAGTGAAAGAGAAGGAAAAACACACAGATTGGAAGGATGGAGAAAAAAATAGATGGCAAAACCATCACAAACTGAAAGGAGGAACCTGCAAGAGCGAGAAAATGGGGCAAGGACTGTCTACTAATGGATGCGGGTACCTGCAGTTAGACTGGGAAATCAGGCATTCGGCTGCTGCCTGAAGCCCAATGCCCGAGGCCAGATGTGGGCCATTTTTCACCCTGTATTTCCAATGTTCGGGGTGGGTCACCCTGCTCCTCTGATCTTGAGAGGTTGCAGCAGCCCCTCCCCAACCTAGCATGACTATCTGGTGGTCCACTGTCACATACTGAATTACAATGGCCCATCCTGCCCTGCCACAGCCTGTGGTGCTCCTCCTTCGACCCCTCCTTAGGGCTTGGCAGAGAGGAATCGCCATGGGAGAGTCCATGCTCCCCTCTCAAGGACAAGTGGTAGGTACTATCGAGGAGTTCTGCTGTTATCCTCCCAGTGGGTGGTGACACCCCATTCACTGGGGGTACACTACCCTAACTAATCCAGAAATAAAAGCAAAGGCAACCCAATAACAACCTGTTATTGCAGTTTTTCCACTTAATGTAGAGATTTTGTCACTCAGTTTGTGCCATCAGCAATGTATTTGCAATGCCTTGCAGCCTTTGGGTTACTTTTGTCAAATGAGGGTCCCACAGAAAGTATTTAGGATTTGTCAAAGAGATCAGATCTTTCATCATGTACTCCTTGCTGAAAAAACAATGCAAAATGAAGCCCCTCCTCACAAAACGAGGGAATTTGAAAGAGACAATAGCTAAGGCCTGTAGTTTAATAGTTTACTATGTCACAGTAGGTAGTGTGCTCTCTGCTTGGACGCTTTTGTATGCTCACCAGGCTTCATTCTGAACAGGTGCTGCTCAACTACTCTTTCTGAGGTCGACAAATGGAGCATTGAATTAATGACCCCTGTTACAGAGCAAAGAAATGCTGTAGAATGCACTTTATAACAACTCAAATTGTATGCACCTCTTCTCTTTTTATTCCTTGTTTCTGCAATTCTCTGCCTTTTGACTCCATTACACCAGTGTTTGCGCCTCACTTCATTCTTCCACACTGAACACTACATTGTCCTTTTATCACATTTCCAAGACGCTGTGCTGAATTATTGCATTTGGTTGCCAATGGTAGGCACCAGCACTCATTATTGGAGACTGAGGCTTATTTTTCAGAATGAGGTTTTGATCAGAGCAAGTGAGAGAATAGAGACAAGAAGGAGGAACAGAATGATAAGTAAGCGGTGGCAAAGGGATAAGGTAGAGGTGAAAAGGACCTGCAAGAGTGAGATAATGATAGAGGAAGTGTAGGGTGGTGGAATGCATAGGCATGAGGCGAAGCCAAAACTAGGGTTATTGAGCAGCCTGGCATTCAGCAAAGCTGGTCGATAGCATCCCCACATATGCTCTCTCGAAAATCAGTGGTGAGAGCCTTGCTCTTCTGCATTTTGTCCATGCCCTGGGAGCGTGTCTTCCAGTCAGTGCTCACAGTAAGAGTTCCAGAGCCCATGAACAGCGTCTGTTCCACCCACGAATGAGCAGGAATCTATTGGCCAAGTAGCTTTGATATTCGGCCCGCCGACATTCATTTGTGCGGGCTGCAGGCTTCTGAGCAAAACTCTTGGATATAGCGCGTATTCCTTTACAAATTAAGCACCCCCTTTACTTCCACTATTTTTTTCTCTTTCATCCTGTCTGCTCAACCTCTAGTCACTTTTGTCTTCCTCACGCAATCCATATTTCCTCTTCTTTGATCTTGCCCTTCTACTCTGGAACACTCTCTCTTGACACTTGTCATTTCCCAACCCTTTCATATTTTGCCACAAATTGAAAACCTACCTTTAGGATATCTCTTATAACCCTCCATTCTTCCAGACTCCTCCCATGCTAATCTTTAAAATAATATTATTCACTTTAATCTGATGACTGTTTCTGTTTTGCTGTATTCATTCATTGAGGATAAAAGCAATGACACAATGGCACAAGGACCATAGAAACAGACTCCCTGCGCCGGAGTCGCGCCAGAGTCCTGCCCGTCTGCGCTCGTCTGCGCCTCGGCAGGGCTAGGGCAGGCCCCGCAGGAGGCGGAGCATGCTGTCGGCTAATAGCTTACGTAGCTACAGAAATAGGGTGAGTGGGTGCGTGCATCAGGCTCTCGAACCTCTTTCCGGACCTGTACAATGCGCTGGGTGTAGGTTTGAGCTTCCAACGCCCACGCGTATCAGGGCCTTACAGCCCCCATCTAGCGCCAATACCATTCACACTGCAACTTGTCCTCCGGTCTCTCATCGACCAACTACTTTTAAAATATTCCACTTGAATGTAAGGTCCCTAGTATGTCACTATTTAGATGTTTTTACTTTGCTTACGGATGAAAAACCAGACATATTGTTTCTAACTGAACCTTGGTTACACGACAATGCTACGGCGGCGATAAACCTTGCCTTGCCTATAGATTACACTATGTATACTCTACACCGTAATTCTAGAGGGGGAGGGATTGCGGCTGTGGTCAGGACATGTTATCCTTGTTTATGGAACGCTGTTAGTATAGTGGGCTGTGAAAGTGCGCACTTTGCTATTTCATTGACCTCCCAGTTCACTTTCTCTGGTTTGGTTATTTATAGGCCTCCTGGTCCTGATGATGCTTTTCGTTCAGCTCTCCCTGAGGTGGTCTCCTCCTTAGCCCTCAGATCAGCTAACTTTAACATAATAGGTGATCTTAATCTTCATATGGATGATCCTCAATCCTCTGCGGTGTGCAGTTTTCTTACAGACCTTGAGGCACTAAGGCTACATCAGCTAATTCGCGGTCCTACTCATATAGGGGGTCATACTTTGGACCCCTTCCTGACGAATATAGATAACGCGAAAACACTGCCTCCCAAACCGATAATCTGGACAGATCACTATCTGATTGATATTCGGATCACTTCTACTGTCCCTCCTTTCAGAAACACTACACCTGTCGTTTTTAAACGACCTTGGAGAAACTTGAACCTGGAGAACTTTCATCAGCTCTTATCACAACATCTATTAGAACCTTCCACTGATGTTACCTCTGGGTATGATTATTTTTGTAATTGGGTGACTCAGGCCCTAGATACTTTAATACCGGCAGGCTGGAGTAAGACCAGGCCTGGCCATTCTAGCCCATGGTACAATGAATCTCTCAGACTCCTTAAGGTCGCCTGTAAAAGGGCAGAAAGAGCCTGGCGCAAGACATATGACCCTACTCTTAAACAGGCCTATCAAGCCAGCATTAAGCTATACCATCGAGCTATCTGCAAAGCACGCGCCTCTTTTTACTCTTTAGAGTTTAAGAACTGTGCAAATCCAACCAAACTAATCTTTAAGGTTATTAAAGATCTAACTAACAGGAAAACTGATGCAAAGGGGAATGGCTCTCAGGCTCACTGCGAAGAACTAGCCTCTTTCTTTGTGGAAAAAGTGGACTCGATTTATAGATCCTTTCCCCCTCTTACCACTCCCATCAACACTGGAGAATCTATGTTTGACATCGCCAGTTCATTATTAGTGCTTCCTGCACCATCTCAGGAAGAATTTGATTCCCTGGTGGTGAAGGTCAATTCGGGCTCTCCGATGGACCCTCTCAGACCTGCACAATTTAGGGAATCCGCGGAGTTCTGCCTCCCGTTTCTCCTCAATCTCATTAAGCTGTCTCTTAATACTGGGACGGTACCTATAAAATGGAAGCAAGCTATGGTGATGCCGATACTGAAAAAGGCTAAATTAGATCCAGTAAAACCAGAACACTATCGGCCCATTTCTTTGCTTCCCTGGGTCTCCAAGATCGCTGAGGCTCATGTCAATAATATTCTTTCTGATCATCTCTTAAATATAGGTATCCTCCACCCCTCCCAGAATGGCTTCAGAGCAGGCCATAGTACTGAGACAGCCTTGGTGGCTATGGTTGAGCATCTTCGAGGATTGTTAGACTCTGGACAGACGGCGGCACTGATCCTCTTGGATCTCAGTGCCGCTTTCGATACTGTTTCCCACTCGATTTTGCTCCAGAGATTGAGGGAAGCCGGAGTCGATGGCACTGCCTTGGACTGGTTCCGCTCATTTTTGGCCGAGCGTACTTTTAAAGTGTGCACTCCCCCCTTTGAGTCTTCTCCCCGCCCTATTTCCCAAGGAGTTCCGCAGGGTTCGGCGCTTAGTCCGACTCTGTTTAACCTGTATGTGAGACCGCTGACGGAGGTTGCCAACAAATGGGGTCTAACCATGGTGTCATACGCCGATGACACTCAGTTAGCGGTCGCACTGAATGGGAACACTGCGCTGAATGCCTCTAGTTTTCAAAGTGCTCTTAGAGAGGTGGCAAGTTGGATGACCGATAATCGTCTCCAACTCAATGCAGCTAAAACCGAAGTGCTGGTGCTTGGCAAAGAAATCTATCTCTGGGGAGATAACTGGTGGCCGTCAGAGCTTGGCCAAACTCCTACGCCAGTATCCCAGGTGAAGAATCTGGGGATCCTGCTCGACACTAATCTTTCATTCATCCCCCACACAAAGAAAGTGGCGGGTACCTGTTTTGGCGTTCTTCAGAGTCTCAGGCCTATTTTTAAATTCTTCGATGCTGCCACCAGGCAACTCATAGTGCAGGCCATGATCCTTTCTAAGTTGGATTATGCCAGTGCACTTTTATTGGGCACCAATCAAGCAGAGCTCACACGCCTTCAGCGTGTGCAAAATGCAGCTGCTCGAATGCTGATCGGGCTGCCAAAGTTCTGCTCAGTTAGGCGTTCTATCTCCGATCTTCATTGGTTGCCCGTCAGGCAGAGGATACAATTTAAAGTACTGTGTCTGGCTTTTAAAATTCTGAAGTTGTCTTCCCCTCCTATCCTAGCTCAGGCCATATCATACTATACTCCTGCCAGAACACTACGTTCAACGGGACAATTTCTAGCTAAAGTCCCCCGTTTTCAAAAAGGTAGAATGGGCGGTCGCTCATTCAGTGTTTTGGCGGCTAGCCTTTGGAATACATTGCCGGTTAGTATCCGATCTATCTCTGACTTGTTTCTTTTCAGGAAAGCTGTAAAAACATTCCTGTTTCCTCTGGTCTAGGGGTTCGGCTGGTCTGATACATTGGCTGTTATGTTGCTCGTCCTTTGTAGCGCCGGGACGCCGCTTGGCTGTGGCATCTGTGCGCTCTATAAATAAAAAATAACATAACATAACATAACATAACTTGAGGGTGGTTTCCAGGGTAGGCAGAAATATTAATAAGAACAGAAAGAGTATGGGGGTCATTTAGATTTCAGGGGAATGGGAGCACTGACTTCATTTAGAGGTGCTTCCGCCCTGCCAAAGTTGAGGTTCCTCTGCCAAATTTAGAAGTTGGCAAACCATAGGTCTTCAGATGGTGTAGTCTTAGCTGGCTCCACAGTCGAAACCTCTGACCTAACAGCATGCCTGCCACAGGGCCCTCATACCACTGTGTGGTTGCTGGGTCCAATTTAGAAAGGGATGCCTTCACTGTATTTCCCTGCATGAGACGGCATCCATGGCTCTCCAGGGATGAAAAATCAAACAATGACTCCAATGTGTAGAGAGAAAACTACCCATGATTAAAGGACATTGGTTTTAAAAAGAATCAAGTTTCAAGAAACAAATTCCTGCTTCTTGAAAACAAACAACTTTTACAAAGTGGGTGCAACAAAGATGTACAGCTTGTCAAAATTCACTGTCTTCAGTAGAACCGCCTCACACAGGCTTTGTTGAAAGCACAGAGATCCTCGCCCGTCTGCATGGGATCTTCAAATTTGGCTGGTGGCCTTCTGCAATGAATGCAAACTCATCCACTGACCCAGAGAACTTAAAAGGACTTTAAGGAAAGCAAAAGATAATGCTGATGGCTCAGTTGTATAGTGAAGGGAAGGTAAACTGTTTCAAGATTTGGCAATACAATTTCGAGTTTTCAGAGATCCATGCATAAGAAAGACATTCTTACAAAAAGAAGACAAAGCACAGTGTTACAGGCCTCAGTTGCCTCATATGAGGGAAGAAAGACGCAAAGCTGTGGAAAAAGTACAAGTTGCAGAAAGAAGAAGAAAAACAACAAGTACCACAACTTCATAGACGCTACAATGGGACGCTGAACTGTAGTCGCTTTAAGTACGCACAAATGGGAAGCCACGAGAAGAACACGTGTGCTTCACACGTGTGTCAGACATAGTTCATCTGTTTGAACAGGACAAGTTGGGCACGAGCACATCTGTAAATGGCAAGATACTCTTGATCGGAGACGAGTTGTCCCTGTAGGCCTGGAACGAGCACTCCTGCTTAGGATTCCACTGAAGACTCCTGCCTCAGTTTCCATCCGTCTCACCTCTTTCAATGCCCCAAAGCGCCCTCACTTCTCATTCCATGAGCCTCTCTGCTGCATTCTAAGCAGTGATTATCCCAAGCCACTATTCACTCCGTTGTTTCTTCTTAGATAAGGATAAGCTCTTGCTTAATTAGCTTCACGTCCTTAATAAAGGTTGCTGATGACCTCAAAAAGCGTATGCACACAATATGAAACTTCCCATACAATGCCTGACGAGGTTTGCATAGTTCAGTGGAATCAGATGTAGAAACTGGTTCTGGAGCCATTGAAGTCATGTTATGTAGAACTGCAAATCATCAAATTCCAGATCGAGAATATTTTGTTCTATAGGCAATTACAATATGTGAGCAGTTCAAGAAACATCAGGAACCCCTCTTTGTGTAAAAAAATCCTTGAAGGACCCGCTGTGGTTGGTGGGAAAGGGGGGAGGGGCAACAGAGTCACACCATTTGCCCATGGGACAGGACCAGATAACACAAAAGAGTAGAACATATTCTTGTCATTGCATCCTAAAATGCATAAACTAGCACAAACATTTTGATAATCCAAAAGTGGGTCTTAAAAAGGGAAACAGCGTTTACAATGCTGCCATTACATCGCGGTGCTTTTACAACGTGGTCATTACAACGACCGCGTTGTTAGTACGCGATACCTTTACATTGCAAGTCATTAGATCGACTTGCTGTAGGGGGCTCTCTAAACTAAGGAATAGTATAATGCACACACTGGAGTTAGAATAGTAAATTATACTATTCCTAAATCCAGCGCGCGCCCTACAGCAGGTCAATCTAATGACTTGCGATGTAAAGGTATCGCGTTCTAACAACGCGGTCGTTGCAATGACCGTGTTTTAATAAAACGCAATATAATAGCATGCGTAGTAACATGCTATATTCCTTAAACAGCCCTTCGACCCAAAAAGTAAAAATAAATTGGAAGAGAACAAAAATACTAAACAAGCCTGTTTGTGGTTCAGGTGTTTGGGGCAAGTGTTTTAGCCAGAGCCCTCAGAGCATGGCAGGAGAGTACCAGGACATGTAGAATGGTCGGCGAGTATAGCTCAAGCTCATACCCTGCAGTGAGAGCACATTGTCAATAACTAGTGCCCAGACTGGTGTCCCTGAAGGAGGCCTAGGCTCAGAGAATTGCTAGACTAAATGATCTGCTTGAAAACCACTTCCAAACAAGGCGAAAGGGATGGGGCTGAATGGAGAGCACGGCGAGGGGACTGTGGCCACGTACTAAAGGTACTGGTGTTGACCGGCCATGCTGACTCAAGATGTTGCTGCTGCTGGTGTAAGGGAGCGTGTGGTCCTGCTCTGACCTGGTACCAAACAAAGCATATACATTTAAAAAAACAAATCAAATGAACAAAATACATTTGGTAAATCTAAGTTATGTCTCCTCACTCATGAGATAAAATAATGTTTGGCTTATAAAATGAAATTTGCCTGAAAAGCTCCTGTTAAAAGACATTGTGGTTACAGATCTGGAAACATTTCTCCCCAGGGCAAACCCAGACACACTGTGGATGGCGCTGTTTGACCAGAGGTGATTGTTGTTTTTTTCTTTTTACGAGGGTGCGGCACCCCTTCTGCCCCAGCTGACATCCCCACTGTGTTCACAGGCATTTTGCAAGCTGCATAGCTGTTTAATTAAGTGCTGCAGTGCAGACGGCAAAATGTCCGTCGGTATAATGAACGCGGCCAAAGTCTGTATACTGTGGTTACAATACAAAACCTAAAAATGTGCTGAAATTCGCTAATTATGATGAGGATTACAAGTATAAATCCACCCAATGCACTTCTCAAGTATGATACCTGAAATGACATCACAAATGACATCATTACCATCATCTCATTCGACATCTCGTAGCACGTCATCATTAACAACATAGATTGCGTCAACGGAAGGAGCCGATTGCCACTACACCCTAGAATCCACCTATGGGCACACTGAGAACGCTCTGCAAAACAGCAATTTCCCTTTCACGGACCCTGGGTTGTGAGAATCCGCATCCCATCTACACCTCCCCGAAATTCTTCTTTAAGAATTAGGCATTTGTCAAAGGCAGAAGTTTTATTAGCCCTACAAGGGATCACAAATCACAGAGGAACAGCAAATGAACGCAGAGAAAAATCAGCAGACACTAAAGGAGAGTAGGGATTAGAGGCAGGCACCAGGCAAGGGTAGCAACCAATGACAGAAAGAACGCAATTTGACATCTTGGAGAACAGCCACACGCATTGTGTGCAGAGTCGCCCTATTTTAGTGTGCCACACACTTTGTGGAGTCTTCTTAGTTGAGTTTCAGTTTACCTTCAAGGAGCACAATGACATCCACAGTGTGTGAGTCTCACTTCTTGAAACACTGTCTCACTCTTGTCACTGGTTCCACTGAATTTAGCAGAGCCTTGCACCAGGGATTTTGGTCCACAAATCTCATGCTCTGTACTCTTGGCCTTGAGATCCCTTCTAAATTCTTGTCCACAGTGTGAGCAACCATGGGTTTACCTTTTCAGTGGGTAAGTGTCAAGCACCTGGATGCTCAGGGGCAGGATTTCAATAGAAATAGCTTGTTGGAGCAATCAACACAAAGCAGAAAGTGTGCATTCTGCTGAGAAACTATGCATAACCGCGTTTCTGCCGGTATCTTGATTCACGGGTCAGAATTTATGATTGCAGAGAGAGTGGGGGGACTATGAAAAGAGACAGTGGGGCGCATGGAGGGAGAGTGGCATGAGGCCACTCCATGAAAACAATAACCATCGAACACAGACAGAAGTTGGTAGCTGTGGTATGTAGTCAGATGAAGGGGCAACATTTGTGAATGCCGTTGGATGGAGGGAAACACAATAGATACAATATGTGTTGAAACAGAATAAAACCAACATGTGATCGCCACACAATATGGTGGCAGGAAGGGACTCAGTCAATCTATGTAGAGGGCGAAGACTGAAGTGGTCCCATGATGAAAAATGGGAAAAAAAGCACAAAAAAATAAATCCTGTGACCACTGACACCCACTATGAGCAGCAAGTGGTAGGGAAATCTTTTTGAGTCTGTACAATGGTTATAAGAACTGGTTATGAGAGGCACCTCAATTACAACACAGTAAAAGAGAACTTTTGACCACCAACAACACAATTTGGCATCTGTGGCAATATCAAAATAGATTATGGCAGGAAAAAGGACACAGCTCACGGTCTGTCGGTATATATCACTATGGAGTGGCAGTGTAGCTATTGTGCCTTAACCATTCCAATTGCCAGGCTGCCCTGGAGGCTCACAGCAAACAGGAATTGGATGAACTACCAGAAACTCAATTGCTAAACTAACCTATAATGGCAATAGAGAATGGCAGAAATCTGTGCTCACTTTTAGCTAGTCCACCCTTCACTGGTGATGGGACTACCTATACTTGTCGCCCACGTTTCATGTCCTCTAAATTTTCCAGATAACATAAATTCAGAATTGGGAAAGAGAACTTGGGGTACCTCAAACCCTCTTGCATGGTTCTTTTTGAGAGGCAATCAATCTCTCACCAAATGATATCCAATAAGGAAAGTGCAATGTGATCATAAGTTTCTGTTTATGATCCAGTGGCAGCCAAAATCTCTCCATTAAAGTTCTTTAAAATGAAAAGTAGAAAAAAAAATAAGGTTCTCGGATTTTTTTCTGAACGGATAAAGTACATACACTTTCTCGATTGCAAAAAAATCTAATTATTACCAATACATGGACCCTGTCGAACCACATGCATGCGCTCTGGGTTCTAAAGAATTATCTTAGTATCTAGGTGAGTGATGTGTGAGAAGAACAGATGAGGGCTACCTGACTGACCTCTTTATAGAAATAGGCCTGTTACCACCATGGCTAATACACTGACATGTCTCCCAGGTCTCTGGCTACCAACGTATATCCTAATATCTGAGAGTGATGTAACACATGTTGAACTTAAAGTGGGAAGGTGGGTTACCATTCAAAGTGCTTAAAGTATTTGAAAAGTCTAAAGTCAATTTCCTAGAGCAAGAAATGTATCATACTGTTAAAAACGGGTCAATAGTAGGATTAGGGAATGCAATTTAGGATTGGGTGCCCACACTCAGGAGCACTTACTCTCCCTATGGGATCATCAAAAGAAGCTGGGAACCAAGAGGATAGTTGCTGATGAAAATCTGAAAGAGCTGTTTCAAACCATGGCTTGAAACTTTGTCCTCAAGGGCTTGCTCCAAGATCTATTGGAGAATGATTTGTTTGCCTCAGTGGACAGAAGGGTCTTAAACAGCATGTGATATCCATCTCCCCTACTTAGTAAATGGCTTTCTCAAGCTTGGGTGCTAGGAAGCTGTGAGGGTCCTTGAACCAGAAGGTTACCAATGACATGCAAAACACTTTTGAAGTGGACTGACGGGATCCATTGTGAAGCTCCACAGAAAAATGCGATTTTGGAGAACTATTTTTACTCAGTTTAATAACTGAAGTTACAACATCTCCAGCTTCCAACAAGAGGAGCATGTGGAAAGCACATGTGTAAACCTGGTTCCAGCCTGACCATGGGGATGTTCGACCTACATACGGGGACCTCCAGTTAAACCTCAGCTTCAGAAATAACCTAAACCCAGTTTGAGCACCTCGTCTGCTCGGTGTCTTTTCATGGAGGATTTGGAACACCTGCATCAAGGTTCAACAGTGCTTGATGTGCAGGGCTTCCTGATTCAGCCAGCTGGACAAAGAGCTCAATTTACTATTGCTATTCGCAAACCAGGTATGTGCAATTTTCACATTAACTGGTTTAGGAATGGGAATGCAATTTGCGATGCAACCTATATATTGATAGGTCGCATTGCAAATAGTGCACTCATAATGGGTTATACAATGACCTACCTAATGAAAATTAATTAGTCAGATCTCAATTTGCACCCCCGTGATCTGCCGTAAATGCATGTATCGAGAACTGCAAAGCAAATCATAGACCTGGCCCTGCATTTTCTTTCCCAAATGGGTAATATTTTTTTTTTAACTTCCATGTCCATTAAAGGATACTGCACTATTTAAAAAAAATCTCCTTTGGAAAGACATCGAAGAAACAGAAAAGGGTCCTCCAACCACTTCTTGCACCCTCTAAGGCCACCATCACAATTTGCAGAAAGGAAGAAGTCCCACTGTCCGACGGGAAAGCTTCTCCTTTGCCAATCAGACAACACCATCTTTGAGTTTTGTTGTCTGGCCAAAGGCTTGCAACTGCAGTTGAAGTCACAAAACATTGATACATTTCTCTCTGATTCGTAGGTTAGAGAAGAACACCCCATTCATGTCCATTACCATTTACAATTTGGGCCGGGTTGCAAAACCTTTGTAAATAGTAAAACAATATTTTGTTGTGGCAAACCCTTTAAATTTATGAATCATAGGTTTGTGACTACAAAATGCCTTTGTACATCAGGCCCTAGAGGTCAGAAAGTAAAATACGCCACAGACGTTCGCCAAATTACCCTAATTGTTCATGTGTGTTAACAGGTTGTCATGCGTTGGGTCCTATTGGCCAAAACTGGCCATTTGTCCCCATCTGCATTTTTGGTTTTTCCTAAAATTTCAGGGCATTTTGTATGTTTTCTTTTCATTTTTTGCTATTTTTAAAAACCTTTTATACTTTAATTTAATTTGGTTAAGGCATTTTAGTGATATATTCCTCTACCTGTATTTTCTTCTGGTTGGTTGGTTCAATATCTCATGCATTTTCTGTGTGGACTCAAGCCAAATTACCAAAGATGAGCTAGACCACTGTTATAACACCAGCCCCTTTTTGTGAGTTCTTGTTTTAGGGGAGTTTGAGAGCTCGTTTCACAGCAACATTTTGGTTTTTCTGACACATAGCTAAAAACTTGCGTTTTGAATTTAAAATCGGTCTGGATTGGGGATGCCACAGTTTATTGGTTTATATAATTAAATTAAATTTAAATTGCATTTATGTATTTGTGAGGTGCGGACTACAAACGTGAATCATCTCTGGGTGCCAGTTTCAACAAAAGCAAAATAATTTTTAGTACAGGACAAAATGAATGAAGCAAAAAACGAACAAACAGATATATCATTCATAATACAACTAGCTGGTTAGTTTTGTTTTATTTTGAAATACACCGTATAAATAACATCGTGCTTGACACCTCTAAATGATTATGGCTATCAGAATTGTTGAGGTTTGCACAAGATGAGGATAAATATTGAGCGCAAATGCCTTGTATTTTATGGCTCTCCTGTTTGACTTCAGGGTGTTCAAGGACAGAAACAGTTCACAAATGTCGAGTTCTGTTTTCACCAAGCAAAGACCCCCACTTTGGAGTTTCGACTTAGGAAAAGAAATGGAAAGTGGGAACAGGTTTGCCATGCATATATGGCATGATGGACCTGCCAACCAAGTTTTTCCCAGCGTTGCAGCTCCCACCATGGAGGAGAAACAATTATTGGGGGAAAGAAAGTTCACAAGAGTAGCAGCACACTCTGGATTTGGCAAGCCTTGAATGAATGAGGACGAGCAGGGTATGATTCTGCTTACATGGCTGTACGCTAGCTGGTCCACAATCTACACATTGTTTGTTTTTAGGTCTGGGGTTTGACCACATATCTGCAAAACAGATCTATTGCTAGCACTGTACATAAAGAGGAATTTGGATTCACCCTTTTCATCCATTGTGTTTTTTTGGCCCATCTCTTTCAGATATAAGTCTCAGCCTTTTCATACCTCCATCTCCATTCAAGTTTTTACATTGAACTGCATGAGAAACTACTTTATAACTAAAGTACTCTTTGTTGGCTCCTACTGGAACCCTCCCATGTGTCTGTCTCTAATGTGCTAATGCTTCATGCTCTATCACATAAAAGCCAGATCTATTTGGCTTTGCCAATGCTCGTTTTTTTTTTGCATATGGACGCAATACTCTGTATGGTATGTATATTGCCCTTTATAAGTACTGTGAACAAAACAAATCAAAGGCATAGATTCTCTTTTGGAGAGAACAGAACTGTCTATGACAAGCTTTTGATATGAAGCGATGGGACAAAGAAAATGAAGGAATGACATTGGAGCGTTGCTATTTGTATTGAGAATGTTATTGATTCCGTTGGTTACTGTATTTGCTCATTGTTTGTGGTTTATATATACTGAAATCGACCATAAAGTTACAAACACAAATAAATATATTTTGAATCAAGGAATTGATTGCAGTAGTTTTCTGTCATCAGTCATTAACATCAAGGGTCATATTTATCAATGTGTTACGTTGCCCTTGTGCCACGCAACACAGGCAAAAAGGTGAAGCAACACTAAAGTCAGAATTATCAAGCCATGCCAGGCCTTCAGTCATGGCTTGATAAATCTGGTTTAACACAACACAGCGCTAATCACTGTGTTGCTTTACTCTGCCCCAGGGAAGTATTCCATGGGTGGAGCGTGGGTGTTCCTACGCATCCACCCTTGGATTTTGGGGCATTTCCCAGATTTACCAACACTGGTAAACCTGGGATGTGTAGAAATGGTACGTCTCCTCAGGGGAGGCGCAGTGAGGAGAAATATCTTTATTTCTCCTCTTTCCTCTTTCTTCAGCACAATTAGAAAGAGGGAAATGCCTCTGTTAGAAATTAGGTTCCTGGTTGGTTGAGGTATGCACCCAGGTAGCAACCACCACTCTAGTCAGAGTAAGCTAGATACACACTAACAGATAACCTGTGCTCACCCTCTGTTAACTTGGCACAGAGCAGTCAGGCTTATCTAAAGAGGCAATGTGTAAAGTATATGTGTAACACACACACAGAGTAACACAATGAAAGCACAAAAAGACTCCACACAGGTTTAGAATAATAGATTATTATCTTCTCAACAAAACAAGACCAAAGCGTCAAAAATCCAGTTTATAGAAGTTGAGATATTTAATTTTAAAGTAATAAATGCAGTAAAGTGCATTTGAAGTACAAGCCCTGGTTATATTGCATACCACTTCACAAGGGACTTACCAGTGCATCAAATATGTCAATCAGGTATACACAAATGGCATCATGTTTAGGGGAGAAGCACAAGCACTTTAGCACTGGTTAACAGTGGTAAAGTGCTCAGAGTCCTAAGGCCAACAAAAGGAATCAGCAAAACGTGGAGAAAAAAGGCAAAACATCCAGGGGATACCAGGTCTAGCAGCCTCTGAGGATTGTTTTTGTGCAGCAAGGTGCCCCTTCCTGCACAAAAACAATCCAACCTACAATGCAGACACTCTTGCACCACTGCGCAAATGTGCCTGCATTTGCGTAAGGCATTCAAAATGGTGTTAGCACATGGTGTTAGGACAGGAATGCACCATATCATGTAAAATATGGGGCATTCCCGGCCTTTCACGCAACGCAGCAAAGTGGCTTGCTGTGCTGCTTGAAAGTATAATAAATATGCCCCCAAGGGCAAAATTTATCATGGTGTTGCATCAACCGCGCACAGCGCAATGGGACAAAAGAGCGACGCAACACTAAAGTAAGACTTATCGAGCCACGCAAAGCCAACTTGCGTGGTCCTGAGTGGCTTGATTAATCTAGAGTAACACAATGCAACCCAAATCTCTGCCAGAGTTACTCTGCCCCAGAAAGGAGTTCCATGGGTGAAGCGAGGGTGTTCCCATGCATCAATCCATGAGTTTTGGCACATTCCCACATTTACCATAACTTGTTGACCAGGGAAGGTGTCAAAATGCTATGCATCCCCACTGAAGGCATAACAAGGGGAATATCTTTATTTCTCCTCATTGTCTCCTCTTTCTACGTGTACCGCATTATGCAGCACACACAGAGAGCGGAAAATGCATCAGAGGATTGTTTTTGTGCAGGAAGGTGAGCCTTGCTGCACAAAAACAATCCTGTCTGCAAAGCAGGCACACTTGCACCCACAAGGGGGCCTGTGTGAGCACAAAAATTTGCAAGGAAAAGACCGGAATAAGCAGTATAATGTTAAATATGACACATTCCTGCCCTTTCCCCATCACGCAGCACAGCTAAGTGGCCTGCTGCGCTGTACTATGTGAAAGTTTGATGAATCTGCCCCCGGGTATCTATACCTTTGTGATATGGTTAACGAGCTGGTGAGTTTTTACTCAAACAGTATCCACAGGTAAACAGCAAAACAGTCATTCGAATCACTCACTACATCAAGGCATGCCTTGGTAAAAAACACTTGCATGATGGAGCCGGATCTACCAAACCTAATTTAGATACAGAATAAAATGCAAACGTGATGGGAGAAGGGGTAATTACTGCAGAAATGTCACGGTATTTAGACCCGGGTAATAACGTGGCGAGGTAATGAAAACACCAGAGTCCTTCCTGACATTTTCCCAGATGCAAATCTCGTCATTTCACGAGTTCATCAATCTGCTTGATGGGAGTAACAGTGTCCAACCATAAAGGCAAACAAGGGGCTGAGCAGAAGCAGACTTCACAGGCACCAAAGGCGCCAGAGAGAAGCCTAGCCGCAGAGTGACAGATGATGGCTTCCCTGTTAATGTGACTTGGAAGATATATATTCAATCTGCTGCTCCACTGTCAGGGGTAATTCAAAATGCACAGTGCAGTCATTACTTGCTACAGAATCATTGCATGAGATGCTGGTGTACGGATACAACATTTCAGCACGCAATGAACCTTGACCCCTTCATCGAAGTAGTGCCATGAAGCGCTGATGTGCTCGGTGGCACATTAAGGCCACTTCAAGAAGGTGCCACAAATGGGCACAGGAGAGAACCACAAGCATACACATGATCTCAAAAGGCCTTGTTGCTAGAGGAAAAGGAGTGCCCAAACGGGAAAATGTAATTTTGCATGGGGCGCTGACTATCTGTACAATGGAGCTGACGAGGCAACGCATGCGCCACTCTACAAAGCAAATACAATATATAAACAAGTGATTTTTGATTAATGATGGGACTGTCTGTGGCATAACCTGATGCCCCATGCTTGGGTGTACGTTATGTGTTGTAGACCTGAATATCAAGGATATCTTAAGAGACCCATAGGAGACATCTGTTCGTTTTTAGGATTTACAACAACGGTCTGGTATTGTGTGCACAAAGACTTGCACCAGGAATAAACTTTTGGATATTTGGGGATCGCTGCTCGTGTGTCCGCCCCTTCCTTTCACCAGCAGATCCCGTTAGGAGTTAAGCACAACTTTCATCTCAGATCTCATGGTGATCACAAGATCCCTGCTATTACTGCAAAGGAGAACAGGATTTACCTCACAAAAACCAGAATGTTTACAAATGTGAGCCACCATAAACTACAATAGTTTATACTGGTGCACCAAAGAGTGACAAGTAAAACTCGACAGATTCCAGAACCAGGCAGCAAAACTGTGACCGAATTTAAGAAAATCACCAATAACCAGCCACGAAAGAGTTCCACTGGGTCTCAATGGAACAAAATATAAAACTCAGAGCAATATGTGAAGAGCCCTGAGCTTTCATGGGTGGTGTTCCAGAGTACCTGTGGCAAGCGCTACATGCCTGATGAAATCTCAGTTGAGGAAGTAAAATACTACTCCGCCAATCCAAACACAAGAGGAAGTAGCACAGAAAAAAAAACCAGAACAAGGACAAAGTGTATCATGCTGGAACTTCTGACGTCATCACCCAAGGGCATTGCCCACCGTTCAAGAGATGACAGATCATGTTATTGAAGCAGGGATTGTCCCCGCTGCCACATACTATCTAAAGCACAGAATCCCCTCGTACGTGGGCTGGGTCCCTCCACTCATCCTCAGACCCTAACATATATATAATCCACTGAGAAGTAGTAACATGGCCACCAGTGCTGTTATTAGGTATGTTCATGAGAACTGATACAGTGTTATCTTGTACTTTGATGTTACCATTAACAACATTTTAACACATCAGAAAAAAATCAACAGATAAACACCTGGGTAAGATTTGCTCTGCTCATTTTGATAATGCTGCATGGATCTCCAGATTTTCTTCAGTAAAAGTGAAAGGATTATCTAAATCTGGAATCCTGAAATCCCAATTTTCACCACAGGAGACCTTTGTGAATCAATGAAAGTGATTTTCAGCATACAGATAAAAATTTGATTGGGTGATTATAAAGTTATATGAAGATACCACAGCGGACAAGATTTACAGATCAGACACTTTTCTCAAATTCAAGTACAGTACAAGAATATCGAGTTTTACATCTCATGTTACAAAAGTATCATAGCAAAAATATTGACAACAATAATATTGAAAATATAAACATATATATAGGAAAGTATAGATTTACTATACTTATTTGACATAAATGTACTACGACATATATCATCAAGGTACGTAGGTGTGGAAATTAAAACAGTATATCTGTACGCACCAATACATACTTATATCTAGAAACTTTTGGTTGCTGAACTTTTTGCTGTAATATTCTTATAGCACGATATTCTGCGATGCAAATTTAAAGCAGGATGTCTATACGTGACCACTAGAGATGTGACCTCTCCAATAGAAATTTAAAAAAAGAACACAAGGCTGTGTAAGGATGACACAAAGGTAAAAGGTGACAATAGGTTAGCTTTAGTTCATTAGGTGCCTAGGTATGTGTCCTCAAGTGGCAGCCTCCACTTTTCCTATGGAAACATAAATCTGTGTCTTATCTGAGAAGAACAAACTTACACTTTGCTTATTTTTTTATGTGTCTTGAAAAGTATAGTTGTGTCCCTGACATTTGAAATCTCTGTCCCAGGCTCACATAATACATTTATTCCAATGTCCGCCGAATATTTGTAGTCTCTAAATCATTTTCCACTTTCACCCTGGGAGATCCTGCTTCAGATATGGTCAATCAGCAACAATAACAACTTGGACATGTAAACTTGCTCTGTAAAAGGTCACAAATTGAGAAATGTTGCCAAAGCTCTCGAAGAAGTATCCAACACTTTAAAATCGAAACAGAAATGCAAGTTATCTAAAATCTTCTTGGATGTGTAATAATCCTTCCACTAATTACAAATCTCAGCACATTGCAGAACAGAATGAAGGTGTGATATGACTAACCATGCCTGCCCCAGCCTGATAGAGCGAATGCGTTAATGTAGGCGCATTGTAGAGCTGAAGCCAGGACATTGCTGGTGACCATAAAACTTTTCAAATAAATAAATATGAATCTGTGTAGTTACATCATGTATAAGTAAACAGGACAGAAGATTAAAGTAATATGCTGAGATAGATAAATCTTATTCTTTTTTTGAGTTTTTCTGTCTGGCTATCTACGTTTCCTCATGTAGATATTTATATTTTGGTTAAATTGTTTTTAGAACCTTTTCTAATAGACTGTCATTGTGCCATTATTCACAACTTCCAAAACTATGTTAATGCATACTCATGTAGAGAGATAGTGAAGTTACAAAGCATAAAAGATCCCCAAGGTTCTGCAAGTAGGATAAAAAGGTAATGCTGTCTTGACGTTGTCTCCCTACCCTAAACCGTGGCCTCTTTGTAGGCGTCAGCGCTGGCCTGTGGATTATGGGAGAGGTGAGCCGCATTGGGATTTAAGACCGATTCAATACCTGAATTGGCAAATGTCAAAACCTTTGTAGATTTCAATGCAAACCGCCCCCAATGTAAACATTTTCAGTCAATTTCTAAAAATATACTTATAATACACAGGAGCCTACAATACGTCTATAAAAGCCTGTCTCTAATTTCCTTATTACAGATAACTCGTCCCCATTTCCCTGTAATAATGAAGTGATATAACTGCTCAATTGTAATAAGTATAATAGTTTACTTCTGACCTCATAATGCCTCCTGCCAGAGGCAGCAGCCAGGTTGAAAGGCAAGTCACAGAGTGTAATTACAGCTGCAATTTAAACAACAAGAGGAAAACGAAAACTGGCTTTTCATTCTTCAGATTATTTTTCCATTAAAAACAGTATTGAGAAGAAAGGAGATATTTATGGCAACATCTTTATTTCTGTACACTAAAGGTAATTACGGGAAAATAGAATCTCACTGCCTTTTTTGCACATTCTGAGCCAAAGCACCTTTTTAATTTGACTCGCATTCAACTGATTCTAACATCTTTTTGTAACAAGTCACTAACTACATTATTGTGTATGTAATTTCATTTGAGTTTGTGCTTTTGTTCTTCATTTCTGGCCCTGTGCTACCTCTTTCTTACGAAAGAGCAGAATGTCAAGATTAAAGTGGTTTTTGGGAAGGGTGATGCTATGTATTAGAAGCAATAAAGTACCCTGAGACATATATATTTTAAGGATATTGCAAGTCACTTCAGAGATCCTTGACCTTATAAAGAAACTCATTCCTCTATTTGGTTGCGGAACTCCTTTGGATTTGCAATATCCTAATAGTATACAGAAGGGGGTAGTTTAACTCATATAAGACACAATTCTGGATCAATGATTAGGCATCCCTCAAATGTGGCAGTTGAAGATCTCTTTATAGGACATACTACTGTATTAGCCCCATGTGTACATGTATGACCTGCAACACATCCTACATGCATTTACTATGTGTGTTACAGGTATTGCTTAATGGCACACTTTGAACCATGCAGGAATTGTCAAAACACTGGGGAATCTTTAGAGCGGTCTATACACCGGTTTCTGATAATACAGAGCCAAGAAGGCGTTTTTTTTACAATGTGTTATTTCTCTTCTCAGAGAAAACACGGTTCTCAATGGTTTTCTAAAGGACAAAAGTAGAAGATGACGTCTGAGCTTCTTTTGACTGCTGATATGTTATGGCAAGCAGTAAGTACCACAATATGTCAACTGCTTGTCGAACACCAGTGACTTTTTCATCGAATTTGCAATCTAATCCTCAATCCCAGAATTAGACAAAACATTTGTATGCTTGCACTTATGAAACGAGCTTGGGGGTTTAAAAGTGCAGGCATTTCTTACACACAAATGTGCTGGATGTGTGTACAGGGTACATTTTCAAATACGGTTGGAAGGAGTTCGCTATTATGGATAAAATGAAGAATATTGAAGTAAGTTTTTAGGGGCTTATTTACAAGCCCCTTGCGCCACCGATGCGTCACATTCTGCAGCACACATAGAACGAGGAACTCACCTCCGGTGATTCTTTATGTACAGGAAGGTGTCCCATCCTGCACATAAATAATAATTTAAAAAATGTTTTGCAAGTTCTATGTGGGCTAATGCAGCACACATTGAAGTTGAAAAACGCCATTTCAGAGTGTTTATGTGCAGGACAGAAATCCTTCCTGCACATAGACAATCATCCCCGTGATGCAGGCATCCTTGCACCATGGTGCATGGGTGCCTGCATCGGCGCATGGCAGCTCGTTGGGCGCCAGCGCAGGGGAGAGCTCAGGAATGCAACATATTATTGTAAATATGTTGCATCCCTGTGCTTTAAAAGTGCCGCAGCAAGCGCAGCCAAAGGACTTGCGGTGCAGCACTTTCTTGTAAATGAGGCCCTAAGTGCATACAAAATTTGTTAAAATGTGGTTTTATAGTCTTTGAGTCTGGCCCCTACAATATACTTGCTACTCCTCTGTAATTTTGCATAATCCCAATATTACATTGCACGAAAGGTGGAGGATTTAGCATAATGCAAGCTTTGGTGTTATTTGTGTCCAAAGGAAATGGATTTGGGCACAAAATGTCTCTCTGAGCGAGTTAGTGTCTCCTCACACCAATCTTCTACTGATATCTCATGTGACGTTTTGTGTGAGGTGAACCATTGTTAAGAAAAGCTTCTCAAAATTTTCAGAAATGTATTTTGGATAATGCGCATAATTTTGAGACAATGATGCGAAAATTGTGGAAAATAACTTTGCACATTTTAATGTGAAAAAAAATCTAAAATCCTTTATGGCTCTGTGCCAGACCTAGTTTTCCTACTTACCAGTCCACCTCTTCGCCAAAGTAGACTCATGCCTTATTGAGGCCAGCAGAAATGGGACACAAGACCCCGTGGTTGGCTGACGCAATCAACATTTCTCTGTAAAAACATCTTATGAGTAATTCCGCCTCGCCAGTGAATTGGCCATCAATGCTCCGAAGAGCTATTTTTGTCATTATTTATTCTGATAATGAGATGGTAAATGATATTATGCATAAGGAAGGCCATTTGCATGTAGTTAGAAGCTCCTGGCCGTGAGTCCGCATTGCATTCGTTCTGGTTGCGCAGCCGCGTGCCTAGATTGTTCAGAATATTAATGCTGGTCCAATCGCCGCGCTGTCCCATTTCAGTAATAGCAGCGACAATGGGAGATGTGTTTTCAGATAACAGCGTGGTTCTTATGGGAGTTTTATAGGTTTTTATCTTTTTTGTTGGCTAGAACTAAATTAGAAGAAGCATTACAATGTAAACAAGTCATTTCTTCTCATTGAGACATTGGAAAATGAGAGTCCGGATGAAGGGGCGGAGGGGACCCAAAGTCAGTCGGAGAGAAAAAAGACAGAAAGAGAGGAAATTAGCTTTAAAGAGAGGAGTAAAAGGGCATTGCATTGAGGTAAACAAAAGCAGTAAAGGATACAACGAAAAGAGAAAGCAGGTATCTGTGAAGAAAGAAATATGTGCAAACTTAAAGGAAGGGAAAGAACAGGATTAGATGAAGGAGGAAAGAAAAATTAAATGTGAAATGAGAGGGACAGAAACAAAGAGCAGAGAGTAATGTGGGTAGCGTTCGAGGGTGAAAATGAGGGCGAGGGAGAGGGAGAGAGAGGTGTAGATAAGGAGAGAGAAATAAAAACAGAACAAGAGACATGGATAGGGAACCGTAAGAAATAGGCAATGAGAAAAAAGAAAGGAAACTCTCTTGAGAGTGAACAAGGTAAATAGTGGAAAAAGAAAAACAGGCCATAGTGAAAAAGGGCTGAAAATAGGAAAAAAGAACAGGGAATTGTTATGATGGGACAATGATTTAGTGAAGAAAATTAGATCAAGCATACACAGACACATGATACTCTACTTGTACCCAAAGCCAGAGAAGAGAAAAACGATCCTGATTTCAAGGTACTAAAATTGTTCAGATATCTTGAGAATTATGAGACACTGAAAGATATCAAAATCAAATCCTTACTTGAAGCTCAATTTTTCCCAATAATATTTGCAAAAAATCACCTTTCATTGAGGATATGGAGGTTCACTGTTATTTAACAGAAAAAACGGAGACTGGCTTAACGATTAATTTCAAGGATTTTGCACATTCAGTGAATGAAAGATATGTATAATTGGGATGAACAGGTGAAAGAGATGAGGTGCATTATCGATTGTCCGGCATGTGGTGTATACATTAATCTGCACTTGCGGATTTACCTATGTGGGTACCATGAGTCATCCATAGAAAGTACGAATTGGACATGAAATCACCGGTTGCCACTGACAAAACTCAATAAAAAGATTGAAATTCTCAAAGCGGTGGAACTAATTAACAAATCTATAGCAAATCGGTTAATAAAATGAGAGGTAATAGGGAACAATGACTAAATTAGAGGGAATCCAGAATAATTTTTCACTTGAAAGCTGTCATCCTTGATGGTCTTAACACCAACGAAGGTTTACATGTTTTTCTGCAACTAAATTAATGCTTTTTTATGGCTATTCATTGACTTTTAAATTAATTTAAAGCATCCCTTTATATATCTGGATAGTGATTGTTGAATAATTTATATTGGCTAGTTTTGCACATTATGGTGGGATTTTATTAAATATATTTTATTGATCTATATAGTTTGGTATAGGTGATACATTTCATCTTCAATGTTTATCCATTCCCGTTTTTTTCTGTGTTCTGATAAAGCATTATGGGTACAGTTGAGGTTATACCATTCCACTCCTGGTTTTATCTGTGCTCTGGCAATGCATTATGGGCATTGTAAGTGTTCGCAAATAGAGAATTGAAAATCGCCACTTCCCTTTGAGAGAGGTCAATAACCGACCAAAACACTTTTGGTGATATGATATAATTTTTTGTTGCACTCCTTTGTGTTTAGTAGTTGGCTTTTTGATATTTTCAAACTCCATTATGGAATGTGTGTATTATATGATAAAAGAGATTAACAGCATGCTGAGAACACTTTCGTGAATTGATATAATTTTTTGCTGCACTGTGGTGGATTCATTATTTGATCATTGAATTGAAACATAACTGAAACATGAAGAACATGGATATCTCCGCAGTCTATAATGTTTGGTGTGGTTTCTGTTTTTATTTTCAGTTGTAAACTAATAGAAGAATATTGAGTAGGTTTATTGCATGTAGCACATCCAATATTTAAATTGTATAATACAATTCTGGTACCACCATCAGTGTAATTGAGTGGGTGTTTGAATAAAGAGATGCATTCAATCCCTAAGTGAAACAAATGCCTGATTGATCGTGAGGATGAATTCAGTCAGTCTTAAAAGGAAAACATTGATTAAATCTAAGAGAGAAACAGTTTATTTGCAATATTTCCAATACAATTTATTCAACTTTTGTTCAATTTAATAGTCTCTTCATATAAGTACCTAAAGTCTAAATATGTAGCAAAGAATAGAATCACTCAATCTACCCCATGGTCAGCACAAGTCATTGCTTCCTAAACCTATTTTGCAAGATCTCTAGTAACCTAACCATCATCGGACATCTGTTTTAAGAAAGCTATTATAAAAGACACTTGTCGGCTTCACAATGCAAAAAAGCATACGGTTTCCTACTCTTAGCCAAATGATGTAACTAAAATAAATTTCTTGTAATATGTTAGTCTTAATAATCCCATTCTAGGTGGATAACGAAATAAACATAGTTTCATAATCATGCTGAACTTGGCAGTCATCTTCAAGTTTAACAAGCCTCTCGTATAATAGCCAACATCAATATTCTCAAAAATATCCAAACTTTCCCCTAAATTTAGCCTCATCAGATTCTTAAGAGATATAAAATTTCTACCAGCTCTACTCTTCTAGTCTCATTTGAACCATTAAACCATCATCGGGCCACTATTGCTGATTGGTTGCTGAAGGACAATCATGTTTGTAGTCTTCACTGGTGAAATGTCTGTTTGATAAGTCCCTTGTGGAAGGGTAGCACCTCTCCTTAAGTAGCATTGATGTCCCTAGTTCAAACTTTGTGTTGCGTCAGGTACATACACCAACTTTAGATGTTTTACCAACCTTCCTATATTGGCAATGTTCAACTCTCTTGGAAAGGGTAGTAGTAAGCCCATTACTTAATTCACTCAAGTACCTCAGTGCTCAGTTAAAAGAATGATGCAAGCCCCGTACCAAAAGCAAGCATTCAAAACTTTAGTTATTTCTCTTGTTTTTATATTTAAAACCCACATACATGAGACGTCTCCCCAGATCCACAAATGGAGTTCCAAATTAAGTGAATATTGTTGGTTCATCGCTTTACAACTGCAGGATGAATGCTCACGGGGAATCCAATTGCATTGCCTGACTTCCCAGGCTTTTGCACCAAAAGAATATAACATATGTTCAACCTAGTTGGGAACTGACTTTGATTAAGCCATAGGCTTTATTGTAATTGTTTCATCTGAATGCTTTCATGGAGCTGTAGTATTTTTGGCCAACCTTCCAGAGTCCGCAACCTCTTTTGTTCTCCATCAACACGATTTCTCAACTTCTAGACTATTAGAACACTTTTTGTTTTGCTTTTCTATTTCACGTAGTCCATCTAAAAGTGTCTTCCTAAACTCATTTTTGCATTTTTTGTACTATTTCATAGCTGCTCTCCAATATTTAGTCCTGGTTTCATTTAATGGGAGTGCTTCTTATCAACATTATAGATCCATTTTTCCAGGAAACATTTGCCATTGAGCATGGAGCATCAAATCAACAGTCTTTAACTTATTCCTGCTAACTATACTTTCTATCCTTTCATCTTCCAGGATGCATTTTAACAGTTTCCTATACAAGTGTATATATTTCTGTGGTTACCACCCGTTTGTTCTATAATTTATTCCAAGCCTCTGTTATTTTATCACTTTGGTTACATCTCTGAATGTCTTTTACTTTCTTCTTTTTATATTTACCAGCCCATCTTTTAATATACTGCAAGACAGCATATGATTTAACCAATAAAGATCACTCAAAACCCTCTAACCCCAGGCAGAGGAATGCAATAGTCTTCAAGGTGTATATTTAAGGGTTCCCAAAAACAGTTTTTTATTTTTCTATTAAATTGTGTCATAATATTCTCGTATTAATGGGGTCTACATTCCTAACTTATTCTATCTTACCTTTCATTACAATGTTACATCTTTCCCACTCCCAGTTTCCCCATCTGTCCAGGGCATTTGCCTTTGGTTACTTTAACTGTCAACTGTACACAACATCCCGTGGCTGTCATACATACAGCTCCTAGAGTTTCCTCCATATTTGCATTTGTAATACTTCATGGAGGAGGTGAAGGAAGGAAACCTTTGTCTGCTGAACAAAATACAATAATATCTTTACTCTCAATTGATCCTGCAGGATTAAATGTGTACAATCAATTTTCAAAGGAGAGTGTTGAAGGGGAATGGAAAAGGAGGCTCGTTCTGGTGATAATGTGTTTTTTACATCGATAGCAAATTTCAACTACTTTACCCCAAATGTGTGTATTGGTATTGCACGCTATAAATTTTTTCAAGCGAAGCAAGAGAAAAATGAACCCATTGCTGAGTACATGTCCACACTTAAAAACTAGCTTTAGACTGAAAGTTTGGTAATTTGCAGGAAGAATTCATACATGATCACGTCGTGATTCATGACTGTAACCCTTCAGATGAGGAAAGACTTTGGATATTTGGACATTCTGACATTTAAGATATTCTACCTATTGTGAGAAAGGCTAAAATGTCGAACAGATCTGCCAAGGTAATTTTGAATGGGTCCAGAAATGGTATGAATGTGTGATTATTTAGGCAAAGTAAAAGGGAAGGAGGTTTAAAATTGTATAAATCTCCAAAAGGCTTTTCTGTTTCAATGAATGGGTTAAAAGCCAGTTCTGAAAGGTATAGGTGTGATTTTTAGAAACGGTCTTGCTTATAGCAAATCTTATCCTGCGAAATATAGCTCATCTGATTTAGTAGGACACTTTTTAGAAAGTTTTGTAGAAGAGGAGAGTGTTAAATGCTTGAAGGATTAAGCCACAGTGGAAAATGACAATGACATAGAAAGTGAAGTGACGAGTCTAGAGAAAGAGTTTGAAAGAAAATCTCATATGAGAATGAGAGAAGTAAGCCAATTTCCAACATGAGTTTGGGTGGCTTTAATCTGCAAGTGTATGCAGACTCAGGTTCACCGCACACCAATATTAATGAAGAAGTGCGGAAGGACACATTTGTAAACAAGATTGGTTCTAAGCTGTGAGAGACAGACAATACATCCAGCAAGTTACAATGATGAGAACATTGACAAGTTGGGTTATAGGACACTAGCATTTAGAATCAAAATCTGTAAATCTATTAGGAAAATGTATGTGGCTAAAAGTGGGCTGCTGGCTTTGGGGTTTGAGATAGCATGACCAAGGAAATCTTTATATTGCTGTTGATCCGAGCAACAAAGAACAGGTGTTAGTTTTAAATGATGGAGAAATGACATACAGGAAATGCTGGAAAATATCCAAAGGTCTTTAGTGGATCTGTGGGTAAATTCATGGTTACCAAAAAGTCCAGAAACTGAGTCATGGACCATGTTCTTTTAGAGAAGAGGTTTCTCAAGAATTAGAAAAATTGGTTGAAACGGACATCATAGAACCAGTCAAAGCTTCTGTCTGCGTTCCCCCTTGGTTGTTTTACCACATAATAATGGCAAGATAAGGCTTTGCATAGACCTCTGCCATTTGAATAACAACATCATTGTTGGACAGTTTTTATTCCGAAACATTTCTGAAATGTTGAGTTTAGTTTAAGATTCCAACTGTTTTTTCACAATTAATTTAGTGAAAGATGCCAAGTGGTTTTCCTCTATTGATTTTGCTTCTGCACACCACCAAATCTCCTTACAACCCCCTGAAAGCATGAGCACACAGCTGGTATTACCCAGGTTGACTGGCTTCAGTACAAACATTTGGCATCAGCTGCTGCATATTTCCAGCGGTTGATATTCCATATGTTTCGAAAAGTAAAGGGGGTATATTTTTTTAGGAGGATAACTGGCAGAGTTTAAATGAACAGGATGAAAGATTGGCTGTCTTGTGGTAGAGTTTTCTAAGTGTAGCTCTACTAAAGGGGAAGTGATTTATTTAGGCCATATTCTCTGTGAGGATGAACCAAAATCTAAACTAACTTTGTTGGAAGCCATATTAAAGTCTCCTTCCCCTTCTAGTAAAGAAGGCTTCTGGTCCTTTTAAGGATTAGAAGAATTTTTCTCTAGGCATGTGTGAATATTTTCAGGGAAGACTTTCAATATTAGGCAACTCATTAATCTGTTTGTTTTGAGATTCTAAATGTCAGATGGATTTTGAGTCTATCAATATAGCAATTGTAAATTCTTAAAAGACTTGACAGCTCTACTGAACACATTGTCACCACTGATTCCAGCTCATAGGAACTTAGTGCTGTTATGTCCCAGAAGGTTGAAGATGGGAGGGAAGTGAAGATCGCACCATGCGTCTTGCTTGTTATTTCCCAATGCAAGAATAAATTCTGTAATTGAGACAGAGAAAGACTCTGGGTTGTTTGTGGCATTGAAACATTTTTATTCACTTTCATGTGGAAAATCGTTTATTTTTTTAAGCAATCATACATTAGTGAAGCATTTGTCTTTTGAGAGTATGATAGATGTGTCTAGGAAATCCAGAATGAATTATCAGTAATTGAAGAATTGTCAGGAGGGGAGGGAGACCCATCCCCCTTGTGGGTTTGAGGGGTGTGATTTTGAATCAAGGCCATGAAGGACATGCATGAATCATAAAGACTAAATGTAGAGTCAGGAATTTACATTGGTGGACTGGTCTGCATATTTCTTGTAAAAGAGATATGAGGGAATGTCCACATTGCATAATGGCAGAGAAATCTTTGAAAGTTTTCAACCCACCTGTGAGTGAACTTGAGGTATCAAGTAACCCATGAGAGGTCATGTTCATTGATGCTGTGAGTCTAAAAGAGCCATTTTTCAAAAGTATATCATTGCTATTATAGATGCTGTAAGAAAGTGGATTATTATTTGGGGTGGGTGACTGCCACATACGCATCAATAAAGTAATAGTTATTAGATCAGTGAATTGGTGAAGGCTTGAGTGAGAAAGAGTAAAGGTAAGTATGATTGAAAGTATCAGTATGGGTGAGCGAATGAGTGAAAGACTAAATAAGGAAGAAGTGTAAGTGAAATCAAAATTAAGTGTAAGTCAAAGAGTGCTTGGCAGTGAGTGAGCGGGTGTGATTTGGAGTGAGCCCATAACAGCATGAGTGAAAGAACAAATTTAAATGTTGCATGGTGCATGAGAAAATTACATGCTAGAATCACACGAACAATGAATCAGAAACTGAATGAATGCGTGAAGAATGAATAGATGAATAAATACAACACTAAACGTATGGTAAAACTGAGAGTTTCTAAGTAGTATTCGGTGCTCTTTAGGAAGGAGAAATATGGACAGAGGATCCAGAAGACTTCCTGCAATGAAAATAATTTAGAGGACAGCTGGTATGATTGGCTAGATCTTATACATTTGATACCTATACGTTCAGCATATACAATTACAGTAATCTTAAGTGACATAAGTTCTACAGACAGGTAACCAAACATGCTTATCCACTATGACCCCTGGCATTCTCTGCCTTTGAAGATGAGATGCCAAGATGATCTTTTCTAGTCAGAAAAAAGGATATTACAGTTCATCAAACACTTTCCCTACACTCTCCATCATTTCTTGTTACCACTTTTCTCAACATATTTTAATTCCTTACTAACCCCTCCATTCAGTTTAACTGTAGAGGAGATTTCGGTGACCTAATACTTCCCAATCTAAAGCTCAGTGACACTTTCAGGGGTACAAGTTGAGCTATATAAAAAGGCATCAATAAATACATGAGAAATACAATCTAATTTAGAATTCAAAATTTGAAAAGGGAAGAATACAGAACCAAACTCCATAAAAGTTTGAATTTATCACAAACGGAGCCAACTAACTTTGCTCCATTTTTGCCACTTTTCAAATTATCATTTAAGTCATGATGGAAACATTAGTCTTTTCTCTCGTTAAATCAGATTTTCATCTGATTTTAGGCTTAATGCTCAATGAATTTACAGCTGCGGTTCATTTGCTCTATCTCGACCCTGATTGCTTTCATTATCATGACTTCCAAGGTTTATTTTGTGCACTCATTTTATTTTATAATTTAATTTGGTGTGTTATATAGAGCGTCTCAGTGAAAACACTAAACAAATGTCAATTAAATCAACAAAAAAAAAAAAATTGGCCCATGCTCTGGTGGGTGCCAAGAGAAAGAGGTGAAACATCCTGCACACGTTCCTGGAAGCCCGGATATGGTCCTTACATCCTCTGAATAATGGGCAGTGAGGACAGAAGCCTACATTTCACTGCTCTTCATCACACAGGATGTGAGGTAGCTTGGCATGTTTATGCACCGACTGCAGAGGTGTCTGTTCTACCTCAGAGGGACGTGTTTGAATCCTGCTCCGCCCACTCAGGTCCTCATCCTTTGAGCTCGGTGAAATGAGTTGACTTAGTTTATTGCTGCACTGGTTAGTGAACAGCGCCTAATCCTAAATGGATTTCTTATCATTGTGTACTGTATAGATACCGACCTGTATGCCATCTACTGTATTGCCTTGTGGTTTGTTTCTTTTTGTTGAGAAATGATCAATAAAAAAATTTAAATAAGCGCCTAAACTGTGACACCATATACAAATGTTATTGCTTCGTATGCGGATTGTAGGGTTGGCGTAATTTCATTCTTCAGTCTTCCAATTGTTCTTTTTCGCTCCCACATGTTCACGCTGGGCTCTCAGGCTCTTCACCATGAATGTGATTTCTGTCTTGTTTCATCAAGCATTGTCTAGAGATGGAGGATAACAGGTTGCCATGCATTTGCTGACGTGGTTTGTGATGTCGCAGCCCCATTTTGCCACTACGCTAGGCCCAGATGTTATGGATGCAAGTGAGTGAGCACATATAGTTGCTGTGTGTTAAATCCAAGAATTAAAATAGGTGTCCAGGTGGAGAGCCGCAACATGGAATTATTAAAATTAGCTATGAAGGGGCGGAGTCTATTGCAGACACAATCTATACAGATTGGGTAGTTGCAGTGTGGGTGACATCCAAAGAGTCTAGAAAGCCTGACAGGTGGATGAGACTGTAGAAGTGCATGTCACACAACTAATGAGTTTGATACGAGCCTGATACTCGACTCCAAAGTAGTGGCTTAACGAACGTTAGGGGACCCGCCTGCAAGGTATGGTAACAGGGCCCCATTGATACCTACAATCTTTCTTTGCCCCCCCATCTTCGGAAGGACTCACAAAGCCACAAATGTTTCTCTCTCACCTGCCTTCCCATCTCTCTCTCTCTCTCTCTCTCTGTCTCTCCATCCACCTCTCTTTATCTCCCTTAAACACCTGCTTCCACATCTCTCTCACTCACTTTCAATTGTCCTTTTTGTAACATGCCTATCTCTTCATCACGTCTTCCTCTCTCCCTCTCCCTTGTCCCCCTCCGCTTCTCTCTGCGTCTTGCCTCGCTGGTGCTCACCATTCTCTGTCTCTTTGGCACCTCTCTCTCACAGACCTCCCCCTCTAGTTCATTCAGCTGCCAGTCTTCCCTGGCTCACAACTGTTTATCTCTGTTTCTCTCACACCTGTGTCTTCCTATTACTCTTTGCTGTCCCTTTCTAACATGACTGTCTCTTTATCGCCTTCTCTATCTCACTTGCCTGTCTCTATTTCATGTCTGTCTCATTTCTATCTATTACATGCCTCTAACCAGTCTCCACTTCTACCAATCCCAGTTGATTTTCACTTCTCTTTCACTCTCACACACCCCCCGGTCTCTATGTATGTATCTCTCTCTCTGTTGTCTATGTCACACCTTTCTATCACTTCTTTACCCTTCTGTCTCTTGCAACTGTCCTATCATACACTGGTCTCTCTCTTTTGCTCTCAACTACATTTTCTCAATTTTCCTACACTTGCTTCCAACTTTCTCACTCTCCAAGCTGTCCCTTTTTCACCTCATTCTCACTCTCACACTCTCTCTCTTTCCCTACCGCTTACCTGTGCCTCTGCCATTTCAGCTTCCTCGCTGCCCTTTACCTTTCCTGGTCGACTTTCCCCTTTCCCACTCTCACCTGCGCTGCTGTATGTTTCTTTTTACTCAATAACCAGTGAGATCCAGCGACTCGGGGTGCAGTTTGGCATGGGCCCCCAGATAACAGCAACAAGTGAATATTTTGTAACTTTGTTGCATCTGCTTCACTGGAAAGGCAAGGTGAATGCTGGAGAGCCATGGTGTGACACAAGACACGTTCATTCTGCACAGCATGGTGTCTGTCTATGGGGCCCAGTGTCTTCTGGACGTGGGGCACAGAGCACCACTTTCCCATGTCCTTCTGAGCCTGGTCATGAATGGGTCATGTAAACTATGCACTGAATTTACTAATGATGATTGCCGCGTTGCTGCAAAATGTTTATCAACTTCCTTGTCATATATTAAGTTGGTGAGTGTTTACATAACATTGTTATATGTGTAGTGTTTATGGTGTAACATGATATATGAATAAACTGTAGTAATGCTTCCTAGTACTTAATGTTCTGCTCAAGTAGGTACAAACAGGTATCCTTTCGGGTTTTCACGTGTTTATATTGCATCAACAGTGGGGTGAGGTGCACAAGAGCTTTCTCAATGGTGTTGTCAAAGTCAAATGGTAATTATGGGTACTGGGATATGCTTAAAAGTCACTGATTGAACAGTCGCCTGTAAAGGAGGGTCAGCAAGCACCGGGGTTGCTTTTTTGCAGTGATGCAAGTATCTCCCACCTCTTGAAAGTGTCACTAGAAAGACTGTTAAAAGCTCTATAAATGTTAACTTCTCTCATTGCAAGAGCCACACATTAAGGATCTTGTTGCCATTTGGCATCAGCTTTCCGCTACACCTACTTTTGAAAATGAAAAATCCATTTGCATCTGACCTTTGGTGTAAATACCCTGACTCCCTGGTGACTGTCAAGCTCAAACACACAATGCCACCAATACAACCAATTAATCAATCAATAAATCAATCAATCAAACAGGGTGATCATAAGCGCGCTACTCACCCGTGAGGGTCTTAAGGTGCTGGGGTGAGTGGGGGGGAGCAACTCCGGTCAGTCGAAGAGCCAGGTTTTGAGGGTCTTCCTGAAGATGTGTAGGGTGGGGGCACGTCTGATGTTGATCTGCAACCCGTTCCAGGTCTTGGTTGCGATGTAGGAGAAGGTTCTTCCACCCGTTCTTGCTCTGCGGATGCGTGGGGGTTCGGCGAGGGCGGTGGATCGGAGGTTCCTCTTAGGTACATGAAAGGAGATTCTGTCGTTGAAGTATTGGGATATGGTGTTGTGGAGGAATTTGTAGGCATGGGTGAGTATAGTTACTCTTTTCTCGACGGTGAGCCAGTGGGTTTGTGTTGAGGGATGATCAGGACGTGTCTGGCTGCGGTGTTCTGTATGGCTTGGATTTTGTGGAGCAGAGACTTGTTGATCCCGGCGTAGAGGGACCAATGGTCCAATTATGCTTACACAAGCACATCTTTGCAAGACAAAGGGGGGGGGGCAATGTACAATGAAATGGAAAAAGCCTAGAGGGAGCATCTTTTAAAATATTACAAGGCATAAAATCGAGACAAGACCATCTAATGGCACAAAACAATCAGCCCTGCAGAAACCTCTGCCAACTAACAGTATATGTTTTTGTGTCGAGTGATTTAATTACTGAGTTTCTGTTCACATGTGATTTGAAAGAAAATCACAGAATTTTCCAACACAAAGGTTGCCACCATGAGCAAATGAAAACATTGATGTGATTATCAGATCTATAATATGCACATACGCATCATGTATGCGGCTGTCTCCATCTGTGATCAGTGGCTCTCAAATGTAATTAAGCATAACTGATTGTACTTCCTCCCTGTGTCTACAGAAGATTGAATTCAACTGCTGAATAAGTTAAACCCACAGAATGCAGTTTCTGATGCATCCTGAGACGGCTTCTCTACGCCTCGGATTAGTCAACAATCTGCATTCAAAAAACACTTCTGGCTTGGAAAGGTCTGTTGCATTCTTACTATAAAGCAATTATAATACCATTTGCTACAAGAAACTGGTGTGAATCAACTGACCATTTATTGTTTAGCTGCAAGACTGACTATCATTGACAAACTGTATAAAAAATGAATAATTTAAAATCTGTCTTGACCATTCATATATTGTAGACCATTGCGGAACATGGGTGTTCTTTCATAAGGTGGCATCAGCTTTGCTGGACGCCACAGATTGTATTTTATACCCACCCATGACAGCCTTCAAAGTTGGACCTCTAGGCAAACTTCAAAGTGGTGGTCAGTCTAGCGATGCTACCTCACCTCAAACATGTGGCGTGAGTTGAGGAAACCTAACTTGACAGTGTGACATCTTTCTTGTCCATCCACTTCACCATGGTCCAGCTGGACTCTTCCCTCTTCCTGCCTCGTAACAAGGGTTGTCAGATTTTACTAGGGGTTCTCATTGATATTATGTTTGTTCAATATTTATATAAAATCTCTTGTGCACCCTGTAAAAAGCTTGGTTTATAATGTTTAATGGTAGATAAACATATAGATGGTGGAGAGGGCAGATGGTATAAGCTTTGAAGCCGCCAAGGGCTGGATGAACTATAATTGGTAACAATGGAGCAAGGATAAAAGTTATAATGTTCATTCTGTCATCATCACCTCAAACTATCATTCTGGCTAACAAGGTCAAAAATCTTGGGGTGATCTCTGGTAATCACTCAGCCACTGTCCAACAGGTGAAACCATTAGGAACATATTCTTTCATGGCTTTAAAATTGATGGAGTTCATTCACCTAACTTCGCCCCCTAAGTGATCATTCATTTGCCAGTATCACCCAAAAATAGATTCCAAGTGTTTCGCACACCTAAACTTCCACTACTTGCACAAAAAAACACAACCTATGAATGCAAAATCCTCTTACAACGCACATAATTGAGGAGCGATGCGACTTTTCCCTAAATAGGATGACTCTCAGGCAAATGTTGCCAGTGTAATGGCATTCCCTTTGAGCACATCTGCACATGTGTGGGATTGTGGGTAGTCCACGGTGCATCCACCTGCAAAAAGCTGGTCAACATCCAGAACTTTTTGTTATTCAGACACATTTGCAAGTAATTTGCCTGCTTGGTACTAGCGAGTTACTTCTGCCAGGTGGAAAAGGGAAAGAATACCCCCAAAGGTGATGGGGTGTACAGGGACAGCGAATACTCTTGTCTCTGTGAATAACATTATATTTGGACAGTACAAGTGCTGAAATATGCCATTACATTTCTGTGTGTAAATTGTTTGTGTTGGTGCTGCCGACAATCCTCAACAAGGGAGGAGTTCTGAGAGCACTTCCGGAATTCTTTGTGAATTTTGCTGTAAAATAGCCATCTACCTAAAATGTAAACGTAAGGCTACATGAATACATTTCCGACCTTCGCGGGGGAAATTTTGCAATTCCGATGCGTAGCCATCTAAGCTCAGCAGTGGCGTAGCTAGAGCTTGTGGCGCCCGGGGCTATCCCTCAGATTGCCGCCCCTGGGGAGGGGGGGCGGTGCTGGGGAAAGAGGACGGCAAGCACTTGAAAAAGGTCCGAGAGACACATTGTATCGCCGCTAATAGTTACCTCAATCATGCAAGTTACATGCACATACATGACACGGTCCAAGGCTACACAGTTGAATACACCGTTGACCAGCAGTACAAAGGAGAACACAAATACTGCATTATCTAGCTGGGGGCTGAGAAAAACCGCATGTGACATCCATCAGAGAGCTGCGTGAACGATTACCTGGTAATCACCTCAGCACAATGCAAACATGCACATACATGATGACACTGTTCGGGGATCCGTCATCTACAGCTGACATTAAATGACCAAACATCATGGTCCCCCCATTAAACCAGTGGGGACGTGCACAAACGTGATGTGCTCTGGGGACCCAAAACCAACTTAACAGTGTCGAAGCCTGTGATTCTTTATCTTTCAAAAACAGCAAATTAATTATTCACAGGGCATGACTACCTGTGTGCCCTTAGAACTAAACTCAGCACAAAGGGGTCAGTCAGCTCCACAACCTTGCCAACACAGACCAGATACAAAGCCCGCTCTGATGGCTCAAAGACAACAACCAGGGGTCGCGCCCTGCCATTACTTCTAAGCAGCAGCAACCAACTCCCTGGGAATCAAAAGACATGTGCTCCTGGGACCCAAAGCCAGCTTGTAATAGTGCATTTCTCCTTCAGAGCAGCCTCAGCACACACATGGTGCACAGCCTGCCCAGGGGGCCCAAAGCTAAAATACAGGGAGGGGCGACACATTATCATCACAATCCTTAAACAAAGCTTTAGGGGCCATGGGAACATGTTCAACCCTATCCAAGGCCCGGGACCAACTGATCCGGCGCTGCGGCACTCCGTGAATAATCAGAAGAAACAAGAAACATTACATTTTTCTGCAATTTTGTTTTCAGATTACTTTCATGGTAACCAACAGTGTTAAAAGTCCGCAAAAACAGTAAAATCATAATAATGTGTCTAGTATGGAACGGCAAGGCTTTGTAACACACTACACTGTAACACATCTTCAGCTGCCTCCCAGACCCGAATGTAGGCATGGCAGAACCAAGGTCTGGAGAAAAATAGCCACTTAAAAGAAGTTTGGATACGAAGTAAGTTATGTGTGCATTTACGCATGTGTGTTTCAGTATGTCCACGGCTCAATCATTTGATAGTAGTAGCTAGCTACTACTGGTATTGATCTACTCACAGACATCCGGGAATAAAGCCCTTCATCAGATCCCTTGCGCATTTCAAAAAAGTCAGAACCTTAGTAGTACACAGACCTGGATGCGCCTAGACAACTGCTGACTGACTGGAGCAATCACACTGGCAACCTGTGATCACAACTGGAGCTCTCGCAACCTAGGCCCTGGTGCCCTGGGATCAGAGAATACCAGGTTCTTCTCTTGTATCTTGTATCTCAATCTTTTGTGTTCCTTTTCTCTCACAAGCCAAAACTCTTAAGGTAAATAGCTCACACACCATTCAACTCTCTCTAGAACTTTAGGCTCTACAGATGAATGCATTATTTAGGAAGAGAGAGTAGAAAGGCTTGCCTGTGCATGCAGGTAAATGTATCAATGAGAGAATGGAAGCAGAGAGGTCAGTTTATCCCTGCTGTTTCCTGAGGAGAATTACAAGAAGACATCAACATAAGGGCAGGGTACAGACTGACATTTACCCAGAGACAGGTGCAATAGCCCACATGTCTAACTGGCGCTAACAGCACAGCCACCACTTGCTCAGATGAAGACTTATTCCACACTCAGCGCTTATAGTACAAGTATCACTCATATGTCACAGATAGCAAAAGTACTACTTACGTGCCACAGTGACCACAGCTATCATCACATGTCAAAGGCAGCTGATTAGTACCATTCATCTGATCAATCCCTTGCTCTTCTCCGCAGACAGCTATGTCAGCCCTCTTGGACTCAAAGTGAAGTTTGGCTGGTGGGGCATCTGACTTCCCCATTGTAGATGCCAATGCATATGTGGCGGCGTGACAGTGGTGTCCCCAGTCGAGGCCTTCACATCTGGCTGTCCTGACTGAATGCATCACGAGTGCAGATCATACATATAGGAGGGGGGAGAGGGGGTAGCCCCCAACTAGTCCGCAGAATGTCAGGCAGCATGCTGGGTGGCTGGACGCAGATTCAGGAGGCTGAGTTCCACAGTTAAGCACCCCGTTGAGCGTAATTGTGAGTGAATGCAGGGCTCGCCGTGAAGTGCATTCTGGAACTATCTGAGGTGATTTAACACCGTCATCTGCCAGGCAAAGCCTGGATCTTACAAGGTAAGCTGTGCTTGCTGTGCCTTCTGGAAAGTCTCCGCCTCATGTAGGCGACGCAGGAAAAGCCAGAGGGTGTCGCAACGATGAATGTCTCATGGGCATTTGATGTCCCATTAGGTGTCTGTGCGGGCCAGCTATCCCTACAGTTGCTACCTCAATAGGGCCCTGTGATGTTCAAGCACCTCGGGGCTGTCTCCCGATGGTTATGTGTAGGGAGTTCCCTCTCTGTCACCGGGCAGCACAAGCGATGAAGTGGAGCCGATGGGACCCCGTCCAATTGGAGAGGGGGGGTGCAGTCCTGCCAAGAATCACGCATCATGGGTTAGACTAACGCATTTCAGTGTGGTACTCCGCATTACCGCACTGAAATGCTTTGTCACGCATATCTGTGTTGTGGTTTAGCTGTCACTGATAGCGCCAAGGCAACTGGTAGCGTGCCGTGGCATGCTCTGATCACGCTGTGTTCCCGCAGGCTTCGGCTCTCGCGCTGTAAGCTAAGGCAGTGCTGTCAGGGGCACACTATAATGCGCTGCTGGTAGTCCGGGAAAAGTACTTTTCGTTTCTGCTAGCCGAGCCTGAACTTGCTGCTTTCGATCGCAGGAGGGGGCGTAATTTAAACTGAAAAGACAGAAGAAAAACTGTAATCAATCTAACAATCTTTCTTCTGCTTTGAGACTCGCACCTAAAGGTCGAAGGCAATTGCCACCCACCTTCAATACTCATTGCCTAAGTCTAGTTGCATCACGTACTCTATGTAGGCACAATGGCAGTCGCCTGTCAGGTTACCATTGTGACAAATAAGCCTCCCTACAATACTTGTTGACCCCAGTAGCATGTTGCACTAAGGAAGAGAAGAAGCTGCTTCCTATAAACACGTCACGTCAGGCCATGCTTTTTCAAGATTGAGTCATAGCTGCCAAGGTTTCAGATTGCTTATGTGTGACACTTTCAAAATGTCAGTGTGATTATGAGTGACATTGAGTGACTATGAGTGACACCGTCGCGCGAGCAAAATCAAGCAATGAAAACGGGGAAAACAAATAAATATCATCCTCCTTTCTCCGTGCGCATGTTTCCCTCTCTTGCTCTGAGTTAAAGTTATGATGAAGAAAAATAAGTGCTGGCCTGGCCCCCAAAAATAAGTGTTGGTGGGCCCCCTCCAGCATTGGCTTTGGGTATCTGAGGAATATAATGCTGACATAGTGTATTGAAACTTATTGCTATGTTCAATTGTTTCGTACTCTAATTCTTAAGTACTGTGTCAGCTGACATAAACCTAAGGGAAGAAGGAAAGTAATTACAAAGTAATTACAACTGAAAAACGTGTCACCCATCCGAGGGGAGGTGTAGCATTACTTGTTTAGCTCCTGAGTTAAAAGAGAGGATTAACCAAGAAGGTCAGAGATTTATTACCACCACATTTGACACCTACAACAAACACTCACCATCCCACTCCACCAAGCACTTGCCTTGACACTCATAATTACCTTAACAAACACAACTGTACAGCACCAAAAAACACACACACACACACACGCGCGCACACACACGCACTAAAATCATGAGGGAAGCTTGCACTGCTGAATCTATGTGTGGGGAGTTGAAAGTTTTTACCCATTTATGTGTTCTTTGCTGCAGCTGGTGCCATTATTGAGATCTGTAAACTCTTCCATAGTGCACAACTGCAGGGTCTCTTAACTAGACTTTGAACTGTTCCATGATGGTGCCACGAGTGGCCAAAATAGCATTTTGTTGACCTCTAGTTCAATACGGAAAAGCTGCACAATACAGAGTTAGAAACTTTCAAAAACAAAACGTTGGTTAACAACATCAGCCTTTTTTTTCATCTGTGTTCGAGTTATTCATTTCTTTACTGCTTCTTCTGTATACCTTTCATCCCTAATTCTTTCTCCCTTTTTGTTTCAATCTTTCTCTTTCTTTCCTAACTCCACTGCGCCCTTCCGTCCCTTATGCCCTTCTTTCACATCCTTCCTTTCTTCCTCGTTTTCATTATTTACAGTACACGGTTTTCACAATGATATGTAATTGTTCATTAGTTTCACACCTTATTGCACCTATTGAAAAACAGTCCTGTGAGGCCAGTCCTGTGGTTTGTGATTAGCGCACTGTTTTATATGAATTACGTGGCAAATACTTTAAGTGCTCTGCTCATGCACAGACTCTGAGAGCCAGAGCCGCTGCCGGCTTGGCTCTGGTTAAGCTCTCCCTCTTATTTTGTTCCCGCACTCACCCCAAGCTCCACTTGCACCAAGGAGCCGTCAGAGTTTCCGGAGACTCTCTCTCTCCACGTCTGCGGTAGTGGGGAAACTGATTCATCTAAAATCTTGCTGGATTGACAAAATGAAATAAATGCAGCAGCTCACCTCAACTCATGCACTACGTGAAGATAACCATCAGCACACTGGCAAAGGGGCATAAAGCAGGAGGGACGCAGCCCACGGCACCGCTGCCTGCTCGAAGACCAGAGTTCCAGAGAGGGTCATCGCGCAGTGTCTGTCACCTAGTTTGGAGTGACGTGCATGGCACAGGAAAAATCAGAGACCTGCCGCCCCGTGACCCAATAAACTCTGTTGTGACAAGTAGAAAAGGTGTCGGATCCACATGAGCAGCTGATCTCCACGACCAGCCTATGCAAGTGAGACCCCGTTTTTCTGTGCTAGCTTTTTGAGTCACTCATGCCACGAAGATAGACAGGCCTGCTCACTCCGTGACTGCTGATCGGGGCTAGCCGGCACTCGCGGTCTCCCCTCTGTTGATGCCTGTGTCTCAGGTACAGGGGCCGGGTCGGATACAAAGTGCTGCGGGTGCTGCTATATTGAGCAGCGAGGCCAGGTCCACATATTGGCGCGAACAGCTTGAGCGCAAGGAGCCTCATTTTCGGAGCGTCATGCCGTCACGGGCCTATCCTAGGTGGATGGTGGCGTGCGTGCGCTGCGCCCTGCAGGTAGCAGTTGCAAGCAGCAGGTGGCGGTGCGCTGCCCGCTTGCACTTCAAACAGGGCCACGCGCGCGGCACCGGTGGCCCGTTGCGGCGGCCTTTATAATTTATTTGGGGACACTGACACTACGTAAAAGTAGTGTCAGTGTCCCCAAATAAATTATAAAGGCCGCCGCAACGGCCCACCAGTGCCGCGCGGCCGCCGCCCAAAAGATAGTGCCGCCTGGGGCGGACCGCCCCCACCGCCCCCCCCTAGCTACGCCTGTGAAGCTCAGTGCTGTCTGCTGGTGTTCTGAGGTCATTTTTCGAGACAATGGGCATCTCATCCATTAGATCCACACTCTAAATGCCATAGACGTGCAACAGTCGAAAACTCAATAATGTATCTTATGTTTAACATTTACTTTTGGAGCCGAAAAAGCAAAGGTTGACCGGAAGTGCAAATCAAATGCTTACAAAAAATCTAAAGAAAAGAAAATGAAGTGTTTGATTTGGGAATCTAGTAAAACTTAAAAGCATTATTAGTAAAACATAGTTTCTTTTACCAAAAAATGTGTGTACTTCAAAACGAAATCAAATGGACTTTGCTACACCCACATTTGCATTAGTTATTCTCATTAATTCGTCAATGCATGCACCACATCAAAGAACACGCCCACTAAAATACATGCTCCCGTGCAGAAGGCAACAGACTGATTTCAAAACACGAGGGTTATTCAAAAGGTATTTTCAGCCCATGAGAAGGCTTCAATCAGTAGTCAAAGTAACAAAAAAGTGTGGGAACTGGGTTGCTGCACGCAATGGGAGAGGGCGAGTGAGCGTGGGGGCGTGGTCAAAGGTATACCTAAAAGTTGCAAACATCATTTACCCCAAATCTGGAACAACGCATGCAATTACAACACGGTTGTTACAATTACCGCGTTGTTACAATGCATGCCATTACTCCGCAAGCCAGAACAACAACTTGCTCTAGGGGCCAGAAGGTGTTGGATTTAGAATCCAACCTTCCCTACTGTTGCACAGACTGGAGTTGGAATAGTAAATTATATTATTCCAACATCCAGCGCCCCCCCCCCCCCCCCCCAGAACAAGTAGTTTTTCCGACTTGCGGAGTAATGGCATGCGTTGTTACAACGCGGTTGTTGTGATGACATGCGGAAAAAAGCATGCGTGATAACATGGCCTACTCCCTAAAAGTACAAAATATTCTGTATTCTTTTTTCGGTCTGTGACCTTCAGGTAACTACATTCAAAATAACGCACAGCTGAAATGAAAATTAGATGGCACTATGGTACATTGTGAAACCGCCATTAGTTAATGTACAGCAGAGGTCTGTGTCTGTAACCAGAGAACCACAAAAATAAATCCTGGATGGGGGAGTGAAGAATAGTGATGTGAATGTTTAGTGCACAAGGTCCCACAGTCTTTGACAGAAAGCCCTAAGAACATGCAAGTCATTATTTAAAACTTGATTACACACCGTATAGGATAGGCTCCTACAAAATGCGTAAAAAATGTTTACGATTAAAAAAGTGCCTTCAAAATATAGATGTAGTAAAACACAGACTTTTTTTATAACTGTCTTTTAAAAGAACACACTTCACAGCTCAGGTGGCAGCTCCTTTACAATACTTTTCAAAAAGGATAAATGTCATCAGGTAGCTTCAAGGGATTCCATCAATTGAGGCCAATACCTTATCCCAGGCACCCTTTACACTTGCCTATTGACCAGTGGCGCTCATTACGTTTCTTTGAGGCAAGCAGGCCTGCCCCTCCCTTGGATTCACACACTGGAGACTCCCTGCCTAACACTTCAGCGGAAGCGTTTCAACAGTCAGAACTTTGCATCCCGGGGCGGTTGTCTTTTCACAAAAAGTAAGGAAACTGTTTTTGCAAAAATTAAAAAGAGGGGCACGTCATGCCTCACAGATCCCCCCCCAACTTTGAATAACATGTAAGAAGGAGTGTACGAGAGCAGTGGCGTAGCTAGACATAATGCCGCCCGTGGCAGTAAGAGCGGGAGGGGGGGTGCTGCCGCATCCTGAGCGACCCGTGACGGCCACAGATAAGAGCAGGGGGGAGCCGCCTCCCCGAAAACTCGTGCCGCCCAGGGCGTACCGTCCCCCGTGCTGCCCCGCCTTGCTACGCCACTGTCTGAGAGGGGTGAGTGGGGAGTCGAAGGTGTGTGTGCGTGGGAGGCACTGTGGGAAATGCGCAGGACTGAAAATGCAGAGTTTAGGTTTTCCACAGACGTAAATGAGGCGACGTCAAACGAGATCTGTACAGTACCTCACAGTTTGAGCAGAATAAATATTGCACTCTGTCTTCTTAGCCGAGACGAAAAGTCACTCTATCTGACACTTGCAAATTGTCAACTACTGCAATATCCAGCTAATTAAAACACATGGATCATTCTGTCTGTCTGCCTGGTGCGTTATTCCACACTTTAGTCCAGCGTTAGCAATCTCACTCATTTAAGTAATATGCTTGGAAAGATCACTTCATCCATGGACATAAATACACCGTTTCCCCATTGTTGTTCTCATGCAGTTTTTTTTTAAAGGCGAAATACGAATTACCATAAACTGTAAAGCGTGTCATATAAAAATGAAACAGCAAGCACAAACAAGGCAACTTGCTTACAGGAGCACAAAAACAGATTATACCACTTTTGGCGAGGCTGGCAGATTCCACCTCCCTGGAAGTTCTATGAAGTGAGCTATCAAACTGCATGGTCAGTACATACGACCTCAGACGAGGGCAGTGTGCAGGAGGGCGACTGAGGAGCTCTTGTTACATTTAAGCTTTCATATGTATTTATTTTTGTGCATTGTTGTCAGTAATCATCCATATTTTTTCAGCGTTATAAAAATTTAACGCTATTTATAATACCTGAAATTTGAAAATTACTCCACGGCTAACATATTTCCACGCTTATTGAAGTGATCAATATAGACTCACACTTTGGCGACAGTAGGATTTAGTGTTAAAAAAGGACGGTAAACATCGCTTACCACAAATCCTTTTCCCCGCAAGCTATTACAATGCGGTTGTTACAATGAACGCGTTGTAACAACTCATACCCTACTGTTGCACAGACTGGAGTTTGAATGGTAAATTATGCTATTCCAACATACAGCGCCCCCCCCCCCTAGACCAAGTCATTGTTATGACTTGCGGGGTAATGGTATGCGTTGTTACAACGCGATCATTGTAACGACCACTTTGTAATAGACTGTGGAGAAAAGGCATGAACGAGGCGTATTCAAAAGGGGTAAGTGCTACAGCAATATTGTGTTTAGAAACCCTTAACACTGTATGAATCTTCTTCCCATGTCATCCCCTATGCTGGTAATCTGCACAGCAACTGACCTATATGACCCCATTGAGAGTTACTCACAAGAGGACTACATGCACATTTTTTTAAATCATTTTCAAAATAAATACAGATAGGGAAGTAGATTGTTTTCTGTCTATATTTATGTGTAGAACTCCGTAAAAATGAAAACTGGGACCCTTAGCTCTATTATACTTTGATAAAACATTCATATACCACAGTTTACCCGCGCTAAAATCATACCTTTGCTGGACACACGGGAAGTGTGAATAGGAAAAGACTGTCTTTGAAAAGCCGGGTTTGTAAGGCCTTCGGAAACGTCAACAGAGTTTGCTCACTATGTAAGTAGTGACTGGTTTTTTAGGCAGTGTGAAAGTTCTGCCTCCTTGTGGTATTCTGTACTTAGGGAGAGTCCAATTGCCTGATTCATAAGGGCCTCTGCACTTGTGGCGGAGGCCCTGTAGTTGTGGGGAAGTCGCCGCACCACGGGCGGAATCGCCGCTATGAGAATTCTCATTTCGGAGATTCCCCCCGCCCCGAGTGCAGAGACTACCCCAGACTGAAGGGCCTCCGTCACGAGTGTGGGCCTCCCCCATGGCTGCGGGACCTGCGGCACAAGTGTAGAGACTCCCCCCAGAAAGAAGGGCCTCCGCCATGAGTGTGAGCCTCCCTCATGACTGCGGGACCCGCGCCACAAGTGTAGAGACTCCCCCAGACTGAAGGGCCTCCACCACAAATGTGAACCTCCCCCATGGCTGCGGGACCTGCGCCACAAGTGTAGAGACTCCTCCAGACTGAAGGGCCTCTGCCACAAGTGTGGACCTCCCCCATGGCTGCGGGACCCGCGCCACAAGTGTAGAGACTCCCCCAGACTGAAGGGCCACAAGTGTGGACCTCCCCCATGGCTGCGGGACCATCGCCACGATGCGAAGGTCCTTCGTGAATCAGGCCCTCAGTGTGAATGACTGCTTCGATTTCAGGGATATCAGATGAATGCAGTTATTCAGAAGTGACAATTTTCCAAAGACCATTTTCTGCGTGATTGTTATTGTATTAAAATGTTATCTTGCCAATCAATAGCTCAGTAGTTTGAAGTTAAGAGTACCAAGAACCTCATGTTATGCTAGGAATAACTGATATGGTGCAATTACAGCCAGCGGGGATGAGGGATGGGGGTCTTTCATGGGATTTGGTCAATCCCCTTGGAAAGCCGCGGTTCAAAGAGCTGTGATGTACGTGACGGAAACCTGAAGGGAGGTGCGTTTTTGAATTCTTTAGAGTTGGTTGGGCTTGTTTTTACAGGTCCTGTGTAAAGTTCACTACAGAAGTCAAGGTGAGGCATTGTAAGACTAGACGCTTGTCATTTTACAAGTGAGATGAGGAAGAGGAGCATTGTCTTCAACGTTGGGACAATGGAGTTAAGCAGATGATATTCTGTCTCGATGCATTTTGTGAAAGATATACACCGGTTAAACTGATGCTGGGATGGTTTTCTTTTGGGTGAATGGGAAAATGCTTGTTTCAGGTCTTTAGTGATCATGTAAAGCCATTTTTGGCTTTTTCAGATTGAAACTCTTGGAAGCAAAGAAAATATGGGTAGTCGTCAATTGGTCCTTTTCTGGCAAAGAAATATGCCTGTGTTTGGCCTGCTTACATGTGGTATTTGACGTTATTTTCTTTGCTCACCTAAGTAAAACTTTAATGATGGATGTTGACGAGTGTGAGATATAGTGCCGATCCCGGATGAGCCGATCAGAATGGTGTGCTTGGGTCCAGCACTTAGCCGCCTATGAGAAGGACTTCTGTTATATACATTCACAACCTTTGGAGGCTGGAAAACATTCTCCTTCTTGCCACTAAACAGCCAGCAGGCCTGAAAGAGCAAACAATCTTCTTCAATATATTGAGCTGCTAATTTGTGTTAGCTGCAGCCAAGATTTATGAATGATGTTTACCATCCTCTTCCACACTCTATGAACATAATACATGCCTCTTAATGTATCCACTTTGTAGATCCTCTCTCCATTTTCAGTGCTGATGCATGAAAAACCTTAATTGGCTTGTGCTTTGCCTACTTAATAATGGAACTTGTTGAAGTAAAATGAATCTGGGTTTCTTTGAAAATGATAGATGCAAAAGTCCTAGTTCTAATCTTCAGTGGAAACGCATGCAGCGGTGCATGTTTTATGCCAGTCAACTTGGTGTGATTTGATCTGGAAATTAAAGCCCTTAAACAATAGTTTGAATTCATTTTACCAAATTACATGAAGGCCAGGTCATTGAAAATATCTGTGCTGTGGTAAATTTAAGAAATGCGTGTGCAATCCATCAAGTTCAGAAATAGTTATAATTTAAAAAATTGATTTGGCCACAAACGTTCATTTCTCTATTAAAAATTGCATAAAAACATCAATTTTCTGTTGTTTGAGAGACATGATGTTGAAGGGTTTATGTAAGTCCAAATTGTATTATATCATCCATATCCTGATTTTTAATTGAAAATACATTGAATCAGAACTGATTGATTGTGGATCCGTAGCTGAATTCTGTTGCTTCCAAAGTGTCGGTGAAAAGGATTAAAAAAAAAAAGGCAAAAACATTTGATAGCACTTAGAAAATGTTCACGGTGCCACTACAATCATGAAATCAGTAACATATCTAAGTCTTGGGACATCCACTTTTTGCGGTGGTTCATATCTTGCTTCGCAGTCTAGAAGGAGCTTGTAGTCTCACTCAATCATTTGATTAATTTAGTTATCGTTTGCTCACCTACTTATGTGTTATTTTATTAATTCTTTAATTGACAAGGTGCTCTAGCTGCTCCTGTGTGTTTATTTCCTTACTTACTCACCACTGAAGAAACAAGGGATGCTCAAACGGAATACAGGCAGAAAACAAACGTAATACGGCAGAAAACAATCAACCCACCAGGGCTGTGACTGTGATAGAGCTACACAGCCTTCACTCCTTCAAGAGAGCTCTGAAGGTGAAGACATTCATGGGGCTTGTGGGACCCCGTCCAGTTCATCTGGGAATACACTCCTTTCAGACCACACTAATCGCACCAGACCACACTAATCGCACCAGTGCCACAGCATAAACAAAGCTGGTAAGACCAAAGGCCCTGCAAACTCGGGGTAAAAGTTTGACCTCTCATTCTTCTTCAGATATTCAATAACTTCCCCATCACCATCACTCAAGGCTACTAAGCATGGTCAAATGCCAGGAAGGTGGCCTGTAATTGCTCTTCAGAACTAACAAGCACCATTGCACCTCTTTGTAAAAGACATGTTCCATGTTTCATACATAGCCCTTTCACCATGTCAGTCAATAAAATCAGTTTGCTAGATAATAAAAACCATAAACGTAGAAACATGCATTATAATAGTCTATCAAACAGTAGTAGCAATTAAAAATCCCCTTCCCTCCCGCCCTCCCTCCCCCCGGTACAGGCACGAACTACAGTGCAGCAATCAGACCAGAGCAGCAAGTGATTAGCAATCCCACTGGGGCTCCTGTCACACTTACATAATGTTAAACGACAAAGTGCCCAATGCACCAGCTAAAGTGCAACAATCAGGCCAGAGCAGCAAGTGATGGGCAATCCCACTGGGGCTCATGTCACACTTACAGAATGTTAAACGACAAAGTGCCCAATGCACCAGCTAAAGTGCAACAATCAGGCCAGAGCAGCAAGTGATGGGTAATCCCATGTCAAGAGGGGAAGAACCTGCTTTTCAAAGATGGTACCTTACCCCCAAAAGTACAACAGGTTTCAAATAGTGTACCATCATACTAGCAGAATGTTAAAGGATAAAGTACACAGTGCAGTATGTCAGTATCTGTGCACCCAGAAAATGCAGAGTACTACCAGGTCTCCAACCTGAATAACAATCCCTTGCCCCTTTTAAATTTCGTAATCATGACATGGCACAGTTAAAAACTAGAGTGGTAAAATACAACAGTGCATAAGAAGCAGAGGGCATACATCCCATTGCAACATGTCAAAAATGAGCACTAAGATGCAAAGTGCAGTGGAACAATGTTAATACCCAACAGTATGTAAACATTGTACCAAAGTCAGATGCCATGATGCTTCAGCTGCCAATGCTAAAAATGAGCAATAAGGTGCAAAGTGCAGTGGAACAATGTTAATACCCAACGGTATGTAAACATTGTACCAAAGTCAGATGCCATGATGCTTCAGCTGTCAATGTTAAAAATGAGCACTAAGGTGCAAAGTGCAATGGAACAATGTTAATGCCTACAGTGTGCAAATGTAGTACCAAAGGCAAGTGTCACGAGGCTTCAGCCAATCCGGTCATTGTTTTTGTGCTCCACTAGGACTCTTATGACATCACCAACTGGGATAGACGGCGCCAAACATCTCCCAGTTTTACACATAGTGCCTCATCTAGCAGCCCGGCCGGCATGCCTGTACTAATCCGTGGCTTGGGCTGTTCAACCCTGTTCAGCAGGTACCTTTGCCCTTATTAAATTCTTGAAGATATCCAGAAAAGGCACCAGCCAAATGTTCAACATAAGGTTTCATGGGTTTAAGGACTCTATAACCTCCGACCTGCAAGCTCTTGTTTCTAGGGAGATTCATTCATGACGTAACGTAGCCCTTTAACAAGAAGAACCACAGGTTTTACTGTGTGGAAATGTTTCACAAAACTAAGTGCTAATAGTTGAAAAGAAAAGATTACAAACATTCTCCTGCATCAGGGTCTTTGAGTAATTAGGTGAGATTATGGTTAGGTGCTTGTATAAATATTGATTGTGTAAGGAGTAATTCCCCTTCCTCCAGAGTCTTGGTTAAACCATGATGTTCCGGGTCAACGGAGGGTCACTGGCCTGAGCAATCCCCTTTGAATGTACCAGACTATTCTACTCCATCTTTATTTTGGGACTGTGGGTCCTGGAGCCTAGAATGTTCTGCACTGATATGGCAAACTTGACTGCCTGTCATGTGCAACCAGTTGATTCTGATGCAATGCACAATGCACACGCGTGTCACTATTCTGTTTCCGCATTTGCAATCCATTGCACTTGGTCATCAATTTCGTAAGATGTCCCAGGAACAAAATGTTGTTGTAATCTTTTTATAACACTAGAGTATTCTCAGATGGAAGATCAGGAGTCCAAACGTGACCTGCGCAGGCAGCAAGGTACGTCATCTTAAATGTTGAGTGAATATGAGTGAGAGTGTATGTCTGTGATGGAGAACATGCATATGTGTGAGAATGTCTGTGTGTCTATGCGTGTGAGTGAAAGTGAGAGTCAGTGAAGGAGTGAGTGAGAGGAAGAGGAAGTATTGGTGAGAATGAAAGTGAGTGAGTGAGATTCACATTGTGTGTAATTGAGTGTTACTGTGTGCAACACTGAGTCTGCGTGAAACTGACGTTATGTTATGTTAGTTCCACTCTTATAGCGCACGACTCACCCGGGGGCATCTCGGCGCTGTTGAAGAAACCTGACTGAGGGACCAACCATAAGAAGTTAAAACAGGTAAGCTTTTAGTTGTTTCCTAACTGTGCTGTAGGTGGATATCTCGCAAAGAGCAATTGGTACTTTATTTCAATATCTTGGAGCAAGGTAAGAAAAAGCTTTGCTCCCTGTACGATTGAGATGTATTCGGGGCACCTGTAAGAGGGCTAGTGTACTGAGTGAGTCAGAGTCTGGGTAAGTCTAAGTGAGTCAGTGAATGAGTGAGACTAAGTGAGAGTGAGAATCACTGAGACTTATCGAGTCAAAGTGAGTTACCGTGAGACTGATAAGCCAGACTGAATGGGGCTATATGTGACTGAGAGAATGAGAGAGGCTGAGTGTGGGAGAATTAGTGAGACTTAGTGAAACTGATTGAGTTGAAATGAGTGAGACTAAAGGGGACTTAGTGATGATCAATGAGAGCGAGTTGAGACTGGGTAAGTCAAAATGAGATTTATTAGGTGAGAATGTGTAGAACTGTGTGAGAATGAGGGAGATTTAGTGAAACTGAGTGGGAATGTCTGAGAATGAGTGGGACTAATTGAGACTGACTGAGTGAGTGAGACTGAATGAATCAGTAAGAGTGAGTGGGTCAGAGTGAGACTGCATTAGAACGAGTGAGAGTGAGTGAGAATGAGTGAGAATGAGGACTACTTGAGAATGGAGACTGAGTGTGAGTGAGTCAGAGTGAGATTGAATGAATCAGAATGAGTGAGAATGAGTGGGGCTGAGTGAGACTTAATAAGAGTGATACTGAGTGAGTCAGAGTGAGAGCATTTGAGACTGTGAGCTAGAGTGAGTTAAAGTGATCCTGAATGAGACTTAGTTAGAAATAATGAGTGAGTCTCAGTGTGATTGGGTAAGAGTGAGAATGAGTGAAACTGCACGAGTCAGTGAAAAAAAACCGTGAGACTGGGTGAGTCAGAGTGAGTAAAAGTGCAAGTGCAAATGAGAGTAAGGGAATGAGATGGACCGTACATGCGTGAGATAGTAAGACTGAGTGTATGTGAGTGCGAGGGAACCCCTGGAACCCTGCAAGGAGACGTCTGGCCTGCTCATTGGAATTCAAGCCAAGTATTACGTCCCTCACCACGTTCAAAGGTCACCAGACACCACTCGTGGTGACGATGCACCGGCCTTGTGCACTCCAGAAACAAATGGTGTTTGTTTGAAGAAGGTGCTTAATCGGACTTTTGCTGGGTACAAAATGTTCCTGTAGGTTTGGAAAGTCTGAATAATGCAGCGAGGCCAGTGTGATGCCAGGTCGGTGATCCACGGTGTCTCATCTGAAAGGTAATATTGAGCAACAAATAAAGCTTTCCTCTGAGTTAATACAAAAGGTTAGGATATCATTCATGTCCAGGTTTTATTGAATATTTGCTGTACAGCATTTTTGAAACGAAGTTCACCTTAATAAAACAAGACACAATCAATCACGACTGCTACTGTGAGACACAAAGGCACATGCGAATAAGCAAAAATATCCAAACTGAGCCTGAATCCAGCAGCAATCAAGAGGCACAGGGAATAATTCTGGAATACACATTTGGAGCTAAATTAATTGCAGCGTAGAACAATCCGCACAAAGTTACACCAGCATATTAGTGAAAAGATACTCCACACAGGTAACAAGCAATATATATATATATATATATGTATATGCCAAGTTGTTGGGAATAACTGCACAAATAACAGCACAACTACAACCGCATAGGTTACATATCCAATAATCAACAGAACATGTGAAACAAAACTCCATATGCTCACCCAACGCAATCCATATCAGTAGATAAATATATATGGTCAACAACATATCTAACTACAATGAACACACTCGCATAGCAACGGAAAAGCCAACTTCCCCAGAACAAAGATACATTTGTGCAAGATCCAAGGCCAACTCTACAACCAGTTGATGCATTGATTGTTAAACACAGTCAGCAGAGCACAACAGATACACAAAATAGTGCACAACAATGCTGAAGTTACTGCTCAAAAACCTAGCAAGAGACCAGTTCCAGTTAGACTCCTCCAAATAAGGGTGATAAAATTTGGGACCCGAAAGGGACCGCAAGGCCATTCATATGGTAAGACAAGTGCGATGTAAATATTGATATGACATTATATTTTATTTAAATAGAATATTAGGATTTTTGCAAATTGCTGTTCAGCCACTTCTAAGCCTTGGATTTCACAGGATGAGCCATGTTTGGACGGGTAGGACAAAATGCAGGCCCAAGCGGTTCCTTGTTCTGCCTTGGTGGTCAGGTCCATAGGACTGGTGATCTAGTGTGTAAACGAGCTGCGATGCTGCCTTCTTAATAAAAATGCTAAAACTGCAACCAAGGCAAAATAGATAACCACATCTATGTGACACGTTCAGATCTTGTGCACTTTGCCAGGACTCCTCACAGGTATATATAACCTGGCAGTGGATTGGGAAGGCTAGTTGAAGCAGGCAGATGCTCTTCAAATGCTTGACAATTGTTCTATGGTAGGTCATAAAGTGATAAAGAGTTAGGTCTTTAATCTTTTCTGAAACTGCCGGAAGTAATCTTTGAACCTTAGGAACTGCATGTGAGCATTCCAGAGCTTGAAGCTTTCTACATAAAACAGCCTTCTAGGATACCTTGTATCAAGTAGGGAGGATGGAGAGAAAGTTGAAGGAGGAGGACTGTAGGCTGCAGTTAGTTTCTTAGTTCTGAATATCTTGGATAGATATCTCCGGGACAAGCCATGCAGGGCCCTATGTGGTATGAATGAAGATTTGAATTTGTACCTAAGCATTGTCAGTGGCAGTGTAACATGGTCAAAGTGCCGAAGGCCTCCTGTGCGGTGGCTGGGGGATTTTAGGTACTTTTAGGTTCAGACACCATTTTGTTGGAGAGCGCTGTGTAAATGACAATACAATTGTCCAGGACGGACAGTACCCCACTAGGGAGCAAGGCAATGATCTAAATTGCTTGTAGGAGTGAAATAGCACCATGTAATGAGCTAAAAATCTGGAAGGTATTCAGACAGAAAAAGAGGTATTTGTCAGGGGGTATTTATTGGACCTGATATACTTGGCATGGTTTTCAGTCCTCCTGTTTTTGCTGACTTTGTTTTTGCTAGTCGTAGGAATCTGGGCTCTCTTCTCTAAGCATGGTAAAATTTGCTTCCACCCAATTGGCACAATTAATCGACTGTAAGGCCCTAGTAAAGTGGTACTACACGTATCCAGGGGCTGTAAATTAAATGCTACATGTGGGTCTGCAGCACTTATTGTGCCACACACTTGAGTAGCATTTTAAACATGTCTCAGGCCTGCTATTGCAGCCTGTGTGTAGTTTCAACTGCCATTTCAACCTGGCAAAATAAACCTTTTGCAGGCCTAAACTTTCCATTTTAATACATATAAGTCACCCCTAAGGTAGGCCCTAAATAGCCCACAGGGCAGGGCACAGTATATTTAAAAAGTTGAACATAAACCTTTAACCTTTATATGTCCTGGTAGTGAAGAACTCTTTCATTTGTTTTTCACTACTGCAAGGCCTTCCTCTCCCAAAGGACATCAATATGTCACATTAATATATTGGAAAAAAAAAAGTTAACTTTCAATTGGGAGCACGTAGTAAAGCCGAGTTTGGTTTCTAAAGAATTGTAATTTAAAACTCTCTTTATTTGCTAAGTTGGATTTTCACATATAGAAAGTTGGCATATTCTTGTCTTAACCATTTGGTGCCTGCAGCATGTGTCCTGGAGTCACATGAAAAGGTGTAGCTGGCAGTTGGTCTTTGTGTATTACTCCCATTCAGGATGACAAAGCGGGAAAGGGTTTTGGCTGGATAGAGCATCTCTGTCAAGATGATGGAGAGGAGCTGTCATCTACCACTCTTGCAAATCATAAAGGCTCTGCCTCAGCACACTTACAAAAGGTTTCACGCTAGCCTTTTTGCATTTGTTATCCTAAATGGCAAGAGTATGCCCAGACGTGGGTCCTGTGCTCGCTACGCCACCAGATCCAAGTTAGCCTGTCTGATGAGGGGTGAAACCCTGAAACCGCCCCCAGGATGCTTGTTTCTGGTCCAGGGAGAACATGGCCTGGCAGTTCCCATGGGGTCAAGACTGATTTGCATATGGCTTGGGCTAAAATGGAATTGCTTGAGGTGCAAAAAAAATTGATTCAACCCAGATCTGTGACTGGAGGTGAATGTTTGATTGGTTCAGCATTCCGACTATCATCTGTTGTTTTTGCATTTGTTGCCCTAACTGGGAAGTGTATGCCCAGAAGTGGGTCCCGTGCTCACTGCGCCACCAGATTCAAGAAACCCTGAAACCAGCCCAGGATGCATGTTTCTGTTCAAGGGAGGACCTTGCCTGGCAATTCGGGCTGGACTGTTCCAATGGGGAGCAGGGTCAAGACTGATTTGCATATGGCTGGGGCTAAACTGGAATGGCGGGGCATGCAATAAAACTATGGATTAAATCCAGATCTGTTACTGTTTGGTGAATATTTGATTAATCCAGCATTTTGTCAATCATCTGATTTTATTTTGCATTTGTCACCCTAAGTGGGAACGGTATGTGCAGACGTGGGTCCTATGCTCGCTACGCCACCAGATTCAAGCTAGCCTGGCTGATGAGGGGTGAAACCCCGAAATCAGTCCCGGGTTGCTTGTTTCTGGTCCAGGGAGGACCTGGCCTGGGAGTTTGGGCAGGACTGTTCACATGGGGAGAAGGGTCAAGACTGATTTACAGATGGCTGGGGCTAAACTGGAATGGCTTGGCGTGCAAAATAAGATGGATTTAACCTAAATCTGTGACTGGGAGTGAATGTTTGATTGTTTCAGCATTCCGTCCATCATCTGTTCCTTTTGCATTTGTCGCCCTAAGTGAGAGGGGTATGCTTAAACGTGGTTCACATGCTCGCTACACCACCAAATTCAAACTAGCCTGGCTGATGAGGGGTAAAACTCTCAAACCGGTTCCAGGATGGTTGTTTCTGATCCAGGGAGGACACAGCCTCGCAGTTCGGGCTGGACTGTACCCATGCAGCGCAGGGTCAAGACTGATTTGCATATGCTGGGTCTAAACTAGAATGGCGTGGCATACAACAAAAATGATGGATTTAACCCGGGTCTGTGACTGAGAGTGAATGTTTGATTGGTTCAGCATCCCATCCATCATTTGCACATTTTGCACCCAAACAAACTGGGGCCAGGGCAGGAAGACATGAAATTCCAGACACCTCTATATGGGGAGGACTCTAAAAGCTTGTCCAACTTCAAAGTGGGCATCAGGTATAAGTAGAGGACCCTCAGATCCAACTCTTCAAATCACTTCTGGACCAGTGGACTCTACGAGGAAGATGGACTGTCCAGCTGTGAAGTCTGCCCTATTAGCCTGCTTACTGACCAAGGACTTGTTTGCTGCCCAAGGTCAGCTGTTGCTGCACCAGGACTCTTCTGCTGCGGTAAGCTGCCCTTCTGAAAGCGGCCCTCCTATGTGGACCCGTGACTCTAAAGAATGTCCTTGGGTCAGTCAGCTGGCATCCTGTTGAGGCCACAGAGACATAACATGCTTCTTTGACATTGATACAGCTCCACGCATCGTGACACAACGCATTGCAACCCGCCTCAGACTCCGGCACAATGCGACACAGCTCATCCTCAATGGCGATGCATCTCAGCACAAATTCTCGCAAGGCTAGACAGCCTAATTGATGCCAATGCAGCCCGATTGCAACATTGACCCAGCGCAATATATCTGGTCCCTTGAGCCGCAAGCCCCGCCGGCTTCGTCGACGATGCAGGACCACGCATCACAACTCTTTATCGAGGGTCACCTCCGTGAGACACATCTTGATGCCAGACCTTCCACTGCAGCTCCTCGTCAATGGTTCCTCAACGCCGTCCCACACAGCTCGACGCAATGACTTCACATCTTGACGTCCAGGCCACAAGGTACTTTTTCAGCGAACTGAACTCAGTCCTGTATCCAGCTCATGCTCCATCATGGGCAATCTTGTGACTTGAACCAGGTTTCCCACACAAAGATAACTGTGGTTGGCAATCTTTGCTTCTTGGCACTTGATTCCTACAAAACCTCTAAAATTGCATATCTCTGGTTCTACTAATTGGATTATTGTTGCTTTGGAGAAAATATTTTATTATATGTTATTCTATTTCTCTACAATGGTGAGGGATTTTTCTTGTGTAGTGTTTTCACTTTATTACTGTGTAGTACTGCATAAATACTATACACATTACCTCAGCTGCGGCCTGCGCAGGTAAGAGCAGTGGGGTGGTGGTGGGGCCGGGGGGAAGGGGGAATTTCGACAGACAATGACGAGGGATAATGAAATAAATAAATACTTTTCCCTCGTCATCGTCTGCCGAAATCCTCCCCAATCTGGCCCCATTGCTCTTACCTGCACAGGCTGCAGCTGCATTACCGCGAAGTTAAGCCTGACTGCTTTTGTGCCAAGCTAACGGAGAGTTGAGCACATGTTTAATTTGAGGATTTTTGTATTTCACCCTAACAAGAATTGTGGTTACTGCTTGAATAGGGTTTTATCCCTCCCTTCACCCCTCCCCTCAACCAATGACCCTCTTCCCTACACTATCCCTACTGTTTTACCCTCTAGAAATGTGTTGTTTGGAGCTGTAAAGTGTCCAGCCAGTTGAAATGGAGTGGAGTAAAGTTAGCAATGATCATTAATAGTATTTTAGTCTTTGTGCCTTTGGGTCGCAGCCAAATCTGAGACATCCAGTCCTCGATGGGTGTCGGGCACACTGCCTCTTGGTGCCCATCTTGCGAGCTTTCAAGGTGGTAGGCAAATGCCTGTCAGTCATTTGTATAAATGTGAATCCCGACATCGCGTGCCTCAAGGATGTTACCTTTGAAGACACATAGCTGTTAAAAAGGGCAATCAAAATGGCTGACCTTTGTCGCACTCCAAAGTAAATGTCATGGACAGGAAAACGTTCAGATGACCACGCAATGTGGCAGTGAATCCCAGAAATTTAGGATTGCCTCTTAAGATAAATATACGTGCAGTGAGTGCAAATGGAAAATATTCACATGGTGATTGGTTGTTCTGAAAATATGTTGCAAATCAGGGCCCCCTGCACCTACGTTGGCCACCCCTACAGTATATCACAAGTCACGGGGGTGTCCCTTGACCTAAAGAAAATAGGCAAAAATCAATTCTTGTGCATATTTAAATATTACTCTGGTGTATTATTATGCTGTGCCATGCATCTTCTTGGCAATCTGATTTAGCTCTCTGTTGGAGCTGTTGGTAGGTGATTGGCTGTTTCATTAGGTTGTGGAATGTGATTGTGTGAACCAAACAAGGCTTGCTGCAACCTCCTAGAGGCAGAGTTCCCGGCGTTTCACCTGCAAATACACTTCCTTCAACCCCCAAAACGTCTGCTTGGCCTTCATTCACACTGTACCCCTCCAATAAACGTTCCCCACAAGGTGAGTGATAAGTATTATTCTGAAGTATATTACAAAATATTCAACCCATCCTTTAATGCTTGTTCTCCCTCTAAAGTCTGATATTTTCCAGAGAGCTGATCTGAAAAAAGAAATATCGAAAGTTTACGGTGTTAAAAAAAAATCTATAGGCAATCAATCATTTGTGACAAGTAAATGTAGGAAACAGTTTAGTAAAGGTAGCAGTCGAAGGTTTCAAAGGTTTTCAAAATGTAATGTAGAGGGCCTATTTACTCCCTCAAGTCCTGAACTTAAGCTGTGCATCACTATCAGACGAGAAGGGTGGAGTAAAAGAGCTGGCCCTGAAAGGTGAATAATGACTGACCGGGAATTACATCAAAATGTACACATTGAAACATGGCACATGTATTTATCACAATAACGCTCATCGTTTAACATCCCTGGACATGTCTGTCTGTATGTGCTTTTGAAAACATACCCAAATAATTTCAACACACCTGACCTCTGGGGAAACCTATTCATTTTGGTTGGACTGAAAGGAACCGCGAGGCCCATTCGACCATAGAACCCCAAAAGGGTAGAAATGACTCCTTAATGGACAACTTGTGGGCACCCCATCAAGAAACCTCAAGAAAGAGGCCGAGGTTATTACATTACCATTTTAAACAGTTTAAAAAAAAGAAAAGTCATTCTTAAACAGTGTGGGGACTGATTCATAAAAACTATTTATGGATTTGTGAAATGGGCAGTCGTGGGACAGGAGAAACAGCCCCAGAACGTTCAACTCCCCTTTAAGTACAAAGACCCCGTAGTCCTTTTTATCTGTACTAATTATATATAAATATGCCAGAGTAGGCTCCTTTTATTCTCATTAATCATATTTTGGGGCCAGTTGACTAAGGCATGTATAAGTACATAAAAGAGTACTACAGGAACACTAGACTTTTTCAGAAAGTCAAACTATTTACAACAGTCTTCTGACCATGTAAACTGAGTGCTACATAGCCATGTTCTAAAAGGTCAAAGTGCCAAGGTGTCCAATAAGCCGAACCGACACAAATAGAATTTGAAGAGCTAGAGAATGCAATGTCAATTCACAGGCGGATATTGCATGGGGGAAGCAGCGAGAACTTCCTGTTTATGGCAATAAAAGGTTAAACTTTTACTTCCCTGCATAGAGAATGTGTTTTCTGGTAAACACAAATCTATGAAAATGTTATTTGCTTGCAGTGTGTATGTTGTTGCTGTTTTAATTAACACCTCAATCTATTTTGTGAGATGTATATCACCCTGCTCCTTAAATGAGTATTTTCATTGAAAGCCTGCAGCAAACTTCCTATGATTAACTCTGGTGCGCCATCATTGATAATGTATTAGTTAATTAAAGCGAAACCTGCTGCAGAATTAGTCAATTTCTTGCCATGGATTCCAGGCACCCTTGTTGCAGACTTCAGTCTTAGACTGCAATGGCATTTCAAGATTCATGACAAGAATTTTAGCAGATATTAAAATACTTTTTATGTTCAAGGGATATACTGATGTTGGTTTAAAGCGCACAAAGCGCAGCAGTTTTGTTACCTTACTGGACAAATAAATCCAGTGCTTTTAGCAAAATACATACGAGTACACATGATAAAAACAAACAAAGTACTCAACAGAATATTGGGGCATATTATCAAGAAACGGCGTTAAAATTATCGCCGCTTTTGTGGCAGAAAACTACAGCTAAAGCAGCGATAATGGGCTTGTTAATATGCCGCAGAGAATTCCCATAGAAGCCCATGTTCTGGTGTCAACATGGGCTTCTATTGGAATTCTCTGCGGCTTATTATCAAGCCCATTATCACCGCAATAGCGGCGATAATTTTAACGCCGTGCTTGATAATATGCCCCATTGTTTGTAGGCACGGCTACTGCTGGCCCGATAGGACTGGTTCTATGGCCAGATAGGGCTGTCCTATGGAAGGCGATCATAAAATTATGGCTAAGCAGAAGAAGGCTTTCTTGGTATCCGTCCGGGTATCAGGTGCTGCTCAAGTGGTTGTTGCAACAACAGGGTGTACAGTGGGCACTTGGACCCCGCACAGGGGACTAGACACTGGACACCACTCCCGGTCATCCCCAACAGGGGTCGAAACTGGTCACCACGGAATACGTGGGGACAAAGGGCAAGAAAGACGTGCAATACATGCAGGGAGATAAGGAAAAATATAGAAGCCTTTGCATACACCTACCGGTCTCCCTGTGACTTCCTTTTGGGGTCTGGACAAGGTGATGTGACATCTGGCAACGACAGGGGTGAGCCGGATACAGGCGTGACACCTCTGCCTGCATTGCATACTTCAGTGCAGACCTGCACGGCCCGTGACTCTAGCACACTGTCTGGGGCCCACCCAGAGAGCACTGCAACTCAGGGCTAGCAGTGATGACGGGAGATTACCGCTTGCCATGAACAACTGATGCAAGCGCTATTTGGCACCTACAGAACGTTGGGAGAATAGCCCGGTCACTCACTGTGAAATATTAATAACAAGTGTCGGACTCAGGAGCCCGCACCGACCATGCTGGACTGAAGTGATTGCAGCCACCTACAAGCGGTAAGCGCATATTCTTCCTAAAGCGACGCTCTGCTTAGTTCAGACTTCCTGGGCTGATCTGTATACCACAAGCTCTTGCCAAAGTGTGACTCTCTCGGTGGCCATTTTGAAGTCAGGCAACGTGACCTAGGAGCATTGCAGGGGCACTGGTGGCCGTCTTAAAGCCATGCATTCTCACTGAAGTGGCCTAGGCGCATTGCAGGAACCCTAGCAGCTGTATTAAAATCAGACATCTACCTGAATTATCAACGCAGTAGCAGTGAAGAAGCCCCAATGGCCATCTCACAGTCCGGCATGTTGCTGAGTTATTACTGCAGCTGATCTCTACATAAAAGGAAAAGTCAAGAGTGCCCGTTCTGAGCACTACTGAGGTTGCAAGTAGACCGCACCGCACAGCAGCAACATGCCACATACTCTGCACTGCTTACTATAGCCATAAATGACATATGGAACGAGAACAAAGAGAAAGCAGACAGCAAGCAAAGTTCGATATTCCAAGGACTATTGCTCTTAATTACAAACAGAGGGCGCTGGATAGGAGAAATGCATTTAGCAGTTTGAGCACTATCTGGGCGCCACCTTCAAGAATCACACGGATGAACAAGTCAGATACCTGTTCCCAAACCTTGTCGGTGATGATGTGGAAGATTTGCTCATCACGTTCCCATCTCATGCAATCACAACCTACAAAGGCCTAATAAAATATCTTACCGACAGCTTTGACCCCAGTGAAATGTTGATTTTGAATGATACACATTCAACACAGTGTGCCAATGAGCGGACGAGTCCCTTGATGATTTTGCAACCAGGCTGCACAAATTATTGGCTTACTGTGAGTTGACAAATTTGACAATGAGGCAGCCATCAGGCAGCACATAATTAAAGGTTGCTATTCAGTCGCCTTTTGCACAAAAATACTGTATATATATAGGTTCGACAAAATACTGACCATGGCTCGATCAGAAGCCAGGACCACATTACATGCCATCCATATGGAAAATGGCAGAACTCGGACCATAGATCAAGCCCATTGATGGCCGGGGGCCACAGAACCAATCCTCAGTAGGCTACACTTTCACCCAAAAAACATGAGAGAGCATGTTATCACTGCGGAGAGTGGTCAAGAGTTTCCAAGCATCAAAGCGATGTCCCTCATCACACTGACAACTTTTACAGTGGCATAACCTTCGAGTCACAGACAGGGGCTTAGCTGTCAACACTGCAGCAAGGGCAGTGGCACTGACGCCCAGGATTGTTAGAGGCCCACTGCACCCGTTAATTACAGTTTTTCACTTCTGAACTTGGAGCCATGAAATTCCCCCATTATAGTGAGTGCAGGCAACTATAACTCACGCGACCGCAATCCTCTGCTGATGACGTCAGATATTACATCACTGTATTTAGACATCTATTTACCATGTCTTCTTCCATTAATCTTTAGCTATACATATATTACAAATATTTATTTTTCAGAAAGACACATATGTAATCAGTGATGTAATATCTGACGTCATCAGCAGAGGATTGCGGTCGCGTGAGTTATAGTTGCCTGCACTAACTATAATGGGGGAATTTCATTGGTTTTTTACGAGGGAAATGTCCTGCTAACTATAACATGTGTGAAACCTATGGTTTTTTTAAGTGAATTTGCAAGGTTTTTTAAATGCTAATTCCTAACTATAACATGTGTGAAACCTATGGTTTTTTAAGTGAATTTGTACAGTTTTTTAAATGCTAAGTTATGTATTTTTTTTTTCAGGTTTTTCACCGTGCGCGCACCGTGCGCCCACGATGCGTTGTGCGTGCCGTGCGTGCCGTGCGTGCACGGTGCACGCACCCCGCGCTTTTTCATCAAAAAAATAAATGTTTTTTTCACCCTTGGGGGTCCTTCAGTGACCCCCTGACAAAGGCTAGGGGGTCAGGAACTGTCCACCGTGCCCCCTTTTCACGTTCTACACCTTTGTTTTTCACTGCCTCAGACTGCGAGAGACAAAATGGCGGCCGACACTTCCTGATTTCGACCGATTAGAATGTTTACTGTCATCTAACAACCAATCAGAATTGCGCTCGCGCACCTCACCATGCGCGCACCGTGCACGCACGGTGCGCGCTTCTAGATATATATGTACTTTTAACTGAAATTTTCTCAGGAACTACTGAACAGATTGACTCCAGATATTCAAAAGGCACATCCCTGACCTGAGGTCTACCTCTCTGCCAAATTTCAAGTAATTCTGTTCAGCAGTTCGGGCTGTACCTTGGACTAAAGGTCCCTATGGAAAAATGCATGGGGGAAAACACGTTTTGGGACCCCCCTTTTTTCTCGGCCCCCGCTTGACTAATCACCCCGAGACTTTCAGGGTAGGAGCGGAGCGGAGCGCCCCACCTATTTTGAAAAATTCGCGAGGATTCGTCAACCGGCGCCAAAGTTATTCAAAATAGAATTTTCAGATTTCCTATGGAAACACGGTCCTAACTATAACTATCTACTGGCGACCGCCAGTAGATAATGTATGTATATATATATATATCTATAAATACAGAAATCCGCACTGCACATTCCCTTGGAAAAACGGACACGGATCACTAAATCAGTGCTTGCTTAATTTATTCGACTAGAGCTGTCCGCCATTACACGTTCCGGCCATCCTCGGCCTTGATCACCTGACAACACTGCTCATGCAGATATATATATATATATGCATATTCACACACAAAACAACAAAGGTTACAGGGACGTTATATTTAGGTTCAGATTTGACACACACAAAACCATAGAAATTCAGCAGTTATAGTTATGGTTATCTCAAAAAAACTATAATGTGGCCTAATGGCAAGAGCGGACAACCTCAAAGCCGGGGAACCGAGTCCGAGTCTGGCCATGGATGCTTAACATCCTGCTATTCTCGGTAAATCACTTAATCTCCCCGTGCCAAACAAAATGAATGTCTCTATCTGTAATGCAACTGGTGCTCATGTAAAGCGCTCTGATAACTTCAGGTCGAGTTCATGCTATATATAACTCCTCTAAAAAAAAAAAAAACTCGAGCTTTACGGTAACTATAACTCATCCTTCGCCATGCAGGTTTCTCATCAATAATTATACTACTAATGATGCAGTGATATTATCAATGATGTCATAGAAGATGTCATGACTGATGTAACATGTGGGGTAATTGGCAGTGCATGGCGAGGGCTCGAGCTATAGTTACCTTAGGGCATGGGCTGTGTGGTGCGGCTCTGAGGGGCTCTGCGTTGTGCTGTGATAATTTGGGAGAGTCTTCCAGTTGTGAGCTTTGCAACACAGCTCTGTGAGTCTTGGCATCATGTGGTGTTCAATCCGGTGAATCCTAAGTCAGGGGCCGTGTAGCTCTGTGGGGCGCTGCAACCTGCTGCGTCAGATCCGATGAAATCTTCAGTTATACATGAAGAAGTGCACTCTGACTTTAGCCAAAGGTCAAGGACCTTGAGGACAACACTTGGTGGTCAGGACTCACTCTCACAGAGGCTAACAGAGGGGACCAGGTCAGGTCTATTTGGGTCGGGTCAGCTGAGCAGCTGCAGAGTAAGACCTTCAGAAGATTGCTGTGTCCTTTAGGTCAAAAAGGAGGTCAGCCAACTGACCGTTGGAGTCCTCTCTTGGGTCCTGGGATCAAAGCAGCAGGTTTAATCTTTCCCCAGGATTCAAACAGCAGTGCAGTGTATATGATCTTCACAGGTCTAGGAGTGTTTTGTTTTGAGGTTCTGTGAATGCCACTTTTATGCCCAGTACCAGCCCGTGGGTGGGGGTTGCCCCTTTGTCTAACTCTAAAACTGGTTCTGGTCAGTTCTCCCTTCTCTCAGGGTTTGGTTTCAGCCTGACAAGTGAATCAGAGCGAAGGCAGGCCAAGATGCAAGCTGTGTCTGCCAGTGCCATCAGGGAAGGGGCACAGCTCCTTCCCGGTCATCCTCTCAGGAGGACCCTCCCCACACCCAGGGTCTCCCACACCCAGGGCCTTTGTTCACTCTCTAAGAGCAATACACATCACACCACAGGAGAGCCATTAACAGTCATTTGACTCTGGACACTTACAGAAAGACACATTTGACTTAGGCAGAAATTTGCCAGTGTTCTAAAAGTGGCATTTTCAAAACCGTATATTAAAAGCCTATTTGACAAATAGGAAGATTCTTATTACAATGAGTTTTTAAATCATGTATCTAGCTAGTCCCAAACAGAAGTTATGCATTATAAGGTGTTATACTGTAACCCTCTGCTTTTCTATGGGAGAGGCAGCCTTGCTGCAGAGAAAATACCTGTGGAGATTTTTCACTGCCAGGACACAAAAAACTTTGAATACACGTCTTTCTTTTTAAATACCATGCACCTTTCACTATGTTCATTCAGGGCATACCATAGGGGCATCATATAATTTTTATAAAGGAAGGTTTAGACCCGGCAAAGGGTTTATTTTTCCTGGTAAAAATTGAAGTTTGAAACTGCTCTACAGGCTTCAATGGCAGGTCTGAGACATGTTTTCAGTGCTACTTTAGTGAGTGGCACAATGAGTGCTGCAGCTCACTTGTTGAATTTCATTTACAGACCCTGTTTAAATATAATATGATTTACTAGTGACTTATAAGTAATTTACATGTGTTAATTGGATTTATGTCAATTTTGCAATGTTTAAGAAGGAGATACACGCACATTACCACTGATTAGCAGGACCAAAGAGTCCTTGGGCCAACAAAAACGGGTTCACCAAAAATAGGTCAGTGAAGGAAAAAATTTGAGGAAATCCCACGCAAACGATGGCCATTTCCAAAAAGTATATATTAATTGTATCTGTCATATAAAAATGGTCGCTAACTAAAAGAAACAAAAACATTAGAATTTTATTCTGCAATCCAAACTTTTAAAAGTATTTATTTTACTTGCGTTTTGCGCTGTAAATGATTACAGCTCTTGATTTCAGCAGACACATATTGTTCTCCTTTGGCTACAAGAATTTAAAATGAAGAGAGAGGCAACCTGTGCGAAGCCCTCACTGATAATGCAACATAAAATGAATGCAAAAACAATAGCTGAATCAATAATGACTCGGGAGCCAGGCCCCTTCCAGACACAGGACCGGCTCCCTGCAGTTAAATTCCCAGGACCCGGATGACACATAAAGCTATTTGTTTTCTTCTTTTGGTAGATGAATTTGGTAAAGAACTAATTTGAGGCATCTTTAGATAATTAGTGGAATTTTGGATGTGATCTTGAGGTAGAAAGTGCATCCTCGAGAGTAGTGGGCACACTAGGGAGGAGGCTGATGGGCTTATGTAGAACAGATTGGGAATGATGAATGGCGGTCGCAGGCAGACAGGCATAGATGAATCGAGGCTCGCACACTATCGCGCCACCCTATGCTAAAAATGACTAAACCATGAGTCAGCTTTGTGGTGGTACATGGGAAAAATGAGAGCAAACCTTACCTTAGTAATAATATGCAGGTAGACATGACAGAGGAAAACAGGCAGATTACCTGAGCAGCAAATATAGTATGGTAGAGGAAAATGGCGTCCATCTTTCCTGACCAGTGATTGCATTGTGTTCTATTCAATTGTACTGCATTGTGTTGTGTTAGAATTTATATAGCACTTTCCTATTCCTTTGGGTCACAGACAAATAAGAGCAAAATTGAAGAATCAACCTAATAGGAATCAAGGAAAATAAAGCAAGCATTTTTAAAAGTTGGGTGCTAGCATGTTTCAACCATTTATTGAACTTTGCTGCATTTTAAAACACTATTGGTCTTTCACGCTCTAAGCCATCTGCACATGTATGTGTTGTTTCGAAGTGCTGTGACACGCCACGGCCAATAAGCACTGTAACTAACGCACAAGCACTATCTTGGTGTATAATAGAAATTCAAAGGGCCTTTCTACAGCTACTCATGCATGTCGTCAGTTAGGGCTAGCAGGGGTAGTAGTTTCTATTCCTGGCTTTCCCAAGGAAGCCCATGGTGCTGTCAAGAACACCCTTGGCCTCAGGAAATTTGTAGGTAGTGGCAGGAAGTGAACGCAGACAGGGCTCCACCACCCTGTTCACTCTTTGCTCCTTACATTCCTTACTCTTCCCTTAGAACCACAGGATAGTTATTTGTGGCCTAGGTTGGGACAAGGGGTAGACCGTATGATTTCATAAATGGTATGGTGTCACTTCCGCTACCCTTTGGTTTTTGGTGAACTGCAAATTTACTCTCTCACCTAATCCCCTTCCTCTGCCACAAGAATCATTAGTAAAATCTCAGTGGTGTAACAATTGTTCCCGCAGCCCCTGCGGTACTGTACCCGAGCTCCAGTGGCCCCCCTCCAGCACAGTGCATGGGTAGGGGGCCCCTAGTAGGAGAGCTCCAATAGGGACCCTAAGCTTAGGGCTTAATGTACTTTGCAGGGGGGGGGGCCCTCAAGTTTTGCTACGCCACTGTGAAATCCCTGGCTCATCTAAGAGTGGCTTTCACAATAAGGATTCTGACCAACAGACAAAGGCAATTTTTCAGTTTTTGTGTTCTTTATTAGAACTGGATGGCTGTCTCAGTCCAGGAAATAAGAAAGAAAAACAGGAATGAATTTCAGACAGACCGCAGAACAGACCTCACCTGAAGTAGTGAAATGTTAACACTACACTTGTGGTTCTTATTTATGAAGTAGAGTAAGAGAAGAGAACCTTTCACATCCTATGTGAGATTATTGAATACTCCAGACTTACTTGCCGCAAAACATAATATTTATTTATTTAGCATGACAGTGTAAGACATGGGCTCCCCATGTGGATGTCTCAAGTACTACTGGCAGATTACAACTGCTTACTGCCTTTCCAAACATTAACTTCTGTCTCCTCCCTCTCACCTTCCTACCTCCCTGTTAGATTAACTGTTTTACTGACGCGTTTGTTGATATGTCGAGATTACGATGACTAAATTTTTATGTAAAAATGAATGCTGTCTTAAATTTTTATTGCCATTCCTCCAGTATTGTTTTAGGAGAGGTATAACATTACAATTCTGTATCCACCCTCTGATGCCTATCTTTAAGAAGGGGTACTGAAACATTTTTTCAAGTTTGAAGGTCTACCATATGGCCTCTTATAGGGATAGTTCGTAAAACGTTTGGTGTCCATCCAAAATTTCTCTTAAATATACATGAGTGGAGGGAAGGGAGGGGCGATGGACAACATGCTCTGGGGGCCGGGGTCTGGCTGCTGACAGACAACTTGTTCTCGGGAGCGGGAGGAGGGTGGTGGTCGACAGACACAACTTGCTCACCTCCACCGCCCCCAAAAACATAGGGCCCGGGCAAGACCGCCCCCTGCTGTATCTCCAGCTGTGATATTAGAACTTAGACCCTCACTATAGCGAAGTGGGTATCAGAGCACTCACTACCTTTGAGAAACTAATGTCCACCTTTGACGAACTGCAGGACTGGCTTCTCACCTATACTATCAAATAGTATTGCTAGACTTCCTTGAAAGTTTCAGGACTGATAGGAAAGGACCATCATGAAGGACGAGTGGAGATGGGTGTGGAGAGACATAGAGAAATACTTTAAAATTGTCCTGAATAAAAAACTGACCCAACGCAGCTCTATTTATGTTATTTAACACTACACAGATTACAACAGATTTACCCAAAATCTTGAGGAGTTTGTTAAAAGAATGGGGGCAGTGATTCATAACTTCTCAGACTATGGTGACTTCAAACCAGTGGCTTGTTGGGGCTTCTGCACAATGACTTAGAACATATGATTAGAACCCAAAGAACGCGACTAACCCGTATATTTGATAGTGTCACATTAGAAAAGGAAGACTCCCTTAAATTGAGATACAATGGATACATAGCCTATAGCTGAATCTGCCACTCAAATGGTCTCCTATTATATGAAGCAGCTAGTCAAAGCAACTTGTTGGATCCATTGTTGCAGCAGTAAATGACATATCTTTATAGTGATGTCATCCACCTAAGCTAAGAGTCCTACAGCTGTTTACTTAGAATGGGCTCTGGGACTGAACAACACAGTTGGGGGAGAACTGCAGGAAGGGTATCATTTACTGGCAGACAATATTTAAAGGTACCATAACAGGGCATGCTCTTGAGGCGGAAGTGTAAATGATATTATTGCAACTACAAATTGAGCTTTTTTTTCAATTTGGCAGACGGGATATTTATGCCTTTTTTCGGCCTGTCTTGATCTTCTCGGTCACTACCCTACCTGAAAAGGTTAAAACTGTTTTTCCTGCATACTGTGGCAGGAGTCTGACTGTCTAGGAAGGTCCTGAGGATGAATAGTACAATCCCTCTCTAGCATCTCCATAGGGTTGGACTGCGACAGAAAATAGACTCGGGCACCCAAATAAAAGTGACTCCCATTATTGAATTAATATAGTTGCCAAGCAATGTATGGAAGACTTTATGGGTTTGAGCTTGCTGCAGGCAATATTTGTTTCAATACCGGTGAAATCAGATCAACAGTAAAAACTGACCCAGTAGACCATAAACAGGCCCACAAACAGCCAAAGAAATGGACCACAAACTGATCTTTCTGATCTGCCCATTGGGCAATGCTTGATTGCCCTAAAGACCAGTCCGACCCTGCATCTCCAAGTCAAAAGAGGTTGTATTAAATCTGCCCTTTGTTCTACATACCTTTCTAGCATATCCATGTCACAAATATAATGATAAATGTGTCTTTTGTTCTGTCTACTGTTCCTGTCTACTCCCACATAGTAATTCCTGCTAAGTGGTAATTAGGTACCACCTATTGGCTTTTCCAGGGCCCAGTGGCAAGCCATTGTCTTCTGAGCCAGAGTTATTAACCGTATAAGGCAAAGGACATGTCAAAGATACACAAATTAGCAAATATGTTCTTTAATTCACAAACACATGTGTACAAAATTCAAAAGTTACATTCTGAAGGGAAGGTTGGAGCTTTTCTAAATGTGGTTTTATTTCTAAAAGACAAAGCAATATGTTCTCCAGCATACTACTTCATCTTTTTTGTTCCTAATGCATCATCTATTTTTTTCAGTGCATACAAGTGCTTCAGTTGAGGCCACCAATTATCAGTACTACTGTTTGCTGTACTTGCTCTGGTCTTACAAATCAAGTTAAAGATATCAGTCTTAGCCTCCAGTTTCAAATTCATTAACATTTGCAGACAGTTTTGAAGACCTGAGAAGGTGCAGGGGATCCCAAGTGTTCTCAGACAACCAGTTAAGAACCACCGTAATGGGGAGTTCCAATATACAACTCATATTTTAGAGGGGCGGATATTGGCTTTACTATTGTTTAGCAAAGGTAACGTGCACAGAGTTCTAAAGCCAGCAAACTCAGACAAACAAAATGGGGGACCCATGACAAAAATTGTACAAAAGAGCAGTCACACTATGACAACGACCTTCAACCCTCACACAAGTACACAACCACAGTACATTGACCTGACCTGTCCGTTGATGACTATAAACATCAATTAACACAATAAGGCTACAAATGAAAATGATGCTGTATGGAACTGTATCCTTGAAGTTTTGAAATTGTTACATAAAAAAGTACTGTCAAGCCATTTCTGTGCTCTACTGCATCTTTGAAGCCTACCTCAAGTACACAGGTTTGCTCAAAATTGCCAGACAAAGATATTTCGTACTATATGTACAGTACAAACAAGGAGTGTGCACATTTTTATTGCATGACCATAGTCTTCAGTGGCGGCTGGCATCTACCGAGGGTGGTAAGCAGGGAGAACCAATGCAAAATTATCCGTCTGTCATTAGCACAAAACTGTTTTGCATTGAATCGATGGATTCGATTTGCAAAAGTTCATAAACAGACAAGACAGCCAAATCAAATAAATAGGCAGTGCTGAACTTTTAGTGATTTGGTCCCAAATGTCAATAAAAAAGTATTCCAAAAATAAATGTCAGAAACCAAACAGCTCTAAGAAACTAGGCCTATTAGTTTGCTTGGTAGAGACGAAAATATCTACTTCCCTGTGACTTCAAGAATTTAAAGGGCATCGCTACCCCAAGGCAGAGCTCAATATTGTTGCTATGCCTCTCTTACCCTTTCATTTTATGTGTCTCTAAGGCAAAAAGGGTGCCGCTGGCTTGATAAACTTGAATTATATTTTCGCACTCTACCAAGCCATGATGTTTTTGCTCGGTTTTCCGCGGGCAATTCGTCGAGGCAGCACAGCAATTATTTTACGTTTCTCTGAGTTATGGAGGGAAAAGAAAATGCTTGGTTTCCCTCGAAGGCTGGATGCATCTGCAATCTCAAACAAGCACTGGCAAAGTCAATAAGTTTAGCGTTGAATGCCAGCCTTTTGCCGTTGTCAGTGCTTGTTTGGTTTTGCCATGACTTTTCTACAACTTTATCACTGGTGGTGCGTCTGGACATTCAAGAATATAAAATGAGAAAACATTAGCTAACACCAAGAACATTTATTTTGGTCTAAAAAAACACATTGCTACAGTAGTCCCTGGCACAGAAGGGAACTAATTTGGGTGTGGATGAGCTCCCTATAAAAGAGCAGAATGCTGTCACTTACAGTGAAGCTAACCAAGGGCTGAGGCCGTTGACCCTCTGCTGTATGGTATAGCAGGTGTAAGAACAATGGGAATGAACATGACAAATGTAACCTTTTTCAAGGCCTAAACCATCTTTTTTAATGCACATAAGTCGCCCTTAAGGTAAGCTCCAAAGCTGATAGGGTAGAGTGCATTGTATTTAAAAAGTAGGACATGATATTTTAAGTTTTACATATCCTGGTAGTGAAAAACTCCAAAAGCCCAATGGCAGCTCCTACGCTTAGCCAGGGGAGCAAAGCTCCACTACTCAAAAGGAAAAACAAAATGATAATAACGTAACATTATTATCATTTTATTCTTCCTATTGCAGTCAGTGGCTGGGCGGGACTGGCCAGAGCAATGGTTTGCACTCCCTAGGTGCTCATTGCTGTTTGGCCGGCCCAAACAGTCAGGCGCACTCTGCATGTTTCCAACCAGGCTGCATTACACAGCCTGATGAGGAACATGCACAGGGTCCCGTTCCCCGTCTGAGCAGTGAACCACAGTACTCAGACGAATCACAACACTGCATTGCAGCGTTGCAATTGGCTCAGGGGAGCCTGTCTGCCCGGGTGCTTCCTGTCTCCGACCAGGACTGCAGGACGAAGGAAGAGGACGGAGAAGAGGCGACGGCTAGCCAGCAGTTTCAGGTAAGTCCTTTTCTTTTTATTTTCATTCCCCCCCGACCCCCAGGCGCCCGACCACCCCCGTCTGGTGGCAGCCACTACTGCTAAAGCCATAATTTTTCACCGTTGCAAGGCCTATCTCTCACATAGGATAACATCTGGTTACCTTATTGCACGTAATAAGGGAAAACTTATGAGAGCAGATAGAATGCTTGCACTAAAATGAATTGCAATTTAAGATCCTCTTTAATTGTAAAGTCTGATTTTAAATCACAATTCTGAAAATGTTGGAATTTTGTTGTCCTAACCATTTGGTGCCTGCTGTCTGTGTCATGGGTCACATGACTATGAATAATTTGGCAGTTGGCCTTTGTGTATTCCTCCCAGACAGTGAGACAAAGGTACTCTAGGTGTTGGCAAGATGGGCTATCCTTCCAGGATGGTAGGAGCGGAGTTGTTCTCTGCCCCACTTACATTTAAAAGGGCTGCCTCCAGCACACATGCAAAGAAACCTGACACCAGTCTTTTGTAACCCCAGGCTCCTCTGAGCATTGACAGGGGAAAAAAAGAACTTTCCAGAACCAGGCGTGGGGGTAGCATGCAGAGTTCCCCACTTCAAAGGCTGACACCCAGAATAAATATGGAGCTTCTGAGCCACTCACCAGATCATGCCTGGACCTGGGGAAGACTCAGAAGAAGTACTGCCCTGCCGCTTGAAGGACTGCACTGCTGCCCTGCTATCTGAAAAAGAGTGATTCCCTTATCCCCAAGAGGTGTCTTCCAAGCTCCCGGACCCTTGGCTGACATCAGAGTGCACACCACTGTAAAGCAAAGAGCAATCCTTACATTTTGGGCTCTTTGCAACCATGAACTGATCTGTTTGTGCCTAGGCTCTGCGGCGCATGATGACCGCCAACACCAAGCTCCAGTGAACCAAACTCTTAGCACTACAGCGACCAACAGCAATGACCAGCAATGCGAGATCTGCACTTCGAATACAGCAACAACAGACCACAGTGACTGCAAATGCGAAGCTCCTGCAACAATCATTCCTGGTGGGTGACAGAATCTTTGCACTGCAGTAATGACTGTCTGTGACACCAGGCCTGCTCTTCTCGCTACAACGACAATCATCCCTGATGCTCTGCTTTCTCCTCGCGGCCTCCTCCGCTGCAAACTGGACTCTTCTGCCCTGACTTTCAGAAGGTAACTTTTTCAGCGGGACTAACCCGGTCCCGATATCTGGCCCATGCTCAATAGCGGCCCATGCTCAACGGCGGTTGGCATGAAACTTGTAACTTTTCCCCAGGCTAACGCGACAAGAGGATCTTGAGTAGCATTTTCTGATTGTATGTGCTAAATCTGCTGAAAACTTTGAAACTGCAGATCTCCAATTCTACTGGATTTTTCTCATCCTGGCATAATTTTATTTACTGAATTGTTCTCTATATTTCTAAATTGGTGGGATTTTTCTTGTGTTGTGCTTTCACTTTATTACTGTTTTTGTGCTGCATAAATACTTTACACATGTCCTCTAAGTTAGGCATGACTGCTTTTGTGCCAATCTACTAGTGGGTTAAGCACAAGTTAATTTAATGACTTTTGTGGTTCACCTAGACAAGGAATGTTGTTGTTGCTTGAGAAATGTTTACACCACCCTAAAGTAAGTTTATAATATAGATGTCATTTTAGTAAAATAACTTTTTTTTATTAAGACTACACCTAAAAGACAGATAAAGGTGGGGTCCACAAACGTTCAACTGAGCTGCCAGCTGTTTAAAAATATAACAAGGCATGTTTGTCTCATTTTCAAGTGGATGGGTCTTTTACCAGTGTGAAGCTTGAAGGTTGTTCATTCCAAATCATGCACCTGTCATTGTCACTAGTACCCCTGCCTCCAGACTTAGAGAGACACCTCTTTGATCTCCATCTGTAAGTCTAATACAGTTTGATGGCATGGATCAGGAAAGGCGAGGCGGGGAGCAGGGGATTATTGGGATTTGTTGGGGAGAAGCAGGTGTAAAAGAAACAAAAAACGTACCTTGCTGCTTCCTCACTGCGTCTCTCCTCTGTAGTCCCTCGCTCCGGCTGGAACAGGAAGCACACCTAGTCTCCCCATTTCCAATCACATCGCTGCATTGCATCATAGTGATTGGTCTGAGTGCTGTGATTCGGCACTCAGACAAGCACTGGGAGCCTGGGTATGTTCTCCACCCAAGCTGAAATACAGACTGGGTGGAGAACATGTCAAAGTGCGCATGAATGTTTGGGCAGCCCGAGACGGCCGACCAAACATTAATGCGCACTTACAGAGTGTGCCCACCACTCCTCCCCCTGCTTTGAGAGCTAAGCAGCCCCACCCCACCCCACAAAGCTGTAGCTGCAGTAACAAATAAAATGATAATAACATTGAGTTATTATTGTTTTATTTTTCTTTTATTTCACTGCTAAAAAGCAGTGGGAGGACGCTCCTCCGCCTTAGCAGAGGAGCCACCACTGGTTGACAGCTCCGGAAGAAGTCCATAAGTGGTCATGGGGGTTTTGCCATTTATTTCTGATCAAGGAAAGGCATCTCTTGTGAGTTTATTGCTCCCCTGATTTACATCTAATTAGAACAGCACAAACTGTCCTCCAATTCCCTTGTATTCAGCGGACCTTAGATGTTCATTTATAGGTTTGCTGGCCAGCCACAACACACCTAGGGTGACAGCACCACGTCTTCTACAGTTGCAACTGTGGCCAGCTCACAAAATCTAGGGTTTATCACCATGCTTTTGGTCTCTTTTCCTGTGAAGGCTCCGACTAAAGGGAAAACAGTGATGGCAGGTCGAGCATGGCATGAAGGCATAATGTCCAGCAGGAGCAACACTGCTGACTTCCTCACTCTGGCTGTTTAAGATGCTTACTAACAAGTTTTTGGTAAGAAAAACCTTGCTGAAATGCAAAGAGATGGAGTGCATTAATATCCCTTTAGCGTTAAGACTGCATAACCCAAAAAACCTACTTCAGTGGTTTGTCATACTAGAGTGGTCCCTTATCTTCAAGATAGTGGTGGTCTGGGAGCTAAAAGTATCTGTGGAAAATGCGTAATAAAGGAAAAGAGAAATAAAGAGTGCCATTGCAGCCATTTCCTGCCCGTAGATCGAATATGGGCTACAAAAGTGAAAAAACAGGACGTTACATGGGAAAGGGGGGGTTTTATGGAAAGGGTTAAAGTTCATGTGGATAAAGAGAGAAAACAGCTGGTGAGGTTGTGCACAAAGGGGATGCAGGAGGTAAACATCAATTTGTAAGAAATGGGATGAGGGATCTAATGTGTTTATACCAACCTAATATTGTACCAAGTGAGTGTGGCGGGTATGTTCAACTTTCTCCAGGAGGATTTGATCCACTGACCCAGTCACTCTCTCGGACTACAGACCCATCTCTCTCCTCCCATACCCAGCAAAGGTCTTAGAGAAACGAATAAACCGATGCCTCACTGACCACCTCAGCAACCAGTCCAGATTCAGGTCCAACTACAGTACCGAAATAGCACTCATTGGCACCACAGTTGACATTTGCATGATCCTTGAGAGAAAAGGAACACCGTCCCTCATTCTCTTGGACCTCTCTAAAGCATTTGACAAGATCTTACTCACCATCCTCATCAGGTGCCAGCATAGGATTGGCATCCAAGGACCCACTCTCCGCTGGATCTGCTCCTTCTCAAAGGATAGAATACAAGCTCTCAGTCTGGCACCTTACTGCTTGGAAGCCCGTAAACTCATCTGTGGAGTGCTTCAAAGTCCATCGCTAAGCCCCACCCTCTTCAATGCATACATTATGCCTCTGACCTATGTTATCCATGCACACATCAACAACCTCTTGTATGCCGATGACACACAACTCATACTCTCCCTCTTGGATAAAACACCCAACACAAGAAACAGGTTCAACACCTGCATTACCAAAGTCGCTAACTGGATAAAAGCCAGCTGTTTCAAGCTCAACACCCACAAGACAAAAGTAGTAATCTTCGGTCAGAACACCTCACCATCAACTCCAACTGCAGGCTGGACAAACTCGGATTCACACCCATACCCAGCACCCGGAACAGGTACCTTGAAATAATCATTAACAGTAAACTGGACATGACAGCATATGTAAACACCATCACTGTATCCTGCTTACACAACCTGAAGATGCTGAGGAAGATATTCAAATGACTCCCAAGCAGCACTAGAAACACTGTCACTCATGCCCTAGTCCCCAGCAAGCACCCTATACGCCGGGATCACCGAGCAACTCACCAGAAGACTACAAGCCATCAAGAACTCAGCAGCCAGATTCAATCTCTGACAAAGAACTCACATTACACCACAACTCAGGGACCTCAACCAGCTCCCAAAACACAATTGCGCTAATTTTAAACTCCCCACACACACATTCAAGGCACTACATAACTCAGGCCTCACCATCCTAAACAGTCACATTTCCTTTCACCAATCACCCACACACCTCCGCTCTTCAGGACCCCTACACACAGACATCATATCACAGAAGGACGGGCATTACCCTACACCGCTCCTAGAGCAAGGAGCTGCCTTCCATTCCACATCAAAGCCTCGTCCTCGCTTCTTGAAATCTGCAAGAAACTGAAGATCTGACTTTTCAATTAACCAGCCTACCTTAGGCGCACACACCTGCTCAGCGCCTGGATATGGTCGTAGGTGATAGTGCAGAAGTCTGCAAGAATACTGTTTGTGTTCCTGCAAGGCTGTTAGGCGGGCTTGATTGTCGATGTGTTATTCGTTCATCTACCCCAAAGGCAACCTGGTGGCCCTCAGCAAGCTTAGGGGTTTGCCTGTGTCCCATATAACCAGCCCAGCGCTGCTTCAAAGTATTCTTTCACACCGCAAGTTCCTCCATATTGGCCTACATTTCCCAGACTCCTCCAGGCAAGCAACGTTCCTGAACACGACATCCCTTGTTCAGTCACACATCACCCACTCCTGTCTCCAGACAGTGATTAAAATCTAATCCTGCTTCTCTACAGCAACAGGTCAAAAGAGGACTCCGATTTCCAGCCTGCAGAACCCTAGAGACGCTAAACGCGAAGGAATCTGCAAAGGTTAAGTGTTTTAGGATCCGGTTGTGCCGCCGCCACAGATGAATAATGGAGGCGAATGTGTCAATATGCCGTGTGGAGTAATTGCTCAGAAGAAAGCAAAAGGACGCGGATTGTTATGTCACTGGAATTACAATGCAATTACCGCCCCGTGTATTACAAAAATAGTCTCCCTCCGCCGTGCCCCAGCAACAGAATGCCAGACTGAAATGGCTCTGAGACAGAGGCTTCCATCCAGCGCCTGTGACAGAATGCTTAATTATGTTTCTACCTCGCCAGAAGAATATTCCACATGCAATCAATAATGTCAGAAAATAATTTTATTCCCTTCAGGGCAGTGCCGCAAATGAGTATTTTTAACTTGTGCAGTTAGAATTTTGGATTATTAGAGGAAATTGTCCCCATCAACATTTTTTGAGCAGTCTGGATAAAAAAAGCTGACGTGACTATCTGTTCTGTATGTGGTGGACTGGCTGCATAGAATAATCGAGCTGGAACAGGATGCCAAGAAAGAAGTCTTCGAGGTGCAACAAGGCTCACCCTCAAAATGACGTTTTGAATGGATCATTGAGCGGGGGAGGGGTTAACTTTGGTAAGTGTTGTGTTTGAGGGGTGTATTTGCTCTGCAACTGTGCTTCATTGGATCAGTGCTTTTTAACTGTGCTCTTTCGCTTAGTTCCACCACATCAAATCTCCATATCGATGGTCCTGTGGTGTGTTCACCATGCTGAATATAGAGTATGGCGTCGAGGTTTGGATGAGAGAAGTACAGACATTCATAGCAGAGTGAGGGATTGATTTTTATTATTTATCAATCAGAATGTCAATGACTAGCTACTCTTCAAGTCCCTTTTTAGTTGACCTTGGCTTTTCTACTGAGCAGGAAAATGTATCTGAAAAAAGGTTGCTTAATGCTTCAGAAAACAAATTGGCCTTTCATCATACCTAATGACGCAGACTTCAGGAAGGGACTGCCTTCTAGTTTCTTCGTATTCAAATCTTAAAAATGAGAAGCGTTTTTATATTATATGCCAAAAATGTCCCCCACTGAATGTCTTTCATTTTGACTGTCAATAATACTGTTCTTCAGCATGTGTGATTGTGGACAGCACGTTAGGACATACAAGTCTGTGATCTGTGGTGGTGAGAAAACAGATAATTATATAATTGTAAATTCCTGGGCAGGAGAGAGTGAAGCATTTACCACACCAGGTCAATACCATTTCAGAGATGTTGAATTTACCATGTGCAGTAAATACCTCCTACAACAGGTATTTCACTTAGAAATGAAGTAAATAAAACATATGGACTCAGTATTTAAAGCACCGAATTGTGCACCTTCAGCCATTTTCCAGGACCTTTTTCCAATAATAATTTTCAACAGGATTGATCTGCCAAAATCAGTTAAGGGAAAACTGTGCAGTGCAATAATTATTGGAACCCTAGAATTCTACATGGTATACGAGCAAAGGATCTGAATCTAACCCCATCTTTTAATGAGTACATACTTCATTTTCAAAGAGGGCATCCTTGGTGTATCTAGAAATTCTACTCCGAGGACAACATCTTTGGCAAGGAAGGTTGCTAATTGAGTTGATCAAGCCACATGTTATGAGCTTTCATGTAAACTGAGTGAAAGGTGATGTATATTTGAATTGGTCATTTCGGCAGGGTCTTCCACAGACTTTTTGCCTTCCTTCTCCTATTTTTTGGCTAAATCCATTTTTGTTGGCCTAAGGATTTTGTGCACCACTGCTAACCAGTGCTAAAGTGCTCTCTCCTCTAAATATGGTAACATTGGCTTCTACCCAATTGGCAAAATTAATTTACTTATACATACCTCGTAAAGTAGAATTACATGTGCCCAAGGCCTGTAAATTAAAGGCTTCTAGTGGGCCTGCAGCACTAGTTGTGCCACCCACTTAATTAGTACTTTAAACATGTCTCAGGCCTGCCATTGCCGAGCCTGTGTGTGCAGTTAAAACTGCCATTTCGACCTGGCAAGGTAACCTTAACAAAAGCCAAAACCTTCCTTTTTTAATACATATAATGGACAGCCTAGAGGGCAGGGTTCAATGTATTTAAATAGTGGGGCATGTAATTTTAAGTTTTATATGTCCCGGTACTGAACAACTCTTAAATTCGTTTTTCACTACTTGTAGGCCTACCTCTCACATAGAATGACATTGGAGTTGCTTTATTACAATTTATAAGTATAATTGTCAAACGGGAATAGGTGACCAGTTCTCATTTGGTGTCTCTGGAATCACAATTTAAAATCCTAACTTATGGTGAAGCCAGAATTTAAATGGCAATTCTGAAAATACAACTTTTAGAAAGTTGGAATTTTCTTGCCTCAGCTATTTGGTGCCTGCAGCCTGTCTCTGGGCCACATGACTGGGTGTAGTTGGCAGTTGTGGTTTGTGTATTCCTCCTAGAAAGCCACACAAAATTGTGTGCTTAGGTGTGGCTGGATGGAGGGAGGAGTTGGGAACAGCCCTACTTACACTTGAATAGGCTGTGCTCTGCCTCCACATAAAGGGCTGCATACCCCCTGTAGTTAGTCAGGAGCCAGGGCAGGGGAGGCAAGGGACCTATGCACATCCAAGGCATGCCTGTAGGACCTTCTCCCCATTTCAAAGGCACAACTGTGTATAAATACTGGACCTCAGACACCAACATTTCAGTACACTTCTGGACATGTGGATAAAACGCTACCCAACATCCTAACCCTTGACCCATCTGTAGGGAGATCCTGACCCTCAAGTGGTGTCTCTCAGGTCCTTAGTGTGGCTCATGGGTGCTGAAATCAATCGTTTGGGCTCTCTGCAACCGCAACTGGCCCTGTTTTCACTGAGTGCATTGCGAATGGGACTCTTGCATGAACTTGAGAAGTTAAACCTTCAGCTGAACTAACCTGGGACTGTATCCGACATGGGCTCCATCCCGACTGGCCTAAACATTTGAATATGACCCGGTCCAGTGCAACCAGATATAGCCCGAGTTGGTACTTTGTGCTTTTTGGTGTTATATTCACTTTATTCTCTAAAAATTCATAACTCCGGTTCAACTGATTGTATTTTTTTTGTTTATTAAATTCTGCTTTATTTTTCTAACCTGGCGTGGGAGCTTTTTTGTGGTGTTTTCACTGTTCCACTGTTGCACAAATACTTTATGCATTGCCTCTAAGTTAAACCTGACTGCTCTGTGCCAGACTACCAGGAAGTGGAGCACAGGTTAATTTGGGGTTTGTTTTTGCCTCAGGTAACCGTTGAACCGGGTCTGACACCCCAGTCAACCAGTAACCCAATTTCTCTCAAAAGTCTGCTAAATTACTGGTTGATTGAAATGCTGGGCTTCCAGGCGTTTCATAATGGTTGAACCAAGGAGTAATGTGGGCAGTGGCAACCACGACTATATGTTGAAGAGAAGAGGTCTACTGGGGTGGATTGAATTCAAAGTCATCATTCTTTGGTATCTCTAAGCTCTGCATTGCTAGTGCTGTATGGAAATAATTTGGTGCTTGGTGTTTCTGTACTGGAATATCTCATAGAAACATGAGACCTTTTTTGCAGCCATAAATTTCAGGTTCTAATATTTTGACTGCTTCTTACATTGTATCATATAGACTCAGCAAGTGGTGATTTGGGGGATCTCGAACACCAGCTGCATTAGAGTTATATAGAAGTGTGGGATCTGCGGAGCACAATTGAAGAGGATATCTGAGTTCTTTTAAGCTAACGCTAATGTGTGATCCTGATGTGAGGGAGTTATTGTTTTTTTTTTTCCCTGCATTATTAAGAAAATCTCTGAGGTGTGCTGGCCCTTTGTGACTTGGAAGCTTGAGCCTTGGGAAGCGTCACACTGATTGACCTCAACAAGTTGCTAGCATTTTTAGGCTGTAGGTGTGGGCTGCCCTTAAGTGCTTTATTGGAAGACATCATTTCCAGGCTGGTTTTGTTTTGACTAAAACCATGGCTTTCTGGGAGTCATCGGGCAGAAGATCTAAGAACATCTCCAGTGAGCTAGCTTAATCTGTTATCATGTGACACATTAGTAAACATAACCCACATATTATAAACAACACAAAACAAGGCCCTACTGTGGTACAGCAATGTGAAGTATTTGTAAAACCTAAAACTACCTCAGTGGCTTCAGACCTCAGATATTATGGTGGGTGGCAGTTGAGTTACGAGGTTAGCAGAGGCGATGGTGTCCGCACGGCTGCTGGAGGACCGCCCACCCTCTATAGGTAAGCTGTCATGTTCTCTGTGCCTTCAGTGAAGCCACTGCTGATGGCACTGAAGCTTTACCAAACAGATGCCATATCTGATGCACTTGCACAGTGAAATCTTTTGTTTTCTGAAAACGAATGTAAGTTTGTTTACAGAAAAGAAAAATACAATGGCACTGATGTGCAAGGTGGTTTTCACAATTCCCATGTGGGCCAATGAGCATTTACCCTAACCGGGACCGCCACGTCTGTGATTAGAGGTGGTGATATTAGTGAAAGTCACCCGGCCCTGAAAAGGTTGGGTGACTATTACTGTGACCTGACGGCCCTGTGGCAGACGAGCTGTTGTATTAGATGTTTCTGACTGTGGATGCAGCAGGCCTCTGCTCTCAGACATCCAGCACTTCCCCTGGAACTGAATAGGCTATGCTTAATTTGAGCCAGTGGATTCTGGTGCTCAGCACTGGCACTTAATCATCAACACCAGCACTTTTCACGAGCACCAGATAAGGACACATTCATTTAAGGTAGGCACAAGGAGATTACGTGATTTGCCCAGAATCACAGGATGTTGAGCCAACGAAGAGACTTCAACCTGGTTCCCCAGCTACGAAGTTGGCAGCTCTGGCCATTACGCCACACCCTCTCCCCACTTTCATGGTTAGCAGTTGGTTCTGTTTTAGGCGGCGCTAACAGGAGAAATGGGCTGGTGCAAGCTGCCTCCTGACGGGAGCCCTGGCGCCTATTATATTACAAATTAACCGCTGTGAATAGAGCTACTGCGTGTTCAACAGGGTAGGTCTACTAATGATTTGTGGCAATGCTTCCGTTCTTCCAACTTCTAAATAACCCCATAGTACGCTGAGGAGAATTTCTGGCGGTGAGACTGACACGATCTGACATTTAAAGCAACAATGTAATCCCAAATGTGACTCATTGAAATGAAGGTGTGTTGTCACCAGAACGAGCACCCTTACTGAGTAAACAGGCTGAAAAAGCAATCAAAAAATTAAGATTACTTTCCATAGATGTTCTGGTGCATTGAGTCCGGAGTTGGTTATTGCAAAGAAGATAACTCAGCATTTACCAGAGCTGTTCTACGTACAATACCTCCTTGATTGCATAAACAAGGCTGGGAATGCATTGTCCTAAAACCTTTTCAGAAGAGGATGGCATAGAGCGTCCCTAATGCGGTTTCCAAGAGTGCTTTAGTGCTGTAGTCAGCCATTCAATTTCCAGTGGAGTGGTTTTTGGAGTGGATACGGCTACAAGCCGGACTGGCTGTCTTTATACATTGTAGAGCAATTGATAACATATTTATGACTAGAAGTTACTTAGTTTACAGTTTTGTGCTCTAGGGAGAGACGCGGTCTCTGCCAGTGGCTGCTATGAGAAGTTGGGAGGAGACCGGAGCACTCAGCTGCAAATTCAGCATAAGTGAGGTCAAGGCAGATCATGGACCCTGGGAAGAATTCAAGGACCTCATATATCCCAGCCTTGCGGATACAGCTGAGGAGCTGGGATCCTCTCTGCGAATGCAGTAAGGGTGCAGGATGGGAGGGCTTTCTTTAGAGTACATATTATGAACATGGAATTCAGAAACTAGTATAATTAATTCTACACCCACACCCAAATTAGGGACACAGCGAGTAAAAATAGGTGTAAAATTCTACACAGTGTAAAACTGAACTAAACCGTTGTAAAATTGTCCCCTGGTGCGATTACACGAGAGCGCTAAGTGCAGGGGTACCCGTCTAAAGTGTTGAAATTACTCCCATGATAACTGCAAACAAAGATGACTCTATGTCCTCTTCTATGCCCTTCATAGTGTAGTTCAGGATAGAACTTTGAATAGATGGATGTATGATGGCACAACTCATGCCATTAACATGCAAACCATTACTACGCAGCCTTTACCACGCATACCTTTCCAACGAAACTGTAAATATATCGCAGGTAAGTGAAATCTATCTATCTATCTATCTATCTATCTATCTATCTATCTATCTATCTATCTATCTATCTATCTATCTATCTATCTATCTATCTATCTATCTATCTATCTATCTATCTATCTATCTATCTATCTATCTATCTGTCTGTCTGTCTGTCTGTCTGTCTGTCTGTCTGTCTGTCTGTCTGTCTGTCTGTCTGTCTATCTATCTATCTATCTATCTACTTATCTATCTATATATCTATATTAGGAATTAGGGTAAGGGTTACGGTTGAGTAAGGGTATTTGTAAAGATCACCCGGTGCAGCAGAGGGAGCTTGTCAGATATCAACTAGTTCCCTGGGGTTTACTCACCTGAACTTTGCCTCCATTTTTGCAGATCATCTTCTCTACTGAGTGCTCTCTAAAGGGCTTCGATGCATTTTGTGCATCTCATCTGGTTTGGAGAACTGTATGTCCTCTCTGGGAAGCACTTAGAAGGAGCACATCTGTATGCGCTATGGCCAAGAGCCGAATGTGATGCTCGGTCCCATTCTAAGAGAGGCTTTTCATCGACCATGCACAGTTGGCCTATGCAGCTCTTACTGGTGGGAGTCTTCAAAGCTCTTGATCAAACATTCCTAAGCTATTCTCTGTTCATGGTTTTTAGGCTGCCATTCTACTGCCAACCAGATTGAATGCAGTGCTTAACAGCCAATGTATAATGAGTGCCATGTATTTGCAGGATCTTTCCCACAATAGAAGCTAAAAGATTGACTACGGTCCGCTCTCCTTTGTGTACTTCAGATCTAAACTAGACATGAGAAAAACAAGTCCATATAGAACGTTTTCTTTTATGGTTACGGCCAGAGACCCGATGTTCTTTCCACATATTCTTCAGAAAGTTGCCCAAGGCTGAAAGAAATGCAGATTTTCCACAAGATGAGAACCAAGGATGGACCCAGGACAAAGTTACACAGAATAGTTTCCCCCAGTTCATAGGAAATCCCATGGCACTCTGGGCGCAACAGAAACTGCAAGCGGAGGGATGCAGAGTGGTGAGATACCTTATATCACATACAAATGCAGAGAAACAGTTCTCCAGGGTAGCATAACCGAGCAGCCAGCAGGTGGCTCCTCCATAGGTGATGGGGAAAGTATGGATAGAAGTTAAATTAAGTCAATCAGGACAATCACTCTCAAAGGAAATTATACTTTATTATTGAGATCGATTTAGTCGATGCCCCTAATTAAAGAACTAAACGGGCACAAATGTGGCTCATAGCAAAAAGAAAACATATTGAAAGTTAACTTAGATGGACATTTAACCTGCATGATCTCTTCGAAAAGCACAGTAGATATCCTTTTCTTAAAATCTGTTTTGCTTTTGAAATGCAGCCCCCAGGAAAGGGGTTGTTCAAGTGATTAACTTACACCTCATCACAGCTGGACAAGACTCATGTAGGCGGGTTCAATTTTACTAGGAAAACGTAGGGGCATATCATCAATAGAAGGCGATAAATAACTCAAATCGCGCTTAGCGTTTTTTTATTTATTGCCGTCTATCGCTGGAATTTATCGCCCAGTTAGCGCGTTATTAACAACGCGTATCACCGAGGCGATGAAAATTCCAGCGATAGAGGGGATATCGCCGTTTTCCATGGAACAATGCTGGTTTTCCAACGATGTTCCATGGAAAACAGCAATATGGTTGATGATAGGGCCCTGTGGTCTTAGCCCCACAATCCACCTCCCATGTTAGGTGTGCCTTAGTCAGGAATTTAACAGACGTGAAATTCCTGTGTTGAGGCATAGTTAATGCAATTTCAAATATCACTACCCCTCGTTGATGATATCACGAAGCTGGGTTAGTGATATTTTCCCATGAAGTTTTGTCAGGCACGCCTCCTTTGCATCTCATTAACAATACGATGCGAGGCGTGCTGACAACGGGCACTAAGGCAAGGAAACACGCGCTAGCGTGTCCTTGATGATAATGCAATAAAATTATCGCCGCTTTTCGCCTGAAAACAGACGCTAAAGCGGCGATAATGTTATCGCCAGTCCATGTTAATATGCCCCGTAGACTGTACCCAATCACTGCAATCTAAGCCCTCATTGTGTCAAGGCATTGGTAGCATTCTTTTATATGCTTCACTAGTAGCAGCAGCATTTTGTACACAACTGCTGTACAAACAAACAATTATCTTCACATGGGCCAATAGTGTGATGGTGTAGGTAATATGGTGTGGGATTGAGGTGTGGACTTCAGATGCTGTTGCGTGTAAAGGAAGGAACATGGAATACAGGCAAGGAACAAATTATTATGGAACACACACTCGCAGTTAGTGCCACAAAAAACCTACTTTGGGCCATCTCACACATCCAATGGAGACAGATGTGAAAAATGTCACATGCAAACTACAAGACATTTGCAAGACAGAATTTGATATTTATCACGCAACGTGGGAATCATAATCCAAGAGCAGCATTTAGAACATGCAGAGGTTAATTAAAAGGCATTTGCCATTAAATCACTGACTGCCCCTCTCCTTGCACCATCAGATAGCAGATAAATCACAATGCAGGTTACTTCAACACAGTACCATAATTTCTTTTCAGGAAAGGAGAACCTTCCTCTTTACACCAAAAGTTATGTCAATGTCTCTCTACAGCTGATAGCCACAGAGGATCTTTTTGAGAAAGGTAGACCGGCCCTGTAGTCTACCCAGATCAAATCTGGTGGGTGCGTAGCATGCCTGGTTCTGGGAACCTAAGGGCATTACAGCAGTGACCATGCTTCGGAAAAATCACTAGTGTCAGGCCTAGTGCTGCCCACCTGAAGGGAAGTCTCTTTTACGGTCTGGTGGTACTGTCATTGTAGATGTAGGTAAGGAGTATGTCCCTGCAAGTGTATGGGGATGTGTAGTCTCCCGTTAGAGACTCTGACACTCTGTGGGACTCTACAGTCTCCTGGTGAAGTGCTCTGAAGCTTCTTCGGAGCAAGGGGGCCTGGAATTCCTGCCTCTTGGGCTCCAAATGGGAAAAAAACACACAGGGAGCCTGCTGATACTCATCCAAATGTGCACTCTGTGCCCCTTTTAAGGTGCAGGAGGAATCCTGCTAGATGCCTCCGTCTCTCCCACCCAACTTGCTGTCGGCAGAGAGATTCTAAAGCGCAGCAAATGAGGGTTGTATGTCATTTCTTATAAAAACGATTTAATGTAATACAATTACTGAGAAATCATTTCATTTAAACTGTTTAATGGAAAGTTTCAGGCTGAATGGCATTTATTTTTTCATAGAAACCGATTCAAGGAATGTCTTTTGGTTGAAATTGGCTTTTGAATGCCTTTTTTAAGTTTAAATGCAATTATTGCAGGTCTTACTTTCAGAAACATTTATTTCTGTGCTTTACTTCAAGGGACATTATTTCATTTATATTAGTGTTACACTGTCAAACAATTACTTTGGAAAGTTTTCAATCGCTGACACACACCATTCGTAAACACCATCCATCGCTGACCCCGCACAACCCCTAACCATCATCAATCACTGCCCCATAAAACCACTCACCACACCTAAATGATACTCATCCATGAAGCTTAAAAGCACTTTCTACCACAAAACACCACCATACCTGAACCATAAAATCACTCACTACCCCTAACACCTCCCATTCTGGAACCCTAAAACCCCTTTTACACCTAAGCCCCATTACCACCATACCCCTTAAAACTCCTCAGCACACGTAAGCTCCACCCCTCACTGAACCCCAGAAAACTCTCACTGCCCTTAAACACCAGCCATCTATGATCCATAAGAACTCATAGTCGCCCTAACAACTCATCCCTGAACCCTAAATCCCCTTTCTATAGCTAAACTACACCCATCAATTTAATCCGTAAAACCCTTCATGACCCTAAAATCCACCCTATCCTGAACCCTAAAATCTTTTCACCTCTCCCGCCGCTATCCATAATCAAACCTTAAAAACCCTCACCAGTTTTAAACTTCACTCAGGCATCAACCCTAAAACCAGGGTCGGATTGGTAAGGCGGGCCCTCGGGAAATGGCCGAAGGGCCGGTAGCCGAGTTCTAGCGGTGGCTACTTTTTTGGGCAGCCTGGGGGCTGTCTGTGCTGTTGCCCACTAATGTATGCTGATTGAGCGGGGGTAGGGTGACTGAGCAGAAGTAGTCTCACTTGCATTCATGTATGGCTCAGCAGTGTGAACTAATCTGTGATTTTTTTTATCTGAGTGAAGTTAATAAAACATGCTCGTCACCCCCTTTCTTTTTATGAAACTTCATTGAAGCAGTGTTTTGCAGAAAGGCAATACGCAAATGTGGGCCTCTTTTTTTTGGTGTGCTCGGGCCGATTTTTGATCCCAATCCAACCCTGCCTAAAACCACTCAACTCCCTTACACGCAACCATATCTGAAACCTAAAAACACACCATACACCTTAACACTACTTATCCAAAACTCTACCCAAGTTTAATGTAATTTGGGATTTTTCTTTAAAGTTATATTTCCTTTAAAATGTTTCCTTTATTATTATTATTTTTTTATATTTCCTTAAAATTATTTTTCTATAAAATTAATTTTCCATGATTTGGTTTCCTCCAATGTGATTTCTCAGTTTTTGTTTTTCATTAATTCACACACATCAGAAAAAGGAGCCCTCTTTTCTGTAGGCTATGCTTCTCTCATTCCTCTGTCACTCAAAAGACATGTATTTAAGATAGGATGGAATTGTCAATCCAATGCCAAATCAAAATGAATAAGGAGATTTTTTCCCAGTTTTATAGGGCATGTTATTTTTCATCCTGGTGGCTTGCCTTTCCCAAACGCGATCAAAGAACTTTTCACTTTGGGAAATGCAGGTCTTTTCTCTTCATAAGACAGACATTTCTACAGACTCCTGGACAAAGGACTCACTATTATTATTATTTTTTTTTTAAAATAAAGCCCTGCCTCCCTGAGACACGAAGCTTTTATCTAAAGATAGACAGTGATGCTAAATAAAAGGTTTCACAGAGGAATGCAAGAACAATTTCATATTTTATAGTTTTAGGTCGCTCATGCAGAGGAGATCAAGACACATTGGTGTATTGTCGCCACCACATATGTATTACAAATCACATCTAGTAAATATCTAACAGAAAACAGAATACCAAAAATGCTTATGCGTCTAACACTGCCAGGCACCCAGTGAGCTTTTTACCTCTAGAAAGGGCATTATACATCTATCCCACGAACCACTCGCACATAAAGATGTAACCAAGCTAGCCAGCCTCCTGAACCTACCTGTAGATAGGCCTTTACAGTTCAGGGCAAACAGAGGATTTTAAAAGGGGTAAATTCGATAGGAAAGGAACTGAGAGATGAAGGGGTGAGTATGCCGGTAGCATTTGCAAATACGTGATGTATGCATTATATTCTTATACCCCTTTTTATATCACAATGCATTACATTTTTTGATGTCATACTATGACATATTTCTATAATGTATTTCGACCTCTGTTGTTCATCTTTTTAACAGATGTGGAATTTATAATTTGCTAAAGACCACGGGAGTCAAGCTATCCTGACTGATGAGGGGTGAAACCCTGAAACCGGTCCTAGGATGCTTGTTTCTGGTCCAGGGAGGACCTGGCCTGGCAGTTCGGGCTGGACTGTTCCCATAGGAAGCAGGGTCAAGGCTGATTTGCATATGGCTGGGTTTAAACTGGAATGGCATGGGGAGCAAAAAAACGATGGATTTAGGCCCAGATCTCTGTACTAACATTGTTCTGCATTCTGTCCACCAATTGTTCTTTTTTCAATTGACAAATAGGGCATCAACGTAGAAACATTAAAGAATAATTCCCAGTCTGCTTAGTGCAGTTGCTTCAAAAACCAGGACTAGATGAAATGATCTTATAGCTGAATGATAGCTGTGCAACTCCCTGCCCATTGCACACCCATCATAGTTGTTCCTTTGTTCTTGCTCATGGCCCTTTTTAGGTCTCTCCTAACGTTGCAGCGCGAATGCGCTGCCATCGCTTTGCAAGGCATGCAGTATATACAGTAGTGTGGAAGCTTCGTGGAAGCACCGCCCACTCTCTGCCAATTGGCTTTTGTCTTAAATGCTGCCTTCCGATTGGTTTGAGGCTTGTTAGCTCCTCCTCATTCATCATTTGTATCCTTCCACGACTATTGGCCCCTTTACTCCTGACACTATTTTCTTTTTGGTCTTACCTAGTGTTGCAGCGCGAATGCGCTGCCATTGCTTTTCGAGACAAGCAGTATATACTGTAGGGTGGAAGCTCCGCCCTCTCTCTGCCGATTGGCTGTTGTCTTAAATACTGCATTCCGATTGGTTTGAGGCTTGTTAGTCCCTCCTCATTCATCCTTTGTATCCTTCCACTGCTATTGGCCCCTTTACTCCTGACACTATCTTCTTTTAGGTCTCGCCTAGCGTTGCAGCATGAATGCGCTGCCATCGCTTTGCGAGACATGCAGTATATACTGTAGTGTGGAAGCTTCGTGGAAGCTCCTCCCACTCTCTGCCCATTGGCTTTAGTCTTAAATGCTGCCTTCCAATTGGTTTGAGGCTTGTTAGTCCCTCCTCATTCATCATTTGTATCCTTCCACGGCTATTGGCCCCTTTACTCCTGACACTATTTTCTTCCCTGTCACACCACCCCACCCCACCGACCCCCCCCTCAGTCTGTGACTTCTCGCCCTTCCCTGCCCTCCTCCCCACTCCCGTTCCTGTTTTCTTGCCTGCGGCACTTCCGTTTTCATCTTTATTATTGCCACCTTGAAATATGCAAGTTCAAGATGTGTGTTGTACAAAAACTTCTAATGTTTAATGAACTAGATTTTAATGTTACTCTAAATATAATAAGTCTCTAGACAACATTCGGGTATGCATGGCAACTGGCGCCTCTAGTTCACAAATGGCATTGTTGTCGGGCGGGAGGAGCAGCAGTGTTTTAACTCATGCTTAAAACAAGCACTTTTAATAACTTCCTCTCAATTCAGTGCTATAATCTTGTGTACTTAAGTGATGCGCTAAAGAAATGCACTTTGTTGAATTCTGAAGAGACATTATCACACATTTACATCATGTTTACTGATTAACATGCCGATCATTTTCACGGCTTGCCCACTGGCTCGTATATGCTTGGCTCGTCTCCGGCTGGCTCTACCTGTAAATTAATATATTGTCTCGCGCACCTCTAACAAAGAGAGATGAATGGATACATGACAGTGAGTCTGGGAGATGGTAAAGAAATAGACTGATGCAGACAAACAGACAAAGACAGGTTCCATTGCCTCATGTCAGAATCATCACTTTCAATAACCTGGAAATCTGCCGGCAACTCCCTCATGCCCCAACCTCATCCCCCTCACCTATTCTTAGCTGAAGTGGCAGATTCTGAGCTGTGCCCTGCTGGTGCAGAGGAGCACGGCAGAGTCTGTAGAAGCGCTGGGATCCCTAGCCTCTCCAGGCGGGCACCTAAGCCTTCCGGGTTCCTTCACACTCAGGATAAATAAATACATTTTGTTCTGTGCTTTAGTCGCCCCTCTGTGAGCACTGTCTGGTAGATGAAGCTTAGTGTTAATAAACACATTCATTGAGGTGGCTACGTACAAACAAACAACAGCCACAATACCGCACGTTTTGAACGTGTAGTTAAATACCTGCTCATCGAGTACCTCATTGGCTGATCATTCCATGCCACTACCAAAATTACATTTGGACACATTTGCTCAACTGTAAAACACTCCCTTCTATGGGTCATTTAACAACTCGGGGCTTGGGGGTTAGGTAACCTACTTTAGATGCTGTGTAAAACAGTAAATTCAAAAATTAATGCAATGAAACTAAGCAACCAGTACTGCCTAAAACACTGTGAAAACTGACATGCATTCTGGCATTTTGTTTAGTTAAGGTCGATTTTCTCATAGATGCTAGTAAAGTACTCTTAATATCATAATGAAATCTGCACACTTTTAACTAATAGCACTGGGCGATCTTTGACAACTAGGCAATGAATACATTTTCATGTACCCGCAAAGCCCCCCTGCCCCCCGCCCCCTCGGCAAACTTCATTGCCTCCCAGTGTTCGGGGGATAACCAAGACGCAGGAGAGTGAGACAAATAGTCTAGAAAATGGAAGAGAAGCCGGGATTCGGATTCACATGCTCCGATCCCGATCGCGTTGGTTAGTCTGTAAGCACTACTTTTATTAATGAGTTTCGCACTAGTAAAGCACCATGGTGTGCATGTGTGGCAACACTTCACACATGAGGTAAGTACGTGCCAAGCAATTGTTGACACAATCCACACTTTGCGTCTTTTTCAATATATTTATTACGAAGTGCAGGACCTTTCCAAGGAATTTTGCACACTACATACTTTCACTCCAAAAATAAAATGTGTAGGTAAAAAACATTGCCATTTACAATGTCAATAGCTCTAACTCACAAATGCGAGACCTATTTGCATTGCAAATGCTTGTTGTTCATGTTCTTGCTTGCCCAGTCTAGTCCTAGCCAGTCCGCCACCTTCTATTCATGTTCTCAGCACTTGCCAACAGGTGAAATCACATTGTAGACATGAATAAACAGTGTGGCATTAAACATGATGTGGCTTGACTCTGCAGAAGCACTGCACTGAAATATCGGAAATTACATCTGAAAGTGTGTCTGCAGCAGTTGAGAGGCAGGCAGCCAGAACCTCAGATGTCATCAGATTAAACCTGTCATTTCTTGTCAAGATGTAATCAATCCTTATCTCAAAAAGGGGAAATTGTACTTATTGCAAATATATTCATTCTTCTGAAAAGTCCTGATATTGCCCTGTTGAAAATACTGCAGTTCTGCAGGCATGAGAATGGAATCGCTCATGTGGCAGGCGTGTTAGAAGTTTTTGTGTACCCTAACTGATAAAGCTGTATCCAAGGACCCACTTGTTCCATTTATGTCAGACAGCAAGAGCACTTGATTCAAAGCCAAAAGGGCTGGTGTTGACTGCATTCCTTTTGGCTTTGTCACTGTTTGTTAAATGTTTTCATTTGTTTAGCAAAATATTAGTTCATTGGAAGTGTATAGGCCTTTATCAATATTTTTTTTAACTTTGGATTAAAGCAAACAGATTAATAGTCTCAAATATACACATTGCTTAGTAGTTCCTGGCCCTTAAGTGGACTACTTTGTGTTTAGATATGCTGCTTGTGAAAGGACAGAATGCTGTGTACTTAGCCAATGGCTGAATTGGGCTGACCCACCGCTCCATACTGTAGCTCTGGCTGGCAGAAGGAAAATGTAATTGACATTATACCAGACAAATGCTGAAGATTAAATCCTTTATAGAAGAAGGAATGGGCAGTGTCAGTCCTTCACAAATACAGTTATCCATGTTCTTAAGAGGATGGGGACAGAAACAAAGAAGGACAGATTGGGCGTAGCAAGCAAGTCCGCAGTCAGCAAAAAACAGACCAATGAGTAAAACAAACAAGGCGGTGGAGAGTGGAGGATGTTGACGTAGGGAAGGTTTATCAAGCACCCTGCAGGACAGAGGCAAACTTAAGGGGTCCACGGAAAGAGGCAAAGGTAGGGCATAACAAAATAAAACCTAATAAATGAGCGAGTAAGATAAGCATATTTCAAGCAAATGACATAGGAGGACCTCTTAAAGATCACCCGAATGACTGAAAATCATGATTTGAGGTTCTCCTCCGTGCAGCATCAACATGGAATATCCAATACTCATCTGACAAGGAAAATGAAACACAGCACAAGGAGAGAGGACCCCGCTGCTGGATCAAACAATGAGCTGGGCAATGGTACACTTGCTTATGTTCAGCAAAATAATTAAGCCCCAAATGGGGCAATAAGAGAGGCACAGAGTAATTAATATGTCTGTAATTGTGAAAGAAAGGAGATATCAATACTAAATAAATATTGTTATGGGATGACATTCAGATAGCTGCTTCTGATCCAACGAGATGGCCAAAATAAGTTTTAAAGTCAGTATCACTTCTCTGTGTCTGACTACCTAATGGACCATCTGGGTATTACAGCAGCACTGAAGATGTGAATATTGTAAGTGAATATAAATCTCAGAAGGTCATTTACCAAGGTGTGTCCCACTCTATCCTCCTCCTGAACAAACGCAAACATCTAACACCGCCAGTTCAGCATTCACCCCCCATCTCCTTTGTTTGCATCATTTGCTTCCTATTGTTTTTCGTCCACTATTTCCCAAACAGTTCCATTATCTTCTGCAATCCATATTCATGCTGATGTTGTTTAGTCTCCTGATTTGAATGGGGTGATTGATTGCATCTGATATTATGTCCGCCTTTGCGAGCATATTTTCCCCGCGACGTGTTATTGCAATCTCCGCTGACTGCTGAATATCTGAAGCTCATAATGAACAATGCAGATTTTCTGCAGAGAAATGAGAATGCTGGATAAAGATCACGCCCTCCTGTGAAGTTATACTTTCACCTCGCTCATAAACACCACAGCCTTTCACACCAATAAAGTATTGACTCCAGCAGTCAATCAGAAGAGAAAATATAGACAAGACCAAATTAAAAAAAGTATTGTCAATTATCCCGAAGAGCTGACTCGGTGAATACTGGCCTGCTATATCTGGCATACATTACTGCTTTCGACAGATTATGTTGGAGTATGCGATGAGTCTGAGAATCAAATCACAGCGTAGATGCAACACATGGAGCGTAGGTCACTAGAGCACAGCAATATAAGTAAGGATATGAATAGAGAAATTATCCTCTCAATATTGCAAAAAAGGGAGTCTTGTCCTTCCTAATCTATTAGGCATCACCAGAATACCAGAGTAATATTAACTTTCTCAATATCACCATGGTTAAGGGTTTACCAAAGGTGAATCCTTCACAATGGGCCAGGTCCGTAGTAGCTAACCAACCACGATGTAGGATTTGATAGATGTGCAGCCAACATACATTTCTTCCTTAAAGTCATTGGGAAATCAGCAAGAGACACTTCTAGAGTCTAAGTGGACATCACACTCATCATTAAACAGGTGGAGGCACCGTGTAGTAACGAGGAACCAATTATCAAGGCAGCCAAGTGGGAACTAAAACCAGAGTCAGCAAAGACGCCAACCATGGCACCAGTGTGTCAGCAGATCCTTTATAAAGCCACAGCAACAAGTCAAGACCTTAAGTGTCATGTTACATTCTGAGATAAACATGCAGAAGCATAATGACAAGTAAAGCTGCCATCAACTGACAAAAATAAAATGCTTGTTCAGTAAAACACAAATTACCATAATTGTCTGACCATGGTAAGCTAGAGTAGGACAACATGTGGCTTGACTGATTGACCAAAATGTCGCCATGGCTACTCCAAAGACTCAAAACTATAGACTTCCCGTCCTAAAATGTACACTTATAGCAATGATAATGATTACAAAATACTGCTATGTCTAAATGGTACTCAATGGTTAAGAGTCTGATTTAGAGTTTGGTGGTGCTGGATAGCAGACCGAAAGTGGCAGATTTTTCCTCCACCCAAATTAGAGCAAATAGAGATGTATAAACTCTAAATAGGGGAGCTGGAAATGTGACACTTTTGGAGAATGTCCTGCATCTGCTGAACTCCAAATAAGGCCCTAACTTTAGAAAGCTGTAAACCGGCAGGCACCTGCTTGGCAATCATTGGGAAAGAAAATAAAGACGCAGCACCTCCCCACACACATATTCTCTACTCATTTTGTCATTAAAAAAACACTAATAGGGTAAATAAAGAATAATATATCACATTTTAGGGAGGCACACTCCCTCTGCACTCTAGAAACTGTCCTTTACTAGGCAAACTTGAAATACATGTTCCTTTGACATTATGGTCTCTGCAGTCTTTTTATTGTTAATCCACATGTCACTACAGTTGAATCAATAACGGTGCAACCCTACTAATCATGAAATGTTTGGAGTCTAAATACTGTTCAGAAAAGTCTAGACTACTTTTCTATGCACATTTTATTTTCATTGGATTTCTTCAGGAAAATTGTAGTTCATTCCTGGTAGACCTGGCTTCCCTTGTGTAGTTTTACCCCTAACTTTTTGTCTTCAACCCTCTTGTTTTGCTCACTTCATTTTTGTTGGCGTTAAGGCTCTGTGCACTATTGTTAACCAGTGCTGAAGTGCTTGTGTTCTCTCCCTAAAACATGGTAAAATTGGCTTATACCCAATTGGCATATTTAATTTACTAGCACGTCCCTAGTAAAGTGGCACTACCTGTGCTCAAGGCTTGTTATTTAAATGCGACTAGTGGGCCTGCAGCACTGGTTTTGCCACCTACTTAAGTGGCCCTTAAACAGGTCTCAGGTCTGCTATTGCAGCCTGTATGTGTAGTTGTAGACGGCCTTTCTGACCTGGCAAAATAAACCTTCTGCCAGGCCTAAAACTTGATTTTTAATACATGTAAGTCACCCTAGGGTAGACCATGGACAGTCCACAGTGCAGGGTGCACTGTATTTAAAATATATGACATGCTATTTTAAGTTTAACATGTCCTGATAGTGAAAAGTGTTCAATTCATTTTTCAGTATTGCAAGGCCTACCTCTTCCATAGGATAACATTGGGTTTACCTTATTACTTAATTAGCTGTAACTCCCAAATGGAATCAGGTGACCCGTTTAGGTTTGGTGTCTTTCGAATTGTAATGAAAAATCCTCTCTTATGGTAAAGTCAGATTTTAAATTCCAATTTTGAAAATGGCACTTTTCGAAAGTTGGACTTTTCCTGCCTCAGCCATTTATTGCCTGCAGCCTGACTCTGGGTCACATAACTTGGTGTAGCTGACAGTTGAGCTTTGTGTATTCCTCCTAGACCCCACACAAAATAAAGAGGCTATGTGTATCTAGATTGGCCATCACTAGCAGGATGGGAGGGCAGAGCTACTTACACTTAAATAGACTGTATCCTGCTTGCACACAAAGGGCTACATGCTTGCACACAAAGGGCTACATGCCGCCTGCAGTTAGTCTCAAACCAAGGCAGTAGAGGCAGGAAACCTGTGAACTACAAAGGGGAAGCACTAAAAGCTTCTCCCACTTCAAAAAAGGCACTTGTCAAACATTTAGGACCTCAGACACCAAGTCTTCAGTACACTTCTGGACCTCTGGAGACTCTGCTACACACAAGGACTGCTGTGCTGCTGAAAGGACTGCTGCTCTGCTGGACTGCTGCCCTGCTGGACTAAAGCCTTGCTGGATTGCTGCCTTTCTGGATTGTTAGCCTGACGACCTCCTGCCTGAGTAAGAGAGTTTTGGACATGCACCTGAACCCAGGACTCCCGGAGTGACTCCAAGGGCTAGTCTGCTGGCCTCTTGTTCAGAGACACAGGGACATAACAAGCTCACAACCACCTAAACCAGTACCCAGAACCAGATGGAGTGAGCCCCTGACCTGCAAGTGGCGCCTCTCAGGTGCTGGATCCTTGGTATAGCCTAGGAGAGGCTAAATTGAAGTTTTAGGGCTATTTGCAACCCTGAACAGGCCCTTTTGCACCGAAACTTTGTCACTCAGACAGCTTGCTTACATGACGTTTTGTCAGCCTGACCCTTTGCACTACAGCATAGACCACTCATGGGGAGTGCCATCTCGAACCACCGGCCTGAAACCAGGTCTGCATTTGCGCTAAATCAACAACCGTCTGCGGAGCTTTACTGCTCCGTAAGGCACCATCCGCCATGAACGGGACTCTTTGCGCTGGACTGAGAAGGTAACTTGTCGGCAGGATTAACCTGGTCCCAATATCCTTCCTCCGCTCCACTGCACTTGGCTGGAACTTGTAACCAGTCGTGGCCGGCATTAAGCACAGGTGGGAGTGCGGGGGGCATGGGGGAGGGGGTGTGGGGGTAAATTTAATAATTAATAAAAAGACGTACCTGTCCGCCTGCATGGAGAAAGGGCAGAGTGCGCATGACTGGTTTGGGTGGCCCCAGAGGGCCGACCAAACAGTTATAGCACCCTCAGGAGTGGGCACACCACTCCTTCCCTGCCCAGCCCTGCTTGCTGAGCAGCCCCGCCAGCCTGCAACCAAACCCTTCAGCTTTCTCACACTTGCAGTGCGAGAAGCAGAAACATAAAATGGTAGTTATGGTAGTTATTACCATTTTATGTTTCTTCTTCTCATACTGCGAGAAAGCAGTGGGGCGATGCTCCTCCGCCCTAGTGGAGGAGCCGCCCCTGCTTGTGACTTTCTCCTGGTGTTGCATAACCAGATAACCGTGAGTGGAGCTCTGGGCTTGTTGGGACTATATTCACCTAAATCTTTAAAATTGCATATCTCCGTTGCTACTGGTTAGATTTTTGTTGTTTTGGTCCTAATTTGTTTATTAAGTTTGCTCTATTTTTCCAAATAAATGTGGGGGTTTTCTTGCTCTGTGTTTTCACTTTATTACTTCTTGAAGTGCTGGATAAATACTTTAAACATTGTCTTTAAGTTAAGCCTGACTGCTCTGGGCTAAGCTACTAAAGTGTTGAGCACAGGTCACCCCCCTCAACCAGTGACCCAATTCCTCACAGTAACAATACCTACCAGGACTTCATACTCTTAGAACAGATGATAGTTCCAGATCTCACACTACCATAAGACTTCCAATGGATGTGAAACTTCTGTTTTAGTTTTTCAAAGAAGGAAAGCTACCATGGTTTCTCAGGTGTTGGTCCATAATATTTAGAGTGGTAAATTTCATTTAACTACAGTATCGAGATCTATTGTCACAAATGTATTCATAGGTAAGTATAGGTTTACTCAGCGGCAGACGGCACAGGTAAGCGTGGCAGGGGGGAAGCCGGCAGACGACGGAATAGGCATTATTTATTTATTTAATTAGAACTATTCCGTCATCTGTTGACTTTCCCCCCCTCGGACCCTGCCCCGCTCCACTGCCGCACCGTGCTTATCTGTGCCGGCCGCCACTGGGTTTACTAAACTTTAATTCCTTATATATGTACATTGATATCTATACATTCAAGCAAAATAAATGTGGAGTTAAGAATACTAAATCTATATTTTCCTATATGCACTTACTGACTTGATATTTTTGTATTCGATATTTAGTTCTCAATATTGTGGTAAATCAATATTTAATGCTCGATATAAAGTACTACAGCCAGTTTCTGACATTCAGCAGCCTGGGTCCATAGCATTCTTTTTTGGAGACAAGCAGTCCTGCTTAGTACTAACTTCTAACATTCAGTTTTCTCTCTACTGTGGCTCAGTTTACCTTAACAATGTTTAACACCATGAAAACCAATAGTTCTGGACTAGAAGTCCAGGAATTATGATGATCAGTTTTTGAGGCTGAAAACCATCTCCCAACTTGCAAAAACATCTAGGAACATACTTTAAAAATAAATTTACTGTTGAACGGATCAAAAATTAAGGTTTGTAAGAAAAGAATAATCACATATGATTTTCAGGAACTGTGGCAGTGACCAGAGAAACAGAACTCCAAGGCCATCAAATATTTGTGTCTCTAACAGATTTTAACTTGAAATATTTAAAATAAAAGTGATGAATATTAAAATCATCTTTTTCAACTAAAGAGGGTAATAGACATCCTCATGAATAGTATTGATGCTGATTCACAAAGTGAGTATGGAGAGCCCAATCTGAACCAGCAGGCAGATCAGACTACGTCATTGTCAGTTCAGCACTGAAAACGGCTTGTTAGACGTGATCACCTTTCATTTGTGCGCATCTGCAGCGCTAGAAATGTGAAAATGTTATTTTATATTCATTTGTAGAGCGCACATTCTGACATGGAATACTATCATAGCGTTCCACATTGTCCCCGGGTTACCATAGTAGACTGCAGTCTTTTTCATCTTGTGATGAGAACATTTGGTAAATACACACATGATAAGAGTCAATGGGGATGATTCCCCAAAACATTTATGAGTTCGGGAAAAAGTTCTACAGGAGTACTCATTTAGGCACTCTTACATGCCTTTGTGAATTGGCCATGAAACCACCAACTCTCCATTAGTAAAAGTACAAAGACAGAAAAGTCCTTCCTATCTGTATAAATTGCATATGGGTATTCCTATTTAGTCCCATTTCAAAAAGGCATGTAAGAGTATGCAAAAGGAAACTACAATGTAGTACTTTACACACTAAAAAATGGCTTTGTTAAGAGACCCAATAAGAACAAATTTATATTTGTACTTATTGGGACAAATATATATATATCTCATGTGGTTTGAGAGCCTCCTGAAGCGCCAGCACCCTATTGCTCAAACCACAAAAATACAAGAAAAAAAAGACCTACAATCGAGCCTTCTCTGGTACGGCTGTGAGGATTGGGAACTCCCTTTCCCCCGAAGTCAGGGTGAACCCTTCCACTGCCCTCTTCAAAAAGAAATCAAAGGGCTCTAGATGAAGACATTTCTGCCTCAATCAGACTTCTCCATTGGACACTGGGGCCTTAGATGTTGATTTGTGGCCCAGCTGCCTGGTTCACAAGAATGTCGGACAGTATAAGACTGTGAATTTTTTTGCTGTGTTGATTCTGTTTTGTTTACTTGTACCCTTCCTGATGCATAAACTGTAAAGCGCTCTTATACCCTCGGTGGTCATGTTTGCGCTATATTAAAACTTTCTAAATAAATAAATATTTACTGATGAATATTGCTTTTTCAGTTAACATTTGCTTTAAAATGACTATTTCAGTTGATATATGTTTGTCGCTAGTGCTGATATCATCATTTTAGTAGATTAAATAAATTTTCTTATTCAATTAAGGAAATTGTTTCTTCGAGAGTAATCCGGTTTAAAACCATCTCGTTGACATGGGGAGGAAAGTATTCAACGACAGTTGTGCACTTGTAATCTCTTAATACGCATTATTGGTGATGTGTCTCCTCCTCCCCAGCCCTCAGATCATTACTAGGGTTGTATATAGTAGTAAAGTTCAGTGTTTTCATAACGTTGCGTAGGGCTTTCTACAAGTTCGCCAATGTGGGTAGGAAAAAGAAGCAGTGATGGAGGAGGCCTGACTGACAAAAGTGCAAATGATAAAAAAAAAGTTATTAAAAAATAACAGATTTGTAAGCTTGGCAGGTATTATTTTACAAATGCCTGCTTTCAATTCTATTTTCAGTTGTTAGGGTTTACTTGCTGAGCAAGGAAGAGGCAGGCACTGTTTCAGGGTAAATCCAATAAGTTCACTTTGACAAGGCTACTTATATAATGCACAATTTTCTTCAGTATGTGGCGCCTGCCCTTCCTCCATGTGCAAATACTGCTGTGCCCTTAAGAAGGAAGACATAATAATGTGGAAGGGAAATATCAAGGATAAAATACTTAATCTAAAATATAGAAAGTTAAGTAAGTACAGATTTTATATACCTAATGCCACAATAACACATATCTATACCCTGACAATATATATGTATGTATGTATATGAATATATATATATTCACTGAAAAAACCATAGGTTTCACACAAGTTATAGTTAGCTGTACATTTCACTCGTAAAAAACCAATGAAATTCCACGTTATAGTTAGTGCAGGCAACTATAACTCACGCGACCGCAATCCTCTGCTGATGACATATGTGTCTTTATGAAAAAAAAATATTTGTAATATATGTATAGCTAAAATTTAATGGAAGAAGACATGGGCAAATAAGTGTCTAAATACAGTATTAGCATCAGCAGAGGATTGCGGTCGCGTGTGTTATAGTTGCCTGCACTAACTATAACGTGGAATTTCATTGGTTTTTTACGAGTGAAATGTACAGCTAACTATAACTTGTGTGAAACCTATGGTTTTTTCAGTGAATTTGCAAGGTTTTTTAAATGCTAATTCCTAACTATAACGTGTGTGAAACCTATGGTTTTTTCAGTGAATTTGTACGTTTTTTAAAATGCTAAGTTACTTTACGCCGTTCGTGTCGTGCACGCCCACTTCACGCAGTTCGTTCCGTGCGCGCAGGGTGCGCTTTGCGCACCGTGCGCGCACAGTGAGCACGTGGTGCGCTTCGCGCACCGCGTGCCCACTTAACGCAGTTAGTGCTGTGCACGCACGGTGGGCACGCGGTGCGCTACGCGCACCGCGTGCCCACATTACGCTGGATGGGCCATGTACGCACGATGCCCTTCGCGCACCGTCCGCACATGGAGGACATATTATGCGCTTCGTTGTGAAAGGTTTTCTATTAATAGTTTAGTAAATACATATGCCATGCACAAAAGGTGCACTGGGGGCACCTTTTGCACACGGGGGGGGGGGAAATATGGATTTTTTAATTTTTTTATTTATTTGTTACTGTACGCGTACGGTAAACGTAATCGGCGTTTTTTCCCCAAAAAAATAAATTATTTTTTGGCCTTGGATGGCCTTCTGGCACACCATAAGCAAGGCTAGGTGGTTAGGAGCTGTCTAGCCTGCCCCCTTTTTATGAATTCCACCTTTGTTTTTTCTCCCCCCCTCAGAGTGCGAGAGAGAAAATGGCGGCCGACACTTCCTGGTTTCGACCGATTCGAATGTTTACTAAGATCTAACAGCCAATCAGAATCGCGCTCGCGCACGGCACCGTACGCGTACGGTAAGCTTACGGTGCGCGCTCGGAGCGCGCTTACAGATATATATATTGATTTAAATGCTATTTTCTCAGGACCTACTGAACAGATTTATACCAGACCTACAAAAGGCACTTCCTTGACCTGAGGACTACCTCTCTGCCAAATTACAAGTAATTCTGTTCAGCCGTTCGGGCTGTAGCTGTGTCTAAAGGTCCTATGGAAAAATGCATGGGGAAAACGCGTTTTGGGACTCCCCTTTTTTCTCAGCCCCCGCTTGACGAATCCCCCCGAGACTTTCAGGGTAGGAGCGGAGCGTAGCGCCCCATTAGTTTTGAAAATTTCGCGAGGATTCGTCGACCGGCGCCAAAGTTATTCCAAATAGAATGTTGCGGATTTCCTATGGAAACAGGGTCCTAACTATAACTACCTACTGGCGACCGCCAGTAGGTTATATATATATATATATATATATTCACTGAAAAAACCATAGGTTTCACACATGTTATAGTTAGCTGGACATTTTACTGATAAAAAACCAATGAAATTCCCCCGTTATAGTTACTGTAGGCAACTATAACTCACGCGACCGCAATCCTCTGCTGATGCTAATACTGTATTTAGACACTTATTTGCCCATATCTTCTTCCATTAAATTTTAGCTATACATATATTACAAATATTTTTTTTTCATAAAGACACATATGTCATCAGCAGAGGATTACGGTCACGTGAGTTATAGTTGCCTACAGTAACTATAACGGGGGAATTTCATTGGTTTTTTATCAGTAAAATGTCCAGCTAACTATAACATGTGTGAAACCTATGGTTTTTTCAGTGAATTAGCAAGGTTTTTTAAATGCTATTTCCTAACTATAACGTGTGTGAAACCTATGGTTTTTTCAGTGAATTTGTACGGTTTTTTAAATGCTAAGTTACTTTACGCCATTTGTGGCGTGCGCGCCCACTTAACGCAGTTCGTTCCGTGCACGGTTTTTATCAACTTTAATAAGCCCTGTACATTTGGTGGCCTTCGGCCACCAAAAGCACAGGGGGTGAGGTCAATGTGGATAGTGTTTTTTTTATTTCGATTTTATAATTTCATGTTGCCAAAATTACGTTTTTTTTCTCTATTAATAAGCACTGCACATTTGGTGGCCTGCGGCCACCAAAAGCACAGGGGGTGGGGTAAGTGTGGATAGTGTTTTTTTTATTTTTATTTTTTTACCGTAAGCGTACGGTAAGCTTACGGTAAGCTTACGGTAAGCGTACGGTAAGCGTACGGTAAGCGTACCCCGCGAAATTGCCGAAAAAAAAATAAAACCGTTTTTGCTCTTGGGGGATGTTTGGGGACTCCCTCAACATGACTATGTGGGAGGGAGTTGTTAAAACAGCCCCGTAACATGTTTTTGGCCATCATGTTTGATAAACAACACTCAGTGCGAGAGACAAAATGGCGGACGCCGCTTCCTGGTTTCGGCCGATTCGAATGTTTACTAAGATCTAAGAGCCAATCAGAATCGCGCTCGCGCACGCCACCGTAAGCTTACGGTAAGCGTACGGTAAGCGTACGGTAAGCGTACCGTAAGCGGGCTCAGATATATATATTGATTTAAAGGCTATTTTCTCAGAATCTACTGAACAGATTTACACCAAACCTACAAAAGGCACTTCCTTGACCTAGGGACAACCTCTCTGCCAAATTTCTAGTAATTCTGTTCAGCCGTTCGGGCTGTAGCTCGTTCTAAAGGTCCTATGGAAAAATGCATGGGAAAAACGCGTTTTGGGACCCCCCTTTTATCTCAGCCCCCGCTTGACGAATCCCCCCGAGACTTTCAGGGTAGGAGCGGAGCGTAGCGCCCCACCTATTTTGAGAAATTCGCGAGGATTCGTCGACCGGCGCCAAAGTTATTCAAAATAGAATGTTGAGGTTTTCCTATGGAAACGTGGTCCTAACTATAACTACCTACTGGCGACCGCCAGTAGGTAATATATATATATATATATATATATATATATATATATATATATATATATATATATATATATATATATATATATATATATGGAAAGGGATTTCCTGCGTTTTCCTTGATCCATAAACACCACGAGTTCCAGAGGGTCACAGAAAGGCTGCACTTTTCATCAAAAAAAGCCCAGGCAAGTTCAAGTTGTTCAGCATTTACCATTCTTATTTTTATTTTGTTCAGTTATTCTTCTCCATTGAATTTTCTTATAAAGCGTGCGAAGCGCCAAGTGCATCAGAAAACAAAAAAACGACATATATATATATCCACACAAACAACGCTCTTGTTGAGACCAGGGACCCGTGGAGAGTGGTGCATGCACAGGGAGAGCACCCGGTTATCAAATATCCAAGAAACTTTCTTCGCTTCTCGAAATAATGCACACGTGTGAGCAAGGCGTAACTGCCAAAACTCGTAGCGATGCAGCATAATAAATTTCCTGAACTGGTGATATCGAATTGAGTCTTGAGAGTGCGTTATTTTGCGATGCGAAGAAAGTTTCTTCGATATATATATATATATACATCTATCTATCTATCTATCTATCTATCTATCTATCTATCTATCTATCTATCTATCTATCTATCTATCTATCTATCTATCTATCTATCTATATATATATATATATATATATATATATATATATCTATATCTATATTACCTACTGGCGGTCGCCAGTAGGTAGTTATAGTTAGGACCCCTTTTCCATAGGAAATCCGCAACATTCTATTTTGAATAACTTTGGCGCCGGTCGATGAATCCTCGCGAATTTCTCAAAATAGGTGGGGCGCTACGCTCCGCTCCTACCCTGAAAGTCTCGGGGGGATTCGTCAAGCGGGGGCTGAGATAAAAGGGGGGTCCCAAAACGCGTTTTTCCCATGCATTTTTCCATAGGACCTTTAGACAGGGCTACAGCCCGAACGGCTGAACAGAATTACTAGAAATTTGGTAGAGAGGTAGTCCCTAGGTCAAGGAAGTGCCTTTTGTAGGTTTGGTGTAAATCTGTTCAGTAGATTCTGAGAAAATAGCCTTTAAATCAATATATATATCTGAGCCAGCTTACGGTACGCGTACCGTAAGCTTACCGTACGCGTACGGTGGCGTGCGCGAGCGCGATTCTGATTGGCTGTTAGATCTTAGTAAACATTCGAATCGGCCGAAACCAGGAAGCGGCGGCCGCCATTTTGTGTGTTTCACTCAGAAAAAAAAAGAGTGAAAACAAGAAAAGGGGGCAAGGAGGAGAGTTACAGACCCCCTTACATTTGTGAGGGAGTCAAAGAAGGACTGTAAAGTACAAAGAAAACATTTATTGATTTTTAAAAAAATCACGGGGTACGCGTACGGTAAGCTTACGGTAAGCGTACGGAAGAAAAAATAAATTAAAAAAGAAATGAAATGCAGATTTAGGAGTTTAGATATTAGGGAGCTCTAAAAAGAGCCGTTGTATTTATGAAGTCATTTTTTTAGTGGTACCTACAAGTAAGTACCGATGCAGAGTCTAAGGTTCAAGAGGAAGACTCTGTTCCCTTCATCATTGAAGTGCACACCATCTCCTCTATAAATGTCTTGCATGTCATAACGCAAGTTGTTGTGGTAAATGGCACCCATACCATAGTCACGGAGGAAAGCAGAAACAGATTTGTTGACGTGCTTTCTTGCTTTGTCAATCTGCGGACAGAAATGATTGGACCAGTTCCATTTTTGCCTTTGGCATATGTTGGAAAACACAAAGGCAGTTTTAGGGAAAAGTGAAAACAGTTGTGCAAAGGTGTCCTTCATAAGCATTTCCAGACCTACCCCAGTCAAAGTGCCTAGGTCATTGCCACCACAGTGCACTATTATGAGGTCAGGGTGTTGGATTTGCATGAAGGATTTCACCAATGGCATCAATTGGTGCCACTTTAACCCTCTCTGACCAATCCATTTAATGTCTACATTTGGCAAAGCAAGGTCTCTCACCATACCTGTTTTCTCTGCAAACTTTTCACTCCAGAAGGCATAGCTGTGCCCTACAATCCACACTGTGAACATCTTCAAAGGAGAACTGGATGCACTCAGGAGGTGTCTTTCAGTAGAATGGCAATATGAAAAGAAAGACAGTTTGGAAATGGAGGCATACATATTTTTTTCAAAACAAAAAGAACTGATTGGCTGTTTCATACCATTCTAGAATAAAAACTAGGCTGTATGTGTAAATTAATAGAAGCATGTTTTGTATTGGTACAAAAAAATGTGTTACCAAAGAACAGTACTATGGATTTGCTGTTAGGTTTGAAAAGTCAAGCACTCTTGCTCTGTGGAATTGAAACATTGTGTGGCGAACTTCTGACCTAACTCCACACAGCAGTGTTCCATGAGCTGTTGCTATGGTAGCAGGCAGAAGTCATGTTGGGGGAAGGGTACTAGGCAGAAGTCAAGTTGGGGGCAGGGTACTTTTGGAAAAGGGTTGGTTTTCAACCAATAGAAATGTGTGATTACATTTGAAAAAAAGGGGGAAGCACTGAGATTTGAAACTTACATGTATATGTGTGGAAAAATAGAGGGAAAGTTTGCCATTATCTGGTTCTGCTGAGAGGAGAGAGGTGTACAGCTCTGAGATCCTGGCTCTGCTAATCTGCTGTTTGAGTGCCACATTTCTTTCACAACTAACTAATTTTAAAGGTGAGGTTAGAGTTTGAGAGGAGATGTATATGGTAAATTAAGAAATGAATAATAGAAATGGAAATCCTTTTGTTGAAGTTGCGTTTATCATTTTCTGTTTTGGGAGAAATTTAAATGTGAGGAACATGTAAAATAATATGGACTATGTTTTCACGATAAATTAAGATGTACTGGAAAAAAAAAGAATAGTTTAAGGGTTTGAGGTTGGACTCAGTAATGCAAATACATTCAGCATCACTAAGGCTGGTTGCCCTTGCTGGAATGTAGGCAGCCACCCAGGTTACACATGGTGGTGGTCTGAAAAAGCAGTTTGGACATGTGCATTTAAAAAAATCAAAAAAGTGGATTCATAATGTGTCAGTCTGTAAAAGTGATTTTCACTTGCCAAAAAAAAAGAGCAGTAAGTGTGCTTTCAAATTGGCAAAGAAATTTCGTTTTGGGACTAATGTGAAAACATGACTCTGTGTGGAAATAGGAATTACAGGCAGAGATTTATTGCGTTTTTCTCTGGTGATTTCACAGTTGCATTAGTAGGAAAAAGGGGGAGCGATTTTTTGGGGGAAGAAGCAGACTCTTAGCACACACCCAGCTGCTTGCCATGTATAATCATGCACAGTATTTACAAGCGAGTGGGGTTTTCAGGTTTCAGTCTGTAATGCAAATACATTCAGCATCACTAAGGCTGGTTGCCCTTGCTGGAGTGTAGGCAGTCACCGAGGATACACATGGTGGTGGTCTGAAAAAGCAGTCTGGACATGGGCTTTTAAAAAAAACTGAAAAGTGGTTTCATAATGTGTCAGTCTGTAAAAGTGATTATCACTTGCCAAAAAAAAAGAGCAGTAAGTGTGCATTCAAATTGGCAAAGAAATTTCGTTTTGTGACTAATGTGAAAACATGACTCTGTGTGCAAATAGGAATTACAGGCAGAGATTTATTGCGTTTTGCTCTGGTGATTTCACAGTTGCATTAGTAGGAATGCAATTGCTTTCACAATTTATAGTGAAATGCAATATATTCTGAAAACAGCAAAAATAAGACAAAAATATTTTTTGAAAAATATATAAATATGTGTACTGTATTATAAAATGTTTTAAAAATATTAATACTTTTTTCTTTTTTTTCAGATTGATATAGAAAAATTTCGAAAACTAGAACCATTTTTAAAGCAATTTTTTTTTAAAACAAATGAATAAATATTTTTTTGAGTGGGTATGGTAAGTCAATAATAATAATTGTAGTCTCTCAAGGACCTTGTAATGTGATAATTGATTTTTTGTGTTTTTAAAAAAAAAAAAAAAAAAATTACGCGTACCGTACGGTAAAAAAAAAAATAAAAAAAGTTTTTAAAAAACATATGTAAAAAAAAGATGAAAGATAAGGTTGGCTCTTAAAAGAGCCGTTGTGTTCATGCAGGGACAGAGGAAAGAAAGAATGGGAAAATTAGTCAAAGCGACAAGTGTGCTGATCTATTTTGTTGTTCACTAGGGAAACACTGGTCTCCCTATGACAAATTAGATCATGACAAGAGGCGCATCGAATATCAACCCTCAGAAATCGAGGGTTAATTTCCAGAGGGCCAGCAAAAGGAGATGCTCCCCCCACAGATGAAGGGCTCACCTGACCTGCAGAAGAAGGAGTCAGCCCTGCAGATGATGGTCCAGGCTGAGCTGCTGTGGATGTGCTTGGTTGACTTTCTGAAGAGTTACCTCCAAAAAGTCGAGCATGTGTCCTTCTGTGTACATCCTTGAGGTGTCTCTTCATGGTATGATTCCCAAAGGAATACTTCTTGTCAGGATTACCTCTTGAAAGTACACGCTTACACAGCTTGCAAGTCACTAAGGGTGCATTTACCTTTTGCTGGCCTTCAGGAAAAGTAAAATAATCCCATACATAAGAGGGCTTTTGTTTCCTCGCTCTCTGCCTCAAGGTAGTGCTGCTAGTGCTAGCCTCACTCTCAGAAGAGCTCTGCTGTTCTGCCATCGTATCACAAAGACAACCCAGCTCCTTCTCCTAAGGGATCACAAGCAGAAATGAGAGGAATGGGTGTGGTGTAGGAGAGTTCTAGAACTGAAAGTAGTTTCAACCAATCAAAAGTTGTGTTTCATGATCACATGACCTACCGTACGCTTACGGTACGCTTACGGTACGCTTACGGCAAAAGTGCGCATGCGCGTAAAAAAGACACGCGCTTGCGCGCATGCGCATAACAGTCACTACCCGACACTTCCGCGAAACGTGTGCGTGTAGCGTACGCGCGCACGCGTCCCACGCGGAGTACGCGCGGCTACGCAAATTGCGTAACTATACGCAAGCAGCGTAGAAAAATTATGGGCGTTGCGTAAACCGTACGCTTACCGTAAGCTTACGGTACGCGTACTAAACAAATAATAAAAAAAATAGAAAAAATGTACTGCAAATAAATTTTACATGTTTATTTTAAAAAATATATTAAAAAAAACATATTAAAGAATTTTAAAAATTTAACCATAGTCTTTATAAAAGGTAAGAAAATTAAAAAAAAAATATGTTAAAAAAAATAGAAGAAAAAAAAAAATTCGCATTTAAAAAACCTTGCAAATTCACTGAAAAAACCATGGGTTTCACACACGTTATAGTTAGGAATTAGCATTTAAAAAACCTTAGAAATTCAGTGAAAAAACCATAGGTTTCACACATGTTATAGTTAGCTGGACATTTTACTCGTAAAAAACCAATGAAATTCCCCCGTTATAGTTAGTTCAGCTAACTATAACTCGCGCGCCCGCAATGCACTGCTGATGACGTCACATATTACATCACTCATGACATGGTCAGTGACATCACTCATGACATCACTGATGACATCTCAAATGACATCACTGATATATATATATATATATATATATGTTCATGGCGCCTAGATATGGAGCTAAGATAGTAAATCTTTACTTCCTCTACAGGCACTTGCCTTTCTATATTTTCGTCCTTGATATTTTCTCCACTATATTCTTATATTATGATATTTCTATGTTTGAGGCAAAGTCATCTTGTGCCCTGGGCACCCCCCAACTTTTAACTGAGTGGTACTGGTGTTAACAGACTCTGACTGACCCTGGGCTTTACGTAACCAGGTCTAGGGCCACTTCTATGCTGAAAACACTTAGATTACAGTGAAAACACCTACACACACTAGGGTAAACGATTGGTTGGGGTACCCCAGTGATTGGCATGACCTACCCTATAAGCCCCTAGTATATAATAGGGCAGGGGAATTGAAACTACCTATCAGTCCCTAGTATATAGCAGGGCATGGCAGTTTAGAGGCCAGCAGCTTTCTGCACTTGCATGTGTGCACTGCTGAGGCCTGAGGTCAGTTTTAAAAGCAGCCCTGGGTGCCAGGAGTGCTTTTAACAAGCATTTACAATGCAATGGTCTCGGCATTGTTGAAGTTAGAGCTATTGGCATTGCTCATGACATTATTTTTGTTTATGATTTTGTTTTTAAAACATTTAAAGAAACGGCATTGTTATTTACAATGTCAATAGCTTAATCACTCTCAAATGCGAGACCTATTGCATTTGCACCCACACACAGAGCCACACACACAAAGCCACCCACACATACAGAGCCACCCACACAGAGCCACTCACATAGAGCAACCCACACACAAATAGAGCCACCCACAGAGCCACCTACACACACACACAGAGTTACCCACACACACACAGAGCCACCACGCATAGAACCACCTACAAAAAAGCCATCCACACAGAGCCACCCACACAGAGCCACCCACACAGAGCCACCCACACTGAGCCACCCACATACACATAGAGCCACCCACACACAGAGCCACCCACCCACACACGGAGCCACCCACACACACACAGAGCCACCCCCACACACACAGAGCCACCCACACCCACACCCACACAGAGCCACCCACACACACACACAGCCCCCCCACACACACAGAGCCACCCACACACACAGAGCCACACACACAGAGCCACACACAAACAGAGCCACACACACACAGAGCCACACACACACAGAGCCACACATACATACACAGAGCCACATACACACACACAGCCACACACACACACACATACAGAGCCACAAACCCACATACAAGAATAGGCAAGGTGCAGGTAATGCAGGTGGAGTGAATTTACATGCGCAGGCACCTAGACGGTGCAGGCAGTTAGAGTGTAGGTGTAGTGGTGCTGCATACAGTATAGATGAACAGTGTACAGGGAGAGCGAGCAAACTGCTGCTGCCTGCAGAGATGCTCCGGATAGGAGGGGTCCAGGTGGGGCACACATAGTGTTCGGGTGCATGCAGAAAGGCATAGTGAACCCATATATAAGAAGGAGCACAGAGTGCTCGCATAGTGTTGCATATGCATGGGGCACAGTGAAGCTCTGGATAGACAAGGAACAGGCAGTTCAGGCACATGGATGTTATATGTTGTCGTGCATGGGTCCATGAGGCTGCACGATAATCTGTCATCGATATTCTAGCAGAATACATTCGAGGTCACTTAAATAATCTACATGCAAAGAAGCACAAATCATGTCTAAGTAAGCTGGGTGTTAGAGAAGAGACCTTTGTTTGGCCGGAATGTTTACATTCCAGAGGAGAGAAAGAAACTAAAAAACACGCCCCCGAATCCGAAAAAGACGGGGCTTAAATGGACAGACACCCCTCTCCTCCAATGGCTGGCCTCCGTTTAGGAAGCCAGCCAATGGAGAAGAGGGGCGGGTTCAAGCCCCACTACTAGAAAACATTAAATCTCGCGAGCGAGACTGCGCAAGCGTAGCCTTCGCTAGCCGAGACCTAAAAAGGGGCCAGCCAGGCCGACTCCGGCTGCAAGTTCACACCCTGAGACTTTCCAACACGGGCTGAAAGTCCAGAACCTGAGAGCAACTGACTGTGAGTCCCAGTACTGACCAGACCCTCCATCTTCTAACACCTACTGCAGTGCTAGACTCTGGCAACTCCGGAGACTGACGGTAAAACCAGGCCTAAACTCTAATCCTGGTTGTAAACCCAGACCCTGAAGCCTAACACTGGCTGTAAATCCAGAGCTCAGCCCCTCTAGTCCTGGCTGTAAATCCAGAGCTCAGCCCCTCTAGTTTTGAGTGCATGCCCAGCCCTCAGCCCCACTAGTTGTGAGTGCATCCCCAGCCCTCATCCCCTCTAGTTTTGAGTGCATGTCCCGCCCTCAGCCTCACTAGTTTTGAGTGTCTGTCCAGATCTCAGCCCCTCTAGTTTTGAGTGCATGCCCAGCCCTCAGCCCCTCTTGTTTTGAGTGTATGCCCAGAGCTCAGCCCCTCTAGTTTTGAGTGTATCCCTGGAGCTCAGCCCCTCTAGTTTTGAGTGCATGCTCAGCCCTCAGCCCCTATTGTTTTGGGTGTATGCCTAGAGCTCTGCCCCTCTAGTTTTGGTACAAGAACTTCAATGCGCCTTGGCTCAGAGAGGAGGGAGAGGAAACGGAGTGAAATGAGTTTTCCTTCGACAGGCTGCGAGGCATGTATAACAGGCTTCTCCAGTTCAGACTCCATCCGCGAACAGCTCACCAGTCCGAGTTTTCCTTTGCATTCTGGAACCTGTAGTTCTGAAGTTTTGAGTGTACAAAAAAGGAGGGCACTCGTTGTTCTTTGTTGATGACATTTTTGATGTTTAAGCAACCAATTGGCACTGTGAATTGTTTGCATTGTTACAATCAAAATATCTTGAACTGAAACTGGTCTAAAGAGGATACAAGTCCCAATATGGTAAGAAAAACCTGACCTGGATGAAGCACTCGCTCAGTGCTTAGGAAAACTCAAGCGCTTTGGTTTACAATGACTGAGGGGAAAGCGAGAGACGGCGCCATTGATTAAGTGAGCTGGGTTTAGTGGACGGACGCAATACCGGCCCCTGTGCAAACATGAGCCCGGACCCCAGCAAGCATTGGCAAAGCCAATCGGTCCTGCATATAGGAGAGCTTCTGGCTTTGCCACTTTTTCTTGCCATGTTGGACAGCAGTGCAGGAGAGAGGTCACCCCTGGGTGCCAGAGGTCGGGCGCTGGCTGCCTATCCTGGATAGATCTGACCCGGGGTTCCCGGGGCCAGATCCCTGGCCGTTCCACCGAGGAGGGCGCAGAACTCTGCCCCTGCCTCTCCAGGAATTCTGGGAAATCCTCTCCATTTCCCTCTCCCTCACTCACACCGGGTGTCACAACATCTTCCCGTGGCCACAATTCTCCAGACCGTGAGGTTTGAGGGACCGTGTGCTGATCGTTGTGACACTTCTAGTGAACAACGGACGCTCTCCAGAGACAGGGGGAGAGGGGCGCTAGGGCACGAGGAGTGAGAGGGACAGGGTCAAGGAGTGAGAGGAGAAGGAAGGGCAGAGTAAGAGGAGAGGGCAGGTGAGATCGATGCAAAGAGCGAGAGAGCACGGTGGACGCAGTGCGGCCCGCGAAGCTTATGAGAAGGATTGGCCCCACAGGAACCTGCGAAGGGAGGGTGCAAAGAGAGAACAGGGGTGGTAGGAGGCGAACTGCCTGAGAGGAGATTCGGCATGAGAGAACAGTGAGGGTCTGGGGGCTCTGCTGTGGTGAAGGGCAGAGTAACTCGCTGCCATCAGGGAGCCCTGGGTGTTATACCCCAGGCCAGGGCCCGAGCTCTTTCACGCTGAGGGGATCGCCTGGCAGTGTTCCTCGCCACCTCTGCCAGTGGCGTTCAGTGCCTCTGAGAGAACGACTAAAATGAACTGAAAAGATAATGACATCTCAAACCCCATGGAGGGGAGCCAAGGGGAACCCTAGAAGTGTAATGCCAGGCCAGGGACCGGTGTGCCACTCACAGCCTCCGCTGCCAGCTGAGAGCGCCACTGTCAGACTGTGTGACTGCACACCTGGCACTCTCAGGGGCAGACATGAGGCATACTTGACCCGGGGTGGGCGAAAGGCGGTATTTAGGACAGAGACCTTCTGGGTGGGTAGCTCCCTCAGGGGGCTCACGGTGCCTGAAGCAGACTCCCTCACGGTGCCCGGTCTCCTCTGCCAGCTTGGTTTCAATCTCAGGCTTTGAACCTTCACCCCTGCATCTCACAGGGCAAACCGGAGGGGGTGGGCAGGATTATGTTGGGATTTGGGGTGAAACAAAACTCTGCAATTAAAGAAGTGTGCTATTTAGCACATCCCCTCAGTCTCGCTCAATAAAAAATGAAACAAACAAAAAAGCATTCAAAGTTACAATCACTCTACTGACGGCACAAACCTGCATAAACGAATGAGATTCCATTCAGCGATGACGTTGGTTTGAAAGTCGTACCCTGGGCTAGGGAAACGCGCTGCAGCGCTGTAAACCGATTGTGAGCCTCAACAAGCAGATCATTATCCTTATGTGGTGGTGTATCTCTTTAAGAGCCGCCGTGGCTGAAAGACTCGCACGAAGCTGGGAATGTATTTTCCTGCTGACCAGATGCATTTCCTGTTCAACTTGTCGACGGTGGCGAAAAACGAGAAAGCCCTCACGGTGGAACTGCACCTCTTCAAGCTGAGGTCCAGACATCCCGACCTGACGCACTTCCGGAAGCACCATTTCTGCCAGGTAAACACGCCATGCCACGATGATGGGGGAATGGGGGGGGGGGGTGGTTAAAATGAGTGGCCTCAACAACGGATAACAATAACAAGTTAAACGTGCTTCGATGCGTCCTGTTGATGACGCCATAAACACCACCATCTTTCTCCGAGGTCAAGCAAAATTGCCTCGGAGAAACGCAGCGTCATTTTCGGATTCGGGGGCGTGTTTTTCTTTCTCTCCTCTTCCCATTGGCTGGAATATTTACATTCCAGAGGAGAGAAAGCAACTAAAAAACATGCCCCCGAATCCGAAAAAGACGGGGCTTAAATGGACAGACGCCCCTCTCCTCCAATGGCTGGCCTCCGTTTAGGAAGTCAGCCAATGGAGAAGAGGGGCGGGTTCAAGCCCCACTACTAGAAAACGTTAAATCTCGCGAGCGAGACTGCGCAAGCGCAGCCTTCGCTAGCCGAGACCTAAAAAGTAAATTGTGCCCAAACTCGACTTTGGTGTTTGGGGCGCTTAAAAATGGATAAACTACAATGTTATGGCATATTAGGGACCCTCAGGGTCTCCCCTAGGTGTCCCAGGGGTGGGGGGGGGGGGGTCAGGTATCTATAAGGTAGACCCTTATAAAAGGGGTTCTATATGCCTAGGGTTAAGTGAAATTTCACATTACACTCCCCACATTGTGATAAAGTGCTGCCCAAATTCGACTTTGATCGATTGCAATATTTTTACAGATTCAGAACACCTAAAGTCTCTCCTAGTTGTCCCGTGGGGTGGGGGTCCTGTAGATATAAGCAAAGTACTTATAAAATATGTTTTTGTAAGACCTGGTGCTGGACAAATGGCCCAATCATGTTTTCCCTTGCAAATACCCTGTTACATAGTTGTTACATGCTGTATTATTAGGTGCATGTGTCTTTAAGTTAGGTTCCTAATTTAACATAGTAGGAAGTTATTAACTAATAACTCTTGATAGGAGAGGGCTAGAAGTGCCATTCAAAGACTTCCCCGAATGGTATTAATAAATTCAACAATATGATATTGTTGAATTTCTCCTAAAGGGTACATACAAGAAGTTACAAGATTTTCTTGTTTGTAAGTCTAGATTCAGCCTTCCAGTGGTCTGCCCTGATTGGTCACAGTTAAGTGGATTAGCCAGGCTGCCTTGAAGAGGTGCTAAAGAGCCACTGGGGTCAACCAGCTCTGCTGGCAGGACAGTGTGCTGTTCCATAGGAATGCTAGGCCAGGGGGAGGAGTCGTAAACTATGTTCTTCAAAGAGGAGAGCAGAGAACAGTGTCATTTACAATTCTCAACTTTCCACCTTAGGCAGATGGTAGGATTAAGGAAGGGATGAGCAGATGCAGGGGGAGAGTCTAAGTAAATTAGCCATCTCAGGGCTGTGTTTAGCCAGCTCTTACCTCCTTGCTGGAAAATCAGCTATTATGGATTTGGAAGATTTGATGCACTCTGGGACAAAATAATGCCACACTCCACAGGAAGTGGCCATATATTTGAGGAGTTACCCTGCTCTCATTGGTCAGGAGTGGCCTCCTGACTGACCAAGAGAACTTGGAATAAGTATCTGAGAGGGACAGAGCCCTCCAGATCTGCTCCTTGAAATTTAAAAAAGCAAGACGTTGCCAAGCTGAGAATTTTGAAGTGCAATTTCTAAGGCTTGCCCTCTGAAGACTGCATCATCTGAAACTACAGCCCTGTGGACTACCTTGCTGTAAAAGAACTAAAGAGTGGACTCCCTGCAAGCTACAGGTTAACAGAGCTCACCTGGACATCCCCACAAAGAATTCCCAGCCGGATGTACCAGTGGATTTGTAAGGGTTTTGTTCAAGTGGATTGTGGAATTTAAGTCTCACACTTTCAAGGATCCTCTTGGAGATTCCAGAACCTTGGACTGTGTGTTGAATACTGTGTGACCCACAAGAAGAACTTCAGGAAGAGGTCTAACTGGACTCAGCCTGCTGGAGAAAGCTGCCCAACAGTGGTGAGAAATTCTCCCGAATATTTTTTAAAGGGGTGTCCCTGTCAGAGAAAATGAAACGACTAAAAGGGGCACTGTTGGTTTCTAAGCACTAGAAAGTGACTAATTTAAAAAAATTCATATCTCTGGCTCCCTACAGTGGATTTTATTTTTGTGTTGGTGTCATTTAAAAATATAAAAATATTACCTCTTTTTATAAATTGGTGTTGGATTTTTACTTTGTGTTGTGTCTTAATTATTTACTGAATTGGTGTTTTTAAATGCTTTACATACCTCTCTTTGAAGTTAAGCCTGCCTGCTCGCAGCGACGTTACCAAGGGTTGAGCATGGGAATAATTTTCTAAGACCTATGCTGAGTCCTATCATGTGTTAGTGGCCTTATTGCCAGTGGCAGACCTACATTTGCCTCTACCAATAAACCATTTTCCAACAGAGGCCATTTTGCTACTTATTTGACCTTGAAACCCACGGACCTTGAAGAGAGACACAAGGAACACTGATGATGCAAGATTCAGCAGCATGCACGAAGGTTACAAGAGATAGGCTGCATGCACGGATGGATCAAGAGATAGCATGCACGGATGAGGCAAGAGACAGCATCATGAACTGATGTCACAAATGACGGGTGGATGCACTCGTGATAAAAGAGACCCCAACAAGTAGATAAGCTACAAGAGACATGGAGTAGGCAGTCGTGATATAAGACAAGCAACATGAAATGATGTTGAAAGGTAATGGAGCATGCACTGAATTTACAAAAAAAGCAGCGTGCTATGGTGAAAAGGGAAGAAGGGTAGCATGCAGGGCTTTAAGTGGGATGAAAAAACTGGGGGTTTCTCTAAGGGGCACGGCCAATGTAATTAAGGGCGTGGCTTAAAAACACTTAAGTAAAAAATCTGTGCTTAGCATAGTGTGCCACCCGACTGGTATTTGGCTGCTTCTGTCATTGCATCCAGATATAGATTAAAACAAGTAATATTACACTTACAATAAACCAGGACTATTGGCTTTGTCACTGGTTGTTAGTTGCATTGGCTAAATAAGCAACAACTACGGCTTCGTTGTATATAATATTGAAAATGCTTCAGTTGTGAAATTATGAGACAGTGAAAGAACTATCACGGGTCTCTTTGACTTACATCAAAGGCAGTGAAGGGTGGTACTGCTCCAGAGTTATGATGTAGCGCCCAAAGAGTGTGAAATTTGTAGGGGTGCACCATATTCACCGTTAGTTGGCACTCGCATATAATCAATGTATATTCAGATGTGTCGTGCGAAATGTATCCAGAAATGTATCAAGCTGTATCGCAATATAGAAGTGCTAGAGATGTGTAACCATAATGTGAACGTATTCAGTGAAATGTGTAATGAGTAGTTTTCGTTTAATGCAATGTATTAGGCTAAAACGTGTAACCTGATTGAATTAACTCATGTATGTCATTTATCCACGTATGTGAAAGTAAAAGTACTAATGTTAGAATGTAATTTAATGGTGTGTTTAACCAGGTAGAGGCCCGAATTCACATAGGTCATTGAGAAGAAGGGCCTGGAATTTCTTATGTTAGCTGAGTGCGGTAGGCCGCAAGTGATTTATTCTAGTAGAGGTTTTGGGCTGCAGTAAATTGCAAAGTTAAAAGATGCGTAGTATTTCTCCATCCCATGATCTCACCGCAGGTGCAAGGACAGTTGGTTCGTTAGTAGAAAAGGTCTTTGTCTAAGAGTTGAATTATGGAGAAAGCCAGACATGGGAGTGCTTTGGAATGTGCCAATCGCAACTCCTCGTGTCGACGGTGTCTGGGACTCAAGGCCAAGCTGATGGACGATGGAAGATGGACAGCGTGGAATGGAAAAGTACAGAAAGAATACCTGGTCGAGGAGGTGTGTCGAAGGGCGTGTTCTATGTTTTGGGGTTTCGTATTAGGGACAGCACCCCGAGGGTTGAGCAGAAGAGAGTAGCCCAGAGCAGAGAGAAGAGGTGGGCGAGGAGCTAGAAGGAGTACTTTAGATCGAATCCTCACTAAGAGAAGACTTCTTTGGGAGTTTCACTTCTGACACCTTTTTCGATTTCTTAGGTCTTAAGGGAATGCTAAGTAGGGATGTCATCTAGCATAGAGTAGGGACAGAGATGCGTTGGTTTAATGATTCCTAATATCGACATTGGTTTGGTAGTTATCTATCTCATGCTTTTAGAGATTGTGCTTTTGTTTGTATTTAGTCGTATGCGGATTCTTCGTAGAGTAGCATTTGTGTTAGTGCCTATTTACCTGTTGTGCCTTGTACTAAGGTGCTTGTATCTGCAGATGTTTTTGCTGATAATAAAATCCCGAGAGCAATAGAGATTGAGTTTCGAGTTCTTAATTATGTCAAATTGCGGAAGGTATTCACTGATAATTGTGTTTGCTCCCTCTACGCTATTGGGCAAGTAAAAAGGTTCACTCGACCAGAGTGGGTTCTTGGAGATAATTGGAAACAAGAAAATTGGGCCCCAGCAGTTGGTAGCAGAGTCGGATGGTTACTTCCGATAGCGAGGGACGATTAGATTGAGATAAGTGATCCTTGAGACCCATATACAACAAGTGATGGTGAATCATCAGACGGTGAGCAGCGGACGACGGCAGATGGTGAACATAGACGGAGAATAGCAGTGCGGCAGGAAGCAGCAGTTCTTGGAGTAAGTATGAATAGGATGAGATGTTGTAGATTGCGGTGTTGATTTGATGTGTGATGTCTTGCGGAGTTAGAGTGAATGTTGAGTAACTGTGAGATCAGGCTGTGAGCGCACGCAGCCAGGAAATTGTGGTGCAGAAGACACCTGTGGTAGATTTTGTTGACCGCCCAAAGGAGATCGTGAGGTACCATCGATCACCTGGACCGAGATAGGGGAAGCAAATGTGTGAGCGCATGACAACGCTGGTCGTGGGTTGCTGTATGTAAAGTTGAGTACTTGTAACCTATCAGAGGCGATCTGTCTGGCCGAACGAGGACAGACAGTTGCCAACCGAGGTCAACAATTTCGAGAGACTGTGAACGAACAGTGAGAGGCTGTGGACGGACAGCCAGAAAAGTAACTCGTTTGGGACAAACGGTTATTTCGGTGTATGAATGGGACGAATGCAGGCGTGAGACGTAGGTGAAAGGGAAGGGAACTGCTGCGAAAGAAGGAAGGTGACGTCAGAGAGTGCCGCGCTGTGATAGGCAGGTTGGTGTTAGTCGTGCTGTAATTGGAGGGTTCGACACCAAGAGGTAAAAACAGTGCGTGGAATCGAATTTTGTCAATCATGAAGTGTTTTAAGGTCCTTCGAGAAATGTGTAGGGGTGACAAACATGTGGTTACTCGAGAGGGAGAAGAAGCCCCTCCTGAGGATACCACCGCACATTATATGTCAAAGAATGTGGGATTGCATACGATAATTTGGCTTGAGAATTGGCATAAAATGACACAAGGTGAAGGGGAATTAGCATTCCCGAGGTATGGCTTGTTTAGGCTAGCAATGTTGTACCAGTTGAAATCTGTGATGGCAGGGTTACGACCTATGCCAAGGCCAACACAGTTCGAAGCACTACATGCGTGGATTAGAGCAGCGCATGATAGGGATAGAGGAAGGAATCAGGAAAGGGTGAAAAAGTCGATCAGGGCTTATCAGGATGCCAGATGGGATGCAGTGGAGAAAAGATGGAGGGTACAGGCACTAGAGGGAGATAGGCTGTATCCCTTATTGATCACATCGGAGGGGGTAAAGAACGTAAAGCCAGAAGAAGAGGATGAGAGTGAGATAGATGATGACTTATTGGAAAGATTGTTATCAGAGAGACCACCTCCGTATAACCCAGAGGTCCCAGAAGAGACGTTGGTCCAGATAGACGATGGCAGGAGAGTAACCTTCCAACCAGAGACGAGAGTAGAAGGAAGGATCTCGATAGGAACAGAGAGTACCGGGAACCAGTCTGTGGCTAGCGTAAAGGTCGAGAGAGACGTGAGGTTACCGGAAGCTCTAAAAGTACCGGTCACTATTGGACCTATTGTTTCGATTTACCACCCAGATACAGAGGAGGTTGCGGACCCAGGGAGGACAGCCGAAGGGCCAAGGAGAGAGGCCGCGGAAAGTGGTCTCATGGGAGGAAATGGGTTAGAAGGTGGAATGGCTTGGGCTCCGAACCCTATAGAATGGAGTACACCATTGCCAGCCATGTCAGATTCATTTCAGAGTCAAGGAGAACAGAGACCAGAGAGGCTGGGGTCTCTGATGGAGTCGAGGTCAGATTTACGATCATGGGTACCACCCATGAGAAACCAGAACCCAGTAGTGAGGACAGCAGAAAGAGAGCGGGTTGCCCTTTTGAATCGGTCTGCTCCAAGGTGCATACCAGAAGGGAGTAGGTCGCAGGAGCAAGAATGCGAGGACAGCGATAGAGAAGGGGCAGTCTGTCGAGAGATGCTGAGAGGAGCCCTGAAAGGGGGGATGATAGACGTAGTAAGGTTGAAGGTGAATATGGCTGAGATAATAGCAGGGAACTTACCCCTTGATAGGATATTAATGTACGGACCAGATGAATTACTTTTCGTAGCGAAGGATGTGACTCGGAAGGCACGAGTTGCACATGAGAAATTGGCAGAATTGGCTAGGCGGTATGAGGTGGATCTGTCCAAGACTAAAGCATTGCAAGGAAGTCATAGGTTGCAGTACAGTGACCAGGAACTGGAGGAGAAAAGGGTTGTCGGACTGAGGTCCAAGAAGAAAACCTCTAGGGGAGTGATGGCAGGGACTCCACCTCCGGGTGGAGGGGCGACAAGTATAGGAATCTTCCCTTTAAGGGAGGTGCAGAATGGAGGATATGTGCACGTACCCTGGAGCAGGGGTGATTTGGCGGCGTTTACGAATGATTTTCTCCGGCTTAGGGAGAAGCCCGCAGAGTGGTACAAGCAGGTAGACCGCTTTGTAAAGATCTCGAAGGTATTGTAGATTGATCTGGATACCTTGTTTGATATTGTGGTTCCGGGGGATTTGTGGGCAGCATGCAAGACTGCCATTGATTGGCCGACTTATGAGCCCGATAGGAACACGATCACGAACGGTCCATCACCACTAATAATGAGGATGTATGAGCGAGTGATCGCCTGGTTGAAGGAGAAGGTTTCACCATAAGACATCGATTGGGTGAAGATAGACAGGACAGTGCAGGAACCCAAGGAGACGGTACATGAGTTCTATGAGAGACTCTTGCAGGCTTTTAAGCAGTACAGTGGCCTAGACGCGTTGGACACGAAGGACATGGGACAGTTTGTCTCAAAGTTTGTGTTGGGATTGAGGCCGGAGGTTAGTCTCATGATACAGCAGCATTTAATTTGTTGGCAGAACAAGCCGGTTGATGAGATTTTGCGGTACGCCCGATATTGCACAGATGAGATTGAATCGAAACATAGGAAGTTGAAAGATAACTTGCTGCTTGTTCAGATGCAAACCGCTCAGGGACAGCCTAATGGGGAATTATCAGGCAGGTAATCAGAATGTTCAGGGGCAGGGAAGGCCGAGGCCAGTAGAACCTAGAACAGGCATGGATGTGGCGACCTTGAAAAAGACTACCGCATGCCAAGAGTGTCACCAGGTTGGACACTGGAGACGCGAGTGTCCCCTGAATCCATGGAATCAGATACAGCCGGAAGGAGAAATAGTTCAGGTCCCTGGGACGGAAGCGGTACCGACAGTAACTAGACCTAGAATGACGAAAGCGGGGACTGGTGTTCCGCAGGTGCAGGTTCCCCAGCCACCCAGAATACAGAATGTACAGCAGGGAGCTCGAACATATTTACAAATGCCAATGTTCGAAGTGAGTGAGGGGAACGATACCAGCCTGTTGGCACAATCATGTTCAGAGAGGGATACGGATAGCATCCTTAGAGCCATCCTAGAGGTAGATCAGAAAGGACCCTTTGTGGAGGCAGACCTTGACGGTCACCCTACAACCTTCTTGGTTGATACGGGGGCGACGAGATCGACTATAAGATCGGCAGTGGTTCCAGGTCTAGCTCTTTCTGGACAAAGTATCTAGGTTGTTGGGGTGGCAAATAAGAAGCTGGTTAGTCCGCTGACGGAGCCAATTCCAATCAGGATAGGTAATTTCAGTGATCGACACCAGTTTGTGGTGTGCGATTCTAGTCCGGTTTGCCTGTTAGGGAGAGATTTATTGTGCAAGCTTAACTGCACGATCTACTGCAACCCGAAAGGAGTGGAGGTGGAAACGAGAGACGATGACGCGACCTTTAAAGTTGTGAATCAGCGTGTGTGTGTGGAAATGTACCCAGCATTGACGGTGGAGGAGCTTACAGTTGATCTGAGAGACTCAGTGTCTATTGACGTATGGGACCTTAGTGGAGAGGAGATTGGTTTAGTCAAGGGAGTAGACCCAGTGAAAATCCAGATTAAACCAAACGTAGAGTTTCCGAGGACACCCCCAGTAAAAGTTATCTCCTGAAACTATTGCAGGGATTAAACCTGTAATTGAGTCTATGATCAGGCAGGGAATACTTATGGAGATAATGGGTAGCCCATGTAATTCACCTATCATGGGACTACAGAAACCAAGCGGGAAATTTAGGATTGTGCAAGATTTGCGAAAAATAAATGACATAGTTGTTCCATGTTGTCCAGTGGTACCGAATCCATCTGTGATTCTATTTCAGATCCCATGCGAAGCTGAATGGTTCACGGTGATTGACTTGTGTCAAGCATTTTTCTCAATTCCTTTACATGAAGAAAGCCGTTTTCTTTTTGCATTTTGGCTGGAAAATCGTGTGTTAACGTGGTGTCGTATCCCACAGGGGTATACCGAGAGCCCATCTATTTTTAATCAGATCTTGAAGAAGAATCTTGAAGGGCTTGTGTTGCCACAGAACTCTGTTTTAGTGCAATACATTGATGATCTGCTCGTTGCGTCAGAGACGGAAGACGCCTGCAGAATTGATACCGTTGCTCTGTTGAATTACCTAGAAGAGAATGGTCACAAGGTGTCTCCAAACAAACTGCAGTACTGTTTGAGTGAAGTACAGTATTTGGGGCACCGAATTGAGAAAGGTAAAAGGAAGGTGTCGCCAGATCGCATTGATGCGATTCTGAGAATGCCAGTACCCTCAACTCAGAGGGAAGTCAGAATGTTTTTGGGAATGGTGGGCTATTGCCGCCAGTGGATGCGGAATTTTTCCTTTGAAGCGAAGCCCTTACAGAGGCTGACGCGAAAGGATGTGAATGATCCGGTACCATGGGATGAAGACTGCTTAAGGTCATTTTTTAGGCTGAGAGAAGCCTTGTGCAGTGCACCAGCATTGGGAATGCCAGATTATAACAAGGCATTCGCTTTATTCTGTTGCGAAAAGGAAGGTTGCGCATTAGCAGTGTTGACTCAGAGTCACGGAGGTGTCCGTAGACCAGTTGCCTATTTCTCAGCTACTTTAGATCCAGTAGCTTCTGCGTTGCCCGGATGTCTCAGATCCGTTGCTGCAACAGGTGTCAGTATTGAAAGATGTGAGAGCATTGTGATGGGTCATCCGCTTACTGTACATGTGCCACATTCTGTTGAACTGTTGATGACTAGGACTAAAACACAGCACCTCACAAATAATAGGTTGACTCGTTATGAGCAAGTCATCCTTGCTGCAGATAATGTGACGCTGAAGAGGTGTTCTGTTTTAAATCCTGCTACACTGTTGCCTATTCCATTGTCGATGAACCACTCCCAGTCTCAGATGAGATTTTCTTTGTGGACGGTTCATGCTTAAGAGACAGCATTGGTCGACTGAGAGCAGCGTTTGCTGTGTATACCATTACAGGGGTGGTCGAAGCCGCCTGCCTAGAAGGAGTATACTCCGCACAGGTGGCTGAGCTTATTGCCTTGACCCGTGCCTGTTTGTCCGCTGATAAGATCCGTGTAATGATTTACACGGATAGCCAATATGGGTTTGGTGTGGTTCACGACTTCGGACAGCTGTGGTCCCAGAGAGGGTTTATGACATCTTCTGGTTCACCCATTAGAAACGGGGACTATGTACAACAATTGTTGGAAGCATTGCAAAACCCAGATGAAATTGCGGTTGTCAAATGTTCTGCACACACTAAAGGGAACGATTTTGTGTCATTGGGTAATAATTATGCAGATGAAGTTGCTCGATTTTGCGCAGAACAGGGATGTAATTTTACTGAGAACTATGTTGCGGAAAGTGAAGAGATGACAGATTACGATGTGATGTTAGCCATGGCAGACTCATGGGAGGAACTGAAACAGTTACAGGATGGAGTCTCTGATCAGGAGCGGAACAGTTGGATACGAGCGGGATGTGAGAAGGGAGATGTGGATGTTTGGGTTTCGAATGATGGACGAGCTGTGTTACCGGAATGTTTGCTGAGCCCCATGGCGAGGTTGATACATGGTGCTGTGCACCTTGGCAGGGACGCAATGATGCGAGTGTTTCGTCAGACGTGGTACAATCCGAAGTTTCGGACAGTGGCTGAAGCTGTGTGCCAGAGGTGTGTCACATGTCAACAGATGAATGTAGGAAAGAGGACCGCTGTGACGTTAAGTCACATAGGTAGGTCAGGTGGACCTTTCAATAGAATGCAGTTGGATTTTATTGAAATGTCGAAGTGTAATGGGTTGAGGTACATATTAGTCATAGTATGTGTCTTTTCCAGGTGGGTGGAGGCTTACCCGACACGTAGGTGTGACACACTCACTGTAGCTAAGTTATTATTGAGAGAACTAATCCCGAGGTACGGATTCCCGACCTCTTTTGAATCGGATAGAGGAACGCATTTCCACAGCGAGATCATGAAGCTGCTTTGTGCTGCCTTGAATGTAGATCAAAGATTGCACTGCAGTTACCGACCAGAGGCTTCAGGGATTGTAGAGCAAGTAAATGGGACTTTGAAAGCCCGAATGGCGAAAGTGTGTACTTCAACATCTTTGAAGTGGCCAGATGCATTACCGTTGTTTCTCATGAGTCTCCGTAGTGTCCCGGATAGGAGGACTGGATTGTCTCCCCATGAGATCCTCATGGGAAGAGCGATGCGCTTGCCAGCAATACCTGCTACTGCTTTGATTAATATCACTGACAATATGATACTGGACTATTGTAAAGGCCTGGCTGACGTGGTCCGTTCTGTGTCTCAGCAGGTGCAGACAGCAACAGTTCCAGCCGTAAGTGACCTGTACCACGATTTGTGCACAGGGGACTGGGTCCTGGTGCGCAAACACGTGAGGAAGAGTTGCCTGGATGCTCGCTGGAGGGGGCCATATCAAGTCTTATTGATCACAAATACAGCAGTGAAGTGTGGAGGACTTCCGAACTGGATACACGCCTCCCATACCCGTAGAGTTCCAGCACCCTTGGAAGAAACAGCCCCTCTCGAGAACGAAAACCCAGCTGAGGTGGCAGAGCCATCTGAGAGGGCAAGTCAAGCTGTAGGGGTTGCTGACGCAGCTGGTTGTGCACTAAACCAAGCCGGAAGAGAAGGTGAAAGTAACATCGAAATGGAATCGGAAGAAGAAGCAAGAGCTGCAGAAGGCAGTACCGAGTCAGGTGTTGCGGAAGGAGAAAACAGTGCACAGGGTAACAATAGGGAGATTAGAGGTGCCACTGAAGCAGAAAGGGTTTGGCCCGTGAGTGAGAGACGGGTAAACTTGAAATCGGCACCAAGAACAGATCTCGCCCCAGTTTCCGAAGAATCCGAAGCAGAGCAAGGGGACGAAGATCAACCCCAAGGTGCTTTGAGGCAATCGAAGAGAACAAGAGTGCCGTGCCAGAAGTACGCTTCACCAGAGTGGGCATACTCAGTGACTGATGACAGGGTTACTGACCACGGGACGGCTGAGATCGATCACACTGGTCGGCAACTCTCCGTTTCCGAGAGTGGAAGTGTTGTTGAAAATCCCAGGATTGGAGATCGAAGGAATATTGACCATCAATATTCCAAACCCGCCACTTCTGAGCATCATCCGTGGTCGGATTTTGGAAACGCTGGACTTCCCAACCTTTGCAGTTAAACCAACTCTACAAGAATTGACAACCCTTAAACTTGAGATTTTGCAAGGGGTCTTACAGCTGTTGGGACCCGCAGTTATTCTGGGCTGAGTGTAAATTTGCTGTATATAAAGTTTGAAAAGAAGATAACCTAGGCCCGAGTGGAAGAAGAATAAATGTAGGGCTTTTTCGGTTGGAGAGTGAAGAAGAGCTAGGGAAGCCTTCCTGATCTAAAGAAAGCAAAAGAGAAACTTTGGACGTTGCTAGAAGTTCCCCCAGTTAACGAAAGCAGCTGAATTAAACATTGCTGGATGAGAAAAAGACTTGTAGCAACAGAGACTGTGCTGAACATTGAGAACATTTCAAAGATGGCGGAACCTGGAAATACACACCGTAGAGCCAAATTAGTGATAGGCACACTGTTAGGGATAGTGATAGCCGTCATATTTGCAGTAGTAGTGACCTCATACATGGTGGCCCATAGACAGGAGGGGGAGGTTCAGGGAACACCCACACCTACCACTCAGAGACAGCGAGGGGTCACTAGTAGAAATCAGAGAGCTCAGATGCTTGAGGAGAGTCGTATGGTTCACATAGATTTGTCTCGAACTGACTTTAAACTCAATGCTTATGCGAAACTGTTGTATGAGTATGTTGATGCGATGGATGCGAAGGATTGTTATGTGTGCATGCAGTTGCCTGATTCAGTAGACGAGGGTATCAGGTATCATCATCTTCCATTGACATATGGGATTTCTTGTAGCTTATTGCTCAGTTTGTTTTATGACAGGAGACATTTTGAGTATTTCTTTTCAAATTATGATACAGTACTTCCTGAAGTTCCGGCATACAAACATTTGAATAAGTATGATTATTACAAGTCAGAAGATAGACTTCGGAAGTATTTCATACCGACAGTGAAGCTAGATACAGCTTATGCACATAGACATAACTTGACATATTGGTTGTCCGAGACAGAAAAGAAGTTTATAGCTCATAGACAGGTATAGAAAACTGACTCAGACACGAAATACAGGAGATAGTCCAGTGGATTGGATGGATGAGGAGAGATTGCATAAATCTAAGGGAAGTTATGGACCAATTGCATTAGATGAAGTACAGAAGGGGAAGTTGTGTATTGCTCGTCCTCAGACTTATTATGAGAAGGTTCCAGTGGGACAGAGTACGTGCGATCATACTTTTACCTTGGAGGACTCTGCTAAGAACTTCTTGCAAAGACCGGTACAGGTGATTCTGACCGTGTATTATGTATGTGGGAAGAACGCCTATGTGAGACAGCCTGCGAATTGGTATGGTTCATGATACTTGGCTATCATCTTCCCAAAGATTTATCATGCTGAGGATTTGAAGTTGCTAGAGACGGGACATCATTCGAAAGTGTGTAGAGCTGTAAGTGCAGGAGTAGTGATTGGTGATATATACGGAGCGACTATACCTAGTTTGGGCGTGGTCCTGAATGATGTGAAAATAAGGAGGTTGGCGACTGTGGTGGATGAATTGTCAATGAATTCGGCGAGGTCATTGTTGTTGGTGAATGGAGAAATGTTGTCGATACGGAATATGGTTTTGCAGAATCGACTTGCGTTAGACGTATTATTGGCAAAAGAGGGCGGAGTCTGTAAATTGCTGAAGGTCCAAGAATGTTGCACGTATATTCCAGACAATAGCAAGGATTTGGAGAAATACATAGATAACATCACCACAATCCATAAAGAGATATTAGATCTGACAGAAGAGAATGTGTGGGAAAAGATTGGTCAAGGATTTGGTCGAGTGTGAACTTGGTTTGCGAACCTGGGAATGGGATTTCTTGGATCGGTGCTGAAGCCCATAATAATTGCTGTGGTTTGTGTGATTTGTTTGTGGGGACTCGTAAAGGCATTGAAATGGTACAGCGGGACTAAGGCCGAAAGAGCCCTCAGAGCGAATGAGCAGAGAATGGCGAGAATGCAGGACCGCCAATATCAGAATCTTAAAAGGATGGAAGAGATTCGACAGAGTGGAATGGTAGTAACTGCCGTTTAGATTGGCCTCTTGGCTCAAGGGAAGTGAGGAATGATGGTGTGATGACAGTTGTCATCAAAGGGGGGAACTGATGTAGCGCCCAAAGAGTTTGAAATTTGTAGGGGTGCACCATATTCACCGTTAGTTGGCACTCGCATATAATCAATGTATATTCAGATGTGTCGTGCGAAATGTATTCAGAAATGTATCAAGCTGTATCGCAATATAGAAGTGCTAGAGATGTGTAACTATAATGTGAACGTATTCAGTGAAATGTGTAATGAGTAGTTTTCGTTTAATGCAATGTATTAGGCTAAAACGTGTAACCTGATTGAATTAACTCATGTCATTTATCCACGTATGTGAAAGTAAAAGTACTAATGTTAGAATGTAATTTAATGTTGTGTTTAACCTGGTAGAGGCCCGAATTCACATATGTCATTGAGAAGAAGGGCCTGGAATTTCTTATGTTAGCTGAGTGCGGTAGGCCGCAAGTGATTTATTCTAGTAGAGGTTTTGGGCTGCAGTAAATTGCAAAGTTAAAAGATGCGTAGTATTTCTCCATCCCATGATCTCACCGCAGGTGCAAGGACAGTTGGTTTGTTAGTAGAAAAGGTCTTTGTCTAAGAGTTGAATTATGGAGAAAGCCAGACATGGGAGTGCATTGGAATGTGCCAATCGCAACTCCTCGTGCCGACGGTGTCTGGGACTCAAGGCCAAGTTGATGGACGATGGAAGATGAACAGCGCAGAATGGAAAAGTACAGAAAGAAGACCTGGTCGAGGAGGTGTGTCGAAGGTCGGGTTCTATGTTTTGGGGTTTCGTATTAGGGACAGCACCCCGAGGGTTGAGCAGAAGAGAGTAGCCCAGAGCAGAGAGAAGAGGTGGGCGAGGAGCTAGAAGGAGTACTTTAGATCGAATCCTCACTAAGTGAAGACTTCTTTGGGAGTTTCACTTCTGACACCTTTTTCGATTTCTTGGGTCTTAAGGGAATGCTAAGTAGGGATGTCATCTAGCATAGAGTAGGGACAGAGATGCGTTGGTTTAATGATTCCTAATATCGACATTGGTTTGGTAGTTATCTACCTCATGCTTTTAGAGCTTGTGCTTTTGTTTGTATTTAGTAGTATGCGGATTCTTCGTAGAGTAGCATTTGTGTTAGTACCTATTTACCTGTTGTGCCTTGTACTAAGGTGCTTGTATCTGCAGATGTTTTTGCTGATAATAAAATCCCGAGAGCAATAGAGATTGAGTTTCGAGTTCTTAATTATGTCAAATTGCGGAAGGTATTCACTGATAATTGTGTTTGCTCCCTCTACGCTATTGGGCAAGTAAAAAGGTTCACTCGACCAGAGTGGGTTCTTGGAGATAATTGGAAACAAGAAAATTGGGCCCCAGCAGTTACATATTTACGTTTTTTGTTTTCATTCTGAGGCTGAGGGCAAAAATGGAGAGCCCGATAGGGACATGTCTCGGAACCTGCTTTTTAGAACTGCCAGTGCTGCCACGTCACAAGAGAGCGCAGCATCCACTGACGATACAAGAGAAAAGCAGCACGCGCTGGTGATGGAGAGACAACATCGTGCACTGAGCTACACTGGTCTGAAGGAATGCACTATGAGGGTCAGGCGGCTCGTGATGTGGATGTCTCTCTAGTAAATAAGACACATTTCTCTCTACTTCCGGAGAAGGGAAGCAGCGCGGCGCGAGACTAGCTCCAGGGCGCGCGCTGCCCAGCAGACTGTGGAGCGGACCAGGCCGGGCTGTCAGAGAGCAAAGACTGAGACCGAGGCTCCTGGCACCGGCGCCCTCCTTTTCAGTCAGACAGATTTACTCCCCACCCTGCTTGTAAACTAGCATTTGTTACATTTCCGGCCCTGCCATTAGGTGCTAAGCAGACAGATTTACACACGGCTTTCACTGCATTTTTCGCAGGGCAAAAAAAATGTGCTACAAACTCGTCACTTTCAGCACCGAACGACCTATATTTTCTGTCTTCGAGTTCCGCACAGGTTCCATCTCTGACGACTGCACACAAGGATAGACCACTTGCACATTAACATTTGTCTTTCTGTTTTGAGAAAAGATTTCTGCAGACATTCCCATCTGCGCGCCTCCCAGCACTGATGAGATCTGACGATGCACGTCACCAAATTTCTGAAAATGGGATGGCGAGGAGGAGAGACATGAAGTTGGGGACTTGGTCCCATTGTTTTAAGTCGGGCACAATGGCAGCTTTCACTGTCTCGCTTGTCTCTCTAATAATACAAAAAAAATCACAAATACAAATTACGTACAGACACAAAGAAGAACTTTGGGTCTGCCTGTTCATCCACTCTTCTGTTCAACTCTCATTTTGTTTCCACCGATCTCCGCATATAATACTGGACATGGGGTCTGACCGCATGAGCCACTGGTTCTCTTAAGTGCTAGTGTCGGCTGACCAATACATTACTTTGCTAAGGCCTTTTCCTTCCTTTATTTTTCCTTTTTTTTTAGTTTTTAACTGATCTGTGTGAATTAACTGTGACTTCTGGTTGCAGTAATTCAAAGTGATTAGCATAATTTCATTGTGCCAATTAGAGCCCTATATTCCTGCGATTTGCACTAAACCTAAAAGAGTTTTGACACCCATGCTAAGAACTTGTGCCGGCTAGAACGCATCCGTACAGTTCTATCACAATTGTAATCAATGTTTAATTTTGTTTTGAATTTGTAATATTATTGCAAGAATATGGACACTAGATTCAGGTTGACGCCATTGTTTTCTCTTTGTTTCTTGTTTTTCTTTTTTTTGGCGTAGGCTTGCAATAAAAAATAACAAATAATTAACTATCGCCCACCTTGCCATGGCCAAGCCTGCTGGCTTTGCCAAAGCGTGTTTCTTGTATGAATTTCTTGGCATTTTTTACTCAACTAGACATTATACTGTTTAGGCGAAACTATACATACACTGTGGAACTATTCTGTGGTGGCTCAGTAGAGTAATTCACCCAGTAGAGAGATCTCTGGTTTAGGGCATGGTCACAAGCAGGAGCGGCACGAGCAGGTAAGAGTGTTGCGGCAGTGGGGCGGGCGGGGGGGGGGGGGACTCGACAGACCACGATGAAGGAAAATTATTTATTTATTTAATTTTCACTCATTGTCGTCTGGTCACAAGGTTGAATCTCAGCAGCCCCACTCAGTCATTTTATCCTATGTAGGGCGAAGAAATGACTGCCCCTGAATTGGGTAACAGTACGCATCTATATTCTGTCAATCATGGCAAGAGATTTCTGTAGGAGTGATCGTGCACTTTCTTTAAAATTATATCTGAAAGGACAGTATGGCTCAGCAGGTTCAAGTACTTGCTCCTTCATCTGTAGATCAGCCCATGAGTTTGAAGGGGCCAGGTCAGCATTTCATCTTCTTGAAGTTGAGACTTGGAGTACTATGACGAAGTACTATGATGTTGGATTATAGCATGGGTACTCACAAACATTTGCCCAAGGGCCGCAAAGTACGGTTTGTGGTGTGACCGAGGGCCGCACTGATGACAGCAGGGTGGTGGTAGGGGGTCTGGGTGGGTCAGGAATTGTGTAAGGAAGTTTTAAAACATGATAAATAAGCAGGCAAGCAATTATTTTCAGGTTAATAAATGCCTGCCAGTTTATTTAACATCCTTTTCTGAGTATTATTCCTCGGCAACTAAACAGCAACTTGTGCTGCTGTTCATCGGGGGGCCTCATGTAAAGGTCAAGAGGGCCACAAGCACCCCCTGGTCCGTACTTTGAGTATCACTGGATTATAGTGACACTTTCTATTTACAGCATATATAAACTACAAGAATTGTGACATGAAGCACTATTTAACACTCAGGACAGGCATGTTTTTTTTTTAGGAGGAGGGTGTATAGCTTCATGTGGTAGCCATTTGAGTGTGAGGAAGTATAGATAACGTGTTTAGCCATTGTTGCAGTGGAATAGCGCAGTCAGGGGGAGCTTTTAGAAGAAACTCCATTTGAGTGGTTTAGTTTAAGTTGGTAAAATGCCATCTGAGATTATATTTCTTTCAGTGCTAGAGCTAGAGTTAAGGTGTCATTTGGGGAAGAGAGTTTTATCTAAAACTAAGTATCATTATCATAGACATGGTATTTTTATTGAAATATTGACTGATATGCAGAAGCAGTCATGTGCCTTATTAAAAATAAATGCAAAAACAACAGTTGATGGACAGAATGCAGAACAATGTCATACATTCACCCCAGTACAGAGATCTGGGCCTAAATCCATCGTTTTTTTGCTCACCATGCCATTCCAGTTTGAACCCAGCCATATGCAAATCAGTCTTGACCCTGTGCCTCATGGTAACAGTCCAGCCCGAACTGCCAAGCCAGGTCCTCCTGGACTGGAAACAAGCATCCTAGTACCGGTTTCAGGGTTTCACCCCTCTTCAGCCAGGATAGCTTGATTACAATGGCATGGAGAGCACGGGACTCACGTCTGAGCATACCCGTCTCACTCGGGGTGACAAATGCAAAACAACAATGGATTTAGGCCCAGATCTCTGTACTGGGGTGAATGTGTGACATTGTTCTGCATTCTGTCCATCAACTGTTGTTTTTGCATTTATTAAAAATAAAGTCAGCTCTTTTTAGTTAGTAGTGTATTTGTGCCATATTGTTAAGGATATCAGAAAGAGAAGTAAATGACATGGAAAGAAAGGGACGAGACATATCGGGAAAATGGGCATCTATTATTTGCTGAGGATTCTTAATAGTAATGAGAGACATCTGTGCAATTGGCACACCAATGAGTTCTAGACTCGCACCTTGCTTTAATATCGATCAGCTCACAGTTGCAACGTGCACAGATTATTTTGTGCAAAGTTCTTGGAATTGTTGATGTCACTATCTCAGGTCACATTTCTGGGAAGTGCACTTTGTTTACACCATGAAGATACCACTCAGGGTGCCATAATGGGTTAAATAGATGTTTTTCATGAAAAAGCACAAACAACATATGCAGTAGCGGCTGGTGTCAGGGCTGAGTGGCGAAGCGGGAGGGGGGGATGAACCTCAAGAAAAAACAAATAAAAAGTAACTTGCCATCGGCATCGCAGCTCTTTTGCTCCTAACCAGCATAAGCTCCCAGAATCCGCTGTGGCCAATCCTGATGCTGCTCTCAGCAGCATGAGCGCATCGTCAAGATTGGCCTGAGCGCTCTCGATTTGCACTCCCAGAGAGACTGGGAGTCATGCCTACTGTCTTTAACCCAGCAACACAGCTCAGGCAGGAGATAGCTTCAGTGCGCATGATGGTTTTGCCATCCTGAGATGACCAGCCAAACGCTCGTGCGCACTTACAACAGTGCCCACCAATCCTCCTCCGTGACTTCCCCCAATTTGGCACACCACCAAGTTCCACCCGGGAGAAAAAAAAAAAAGCTAATACACCTGGTTTATTATGATTTTATTTTTCAATTTTTGCAGCTGCTGGTGGCGGTGAGACTCCTCCACCATAGCGGAGAAGCCGCAGTTGAACAGATGTACCGCAGTCAGAAATGACAACAGAAGTACAGACAATGAGCAGCATTCCAGCTCTGTTGCAAACTCACAGAACAAATACGGTTCACTTTACCATTGGTCAAAGTACTCAGTCGAAACCTCAGCTTTAAATTAACACCCTAAACTACATCATACCCAACATAAAAGAGATACATCATGGAAGGCTCCGGTGGTAGTACTGAGTCACTGCTAATATTTTCCCTTTGTTAATTTTGAGTGCCTCATAATGAACAGTTGGGGGCTGCTAGCAGCGCTGGTTGAGGGCAAAGCCTACAGACAAAGAAATTTGCAACGCGCTCACCCAAAAGAAAAGAACACGAGTTGGTATAGTACATGAACAATGCCAGTATGTTAAGAACCCTTGAGTACTTTCATGCCAGGGTGCATATTGTTCAATAATTCTTAAATTACCATGTAGAAGGATCTAAAATATTCACGGAAGAATTACAATGAGAATAGCTTGTTAAACTGTTGAATTAATGACTGAGTTTTTGAATTACCCAGGTTGTCCTTTGAAAAGCTCCTGTTTGCACAAGTCTGTGAAAGGCACTCATTTGGAAGCGCGCAAACGCAGAATTATGATGGAGTCATTGTTTCCCCATAATAACCACTGCTGCCCAAGCAGTTAGTCAAGTTATATTGAAATACTGTTTGGTCATAAGGCATGAAGATACCCAGGTCAGATGCCTGTAGCACCATGTGTCATCTGCCTCCCTGCCTGGATGTTATTCAATATGCTCCACCTCGCGTATTCGAGACTTTGCAATCTTTCTATTAATAGAAAGGAGGTTTAGGACTATTTGAAACAGCATCCTTCAATTGCAGCTTCAACCCTCTGACCACCTTCCAACAGGCTGCCATAGTACTCTCTTGGGGGCATATTATCAAGCATGGCGTTAAAATTATCGCCGCTTTAGCGGCAGAAAACTGCCGCTAAAGCGGCGATAATGGGCTTGCTAATATGTCTTTGAGATTTCCAATAGAAGCCCATTGGAATTCTCACGGACATATTATCAAGCCCATTATCACTGCTTTAGCGGCAGTTTACTGCCGCTAAAGCGGCGATAATTTTAACGCTGTGCTTGATAATATGCCCCAATGTTTGCCGGGGAGAAAAATTCCCATCCTTTAAACTCTAAATCAGACTCTCAGGTGCATATGTACAAGGAAATGTGCAGTGGTGCGCCAAATTTAGCAGCAGCACGCTGCGTCGTTTAAAAAAATGCAGGAATGCGCTGAATTTACAATAATTCTGCGCACCCATGTGTTTTCCCTTGCGCCATAGTGCAAAGGTGCCTGCGTTGCAGGGATGTTTTTGATGTGCAGGAATGTTTCCCTTCCTGCACATAAACAATCAATAATGGTGATTTGCTAGTTCTATGTGTGTTGCAGAATACAGCACACATTGAAGTAGGAATTTGTCATTATTTAATGCTTGTTTTTGTGCAGGAAGGGACACCTTCCTGCACAAAAACAATCATTAATGGCGGTTTGCTCTCTCTATGTGGGCTACAGAATGCAGTCCACATAGAAAAAGTAAAAACGAGGAGAAATAAAAGTATTTCTCCTTGTTGTGCCAATCTAATACCTGTTTTTGCTTGGCGTTAGTTTTTGGTGCTGCCTCAGATTTGCACACTCTTGTAAATCTGGGGCAGCATAAAAAAGCAATGGGTTTTGCGATGAAATGCCCACAGCAACATCGGTTGCCCCATTCACTCAGATACCTGCGTGAAAGAGTACCATATTTACAAAGCGGCATTAAGCCATGCAAAGTGGATTAGTGTTGCATTGAAAATATGGTACAGGGCATTGTGCCACCAGAACGTGGAAAAAAATGATGTTCCAGTGGTGCAGTCCCCTTGTAAATATGCCACTCAGTCCTCAAGGAAGACCCGAATTGTAAACACATCATTGACATAAATTAGTGGTAGTCATATGCAGCAGCTGCTACATTGGGTTTCTCTTTAGTACCCTTTGCACTGCCCTTGCTACTCCCAAGATTAGGAGTTGTGGAATTATAACAGAAAGCAACGCTAAGTAAACATGACTATGAGAACATTTTTAATCACGGGTAGGACAGTAAGAAACTGCAAGCAGTATAACTCACAGCTTGCTATTTCTTTAAACTATGGCAGCATCGCAAAGAGCAACGAGGACAAAATAGATTTTTAGAGGGCCCTGTGGGGAAGCAGTAAAGTATGGTTACCAAGCAGGACTGCAAGTGAACTGCTTAGCCACTGCTCACTATGTATGTGGCAGGGGTGCAGCAGTGCCTGCCTTCCCCACTTTCAGCGTTTCCCGGCTGGGACTTCCATTAGCAAGAAAAGGAAATGACACAGTCACCTACTGTGTTTCTTTGGTTCCAATAACATGACAGCGGGTAAACACAATTTGTTGGGGCTTGGTTTCTCAGGCATGTTGGTAGGGCCTTTCATCAGCAGGTATGGGAGTTGGTGGAGTGAAAGTTAGCAAAAAAAAATAAAAAAAAAAGTGAAAGTTAGCATCACGTGAAGTTTGGAAAATTGTACACTTCTTCCTGATGTAAGCAGCTTCATGAATTCTTAAGTGCCCATTCCTAATTAATGGGCACTTCTGAAATAGAAAGCATATTGTTGGACCTGACATCCTTGGCATGGTTGGCCGCCCAACTTTTTGCCTTCAATCCTCCTGTCTTTGCTGACTTTGTTTTTGCTTGCCTTAGGACTCTGCACACTTTACAACTGCTAAGCAGTGCTAAAGTGCACATGCTCTCTCCCTAAAACATGGTAACATTGGCTTACACCCAATTGCCACATTTAATTTAGATGTAAGTCCCTAGTAAAGTGGTATCACATGTACCTGGGGAATGTATATGAAATGCTACCATTGGGCCTGCAGCACTTATTGTGCCACCCACTTAAGTAGTCTTATAAAACATGTCTCAGAACTGCCATTGCAACCTGTGTGTGAAGTTTTAAACTGCTATTTCGACCTGGCAAAATAATCCTTTTCCCAGGCCTAAACCTTTGTTTTTAAGACAAAAGTCACCTCTAAGGTAGGCCGTACACAGCCAGTAGGGAAGGGTGCACTGCAGTTAAAAGCTGGACATGTACTTTTAACTTTTACATGTCCTGCTAGTGAAAACTCTTAAATTCGTTTTTCACTATTGCAAGGTCTACCTCTCCAATAGGATAACATTGGGTTACCTAATTACATTTAATACGTGATAACTTTTATTTGGGAGCATAGGAATTGCAAGTTTGGTTTCAAAATAATTGCAATTTAAAAATCTCTTTCATGGTAAAGTTGGGTTTTAAGTCACAATTCTGAAAATGCCACTTTTAGAAAATTGGGATTTTCTTGTCCCAGCCATTTGGTGTCTACAGCCTGTATCCTGAGTCACGTGGCCAGGTGCAGCTGGCAGTTGGTCTTTGTGTTTTATTCCAGACAGTGAGGCAAACAGGAAATAGGTGTCGGCAGGATTGTCCATCTCTGACTTGAATGGGGGAGAAGCTTCACCTATCCCACTTGCACAGCACAAAGACTCTGTCTGATCATACTCACAAAGGATTTGACACTAGTCTTTTGTGGCCCCAAACAAACTGATGCCAGGGCAGGGAGGCAGGGAATTCCAAGCAGCTCTGGGGGTGGAACCCTCTAGAATCTTCTCCTACTTCAAAGCTGGCACCAAGGATAAATAGTGGATCCTCACACCCAACACTTCAGTACACCCCTGGACCTGTGGATACTACAGAAGAAGGGCTGCTGTGCTGCTCTGCTGTCAGAAGGACTGCTATTCTGCTGCCCTGCTACTCTGCTGCCCTGCTGCCTGCTACCCTGCTTGCTGAGAAGGAAGAATGGACCTGCACCCTTCATCCCAGGTTGAAGTGACTCCAAGTATCAGCTGACTGACCTCCTGTTCTGAGCTACAGGGACATAACAATTGTAGGACGTGGCCCTTTTTGGCTAAAGTCCCTAAACTTTTTGCTTCCCCCTATACCTTTTTCTGACATGGTGTTGCCAACTTAGATGCTTTGGACACTTTGCCACTGCTAACTGCCAAACCTCACACAAAGTGCTTCCTGTATAAAGTATAATGGTAATTGGTTGTCCATGATTGGTATGTTTGCCTTACTAGTAAAGTGCCTAGTAAAGGGCACTATGTGTGCCATGGGCTTGTAATTCAAATGCTACTAGTGGGCCTGCAGAACTATTGTGCCAACCACACAAGAAGCCTTAAAAAGGGAACTCAGGCCTGCCATTGCAGGGCCTGCACGCAGTTTGTTAAACTACCATGTTGTTCTGACAAGTGCACTCACTTGCCAGACCTTACCCTTACCTTTCCATGCACCTCAGACACCCCTATGGTGGGTCTAGGGTACCCCCTGGACAGGGTGCAGTGCATGTGAAAGGTAGGACATGTACTAAGGTGTGTGCCATGTCCTGACAGTGAAATAATCTCAATTTCGTTTTTCACTGTTGAAAGGCCATCTTGCCCATAGGACAGAATGGGGAGGCTGTGTAATATGTTTCCCAGCCTATCTTCCCAAAGGCTTAAGATAGAAAGGTGAAGTTTAGTATGCCTGAACTCACAATGCAATAACACATCTTTTTATGAAGGTGGTTTTTGCACTGTGTGTTTAGAAGCCACTCTTTTAGAAGTGGCTGAGTTTTTGTGCTCTAACATTTCTGTGTGTCTCTGCCTGGCTTTTGGACTGACTGTCTGGATTTGAAAGCAATAGGATCTGGGGAATTTCTTGACCCAGGGGAGGAGGTGAGACAGCAACAGGCTCACCTGCATCTGGAGTGTAGGGGGAGGAGAAGCCCCTAGAGGTGAAGAGGCCTGGGTTGCTGCTATAAAACAATTGTCCCATCTCCTGCTGAGTGATTGAGAATCCAGACCCCCACTAATCAAAGGAAGAAAGGTGTCACTCGCAGGGAGGCACCCAGAACTGATTTGAACAGGGGTCAGTGCCCCCTGAACACAAACACTTCAAAGCCATTGAGGGGTAAATCTATGAGAGCTGAAGCCCCTGAACTTTGGAGAATGGCTTGATCAAGTGTGAACAGGACTGGAGCTACTTCGTGGTCAAGAGGACCTTTGCCAAGGAAGAAACAACTGAAGAGACGGAAGGATAGGACTGACCCTTGCTGCCTGTTCTGGGGCTGGCCTGCAGTTTGCTGTTTAAACCAAGGAAAGGCTAAAGGGACTTTGCTGTGCGCTGTGTCCCCCCTGCTTGAAAGGACTTTCCTGTGTGCTGTGTCCTGATGTAACTGATCCCCAAGGGACCAAGGTGAGCTGGCTCCCTGTTGCGGAAACACAGGAACACAAAAGTTTCCATGAGAGTCTCTGCGGCGCTGTGTGTGAGTGCTTGTTGCAGCCTGAGACCCTCCTAAGGCGTGCCCTGTGATCGTGGGCACCTGGAGTCCAAGCAAGGATCAGTGACGCGGTGTGTGTGTGCTTTGTGCAGCCTGAACCCATTTGTGAGGATTGTCCCGTGATCGTGTGCGCCGGAATCCAAGTGAGTCTCATCGATGCTGTGTGCGTGTGCGTTGTGCACCGTGAGACGTTCGTGAGGATTCGTCTTGTTATCGTGTGCACCGGAATCCAACTGAGTCTCATCGACGCTGTGTGCGGGTGCGTTGTGCACCGTGAGACCTTCGTGAGGATTTGTCTTGTTATTGTGTGCACCGGAGTTAAAGTGAGTCTCAGTGACGCTGTGTGGGTAATCTTCGTGCAGCCTGAGACCTGTGTGTGGAGTGCCCAGTGATCGTGCACCCGAAGCTTAACGATGACTCACCGACGCTGTGTGCGTGTGCTCTGTGGCAGCCTGAGATCTTCGTAACTGTAGCGGCCCGGACCGGCAGTCCAGGAGGAGCTGAGTTGCCGGCCCGAGTCCGCCGTTGCCAATTCACAAAGTTGCATTGGAGGCCCAGTCGCTGGACGAGGAGAGGAGAGTGAGTTCGTGCTCCCCAGGTAATGTGTGTTGACTCCTTGGGAGGGCGCGGGCTCGGTAGGAGATGCCCTCAGCTCTCTCTCGTATCGGCAGCGCGAGCCTCTGCTTCGGCTCGTATCGCAGCCCGTATTGCCAAGGGAGTGGCAGTACAGGGGCCGGAGTGCGGAGCTGCACTTTTTGATTACATTGTACCCGTGTTGGGGGCAACTGTTGAGAGGCTTACTGTAAGTAGAAGGAGAGGCGGAGAGACAGCCTAAGGCACAGTGATTGGTGCCTGAGTGTAATACGCATTATTCCATTTCTGCATAATGGAGTACCTGACTGTCGTATTACACATTGCATTATTTCTGCATAACGGAGTAGCTGATTAGAGTATTATGCATTGCATTATTCCTGCATAACGAACTACCTGATTAGTGTATGATGCATGGCATTTTACCTGCATAACGTGATTGCCATATGACACATTGCATTGTTTCTGCATAACGAACTACCTGATTAGCGTATTGCGCATTGCATTATTCCTGCATAACAAATTACTTGATTAGTGTATTACGCATTGCCTTATTTCTGCATAACAACATACCTGGTGGTTGTATTACGCATTGCCTTATTTTACCTTGCAAAGTGCCTGATTGTTAGCGTTACGCATTGCATTCTTTTTACATTGCAGTGTCTGATTGCTGCGTTACGCCTTACAGTATTCTTACATTGCGAAAGTGCCTGTGTCTAGGCATAGTATTTTGTACAGGAAGGTTACCCTTCCTGTACAAAACCTATGCTAGACTCACACACACACACCCTAGCACTATGGCGCTAAGGTGGTGCTGTAATCAGCCCTGGAGCAAGGGAAAATATGGCGCTCTCCTGCTCCTTCCTGCTCCTTCCCTGTCGCGCAATGCAGCGCAGCCTCACAGGAGGCTGCGCTGCGTTTCATGGAAGTTTGGTAAATCTCCCCCCAAGTCTCCAGCTTGCTCTTTGTTCTTTCGCACATATTGTTTCAATGTTTAAAGACACATACATGTTGAGGGGGGAAAAGGTGTCCAGCCACATACATTCTGACATTCCGCCAATTCTTCTGATTCCTGCAAAAGCCAGTCTACATTTAGTCTCTAGCTTGTTTATTGTTCTTAATCTGTGTCCTCCACCAGTGTCTATCCCAGGACTTTTTACGTCTGGCATTAGTAAAGAGCTTTTTATTTTACTAAAAGTATGTGTACTTATTTTATAGAAGCCTTCAGCCAGCCCTGTTCAACCTTCCGTCTATTGTTATGGCATTCCTATTGTTCTTCAGTCCGCCACAATATACATCATAGGGCAATAGATCAGCCCACCTAAGCCACCGACGAACATCCCTGTGAGTGACACCATTGTGTTCTTGAACAAGAGTACACCCACACACACACATAAGTTCCCTTAATGATAGAGACTACTATGGAAATGAGTGATTTTTTTAAGAACAAAAATATTTTTTGCTTTTATGCTTTTTTTTTGGTATTGGAGATGGCCTACCAGATATCGAAGATTTGCAAAAAGCAATGATGAAACAAAACAAGCATTAGCAAAGCCAAAAGTGTAGGCTCCAACAACACCAGACCTATTGGCTTTGACAATGCTTGTTGCATTCTGTGACTGATTTCGCCTCTCTCACACTGGCTGGATAGAGAGGCCCTATGGATTTGCCACTCTTTTGAATGGAGAACTGCCTCCTGTTTACCCTCAGCCGCCTGTGACATACCCTCTATCCGTGGAAACTGATATGTGCTGACCTCCTCTAAAGCACTTTTACCGCTCTGGTATTTAAATGTCACTGCAATTTCTTTGCCGTCTGCTTCTCCTACTTATTTATTCATTACATTTGTTTAGTTCATGAACTCATAAACCACGCAGGCTTCCCTGTATGGTCTTTTTACTCCAAGCCTCCCAGGTAATCAACATTTGACAGGACAGCTGCTTGCTGCCATCTCACTCTCTCACCACTGAACACCCCACATCTGATCCTCTAGGTTTTCAATCTCATACTTCTGTCTCACTGGTGACCTTTCAACCCCAAAGATTTGTTGGGTCTTCAGGTGGGATGGCGTAATCTCGACAGACATTGAAACTGTGTAGGAAAGTCTACTTTAACCTCTTCAGTGCCCCGCCCTTTCCCCGCCCTGTGCCGGGCGTTGCATTAGCGGGCGGGGTTCATGACGAGATAGTCTCGTCATGGGCACAGCGCAACCGCGCTCCATGACGAGACCATCTCGTCATGGGCACTGAAGGGGTTAAGGAGACAGTTTGGTGCTGCTAATCATCATCCCTGCCCACGCATTACAGACAAACACCATGGCCTCACTAATTCAAACTAAATACTAAGGGCCAGATGTACGACGCATTTTACCATTGGGCCACTTGCGACTGGTAAAATACATTTTCGTATGTACCAACTCTCTTTTGCGAGTTGGTAACCTATTACTGACTCGCAAAATAGGGTTTGTGACTCACTATTAGGCGTGTAAAGGGGCGTCCCTGCCTTATATGGAGTCGCACTGGTATGAAGGAATGTTCTGCGACCGGGAATGCGGTCGCAAAACATTCGCACATTACCACCAATTTCAAATTGGTGGTAAGCCATTCGTAAACGGGTAGGGGTCCCCAAGGAACCCCTTCCCCTTTGTGAATGGGGTCATCGACTTTTTTTCGGAGCAGGCAGCGGTACCACAGACCACTGCTCACTGTAAAAAAATGAAAAGAAAACGTCTAATTTTTTATTAGAAATGCATCCCGTTTTCCTTTAGGAGAAATGGGCTGTATTAAAAAAAAAGCTTTATTTAAAAAGCAGTTACAGACATAATGGTCTGCTGATCCCAGCAGGCCACCATCCCTGTGAGTGCTGGCCATTCCCAACGGTTCGCAAATTGAGACCTGCCTCATGAACATTAATGAGGCAGGTCCCTTGTGACTCATTTGGGAATCGCAAACAGTGTCTGAGACACTGTTGTACAACAGGTTTTGCGAATCGCACATTGCAAGTCGCTAAAAATCGCAATTTGTGAGTCGCAAAACCTGATGGTCGTACACATAGCCCAAATAACCCACCCACCATTAAAAGCCACCTTTTAGAAACAATTGCTTAACTTTCACTCCAGCATTTGACATTTCCCAAAATTCTGATTCTGCTCCTTTTCCTGTACCTCTTCACTCCCTTCCTGTTGCCATTTTCTTGATTTTAGAACATCTTAGCTCTGAAACTCCCAGCCTCATTTCACTGTTCCCAGAAACCATTCACCTACCTCCCTTCACCCATAATTTCCCAGACGAGACCAAGCCAGTCTTCTCTATACACAGTTCCCCATTCTGTATCCACCCAACTTCCCACGTCTGCCTTGCTCTTGGAGACCCCAGATAGTTCTGTTCAATCTCCACACACCCCATTTCCTCACCTCGCACATACACTCAATCTTATCTTCACCTCCGCCTCCCCCCATATGACAGCTATATTAGGTCTTCCTGTGCCTTTGCCCGCCATCTCCTCATCACCACACGGAGCGACAGCTATTTCTGTCACCTGCTCGTCTCGCAATCTCCCTTCCCATCGCAGCGCAGGCATCAGTTCATTCCATAGGGCACGTGCTCACTTGTTTCTGCAGCGGACACGTGACATCGCTACCTACGTTGCTCCTTTGTCTCCTCGCGCTGCCTTTTCATCATTTAGGCGTTAGTGCTCCCTTCCATTGCACTAACATCTCTTCTCCTCTCTACATCAGATAAGCAGCCCGGCCTTTCCTTAGCACATCTTTGACTCCTTCTCTCCCTTGACAACACAGTCTCCTCTCAGCCTCCTTGTTCTCTCACTAACCTTCCTCAAACATGCACATCCAATATCCCCCTGCAAGTCTTCTTTCACCTCATACACTAAATCATTCACTCTTTTCCCCCCTCGGATTCTCATCACAGCCATATCAGTGCAACCGCTGCCTCCAGCTCTCGTGTCTCATCCTCTGTCCTTCCTCTTCACGCAGATCAACATTGACTCTGCCCCGCTCTCTTTTATCACACCGATATCATTCCCCTTCCCCAGTCTCTCTCTCTCTTTTTTGTTGTTGTTGCAGTTTTATATAGCGTGAACCCGACCCTAAAGGTATCAGAGCCCTTTACAAGAGCACCAGTTGCATTACAGAGGAACACATTAATTAAAAAAAAAAAATTTAGGCACAGGGAGATTAACTGATTTGCCCAGAATCACAGGATGTTTGAGCCTCCTGCCAGACTGGACCCTGGTTCCCTAGCTTCAAAGTCGGACATTCTAGCCCCTTCCCCATCCACCAAGTAAAAAAAACACTGATTTTCCAGATTCTGCAGTCATTTGTGCTTAAATTTACCGTTTGCTCTGAGCAAGGAGTAAATATGAGTGGAGGCCACAGCAGTTGATGTGCTGAGACCCGGGTCGAACTGGCCTATAGGGCAATCTGACATAAGGGCTGGTCCTACAGAAAAGTGTGTGCGTTAGTTTAATGAGGTTTGTGGGCTTGTTTTATGGTCTGCTGGAACAGCTTTTACTGTTGTTTTCCCGGCTATTTAAACAAACATTGCCTGCAGCAAGCTCAAATCCATGCAGTCCTCCATATCTTGCAAAACACGTGTGTGTCTATAGAAGTTCAAAACGGACCCAATTTGCAAACATGGGATGCTTTTTTAGCTTTCGAATTAAATAATGGTTGCCACTTTTATTGTGATGCCCATGCCTATTATCTGTCCTAATCTACTCCTGGCTGGGACCCTGGGTTAGGGGAGTTATAAACTATAGGGTAACTGAGGGGCGTCTTGGGGAGTTTTGCATGATGCATCATGGTGTAGGTGGGGTTGGGTGGGTCCTGGGATGTGCCTCTCCCCGCTGGTGCTGCCTCTATGTGCTAGTAGGTTAACCAGGTCTGGAGATGCATCCGGTAAAATCAGGCTCAGTGTTCCCGCATCCCATAATTTCGGGCTAAGAAACCCTGGACCACATGATACCATCAATGGTCGTATTCCTATCTGGGATGCTGCTCCTGACAATTTTTAATCGCTTGGCTGATGTTATAACCAAATCTGTTTGAGGGTAAATGGTGCACAAAAAAATTACACATGATGATATAGAATGTCTTATAATTTGATTAGGAGTGTTGTATCTTCTTTTGCAAAATATAAGGTCTACAGTATAAAGAGATGCACCAGCAAAACTTTTGAAAACCTGAAATGGAAAAATTTATTCCATTTAACTTTTAGCAAAACTGTGCCCTAGAGCCCACCCAGCCACCATCATTTCTAAATGGAAAAAAACAACAATAGACCAATTATCGAACACGAATTGGAGTCAATACAGAAATAGAAAACATGCTACTATAAAAAAGCATGGACACTATGAAAGTACAGTATCCTACCTAAAATGCAGGTTACTCTGGTTATAAATATGGATACTATGAATATGAAACACAGAAATGGAAGACAGGGTTAGGAGTGATGTCCTTACTTCGCTAGTCCTGGAAACAATCTCGGGAAGAGGTGAGGAAGGCTTACGGGGGGAGATATACAACATAATATTGTAGATGGGAAAGTATCAACAAATGAAGAATTAGTGTTAAAGGCACTAGAATGGCCACATAGTTCATGTGAGCTTTGCTACTATTGATGATGCCACTTGGATCTAGGCCCTGCTGAAATGCAATTTCCGCCTGCGAAACTCTGTAATTTCAGGAAATTCAGGGTATGCTCCTTATGCAAAATTCCTGAAATTATGCTATTAAGACAAGTTGCATAACTTTGCACAATTCGCAACAAACTTTTGCCACAAGTTCATGAAAATAACGCTAATGACCAGAAAGCAAACAGGTGCTACTCATTCATTTTGTCTTGAGAGATATTTTGTATAGCAAAATGCATCCTTGAATAAAAAATTTACAGCAGGACATATTTCGCACTAACGTATAGTGACAAATAACGAGCTTGCATTTTGCATAATTACGCGTCATTTTGCTGAAATTTTGAGTAATTACTCAAAAGTAAATTATGCGAATTTCACACCCTACTTGGAACCTTTCTGTGAAAAATAAATTGCAATGTTGATATTTTAACATGTACAGTTTTTGACACACGCACTCATACCCTAGACAATCACTTTCCTTGATGACAAAATGGATGGTAGTCAGGAGCCACCGCTTTATAAGTGCACATACGAAAACTCATGTCCACATTTAAAGAACATTTGTGATCCTCAACCTAGACCGCTAGTTCCTAATCACGCCTTAAATAACGCTTCTCATCGGTAATTAACAACAACCCCGGAAATAAGGATCCGCTTCAATTTAGACCAACCGAGCGGATCCATAATCCATCAGCCTTGAAGGATGTACCTGTTTGCGAAAGCAGAAAAAAAAATCAACAGACCTCCCAGGGCGCCAGAGGTTGGAGGGAGACCAAATGAAAATAGTGCTGGGCAACAGGCTACTATTTCATTTGTTCCCAGGCGATGGCGGGGAATCATTTAAGGACATTTTCACCGCCGAGACAGCATTTCTGTCCCTCCGCTCCATTCCCAGTAGCTTGGTCCGGGAGCCTGAGTCTTACTAAATGACACACAGCAACACATCTCGTGGCTGGACCGCGGGCTTGATGGATGAGACACCATCTCAGAGCAGACTGAGGGAAAACAGAAAATTGATAGCCTGGGAGGGAAAAACCCTCCATTTGGCATCAGCAGCAAAGTTTAATGAGGAAAATGGCGAATGGAAAAATTCAATTGCGAAACAGAATGGAGGCCTGGTCCGGAGAGGGCGAGGGACTGTGAATTGGGTGCCTGACAGCCGCCCGAGTCGTTTAAAGTGGTGATCTGCCTTCCCCCCCCCCCATTCCCAGGCAAGCAGACAACTTCATGTTCCGCAATACTTGTGCACAAAAGTCGGAAAAATGGCCTATTAATCATCGCTGCCTCTGAAGGGTCCGTGCCAAAAATACCCTGTCAAAAGCAGCAGACGCGTTGCTTCCCCTTGCTCCAGCCCCTGGCGTCTTTATCTGCCACCAGAGGACATGTTCCTTCTGTGGCCTCATATGAGCTCAGGACACACAATTGATGGATGGAATGCAGAACAAATCAAAACATTCACCCCCAGTCAAGAGATCTGGGTTAAATCCATCATTATTTTACTCACCATGCCACCCCAGTTTAGACATGGCCATATGCAAATCAGTCTTGACCCTGTGCCTCATGGGAACAGTCCAGTCCGAACTGCCAAGCCAGGTCCTCCCTGGACCAGAAACAAGCATCCTAGGACCGGTTTCGGGGTTTCACCCCTCTTCAGCCAGGCTAGATTGATTCCAGTGGCACAGTGAGCCCAGGACCCACATCTGGGCATACCTGGCTCATATTTGCTCAGCACAGGAGGGTTTGTTGTTTAAAAAAGTTCACAAATTGGTCAAGATAGATGTCCAATGTAGGCCCAGGAGGTCGGGCGAACATCAGAAATTCCAGATCCTCGCTACCCATATACTGATTTCCTTTCAGGGAGGGGGTGGGGCATCTGAGCTCTGGGGAACCCCTTCTGGCACTGGCAGGTCCCGGGCATGAGAGCTCCAGACTGGGTCTGGAAAATTCTGGGCCCCCTGCATGCACCTTGCAGGGGGGCAACCTCACGTTCGTTATGCCACATATGTGACTTTATCCTTAAAATGTGGCATGAATCCGGCTCTAATAGACACTTCCGTAATAGAAAAGGTTTTTACAGTTTGATGTCTATTAGAGATGTGCAGAGGTGCAACTAGAGCCAAATTTCGGAGGGGGCAGAGGCGTAGCTAGAGCTTGTGGCGCCCGGGGCTATCCCTCAGATTGCCGCCCTTGGGGGGGGGTTGCTGGGGAAAAAGGGCGGCACTTGAAAGGGGACCGAGAGACACGTAGTATCACCACTAATAGTTACCTCGATCATGCAAGTTACATGCACATACATGACACGGTCCAAGGCCACACAGTTGAATACACCGGTGACTGGCAGTGACTGGCAGGACAAAACAGAACACACAGACTGCATGATCTATCTGGGGACTCAGAAAAACCGCATGTGACATCCATCAGAGAGCTGCGTGAACAATTACCTGGTAATCCCCTCAGCACAATGCAAACATGCACATACATGACACTGTTCAGGGATCCATCATCTACAGCTGACATTAAATGAACATTCATCATGGTCCCCCCATTAAAGCAGTGCACTTTGTGATCTGCATGGTACATGTTCTTTGCAGCAGGCATATTAACCCTCTGTGCTACCTTTCCAGGAGTCAACCCTTCCACTAGACAAAACTCGGATCTCTCTCTAGGAAGAACATTAATCACCGAAGTTATCATGACATTTTTATTGTTTCTGAAAATTGCTGGAGGCCAGGAAGGTGACAGCAAGTTTTTTTTAAACCATAATATACTTGCAAACACTACGCACCCACCCGAAATAGGTACCCAGTGTGGTCACACCGTTTGCACCACCCTAACCTGCTCAAGGTTCATGTGACCTCAGTGACAGAGTCACAGTGACTGGATCACTGTTGCTCTACGGTGTGCTGCTTCGTAGGCCTGCCCGCAAGACTGGAGATGAACTTCAGTATAGATTGTGGTGGACAGGCCTTCAAGGTTAACTCACAATTGACACCACTAGGGTACACCTGCTTGTGCTAAGACATCAAGCCTTCTAAGGTCTAGTGGGGCCTTGTAAGGTCTAGCATGGGAATATGCTCCCTCAGTAGAGTGGTCTGGTGGACTGGTCATGAAGGCTGAACCCAGTTTCCCAGTTCCAAATTCGACAGCTCTGGCCATAGTGCCACATCCTCTCCCCCACTGAACACCATACTGCCCCACTGAGAGAAACTCGCACTGTCTTCAGCTACAACCTAATTGTGCCCGCTATAAACACTTGGCTGTGGCTCAATTCAAATTATGCACTTGATAAGAGTAATATGCTGCCTAAAAAAAAAGGGAAAAGCAAACACTCATAGGGAATGCAAGATTAAGTAAAGCATGTGAAATGTAAGCAGAAACAATATGGTTACCTTGACGATCACTCACTATTCAGAAATCAGCGAGTGGTTTTACCTGAAAAGTTAAGGACATGACTACAGGGCCCTGAAGGGAACCGTTTCAATGTCCATTGCTATATCCTTAATAAACGTAAGCAGTATGGTTTAAAAAGATCACATCCATAAACAGAGCCATGGTACACATTTTGTTTTCCAATCCATCCATCAACCAGGTATTGCAGTACCTCCAGGAATGGTGCACTTCCCCACCTGGGGACACAATGCTGTTAAAAGAAAGACGAGAAAACAAAAGTAGCGCTTCACTGCAAACTCTGTAAAGTGAGGCTGATGTGTTTGGATGTGAATAAAACCTATTTGGCCACTTTGCAACCACTCTGTCTTGCTTTATTTAGTTATGTATTTATTTTACATATTTAAAACCTTCTATTTCTCTCCATCCGGCTGCTCTTTGGAATAGAAAAAGTTCAGAAAAAGGGCATTTCCCGCAAGAGTGTTTTTCTTTTTTGGATCCATTTCACAGGGAAGCAACTATATGAAAGAAGGAAAGAGGTTGTGAAACGTTTCTTCAAGTTACGGTTTTCAGTAAGTGAGGAGCAAGACAGAAAGAGAGGGAATAATAATAAGAGAGGGGGGGACAGCTGCCAGCACAAAAAAGAAGAGGACATTGCCCGAGTCCTATTCCTTCTCTGCCCGTGCCTGAACGTCCACGAAAGCAAGCCGAGCCTTATCTGAATGCCTTTGTCCGCCCCCAAAATAGTGCCGCCTGGGGCGGACCGCCCCCACCGCCGTCCCCTAGCTACACCACTGGGAGGGGGGGTGCTAGGAAAAAATTTCAGGGGGGGCTGATTCTTCAAGCAATAGGCAGAGTGGTGCTGCAGGGGCTCTAAGAAGGGGTGAAAAACAACAAAGCCTCATTAACAAGCAAATGGTCTTTTAAAGACCTGTGAAGTACTCGGGTGCGGCTGTGTGTGTGCCCGGGAAGCTGTCTGGGCCCGTGCTGGCACACACTTCAGGGGTGGGGGGCTAAAGCCATTTGAGGCCAATGGGCGTTGCGCGCCTGGAGATGCGTATGGCAAATGTATTTTTGTGTATGTCTGTTATGATGGTTTTCAAATAGTTTCTAATGCCACATGTCAGAGCTAATTCCAGGCCCAGGATAGATTTAAGAGAAGGGATTTTAAGTTATAGACAGTGACAATCATCGTTCGCATCCTGAGCCTGTCCCTTAAATATCTACTCTGACCTCCAGTAAACCAACCTATGATATACCCTTTGAAAGAGTCTGCTAGGAAGGAAGTCGCTGCATTAGCAATAGCTCTAGAGGCAAATCTCTGTCTATCTATGGGGTTTCACAAGATCAAATTATGTGATCTTGGGCCATGTGCCTCAAAGTACTTAAAGTCCCTAGATTGCAACCACCGTATTGTGTGCTCTTCATGATAAGTGCGCATGCGCATGTCACAGGGGTGACTCCTCCGTTATGGCTGAGGAGCGTCGCCCTCCCTGCTGAAAGCCAGCAGAGGCAAAGGACAAAAATAAAATTATAATAAAACATTTGTCTTATAATTTTATTTTTCGTCTTGCAGGTTGCGTCTGCGAGCCGAGGGAGGGGCAGGCAAGCCACACTGACGCCCACCTAGCATTTCTCCACTTGAGCTGTGTTGCACAGCTGGGTGGAGAAACCAACACAGGCTCCCAGTCTATGTCTCAGTGCCGAACCGAGGCGCTCAGACCAATCCCATTGCAGATGGCCATGTCTGAACTGGGGTGGCGGAATGAGCTAAAGAATGATGATGGATTAAACCCAGATCAGTTGACTGAGGGTGAGGGCTTGCAATGTTCAACACTCTGTCCATCATCCCCTTTGGTTTTGCTTTGTTCGCCCTAAGTTGGCAGGGTGTGCCCAGACGTGGGTCCCTTGCTCACTTTGCCACTGGATTCAAGCTAGCCTGGCTGATGACGGCTGATTAGCCAGAAACCGGTCCCAGGATGCTTGTTTCCGGTCCAGGGAAGACATGGCTTGGCAGTTCGGGCTGGACTGTTCCCATGAGGCACAGGGTCAGACTGATGTGCACATGGCCATGTCTGAACTGGGGTGGCGGAGTGAGCTAAAGAATGATGATGGATTAAACCCAGATCAGTTGACTGGGGGTGAGTGCTTGCAATGTTCAACACTCCACCCATCATCCCCTTTGGTTTTGCTTCAATCCCAGTGCTGCTCACATGCTGGGAATAGTAGTTCTAGCAGAGCAGTGGTGGGATTGGGAGCTGGAAGCCTGTGCAGTGTGAAGCAGTTCCTGGACGGGACGCAAGGGTCGAGAGCAAGGCGGCGGCCGTCCGAGCAGGTAAGTGCAATTTTCTTTTCATTATTCTTTTTTTTCTGTTTGTGTTCCCCCTCCACCTACCCCACTACTTTGCAATATGAGTGCTACTGCCTGTCTAGCTGTTTAAACTTCCAGTCCTTCTGCAATCTCGAGTATGAACATATGCTAGCCCTATGTAGGCCTTCCTTGAAATATCACAATTGTTCCAAGCATCCACATTTCAACCCCACTCTATAAGGTTCACATATATAGCAATATATTCCCACCAGAATGCAATCTCTAAACTGTTTAGGATATAGACATGCGATTATCTAGTTGAAGCATTTCTTTATATGGTTCTTCGCCGCTGACCCGCCTCTGACAATGATCCTTCTTCTGAAGTTGTTATAAGGTTTTAAATCCTCTTACACTATAGTCTGCTCAGTATTCCATGCCTTACGAGATAATAAAGCATCATTGGAAAAGACAGGGGGATTAAGTTTGTCTAAGGCAGGGGAACAATTCACAAACTAAAGCTTAGGAGACCGCAGTAAATTAGATTCACCAGCTGCTTAAATTTATAACCAACTTTATTGTGTAAGAAGACGGCTCAGATTTGCCTGTTGTATCAATAACTAAACCTTGGACAGGGTGATATCGGGAAAATGATCACTTCCTTCCCATTATCTCTGTGTAGGGTTACTAATGCAACAAATGAAAACGAGGCTGACATTTAAATTGGCCCTTTTGTTGCGTTTGAAGAAACTGACAAAATGTAAGTCTGATGTCAGCATCTTCTGGATGAGTTAGGTTGGCAAAAAGAGGACAAAAGAGACATTGGGTCTCTTTTGACATAAAAGTATCTGGCGATGGGAAATATCAGGGTGACGTGCAATGCTCTGTGTCCCACAAGCTTCTGAACTGTCTCTGAGTTCAATCATGGGTAAATATAATGCTTTGGTGAGAACTGAGTTCTGAGACGTGAGGCATTGTGCTCAAACCCTCCCTTTGTTTGAAAAGGCTCCCTTGAGCTAATGAGATGACGAGCTTCCTTGATGCACCTGTGCTCAGTGAGTGGTAGGAGCCCTGAGAAGACTTTGAGCAGCCTTCCAGCACCCCCAAAATGAGGTATTGCTCTCTACTGATGAAAAAAACTATCCTGAAACACGTCTAGAGATACACAGCACTGGCTGCACCAACATTGGTGAAAAATTAAAGACTGTTACTGAAGTGTTACCATGATGCATTGGAGCAAACTGAGGGCTGGGATGTGAGGTAGTGTGCTCCCACCCTCCTTTAATCATAGGTAAAATGTTTGCTGTATCCACAAGCAAGTTCACAAATGTCTCCAGTTTTACTCATGCTTTTTATTTATTTATTTATAGGTTTGTATAGCGCTGGAATCACCCCCAAATGGGTATCTCTGCGCTTGCAGATATACAGGAGAAAGCTGGCGGAGCCGTGATTCTTAAACAGAGCAGTTTTCAGAGACTTTCTGAACAGAGGATGGTCCGGGTATTGCCTCAGCGAGGTGGGAAGCTGATTCCAATAAAGGGGAGCAAGATGCGAGAAAGCTTTCCCACCGGTCCTTGACTTCTTGACCCGAGAAACCACCAGAAGAGATTTGGAGCCAGAAAGGAGATCCCTAGAAGGAGAGTAGTGATTACATTTCTCTTTGAGTTAAACTGGGCACCATACACACTAGCGTCTCTCTTAATTCACTACCTTTTAAGGACAAATGTCAACAGTTTCAAGGTCTTGGCTAGACAGGCTGTCTCGAAGAGACGTGTTGTGCTCTGTCTGTGGGCTTACACGCAGCCCATCTCCTACCATTGATAAACTTCAGTGTTGCTCTCATTTCCTTTGATGGCATTTGTCATGGCATGTGGGTGTCAAGCCCCCTTTCTTATGTTTGGCCCACTCATGGACCAAGTGCATGTCTCCTTAAACTGCTCCTGGTTTGTGGACCTATTTTTTTCTTTGTTTTCAAGCACTTCATAGGAGTACCTATGTTTTCAGGCCGTCTCCTTATACACATACACACATACCGCTAAAATGCATTGGTGTGTGCATAAACAAATGCCTTTCTTAAAAGTTGATAATAAACTAACAGAACTAGTTTTTTCTTGCATAATCCAATGATATTGGAGCGCTTGCTCCGCCGTCTGTCTTGCCATATTGCGAACACAAGCCAATGGTATTGGAGCACATTAAGTGCTCACCAGTTACATTACACAGACACATTCATTTCTATCGCTGATCCTGCTTCAATTAAGCTTCTTTCCCGTTGTATCTTGCCAATCTCCCCATCCCCTCCTGCTTCCCAGCTTTACCTTGTTCCCCAACTACCTCCCTCGTCGCTGGTTTTTTTTTTACACGATCCAATGGTATTGGGGAGCTTGTTCCATCCTCCATCTTGCCACAATGCTAACACCAGCCAATGGTATTGGTGCACTTCCAGTGCTCACCAGTTACATTACACAATGACACATTCATTGCCATAGGCAGGGGGAAGCGTAAGTGATTTTCCCAGAATGACAAATAGTTCCGCCGACCCCGAGATTCGAATTTGGTTCCCCAGTTCCTCTTTTGACAGATCTGGCAGTTATGCCACATCCTCGCTTCACTTCTAAGCTCCTCAACTGTTTCTCACTATCACTTCCACATTTGTTCAGCAAGACCCCCATCACTGAACAAACATTAGCAAAGCCAATAAATTTCAGCAATGCTTGAGCTATTGGCATTGTCAATGTGAATGTCTTTTAGTCATGTTGTTTAGCAGCACATCTGTTGTTCAGCACAGCTGAAAGTCACTGAAAAAAGTGCTATGATGAGGCCAGAGCAGGTCACGTCATAGTGTTTTTTTGTGTTAGGCGGGGCAGGACAATAAATTTAAAATGGGGGTTGAAGAGACATGGGGGCATATTATCAAGCCAGGCGATGAAATTATCGCCGCTTTAGCGGCAGAAAACTGCCGCTAAAACGGCGATAATGGACTTGATAATATGCTCTATGGAATTCCAATTGAAGCCCATGTTAGATGTCCTTCACATCTAACATGGGCTTCAATTGGAATTCCATAGAGCATATTATCAAGCCCATTATCACCGTTTTAGCGGCAGTTTTCTGCCGCTAAAGCGGCGATAATTTTATCGCCTGGCTTGATAATATGCCCCTTGGCGTTGGCTCACCATCCTCTGATTCAGTAACTTTCAGCAATGCTGAATAGCAGATGTGCTACTAGACCACATCCCTTTGGCCAGTAGTTTTTGAGTTTGTTGGAGTCGGCGGACGGTTTTTTGAGTGGGCGCATGACTTCAGCGTGTTTCTAGATGTCAGAAAATGTTGTGGTGGTGATGGAGTTCTTGAGTACGGTGGTGAGTTCCTAGTTGTTCCTTTGGTTTCCGAGGCTGAAGATGTGGTATATGCATGGGTCTGTGGGAGCTCTCAAATGGATGGATTTCATAGTGGAGGTTGTGTCCTGGTTGGGGATGATGTTCCAGGTGGTCAGTGTGTGGTTTGTATCAAGGAAGTCCCAAGGTGTGGGTTGTTTCTGTATGGTTGCGATTTTGTTGTGGAAGAAGTGGGTGAGGTTGTCGTACAACTCCTGTGAGGAATTGATGTTGTTTTCGCTGGCAGCTGGGTTGGAGAATTCCTTAATGATGTTGAAAAGTTCCTTGATGCTGTTGGTGCTGGTTTCAATGAGTGTGGCAAGGGCTGTCTTCCTTGCTGCCCTCACCAGGTAGTGGTAGAGATTGAAGGATGACTTAAAGGCTGCTCTGTCAGAGGTGTCCTTGCTGGTGAGTCTTCTCCTCTCCAACTGTTTGCTGTCTTGTTTTGCTGTACTGAGTTCTTGGGTGTACCAGCTGGCCTTTTAGAGGATTTTCTCTGGATGTTGCTTTTGATGTGGACAATGCGGTCACTTCCTGTTTGACCTTGGTTGTAGTAGTAAGGTTGGAGCTGTTGAGGGTGTTCGCCCAGCTAGTCTCTGAGATTTTGTTCCACCTCTGGTGTGGGGCACTAGTCATCTTGGGGGTGACGTTGGAGGGACTGGAGATGCTGAAGTGGACAATGGAGGGATCGGTCCGTGTGAGTTCTGTGACATGGCTGTATTTGACGTGGTTGCTGGAGAAGAAAATTGGGTCCAGCGTGTGTCCTGCGGTGTGTGTAGGGTCATTGATGATCTGGGTCAGTCTGAGGCTGCTCATACTGTCGAGTCGGTGTGCATTGTTTTTGTCATTGAGGTTGTCTATGTGGAAATGACGGTAGCTGAGGAAGATGTAGTCTTTGGAGTCTGAGGCTATGGTTGTAATGAAGTCTTCAATGGTGTTGCAGAAGCTGGAGTGTGTGCGTGGGAGTCTGTGTGCAAGGTTCCCTCTGAAGGTTGTCTTGTTATCTGTGTTGAGGTTGAAGACGAGATGTTCCATTGGGGTGGTGGCGTTGTCGGTGGTGATGGTACACTGTATGGTCTCTTTGTGTATTGTGTTTGTCCTTCCTCCCAGCTTGTTGGTGCAATCCTGGTGAGTGATTTTATATCCGTAGGGAACGCTGTGGCAATCACTGGGGCAGATGTGGGGTTGAGCCAGGTCTCAGTGAGGAAGACGATGTTGTGTGCGAGTGTGGCGATGAGGTCCAATAATTCAGCGGAATGCTTGCATAGTGAGCGAGTGTTGAGAAGGGGGCATGTGAGTTCGTGTTTTTGTTCAGGTAATGTCTGTTGTGTGTTCAGGGTGAGGCTGTTCGGTGGGCTGTTCTATGTGCAGTGACAGGTGAAATAGCAGTGGGTGCAGGTGAAAGGTCCTTCTGTGGGTCGGTGCAGTGGCAGTGTTTGTTGCAGTGTCCAAGGTCGCAGGTGTAGAGCTCGGAAATGGTGCATTTTCGTGAGGAGGGAGGTTCAGGGGTCTTGGCGCTGGACATGGTACAGGTGCAGACAGGCTTGTCTTTGGCACGCGCCCGCTGCGTGGTCACGCTGTGGCCTGCATTAAGTAGGCCCTGGGGTGGGTAAGTCTTCTGTTGGTAGGAAGAACGATGAGTGGGAAAACTCGTTCGGGAAAACCTTAGCAGGAAAACCTGGGCAGCTGCAGTGCCTTTGGATCAGCCTGGAACATACAGGAACTGGGGGCCACAGGCAAGTGGCAAGCTAGGTGTCTAGGTGCCTACTGATGTGGTCGCAATGCGGCCTGCATTAAGTAGGTCCTGGGGCGGGAAGATCCTTTGCTGGTGCGAAGAACGGTTAATGGGAAAAACTGGTCAAGAAAATCTTAGGGAGAAAACCTGGGGAACTGCAGTGTCACTGCATCTGTCTGGTACAAGCAGGAACTGGAGGCTACAGGCAAGTGGCAAACTAGATGTCCTGGTGCCCACTGTGCACAGAAAGTCCAGGGCCTGTGTGTGAAGTTTACTGCCACCACGACTTCACATTTAAAACCACTTGCCAAGACTTAAACTCCCCTTTTATTATGCATAGGTCACCTCTGGGGTAGGCCCTAAGTACAGGGTACGGTGCTGTGTAAATAAAAGGCAGGACATGAACTTTTACGTTTTACATGTCCTGGCAGTGACAAACAGGTACATTTGATTATCACTGCTGTGAGACCTTCTCCCCTCATGGGCTAGCATTGGGGATTCCTTAAAACACCTTATAAGCTGTAACTCCTGATCAGAAAGGAGTAGTTCAATCATATTTCATATCTTTGGAATGGTGGTGATAAATCCTCTTTAGTGGTAACGTTGAATTTGACATTTCCTTTTCAAAAACTTCACTTTTAAAAAGTGGACATTTCTCCGATCTTTACTCTGTTTATCTTCAGCCTGTCTCCAATACATGTCTCTTCTGGTTGACAGCTACACTTTGTACATTTCATCTAGACAGCTACAACACAGCAAGGGCTGGGTGTGACAGGGGACTCATCTGCATTTATTTGCATTCTGATAGCCTTCCTGGGCAGAAACGGGGAGAGGTGGCTCACATCAACAACAGAATGTTGTGTGTCCTATCCTCACACAAACGGCTGAGTACCCCCACAGATAGCCTGGCAGAAAGCTTTGAGTATAAGTACCAGGTCTCTGATTCTACCAAATCAGTACACTACTGGACCTGGGAAGAACTAAGGATTACCACTTTGCTGTGACTGACTGTTGTGAGGAACTTCTTCTCTGCCTTGTTGAGCTGCCCTGCTGCCTGCTGATCTCTGCCATGCTGAGGACAAGGACTGGACCCATCTCACTCAAACCCAGAGTGACTCCAAGGGCTTGCTGGCTTGCCTCCTGTTTAATGAAGTCACATGGACACAAAAGACTTAATGCAATCCTGCTGGTGCTGCTGGACTCTGCCATCTGTGAATCCTACCCTTGCCTGAGTTGTCCCCTTGAGTCCGGGGCCTCAGAAGTGGGCTCTGCAGCTGATTTCTGAAAACAGCAATGAATTGCCACGTCTGCATGAAAATTTCCGCTGTATCGTCCTTCACTGATGCAGAGCCTGCTTGACGACATTAGATTTACAGCCAGCAGTGCTTGATGAGGACTCTCTGCACAGCTCAACGATGACGCATTGCATTCACTTCAACTAAGCTTGACAGCGATGCAGGACCCCCTTTGCCCGGCTTGACGATGATGCAATAGACACTTGACATCAACAAAAACTCCATACAAGACAGTTCTTCAGCGGGACCTGTCGTGGCCCTGAAGCCGGACAGCACTCCATCGCAGACGGCCTCAACTTTGATTTGCATTGGTCCCTCACACCCGTAAGTAACCTTTTGACCACTAGTGACTTCTAAGTGCTGTTTTCACATTCAGATGTACAACCGTATTTTGGGAATTTGGCCCGTTTGCAACCGCAAAATAGGTCAGCCCCATGTACAAACCATATTTTGCTAATTGCTAAACCTATTAGCAACTCGCAAAATATGGTTTGCGACTCGCTATTAGGAAGGGCATGCCGAGGGTGTCCCTTCCTAATAGCAAGTCTCACACCTATGTATGATTGTTTTGCAACTGCATTTGCGGTCGCAAAACACTCGCAGTTTACCACCCTTTTCCAAAGCCCCAGGGGACCCCTACCCTTTTGTGAATGGGTGGGAAAATATTTTTTAAGAGCAGGCAGTGGTCCCTGTGAGTGCTGCCCATTCCCAATGGAGTCGCAAATTGCGCTGCCTCATGAATATTGATGATGCATGCGATTTGTGACCCCATTGGGAATTGCAAACAGTGTATGAGACACTGTTGTACATTGCATTTAGCGAGTCGCAAATTGCGAGTCGTAATTTGATGCAATTTGTGACTCACTAAATGCAAGCGTCGTACATCTGACCCGCTATCTTTAAAATTCATTTCTTAATTTTTACTTGTTGGATTTTTGTCATTCTGGTCTTGTTTAAATCAGATACATATTCTCTATTTTTATATGTGTGGAGTCTTTTTATGGAGTTTTCATTGAGTTACTTTAATTTAAGTGTTGCACAAATACTTTACACATTGCCTGTTAAGTTAAGCCAGGCTGCTTTGTGCCAAGCTATTAGAGCATGCGCACAGGTTAATTTAGAGTTTCTATCTGACTTACTCTGACTAGAATTGTGATCCCTACTTGGACATGGTGCATACTTCTGCTAACTAGAGACCCGATTTCTAACACCCACCATCCAAACAAGTAGTTCACCCTGAATTTACAAATACATCCAGAAATGGCAGACGGAGGGCCTTTAAGATACTTGTGGTTATATATGTTATGAGTGCCCTCACCCCTCCATTAACTGCACATTCCTTCAACAGATAATTAAGTCTAGAGTTCAATTTATGGTATTATCGCTTCAGCCCTTATCACATTAACGCATTGCAACCCTGCATGGACACATGCAGCAGGACCCATTTTATCATCTGTCTCAATGTTATTTAGGTCACTGCTCATGTGGTGAGATAGCCACGGAGCCCAAACATCTGGAAATCTCCTTTCTTCAGTGATTCAAGAAGGTGAACATAAGTGCAATGAGTACTGCCCTCTCAGACAGATGTGGCAGATAGTCGAGAGAGCGGCATACTTTAGTTTCTACATTTTTCTGATCGGGGTGTGTTCTTGCTCCTGTGTCTTGTTTTTTATAATTTGTGGCACCCTACTCTTCAGACTGTTTAACTTCAAGATTGGAACACTGGTGCAAGGGTGAAAGGCAGGTGGGCGTTTGTAAAATTGTTGTTGTAGGATGATCAACGTTCCAGGCAAAATAACAAATTGCTCACTGGATAGCTCTGCAAACACTTACAAAAGGCATGTTTTAATTCCTTTGCATTTATTTGTACTGTCACTAGGTGGCACCTCATTTTCCGATTTATTTCCCTGGACAGAAGCTCTGGGTGTGTGTTAAGAGGACTGAGCTAAATTAAGAATCTAAAAAGTGTTATCGGGTCACATACGTGGTGAGAGAAGTGAACAGTGCAAAACATTTGAAAGAATTGGAGAATGGTCAGCCAAATTCTGGAGATGGCTAACGTAAAGAAATTATTGAGTAACTATTAGGGCGGTTGGCAACTGTGATGTAGATTGGAAAAAAGGGTGAAAATCATGCTCGTTCACAGGAGGGATAAAAAGAGAGAAAATTAAATGTGCAAAAAGAAAGGACTGATGATATAGAACAGCAGAGTGAAAAAAACTCAGTGTGAAGAACCGAATAACTGAGGAAAGACAACAAGCCGATTTAAGCAGCAAAACATAGTATATAATGAGAAAATTGGGAGCATCAAAGGCGTATAGATGTCAATATAATGAGAATGATGACTCATAAACTTTCATTTTGGTCCCACAAATAGAACACTCCATTCCTCAGGGCCAGTGGTCTCAATGTAAGTTTGTGTCGCAGTCTGCGGGGGTCAGTCTATGTTGATGCGCACATTCTAATTGAGATGTATGGCGTGCATGTGTTTTCCGCTCTATTTCCAGCATTATCTGGCTATGGCATCACTGAAGATCGATTCAGTACATTTGTCTTTAGATAAGAATCATCAAGTTAAATGTATCCTTATGGGATTTTTTTTCAGATGCTGGGAAGCCAAGGACAATTGCCGTCTAATATAATCACGCATAGAGTTGTCACTCACTTCTGCACTTAAGGAGATATTGAAAGAATTTCGGATGGTCAGATTTCTCGAAAAGGGCTCTCATGGTGGCGTGGAGAGTGCAACATGTTTATGATAAGGGGTAACTTGGCTAAGCAAAGGTATTCACAAACAAGTAGCAAACTTGACATTGAAGAGCTGATCTCAGAGGCACAGTTTCTGTGAGCTAAGACCCACAAGGGCAGTCAGGTCGTAATGGCTGCTTTGAATTTCGGAATTAAGGGATCAAAAGATCAGGTGGCCTCAACAACAAATCATTAGCCTCTTAGTAGACCTCTTTGATGATAGAGCAGACTGTAACTTGTGGGGAGCAGAACTAATTTGCTATTGATGATGCTTTGGAACCAGAGGAGACCAAGTCATGGAAGATGAAGGTTGTATTGTGGACCATAGAGAATGATTTTAATTTCACCTGGTTGAAAAAGGAACAACAGCCAATGAATAGAGTAAAAGACCACAGAAGATGTGGCCAAAGTTCGTCAAGCGAACAGCTTATATGCAGCAGCATTTGGACCTGATACTATGGGATCATCAATTTAAAGGAAAACAATCCAGATATGCAGGACTACTGAAATCCATTCATCACCATCAAGTGGTGCAGAAAGAAAAGAAGGGAGAGATGATGCCTTAGACTCTGGAATTCTAAAAACAAGGCTTGTCCAGGACTGGCTCAGGATCCAAGGGACAGGGTGGACTTCGTTATGATACCCGTACACTCAATGAGGCAGCGGGAACCGAAGAGAGGTCGAGAGAATCCAGCCCGCCCACTTTTCCATCAGCATGAAATATTGTTTTAAAGTGACTGCTGTTGTCTCACAGCCAGGAAAGCACCTTGGAAATAGCTGGCAGTTTACGTCAAAAAAAAAAAAAAATCATCCCAAGTTAGCAACATCATTGGTGCAAAAAGCTGTTTATTACAAAGCAAAGGTAACTGTGTCATTGTCTGACATGTGACTGCCTCTGGATAAGCCAGGCCCAAATGTCTAGCAGCTATATCAGCCTGTTGGTCAAAGCCTTCCAGTGCTTGCAATAGGCCACACTGGCTCTGCATCCTTTCATTATAATCAAGGGTTGCATTTGCAGTTAGTTAGTAGTTTCTGTGATGATGCAAATGAATATGTGCGTTAAGGGGGAGTGAAGTAGCAAGCTCTGCAAGATGTTGTAGGTAGACTTGAATACATTAATTCCTTTCACCGAAAACAGATCACAATAGGGAAATGGTTAAAATAGGAAAACATGTGGAATATTTGTAGTAAACTGACATGATCATGGCACACCCATACTGACAATACAGCGACCAGCTAATTTGCTTTTTCTTCTAAAATAAAGCCGAAATGCCAATTTCATTAGATTTTTATTTAAAGATATCAGGAGAAAAAGGAGTTTACTCATTGCCACAAACAATAAATGATGCTGCACATCCACAGACACGGGAAATGCTCTTTTTTTTTTACACAATTTGCAAGAAGAGTACTTCAATGCTGCAATTTCACCCTCTTTGTCATCCATACTAACAATGCTGATGTCAACTTTGGTTTCAAAATGTTCCCAATCGTTTTGAAATATGATTTTTGACTACAGCGCATTGCTTTGTGTAGAAACAGAGACAAATGCCATGTTATTCTTAAGCTGCCTGCACAGTGCCGCAAATCATGTGAGGTGTTTGAATTAAAAAAGATGCCAACAAATCCTAACACGTACGAATATATTTAAGAAGTAAATGCATATTAGAATGCTTGGGCATGTCCAGATGGTATTCATACATGAATGTGTTTCTGAAAGGATCAAGGATCCAAGAGAGAAGCAAGCCAGGCAAACTGGGGTGCTTCAATATGAAGGAGGGGCTTTCTAAAACATCAAACATGTTGCATTAAATAAACAGTTTCTTCAACTCTATATATTGGTTCCCCAAATCTCCGCTCTGTATCACTTCTACACCAAGTGTCAATATCATCGTTACACTAACAGAATTGTGGCATAAAGAGTTCCATGCTTATCTGCTGCCAATGGTTCATACACATGCCCCAATATACAAAATGCCCCAGGTATTGTTAGCAAAAGCGGTTAAATTAGGGCACGACCTTGCGCACCCATCTGTCGCACTGCTGAGTGGGAGAACGTCCCTCAAAAATCATCGTTACTCATTGATTTATACTTCTTCATTATTTCTTTCCAAATTAGTACTGTTGCTTCACCATTATTTCATCAACCTTATAAAATCACCGCTGAGACAGCGTTGTTCCACCTTCATGCTTTATTTCATAATTTCCTTTTTCAAATTTTCATGTGTCTCCTGAGTGCCCATTACGACATTTCACAGCGACATGTTCAAATCAAAGCTCAAGGCAGATCATACGTCCTGGTAGACTCATTTCTTATACCCAATGCATTTCGAGCCCGTGTGGCTCTTCGTCAGGGGTCTCTACAACAAAATAACAGAAACAGCTTGACTATCAATTCGCTGTGAACTCACATTGCACTAAAAAAACGTTTGGCTAATTCAAAAGAAACCTTGTGGTGAAACGCCCAACTTGTGCCCCCTCCGATAAATACAATCATCCCTCCTCCCTGTTTGCCAAAAATTCCTACCTGCACTTAAGGTGAAAATTAAGGTGAAAATTAAATCGAGTGATTTATGTGCAACAACATAAAACAGTCTAAATGCCTCTCTGATTAACTGACAATTCTTTCCTCCCCTTAAAAACGGCTTCTAAATGTCTAGTGTTTTTCCAATTACCTCTCAGAAATCACAGCCTGCAATCATCCTCATCTTTCCTTTCATGTAGCACTACTTCTTAATCGGTCAAACTGTTTGTTTTAAACGGAAACTTCCCCTCATGTAACCAATGGGATGCGATGTAGTTCAATGCTCTTCACGTGACTTAATACCCTATGAGGTTATGCTGCACACTTGAGAAACCTTGGTAAAAACTATAAGTCCCATCATGCACTAACAGAAAACGCAAAGGGGAGGAAAGAATTGTCAGTTAATCAGAGAGGCATTTAGACTGTTTTATGTTGTTGCACATAAATCACTCGATTTAATTTTCACCTTAATTTTCACCTTAAGTGCAGGTAGGAATTTTTGGCAAACAGGGAGGAGGGATGATTGTATTTATCGGAGGGGGCACAAGTTGGGCGTTTCACCACAAGGTTTCTTTTGAATTAGCCAAACGTTTTTTTAGTGCAATGTGAGTTCACAGCGAATTGATAGTCAAGCTGTTTCTGTTATTTTGTTGTAGAGACCCCTGACGAAGAGCCACACGGGCTCGAAATGCATTGGGTATAAGAAATGAGTCTACCAGGACGTATGATCTGCCTTGAGCTTTGTTTTGAACATGTCGCTGTGAAATGTCGTAATGGGCACTCAGGAGACACATGAAAATTTGAAAAAGGAAATTATGAAATAAAGCATGAAGGTGGAACAACGCTGTCTCAGCGGTGATTTTATAAGGTTGATGAAATAATGGTGAAGCAACAGTACTAATTTGGAAAGAAATAATGAAGAAGTATAAATCAATGAGTAACGATGATTTTTGAGGGACGTTCTCCCACTCAGCAGTGCGACAGATGGGTGCGCAAGGTCGTGCCCTAATTTAACCGCTTTTGTATAAAATGTGTGATTGGGCCGGTTCACACAAACTGTTCGCACGCATCTTCAGATGACAACAGCTTAATTAAAGAACATTACAAGGGAAGGAGTGCATTCTTACCATGTGTCTTACCAGGTATTGTTAGCAGCATTTTTATATTTTCAGGAAATGCATTGTGGGTCACTAATAATTTCAAAATGAAGATACAAATCATATGATTGGACAAAATATGTGTGTCAATAGCCATTATATGTGACTTATGGAGATTTAAAACTCAACTATGACGCAAGATTATTGCTCTGCTAATAGGATTTGATGATGCATTTCCAGCACTTATAAACCGCTCCCTTCAAATGTGATAGCACCTTCACCAATACGCCTGCACTTATATCCCCAATACAATAGCTACACTGATCATGCTGTAGTGTGAAGGTTTAATGAAAATTAAAGTGGGAACCTATGTATTTCCACTTATACTACTACAGCTACTGTAGTGGCATGGTTTTCTAACTAGTCCCTACTTCTTTCTGTCCCATGTTTTGTGATACTACTGTGTTGCACGTCTGGTCAAGTTTTGTCCTTTATCACACATACACTATTTTCCACATTTGGCTAAGATGCAGAGCAAATCTATTAGTTGTTTACTAATGATAAATATATTTTTTTCATGTTAAGCTTGTATACAATTCTTAAATCCTTCGAAAGTAGATTTCTTCATGCATTTTAAATGTGCATGTCAAAATAAAAGAACTTGGCTTCAAATGGATTACGGATCTGTTTTCTAGAAAGACTATGCAACATTGAAAAAAGGTAATACAGATAAAAATTACACTGGAAAACATAAATGGCCATGCCAGAAGTCATGGTACATTGGAGTTTGCGGTCTTCTTTAGATGTTTGTTAATAAAGGCAAGCAGAAAATAGCCATGCAACCAAATTAGGAAATCAAGATACATTGTCATATAGCATGTCCTTACTATTGCATATTACAACGAAACATATATAAAATTACTTTCCTATGCAAATACAGTACGAGGGGATATAGCAATAGTAATTCACCAATGTAGAGATAGCAAAGTTCATATGCATGAGAAAAAAGGAAATCCTAATCTATATACTTATTTCCTATCAAAGAACCAATTATAAAATCCATATTATTCATTAAGAATATTTTATCTGATTCCAGATTAAATCAAATATGACCCAAAGTGATATTTTAATCACAATATAACAGTAAAATCCACCACTTGGCTAGAATATTCGAATATTTTACCTTGTCTTAAGGTTTAGTGGCTGAGGGGCTCCGTCGTATACTGAGAGCACGTCAAAGTCCTCCTCTAGAGCGAATGACTGGAAGACTAATTGTATTCGATTCTGCTCTTCAGCATTCAATGTCCATGTGCAGTTAGCGTAGTTTGGGTATCCGTATGGAAATCCTGGGCTCTCTACAGTTCCATTTGGACCTTGTAAACTAAAGCTGCAGTTCTGGCCTGAAAGAGACACGAAACATGTTCAATTGATGTTAGACATTTCATAGTAAAATAGTTATGTTGCGAAAATGCAAACAAAATCTAGTGAGCCTCTCATAATCTAAAGGCTTTGATTCCTACAACAATTTTTTAGGTCTCGCCTGACCCAGCGCATGCGCTGGTCTGGCGAGACTTATTGAGAGGGCTCCAAAAAGTGCTACCAGGCCAGCCTAGAGCTACAGTGCATGTGCGCGGGAGCGCGCGCCGCGCTTTACCGCGATTACTTTCACTTTTGCGGCCGCACGGCCGCTTATCATAGCCAATAGGTCTCACTTATGGGACCTTATAAGTATTTAGTTATGCAACTGTTGCATGGCTAAACACTTATAAGGTCCCCAAGGCGAGACCTATTGGCTATGCCAATGCTTGTTTAATGTGGCTTTAAGCATCCCCTACCACAGTCACAATGATAAGAAAAGTGAGGGTGGACAATATTCTATATGGTAAAAGCGGGAAATCACAGCAACAAGTCACAATAAAAAAAAATCAATACAGCTTTGATAGGCTTACGCCAAGTACAGCGAGGTACCAAATCAAATATCTACAATAGTATCATTATCCTATTAACACATAATTTGGATGATTTCATCAACCTAAATTTACAGTGAGCACCACTATTGCATCCTGGTTAAGGAAGATTAATTAAATCAGTTTAAACCCACAACATAAGAACATTTAACAGCAAAATCTCTCTAAATACCTGTTATTATTTCAAGATTTATTAAAGCAAGGACATAGTCTAAGAGGCCTGGATCTAAGCCAGATTTTACAGTGAGTCCAAATAAAGTGACATTATTTATTATTATTCCGAGGATCATTAATTCAGATAGTCAGTGGTTATCTAGAAAACCGGGCATCGGCCTCTTAGTTTAGATTACACACCCCAATAAGCAGAGAAGGTAAGATATTTATTCCTCAGTAATAAAACTGATCCCACATTCTTTTTAAATGTTACTAATCAATAAATAAAGAAATTGATGGACTAGATGTCCTTTGCTAAAAGTGAGTTTTTTGCATACTTTCCGTGTAGATAAATATGGGAGTTAGGCCTGCAGGTGATGTTGTGTTAATCATGACATACTACAATGTGTTCCATTGGTCTCTCCCTATTACTTCTAAGTAATGCCTAGAATGAAGGCTGTTTCATAGGAAAGCTAAAGGAGTTATTTTATCTTAACCTCTCTGCTCTTTCAGTCTTAAAATAAAGTGTATAGTATCCTCCTTGGTTATGCAAGAATTAACAAACTAATTCCATGTCTTCCATTATTCAAGTACTCTCTGCTTTTTAATAGACTAAACTCCCCATCTAACATTGCACTTGCTGAGTAGTAAGGTTGATGATTTTTTTCCAACAGTGTAATGATTGCCCTGTCTTCGGATTTGTTTCTGGAAATTCATTAGTCTTCAAAATATATGTTGAATAATTATTCACATGTAAGTTGAGTGTGTTTGCATTAGCAACTATTAGAACACTATATGGAATTATGAGAATGTCTCAGCCAATCAGAAGCTTTAGAGGAGTACTTAGGGTCTTATTTATGAAGGCCTTGTGACACTTTTGTGCCGTTGCTGCGTCACTTTTCGTGACGCTGCAGTGGCGTAAACAATGAGCCATGTTGTGCCATTTTTACAAAGTGGCCCACCTAGGCAGATGTGCCACCTTGTAAAGCCCAGCGCCACATTATACCTGCATCAGGTATAATGTATGCATGGTGGGCGTTCCCCCACAAGAAAGCCTTGTAGAAGTGTTGCAGTGAAATCTATGAGATTTCACTATGACATTTCTAGAACACCAATGCATCAAAACTTTACGCCTGCATAAAGGTGACGCAGTGCCATAGTCACTGGCCTACCCCATGCATTGCTGGAGTTGAATCATGCTTGCGACACAACTCCAGCAATGCATGACTTTTGCGACGACAGATACGTCAGGATTCTTGATGTATCTGTCTTTCCTTGCGACATGGAGCGCCGTACATTAAATACAGCGCATCCATCAAGACGCTTGGATGGCGCAGTGAAAACAGTCCCATCACTGTTTTGTTGCAGGGATGCAACTGTTTTCATATGAGGCCCTTAGAATTTAGCGGACAGAGTGCCCTGTCTGCCAAACAAGCCTGTGTTTCCCTCCCTGTATTTAGAAGTGATGGTAACACCCTGTTTCCAATGGCTGAGTCTACCTGGCTTTGCTAGTCGAAGTCTCTGAGCAGGAAGCTATAGGGCTATCAGTCAAAGTATCTTACACCTTCCGCTCTACTGATGATAAATGTTCCATCGTACATTTTTTCCTGTTGGTCTGGTGGTCCTAAAAAGAAATAGGATTGATGACCTATATGGCCTCGGCAAAACTTCCAAATGTTTATTGCAATTATTTTCTTGTTTTTCAATAGCAAAACATCTGCTTTCGAAGTGTGTTTTTGAAAAACAACAAACTTTGCTGTGAGGGGGGACATTGAACATAGTGCCCACACAGCACAGCTTCAGTGAACTAAGCCGAACTGCCATGACAGCGGCTCTGCTGAAGGTACAGCGGTCTCCACTTTCCTGGTGGAGAGATCTAAATATGGCAAATTGTACTCTGGCAAAGAAGAGGAGCTTATCCCTTTGCTTACACAGGCGAACTGAGTAAAGTCTGCTCAAACCTTAAATAAGACCTTTAAATGCTAACATTTACTACTGTTGTTTGCCGTTATTCTCAGTAGAATGACTGGGACATTTAGTAGGCAGCAAGTGAATTTATTGTAGAGGAGGCAAATTTTGATCCTACACCATAGAAGTAGGGAAATGTTGCTGATATGAAGAAGCGGGCAGTTTCCCGTGTTCATTCGAGGGAAAGTTAAATCAATCCTGTCTGCAGCAAGGGAACAGTTCCTGCCTGAGTATGTCCTATAGCCAACACATAGTGCATTAGGATATCAAATTGATGCTTGCACTCTATCCTGAGCAGGTAGAAGGGAATGTTGATCTGTGCAAGGGGAGAAGGTAAGGGGTGGCAAGTGAGGGGTCTCTGCACAGCTTTGTCAAAAAGCATCATCAACGGCAACAGGTGAACAAGGTGAGACCTATTGTCTTTGCCAATGCTTGTTGCCAAGAGAGGACGTGGGTTGGACTACTGTAGCAGGACCACGGTTGATTTTCTTATGTCTGGGTATATTCTGGGGTGGCATGGTGGGCAAAACAACAATTGAATGGGATGCAGCCTGAGTATTTACCAATGGCTGAGGTTAATTCAATCCAAAACCTTTTAGTATCTTTTATTGTCGCACCCTATGTGTGACAGGCATGCAAGACATGTCCTGTGGTCACTGGGCCACTGGAACCAAGCTGTACCCGACTCAAGAAGCCCAAAGGCCAAAACAGGCCTGGGGTTGCTTATGATCCAGTTCGGAGAAGACATGGGGTGGTGTTCCGACTAGACTGTCCCTATTGGAGCTGGACTAAGGCTGGTTTGCTTAAGACTGGTTAGAATCTGAGGTCGAACGGTGGGCAAAACAATGAGGGACTGTGTGAAGCTTCAGTAATAACCTGTGGGTGAGATTAAATCAAGCATTCCATCCATCACTTTTTTTTATTTTTCATTGTTACGCAGTAAGTCCTTCGGCATGCTCAGATGTGGGTTCCATGCTCACTGTGTCACTGGAGCCAAGCTACATCTGATTCAACAAGTACCAGTGGCTGAGATTAATACAAGCACTTCATCCATTAATTATTTTGTATTTGTAGGTATAGTATTACAGCATCATTATGAGTTCTATAGATTGGAATGGGAGAAAGCATGGTTTCTGTTATAGAGAGCTACAAAAGTTTAAATAGTGTATTTTTTCCTAGCACACATTTTGCCAGATCATATCTGGGAAACAATTTCAGTGGGAGCAAACAAAACTGGTCTCTGCATTAATCTTGCCTAAAATATCATAAAATAAATTCAGGAGTAAACTAATTTCATGAGTATTTTGATTGAAGACCACTGGAAAAAAGACTGTACAATTAACAAAGCAAAAGAGAATCACTCGTTGAAAATTGTATTCACGTAAACTACAGTGGAAAAAGTAAAAAGTCTGAAGTTACTGTTCTATAACAGTCAAGACACAGTTTATGCTTAACTTATATTTTTTTTGTATTCTCTTACTTCAGAAGTGGGAGTAAGGTTGCATCTCTTTCTATGATTTAAGCATAGATTAGCAAATTGTTTTTTTTGTTATGTTGAGTGTATTTATATTGTGGATTCCCACTACTTGCATAGTTTGGAAGCCCTAGGGAAATATGTTTTATGTAGTGAAGTAACTTAGGGCCGTATTAGCAACAAACAGGGATAAATATCGCAGAGCGCGCTTAGCGTGAAATTTTTTATCGCCAGCTATCGCTGGTATATATCGCCACGCTAACGCTGTATTAGCAACAATTAGCACTATGGCGATAAATATTCCAGCGGTAGCGGGAGGGAAGGGCCAACATCGTGACAAAACCAGCGATGTTGCATGGGGAAGGGGGAAAACCTTGCTGATACGACCCTGTGGTCGTATCAGCACAATCCACCCCCATGTTAGGTATAGTTAAATCAGGAAAATAGCAGGTGTTAAAAAACCGGCGATGACCCCGGTTAGCGCGACTTTTCACGTCGCTAACCGGGGCCATGACCTCCTTGCTAATAGGCGATAGGCCTGTTAGCGGCTGTTTACCAGGTCTGTTGGTCGGGAACGCCTACTTTGCATGTCATTAGCGATAAATATCGCTGACATGCAAAGCGGCACCCAAACCGGTAGCTTTCGTCAGAAAGCTGTCGCTAACTGCTGTTAGCGGCAGCTTGCTGATAGGGCAATAGAATTATCGCCGCTTTAGCAGGAAAAGGTCCCGCTTAAGCGGCGATATTGCCCTTGCTAATATGCCCCTAGTGTACAGGTAGATAAGCAGAGATCTTTATTTCAGTATTGAGCAAACAGCAGTGCATCCCAGACAAGGAGCCCCAGCCAACTGATACAGGTTCCTTAACCAACAGCCCAGGTGTCCCTTCCTGCACAAAAACATCCATTGCATTTTCCTCTTTCTATGCATGCTGCAGACTGCAGCACACTTAGAAAGAGGAAAAAACTAGGAGAAATAAAAGCATTTCCCCTTGTTACGCCACTCCTACACCTCCGGCATAAGATTCTGACGCATTCCCAGCTTTACAAAACTTTGTTAATCTGGGAATATGTTAGGTTCCATGGATGTTGCATGGCAACACCCACAGCAAAGCCCATGGAATGCCCCTTTGACGTGGAGTAATGCTTGAAACTGGCTCATTTACAAGGCCATGAAAAGGCATGTAGGGTGACTTTACGTGGCCTTGTAAATATGGACCGGCACACTGAGGTGTTCATTACATTCCTCTTCAGTAACAGTCACGTCCAATTGACTGGCTCCATTGTTATCAAGTATCTCCATTTCTTACATACGCAAGTTCAATTCTTCAGTTACCTTCACTATAGTGATAGCTTCCTTCACAGTGGTATTACTCGTCGCCCACAACCATTTCTGCATTTTCTTGCTAGATCACTGAACAGTCAGCTGGGATTTTTTTAGTCATTTCTTCAAACCGACATTTGATTGCCAACTTCCTTTATTCTGCTACAAATGTGTCAACTAATTAGGGGCCGATTCCGATTCCGGTCGGAAGGGCTCCGACTGACGGTAGGAGCCCTTCTGACCGATTCGGATCATGTCGGCCGGATTCCTTTCCGACCGAGCCATTCCGATGGGCTCGGTCGGAAAGGAATCCAACACGGATTTCTGGATTGCAGACGACAGGCTCGGAGAGCCCGTCCGCCGTCCGGAAATCCCTCAGTACTCCCCCGGCCGCCTCTTTGTGACCGACGGAGTACGACGGCAGTTTTTCACTGCCTTTTCGTGCCGGTTTTTCTGGTACAAAAAGGCAGTCGGAAAGTGTCTTTGGGGGCCCCAAGTAGGGCCCCCATGGGTGCGAGGCTGCCCTATGGTGCCCCTCTGTGGATCCCTGCACCCGGTGGCAGGCACCTTGGAGTACCGCCCACAGGGTGCAGGGATGAACTGCACTCCTGCTTTCCACGATGCAGGCATGCATTCCGCTCGGAATGCATGCTTGCATTGTGTTGGATACGAGTGCGACGAGCCCTGTTCGGTCGCATCGTACTAGCAGGGCCGTAATCGGTTACGGCTCCTGCCCGATGTCGGACGGACCTGAGTCCGTCCGACATCGGAATCGGCCCCAGAGTGTTTGTGTTTTTTGGGGGCTGCAAATGAAATGTCTGTTTGGCCACAGCACCTTTGATTAATGTGGAAAATCTTGTTTCAAGTCTGCCCTGTGTCTCCTCTTACACATCACAAACAATAATTCTTTGATCATCCATAGAAGGTGGCAAATATTCAAAAATGTGCTGCCCTCTTTCCCAAAAGCACTTAAAAAATAAGGAGTTTTATTGCAATTTAAGGACAATTCAAGACATGCAAGGCTTCAATACAGTTTTCAAAAATTTCGATCCATCCTTCCCACACAAATGACGGTGGACCAGCACATGTAATAAAACCAGGCAGAACAATGATATATTGTTGGAAGTACATAGTGAAATGATAACAGTTAGAAATAAAACAACGTGTGTCACGAAAGCTAACCAGTTCGGAGAGAATACCCTCAAAATTGGATTGAATTTACTTTGAATTTACTTTGAGCACAAGAGTGCCTAGGGCAACACAAAAACAGCTGTAATAAATTGTCAAAAAAGGTATGCAAGAATTAATACAGATACTTGTGTGCTGCCACTGTTTTCTGTGGGTGTCATGAGGTGGAGGAACTTATTGTGGTTATATTTTGAAAGGTGTGCTGACCACCATAAAGCAGCAATTAAAATCTGCTGAAATATGTACCCAAACATTATTTCTTCTTCTTATTTTACTGGTTTGCCAGTCTTCGTGTTTAGCTGGCTAAAACATGTTTTAATCATCTCTTGCCAGCACAGAATGTGATGTAGCCAATTACAATTAAGGAGATTTTCCCCAACCTCCTAAGATGGCTGTCACATTGAACTACATGTACGTAGTTTGTACAGTAGTTTGGGCACACTCCAACCAGGGGCATTAAACTATTAGATGGTCGCTATGCTAGGAGTTTCAGAGTACTTTCAAAAGGCAGCCGGGCACACCTCAAGACATCAGTGGACATAAATACATTCCAATTCAGGCCTGGCAGTGTTGGACTCTGTTACGAATGACCGTTCGTCTCTGGAAAGCAGCGACAGCAACACCTCTTCACTAGGAGGGTCAGGGTAACAGGATGAGTAGGAGGAGCCAGCTAACACTCAGGAGTCTACCTTCAGGTCCTGCACAGCGTTGGCCAACCGCATCACTAAGAAGGGAGATCAGGCAATCACTCAGGACCCCGACTTGAGTTCCCACACAGTGTGGGTGAACTGCACTAGTGAACGGCTCCTGGGGCGCAGGTAATCATCGCTAATATGCAGAGAAGTAACTCCGTAAACAGGTAGGTAAGGAGAGATCTTTATTTAAGTGTTGAGCCAACAGCACCCGCCTCCCGGCCATCAAACCCCGGCCAACTGACAGAGAATCCTCAGCCCACAGTCCAACATTCCAGTAGAATGCGGAATATGGTGAGTGTTCTGCACAGCAAAACACATTCCCATATATTGGTATTTTTCCCTTAGATATACCCTGCAAATCCTTCACTGTTTCATAATACAATTCCGACTTTGTGAATAATTAAATGACACACTTTGTGCATTGTGATTATTTTTAACATTTTTTTAATTCACTTTTGCAAATGTTTACAAATGTGTTTTAGGTTATGTATCTCTGGGCAGAGGCAGAAGCCATGTACACACACTCTGGAATCAGGGCACAGGCGGAAGCGGTGCACACTCACTCTGGTATCAGGGCACAGGCAGAAGCCATGTATATGGGCTCTGGAATCAGGCCAACCCTAAGAAATCTAAACAAGATGCTATGAATATGCCATTCGATCTAGCTAGCTTGATGATCACTTGTCTCTTGCTGGTCTCAGCAATGTATTTCCCTTGATATGCCCTCTTACTGTTTTCTCACAAAGGGTCTCATTATGATGGTTGAATTTCAAAATATCAAGATCAATAATATTGATCAAGAACGACCACGAGCATATCATCAGTTTAAGCTTATGCAAGTATAGATTTACTATTTTTCACTCAATTTCTGTTTAAATGGAACATATGTTGGTAGTCAATGTTGTGCAGTGGATGTCTGTTCTGGTCGATATTAAATACCTAAGGCACTTTTCACAAAGGTAAATGTGGTAGAAAATGCCTACCACCATGAAAGTTTGTCAGCATACACATACTCCTCTCCTTTCCCTTTCCACTCTGGAAAGGGTTTGGGTTTTCACTCCAGCCGAGGGCTGGTGTAAAGCCCTTTCAAAGATGGCGTTAGGAATGGACCATCCCCTGATCTGGAGGGGGTGCAGATGAAGGAGTTTCTCCATGTTGGGTAAAAGATTGTGCTCACACGAGCCATCCTATTCCTCTTGTGTTGAGTTCCCTGTTATAGAGAGCTCTCACAGCAGGAATAGCTGAAGGCAGGGCGTGCTACATGCCTGTTCCAGGGAATGTAAGTGGGTTTCTGAAAGTAATATCCACACATGCACATAGGTGCAAATCTGTAATGGTTTATTCCCTTAAATGCTCGTAATTATTGAGTGCACAATTACCACAAGTTCAAGTTTTAGACCACACTGTGAGCGAAAATGTGCTAACTATGTGGGAATTGTGTGTTCTTATAATTAGGGCCACAGATTTTGTTTCCTAAATCTGTAAACTGAGTTTTTGAAAAGAAAAGTAAGTTAGATTGTCTAGTAAGCACCATCCACCTCTCTCTAAAAGGGGTGTGGCAGCACTTTACATAGATTGTAATAAAACAATGCAAGTTTTTCTGGTCATGGTCTATTAAAGAACCTAGGAGGAGACTACGCAGCTGGCCAAGGAGGGAATCAGTAAAAAAGATGTTTAAGGATTTTAAAAGAAAATTATTTAAGTGTAAAGAAGACAACAGAAAAGACAAGCGCTGACAAAACCAAGAAGTCTGGTTTGTTTAGAGCTTCTAGACATCCATTTAGACTAAAAATTCAAAGCCGTTTTGGAGCGAGACAAATGCATGAACTCTACATTTGCCCTAACAAATTGCCCTAAACTATTTATGAAAAAAGGCCAGCTAAGACTACGCATACAATTTTCAAATCATCTTCAAGCACTTAGCACTCCTTCAATTCAGTCCATTCAGGCAACTTGGGACTTGGAAACTGATGGCAGGCAAGGCTCGCATGCACTCAGTGAAGCCATGGTCCTTCTTCGGCCGAGAAGGGTTTCCATGGGATCTGCTCTCGATTGAAGTCCCTCTGGTGTGGCGGCTTCAAAGCAGGTTCATGTTTATTAGATTTCAAAATATGAAAACAACCCAAAAAACCCTAATCTGAAAGCCCAACCAAAGAACGCCAAGGGAGGTGAATGAGCAGGGCTGATTCCACTTAAAATAAAAAACATCAATTTCACATGATATTCAGGAACACTGCTCGACCTGAGAAGACCTTCATCTGAGCTTGTTCATTCAAGAAAGTAGCTATAGGCAGAAGCTGTATATATGCACTCTGGAATCAAGGCACAGACGGAAGCTGTATACGTGCACTCTCGAATTAAGGCACAGGCAGAAGCTGTGTACATACACTGTGGAATCAGGGCACAGGCTGAAGCCGTGTACACACACTCTGGAATCAGGGCACAGGCTGAAGCCGTGTACACACTCTCTGGAATCAGGGCACAGGCTGAAGCCGTGTACACACACTCTGGAATCAGGGCATAGGCTGAAGCCGTGTACACACACTCTGGAATCAGGGCACAGGCTGAAGCCGTGTATATACACTCTGAAATCAGGGCACAGGCTGAAGCCGTGCACACACACTCTGGAATCAGGGCATAGGCTGAAGCCGTGTACACACACTCTGGAATCAGGGCACAGGCTGAAGCCGTGTATATACACTCTGAAGTCAGGGCACAGGCTGAAGCCGTGTACACACACTCTGGAATCAGGGCACAGGCTGAAGCCGTGTACACACACTCTGGAATCAGGGCACCGGCTGAAGCTGTGTATATACACTCTGGAATCAGGGCACAGGCTGAAACCGTGTACACACACTCTGGAATCGGGGCACCGGCTGAAGCTGTGTACATACACTGTGGAATCAGGGCACAGGCTGAAGCCGTGTACACACACTCTGGAATCAGGGCACCGGCTGAAGCTGTGTATATACACTCTGGAATCAGGGCAGAGGCAGAAGCTGTGTAAATACATTCTGGAAGGGCACAGGCTGAAGCCGTGTATATACACTCTGGAATCAGGGCACCGGCTGAAGCTGTGTATATACACTCTGAAATCAGGGCACAGGCTGAAGCCGTGTACACACACTCTGGAATCAGGGCACCGGCTAAAACTGTGTATATACACTCTGGAATCAGGGCACAGGCATAAGCCGTTTATATATGTTACAGTCAAAGTGTGAAATCCCGGTATTGTATAGAATGCCTAGGTAATGTATGGAATGCCTGATGGTTTTCAGCAAACTATGAAATATAAGTTTTTTGTGAAAATGTTACATACTTTTCCTGGACATTCTATACAATTCCTAGGCATTATACAGAATGACCAGTACCATTTACGCAAAGTGTTAAAAGGCCACAAGATGAGATTCCTAGGCATTCGGCAAAGTGTGAAATCCCGGTATTGTATAGAATGCCTAGGTAATGTATAGAATGCCTGATGGTTTATAGTCAAACTAGGAAATATAAGTTTTTGGTGAAAATGTTAAATACTTTTCCTAGGCATTCTATACAATTCCTAGGCATTATACAGAATGACCAGTACCATTTACGCAAAGTGTTAAAAGGGCACAAGATGAGATTACTAGGCATTATACAGAATGACCAGTACCATTTACGCAAAGTGTTAAAAGGGCACAAGATGAGAAGCCTTTATTAATTAATACGCATTTGAAGCTGAAAGAACAAAACTACAAAATACAGCACAGGATATTCTTACCGGAAAACAATGAAAGCAGAACTGAGATTGAAGTACTTGTTATACTAAGAAAGGCCGGAGTAACTCGTGGAATTGTACTCACTTTTATTCTTCACACAAAAACACTTTATATTTTGGCACTTTGATCTTGTACATACATTTCACGACTTAAAGAAGAATGCGAACAGAATATTGTTACCGGTAAAACACAAAGCAGAACTGGCATGACCTACAGAATGCGAACAGAATATTCTTACCGGTAAAACACAAAGCAGAACTGGCATGACCTACTTGTTGCAGCACAAAAACGCCTTCTATTTTGGCACTTTGATCTTGTACATGCTTTTCACGACTTAAAGAAGAATGCAAACAGAATATTGTTACCGGTGAAACACAAAGCAGAACTGGCATGACCTACTTGTTGCAGCAGGGAAGGCTAGAGTGACAGTTTGAATTGCACTTAATTTTCTTTTTCACACAAAGGCACCTCATATTTTGGCATTTCGTCTTGCACATACACCTGACGAATCCATGGCCGCTTCCTGTGGACTGAGAAGTAGCTGCAGATCAGAGAGGTATTTCGTGGTCAGGAACGTCTTCAATTCTAATTAAGTTCTTTGAATATACGGTGAATTGTGATCTGGCGTAGAGTTGCTTCAAGATTCCTTGTGCAGTTCCAAGTTGGTAAAAGCCATCTTCCGTCACGTTCATAACAACTGCCAAGAGATTGCCTGAGTCACCCCGCCCTTTGTCGACGTCGGGAATCGGAACTCGCACAGTGGCACCCAAAGGCACAGGAGGAATTTTTTTGTCAGAATCCCTTTTAATTTTTTTGGCCTGAATCTCAAGGTTCGATTTCGATTCCATTTTACTTTGGATAGCTTTCTCAATATTGAAGCAAACATTGCACAAAATGCTAACCCCATAACCTTCTACTTCATCGCCGTCATCGTCTTTAGGAGAATGTCCACAGATGGCATGAACGTTTCGCCACACTTTCGACATGTATGAGCACCGCTGGTTTCTTTTAAGCAGACGCAACAGATAGCGGAAGAAGAAGGATTTTCGGTAACCACGGAAATGGAAGGCTCTTCGATAACCAAGGCTTCATCACTGTTTTGGTTTCCTCCATCATGGATTGCATTCTCAGCTATGTCTTCTGCAGGGAGCTGTGCCTCTTGCATTGATTCATCTCGTCTTTTTTCCTGCTGTTGTGTTGTTTGTACGCTCTCTATTATTTTTTCGAGCTCTTCCTCAGTCTCTACGTCCTATAAAACGTCGTCAGGCAGGGACGACGTCGAGAGACCTACTCTAGCTTTGCAGCCGAACAGAGCTTCGTATGGTGACCTCTTAATCCCAGAATGAAAAGCTTTGTTCTTCATAAATTGGACGAACCGCAATCCCTCACTCCAGCAGCTAGTTTTTTCATCTTGCATCCAAGCACACAGCATATTTTCAATGTCCTGATTAGCTCTTTCGATGCTCCCCTGACTTTGTGAGTGGCGTGGCTTACCATGGACGATCTTCAAGGTGGGCCAATACTCCTTTAAGCTGCTTACCACATTGTTTGCAAATTACCTGCCGTTATCGGACTGTAGAATCGTTGGAGCAACAAGCAACGTAAATATGTCGACGAGCTTGTAGGCTACTTCTTCCGCTCTCTTTGATTTCAGAGCCCTGAGAACTACAAACTTAGTGAGATGATCTTGGTACACCATTATAAACTTGTACTCTCTGTCAGGATGGGACTGAAAATCAATGAGATCGACCTGACAACGGGAGTTGAATTCAGAAAAAAACATTGGCTTGACCACAACACCTTTTTGAACACCTTTTTGCTTCTTCTGGCAAGGCGCTCAAAGGTGAATGTACAGCTCAATATCATGACGGGTAATGTTCTTATACTTGGGTGAAAGTTCTTTCAACATCCTGTCCCGTCCTCCATGACCAATAGCCAAATGGGCCTTATGGAGTACGTCAAATAACTCGGAGTCCGCGACATAAAACTGAATAGCACTCGTACCTTCTTTAACAGGATAGATCAACTTAGTCGTATTCTCGACCATCATTACATCATAGTGTTTCACCAGCCAATAGCCCCGTGGTTCCTTCTTAATGGTCGTCTTAGCCTTTTTCACATCGTTCACTAACTTTTGGTAACTGGTTTCGGTTAGGAAAAGACAGTTTTTAGCAGCATTGGCTCTTACTTGAGATAATTCATCGCAGAATCGTCGTTGCATGTCAGCATGGCGTGATTCCTGCCTTGGCACTACACTCCCTTCCGACATGGTGATACAAGAACCACGGGAAAGGATGACGGCAGAGCGTCTGTGGAACCTCAGCCGGATGCTATACACGACCTCTGACCCTGCTTGCAGGCAGGTCGCTCCCCACACCACCGCACGGCTGCCACCTGCTCTTTGCCTGGTTACTTGTGCTGTCTCTGCCCCTCGCTTGCTGGCAACTTGTGCTGTCTCTGCCCCTCGCTTGCTAATAACTTATGCTGTCTCAGCCCCTCGCTTGCTGATAACTTGTGCTGTCTCTGGGATTAGGTCTATTATATACTTTGCCGGCAGACAATCCGGCAAAGTATACAATGCCTAGGCAATGTATAAAATATCAATCATTTCATACTTTGACGTTCGATTTTCAGTCATTCTATACATTACCTAGCCATTCTACGAATGCCGGATTTCACACATTGCCGGGCGGGAATAAAATGGCGGGATTAGGCTATTATATACTTTGCCGGCAGACAATCCGGCAAAGTATACAATGCCTAGGCAATGTGTAAAATATCAATCATTTCAAACTTTGACGTTCGATTTTCAGGCATTCTATACATTACCTAAGCATTCTATAGAATGCGGGATTTCACACTTTGACTGTAACATATACACTCTGGAATCAGGGCAGAGGCAGAATCTGTGTAAATATATTCTGGAAGGGCACAGGCTGAAGCCCTGTACATATACACTCTGGTATCAGGGCACAGGCAGAAGCCATGCATATATCCGTGTATTCCAACAAGACCAAAGTACGTATTCCCAAACAACAGCTACATCTGTATGTTTTGTCTAGCTGTTAGGGCCTGACCAGAACAGAATAACAAGGTGCATTGTTGTTCGAACTTGTTCACAGTGTTCATACTAAATCCCAGGAACCTGCAAAGCGTGAACACAAAAGTGGGTTCTCATGTGAAAATATCGAAATAGGCATTTGCAAAATAAACTCATAACGTGTGCAAAGCAGCGGACAATCTGCAGCATGCTCATACTAACTTAGGGAGAATGTCAATGTTCCCATGGGCCTCGCAACAAAGCCATGTATATACTCTCTGGAATCGGTGCAGGCTGAAGCCGTGAATATACACTTTGGTATCAGGGCACAGGCAGAACCTATGTATATATATGCACTCTGGAATAAAGGCACAGTCAGAAGCTGTAGACGTAGACCTTGCAATCAAGGTACAAGTTGAAGCTATATATATCTGGAATCAAGGTACAGGTAGAAGCCAAATACATGCATGCTGCAATAAAGGGCCCAGGTAGTAACAGGAGACATAATCCCTGGAATCAAGGCACAGGTAGAAGCTGAAGAGATACATTCTGAAATTAAGCCACAGATAGAGGCAGGAAATGCACACCCTGGAATCAAGGCACAGTCACTGGCGTAACGAAAAGTGAGGGGGCCTCCCTGCACGGTACGTAGAGGAGCTCTCCGGCCAGAGTGCAGTGCCGAGGGGGCCCCTTGGAGCTTGGGGCTGCGGGGACCTGTGTTACGCCCCTGGGCACAGACAGAAGTTGTATACAAAAAACTTAGACTCAATGTAAAGGTAGAAACTGTAGAACCATCCTCTGAAATTAAGCTACAGGGGCCATATAACAGAGTGCCCTGGAGGCGCAACAGGCGTTTGCACCCTCTTTGTGCGCCTTTGGGGCATTTTGGTATTAAAGAAGGAGCCCCAGACACTTGTACGTTCCCTTGTGTAATACCGATAGCGCTTGTGCACATGAAGCACCAGCGCTATCTTCAGAGGCCTGGGAACAGTGCATTCACTATAATGCCGCGTATTTTCCTGGATAGTGCTGGGCGCACCTTTTGAAAGGGGCACCCAGCGCTAACCAGGAATATGCTCCACACACGTAATATGGACCAAAGTAGAAGCTGTAGACATACACCCTGGAATCAAGGCACTGAGAGGGGGAGAAGCTGTATACAAACACCCTGAATCAAGGCACAGCGAGAAGTTGCATACATGCACCCTATAATCATGGGGCGCAGGTAGAAAATGTGTAGATTCACTCTCAAATGAAGCTACAGCTTGGACCTATAGGCCTACACCCTGAAATCAAGGCACCTGCAGAAGCGGTATCCATACATACACCATGGAATTAAGGCGTTGTAGACATCAAAAGTAGAAGCAGTATCTAGGCACAACTAGCAGTTTACCGAAAATCTCAAAACGAAATCCAAAATAACTAAAAAGCCATGAATAAAGTAAGAAAAAAAAATAATCTTCTAAAGAGACAAATAACAAAAAGAAATGTGTGAGTGCACCGGACGAGAAATGCTCTTAAAAAAACAGAGAAGAGCACACATATCTGGAAAGGGTTTTAGGACGGTGGGTCTGAAATGAAGAGAATGCTTGAAAGGGTTAATAAAGGCAATAGATACAATAAAGAGTTTGGGAAGAAGGCTTGTAAAAAAGTCATGCAATCACCAAAAAGGGTGAAGAAAGTTGGCATGGTGGATGACTCATTACCTAGAAAGGTACAGGCAGTATAGTGGGGGTTCAAGTTGCCCCCCAAAAAAGCAAGGTGTATAAATTGAATATAAAATATTATGATCATGTTTTGCTGTGATTGTGAGTTTGACATCCTTAATTTTAAAGAACATAGTGCCAGTTTCTTGGTAATGGGGTGTGGTGTTGACTTTCTTGGTATTAGCATTTCAAAGTTTCACAGAGATCCATAGGTAGAAACTGAAGACTACACCATGGAATTACAGCATAGGCAGGCGCTTTACAAGTACACCTTGGAATATAGACAAAGTCATTCATACATCCGGATTCAAGCTGTACACTAAACCCTGCACTATAGACAATCATAAGCTCAAAAATCAAGCGACAAGTAGAAGTGTTTGACTGCATCTTGGAATCAAGCTGCTCTCAGAAGCAGTAGCCTTACGTTGAGGAATCAAGGTAGAAGATGAAGCTACAACCTCCAGCCAATGAACAGCCAATGCACATGCTGAGGATGTTAATAAAGACTCAGGATACTGTTTCAGAGAGCAGAAAGCCTCCATATTCGAGGCGTGACCAGAATATCACTTTAAATACACAGCCGAGGATCAAGGGAAAGGCCAGAGCTTTTGAAACAAACCCCAGTTCATGCTGAAACATTAGATTAGCATTTGATATCCACCATGGAAATATTGACGGGCAGAACTTATATCCATAGATTAACTGTCGTCAACCAGAGCAATCTTTTTTTACTTGGTATTGTCTGTGTGATTTTGGTGTCATTCGTGCCTTGTTTTTACATCTAGCCTAGGTCATTATCTTATTTGGCATGTTTTTGCGAGGAACACTTCACTATATTTAATGTGTGCATTTATGGTTTTATCACATGAAACCGAATAAAGATTATTTTGATTTGATTTGATTTATATCTCTAGAAAACACACAGACAGATAGAAACTTGACCTATATACCCAGGAAAAAGGAACAGATAGACAATCGAAGCAATTAAACCTTGGTCGTAGCATACATGTTGGCACATAGGAGATCTAGGAGGTATAGATTCCAAAATCTATACACATGCAGAAGCAGTAAACATACCACTTATACAAAGAGAACACCCCAGAACATGAGATCATGCAGAAGCTGGAAATATATTCTCCAGAATCTATGGCCCGGATGGATTGTGAGACCAAAGGATCAGCATCACCCAAACCCCGCGGAGTGGACGAGGTACTCCCGTTTGACATGGAACAACTAGCGATCTGTTTCAATATCAGTTGCACAATAGCCACATTTGGTGTGCCGAGGAGGTCAGTGTAAATGGAGAAGGAGGAGGAGTTCGAGGCTGTCACTCAAGGACAAGCAGCACAGGCTGTGCTGGTGTAGTCCCTTTGTGTTGCCTCATCACTTGCTTCTCCAATGTATTAGAAATATAATGAATGGGGCATAAATGTCCACTGGGAAGTGCTGCTGAAGCAACCCATAAAACGAGATTGTGGATGACTGGTATACTTTTTTCCAGATTTTCTAATCTTGTTTGTAACTTTTGATCAAAAAAGCTAAATGGGATCTGCTGCAGGTGAACCCTCACTAGAGGAATTCCTCTGGCAACACAGACAGGTCTCAACCTATATGGCTGAATGTAGTATTCTATCACTGCAGTATATTGTTGGCATGATTGTGGTTTGTAAAAATCCTACCCTTACTTTTTACGTCACACTTTAGAAGTCGCATTAATGGCTGTGACTGGCATGTGTAGGGGCATAGGCTTTCAATCTGCTCAAGAAACATATGGCAACTAGGAATCGTGTACACATTCCACGCAATGAAAGAAAGGGCCGTGAGGGTTTCCCCTTTTTTCGGAAAATTGATCCAGATCTCTGCCCCAAACCCATTTGTGATTGTTTACACTAAGATTGCTCCTTTATTTCAACTGTAACCCTGATTTGCTGATCTCGTATTCCTGGAGTAAGCCTCGCCTTCGCATTTTTTTAGGTGCATAGGTCCTACGAAGAATGTTTTATCAGAATCTTCTTGAAGTCGTCTCATTATTAAGTGGTGTCAGCAGCTCTGAGAAGTGTAGCTGTACTGCTGTCTGCATCCTTTTTATGTATTTATCGCTCAATGATGTTTATTGCTTTACTTCTGCATTATAGGCCAACAATACACGGCAGGTTATTAAAGAAAGAACAAACGGCAGACCAAGGTCAAGCACATCCAGTCTGTATGTACAGTCAAATCAGAAGGTGGTGTAGTCACTTCCTACACCCACCGTCCAGGGGTGTCAATAGTAGCCAAATTCACGAGAGGAAATGGAAGGTGCACTCGTTGCGAAGTCAATACACAAACTTCAAGATTTGTTCCAGAGTTACTTCTTTTTATTCAGTACATCTTTTAAAACTGGCACACAGCCAACGCGTTTCGTTCCCGATTCTTGCCAGAGGGAACTTCGTCAGGGCTCCTATATGTTCAGCTGGTCAAATAACAGAAATAGTATGTGTGTTTAAGAATTCGGACCCAATGGGGCAAAATATTAGCCTCAATAATGGTATAGTTGACGAGGTTTCTCGCACCTTTGCGAGATTAGGCGTAAAGCTTTCCTATGCAGTAGTGTTGAGCTGTAAGTAGGGTCCAAAGAGTCATTTTTCCATCAATGAAATGTAGAATAGCGGAGTACTGCTGTCATGGAAATGTGGAATAACGGAGTACCGCTGTCATGGCTAATAGAAGAACAGCAGGTTGACCGAGCTGGGACAGACCTTAACTCATGCCCGGTATACTCTGGTGTCATCTAATTGTTCCTTCATAAGAGTCTCTAAGAGTGTCATCAATAGGTACACGTTGTAGAAGTAAAATGATGTAACAAGATACTCCATTTTATGTTCTGGCTTGACAGCGCAGCGGTCACCAGACAGTTATGTGAGCATCACTAGAGAAGGGATTTGGCTTTGCCCATATGTTGATAGTCAGGAGTAGGGAGACTGTACAGTGGCATGTACTCTTATAAAGTGCTTGGTGGTCAAAACTAAAAAAAAATACCTTTAGGAGAGTACGGCCAGTGAAAAAACACTGGCCACAAACAGGAAGCTGCGCTGGGTCCTTGCTACACGGCATGGACAAAAGCCCAAAGAAGACTGCAGGAGGAGGTGAGCAGCCAGCAGGAAGAGCGGGAGACATGACGGCATGGCTGGTGAGAAGCAAGTAACTGAGAGTGAAGTGGACACCAACCATTGGTAAGTATCGGTAAGTAATGGGCGGGCTTTAAGCCCATTTTTAAGCTTTTTTTTAAAAAAACGGTACCTTTCCCTGACATTGCATGCGCACTGTAAGCGAAACCGAAAGGTCAAAACAAGCAGGACAGTGCAAAAAATGATTGAGCACTTGTGGATTTGTTTACAGTACATTTTCCTGCCATTCCATATGGCCCCTGAAAGCCTGCAAGCACAGGTGGACTCAGTTGCATCATTAAAAAAGACCCCGCGGACCATTCCAGTATTCTAGAGCAACCCTCTTGTTGACCATTTTCCCAGTGTCCCTGTCCGCCAACCCGTCTTGAAGCAAATGAGATGCCTATGCAATTTTGGGGCCAGGGCAATCTTTGACTCCTCCTTCTCTGCCTTTGCATCTCCTTGCCAGCCTCCTCTCCAGGCATTTACAGTCCAAACACAGCCCAGGCTTCAGAGTACAAAGCGGTGCTTGCTGCTCGTTCTGCCTCGTCTTCATTAATCCAGAAACAGCAAGTTCAGCCAAAAGACATTTCTCACTCCAAATGCAAAAACCACTGAAGCTTTGAAATAAAAAGCAGGAGGTATACAGATGCAGTAATGAAACCTATCAATCAATCGAGAAGGAGCGATGCGACAGAAGCCCGCTCTCTGGATTTCGAGCTCATGTATTTGTCACTGGAAACGTGCAATACCAGAAAAAATACATTTATTATGATTTACATCTTCGCGGAAATGCTGTGGTGGTCTACAGCATAATCTCCTTGCAAAATATGGATGACTGTGTAATTCACTATTACATGCTGGCTCGGACATCAGATCTAGCTTGCTATTAGAAGATGACATCAGAATTTGCCTGTAGTAAATGGTTACAGATATGTTCCCATGTTTCAAGCCTCTCGGGTTTCAGTGCCAGCCGCCTACCACCACTTGTAAAGTGGGAGAAAACTGAGTGTAGGGCATCCTGGGTACACTGGAAGCAGTTCCAGATTACCAAATAGGCAAAGTAGGCACCGGCCTATGGGTTCCACTCCTTTTAGGGGCCCTGAGACAACGGATCAAAATAATATTGATTTGATCTTGAAAGAAAATTACAATAAAGCTTTCTTAAATTGATTCCAAAAGATAGAAAAAAATGAATCAATTCAAAGAAAAGAAAACCTTACATTAAAGACTCTATACAGAGAATACTGTATTAATGTAAGGTACCCATTAACAATGTAAAGTACATAAACCAGAGACATCAGATTCACATAACAGTGTGTGTCTTAGAAGCTCATCTTCTGGCAACTGTCAGTTTGTAAAAAACGTCTGATGCAAACTACGTACGTGCAATGTATAGTAGTGATGGTCATCTCCATTTAGCAGCCGATGCTAAAAAATATTGTTCACTAACATTAATAATTGTTAATGTTTAGTTTTGTGTAATTAAATTGGTTTATTAAAATTGTTGGCTGGTCAAATTTAAATCGTATCAGGAGATAATTAGCAAGGGGGACCCCAAAATGTCAACTGCTTTGTGACCTCCACAGGGTTCAATCCGGCACTGACTGGAAGAGTGCTTGGACCTCTGTTGTCCACAATTATCACAGGTACAATTAGTGTCGGCAAGTATGGGAGTGCAGTGTTGTGGATATTTAGCTGGTCAGAGAGCATAATACTTGTTGAATAAAAACAGATTTTTGAAAGAAAACCATAATGGAGAAGAATTTTGGAGTAGGGCACTAAATCAGGGATTGGCAGCGAATGGGGAATGAGGAGGCAGGTCTGTGATCACGGAGATGAAATGGTATGAAACCATGGAATTTAGAGTATAATATGAAACTAAAAATGTGGGTAAAAGGAATAATATGATGTATTTCGGATGAGCCAAAGGGTGACATCAGGTCCTCAAAGGGGTGGAGGGTCGCGCATGAGCACATATTAAATTGAATACAGAGCCCTCAGGACCTAAAAATAGGGAAGGCGTATGCAACTCACAGGAGAGTTCTGTGATCTTCTAATAGCAACGACCAATCGACGTGTGCCTACATAAAGGTCTACCAGTTTACTAGTAATATCCAGGTTCACTACTGCCAGGGGTAAAATGCCCCATGACCCACAGACTAATTCTGACATTAGGAGTATTCTGCAAATAGGGACTTGAACTTTAGACTGTACGTCTACAGCCAATCGCAGATCTGCAGAAGGTCATCAAATTCTTGGTGTCCAGCAGAAGTGCCTGGGCATGTGTTTTTGTAATTTTACTGCAATGAACGTAGGGTAAAGGTGGGCATAGGTTCTTGTGGAGAAGGTGTTCTCTTAATGTGTGAAAGCAAGATGTCCCAATGATCACATCAATCCACAGTCCACAGTTCCCCTAAAATTGATCCATACAAACTCTAACACATATTATGACATGGAGGGTGAAACAAAGTGAAGTGATGCGAAAGTGCTGAAAGTCAGAAACACACAGATAACTAGTTACTGTTAAAGGACAGAAACAAACCAAAATGACCGCAGAGTGCAGACCACAGAGAGCAGCGGCAACAAATATATAACTGTAATAGGTTTTGATAATCTACATACATACGCTTTTTCAAATCGAACCTTTCTACCGAAATAAGCCCCTAATCAACTCAATTTTTGTTAGAAGCAGATCCAGACAATCGCACAGGCTTAATGAAAAAGGTAAGAACAATTACAACTGACTGAAGAACAAATATGAGCAAACACCACGGCCTCCTGACATAAACCATAACGTGCTCGAGTACCTGCTAAAACTGACCTTAACATATATAACTAACAACAGGCAATAAATGTCTCAAACACAACCAGCTGTCGTCGGAAACATGAGTCGACAGTACCTGCAGAAGCTGGTACAAACAAAGCTAAACGCTGGTAGATAAAAGCCTAGATGAGGCACAGGGGAAGGGGATGCTCATTCCCTACACAACCAGATTAAAACATTTAACAGAATGTACACCTGACTACAGAAATAGTTCAAAAACATACCACCCTTTCGAAAAAGCAACGCGTGCACATAAACACTAATTGAGAAAAGATCGACTAGTGATAGTCTAATATTATACAAATGTGTTGGAAATTGCCCTTTCTGCTGGATCACCCCCAAATGTTTTGCCTTCATCCACCCCTTTTTGAGGAATTTGTTTTTGCTGCTTTTAGGATTCTGGGCCCTTTACCACTGTTAACCAGTGCTAAAGTGCATGTTCTCTGTACACTAAGGGCCTTATGTAGGTGGGCTTGCATTTACCACTTCATAAATACCGAATCATACCGATTCGGTATTTATGAAGTGGTAAATGCAATGTAGGTAATGAGTCGGTAAATATTACCGATTCGGAAAAATTCGGTAATTACCGAATCGGTATTTACCGATTCGGTAATGAGGCATACCTTCCCATTGATGGGAAGGTATGCCTCATTACCGAATCGGTAAATACCGATTCGGTAATGGGGGAGCACATGCAAGGGTGGCAGGGTGTCACATTGACACCCTGTTGCACCCCTGATTCGGCCATGTGTGCATATGTGGCGCACATACATGCCCTAAGGGCATGTATGTCTGCCACATTGCACACTTAAACGTGCACAAAAATGCTTTTTGTCACCTATTTGTCATTTACCACCAACCTTTAGTTGGTGGTAAATAACGAATCCCCACACCCACCACACACTCCCCCTACATCTCATTTCAGGATTCGGTATTTACCGAATCGGTAAATTTACCGATTCGGTAATATTACCGATTCGGTAATTTTACCGATTCGGTAAATACCGAATCATGAAATTCTCCCCCTACATCTCAAAAGCCAAAATACCGGTCGGTAACGGTATAATTACCGAAAATCGGCCGTTACCGACCGGTATTTGGCTTCCTACATGAGGCCCTAAATGTGGTAACATTGGCTTGTCCACAATTGGCATATATAATTTACCTAAAAGTCCTTAGTAAAGTACACTCCATGCGCACAAGGCTTGTAAATTAAATGCTACTACTGGGCCTGCAGCACTGATGTCTGCCACCCACTTAAGTAACATTTTAAAAATGCCGCTGCAGAGCTTGAGTGTGCAGTTTAAACTGCCATTTCGACTTGACAAGTTAACCTACTTGCAAGGTCCAAACCTTCCCTTTTAATACATATGTCACCCCTAAATTAGGCCCTAGGCAGCCCTACGGGCAGGATGCAGTGCTTTTAAATGGTAGGACATGTGCTTTTGAGTTGTACATGTTCCGGTAGTGAAAAACGATTTACTACTGCAAGGCCTATCTCTCCCCCACACAAACAGCTGCATACTCTCCTGAAGTGAGTCTGGAGCCAGGGCAGGAAAGGTCTTCAAAGGTCTCTTTGATGTCGCCCCCAATTCCAAGGCACATTTGGGAATAAGTACTGGACCCCTGACACCACCAAAGTAGAACTTTGCTGGAACCAAGGACATTCTGCCTGGAAGAAGAGCTGCTGTGCTGTGGGAGAAGCTGCCACTTTACTAGCTGTATTACTGTCTTGGCCTGCCACCTTCTAATTGCCATGCTGTATGAGGGTCTGCCCCTTTGCTACCTGCTCTGCAGTATTGGCTTGCTGTCGGCTGCTTCTTGCCTGGTAGTGAGAGGGACTGGATCTGCTCTCTACATCCTTGAACTCCAGTTCACCAATGGCTTGTTGGCTTGACTTCTGTTCTCTGAAGTCTCAGTGTCACAAAAGACTTCTTGCAACTCTGCTGGTGTTGCTGGACTCTGCCATCTGTGAGTCCAACCCTAGCCCGAGGTGCCTCCTCCAGTCCTGGGCTTCAGAAGGGTTGTGTAATGGAACCACGCATGTGTGTTTACCACTTATGCCAGTACCACACCATCTCTACAACACAAGTCTTAACCACGAATATGCCTTTACCACGCATGCCTTTACTACAAATTATGCGTTGTTAAGGCATGTATGGTAAACACATATCCGTGGTTAAGCCTTGACAGGTAAGTCTTAACCCCCTGGCCCCTGCCCTCACCCTGAGTCCTAAAACTACCACCTCCCTCCTGAAAACCAACCCGAGCTCTAGAAACTTCCCTGCATCCAGTGCTAAAAATTACACTGCCCTCCCCTAAGCTCTAAAAGCTACCCTGGCCTCCCCCTGAGCTCTAAAAACTACCCGCATTCCCCTAATCCCTAAAAAAACCCGACCCCTCCAAGCGCTAAAAACTACCTTGCCCCCCTAAGCCCGAAAAGGTATTACAATCCCTGCCCCCCACCCTGGGCCCGACACAGGCCCCCCAAACCCCTGCCCTGACACCTAAATCTACCCACTCCCTCCTAAAAAACGACCCTCTCCCCATCCCTGAAAACTACCACCCCACCCCTAAAAGCTACCCGATCCCCTGGGCCTGAAAGCTACCCTGACCCCCGACCTGAAAACTACCTTGACCCCCCTAGCCCTGAAAACTACCCTAAATCCCCCACCCCTGAACACTACCCCAAACCCCCAGCCCTAAAAACTACCCCAAACCTTCAGCCCTGAAAAATACCCCAAACCACCCAGCCATGAATACTCCCTTGAACCCCCAGCCTTGAAAACTGCCCTGAACTCCCTAGCCCTGAAACCTACCCCGAAACCCAGAGCATTGAAAACTACCCTGACCCCCCAGCCCTGGAAACTACCCTGAACCCTCAGCCCTGAACACTACCACGAAGCCTCCGTCCCTGAAAACCACCCCAAATCCCCCACCCCTGAAAACTACCCCGAAGTCCCCTAGCCCTGAAAACTACCCGAGTCTCCCCAACCAGACAAACTACTCCCCCAAAACCCGGCCCAAACCACACTTACTCACCGCGTAGCATCCTCTCCTGATCCTCCCTGTTGCTTGGCTGCTTCCTGCTTCCGTCAGCCAGCAGCTAGCAGCTAGACCGCGCACTGCCTTAACCACACATATGCATAGTTAAGGCATATGCATGGTTAAGGCAAGCATGGTAGCGCTTGCGTAGTCAGAACCCGGATGGCTGAGGCTGCGGTGTCCCGACTGTGAATTTACCTTGGACTAGCATGACCTCAAGTAACCTTTTGAGGCAATCGACTTCTAAGCACTGTTTTAGGATTTAATCTTTAAAAATTAATATCACGACTTCTACTGATTGGACTTTTATCATTGTGGTCTTGTTTTACTCAGATAACTATTCACTATTGTTCAAAAGTGGTATGGAGTCTTTAAGTGGTGTTTTCACTGTGCTACTGTAATTAAAGTGTGCACAAATAATGTACACATTGCCCCTTAAATTAAGCCCGACTATTCAGTACCAAGCTACCAGAGAGTGAGCACAGATTAATTTAGGTTTTGTGTCTGACTTACCCTAACTAAGATTGTTGCTCCTGCTTGGACAAGGTGTATACTCTGCCAGCCAGAAGCCTCAATCTCTAACATGAAACATCTATAATAATCATTTTGCCAATGAAGCACGTCCCTACCAGGAAAGAACAGTAAAAAAATACAATGTGAGATTACTGAAAAGCACTTTTGAGTACTTTGGCATTATGACACATTCTTACAACTCTACAAGAAAAAGTATTCTCTGCTTTAGAAATCCAACTCCTCGCACACTTACTATCCAGACCTGGATATTCAGGACCCACGTGACACTTAATCCTACAAAAACTGGATTCCTCCAATTCACGAACATCAGCAATCAACAACTAGTCCAACCTTGGCTTGAGAACGTAAACTTGGAGAGATTCAAAGCTCAATTAGCGAGCAATGCCAAGTCACTCAAATTCACTTATGACACCGACCATACCATCAAGAAACATATCACCAAGAGATCCAAGAAGGCATGGCTTTAGTTGTCTCTCCTAAAGAAAGTGAAACTGTTCCTCCTAGCAAGCGACTTCAGAACTGCAGCCATGCAGGCCCTTGCATTCTTGCATCTCAATGGTGCCAAGACTCTGCACTATGGCCACCACACTCCATACTCACCCCCATTAAGGGATTCTACACATTGCAGCACTACCCATTAAGTGTCTGAAGAAATATGACGTTATCCTACTGTCCAAATGTACTTAACTGGCTCTGATTCCTGGTCTGCACAAGCTTTAAGGCCAGCTGCATCACTTACAAAGCGTTGCAACCAGCAACCAAGCCTATTTGTCTGACACACTCACAATATCAGATGGCTTGTGAAATGCCTGCAGCCAGGATACCATCTGACATGAGATAAAGAAGTGCAATAAAGAAAATCTAGGCAACCTGCCTTCTCCATTTAGTCTAAAGCAACAACATTTGCCTCTTTAAAGAGGGCTGCATTGTAACTTCCTGCTTAAGTTCATTCGCTGATTATATATCTACAGTCTAACCTGCACAGAACTCCCTTGACATCTAGCTAGGTTTTTGCTATTGCAAATACAACATGCATACATACATACATACATAAAGCTGACAAAAATCGAAATGTGCATCTAATTTTGTCCTTTAACTTTGGGAAGTGTACAGAAGTGAAGTTTACAATTTTTATTCTGATGTTTCACTAGTGAGAATTTAGCACTGTGAGGTTTGGCAGGATAAAAATCTGCACAAAAAAGCACTTGTATATGTAAGAGACAATACAATTGTGTACCTTTCATATTTTTGTGTATTACAAATTGCCATGAAAAGTGGGGCATGTTAGTAATCAAGAACAATTAACTAGTGACTTGTACAACAGTAATGTGCCAGAGGCATGCTCATTAGTGACAGAGTGAAATGTGAACACCCTGTCGTTAAATGTGTTTACGTCTCATAAGGTGTGGGTGTAGAAAAGATAGAATTGTTTTCCGTGGATGTAGATTTGGATGGTGTGCCAAAATCTGGGGCCCAGGTCTGTGGAATTAGGTCTTCTGACTGTAGAGTATCTACACTTTGAACTGATTAGACTCAAGAGAAGTTGATTTCAGATTCGGCTTGAAAGTGCACTTGGTGATTTTGAAATTTAGGTGTTAGAATTTGGGGTTTCTAGTTGGCAGAAGTATGCACCCTGTCCAAGTAGGGACCCTTTTTACTAGTCAGGCTGAGTAAAGTATACACCTAAGTTTGTCTGTACTCACCCTCTGGTAGCTTGGCACAGAGCAGTCAGGCTAAACTACAAAGGGAATGTGTAAAGCATTTGTATATAACCCACAGTAACAGTAAAAACACCATAAATGGACACCACATTAGTTTAGAAAGCTAAATTATCTTTATCTAAACCAGACAAGACCAAAATGACAGAAATTCAACATACATATATCAAACTATGACTTTTAAAAGATAAAAAATAATTCTGTCCATAGGAAACTATGAATGTATCACTTTCAGCACAAAGTACCTGAGATGAGTTAAAATCACAAGCAAAAACAGCCACAGGGAAGGTGATGCGTTGGTTCCTTATGTGCAGGGAAGGTGATGCGTCAGTTCCTTGCTCTGGGGGAGGTGATGTGTTGGTTCCTTACCGCCACACAGGGGGGGTGATGCGTTGGTTCCTTACTGGAGAGGAGTTGATGCGTCGCTTTCTTACTGTGCGGGGTGGTAAAGTGCTGGTTTCTTATTGTGGCTCCAGCATTGTTGTAGATTTGGCGCCCAGGCGCGATGACTGAAAAACCTGGAAGCGCTGGAGGAGATGCAGTGAAAGTGAACCAGGTGCTGCGTCAATTTCTCAAGCCACCGACAGGGGATGCATCGATTCTTGTTCCCACACAGCAGGGCCTGCGTCGAAGTTAGACTCGGAATGCTGACTTTTTCCAGGCTGGGGACAGGAGCTGAGTTGATTTCTTCAGCCGCACAGGCTGTGCATCAGGATTTTCTCCTACACAGTGGTGCTGCATCGGAAAATTCAGCCGCAAGGAAGACAAAGCATTGATTTTCTTCAGAACTTTAGTTCTTGCCAGTTTCTGGTTCAGGAAAAACCTCCAGAGGCCCAGAACTGGAATAGGCACCCCCTGGCAGGCCTGAAGTCCCAACAGTGGAGTTCCAGGAAGCTGTGGGTGAAGTCTTTGTGGCCCTGAGACTCCAGAACAGGAGGTAAGCACACACAAGCCCTTGTAGAATCTTCTCAAGCAGTCCAGTCTTTGTCCTCTCCTTAGCAGAAGCAGCGACTGCAGGCCAGCTCAGCAAAGCAACATGCAGCAAAGGGGTAGTACTCCTCCTCACAGATCTTCTGCTCTTCTTCCTTGGCAGAGGTTCCTCTTGATTCCAGAAGTAATCTAAAGTTCTGGAGTCTTAGGTCTAATATGGCCTAATAGTTATAGCTCATTTTCTCTTTGTAGTCTTTGTTCCAAGAGTCTCTGAGCTCAGTAATACCCATTTCGGTCCTTTGTGGCTCAGCTTTACTACAGGAGGTGGAGACAGCATTGTGCAGAGTGGACACAGCCTATTCAGGTCCTGGTGAAAAAAAAATTCTCTCACCACTTTAAATGCAGAACAGGTCTATTCAGCCTAGCGATGAGTCACCCAGGCAAGGCAGGACACACCACAAAGCTCCTTGTGACTGTCTAGAGTGACTGCACATCCCGAGCTCCTGTGACTCCAAAACAATATGGTGAATACACAAACAGGCAGAGGCACCCAGAATGCTAAAGCAAGGAAATGCCCACTTTCTTAAAAGTGGCATTTTCAAACACACAGTTTAAAAACCACCTTTACTAAAAGGTATGTTATTAAATTCTGAGTTCAGAGAGTTTAAACTCATGTTTTCCATCTTATCCCAATAGAAAGTTACACTTGAAAAATGTTACAAGGCATCACCCATGATAACCTATGGGACAGACAGCCTTTCAATAGTGAAAAACGAAATGCACAGTATTTCAGTATCAGGACATGTAAAACACACCACAAAATGTCCTACCCTTCACATACACAGCACCCTGCCCACAGGGCTACCTTGAGCCTACCTTAGGAGTGTCTTACATGTAAGAAAAGGGAAGATCAGGGCCTGACGTGGGTATACTTGCCAGGTCAACATGGCAGTTAAAAACTGTGCGTGCAGAAACTGCAGTGGCAGGTCTGAGGTACAATTACAGGGCTACACATGTGGGTGGCACAACCAGTGCTACACGTCCAGTAGTAGCATTTGATTTAAAAGCCGTGGCACACTCAATGCCCTTTACTAGGGACTTACCAGTAAATCAAATAGGCCAATCATAAATAACCAATCAGAATCACAATATACACAGGGAGCACTTTCACTTTGGCCCTGATCAGTAGTGGCAAAAGTGCCCAGAGTACCTAAACCAGCACACAACCAAAAATACAGGCGGCAGAGGCAAAATCAGTGGAAACCACGCCATGGATGACAGGTCTAAAAATAGTATTTTTTTGCTTGAGCCACAGATAAATCTGTTAAACATCCTCGCAGAGAATTATAAATTAGCCCCGATGTAGACTGGTAGCTAATGGTTGGAAATGGATGTCCTGAGAGACACGGCACTTCTCCATGAGTCCCAGGGGTGAGCTCTCCCGCTGTTGGCATCTGGGGATGCGGTCACGGTAACCTCACGTGATGGGAGAAAAGCAGCTGCTTTAATGCATGTGGATTTTTCCCACAGAGAGAACATAGTTCATGAAGGTATTGGCTTGGAGTTTCAGACATAAGGTATGTGTTTTCGGGAAAATGCTTCACGCGATAACGCACCAACCATTAGACGGATTCAGTATGCAAATGATAGGCTTCTGGCTTTCCAATCAAGATTGATTCCAGTGATTGTCAGAGACATATGGCTGTTGTTAAAAAAAAATAACCTAAACACCTGTATTTGCTCATTTAGGAGCTTTAATCATTCAGTAGAGGAGATGAAAAAGTCAATTGGAAGTCAAGAAGGTGGTTATGTTTTGTGTCATCCAGCAATGTCAGAAAACAAACACGATGAAAAGCAGCCTTGCTTTCCTTTCTCAGTGCTTAACTTCCATGATTCATCCTGCTATATCCCCACAACGTTATACTTGTTTGTTTATAAATCCTAACAGTGGAAGGGTGTCTAGTTGAAAAGTTGGCCCCAAGGATGTTAACTTCAACTGACCTCTGATGCAAGGATTTTCAGAGTTCAAGGCAAAATGATATTTTTCCATGTTAGTGCAATTCACCCTAAAGCAACAAGAACCTCTTTTGATGTCTGGCACCCTCTTGTGACTGCTTGTATTGGTGCCTTAAGGCATCTTCCTACAACCATTTTGTCAAGCCTGTAGGCAGTGAACATGTGCTGTCGCTTGGTGAAAACCTATTGAGTCAAACAAAAAAAACTCTAAAACACAGCTTTTAGCCCACCCAATACTTACTTACAAGCCTCTTGCGCCGTCGGAATGTCACTTTTTCCCTTAGTAAAAGAGACGCACCGGTGGTGCAAGCAGCTTGTGAATAAGCCCCAAAGTATGGGAAGGTATTGGTGCGACCTATGAGGGGTAAACACAAGCCTACGGTGAGAAATATGTCCTCGTGCTGGTGCAACAACCTCTTAGATGTCAGGCCCATCTGATATCTTGATAACCTGTGGTTCATTACACTACAGCTACCCCATCCAATTGACAAGCTAGACAATCTGACACCCTAGCATTCTTGAACTACCCTGTATGATCACTCCATAGAGATGCACCAGGGTGGCACCACCCACCTCTGATCTTTCGCCACCATTTGCTTTTTTTGGTTTTATTTGCTCATCGTCGTATTTGGTTTCTCCCCTCGCTTTCTTTGTTGAACGCAGTACCTCTCGAGACACCCAATTGCTACACATGGACATGGGGATGGTGAGCTATCATGTGAATATTCTATGTGACTACATTGTTGTAGCCAGCAGCGGATGAGCGGTGGGGCGGTGGGCCGGGTGGGAGGGAATTAATTAATTATTTAATTTCCCCTCATGGTCGTCTGTCGCATTCCCCCCCAAAACCCGGCCCCATCGTTCTTACCTGCACAGGCTACTGCTGGTTGTAGCACTATTGGATGGTCAAACAAACCATCTCATGATGTTTGCACTGTAATGGGTGTGAAAATCAATAAAAACTATTTTTTTAAAAAAGCTTTGGAGACAAGATAGACATTACTGTGTTGCTGTCCAGTAGCCTTGTGAGACTGGATGAATCTGGTGGTCGATCTTACATGTAAACAAATATACGTTTACAACAAGGACTGGACCAAGCTGGGCCAGCCTTTAGCATGGACACGCTGGGCCACATAGACCTGTATGTATACAATCCAACCAGCAGTCGTTCTATGATCGCACTCTAGTAAAATGGCCTTGAATTATTTGTGTCAGCTCCTCGGGTTCTTTTCTAAATCCCCAATCACCTCAGTACTCCCCCTTTACCTTCTCTTTCTACCCCCTCTCTTATCCCGCCCTCCCTCTGGGCACCTCACATGCCCATTGTTGATGGTGAGAAAGAGTTTGACAGAAGAGATTGTGGGGGGCAATGGGAAGATTTGTACTCACAGGCCAGTCACTGCTCTGAGGGAATCATCAATGGCCTGACCTATACACACAAAATGGCCAAACAAGTATTTACTAGCAGCACAGAGGCAGGTTGAAGTGCTCAGCATGCTACTAGGGAGGCAGGAAAGGTCATGGGGAAGAAGAGCTCTCCATCACCACCCAGGAATGTTGATTATTTGTCCCCAGGAATTATGCACAGGTGTGGTCATGGGGATGGAGCAGAGCCCAAGTGCAATGTCACAGCTCTAAAGCTACTGCACTTTCAGCTTGGATATTTTGCAAGTTCTGTGGGTGTTTTGTTTTTTGCGTTCTGGTTCTTGCAGTTTTGATTTACTTCATTATAAACATGGAACAACAAGTACCAAGAGGCAAACTAAAACATGAATTTAATAAGCTAATAGATGCTACAGGAATATTTTTCTCAAAAGGTGCAGGGGGTGTCAACTTTGGTTTAGTCCAAGGTGCCAAGTCTGAAAAGGCCGGCCCTGGGGCAAACCTATAATGACCCAATCTGAGCCAATCACATTTGTGTGATAGTTTGGAAAACCTCCTCTTCTTAAATGAAATGTTTGACATTTACAGGGAGTTTATATTTAATTTGAGTGCAAAATGTAGCTTTCATACAAAGAAACTGCAGAGATCTGTGTGTAAAGACCTGGATTTTTAAACAAAAGCACTTTATATGAGGGATATTGTAGTTTTGCATTTATCATTATCACTATTTCTTAAAAATCCAGTATTGGCTGAATGTTGCAGCTATGCCTTGCAGAGAGCCGGCCAGCCGGCCATATTTTGATGTTAGACACTTCAGTTCTACTTATTTTATCCACCAGAGAAGGATGGAGGGGAGCATCATACAGGCACTAAACTGACTCTTCCACATAACTAAGTATATTGTTGTGATGAAATCACACTATTCCTCACTTCCATCAGATTTAGGGCCATATTTACAAGGAGCTTGCACTGTTGATGTATCATTTTTATTGACGCAGCACAAAGTGAAGACCCATATCTACGAGGCCACGTAAAGCCACTGTATGAAAGTCACTGTATGTGGCTTTTTATGGCCTCATAGATATGGAGAAAAGCAACGCAGCTCAAGTCGCTCCGTTGTCTTACTCTACATCAAAGAGCAGCAGCAGTGGGTGTTCCCACGCAACATCCATGGATTTTGACTCGTTTTCAAATTTACAAGGACTCGTAATCCTGGGAATGCATCAAAAGCCTACGCCTCGTGTAACAAGGAGAAATATCTTTAGTTCTGTTTGTTTCTTCCTCTTTCTATGTGTGCTACATTCTTCAGCACACATAGGAGGAGGAAAATGCCTACAATGATTGTTTTTATGCAGGAAGATGTCCTTTCCTGTACAAAACCAATCATTCCTACAACGCAGGCACCCTTGCACCATACAACGCAGGCACCCTTGCACTATGGTGCAAGGGTGCCTGCATTGGCCCTAGGCAGCAATTCTGCACCAGCACAAAGGAATGGACAGGGATGTGTCGTATTGCGGTGCACCCCTGTACTTTTTTTATGGAGCAGCGCGGCACCGCAAGCTGACTTGAGGTGCTGTGTTGCATCTGTTTCTTGTAAATATACCTCTTAGTTTAGTTACATCTACATTCTGAATCACTGAGTCAGTCCTGCCTCTATTTAATATTGTGACACACTGTTTTCTGCAGCAGAGGGGCTAATCGGCTAATACATATTACTGCAAAGTTTAACATGATTTCTTATCTGAGTATCAAGCACAGATGCAAAGTACTATGTTACTCTTAATGAACCTCTAGGCCGTTCTTCCTTCCACTTCCATAAGCTTTGGAAATAGATCTAAGAGATGACAGAGCATTTTAGATTGTGTCATGTTGTGAGACATAATATAAAGAGGATATGGATACTCAGAAACATTACAATGTGTGAAACACAATACAGAGTGAGAGGGGATTATGTAGGAGATAAAAATGAAACATTTATTTCCAAATGTACAGTAAATTAACTAGAACAGTTGGTCCCAGTCGTTGAGATCAGTTCAGATACGGATAAACATTTATAAGAGGAATTGTTGCCAGAACATCAAATTCTTAAAGTTTTAATCTGGAATTGTCCTGATGTGATGGAGAACCAAACATTGGTTAAGTTAAACTTTGACGGTGCTTTTATTAAGCAACTCTGGCATTGGTCCAAATTGCACAGATTCTCACTGAACAGATGGAGAAGATCAACAAAACAACTTTTATGTCTCTTGGAATTGTAATCAATTTTTATCTGCCCACATACCTCTCTAGATCAGTCCTTAGGCAGTCTATAGAGTATTGCTTCTGCAGACACTTTGGGGCATATTTACAAAGAACTGCGGCAGCGCGGCTCTGCAAGCAATTTTGCAGCGTTGCGCTGCATCATTTAAAAAATGCAGGGATGCCTCGTATTCCAGCTGCGGTCGGTAGTAGGAATTTAGTTGCGTGCACTGCATCGCATTTGGGGATGCAGTGCACGCAACGAAATTCGTTTTATTAATGTATATGTTAATTTACCTGTAAACCTCCGTAATCCAAAGTTTACTACGCCCCACCCTGCCCCTCCCCCTCCCCATGTCACCGCCCTGCAGTTACTCATACTATCGACCGCGGCTGTCGTATTCACAAGAATACAGTGCACACCTGTGTTTTTCCGTGCACCTTTGCTAAAAAAGCTGTCTAAAGCCAACTCGGACATCCTTGCACAATGGGATGTCTGTTTATGTGCAGGAAGGAATGGCTGTCTGCCATTAACCATGCTACGTACGCTCCTGGCTCGAACCCGGCATATGAGATGGATAAACTCCTGCTTCCCGGCGGTAACTACAACAGAGCGCTCTACTCTCGATCTGCCGGAAGGACCCTCACGGGCCCTACTAGGATTGCGGTACGTGTGTGGAAGGCGGCGAATGTAGCTGTGGGCTGGAGTGAGCGGTTAACGTGTGCTACTCCTCTATTCGCCTCAGAGCGCTTGGGAAGCCTCTGGACAACGAAAGGCTTTGAGCACTGGGATACGATCGGCATTAGCAGAGTGGGGGACCTATGGGTTAAAGGCGCGGTTAAATCCTTCGCGGCGCTTCAGAGCGAGTACGAGCTTAGTGAAAGGGAGTTCTTCCGCTATGCCCAGGTTCGGCACGCCCTACTCTCGGTCTTTGGGGAGGGGACCACGGTCCCTGTTTCTTCGCCTCTCGAGGACCGTATACTCGACGGACACGTCCCCGACAGTACTATCTCCCTGATTTATGAAAAACGAATAAATAATCGGGCTGATCTCTTGGTGCGTCTTCGGGAGGCATGGACGGGAGATGGGGTTGAGTTGGACGACGAGGACTGGCAGTCTGCGCTGTCATCCCCTAAGGAGGTTGCCATCCCGGCCCGTCTCCGTCTGGTCCAGCTTAAGATTCTCCATCGTGTCTATGTGACGGGTCCCCGTTTGGTCTCGATGGGGTTTTCTGACGACGGGCTCTGTAAGCGCGGCTGCGGGCTCAGTGCCACCTTTCTCCACATCCTCTGGGAGTGCCGCGAGGTGGCGGAATATTGGCGCCAGGTTCATGATGTTATGAAACGAGTCACTGGGTTCGCTCTGTTGCCGGAGGTGCGCCGATGTGTTCTGAATGTGTGGGAGCCCAATGACTATAATGCGGCCCAGGCGCGGTGGGCGGCCCTTGGGAACATGATCGCAAAGAGAGATATTGCGCAGCTTTGGGGTTCCCAACGGCCTCCCACCGTGTCCGTATGGAAGGAGAACATGGACTGGTGCATGTTCAGGGAGAAGACGGTGTATGTGGCTCGTGGTAAACCGGGGGCGTGGGGTAGAATCTGGGGTCAGTGGAATGTGTATCGAGGGACTATCTGTTCTCCCCCCCTGGTGGATACGTCTGATGTTGCCTTGTCCCCCTGATCCTTGAGGGTTCCTTGCTTAATTTGTTCATCTGAATATAGATTTGGTTTTCCCGTGGCCCCCCCCTCCCTCTCAGACCCCCTTTTTATTGACCACCCTAGGGTGGTCCTATGTGGAGTTCCTCTGCTGTGGTTAGACGCCCTTTGAATGTTTTTCGCCTTGCTTTTTGTTTTTCTTTACTTTTGTTGATATTTATGTAAAATAGGGTGTATCCTGACTTCCCTTATGTGCAGCCTGATCTCCTGTCATTTAGCGGAGCCCCTGCGGGCCAGTCATTGTTTTTGAACTGCTTGAACATTTCTGAATACTAGCAGCCGGCCCAGGTGGTTGTAGGCCCGTGCTTGTACCATTTTATCTGCACAATAAAATTAAAAAAAAAAAAAAAGCAATACTCTTTAAACTCTTAAGCGCTTTAATGTCAAAGCATTGAATAACTAGACTTTGAAACCTCTGTCTCCAACAGTGACTTCTGGTGGAAGCCATATAGAACATGAGTGTTAAAATGAACTATATGAGCTCAATACTAACTATTACTTCAATATTGACAGATGGATCTCTTTTCAGAACTATTTTATGTTAACTTGTGTGAATCATTACTAGGTGAGATCTGCTACATGGCTCCACAAGTGAGAGCCATTTCCCAAAGTGTTAATGGGGCTTTAGGTCAGGGAGAGAAGGTAGCCATTTATGTTATAGAACAGTGTACCTCCTGCTGTGTGTAAAATAGATTTTCAAAGTCACGTCTGAGCTCTGAATTCCTTTAAAACAACATGGCCTTTGGTACCATTCTTTTAGCTTGTCAAGGGGCTTCTTCCACACCTACTACAACCTAATCATAAAAAGTAAGAATTCATTTATTTCAAACCTAGTGGTTATTGACAAAGGGCTACAAGTTTCATGAGCTATAAATAAAAATAGCAGATTAATAATGCTAATGTTTGTAGGCAAAGGACACTCAACATCGGAGCCTGGGACCATTCAATAAGAGATTCAAAGTTTATGCATTTTAGTGAAATTCTAATCAGTGGTTTGTTGTTCCCTCAGCAGTCAAGTTTCCATATTCAAAGTGGGTCAAATTAAAATGTAAAACTTCTGGAGATTTGCTTCTAGTAAATTCCGTTCCATTGAGTCATGATCCGAGGGGTAGTGGTCTGTAAGTAAACTGAAAGATATCCAAACAAGTCACTTCTTCTGGAGAACTGGTAGGATCAGGCTACACAGCTACTTGTCAAGCAAGTCTAGCTTGACCTTGACATATGACTGACTGTACCCCAGTCATATAGGCCTTTAAAGAAATAGCTAGTTTGCTATTTAATTGATCCTACTCTGTTCATAATTATGAAAGATTTTAAATCATTCAACTCTTGTGGGAAGTTTTTTACCTAAAGAGTGTAAGAAAGTAATGCCATTACTATACTCAATTAATATGTTATTAATCTGACCACAGAGCTAGATGAAGAGCACATCCTGAAGAAATAATTTCCTAAAAAAACAGACAGCTCAAATATGTCCACCAAAAAGAAGAGAAATAAAAGAAAATAGATCATATAACTTTTGACATACACCCATACACATCACATTGAACAAATGTAAACAAAATGAAATAAGAAATTTAAATGAATGACAAATAATGTCATATAACGTTAAGCATTGTAGACACCAACAAAATCATATTTACAATTAGAATCATAACTTGCACATACAGAGAAAAGGGTAAATGCGTAACTTAATTAATTTAAAAAGAAGATTCATCTCCCATTAACTCTACTCTACATACACTCGAAGACACATCACAAAACAATGCAAGTCACACACACACACACACACACAGCTGTAGCTGAACCCTGGCATACATACAGACTGACAGTTGAAGAAGAACGGGGCAGTGCCCAAGGTTTTATGTGCTACCGGGAGAGTCAGATGTGAATTACCTTCCTTACTAATGCCTTTTCAATCTGTAGTCGTAAATAGCATAGGTGGACGTCTCTGCTTCCAGTATGTGGAGTATTCGACTGCTTTAAGTCTATTTTGAGATTTACGTGTCTCCACTCCTTCCAGCAAGAGGTGGTGGCATGTATTCCAACCAATAGATGTAAATATCCGTCCAGATGTACTGAATTGTATTTTGGCAGAGATGTATGCCTCTGTGTAGGCGTAAATCTATATCATTTACATATAAATTTCCACCCACAGGTTTGACTTTGTGAAGTGGTTCCTTTGTTGTCAGATAGCCATAATTGTGAGGCTCTGATAAATTCATCTTGCATTGTTATTATTCTTGCCGTTAAAATACCACTCTTGTGAGTGCAGGAAGAGATTTCAGTGGATTTAATCTTTCCACGTTTGTCCATCAGTGTAGTTGTTTGTGTGTTTTCCCCTTTATCGAATTTGCCCTGTTTAAACTTCATGTGCAAGATCTCATCCTTGTTTCCTTCTTTTTTGGCTTGAGGGGTTGGGATCTGAGTGCCTGAGATGTCATTCGGGGCGATCAGTGTTACGTCATTCTGGACCCCTGACCCTTCCGCCAACCGCACTGGACTGGTAGCAGCGATTGTCCTCGGGCGGTGTATGGGGCATATCAGCAACAGACGGCGATAAATATCGCAAAGCGCGCTTAGCGCTTTTATATTTATCGCTGCCTATCGCTGTAATTTATCGCCTGGATAACGCGTTATTAACAACGCGTTACTCCAGGGCGATAAATTTTACATCAAAAGTGGCGTTCAGCCACTGAATCCACCTCCCATGTCATAGATAGGGTAGTCATGTAAATTAGCAGACGTAAAATACCGGCGATAACAGTGGTTAACGCTGTATTTTACGTCGCTAAGGGTGTCCTGGGCCGTATTGTAAATACGGAGTAGGGCAGTTAGAGATAATTTTCCCTTAGTTTTTGCAGGGAACGCCTACTTTGCATCTCATTAGAGATGCAAAGTGAGGCGTGAACTAAACAGGAGCTGATTCAAGGAAACACGCGATAGCGTGTCCTTGTAAATAATGCGATAAAATTATCGCCGCTTTTCGGCCGAAAACGGCCGCAAAAGCGGCGATAATTTTTTATCGCCTCGTTGTTAATATGCCCCCATGTGAGTATGAGTGTAGTTTGACTTTGCATCACGAATCTGTCGGTACACCTTTGAACACTTACATCTTCACTTGAACAGCTGATGCCCCAACCTCCCTTATGGCTTTCGTGTCAATGCCGGTGCTCCACCTCAGGAGGGAAACACTTCAGGTTAGAATATTTCTTATATGTCATGTCAATTAACTATACTTTCCTACTTCATGGCAGTGATGTACATTTCTTTCCAGGGGTTTCCATGAATCTGAACCCTCAGAGAAAATCATTGTATTTTGAATTTAAAGACGTCTCCCTTTGACGTGGTGCTCTATATGTCAAACTGGAGTTCAGTCATTTTTATTTATATTTTGATAATATTAAGGGGATCATGGCGCCTACTGACTCTACGATTAGAAATTACACTCTTACCCAACTTAAATAAAAGTAAGGGATAGCATCAACCTTAAAAATTATGAGAATCTGGGGTGGGACAGAGTTCCCCACAAATTCACGAAGCGCCTCCGATAAATCTCTGAGTTGAAGCCCCTGGATGAATGCGTTGACCTCAGTGATAGCTGAAACCTGGGCGCGTCAGAAGGATGGACTCGGGATCTCTGGGGCCTGCTGTCCACCTGCACCTTGCAAAAACGTCATCAGCTTTAGGATCCTGAGATTGATAGGATAAGCCATCCAATCAGCTCATAGTTGCCAAACAATATGATCAAAACATTCTGCCCACACAGAGCTAGAATGACAACTGCTTTCCCCTGGTGGCATATGCACGTGACATGCCAGCCTGAACTTTAGCACCATTCTTCGGAATTTGTATGCATCGTGACATGGTCAGCAGGCAATGTGGGCAGGCCCACAGCTGAAGGGTGGCTTGTGAGATTCTCGGACGTGACCATTAAATGTCTATTACAACAATGAATGTGTGTGGATATTTCTTTCTTTTTTTTTTTTTACAGTTTTTTATGTCGCAAACTTGACCCGAATTGGGTATCAGTGCGCTTTACATAGCACCAGTTGCGTTACATGAGGAAACATTCATGTTTTTTTGTTTTTTTGTTAGGCACGGGGAGATTAAATGATTTGCCCAGAACCACAGGATGTTCTGAGTCATTGCCGAGACTCAAACCTGGTTCCCCAGATTCGAGGTCGACCGCCCTAGCTGTTAGGCCAACTCCTCTCCATTTCGGCTGGTATGATGACCCTTCCTGAATAATACTCATCATTGTAGGATTCTTATTGCCTTTTTTATTATTGTATTTAGCAGGAATTTAATTGGTGGGTACTTCAGATATAGGTTATTGAGAGTGTTATGTCTTTGAGTATGCCCCACTCTGCCAGGTCAAAACCTGATATAGGTTTTAGTATGGAATGCTCTGTCTGCTGATGTAGTTTTTAGGTCTCGCCTTGCTATCGCGTAAGCGATCGCAGAGCGAGACTATTGTGAGCAGGTTTGAAAAGTGCTCCCAAAAAGCGGATTGCATGGCTAGCACGCGCACAATCACGTGCATCGTGCCGCCATGCAATCTGCTTTTTGGGAGCACTTCCAAGAGTCCGCTCCCCCGCCTGGAATGCGCTCCCCGCCCCCAGGCGCGCGCGCGCTACGCTCCGCCGGGCTTGTCTTGTTAATTGTTGTTTTCCTCCCATCGCAGACCTCCATCGGCACTTCCTCCCTGTCTGCACTCGACCCCTTAGTGTGTACGGCAAAGCGAGCAAAGTTGCTAGTTTCTCTGGGAGACCTCTCATTGATTGTTTGAATTGCTCCCACCCCGTTTAGGATCCTGTCCACATTCATGATGCAACCATGTAAGCGATGGTCTTGTATTCTGTCTATCGTGTACATGTCTATTTATAAAATGTTAACACTCTTGGAGTTGCTCTGACTTATTTTCAACAGAGCTCTCTCTCTAAATCCCTCACCCTCCCTCCGTCAGTGACGCTCTGGATTGCTGTTGGTTTCAGCTCTCTCATTTAGAAGTGCATTTTGGGTAATTACTGTAAAATCCGTGTTATTGTTTCGCACCCGTCTCACATCGGTAATGGATGTGAACTTAACCCCTTCCCTACTCATGACGGAACCACTCCGTCATGAGCCACGGGCGCCGTGTGCTCATGACGGAGTGGTTCCGTCATGCTGCGGCCGTTGGCGGCCGCTCCGCCCACGCGGCACTGATTCCCCGCCTGTGCGGGCGATCAATGCAAGTGGGCGGAGTCGTGTCGGAACTACTCCGTCATGAGCACAGCGCGCCCGTGGCTCATGAGGGAGTGGTTCCGTCACGAGAATAGCGGTGCCGCAAACAGCGCCCAGCGCCGCAGCAAAATTCGTGCCGCGGTGAAGGGGTTAAGAGACGGCAGCATCTGTTCCAGGCCGGATCCACCAACCATGCTCATTCTCTCATGTCACTAACTTTGCAGAATGCGCTCACCATTTTCACAGCCCACCCTCATGAACCACGCGTACCTACCGTTTGTCAACACTTCCACGGACCGCACAGACTCGTAGCTGTCACTGAATACTTAAACCTGCTCCACAGAACATGCTCACCCAAACATCTAGTCATCTCCACAAATTGTTTTAACACACTGCGTCACAGACTCTTTCACACACAGCTCCAAGCACTGCACCTACACTAACCGCTTTTATCCACATAAAGGTGTTACAAGGTTAACACTGTGTATCGCCAAGTGGGCTGTGCGCTTCCAGCATCTTTTGAAGCTCTGCGCATTTTTGGGGAAAGTAGCTGGACACCACAGCCCACACCATTTTGTAGAGAAAGGAGTAGAAGTGGGTCTGACTTACACAGCATTCTAGTACCACTGCAATACCAGTGATATGGTATTTAGCATGAAGCAACCCCGCCATGATAGAAGCTGCTCAGAAACTGATGGCCGCTTTGGCAGTGCACACTACTAAACAGCCCTTTAAGAGGTATGAGCTGCATGCCTGCCATAGGAGCGAGGTCAGAATGGGCCACAAACTAACTAGGCCAGGGCTAATGACGGGGTTCTGAACTGTCCTAGCAGATCGGTCTCATGGTAGTTACTCAAGAAGCCACTTGCCTACAGCGTGACAGGAAACGTGACAGCTACGGTTTCTAAAATCCCCACCTGTTCGCTATTTAGTAAATGAATGTTAGCAGTGACGATGCATCGTCTTTAATCAATATTGTCTTAGAGGGTAACATTGCGTTTTGTGGAATGCAGCAGCCAAACTATATTAGACTTGGGAGTCTAAAAATAAAATGACCAGCATGTGGTATTTTTGCCTCTGGATATGTAATCCTTACAAAATCTTGAATAGAATTTTTTGAAGCTACGTTTAGCACAAGTAATTGTGTATGAAACCAGATAGTCAGTAACCAATGACTAACAACTCCAACAAGCATTTGCAATGCAATAGGTCTCGCATTTACAAGAGTTTAAGCTATTGGCATTGTAAATGACAATGCCTTTTATTTATGTTTAAAAAACTAAAACTAAAATAAAAGTCATTGTAATTTACAATGTCAATAGCTCAAACTCGCGTATATGCGAGACCTATTGCATTGCAAATGCTTGTTTATTGTGTTCTACAAATAGATTTTAAATGTTATGCGTGCAATTACGGTATTTTAAATTATATTGTTTTCATAAGGCTGGTCATTCATTGTGCTGCGATATAAGCACTGTAAACATTTTAATTAATCGTCAGTTCATGCAGCTGACATTGCTCACTCCTTGTGCTCTGTCTCTGAATCCTTTGGGTCGGAGTTTGTGTCCTTTGCCCTTGGTTGTGTCCTCTAATCCTGCACATCAGACTCTTATTTCTGTCCTTCTATCTATTTCTTCCAACGTTTCTGCGCCCTCCTGCCCTCTCTGTTTGCAGTAAAGTCAGGGGTTTTGTGGGGCCTGGATCAAAAACGTCAACCAGGCCCCACTGGACACTTGATCGGTTCTACTGGGTGCAATGAGCATATACTCCAAAGCCTATACATTTGCATGTCTTCCAGATAAAGAGAAAGTAAGGCACGTCTAGGGCCACCTTGTCCCATGGTTACATAAACTGCCTCATTACCAATAAAAAAGTGCATGCATTTTTAAGAAATCAATAAATACATTTTTCTGTAAGAGCACAGGGCAATGAAAAGTGGGAAGCCTCTAATAATGCCTTTCTTGTGATGTCCCTGTATTTCTGCGCCCTTTAGTTCCATGGTTATGCTACATGTCCCACATTTTGTGCCCTTCTCCCCCCTTCACCATTTTGTTGTCTAAGTTTCTATGCTCTTTGTATCTATGCCAAAGACCCTCTTATCCTGCATTTGTGTAGTTGGTGGGCTGGGTTATGATGCACTGCTGTGTTCAATGGTGTGGTAGGAAGCGTGATTCTAGCGTATTGTAAGTTGTAGTGTAGTTTAAAGTGGTTTGATTTTTCCTATGTAAGGCTGGTAATGAAGTGAAAATGGGCAACGCAGTGTGGTATGCGGTGTTGTGGAGTGAGATTGTGGAGTTGAAGCACGTTGTGTGATATATATTTCGATATGGAGTGAGGGTGAATGAGATGGTTAGATATGGTATGTGTGGTATTGTGTGATGCAGTGTTGCATATTTTTGTTGCATGCTGTGATTTGGTGATGTATGATGTTGTACACAGTTATTTGGTCTGATATGATAGGATGGAGTTGTATGATTTAATCTGGCATGGGGTTGGACAGAGATATAGTGCCTTGATGTGTATCTATGATATGGTTCACAATGATGTGTTGTGGCACTGCATAGTGAAGAGTGATAAGGTTTAAGCTGGTGTGCTTTTGGGTGATGAAGCATCATATGGTGCATGCTTGGTGTTGTATTAAGGTAATGGTACAATGATGCTGTAAGGGGTTATATTCTGTCATTTGATAAGCCAACATGTGATATGAGGGTGGACGGTATATCATACATTGTGTCACTTGGTTTGTTCTGGTGTGGAGCTGAATGAATTGCTATACGGAATGGCGTGTAATATGAAGTTATATTGCTTGGAAGAGTGTGATTTTGCGTGGAGTGCTACGGTGGGGATTTATTGATATGTTGTGTTAGCTAACTTACATCTATATCTGTAACCCAATGAACTCATGGCTAAATCATGCAGAATTTACTCATGCATTGATTTAGAAGGTGAACACAGTGTTATGTTTATCTATGATCCATTATTTTCCCAATTAAAACCGTTTTCTTATATTATCCACCCTGATTATTCTCCTTGGAAGTTCACCCCCTTCCCACTTAATCTTTTATAATGAGAAGGATGGAGACATTTGATGTAAGCAATAGCTTGTGGAATAAAAAAAAGTTGAATATTTGCTGGACCAATGATGCCTATACACATGGTATTCTTTTTAGCTGTGTAATACAATGATGTTTTTGTTGTGTCTTTCTTTTTAACAGTTTATTAGGACTAATGTTATCATGAAATATGGAAAACTGTCATTTTGTGCCCTGAAGACAGTGGGGTAAATCTAGAGATTCATCAAAATGCCGTGTTGACAGTTGCTAAATCACATCAGTTTTTTATTAAACAAAAGTGTAGAAACTGTGAAATGGTGTGATGCATTTTATTACATTATGGGTCTTATGATTTGTGATATAAAGCTGGAATGATATGCTTTATGTTATTTAAGATTTTGGCTAGCAGTATGACTGAATTGGATATTTTGATATATATGAAAATATTAGTTATTTGTAATACATAGCTAAATTGAGTTTTTAGGAAACAGGAACTAATTTTTAGGTATTGGTATCTGGTCCTGTTTGATTTATCTTTCTCAAAGGGGAATATTGTTCGTTGGCAACGTAGTCCCTCTGACCATTAGGCTAATTCCATCCTACTATTTCGGTACCACTTCCAACTGTGAAAGTCCTATTTTTTATGTAATTTTTATCAACAGCTAATGCTTGACTTCACTGTATGCCATTCACCATGCATCACCCTTTGTAAGTGTTTCAAGCTTTATGTTACATATATTAGTTATTATATTGTTATATCCTCAAATGAATAACATCACATTTTTATACAGGCTGTATGAAACTATTCCTATGTATGGCTCTTACCCACCCCATGGGTCTTGCCTGCACTATACAAAACTGCTAATAAATAATGGAATGTGTCAAGTTGCTGTTTCATAACTCCTTGACAAGGTTTGCTAAGTGCAAAACTTGCAAAATGTAAAAAGTCAGCTTTAGGGACTCATCATGGCAGGGAGAAACCATTCGCACTGCTGCTGAGGGTCATGGGTGGCAATGAGTACACCACTTATATTCTGCTACTATCCTCTGTTCAGGCACAAACTCAGGCATGACTCTTTCCCAGAGAGTGAGTGTTAGACCTAACACCCTTGGGTGGTAGTCCCCAAACATTTTTGCCTTCACCATTCCTCTTTTCTGAACCAGTTTTTGTTGACTTATTGGATTTTGTGCACTTTACTACTGCTAACCATTGCTAAAGTACTTGTGCTTTCTCCTTTAAACATGGTAAAATTGGCTTACACCCAATTGGCACACTTAATTTACTTAAAAGTCCCTTGTAAGGTGGTACTATAGGTACTCAGGGCATGTAAATTAAATGCTACAAGTGGGACTGTAGCGCTCATTATGCCACCCACGTCAGTACCCCTTTAAACATGTCTCAGGCCTGTCATTGCAGCCTGTGTATGCAGTTGTAAACTGCCAGTGATCTTGGCGGAATAAACCTTATGTCAAGCTTAAAACTTCCTTTTTAGGCTTGGCAAATTGAGGTTGAAGTGTATTTAAAAGTTGGGCGTGTGCTTTTAAATTGTACATGTCCTGGTAGTGAAAAACTCACAAATTCGTTTTTCACTACTCTGAGACCTACCTCTGCCACAGGATAACATTGAGTTCCCTTATTACAATTAATAGGTGATAAATGTTGTTTGGGAACAGTTAGGAATGTCATGGTTAGTGTTGAAGGAACTATAAATTAAAATCCTATTTATTGGTAAGGTTGAATTTTAAGTCACAATTCTGAAAATGCCACTTTTAGAAAGTTGCAAAAACCTATAGGGGTTAAGCCCAACGGACCGGGGCCAGGTAGGGCTATTAAAAATTCAGAACACAAAACAACGAACCCGGCTCCGTACTACCGTACACTCCTACTACTCATGGAGTACCGAACAGTCAACTCTTTTATCTGTCCGAATGGAAATTTTATTAGACCATTCCTGTTTCTTATTGATTTAAAAATTGATCAAAACAATTTTTTGGACTGAAAAAGAAACACAGACTTATCAAATTCACACATGAACTTACACGTATATACAATTCACATTAACAAACATTATTTCAGATTTGATGATTCCTTTTTTATTCAGATCAAAGTCTCAGCTATGGGCTGTCCGTTTGCGCCAGAAATTGCGATCCTCTTTATTGCCAAATATGAGGATAGATTTATTTTTAACAACAATCCATTTAAAGAGCATATAGCGCAATGGTTGTGCTATATAGATGACATCTGGTGCTTGTGGAATGGGTCTAAGGAAGAGTTGGAAAGTTTCTATGGTTGGCTAAACACCCGCCATCAGGATATCAAATTTACATTGACCATGCGCAGGAGAAAGCTGATGTTTTTGGACGTTGAAGTAGCGTCTAATGATAGAAAGTTAACAACTACTTTGCATAGAAAGGCAACTGATAAAAATACCATCCTTCACCATACGACTGCTCATCCTAGGAGCTTGAAAGAAAATCTTCCGTATGGACAACTATTATGAATACGTCGCAATTGTTAATCAAAATCAGATTTTGAACATCATGCGGCGCTATTTAAAGAACAGATGATCCTTCGTGGGTACCTAAAAACGCTCTTGAAGCATTTAATAAAGAGAGCGTGGTGTACGCCTCGGGAAGATCTTTTACAAAAGAAGGAGAAAACACCATTGGAACGTATGATTTGTGCGACCACTTTTGGTCCGGATACAAACAGATTCAGGCAAGTTATAATGAAAAATTGGCACTTGCTTGAAAAATTAGAATGCGGTTTGCCAAAACCCCTGCTCGCAATGAGAAAAACACAAGAGAATTGGTCAACAACTTGTACGAGCCGACATGTTTCCCATTAAAAAGAAACAGTCTTTAAGATCGCAATGGCAATTGAAACCGGTTGAGGGCCATCATAAATGTGGAACGTGTGCAGCTTGCGATTCAAGCATTGAAGGTGTTGCATTTTCCCATAATGGTACCAAATGACGCCATTCAGAATTCACTAATTGCAAATCAAAAAACATAGTGTATGCAATTGTCTGCCCGTGTGCCTTATTATATATTGGCAAAACAAATCAACAAATAAATCAAAGGATCACGAAGCACCGTTCTAGGATTAAAAAGAAAGTGTTGACTGCCCCTATGGTGCAACACTTTATTGACAATTCCCATACTGAGAAGGATTTTAAATGGACGGTTTTGTCTAGCTTTGAAACAACCAAACGCTATATTGTCAGTCAGTCAGTCAATATATCTTTATTTTGGCATAAGCCATAAAAGAGACAACAATATACAAAGTCCATTTTACAAATAATTGAATAAAAAACAAGTTTAAAATATTTACAAATTTTAAGAATAAGTAAGAAATGATTTCTCTTTCAAAAGATTTGCCCTGATGCACCACATGCGATATAAAAATCTGGATACTGCATAGACAATAGAAAGATCAGTGTTTGTTTTTAGCAGTCTATAAACTTCCATACAACGTGAAGAGCCCAAATTCCTACATAAATTTATGAGCTCACTCCGTCGGATTTTACAATAGCCTTCGCAAAAAAACAGAACATGTAAATCTGTACCGTTGGACCATTTATTCGTCACAGCATGGAGCGGGAGACATTCATGACGGAACTGCAGAAAAAGTTTCCTGGCGAGAGTGGGTTGGATCACATCAAGGACTGGTTCCAGGGCATATATACATTTAAACTCTAAAAATGTAGAAGACATGGGCCCAGATCTGGTACCTGTATTCATATCATTCATATGTACCTCCCAGTACCTTTCGATCAGTTTTTTACGTGTGACATTAAAACAAGTGACACTTGGATTATCCCATAAAACGCCAAGCCCCATGAGAATTAGATTCTTTTTAATATATGCAAGCCACGGATATCTCCCACTCCCAGGGGTACTAAGGATCTCAATCAGCTCATTTTTAAATGACACTTGTTCCGGGGTTGTCCAAATCCTTCTCCAGTAAAGAAGAGGCCTACAACCAGCCTCTTTAGTGATAGGTCTTACGCCAAGATCTAGATCTAGGCGCAGAGGAGTCAAGGGAGTGCTCTGTGGTAGCCCAACTAACCGCCTGAGAAACTTGTTCTCGGTGATTGTAATAGAGTTAGTTGTAGAATGTCCCCAAATCTCGGCACCATATAAAGTAGCACTTCTTATCTGGGTTTTATAAATTTCTATCACGGGACTTAGTGGTTTGTAATGTGTGTTCTTAAAAAATTTGCTAGACCCCCTAAGGTTTGGATTAATTTGAGATTAGCCTTGGTTAATTGGTTGGCCCAGAGCATTTTTTCATTTAAGGTCACCTCCAGATACTCAAATTCCTGAACTCTTTCTAGAGGAACTCCTTTCAGGTGAGGACCAGGATGGGTGTATTTTCGTGGATTAAAGACCATATATTTAATCTTTTGTACATTGATCTCTAAACCAAGATCCTTGCAAAAGCTTAAAAACCCGTCCAAAATCCTCTGGAGCCCCATAGGGGTTTTAGAGAGAAGGAGTGTGTCGTCTGCAAACATCAACGCCGGTACAAGACCCTGCGCCAACCTAGGTGCATCAATATTCTCGCATTGGCGCAGGGCGTGCACCAGACCGTTGATGTATATGCAGAAAAGTGTAGGAGCTAAGACACACCCCTGTCTCACTCCCCTCTCTACTGGGATAGGATTGGTAAGATCCCCATTTTTCCCATATCTCACTCTTGCATAGTTCCCTTCATGGAGGCGTTTTATTGTCTCAAGGAGGTAGGGGGGAAGCCCCAACTCCAGCAGCACCCTCCAAAGTGCTTTTCTAGGAACCATGTCGAAGGCACTTTTCAAATCAACAAAGACCAGATAGAGACACCCCCTTTCTACCTCCACCGTTTTCCAGTAGAGGAGCTGGAGCCTAAATACCTGATCTAATGTTGAAATTTTCGATCTAAACCCAGCCTGGAGATGGGACAGAATTTCATTTTCCTCTAGCCAGGTTTGGACTCGATATAGGATAATTCTGGAAAAGACCTTTTGCGAGACGTCAAGCAAACTGATTGGCCTATAATTACATGGGAGAAGTGGGGAGCCTTTTTTGAATATAGGGATAACCTCTGCCCTTAGCCATCATTCAGGTATGTCCATCCCAAGTAAAATTTTGTTAAAAATCACACATAAATATGGACCCCAAATTTTAGGCTCTCTCTTAAAAAGTTCGCCCGGGACATAATCTAGACCTGGCGCTTTTCCTGGAATAATTCTATCAATAGAAATTTCTACCTCTTTAATAGAAATCAGGGGAGGATCTAGTTTTAAACTATGGGGACTATTAGGTATTGAACTTATATAAACTGCACTATCAGGCTCCAAAGAATAAAGGGCCCGGTAGTGAAGGACCCAGCTTTCAGACGCAATATTGGGTTCCAGGGGTGTCCGCCCTTCTCTAGATCCAGTAGCAACCAAGTTCCAAAAGCCCTTAACATCCTTACATTCAAGGGCACTTTTCATTTTGTCCCACTGTGCTGTACCCCATGTTGTCTTGGCAGCAATAATGCTCTTTTTGTATTGGGCCCTAGTTAATTTACTATTGGTTTGCGACCTATCTTTAATCGCTGCGATGAGGGCTTTTTTAGCTACGGCACAGCTTTTATCAAACCAAGTCACCACTTTTTTATAACCCCTATTAGAGGTAGGATTTGCTTTACTAAATACCTGCCTTAGCTTATAAAAAATATTATCATTCACAGCTCCAACTTTGGAAAATAGGTCAGGGCTAATACTAGCATCCAGGTGGTCATACCATTGCTCAAAATCAGGAATTATGCTCTCATATAGTGTGACCATATTTTTGTCGCACCTCTCCATCTGTGACCACTTTACCTTCCTCTTATTATTGGAGAGAAATAAATCCTTCCTGATTGAATATTCTGGCTCAGTGTGGCCACTATGTATAGGACATGTTAAAGATACTGTTAGGGCATTATGGTCACTATCATGCCTGGGAAGTATAATAAAATCAGCAATCATAGACCAGCCCTTGCATTCAATCAGGACATAGTCCAAGATTGACTCATGTCCAATTCTATTGTAAGTGCATTTATCAGGGGTATCAGAATTAAAACGGCCATTGCAGGCCCGAAGGGAGTATTTAAGGGTCAAAGCTTTTATTTGTAGGGCCAAAGCTGTCCATGCACGAGCCGGGGGGCTAGTGATCTCAGGGACTGCCCAAATCTCATCTTCTTCCTGTGCATAGGAGTCATAAAGGTCTTTGATTGGTTCAAAGTGGCAATTCAAATCGCCACCAATTAAGATCAACCCCTCTTTAATTAAGCCTTCTATTACTGTATCAAGCTGTTCCAAGGTAGGAGACTCCCTACCATTCTTTACTGGCCTCGAATATACATTGATTAGATTAATTTTAAAATTTTTATTGAATGTCAAGTTTAGGCTAAGAATATCTGATCCTGTCTGTGCCTCAGTTGAGATTTCGCACCCCAGATGGCTCCCAATCCATGTTGTAAGACCTCCAGAGGGCCTGCCCTTTCCATTAGAAGTAGCTGGGGTAAAAAAGGAAGCAAAACCTGGGCGCACATAGTCCTCAACTGCCCAGGTTTCCTGAAACAGACATATATCGTATGAGTCTATAAATTTTCCCCATTCGGGGCAGTTCCATTTGTTTTTTAGGCCAGCAATATTCCACGACACTATTTTAAGATTAGGTCTGAAACTGGCCGACAGTGTAGATGTAGCTATATTCCCTGGGTATATGATCTCCATATTAGCTATGTCAGGAATAGGTGCCATCACTTTTGTGGTTAATGACTCTATGCTATCAGGAAATTGCGGTGGAGATGGTATTGCCCTCCAACTTAAGGGAGGTACAGTACATAAGCTACTTGGACATAATCCTTCCGATGACTGTGGACCAGCCTTCAACATTATAACATCTTCAAGATTTTCTACTATACCTACTTCTAATTTCCCCCCTAGTCAATCAACCTCATCAAGTAACCGGAATCTGTTTTGTAGTGGAATGTTAAATTGATATTGTTGTGGGCGCATGAGGTTCTGCCTTCGAAGGGGGTACACTGTTTGCCAGTCCTGAAACCCAATTACCAGTCCTGAAAACGCTATATTGATATTGATGCTGCATTATTGAGAAAGGAAGCTTATCTTATTTTAAAAAATTTGACAGCGCTTCCACTGGATTAGATGGCATGACTGAATTATCTAGAGTGTAGTGTGTATACTACAAATCCCATAATGCAATTCATGAGCATTTGCAAAAAGAGGGGCTTTAGAGCGTTTTGATTGGGCAAATTTCCTTTTCTGCTCCCCTCTGCTGGAGTGAGTCCTGATCACCACGAGGTGCCCCCTGGTCCTAGACCCTTGGCTGGCATCTGAGTGTACTCCTCCGTACCCAACTGGGGGTTTCCTCAGAACCCACACAGCATGACTCAACTTGACACATCCAGGACCTTGCATCACAGAACCATGCAACCCCTGATTAGCGTCCCCATCGGAACCACTGCAGTGCTACTCAATGCTCTACATCAAGGAAATAAGATACAATTATCAGTGGGACTAGCCTGGTCCCTGTATCCAGCATGCACTCCATCGCAGGTGGCCTGAACTTGTGATTTTGTTGCCATTCAGCACAAACAGATACCATCATTTGACTCTTTGTGTGTTTTGACACTACTTTGATGAAAATCTTTAAAATTGCATATCTCCAGTTCTACAGATTGGACTTGAATCATTGTTATGTCATTGTGTTTATTTAATTGTACTCTTTTTTTTCTAAATTGGTGTGGTATTCTTCTTGCGCTGTGTTTTTTTACATTATTTCTGTTTGTGTACTGCATCAATACTTTTCATCATCGCCTCTAAGTTAAGACTGATTGCTTTTGTGCCATGCTACTACAGAGTTAAGCACAGGTGAATTTGGCAACTTTTTGTGGTTCACCCTGAGAGGGATTGTGGCTGTTGCTTGAAAAGTTCTCACACCCCGCTTATCAAACAACCTAAGTTCCAACTTGCTCCAGTACTGTGGACCATTCCTTTTTGCCTACCCATCTTTACTCTGTGGCACTATCCCTTCCTGCAAGCTCTGGTAAGATCCCTTACCCGGAGATCAGGGCTCGTCCTCTAACCACCTCTGCTGGCACCGTCCCTTTCTGATGCCAGACTGATGTTTCCAATACAAGATGTCCTGCTTCACGTGGGTGGGGCATCCTGCATCAGGAATTCAGAACAGCTGGGGAGGACTGCTAGTTTAAACTCATTGGTAAAGTTGAGAGAGCTTGCCCACCCTTGCATAGTACTACATTTCCCTGATTTGATACAAATTTTGGGTGAGTTTCGAACCATCACACTCCCATGCCCAGAGTTACTAGATTTGATGAAGCCCAACACAGCAAGACAACTTGCTGTGCTGCACTGCATTAATTGGAGGGAGCAAGAATATGCCATAATTACTAACATATGGTGCATTCCTGCTCTCCCTCTCACTGCGCTGTTGCACTTGTGGCTGCCAAGTGCCAATGCAGGTACCCTTGCCCCATGGTGCAAGGATGCCTTGATTACAGGCAGGATTGTTTTTGTGCAGAAGGGACATCTTCCTGCCCAAAAGCAATCCCCAGAGGCATTTTCCTCCTTCCATGTGTGCTGCACAATGCAGCATACGTAGAAAGGGGAAATAACAAGGAGAAATAAACATATTTCTCCTCATTGCTTATGAAAGCATAGCATTTAACTGCATTCCCAGGTTTACTAGTCTTAATAAATCTGGGAGCACACTAGAAACCACAGATGGGAGCATGGGAACACCTGCGTTCCACCTATTGAACGTCTTCCCAGCGCAAAGTAACGCAAGCCAGTGTTTTGCGCTGCCTTGTATTACTCCAGATTTACTATGCCACGCACAGCCATACAAGGTGGCTCTGCGTGGTATAGTAAATCTAATTTAAGGGCTTGCATAGCCTTGCGTGATGCAAGGGTAACGCACGCCCTTGATAAATCAGGGACCCTGCATCTCTCTACCCCGTTTCAAAATCTGGAGTACTTAAAAGTGGGCTTAACACATGGAGGAAGCACTGTAAAAATGCTGATATTTTCACTCACATATACTTTCTCTTTCCTGCAGCATTGAATCTGAAGATGAGACAGAGCAACAGGAAGAATCTTTTGGGGCAGTTTTTCTCTCAAACAAATCCCTGCTACATAAAGGCAATATCATAACATATACATTAAATTCCTTCACGCCACAATGCACCCAGCCTGTAAAATTACACTCAGCATGGAAACAAAGCACACTAGATTCAGTTAAGGTTAAATTAATTCATTACTATAATGAGATTACAGTATTACAAAACATATATCAGGAATCAATTTGGTACACTTCATGCGCCAAGCTCCCATTTCCTAGAACTGCTGTAGACACCCAGGTACCTATGAGATAAAGAAACGTATGCGGCAAGCCATTGTCCAGTGGCAGCAGCATCCTTTTTAGGTCTCGCCTGACCCAGCGCATGCGCTGGTCTGGCGAGACTTATTGAGAGGGCTCCAAAAAGTGCTCCCAGGCCAGCCTAGAGCTACAGTGCATGTGCGCGGGCGCGCCCGTTGCGCTTTACCGCGATTACTCTCACTTTCGCGCCATGCGGCCGCTTTGATGTTTGATCGTGGTCGCGATCGCGATCACTTTCACTTTCGTGGCCGCACGGCCGCTTTGCATAGCCAATAGGTCTCGCTTTTGGGACCTTATAAGTATTTAGTTATGCAACTGTTGCATAGCTAAACACTTATAAGGTCCCAAAAGCGAGACCTATTGGCTATGCCAATGCTTGTTTACTTTTACAATGTGCTATAGATAAACTTTAGCCCACAGTGCAGAATTACATTTTACAAAAATATATATACACAGAAACAGAATACAAAACGCATCCGCTTAGAAGTCATCTGGCTGGACCTCTGAGAAATATATTAAAAAATCATGCAAGACGGATATCACGTTCTGCCCGATCTCACTCACCTACTAACTAAAATTAGATTAACCAAAAGAGTACTGGTAGAAAGAAGAAAAAATAGGTTTGTAACTAATTGCAATAAACATCTTTTACGCGTCTCATAGCATGACAGAATGTATCTACATTCTACACTTTCTCCTGGGATTAAATTTGCCCACTACAATAATTGTTTACAGAATAATTTATATACACTTTTTATTTGTGCGCAAATATTATCTTTTGCAAAAATAGAACCAGTTAACTTTTTGCCTGCAAAATATTTTGTTAGCCGCCACTCATTTCTTTAAAAGTTGCAAGCCTTTTACAGTTTCCAAAGTCTGCAGTCATCTCAATTAAAACTTCCTGAAAGACAACCCTGGAGTTTGTTTTTTTAACAGTTGAATCTTCCACTTTTTGCTCGATGACAAAGTTACTGGTTGTTGACCTTAAATTGCATGATCCTGGGAAAATTGCTTTATCTCCTTTGTAGTCATTTCCACCATGTGGGAGCACTTAGAAGCAGACTGAAGACCTGGCCAATTCTATTCCATCAGAAAGTGCTTATCGACTGGCCAGTTTGTGGTGTTGCGCTATATAAGTCTCTTCATTCTATGACAGTTAGCGTTCCAGTTTTTTTAAACACTGGAGCTGTGGACGAGGACATTTTAAATTGCCATAAATGAGGATCCCATGTGGTCTCATCAGGTCCTTGTAGATAATACAATAAACTACTTGGAAGATCCCGCCTTTCAAGTTAGTGGGAAGTATTAAATACACAATTGATTCCATCCATAAATGTATTCTTCTACTGCACTAATAAAGTTTTATTCCTCACTGTGGGATCAGAGCCGCCTAGCATTTTGAAGCCTTCATGCACTTTCAAAACACATTTATCACGGAATCAATAGTAACAGTGTTATAATCATCGCGGAGCGGATGTGAGCGCGAAATTACAAGGGATAAAAGTTATTTTTTATATTGTCAGGGTCATAAACCGAATCAAACAAATTCAGTAAAGGAAAACACATTCATCAATTTCTCAATATTAAAACTGCTTGATGACTGCCTGTCTCAAACATATAATTATATATGAATGATATGTTTTATTATTAAATTTGTTGAAGCCCAATTTCTTAGCACTCGTGGTAAAAATAAATGAAGAATCATATTACGAGCTTTACTGAGGAGTAGCTAACACTCCATACATTCTATATTTAGTACAAATACGTGTAATGGTAAGACTACATTATGTGACTTTATTAATTGAGTCTATACCAGGTTTAATAGAAATAGAATTCCATCTTTTTATGAGCACACTCTATTAAATATGTGCTATTTCTGGGTCTGTACCTGTACAAAATGAAACATAACAGGATGCCTCTTGTGCTTTCACTATCACGTCATACAGGTCAATTGTGTTTTGAGCTTCCTTCAATCCAGGAATTGCTGGATCGTGTTCTAGTGATAATTATCTAAAGTAAATAATATATAGTGTACAGTACACAGTTGTGGTGTTTGTTAGTTATTTGATAGTCAACACCACTTCTACCACTTTCCCAGATTGCTTCATGTCTTCTATTATGCTGTCTTCCAGGCAGAGACAGAACAAGGAACATAGATTTAGAAACATGTTGGAAGACAGATTCAGTTAGAAGGATGAGCGTCAACGCAGTATATTAAAATCCAGAGCGCCAAATCTCTTTCTATGGGTCTTTAGCTTCTCTTCCTGGTGACAATTCATAGTCAAGATTGAGAATGTCTTTGTTTATCTTTCTCTTAGGAAGAACAGTCATCAACATTGGGATGAATGATGTTGGTATAAATTGCTACTCAGGTGAATGTTCTGTGCAGCAAGTGTCAACATGGTCATCAAGAGTTAAAAATAAATGAGGGGTCAGATGATCACAGAATATTTAAATTGAATGAAGAATTCACATTCAGGGTTGAACCCAAATAAAGCATTTAGGGTATTGAGATTGATTATGAAATTAGAGGAAGAAACATAGGTGGAGAGAATATGGAATATGTGACATGGAGACTGGGACAGGGAGTTTGGGGAATGTGAGTGTGTGATAAAGTTTATGCGCTACAGTGAATTCATTCTAGAGTATGAAGTGTAAGTGGGGAGAACAGCATAGGGAGAATGGAGAGGGAAAACAAAATATAAAAAATGGAAGTGTGATGAAAGGGGTGCGAGGAAGTGATCTGTAGCATGGTATAGAGGGAATGCATTAGAATAAATGAGTCAGGCCACATGTAGCTATGGAATAAGGATGACGCTCAGCTTATGATCAGGCTATCGCAGCAAGGTCCTAAAAAATTGTAATACAGCTCTTTGCTCTTTTTAGGTAGCACAAAAGACTGCCCTCCTCTTTTTCTCAAGTCCATTTTTCAGGACAATAGGCAAAGGTGCCTGTAGTATTTGCAACATCTCTCACCTTAATTATGTTACATTATCCTCTAAGCTCTGTATTTCTGTTCTGCATGTCACTGCACTACAGATCCTTGGCTCTGATATATTTTACAAGTATTTGATGTTATTGTAACTGGTGTCTCATAAACTTCTGTTTATGATTGATTGCTTGCCTATTATGATGTTGCCTGCCCTCTTCAATGCGGATAGTCTTTTTTTTCTCAAAATGTTTTTTTTAACATTAAAAACAAAGAGACCTTGGATACACGAGATATACAGGGTAGAAAGTATCATCAGATTTAATGTGGATTGTTAATCCTCTGTATGGAAATTCCTGAACAGACTCTAGCATCTTCTTTTTACTTTTTTACCCATGTGGTTTGTGCTTTGGTTGGTCTGAATAACAATGTAACCTTTGATTTCTTTTCATCTGAATGTGGACTGTTTGCCTATAGTTGTATTATGTTGGCGCTAGAAAAGTCAATGGGGTTTTGCTGATCTTGCTATTGAAAAGGGTCTTCTAGACATAGTTGTACCACAGCCTTCTTTCCTCCATCAGCGGTTTAGACCTGACTTTCTATAGCGTTGTGCACACGTTGAAATGAGCTGATGCAAGAAAACAACCTTGCATAACACCATTGTTTATTGATTTATTTTGCATGCCTCCATCTCTTGTATCACACCAGTGTTGCTGTCTTTTCTTATACCTTCAGTGTTGTTCTTTTTAGCAAAGGACCCTTCATCGTTTGGTTCAGCTTCTCCCAGAGTATTGCAATATCCATGATATTAAATGCTTGCCTGCTCTATACCAAATTCTGCTGGACAGACATTATTTGCACCAGGAGATGTTTAATGACATATATGATCCCCAGCATAGGTGGCTGCAAAGGTTTTGTTTCTGAACCCTCCTAAAGACTTTTTTGAAATGTCCCAATATATGTGAATATCGCAAAGTTTGCAAAGTGTTAATGAAAAATCAAAGAAGGAAAATGTATTTTTCCATTGGAGAAAAACAGCTCAAAGAAGTTTTTGCACACTAATGTCTCCCCATAAGCAACAATCTAAAATGGCCCTCTAGTGTACGTAAATCAATTGGAAAATCTAAAGCCTCCCCAAATGACATTTTCAGATCTGCATGATCCCAATGCCATCATTTATCACACTGCATCGATCATGGTGTCCAAGCCAAAGCAGAAAGCCAGACTGCATATGGGGCAGCACTACCGGGATTGGACAATGGTATATCCAAAATCGGAATTCAAAACGTGAAATTTTGGAACTCCGTACATATGTTCTCACCTCGTAGTGCCCTAGAAGGAGACATTGGCCTCAAGTCCATCCAAAAAAAGATGCTAAATGTCACCCATCAAATATAGCCTGAAGAGATTGAAGGCAAACAGGGACAACCTTCTAGCTAAAGCATGGAAGGAACATTTCATCTTGCAATGAGGAATGACTTTTCACCCTGGCAAGGATTGGTGTAATCCCGCTGATGCTTCTTGTGAGTCCAGCAGGCTTATTTATAACACTGTGCCAGCTTCATGTGCATGTTGGGAGTACTTCCTTCCACAAGATAAGTGTCGGAGGGGAGGCGGGGAGATTTTTACCCTGGGGAGAGGTGAAGTTGGTCTCTTATTACAGACACATTCAGACATCAAACGTCACCAGACATAAGAAAATAAAGAATGGATATTCATATAGACATTGACGCATCTCAAGTTTTGTAATATAACAGGAGGCCTAGGCATTGGGAAACATTGTCTTGACGCAGAGATACCAGCTAATGACCTCCAGCTCAATAACACCTTGATAACCTCTTAATTCAAACTAATGTCTGCTGCTATGCCAGGGGAAGACTCTCCCATCTGTTATGTGAGGGCACAGGTGCTGTTGCCCACTCTAAATATTGTACCTTTCATTTAGTCCCTTTTAGCTAAAGAAAGAGAGGTGGTCTGCAAATGGCTGCAACACACTCCTGGCATGTGAAGAAGACTACTTGACGGTGTGGTATCCAACAACTGAAACTTGTACACAGTGTCTATGTCTTCCAGCTCCCACTTTGATACAATAGACTCATTAAGATAACCTGCATTACTGCCAATGAGGAGATGCTGAAGAATCAACACTAGCCCTTCATTCTCTGTAAGGAACCACCTGGCAAGATGGTCCTGCAAAACGTAATCCACCTACATCAGAACAGTAATACCAAACTTCACCAGAGGACCTCAACCCATTATATATAACACTGAAATTATTCCTGGGCATTTTGCGATGCAGCGCGCGCTACGAAATTCGTTTTATTTATTTAATTGTTTACTTACCTGCAATTATCCATATTCCGGTTTTTAGAACCCCCACCCTGCCCCTCCCCTGCCCCGCCTTACCGCCCCACGGAACTCCCTCCACGGGCCGCGGCTGCCCTTACAGTCAGCATTTTGGTGATACACAAGTCAGTAAAAGAATACATAAATGATCAATATTAACAAGAACAACACAAACACAAGCAAAAATAACAGTATTAACAAGAGAATTAACAGCAATCGTAAGAACAAGCAGAAGGGTAGTACCAATAATAATCATAAGATTAAAGACTGCTTCGAAAAGCCACACCGAAAACCAAACTTTCCATTGGTAGTAACATTTACTCTAAATATATCCTAATCAATTTCTCCTGGGTGCATAGACCTCAAAATAATGAAAGACAGCACCAGCAAACAGGTCCTCTGAATGCAGTAGAGCATATCTGGCCAATGTGCATATATATGCACAGTGTAAAGGTGACTAGCAAATCAGTGCTAATCACACTTCAATAACACGTTTAAAGGCATGGATATGAGACCTGCTGACATCAGTCTATACAATCTCTGTTCTCTGCATGTAGAACACAAACTGAGCCCCACCCGCAGCTCCCGCAAGAGGCCCATGTTGTCCTATACGAGGATGTACAGAATGCGAGGCCCAATGCCCGATTTTCTTGGAACAATCCAGTTTCATTTAACATGTAGTGTTAGGAGAGTATTCATATAATGCACAGTTCCCGCTGGCGTGGCCTCGCGATATCACGGGCTCTGGACTGGGAAGACCCTTCCCTCCCTGATTTCTAGGACTCAGACATAAACCAGTGTCTGGTTCTGTTTATGAGCTGATAGATTGACGAAGGTGCATTAATATCGCAAAGGCAAGGTAAAAAGCTTCTTCAGCCCCACTATATCGCACACAAACCCCATAGCAACATGGCGGCATACACAGCAAAATATAACATGGCTCCCCGGTTAGAATGACCCTTCTCTGGAATGGCTGCCATTCACAGTGGGTGTCTGCATCACCGCACTTTGGAGATGTGCAGACGACAGAGAACGTGGTGTAAGATAACTCTGTGGGTTGAGTACCTGCTGCTTATATCTATTTGTAGCATACATTTTCAAGTGCCTGCAGAGCGGACTCAACCTTTCAGTGGTCAGAAACATGAGAAACCCAAGTGCTCATTGACAAGTGTGTGCAAACGGGGCAAACGTGTGGTAAACCGATTAAATGTGCATTCTTCCAATTCCTAAAAAATATTCAGGAAAAAGTGCTTCTCAAACTGACATTTTGAGGTGGCCATCATTGAAATTCTGGTGGTAGCCTATGCAAATTATAGTGAAAAACATGGGGCAACTTTTTTACGGCCCTTTATTTTACATTTAGTTGCACAAACTAACCTTACCGGCAAGTACTACCGTGGGGTATTGTTAACACCACTATGGGTATTACCTGCAGGATTTTCATGAGACTATCAGTGGCTGATCACCCTGATATTAATGGATCAAGGGATGGTTCAGTTTACGAGGAGTGTTAAACAATACACTGCAAAAGGCTCAACAATTAAGCGACAGAGTGGAATTTCCCATGACAACACTCCGACTCCTAAGCAGGAAACCAGCCAGAAAGAAAATCGAAATGTGAAGGAGAAGAACTCTATCCTCATCAAGAAAACAGATAAAGAGAACATAAGTATTCATTATTAATGTGCAATTAGCAATGTAAACTACTCTCCTGGCAAGTGCTATGGAGTTTCTTAGGCGTACATCAGCTCCACTTACATTTCCATGTACACTGTTCAGCATTAGCCACTTGGCTTATGTTTAAATATGCACTCTTTTAAGAAGGACAAATATGAGATAGGTATCTGCCAATTATGGGATCTTTCTCACAATGCATTTAGATACAAGGAGGAGTGTAGTGTTTGTTTTCTCTCAACCACTTCCAACTCCCAATTTGCACAAAAACACTAAAGTCTCAACAGAGTATTCAGGTTTACAAAACTACATAGGTTCTAAAAGCATCTTAAATACAAAAAGAGAATGGGAATACTTTGGAAGATTTTAGAAATGTCCATGTGGAGAGCTGACGATAAAGATTAAAACTTAAATAACAATCTATTTAGTGGGGGGCGAAATTTGCTTTTTCATAATTAGGCGCAATTTTGGAAACATTCAACAAAATTATGCCTAATTGCGCAAAATGCAAAATCAGCATTTGCTGCTATATTTTAGTACGAAATACGTTGGACATGATGACCCATTTTGAACTAAAAACAAGATAGGGGAAAAACACAGGCACTGCAAAAACTAGCATTCAAATTCTAGTGTTTGGGTTGTTCCTGTGTGCTTGCAATGGCACATAATTACATAATGTGGATGCCGAATTTATGGGACTGCAAGTCTCAGGCGCCGTTCCGCAAAGGAGAAGGAGGGGCTGGACTCATCACACGCTGCAAAACTTTTCACAGCCTCCCGCTGGGCGGATCGCCAAATTCGTGGGACTGCAAGTCCCATGAACCGGTCAGCAGAAGTAGAGGAGGGGCTGCACTCATCCCTCACTATAAAGCGCTTCACAGTCTCCTGCTACGCCAAATGTGTGGTACTGAAAGTCCCAGGAGCCAGTCAGCAGGGGTGGTGGAGTGACTGCACTCATCCCGCGCTTATAAAGTGTTTCACCATCTCCCGCTGTGAGGGATGCACCAGGGCAAAGCTTGGGCTAAGGGCGGACCCTGTCTTTGCTCGTCATAGCCAGGGAGAGGCAGTGCCGAGCCACTCTCTCTTGGCTCTGTTTGGAAGAAGCATTTATTTCCATTAAAGTTAGGAAAACTTCCCCTTTTTCCCTTGAAGCTCTGATAATCTTATATAAAAGCAATGGGCAAAAGATCCCCCTCATCTTTAAAAGGTGGGAAAGATTCTGGAGCGCATTTGCGCCTTTGATTACTAACTACCTGACTACTGTTATGGGGGCTAATGACTCAGTAGCCAGTATTGTGGAGGAGAGAATAGATGCAGTCAGGTACCTATCTTTAAACCCCTCAGTAAGCACCACAGGAAATAATGACTGACCTCCAATTTGGTAACCAATGCAGCGGTGGAGGAGAGAAGTGGTGATAATAACTATATCAATGGGGGAGGAGGCACAAGTTCTTGTAATGGCCTGGTTTGCAACCCGTGCGCAGCACAAACCACAAAATTTGATAACATCGAAGTCATTTCTGACTAACCCCCTGTCAAAACTGCCTCCACCTGAAAGAAAAAGGGAAAATAGGAAGGCCTCCTTATAGAAGATCTTTCCAACCCACTGTCAGCTAACAACAAGCATTGGCATAGCCAATAGGTCTCGCTTTTGGGACCTTATAAGTGTTTAGCCATGCAACAGTTGCATAACTAAATACTTATAAGGTCCCAAAAGCGAGACCTATTGGCTATGCCAATGCTTGTTTCTGTTTATTACTGCTCTGTAGTAATGGCGGCTCACGGGTGCCACCATTACTACATAGAAGTAATAAACAGGAAAAAAAAGCGAAGAGAACAAGTGATCGCGATCAAACATCAAAGCGGCCGTGCGGCCGCGAAAGTAAGGCGCGCGCACCCACGCACATGCACTGTAGCTCTAGGCTACAGTGGTAGCACTTTTTTGAGCCCTCACAAAAAGTCTTGCCAGACCAGCGCATCCTCTGGGTCAGGCGAGACCTAAAAAGGAGACCACCTGACCGCCAACACAAGGCAGGATGAAAGCTCTCAAGTTCTTCCTGTGGATCTATGGAACTCCATTGTTGAAGATCATTGCCTGGCATTGTTTGAAAAGCCAGAGGCCATGCTGAAGGACTTCTGCACTGAATGTCTGGAGGAATGCGAGAAAATGGTGGGAAAAATGTCTCTTTTGCCCAATAAATATAATGTTTCGGTTGAACTGCCAGAAGCTCCCTGTTTTTCACTGATCCCCCCCTTAGTAAGCCTGCAGACATCAGGGAAACAAAATGTGTCCGTCTGGCTGGATTCTATCCTACTTCCTCATGAGGGTGGAGTGATTATCAAGGAGAGCATTGTTGGCCGAGCTGGAACAGCAATTAATAACACGAGAGTCACTTCTATTAGAGATCATCAACAGTGCCCCAGGTCAGAAGGCAGGAATGTACTCCCCCACAAATCCCCATTGACACGCCTTCAATTACCTGCGGAGTGTACTCCCTTTGTCATTGTCCTGGAGCAAGTCCCCCCATTATACTAAAAATAAAATGAGAACTGACTGAACTTAAAATATAAGGGTTTTTATTGGATTAAGCCAAACTCAGGATGGACAAGTGACTTACCTAAGTAGATATTGGCAGTTAGGAGGGTGTCTTGGGTTGGCAGAGAAGCAAAAGACTCAATTGGTGAGTGTGTTATTGTCAATTTCAGCAGGCCTCAGCTAGTGGAAAATTTAGTAGCATTCCTGAATTGTCTGGCTGCCAGGGTGAATAGGAGCTCAACCAGTGGGTTTTTTCTATAAGGCTGCTCACAATATTATGCAGGGGGTTAACAGAACCATCCAGAGAGGGGTGCCAATTGTGGCTCCAAGTCGAGCCCCTAATAACATTTCAAGCAACGATTCTCCCCTCTGACTAACCTCCAGGACATTGACTGCCACTGCTCGTTGAATACATCTCCGGACCCAATCTTCACTTTTACGGTCCATGTTTCACAACACAGGGTCGCGTCTGGGGTGTTACTAACCTCTCCAAAAGTAAAGATAATGAACTCAAAGCACTCTGGGGACTTTCATTTGTTATCCTGGAATATTGCAGGCATGCATTGTAAATTGCTCAATGACGATTGGTTGAGGTTTATAAAGGAGTTTGATATGATTTGTCTCCAAGAGACTTCTTTGTTGATGGTTATTACTCATATTGTAACCTCACAATTTCATCATCTTCTGGGAGGGTGCAGGGCAGTTCTAATTTCTGTTTAGCCTTACATAAAAGTGAAGTCCCCATGCACTACCTCTTGGTATTTTTCATTTTATTTATTTATAAAGTTTTATATAGCGCTAGCTAGACCCGTGGATATCAGAGCGCTTTACATACACAAAGGAAAAGAAAAATTGCACTACATCGCAGGACATGAGGGTGCATAAAGATAAGAGCAAAGACAAAATACTTATGTATCCAGTGAAGGGGAGAAAACGCAGGTGGTTGAACCAGTCAGATAACCACCATCCTTGAAGGTCAAAGTGAGGGGGGAATCAATTAGGTTATTGATGCCTAGGAAGGTTGACTTGGTCGGTAAAGTATTTCTTGAGAAGCAGGAGTTTCAGGTCCTTTTTGAAGCAAGAGAAGGAGGGGTTGCATCTGAGGTCGATTGGGAGTGCGTTCCACATCCTGGGTACATTGCCAGAGAAGGATCGGCAACGGGTCGTTTTCCTTTTCAGTGTCGGGGGGATTAGAAGAAGTAAGTTGGTGCTTCTCAGAGTTCTGGATTTTCCTGCTTTCACCAGTTTGCTGTTTAGGTAGTTGGGGGATTGGGCATGAAGGGCCTTGTGTGTGCTGCAGGCCAGTTTGTAAATACATCTACCTTCCATGGGAAGCCAGTTGAGTGCGTTGGGGGTTGGTGTGAAGTGTTCAAATCTTTTTACACCAGTTATGAGTCAAGCTGCCATGTTAAGGACCGACCTTAGTAGGGGTAGGTGAGCTTTTGGTGAACCTGTTAGGATGGCGTTCCCGTAGTCCAGTTTAGAAAGGACTAGCGATTGCACAATTGTCTTGAGATCATCCTGGGGAATGAAAGGTTTAATTTTCTTGAGGTGTTTTAGTGAGTAAAGTGCACCTTTTGCAGAGTTCTTGATGTGGTCTTTCATTGACAGGTTCTTATCCAGGGTAATGTCTAGTGACTTTACCGAGTCGGATAGGATGAGGGAGCAGTTTAGAGCATGAAGATTCTTGAGCCAGTCTTGAATAGGTCGGTGGTTACTTTTTGGAGAACAGTGTGAATTCCGTTTTGTCCGGGTTCAGCTTTAAGTGGTTTGCGTTAAACCAGGTTTGGATCTTGGTTATTTTGACATTGAGGTGTTGGACATCACTGGTTGATTTGATTTTGTAGTATATTTGTGTGTCATCTGCATAAACGTGGTATTGAACCCCTGCTTGTTTCAGAATAATTGCAAGGGGTTCTATGAAGAGATTGAAGAGGGAAGGTGAGAGGATCGACCCTTGCGGGACTCCAAGTTTGACTTGTGTTGGTACAGAGTGGCAGGAGTTGATTTTAATTTGTTGTGAACGGTGCTGAAGGAAGCAAGTGAACCATTCTAGTACTGTGCCATTAATGCCAGAGCGCCTCTTCAGAGTCTCAAGTAGAGCTGGATGGTTTATTGTGTCGAATGCCGCTGATAAGTCAATAAGGATGAGGAGACAGGCCTTAAAATTCACCTAAGGCTCTGTGGATATCATCTGAAATATTGAGCCTCGCAGTTTCAGTGCTACAACCTTTTCTGAAAACCGATTGAAAGGTGTCAAGCAGGTTGAAGTCATCAATATGTTTGTTGAGTTGTTGGAGAACGCACTTCTCTAATGTTTTAGCTAGGTGGAAGGTTGGAGATAGGTCTGAGGTTGTTGAGCTTGTTGGGGTTGGTCCTAGTTTCTTAAGTATAGGGGTGACTTGTCCTAGTTGTAGGGAGTCTGGGACACAACCTGATGCGAGAGAGGCGTTGATGATTTTTGTCCAGAAAGGGGCAATGATGTGGTTGAGCTTTTTTACTATTGTGGATGGGAGGGGGTCCATAGTGTGGGAAGTAGGCTTTAAGCTGGCAATTATATTGAAGACTTCGATTTCTGACATGAGTTCGAAGTTCGACCAATTAGCGCCAGTTTTCAGTTGGAAGCAGGCCTGGTTGTCCGTGGTATGATTTCGATCTGTTTGGTCAGGAGTGGTTAAAGGGGGGCAGTTGCGAGGGAGGGAGGATTTGAGGTTTGGATGAAGGATTGCTCAATTTTCGTGACTTTATCTGTGATGAAGCTGGCGATTTCTTCGCATTGATCCTTGGTGGCTATTATTTTTTGTGGGGGTGTGCCGTTTATTTGACTTTTAACAATGTTGAAGAGTTCTCTAGGTCTATTCTTCGCCTGGTCTAGTTGGCTGCGGAAAAACGTGGCCTTTTCTCCAAAAATGTGTTTTTTATATGCTAGCCGGGTTGACCTAAATTGCGCTAGGTGGAGAGTTGAAGGGTTTAGTCTCCAAGCCCTTTCAGATTGTTTGAGTTGCCGTCTTTCGTTATTAAGATCTACGTTGAACCAGGATTTAGATTTTGCAGATCTCAAATATTTGAGTGGTGCTACTTGATCTAACACCTCTATCATTGTGGAATTAATGTGGGCTGTGAGGTCATCGGCCATCATATTGGAATGCTGGGGTTGTAGCTGGGCATGAATCCTGGATTCCAGTTCAGGTATAGGGACTCCTCTGATGTTCCTGGTCCAGTGCTTTGGTTTGCTGTTTTATTATAATTATTTCTGTTGTCAAGTGCAGGCCCTGTCGATTTATCCCAATGCATTTCAGTTGCTACTTATGGGGTGGGTGAGTGGGGTTATTCACACTTTAACATCCTTCACAAGTTACAAAATAGATTCCTGTGTAGACTTGTAGCGGTTCCCGCAGGGACGGCCATCTATTTTAGCCATTCTGAGGTTAGACTGATTTACTTGGAAGACTTAAGCGTGTCGGTCCCTATCTTGTTATGGCTTAAGATTTGGCAAACGCCAGAGGCAGGTCTCACAAAACAATCTTTAAAGACTGTATGGCCTTGGAGAACACGGCAAATGTACCCCTTGGCTAGTCAATGTTATGGCCACCTTCGCAAGTTTGGGAGTACTAGAGTTCCTCATTAACGCAGATACAAATTGGGTACACTGCAAAAGCTCAGGTTAGGCTCCTTTTTAGGTCTCGCATAGACAGCGCATGTGCTGTCTCTTCAAGACATTTTGTTTACTCTCAGTGGTTTGGAGGCCACCGATTACTTACCGTTGATTGGCATCATTGTCATTCTAAATTGCTTGCATCCCACTGGTCAGCGCTGCAGTTGCCACTTCCTCTTCTTGTGTGTGGCACTCCCCTTGAACATGGCCCAAGTGCTTGTGTCCCTTCACTGCTCAAATTTTCAGGAGTTATTTTTTTCTTTTTGTTAACACTCTCTACGGATTGCATTTTTTGTAGCTGGCTCTGTCCTGCATTTCTTATCCGTCCATCTGCTCCTTTCCACCCTTCCACTGTTGTGCGTGCGAGCAGGCTTTCACTTCTATTCACTTTGGAAGGAATGATGGCAGAAACTGGTGTGAAACTGAGCAGTCTGGCTGTGTGATAAGGCAAGCAATGAACATCTGTAGTTGTAGAATGCCAAGATTCAGCGGTTGCAGGAATTTGTGCCTCTGTTACAGTACTCGTCTATTTAGGCTTGGAAGCCTACATGCAAACTACCCCTTCTTCTCACATGGGAAGAGTGTGCCGTCCGAAAAGGCAGAATGCACTTAAACAGTGCTGGTCTAGCCACTCAAACCATGTGCTGTTCTATGCTTTGAATGCCTGTGTTTTTTTAATTAGCCGGGTTGTGCCACCTGTTTTCAAAATGTGCATTTAAACATGTTCTCTCTGAATGATCTTTGCCTCATTGGAGCAGCTGTAGGGTCAGCAGCCTGCACAAGACTTGCATGAGCCAGTCCAGCACCCATCACAACCTCTAAAGCAGCAGGGATGCCTGGAACTGTTTACATTTTGTACTGGCAGACTACTGCGTTCTCTCCTAGGCCACTTTCATCTCCATTAGGCCTTACGCCTATCTGTTTATAGCTTATGTTTAACCCTATCTGTTTATAGCTTATGTTTCACCCCTATCTGTTTATAGCTTATGTTTCACATCCAGTTTTTCATATTTTGATTAATAAGCCCCAGAGTGAGGTGGCAATCCTGGGAGTAAATAACATTTGCATCGGGGTAGCTGTGCAGCTGAGCTATCTATATGGGCAAACAATGGGGGTTACAGAGTACAAATCAGTTTGGGTCTGTTTTTTCGTTTTTTTGGGTCGCTCTGTCAATGTTCATGGAGGAAACTCTGTTTGTGCCAGTTTTAAGAGTTGCACATGGATTTGGATCACCCCAGTTTTTAAAGGTGTAACTCATAATTCACGTTTACATGACATGTTCTAACCCAAGTTACAATTATAGGCTCATCTTAAGGAACATATTCACATATGATGGTGCCAAGTGGTTCTGTTTTTGCTCACTAATGTGGGAATGGAACTAATCAGCTTATTTTTCCCTGTTTTAGTAGTGCAGGTACTTTTGCCTCACTGGGTCGTCGCATGTGCCTGAAAGGGCTTTTCTCCTGACATGTGTGGGATGGCCTTATGTTTTGATAGCAGTTAAACACGTTTCAATTCATATGGAGCCTACAAGCAAGTAGTATGTTTTAACCTTTACCCTACCACCAAATGAGATTGCAGGTGTCCACGCGAAGGCTCTCGCCCTTTCCAGATCGGTCTGAAGCACACTTTTTAGTGAAACCATGCACCGTTTCTTTCCTCTGTGGAGTGTCATGCGGTTGAAGGTGTGCACATAATAGTGAGCAAATGCATTTGAGCAAACAACTCCTGGTTAAGGAAAAAGTCCTATCAGAGGCGCATATGCCGCAAACTATGCAAAGCTTAACAAATTGTGATTTTGGAACATCTTGTGCAGGTAGCGCCTCAGATACTTACTCTTCCTTGATTGGCACTCATGTAGCACACAATCTGACTTTAGCACAGCATCGCAGCGCTTTTGGTAGTTTCCAAAACAGACCCGAGTCTGATTCGGTCTATAAAGATGGGCAGTCAGTGTTGTTTTGGAATTAAAGGCGTGTACCTTCTATTCAGAATTCAACCTTATATAGACCTATTAAAAACGACCTCTCCTTAAAGAAAAAATTACAATAGTTACAGAAGCAAGGATCTTTTTTCCAGCCAAAATAAAGCCTTAATGTTGTTTTGCCCTTTCAAGTGGCAGATTAACGCGGCCGGACTGACTGTGGGTTTTTGTTGTTATATTTTTGTTAGTGGCGTGATGGGCAGTGCAATAGTATACAGCCGTGTCTGGCTGTATATGGTGACAAAATGCTGCAAAAGTGGTCTCTCTTACTGCATATGCAGTGTGTTGTATTTGAATCTCAGACACTTCTGGCGGACAGTTTCAAGATGTGATCCTCGGCACTTTTTAATTGTATTATAAATTTAGCCCTGAGTGACTATAGGGCAGTTGCTTCGTTGAGGCTGGCTCCAGAGATGCCTTCGCTGCTGACCATTGGGGACCTGGAAAGCAGAGGAAGAGGCCTTGGCGGGGGAACCATCTGAATTAAGCATCCAGTGTGGGTGATTCTCTGTCACTGCATATTGCAAACCAGGGGTCATTAGTGTGTCTGCTTTTCACGCCAAATAATACAAGTAAAGCTTCGTGGAGGTGGCAGGCATGTGGGCCGACTATGTTAATTTGCTGTCTTTAAATTCGAAACACAGCTTGTACGGTTTGTTGAATTGTTATCATCTGGGTAGTGTTGATTTTGTGTGCTTGTCTCAATTCTGAAAAGGACACTGTAAAGAGCAATTGTCATTAGTAGGTGCCCCTCATTTCCAGACACAGCCTTTGTGGAAAGCATTCTTCTCACAACAGCGAGAACTGGGGCTGGCTGCAGACAGGAGCACCCACCACCGAGGACAAGGAGAGGTGAGGTCCATCACTCCAAACTTCCTGACACAGCAATCAGAGACAAAATAAGAACACACCTGGTCCATAACGTCCCTCACCTTGAACAACAGGAACTGCACCCTCCCCCCACCCCTACCATCTGTCAAAGAAAAGTGCCGATGAAGAACTATTTCACAATACATTTCTAAAGTTTATCCGGACTCCACCACTCCCACTTCCCTGTCTGGACCACCACCTCCCTCCCACAGGGATGCAGGCATTACATTTCTATTGCCTGGGAAGTCTCTACTCCCCCTCATCAAAACCAGGGACCTCCAAATGGATCATTTAATATTGTGAGCAAAACATCAAGGGAGAACCTCAATCGAAATCTGCTTCAGCAAGTGCAGAATTTCTATGTGTGCATTATTTTCTCTTATATTTTCCCACATTCTTACGATCACAAGGTTACTGCTCCTTTTAAGGGATGCTTAAATTTCTTGATAGTTCCCAATATATGCATCCAGTTATTAATTCACCCCTGTGCTGATCAGATCTCTTTGCTGAAGCGGTCTAGTGGTAATTGAGCAGTGGAATGAATCAAATTGCCCACACCTCTTGTCAAAGATTATAACAAGCTCCTTTGTAAGGAATACCCCACATCCCTTGAGCTCATTTATGAATCCCACCAACTATCTGCATGAACTCACATACCTCTGCTAATGATCAACCATAAGTCCTATTAATTCCATCTTACAAGAAAGATAAACTTATGTGAATGCATGGAATGGTTTCTTTAGAGAATAAGATTATTTTCAAATAACCAATTATAACCAATAACAGTGACCAACCACTAGCACTGGGTTCCCGGAGCAGTGTTCTGCCCAGCACAAAGAGCTTAAGTGCCTCGTCAGGGGTAGTAAGTGCTACATAAATACAATTGCAATAAAAGTAAACATAATTGCACCTTTACTTCCTAGCAGCAAGCAATATGGGTGTCTTTACAATTATAACGTTACTCACCCTTGTCAATACTTTAACCCCTTCCATGCTCATGACGGAATGGTTCCATCATGAGCACAAGTTCTAGTGTGCTCATGACAGAACCATTCCATCATGAGCACATGCTCAGGAAATCCCTCTGCTGCAGACAGCAGAGGGATTTCCCACTTTTTTTTGCCTGGGGAGGTGGGGAAGAGCTTCCCTAACCTCCCCAGGCATATTTTTGTATTTCATTGCAATGACGATCGCGCGCATGACGCGCAATCATCATTGCAACGAAATCAAAACTGAAACTTAGTTTCAGTTTCTCAGTTTTGGTGCTTGTGGGGCTATTTCAGCCCCCCGAGCACCGAAAAAGATGGGAGGGGTATTGTTCGAAAGGGGAGGATCTCCCCTTTCCAATGGTACCCTTCCCTATTGGATCCCTTTTTTGGGATTACCCCAGGAGGGTGATCTCCAAGCAGGGATTCACCCACTAGCCACCAGGGAGGGGGAAGCGGCCCCTTGGGCAAGGGCCTTTGCTCCCCCCATTTAACTTGCCCAGACAGCCTTTCTGCCCCCCGGGAGATGGGGGCAGTAGCCTCCGCAGAAAGTAACCTAGATGCCAGAGATTTTTTTATGCGCCAGGGGGGGGGCTGTCCAGAATGGGCCTGCCAAAGCGCCCACTCTACCCCCAAGAAAAAATAAGACTTTCTGCCCCCCTAGGAGGCAGATAGGGGCAATAGCCCCTGATCTGGCAGAAAGCCCACTAGGCCCCAGGGATTTTTTTCTTTATATATACGTAAGGGTGGGGGCTGCCCAGAATGGGCATGCAAATCCCCCCACCCAAAATTAAAAAAATGCTATAGTCTTTTTGCCCCGCCTGGGAGTCAGATGGGGCAAAAGCCCCCAATCTGCCCCTACCATTTACCACCCAGCGTTTCCCCAGATCTCCCGATAAAAATGGTGCCTCACTCGTGTGGGAGGCCCAAGTACCCGTGACAGGCAAGGGCCCAAAACATTTTGTGATAGGCAATTTTGATGTTGCCTCAATACGTTTTGGGCCCTTGCCTGTCACGGAAACTTGGGCCTCCCGCACGAGTGAGGCACCATTTTTATCAGGAGACCTGGGGGAGTGCTGGGTGGTAGGAAATTTATGTCAGCCCGGTGATGCCGCAACTTTCCCACACAAAAATGAGTGTAAAAAGTGATTTACTCAGCTAAATTTGAAGTTTGCAAGGGATTCTGGGTAAGAAAAAGTTGGGGGATCCACGTAAGCCATACCTCCCTGGAATCCCCCGGGTGTCTAGTTTTCATAAATGTATAGGTTTGCTAGGTTTCCTTAGGTGATGGCAGAGCTTGGGTTCAAAATCTACAGCTAGGCACTTTGCAAAAAAAGGGTCAGTTTTAACTGTGAAAATGTGGTGTGTCCACGTTGTGTTTTGGGCCGTTTCCTGTCGCGGGCACTAGGCCTACCCACACAAGTGAGGTACCATTTTTCTCGGAAGACTTTGGGGAACGCGGGGTGGGTGGAATTTTGTGGATCCATGCAGATTCCAGATCCTTCCACCACAGAAAGGGGAGGAAAATTTGTTTTTTTGGACAAATTTTGAGGATTGCAAGGGATTCAGGGTAACAGAAACTGGTGGGAGCCAGTCAAGTCACCCCATCCTGGATTCCCCTGGGAGTCTAGTTTTCAAAAATGTATAGGTTTGCTAGGTTTCCCTAGGTGCCGGCAGATCTAGGGTTCAAAATCTACAGGTAGGCACTTTGTAAAAAAAGAGTCAGTTTTCCCTGTGAAAATGTGGTGTGTCCATGTTGCGTTTTGGGCCGTTTCCTGTCACGGGCACTAAGCCTACGCACACAAGTGAGGTACCATTTTCCTCTGAAGACTTTGGGGAATGCGGGGTTGGTAGAATTTTGTGGATCCCTGCAGATTCCAGAACTTTCCACCACAGAAATGTGAGGAAAATATGTTTTTGGGGGCAAATGTGTAGGTTTGCAAGGGATTCTGGGTAATAGAACCTGGTGAGAGCCAGTCCAGTCAAGTTTTTGGGAGACTTAGGGTAGCACAGAATTGTAGCGCAACTGTTATTACCTATTGAATTTTGATGCATTTCTGCCTTCCAAATGAAAGACAATTTGTAAAAAAGAAGTCATTTTGAAAAATCACCTATAATTCTCATGCTAGTATGGGTACTCTCAATTTCAGAAATGTGCAAATATTTACTGTTTCTAAACTCTGAATTTTATTCTAATTTCAGAAAAACATTGATGTCTCTCATACCGATTTTTCCATGAATATATTTTCCCAAATGAATTGCTATATACCCGGTACAAAATAAAAAAACATTGCAAGACACTGCTCAATTATTGGCTCTGGGTTCGTCAGGTTCTTGATGAACCTACGAGTCCTATATATCCCCACAACCAGAAATGTTGATGTTACACAATACATTTGGGCCCTTGCCCCATTTTTATTGAGACACCTGGGGGAACGCTGGGTGGTAGGAAATTTGTGTCAGCCCTGTGATGCCACAACTTTCCCACACACAAATGTGTGGAAAAAGTGATTTTTTTCCAGCTAAATTTGAGGTTTGTAGGGGATTCTGGGTAAGAAAACGTTGGGGGATCCACGCAAGCCATACCTCCCTGTAACCCCCCGGGTTTCCGCAGGAAGGTCCAGTGGCTGTAATGGTACATTGCATTCAAACAGTTGTCATGATTAGAAGAAGTTACAGGTGAAAACGTTGACACAAATGGCTGTTTTTTTCAACAAATTTTCAATTTTTCCTATATACAACAGTTAGTTTCTATAAAGAAACCTTGAAGGATCTACACAAATGTCCCCTTTCTGAATTCAGAATTTTATCTACTTTTCTAAAATGTATAGCTTTCCAGAATACATTATTGCTTTCATACCCATTTCTACCATTAACTGGAAGGAGGTTGAAAGCCCAAAAAATAGCAAAAATAGGCTATGTCCCAGGAAAATGCCAAAACTGTGTAAAAAATGTTGGTTTTCTGACAAAAGTCTGCTTGTCCCTGAAAGCTGGGAAGATGGTGATTTCAGCACCAGAATCCCTTTATTGGTGCCATTTGCAGGGAAAAAAACAGACGCTTTAGAATCCCCATGGTGTTGGAAAAAAAGGACGTAGATTTGGCGTTTATACCTTATGTGGTCAAAAAGTTACAGGGGCCTAAGCGCAAACTTCCCCAAATAGCCAAAAAAAGGCTTAGCACGGGGGGGGGGGCAGTGGGGGGGGAGGGGAAGCCCTAGCAGCAAAGGGGTTAAGAGTTCACAAAATATTTCTTCAATAGATGATAGTTCAGTTATCACTGCCTTCATTCAATTGGCATTTTTAGGAAGGGATTTTTAATGTAAACATAGTTAAAAAGAACATAATTTGCTACTATTTATTGCTATTTAATAACTTGTGCTTCAGCACTTCAACATTTTTCCTTTCAGTTGTTTGGTTTTTGTTTCCCTTAAAGCTGGCTTTACATACACTTAACGTAAATGGTTGTTTCTATGGTAGCAAGATGTCTTGCTCTTTTCAAATAATCTTTACTTGATCTATCATATCCTTCAAACGTGCTGTTCACATGGGAAGATGGACAGTCCCTATGACGGGTTACCCGTTTATGTCCTTGCTGAGACATACCACTTGTGTTTGCAACATTTTAGAACAAACTTATAGAACCTTAGCTGCTCACCTTTTTGATATATCATTTATAAATCCCAGAATAGTGGTATGACCCAAGTACCTGATCCTTGCCCAGTGTCCTTCCACTGCTCGCACTTTAGAAGCTATTTCTTTCTTTTATTTGCAGCACTCAATAAGAGCACATGTGTTTGCAGGCTGTCTCTTCTTCACTTCCACTCCACCCCACGTTGTTGCTGTTGCCCAGTCGTCGTTGCTGTCACCGGTTCCTCTCAACACCCTTCTGCATTGTGTTACTTACCCCATAGCTTCCACCCCCTCCTGTGTTGTGTTGCTTGTCCCACCCTCCTGCCAGACAAAAAAGCATTATGACATAGCCAGCGCTGGCTGTGTCATATCACTTTTTTGCTGTGCTGCTATACAACATGGCTAAAACACATTGACATTGACTATAACACTAGTTATCGCATAAGCAAGACCTATTGGCTTTGCCAATGCTGGTTTCTGAGTAGTGTCAGTATGAGCATCAAAGGCTCTTCAGCTGTATTCAATAGCAAAATATTTTGCATTATCCCCTAAATATGAATTGGAATGCTATCTAACTTATATAGATAACCCTCATTACAAATTGTATTTATCCCGCTTACGCATCATTACACTTTTGTTGCCTTTCCCAAACAGGGACGGTGGTTTGAAAACCTCCTGAATTGTCCTTGTGATTATTGCTCACAACAAAGCACAGTTGATTCTATGCTTTTTTTGCTCTTTATATTTATCTTGGCATCTATGCTTTTTAGACCCAGTTTTACGTACTCTAATAAACGTACAAGAAGGGTATGTTATACCTACACCGGTTAGGTTCGGCAGCAATCTGTTGCGCTATTATCAGCTTCAATAGATGCTCGTTCATTCCAAGAAAAATATATTTTTAAATAGACGATTGCTTAGTGTTTGTTGCATCACCCATCTTTGTATTTCTTAGAAGTTCCTGCTGATTACCTGGATTGTTTTATTGGTCTTTGAATGTTTTAATTTATCATGAAGTATGGATTTTTGTACTATTTTCACTAGAAAATGTCAATTTTAATCATTTAAAATTGTTGAATTTATTGTGTACTTAAAATAATTTGTAATGCACTCTTATGAAATCATTGCCGAATAAAGTTATTTTGACTGACTTACTTAACGTAGCATAATAGCATAATTTGGGGAATTGCATGTGAGAAGCGCAATGCGAAATCGCCAAAATGACACAGCATTATGCAAGCATAATGGATATTTAAGATAGAAGGCTCTCAGTATCAGCTGTTTAAACTGCTCATCTAGCCTCAGACTATGTGTGGTTTGTGGACAGACCGAACTTCACTCACATGACACAATTCAAGAGATGTGAAGGACCTACCCTTACCTAGCTCTATCTTTTGATCCAAAAACACTTTTCTCCACTTCTTCTGCATACCAAATTCACTTTTTCTGTGACCTCCAGCTTTCCTCAACACCGTTTTACCTTCCACATCTTATGATATGCCCACCGCCATGACACCTCTGTAGACTACAATGTCCCTGGCACAGGGAGAAAAGCGGACTAGCCCTATTAACAAGCTAGCACCGGATTGGCTAGCTACATCGAAGGACTGGCATCGACTCTGCAGGGGAAAGCCTTAAGGTTTTCACTACAAACACTTCCAGCGTAGACCTTGCAAAGCAATGACACCATCTCAAATGGCCTTCAATGAAGAGTTCAAGTACAGGCGAAGGGTGGGATGGTGACAGTCGATATAAGAAGCTTACGTCAGATGGACAGATGATTTGAGGAGCTTGAGGGGTACAAGCATGAACTGTAAGGCACTGGGATCACTTTGCCAGATAATGAGAGGTACCTGGGAAACACTGGCAGTGTGAGGTAGCTAAGGGGACCAAATCGACCAATGTGAGGAGCTTGAGCCAGATGGACAAGAGTGTGTGAACATAAAGGCGTGCGTACAGAAGATATGGTCCCATAATATTGTTGTCCAAGCGTTGTCTAACAAAAATATTGCACCCTAAATATCTTTCGTAAAATTATCTTCCCATTGGAGTTGATAATAAAAAAAATTACACCCAATGTGATGATATTTTTATAAATGATATTTATGCCACAATATTTATATAAAACAATATTTTATCACATACAATCCCATAGAACGTGTTAGGTACTTTGAGGCACATAAAGACATTATGAGGAGCCGGAAGCATTAGATAGAATGTGATAATTGATGAGTGAAGATTCTGAAGTGCAGGAACAGAGCGTGGGGAGCTTAGGGCACATGGGACTAGTGTGAGAAACGTGAGCCGCACGGATCCTCTGTAGTGATGGGGTACTTGAGGCACGTAGACAGTTCTGGGATAGACAGTGTGACGTAGCTTCCCTGCCATTGAACATTTAGAGCCCAGACTTCAGAATACATTCTATTTCAACTAAAGTGGAGGGTTAAAGCTTTTAGACCTCGTCCACTGGAGATTTAAGTCTCCAGGATTTACCTCATATGGTCTACGTCCCCTCATTTGGAATGAAGGATAGTCCTGCAGAAGGCCTGTGCACATCATAAGAGCATAAACACACTTCTTCCTGAAGAGTCTCTGTATGGAGAGTCATTCTTGTCAGGGTAGCAAGTGCTACATAAATATACAATACAATATAAACTACACCAGCAGAGTATGAGAAGACTGAGGCTCGTAAATGGCCTCTGAGAAGCAAAAGACATATGATATGGGCAGACAATGTGAGGAGTTTGAAACACATGGAGCACAGGGTTGTGAGAAGTTAGTGGTACACAGTGCTGGAAAGTAGGGGGAACGGGCTGGATCCCGGTTCTGACAGTTAATTCCGCATAGGAACATGCTGGATTTGTCTTGGTGTCGTATTCCGCCACCTGAACATAATTCGGCAGTGCTGCATGCTGTCTGTATTCAGTCTGGTGCAGCACAGTGCAGGCAGCGGGGGAGGGGGCTTTCTTAGCTTACATCCAGCTGATAGCAAAACAAAGGCCTAATTTAAAGGGCCATCGATCCTCTTATAGTTCAAGTAGCATCCTGGCTGTGACCCAACTGAAGCCTAACACCTAAACGCCAATGCAATGGAAGAAAACAAAGGCACACAACACAGCCTGTTACCACGTCATAGGTACTTAAGAAACACTACTGAAGGCATTTTGTAACTGTGTTCAGCTCCCTATGTAAGAGATGGGCTTGCACTCTAAGAATACAAGATTTATCTGTCTGTATGAGTAACTACACAATGATTGATTTAAATGGCACCTACTACTTTTTTATCCTTTTTTATCCCAGTGTAGGGTATCAAGGCACTTTACATTACAAACACACAGACACTACAAATCATACAAGTGTGTAAATCGATGTACAGGAAATGCTACATAAGACAATGAGGCTTATAAGGTGTAGGAATGACATATCTTTCATACTTGTAGACATTACATGTTAGGAGTGGATGGTCGTGAGAAACACAATGGGCCCAATTCACAAAGGGCCACTGCACTCATGGCGGAGGCCCCGCAGTCGTGGCTGGAGCCCCGCACTCATGGCGGGTCCTCCGCAGTCGGCAATTGTACCGTTAAAGGTACCGCCGTAAGTGCACCCCCCACCCTCATGACTGCGGGGTCTTTGCCAGGAGTGCAGAGGCCCTTTGTGAATCTGGTCCAAAGTCAGGATGCAAAACGTAGCGTAGTGATTGCGGTTGTCTGTACTAGCAAGACTTTATTACTTCCCAAAGGAACCTAATCTTAGAATAACAACAGATTTAGAAAAAAACAATAAAGATCTAAACCTGCAACGTACAGTTTGCTTGCAACTCCTTGAAGACGTTAATTAAATCACTGTGCTATATTAGTAGGTATTCAGCTTATGAACTAGAATAACAAAATGCTCTCAGTCTGAAAAGGAATTGCCCACTTAACCATCTAAAATAAATACACATAAGTGATCCGCAACTTACACTATGTGCTTTGCAGCAGGCACATAAACCCTCTATGCTACTTTGACTGTACAAAACACAGAACTCCTGTGTTAACCACTACAGTTATCCTACTGATTTTATCATTCCTCCATCAAAATTGCGGACCACCCCATGATCTCTGCAGCAGGGGCTGTATTGCACATTGTCATTGTTTGCACCCAGCGCACCTTTTAAAAGGTGTGCCAGGCGCAAACAATGACAATGCACCCCATTATAGTGGATGCGCTGCCCCCAGGTCAGCCGCAAACTAAGGGTAGCGCATTCATGTGAAAACCGGAGTGGGTGCTGGCAGCCGCTCCGTGTTTTCACAGCGTAGGCGGCAACCCACCTGCACTTTTGAAGGGGATGTCTGGGAGGTCCATGGGATCCCCTTTCTCCCTGCCAGGACGATGCCATCAAGGTGGCGCACTGTCAGTGCGCCTCCTGAGGGCTTCTTTGCCTCTTGGCCCGCATCGGTAATAGGGCGTGGGTGCAGAGGCAAAGAGATTCCCTCATTTGCATGGAGGCGTGCACCATGCAAATGAGGGAACTCCCCTTGCATATAGTGCTGGCGCTTTATGTGCGTCAGTGCTATTGGCATTGCAGAAGGGGACGCACAAGCATCTACAGCCCCTTCTGTAATACCAGAGCACCCCGGGGTCACGCAAAGCGGGCGCAAACACCCATTGTGCCCCTGGGGCACTCTCCATAATACGGACCAAGTGTTTTAAAATGTAGCCTCTTTGTGACCAATTAAGTAATCCATAACAGATTTACTGTCATATATGTCCTCCACTGCCAATTTTTCTTGCTGTACATTTTTTAAAAAATGCACAAGTTACCTGTCAGACTCTGCTTTTCAGGGACGTAGCTTCTAGGGGGTGTATGGAGTGTAACACCCCCCAAATATTTACCTAGTCGGGTGTAAGCATGACAATCACAATCGGATCAGCCAAGGAAATATGTGCCAATTAAATCATGCAATAAACATCATGCAAAAATATATTAAAGTTGATTCAAATTTTGAAAATGTGTATTTCTTTAACATACAGAGTCCTTCACTTTGATACCTCAGATTAAATCGCTGCATTGAGAAGCATTTATTATAATTATAATTTTAAAACATGAAGTTTGAGAAATTCATGCCTCCCCACTCCCATCCTTACAACAACGCTGCTTGTGAAATCAGCGGCAAGTCAACTTTAGTTTTTCAATCAAACACAAGGCTTTTGTGCAGCGCATTTCCTGAGTTCACGCATTTGAAAGCACTCTCCTATGTGATATAGATGAAAAAGAAAGCTCAGTGAAATAAAATGTTTGCCAAGGATCACACAGTTAGTTCAAGCAGGAAAGCCGGAATTGATCCTAGTGACCTAAGAGATGATTATGATTCGCAGGCATGGTAGAGGGCATGGATCAGATTGGGCCCCTACCTGTCACCCACTCCACTTCAGTGTGCCAATGACAGGGCTATAGTGGGTCGGGTCCTGCCAGGTCTCAACTGCAGCAGCATTTCAAAACTGTCTTTGAAACTGGTCACTACTGGGTCCTACATTCCTGTGGTTTACAATGATGCATTCCCTGTTTGCATTTCAATTCAATTTCAAGCTTTATTCAGTATATAAAATACAACCATGAAAGCATTCTAAAAATAAACCATCATTAAATAATTACTCATACAGTACTTCAAGGGGATATTCTTAGAACGCTCTTCACTATTAATCATAACAACTAGTTACACGACTCAGAAATGCAATGCATAATTATCAGGGTACATTGCGAAAGGCCATAAAAATGCTCAAACGTATTACAAATATTTAAAATGGGCTCTATTTGTTTTAAAATATTTCATAATCAGTGCATCATCCTCTACTACAGACACCGAATCTTTCTCATATGTTAGGGCTTCCAGATGGGAATAGTCTTTTCTTCTTCTGATTGCCATTTGCACAAAGGCGATTACTGCGTTACAAATTGTATTTGCATTTCATTTTAACTTCATCTTGCGTTCCACAAAAGTTTTTAGTTTTTCCCACATGTAGTGTTTCTGTAGTTTTTTCATGTACATTATGTCCCTTTTACATGAACAGAGTCACCTCTAGGCGGTGGAGTGCATTCTGGTTGTGGGTGAGAGTTCAAGATGGGGCAAGGGTGAGAGCTAAAGTGAGAACGAGAGTCTGAAGGTCATTTGAATTTCTCACAGTGTATGTCACTGAGTCATAAAAGTGTTCAGACTTCATGCACATTCAATTCATGGCCTCTCTGCAGAGCGCACAGAACAATGGTCAAATATCTATACATGTAATTGTCCGTTTATGACAAAGTGTGTGAAGGAGGTGCACATTCAAAATATTGAGAACACCAAAAGAAAATAAATGGATTGTTTAAATCTGAGTTGATGGGCTGCGCACGTGAAGGGATGGTTAAATAAGGAGATGAACAGAAGTATGTGCAGAAGACGAGAGTGACAAGACAGCAGTGGCGGCTCACACAGGTAACGCTGTGGGGCGGTGAGGCGGAGGTAGGGCTGGGTGGGGGTCTAGTGGAGTGTGACATACGTCGGGAAAGTGGAGCGTAAGGAAATAAATAAATAAAAGCCGACTGTGATGCTGCGAGCGCAATGTGTGTCACACTCCTCTACCCCCCACCCCACCAAGCCCCATCCCCACCCCCACTCCGCCTTACCGCCCCACAGCGTTTCCTGTGCAAGCCGCCACTGCAAGACGGTATCAGGAGGAATATGGTGAAGTGTGAAATATGCATTAAAGAAAGAAAGATGTGGGAATATAAAGGGAGTAAGAGTGTAACAGACAAGGAGACGGCAGAAGGAAGTGATGTGAAGGGAAACAGAAAAGATTGAGACACTCTGAAGACCACCTACTCTTCCACAGATCATTTCAAATTCTAATTACAAAACTTTTATTGTCACTCATTTATCTGATACTGCTAAAACAACATTTGCAAAGCCAATAGTTCTGGCTTGCTTTTAGGCATTTGTCTATCGTTGTGTTCTATGTCTAGATGCAATAACATACAACTCGGAGAGAGGCACCCATATCAAGCACATCATGTGTGTCATTGTAGAGTCTTAACTTATTGGGGTATGACTCCTTTGTGCACATAAGACAGCTCCCAGGAACTGTGCAGCATCAGGATTCCTGATGAGATTAGGTAGCAGTGCTTCCCCATCACAGAGATTTATTGTGCCTTGTTGCCCAGCAAGGTATTCCCTTTAAAGTCCCCCGCTCCTTTTTAATGCTCATCATGTGCACAAGGGTACACACAGCCATACTCACACCACAGGTATACATATATACCCAGGGCCACTAGAATTATGCGGCAAGATAGCACCAAATCATGTGACAGGGTTGACTAAATTAAACAGCAAGAAAAATGATGCGGTAAAACATGCCTCATTTTTTGATATTATTGTTTCATGATTTTGTAACTTTTACATATGGTAGTACTGTTTGGGCAGCTATTTCACCCCATTAGAACCACTTTAATGGCCAAATCCAGAAATAGCAATTGAAAGATGATCATTTAACCTTTACAACGGGCCTTCCACTGCATGAAAACACGTTGTGATGTTTTAGTAACTGTCGATGGGTTTGAGCTAGAAACTATTTTTTTTTCCTTTTAAATTTCTGCAAATTATACAGCAATGATTGATTACGTGGCAAATGTGGCAAATCCACAATTATGCAGGAAATCAGCGGCCACAGAAGTGTGTAATTCCAGTGGCTCTGAGTATACCACATACACAAAGTGACCTTTAATCCACCCATACACATAAACTAACCATCAAACATCCTTGCACAAATACCCATCACTCCACCGACATTTTCCTTTCACATGCATTTCTCATCTGCATTCTCCATTCATCTACACATCCATCCATCCACATAAATTCAGCAGTCATCGGAACATAAACACAGCCTCCTACTCATCCAGCTGTCCACCAACTGACACCATCCACTTCTCCATCCATTTACTCAAGTATCAATAGAATAATTCACCCCTCCTCACACAATGCAACAAACACAATGCAACATATGTATTTATTTACAAACTTTCACCCCATGGGCATGTTGGTGCTGAAATAACATGTTTATTGACAACCATCCATACCTAACAGTTTTACTTACAAAATCCACACAACCATGCTGAAGTATAAGGATCAAATAGGTAAGGCAGTTTTCTGCAAACTGTGCCGTCCCTGTGTTTTGAGCGTGGAGGCTTAGAGGCTTCACTAATACTTCCCGAGTTTTACCTGTTCTGGTCTGTGACGGCAGGAAGCTTGTACTGTTGCTGTAGTGCCAGCGAGAGAAGCTTGCACTGCTGTTACTATGATCTACCTGTGCCCTGAAGCAGGGAAGCTTGCACTTTTGCCTATGCTGTACCTGTCCCCCTAGTAATGGAAACCTGCACTGTTGATACCCAGCTGTACCCTTTTGTGTGAGGATTGTTGTGGCATACTTTCTATGTGAAGATGAAAAGCATGTCAACTGATGCACCTGGGGCATCTGTTCTGTGAGAGGGGGAAACTAGAGACACATGTGGCGTCACAGAGGTGACCAATCTTTGTTGACAGAAATGAGGCTAATGCTCTTGTACAAAATCACCTATGGAGCAGATGAGCGGGGATTCATATCTGCAAAACCACAGCCTCTCCTCTGAGTTACACATTGTAAATTCAATGTTTGAAACATGCACTCAATTTTGAGTTCGGTTAAATCCTGTCTTTTAAAAGAAAAATAGAGGGCATTTGTTGACAGACTTCTTTGCTCTGTTGTACTCCATGCTTTTAGAATAAGACCTGCTCAGACCAATGGGGGGGTCACAGGTTTACACAACTGCAAGGTCGACTCCTTTCATCCTTCTGAAGGCGACAGGAAGAGGATTAATTATGACCGGCTAATCTCAGGATGTAGGAATTGTATGGACAAGTGCTTTCCCGCTCTTGGGGGACAAAGGACTCCGCAGAATACAGAAGTCCTGTTGTTACTCTAAGCCACCACTATAAAGCGAATTGCGATGAAAGTGGATGGATTTTTTACCAAAGATTTTAGAAACCTTACGCAGAATGCAAAATGAAAATCTGGGTAGATCCAAAGCAAATTTTCTGTTGCTCTTTCCTAATTGCAATGTATTTTCTTTCAGAGTGTGGGGTTGTTGACAGGCAAATTAGCGCTTTGTCTAGCAGAGCTAGCGCGCTCTGATGGATAGACACCATTAGAAATGTTTCTGCCGCGTTAGGAGAAAAAAGGCCGCGTCAAGGCAAACTGAGTCTTTATGGATGTCCCTCCAGTTTTCCATACACAGTGGAAATTCACAAAATAGTTGTTAGGCTGATCGAGTGACAGGCTTTTGCGAGTTATGCCACAGTATGGAGTATGAGGCTTAATGGAATATGATAGATGATGAATTGAGCTGGAGTTCTAGAAAGTGCCCGAAAAGCAACTATGAAGAGATAGCCCATGCATGAAAAAGGCTTTGAAATTTCTTTTTTTATATAATTTTACTTCTTACCTTAAACCACATCTGGGAACTGACATAACATTTCCAGCAAAATAAATTAAAAAACAAATACAAACAAGTGATTGTAGCCTATTTGGGGCCTGGCTAAAACAGTTTCAGCTGTTCAGCAAAACACCAATGTCATCACAACACATATTACACAGCCTACCATCAGTGCTTAATTTGAACTGGTGGTTTCCGGTGCCGAGCACCAGCACTTAATTCTCAACACCGGCCCTTATGACAGCCTGCCACGTGGTGGCGGTGTTTATCTAGCTTCGAGAGGAGCATTGCAGCAGCTGCTTATTAATTCAATTTGCATTAAAAACAACTAATACCTGCTGCCTAAGCCATTCTTATATCTTTGGGGGCCTGGAATAGTCTGAACCATAACACTGGTAGGGTTGTGAAGGTTAGTAATTGTGTAGGTACTGCCATTGTCAGCGCTGACATGGGCAATGGGTGGTGCAAGCTGCAGTGGCCCCCTGGCGAGGGCTCTGGCATTTATTTTGTTACAAATTAAGCACTGCCTACAATATACAAAAAGGGGCTTAATGCACTCCTCTGCTGCCTTTGCCTGTTTCACTATCTTTCATGACGGCTTTACTGTCCAGCAGCTGAAGCAGTGATGGGAAAAGTAGCTCCTCTTTTTAAATGATTTTTGTTTTTACTTTGATGTATTTTTCATTTTATATTCGTTGTAGGCTGCTTTCAGCTCCGGCAGCATCACTGGTTTTTATTTTTATGACAATAGAATTTCTATATGAGTTTGCAACGCAGCTTTCAAGTCCTTGCAGAGCAAAGCACAGAGAAAATCAAGCAAAGCTAATACACCAGGCTTTAAAGTGCTAACACATCCAAACGAGCACGTGCAAGTGCACATTTACAGCATGCTTATATTTGCATGAGCTGTCACTTCAAACCCAGGTCTATTGGCATTGTCAATGTTTGTTTATTTTTACTCTCAAAATGGAGGACATTTAGTAATTCTAGTATGCAGATACCTACGTGGCTGCAATCAACTTTTACCATTTCCTGCTTTTTACGTCTAACAACAAGTTATCATAATGCCGCACTCATCTCAGATATAAGACAACATTCAATAAAATCATTGACCGATTAAGCGTAAAACATCAGAAAAGAGCCAACTTTAAAGTGCAGTTGTTCACAACATTATTTCCCATTTTGTGTGGCAGTACTCAAACCACCTACCCTGCTGTCCTTAGAGGATAATGGCTCCTTCTTTCCATTCTATTTCATAGCCCTGTTCTCTTTTTATATCCTTTCTATTGTCCTGTGGTTAGGCATGTATATCCTCTTCATATATTCACTATGGCAAGGCACTCAAATCCGTGTCACTGGTCTTCTTTGTCACTAAAATAACCGACTTGTTCTGCGTCTCGGTACCACTCAAGTGATTATTCGCGTCGATTAATATCTAATCCATCTCTGAACCTCTTTCTAATTTTATTTATAGATATGTGGTGCTCAACATTTATTGTGAAATTGTATAACGACAGGAGGATATGTCTCACACAAGATGAAACATGGGGCTCTTAGGAGCCCACTGACTAACATTGGGCATTTGTGGTCAGTTTGTTGTCCTCACAGTTCCTTTTTCTTGTTCTTTTCACAAATTCTGACACAATTAGTTAGCTATTGGCCTCCATTTTTTTCCTGGATTTTTTTCACATAAAATCCAGTTTTCGGGACGCAGTTCATAAGAGTTTGTCTGTTTCATGGTGTTTTGGAAAAAATGTCTATTCTTAAACCCTGCAAGGTCAGGTGTGGTTTCTGCTATTAGGTTGCTTTTGCATGCCAAACTACAGGCCATGTGCACCAGCACATTTCCCCATAGACACAGAATGGGCAATACCCTTTGATACATCTGGCCCTATAAATCTTCTGCTTTTGCTTCACAATCCTTCCTGGACATCTTCGAGGAGAGAGGGCATTCCAGGCCAATGTTGAACACCACCTTTTTTGCGCAGGTTGTATCTTCTAAAAATAGGAGATGCTACAGAGTGACCTTCCACGGCCAATCTCGTCGCATCTCCTTTGAGTATTGTTGGCTTCGCCAGCGCAGACAGATGTTTTGTTGCAGATAAAAGTGCAGAGCTAAAAATTCTTAAATACATGTTGTCTTGAAAGAAAAGGAATTCTTTCTAGAGGAATTTGAGCACCAATACCACCAGAGCAGAGATGGCGAATCAGACTGCTTTAACTTTCTTGTCTTATATAAATTATTGTAAGATTATTGCATCCAATTGGCTCTGTGAACAATATAAAGAAAGCGTTGCTCTGCCTCTGCTATTACCTCCTGTATAAACACAGATCCGGTTGCCACCCATTGAGCTCTATGCGATGTTTTTTCTCTTCTTCTCTTAGATTTTAGGCTTATTGATATTAGATCATGTAGACTGAATAAAGACTGAGTAAAATCAACTTTAATTGATAGACAGCCCCTTGTGGCACTGCTCATATTCTGCTAAACTGGCATCAGAGCCCCCCTAAGATTTGCAAACAGACATCCCTTCGGCTCATACACCCTTCAAAATGATCACTGAAATGAAAAGATTATAAGTACCAGGGAAAAGAAATCAAAAAATGTGAGACGATACTAAATTAAGTAAATACTTCCATCTGATTGGATCGACGTAATATCAATTAATCCATCAGAACATTTATAACTACAAAGAGCGTTAAGTTAGGGACTGGCGGCGTCTCAGAGGGACTTCTGAAGAAAGTGTTCTGTCACTGAGAACAATGTGCCTCCGCTGAGATTCTTCCTGGACTGTAGATCGTGAGTCTGCTAGTCAGGTATAGAGGGGGCAGAATGGTAATACGCTTAAACATCCTTCAGTGGTGGCGATGAAGCGCCTTACTAGCAAGGTGCAAGATGGTCCTTTCTACCCAATCATTTGATGAGTTGGACTGCAGCATCCTGCACCTTCTGTAGACTATTCAATTGGAAGACTGGAAGCTTTTAATAGGGCGGAATTGAATTAATCATTGCTCCCGCTACTGAGAAGTTATGGGTTGGGCGGAATTTGCGTAGTCGCGCTACGCAAATCTCCGCAAAACTGTAACAAATCTCCGCGAGCACGCAGAGAGTTCCACGAACACGCGGAATTGCTTGTTCTGCCCGTTTGCGATGCTTTTTGCCTGTTCGCGAATGCTGTTTGCGTGCTCGGGGGTAAATATCTTGCGAACACGCATTTTGAATGCGCGAACAAGCAAACAATTCCGCTAAGCTGTGGATCGCGGAATTTGTGGCAATTCCGAGTTCTCCGCAGAACGCAGAATTACCCAAATTCCACAATTTCCGCGAGCGGAACGGAATTTACCACCCAGGCCTAGGTAGAATGGGTCAAAGCTTAGACATGAATGAATGAATTAAATTATACTTATATAGCGCATGGCTACCCTGAGGCCTCCCAGCGCTATTTGATAGAAGAGCAGAAAAGCAGAAGGCCGTGATGTTAAGGGAATGTCTTAAAAAGGTGAGTTTTCAAGAGCTTCCGGAAGGCCAGGAGATTATTATCCTTCGTAGAGTGAGGGGGAGAGTGTTCCAGATCTTTGCTGCATTAAACGAAAAGGAGTGTCCACCCCATCTGGATCTTCGTATTTTCTTGGGGGTGGCCAGACATAACGAACTGGAGCGCAGGGTTCTGCGAGGGAGATAGGGGTTGACCAGGGAATGGGTAGCCGAACCAGTCTTCCAAATGGCTCTATGAGCCAGGCACATGGCTTTAAACTGTATCCTGGCCGAAATGGGGGGCCAGTGAAGACTCCTCAGGGCTGGTTTAGCAGATTGCCACCGTGGAATCTGGAGGAGCAGGCGAGCTGCAATTCTGAATTAATTGCAATTTGTGGATGGTAAATTGAGGAGCTCCAAGATATAAGGCGTTCCCATAATCAAGGTGAGAGAGTATAAGGGCCTGTACCATCATTCTTCTCGCCTGGAAGGGGAGGAGGGGGATGATTTTCTGTAGCATTCTCATCAGTCCATAACAAGTGGCTGAGAGCTTGGTGGCCTGATGGTTAAAATCGAGGGAGCTGTCAAGCCACATGCCAAGGCTCTTGATCTGTGCCTTCGGAGGTGGAGCGGAACCCAGGCATACCGGCCACAGGAGAGCGGGGATGGAAGACGGAGGGTTGCCTAGAAACATAATCTCCGTTTTGTCCCCGTTAAGCTTAAGGCAGGAGAGTTCCATCCACTCAGCCACCACCTCCAGGCAAGGGCCTAGGGTGCTAGACAACCTCTCAGAGGGATTTAATGCTACCACTGAGTGTCGTCTGCGTAGGATGATGATCTTAATGCCGAATGGATGGACAATCTCCGCCAGGGGACTCATGTAGAAATAAAAAAGCGTGGGGCTCAGGGCAAAGCTCTGAGGAACCCCACAGCTAAAAGGCAATCGAGAGGAGATCACGTCTCCCTCAAAGACTTGAAAGAAGCAGTTACTGAGGAAGGACTGGAACCAAGTCAGTGCCGTGCCTGACACTCCCAGGCTTTTAAGTCGACATTTGACGGAAGGAGCTGATATTGACCGACTGCCCTGGGCACCAAGATATGTTTGCATGAACTATGATGTAATTGCACTAAACAAAAACAGTCTGATAGTTATTGTCTTTAGGTATACTATATTCAATTAAATGCATTCTCATAGTTCATCAAGGAAGTCAAATTTGAAACTTATATGTAGCAAATACAACACAAACTAGTTTAAGTTCTATGAAAAACAGATATACTGGAAAAAGCGAGAGGCGGGTGAAGGGGGCCAGATTCTCTCCCTATCTCATCAGTGCGACAATCTCAAAGACACATAAAGAGATGTTTATCGATAATTAAATCTAATGGATTAAATGTCCATTTTCATTGAGTTAATTCAAGGCAAACATTAATTAGCAGCGTCATCCACGCAGAACCATCTAAACTAGTCATTTTCAGAATTGTGTTTGGCAAACAGGAGAGCAATTTGGACAGGGAACCCGCGTTGCCTTTCTTAGCGGCAATATTGCCCTGGCAGCTCCAGGAGATAATGAGTTGGAATGGAGAGCAGGATACCCCGTATGGATGCATCTCTAAGCATATTGTTCAATTTTCAAGCCAGCAGAGGTGGTCAATCACACGAGCCGGGAGGAGATTTGACACGACCACTTCGTGCCTTCCTGGCCATTCGGAAGTCATTGCACATTCAACACAAAGGATTTCAAAGAGGGAAAATTAATAAGGGGAGCATTCTCTCCTGGCCAGCTCAGAAGCAAGGGAAAGATGACATTTGCAACCGTCTGCCGAGCATGTGGACGGTCCATCATTATCGGAGAGCTGGTGAGAGGCGGCTCTTTCATCAGAGGGAGTCAGGCAAAGGGGCACTGGCGTGAAGATTTTAATGACTGTCTCTTGTACACAGTGGCTGCCTGTGGGCCAGCTGGAGTGGCTGGGTGAATATCAAATGGGCCTGCAAATAACAGTGACGTCACCAGAGGGGAGCAGGGATCTCTCCTCTCCAATTTCCTGATTTTAAAGCAGGATCGCCTAGAAACCCTCAGACCCTCTGTGTGCCATCATAACGAAGCACATTTGCACTTTCCAAGGACACAATGAGTAGGGGTAGTTTTTGTTCCTGACAATAATAAATTTCATCTTTTTCAGTGCATGTCAATCAAATCACACTCTGTAACGCCAGACAGCGCAAAATATGTCTTGGATTAATGAACATCTTTAAGAGAGGCCTGGTTTTTTTTGTGTGTCAAAATAATGTTCAGATAGGTTGTGACATGTGTCTCCCCCCTTGAACTGGATTCCTAAGCAACAATGGTTTCCCCCCTACAGAACCAACAGGTGCCAGCCGTTTCACATGAGCACCACCAGGTCCTAAAGATTTCTATTAGCTGCAGAATCCCTTGGGTTCCATGTTGTTCCTCGAGTGGAGTCTCCTTCACTCCAGACATTCAAATCCTCAAACACTGCACCTCACCAAGACATGGATGTTCAGCATCTATCTGAAACTTAAACCCACCCAAACCAAATTCCACCCTTTCACTGACAACAAGCAAACACCATTCAAAACTGGCTTATTGACATTCAAAGCCCAACTTTTGATCATCTCCAAGTCATTTGGATTCACACAAAAAAACCAAGACAAGTTGTTGCAGATCTAGCTGCAAGAGAAATTGAAACCGTTGCACTGAGAACGCGACTTCAGAACTACCAATCAAGCCTTCATCCTCTCTCATTTGGCTGAGGGCAACTCTGCTTCCTGGCCTCCCAAAATCCTCAAAGGGCCCTCCTCAAGTGCATCATACATATTTTTCGAATGACATCCATTTGCAAGAAGATTTTGCATTACGCACACCGTACTCATTTTCCTGAATTCTTCTGCATTGCCTTGAGTCGCATGAATAAATTACAAAAAAGTGTGGGATAATTTACGCCTAGTGTAAGGTACGGTAATGGTCCTTGGTGTTGGTAATGGCAAGCCAGCTTTTTCTATGTGTTTTGTATAAATCGTAGGAAATGCTAATGTATTTGTTGCAAGAAAGGACCATCTGTTATCCTTTACAAGAACATGATGGATAATGCTTGCTTGTAGATGGACTTAAGGTATTTGCCAGTGGATAATTATTCAGATTCAATCAAGCATGTGAAACGTGATGTGCAAAATGAACTTCCTGGTACTTAAATCTTCTTTCAACACCAATATATGAGTTTTACCGGTATCCCCAGATTAATGGTGTAGGAAGTTCTGAAGTTTTTCTGGTACATTTCCCATAATTTTTGCAAAAACTATGCTTTCTGAGTGTATGTCACGTGGGGGCATATTAACAAGCCAGGCGATAAAATTATCGCCGCTTTAGCGGCAGAAAACTGCCGCTAAAACGGCGATAATGGGCTTGATAATATGCTCTATGGAATTCCAATTGAAGCCCATGTTAGACGTCCTTCACATTTAATATGGGCTTCAATTGGAATTCCATAGAGCATATTATCAAGCCCATTATCGCCGTTTTAGCGGCAGTTTTCTGCCGCTAAAGCGGCAATAATTTTCTCGCCTGGCTTGTTAATATGCCCCAAAGTTCTTTATGTGAGTTTTCAAATGGACATCTTGACTTTTGCGCCCCTGGGTTGTAGGTAAAAAGAGACTTTCCAGCATCATTCAATATCGTAGTTGCAAGGAAAGCAGTGCTAAAATGAACTCACAAAAACATACCTACCAAACACCTTTGAAAACGTTTTTTTTGTTTTGTTTAAAATAGACATATTTGAGAACTAATGCCCTGCGAGACAAAGACTTTTAAGGTTCGTGACAACAGTATGACAAACATTTAAGGGAAAACACATTGATTGCATCATAAGATTTCTGACTTAAAAAGCACAGTGCAGAGTGCAATGAATATTTTAATATTTACCAATTTGCAAACTGCAGAATTTAATTTCTGCAACTTTTGAAAAATTATATGGAAAATAAAAAAAAGTTTACTTATTCAAGTAAAACAGAAAAAAACCCTGCAAAAACGACCTTTGCATTGGAAAAATCTTGCAAACGTTCTTATATAGCAGTTTAGTTTCATAAAACACATTGCAAAGAGGATCACAGATAAGTTCTGTAGGCACATTACAGACCTAATTTAAAAATATTGATTTACAAGTTTGCAAGTACAGAAAATGGAAAATGATTAATTTCCTGAGAGGAATAGGTTGGAATTGTCATTTCTCATAGCACTAGTATCTTTAAAGGGTCTGTTCAAAAGGGAGGCTCACAACAGATTGAAGGAAGACGAGTTTTTATTTTCACTTTTTATCTCCAGAAGAAAAAAAACAAATTATTTAACTTGACAAATATCACCACCCCCCCAAATAAAAAATATTTTGTAATGAAGATGAAAGCCGATCAAACAAGTCAGTTTTTCATTGTTCTTTTAATACTGTAGGGGGCATATTCTCGAGGACCTATAGCCGAATTAGCGGCACTTTATCACCGCCAAAGTGGCGATAAATACATCGCACCATTCACAAGCTGGTGTTAACAGCCGATATCACTAGTTTTCGTGCGATACCAGCCGCAAAAAACATCGCCACAGATGACACCGGCAACTAACGCTAATGATATACAGAGTAGGCGTTCCCGTGCAAAAAGCCGCGACAACACCACTTCGCAACATTCTCAACGACCAGCCAGATCGGCGATAAGTTCACAAAACATGCAATAAGGTGCGTTAGCAGCAGGGATTTAACACCTGCTCTTACCTGCTGTTAAGTCGGATGAATACCTGCACCATGAACAGGGGGGGCCCAGCCGAGAGCCACACCTGAAGAACGATGGATGCCATGGAGCCACTGACTGATCATGCAGCTCGGAGCCCCAAGAGGGCCAAAACACCCACCGCAACCACCCCAGGCCCCTCCCCCCTCTGGGCCCCCCCCCACCGGACAAAGAGATATCACATGAGCTGTACGAAATCATGAACAAAACAATTCACCTGATGCCGCACAATCACAACAATCAACAATCATGTGTAGCCAGAAAAAGGAGAATCAGTCATTCATCTTTGAATCTCAAAAGAAAATATTTTATTCAAATTAAACCAAATACAACTATGTGGAAGAGTCATGGTGGGTCTTCTCTGGACAATCTGTAAGTCACAGCCTGCAAGACAAAGTCCAAGATAAGAAGGTCTGCCATGCGCACATCCAAGGACAGAGAGAGAGAGAAAGAGAGAGAGCATGAAAAAGAGAGAGAGAGAGAGAGTGAAAGGAAGAGAGGGAGAGAGAGAAAGAGCGAGAGAAAGAGAAAGAGAAAGAGAAAAAGAGAGAGAGAAAGAGCGAGAAAGAGAGAGACAGAGAAAGGGGGAGAGGGAGAGAGAGAGAAGACACTGCAGACCCAGGCCTCACTGCTCACCTGCTGCCACCGGTGTGTCTCCAACCACATGCTGGTACACACTGCAGTCCACCAGGTCCCTTATCTGAAACAGATTCCCGAATCATGAATGGCAGAGTTTACATCATTGCATACGCCATCAGCGCTTGCCTGCACCAGCGCACACAGTCTGCTGCACCCCAGCTCCTCCCGCCGCCCAGTGGTTCATTGGCTGCCCCTGTGCAACCAGGCCTCACTGCTCACCTTCCGCCACTGGCGGTTCTACAAGAGGGCCCACCACGTGCCGGTGCAAGCTCCAAGCCCGGGTCCCGCGACCTTGGCAGCCTCCACATCATGCAGCCCCTCACTGCAGGCCACAAGGTCACACACCTGATTCTGGGTCTTGATTTCACAATGGCAGAGATCATATCAGTGCACACAGCATCATCACAGGCTGCAAACCCACCCAGCTCTTTAGGTGCCAATAACTCTGTGAATCGCGAGACAACGCCACGTGGCGGTAGGCCCGCGCTGCCCGCCAGCTCAGGCCTACACTGCGGTCCAGCAGGGCTCACACAAATCCTCACCAGTCCGGACCACCAGGACGGCGCAGCATCGCAGGCTGCACATCCGCTCAGCACTTAAGGTGCCCCTACCTCAGTGCACCGAAAGTCACCGTCCTGTGCCGGCCGCAGTGTATCCGGTGCCACCAACTCTGTGCAATGCAAGTCATGGACCCTTTATGATTGAGTCTCGTGATATGCCAGGCGGACGCAGCCATGTCACCTCCGGCAGTGGGGAAGAACTGGGACACGGTGCGTTGTCCTCCTCCCCCTTTATACGTAAGCCAAGTGGGCTGGCTCGGCGTACACCAGGCCAGCATAGGGGTGTGAATAATTATCCCTGGGCTCTGGGCATGGTTCATTCTGGGATGGACAGGAAACCAACTGATGTGTGTGTCTCTGTCGCAGTGTCGGCGCCACACGGCCCGCAATCGATAATGTTGCAATTTTGCATGCACCCGGAGTGCTGCTGCGCATGAAGGGATTGTACAAGGAGCGCAAGCCCACTCGAGCTCCTGGATCATACATGCCAACTGTTGTGTGTGTTTCGCCATTGGTGCACCATAAGCCTATGGCCTAGCCTCACTTGCAGCGCAAAGGCCACATCACATTTCTAGAATGCAAGCAGTTGTCAGACTAACATTAGGGATGAAAGCACCTTCGTCTCTATACACAATGCAGAAGGACATCTGCACCTCCGACTTTGGTCTTGCATGCAGCCGGCACCCCCTCAGAGAGATACCATAGCAGATGATGACGACTCCCACACTATGCACAGCGCAAATGAAAGAGCAACGTATCCACACCACACACACAGAAGTCCTGGCTCGAGGTACTCTTGCATGGAATGAACTTGACTCTTACGTACACAACTACCCATACGTCCAAATGTTGCACACACATCTGACTCATTGCTCCGAGCTGTGGCAGATCATCCACATAACTCCCGCAGGCCTGAGGAGTGCCGGTCATATGAGAGCCACCAATGCAATGTTAGAATTTCCCGAGCACATACACAACGCCTGTCATGTGGAACTGTACCGTGACCGTATTGACAAGCACATGCGAATTAGGTCTACGCCACGTCACTAGTTTTCAATTGTGATGAGTGTTGATTAGAATGACAAATCATGGGCCTCAATGAGCATTGCCTGTACACAATGAGGGACTGACTAACGCATTTCACTTAGGGGTGAGTCCCTATTGCCAGCTCCACCTCTGTGAGCCAGACATTGTGGTTGTGATAGTTGCTGATAGACCTGTGCTCCTATGTGTCTTTAGCAATGTGAGTATGGTGTCCAACTTCTTGCCATGTGTATCAATGTGATCCATCACTACAGGCTGTGTCCACCCAGTTGAGTATGAGTAGGTATTGCGAAAAGATGTTCTGTTCGCAAATATGATGGGGGACGCTACTGCTGGCCTGCCAACGACTTAGACATTACATACACAGCCCTATTCCCAACATTGCGTGGGGTAAAGTTGTGAAAGTGTGCGAGTGCTGTTTCTGTGCATTGAGGCCACAGCTAGTGCACACATTCCCAGTCATCTCATTGCCTATGTGTGTCATGGTCACACATGCGCATTGCTTTCATTACCCAGGGTGTACCTTTTCGTGAAATCAATGTCCTTACATTCATCCATACTTTCATACTTGATCGATTATGGACATGACACATCTGTGTCAATTTGAATGTTGTATTCACATTCGTTGGGGTTGTCGGAGCTGGAGCAGTACATGGCCATGCAAACACATCTTTACATTGTAGACCAGTGTAGGGCCAGCCTGAGTCATTTAGGGATTGACAAGTACATCGGAAGAGGTAGAGTACAGTCCGCCGTGTGATTGCTGTATCATTGTTGAGCAAACAGAATATGGCAGTCAGTGTTGAGGTCCAAGGTGAGTGCCGCCGAGTGTTTCGGGGGACAGTGGGAGGTGTTGTTACAGGGCATGTTGCAGAGGGCAGCACCAAGATGAAACAGGGCATATGGCGGAGAGCATTGCTACTGGCTCCTTCTTAATACACAGGTGGAATCACCCGCATCCTCGTCCTCTCTGTCATCTGTCTGACATGTGGGTGCTGATGTTTGGTCTTCAGTACTGTGTGCCACTGACACATCAGGGGCCGGAGATGTGTGTGTGGAAGCACCAGCAGCATTCCTCTGCGACTGCCTTAGTGGCAGCAATGCCATGATGAGGATCTGCAGGGCATGAAAGATACCAACAACTTTTTGCTGGTGTGCATCCGTGGCAGCCATTCTTTCTGCATGCATCTGCTACATGTTCTCCATTATCCTCATCATCTGTGCCAACTCTTGGCTGACTTCGCTGAGGCCACTCTGAGTAGACAGTTGTTCTCCTCTCAGAGGCATGACTCCAGCGGTGTCGGATATGGATTGTTGGACATCCTGGAGCAAACTGTGGGTGTCCGTAAGTGAGTGTAAGTGGTCCATGATGTGACTCAGACACCCGTGTATGTCATCCAGTTTGGCTGCCATGTTGTTGAACCCCACCCGCACCTGTTCAGCCACCTCCTTCTGGCAGTCTAACACCTGGCCTTGGAATGCCAAGTGTTCTTGGGTGAGGTGCTGGGAGCCAGCCATGGTGGTGGGTGCTTCCTGCTGTGTGGTCTGTGCAGGGGGTGGGGTCACCTCGATGCAGCTGGCCTGCACTGCTCTTTGGGGTGGGGTGCAGAGGCTGTCCACGAGCTGTTGGAGGGTGTCGGGGCAAATGTCCAGGGGGTCCTCTTCATCATCACTGAAGAGATGTCTGGTCTGCTCTGCAGGAGGTGTTGATTGTCCCTCTGCAATGTAATGGGGAAATGCAGGTTGACAGTGTGTTACATGTATGTTGACGCATTGTACATGTTTACATAAAGACTGCATTACAATGTATATTGGGACAGTTTGGGAGGAGCTGACTACTTCATGCTGGACAGTGGACATTTGGACTACTTCACGGATGTGAGGTTGTGCACGTACATTCTTATCTCACAGTTTCCTGCTATGCCAGATGTGATTGACCAGTATCTACGCATAAGCGGTACCAGTTGTGTCCTCTGTTCTGCAGTGAAAGTTTTGCACTTTGTACCACATTGTCGTCCATGTGGATGGGCTGTCATTGCTTTATGTGTGTGCTGCATTTTGGGAGGGTCGCCCCTGCAGCTGTGATTTTGCTGCCCCTTATCTCTTTGAGGCAGTGTGCCTTTGACTGCTGCCCTTCTACAGTGCTGAGATGTTGCAGACTTGGCTGATTTTGGCTCTTGGTGGGAGTTGGGACTGTTGGGCAAGGCTTTTATCAGCAGATGTGTTGTTGCCATCAGGGGTTGTGTGTGCACGTGGATGTGTCAGAGTGTGACCTGCTCCTCTCCAGATGTGTTCCAAACTTAGCAACCTCAGTGTTATGGCGTGCACCATGTCATGATAATTGGGCTGCAGCCATGCTATTTGTCATGCAGTGTTACTTGCATTGTCAGTGTGGCTCACAGACACGCAGCTTTGCTGGTTTCGACACGTGTGCATGGGTTGGTTGTGAGATAGGTGCTGTGTGGGGAGGGACACCTTTATGCCCATAGTGGTTGGGGGCCTACTTGGTGTTTGTATGTGTGCTGCAGTGTGCCAAGGGGATCAGGGACATGCTCCAGAGTCATTGTGGGTGCGCAGTGTGCTCTACTTAATTGTGCATGTGTGCCATTGTGCCCATCTCCCCCCGTTCCCCCGTCCCTGTTCGGTACTCACCCTGGCGCTGGTGTGTCAGGTCATGTCGAGCAGTGTCCGGACCCCCAACTCCTACCACCGTCTCCCCACTGATGACTGTGGACACCATTTCCTCCATCTCATCCAGCTCCTGGTGTTCCGCTGTACTGCCACCTCCAGTCTGCATTGCTGCCTGAAGGTTGTCAGCGAGTTTCTTCTTGGTTTTGCACTTCGCATCATTCCAGTGCCTCTTGACCTCTCCAATTGTCCTCCTCCTCACTCCCGACTGCATTCACCTTGTGCAGGATGGCCTGCCATATTGCATTTTTATTTGCCAATGGCACGTTGGAGGTGACGAACAGTTGGTGGGGGTGTTCTACTACCTCTGTGATGTTGATCCTGTTTTCCTGCAGACTGAACCTCGTCTTCCTCGTCTTCTTCTCCTTGCCCTTCCGTGATCATGAGGTCCCAAGCAGGTCCTCCTGGGGGTTTGTGGGGTTCTGGTCATCCTCTGTACTTGCTTCGGCTTCCTCTATGGTGCTACGCAGTTTGAATTAGTTTGTTTGTGTTTTTCGGTGTCTTTATTGAGAATACAACGTTAACACGGAGTTATTTTCCCGCGATAGACTGCGATGTGCAAAGTTGCGTTAAGCAAATTTTGGGGTAAGAATCACACATGTTCTTGAGAATATCCCCCAATATATTTTATCCACATGTGTAAAGATTGTCAAGATTACTCCATGGAGTTTTTGGCAAAAAGGTGTCTAATTCACAACTTCGCTACCTTGTTAAAATGTAAGAAGCAGCAGTTAAAAAACAGCACCTTTCTTACTGATAAATCCACTACAAAACCTACGTTTTGGAAAATTATAGTGTTGAACAAGTTTGTGCAAATAATCCCATCTCTTCAAATGTCTTTTTTTATGTGAATTTCCTCAACAGGTGAAGCTATGCAAAGGTGACAAACTTTCGACTTTCAGAAACTTTGGAAAAGTGACAAATCTTCGGAAGAAGAAAAATAATAATGCACACCCCTAAATATTATGAGCCTTGAGTCCGGATTGCTATATCGAAAACAGACATCAGAAATTTGCCTAAAAACGCAATACAATAGTTTTTGAAGTCTGACTTAAGTGTAGACTTTTTAATTTTCTTGCACTTTTATAGACAAACCTAGTTACGTTGGCTTTCTCATTCTCTTTTTCACCTCCTTACAATGTACAAAAATCATAATATCGGATCAAAAGAAAAAACACAATGTAAACGAAACGTTCAGTGCCTCTGGAAGTTTTGAACAATTACGATGTATTTTCAAATTACTTCAAAATATGACCAAAGATATGAAATGTGAAAGTACAGTGATTCCATTGATGAAAAATCCCCTATCACGACTCGATTTGAACATAATCTTTATTTCATAACAGCAATGCGACTCTGGTATATTCACTGGTATACTGTATTTTTAGTATATTGTCAGTGAAGGTCTGTAGACCAGGAAATTTGCTTTCAGCTGAAGCAAAATTAAATACATCGATGAAATATGTGTACGTGAATAAAAAAGGGGCATCTACAAAAATGGAACTTCAAATCATTGAAGTCAAAAAGGACATTTTCCATCTCTCACCTCAGATGAGGAGCGGCTCGTATTCAATCATAACTAGAGTTCCCTGTATTATGGTATTTATTTTCTCAGCATTTCCTTCCGTATTTATCCATATTTTTATTTTTTTATTTTATCTGTATTTATCCATTTTTATTTTGGGTTTTGTGAGACAAATGAAGCAAAAATAGTACATTTCCACATTTATTTAAACGATAAATGTAAACTGTTATCGAGTGTATGCCCGATTTCAATAAAATGAATTCCTGCAGATGATACATCAATGCACATATATGAAATTATGAACAGTTTAGTATCAACTTTTTGCATGTATACTTGAGTTAAAGCCGCATAACAATAATTTCTTTTTTTTTTTAACCACTTACCTGTAAATCTACACAGCTATTGGCCTGGAAGTCATGACGGAAAGTATTTAGAATCACTCAAAAAAGAGGCAAATTTCCTATTTTATTCACACTTACATATAAATACATACAGGTAAATAAATGGTTTTCTGTCTGTATTTATCTGTAAAAATCAGTAAAAACGGAACACATGGAGCCTTAATCATAAATTTCCTCAGGGACGTACCATCATTCAGGAAATGTACAGTCCACCACCATCCCACGATAACAGGGAAAGGAAACATTACCATCAGACGTGCGATGGACTTATCCACAATCTGATGGTCTGGTTAAAAGACTTTGCACCACTACTCCTTTAACAATGGTCTGCTTGAGGCATGGGCCTATGAGTTCCGGCATTCAGGCAGGATGAACCCATTACATCCATCACTCATATTTTGGGGATCACATTTGTCTCAATATCTGCTGCCTCTATTTTATGAATGTCATCAGTCCCTCCGCCCACCCTCACCTACACACAAGTAAAGCTGGAGAGATAAACACAATTCCTACTTTTCCTAAGGCCTGTGGTCAGCGGCGTCACTAGGGTTGGTGTCTCCCAGTGTGGTAACTCATGGTGACGTGCGGTCCGCACCCCTCGCACCCCCCTAGTGATGCCACTGCCTACGCACTCCTCCGTGCCCCATACCACCACATTTTCCCTGTTCCACATACCTCCGCACTCACCTGTACCTACGCACCCTCTGCATCTCATACCTCTGTACCCCTCTGTGCCTGTACCTCAACACTCCCCCTACCTCCGCACTCCTCCATGCCCCGTACCTCCGTACTCCCCACTGCCCCGTACCTCCGCACTTCGCTCTGCCCCTACCGCCACAGTCCCCTGTGCCCCTACCTTCGCACTCCCTTGTGCCCTGACCTCCGCACCCCCATGTACCCTGCCTCCGCACTCCCTACCTCCACATTTTCCTTGTGTCCCATGGTGTCACCCCATGTGATGGTGTCACCCGGTGCCGTCCACACCCCCCACACCCCCCTAGTGATGCCACTGCATGTGGTAAGTAAGGGTGGGTGCTTTCCGATAAGTGCATTGTTTATTCAAATTCTTATCACGTACCACGTAACACCCAAACGGAAAATGTACCCTATTTGCTTGTATTACCAATCATCTTCTGTTTCTTCAGCAGACATCACGAGAGGAGACAACAGAAATGAAATATTGATAAAAGATGCACCAAATAGTCCGAAGCACCATTCTAGTTGGGGTTAAGAAAGCTTATGTTTTCAAAAGCCCATATGTGCTGTCGATCGCTCGTGATGAGCGATTGAGTCTTGTTTCAAATCTAGCACAGCACAGACCATATCCCTTTTTGTGTATTTACATAACATACGGCATGTCGAATATCACAACGCTTATCAGCCCTCTTAGCCAATGCAAATGAACTCTTCCCTACTGTACGTGAAGAACCTCGCACCTCAGAGAACCAATCAGCACTTCAAGCGCCCAGCAGCCCGCTGGAGGCGGAAGCGTGCATTCCGCTGGAAAGAGCCTATATATAGAAGAAATGACATTAGAGCGGGCGCTCTGAAGCTTTTTGGTAATCACGTCCCTTGCCCTAGAACAGCCGGGTGCATTTCGAGGACGCTCCGGTGGGTCTGATGCATACCAAGAGCCCCTAGAAGGAGCTGGCAAAACCTTGGTTGGCATTTTAGAGTTTTAGCGTCCTCCCAGAGCCCGCATCTGATGTCTCTGCTGGCATGCATCGATTTTTCTCCACTATCAGTGTCATGTGCCATCTTGTTCTGCCACTCCACTTGCAAACAGCCACGAGGGCATCTTTTACAAGCAAAACGCTTCTTCCTCAGTCTATCCCCGTCCCCCCGGGGCCCCGGAGCAGTGTCAGAGAGTGCTTTGGTGAAGAACGCAGTGACATTCCACGTGCGCGTGTGTTCCAAAGCGCGCGCCTCTTGGCCCGCGCTGGCGTTGTCACAAAGCACGTTTCCCCTGGTGGCTTCCTCAGGCTGAAAACAAGTGAAAGCATTTAGTGACCTTCTGCGCCAGTACACTTACAGTATCGGGGAACACTAACACTCATTTCCTGCACCAGCTCCTGGGCACATTGGGCCTTCCCTGCTTCCAAGGATGTCGAAACACCAACTCGCTAAGGGGCGGTGGAAGTGAAACCACCCTACGTTTGATGCCCATATATAATGCAGGGTCCCCCCATTGCCCCTCCCTAAGCCATCCAATAGCCATCCATTTGTTGTTGAAAGTCTAGTGCAAGTATTGGAAAATACACAGAGTATATCAATTTTTAAAATAGCGATTAGCCAATTGCAATTTTCTGTGACTCACAATTAGGTAATCGCGATTCCTAATGTATGAAACTCCATGAGTTTTATTATAGCGATTCATAGAGGGTCACAAATCGGCCTAACTCATGAATTTTGATGAGGTACGTCGCAATTTGCGACCCATTGGGAATCGCTAAAATCAAGGGGATGGTGGTCTGCCGAGGTCAGCGGACCATCATGTCTGTGATTGCTTTTAAATAAAGCAAAAATTTGTTTTTTAAATGCAGCCCTTTCTCCTTAAAGGAAAACGAGCTGTGTTTAAAAAAGGAAAATGAAAAGTTTTCTTTTCATTTCTCAAGAGCAGGCAGTGGTCCCTGGGGCCACTGACTGCTCTGAAAAAACATTTTTGCCACCATTCCCCAAGAGGAAGGGTTCCCTGGGGGACCCCTTTCCATTTGCGAATGGGTTACCACCTACTTAGTAAATGCAAATGTTTTGTAACCACATTTCTGTCACGAAACACTGTTATACACCACTGAGATTCGGTATTAGGAAGGGATGCCCCAAACACGTCCCGTCCTAATACGGAATCGCTAACCCATTTTGCGATTCGGTAATAAGCTACTGAATCACAAAATAGGGTTTGGTAAATAGGAAAGGCCTTTTTTCCAGTCGCAAAGAGCCCGATTTTGCAAATTGGGCTGTTTGTGACCTTAAAAAAGGTAGATACATGTGGCACACAAAGTAAGCAGGATTCGCATTATCCTGAACCTGGGGTTGCGCCAAAGGTATTAAAACTTTCTTAAATCTACTCAAACCCACGATTGCTTGCCAATGGAAGGGTCTTATGACCTTGAACGCTGATCAATCAATCAAACTTTGTGTGGGCATCAAAACTCCAGACTGGGAGAGCGGCAAGGCAATAGAGAGAAATATAGCATGGGAGCCATTCTCTGCCACCTAAACAGGACAGCAAAGCCACGCAACTTCTGATGGGCGCCTTTCAGCACATTGCTAAACGGGTTCCTGCTGAGTGACAAACCTGCAAGATTTCACCGCTTCGTGAAATTACCTTAAATCGTTGGCGGTTCCTTTGAAGTGTGCTGTTCGACCTAACAGCGCAAGTACATGTCCTGGAAGAAGATTTTCTTCAAGAGCTGAGAAACAGATAATTTACATTCCCCATGTCATGGAAAAAAGCCAAATGAGATAAGCAACAATACCCGGAACATGTGTCAGCCATGCAAATGGAAATTCACCAGGCGACCCAGGGAGCATTTTTTTTAAAGTAAGTTCATTTCACAGTCTGAACAGATCGGCAGAAGGCTACACGCCATGTGAAAAGCGTCAGGCATCTTGTCACTGTCACAGAGGCTTGGATAAAAGGAAAAATCACTTTCACGGCCTTGTTATAAATATGTACTGAAGTTTTATGCCAGTCATCATATGGAAGTTAGACAGATAGACGTCAAGGGGAAAGACTCCCTGGCAGCCATTAAAGGCCCCCAAGGCATCAGATTGTGGCCATATTAGTGAGGGGGCATATCTAGTTCCCAACTTCTGAACAGGATTTAAATATCATCTGAGCTATTGGTATTTAGAAAACGCCACTGTGTTTTAATGCGACCATTTCGTATTTATTTTAGTGGGGCTATTTTTACAGCGTGGACATAACCGTGATGGACAGTGGACCGATCCACAAAGGACACAGAAGCAATGGTAGGCATCTGTGAATCCGATAGTGTGGTCAACATAAAAACTACTATTTTTATTAATAGAGAAGATGAGTGCATGGGTGGCAGATAGAAAAGGGAGTGGAGTTGGGAGGAAGAGTTATATTTTTTCTTAATGCCAGGAGTAGGCCAGTGCGTCATCTGTGCATGGTTGTATGTAGTTACTAGCGGTGGGCTCCAGCCCTCATGTTTGCGTACTGCTCTTTGACTCAGCACAAGAGAGAGTAAGCCAGAAATGGAGAAAGAAGAAGAAAGAGAAAGACAGGAAAATAGTAACAACCTGAGTAAGCAGGGATGGAAAAGAACATGCAAGAGTGACATAAAGAATTTGGAGATATGATGTAAGACAGAGGCATTAAGTGGAATCAAAGATAGACAGCTTTACTATTCAGAAACCCAGTAGCCAGTAGTTGCAAGGCTGGGGATGAACTTGTACGTAATTTTCTGTTTAAAAAAACCATAATGATTTAAACATTGGAGTGGGAGCAGCGGCGGCCGGCACAGGTAAGCGCAGTGAGGCGGGGCAGGGGCGAGGCGGGAGGGGGGGAAGACGATAAAGGATGGAATAGGTATAATTAAATAAATAAATAATACCTATTCCGCAGTCTGTCGACTCACCCTCCCCCTTCCACGCCCTGCTGGCCTCACCATGCTTACCTATGCCGGCCACCGCTGAGAGGCAGTTTCAGAGGGAACCACTGGTTGCTGCTGTTATTGTGGGCATAGAAGGCCGTGCTGCCTTCTCTTTAGTTACACTGGGGTCCTGTTGCTGCTGATGGGTGTTCTGCAACAGGCCACGAGAGGGCGTTTTGCAGTACAGTAGCGCAGGTTGTTGTTGTGGATAACTTTGTATATGACAAAAAACAAATGAAATAAAGAAAACGTGGCACCTTTAAGGAATTGAGCAGCTGGCCCGTCATGGTACAGCCACCCCTATCCGCTCCAGGGGACAATGATCTCCAACAGAATGGAACTAACAAAAAGAAAAAGAAAACGAACCCATCCTATAACATTCATGCATTTGTTGTATATCGATACACTCGGATACAGAACCTAAGCTTCAGCATAGTTCCTTCACAACCCTTAGCTGGCAGGTGCAACTACAAAAGATACAATATAGCAGTTTTCTAGCTGGGAATATGGTGAATTGGAAGACACTGAAAAAAGTAAGAGAGGCTGCTGGTGCATCATATTCTGAGGAGACTCTAGAAAGCTACCTGCCAGCTCAAGGCTCCAGTGTTCTGTCTTCTAACAGGGACCCCTACCTTCAATAGACCATTAATATGTTTTTTAATTCCAGCGCTCTTATCATGAGTTCATATTCTGGCATTCCTTCATGCGCTTAGAGCTGCACTACAATTGATAATGGCTAAACAATTACATTCGATGGACATCCTAGGCTTTTGTGTTAGAGGGTGGAATTCCATCTAAAGGAGGTTGTGGTCAATCCATAGTAGAGTTTTGTATGAAATTTGCGCTCACGTTTCAAACTCAAAATTTGCCATTTGCTTCAAAACATTTTTGCTGGGTCTAAATTGGGGTGGCATGGTGAGCAAAAGAACAATGGATTCAACCTGGAGCGTTCTGCATTCCGTCCATCACTTGTGTGTCTTTTCCTTTCTCGCCCTAGTTTCCTTTCTCGCCGGGTATGCCCAAACGTGGGTCCCAGGCTCACTGTGCCACTGGATCTGTAGCGGCTCGTGGAGGGAGTTCTGCGGGGCAGTGGGGTGGGGCGGGGAGGGCCGAACAGATGTAAGTAAACAAATAAATAAATAAAACTAATTTCATTGCGTGCACTGTATTGCCAAATGCGATGCAGCGCACGCTACGAAATTTGTTTTATTTATTTATTTGTTTACTTAACTACGTTTGGCCGTATGCCGTACTTTACTACCCCCACCCTGCCCCTCCCCCTGGCCCGCCACTCCACCCTGCAGCACTTCCTCCAGGAGCCGCTACTGCACTGGATCAAGCTGTCCTGGCTGATGAGGGGTGAAACACCGAAACCGCTCCTAGGATGCTTGTTTCTGGTCCAGGGAAGACATGGCTTGGCAGTTCAGGCTTGATTGTTCCCATGAGGCACAGGGTCAAGACTGAATTGCAGATGGCCAGGTCTAAACTGGGGTGGCATGGTGAGCAAAAGAATGATGGATTTAACCCAGATCTCTTGACTGGGGGAGAATGTTTTGATTTGTTCTGCATTCCGTCCATCACTTGTGTGTCTGTAACAAGAGAGATGGCAGCTGATGATGTGCTGTTCATGTGACTTTGTAGGTCAGTCGCCTTTCATTCAGTTTTATTTTCTCTGGTGACACTGGTTCATCTGTTTCAATGCGTCTAACTCAGTCTCATACCTTGACTGTGGATGCAAAGGACAATAAATCAATTAACGTACGTGTAGCCACTACTCATGCACCATCACCAATATGTAAATCATTGCAAGTAATGTCATGTTACTAACTACATGTTTCCATGACTACAGTGCTCTCGGGTGAACATTCACCTATCAACTGATAGACACTTTGGGCCTGACTCACCAAGGTAAGCTTACCCTTCATTTTTTGTAAGTTTATTATTTTTTTACATTAACGAACTGCTAGTTTATTTTTACAAATAGTAATTTTAGGATTGCGGAGACTATGCACATAAAAAAATAGGAGAGTTCTATCTTTTTAAGTCCTATCTTTTTATTTTTGGGGTGTTCACGTTCATAAAATGACTATTATTAAAAATAAACTTGCTGTTTGTGAATACCAAAACATAGTCAACTTACACAAAAGTGTAAGTTAACCTTGTGGAAACCCAACAACTATTCCACATTAAATACAGCTTTGCTATGGGGTGTATGTTCACAATAAAAACATCCACATATATATGGACCAGCGCTTTCTAAATAGGTGCATGTGGTTCGTAAGCCTCTGTCTCAGACGAAAGTCTTACCACGTGCAGCAGTACACCTGGCCTATTAATAAGTAAGCACAGGCTTACAGAGTTTAATAATTAGATAATTTGTGTTTTTCAGCATTTTATAGCTATTTGACTGATTTAAAATGAGACTGCCCACCTATGTACGACTACACCCAGAATTCTATCTGCCATATAAATGTATTTGCCCTCCTGTCAGGTCATATTTCCTATTACATTACACACCATCAGGGTCAGGGTGAAGCAGAAAAACTAGAAGGTGATGGCCATTAAAATACAATAAAATAAATCATTGTATTTCAAGAAGCATTCTAGGAAATGGGGGAGTTATACAACGGTGATACAAATAAAATCATAGGGGGGAGTCGAAAAAGGGTATTATCTTTCTGAAATATTTCAAATCATTAAGTTGGTTCTCCAGTACACCAGCAGTGAAAGGATGTCTATCACCAGGTACGATTAAGCAAAATAACCGCATAGCATACAAAATAATTAACGCCACCGGGACCCTGGCAACATGATGTACTGGAAGCCATGTCTGTTGCCTGCATCCAGACAAGCAATCATCTGAGAAAATAAGATACAGTAATACATCTGTGCAGATTCAATATCAGTAAACAAGATGCAACAGTGGGTTTGGGGTCATCAAGGGCACTAAGGAATGTCTGAGATGACTTCTTCTGTAAAGGAGCAGATGAAATGTTGATTTGTCCGAAGATTGCATTGACTTCTAGTTAATGGATGCTGGAGACGTTTTTGTATCTCTATTTAAGGGATGTTGTTCTCCCTTTCGTTTGCAGTGGCCTCTCTGACAGGCTTTTGTTATTTTGTAATTAAGAATTTGAACCCCTACAGTGTGTGTTTCATGGATTAACATTACTAACCAAAGCCCTTCAAATATATCCGTATTATATCTGAGTTAGTCCAATAAGGTCTAGCGCACCTCAGTGCATGACTGCTCGCATCTCACATACTAAGACGGCTTATATGCCATAGAACCTGCTTCCCACCAGTCACTTGGGTGAGGCTGCAAGGGGTCTCATGAGGGTATCGGGTGAGAGTTGATCAGCCCCTGTCTTAACAAGGTCACTTCCGGGGAGGGGACTAAGGGGGGATTTTAGGGCCATTTACCATAGTGTGACTTCCATTGTTTGGTCTTAAGTTATAGCTAATGAGTTTCCAATGTCAGCTGTTGCTGCCCACTGAAGTTTGCTGTGGGTACAGGCTGATTAAATGGCTTAGGAACTAATAAATGAGCAAAGAAAGGACTCCCAAAAGTGGGTGTGTGGTCATAATACATCTGGAGGCTTTCGCCTGGTGCCCCGCTTGAACTCAACAGAACCTCTGTACCTTCTTGGATGTTTGCATACCTGATCAGCAGGAGAGCTGGCCTGCGATTGCTCCATTTGACTGGGAGCTACTGTCCTTTCCACTTTGGTCTCTATATTCAGGGTTACTCCTTGTAAGCCAGAGCAGTGCTGCAATAATTGATCTATTAGGATGTACCCCGGATGCTTATTGGTTAATCAGGGTGGCCACCAGCTTAGGTTATTTTCATCAGTGCCTCCCTCTAGAATCACCTGTAAATTCACCTATTATCTGTTCTAAATAAACATGAGATTTAGGTCTCTCCAACAGCAAAGTATGCCATTATAAAATGATTTGGGTTGGTTGTGTGGCTACACCAGTGCCTTATTTTGCACCTCTTTGGACAATTGTTTTCATCCTTTTAATGTTATGGAACTGCTCTTTGATGATCTGATTGGTCTGTATAGTATGACAGAGATGTATAGCAGACCAATCAGGAAGTACCTTATTGTAGACTTGGCCATCAACCCCAAATGTTTTGCCTTCTCCCCTTTCAATTTTAACTATTGTTGGCTTTAGGACTCTATGCACTTTATCACTGCTAACCAAGACCTGAGTGACTCTAAGAGTCAGTTGTCTGACCTACTGTTCTGAGCTTCAGGGACACAACAAACTCCAGAGGCCTCCCTGACACTGCTCAGCTGACCTGCTGCAACTGGACCTGTCTTGACTGGCAACTGGGCCTGCCTAGACCTGCAACTGGACCTGTCTGAGCCTGCTAACCCCTGCTAGAGTAAGTCTTCGATCTCCAAGATGTACCTCTCCAGGTCCTGGACGCTTGGCTGGTATCCGAGCGCACCCTTCTTAAGGAAAGGCGAAATCCTGAAGTTTTGAGCTCTTCTGGACTGTGAATGGGCCCATTCACACAGAGACTCTGTCACTCACTACGGATGGCAGCGCGAAGCTCCAGTGAACCCGACTCTTCACGCTACAGCAACCACCACTGATGACCAGCAACACGAGATCTGTACTTACTGCTACAGAAACTACATCCTGCAGTTACTACAAACTCGAAGCTCCAGCAGCAACCATTCACAATGCCCAATAGGATCTTTGCGCTACAGCGACGACCATTTGCAATCCCAGGATTGCTCTTCATGCTACCGTGATGACCATTCGTGATGCTCTCCCTGCTCCTCCACCGTGAACTGGACTCTTTGTCCAGTACTTCAATAAGGTAACTTTTATTTGCATTCTTGATGCGGGAACTCTCAGTGCTTCAGATCATGGATTTAAGGTACTTTGTTTATTGGGCCAAACTGGATCCCTGATCTGGGCCGCACTCCATCAAAACTTTGAAATTGCATATCTCAGGTTCTACTGATTGGATGTTTGTTGTTCTGGTATCATTTTATTTATTAAAAGGTACCCCATTTTGTTTTTAATTGGTGTTGCATTTTTTGTGTTATTTGTTCATTATTACTGTTTGTATGTTGCATAGCAGCAAGGCCCTCGTCATCAGCAGACTGGACTACTGCAACACACTCTATGCCGGTATTTCGAAACAATTCATGCAAATACACCAGACTACCCAGAATGCTACCACCAGACTAATCCTCGTCATCCCCTACAGCACACGTACCATGTCCCACCTCAGAGAGCTACCTTGGCTACCCATTCAGAAGTGTTGCTAATTCAAACTGCTCACCCACACCTACAAAGTTCCTCAGACCTGCCTACCTCAACCACCATCATTATTACCACCATCCAACTAGGGAACTGCGCTCAGCCACACTTTGCCTCTCACAGATACCACCAGGGCTGTACTGGGAACTGAAACCGGCCCTGACAAATTGCTCGGCCGGCCCCAATAAGGTTGGGGGGGCAAGCTGTTTGCTAGGGCCAGTTATAGACGGTTTTCTTACAGGGCGCTGCTACTGCTGGCTCCGGGTGACAAAAATGGCCCCCCAGGGCCCCAAAACTGACCCCCACCCTGGCAGCGCACTGGGGAATCACCCGGTACCCGCTACGGCCAGTCCAGCCCTGGAGAAGCAAAACAGGAGGACACTATTTTTCCTACATTGCTACCAAACCTGGAACAACCCTTTCCATCACATCAGGAACTCACCATCTCTACTCCTATTCCACAAGAAACTAAAGACCTGGCTGCTCAACTAGGAGTTCCAATCGACCTACACATCTACTCTAGCACCTGGATACCCCTCAGGTGATAAGGGCGATATACAAATCCTTATAACGTAACATGACATAACATAACAAAATATAAATACTTTACACCTTGCCTCTAGGTTAAGCCTGACTGTGTTTGTGCCAAGTTACCAGAGGGTTAAGCACAGGTAAATTAAATGACTTTCATGGTTCACCCTGACAGGGATTGTGATTGTGGCTTAAGAAGGGTTTTCACCCTCAAGAACCCAATTTCCTACACTTAGTTTTCAAGATGTATTTAATAATGCATGTCCCTTTAAATCAAGATTGGCAGAGTTCTCCTGCAGAAGTCCAGAGTCCAATTGCAGATCCTTAACTGAGGCTTCAGGGCTCATCACTACTTATTCCCCTTGCCACAACAGCAAATTATTTAACTGAACAGTGTTCATGAAAACACAACTTTTGTGTTTTCATGAACAATGCATGTGCGCAGGTCTCCCCTCTCGACCTCGTCTACAGGCCCCTGATGACAGGAGAGGGGAAGGGGCAAAGGGGGGGTTGAAGCACGATCCAGCTGCAAAGTATTGTTGAAAAACACATCACCAGGTAGCTGGATCCCTGTATTACACATATCTCGGGCCTCAGTTCAAATATGATCCCCACATACATGCAAAATCCAATATTTGTTTATTTAGCAGACATCCTGCACATGCCCCAGGCAGCACAGTATAGCTCCTAAAGCGTGGCTGTCAGTGTCTTATCAATTCATCCCTGAGGCCAATGAGAAGCAGAGCAGCAGGGGTTGGATCCCCATCACTGCCTCAGCCTCTTATAGGGCTATCCTATCAAGAAGCTGGGAGAGGAACTGTGGTGAGTCTTCCCATTCTCAAACCTGGCCACACTGCTCTGTCTAGCTCCTCGTTGGGAATCATGACTTGCTGGTTCCAATGTCCAGTGCCATATTCCTGCTCTGCTGCCATGGTGTCTCCGAGCTGCCAGCAAAGAAGCAAAGTAAGTTGTTTCTCTGTGCGTGTGTTTATGTGTTGGCATTTGTGTGTATGAGTGATTGAGAGTGAGTGAGACTGAATGAGAGTGTGTGTGTGCGTGAGTTTGAGAGTGTCAATGAGAGTGAAAGTTTTTGAGAATCTGAGTTTGACAAAATGTATGAATAAGAGAAAGTTGGTGCAAAGGAGTGAGTGAAGGAGTGTGAGTGCATTAGAGGAAGCAAATTATTAGAGATTGTGAGAAGGAGTTAAGTGAATCATGGGTGTAGCTATCAGTGGTGCAGTAGGTGCAAACGCACCAGGGCTCAGAGACAGTGAGTTTGAAAGGGTCAGTGTGTGTGTGTTTGTGAGAGTGAGAACCATTGAGTATGAGGATGTCTGTGTGTGAGTAACAGTGAATGGGAGTGATTATGAGTATGAATAAGTGAGAGTGTCAGTTAGAGTGAGTGAAGGGGAAGAAAGTGAATGTGATAGGCAATAAGTGTGAGTGAGAGAGTGTGAGTAAGAGTGTGTTTGTGTGTTTTTAGATTGTGAGTCGCCGCTGGCAATGGCATACTCAATGTCATTCTGAGCTTTAGGCAACACCCAGGGTAACACGCTGCCACAGCCATATTGGATACAATTATGAAGGAGAATTAATCTATGGTCTGACCTTTGATACTGTTTCTGATGTCTTTTAAGTGTTATAATGCAGATGTTGAGTAAATTAGCATGAAGTGCAGAATGTGTTTAGTAGAATTCAGGTGGTGATGAGAGGAATGTGAATGCCATTATTGGCTGTAGTTGACTGTGGGTTGGTGGGGTGGGTGTTTGCAGGTACATGAGATGGTAATAATGTTGCAGCATGAAACTGGTATGAGGCACATGGCAATGTGGTGCATGATTCGAAATATCACATGTACGAATCATGGCCCTTAGTCCTTTCCAATCCCTAACAGGGCAAACATTAGAAGCCTCTGTCCCCACCCCCTTCTGATTTATTGTTATATTAGCTAATGCCACAACCCTGAAGTCACATCACATTTCCAGCCAATGAAAGCGGTGTCAGGAGTGCAGGTAGATATGAAGATGCTGGCTTTGACCTTCGAACCTGGCACATTGAACACTGGAGCCCCCTTCTGGCGTCAGGCCATGTGTCATGCTGGGTAAAGTGTGCCTTTTGCTCGAATGTGTCTTCAACTGAAGTTCCAAACCCCTGTTTTTTTTCTAATTCTCACAAGTGACAGGTCTCAAAAGTCATCTGGCCAATCAGACCACTGCCAGGTATGCTGGCTTGGCTCTGCAATGCTGGCTCACTTGAGCCTGGTTTGGGGGGTCATACAACTTGTGTGATGCTGGCAGAGAGCCTCCTTCTAGCATGTGTGTTGATTTTTTTTTCTAAAATCACGTTTCCCACTTCCGGTTTGTTGACTGCCAGGAGTCCTGGAAGACTGCACTTTCACACTTGGATTTTGGCTCAATGTAGCCTCATTTTGGTGCCAATTTACTTCTAAACTAACATGACAGATTATTTCTAATGTGATATATCACATACCTAAAAAATAACATATTGTAGCACAATAGAAAACAAACGGAAACTTAATATAATACCTCAAAACAACCACAGTATAACACACCATAATCTCAAATACAGACACGTCACATTGAATGGATGATGCAACATAAAACAATATAGTCAAGGATAGATAATGAGCACTCAAGACTGGCTTCTCCCTCAGTTATTTTCTTACTACACACATAAGATGCAGAACATAAAGAAACTAATAGTTCCTCGGAGATGGACTAACTATGTGCAATTTAAATAACTCATTATTCATAACGGGAAACAGTGTAACCATGGAAACGCCATGTCATGTTTCAATCACTCCCTTTTACGCAATATGGTGAAGTAAAAAGAAACATTTGTTCTTGGCAGGAAGCACCAAACGAGACAAGTACGTACGTTCCTCTGACTGAAACGTGAAAAAATGAGCATTTGTACAGTGGCATCTGCCTGCCATTGTTACGGCTCGGAATGCCGATGACTGCTTGGAATGCGTGGTTCAGTCATAAACAGGGGTCTATGTTGCGCTATAATGATTTGTTTTCAGTATAGAGTCGCCCCGCAGTTTCTCCCAGATATGTTTCAGAACGTCAAACTAGCCGAAACATACTGGGGGAAATATGCCCCCTAAAGGTTGGGGCATGCAGATTTTAATGAAAACAGTTCCAAAGGTCTGCATGGTATTTTCCGTTTTTAGTGTAAAATTGATAACTGGTGCTACTCGTTGTACCAAATAGTTTCCGATCACATGCGGCATTTGTTGTCTACACCTTAGCAGAAATATTTGTTTTTTTCTATCCGAAATTAAAGTATCTCATCACTAAGGAAATAAAAAGGTTGCAACAATCCTTTTTCAAGGACTATGCCATCCTATTGAAAATGTAGTAACGCGGGGCATGGCCAAGATGGCGGAGGGGTGTGTGGCCAAGCTGGCAGGTGAGACACTCTCTTCCATCGCTCCCGCTGGCCGACCGCCCAAAGAACCTCTTCTGTGCCCATCCGCACTGCTAACCTGGGGTAAAAGCGGCCCTGGGGTGCCTGGAAGACTGCTGGGAATCCCTCCCGGTGTGGTGGGAGGACGATTGGAGCAGGAGGAATGCAAACGAGGGAAGGATGGCATATATGATGGCCTCCAAGGTCGCGGGTCAAAGAGCGGTTCTGAGGGCCTCCCGACCCCGGGGTTGCTTGGTGGAAGTGCGGCAACCCCTGCAGAAAAGCTACATCGCTGGAGGGCTCCTTGCCTCTAAAGGGGATCCTGAGTCTATGGAGCTCCAAGCAAGGAGTGGAGAAGAGGCCCTGATGGCACCTGATGATTGCAGTTGATGGGCTGGAGCGCAGGCGGCAAGGTGAGAAGGAGTGCATTTGCCACTCAGCTGTGTTGAGGTTTCGCTGGAGGCACAGAGAGCTCTAGAAGCCTAACACCCGCCTCCTTCCATCCCCTGCCGCATTACCTTCACATGTTTTGCCATGCCCAGGGATGGACCAAAGCAGGGCCTGAGGGCAACGACCCTGTGCCCTCTCCACAGCAGGAGACCGAGGGCAGTAGGAGATGACCCACCAGCCTTCGGATGCCCAGCCCTTGGAGGTGACAGGGCACAGTGCTTGTTCCTTGGTAAATATGCCTATGACACAGTGATAGGTGCCCCTGATGGACAGTTACAGGTGAGGACTGCATAGGGACTCCTTGGATAGGTCTGCTCAGGACTTTCACCACACAATGAGCTGATGCCTTCGGGATGCTCCTCCCATGCCATCTAAAATGAAGATGTTGACTCAGGGCACCCTCTTCAGATACTTAGAGGACCCCCACTCCAGGGAACATGTGGAGACTAGTGACGTAGCCACAGGGGCAATGGCACTAATGAGGACTGATCTTCTTGAGAGCCTTTTTGCCTTTTAAAGTCGAGCTACATGACAAACGTAACCAGGACCTTAACCAGAACCTCATTACATTGTGTTTGGACCTGGGAGCAAAAATTGCAGACCTTCGAACAAATGTGGACTCTGTGGGGCACCGTATTATGGAGACAGAGACTCGCCTTGAGAGGATCGTCTCGAGACAAGCCGAAACTACTGAGAAATTCACAGCAATGAAAAAACAACTTCAGCTCACGATAGAGAAATTTGAGGTCCTGAAGAACTGTTCGAGATGCAAAAACCTCCACATCTTGGGACTCAGTGAAGAGGTTGTGTTTGCAGACCATTACTCCTTTGTGGCGGGAATATTCTCCTCCCTGCTGGGGGACAATCACCTAGAACCAACGGCAGACAAAATACACCGAGTGGGTCCTGGGGGCCCTTCCCAGAGGCAGCTCCATAGGGAGTGCTCATTAAGTTCCACTACTATCTGTAGAAAGATAAGGTCCTTCAATAAGCCAGAAAGGTGGGATAGGTGCATAACCAGGTTCTTCCCTCTGTGGTAATTAGACCGATATCGGTCTCTGACCATGCGCCGGTCAGGATTCAGCTGGCTTTGGAAGAGGGAAAGCCGCCAGGAACTTGGAGACTGCACCCATCCCTACTTCCGGATCCAGTCACCAAAAACAAAATATCCCAATGGACAGAGGAGTATTTTTAACCCAATGGGGTGTGGGGGGGGGGGCATCAGGGAGGAGTAGGATTCAGTCAAAGCTGTGATCCGAAAGCACGTCATAGTGGTAGCACCCAAATAAACATAACTGCGAAAGCTTGAAGTACAGAAGCTTGAAGATGAGAGCTAAAGAGGCTACAACAACCCTCCCATAGGGCCATTCGAGCACAATGGTCAGGGGGGAACTGAGAATTATACTAGCAATGCAGAGATTTCCTTGCTCCACCTTAAAAATTGGTCAAATGTAGCTGGCGGTAAAGTGGGAACTCCCTTGGCCTGGCTCCTGCAAGGCAAAAAGAAAAAAAAGAGCATGTCTGTGAAATAATGACTGCAGATACATCGGCATGACTTGTCGCAAAGTCAAACAAAGAATTTGCGAACACAGGAGTAACGTGAAGTGAAAACGAGGAACAACGAAAATGAGCAGTCACTATATTGACCACCCACATACTCTGAATTATCTCAAATGGATCATACTCTAATCAAACCCTAACTTCAAAACCGTCTAACGCAGAGAAGTTACTCTTTGAAAAGGAATAAAGATGGGTGCACCGTCTAAGGACCAATCAAAAAGGACTTAACGATGATATTCCGTGGTTGAGTGTTCAGTAAAAATCGACATCATATCACAATGACATACGATCATGAGCCAGCCACCCCCCTCCCCCCCCTTTCATACTACCCTTCCCTTGGAGCAACAGACGTATCTTTTTTACATGCAGCATATACTACATATACTGCCATACAGTTTACACATCTGGTGTTCAGATTATCTGTCTTGCTTTCTGAACAAGCATCACTTCACCAATGTGATACTGACTTCTTGCCTATAGACGATATGACTCGAATCCCTATAGAGTGCTTAAACAGCGGCACCACTGTGGGCATAAATATCTATTCCTATCTGTATTTTCAATTTTATTTTTAATTTGAATTGTTGAATTCTCCATTTTCTTATCCAAATACATATCCTCCGTAATGTACTCATTACGAGTCTGTCTTCTATACACATACCGACATATTTAATCCCGCCTTCCGAGTCTTCCCCGGGAACAGGAAGACAGCGTCAGCACAAGTCGTGCTAGCTACGGAATCGCGGTAGGAAGAAACAGCTACCCAGAGCCTTTGTAGAAGACACGTAACGTTGTACCTTCGATTCTCTTTTTTTAAATACTGTTTCTCTTTCCTTTCTTCTCGCCCTTCACCCTAACAGTAAATACGCACCCTCGTTCTCTCCACGAAGCTTTGAACTGGAGCTTCCAAAGGTACGCACACTTGCATTGTTTGCTCCTTGCCGCGCTAATCAGTAGTGTGCCCTTCGGCACCCAGACTCCATATGTGCACGTTTTTCTTAAAGCCCGCATGACAAACATCGGCATAGGCAACACCACTAGAGAAGCTTATGGAACGTGTAACATACATGCTGTGTATTTTCGTGTGCGATTATTTGGCCAGGATATGCCTCCTTCTCAATAGACACGGCGCATCCGATAAGAACCAAAACAGACTACCATTACCCCTGCTTGTTATTTTCACAATACATACTCGACCCATTATTATTAGCAACAGATTTGGCAGATTCATGAATGTGCGTAATGCAGAGTTGTATGTACATGTGTGCTCAACTAACCAAGCTGTGCCTTCCATTAACCTTCCCCCCCATTTTACTGTCATTTCAACAGTATGTACGTGAACCTTTTTATTTTTAATTTTTATTACGTGCCTAAGACGAGCCATAATTATACTTACTACCTGTGCTTTTTAATCCCCTTCCCTGCTGTGTGTACGAATCTTCACTTGCAAAACCATATAACAATGATGTATTTAAAGATTTGCCATCTTTATTTGCTTTTGTATTATTAACGTAGCTTCATCATACTAAGACCTCGGCCTCCCTGGACTAACGAGGACCCGTGCGTCTATCTTCTTTCTCCTCCCTTCTCCCTATAGGTATTATCCTTTTCTAAGTTCAATTGAGTAGTACTCAAACTTCTAACCCGGATTTGGACATTTCCCATTTTCTTCACACATCACTTTTTTCTGAGGTCCTGAAGAAAGCCCCCGACCCTTTTGGGCAATCTAGGGCCTGAAACATGTCGACCAACTACTCAGACTAAAAGTGCAGTGGACTCTTTACATGTCCTATCTGCACATCTCTGTATTTTACTCCTATCCTTTGCACCGAACGGAATAAAATTGAGTCCAGGCAGCAAGAGGAATTTTTAACATAATAATTTTTAACACCACATGAGCACTTCACAATTTTTGTATTTTTACTTTCTTTCTCTGATCACTACTGCAACATCCAGTGGTTCCCTCCGGGCGGAGGAAGCATGAGAGAAAACCCTATGATGATGCTGTCACGTAGTTAAAATCAAGGCGGAGAATCAAGATATACCGCCCCTGAACCGCTTTACGTGAATGAAGGTTTTTTACCAAATATCGGAAACAACCACCCGAACCCTGGTGACAGGTACAAGTGATCCATTCCCCTTGATTATGAATGCAGAGGGGGCTGACCATTGGGTGATGAAGAGAAAGTCAATGAATTTGGTGCCTACTAGGCCCAACTGTACAGGGGAACCTCTCCCTGCCCAGAGTACAAAGTGGCCTTTTTGGAGCCAATCCAGGTTGTCACTCTTATGGACGCCCAGAGCAACTCTCTGGAGGGAGAGATATTCCCAGAGGAGGTGGGTCTACTTAGCACAACCTTCAAACCCAATACCATGCTGGGGCCTAATGGTCTTATCGTCCAGTTCTATAAAACATACTCATCCTATTTAACTCCAATTCTCATAGTCCTGTTTAGCCCCTGCGCAGCTGCAGGAGCCATCACTCTGACGATGGGTAAAGCTGTGGTGACAGTGATCCCAAAGCATGGCAAAAATGCAAGACTTTGTGCCTCTTATCACCCAATAGTATTGCTGAACATTGATGTTAAAATGTTTATGAAGATCTTAGCAACTGACAAGAGTGGTTTTGTTCAGGGACGACAGGCCCATGATATTATTAGAACAGCCATCCACCTGATAGTGATGTCCTCCCTCAAACAAATCCTGCGATCCTCCTATCTCGCGATGCCGAGAAGGCCTTCGATAGGGTGGATTGGACTTTCCTGAGCCACGCTGCTCAGCACATGGGCCTTGGAACTACATTCTTGTGCATGATCTTCTCCAACTACACTAATCCAGTCGCTAGAGTCGAATCCTGAATGGATACCTTTATGGACTGTTCAGATTAACAGTGGCACCAGGCAGGGATGCCCCCTCTTACAGCTCCTGTTTGCATTATTTATTCAATCACTGACACGTCTAATTTGACAGACCACTGCCGTCATAGGTAGCAAATATGGGCAGCAAGAATCTATAATCTCTCTGTATAAAAATAATGTTCTCTTGACGTTAGGATCCCCAGCTACCTCGATTCTAACGGTTGTCAACCTGCCGGAGGCCTTCAAAAGGATACAAGATCAACTATGATAAATCCGAGATACTGAACCTAACCCTCGCAGCAGAGGAGGCAGCGAATGTTTGCTGTGCAGCTGCCATGTTTTAAGTGAGCGCTCCCAAAGTGGGTGTTTGTTGCTGCAATGCAAACAACTGATGACCCTGGCCCCCCCGGAGATTTCTCCGAAGTTGTGGGAGTCGTTTTTTGCTTTCTCTTCCAGACTGCTTGGCTTTTACTGGTTGTCCCAAAGTTACAAGAAAGTACACCAGACTTTTCGCTCTAAATAAGGTGAATACTCTGATGCACTTACACTGATAGTAACAAGTCCACCAAGTCGACTGTGTAAGGTTCCCACCAACAGAACCAGCTGGGGCACTGTCAGTGGAAACATTATGGTCTGCCTAGCTGTACACAGAGCAGGCGGGAAGTCAGTTTGGAGGACGGGGTACTCTGCCACAGCCGTGGCAGAGTACCTGTCCACAAAACTCTGCAGCCCTTAGTTGTACAATAGCAATACATCTAAAAAGAGAGAGGGACCCTTTGACACCCAAAGGACTAGGGTTCAAACAAGAATTCTAAAATGAGCGTCCTCTGGGGATTTCAGAAAATCCTACCACAGTCTAATATCCCAAATGCAACTACCATTCACCCAAAGAAATATCCTTCTACATTCAATCTGAGGGATCACTCTCCCATGCCATAGATCTGAGTGTTGGCACAGAAACTTGCAGTAAATGTATCAATATGTTGATTTTATTAAAATAATGCTACAAAGTTAAAAACATTTCATCACAGAAAACAAAAGACCTAACGCAATAATAACACAAATAATACTTTAAAAACAGTCCGAGAGATACAACAAGGCATTAAAATTTTTGTCATTGATTTCCACAACCACTACCAAAAAACTGTATACAAACACCCCAATCTGTCAAAATTCATTAGTATTTGGGGTAAGTTTGAGAGCGTTGGGTTTGTGGCACACGGGTGTTGACGCGTTTCGAAGGTATGGTATTGTTTAAACCTTCTTTATCAAGACTACGCTTAATTATGCTCTCGGTCATAAAACATCTATCGTTCTCAATTCTTTATAGTTTAGGCACAGGTTGACCACTATCTTGTTGGTTCAACTATTTCTTAGGCACGCCCGTAATTGTATCACTACTGTGCTTCAATAAATGGAAGCTCTATTATGTTTTTTGGCGGTATTTCTTCCTGCCAAACGTTTGAATTCCACTTGATAAATCTTTCAGTACCAAGGGTCTGCTGATTAATTCTGACCCTTCTCCAAACTCCCTTCCTGCACGATGTTCTCCTGTCCAAAATCATACGGTTGACTCTACCTCGTGCAGAGTGTCGGTGTGCCTGGATTGCTTCCGTTATGAGATGTCTTGTTAACCCCTTCAGTGCCCCGCCCTTTCCCCGCCCTGTGTAGGGCGTTACATTAGCGGGCGGGGTTCATGACGAGATAGTCTCGTCATGGGCACAGCGCAACCGTGCTCCATGACGAGACTATCTCGTCATGGGCACTGAAGAGGTTAAAGAGAAATACAACCATAGCAGGAGGAAAGTTAAACACCAGACAGAAACAGAAGACGTTGTGCAGATTTGGCAGCATTGTCTGTTGTACAAATCACCAATTTCTACAACAATACAGTCATAGTGGATGGTAAGTTCAATGCTAGACAGAACAGATTTTGTTTTCTCAGATGTAAGGAAAGCCTGGAACTTATCATTGTTTTGCAGTTGGGCACATTTCTCCTTGAGCACATAAATTAATTTGATGACCCCTTCTCATCTGATTAACCAGAGAGCAACAGTTATGCCAAGGATTTGCTTTATAGCCTTTTCAAAGGCATTCACGGAGGCCATAGGATAGTCAAATGGACTTTTTTATGGCACAGTATTTCACCATCGACGGTGCCTCTCTAATGAGGTGCCTTATAACTGCTCTTAATTTGGAACACGCGTAGGATAGGTGAAACGTTGACTTAAATCCATTGCTTGCTGAATGTATTATTTTATATTTAATATTAGGCATAATACCAGATTTTGGTCCTCATTTAGGGATGGGTGGTAACATTTGACAGGTGTTCTATTCATCTTTCACTCGGTTTCTCAACCACAGTTCGAGAAAGGAGAATAAGTGTGTTTTGAGACTCCTTCAGCTCCAATTTGCCCATCCACTGCCGATAACGTCATCAGAGGTACTTTCTGGTTTTTGGGCAGTCTCTCTGATGTCATGCCGGTTAGTGTTTTTTCATGTTCATTATTTCCATTCATAGCAGGGCAGTCCCAGATACAACCAATGAGGGAAGGTCTTTATGGATGGAGGTAAACCATACTAAGCCCTTGCAAAAATGCTGCAACCAGCCTCTAACTGCAGGAGGATGTGACTAGGTTTTGGCCACCGACCAAGCCATTCACCTCCGTTTGCAGCCCTTAGCTCTGTAGCCCACCAGCGAAATTCCAGAGAACCAAAATAGGATTTTCGACCATGAGTGACCTCAACACCCAGGAAGAAATTCCCATTGCTTTAAGAACTTTGCTTTTTTGCTAGTGTTGTGTATCAGTATACACTTTGAGCACCTGCGAGGGTGTTAGACACTTTGCAGATGGGGAGGCAGAGGTCTCCCAAGAGATCTCCTCGAAAGCCATGTCTTTATCTTCTGGCGGAGCTCAAGAAGCAATAAGGAGTCACTGATGTGCTGTGGTAGGGTGTTCTATGCTTTGCTGAGATGTATGAGAAGGTGCAACCTCCTGCTCTGTTTTGTGAATGCGGGGTAGTGGACTAGTGAGAGTCCGGCTAAGCTGAGGTGCTTGGAAGGTTTTTGAAATTGTATGCGGCTGTTGAGGTAGGCTTATGTTGTGTAGTGCTTCATATAAGTGTGTGGGGAGTTTGCAATGAACGCTCTTGTGTATTAGGAGCCAGTTAAGTTTCTTGAGGTGTGGCACAATGTGGGTGCAGCATGCTAAGTTGCGGGCATCTTGCTGCAGCATTATGGATGGTTTGGAGACTGTTCAGGAGCCATTTGGTGTTTTCAGCATAGAGTGTGCTGCCATAGTCAAATGTGCTGGCTATGAGAGCCTGTGTGACTGTTTTCCTGGTGTTCCTGGCTAGCCACTTGATGATTTTTTGTAGCATCCTCAGGATATGGATGCAGGTAGAAGTCCTAGCATTGAACTGGTCTATCATGTTGAGCTTTTCATCAAGGATGATTCTTCAGTTTCTGGCCCCGGTGTAGGGGGTTGGTCTGATTTGAGGTGTGACGGCCACCAGGTGGAATTCAAAGAGAGATTTCCCTTCCGAAAATCACAACTTTGGTCTGGTCTGAGTTGAGCTTGTGGCACCTGGATCTCATCTAGGTGACTACAGCAGGCTAACAGGTGGCAAAGTTCTTTTTTGTGACTTGAATCTTGTCCATAAAGGAGAGTATGAGTTCGGTGTTTGATGTTGAGCAAGGTCAGGCTGAGAGATGATCCTTGGGGGACTCCACAGAAGTGCTTCCAGACTCCCGACGTGTAGTGTGGCATGCTGACTTTCTAGTTCTTCCCGTGAGGAAGGAGCAAATAAAGTTGAGAGCAGGTCCTTGGATGCCTGACTCATAAAGTCTTCTGATTAGTGTGGAGTGGGAGTCGGTGTAAATGCTGTTAAGAGGTCAATCAGAATGAGGATTGCTGTTTCTCCTCGGTTGAGAATCATCTTGAAGTCATCGGTTGCTGTGATAAGGGCAGTCTAAGTCCTGTGAATGAGTCTGAAACCTGATTGAGTGTCTTCCAGGAGCTGGTGTAGGTCGAGGTAGTTAGCGAGTCACTTGCTGATTGCTTTCTCCACAACGTTGGCTGGGCATGGTAGTAGGGAATTGGAGCAGTGGCTTCCTAGCTGGGTGGGGTCTCTTTGAGGATTCTTAACTAGTGCATTGACAACTGCATGTTTCCAGGCCTTCAGAAACGTGGTAGTGGTGAAGAAGGTGTTTTGGGTGACTGCTTCAGTGTTTGGGGAGGTGCCCCTTTTTCAGATGTGGTGGGGGCAAGGGTCCATCGGTGCCCTGGAGTGGATGGTTCCCATGATATTGACTTATCTCCCATGCTGATGGTTTTCTATGTATTGAGGGAGCTTCTGAGATTTTTTGTGGGAGGGCTGGAGTTGGGGATCGAAATTGTTGTAGATAGTTTCGATTTTGCTGCAAAACACTTTCGAAAGGTTTTCACATAGGTCTTGGTACGGAATGATGCTATTGGTGGTGGAAGTTGGTGAGCTGAAATCTTTAACGATGGGTAATATTTCTTTGCAGCTATTGCATAGCTATTAGAGCTGCTTTCTATACATTTGCTTTTGCATTTGTTTATGGTTTCTCTGATCTGATGTGGTAGCATCTTAGTGCTGCTTTAAACGTGTGTTCTTGTTGGTTTCTCTGTGATTGGTTCTCCATCTTCTTTCCAGCTGCTTATTGTATTGTTTGGTTGACCTTGGGATGTGCAGTTGAGCTGGTGCCGGTCTGGCCTTCTAGATGGAAGTTGAGGTCACCTACGAGGATGTAGGCTTTGTAGTCGATGTTGAGAAGGGCAGCAAAATCTGCAATGTTATCGGTGAAGTTTGCTCATGGTCCAGTTGGACGGTAGACAAAAGTTTACAGTTAAGGGTGAAATTTGCAGTGTAGGTACTTCATAAAGAGGATAAAGAAGGTCATGTTCTCTTTGGTTTTGGTGCAGCTGATGGTTTCTTTGAAAATGTTTATGATTTCTTCTCCTGGTTTGTATTGGCAGTTCTGTCGTGCAATCTTGTATCCTGCTGGGATGGCCATGGTAATGGTGGGTACCGACACGGCAGTCTGCCACGTTTCCATGAGGCAGAGGAGATACAGGGCATTATTGTCCAGTAGGTCCCAGATTTCTGTGGCGTGTTTGGTGGACAAGCAGATGTTGATGAGCATACATGATAGTTTGTCTTGGGGTATGTGTTTTCTAGTTGGAGTTTTAGGTGTGTTATGTGTAAGCTCGGTGTGTATGGGTGGTGCTAGCAAGGTGGGCGGGTTGCTGTAAACGAAATAGCACTGGGTGATAGTGAAGGTTCTTTTTGTGTTGAGCAGTGCAGCAGCAGTGGGGAGACTGGCACCCATGTTTGATAGCCTGGAGGACCACTAAGGAGTACCGCTTAGGAGTAGTTTGATCAGGGTTTGTGATGTTGAATACGGTTGAGGCATGGACTGGCACAGAGGGGCCGATCTTTGGCATGCCTTTGGTGCACCCACTGGGCATGTGCACTCTACTCATCCCTGCTGTGGCCACCATTAAGTAGGTTCTGGGAGGAGGGTGAGGTGCAGATAGGGCATTGTGTGATGCTCAGCGGGAGTTCGGGAAGGAATGTGAGGCACGTAAAGGAACAGGTAAGGAGCGGTGAACGACTAAGGGGCCACAAGAGGTGGTAGAAAGGAAAAAGGCGAGCGGGATGAGCATGAGAGGAAGGTGGCACCAAAGAGATGGCAAAAGAGGTGACAAAACAGCACAGGAAAAGACAGCAAAAGAAAGAGCAAGAAAAAGTGATGCACGGCAAAAGTCAGAGAAAGGCACAAAAGGCAAGAGCGCAAGAGGGGAAAGGACAAGAAGAAAAATGACAAAAATCAGAGAGGAAAGGCATCAAAGGCAAAAGAGTAAGAGGTGAAAAGAGAAGAAAGAGCATAGAGTGAAAAGGCACAAAAGGAAAGAGAGTTAGGCAGAAGGCACAAAGGTGCAAGAAAGTGAGAGCAAGAGAGCATGCGAGAGAGGAAGAATGAGGCGAGTGCTTCACGGTGCTGGAGCCAGGTCTACAAGGTACTTTACCAGTCGAAGGAATGGCCACAGGTAAGTTCAGGGAGGGCTGGGCCTAGGCACTTACTTAATGACTGGTCCGCGCAGCTGCTGACATTAAGTAGTCTCTGAGAAGAGGGAGGAGCACAGGCAGCAGTGGGCAGGGAGTATGGGAGCATAAGAAGTAGTGAGAGGCGTGGGAAGGAGCTAGGGGAAAATGAAAGGGAGTGCATGAAGTGGGAGGTGAGAAAAAGGAGTGCTGGAAAGCACAAGAGGAAGGAGGCACCAAAGAGATGGCAAAAGAGATGACAAAAAAGCACAGGAAAATGGTAAAGTAAATACAGCAAATGGGAAGAGAGCAAGAAAAAGGGGTGAGAGGAAAATGTCAGAGAAAAGTACAAAAGGTGAGAAAGTAAGAGAGGAAAGGGAGATAGGACAAAGGGCAGAACATCTGACTAAATAGGCTCAAAAGGCATAAAAGCAATAGGTGAAAAGAGAAAAAAGATAAAATTGTAAATAAGCACAAAAGACAAAAGTTCAAGAGACCAAAAAAAGCAAAGAGTTAAAAGGCACAGGATGAGAGTGGGTTTGAGAGTTGGGAAAAAGAGGCAGGTTCCTCGAGGCGCAGAAGATGGGTCCGCAAAGGCCTTGCCTGGTCGTAGGACCGCTCACATGTAAATCCAGGGAGGGCTAGGCCTAGGCACCTGCTTAATGGCAGATCAGCATGGAGGCTGCCATTAAGTAGGTCCTAAGAGGGGGAGGAGCACAGAGGGCAGTGCGCCATTTAGGGCATGTTGGATCTGTTCTCAATCTTTTATTTGATGAAAGTCCTGGCACCAGGTTGGCAGAGAACTTTCAGCTATTTGTATCATTACATCACTAAAGGACAACTGTAGCATTAAATATTGATTATCCCTAACATAGTTAATTATGCATTTTGCATTGAAAAAATAATTGTCATATAAAATGTCCAGTATTGAACGTTTAAAAAATCACAAAGAAACAATAAAATCTGATAAAATGCACTTTTGTTAATTAGACAATAGTCTCACATTATTCGACACATTTATTTCACTGATTCAAACAGTGTGATAAAGACATTCCTGACTTATCCCATTACAAAGCCTCACATTATGATTAAATCTATTGCCTCGCCCACCCAATAACACGTGTTCGCGCTTTGCACGACAGAAAGAGCAACCAGTCCAACCAGATCATGAAGCCACCTTCTTCACAGTTTGAACCCCAAGTACCTCGGATGGATCATACAATATACCTAATAATTCACAAGCCTAATATCGTCCAATCGATTCACTAAATATGACATACTTAAAGGCACAGACGTGTTTCCATACATTCACGTATTCTACCTTCTACCATATCCTGATATGAATGAAGCCCCAGAGCGCAGTCCGAATCCATCAACCTTGATCCTTTCATTGGCATCTGCTGAGTCATATTCTACAGAAATCAAACCAGCCTCATCAATTCTTTAATGATATTATTGGATTTTTTAAATGGGCTTTGTAATAAATCCACCAAATTTATGCTCATTTCCTCTGCTAAGCGGGGACAATGGGCAAACATTTATATGAATTCAATCCACATTATGCAGTTAAGAACAGCGAAAGAATTGGATCCGCAGACGTTGAATGCATGAAATCCTCAGTTGTTACGGTTAATTAACATCTGTATAGCGCACAATCTTCCATTAGTTCGCATAGCAGTCTGTGCGGTAATCTGGCATATGACTTTCTAAAGGTTTCATCTGCAAACCGACTGGCTCGGTTTTTTTGAGCTATGCACTCTGAAGCTTAGCTTTGATGAACAGTAAGTTTTAGACAGGTGACACAGAGGTGGGGGAGGGGCTGCTTGTACCAAAATGCTTAGGTATTTATTGGTGATGTCAAAGTGGCCAAGGTGCTTCTTATTTTGACAATAAACACTATGCCACCACCAGAAGGTGACAGGTTTGACATGTGAAAGACTTTGCCAAATCTAATGTATGTCTCAGAGACACTGGTCTCATGGAAACTCTTTATTTCCCTCCAGGTGAGCACACCTTGAGCCCCTAACTAACTTCTGCCACAAGTAATTACACAAAGTTTTGAATACTTAGGGCAAGGCCGATCAGGTTGCATTGAAATGGTTAAAACTGGGATACACCCATCCCTGTAACCGCTAACCAACACACTTTTTAAAATTAAGAATATTGAGTCCATAAATTAAAGTCAATTCTTGCCAGCAGCTCATCAAGTTTCCTTTAGGAATAATTGAAGTCAAAGATTGTGTGAATCTTCATTTAATGCCGAACAACTAAATTCTTTATGTTGGGCAGAAATTGCTGTTATTGAAAAATCCAATTCCCCTCCTATTAAGGATCTTACAATGGCACTCCAAATGCCATTATAACAGATGGAGTCTGAACAGGATGGTGATGTGTTTCTGTTACTCTCACACAGCCTCCTGAGAAAGCAGGTTTGACAGAGAATGAAAATGAAAGAGAAAAGGAGTTTTATTACCAAAGCTTCTAATGAGGAGGTTTTTTCAATGATATACCTTATGTTGGATCCTTTTCAAGCTGCCACAATGCATCAGGATGATGGAAAGACATGGGGAAAACATGCAAATGTATCATGGGAGACAGACGAGCACCGGTAGCTTTAACAATAGCCATTTGTCTGTCGGTTTCAATTTATGTATTTGCTGGATGGCAGGGTTTATGTGCGGCTCGTTGACTGTTGCGAGCTGCAGCAAATTTTTGGAATGTTGAAATCTTTATTATCGATGTTTTTTTATTGAAAACGTTCTTGATTGGGAAATGCTCTTATGCCACATTGGAAAGCAGAAGGCCATCTCCAAAACAGGAGACGCGCGACTGCGAGTTACGTCCCTTTCTTTCTTCGTCACAACTTACGCAGCTTATGCTTTGTTGTTGACTTGTCCTTGCTAACGTTTGTTGTCCATAAGATTTTTCAGTACATCAGTAATTACAGAAACCGCCTCCGCCAGTTTAGAAAAATGCCACAAGCAGATCAAAAGAGGCATAAAAATAATATTTAAAAAATCTTTCAATATAAAATACTCCAAAAAAATATAAGTCATGGGAGCCATACAACGATACGATGAAAGGCCCTTTTATATTGTCATTCTTCTGAAGAAGATGAAAAGGCTTTACACATCTAATATTGAAAAAGTGTGTTCCCTATGCACACTGTGGCTTTGTTAAAATATGCCAATTTTCAATTAAAGAAATGAGTTGAACAAGATACCCGCAAGGGTCATGTTCACGCATTATAAAACCTTCAAATAAATGGTAGAGGGAAAGATTCAGGTTCCAGTGCATCTAAACACTAACTTCCAGCGCCCTGAAGGTGAAACACCCCAACCGCGGGCCAGTCTGCGCTGCGCAGTGATCTTGGATGCACACATAGATCACAGAAATGATCCTTCTACTTGTTAACCTGATCTATGTTCCTTGTAGGGAGAGCGACTCACGGTTGCCAGAGGGGAAATCCTTGTTGGATAGGAACATGTGTACTTCAATTAGCCCAACACATGCAAAGTGCTGGATAAGTAGTAAGGGAGCACGTCTAATGTCATCTGAGCACTTGACTTCAGAAAATTGGCCAAACCATAGACTGTTAAAGCGGCGTCTTCGCCTGGGGCTCCAGTGCTCCTTTATGCGTTGACCTTCAGTTGAACTGTAAGGCTCCTGTGCAATTCCGCCGCTGAGTAATGCAAACCACTTTTGCCAGAAGGAAGATTTCTCATGCAATCCATAACAGCCGATCTCCATAATTCACGGTGCAATCATTTTAGCGGTGATTGCACCATTTGAGGCTGGCGACTAATGGCGTTCACGGCGGAGCCCAATGGCGGCAGAGAAGGGAGGTGACCGAGAGCAGAGGAATGCAGACAAGCATGTAGCAGCAATGCCCTGCAGGATGACTTTATAGATGTGTGCATGGAGGATAGGCAGGATAACCTATAGATTTGTCAATATTTAAGCGTTACTGGTGTTTAGCTAATACCCATGTAATAGTGTTCTTTTGCATGGACTTTTAATTAAATTAGGCATCAGATTAATGCACTCGTCAATTATATAAAACACCACAAATAGTCCGACATTATACAAAAGAGAAAGAGAGTATAAAAGCAGTGTTCATTTTCACTAAATAAGAAAATTGCTCTCTAACAGATGTTTCTTCGGTCATGTTGTATATCTAAAAATGATTGGACTAGGTGGGCATTACCAGGCAGTGACATAAGGGCATTGCCTTATGTTATCTCTCCTAGCATAAAAAATTGTTATTTTATATTTTTAAAATTTTTATACTTTGATTTAACTTAGGCCAGATTGAATTTAGACACTGGCACACTCACAAAAGTAAACAGACACGAATATAGCAGAAAGGGATTTATACTGTGAGGGTTAGATATGTGTAACTCTTATGACCCCCCTCTGTAGGTTACTACAAGGGGGTCATAAGTGTTACACTAGACTACAAGACACAGGTTATCTATTCTGCTTTAGTGGCAACGTGGATGCCTTATCTGCTAACAATCTCTTGCGTGCGGGCAGCACTTAATTTAGAGGCTAGTGGAATGTGCCGCAAAACGTATCCTCAGTGGATACTAGATGAACCCACATCACCCAGGGCAAAATCGACTGGTCCAGACATTCCTTCATGAAAACATTATATTCTAGTAGCGTTTCTTGGTTGGCTTCATTGATGGGAACTCTAGAGCATTGCATCCTTGGCGACTTGCAGTCATATCGTAGCCACGGTGAAGGTACCACTGAGAAGAGTTGCTAAGTGCCCAACACAACCAAATCACAGTTACCAAGAGGACGGCCAGTGGTGGGCAAAACGGGGAAACTTGTGTGAAATGATTTCTATTGAGTGGGACCTTCCCTCTACAGATCCTTGTTTTTCGGTGAGGTCATTTAATTGGGTGGAATGAAGTATTCTAAAATGTTAACTGCCAGAATGTTTTTTTGGGCTTTTTGTGCTTAATAGAAAAGCCACCGCTAAAGCACCGTTTATTTGGTGGCGTGCACTCATCAGGTATCCAAACCCAAATTGCAGATGGTCACCAGATCATTCAATTTCACTGGAAAACAGCTTTTGGAGACCTCCTCTTTCTTACCGCAAAACATTCTTTTTCGGTGATGGTATTAGTGATTTATGTGGTGCAGCAGTCACCATGGGTGTGCCTTGGCACTAGGCAGGAATTCAACTGAGTCAAAAACAGAGCACACTGACCAAGTATGTTTTGATTTCTACCTGGATGACAGATGAAGAGAGATTTTTCAAAGTTCCAAAGCAAGGTATCTCCGTAAGGTTCAGTCTGTGATGTTAGGAGTGTTAGACTTCACCTCCTGCGGAGTCAGGGGTGTATCTGTTTTCCCCATTTGTCTGGCCTGATGTGGTATAGCTCAGGTCAGGTGAGAGAGAACTAATAAAAGGGAGCCGAGAGTGAGGCTCAGGGTCAGACCTCCCCACACCAGTGTGCTGAGAGTTCCATTGTGGGGGTACCTGCGTGCGAGCTACAGCGGCCTGCCTCTGTAGCCGGGGAGTTAGTGTGGGGCTCAACTATTTCCCCATAGAAACCACGCGGTCCAGACTGGAAAGGATCTGCCCCTTCAGGCTCATTTATTGGACGAGAGATGCCTTTAGCAGCTTATGATTGACATCCATTCTTGAATTAATGCATCTATCCACTCCTCCCCCATCCATTCAATGAACCATGCAACCATGTCTCCAGTCTTTTTCCATTCAATGATGGACAAGGTTCTGTAATGGAAAGAGGCTAACAGGTTGCCTGCTGTGAATGTTCCGGCACGTGCTTCGGGTGTTGTATTTCCGTCTCACATCCATCCACTAGCTAATATCTTCCTTGTCGTCGCATGCTTCTACATATGAGTATTGATCTAATTCTGCTCTGCAAATGCTCATATCTGTTTCCATTAAGCCGCACGAAGCGTGCGCTGCTATCGTCACAGAAAGAGATAAGGCGGCCATTTGCAAACATTGAACGGACTGCACCAAAGGCCTGATGAAGGGGTGTTGCAGTTGCGTCCTGTGTGTTGAGTGGGTGAGCCCACTCAAAATATAACACCACTGCCACGCGCCCCGGGTTCAGCGGCAACGGTGAAATATAATGATTGTTGAATAATTGATATAAACTTGACAGATTTGACATTTCAGTCCCCGAGGGCCTCGGCGCCTCCCTGGCTGCTGCTGCCAGGTAATGAAGTGTGGCTTGCACCAGCAATGTCGCCACCCGAAAGACGAAACACCTGCTTGGGACAGCTCTCGCTAGTTAGAATTTCAACACCCAGGAAGGCAGGTAGGCCCGACCACCACTGGAAGGGAGGTGGTGAAAGTAGGTCAAAGTCGTTACCTAAGGGACTAGCAATGTGCAAACAATGACGCGCATGCAAGATACCTCTGTGGGTTGAGTGCCTGCTGCAAATACTTCTGCCTGACCTACACCTCATGTTTTCCAATCCTAACATGCTTGCTTGTTACAACAAAACACCAAAAAGGGTATGTAATTCCTTGTCATATTTGTCTGCTAGTGATTGTAACTAAAACTACACTTCGCCCCACATGAGACCATCTAAGACACCTGTCCGCAGATTTGTACCGTCGTGGGTGCCTCGCTGTTGGCAGAGGGAGAAGTTGAGAATGCACAGCTATTAATGGCTTGGAGAGGCTTTGTTGCTTCCTGTCATTCTGTCTCACTCTCCAGCTGTCTCTTTGTTCCTACACTAGGTCCATCGAAGCAGCCTGAGCCCCCAACCCTAGGGCCCATCGGAGCACGGAGGCAGCTCTGCATGAGTCCCCTCACAGAGTTCAGTGGTGACGTGTAATATGGCGCGCAAATGCCTCAGTCTGTCGGCCACTGCGAGGCAGGGCACGAAAAACGCACAGGGGCACACGTTTGCTCGAGGAGTGGGGTCGGTTCTGGGCCCAAGTCAGACATTTGAGACAGGCACATTGGAGTAACATTTGAAAAGAGTATTTGGCATAATTTATTATTGTATGGCACCGCCTTCACACACTTGCTTGGGCAGTTTCCTCCAGGTGCCCCTTTCCACGGAGCGCAATTTTTCAAAGCCAGGTGCCGCATTGGAGCCCCATTTTATCCTTACCACAGCATTCGGAATGTAAACGGAGGGAACAGAAGGCCTCACTCGAAGTCCTGTTCTTACATTGGGTACCAAAACCTGTCAGGGTATAACCTTTTGGGAATGGCGTTGGGTCAGTTTATACACCCACTTACTGATTTTGTGCCATGCAATGGGGATTCGTGGGATATCAGTTTCTGCAACTGTTTTTGATTGAAGAATCCTGCATTCAGGAGGAGGCGGACTGCAAACACCACCCTCCCCCGCCACTCCCACCATCCATGGCGCCTCCGCCAGGGCAAGTGGCAGCCCCCTGTGGCTGTAAAATCGATCCAGGAGCTAATCTGATTACAATAATGCATGGAATTTTCGCCAGCATATCTCACCTCTGTTGGATCACCGCACCCCAGGCTCCCCGTGTGCAGGTTGCTGGTGGGTAAATACTTGGACTGCGAATCTTCATCTAGCCACACAGACCTAACAGGGCATCCTTCCACTGGCTTATGAAGGTCTGGACCCTTTGTAAGTAGTCACGTGCTTAGCCTGTCAACTGATCTTATTATTATTATTACTGTTATATAAGCATAATAATGATAATCATATTAAAGAGGTACACGCAACCCAAGAAGCTGATTGAACTGCTTAGCACCGCGGGGGATGCCATTTTGTAACTTGTACCCTGGAAGGATCGTTACCAGTGCTGGGTTTCGTTGCCGCGTATGGTTGAAACGCTGCGCTGCATAGGGCCTCCCTGCAGCCCCTCATCCCTATGTGGACCGGTTTTGGCAGCGAGTACTGATAGGATTCAATCATCCAAAACACTGGGTCCTGAGGATGGTCTCGCGGACTTGATGTGTCATATGAGACCGAAACGTCGACAGTTTGTCCTCTCTAACAACAGTAATAACACCACACGGTGCTTTGAAGTTCTTCATTTAAAATTGAAACGCAATGAAGTGTATCTCATGGACTGGTGTGTCTCAGACCCACAGAGTTCGGAGGATCATTGCGCTCCCTTAGATCCTTAAATTGTAATGAATGTGTGCATAAGGATCATAAGGTGGCGCTAATGTGGTATTGTGAATGTACTACTGAAGCAGTAAATGTTATTTGGTTTGTAACTATATATTACGTATATGATGTTTTATTGATTTAATTAATATGAAAAGCATATATGTATGTCTACACCATTGCAGCATTAGTTTCTTTATACATGAATGTTGCATTGATGTTAGTGGATCATTATGTTTGACCAGCATAAAGATTAATTTGAGTGGAGATAAATCCTCTAGGAGCATTCCTTTCTTGTAGGTTTCATGGCAGTCATTGCTGGTGGATAGTGATCTGCAGGCATCTGCCCAGATCACGTGGGTTGACCATACACCAAGCTTAAGTTGAATAAGCTTAACTTAGACCCAAGCTTATCTCGATCACGGCAGAGGAAATGAGAGGGGTCAATCAAAATGCACCCACAAGGCATCCATTTTATTTAAACCCAAGCGTAACTTGTCCATGCAAGTGCAAAAACATTTGACTGACTTAGAAACAAGCATAGCATAGAAGCAAATATTACTGGCCTAGCATATAGCACAAGATAAATAGGTTAGATCACAACAGAGCATAAATTGGACAACCTAAAGACAAACATACCCATACCAGTGGGGATCATAGTCAATCATAGAGGGTTGCATATAGTGACCCGCCTAACTAATATTTATAAGGCAGGACATTTTGTGGTCATCTTTGAAAGGACATTTTGCCTTGAGACATATTACTGCACAGGCTGCATCCCAAAATAACACACTGGTTGCAGAAAGTTACCGCACACGTAACCTCTAATTGTGGCCTGCCTGTGTGTATATCAATTATTCTATGGCAACAATGGTTCTCATAGGTATCAATCATACAATCCTTTTAAGTAAACAGTGAAAACACCGCCTGCTATTAAAGCCATATAAATGCTCTACAAATGCCCATCTATAGTTTATCTACATTGAGCATGAAATAACTATTGCCACATGGAAGAAAACGTGTTTTTGTGTCGGTATAATAAATAATTGACATTTTTTCAATAGTCCTGTGTTCTTTAAAGTCCTATAGTTTTAACTTTCACAGTGACTGACATTTCGACTCTACTACTGGGTATCATCAGGACTTTATGGATGTAGGGCTGGGTTGGATTGGCAAACCGGGCATTTGGGCAACGGGTGATGGGTCGGTGCTCGAGGCCCAGTTGTGGCTGTTATGAGTGGTTTCAGGATGAGCTGTAGCGTCCGGCTTCGTCAGTGGCACTCTGGGACCAAAGCGCACACTCGGAAAGCCTGCCACCAGTACAGGTGGAGTCTTGCCTGCTCACCTCCTAGCAGGTCCTCCTGATAAAATGATCCCTAGCTCTCTTTTTTCTCAACTCCTTACTCTTTTTAACAATCTCTCCTCTCTCTGCCTGTCTCTGACTGTGTCTCTCTTTCTGTCTATGTTTCACCACTTTCTACCTTTTGGTCTACCTCTCTTTCTCTCATCACCCATAACTTGTTCTAGTGTCTCTCTGTTTGACCTGGCATCCATTAAAGTAATTGTGCTCTCTCCCTAAAATATTATAACATAGGCTTATCGACAATTGTCTATTTAATTTACTGATTAGTCTCAAGAAAAGCGAACTACATGTGCCCAGGGCCTGTAAATTAAATGCTACTAGTGAGCATGCAACTATGATTGTGCCACCCACTTAGGTAGCCCTTTAAACCTTTCTGCGGCCTGCCATTGCAGAGCCTGTGTGTGCAATTTAAACTGCCATGTTGACCTGGCAAGTTAAACCTATTGCCAGGCTCAAGCCCTCCTTTTTAATACATTTAAGTCACTTCTAGGGTAGGCCCTGAACAGCCCAAGGACAGGGTGCAATCTATTTAAAATGTAAAACATGTACTTTAAGTTTTACCTGTCCTGGTAGTGTAACATTGGGATTAATTTATTACATTTTTACAAGTGTATTTCCCAATTGGGAAGAGATAGGCTTTTCAAGTTTGGTGCCTTTGGAATCACAATTTAAAATCCAAATTTATGGTGAAGTCAGATTTTAAATTGCAATTCTGAAATGCCACATTTAGAAAGTTGCCATTTTCTTACTTTAGCCATTTCAGCCCTAATACCCGTGTCTAATCACTTGTCTGGGGTGGGTGACAGCTGGGCTTTGCCTATTCCCCAAGACAGTCACACACAATGGAAGCTTAGGTGTGATCTGATGGGCCATCCTCGCAGGATGGGAGGGAGGAGCTGGAGCCAGCCTCTCTTACATCTGAATACACTGTGTCCTATCCCCGCACAAAGGGCTGCATACCTCCATGTAGTGAGCCTGGAGCCAGGGCAAGAAGGGAGGGCATCTCTGCACTTCAAATACATATCTCTGAAGTATACCCACTTCAAAGGCATCACTGGGTCAGTACACTTCTGAACCTGTGAATACTCTGTCAGGAAGAAGGACAACTGTGCTGCTGAAGGACTGCTGCTCTGGATAAACTGCTTCCCTGCTGTGCTGACCAGCTGCCCTCCTTGCATGGGTTACAAGGACTGGACCAGCATCACTTAAACCTAGAACCCAGAGTGCCTCCAAAGGCTAGCTGACTGGCCTCCCGATCTAAAGTCTCAGGGGCATAAAGGACGTCCAACAACCCTGCTCCTGGGCCTGGACTCTGTGAATCTGCCCTACCAAGTGGTGCCACCCCAGTCCAGGACCCTTGGAAATTAGGCCTCCGGTGATTGTTTCAACAAAACCCATGCATCCGCTTTTGAACTGGCGCATTGGCGCTGTTGCATAGATCAGAACCGGCGCATCACTCCTGTTGCATGAAACAGAGCAGCTTCAGCTTTTGACTGTTATTGCGTGCCCCCATTTCGCAAAGGTTAAATTATTGTTCAGTGTTGTTTGCAATCAGGAGGGCTGACATAAACTGAAAATGAGTAAAGCAATTCACAGCTGTTCTAAACAATGGCCTCCAAAACAGGTCTTGGTTGGGGTCCCCAAAAATGCTTAAGTTGGCACTGAAAATAGCACGCCTGGGGGATTCTACCTCGAGACTCTGACCTCACCCCTTTCTCCTTCAGCCACAGGGTTCTAGGGGGAAGAAGAGTGATAATTTAAAAATGTCCTTCCCACCTCCTGATTTCCATGCCCACTTTTTCCAAATGAGAGAGATGAATTATGCAGTGCCCACTACCAGCAGTATCCAAGGGTCACAGCAAAAGGACAAAGCAAAGAGCCAACCCGCCCACAGGTGGACTGGAAGCCGTGCTTCAACAGACGTCTGCCTTCGACCACTTGTTCACCTATTTATGTCCCAGCCACCTCCTGTCCTGTCTAGGAGGGAGGAATCATGGCCTGGAACAATGCCTTCTGGGGCCTAGTTGAGTTACTGAGGCCCTATTAGGAGTCAGACCACAAATCTCCCATCCAAAATAGGCCTGGGCGAAGCACTACGCTACGCTCGCGTAGTTTGCGAAGTTCGCGCTACTTCGCGCTACGCGAACTGCACGTAGCACAGTGCGAACACGCGTAGCGTAGTGTTGCGTAGTGCTGCGGTCATTTTTTGCTTGCTCGCGACCGCGAGCAAGCAAAATGACATCCTGGCGAGACTTTTTCCTTGTTCGCGATCGCGAACATGGAAAATAAACCTCCCGGCGAGATTCCCAACGCGAGGAGGTCAGGTTTCTCATTGCGAGGGGTCGCGTATGCTCGCGACCGCTCGCGATGAGAAACTACCAGTTCGCGTTGAGAAAGCTGCAGCTCGAGTAAAAATCTACTCGAGCAGCAGAAAACTACAGCTCGCACTGTGCAAGATGCCATTTTCAATGATTGCACAGTGCCGGTTGCTTGTCCGCACTGTGCAATCATTGAAAACAACATCTTGCACAGTGCGAACATGTTACTACGCAGTTCGCGAAGTGCTACGCGTAGCTCGCGTAGTGCGAACTTCACTTTGCGTAGCTTCGCGAAGCGCTACTTCGCGAACTACGCCCACCCTTAATCCAAAACAACCCAGGGTCACAGAGCTCCTTCTTTTCTGTAACTATGCACAATGAAACAGGGAGTGGCTGCTTCAAAGACGCGCCGTTTTTCACTTGAATATATTGCCCCCCGGGGCAGCACGAGTACAGGCTGCCTGGGGGCAGCGCATTCACTGTAATAGGGCGCACTTTCCCGGTTTGTGTCCGGCACACCTGTTTAAAGGTGCCACGTGGTGCAAACAGGGAAAGTGCGCCCTATGCGTAATAGAGCACCAAAATAAAAGTGACCCACATTAGTGAATCAGGTAGCTCAAAAAGTGGCCCCCATTTTGCGATCAAGACAGTTTAAACTGTCAAAGACAAGCTGTGCAAGTGTTTGGCGCGGTATGAGGGACTGCATGCATTTATGCTCGGTGCAGGCAGTATTTGTGCAAACAGAGAAATAAACAATAAAAAATGGATCATCGGACCATACGATAGGCCCACAATTAGTCAAAATACTTCCCACACACTGACCTGCCACATTAGCTCTTCTGGCACTGCCAGCTTGCCCCTTAGGCCAGTCCAACCCTGCTACGAAATTAAACATGATATTTTTGTACTCGTTATTCTGACAGAGAATCAATTATAAGCGCCCTCAGTAATCCCTCTGTAAGCAGCTGAAATACCCACAGCTCATCGGGGTGAACGTGTGAATCAATGTGGAAACACCGACTTCCACATGTTATTTCCCAAAATGTCATAATTTGTGAACATTTTAGTCCCAGAGTTACAGATGCCTCCAGTATCCGCAACTCCGGAAGAAGGTTGGGGAGCTCGAGGCAGTAGGGAATTACTTAGTCTGAGGGTCCCGCTCTGTGCATCCCCGGACTAGATCACCGAATCTGCGAGCGTAGACAGAGGATGGGGCTCTTATAAAGAAGGCAGACTTCTACAAGCATGTTTATAAAATAGAACAATTGCAAATTTAGAAGTCGCTTGGAAGCGTATTTGCTCCTTTTCTTTGTTTCATTTAGTAAACAAAGGCTCCCCCTTCCAAGTGGGGGCGCTGATTTTGCACTGAGCCCTCGATAAAATAAGCGCACTGACATTCCAGCTGGGTCTCTATCCTAGCGCACAAAGACACGCACAATAAACACTTTCAATACTCCACTCTACTTTCCTCAATAGAAAGGTAGCTCATTAACCAGGTGCAGAAAATATTAGGGTGGCTGGGAGTCACCTTACTCTCTATCTTTCTACAGACACTAACACCTTGTGTTGTCACCCTCGGCAGGTGGAAGCATTACTCTGAAGGTCTGTGACCCGGAAGCACTGCAATTGCGCAACGTAACTGTGCCTGTTTATCCACCTCTGAAAAACGGAAGTTAAGCCTGACCTCCAAATAGTAGCCTGCGAACATTAGACCGCACACAAATCTCTACAGAACCCACTGTGCTATATTTTCTCCATGTTCCCTCAAGCGGGCCAGAGTTTATTGTTTGCCACTGGCCTCTCTTTTCTTAGTATTTATTTCTTTGACAATTTATAGATGTGTTATACAATCATAGGCGTAAATATTGCCACAGCTCCCGTTAAAAGCAGATTTGCTTTAGCCTGTGTCCCAGGTGTGACGACTCTCACCATCAAAGTAAAAAAAAAAATCAAACCACCCCAGGGAGCTGTACTTTACTGGCACACTTCTGCATCACATTGTGTTTAATCTTGCTTCAATAATGACCCCAGGTTCACAAGAGTGAACAAACATCCACAGAAATGATCACCATAAATTATCCTTGTGTCGTGCTCAGGCGGTGGCTGTGTGGCTTCATGTGAGGAATACATACATCATGTCATTCAAGGCTTTAGGGCCCAGCAGCTGGATGCCTTTTGGCTCTGCTTGCGCTGCACCATCAGCGCAAAATTGATAACAGCATGACATGCTTAAAAGGAACTAAATGCTGGATCAATATGAAAGAGCAAATCTTAAAATAGAAACTAACATAAGGGAAGCCTTGACTGTCTCAAGGCACAGCCTCCTTAGAAAGAAAATGTCATGACATAACAAGTAGGTCTAATGAGACTCCCTTGAATAATTAATCTCAACATATATATCCCAATTTCGCTTCCGATTCCTGACAATCATACTTGACTACGGAGATGCAGATCTGGCTACAAGTGAAACTCAAAACATGTGTGATGGTGAAGACATCTCTGCAGTACTCTGGGCTTCAGTAGATGTGAGCAGCCAATGCCTGAAGAAACTCTCTCTCACACATCTTCAGCTGATCCATAAAATAGCCCCACAAATACCCTCTAAGGTCCTTGGGTTAGCTGCGAAAGGGCTGAAAGACCATTCTGTCGATTCATTAGATGACCACCATCTCCCTAACATCATCACATTATCCATCAAATAGTTAAACAATTATTTTTCCTAACATCCTCAGTTGACCCAATAGTAACTTACCAGTAAGCCTCTTAAAGATCCTTGTCCAAACCATACCAGGGCAAAATAACCAATTTCCCAAGTTTCACATTAGATTCGCCAGTCTGTTGCTAACATATCGATTTTTAAATATTGTCTGTAACAATATTGACTCCAAGATAGCGGCTTGTAGTATACCACCAAGGTAAGTAGATGTGGAGTTAAAATGGTAAATTTATATTCACCTATGTATACTTACCTTTATGATATTGTGCAATTCGATATCTTGGACTCTTTATTGCTGCAGGTCAAAATGCTTGTATGTCGATATTTTCACATATAGCTGATCCACCAAATGGCTCAACAAACATATTGCCTAATACCCAAATGGCTGGAAAACAATTCTCCAAAAGCCAGTGCTGCCTAATTTGTAAATAAAAACGTGCCAGCGCCCAAAGCTCTCATCTGAAACACGCGCAGCTGCAATTAAGTGAGCGAGCACAGAATACTGAGGCACAGTAATTCTAAAGCCATCACAGACCTTTTTATTCCACTTACAGCCACTCCCTGACCCTTCCGCTCACTCTTGCAGCTTTCGGCTTTCTCCCTTTTTGACACCTTTCTATCTTTCTCTTTCTCCATCTTTCCCATAAGTGTCTTTTGCTAACAGTAAATGCCTGATGCAGGAAAATGAGTGCCGGCCCCCCAAAAAATAAGTGCTGGTTCCCCCCACCGGAAACCACCGGCTCAAATTAAGCACTACCAAAAGCCCCTCGGATGGTACACTTCATGGCTTACTAAACATGGCTTGAACAAACTCTACCGAATATGTCAAATGTCAGAAGTATTTTCTCAAATATCCTGGGCTGATCCAATAAATAGCTGAACAACAATTTAGATATGATCTATAGTAGATATGCTGAATGACTGAAAAACATTCTCACCATGATTAATGAATGATCGACCAAATAGCTAAACCGCAATCTCCCCAATATCTTCACTTTGGCAGCCAAAGTGCAGAGCGGCAATTTTTTTATATGATTACTGGCTAACCTCTCAAATCTACCATGCTCGTCTTGATCCATATTTGATCAACAAGATAAATGCACTGCTTTTCGCATAATCTTTGAAAAGACTTGGCTGAACCGTCAAATGGCTGAACCACATTCTCAATCAGATTCTTGGTCGAGCCACCAAATGGCTGTACTACCACTCTCCCTGTGATCTGTGTTTGATTCATCGTATGACAAAAAACAAAATTTTTAGTGTGATCCTTCAAATAACCACCAAATGGATGAACCACCACTATCCTCTCCCAAATTCTTGGTTAATAAACCAAATGGCTGAACCAACCACCCTCCCCATGGTCTGAGTTTGATGGATCAAATGACATGACACATTGTCAGCACGATCACTCAGATTACCCACCAAATAGCGAAATCACGAATCTCCCTCAGATCCTTGTTTTGCTGCCAAGTTGATGAAAAACATTATCAGTCGAAAGGCTAATATGCTTCTGAGGATCCTGAAAGTGTGACTGTCTGTTTTATTATCAGACTGTACACTATTCCTTGAGACAGTGGGCTTTCTCACATGCAGATGACTTTTGTGCAATATGCCCTCCAACCACAGATTGGTCTTTGCAGGCTCTGGAGTGTTATCTATCTTTCCCATATGATCTTTTCTTAAATATTTGTTCATTGCCATGATGAGTTATACTTATTCTTCGTTGTTAAACAATAAACGTTATTACTATTGAAATGATTCCCCAGCCATTACTGGATGCGTGTTGCAAGATTTTAAAATAATAAAGTTGAAGTCAAATTAAAATAATGTATTTCCACAATATTAACTGGACTTCTGAATGCTGGCTTCAGAGAGGAAGATTTGACCTCCAAACACCTGAAAGAATACTCAATAAAGGCTTGCATAGAGCAATTTAATGTAGATTCAATACCCTTTCCAATTTGAATATTTTATTTTTTCAAACACCTTTTTCTAAAGTAATAAAAATGATTTTACTGATTGATGTATAGCTTATAATCCTGTAACTGTTCTGCACATTTAAAAAAAATCAATTTTTTCCAGATGTTTTAGAGAACACAGTTCTGAAATTTAAAGCATATTGTCAAAACCTTCTACATTTCATAAAGTTACTAATTTTTATGTAGACCTCTGCATCAAATATGTAAAGAACGTCACATAGTGTGATCTGATTTGCAATATATGCCATATGAAATCCCTTAAAAAAGCACAATACATACATATTTCTGGAAATATAATTTGCTGCAGTAAAATTTGTTGTTTACAGATTATTCTGTTCTAACTATCCCAATCTTCTATGTTTTTCACGAGTATCTATCTTACAGTAGGATATACAAACGTTTAGGGTCATTTCATGTTATCATGTTTGATCAAATCTGACAAAGATGTGACGGGCACTCAACACATTAGGTAAACACTAGAAGACTCCCCATATCTGAATTAATAAAAACACAAGCACAGATGTCAGATTTCGGCAGTCTTACTGAAGACTGAGTTATCATATTAAGGAATTACTTCAACATTTCCAGGTCCTCTGTTAAAGTAGCTTGGAAATATATGCAAATTTCTAAATGGATGTTTTGGAATGTGAGCCATATCCAACTCTGACAGAATTATGGGACGTCCCAGAACAGTGACCCCTTGAACTTCACTACCGCCCCAATCTATTCTTAATCATCAGCCCAACTCATGTCTAGATCGGCCATTAATAATCAGTGTTGTCCCTATTTGTTTTGGTCTTGAACTCAGGTTTGCTGCTGTACGGACCAGAAATTGAATGGATTTGTAAAACTGATCTAATAGTCAGCTCAAAGCAACATCCAGAGAGGACCATGACACTGATACTAATGTCATCACTGTTGAAATAACATCAAATTCAAAATAACTTACCTGAAAAATTATATTCATTTTTACAAAAACTGTACTCAATGTTTATTTTTCTTTTTACTAATTCAGCACTTTTCTAGTTTAATATGTTAGATGTAAATGCATTTAGACATAAGGGTTTCTAAATGCAAGCATCGTAATGCCGATTCAAGACTTACTAACCAAAGATTGGCAGCTTAAGAATGTGCTCACAGTGGCCGAATTGCAGAGACAATAAAATACAACTAATGAATATGTCTTCTTTCATTTTTTTAATGTTCCACTTTTAGATCATTATGAATGTAAAATCATATATCTTTACATATACTTAGTTGTTTTATGCATGTATGCCTACTACACCATGAGTAAGATTCTATCAGCACAGTGAGGTGCCCAGAAAGCAAGAAAGGGGTTTGTTGCACCACGAGAAGTTATATGTGGGTGAGAAGGGAGCTACCTTTTTAATATTTCAGTGTACTTACTACTAAAATCTAGTTTACCTTAGAAATGGTCCCAGTTGTGGGACCATTAGGATTGGATACATTCCAGCTAAATCCAATAACATTCTTGAGTGAGTTAATGTTGCTTATTGTTCCATTGCAATATAATCAAGTTTGTCCTGTTCTCTTCACTGGTCAGATTTAGTTCAAAATCAAAATGCTCGGAAGTCTAAATTTGATCTAATAAAATTCATTTCTAATTGGCCAACTGGAATTTGACCAGGGTGATCAATTTCTGTGAAATACAAAGTGGCTTCTACCTACGGCGAACGCAAGTGATAGCTGCACCAAAATGCTTAATGTCTGCTTTATGCAATATTGTTCAAGAATAGTATTTCATATTTTGTATTGGTTCTTGATAAAACCTGTAAGATTTTTAAATACCGCAGAGGGGATTATAATGTGAAAACACATGGATAGCACCTGTGAGAATTTGTACTGCATCTTTCGTAAGAAATTTAGTTGAATAGCCAAACGATGGTGTACCAGTATGTTCAGTAGGTTGAACACCTCATTCCGAGACATGATTGTAACCGACAGGTCACAGGTGCAAATCAATGTCTGGCCAACACACCTTTTCATCCATCTGAGCACAATGTATTGACTCAGCAAGTGAGTTACTGTATTTTCATAGCACTCTGTACTAATCAATTTTATACTTTGAGGTCACTTAATTGTGATATTGAAATGGCGGTATGAGGCCTAGATTTGTTCAGATATGTACTTGAGACTTTGCAGCCATGCAAAAAAAAAAGATTTCTTATCCCTACTGTCAGACCCAGTGGTTTCTGGCTGGCTGAAACGCATCAAAGCCAATTAGAATCCACTGTCCTAGATAAGCTGAGTACGATACACGTGTCCGATAACCTGTGCTCACCCTTGGATAGCTTCGCCCCGAGCAGTCAGGCATATCCTCAGGGCCCAAGTGTAAAGTACCGGCACAACCCCACACTCGCAACACAATGCAAACGCCTCAAAAAAACTACACACCATATGGATAAAACACTTGTCTTTGTATTACACACACATTAGAATCAAAATGAGATACATTGTATATACATGTTACAGTTATATGCAATTGTCGAACTTTCCCATAAGCATATGCTCTAATTAGAGGTTTTCATCCAACATGACATTCTCCAATATTGTATACCCCAACAGTTGCAATGGTCAAGCAATCACAGGTCTTTGACTACACCTTGTGACCCAGTCCCGCAGTCACTCAATGACACCAGCCAATGATACAAATTGACCCTGCTAGCACCATGTTGATTAGATTGTTGATACCACCTAAAACAGAATGAAGCAGCGGCACCTGCATGAGTTTGGGATCAATACCCACCCACCTGTAGACAAAATGTTGTGACCCAGGAAGCTGGTGCACTTCCAAGTCTGGAGAAATGTTTTCCCTCAAGTGGATGTGCGAGCTGCCGTAGCTCCTGACAGCCAGACGTAGGTGGCCACAAGACACTTCAAAACCCCTCGGGCCCCATCACGATGTTTTCCACAAGAAAGTACCTTGTAGCGTGGGTTCAGGGAGATGGAGCCAGCTACCTCGGATGGAGGATGCGATGTCGGGCTCTATCGTCCTCCTCATCTGGAGGACGAAGACAGTCTCAGCTCCCAGCTCAGGTCCTCCAGCACCCCTCAGACACCTCACACTGCGGAGTGCAAGCTAGCACACGTTCCCTGATTGCAAGCACGGTTCCCTCAGACTCTGGAAGTTTCCCCCACATTCCTGGAACTGCTCACATCCCAGCTCCTCTTCACAGTGTGATGAAGGTGAACATCAGGATGGTCCTTATCCCAACCAACGACCACTTCCACCCTCTTTCACTGCATCATGCGCATTTCTTATGATCTTGTGGAAACGGGGAGATGCTTTGTGTCTCTGGGATCTTGTGGGCAGGGGGGCTAGCCAACCAGCCCTTGGAGAGTACTTAGGGGCCCGGGCCACAACAATGGGCACTTAGCTGAAGGCCAGCAACGTCCAGGCAAAATCCACCAAGTGATATTCCCCTTTCTGGGGCATGGCATGGTCCAGGCCACCACAAGTAGCCGGATAATCCAGTTGCAGTCCCTCCTGCCCTAACGGTTCCTCTTGTCGAAGTCGCAGCATTGAACCAGCCTAGTATGGTTCCAAATCCAAAAGTGCCTCTCACTTCTGAGGCCAGAGCCCCAGCAGTAATACCCACAATGGCCTTTGAAGATGTGATCAGTTCAAAAGGCCCCCTTTGAAATGCACATGCCCTCTCTAAATGGTGTCCTGTCTGCCATCCTTCCCAGGGAGGTTTGTTCACTATCTTTCCTGGGGCCAACACCCTGCCTCTTCGAATGGAGGTCCCTATTCCACCTCCATGTAATCGCCACAGAAAGGCCCCTCAGAGTCAGAGGTCTGCAGTTTCCCAAGAGCATCTAGTTTATGGCCTTCTATCAGGAATGCACAGATGTAGATATCCCCCCAGAACCCAGATATGAATTTGAGACACATGGCACAGAGCCATGAGCATCGAAAGCCCACTTTACCAAAGTGTAATTTCCACATACGTACGTTCTGATCCGCTCGCATTACCGAAGAAGATTGCCATTACAAACTCATCGATATCAAACACTATACTGCTACTATGCTGCACATAGGAAATATTGCTCAATAACCTTTCCATACATTCCCCCATTCTAATCCAATGCGAGAAGCAGGACCTGTTGTACCGAACACACCTCCCAGTGCCATTCACAACCCTTGCATGTAACCTACATGCACACATACCCTACCTCTTCCCAACACCATACCCTGTCACCAGGGAGAACTCTGATATAGCAAGAGACATGCAGAACCTTGGCACACAGCATTTTAACTTTCAAGCCGATTAACAGTAGCCTGCGTACACTGGCCCCACCAGGGCGAACCTGTGGCACGATTAATGAGCTACCTCTGTGGATGGCACATCCGGAGCTGCAGGCGCACAGAGGAGCATTCAAGATACATGCCCCATATATATTTCTTACCCCTAGACAATGGACTTACATTTAATGCAGTAATGCAAATCAGCCAATCATGAATACGCCAATTACCAGTATGTATATGACAAGCACAGCGCTTTGGCAGTGAATGGCAGTGTCCAACACGCTCAAAGTCCTAAGGCTAGCACCTAGATCAGTGGAAAACCGGGAAGAAGGAAAGCAAAAGGTCGAGAGAAAGCACCCATTTTCATCACCTACTCAATGGTGTTCAAGTTATAGATCCTAGTCGGATCAAAAAAACTACGTCAACCCACTGCAATTCAAAACTGTGATATTCAAGGTACACAAGCAGCTGCAGTGCAATCAGTTTGGAACCTTTGTGAAAAATGTTTTTATAGTCCAGTTGCTCTATTTACTCTAGCAAGAAAGAAATTTTTGAGGTCTCAAACACAAATAGAAAGTACTGAGAATTTGCCTAAATTAAAATTTATATTTTAGTATAAATCAATAAAGTTCACCAAGACACAGTTCCATCAATATATGTACAATGGTTGTATTCATGCATCCAACAAGAGTTTGCCTCCACTCTCCCATTCCCACCATGGGCTAACCAGATAACTAGAGAATAAATCCTTTTGTCAAAATGCTCATAGCAAGATGAAGGTTCTTGCATGGTGTAAGCATTAAACACTGCTCTTTTTCTGAATGACTGACTGACTGACTATGACATTGATTCAAAGATAGGGGTCTTATATTCCTGATGATGGACATCGACCCTGAGTGGCACATGATGGTTGGCCGGAACATGTTGACTACAATTTGATGGATGGCAGGGCGATATAGTCCAGAGACCATCTATTGAGAAGTTTTTATTATCCTGTCTGGGGAACCCACATATAAAAAACAGAAATGATTGTGTATCCATAAGGCCGGTTAAACCATATACCACTAAAAAACTGATCCTGTAATGCATATGTAGAAGCAGCCAGACGATGAAGCATTCCACAAAAAGTGGGCAATGGCATTTCTTTCCCATACTAAGGGACCCCTTAGAGGGTAGTTTGGTTTTTTTTTTAGTTTCCTTTCATCAACCTTTAGGAGTGTGATATTAAAAACAGGGAGGGTGGTTGATGAACAACCACATCTCATCTCTTTTTGTATTACTTGATGTGTTACTATTATCCTGATTCTCAAGTGCATTTGTAGGGCTATTTGTTGCTACCTGGTAGCCTGTTCAGGCTATTTATTGTTGCCATGAGGCAGCTGTCTTCAATAGTCTTAATAAGCACCAATTGTGTACTCTCACCTTTGTGTAGTTGGTGCTTTAACACATTGAGCTGTGTTACCAGCTAAATAGTAGCATTTTAATTCTTCACGTCCCACAGGAAACTAACCAGACACAATCCTACTATTCATTACTGGGTAAGTGTATATTTTGCTCTGCAAATAGAGCAGTGATAAATGAAATACGGAATTAATCTGAGCCGCTTGTATCTATTCTGGACCACATTTCACTAATTGATTTAGCTTGTCTTTGCCAATGCAAAGATGGACCAAACATATGTAAACCAGTCTTAGCTCTAGCCTGCACTCCACCCAAATGCCAGGCCGAATATCCTCTCAAGTAGATCACAACCACACAATGGTTTTGGTCTTGTTTGGTCCATGTGAGGTGCAGCTGGAACCCTATGACACAAAGTGCCTAGCACCATACTTTGGGAATAGTGATCTTGCTTAAGCATACTCACTAAAATAGGCTAAAATGTGGATGGATAGAATTTGTGAATAAATCTCACCCACTGGTAAACACTGTGTTCTGTTTCATTGTGTTTAATTTGTTCACATGCAAAGTCCAATCAGCACTAACTGGTTTTCTCAGTGAGGTTCCCTATGTGTGAGAGGTGTCTTGATGTGAGTCCTGGGAACTAAAGATGCAACACACTAATGAGACCCAAAAATGGAGAATCCCTTATGGGATTCTGTTGTTTCCATGTAAAAGGGAGTGGCTTAAGGTTCAGTCTTTTTGCTTTTGGAGCATGACCAAAGATGATTTGCTTAATATCTGTCCCCATCGGTAGTAGCATAGAATGAAAATAAAATAAAATGGAACGAGGCTGAGAATAATGATTAGTGGCAGATATTAAATCAAGCATTCCACCCATCACATTCTTATTTTTCTCAGGCGATATATATGCTCATTTGGGGGTCATGTGCTGAATGTGCCTTTGATCTCAAGTTACACCTCACAGATGAGGCAAAACAAGGCCGACATTGGATTGGGATTGACTTCATTCGCATTCAGATGGCACGTGGACAGGAGGAATCTGACAGGCTGTTCCCAATGGAATAAGACGAGACCTGGTTTGCATATGGATACTCCTTCTCTGTAGTGACACAGAGAGAATACACCTGGACTGTTGTCCAGAACAATTACCAATGGCTGAGATTATTTAGAGCATTCTACCCATTTTCATAGCCTAAGTATGATGGTATGACATGTTGCCAGGCCCGTGCTCACTATGCCATAGAATTAAAGTTGCACCTCTCTGATGAGGCTCAACAAGGATGGAATTGTTCTTGGGTTACTTTTATTCCAATCAATTCAGAGGGACCATGGCCTGGTTGTTCTGGCTAGACTGTTCCTATTAACAGACAACGGCTGATTTTCATAACTTGCTCCATGTCTGTCTGAGTAAAATATTGATGGTCTGGATTATGGTCCTGAGTAATTATTTATGCCTCAGATTGAATCTAGCATTCCATATTTTCCTTTTTTTCACGCCTACTACACGGTGGACTCCTTAGCATTGGTTGGCTTATTTGTCACTCTAGTTTTGTTGTTTTTTAATGGATGACTTTCCATGTTGCAGCTGGTTAATCTTGTGTTTGTCACTACCCTGGAGCATAGCCTCCAGCCGCGGCCCGTGGAGGGAGTTCCGTGGGGCGGTAAGGCGGGGCGGGGGAGGGGCAGGGTGGGGGGGTTCTAAAAACCGGAATATGGATAATTACAGGTAAGTAAACAATTAAATAAATAAAACGAATTTCGTAGCGCGCGCTGCATCGCATTTTGCGATGCAGCTTGCGCTACGAAATTCATTTTATTTATTTAATTGTTTACTTACCTGTAATTATCCATCTTCCGGTTTTTAGAACCCCCCACCCTGCCCCTCCCCCGCCCCGCCTTACCGCCCCACGGAACTCCCTCCACGGGCCGCGGCTGATAGCCTCTTTAACATCTCTCTGATTGGCGGGCTTTATTTATTTATTTGAAGAGATTTATATAGCGCTGGCTTGACCCGGAGGTATCAGAGCGCTTTACATGAGGAACAAAAATAAAATATATGAAACAGAGTTACAAAGTTATATCAATAAACAGAGCATAGCAATAACACATAGTTCTACTGCTGAATATTAGCAAATATTTTTTTTTCCAGCTTAAGCAGTCCATCTGAGGACATGTGTTTTCCAGCTGTCTCCCTCATGGGTCTCTCTCCACCCACCCATGCTTGTGTTCGTCTCTGCTGACCATGTGCTTCTCTGTTCTCTGACCTCATCCCTTTAACTCTCTGTGTTTCTCTCTCTTGCCAAATTGCTTCTCTCTCTCTATACGATTGTGTTGCTTTCTCTCACCTGTGTGCTTCTCTCCCCACCTGCACTCATATTTCTCTCTCGTACATGTGCATTTATCTCCCATGTGCTCCATATTGCTCTCTTGTGCGCTTCTCTCTCCCCACCTGCGTTCATATTGCTTTCTTTCAACCATGTGAGCCTCTCCCCGCCTGCTCCCGTGTTGCTCATTCTCTCCAGGGTACTTCTCATTTGCCCTGTGTTGTTCCCCCTCATGTACATCACCACCATCCTCTGGGTTGCTTCCCTTCATCCACTTCCCAGTTGACAGATTAAAAAAAAACGTTTGCACTCCTTTTTTTTATGTACAGAATGAAAGAAAAAAGGCTCATGCGCTCATCTACAAAATGACACAGCTACATCATCACTCCATTGTTTTCTTTGGCCATGGTGCACTGCATTGAAGATGCTATATGGCATCATCAAAGGACATTTGCAAAGCAACTAGGTCCCAAAGGCGCGACCTATTAGCTTTGCCAATGCTTGTTTGGTTTTCCCTATTTCAGTGTTGCATGGGAGACTGATGGTGGTGAACACTGACATTTTTCTTCCTACATTGAACTGAGGTCACGCCATGGTGCCTCTGTATCGAAACCACATGTCGTCCATAGTCCATCACAAAAACATTGAAAATTTTCAGAAGCCTTTCTCCACTCTTGTGTTGTTTCGGTCCCTCCACAATGATTGATGGAAGGCTCCATCATAAATGTTTGTGGTGCATGCACAGCATTCACCCATGTCTCTCTATCGTCCTGCTGCGCTTCAGCATCTACCAAGGGACATAACAGCAGCCCAAAGAAATCTTCACTTTGAAAAAATGGGCCCGCTCCAAAACGATAGTCCTTTTAGACTCTAGAGAACTGTGCAACTCATCAGCCTACTGCTGGTTCTACCTTAAAAACGCTGAGCTTAGCATGAGAAATTAAAAAACTTTCTTAAAGATGAGTGAGCTTGGAAGGTTGGTTGCGTACACCTCCCAACACCTTTACAAGACCATTGAGGTTAACAGAGCCACTCAAGAAACATCTACAAAGTTCAGGCATCGCGAGTGGGCGTCGCCTGCAACTTACAAGACCATGTCTTTAACACTCAGGGTAAGACCACAACTCAAGTCTTTGTACAGAGAAGGTAGCTCGGGTGATGTCCCTGTATCTGCATCAGCTTTGGTCTTGCTCCAAATGCAGCAGCTCAGGAGGTGACCCTGAAAACTGCAGGGCAAGTACACCAAAGTCAGGCAACAACGAAAGAAGCTTTCTAAAAAGATAGGTCAGCTCAGGATGCACCTCCAATACACCCTGTGACACTTTAACATAAGGTCAACATAGCATCTCAAGGGCTCTTCTGAAAGAAACAACAGCTCAAGAGGGGCTTCAGAACCTGGCACAATACCTTAGCGTGAGTACCCATGTCAGGCAACAACTCTGGGGAGCTTCTTAAAGAAGAGGCAGCTTCAGGGGGTAAATCAATATATATTACAAGACTGCCATGAGACAGCAGGCCACCATGACCAGGAAAAAACTTGACCATGCCACAGCGCACTGCTCAACCTCCATGAAAACCACTTTACTCCCCCTGATGTGCTTCAGAACTGAGGTGCTGGTCTTGCTGCTGTATAAAATGAAGACACCTTTTACTTCCAAACTACAGGTACCACTGTTATACCTGCTGCTCAGCCAGTGTGACTGGGTGTGTGGAAGGTTGGTGTGGTGATGCTGTGGAATATTGGATGAGGAGCTTGTATGTGATGATAGGTCTACCACTCTTATGTGATTGTGGGATGGTGTAGTAATATCACCGACTATTGGAGTTTGTATGTGATGATAGGTCTACCACTCTTATGTGGTTGAGGGAATGTGTAGTAATATCACCCACTGTTGCGTTTGAGTTGGTGTCTACCACTTCTATGTGGTTGTGGGATGCTGTAGTAATATCACCCACTGTTGGAATTTGTGTGTGATGAAAGGTCTACCACTCTTACGTGGTTGTGTGATGGTGTAGTAATATCACCCACTGTTGTGGTTGTGTTGGTGTCTACCACTTCTATACGGTTGCGGGATGGTGCAGTAATATCACCCACTGTTGGGGTTTGTATTTAATGACTTTATAAGTAGAAGTCATTTAGTTATACCACACTTACGTGGTTGTGGGATGGTGTAGTAATGCCACCTACTGTTGCGTTTGTGTTGTTGTCTACCACTTCTATGTGGTTGTGGGATGGTATAGTAATATCACTAACTGTTGGAGTGTGTATGTGATGATAGGTCTACCACCTTTATGTGGTTGTGGGATGGTGTAGTAATATCACTTACTGTTGCGGTTGTGTTGTTGTCTACCACATCTATGAGATTGTGGGATGGTGCAGTAATATCAGTAATATCACCAACTTTTGAAGTTACGTTTGTGATGACTTTAAGTTGTGAAGTCATTCAGGTTTACCAAGTGGAATGGTGTTGCTTGGTGTGCTGGGACTGAGAGTGTTTCCCCTTTCGTGTTGATTTGGGGTGGACCCTACTGCTCCGTTGGAGGTTTTTTGTCTGCGTGTTGTCTTTCATGTCGGCCTGGCCAGCTGACATGTTTGTGGCATTTAGGGTTTGGTAGAGGATGTTGTGTCTTTATAATGGAAAGGGGAAAGATGTGCGAGCTATGTTTGTGTTATGTATTGAGAGTATGATCATAGGAGCAGGTTGACGTGTACTATCTCTTTATGTTTAAAATGGCAATTTGCAATAACGCTCTTAACAAGTTATTTGCCTGTATTTTTTATGGAATTGTTTATCTTTTATTTTCTGTAATTAATATGCATAATTTTTTATGATTAATATGTAACATGCATGCTTTATTACAGCTTATATTGTGACGTGTACTACCTCTACACTAAAGTTGGTCATCTGTTGCTTACTTAAATTGGAAGCTAAACGATTCCTTATGAACAAATTCTTACCCTAAGAGGGATATGTCACCCGCTCGGATGTTGATACTGCATTTATGTTATTCCTATTATTCATATTGTAAAGAGCTCTGTTATCCTTCGGGAACTTGTTTGTGCTCTATAAAACTTGATAAATAAATAAAATTAATAAAATAAAATACTTGGTTATGCAGCAGTTTCCAATGTTTTTCCAGTGTTTGTAAAGAAGGGTGTTGTGTTATACCTGCTGCTCAGCCAGTGTGACTGTGGCGGTGGGATGTTGGTGTGGTAATGCTGTGGAATGTAGGATGAGTGTGGTGTCAGCTGGAGGATGGGCTGAGCAGCAGGAAGGCTGCTCCTGGTGGGGTTCTTCATCTTTACATCCATCCTAATAAATCAACCTACACAATTTACTATGGAATTGGACGTTATTGTATTACAACAGCCACCTATGTCTGCCGTCCAGGGCAAGGAGGCAGTTCAAGATGCCCAGCCCTGTCTCACCTTAATAATATCAAAATGGGGTAACCCAGTATCCCTCAGAACCTGGGCAGTTTATCAAAATAATACAAACGGTTCTGTCGGGTAAACAGTATTATTTCTAGAAAAAACTTTCATTTGTTTGTTTATATGAACACACATAGAGACCATAAATACTTTTCAAAAAGGCTTTATGAATTGCATCATTCATAGATAACTGATTGCAAGGGCTGTCAAATGTGAAACATATTAGTGACAAGGTGACATAGTGCTTAGTGCTGTGGTGAAAAGTGCATAATATGTACAGTGTGACTTATGGAGGTACTGATAATTTACAGAGGCCAGTTAAGCGAGTATTTGGAACAGTCTGCAGATGGATTTAATGAGTCTTTTATGCAGAGTATTTCCAACTGATCCTTGAACAAGTGTCGACGTTTCAACCCAAGGTAGCGTTATTCGCTAGTCAAAACGGGTCTTCATCAGGACGGGGAGTGACAGCCTATGGAATAGTAAGGAATATGGTCAGGTGCGTTCGAGAAATTGAATGCCGTGTGAATGGTTGCATACAGGGTGAAAACTCACCAGAAGTAGGCCCAATGTAACTTGTGTGGCAGTATGTGAAGGTAGGCAAACAGGAGCAGTTGTATCCTGTACAACCTGGCTAGGGATCTATTCGAGAAAATAGAATTATGTAAGACAAGGCCCCGGAATGGCTGATGGATTAATTACGTTGTTGAGGATAAACTGATAGACTCACTTAGTAGGTAAAATCAAATCCTTTGATAGATGAGTCAGGTGGAGCCACATAAGGGATTAATCTGAAGCGGCAGGTATGTAGGGATAGACAAAAGTTCTATCGTCAGAAGGAACGAATCACTGTGGAAATAAAAAAATAAAACTAAGTCTAGATTAGGGTGGGCGCGGTGTCTATATCAAGAAGGACGCGCATGATGGTATCCACTCACCATCAATGTCAGCTCGGCCTTGAGTAAAATCAAATCCATTGATGGATGAGTCAAGTAGAGCCACATAAGGGATTAGTCCGAAGCGGCAGGTATGAGGGGATAGACAAAAGTTCTATCATCCGAAGGACCGAGTCACTGTGAAAATAAATAAATAAAACTAAGTCTAGATTGGGGTGGGCGCGGTGTCTACATCAGGGGGGGACGCGCATGATGGTATCCACTTACCATCAATATCAGCTCGGCTTGAAGTAATTAATTCATCCTTGGTAGCGCGCAGGCAAGCGTCCTGTCTCTCGCTGAATTCCTCGGCGAGTGTGTGACAGACGCTGTCAGTTTAAGTAAAGGAAAGGTGCGCGTATGAGTGGCGCGTGCGGCCACGTCATGCATTGGTTGCTAAGAGACGCTCAAGAAGCCGGAAACTACCATCAGGTGCCAGGAAACTGATTGGCTGATGTGGGCGATCCCGATTGGGTTAGAGGAACGTTGCTAGGGTAACCACGTCAAGCGTTCGTTTCTGAGGGCCCCCGGTGTCAGCGATTGGCTAGGACAACAACATCAGGATTTTCAGTAATCGAGGATGTCAAACCAGCGCGGATTTGCCTGGATGAGCGGTTTAATTGATACGGACAGCTAGATGTTAGGAGCGGTCTCGTGATTGCTCAGACAAGATTATAATCAGGGATTTGTTGATGTGATTGCCAAATTTGGCTTTACAGGATCGGGCAGTATGTAATCACGCAATGTCAAATAAAGACGAGTGCATAGTATGTCCGTATATAGTTCATTGAAAGGTATAAAGTTGTTCAATCACGTGTGTCCTGTGTCAGCAGAGAGGATTTGTCAGTGAAATGAAACATAGCTAAATAGTACAGCATGAACTCATCTTTAAGCATTTAAAACGTGCACATAAATCATGTATTTAAAAATATTTGCAAATTAGATAAAACAAAGAATTGGAACTTTGTCTGTTATTATACCAAAGACCTTATAGTATCTTGTATACAGTTCATAAATTGAAACGGGGTATTGAATTTATGTACAATAATTCAGTGATGTAAGGTCCATAAATTGTAGATGATTTCCAACACAAGACTCTATTGCAACTCAGTCTGAGACATATCTGATTCAGTCTAGTCTATGCCCAAAGCACTAGAAATGAAGAGTTAAAGTTGCCCCATCTGTCTTGCAGTCTCCTCTATTTCGTTTAACCCGGTCTGTACCGAGTTGAGCAAATGGATCCACCTACACTCTTTGTAGTTTAAGGTCCCAGAAATTGCACCTCCTCTAACATTAGGGCTAACCTTCTCTAGGATCCACCATTTGATGCTGTCTGGAGGGTGGTTGTGTGTCACAAAATGCTCGACCATGGGTGCACCTTGCACTTTACACCTTATCCTGCTCATGTGTTGGAGAATTCTGGCCTTTGCTTTTTGGACGGTTTGCCCTACATAGATAAGGCCACAGGGACAAAGGATGGCATAGATAACCTGCGAGCTGTTGCAGTTAGTGAAGTGGGGCAATTTATATGTTTTGTTTTCATATGTAAAGTTGTTCCCCTCATGGCAGAGGTCGCACGCCTTGCATTGTCCACATTTATGATGTCCTGAGACAGGGGGTAGTCCAAAGTAGTTCCTCAGATCCGTTTGTTTGGGTGGTTCAAGAAACGCTCGTACAACCGAGTCTTTAATATTTTTGCCCCGCTTGAATGCAAAGATGGGGTCCTGCTGGATCATCAGTTCACTCGCTACCAGGTTCCAGTACTTCTTCACGATTCTTTTTATGTCATTGCTTTTTGTATTGAATGTTGTGACACACACGATGTTGTTGTTTTTGGTGTCTTTAGGTTTGACCTCTAACAATTGTTCTCGAGGACAATACCAAGCACGTTTTTTCGCTCTTTTGAGCAGACCCATAGGGTAACCTCTTTCCCTCAGACGGATTGTGAGGACATCAGATTCCTTGAAGTAATCCACTCTATGAGTACAGTTTCTTCTCAGTCTAGACTTAGTTTTATTTTTTTATTTCCACAGTGATTCGTTCCTTCTGACGATAGAACTTTTGTCTATCCCTACATACCTGCCGCTTCAGATTAATCCTTTATGTGGCTCCACCTGACTCATCTATCAAAGGATTTGATTTTACCTACCAAGTGAGTCTATCAGTTTATCCTCAACAACGTAATTAATCCATCAGCCATTCCGGGGCCTTGTCTTACATAATTCTATTTTCTCGAATAGATCCCTAGCCAGGTTGTACAGGATACAACTGCTCCTGTTTGCCTACCTTCACATACTGCCCCACAAGTTACATTGGGCCTACTTCTGGTGAGTTTTCACCCTGTATGCAACCATTCACACGGCATTCAATTTCTCGAACGCACCTGACCATATTCCTTACTATTCCATAGGCTGTCACTCCCCGTCCTGATGAAGACCCGTTTTGACTAGCGAATAACGCTACCTTGGGTTGAAACGTCGACACTTGTTCAAGGATCAGTTGGAAATACTCTGCATAAAAGACTCATTAAATCCATCTGCAGACTGTTCCAAATACTCGCTTAACTGGCCTCTGTAAATTATCAGTACCTCCATAAGTCACACTGTACATATTATGCACTTTTCACCACAGCACTAAGCACTATGTCACCTTGTCACTAATATGTTTCACATTTGACAGCCCTTGCAATCAGTTATCTATGAATGATGCAATTCATAAAGCCTTTTTGAAAAGTATTTATGGTCTCTATGTGTGTTCATATAAACAAACAAATGAAAGTTTTTTCTAGAAATAATACTGTTTACCCGACAGAACCGTTTGTATTATTTTGATAAACTGCCCAGGTTCTGAGGGATACTGGGTTACCCCATTTTGATATTATTAAGTTGAGTGCAGGTTCATACCTGCGAGGGTTTCTAACTCTCATTCATTGTTTTGTAATAATTTGTCGTTTTACTGTGTGTTTACGTTTGTATTATGTCTGAAAAAGAAACTCTGTCATATACGGAAGACTATATAGCTAAGCTTATACAAGATCAAGGTGCTTCTAGTTTTCTTCTAGGCTCTGACAGAGTATCAGTTGACTCAGGTCTTAATGAGAAATTAGCTAAAATTGAAAGATTGGAAAAGAAGCTGATTAGAGCTCGCCTTCACGGGCATGTACTAACCAAGTACTTGTCATCGAATATAATCCCCAAGGGATTACAAGTACGCAATGAACCAGCTATTTTTATAGATATCCCCAAGTTCAGGGAAGGATTCAGCTACGTAGCCAATAACTGCTCCAGACACTGGATGGTTCTCGGTGTGGAGATGGCGATTGAATACGTTAAAAAACTCACACAGGAAATCTCTGACCTTAAGAAGGAGATCCTTGAGGATAGAGCTCTTTCTAACGCCAGAGAAGCTCTTGAGCGGGCAGAAAAAACACTGGCAGAATTCAATACAGTTACACTGAACAGGAAATTGGATAAACTAGCTAAGGATATAAGGAGTTACGATAAGAACAACACATATCCTTATTTATCTGATGACTATTACCAGCAAGACAGTCAAGGTTTTTTCTCGAATAAAAGCAGACAGGGACCAAGGAGATTCAAAACATTCTCAGATTCCTCTTTTGGTAGTGGTTCAGACACAGACTTAGACAGACCCTCCACTAGTTATCAAGGTAACCAAGGTAACCAAGCTAATCAGGGCCCCAATTTTTTAGGGGAAGGCTACCGCCAAACCAACAGGGGTGGGGGCAGAGCACAGACCTGGGAAAGATCAAGAGGTTGGAACAGAGGCAGGAATACACAACAGGGAACATCGCGTGTCCGCTTCTATCAACCGGAAACACACAGAGAAATCTCTACCCGGAGACAGACCTACAGATGGTAGGAAACCGGAGACCCAGTTCCAACATCCTAAAACAGAGTACCATGACCGACATTGAGAACCAGGGAAACAGTGGTAACATTCAGACACTGAGTGTCTTGACCTACACTGACAATATGAACAACGAAGCTGTTCCATCCAATTCTCACAATGTTAATCAGAGAACACGGAATGAAAGGACACATCAGAATACGATGAGTACTGCTACTGAACAGAGCATTGACATCGGAGTACCACAGACAGCTATAGTTGGCAGGACGGATACTGATGATACCGCAGCACTTCTGAGAGCTATATCTGATACTACTGGCACAATAGTTCAGATTGAAGGTATAAATAAGATCATTACAACTGACCATAGAGAACCAATAATTAACTTGTCAACACATAACTTAACCGATGCTGAGAGAAATGTTCTCATTAAAGGATTGTCCTTTGTACCTACTGTGATACCTGACTCGTTTCGAGTAAAACTGGAGCTCCAACAATTCTTTCGCAAGATCAGGCTGAAATATTACTTTAGCAAAAATATTTTCAACCCAGTACCATCAGCGACGAATTTTAGGCCTGCTTCCACCTTTACTCCTAATGCCTACCAAATGAGTGAGAAGATCCTAGCATTTGAAAAGATTGTCCTTCATGAGACCATGCAACTCTTAGATGAGAGAAAATACATACAATACAATATCGACAAGGAAGAAAAACAGGCACTGCGCTCTCTGAGCTGTAATGACTCAATCGTCATCAAAGCGGCAGACAAGGGTGGAGCTGTGGTACTACAAAACACCAAGGATTATGTGGATGAAATCGAACTCCAACTGGGTGATTCAGAAAGTTACCAACTGATCAGAAAAGATCCAACACCTACAATACAATCATTGATTCAACAGACGACCAAACACGGATTGGACTGTGGCTTCCTAAGCAAACATGAACACGATTTCCTTAATAACAGAGAGCCTCGTATCCCTACAATCTACACGCTACCTAAAGTGCACAAGCGACTAGTGAAACCACCAGGCAGACCAATTGTTTCTGGTTGCGGTTCAATCTTGGAACCATTGAACAAATTTATAGACCATTTTTTGCAACCATGGGTCCCCAAGACAAAATCATTTGTGAGAGACACCATGCACATCATTCAACTTTTGGAGGGGCAGGAATTCGATCCACATACACAACTGCTCGTTACATTGGATGTCTCTTCACTCTATACCTCAATCCCTCAAGACAAAGCATTGGAAGTTATTAGAACCACCCTGGATGAACGAGAGAGACCCCACTGGATCCCAACCGATTTCTTAATTTCACTCTTAGAGATCGCGATGAAGAAGAATTACTTCATTTTTCAGAAACATTTCTACTACCAGTGTAAAGGAGTGGCGATGGGAGCCACATATGCGCCGAGCTTGGCGAATATCTTTATGGACAACTATGAAGAGGAACATCTATATAGTCACCAAAACCCATTTCTCAACCAGATTGCAGTATGGAAACGCTATATTGACGATGTCATTATGGTTTGGTCCGGCGACAGCATGGAGCTGAATAACTTTCACGAGTGGCTAAATGCCAGGTCCAATGACATTCAGTTCACTATGAATAGTAACAACGAGTCAATAGACTTTCTGGATCTTACTTTTCGAGTGGAGGAAGGGCTTTTATACTGTGATCTTTATCGTAAGCCCTTGGAAAGAAATACACTACTAAGATACAACTCACACCATCCCCGTAATCTGAGAGACAACCTGCCTTATGGGCAATACCTAAGACTGAGAAGAAACTGTACTCGTAGAGTGGATTACTTCAAGGAATCTGATGTCCTCACAAACCGTCTGAGGGAAAGAGGTTACCCTATGGGTCTGCTCAAAAGAGCGAAAAAACGTGCTTGGTATTGTCCTCGAGAACAATTGTTAGAGGTCAAACCTAAAGACACCAAAAACAACAACATCGTGTGTGTCACAACATTCAATACAAAAAGCAATGACATAAAAAGAATCGTGAAGAAGTACTGGAACCTGGTAGCGAGTGAACTGATGATCCAGCAGGACCCCATCTTTGCATTCAAGCGGGGCAAAAATATTAAAGACTCGGTTGTACGAGCGTTTCTTGAACCACCCAAACAAACGGATCTGAGGAACTACTTTGGACTACCCCCTGTCTCAGGACATCATAAATGTGGACAATGCAAGGCGTGCGACCTCTGCCATGAGGGGAACAACTTTACATATGAAAACAAAACATATAAATTGCCCCACTTCACTAACTGCAACAGCTCGCAGGTTATCTATGCCATCCTTTGTCCCTGTGGCCTTATCTATGTAGGGCAAACCGTCCAAAAAGCAAAGGCCAGAATTCTCCAACACATGAGCAGGATAAGGTGTAAAGTGCAAGGTGCACCCATGGTCGAGCATTTTGTGACACACAACCACCCTCCAGACAGCATCAAATGGTGGATCCTAGAGAAGGTTAGCCCTAATGTTAGAGGAGGTGCAATTTCTGGGACCTTAAACTACAAAGAGTGTAGATGGATCTATTTGCTCAACTCGGTACAGACCGGGTTAAACGAAATAGAGGAGACTGCAAGACAGATGGGGCAACTTTAACTCTTCATTTCTAGTGCTTTGGGCATAGACTAGACTGAATCAGATATGTCTCAGACTGAGTTGCAATAGAGTCTTGTGTTGGAAATCATCTACAATTTATGGACCTTACATCACTGAATTATTGTACATAAATTCAATACCCCGTTTCAATTTATGAACTGTATACAAGATACTATAAGGTCTTTGGTATAATAACAGACAAAGTTCCAATTCTTTGTTTTATCTAATTTGCAAATATTTTTAAATACATGATTTATGTGCACGTTTTAAATGCTTAAAGATGAGTTCATGCTGTACTATTTAGCTATGTTTCATTTCACTGACAAATCCTCTCTGCTGACACAGGACACACGTGATTGAACAACTTTATACCTTTCAATGAACTATATACGGACATACTATGCACTCGTCTTTATTTGACATTGCGTGATTACATACTGCCCGATCCTGTAAAGCCAAATTTGGCAATCACATCAACAAATCCCTGATTATAATCTTGTCTGAGCAATCACGAGACCGCTCCTAACATCTAGCTGTCCGTATCAATTAAACCGCTCATCCAGGCAAATCTGCGCTGGTTTGACATCCTCGATTACTGAAAATCCTGACGTTGTTGTCCTAGCCAATCGCTGACACCGGGGGCCCTCAGAAACGAACGCTTGACGTGGTTACCCTAACAAAGTTCCTCTAACCCAATCGGGATCGCCCACATCAGCCAATCAGTTTCCTGGCACCTGATGGTAGTTTCCGGCTTCTTGAGCGTCTCTTAGCAACCAATGCTTGACGTGGCCGCACGCGCCACTCATACGCGCACCTTTCCTTTACTTAAACTGACAGCGTCTGTCACACACTCGCCGAGGAATTCAGCGAGAGACAGGACGCTTGCCTGCGCGCTACCAAGGATGAATTAATTACTTCAAGCCGAGCTGATATTGATGGTAAGTGGATACCATCATGCGCGTCCCCCCCTGATGTAGACACCGCGCCCACCCCAATCTAGACTTAGTTTTATTTATTTATTTTCACAGTGACTCGGTCCTTCGGATGATAGAACTTTTGTCTATCCCCTCATACCTGCCGCTTCGGACTAATCCCTTATGTGGCTCTACTTGACTCATCCATCAATGGATTTGATTTTACTCAAGGCCGAGCTGACATTGATGGTGAGTGGATACCATCATGCGCGTCCTTCTTGATATAGACACCGCGCCCACCCTAATCTAGACTTAGTTTTATTTTTTTATTTCCACAGTGATTCGTTCCTTCTGACGATAGAACTTTTGTCTATCCCTACATACCTGCCGCTTCAGATTAATCCCTTATGTGGCTCCACCTGACTCATCTATCAAAGGATTTGATTTTACCTACCAAGTGAGTCTATCAGTTTATCCTCAACAACGTAATTAATCCATCAGCCATTCCGGGGCCTTGTCTTACATAATTCTATTTTCTCGAATAGATCCCTAGCCAGGTTGTACAGGATACAACTGCTCCTGTTTGCCTACCTTCACATACTGCCCCACAAGTTACATTGGGCCTACTTCTGGTGAGTTTTCACCCTGTATGCAACCATTCACACGGCATTCAATTTCTCGAACGCACCTGACCATATTCCTTACTATTCCATAGGCTGTCACTCCCCGTCCTGATGAAGACCCGTTTTGACTAGCGAATAACGCTACCTTGGGTTGAAACGTCGACACTTGTTCAAGGATCAGTTGGAAATACTCTGCATAAAAGACTCATTAAATCCATCTGCAGACTGTTCCAAATACTCGCTTAACTGGCCTCTGTAAATTATCAGTACCTCCATAAGTCACACTGTACATATTATGCACTTTTCACCACAGCACTAAGCACTATGTCACCTTGTCACTAATATGTTTCACATTTGACAGCCCTTGCAATCAGTTATCTATGAATGATGCAATTCATAAAGCCTTTTTGAAAAGTATTTATGGTCTCTATGTGTGTTCATATAAACAAACAAATGAAAGTTTTTTCTAGAAATAATACTGTTTACCCGACAGAACCGTTTGTATTATTTTGATAAACTGCCCAGGTTCTGAGGGATACTGGGTTACCCCATTTTGATATTATTAAGTTGAGTGCAGGTTCATACCTGCGAGGGTTTCTAACTCTCATTCATTGTTTTGTAATAATTTGTCGTTTTACTGTGTGTTTACGTTTGTATTATGTCTGAAAAAGAAACTCTGTCATATACGGAAGACTATATAGCTAAGCTTATACAAGATCAAGGTGCTTCTAGTTTTCTTCTAGGCTCTGACAGAGTATCAGTTGACTCAGGTCTTAATGAGAAATTAGCTAAAATTGAAAGATTGGAAAAGAAGCTGATTAGAGCTCGCCTTCACGGGCACGTACTACCCAAGTACTTGTCATCGAATATAATCCCCAAGGGATTACAAGTACGCAATGAACCAGCTATTTTTATAGATATCCCCAAGTTCAGGGAAGGATTCAGCTACGTAGCCAATAACTGCTCCAGACACTGGATGGTTCTCGGTGTGGAGACGGCGATTGAATACGTTAAAAAACTCACAAAAGGAAATCTCTGACCTTAAGAAGGAGATCCTTGAGGATAGAGCTCTTTCTAACGCCAGAGAAGCTCTTGAGCGGGCAGAAAAAACACTGGCAGAATTCAATACAGTTACACTGAACAGGAAATTGGATAAACTAGCTAAGGATATAAGGAGTTACGATAAGAACAACACATATCCTTATTTATCTGATGACTATTACCAGCAAGACAGTCAAGGTTTTTTCTCGAATAAAAGCAGACAGGGACCAAGGAGATTCAAAACATTCTCAGATTCCTCTTTTGGTAGTGGTTCAGACACAGACTTAGACAGACCCTCCACTAGTTATCAAGGTAACCAAGGTAACCAAGCTAATCAGGGCCCCAATTTTCTAGGGGAAGGCTACCGCCAAACCAACAGGGGTGGGGGCAGAGCACAGAACTGGGAAAGATCAAGAGGTTGGAACAGAGGCAGGAATACACAACAGGGAACATCGCGTGTCCGCTTCTATCAACCGGAAACACACGGAGAAATCTCTACCCGGAGACAGACCTACAGATGGTAGGAATCCGGAGACCCAGTTCCAACATCCTAAAACAGAGTACCATGACCGACATTGAGAACCAGGGAAACAGTGGTAACATTCAGACACTGAGTGTCTTGACCTACACTGACAATATGAACAACGAAGCTGTTCCATCCAATTCTCACAATGTTAATCAGAGAACACGGAATGAAAGGACACATCAGAATACGATGAGTACTGCTACTGAACAGAGCATTGACATCGGAGTACCACAGACAGCTATAGTTGGCAGGACGGATACTGATGATACCGCAGCACTTCTGAGAGCTATATCTGATACTACTGGCACAATAGTTCAGATTGAAGGTATAAATAAGATCATTACAACTGACCATAGAGAACCAATAATTAACTTGTCAACACATAACTTAACCGATGCTGAGAGAAATGTTCTCATTAAAGGATTGTCCTTTGTACCTACTGTGATACCTGACTCGTTTCGAGTAAAACTGGAGCTCCAACAATTCTTTCGCAAGATCAGGCTGAAATATTACTTTAGCAAAAATATTTTCAACCCAGTACCATCAGCGACGAATTTTAGGCCTGCTTCCACCTTTACTCCTAATGCCTACCAAATGAGTGAGAAGATCCTAGCATTTGAAAAGATTGTACTTCATGAGACCATGCAACTCTTAGATGAGAGAAAATACATACAATACAATATCGACAAGGAAGAAAAACAGGCACTGCGCTTTCTGAGCTGTAATGACTCAATCGTCATCAAAGCGGCAGACAAGGGTGGAGCTGTGGTACTACAAAACACCAAGGATTATGTGGATGAAATCGAACTCCAACTGGGTGATTCAGAAAGTTACCAACTGATCAGAAAAGATCCAACACCTACAATACAATCATTGATTCAACAGATGACCAAACACGGATTGGACTGTGGCTTCCTAAGCAAACATGAACACGATTTCCTTAATAACAGAGAGCCTCGTATCCCTACAATCTACACGCTACCTAAAGTGCACAAGCGACTAGTGAAACCACCAGGCAGACCAATTGTTTCTGGTTGCGGTTCAATCTTGGAACCATTGAACAAATTTATAGACCATTTTTTGCAACCATGAGTCCCCAAGACAAAATCATTTGTGAGAGACACCATGCACATCATTCAACTTTTGGAGGGGCAGGAATTCGATCCACATACACAACTGCTCGTTACATTGGATGTCTCTTCACTCTATACCTCAATCCCTCAAGACAAAGCATTGGAAGTTATTAGAACCACCCTGGATGAACGAGAGAGACCCCACTGGATCCCAACCGATTTCTTAATTTCACTCTTAGAGATCGCGATGAAGAAGAATTACTTCATTTTTCAGAAACATTTCTACTACCAGTGTAAAGGAGTGGCGATGGGAGCCACATATGCGCCGAGCTTGGCGAATATCTTTATGGACAACTATGAAGAGGAACATCTATATAGTCACCAAAACCCATTTCTCAACCAGATTGCAGTATGGAAACGCTATATTGACGATGTCATTATGGTTTGGTCCGGCGACAGCATGGAGCTGAATAACTTTCACGAGTGGCTAAATGCCAGGTCCAATGACATTCAGTTCACTATGAATAGTAACGAGTCAATAGACTTTCTGGATCTTACTTTTCGAGTGGAGGAAGGGCTTTTATACTGTGATCTTTATCGTAAGCCCTTGGAAAGAAATACACTACTAAGATACAACTCACACCATCCCCGTAATCTGAGAGACAACCTGCCTTATGGGCAATACCTAAGACTGAGAAGAAACTGTACTCGTAGAGTGGATTACTTCAAGGAATCTGATGTCCTCACAAACCGTCTGAGGGAAAGAGGTTACCCTATGGGTCTGCTCAAAAGAGCGAAAAAACGTGCTTGGTATTGTCCTCGAGAACAATTGTTAGAGGTCAAACCTAAAGACACCAAAAACAACAACATCGTGTGTGTCACAACATTCAATACAAAAAGCAATGACATAAAAAGAATCGTGAAGAAGTACTGGAACCTGGTAGCGAGTGAACTGATGATCCAGCAGGACCCCATCTTTGCATTCAAGCGGGGCAAAAATATTAAAGACTCGGTTGTACGAGCGTTTCTTGAACCACCCAAACAAACGGATCTGAGGAACTACTTTGGACTACCCCCTGTCTCAGGACATCATAAATGTGGACAATGCAAGGCGTGCGACCTCTGCCATGAGGGGAACAACTTTACATATGAAAACAAAACATATAAATTGCCCCACTTCACTAACTGCAACAGCTCGCAGGTTATCTATGCCATCCTTTGTCCCTGTGGCCTTATCTATGTAGGGCAAACCGTCCAAAAAGCAAAGGCCAGAATTCTCCAACACATGAGCAGGATAAGGTGTAAAGTGCAAGGTGCACCCATGGTCGAGCATTTTGTGACACACAACCACCCTCCAGACAGCATCAAATGGTGGATCCTAGAGAAGGTTAGCCCTAATGTTAGAGGAGGTGCAATTTCTGGGACCTTAAACTACAAAGAGTGTAGATGGATCCATTTGCTCAACTCGGTACAGACCGGGTTAAACGAAATAGAGGAGACTGCAAGACAGATGGGGCAACTTTAACTCTTCATTTCTAGTGCTTTGGGCATAGACTAGACTGAATCAGATATGTCTCAGACTGAGTTGCAATAGAGTCTTGTGTTGGAAATCATCTACAATTTATGGACCTTACATCACTGAATTATTGTACATAAATTCAATACCCCGTTTCAATTTATGAACTGTATACAAGATACTATAAGGTCTTTGGTATAATAACAGACAAAGTTCCAATTCTTTGTTTTATCTAATTTGCAAATATTTTTAAATACATGATTTATGTGCACGTTTTAAATGCTTAAAGATGAGTTCATGCTGTACTATTTAGCTATGTTTCATTTCACTGACAAATCCTCTCTGCTGACACAGGACACACGTGATTGAACAACTTTATACCTTTCAATGAACTATATACGGACATACTATGCACTCGTCTTTATTTGACATTGCGTGATTACATACTGCCCGATCCTGTAAAGCCAAATTTGGCAATCACATCAACAAATCCCTGATTATAATCTTGTCTGAGCAATCACGAGACCGCTCCTAACATCTAGCTGTCCGTATCAATTAAACCGCTCATCCAGGCAAATCCGCGCTGGTTTGACATCCTCGATTACTGAAAATCCTGACGTTGTTGTCCTAGCCAATCGCTGACACCGGGGGCCCTCAGAAACGAACGCTTGACGTGGTTACCCTAGCAACGTTCCTCTAACCCAATCGGGATCGCCCACATCAGCCAATCAGTTTCCTGGCACCTGATGGTAGTTTCCGGCTTCTTGAGCGTCTCTTAGCAACCAATGCATGACGTGGCCGCACGCGCCACTCATACGCGCACCTTTCCTTTACTTAAACTGACAGCGTCTGTCACACACTCGCCGAGGAATTCAGCGAGAGACAGGACGCTTGCCTGCGCGCTACCAAGGATGAATTAATTACTTCAAGCCGAGCTGATATTGATGGTAAGTGGATACCATCATGCGCGTCCCCCCCTGATGTAGACACCGCGCCCACCCCAATCTAGACTTAGTTTTATTTATTTATTTTCACAGTGACTCGGTCCTTCGGATGATAGAACTTTTGTCTATCCCCTCATACCTGCCGCTTCGGACTAATCCCTTATGTGGCTCTACTTGACTCATCCATCAATGGATTTGATTTTACTCAAGGCCGAGCTGACATTGATGGTGAGTGGATACCATCATGCGCGTCCTTCTTGATATAGACACCGCGCCCACCCTAATCTAGACTTAGTTTTATTTTTTTATTTCCACAGTGATTCGTTCCTTCTGACGATAGAACTTTTGTCTATCCCTACATACCTGCCGCTTCAGATTAATCCCTTATGTGGCTCCACCTGACTCATCTATCAAAGGATTTGATTTTACCTACCAAGTGAGTCTATCAGTTTATCCTCAACAACGTAATTAATCCATCAGCCATTCCGGGGCCTTGTCTTACATAATTCTATTTTCTCGAATAGATCCCTAGCCAGGTTATACAGGATACAACTGCTCCTGTTTGCCTACCTTCACATACTGCCCCACAAGTTACATTGGGCCTACTTCTGGTGAGTTTTCACCCTGTATGCAACCATTCACACGGCATTCAATTTCTCGAACGCACCTGACCATATTCCTTACTATTCCATAGGCTGTCACTCCCCGTCCTGATGAAGACCCGTTTTGACTAGCGAATAACGCTACCTTGGGTTGAAACGTCGACACTTGTTCAAGGATCAGTTGGAAATACTCTGCATAAAAGACTCATTAAATCCATCTGCAGACTGTTCCAAATACTCGCTTAACTGGCCTCTGTAAATTATCAGTACCTCCATAAGTCACACTGTACATATTATGCACTTTTCACCATAGCACTAAGCACTATGTCACCTTGTCACTAATATGTTTCACATTTGACAGCCCTTGCAATCAGTTATCTATGAATGATGCAATTCATAAAGCCTTTTTGAAAAGTATTTATGGTCTCTATGTGTGTTCACATAAACAAACAAATGAAAGTTTTTTCTAGAAATAATACTGTTTACCCGACAGAACCGTTTGTATTATTTTGACAGCCCTGTCTCACATCCAGATACCCAGTGGGCACCACATGTGCTTCTCGTTTGAAATGGCGTCAGCTGCACGGCTCCACAAACCTTCACCGATATCCATCTAGGCAGGGCTTTAAGTGGTATGTAAAAACTGGGGGGCTCTCTCAAAAGGGCGTGGTTGATGTAATTAAGGGCGTGACTTAAAAACACCTAAGCTAAAAGTCTGTGCTCAGCATAGTGTGCCGCATAGCTGTTATTTTGCAGCTTCCATAACTGCATCCATATATATAATTCAACAAGTAACATTACACCTACAACAAGCCAGGACTGTTGGCGTTGCCAATGGTTGTTAGTTACATAATATAAATAAGCAACACCTATGGCTTTGCTCGTTATATATAATATAGAAAATAATCATATAGAAAATGCTTCAGTTCTGAAATTATGAGACTGAGAAAGAACTATTATCAGTCTCTTTGAGGTTACCTCAAAGGCAGTGAAGGGTGGTAGAGTTAAGATTCACCAACGTCCCCCCTCTCCCCCCCCTCCCCCGTTTGCGAGGGCAAAAATGGAGTGCCCGATAGGGACCCGTCTCAGCATCTACTTTTTAGGCCTGTCTGTGCGAGCGCCGGCAGGACCCGGCCCACTTAAAGCCCTGCATCCAGGTGAGATCCACCTTTGCTGCAGTTACTTAATCCTGCCGATCTCGGCAGTCTGGAACAATGCCAAGCCCACATCAGACACCGCCCACACTCGTGCCAACACCCGAGCCCTGGCAACACCCCACCTCATAGATTGTCTCACCCTTTCCTATAAACCTGGTAGAGAACTCTCATTCAAGCCCAGCTCTGCGCCCCGCCCTCCGGACACACGGGAGCGGAGGGCCCGGGAGGTGACTGGGCTTTGACAGAGAATCACTCCCCGGACCCAGAGAGAAATCCTGCAGAGAAGGGATGAGCACATGTTTGAAACGGATAGTGGAGCTCTGGCAGCGTAGGCCCGAAACCCTCGGAGGAGAGGGGTCTGCCGTGCTCGCGGTCAGTGTGCAATGCCCCCCCTGCACCTCAGCAGGATTACTGCATTCTCGAAAGTGGATTGAACAGAGGGGCTTTCTGTGCATTGCTGAATGAGACCCAAGAAGCTACGTGTGTGGGTTGGTGAGTGTGTGGGTGGGTGAGTGTGTGGGCGGTGAGTGTGTGGGTGGGTCGGTGGTTGTGGCCCCGAGTCGGGAGGCGGTGAAGCAGTCTCTCTCGTGACTGCAAAGGTGAGCTCCAATCCAGACCCCCTGTCTGAATCCAGTCAAGATCGGTTCGTAGTGTTTGAAGGGTGATGCCTATTCAGAAGCCAGCAGCGTCCCGGCTGCCGTTCCGTCATCTCCTCACGTGGGCAAGAGCCGAGACACCGAAGCCCCATAGCCTGACATGTCTTCTGCATGCCTTAATTGGGCATCTGCAGGCTGGCACGCGGACAAATCTTCGGCACTCACTGGCACATCGAAACGTCTCCGGACCAGCAGCCACCGGAGGGATCAGGTTTCACGATACAAACTGGCGCTTTCGTTAGACGGGTTTGATTTTCAAGGCGATACGAACGGCTCGGGTGCCCCACAAAGGCAAATCTGCTAACTGCCACCGGCAAGAATCACACTCAAAAAGGAGACCACGCGCAGGGCGCCTCGGGTTAAGCGATTTCCGTGACCCGTCATTGGCTGTGCAATACCACGCCGGCAAAGCCAGCAGCATACCACGTGCGGCAGAGGCCCCCGTGACCCCCGCTTCCCCGAGTCAATTATTTTGCACAAAATATCAAAGGCATGCAGCGGCGCAAGCGACGAATAGCCAACCGCGCAGTTTCCCACATTTCCTCGCGCCGCACCCGCCCTCATGAATATTAAGTTCCCGTCAAGAATCCGCGGAGGAACCTGGCCATTCTCCAATTAGGCCCATGCTTTCCCGAAAGGTCACCGGCGGCTCACTTACAATGGGTGGCAGCCCCAGAGGGCTTTTCCCAGCAACTGACAGAAAAGCGTTTGTGATCTCATGCAACGAAAAATCCACGTTGTTAATGGAACTTCGGGTGCAAGTATGTGCAATGCACTGGAAATACTAAACATCGCGTTTTTAGAAAATCGTTTACAAAATCCAAATGTCAGAGACCTATATTGAGATGTTGAGGTCGTGAGGCACTGCCCCATTCTTTTTTTTTTGTTGCAGTTTTATAGAGCCTGAACTCGACCCGAACGTACAGAAGCGCCTTACACGAACGCTGGTTACATTACACAAGGACACATTCATTTTCGGTAGGCACAGGGACATTAAGAGATTTGTCCAGAATCACAGGATGTTGAGCAGACGCCGAGACTCGAACCTTTTCCACAAAATCTTACGTCGCCAGCGCTGGCCGTTATGCCACATCATCTCTCCCTATGCTTGTCCCAACTCTGGCCCAGTGACTTCCTGCCTCCCACTTCCTAAGACCCCTGAGCTGCCAAAAGGAACAGAGACTCTTAGGCCCCTCGTTCTCAAGTCATTCTGGGGGGTCCTCCTGTTCTGCCAGCTGCCAAGGAGCACAAGTGGTAAATCGGCAAAGCTCCCCCTGGGGGGCTGGTGGGATATAGCACCCATCCAGAGGAAGAGTTCAACTAGGCACTAGGAACGCTAAAACACACACACACACATATAGCACAAGCAGCGATACGAAATGCCTCTCAAGTCCGTTAACGACGGGGTTATATTCTGTGTAAAGTTATATAGAGTCATGTTAGGCTATGCATTAAATCACAATGTATTGTTATATTATGGAGCTGGAGATGTTATCGTTCTTTGCGGTGTGTTTTGCTTTTATGAGTTACATTTCTGAACTTTTAAACACAACTGGCAATAAAAAAAATCTGTTTTCACCTCATCAGTGCTCGCAAATACCCGACATATAGGTAATAAATAGCCCAGGCTATTTTAGCACAATCATTTCGGCAGCTTGGGAGGCTGAACAGTACAGGGTTGTAGAGGAAAGGGTTTTGCACACACAAGGGCACAGGTGCATGTTAAAAAATATGTCAATTGGTATACACATATATGTTTAGACATGCGGGCCCACGTATGGTTGTGTATGCCGGCCTCTGTGTGTGCATGCGCGCGTACACAAACACAACCCAAATTCAGGAATCAACACACATACATATATACAGCAAAAACACTTATAAATGGTACATGCGTTTGTATGCATGCATGATTGCATACGTGACAGCTATACGTGAACGAACCCACGTTCTGCACGCGGCATTTCACCTTCCTGGACTGCACCTGGTCTGGCTGGTTTGCAGATTTTACTAGCTGTGTGTCACTGATAAAGACTGCAGCGTATAGCTCCCAAAAGGGATTCCAATGAACTACGAATGTAAAATGAGGTTTGAGGGAGGTGAAGGGGGGATACAGGGCTCGAGCGTGCCCTACCCCTGCCAAAGCAACCCTCCCAAACCTCCACATACTGTATAGACCAGGGCGGCAAAAGGAACACCGGCCCCCGCTGCCCCCGCGAGACATGTTCCGCTGCTCTCCCAGTTAAGACTGGCTTCTGAGAGAACGCCTGCCTCCCATACTAAGCATTCAGGCTTCCCCTCTCGCGGGGTGGTATGTGGTGCGCGTGTTTAATGTAATCACACCAGGGCAGTGCAACGGCTTAGCCAACTTTACATTTCTGGGGTAGAAAAGGGGTTCTAAGGATGGTAGAGTTTTTACCAAATGGAAGATAACGCTACCTATCTGCCTATCGGTGTCTGCGATTCACCCAGGGCATACGGAAGAAAGAAGCAACAGACATTTACATCGACGTAACAGTTCATGGTACCCCACTACCCCCAAACCCAGCGTTCCCCTAAAACTTACCCGCCGCAGTCGAAGCCAAGAGCCCCACGGAGAAGAGCAGGAGATGGCTCCAGAACGCCGCCTCAGCCTTCATGGGCTTGGGGTACCACCTGTCTCCCCGACACCTGCTGGGCGCCCACCTCTGGCATCCCCGGCCCCCCAGTGCCCCGTGCCCTGGCGGGGAGGCGGTCATGTCAGGTGTGCGGGGAGAGACACCCGAGGCTGGCGAGGCAGGGCAGAGATTCCACGCGGAAAATCCCGACACATCGGCGCTCCAGTCCCTGCTGCTGCTGGAATGAACCAACTCTGCCCCTGGCTCGGGGAAGACGCCGATTTTTTTTTCCAGCGTTCCCACTCAAAAACGACTATCGCGGATCGCGCTTTTCGGGTTCAGACGGCGACGTTCCCGCGGGAAGAAGACTTTCCTTGTGGAACCCCGACTCAGCACCCCTAAAGGGTAGGTCTTCTCAGCGGCCGATCCTCGCATGCACAGGAGGGTGCGCGGATTTTCCGTCCACAGCTCTCCCAGCGCCTACGAAAGCCGGCGTTCCACACCAACCACTTGAAATCCGCCCGCCTGGTACAGGGTCCTCCTTATTGGGCGCTGAATGAATCCCTGTGCCGAAGATGGGCGAAGACCCCAGCCACGGCGGCCGAGGGATGCTGGTGCTGATGCTGCACTGAGGATGCTCGGCGCCAGACCTGGACCTGCGCGTGCTCTGCAGCGCTCCTCTACGCACAACCTGCGGATACAAGTGACACCATTTTTGCATCTCAGCCGTAATTTTTTTTCTCACGTTCGGAGCGACAGAGGGCAAACCTGCTTTGCCGAGCCGGGCAACCTCGCAGGCCGGCGGTCAACTTGTTTTCTATTGGTGGGGGAAGACTTCATTCACCCAGTGGGGAGGGGGTGAGTTTTCTCTCCCCGACCCCGGTCCGATGAGAGATGCTGAGACTTCATCGCATGGAGACTGATTTTTTTTTTCCACAGTCCACGCGGACTTCTCCTACATTAAGAACCTACTGAATCCTAGATTTTTGATATAGATTGCGGGGTTTCCAACCTACGTTATTCATTCAGGCATTCATGACGGATCTCGCGAGGAACCTGAGACCGAAACAAGAGTAGTTTGCATAGTCATCGGAAAGCCGAGTTGGCTTTGTGGCCTTATCACGAATAATTGCCATTAGGAATTTTATTTTTATTAAACGATTACAGAGGATACATCAGACAACCCTTTGGCAATAATGCAATTTGTTCTGTTGTGGACCAATGATATCTGTGCAACAGTGTAGCTATATTTTACTAAATCCATTTCTGACGAGTTTATAAGAACGCTGTATTAACTAGCTCCGCGGCTGTTTTGAATTCTTTCTATTGGTACAAAGACATCATTTGTGGGAATGACATGAATGATGCCGGCCGATAGAAAATAGCAAATAAAACCTATACCTGGCGTGTCTGTCTGCATCTTAATTTATGTATCAATCAAACTAAGAAAATAACCTCAACTGGACTTGCTGTCTCATTCTCACGGTTTAATAGCCCTGAACTCAGGAGTTATTTGTACCCCTTCGGTGGTACTCATTTTACTGACCCCCTGAACGTGAAGGGTTGAAAATACAGTTCCCCAACTGGAAATTGCAGGACGCGGCTTACACACATAGATACAAATATACGCACACACATCTCTCCAGTAGGCTCATGAACCTACTGAGCTAACATACTCGGCAATATATCTCACTAGAGAGTGCAATGTCACGGTTTCACTGTAACATCGCATTTCTCACCTTCAATTGAAGGGGAATAGTGAGTGATGCTGGCAACCGTGCTCGAGGTATGCATCCCAACCCGATTTATCGGGGAGAATTTATGCTAATGGGGCACTTGCGATTCACCTTGACTCTGCTACTGGCAGGAGTACAGAGGTTACCTCCGCCACCGGGTATGAGCCGGAAACATTCAGGCTAAAGCAGTATTTATCTCTCTACTCATCTACTTGCAAATGAGCTTCCCAAATATCTACCTACGAAGATAGATATTTACTCACACGCCTGAATAGCTACCAGGTCTCTGGCCATCTCCTAACAGATGATCAACCTTTATTTCTACATAATTTTTGAAGTCTTTGTAACCACCTAACCATCAGCACGGCTCCCAGCCTATGACTCACCTCCCCGTGCACCAAAAGCACTCATTAAGGGTGAACTACACACCCACTTATCATCTATCCCCATGAACTGTACCCACTGCCTATGATCAACCTACATTTCAATCAACGATGTACAGAGCGTATGAGCTCCCTAACCGTCTACCGACAACACATGCAAAGTATGACTAGTCTATCCTTCAACAAGCAGTACCCTTTATGTATGATCCATCGACTCACCTGCCATTAACACATGCACAGTATGAGAGTGGTCTATCCATCGACAAACAGTACCCTCTACCTATGACCCATCGACTTACCTACCAACAGCACATGCAAAGCATGAGACTGGTCTATCCATCGACAAACAGTACCCTCTACGTATAATCCATTGACTTACCTACCAACAACACATGCACAACATGAGACTGGTCTATCCATTGCCAAGCGGTCACCTCTACCTATGATCCATCGACTCACCTACCAACAACACATGCACAGTATAAGACCGGTCTATCCTTCGACAAGCATTACCCTCTACCTATGACCCATCGACTTACCTACCAACAACACCTGCAAAGCATGAGACTGGTCTATTCATCGACAAACGGTACCCTCTATGTATGATCCATCGACTTACCTACCACCAACACATGCAAAGCATGAGAATGGTCTATCCATCGACAAACAGTACCCTCTATGTATGATCCATCGACTTACCTACCACCAACACATGCAAAGCATGAGAATGGTCTATCCATCAACAAACAGTACCCTCTATGTATGATCCATCGACTCACCTACCAACAACACATGCAAAGCATGGGACTGGTCTATCCATCAACAAACAGCACCCTCTACCTCTGGCTCATCGACTTACCTACCAACAACACATGTAAAGCATGAGACGGGTCTATCCATCGACAAACAGTACCCTCTACGTATGATCCATCAACTTACCTACCAACAACACATACTCAGTTGAATAGTCTGTCCTTCGACAAGCAGTACCCTCTACCTATGACCCATCGACTTAACTACCAACAACACCTGCAAAGCATGAGACTGGTCTATCCATCGACAGGCAATACCCTCTACGTATGATCCATCGACTTACCTACCAACAACACATGCAAAGCATGAGACTGATCTATCCATCGACAACTGGTACCTTCTACGTATGATCTATTGACTTACCTACCAACAACACCTGCAAAGCATAAGACTGATCTATCGATCAACAAACAGTACCCTCTATGTATGATCCATTGACTTACCTACCAACAACACATGCAAAGCATGAGACTGATCTAACCATCAACAAATGGTATCCTCTACATATGATCTATTGACTTACCTACCAACAACACATGCACAGTATGAGACTGGTATATTCATCAGCAAGCAATAACTTCTACCTATTATCCATCAACTCACCTACCAACAATACATGCAATGTATGAGACTGGTCTATCCATCAACAAACCACAGTTACTTTCACTTGTCATTTGTTGGAAAAACATACATTTCATTTTAAAATGAGGATCTTAGCAACAGAAAAACACAATATTTACAACATATCTATTAACCATGCACTTCCATATCACCACCCATCCATCTACAAGAGCACCCTCTTCTTATGACCTGCCTACCAACAGTGCATTCTATGACTCATCTGCCAATAGTACATTGTATATAACCACACCTACAGATCTACAATAGAACACTCTACATAACCACACCCATCAATCAACCACAGTACATTCCACCTATGGCCCCTTATTAATCTACATCACGCAGTCTATGGCCCACCGCCCCTTCTACCAAAGAGTAGACTGTCTCTGTCCCACCTATGCATGTATCTCCAGTATCATCTACCTTTGACCCTCCCACCCATCTATCAACATGACAGTTTAAAAAATACACTTTTCTGCAACTTACTCACTCATTTACTAACAAAACATTTTTCTACCACCTCCCTACCAGTTTATCAACAAAAACAATGGGAGCTTGTTTACAAGTGGCCTGTTAAATTGTGATCCTTGCACAAACACTTGCTTGCACACCGACCACAATTACAAGTGGTGCAACATTTATTGCAGTTGGTAATTATTGTTTGTAATAAAGTTCTCACCCTCAGTTAAATTGTGAGATGCCAAACCTGCTCGAATTTAATCAACCAAAAAGGGAGGAAGGCACTGCACTCACAGAGACGTATGGATTTTGGTATGGAAAGCACCTAAACATCCTAATTGTATTCCACTCAAACCTGGAACCGGCAACAGATATTGCACCCAATAAATTCCAAATGCATTGTTCTTAGATTTTGTTGAATGCAACAATGGGCCCTCGTAATCAGGCCTTTTGCCTATGATGCATGATGGAGGAAAGGGTGGGAGAAAGGGTGAGATGAATGGAGAGGAGGAGTGTAATTGGAGGATAGAAGTTGTAATAGATGTATAAAGTGAGAAGGTAGCAGATGGATGGACAGATTGAGGGAACAACAGGATAGATGATGGAAGTGACTGAGATCCGAATGGAAGAGTGATGGATAGTGAAAGGGTGCAAAGTGTGATGGGCAGATTGAGAATGACCTGAAGGACAGGAAGAATGATTAGAGAAGAGGAAAAAGGGAGGGGGATTGGTGGGTATATGTTATGTTCTGTTATGTTATATAGACTTATCTAGCACGCTACAGGCATACCTTAATCTGGTTCAGGATTTGTGGCATAGAACAGAGCACAACCGACAGAGGGGCATATTATCAAGGACGGCATTAAAATTATCGCCGGTTTAGCGGCAGAAAACTGCAGCTAGAGCGGCGATAACGGGCTTGATAATATGCTCTATGGAATTCCAATAGAAGCCCATGTTCTAGTGTGAACATGGTCTTCTATTTGAATTCTCTAGGGCATATTATCAAGCCCATTATCGCCGCTTTAGCGGCAGTTTTCTGCCGCTAAACCGGCGATAATTTTAATGCCGTCCTTGATAATATGCCCCAGAGAAACTTGGCCCGGGAGAAATCCACCTCATGTGTACAAAAAGCCCTGACTCCACAATTAGATGACATCTATCAAAAACCCCTGTATCTCTTTTGGGATCTAATTGCAGAGATTTGCCCCCTTCCTCCTCCCAGGTGCCCGTCCATCCTCTTATCACACATTGACTTACTTTAAGAGACAGTCAGTCTTATGTCCTGTCAGAATGCAAGGTGCTTAGAAGGCTTGTTTCTTCTAAAATCAGCCTTGAGGTATTATTGTTTTCTGTGCTACTTGGCTCCAATACACTGGTCTGAGTTCATTATTTCACTGGCAGCATGTTTAATTGACTACCTTCTGAAGCCGGTGAAGCTCATCCTTTTTGGGCTACATTGGCATGACCTAAATAAGATATGACCAGAGTCCAAAGGATCAATCAATGGGGAACCTCTTGAAATGGTAAAAGAGCTCGTGTCAATTTCAACCGGAAATTGGAATCCTTTACTAATTCTAACATTAGATTTTTCAAGGACAGGAATGGGTGAGAGCTGATGACAAGATATCAGAGCTGTTTTCGAAAAGTTTCCAGAATCGAGCTCCCAATAAAACCAGACTGTGAAAGAACCACAACTTCTAGGCAGAAAGATGGCCTAGGGAATTGGGCAGTAGAAGGTGGACAAACATGTAACAGAGCAGAAAAAAATGCATCAAAAAGCGGATTTTTCTGCAAGGAATGGCAAGCAATGAGGTAACATTGTTCTTCACACTATGTCCCATTATTTTCGCATTTTGAGATTTTAACACACTCGCAGGTCATGAATTCCAATAGTATTAAAATACATAGATTTTAGGCACAATAACAATATAAAATATGCAGATCCTATAAAAAACGTAATTTACTAAACTATGAATTATTTTTGTGTTTCATTGAAGCACTGTGCAAGGAATATCAATATATGCACGGTCTCATAACAGTGTTATGAGACTAGATGTACTTCCATTGTGTACTCTGAGCACAAGTAGGCTGCTGCTCAGCCTCCCAATGAACCTGCATTGACCCCTAAATACGGTGACAGATTAGCTAACCCCAATTAGGTACTTTTTCATGGTTTATCACTTATATTTTGGCCTACAGCACTTCACTAATAGAGAGAGTCATTACCGATCTTCCGCTTGTAAGGGCTCAATTAGCGTTCCAAGATACAGGCTCAAATTGTTATTGAATCATAACGGATTTTTTTTACTATATATACCTCATGCTACAGTATGGATGCAAATATGTTGGTAAACTAAAAGCGATACAGTTAAAAAAAAGCCATACATTTCCCACTAGAAAGGTGAAACGGATATTTGTTAAAAATAATTTTGAGACTTTGAAGGCCCAAAACTAGTGAACGTTTTGAACTTATGGTGTATAAATACATTGAGTTATCTTCAGGACACTTCTACTTTATGCAACACCTCCTGATCATTTCTTTACACTGGGCAGTCTTTAAAATGATGAATTATTATTTCCAAAACTTGTCTGAACTGACGAATAGCCATCAGGATGAGAGAGTCATAGTTCCTAAACAATTTATTTACAATGATCTGATGCATGTGTTTGCGTTGCTGTGTTTGGCACAATTTCAGTGATGTCATTCAGGGGCTTCAGTGATATTGGAGTCAAGCCAGTAGCTTTTTTGTTTCCTTTGGTCGCTGTGTCCACCCTAGACCCAATAATCACTCACAATCAATACATGATTCTCTTTAATTTGTGTGTCACAAAAATTTCAGACCAAGGTGTGAGACATATATAATTGCAAAAAATGGCAATGCAAGCAATTGACGGTGATCCAAAACATGTAATAAATACATTAAAACATTTTTAAATTGGCCTTTGTTGAGCCCTCTAAGCCTTAAAATTATTTTTAAGAAACTTCTGTTGGCTCTTTTCGTTGGTTGATTTTTAGGTCGAGCTTGGCGCAGCACGCATGCGCTTCTCTAGGAGATGACCTCTTGGAATCACTCAGGACTTTTCTGAAACTCGTGCGTGTGGCTTTTCTTTTGCATTAATTGTATTGACCTTTGCGTGCGTCTTTCCAAAAACAAAGCATGCAATTGGCCAAAAGCGGGTACATGTCTCACCTTTTTAAGCAAATGTTTCTTCCCACGTCATCCACAGCCGCGCGTTCAGAAGCATACAGTATATGTAACAGAAAGGTAAAGTTATTTTTTGGGAACTTTGACGTACTCTGTTTCGAGTGACTTAAAATTGTGTTGCATTAAAACATGTCGCACTGCATTGGCTGACAGTGAATTGTTTTGTATATATGCTTGAACTCGTTGTTATATATACTATTGAACCCTTGTGTATGGAACTGTTGTCTTGCGCAGTGGGTGCCTCCAAGTGTCTTTTTGGCTACATTATAAAGACAGTGGTAATCCTGTGACGATAATGCAACGTGCCTCTGTTTCTTTGTTTCTGTGTATATGTCTGTCTTTTACTGTCTCCGTTCAGTTATTTGTATAGCCTTTTTCATTGCCCTTGTTTTGCTTTATCTCTGTCTATCCCTGTGTATGCTCGCGTATCTATCTATACCTGTCCCTCCCTCACTGTCCGTGTCTTGCTCTCTCTGTTTGTATACACAACTATTTATGTTGCTCATTTGTGTTTGCTTGTTCGTACGTTTTTCCCTTTCCATTTCTTTCTGTGTGCACTTTTCAGGGCATGCTAAATGTACAACATTGAGAGCATGAACAACCATCCGGATACGCATGAAAATTGCTCTTTTTTTATATAGTTATTTTATTGCAATAGTTTGGAATGGAACCCTTCTTTCTGCAAGTGAGGTTTATTTATAGTTGCAATATGAAATAAATGTTGCTAAGTGTTCTTGTGTACGCCTATGCTCAGGTAAGTTGGCGCCAAACAGAGGCGTGGCCCGCAGCCTCTGTTTGGGAATAACTCTTAATAATAAAATGTTCTATTTACATACCACTTTTTACAAGCTGTTAGTTTGTTGTACTATAACATTATGAGCTGTTATTATTACCTAACGTAATGGTAATGCGCTAATGCTTTTTGAACTGTGGGAAGGATGAAAGTCAGAGTCAGCCCTGCTTTTATTTGTACCTGTGGCTTCTGCGTGCACACAGATTTCTTCAGTACACGTGTTTCCTTTTCATGGACTTAAAGACCGAAACTCTGACCTAGGCTTCTTTTAAAAAGTTGTGGTTTGTGGTGGTATTTATACAGTAGCAGAAACAGGCCACAGGTTAACTTTTCGCTCAAAGTGTCCAAAAAGGTAACAAAATGCGTTTTGCGACTTTTTGAATACACTCTACCGTATTAAATCCGTGGCAGGCACCGCAACCCTTATATATACACACACAAAACACACACTGACTTCAGGGAACATAAATTGGGTTCGCGAAGAATCTAAGCCTGTGAGGTGGAACCAAAAATAACCCTGATGTGAGCGGGTTACCAAGACTTGAGTTTAGTTGTTGCTTAAAGTGCATACATTTGCTTTATTAGTGAAGAAATATGTTTATTATGCAATTTAATTTGAAAAAACATTCAGCTCATATACAAATGTATTCACATGTTTCTAACATATGTATACAGAAGAACTTACTTCTTAACCTTGTTATACCAGCTGCTGTTGCCATGTGTTGATACCATCCCAATCCTTCTGTTAAATTCTCTGCCAGTTTAATTTGGTACCCTATTATTAGTATTGTTCATATGTACCCTGCAGTTTAGTTGTACAAAAAAACAATTAAAATGAGTACTTCTCAATTCAGTTCTATAATATGCCGAATACATATGTTAAAGCTTCCACCCACGATAATGTAAAGCATCACTAAAAACGTATAAGGTCCCAAAGGCAAGACCTATTGGCTATGCCAATGCTTGTTGTTTATTGTAATAAATAGATTACATTTTACCAATATATTTGCACCCATACTCTACTTTTATGTACGCATAATAAACCCTTTCCTCTACATACAGGCTCAAATAACAGTTATGACTGATTCTGCAGGTGCCCTGCGCCCTTCCAAGATGAATCTCTCTAATGACTTCACCAGTTAGTGTACCATTCTAAACCAATAGTCAAGTGATTTACCTTGGACAACCTCATTTATTGTGGCATATTTATACCCAATCCCTCCTAGGCACATATGGCTGCCCTATCATTAGTTATTAACTTTTAGGTGAAGACTCCATAAAATGTCAACTTTGGGATACTTTGTAGATTTACACCACCAAAGCAATTTTAAAAGGGTACTTTATTTTGGTCTCTGGAGGCATGAACTTCTGTGTGCGATGCTGCAGCAACTCCACGGCATAATAAACTGTGTTTAGCATGTGTGAAAACCTACTATTGATATAAATCAAGTCACTCCCAAGTAGCGCCTTGACTCTATCAAAGCACTGGTGGATCATGTGCAAAGGTTGAATAAGCCTAATATTTAGTCTCGTATATCTCTTCAGCGACTGGATTCAACAGCGTGTTTCACTCTGTAGGCTAAAGTAGCTTTCGCTACAGTTAAAGTCTGCTTGTGGATAACAATCATAAGTCAGGCTAGAAACATGTTGCAGAAGTCATTTGTTAGGGTAGCTATCAAAAATCTAATTTATTAGTGAACATAGATTTTTATTGACTATACTGCGAAGGTCATTTCTTTAAAATGTATTTACCCCTGTCTGAGAGCCAGGAGACTAATTTAATTCGTAATTCGCTTTTTGATGAGGATGAAAAGTACTTCCTGGGAGAAGGCAATAGGTCTGTTCAGGAAGGTTTGGAGGAATTATCACTGGACACCTAACATGGAATATGGGAGAAGAGTGGACATGGTTGTTTTTAGGTGAACTTCCATCATCTAATTGAGGAAACCTTAGGGTAGAGGTCGGGAGATACTAATACTAACATATGGATTCTGACATTTTGAAATACCCCTAATACAAGGTTTCTGGAATAGTTTATCATAAATCAACAGGAATGTCTAAAAAGTTATCTGGTTTGGGCCAGAGAATGTTCTTGAGATTATCCTATATGGTATCCTAATCACTGGCTAGGAAGCTCTAAAAGAAATACTTCCTGCTAGTAGCTGATCAGAACACAACTGAATTGAGTGGTGACCAGAAGAGGAAATCTCTAGGGCCAGGCAAAATTTAAATAATGCCTGTGTAATCCGCATTAGTTTTGGAATTTTCCATTACTCATGTTGTGCAAAATCCCGCCACATTTTGTAACAACACCTAATAACTTGTGTGGCTGTTTCTGGGTCCTGTATTCTACCCCTTCGTCTGTGGAGGGTTTTATGTAGGTATGAGAGAAATTTAAATAAAGCTGGCTTAATTTGCATTATTTTAGGAATTTTGAGTTCCACTTGTTATGGGAAATTCCTGAAAGTACGCAATTTTTCCACTTCACGTAATGATGCATGTATTTTTTAGCTAAAAAATGACTGAGCATAAAGGAAAATCAAGACCGTAATGTTATCCCAGTGGCAAAGTGACATTAGCAACTATACTTTCGATATTTGTCCATTTTAGAGCTTTGAAGCCAAATCTGAAAACTTCAGTGGATCACAGACTTAACCTATCCAACTTGAAGGAAACCTTGCTGACTACAACATTATGGCCTGTTCCTCTGAAGTATTTCAACTTCCAGAAAAATGACTACGTCCTAAGGTAGAACTCTTGAGGGGAGTGACTTGGCACTGAACAGTGATGGCTGCATCTCGTTAGAGCTCCCGATAAGGTGCTGGGCCCCAGGCTCACACAGGCACTTAATATGGCTGTGACCACCCTGCTGCCCCGAGTGCCATACCCGGTGTGCTCCGCTGGGACCCGATTCTGTCGCTCTTTTCTTTGGCCAGATTGGTGCGGGACTTCTCGTAGACTGAGGTGGAGAAGCCTGGTGCTGATTCAACGGGCATTCCCAGAGGATTTCGGCTGCAGATGCTGAGGTTTTTTGCGACCCAGAGGGCAGTGTGCAGTGGTCACCCTAGCTTCTACCACATCACAGATCTCTGTGACTCAATGGGCTACAGGCAAATAGGTTTGAGAATGCCATAATGCTCAGTGGGTGATTGAGTGAGCGGATCAGCCTTGCCTCTATTTTTATGCCACCCGACACTACCTACCGTTGCTGACTAGACCAGTGAATGGTTGAGATAGACCCAGGGACTTCTCTGCAGAGCTCTATAGGGGGTCCCAGATACACCGTGGGGCTCAGACCTGCCCATGGTAATAGATGATGGACAGGGCCGTGTGGACAGCTGCGGCCATCTAAAAATGGGTTGTGATTCCAGTAGGCTTCATTGGATTCCCTGAGGAGGATGTACTATAGTCCTGCTTCTCCATCATGCCTATACACTCCTCCATCACCTCTACAGTGGAGCCACCTCCAGTGAGGTGACCTGCACCCATACAGACTCACCACCATTTCTTCTTTTCTTTTCGCGTCTGCACCACCCTGCTCTATCCCCACTTAGGAGGCTGATGTACTTTCTTGAGAAGTCAACTGCCTCATAAGTAACGCTTGCTACAAGAGAAGGATACCAATATCCAATCCTAGGTCTGCTCCTCAGGGCACTTATGGTCTGTACTACATTGTACTAGACTTTCTACATACCTCTGAACTAGACTTTCTACCTACCTCAACGTGCTGGACTGGTTAATTGCGGAGGTGCAATGTATCGGCGGCCATGCTGCCACCTTAATTACGAACCTCGTATCTCTGGGTGAACGGCTATTCACCCCAGTGACCTGGAGAGATTCCCTGATGAACTGGATGGAACAGACATGGATGCGGCGCCCTCAATGCAAGATGCCCAAGACAAATCAGAGAAATGCCTGGGCACCCCACCCTATTTGGATCAGGAGGAGAGGCTTTGGTGGAGAAAATGATACGCAGAGGGGAAACTGCGACACCAAACATACTAAGTTGTGAACTGATTAACCACCAGCAACCTGCTTTCCCTCGGTTAGGTAACAAACCTACCCCCAGCTCACAGCAGGTGGCAGACTACACACTTGAGTAGCCTTCCTTCTGAGACCCCCACTCACTTCACTCTTACAGGTTTGACCTGCTCCATTTTTGCTGTTCTTTTCTAGGGTCACTGTTGGACCTGGCATACTCGGCGTGGTTTCCCCTGTCTTTTTGCCTCTGACTTCTTTGCTGTGTGCTGCATTCCGTTTTTGCTAGTCTAGATGCTTTGGGCACTTTGCCACTGCTGAACAGTGCCAAAGTGCAAATGTTTCCTATGTAAATTGTGCAAATGGATTGGTGTTTCCCTGATTGGCATGTTTGACTTGCTACTAAGTCCTTAGTATAGTGTAAGTTAAATGCTGCTAGTGGACCTGCAGCACTGATTGTGCCACCCACACAAGCAGCATTTTAAAAGGATCTCAGACCTGCCATTGCAGTGTCTGCACACAGTTTCTACTGCCCTGTAGACCTGGCAAGTGCACCCACTTGCCATGCCCTAACCTTCCCTTTATTATGTGTGAGTCACACCTAACGCACACCCATGGTACCCCTGTGGGCAAGGTTTAGTGTATGTGAAAGGTAGGACATGTACTGGTGTGCGTAACATGTCCTGATAGTGAACTACAGTGAAATTAGTTTTTCACTATGGAAAGGCAATTTGTCCCATAGGTTAGAAGGGCAGTTTATTTATAACATCTTATAAGTATAACTTCCCATTGAGACAAGGTAGAAAGGTGGAGTTTAGTATGGCTGAACTCAGAATTTAAAAGTGCATCTTTTAGTAAAGATCATTTTTATATTGTGTGTTTGAGAATACCACTTTTAGAAAGTGAGTATTTTCTTGCTTAGCCATCCTGTGTGCCTCTGTTGGTTTGTGGATTAACTTTCTGGCTTTGGAGTGACAGGGGCTGGGGATGTGCATTCACAGTAGACAGCCTCTGGCGGGGGTGGAGGTGTGTCCTGCCTTTCCTGGTAGAGTCAGGGCTGGGCTAAATATACCGGAGCTGCATTTAGAGTAGTGGGAGGAAATTTCTTGATTAGGCCTGGTCTGCCTTGCACAATGCTGTCTCCACCTCCTGCCAGGAAGCTTGACCAGAGAGGTCAGAACTGGTCTCAACTGAGCACAGGGCCTTTCTGCCACAAGAGAAGAAAGAGAAATGCAGTATAAATAATGGGGCCCAGACCCCAGAACTTTAGAACTCACTTGGATCAAGGAACCTGCCAAGAAGAAGAGCTGTGAAAGCTGTGAGGAGAGACTACCACTTTGCTGTGTGCTTTGCTGTGTTGGCCTGCAGTAGCTGCTTCTGTCTTGGGCAGAGAAAGGACTGGACTGAACTTTCTGTAACTTTTTCGGCTGAGTGTCTCCAAGGGCTTGACGTAGTGCTTGCCCCCTGTTCAGGAACTCTCAGGAACAGCAAAGACCTCACCTTTCTCTGGGTACCACCTCTGGGACCATGCATTCCAGTTGCCACAGAGGGAAACAGCAGTCCGACAACGTCACCGAAACTGCTGCCGGCTCCGTGATCCATCAAGATACAGCGGAGGGCACTGCCGCACTTCACACCACAACCCCAGTCTCACCGACGATGACCGCTGCCACCGAGCCGCTGCTTGCACTCCGACCTGTGAGCATCCCACGCTGCACTGCCTCAGTTCACTTCACCATCCTGGTCTCATTGACGACGACGCTGCAAACTGACATCACTGCCACTGCCTGCACCTTGGATTGGGGGCACCGCGTGTAAGTCGCACCACGCAGTGCCCAGTCCCACATAGCAGTCTGGTCCCACCAATGCCAGCTCCCACCGACTGGCACTGTTGCCTGCACCATTACCTGTCAGCACTGCAACGAGCCCCGCCCCACTTCGCACCATGGCTTTGGTCTCACCGATGCCGCAGGATGACCATCACCGCTCCGCTGCCTGCACCATGACCTGAGGGCAGCGCACACTCCACTTCACACCGCAACAGTTGCCACTACCGGCTCGCACCGACGTGGTCAACCAGATCCAAAGTACTGTTTATAGGTCTTCTGACACCGACGCCAGTCCACACTGACACGGTCAACCGAAACTGTTGGATTTGGTTGTTTTCGGCACCACAGTAGCCCCGGACGGAGCTACCGACTTCAAGGAACTGCATTTTTGAAGTTATTCTTGCAAAGAGCAGTGTGAGATACCCGAGAAGCCAGAGAACCGGAACTCTGCCGAGGTGGACCGCGACTCTACGGAGGAAGGATGGAGCGGTCTAGTGGCCTGGACCCACCTCACGAATCAGCCAACGTCATACGAGACTCCGATGCGGGACTGGTGGAACGAAGGAAAGGAGGCGGAGTCAGGGGCTGTCCCAGAGGGTAAAGAGGCGGAGATGGGAGCGGAGAGGCGCGCCCGACAGGAAGCAGCTGGAGAGGACGAGGTGAACGACGGGAGCAGAGCGGAAGGAGGATCGAGGCGGAGCGGAGTGCCAGCAGAGCGGGAGGAGAACCGAGAGGAGCCCAGCTGTACTGAGGACAGGAGTATTGCTGCAGAGCCCAGCTGTACTGAGGACCGGAGTATCGCTGCAGAGACCAGCTGTACCGAGGACCAGAGGAGTACTGCAGAGTGGAAAGCGGGAAAGCCCGGAGGCACAACAACAGCAGAGGATGCCCCGGGTCCGAACGCCACGGCCCAGCCCCTGGGTCGTGGCCCAAGGCAAGTGACTAAAAGGGGATCGTTTTGGTGGTGGGCTGGTCGGGGTTGCATGGGGCTATAACCAGGACACTCGGCGGTTTTGGATATGTAGTTTTCTTTCTCCTTATCAACACTATTAGCCGCTGCCCCACACGTGACCCCCTGTTATCCGGTCCACTATTGAGTTAGGTTTATTTTTTCCTTTCAAACCACGATTGACGTATGCACCTGGTGGCAGTAGCACTACATTTGGAACGCAAAGGCAAGGCTATTAATCCTGGCTTCTCTGTTGTCTGTTTATTTCCGAGGCCGGAGTCCTGTTACGAACAGCCAGGAGAGGAAACACCGCGACTGGGGTTCCCAGATGATTTTCAGGCTCCCTCAAGGATAGACGACAACCTGCTCAAACAGACTGAAAGATCCCTTGCGTGTACTCACACACGTTTGCGTATTGTCTCTTCTGAATCAAGGGGAGAGGGCAAAACGATAATAAAGGAAGCAGTGACTCCTTTCAAAAAGTCCCACATCTGTTTCGACCTTTCTTTGTCTGACTCATCACCAACCATGAGGTTGCTTCCCCATAACCAACCCCCCCGGCTTCCCTGAGATATCACAAGCATATTTTGATTATTGTATGTCGGCTTTTTGTCGTTTTGGTCTTGTTTGGTTTAGACAAAGATTACCTATTTTTTAAACTGGTGTGGTGTCCATTTGTAGTGTTTTCACTGTGTTACTATATGTGTACACAAATGATTACACACTGCCTCTGAGATAAGCCTGTCTGCTCATGCTAAGCAACCAAGGGGGTGAGCAAGGGTTATCTAAGGGTGTAACTCCCTTACTCTGACTAGAAGCAAGGGTCCCTACTTGGACAAAGTTGCAAATCATTGCCAACTGGAGACCCTCATTTTTAACAGTCAAAGATTATGCAAGTCTTGTCAAATTCATATAATTGCATTGATACATACTTGCTCATCTTTCACACACAGTTTACTCCCATCACCCATCTACGTATGAAACAACAGTCTCCCAGGAACACTGTCATGCTGAGACCAACCGCTCAAAAACTGTTGGTAGTGTATCTCAACGTCAACAGCTTGGCCCATTACATTAAGCGTAAAAAAATCCTCACTTTCCTGGGTTGCCATTGGTCTGATATTGCTCTACTACAGGAGAACCATCTGATGAAGGAACAAAGCTGCATAGAGACTTGGTGGGCAAATCATTACACACTAGCTTTTCCCATTCTAGGTCCCCTGCTGATGGCACCTTAGCACCACACCGGAAAAGAGGTGTTGCAACATTACCCCATAAGTCCCTCCTAAGGGTGCTATATATTTGCTAAACTCAGCATATGCAAAACATGCACATTGTAGGATGTATTTATGCCCCAGTGAGCCATAAATCAGATTACCTTCCTAGAGGGAGCAGACTACTCACTTTCTTTGGAAAGACCAATGTTCTAGTGGGAAGTGATTGGACTGTCACCATTGTTCCCACCCGTGAAAGGTCTGGGAAACCAGACCTCAGGTATGATAGAGATCAGGGCATGTCACAATAATTCATTTCAGACAGTGCCATGATTGAACCATGGCTACTCTTACACCCTTGCGACAGAGACTACACCTTTACTTCATACCCCACACTGTCTGTGCCCCAATTAACTACTATCTAATGACCCCTAACTTAGCGAGACATCTACTCTCAGCTTCTATAATCCCAACGGGACCTCTCATCATGAACTCATTCAACTACAACTAGACCTGGGGATGATGCCTCTCATGGGCATTGCCTAACGTATGAACGGTTCCAAATTTAGGGACTCCCTGAGAAGGCTTACTTACAACACCATGTGGAGCAATTCTTCCATGACAATAAAGGCTAATTTTGCTCCCCACAGACTTTATGGGATGCAGGGAAGGCAAATGAACATGGGCTTTAATGAGAGGCAAATCCCTGACAAAGCAACAAGCATGCAGTGAAAGAACATGTTTTGAGTGTCACAGGCATGGGAAATAAACTCTGCCTAGTCTAAAAACTCCTTCCTCGTGTTACTGCGGCAACTGCTTCAAGTAAAAACAGAACTGAATGAATGGCATACGATAGAAATAGAGATATCACTGTTTCTCTTACATCAACATCATTGTGAACAGGGAGAAAAGGCAGCAGTCTGTTAGCTACCCAACGTCATCAGATGGAGTCCAGTAGGACCTTATCGGTGATATGTGGCAAGACAGGCGGTCTAATAACCAACCTTCTGAACATAATATGGAAAATCCAATCTTTTTATGAATCACTGTACAAGATGACACTTTGAAAACTGTGTTTTTCCAAAATTTACTTATCAGCACACTAACATTGGACCAATCAAATAGCTTGGAAGGTCTGATCTCCAAAGGGAAAACAGCTGCAGCTATTGATGACATGGCCTATAATAAAGCACTGAGTGATGATGGATTCCCTGCAGAATTTCATAAACCCCCTTCTGGTGGCTAAGTAGACTAATGCTGTCACTGTGAGGGCCTGTGTTAGACCTCATGGTCACAGGTTCAAATCCCTGTGGGTCCACATAGCCTTTTATCTTTCCGAGGTCGATAAAATGAGTACTATTGAGTTGGGTAACAATAAACATCTGTTATTCAGCACCAAGATGCAGTTAGGTGAATGTGCACTTTACAAATACACGTTATGTTATGTTAAATTCACCAAATCACAGATTTATCCATGCCATTTTCTGGACTTTGGAAGGCACTAGAGGGCAGTTATCTAAGGGGCAAATTTGCCAGAGCCAGAATATCCCTGATCCCTAAACCTGTAATAAATCCCTTGGACTGTTCCAACTACATGCCCATATCACTCATCAACACAGATGTTTAGATTATGGTGAAGGTCCAGGCTAATTTCCTTAAAATGTTCATTCTAAGGTTAATACGCACCACTCAGATAGAGTTTGTACCAGGACGCTTGTTGACCAACCATCTTCGCACCCTCTCACATGTTCTTTGACCCTTGTGAGATGATCTTGACAAACAGGTTTTTCTTTTATTAGATGCCGAAAGGCTTTTGATAGGGTGGAATGGTGATATATGTTTAGAACTCTTCAAAAAGATGGGCATACGTCCTAATTTTATCACGTTAAGTCAAAATTATATGGACCGTGATCCCAATCCCTCAGTTACTTGTGAGTGTCATAGCTTCCCTACTTTAAAATTTACGACAGCACAAGATAAGACTGCCCTCTTGCCCCTTACTTTTTATATAAACCCTCGAACCCCTGACCATGGCCAAATGATATAACAAATGAATTAAAGGAATACTGACATCAACGTGAGAACTCAAAAGTTTTTTACTATGTTAAAGACATCCTGTTCACATTGGCTCACCATCTTGAATCAACCACTGCCCTGTGTGTCACTGATTGATCTTGTTTCGAGTTTTTCGGAATATAAAATAAATTGGTCAAAACCTAATGCCCTACCACTACCCGCCTCCCCATACATGCTTCTACAGATTCCCTACCCTTTACTGGAAAATAAAAATCTGAAATATTTGGATACATGTACTAACAGAGGCCTACAGAAGAATATAGCTCCATGTTTCAGCTACAACTTTGGAATGCTCCTGCTGATGATTCGTCACACACTACTTAAAGACATTGATAAACTGATCCTCCGATCAATATGGGGCCCCACAAAATTCATGATTGCATAGATCGCAGCACGCATCGTTCTATAGTAGAACTGGATGGACCCAATGATGCCATCAAGAGAAAACCTTGGTGGGTGAGGGTTATCTAAAGAACACATATTGTTTTCAAAATAGATGTGGAGGTCTACTCCATGATCAACAGGCGGTCTCTTTTTGGTTCTTTGATATATTGATTGGAAGACGAGTCCCTCTAGTTTTTCCTCTACCTCCCCTTTTGTCCTAAAGATAATAGTGTATCGCACATTGTTTGATATTTCTTTCTTCTAAACAGTAAAAAAATGCAAGACAAAGTTAGAACTCTTGAGTAGTGTGACCTGATATGCATCATCATCATAAGTCTTTATTCGAATTAAAAATAATTCATACAAGACACAACAAATCACAAATATATAAAAATCACAATCACTAATTCCATAAATACATTCCAATAAATAGATAAAAACATTTTTAGTAAGAAAGTATTAAACATTACAACAGACAAATGATGTGCAATACACGTGAATTAAAAAAAGATAATTAAGGCAGGAATGACAGCAGTACATTTAAAAAGCTTTAAACCTGCCCAGATACATTCTCTATGCAATGAAGGGTTTTTAATCTAAGTGACCATGCCCACCCCAAGTATTTAGCTAGGCCTATTGAATGAACTGGTAAGGTGCTCGTGTATAAAATTCGAATAGCTACAACAGAGCTCCTAGTACCCAACAGTTTGCATAAAGGGGAGAGCCAGTGACGTCTAGGGGCGGCATATACAGGGCACACAAACAGGAAATGGCCAGTGGTTTCTTTATTGGCTCAACAAGCAGGGCAGGTACATGTACTTCCACCAGACCACCCAGAAGTTAAAGCCCTTAGTGGGAGGGAGCCTGCTCTAAGTTGAAAATAGAGTTTCCTATCCTTTGGTAATGTTATCAAATCCCAAAAGGGTTCCAAAAGAGGTGTAACCTTTGCCTCTAGGAAGCGGCTAGTCATCGTAGGGGAAGTAGAGGCTGCCCACACCCTGTGGTATACCTTGTCCCAGTAAAGTTTTTTCAAAAGCTTTTTTACAGGAAAGTCAGCGGCCGCTGGATCATTCCATAGGTTTTCCAGCCCCAAAGCTTTTAATGATTCTCGAAGGTTCCTTAGCCACTTGATTTTGTGAAACTTATCAACCTGGATTACGTCCATGATACCCACTGCGTAAGATCGAAGCTCCAGAGTAGTCCGTAATCTCCTCCAGTATAAAACTGGACGGAGATTGGCCAAATCTTTAATGGACTTCCTGCCTAGGTTGTAGCGCAGTGGGACCATTGGCGTACTTTGTGGCAAGCCTGTAATGGAGCGGAAAAATTTATTTTCAACTGCAGTGAGGGATGTTAATGTGTCAAAGCCCCATAACTCGGCTCCATACAGAACTGAGTTTAGGGCCTTTGCCTCATAGACTTGTAACACTGGTTTAACGGGTTTGGTAAGGGATTTTTTGAACTCTTTAACCAGCGTTCCCGATATCTGGGTAAGTTTCAATGTTGACATTTCCAGATGCCTATTCCACCGATTATTGTGGGACATTTGAATGCCTAGGTATGTGAAGTTAGTTACCTCCTCAAGAATTTGGCCGTTCATCATAAGCTTGCCGGCTCTATAGCTAGCGTGTGGGTTAAAGGTCATAAGCTTTGTCTTTGCCACGTTGACCTCCAGTCCATGGTCTTTACAAAAGTTTTCGAAAATTGACAGTGCCCTCTGCATGCCGCTCGGGGTTTTTGACACTATAAGAGTGTCGTCGGCAAACATTAATATTGGTGTGGTTGCACCTGCCAATTTTGGAGCATCAGTGTTGGTCTGGAGCATATAGTCCACTATTCCATTAATATACAAAGAAAATAGTGTTGGGGCCATTGCACATCCTTGTCGGACACCCCGCTCAACGGGGAACTCGGTGGTTGATTCCCCCAGGCCGCCCCATTGAATTTTTGCAAAGTTGGACTCGTGCAATCTTCTTATTAGGGTCAGAAGTTCCAGGGATAAACCTAGCTTTTCTAGAACCCTCCAGAGCTGTTCGCGAGGGACGAGGTCAAAGGCAGCTCTTAAGTCCACGAAGGTGACATAGAGACTGCCTTTGCCCAGTTCGACAACTTTCCATAACAATTGCTTAAAGCGAAACACCTGGTCAATGGTGCTGATGGATTTGCGGAAGCCCGCCTGAAGACTAGAGAGAATCTCATTTGCTTCAATCCAAATAAGTACCTCATTCAGAACCATCCTCCCAATGACTTTTTGAATTGTGTCAATTAGGCTGATGGGTCTGTAGTTCCCCGGGAGGCTTTTATCGCCCTTTTTATAGATTGGAATTATGACCGCGCCCCCCCAAGATTTAGGTACTGGAGCGCCTTCAGCCACGGCGTTCGCTATAAGAGCGATATACTTGCTCCATGGGTCTTTATTCTCTAGAAAGAGATCAGAAGGAACACCATCCAATCCAGGGGCCCGTCCTGCAGCTACACAGGACAGTGCAGCTAAAGAGTCTTCGGGGGTAAAGGGCCCGGACGAGTAAAAGGCATAAGGCATTATGCCCGGACTTATGTAGAGGGGGTCACGCGCATATTGGGGCTTAAAATAGCCCAACCAATCCTCTTGTGAGACATGATTTGAAGGATTTTCCGATAGACCTCCTCTGCCCCACTTCAGTACGTTCCAAAACAGTCTAGCATCCCGGGAATGGCTGGCCTCCTTTAGGTCCTGCCAAAACATTTCTTCCCATTTTATTTTAGCTTGGGCGATGCTTTTCCTGTAGGCAGATCTTGCTAATTGAATAAGTGGCGTGCTACCACTGGATAGGGCTTTAGCCAAGGTGCATCTTGCATTTTTACATTGCTTGTCATACCACCTTGGTTGCTTGAGCGGCGGCTTAGTACCCTGTCTTATTTGCTTAAAGAAAAAGGGACGTAATCCCTCAAAAAAAGACTCATGTAATCTAATTACTTGGTCTCGGGTTTGCGAGATATCCTCAAGGTTTACATTAATTGCAGAGAGATTAGTATTAATCTGGGCTATTACTGAATCATTAGACTTTACTGAAGCCCATTTTAAACTTCGAAGGTCATTGGTTGGCACACATGCGGGGGGGGCCAAGATTGGTTCTTTTGTCAATGAGCAAGATTTGCCCCACCAGCTGTGAGAGACACAAATGGGGTTGTGATCGCTCTCCAGTCTTCGCACCACCTCCATGTCAATGGGAAGGGACCACAGCCTCATACAGCACAGGACATAATCGATCCTACTGGCTGAGCGGCCGTTGTCAAAGGTAGATGCTCCCAGTTTATCCCCTTTAACTCTTCCGTTCAATGCCCGGAGACCAAATTCTAGGCAGAGTGCGTTGACCTGTGTTGCCACCATAGACCACCGTTTGATGGGAGGTAGCGTGAGGGCTGGAATACCCCAGCGTAGGTCCTCATCGGGGTCAAGCCCCCATTCAGAGTCACTATCTAGAAGGGGTTCGAAGGTGACATTAAAGTCCCCAGCTACGATCAGGTCCCTACTACTCGATTTAGATTCTATGAGTGCAGTTAGGGTTTTCAACCCGCTTGACTTTTTCCCCTTCGTGCCCCGAAGATAGATGTTATATATATCCACAGTGCTCTTGGGGCCGAACGTGAGCCTCACCAGTTGGATATCCTGGGACCCAGTGTCAATTTCAATAGCACGTGAGATATGCTTAACTAACCCTCCGTTCATTGTAGTAAGCCAGAAATTATGCGTAAGTTACAGTCATCTTCATTGACTTACATTAGGACTTTGTATTTACATGCCACTTTTTCACTGAACAACTTTAAAGAATCATATCTTTGATTCGCTTAATTTGCCTATTTCTTGTTATTTTGATTATTTAATGTTTTTCGTTTTCACTCATATTGTTTGGCAATGTTAATGGTCTCTTTATTGATTTTACTATTGTTTTGGCAATGCTTAAACTCAGCACCCACTTCTCGGGGGGGGGAGGAGCTGATATTTTGTGCCATATATACAAGCAATTAAACCTATATTTTCTCACTGCAATTTTGTTTTGGCCCAGTATGACATACATTACTAAAGTTAATGGTCAAGGATCTCAAACAGATTTGCCATTTTATTGTCACTGTTCTGTCAACCTCCCTGTTAGAAATTTGGGTTTCTGGTTGGGAGAGGTAGGCACCCCTTCCAAGCAGAGCAGGAATCCCAATCCTAGTCAGGGTAAGTGTAGTACACACTAAAAGGTTACCTGTGCTCACCCTCATGTAGCTTGACACAGAGCAGCCAGGCTAAACTAAAGAGGCAATATGTAAAGTATTTGTGCACACACAGTAATACAGTGAAAACACAACAAAAGTACTCCACGCCAGTCTAGAAAGTTAGCCAATATTTATCTGAGTAAAACAAGACGAAACGATTAAAATCCAACATACACGAGTAAAGATATACATTTTGCAAGATTAAACAAAAATGCAGTGCTTAAAAAACAATAGCTGCAACTGGGGCTATCTGGTCACACTTAACTGGGGCAAATTCTAAAGTTTAGTATGAACGCAAAGGAGCAGGGGCCAGATTCAGGAGTCAGGCAGACCTGCTGACAGTACCTTGGTTATGTCAAAGCTTGGGGATGATGCATTGAGAAAAGGAGGGGTCGCTGTCGAAGGTGAGGCTTCATTTCCAAAGTCAGGATACATCATAGATGTGTAGATTTTAAGCAGCAATGTGCGTCAGGCCGATGCATCGATGTCGAACCACTGGGCTGTAGGCGATGTGTGCAGAACACAAGTGAAGCGTTGGTACAAAGCCACGCAGGACCGGAAATGTGTTGGAGCCCGGGGATGGTGGTTCGCAGATGTCAGCGATGCCGTATCTGAGACCCATGCAACAGCGGTGATGCAGATGTGCTGCGTCACCAAAGATGGGGCTGCGTTGTAAGTTGTGGTCCTTGCGTCATGCAGTCGGTGAGCAGTGTCCATGGCTTTGGTGCAGGCTGCGGTGATGCATCGATATCGCAGAGAAACGCCGATTTTGATAGATGTGTCAGGGTCGATGCATTGGCTTCTTGGGTTACCGCACCAAACACTCACTACCAAGGTCCCAGGACTGGATTTGTCACACCTTGGCAGAGCAAGACTCAAAGCAGGGGACTTAAGTTGTTGGTAGCAAGATACAGGTGAAGTCTTTGATATCCCTGAGACTTCAGAAACAGAAGGCAAGCCCAACAAGCTCTTGGAGAACCTTTAGAGATGCAGGATGTCGAGAGTCAAGCCCAGTCCTCAAATTCACAGGCAAGAAGCAGCAGGCCACAGGCCACAGGCCAACACCACAAAGCTAGCAGCAAAGTGGCTGCCAGTCCTGACAGCACAACAGCATTTCTTTCTCGTTGAATGGCCTCAGTTATAGAAGTGTTCCAAGTATATAGTGTCAGAGGTCCAGTACTTATACCCATTTTTGCCTTTGAAGTAGGGAGGTCTTTGCAGTGCACAAGACCCTGCCATTTCCCTTTGTGTGTGACTGACTAGACAGAATGCACAAAGCCCAGCTGTCTCCCAAACCAGATGTGTATTCCACAGACAGGCAGAAGGCACAAAAGGGTTAAAGTAAGAAAATGCCAGCTTTCAAAAAGTGGTATTTTCATACATGCAATTTAAAAAACAGCTTTACTAAAAGATGTGTTTTTAAATTGTGAGTCCAGAGACACCAAACGTACTTTTCCTATCTTTTCCCAATTGAAAGATATACTTGAAAAATGTTACAAGATGGCTCCAATGTTAACCTATAGGAGAGATAGGCCTTGCAGTAGGGAAAAACAAATTTAGGAGTATTTCACTACTATGACATGTAATACTTAAAAAGTACATGTCCGACCTTTTAAGTACACTGCACCCTGCCCATGGGCAGTCCAGAGCCTACTCCTGGGGGTGACCTATGTGTAATAAAAAGGAAGGTTTAGGTCTGACAAGTGGATTCTCTTGTCAGCTCAAAATGACAGGATAAAACTGTACACACAGGCTCTGCAGTGGGAAGCCCAAGGCATGTTTGAAAGGCTACTCATGTGGGGGGCACAATCGGTGTTGCAGGCCTCTGGTAGCATTTGATTTACAGGCCTTGGCCACATATAGTGCACTGTATTAGGGACTTATCAGTAAATCAAATATGCCAATCATGGAGAAACCAAATGTCTTTACATTTCAGACACAGAGCACATGCACTCTAGCACGGTCAGCAGTAAAAAGGTACACAGAGTTCTAAAGCCAGCAAAATCTAAGTTCAGGAGACATTCAAAAACAGGCAGTCAGAGGGCAAAAAGTCAGGGGAAACCATACCAAAGATGCCAAGTTTAAGACATGTCCCTCACAGCAGAATGTGGGGAGAGCTCCCCAACCCCTTGGCAGTTCTCTTCACTGAGGTGGAAGAACCTGGAAAGACCATCAGCATTGGTGTGTTCTGTGCCAGGTCGGTGTTCCACCATAAAGTCCATTCCCTGTAGGGAGATGGATCAACAGTTTTGGGTTCTCATCCCCATCTGTATTAACCATCGGAGGGACCCGTGGTCTGTCTGAACCTGGAAGTGATTCCCAAGCAAGTAGGGTATTAACATCGTCAGTGCCCAGACCACAGCAAAAGCTTCCCTTTCAATGACACTCCACCTCTGTTCCCAGGGAAGTAACCTCTTACTAATGACGGGTAAAGGTTGATCTAGGCCCTCTTCATTCAGCTGTGAAAGCAAAGCACCCACACCATGCTCTGAGGCAACAGTCAGCACCAAATTATTGGTAGAAGTCAAGGGCCTTGAGAATGGACATGTGTACATGGCCTCCTTCAGGGTGTCAAAAGCGGTCTGGCATGCTTCTGTCCAGATCACCTGACATTGCTGCTTCTTGGAAGTTAGCTCTGTCAAGGGAGCTACAAGGGTGCCATACCCTTCGACAAATCTACGGTTGTACCTGATGAGACCTAAGAAGGCTCCCACCTCTGTCTGGTACTTGTGGGTTGACCAATCCAGAAAGGTGTCAATCTCGGGTTGTAGGAGTGCCATATTGCGGCTGCCTACCTGGTGTCCCAAGTACACCCCCGTTCCCAATCTGGCACTTACTGACCTTGATAGTGAGGCCCGTGCTCTGCAGCGCCTTCAACACCTCCTGTAGGTGGTATAAGTGGTCCTCCCAACTAGAACTGTAGACCACAATGTCATCTTGGTAGGCAGCACTGAAGTTCTCCAAACCCACCAGGACCTGGTGACCAGTCTCTGGAATGTGGCAGGGGCGTTCTTCAACCTAAAAGGCATGGCCTGGAACTGGTTGCACCATTCTGGTGTTGAGAACGCTGACCTCTATTGTGCCCCTAGATCAAGGCAATATGCCAGCACCCAGCCGTTAGATCAAACGTGCTGAGGAACTTGGCAGCTCCAAGCCGATCAATTCGTTCATCAGCTCGGGAGATGGGGTGCGAGTCGGTCTTAGAGACAGCATTAAGCCCATGGTATTCCATGCAGAGCTGCAGTTCTGGCGAGGCACCAGGCGCAGCAGCTATGGGAACCAAGACCACTGGTCTGGAACAAGGACTGCTGGAGGGTTTAATCGGACCTAAGGCTAACATCTTGGACACTTCTTCCTTGATGATAGCCTTCAGGTGGACTATCCCAAGTGTCAATGTCATGAGTATAACAATGGGGGACTCCTGGGATGAGTGAGAATAGAGTGGGAAACTATCCGGGCACCTTACAACAGTCCTTCCTCTGCTCTAGGGTCAGTGTAGGGGAGAGGATCACACACCCCACTGGCCCAACATGCTCCTGGGCAGATAGGAGGTCACGGAGAGGGTCACTCTCCTCTTCCTTCCCATCATCAGTAGCCAAGAGCATGGTCAACTCAGACCTCTCAAAGTGGGGTTCGAGGCGGTTCACGTGCGGGACCCTCAAGGTGTTCCTAGGAGTCTGCAAGTACAGCAGGTAACTTACATCACTCTAGCACTCCTTCACCTCATAGGGGCCAGACCACTTGTTCTGCAGGGTGCAAGGCTCTACTGGCTCCATCGCCCACACTCAACCAGAGTGGTCTTCTGATCATATCAGCATTTTATGACCTCCTGGCTTGCTTTCAGGTTTTCCTGAGCGAGTTTCCTGAAGTGTGCGGTCTGGTTTTGGAGGGCCAGTATGTAGCTGAATACATCCTGGGGTGACTTCCTGGGAGCTTGCTCTCAGCCCTTCTTCACCAAACTGACCGGTGGTCTGCGATATGGAGTAGTGTACACCAATCAATGTATGTAACTTACCCAAGTCCTATCCTCGCTTCTGACCACCAATGTCAGAAATGGGTTCTCTAGTTGGCACTGGTTGGCACCCTGTCCAAGTAGGGACCCTCACTCTAGTCAGGGTAAGGGGATTACATGGCTAAAATAACCCCTGCTCACCTCCTTGGTAGCTTGGCACAAGCAGTCAGGCTTAATCTCAGAAGCAATATGCAAAGAATTTGTACATACACATACAGTAACACAGTGAAAAAACTGCACAAGGAATCCACACCAGTTTAGAAAAATAGCCAATAATTATTTAAATAAAACAAGACCAAAATGACAAAAACATACACAAGTCAAGATGTCACTTTTGAAAAAGTTCAAAATTGTTCAGACCATAGGAACCTATGGATGTGTCACTTTTAGCACAAAGTACTTGGCTGCTTCAAAATCAAAGAAAAAAACAGGTTCGGGGAGGTGAGACACTGGAAATGCAAAGAAATGCCTTGGTTCCTTACTCCCAGGGGAGGTGATGCGTTGGTTCCTTACTGCCAGGGGAGGTGATGCGTTGGTTCCTTACTGCAGAGCAGGCAAGGTGATGGGTGGGATCCTTACTGTTAGGGGAGGTGATGTGAGTGCCTTACATATAGTAAAAGGGAAGGTGTGGGCTTGGCAAGTAGTTGCACTAGCCAGGTTGACATGGAAGTTTAAAACTGCCCACACAGACACTGCCGTAGCAGGGCTGTGACATGGTTGCTGGGCTACTCATGGGTGGCACAATCGGTGCTGCAGACCCACTAGTAACAATTGACTTACAGGCCCCGGGCACACCTAGTGCACTTTATTAGGGATTTACCAGTAAATCAAATATGCCAATCATGCATAACCAATTGCAGATACAATTTACACAGGGAGCACCAGCACTCTAGCACTGATCAGCAGCAAACAAGCAAAAATAAAATGCAGCACACAGTAAAAATCAGGAGGTCAGGAGCAAAAAAAGACAGGGGAAAAACACACAAAAGATGCCAGGTCTAACACACATATACAAAGTTGTACTGTGCAGAAAGCAAGATTTAAGGTTTACCATGTAATTGCTTTAAAAGGGTCGCTAAACGTATGAGCTTCCTCTGAATTCTGAGCTGCATCGTAAATTATCAATACTTTGAGGCCAATGGCTTGGAAATAAATATGATGTTTTGATTAGTTAAACAAAACATTTTAATAGTACAGAAGCAATCTTAATGTTTTTTTTTTTTTTATTACATTTAATTAATTTATGTTTTGTCTATATGCATACTCAAGCCCTCTCTTAAGCCTATCAATCGGTAATGTTTACTCTCTCTGGACGAACTGTAAAAGGTAAAAATTAAAAGCAAACATTTAAATTTAAAAGCAGAAATTAAAAGTTGAGAAGTGACCAGTTAATATTTGAAAGGGTCTGACTTATTGTGGTGTCTCTTGTGCAGTGATTTTAATTACGTTCTCTCTACACGAGGTAGAACGATTTGTTTCGTTAAAATCTGGAATATTTTTAGGGATAACTGAAAATTGATATTCACATGAAAAAGCTGCAGCAGCTCAATCATTATTTCCCAATGGCTTTTACTTTAATACCAAAAAGTTTTAGTCCTGTTCAGGGTAGTTGTACTCTCCGTTATCCACCAGAAAACATCTCTAAGGCACCTAAGGATCAGCTTAGCTTTGCCGCTGCCTGCTGAAGAATTCCTACAATGGACTCTCAAATGTGTCATCAAGTAAAATGAGAAGCAGTAAACTACAGTGGGTTGAGAAAGATCACACAATTTGGTGAAGAGGAGAAGCTGGGATTTTGACTCAGATACCTGGTTACAAATGTTGCAACTTAGCTACCAGACTTGTATATTCTTGACTATCCAATTTAACACCAATCCACAGTGCTTTTTGTACAGTTCTACCAAGAGCAAAATTGACCACTGTATTCAATAAACACATCAAAATATAAGTTACATTGATAAAATACATTGTTAAGATAAGACAGGGCACTGTGACAGGCTGGGCCCAAGCCCAATGTAGGCCTAGCTGTGCAGCAGTTAAAGGACGGACACAGGACTTACTGCGTGGCTGCTTGGCTAGTGGTCACGTGCGACCCTAGCCCATTTATTTATACCCTCGGGCTGAGCCCGGCCTCGAGGGGTGTTGGTGGATACATTGAAAAGGAGAGGCCGTTGGCTCTCTACATCCCTCCCCTCTTTTAATCAAACAAAACACAAAGCAAACAAATACTCAAGAGTATCAACACATAAGGTGTCTCAGTCTCTGACTTTGTGCTGGGTTGGGGCACAATCGGTCTCTTGTCGAGCTCACGTGCAACACTATGATCTCCACCAGTGGCGTTTCTCGATAGCATTGATGGGAGCTCCTGGGGCAGGCCGCTAGGCTGGTTACTTTCTGGCGTCATCACTACAGACGGCTGGGAGAAGAGCTGCACGCCCCAGTTGCCTGCCGCATCAGGAAGACATTCTTTATCTTCTGGGTCACTTCCTTCACACCTTGGGGTGCCTGTCAGGGCAGTTTTGGAGGGTACTTCCTTGAAACACGACACATTCCTCACCACTGTGTGCATACTGCGATGGGCTGTTATCATGGTGCCATTGACCTGTATGAGTGTCCACACCTCCGGTTCGTAGGGGTTGCGGAACTTCCACCCCGGATGATGATCTCTGATCATCACTCGAGCCCCCACTCGTAGAGTTGGGATCTGCACGTTCCGATCTTTGGTGGCCTTCTCATTGGTTGCCTGCCGCTTCTCCTTCTCCACATCCAGACTTGTGGGCGGCACCCACTCTGCGTCTTTGGAGATGATGTCCTGCTGTGGCTGTCTGAACAGTAAGGTTGCCGGGGTGCATCCCATGGTTGAATGAGGGGTCTCCCGGTATGCCTGCAGGAGGCACACATAGACATCCTGGTGTTGGTCCACCCTGATCCTGAGGGCTCGAGTCAGTGTCCTCATGAACCTCTCTACCTCTCCATTGGCTTATGGCCATTGGGGGGGGGTGATCCTACAGTGTCTGACTGCTTTCTGCGCCAAAAAGTAATGAAACTCTTGCCCTTGAAAAGGGGGTCCATTGTCTGACTTGACTTCTTCCGGCAGGCGGAAGAGTGTGAAGGTCTTCTCCAGTGCGGGCTGTACATGGATGAATGCAGTGGAGGGTGCCAATTTGACTACGGGAAACTTGGAGAAAGATTCCATGATCGCCAAGGTGTTTCGACCGTCAGGGAAGCTCCCAAAGTCGATGTTGATTTTTGCCCACAGAGTATGGCACAGCTCTACTGTCAGAACGGGTGCGGGGGCAGGATTTTGCCAGTGTTCGCACATGGATGACAGCATTGAAGCTCTTCATCCATCTGTTCATCAATGTTGGGAAGCCACACCTTCGTTTGGAGTCTCGCTTTGGTTTTTGCTGCTCCTTGGTGACCCTCGTGAGCGAGCACGACCATCCGACCATTGCTTGCTTTTTGGGATGACTATTCTCTATCTGCACATAAACCCGCTTGTGCTCAGTTCATGTCATACCCTCCAGAGTTGGTGACGCATGTTCTATTCCTCTACCACAAGAGTTCGGGATCCGTCAAGGAACTGGTGCCATTGCCCTCGAGCCATGGTTTCCTCCACCTTAAGGAGGGTGTCGTCAGCATCTGTGGCCTTTCTTATGCTTTCTCGATTGACGGCTACCAGGCAGGCATTGGCCTCCACTATGTTCAAGAAACATTCAGTGCGTTCTTCTTCTAGCTCTGGCCCGCTAAGGCAGCGTGGTGACAGGTGGTGTGACGGATGTATGACGTTACAACGCATGCTGTTACAACGAAAGTTTTACAACACGAGTGCATTGACAACGCAGGACATTACAACGCAAGTCTTTACATCGACTTGCACTAGATGGCGTGCTAACATTAAAAAAGTGTAATTTACTATTCCTACTCCAGTCCACGTAACAGTAGGGAAGGTGTTGGGATAGTAAACTACACTATTTTTAATGTTAGCACGCCATCTAGTGCAAGTCGATGTAAAGACTTGCGTTGTAATGTCCTGCGTTGTCAATGCACTCGCGTTGTAACAGTTTCATTGTAATGGTAGTGCGTTGTAAAAAATGCGTTGTAAAGGTTGTTCCCCGGTGTGACAGGAAACCAGAGGGGTTGCTGTCTCCAGGTCAGTAGGCCAGTTGGGATAATTATGCCTGGAGCTGTATGGCCCACCTTCCTATCCACGGGGGCGCTAGGTGGGATGATCCATTGAACAGAGGCAGGAGTGGTTTGTTATCCGTCACCACTTGGAATTGGTGGCCGCAAAGGTATAGGTGGAAATGTTTGCATGTCCACCTGATGGCCAAGGCCTCATGTTCTATCTGTGCACAGCGGGTTTCTGTTGGTGATAACGCCTAACATTCTTGGCTACCAGGACACAGTCTCCCCGGGCATCTTCCTGCAGGAGGACGGCTCAGAGCCCCACTGGGCTGGCGTCCACGACCAGTTCATTCTGTCGCTGTGAATAGAAGTATGCCATGGTGGTTTGATCTAGAAATGCTTTCTTTATGTTGCAAAATGAGATCTCTTCCTTGGGGCCCCAGGTCCATGGTGTGTTGGACTTCGAGAGTTGGAGCAGGGGTTCTGATAGCGTAGCAAGGCCATGGATGAATCTTCCGCAGTATGTTACCATCCTGAGGAAACTGCGCACCTCCATTGGGTTTTGTGGTACTGGAGCACTGCGAATGGCCTCTGCTTTCCTGGGATCGACTTAAAGTCAATTTTGTGAAAATACGTAGCCAAAGAAGTCAATTGAGGTCTGATAGAACGAGCACTTTTTTCGGTGAAGGGTGAGGCCACAGTCTGTGAGACGTTGTAGGGTGGCTCACAGGCAGACATGGTGCTCCTCGAGGCATTGCAAGTAGATGAGGATGTCATTGCTTAGGTTTATCATGCATACCAGCCCGGAGAGAGTTTCCTTGCTGGCATTCTGAAACACCTCTGCTGCTGAGGAAATGCTGAAACTGAGCTGGGTGTATCGCCGGAGGCCTACGTGTGTGGAGAAGGTCTTCATGTAGCGACTTTCTGGCGCCAACTCCAGCTGGTGGTACCCAGAGTTTAGGTCTGGTTTAGAAAACCACTGGGCGCTGTTCAAGTTGGTTACGATGTCATCCCTAGTTGGGGTCACGTGCCTCTATCCAGATGGCCTGGTTGGGGAGCCTCATGTCCATGCAGACTCAGATGGCCCCTGGCTGTTTAGGCTTCAGTGCAATCACCAGTGGGGAAACCCACGGGTGGCGCCCAATACCTTCTCGATGACGCCTTACCTTTCCAGGTCCTGTAGCTCCTTCTCTGTGAGAGGACAGAGATGAAATGGGACATGTCGGCGTCTGAGTGCTGCGGGTTTGATGGTCTTGTCGATATGTAGTTTGACTTGGTGATCCTTGAGCTTCCCTAGCCCGTGGAATAGTTGGGGGAAATCGTTCAGAATGTCCTCTGCATGTGTGTTGTGCACTTCTTTTGCAAAGAACACCAGCTCAAGATCTTCTGCAGTGTGGCATATGAGCAGCTTTCCCTTTTGTCCCTCTGTGACGTGGAACTTGGCCCTGATGGAATGTTCGGCACTGGTGACGTCGACTTTGATCATTTCCATGAGCGGTAAGGGTTCTGTGCCCCCATACATGTATATTCTTGCCGAGCTAGGAGTGAGTGGCACTAGAGGAGATAGTTTCTCATATTGGCTAGAGTCCATCATGTTCACGGATGCCCCGGTGTCGATCAGAGCTTGAACGGGGGTGGCGCTGATGTGCACTGTGCACATAGGTGGGGGACGTCTCTTGTTACCAGAGTGTTTGGCAAATAAGATTACGAAGATGTTGTTGTCCTCATCCTCAAATTGGGAGGCGGCTCCTTGCACAGGTGATGCCTCTGTGTGGACGGGTTCCTCTAGTGTCAGATGGCGTAGGGTTGTGGCACATCCTCTTGATACGCCTCCTCAGGACCACCCTCTTCCTCCACGACAGACACTAGCATAGTGATTGACTTTGACACATTTGGAGCATGTCTGTGCTCTTGCCAGGCACTGTTCAGATGATTTGTGGACAAAACCGCATTACCTGCACTTCTCTTGGGGTTTCCCAGGCACGGGCCATGGCTGTGTCGTACCAGGGCGTCGTTGCTCTGCGTCCACTATCTCTTCCATGATGGGTTTGCTCTCTGGGCTGAGGTAGCGGGAGTACTTAGAACTCTGGCAGTCTCCATTTCTTCCGCTCGACTGCTAGAAAGTTCATTAGAGCATGAGAGGTTGAGAATCTCTTCCAAGGACATCCCGGGTTGGCGGAGTATTTGGCGCCTCAGTGCGACAGATTTGCACCAATTTACGATTTGCGTGTGGATCTCTTCCTGTTGATCAATGTTTACAAAAGTGTGGACTAGCCTCCACAACCTGGCGTAAACATGTCAACAGTCTCTGCCTCCATCTGTTTGGCTTGACGCAACTTTAAACACTTTGTAGTTGGGATTCATTTGGGGGTCAAAATGTTTGATGAGGGCAGCAATCGCTGCATCATAGGCATTGTCTTCGCCTGGGTTTGTTTAGGTGTTGACGAGTTCATAGGGTTCATCACCCCCAAAGTGCATCAACAGTGAGAGCTTCACGGCCCCGTCATTCTCCCTCATGCCTCCGAAGTAGTGGTTGAGGCGTCCAAGCCAGAACCCCCACTGAGGCGCATCTGTGGCAGGGTCAGCAAGCTCGCTGAAGAGGGGTATCGGAGTGACAGAGGTGTACGTGTTTGGAGCATGTGGCACTTGAGCGGGCGCATGTTGCTGGGGGGTGATGGGACTCCCATTATTGCAGTATGGCGAACCTCCGTTATTTGGCAGATAGGACGCTGCAGATGTGGGTCCTAGACACAGGTGCAGTGCGTTGCCACCCGGGTGCCCACTCTGAATGAGGACTGGTCAATGTAGGCATAGGAGTAGGGGGTCGTACCTATCCAGAAATGCAGCTCCTGCGGGTAAATGGATTCACTTTTCCTCTTGGGGGCTGCCTTGAGAGTAGGTGTGGCAGAGGGAGGAGAGGTATTCTTCCTCAGCAGCAGTAGTGCAGCTTGCCCTGCATGGTCTGGACTCCGGGCCTCAGTCTGTTGTCGTCTATGGTCGCTGGTGGGGTGCTTCTTTATTTTCACAGGCAGAAGGTTCTTTTCAAAACATGGATTTGTCTTTTTTCTTTCAAAAAAACGTTCTTTTCTGGGGGGTTTTCTTCAGTGCCTTTGCTGCACCTCTCTTGCACATTGCTCTCTTCACTTAGGCAGATGATGGGTAGGAGTGAGGTGCTGTGGAGGCCCCGGCCCAACCTCTGCAGAATCCTGCTCCTTGGCGAGCCGATGGCCATAGATAGGAGGCCACACCCCCTTCTAACGGTACGCGGCGTGGGCCTCCAAGAGGGAGCAGGCCGCTGCAGGCTGGAGAGCCAGTCAGATGCAGTGCGGGAGTACTGCCGGCAGGCGGGCAAGGTGGGGGAGGGGTAAGTTGGGGGGTAGTGGACTCAGACATACGATGGACAGGAGTGAGGTAAGTAATGAAAATGAAATAAATAGAACTATTTACCTTGCGCTCGCTGCATCGCCGAGTTGGCCAGCCTCCCCTCCCCCGCCCAGCCTCACCCCACTTCACCGCAGCACTCCCTCGGCGAGCCGTCACTAGCAAGATATGCACACTGCATGGCCCTTGATGAGCAGGCTGCCGCGCGGGGGGTCGTGGAGGGGCACAGGAGGCAAACACCACACCACTGGGCCACACTGCCAGTAAGGGTGCTGCGTGCCTGATGCATGCCGGCAAGGGGGGGATGAATACCTTGTGGCTCGATAGGCAGCACTGATGGTGTCCCGACGGCTTGGTAATTGGGGAGCAGGAACGGACCGGTCCGTTTCTCCCTTGTCGCCAATGTGATGGGCTGGGCCCAATACCAATGTAGCTAAACAAAATGGTCGCACACTGCTCCACCCACTACATTCACCACAGTCCTTTGGGGCAACTTGCTGGTGTGACGAGCAGTGTGCGACCAACTTGTGTTCAAATTATTACGGCTCCCGTGAGCTATCGGGCTGACGAGCCCTGGTTCTGCACCTGCGCGCCATGAGAGGTATTTGACCTGTTTTAATTACATTTTGGCAGTCCACTCGGCACCCCTTTACATTGTCCTGCTCCCTGCTGACGAGAGGCAACTACCTCGAAACACGTGTCCAGGGATGGCTAAATGCAACACATACTTTTTTCTTTTTACACATCGTGGCATAGGCGTACCCGCCGTCGCCACTACATTCACCACAGTCCTTTGGGGCAACTTGCTGGTGTGACGAGCAGTGTGCGACCAACTTGTGTTCAAATTATTACGGCTCCCGTGAGCTATCGGGCTGACGAGCCCTGGTTCTGCACCTGCGCGCCATGAGAGGTATTTGACCTGTTTTAATTACATTTTGGCAGTCCACTCGGCACCCCTTTACATTGTCCTGCTCCCTGCTGACGAGAGGCAACTACCTCGAAACACGTGTCCAGGGATGGCTAAATGCAACACATACTTTTTTCTTTTTACACATCGTGGCATAGGCGTACCCGCCGTCGCCACTACATTCACCACAGTCCTTTGGGGCAACTTGCTGGTGTGACGAGCAGTGTGCGACCAACTTGTGTTCAAATTATTACGGCTCCCGTGAGCTATCGGGCTGACGAGCCCTGGTTCTGCACCTGCGCGCCATGAGAGGTATTTGACCTGTTTTAATTACATTTTGGCAGTCCACTCGGCACCCCTTTACATTGTCCTGCTCCCTGCTGACGAGAGGCAACTACCTCGAAACACGTGTCCAGGGATGGCTAAATGCAACACATACTTTTTTCTTTTTACACATCGTGGCATAGGCGTACCCGCCGTCGCCACTACATTCACCACAGTCCTTTGGGGCAACTTGCTGGTGTGACGAGCAGTGTGCGACCAACTTGTGTCCCAATACCAATGTAGGCCTAAGTGTGCGGCAGCAAAAGGACGGACACACACCACACTGCGTAGCTCCTCAAGTAGTGGTCACGTACGACCCTAGCCCATTTATTTATATCCTTGGGCCCACCCCGGCCTGGAGGGGTGTTGATGGATACATTGAAAAGGAAAAGCCGGGTGGCTCTCTGCAGGCACGATTTGATTGTATGTTAATATTACTGGCTTCCCCTGACTTAACCTCAACGAAGGCAATTGCTCATAACTGAAACACAAAGGAGCGCTCGAGAGTCCACAGAACTGCCCCCCTGGGTTATTACAAATGGTCAGTGAGATAAGCGGAAGTTCAATGTACAAGTTCTACGTTTAAGCTGCAAAAACATTTCACGATATGAGGCACCCTTTCGTTTTAAAGTGAGCTGATTTGTCCCTGTTTAACAGTTTTTAAGGTTTAAGAAATATATTTTGACGATGCAGCACCAACGGCCAGGCGGCCAGCCAGGCCTAGACATTAGGTAAAGCAGTGTTTGAGCCATGCCCTGCTCGTCCACCTTTAAGCTCAACATCATTGCTGAAGACTTTTTAAGGGGTGAACGGGCACAGTGCGTGAAATACATTTGAGGGTCGCTTTCTGAACTGACTGTAATGGGGAGAAACTGATGCAGTGTGTCTGTTGCTTTGCTCGACTGAACTGTTGGAATGCGATCGCTCGGTCCTGGGGAGTTTCTAACTCTTTTCAGTCAGGAATTCAAACAGGAGATCTTAGTTTGCAGACACGTCTCCGCAGTACTGCGCAACCCACTGAGCTATATTAGAAGCCGCTGCAGGTCGTGATGGTAGTGTAGGTGGGGGTAAGGCTGCCCCTCACCTTCAACACTACTCAACTGTAAGGTTCTGCAATCTGGTGGGCACGCACAAGGATTTATTTCCCTCTGTGCACGCAGGAAGGTAGCTGGCATGCCCGCCTGTGCTACGGATTGGGGACTCTTTGGGGGCCAAATGGGGGTAGACACTTCCCTTTTTCTGGGTTCAACCCTTTGACTGCCGCCGCTTCTGCATTCCCTCCCTGTCGCCATGAATGAGCACGTGACAGCCGCGGAGAGAATTTATACCCAGTGAGCCACAAATCTCCTCCGAACGCCTCTACCCTCCCTTCTCTCACACACTCTCCGTCTCTCTCTCACTCACTTCGCTTTCAGCCCTCCACAGACTGCATTGTGCAGAGATGCCAAGAACCCGGGCAACCGAGGATGCGTGACATGAAAGGCTGGCTTTATGTGGCTTTAAACTGCACTCCCCATTCAAAGAGAGCTCATTGTCCGGGAGCTGGGATCCGAGGCAGCAGAAAGAAGCTACCGAGACAAGGGGCCACGAAGCCGCCATCCCCAGCTCGAGGGCTGGGGCTACCGTCACGTGCTCCCCAAACCGTGCAAATTTATTCACGTAAAACGTCCTCCGTGATTCAGCTGAAATCGAATATACGCAACATTCAAGAGCATCCGAGAACCGCGACAAAGCCCGTCCATCCAGAGAGCATCCACGCAGGGTCTCAGGACTCGGGAGAATCCGAGTCCTAATTAAAATTCAAGCTCCCTGAATACCCCGCCTCCTCCTTACGTACAAATACACGTGCATTCACTCTCTCCAGCTCCTTGCCCCAGCCCATTTACTCCCAGTCCAGACAACTAGCCAAAACTGCACTCAAATTTTCAGCGTGACCTTTTTCAGGCAAGTTAAAAATCTGCCAAAAAAATATTTAACAATCACTGACTCTTGTTATTCTGAATGGGGCTGGATCACCGGGCGGCATTAACATCATACCTTTTAGCTACATAAGGGAAGGTGAAACGGGTCCTTGGTTATTAAGTATCTTTGAACGATGTCTGACAGAGCTATATTTTTAGCGATTCTTCCTTTTCATTCGATTGCTTAACAACGCCGCAGCTAAAAGATGGACGCTTACCGGTGGAAATGTGTTTGGCCTTGCCATTCATTATATTTAATTCTGAGGTGAAAACACGGGGTGTGGGGGGCATGTGAGCAGGCCCTGTGCGACCGTCAGGTTCAGGTATCCATGCCCAGATTCTCATCCTGAAGTCTGTCATACTGCGCTAACGGAGCTCACGTTCCTAGACGCACAGAAGGGCCCAGGAAATCTTCACTCTCCAGCGACGCCTACAGGCAGCGGACGGCATAGCAGCACTTGACGAAACACACCCGTCATCGAAATTGGAGACCAACAGGTGTACGTGTTCTCATGTATGCTCATTGATAAACACACACTTGCACTTCCGTTCCCAAACGCCGTCGCCTCGAATAGAAAAGCTAAAGGTGCAACGAGACAACTCCACAGCCTAGCGCCTCGAACAGAAAAGGTACGTGTGCAACGAGACAACTCCACGCAGTGCTTAATTTGCAAAAAACATAAGTGCCAGGATACTCGTCAAGAGGGCACCGCACCTTGCACAACCCATTCCCCCTGCCAGTGCTGCCAATGACCGTACCTACACAACTATGAACCAACACACTGCTACAAGCAGCTGTAGCCGCTGCAGGTAGGCAGTGGCAGCTCGTGGAAGGAGAGCCGTGGGGCAGTGCGGCAGGGTGGGGGAGCGGCAGGGTGGGGGGTAGTAAACTCCGGCTCACGGCCGACCGGAGTAATGTAAGTAAATAAATAAATAAAACAAATTTCACTGCGCGCGCCGAAACGCATTGGCGTTTCAGCGCACGCAATGAAATTTGTTTTATTTATTTACATTACTCTGGTCAGCAGTGAGCCGAAGTTTACTACCCTCCACCCTGCCCCTCCCCTGCCCCGCGGCACTCCCTCCACGAGCCGCTACTGCAGGTAGGAGCCGTGGGGTCACGTAGGGGAGATTTCGAGAGACGACCACAAGGTAGAATTAAATAAATAATGAATGTTCCCTCCTGGTTGTCTCTCGAAATCACCCCCAGCCGGCCTCACCGCTCTTACCTGCAGAGGCCGCCGCTGACTACAAGTGGGACAATACAGACTGTTTGAGGCTCCCAAAGCTATAAGAATGGCTTGGGCAACAGGTATTCAGTTGCAGCTGGCATGGCTTGTGGGGGGGGAGGTCTTGCGGGGGAGGGGGTCATAAAAATAAAACAACTTACCCTGAGGCCTGGTCCCCCGTCTTCTCTGCTCCAACTCTCCTGCCTCCGACTCAGACAGGAACAGGAAGCAGGCAGCCTGGCTTCCTCCCCTAAGCCAATCACAACGCTGCAATGCAGCGTTGTGATTGGTCTGAGTGCAGTGACACAGCATTCAGCCAGGGGCTGGAGGGGTGGGCATGCTCTCCAATCAGGCTGCAATGCAGCCTGCATGGAGAAGGGGAAAGCGTGCATGACTGGTTTGGGTGGCCCAAAAGGGCCGACCAAACAGTCACTGCGCACTCAGGAGTGGGCAAACTACTCCTCCCCTGCCCTGCTCCAAGAGCAGGGCAGCCCTGCCCACCTGACCACCCGCAAAGGAAACATAAAATGGTAATAACTAGAAGTTATTACCATTTTATGTTTTTGCTTTTCGCACTGCGAGAAGGCAGTGGGGCAACGCTCCTCCGCCACAGCGGGGGAGCCTCCACTACAGGTATTAGTTGTTTTAATATATACCACAAAAAGTACCCCACATACTTATAAATACAGTTTATAAGCTCAAAATTGAAATGGGAAATAGTGAAGGAAACCTTTCAGTTGCTACCAACTAGATCGTGGGAAAGGAAGCAATTCCTTTTGTTACTATAATAACCCTCACACACTCTAGTAGTGTCATGCTTCATCATCGGGTTCACCCGGACTCCTGAAGGTCAGGGTGGGCTCAACCATATTTCAGGGAACACTTGGAAAGTAATGACCAGGGGGTATAAAGATTAAAAATCCTCCTGCAGATCAAGGTATCCCTTTATTAGTGGAACCGCAGGGGATATTAAAATATAAAAAGGATATATGTGGGTCGTGCGGAGTTTTATGGTCCTATGACCCTAGTGCCAACATGTTTCAGTATGAAAAAATGTCCCAATGAGGTCCCAGACTTTCTTCAGGGCAAAAAAATGTCCTCCCTCATTATTATAGCATCAGGATATTACCTATCTATATACATATATATACAAGGGCAGATAGCTGCTCCTTTGTAAAAAGTACCGGAAACAGATAACTTATCTTGTTCTCCTGTGGATTTGCATTACTCCATCCCAATTTGGAAGAGTGCAAACTTCACAAGGGATCGCAGCACTGCAGGGGGTAACCCTTTAGTCAAACTTACGCCAAGGGTCCTGCCCCTTGTGTCCACCTAATCGGTCTGTGTCCCCGGGCTTTCGCCAAATTAGTTGTTTTAAGGCATATTGAATGAATAAACAACTGTTCTTCACATCTATAATTGACACAAATAGCACCACCATTTGGCAGCTGTCATAAGTGCTGGTGCTGATAACGAAATGCCGGTTCTGAGCATCGGAAACCACTGACTCAAATCAACCACTTCTTCAAAGGTCCAGCATTTTTTGATGACATAAGAAATTTTGTCTAATATAAAGCTTGCTATCATAGCTGTGGTGTGCGTTATTCTTTGATATGCCCTAACTGCGTTATTTTGCGGCAAAGGTGTGTTGATTTGCTATAACACCGTTGTGGGGTTACATGATAGGTATAATGCCCTTACAAACTATCAATCAGTTGATATTATGTTGTGCATTACATCTTTGTACTTTGGAAGTGTGTGAAAGTGATTTTTTTTCCTGTAGCCTTCATAAAGTTCTATGGAAACCGTCACAAATTCACAAGTTCCAAAGTTTAAGTTTTTCCTGTCATTTATATGAAAATCCTGCTTTTCTTAAAGCCACTGAGGTGAGTATTATACAGTTTTTTTCTAGCTGCTTTATTTCAGTAGTCAACTATTAAAAAAGACTAAAATAGGTTTATAAATAGCGGCTTCAACAAAAAAAATCGATTCTTTTCTTGATGCTTGAATTCAGAGTCCATGTATAACTTGAAAGAACTAAAACAATAAAAAAAATAACAATACGAACACAAGAGCTTAATCATTCTTGAAATGCTTGACAATCAAAAGGTCCATGACCCTGCCATGCAGACTGTCTCCCCTAAGGGAATCCTGCCTCCCCTCTCAAAGTGTTGCCGGGGCAGACGAGACAGAACTGCACAAAGTACAAGATGATTAGGATTTACACACTGGGAGAATTTGCAAGAAAGAGGTGGGATCATATTTGCCACTCTGTATTTGTGAATATAAAGACTCTTCTTCATTAATCAGCTATGGGAATCTGCATTTTTGTTACAAAACCGGAGGCTCTGTTTATGCATGTTTAATGCACATCTACAGACAGAGTAGCATGTTGCATACATTTATAATTAAACCTTCTAAAAGTTGAAACCCTCAACCAATCAGTGGACCTGAAAATGTCTTCTAACCTGTCAACTGCTCATAAAGCCTTAGAGACCATAGCACCCCTGGCAGAATGTGCTCCAAATGATTCTATGCCTACTCTAGCTGAAGGCATAGCCATTTGACCCAACTACTAAGAGTAGTAGAAATAACTGAAGGACAGAGTTTATGAAAAGAGATCAACAATTGAGCTGAAAACTTTGTCAGGTCCCATATAACATGAACATATTGTTTAATGCAATGAACAATGCACCCTATCGGTGCATAGGAGAGGAAGGATACTCCACAGAAGTAGAATCACATTTAGTTCTTCTCATAATCGTGAAATAAAGAAATCCAACTTTTGAAAAATGCATTGAAGTAATGTGTAAAGCTCTGTGATCAGACACCCTTATAAAAGATACCAGACATAGTAAAATGACCAACATAAATTATAAACTTTAACTATATGGAGCTGCTGTAATTTCTTCCACATGGTCTGTCTGGCAGTCACACAGTGAGCAGAACTTGGACCTGTAACAGCGAGCAGCGAGCAGCGAGTCTCACCGTAATCCTCAGAGAACGCGAAGCCTGCAGCTGCGGGCAGTACGCCGTCTTGGAGAGGACGCCCCTGCTGCTGGCCCCCCGCTGCTGGACTGTTCTTCCGGGAGTCAGGCGGGACTTGGGCACTGGGGCGCAGGGGCCGGGCAAGGTGCACATTTGGTGTTTCTCCCGACCCCTCTCCTCATAGAGGCGGGAAAGCAGGACTGGAACAGCAGGACTGGAACCGCAGGCTGCCTGGGATCAATCAATCAATCAATCAGGGAATTGTAAGCATGCTACTCACCTGTGAGGGTCTCAAGGCGCAGAGGAGGGGGGTCCTCAGATCTGTTTACCTGATGAGCCAGGTCTTGAGGGTCTTCCTGAAAGTGTGCAGGGAGGGGGCGCTTCTGATGTCTGCCGGTAGCTCGTTCCAGGTCTTGGCTGCAATGTAAGAGAAGGAATCTTCTGCCTGCTCTGGCTCTGTGGATGCGCAGGGTTTAGGCCAGTTCGAGGCTGGAAGATCAGAGGTTTCTTTTGGGTACATGGAAGTTGATTCTGTTGTTGAGGTATTTGGGTCCGTTGTTGTGTAGGCATTTGTAGCCATGAGTGAGGAGTTTGAAAGTGACTCTTTTCTCCACGGGGAGACAGTGGAGACTTCGTGGGTATTGGCTGATGTGTTCATGTCGGGGGATGCCGAGGACGAGTCTGGCGGCGGTGTTCTGTATTGTCTGGAGCTTGCGGAGTAGGGACTTGTTTATGCCGGCGTAGAGTGCTTTTCCATTGTCCAGCCTGCTGGTGATGAGTGTGTAGGTGACTGTCTTCCTTGACTCAGGGGGATCCACTTGAAGGTCTTGCAGAGGGTGTTGAAGCAGCTGGAGGTGACGGCGTTGACCTGTCGGTTCATGGTGAGTGATGAGTCGAGTACGATGCCGAGGTTCTTGGCGTGGTCTGAGGGGGTAGGTGGGCTTCCGAGTGCGGTCAGCCACCAGGTGCTGTCCCATGCAGAAGGGGTGGTACCAAGGACGAGGACTTCTGTCTTCTCGGCGTTAAGCTTCAGGCAACTGTTGGTCATCCAGACTGCGACATCTTGCATTCCTTTCTGGAAGTTGAGTTTAGCAGTGGTGGGGTCTTTGGTGAAGGAGAGGATGAGCTGGGTGTCGTCGGCATAGGATACAATGTTGAGGCCGTGTTGTCGGATGATAGCTGCGAGGGGGGCTATGTAAATGTTGAAGAGAGTGGGGCTCAGTGATGAACCCTGTGGGACTCCGCAGGTGATTTTCGTGGGGTCGGAGAAGAAGGGTGGGAGTCTGATCCTTTGGCTTCTTCCGGTGAGGAATGATCGGATCCAGTCCAGGGCTGTTCCTTGTATACCTGCGTTGTGTAGTCTGGTGACTAGTGTGTGGTGGGAGATGGTGTTGAAGGCCGCTGATAGGTTGAGTAGGATGAGGGCTGTGGAGTGGCTTTGGTCCAGGAGGGTGCGGATGTCTTCTGTGACGGCGAGTAGGGCGGTCTCTGTGCTGTGGTTGCTTCGGAATCCGGAATGGGACGGGTCGAGGACGGCGTTCTCTTCAATGAATCGTGTCAGTTTCCTGTTGACTGTTTTCTCTTCAACTTTGGCTGCCAAGGAGAGGAGCAGGATCGGCCGATAATGCTTGAGGTTGGTGGGGTCAGCTGTGGGCTTCTTGAGCAGGGGTCTGACTTCTGCGCGCTTCCAGTCATCTGGGAAGGTGCCTGTTTTGAAGGTGGTGTTGATGATGTGTTGTAGTCCAGGCGCGATGGCGACTGCGGCTCTGTGGTAGATGTGAGGGGGGCAAGGGTCAGTGGGGGCCCCCGAGTGGATGCTTTTCATGGTCGAGGCGGTGTCTTCTGCCGTGATCGGTGTCCAGTTGGAGATGGTGGGCTAGCTGGTGTTTCTGGGGGGCGGGGGGCCGTCTCTGTTACCTGGTGGATGGTCGATGAAGTTGTAGAGGTTTTTGATCTTGAGGTGGAAATAGGTTCCAAGCTTGTTGCAGAGGTCTTGGGATGGGGTGATGTCTGTGGCTTCGCTGCGTGGGTTGGTGAATTCTTGAATGACACTGAAAAGTTCCTTGGAGTTGGTGGAGTTGGCCAGGATTTTGTTGTGGATGAAGTTCCTCTTGGTGGCTCTGAACTGGTTGTGGTAGTCCGTCATGGCATCCTTGTAGGTGGTTGTCTTGGTGTTTCTCCAGTTCTTCTCCAGGCGTCTGCAGGTGCGTCTGGCTTCTTCGAGAGCGCTGGTGAAGCAGGCGGCTTTCCTGGGGTGTTGTCTGTCGGGGCAGCGTAGCGGGGCGAGGTCGTCTGCGCAGTTGGAGATGTAGGTGTGGAGTTCTCTGGCTGCGTAGTTTGCATCGGATGCCCAGGTGTGGTTGTCTCAGGTGAGGGTGGAGTTAAGTTGCTCGTCGGTAACCTTGCTTCATTTCCTTCGTGGTGGGCGTGGGGCTGGTGTGGGTGCCTTGGGTTTGTTGGCATGCGAAGTGTACGCAGTGGTGGTTGGTCCATGGAGGCTGAGTTGTGTGGCTGAATTGGACGCTGTTTCCTGCCGCAAAGATGGGGTCGAGGGTGTGTCCTGCTCTGTGGGTCAGTGTGTTGAAGAGTTGTTTAAGTCCGATGCTGGCGAGGTTGTCACGCGGGATAGTGGAGTTGGGGTCGCTGGGGTTGTCGAGGTGGAAGTTTAGATCTCCAATGAGTATGTAGTTTGTTGAGGCAATGGTGTGGAGTGCGATGAAGTAAGTGATGGTGGTGGCAAAGGGTGTTTGGGGGCCGGAGGGTCTGTAGAAAAAAGTTCCTCAAAGTGTGGCTTTGGGGGTAGTCTGGATCTGGAAGTGCAGGTGTTCGGCAGAGGGGAAGGTTTTGCTGGAGGTGGTGAGGCGGAGGGTGCTCTTGTGGGCGATGGCGAGGCCCCCTCCTGGGTGGGTGGGGCAGTCTTTCCTCTGGATCTTGTACCCGTCTGGGATGGCGGTGCTGATGTCGGGGGTAGAGGATGCATTGGTCCAGGTCTCTGTGAAGAAGGCGATGTTGGGCGAGAGAGAGTCGAGTAGGTTCCAGATTTCCATGGCGTGTTAGTGTACGGAGCGTACGTTGAGAAGGATGCATTTTAGGGTGTCGCCGGTGCTGGCGTTGGCGGTGTTGGAGGCCGGGGTGGCGGTGAGGGTCTGGTGGCAGTGGAGGCAGGAGAACTGGCCATGTGTCGTGTTCGGCGAGGCCTGTTGGCATTCTCTAAGTCTTCCAGGGTTGAGTGCGAGGAGGGTGGTGGTGTCGTAGAGATGGGTAGTGGGAGGTCCATGGTTCCTGGCTCGGGTCGTGGACGGGCCCAGAAGGGCGCAGACGGGCGCAGACGGGCTTGCCTTTGACACGCCTTCAGCGCGCCGGCAGCGCACCCGCTGCATGTGGCCGCCTTTAAGTAGGGGAGGTGGGAGGGCGGGGAGGCTGGGAGGAGGGAGCGGGGGAATTCCGGTTGGGAATTCCAGGGGGAAGGGGCCACAGGGGCAGCAGCAGCGAAAGGCGAAAGGAACAGGCAGACATGAGAAAATAAAAACAGTGGTGGAATTAGAGAAAGACACAAATGGCCACAATAACTGTAGCAAAACAGGGAAAAATTAAGAAAAAAAAGTCAGAGAAAGTCAGAGAAAGGTTACAGAGGCTGGGGGCGCTAGGTGGTGCGCGTGTGGAATGGCCGCCTTCTAGAGCGGCTCCCGCAGGCTGGTGCGACTATCCGTCAATTATCCTTCCATTTCGCATGGCAACTGACCGAAACCTACGATATATGGTGAAGACAACCCAGTGACCCGAGCGGTGCTGAGTGTCGGCGGCGGGGGACGCCACGATGGCGGCTGCGAGGCCTAAAGCCCGGATAGCGCAGAACAGCAGTAGATCGCCTGGTGCGTGTGGACGGTGCCGCGGAGTACGCGAGCGGCGGGTGCTCCATGCGGTGACTAGGCCGCAGAGAGGGGGTCACCACAGGCAGCATCACTGGCGGGGGGCGCCGCTTGTCGCCGGGAAGTGAAGCACACTTTGCCTGCCACAAACTGCACAACACGAAATGCGAGATGTGACCTGCTGTGGGGAAGCGCTGAAAACGTTGACAAGTGCTGTGACAAGCGTTGGTGTACAGAGGTGAGCCCATCGATCGTTGGTGGCAGCTCGGCGGACTGGACCAGACGGCAGGAGCAGTGTTAGGTCGGTGAGGAGGCATTGGGCACTCGACGGAGGTGGCAGAGGTGGCGCATGTTGTTGGCTGGTGGTACACTAGGTGCTTGCGGGACAAGAGTTGCGGCACGACGCTGAGCGCCATCAGACAGGCCGCTGGCATAGACCCTGGTGTGGCACGATAGCGGAGGTGGCGGGGGCGAGGGGGAGCTCCCTCCATAGTAGTATCAGGCACGCGACTCGAGACTGCGGATGCACTGACCCCCACGGGAGGGAAGAGACTGCCCTATCTGCTGTATGCTATACTGGAGGTGTCAGCCTGGAGACGACGGATTGGCAGGCGGGGGTGCACACGATCTGCAGAGACCACTCATCCTCTGGGTCAGTGAGTTCAGTTGCGGCTGCGGTGCGATGCAAAAGCGTACATACGGGCTGCAAGAGGCCCTGCGACGGGAGCGGGCTCTGAAGTTGGAGGTGGGGGTCGGACTCGCGGTGGGACGGCGTGGATAGCCAGCTCTCCTCGGGTGACGGGCAGGAGTGTGTGGGGTGCTTTGGTTGGTCTGCGTCGCTGCACTGCTGGAGCTCCCTCCCGGCCCGTGTGGAAGACTTACAGTGAGAGGACGACTAGGGCTCTGGTCTCGCGTCCTGGTGGTCACACGATGGGGAAATCGGAGGCTCGTCAGCAGAAGTTGACCTTCGATGCCCGGAAAACGTTGAGGCAGCCGCAGATGGAGGCGGGCATGGAGGGGGCACCCTCACAATCGGAGCAGGTGGTGACTCCGGAGAATGATTTGACAATAGTGCTGGCGGAGATGAGACAGGGTTTTGCAGCCGTCACTGGGAAAATAGACACACTGGCTACCCGTATGGTTGTGATAGCTTGGAAACTGGAGAGTCACGAGACCCGGCTGACCGAGGCGGAGCAGCGAATCTCTACTGTGGAGGACACTACTGCCCAAGTGCAAGCGGTGGCAGAGCAGCTGGACAAGCTACTCAAAGTAATAGCAGCCAAGAGTGAGGACATTGAAGCGCGCAGCCGCCGCAATAACATACGCGTTTTGGGGATTCCAGAGAGCGCAAACACTGGTAGGCTGGAGGACTATGTTGAAAAACTGCTTATGGAGGTGGTGGGAAAAGATTCTCTGTCCTCACAGTTCATAGTGGAGCGAGCTCATCGCTCTCTGGGGCCTCGGCCGCCCCCTGGAGGTACGCCCCGGCCAATCATTGTCCGCCTAGTCAATTATAGAGACAGAGATGTGGCTCTCAGAGTGGCCAGGGAGAAGAAACAATTGTCCTATGGCGGAGTAAATTTCACCATGTACCCGGATTTCACGATGCACGTGCAGGAGGAACGCACCGCTTCTTAGGGGTGAAGCAGAAACTACGGCAGGCTGGCATTGACTACGCTCTGCTGTAGCCCGCTCGTCTCAGGGTGACTCACCAGGGAGCGCAGAAGTTTTTCACTAATCCGCAACATGTGGAAGAGTTCTTGAGGCAGGTACGGAGGCAGACCAGGGAGTCACCGCCGCGGACGGGGTCGGCCCGGTCCCCCACATCAGAGAGGGAGTGAAGATGAGGCAGAAGAAGCGGACGGGAGGAGACACTCATCAATGGGTCTGGTGGTAATAAAATAATGGGAAATGATGGAGGGGGGCAGGCTGGACACCGTCACAGTTACAGACTGTAAATTCCTGTAGGTCATGCATGGCGAAGGGGAGTGGAACATTACGCTATCACCAGCCAACCTCTATGTCTGATCTGGGCTTGGCGGCTGTTGTGGTCGGGCCCGGGGCTGACTGGGGGCTATTTCCTACCACCTGGAAGAAACGCCTCAATGGCGAGTACCCTACTGTTAGTTGTGTATTGTTTGCAGTTCTCCCTTTTGCCTCCCTGTACTGGGAATTGGGCAGTGCTAAGACCATCAATCGGGATGGGGAGACGGTTGGGAGTTGGGGTGGGGGGAGGGTGTTTTTATTCTGGCATGTTTGGGATGCTTCAGTGGGTGGGGGTGGAAGGGGATAGAAGTACGCATGGGAATGGTTCGGCAAGAATGCAGAGTATCTTTTGTGTGCAGTTTAACAGCGAGAAGTGTTGGTGGAGGTACGCGGGATCACAACAAACAGGCTATGCTGGTTTTGGAACTGTGAATGACGCGGGAGGGTAGCAATATGATTAGAATTTTGTCATGGAATGTGAGAGGCTTGGGAGACCCGAGAAAGCGGAGGAAGGTCTTGGCGTATCTTGACAGGCAGCAAATTCAAGTGGCACTGCTGCAGGAGACTCACCTAGATCCTAGGGCTGGTAACAATTTTGCAAGCAGATGGGCGGGGCCCCGATTGTTTTCATCATATTCTTCGTATGCTTGTGGAACAGCGATTCTTATAAAAAAACAGGTCCGCTTCGAGCAGGCAGGAGTGATCACGGATACACAGGGACGGTATGTCATTACATGGGGTAGACTGGGGGGGGACTCCATAACGATAGCTAACTGTTATGGCCCCAACACTGATAGCTCGGAATTCTTTACAGATGTCTGGGGTAAAATCTTGACAGTTGGTTCCACTCACGTAATATGGGGTGGGGATTTTAACGTTGCTTTGCAGCCCCAGCAAGATAGGTCCAGCACCATGAAACACCATTATACTAAATCAGGGGAGATACTTGGTGACATACTCGAAGAAGGGGGGTTACTCAACAGTTGGAGATATCTCCACCCGCAGGGGAGGGAGGGCACACATTTTACCTCTCATACAGGAACCTGGGCAAGGATAGACTATTGCTTGGTGTCCAGGGGGTTGGGGCCAAGCATACCCGCTGTGGTGCATTTGGCTAGAACTCTCTCAGACCACTGTCCGGTGAAGATGTCCTTTACTCCACCGGGATACGCTAGCCCCAGGCCGCGCTGGAGGCTGCAACCCACGGTACTATTAGATGCAGCTTTTCAGGGGGAGCTGGAGGAAGAGATCCGAGATTTTTTTGTGAGAAATAAGGGATCGGTGGATAGTGTAGAGGTGATTTGGGAGGCCTTCAAGGTAACGATTAGGGGATTCTGCCTCTCTAAGAGCTACGGGGTACTACAGGACATACAGCGCACGCTGAGAAGACTGGAGGAGGAACTGAAGGGGTTGGAGAGGCGGATGGAACGGGGGCAGACAGGGACTGTACATAGCACGTTTCGTGATACTCTGACAAAGTATGAAGCTGAGGCGCAACGCGAGTTGAAGTTTCGTGGGAAATACTGGGTGGCTCGTAGGTATGGCGAGGGGGAGCGCCCTGGGAGAGCGCTGGCGGAGGTGATGCGAAACCCTCGCTTTAGCACATACATATTGGAGGTGCGAGGCCCTGATAATATAGTGCACCGAGACTCGGCAGCTGTGCTTGACAAGTTTGTAGAGCACTATAGCACGCTCTACACGTCTCAGAGAGCGGGGGCACTCGAGATGGAGGAATTCCTGGGGGACGTTGCACTCGGCTGGCTCAGCGACACGCAACGCGAATTCCTATGTCACCCATTCGAGCTCGATGAAGTGCGAGAGGCAATCATGCAGTTGAAGAACGGGAAGGCACCTGGCTCGGATGGGCTACCGGCCGAATTTTACAAAAGCTATATTGACATCATGGCGCCAGTCATCAAAGAAGTGTACGAGGAGTCCTTGGAAGTAGGTGCACTGCCCCCTTCGATGAGGGAGGCAGTAGTCACATCCTTGTTGAAACCTGGAAAGCCCCCGGATTCTTGTAATTCATATAGGCCGCTCTCATTACTAAACTGTGACGCCAAGATACTGGCCAAGCTTCTTGCCAACCGCCTCTCCCTGCTGATGGGAAAACTCGTACTACCGGACCAGTCAGGGTTTGTACCGGGTAGGTCGACCTCGCACAATCTTCGAACATTGTTCTCCTTGATACAGACGGTGGACCTGGAGCTCCCATTGGCTGCAGTGTTTTTAGATGCCACTAAGGCGTTTGGTTCGGTGGAGTGGGATTACCTGTTCGGAATCTTGCAAAGGATGGGTTTCCCGAGGTTGTATCTCTCTTGGCTCCAGTTACTATATCATCAACCGGAGGCCCGTATACTGATTAATGGTCACTTGTCTCCCCCGCTCGTTATCTCCAGAGGCACTCGTCAGGGGTGTCCGCTGTCGCCCCTACTATTCGCACTGGCTGTAAGAGCCGCTGGCTGCCCGTTTGCGGCAGGTGCACAATGATAAGGCATTTCACTGCTGTATGCGGCAGATACTGGTATCACTATATGCGGACGACATCACCCTCTATATCAGAGACCCACAGAGTAATATCAATCCCATATTGCGGGAATTTATACGGTTTGAACGGCTGTCTGGAGTGGGCATTAACTGGGGGAAGTCTCAGGTGTTCCCGCTCACATCGATTGTGACCCTTTTCCCGCTTGACTTTCCATTGGAATGGTGTCAGGATGACTTGCGATACCTCGGGATTCGTGTGTCTAGGGATAAGGAGGAAATTATTCGGGCAAATTATGGCACGGCAATTGAGCGCCTCAAAAATAATATAACACGCTGGGTGGCTCTACCCCTGTCCATGGCGGGTCGAGTGTCACTTATTAAAATGAAGATACTCCCACAATTTTTATATCTGTTCCTCAACATTCCTTACCACCCGGGGCGAGTCTTCTTTGCCATGCTGCGCTCGGAGCTCATACGATTGGTGTGGGGAGGCAGACAGCCGCGACTGAAGTGGTCTATACTAACCAGGCCATATGAACAAGGGGGGTTTGATGTTCCAGACCTCGAGGTTTATTTCTTAAGCGCTCAGGCGCATTATGCCTACTACTGGGTGTACCCCCCATGATACATGCTGTAGGTGGCGGTGGAGGACTGGCTCGCGGACCCCATACCACTTAGTGGCCTCATCTATGGCCCAGCGACCACGCAGGTGGCATCCCCTTCCACCATTACCTGCACGGTGGAGGCGTGGCAGCGCATAGCCACCCTACTGGGGGTCTCGTTCCTCTACTCTCCTAGGCTGCCGCTCACATACCACCCGAGGTTGACGTTGTTACAGGAGAAAGGATTTCAGGATTTGTGCAGGCAGGTACAGGTCAAAACGTGGGGGGACCTTTTTCATGAGGGTACCTTCCGCACGTCTGAGCAGTTTTTGTGGGCAGAGACACACACGCCACTGGATGTTTTCTTATACGTGCGATTGCGACAGGGTATGAGATCGATACTTCCGGACTTCCCCCAGGAACTGGAAAGTTTTGAGCCACTGCACCGGATGTTGCGACCGGCGGATGGTGGACACTTGGTGTCCAGGCTGTACACCGTGATCCGAGAGCATAAACCGGAGGCCGACAGTGTGTCCAGGATGCGGTGGGGGGATGAGTTGGGGAGCGAGGTCACCGAGGATCAGTGGCGATACTGCTGTCTTCAACGGCGCGGATATCGGCCAGTAGTAGATTCCGTGTAATACACTTTAAGTTTGTGCACCAACTATACTACACGCCGGCTAAGAAGCTGCACTTTAAGCTAGCTGATAATGATTGCTGTGGGAGATGTGGTCGACCGGGCGCGGGATTCCTGCATCTAGCCTGGGACTGTGAAAGGGTGCGAGAATACTGGAAGCACGTGTTCCTAGCACTAGAGGAAATGACTGATACTCATCTAGTCAGGGATCCGGTTCTTGCGCTCTTGGGATACACAGCACAAATACCCACAAAACACAGGAAGTATGTTGCCATCTCTTTTTTGCTGGCTAAGAGGAAAGTAGCCTGCAGATGGGGTAGGGGCCGGGCTCCAAAATTTAAGGAGTGGTTGGCGGATATGGTATACTGTCAAGAGCAGAATAATACATATGCTGAATTGCTGCCACGGGCCTCACGACCCACGGATATATGGGGGCCGTTGGTGGGGTACCCCCTAACACATAGTCCTGAAGAGGTCATAGGCATGTCACGTTCGACTGAAGTGGAGGGGGGTGTGGGCTTGGTGGGGGGACCGTCTCTCGTTACATAGACTTTCTCCACTCCCTCAGAGGGAGGTAGTTGGGATGCTAGCCCTATTGAGACTCCGGATGCGCCGCAGGACTTGCAAATGTGAACAGGGTTTCTGTAAGGGTGTGGTCTCCCTCTGCTAATTGCATAAGGTCCCGGTTGTACTCCTTGCTTGCCTGTAACCTAACCATTAACTGGATAATGTACTTGAACATGTGATGTCATTCACGAGAAGTTGTGCTGTGGACTGAGAGTCATTCATTGTACACATCTTTCCGAACCAACTGTCAATGTAATGCTGATTTATTCTGTAACTGTTTAAAACCATAAATAAAGTTAAAAAAAAAAAAAAAGGCTACGGTGGCTGCAGGCAGCCTAGTCCCAGTTGGAGCGGGCAGCGGGCGCAGGAGCAGGCAGCAGCCTTGAACCTCCCAAGGAGGAGGTCGGGGTCTGGACAGCACAGCGGAACTGCGGACTGCGGGGAGAGAGTTTACCTAGACCGAGGGATTCAGCCGAGTGCTGCTCCTGCCCCTGACGTTGACACTGACCTGAGCACGCTTGCAGATGGCCCCGGGAGAGACCAGACTGCAAGCCTCGGCAGGACCCAGCAGAGCGTCCGGAGGAGTGGGAGGAGGCTCTGTGATTGCTGGTGCACCGCAGGCAGTCCCAGTGAGGAATGACAGCCCCTATGGAGGCCGGCAGGTAACTGGAGCTCTATCCTGAGATGAGATCTTGGCCTGCTTGCTCCCCTGCCCCTCTGCATGCCCCGCACACATCAGTGGCCCCTGGTGCCCGGTCCCTGCTTTGCAGTGGGAGCACTGTGCTTACAGGAGAGGAAGGCATTGAAAATCACCAGGAGGCAAGGGAGCTCAACAGAGCCACAGCCGCCCAGCCATCTAGCCACCAGGTCCCCGCAGCCCCTGCCTTGTTTCCCTTCGGGCCCAGTGGCCCCACACATCGCCTGGGGACATACTCTTCAGCCCAGACCGGGCCACAGTGGCCAGGAGAGCACCGGGAGCACAAACTGGGCAAAGGAGTCCCCCGGCAACAGCCCAACTCTCCAGGAGTTCCCCATTTAGCCTAGGGCTCGCTATACATCTAGGGCCAACAGGAGCAAGGCGGAGTGTCAGCTGGGAAGTGATCATTGGGGTGTGAGACCCCAGAGCCAAGCCAAGTGAAACTAGTGAAACAGTTTCCACTGCCCCCAGACGACTGGATCTGGAATAGCGCAAGGCAACCGGACCAGATGATTCCACACACCCTCAGAAACAATGCCGAAACCAGAGCAGGTTGGAGGAAAACGACCACCACCAATAAAGAATGCAAAGAACACAAACGTCATGCATACGCCTTGAAGTTGGGAAACAAGCTACCTTTCAAACTTGGGTATAGGTCTCAATTGGGGAAAATCAATCGAGCAAGCAGGAGACAGGGCTGTAAAATGACAAAAAAGGGACCAGTGCCCAAAACAGCCACTATTAAAATGAAAAGCGGAAGGACGCTAGTTATGAAGACCTTGGAGACCCAAGCCCACCATGAATCCACCCCCATTGCATATCAAAATGTCAACGCCATGACAATCTGCAAGTACTTCAACCCAACACCGGCCACACCGAGTACACTGGTAAAAGGGGAGCTATGCAACAGTGCCGCACCAACTGAACAACCCTCTGCAAACCAAGGAAACACACAAAGTTACAGACAGAGGATGGTCAGAGTCAGGCTCCCCACACGCAAGCCTTCTGTTCAATGAACAGTGGTGCAGACTGTCACCTGACCCAGGAACTCCCGCAGGGGGAGACAGGGCTGTGAAAATCTGAGGTCCTAGAAATATCAGCAGCAGTGGACTCCCCGAAGGGGTAATACAAGTCAACCCCCCGAAAGAGAGACCGTGACCTTCACTACGATGTCTCCCTCCCACAAAGATCGGCAGCACCTTCAATCAAAGCCTCAACCAAAGTTCACCTTGTCTGGGTCCGGGAGACCAGACCGCCCACCACTTATCGGGCGCTACAAAGCTCACAACACATTACGGGTGCCCTCAGCAAAATTCTCTTCTCTTTTCAATAACCACAACATTGTCAACTGCAATCAATGCTCTTACATGGCAAACACAAAAACTCGAAATCCAAATGGACCCCATGCAGGCAATAGCAACGGCCATAACAAATATAGCAGCCAAAATTGATAATCTAGAGGGGAGCCTGGAAATGCTGAAGACGCAGCACTCTGCAAGACGTTCCTGCCTTCCAATTGTTGAGAAGCTCAGCTCACTGCCAGAAGTTTTTACATCGCTAGTCGCAGAGCTCAAACAAAGAAGACCATCGATCGTAGATCACCCGGACCACTGCACAGAGTAAAGGGACCCAACTAAAGCAAAAATCAAGGCGTGCAGAGAGACAGCGGGAGCAGAAACTTTCACAAGCCCACCACCGCCGACTACAACGAGGAGCCTAATGCTCGACTGAAGTCCCAGACACTCCTTCAATGTCTTCACAGCTGGCAGTAGCAACAAGCTCAAATAAAATCCAATATAATTGGCCAACGACGGGCACAGCCAGGCTCTTGTGCCAAGATCCAACTGATAGCCCTAAAGGGAATAGTTAACTGCTTTCCAGAAGAGCGAAAAAAAGCCTCAAGAAACAAACAAAAAACATCAAACTCCGGCAAAGCGCAAAAGAGCTATAGTTGCGCCTGGCAGCATCAGACAATAACTTAGGCTGCAAAATGGACCCAAAGACTGACCAACAAGTGAAACCCTTCAGGCCACAGTAACTTTACCCAATCTTCCAGAAGGCGAAGGTCATCGCCAGCGAAGGAAATGCTGATTTACTAATAGCAATGGCAGCACTTCCACCTATAAACTTGCCCTGTGGTCCAGACCGGGCAGACGAATGGAGAAAGCAAACTCCACAGGAGACCGCCATTCCTCCACAAACAGACAGCAAACCACGAAAGCGCAACGCCTAGGAGCAAGCCAAGCCCCCATACAAAATGGATACCTCAAGAACGCCTTCCACTCCACCAAACAGAACAGGGGCACGAGAAAACAAAGCAGCCGAAATAGACAATAGAGCAAACATAACAAACAGTTCTCACCTGGAAACAAATCCAGGAATCATGAGGCCAAGGGAATCCCTTCATAGTGTTTACCCCGAATACACATCCTGAGGAGGCTCAGACATATTAAAGAGGGCAAACATTTTACAAATCCTCTATCATATCCCAGAGCTTGTACATCTTACAACAGAAGACCTAACCCAAATTAAATTTAAGACGCTGAACACTAATACAACAAGAGAATCGACAATAACAACAGGAAAAACCAGTATGACAGCCCAAAAGATCATGACAGAAAAGCCTCAATTTGCAAAATGAGGGATTAACATACATGAACCCGCAGTGGAAAAATACCCCCACATGCTAACAGGCCAGCATAGTAGTAGGCACATACAGTCACAGCGAAAGTCCATCCTAAGGGGCAATTCTGAAGCCATCCATCCTAAATCATTCTCAGATTTGAGAATACACTTCATGACAAGATTGATTCAGGAACGCACCCCTGCACGACTTACCAGTTCGTGACAGAATGCTAGTAATTCAATTACTGATCACCGCTCCTCCCTCGGATTTTCCTGGAGGAACCAAAGGAAATAGATACACCTTAGCGCAATGAGTTAGTTCCAAGTATCATTGGGTCCTGATAAGGTTCTGAACAGGATACACCTCGAATTAAACTTCATAGGAACTGGCATATACTTACCTAGTCCTTGTTGAATCCTGGTACTACCTTGAGAATTCCAGCAATTACCCCTGAAGATATCCTGGCACACCCTGTGCTAACAATGTCCCCAGAATTCCTGTCCTGAAGCGACCCCATATCACGACAGGGTCGAAACGTCGTCGACTTTTACAAAGAGAGAGCCTAAGAAAATCAATACACAAATCTACTATACCTTCATTGTGAACAGCTCTTCTTTTTTGTTATTACCAATAACCTCGCTCCCCCCCCCCTCTTCTTCTCACTCAAATTTACACCACGTTAGGTTATGGTCACTTCACTGGGGCTCACTAAATCACATAAGAAATGTTTATAGTGTAAATACTTCATATTTTAGGAAATACTGTTTGTGGTAATTATTGTGATTATAAAATAAACTGTACTCAATTCGGCTTAAGTGAGGACTACTTTGATAGACTGTCGTGTGGGCTTTTTGGATATAAGAATTATTGTTCTGACTGAATCAACTAATGTCTCATCTGCATAAATGTTTTCGGTCCTTGATTAATTCAAGCAAGCTATGTTCTCTTGCAGAATTTGTATTGTTTTTGGTAAATGAGTTGCTTGCGAACATTTTTTTTTGCTTATTAGCAAACACCCAGTTTGCAAGGACATATGGGTCGCTCTTGTTTTTCTAAATATATATATGAACGAGAAAACACAGAAGCCAAAATAGACAATAGAGCAAACATAACAAACAACCCTCGCCTGGATACAAATCCAGGAATCATAAGGCCAAGGGATCCCGCCCAAAGGGAATCAGAAAACACTATCATAATGTTCATGCCCGAATACACATCCAGAGGGGACTCAGACATATTAAATGGGGCAAACATTTTACAAATCCTCTATCATATCCCAGAGCTTGTACATCTTACAATGGAAGACCTAACCCGAGTTCAATTTAAGGTGCTGAACACTAATATAACACGAGAATCGACAATAACAACATGGAAAACCAGTATGACAGCCCAAAAGATCATGACAGAAAAGCCTCAATTTGCAAAATGGGGGATTAACATACATGAACCCACAGTGGAAAAATACTCCCACATGTTAACAGGCCAGCATAGTAGCAGGCAAATACAGCCACAGCGAAAGTCCATCCTAAGAGGCACTTCTGAAGCCATCCATCCTAAATCATTCTCAGACTTGAGAATACACTTCTCATCTACTTCAGGAGCTACTGTTTGTAAATTCGTTGAAAGTGGGAAAGCCACAACGCACACACACGTCCGGGATAGAGCAGTAACAACCTCACCATGGCAGCAACCAAACTGCTCATAGCGCAAAAATATTCAATGGGCTTGCAAGTGGACTAAACGAAACCATAAAAATAATCTCATGGACTGTTTTCGGGCTTAAAACTACCCTACAGTACAGGGATGCTTTTGAAGTCCTACAGAAGGGGGACCTGCTCTGCCTTCAGGAAACCTGGTTACTTGCGCCCCTGGTTATACCAGGATTCAAGGAATTTCAACATCCAGCAAAAAAGTTCAATGTCTTCGGAAGGCCATCCGGAGGCCTATACCTATACATACACTTGGGTATCTCTATAACTTCGGTCAAATCACCAATAAGTACGGACGTGGTTCAAGCATTATACTTGAAAGGCCTGAAACCTGAATGGATCCCCAATAATGATCCTTTCTGTTGAACATCTATTTCAATTGTAACGACAGCCGAGATATGGCAAAAATGAGAGAACTGGACAATACACTGGAGGCATTGCTCTATTATGACCCAAACTGCGGAATAATAATGGTCAGTGACTACAATACGTATAACCTGAGACTAGAACAACATGTCTCTTGTACTAGAGACCACACTGCTAATTTGTTTAGCAGATTTCTAAACACCTACAGTCTAAGGTCCACGCAAGAGGCACAACTCGCAAACCACGACAAGATGAGAGGAGAAAACTCAAACCGACTATAGACTACGGGCCCGATTCACAGAACTAACTTAAGACAAAATCCTAAACTTACTACCATTTTCGTATTCACAGAAGGCACTTACTCATTTTGGTATTCACAGAAGACACTTACTCATTTCGGTATTCACAGATGTTAGGAGTCCTAAGTTTAGGACTCCTAAATGCCTTCTGTGAATACCGAAAGTCTTAAAATTAGGATTTTTCTCAATTTAGTAGTAGTAAAGTTAGGACTCCTAAGTTTAGGACTCCTAAATGCCTTCTGTGAATACCGAAAGCCTTAAAATTAGGATTTTTCTCAATTTAGTAGTAGTAAAGTTAGGACTCCTAAGTTTAGGACTCCTAAATGCCTTCTGTGAATACCGAAAGCCTTAAAATTAGGATTTTTCTCAATTTAGTAGTAGTAAAGTTAGGACTCCTAAGTATAGGACTCTTAAATGCCTTCTGTGAATACCGAAAGCCTTAAAATTAGGATTTTTCTCAATTTAGTAGTAGTAAAGTTAGGACTCCTAACTTTAGGACTCCTAAACTGAGAAAAATCCTAATTTTAAGACTTTCGGTATTCACAGAAGGCATTTAGGAGTCCTAAACTTAGGACTCCTAACATCTGTGAATACCGAAATGAGTAAGTGTCTTCTGTGAATACCAAAATGAGTAAGTGCCTTCTGTGAATACGAAAATGGTAGTAAGTTTAGGATTTTGTCTTAAGTTAGTTCTGTGAATCGGGCCCTACATTTTCTTGAGCCACTGCCTCCACGAACAATTGGTGGACTTTCAAAAGCCAGTACAATTAACTAGTGACCACCTTCCACTGTTTACCGTTATATCACTGCAAACGGTTACTTTTAGATACACCGCACTTTTGGGTGCATCAAATGGGGAGGAAATTCACACACTCCTACACGGACTGAAATAAAATAAAATCAACACATCCAGACTGACAGTTTGGAAAAACAATTGGCCTGTACTCAATAACGTCTATGCGGAAGAGAATATACCAGCAAAATGGTCAAACCTGGTCCCAGAGCTGCACCTTTTACTGTTAGGCACAAAACCAGGAATCTGGAATCAGCCCGAATTCAAGGAAAGGTCGTGCTGCCAACCCAATCCACGGTGCAAAACAATCCAACTAAGTAAAAAGGCACTGAGACAAGCCAATCGCAACTACAAGTGGGCGAGGGATGAAACCACATACCAGACATGGCTGACAGCCAGGGACACACACAAGAGAAACATATGGAACTTTAAAAGGCAACAAAAAGACTCTCAATGGCTGTACATCCACAGTCTTCTAACACCAAGCAGACAAGCAGAATTCTGGCTATACATCAATAGGCTTTCTGGACATGGCCATGATCGGCGAAACAGAGTTCCAGGGCACACATGGGTAAACCATGTGAAAACACTCTCCTGGAACCCTTTTCACAACCTTCCTTTAGATCACAAAACTTGGTAAATCAAATAAGCATGGAGGAAGCAAGTGAATCCCCCGATCTGTACAATCGAGTGTTCAAAAATTCTAAAGAACATGAGAAGCAACAGTGCCCCGGGGCCCAATGCCCTCCCTGAACAATTGTTCAAGGAGGACATTGTATTCTGGGCAATAATCCTTATCCCATTATACAAGTTCTGCATGATTAACTTAATAGTTTCGGAAACCTGGAATGGATCCCTGCTCCATCCAATACACAAAAAAGGCGATACTGGAGATCCAACCAACTACAGGATGATATCCCTCCTAGATATTGAGGCAAAGGCATATGCAAGCTTGCTTCTACAAGATCTACAAACCTGAGCTAACAAGGACGGAATATTGCCAGTTTATCAATCTGGCTTTAGGCCAGGAGCATCAACACTGGATAACATTCAACCCCTAGCCTATGTGGTAGACCAGTCCATTCGGGAAAACCAGTGCCCCCTCTTTGCCTGCTTTGTTGATTACTCGGCAGTGTTTGACTGTGTCAACAGGAACCTACTCTGGCGAAAATTAAAAAAAATTGGGGATTCCAAACAGGTTGCTAAATGCCAATAGAGCTCTCTACACCAGAACTTGGTCAAACTCACCGGGAACAGTGCCACAAAGAAGATTTACACAGACCGAGGGTTGAAACAAGGCTGCGTATTGGCTCCGCTACTGTTTAACTTATACACTGCAGACCTTGGCAAAACAATATCAAAAGCCAACCTGTTAGCACCCAAAATTGGGCCGATTAGAGTATTCTAATGCAATACACAGACGACATGGTCCTAATGGACCGCACAAAAATGGGCCTGCATATAGCATTGGACGCACTCAGTATTTACAACGAAGAAAACGAATTAACAGCAAATGCCAGCAAACCAAAGGTAGCCATCTTTGGAAAACCTCCCCAACAAACTTACACATCTATGGAAAATGGGAAACCTGAAAATTTTAACAACAACGAAATATAACTACCTGGGGGCATGGACTATGAGAAACGGCAAGCCGACAGCCCACATTGCAACTATAGAAGCTAAAACCAAGGCGGTAACATACGCCCTTTGTAAACTCAACTCAAAACTATGCAGTGGTTCAACCGGACCTATCCGAAAGGTCGTAAGAGCCAAGCTAATCCCTTCAATATCCTATAGGCAACTAGTATTTCCCGAGGCCCTAATTAACATCATGGAGACTGCCAACTGCTGCGCATTCAAACAGATTTTCCAGATACCGGCCTACGCCAGAAATGCGCTAGTAAGGCTGGAATTTGGATTAAGTAAACAAACTTATGGATAGTGGGCAGCGGTCATCCGTTATTATCGAGGGACATGCACCGCCCCCCCAGACACAATGAAAGCTACCCTGAAAGAAATTTTCATGAAAGGGAAAACCTATGGGCAGACGCGTTATCAACTGCCCTTAAGGAGCTGCACCTCGACCTGTCTGACTGGGGCAATTTTATTCATCAATCTGGCCTGCTTAAAATAATTTTAAGGAAACAAGTCAGAACACTATCAAAGCAAGATGACATGGCGACTATCAAGTTCTCCAGCAGCAATATTGGGATACTAGTCAGCTCTTACAAGGACAAATTGAGGCAGCCTTACCTTGATTCAGCACTGAATAAACAAATACTATAGCAAATCCTTTCAGTCAGACTCATGGCCATTCCAATAAAAGACATCAATACCCGGTGGAAATCACTAGAGGCGGTCACCTCCTGTAGACTCTGCCATCAGTTTGAGGTGTCCTTGGCCCACCTACTCTGCACCTGTCCTGATCGCACGTCGCACTTTATAAAATCCCTTGTTTTTAAAATATGGAACCCGAACCTGCACGGACGCATTGAAGCTTCTTTTTAATTTAGAGGTCCCCATGGAACTGGCTAGATTAGGAAATTTGCACAAAAACTTAAAGAGTGCTTAAGTGATGATCGAGCCAGGCTTAACGTAAGATCCTAAGCCCAAAGCCGTGAGCATAAACCAAGTATCCATGGGCCTCTATTTTTATTCTTGAAAGGCTCTGAAATGTGATATGAATTGAAATGATATTGTCTATATTTTCTTTTTTAACGGTTAAAGATGAATCTTGGAAATACATATTACGCATGGTCTTTTGTAACAAATTCTGTTAATTGAAACAATAACATTATTTTACAATCTGGAGTTCTTTTTGTTTTAGTAAGTGCTTGGGTAGTTTGTGCCTTTACCTACAGTCCTTGTATTAATTTCCCTCAGAAGTACCCTGCATACGCAGTGTTCCAGCCGATTCTAGTGGGAAAGTGGAAGGTTTTAGGTAAGAAGGTACGTCTACTGTGCACCCTCAGTATACAGACATGTATTCGGTGAGCTTTTAGTAATGGCACTGTGTATTCATTTAATACATCATGAGCACTGTACACTGAAGATATTGGAAGCCCAGAGTCCTCTTGCGGTCATCTGGAGAGATCCCAAGGACCTCATTTTTTGTTTCTCTACTTCCTCTTTCCCTGAACACTTTTCTCACCTGACGGTTGTTTTACTCTTCAGGTGGTTATGGGCTTTCATGGCAGAGGGGATTTGCTTCTGGCATTCTCGTCTTGCTCCCACAACATTACACAGCCACATCAGTCGTGATTGTGGTTGAACGTTACACACAGTCCATTTATCACTTGAGAAAGGTCATCAAATAGAGATTCATTTTCCAAACCTTTATTCTTCCATTTGCTCTTACTTGCAATCATAAGAGATGTTAGTCTAGCCAATGTGTTTTGCTCCTAACATGGGACTTCGTCAAGGTTGTAAATACATACATAAAAATATTTACAATAAAACCATTTTCCCAAATATAATTTTCAAAAATACCCATCTTCTACAAATAGTAGGCGATCTATATTCCCCGATGTCATGGATTAAGTTTTTGCATAATTTACCCATAATGTCCAAGATTCCCCAATGCATAAAATAACATATACATCTTTGTATTCCTCAACAGTCACTGTTTTGTTTTTATATTTAATAACATCCCAATTCACATCCTTGTTCTTTATTGCACAAATTCACACACCAAATATACCCAATCAAATAACATTCTAAAGTATTTGTTTTTTGTATTCTACTTAGAAAAAATGATAGAAAGGTTTCAGTATGCACAGTATTTCTATATTTCCTATTTCCAGGCATCATGCCAACATTTCATTAACACATTCGTTTCTAACAAAAGTTCAACTACTGTCTTATTATCTACCTTTTGATGTCCTGCTGATAGCGTCAATCTACATCTGTTGATGGAACAATAAGACTTCACTGGGCTTGTAAGGATACTGCAAAATTGAGAATAGGCACTACATCTGATGAAATGGACTCAATACTCCTCTCCAAACACCAGTAAGAGAAATATTCCAAAGTTAATTTCTAAGCTTTGGTTATTGCTTGATTCCAAAGGGCTCTGATGAAGTCAGCAACCGATTGTGAAAGATATGTGATGTTTCAGGACTCCCCAAACGAATATGTGCCACAAGACTGAGATTCTGCCCCAGAATTTAATCGTGAAGTCAGAAACACTAGAAGATTGAGGAAGGGTGGAAGTCTTATAGTGGCCAAAACTGGGTGAAATTTAACTGTACGGCACCGTAATTCACATAAATTTGGACTCCAATCCTGGAGACTGTGTATATACACCACAATACTGACAAGGTTCCATTGCCCATATGTGCCAGAATTATACAGTTGTGTGTCTTGAACTTTGAAGGCTTCAACTGAAGGCCTCAATTTCATTACCTTTCAATGAGAGCAGATGTCCTGAGTAACGTTTTTCCAAAAGGACAAAGCCCTGAAGAAGTCTCGAGGAAAAGAGACGAAACTCGTTGGCTACGTTGTTGTGTACATTTTTTGTATACTGGCAATAAAGAATTTTCGATATATGACATGTCTGAAGAAATTGTTTGAATTTGAAAATTCTGGAAGTAAACCACGCTTACTAAATATTGTCTGAACCCAGCATTTGTGATCAAATGACTTCTGATGAGATAAGATTCCATTTGAAAAAACAATACCTTACCTTTCCACTGCTACTTGTTGTGCTGGAGTTTGATCCTGACGCTGGAGGACTGAGGAAGCGTCTTGAGGCTCACAGCTAGCGCTTTGTAAGGCGCTACCTTTCGCCGGACCCGCTTCCCGGGTCCCGCTTCACGGTGCTGTGGTTTGCTGAATCCTGGACACATCGCACTGAGGGCTTTTGGTAGACAGGGCTGCGAGCGAGAATACTGCAGGACTCCAACTTCCAAGAGTCCCTGCTGTTTCCTTCACCCAATCCACCTGGTGACGCTCTCCCTGTAGGCCACGCCCCCTTGCAATCAGTGAAAAGATTCTGGACTTTGAACCTCGGCGGTTACCTTTCCACTGCTACTTGTTGTGCTGGAGTTTGATCCTGACGCTGGAGGACTGAGGAAGCGTCTTGAGGCTCACAGCTAGCGCTTTGTAAGGCGCTACCTTTCGCCGGACCCGCTTCCCGGGTCCCGCTTCACGGTGCTGTGGTTTGCTGAATCCTGGACACATCGCACTGAGGGCTTTTGGTAGACAGGGCTGCGAGCGAGAATACTGCAGGACTCCAACTTCCAAGAGTCCCTGCTGTTTCCTTCACCCAATCCACCTGGTGACGCTCTCCCTGTAGGCCACGCCCCCTTGCAATCAGTGAAAAGATTCTGGACTTTGAACCTCGGCGGTTACCTTTCCACTGCTACTTGTTGTGCTGGAGTTTGATCCTGACGCTGGAGGACTGAGGAAGCGTCTTGAGGCTCACAGCTAGCGCTTTGTAAGGCGCTACCTTTCGCCGGACCCGCTTCCCGGGTCCCGCTTCACGGTGCTGTGGTTTGCTGAATCCTGGACACATCGCACTGAGGGCTTTTGGTAGACAGGGCTGCGAGCGAGAATACTGCAGGACTCCAACTTCCAAGAGTCCCTGCTGTTTCCTTCACCCAATCCACCTGGTGACGCTCTCCCTGTAGGCCACGCCCCCTTGCAATCAGTGAAAAGATTCTGGACTTTGAACCTCGGCGGTTACCTTTCCACTGCTACTTGTTGTGCTGGAGTTTGATCCTGACGCTGGAGGACTGAGGAAGCGTCTTGAGGCTCACAGCTAGCGCTTTGTAAGGCGCTACCTTTCGCCGGACCCGCTTCCCGGGTCCCGCTTCACGGTGCTGTGGTTTGCTGAATCCTGGACACATCCCACTGAGGGCTTTTGGTAGACAGGGCTGCGAGCGAGAATACTGCAGGACTCCAACTTCCAAGAGTCCCTGCTGTTTCCTTCACCCAATCCACCTGGTGACGCTCTCCCTGTAGGCCACGCCCCCCTCTACACCCAATCTATATCAAACGGGTCACTGCTCCGCTGCGCGGGAGCGCGCGTGAAGCGCCCGGGAGAAGCCCGGGACAAGGGCGGGCCCTCTGAGGCCCTCAGAGGCATGAGAAGGCTAGGCTAGGCCAGTCCCCTAACATCTGTCTATCCGCATACTGTTCGGCCAGAGTACCCCCACCTGTCTTGTGACCTCCTCGCCCCATCTGAGAAATGTTTTAGAATGTTTACAACAATCTGAGAGGTTCTGTAGACATAGATTATCAGGCCTAGGATTAGTTCATTAAATTTATACCTTAGAGAAAACTGCCAAGTATTTCAGCCTAGATGCACTAAATAGTAATTTCCCCTACACTTTTTATCGTTTCTCATTGTTTGTTTGTGATGATGACAAAGAAATTAAGGTCTGGGAGAATACTGGTAGGAAGATCAGGCTCAAAAACCAGATCGAATCCCCTCCGAAATAAGCTCAGCCAAGCCACTAATTTGAAAAGCACTTGCCAGCTTTTTAATCTTTGGGAAAGGGGTAAGAATAAAGCTATAGTGGCGGACAATATGTCGGAGGATATTAAGGACTCTGGAGCTATCCATTCAGACATATTACCCAATACTTCGAGAGAGATGCCTGAAAATAAAAAGGTAATTGTGGATAATAGTTCAGTAGTAACAAAAGTAGCACCTTTGTCCTCTGAGTGTGGTTTTTCTCCTCCCCTATTCTCTACAATGAAAAATATTATTGAACTGGTACCAGAAGTAGTCATAAAAACAAAGAAAGACATAGAACAAGATAACTTGCATATAGAGAAAACTTCACACGAAGAGGCCCATCAGACAGTAAATATATCTCCAACAAAAGATTCTTTCAACAATGGTCTGTCTCCAATGGTCCTTGACAAAGACCTATGTCAAAGGTACATAGAGACTGACCTGGTCAAAGCCGAGATGGACTTAAAATCCCCGGTAACATCGACCCATGCTGGCTTGCATCTTTACAGTAGTACCCCTTCCAAGTCCTCACACTCAAATTTTTCCATAAGCCCCAATTTAAATCTGATTGGGATAAATGCACTACAATGTCAGGGGACAGACAAATCCATTTCTGATTCCCTCCATATATTAGAACACTTATTGTCGTCCATTTTACAATTATTGGAAAAATTTGTGGGGGGATCCGACTGTGTACTTGATACAGTGACCCAAATTTTGAAAGTTTTATTGGGCACTCAAAAAGAGAAGGATGCAGTCCAAAAGAAGCAGTCCTCCTCCTCTATAGTATCAGATGAGGTAGGAATAAAAGATCAATTATCTGTAGTTAATAATGTTCCAAATAGAGTATATGAGGATGTAAAAACAAGTGCTACCCAGCCACCCCCCACCCTAAATTGTTCTTTAGTTAATGATTCAGAAATTAAATTTTGTGGGGAACTCCCTCCAAAAACTGGGAATGACCTTTTTCCTATTTTTAAGAAGCAACAGGGAGAAGGAGATAGAGAGGTGGACGCCACTCCGGTAGGGAATGGTAATAAAGGGAAGTCAGTGATAATAAAAAAGAACGGAAATAATAAGAGGAAACTATTGAGACGGATAGAAAAAAATAGGCGGAGGAAAATCCTCTTTAGAAAACATCTTAATTCCCCCTTACACAATGAGGTATATCAAACTCAGGTGGTAGCTGAAAAGGATAATAACCCTGAAAATAAGATCATTAAAGAAAATATTGTGCCTCCGCCCTTGGCTACTCCAGCATTATTATCTACTTCCCCCCCCTCCCCATCATCAACAATTGACACAAATATCCTCTTCCAACAAGTTACCATCAATAGGGATATAATTGGGTCAAAAAATCCAACATTTTCAGGACAGGAGCAAAACCCCTCCGGCCAAGTAGCTCCAATACTTAACCCCCTAGCAACATCTTTCTTGGGAGTAGTTGCAAGAGGTGTCCCGTTAATAGAGTCTAAGGAGAAAAGCATAGATACCGTATGGGTAGAATTTTCTCCCCTTTTTGATGCTGAACGCATTCTGAACAGATCCCTCTTGCTTAAATATTTTCAAGAATCTGCTAACTTGAAACTAATACAATCAGCCGATCTAGATAGGGTACAATTATTAAAATCAGAAGTGGGGATGATAACTAGGGTGAAGTTCCACTCCAAGTTAGTAGCCAATCTAATTCTGCAACGCTCAGAAGATCTGCAGAGCAGAGGAATAGATGTAATCCCGGTGTTGGGGCATACTAGACAAAACAATATCCTTAAATCCCAAACTCGCCAGAAGCCCCCCTTTTCTCTGTTGCAAGCAGCAACAGGTAGTATAAATAAGGTGGGTGAGCTTACAGAGTTAAAAATATGCAAGTCTAAGGATTCTCGTTTAGTATCCTATGCTAACCCTACCTTGCCATCTTATCAATCTGATATCGGAGAGGAAAATGTTCAATGGAATTGGCTTCCCAGTGTTCTTGCAGAAAGATCCCTAAATAAACAACTATCTAATTCGCATCTTTAGCAAAGAATTATTTATAATATCCTGGAATGCAGCCGGTTTAAAAAACAGTCCGGAGAAAACGGCATTCCTTTTGTCCCTGGAGGCAAATATAATATGCCTCCAGGAGACATGGTGTACCGATAAAATTCAAATAGGGAAAGATTATTATGTATTGGAAGGTAGCGCCACCCCGAATAAAAAAGGACCTGCCAGTGGGGGGACAGCTTGCCTCTTATCGAACCGAATAAATTGGAACTATGTGCACTATATGGATCCGAGTAAACTCTTCCAAGTAGTAACCTTATTTGAGTCTGGCAATCCTAAAACTGGCAATCGTCTGGTTCTGATAAATGTCTATATACCACCGGAAGCTGGTTTTAATGCAATCTTAAAAAAGGTTTTCTTGCATAGCCAGAGTATCAGGGAGAAAGATCCAATGGCGACTATAATTTTAGTCGGGGACCTGAATTGCAAGATCTCCAACTCAAGCATAAACTTATTCTGTGATAAACTTAGAGAAGAAACTCTCCATATTCCTCGGGCAGCGTTTCCTGAAAATATAAAAACAAATAAACGTGGCAAACTTTTACTAAATGAGTTGGCAGAAATGGATGGGATTATTGCAAATGGGAGACTCCCCTCGGATTCCCCGGCTAAGTTCACGCACAAATCCTACCAAGGGGAATCGATTCTTGATTACGTAATAATGGGGTCCCAATCATTTGAGTTATTGAAGGATCTCGATATTATTGATACACCGTTAAGTGATCACAGAATCCTCTCCATCTCGATGAATGTAAAGCCATCTAAATGTGATCAGTGGTCTCTGAATAGTGATCAAACAAATTTCGGTTCCAAATCAGGAAGGTGCTACTGGAACGCAAGGGCGTGTCGAAATTTGGAAGAAATGCTCGATGTAGCAATATCTGAGCTTCCTTCCTGGTATGGCTCTGAAATTGAAAATTTCTCTCTGTTCTTGAAGTCAGTGATAACAGGGGCAAAAAAGCTCAATAGGAAAAAGTCCTTTGGAATATTTACTAGCCCCCTGAGACTGCTTAACATAGAAATTAATAAATTAGTAAGGGCCCAATATTAAAATAGATCTGTTGTTATAGCACAAAAAATAACAATGTTAAAAAGGAAACGGAGAAGGCTATTAACCACATTACGCAAAGAAAAAGAGGATGCTATCTGGGTAAAAATAAGAGAAGCTGCTATTAACGGGGAAATGAGGCAATTTTGGTCCCTTATAGGTGAGGGGTGCGGACTGAGAACAAGCCCTTCACCCATCCCTATTGACGAACAAATATGGAGGGATTTTGTCTCTAATCTTTATGCAAGCAATAATACGGTGACCTCGCAAGTACGGCCAAACGAAATGAGCTTGTCTTTAGAGCCATTTACAGAAAAGGACATAGACTTAGCTATTGGAGAAATGAGGCACTCCGGGACTATGGGCCCGGATGAATTGCCCATTAATGTACTAAAACAGAACAGGGCTAAATGGAGTATGCTACTCTGTCCAATTTTCAATATTTGTTTATCTAGAGGTAAGGTTTTACCCTCTTGGAAGGGAAGTATCCTGGTACCATTGTTTAAAAAGGGAGATCGTTTATCCCCTCAGAATTACCGCCAGATTGCACTGTTGGATGCAATCGGCAAAGTTTTTACAAGATGTCTGCTCAAACGAATAAATGATTGGGTGGAGCATTTAAATATTCTTCCTCTCGAGCAGACAGGTTTCAGGAAAAACCACAGTACCATGGACAACTTAACAGCCCTCCAGGTAATAACCGATAAATATATTGGAGCCAGAAAGGGGAGAGTCTATGCGGCATTCATAGATTTCTCCACGGCCTTTGATAAGGTCAACCGACAAGTACTGTGGAGAAAGCTACATGCCCTGGGAATGCCTCATAGACTCTTATGCTTGGTACAAGATTTGCACGATAACACGTGGTGCAGAGTGCTATTGGGGGTGAAAGGGGCTTATCCCAGCTTATTCCATCGGCAAATGGCCTTAAACAGGGCTGTCTTTTAGCTCCTCTTTTGTTTTCCCTTTACGTTAGTGATCTCCCCCTTATCATATCTGCATGCGAAGGAATTGCCCCACGTCTGGGAGACAGATATATCTCTTGTTTAATGTATGCGGACGATATATTAATCCTAGACCTTACTCCAAAAGGCCTTAACAACCGTCTGCATTCATTATACGCATTCTCCGAAAACCATTTCCTGAAAATAAACATTTCCAAAAGCAAGGTAATGTGTATGGAGGGGCGAAAAAAACTGAAGTTGGAACACATTAGCTGGGAGCTGGGAGGCCAAAAATTAGAAAGAGTAAAATCATACGTATTTTTGGGTAAGGTTGTAAATAGCAACTTGAGCAACAAATCCCATATAGAAAATAGTTCCCGCAAGGCAAAGTCGCAGGGAAATGGGTTAAGAGCATTATACAAATCAACCGGTAAAAGACACTTTGGCTATTTGCTGGAGGCTTTCCGGGCAAAAGTCCCCCCAACTTTGCTTTACGGCATAGAACTCATCGACCTAGTCGAATGGGGTTTTTTGGACATTATCGAGGGTTCCCTCTTGAGAAGCTTAACTTCAGTTAATAATAGTTGCAGTGCAGCAGCCCTTCGTTTAGAATTCGGTCTAAGAAGTAGCTGGGCACAGGGTCTGGCAGGAGTCATTCGCTGGGTTATCTGTTTGGTCAAAGGAAAGCCAGCCACACTAAGATCCCTAATCACAAAAGAGTTGATGGGCCCACTAAAAGAGCATTCGATTCTTATAAAGAATTATAGGAAGGCCATTACACTCTTGGACTTAGAGGAAGCCACTCTTTTAGACCTTTCTATGCAACAATTAAAATTTACATTAAAACAAGCCACATGGAAGCTAAGCTACGAAAGGGATCGTAACTTGATTGTACAAAAGAAGGGGGCCACTCAAGCTGTTGATTCCTATTTGTTTAAACAAATACAACCTTACGCCTCCTGGAATATACCCCACGGTTTGCGCCGTTTTTGGCTGCTTCTTAGGCAGGATCTCCTTCCACTGAATAAGCTGTTGGCCAAATGGCATGGTATATCTAATATATGTAACCTTTGCAATATCTCAGTCCAAGACTCTATACATGTCCTGCTAGTCTGTCCAGCATTAATGGCCCACCGTCGTCTGTGGGTAAAGCCTGTATGTATTCAGTTTGGTATTTTATCCGCAAGATCTCTGATAGATGCTATCTTCAGTCCCCCAAACGAAATTTTCTGTAACAGAATTTTTAACTTTTTCAAATGTTTTTTAGAATTGTATTAGATGAACGGTATGATAATCTGTACATTTTTTGCTAGAAAAAGTCGATTATATGTGGACTCATTTTATTATATTTTGGCTGTTATTTTGTAATATGCGGATCTCCAAGGAGTTCCAAAATCATATTTAAATAAAATGGAATTGAAAAAACAATAGATAGTGGGTGATGTCTCTTTTTTGTGCATAAATGTGTGGATTGTATCCACTTGTGGGGACCGAAGAGGCTTTTCTACCTTGATCAAAGCACCACTTCTTTATACTATATACTACACTTAGATAGGTGCGGTATCGAGAGTCTAGGCCTCTTTCTGTAAATCACTTGCTAAATTTGTAATTTCATGTAATGCTTGTTACCTGCAAATTCAGGAATTACAACATTATGCCACGCTGTGTAATTACGCTGCCATTCACAGCAAAATTACAGCATGGAAATGTGGGAAAAGTGCAATCAACGAGAATGCAAGTGTCTCTTGTTTACAGCAATTGTGTTTTTGTTAATATTTTAGCGTGAAATACATCCTTGCATAACATATTTCACTCTAAAATATAGTGCTAAATGATGGATATGCATTTTTTGTACTTATTTACAATTTTGTGTAAGTTTCCTGATAATTTACATAATTATGCAAAAGCAAATAACATCAATTTTGCACACCCCTGACAGGGGGCTCTGTTGGAAATTCTAGAATAAGGGCTAACATGGTTGTGCCCATCACAACAGAGCTATTACAACCACGTGAGCTGCCTGCCTACAAATATGAGCCAGGGTTCTGGATATCATTACAAAAGGAGAAAAAGCATGGAGTTCTCCACATGACCAATTTTGCAAAAGAGGATTGGTTGATAATGCTTGGGGTTCTGGCCTCCAAAGGAAAATTTGATGAAACAGATTTTTTAAGTTGGAAGTAAAGAGAAGCACTGTAAAGGGTCCCTAAGCTTGCTGAGCGCTGCAAAGTCCAGCAGATGCAGTTGCCAAGGTTATCTCTGAAAACCAATCTACTGTTATGCTGTACTGTTTGAGAAGATACGTTTCCCTGAGGGAGATTCTTTGACCAAGACAGAACTCCCATAGAAACCTCAGCAGATCCGTTAAAGGTTTTGACTTTGTTTTTCCTAACCAGTTTACACAACATACCACTGTCCTATTGTCCATTCACAAAAGAATTGTCCACATTGATTTGCCTTTCTCAAAACTTTGAATCGCAAAGGATCCTGAAAGAAACTTTGAACATTTATATGCATTTATTATTCCCTCTTTGACAATCTTCATCCAGCTGAGAACTTGCCACATTGGGCTCACTCCCACTAAACACCTACAATGGATTCTAATACTAGATTTGGGGATGTAGGAAAAACAGTTTGAACTATATGGTTTAATGGCCAAGCTATTTACTCTCAGCAGAATTGGTTGAAATTGGTGAAAGTTCCGGCCAAATTCCGCCAATCGCCAGTGGTGGAATTTTTCTTGTGAGCATTCAGAAATGGAAGGTTGTGCGAGAATTGGTGTATCCTGGTGCTATTTTCCAAAGCAGGTGCAGTTTTCAAATAGGGCGGTCACGAGCCGTCGCAGTCCGAAGGCAGCTTCTCGAGAAGATTTGCTGCCCCTTGAATAGCTTTTCTACTCGAGACAGCAAAATCAACTCAAATGGCCGTACACTCTTGCGCCCCTCACAGTGCCGTTCGTGTTGATTTTTCAGGTTTTATGTAACTCTGCAGAATTCCATGGAGTGAAACTCTTAGTGTTCCGCCCACCTATAATTCAAATAAGAAGGACCTTTCAGCAAATATCATATCTTCAGATGTTAAAGGGCTCAATAAAAGAAAGGACCAATATTTCCTCCATTTTTTTTCTTCGGTGTGCGGCAAGAAAGTGTCTCTATGCATTGCAGCCAAGGCTGTGTGCGACAAAGGCATGCAAAAACAAACTATGCCAGGGATAACAGTGTGTGACCTACCAAAGTCAGTAGGTTCTGCAACTTCAAATGAAATGTAGAATGTGCATTTTGATTCAATCATAGTTGCATGTAATGATCATATTTAAGTCAGACGTATTGGACTGTAACATGATCATATTAGTTCCCTGTGACATTTACTCCACTAGCATCTGCATTAAACAGGTACAGAAATGACAGAACTCCAATGTTTGTACCATTGAGTAAAGGTACTTTGAATAGTGTAGGAGAGGGTTTAACAGAGCTCTCACGTTTTCCCATGCCAGGCACGAGTAGCTGATCCAGTTATGTACGTTTCTTGCCATTGCATTCAATTTATTTTTTCGACTACATTATAACAGCAAGCCTACAAGAGATAGAATGCAATGTGAAAAAAGGATTGGATGAGCCAGCTATGCCTGACATTTGACAGAAGGAAATAAGCTAGCCATGCCCTGACATTGGACAATAACAGATATCTGGTGCCTGGAGCGCAAAGATAACTCTGGGTTTTATGAGAAGTGCAGCTTCATGCATGCAAAGGAAATTAAGCTGTGGAAGGTGGAGCACTTCATGACCCAAGCTTAGGATGACTATCGGGTGTGTCATTGCTCCAGGTCATTCCCAGACGCCCGGAAATCTATGTCATCCTCTGAGCTGATTTTGTTAGAGACGCAACTGGTTTGGTCCCAGAGCCTCCTGCTTTCTATTCTGTCTCCTGGGGCTGACACTGCACAGTTTGTTGTCTTCACCCAAGCTATTCTGGTCAGGATACTGCTCCCCCTGTGCAGAGCTCCACGGTGTGTTGCCTCTTCCATACATCCCTGCTGACAACGGTTCAAGGCCTGCACCTCGCCCCGCTACTGCGTCTTCCGTCCGCTCCCATATTTGCAGCTCTCTGCCTGTCCTGTTGCCCTCTCTTTTTCTGCCCACCTTTCCTTGCCTTTATCTTTAGCCACTTTTATATCCCTTCTTTCTTCTTCTCTTCTACCCCCGCTTCAGACTCAGTTTTTTGCCCACCGCCTCTGCGGCCCCTCCCGAGTGTTTCCTGCTCCCTCCTCCCAGCTGTAAACCCCTCCTTAATGCCGGCAGCTGCGTTCAGGAACAAGCAAGACCTCTGACCTTCTGGTCAGGATACTGCTCCCCCTGCACACAGCTCCATGTTGTCTTGCCTCTTTCCTACTTCCCTGCTGACCGCGGTTCGAGGCCTGCACCTTCCCCTGCTGCTGCTTCTTTCGTCTGCTCTCAACCTTGCAGCTCTGTGCCTGTCTTGTTGCCCTCTCTTTTTCTGCCTGCCTTTCCTTTTCCTTATCTTTAGCTGCTTTAATATCCCTTCTTTCTTCTTCTCTACCCCCGCCTCAGCCTCAAGTTTTCACCCACCGCTGCTGCCCCCATGGCCCCTCCGACGCTTTTACCGCTCCCGCCTCTCAGCTTTCCCACCCTCCCCGACCCCTATTTAATGCTGTCAGCTGCATGGCCGAGCGCAGCAGGTACGACGCTGGTGCGCCAAATGTGTGCCAAAGGCAAGCCTGTCTGCGCCCAACCGCGACCAGCACCAGGAATCCTGGTCCTCTGACCCACCAGCACTACAGCTCCCCAGTACTCTTTGCACTTAACACCAGCAGGAACAACTGCAAGCTCTCTTCTCCTCTGAGCAGCCATGGACCTTTCACCTGACGACACTGTCGCCACTCCTTATCCTTTGCAGAGGCCCAGGACCCACCTACTCTCTGCAGCAACAACTCCACTCACCCCAAACCCTGCAATGCATCCTCCTTAATGTCCGCTCTCTCCACAGACACGCCGTGGAAATCTGGGACCTACTCGACAGCACCACCCAACGTCGCCTTCCTTACTGAAACCTGGATGAAATCCTCCTCAGGGCCAGCTATCATGATCGTCATCCCTGAAGGATACAAAATCACCCAGAAGGACCACCCCAAACGCCCCAGTGGAGGCATCGCCATTGCCCACAAAGTTAACCTCCGCCTGAGCACCTACACCAACGGGCCAGCAGACCTGATGGAACGTCTCCACTTCAAGATACAGACCAACCCTTCCACCACCCTCCGAGGCACCCTCATCTACAGACTCCTGTACCCCGTGCACCTTTTACCGACTCCATCACCGACATCATCACCCTCCATGCCGTCACCTCCACTGACTACACCTTGCTGGGAGACCTCAACTTTCACCGTGACAATTGCCAAGGCCCCAACTCCACCTCCCTCCTGGACAATCTCCACAACATTGGACTCGGACAGATCATACCAGAAACAGTGCACACCGCAGGACACACCCTCAACCCCGTATTCACAGCAGGAAACTCCATCACCTTCAGCCACACCTCCGGACTCCCATGGGCAGACCACCGCTGCGTCCACTTCACCGTCAAAGCATCCATCTCCTACAGACCTCCACACAGCTCCATTGCAGGAATTGGAACAAGATCTCTCACGACCAGTTTACCACCTCCCTTAGCAGCTCCACTACCACCGCCACGGACGATGATCCTTCCACTGCCGCCCGTACCCTACACAACTGGATCACCAACTGCACCAACAACATCGCCCCCCCCAAGAAAACTTTGAAACCACATGCCAAGAAAACCAGCTGGTTCTCCACCAAACTCCGGGAATCTGGACGAACCTGCAGATGCCTCGGAAAGCTATGGAGGAACTCCAGAACCCCAGCAACCCCAGCAACCTCGACAACTTCAAACCTGCCACCACTGCCCATCACAAACTCATCAGACACTCAAGGAAGAAAACACTCTAGAACAGAATCTCCACCCACACACACAACATAGAGGAACTCTTTGGCATCCTCAAATAACTTGCACAACCAAACAGAGAGACTAACGACATCCCACCTTCCCAGGACCTCTGCGACAGACTCAGCACCTTCTTCCATCACAAAATCAAGGCCATCTATGGCAACTTCGACAACAACAACCCCCACGAGGAACCCACCCGACCGCTCCCTGCACCATGCAGCCAAAACTAGACAGATGGACCGCCCTCAGCAATGATGACACCCTAAAGAGTATGAAGACCACCCACTCTGGTGCCACCATGGGCCTCTGCTCTCAACACATCTACCACAGAGCTGCAAACATCATTGCCCCTGAGCTGCAATGAATCATCAATCGATCCTTCGAGACAACCTCCTTCCCTGACGACTGGAAACACGCAGAGGTCAGCCCCCTTCTGAAAAAACCCTCGGCGGACCCCACCGATCTCAAGAACTTCAGACCAATCTCCTTACTCCCATATCCGGCGAAAGTCCTGGAAAAAGCTGTTACCAGACAACTGACCACCATCGTCAGATCACACGGGCTCAACATCGTATCGTCCGCAGACGACACCCAATTCATCCTCTCCCTCCCCAACGAACCCAACATCTCCAAGCTCAACTTTCAAGAAGGAATAAAAGCAGTTGCCAGGTGGATGAAGAACAGTTACCTACAACTCAACATGGACAAAACCGAAGTCCTCATTGTGGGCCCACACCCAGATGTCTGGAATGACACCTGGTGGCCCCCCGCCCTCAGGAACCCTCCCTTCACCACAGAACACGCACGCAACCTTGGAAGCATTCTGGACTCCGAACTCAAAATGGACCGCCAGATCAACACTGTCACCTCTTCCTGCTGCCACACCCTCCACCTACTCTGAAAGACCTTCAGCTGGATCCCCTCTAACACAGGAAAACCGCCAACCACGCCCTCATCAGTAGCAGACTGGACTACGGCAACACACTTTATATTGGGATCAACAAGAACGTCATCTACAAACTCCAGAACATCCAGAATGCTGCACTCAGCCTAGTCCTCAACCTACCGCGCCACTGCCACATAAGCCAACACCTATGACCACTTCACTGGCTCCCTGAAGAGAGGAGAATCACTTTCAAGCTTCTCACCCACGCCTATAAGGCCCTCCACAACACCAGACCCGCCTACATGAACCACCACCTCTCGTTCCACGCACCCCAAAGATCCCTCCGCTCACCCAGGCTCTCCCTTGCAACAGTACCACGCATCAGGAAGACCAGAACAGGAGGACACTCCTTCTCCCTCCTCGGTGCCACAGCATGGAACTCCCTCCCCCTCCACCTATGATAGACACCTACACTCCCCAAGCTCTTGAAGGACCTCAAGACCTGGCTCTTCAACGAAACCCTGGGAGAATCATCCAGGAGCCACGTGCCCCTCTCCCCTTGCCTCAGCGCCTTGACAACCATTCGAGTGAATAGTTGTCACCTGATTTATTGCTTGAGTGATTGATTGATTGGCTATTTTATCCTCCAGCTTCCTTTGGTGCACCTGAAAGCACCACAAGTCCTTAGGGCTTTTGACCAGGCATAGGCCTCCACCAGAGACATCATCCATTGCCCTGGTCAACCTGGCTCAGCCTTTTCCTGAAGCTACCATGGAACCAGCCCAATCTCTTCCTCTGCCAGAATTCTAACCATCATGGATCTGTTACAAAATATGGCACATTTCTGAAAGGGGAAGGTCATTTTAATATGATCCAAGTGCCATGGCCAACAGTTGATCGAGAAAGAGTCCCGTGCAGGGATGTACTTTCTCAAACCACATTCAAGTGGACAATAGTTGACTATGATGATAGCAATGAAGCAGGTAATATTTTTCTCCTTACTAACACAGATGGTGGGAACACTTTGGCTCTGCAGAAAGTAAGTGGCTTTTTCCCTGATGTAGATCTGAAGAGTCTACCAGCCCCTCTGAAGGAGGAGGGTGCCTCCTTCATGGCTGTGCTACTCAAGATTGCTGAGGTACTGGAATGCCTTTGCCTGTCCAAGAAAATAAAGGTAACTGCACAGAGATTCTGCAACTGGCCTCCTCTGTTGTGGATCCATTGCTCCCTTTCAACAAGGCTATCTCATTTTGGAGTAAACCGGTTTCTGCTCACATGGTGAATCATCAGGTCACTTAGAACCATCATCCTTCACCTCAACCTTCCCTGGCTCACACCCAGATAATGTTGTGGTATAGGCTTCCTCTTCCTTATGGTAGAATGCTGACCATTTCCTCTCTACTCCCTGAAAGAGTATTGAGGCAATGGGGAAGAAGTTGTTTGTTTATGCAGAGCCATGCTCTTTTACTCCAAGAATACGACTTGCCTTCTGGTCTGCCAGTCTTTTGATCTTTCAGAAACTGCACAAATGTTTTTCCTGCACCTCCTTGACCACCTTTGGGACCAGTTTGCAGAAATCTTGCTAGATGGTCAGGACAGGGCCAAAGAGAAACTCTTCTGCTCTGCCTGCATACTGTGGAATCAGTGGTGATGTCCATGGGCTTCTTTATTGCCACATATCACTATGCTTGGATGTGCTCCAAAGGCTGCTTGGTGATGTCCAGTTGATTTCTATGAACATTCTCTTTGATGATGCTCATGTTCTTGGTAAGAAGGCTGAATTGCCCTTCGAGCATTTTAAACAGGGCTGTGCCATGGTCCGCTGATTTGGTCTGGCTTCCCTTGCGCTTCAGTTCCACAGACAATACTGTAGGTTCAGGGATTACCCCCAAGGCATACCCTTTTGGTAGCACCACCACTCACAACCTGTGAAGTAGCGGGCCAACCAGTTATTTCCACAATAAAGAAGGTGGAGGGGTTCCAACATCAACAGTACTCCTCTTCTCCTGAACAACAAAACCATTTTAGATCATCTTCGAGGTAACACATATGGCCTGTAGGGGGTAGTGTGCCCTTTCACTTATATCACGAGCTGTCAATCACTACGGACTATTGGTTCCTCCAGACTGTCAAGCAAGGCAAACTCTTCCAGGATAAGTCTTCCCCCATTATGTATTTCCTCTTCCCTTCAAGGGACCATTCTTTCACTCTTTCTGTCACAATGTATTTTCTTTTCTTTTGGCACTGTCAACAGTTCGTAGAGGTGGACGAGCCACTGAATGCTTGGGCCAGATGCCTGGCTCTGACTCATCTTGAGGTCCTCTTGGAACCTCAAGACCAAAATGAACTGAGCTTCCATGTGACTTCTGCCCCTCACAAGCTAAGCTCACGTGCCAAGAATCAATGAGAAACATTGACCCTTGAGGTACAATAGGAGAGAGAATTAGATACCCATCTAGTGCTGGAATTGCATAATGTGAAACCAAAAAACCTAGGATCAATCATGGCTTCCTACTTGACCAAATTCTGTGATTTGAGGCAAATATTTAATTTAATTCTGCCTATTTTTTCTTTGTTATTGCATATGAGAAATCTTGGAATGTGTAAGTTGAGGATGTGTGCTGCACAAAACATATATTGTGTTTGATTTAATAGACTATAATGCTGCTCCACCTATAACAAGAATTTAGGCTATATATAGGGCACACATGACGACTGACTTGCCTCTGCATTGTTGTCATGGCAGGGGGCATGAATTTTTCTAAGTTTATATTTAAAAACTGTCAGTTTTAATAAATGCTTTTCAATGCAGTGAGATATTCTGGTGTACTAAAGTGAAATGCTTCCGTATGCTAAAGGAATATGATTTTTGGAAATTTTCGATGACACTTTTAAAAGTTTTTGCATGGTGTTTATTGCATAGTTTACACAGCTCATTATCAGGACTTGGCTCGTGCACAGATGCTTAGAGCCAAGATAAATCCTTGCCTCGGACCGCCCTGTTAATTTGTTGACCCTCCCTATTCTAATACTTCACTGTCAATGGCTTGACAGTTTTACGTCTCCTTTGATCCAAATGAAACAAATGTGCCCTTCATTCTGTGCACTACAGAGAGGTCAAAGATTGCATGTTTTATGAACTTCTTTATGGCCCAGTGAGAGGCACTAGGAGAAACTCTCACTGCTTTCAGATGCAATCTCGGACCACTCAATTTTAGCCTATAATAATCCTAATTCACACTCTGAACTCCCCCAAAAACTTGGAGCCAACTCAGATTGCAAGATGCGCTGTACAAGATTCTTAAACTGCATGAAACAATAAATTGCTGATACACGTCTGGTAAAATAAAATGCTCATAGGAAGCAGGATTGAATATATCATATAACATGAAGCCAAAAAAGTGAAATGTAACAGGGACTGCATTGCTGATCTGTATTACTTTTAGAGTTCTTATACAGACGTCAAGAAAATTGCTTTTACTTGCAACATTAAGGGCCTGACTATAGTAGTTGATATGAACCCATGACTGTTTTCACTGGACTCAGCCATTACACCACTGTGGGCTGCTTCAAATGGGAGATGCCAGTGTCATGCAAAAAGCACTGTGATGTCCAAAGGGACTGCTAAAGGTCTGTTTAATTTTAGCAGAAGACCCCCGCCCCCACCAAGGGCTCCACTTGCCCACGATTGCTGTGCTCCTCCCTATCCTCCTTCGCCCTCTTTCCCAGACATGGGTCTCAACACGAAGGCCCATCACACAGTGCTCAATTCCCAGCCTCCCATATCTAAATTAATTGCACAAGACATCCCAAGGTGTCCTAAGCTGGCCTGTGTCTATAAAATGACCCAAAGTGCCACCACACTTCTCTAAGACCTCTCAAGGAGCCATCATGGACAAAAAAAACCTTTCAAGCCAATCATTTAAAACGATTGCTGGATGACATATCACTTTCTGCATGTTCTGGGTGTGCATTTGAAAAGAGAATCTGGGTGCTCACCCCAATGAGAACATTAGAAAGGTCCCCGAAATGTGCCTAACCAGAAGATGACAGGAGTACTACCACTCTTGCCAGTTGATAGAGAGAGACTTCTTGAATGTTCAACACTAAATTGAACTCCCTTTTGATAAGTTTCAACTTTGCTTCTGGGAGTTATAGCAGCTAATTTCTCAAATCTGCTACAAATCCAAGAAACTCCAACTACTGAGAGAAAATTAGATTGACTCCCAAGTTACTACAAAATCCAAGCCATGAATTAACTCTATGGTAAAGTAAACGTGACTCAACAGAATTAGTTTCTGCTGTTATAGAAAGATGATGTCATCTAGGTATATTACTGTTCTGATACATCAGCTCCGGGGGATGCTGCCAAAGGTTTGAGCAATTTGGCAAAGCACCAAAGGGCAGAGGAAAAATCAAAGTGAAGGGTGGAGAACCTGAATGTTGATCCATCCACAGACATTGCAGAAACATCCTGAGGGGATGAAGTATGGGTATTGTTAAATAGGCATTCTTCAGATCTGGGCAAACCATTCAGTCTCCAGGAAGAAGAATTTCTCTGAGATTGATTCAAGTTTTCATCTTGAGGTGCCTGTATTATACAAACTGATATAATTCTTTCAAGTTTATAACTGGGAAAATTCTTCTTTTTCTTTTTTTACCTGAAAAATGTTGCTCAAAAACTCATTTGGTTGTAGAATTCATGGTTCTATTGCACCTTTTGTGAAAAATTAAGCACAACATGTAGGGAAACCCAAATCCAAATAGTGTTTAATTCAAAACATTAGACAGCAAAGCAAAATATCAAAGACAATTTCCATTTCAAGTGAAAGTGGCTCATGCCAAAAAAATGGTCAGTTGGAGCAACGTGCTAAAACATGCACATTTTGATGTAGTATATAACCATTTTCACCTAATTCAAGTCAATGTGAGAAGGTCACAAGACAACAATTAATTAGTTTCAGCAGAAACGTATCTAACATGAACGTGTAGTGGCAGCTGCTACTTATAAACATAGGCTCAGAGACTCCCCTAGCTAATTACGACGCTGCTGTCACCAGCATGACAGCAGCAAATGATTGGTCTGAATGCCATGGAATACAGCCGAGTGGAGAACATGCTAGGTGTGCATGACTGGCCAGCCCAAGACAGCCAGCCAAACCGTCATGCGCACTTAAGAGTGTGACCACCACTCCTCCCCCTGCTTCTTGGAGAGACCAGCCCCACCCCACCCCGTACCTAAAATGTAAACCAGCTGAGCCAGGACGGAAAAATAAAATGATAATAACATTGTGTTATTTTCCTTTTCTTTTTTCTTTTTAAACTGCTCACATTACAGTGGGGTGACGCTACTGCACCTTAGCAGAGAAGCCTCTACTGTGCAGGTGTCTGGAACTTTGCCTCTACAAAGGACTTGAACAGCCTTGGTAGGAAGATAGCATTCATATCCACAGATACTCTATTCTTTCACGCAACCCCGCTTCCCTTGCCAGGTTTAAAAGCGAGATTATGCATGCTAAAATTTACAATCACAAGACACAATGGCTCTTGGGCCTACTGTGGCCTAACAAAGTTGTCATTTAGCACAATACAGTATAAAGCTTTGACTCGGAATGAAACAATTGCTGTCCAGCTGCACACATGGTATAGATGCCTAGTAATGTAATATGCTTTCAAGTATTTCTTTTTATGCCTATACAGCACATAATCATTTGTCTTCACATATATAGGGCCTCTGTAAATATGTAGGAATCCAGCAAAATAGACCATAGGCAATAAATAGTTATATAAAAGGTAGATTCAGACCACAACATTATAATCAGTTAATTATGTGAAGACTGTAAAGACTGTGCATGACAAAGGGGTGAGTTATAGTTAATGCAATATGGCTAGCGAGTTTGCAAAACTGTATGGAGTTCTCCAAGTGATAGTGAGATTTAGGTGGAGTGGAAATTATAACTAAGTAATAACTATACATTTTGAATTTCTACTGTTTGTGTAGTTTAAGTTGTTTTTGAATGGAAATAATAAATTAAGTTCTCATAACGATAACTAATCTTGAACCTTTGTTTTTTTCAGTGAATGTGTATATATATATAATTGGACTGAAAAGATGTCTCACCTGTGATTTTAATGCCATTGAAAAAAGGAAAATCCTGAAACGCGTCTGACGTATCGAACTATTTGGGTTGCCGAGGGTACAACTTGCATGTCTGTAGCTGGCAGTAAAGTGTTTGGAGAAGCAAGTACCTGTGTGGCACTCTTTCTTGGGCAACTTTCGTTTGGATGTATTGCGGCCACGCCCGGCTGAACAAGAGTGCCCTGCCATGAAATATGGACCCGTGGTGTGACAGACGATCACCATAATGGGATGTATTCCAATGCTGCGGGCAGTTGAAAGCAGCCGTAGCGCTTTGTTACTCTGGCACCAACTAATTTTGAAAAAACATTTGATAAAGAGACACGCTCACTGTAGCATGATAATTGTGAAACTACATTAACCAGAAGGCCCGGAGGCCACGCCTACTATGGCAGAATTAATTTAATTGGACTGAAAAGATGTCTCACCTGTGATTTTAACGCCATTGAAAAAAGGAAAATCCTGAAACGCGTCTGACGTATCGAACTATTTGGGTTGCCGAGGGTACAACTTGCACGTCTGTAGCTGGCAGTAAAGTGTTTGGAAAAGTAAGTACCTGTGTGGCACTCTTTCTTGGGCAACTTTCGTTTGGATGTATTGCGGCCACGCCCGGCCGAACAAGAGTGCCCCGCCATGAAATATGGACCCGTGGTGTGACAGACGATCACCATAATGGGAGGTATTCCAATGCTGCGGGCAGAAGAAAGCAGCCGTAGCGCTTTGTTACTCTGGCACCAACTAATTTTGAAAAAAACATTTGATAAAGAGACACGCTCACTGTAGCATGATTATTGTGAAACTACATTAACCAGAAGGCCTGGAGGCCACGCCTACTATGGCAGAATTCATTTAATTGGACTGAAAAGATGTCTCACCTGTGATTTTAACGCCATTGAAAAAAGGAAAATCCTGAAACGCGTCTGGCGTATCGAACTATTTGGGTTGCCGAGGGTACAACTTGCACGTCTGTAGCTGGCAGTAAAGTGTTTGGAGAAGCAAGTACCTGTGTGGCACTCTTTCTTGGGCAACTTTTGTTTGGATATATATATATAGTGATAGTAAAGTCCCACTTTTTGGCAAACTTGCAGGGTTCTACCCATGTCTCAGATGTAGGGCATGTAAGAATAGCAAGAAAACACTGGAGTATAAGGTACCAGGAATGAAGGAACCTAAGAAAATTAGAAGTCTGATGAACTGCAATACCACCCACACGGTATACTGTTTGATATGTCCGTGTGGGTTGCGGTACATTGGCAGTACAATTCATCCGACAAAGATCAGAATTCTAGAACATCTCAGGGCCATACAAAATAAAGATCCCACCTATCCGGTGGCACGGCACTTTGAGATGTTCCATCAAAGTAATAGAGACCTTTTAAGTTTCTTTTGCATGGACCAAGTACCCATGAACGTGAGAGGTGTTAACAGACTGCTGCAATTACGCAGACTGGAATCACGACACATTATTGATAACCAGACCAAAAGACCAGGTGGCCTCAATAGTGGGGAAGAAATGGCTGTACATCTGTAATATTCTCTACTTTGTGAATTTTTGTTTTCTGTTTGAAATATGAGAGATCATTGGGTTAGCCATACTGAAAATATAAAACAGGATGTAAGCCCATACAGGGCATGATTGTAATGTTTTCTGTTTTTTTAGGTATTTAAGGACAATACTATGTTCTTTGCATTAGGCAACTTTGATTTAAGCCCATTCAGGGCAAAATAGCCATGCTCTTACAAGGCATAATGCATATTAACTAACCCGTTCAAAGATGGACGACACCTTTACTGAAGTAAGTGTAGGTGTCCCATGTCGATGTCTCATAAAGTGATGGTATTTAAATCTGTGAAAAACTGGCGCCGGCCTCTATTGACAAAGGCGGCAAGCCGAAACGCGTCTACTGTGTGTGTAATCCTTTCAAATAAAAATCTGAAAGGTACGTTCTTGTGAGTTTGGTATTTTGCCGTGAGCTGGGGATTCGTAATCCGCACGGTTTCTGTCACCGTGCATGAGAGCACCCGATCGCGAGTGCAGGGAACCAAGACGGAGGGAGAGCGTGATATATATATATATATATATATGTATATGTATATATATATGTATTACCTACTGGCGGTCGCCAGTAGGTAGTTATAGTTAGAACCTAGTTTCCATAGGAAAAGCATTTTTTGATTTGCTAATAACTTTGGCGTCGTTTGACATATCTTTGTGAAATTCTCCCAAATAAAAGTCTATCCAGGTTAGCTCCTATCCTGAAAGTGTGGGGGTGATTCGGCAAGCGGGGGCTGAGGAAAAAGGGGGTCCCAAAACACGTTTTCCCCATGTTAATTTCCATAGGAAATTTTAAGATGAGCTACAGCCCAAACTGCTGAACGGAATTACCCCAAATTTGGCAGAAAGGTAGAGTTTGGTTCAGAAAGAGACCTTGTTTTCAAATGGTGTAAATCCGTTAAGTGGTTTTTGAGAAATTCAAAAAATAAGAGTCAAAAAATCAATTTCCCATAGGAAACTTTGTGCAAGGCTACAGCTGAAACTACTGAACGCAATTACCCCAAATTTGGCACAAAGGTAGTGCGTGGGTCAGGAAGCGACCTTTTTTTAAATGGTGTAAATCCGTTCAGTAGTTGCAGAGATATTAGAAAAATAAAAGTTTCGACATCTGGGCGTGCACGAGCTTCACTGTGATTGGCTGCCAACACTCCAAACCAGGAAGTGTTGGCAGCCATCTTGTGACTCGGTAGAAGCGAGTCTCCCAAAAACAGAGAAACAAAGATATAAAACAAGAGAAGGGGGCAGTGTAGAAATACCCTGATACCCTAGGCGTGCTGAGGGGGTCCCAAAAGGACCCCCAGGGCCAAAAAAAGCATTTTTAATTTTAAAAAAATGTTGGCGCAATTGGCGCTGGTGTCGCGGGTTCCCACGTTTTATTTTAATGAGGTTACCGGGTGGGTAGGTACCGGGGACATTTGTTAAAAAATAATAGCTGGGCTTGCTGGGGCTGCGGGGGCCCACTGTGGTCCCCGTAGCTCCGGGGCTTCAGTCATGTTGGGAGGGGTGTTGCGCGGCCCCCCTCTTGGAGCTCTGCATGTGCTTATAACTTTGGCGTCGTTTGATGGAGGTTTACGAAATTATCCCAAAAGTTTCTCTTTTTTGATCAGCTCCTTTATTGAAAGTTTGGGGGTTATTGGTGTGGGGGGATTAAGAAAAAAGGGGGTCGCAAAACGTGTTTTCTCCATGCAATTTCTATATGAAACTGCAGGTGAAACTGCTGAACGGAATTGGGCCAAATTTAGCAGGGAGAAAGGTGATGGTTCAGAAAGCAAGCTTTTGTTTAAATGGTGTAAATCCGTTCAGTTGTTTTTGGGAAATATCAAATTTTACAGATATTGACATTTGAGAATTCTGACATCTGATTGGCTGAGGAGTTACGAGCACGAGCTTGCGGCTGATTGGCTGTGAACTGTTGAAACTAGGAAGTGTTGGCAGCCATTTTGTGATTCAGTCCGTCAGCTCTCATCTGTCCATATAGAAACCATCGGGTTCGTAGTTTTACCTCTGCGAGGCAACACTGGTATCTGTGTGTGTGTGAGATACCCTTTTCATGCTGCCTCTCACGACATCAGCAGGTCGTGGCTATGCCTTTACAAGCCAGTGTGTCGTCTCGGAGCTCTGTGAGTCAGTCTGCCTGCACGATCCGCTACACTACCGATACACCACTGCTCTACCCTAAATCCTAAAACACTATTTCCAGCATGAACCTTCAAACACTACACAAACACACTGCACTACTTTAAATCCTAAAACACTACTGCAGCAAAGTCCACTACAGTACACAAACACCACTGTAGAACCCTAAATCATTAAACAGTACCAGTCCGTTGTCTCGCAGCTGTGCGTCTGCGTCATAGGTGTGTCTCTGCTAGCAGGGCAATTAGCCCGTTGCTGTCCCTTTGCGAGTTAGACCCGAGCTCTCCCTCTGCGAGCCAGCACGCTGCTGTGGGTTTGCGAGCGGACGGCCCGTAGCTCTCCTTGTGCGAGGCGAGCCCACAGGCCGCAGCTCTACCTCTGCGAGCCTGCCCGACGGCCCGCAGGTCTACCTGTTGTAGCCGGATCGCAGCTGTCAGTCTGCGAACCCATATTGGGATTATAAGGCAGCTCTAAAAAGCGCCCTTGTGTTTATTAGTTGTAGCTACATATAAGTGCGGATGCACAGCTTCAGGTTATTCAGAAAAACTCAATTTCCCTGATCTGTGAAGTGTCCTCCATCACTTCTGTAGATATGAGCCATATCAAAACGTATGTTGTTGTTGTAGATGGACCCCATTCTATGGTCTCTGAGGTATGCAGACACAACTTTGTTAACATTCTTCCTAGATTTTTCAATCTGAGGACAAAATTGGTTTGACCATTTCCACTCCTGTCTTTTGCATATATTGGAATATACAAAGACAGTTTGAGGGAAAAGCAACATCAGTTGTCTAAAGGTGTCCTTCATAAGCATTTCCAAACCTATGCCAGTCAATGTGCCTAGGTTGTTTCCACCACAGTGCACAATCATGAGGTCAGGGTGTTGGAGATGCAAACAGGTTTTAACCAAAGGCAACAATTGGTGCCACTTCAATCCTCTCTGTGCAAACCATTTAATGTCCACATTTTGTAAACCTAGGTCTAAGTCAATACGTCTCTGTTCTGCATACTTCTTGCACCAGAAAACATAGCTATGTCCTTCGATCCACACTAGCATTTTGAAGGTATGGCTGGGTGGTATGGAAAGATATCTGTAGCTCATGCAGTCAGTTCGTAGAATAAGAGATATGTTTAAAGATGGGGAACTACTTTTTTTTCCCCATACAAAACGATAACTGATTGGAAGATGAAAAGCATTGTTTTTTAAAAGTAGGGCGCACATTTGTTTTGTGGAAAAGCATCTTTGTGATTGGTTAAGAATAAGCAGTTTAAACGTGGAGTACATATCATAGGATAAAATATGCTCAACTCAACCACACCTGCTAGTTGCATTTGGAAGGCACTGTTCGAACTTAAAACAATCGTGAACTTTTAACCTGCACGTGCCGTTAAATGTTCGAGAAAATGTTGCAAAAAAATATCGTTAGGTTTTAAAAAATTGATGAACTTTTAACCTTAACCTGCACGTGTTGTAGAATGTTCTAGAAAGTGTGTTGATAGAATACGTTGCACTTTTGACTTCTATGTGTCCTTGAATATTAAAAAAACTGTTTATGTGGAAAATTCAAAAGTAACAAATAGAGAGAAGTTTTGCAATCTAAAAGAATCAAGGAACTATTCTAATTTGTTCTTTACATGTATTTATGTGTGGAGCAACAAAATTATAGACACAACAGCACTAGGAAGAGGAAGAAGCAGGGAGTGGGGGAGGGGAGAGATGGGCAGAATGGCACACATGCACAATTAAGTACAACACACATATAGACTAACAATGGCCAAAATGAAACACACCAACAAGGAGCACAAGTCACACAACCTGCCAACATCACACCACTGAACGAGCATAGAAGTGAAAACCACGCTGCATTCATACAGGATGTGTACAAAGGCCAGTCGTTGGTGTTGTGGGATGTCTGCGACCGTGGTCATCATGGATGAGATGCCCAGCATGTGGCATATGGTTGAGTTCACTGTGTGTTATGTTGCCAAATGGCTGCTCCTCCCTCCCACGAGCCCCCACACTTTTGTAAAGTGAGTTGTTGTATCTCGTGCACTCGTACGGCATGCCATTGTAATGACTATTTGCACATGTCCTGCTACAATCCAACAACAACATCACAGTGCCGTTTGGAGGTGGTGCATGCCACTTTACAACATCGACTCTTGTAACAGGCCACACCAGAACACAGAGACACACTTACCGCACTTCCTGTACACGGACATGTCCGAGACACCCCGTTCCCCTTGCCGGATAGGCACACCCCTGCACTGACCTGTGAACAACAGACCAGCACACGCCAGTTGTGCATGCAGGAGGATGCGTACATAGCTACACATCCAGGCTCACTGCCAACGGTGAGGTGACAGCACACTGTGATGTTGCAGGGCTCGTGCCTATCATGCTAAGACAATGACCACAGGGACACACTTACTAAGATGTGGGTTTGGGGGGCATTGGCGGTCCTGGAGTTGTTGAGATGAGTCTTCTGGCCCTCATGGGTTTCCCTGTATCATGCTCATTGACTCTATGGCACCTGTGGGTGTTCTGGTGTGGCTCTTGGCTGTGTTCCCTTTCATGGTGCAGGTAGGTGTCCTGCTTAACACCAGCAGAAAGCAGGTGTAAAATCCCTGGTGCTAACGTGTCTTATCGCCGGAATTTGTTTCGCATTGCAATTGGTGTGAAAGTTGTGATGTGATTTTTTTCGTGTGCACAACAATATACGAACTGAGCAGTGTATCTCGTCAAGATCCAGCACCTGACGCACCATTCCCAATCAATATAAATACAATGAGATTTCTTAATAGATTTTGTGTGTACACTGTAAGTGCAGCCAATACCTCAGTGCAATACAATACAGGATTTTAGTATTTAGAATAAATCGCAAAGGTGCACCTCATGTCTTTTTGCACGGGAACGGCTACTCTCCATTTCATTATCAGCACTTTAACGGAAGTAAAGTTGAGATAAATCTAACACACTATTCAGAAGTTGGTGCAAACTGCAGATATCACTAGTATTCCAGCGATAAGTGCCCCAAAATTTAACACCATGGTGGACTCCATCAAATAACAGTAATAAGAACAAGAAAGAGTCACACAGCAGTTAAGAGAAAAACCAAAAACATTATTAATTTTTTTTTCAAACTTTATTTTTTATAATAATAAATTTATAAACGATAAACTATTTTCAAACTTTATTTTTTTATTAACATAAATATAAACAATAAACTAATAAACAAAATGTAACAACAATAATACAAAACAACAAGGCGGAACACTCCTGTGGGAACCACGGATGTCGAAGACAGACCTGGAAAATCAAAAAGATTGTTAAAAAAAAACAACATGGTATTCTCAACAAAATACCACAAGAAACAAATCACAGATATATAAAATGTATACAGGTAACAAAATTGTAAAAGTTTAACTTACAAAAACTGTAAATGTTGCCGCTTTAATATATTTACCGAATCTGAGGAAATGTTTTTGCAGAAGGCACCACGCCCACAATGTTTTTCTTCAGTGGTGAAGAAATTTTTAACTTTTTCCAAGGAGCAAACAAAGACCAATGCCACCTTCTTCATTCGCAAGATTGCCAAAGAGTTCTGTTACGAGGGGATCCTAACAAAAAATACTCGTGCGGCACAGCAAGTATGATGAAACACCTAAGGACCCTTCAACCAAAAAATCTTGCATGAGAAGAGTGCAAACGGATGAGAAACACTCCTGTTCTGTATCTGTAAAAAAGAAACACAAATAAATGTATATTAATAACTTTCAAATTTATACTATTCCATTACTTTACAAACACATTTTATATAAAAGCTGACTAGGAAACTATAGCCCTGAACCACAAGTGTGACGATTTGTAAAACACTACATGCATAGTGCATACTACTTTGAAGCAGTTCATGCCCTAAAGCCTACCTCACTAAAAGACTACATGCTAACTGACTAAATGATTACAGTACTATAAGGAGACACACTGGGTGAGTGACAGGGTGTTTGCTAGAAGAGTATGAATACTAACTAGGGAATTGAAGGTGTGAAACACAACTGTGTAGGTGATTAGAGGACTGCATCCATACTGCATAGGCATTTAAAGCAGTCCATGTGCTAAGGCCTGGCTCACTGCATGACTACTTGGGTACTGACTGAATGATTAGAGTACAGCAAGGAGAGTGCCTAGGTGAATTATAAGTGCTAGCCTTTTCGCACAGGGAATGGATTAGTACTTGGTACTGAATGGGTCACTAGAGGAGTGCAAAGGCAGTCACACGTGCTGGACTGTATGGATACTGACTAGGAAATTGAAAGTGTGAAAGACAAGTGTCTAGGTGGTTAGAAGACTGCATGCATAGTGCATAGGGGTTTGAAGCAGTCCATGTGCTAAGGCCTGGCTCAGTGTATGAATACTTAGGCACTGACTGAATGATTAGAGTACTGCAAAGAAAGTATCTTGGTGAATTTATAAGTGTTTGGGTTTTAGCACAGTGAATGGTTTAGTACATGGTGCTGAATGGGTCACTAGAGGACTGCAAAGGGAGTGACAGGGTATTTCCTGGAAGTGTATGGATACTGACTAGGGAATTGAAGGTGAGAAAGACAATTGTGTAGGTGGTTAGAGGACTGCATGCATAGTGGATAAGGGGTTGAAGCAGTCCATATACTAAGGCCTGGGTCACTGGATGAATACTTGGGTACTGACTGAATGATTAGAGTACTGCAAGGAGAGTGCCTGGGTGAATATATTAGGGTTTGGAGCAGTGAATGGATTAGTACATGATGCTGAATGGGTCACTAGAGGATTGCAAATGGAGTGACAGGGTGTTTGCTGGAAGTGAACGGATACTGACTGGGGAATTGAAGGTGTGAAAGACAAGTGTGTAGGTGCTTAGAGGACTGCATGCATAGTGTATAGGGGTTTGAAGAAGTCCATATGCTAAGATCTGGCTCTGTGCATGAATACTTAGGCAGTGACTGAATCATTAGAGTACTGGAAAGAGAGTGTCTTGGTGAATTTATGAGTGTTTGGGTTTTGGCACAGTGAATGGATTAGTACATGCTGTTGAATGGGTCTCTAGAGGACTGCAAAGGAAGTGACAGGATGTTTCCTGGAAGTGTATGGATACTGACTAGGGAATTGAAGGTGTAAAAGACAAGTGTATAGTATGTTAGAACACTACAGGCATACTGCATAGACATTTGAAGCAGTCTATTTGGTACTTAGAAACTGACTAAATAATCAGACTACTTCTAGGACAGTGCTTAGGTAAAACTTTTAAATTTTCAGTTCTGCCACAGTGAACAGAATAGTACATGGTACTGCACCTTAGTGTCAAACCCTGACTCATTTTATCAATGCATAAGCAAAGACTAGCTTCTAATGCTACTAAAACTTGACAACATGAGAGGTTTTAAATTATTTATCTGTCAGCAAATACACGATGTTACCAAATGCTTCTCTCACAGTGGTTCTCAAATGCACACAGACTCACAGTGTGATTCTAGACAACAACCACTATACCTAGGAGTTTACCAAAAATCATTCACTACTGTGGAAGTGGTAAGCGATCTGCACACAATCTTCATATGTCAGGACTGCACTTTTATGTCAAAGCCTGACTCATATAATCAAAGCATAAGCAAAGACAGGCTTCTAATGCTACTAAAACTTCACAATATGACCGGTTTTAAAACAGGTATGTGTCAGCAAATACACAATGTTACCAAATGCTTCTCTCACAATCCTTACCCAAATGCACACAGACTCACAGTGTGATTTTAGACAAGCAACACTATCCTAGGAGTTTACCAAAACTCATTCACTACTCTTGAAGAGTTAATGATACTGCACACAATCTACATATTTAAGTACACCACATCAGTGTCAAAGCATGACTCATTTAATCAACGCATAAGCAAAGACTGGATTCTAATCCTACTAAAACTTCACAACATGACAGGTTTTAAAACAGTTTTCTGTCAGCAAATACATGATGTTACAAAATGCTTCTCTCACAGTGATCCCAAATACACACTAACTCACAGTGTGATTCTAGACAAGCACCACTATCCTTATGAGTTTACCAAAACTCATTCACTACAGTGCAAGTAGTAAGGAACTGCACACAATCTACATATTTCACAACTGCAATTTACTGTCAATGCCTGACTCATATAATGAAAGCATAAGCCATAACTGTCTTCTAATGCTACTACAACTTGACAACATGACATGTTTTACAACACTTATCTGTCAGCAAATACACGATGTTACCAAACACTTCTCTCACAGTGGTTCCCAAATGCACACAGACTCACAGTGGGATTCTAGACAAACAACACTATCCCTAGGAGTTTACCAAAACTCATTCACTACAGTGGAAGTGGTAAAGGAACTGCACACAATCTACATATTTCACGACTACACTTTCATGTCAATGCCTGACTAATTTAATCAACGCATAAGCAAAGACTGGCTTCTAATGCTACTAAAACCTGACAACATGACAGGTTTTAAAACAGTTAACTGTCAGTAAATACACGATGTTACTAAATGCTTCTCTCACAATCCTTACCCAAATGCACACAGACTCACAGTGTGATTTTAGACAATCAACACTATCCTAGGACTTTACCAAAACTCATTCACTACTGTGGAAGGGGTAAGGGGACTGCACAGAATCTACATATATAAGTACAGCACATCAGTGTCAAGGCATGACTCATTTAATCAACATATAAGCAAAGACTGGATTTTAATGCTACTAAAACTTCACAACATGACATATTTTAAAACAGTTATCTGTCAGCAAATACATGATGTTACCAAATGATTCTCTCACACTGATCCCAAATACACACTAACTCACAGTGTAATTCTAGACAAGCACCACTATCCCTATGAGTTTACCAAAACTCATTCACTACAGTGCAAGTGGTAAAGGAACTGCACACAATCTACATATTTCAGGACTGCACTTTTGTGTCAAAGCCTGACTCATTTAATCAAAGCATAAACAAAGACTGGCTTCTAATGCTACTAAAATTTGACAACATGACCGGTTTTAAAACAGTTATCTGTCAGCAAATACACGATATTACCAAATGCTTCTCTCACAATCCTTACCCAAATGCACACAGACTCACAGTGTGATTTTAGACAATCAACACTATCCTAGGAGTTTACCAAAACTCATTCACTAGTCTAGAAGAGTTAATGGTACTGAACACAATCTACATATTTAATTATAGCACATCAGTGTCAAAGCATGACTCATTTAATCAACGCATAACCAAAGACTGAATTCTAATGCTACTAAAACTTCACAACATGACAGGTTTTAAAAAAGTTATCTGTAAGCAAATACATGATATCACCAAATGCTTCTCTCACACTGATCCCAAATACACACTAACTCATACTGTGATTCTAGACATGCACCACTATCCCTAGGAGTTTACCAAAACTCATTCACTACAGTGCAACTGGTAAGGGAACTGCACACAATCTACATATTTCAGGACTGCACTTTTCTGTCAAAGCCTGACTCATTTAATCAAATCATAAGCCACAACTGTCTTCTAATGCTACTAAAACTTCACAACATGACAAGTTAAAACAGTTATCTGTCAGCAAATACACAATGTTACCAAATGCTTCTCTCACAGTGGTTCCCAAATGCACACAGACTCACTGTGTGATTCTAGACAAACAACACTATCCCTTGCACTATACCAAAACACATTTCTTCATCTAGAAGTAGTACTACATTTTAGTATAGAAACATAACATAACTCATTTCACAAATTCATAAACAATGACTGGTTTCTAATTGTACCAAAATATAAAAACTGCACAGTTATCTGTTTACAAACACATGAAAAACAGAAATGCTTATCACAGAATGGTTTCTACATGCACACACATTGTAGAGAAAAAAAGTACTCCCTACACTTTAGCAGGAAAAATACATTAGTCTGATTAAAATGAAAATAGTCTACATACATCCCCTCACAATTAAATAACTCATCTTTCAAGTTCTTTTGTAGATTAAGAAGTATATCAATCACTCACCATATTTTCTTTTACAGAATCTCTGCACTGTGCACCTCTCAGCAAAGAATGAAAAAGTTTCCCTTTCATTTTCCACACATATACATGTAAACATCAAATCACAATCCTTCGCTCATAAACTCAAAAGCAAACACACATTTCTATTGGTTAAACATTTCAACCCTTTCCAACTGAAATACATTTCAACCCTTCCCCCAATCTGCCTTCTGCCTGTTACCATAGAAACAGGTCATGGAACACTGCACTGCACTGAGCTCACAGGTCACAAGTTCAGCACACAATGTTCCTACACAAGACAGGAAGTGTGCTTGACTTTTCAACATATCAGCTTATCATATATAATGTTCCTTACAATCTGTTTTTGTTAACCAATAACAATCATACCTTTAAAAAACAGAAATATACACCCTACCTTTCAGTGTAGAAAGTTGTCATGCAACCAATGATTTCTTGTCGTTTTTCAAAAAATGTTGCCGTGGATCCGTGCACCCACTGCTAGAGAATCCGTGCATCCAACACGATAGGATGCGCGCACCGTGCGCGCTTTTTCCCGTGTTTTTTTTTTTTAAAAGGGGGCCCCAGGGGGTCCTTCTGGGACCCCCTAAGCACCTCTAAAGGGTCAAAGTATTTCCACTCTGCCCCCTTTATATGTTTTACACACTTATTCCCCTTGCATCTTAAGCCTCGCTTCTACCGAGGCAGAACGTGGCTACCAACAGTTCCTGGTTTCGAATGTAGAGAGACACTCGACAGCCAATTAGCATTCAGCGCGTGATCGGGAAGGTGCGCGCTCGATTCGGGGAGGGTGCGCGCTCGGTTCGGGGAGGGTGCACTTACGGTGCGGGTACGGTCCGCGGATCCTCCGAACTTTTTTACCCTAATTTTCTCAGGAACTACTGAACATATTCACACCATATATGCAAAAGGCACGAGTCCGAACTGAGGACTACCTCTTTGCCAAATTTGGTGTCATTCCGTTCAGCGGTTCGGGCTGTAGCTGCGACAACAGATCCTATGGGAAATTGCATAGGGAAAACGAGTTTTGGGACCCCCCTTTTTTCTCGGCCCCCGCTTGACGGATCACCGCAAAACTTTCAGGGTAGGAGCGGAGCGGAGCTGGCCTAAAGTTTGGAAAATTTCGCGAGGATTCATCAACCGGCGCTAACGTTATTCCAAATAGAATGTTGCAGATTTCCTATGGAAAATAGGTCCTAACTATAACTATCTACTGGCGACCGCCAGTAGATAATATATATATATCCACATATATATATATATCATGACCAAACTTCCCTAGGTGAAAGAAGTCGAGCACACGCGGGTCAATCTGAAATACTCCTTTATTCTGACATGGTGCATGACACGTTTCATCCTTAGTGGACTTCCTCAGATGCAGTCAGAACCAAACAATAAAAACCAGTCCACACTTTTAAATATCATCATTGGGTAGCTATAGTTAGTTCTACGTTTCCATAGGAAATGCCATTTTTGTTTTGCTAATAACCATGGTGCCGTTTGATGAATCTTCATGAAACCTTCCAAACAAGTGCTCTTTTTTGTCTAGTTAGTGCTTGGAAAGTTTCGGGTGATCCATCATCAAGCAGGGCCCGAGAAAAAAGGAAGTTCCCAAAATGCAAATCCCTGAGCATTTTCCATAGACTTATTTGACCAGCGTTACCACAAAAACTGCTGAACTGAATTACAGCAAGTTTGGCAGGAAGCTAGATCTTAGCCCAAAAAAGGGCTTTTTGTGATTTGGTGTATATCTGTTCAGTAGCTTTGGAGATATATTTTTTTTAAACTTTCTTTTTATTAACTTATCATCTACAAGGTTTGGAGATATTAAGCTCTAAAAAGATTTGTATATCTGGCCGGTTGGGTTTGAGAAACTCTCACGCGCGTCAGTCAGTCAAAATCAATTTTGACAAATAGAGCGTTCTAATTGGCCTAGGGAGCTTTTTTTCCTTGAGCCATTTTGCTCCTGCAGGAGTCAGACTCTCGCAAGAACGAGCGCTTTGATTGGTTGCCAGCAGTATGAAGAAAAATGTTGCTAAATGCCATGGCAGAACTTGGGGACTTATGGCCACATGCACAAAAATCTAGAATTGCGATTTTCTAATTGCAAGTCTTACAGAATCGCAATTAAGAAATTGAAATTCCTGATGTAAGAAAACTTACATTGGGTCACGAGTTGACCTATCTCATGAATATTAATGAGGTAGTCAGCAGTTTGCGACCCATTAGGAACTATATGCATCACAGTGATGCAGATCTGCTGAGGTCAGCAGATCACCATGTCTGTGATTGCTTTTTATGAAAGCAAACTTTTTCTTTTGTTTTAAATGCAGCTCATTTTCCTTAAAGGAAAATGTGGTGCATTTAAAAAAAGAAAAGAAACTTTGAAGTTTTTTCCATTCTCAAAGAGCAAGCGAACTCTTTGGGACCCTCCTTTCCATTTGCGAATGGGTTACCACCTCCTTCAAGGAATCTGTAAAGTATTAATGTTTTGCAACTGGAATTCAGTTGCAAAACATTAATACATCGCATTCGGATTAGGTATTTGGAAGGGATGACCAAAACACGCTGCTTCCAAATACCGAATCACAAACACAAATTGCAGTTTGGTAACATGTCACAGAATGGCAATTTGTGTTTTGAACACATGTAAAAGCATTTTTGCAGTTGGAAACAGCCAGACTGGCTCATTTCCAGCCACAAAATGCTTTGTACATTTGGCCCTAAGTCCCATGTTCTGCATTTGTTTTTGCTATAAAGAGGACAGAGTGGGGATTTCCTGCCACCCTAGCACTTGTGGGGTGAGAGTCCCAGAGGGACCACCCCATGGTCTAAAATACAAAAAACAATCAGGCTTTTTTCTGCCATTTCTGTTTGAATATTTGGGAGTGGGGCTACTTTCCCTTTCCCTGAGTCAATTTGGATCCCGGGGAGGCCAGCTCCCAGGACTAACATTTATGAAAATGGGAGGGCGCACGTCCCCCCATCCCTGAGTCTTTATAGGCTATGAGAACACCATCACTGGTCCAACCTGCATAGTTATGAAGAGGGGGGCCACACTGCCCGAGCCTTAGTAGGCCACAGGGGCCCTGCCCTTTGGACCTAGTGGAAAAAAATGGGAGGGGGCGCACGGTCCCCTTCTTTGAGCATTTAAAGGTCCTTGGGACCCTAGCCCCCAGAGCTGGATCAATTACTGCATCCCCAGTATCACAACCCCAGAGCACAGTAGTTTCCTTGCCCGCATTAGCATGGGAAGCAAAATATATGTTTGCTCCTTCCTGGCGGGAGCATTTTTAAATCATCCACCAGTTGGGAGCAGGATTGTCTGAAGGCATATCTGCTCTCACTCGGAGGGAGCATAGATAAAACAGCTGCTCCCATAGGAAGGAAGCAATGCCGTCTCCCACAACACCCAGGTTTGTCGCAAGCAGGGAGCTGGCTAGAGACTCAGCCCCTAACATATTGCTCAGTGGGTGCCTTGGGTGGGCATAGGGGCACAAACACAGCAGGTTTCTTTAGCCCAGGGGGATTCGATCTCCTCGGGTCTATATTGGCCCGCATGGCCCCCTTTCATTATATATTCAAGTAGGCCCTAGTCGATTGGGTCCCCAGAGCCTATTAAGTAAGGTGCAGGGAGGGGGACTGCATGCCCCACTCCCCTTATAAATAGATTTTTATAAATAGATGGTGGAATTACACCAAATTTTCGAAAAAGCTAGATCTTTACCCAGAAAGTGTGCTTGTTGTATTTTGGTGCACATCTGTTCTGTAGTTTTAAGAAACTAAGGTTAAAAATGAATGTATATCAGGACTGAAAAAGAGTGATCTGATTGGCAGACTGTTTATTTTTCCTGTTGGTTGCCTTGCTCTCCGTCAGAAAAAGCTCAGATGGGTTCCACAGGAGCTCATTGTCTGATTGGCTGGTCGCAACATGAAGGGAAATGTTGCCACTGCCATGACAGGACTCAGGAACTCTGTTCCTGTGTCCTAAAAATCAAAACAAAATAAGGTATAAAGGGCAGGGCAGAGCTACCCAGACCAACCGGACCTTCTTCACGGGGTCCTAGAGGGGCCACTCTTGGGGTCAAATAAAAAAAGTTTTCTTTTTGGGGTGGCATGAGCCTGCTGGACTCCCACGGAAGCAAGCGAGGTCCCCTGGACTCCAGTAGGAGTTCCACAGTAGTCAGCACAGCCGCCTAACTCTCAAAATAGTCCTGCGGAATTGGGAAAACAAATGAAAAAATAAGGAGATTGGTGTCTATTCTTGTTGGGGGTTAGGCACATGGCAAATTGCCTTGCACGGTGGGTGGTTGGCATGGTTACATATGGTAATCAAATCTTACTTTAAGTTAAAAAAAACACAAGGAGTTAAAAAAAACACAAGAAATTTACGGCAGAAGTCAAAGGTTAAAGTGACTTATAGTTAGGTATGATAATAATATCTCACTTTACTTTTTAAAGGTGAACTTGAAGTTATAGTTAGGTGAAAATGTCAGTTTAAATATGACACTTTAAACTAAAAACCACTGAAATTTAACAGTTATAGTTAATTCAAGAAACAATAACTCGCACCCTCACCATGCACTGCTTATGACCTCACATTTTACATCACTCATGACATGTTTTATGAGATCATTAATAACATCACTGAGGACAACTGAAATAACGTCTTGGAATTATGCTAGATTGTATAAACAAGTTATATACATTTTATATGTAGAAACTTAGGACCAGTTCTTCGAATATCCCTCTTCAATATCTGTTCTCAAGGGGAATTTATCTCTCAACACTGTACCTGCTGGTTGCCACTGTCTCCTGTCAGACAGGGGTGTTTTTATTTCCCTGGGGAACCACTGACGTAAATTCCACCTTCCGTGCAGCTACTCCTTCTATGTGGCCAGAAAAACACAGGGACCAGCAAATAGACACAGCAGCCTAAGCCCACAGATGCCTGGCAGCTCCCTCCTCCAGTGATGCAGACAGCATCCTTCGAATGCCCAGAAGGTCGATGAGACTAATCTAGGAGAAGATGGTCATGGTTTGACAGTGTAGCTGTCAATCATACCTATTACAAACAACATACAAAGAGTGGGCTTTGGGCCTGCCCTTTTCACCCGTTGACTTTCTTTAACCAGTCTTGTTTCATCCATTGTCTTGAGGCTCTGCTAATCACACCTTGGCTCAGCCAAGCTATTGGCTGTTTGGATGTGTTCTTCTGCATATACTCCATTGCTTGCATTGAACTGCATGATGTTCTGCCCTCTCTAGCAAGTTCCTTCCCGGCTGTCTCGCTCTAATTATAAACCCTACACGCATTCGAACAATAAACCCAGACCTACTGACTTTGCCTCTGCTTGATGAATCTTTCTAAAAGTGCGTGTGATTTTTCCCCCTTATTTATATGTTTCAATTCTTAAAGCTTCTGTGTTTGAGGACTTTTTTTATATTATGGAATTCAAATATAACCCGAGAGAAACATAAAATGAATTCAATTAATGAAATTTAATAATAGGAAATATTCTGACTGTTTGTCTTCAAATATTTACTATCAATGAAACACAGATATAGTGCACACCCACTGCTGCTTTAACTATGTGTGCATGAATATGTAATGTATTTTTTTCAAATTTCATTTCTTTTAATTTTTATAGTTTTACATAATGTGTAGAAGACTTCTGTCTCTTTGAAAAAGGTGCCAAGATCATAAAAAAACCATGTTGTGAGTAGAAAATGAAAAATGTGGACATGGAGAAGGTGCTGAGAAAGCACAATTTATATGGTCAGTGTGGTTATCGTCAACAATGGATTAACATGGTATACAAATGTCACATGCAACAAATGCACAAGATGAACAAGTCTGATCCTCCCTAGATTCTTCGGAGAAGTCCAGCATGCCCACTATTGTTGAAGAAATAATAAAGCCTTATAGCTCACTGCCTGCCGAGGGCTATATTGGCAGTGCTTAATTTGTAAAATAATAAGTGCCGGGGCTCTAACCAGGAGGCCACTATTTATTTTATTTATTTATGTGTCTTGTATAGCGCCTGAATCCCCCCGTATGGGGTATCTCTGCGCTGAGACCGCTTGTGGCTATTCCAGAGAAGATCAGAACAGTTCAGTTTTCAAAAGTTTTCTGAAGGCTGGGAAATATCTGCACTGGCGAATCTGTATAGGGAGAAGATTCCAGTACCGAGGGGCCACGTGGCAGTTTGATACGGGGAGTACAGAGAAGTGCTTGATGGCTGGATCTCAGTGGTCTGATCGGTGTATATCTGACCAAATTTTGGGAGAGATAGCTGGGGCCCATGTTGTGTAAGGATTTATACACCATGCAGCAGATCTTAAACTTGACTCTCTTTTTTATTGGGAGCCAGTGAAGTCTGCGAAGAAGAGGAGCAGAGGAAGTTTTAGGAGGTGCGTTGCTTACTAGGCGGGCCGCAGTATTCTGGACTATCTGTAGTTTATTTAAAGATTTTTCTTTCGCAGAGATCAGTGGGGCATTACAATAATCCAGGCGACTGATAATCAGAGCCTGGGTTACAGTTGGGTAGTTAGAGGAAGTAGAGGAAAAACCCTTCGGAGAGTGCTGAGAGTATGAAAGCAGGTCCTAGCTGTAATGTTTACGTGTTCCTCTAGTGTTAAATCCTGATCGATTCGCACTCCCAAATTCTTTACTGTTTGCTTTGGGGACGGGGCCGGTCCTAATTCCTCTGGCCACCAATTAGGGGACCAGCTTAATTTTGCATCACCGAATAACATGATTTCTGATTTATCCGTGTTCAGCTGTAGGAAATTATCCCTCATCCATTGTGCAATGCCTTTCATTCCTTAAGAAAAGATGTCTTGAATGTGAGTATTTGATTTGTCGAAGGACAGAAGGAGTTGCGTGTCATCGGCATAAGAAATGGGGGTGAATCCTAGTTTTCTTAGTAGTCTTGCCAAGGGGGTGACATAGATATTGAATAATGTGGGGCTCAAGCAGGAGCCCTGTGGGACCCCCTTGGTGATGGTGGTGGTCTGTGAACGATATGGGCCAAGGTTGATAGTTTGTGTCCTGTTGGTTAGAAAATCAGTTAGCCAGCTCAGGGCTTTACGCCTGATTCCTATGTCCTTAAGGCGTGTGATCAGGATCTGGTGAGATGTGGTGTCGAAGGCTGAAGACAGGTCGTGCAGCACTATCAGCACTGCCCGACCATTGTCTGCTGCCATTCGGATGTTGTCAGTAACCTCCACTAATGTTGACTCTGTACTATGTTTTGGGCGGAAGACTGACTGCGATTGATCCAGGCGATGAGTGGATTCAATAAACTCAGAAAGGTGTTTGTTTATATGTTTTTCAAGGAGTTTACTTTATAGGGGAAGCAGAGAGATGGGACGGTAGTTGGTAATATCCTCTGGTGGGATCTTTGGATTTTTCCTTATGGGAATGATCTGAGCTGTTTTCCAATCGGGTGGGAGGGTACCTTCGTCCATGGACCTGTTGAGAATTGAGCATATAGGCCAGGCAAGAGTGGTGGACAGAGTGGCAGAGATTTTGGCCGGCAGAGGGTCTAACGGCAAGCCCGATTTGGTGCTTTTTAAGAGAGAGTCAACTTCGGTGATGGTGAGGGCTGGGAAGGCTTCTAGGGTGTGTAAGACCGCCATAGGAGGTGGTAGATCTATGTGGGGGTCAGAGTGACGTGCGGAAATAGAGGTGATTTTTTGGTATATTTTTTCAATTTTCTGGGAGAGGTGATGCGCAATGTTGTCACAGAGATTTTGCGAAGGAGCTTCTTCGATATTGCAAGCTCTGGGATTAGTAAATGCGTTTAGTATCTGGAACAGCGTACGGGAGGAATTTTCTGCTTTGTTGATCTGTAGAGCAATGTATGATTTGCGAGCAAGTTTCAGATTTTTTTGGTAAGTCGCTAATGTACTTTTGAATTGTTTTTTATCTGCTGGGTTGTGTGAGAGGCGCCATGTGCGTTCAAATTTTTTACAAAGGCGTTTTTCCTTTCTGAGGGTAGGAGAGTACCAAGGGGCCTGAGTGTGTTTGAGGGGATTCGATTGTGCCTTTAAAGGGGCTAAGTGGTTTATGGTGTCGAGAACGTTGGTAGTTAAGGACGACAGTCTTTCCTCTGTACTATCCAATTCTTCATAATGGGGGGGGGGGGATGAAAGAATCCTAGAAGGCTTGTGGAGTGATTTTATGCCACTGTCTATATTTCCTGGTGGGTTTGGTTTTGGAGCCATCATCTCCGTACCTGTCCTGGATAGAAAAATCAATCATATAGTGATCAGACCACTCAAGGGGGCTAGTAGTTTTATAGATTATATTAGGAGAGTTAGTTAAAATAATATCAAGCATATGTCCAGCCTGATGAGTGGGGTCTGTGTTAATTTTGCTTAAGTCCAATGTGGTAAGATCAGTTAATAAGGAGTTAGTTTCTTTGTTTCCAAGATTTTCCCCATACACATTAAAGTCTCCTAGGAGTAGGAAATGTTTGGTGGAAATCACGTGGCGAGAAATTAACTCTAATAAATGAGATGGAAAGTTGGATAGGGGCCCAGGGGTCGGTAAACCAGAGCACCCTTTCAGCAGAGTTGCGGATGTATATCTGCTCTGAAGATTAATATCTCCATGGTGTCGTTGCAGTGTTGATCAATGATCTTAATGGGATCTTTATATATAATTGCTAATCCTCCCCCTGCTTTGAGGGGTCTGTCTTGTCTTTGAATATGATAGCCCTCTGGAAGAGCGACGGCGATGTCAGGATTAGAATGGGGCTTAGTCCATGTCTCTGTCAGGAACCCAATGTGGGGGAGAGTGGAGGATAGCAAATCCCAGATGTTTATGGAATGTTTAGGCAAGGAGCGCACATTAGCCAAGAAACAGTTCTAGTCTCTGTGGTTTAGATGTACCGAATTCAAGGGCTCATGCTGTGCCTGGATTATATTTGTTAAAATTCCATTTGGTACTGAACATTGAAACCTGCAGTTTCTACAAGAGAATGGTCCTTCTGGGGATCTGGGATGAGAGCATGTACTAATGGGGAGGTTGCTATGATAATATCTGTCTCCAATGTATCTGAGTTCTGCATTGGAGTACTTTTTAAGAGTAGGGTTATTTTGGGGTAAATCTGGGGTGGAACTAACAGGGGTTCTGGCCACTGGCGACGACCAGGCGCGGACGGCACAGACGGGCTTGCCTTTGGCGCGCCAGCGGCTCGGCTGCTTCGCGCGTCCGCTGCGTGTCGTGCCCTGCATCCCTTTTATGATGACAGCTAGAGCGCTACCTGCCCCCGTCTGTATCTGCCGGAAGTGCAGCCTGACTGACTGCCTTCCGGTAGGTGTTACTCCTTCCACACAATCGGAACGTTCCGTGGTGGACCGGGGAGGCACCTGCAGCACTACAAGGATAGCGTATGAGGTACAGTGAATTTAATAAACAACAGTTTTTAGTGCAAGCAGTTGTATAAAATACGGCAAAATTCTCAAGACTTAGTGCGTTAAAAGCAAAGTGGAAAGTAAAAGAAGGTCGCAAACGGAGTCCTTTACCAGGCGCTCACGTAATATCAAATCGATGGTCTTGCCTGCATGGATTAGTGGTCACAAGCGCGTCCCTTACACCTTGCACCACTGATTGCCTGTCATCACTGTCAATGACGGTACCAAATTAACTGCTAACCAGCTCTTTCACCTTCGAGTGCGACAGTTCAGATTATTCCTGGTCCCCAGAGCTAAAGAAATGGCTGGGGAGGCAGGAATTCGTATTTTTTTATGTATTTTGTGTTCATAAACGAACGATGTTCTGCTCATCTCTAAATTAGATGAGCAGCGCCACCATGTGGCAGAGTGTCATACGTGTGGTGATGATAGTTAAGTGCCGGTGCAGAGCACCGGAAACTAATTAAGTGACAGAGCCGAGCACTGGAAAGCACCGCCTCAAATTAAGCACTGTATATTGGTCGCTAAAGGTCCTATAACCCGATTCATAACAAACCAGTATAACCTGAGGCAAAAGGGGTAAAAGGCTATTAGAACATGCCCCCCACTGAGTGTAGATTGTTCTAAATTAAAAGGGGAGAAACAGAAAGAAAAATATTGGAATGTTGGAGCAGAAGGCTTAAACTACCATCTTTAACGCATTGCAGCTTAATTGTCTACAATAGCACTCCCAAATGTATAATGTTCTAATAAGGGTTCATAATAAACAGAGATTGAAAGTAAGGAGGCTCACGGTGTCATTTATGCTGGAGTGCAGTTTGTAGTTTAACACAAGTACATTCAGAAAAGGGCATTGTGAGGAAGATAAGGCAGAGAATCCATCTAGAAAGGTAGAGAAGACAGACACTTCCACTTGAAAAAGTATGTGAACAATAGAAGAGAGCAAATTGCTGATGTGCCCCACAAATGTGGGAACAGAGAGGAAGGCAGAGACACTTCGCAGAGTCAGAGGGAATATCAGAATATACAACTGAAGATTGGAGTGCAAACTTGAAAATGGTGATTTAAAAAAATAGGTGTGCTGTATTTCTTATTGTGATACACTGGACGTGTTGAACACTTAAATACATAAAACATGGCCTGCAAGCTTCAGCTGTAAATTGAAATCAATAAATGTGTAGGATACAAACAGTTCACAGCATGATGTCATGCATTGCATTTAACACTCAGACAGCCTCAGACAATGCCTGCAGCGATAACAGCACCTTGCGTAGGACACGCTAAGGGCAAGGCCTACAGTCGGACTGGGAAATCAAAAGAAGTCCTGGCAAAAATGCTCAAACCAGCCCCTCTCCCTTCCTTCCCTCTATGTCTCTCTTTTCACCCATTCTCTCTCTCTTTTCCTTTCTCTTATCTTGATCTTTGAGGCTTGCCATCGCTTGCCATCGCTTCCCCTCGTTCTCTCTCTCTGAAAGCCCCCTGTGTCTGCTGCAGTAAATCCCGGGGGGTATGAAGAAAGGGAGAGAGGCGCATACATGCCAACATTTTAGGAGAGTTGAGGGGTAGTTATAAAACAAAATTATTGGGAAATGTATTCCTCCCATTGACTTCTATTGAAGCAGAGGTAATTTCAGGCAGGAGACAGTCATAATAAAGCCATTTTTTGCTTCAAAGATTGGGAGTCTTCCGCCTGAATCGGATCTTTTTTGCATGGAGGCACCAACAGAGCCCCCGTGACTTCAAACTCAGTCTTCAGGGGCTCAAGCCCACCACGGAAGTGCCCGATGGAATAAAAGGCCTGTTTATCCTTGATGCTGTGTTGTCAGGAAGCGCCAGCAGCACAACCCAAGAATGATAGTCCAAGTGGTAGTTGCAGGGGGAAACCATCCATTTCTGGACTGTCATTACTGTGGAAAAAACTTTGTCGCTATAAAATAGGGAACAGCTACTTCTGACTAACATACGTACCCTAACCATTGTTTGCGCTGGAAATATCCATGAAAATAGCAGATTCAACAACAGTCCCTAAGAACTTCACTGCTTACCTATCAAACTACTCATGCGGTCGCAAGTGCTTTCGATACCAATTCTAGTGTGAACTAGAGCTCTTGGGAGACCTAAAGTCTATGCAGCCAATTTGGGTCCCCCCCCCAGTAGCCAGAAAATTAAAATACTCCCCCACTTTTAGCCAAAGCTCTTACAACACCAAGCAAACAAAGCAAGTTATCAGGACTCTCCCCAGAACAGCTCTCTTGTTTCTTTCATCCAAGCATCTATCCATTCATCCTTTCTTCCTTCTATCCACATGCTGATATCCACAATTTAATTTTTATAATTCTGTCATCCATTTCTTTTTTTATCTATAATTCAGTCTTTCACCATTCCATCCACCTGCCCTTCCATATCCAAACCTATCCATCAAACTTCTCCATCCATTCATCTCTCTCCCCATCTCTCTCTCTCTCTCTCTCTCTCTCTCTCTCTCGCTATATATATATATGTGTGTATCGCTATATATGTATCTATATATATATATATACACACATATATATATATATCATGCATCTCTCCATTCACCCATTCACTCATCCATCCATCCATCAATATACCCTTTCATTAATCCATCTATCCACTCACTCTTCCATCCATGCTTTCACTCTTCCATCCATGCTTTCACTCATCCGTCCATCCATTAACCCTCTCTTTCACTCATCCATCCATTCTTTCACTCATCCATCCTGCATCCATCCATCCATTCTTTCATCCATGCACACTACCTTTCACTCAGCCATTCTTTCTCTCATCCATACATCCACTCACCCATCCATCCACCTTCCCTTTTATTCACCCACCCATTTTTTCAACCATCCATCCTTTTGCTCATCCATCCAGCCACTCTTTCACTCAATCCATCCACCGTTTTACTGCATCAATCTGTCCCTCCTCCCTTTCACTCATTCCATCTCACCATCCAGCCACCCTATCACTCACCCATCCGCCCTAGCACTCTCTCATCCATCAATACATCCATCCATCCATCTTTTCTCACATCATCCAATCTTTCACTCACTGATCCATCATTCATCCCATCATCATTCATCCACCCTTTCACTCATCCGACCTTTCATTCATCCACCCTCCATTGCATTCATCAATCCATTCTTTCACTCATCCATCCTTATATATCCATCCTTTCACTCACTCAGCCATTCACCTACTCACACACCCATCCATCAATCCTTTGACTTACTTACGTTGTCTTCCAAGTTGCAGACAAGAAAGGCCCATCAAGAACTCTATCCTGCGGTAGCTGCTAAAATTAGTGTTCATGATCCTTTCACTCATCCATCTATCCTTTTGTTCATCCATCAATCCACCCTTTCATTCTGTCCATCCAACTCTCTTTCACTCCACCAATACCTCAATCCATCCATCCTCTCACTCATCCACCCACCCTTTCACTCACCCATCCATATTTTCTCATCATCCATCCACCCTTTCACTCATTTATCTATTCAACCTATCATTCACCCATCCACTCTCCCATTCACTCTCCCTTTCATTCATCCATTCACATTTTCAGTCACCCTTTCACTTCAACTATCTCTCCAGCCTTTCACTCAGCCATCCACCCGTCCATCCTTCCATTTAGCATTTCACTTATCCATCCATCCATTCAATTATCTATCCATCCATCCACTCACTCTTACATCTACGCTTTCACCCATCTGTCCATCCATTAACCCTCCCTTTCACTCATTCAGCCATTCTTTCACTCACTTTGCCATCCATTCACCATTTCATCCATGCACCCTTCCTTTCATTCATCCATTCTTTCACTCATCCATCCACTGTCTTCCATCCTCCCTTTCACTCATCTGTCCATCTATTAACTCTCCCTTTCACTAATCCATCCATTCTTCCCCTCATACATCCATCCACCCTTTCAAACATGTACCCTCCTTTAAACTCATCCATTCTTTCACTCATCCATTGTTTCTCTCATCCATCCATCATTTGGCTCATCCATCCATCCTTTGGTTCATCCAGCCATCTACCCTTTCACTCTATCCATCCATCCATCCATCCTCACTTTCACTCATCCCATTCGACCATCCACCCTCCCTTTAACTCAGCTGCCCATTGTTTCATTCACTCATCCATCATCCATCCTGTCTCTCATCATTCATCCACCCTTTCACTCAACCATCCTTTCATCTATCTATCCACCCTCCATTTCACTCATCAATGCATTTTTTAACTCATCCATCCTTACATCCATCATTTCATTCATTCATCCATCATCCCGCTATCATTCACACACCCATCCATTGATCCTTTGACTCACTCACCTTGGTCTGCCAAGTTGCAGGTAGGAAAGGCCAATCAAAACACTACCCCCGGTTTAGCTGCTAAAGCTGGGGGTTCACCATGCCCCTGAATCCATCCTCTCACTCATCCATCCATCCTTTTGATCATCCATTTATCCACCCTTTCATTCTGTCCATCCATCCACCCTTTCATTCCACTTATCCATCCATTCACCCTTTCACTGATACATCCACCCATACACTCTCCCTATTATTCATCCATCCATTCTTTCAGTCATCCATCCTTACATTCATTCTTTCACTCACTCATCCATCCATCTATCTACCCTTTTACTCCATCTATTCACCCTTTCACTCAGCTGCCATCCGCCATTCATCCTTTCACTCATCCTTCCACCCAGCCATCCTTCCATTTACTGTTTCACTCATCCATCCATCCATTCACTCATCTATTCATCGGCTAACTCTTCCATTTATGCTTCCTCTACTCTGTCCATCCATTAACCTTCCCTTCCACTATTCCATCCTTTTTTTCACCCACTTAGCCATCCATCCACCCTTTCATCCATGCACCCTCGCTTTTACTCATCCATCCACTAACTCTTCCATCCATGCTTTCACTCATCTGTCCATCAATTAACCCTCCCCTTCACTCATCCATCCCTTCTTCCCCTCATCCATCCACATTTTCATCCATGTATCCTCCTTTAAACTTATCTATTCTTTCACTCATCCACCCATCCATCCATCCATCCTTTTATCTATGCACACTCCCTTTCACTCAGCCATTCTTTCTCTCATCCATACATCCACTCACCCATCCATCCATCTTCCCTTTTATTCCCCATCCATTTTTTCAATCATCCATCCTTTTGCTCATCCATCCAGCCACCCTTTCAATCCATCCATCCACCCTTTTACCCCATCCATCTTTCCCTCCTCTCTTTCAATGATTCCATCTCACCATACAGCTGCCCTTTCACTCAGCCATCCGCCCTTGCACTCACTCACTCATCCATCAATCATCCATCCATCTTTTCTCACATCATCCATTCTTCACTCACTCATCCATCTTTCATCCCATCTCTCATCATTCATCCACCCTTTCACTCATCCAAACTTTTTTTCATCCACCCTCCATTTCACTCATCAATCCATTCTTTAACTCGTCCATCCTTATATAGCCATCCTTTCACTCACTCAGCCATTCATCTATTCATCTACTCACACACCCATCCATCAATCCTTTGACTCACTCACGTTTGTTTGCCAAGTTGCAGATAGGAAAGGCCCTTCAAGAAGTCCATCCTGCTGTAGCTGCTAAAGTTAGGGTTCATGATCCATTTCACTCATCCATCTATCTTTTTTTCATCCATCAATCCGTTCTTTCATTCTGTCCATCCATCACACTTTCACTCCACCAATCCCTCAATACACCCATCCATCCTCTCACTCATCCATCCAGCGTTTCACTCATCATCCATATTTTCTCAGCATCCATCCACCCTTTCACTCATCCATCTATTCACCCTTTCATTCACTCATACACTATCCCTTTCATTCATTCATTCTCTTTTTCAGTCACCCTTTCACTTCATCTATCTCTCCACCCTTTCACTCAGCCATCCATCCTTTCACTCATCCTTTCACCCATCCATCCTTCCATTTACCATTTCACTCATCCATCCATCCATCCATCCGTCCATTCACTCATCTATCCATTCATCTGCTCACTCCTACATCTACGCTTTCATTCATTTGTCCATCCATTAACCCTCCCTTTTGCTCATTTAGCCATTCTTTCACTCGCTTCGGCATCCATTCACCCTTTCATCCGTCCACCCTCCCTTTCACTCATCCATCCCTTATGTCTTCCATCCTCCCTTTCACTCATCCGTCCATCCATTAACTCTCCCTTTCATTCATCTATCCATTCTTCCCCTCATCCATCCATCCACCCTTTCATCCATGTACCCTCCTTTAAACTCGTCCATTCATTCATTCATCTATCTACCCACCCTTCCATCCATCTATCCACGCTCCCTTTGAATCATCTCTCCATTCTTTCACTCATCCATTGTTTCTCTCATTCATCTATCCTTTGACTCATCCATCCATCCTTTCGCTCATCCATCCATCCACCCTTTCACTCCTTCCATCCTCCCATTCACTCATCCCATTCAACCATCCACCCTCCCTTTATCTCAGCCATCCATTGTTTCATTCACTCATCCGTCATCCATCCTGTCTCTCATCATTCATCTTCCCTTTCACTCAACCATCCTTTCATCTATCTATCCACCCTTCCTTTCAAGCATCAATGCATTCTTTAACTCATCCATCCTTATATCCATCATTTCACTCATTCATCCATCCATCCCTGTATTATTCACACACCCATCCATTGCTTCTTTGACTCACTCACCTTACTCTGCCAAGTTGCAGGCAGGAAAGGCCCATGACGGTGTAGCTGCTAAAGCTGGGGGTTCACCGTGCCCCTGAATCCATCCTCTCACTCATTCATCCATCCTTTTGATCATCCATCTATCCACCCTTTCATTCCGTCTATCCATCCACACTTTCACTCCGCCTATCCATCCATCCACCCTTTCACTCATCTATCCATCCTTTCATTCACCCATCCACTCTCCCTTTCATTCATCCATCCACCCTTTCACTCCACCTATCAATCCATCCACCCTTTCACTCATCTATCCATCCTTTCATCCACCCATCCACTCTCCCTTTCATTCATCCATCCAACCATTCTTTCAGTCATTCATCCTTCCATCCATTCTTTCACTCACTCATCCATCCATCTACCTTTTTACTCCATCTAGCCACCCTTTCACTCTGCCGCCATCTGTCTTATCATCCTTTCACTCATCCTTCTACCCATCCATCCTTCCATTTACCGTTTCACTCATTCATCCATCCATTCACTTATCTATCCATCTGCTAACTCTTCTTTCTATGCTTCCACTGATCTGTTCATTCATTACCTTCCCTTCCACTCATCAATCCATTCTTTCACTCACTTAGCCATCTATCCACCCTTTCATCCATACACACTCCTTTAAACTCATCCATTCTTTCACTCATCCATCCATCCATTCACCCACAATTCCCTCCACTCTCCCTTTTAATCATCCATCCATTCTTTCACTTATTCGTCCTTTCTCTCATCCATCCATCCATCCATACTCATCTCATTCAACCATCTACCCTTCTTTTTATTCAGCTGTCCATTTGTTTGCTCACATCATCCATCTATCCACCCTGCCTTTGACTTAGCTATCCATTGTTTCATTCACTCATCCATCATCCATCCTGACTTTCATCATTCATCCACCATTTAACTCATCCATACTTTTATCCATCCATTCACCCTACCTTTCACTCAATGCATTCTTTAACTCTTCCATCCATCCTTTCACTCATTCATCCATCCATCCACCCTTTCATTCACACATCCATCCATCGATTTTTTGACTCACTCACCTTTGTCTGCAAAGTTGCAGATAGGAAAGGCCCATTAATACTCTACTTGCAGTGTAGCTGCTAAAGATGGGGGTTCACAATGCCCCTGCATCCATCCTCTTAATCATCCATCCATCCTTTTGATCATCCATCTATCCACCCATTCATTCCATCCATCCACCCTTTAATTCCACCAATCCATCTATCCACCCGTTCACTCATCCATCCATCCTTTCTCATGATCCATCCACCCTTTCATCCACCCATCCATTCACCCTTTTATCCACCCAACCACATATTTCCTTCAGCCATCCAATCTTTCACTTATCCATCCATCCATCCATCCATCCATCCATCCATCCATCCATCCATCCATCCATCCATCTACCCATTCCCCATTTCACTCGCCCATCCACCCTTTCACTCACACACCAATCCACCCGTCCATTTACTCACTCACACATTTTCCGAGCTGCAGGCAGAACATACCCATCAAAATTCCCACTCCACTTTTTGATACTTAAGCGGGTGATGGGGGTGTTCACCATGCCGCTGGTCCCGCGATTATAAAAGCCTCTCCCCTTGATCCCTCAATGCTCCACATTTGCCTGAAAATCTGACTGTAAAGGATGGGCATCAGCGAGTTCCTGTTTTGACTTGACTGAGCAACAGAGCATCGCACAGTGGTGAAGATAACTGTAAAAGCCTTTGTATACTTTGATATGGAGGAATAGAACATTTCTTGTAATGTACAAATGTTTTGACTTGGAGATAGACTTGAGACTTACAGGAAGCAGGAACTAGGACAATCTACAAGTGTTTGGTGTAATAACTAAAGAGAAGTATCAACATTTAAAATCTAAACCATCCGATGTCCTTATCCTTTGAATCCCTGCTCCTGTGAGCCAAAGTGGGTAATAGGAGGCACACTGGTGAACTGAAAGCACTTAAGGTAAAAACTCTAATAGTACATCTTTTATGGGAGCCCTGTCACCAGGTACTTTGCAAAGTAAGCAGGATCTCGGCCCTCAAGCTAAAACCCAGTGTTAGAGGCATTCCCCATTCTGGAATCTCCACTTTGTGATCTAAACAAAGTTAAAGAGTAGCTACTAAGATTCTCAGCAGGATTGTCAGGGAAGTGGGATTCCCCAGGTACACCAGACTGCCTCAATGAACAACTATCCCGTCCTCTTAAAGTGGCAGGCTTGTTTTACTGGCAGGATCTGCGGGAAGACTCGCAGCTTATAAATTGGGAATCCCTATCTAGCCTGACAGGCGGGACCCTATCAAGATATAAGTACTACCAGCTGTCAGGATGGTGGGCAACTAAATCTTGGGAATTTGATTCATTGAACCCTAAGTTTGACTCTCTATCAAGAAAGGGCAGATGGTGCAGGAGGTTTCTTTCTGGTACTGGGCCATCCTAGAGGTAGAAGATATAGCAGCATCCAAACTTCACAAACTTTGGGGCAACACTATTAGCTCAGATTCCAATAACATCATGGAACTATGGGGGGATTACTTTGCTATGCTCCATGCTGTGGTTAAATCAGCTCCACTAAAAAGAAACCATCTATATACTGCATATAGAGCATATATATCTCCAAAAAAGCTAACAAAGATAACAGGTATAGATTATTATTGCCCAAGATGCAAACTCCCTGCAGCAGATGACTATCATATGTTCATAGATTGTCCTGAGATAGCCAGTTATTGGGTCACGGTGTGAGACTGTTTAGCTGATGTACTACATAAACAAATAGAAGTGACTCCAGGAATGATTTTTTTTGGATTGCATACAGACTATCATCTTAATGATCAGGCATCCAAATTTATTTTTTATGTTATTATCTTGGCGAGACGAGAGATATGTAGAGCTTTGAAAAACATAAACGCTCCCCCTTTCATAGAGTGCTTGAAATATATAATTTATACTAGTGAATCTGATATGGCATGTGACAGCAAGAGTTATGGAAATGTCTGGGCAGCACTGGTTGCATGGTGGAATAGGTAAAGAATATTCCAATGATTTCACCTGGGCACTGCTCGTTTGGTCCCTTCAAAACTAACGCCGGGTTATCTGGCAGCGTGAAATGGAGTAAACGCTGAATGCAGTGGTTGCTTGAGGGTTTGAGCTTCTCCCTCTCTGCACCGGTCTTGAATATCAGGGCTGGAATAGGTCGATCGGTGGAGAGGGGTTGAGGCCTTCCATCAGGAATGCCCATTTTGGTATATGAGGAATAAACAAAAAAAAATAAAAAAGGATTGTCAGGGAAGTTGCAGCCTGTACTGAGCAATACCAGGAGGTACCCTACACACCAAGGTAGACTTGCGGAGACTACCTAGATACCCATCTCAGGTAAGGCCTTACATATTTACTTGACTGCCCAGGGGTCATCAAGGGAACTGATGAAATACCACCAGCACCACTAACATCTACCCTTTTATTTCCAGGTGGAGGTTGAACATGCTGTCTCTTTTCTAATTTTAGCTTGTTATTAAGGTGCGGATGGCATAGGTAAGAATGGTAGGGCAGTCGGGCAGGGTGAGGGCAGGGCAAGGTGGTAAGGGGGAAGTTGACAGATGAAGGGATAGATAAAATTAAATTAAATAAAAACACTAACCTTGCGCTTGCTGCATGGCCGACTCGGTGATGCGGCGAGCGCAAGGTAAGTGGCGTTATTTATTGTTTTATTTAATTTTACCCATCCCGTCTTCTGTTGACTTACCCCACCCCCACCCCGTTCTGCCCAACAGCCCCACTGCTCTTACCTGTGCCAGCTGAACCTGTTGTTATTTGGTCCCAATCTCCTTCCCTTTGTGTTTACCCTTCAGCCACCAAGTACCTTAAAGAGTTTGGTGGCATAAGTATGAGGGTCCATGCTGCCTCTGCAATTCTGGATAAGAAGTCGAACGTGTCCAAGAAAGAAGACTGCGTGACAAGTGGCTACGGTAAGCTAAGGGCAAGGCCTGCAATCGTACTTTGCACAGTGCTTGGAGGAATATCACTGCACAGTAGATGGATATGCTCCTTCCTGAATGACAGGTCCAAGTAGGTCAAATTTGCACCATACACCTCTGATCCCCGTGACCTCATCTTCGGTTTTTCACAAGGATCCTCCCTGAGCCTGACCCACCTCAATGCATACATGATCCCGCTAGCCGGCATAATTTGCTTTCATGATCAGCGTCCTCTCCTATGCCAATGACACACAACTACTTCTTTATCTCACAGACAAGATGCCTGGTACACAGATCAGGTTCAATGTCTGCATGAATGATATATCCCATTGTTAAAGACCAATTGTCCGAAGCTGAACGCCAACAAGACTGAGATCGTGATTTTTGGGAAGAGCACTTTACCGTGGAACTCCACTTGGGGGCCAATAGAGCTAAGACCCGCACTTATCCCCACCACCCAACCTCAGGGTCATCATTGTTGGGATGGAAATGTCCTCTGTACTGCAAAAGATGTGTACCCCTGCCCATAGTGCTCAACTCTACTGTTGTCTAGATCCGCAATGCTGATTTTGTCTCAAAGGTAAACACAGATCATGCGTCTGCTCTATGACATAGGCCTGTCTCACGGATTGCGGTCTTGTTGGACTGAGGGGGCAACTCAAAGCACTACCCTCATAGTGGTGAAAGACTACAGCCTTCATCAAGAGTTAAACAGCACAAGTCCGGTGGTGACAGCATACCGTGTAGTGATCATTAGAAAAGAACAGGTCCTCTTTACCTTGTGTCACTGGAGTGAGGCCTACAGGCACACTCACCTTTTTAAAAGTTCCTCTGCTTTGTGCTTAACTCGTCCTTGACCTTCATCAGGTAGATGTAGAGTGCTGCACAGCAGTAGGGACTCTGCACTGGATGTATGTGTGCCTGGGAAGGGTACAGTACAGGGATAGAGGACTACTGTGTAGTATATGTGTGAGTAGTGCATGTAGTGAGTGTATGTATGCCTGCGAGGAATACGTTACGTGTGAGATGTAGTGCTATGCAGTGTGTGCGCAATGGAAGCATGTGATGGATGTATGGTGCTTGCGTGAAGTATAATGAATGAAGGGTAAAGTGTTCTACAGCACGCACATGGTAAGTGTATGTGCTGGCAGTGTGTATCTGCAAATAGAACACCCTGGTACAATACAGAAAAACTACAGTAGTAGACAGTGAGTGCAGATTGAATGTGTGTGATGAACTTGTGTGGATGTAGTGTCACAATGCATGGAGTCAGTGCGCTGCGAATGTACACTGAGTGCAAGTGTGCCTGCAATGGTACATTACATGGAGGACCTTGGGTTAAATTTTGGGAAGCCCAGCCCTGCCTGGTGAAGACATGATTTGTGGAGGAATACCCCCAGAAAGATTTGTGTATTGCTGCATTCCTGTGAGCTGGGTGGGACACACACTGGAGTAAAGTAAATGAGGAAGCGACTTCCCCTTCCTACTTCAAAAAGGTGCTCTGTAATTCAGGGATAGATAACAAGGAAGGGGCCTGGACACATCTCAGGAAGGAGATGGGGCTTATAAGGGAATCATAAAGGGTAGGGCTGGGAACCCAGGATTAACCTTTTGATGCACATATAATTGTGGTTGACATCCAGGTGTAAACTCTGGTCACTCCCATGAACTGTGCTGTGGGCCTATCAACTTCCGAGTCTTTCCAGCTTTGAGAGACAGCCTTTCAAGAGGAAAGAAGAAAAGGAAAAATGTACAGTTCAAAAGAATCAGAATCCCAACATTAAACATCAAAGACTCAGACCCTACATCACATTAGGTGTCTAGAAAAGGACTATAAGAAGGGGAGGAACTTGAGACCCTTAATAGCCCAGATGGGCTATGTGAGAAGGGAAAGCTCTGCAAGACTTCTGCCACGGACAGAGGGCGCGGCCTGCTAGTCTCCCTGCTGGGTGAGGGGACATCACATAAGGAAATCAAGATCACCAGGCCTGGAGCCCGGAGCACTAGCACCTGCCTACTTGCCAAGACCAGTGTCTCCTGTGAGAAAGAGTAGAGCGTTAGAGGGAGAAAGGTCCAGTGGAAAGCCCTACCAAGAGGACTCCCTGAGCGAAGTGTGAGGGAACAACAGTGAATCAATCGGGTCATTGTCTGTGGGCAGAAGCAATCCGGCAACCAGGAGAGGACTACCGTGACTTGAGCTGTGTCATGAGCACCCTGTGGGAAGCACCACGCTCATTCCACCTCGTTGCGGTGACCCCGTATGTCAGAAGGGGCAACTGCTTAAATATTTGTTGCCAGTGCATCGATATATGTTTCTGCCTTAATTGACGACTCCGCATGCCAGGAGGGGCTGCCGTGGTGAGTGCGAGTGTACTAGAGGAGTCTGAGCTTCAGCTTGGAGTACCATGGCAACCCTGTATGCCAGAAGGGGCCGTTGGTACCCACGTTAGCAGAAGTTTGTGTCGTTATCTGTACAGAAGATTGTGGCTGTGACCAGTGGGTAAAGGATGCACTCCAATGTATGCACCTGACTGATTTCAGTCAGGTGACTAGGAAGGACTCTGCCTGAGACGTCACACTCATGCTGGGCACCCCCTGAGAAGACGAGTGGTTTACCACGTCTTCGTGGAGCAGGATTAGCTTGAATCCCTGAGACAAGCTTGCAGCACAGCTTGAGGGAGGGAGTGCATCTGATAGGTGCTGTCGTGTGTATCGCGGGCAGCCTGACTTTGCCGAACAGGATCAGGACTTGTGAGCACCTCTGCATAGAGCACTAGCAGCACCGTGGATAATACTAGAATTGGCCCTGTGAGGCCCGGGGGAATCGCTGCAAACGGTGCTGCAGCACCTTAGACACATTGGACTCATTTCTAAAGAATCAAAAGGGAACTCTTGAGTACAGCCTGTTAGTGATAATTTTCTGGATGCGACCACCAGTGAATGGGGAATAACCACGAAATAAGGAAGAGGGTAAGACATTGATTTGTCTAATAACTACTAGAGGCCCAACTTCAAGGGGATTGTGTTACTGTTGATGCATGTCGTCTTTCCTTTCCATGTGTAGAGTTAGAGATAACATACTTCTTTTTCATATAGAAGTATTGGACTGAACAGTGATTATTTGTTCATACTGTGTGCACTTTGAGTTATAAGTCACATTCACTAACGTGTATCTACACTTCCCCCCTTAAAGGAGCCTTTGGCTGCTCGTCCACAGCTAACACTGAGAGTCATAACATAACAAAAGGCATGCTGTCAGTTTATTTTCTGTATGGAATCAGCAACTGTCAACAACGTGCTCAAAAAGGTAACTGAAGCAGTGCCTTTTGGGTGCTAAACACAAGGTAAGAACAGATGCTGTTCCCCAGGAAAAACAATGGATTGGGATGTGGCCTGAGCATTTGTCATTGGTTGAGATTAATTCAAGCATTCCATCCATCACCTAGTTGTTGCAGTTGACACCCCCAAGTGCGATGTGTATACCAACATGAGGGTCCCATGCTCACTGTGCCACTGGAATCAAGATATACCTGGCTGATGAGCCCTTATCAGGGCAAAACCGGTCTTAGGTTGCTTGTATTCTGGGTCAGGAATTATCCTGCTTGGCAGTTCAGGGTAGATTATTTCCATTTGAGACAGGTCAAGACTGATTTGCATATAACTGGGACTAAGCTGAGGTGGCACGGTGGGCAAAAACAGTGGATTGGGACTGTGGCCCGAGTGATTGCCAGTGGCTGAGATTAATTCAAGTATTCTGTCCATCACACTTTTATTACATTTTTCCCTAGAGACACAACATAGAGAACATGGCCAGTGAAGCCAAGAACAGTGGCTGTTGCCCTGGGGTGCTACATTCAGGAAAGGGCCAGTGACTTTGTGCTGTGAGTGGTAAATTGATGACATGCTGGTAAATCATGGACAGTTATGGATGAATGGGACAATGTCAAACACAAACCAATTGGTCTCTCAAAGCTCAGAGGCTCATGAATCAGCCACTGCAGGGGAGTGTGCCAAGCAGAGAAAGGGCAAGACCAGCCCCCTGCAGGGCACCAAAGCTAAATATAAAAATTAAGTAAAACTTAATAATCAAAATTACACCAAATTGTCAAAAATTCAATAAGGGGATATAGAAATACAAACTCTATTTTTAAGTAGAAATAGCTCCAAGAAAAAAGAAAATGCCAATATTAGTCAATTGTCGTGGAAAACAAGACATAGGCGCATTTTCAGTTTGACCGCAATGGAGTGCAAGTCCGATACATTAAACATGTTCATCCTATTCAAAGATTCGATCTTCTGACTTAGGGGGTCATTCTGTTGCCAGTCGGACCGCATACGATGGCTCATCGGATGGCCCAACCGCCATCTGCAGCTGCAGTCCGACCGATGCATTACAACACGTGCAGTCGGAGGCAGCAGGGAGGGACAGTCTGATGTTTATCAACAGGCACAAGAAGCCCGTCAGACAGTCGAAGGGTCAGTAATCCCTACAATAGGGGCAATGCCTCCTCAGGCCTCGCAGTAGGGATTACAGTGTCCCTTTCCGCCTGCCCTTTCATGGCGGTTCACCCGCCATTAAAAGAGAGGCAGAAAGTGACCTTAGTGACCTTGAGAGGCTCTAAGCAGGCCCCCCTTGCCTATTGACCCTCCGCTATGGGTCCGTGCCCCCCTAAACATCCCTGCCCCGTGTGGCAGGCAATGCATACTGCCGGCCACACATTGCAGGGATTTATTTAAAGTGTATATTTTCTATTGCGGCTTGTACTAAAGCCTGCTGCACAAGCCACAATATACACTTTGCAACCACTGTGAAGTAGGTCGCATTGTAATGAGGACAGAGGGCCCACCGACTACTTGTCGGGCGGTCCCTCTTCCGCTATGGTGCTGGTTGGATGAGAGTCCGAACAGCATCGCAGTGATGCCCTTAGTCTTTTAAGCCCCAATCAACCACAGGAATACACTTCTAATGCTCCCTAGGACCTCAGGGAAGGCACTTATACTCTCCCAGGGTGTCGGGCAGAGGCCAACAGCAGGGTCCCGATCAGGTCCAGATGCTATTGGTCAGCTGATTACTTCCAGGAAAAGTCCCATTGGCCTCTTGCAACTTCTTGTCTCCCTGTAGCCACACAGGAGGTCAGCCAACTGTCCCTTGGAGTACTCTTCTTTGTCTGGAATACAAGAGATAGCAGGCCCAGACATTCAGGTCTCCTTTCAGGTCACAGACAGCAGGTTCTGTCATCTTCTGACCTTCCACAAATCCAAAATGTGTTCTGAAGTATGTTCCCGGAGGTGCAACATTTATGCCTGTCAGCTAGTGGGTAAGGGCATCTTCTGGTTATGCCCTAACCAATGCGGTAAAAGTTCCTGGAGCCAGCTCTACCCAGTTTTTCATTAATTCCAGTTTGCTTTACTGCAAACAGGCCCAAAATGGCATGTGCCAGGGAATTTTAAGAAGGTGAAAGTCTTCAGCCACTTTAAACTTGGGCTCTGAGGCCTTCCGGTGGATATGGGAAGTATAATAGGGTACTTTTAGTGTCCTCCCACATCTAATACTAAAGTCGATATTAAAACAGGTACTGTACCCGCAACAAACTCCAAAGGGTGGCATGCTTCATCATCGAACTGAGCTTATCTTTGCCTTGCACTGCAAAGCCTAACTGGCCCCTTTACGGGACTGTTTGACTTAGATCTTTTTATATCCAACCGGGTAGCAAAAATACAACTTAGGTGCCTCCAATGTTGAAAGATGCTTGCAATTGATTTGGGAGATTGGTGAGGAGTGGATAAATTAAGTATTCATCACCAAAGTCTATGTTAAGGTTAAAAACAGATGTGAGAATATACAAGAAATAATGTTACTTGTTTTCTTCCTAAGTGATTAATGATTGGTAGATCATTTAATGGGATTCAGTCAAGAAATTGGTCAACATGTTTAATGCCTATTGTGTCTCTCTGGATCTGCATCACTTCATCAGGATCAAACATATAGCTACCTCATTTTCTCTTTTCATGGTGTTCCTACACTAATCGCCAAACAAGTGAACCCCCACCTCTGTGAGAAACAACAATAATAGTTGTCCCAAAGGTTTATATCTCCTGTAAATGGAATGTAGTCCTATTGCTAGTGACCCTGGTGTATTAAGAACAGGGCCCCTTGAGGTTTGTGTAGAAGCAACTGATCCCAGGTCATTTCCCCGAAGGAGAGTCCAGGCATATATGCCTTCCATTTTCCATGTCCCCGGCAGTGAACGAGGTCCTTGTGCTCCAAGGAACTTTTGCTTCCATGCACTAGTTCAATCTGGGTATTTAATATATGATCTTGAACCCCTATTGGAACTGTAGACTAGATTAGCATTGACATATTAATTAACATATTGACAGTTCAGGCAGGTAAGGATGACTGTGTTAAAGTAAAATTTCCTTAACGTCTATGAAAAACCAATTCCATCGTTTATTTGGATTTTTAAAATCTTTAAAAAAGATTGGTTCAATTATTTTTCTAGCTGTTCTCTTTCCAAAGAAGTAAAATTAGTAATTTAATCTGTTTTCTATGTAGAACAGCTAGGTCTGTCACACTGAAAATACCTTTTTGAGTCTTGTCATTATAGGAACATGGTAACAGTAATTTTCTACATGCCCCACTTTTAAATACCAGCCACTATACCTAGGCATGACTTATTAATATTTAAAAGGAACATTTGTTCATATGAAAAAGGGTTATTTTCACAGGTCGTACTCGTACTGCAGGGTTTATAGTGCAGCAGGCAGGATACAAAAGATTGGCCCGAAATCATGTTTGCCCTCGTATTGTTGTGGATGGCACAATAGCTGCTGGAGTCCACTAGTAGCATTTAACGTCTAGGCCCAGTGTGCACTTTCTCCACAATATACCAGAGTCTTATAGACAAGTGAAATATGCCAATTAGGAACAAGCCAATTGAACCATGTTTAAAAGGAGAGCACAGCCACTCTCCTCCTGGTAAAAAAGGGTAAAGTGCACAGAGTTCTAGAGACAGGAAAAGTATAGGGTCCAACAAAAGGTAAAAATATCTAGGGTAACCAAACAAAAAAGGCAGATTTCCTATACCCCCTTTTTTTTAGTCTAATGTAGATAGCTTTATATTCTAGAGAGCCATATGTCATTAGTTCTTCAAAATAGTTTAGTGGGAAGTTCAGAGAGTGAGCTATACATTGTTCACCTTCAGAAATTAATTTTCGTGTGTTTTTCATGACTAGCCATTGCTTGGTTGGGCTGTACATCAAGGCAGTGCCATTGCATTTTAACATTTTCCCATTTTTCTCCCCATTAAGTGTTGGGTGATGGAACTCCCTTGTTAACTCAAAGATATTTTAATTGTTTGTCTATGTTTTCGTTTGTTTAGGAAGTGCTTGCTCATTGGATACATCTGCCTGTTTTAAATCCACATTACTACTGAATGGTGATTTGTTGTATTTTGTTCATGATATCATGTTAGATGTACATTTTTACAGAAGATCTGGAAATATTTTTGGGAGTGTTATTCAATCCAACATGCCCCGTCTAGTTTGCCACACAACACTAACATTTCTTCAAATTACCTTCACTTTATATATTGCAAAATCCTGAAAGGTAAAGACCTCAACATACAGTTATGTTTACCAAATGTATTTTCCCAATAGCTGGATATTGGGTGCAAGTGCAAGTGAGTGTACGCATGCCCTAAACCTCATTTAGATAAATCCAAATAAAAATACAAACTGCGACTGAGCTTTGTTTCATAAATATTAATGTAGAATATATCCCCTAAATTAATTGGATTAGAAGTTAATATGAGATGCAGGTTTCTCTCTCTCTATTTTAGTTTGTCAAAATTCATTGTGCAAAGTCCTTTTGCAATACTGTGTGTTTTTTCTGATAATTCAATATATACATTCATAACTGTAAAGTATTCTTGATTTCCTTTCCAACTGGGACTAGCGAGTATACCATGCACTCTTTAGATCACTGACTATGTCATGAGAGACCTCAGCAAAGAGATTGCTTCTGAGCTAAGCAAATCAACAAGTGCCCTGTTGTTCTCTAAGTGCACAGCAAGTTCTTCATTGCTTTCCTTCTCTATCACAAAAACCTCCTAATTTCAATAAATAGAGTTTAATTAAAAAGCTCACTAAACCACTTCAGAAATATTTCAGTAATAAATGTACCATTCTATGGCAGTTGAAACTGTTTCAATCTTAATAGTACAAATTCCCTAAAAATGCTGTACAGGTTCAAGTAAGGCACAAGGCAGAGAACTCGGTTTGAGTGAATCCTCTTAAAAGCAAGTGACCCCTCTCAAATGGATGTACTGTTCAATATCAACAATAAGAATATTGCGATACGTGAATATTGAGGAAAAAATATCGAAGCCCAAATTATAAAAAGGCTTGTGCATACACAGGAAGTATTGATTTACTATTCCAAACTCCACATATATATATATATATATATCAAGGTCATCTCAGGCCGAAACGCGTCAGGGCGAGCGTATTGTTTTGAGCTAATAAAATACTTCACGCATGAAGCTGGGTTTGTGTTCCGTCCTTTTTCCATGAAAGGAAGTTAAGAAGAGCGGCATCTGCTATATATATATATACGTATATATGTATAGTTAGGCTGACATTTCACTCGTACAAAACCAGAGAAATTCAGCCGTTATAGTTAGCGGAGCTATCTATATAACTCGCGCCCTTGCAATGCACTGCTGATGGCGTCACTTATTAAATCACTCATGACATGGTCAGTGACATTACTGATGACATCACTGATGACATCTCAAATTACATCATGGATGACATAATCCAGTGACTGAGTGTTTCTAAAAAGTTTAAGAGCGATATATATATATATATATATATATATATATATATATATATATTCACTGAAAAAACCATAGGTTTCACACATGTTATAGTTAGCTGGACATTTTACTGATAAAAAACCAATGAAATTCCCCCGTTATAGTTAGTGCAGGCAACTATAACTCACGCGACCGCAATCCTCTGCTGATGCTAATACTGTATTTAGACAATTATTTGCCCATGTCTTCTTCCATTAAATTTTAGCTATACATATATTACAAATATTTTTTTTTCATAAAGACACATATGTCATCAGCAGAGGATTGCGGTCGCGTGAGTTATAGTTGCCTGCACTAACTATAACGGGGGAATTTCATTGGTTTTTTATCAGTAAAATGTGTGTGAAACCTATGGTTTTTTCAGTGAATTTGCAAGGTTTTTTAAATGCTATTTCCTAACTATAACGTGTGTGAAACCTATGGTTTTTTCAGTGAATTTGTACGTTTTTTTAAATGCTAAGTTACTTTACGCCATTCGTGGCGTGCGCGCCCACTTAACGCAGTTCGTTCCGTGCGCGCACGGTGCGCTTCGCGCACCGTGCGCACACAGTGAGCATGCGGTGCGCTTCGCGCACCGTGCGCCCACTTTACGCAGTTAGTGCCGTGCACGCATGGTGGGCACACGGTGCGCTACGCGCACCGCGTGCCCACGTTACGCTGGATGCGCCATGTACGCACGATGCGCTTCGCGCACCGTGCGCACATGGAGGACATATTATGCACTTCGTTGCGAAAGGAAATCTTTTTTCTTTTCATAATGTGATTCATATGCCATGCAAAAAAGGGGCCCTACGGGCACCATTTGCACATGGGGTGTGGAGAATGTGGTTGATTTTTTTTTTTTTTTGGGAAATTTTTACCGTACGCGTTTTTTCAGTGAATTTGCAAGGTTTTTTAAATGCTATTTCCTAACTATAACGTGTGTGAAACCTATGGTTTTCGCAGTGAATTTGTACGGTTTTTTAAATGCTAAGTTACTTTACGCCATTCGTGGCGTGCGCGCCCACTTAACGCAGTTCGTTCCGTGCGCGCACGGTGCGCTTCGCGCACCGTGCGCACACAGTGAGCACGCGGTGCGCTTCGCGCACCGCGCACCCACTTTACGCCGTTAGTGCCGTGCACGCACGGTGGGCACACGGTGCGCTACGCGCACCGCGTGCCCACGTTACGCTGGATGGGCCATGTACGCACAATGCGCTTCGCGCACCGTGCGCACATGGAGGACATATTATGCACTTCGTTGCGAAAGGAAATCTTTTTTCTTTTCATAATGTGATTCATATGCCATGCAAAAAAGGGGCCCTACGGGCACCATTTGCACACGGGGTGTGGAGAGTGTGGTTGATTTTTTTTTTTGGGGGGAAATTTTTACCGTACGCGTACGGTAAGCGTAATCGCCGATTTTTCGAAAAAAATTAAAATTGATTTTTTGGCCTTGGGGGTTCATTGGGAACACCATCATCAAGGCTATGTGATTAGGAGCTGTCTAAACAGCCCCTTTACATGTTTTTTCCCTTTGTTAATCCTCCACCTCTCAGAGTGCGAGAGAGAAAATGGCGGCCGCCGCTTCCTGGTTTCGACCGATTCGAATGTTTACTAAGATCTAACAGCCAATCAGAATCGCGCTCGCGCACGTCACCGTACGCGTACGGTAAGCGCACGGTAAGCGCACCGTAAGCTGGCTCAGATATATATATTGATTTAAAGGCTATTTTCTCAGAATCTACTGAACAGATTTACACCAAACCTACAAAAGGCACTTCCTTGACCTGTAGACTACCTCTCTGCCAAATTTCAAGGAACTCTGTTCAGCCGTTCGGGCTGTAGCTGTGTCTAAAGGTCCTATGGAAAAATGCATGGGAAAAACGCGTTTTGGGACCCCCCTTTTATCTCAGCCCCCGCTTGACGAATCCCCCCGAGACTTTCAGGGTAGGAGCGGAGCGTAGCGGCCCATTAGTTTTGAAAATTTCGCGAGGATTCGTCGACCGGCGCCAAAGTTATTCAAAATAGAATGTTGCGGTTTTCCTATGGAAACAGGGTCCTAACTATAACTACCTACTGGCGACCGCCAGTAGGTAATATATATATATATAGGTAGTTATAGTTAGGACCACGTTTCCATAGGAAATCCGCAACATTCTATTTTTCAAAATAGGTGGGGCGCTACGCTCCGCTCCTACCCTGAAAGTCTCGGGGGGATTCGTCAAGCGGGGGCTGAGATAAAAGGGGGGTCCCAAAACGCGTTTTTCCCATGCATTTTTCCATAGGACCTTTAGACACAGCTACAGCCCGAACGGCTGAACAGAATTACTTGAAATTTGGCAGAGAGGTAGTCCTCAGGTCAAGGAAGTGCCTTTTATAGGTTTGGTGTAAATCTGTTCAGTAGATTCTGAGAAAATAGCCTTTAAATCAATATATATATCTGAGCCAGCTTACGGTGCGCTTACGGTGCGCTTACCGTACGCGTACGGTGGCGTGCGCGAGCGCGATTCTGATTGGCTGTTAGATCTTAGTAAACATTCGAATCGGTCGAAACCAGGAAGCGGCGGCCGCCATTTCGTGTGTTTCACTCAGAAAAAAAAGAGTGATATCTTGAAAAGGGGGCAAGGGAGAGAGTTACAGACCCCCTAACATTTGTAAGGGGGTCAAAGAAGGAGAGAAAAGTACAAAGAAAACATTTATTGATTTTAAAAAAAATCGCGGGGTACGCGTACGGTAAGCTCAACGTACGCGTACGGTAGAAAAAAAATAAAATAAAAGAAATGAAATGCAGATTTAAGAGTTTAGATATTAGGGGGCTCTAAAAAGAGCCGTTGTGTTTATGAAGTGATTTTTTAGTGGTACCTACAAGTAAGTACCGATGCAGAGTCTAAGGTTCAAGAGGAAGACTCTGTTCCCTTCATCATTGAAGTGCACACCATCTCCTCTATAAATGTCTTGCATGTCGTAACGCAAGTTGTTGTGGTAAATGGAACCCATACCATAGTCACGGAGGAAAGCAGAAACAGATTTGTTGACGTGCTTTCTTGCTTTGTCAATCTGCGGACAGAAATGATTGGACCAGTTCCATTTTTGCCTTTGGCATATGTTGGAAAACACAAAGGCAGTTTTAGGGAAAAGTGAAAACAGTTGTGCAAAGGTGTCCTTCATAAGCATTTCCAGACCTACCCCAGTCAAAGTGCCTAGGTCATTGCCACCACAGTGCACTATTATGAGGTCAGGGTGTTGGATTTGCATGAAGGGTTTCACCAATGGCATCAATTGGTGCCACTTTAACCCTCTCTGACCAATCCATTTAATGTCTACATTTGGCAAAGCAAGGTCTCTCACAATACCTGTTTTCTCTGCAAACTTTTCACTCCAGAAGACATAGCTGTGTCCTACAATCCACACTGTGAACATCTTCAAAGGAGATCTGGATGCACTCAGGAGGTGTAATTCAGTAGATTGGTAAAAAGAAATGAAAGACAGTTTGGAAATGGAGGCATACATATTTTTTTTATAAAAAAAAAGAACTGATTGGCTGTTTCATACCATTGTACACTAAAAACTAGGCTGTATGTGTAAATTTATAGAAGCATGTTTTGTATTGGTACAGAAAAATGTGTTACCAAAGAACAGTACTATGGATTTGCTGTAAGGTTTGAAAAGTCAAGCACTCTTGCTCTGTGGAATTGAAACATTGTTTGGCGAACTTCTGACCTAACTCCACACAGCAGTGTTCCATGAGCTGTTGCTATGGTAGCAGGCAGAAGTCAAGTTGGGGGAAGGGTACTAGGCAGAAGTCAAGTTGGGGGAAGGGTACTTTTGGAAAAGGGTTGGTTTTCAACCAATAGAAATGTGTGATTACATTTGAAAAAAAGGGGGAAGCACTGAGATTTGAAATTAACATGTATATGTGTGGAAAAAGAGAGGGAAAGTTTGCCATTATCTGGTTCTGCTGAGAGGAGAGAGGTGTAAAGAACAGAGATCCTGGCTCTGATAATCTGCTGTTTGAGTGCCACATTTCTTTCACAGCTAACTAATTTTAAAGGTGAGTTTAGAGTTTGAGAGGGGATGTATATGGTAAATTAAGAAATGAATAATAGAAATGGAATTCCTTTTGTTGAAGTTGTGTTTATCATTTTCTGTTTTGGGAGAAATTTAAATGTGAGGAACATGTAAAATAATATGGACTATGTTTTCACGATAAATTAAGGTGTACTGGTAAAAATAAGGAATACTTTAAGGGTTTGAGGTTGCACTCAGTAATGCAAATACATTCAGCATCACTAAGGCTGTTTGCCCTTGCTGGAGTGTAGGCAGTCACCCAGGTTACACATGGTGCTGGTCTGAAAAAGCAGTTTGGACATGTGCTTTTTTAAGAATCTAAAAAGTGGATTCAAAATGTGTCAGTCTGTAAAAGTGTTTATCACTTGCCAAAAAAAAGAGTAGTAAGTGTGCTTTCAAATTGGCAAAGAAATTTCGTTTTGTGACTAATATGAAAACATGACTCTGTGTGCAAAGAGGAATTACAGGCAGAGATTTATTGCGTATTGCTCTGGTGATTTCACAGTTGCATTAGATGGAAAGGGGGAGCCATTTTTTTGTGCAGAAGCACTCTTAGCACACACCCAGCTGCTTACCCTGTGGAATCATGCACAGTATTCACAACCGAGTGGGGTTTGAGGTTTCAGTCAGTAATGGAAATACATTCAGCATCACTAAAGCTGGTTGCCCTTGCTGGAGTGTAGTCAGTCACCCAGGTTACACATGGTGCTGGTCTGAAAAAGCAGTTTGGACATGTGCTTTTATCAGAATCTGAAAAGTGGATTCATAATGTGTCAGTCTGTAAAAGTGTTTATCACTTGCCAAAAAAAAGAGTAGTAAGTGTGCTTTCAAATTGGCAAAGAAATTTCGTTTTGTGACTAATATGAAAACATGACTCTGTGTGCAAAGAGGAATTACAGGCAGAGATTTATTGCGTATTGCTCTGGTGATTTCACAGTTGCATTAGATGGAAAGGGGGAGCCATTTTTTTGTGCAGAAGCAGACTCTTAGCACACACCCAGCTGCTTACCCTGTGGAATCATGCACAGTATTCACAAGCGAGTGGGGTTTGAGGTTTCAGTCAGTAATGCAAATACATTCAGCATCACTAAGGCTGGTTGCCCTTGCTGGAGTGTAGTCAGTCACCCAGGTTACACATGGTGCTGGTCTGAAAAAGCAGTTTGGACATGTGCTTTTTTAAGAATCTGAAAAGTGGATTCAAAATGTGTCAGTCTGTAAAAGTGTTTATCACTTGCCAAAAAAAAGAGTAGTAAGTGTGCTTTCAAATTGGCAAAGAAATTTCGTTTTGTGACTAATATGAAAACATGACTCTGTGTGCAAAGAGGAATTACAGGCAGAGATTTATTGCGTATTGCTCTGGTGATTTCACAGTTGCATTAGATGGAAAGGGGGAGCCATTTTTTGGTGCATAAGCAGACTCTTAGCACACACCCAGCTGCTTACCCTGTGGAATCATGCACAGTATTCACAAGCGAGTGGGGTTTGAGGTTTCAGTCAGTAATGCAAATACATTCAGCATCACTAAGGCTGGTTGCCCTTGCTGGAGTGTAGTCAGTCACCCAGGTTACACATGGTGCTGGTCTGAAAAAGCAGTTTGGACATGTGCTTTTTTAAGAATCTAAAAAGTGGATTCAAAATGTGTCAGTCTGTAAAAGTGTTTATCACTTGCCAAAAAAAAGAGTAGTAAGTGTGCTTTCAAATTGGCAAAGAAATTTCGTTTTGTGACTAATATGAAAACATGACTCTGTGTGCAAAGAGGAATTACAGGCAGAGATTTATTGTGTATTGCTCTGGTGATTTCACAGTTGCATTAGATGGAAAGGGGGAGCCATTTTTGGTGCAGAAGCAGACTCTTAGCACACACCCAGCTGCTTACCCTGTGGAATCATGCACAGTATTCACAAGCGAGTGGGGTTTGAGGTTTCAGTCAGTAATGCAAATACATTCAGCATCACTAAGGCTGGTTGCCCGTGCTGGAGTGTAGTCAGTCACCCAGGTTACACATGGTGCTGGTCTGAAAAAGCAGTTTGTACATGTGCTTTTTTAAGAATCTGAAAAGTGGATTCAAAATGTGTCAGTCTGTAAAAGTGTTTATCACTTGCCAAAAAAAAGAGTAGTAAGTGTGCTTTCAAATTGGCAAAGAAATTTCGTTTTGTGACTAATATGAAAACATGACTCTGTGTGCAAAGAGGAATTACAGGCAGAGATTTATTGCGTATTGCTCTGGTGATTTCACAGTTGCATTAGATGGAAAGGGGGAGCCATTTTTTTGTGCAGAAGCAGACTCTTAGCACACACCCAGCTGCTTATCCTGTGGAATCATGCCCAGTATTCACAACCGAGTGGGGTTTGAGGTTTCAGTCAGTAATGCAAATACATTCAGCATCACTAAGGCTGGTTGCCCTTGCTGGAGTGTAGTCAGTCACCCAGGTTACACATGGTGCTGGTCTGAAAAAGCAGTTTGGACATGTGCTTTTATCAGAATCTGAAAAGTGGATTCATAATGTGTCAGTCTGTAAAAGTACTTTTCACTTGCCTAAAAAGTAGAAGAAAGTATGCTTTGCAATTGGCAAAGAAATTTCGTTTTCTGTCTAATTTCAAAGCATGACTATGTGTGCACACAGGAATTATTTTTAGATATTTAATTTGTGAAGGTGTTATTGTGATTTTCATTTATAGGAAAGGGGTTTATAGTATTTTAAGATTTCTAAAGAACATAAAAAATGTAGTAATATATTTAAATAAAATAAAGGAATTTTTTTAGTTTTTTTCAGGTATTGCTGAAGAGCAGTGAACAAAATTTAAGATGCCTACAAAATCCAGAGTAAAGAAAGACCACAAAAAAAACCTATATTTGAAGACAACTGGAGGGCCTAAGTTAGTTGGAGATGCTCATGTTGGGAAAAAGAAAAAATCTTCTGGTAAGCAGACAAAAGATTTTTTAAAGAACATATTCAAAAAAAGGAAAAATGTACAAAATGTCTGTACTGGAAAGAATGCTTTCAATAGAAAAGGACAGGAAAAAATTGAGAATTTAGTTAATGCAAATATACCTTCTGCAACTATAAAGATGAACTTAAACAGAAAAACAGCGTTTAAAGAGATACGTAGAAAAATGTTTCAGAGAAGAGTTATGTCCAATTTGATAAAGGATGTGAAGAAATATAAGCAAAAGGCTAAATTTTACAAGAGAAAAAAAGAAATTGAAGCCATTGCAGCAAAGGCATTAGAATTTAAAAGGAAACTATTAATTTTAATTTTGAATAGGATGCGTACATTAGATAAAATGGTTAATGTACTGAAATCACAAAGCAAAAGGAAAAGAGTAGTGAACAGAACAAACTTTTGTAAAGTGTTTTTAGGAAAATGGATGCATAGTTCAAGTAGTGAACCTTTTTTTAATGAAGAGAGCTATTTTCAAAGTAATAGTTTGCTGCATGCTGTTGACACCAGAGGTCGTGCTTACGAAGTGAAAAATGGTTGCATAATGGAGAAGGAGATAATGGTTCCAAGAGATGAGGTACAAGTGATGGCGGATGAGGCTATGGGGAGACGTCCTAAAGCCCCAGTGTACACTTGGAATTGTAGTAGTATTTGCACTGTGCGTCAGGAATCTATTGATAAATTTCGTGAGTTTCTAAGAGAATATAGTAAAAAAAGTGTAAAACAGAAGATTAAGGTGCTTCAAAGTCTAGATCCATGCAGAGTGAGAGAGAATACTGGTTTGCAGGGTCATTCTCTGGCTTGTCTATCTAGAAAAGTGTGTAATAGTGTTTTCCATCATTTTAGGATGCTGGCTGTTCATCATACTGAAATGAGAAAGTTTGTGAGACGGTTGTAGTTTGCTAAAAGTCCAGCAATAAAGTTAGATGAATTGAATAGGGCTCTGTTCCGTGGATCGGTATCAGATGTAGAGAAGGTTGTTGATGAAATTCAGTTTTGTTACTTTGGTCCTGAACAAAACAGTGCAGAAAAGGACACAGTAAATGAGGAAGAAGTGGAAGAGAATGTAGAACCCTCTGTAAGTAAGACATTTAATGATCACATAACAAAATTTGCAATAATCTCTAATGAAAGACCAAATATTACTTGTATTTGTTGCCGCAGAACTCATTATAGAAAACAAACTAGGAATGTTGATCTCTACAGAAAGAGTGAAAATGAAGATAATTATAAGTGGAAGGATTTTGCCACATATATATTTCTTGAAAATTGTTTTGAATTGGGTGAAGATCAGCGTATTTGTAAATACTGTTACAACAAGTTAGAGGAAAATAGAATGCCGACCAGAGCTGTACATAATAATTTAGAATTGGATGCTATTCCTGCTGAACTTTCTGAATTAAATACATATGAGTCTATACTCATTCAATGTGTTCATCCGTTCCAGACCATAGTACGTATGGAGCCCAAAACTGGTAAATTACCTCCTTCAGATTTACTGAGAGGTTTAAAAGGTAGAGTGGTGTATTTGCCCTTGGATTTGAAAAAAAATATGGAAACTATTGACGCGGATACTTTGGAAACTGAACCATTAATTATTCTGGTTAATGGTGTACCTACAAAGAATAAGAAGATTTGGCAGGAGCTGGTAGATGTACGGAAAGTACAAAGAGCAAATTTGTATTTGAAAAGGAATAACAAATGGTATGAATCAATTTATATAGAAGAAGAAGAAGAAGAAGATTTACAAGAAGACACAGAAACACCAACTGGACAAATTGAAAAAGTGGACAAGTCAAAGGAAGAAGAAATTTATGAACATTTTAGCATACATCCTCTTCATTCAAAAGAAGTTATGGGAGACAATATTGATCTGTTTCAGATGAAGAAAGCAAAAGGAACTCCCGTGAGTGTATGGGAGGAGAGCTTGGAAGCTCGATGTTTTCCCCAGCTGTTTCCTAAAGGAAAAGGAGGACGATACGATGAACGTCCAGAACAGATTCCAGCTTCTGAGTATCGGACTACAAGACTATATGCTGAAGATCCCAGATTTCGACAAAGTATTCCTTATTTGTTCCATCTTTTATTTGAAAGCGACTTGTCTGCACTGTCTTATGCAGTAAATCACATTTTAAAAAGTGGAGTACATTTACAAAATGTGTCTGCTAAGGATTTTATGGAGAAAGTGCAGCACCGAGATGATCATTTGGAAACACAACTAATCAATCTGATGGCTTGTCAGCGTGGGACAAATGAATATTGGTACCGACGCCATGGTGAATTAAAATGCATGTTACGGAATTTAGGAACACCAACATGGTTCGTTACCCTAAGCTGTGCTGAGTACGCTTGGGATGATTTACTGGATTTTCTACGAGAGGCAAATTCAAACATTAAAAACATCGAATACAAGACAGCAGGAGAACTGTGCTCATTGGATCCGGGTAATGTTTGCAGATATTTCAATCATAGATTTGAGGCTATGATGTCCTTCATCTGCAATATAAAAAATCCACCTCTAGGAGAAGTAGTGGATTTCTTTTGGAGAAAAGAGTACCAGGCAAGAGGTGCTCCTCATATTCATATGCTGTTGTGGATCAAGGATGCCCCAAAGTTTGGAACAGATGCTGATGAAGCAGTGTTATCTTACATTAAAGAATATGCAACATGTGCTATACCAAAAAGCACAGAAGAGAAAAAGTTAAAGGAGCAAGTTTTACGTTTCCAAAGTCATCGGTGTGGAAAATACTGTCGACGGAAATACAAGAGCAAAGATAAATACTACACTAAATGTCGATTTGGATTTCCTAGACCTGTTCTTTCAAATGGAAGAGTAAACAGTTTTATGTCATCTGTGAGACATACTATCACAAGAAAATCACCTAAGAATACCTACAACCTTAAAAGAAAAGAAGAATCAAAAAATATAAATGACTACAACCCAGTCATTTTATCCATGTGGAATGCTAACATGGATATACAGTATGTAGCTGACAATTCCATTGCTGTTGCTCGATATGTAACGTCTTACATTACGAAATCAGAAAAAACAGAATTGAAGGAAATGTGGGAAGAGATTTCTCACGAGAAGACTGTCAGTAAGAAGCTGTACAGTTTCAGTTTAAAGATGTTATCGCATCGAGAAATTGGATCCTACGAATGTTCAGATAGGTTATCTTCTGCAAGTCTCTACTCGAAATCAAGAAGAATAATTTGGGCAAGTTTAGGCCTTGCAGCAATGAGAAATCGGGTACTGAAATCTGTTGGAGAAATTGAATATTTGGCCGAGAATGACCCAGAAAGTACAGATATTTTGAAATCAAACATGTTGGACACATATTATCCCAAGAGAAGTCATCATCTGGAGAACATGTGTCTCTATGAAGTGCTGCAGAACTACATTTCTTCACGGAAAGCCGCAGAAGACATCAACAATGGAAAATATAAAGTCATTGGTGAGGAAGGATGTTTGGTGAAGCAAACAAAAGGAAGTTTGATAAATCACAGGAAGCTGAGTTGCGACAGTACTGACAAAAAGGAATTTTACTACTTGGCTCTTTTACAGCTGTTTAAACCATGGCGTACAGAGGATGAACTACTGGGAGAATTTCAAAGCTATGAAGATTCTTTTAATGCTTGCAAAGACAGCATACCATGCAGTACATTCTCAACTTATCTGCAAATGTTAAATGAAGAAATTGAACAGGAAACTACAATTGCAGCAGAAGTAGCTAGAGACAGTTCTCAGGACAGCCAAAGTTCAGGAACACTCAGTCAAGATCCCCTAGGACAACCAATCGTTGAAAATGAAGCATCAATAGCCATGAATGAAGTGGAAACGGCTATGAATCAAGCTCAAGAAGAATTTATAGACTTACAAAATTTGGAAAGACAACTGAACGAAGAGCAGCAACAAATTTATGAAGAGATCAGAAACAAAATTGATCACGGATTTCTACATGAAAAAAAAGAGTGCTCATGCACATCATTTCATCCAATCAGGATGTATGTAAGTGGACAAGCTGGAACTGGAAAAAGTTTCTTAATAAAAGTCATCAGAAGCTACCTACAGCAAAAAACGGATTCTACTTTGTCTTGTGTGGTTACTGCTCCAACTGGGTTAGCAGCATATAACATAAAAGGAATCACCTTACATCGTTTGCTAATGTTACCAGTGGAGCATGAGAACAAAATACAATACAACAAGCTAACTGGAGAAGCATGCTTGGAAGTTTCAAGAGTATTGAAGAAGATGCAAGTTCTCATTATTGATGAGGTGAGCATGGTATCAAACTTAATGCTTGCCTTTGTGCATTTAAGAATGCAGCAAATTCTAAGGACAGACTATGACGTGTTATTTGGTGGAAAACATGTCATAGTTTTTGGGGATCTTCTACAGCTTACTCCAGTTAAAGGACAACCAGTGTTTAATACTGTGACACATGAAGACACAAAGAAGTCATTGGGAAGCATCGGTAATGCAAATATTTGGTCCTTGTTTGAGTACAAGGAACTTACTACTCATATGAGGCAAGCAAACGATGAAGAATATGGAAGTATTCTGAAAGATATCAGAATTGGACTACTCACTGAAGCTGGCACAAAAGCATTACAGAGTCGGTTGCTACATAATTTATTTCCAAAGGAAGAAATAGTTGCAGAGAAGATATACAAGAACATTGCAGAAAAGAAAAGTGTCATTTGCTTAATGCCAACTCTACGTGAATGCTCAATATTCAATGAGGAGCTTTTGAAATTGGAAAAGAAAGATATCAGGAAATTGGAAGCAGTGGACAAAATTGAGGATGGAAGAATTACTATCACATTAACAGGCACACTGAAAAATAAATTGGATTCACTAGAGAAGAACATTTCCAAAACAGCTGGATTAGAAAAAAATCTATATGTTTGCATGAACTGTAGAGTATTTTTAAGGAGAAATTTGGATGTTGAAAAAGGTTTAGTTAATGGAGCTATGGGAAGAGTTGTGGGTTTTATTAATTATCAGAAAAAAGATGGAATTGAATGTTTAAAAATAAAATTTGATCAGATAGAAGAAGTTAAAGACATTTGTCGTTGTTCAGTTCGTTTCATGCTTGTGAAAGACTTATATGTACGTAGGAAGCAGTTTCCGTTTTCTCTAGCATATGCTGTAACTATTCACAAGTCTCAAGGATTGACTGTAGATTGTGCATTTGTGAACATTGGATCAACTGTGTTCAAAGAAGGTATGGCATATGTTGCTTTGTCACGAGTGAAAACATTATCAGGTTTATTCATGATAGACTTTGATGACTCAAAAGTTAGTGCTGATACAAATTGTGTAAAGGAGTATAATAGATTAAGAAGAAGCTATGCTCCTCATTTAGGTCAGTATCCTGTGTTGGAGAAACGTGTAGTTTCTCGTAAAAGGAGAAATGAGAATATCTGTAATGAAGATGTAGAGAGGAGGAAAAAAAAGAGGAGTGATGTAATTGCAAGCAAAAAGAAAAAGGAAAATGAAGAACAGGTTGTAGGATGTCATTTTGAAAATAGCTCTGGTGTCAACTGCTACGCTAATGTAGTGCTGAATGTTGCATTTTATCTGGAAAGTGTGCAAGAGCAGATAATAGTAAATCAGGGAAAAAGATTCTGTTCTGAGTTGAGTCTCCTTTTTCAAAAGCTGAGTAATGATAAAACTCAAATAGAAAGTGCTACTGAAATTAGAAAACTTTTAGATGTATGTTTAGGACGAACACAGTTTTCTCAAAATGTACAGCAAGACGCACAGGAATTCTTGATGTTTTTTCTTCAGGTACTGGAAGAATAAGGGGTTCCCATTGAAAATTTATTTGGTCTCTCTTATAAATGGGAACATAGTTGTGAAAACTGTTATAATATATGTGGCTCTAATGTTGATTCTGAAAGGTTTATTTATTTAACATCGCCAGAAAGTAAAACAGTCACTTTTGCTAAATTAGTTAAAGATGCTAATCATAGCATGGAATGCAGTGAGTGTCAATCTGACATGTTTTCAACGTTAATTTTAAAGGAATACGGACAATATGTAATTTTAATGATGCAACGCTGTAAAGCTGATGGTTCAAAATTAGATACTTTAATAAAGAAGTTTACAGGACAGCAATTATCAATTTCAGGAAAAACTTTTGTAACAGTTGCAATAATTTTCCATGAAGGACCTACTGTAACTTCTGGACATTACACAGTTTATCTTAAATGTGAAAAAGGCTGGACACTGTGTAATGATTCCCAATTGATTTTTAAGCAACGTTTGCCTTTTGATTTAGCAAATTCCTATCTAATCTTCCTGAAACCTAAATTTTAGAGAGATTTGGCAACATCTGTACAAAACAATTTTACCATTTTATTGGATTACCATTGGAATTTTCAAAAAAAATGATTTTACAAATTATCATTTGGCCTAATGGAAAGGTAACCAATTGTAATGTGGACTTTTTCAATTTTTAATGAAACTTTGGAAAACCAAAAATTTAGACAAAATCGGTAACATCTGCACAATTTAAATTTTGGAATGTTATTGGATTGCCATTGGAAATTTATTCCAAAAAGATTTTTAAAATTACTATTTGGCCATGTGGAAAGGTAAAAATTCTATTGTGGACTTATTTAATTATTAATTAATCTTTCGGAAACCAAAATGTTACAGACAATCGGTGAGATCTGTACAATTTAAACTTTAGATTTTTATTGGATTACCATTGGAAATTTAATCAAAAAAGAATTTTAAAATTACTATTTGGCCTAAAGGAAATGGAACCAGATGTATTGTGGAGTTATTTGAGATATATTTTTGTGATTATACTTCTGAAACAAAAATATCAGACGGTATTTTAAAGAAATAAGTATTGATATTAGATGATATTTTTTAAGAATATTATGCATTTCTATAAAGTTATGTTTATGCAAAAAGAGATTGTGGGCTTTTTTAAAACAATCTTTGAGATTGTTAATTTTTTTTTTGCCCGCTGTTAAATGATGAATGCAATTGCTTTCACAATTTATAGTGAAATGCAATATATTCTGAAAACAGCAAAAAAAAGGCAAAAATTTGTTTTGAAAAATATGTAAATATGTGTACTGTATTATAAAATGTTTTATTAAATATTAATACTTTTTTCTTTTTTTTCAGATTGAGATAGAAAATTTTCGAAAACTAGAACCATTTTTAAAGCAAATAAAATAAAATTTAAATTAATAAATATTTTTTTGAGTGGGTATGGTAAGTCAAAAATTTCATGGTCCCTTTTTTCCACTTCTCCACAATCACATTTTCAGTTTTTCATTGTAGTCTCTCGAAGACCTTGTAATGTGATAATTGATTATTAGTGTTTTTTTAAAAAAGAAAAAAAAATTACGCGTACCGTACGCGTACGGTAAAAAAAAAATTAAAAAAAGTTTTTAAAAATATATAAAAAAAAGTTAAAAGGTAAGGTTGGCTCTTAAAAGAGCCGTTGTGTTCATGCAGGGACAGAGGAAAGAAAGAATGGGAATATTAGTCGGTACGACAAATGTGCTGATCTATTTTATTGTTCACTAGGGAAATACTGGTCTCCCTATGACAAATTAGATCATGACAAGTGGCGCACCGTATTTCAACCCTCAGAAACCGAGGGTTAATTTCCAGAGGACGAGAAAAAGGAGATGCTCCCCCCACAGATGAAGGGCTCACCTGACCTGCCGAAGATGGACTCGGCCCTGCAGATGATGGACCAGGCTGAGCTGCTGTGGATGTGCTTGGTTGACTTACTGAAGGGTTACCTTCAGTATGTCGAGCATGTGTCCTTCCGTGTACATCTTTAAGGTGTCTCAACATGGTGTGATTCCCGAAGGAATACTTCTTGTTGGGATTCCCTCTTGAAAGTACACGCTTGCACAGCTTACAAGTCACTAAGGGTGCATTTACCTTTTTCTTGTTCTCTGGAAAAGTAAAATACTCCCATATGAAAGAGGTCTTTTGTTTCCTCCTTCTCTGCCTCAAGGTAGTGCTGCTAGCCTCACTCTCAGAAGAGCTCTGCTGTTCTGCCATCGTATCACAAAGACAACCCAGCTCCTTCTCCTAAGGGATCACAAGCAGAAATGAGGGGAATGGGTGTGGTGTAGGAGAGTTCTAGAACTGAAAGTAGTAAAAACCAATCAAAAGTCTTGTTTCTTGATCACATGACCTACCGTGCGCGTACGTTACGCTTACGGTGCGCTTACGGAGCGCTTACGGCAAAAGTACGCATGCGCGTAAAAAACACACGCGCACGCGCGCATGCGCAAAACAGGCACGTCCCTTCACTTCCGCGTAACGTGCGCGTGCAGCGTACGCGTTACGCGCTGTGCGCGCGTGACGTGCGTCTACGCAAATTGCGTAAATGAACGCAAACAGCGTAGAAATCTAACGTAATTAAAGCAAGACGTGCGCTTACCGTACGCGCACGTTAAAAAAAAAAATAAAAAAAAAAAATAAGGAAAAAAAAAATATGTTATACTAATAAATCTTACCTGTTTATTTTATAAAAATGGTAAAAAAAAAACATATTGTAGAATTTTTAAAATTTAACCATAGTCTTTAAAAAATGATAGAAAATTAAAATAAAAATATGTAAAAAAAAAAAAAGAAAAAAAAAAAAATTAGCATTTAAAAAACCTTGCAAATTCACTGAAAAAACCATGGGTTTCACTCACGTTATAGTTAGGAATTAGCATTTAAAAAACCTTGCAAATTCACTGAAAAAACCATGGGTTTCACACACGTTATAGTTAGGAATTAGCATTTAAAAAACCTTAGAAATTCAATGAAAAAACCAAAGGTTTCACACATGTTATAGTTAGCTGGACATTTCACTCGTAAAAAACCAATGAAATTTCCCCGTTATAGTTAGTTCAGCTAACTATAACTCGCGCGCCCGCAATGCACTACTGATGACGTCACATATTACATCACTCATGACATGGTCACTGACATCACTCATGACATCACTGATGACATCTCAAATGACATCACTGATGGCATCACTGATGACATCATCCTTGTGATAGAGTGGCAGACCTCCTCTTCCCCTAATATAACCTTTGATACACACATACAAAAATAGAAACTAAAATGTTCAAAATAATGAACATACCAATATCAGTTACAACAACCTATTCAGTAATTCTAAGAACCACATACACATACAGTCATTCACCAACAGTCCTATACAGTCACTCATACATGCACTCACTCATCATATGTACTCATACATCTATACATCCTGTTACACAATGCCACTCATCCATAGAGTTACTCACACATAGTCACTCATGCTAATAAAGAAACAAACATACATTTATTAGCTTATACAGTTATACACACACCACCACACTTACTTCTACGGAAACTTACACATAGTTAGTCTAAAAAACAATCACTTATAGAAACACATACTTATTCATACAGGAACTCTTTCAATCTCTCACTCTCACATATACTCACTTATATACACCAATAGTCACATATACTAGTTTAATAGATATGTAGTTACTCATAAAGACACTATTGAGACAGTCATTCACTCACTAACACACTCATACACACACTCATCCACCCATACAGTCCTGCACACATGTTGTCTTCAACACATACAAAGAGTGAATCACTCATTCATGCACCTATGCACTACATAATACCCCCCACCGAACCATACAGACACTCAGACTGATACTTAAAAAAAGAACTATTTACCTATATAGATACCCATGAAGCTACTCACCAACCCATGCAGCCACTTATACACAAAGTGAGAAACTGATACAGATATTTTCATATTTAAACATTACTCAGTAAGCCATGTATTCACTATGATACACTTAATCAGTCAGTTACACAAATTTTTTTTTAAAAAAAAGCATCCATTTAGACACTTATATACCCATTTATTCTTCCATTGACCTTGAGATATACATAAATATAAAACATATTTAATTTTCAGAAAAACACACAATCACTGGATGATGTCATCAGTGATGTCATCAGTGATGTCATTTGAGATGTCATCAGTGATGTCATGAGTGATGTCAGTGACCATGTCATGAGTGATGTAATATGTGACGTCATCAGTAGTGCATTGCGGGCGCGCGAGTTATAGCTAGCTGAACTAACTATAACGGGGAAATTTCATTGGTTTTTTACGAGTGAAATGTCCAGCTAACTATAACATGTGTGAAACCTTTGGTTTTTTCATTGAATATATATATGTATATATTTATACCAAGGTGTATTGAAGAATTTGTGGGTGTATTAGTGTCTCTATGGATGATTTAGTGGGTGCGTGACTAACTGTATAAGGTAGTGATTAAAAGTGCCTTAGTGAATGTATGGTTGAGGGACTAATCTGTGTGTATGTGTGTATCAGTCTGTCAGTTGGTGTGTAAGTGGCTGCATGGGTTGGTGAATAGGTACATGAGTGTCTATATGGGTTATTGATTAGTTATCTGAGTACCTGTATGGGTACCTGAGTGTCTGTGTGGGTGGGTGAGGGTGTGCGTGACTCCCTCCATGGATGTATGAGTGGGTGCATTGGTGAGTGACTGGCTGAATGAGTGCCTTATATGGGTGAGTGGGTGGATGTGTATGTAGATCTATGAATCAGTTACTGGGTATGTATGTACTGGAATTGGTGTGTCAATGGTTTCAAGAATGGCAGTCTGAAATTTGGAGTGGGTGTATGATGTCATCAATGATGTCATTTGAGATGTCATGAGTGATGTCACTGATCATGTCATGAGTGATGTAATATGTGATGTCATCAGCAGTGCATTGTGGGGGCACAAATTAAAGTTAACTCAGCTAACTATAATGGCTGAATTTCTCTGGTTTTGTACAAGTGAAATGTCAGCCTAGCTATAATGTTCCTGTAACCTGTGGTTTTTTTCAGTGAATTTCTGAGGTTTTTTAAATGTTAATTCCTAACTATAACGTCCCTGAAACCTTTTTTTTTTTTAGTGTATTTCTAAGGTTTTTTAATGCTAATTTCTAACTATAACGTCCCTGACACCTGTGCTTTTTTCATTGAATTTCTAAGGTTAGTTAAATGCTAATTCCTAACTATAACGTCCATGAAACCTGTGCTTTTTTCAGTGAATTTGTAATGTTTTTTAAATGCTAATTTCTAACTATAAAGTCCCTGAAACCTGTGGGGTTTTTTCAGTGAATTTCTAATGTTTATTAAATGCTAATTGCTAACTACAATGTCAATGAAACCTGAAATATTCTTGTGGGATGTCTTCAATGTAATGTACAAACACCTGAAAGCGATGCATGAAAACTGTCTTGCAAGAGCAGAACTTGCAAGACTTAATGCAAGTGAAGCTGGCCAAGATACACAGGCTTCAACATCAAGACCTGGCAACAGGCTGCGGAGCATTCCTCCGACTCTGCCTGATTTTGCCAAAGCTGGACTTTTCTGCCCAAAATGTAGTACCGTATTGAGTGTGGGGAAACAGGTTGTCCAAACCATGTTGAAGACCATTAACAACCACCGTTGGTAATTCCCTCCTAATTAGGCACGCGGTTTTATGCTTGTTTTTTTGTTGACATTTTCATGTTAAAAATCAAAAAAACACCCAAATAACTACAAAATAGTTAGAAAAAAACAACAAATAGATAAAATAGTTTTAAAAAGTCTCTTATGAAAACACCTATTCTAGTTTGAGAAAGTATATGTTGTGTGAATGGATGAGTCAATGGGTAGTGTCAGCGTGATTGGATGAGTGCATGCGTTGTGTGTCACTGATTGAATGAGTGCATGAGTAAGCCTGAGTAAATGGATGAGTGCATGGGTACTGCCTGAGTGAATGGATGAGTGCAAGGCTAGTGCCCGGGTGTTTGAATGGGTGCATGGGTAGTGCCTGAGAGAATGGATGAGTTCATGGGTAGTGCCTCAGTGAATGGTTAAGTGCAAGGGTAGTGCTTGAGTGATTTTATGAGTGCATGGGTAGTGCCTGGGTGATTGGAGGAATGCTTCAGTAGTGCCGGAGTAGATGGATGAGTGCAAGGCTAGTGCCTGGGTGATTTATTGAGTGCATGGATAGTGCCTGAGTGAATAGTTGGCTGTACAACTAGTGCTTGTGTGATTGCATGAGTGTGTGTGTACTGCCTGGGTGATTGAATGAGTGCATGGGTAGTGCTTGAGTGAATGGATGAGTGCAAGAGCACTCATTACTTAAGTGCATGGATAGTGCCGGAGAGAATGGATTAGTGCATCGGTAGAACCTCAGTGAATGGTTGAGTGCAAGGATAGTACCTGAGTGATTGGATGAGTGCATAGGTAGTGCTTGGGTGATTGGATGAGTGCATGGGTAGTGCATGATTGATTGTCTTTGTATACTCTAATATATTCCAAAGACAGAAATAAAAGTGATCAAATGAGTTCTGTCCACAGATTCACAAAGCTAGGAAGCATCTTAATGCAGCTGTTTCTGCTTACCTCAGAGACCCTAACATGGACTCTTATCTATAACAACAATCAACGTTTTGACATGCATACCATCTACAGAAGTGTTTCTCAACAACCTTAAGCTGTGCATGCGCACTTGCATGTTGCTGCAACAAAGTCATAATGAACACAATCGCTCTTCTTAGAGCCACCCGATAACCCGACAGTGAAAGGTATATATTTTTAAACATACACAGCCTCTCCTCAATGGGCAGTGTGATCGCGGATTTCAGTGATGCTGTCTGCATTACACATCAGTGTGTGCCCTGAGAGCCTTTGAATATCTGAATGTGGAAAAGCTACTGCAGATCTAGAGATCAAAGGTGTTAAACGCTTTACAGTAGCTCATGGGGTTAATGCATGTGCTGCAGAGTTCTGGACCTTTATAACAGGTTCTAAATTCAGTACAATGTCTCATGGGATCAATGCTCCTTTTGCTTACATCTGAGGCTATTCTGTGAATTACAGGCTAATATGCCAGTAGATTGGTGCAGCCCTTCACAGATTTTAGCCTAATCCGCAAACCGCAGGTCCAAATCCTTTACAGTACAATTACAATTTATACCTGAGTGTGTTCTGTCATCGTACCCACAGCAATTTTAATTAATCTACAGTTACCAGGATCAAATACTATTCCTATAGTATAGTGGGTCAATGCGCATGGTAGAGATCTGTGTGTAACATGCAAGTCACAGATTCCGATCCCAAATGGGGTCGGTCGACCCGCTACTAAGATATAGGTGTAATTTTAGGGTACTTCTGCGTGTTAATGCACATGCAAAATGTACCAATGCCCAAAAGGTATACATTTCTGTCTCGCTCACTGGCCTTTCATTTTTTCCTTGTTGATAAACTAAAGATAATGTCAGATAGCCTGGGTTATGGCACTATATAAAAAGGTCACCCTTATCATGACTAGGATGCCAAGTCAAATACTCATGATCAAACACCAGAAGATACATTCCAGGATTTTTTTTGTACACGTTTTTGTAATGTTCACATGGGGTTATTGATCACTGATTTACACCTCAGAGGGGTGGTGTTTTCAACGAGTTGATCAGTCATGCGACTGCCATATTTTATGACTCTTTGTAATACTGTGTTATACATGGATTTCTTACTAAATTAAGACATATAACGTGCCTTCATCGGATCAGGTGACCTCCAGAGAAAGGATTTGGTTGGAATTGATTTCTTCACGCCAGTCCTTCTTGGTTCATGTCCAGATGCTCAGTGTGATCTTGGACAGGAATAAAATGTTACACTACATTGGTTCATTAGCTTTCACATCTGCTTCTGCCCTCACAGCAATCTGCGGTTCTCAGCTGAGTGTCCTAGGCAGGTAAGAGTCTTCCGTGTACATCCACGTCCCTCGAACGTACAGCCTGAAGCACCTCACTGGCCTAAAGAGAGGCGGTACTGCCTGCTATCTGCAGTGTTACCTGCACCCAGAGATGCTGTTGGTCCGGGAGGTCACAGGTTCGAGGTGCTGCCTGCTCCAAGTATGCACAGCTGCAGGAGCTCCGTGTTATCAGATCTCAGTCTTGCATTGCTGTCTCCTCTCAGGTTGCTGCCTACTGTGTGCATATCTAGGTTGGAAGCACTGTCTGCTCGCAGTGACGGTTCATGTTGCAGACAGGGTCTTGTTCCAGGCAGGTGGAGTGCCTGTTCTCATAGATGTTGCCTGCTTTGTCTATTTACGAGTTGGGGCACAGTTTAGGATGCAGTCAGGGAACGTATCCCATCTGGATGAGCTGCCTGCACCTAGTGCATGCTGCTGTGATTAAGATGCTGTCTGCCACGTGCAGTGCTTGTTAACGCAGGCTGAGGGTGCTGGCGACTCACAGAGTGCCCATACTTACTATAGCTACTGCCTACTCTGCAGTTGTCATCCAAGGCATCAATAAGTCACTGTCTGCTCCCTGTAGGACCCCGGGTAAAGTTGTTGCCTCTTCTCTGAGCCCTCTGAGGTGACATTGCTGGAGTCGGCCCTGGGGTGTGGTGGTCCCCAGGGCCATAGGGGGCTCCTGGAGGGGGGCTGGATGGCCCACCTCTCATTTATTTATTTATTTAATTTAAAAGTTTTAAATAGCGCAAACATGACCCTAGTGGGTATCAGAGCGCTTTACATAAGAGTTGAGAAACCCAAAAGGCAATGATATAAAGCAATAACAACCAATATAATGATATAAGGCAAAGAAAAAAACCATGACATTGGGTAAAAAGAAGACAACAAAAAGACATTAAGGAGGGAGACAATGAGTAATACAATTGCCAAGTAGACCATAATCAGCATTACATGACGAAGGGTTAGAGTTTCTAGCTCAGAGCGGTGTTCATCAGTAAAAATGTCACTTTCCTTTTGAAGGTGAGTGTAGAAGGAATCAGTCTAGTTTCCGGAGGAAGGGAGTTCCAGATTATCGGGGCAATGCCTGAGAAAGTACGATTGTAGGTTTTCATTTTTTTATATTTCTTCAGCTTGAGAAGCACAGTGCTGGAGCTCCTTAAGGAACGGGCACCACCCGATAGTTCGAGCTTATTTGCCAGGTACAAAGGGGTGTTGAAATGCAGTGCTTTATGAGTCATACATGCAATTTGTGATTGAATCCTTGCCTCAAACAGAAGCCAGTTGAGAGATTTCAGGTCAGGAGAAATGTGGTTGGATTTCTTGGAGCCAGTGATAAGCTTAGCCGCCGCATTCAGAGATGCCCTAAGGGGGGCTAATCTGTATCTTGGAAGCCCGCAGTGTGTGGCACTACCATATTCCAACCGTAAGATCACTTACGATTGCACCGCAGATTTGAAGTCCTCATGTGGAAGGAAGGGTTTAAGTTTCCTAAGGATGCTCAGATGGAAATTTGCTCCTTTGATAGAAGTGCTGATGTGATCTAGCATGTTTAAGTTCTTATCCAGCACTATTCCTAGCGATTTCCTAGAGTCAATGATGTGGAGTGTGCAGTTGAGAGCTGAGAGGTTTTTCACATATTTCTCCACAATGGGGGTTTGCTTGAACATTGATATAAGTAATAATTCTATTTTGAGGGCGATAAGTTTGAGGTGGTTGGAGGTTAACCACTTTTGGGTTTTGAGCAGGGTGCCGTTGAGTATCTTAATATCTTCAGGGGAAGAGATTTTCATGTACAATTGAGTGTCATCCGCATACATGTGATATTGGATGTTAGATGCTTTGAGGATTTCAGTAAGAGGTTCAATGAATAGATTGAAAAGCGTGGGGGAGAGAGAGGTTCCTTGAGGCACCCCAGAGTGCAGGGACTGGAGTTAGATAGAGTTTGATTGGATTTGACTCTCTGTGTTCTGTTATTGAGAAAGTAGGCAAAGCATTTTAGTACAGTGCCAGAGAGCCCCATCCTTCGTTCCAGAAGGCTCAGTAGATTGTCATGTTTGGCAGGGTCAAATGCCGATGAGAGGTCGAGTAGGATTAGTAGGCAAGATTCGTTCTGGTCAAGCATTGTGAGAGTGTCGTCAACAATGTAAGTGATGGCTGTTTCGGTGCTGTAAAAACCAATTAAGAGAGGGGGACCCCTAAGCATCAATGAAGGACAGGTGCAGGCGGGGTAAAATGCAATCCAAGGAGAAGAAAATAGTACCTGTCCAGAAAAAATATATTAGGGCCTAGAGAGTAGGTCCCTGATTTAACACAAAACTACACTGGAACAGAGCGGAACAGATTAGATAATATAACACACCAAACCATGGAATTAGATACAAAAATATATAACTCTTATTTATTTTATTTTTTGATCATACAAACATTTTCAATATTTTTAATCTTTACATTAATAAGTTCATGAAAAACATCTACATTCACAAATCAATTAACCCCTTCAGTGCCCGCCCCTTTCCCCGCCCAGTGCCGGCCGTTGCATTAGCGGGCGGGGTCTATGACGAGCTGGACTCGTCATGGGCACAGCGCCACCGCGGCCCATGACGAGTCCAGCTCGTCATGGGCACTGAAGGGGTTAAGGAGAACACATATGTATATAGATAAATACATTGTTCAATGTCCACACGTGAATATAATTCATGCATACAAACATTCATTCCGAACAGCAATCAAAACAGCAATTCAGGTCAAGATGGCAAAAACTATCCAGTGGTACTCAGATCGGTGGTAGAACTACTGTATCATACAGATGTACATAGGTGATACTATAGGAAACAGAAGGTCGATGATTCAAGCGCCAACGCGCGTTTCAGTATAGGACCCGCAAAGGGGCCCCACCTTCATCAGGGTTCGATGATTCAAGCGCCAATGCGCATTACGGTATAGGACCCGGCACTCCCCATGCAATTGTTGCCGAGCTGAGAGAACTGAGCTAAGTACCAGCAAGTTGTCGTCGAAACGCCTTTGGAGCGTACACGCCACTGTGGACTGGGTATCTATCCTCTCCTTGGACATCCGCTATTCTAATCAGCATTAGGCGCCTTTGAATCCTCGGCATACCTTCAGGCACTGCACCACTCTGACCGATAAATATGTCAGCTGTCATATTTTCCTTGATTAGCTGCCCCCTGATTAGATTGGACAGGGTTTCCTCTCGCGAATATGCTGGGATGTACTGATGAGACTTAGCGATTACTCTGTATTCCAATACCATATTGATACTGCCTATCTTGACGTTGATCTCGTGGGTTTTATTTTAATTCCAAGTATTGCTCATGTCCCCAACTACCCTTTTGGTCTACGCCCTGATGAAGGTGGGGCCCCTTTGCGGGTCCTATACCGAAACGCGCGCTGGCGCTTGAATCATCGACCTTCTGTTTCCTATAGTATCACCTATGTACATCTGGATGATACAGTAGTTCTACCACCGATCTGAGTACCACTGGATAGTTTTTGCCATCTTGACCTGAATTGCTGTTTTGATTGCTGTTCGGAATGAATGTTTGTATGCATGAATTATATTCACGTGTGGGACATTGAACAATGTATTTATCTATATACATATGTGTTCTCCTTAATTGATTTGTGAATGTAGATGTTTTTTATGAACTTATCAGTGTAAAGATTAAAAACATTGAAAATGTTTGTATGATCAAAAAACAAAATAAATAAGAGATATATATTTTTGTATCTAATTCCATGGTTTGGTGTGTAATATTATCTAATCTGTTCCGCTCTGTTCCAGTGTAGTTTTGTGTTTAACCCCTTGAGTGCCCCGCCCTTCCCACGCCCTGTGCCGGGCGTTTCATTAGCGGGCGGGGCTCATGACGAGATAGTCTCGTCATGGGCACAGCGCAACCGCGGCCCATGACGAGACCATCTCGTCATGGGCACTCAAGGGGTTAATCAGGGACCTACTCTCTAGGCCCTAATATATTTTTTCTGGACAGGCACTATTTTCTTCTCCTTGGATTGTTTCGGTGCTGTGTCCGTGCCGGAAGCCAGATTGGAATTGATCAAGGAGTTGGAATTCCTCAATGTGGTTACACAATTGTTCATGAACGCATTTCTGAAGGAGTTTTGCCAGAGTAGGGATGTTTGTGATTGGACGAAAATTATTCAGATCTTCAGAGTCAGCTCTCTGTATTTTAAGAATAGGCAGAACTAGACCCGACTTTAGGCAGTCCGGGATTTCGCCTTGAAGGAGAGAAGCATTGATCTTGGACCAGAGGGGGATTAGTGATCTTAACATGTCTTTTAAGAGATTGGCGGGGAGGGGATCGTTGAAGCGATTTGAAGGTTTTAAGGTAGTGAGAATGTTGAAGATGGATGTGTCGTTGAGGGGTATGAAATTGACTCCAAGAGGCATTGTTTTTAGGAGAGTGACAGGGCACCATGAGAGGGAGCTCATGTAAGGAGGAGTCAGGAGCAAGTGATAGATCGATGAGGGCCAACCATAGGTCCAATTCAATTTTGTTCGACTTTTCAAGGAAGAAGTCTGCAAAGTCATCGCAATGAGGCTGAGGGCAGGAGATGAGAGGAGATTGGATAGGCGTTTTATTGTCTTGTAACTTAATCAGTTCAAACAGCCTTTTGGGTCGATTTTTATCTTTGTCCAGTTGGGATTTGAAGAAGGTTGCTTTCGCTGATCTGATGTGCTTGTTGTAACTACTCCTTCTTAGTCTTAGAATTTTAAGGCGGTCAATAGATGGAGCTGATCTCCGGGAGCATTCTGCTTGTCTCAGGTTGCGCCTATATTAGTTTGGACTGTCATTGAACCATGGTTTGGAGTCTTTGTTGGACTTGTTTTTTAGTTGAAGGGGGCAATTGCATTTAGGGCAGTCAAGATGGAGTTGTTGTAGTGTTCCATGAGATTGTGAACGTCAGACATGGAAAAAGGCAGCGGGAAGGACAGATTGCAGTGGAAAATGAGATAATTTACGTTTGTGTTATGTAGCAATCTTTTCCAGAGTTTTTGTTTTAGAGATTGCACTCGGAATTCCACCTTTGTAGGATTCGGAAGGTGATATAGTGATGATCCGACCAGTCACACGGATTAATAGATTCAAGCTGAATGGAGTAGGGATTGGAGATGATTAGATCAAGGATCGAGCCTAAGTTGTGTGTTGGACTGTCGCAGAATTGCTTCAGGTTGAGGTCAGCCAGGAAGGTTTTGAGACTAATCACCACCAGATCATACGGGTCATTCCAGTGTAGATTGAAGTCACCAAGGAAGATCTGGGCGCTGTGTAGACCCAGGTTGGACAAGATGGTTTCCATCGTTTGTTCAATCAGAGGGAGGTTACCCCCAGGAGGATGGTAGAAAATGTGTAGTTTGCATAGGGGTCTCTGTTTGCTGATGACGTCTATGCACATATATTCACAGGATGAGAGAGTAACAGAGGGGGACTGACTTGATGAGAGACTGTTGTGCTAAATATAGGCTAAGCCCCCTCCCCTTCTCTTAACTCAGTCGTATCTGATGATGTTGTAGCTAGGAGGGATTAGGATGTCAAGGATAGGACCTGAGGAGTCATTAAGCCAAGTTTCAGAGAGGATTAGGAGGTCTAATTCATGATCTAGAATGAGATCAGCAAGGACCGTAGCATGTTTCACTGCTGATCTACATTTGAGCAACATGTATTTCAGGTGTGATTTGAGGAGAGTGGTAGAAGGCTGAGTAATGGGGATTTGCATAAGGTTAGAAGTGTTTAAGGCATTAGCATTGTGTCTGGGTGCTCTGTGTGGGTTAGATGGAATGGAGTGTATAGCTTCTGCTATGGCTTGCTTGTGATTAGTAACTCCCGGAAGGATTAGAGGGGCAGTTTGGGTGATTCCAGTAAAGACTTGTTTGACCTGTAGAGAGCAGTGGTAGTCACGGAGGAGGGAGAGAAGGTCCAGACCAGATAGGTGATTCTTAGATCTAGTGGGGCTAAATGGGGCGTTAGGTTAGGGATAAGTACTCCAATTTTGGATGGGTGTTTTCTGTCCATGGTCGGTCTGTTGCATAACGGAGGGAGTTGGTATTTTTGGGGTATTGGTTATTCATTTGCAGGATCTCCTGCGAGATCTTGTTAGAAGATAGGTCAAGGGCCAGTTCTGAGGTGATGTTTATGAGTTTTTGGATGTTAGTTTTGAGTATTAGAAGCCACAGAGTTATTTTGTTAAGCCTAGAGGTGGGTACAGATTGGGGATCATGGCTATTGGGCATTGGAGGAGGTGGGCTTTCCTCAAAGAAGGAGTTCCCAAGCTCTTGGTCAGAAGGGAGCTGCAAGGGGGAGCTCGGGTTGGAGCAAGAGAGGAGCATGGTTGGAGGGGGAGAGAGGATCAAGGAATGAGGATTTGCAGATGTGCAAGTTCCCTTGCTGGTAATGTGGTTAGGGATGACAGCCTTCTGAGTAGAGAGTGGTTGTGGCAAAGTAGAATTATCTAGGTGAGTGGCAGTAGGAAGGAGAGAGAGGGTAATGTTATAGGGGTAATCAGGGCTAAGGCTATCGTTAGATCCAGCCATTAGGGAGTGGAGGCAGTCCAATCTGGCTGAGTGAGAGATGGGAGGTCAATCCGTGCGACCTAGCTGTTGAGGCGCTATGTTCATATGGGTGGTAATCAATGTAGGATGGGAAGTCATCAGGTGACTATGGCTCAATAAAGAGCGTTCTTGGGAGTCATGAGGGCTGATCTTCTGTTTAGCCCCAGATAGACCCCTGCATTTACTTAATTTGTGCCCTGGGGACCTCCCTGAGGCTGTGTGGGGGGGCTCGAGACCCCCCACACTACATTTTTTAACATAGCCCCAGGGAGGTTGCGGTCCCCAGTGCTGTGGCTGGTGGCACCCTGAATTTGATGAATATAGCCCTAGGTTGGTGGTGGTCCCCATGGCTGCTTGGGAGGGCAGATGCCCCCCATGCATTTAAAAAAAAATAAAGACCCAGGAGGTGCTGGTCCCTCGGGCTTCGGGGGCCCACGTGGGCACCCGCATGTATTTTCATGATTGCCCCTGGGACCTCACCCACCCGGGGTCTTAAAGAAAACAAAGCGCAGGAGACCGCGCTTCTTTTAAAAAGAAAATTGGCGGGATTCGTGCACCTAACGTGACTCTGGCCAAAAGTTGTTTAAAAAAATGCTTTTCTGAGCCCTGGGGGTCCCTGTGGCATCCCCTGAGCAGGCCTAGGGGGTCAGGGTGTTTCTACCTTGCCACCTTTTTTTGTTGTTATTCTTTTTTTTTAACAGTTTTTCTTGAGACTGATGGCTGCCAAGACTTCCTGGTTGGACCTGTTGGCAGCCGATCAGATCGCAGACTTGAGGTGTATTGATATCAGAGAAATGTTAAAATTTCTCAGCAACTACTTAAAGGATTTACACCATTTAACAAATAGAGTACTTTCTGGACCAAGAACTACCTTTTTGCTAAATATGGTGTAATTCCGTTCAGTTGTAGCCGTGTCTAAAGTTTCCTTTGGATATTAACATGGAGAAAACTCATTTTAGGACCCCCCTTTTTCTCAGCCCCGCTTGACAGATCACCTCGGAACCTTCAACACAGGAGTTAACCTAACGGAAAATTTCGCAAAGATTCGTCAAACGGCGCCAAAGATTTTGGCAAAAGAAATAATGCTTTTTTAATAGAAACAAGGTCCTAACTATAACTACCTACTGGCGAGGGACATATATGTGGAGTTAGGTATACAAAACCTATACTTACCTTTCGATATTATGGTTTCAGTATTTTGTCTTCAATATTTCCATACCGCAACATCCTGTCTTCGAAAGTCAGGGGGCACACGTCTGCAGAGTGGGTGCACTTCCACTCACACACACTAACTGACATTCATTCTGTCTTACCAGAGCTCTTTTCTATCTTTGATAGGGTTAACCATACTACTTGGAGCTTAAGTGGATTATATTGCCAAGTATTTTCCAGACTTCTGCGTTTTAACCTGTTTCTTTCAGCTCCAGCGGTCGTAAAGGTAAAGCTTCTTCAGTCCTGGGCATTTTATTAAACAGACAAATTGGCTTTCCTCAATAATTGAGAAAAGGGGCCTTGGGAAGTGTCACAGATGGCGATCCACTGGAGTAAAATCTTCACCTCTGCAGCCTGACTTTATCCGCACAATGCCTGGAGCTCTGTGTACCTTTAACACCCTCACCCAGGACCAAATGACACTTTTGAATCAAAGCTTTATGCAAATAACTAACATTCCAAATAGCTCTACCCAGACTTCAGTCAACAAACAGGCCATTCTGAACACTAGAGAAGCAGAATATTGCACTCATACAGCATACACAATCCTTCACTTAGCAAGATAATAATTTATACAACTAGCACAGCTAAATCAAGTCGGTGTAAATCAGATTATGCAAAAGGCATTGCGCAAAAAGTCTCCCCCAGATAGAAAAATCATACCTGAAAACTTACCAATAACTAGGTCTGGGTGAAATGTATTTTGCAGCGACATAATCTTGCATAATTTAAATAATTTTGTGTTATGTTTATTATAAAAAATGCCTGAATTATCACATTATGCCATGCAGAGTAATTAAGATTTAATTTGGTTAAAAATCCTAACACGAGCAGCTGTTGTTTGCGTCACACATAATTATGCTCAATTATTTTGCACATTGTGCACCCTCTCTCCCAAAATGGATGCAAGGACACAGTTTGTACTAAAAAAAAACACTAAATGCTGTACCAGTATTTCAATTAATGAAGTATAATTTCATGCAATTCTTTCTGCATTTCGCCCAGCCTACCAGTAAGGCATCATAATGTTTACCTGCCCGAAATGTAATTAGAATATCATTTATGTAACCCCTTGAAAAACGACAACAAGGAGATTGAGACTTAAGACGAGAACTCAGCCTACTACCCTTGTACAAAATCTTATTTCCTTTAAGGCAACTGACTTAGGGCCCAAATTATATCTTGGGGTTTAGCACTCCTGTCCTCCGTGACAGAGGTTTCAATTCATACTGGCGAAGGTTCTGCCATTCCATTTATATATTCAATGGAAGAACTTTTGTCAGCCTTGATGGAGCTTTATCCATTGGTCCAGCAGTTGACCTATGTCGATGGGATACATTCATCTGCCATTGGACAATACTCCATCAGTGTTGGAGTGGTGGTTTGCCACCTGCCAGATTTAAATGTGTCCATCATCTCGGCGGTGTTGCAAGGGTCTTGCAAAAGAATAATTTCTTAGCGGACGTGATTACTGTTGATGTATAGTTCCGTCTTGATGACTGTCGCCTACATCAAGCACACCTGAGCTTGATGTTCACATTAATCACACCTGAAAACTACGCTATAGAACACACCCCTTTATAGTCAACAATCCCTTTGACTTTCAATTTTCAAAGCTGCACAAGCTACAGAAAATGTGACTGTTAGCTTTCCAAGTACTTCTTTTTTTTCTCAACTTTGCTTGTGTTTCTTCTTTCATTTTTTTTCTTACCATGGCAGGGAGAAAGAAACCTAGATATTGAGAGGCAGAATAAACAGTTGTGGTTCAAAACAATATTAGGGTAGAGCCACAGTTTGGTGCCCTTATTCAGAATACCACCATGAAAAAAGACAAATGTGGGTTAGAATTGTCACAAAAGTGAATGTAGCATCTAACACAAGGCACTCACTGGAGGAAATGAGAAAGCACTGGAATGATCTGCAAGGAAGTGTTTGCTCCCTAGCTCCTAGAGGCTCAATAGACAGGTGGTGGTTCTTCTAGGCTCTTCAATCTCTTTCCCCGGGAGGAGTAGGGATATGGAATCCTGATCATTGAAGATTTTACAGGAATCCCTGTTGGAGTGGAGATTGGTAAGTAAAGTCACTGTATTTAATGTATTTAATTTAATTTAATTTAATTTATTTAGAAAACTCATCATTCATCCGTAAGGATATCACAGCGCTAAGGATGACACATTCCAAGTGAGGGTAAAGTTCTAACAGAGGATCCCTAGGTTACTAAGTAGGTCTAGGGAAACAGATGTGTTTTTAGGTTTTTTTTTAATAGTAGGTAGTCATCAATAAGTCTCAGTTCTAAAGGTAATTCGTTCCAGTGGGTTGCCACTAGATGTGAAAAGGAGCGACCGCCTGCCCTGCACTTCTTCACTTCTTGATGCGCTTAGCTCTTGCCTGAGCTTGATGACGCAACCTCAGGTTCCATGTAGGTGTATAGAAGACTACTCTATCAAGGGGAATAATGGGGCCTAGCTGTTGTAGGACTTTGTACGCATGACTTAATAATTTGAATTTGGCCCTTTGTCGCACAGGGAGCCAGTGGAGCGTTCTCATACACTCTAACGCTGAACTGTACTTGCTTTTATTGCATACCAGTTTGGCAGCCGCATTCTGGACCATCTATGATCGCGCAGAAAGGTAGTCAGCCATACCCACAAACAGTATGTTCCCATAGTTAAGTTTGCTAATGCGCAGGGCCTGTACGATGGTCTTCCTACACTCTAGGGGGAGCCATTGAAAAAGTCGTTTTTACCAATTTAAGGGTTGCAAAGCTTTTCCCACAGAGTGCGCGGACATGGTCCTTCATGGTGAGTGCATTATCCACAAGAATGCCTAAGTTTTATGCAACCTGTTTGGGTGCGGGTGCATAGCCCAGTGAAGAGGGCCACCAGGTTTCATTCCAGACTGACTGTGCTCCTCCGAAGAGTAGAATTTCAGATTTGTCTGCATTCAGTTTCAGACCATGGTTGGACATCCATGCTGCCATTTCCAAAAGGCAGTTGGTTAATGTAATCCTCGTCTCTTCATGCCCGTCAAGAGCAATCAGCAATTGTGTATCATCTGCATACGAGCAGATACCAACTCCCCATTTGTTGCTGATTTTTGTCAATGATGATACGTAAACATTAAAAAGGGTAGGGCTCAGGGAAGCTCTCTGTAGAACACCATACTTTATAGGTTTTGGGCTTGAGGTAAAAGTGCCTAGTTTTATGGCCTGGGCTCGGTTTGTTAAGAAGGAATAAAGCCATTGAAGGGCTTTGGAGTGTATACCTTTTCCATGAAGCGTTTTCAGTAGGAGATTGTGTGAGACCGTGTCGAAAGCCGCCGATAAATCCAACAGGATCACGGCTGCGGCTTTGCCCTGATCAACCAAGGATCTGATGTTGTGAAGTACTGTCAGGAGGGTGGTTTTGGTACTGTTATTGGCTCTGAAACCAGTTTGGGTTGGGCCCAGTAGCTCATTGGTCTTAAGATAGTTGGTTAGTTGTTTATTTACCAGCTTCTCCATTACTTTAGCTATGTATGGGAGATGAGATATAGGTCGGTAGTTGGCCGGGTATTGAACATCAGATCCCACTTTTTTGAGTAGGGGAGCCACTGTGGCTTTCGTCCAGATCTCTGGAAATACTGCAGTGTGCAGAGATTGGTTAAAAATGCGGTTTGCTTGAGGGCATATAGTTGATACCATCCGGGAAAAAATACTGAGGACATGGATCTATAGGGGATCCTGATTTGACTTCAGCCATTGTTATTGCAACCTGCTCCTCTGTGAAAGGGTTGAAGTTACTGAGATGGGACTGGACATCAAGGTGAGGATCTAGGGTTTCCCAGTCAGTATCATCTAGAAGGTGCTGATCACCGAAAGACGAATAGATCAAAGACACTTTATCGGAAAAATATTTACTGATTGCCTCGCAGCCCTCCCTTAAGGGGAGCATACCTTGGAAGAGGCTAGTCGGATTACTTAACTCCTTGACTATTTTATAGAGCTCTTTCAGTGAGTTGCTGTTATTATTATTCATACGTTTTGCAAAGTAGGCATTTTTTTTTGCATTTTTAATAGCGTTGTTGTAGTTCCTCATTTCTACTTTGAATGACATCCTGTTTGTGTCTTGTTTAGATAGTTTCCACTTATGTTCAAGTGTTTTACACTTTCTCTTTAGTATTTTGAGATTTGCTGAGAACCATTTTTCAGAATGTCTCCTTTCTTGGGCTCTGTTCCCTAGCCTGGGGGCACATTGGTCCAACGTGTTGGAAATTTCCGCTTGAAAGCCCACATTTGTGCAGGTGTCAGCAGCTGGGCATTAATGTCGTTTAGAGTGAAATGGTGTTCAAATATGTCAGAAGTCACTAGCCTCCAGGCTCTTTTTCCCATAACAGATGGTACACGGGGACAAATTGATTTTACTGGCGGGCTAAGGGTAAAGGAGATCAGGAAATGATCTGTCCACAATAGAGGCCTAATTTCTGATATGTTAATAGAATCCATGTTAGAAAATAGGAGGTCTAGGGTATGCCCAGCAAAATGTGTGGGTTCCTTGGTCAACTGGTTTAGGTGCAAACTCTGCATGTCACTGTCTAGGTGCATGGCCGCAGAGTTGTTAGACTCCTCAAAGTGAACATTAAAATCTCCTATCAATACATAATTCTTATGTTTTAAGCATGGAGGGAAAAGTTGAGTGAGAAGATGAGCACCAAGATCTGGTGAATAACCGTGGGGATTATAAACAATTGCTACCCCAAATATTTTTGGACACCGTTTAATAGTTGAAACGCTAAAATGTCATGCTTCCCCAATTGGACAACTGTTTCAGGGAGCTAGGTGTAGCAGTCTTTGAAAAGGAAGGCTGTGCCGCCCCCTTTCCGGTCCATTCTATTCTGTCACCCACATGTTCATACACCTAATTATTGTTGTGTCTACGTAGAATTTTAATTTAATTATTTAACTGGTATTTGGACAAAATATAGAGTTGTAAATATCAGGAGACAGAAATATCTGAAGAAATATATCATGATAAAAAAAATTGTGATGCAGAAATATTGTTGTCAAGAATATCGCTTTTTCCAGGTAAGGAACATCATTAATAAGATAACAGTTCTAAAGAATATAGATTTTTAATTATTTCATGTTTTAGTTCATATTTAAATTTTATGCATTACTATTGTTTGTATAATTGTTATTCATTACTTTAAATATAGTTTATAATTTTAAGTGCGTTAGAATTATTTTTAATGTAATTTCTAATGGTAATTTATAGTGTTGTAGTGGGTTGCTGAGTTTGTAGAGGGATATGGTGAGAAGTTAAATAATAATTAATTATTAATGAATTGATAATTTGTAAGTTAGTTTGTGATTGATATTAATTATGTATATTATGTAATACTGATTGACTACTTATATTTTGGGTGCAGATTACTATGTTTGTAGTGGTATAGGTGGGAAATTAATATGGCTGCTATTTAATTAATAATTATTAATTATTAAATTGATTATTAATTATGTAAATTGCATAATAATCTTTTTAGTAAAATTTTAGGTGTGGGCTGGGTTTGTAGGGGTTTAAGGTGGGAAGTTAAGGTAATAATTAATTAACAATTAATTATTCATTTATTATTAAATATTGAATTGATTATTAATTTTGTACATTATGTATTAATGATTTATTTTATTTATATTTTAGTTGTGGGTTGCTAGGTTTGTTGGGATATAGGGAGGGATATTAATTTAGTAATATATAATTAAATATTTAATTGATTAATAATGATGTAAAATGTGTAATAATTAGATATTAATATTGATAGAATCAATGACAATGTTTATAATGATACATTTGCGCATAAGGATGAAATCAAATCACTATTATCTAATTCACCTGTTATGAACCCTCCATCAACCTTGACTCAGAAATATGTAGTCAGACAGGCTCTGTGACCTTGGCCTCTGGTTACTGATTGACAGGTCACAGGTGGGGTGGCACACAGGCGGCAGACAAACGCACAAACATTAAACTCAGGTCAATCCCCCAGATAACAGCAGCGACACCACAATGTTTCCCAGAGATTGGCCCCAACAATAGCACATGTGGCCACAGGGGTGTGCGCATTCCCAAAATACCATAAAGTCAGATGCCACATGAAGTTAGGAACACACAACCAGTCAGGACACAGCACACACAGTACATGCAGTGATCGCACCCATCATGCCGGACATCTGGACACTTTACCCACTGGCCCCCATTGTGTCCACGCAAAGTGGAGACCCTCCAGCATTTGTCATCAGGGGCCTTATTTATGACTCCACAGACAAGGCCTGCATTCTTTTACCAAAAAGGATAGACTGAAGTACTTTATGATACCCAAAGAAACTTATAAAACCCTGTTCAGATTGATTGTACTTTAAGGCAGTCACCAGACCCTCTTCTGTAACTGTGTTCTCTGGCCAAAGTGTTTAATTAAACCAACTGTTGCTGTTTTACCAAACACCTCTTTTCTTTTGTTTTTTCAAGGTAAACTCGTATTCAAGCAACAATATGATGAGCCAGCCAGGAGAAATTGACACCTCGGACCTTACTGCAGCTGAACTAAAGGAATCCCACCCTAATGTATTCACATTTGCGCAGCAAGGAAGGTGAGCAGGCACTGCAATTGATGGGAAGTTCAGCTGAATCCACCGGGCGGAGGTCTGTCCTGAAGCTGCCGTCAGTGGGTAAGAGACTACATCTCATCCTTGGTCCCAGGATTTGCCGTATGGCAAACTATGAAGAGGTGCGAAAATGTAACCTAAACGCCCTGCCACTTGCATAAATTTGGCATGTTACCTATTTTATGTGTCCGAACTGTGTAGTCGCAAGGCGGCCTCAGAGGCGTTCCTACGGAGGTCACTTCTCTTGGACCGCTGGGCATGACACATATGGTATGCTTGTTCCCTGGATGTGATACAGGGTTGAGGCTGCACCGATTGGACTGTTGGGCGTGGCACAGATGGTACGCATGGGCCCTGGTTGTGATATGAGGCTGGCACCTCAATCTTACTTTATTACTTGATACAGATGGTACGCCTGACCCCTGGATGTGCTACAGAGTGCAATTCGGACATTAGGGAAAGAGATTTGGATATGGGAGATCAGGTGTAGCTTGTGTTTGCCAAAAGGGCCCTGTGGTTCTTTGAGTTAATTCCTTTTCTCCATGAAGCCGATATTGACAGAGTATGGGGCTCACTTATTTCCGTGTACCGCGCAGGGTTTTCCCTGGTCACAGGATAGCATGTGCTAGGAGTGAGCTAAAGTATTTTTGACAGTCATAATTTTTTCTCTGTCAGATCTTTTCTTATTATAGTACTGAAATCAATGTAGGGTATATTTGATGGTGTGATTTGATGCTGTAGTGTTGGTAAATTAATGCAACTGTATTTTGTCTTGAGTATTGTGTTTTGTCGATGTCTCAATGTGCTATATGAAGGTGTTGCTATTTCTCACAACTGTTATTTCATATCAAAGTAAAGTCTGCTATTTTCCGCCAAATCCCATGACATTTTGACAATTGCACTTTGTTCTAGGTTGTGACCCCTCATATGCATTGCTATTTATGTTTGTGAAGTGTTCACGTTGATGCAATCCGTAAATAGCGCTGAGCTCATAGTAAGTAGTTAGAACCAGCAATCCCCGTGTATATATTTCCCCATGACCAAAGTAGAACTGAAGATTCACTAAAACCAGAAAAACTAGGATGCATCTGGCCCTTAAAAAAGTTCCCAACTTATTATGAAGTCACCACTAAAACACATGTTTCCCACACACGCAAAAAAATAAATGACACAGGTTTTGCCATGAATGGCACGCACACACTAAGGCACACTTATATCTGTGGCCAAAGGAGGGAACCTTCGACCCGAACATAATAGAACACTTGAGAACACACATACAGACCAAATATGCAGGACAGAACAAGGCCAGGAGAGAGGCACTATTGGAACAATGGGACATCTATGAGGAGGCCCAAACAGACAATCCTTTCCCACAGTCAGCAATCAAGGCAACCGCACCTGCCCCTCCATATGCCGGTATCAAGGCGCTCTCCCCAATGCCTGCTATCCCCGCATTAGGAAACACCAATCCACCAGTTGAGGGAGCTGGAGGGTCCTCTACCAAACATTGAACTGTTAGGTTCAGGCATGAGAGTCTAAAAGGCACGGAGGAGGAGATCCCAAATGGAACTTCCCCATCATGCAGGATTGCCTAAGAAGATGGGAACGCTATGTTATTTATTTTTATTTATTTTTTTGTTTTATAAAGCGCAACAGCTACCCAAAAGGGTTTCCCAGCGCTAGAAGACAGAGGAACTAAACAACACCAGAAGGAGTTATTGGTCGAAGAGCCAGGTCTTGATGGCTCGACGAAAGCGGGCATGACAGTTCTCGCTACGAATCTCAAGGGGGAGTGAGTTCCAAAGTTAGGCAGAGACCGGTGGAGCTAACCCAAGGCAAAATGTACCCGCAACTACACAAGGACACGTCAGGGACCATCTAAATGCCATGGGCTCAGATGGATAAAGAAGGGCTAAGTACCATATTGCCACCCTTGCTGGATGGAGCAGGGAAATGGATCTCATGTTTTGAGAAGAACACAGCGGGAGTAAATCTAGTGACAGGCGATATCAAAAGTCTGCTAAGTACCCTTATCAGAGAGCAGGCTAAAGCAGTGTTTGCCCGAGCTTGCATCCCAGCAGTCACACTGACAAACACCGTGCATGTTATGGGGCTAATTAAATTCATGCAGGCATAAAATATGGATGGTACTGAGGGAAATGTTCCCTGAAAACCCAGACATAGGAGGGTTAATGGCAGAAACTATGAAACCTTGGGAGACCATAACTGATTTTCTAGATAGAATGAGGGAACAATGAGGACAAGAGTCAAGACAGTCATGGACTGATATGGGCCTGCAAGACACATTCTTTTATAGCAACCTCATAAAGGGGCTGCCCACCAAGATACCGCGTGGTTTGACAGCATAGTGGGGTTAGATAGCAAACTCTGGTGGGAGATACAAGCCCACATATTGCACTAAAACAAAAACTGAGAAGGATAAGGAGCAATAGGATCAAACCCAGAGAGACACTGCTAATTTGGTTAACCACAAATTTACAAAGATCGCCCTCGAGTGAGCCGCGTTGGCCGCAAGTGTGCAAATGGCAATAGTCTTGAAGGGAAATCTACCTCAAAACCCAATAGGGTTTCAACCTAACCATAACAGCTGAAGTCAAGGAGGTTGGCAGCAGCCAGACCTTGGAGAGTTGCACTATTGGCACAGAATGGGCCACATAGCCGAACAATGCTAAAAGCATATCATGAACAGAGGTTTATAAGCCTAGGTCATCCCCGCAGAATCTTTATCCACAAATCCAAGCCCAGGGTAATCCAAATACACCGTACACTCTGCTGCAGGGAAGTCATTCAGCCACAGCACCACCATAACAGGGATCAGGTAGTTGGAGAAATCCGTGGCAACAGCAACAACAGACAGGAAACCTAGCCCAACAGGGACCGGTGCCACAACTGCAGCAGGGAGGGGTAACTGTTGAGGGGGGGAAATTGCCTTTCCACAAACGCAGAACCCAAATGTGCAGTGAGTCAAAACTCCCAATACAAAACCTCCATTTTATGCGCACCTCAAAATACTCTTTACCAAAACTCAAAAGGAGGACCAATGAGACAACATTAAGAATTCAAGCCTTTACTTGTGTTCAGGAATTCAGGGCTGCTAGACGTGTTTTGTCGATTGGGTATCCTCACCAGAGTCTTCCATTCAGGGTGCTGTAGAAAGAGAGATGCAAGACACAGAAGCGACAGCGCATAGTAATGCCTTAAGGAGACTTAATACTGAAATCATGTCGCCTACAAGGAAGTATACAGCAATGTCTGTTTGTTACCCCTTCAATTTTTTGGTACAACATGTATGTACTAAGTTTGCATATTACTAGACCCAATGCTCTATGCTCCTTTCAGTTGGGCACCACGAGATGGTACAAGAGCAGAGGGAGTGAGCCTGAAATATTGCACCATAGGTAAGCATGATTAAAACACAGTCAAATAGAGTATACAATGTATAATGTTTCACAGCAATTGAACATGGATACACTGTAATACCATGATTGTTTTTTCACAGTAAACGAATCCCTCTGAAAGGAAGAGGGTCGTTGAACCACTGACCATCCAGTTCCAGTGCTGGCAGGTATTCTTTTCCTTATTATTTTTTATCACATATGCAGAGTGACTATTTAGTTTTTCTTTTTGAGTTTTCAAAAACCTTTATTGGTAGAAACAAACACATACAGGAAAATGCACAGTATGGGATGGAAGAGCATGAGCCGAAGAGTACACCAGAATACAGATCATCAGAAAACAGTGTTACAATATGATATTAGCCTCTTAAAGCCTACCAGAGTGTTCCAACGGGCTCGCAGTAGTCCATGGGGTCCAGCCTGCCCTTTTTGGTCTTCAGCATTGGGCAAAGTCCATTAAAGCCGCATGGAGCATAAAGAATACCACTGTGCATCCAGTAGAAAGAAGGGAGAGGGGAAGGGAAGGGGAATAAGAGGGAGGGGACCTCTCTGGCCATGTCGGAAAGGTGAAATAACATGCTTTTGGGGCGCTGATGGTGAAGGGGGCCTCCACCCAAAGCGCTTTTCCACCTACCGCAGGGCCTTGGGCCTGGTCGCTACTTAGTGCTTGCAAAAACTGTCGCAGTTGTTCCCAAATATCCCCGGGTCGCGCCTGCGAGGGCATCAGTTCCCAATACTCAGACAGCTGTGTATGGCAGAATGCTGCATCTGACAGCCAGTCATCCCTCCGTGGCCAACGCCGACAGCCCCAGCAAATCGCCACGCCTCTCTTTGACAACAACAGCATCATAGCAGCAAATCACCTGATGTTCTTGGGTAGGGTTTGACATAGCCCAACAGGGCAACCAGCGGGTTGCGCTCCACTCTGTTCTCCAGCATTTCATCCAGAACCTCAAACACACATCCCCAGAAGTTCGCAACCTCTCGGCACTCCCAGGCCAGGTGCAGAAACGAGGCCTCAGACATTCCACATTGCACACAACGCGTCTCTGTTACCGCACTGCATATCCATACCGGGGTTCTATAAAGTCTATGGAGAATCGAAGTCTGTAATTGGGTGACACGTCTTTAGATTGCGCGCAGCAGTAGGCCCATACTCCTTCCTCAAACAGCGTACCCAGGCACTCCTTCCAATCAGCCGGAGCCCGGGGCACAACCACAGGATGGTCCCACTGCATACCAGTGTACAGGCACGTTATGAGTTTGCGGGGAGAAGGGCTGGATAAAAACACTTCCAATACCTGAAACGAGGGAGGAGCCAACGGGAATGAGACAAACCTCGCCTTCATAACCGCACGGAACTGGAAATAAGTCACCCTGTCCTGGAGTCCAGTATGCTCCTCACCCAGTGCGGCGTCCAAGTCTATGAAAACCCCGTCAGGGAAAGCCCGCTCCAGCGTGTGTATCTGCAAATTGCGCAGCCGCTGGCAGATCCCCACCTCTCCCACAAAAGGCAACTCTGGGTGGCCCGTAAGTGGCACTAAGGGCGCAAATAGGGTGTCCATACCTGCACGTCGGTGGAGCGTCTGCCATGCCCATACCGTGCTGCCAACCGTGTCTATCCCGGCCTGTGGGAGGCTCTGTGTATGGAACATCACCATAGGCAGTGGAGTCAGGTCCGCCAGGTCAAATTCAGGGACCGCGTGAGCCAGAAACGGCGACGGAATCACCCAGTGGACTGTGAATTGCACCTGGGAACAGGAGTGATATATCTCCATGTCTGGCGCCCCCAGACCCCCTTGCTCGAAGGGGAGCATGAGAGTTTCCCATGAGACCCATGGCTGTCCTCCCGCCCAGACCAGGGAAATCAGATTGGAATGGAGGCGTCTCCTGATTGAGGCCATGAGGGGGAGAGGGAGATTAATGAAGGTATAAAGGAACTTGGGCAAGACCACCATCTTAGAGATAGCTAGTCCCCCTGTGAGCGAGAGAGAAAGAGCCCTCCAGCGGGGAAGCCTGTCTTCAAACCAGTCCATGAGTCTACCATAGTTATTGCTCTCCAACTCAGCCAGGTCCCTACTAATACAGATTCCTAAATATTTAACGGGGGAGTCAGCCCACTTGAGAGGGAATTCAGACTGGAACACAGTTGTTACCGCAGTGAGTGGGAAAATGATAGATTTCCCCCAGTTAATGGTAACGCCCGAGAGGCCACCAAATCGGATTATCTCCCGTATCAAGGGATCAAGATATTCCGCAGGGTGTTGGACGTAGAGGGTCACATCATCTGCATACATGGATTCCAGGACCACCCGGGACGTGAAATCGAGACATATCCGAGCGTGTAGCTGTAGCAACCTGGCCAGCAGCGGCTCCATCGCAAAGAGAAGGTGTGACAGCGGGCACCCCTGTCTGGTGCCCTGGGCAATCCGGACCGAGGGGTAGACAACTCCATTAATACGCAGATGAGCCGAAGGAGAGGTGTATAACAACGCCATTTTTTGGAGGACTGCAGGGCTCAGGCCAATGCGGGAAAGCAACGACAAGAGGTAATGCCATTCCAGTGTGTCAAACGCTTTGGTGGCGTTGAGGAACACTGCTCCTGCAGAGAGAGTGGGGTCAATCCCTTGCATCATGGCGAAGAGGGTGCGTACATTGTGGGCAGTACTCCTACCCGGGACAAAGCTGCATTTATCCGGCCGAAGAATCATCGGAAGCAAGGGCATCAGACGCGAGGTGAGAAGCTTTGCGAGAATTTTATTATCAACATTAATCATGGAAAGGGGTCGGTAGGAATCACTTAATAGGGGGTATTTGTCTGGCTTAAGTCTGGTCACGAGGAGTACCTCCCGAAGCGAGGGAGGAAGTATGCCCATCTCCAAGGAGTCTTCATACATGTTGAGCAAATGGGGCGCAAGCAACAGTGCAAACTCCTTATAGAAGGCTGGGGTGAGCTCATCAAGCCCAGGGGCTTTGTCCCCGGCATGGCCCGAATTACTCCAATTACCTCTTCCATGGAGAAAGGTTTGTCCAAGTACCTGCAGTGAGCATCACTCAGCCAAACAAGTTTGATAGAGTCGAAAAATGAAAGCAGGTCAGAAGGGACTTCTGGCTGGTGCGAGGTATACAGTGAGGTGTAAAATACCATAATTTGGGCCTGGACCGCATCCTGCCCCACCACTGGCTCGTCCTTGCTTGTGCGCAATTCGCAAATATAGTTGTTCGCCCACGGTTTCCGAAGCAAACCTGCCAGGGTCCTACCTGCTCTGTCCCCCTCACCATACTGGTAGGCTTGCGCCTCTATCCCCAGGTAGTGAGTCTCCCGCAAATTCTTGCAGCTTGGATTTAATCTGACCGAGAAGGGGAAGTCGGTTAGTAGCAAAGTATTCCTGTTCCAGCGATCGTATATCACCTTCAAGACATCGCCGATCCCCCGGAAGAGAGCGAAGGACACCGGCTTGTTTGGCTATACATTTCCCTCGAATCACTGTTTTAAAAGCTTCCCATAGCGTGGATGGGGAGTTGACCGAACCCTCATTGAGCTCAAAGTAGTCTGTGATTGCAAGCTCGATGTTGTCTCAGAAGACCTAGTCACAGAGAGCTCCTGCGGGGAGTCTCCAGCTGAAGGACCTGTTCGGTGCACCGGGCAGCATAAATTCCAGTAGCACCAGGGCGTGATACTACAGGGAGTGCTCAAGATATGAGCAGCGACGTACCCAGCCATCTGCATCGTGAGAAATGATCCAGTAGTCAATCCTGGACCAAGTTGGGCCCATGATGGAGATGCAGGTGCCCTCACAGCCGTTAGGGTGGAACCGATGCCAGACATACGTCAGGTTATAGTCATCCAACAGCACCTGAAGCTGCACCGCAGCCTGTTGGTGAGGGTGACGTGAGCCCCCCAGCATGTCCCTATTTGGGTCGGGCACCACATTAAAGTCTCCTCCCACAGCACCGCCCCATGGCCAAGAGATTCCACAAGCCTCCACACTTCGCTAAAGAACTGAGGGTCTTCATCAATAGGCCCATAGACCGAGACCGGTCGAATGGGGCGTCCGTCCAGTATTCCTGCGACCATGACGTATCAACCCAGAGGGTCCAGAATGGTGGTACGTGTGTGCCAAGGCAGACCCTTCCTAAGGATAATGTCTGTGCCCCGAGCGTACCCAGAGGATCCTGCGATAAAATTGTCACCAATCCAGCCCGCTCGCAAGCGCGAGTAAGTATCACATGTCAGATGCACCTCTTGCATGAAGCAAATGTCTCCCCCATGTTGATTCAGCTGCCACAAGCCTCCCCTTTCTGCAGTCGTTCAAGCCCCACACATTCCAGGTTATAGCTTTGAGTGTGAGCTCGGTGTTAGAGGTGTCAACCATCAGCCCACAATGGTAAGTCAGTAGCAATGAGGCAGCGAGAGGAAAAGGAGCCAAATAGCGCACAGCAGTAATAGTTGAGCCAGAGAGGGGGAAAGAGAGGGGAGGGGAGGGGAGGGGAAGAAAACAAGGAAGAGACAGACGACTAACATTGCAGACAGTGCAACCATCATACTCCAAAACCAGCCCCCACCCACAGCAGCCACCCAACTAGGCTGTGAAGTACCCACCCATTCCCAACTAGGCCACATGGGGCCAACATCAAATCGCAATACAGGACTCATCCCAGGTGGAACACCAGGAAGCTCGGCCGATCCCAGCCTTGAGAGCTGGGTGGCTGGGCGAAAGCTCGTAATGAGCTCATAGTATCAGGAGAGCAGTCCGCCATCACGGGGTGCCAAAAGGGCCAAGCTGCAATAAGGCGGCTATCAAATGGAAGAGATAATACAACCAAAGGGAACATAAAATCCAAATAAACAAGGCAAAACAGCTACATAGCCCTCACTCGTTCTCACTGAGTTCATCTCTTGCCCACCGATCGTTATCCACAGCAGCAGCCTGCTTTGGGCGCTTAAAGGAGCGGGCAAACTTAGCAGCCGGCTTTGGCTCAGTGAAGTAAGATGTCTTGCCAGCGTGGAAAACCCACAGCTTCGCAGGTTACAGGAGGGAATATTTGATGTCCTGCTGTTGTAATTACTGTTTGACGGAGACAGATTCTCGGCATGCCGCCTGGACCGCCATTGTGAAGTCCAGGAAAAATGAAATAATGTTGCCCTGATATCTGCAGTACGGCAGATCACGGGCCTTGCGAAGAACCCTATCGCGATCCCTGTAGTTCAGCAGCCTCGCGATGATGGGGCTGGCCTGGGCACCCGGGGAGGCTGCTGGCCCAGGGGTCTGTGGGCCTGCTCCACCACGCACACAGAAAACAGGCAGTCCCCAAATATGGCCTGAAGCATGTCCTCTATGTAATCTTCCACACGTCTCATGGCAGTGGACTCACGTACTGCCAGAATGCGCAGATTATTGAGCCGGGACCAGGCTTCAAGGTCCTCATTTTTAGCGTGAATCACCTCAAGGACCTTCTCCATATTGTGAAGCTTGTCACGCGTTGCCGTTCCCTCATCTTCCAGTGCAAAGGTACATTGTTCAACCTCGGCAAAGCGCTCATCGTGGTTGGTCACTTTGTCTTTGATTCGGTCCAGGCAATCAGACATGGAGTCTATTTTTACGTCAAAGGCTGCCAATGATGTCTTCAGCTCAAGAAACATAGGACTTATGCAGGGCTCCGGGTATGGAGCGGTCGCCATGGTCTCTCCGTTGAGCACTGCCGCCTGGGGGTTAGTTAGCCACCTTGGGGGTTTTCCAAAGGTCGAAGGAGAGATTTGGCTGTTTGACATCAGTTTGGCCCATATTGTCACAATGGCACTGTGTTAGCTAGGGGGCCACGGGAGACCAATGCAGTCCGGGAGCGCTAGCTGCACCCACGACAACAGGAGCCAGGGAGGGCCAACGAGGGAGGGCGATCGAGGCAAGTGCTAATGGTCCAACAGCAGACATCCGAGTCAGGGCTGCAACAGGCCGCAGCAGGCCCCGCTACTCCAGCCACAAGGAACCAGGCCCTACCTCACAGCAGGCACAAGGGGCAGTATCAACATTGCGCTGGCCGTACACAGAGGGGGTCTCAAGACCATACCCACACCTCGATCTGCCTCCGGGTCCCCAATCACCACTCCCAGCAGCCCACAGGACCGTCCCCTGGTCACAGTAGAGGCCCAAGCATGGAGCAATCAGGGCGATGCAGCAGCGAGGGACCAGAAACAAGGTTAAATTGTAAGTAAGTCAGTGGGCCCGACAAGCCCCCCCCTTGGCCACAGCGCAAAGCCACCAGGCGGCGTCAGCAGGCAGTCCATAGGGGGCACCGATGGAATAGCAGAGGTCCCACAATCAGCTATGGCGCAGGCCAAGCCAGCAGGGGCCGCACTCCTCCCCCAGGATGGAACAGCAGAGATCCCAGCCTCCACAAGCAGCTATGGCGTAGCCCGAGCCAGCGGGGGTCGCACTCTTCCCCCAGGGCCTGACCGCCCACAGTTCAGGATCGCCGAGAGGGGAGGCTTTCCTAGCAGCAAAACCAGCAGGAGGAAATCACAGCAAGCAGGGCCCAGCCAGGTGCGAGTGCCGCTGATCAGGGAGCTCGGCCCCACAGGTCGTCTGTTACATGCGCTAGGTTCCTGGCGGCAAGCCGGTGGTACACTCCCTCCACCGGGCGACCCCCCGGCTGAAGCGCCACAGTCAGTTACTTGCAGAGTCAGGGGACATCTCCGCAGGGGGCTTCAAGCGAGGCTCGGCCTAGGTCCGCAAGGTAAAGCCACTGGCCGCTAGACCCAGCCCCACCTCAGCAGCTGCGGGTCACGGGTCCTCCACGCTACAGGTACCAATCGCCACCGACGCCTCCCGTAGACACACAGGCTTCGGCGTCAGCTAGAGCCAGTCCCACACAGGGGTAATCGGAGGCAAGGCCACCGCCAGGCCGCCGCCATCATGCCGCAAGAGGGGGTCTCAGCCAAATTTACCGGATCCGGTACTCCGCCACTGCCGCCTTTGGCATCGGGGGTGCAGCTGCCCAAACAGAGTCGATTCCGCTAAGTTGTGGGTCACGATGGACAGGCCACCCACAAGATAAATGCCGGATTAGCTGCCCAGCTGGCAGAGCCTCACAGTGTGGCGGCCATCTTGCGGCCGTCTCGCTTGCGCCCCCCAGAGTGACTATTTAGTTTATGCCTCCGGATCCCTTTAGGGGACAAACAAATGGCAGAAACATGTTGACCTTGAACTAGGGTATATCTGCTCAATCACTAGCCCTCCTGCTTTTTAATTATGTTCTTGTGACCACCCAATAAAAATTCTGTGGATCCAGAGAGACATTTTTAAATCACGTATTCACTTTCTCTGCACTCTGCCCCTCATTCACCTGTATTCTCTTATGCTCATCTTCTGAGAAAACACTTCAGCTCCTCCCCTCGGGGAGTCATAGCCCACACCACGGTGTGAGGAGGGAGCCCATATGATGAAGCATGTCACCTAACGGTGAGTGTGGTTTCTTGTCCTGAAGGGAATTTCTCCCTCTATCTCCCTAAACGCTACAAAGACTATTTTTCTTTTCTTCTCTTCTTGTTGATGCACAGCCAGACGGACGTTTGTGTGTTTAGGAATAGGTTAGAAGAATCCCAGCCACAGTCAGTGAACCACTGGTCCAAATGCCCTGGAATAGATGTGGTCCGAGGGAATGGGGGGTACCTGCAAGAAGGGGATCCGCAAAGTCAATCACAGCTCCCAGCAAAAATTGAGCACAGAATGTGCTCACCTCAGTATCAGGCCTAGCAATCATTACACAAGACCTAACACACACCATCTGGAGAGCCAGAGGCCCAATCTCGGACACAGCAATATCGAAGGCTCATGGGGGCCGCGGGACAACTGTCCAACCCCCTTCAGTTCACAACAATTTAGATATCAAATCACATGGGGCCCGATTCACAGAACTAACTTAAGACAAAATCCTAAATTTACTACCATTTTGGTATTCACAGAAGGCACTTACTCATTTTGGTATTCACAGAAGGCACTTACTCATTTCGGTATTCACAGAAGTTAGGAGTCCTAACTTTAGGACTCCTAAATGCCTTCAGTGAATACCTAATGTCTTAAAATTTGGATTTTTCTCAGTTTAGTAGTAGTAAAGTTAGGACTCCTAACTTTAGGACTCCTAAATGCCTTCTGTGAATACCTAAAGTCTTAAAATTAGGATTTTTCTCAATTTAGTAGTAGTAAAGTTAGGACTCCTAACTTTAGGACTCCTAAATGCCTTCTGTGAATACCGAAAGTCTAAAAATTTGGATTTTTCTCAGTTTAGTATTAGTAAAGTTAGGACTCCTAACTTTAGGACTCCTAAATGCCTTCAGTGAATACCTAAAGTCTTAACATTAGGATTTTTCTCAATTTAGTAGCAGTAAAGTTAAGACTCCTAACTTTAGGACTCCTAAACTGAGAAAAATCCTGATTTTAAGACTTCAGGAATTCACAGAAGGCATTTACTTAACTTCTGTGAAAATGAGTAAGTGCCTTCTGTGAATACCAAAATGAGTAAGTGCCTTCTGTGAATACCAAAATGGTAGTAAGTTTAGGATTTAGTCTTAAGTTAGTTCTGTGAATCGGCCCCAAAATATTTGGGAAGGCACCAAAAAGATCGATAAAATGAAGCCCACGGCTAGGTCAAAAAGAAGTTTCTGGGAAAAGGTCGTAGTCAGGACACCTGGCGGTTCTAGGGAGGGTCACGTTGCATGCGCATCGCAGGATTAGAGGGTTATACACGTGACCTTAGGACAAGTTGCGATTGTCAGCAGCATTCACTTGTGAGACCCCCCCTCTTTGTACAGCGCCTGGCACACATGTAGGTCAAAAGACACCGCCGTCACCAATAAGCACCCCCATCCACTTACTAGGAGAGATAGGATATTGGAGAGCTGGTGTTGCCCACAGAATGCTAGTTAATAACTGAGACCATCCACATGCTCACGAAGAAACAACCCATAAAAACGAATGTGTTCCACTCTTTAGCGAAACAAATTATAAATAGATTCCCTGACTTGGACCACCTTCGGGCGCCTCACTAAAAATTGCATGAATGGAGTGTGGAGTGCACACCCTTAAAGGAAAACACAGAAATCTTGAAGGAAAATTATTAATGACAGAACATGCAACAGTACACTGTTTTCTAAACTAACCAATTAATGTAGCTCTTATTCAGCAGATCGGTAATCGAATATTCAAGTGCACCACCTTTTCAGTGGCCACATCACACCCCGACGAGACCTATAGCATGCGACTTGAGAACTGCAAACTGTGTCTCAAACTTTTTGTTTCAAACTTTTAAGTCAATAAGCCCCAGTCACCAGAGGACTACAGACATCTACCCTGGATTCATCCCAGGACCTGCTATGTTCAATAAGTTATGTATTGTTGCACTTCTATGTACCCTCTGTTTACTATGGGTGTTGCCGCATCCATTCATCACCAAAGAACTACTTAGTCAAATGGAGTACACCCCGTAGCTATCACTGCGCATGGGGACCTCTCCCAAATCACTTATAATTACACCGAACCCAAACACTAGCATTCCACACGCACTACATAGCATCGTCAAAACACTAGGGGGCATATCTACGACAGAATGGAGAAGCGTGGTGTTAAGCAAACATTGCTAATGCAGCGCTTCTCCATGCTGTTTCCCCTAGCACTGGCGAGTTCAGCTACCTAGTGCCACTATAGTGCAAGGGTGTCTGCATTGGGGGAAATGATTGTTTATGTGCAGGAAGGTCTCCCTTCCTACACATAAACAATCATTCATGGCGTTTTGAAACTTCTATGTGTGCTGCTTAATGCAGCACACATAGAAATTGCAAAACGTCATTTGTTTATTGTTTATGTGCAGGAAGGCTCACCTTCCTTCACATAAACAATCATAAGCAATTTGCTGTGTTCATGTGTGATGCACAAGGCAGCACACATGGAAACAGCAAAAATGAGGAAAAATAAATCATTTCTTCTCGTTTCCCCTGTTTAAGACAAGGTTTTCCCTGGTCTTAATTTTGGCGCTGCCTCCTATTTAAGCCACACTTGTCAATAGGGTGCAGCGTCAAAACCAATGGGTGTTGCGGTGGAACGCCCACTGCAACACACATTGCCCTCCTCTTTCACACTAAGTATAACGTGAAAGGGTGCCATATTTATAAGGCAGAGTTAAACCACTTTAACTGGCTTAACGCTGCCTTGGAAATAAGGTGAAGCCCCTACCGCCATCGCAAAGTCACTGAAAGTGACATAGTTGTCGCGATCGGGGCTTTTAAATATGCCCCATGGTATCATCATCATTCTGTAGCTCACTTCGCCACCTCAGTTCAGACCCAGCTCTCATTTCCGTGTGTTTGCTTTTTTTGCCCTAAGATGGCAGGGTAAGCCGAGATGTGGGTCCATTGCTCACTTTGCCACTGGATTCAAGCTAGACTGGCTGATGAAGGGTGTTATACAGAAACCAGTCTCAGTCACAGGGTGCTTGTGTCTGGATCAGGGAAGACCTGGCTTGGCAGTTCGGGATGGACTGTTCCCATGAGGCACAGGGTCAAGACTGATTTGCAAATAGCTGGATCTGAACTGAGGTGGTGAAGTGAGCTAAATAATGATGATGGATTCAACCCAGATCTGTGACTGGGGGTGAGTGTCTGAAAAGTTTCAGCGCTTCGTCCATCATCTCCTAGTGTTTGCTTTGTTTGACCTAAGTTGTCCGGGTATGCTAAGACGTGGGTCACTTGCTCACTTTGCCACTAGATTCAAGCTAGCCTGGCTGATGAAGGGTGTTACACAGTAACCGGACCCAGGATGCTTGTTTCTGGTTCAGAGAAGACCTGTCTTGGCAGTTTAAACTGGACTGTTCCCATGAGGCACAGGGTCAGGACTGATTTGCATATAGGTGGGTCTGAACTGAGGTGGCGAAGTGAGCTAAAGAATGATGACGGATTCAATCCAGATCTGTGACTGGAGGTGAGTGTCTGAAAAGTTTCAGTGCTTCGTCCATTATCTCCTTGTGTTTGCTTTGTTCGCCCTAAGTTGGCAGGGTATGCCCAGACATGGGTCCCGTGCTCACCTTGCCACTGGATTCAAGCTAGCCTCGCTAATGAAGGGTGTTACCCAGAAACCTGTCCCAGGATGCTTGTTTCTGGTTCAGGGATGACCTGGCTTGGCAGTTCGGGCTGGACTGTTCCCATGAGGCACATGGTCAAGGCTGATTTGCATATAGTTGGGTCTAAACTGAGGTGGCAAACTGAGCTAAAGAATGATAATGGATTCAACCCAGATATGTGACTGGGGGTGAGTGTCTGAAAAGTTTCATCACTCCGTCCATCATCTCCTTGTGTTTGCTTTGTTCACCCTAAGTTGGCAGGGTATGCCCAGACATGGGTCCCTTGCTCACTTTGCCACTGAATTCAAGCTAGCCTGGCTGATGAAGGGTGTTACCCAGAAACCTGTCCCAGGATGCTTGTTTCCGGTTCAAGGAAGTCCTGACTTGGCAGTTTGGGCTGGACTGTTTCAATGAGGCACAGGGCCAAGACTGATTTGCATATAGCTAGGGCTGAACTGAGGTGGTGAAGTGAGCTAAAGAATGATGATGGATTTAACCCAGATCTGTGACTGGGGGTGAGTGTCTGAAATGTTTCAGCGCTCCATCCATCATCTCCTAGTGTTTGCTTTGTTTGACCTAAGTTGGCCGGGTATGCCAAGACGTGGGTCCCTTGCTCACCTTAGTTACAAATAAGGGGGACAAAGGGGGCTTTTTCCGCTCACAGGGGAGTGGGAGGTCCAGTCAGGTAGAATGCCCCGACAGTGAGACTACCAAGAAGAGTGTTACCTGCTGTTCCTCAATTAAAGGAGAAAATAGGTGAATCAACAAGAGAGCTGGATTAGACTACATGCACAATGTATGCGGAGTGGGTAATCCTTTTGTTGGATATTAATGCCCTCACACACCCTTTCAGGTGTCATGCTTCACACAGCAGCCAATAAAAACAACGATAAAACCACGTGACAACCATAGAGTCTCGTCCATAAAAGGTCCCTGTCAGCACATAGAGTCCTCTTTCTTTGTAACAGTACATAAGTCCATGCACGACCTGTTCCTGAGGATCACCGACAGCTAGGGTCTTCTCCCACCAACGAACTGTGCGCCCAACGGGGCCGAACGTCGCACTGGATCCCGGTCCAGACAACTTGCTTGAGAGCGAAACAACAAACTGCGAAGCGTTCCATCGCCGATAGACCACAATCAGGTTTACTTGTTGTCAGTTCCTGAAAGAAAGGAAACATCCCGTAAAAACCGTTTGAGGTTGTAAAATTAACAGCATGACATCACGAGAGATTTGGGTGGGAAAAAATACACAGCAATGCAAAATAGCATGATCCAATACATACAGTATCATAATCTTGAAAGCAAATATGCAGTCAATAGCAGTACGTTAGACAATGTATTTCTGGGCGGGATAATCCTCGCCTTCGTTGTCCTTAATAGAATTGAAAATTCTTGTCACGAATGTTCGCAAATTTTTAATTCTATGTCAGGACCGGAGGCTCCGATTATGCTTGTTCAAAGCTGAGCCACCACCATTGAAGCAACATTGACAATCGGCTTATAGTAAAACGTTTTAAAAGTACTTTCATTAGACCAGTCAGCTGCACTCATGATATCCACTAGGCTTACACCCGTTACAAATGCTTTGGAAGCCATGGCTCCGCGCGCAGAGTGAGCCCCAAACTTGGAGATATCAATCCCTGCCTCGCTCATGAGCCAGCGCATCCACCGCGATAAGGTAGCTGGCGTCACTGGGCGAAAAGGCTTTTGCAAAGCAATAAGTAGTTGCCCCTGCATATCAGCACGAAACTCCTCAGTACTCACCTCGTAATCCTTAATACATTGCACCACGCACAGTTTAGGATTGTTAGGAAAAAACGGGTATGTGATTGAAGTAGTGTTACACTTCGTTCTCCTGGACAAGGTGAAAGACACCCCTTCCGGGGTAAATCTACGCCCCGCTAAATCCAGAGCTCGGACGTCAGAAACCCGTTTGCAAGAAACGAGACACAAAAGCATAGTCAGCTTAGCTGAGAGTTGTTTACGAGACAAGAACCTATTGGATGGCCAAGATTCCAGGAATCGGAGGACAAGAGAAACATCCCACAGATGAGAGTACTTTGGGCAAGGGGGTTTCACCATCCTGACTCCCCTCAGTAATTTACAAACTAAGATACACTTAATCAGTCAGTTATACAATCAATTTTTCAAAAACAATTCATCCATTTAGACACTTATATACCCATTTATTCTTCCATCGACCTTGAGATATACATATATAAAACATATGTAATTTTCAGAAAAACACACATTCTCTGGATGATGTCATCAGTGATGTCATCAGTGATGTCATTTGAGATGTCATCAGTGATGTCATGAGTGATGTCACTGACCATGTCATGAGTGATGTAATATGTGACGTCATCAGCAGTGCATTGCGGGCGCGCGAGTTATAGTTAGCTGAACTAACTATAACGGGGGAATTTCATTGGTTTTTTACGAGTGAAATGTCCAGCTAACTATAACATGTGTGAAACCTATGGTTTTTTCATTGAATTTCTAAGGTTTTTTAAATGCTAATTCCTAACTATAACGTGTGTGAAACCCATGGTTTTTTCAGTGAATTTGCAAGGTTTTTTAAATGCTAATTCCTAACTATAACGTGTGTGAAACCCATGGTTTTTTCAGTGAATTTGCAAGGTTTTTTAAATGCTAATTTTTTTTTTTTTTCTTCTATTTTTTTAAACATATTTTTATTTTAATTTTCTATCCTTTTATAAAGACTATGGTTAAATTTTTTAAATTCTTTAATATGTTTTTTTTAATATATTTTATAAAATAAACATGTAAAATTTATTTGCAGTACATTTTTTTACTTTTTTTTATTTATTTTTTAGTACGCGTACCGTAAGCTTACGGTAAGCGTACGGTTTACGCAACGTCCGTAATTTATCTACGCTGTTTGCGTATATTTACGCAATTTGCGTAGCCGCGCGTACTCCGCGTGGGACGCGTACGCGTGTACGCTAGACGCGCACGTTACGCGGAAGTGTCGGGGAGTGACTGTTCTGCGCATGCGCGCAAGCGCGTGTCTTTTTTACGCGCATGCGTACTTTTGCCGTAAGCGCACCGTAAGCGTACCGTAAGCGTACGGTAGGTCATGTGATCATGAAACACAACTTTTGATTGGTTGAAACTACTTTCAGTTCTAGAACTCTCCTACACCACACCCATTCCCCTCATTTCTGCTTGTGATCCCTTAGGAGAAGGAGCTGGGTTGTCTTTGTGATACGATGGCAGAACAGCAGAGCCCTTCTGAGAGTGAGGCTAGCACTAGCAGCACTACCTTGAGGCAGAGAGCGAGGAAACAAAAGACCTCTTATGTATGGGATTATTTTACTTTTCCTGAAGGCCAGCAAAAGGTAAATGCACCCTTAGTAACTTGTAAGCTGTGTAAGCGTGTACTTTCAAGAGGTAATCCTGACAGGAAGTATTCCTTTGGGAATCATACCATGATGAGACACCTCAAGGATGTACACAGAAGGACACATGCTCGACTTACTGGAGGTAACCCTTCAGAAAGATAACCAAGCACATCCACAGCAGCTCAGCCTGGACCATCATCTGCAGGGCCGAGTCCTTCTTCTGCAGGTCAGGTGAGCCCTTCATCTGTGGGGGGAGCATCTCCTTTTTCTGGCCCTCTGGAAATTAACCCTCGGTTTGCGAGGGTTGAAGTACGGTGCACCCATTGTCATGATCTAATTACTTATAGGGAGACCAGTGTTTCCCTGGTGAACAGTAAAATAGATCAGCACACTTGTCGTACCGTCTAATATTCCCAATCTTTCTTTCCTCTGTCCCTGCATGAACACAACGGCTCTTTTAAGAGCCAACCTTATCTTTCATCTTTTTTTATATATGTTTTTAAAAACTTTTTTTATTTTTTTTTTTATCCGTACGCGTACGGTGCGCGTAATTTTTTTTTTTTTTTTTTAAAACCACTAAAAATCAATTATCACATTACAAGGTCCTTGAGAGACTACAATTATTAATATTGACTTACCATACCCACTCAAAAAAATATTTATTCATTTGTTTTTTAAAAAAATTGCTTTAAAAATGGTTCTAGTTTTCGAAAATTTTCTATATCAATCTGAAAAAAAAGAAAAAAGTATTAATATTTTTAAAACATTTTATAATACAGTACACATATTTACATATTTATCAAAAAATATTTTTGCCTTATTTTTGCTGTTTTCAGAATATATTGCATTTCACTATAAATTGTGAAAGCAATTGCATTCATCATTTAACAGCGGGCAAAAAAAAAATAACAATCTCAAAGATTGTATTAAAAAAGCCCAGAATCTCTTTTTACTTAAACTTAACATTATAGAAATGCATAATATTCTAAAAAAAATCATCTAATATCAATACTTATTTCTTTAAAATACCGTCTGATATTTTTGTTTCAGAAGTATAATCACAATATTATATCTCAAATAACTCCACAATACATCTGGTTCCATTTTCTTTAGGCCAAATAGTAATTTTAAAATTCTTTTTTGATTAAATTTCCAATGGTAGTCCAATAAAATTCTAAAGTTTTATTTGTACAGATCTCACCGATTCTCTGTAACATATTGGTTCCCGAAAGATTTATTAATAATTTATTAAGTCCACAATAGAATTGGTTACCTTTCCACATGGTCAAATAGTAATTTAAAAAATCTTTTTTGAAAAAATTTCCAATGGCACTCCAATAACATTCCAAAATTTAAATTGTGCAGATGTTACCGATTTTCTCTAAATTTTTGGTTTTCGAAAGTTTCATTAAAAATTAAAAAAGTCCACATTACAATTGGTTATCTTTCCATTAGGCCAAATGATAATTTAAAAAATCTTTATTTTTGAAAATTCCAATGGTAATCCAATAAAATGGTAAAATTGTTTTGTCCAGATCTTGCCAAGTCTCTCTAAAATTTAGGTTTCAGGAAGATTAGATAGGAATTTGCTAAATCAAAAGGCAAACGTTGCTTAAAAACCAATTGGGAATCATTACACAGTGTCCAGCCTTTTTCACATTTAAGATAAACTGTGTAATGTCCAGAAGTAACAGTAGGTCCTTCATGGAAAATTATTGCAACAGTTACAAAAGTTTTTCCTGAAATTGATAATTGCTGTCCTGTAAACTTCTTTATTAAAGTATCCAATTTTGAACCATCAGCTCTACATCGTTGCATCAAGAAAATTACATACTGTCCGTATTCCTTTAAAATTAATGTTGAAAACATGTCAGATTGACACTCACCGCATTGCATGCTATGATTAGCATCTTTAACTAATTTAGCAAAAGTGACTGTTTTACTCTCTGGCAATGTCAAAAAAATAAACCTTTCATTATCAACATTAGAGCCACATATATTATAACAGTTTTCACAACTATGTTCCCATTTATAAGAGAGACCAACTAAATTATCAATTGCAACTTCTTCTTCTTCCAGTACCTGAAGAAAAAACATCAAAAATTCGTGTGCATCTTGCTGTTCATTTTGAGAAAACTGTGTTCGTCCTGAACATACATCTAAAAGTTTTCTAATTTCAGTAGCACTTTCTATTTGAGTTTTATCATTACTCAGCTTTTGAAAAAGGAGACTCAGCTCAGAACAGAATCTTTTTCCCTGATTTACTATTATCTGCTCTTGCAAACTTTCCAGATAAAATGCAACATTCAGCACTACATTAGCGTAGCAGTTGACACCAGAGCTATTTTCAAAATGACATCCTACAACCTGTTCTTCTTTTTCCTTACTCTTTTTGCTTGCAATTACATCACTCCTCTTTTTTTTCCTCCTCTCTACATCTTCATTACAGATATTCTCATTTCTCCTTTTACGAGAAACTACACGTTTCTCCAACACAGGATACTGACCTAAATGAGGAGCATAGCTTCTTCTTAATCTATTATACTCCTTTACACAATTTGTATCAGCACTAACTTTTGAGTCATCAAAGTCTATCATGAATAAACCTGATAATGTTTTCACTCGAGACAAAGCAACATATGCCATACCTTCTTTGAACACAATTGAACCAATGTTCACAAATGCACAATCTACAGTCAATCCTTGAGACTTGTGAATAGTTACAGCATATGCTAGCGAAAACGGAAACTGCTTCCTACGTACATATAAGTCTTTCACAAGCATGAAACGAACTGTACAACGACAAATGTCTTTAACTTCTTCTATCTGATCAAATTTTATTTTTATACATTCAATTCCATCTTTTTTCTGATAATTAATAAAACCCACAACTCTTCCCATAGCTCCATTAACTAAACCTTTTTCAACATCCAAATTTCTCCTTAAAAATACTCTACAGTTCATGCAAACATATAGATTTTTTTCTAATCCAGCTGTTTTGGAAATGTTCTTCTCTAGTGAATCCAATTTATTTTTCAGTGTGCCTGTTACTGTGACAGTAATTCTTCCATCCTCAATTTTGTCCACTGCTTCCAATTTCCTGATCTCTTCCTTTTCCAATTTCAAAAGCTCCTCATTGAATATTGAGCATTCACGTAGAGTTGGCATTAAGCAGATGACACTTTTGTTTTCTGCAATGTTCTTGTATATCTTCTCTGCAACTATTTCTTCCTTTGGAAATAAATTATGTAGCAGCCGACTCTGTAATGCTTATTTGCCAACTTCTGTGAGTAGTCCAATTCTGATATCTTTCAGAATACTTCCATATTCTTCATCGCTTGCTTGCCTCATATTAGTAGTAAGTTCCTTGTACTCAAAGAAGGACCAAATATTTGTATTTCCGATGCTTCCCAATGACTTCTTCGTGTCTTCATGTGTCAACACTGGTTGTCCTTTAACTGGAGTAAGTTGCAAAAGATCTCCAAAAACTATGACGTGTTTTCCACCAAATAACATGTCATAGTCTGTCTTCAAAATTTGCTGCATTCTTAAATGCACAAAGGCAAGCATTAAGTTTGAAACCATGCTCACCTCATCAATAATGAGAACTTGCATCTTCTTCAATACTCTTGAGACTTCCAAGGATGCTTCTCCAGTTAGCTTGTTGTATTGTATTTTGTTCTCATGCTCCACTGGTAACATTAGCAAACGATGTAAAGTGATTCCTTTTTTGTTATATGCTGCTAACCCAGTTGGAGCAGTAACCACACAAGACAAAGTAGAATCCGTTTTTTGCTGTAGGTAGCTTCTGATGACTTTAATTAGGAAACTTTTTCCAGTTCCAGCTTGTCCGCTTACATACATCCTGATTGGATAAAATGATGTGCATGAGCACTCTTTTTTTTCATGTAGAAATCCGTGATCAATTTTTTTTCTGATCTCTTCATAAATTTGTTGCTGCTCTTCATTCAGTTGTCTTTCCAAATTTTGTAAGTCTATAAATTCTTCTTGAGCTTGATTCATAGCCGTTTCCACTTCATTCATGGCTATTGATGCTTCATTTTCAACGATTGGTTGTCCTAGGGGATCTTGACTGAGTGTTTCTGAACTTTGGCTGTCCTGAGAACTGTCTCTAGCTATTTCTGCTGCAATTGTAGTTTCCTGTTCAATTTCTTCATTTAACATTTGCAGATAACTTGAGAATGTACTGCATTGTATGCTGTCTTTGCAAGCATTAAAAGAATCTTCATAGCTTTGAAATTCTCCCAGTAGTTCTTCCTCTGTACGCCATGGTTTAAACAACTGTAAAAGAGCCAAGTAGTAAAATTCCTTCTTGTCAGTAGTGTCGCAACTCAGCTTCCTGTGATTTATCAAACTTCCTTTTGTTTGCTTCACCAAACATCCTTCCTCACCAATGACTTTATATTTTCCATTGTTGATGTCTTCTGCGGCTTTCCGTGAATAAATGTAGTTCTGCAGCACTTCATAGAGACACATGTTCTCCAGATGTTGACTTCTCTTGGGATAATATGTGTCCAACATGTTTGATTTCAAAATATCTGTACTTTCTGGGTCATTCTCGGCCAAATATTTAATTTCTCCAACAGATTTTAGTACCCGATTTCTCATTGCTGCAAGGCCTAAACTTGCCCAAATTATTCTTCTTGATTTCGAGTAGAGACTTGCAGAAGATAACCTATCAGAACATTCGTAGGATCCAATTTCTCGATGCGATAACATCTTCAAACTGAAACTGTACAGCTTCTTACTGACAGTCTTCTCGTGAGAAATCTCTTCCCACATTTCCTTCAATTCTGTTTTTTCTGATTTCGTAATGTAAGACGTTACATATCGAGCAACAGCAATGGAATTGTCAGCTACATACTGTATATCCATGTTAGCGTTCCACATGGATAAAATGACTGGGTTGTAGTCATTTATATTTTTTGATTCTTCTTTTCTTTTTAGGTTGTAGGTATTCTTAGGTGATTTTCTTGTGATAGTATGTCTCACAGCTGACATAAAACTGTTTACTCTTCCATTTGAAAGAACAGGTCTAGGAAATCCAAATTGACATTTAGTGTAGTATTTATCTTTGCTCTTGTATTTCCGTCGACAGTATTTTCCACACCGATGACTTTGGAAACCTAAAACTTGCTCCTTTAACTTTTTCTCTTCTGTGCTTTTTGGTATAGCACATGTTGCATATTCTTCAATGTAAGATAACACTGCTTCATCAGTATCTGTTCCAAACTTTGGGGCATCCTTGATCCACAACAGCATATGAATATGAGGAGCAACTCTTGCCTGGTACTCTTTTCTCCAAAAGAAATCTACTACTTCTCCAAGAGGTGGATTTTTTTTATTGCAGATTAAGGACATCATAGCCTCAAATCTATGATTGAAATATCTGCAAACATTAACCGGATCCAATGAGCACAGTTCTCCTGCTGTCTTGTATTCGATGTTTTTAATGTTTGAATTTGCCTCTCGTAGAAAATCCAGTAAATCATCCCAAGCGTACTCAGCACAGCTTAGGGTAACGAACCATGTTGGTGTTCCTAAATTCCGTAACATGCATTTTAATTCACCATGACGTCGGTACCAATATTCATTTGTCCCACGCTGACAAGCCATCAGATTGATCAGTTGTGTTTCCAAATGATCATCTCGGTGCTGCACTTTCTCCATAAAATCCTTAGCAGACACATTTTGTAAATGTACTCCACTTTTTAAAATGTGATTTACTGCATAAGACAGTGCAGACAAGTCGCTTTCAATTAAAGATGGAACAAATAAGGAATACTTTGTCGAAATCTGGGATCTTCAGCATATAGTCTTGTAGTCCGATACTCAGAAGCTGGAATCTGTTCCGGACGTTCATCGTATCGTCCTCCTTTTCCTTTAGGAAACAGCTGGGGAAAACATCGAGCTTCCAAGCTCTCCTCCCATACACTCACGGGAGTTCCTTTTGCTTTCTTCATCTGAAAGAGATCAATATTGTCTCCCATAACTTCTTTTGAATGAAGAGGATGTATGCTAAAATGTTCATACATTTCTTCTTCCTTTGACTTGTCCACTTTTTCAATTTGTCCAGTTGGTGTTTCTGTGTCTTCTTGTAAATCTTCTTCTTCTTCTTCTTCTATATAAATTGATTCATACCATTTGTTATTCCTTTTCAAATATAAATTTGCTCTTTGTACTTTCCGCACATCTACCAGCTCCTGCCAAATCTTCTTATTCTTTGTAGGTACACCATTAACCAGAATAACTAATGGTTCAGTTTCCAAAGTATCTGCATCAATAGTTTCCATATTTTTTTTCAAATCCAAGGGCAAATACACCACTCTACCTTTTAAACCTCTCAGTAAATCTGAAGGAGGTAATTTACCAGTTTTGGGCTCCATACGTACTATGGTCTGGAACGGATGAACACATTGAATGAGTATAGACTCATATGTATTTAATTCAGAAAGTTCAGCAGGAATAGCATCCAATTCTAAATTATTATGTACAGCTCTGGTCGGCATTCTATTTTCCTCTAACTTGTTGTAACAGTATTTACAAATACGCTGATCTTCACCCAAATCAAAACAATTTTCAAGAAATATATATGTGGCAAAATCCTTCCACTTATAATTATCTTCATTTTCACTCTTTCTGTAGAGATCAACATTCCTAGTTTGTTTTCTATAATGAGTTCTGCGGCAACAAATACAAGTAAAATTTGGTCTTTCATTAGAGATTATTGCAAATTTTGTTATGTGATCATTAAATGTGTTACTTACAGAGGGTTCTACATTCTCTTCCACTTCTTCCTCATTTACTGTGTCCTTCTCTGCACTGTTTTGTTCAGGACCAAAGTAACAAAACTGAATTTCATCAACAACCTTCTCTACATCTGATACCGTTCCTCGGAACAGAGCCCTATTCAATTCATTTAACTTTATTGCTGGACTTTTGGCAAACCGTCTCACAAACTTTCTCATTTCAGTATGATGAACAGCCAGCATCCTAAAATGATGGAAAACACTATTACACACTTTTCTAGATAGACAAGCCAGAGAATGACCCTGCAAACCAGTATTCTCTCTCACTCTGCATGGATCCAGACTTTGAAGCACCTTAATCTTCTGTTTTATACTTTTTTTACTATATTCTCTTAGAAACTCACGAAATTTGTCAATAGATTCCTGACGCACAGTGCAAATACTACTACAATTCCAAGTGTACACAGGGGCTTTAGGACGTCTCCCCATAGCCTCATCCGCCATCACTTGTACCTCATCTCTTGGAACCATTATCTCCTTCTCCATTATGCAACCATTTTTCACTTCGTAAGCACGACCTCTGGTGTCAACTGCATGCAGCAAACTATTACTTTGAAAATAGCTCTCTTCATTAAAAAAAGGTTCACTACTTGAACTATGCATCCACTTTCCTAAAAACACTTTACAAAAGTTTGTTCTGTTCACTACTCTTTTCCTTTTGCTATGTGATTTCAGTACATTAACCATTTTGTCTAATGTACGCATCCTATTCAAAATTAAAATGAATAGTTTCCTTTTTAATTCTAATGCCTTTGCTGCAATGGCTTCAATTTCTTTTTTTTTTTTATAAAACTTAGTCTTTTGCTTATATTTCTTCACATCCTTTATCAAATTGGACATAACTCTTCTCTGAAACATTTTTCTACGTATCTCTTTAAACGCTGTTTTTCTATTTATGTAAATCTTTTCAGTTGCAGAAGGTATATTTGCATTAACTAAATTCTCAATTTTTTCCTGTCCTTTTCTTTTCAAAACATTCTTTCCAGTACAGACATTTTGTACATTTTTCCTTCTTTTGAATATATTTTTTAGAAATTGTTTTGTCTGCTTACCAGAAGATTTTTTCTTTTTCCCAACATGAGCATCTTCTACTAACTTTGGTCCTCCAGTTGTCTTCAAATATAGGTTTTTTTTGTGGGTTTTTTTAACTCTGGATTTTGTAGGCATCTTAAATTTTGTTCACTGCTCTTCAGCAATACCTGAAAAAAACTTTTAAAAAAATCCTTTATTTTATTTAAATATATTACTACATTTCTTTTCACAATAGTCACAAAACGTAATTTCTTTGCCAATTTGAAAACACACTTATTACTCTTTTTTTTGGCAAGTGATAATCACTTTTACAGACTGACACATTATAAATCCACTTTTCAGATTTTTTTAAAAGCACATGTCCAAACTGCTTTTTCAGACCACCACCATGTGTAACCTGGGTGACTGCCTACACTCCAGCAAGGGCAATCAGCCTTAGTGATGCTGAATGTATTTACATTACTGACTGAAACCTCAAACCCCACTTGCTTGTAAATACTGTGCATGATTCTACATGGAAAGCAGCTGGGTGTGTGCTAAGAGTCTGCTTCTGCACCAAAAAATCGCTCCCCCTTTTTCCTACTAATGCAACTGTGAAATCACCAGAGCAAAACGCAATAAATCTCTGCCTGTAATTCCTATTTGCACACAGAGTCATGTTTTCACATTAGTCACAAAACGAAATTTCTTTGCCAATTTGAAAGCACACTTACTGCTCTTTTTGTTTGGCAAGTGATAATCACTTTTACAGACTGACACATTATGAATCCACTTTTCAGATTTTTTAAAAAGCCCATGTCCAGACTGCTTTTTCAGACCACCACCATGTGTATCCTGGGTGACTGCCTACACTCCAGCAAGGGCAACCAGCCTTAGTGATGCTGAATGTATTTGCATTACAGACTGAAACCTCAAACCCCACTCGCTTGTAAATACTGTGCATGATTATACATGGAAAGCAGCTGGGTGTGTGCTAAGAGTCTGCTTCTGCACCAAAAAATCGCTCCCCCTTTTTCCTACTAATGCAACTGTGAAATCACCAGAGCAAAACGCAATAAATCTGTGGCTGTAATTCCTATTTGCACACAGAGTCATGTTTTCACATTAGTCACAAAACGAAATTTCTTTGCCAATTTGAAAGCACACTTACTGCTCTTTTTTTTTGGCAAGTGATAATCACTTTTACAGACTGACACATTATGAATCCACTTTTCAGATTTTTTAAAAAGCCCATGTCCAGACTGCTTTTTCAGACCACCACCATGTGTATCCTGGGTGACTGTCTACACTCCAGCAAGGGCAACCAGCCTTAGTGATGCTGAATGTATTTGCATTACAGACTGAAACCTCAAACCCCACTCGCTTGTAAATACTGTGCATGATTCTACATGGAAAACAGCTGGGTGTGTGCTAAGAGTCTGCTTCTGCACCAAAAAATCGCTCCCCCTTTTTCCTACTAATGCAACTGTGAAATCACCAGAGCAAAACGCAATAAATCTCTGGCTGTAATTCCTATTTGCACAGAGTCATGTTTTCACATTAGTCACAAAACGAAATTTCTTTGCCAATTTGAAAGCACACTTACTGCTCTTTTTTTTGGCAAGTGATAATCACTTTTACAGACTGACACATTATGAATCCACTTTTCAGATTTTTTAAAAAGCCCATGTCCAGACTGCTTTTTCAGACCACCACCATGTGTAACCTGGGTGACTGCCTACACTCCAGCAAGGGCAACCAGCCTTAGTGATGCTGAATGTATTTGCATTACAGACTGAAACCTCAAACCCCACTCGCTTGTAAATACTGTGCATGATTCTACATGGAAAACAGCTGGGTGTGTGCTAAGAGTCTGCTTCTGCACCAAAAAATCGCTCCCCCTCTTTCCTACTAATGCAACTGTGAAATCACCAGAGCAAAACGCAATAAATCTCTGGCTGTAATTCCTATTTGCACACAGAGTCATGTTTTCACATTAGTCACAAAACGAAATTTCTTTGCCAATTTGAAAGCACACTTACTGCTCTTTTTTTTTGGCAAGTGATAATCACTTTTACAGACTGACACATTATGAATCCACTTTTCAGATTTTTTAAAAAGCCCATGTCCAGACTGCTTTTTCAGACCACCACCATGTGTAACCTGGGTGACTGCCTACACTCCAGCAAGGGCAACCAGCCTTAGTGATGCTGAATGTATTTGCATTACAGACTGAAACCTCAAACCCCACTCGCTTGTAAATACTGTGCATGATTCTACATGGAAAGCAGCTGGGTGTGTGCTAAGAGTCTGCTTCTGCACCAAAAAATCGCTCCCCCTTTTTCCTACTAATGCAACTGTGAAATCACCAGAGCAAAACGCAATAAATCTCTGCCTGTAATTCCTATTTGCACACAGAGTCATGTTTTCACATTAGTCACAAAACGAAATTTCTTTGCCAATTTGAAAGCACACTTACTGCTCTTTTTTTTTGGCAAGTGATAATCACTTTTACAGACTGACACATTATGAATCCACTTTTCAGATTTTTTAAAAAGCCCATGTCCAGACTGCTTTTTCAGACCACCACCATGTGTATCCTGGGTGACTGTCTACACTCCAGCAAGGGCAACCAGCCTTAGTGATGCTGAATGTATTTGCATTACAGACTGAAACCTCAAACCCCACTCGCTTGTAAATACTGTGCATGATTATACATGGAAAGCAGCTGGGTGTGTGCTAAGAGTCTGCTTCTGCACCAAAAAATCGCTCCCCCTTTTTCCTACTAATGCAACTGTGAAATCACCAGAGCAAAACGCAATAAATCTGTGGCTGTAATTCCTATTTGCACACAGAGTCATGTTTTCACATTAGTCACAAAACGAAATTTCTTTGCCAATTTGAAAGCACACTTACTGCTCTTTTTTTTTGGCAAGTGATAATCACTTTTACAGACTGACACATTATGAATCCACTTTTCAGATTTTTTAAAAAGCCCATGTCCAGACTGCTTTTTCAGACCACCACCATGTGTATCCTGGGTGACTGTCTACACTCCAGCAAGGGCAACCAGCCTTAGTGATGCTGAATGTATTTGCATTACAGACTGAAACCTCAAACCCCACTCGCTTGTAAATACTGTGCATGATTCTACATGGAAAACAGCTGGGTGTGTGCTAAGAGTCTGCTTCTGCACCAAAAAATCGCTCCCCCTTTTTCCTACTAATGCAACTGTGAAATCACCAGAGCAAAACGCAATAAATCTCTGGCTGTAATTCCTATTTGCACAGAGTCATGTTTTCACATTAGTCACAAAACGAAATTTCTTTGCCAATTTGAAAGCACACTTACTGCTCTTTTTTTTGGCAAGTGATAATCACTTTTACAGACTGACACATTATGAATCCACTTTTCAGATTTTTTAAAAAGCCCATGTCCAGACTGCTTTTTCAGACCACCACCATGTGTAACCTGGGTGACTGCCTACACTCCAGCAAGGGCAACCAGCCTTAGTGATGCTGAATGTATTTGCATTACAGACTGAAACCTCAAACCCCACTCGCTTGTAAATACTGTGCATGATTCTACATGGAAAACAGCTGGGTGTGTGCTAAGAGTCTGCTTCTGCACCAAAAAATCGCTCCCCCTCTTTCCTACTAATGTAACTGTGAAATCACCAGAGCAAAACGCAATAAATCTCTGGCTGTAATTCCTATTTGCACACAGAGTCATGTTTTCACATTAGTCACAAAACGAAATTTCTTTGCCAATTTGAAAGCACACTTACTGCTCTTTTTTTTTGGCAAGTGATAATCACTTTTACAGACTGACACATTATGAATCCACTTTTCAGATTTTTTAAAAAGCCCATGTCCAGACTGCTTTTTCAGACCACCACCATGTGTAACCTGGGTGACTGCCTACACTCCAGCAAGGGCAACCAGCCTTAGTGATGCTGAATGTATTTGCATTACAGACTGAAACCTCAAACCCCACTCGCTTGTAAATACTGTGCATGATTCTACATGGAAAGCAGCTGGGTGTGTGCTAAGAGTCTGCTTCTGCACCAAAAAATCGCTCCCCCTTTTTCCTACTAATGCAACTGTGAAATCACCAGAGCAAAACGCAATAAATCTCTGCCTGTAATTCCTATTTGCACACAGAGTCATGTTTTCACATTAGTCACAAAACGAAATTTCTTTGCCAATTTGAAAGCACACTTACTGCTCTTTTTTTTTGGCAAGTGATAATCACTTTTACAGACTGACACATTATGAATCCACTTTTCAGATTTTTTAAAAAGCCCATGTCCAGACTGCTTTTTCAGACCACCACCATGTGTATCCTGGGTGACTGTCTACACTCCAGCAAGGGCAACCAGCCTTAGTGATGCTGAATGTATTTGCATTACAGACTGAAACCTCAAACCCCACTCGCTTGTAAATACTGTGCATGATTATACATGGAAAGCAGCTGGGTGTGTGCTAAGAGTCTGCTTCTGCACCAAAAAATCGCTCCCCCTTTTTCCTACTAATGCAACTGTGAAATCACCAGAGCAAAACGCAATAAATCTCTGCCTGTAATTCCTATTTGCACACAGAGTCATGTTTTCACATTAGTCACAAAACAAAATTTCTTTGCCAATTTGAAAGCACACTTACTGCTCTTTTTTTTTGGCAAGTGATAATCACTTTTACAGACTGACACATTATGAATCCACTTTTCAGATTTTTTAAAAAGCCCATGTCCAGACTGCTTTTTCAGACCACCACCATGTGTATCCTGGGTGACTGCCTACACACCACCAAGGGCAACCAGCCTTAGTGATGCTGAATGTATTTGCATTACAGACTGAAACCTCAAACCCCACTCGCTTGTAAATACTGTGCATGATTATACATGGAAAGGAGCTAGGTGTGTGCTAAGAGTCTGCTTCTGCACCAAAAAATCGCTCCCCCTTTTTCCTACTAATGCAACTGTGAAATCACCAGAGCAAAACGCAATAAATCTCTGCCTGTAATTCCTATTTGCACACAGAGTCATGTTTTCACATTAGTCACAAAACGAAATTTCTTTGCCAATTTGAAAGCACACTTACTGCTCTTTTTTTTTGGCAAGTGATAATCACTTTTACAGACTGACACATTATGAATCCACTTTTCAGATTTTTTAAAAAGCCCATGTCCAGACTGCTTTTTCAGACCACCACCATGTGTATCCTGGGTGACTGCCTACACTCCAGCAAGGGCAACCAGCCTTAGTGATGCTGAATGTATTTGCATTACAGACTGAAACCTCAAACCCCACTCGCTTGTAAATACTGTGCATGATTATACATGGAAAGGAGCTGGGTGTGTGCTAAGAGTCTGCTTCTGCACCAAAAAATCGCTCCCCCTTTTTCCTACTAATGCAAATATAAAATTACCAGAGTTGTACACAATAAATCTCTGCCTATATTTCCCAACATGTGTAACCTGGGTGACTGCCTACATTCCACCAAGGGCAACCAGCCTTAGTGATGCTGAATGTATTTGCATTACTGAGTCCAACCTCAAACCCTTAAACTATTCTTTTTTTATGCCTACACTCCAGCAAGGGCAACCAGCCTTAGTGATGCTGAATGTATTTGCATTACAGACTGAAACCTCAAACCCCACTCGCTTGTAAATACTGTGCATGATTCTACATGGAGAGCAGCTGGGTGTGTGCTAAGAGTCTGCTTCTGCCCCAAAAAATCGCTCCCCCTTTTTCCTACTAATGCAACTGTGAAATCACCAGAGCAAAACGCAATAAATCTCTGCCTGTAATTCCTATTTGCACACAGAGTCATGTTTTCACATTAGTCACAAAACGAAATTTCTTTGCCAATTTGAAAGCACACTTACTGCTCTTTTTTTTTGGCAAGTGATAATCACTTTTACAGACTGACACATTATGAATCCACTTTTCAGATTTTTTAAAAAGCCCATGTCCAGACTGCTTTTTCAGACCACCACCATGTGTATCCTGGGTGACTGTCTACACTCCAGCAAGGGCAACCAGCCTTAGTGATGCTGAATGTATTTGCATTACAGACTGAAACCTCAAACCCCACTCGCTTGTAAATACTGTGCATGATTATACATGGAAAGGAGCTGGGTGTGTGCTAAGAGTCTGCTTCTGCACCAAAAAATCGCTCCCCCTTTTTCCTACTAATGCAAATATAAAATTACCAGAGTTGTACACAATAAATCTCTGCCTATATTTCCCAACATGTGTAACCTGGGTGACTGCCTACATTCCACCAAGGGCAACCAGCCTTAGTGATGCTGAATGTATTTGCATTACTGAGTCCAACCTCAAACCCTTAAACTATTCTTTTTTTATACCAATACACCTTAATTTATCGTGAAAACATAGTCCATATTATTTTACATGTTCCTCACATTTAAATTTCTCCCAAAACAGAAAATAATAAACACAACTTCAACAAAAAGAATTACATTTCTATTATTCATTTCTTAATTTACCATATACATCTCCTCTCAAACTCTAAACTCACCTTTAAAATTAGTTAGTTGTGAAAGAAATGTGGCACTCAAACAGCAGATTATCAGAGCCAGGATCTCTGTTCTCTACACCTCTCTCCTCTCAGCAGAACCAGATAATGGCAAAGTTTCCCTCTATTTTTCCACACATATACATGTAAGTTTCAAATCTCAGTGCTTCCCCCTTTTTTTCAAATGTAATCACACATTTCTATTGGTTGAAAACCAACCCTTTTCCAAAAGTACCCTTCCCCCAACTTGACTTCTGCCTAGTACCCTTCCCCCAACTTGACTTCTGCCTGCTACCATAGCAACAGCTCATGGAACACTGCTGTGTGGAGTTAGGTCAGAAGTTCGCCAAACAATGTTTCAATTCCACAGAGCAAGAGTGCTTGACTTTTCAAACCTTACAGCAAATCCATAGTACTGTTCTTTGGTAACACATTTTTCTGTACCAATACAAAACATGCTTCTATAAATTTACACATACAGCCTAGTTTTTAGTGTACAATGGTATGAAACAGCCAATCAGTTCTTTTTTTTAATAAAAAAAATATGTATGCCTCCATTTCCAAACTGTCTTTCATTTCTTTTTACCATTCTACTGAATTACACCTCCTGAGTGCATCCAGATCTCCTTTGAAGATGTTCACAGTGTGGATTGTAGGACACAGCTATGTCTTCTGGAGTGAAAAGTTTGCAGAGAAAACAGGTATTGTGAGAGACCTTGCTTTGCCAAATGTAGACATTAAATGGATTGGTCAGAGAGGGTTAAAGTGGCACCAATTGATGCCATTGGTGAAACCCTTCATGCAAATCCAACACCCTGACCTCATAATAGTGCACTGTGGTGGCAATGACCTAGGCACTTTGACTGGGGTAGGTCTGGAAATGCTTATGAAGGACACCTTTGCACAACTGTTTTCACTTTTCCCTAAAACTGCCTTTGTGTTTTCCAACATATGCCAAAGGCAAAAATGGAACTGGTCCAATCATTTCTGTCCGCAGATTGACAAAGCAAGAAAGAACGTCAACAAATCTGTTTCTGCTTTCCTCCGTGACTATGGTATGGGTTCCATTTACCACAACAACTTGCGTTACGACATGCAAGACATTTATAGAGGAGATGGTGTGCACTTCAATGATGAAGGGAACAGAGTCTTCCTCTTGAACCTTAGACTCTGCATCGGTACTTACTTGTAGGTACCACTAAAAAATAACTTCATAAACACAACGGCTCTTTTTAGAGCTCCCTAATATCTAAACACTTAAATCTGAATTTCATTTCTTTTTTTTTTTTTTTTTTCTACCGTACGCTTACGGTAAGCTTACCGTACGCGTACCCTGCGATTTTTTTTAAAATCAATAAATGTTGTCTTTGTACTTTTCTGTCCTTCTTTGACCCCCTCACAAATGTAAGGGGGTCTGTAACTCTCCTCCTTGCCCCCTTTTCTTGTTATCACTCTTTTTTTTCTGAGTGAAACACACGAAATGGCAGCCGCCGCTTCCTGGTTTCGGCCGATTCGAATGTTTACTAAGATCTAACAGCCAATCAGAATCGCGCTCGCGCACGCCACCGTACGCGTACGGTAAGCTTACGGTAAGCGTACCGTAAGCTGGCTCAGATATATATATTGATTTAAAGGCTATTTTCTCAGAATCTACTGAACAGATTTACACCAAACCTACAAAAGGCACTTACTTGACCTGAGGACTACCTCTCTGCCAAATTTCTAGTAATTCTGTTCAGCCGCTCGGGCTGTAGCCCTGTCTAAAGGTCCTATGGAAAAATGCATGAGAAAAACGCGTTTTGGGACCCCCTTTTATCTCAGCCCCCGCTTGACGAATCCCCCCGAGACTTTCAGGGTAGGAGCGGAGCGTAGCGCCCCACCTATTTTGAGAAATTCGCGAGGATTCGTCGACCGGCGCCAAAGTTATTCAAAATAGAATGTTGCGGATTTCCTATGGAAACAGGGTCCTAACTATAACTACCTACTGGCGACCGCCAGTAGGTAATATGTGTATATATATATATATATATATATATATTGCACAGAGGTCCTTTCCAAACATCCACCAGGAAAGAAAACGAGCCACACCAGTCTTGCAGAAATTAGTGTAAAGTTTATTTACACCAGAAAAAAAAATATATATATGTGTATATATATTATCTACTGGCGGTCGCCAGTAGATAGTTATAGTTAGGACCATGTTTCCATAGGAAATCTCAAAATTCTATTTGGAATAACTTTGGCGCCGGTTGACGAATCCTCGCAAAATGTTCAAAACTAATGGGGCGCTACGCTCCGCTCCTACCCTGAAAGTTTCGGGGTGATTCGTCAAGCGGGGGCTGAGAAAAAAGGGGGGTCCCAAAACGCGTTTTCCCCATGCATTTTTCCATAGGACCTTTAGACACAGCTACAGCCCGAACGGCTGAATAGAATTACTTGTAATTTGGCAGAGAGGTAGTCCGCAGGTCAAGGAAGTGCCTTTTGTAGGTCTGGTGTAAATCTGTTCAGTAGTTCCTGAGAAAATAGCATTTAAATCAATATATATATCTGTAAGCGCGCTCCGTGCGCTTACCGTGCGCTTACGGTAAGCTTACCGTACGCGTACGGTGCCGTGCGCGATTCTGATTGGTTGTTAGATCAAAGTAAACATTCGAATCGTTCGAAACCAGGAAGTATCGGCTGCCATTTTCTGTCTGTCGCACTGAAAAAAAAAGGTTGATAACATGAAAATGGGGCAACGAAGAGAGTTGCAGACCCCCTAGCGTTCGTCAGGGGGTTCACGAAGGACCAAAAAGTATGAAAAATAAATTCAATAATTTTTAAAAAAAATCGCGGGGTGCGCGTACGGTAAGCTTACCGTACGTGTACGGTAAAAAAAAAAAAAAAATCAACAATCACATTTAATATATAAATCTAAGGACCCCCAAGGGAGAAAAAAACAATTGATATTTTGAAAAAAATGGCGAGGCGTGCAAAAATTAAAAATAAATACATAACTTAGCATTTAAAAAACCGTACAAATTCACTGAAAAAACCATAGGTTTCACACACGTTATAGTTAGGAATTAGCATTTAAAAAACCTTGCAAATTCACTGAAAAAACCATAGGTTTCACACATGTTATAGTTAGCTGTACATTTCACTCGTAAAAAACCAATGAAATTCCACGTTATAGTTAGTGCAGGCAACTATAACTCACGCGACCGCAATCCTCTGTTGATGCTAATACTGTATCTTTAGCTATACATATATTACAAATATTTATTTTTCATAAAGACACATATGTCATCAGTGATGTAATATCTGACATCATCAGCAGAGGATTGCGGTCGCGTGATTTATAGTTGCCTGCACTAACTATAACGTGGAATTTCATTGGTTTTTTACGAGTGAAATGTACAGCTAACTATAACATGTGTGAAACCTATGGTTTTTTCAGTGAATATATATATATATATATATATCTCCAGCTCGTAACACCTCGTAACTGCTTTGCGCAACAATGACGAGTGCAGACCTCCAATGGTGCTAATTATTTTATTTTTCTTGGTCCTCTGCCATAATGCGTTTCGGCCGTTCAAGCGGCCTTGATCACATGACGACGCTCAGCATATTATCCCGCTATTTAAAGTGCCAGTGCATATAGATCATGAACATAGTAGAAATACTGTAGTAATAATACTATACGTTATTACAAACATATCCTCTTAGATGCTTGTGCATGTTCTTAATAGACAGCTTTGCATTTCCTACATTTTAGACATGAAGTGTGTCCATATTTGATAATATAAATATAATTTTTTAAGAAATGCACAATCAATGCTGAAAAACATCTCAAAATTGCGGCCTAAATGCCAGGTTGACCCTCTTTATACAGTTCATGAATATTATATTAAGTGAATAAAAAATGTTAAACGTGCTACATAACCGTGAAATTGTCGACATATACTTCACAAAACAAGTAATACCTAGTTCTATATGTCGTCTACTTCTCTTCATTGGATTTTACTGTATGGCCATATTCTGACCATATCAATTGGGGTTAATTCAATGCTGTGCATTTGTACTTGTACCTGGCTAATGCCTATTAGGTATCTCATTGGATTTTGTTACTATTCCTATTTTGGATCCACCCACATAAAGATTAAAGTGACATCGTGCTACAGTACTTTGGATAAAAGTGACTAATGCCCTTAGAGTGCAAATGTACAAAAAAGTCTGAAGTTCATATTTTCACAAATGTGCAAATGATCGTAATGTACTGTTGGTACAGACATTGAATTATACCAGCATCTCAGAACTGACCAAATTCCATAAGTCTTGTAGAAAGGCCCTGAAGGAAATTTTGAGGCAATTATGCAGCGACCCGGCTTAAGACCGGCGGAATACAAGACAAAAAGATAAAAACTACCCTATGTCCTAAAAACCATCCATGCGAAACTAGGCCACCTCACAAGAACTGCCACATATAGTGTTCAATAAATGAATTCAAATAGCACTGAGAGGGGCCTATCATTTGTCCTCTGTTCTAATATTGTGTAAAAACAATTTCATTTCTTTAGATTAATTCTACTTGTGGTTGAGATATCCCCCGTTACATGCTAGAGAAGACTGAATTGGCTCAGTAAAGATAGGTATGAAGATCTTCCGTTATATTGAGCCCTCCTGGTGACTTTGAATCAAATTCCAATATGTAACTTGTCTCCAGGCGACGCAATTTAGCTTCCCTATCCCCCCCTCTTTATGTTATGGGGATAGCTTCAATAGCAAAGTAACTCAAATGTTTAGGATTGCTATCATGAGCCATCTGGAAATGCCTTGCCACAGGGTAGTTCTGATCATTATTAGTTATTGCCCTGATATGTTGCAAAATGCGTTTATGGACTGTCAGTTTGGTACTACCAATATACTTCAAGTGACAGTCACATTCCAAAACATAAACACAATATTCTGTCTTACAAGTTAGGTGTTGTTTGATTTCTTTAACAGTTTTGGAAAAAGCAGTAGTATATGTTTTTGTGTTGGTCCCAAACTGGCAGGCCTTACATGACAGACATTTAAAAAAACCTTTTCTTATTGTCAACCACATATCTTTTCGACAACTCTCATGACTGTTTTTAGCTAACATGTTCCCCATCTCATACATTTTCTAAATGAGATTGCAGGATTGGAAGGCATCAACTCACCTATCACAGGATCATCCTGGATAAAGTGCCAATTGCGTCTAATGATGCTCCTTAGTTCTTTTTCCTGTTTTGAGTATGTTAGAATAAGCCTTACAGGTTGTGGATTTTGCTCTACTGCTGACTGCGATAATTTAGACTTGTAGACAAGGAGATCCTCCCTAGCCCTCGCTTGTGATTTTCTCATGGCAGCATCCACAATTTCAGTACTGTAACCCCTGGCTAGAAATCTGGCACGACTTTCCATCTGTTTTGTTCTTGCATCCTCTGGGTTACTACAGATGCGACGGATACGGAGCATCTCCCCATAGGGGATGCTCTTAATTAAATGAGACGGATGTGCACTCGACGCATGTAAAAGTGTATTACCTGCGGTCGGTTTTCTAAAAAGGGTAGTAGCTAAGACATTATTTTCTACTAAAACTTGAACATCTAAAAAGGTCACTGAGCGCCTACTTTTGGTAAAAGTGAATTTAAGATTAAAATCATTTTGATTAATTTCAATTATGAATTCCAAGGCACTTTCCTCCCCTCCTCGCCACACAATAAAAAGATCATCAATAAAACGCATCCAGGAAATAACATTGGTGGTATATACACATTCATATTTTCGCATGAGGACCAGTTCTTCCCACCAGCCCATGAACAGGCAGGCATAGCTGGGGGAAAAACTGGCCCCCATCGCGACGCCCTGAATGTGTTGATAAAACTGGCCATTAAAAAGGAATAAGTTGTTCTCCAAGCTGAAAAGCAGCATGTCTAATAACATTCGGGTGTGTTCTGCATACATCATAGGTCTGGTGTTTAGGAAATACTCCACTGCTCTCAGTCCATCCTGGTTTCGAATGCAGGTATAGAGAGAGCATACATCCAATGTTATTAATAATAAGTTTTTATCCCAAGACAACTCCTTAATTTTGTTTAAAAAGTCACTTGTGTCCTGGATGTATGACTTTAATTGCTTCATATGTACCTGCAAAAAATAGTCAATATACCTGGAGAGATTTTCCAGTGGTCCATCACATGCTGCAATGATCGGCTGGCCTGGCGGTGCATCCATGCTTTTGTGAACTTTTGGTATAAAATAAATATATGGTACCAGAGGATGTTCTTTCTTGATAAATCTATATTCATCCCAGCTCAGAAGTCCTACACTCTTCCAGGCCAGCAAATTCTTGAACAGAGTCTTGAATGCTTTTATACTTCAATGGAGTACTTTTCCTATAACATTGAGGGTTGTTTAGTTGACTGTATGCTTCCTTTAAATAATCTTTCATAGGCCAGAGGACAATATTCCCGCCCTTATCAGAGGTCCGTATTACCACATTCTCCCTTTTTAATTTTGTCATTAGTTGATTATATTTTCTTTCACTGTTGGTGTATGTTCTTTTAGATCTGTTGGTGGCGTAGGTCAATTTCTTAATCTGGCCCACCACATGATCACTAAAGGAATCCATCCCGTCGCGTGCTGCTAGGGGGACAAACTTTGATTTTGTTTTAAACTGTGTTTCTGGCCTGGTCTGGCCACATAAGGACATAGTATCTTGACTGTTGAGTTGATCCCCACTCTCCAGTTGACACATATCTCGAAATAAATTGATATCTGCAACCATTAGCCCCGGGGTATCTTTGTTAAATACAGTTGCAGCGACTGTGGATTTTGGATCAGTGGATGATCTTTGTAAGTGGAATTTTTTAAGTTTAAGTTTACGTATAAATTGGTTCTGGTGTATTGGAAATTAGATTCTGGGCAGAAGGAGAGTCCCAGGGAGAGTAACGGCTTTTCCGCTATTGACAGGTTGATATTGGATAGGTTTATAATAGTGTTTGCTTCTTGTATTTACACTACACTATCAGAGCGTTGTTGTTCATCAATTGAATTAATTAGTTGCGTTTGGCTCTGCCTCGACCCCGCTTCTTGAATTCTCCAATTCCTGCGGGCCTGGCATCTCCCCCTTCTCCTTTGGGATTTTGTTTTGTGACCATTCGTTGGTTGCGTGGCCGCAGGGTATCCCTTCTGCCCTGATTTAAAATATCCAGTTCTTCCCCCAATGTAAACTTTATTCCTTGTTCTGCATTTCTTCTGGTATTTTCATTGTCCGAATCACTCTTCGGTGCCGATCTCAACCCCGACTGTGAGGATATTTCAACATGTTGACTATTTGTACTATTTTCCCCCTGCATACGCTTACTGGCTGTTGCTGCCCTTAATGAATCATAGCACCGTGCAAATGTGAAGATTTGACCGTTAGAATAATCGTCACGGTCTCTCTTGAATTTGTACAATTTGCGTATTTTTATTTTTTCCTCCTCTTTTGCCAGTCTAGTGGTCCTTTCTTCCCTCATTTCTTGTCCTGCCCTGGACTCTCCTTCCTGCTGTTTAATGCTATCTTCTAGGGACTCAATTTTACTTTGTAATTCAGCCCTATCTATTTCAGCATATTTTACCAGTATTTGTACCAGTCTTTTCGATGATTCGAGGTTACATTCACCCCACTCAGCTATCATCAGGGGGTTCGGCGCCTCGAAGCTGGGGGCTATCATGATACGCAGCCCCCTAGGGATTCTCCCTACATCAAGGTATCTTTTCAAAGAGCGCGCCTCCCACCATTTGGACTGTTCCTGGCGCTTGTATTTCTCCAGCAGCTTGAAATTTTCTTTTAGACCATTTGTCCTGGCATTGGAGTCATTGGATCCCTCTGCTATGGCATTTACTGGATTCTCTATAGAATCTGAAAACATTTCATCCATGGCGAGCTCGCGGTTCCTGAGCGCATCGGCAGACATTGGACATGATTTTTAAGAGATTTATTGCTCCTAGAATCAATCCCAATATATATATATTGTAGATATGGATGTAGCAATGAAAAGAGTTGCCCCCAGACAAAGTACACTCTTCAAAGCAGATGAATTTATTGTCTGGAGGCGTTCAAGTAAGGTTGAAAAACAAAGCTGTAATATGCCGGATGCGTTTCAGAAACAGTCTTTCCTTCCTCAAAGGCAGCACGCCATACATGCAGCAAAAACAACCACAGTGTCATCCCCTTTAGTAATTAAATAGTCCTCTTGTGAGCCTGTGCATGCTGGTATCAGTAGTCCTTGTAGTACCCTCATGGGTTTGCCACATTATGGTCTGCTCATTAATCCTCTGCTAGTGAAGCTGCCCCAAACGAAAGCCCACACTTACGGCATCCTGCCGATTTGCATCTCGGTCCCCCAAAAAAACATTTACTGCACTTTGCCTGGGGACAACTCTTTTCATTGTTATAAATATGGCCGGACCAGCCATGAAGTGCACCCCGCGGGATTCAAGCGGACGCATCATGTATGGTAGACCAGATTTGGAATCTTCTCTTTTTCCTTGTTTTTCCCTCCCTACAGGTTCGACCCAGAATGATACACACACAGTAGGTAGCACCCAGGGGCACCAACACGGTGTGGGGTACTTTGTCCACCTTATATATGTTTTTAGTCCTAGTGAAGCGCCACAGTTCCCTATGGCCAGTTTACGCGCGAAACATCTGACCATAGTTAGGTCCCTTCCCTGAGACAGCAGGAGACTTCCCCTATCCAGTCTCAGCACCCTTACTACCAGGGTTCCTTTCAAACCCTAAGTTAGCACACCTGCCATAGGTTTTTATCCCTGGAAGGGCAATCCCCTCATTAAAGTATAGTGCAAGATCTCCCTTACCAGTTCAAATCCTTAGTTTCACACCCCACCACTTCACCTTACATACCACCTCACCCGCACACATCATACAGTAGCCTCTTAAAAGATGTCCGCTAAAGTGACCCTTCGGGTGACCCGTAGGGCATTGCAGCGCCGGTCTGACCAGGAGCACCGCCCTATGATGAAGCATGATATCCCCTAGGGGATGTATGAGGGCACCATAAACAGTCTCACTGACTGTCCCTATTCAGTACTCTGACCCAGGCACTCTCCACCCTCTGAGAGACTGTGCCTCCCACGTTATCCTTTCCTGGAACATTAGACCTTTTTGCAATTTGAAATCTATATAGGAGCCCGGGCTTCTGGACCTCATAGTCAGGCTCCCTGTCCCCCGTGCCTCTTCTTCACTACCAAGTGCTCCTTCTTTATGCACCTGGGGAATGTAGTCCCCTATGATGCTGAGGGTTCTTGGGGGGCAAGAACCCCTCCTGTTACTTTGAGTAAGTCCCACACAGTGGTATTGCTGTGACCTGGTGAGAGACCCTGCCCCCTTTCTCCACCGCTCTGTAAACGCGTCTCCTGGTGCACTACTGGTTAGGGGATGAAGTCCCCTTAGATGCTAAGGGTCAATGAAGGTCAAGACAACTCCTGTCACCTCCAGTAATTCCTACACAGCGGGATTGCTGAGAGCAGGTCAGAGGCCCGCCCCCTTTTGTTACAACCACTCTGCTTGGGGGATGAAGTCTTCTTGGATGCTATGGGTCCTCGGGGCCCAAGAAGCGCTCCTGTTTCCTCCAGTAAGTCTGACACAGAGGGATTCCTGAGAGCTGGTCGGAGGCCCAGCTCCCTTTCTCCACCACGCTACAAACACGACTATTAGCTAAAAAACCTAGAAATGTACTTTAATAAAACACAAAGTTTACCGTGACATTATAGTTAGTATATAGATTTTTTTTTTAAACCTTGAAATTCACTGAAATAAACAAAGGTTACAGGGAAGTTATAGTTAAGCTCAGATTCACTCATACAAAACCATAGAAATTCAACAACTATAGTTACCTGAGCTAACTATAACGTCTCCGCAATGTACTGCTTATGACTTCACATATTATATCACTTATGACATGGTCAGTGACATCACTGATAACATCACTGATGACATCTCAAATGTCATTACTGATGGTATCACTGATGACATCATCCACAGAAACACTCTCACATCCCTATGTAATATCTCACTCACCCACACAACCAGTCACATACCTATTCACAGACCTATACACGTCCTCATAGAACCACTCATTCATCCACAGAGCCACTCACATACCCACTGACTCACTCAGATGTCCAATCACAAAACCACTCACTCACCCATGCAGTAGTCACATAACCAGTCCCTCGACCATACATCCACACACTCACCCATACTGCTACTCACATACCAACTTATTCACCTGTAAAGCTGCACACACACTCCCTTATGAACCCACACAACCACTAACATATCGATTCCCACATCCATACAAGCACTCACACATCCCCTCAATCACCCATACAGCCATTCACACAGACACTCAATCTCTACTACAGTCACTCACACACCAGACCACTTAACCGAACACCCACTCAAACACCCACTCCCTTACCCATACAGCCACTTGCACACTCAGTCAACTATTCATACAGCCATTCATACTTCTATTCACTCACCCATACAGCCACTGACACACCCCCTCACTCATCAATACAGTCACTCACACAGCCACTCACTTACTCACACAGCTACTCACACACCAACCCACTTAAACAAACTCCTACTCAAACACCCACTCCCTCGCCCATATAGCCACTTACACACCAGTCACTCACTCATACAGCCATTCATGCACCCACTCACTCACCCATACAGTCACTTACCCACTCTCCTTTTCCACCTTTGACCATCTTCTGACTCTAACCAATCCTCATTAGCCACACTCATTCTCAATGGCCCTTTGAACTTAGACAAGCCATGCCTTCTATTTCAAGTACTCATCTTCATTTACTCTCTATCCCTTATCCACAGTTTCCTCCTAATAATTACAATCCTTTTCATGTCACAGTCTGAGATTCCTGTTAAAATAACTTTCAAAACAGAAATAATCGTATATTAGCCTATCTCATTCTCATCAAAGCAAATGTATGTGATCAGTGACATTGTTACGTTAAGTGCAATAAGCCCAAATCAAATCTTCCATTGATTTGTTCAAGTTTAATTTGGATTTGAAAGCACCACCATCACTCCTTTTACTGTATGGTTGGCTCCCTAAACATACCATTTGACTATGGATTATCAACTGCCAACCTTACGTGCTGTACCCTGAACTCACTCAAAAACCTCCCTTTTTCCTCAGAACATAACTGAGCTGGTGTCAGTGACCAATCATTACACAGCTCACTCCCTCATGAATATTTTCCTCAACACCTGTATTTATTTCTCTAAGCCATTCCACTTCCAACCAATGGCTATGTTTGTCAGTCATAACCAAGGCATACCTCCTCCCCTCCAGTTGACCCCACATTGGTCCAAAAAAGTCTAAAGCAACTCCCATCCAAGGTGCATCTGTATCTTGTTTATGTAGTTTCAAACCGTCTACGCCTTTCAATCTCTTTTCATTTTCCATACATTCATTGCAACACCTCACACACTGCATAACTTCATTGTACAGTCCTGGCCACCAAGAGTTTTCTTCACCCTTCTCAAAGCTAAGTTGTGGCCTAGATGCCATGGAGGGATGAATATCTCTGCTATATATCTACTCTTGGATCATCAATTGGCAATTCATCCAATTCTTTCTAATACTGGTAAGTGTGATATAAAATTAACCTGCTTGTTGTTCTATATAAGGATGTATTCCACTACAAAATTATAATTTTGCAGTTTAGAAACCAATGCAGCCAAACACACTGAAACCTTTAACATTCCTTCAAGCTGCAACCCTCTGAACAATGGCTTGTGATTTGTTCTCAGAACCAATTTCAAAACCTGCATGTAAGTCTGAATATATTCTAAAGCCCATACAGTAATGAATGCCCCCCTTTCAAGTAAATCCTTTTGGTTGCAGTCAAAGTATGGGAAGCAAAGGCTACATCCATGTCTTTTTTCTCATGAGATTGTGAAAGAACTGCACCAATATGATATGCACTGGCATCTACATAATTAAAAGATTTTCTTTCCACACCAAATGGTGTCAACATGTCTACATCTCAGATCTCATTTTTCACTCTTTCAAATGTTCATATGTGCCTCTTAGTCTACCCAAAATCTTGTCACTTCCTCAATGATCCCTCAAATGTTCTGTCTTTTCTGCAAAATCCTGCACAAACTTGAATAATATTCCATCAAGCCCATTAAGGAGCTGACTTGGTCTTTATTTGTAAGGGATTGATGATGATTTGATTAGTTTTAGGAAATCTTTTTCAGATTCACCCACTTACAAACAATTGATTACCAAATAATTGACCCATTATTCTTTGAAACACACTCATAGGAGAAACAAACCCAAACGGAACTAATGTGAATAGACTTTGGATATAATTTAACTTGGTGATACACACACCTCAGGTCTAATAAAAAAAAAAAGAAAATATTTCCTGCCACTTAACATAATCACCATTTTACTAATATTGGGTAGCAGGAAACTGTCCATGACAATATTACAGTTGAGACTCCTGAGGTCTATGCAAAATCACAAAATGCCATCTGTTTTTTGTGATTACTACTTTAGACACCCACACGGCTTCCTGTACTGATTCAATTACATTTCCAGATACTATTTCTGCTATTATCTTACTGACCTCTTTCCGTTCTGTTAACTGCACCCTTCTGGCTTTGTATCTGAGGGGAATGGCTTCATCCTTCAGTTTAATCTGATGTACATGACCCTTCAATAACCCCAAATTCTCCTCAAAAATGTGGCCCACATGCTTCACAATTTCCTCTACATTGGTGTTTTCTATTACCAGTACTTGGTGTTCTACCCTTGGATTGATGATAAAGTGCAAATCAAGCTGATGTATCCAACTCAACATTGGTGGACCATACTTTGCTACGTACACCTTTACTTGTTTTCACCTCCCTCTGAACTCTATATATGTTCACATGTGATCTCCCACCTCACTGGTACTTCTTTGGAGTCCCTTTGGATTAATATCTTTCGACTTTAACCTAACACTGCCCCTTTATTTCTTTAATATCTTTTCTGGTATAAGTGTGTAAAGCGCCCTTGATCCACCATTAGTTCAACAACCTTCCTATTATTCCTAAAGTTAGCTTTGGGCCCACATTTCCTACCTGCCTGTTCTAGTCCCTGTCCAACTCTCTTCTCTAAGCCTGTTCTTTCTCTTCATTAACTAAGTCTATACCACTGCTACTACTTCTGTTCTGACATAACCTGGCAAAATGCCTCCTTTTTCAGCAACATCTGTAATCCTTATTTAGGGTGACAACATTTATAATAAGAAGTGTGAAATTTATTTCCACATCTTTCGAAACTTTTATATGCCCAATGCTCATTGGAATCCCTTTTTTTTACTGGCAAACTCTTCTGTTGCTTAGGTCCACCTTTCAAGTTCAGCCAATTTACTCCATCATCGCCCTGTCCCACCATTGCTAGCTCTGCATTTTTTTCATATTCTAACCACTCCATTCTTCATACTGGAATTAGATTCTTGTACTATTTTTGTGCTCTCAATGGCCTCTTCCATCATTGAATTTCTTCTTGCCCCATAACCTATCCAGCTTTTTTTCTTGAACATTGTACTTTCAATTGGTCTTTTATGAGTTCGTCAGTACTATCTTCTAACTGGCACTTGGTGGCCATTTCACACAGTCGTGACACAAATTCTTCCATGCATTCATAGGGCCTGTGCACCTGTGTATAGGATATGTGTCTGGTCATCGTCAAGTTGACAGATGCAGTGAATTTATTTTCCATCCTGGGCTTTGCTTCTTGATTAAAATCCTGTATGTCATATCCATGTCTGTCCGAAGCCTTTTGGAGCTAAAGCCAACACAATCAAGACCAACTAAGTGAATAAATCAACCCATTCCTCCCTTACTGGGGTAGATGACCTGGTGGTGTGATCAGAAAAGGAAAGTGTCCTTCTCCTGAAGAGAACTGTTTTTCTTCAATGTATTACAGTCAGATTCCTCGAATAGGCATGCTTGGTTCCCCATACACCACAAGGTAGTTAATTAAGCTGTCCTAATTAATTCTCATTGTTTGTGCTGGTAAGGAAGCTTAAATGATCTTTAAAGGACATGCCTGTGCATGTCCTTGCGGTGTACTCACGCTGTTTAGAAAAATAGAAAGACGCTACACAGAAGCTTGTAGAGCTTACTTGACATTATTTCTGCTCACACATCTGAGTCTTGCTCTGTGTCTCACTGGGGGTGGCCCCTGGGTGTTGGCCTATAGGAAGCCATTGTGCTGATAATAGTGATAAATAATAGTAAAGAGAGGTTTAGCTTTAACAATTTTATGTGTACAAACTGATATTATAAAATGCTTCTCTCATCTCATCAAAATCCATCCGATGGAGTGTATTTTATGGCAGGCAGCAAGTAGTCAATTTACTTACATTTTCATTGTAGTTCTCCAGGAATGGGTTCAACTGGTACCTCCTTGTAGTTGTACAAAAAGATAGATGGCCAAGTCATTGCTAAAAGTGTTGTGACATAATACAACTTCGGATATGGTTGAAGTAATTCATTTAAGTATTGCAGCTACAACAGCTACCGGAGGTGGTGTCCCAGGTGGGCCTATAATCAACTGACTTAGAATAGCCACAGCCTCGCATGACGTCATACTGTTCCACCATGGAGCTACAGTGTTTCCCACAGCAACTCTATTAAAGATACAATACACACCATCCACCAGAGGCAAAACACCACTTTAACCTAAACCTGGTGCTCGCTAGAAACCGTCGTCAAAGAGCCACAACCGAAGTTCATGCTAAAGCCTCACAATGAAGTACTAAATAATTTCATTTTGACCATCGAGGCATGCACAAAGTAAAATTCACCACCTCCAAATGTTCTGGCTATTTATGAGTTGAAACTGCGGAACTCGGCACGCAGCGCATTTCAAGATGGCCACCTAGTACAGAGCACCGCGTTGGAGATGCTAATTTGTTTTTTGGCGTATATTCACCGATTTTCTATGCAAAAACGGGATGCCTCATGAGGGGAACACCTGGTGACTCACATGATGCCTCCAAATATCGTTTGAAGGGCTGCAGCTTCATGTGACATCGCAGAAATCTCCTCCTGCCTTCTCCGGCCACCATTTTGGATTTCCTGACTGGATTTTTTTACATGCAGCTTTGAATATCTCTTCAGCTATTCACTTTTTGGCCCTTTGGCCTTACTGTTGTCGCTCTCTGGGGCCTTGGATCCTCTTTATTTGCATAAAGGGGCATAGTACACTTGGGTCCACTGTTCCTTTTCCTCAGGAGAACTGTTGTCACCCTGGTCCATTTTAATTACGTTTAAACTCAGTTCACCTTGGGGGTCTTGGGTGTCTTCTCAGATATATGGGCAGGAGTAAAAAACTACTACAATCAAATAGAAAACTTTCTCCTGGCTTGCTTTCATCGTAATCTTCCATCTCTGATCCCTTGGTGGATTCTTTACATACTCCTGTAACGATGGCTAACTCAACGTCTTCCAAGGCAGTTTCCTCACCCACTGCTCCACTTAAACTGCAGTCACCCTCTCCTGCAAACAAAAGGCTTAAACAAGACCCACCTTCTCCACAGACTATTCTTCCGGTATCCTTGGATATTATCTTGGAGAAGATAAGGGCACGGCGACCATTTGTAGAGGAAACCAATACTCGTTTACAGGACATGGACACTAAATGGTCATCACTTGACTCCAGAATTTCCATGGTGGAACAACAAGTTGGTGAGGTACAAGCCACTTCTACAAAAATCTCATCTTTGGAGAAGGACATTCTGTTCTTAAAGAAATCAGCTGAAGACCTTGAAAACAGAAATAATCTCCGTCTATATGGTCTTCCGGAGGGACTTGAAGGAGGTGACCCAGTGTCTTTCTTCTCTTCTTTTCTCCTGAAACTTTTAGATTTACCTACATCAATGGCCCTGAATATCCAGAAAGCGCACAGATTAGGCCCTCACCTATCCTCCTCTTCAGCACCCTCGAAACCTCATGGGATCATAATACTATTCTTGTATTTTACTGATCTTCTCCGACTTTTGAAAGGTGCAAAAATTAAAAAACAGTTATCCTGGTCTGGAGCCAAGTTGTTATTGTCCCATGATGTGTCTACAGTGACTGCCAAGAGACAGAAAGAGTTCCTTGATCTTCGACCAACCTTGCGCTCTTTGGGTGCCGGATATGGCTTATTTCATCCCTGCTTGTTCAAGGTGACTTTTCAAAATCAGATATCAACTTTTGACGAACCTGCGGATCTTCAGAAGTTTATCAATTCTCACTCTGCGGCTTCCATGGAGATTACTGGCCCTTCCTCTAATACTTGACTTTTATCTTGTGGTCAATGTTATTTTACTTTTAACCATTACGTTCTATTTCACTTACAGGTTGTTAATCTTTGACGTTTTCCTTTAAAGTCATATGTTTTTTCTCTATTATTATTACAGTTCATAGGATCTACTTCATTTTCCTGTTTTCTGTTTGATCGGCTTCCTGATGTGGTGTGTTTTTTCCCTCTGCTGGTCGTGCTGTCTTTAGTGTCTGTCGCCAGTCCTTTTTCCTTCTTGTTCGCCCCAAAAGGTATTTATTGCAGTCGTAAATTAGTTTTGACATGTACTGTCCTCTTTTTTTCTATCTTTGCCTCCCTTTTCTTGTTTCCCCTCTTTATTCTGTTCCCTATGGCTCTTTCTCTACCTTTTTCTTTCATTCTTGCTTTGCCTACTTTTCCTACACTCTTTCATTGTTGTCGGTTCTATTGTTTCATATATACTGTTATTTTCTTCCATTCAGAGTTGTTACTTGGAATGTAAAAGGATTTATTAACCCTATAAAGATGCAGATAATTATTTCCCATTTAGCCTCATAAAATCCTGATTTAGTTATATTACAAGAAACTCAATTGTCAGAGGCTGAGGATCTTAAGCTCAATAACAATTGGGTTGTTTCTGTTCTTGTTTCCCCTACTATTACAAAAAAGAATGGTGTCATTATTTTATGCCTGCAAAGCTAAAATGATCTGTTGTTTCACAAGAAATAGACTCAGATGGTAGATGGATTTTAATTAAACTACTCATTAATAATAATATTCCCTTAACTGTCTTCAATATTTATGTTCCGACTCAACCGGATTGCACTTTCTGGCCAACTAGTACAAATAAATGTTTGCAACACAACGATGAATTTTTTATCCTTGGGCCAATTGTAACCAGATCATGGACCCCTTTATTGACTGCAAATCCCAGGTACATTTTATCCCTCACAAAACCCACAAACAATTTCACAGTACAATCACATAGGCACATCTCGTAGATGCTTGGAAACTCTGTAACCCAGACCAAATAGAATTTCCTTTTTTCCTCCCCTCCACATGGCTCCCTACCCTGATTAGATTATCTCTTCCTGTCCAAACCTTTAGCTCAAAATCTCATTTTGTCTTCAATTGAACCTATTTTGATTTCCGATCATGCTCCAGTGATTGTGTAACGCCCTGAACGTCTCAGGATCGTTTAACAGACACGACAATGAGGACGCAACCACTTGTGAAGGGTTAGTTCTTTTAATGAAGGCAAATAAAATACAAAGAACAAACAAAAGTTATAGTCACTGGAATCCTCTAGGCTAAGTACGTTACCAGCCCACAGCACGGATGGTCCTAACCGTCCTCTGCATATACGCCGATCCCGGCGTATGCCAACAGAGGGCAGAAATGAAATGGCCGACAATGCCAATCGGTAGGCTGTGAGGGGCACGAAGAGTGTTGGGGAGAATCGAGGAGTCAGGGAAACACCCAGCCGGGGTCTCTACCTGAAGGGAGCAGCCGCTCAACCTCTTCCTCAGACTGCACCGGGACGCGGAGTCACCTCCTGGTGATGCGTCACCGATACCCCAATCACAAGCAAGAAGACTGAACCGAGAGCAGCCGCTCGATCGATCCTGTGGACTTCCGAGTCTGTAACGCGGCAAACACCTCCTGGTGTGCGTTACAGCTGGCAGTCCCTGTGTCTCTGGTCGGGCTGGGAGTTACGACTCCAACCAGCAAAAGCGCCACTGCGCTTGGACTCAGCCGAGTCAAAAAGCGAAGCTCAATGGTTGACCGGTAGAGCTTCCGGGTCCTTCACAGGTGACGATGGGGCAAGACACGGCCCAGGGAGTAACGACTCGACCTACCTCCGTTCTTGCCTTACTGGAGCACCACTCCGGAACACTGCTCTTCACGAAGCAGGTACGTCGGTGTAAACACAATATCCGACAGCCTTGTACCTCCCGGTTCCTCCCTTTATAGGGCGTGTTTTCCTTGAGTTATGTAACAGCTCTCCTGTTTACATAAGGGCGTGTTTCCCTTGAGTTATGTAACAGCTCTCCTGTTTACATAAGGGCGTGTTTCCCTTGAGTTATGTAACAGCTCTCCTGTTTACATAAGGGCGTGTTTCCCTTGAGTTATGTAACAGCTCTCCTGTTTACATAATGGCGTGTTTCCCTTGTATGACAGGAATTCTTGACAGTACATCCTCCCTCTCAGCGGCTCCCCACGGGTCCAGCGCTGGCAGGAAAACGCCGATGGAACAAGGAGACCAAGCGCGGAGCATGAACCCCTTCAGCCGGTTCCCATGAATGCTCCTCCGGGCCATAGCCTTTCCACGCAACCAGGTACCACAGCTTCCCCCTGCGCCATTTGGACGCCCGTATGCCCGACACTTCATACTCCACCTCCAACTCCACGCATACCGGCCTAGGTGTCCCAGACGGCTTGGAGGGTGCTGGTTTGAGCAATGATACATGAAAGACAGGGTGTATCCGCAATGACTGGGGCAAGCACACCTTCACGTTCACGGGACCCATACACTTGGTAATTCGATAGGGGCCCATGTACTTGGGATGGAACACATTGTTCTTTCGAAACCTCATGTTTCTTGTGGATATCCAGACGTAGTCTCCAGTGCGGTACAGTGGCCCGGGCCTTCTCTTCCTATCTGCCGCAGCCTTGTATCTTCTCTTGGCCTCTATTAGGACAGCCCTTGAGCGCATCAACGTGTCTTTTATGTGTGCCACCCTGTCCGCTGTGGCGGGAATCCTGTCCTCTCTGAACGGATGTAGAAATGGCAAGAACCTGGGATGTTGGCCATAGTTGCTATAGAACGGAGATGACTGTGTGGAGCTGTGAGTGGCGTTGTTATAGGCTATCTCTGCAACCCATAGCAAGTCGACCCATTCTTCCCTGCCCTGGTCCACAAAACATCGCAGATACTGTTTGAGCGTTTGGTTCAGGCGCTCGGTTTGGCCGTCCGTTTGAGGGTGGTAGCTGGTGGACAGGGCGGTCTTAACATGCAGCGCAGTGCACCAAGTCTTCCAGAATTGCGCAGTAAACTGCGACCCCCGGTCCGACACGATCACCCCAGGTAATCCATGCAGTCGTACCACATTCTTTAGGAGTAGTGACGCCAATTCCCCGGCCGTAGGGACTCTCTTGCAGGGGATGAAGTGCCCCATTTTCGTCAAGTAATCCACCACCACCAGTATTGCCGTCATCTCCTGGTCTACCGGTAGGCCCACCACGAAGTCCAGTGATATGCTATCCCATGGTCTATCCGGGGTCGGAAGTGGATGTAAGAGCCCTTGGGTTCGGCCATGGTCGGCCTTCATGGTAGCACACGTAGGACACTCCTGTCCCCACCTCCTGACATCCACTCTCATGGTTGGCCACCAGAAATGCCGTCCCATGCTAGCCACCGTTTTTTCAAAGCCCAAATGACCTGCGCATGGAGAGTCATGGCACCAGATGAATGCTTGTTTCCTTAGCCTAGGCGTGGGTGTCAATAGGCACCTGCCCTTCAGGGGTATCCCGTCCTTCAGCTGCCATTCTCTGTGACTGAGGAGCCACCTCCGCCATGCGAATGACCTGATCCCTCTCTTTATTCCCCTCAGGAAAGTATCCGGTTGGATAACCCCCAATACCATCCTCGGGGAAATGATGGAACGCTCGGTTGCAGGCAATGGTTCCTTAACTGCAGATTGACGGGACAGGGCGTCCGCCTTCCGGTTTTCCGTCCCCGGCCGATATGTGATGCGGAAGTTGAACCCCGCAAAGAAGATCATCCACCGCAGCTGCCTGGGAGAAAGGTGTCTAGTGGCCGTCATGAACTGTAGGTTCCGATGGTCCGTGTACACCGATACCACATGTCTTGCCCCCATCAACCAATGCCTCCATTCGGTGAAGGCGTCCTTGATTGCGAGAAGCTCCTTCTCCGCAATATGGTAGTTGCGTTCGGCGTCGTTGAGTTTGCGGGACATGTACGCAACGGGATGAAGCACCCCTGTGTCGTGGTTGCGTTGGGACAAGATAGCCCCCAGCGCCACATCCGACGCGTCCGCTTCCACCACGTAGGGGAGATCCGGATCGGGGTGAGCCAACACCGGCGCCTTACCAAAGGCGCTTTTCAGGGCCTCAAAGGCTTTGTTCGCTTCAGGGGACCAGACAAACTCCTTGGACTTCCTCAGTAGCTGTGTGATTGGGGCCACCACTCCTGAAAATCCATCTATAAACCGCCTGTAAAAGTTGGCGAAGCCAATGAAACTTTGGACGTCCTTCACGCTTTGGGGCACCGGCCATTCTTTCACCGCCTTGATCTTTCGTTCTGCCATCTCCTGTCCCTCTGGACTCAGCATCACTCCGAGGAATTCCACGGATGTGACGTGGAAGTCACACTTGCTGAGTTTACAAAACAGCATGTTTTCCCTCAGCTTTTGGAGCACAGCTTTGACGTGGTGTACGTGCTCCTCCACACTGGACGAATAGATGAGGATGTCGTCGATATATACGACCACGTAGATATCCAACTCCTCTCTGAATACCTCATTCAAAAAGTACTGAAAGGCTGCCGGGGCGTTGCACAGACCGAACGGCATGACGAGGTACTCAAAAAGGCCGAACCTGGTCTTAAAGGCGGTCTTCCACTCGTCTCCGTCCCTCATGCGCACCAGATGGTATGCCCCTTTCAAATCCAACTTGGTGTAGATACGAGCTTTCTTGACCTGTTCCAGAAGTACACTGATGAGAGGCAAGGGGTACCGATTTTTTATGGTTATCGCATTCAATGCCCTAAAGTCCACACAGGCTCTCAGCTCCCCATTAGCCTTCGGGATGAAGAAGAGTGGCGAGGCGGCCGGAGACTTGGACGGGCGGATGAATCCTAGCTTGAGGAGTTTATCCAGGTACCCCCGGAGATGCACGTTTTCAGGCTCCGTCAGGGCATACAGCCTGCCGCTGGGAACGCTGGCCCCTGGCACCAGGTCGATCTGGCAGTCAAACTGTCTATGTGGTGGTAGCACTTCCGCCTTCACCTCATCAAATACATCCTCAAAACTGTGATAAGCCTGGGGGAGAGCCACATCTTTTTCTGCCGCTGTAGCCACCGTCTGACTCCCGCTCTCATCTGCGTCAAGGGATTCCGTTCTTATTCCACAATGCAGGATGCAATACGGTGACGTCATTTCGATGCGATGTGTTGGCCAATCCACAAAGGGGTTGTGTTTCTGTAGCCACGGCAATCCCAATATGACGCCATATTGGGGCGCTCGGATGATGTTAAAATCGATTTGTTCCAAATGGTTCCTCCCATATCTCATCGGAAGGACCCCCGTGTGCTGTCCGATGGGCCCCGTCACCAATCGCCTTCCGTCTACCGCATAGACGTCTTCGGGTACTGCTTTGGGAAGAAGCACTAGCCCTAGCCTGCATGCCTCGTTGTGGTCCATAAACATGCCAGTGGCCCCTGAATCCACCATGGCCACAACGGGTATCCACTGGTCATGCACTCCCACGTGCACCGTGATAAACAGGCGTCGTTGTCCCTTAGTGACCGAGTTGGAAAGTGAAGGGATGGATGAGTGACTCCGAGATGCCCCTTCTCTGGTCTTGGAGTCCTCTAGTTTTCCGCCGGTATGTCCACCACGGCTGTTACCGACCGGTTGGCCCGATAACGTGACGTCTTCGGTTTGGCAGGGCATTCACGTACGTAGTGGCCTTTTTTGCCACAATATAGGCACAATCCTTGTTTACGGCGTGACTCTTTCTCCGTGGCTGTGAGGCTCGCTCGTATTGCGCTGATGTCCATGGGTTCTCCCTTGGATGCGGTGGAAGTATCAGGACTTCCCACCGTCACATAGGATGGAAGGGATTTTCCTTTTCTCCCATGATCCCCCTTTCTTTCACTTAGCCTATGTTCCAGCCGTAATACCAGGTTGATAAGGCCCTCACATGTCTTGGGTTGAGGGTCAATATGAGCCACGGCGTCCTTGAGCTCATCGCACAGCCCTTGATGGAAGAGCGCCGTCTGTTTAGCAACAGGCCACTTGGTTTCCGCAACCAGCCTTCGGAACGCGTTGAGATACTGCACCAGGTCGTTGGATCCCTGTCTCAACTCAAGCATTTCACGGTCCGCCGTGTACGAGTCAGCCCTTCTGTCGAATACCTTCAGGAATTCCTCGCGAAAAGCACCCCAATCACATAAGAGGGGGTCGTCCCTGCTCACCAGAGGTACGGCCCATTGTGCCGCGTTTCCAGCCAAATAGGATATAAGGAAAGCCACACGAGCCTGACTCGTGGGGAACGCCTTTGGTTTGCACGATAAATGTAGCGCCACTTGTGTGAGGAATACCTGCACTGTGTTAGGATCCCCACTGTACCTCTCTGGTGTTGCCAAGGGGATGGCTACCGGCATTTCCACTACTACCGCAGGGGTCTGGTTCGTGAGGGAGGTGCTGGGCGTGAGCGGGTCCAATTGGATAGCATCCAGTCTGACTTTTACATCGGCTGTTTCTTGCCTAGAGGCAGCCACTTCAACTTGCATGGCCGCTAAAGCAGCCAGCACATCATCAAGTGTTGCCATGTCTGTTATCGACCGGGAGACAGTTAGTGTTATTAAGGTCGGATATTTTGTAACGCCCTGAACGTCTCAGGATCGTTTAACAGACACGACAATGAGGACGCAACCACTTGTGAAGGGTTAGTTCTTTTAATGAAGGCAAATAAAATACAAAGAACAAACAAAAGTTATAGTCACTGGAATCCTCCAGGCTAAGTACGTTACCAGCCCACAGCACGGATGGTCCTAACCGTCCTCTGCATATACGCCGATCCCGGCGTATGCCAACAGAGGGCAGAAATGAAATGGCCGACAATGCCAATCGGTAGGCTGTGAGGGGCACGAAGAGTGTTGGGGAGAATCGAGGAGTCAGGGAAACACCCAGCCGGGGTCTCTACCTGAAGGGAGCAGCCGCTCAACCTCTTCCTCAGACTGCACCGGGACGCGGAGTCACCTCCTGGTGATGCATCACCGATACCCCAATCACAAGCAAGAAGACTGAACCGAGAGCAGCCGCTCGATCGATCCTGTGGACTTCCGAGTCTGTAACGCGGCAAACACCTCCTGGTGTGCGTTACAGCTGGCAGTCCCTGTGTCTCTGGTCGGGCTGGGAGTTACGACTCCAACCAGCAAAAGCGCCACTGCGCTTGGACTCAGCCGAGTCAAAAAGCGAAGCTCAATGGTTGACCGGTAGAGCTTCCGGGTCCTTCACAGGTGACGATGGGGCAAGACACGGCCCAGGGAGTAACGACTCGACCTACCTCCGTTCTTGCCTTACTGGAGCACCACTCCGGAACACTGCTCTTCACGAAGCAGGTACGTCGGTGTAAACACAATATCCGACAGCCTTGTACCTCCCGGTTCCTCCCTTTATAGGGCGTGTTTTCCTTGAGTTATGTAACAGCTCTCCTGTTTACATAAGGGCGTGTTTCCCTTGAGTTATGTAACAGCTCTCCTGTTTACATAAGGGCGTGTTTCCCTTGAGTTATGTAACAGCTCTCCTGTTTACATAAGGGCGTGTTTCCCTTGAGTTATGTAACAGCTCTCCTGTTTACATAATGGCGTGTTTCCCTTGTATGACAGGAATTCTTGACAGATTGCTGATTTTGATTTGCCCTGTCCACAGCCCAAGTCTTCTAGATGGAGATTTAACAACTTCATTTTACAGGTTCCAATGCTTTCCTCCTCTTTGATTCTTTTGCGGAAGAATTTCTTTCTTTTAATGAAGATCCATCTATATCTCCTGCTTTGGTGTGGGACACTTTTAAAGCCGCTGCCTGGGGCTTCATCATTGATTTTTTATCTAGGAAAAAGAAACACACCCTTACTCAAGATAAAGCCATGCTAGCCAATATCAAACACTTAGAACATCAATTTTACACTTCCTCATCAGATTTCACTCTGCATCAGCTTGTTCGTGCAAAGCTGGAGTTTAATAAGATCTCTACAAACAATGCTTCTTCTATTCTGCTCTGTAGCAGCAACTGATATTATAGAGGCCGTAATAAAGTTGGATCACTCTTAGCCGACTACCTTAAGTCCAGAAAAGAGAGGACTCTGATAGATTCTATTCAGTCAGTGGATGGGAAACATCTTTTTAAGGATCAATACATTCTGGATGAATTGACATCTTTTTATAAAAACGTATACACTCCGGAGTCACCAGCATCGAATGGTTTTATTGACACTTATCTTAGCAGTATTTCTCCTTCTCCATCCACTGATCTTGATTTCAACTCCCTAGATTTGGAAATATCACTCCAGGAGATCCCTAGCTCTCTCGGCTCACTAAAGAAAAATAAATCCCCTGGTCGATATGATTTTTCCGTAGAATTTAACTTACATTTTTCGAATCTCTTACTTCCAAAACTCTTTAATCTCTTTCAGCATTTTTGCACTACTGGTAAAGCAAGTGGTACTGTCCTAGAAGCCTCTATCTGTCTCATTCATAAAGAAGATAAGGATCCTAAATTCTGCTACAATTCTCATCCTATATCCTTGATAAATGTGGATTATATAACATTTTCGCGAGATTATTAGCACTACATCTTGAATCACTCTTACCCCATTTAATTGGCCCAGAGCAGTGTGGTTTTATCAAGGGCAGAGTACCTTCTGATAATTCTCGGCTATTTTTCAATGTTTTGAATAAGGCATCTACTCTAGTCTATTCCTTGGCTTCGATATCTATTGATGCGGAAAAGGCTTTCAATAGAGTTGATTGCTCTTTCTTGTTTAAGACACTCCATTGGCATGGTTTTGGACCTTAATTCATTTCCCTGGTTTCATTACTTTACACCACACCTACAGCCTCCACTATAGATAATGGTCTTGTTTCAAATTGTTTTTCTCTTCATCGTGGTGTCCGACAACGACAAGGTTGCCACTTATCTCCTCTTCTTTTTATGTTATCCCTTGAACCCTTTCTGTCTCATATTCGTCACAATACTTCCATTTCTGGGTTTCTATATGGACATCGCCACTTGAAGCTCTCATCATATGCAGACGATATTCTACTTTTTATATCCAACCCGGAATCTTCTATTCCCCCATTATTACAAGAATTTTCAGACTTTTTGGCGGTATCGGGATACAAAATGAATTCTGACAAAACAAAAATCCTTCCCATAATCAAATTTTGTCCTAAGCATCATTTTGACCCAACTGGATTCCGTTGGAATAGTTCTAGAATTAAATACCTAGGCTTATTGTTTACTAACTCCATTTGGGACTCGATCAAAATAAATATGAAAGAAATCCTTGATTGGGTTTCCAAACTACTTTCCTCCTGGAATCTTCTTTTTCTTTCCTTGTGGGGACGCCTTAATTCTATCAAGATGATGGTCACTCCTATCTTGTTATATGTCCTTTCATTGATCCCAGTTCACATTCCTTCTTTTTATTTTTAAAAAAAACTGGACTCCCTTCTTTCCAAATTTTCATGGAACAGTAAAAAATCCGGAATCTCTTTATATCATCTCAGAAAATTAAAATCTACCGGAGGTGTGAATTTCCCAAATGTTAGATTGTATCATAAGGCCTTTTGTCTTAAGAAGGCTTCTTACTGGCTTCATACGGGCGTCTCCTCTCTCACCCCTTTATGGGTTAGTATTCAAGGCTGAATATTTTCCCCTTTCTCTGTCCCGGAGATTCTCGCTTTTACAACCAAAACCAGTCTCACATCTCTTCCACTTTTTAAGCACACTTGCTAATTGTCAACACCTCACTGTCAACCAAAGATAATTTCTAGGAACACATTTTTGGGTTCTCCTCTTTGGCACAATCCCCTTCTCATCATCAACAACAGACCTTTGTTTTGGAGCTCTTGGAAATCTAAAAGTAACATCTGGGTTTGGGACTTGTTCTTTTCCCCAGTTTCAAGTTCCCATTCGTTTTTGCACAAATTCTCGTTACTGATGGAAACAATTCTGGACTTTTTTTATTCTCTTCCCTCCAAAGATTCCTTGTCTACACAAGATTAGCTTATCAGACTTTTGTCGTTATCTCCAAAGGCCTCTCTCATTTATAAACTTTTCAACTCCGCTGATCCGGAGCGAGCTAAGACTAAGGTGGAACTTGCATGGGAGACAGATTTGTGTTGTGAATGGAACACTGATTTCTGGAGCAAGATATGGACCAGATCGTTACAAATCTCTAGATCTGCATCTACCACTCAATCCATGTTTTTTCTATATCACAGACTATTTTTTACCCCATCTCCATTGCCAATTTTACACACTCTAATAACAAGACCTGCTGGTTTTGTGACCACCCATTGGCTGATTTATACCACCTCCTATTTTCATGACCCCCACAGCTTCATTTTGGTTCCAAATTTGGCCTTGGGTCTTGACTACTTTTAATCTAATATTCCATTATCAAATATCCTTCTCTTTACGGGATTTTCATCAGAGTCACTTGCGTTATTGTCTAATGAACGAGGCTTGTTTGACCTCATTTTAGCTTTAGCTTTTCAACAAATTAATTGGAAATGTTCAAACAAGCGCTAAGTCAAGTCTTGGTGGAATACTGTATGCCAATATCATAGGTTGGATACTGCTTTCACTTCCTGTTGTAATCCACAGGTAAATAGAGAATTATTTTGGTTACCACTGAATGTTTATTTGAATAAGATCTCTATCTCTCAGGTCTCCTGTAATCGTTCTGAAATCTTCTAGCCTCCATAAATTTATTTTTCTATTTCTTTGCCTTTTTTCTCTTTAACAATATTCAACATTGTGAAATGTATATGAATATATTAATTGTTTCCCTTTTTGTTCTGTTATTGCTATTTGAGCCTCAGTTGCAGAGTACATCTTATTTCACCCCTTTCTTTCCCTTCCTCCTCTTTTCCTATGTAAACCCTAAAATTGTAAACGGCTTTCTTCAATGTTTTATGGCATCTTTTTAAATTTCATAAATTGGTTATTCTCAAATATTGTTGCGATATTGCCCTATGTTGTATGATGAACATTATGTCAAAAAAGCTTGTTAAACTTTAAAAAAAGATGAGTAACTACTGGCATCCGCCATGACCACAGTAGTCCTACCAAAATCTAATTAAAATCAGATAATGTGCTCGTTCCGTGATACGCAAAAATATATCTTCCATTTTATCAGCCCATGCATACCCAACACCTTTCTGCAACAGTACTTAACAGCTTCAGTTTTACTATCTTCATGTTTATCAGCTTTATCATAAGATTCTGTTAGATACCAAATTGTTTCTATTGTGAGGTCTCGGTTTCATTTCAGTAGCCTCACCCAATCTTCTTTTATGATGTTTTCCTTCCTTGTAAATAATCTGCATTTCATTTCATGAGGTTGCCCAGCGACAGCATGGTTTTTAAACTCCACCAGAACTCACTACAAAATAAAGCTGTGTTGCTCCAGAGTTTTCACATATAGTAAGATGTTCTCACAGAAATTAACCATACCTTTGAACATATTTTCCATTATTCTCTGGAACATAGCTGAAACACTGGTAAGGCCAACTATAATGCATTTATATCAGTACACCATCATAAGATATAAATGAAGTGAATGATTTGAACAGCTCCTTCAAAAATGTATTTCATGGTATGCACTAGTCAAATCCTGTGTAACAGACGTTGCAACTTTATCAATTGCTGCCACCATCTCATGCAAATTTGGCAAAGGATGGCTGTCAAACTAAAGTATTTACATTCTGGCTCCTTTAGTTGATGCAAATTCTCAAATCACTTCTGATCTTGCATGCAAATACAATATTGACCTACAGCTCTTCACATCTGATAATGTCTTCCACATATCATCTAACATTTCCCTGAGCTTGATATGTTATTTCAAAGGCACATTCCCCACTTTGTAAATAATTTTGATATCATAGAACCTGAGCACAATACAAAGCCCAAAACCTTTCAATTTGACCCATTCTCTTCATGAGCACCGTTTTACATTTTACTTTTAACTGTCATAGAATCGCTACCCACTTCTACATATCCTAAAGTCTGTGCAGTAGTTTTTGATGCAGCAATTCTGAAACTGGTGAATCTCTCCTAGATACATCCGTTTGGCCATTGTTCCCTTAAACTCCAATATGAAGCATGTGCAACCTATCAAGTCAACAGCATGCCTAACAAAGGCTGCAGGTGAAATGTTGAGACTGCACAACCTCACACCTCTTCTCATATAAATTCTCTGATATCATTGTATAACTTGCTTAAGAGTTATTTTTAAATTCAATCCATTCCATTAATTGAAGTCTTACTGCTTTTTGCCCTCCACTCTGTATGTATCAATCCTTCCTTGTTCTTTTCACATTGTATTCTCGTGGACCCTCCTTCTCAGCTCTACAGTCCATCCTCAGCTCTCTGTGGTGACATAAAGGTAACATTATGACATTATACAAAAATGTAACAGACCTAATATAGAATAACAATATCCCTCTGTTATTGCGCTGTTCTGACTGATAAGCCATACACCTCATCATAAATTGCACTTATACATTTAAACCATTGACGTTCCTTCAAAGTCTCATTTACAGAGTACAATCTGTTATTATTTATTAGAAAAAGATGTATTATTTGCCCTGTGAAGCTTATAGTCAAATTGGCCCATGATTCGCCAATTTCAGGATCTGCCCTACGGATAGCGATCATCCTGCCTCCAATTTACTGGACACTGGAAACCAATTGATCAGTGTTTTTCTTGTACTGATTGGTCACTGATATTGCAGGTGAGTCATAAACATTTAGCACTATAAAAAACAAGTTTTCACCTATGATTGTTCAGTCTCAACAAAATAAACAATTTTTGTTCCAGACATGCTCTTTCTCCATTGCTTTAATAAGAGTTTCACAGCTAGATGTGTTCGAAATGTGAGAACATTTTCCCATTACCGCCCAGCCATATTTTCTGCCTGCTGCAGGAGTTCCATCGACTTCCAGGCAGTTCAACACAATTACAACATAAACATTGACAAAACCATTCAGCTTGGCTGTGTCTTTGAACACAGAAGTAATGAAGATGATCTATATCATAGGCTCGGTGGAGTCAGACACACTAAAGTACCAGAAATGCTATACCATTTGTGTAGGTGCCTAAAAAAGTCAGGCATCCAGAATTCTTCTTTTGGAATGGTCAAAATGTATGATAATTGAGCTAACATTGGGTTAGACATATTTATTTCACTTGATTGAGTATAAGGAGCAATTAACACACTTGTAATTTTGAAATACTGCATTAAAAATATAATGATGATCTTCAATTATCTGCAATTATTTATTTAATTTTCCTTCATTATCGTCTGTCGAAATCCCCCCCAACCCCTGCCCCACCATTCTTACCTGCACGGGCTGCGGCTGTATACATGCACACATACACACACACACACACACTTTTGATATCCATATTTCTCTTTACTACATTGTGGTAGCTGGTATTCTGAATTCAGTATTTTTGACGTCAATATTTTAACATACAGCCTCTGGGTGAACGCTACAGGGTATTTGTCCTGGCTGCCAGTAAACAGTGCATTTAATGGACTGATCCTCTGACATGGACCCTGTAGAACATTAATCCTGCATCTGTATCCACTGTGCACCCCTGGGCCATACACGTCTCCATCCACAGTGGACTATATAGAGCTTTTTCTCTGACTGCCTGTAACCAGAACACCTCTGCTGGTCGCGCCTCTGTTACACTTGGGTAGTTCTTGAAGATCATTTACTATGATGTGTTTCCCACTTTGCATGTCTGTGGGGTACACCTCCTCTTTCCTAGAGGAACTCTTGCGATCATTTACCATACATACAAGGCATGCCTGCAGGTTGCTCACCACCAGCTCCAAGAGGCTTTTAGCCACTATATGCTGTGTGCTAGTCGTCTGCTACTTCTGGGTTGATTCAGTAGAGACCACAGAGTCAGGCACAACAATGCCTGGATGTAAAGTGCTTGCTTTCTGTCTTTCTCTCCTCTTTCTGTGACACATGCAGTGGGCCAAGAGAGGGAGAGCTCCAAAAGGGTCACTGCTCATAACTTCACAACGCTTCCCACATAGGGCCCACTTCTATGTAACAACCTTCTAATCAAGCACTCTCAAGGTGTTGTGTGCTACACAACCACGATAGAAAATTCTATAAAATCACAATTACACCGGAAATGTGCTATGATGAACCCACCATGTGAAATGTTCATTTCAGTACTTCCAGTCACGTGACACAGCGTCCTCCCTATGAATCACTTGCTAGACTGACATTAAAGTTTCTTCTTGACATGCCTAAAAGGTACATTGGAAAGCAGCTAATTGGTAGAGCGTACTTTTTATTCCATTACTCACAAAAGTTCCTCTTGTGTGCCCCCACACAGCGTCTTTGCTTTCCCATCCTCCGTTTTTAAGTCAGGGCAGCGGACAAGCCTCCACAATTCAGGTGACATATCTGCTTCGAATCCATTCTTTCTCTAAAAATAAACTTCCTTCTCAGATGAGCTTCAAATACAGATTGGAACATGCACTTTCTTCACCGCAGCTCTTAAAATAGCGTGTGCATGTCAATCTGCCTGTTACTCAAAATTCTCTCCTTCCTGAAAGCAAAGAACTAAAGCAAACGTACGACCAAAAATAACTTCGATGAAAAAGAGTTTAGTCTCTTGTCCGTTGTTTTGTTGAGGTTACAACTTTGCCTCCATTCATTTCCAAAGCGCCAGCTTGTACAGGAAATTGTGTGAAATAAGCATGCTAATTACACTCTAGCAAACCGCTCGCCCAACCTAATGTTATGTCCTCCACTATGACAATAAATGGATGTCGTCCTTTCCTACCCAGAGCCAGGTTATGCTTTAAATTGTGAATACAATGCTGGGATGCAGGGAGATTCTAACGCTTTGGGGCAGGTCACTCTATACGCATGGATCCTTGCTTGTTCTTGTGCCCTTCACATTGTTCTCTCGTGGCCCCTCCTTTTCAGCTTCACCGTCCATTCTCAGCTCTCTGCGACCTAAAGGTAACAGTGTAGCATTATACAAAAATCCAACAGACCTAACACCGAATAACAATATCCTACTGTTATTGCGCTGTTCTGGCTGATAAGACATACAACTCATCATAAAGTTGCACTTATACATTTAAACAACTGACATTCCTTGAAAGTCTCACTTACAGAGCACAATCAGTTATTATTAATTAGCGAAAGATGTCTTATTTGCCCCGTGAAACTTATAGTCAAATTGACCCATATATATATATATGTATATTATCTACTGGCGGTCGCCAGTAGATAGTTATAGTTAGGACCGTGTTTCCATAGAAAATCTCAAAATTCTATTTTGAATAACTTTGTCGCCAGTTGACGAATCTTCGCGAAATTTTCAAAACTAATGGGGCGCTCCGCTCAGCTCCTACCCTGAAAGTCTTGGGGGGATTCGTCAAGCGGGGGCCGAGAAAAAAGGGGGGTCCCAAAACGCGTTTTCCCCCATGCATTTTCCCATAGGACCTTTAGTCGAAGGTATAGCCCGAACGGCTGAACAGAATTATTTGAAATTTGGCAGAGAGGTAGTCCTCAGGTCAGGGATGTGCCTTTTGCATATATGAAGTCAATCTGTTCAGTAGTTCCTGAGAAAATTGCAGTTAAAAGCACATACATATCTATAGCCGCGCACCGTGCGTAATTCTGATTAGTTGTTACATGTCAGTCAACGTTCGAATCGGTCGAAATCAGGAAGTGTCGGCCGCCATTTTGTTTGTTTTCAGTGCGAGAGTGGAAAAGGAAGGTTGCGAACGTGAAAAGGGGGCAGGGTAGAGCGTTCCTGACCCTCTAGCCTTGGTCAGGGGGTCCCTGCAGGACCCCGAAGGCAGAAAAAAACATTTAATTTTTTTTTTTTAAATCGCGGAGGTGAAAAACCGTTAAAAAACCCAAACATTTTAATACATAATTTATTGAAAGATAATTATATTAAAAAAATTATAATACATACATAACTTAGCATTTAAAAAACCGTACAAATTCACTGAAAAAAACCATAGGTTTTACACACGTTATAGTTAGGAATTAGCATTTAAAAAACCTTGCAAATTTACTTAAAAAACCATAGGTTTCACACATGTTATAGTTAGGTGGATATTTCACTCGTAAAAAACCAATGAAATTCCCCCGTTATAGTTAGTTGAGATAACTATAACTCGCGCGACCGCCACTCTATCACAAGGATGATGTCATCAGTGATGTCATGAGTGATGCCACTGACCATGTCATGAGTGATGTAATATGTGACGTCATGAGGAGAGGATTGCGGGCGCGCGAGTTATATATAGACATGCTGTCTTCAACACATACAAACAGTGAGCCACTCATTCATGCACCTATGCACTACGTAATACCCCCACCAAACCATACAGACACTCAGACACTCATACTGATACTCAAAAAACCAACTAATAACCTATATAGACACTCATGTAGCTACTCACCAACCCATGCAGCCACATATAAACAAAGTGAGAGACTGATACAGATATTTACATATTTAAACAGTACTCACTAAGCATGTATTCACTAAGATACACTTAATCAGTCAGTTGTACAATCAATTTTTCAAAAACAAATCATCCATTTAGACACTTATATACTCATTTATTCTTCCATCGAACTTGAGATATACATATATAAAACATATGTAATGTTCAGAAAAACACACATTCACTGGATGATGTCATCAGTGATGTCATTTGAGATGTCATCAGTGATGTCATGAGCGATATCACTGACCATGTCATGAGTGATGTAATATGTGACATCATCAGCAGTGCATTGCTGGCGTGTGAGCTTAGTTAGCTGAACTAACTATAACGGGGGAATTTCAATGGTTTTGTACGAGTGAAAAGTCCAGCTAACTATAACGCCCCTGAAACCTATGGTTTTTTCAGTGAATTTTTAAGGTTTTTTAAATGCTAATTCCTAACTATAACGTGCCTGAAACCTATGTTGCCCTGCAAAGAGGATGCACTCCTCCAACAGGTGAGTTGACACAACCTTTATTGCAGAGAAACCAGCACAATGGTCCGCTGTTTACTTAGTCCTTGCCGACGCGTTTCAGAGCTTTTGCGCTCCTTCTTCATGGGCATTTGCTCACACCTCATATCTGGCTCCCATCATTCACCGCGTATTCTCATACTTTTAAAGGACTCCAGTGTCCCGACTCCATAATGGTGTCCGCTGGGAAATGTGGTTCATTTCTGCCTTATTTAATATCCTCCAGTGGATTTGGTGCATAGCAAACTAATAAAGGACTGTCTTTTACAACCCTCCAGTGGGTCACAGGCCGGTGTTCTGGTTTCTATTTACATCCCTATTGCGCAGCTTGTAGATTTGGTCATTTTCAAATCCAGCGGTCCCATGTTGCAATTACGGGCGGTTCGGTTCCTCAGCGGCTGGACCTGCCACTTAAATATCACCACACAAGTTGCCCTGCAAAGAGGACGCACTCCTCCAACAGGTGAGTTAACACAACTTTTATTGCAGAGAAACCAGCACAAAGGTCCACTGTTTACTTTGACCTTGCAGACACATTTTGGAGCTTTTACGCTCCTTCTTCATGGACGTTCGCTCACACCTCAAATCTGGCTCCCATCATTCACCGCGTATTCTCATACTTTTAAAGGACTCCAGTGTCCCAACTCCATAATGGTGTCCGCTGGGAAATGTGGTTCATTTCTGCCATAGTTAATATCCTCCAGTGGATTTGGTGCATAACAAACTCATAAAGGACTGTCTTTTACAACCCTCCAGTGGGTCACAGACCGGTGTTGTGGTTTCTAATTAAATCCCTGTTGCGCAGCTTATAGATTTGCTCAATCTTAAATCCAGCGGTCCCGTGTTGCAATTACGGGTGGTTCGGTTCCTCAGCGGCTGGACCTGCCACTTAAATATCACCACACAAGTTGCCCTGCAAAGAGGACGCACTCCTCCAACAGGTGAGTTGCAGGGCAACTTGTGTGGTGATATTTAAGTGGCAGGTCCAGCCGCTGAGGAACCGAACCGCCCAAACCATACACCCACGTTTTTTGCTGCCTTCCCTGATGAGGTAGGTGGAGGAAACTCAGGAGGCCAGAGCTGCTCTCTGAAATTAAGGGGGGATTTGCCAAAGAGCAGAACCTTCCGACTTCTCTTCATTACATTTAAGCTGCGCCTCGGCCAATGGAGGACAGACAGTGTTGAACCGGTAAGACCGTGTCCACAGCTTTGTCCCAGGTAAAAAGCAGCTGAGTATCATCTGCATATGCCATCACCTTATCCCCCCAACTCCTCAAGTCACATGGTATTTTTGTGTTTATCATAACAATATATTTTGATTCCAATTGCCTTTATTTAAGTTCTTGATTCCCACCTCATCTGTTCTTGGTGACTGAATCGATAACATAGTAAAATAAGTTATTCAGATTACTTCCATGCATCTCATTCATATGCCTGGCAACAGGGTAACATTTGTCACAGTTTTTCACAGCCCCAAGATGATGCAAAGTTCTCACACGTGGCATATGAATGGTGCTCCCTATGTACAGTTTAGGACAGGAACATTGTAGAATATACACTACATAGTCACTCCTACAACTTTAGGAGTTTCGGAATTTCCATGAACTTTTCAACAGTGATGAATGTACCTCTCTTTTATTGAGACCATGTTTGCGGGCTTTGCACCTTTGGCACCTAAGGAAACCAGATCTAGGCCTCAGCCAACCTTACAGTTCTATCACTTCAGGACTGCTTACAAAGAGCTCTTGATGCATTGATTTAGCATGTCTGAAGGTCAGCTGATGTTTACGAGATGTTTCACTTCCTAAAATTGGATCACTCTTAATTACATGCCAATGCCTAGTCATTAACCACTCTCACCTTAGCATGGTAGGCATTTTATCCTGTGATCATTCGCAATTCTTCCTTGCCTTTATTTCTTCTAACATCTTGTTAGAAAACCACACTCCCACACCGGAAGGGTGGTGGTGGGTCTTCCAGACATACACTGTGGTAGCTTGGCTCGAGTGGTCAGGGATCAGGCACCGTGCTAAGCATACGTCATACCCACACAATAACCATGCATGCATCCGTTCCAAAAACGACACTACACCTTAAAAATTATACTGAAAATATATCTCTTTATCTTCTTTTCTCTTAGTTGCTGATTCAATAAATAATAATATAATCACAGTACACAAGGCTTTTCCTGTGGAAGGGTAAGTCAAATAAATAACATCTTAACGATTCAATAAATAAGGTAGATCATAAATAATCAAGGCATAAATATAAGTGCATTACATGAAAGGCAATTAAATATTATGAGGCAATAAATACTGCGAGACAATAAATACTGTGCGACAATAAATACTGTGAAACAATAAATACTGTGAGGCAATAAATACTGTGAGGTAATAAATAGGATTAATACAATAAATACAGTGCTCTCAATAAATAATTAAAGCCAACAATGACACTTGAAAATCAGTTCACATTCCTGAGGTACTATGGGATGATTTGACCCAATCCCAGCTTGTAGAGATTTGGATGGCCTGAGGGGTATACTCCCTGGCTTGGACAAGGCTGAGGCCTAAACTGAGGTAGATCAAGGGGGAATCTAGAGATCTGGCTCTCCCACACTACACAACCCCTCTGTATTAGTCTCAGCTCACCCCTGGCACTATCAAGCTGGTTCCAGCACCTCTCTAGCCTCTAGGATGGTCTCTTAGGGCTTCACAGGGCCTTAGGCGCCCTCTATTCCACTTACTGCCCTTTTTATGAAGTTCCGACGCCGCTGGAGTCGTGTCGACGCCGTGAGGCGGCTCCGGTTCGATGTCGGCGGCCTCGGCGCAATGACAGTTCTTGACGACGCCGGTAGGCGGTTCCGGTTCGATGTCGGCGGCCTCGGCTCGATGTCGACCCCCGGTTCGATGACGTCGGGCAGTCTTGGCTTGATGTCGACTTCGGGCGGCTCCGGTTCGATGTCGGCGGCCTCGGCTCGATGTCGACTTCCGGCGGCTCCGGAGTGCGATCTCCACTCCCGACCTCCGGCACGATTCCCTTCAGGTTCCGGCGACTCCGGAGTGCGATCTCCACTCCCGACCTCCGGCACACTTCACCTCGGTCTCCGGCGACTCCGGAGGGCGGACTTCACTCCCCCGTCGACGCCGCACACTCGACCTCGGGTGACTTCCTCCTCGACCTCTGGTGTCCCCACGACCTCCGTCGGCGCCCTCTCTTGACCTCTGGCGGCTCCGGGTACGACGTCTGCTTTCCAGTCAGCGCCGCTTCTCCACCTCGGGCTCCAGGTCTCCAGGCTTCTCGACGTCGGACTTCAGGAAGTTACCAGTAACCAGGTCAGGAACTTGCTGTTCTTTACTTTTAAGGCCTGTTCCGGCTGTCCAGGTCCTTAAGTTGGTTTTTCTTGCTTTCTCCCACACAGGGCTCCAGGCTGGGCTCAGTCAGCAGGGACTAGTATCAAGGGTGGGTTTCTGGACCCCACTCCAGGCACAAGTTTCCACCCCTGTTGCCTCACTCCTTCCTCCTTCAGTTCTGTGCACCTCTCCCTTCACCAGTCAGGTGCCAACTGCCAGCTCCAACTGCCAACCCTGACTTAGCTTCCCAACATTCTAAACCTGCCTCACACTGTCACAGGGTTCTGGAATGTTCTGGAAGGTGCTGGTAGGTTCCAGTGATGTCACAGGTGACAATGGGTGGCCTCCATTTTGTGCTCCAGGCCCTCAGACAGAAATTTCAGGGGTAGATAAAATGGCTCCCTGAATCTGCATCAATACTAAAAAGTCTGGTGGTTCCCAAAAAGGAAAAAATACTAACAGGGTTTGAGGCAAAAGTGAGACAAAATAAATAATGATGAGGAGGGACCACCCAAAGGGCTGACAGGTCTAACACGCGTCCCCCCCAGCTGAAAGTGGGGAGAGCTACCCAACCCCTTGGGAGTTCTCATCACTAAGGCGGAAATACCTTGAGAGACCGTCTGCATTGGCGTGGTCCACTCCAGGCCGATGTTCCACCTGAAAGTCCATTCCCTGTAGGGAGATAGACCACCTTAGCAACTTGGGATTCTCCCCCTTCATCTGCATCAGCCAACGAAGGGGTCTGTGGTCGGTCTGAACTAGGAAGTGCGAGCCAAACAGGTATGGCCGCAACTTCTTCAGAGCCCATACCACTGCAAAGGCTTCTCGCTCTATTGCACTCCACTTCTGTTCCCTGGGAAGTAGTCTCCGGGATAGGAAGACCACGGGTTGATCCAGACCCTCTTCATTGAGTTGCGATAACACTGCCCCAATGCCATGTTCCGATGCATCCGTCTGGACAATTAACTCCTTGGAAAAGTCTGGGGCCCGTAGGACCGGGGCCTCGCACATGGCTTGCTTCAGTTTCACAAAGGCCTGCTGACAAGCCTCCGTCCAGACTACCCGTCGAGGTTGTTTCTTGGACGTAAGCTCCGTGAGGGGGGCCACGATGGTACCGTATCCCTTCACGAAGCGGCGGTAGTATCCGGTGAGGCCCAAAAATGCTCGGACCTCAGTCTGAGTCTTGGGGGGTTCCCAGGCCATGATGACCTCGATCTTCGCCTGGAGGGGTTGCACCGCTCCCCTACCCACCAAGTGTCCAAGGTACACTACCGACCCCTGCCCGATCTGGCACTTGCTGGCCTTGATCGTTAATCCAGCTTGTCTCAGAGCCTGAAGAACAGCTTGCAGGTGACACAAGTGATCCTCCCAGCTGTTACTGAAGACGGCTATGTCATCCAGATAAGCAGCAGAGAAACTCTCCATTCCAGTGAGGATCTGGTTCACCAGACGCTGAAACGTGGCAGGTGCGTTCTTGAGCCCAAAGGGCATCACACAGAACTGGTAGTGGCCATTGGGCGTGGAGAAGGCTGACCTTTCCCTAGCTCCATCAGTCAAAGAGATCTGCCAGTACCCAGAAGTAAGGTCAAAGGTACTTAGATATTGGGCAGCTCCCAGCCGGTCAATCAATTCATCCGCCCTTGGGATCGGATGAGCATCAGTTTTGGTTACTGAATTCAGTCCCCGGTAGTCCACACAGAACCTCAGTTCCGGTTGGCCACCCGGTGGTGCGGCTTTTGGTACTAACACCACCGGACTGGACCAGGGGCTGCTAGAAGGTTCGTTCACTCCTAGCTCCAGCATCTTAGTGACTTCACTGTTAATGCTGGCCTTCACCTTGTCTGACATCCGGTAGATCTTGGACTTCACAGGTGGGTTGTCTCCTGTGTCCACGTCATGGACGCACAGGTGAGTCCTACCCGGAACAAGGGAGAACAACGAAGAGTACTGTCCCAGGACCTGGCGGCAGTCCTCCTGCTGTTCAGGAGTTAGAGATGGGGAGAGAATCACTCCCTCCACCGACCCATCCTTCTCTTGAGACGCAAACAAATCGGGGAGAGGCTCGCTTTCCACGTCCTCTGCTCCGTCAGTCACCATCATCAAGATGACTTCGGGCCTCTCGTGGTGGGGTTTGAGGCGGTTGGCGTGCAGCACCCGTAGGGGCTGACGAGGGGTTTTAAGATCCACCAAGTAGGTAGCCTTACCCTTCTTCTCCAATACCTCAAAGGGTCCTGACCAGCGATCCTGGAGGGCACTAAGCTCTCCTGGTTCGATCACCCACACCTTCTGGCCAGGCTCCAATTCCACCGGGTGAGCGTTGTGGTCATACCACGCCTTCATTACTGCTTGGCTGGCCTCCAAGTTGTCAGAAGCTTGCTTCCACAACTTAGCCATTTGGCTCCGGAAGGCCAGCATGTAGCTCACCACGTCCTGGGGAAGCTTCCTGGGAGTTCTCTCCCATCCGTCTCTCACCAGGTTGAGAGGTCCACGTACAGGGTGCCCATACAAAAGCTCGAAGGGGCTGAAGCCCACTCCCTTCTGTGGCACTTCCCTGTAAGAAAAGAGTAAACAGGGTAGGAGGACGTCCCATTTCCTCCGCAGGCTTTTAGGCAGACTTCTGATCATGCCTTTCAAGGTTTTGTTAAACCTCTCCACCAGACCATTGGTCTGGGGGTGGTAAGGAGTTGTGAACCGGTAGGTCACTCCACACTCCTTCCACATTGCCCGCATGTACGCTGACATGAAGTTGGTCCCCCTGTCGGACACAACTTCCTTGGGAAAACCCACTCGGGTAAAGATTCCCATCAGGGCCCTAGCCACAACAGGTGCTGTTATGGTCCTCAGAGGTATTGCCTCTGGGTACCGTGTGGCATGATCCACCAGAACCAGGATAAACCTGTGACCAGCTGTAGTAGGTGGATCTAACGGACCCACAATGTCAATGCCCACCCTTTCAAAGGGGGTGCTAACGACAGGAAGTGGTTCCAGGGGAGCTTTCAGCTTCACCCCTGTTTTCCCACTGGCTTGGCAAGACACACATGCCCGGCAGTAGGTATCGGACGACACTTTCATTTGAGGCCAATAAAAGTGTGGGACAAGACGGGCGAAGGTCTTGTCTTGCCCCAGGTGTCCTGCCAATGGGATCTCGTGAGCCAACTCCAGAAGGAAGGCTCGATAACGTTGAGGGACTACCAAGGCTCGTGACGATCCATGTAGGGGTGCCTTGGGTTCACTGTAGAGGAGGCCATCCTCCCAGTAAACACTGTAGTTCCCTTCAACGTTCCCTGCTGCCTGGGCTTCGGCCTGTCGCCTCAGTCCCTCAAGGGTAGGGCACTCCTGCTGGCCCTGGCAGAATTCCTCCCTGGACGGGCCTCCCTCCACGTGCCACTCGGCCGGGATGGGTAGGTCCTCCAGTTCGGTGACATCCCCACCGCAGACTCCTGGTCCACCACCTCCGGTGGCCTATCCGTCCTACGGGGGGCGGACGCCGAGGCAGGCTCCTCCTGTCCTCGGTTCTTCCCTTGACTGGCATCTGGCTGGGCCTTTGTTCCAGGCTCCAGCCGAAACGAACTCCCTCTCCGGGTAGTCGCGGACCTTGTGCTCACACAGGCCCAGTCAGGTGTACCCAGCATCTCAGTGTGAGTCCGGTATTCCACCTCCTTCCAAGCATTGTGCTCCATGTCATTCCCCAGCAGACAATCGACTGGCATGGCAGGGCTTACGGCAACTCGAAGTGAACCTGCAACCCCTTCCCATTCAAAGGGAACCTCGGCCACGGATAGTGGCCCATTCTGCCGTCAGCCATCGCGGCAGGGTGGAGTACATCGGGAATCACCTGCTCTGGAGACACCAGTTGGCTACGCACCATAGTCATACTGGCTCCTGTGTCTCTCAGAGCCTCCCCCCTTTGGCCGTTGATGGTGACCCACTGCCCATACTTTACGGTATTTGCGGGCACCTGGACCTTAGGAACCATCTCCCGTTCTCCCAGGGACACTAAAGTGACACCCGCCCACTCCCTTCCCTTAATTAAAGGCATCTCCTCCCCGAGCACTACACTAGCTACTCCGGGTGTCTTTCCTCCAATGGGAGGGGGTGGTCGTTTTGGGCACTTCGCATCTCCCTTATAGTGTCCAACGTCACCGCACTCGAAGCAATGGACAACCCTTGTCTGCTGACTCTGGCCAGGATTAGGGTTTCTGGGTGGGTTAGCCCTAGGGGTGAATCCTGTTCCCTTACCTTGGAAATTATTTTGGGGGCCTTTGGAGAACTCCTTTTTCTTTTCCCCTCCCTCTTTCTTCTGGTGGGCGCCCTGTCCGGCCTTTTGAGTATCCCCTCCAGTCCCCCTTGTGGACACCCGGGTACTAGCCCAAATGTCCGCCTCCTCAGCAAGCTTCCGGGGATTGGTCAGCTTGCTATCCACCAGGTGTTGACGCAGTTCAGGGAAACATTTTTCGAGCAGGTGTTCCTTCAATACTAAATCAAACAACCCCTCGTAGTTCCTTACTTCACTGCCCTGAATCCAACCCTCTAATGCCTTCTTTGCATAATCCAGGAAGTCCACCCAATTCTGTGTGCCCAGTTTGTGGCTACCCCGGAACTTCTGTCTGTATTTCTCGGGTGTTAGTCCAAACTTTCGTATGAGCGCCACTTTCATGGTGGGGTAGTGGGTCTGCTCATCCTGCTCTAGGGCCAATAATGCATCCCTACCAGCTGGAGGCATGTACCTGTACAATCCCCCTCCCCAGTACTTCTCTGGAACCCCATGGGCCCTTAATGAGACCTCATAGGCCGCTAACCACTTGGCAATATCGTCGCCCACACCATAGCTAGCCACTATGTCTTTCGGCAAATAGGGTTTGGGTTCCCTGGTGAACTCTCTTTCTTCGCTGCCACCATTAGGAATAGGGTGTGCCCCGGCTCGTAGGATCTGGAGATCTATCTCCCTTAACCTCAGCTCATGAGCCATCCTCTGTTCCTCCTTCTCTTTCTCCAGCCTTGCTAAGTCCCATGTGAGCTGTCTTTTCTCCCTCCGGTCTGTTAACTCCACTTCAGCCAAGCCACCGCTAGAGGCACTGCTGCCCTTCCTAGAAAGTGTCCTGGGCCCCGCTAACAGGTTCCCCACCTCAGGTTGGTACAAACCAGCACCCTCACTGTCGGGCTCTCTATCCCTGTCCTCCTCCTCAGCCTTGCTTTCTCGTCGTGCCTCCCCCCAAGCCCTTAAGCTGGTTTGGAGTGCACCCTTCTTTGCTCCTGGGGGACAATACACCCCCTCCCGCTGACAAAACTCCCTGAGTTGGGCCACAGTGTACGTTTCTAAATTCTCCAGTTCAAACTCCATCTTTCCCACTCAGGTCAAAGGACAGTTATTTGCAGAAGCTATGCAGGGGGGTACCTTATATAATACCTCCTCCCACCACCAGAGTAAATTTGGAAAAAACAAAAACTCACAATTAGGAAGTCCGCTTGGAGAAAACTCCCGGTGTAGGCCTATGGACTACCCACAGTTATTGTTGAGTATACGTAGGCACAGCTCTATCCCACCACTGAACACCAATTATGTTAGAAAACCACACTCCCACACCGGAAGGGTGGTGGTGGGTCTTCCAGACATACACTGTGGTAGCTTGGCTCGAGTGGTCAGGGATCAGGCACCGTGCTAAGCATACGTCATACCCACACAATAACCATGCGTGCATCCGTTCCAAAAACGACACTACACCTTAAAAATTATACTGAAAATATATCTCTTTATCTTCTTTTCTCTTAGTTGCTGATTCAATAAATAATAATATAATCACAGTACACAAGGCTTTTCCTGTGGAAGGGTAAGTCAAATAAATAACATCTTAACGATTCAATAAATAAGGTAGATCATAAATAATCAAGGCATAAATATAAGTGCATTACATGAAAGGCAATTAAATATTATGAGGCAATAAATACTGCGAGACAATAAATACTGTGCGACAATAAATACTGTGAAACAATAAATACTGTGAGGCAATAAATACTGTGAGGTAATAAATAGGATTAATACAATAAATACAGTGCTCTCAATAAATAATAAAAGCCAACAATGACACTTGAAAATCAGTTCACATTCCTGAGGTACTATGGGATGATTTGACCCAATCCCAGCTTGTAGAGATTTGGATGGCCTGAGGGGTATACTCCCTGGCTTGGACAAGGCTGAGGCCTAAACTGAGGTAGATCAAGGGGGAATCTAGAGATCTGACTCTCCCACACTACACAACCCCTCTGTATTAGTCTCAGCTCACCCCTGGCACTATCAAGCTGGTTCCAGCACCTCTCTAGCCTCTAGGATGGTCTCTTAGGGCTTCACAGGGCCTTAGGCGCCCTCTATTCCACTTACTGCCCTTTTTATGAAGTTCCGACGCCGCTGGAGTCGTGTCGACGCCGTGAGGCGGCTCCGGTTCGATGTCGGTGGCCTCGGCGCAATGACAGTTCTTGACGACGCCGGTAGGCGGTTCCGGTTCGATGTCGGCGGCCTCGGCTCGATGTCGACCCCCGGTTCGATGACGTCGGGCAGTCTTGGCTTGATGTCGACTTCGGGCGGCTCCGGTTCGATGTCGGCGGCCTCGGCTCGATGTCGACTTCCGGCGGCTCCGGAGTGCGATCTCCACTCCTGACCTCCGGTGCTCCTTTCCTCAGGTTCCGGTGATTCCGGAGTGCGACCTCCACTCCCGACCTCCGGCACGATTCCCTTCAGGTTCCGGCGACTCCGGAGTGCGATCTCCACTCCCGACCTCCGGCACACTTCACCTCGGTCTCCGGCGACTCCGGAGGGCGGACTTCACTCCCCCGTCGACGCCGCACACTCGACCTCGGGTGACTTCCTCCTCGACCTCTGGTGTCCCCACGACCTCTGTCGGCGCCCTCTCTCGACCTCTGGCGGCTCCGGGTACGACGTCTGCTTTCCAGTCAGCGCCGCTTCTCCACCTCGGGCTCCAGGTCTCCAGGCTTCTCGACGTCGGACTTCAGGAAGTTACCAGTAACCAGGTCAGGAACTTGCTGTTCTTTACTTTTAAGGCCTGTTCCGGCTGTCCAGGTCCTTAAGTTGGTTTTTCTTGCTTTCTCCCACACAGGGCTCCAGGCTGGGCTCAGTCAGCAGGGACTAGTATCAAGGGTGGGTTTCTGGACCCCACTCCAGGCACAAGTTTCCACCCCTGTTGCCTCACTCCTTCCTCCTTCAGTTCTGTGCTCCTCTCCCTTCACCAGTCAGGTGCCAACTGCCAGCTCCAACTGCCAACCCTGACTTAGCTTCCCAACATTCTAAACCTGCCTCACACTGTCACAGGGTTCTGGAATGTTCTGGAAGGTGCTGGTAGGTTCCAGTGATGTCACAGGTGACAATGGGTGGCCTCCATTTTGTGCTCCAGGCCCTCAGACAGAAATTCCAGGGGTAGATAAAATGGCTCCCTGAATCTGCATCAATACTAAAAAGTCTGGTGGTTCCCAAAAAGGAAAAAATACTAACAGGGTTTGAGGCAAAAGTGGGACAAAATAAATAATGATGAGGAGGGACCACCCAAAGGGCTGACAGGTCTAACACATCTCTAGTACCTTTATCATTTTTTTCCCGCTCAAAAATAACAGTGAGTCTGCGGTGGTTCCCTTGATCTCATATATGGCTTGTTCCAGTACCTGGGGGCTATAACCTCTCTCAATATATCTTTCTTGCAATTGCTCCTGTGTCTCCTTCAAGGATGTCGAATCACTACAGTTCCTTTTCATCCACAGATGTTCCCATGTGGAATACTCTGCTTCAATTTCATTGGATGAAAGTCACCTGAATGTAAAATAGAGTTCCCTGCTGTGGGTTTCCTATGTTACTTCGTGTGTAGTTTGCTATTTTTCACAAATACTTCCAAATCCAAAAAAACAAATCTCAGATGTACTAATAGTTGAAGTAAATCTTAGGATCGAGGAATTGCTGTTTAATTCTGACACAAATGCCTGAGCAGATTCTGTGGTACCTTGCCACAGGATAAACAGATCATCTATAAATCTTGTACAAAGAATAACATTTTCGGTCCACTCCCAGGCATATTTGACTCTGAGCACCTGCTCCTCTCACCAGCCGCAGTCCATGCAGGTAACAGCGGTGGGGCCGGGTTGGGGGTATTTCGAAGGAAGATGCAGAGGGAAAATGAAATAAATAATTTTATCTTGGCATCGTCCCTCAAAATACCCGGCCCTACCTCCCCACCGCTGTTACCTGCAAAGACCGCGGCTTCCTCTCACCAACCCATATGTGGGTGTGCATAAGTCGGGGCAAAGCAGGTGTCATACATAAAAAAAAGCGCCATCTTGTCATTTTAATAAGCATGTCAGAATGTTCGTAGCAAGACCTCTCTCCTCCTGGTCAGGGACCTGCTCTCTTCCCGCAGCTCCGCTCTTAAGTGCCACCACTCCAGGCACTGTGACCTGCTTGCTCAGGCAAGTGTTCGAGGCCCTCCTACACCTGCTGGCTCCTCCCTGGTGGTCCAGTGGGACAGCCTTGCTCTTCTGCTGGCCGCTGTTGTCTGTGTCTGTCTTTGTGCCATTCACTGTTTTACTATCTCTCTTGTGCCCGTGTCTGTCTTTGTGCCATTCTCTGTTTTTCTGTCTCTCTTGTGCCCGTGTCTTTCTTTGTGCCATTATCTGATTTTCTGTCTCTCTTGTGCCCATGTCTGTCTTTGTGCCATTTTCTGTTTTTCTGTCTCTCTTGTGCCCGTGTCTGTTTTCGTGCCATTTTCTGTTTTTCTATCTCTCTTGTGGCCGTTTGCTGCCTCCTCTCTGTCTTTTATTGTGCCAGTAATTGCACCTGTGTCCTCTCTACTTAGCGTTTTTCTGTCTCTGTGCACTTCCTGCCGCTGCTACCTCCGTGGACCCTTTTCCCCTGCGGGTTCCCACTTCCCGCCTCCCAGCTGCACTTCCCTCCGCACTCCCCTACTTAATGGTGGCCACATGCCACCAGCGCACCAAAGGCAAGCCCATCTGTGCCTATCTGCGACCCGACCGTGGCCAGTGCCAGGAACCCTGGATCTACGATCCCCCACTGCTACAACTCCACCGCCCTCCTCACACTCAACCCCGAAAGAAACAACAACTGCCAGAGATCGATGCCGAACACTACCCATGGCCAGTTCTATTGTCAGCACTGCCGACAACCCTTCACCATCAACAGTCCCCCCACGACATCTGAACCTATGCCGGATGCCCGCACCATTGATGCCCTGACGTGCATCCTCCTCAACATGCGCTCCCTCGCCAGACGTCGCCTTCTTCATGGAAACATGGACCAACGCTACCACCGCCCCCGACATCGCCACCGCCATCCCCAATGGATACAAGATCCAAAGAAAGGACCGTCCCCACTGCCCAGGAGGAGGACTCGCCACCGCACACAAGAGCTCCCTCCGACTCTCCACCTCCAGCATGAGCGACCCCCTCTCCAACACAGATCACTTCCAGATCCAGACCAGCCCCAGACCAGGCTGCGCGGAACCCTCTTCTGCAGACTCCATGGGCCTCGTGCCTTTTCAGCCACCACCATTGCTGACCTCGTCGCACCCCACGCCATTGCCTTCATGGACTACATTCTCATGGGAGACTTAAGCTTCCACCTTGACAACTGCAGCGACCCGACTCCACCACCCTCCTTGACAACCTTGCCAACCTCGGACTAAAGCAGTTATTCACCACCCTCACCCACAGAGCCGGACACCCCCTCTACCCCATCTTTGCAGGAGGGACAAACATCCACCTCAGCCACACCATGCAACCCCTCTGGACAGACCACCACTGTCTACACTTCACCTTCAACACCACCACCGCACCCAAACCAGCCCCATGCCTGCCACAAAGAAACGGGAGTAAGATCACAGAGGAACAACTTAGCACCACCCTCCTCCACAACCTCCCCTCCACCATGAGCAGACTGGACTATGGCAATGCCTTCTACACCAGAATCAATGCACTGCGCTGGCTCCCCATCAATAAGAGGATAACCTTCAAACTCCTCACCCACTCACACAAGGCACTCCACGACACCGGACCTGCGTACCTCAACAGCTGACTCAGCCTCTACACCCCCACCCGCCAGCTCCACTCCGCAGACCGTGCCCTCGCCACCGTCCCCCGCATCTGAAGAGTGACCGCTGGCGGCAGATCATTCTCCCACCTCGCCGCCAAGACATGAACACTCTCCCCATCCGCCTGCGGCAGACCGAAGACCTCCTTACCTTCAGGAGACTCCTCAAGACCTGGCTCTTCGAACAGTAGCAGCGCCCCCCTCCCCTAGCGCCTTGAGACTCTCACGGGTATGTAGTGCGCTTTATAAATGCTATGATTGATTGATTGATTGAATCAACAGGACCCTGCTACACGAGCTTCAAACCATCCAAAACACTGCAGCCAGACTCGTCCTCGGAACCCCACAACACAAGTACATGACCCAGCACCTACAAGACCTCCACTGGCTCCCCATTGAGAAGAGAGTAACCTCCAAGCTATTCACCCACGCCTACAAATCCCTCCAAAACATCGGACGCAAATACCTCAACGAGAGAGTCTCCTTCCACGTACCCAAAAGGAGCCTCCACTCCACGACCTTGCCCTGGCAGAGACCCCACACATCTGCAGAACCAGAGCAGGTGGAAGACCCTTCTCCTACGTCACAGCAAAGACCTGGAACGAGCTCCCAGTCATCATCAGACGCTCCCCTACTCTGCACAGCTTAAGGAAGAGCCTCAAGACCTGGCTCTACGACTGATCAGGAGCTGCACCCCTCCAGCGCCTTAAGACCCTCACGGGTGAGTAGCAAGCTTTATAAAACCCTGATTGATTGATTGATACAAATAAATTGACCTTGAACCCAAGAAATACTTCATAGCTCTAAGTCCATCCTAATGGGAGATGCTGGTATATAGCGAAGTCACGTTCAATGTCATCAAGACATAGGACTCCTCCCACTGAATGTCATATGTATATATATGGGCATGTGCTTTGCCCCCAGTAATGCAAATCTCTTTGTGGGCTGGTGGGAGACGCTCGTGGCCTGGCGGGAAGTACCAGAAAAATGGATGGACAAGGAAACATTTTGGACCCGTTACATCGATGATCTTTTCATTGTATGGAAGGGTTCGTACTCCTCGGCTGAGGAGTTTATAACATTTCTGAATTCCAACGACCTAAACCTGGCATTTAGTGGACACATAAGCAGCACACCGGTTGTCTATTTGGACCTAGAAGTCTACGTCAATAATGCAGAGATCCTGACCCGATTGTATAGGAAACCTACGACTGCCAACGCTTTGCTTCACGCAAAAAGCTTTCACCCAAAAAGTATGATTAATGATATCCCTTATGGGGAGCTTTTGCGTATGAAGCAAAACTGTTCCACTGAAGAGGACTACATCACAGCGAAGAACGAAACATGCAGTCGTTTTAAAGCCAGGGGTTATTCAAACAATTCACTTTGTGTAGCAGTAAAAAAAGTCAAAAAGACCTAGAGCAGAGCTTTTAGCTCCTAAAATTGTTAGTGGAAGTAACATCCTTCAAACCACAGAACCTACACGTATTATCACACGCTTGAACACGCAGTCTTCTAAAATAGTCCAGATGTTCCAAAAATATTGGCACATTCTCAAAACAGACAATATTCTTACAAATGAAATTCCTAGTCAACCTCTGATAACATATAGAAGATCCGAATCCATCAAGGATCTCCTATCTTCCAGTCATTTTCAATCTGCAAATAGACCGAAAGAGCCCATAACTGGGTTCTTTCCATGCATGAAATGCAAAGCATGAAAATATAGCCATAAAAAGACCACTTATGAGACTCTAGGTAAAAACTCTAAATTGTTTAGAAACATCAATAAATTACTTAATTGTAACTCTGATTTCACCAAATACTGTTTGGAATGTCCTTGTAAGAAAAGATACATTGGCAGCACAATACATCCGGCAAAGAAGCGTGTGTTGGAACACATGCGGGCAATTGCAGAAAAGGACTGCAGTTATCCCGTGGTTCGCCATTTTGAGGATATTCACAAAAGCAATAGGGATCTTCTAACTTTTTATTGTCTAGATCAGATTCTTAAAAACCGAAAGAGAGGGAGACAAAGTTAAAAGATTACGTTCCCTAGAGTCAAAGTATATCATTGAGCTTTGTACCATGGCCCCTCAGGGTTTGAATAATGATGAGAAGCTATAGGCCCATCTAGATTGAGGTCCATATATCAGAGGTTATCAGATGAGAAATGTCGTCCTTGGCTGTATATATAATACACATAGTAATTTTTATGGATTAGAGCTGAGATGAGATAAAGACAGATGTTTGTTGCTATTCTCTATATCCTCCTTTTACTTATCATATATGTTATATTTTTATATGAATGCTTTTGTCTTTTGATAATCTTACATATACGATTGAGGCCCTTTGTCTTGATGAAGAAATATCTGTATGCTTTCCTTTCCTGTTTGGATGAGCCATGTGCCCATTAAGGAGAAGGGAATGTTCAATTATGAACTGAAGGTCACATAGCCTTTACTCACCTTCGCTCTTCCTCTGTAGCTACAATTCCCATACACAGTTTTTTTTATTTTAAGCATGACAAGTAAAGTATAGGACTTTATATGTGTTATTAACATTGAAGAAAGAAAATGTATTTTTCTTCATAAATTAGTTATATGTAATTTCTCAATATACTTTACGTCCTCTCTATGTATAAAACATGTGAGCTTTGCTAACATTTTCGAATTGTGACTCTAGGTTTTACAAACTTAGAGGCAATACTAGTAGATTACGATTACTTAAAACAAAGCTGCATAGAATGATAAGATGGCCGACACAAAAACAAAGTATTATGCATAGATTAGGCTGTCTTTTATGTTTACCAATTTCTACACTTTTTTTTCACTTTAAAATGGTGGTACTTTGTGAAACAAACTGACATTGACAAAGTGGCGAAACACGTCTGTCAGCGCTGAGGGGGGTTCTGCATGAATAAAGAAAAATAGTCATGGTCTCGAGTGTGCTCCTGTTTTGTGTAGGCTGACATAATTCTGTCTCTGACTGTGTGTGTAGCGAAACACGGCTCACCATCGTGGTAGGAGGCACCCAGGGCGTGTGGTCGCGATGACGGTGATTCTCAGTGTTGCATATATATATCTATATATATATGTATATATCAATCCAATCCTTGTGATTCTTTTATCAAAGAAAACCGAGCCCAGATCCATAACCGTGGTTCAAAAAGAATTTATTTGTTACATGGCAAAAATGCCCGACGCGTTTCGGAGCGACAGCTGCTTTTCACGGGTCATTGAATGTTTGTTTCTACAAAGTAAAAAATAAAGTGTTTCACATCACATAATGAAAAACATAGAAGTAGGACTACTACACCACATCAGGGTCCCAGCAAAATGGCAGCCATTTTGGAGTGGTACTATAACTCATCATATACATAAAGTTGCGCTGTTTTACTTTTGAACATCTCGCAATAATACACCAAACATTTCGTTTGGACAATAAAGTTCACATAATTTCACATTATTCTCAACATTGTTCGTGAGACATTTTCAAAAATTAACGCCCCAGTGGGCTGACATTCAATATCCCAGCGCATTCATCTTTTCAACATACTAGTTATATTTTGTCTTTACTCCATATAAAAGATAAACCATCGACAATTCTGCCCCAGTGGGCCTATACATCATAGATATCTGTCGCTCCGAAACGCGTCGGGCATTTTTGCCATGTAACAAATACATTCTTTTTGAACCACGCTTATGGATCTGGGCTTGGTTTTCTTTGATAAAAGAATCACAAGGATTGGATTGATATAACGAGGTTCGCTACCTCACCGGAGCCCGCCGTCATCTAAAGAGGCAGAGAAACCGTGACTTGAAGTTTGGATATATGTATATATATATTCACTGAAAAAACCATAGGTTTCACACATGTTATCAGTGATGTCATTTGAGATGTCATCAGTGATGTCATGAGTGATGTCACTGACCATGTCATGAGTGATGTAATATGTGACGTCATCAGCAGTGGATTGCGGGCGTGCGAGTTATAGTTAGCTGAACTAACTATAACGGGGGAATTTCATTGGTTTTTTACGAGTGAAATGTCCAGCTAACTATAACATGTGTGAAACCTATGGTTTTTTCAGTGAATTTGCAAGGTGTTTTACATGCTAATTCCTAACTATAACGTGTGTGAAACCTATGTTTTTTTCAGTGAATTTGCAAGGTTTTTTAAATGCTAATTCCTAACTATAACGTGTGTGAAACCTATGGTTTTTTTTGTGAATTTGCAAGGTTTTTCAAATGCTAATTCCTAACTATAACGTGCGTGAAACCTATGGTTTTTTAAGTGAATTTGTGAATGTATTATTATATTTTTTAATTATTTATTTTACAATAAGCTACCTATATATATAGTTATAGATTAACTTTATCCTGTAATATGGAATGGCTCAGTTTTTTTTATTTTTTATTTTGTATAGAGTTGAACAGCATAGTTAATATCTTCTATAAACTTATAAACACTTTGAATTTTTATTTTTTTTTAAAGTGTTTTTGACCGTGCGCGCACGGTGCACGCATGCGTACGTGCTCCACGTGCGCATGCGTACGTGCTCCACGTACGTATGCGTACGTCGTGCGTGCCCCGTACGCGCGTGCTCCGTACGCGCATGCTCCGTACGCGCATGCGCGCGTGCTCCGTACGTGCGTGCTCCGCGCGTGTACGCGCATGCGTGCGCGCTCCGTACGCGCATGCGTGCGTGCTCCGTGCACGCACGGTGCGCGCACGGTGCGCGCACGGCAAGTCATGTGATTTATAAACAACACTTTTCATTGGTTTATAGTAGTTTCAGGTCATGTGATTAAGAAACAACACTTTTCATTGGTTTATAGTAGTTTCAGTTCCAGAAACTTCCAACACCACACCCACTCCCCTCATTATTACTTCTGATTCCCTGGGAGAAGGAGCTGAGCAGCTTTTCCAGTACTCCAGTACTTGAGAATAGCATAGCAGCAGTCATCTTCTGGGAGTGAGCAGGAGACCCTTGTGCCACAGAGAGAGAGGAAACAGAAAAACTCTTTCATATGGCAATTTTTCACTTTTCCAGAGGGGCAGAAGAAGGTGAATGCTCCAAAAGTCACCTGCACTATTTGTAATGGTGTCTTATCAAGAGGAGATCCTAAAAAGAAATACTCTTTTAGTATCTTCACTATGATCAGGCACGTTAGAGATGTGCATCCTGTGGCTTATGCTCGAGCTGCTAGAGAAAACCCTCCAGCAGCTCAGCCGAGCACATCCGCAGCAGCTCAGCCGAGCAAATCATCGGCAGCTTAGCTGAGCACTTCATCTGCGGCGGCAGCTTCACCTGCTTCTGTTCCTCTGGATATACACCCTCTGTTTAAGAGGGTGCATATACGGTGCAATGCGTGCAATGCTCTTCTCTCTTATGGGGACATCAGCATTCCCCTAATAGAGAGCAAGATACAGCAGCACATGTGTGGCACCCTATAATTTTTGTCATTTTTCTGTTCCTCTGTTCCTCAATTAACACAACGGCTCTTTTTAGAGCCACCTAACATCTAAACACTTAAATTTGATTTTTAACTCTATTTTTTTATGATTTTTTTCCGCCGTGCGTGCACCGTGCGCGCACCTCGCAACGGTGCGCGCACGTGCGCGCACCCCGCGATTGAAAAAAAAATATATTTTTTTTTTTCACCCTTCATGGTCCTTCAGGGACCCCCTGACAAAAGCTAGGGGGTCAGGAACTCTGTACCCTGCCCCCTTTTCACGTTCTCCACCTTTCTTTTTCACTGTCACACACAAAATGGCGGCTGACACTTCCTGATTTCGACCGATTTGAATGTTGACTGACATGTAACCACCAATTAGAATTACGCTCGCGCACGGCACCGTGCGTGCACGGTGCGCGCACGGTGTGCGCATATAGACATTTATGTGCTTTTAAATGCAATTTTCTCAGAAACTACTGAACAGATTGACACCGTATATATGCAAAAGGCACATCCCTGACCTGAGGACTACCTCTTTGCCAAATTTCAAGTAATTCTGTTCAGCCGTTCGGTCTGTACCTTCGACTAAAGGTCCTATGGGAAAATGCATGGGAAAAACGCGTTTTGGGACCCCCTTTTTTCTCAGGCCCCGCTTGACGAATCACCCCGAGACTTCCAGGGTAGGAGCTGAGCGGAGCGCCCCATTAGTTTTGAAAATTTCGCGAGGATCCAAAGTTATTCAAAATAGAATTTTCAGATTTCCTATGGAAACACGGTCCTAACTATAACTATCTACTGGCTTTGATAATAGAAATTAGGTCCTAATTATAACTACCTTGCACAGGGCAACTGACATCAAAAAAGCCGCAAGGCGAAACGCATCTGTCAGTAAGCGGGGGTTCTGCACAAATAAAGTATTTTATACTTTGAAACTTTCCCGTGAGTGCCTTCCGTTGGGTACTAGGAAATAAATGTACCTTGTTGCAGCCACCCCCCAGGGCCGACTCCTGCTGTGTCCCGGGGTGTCCATCCCCGGTACACTGTAGTTTGCAATGACAGGGCGGGAGCCTCGCGGCTCCCACCCTGTCATTGTTAACTGCTTTGCTTAATTGAAACCTGCTCTCGCTTCAATTAAGCAAAGCAGATTGCTTTTCCACATGGGGAGCAGCATGTTAGCTGCTCCCCATGTGGAAAAGCAATGCCGGCTCCCGCAGGAGGAGGAGAGCTGGATGGGGCCGTGGGGGATTGGGGACCCCCCCACGGTCCCCAACGAGGTGGCCAGGCCCCGGGGGATGGGGTCCCTGGGGCCAGAAGTGACCCGGGAGGGGGGCCATTCTGCCTCCTTCCCCCATTACAATAAAAAAACAAAAAAAAAACAAAGTGGCATGCCGGCCCCGGGGGATGGGGTCCCCGGTGCCATAATAGGCCTGAGGAGGGGGGTCCACGTGGCCCCCTCCAACATTTAAAAAAAAAAACAATGGCCAGGCCCTGGAGGATGGGGTCCAGGGTGCCAGAAGTGGCCCGGGAGGGGGGCCACACGGCCCCCTCCCAAATTATAAATAATTTATAAATTTTTTTAAATAAGAGAAAGGCCGGCCCCGGGGGATGGGGTCCCCGGGGCCATAAATGGCCAGAGGAGGGGGCCACGCAGCCCCCTCCAAAAATTAACAAAAAAAGAGGCCATGCCCCGGGGGGTGGGGTCCCCAGGGCAATTATGGCCTAGGGAGGGGGGCCACGCGGCCCCCTTCCCAAATTTTATAGTAACAAAAAAAGGGGGTCAGGCCCTGGGGGATGGGGTCCCCAGGATGGTAAAAAAGGAAAGGAAGGGGGGCCACACAGCCCCCTTCTTAAAAATAATAAAATAAAAAAAGACCTGCATCGCGCCAGAGGCCACGCCCTCTCCTGGCACCACTCTGCAAACGCGCCAGGGGGCGCGTTTGCATATGGGGAACGAATTCCCCTTGAATACTGGGGTCCCTGGGGGCCAACTAGCCCACCAGGAACCTCCAGTATGCGCCAGGGGGCTGCGTTGCAGAGAGGTGTTCTGAGGCCACACCCCTTTTTACACCTCTCTGCAACGCAGCTCTGTGGCACTTAATGGAGGTAGCTGGTGGGCTAATTGCGCCCCAGGGACCCTCAGGATTCAAGGGGAGTTTATGCCGCAACTTAAAACGCACCATGGGGCACGTTTGCACAGTGGGGAAGGGAGGGGACAGGGCCTGAGGTGACATGTGTGCAAACATGCCCTGTGGCGTGTTTTAAATTGAGGAATTAATACCACTTTAATCCTGAGGGTCCCTTGGGGCCAACTAGCCCACCAGGTACCTTCAGTAAGAGCCACGGTGCTGCGTTGCAGAGTATTGTAAAAAGGGGCATGGCCTCTGAACACCACTCTGCAACGCAGCTCTCTGGCGCATACTCGAGGTACCTGGTGTGCTAGTTGGCCCCAGGGACCCTCAGGATTGAGGAGGAATTAATCCCTCAAGTTAAAACACGCCACCGGGTGTGTTTGCAGACATGTCACCTCAGGCCAGGTCCCCTTCCTTCACCATTGTGCATACACGCCCCGTGGGGAGTTGTAAGTTGGGGAATTAATTCTCTTTCAATACTGAGGGTCCCTGAGGGCCAACTAGCCCACCCGGTACCTCCAGTATGCGCCACGAGAGCTGCGTTGCAGACAGGTGTTCAGAGACCATGCCCCTTTTTACACCTCTCTGCAACGCAGCTCTGTGGCGCTTAATGGAGGTACCTAGTGGGCTACTTGGACCCTAGGGACACTCAGGATTCAAGGGGACTTAATCTCCCAAATTAAATTGGACAAAGGGCGCGTTTACACAGTGGAGAAGGGAGGGGATGGGTCCTGAGGTGATGTGTGAACTGAAAACATGCCCTGTGGCGCGTTTTAAGTTGGGCAAATAATTCCTCTTCAATCCTAAGAGCCCCAGGGGACCAACTAGCCCACTAGGTGCTTCCAGTAAGCACCACTGTGCTGTGTTTCAGAGAGGTGGCCCAGGCGGTGCCCCTTTTTACACCTCTCTGCAACGCAGCTCTGTGGCGCTTACTGGAGGTGCCTAGTGGGCTAGTTTGCTAGTTGGACCCAAGGGACACTCAGGATTCAAGGGGACTTTATCTCCCAACTTAAAACGGCCACAGGGCGCGTTTACACAGTGATGAAGGGAGGGGATGGGGCCTGAGGTGACATGTGAAAATACGCCCTGTGGCGCGTTTTAAGTTGGGGAAATAATTCCTCTTCAATCCTGAGAGCCCCAGGGGGCCAACTAGCCCACTAGGTGCTTCCAGTAAGCACCACTGCGCTGTGTTTCAGAGAGGTGGCCCAGGCGGTGCCCCTTTTTACACCTCTTTGCAACGCAGCTCTGTGGCGCTTACTGGAGGTACCTAGTGGGCTAGTTTGCTGGACCCAAGGGACACTCAGGATTCAAGGGGACTCTATCTCCCAACATAAAACGGCCACAGGGCGCGTTTACACAGTGGTGAAGGGAGGGGATGGGGCCCGAGGTGACGTGTGAAAACCCGCCCTGTGGCGCGTTTTAAGTTGGTGAAGTAATTCCCCTCCAATCCTGAGGGCCCCTGGGGGCTAACTAGCCCGAACAGGTGCTTCCAATAAGCACCACTGCGCTGTGTTTCAGAGAGGTGGCCCAGGCCGTGCCCCTTTTTACACCTCTCTGCAGCGCAGCTCTGTGGCGCTTACTGGAGGTACCTAGTGGGCTACTTGGACCCTAGGGACACTCAGGATTCAAGGGGACTTAATCTCCCAAATTAAAACGGACACAGGGCGCGTTTACACAGTGGTGAAGGGAGGGGATGGGGCCTGAGGTGACCTGTGAAAACACGCCCTGTGGTGCGTTTTAAGTTGGGGAAATAATTCGCCTTCAATCCTCAGAGCCCCAGGAGGCCAACTAGCCCACCAGGTGCTTCCAGTAAGCGCCACTGCGCTGTGTTTCAGAGAGGTGGCCCAGGCCGTGCCCCTTTTTACACCTCTCTGCAACGCAGCTCTGTGGCGATTACTGGAGGTACCTAGTGGGCTAGTTTGCTAGTTGGACCCTAGGGACACTCAGGATTCAAGGGGACTTAATCTCCCAAATTAAAACGGACACAGGGCGCGTTTACACAATGGTGAAGGGAGGGGATGGGGCCCGAGGTGACGTGTGAAAACACGCCCTGTGGCGCGTTTTAAGATGGGGGCCAACTAGTCCACCAGGTGCTTCGAGTAAGCACCCTTGCGCTGCGTTACAGAGAGGTGGTCCAGGCCGTGCCACTTTTTACACCTCTCTGCAACGCAGCTCTGTGGCGCTAACTGGAGATACCTGGTGAGCTAGTTGGACCCAAGGGACACCAGTGTGCAAACGTGCCCTGTGGCGCGTTTTGAGAGGTAGTTTTAGTCCCCTGCCCTATTATGTTCTAGGGGCTTACAGAGGAGGTCATACTAATCACAGGGGTACCCCAACGCATAGTGTTCCCTAGTGTATGTAGGTGTTTTAACTGTATTCTAAGTGTCTTTTAGCATAGCACTGGCTCTAGGACTGGTTAGTCAGAGTCAGTTACCACCAGTACCCATCCAATTTTTGTTTTTTAAAACTGCACCAAAACCCAAACACTTATAAATTCACCCAGGTACCCTCCTTGCAGTACTCTAATCATTCAGTCACTACTCAAGTACTCATGCACTGAGCCAGGTCTTAGCACATGGACTACTTCAAACGCATATCCACTATGCATGCAGTTCTCTAACCATCTACACACTTGTCTTTCACGCTTTCAATTCCCCAATCAGTATTCATACACTTCCAGCAAACACCCTGTCACTCCCCTTGCACTCCTCTAGTGACCCATTCAGCACCATGTACTAATCCATTCATTGTGCCAAAACCCAAACACTTATAGATTCACCCAGGCACTCTCCTTGCAGTACTCTAATCATTCAGTCAGTACCCAAGTACTCATGCAATGAGCCAGGCCTTAGCACATGGACTGCTTTAAACGCCTATCCACTATGCGTGCAGTCCTCTAACCACCTACACACTTGTCTTTCACGCCTTCAATTCCCCAGTCAGTATCCAAACACTTCCAGCAAACACCCTGTCTGTCCCCTTGCACTCCTCTAGTGACCCATTCAGCACCCCCTACTAATCCATTAACTGCGCCAAAACCCAAGCACTTATAAATTCACCCAGGCACTGTCCTTGCAGTACTCTAATCATTCAGTCAGTACGCAAGTACTCATGCACTGAGCCAGGCCTTTGTACATGGACTGCTTCAAACGCCTATCCACTATGCACGCAGTCCTGTAACCACCTACACACTTGTCTTTCACACCTTCAATTCCCCAGTCAGTATACATACACTTCCAGCAAACACCCTGTCACTCCCCTTGCATTCCTCTAGTGACCCATTCAGCACCATGTACTAATCAAATTCACTGCGCCAAAACCCAAACACTTTTAAATTCACCCAGGCACTCTCCTTGCTGTACTCTAATCATTCAGTTAGAACCCAAGTACTCATGCACTGAGCCAGGCCTTGGCAAATGGACTGCTTCAAATGCCTATCCACTATACATGCAGTCCTGTAACCACCTACACACTTGTCTTTCACACCTTCAATTCCCCAGTCAGTATCCATACACTTTCAGCAAACACCCTATCACTCCCCTTGCACTCCTCTATTGACCCATTCAGCACCATGTACTAATGCATTCACTGCGCGAAAACCCAAACACATATAAATTCACCCAGGCACTCTCCTTGCAATAATCTAATCATTCAGTCTGTACCCAAGTACTAATCCAGTGACCCAGGCCTTAGCACATGGACTGCTTCAAACCTCTATCCACTATGCATGCAGTCCTCTAACCACCTACACACTTGTCTTTCACACCTTCAATTCCTCAGTCAGTATATATACACTCCAGCAAACACCCTGTCACTCCCCTTGCACTCCTCCAGTGACCCATTCAGCACCATGTACTAATCCATTCACTGCGCCAAAACCCAACCACTTATAAATTCACCCAGGCACTCTCCTTGCAGTACTCTAATCATTCAGTCAGTACCCAAGTACTCATCAGTGAGCCAGGCCTTAGCACATGGACTGCTTCAAATGCCTATCCACTATGCATGCAGTTCTTCAACCACCTACACACTTGTCTTTCACACCTTCAATTCCCCAGTCAGTATCCATACACTTCCAGCAAACACCCTGTCACTCCCCTTGCACTCCTCTAGTGACCCATTCAGCACCATGTACTAATCCATTCACTGCACCAAAACCCAACCACTTATAAATTCACCCAGGCACTCTCCTTGCGGTACTCTAATCATTCAGTCAGTACCCAAGTACTCATCCAGCGAGCCAGGCCTTAGCACATGGACTGCTTCAAACCCCTATCCACTATGCATGCAGTCTTCTAACCACCTACACACTTGTCTTTCACACCTTCAATTCTCCAGTCAGTATCCATACACTTCCAGCAAACACCCTGTCACTCCCCTTTCACTCCTCTATTGACCCATTCAGCACCATGTACTAATCCATTCCTGCGCGAAAACATAAAAACACTTATAAATTCACCCAGGCACTCTCCTTACAGTACTCTAATCATTCAGTCAGTACCCAAGTACTCATGCACTGAGCCAGACATTAGCACATGGACTGCTTCAACGCCTATACACTATGCATGAAGTCCTCTAACCTCCTACACACTTGTTTTTCACACCTTCAATTCCCCAGTCAGTATACATACACTTCCAGCAAACACCCTGTCACTCCCCTTGCACTCCTCTAGTGACCCATTCAGCACCATGTACTAATCAAATTCCCTGTGCCAAAACCCAAACACTTTTAAATTCACCCAGGCACTCTCCTTGCTGTACTCTAATCATTCAGTTGGTACCCAAGTACTCATGCAGTGAGCCATGCCTTAGCAAATGGACTGCTTCAAACGCCTATCCACTATCCATGCAGTCCTCTAACCACCTACACACTTGTCTTTCACACTTTCGATTCCCAAGTTAGTATCCATACACTTCCAGAAAATACCCTGTCACTCTCCTTGCACTCCTCTAGTGACCCATTCAGCACCATGTACTAATCCATTCACTGCGCCCAAACCCAAACACTTATAAATTCACCCAGGCACTCTCCTTGCAGTACTCTAATCATTCAGTGAGTACCCAAGTTCTCATGCACTGAGCCACGCCTTAGCACATGGACTGCTTCAAACGCCTATCCACTATGCATGCAGTTCTCTAACCACCTACACACTTGTCTTTCACACCTTCAATTCCCCAGTCAGTATCCATACACTTCCAGCAAACACCCTGTCACTCCCCTTGCACTCTTCTAGTGATCCATTCAGCACCATGTACTAATCCATTCACTGCACCAAAACCCAACCACTTATAAATTCACCCAGGCACTCTCCTTGCAGTACTCTAATCATTCAGTCAGTACCCAAGTACTCATCCAGCGAGCCAGGCCTTAGCACATGGACTGCTTCAAACCCCTATCCACTATGCATGCAGTCTTCTAACCACCTACACACTTGTCTTTCACACCTTCAATTCTCCAGTCAGTATCCATACACTTCCAGCAAACACCCTGTCACTCCCCTTGCACTCCTCTATTGACCCATTCAGCACCATGTACTAATCCATTCACTGCGCGAAAACCCAAACACATATAAATTCACCCAGGCACTCTCCTCGCAAAACTCTAATCATTCAGTCAGTTCCCAAGTACTCATCCAGTGACCCAGGCCTTAGCACATGGACTGCTTCAAACCCCTATCCACTATGCATGCAGTCCTCTAACCACCTACACACTTGGCTTTCACCCCTTCAATTCCCCAGTCGGTTTCTATACACTCCAGCAAACACCCTGTCACTCCCCTTGCACTCCTCCAGTGACCCATTCAGCACCATGTACTAATCCATTCACTGCACCAAAACCCAACCACTTTTAAATTCACCCAGGCACTCTCCTTGCAGTACTCTAATCATTCAGTGAGTACCCAAGCTCTCATGCACTGAGCCAGGCCTTGGTACATGGACTGCTTCAAACGCCTATCCACTATGCATGCAGTTCTCTAACCACCTACACACTTGTCTTTCACACCTTCAATTCCCCAGTCAGTATCCATACACTTCCAGCAAACACCCTGTCACTCCCCTTGCACTCTTCTAGTGACCCATTCAGCACCATGTACTAATCCATTCACTGCACCAAAACCCAACCACTTATAAATTCACCCAGGCACTCTCCTTGCAGTACTCTAATCATTCAGTCAGTACCCAAGTACTCATCCAGCGAGCCAGGCCTTAGCACATGGACTGCTTCAAACCCCTATCCACTATGCATGCAGTCTTCTAACCACCTACACACTTGTCTTTCACACCTTCAATTCCCCAGTCAGTATCCATACACTTCCAGCAAACACCCTGTCACTCCCCTTGCACTCCTCTATTGACCCATTCAGCAACATGTACTAATCCATTCACTGCGCCCAAACCCAAACACATATAAATTCACGCAGGCACTCTCCTTGCAATACTCTAATCATTCAGCCAGTTCCCAAGCACTCATCCAGTGACCCTGGCCTTAGCACATGGACTGCTTCAAACCCCTATCCACTATGCATGCAGTCCTATAACCACCTACACACTTGTCTTACACTCTTTCAATTCCCCAGTCAGTATCTATACACTCTAGCAAACACCCTGTCACTCCCCTTGCACTCCTCTATTGACCCATTCAGCACCATGTACTAATCCATTCACTGCGCGAAAACCCAAACACATATAAATTCACCCAGGCACTCTCCTCGCAAAACTCTAATCATTCAGTCAGTTCCCAAGTACTCATCCAGTGACCCAGGCCTTAGCACATGGACTGCTTCAAACCCCTATCCACTATGCATGCAGTCCTCTAACCACCTACACACTTGGCTTTCACCCCTTCAATTCCCCAGTCGGTTTCTATACACTCCAGCAAACACCCTGTCACTCCCCTTGCACTCCTCCAGTGACCCATTCAGCACCATGTACTAATCCATTCACTGCACCAAAACCCAACCACTTTTAAATTCACCCAGGCACTCTCCTTGCAGTACTCTAATCATTCAGTGAGTACCCAAGCTCTCATGCACTGAGCCAGGCCTTGGTACATGGACTGCTTCAAACGCCTATCCACTATGCATGCAGTTCTCTAACCACCTACACACTTGTCTTTCACACCTTCAATTCCCCAGTCAGTATCCATACACTTCCAGCAAACACCCTGTCACTCCCCTTGCACTCTTCTAGTGACCCATTCAGCACCATGTACTAATCCATTCACTGCACCAAAACCCAACCACTTATAAATTCACCCAGGCACTCTCCTTGCAGTACTCTAATCATTCAGTCAGTACCCAAGTACTCATCCAGCGAGCCAGGCCTTAGCACATGGACTGCTTCAAACCCCTATCCACTATGCATGCAGTCTTCTAACCACCTACACACTTGTCTTTCACACCTTCAATTCCCCAGTCAGTATCCATACACTTCCAGCAAACACCCTGTCACTCCCCTTGCACTCCTCTATTGACCCATTCAGCAACATGTACTAATCCATTCACTGCGCCCAAACCCAAACACATATAAATTCACGCAGGCACTCTCCTTGCAATACTCTAATCATTCAGCCAGTTCCCAAGCACTCATCCAGTGACCCTGGCCTTAGCACATGGACTGCTTCAAACCCCTATCCACTATGCATGCAGTCCTATAACCACCTACACACTTGTCTTACACTCTTTCAATTCCCCAGTCAGTATCTATACACTCTAGCAAACACCCTGTCACTCCCCTTGCACTCCTCCAGTGACCCATTCAGCACCATGTACTAATCCATTCACTGCGCCAAAACCCAACCACTTATAAATTCACCCAGGCACTCTCCTTGCAGCACTCTAATCATTCAGTCAGAACCGCAAGTACTCATGCAGTGAGGCAGGCCTTAGCACATGGACTGCTTCAAATGCCTATCCACTATGCTTGCAGTCCCCTAACTAACCAACACACTTATACTTCTGCACTTATACATTCAACAAAAAAAACAATATTTCACTTTCAATATTTTAAAAACATTTTTCTTTCCATTTATATTAAAAATATATAATGTAATTTAAAAAATAAAATATGTAAAAATAAACAGTTAAAAAACTGTAGAAAATCAGTATCAAAAAAATACATATAACTATTATTACATTTAAAAATTATCATTTAAAAAACCTTCGAAATTCACTGAAAAAACCATAGGTTTCAGACATGTTATAGTTAGGAATTAGCATTTAAAAAACCTTCGTAATTCACTGAAAAAACCATAAGTTTCAGGGCTGTTATAGTTAGCTGGACATTTCACTCGTACAAAACCATTGAAATTTCTCCGTTATAGTCAGTTCTGCTAACTATAACTCGCGCGCCCGCAATCCACTGCTGATGATGGTCACATATTACATCATTCATGACATGGTCAGTGACATCACTGATGACATCACTAATGACATCTCAAATGACATCACTGATGACATCACTGATGACATCATCCACGTGATAATTAGATACACCTCATCATACACTAGTATAACCTTTCATTACTCACTGTAAAATACAGAGTACCATATTTGAATCCACTGACACACCAATACAAGTTTCTAAAAACCCACTCAGTGATTCCTAGATCTACACACACATCTAATCACTTACCTATAGATTCACTCAGACATGCTGTCAATGATCAATAGAATACGTTCAAATATACTTATACACCTATATCAACATTACACACTAGCACACATTCTATTCACTTATCCAGTCATCCTACTCACTTATGCAAACAATGGATCATACTTACATTTAGTCAGCTACACTCATATACAAACACCACTTCATTTATTCATATAGATAGTAAGTCATACTTACTGTGTTATAAAATCACTATTACAAGTATACAGTTATCCATACAGTCACTCATACAATCACTGAGTCTTAGGTATACTTATTTATATACAACAACTGTCACATACACTGCCTTTTATTTTTCTAGTTTTTGGACATGTACCATTGAGAGATATATTTGCTAATCACCACACCCATAAAGATATTCACTCACCCAAACAACTGTTATAACATGTAGTCTTAACCTCATATAACTACTGAATCAACTATTCAAACAGCTTTGGGGAGTCACCCCCCCACCGAACCACACACACATTCAGTCTCCCATACAAATACTCAGTTAACTAATCAATAACTAATATAGACTTTCACGTAGCTAGTAACCAACTGGTGCAGCGGTTTACTCAACAACTGACAAAGTGATACAGATATTCACACAGTTTAGTCACTATCCAATATATTTAGTGAGACACCATAAATTAGTAAAGTAAACAGTCAATCACACTGCTACTAAATCCTACATCCAGATATTTATATATCCACTCAGTCTTCAATGCAGATTGCTATATATATAATATATATTTAAATAATGAACCAAACCACATTCACTGGATGATGTCATCAGTCATGTCATTTGAGATGTCATCAGTGATGTCACTGACCATATCATGAATGATGTAATATGTGACATCATCAGCAGTGGATTGCAGGCGCACGAGTTATAGTTAGCAGAACTGAATATAACGGAGGAATTTCAATGGTTTTGTATGAGTGAAATATCCAGCTAACTATAACAGCGCTGAAACCTATGTTTTTTTCAGTGAATTTCTAAGGTTTTTTAAATTCTAATTCCTAACTATAACATGTCTGAGACCTGGTTGTTCCATCACATGATCATCAGTCATTGTAAGTAAGCTTTTTTCATTCGATATAGGATCGTCTCTTCACTAGTGCCTATATTTAGATGTGGTAAGAACTGTTTAGAGAATATTAGACATCGGTGTACTACCCACGTTCTTCTACAGGGACCCTATCGGTACTACTGTAATTGGCATAGTTATTAGTCTAAAAAATCCCAAACTCTTTTTTGTATTTTTTTTTTGGATCATATAGATATGACTTCACGTGAAACAAGAAGTAGTAAAGCTGTGGTAGGTAGCTCAAAACTAACAGGAACACTAGACGATTTTATAGTATGCACTAACACACTAATAGATCAGGGTATTGTCCTCATGGAGAGAAGGGTTTCTCAAGACCTCGCCTTAGCTAAGAGGTCCTCCATGGGTCACATTGCTACAGCTCGAACCCCAGTGCGAACCCCTGATAATACGTTAAGTAACTCTAACATTTTACACATAAATGCGGTGGTCCATAGTACTACTGGTGCACATTCTGAATTCCAAGACTGTAGTGTCCTTGACCCTCAGGGCTTGGTAACCATAGGAAGCACCTTGTTAGCCCCACAGCTAGATATTCAGGCAGATAGTAATAATATTCTAACAAGAGGGAAAAGGGAGGGAGCTATCCCCAAAAATAAAAGTAAGCGGACTTATAAAAAACATCCCTCTATTAAAACCGCCAAAGTTGTAGAGATAGGGAAGTGTAATGAAAATGATATAGTCAATGTAAGGGCAGCAAGGGAAAGTCAGGGCCATGAATCTGGGAAAGAAGGGGCCGGCCCCAAAATACTACCGTTGAATATTATAGATGATATTCTTATAGACAATTCCCTAGCTGACATTCTATCAGATAGCCCTACAGCTGATAGTACAGGTATAAGTATAGGGAATGAAGATCTACTCATACCATCCCTGACAAAAATCTTTAAGACCCTACTCACTCCTATAGAAGTAAGACTAGATGGGATACAAAAACAACTTACAGAATTGAAGAAAGAGATAAAAAACCACTATACTAGCCAGTCAAAAAAGGTAATTCAGGTACCAGCCCCTATTAGTAAAGTGCAGACATTAAAAATACCTGATAATGAAAGGGAAAAAGGCAGAAAACCAGTACCTAAGGTCCCTACGCCTAATCTTACCAATATTGAAGTAGGTAAAACCACTGCAAAGTCTCCCTTGGCACATGGAACAGTAGTTAAAAAACCGGCTCTTCACAGTATACCGACACATAATGCTGATAAAACGCATATAGAAAAGCGTCCGAACATTAATCTACCCCCAGAAGCGTGTGATTTCGTAGTCATCCTGACTGGGGTTCCGGAATTAGCCCCTACAACTATAGAACCGTATGGGGCGCTCAAAAATAAAGTGTCACATTGGCTAAATACCAATTACCCACTACCACCAACAATAAGAAGTAATATTTTAATGGTAGAGAGGGCCCCCTGGGTAGGTTATAATAGAAAAAGAACACAAGGGGACTGCGTGGTCGTATCATTCGAAGACCCTCGGTCAGTGGGACACATTTGCTCGGGGGCGCCTAGAAAAAACGGTTCATTGATTGTGGCAAGACCCCTGGCTTATTTTTATACGCCAATGGAACAGCCCGATAATAGATGGAGCTGGACCAGGGACACAAACCAAGCTTGGGGTGGAATTGGGCGCGAGTTGTACAGGGACTCGAATTCTAATAGTTGGGAAGTGGGGGGGGATGACGGCTGGACTGTAATACAACGTAGGGCAGGGAGGCCTCAATACGGTAGTATGCAGTACCATGGAGAATGGATGGTCCCGCAGTTTGTACAACCCTTCATCCCCTGTTACAATAGGTTCAGTGGATTGGAGGCTGTTGATTGACTTACAGTACATAGGGAGGAGCATACATTTATTCTCTGTCCATCTGTCTCACCGGTCACTTCCGTCACTTCTGTTATCAGTCCACCTAGGTCATTAGATTATTATGATAGCCCGCCTCGATTGCTGTCGCCCGGTATTCAGGGGGAAAATAACTTATTTATAAAAGAGCTTAAGGAAGTTCCAGGGCCAATATTAGGAGCCGACCGAATAGATCAATTAGAACTGAGTGAACAGAACTGTACTAGGCCAGGAGCATCTAGGAGGCCAAGTAAAATCTTACCAGCTGGTAGTAGCAGCCTAAATCATGGCCCCTCTTTAGCTAAGGTTGTTTCATGGAATGTTGCAGGAGTGGGCTCAAAAATAAGTGACCCTGATTGGAACCATTATATAAATTCTTTTGATATCTGTGTTCTACAAGAAACATGGGCTACAAAATCCATGCACAGGGTTGGGTATAGAACCTACCAGTTGGATGCAGTTCCATCAGTAAGAGGCCGTCCTTCGGGAGGGTTGATAATATGGGTTAGTGTGTCTATTAATATAGCCATCCAGCAACTAAGAATTGACTCATTAGATATACTCGGACTGGAAATGGTTACCGATGATAAACGGGTGATCCATCTCTTTAACGTATATAATAGACCGTGCCCATCTTATAAGGAGTCACTATGTATTGACAAACTAGAGTCAATACTGGATACTCTGGACTCGGAAACAAGTACGATCATATGTGGGGACATGAATTGCAACTTTGAGCCTATTGTAGGAATGAACAATTTGTATGAGGATGAAGATAATGCTAATTGTATACCATCTTTATCTAGTAATGGGGTTGCTGCTGGTACTACCCTAGCTTTCCAAATCACAAGGGTATTGACAAGTCATGGATTGAGGGCATGCAATGGGCGTTTACTATCTGATAGTCCCAAGGCACCTACTTTTCTGAGACGCAACTGTCAAAGTATAATTGACTATGTTATTGTTTCCTCGGACTTGTGGCCATATACAAAAGACCTGACGGTCAAAGCAAGATTTGACAGTGATCATCGTCCCCTCGAAATTAGTTTTGTAAAGAGTTTAATAATGGGGTTGGAAGCTAAAGAGGGAGGATACCAAGTAGCCCCAGATAATGGTATACTAAGCAATAACCGACGGTCTGTTAAATGGGCATATATCCTAGAGCAAGAGGAGTTAGTGGCAAATATTTATAGCTGCCTTACCAACATATTCGATACTTATAACCCCTCTAAAAGTGAACCTGGTCAATTTCTTAAATTACATAAAGCGTTCTTTAGTGAATTATTAGAACTCATGACAAAAAGACCAAAAAAAGGGACGGGTGTTGTGAATTTTCAGCCTGTAGGTAAATCATGGTTCAGTAAAGAATGCCGAATAGCAAAATCTACCTTGATTGAAACGGTTAAAACCAAAAACCCACTGGTAGTCAAAGAAAGCAGGAAATCGTATAATAAGGTGCTGGCTAACGCAAAGTCTTTATGGGACGAGGAATTATGGTCCTGTATGCTGTCGGCAGCCAAAATGAAGGACCAAAAGTTATTCTGGGAAATAGTGGCTAAGGGTAACAAAAGGGAGAAGGGCTCAAGAGAGGTCTTTCTTGATGAGGCAACTTGGATTGACCATTTTATGAATTTGTATGCCGCTCAAGGGGCCGAAGGTGTAGCGCAGGAAGAGTACGCTCTGTCGCTTGCAGATGCTGAATCCACACAAATAGTTTTTGACTTACAGGAAACAGAACTAGCTATTAATTCAGTCACACACGGGAAGGCTCCAGGGCTTGACAAAGTACCAGGCGACCTATTCAAGCACGAATTGGATGTCTGGGTACCATGTCTTAATCATTTGTGTAATACTGTTGCGGCTGGGGAAGCAATCCCGGACACATGGAATGGAGCAGAAATTATTACTATTTTTAAAAAGGGCGACAGAAGCAATCCTGCCAACTACCGCCCTATATGTCTTCTAGATATAACCCAAAAAATCTATGCTAGGCATATATTAAATCGCATTAACACATGGTTGGAAGATGAATCAATTTTAACAAAATATCAAGCTGGGTTCAGAGCAAAAATAGGAACCATTGACCAAGTCCTAAGATTTTGTTGTTTGTACTGGAAATATGTCACCCTCCACAAAGGCCACTTGTACGTGGCATTTGTTGATTTACAGGCGGCATTTGACCTTATCCCCCGAGAACTTTTGTGGGAATCATTGAAAACCCAGGGACTTTCAGTAGATTTATTAAAATTGGTCATGGGGCTACATATGGATAATTATGCCAAGGTCAGGTGGGGTCCAACTGGGGAACTCACAAAAGCTATTCCGATAAAGAGGGGAGTACGCCAGGGGTGTGTACTGGCCCCGACCCTATTCTCCCTGTATGTTAACGACATTCCGTCTTATATGGAGAACAGTGACAATGATTCACCAAGATTGGGGGGCGAACGGGTTTCGTCCCTCCTTTTTGCGGACGATACCATCCTCATTTCCCAAACACCACGGGGTCTCCAGAATCTACTGGAAAGGTTTCAGTCCTATTGCATCTCGAAAGGTTTAGAAATTAGTATTAAAAAAACGAAATACATGGCTCTGAGTCTGCATAAAAATTTTAGGAAAAACTTAATGTTAAATGGACAGAAGCTTGATTATGTGCAGAATTTTACTTACTTAGGTGTATCTATAGATTCATCCTTAGCATGGAGACCACAGCTGGAAAGGACCAAGATAGTCTTTAAACAAAACTGTCTCCCAATCCTTAAAAGACACAATAAATGCTTGAACAAGGCAGTAACCCCTGCCCTAGAGATTTTTAAGTACAAGGTACAATCAGCGGTACTATATGGGGCAGAATTATGGGGACCCGCATGTAGAAGTACATTTGAAAACCTTGAGAACAAGTTCCTTAGGGGATTGTTAAAACTATCTACTAATACCCCATTGACACCCCTCTTTCTGGACCTAAACATGAAACGAACAGACCAACACGCAATACTAAGACCACTATTGCTGTGGGTCAGACTGTGGATGACTTCAGAATTACTCGACTACAAGGAAGGCTTGAAAGAAGTTATGGAACTTGATAGCTGTAATAAAGTTTATTGGTTTAAGCATGTTAGAACTTGGTTGGGTATGATAGGACTAGCCCATTTTTGGAATGATCCTAAGGCTATGAACCCCTGCTCTAGGAAAATTGTTAAACTGTCATTTTGGTCATACGTGAGCTACGCGTCAGTGTACATAAAAACCCATGGTCCATTGACTGATAATTTTTTATTGCTTAAAGATGCAGCACTTTTTGAATCTTTCTTAGATGAGATCCATCCGCCGTTATCAAAAACCTTGTACCTAAAATTTAGATATGGTACACTTAGAACAAAGGCGCTTGAAAAAATCTGGGCGAAGTTAAGTAGTGATCTTTGTACTTCATGTACTCCTGATGCAAAGGAAGATGATTTACATATACTACTCTTTTGCTCCAGCTATGTAACACCAAGGAAAAAGTGGATAGTGCCGCTCTGTCTTAGAATTGGTTCGAGATCTTATAAAGAGGCTGGCAGAATCCTAAAGACTGACACTAGTCAGGTGATAGTATTCGGAGTCAGTAGATTTCTTCTTGCTGTTACCTTCATTAGAACAAAGTTGGGCCTACATTTTTAATATAAATGCACAACTATTGTTCATCCAACATCTCAAAAAGAGTAGGATGATTATGTACTTAAATCACATGTCTAATTATCCAACCTTGAGGAGTATTTTTAAAAGTTTTAAACTTTTTAAATTTTTTATTGGCAAAACTTTTTAACATTGTGCCCTAGTGGTTAGTGATTTAATTAATCTTTTTTTTTTTTTAAAAAACCTTTATTCATCAAAAAACAGGGACACAGCTATTCAGCCGACAACCCGGAGGTTCGGCAGCTTCAAGAGGGCAGTACAAAGAAGCGTCCACAGTGCATAAAAGGAAAAGCAAAAAGGTTCTATTTTAAATAAACACAAACACACACCAAACCCAAGCAAGGCAAAAAACACTGAGTACAACTGGTGAATGCCCCTCAGGGAAGACCGGACCCCCCTCGTCTATCAGTCACAGTGCTGTGATAAGAGGAAAAAGGGGGAAAAGCAGAGACCCAAGAAGTCAATGAACAATCAAATATATGTACAGAGCTGGAAAGAATGCTAAGGAGAGAGCTGCTCCTCGGGGGGATCCAGATCAGGGGCAAGACATATGCCCCCCCTATATTGGTTCCACCGCCCCCAAATGGCATGCCACTTCCGAGGGCGCCCTCTAGCGCAATATACCGTCTTTTCCCTGAGCATACTCCAGTCCATGTTTTCCTTCCACGCAGCCAATGTGGGGGGTCCCGCGGAGCCCCACAGGCGCGCTATGTCTCGCTTAGCCACCATGTTACCCAGTGTCACCCACTGGGTCTGTGCCTCATCGTGATCAGTAGGCCCCCAAACATTCAGGAGACAACACCGCGCCTCCGGCTGCAGAACAATGCCCGTCACCTCCCCCATTACCACATGGACTCTCCTCCAAAATTCCATGATGACGCCACATTCCCAAATGATATGCAGGAAGGTACCCACCATACCACAGCCCCTCCTACATAAGCCCTCCTCAGAAAATCCCATATGAACCAGCCTTGGCCCCGTAACATAGACTCTGTGGAGTATTTTGAGCTGCACCAGCCGCAGACGCGACGGGATCGCGACCTCCTTAGGAGAGGAAACCGCAGACTGCCAGTCCTCGTCGTCCAGCTCAAGTCCGTCCCTAGTCCATTGGTCCCGCAGCCCCAATAGCAGGTCCGCCCGAACATTAATCAATTTCTTATAGATAAGAGAGACCGTACTCTCTGGCATATGGCCATCGAGGATCCGGTCCTCCAATGGAGAGGACTCAGGCACCTTCTCTCCTTCTACGAGGACTGACCGCAGGGCATGACGCACCTGAACATAGCGTAAAAACTCGGATTTACCCAACTCATACTCCTTCTGTAGCTCTTCAAAGGACTTCACCCTCCCCTTAATCAGCAAATCTCCAACCCTGGAGATACCGATCAAGTCGCATTTCTCAAAACCTTTCGTATGCCAAAGCTTCCCCAATTTTTCAGAGTCAAACAACGGGGTAGCAAGGGTGAGCCTATCCTTCCAGCCCAGCGAGTCAGTCGCCAACTTCCACATCCGCACCGCCACCCCAGTGGGCCCTGTGAGGGACGAGTCCAGCGACCGCGAGTACAACGCTCTGTGATAATTACCGCAGCGCAACAACCATCGGTCCATGGCGTAGCCGGGGCTTAGAGCCGGACCATAGAAACCATGATTAATCGCGCTCAACTGGGTGGCCCAGTAATAGCGTCGAATGTCCGGAAGCGCAATACCCCCGTCGTACCACGGAAGCGTCAACTTAGCAATCGCTATGCGCGGCCGCCCATCCCACAACAACGATCGTTGGAGGCTTTCGACCTCCCGAAAGTAACTGGCCGGTACCCAATCAAGAGTATTCTGCAAGGCGTAGAGGAACCGGGGAAGAGACATCATTTTGAACAAGGCGGCGCGCCCGAGGAGGGAGAGCGGCATCCTCCGTCAGCCCGCAACATCCCGCCGCAAACGCGCCAGGGGAGGGAGCAGGTTCTTCTCATACCGCAAAGTGGAGTCAGTGGAGATAAAAATCCCCAGGTACACGAAGCCCTGCTGGGCGATCTGGATCGAACAAGTTCGCGGGACAGGTGGAACATCGCCGCTCAGAACATACAGATATGATTTACTCCAATTGATGACGAGACCCGAGTTCCTACCAAAAGATGTCAGAACGTCACAAACCACTATAAGCGAGTTCTTGGGCGAGGCGAGATATAACAGGATGTCATCGGCATAGAGCGAAATACGGTCCTCGTGGTCGGGCGACCATCTAAGTCCACGTATATCCGGGTGCCAGCGTATCCACGCCGCCAGCGGCTCGAGGGCGAACAACAAAGGCGACAGGGGGCAGCCCTGCCGGGTGCCCCTCCCAAGCTGGAACGGAGTCGACGCCCGCCAGTTCACCACAACACTCGCAAGGGGACCCTCATAAAGCAACCTCACCCAGCTCACAAAACCAGGGCCAAAGCCGAACTTGGCAAGCACAGCCCACAGATATGCCCATTCCACCGTATCAAAAGCCATCGTGGCATCAAGAGACGCCACAATAGCTGGTTCTCGCAGCGTGCTCGCCCTGGCAATCACTCCATGAAGACGCCTAAGGTTTAACGCAGTGTTACGGTGCGGGATAAAACCCGATTGATCCGGGTGGATCAAGTCTCCAAGCACCCTGACCAAGCGGCCCGCCAGAATTTTAGCCAGAATTTTCGGCTCAGCATTAAGGAGTGATATTGGCCGATAGGAGGCACACTTGTCCCGGGGTTTACAATCCTTATGTATCACAACAATCGTCGCCAGTCGCTGGTCCAACGGAAGGGACCCACTCCCCCGCGCCTCCACGAACATGGCGCGCAGGTGAGGGGCAACCCTATCCGGGAACAGCTTATACAAGTCAATCGGCAAACCATTTGGGCCTGAGGCCTTGCCCGAGTTCAGCGCGCGGATAGCACCCGCCACCTCATCAACCGTTTTCTCCATCGAGGTCATCTCTATCTACGTCAGAAAGGCAGGGCAGAGCGATGTCACGCAGGAGGTCACGCGAATCCTCAGTTGGCCTATCCGAAACCGAGGCGTAAACCATACGGAAATAATCCGAAAAACACTGTACTATACCCTCGGGATCAACAACCACCTCTCCCCCCTCTCTCGTCAGCTCCGGCACCACTCTATTAACACGTTCTCTTTTGTCCAACCACGCTAGGAGTTTCCCGGCCTTATCGCCAACATCGTACAAGCGACCCTGCTGTTCCCTACTGAGGGTCTTGGCGGCATTCGCCACCAGGTCCCTATATTCCGCTTGCTTCAAGCTCAGATTATGCAGTGAGGCCGCTGTAACCTCCCCCTCCAGGGCCACCTCTAAAGCCGCGATCTCATCCTCAACCTGTATAACCTCGCCATCTCTCCGTCGCTTGGCGGCCACTACCAAGGAGAGGGCCTCCCCTCTCATCACGGTCTTAAATGCTTCCCACAACGACACAGCCGAATCAACGGAACCCTGATTGTCCTTAAAATAGTGATCAACTGTCTTCAACAGCGCACTGCGCATCTTGGGATCACGAAAGTACCAGGGGTTAATAGGAGCAACCCTGCCCCCTCCCTCGCGGCCGACATCCAGCCGGACCCACACTGGCGAATGATCAGATATGCCCCGTGCCATATGCCTAGCCTCAGATACCAATGAGGCGTGCGCAGCCAGAGTGAGCAGGTAATCAATCCGAGAGAGACTACCATGCGCCCCGGAGTGGAAGGTATATTGGCTCTGTGTGGGGTGCCGGAGCCTCCAGCAGTCTACCAAGCCGAGTGTATCTATAAAGTCTGGAAGCCACTTCTGAGCCACCCCCGGTGTCCCTGGGCGGGTACCTATCCAGCAACCCAGAGCCGACAGCATTAAAGTCTCCCCCCACCACTAGCATACCCTCCGGGAGGTCCAGCAAGGCCCTACCCAGATCTGCAAACGTGGAGGCCTGCAGGGCAGGAGGGACATAAACCGAAACCAAAACCAACGTTCTTCCCTCCCACCTCCCCGTCACCGCCACAAACCTTCCCCTATCATCAACAATGGTGGAGTCCACCTCGAAAGGGAGTGAGGCTCTAACAAGGATGCCCAGACCCCTGGAGCCTGAGGAGAATCCCGAGTGAGCGATGAATTTTTAACCTTTTCTATTAAGAGCATAGCAAGTATTACCTATAAGGTGTGTCTCGTGCAGTAGGGCCACATCCGGCAAAGACCGTTTCAAGAACTGCAAGACTATCCCCCGCTTAATATGATCTCCCAAGCCATTAACATTCCAGCTAATAATATTTAAGCCCCTACCCCCCATCCCCACACACAAAGAGGCCCACCCCACACCCGAAGAGCCACCATTGAACAACCCTGACAACCATTACTACGCCTTGCAAAAACAAACCCCCCAACAACAACCCCAAAATCCCAACCCTCCCCCCCACCCTGCACCCCTGCTGCAGCTTACAAAGCCCCCCCAACTTGCAGTGTGCCTGTCGCCCCACCATAACACAAAACTACAAAAAGTACCCTGAGGGAGGAAAGAGCTCCCATCTACCTCCCGCAACCCTCCGTATTACTGCAATCAGCTCAAGTCAGTGTCCGGAGCCAAAGCAAGTCAGTCCGCCTCCAAAGGCATCAACCCTGCCCATCCCGGTCACCCTCCACGTCTGTGGCAGCATCCCCGCCAGTCCGTCGTCGGGGCAGAGCGTCCAACCAGTCTCCGGCCATAGCAGGCGACTCAAAGAAGAAAGTCCGGTCCTCATACACCACACGTAATCTGGCAGGGAAAAGCATAGCATACTTCAGGTCCCTCTCCCGAAGACGTCTCTTCACCCCCAGGAAACTCTGCCTTTGCTTTTGCACCAGCTGGGTGAAGTCAGGATAGAAACTCACTGATGCGTTCTGAAAAGGGACCGGGCCCGTCACCCGCGATGCTTGCAGGATAGCGTCCCGATCTCGGAAGTGGAAAAGCCGGGCGACAATCGGTCTCGGAGGGGCTCCCGCCCTGGGCCTCCCGCCAGGAACTCTGTGAGCCCGCTCGACTGCAAAAAACTTTCCAAGGCCCTTAGGCTTCAGATGGTTAAGCACCAAGTCCTCCACGAGCAGATCTGCGGAGATCTCATCCGAGGATTCCGGGACCCCAATAATGCGCACGTTGTTGCGCCTGGCCCGGCCCTCAAAGTCCTCCAGCTGGCGGGCGGAGAGGTCGTTCTCGGCCCGCAGCTTACGAACTTCGGTCTGAAGTTCCGAGACATCATCAGCGAGGCCTGTGGTCTTGAGATCAAGGGATTTAACCCGCTCATTAGTTTTGCCCAAATCCGCGCGGATCAGGTTGACATCCACCAAGATAGTATCCACTTTATGCGCCAGGGCATCAAACTGTCTCCCAATCGAGGCCTGCATCCCCTCGAGCGCACCCATGACATCCTGCAACGAGAGCTCCGAGGTCGGGGATGAGGCAGCCTTCTGTACGTCCAGCGACTGGCCCGATCCACCAGGCGATCCCTTCTGCTGGGCATAGCGATCCATATTATTGGATTGGGTATAGGCTCCCCGCCTGGTAGCCTTGGGTTTCAGCCTATCCACCTCTGCTTTACCCGACATGTCTGGCACCGAGCAATCCGGTGCAAAGAGACGACCCTCTCTCAGTCAGAGGGAACAGGAGAAGCCAGATCTGCAATAACCAGTCAGAGTAGGGCGCAAGGCGTCCAGAGGATAGTAAAGCATCGGAAGGCACTCCCGGGCCAAGGCAAACAAAGGGCGAGAAAGTGAAAGTGAAAGTGCGGCGTTCTCCGTCCGCCAGTTCACACCTCGCCAGGCCGCTGTTGTTCAATTAGAGGCCGGGCATGCTGCCAACGCCAGCCCCTGGCATCCTTCGGAGATAGGCCTCAATCTTCCGCCGTGCACAACTCCGGTTCCCGGTGGGCGATCCGAGCCCGGGCAGCATCAATCGCCTCAGCAATGAGTCATCTGCAAGATGCCGTGCATATAAAACAGGATTTAAGACAGGATAATCGACGGAGGGCGCGTGGGTCCCGGGAGCTCAAAGCTCACGCGGCCATCTTGGTCAGGCGCTAGGCTCCTCCCATTTAATTATTCTTTTTAATAGCTTTTAAATTGCATTTACTATCAATTGTATTACTAATTGTTGTATAATTTTCGCCCATGTAAATTTTGCCTGCTAAGAAATCTTGTAATTAGATATTGTGCACCGGACGCAATGAATACACAAAGAAATAGGTTAGCTTATTTGATTCCGCTATCTTTCTTGTGTTAGGAAGTGTTAAATTGAAAGAGAAATCAATGTTTTTATTGTATCTTTTATGATGTTGATGCGTCGAAATAAAGATCTAAATGTAACCTATTGTTTTTTCAGTGAATATATATATATATATATTCACTGAAAAAACCATAGGTTTCACACATGTTATAGTTAGCTGGACATTTTACTGATAAAAAACCAATGAAATTCCCCCGTTATAGTTAGTGCAGGCAACTATAACTCACGCGACCGCAATCCTCTGCTGATGCTAATACTGTATTTAGACACTTATTTGCCCATGTCTTCTTCCATTAAATTTTAGCTATACATATATTACAAATATTTTTTTTTCATAAAGACACATATGTCATCAGCAGAGGATTGCGGTCGCGTGAGTTATAGTTGCCTGCACTAACTATAACGGGGGAATTTCATTGGTTTTTTATCAGTAAAATGTCCAGCTAACTATAACATGTGTGAAACCTATGGTTTTTTCAGTGAATTTGCAAGGTTTTTTAAATGCTAATTCCTAACTATAACGTGTGTGAAACCTATGGTTTTTTCAGTGAATTTGTACGGTTTTTTAAATGCTAAGTTACTTTACGCCATTCGTGGCGTGCGCGCCCACTTAACGCAGTTCGTTCCGTGCACGCACAGTGAGCACGCGGTGCGCTTCGCGCACCGCGCGCCCACTTTACGCAGTTAGTGCCGTGCACGGTGGTCACGCGGTGCGCTGCGCGCACTGCGTGCCCACGTTACGCGGGATGGGCCATGTACGCACGATGCGCTTCGTGCACCGTGCGCACATGGAGGACATATTATGCGCTTCGTTGTGAAATTTAATATTTTATATTTTCATTTGACTTACATATGCCATGCACAAATGGGGCCCTACGGGCACCGTTTGCACACGGGGTGGGGATAGTGTGGATAGTTTTTTTTTTTTTATTAATTTTTACCGTACGCGTACGGTAAGCGTAATCGGCGATTTTTCGAAAAAAAATAAAATTTATGTTTTTGGCCTTGGGGGTTCTTTGGGGACACCATCATCAATGCTAGGTGGTTAGGAACTGAAAACATTGCCCCTTTAGATGTTTTTAGCCTTTGTTTTTGCTGCCTCACTTAGAGTGCGAGAGAGAAAATGGCGGCCGCCACTTCCTGGTTTCGACCGATTCGAATGTTTACTTAGATCTAACAGCCAATCAGAATCGCGCTCGCGCACGGCACCGTACGCGTACGGTAAGCTTACCGTAAGCGCTCGGTAAGCGCACCGTAAGCTGCCACAGATATATATATTGATTTAAATGCTATTTTCTCAGGATCTACTGAACAGATTTACACCAAACCTACAAAAGGCACTTTCTTGACCTGAGGACTACCTCTCTGCCAAATTTCAAGTAACTCTGCTCAGCCGTTCGGGCTGTAGCTGTGTCTAAAGGTCCTATGGAAAAATGCATGGGAAAAACGCGTTTTGGGACCCCCCTTTTTTCTCAGCCCCCGCTTGACGAATCCCCCCGAGACTTTCAGGGTAGGAGCGGAGCGTAGCGCCCCACCTATTTTGAAAATTTCGCGAGGATTCGTCGACCGGCACCAAAGTTATTCCAAATAGAATGTTGCGGATTTCCTATGGAAACAGGGTCCTAACTATAACTATCTACTGGCGACCGCCAGTAGATAATATACCCGTGCACTTCTCCTTTCAAACAAGGAACAAGAAATGACAACGCCATGTGTGGTGCCCAAAATCTTTTTTATTCGGCCTCAGTCGAACACGCTTCGGAGCTTTCTGCTCCTTGCTCACCGACAATAAAGTTTTGACAACGGCCATTTTTGTACTTAGAGTAAAAAGTAAAAACAGACTTGTAGTTTTCCTTCGTTACACCACAACTTAACTTAATTTTGTGGCGATAATCCTCTTAAATTAACAAAACACTTGCTTTCCTTCACATATTACATTTGTGGCAGAATTGTAATGCAATATAAAATCTTTATAAAAATTATTCTATAAGGTTATGTTTTACGGAATTTGCAGTATTTGACAAATGTAAAGACAGAGTTAATAAAAAATAGCATACTGCTACAACATGAAAGCTAAATATTTACAAATTCATAAACTTTATCCAGTATGTAACTATACAGCCCAAGTGGGCACTGTCACTGCCATTACACTGCCTATATAGTATTGAGCCCATGTGGGCTATCTATTTCACCTGCAAATTAAAAGAGGAACTTGTGTAAACATACTTCACCCAAGTAGGCTACTCGGAGTTTTAACTCTTCCCAATCCCAGTCTGTATACAAATAACCCCTCTTCCCTACTCGAAACCACGTGAATTAAAAACCTCATCTTCCTATTATTTTATATCAAATATAAGACAGAAATTAATGTTGCAATGTTAAGAAATGACCGTACAGATCTTCTTCTGCGTTCAAACCTTCTGGGTATTTGCAGTTCAATTCTATTATAAAGCGGGACTCTAGCTTTCTAAGTTTCTTTTCCCTATTTCCACCCCGTTTGTCTACTGCCACTGCATCTATCACATAATAAGTGAGACCTCTACTGTCCTTGTTATGGAATTTTTCAAAATGGCGCGCAACTGGATACGTGTGATCGCCGTTCTTGATTGCCCGCAGATGCTGCAAAATTCTTTTTTGCCCTTCAAGGATAGTGCTTCCCCATACCACAGGCCACATGGGCACTGCAGCACGTAGACAGCATACTCCGTTTTACAATTGAATTTGCCCTTGATATTTTTTATTACGTTGGACAATCCTGGTCTATATTGGGTAGTATTAATTCCATGAAGACATGCCTTACATTTAGAACATTTTAGAAACCCTTGTTTCCTACTCAACCAGGTTTCTTTGGGTTGCTGTTGTCTCAAGCTGTTTCTTACTAGAATCTGTTTAAATGATTTTGCATGTCTAATGGTCACTTGCAGTCTCCGTGGCACCCCTTTACCCAGTGTAGGATCATTCTTGATTACGTGCCAATGTTTATTTAAAATGCCTCTTAACCTGTCTTGCTGGACACTGTATTTAGTTATCAAACGACACTGCTTGCCTAAGGCTTCTGATTTTTCATTATTTTTCTTTTTGTCAAAAAGAATTTCCTCTCCTTTTCTCTTTGCCACTTTCCTCATTGCCTCACTTACTCATTTGTCTGGATACCCTCTACTTTTGAATCTATGTTTAAGATGGGTAAATTTTATTTTGGTTTCCTCCTCATCACTGCAATTCCATTTGGTTCTTATGCATTCTCCAAATGGTATGCTTCTTTTTAGGTTGGTAGAATGGAAACTGGTTGCATGAAGCAACGTATTACTAGCAGATGTTTCCTGTATAATTTCGTTGCTATCCTGCCTTCATTGATGTACACTGTGTTTGCTGATATCACTCGTGAAACTCAGATTAAGCTCATTCTTTGGAATTTTACTGATAAAGATCTTTGCTTGCTCCTCTGAGCCCTTCCATACCAAGAATAGGTAGCCAATGTAACGACTCCAATGCAGGATATGTTCTTCCCATTCTGCCTGATACTGCATTTGGATCACCTTCTCCTCCCTCAGCCCATATGAAGATTTGCGTAGCTGGGGGTGAAGCAGGTCCCCATAGCAGTATCGCATGTCTGATGGTAGTGAGTGTCATTGAATAGGAAAAAATTGCCTGTGAGACACACTTCTACCATTCTTAAGATCATTTCTGTATGCGCCCACAAGCTTATTGGTCTCTCTCCTAAATAATGTTTGATGGCTTTAAGGCCATCAGTATGCCTGATACTTGTGTATAATGTGGACACATCAATTGTAATCAAGAGATAATCATCTTCCCAAGGAAGAATTCCTCAGAAAATCTACTGAATCTTGGATATATGAGGGGAGTGACTGCACCAAATTACACAAAAACGAATCCACATATTTTGAGGTATTCTCATATGCTCTGCCTATAGCTGAAATAATCGGGCGCCCTGGGGGATTTACTGTATCTTTGTGTATTTTGGGGATAAAATAAAATACAGGTGTCACTGGTTGATCAATTTTCAAAAACATGTATTTATCATGATTCAAGAGGCCTTGATTGTACCAGTTCTTTAACTCAGTGTTATAAATCTGATGACTCAAGACCATATATATATATATTCCAACACGAAGAGTCACCGTCGCCGCACCACACGTCCCGGGTGCTTTACTCCGGCGGTGGTGAACCGCTATATCTAAGACCACAGAGGAGGTTACTTCCAAACGCCAAAGACGAGAGCACACACGGCAATTCTCATCAAGGTACTTTTAATGTGCAGGCCTCTTGCACTGACAGACGTGTTTTGGATTTACGCCTTTTTCTATGTCAGTTTTTGTTTTTCCACAAAGCCATTTTAATCAAACAGTATATCACATAAATGTGTGTTTGTACTTATATAGCGCACAGCTACCCCATTTCGGGGTTTCCCGGCGCTGTACTCATACCACTAGGGAACCCTTCCTGGTTTTTTCCCTGTGAAATGTCCACTACTGGGCATCCCCAGGGTGAAGCCAGGCATCCCAGCACTCTTGGGGCCGTTGTGGAGATTAAGCAAGCTATTGCCCAGAGTTGCAGCGCGGGACCCATGATTAGAATAGGCACCGAGGCGAGAAATCAGGTCCGAGGAATTATGAGCCCAAGACTCACCGAGGCGGGAATTGAACCCTGGTCCCGGGCCAGACCTCTGCATCAGGGTCTGCCTCTCTAACCATTGAGCCACACTTCTCCACATGTTGATCATGAAAAGAGAAGATGGTTTATTAGTCACAATAGATGAACAAATTCCGTGGCAGCCATCTTATAGCGTGGTTTTTCAACATAAACATGTGCAAGTAATATAAACCAAAAGCATAAGTGAATCAAATAAGAATTAATTGTGCTAAAAATGGACAATATGTGAAACAATTGATAGACATTAATAGGGCACAGGGAACGAAATGATAGTAATCCATTCAAAAAATTAATTATTATTTACAGTCATATTCCCTTTCAAAAATCATTGCCTTTTAAAGAATGTATTTAGAAAGAAGTCTCCGATGTCCATTCATAATTGTGCCCTGAATGGGCAATCACGTCACGGAGTGTGGGCACCAATCTCAAAAAAGGGGTAGTATAGTTGGTTGAATCCCAAGGTCAAAGGCCTACTCATTACAATTCTAAGCCCATGGTGGTTTCTCATACCAAGGGCTGAATTGTTCTGACTAGTCCCATCACCCATAGTAGAAAGGAATGCGATGTGGTCCAGAGCGCTGAGTTGTCCCCTATTATTCGAGGTGTACCCACATTTCTTCATGTTAAGGCGCAGTGGGGTCTTTGTCTGAAGATCTATTATGTACCTCGATTCTAATATACACAGTTTTTTGATTCTATACCCTCCTCTTTCATTCTTTTTCACTTGATCGATACAGAAGAATTTAAGGAGGTCTTGATTACTTTGATGGACCAGTTCAAAGTGGCGAGCCACCGAATAAGTTACATCCTTCTTGGTGATCGCTCACATGTCCTCGAGAATGCGTTTTTTTGTAGGGTGTGTAGTGATTCCTATGTAGCATTTAGGGCAAGGGCATGAATAAGAAAGAGATCCAATCACCCCTCCTCAGAAAACCGTGGGAAATTTGCAGTTTCTTCAACTACAGAAGTGATTTTGTTATCCATATCTTGCAATCTTCCTGTCCAGAACTATACGTGGGGAGCACTATTCATATGGTGCATATAAGAATCCTAATATCGAAGAAAGGTACCCCCTATGTATACTTCTAGGTCCAAGAGTCAGGGGGAAAGGGACGCAAAATCACATATATAAGTACTCTTCTCAGACCTATGTCATTTTACTAGTGGCCTGCAAAGGGCTCAACAAAAGGGCTGTTCCACAAGGATCAGCCTTTCCATACAAAGTTTTACAAAAACTAATACGTTTTATTGATAATTGTTTTCGTTTTGTGCATATTCATTATTCTCTATTTTTTATGAATTTTTCTTTTTATAAAGTCTTAATTTGTAAAATTGTAGACATATCTATTTAGAGATCTCAATGTGCAAACATACAAACAAATTCATAATAGACATTTCATTTTTAAGATGTGCAAGATGTCTTATTTACAAATAAAATTAACGGAAAGACATATATTGTACATTCTTTCGATTCGTACCTGTGCCCCCACTGGAAACAAATGCTACCTCAAATCAACCAATCTCACCAAACAAACCACATTCTCACAAACAAAATAATCACACACAAAAGACATAGGTGGGAAAAAGGGCATCTGTTCATTTTTATGATATACACCGATGACAATCAAGTGGACTGAATGAAACACAGTGTATTCCACATTGGGGTAATCTTTGTGGGGTTTCCCATAATATGGTCAACGTACGTTTCGGTGAATGTACATGACTACCACCTTCATAAGGACCACTCTTTCTATATATTTTCAGGTGAGTGGACGGGGGTCCTATTATTTTTCTTGCCCGGGAATTTCAGGTTCCCACTGTTACAGGCCTGTGAACATGACGGGAGGAATGCAGACAAAAATGTGGCAACTGGTCTAAGTATTTGGCATTCTCTGCTGGGTAACTCCTTGTTGTTATCGATGGAGGGTTTACTTTTACATATCCATACGGGCAAGGAGACAGATGCGTAGGACTCCCAGAAGCCACAAGCACATATCTAATACAAAGCGGAGAACAGCGCTGCCATTAAAAAGGGAAAGCACCAATTAGAAGGAGACTAACACTCGTACATATTACTGACAGCATAAATACAGAGATATAAAAAGTAAACCCTCCATTGATAACAACAAGGAGTTACCCGGCAGAGAATGCAAAATACTTAGTTGCCACATATTTGTCCGCATTCCACCAGTCATGTTAACAGGACTGTAACAGTGGTGTCGGGTTATGGTTTGGCAAAGAAAACTGGAAATTTAAGTTTATATATATATATTCACTGACAAAAACATAGGTTTCAGGGTTGTTATAGTTAGCTGGACATTTCACTCGTACAAAACCATTGAAATTCCTCCGTTATAGTCAGTTCTGCTAACTACAACTCGCGCGCCCGCAATGCACTGCTGTCCCATGAGGCACAAGGTCAAGACTGATTTGCATATGGCCATGTCTGAACTGGCGTGGTGAGCAAAATAACGATGGATTAAACCCAGATCTGTGACTGGAGGTGAATGTTTTGCCAATGTGCAACATTCCGTCCATCATCTTGTATGTTTTGCTATATGCATATATATACATATATATAAATCTGCATATCTATATAAATGCATATGTATGCATATACAAATAAATGAGCATATATATTTACATTACATAAATGTATATATATATATATATATATAAATATGTATGTTTCCAAGGAATCATTGCGAAATCACCGCTCTCCCTCCTCTCGACGCCGGTGCCAGCAGCGGTCGCAACTCCGCTTTTAACGTTTTCCACAAGGATAAGATCCGAGAATTCCCAGTAAATAATCCAGCGGCACACCAAAGGACAACACAATAAGAATTTTATTGTGTTAAACAAACAGAACTACGCGTTTCGGCGAAGCCTTTGTCAAGTTGATGACCTGTGCCCAAATTCCTCTAGAAATACAGGTCATTGTTAATAGACATTGAGGAAACATTGTGTACGCTGTAAGGTTCAGACAAAGATCGTGACATCAACGATAATTTTTCTTTCTTTCACAATGACATGTGGAAAATAAATTCATAGTCAAATTTACAAAATATGAACCTAAATATTACACTTTAAATTTCCTACTTCCAATTCATTGAAGGTAATTATTTGCTGATGTGTGGGTAATGTACCCAAATTTCGTCCATATGACACATATTAACACAATAAAATTCTTATTGTGTTGTCCTTTGGTGTTCCGCTGGATTATTTACTGGGAATTCTCGGATCTTATCCTTGTGGAAAACATATAAATATGTATGTATACATATATATGCATATGTCCACCCATATATAAATATATACATATATATGCATATATATCGATATATATAAACATATATAAATCTGAATATCTATAGAACTGCAGACATATACACAAGCATCCATAGATATGCATGTATATATATATATATATATGCACATTATGAGCATCTGAGGAGCCGAGACGTTATGGCCGTCGCTTCTGGCAATAAAAATTGAAATTGCACTCTACTTTGGTCCGTGTACCCTGCTTTGTCAATGTCAGGAGGATTACCGAGACTAACAAACACGGTAATCAGGATATATGCACATATATGCATATATATGTGATCAAGGCCGCATGTCTGGTGGCCGAAACGCGTCATTTGGACACTTGATGCTTGAATAAATCATCTTTAACTCTCAACTTTGCCTTTGGAGTCTGTTTCCTGGTGTTGCGCCTTTCTTTGGATGGTGGTACCCCTGGGATCCTGCTGTGGAATATATGTGTATATATATGCGCATATATAAAAAGGCATATATATTCATATAAAAATGCATACATATATATGCATATAAATTTGTATAAATATATGTATGCATATATCTATACACATAAAATATTTATATATATATATATATATATATATATACATATATACGCATATATATACATTTGCATATCTATATAAATGCAGAAATGAATGCATGCATACATATGCATAAAAATGCATACATATGCACATATGTTTACACATATATAAATGCACATATATACATGCATACATATATATGCATATATAGATATATAAAACATGTAGAGATATATATGTGCATTTATCTTTACACATATATTCGTAAATATGCACATATATGCATCTTTAGGTGTATATGTATGCACATATATGCATAATGCATATATCAGGCCATATATATATATATATATATATTCCAATCGAACTTGCTCCGCAATTGAAGATACCCACACAACGCTATGTTTCAACCTTCTTTATTCGGGAGGCAGCAGCGGACTCAGGGAGGACCTCACAGCGCAATGTTACACCACTTGCCTACGCGTTTCGAGAGTCAATCTCTTCCTCATGGCATGGTGTTGGTCGGGAGAGTGGAAGCATGGCCATTAATTTTGCACAGGTGATAAGCAGGTCTTAATCCCGCCCCAGTGGGCGTGTTTGTTGCAAAGCACCCTGGTAGATGTGGTCCAGAGTAATAATGAAGGTCCATAGTGGGTGCCATTACCATCAACCCCTTAGTGATTCTTGCCCATCGGGTCGCCGGCTGTCCCCTTCCGAGTTCGTTGCTGTAGTGATGCCCCTGCGAACAGGTACGTTGTTCCGTGTCTCGTGCCTCAGTTGTGGCACACGGATCTGCGGCGAGCAGCGGGGTTATCTTCGTGACCCTAGCTGGCCACACATATTCCAATCGAACTTGCTCCGCAATTGAAGATACCCACACAACGCTATGTTTCAACCTTCTTTATTCGGGAGGCAGCAGCGGACTCAGGGAGGACCTCACAGCGCAATGTTACACCACTTGCCTACGCGTTTCGAGAGTCAATCTCTTCCTCATGGCATGGTGTTGGTCGGGAGAGTGGAAGCATGGCCATTAATTTTGCACAGGTGATAAGCAGGTCTTAATCCCGCCCCAGTGGGCGTGTTTGTTGCAAAGCACCCTGGTAGATGTGGTCCAGAGTAATAATGAAGGTCCATAGTGGGTGCCATTACCATCAACCCCTTAGTGATTCTTGCCCATCGGGTCGCCGGCTGTCCCCTTCCGAGTTCGTTGCTGTAGTGATGCCCCTGCGAACAGGTACGTTGTTCCGTGTCTCGTGCCTCAGTTGTGGCACACGGATCTGCGGCGAGCAGCGGGGTTATCTTCGTGACCCTAGCTGGCCACACATATTCCAATCGAACTTGCTCCGCAATTGAAGATACCCACACAACGCTATGTTTCAACCTTCTTTATTCGGGAGGCAGCAGCGGACTCAGGGAGGACCTCACAGCGCAATGTTACACCACTTGCCTACGCGTTTCGAGAGTCAATCTCTTCCTCATGGCATGGTGTTGGTCGGGAGAGTGGAAGCATGGCCATTAATTTTGCACAGGTGATAAGCAGGTCTTAATCCCGCCCCAGTGGGCGTGTTTGTTGCAAAGCACCCTGGTAGATGTGGTCCAGAGTAATAATGAAGGTCCATAGTGGGTGCCATTACCATCAACCCCTTAGTGATTCTTGCCCATCGGGTCGCCGGCTGTCCCCTTCCGAGTTCGTTGCTGTAGTGATGCCCCTGCGAACAGGTACGTTGTTCCGTGTCTCGTGCCTCAGTTGTGGCACACGGATCTGCGGCGAGCAGCGGGGTTATCTTCGTGACCCTAGCTGGCCACACATATTCCAATCGAACTTGCTCCGCAATTGAAGATACCCACACAACGCTATGTTTCAACCTTCTTTATTCGGGAGGCAGCAGCGGACTCAGGGAGGACCTCACAGCGCAATGTTACACCACTTGCCTACGCGTTTCGAGAGTCAATCTCTTCCTCATGGCATGGTGTTGGTCGGGAGAGTGGAAGCATGGCCATTAATTTTGCACAGGTGATAAGCAGGTCTTAATCCCGCCCCAGTGGGCGTGTTTGTTGCAAAGCACCCTGGTAGATGTGGTCCAGAGTAATAATGAAGGTCCATAGTGGGTGCCATTACCATCAACCCCTTAGTGATTCTTGCCCATCGGGTCGCCGGCTGTCCCCTTCCGAGTTCGTTGCTGTAGTGATGCCCCTGCGAACAGGTACGTTGTTCCGTGTCTCGTGCCTCAGTTGTGGCACACGGATCTGCGGCGAGCAGCGGGGTTATCTTCGTGACCCTAGCTGGCCACACATATTCCAATCGAACTTGCTCCGCAATTGAAGATACCCACACAACGCTATGTTTCAACCTTCTTTATTCGGGAGGCAGCAGCGGACTCAGGGAGGACCTCACAGCGCAATGTTACACCACTTGCCTACGCGTTTCGAGAGTCAATCTCTTCCTCATGGCATGGTGTTGGTCGGGAGAGTGGAAGCATGGCCATTAATTTTGCACAGGTGATAAGCAGGTCTTAATCCCGCCCCAGTGGGCGTGTTTGTTGCAAAGCACCCTGGTAGATGTGGTCCAGAGTAATAATGAAGGTCCATAGTGGGTGCCATTACCATCAACCCCTTAGTGATTCTTGCCCATCGGGTCGCCGGCTGTCCCCTTCCGAGTTCGTTGCTGTAGTGATGCCCCTGCGAACAGGTACGTTGTTCCGTGTCTCGTGCCTCAGTTGTGGCACACGGATCTGCGGCGAGCAGCGGGGTTATCTTCGTGACCCTAGCTGGCCACACATATTCCAATCGAACTTGCTCCGCAATTGAAGATACCCACACAACGCTATGTTTCAACCTTCTTTATTCGGGAGGCAGCAGCGGACTCAGGGAGGACCTCACAGCGCAATGTTACACCACTTGCCTACGCGTTTCGAGAGTCAATCTCTTCCTCATGGCATGGTGTTGGTCGGGAGAGTGGAAGCATGGCCATTAATTTTGCACAGGTGATAAGCAGGTCTTAATCCCGCCCCAGTGGGCGTGTTTGTTGCAAAGCACCCTGGTAGATGTGGTCCAGAGTAATAATGAAGGTCCATAGTGGGTGCCATTACCATCAACCCCTTAGTGATTCTTGCCCATCGGGTCGCCGGCTGTCCCCTTCCGAGTTCGTTGCTGTAGTGATGCCCCTGCGAACAGGTACGTTGTTCCGTGTCTCGTGCCTCAGTTGTGGCACACGGATCTGCGGCGAGCAGCGGGGTTATCTTCGTGACCCTAGCTGGCCACACATATTCCAATCGAACTTGCTCCGCAATTGAAGATACCCACACAACGCTATGTTTCAACCTTCTTTATTCGGGAGGCAGCAGCGGACTCAGGGAGGACCTCACAGCGCAATGTTACACCACTTGCCTACGCGTTTCGAGAGTCAATCTCTTCCTCATGGCATGGTGTTGGTCGGGAGAGTGGAAGCATGAGTCCGCTGCTGCCTCCCGAATAAAGAAGGTTGAAACATAGCGTTGTGTGGGTATCTTCAATTGCGGAGCAAGTTCGATTGGAATATGTGTGGCCAGCTAGGGTCACGAAGATAACCCCGCTGCTCGCCGCAGATCCGTGTGCCACAACTGAGGCACGAGACACGGAACAACGTACCTGTTCGCAGGGGCATCACTACAGCAACGAACTCGGAAGGGGACAGCCGGCGACCCGATGGGCAAGAATCACTAAGGGGTTGATGGTAATGGCACCCACTATGGACCTTCATTATTACTCTGGACCACATCTACCAGGGTGCTTTGCAACAAACACGCCCACTGGGGCGGGATTAAGACCTGCTTATCACCTGTGCAAAATCAATGGCCATGCTTCCACTCTCCCGACCAACACCATGCCATGAGGAAGAGATTGACTCTCGAAACGCGTAGGCAAGTGGTGTAACATTGCGCTGTGAGGTCCTCCCTGAGTCCGCTGCTGCCTCCCGAATAAAGAAGGTTGAAACATAGCGTTGTGTGGGTATCTTCAATTGCGGAGCAAGTTCGATTGGAATATGTGTGGCCAGCTAGGGTCACGAAGATAACCCCGCTGCTCGCCGCAGATCCGTGTGCCACAACTGAGGCACGAGACACGGAACAACGTACCTGTTCGCAGGGGCATCACTACAGCAACGAACTCGGAAGGGGACAGCCGGCGACCCGATGGGCAAGAATCACTAAGGGGTTGATGGTAATGGCACCCACTATGGACCTTCATTATTACTCTGGACCACATCTACCAGGGTGCTTTGCAACAAACACGCCCACTGGGGCGGGATTAAGACCTGCTTATCACCTGTGCAAAATCAATGGCCATGCTTCCACTCTCCCGACCAACACCATGCCATGAGGAAGAGATTGACTCTCGAAACGCGTAGGCAAGTGGTGTAACATTGCGCTGTGAGGTCCTCCCTGAGTCCGCTGCTGCCTCCCGAATAAAGAAGGTTGAAACATAGCGTTGTGTGGGTATCTTCAATTGCGGAGCAAGTTCGATTGGAATATGTGTGGCCAGCTAGGGTCACGAAGATAACCCCGCTGCTCGCCGCAGATCCGTGTGCCACAACTGAGGCACGAGACACGGAACAACGTACCTGTTCGCAGGGGCATCACTACAGCAACGAACTCGGAAGGGGACAGCCGGCGACCCGATGGGCAAGAATCACTAAGGGGTTGATGGTAATGGCACCCACTATGGACCTTCATTATTACTCTGGACCACATCTACCAGGGTGCTTTGCAACAAACACGCCCACTGGGGCGGGATTAAGACCTGCTTATCACCTGTGCAAAATCAATGGCCATGCTTCCACTCTCCCGACCAACACCATGCCATGAGGAAGAGATTGACTCTCGAAACGCGTAGGCAAGTGGTGTAACATTGCGCTGTGAGGTCCTCCCTGAGTCCGCTGCTGCCTCCCGAATAAAGAAGGTTGAAACATAGCGTTGTGTGGGTATCTTCAATTGCGGAGCAAGTTCGATTGGAATATATATATATATATATATATATATATATATATATATATATATATCTACTGGCGGTCGCCAGTAGATAGTTATAATTAGGACTGTGTTTCCATAGGAAATCTCAAAATTCTATTTTGAATAACTTTGGCGCCGGTTGACGAATCTTCGCGAAATTTTTAAGACTAATGGGGCGCTCCTTTCAGCTCCTACCCTGAAAGTCTCGGGGTGATTCGTCAAGCGGGGGCTGAGAAAAAAGGGGGGTCCCAAAACGCGTTTTCCCCATGCATTTTTCCATAGGACCTTTAGTCGAAGGTACAGCCCGAACCGCTGAACAGAATTACTTGAAATTTGGCAGAGAGGTAGTCCTCAGGTCAGGGAAGTGCCTTTTGCAGGTCTGGTGTCAATCTGTTCAGTATTTCCTGAGAAAATAGCATTTGAAAGCATATAAATATCTATACGTGCGCACGGTGCGCGCACGGTGCGCGCACGTGCGCGAGCGAAATTCTGATTGGTTGTTAGATGTCAGTCAACATTCGAATCGGTCGAAATCAGGAAGTGTCGGCGGCCATTTTGTCTCTCGCACTGAAAAGGAAAGGGGGAAAAAAAGTAGAAAACGTGAAAAGGGGGCAGGGAAGAGAGTTCCTGACCCCCTAGCCTTTGTTAGGGGGTCACAGAAGGACCCCCATGGGTGAAATAAACATTTAATTTTTTTTTTTTTTTAATCGCGGGGTGCGCGCACGGTGCACGGTGCGCGCAGCGCACCGTGTGTCCAACGCGCGCACACGGTGCGCAAAGCGCACCGTGTGCCCAAAGCGCGCACACGGTGCGCGAAGTGCACCATGCGCGCACGGTGAAAAACCTTAAAAAAAATATATATATTAATAAATACATAACTTAGCATTTAAATAACCGTACAAATTCACTTAAAAAACCATAGGTTTCACACAGGTTATAGTTAGGTGGACATTTCACTTGTAAAAAAACAATGAAATTCCCCCGTTATACTTAGTTCAGATAACTATAACTCGCGCGACCGCCACTATATCACAAGGATGATGTCATCAGTGATGTCATGAGTGATGCCACTGACCATGTCATGAGTGATGTAATATGTGACATCATGAGCAGTGGATTGCGGGCACGCGAGTTATAGTTATCTGAACTAACTATAACGGGGGAATTTCATTGGTTTTTTACGAGTGAAATGTCCACCTAACTATAACCTGTGTGAAACCTATCATTTTTTAAGTGAATATATATATATATATATATATATATATATATATATATATATATATATATATATTCACTGAAAAAAACATAGGTTTCAGACATGTTATAGTTAGGAATTAGCATTTAAAAAACCTTAGAAATTCACTGAAAAAACCATAGGTTTCTGGGCTGTTATAGTTAGCTGGACATTTCACTCGTACAAAACCATTGAAATTCCTCCGTTATAGTCAGTTCTGCTAACTATAACTTGCACGCCCGCAATCCACTGCTGATTATGTCACATATCATCATTCATGACATGGTCAGTGACATCACTGATGACATCACTGATGACATCTCAAATGACATCACTGATGACATCATCCAGTGAATGTGGTTTGGTTCATTATTTAAATATGTATTATATATATAGCAATCTGCATTGAAGAATGAGTGGATATATAAATATCTGGATGGAGGATTTAGTAGCAGTGTGATTGACTGTTTACTTGACTAATTTATAGTGTCTCACTAAATATATTGGATAGTGACTAAACTGTGTGAATATCTGTATCACTTTGTCAGTAAACTGCTGCACCAGTTGGTTACTAGCTAGGTGAAAGTCTTTATTAGTTATTGATTAGTTAACTCAGTATTTTTATGGGAGAGTGAATGTGTGTGTGGTTCGGTGGGGGGTGTGTGACTCCCCAAAGATGTGTGAATAGTTGATTCAGTAGGTATATGAGGTTAAGACTACATGTTATAACAGTTGTTTGGGTGAGTGAATATCTTTATGGGTGTGGTGATGAGCAAATATATCTCTCAGTGGTACATGTCCAACAAACTAGAAAAATAAAAGGCAGTGTATGTGACAGTTGTATATAAATAAGTATACATAAGATTCAGTGATTGTATGAGTGACTGTATGGATAACCATACTTGTAATAGTGATTTTATAACACACTAAGTATGACTTACTATCTATATGAATAAATGAAGTGGTATTTGTATAAGTGTGTAGCTGACTAAATGTAAGTCTGATCCATTGTTTGCATAAATGAGTAGGATGACTGCATGAGTGAATAGGATGTGTGCTGGTGTGTAATGTCGATATAGGTGTATAAGTATGTTTGATAGTGTTCTATTGATCATTGACAGCATGTATAAGTGAATCTATAGGTAAGTGATTAGATGTGTGTATAGATCTAGGAATCACTGAGTGGGTTTTTAGAAACTTGTATTGGTGTGTCAATTGATTCAAATATGGTACTCTGTATTTTACAGTGAGTGATGAAAGGTTATACTAGTGTATGATGAGGTGTATCTGATTGTCACGTGGATGATGTCATCAGTGATGTCATTTGAGATGTCATCAGTGATGTCATTAGTGATGTCACTGACCATGTCATGAATGATTTAATATGTGACAACATCAGAAGTGGATTGTGGGCGCATGAGTTAGAGTTAGCAGAACTGACTATAACGGAGGAATTTCAATGGTTTTGTAGCAGTGAAATGTCCAGCTAAGAATAACAGCCCTGAAACCTATGTTTTTTTCAATGAATTTCTAAGGTTTTTTGAATGCTAATTCCTAACTATAACCTGTCTGAAACCTATGGTTTTTTTCAGTGAATATATATATATATATATATATAATCCACGTACTCCGTCAGTTATCCTGCTCACAGCACAGCGGGTGCACCAGCCGCGAGGGCGGAACTCGCGAGTCAATTTCAGCCACAGTTTTTAAGAATTGCTGCGCACTCTGGTCAGTTGCAATAAAGTAATTTATTTCAATTCGTTGCTAAACACGATCTGTACGCGATCTGCTGACAAACGCGTTTCAGCCTCCTGGCCTTCGTCAATGTCAATAGTGTTCAGTTACCATAATCTATTTAAGCATTTCATTGGTTGCCATGATCATAGAAAAATGGAAATAAAAAGCGGACCACATATGTACAAGTATTCAGTGTGGGAAGTGTCGGCCATCTTAACACTGTGCAATACTATATACAAACTAAATGTTTAGGCTGCTCTCTCAAATTATAAAGAACAACAGTTTCTGTGTCAATCAAGCATATATACATTTGGCAATTAAATCAACGGTATTCAGTCTCACCGACTTTTAAATTCATGTGCACACTACGTTAGTTAATCAAACACATGTTGTAAAAAAATATAGTAATAATCATGCCCTAAATGGGCTGTCTTCGTTAGTTACGAATCAATACACAATGGGTGAAATAGAATTCCATATCCACCGCTTGTCAATTTGTGAGAGCGCAGTATGTGTTGATCGTAAAATAACGCCCTGAATGGGCTATCGTATACTCTGTGGCCATTATTCCCCTTAGTTAGAAAGTTACAAGGGACAGCGTTAGGGTTTAAATTGTTTTATCCAATAAAGGACCAAAGTTCTTCCTCCTGATTTAGTCCCCCCGGGGTTTTAGTGCGTAGCTCCACTATGAGTTTCGCCTCAAGTTGTCTCAGTGACCTGACTCTGTCCCCTCCTCTTTCTCCCGCTGGGACCTGATCTATGCAAAAGAATGTCAGTGTGTCACTTTTCGCACCATGCAACCCTGCAAAATGCCTCGCCACTGGGTACGTTTTGTCCCTATTCGTTATGGCTCTTTTGTGTTCCAGGATACGCTTCTTTGCTGGGTGTATGGTGCTTCCTATGTATTGCAGTCCACAAGGACAAACCAGGCAGTATATTACATAACTGGAATTGCAGTTAAGAAGTTTGTCAATGGGTCTTTTAGTTTTCTTGCCTGGCACTGCATAGTCTTTCACCTTTTTGCAGTTTTTGCACGCCTTGCAACTCATGCAAGGAAAGAAACCAGTTATAGTTGGTTTGGTTCTCGGTTTCTCCTCAAAGTGGCTGCGCACCAAGATATCTTTTAATGAGGAACTTTTCCTGAAGGTGATGTCAGGATTTGGAGAGATTAATTTTCCCAGGACCCCATCAGTTTGGAGAATTCCCCAATTCTTCTGTATGAGGCCCCTAATCTTATGAGCCTCTGCCGAGAAGGTCATGATTAATCTGACCTTAGATTGGTCTTCATCCAATATACTATCAGAGACCTGTTTTTTAGTGAGTAGCTCCTGTCTACTTCTACTTGCAGAGTTATCTACTGCTTCCTGCAGCACTTTACTGTTGTAACCTCTATCTTTGAATCTCAATAGAGATTCATCCGCTGCCATTTGGAAATCCTCAAGGCGGGAGCAGTTCCTCTTGAGCCTTAAGAGCTCCCCATACGGAATGCTATTGATCAAATTCCGTGGGTGTTGGCTCCAAGAGTGCAAGACAGTGTTACCCGCTGTCGGCTTGCGATACAATTTTGTGCACAGCTTATTGTCTGCCACAAAGACCAGGAGATCTAAGAAGGCTACCTCCTCTCCACTGATGTTGCTCGTGAATTGGAGGTTGTAGTTATTCTCATTCAAAGCCCTCACATACTCTTCTGCCTCTATTCGTGTACCTCTCCAAACTATGAAGAGGTCATCGATGTACCTAGTCCATAGGGCTATTTTATCCAGCCAGATCTCATTTTCACCCGCCCAGGCCACGTGCTTCTCCCACCAGCCCACGAAAAGATTCGCGTAGCTGGGGGCGAAGCACGTGCCCATCGCGGTGCCCTGTGTCTGCAAATAAAGTTCTCCTGCAAATAGAAAAATATTGTTATGCAGACAGAATGAGACAATTTGCGATAGCATTTTGTTGTGTTCCTGGAACTTCAGTGCTCGGCTTTTCAGGAAGAATTCAAGGGCTTCTAATCCCTGGGAATGTCTAATGCTTGTATACAAGCTAGTTATATCAAGGGTTATTAGCAATAAATCATCATCCCAAGAAATCCCCTGTATCTGACGGATAAAGTCAGTTGTATCTAGGATGAATGAACTCAGGTCCTTAACCAAGGGGAACAAAAAGGAGTCTACATAGATAGAAGCCTTCTCCAATAGACTCCCCAGTGAGGAAACTATCGGACGTCCTGGAGGCTCCTTAATGTCCTTGTGTACCTTCGGAAGATGATAGAATGTAGGTAACACAGGACACTCAACTTTCATATATTGGAGCTCATTGGTTTCTAGAATTCCTTTGTTGTTCCATTCTTCCAAAAGGCTGTAAAACGCCAACACGCTACTGTTGTAGTCTTCTCTCTTGATTTTCACATAGCTTTGTGTATCACCAAGTAGGCGTAAGGCCTCACGTTTATATTGTTCCTTGGTCATTATTACGACATTACCCCCTTTGTCTGACTGCTTGATTATCAGTTCGGGGTCGTCTCTGAGGGATTTCACAGCTTCCCATTGCGCTTTTGTTAGATTAAATTTTCTTTTCCCTCTCTCATCAGTTCGTAATTTATCAAGGTCTTTAATCACTGCCTCATGGAAGCAATCAATGGCATCATAGGGGGTTCGTGGTATATATTTAGATTGTGCCTTGAACTCACTTCTACCACTGCTTTGCTTTACCCCTATCTCCATTAGAAGTTGAGTCGCGCCTTGCATACTTGTAGCTCCTCCAATTTCTTCAGACTCTTGTAAATCCCTCATCACTGTGAGGATTTCCAAGTCGCTCCCCTCGAGGTTCTCTGTGGTGGGTCCCTCTGTGGTCAATTGTTTCATTTTGGATTCGGGGTGCATTGCAAAGATTTTGCGTAGTTTGTGCTTACGTATATATCGATACAAGTCAATTCGCATTGATGTATAGTCCCATTTCGTTGTGGGGCAGAAGGTGAGCCCTTTCTGTAGCACAGTTCTCTCCACTTGAGTGAGTGTTCTAGGGGAGAGATTGATGATGGAGAGCTTGTTTACTTCCTCTTTCCCCCCCGTCTGCTCCTCGTTACGCGGGGTTCGTAATTTTGTTTTGTTGTTCTGCCCTCCTCTCCTTGTTTTCCGCCGTCCTGTTCTGGTGGGCGGCTTCTCTGTGGAAATTTGCGCCACGACTCCTTGATTAAGTGGTATTCCTCGGGAAAAAGCTGATCCACGTTACGTGGTGTTTCCTCCGTGCTTCTAGGTAATTCTACCTCTGAGAGATCAGCTTCCGATTCCGATGTGTCCCTTTGGGTTGTCACTGCTTCACCTCTTGATTGTTGCAGGGCTCTTCTAGGTGCGTCGTACTTTTTAGCGAAAGTCAGCACCCTCCCACTTTCGTAGTCTCGTTGGTCTCGTGCAAACTTATTCTGTTTGCGTCTCTTTATATCATTTTCATAGGCTATTAGGCGGGTTTTCATACGCGCCCTCAATGTGTCGATAAGCTCCTTGTCTGTATCTTTAGATATATTATTCTCAATCTCTTGGATTTCATCCAATAGTTTAGCTCTGTCGCTTTTGGCGTATTTTACAAGAATTTCTACCATCCCTTTTGCTGAGGCTCTCGTGTAATCCGACCATTCTTTTAAGAGGTTTGGGTCTGGATTCTCATATGAGGGAATTGTGTAGATTCTCAGGCCCCTCGGGATCCTATCCACATCCAAATAACGTTGTAGGGAAGTGGCCTCCCACCACTTCCTGATTTCCTTCTCGTAGGTTCTTTCCAATCTAGTGAACCAACCTCGTAAATTACTGGGTGTTATATTAGGTTGTTGTTCCCCTTCTCTTCTCTGCCCATGTGCAGTCCCCTTGAAAACAGTCTCTGCCGCTTCTAATCTTTCAGCGTCGCTGAACATGCTCGCGTTAGCCGCCAATGTTAAAACATCAATATTGTTTTGTTTTGTGACCAAAACGCCGTTGCTACCGCAGTTATGAAAATGACTAACGCCAAGGGCAGAAGGGACTCACCGGGGCGATCTCCGCACAGCCGTCGCCGACCACCTGCGCGTTTCTCGCGTCTCGGCGTGTCTCTCTGCTGACACCTCCCTCGTGCACTATCCATAGTCCAGCCCATCTAGGAGAAAAAGCTATGCTAGACAGCATTCAACATATTTGGTTCAATAAACATTTACGAGCTGCAGCCAAACAAAAGGTCCGTACCTGCATGATCTGTTGCCAATTCAACCCAGGAAAAAGTGTTCCCGTAGAACAAGGTGGATTTCATCCTCCTGATCATCCTTTTGAAGTCCTCCAGATGGATTATATCCAGATGGAACGATGCAGAGGATTCAAATATGTTCTCGTAGTTGTCTGCGCTCTGTCCCGCTGGACGGAGGCGTACCCGGTTTCAGATTACACTGCCCCGACTACTGCCAAACAGTTGGTTCGAGAATTCTTCCCACGATACGGTTTACCACGTGTTGTTTACTCAGATAACGGCCAGCCGTTCTCATCCGAATTAATGAAACATGTTTCACTTCTGTTAGGATATCAGTGGAAATTCCACTGTGTCCGACACCCCGAAGCAGCAGGTCTCGTAGAAAGACATAATCAGACCCTGAAAATTAGATTGTCCAAAATATGCAGAGAGAAAGGTGTCGACTGGGTAGTAGCACTACCAGTTGCACTCTTTTTCACAAGAATGGTAGCACACTCTCGAACAGGGCTATCCCCGTATGAGGTGATCTTCGGCAGACCACCAAATATGTGGGGGACGCCTATACCACGCAAAATAACTGATGTTGACTGTAATATGCTGACAGATTACTTGGCTTCCTTGATGTCTGCACTACAATCTTGTCGTTCACAGGTAGCTGCAGCCTTTCCCGACAACACTGAGGTGAAACCCCATGACGTAGTTCCGGGTGATCTCGTGTTTGTGAGAAATTTCGACCGAAAGACTCAGCTGGAGCCCAGGTGGAAGACACCCAAGTTGGTTCTGCTCACTACAAGGACAGCCGTGAAGATCGAGGGCCGCAAGGGCTGGATTCATTCAAGTCATATCAAGAAATTTCATGGACTATCCTCGGATATAGACATTGTGCCCTGCACTCCCTCACAGACTGATTCAAAACTTCCTTTGGTTGACAAGACTAAAACCGAACTCTACAAAGTAAAATTGAGGCCTAGAACGTCAGACAATTTGATTGTTTAAGTCCTCTCCAAGGTGAAGCGGTTGAATTTGTCTCTGACATGTATCCTCTAGACCTGAATCATGGACAGTCGCGGAAAATGTTGAAACGACAGGCGTATTGTAAATCACTGCGTAGCCATTGCATAGTGACATTAATAATCTTGTTTTTCTTAAGTCTTTTAATAATTACTGCAAGTATATTGTTGCACATATATTACCCTATTGCCAGAAATGTTTACAATGTTACTGCTGAACATTCTTTTAGTGACTTACCCCCGCATGAATTGTCTTATAGGCTTGCGCTGCGCAATAACACTTTCATTAGTATGTTACATCACTCCCACCAGACTAGTAATGCAACTAATTGGAAACGTGGAAACGTGGAGAGGTATGGCTCACTGGTTAGAGGAAGCAGACCCAGAAGCAGAGGACGGCCCGGGACCAGGGTTCAATCCCCGACGCGGCAGGGTCGTGGACCAGGGCCAGCGGACTCGATAATTCTCGCTTCGGTGCCTACTCTAACCAGGGATCACACTCGGTGACTCTGGGCATTAGCTTGCCTCATCTCCACAACGGCCCCCCACATTCGTTGGGGATGCTTGGTTTCACCTTGGAGATACCTGGGAGGGACCATCTCACAGGGATAGCCAGGACGGGTTCCCCAGCGGTCTACAGCGCCAGGACGCCTCAGGGCAGCAGTGCGCTTTACAAGACACATACATACATACATACATAATTGTTGGGTATGTGGCCGGCTCCCTCCCTATCAGAATTATGAAGGAGTCTTGCCTTTCTTTCCACATCCGTTTACACATAATGGCTCCTGTGGAGCATGGTTCAGCTTAATCAATTCCAGAGACTCAGACACAGCAGTTTATCAAGACCATTGGGTATGGGGAAATCTGAACCTAGTTTTATTCAAAGTCTGTTATCCTGACAAGGAGGGTCGCCCCAAAAGAACAGGAACTGATCTAGAAAATGAAGTATATGGATTAGGTAATTTTACTCCTAATCTCATGGTTCTAAATGTCGAATCCGAAGTTGAACTAGTCTTACCCACCATGTCAGTATTCCCAGCGAAAGGTGAATTGTGTGTAAGAAAAGTTGGTTCCATACATATGGGCCATAGTAAATGCACTACTACAGTAGAATTCAGTGATCAAGGTAAATCTTCATTTAGAGCTTATCGCCACTCCTACTTTATATGTGGTCAGACTGCATATATGCGTCTACCTCTAGATTGGGATGGTACTTGCTACATTGCATTCCTTTTGCCACCTGTTTTCCTAGCTCCTCCTGATTATTATAGAAATATTCATTTAGTACACAATAGAGAGCGGAGAGATCTCCCGATTGTCGATTACACTGAAACAGCATGGGAAAAATACACGGATTTCAATAAAGGTATCTTTCCCTATATAGGTACTGTTACTAATAGTAAGCTGATACGTAGATTAACTAGAACTCTTGAAGCAGTAGTGAATGAAACTATTTCCGCCTTAGGCAATTTAACAGAAGAGCAGTCTGCTATGCGGATTGTTGTGCTTCAAAATCGTCTTGTCCTTGACGTCATCCTGGCTGATAGGGGCGGAGCTTGTAGGGTCATCGGATCAAGCTGTTGCGTATTCATACCAGAAAATTCACCATCAGTATATAAAGCCATAACCCGCCTTCATAAGATTGTAAACCAGATACACCAGAATCCAGGCACCTGGACTTGGTCCGGTTGGTTTTGGAGCGTGATATCAGCCTGGGGATGGAGAGTCCTATCCTTCCTAGGTATTGGCCTTCTCATATTATTCAGTTGCTGTCTATGTCTGCAATGTGGACCAGCGATTTGTGGTCTGTGTACCACATTGTGCATTCCACATCAAGATTTTCATTCAAGACCCCGGAAGAAGAAAGAAGAACAAATGATGCTATATGAACAGATCAATGGATTAATGAAGATTGATATCTCTTGATGGGCAAGTAGGGGACAAGGAGGGAATGTGGAAATATGGATTTTTCTGGTCAGTTATGTCCCCTATCTTGGACCCCAACGGTTCTATGTGCATGTTACAAGTACATGTATGCTCCCTCCAGTTCCAGTTATGAAGACGCAAACACATGTGCGTCCACCGTCAACATGTCCTCTGTCAGATCCGCCATGAATGGGCCGGATATTCCCTTCCTAAGTACGAAAGGCCACCGCCTTTATATGGTTCACCTATGCCATTTTACAGTCCAGGCAAGTAGGCCCTGATTCTGTCATCGAACTCTTCTTGCCTTCTGCCTCTGAAAACTCCAGTCTGAGCCTGCATCTATGACCATGAACTTTGTCTCATTCTCTGCGCGGCTCACGAAGCCTGACATCAGCCTATTCTCTGCCAAGAACTGTATTTCACCTTCGAATTATCTGCTCCCCCCTCAGCCGATGCATTCCTGCCTAGTAGTTTAAGTAAACATTCTTCCAGTTACCAAGCAAAAGGCCCGACTTCTCTGTCTTTATGCAAGTAATTCCTAGTCCTGTTACTATGGAAGATTCCGCCCTCGCATTTAGTATAGACACTTAGACGCTTGTACACGCACGCACAGTCAGTATAGAATAGATTCTGTCCGAGAGTCCTTCTTTTGTGGATAACATAGTTCTTTAAACATAGGATGTTAGATATGATTTGGGATTAGGTTGACTTGACCCTCCAGACTTCTGTCTCCACATGTAGAGCTAAATGTCAAGCCCCCTTCACCCCCTAGTTACACGTCAATCACACGTCATACTGCTGCGCGCGCATCTATGCCAAGTATTATCTTATAGATCCACCTATATATGACATCATAACCAATTATGTTCCTTTTTACTCCTTATTACACCCATTTTTGGTTACGCATATAATTCGTCATTTTCCTTATCAATTGTTACGCCTACTGTATTCGCTTCATTGTAATGTATGTACTATAAAAGTCATTTCTTGTCAATAATGTATGTACTTCACTTCCTGAACCTTCGTGGTGATGGAACTTGGAGCAACCGATTATAATCGTTCATTGGAATAAAGCCCATTCCGAACCTCTAATACCACGGATTCTGCCTCTCATTTTACTGAGCTGTTTTATTATGTTTCCGTATCAAATTAAGTCCCGGTAAAGGAATTTTATTTACCACAGGCATGTGAACACAAAAAAACTCTGCTCCGTTGCGGAGTGCAGAGTTTTTGGGCAACATCATGTTTTACGCGGAACGCAGAGTTGCCGAAACTCTGTAAACTCGGCAAGCGGAGCGAAGTTTTACGCCCAGGGTTAGCTTAGATGCTTTGGGCGCTTGGCCACTGCTGATCAGTGTCAAAGTGCAAGTACTCCCTGTTTAAATTGATATTACAATTGGTTCTCCCTGATTCGCATATTTGATTTACTGGTAAGTCCCTAGTAAAGTGCACTGACGTGTGCCAGGGCCAACAAATCAAATGCTACTAGTGGGTCAGCAGCACTGATTGTGCCACCCACATGAGTAGCCCTGAAAAAATATCTCAGACTTGCCACCGCAGTGTCTGTGCGCAGTTTTTTATCTGCCACGTCGACGTGGTAAGTGCACCCGCTTTCGAGGCCCTAACCTTCCCTTTTCTTACAAGTAAGGCACCCCTATAGTAGGCCTAAGGTACCCCCATTGGAAGGGTGCTGTGTGTGAAAAGTAGGATGTGTAAGGATGTTTGTGACATGTCTTGAAAGTGAAATATTGCCAATTTCGTTTTTCACTATTGAAAGTCTATCGTGCCCCATGGGGTAAAATGGGAAATGCTTTGTAATCTTTTTTAAGTATAACTTCCCATTGGGACACGATACAGAAATAAGGTTTAGGCTCTCTGAACTCAGAATTCAATAACACATCTTTTAGTAAAAATGCTTTTTTTAATTCTGTGTTTGAAAATGCCACTTTTAAAAAGTCAGCATTTTCTTGTTTAAACATTCTGTGTGCCTTTGCTTGTTTGTGTATTGACTGTCTGGTTTGGGAGTGGCAGGGGCTGGGAATGTGCATTCACTGTAGACAGCTACTAGATGGGGGATTGAGGTGTGCCTGGCCCTTCCTCAATGATGTAGAGCTGAGCTGAATAGACCTTGGCTGAATTTAGAGTAGTGGGAGGAGATTTCCTTGCACCTGAATAAGGCCCTAAGTCTCCCTTGCACAATTCTGTCTCCACCCCCTGTAGTTATTCTGCACCAGTGAGGACAGAACTGCTTTGGACTGGGCTCAGAGACCCTTGCACAAAGAGAACAAAGACATTTTGGGGTATAAGTATTAGACCTAAGACCCCAGAACTTTAGATTACTTCTGGACTCAAGAGGAAACTTTGCCAAAGAAAAAAGCTGAAGAGCTATGAGGAGGAGCACTACCACTTTGCTGAGTGCTGTGTGGGGTTGTCCTGCAGTTGCTGTTTCTGCTAAGGAGAGGATAAAGACTGGAACTTTACTTTGAACCTGCTTTAAATAGCTATCCAAGGCCCTGAAGTGTGTTGGCCTCCTGTTCTGAAGTCTCGGGGACACAAAGACTTCACCCCCAGCTCCCCTGAACCCTCTTGCTGGGAGTTCCTACCTGCGAGGAGATGCCTATTCTCGTTTTGGGCCTCTGGAGGTTGTTCCTGCTGTTGGGAGCTGGAAGAAACCAGAGACGCTAGAAAACCTGTCTCTGACCCCGTCAGCGACCCCACTGTGACACAGCGGCCTGCACCGATGCCCGGGGCACCTCTCGTGAAGTGAACAACACACCGCCCGACCTGCACCGCAGCTCTGATGCCCTTCGACACCCGCCCACGACTCCAGTTACCGGCCGTGCCTGATGCCAGCTCTTATACCGACTCCGTCATTGCCGGCGCCTGCATCCTGGTATTGCGGCTCCGATAAGCGCCGAGGGTGACTCCACTAACTCGCCGATTTCGTACCGTCACTTGAACCGACGCCTCACCGCCTACACAACCTTCTTCCCCTGTTCTTGACTTGACACATCGCCTCCTCGCGGACATGACGCCTTGCCTCCTCTGTGGCAGCCAGGGAACCGGTCTCGACCTCGGCACCAACGCCTCACCTCCACGATGCCGTGCATTGTCATAGACTTCATTTCCAAGGTACTGTGTGTTTGGGAGTCGGTCTGACTCCGTGCCTGATGCCGCGCTCCTCGTGGTCCGCACTGTACTTTGGATTTATTGCTGTCACAACATCGTAATAGCCCCAGATGGAGCTATTTGTTTTCTACAAACTTTTTGGGCAGTAACTATTCTAAAGTCATATTCTTATTACTTGTAGTTTGGATTTCTGTCATTTTAGGCTTGTTGAGTTTGGATAAAGATACTTTATTTTTCCTAAACTGGTGTGGTGTCCATTTGTGGTGTTATCACTGTGTTTTGAGTACAAATACTTTACACATTGCCTCTGGGATAAGTCTCTCGGCTCATGCCAAACTACCCAGGGGGAGAGCAGGGGCTATCCAAAGTGTGTATACCCCCTACCCTGACTAGAAGCAAGGGTCACAACTTAGACAAAGGTACCTACCTCTGCCAACTAGAAACCCCAATTTCTAACAACTTCCAAACGCAAAGGTTGCACTTGCACCCAATGTAAAACCAGAACCTGAAAGCAAACACCACTTGTTGTAAAATCGCTAGCTGCAGTACCTGTATTACTGTTATGATACAATCGAAGCACTAAGAATGAGATCATAAGTGGCAAAAGTGTCCTAATCCGTAGCGACACGGTCTTACATCAACAAGCTCTCAGATCTGAAAACAGTTGGCCGCTAGCACCTTCCTTCCGATAGCTCGAAATATGTAGGAAGTGGTCATTCATGGATTGTGTGGAGTGAATGGAGGTGTGGTGGAAAAGGCACATGAAGGTCACTATCCGACCCATAGTGACTATTCTTTGTTCAATATATGTTTCCTTGTACTTGGAGAACACATCGTCCTATCGATTCAGCTTTGATGCATAGATCTAGTAGAAAGAAGCAGGCCTTGGTGTGCTATTTCGCATCGGAGTTTGTCATGTTTTGAGGTTGTCTTGGTAATGAGTTGAGAAGTATTTTCAGAGGAGCCAAGAGTAGTAGAAAAGAGGCTGCCTTCAAGACTTTATCAAAATAAAATCTCAAATAGGTGTTATTGCCTTTTTCCATTTTAAAGACAAGAGAAAGGTCATGTCAGTAAAATTACATTTGTCGACGCATTGAGCGCAGCAAATTGTGACAAAATACAGCTTGGAGATAGGGAAAGTGTCATTGAAAGTGCTGTGGCAATAGTCAACGATTTGCACCCTGCAATGTCTCAATTCTGGATGAAAGAGACCTTTGTTGGGACAGCTGCCCCCTCTGCGTCCACGATAGTTTTTTTACTGACAGGGTAACTTTTCAACTGCGTGCAGCCAGCCGAGCCATCAAACCCGAGGCAGGTGAGACGGACACAGAGTGAACATTAGCGGCGCACTTCATGTCAAGAACACACCGGGCACGTTTGTCGGGCTGAGCAGCAATTACTCAGGCTACAGAAATGATTTGAGCTGCTTGAAACGAGAGAAAATGCACAAGAGCGAACCCCGTTGTAACAGAAAGAACAGAGCAGAACAGAGAAAGGACAGCCTGACACAAGGAATTACTTGAGTCAAAATACCCGCAGAGTACGTTCTTTTGGGTGGCGTCAGACAAATTCAGCCAACCTGTGAAAGTACCAAACCTGTCTTGTCTGTTTCAGAGCATTTTCTTATTATTTTGTCTGGAGGCATATTATGATCAAGTGTTCTATAGTTTGAGGAAATATTGAAAATTGGTTACTGGTTGAGGGGTCGAAATCCAAATCAAGCAGAAACCACAATCTCTGTCAGGCTTAAAGACTAGCAAACCCCTAATTAACTTGTGGTTGACCCTCTGGTTGCGTGGTACCAAAGCAGTCAGGCTTAACTTAGAGGCGATGTTTAAAATATTTATGCAGCACTTCAAACAGTTATAAAGTGAAACACAACACATGAAAAATCCCCCACCAATTTAGAGAAGTAAATTAAAATGTATTAACATCAAAAAGACAACAATTGAATCTGTAGAACAAGAGATACACAATTTTGAAGATTTCAGGTAAGCAAAGGGCCTAAGGTTATCAGGTCATACAAGACCGGGTGAGAGTCACAAGTTCAAGCTGACGTGATGGAGTGCGTGTCATATACAGGAACCAGGTTAGTCCCACTGAAAGAGTAATCTTCAAAGCCCAGTGTGAAGAGTAGCGATCGTGGAGGAAGGCGCTGCGCGGAGCAGGGAGAGTTTCTTGGATGGTTTCTCGGATGGTTGCGCAAAGAGCAGGCCAGGTGTCACAGACAGACGGCAAGGTAGAATGAAGATCCTGTCTGGCATCGCGTTGGTGATCACCGCAGGCTGGCAATGCTGTAGCACAAAGTGCTGATCACTCACTGCCCAGTGTCATTGGCGGTGGCTGTGTCGAGAAGAGTCGGATCCACCAGAAGTTGGCGTTGGCGTGTGGCGTGGGCAGCAAGATCTTCATACGGACGGGCCAGTTGGCAAAGTGACCAAAACCTCAGGATTTCTCTTCTTCTTTGGAGAGGAACTCAAGTGTGGCCACACCAAAGGTCCAGGACCTGAGTGGCACCTCCTGGGTTCCAGCCACTTACTCCAGCAGAGGCCAGCAGGGCTCAGGCAGGTCCAATTGAAGGTCCAGGCAGCAGGTCAGCTGGGCAGTTGCATAGAGCCTCTGGAGCTTGTTTTGTCCCTGTAGATCAAAACAGGAGGTCAGTCTGCTGACCCTTGGAGTCACTTCAGCCTGGGATGAAGGGTGCATGTGCAGTCTTCCTTCTCAGCAAGCAACAGGCCACAGTGCAGCTAAGTAAGAGAGTAACAGAGTGGTAGTCCTTCAGGCAGCGAATCATCACAACAGCAGCACCACAGGTCCAGGAGTGTACTGAAGAGTTGGGCCTGAGTGCCCAATATTTATACCAGGTGGTTTCTTTGAAATAGAAGACGTTTCTAGAGAATTCCTTTTGAAGTTCTTGAAGTTATCCACCTCTCCTGGCTCTAAGCTGGCTGCATGAACAATGCAGTGGTGAAAAGTCCTTTGTGTGAAGACATGCCACAGCCTTTTAAGTTGCGACTGGAGCTTTGCTTATCTCCGCCCCCAAACCTGCCACTTGATAGCCCACCCAAGCACTCCAATTCCCCTATGGTGCGGCTGTCTGGGAGGAATACACAAAGTCCAACTACCAACTACACCCAGTCATGTGACCCTGGAACAGGTTGCATACACCAAGTAGTTAGGACAGGAAAATGTCAATGTTCTAAACAAGGCATTTTCAAAATCATAATTCAAAATCCAACTTTTTCCACTGAAGATGATTTGAATTACAATTTCTCAGACACCAAACATGGCATTCCTATCTGCCCCCCAGTTGAAAGTTATCACTTACTAAATGTAATAAGATAACCGAAGGCTATCCCGGGAAGAGGTCAGCCTCACAGTGGTGAAAACCAAATTTAAGAGTTTTTCACTTCCAGGACATGTAAAACTTAAAAACACATGTCCAACTTTTTAAATGCAATGCATTCTGGCCTGTGGAGTGTTTGGGGCCTTCCCTAGGGGTAACATATGTATTAAAAAAGGAGTTTTGGGCCTTGGGAAAGGTTTATTTTCCAAGGTTGAAATGACAGCCGAAAACTGCACACACAATTTGCCATGGCAGGCATGAGACAAATTTAAAGGGTTACTTAAGTGGATGGCACAATATGTGCTGCAGGCCCACTAGTAGCATTTAATGTCCAGGACCTGGGTACATGAACTACCACTTCACTAAGGACTTACATTAAAATTAAAAATGCCAATTGGGTGTATACCAATTTTACCATAATTACAGGAGAGCGCATAAACACTTTGGCACTGATTAGCAGTGGTAATGTGTGAAGAGTCCAAAAAGCCAACACAAATGTGTTCGGAAAGATGATGGGTGAAGGCAAAAGGTTTCAAGATGACCCTGAAGAAAGGACCAAGTCCAACATGAAGTGTGCAAGTGGCAAAGTAGTGTTTGCGAATGACCAGTCTTTGCAGGGTTCTTTATTAGTGAGGTGAGCAGTCTCATGAAATGTGTAGCTCAGAGTCGGTATGAGTAATTAACATGAGGTTTATAATGCGGCTTTATAGTAGGCTGTCAAACTACTGGCAGGGGCTGTACTTCATTGCAGAGTTTATCTCAGTGACACAAGCTGTGAACGTTTGTTAGGAGGTACAATCTAGTTATCAGGAAGTGTTTTGTGCTTCAAGATATAGCCTCTCTATGGAATATGTACTTTTGGGACACATGCAGTGCACTAAATGTGAGAGGTTTAGCCCATTTTGAGGAGTTATGACCTGCTGGAGAATCCTTGGCTTAGTAGCGGGAGGAGTAGAGGAGTGCTATACTGACAAAGTGGTTAGTCAACTGTCACATAATTTTGTCTGATCCTAATAGGAAGTGGCTTGTGTTGGAAGCTGTAGTCTAGCTGTGGTGAAGTGATCTACTCTAAATAGACATTTAAGAGTGTTAAGAGTTTTAGGTTCTCTTTAAGGTCTGCAGGAGATGGTATTCAATAAAAGATTCATGGCCTTGTACCGGAAAGTATGAAGATGTGGTTTAGTGCCCAGCATCTTATGCTAGTGGCAGGAGTAATGTTCCAGTATCAAGAACTATGATTTACTGTTACAAGATGTCAGTTAGTGGGGGAATTTGCAATCTAGTATCTAATGTAATTAATTTTTGTGCACAAGCAGGCAATATACAGTATAGCAGTTATGTTATGTCAGGTATGTATTAACCTTGTGCTCAGGATCCACTGGAAGGGATGGCCACATATATTAGGACATGAAGGCCAGTGGTAGGAGAAGAGTGGCATAAGGGAGAAAATAGGAACATAGGACTCCACACTCTGCCTCATAACTTTTAGGGTCTTAGAGGTCTGCAGGTTGTAGTGGATCTCTAAATGACAAAGAGACGCCTTCAGTAACTTGTCACAGGAGCATTGAATAAACTGTAATTATGAATTGATATACCTTGCCAATGTCTTTGTATTAACCAACAATGCATGCTTCAATGTGTAAACTGGAATTCCTGACAGCTAAACATAAGCATATATAAATGTATTGTTAAAGAAATACATACTTACACAGCTCCCTAGGTTTAAAATGGGTTCTTCAAGTTGTGCCACTATACAGACTTTTGTGGATGATAAGCATAGTTTCTACTACATTAAGTAGGATTAGAAGATATAGACCATCATAAACATGCAATTATTCCTACACTTAGCAATATATAAACAGACGGGAAACCTAATACGGTATATGTTACATTCATATGTATATATACATAAGTGTAATGTACTTTTAAGGATCCATCATGTTCCTGCTCAAGAACTTATACCAGAACTTTTAACACCAGTTTGTAAAGCTCAAAACAGAAGTTCAAAATTCATTTTCCAGCCACTTGACTTCTGGATACTTCTTTATAAATCCAAATGTACATAGTTCAACCCATATAAAGATGGAGGTGTTGACCCTTGAAAGCCAACATCCAAATAGCAAGAAAAGTCTGTCCGAACATTGTAGTACAATTACCTAGAAGGAAAGTCAAGCAATATGAGGAAGGTTCTACCTGAAGACCAAAGATTACTACTGTCTTTCTATACAAGCAAGAGCTTGTGGTCTATTGAGATACATAGATCACTGCCAGTACTCTGCCACCCAGCGTGTTTTCTGTGTGTGTATGCAGCATGAATCCAATAAGCACCAACAATTTGCAATGACTACACGCCTTTCCTTTGCTGAAAGGCACTCAGCGTGGATTGCTTAAAGGTACTGCTACCTTGCACTCACATGAGCTTAATGGCAAGAGGCACCTTCAGTCCCACTTTCTGACATGGTACAGTGGAAATATGTTACAGCAAACAAATGATGGACGGAATGCTGACAATGCCATCATTCTCCCCCAGTCAAAAGATCTAGGTTAAATCCATTGTTCTTTTGCCCACTACACCACCCCAGTTTGGACCCAGCCATATGCAAATCAGTCTTGACCCAGTGCCCCATGGGAACAGTCCAGATCGAACTGCCAGGCCAGGTCCTCCCTGGACTGGAAACAAGCATCCTGGGACTGGTTTCAGGGTATGTCCCCCTCCTTCAGCCAGGCTAGCTTGAATACAGTGGCACAGTGAGCAAGGGACCCACGTCTGAGCATACCCATCCCACTTAGGGTGAAAAGTGTTACAGCAAACAAGTGATGGACAGAATTCTGACAATGCAAGGGTCAAGACTGATTTGCATATGGCTGGGTTCAAACTGGAATGGCATGGTGAGCATGGTGAGATTTAGGCCTAGATCTCTGTACTGGGGTGAATGTATGACATTGTTCTGCATTCTGTCGATCAACTGTTGTTTTTGCATTTGTCACCCCAAGTGGGACGGGTATGCCCAGACATGGGTCCCGTGCACTCCATGCCACTGGAATCAAACTGTACTGGCTGAAGAGGGGTGAAACCCTGAAACCGGTCGTAGGATGCTTGTTTCCAGTCCAGGGAGGACCTGGCTTGGCAGTTCGGGCTGGACTGTTCCAATGAGGCACAGGGTCAAGACTGATTTGCATATAGCTAGGATCAAACTGGAATGGCATGGTGAGCAAACAAACGATGGATTTATGCCCAGATCTCTGTACTGAGGTGAATATATGACATTGTTCTGTATTCTGTCCATAAACTGTTGTTTTTGCATTTGTCACCCCGAGTGGGACGGGTTTGCCCAGACATGGGTCCTGTGCTCTCCATGCCACTGGAATCAAGCCATCCTGGCTGAAGAGGGGTGAAACCCTGAAACCGGTCCTAGGATGCTTGTTTCCAGTCCAGTAGGGACCTGGCTTGGCAGTTTGGGCTGGACTGTTCCAATGAGGCACAGGGTCAAGACAGATTTGCATATGGCTGGGTTCAAACTGGAATGGCATGGTGAGCAAAAAAACGATGGACTTAGGCCCAGATCTCTGTACTGGGGTGAATGTATGACATTGTTCTGCATTCTGTCCATCAACTGTTGTTTTTGCATTTGTCACCCCGAGTGGGACAGGAATTTGCCCAGACGTGGGTCTTGTGCTCTCCATGCCACCGGAATCAAGCTATCCTAGCTGAAGGGGGGTGAAATCCCGAAACCGGTCCTAGGATGCTTGTTTCCAGTCCAGGGAGGACCTGGCTTGGCATTTCGGGCTAGACTGCTCCCTTGAGGCACAGGGTCAAGACTGATTTGCATATGGCTAGGTTCACACTGGAATGGCATGGTGAGCAAAAAAACGATGGATTTATGCCCAGATCTCTGTACTGGGGTGACTGTATGACATTGTTCTGCATTCTGTCCATAAACTGTTGTTTTTGCATTTGTCACGCCGAGTGGGATGAGTTTGCTCAGACTTGGGTCCTGTGCTCTCCATGCCACTGGAATCAATGTATACCTGGCTGAAGAGGGGTGAAACCCTGAAACCGGTCCTAGGATGCTTGTTGCCAGTCCAGTAGGGACCTGGCTTGGCAGTTCGGGCTGGACTGTTCCCATGAGGCACAGGGTCAAGACTGATTTGCATATGGCTGGGTTCAAACTGGAATGGCATGGTGAGCAAAAAAACGATGGATTTAGGCCCAGATCTCTGTACTGGGGTGAATTTATGACATGGTTCTGCATTCTGTCTATCAACTGTTGTTTTTGCATTTGTGACCCCGAGTGGGACGGTTATGCCCAGAAGTGGGTCCCGTGCTCTCCATGCCACTGGAATCAAGCTATCCTGGCTAAAGAGGGGTGAAACTTCGAAACCGGTCCTAGGATGCTTGTTTCTAGTCCAGGGAGGACCTGGCTTGGCAATTCGGACTGGACTGTTCCCATGAGGCACAGTCAAGACTGATTTGCATATGGCTGGGTTCAAACTGGAATGGCATGGTGAGCAAAAAAAGGATGGATTTAGGCCCAGATCTCTGTACTGAGGTGAATGTATGACATTGTTCTGCATTCTGTCCATCAACTGTTGTTTTTGCATTTGTCAACCCGAGTGGGATGGGAATTTGCCCAGACGTGGGTCTTGTGCTCTCCATGCCACTGAAATCAAGCTATCCTAGCTGAAGAGGGGTGAAATCCCGAAACCGGTCCTAGGATGCTTGTTTCCAGTCCAGGCAGGACCTGGCTTGGCATTTCGGGCTAGACTGCTCCCTTGAGGCACAGGGTCAAGACTGATTTGCATAGGCTGGGTTCAAACTGGAATGGCATGGTGAGCAAACAAACGATGGATTTAGGCCCAGATCTCTGTACTGGGGTGAATTTATGACATGGTTCTGCATTCTGTCTATCAACTGTTGTGTTTGCATTTGTGACCCCGAGTGGGACGGTTATGCCCAGAAGTGGGTCCTGTGCTCTCCATGCCACTGGAATCAAGCTATCACGGCTGAAGAGGGGTGAAACCTCGAAACCAGTCCTAGGATGCTTGTTTCTAGTCCAGGGAGGACCTGGCTTGGCAATTCCGTCTGGACTGTTCCCATGAGGCACAACAGTCAAGGCTGATTTGCATATGGCTGGGTTCAAACTGGCATGGCATGGTGAGCAAAAAAAGGATGGATTTAGCCCCAGATCTCTGTACTGAGGTGAATGTATGACATTGTTCTGCATTCTGTCCATCAACTGTTGTTTTTACAGTGGCAATATGTAACATCTTTTTAAGAGGGATTTTGTTTACAATCAATGTATTTTAGATAGTTGAGAGAGTTGTCATTTTCTGCTAGCAGACATGGTATATTTTAGGATGTGCATCTAATGGATAATATTATGGCCATTTTTAGAAAATATTATGCAGTGGCCAGAAGTAAGGCCACGTGTCATAATATGTCACCCACGGTCAAAAAGTATGGTAGTTTGCTGGAATTGGCTAGCTGCAGTTAAATAAGAACTTAGATAATAATAGGATCATGGCTGGCTGAAAGGATAACAGAGAAGCCACCGTGTAGAGCGGGGTAAAGAGGTTTACAAGCTAGAAGGAAGAAGAATTCTCAACTCTCCAAACTCTGAAAACAGAAGTGGAGACACAACACACATGTAATTAAGTTATATACATGATTCACTGCTACAGAGAAATTATGCTATTGGGTGTGGTTCTACATAATCAAGCACTGGATTAATTCCTAAGATTATTTTTAATACCTGCTTATAACACTTATGCATGTTTGAGTTGCAAAATAAAGAATTTCACCTTTTTGTTACATGTTTCTTCTAGAAAGGTTTACACTTAGGGCCCGATTACGATTTCGGACAAAACTGAGTCCATCTGGCATCGATTGGGTACTGGGACCGACCGACCTCCTGTTGGCGGTCCAAACCCAGCAATTAGGATGCAGCCGAACACTGTTTGGTCGCACTCCTATTCTTTACAATGGGAGCATGCATTACTACCGGAATGCATGCTCTCAGTGTAAAGACAAGAGGTGCATTTCATCCCTGCACCACGTGGTATGTCGGTATGAGTAATTAACATGAGGTTTATAATGCGGCTTTATAGTAGGCTGTCAAACTACTGGCAGGGGCTGTACTTCATTGCAGAGTTTATCTCAGTGACACAAGCTGTGAACGTTTGTTAGGAGGTACAATCTAGTTATCAGGAAGTGTTTTGTGCTTCAAGATATAGCCTCTCTATGGAATATGTACTTTTGGGACACATGCAGTGCACTAAATGTGAGAGGTTTAGCCCATTTTGAGGAGTTATGACCTGCTGGAGAATCCTTGGCTTAGTAGCGGGAGGAGTAGAGGAGTGCTATACTGACAAAGTGGTTAGTCAACTGTCACATAATTTTGTCTGATCCTAATAGGAAGTGGCTTGTGTTGGAAGCTGTAGTCTAGCTGTGGTGAAGTGATCTACTCTAAATAGACATTTAAGAGTGTTAAGAGTTTTAGGTTCTCTTTAAGGTCTGCAGGAGATGGTATTCAATAAAAGATTCATGGCCTTGTACCGGAAAGTATGAAGATGTGGTTTAGTGCCCAGCATCTTATGCTAGTGGCAGGAGTAATGTTCCAGTATCAAGAACTATGATTTACTGTTACAAGATGTCAGTTAGTGGGGGAATTTGCAATCTAGTATCTAATGTAATTAATTTTTGTGCACAAGCAGGCAATATACAGTATAGCAGTTATGTTATGTCAGGTATGTATTAACCTTGTGCTCAGGATCCACTGGAAGGGATGGCCACATATATTAGGACATGAAGGCCAGTGGTAGGAGAAGAGTGGCATAAGGGAGAAAATAGGAACATAGGACTCCACACTCTGCCTCATAACTTTTAGGGTCTTAGAGGTCTGCAGGTTGTAGTGGATCTCTAAATGACAAAGAGACGCCTTCAGTAACTTGTCACAGGAGCATTGAATAAACTGTAATTATGAATTGATATACCTTGCCAATGTCTTTGTATTAACCAACAATGCATGCTTCAATGTGTAAACTGGAATTCCTGACAGCTAAACATAAGCATATATAAATGTATTGTTAAAGAAATACATACTTACACAGCTCCCTAGGTTTAAAATGGGTTCTTCAAGTTGTGCCACTATACAGACTTTTGTGGATGATAAGCATAGTTTCTACTACATTAAGTAGGATTAGAAGATATAGACCATCATAAACATGCAATTATTCCTACACTTAGCAATATATAAACAGACGGGAAACCTAATACGGTATATGTTACATTCATATGTATATATACATAAGTGTAATGTACTTTTAAGGATCCATCATGTTCCTGCTCAAGAACTTATACCAGAACTTTTAACACCAGTTTGTAAAGCTCAAAACAGAAGTTCAAAATTCATTTTCCAGCCACTTGACTTCTGGATACTTCTTTATAAATCCAAATGTACATAGTTCAACCCATATAAAGATGGAGGTGTTGACCCTTGAAAGCCAACATCCAAATAGCAAGAAAAGTCTGTCCGAACATTGTAGTACAATTACCTAGAAGGAAAGTCAAGCAATATGAGGAAGGTTCTACCTGAAGACCAAAGATTACTACTGTCTTTCTATACAAGCAAGAGCTTGTGGTCTATTGAGATACATAGATCACTGCCAGTACTCTGCCACCCAGCGTGTTTTCTGTGTGTGTATGCAGCATGAATCCAATAAGCACCAACAATTTGCAATGACTACACGCCTTTCCTTTGCTGAAAGGCACTCAGCGTGGATTGCTTAAAGGTACTGCTACCTTGCACTCACATGAGCTTAATGGCAAGAGGCACCTTCAGTCCCACTTTCTGACATGGTACAGTGGAAATATGTTACAGCAAACAAATGATGGACGGAATGCTGACAATGCCATCATTCTCCCCCAGTCAAAAGATCTAGGTTAAATCCATTGTTCTTTTGCCCACTACACCACCCCAGTTTGGACCCAGCCATATGCAAATCAGTCTTGACCCAGTGCCCCATGGGAACAGTCCAGATCGAACTGCCAGGCCAGGTCCTCCCTGGACTGGAAACAAGCATCCTGGGACTGGTTTCAGGGTATGTCCCCCTCCTTCAGCCAGGCTAGCTTGAATACAGTGGCACAGTGAGCAAGGGACCCACGTCTGAGCATACCCATCCCACTTAGGGTGAAAAGTGTTACAGCAAACAAGTGATGGACAGAATTCTGACAATGCAAGGGTCAAGACTGATTTGCATATGGCTGGGTTCAAACTGGAATGGCATGGTGAGCATGGTGAGATTTAGGCCTAGATCTCTGTACTGGGGTGAATGTATGACATTGTTCTGCATTCTGTCGATCAACTGTTGTTTTTGCATTTGTCACCCCAAGTGGGACGGGTATGCCCAGACATGGGTCCCGTGCACTCCATGCCACTGGAATCAAACTGTACTGGCTGAAGAGGGGTGAAACCCTGAAACCGGTCGTAGGATGCTTGTTTCCAGTCCAGGGAGGACCTGGCTTGGCAGTTCGGGCTGGACTGTTCCAATGAGGCACAGGGTCAAGACTGATTTGCATATAGCTAGGATCAAACTGGAATGGCATGGTGAGCAAACAAACGATGGATTTATGCCCAGATCTCTGTACTGAGGTGAATATATGACATTGTTCTGTATTCTGTCCATAAACTGTTGTTTTTGCATTTGTCACCCCGAGTGGGACGGGTTTGCCCAGACATGGGTCCTGTGCTCTCCATGCCACTGGAATCAAGCCATCCTGGCTGAAGAGGGGTGAAACCCTGAAACCGGTCCTAGGATGCTTGTTTCCAGTCCAGTAGGGACCTGGCTTGGCAGTTTGGGCTGGACTGTTCCAATGAGGCACAGGGTCAAGACAGATTTGCATATGGCTGGGTTCAAACTGGAATGGCATGGTGAGCAAAAAAACGATGGACTTAGGCCCAGATCTCTGTACTGGGGTGAATGTATGACATTGTTCTGCATTCTGTCCATCAACTGTTGTTTTTGCATTTGTCACCCCGAGTGGGACAGGAATTTGCCCAGACGTGGGTCTTGTGCTCTCCATGCCACCGGAATCAAGCTATCCTAGCTGAAGGGGGGTGAAATCCCGAAACCGGTCCTAGGATGCTTGTTTCCAGTCCAGGGAGGACCTGGCTTGGCATTTCGGGCTAGACTGCTCCCTTGAGGCACAGGGTCAAGACTGATTTGCATATGGCTAGGTTCACACTGGAATGGCATGGTGAGCAAAAAAACGATGGATTTATGCCCAGATCTCTGTACTGGGGTGACTGTATGACATTGTTCTGCATTCTGTCCATAAACTGTTGTTTTTGCATTTGTCACGCCGAGTGGGATGAGTTTGCTCAGACTTGGGTCCTGTGCTCTCCATGCCACTGGAATCAATGTATACCTGGCTGAAGAGGGGTGAAACCCTGAAACCGGTCCTAGGATGCTTGTTGCCAGTCCAGTAGGGACCTGGCTTGGCAGTTCGGGCTGGACTGTTCCCATGAGGCACAGGGTCAAGACTGATTTGCATATGGCTGGGTTCAAACTGGAATGGCATGGTGAGCAAAAAAACGATGGATTTAGGCCCAGATCTCTGTACTGGGGTGAATTTATGACATGGTTCTGCATTCTGTCTATCAACTGTTGTTTTTGCATTTGTGACCCCGAGTGGGACGGTTATGCCCAGAAGTGGGTCCCGTGCTCTCCATGCCACTGGAATCAAGCTATCCTGGCTAAAGAGGGGTGAAACTTCGAAACCGGTCCTAGGATGCTTGTTTCTAGTCCAGGGAGGACCTGGCTTGGCAATTCGGACTGGACTGTTCCCATGAGGCACAGTCAAGACTGATTTGCATATGGCTGGGTTCAAACTGGAATGGCATGGTGAGCAAAAAAAGGATGGATTTAGGCCCAGATCTCTGTACTGAGGTGAATGTATGACATTGTTCTGCATTCTGTCCATCAACTGTTGTTTTTGCATTTGTCAACCCGAGTGGGATGGGAATTTGCCCAGACGTGGGTCTTGTGCTCTCCATGCCACTGAAATCAAGCTATCCTAGCTGAAGAGGGGTGAAATCCCGAAACCGGTCCTAGGATGCTTGTTTCCAGTCCAGGCAGGACCTGGCTTGGCATTTCGGGCTAGACTGCTCCCTTGAGGCACAGGGTCAAGACTGATTTGCATAGGCTGGGTTCAAACTGGAATGGCATGGTGAGCAAACAAACGATGGATTTAGGCCCAGATCTCTGTACTGGGGTGAATTTATGACATGGTTCTGCATTCTGTCTATCAACTGTTGTGTTTGCATTTGTGACCCCGAGTGGGACGGTTATGCCCAGAAGTGGGTCCTGTGCTCTCCATGCCACTGGAATCAAGCTATCACGGCTGAAGAGGGGTGAAACCTCGAAACCAGTCCTAGGATGCTTGTTTCTAGTCCAGGGAGGACCTGGCTTGGCAATTCCGTCTGGACTGTTCCCATGAGGCACAACAGTCAAGGCTGATTTGCATATGGCTGGGTTCAAACTGGCATGGCATGGTGAGCAAAAAAAGGATGGATTTAGCCCCAGATCTCTGTACTGAGGTGAATGTATGACATTGTTCTGCATTCTGTCCATCAACTGTTGTTTTTACAGTGGCAATATGTAACATCTTTTTAAGAGGGATTTTGTTTACAATCAATGTATTTTAGATAGTTGAGAGAGTTGTCATTTTCTGCTAGCAGACATGGTATATTTTAGGATGTGCATCTAATGGATAATATTATGGCCATTTTTAGAAAATATTATGCAGTGGCCAGAAGTAAGGCCACGTGTCATAATATGTCACCCACGGTCAAAAAGTATGGTAGTTTGCTGGAATTGGCTAGCTGCAGTTAAATAAGAACTTAGATAATAATAGGATCATGGCTGGCTGAAAGGATAACAGAGAAGCCACCGTGTAGAGCGGGGTAAAGAGGTTTACAAGCTAGAAGGAAGAAGAATTCTCAACTCTCCAAACTCTGAAAACAGAAGTGGAGACACAACACACATGTAATTAAGTTATATACATGATTCACTGCTACAGAGAAATTATGCTATTGGGTGTGGTTCTACATAATCAAGCACTGGATTAATTCCTAAGATTATTTTTAATACCTGCTTATAACACTTATGCATGTTTGAGTTGCAAAATAAAGAATTTCACCTTTTTGTTACATGTTTCTTCTAGAAAGGTTTACACTTAGGGCCCGATTACGATTTCGGACAAAACTGAGTCCATCTGGCATCGATTGGGTACTGGGACCGACCGACCTCCTGTTGGCGGTCCAAACCCAGCAATTAGGATGCAGCCGAACACTGTTTGGTCGCACTCCTATTCTTTACAATGGGAGCATGCATTACTACCGGAATGCATGCTCTCAGTGTAAAGACAAGAGGTGCATTTCATCCCTGCACCACGTGGCAGGCACCTCAAGGGGTCTGCAAAGTATTATATCAAAGTCAATGATAGAATGCACACCCTTCCTTTTCTGTTTTATACATTTTAAACTCAATCAGTTTTTTTAGAGGCTGCCCAAAGGCAAAGTTCTTGGCATGCAGGCCCGACTCATGCTGCATCCCAAGCACGGACCTTAATATCCAAACTCGAACTGTTGCGCCATCGTGCTCAGCCTCAAGCCGCACAGCCGCATAGATATGCATCATCACTTTAAATGCGTAATTCCACTCAACCATAGTAATCCAATGTAATCTATATTTTGTTCAGCTCATACTTATTCAGCATTGATCTCAATTTTTATGCAGGAGGCCAAGTGGTTCCAAACTTTAAGTACAGTAGAAATAGCAACCCAGGCCTTTTCTACGACTCGTTACAGTCCACTTTTATCCTCTTAGGGAACCATGCACATGTTCACCCTCACCCAATGCATTTCGGGCACCTTGCCCTTCGTCATTAGCGGTAGCTGCAGTGTAAACAAAGCCATCAGTGAATTTGGATATTTACCAAACTTTTGAACAATATGCAAAGCAGTGATTTTAAATCTTTTCGGGACATTTAGTAATATCCACATGTTTGTGTGCCAACAAAACCTTTCACTATACAATAGACTTCCCTTAAATTACATTAAATTTATGTTTTCTACTGTACTAATGGGATTTATTATATCTAAACTACAGTATGCCTGAGCTCAAAGGCATGCACATTTATATCTGGGACTGTACTCTCTTCACTTTAAACCTTTCAGTGACCTTGACCTCCAGCTAACTCTTCACTTGAAACGACTGTCAGCACACTAGAAACAGAGGTTAGAGTGGGTAAATGCCAGATTACTCACCCCATTGAAAGGAACATTTGTAAATGAATAATTCTGTATTGCCTGTCTTGGTTCAATAGTGATGTCAGGACAAAAAGTGGTGCTTAAATTGAATGAACAGGGGAAATATTTGTGGGAAAGGAGTGTTCTTTGTATTGAAATCTGTGATAGCTTTGGTGCTACAAAGCATATACCCATGGAAGTATTATAATTATCAGGCCCACATCAATAAGGCCTGACTGGTTTACCTTTTAAAACATCCTCCTTAAACCATTAAAATGGGAATATCTGTCTAGATCCAAACAACAGGGAAGACAGCCCAGTCTCCTTTACTGAAGAATTTCTGCCTGCCAACCAGAGACCACTTTAAAGAGGTGTCACCTGATGAGTTTCAACTACTGTTTCCAGCATTGTTGTTTGCATTCTGGTGGGCTAGTCTCCTGTAGACTCACTGGGCTAATGGGGGCCAAAGCCATGGCAGGAGAAGCAGTTTTGCCTAGGTAGAAATTCCTACTGAAACATGAGGGTGCAACATCCTCGAGGCAAAGGCAAGTGATGTTTCTCGAGAAAGGTTTTTGCTGACCAGTACTGATTAAACATTTCTTGCTTGCTTGAACAACGAGAGAGTGGGACCTACTCTTCAGCTGCAAAAAGTGGGCAAGAGTCTAAAGAACCAGCCCTAAACAATTGGTCAGTTAATAGAAATGTGGTAAAATGACTTCGATTGTTATTAAATAAAATTCTTCTATATGGCAGTGGGTATCCTCTCAGGTATCCGTAAAATTGATATGACCTCATGGAACTGAACGGATCTCTGACATATTATCGACAGACACATTATCGAACTACACAAATATCGCATCAAATATATCGACATCAAAAATATCGACATTGTATAATTATTTAAAAAACTACACTAATATCGACACTACAATATCGTAATACAATTATATCGATCACACAAATATCGCACACATTAATATCGCAATACTAAATATCAACATGAGTTAATAAATATGACACATGTCACAAATATCGATAACCAAAATATAGACATCAATAATATCGTTTTTTAAAAATATATCGACAATTCTAATACTAATAAAACCAATACTTTCAACAACATAAAGACAATATTTTCCCAAAACATACATTTTCAAATGAGATTCTACTTAAACATAAACATAACATTTATAGCGATCTCAATATTTAACAACATAATAAAAAAACACTGAAATAATTATCACATTGGCATTTCGAACACATTTAAATAACATTACTACACATTATAAACAATCTTTTTATATATAATGATTTAAAACTCTCCTCCTTTAAAACTAAATATACTCTTACTTAGCATTTTCCATAAAAGGAAACCAATTAACTAAAATAAATTCAAACCATCCAATAGAAAGGCCACATACAGAAAACAACCAATAACATTCAAGAAACAATTTGAAACCACTATATAAACCAATTAAAACAAGTCTTCTACTGTGCCTTAAACCAAAGCATTGAACGAAGAAGAAACTCTACTAAACAGAAGAAACCTACATCCTACTACTATTCTAAAAACGTAAGTAAATATTCTTTTCTAACTAAACTGCCAAATTAAACTAAAACACTAATTTATCTTTACTCAAATAAATAACTAACTTATATATTCCATCTCTTTATGTTTCCACTACAGATATTACTCCAAACAGCTAAAGAAAATATTGAAGATTGCCAGAAAAGACTCACTAAAAAGTAAGTATACTATCAAAATACTTTATAAAATATTAATTAAATCCTACTCAAACCCCAAAACATCCTAAACCCCTAAACAAATCCATGTTCTCTTTTTAAAATTTTTAAAAACCTGTGTAAATTAACACCTATAGTCTATACCACTGGGCATGAGGGTAGGCTCTGTTTGCTTAGGGAGAGGTTAGGCTACTGCATCTTATTTATTAGGCAGGAGGGGCACATAGTAAGAGGGGTAGGGGACGGGGGTACATTGACATGTGGTGGGGGAGGGGGGGGGTAGAGAACTGGGTGGAAAGGTTGTTCATTCTCCTGAATAATTGGTCTTGATGATAAATGTGTGGTACTTCCGGGACAGGTGAAGGCGGGGGAATGTTTTTTGAGTTGTTAATTTGTAAAACAATAAAATACGTTTCTACAATAAAAATATAGTCTATACCAAACAGCAATACCACCCCACTTAAAAAACTAAACCAACCACAACAATAAGGTGCCGATCACGATCCGGTAAAAAATTACCCCGTGCGACTCGTATCCGGTCTTTTTACCGTACGAATCGTACAAGTGCCGTACGAACTGGCAATCACGATTCGCATGGTAAAAAGTCCATACGAACCGCATTGGGAATCATTCCCCACACGTCCTCGGGTCGGAAAATGTGTCCGACACGTCCTCGGACGATTTACCTTACAAACGTGAAAAGTCAAGTCCGACCGAGGAATCACGATCCATCCCGTGCGTCCGAGGTTACAACCGTATGGAAAAAACACCGTCCGCACCGAACTCCTATAGCAACCATGGAGACATGTGCCCGCATACGCGCCCAACACTCCCCCCAGCCCCCGTACGTCCGACACGTACCCCCGTGTATGTACACCCCCACCCGTCTAGGTACACCCCAGTACGTTCGAGTCCTACCCCCACCCCTGTACGTGTCGAACCACCGTGTATGTACACCCCAGTACGTTCGAGTCCTACCCCCACCCCTGTACGTGTCGAACCCCCACCGTGTATGTACACCCCAGTACGTTCGACTCGTACCCCCACCTGTACGTGTCGTACCACCGTGTACCCACACCCCAGTACGTTCCAGTCGTACCCCCACCCCTGTACGTGTCGTACCACCGTGTACCCACACCCCAGTACGTTCCAGTCGTACCCCCACCCCTGTACGTGTCATACCACCGTGTACCCACACCCCAGTACGTTCGAGTCCTACCCCCAACCCTGTACGTGTCCTACCCCCGTGTACCCCCACCCCAGTACGTTCCAGTCGTACCCCCACCCCTGTACATGTCGTACCACCGTGTACCCACACCCCAGTACGTTCGAGTCCTACCCCCACCCCTGTACGTGTCGTACCACCGTGTACCCACACCCCAGTACGTTCGAGTCCTACCCCCACCCCTGTACGTGTCCTACCCCCGTGTACCCCCACCCCAGTACGTTCCAGTCATACCCCCACCCCTGTACGTGTCGTACCACCGTGTACCCACACCCCAGTACGTTCGAGTCCTACCCCCACCCCTGTACGTGTCGTACCACCGTGTACCCAGTACGTTCGAGTCCTACCCCCACCCCTGTACGTGTCGAACCACCGTGTATGTACATCCCAGTACGTTCGAGTCCTACCCCCACCCCTGTACGTGTCGAACCCCCACCGTGTATGTACACCCCAGTACGTTCGACTCGTACCCCCACCTGTACGTGTCGTACCACCGTGTACCCACACCCCAGTACGTTCCAGTCGTACCCCCACCCCTGTACGTGTCGTACCACCGTGTACCCACACCCCAGTACGTTCGAGTCCTACCCCCACCCCTGTACGTGTCCTACCCCCGTGTACCCCCACCCCAGTACGTTCCAGTCATACCCCCACCCCTGTACATGTCGTACCACCGTGTACCCACACCCCAGTACGTTCGAGTCCTACCCCCACCCCTGTACGTGTCGTACCACCGTGTACCCACACCCCAGTACGTTCGAGTCCTACCCCCACCCCTGTACGTGTCCTACCCCCGTGTACCCCCACCCCAGTACGTTCCAGTCCTACCCCCACCCCTGTACGTGTCGTACCACCGTGTACCCACACCCCAGTACGTTCGAGTCCTACCCCCACCCCTGTACGTGTCGTACCACCGTGTACCCAGTACGTTCGAGTCCTACCCCCACCCCTGTACGTGTCGAACCACCGTGTATGTACATCCCAGTACGTTCGAGTCCTACCCCCACCCCTGTACGTGTCGAACCCCCACCGTGTATGTACACCCCAGTACGTTCGACTCGTACCCCCACCTGTACGTGTCGTACCACCGTGTACCCACACCCCAGTACGTTCCAGTCGTACCCCCACCCCTGTACGTGTCGTACCACCGTGTACCCACACCCCAGTACGTTCCAGTCGTACCCCCACCCCTGTACATGTCGTACCACCGTGTACCCACACCCCAGTACGTTCGAGTCCTACCCCCACCCCTGTACGTGTCCTACCCCCGTGTAACCCCACCCCAGTACGTTCCAGTCGTACCCCCACCCCTGTACGTGTCGTACCACCGTGTACCCACACCCCAGTACGTTCCAGTCGTACCCCCACCCCTGTACGTGTCGTACCACCGTGTACCCACACCCCAGTACGTTCCAGTCGTACCCCCACCCCTGTACGTGTCGTACCACCGTGTACCCACACCCCAGTACGTTCGAGTCCTACCCCCACCCCTGTACGTGTCCTACCCCCGTGTACCCCCACCCCAGTACGTTCCAGTCATACCCCCACCCCTGTACATGTCGTACCACCGTGTACCCACACCCCAGTACGTTCGAGTCCTACCCCCACCCCTGTACGTGTCGTACCACCGTGTACCCACACCCCAGTACGTTCGAGTCCTACCCCCACCCCTGTACGTGTCCTACCCCCGTGTACCCCCACCCCAGTACGTTCCAGTCCTACCCCCACCCCTGTACGTGTCGTACCACCGTGTACCCACACCCCAGTACGTTCGAGTCCTACCCCCACCCCTGTACGTGTCGTACCACCGTGTACCCAGTACGTTCGAGTCCTACCCCCACCCCTGTACGTGTCGAACCACCGTGTATGTACATCCCAGTACGTTCGAGTCCTACCCCCACCCCTGTACGTGTCGAACCCCCACCGTGTATGTACACCCCAGTACGTTCGACTCGTACCCCCACCTGTACGTGTCGTACCACCGTGTACCCACACCCCAGTACGTTCCAGTCGTACCCCCACCCCTGTACGTGTCGTACCACCGTGTACCCACACCCCAGCACGTTCGAGTCCTACCCCCACCCCTGTACGTGTCGTACCACCGTGTACCCACACCCCAGTACGTTCGAGTCCTACCCCCAACACAACCTCCTAAGTACGGAGCGCACCCCAGGCCCCAACATCACAACCGCATGTACGAGTCGTACCAAGCCACACACAAGGACAGCACCGTACAACCAAATGGCCCATGTACACACCGTACACACGCTCAAAACGCACGTACACAACCAGGAAAAACCAAAAAAACACAAGAATACACTATTCGAATGGCACAAAGCCACTAAACATGGCCAACAAACACTAAAAAACACACCTTCACTGACCTGCAACTGCCAAAAACAAACAGAGGCCCAAAACACCACCACTCCTTATAACACACCCACCCAAACTTCAAACACAGCCACACCCACCAATGGACCAATAAAAAGGGCCCACACACAGAAACCATGAGCCTTTGCAACAGATCCACTGCTGCCAGACCCCAGAGACAACGCACTGCACCATACTTCAACCATCAATACACCTTACACTTGCACTCCTTCACACAACCACCTTCACAAACACACCCTCATCACATTCACACACACACACACCTGCACACCCACACCCACACACCCACAACCATCCACACACCCCCCCCACCATCCACACCCCCCCCACCATCCACACCCCTCACCATGCCCACTACCAAGAATCCAAAGTTCAGTAACCGAGAGTTGGAGGTTCTTGTTGATCAAATCCTCGAGCCACAGATCTTTGGAACATTGGTCCGAAACACCAGCCTGGCAGCAAAAACAGCCATGTGGCAGACCATCGTCGATGCTGTGAATGCTGTTGCCGACACCAGAAGGACCAGGCAGGAATGCCAGAACAGGTGGTACGATCTGCGGAGGAGGGTCAGAGCCAAGAGGCAGGAGGAACATGACCAGGCCAACGCCACCGGAGGAGGGCCCTCCCGCAGAGCCGTACAGTACCATCCCTGGGAGGAGAGGGTGATGGCCATACTGCCGGTGGAGGCAGTCGAAGGATTAGAAGGACTCCGAGACCCGGGTGAGTACACAAACAACGCACCTCACATGGGGGGAACGGCATCCACAACCAAAATCACTAACAGGCACGCAACCACCACAAGCCATCGCATGACTCAACCACACTCCATGAGCACACACATGCCACTGCTGCCACCATGCCCCATGCACCCAGCTGGACAATGTCAAGTCACAGGCCACAGAAGACAACAACACATGACACGGTAACCCGGATGGCGGGAGGCTGGGCCCCAATAATCACATAGTGCAACTCCGAAGCAGACAACAATGCACTCTGCCCATATGGCCTAGGTCACAGCCAGACAAACAGTGTGTCCCAACACAGGAATGACTTGCCAGCAAATGGCGGACGCCTTGCATCAACACATGGGGGTGAAGGCACTGTTTTGCACATGACAGCAGCTAATGAACAGCCAACATTGTGAAAGAGTGGCAGCACACACCACCACAGCAGCAGCGCAGAGACACACACTACACCCAATGGGTGCCTGGAGATCAGAAACAAACTCACATCAACAAGCCAAGGGCCATTCAAAGATCTGCTAACAGTGTGTGCCCAGGAAGCTGGGCTGAGGTGACAGAGGGTGACACACAGAGGGAGGGAGAGGGGGACAGAGATGGAGGGAGACACAGGGAGACGGACAGAGGGAGGAGGCTGACACACGGAGGGAGGGAGAGGGGGACACAGAGGGAGGGAGAGGGGGACAGAGAGGGAGGGAGAGGGGGATAGAGAGGGAGTGAGACGGACAGAGGGAGGAGGCTGACACACGGAGGGAGGGAGAGGGGGACACAGAGGGAGGGAGAGGGGGACAGAGAGGGAGGGAGAGGGGGACAGAGAGGGAGGGAGACGGACAGAGGGAGGAGGCTGACACACGGAGGGAGGGAGAGGGGGACACAGAGAGAGCGAGACACAGGGAGAGCTAATCAGCCGTGTTGCGTGTGTGAATGCCTGCTCGTCAGCAGGTAGACTGCGTGCATGTAGACAAGGGTGGCCAGTGCCAGAACCCCCCCTCTTCACCATGGCAAAACACAGGGCCATGTCACAACCTGTTCACGAGCACAAGGACAGCTACCTGGATCATATAAGTGTGTGGATCCACTCCATGTGCACATGTACAGTGCTACACGGAAGGCGCCAATGCATGGCTCGCCACACCTGCCCACTCCACTGCTGACTGCAGTCACACTTGACGCAGCAAGTAAGACTGTGCCACACATAGTTAAAGGGGCCAAAGTGGTGCCCAAGGGACACACCCATGCACAAGTGCACTGTGAGTGGAATGCAAGACAGATCCAAATTCCAAGAGGAAATGTGCCAACGTTGAAACTGATGAAACATGGATGTTGCATGGACCAAAATTAACATTGTCTCTCTCACACACAGGTCAACGTCGTGGTGCACCCCCTAACACTGGGGGGGAACACTCACAGGACCTGGATCTGCAGGAGCCCGATCCCACCGGCAGCGACCACCCTCACCACTCTGTGGACGACCCCGACCAACCTGGCCCCTCTGGTGTCCAACCACCTGCAGCACCTGCGTCAGGTACAACTGTGCCAACCACCACCCCCACTCCTGCCACATCCCAGGAGACACCCAGGAGCCCTGCCCCAACACCACAATGCAGCCAGGCTAGCCAGGAGGGACACGGTGTCCCGGGCACCCAGGAGGAGGCAGGCGACAACGCCAATGCCACCCCTCAGGGGTCCCGGAGACCCCATGTGCCCACAAGGGCAGGCCAGGCGCAAGTGGGCAGGGGTGGTGGGAGTGGAGGACGGTGGAGACGCGAGCCTGACCAGTTGGCTGGGGATCCGGCATTGTCCCATGTCCATAACATCCTGGACTCATACCGGCAGGACACCACGGGCATGGCCCAGGTTGTGTCCGTCCTCGAGGGGATCAAGGCCCAGCAGGCCCAGCAACATGCGGAGCTAATTGCCTGTCTACTGGTACACCAACGGAGGATGGAGGACAGACAGGCTGAGCAAGTGACGGCATTCCAGGGGATTCACGCTACACTCCGTCGGATGGCCGACACCATGGCCGACCCTCCCTGTGCCAGAAGGCGGAGAACATCACCACCCACAGGGAGGGATCAGGAGGAGGAGGAGGAAACATCCGACGGAGCATCCCAGACGTCGTCACGGCCTGCTGCTGAGGTTCCCCGCAGGAGGCCGGGTCGTCCACGGAAAGGACCGTGAGGGTGGCTGCTACATCACCATCTCCCAGGACACCTGGCCTGGCACCTGGCCCACTGGAGCAACAGCATCACAGCATCAAGAGACATTCTCTGCCACATGGCCCTGCTGGTCACTGGCTGACCAATGTTGACAAAGACTGTGGCATGGACTCTGAGGATTTCCAATGGCAAGGACACCAACTCCCCTACTGAACTTTGGATTCCATAATCCCGGAAAGCCCCTCACTTTGTCCCCCCCCCCCCCCCCCCAATAATAAATCACACTATGAAGAGTAGATGCCTGCTGGTAGCATTATTACCTAACATGTGTCTTGTAAAGTCTAAACATGCCTGAGTCATCTTTTCTCTTCAACCATCCACACCCTGGGGCCTGAGTCTGGCACAGGACACATGGGTCACAGTGTATTAGGCAAGACAGACATGGAGCACCATACATACCCGTGATGGGCACAACCAGCTGAGGGGGTGGCCGAACAACCGTGCTGACACACACATTGAGTACACCAACAGTCATGCGCAGAGGTCAGGGATGCAGTCCAGTGTCCTGGGGGGCACCCAGGTATGTGTAGACAGGTGGCAGAACCATGTCCTGCAAGCTTGAGTCCGGTGGATGCAGAGAATGGGGGCCTGGCCAACGTTGGATGCATGGGGATGGCACATGTCACAATACCCACGCAGTCATGGACATCATGCCCAATACACAGTCTCAGCCCACACACACAGCTTGCATCTTGCATCTTGCCACTCGACACATTGACACATAGCCACAATCAGGGAATACCATGCCAGACATGCAGGATGCACCGTGCCAACACACCAGCATTGACTGAGAAGAGGCACCTTGGAGGCATAGGGACACCTTTATTAGTCATGTATTCGGGATTGCAGAGGCAACTCGGAGTACACATGAACACATCATGTGGAGTGACATGTGGGTCCAACACTGGCACCCCCCTTCTGCAGCACAAATGCGTGATAGCCATGGAACTGACACACAAGCGTCGGCTAACAGCTAAATACCCACAGCTGCACACGGAGAGCCTGCCATACACCATAGATCCGCTGATGTGGAAGTCCCACACCATGTCAAGCCAATGCTAACCGTATGTGTCCGAGGGCAGTGTCACACACATTGATGCCATCATCACAATCCACTATCCCATCACTGATGACTGTCAACCAGGCAGAGCATCTATTCAGGTGTACACAGCTGCATGTCGTGTCCCATGGGGATGCGACATGGCTGCAGAGGAACAACACATCGACAGGGGCAGTGTGCATACATCGTGAACAACTGCCACACCCAATACACCCCAGATGCATCCCTTACCCCATGGAGACTTCCAAACGTGTCCGTGCCTGTAACGCTGAGTCAGCCCACGATGTCATGTCCATGAGGAATAGCAGTGCCACAACAATGCAACCAGCAAACGGCATGTGCAGGTACCTGGGGAAGAGAGACACACAAGAAGTCAGCCACAAATAACACAGCCACTTGCATGTGCATTTACTCGACACATGTATGGATGACAACATGCTAGGTCATCATTGTGACTGGGGAAATACTACCATCACTGCCACCATCACTCCAGTGACACACCCACACACACCTCTGACTCACGTGCCACACATGCAGGTGGAGACACACATCACAACGCATGCCACACGGGGACCAATGCGTGCACACTCAGACACTGGTACTCACCACTAAGCAAAGAAGTCGCGTATGAGCCGAGTCCGGATGTCCTCTTGCGGCTCCACATTCTCCACATCACTAGCCCCATTGCCAAGCCCTTCGTCCTCCACGGGTGGATGGTCCTCGTCATGTTGATTCAGGATGAGTGGCACAGCTCTTTCAACTGCCATGTTGTGCAGCATGCAGCAGACCATGAAGATCTTGCAGACCTTCGCCGGGGCATAAGGGAGTGCACCGCCGGTCTTGTGGAGGCACCGGAATTGGCTCTTCAGCATGCCAAACGTCCTCTCTATCACTCGCCATGTCCGGCCATGGGCGGTGTTGTAGCGGAGCTGGGCCGGCGTGATGGGGTTGCGGAGAGGTGTCAGCAGCCAAGGCATGTTGGGATAGCCAGCGTCCCCTACATGGGAAGCACATGGTCATCGTTAGAAGTGGTGAAGCGGTCGTGCTGGTAGGCTATACAGAATACAGGACAGACAGACTGTACCCACCAACAACACATGCCCGTTCGTTGCGCAGCTGCATCATCATATCAGGCATCCCGCTACGCCTCATGATGTAGGCATCGTGTGCTGATCCTGGAAAACGAGCACAGACATGTGAAATCACCATGTTGGACAGACACACCACAAGGGCATTGATGGAGTGGTAGTGCTTCCGATTGCGGTACGCCACCTCCCGTGCGTGTGGTGGTACCAAAGCTACATGTGTCCCATCTATGGACCCAATGACATGGGGCATCCCTCCCAGGGCATAGAATCCACTCTTGACCTCAGTCATCTGTTCAGCGGTTGGGAACTTGATGAAGTCATCCAGGTGAATCAACATGGCCTCCAAGAAATCATGCAGCACACCGCTGAACATGCTCTGGGACATGCCACCAACATGAGCTATGGTATTTTGGAAGGTACCCGTGGCAAGAAAATGTAGGGCAGCCATTACCTTCAGCTGGGGTGTCAGTGCCGTAGGATACCTGTGCTGCGGTTGCAGGTGTGGTGCCAGTCTCGCCGTCAGCTCCAGAATCAACGGTTGGGTGAAGCGGTAGAGCCGGATCCTGTCATTCTCCTGCATGGCAGCCAAGTCTGGAATTCTTCGGGCAAGAGGCGGCGCTCTGCAGTAATTTGGAAGTGACAAGGAAGAGTGAGTGCACTACGACAACAACTCATGTCTACTGAGCACATGTAAATCTGGCAATACACACATGCTACATAGGGAGTCAGGTATGTGCTACATGGGCAGGACACGTATGGATGCAAGGTGACACTCCTTCCAAGACCCAGCTACACACGGAGATTGAGAACCTCCCCATGCCACGCCATGGGAATAGCTGTGTCCCAGTGCAAGTGAACAGCCAGACGCAAGACAGGAGTGACATACACCCACACATCAGCAGAAGTAGGATGCCGATTGCAGAGACTGGTAGCGGAACACCGGAGCCACAGGTCACATGACATTACACTAGGCCTGCCCACACACCTTGCCATGAAGGTGCACATGTCATGACTCACCACACATTCCTTGTGAGGATGCTGACATGGCCTTGTCACGCTACTCCGTGTCCCATGCATACATGTGCACCTCACATCCGATAACACATGTGGCATGGTGTGCAGAACAGTGTGCAATGACAATCTACACACAGACACATGTTGGTTGCTGCAACGGCTGCAGCTTTTGAGGGTGCTACAACATCAACCTGATGGAAATCACGCACACATAAATGACATAGTCACATTGTGCACTGTGGGTAGTGACAAGTCATGTGTCATAACCCCTGTACCAGGCATCATGGGACACTTCCGTGTGTTGGTGTCCGTGCCATGCCAGTGACGCTCACCCCAAGTGCGCAGTACGACATGCACACATGTCAAAGGAGTCAAGGGCATGCCTGGCACACATTGCACCGTCACACAGTACACCTATACACATCTCATCATACATCTGGTGCCTTCTCCACTCAGGAGTCATGTTCCACATCACAGCCTGTCACACCTGTGCCCCACACATGTAGTAATGCACAGACGATGCCTTGATGTCCATTCCTGGACAAGTATGTCCATCCATGGACAAGTATGTCCATCCATGGACAAGTATGTCCGCCCTATTCCTACCTGTGTGTCGCCTATCACCACTGTGATGTGTAAAAACCGCCGTACTGCTGCTAAGAGGGCCTGTGTATGTTCCCAAATCACTGTGGGAGTGCTGCCGTATGTGTACCCATCGTGATGGCGAGCGTACAGGCATTTGTACGGTCCGTACCACTACGAGTACGCATACGCGTGCAGACCCATAGTGATAGTGAGCGTAGATGCGTGTGTACGGCCCGTACCACTACGAGTACGCATACGCGTGCAGACCCATACTGATAGTGAGCGTAGATGCGTGTGTAAGGCCCGTACCACTACGAGTACGCATACGCGTGCAGACCCATAGTGATAGTGAGCGTAGATGCGTGTGTACGGCCCGTACCACTACGAGTACGCATACGCGTGCAGACCCATACTGATAGTGAGCGTAGATGCGTGTGTACGGCCCGTACCACTACGAGTACGCATACGCGTGCAGACCCATAGTGATAGTGAGCGTAGATGCGTGTGTACGGCCCTATCACTATGGGTGTCCTCGCGTATGCGTACTCGTAGTGGTACGGACCGTACACACGCATCTACGCTCACTATCAGTATGGGTCTGCACGCGTATGCGTACTCGTAGTGATAGTGAGCGTAGATGCGTGTGTACGGTCCGTACCACTACGAGTACGCATACGCGAGGACACCCATAGTGATAGGGCCGTACACACGCATCTACGCTCACTATCACTATGGGTCTGCACGCGTATGCGTACTCGTAGTGGTACGGGCCGTACACACGCATCTACGCTCACTATCAGTATGGGTCTGCACGCGTATGCGTACTCGTAGTGGTACGGGCCGTACACACGCATCTACGCTCACTATCACTATGGGTCTGCACGCGTATGCGTACTCGTAGTGATAGTGAGCGTACATGCGAGTGTACGGCCCGTACCACTACGAGTACGCATACGCGAGGACACCCGTAGTGATAGTGAACGTAGGCATGCATGTACGGGCCGTTGCAATGCATTTGGGGTGCCCTAGGGCCCTGAAACGCACCGTACCTGTGTGTGATGCTCCAAATTACATAGGGGACAAGTATTAAGGCCTACATGCATGCTGGTTGTCATGGAGACCAAGTTCAAATTTCGAAATTGTTCTGGAAGGTGCACAGCAGAAGTCAGTTGGAATTCTTCTACTTTGTTGCAATGTGTTTGTGGGGCTGACATCATGCAGGAGAATGAAACCGATAGAGAACCCACAGACTGCTAGGTTTGAAGGGATTGGTGGAAACATAGGATGCAAATGTGAGTGACCAATCACTCTGTACTCCTGTGTATGAGACTGGGCAGAAGGGCACATATAAGGCAGCCAGGTCCCATGAGGGAGTACTTGCCTGCACATCTTTGCATTCGTCGACCCAGCTGCTGCTACTGATTCCCTGGAACCATGTCAAGGGCTGTGGAGAGGACACAGCCATTCACCCTGGAGGAGAACATGGCTCTGCTGGATGTGATCCTCCCACAGTACTCCATGCTGTATGGGCGACCAGGGTATCAGGTGAGTGCATAAGCCACTGGCACAGACTGTCCCTATGTTGTGACTGTGACTTCAGGCATTGTGTCCTGGTGTGACACACATGCCATGTACTGTAGGGGGGGTCCCAGGGGGGGGTGCCTGATGTCTCCCAGCAGTGCCCTGAGACAGGAGGGGTGTGTGCCTATCACTAACAGCAGTGCCCTGAGACAGGAGGGGTGGATGCAGAGTCCTCCCAGCAGTGCCCTGAGACAGGAGGGGTGGGGGCCTATCACTAACAGCAGTGCCCTGAGACAGGAGGGGTGGGGGCCTATCACTAACAGCAGTGCCCTGAGACAGGAGGGGTGGATGCAGAGTCCTCACAGCAGTGCCCTGAGACAGGAGGGGTGGGTGTGATGCACAGTGTGAGCCTTGATCATTGATTGTGACATTGCCATCATTCCACCTGTGTACCCACTATGGCACGTACTGCTTTTTCCCTCACCAGGGGATGATGTCCCTATGACAAAGGTGCAATGCGTTGACTGCATGACATGCCTTGTTGTAACCAGCTAATTTGTACTCATATGTCTCTCTGTGACATGTGGCTGGTGTATTGATGTGGTGTCACTTGTTCTTCCTCACAGGTAGGCGCCACTGCCAAGGAGCAGATCTGGCTGACCGCCGTCAGTGCCGTGAGGGGTGTGGATGGTCAGAGGCCGAGCCTGCCCCAGGTGAGGAAACGCTGGCAGGATATCCGGTGCTGGACGCGGAGGATTGCACGGCTCCTGCTGGGGGACTCACCTGAGAGCCACAAGAACCGCGGCCGCCGCCGTCTGAGCCACCTCCACAGGCGTGTGCTGCCGGTGGTCTTTCCAGACCTGGAGAGGCGCTTACAGGTGATGCAGCAGCCGGAAGGGGGTAGGTACATGTGTGTTTGTTGTGTGTCACCGGCATTTGTAAGGGCACAGTAGCATGAATTCACTGGCAGGGTTTAAAGGTGCTGTGCAGATCCTGTTTTCCCCAGTATAGCGCTGCGCCCCTGCCACCCTTCCCCTCCTTGCAATGTGTTCCCTGGTCTGTGTGTAGTCACTCCTTCACAAGGTAATGTAGGCTGGCGCTTTGTCCACGAGAACAATGACTGTAGCATCATGTGTGGGGGTGGTGTGTAACAGGTTGTGGGACCTTGCCTGTGCACTGTCAAGTTCACTGCATGTGGGTTCCATGTCAGTTGGCACTGATGCTGACTCCAGACATGGGAGTTGGTCTCTCATGTGTCATGCCTTACAGCGCGCATGTCCTATGTAGTGGCCTGTGACATGATGTGCATGAGTGTGCGATAGGCATAGTGCAGGGATGGTGACGTGTGTTGCAGTCATTACCATTCAGTAGCATGTAGTTGCGTGCCCACTACTGTCCCCTGGGGCACCTTTTCCTCAGTGGTGTATGTGTCATCATAAACGTGGACACTCTCAGTGTCTACAGCGTAGGTTGTGCTCTGTGCCATTGTCCCCTGTCACCATGTATATAGACGTGCTATTTTGTACAGGTGTCCACTGTGCAGCCTGACCTGAATGTCCTTCTTCATACTCACAGTTGCCAGTGCCTGTGTGTCTTGTTATACTCATCTGAGGATGGGCACTGGTACCTCATTATTTGTACAGGCGCACCTTGGCTGTTTGGCGTCCAATCTTGCATTTTGCCTGCCCCTGTGTTTATCACCCAGACTATGAGATGTTGGTGCCACCTGTGTCTCAACAATTTGCCTCGTGTAGGGGTTTGTTGGGGCGGGCAATGCCTATGTGTCAAATCCTGATTTCTACTTGCTGGGTCTGGGCAGTGTGTGATGTTTGTCTGGACACACACGCAAGGTGCAGTGACCGAGTCATGTTGGGCATGTTTTCAGCATTACCTATGCAGCATGTGTCTCAAGTTCATGGATATGGTCCCTGGTCATCGGTATTTTCACCGACGCTGTGTGGTGCAGATGCAGTGCTGGATTGTCCCCAGGGCCTTGGTGCTATGTCAGACTACGTTTCCTGTCTTTAGCTATTGTCTCATGCTCTCCATGGTGTTTCAGTGGCATGGTGGCTCAACCAACTGTGTGTTTCATGCCCTATATCGGTACCTTGTTTAGTAGATGTTAGGGATCTTCCTTTTCAGGCTATGCAGTGTTACCTATGTAGATTGGACGGGACACAGAGGGAGACATGGACACAGGCAAGGCGGAGGGACCGAGCACCAGTGCCAGCCGTGACATCGGGGCTGGCACATCGAGTGGGACAGAGGTGGAGGATAGTGCGGCCGAGGACCTGTCGACTGGCACGTCAGAATACGAAGCTGACAGGTCCGAGGAGGATGTCTCCGAGTGGGCGGTGGCTGCACCAGCAGCTGACAGCGGAACAACACCTCGCACCGCCCCCTCAGTTCCCATCAGCCGCCTCCCACTTGCTCGTGTCCCTTCCCAGCGTGCCCGGTCACCGCATGTCTCCTTCCGGCCAGGCACCGCACCCCCTGCCCCTGTCTCCACTGCTGCCGCCAATGCTGAGTCTGTGGACATCCAGCGGCAACTGCAGGTTGGTCAGGCTGCGATCCTTAATGTCCTCCATGCCCACGGGAAAACCCTCACCAACATCGAGGCATTCTTGGAGGGCATTCATTCATCGCAGGCTGACCAACGCAACTTGCTGAGGTCCATAGACTCCACACTGACTGCAGCAGTGGGTCTCCTGCAGCGCGACCTCCCCCCACCTACCCCTGCCCCATCCACACTTCCCACCCCCATGCCTGTCCCACGTACACCCAGACGTCGGCATGCACCCACATCAACAGACACAGGCACCACACCAGCAGGGAAGGTCCACCGCACTCCTCCTGACACGCACACACAGGGTGAGGTAGGCACACCCACTGGGTCGGGGGGAAAACGTGTGACACGCAGCCATAGTGGGAGTCCGCATTCCACCCAGTCCACTCCCTCCAAATCCCCTCCCCTCAGCTCTCCTGGCCACATCTCCCCCAAGGACTCCTTCATGGCCGCTCTGTCCCTGAGCCCCACAGTTACACCACCACGCAAGCGGTCAAGGAAGTCCTCGGTCAGGGTGGTTGAGTCTCCCCCCCTGTCTCCACCCTCCCCCGGTGGCGCTGCGACCCATCCCTCTGACCCCCCCCCTCCTTGGGGCCTGAGGTCCCTTCGGGTGCAGGGGAGTCCCTGGAGGACCTTGCTAAGGTGTGTAGTGCCATCCTGGCCTCCGCCTTTGGCCATGACACACCCCCTGTGGTTGAGTCCTCCATCCCTGCACCCACAACGCCGCCCCTTTGCCCTGATGTCCCTGCGGTGCCTGGTGCTTCCCCCCCCCCCCCTGATGCCCTCACAAGTATGGAAGACGATGCCATTTGACTGTGCAGGCAAGGTAGGGGACACGCATCCCACTGTGTCCCCCATCCAGCTGCGAATCATTGACTGCCCTATGGGCTTTGTGAATATTGAACTGCCTGCGATCCACGGACATTGTGCTCATGCTGAATAAAGCTTAATTTTGTTTTCATTATCACACTACTGCTATGCTGGTATTGGTGTTGGTGGGGCTGCTACATGGTTTTGGGTGGTGTTTAAGGGTTTGGGTGTGTGGGATATGTAGTAGTGTTCTGCTCATTGGGGGGACCCTGGGATCTGTGTGCCATCACAAGGTGTTGGCTAACTTCCTTTGGTCATGTAAGCAGTTACTGCATGGTGCAATTGTCCCAGGGTGTATTCCTTCCTCTGTGTACCCAGATTTCTTCCCTGCAGGGTGTTCACAATGTTTAGCGCAGAGCAGTGTCTACATGAGCTGTGTGTGACGGAGCCCTTCTACTTTGGCCATGCATGCATGGCCATGTCTCCACCTGCAACAATCGTGGCATCCTTGGTGATCACTGTACTTGTGTGTGGAGTCTGTTGACATGAGTTCATGGGGACATGTTCCCTTGTAGGCAGTATGGATGTGGGTAATTCCGGCCTCACACACATGTGTTACACCCCCCCAGCCCCCGTACGTATGCGCCGACCCCCCCCAGCCCCCGTACGTACGCGCCGACCCCCCCCCAGCCCCCGTACGTACGCGCCGACCCCCCCTGTATGTACACCCATGTACGTTCGAGTCGAACCCCCCGTGTACGTTCGAGTCGAACCCCCCGTGTACGTTTGAGTCGAACCCCCCGTGTATGTTCGAGTCGAACCCCCGTGTATGTACACCCGTGTACGTTCGAGTCGTACCCCCAGCGCTGGGGGTACGCACCGTACATACACGGGTGGGGGTACGACTCGAACGTACACGGGTGTACATACAGGGGGGGTCGGCGCGTACGTGCGGGGGCTGGGGGGGGGTCGGCGCGTACGTACGGGGGCTGGGGGGGGGTCGGCGCATACGTACGGGGGCTGGGGGGGGTCGGCGCGTACGTACGGGGACTGGGGGGGGTCGGCACCTACGTACGGGGGCTGGGGGGGGGTCGGTGCATACGTACGGGGGCTGGGGGGGTCGGCGCGTACGTACGGGGGCTGGGGGGGTACGGTGCGTACCGGGCCACCTACTCTGGTCGATTCGCGCCGTACTTCGCTTTTCCGGCACTTTTTGGGTGCCGTGAAAATATTGCCGTCCGGACTGCTGTCGGTTCGAATCGTAATTCCTGGGTCGTGAAACGCTGCCTGAAAGCATCCCGACGTCACGTCGCAGCATTCCCGGATCACATTCGTATGTATATTTTTGTCGGTCGGTGTTTTTTACGATTCGTACGGAAATGGTGTTTCCGTGCGAATCGTAATTCCATGTTTGTAAAGTTTTACGACCGGGTACGAGTCGGACGGGGAAAACGCTCCGACCGACGGTTCGTACCCGGTTTTTGCCGGATCGTAATCGGCACCTAAGTGTAGAATATGCCACTAACATAAGTTTTGCACATCAAATAAAACTTCTAACAGCCCTAGCTTATGTACCAACCACAGATGTTGCAGAACATTACAATCTTTTATTAGAAAGTCCATTCTACAAACAAAATGAAGTTAAGTTATCTCCCCTCTTAGATTATTTTGAGGATACCTGGGTGGGGAGACTACACAGATCAGGCCATAGACGTCAGCCCAAGTTCCAAATACCTTGGTGGAATGTATATGTAAGTACACTCCAACAACAAGCCAAAACTAACAACGCCGTCGAGGGCTGGCATAATGCATTCCTAACTTCTACTGGGAGAACAACTCCAACACTACAAAAACTACTAATTGCCATACAAAAGGAACAAAGTTTCCAAGAATTAAGAATGCAACAATCTGTCCTACAATTAAAACCAAAACAGTCTAGACAAACTACTCAAATGTATAATTACCTACAACAACAGGTACAGCTATACCCATCCACAAGAGGACTTGAGTACTTAAATATAATAGCTCAAACTCTCTTCTAAACCCTTTCCTAAATATTAAGCCACAATTCTACTAAAACAACTATCACAACATAAATAAACCACTTTATTATATCACATATTTAATTATGTGGTCTAAAATATATACATCAATTATATGGACATATATTTAGACAACATAATTAAACAAACCAAGTACACAACAACAATATTAAATATATAAGGTTTGGCCACCAACAATAAAAATATTTAAATGAACTTACCTGTGTAGTTGCTCCAATGGGATAATAACATTCCTTCCAAATAAATCCAGGGAGTTCAAAATCCATAGGTATCCAAAAAAAAATCCCAATAAAATGTAAAAATACAACTGTTTATCGAAAACAACGTCTACGCAAAAAAACGACTATCCATTAACCATAAAAATCCTGAAAAATATTAAAAAGGTAAATAACCGCTCCTGGAAACCCGAACAATAAAGGAAGTGTAAAATAAACATTAGTAAACACAACTAATACACACTTCCTTTAAAAAAAATAAGGTGTTTGAAACCGACGAAAATATCTTCTCCGTAAAACCTACAAAAGAGAAACAAACATTCCCACCCACCCACAAACACACAAAACGCACCTAAAAACATCACTACAAACGTTATTCAAACACTATAAAACTTTAACACACCGAAATAACAAAACACTAACAAAGCCACAAACACGGAACACAACGTAAATTATAAAACCGTATACAAACTATTACTAACACCCTAACTTCTAAAACATCAATCAATACACACTTATTACAACATTACTACTTCCACAAAACACTTAAAACTATTTAATAATAAAGAAAATAACTCTTACCTTCTCAAACGCGAAACAGCTCCGGACCGCGACCTGGATTCGACCAAAAGAACCCAAAACAACAGCGAGCGGTTACCAAATAAAAGACCCAAACAAACATAACAACTAAAAAAATACCAATAAATGGCCTAACTATTTATTTAACATTACACATTACTTTAAAAATTAGTAAAACATTACAATACAATACTCAAAAAGAATACCTAATTTTTGTCTCTATGTGAAAATTCTTTAACGTATAAAAATAAATATGATAAATAAAATATTTTTATTAATATATCAATAAAACAGTATATATTAACAAAATAAATAGATGAACATGATATAATTAATATATTGTATCTACAACATACCAAAAAAATATTTAAAAAAATACATATTCTAAAATGTTAACAATTTCAATATTAAATATATAATATAAATATTAATAATTAAAATATATTAGTCATATATTTAAAAACATACAATTTCTTATAAATTCAAATAGATTCTAAAAAATTTCAGAGTACACAATATAAATTTATAAATATACAGCTATAAAAATCAGATTTTTTAATTTTTATTTATTTTGTGTGTTCATATATTCATGTCCAAAATATACATTAAACAAATATATATCCATTATAAAAAAATTATAACTATAATACAAATGTTAAATATTAATTATTTTATTACATGTTTATTTCAATGATTAAATTATTAGAATATGCGTAATAATAAACAAAATTTTCTCTCTAATGAATATACATTCCAACAACTATAAAATAAATATTAATTTCCTTTCTATTTAATAAAAAAAAATTGGAATTTGCATTCTGATATAACTTCTATCTTTTATCCAACCAAAACTAAAATCTACAGATTTTTTGTAAATTAAATCCAATTAATTTAACTATTCCTATTCAACTCTATAATTAATTCTAATATTTGCTATTTACCAAACTTAATTAACATACTACTCCCACTACATACTGAACTTAATTAATTTACTATTCTCAGTCCAATCTATATTTAATTAGGGTAGATGCTGGACACTGAACTTAAATAATTTACTATTCCCACTCTAGTCTATAATTAATTAAGATAAGTGCTGGACACTGAACATAATTAATTTACTATTCTCACTCCAACCTATATTAAATTAGAGTAGGTGCTGGATACTGAATTTAATTAATTTACTATTCCCACTCCACTCTATATTTAATAAAGATAACTGCTGGACACTGAACTTAATTAATTTACTATTCTCACTCCAACCTATATTAAATTAAGGTAGGTGCTGGACACTGAACTAAATTAATTTACTATTCCCACTCCAGTCTATATTAAATTAAAATAAGTGCTGGACACTGAACTTAATTAATTTACTATTCTCACTCCAACCTATATTTAATTAGAGTATGTGCTGGACACTGAACTGAATTAATTTACTATTCCCACTCCAATCTATATTTAATTAAGATAAGTGCTGGACACTGAACATAATTAATTTACTATTCTCACTCCAACCTATATTAAATTAGGGTAGGTGCTGGACACTGAACTAAATTAATTTACTATTCCCACTCCAGTCTATATTAAATTAAAATAAGTGCTGGACACTGAACTTAATTAATTTACTATTCTCACTCCAACCTATATTTAATTAGAGTATGTGCTGGACACTGAACTGAATTAATTTACTATTCCCACTCCAATCTATATTTAATTAAGATAAGTGCTGGACACTGAACTGAATTAATTTACTATTCTCACTCCAACCTATATTTAATTAGAGTATGTGCTGGACACTGAACTTAATTAATTTACTATTCTCACTCCAACCTATATTAAATTAGGGTAGGTGCTGGACACTGAACTAAATTAATTTACTATTCCCACTCCAGTCTATATTAAATTAAAATAAGTGCTGGACACTGAACTTAATTAATTTACTATTCTCACTCCAGCCTATATTTAATTAGAGTATGTGCAGGACACTGAACTGAATTAATTTACTATTCCCACTCCAATCTATATTTAATTAAGATAAGTGCTGGACACTGAACTTAATTAATTTACTATTCTCACTCCAAACTATATTAAATTACAGTAGGTGCTGGACAATGAACTTAATTAATTTACTATTCCCACTCCACTCTATATTTAATTAAGATAAGTGCTGGACACTGAACTTAATTAATTTACTATTCTCACTCCAACCTATATTAAATTAGGGTAGGTGCTGGACACTGAACTAAATTAATTTACTATTCCCACTCCAGTCTATATTAAATTAAAATAAGTGCTGGACACTGAACTTAATTAATTTACTATTCTCACTCCAACCTATATTTAATTAGAGTATGTGCTGGACACTGAACTGAATTAATTTACTATTCCCACTCCAATCTATATTTAATTAAGATAAGTGCTGGACACTGAACTTAATTAATTTACTATTCTCACTCCAAACTATATTAAATTACAGTAGGTGCTGGACACTGAACTGAATTAATTTACTATTCCCACTCCACTCTATATTTAATTAAGATAAGTGCTGGACACTGAACTTAATTAATTTACTATTCTCACTCCAACCTATATTAAATTAGGGTAGGTGCTGGACACTGAACTAAATTAATTTACTATTCCCACTCCAGTCTATATTAAATTAAAATAAGTGCTGGACACTGAACTTAATTAATGTACTATTCTCACTCCAACCTATATTTAATTAGAATATGTGCTGGACACTGAACTGAATTAATTTACTATTCCCACTCCAATCTATATTTAATTAAGATAAGGGCTGGACACTGAACTTAATTAATTTACTATTCTCACTCCAAACTATATTAAATTACAGTAGGTGCTGGACAATGAACTTAATTAATTTACTATTCCCACTCCACTCTATATTTAATTAAGATAAGTGCTGGACACTGAACTTAATTAATTTACTATTCTCACTCCAACCTATATTAAATTAGGGTAGGTGCTGGACACTGAACTAAATTAATTTACTATTCCCACTCCAGTCTATATTAAATTAAAATAAGTGCTGGACACTGAACTTAATTAATTTACTATTCTCACTCCAACCTATATTTAATTAAAGTATGTGCTGGACACTGAACTGAATTAATTTACTATTCCCACTCCAATCTATATTTAATTAAGATAAGTGCTGGACACTGAACTTAATTAATTTACTATTCTCACTCCAAACTATATTAAATTACAGTAGGTGCTGGACAATGAACTTAATTAATTTACTATTCCCACTCCAGTCTATATTTAACTAAGATAAGTGCTGGACACTGAACTTAATTAATTTACTATTCTCACTCCAACCTATATTAAATTAGGGTAGGTGCTGGACACTGAACTAAAATAATTTACTATTCCCACTCCAGTCTATATTAAATTAAGATAAGTGCTGGACACTAAACTTAATAAATTTAGTATTCTCACTCCAACCTATATTTAATTAGAGTATGTGCTTTACACTGAACTGAATTAATTTACTATTCCCACTCCAGTCTATATTTAATTAAGATAAATGCTGGACACTAAACTTAATTAATTTACTATTCTCACTCCAACCTATATTACATTAGAGTAGATGCTGGACAGTGAACTTAATTTATTTACTATTCCCACTCCAATCTATATTTAATTAAGATAAGTGCTGGACACTGAACTAAATTAATTTACTATTCTCACTCCAAACTATATTAAATTACAGTAAGTGCTGGACAATGAACTTAATTAATTTACTATTCCTACTCCTGTCTATATTTCATTAAGATAAGTGCTGGACAGTGAACTTAACTAATTTAATATTCTGACTGAAATCTATATTTAATTATGGGATTTGTTAAATTCTAAAATATATTTAAATTTTCTAAATATTTTTATTTTTTAATTAAAAAATATATAAACATTTTAAATTAACTTCCCACCCTTATCCCCTATAACCCAACATTCCGCTCCTAAAATTATTTGTAACATTCTAAATTAAAGTTACAATTTCTAAATTATTTTTTTTTTAAATTTACAAATATATAAACATTTTTAAAACACTTACCACCCTTATCCCCTATTAACCAACATCCCACTCCTAAAATTATTAGTAAAATTCTTAATTTATTTTACAATTTCTAAATTTTTTTTTTTTTTAAATTAACAAATATATAAACATTTTTAAAACACTTCCCACCCTTATCCCCTATCAACCAACATCCCACTCCGAAATATATTTGTAAAATTCGAAATTTTATTTCCAATTTATAAATATTTTTAAGAAAAAATTAACAAATATATAAACATTTTTAAAAAACTTCCCACCCTTATCCCCTATAAACCAACATCCCGCTCCTAACAATTTTTCTAAAATTCTAAATTTAATTTACAATTTCTAAATAAATTTTAAAAAAATTTAAACAATATATAAACATTTTTAAAACACTTCCCACCCTTATCCCCTATAAATCAACATCCCGCTCCTAAAATTTTATTTAAAATTCTACATTTAATTTACAATTTCTAAATTAATTTTCTTTTTTAATTAAACAATATATAAACATTTTTAAAACACATCCCACCCTTATCCCCTATAAACCAACATCCCGCTCCTAAAATTATTTCTAAAATTCTAAATTTAATTTACAATTTCTAAATAAATTTTAAAAAAATTCAAACAATATATAAACATTTTTAATACACTTCCCACCCTTATCCCCTATAAACCAACATCCTGCTCCTAAAATTTTGTTTAAAATTCTAAATTTAATTTACAATTTCTAAAAAAAATTTTAAAAAAATTTACAAATATATAAACATTTTTAAAACACTTCCCACCCTTATCCCCTATAAACCAACATCCCACTCCTAAAATTATTTTTAAAATTCTAAATTTAATTTACAATTTCTAAATAATTTAAAAAAAAATTCAAACAATATATAAACATTTTTAATACACTTCCCACCCTTATCCCCTATAAACCAACATCCCGCTCCTAATTTTTTTTTTTTAATTCTTAATTTAATTTACAATTTCTAAATTTTTTTTTTTTTTTAAATTAAACAATATATAAACATTTTTAATACACTTCCCACCCTTATCCCCTATAAACCAACATCCCGCTCCTAAAATTAAATATACATTTCACATTTTAAATAAAATTTACTAATTAAATTTTACAATATATTAAAAAAATAAATTAACTTTTTTAAAACACTCCCCATCTTTATCCCCTATAACCCAACATCCCGCCCCTAAAACAATATAAATATTTCTCATATTATATACATTTTAACTATTTATACAAACAACTTCAAAATATTTACTAAACACACAATGACGATATTTTCAAATGTCAATATTATTACTAACGATATTACTTACATCGACATATAAGTAAAAAAAAAAACGATATTTTTCACATCGATATTATCTATTTCGATATTTTGGACATTCGATATTTTTGACTCGATATTTATGTCCCTCGATATTAAAAAGTCGATATATAGACTGCTCACCGAACTGAACATTGCTCTTACTCCTCTACCTCAAAGAGCTACACTGACATGATCTACTTTAGGCTCTGATGCATCTTATCCATCAAGCTGCGAACTCTGGGACATATCTACAAGGCGGCGATAAAAAATTATCGCCGCTTTTGCAGGCGTTTTCGGCCGAAAAGCGGCGATAATTTTATCGCTATATCAGCAAGGTCATGCTAGCAAGTGAAACCTTGCCTTATCGCCTGAATTCCGAACGCCCATCTTTGCATCTCTAATGAGATGCAAAGTGGACGTTCCTCCCCAGGATACCACGACATTTCTCCTATTATCAAGCCTCACGCAAAGCCGCATAGCGACAAGAAAAGTAGCGATAACCTCTGTTATCGCTACTTTCCTTACGCCTGCTTTGAAACTGACTTAGCCATGATATCCTATGGAAGGTGGCTATCGTGGCTAAGTATGTGAGACCCTATCAGCAAGGTATCGCCAAACTTCGTGGGATTATCGCTGTGTTTCCAGCGATAATCTCACGTTTGACAGTTAACGCTAGGATTTTTATCTCTTTTGAGATAAGCGTTGCTAATAGCACGCTATATCAGCAATAAAAATCTACGCTAGCCGGCAATAATTATCCTAACACATGGGTGCCGATTTCGATCTGTTAAAAATAATTTGCATACGACCCGTATCCGTATTTTTTTACGTACGAGTCGTACAAGTACCGTCCAAACTGGCAAGTACGATTCGTCCATGAAAAATAACTACGAATAGCGTCTGGAAAAGTCTACGAGAGTGCGTCGGAAAGTTTTTACGTCCGAATATAGTCAGGAAAAGTGTACGAGAGTGAGCCGGACATTTTTACGTGCAAATCGTAAAACACAAGTCCGAGCGCGGAAGTACGATCCTGACCGTCCGTCCGAATACACAATCGCACGTAAAATGGCCCGTACGGAGCCAACGCAGTAGCACACATGTACATGGGTAAACTTATTGCCGTGTATGAGCCGTACAGCCCCCCCACCCCAAATATGTCAGCACTATACACCACCCTGTCCACACTGTACCCCAGCCCCGCAACTGTACGCGCCATACCCCCCCATGTACACGCCGTACCCCCTCCATGTACGCGCCTTACCCCCCCTGTCCGCACTGTACCCCAGCCCTGCACCTGTACGTGCCGTACCCCCATGTACACACCTCCCCCCCATGTACGCGCCTTACCCCCGCATGTATGCGCCGTACCTCCGCATGTACGCGCTGTACCCCAGGGCTGCACCTGTACGCACCGTACCCCCACCGCATGTACGCGCCCTCCCCCAATGTACGCCCCCCCATGTACGCGCCTTCCCCCTCATGTGCGCACCATACCTCCGCATGTATGCACCGTACCCCAGGCCCGCGCATGTACGCGCCGTACCCCAGGCCCGCACGTGTACGCACCGTACCCCCACCGCATGTATGCACCTTACCCCACCCATGTACGCACCGTACATCCGCATGTACGCGCCGTACCCCAGGGCCGCACGTGTACGCACCGTACCCCCACCACATGTACGCGCCGCACTCCAACACCGTACCCCAGCACCCTCACCCAGCATCGCGTATGTACGGATCGTACCTACGCGAAAAAGACTCTTACAGAACCAGGACACTGTAAAACAGCACAAGGAGGGTCAATTCGACTCGCACAACACCACAAAACACGTCTACATGACAAAATACATCTCAATGATTGACCTGGCACATCCAAACAGGCAAACAGAGGCCCCAAAAAGACACCCACCAAAATTCAAACACAGCCACACCCAAAAATGGACCAATAAAAAGGGCCCACACACACAACCCATGAGCCTTTGCAACAGACCCTCTGCTGCCAGAACCTACTGAGAAACAACTCCACATTACTCATACCTTCACTACACCTTCACTCACACACCTTCACACAACCTCCTCCACAAACATCCCCCTCTTCACATTCACACACACACCGTCACATTCACACCCACACACCCACAACCATCCACACCCACACCCACACCCCACACCATGCCCACAGACAAGAATCCAAAGTTCACAATGGCGGAGCTGGACCTCCTTGTCAACAAAGTCATCAGAGTCGAGCCACAGCTGTTTGGAACATTGGTCAGACAGACCAGCATAGCTGAAAAATCTGCCATGTGGCAGAGGATTGTCGATAAGGTGAATGCTGTTGCGCCCATCTGAAGGACCAGGCATGAATGCCAAGCCAGGTGGTACGATCTGCGCAGGGCGGTCAAGAGGAAAATGAACGAAGAGTATGCCCAGAGTAACATCACTGGAGGTGGGCCGCCCACAGACCCGTACACTACCATCCCTGGGAGGAGAAGGTGATGGCCCTGCTACCGCCGGTGGGAGTACACGGAGTCGAAGGAGTCGCAGAGCCTGGTGAGTACACAAACAGCTTACATAACATGGGGGCAATGGGGTCCACACCACATATACACCAAATGCACGCAACTTCCCCAAGCACTCACCGCACACAACCACATTAAAAAACCACGCTCATGCCACTAACGTCTCCATGCACCCTTCAAAAGTCAAGGCAAGGCCATGTCCAAGGCTACAACAACCACAAACACAAGACTGGATGTCCGGGAGGCTGGGAGGGTGGGCCCCACACAACACATTGTGAAAATGAGACGCAGACACCAATGCCCTCAGCCCATATGGCATAGGTACATACCCATGCACAATGCACAGGGACTGGCAAAGTACTGACAAGGTAGCTGACACTTGGCCCTGCTGTATGCAGCACAAGGCCCTCCTGGGACCACTGTACACTCAAACACCGACTCCAAAAGCACAGGTATCTAGCACAGGAACTCACACTCACTGTCATGCCAGCATGCACCATGAGGGGACAGACACATCACCTGGGAGACCCAATGACAACTCACACTACACACAACAGCAGGCCCGGTCACAAGCCCCCCCTAACACAAGCACACACCCCCGGGGCAGGCAACGGATTTACACACTCCCACAATGGACATGTGACACAACAAGACCAATCCATAGCCAAATAAGCATGCATCATAGCCAACAATCTACAGGTCAAACACTCAGGAGAACATCCCAATCTGTCCCCCGCAACATACCCATCCCCAAGTGGACATTGAGAGGAATGCTAGGCACATCCAACTACCTGGAGGAACTGTGTCAACTTGAATATGTATGAAACATAGATGTCGCATGAAACACCATTAACATTGTCTCTCTCTCACACACAGGGCAACGTCGACGATCTCCCCCCAACACTGGGGAGGAAGAATCACAGTCCCAGGCTCCGCGTGAAGATGATCCCACCGGCAGCGACGACTCTCACCACTCCGTGGATGACCCCGACCAACCTGGACCCTCTGGTGCCCAAGCCCCTGCAGCACCTGCGTCAGGTACATCTGTGCCAACCACCACCCCCATTCCTGCCACATCCCAGGACACGCCCAGGAGCCCTGCTCGCACTGAATAACAGAGCCAGTCTGACCAGGAGGGACAAGGTTCTCCGGGCACCCAGGAGGAGGCAGGCAACCCTGCAAATGCCATCCCTCAGGGGTCCCGTAGACCCGATGTGCCCACAAGGGCAGGCCAGGCTCAAGTGGGCAGGGGTGGAGGGAGTGAAGGCAGGCGGAGGCGCGAACCTGACCAGCCAGCTCAGGACACCGGTATGTCACATATACGCAACATCCTGGACTCATACCGGCGTGACACCAGAGGCATCAACCAGGTCGTGTCCAGACTCTCCGAGATGCAGGGGACCCTCGATGAGATAAAGAACCTGCAGGTCGAGCATCATGCCAGTCATCAACAACACCAAGGACGGATGGAGGCAAGACTGGCTGAGCTCCTGGCGGTGCACAGGGACATGAGCCAATCACTCCATCAGATCGCCCAAAGCATGGGCTACCCTCCCTGTGCCACCAGGCGTAGACCAGCACCAGACACAGGGAGGGAGGAGGAGTAGGAGGATTCGTCTGACGGAGCGTCCCCAGCATCGTCAAGGCCTGCATCTGAGGGTCCCCAGAGGAAGGTGGGCCGTCCACGGAAAAGACCGTGAGAGTCAGCGGACCATCCACATCGCCCAGGTCACCTGGCCTGGCACCTGGTCCTCTGGCGCAACAGCAGCACCTCATCCAATGACATTCTCTGCCACATGGACTTGCTGGTCACAGTCTGACCAATGATGACCAATACTGTGCCCTGGACTCTGATGACTTCCAATGCCAAGGATACCATCTCCCCCTGTGAACTTTGGATTCTATTCCCCCGGTAGAGCACCTAATTGCATCTACCAAAACACGTACCCCACCGCAAATAAATATATTACTTTGGACATGAGACGTTCCTGTCATTTTGCATTATTCAACGACATATGTGTGTGGAAATGTCAAACTATGCCTGAGTGTTGAACTAACTCCAGCAGACAGGACACACATGGGTCACAAGGTATCATTCAATGTAGGCATGGAGCACAACACTCACCTGTGATGGCCTCTGGCTGCTGAGGGGGTGCTTGCTAAACTGTGCGGAGAGACCTATTTGGGAGATTATCATCAAGGCGTAGAGGTCATGGCTCATGTGGAGGTTCCTGGGGAGGGAGTCCCAGGTATGTGTGGCCAGGTGGGAGAACAATGTCCTGTATGCTGGAGTACGGTGGATGTGAAGAACGGTGGCCAGGGCAAGGTTGGATGCACAGAGATGGCCCAACGGGATCTAGGATGACAGACTTACAAGGTTGGTTGGGGTCGGGGTTGTGGACTGCCTCCTGAGTGTGGGTGGGGAGTTTGGAGGTCATCCTGCAGCAGACAGTGATCCATTGCGGCTATCTATGGTGGACGGTGGGGTGGCTGGGGTGCAGGGTGTTGAATCTGAGGTGTGCAGATGCACCCTGGAAGTGGACCAGTTTCCTGGAAGTTTGGATGTACTTGCTCCGTAGAGGGCAGGGCAGTATTTGACACGGATGTTGTCATGGACCTGGGGGATGGTCTGTCTTTTCTTGGAGTGGATCTATCTGTGGATCATGTGCATAATGCAGAGGGCGTTGCAGCATGAGGTACAGATGGTGTGGACTAGCATGGCATATGTGAGTGAGCCAAACATGATGCACACCATCTTGTGTGTGTGGCCACTGGGTGCTTGTGCAGGGCTCTTGCGTGTGGGACACAGGCACTTGACCCAGCTGGAAGGGGACAATCCTCAGATGATCACCTCAGTCCTGTACAAGTCCAGCCTCAGGTGGCTCGTGTTCAGCCATTCATCAATGGATCTCATGCATACTTGAATGATGGAACTGCCAATGTCTGTGTCTTTGTTGAGGGTGAGGAGCACCTGGCTGTCAATGGCATATGAGCTGATGATGAGGTGCTGTGCGCATGTGATGGTGGATAGGGGGGTCCTGGACACTCTGTAGATTGACATGCTGAGAGATGATACCTGTGCCATGTCCCAGACGATGACACCATACTACATGCTGAAGCCTTGAGTCCCACTCCCATGCCCTTGCTGGGCTACAGAGCCGGTGGGGAGTATTAGGGACGTGACCTGGTTGGTGTGACAGGGCCTGGAAGGCGAGGCAGCGCAGTGTAGTCAGTTGAAGTTGCACACTCAGCATGCAAAGGTGTCGTGTGTGTGCCCAGGGTATGTCTGACAGCAGGCGTTAGATGTGCGGATGGACATAGCTCGGAGTTTGGCTGATACATCAGACTGTAGTGTGATGTGGGTTATGCAAGAACAGGATGGTGGTGCAATGTGCACCTTGCATGTGCTGATGGTCCAGCCTTTGGCGGCAACAGTGGCATAGACAAGCTGAGGACAGCCAAATGAATGGGTGGAGGGAGGAAGTGAGGAGCATCTTGGAGGCGTGTGTGTTGCCAAATCTGGATACTCTGTGGGCCCTTGCTGCAGGGGCCGCAGCAGCAGGCGGCATCTCCTTGCAAAATGACAGAATTTGCACACATAGACTAGGATGTCAGAAGGACAACTGCAACAGGCGCGTGTGTAAAGTAAGGAGTGTCCAGTGTCACATGGCACACCCAGAGACAATGCATGCACAATCACCAAAGAAGCATGACACCGGATCAGGAAACTGAAGGCCGACCTGCGCACAGGAGACACACCCTCAGCAGCTGTTGATGGCCCATTGTGTGGACCAACATGCCAAAAAACATACACAACCATGTACTTCATGCCCAATAGGGAGCCTAATCCATGAGCAACTGCATGCATGTTGCTAAACTACACATGGACTCCTATGCATAATCTTCCACAACTATGCCAGATATGCCGCATGCAAAGTGGCAAGAGACCTGCATTGACAGAGATGACGCACCTTGGAGTGTGACAAACACCTTTATTACTCAGCCTCACACTAAGGGAAATGCATCAATTGGAACAGACTCACAGGTCATTTGGCTGACCATGTGTGACCTACACTGGACACCCCCTTCAACACACAGATGTGGTAAATCCTACTGAGCTGGCACACAAGTGAAGGGGTTGAGCCTAACACCCCTTGCTGCACACGGAGAGTCTACAATTCCCCATTGAGCCTCATATTAGCATCCCGTATGTTCCTGAGGCACCATTAGCATCCCGTATGTTCCTGAGGGACGTTATACATACATTGATGCCTTCATCAGAATACACAAACCATTACAGATGACTGTCAGGAAGGGTGATTATCAATTCATGGGAGCCATGCAACACGTCATGTGGCCCATGGTGAGTCGACATGTATGCATGGTAACACAACATGCACAGGAGCAGTCCCCACATATCACAAACACGTACCACCCACAAAATGCCTTGCTGCAGTCCTTACCCCAAATGACTTTTCACCATGTCTGTGCATGTAACTCTGATCCAGCACACGTTGCAATACTCATGAGGAATAGCAGGAGGGCAATGATGACATGAGCAGACGACAGCCGCAAGAACCTGGGGAGGACAGACACACAACAAGTCAGCGAAGAGCTAGTAATCCGCAGACATGTACATGTACTCTACAGGAATGATGTTGTCACCATGCCCTTAATAAATTTAGTGTCCCAGCTAAAATGTGTGGAATGACATCATCACTTGAATGACACATCAGAACACACCTCCAAGTCACTTAGCACACAGTCAGCTCGACACACACATTGCAACACATGCCACACAAGGCTCAAAGCGTGCACACTCAGACACAGGGACTCACCATCATGAGAAGAAGTTGCAGATAAGCTGACTCCGGATGTCCTCATCCTCATCCTCACTTGCCCCGTGCCCGAGCCCTTCATCCTCCACGGGTGGATGATCCTGCTCATCCGGATCAAGGATGAGTGGCACGGCCTTCTCCACTGCCATGTTGTGCAGCATGCAGCACGCAATGAAGATTTTGCAGACCTTCACCGGGGCATATGGGAGGGCGCCGCCGGTCTTGTGGAGGCACCGGAATCTGCTCTTCAGGAGTCCAAACGTCCTCTCAATCACGTGCCTCGTCTGCCCATGGGTGTCATTGTACCGGTGTTCTGCGGCTGATCTGGGGTTGCGGAGAGGCGTCATCAGCCATGGCATGTTGGGATAGCCAGAGTCCCCTACATCATGTGAAGAAGTGGGTCAGGAGATGCCGTAAGATACAAAGATAGTGCTAAACACAGGACTAACAGAGTATACCCACCAACAAGACATGCTCGTTCCGCGTGCAGCTGCAGCATCATTTCTGGCACCTTGCTACGCCTCATGATGTATGCATCGTGTGCGGACCCTGGAAAACAGGAACAGACATGGGAAATCAGCATGTTAGCAAGACACACCACAAGGGCATTAATGGAGTGGTAATGTTTTCTGTTTCTATAGGCTACCTCCTGTGCCTGTGGTGGTACCAAAGCCACATGTGTCCCATCAATGGCCCCAATTACATGAAGCACCCCTCCCAGGGCATAGAACTCACCCTTGACACCTGTCAACTGCTCACAAGTGGGAAAATGGATGAATTCATCCAGGTGCACCAACATGGCTTCTATAACATCATGCAGGACACGGCTGAACATTGTCTGGGACATGCCACCGACATCAGCTATGGTCAATTGAAACGTGCCGGTGGCAAAAAAATGTAGGGCTGCCATCACCTTCATCTTGGGGGTCAGAGCTGTAGGATACCTGTGTTGTGGTTGGAGGTGTGGTGCAAGCCGGCGGGTCAAGTCCTCTATCAACTCTTGCGAGAAGCGGTATCTGCGTATGCAGTCATGTTCACGCATGGCATCCAGGTCTGGCATTCATCTGGGGAGAGGCGGTGCCCTGCAGAGATTTGGAAGGAATAACGAAGAGTGAATACATTACCACACCAATGTCACTGAGGTGAGCACATGTTCAACAGCTAATACACATCTGCTTAATACAGAGTCTGTGCTGTGCAATACATCCAGGACACGTAGGCCAGCCAGGTGATACTCCTACGAAGAGCCAGCCACAATAGTTGCATGGCAATGTTGACGTGACATGCCAGTAAAATAGCTGTGGGCCAGTGTAAGTGACAAGCCAGACACATTACATGAGTGACAGACATCCACATATCAGCATTTGAAGGATGTCATCTCATACAGACAGCTGGCAGGAGTCTAGACGCACAGGTCACATGTCATCTGAAAAAGGACAGATAACACACATTTCCATGAAGGGGTACATGTCAAAAACTGATGACACAGACATTGAGAGAACGCAGATATTGCCTCATGTCAGGAAGTCATCTTCGAACCATCATGACACATGTAATGTGTGAGTCCACATGTGGCATGGTGTGCGTATATGTGTGTCATGCACATATGCACACAGACACATGTTGGATGCTGCAACAGCAGATGGAGTTGACGGAACACCAACGGAAAGCTCATGGGAACACATGACACACACATGACATAGTCACATCGTGGCACGCTGGGAGTCACATGTCAGGTGTAATTATCTGTGTACCTGGCATCAGGGGACAGTTGCGGGTGTTGCTGACTGTGCCATACCAGTGATGCAGTGCTTGACATGTGTGTCGTACATGCACACATGTGCAAAGTGTGAAGGGGAAGTGTGCCACGTAGTGCCCCATCACATATGACATGTGTAAACAGCTCATCACACATCTATTGGGCCACAACATGAGGAGACATGTGCCAAATCACTGCCTGACACACCTAGGCCCTGCACATGAAGGACTGCACTGACAATGACTTGATGTACAGCCTTGTGCGAGTCTGACACCTCCATTCCTTTCGTGTGCGCCTCCTATCACCAGTGTAAGCTGTGAAAGGCAGTACACACGCTCTGAGGGCGTGTGTAGGGCCCGTACTCACGCGTGAGTACCTGCCGTACACGCGTGAGTACGTGCCTATCACTATAGTTGTGTTACTGTAGGTCCGAGTGATACAGCACGTACTCACGCGTGTACGGCCTGTACACATGTGAGTACGTGCCGTATCACTAGGCCCTACGGTACCCCCAACTATAGTGTTAGGCTCGTACTCACGCGTGTACGGCCCGTACACACGTGAGTATGTGCCGTATCACTCGGACCTACGGTACCCCCGACTATAGTGATAGGCACGTACTCACGCGTGTACCGGCCGTACACGTGTGAGTACGTGCCGTATCACTAGGCCCTACGGTACCCCCAACTATAGTGATAGGCACGTACTCACGTGTGTACGGCCCATACACGCGTGAGTACGTGCCTATCACTATAGTTGGGGGTACCGTAGGGCCTAGTGATACGGACCATACTCACGCGTGTACGGTCCGTACACACGTGAGTACGTGCCGTATCACTAGGTCCTACGGTAACACAACTATAGTGATAGGCACGTACTCACGCGTGTATGTCACGTACACGCGTGAGTACGGCCCGTATCACTGTAGTGATGGTGCCCTAGGGGTACGTGTGAAACGCGCTGTACCTGTGTGGGGATTTAAGAATTACAATGGGGACACATGAGGGACAAGTATTAGGGCCTAAATGCATGCTGGTTGTCATGTATACCGAGTTTCAAGTTCAAAATTTAACATCATGTGGTCTGGAAAAAGCAGTTGGCCACATTATACATTGTTGCAAAGTGAGTGTTGACTTGACATGATGCTGCAAAATCTAAAAAGATGCGAAGGCTGTCACTGGTGTATGTTTAAAGGGATTGGAGGAAACGTAGGATGCAAATGAGTCTGACCAATCACTCTGTACTCCTGTAAATGAAATAGGCCAGCAAGGCAGATATAAGGCAGGCAGAACCCATGAGAGGGCACTTGCCTGCACAACATGTCAGTCGATACCACTGCTGCTGTATTGTCTCCCTCTGGCACCATGTCAAGGACTGTGGAGAGGGCCCAGCCTTTCACCCAGGAGGAGAACGAGGCCCTGCTGGATGTGATCCTCCCACGGTACCCCATGCTGTATGGTCGACCAGGGGAGCAGGTGAGTGCTGACTCCACTACCTTTGCATGTGCACCTTTATTGTGTCTGTCACTTCTGGCATTGTGGCCAGGTGTGACAGACATGCAATGTTGGTTGGAGTGGGTCCCGGGGGGGGGGGGGGGGGTGGATGGCTTATGTCTCTCATGCAGGGCTTGATGTAGTTCATGTGTGCACCCCTCACTTGCATTGTGCATTGTGCTTACTGTGACATTCACTGCATAGTGCATGGCACATTCAGCCAGCCTAATCCTCTTGGGCATTCTTGTTCTATTGTCCTGCGGTGATTCAGTGGTCAACCCGGTGTGACAGGTGACTGCACCCACAGATGTGTGTGAGAGTTGAGTGGAGCTGTGGTGAGAGTGGTGAGTGTCCAAATGATGTGTACGCCCCCTGGACATTGATGTGTGTGAATTTTTCTTGTCATGTGGGTGAGTGTCTATGTGGAGTGTTGCACCACAGCTGCATGGAGGAGGCAACTGCTCAATCCATCTGATGTGTGAAGTAAGCCGTGCTGTGTGTCTGACTTGCTGAGCTAGCCCCACACCTGTGATCCCCCCCTGGCAAGTGGCACATGTGCAGAGTGAGGTTTGCATCCGCTGTTGCCAATGGCAGGTGATTGATGTGTGCCTGTGTGTGTCTGTGTACTCTGCTGAGGTTTCGTCAGTGGCCTGGGGCATGTGACTGCTTTGCGGTGCTGTCCATCAGCCTTGTGTTGCTTGGGATGCACAGTGTGTGCCATGATCAGGGATTGTTTCGCACCCCTCATGCCACCTTTGTACTTACTATGCCAAGTAGTGCATTGGTGCGTCCACAGTGGAAAAAGTCCCTATGACTAAGGTGCTATTACTTGCCAGCATACTATGCCCTGTTCAACAAATCTAAGATGTTCAAATGTGTGTCTCTGTGACATGGTGCAGGTGTAGTGATGTTGTCCCACTTTGTCATCCACACAGGTATCCCCCTACCACAAGGGGAAGATCTGGAAGGATGCCGTCAAGGCCGTGCAATCGGTGGAGGGTCGCAGTCGGCGCCTGCCACAAGTGAGGAAGAGATGGCAGGACATCCGGTGCTGGACCCGGAGGATCGACCGGGCCATGCTGAAGGACTCACCTCCTCATAAGCATGGCGGGCGCCGGCGCCTGACCCACCAGATTGAGCGTGTCCTGGCGGTGGTCTTTCCTGACCTGGATAGGCGGATACAGGAGTTACAGCAGCAGGAAGGGGGTAGGTACATGTGTGTTTGATGTGTGTCGCCAGCTTTAGTGGCTGCTCAGTCGCCTGGATACACTGCCAGGCTATATATGTGCAGTGCATATCCTGTTCCCCAAAGTCAACCTGTGCTGTTCTTCCTCCCTTCCCCTCCTTGACATGTGTTACCTGGTCTGTGTGTTATCACTGTTGCACATGGTCATCTAGGCTGCAAGTTTATCAAGGTGCACACTGCTTTCAGCATCATGTGTGGGGGTGGTCTGCCTGTGCCCTGTCCTGTTCAGTCATTTGGGGGTGCATAATTGTTGGCACTGATGCTGAGTCTCAACATAGGAGTGTGAGGGTTCAAATGAACAGACTTGCAGCATGCATTACCAATGTTGTGGCCTCAGACATGATGTGCATGAGTGGGATATATGCATAGTGCCGGGACGGTTGCTCCTGTAACAGTCAGCTCATTCCAGGACCATGGAACAGTGTGTCCACTACAGTCCCCTGACACAGCCTGCCCTCCTACTCATGTGTGTCATCCAAGACTGTGCACATTCACTGTGGGTTCAGCATGGCTCTGCCTCTGTGTCATTGTTCCCTGGCCTAGGTAGTATATTTTCACATGTGTGATACATTTGCCCACTGGACAGGGATACACCAGTTTGCTTGTGCATACTCACACTGGGCAGTGCCTGTGTGGCTATTCACAACAATCTGTTGATGTTTGTTTGTGACCAATATGTTTTGGCATCCCTACAAGGTGATGTTGTGTTAATGAAGCTAGTTTTCAAGCACAGTTATTGTAACCCTGAATAAGAGGTGCCACTTCTTGATCGGTATCAGTCACATTGACTCAGGTATGGGTGGGTGTGTGCGGGAGGGGCATACATGTTCAACCCTGATGTTTCATTGCCAGTTCTGACTTGTGTGTGATGATTCGCAGTACAGAAAGTCATCGTGCAGTGCCCCCGTGATGTTGGCCAGTGCTTAATGTTCGTGCTTCATTGCCTGTGTCAGTTTTTGACAATCATGTATCCTGCTTGTACATTTTAGCCACCTGTGTGTGGTTCAGATGCTACACAGTTGTGACTTTGTGTGCTGACATCTGTGGGTACATTCTGGTTTGCCATGAGGGGTAACCCACAGTACAGCTAGGCTTTTTTGCGAAAAAATTGCAGGCCCATTAGCTTAGCATTGTCCTGGGTGTGGACATGTGTGCCACTCCAGATGACAGTCAGTGGGTCATATGTGTAGCCAACTGTGTGATGAGGTGACGGATAGCCATGTGACAAATGACATTATTCAAGTTGTTACTCAGAGAAAATGTCCATTGGCACTCACTACACCTGTCAACATGTCGCAATGTTTCATATGCTTGACCTTGTTGTTTTGTTGTGAAGGACAATGATGTGCCTGCATAACAGATGTCTCCCAAGGAAGTGCACAAGACACCACCTTTACACTTTCCAGGGACACGCTGGCACATTTTAAAGTTAGGCACAGTTTGAACAAAACTTGTTTGGAGTTCATACATATACATGTTCCCACAGTGTGGTAGCATTTGGGTTAGTCCTTGGATGTTGCTGATACCAACTTACGAGTGTCAAGTCATCCAGACCACCGTGGTGCCATGTATATGTACTTACTGATACGCCATTTCTGCCTAACAGTGGCTGATTTGAATGAGTCTGGCAGCTCAGACAATGACTGTGTACACGTAGTTTGGTGTGCACCTCCTTGTGTGACTTCTGCTATACAGACACATGTGTGTTGTGTTCACAGAGTGCCACATTCACACATGCAAGACATGTCCATTGTGTAAAGGGTTGTGATTCTCCAGGAGTCACAATGTATTTCTTTGGGGTGTCAAAAGCACTCACAGGTCTCTGAGTGTGGGGACACCTTCTGCATTGGCATGTGGTATTTGGCCTTGGGTGCGACAATACTGTTTGGTTCACAGTGAACAAGAGGTGGCATGCCTTCATAGTCTTGCTGTGCTCAACTGATCCCAGACACTAGCTTCTCATGATCTTGTGATTTTAAGTTAATTGCTGTTGTGTCCTAATTTTCATTGTTTCCAAGTGGCATGGTGGGTCAACCAACTGGGGAGTGCAGGGCTTACATAGGTGGGGAGTATCCTAGATGTTACTCATGATGCCTTTCCTGATATGCACTGTTGCCTATTTAGTTTTGACTCATGTGTCAGATGTATACAGGTGACTGATTTTTTCCTGTCTCTTCACCTTGCCCACAGCATCATCGGAGGACACCGAGGGAGACACCAGCACGGACGTGGAGGAGAGATCGAGCAATGGTGCCACCCCTGCTGAGGAGTCAGTGGAATCTAGTGGCACGGAGGGCGAGGGGAGTGAGGCGGAGGACCTGCCCAGTACCAACACTGACTGCAAGGCAGACGGGTCCGAGGCTGAGCTCCCAGAGGGGGCGGAGGCTGCTCCCACAGCTGAAAGCAGCAGTACATCTCTCGCCGCCCCCTCAATTCCCATCACCGCCCTCCCACTTGCTCGGGTCCCTTCTGTCCGTGCTAGGCCACACCGTGTCTCCTTCGTGCCAGGCACCGCACCCCCTGCCCCTGTCCCCCCTGCTGCCCTCACTGCCGAGTCTGTGGACATTCAACGGCAGTTGCAAGTTGGGCAGACATCGATCCTGACTGTCCTCCATGGCCACACCAGACTGCTGACCCAGATGGTGTTGTACATGGAGGGCATGTCATCAGCGATGTCTGACCAACGGATGTTGCTGAGGTCACTGGACTCGTCACTGACGGCAGTGGTGAGTCACCTGCAGCGCTGCCTCCCCCCACCCCTGCCCCATCCACAAGTCCCACAACCATGCCTGTCCCAAGCACACCAAGACATCCAAACACACGCACCCCACCAGACACAAGCAGCACACGACCACGTAAGGGCAAGCGCACACCTCCTGACAAGCACACTAAGGGGGAAGCAGGCACACCCACTGGATCTGGGGCACACAGGCAGGCACGCAGCCACAGTCCTCGTCCACATGACTCACTCCCCAGTCCCTCCGATGTCACTCCCCTTGGCTCCCCTGCCCCAGATTCGGAGAAGGAGGCCTACTTTGCTGGGCTGGGCCTCAGCCCCACTAGTTCACCTGGCCGGAAACGGTCAAGGCACTCCACGGATAGGGGAGTTAAGTCCCCCAGCCTGTCCACCACCTCCCCCAGTACCGCTGCAACCCATCCCTCCGACCCCCCCCCCCTCCTTGGGGCCTGTTGTTTTCTCCGGGTGCAGGGGAGACGCTTGAAGAACTTGCAGAAGTGTGCAGTGCCGAGCTCGCCTCCACCTTTGGCGCTGCCCCACCCCCTGTGGTGGAGTAGTCCGTCCCTGCACCCACCACACCTACCCTTCCCCCTCCTGTCCCTACGGTGCCTGGTCCTTCCCCACATGATGCCCCCCCCCCAGTCGCTGAACCAGGGGTTTAGTATGTGCAGGCAAGCTAGGGGAGACGCGTGGCCATGTGTCCCCCCCCAGGACTTCATATCTGGACTGGCCATTGGCCTTTGCACATAGTGTTCTTTACTACATCTTATTTTTTCATGCTGAATAAAGCATTTTGTTTTCCGTTTTGAAAGTCTTGCATTTCATGTATTGATGTTGATGCTGAGGCTCCAGGAGTTGGGGTTGTGGGAATGTGTTATGTTTCATGGACATGTTGTAGTCTGCATCTCATGGGGTGGAACCTGGTATCTGCGTGCCCTCACAAGGTCTCTGCAAAGAATCTTTGGTCGTGTCTGCTCTTTGTGTTTGGAGATATTGTCCCTAGGAGTGTTCCTTCCTCAGTGGCACCTGACATCTCCCCTGCAGAGGGTTGCACAATTGTTGTGTTGCCCTGTGTCTACATTTCCTTTGTTGGTGATGGATCCCTTCAACTCTGGCCATGCCTGCTCAGCAATGTCTCCTGCTGCATCGTCTGTGCCATCCTTGGTACTCACTGTACTTGTGTATAGAGTATTTTGCCATGCCTTCATGGATAAATTGTCCCTTTTCCGCACAATGCATGTGTGTAATCCCTGCCTAGTACACATATGGTACTTGTTCTGCTGGGTAGTTGAACACCTGACTCACAATTGTGGGCATTGTATCTGTGGAAACTCCACCCTATTCCTTCCATGACAGACAACATCTTGGTGGCTGGCCCAGCACCTGAACATTCCTATCAGTCCTGGGATGTGCGTGGCAGTGTGAGTTCTCTTTGGCTCTCTTAGTTTATTAGGCAGTGACATGACTATACAGTGTAGTGGCATGACCTCAGTGTGTGTCTTGTGCTGTATCTGCCAGGGGTGGGTATGCATGTGTTATTTGTCCTCACACCCACATGTGGTGTGTCATGCAGTGGGGGAACGACATCCATCCTCCTGGGAGTGGGACACTGCTGTCAGCGTTGTATTGTTATGGCACTATCATCATTGTCCAAAGTTAGGAATACGTACATACACCCATGGAGTTGTGGTCATCTGATAATGATGTACACCCCCCCATGTCTCTGTCCACTGCTGGGAGTGATGGGCACCCACCCCTCACATGTCCCTGTCCACTGGTGGTATTCCTCTGCACCCACCCCCATGTCTCTGTCCACTGCTGGTATTCCTCTGCACCCACCCCCATGTCTCTGTCCACTGCTGGGAGTCCTCTGCACCCACCCCCATGTCTCTGTCCACTGCTGGGAGTCCTTTGCACCCACCCCCATGTCTCTGTCCACTGCTGGGAGTCCTCTGCACCCACCCCCATGTCTCTGTCCACTGCTGGGAGTGATGGGCACCCACCCCTCACATGTCCCTGTCCACTGGTGGTATTCCTCGGCACCCACCCCATGTCTCTGTCCACTGCTGGGAGTCCTCTGCACCCACCCCCATGTCTCTGTCCACTGCTGGGAGTGATGGGCACCCACCCCTCACATGTCCCTGTCCACTGTTGGTATTCCTCTGCACCCACCCCCATGTCTCTGTCCACTGCTAGGAGTGATGGGCACCCACCCCTCACATGTCCCTGTCCACTGCTGGTATTCCTCTGCACCCACCCCCATGTCCCTGTCCACTGCTGGGAGTCATCTGCACCCACCCCCATGTCTCTGTCCACTGCTGGGAGTCCTCTGCACCCACCCCAATGTCTCTGTCCACTGCTGGGAGTCCTCTGCACCCACCCCTCATATGTCTGTCCACTGCTGGTAGTGATATGCACTCACCTCTCATATGTCTGGGCACTGCTGGGAGTCCTCTGCACCCACCCCTCATATGTCTGTCAACTGCTGGGAGTCCTCTGCACCCACCCCTCATATGTCTGTCCACTGCTGGGAGTCCTCTGCACCCACCCCTCATATGTCTGGGCACTGCTGGGAGTCCTCTGCAACCACCCCCATATGTCTGTCCACTGCTGGTAGTGATATGCACCCACCCCTCATATGTGTGGGCAGTGCTGGGTGTCCTCTGCAGCCACCCCTCATATGTCTGTCCACTGCTGGTAGTGATATGCACCCACCCCTCACATGTCCCTGTCCACTGCTGGTATTCCTCTGCACCCACCCACCCACCCACTTGCGCCCTTGCTGTGGTACTCTGCTGTCCTGGGCATACACCACCCCCAATTTACAGCTGATGTGCTGCACCAAGCCGTACACCTACATCTGTGGCGTGTGTATGCCTTGTATCCATCATGCAATGGGGCTGTAGGGGTACGCGTGGTACGGCCCGTACCCATGCTCTGGGGGCGTGGGTGCGGGCCGTACCACCATAGTGGCGTAGACGTAGGGGTACGCGTGGTATGGCCCGTACCCACGCCCCCCAGAGCGTGGGTATGGGCTGTACCACGCGTACCCCTACGTCACCGCCACAATGGTGGTACGGCCCGTACCCACGCTCTGGGGGCGTGGGTACGGGCCGTACACGCATGCCCCTACATCACCACTGCAATGGTGGTACGGACCGTACCCACGCTCTGAGGGGCATGGGTACGTCCCGTACCACCATTGTGGTGGTGACAGGTACGCGTCCACGTCCACTTCCGTTGTGGCGGGACGTGGGATTGGTGGACACGCCCCCCGAAGTGACCAGACCATGGAGGTAATTAATGTGCAGGATATATTAGTTTTTTGTGGGGTGTGGGTTATGTTTCATGGCCCTTGCACCCCCCCCTTTGCCCCTGGGGGTTGTTCTGACCTTCTGCGGTGTCTGCGTCGGTTTCTGAACACGAGGTCGTAGGCTATGAGGGCCGGGATGACGCGTAGGTTGGGGTCCATCGCTGTCCGTCGCGTACCGTTGCTCCTTCTTCGCGTCGTCCTCCATTTCCCGGCAGTTTTTGGCTCCCGTAAAAAATGCTACGTGCGGAGTGACGTAGGCACGAATCGTACTTGCTGGTCCGTAACACGCTGCCTGACTCCGTCTGGACGTCGCGTATGCGCCGTCCAGAATTAGATTTGTATGTATTTTTTTGCCGGTCGGTCTTTTGTACGACTCGTACGGAAATGGTATTTCTGTGCGAATCGTACTTGAGAGTTTGTAAGGTGTTTTTCCCAGGTACGAGTCGGACGGAGAAAACGCTCCGTACGACCATTTGTACCCGGGTTTTACTGGATCGGAATCGGCACCTAAGTGCGCTTAGCGATAATTATCGCCGGTTGTTGCTGATATGCCCCTCTGAGTTTCTTGAAGCTGGGACTAAGCCTAAGCAGTATTTACCAGTGATTTTACAGTTCTGCCTGTGTACTTGAAGGACTGCCTGCACCGATTCCTCTCAGGAAAATAACAACACTGAATAAGCTACCCAGATTGAATTTGGGCCTCTATTGACCGGGACAGCGCTAGCACTACGACTGAATGCCACTAAGGAGTTCTCAGGAACAGTGAATCTGAAACTTATTTGAGTCGGGAGCAGGCGTGACCCATGCAGGTAACAGCGGAAGGGTGGCGGGGCAGGATGGGGGTGACTCAACAGACGAGGCAAAATTAAATAAATAAATATTTTTTCTTCATCATCGTCTGTCAAGCCCCTCAACGCCACACCGCTCTTACATGCATTGGCTGCTTCTGGTCGGGAGGCTGGGATAATCAAACATGGCAAATATTCTGATAATGTATTGCAAGTGCTGTAGACTATAATGCACATGTAATAAGCTAGACAGGCTATCTACCAAGGGGCAGATTTACGTTCCCTGGCGCATCCCTGCAAATCAGCAGGGATGCGCCAGGGAAGATGCGTCACGCAAGTTTGCCCTTGCGCCACTGGAGATGCGCTGCATTTACAATGCGGTGCATCGTGGCGCAAGGACAAGCAGATGCGTGACGCATCTTCTGATGTAAGGTTGGCGCAGTGCTGAAGTTGTGTCGCAAGAACTGTTCCAACCTGCCCTATCCCTAACATGGTGCGTCACGCCTTACGCCTTCTTGAAGCAGGCGTAAGGATTTGACGCACCAGCATCGGAAAAGTGACTGAGTGAAATCTTGTAGATTTCACTGCGTCACTTTTCCGAGGCTTTTTCCGACGTAACGCCCACCCTGCATACATTAAACCTGACGCGGGTTTAATGTGGCGCAGGGCTTTACAACGTGACGCATCTCCCTAGATGCGTCACGTTGTAAATATGTTGCAGCATGGCGCTAGCTTTGTGTCGCCTCTGCGTCACAAAAGTGACGCAACGGCGGCGCAAAAGTGGCGCACGGGGCTTGTAAATCTGCACCCAAGTTTGTAATGAAATATATTGTCTGCCAATCTCTACATATATCCCTCAGTCTGATGAGCATAAACCTTGCACCAACTTTTTGTATTGTTTTACCCGATGCCCTCTTGTTGCCCTTCACAAAGCCCCCCTGCCCTCCACTTAGTGGCATGTTTAGCACAGGTCACATGATAGACTTGAGGTCGGGTATAGACAGACGTGTCCTCAAGTCACACTTGGCTTCTCCCTGAAAGGTTTTCCAGAGGGCCAGCATCTGATCTGCTGCTGCATCCACATAATATATACGAGACCACTTGGTCCACTTGTAACATTTGATCAATCCAGATCTGAATTTCAAATGGTTTGCTTAGAGTTACACAGGATTCTAACACCCTTTGACCTCCAAGGTTGAGACCATACAGCAGTTAAACAAATTTACCTATCGCTTATAGTTTCAAAGATATACCCTTACGTTTAGTTATTAGCTGACCCCCAAAATGTGATGAATAGTGGTTCAAAAGAAATAACAGTTTTTATCTTTAGGGGCTCTTAAGTCTAAGTTGAGCCTTATCTGTAAGCTGCTTCCTCAAGGGAACTGCACATTTTCTTTTAAAACTACTGGAAACCACGATATTACCCTTAGTAGGTAGCAGTGTTTACTGCCCTGTTTCACAAGGCAATTTTGAAAAAAAGGGAAATAAATATTTTGATTGTGACTTGCACAACATAGAATTGTATTCGTCTTCAAAACAGTGTATATGATAATTTAACCTCAGAAAAGTTGCATTGAAATTCTTAAGTGTTTCTCGAAGGCATGTCTTCAGACTGTGCCCCCCATGGGTTCTCTTGCAAAACAACAATAACCCATTATATGCTATAATGCAGGATTAGACTAAATGAACCATACAACGAAGAACAGCACCTTAGCTGGAAAAATATTTTCGTTAGTATATTTGCAACGCTTACAGCTAGAGTTTTCTAGTTTACATGACTTCTCTTAATTTGTGTAGTACTATATTTTTAGAAATTATATTTGTGTTTAAAATAAGAACACTGACTGGATATTCATATAGATTTACTATTGTTTGGGTGTCTGATTGTTTAGGTGTGTGTGTGTGTGTGTTTGTGTGTGAGAGAGAGAGAGAGAGAGAGAGAGAGAGAGGCACTACTAGTGATGGCATACTGTAGATGACTCACACTCAACAATAACCCTTATGTGATGTATGCTGTGGCTCCTTAACCAAGCTAGTACAGATGGAGCCTTATGTATTAATTAGACAGGCCACAAATAGAGGGTGTAAATTGCTTACAACCTTTTCAGACTGTTTCCACATTTTGATCTGTGACTGCTTTATTAATCAGTCACATTTCAAAATATGGATTTGCAGGGGATGAGAAGTCCTCTTGACAGATGAATTTTAATGAGGGTTACGAAACTTGCAAAATTTGCTGTAAATTATAATAGAAATTGACGCTAAATTATGCATAATTGCGCAAAATCCATTTCATACAAAATAAGTTATAAGACGTGTCCGTTCGTTTAAAAATGTAATTTCAAGTTGATTTCCCGTCGCTCATGTTCAGATTTGTAGTTTTACACTATAAAAATTCCCAAATGGTCTGCTCTGATAAAAAATCAACCTGAAATATTTGTTGACAGCCAGTATTAAAGGAACTGCTGCTCCTGTTCAAAACACTGCCTCTCACACTCAAAACTTACCCAAAAGCTAAAACTCGCATTATAATTTCTCATGGTGTAATGGTAAAATCTTGCTCAGTTTGTGAAAATCTTGTTATATAAAATGATAATATTATGCTAATTATGCTGGTATAGTTAATATTTTGCCCAGGCCTAATTCTAATCAGGCAGGAGACATTTTGTAACTCCCCCTCCCCCCGCGAATCCATTTAAAATCAAATCATGCCAATGTACGAAATAGACCTCCATTCTGTTTTACATTTTTGACAGGAATACTTTATTTCAGGCTTATGGATTAAAAAAAAGAAAATCTTCCCTGTCAGAAATGACCCCGGGACGTGGGGGCAACTGGGGGAGCACTCCATGGGGCTAGCAGTGACAATTCCCAAAATTAAAGCTGTCCTAGAGGGAAGGCTTCCTTTCATGAATCAGTTACCACCTAAAGGGCCAGATGTACGGATCTTTTTTCAGATTCGGGCCGTTTGTGAGCTGAAAAAAGCATTTTTAAATGTACAAAGCCCTATTTGTGATTTGGTAAGCTATTACTGCATCACAAATCGGATTTTTGCGAATCACTGTTATGAAGGGGCGTGCCTAGGGCATCCCTTCATCTTAACGTGTCGCGGGGGCATGCACAAATGTTTTGCGACCGGAATGTAGTCACAATAATTCATACTTTACTGACTCCATGAAGGAGGTGGTACCCATTCACAAACAGGAAGGGGTCCCCAAGGGAACCCTTCCCCTTTGTGAATGTGGGCACCAACATTTTTCAAGAGCAGGCAGTGGCCCCACGGATCACTGCCTACTCCTAAATAATGAGAGCGAAACTTTAAATGCATCCTGTTCTCCTTAAAGGAAAATGGGCTGCATTTCAAAATACAAAACTGATATATTTAAAAAGAAGTCGATATAGTGATCTGCTTCCCAATGGGTTGCAAAATGCGACCTGCCTCATGAATATTAATGAGGCAGGTCCCCTGAGACCCATTGGGAATCTTAAACAGTGCAAAACACACTGTTGTACATAGCTGTTTATGATTTCCTAATAGCGAATTGCAAAAATGTGGTATTAGGACATAGCAAATGGAAGTCTATGTACATCTGGCCCAAAGGGGCAAAAGTACGAAATCGCATGTTTGTGATTTCCTAATTGCAAATTTTAGTGATTCGCTATTAGGAAATCGCAAACTGCTGTGTACAACAGTGTGTTTGACATTGTTAGCAATTCGCCGTGGGTTGCAAATGGAACTCTTTCAATAATCATGAGGCAGGTTGCAGTTTGCAACCAATTGGGAATGGCTGCAGTCACAGGGATGGTGGCCTGTTGGGTTCAGCAGACCACCATGTCTGTGATTGCTTTTTAAATAAAGCATTTTTTTTTGTAATTCAGCCCGTTTTACTTAAAGGAAAATGGGATGCATTTCAAAAAATGAAAATGAAAAGCTACCTTTACATTTTTTAAGAGTAGGCAGTAATCCATGGGACTATTGCATGCTCTTAAAAGATGTTGACATACATAAAGGGGAAGGGGTCCCTCTGGGACCCCTTTCAGTTTGCAAATGGATTACCACCAACTTGAAGTTGGTAGGAACTGCAAATGTTTTGAGATCGTATTCAAGGTCGCAAAACATTCATACATACCAGTGCTATTCGGTATTAGGAAGGGACGCCCTCAACACGCCCTTTTCTAATACCGAAGCAAAATGTGATTCAGTAACAAGTTACTAAGTTGCACTGTGCCTTCTGTACTGGTATATTGCTTTGTACCTCTGGCCCCAAGTTGGATGTTGGTATCTACTCAATCATTTGCGACTGCAGTTATTCTTCATGGAACATTGAGGCATACCATTGTGGCTCTCTAATAGTAGGAGAATACTATTTTAATGCCCATTCCATTTTTTGATTTGTAATATGTGGCAAAACCTCTTTTTTGAGTCTAAAAGAGTTTTCTAGCTCTTAAAAGGGGCTTTGTACACAGCATAACACTATTCTGAGTTTGATAACTCTGTTTTCCTGTAATTCAGACACTTTACACCTGCAAAACAGTTTTGTACATCAGCCCCATAGTGTAGGAAGCTTTGGGGCATGGCTGGGCACTGGAAGACGAATGAAATGCCCTCCCCCCCTTAAAGCGATACCAAAGGGAATGATGGACGAAGCGTTAGAGCAAATCAAACACTCACCCCCAGTCAACTTCAACTGATCTGGGTTTAATGCATCATCATTCTTTAGCTCACTCCACCACCCCAGTTCAGACATGGCCATATGCGAATCAGTCTGACCCTGTGCCTCATTGGAACAGTCCAGGCCGAACTGTCAAGCCATGTCTTCCCACGACCGGAAACAAGCATCCTGGGACCAGTTTCGGGTTCATAACCCTCGTCAGCCAGGCTATCTTGAATCCAGCGGCAAAGTGAGCAAGGGACCCACGTCTGGGCACACCCTGCCAACTTAGGGCGAACAAAGCGATACCAAAGGGGATGATGAACGGAGCGTTAGAGCAAATCAAACACTCACCCCCAGTCAACTGATTTGGGTTTAATCCATCATCATTCTTTAGCTCACTCCACCACCCCAGTTCAGACATGGCCATATGCAAATCAGTCTGACTGTGTGCCTCATGGGAACAGTCCAGCCCGAACTGCCAAGCCATGTCTTCCCTGGACCGGAAACAAGCATCCTGGGACCAGTTTCGGGTTCATAACCCTCGTCAGCCAGGCTATCTTGAATCCAGTGGCAAAGTGAGCAAGGGACCCACGTCTGGGCATACCCTGCCAACTTAGGGCGAACAATGCGATACCAAAGGGGATAATGGACGGAGTGTTAGAGCAAATCAAACACTCACCCCCAGTCAACTGATCTGGGTTTAATCCATCATCATTCTTTAACTCACTCCACCAGCCCAGTTCAGACCTGGCCATATGCAAATCAGTCTGACCGTGTGCCTCATGGGAACAGTCCAGCCCGAACTGCCAAGCCATGTCTTCCCTGGACCGGAAACAAGCATCCTGGGACCAGTTTCGGGTTCATAACCCTCGTCAGCCAGGCTATCTTGAATCCAGTGGCAAAGTGAGCAAGGGACCCACGTCTGGGCATACCCTGCCAACTTAGGGCGAACAAAGCGATACCAAAGGGGATAATGGACGGAGTGTTAGAGCAAATCAAACACTCACCCCCAGTCAACTGATCTGGGTTTAATCCATCATCATTCTTTAGCTCACTCCACCAGCCCAGTTCAGACATGGCCATATGCAAATCAGTCTGACCCTGTGCCTCATGGGAACAGTCCAGCCCGAACTGCCAAGCCATGTCTTCCCTGGACCGGAAACAAGCATCCTGGGACCGGTTTCGGGTTCATAAACCTCGTCAGCCAGGCTATCTTGAATCCAGTGGCAATGTGAGCAAGGGACCCACGTCTGGGCATACCCTGCCAACTTAGGGTGAACAAAGCGATACCAAAGGGGATGATGGACGGAGCGTTAGAGCAAATCAAACACTCACCCCCAGTCAACTGATCTGGGTTTAATCCATCATCATTCTTTAGCTCACTCCACCACCCCAGTTCAGACATGGCCATATGCAAATCAGTCTGACCCTGTGCCTCATGGGAACAGTCCAGCCCGAACTGCCAAGCCATGTCTTCCCTGGACTGGAAACAAGCATCCTGGGACCGGTTTCGGGTTCATAAACCTCGTCAGCCAGGCTATCTTGAATCCAGTGGCAATGTGAGCAAGGGACCCACGTCTGGGCATACCCTGCCAACTTAGGGCGAACAAAGCGATACCAAAGGGGATGATGGACGGAGCGTTAGAGCAAATCAAACACTGACCCCCAGTCAACTGATCTGGGTTTAATCCATCATCATTCTTTAGCTCACTCCACCACCCCAGTTCAGACATGGCCATATGCAAATCAGTCTGACCCTGTGCCTCATGGGAACAGCCCAGCCCGAACTGCCAAGCCAGGTCTTCCGTGGACCGGAAACAAGCATCCTGGGACCAGTTTCGGGTTCATAACCCTCGTCAGCCAGGCTATCTTGAATCCAGTGGCAAAGTGAGCAAGGGACCCACGTCTGGGCATACCCTGCCAACTTAGGGCGAACAAAGCGATACCAAAGGGGATGATGGACGGAGCGTTAGAGCAAATCAAACACTCATCCCCAGTCAACTGATCTGGGTTTAATCCATCATCATTCTTTAGCTCACTCCACTACCCCAGTTCAGACATGGCCATATGCAAATCAGTCTGACCCTGTGCCTCATGGGAACAGTCCAGCCCGAACTGCCAAGCCAGGTCTTCCCTGGACCGGAAACAAGCATCCTGGGACCGGTTTCGGGTTCTTAACCCTCGCCAGCCATGCTATCTTGAATCCAGTGGCAAAGTGAGCAAGGGACCCACGTTTGGGCATACCCTGCTAACTTAGGGCGAACAAAGCGATGCCAAAGGGGATGATGGACAGAGCGTTAGAGAAAATCAAACACTCACCCCAGTCAACTGATCTGGGTTTAATCCATCATCGTTCTTAGCTCACTCCACCACCCCAGTTCAGACATGGCCATATGCAAATCAGTCTGACCCTGTGCCTCATGGGAACAGTCCAGACCAAACTGCCAAGCCATGCCTCCCTGGACTGGAAACAAGCATCCTGGGACCCGTTTTGGGTTCATAACCCTCGTCAGCCAGGCTATCTTGAATCTAGCGGCAAAGTGAGCAAGGGACCCATGTCTGGGCATACCCTGCCAACTTAGGGCGTACAAAGCGATACCAAAGGGGATGATGGACGGAGCGTTAGAGCAAATCAAACACTCACCCCCAGTCAACTGATCTGGGTTTAATCCATCATCATTCTTTAGCTCACTCCACCACCCCAGTTTAGACATGGCCATATGCAAATCAGTCTGACCCTGTGCCTCATGGGAACAGTCCAGTCCGAACTGCCAAGCCATGTCTTCCCTGGACTGGAAACAAGCATCCAGGGACCGGTTTCGGGTTCATAACCCTCGTCAGCCAGGCTATCTTGAATCCAGTGGCAAAGTGAGCAAGGGACCCACGTCTGGGCATACCCTGCCAACTTAGGGCGAACAAAGCGATACCAAAGGGGATGATGGACGGAGCGTTAGAGCAAATCAAACACTCACCCCCAGTCAACTGATCGGGCTGGACTGTTCCCATGAGGCACAGCGTGAAGACTGATTTGCGTATAGCCAAGTCTTAAGTGGGGTGGCATGGTGAGCAAAAGAATGATGGATTTAACCCAGATCTCTTGACTGGGGGTGAATGTTTTGATTTGTTCTGCATTTCGTCCATCAATTGTGTGTCTTTTGCTTTCTTGCCCTAAGTGAGCCAGGTATGCTCAGACGTGAGTCCTGGGCTCACTGTGCCACTGGAATCAAGCTATCCTGGCTGAACAGGGGTGAAACCACGAAAACGGTCCTAGGATGCTTGTTTCCGGTCCAGGGAAGACCTGGCTTGGCAGTTCGGGCTGGACTGTTCCCATGAGGCACAGGGTCAAGACTGATTTGCATATAGCCAGGTCTTAACTGGGGTGGCATGGTGAGCAAAAGAATGATGGATTTAACCCAGATCTCTTGACTGGGGGTGAATGTTTTGATTTGTTCTGCATTCCGTCCATCAATTGTGTCTCTTTTGCTTTTTTGCCCTAAGTGCGCCAGGTATGCTCAGACGTGAGTCCTGGGCTCACTGTACCCCTGGAATCAAGCTATCCTGGCTGAAGAGGGGTGAAACCCCGAAACCGGTCCTAGGATGCTTGTTTTCGGTCCAGGGAGAACCTGGCTTGGAAGTTTGGGCTGGACTGTTCCCATGAGGCACAGGGTCAAGACTGATTTGCATATAGCCAGGTCTTAACTGGGATGGCATGGTGAGCAAAAGAATGATGGATTTAACCCAGATCTCTTGACTGGGGTTGCATGTTTTGATTTGTTCTGCATTCCGTCCATCAATTGTGTGTCTTTTGCTTTCTTGCCCTAAGTGCGCCAGGTATGCTCAGACTTGAGTCCTGGGCTCACTGTGCCACTGGAATCAAGCTATCCTGGCTGAAGAGGGGTGAAACCCCGAAACCGGTCCTAGGATGCTTGTTTCCAGTCCAGGGATGACCTGGCTTGGCAGTTCGGGCTGGACTGTTCCCATGAGGCACAGGGTCAAGACTGATTTGCATATAGCCAGGTCTAAACTGGGGTGGCATGGTGAGCAAAAGAATGATGGATTTAACCCAGATCTCTTGACTGGGGGTGAATGTTTTGATTTGTCCTGCATTCCGTCCATCATTTGTGTGTCTTTTGCTTTCTTGCCCTAAGTGCGCCAGGTATGCTCAGACGTGAGTCCTGGGCTCACTGTGCCACTGGAATCAAGCTATCCTGGCTGAAGAGGGGTGAAACTCCGAAACCGGTCCTAGGATGCTTGTTTCTTGTCCAGGGATGACCTGGCTTGGCAGTTCGGGCTGGACTGTTCCCATGAGGCACAGGGTCAAGACTGATTTGCATATAGCCAGGTCTTAACTGGGTTGGCATGGTGTGCAAAAGAATGATGGATTTAACTCAGATCTCTTGACTGGGGGTGAATGTTTTGATTTGTTCTGCATTCTGTCCATCAATTGTGTGTCTTTTGCTCCCCTCCTTAAAGGCTGAAGAAACTAGGGTGCTTCAGGTTTCTGCTGGCTGAGGGACTGAAAGCAAAAGTTATGGAGCTTGAAAAATGTCTCATACTAATATACATGATTTTCCATTATGAAGAAAAAATACCTTCACTGAAGGAACACCTCTACACTTTCCTACTACTGTACCAGTCTGTTGCCCACTTTTCTCTCTGCCTTTCTTTCCCTTTCCTCCCCTCTCCATCCTCTTGCGTTGCTTTTCACTTCCTATGTTGAATTTATATCTTCTTTATCTATGTAGCACAATCTGTTCCTCTCCATCTCTTCCATATGACCATCTCTTTTTCATTTTATTTTCACCCCTGTGGATTTCTTTCAATTTATCTGCAGTGGTGATCCATAAGCCTCAGCAGTACCATTAGAGGGAAGTCTCTATTTACCTTGGCTGCGGCTACCATCTGGGATTTTGTACATCTGTGAGGTGACTGAGGGCCCTACTGGCACTTTTGCACCTCCGGAACATCACTAAAATTCCGGTGGCACAATGTATCACTGGCATATTTATTAGGCAATGGCAAGCAATGTTACATGGCTTTTCATGGCCTTATAAATATGTGCCCCTTTCAGACTGAAATACAAGAAATACAGTCCCCAAAGGGGCATAAGACAAAAAAGGCGGCAGTACATACCCACACGGGCGTCACTCGGGAGGCTGGGGACCGGGCTTGGCTCTCAAACAGGCTGCACTCTTCAGCACTCTATGATCAGTGCTAGACTCGCGCTGCCAGGAGAGAGGGCACAGCACCTCCAAGGGGTGGGAGGATCTTTCCGCATCACATCAGGGGAGGAAAGTCGCGTAAGACACGCAAACGCGTCTGGTGACAATAGGGAATCTGTGAGAAATGGAAACAAGCAAAACAAGCATTGGCATAGCCAATAGGTCTCGCCTTTGGGACCTTATAAGTGTTTAGCCATGCAACAGTTGCATAACTAAATACTTATAAGGTCCCAAAAGCGAGACCTATTGGCTAAGTAAATCGCGGTAAAGCGCTGCACGCGCCCGCGCACATGCACTGTAGCTCTAGGCTGCCCTGGTAGCACTTTTTGGAGCCCTCTCAATAAGTCTCGCCAGACCAGCGCATGTGCTGGGTCAGGCGAGACCTAAAAACGGCACTTTAACAGTCCATAAACCATGCCATAACCTCCCCCTAAGGGAGAAATGAAGAAAAACGACTTAACTTGCTGCTGAGCAGCGAAGAAAGAGGAAGAGAAAACACAGTAGAGGGACTAACTGAAGGCTGGACTGTAAACAGGGAGGAAGGACTCCTGATGGAACTTTTCTGTTTCCTACTCACTGCTGTTCATGGGAGTAGTAGTTTGTTATATGTTTAAAAATGGGTTCTGAAAAATAAAGCGAAGGAAGAATGGCATAATCTGAGCCTCTGGTCCTGATATAGAATTCTAACACCATTTGACCTCCAAGATTGGGACCGTACGGCAGTTAAACAAATGGACCTATCGCCTATAGTTTCAAAGATATACTCTTACGTTTAGTAATTAGTTGACAACCAAAAAGTGATAAATAGTGGTTCAAAAGAAATAACAGTTTTTATCTTTAGGGGCTCTTAAATCTAAGTTGAGCCTTATCTGTAAGCTACTTCTTCAAGGGAACAGCAATTTTCCGTTTAAAACTGCTAGAAACCAAGATATTACCCTTAGTAGGTAGTGGTGTTTACTGCTCTGTTTCACAAAGCAATTTTGAAAAAAAGGGAAATAATTATTTTGATTGTGACTTGCACAACATAGAACTGTACTTGTCTTCAAAACCGTTTATATGATAATTTAACCTCAGAAAAGTTGCATTGAAGTTCTTATGTATCTCTTGAAGGCATGTCTTCTGAGACTGTGGCCCCCATGGGTTCACTTGCAAACTAACAATGGCCCATTATATGCTATGATACAGAAATTAGGCTAAATGAACCATACAACGAAGAACAGCGTCTCAACCGGAGACATATTTTTGTTAATATATTTGAAACACATACAGCTAGAGTTTTCTAGTTTGCATGACTGCTCTTAATTTGTGCAGTACTATATTTTAAGAATTTATATTTGTGTTTAAAATAAGCACACTAACTGGATAATCTTATCTATTTACTATTGTTTGTGAGTCTGATTGTATAGGTGTGTGTGTGTGTGTGAGACAGAGAGAGAGAGAGAGACACTACTAGTGATATCATACTGTAGATGACTCACACTCCCTGCTCTGATGAAGATATACAAAGAAAAGTGCATCCCCATGGCAACCTACGGCTGTGATATTTGGGGCTACAAAGAAGGAAAGGACATTCAGGGAGCTGAAGATACGTTCTTACGTAAGCTTTTGCCAGTCCCGCCTACCACCCCGGCCTTTATATTACACAAAGATGTAGGGGTGGGTTAAGTATCGGATCTGTTAGCGATAGCCCCCTTGCTGCGCTGGTTGAGAGTTTGGGCCAGTCCCATTATTAATTTAAACCAACTAATAATTACTGATTGTGTAGCGCTGGATAGAGCTGTGCACATCCCTTGGCTAAAGTATATAATGGATTTGACAAAATGGCTTGGTTGCCCAGATCTATACTGTAGCCCTAAACCTTTGGGCAAATCCAAAATTAGAACCATTAAACAACAGTTCCTGGACAAGCACCAGGGTCTTAGGGAAGAAAAGGAGCTAGCAAAACCAATGGTGAGAGATATGTTACATTATCTCTGTGCAATCAAGTCCAACCATATCTACTCGTTGTTGGTAACGCCTTTCATTGCTTTGTGCTCACCAGATTTCAATTACATTTGGTTCCCTGGCTTTTGGCTGTTCCTCAAGGTTTTACAAAACCTGGCCCTTTAAAACCTCGTCCTTGCGACAATTTCTTTGAGCAAGATACTTTACATTTTATCTTCTTTTGTGATTATTATGTGTTATTGCGTATAAGGTTTTTACTTCCATTGCTCAGAGATTGTCATTTTACTCAAGTCAGACCTGCCTTGTTTTATCTCCAAATGCTCTCTTACCCAATGGTCTGATTTGGGGTTGCAAGTTTTCTAACAGGAGCCATTAGGTACGGGAAAAAGTTGTCATTTTAGCCGTCATTGGTTTTGACCTGCTTCGATTTTAGGGCCCATTTTAAGTTAAAATTGGTATTTTTATGATACACTGTCTATTGTACTTGATTCTAGCATGTTGCACTTGATGCCTTCCGCCTCACCTTTTAATTGGAACGCTGTCCCTTGATTGATGTTAAGAATGTTCCCATTTTAATCCTTTTAATGATTTTAAAGTTTGTCGATGAAATGTGTTTTTCTTTTTTAACATGTTTGCTTTTATGGCATTGAATTGCCGAATAAAGTATATTTGAACTGAAGTGGCTCACAATCAACAATAACTCTTATGTGATGTATGCTGTGGGTATGTAACCAAGCTGCTATAGATAGAGCCTTATGTATTAATTAGCCAGGTCACAAATAGAGGGTGTAAATTGCTTATGACCTTTTCAGACCGTCTCAGCTTTTTGATCTGTGACTGCTGTATTAACCAGTCACATTTCAAAATATGAATTTGCAGAGGATAAGAAATCCACCTGACAGATGAATTTTAATGAGGGTTATGAAACTTGCAAAATTTGCTGTAGATTATGATAACACAAAATGACGCTAAATTATGCTTAATTGTGCAAAATCCATTCCATATAAAAAAATTACAAGAATAGTCCGTCGGGATAAAATTGTAATTTCAAGTTGATTTCCCGTGTTCAAACCACTGCCACTCACATTCAGATTTGTAGCTTTGCACTAAAAAATTACCCAAATGGTCCCCTCTGATAACATTTTTTACCTGGAATATTTGTTGACAGCCAACTGCTGCTCCTGTTCAAAACACTGCCACACTCAAAACTTACCCGTATGCCACACCTCGCATTATAATTTCTCATGGTATAATGGGTAAATATTGGTAAATTTGGGCAAATTTTGTTACATAAAATTACAAATAATATGCTAATTATGCTGGTATAGTTCACATTTTCTCAGGCCTATTTTTAATAAGGCAGGATGCATTTTGTGACCCCCTGTAAATGCATTTGAAATCCTGCCAATGTACAAAATTGACCTCCATTCTGTTTTCACATTCCTAACACAAAAACTTTATTTCAGGCTTATGGATTAAAAAAAAAAATCTTCCCTGTCAGAAATGACCCCGGGACGTGGGGGCAACTGGGGGAGCACTCCATGGGGCTAGCAGTGACAATTCCCAAAATTAAAGCTGTCCTAGAGGGAAAGCTATCTTTCATGAATCAGTTACCATTTAAAGGGCAAGATGTACGAACCTTTTTTCAGATTCGGGCCGTTTGTGAGTTGAAAAAAGCATTTTTAAATGTACAAAGCCATATTTGTGATGTGGTACTGCATCAAAAATTGGATTTGCTAGTCACTATTAGGAAGGGGCGTGCCTAGGGCATCCCTTACTAATAGCGAGTTGCAGGGCCATGTTTTGCGACCGGGAAGCAGTTGCAATACTTCATACTTTATCAACTCCGTGAAGGAGGTGGTAACCCATTCACAAACAGGAACAGGTCCCTAAGGGACCTCATCCCCTTTGTGAATTTGGGCTCTAAGATTTTTCAAGAGCAAGCAGTGACCCCACGAACCACTGCCTACTTTTAAATAATAAAAAGGAAACTTTCTTTTTTTCTTTTTTTAATGCATCCTGTTCTCCTTAAAGGAAAATGGGCTGCATTTCAAAATAAAATACTGCTTTATTTACAAAGAAGTCACAGACATGGTGGTCTGCTTACCAATGGGTCGCAAATTGCGACGTGCCTCATGAATATTAATGAGGCAGGTCCCTTGCGACCCATTGGGAATTGCATACAGTGTAAATCACACTGGTGGACAGAGCTGTTTTGATTTCCTAATAGTGAATTGCAATAATTTGCTATTAGGACATAGCAAACAGACGTCTATGTATAGCTGGCCCAAAGGGCTAGATGTACGAAATTGTATGTTTGTGATTTCCTAATAGCTGATTTTAATGATTCGCTATTAGGAAATCGCAAACTGCCATGTACAGCAGTGTGTTTGACACTGTTAGCAATTCACCGTGGGTCGCAAATGGAACTGCTTCATCAACATTTATGAGGCAGGTCGCAGTTTGAGACCCATTGTGAATGGCTACAGTCACACGGATGGTGGCCTGCTGGGGTCAGCAGACCACCATGTCTGTGACTGCTTTTTAAATAAAGCAATATTTTTTTTTTGTAATGCAACCCGTTTTTCTTAAAGTAATGTGATGCATTTCAAAAATGAAAATGAAAAGCTAACCTTTCATTTTTTAAGAGTAGGCAGTAATCCGTGCAACCACTGCTTGTTGTTGAAAGAGTTTGGTGCCCACATTCACAAAGAGGAAGTGGTCCCTTGGGGCCACCTTCTCGTTTGCAAATGGGTTTGCCACCAAATTTAAATTGTATCTACTCAGTCATTTGTGAATTCAGTTACTATTCATGGAACATTGAGGCATATAATTGTGGCTCTCAAATAGTGGGAGAATACGATTTCACCACCCATTCCATTTTGTGATTTGTAATATGTGGCAAAACCTCTTTTGTGAGTCTAGAAGAGTTTTCTAACTCGTAAAAGGGGCTTTGTACATAGCATAACACTGCTCTGAGTTTGATAACTCTATTTTTCTGTAATTTGGACACTTTGCAACTGCAAAACAATTATGTACATCAGCCCCATAGCGTAAGGTGCTTTGGGGTATGGCTGGGCACTAGAAGACCCATGAAAGCCCCCCGTTAAAGGCTGAAGACACTAGGATGCTTCAGGATTGTGAGGACTAAGGGTCTGAAAGTGAAAGTAATGGAGCTTGAGAAATTACTAATATACATGATTTTCATTTATGAACAAAAAATACTTTCACTGGAGAACTACCCCTTCACCTTCCTCCTACTGTACCAGTCTTTCTCACACTTTTCTCTTTGCCTTTCTCTCCCTTTCCTCCCATCTCCATCCTCTTGCATTGTTAGCAATTCACCATGGGTCGCAAATGGAACTGCTTCATCAACATTCATGAGGCAGGTCGCAGTTTGAGACCCACTGTGAATGGCTACCGTCACTGGGATGGTGGTTTACGGTGTTCAGCAGACCACCATGTCTGTGGTTGCTTATCAAATAAAGCAATGTTTTTTTGTAATGCAGCCCGTTTTTCTTAAAGGAATAGGAGATGCATTTCAAAAATGAAAAAGAAAAGCTACCTTTATATTTTTTAAGAGTAGGCTGTAATCCTTGGAACCACTGCTTGCTGTTGAAAGAGTTTGGTGCCCACATTCACAAAGAAGAAGTGGTCCCTTGGGGTCACCTTCTCGTTTGCAGATGGGTTACCACCAAATCGAAGTTGGTGGTAACTGGGAATGTTTTGCGACCGCATACAAGGTTGCAAAACATACATACATACCAGTGCTTTTCAGTGTTAGTAAGGGACGCCCTCAACACGCCCCTTCCTAATACCAAATCGTAAAAGAAAATGTGATTCGGCAACAAGTTACTGATTCGAATTATGCCTTCTGCACCAGTAAAATGCTTCGTACATCTAGTCCCAAGTTGGATGTCAGTATCTACTCAGTCATTTGCGAATTCAGTTACTCTTCATGGAACATTGAGGCTTACAATTGTGGCTCTCAAATAGTAGGAGAATATGATTTTACCACCCATTCCATTTTGTGATTTGTAATATGTGGCAAAACCTCTTCTGTGAACCTGAAGAGTTTTCTAACTCGTAAAAGGGGCTTTGTACATAGCATAACACTGCTCTGAGTTTGATAACTCTATTTTTCTGTAATTTGGACACTTTGCAACTGCAAAACAATTATGTACATCAGCCCCATAGCGTAAGGTGCTTTGGGGTATGGCTGGGCACTAGAAGACCCATGAAAGCCCCCCGTTAAAGGCTGAAGACACTAGGATGCTTCAGGATTGGGCAGGCTAAGGGTCTGAAAGTGAAAGTAATGGAGCTTTTCTTATACTAATATACATGATTTTCTTTTATGAACAAAAAATACCTTCACTGGAGAACTACCCCTACACTTTTCTGCTACTGTACCAGTCTTTCTCACACTTTTCTCTCTTCCTTTCTCTCCCTTTCCTCCCATCTCCATCCTCTTGCATTGCTTTTCACTTCGTATGTTGAATTTACATCTTCATTATCTATTTACCACAATCTGTTCCTCTCCATCTTTTCAATCTGACCATCTATTTTTTTCATTTTATTTTCACCCCTAAGGACTTCTTTTAAGTTATCTGCTGGTAGTCTCTATTTACCTTGGCTACAGGTACCACCCGGGATTTTGTGTATAGTGAGGTGGCTAAGGGCCTCATTTATGAGGCAGCAGTTATGCCCTGGCTGGAACGTCACTTTTAAAAAATTCCTGTGGCGCAATGTGCCACTGGCATATTTATAAGACCACCTAAAGCCACATTACGAGGACTTATAAATATGTGCCCCTTTTACACAGAAAACTGCGTGAAAAGGGCGTTCCATTGGTGTTGCTGGCGGCGTTTCCAGCAACATCCATGGCTTTTTGACACTGCCCCAGGTTTACGAGAAATTATAAGTCTGAGGCAGCACGAAAAACTTACTGCTCCCCATGGGAGGCATGAGGGAGGCACAACAAGGTGAAATATTTTTATTTCTTCTTTTTTCCTCTTTCTATGTCGGCCGACGGACCGAGAAGAGTGGCAGGACGGGCGACATTGCACCTTGGTGAATGTCTGACTACAGTCCCCACTCTATCTCACGGTTCGGACTGCAGACAATTAAACTTGGGTACGCCACACGATGTGTGTCTACAAAACTGTCTTAAAAAGGAAAGTATGGCCATAGAAACACTCCTAATTAATATAGAGTGATTCATTAGGAGTAAATGTCAACTTATTAGAAAGGGATCAGTATCCGGAGGTTCCCTGGCGGCTGCGGCGGCACTGTGGCAGTTGCACAGTCCATTTTGTTCATAATAGGGCAGAGGGGAGACCGCCACCACCTCGCTCTCGTGAGTTTGCAGTCTGTGGACCGCCAGACTCATAATCAGATCCTTAGGGACAGGCGGTGGTCCCCATTATGTTGAGGAAGTCTCCTTCACTGCCTTGCAATCACCTCAAGCTAATTTTGACCATCAATCTACTGAAAATGAACACAATTACATGAAAAAGAACTTCAAAATTGAACCATATTTTCGGGACTAATTGCTTTTTTATGCACCCACAATTAGTACAAATATTTAGCACCAAAATGAAATTAATGCTAGGTTGTTTACAATATATGAGTTAGGTATAATGACCATTGGGTTGTCTTAAAACAAATTTAACAAAATTTGTCTTACGAATTGAATTGGTGCATTTGACTAAGAACATGTTTCTTTCTTATTCTAAGCTATAATGTGAGCCCTTGTCTCTCATCATAGTATTCTAGGCCCACTCTCAGACAATTGAATGTGAAAAGGAGGCCAATGAACCCAGGAGACTGAACAGTAGAGGCAATGGTGGCTGGCAGGGAACGTGGGGGACAAAATATAAAAAATAAAACCACTTTCCTGTTAGCAGCCACCGGCTGCCATCTCTCGTCTTTCATTGCCCAGAAGGAGGAAGTACACAGGCTCCCCTAAGCCAATCACAACGTTGCAATGCCGTGGTTCAACTCTCAGACGGGGACTGGGAGCCTGTGTATTACAGCCTGGTGGGGAACTAGCAAAGTGTGCATGACTGTTTGTGCAGCTCAAGACGGCCGGCCAAGCAATAATGAACACTTAGAGTGTACAAACCCCTCCTCTCAGGCTCTGACCCCAGCCCCGCGCTGCCTTAACCCAGCCCCGTAGCTATAAAAAAAAAAAACTATGTAATTGTCATTTTATTTTTCCTTTTTCCTGCTCCGAGAGCAGTTGGGTGACGTTCCTCCACATTAGTGGAGGAGCTGTCCCTGAGTACAGGTGGTGATCAGGAGACGACACAAGTGTTGGGTCAGGGATGCAAGAGTTTTCATAAAACTCTTGTATGGATTCATTCGGATAGGAGGCATTCATCCACCTGGACGCTGGTACTGAGAGTCATGCCTTTGTATAATTTAGCTGGAGAGGCGCTTGAGTTCTTTGTGAAAGCATAGACCACAAAACATCTCATGTTAAAACATAGACTTCAAAGTATAGAATTCCACAATCTCAACCTCATACAAATATCAAATGTGCAAATTTTTGACATATACCTTTTACAGATTCACTTCCTACATACATTAAACCTCAGTCAAAGTACTATCCTAACTCCAGTTCTTGCATATATGGGTTCATGGGTTTAATAGTTGGAAAGTGGAAGGCTGAGATTTTACATAGAGATATTTGCATGAGGTTGAGATTTTATTAAACTTTGCAGTTGATGGAGCAGGTAAATCAAAATGTTGTATACCTCCTCTAATTTGCATGAAATTAATTACATAATCATCCTAAAATTAACTCGTACTAATTGGTTTGAAGTGAAATATACTAATCAACTTTACACCTTGATAAATACAAGATACACGCGGGACTAAAATGCTAATTGCAAGGCAGAACAACTAATTAATTATCTATGGTATGCAAACTAACTTTAGATTGTGGTGAAATAGAAAATTCCATTATTTATGTTGCTTTTGTGATGGTTTGTGCTTCCAGTACTACAAAATGATGAGTATTATTGCTTTAAATATTGCTACCAGCTAGGTAAATACTAATATACATTGGGATTATTGTGGGGTTTAACCTTAGAATCTCTATTTCTCTATTCTAATTATTGTTATGTCTGTTTTTGCTTAAGTTGGCATTCGGGCCTACTAGTCTGCAGTACCTAAAATAGAGTCCCTATGAAGCCGCCGCCATGTGAGCGCGATGACTTCTGCGCAGAATCGGATGGCTTTGCAGATCTCCAAGTGACCTCAGCTCTATGACACCGTGTTCCTTGTCAAGGATATGAGCGTGGTTGACTGCCAACAGACGGACGGTGTGAACAGCAAAGGAACCTGTACTGGAATGTCCTTTCTTCCTCCAAACGTTACTTTCGAAACTTTCGCCTGAGAACCGAATGAATAATATAAATTTGCACTTTTCTATGCCAAGTCTCATGGAGAACCAGTTTACCCTGGGAAACTTTTATAAAATTACAGATGATCCCGGACTGTCCAATCAGAGCATTTCTCTACCCCTAAAATGTTGCGTGTTAAAATGAAGTAAGAGGGAAAAAGGGTATAAAATGCCCTCATCCGCCAAAGGGGGGTGATTCATCGGGCTGATCTTTCATGGCGTTGGGTCTGCATTGAGCTGGTGAAGATTTCCATGGTTTACCTTGGGTTTCTTTGATTTTCAGGAAGTTATTTCGTCTGATGGTTTTATCATTGCTGTGGGTCAGACATTAATCCCGGTGTTTGTACCAGAGAATGCGAATAATTCTCTGTTTTTCTCGGAGGGTCGCAGACGTTTGATATTTGGTAACTATTAAATGCGCTTTCTAAATCTATGCTGTAATAAATGCGAAAATTGATTCCGGGCCGGGAATCTACGGCATCCCCCTGGGTGTGAGCGAGCACAGCGAATACAGCGATGAAACAGCCGTAGAGACATTAGCTCTCGGACGCGGCTGTGAAGCTCGACGAAAGATAGGCGTGAGGACTGGATGCCGAGCGACTCGACATTAGTGGTGAGACCTGAAAACGCAGACGTGCACAAACCCTGAAGGACGTGTGGGGACGCGCGGGGACCTGTGCTGGCTCCCGCTGCGTGGATGTGCTGCTGCTGAGCTGCAAGTTAAAGCACACGCACCTGTGAGGCCGCTCAGTGTGACAGCGAGTGTGGTGGTGTTGGGACTGCTTGCTCAGAGCGGCGCCGGAGGGCTTGCACACAGCCATGCGCAAAGCGGTGAGTGAGCGATAATTCGTGTAGGTCACGAGGGAGAAAGCACAACGCAGCGCTGGGCCGTTTGGAGTGAAAAGAGACTGACTCACCTTTTTGGAGGCAATTAGGTTTTTCACTTTCTGAAAAAGTGGTGGTCACGCAGGGAGCGTGCATATTTCTGGACATAGCATTCAGACGCATGGGATACTTCCAGACTAATAACTATATTATAGGGTTCGTTTTAAAGTTTAAAAGTTTAAAAGTTCTAAAGTTTATTTCATGCCAACAAACATCTCTGCACTAACCTACAAACTACGGTTGTTTTGGACTAACTGATAGAGGGTACTCATTTCTAGGGGGAGACCCAGAACGGCACTTTGTTACAATCTAGTGCATTCTGGGAGGAATAGTCTAAGGCATTTGCGGTTAATACAACTGACCTAAACCGCAGGAAAATATGATATGATATGTGATTTATGAAAGAACATAGTTGCCAAGTTCTCAGTTTGCTTATGTGCCGCTCGCAGCGGTAGGACCTCATTACCGCTCGCGGGTGCCTCTTGCAGCAGTAGGAATCTGGTGTTTTTTTGAACCGGGCATTGAACTGGGCATTGTGGAAGTGTAGGGATTGCAAGGACTACCAGCCTACGAACAGCCCTAGCTGTGTCCTCCTCCCGGATCCCGGCCCCTGCCTGCAGCCTTATTACCGCTTGCAGTGGTAGGACTTTGGTGTTTTGAACCGGGCTTAAGCTACAGGACCTGACCACAAACTGTACGTATGTTACTTCCTTTTTATTCGTACAGTCTACATCCCTACCCGTCATAGCTATTAAATTGGGTTCAGACTCCCCTTTGACGCTGGTAATATGACAACACGAGGAAGTAGAAGTAAAACAGCGGCTGGGGAGGCCCAGCTTATAGGCCCTCTAGATAACTTCATCATCAGGGCAAATTCCTTCATAGACCAAAGTATCTCCCTTATGGAACACAGAGTGTCCCAAGACCTAGCCCTAGCAAAAAGATCTTCTATGGGACACCTAGCTGCCACGAAAACACCTGAGCGGGTTAGGGAGTCCGGACTGATTGAAGTTCGCGCCAGTATCCATAGCCTACCAAATGTTGTGGACTTATCGGCCTCACAACTGCTATCCGATTCTGAACTATGTCCTGAACTGGAAAAGACCCCAGAACTAGTTTTACCAATCACACCAGAGGAAACTAGACACCTGAGAGGAAGGAGGGAGGATGCAGTCCGGAAAAAAAGGGGAAAACCGAAAACATCTAAGGTTAATAAGATACGTGAGTTACCCAAAAATCTATGGGAGAAGGTGGACCAAACCGTAGAAAGAGGGAAACAAAACAGGCACATTGCGCTCTTAAACCCTACTTTGAATGAGACCCTTGCACCTACTAGAACAGAGACACCGGTCGATCTAAAAGGGGGAAGTAAGAAAAAAGAGGTCGATAGCCAACTTCTGACAAAATTGGCGGAGCTATTTAACCTCCACTTCCTTCCACTAGAAGCCAGACTACTGCAAATCGAAAAACAGTTAAGTGAACTGATGGACATCTCAAAAAATCCCCCAAAAAATGGGGACCAAAAGTCTGGGGGAAATAAACCGACCACCAACAAATTAACAGGGCAGCAAGCTAAAAAAATATCATCTGCAGGGCCAATCCCAAAACCGCATCCACCTACAGCAATACAAAAAAAAATTGTAGAGAAGACCGTAGAACCAACCCCACTGATTAGGCCGGAACATATTATCTCTAAAACTCCGGTTTTAAATCCTAAAAGAGACTGGTACAGGGGAGCCGTTGACGGCAGATTTGCAGTGAATTTGCCTCCTGAGGCCAGTCCTTTCATGGTTGTGATGACTGGTGTACCGGAGGTGGCAAATCCGGTAGCAGAACCAAGCTGGTCACTAAAAAATAAGGTCCAAAATTGGCTGAATTTAAACCGTCACTTACCGCCCATGCGGTCGAGCAAGATTTTAATTGTACGCAGGGCCCCCTGGGTGGGGCATGGAAAGAAATCTATTCAGGGAGACTGCGTCTTGGTCAATTTTGATGATCCACGCACAGTCGACCATATTTGCTCATGGGGATCTCCCGCGATCAACGAAGGCATAGGAACAAAACGACTCTCCTTCTTCTATCCTCCCAGGAGTCGTATCGGCCCAGTCCATGAGGGGAATTGGCATATAGTGGGCCCCCGATATCAGGGAGGTAAATGGGAGGAGTGGGGAGGCAATCCTGCTAGGAACCAAATAAGAGAAGTAGTTCACACGGACTATTGGAGAGGTGTTCCGACTGCGAACAGATATAGCGGTCTGGAAATGGTCGACTGACCATCACTGACTAAGGTGCCCTCGGTGGTAAATGGGGAGGAATTAGATCTTTCTCCCCTACCGGGTGGCACCATGGCGGGAAATGGGGAGGAAATAGACCTCTCTCCCCTACTGGGCGACACCTTGGAGCGATGTGGGGAGGAAATAGACCCTGGGTCCCTAGTGGGTGGTATTGTAACAAAAAACTTCCAAACGCTAAATGTCATCTTCTGGAATATTGCCGGTCTCCGTCCTAAGGTAGAAGACGGTAGTGCCCTGAGTTTCCTGGAGATGTACAAAGTAATTTGCCTTCAGGAGACATGGTCTACGACTGAACTCCACCTTCTAGGATACAAAACTTATTTTTCCCCAGCCCTACCAGGCATTATGGGCAGGTCCAAAGGGGGACTGACTATTTTTATAGCCAACACAATAAAAGGACTGAAAACTTCCGTAGTGCAGCTGGATGTAAATTTCCAGCTTCTCTGTCTTTCCTTTAGCAATAAAGAGATCATCCTATTGCTCAATTTTTATAACAACCTACCGGAAGGGCAGGTTTTAAAGGTTTTGTCGACTGTTCAAGATAAACTCTCCCAGCAGACAAAGGATTATGGAGAAATAGGACATGCAAGTATTGTATGGGGGGGGACTTCAACCTGCATCCCTGCCCGCAGAGTAGCAATAATATCTGCGGGCTGGTGGATGAACATGACGGTCCTATCGTCCATTTCAATCATTCCAGGCTAGGTTCGTACATGAACGAAGTCCTGTCAGCATTGGATCTTATGATAGTAAATAAACTGGAACTAACCTCAGATCGGCTCCAACCAACATACCTGGGGAGGGGGCACGAAACAACAGTTGACTACGTTTTAATATCAAACACCCTGGTAAGCAGAGTCAGACATTTCGATGTACTAGTTAATGTACTAAGTGACCATTCGGCTCTCTGCTTAGAATTCCATTTAAATCTTACACACTCTTCTCCACAGACTATAGCTAGTGTTTTAAGTCAGAATAATCTTCACCTAGACAGAAAAAACGGTTACTCTATAAGATGGGAAAAGCTAGACCCCGGACAAATCACCGAAAAGGTAATTAGAGCAGCCTATCCATATATTACTAGTTGTCTAGACCTAGAAGTTACAGAGGAGGAAGTCCTAAGTAACTTTGCGGTAATTCTCGGAAAAATAAGTAAATTACTGATAGCAAAGCCTAGAAGAGATCAACCTAGGAAGGTTGGATGGTTTAACCATAGCTGCACGGCAGCAAATAATAAATTAAAAGCAGCATTGAACAAATCTAATAGAGACTGACAGGAAATTAGCATGCTTGAAAAGAGTATACCATTGCACGGAAGAAGAGAAAGGGCGAACTAAAACAAGCCCTCTGGGACCAACTTCATAAAAGCTCCCTAGAGAAAAACAGCGAGGCATTCTGGAGAGTGGTAAAATCCCCATTCCTAGTTGATGATACAAACCTCCCAAAAATAGAAGTAGCAATTAAGGAATCAGCTTGGGTGGCCCACTTCTCTAAATTATTCCAGAAAGGCCCAGTACAAACAGGGACTGAGGTATCTTGTATCAGCAGCCCCCCTCCGGTCTCATATCCTATCCCGTTGGAATTTGATATTTCGGAAGTGCTTCGTGCATTAAAAGCAAGTAAGAACGGGAAAGCTCCGGGACCCGATGGGATGCCTGTGGATCTATTTAAGTTTAATACAGATCTCTGGGCTCCAATATTGACCAGGGTGTTCATGGCCGTAACAGAAAAGGGACTGCTGGATTCCTGGACCAGATATATGGCCTATATTTAAAAAAGGTGATCGGCAAGAGGTATCCTGCTATCACCCAACCTCACTGCTGGATTCGCTGGGCAAGGTTGTGGGTAGAGTGGTGCTCGAGCGTCTCCAGCAGTGGGCAGAGGATGGTGGGGTCCTCTCCGATCTCCAATTTGGATTCCGGGAGGGCTTTGGCACAACAGAGCAGGCCCTAAATCTATCAATGATGGTGAGCAAATACGTACATGCAAAACGGGGCAAGCTATACTTGGTCTATGTAGACTTGTCCGCTGCCTTTGACTGCGTTTCCCATGTTAAGCTCTGGTCAGCCTTGTCACAATTAGGAGTTGATGCCCCCCTCGTACATTTTTTGAGACAGTTATATTCCAAGGCATCCACGAGGGTACGATTCGGTGTAAAAGGTGAAGGGCCCGATTCACAGAATTAACTTAAGACTAAATCCTAAACTTACTACTTTGTGGTATTCACAGAATGCACTTACTACTTTTGGTATTCACAGAATGCACTTACTACTTATGGTATTCACAGAATGGATTTACGACTACTAACTTTACGTCCGCACTCGGGCCGGAAATTCCGGCCCGGAGGCGGAGCTTCCGGGCCGGAGGTGGAGGTTTCGGCCATGGCTAAATCTCCGCCACCAGCCGGAATCCCCACCTCCGGCCCGGAAGCTCCGCCTCCGGCCCGGAAGCCCCGCCTCTGGGTTCGCCAAGGTTGTGTCCTGGCCCCCTTTTTCTTCTCACTATACACAAATGGTCTGGAGGTGGAGATGCTGAGGGGGGGCCAGGATCTCCCGCAGGTAAAAAAACGTTCAATCCCCGCTCTGCTCTACGCGGACGATGCCGTGATACTGGCTCGTACCCCACACGAACTACAGAAGACTCTGGATAGGTATGCAGACTTTATGGGGAGCCTTGATTTACATATAAACATAAAAAAGACATATGTAATGGCATCCGGTACAGGGAAAAAATGGGTCAAAGATATATTTCATAATAAACAAAAACTTGAAGTCACGGCCCATTATCCCTACTTAGGCATCATGATGGATGATAAGTTGAATTGGAAAGCCGCAGTTGAGGCACGAAAACATTCTTTCATGAGAGCCACTGCTGCACTTATAAGCTTCTCCCAAAGGCTGGATAAAAGGTCCCCGGTAGAACTTCTAAAAATCTATAGTGCTAAATGCCAGGCAATAGCCCTGTATGGGGCGGGAGTATGGGGGCACGCTGACATAAGTGCCCTGCAGGTGGCAGAAAACACGTTCCTAAGGTTCCTTTTAGCTGCACCCAAATGCTCTTCCATATTAGCATGTCACATGGAACTGGGGATCCCGTATTTAGGGGTCCTGGTAAAAATTCAACCACTCCTTCTTTGGCGACGAATATATATCTCTGAAAAGAACCTATTAACCAAACAAATCATGACGGACTGTATGCTACTAGATCACTCAGTGAAAATTAGTTGGCTCCTCTATGTACGAAACTTTCTAACTGATTTAGGGTTAGAGTCTTACTATACATTACCTGAGACAATGTCTGAGATTTCAAGGAAGGATCTGAAAGCTAGGGCATTGAGCCATTTAGAAATGTTAAGGCTCACGAAAGAAGCAATTAAAGCTTCTGCCCAACATGCAATTGCGGTTCAGACCACCCTGCTAATTCAGCCCTACCTGACACTTGACCTCAAAGTTTTTGAGAGACTTTTATTGACGAGATTCAGGTTAAATCTTTTTCACCGATTAGTCGCTTTTCCTGTAAGAAACAGTTGGGACCCAATTCTCTCGCCATGCCCCTGCGATGAATTATCGGAACAGACGACTATACACACTGTCCTGTTCTGTAAATTTTATCATGGTCATCGCAAACTTTGGTTATTACCTCTGTTGAAATTTTGGGGTCTCAGGCGTTGTCGCCCGGCTATGTTACGACTCCAGTTTTTAGATTCTGAATGTACCTGCTATCATGTCGTCAATTTTTTAAAATGTATTTTTAAACATAGAACAAATTTCTGAAAAGTCTTTTATCTGTGAATTGGATGACTTCCTTTTTATCAAATGTACAGACAGTGACGACAAAATCTTAGTATGGAATTGCCCTTTTTCCTTTTAATTACAGTAATTCTGTAACATTGTGAGAATATTTTTTTGACTGATATGTTGCTTTTATGGTTTTTTCTATCTTGTAAAACCAAATAAAGAAGTAAAGAAGTATGATGATGAAATCTATGCTCATTTACCAGATGTTCAATTTCTCTTTGAAATAAACCGAAATTGTAATATGACCCTGTAGTGCCTAAATGCTAATGCAAGAGAGAATTATTATTAGATAAATAACATTTGAATTAATAAGAAATGAGATTGTGATTCTTGAATTGATTACAGAAAATAATCAAATGTATCCTAGGCATTAATTGTGTTTTAGCTGGTTCTAATTCACCATCAACCAGTCCAACTAATTGGTCCATCGACAATGATGTTAAGGTCAGGATTCTATAGGTGTACGTGTATATAATGTAAATAAACGTAATCCTGATAAATAATAAGGTACCCACATATCCAGCGCTTTTTCTCCTGTTTACGGATTCGAATGAGACGAGTGCGTGTTGGTGTTATGGGCCCCACCATTGAATGAGTGTATGGATGAGTTGTTGTGATTATGAATCCGTGACATTGGGAGAATATGTAAATTTGCCCTTGGCGCTGCATCACAGTGGAGTCAATGTTTTTACAAATGGCGTTTTTGCAGTTCTTTTTCAGATGCTACCAAATCTCATCTCTAGGATAACTCCTGCCGGCTGGGGTTCGTGGGTAGTCTTGTTCTGGGCCTATCTTCCATGATAGGAGGAGGACAGCAACTGCTTACCTTGAAGACAGTGATGCAGCTAGTGTGCCATGGACCCTTATGAAAGCAGCAAAATTAGTCCTTCATACCCCCTGGTTAGGTAGTAAAAGACAATTATTATTGGAGTACAGTGCTGAGGTCAATGGAGTCTGAAATTAAAATCTGAGCCACCCAGCACTCTGTTTCTGCATCCATCTGGCTCTATCCGCTTAAGAAGAGCAAGGACGCTGGAGTGGACACAGGCGAGACGCACCAAGCAGCATTCAGTGGAACGTCACACTCATGGTGACATGACATCTCAATTGTGCCATCAGTAGCACTCTACAAGGATATTCCTTGGCTTAGGCACAGGCTGAAGCAGTGCTCTCTTTCACATCGGTGGGCTCACTGGTCTTCATAAGTAAGTGATGGTGCACACATTAACTACTGCTCCTTCCCTTTATCCATCTCTCTCTCTCTCTCTCTCTCTCTCTCTCCCCCTCTCACTTTCTTTGACTGTCCCTCTCTCCTCCACTTTTGCCTCTCTTATGCTGCCTCTTTCCCCTTCTCTTTTTAACTCTCCAATTCCACAGTTGCCTGGACCCTGTCAGACTGGCCCAGCGAATAAGTGGAGGTCATGGGCTTGCCTCCCTTGGTAGAGCACCACCCATGAACTTCAGAGATCTCGGCCAAGCAGATGGGGCTCTCTCTGCCTTCAGTGGAGCTGTTAGCGCGACTGCTCTCCCAAAGAAAAACTTTGCCAAGCAGTGTCCATATTTGTTTCACCTTATTGGCAAAAGCTGTGTCTTTTCAGGAAACAGACAGTTTCCAGAAAATTTAGGGAGTTTTTGGGCTGGACAATCCCTTGAATGGTAAATTGATGTGTACCCCTCACCTTAGTGCCTGACTACAAGTGAAATTGGTATCCTGACTTTGATTTTGGCATTGGGGTCATGCCAATCATGTATGCAAAGGCTATGGCTGTCTCTAATAGTGCAAGGTTCCGGACATGTCCAGTGACCTGGAGGGAGCACTAAGTGTTCCCTCATACTAGACACTGGACTACTGCCCATCCCCTGGCTGTATCACATTAAGTGGCAGGAGACGCGTATAGTGTTGTCAACCTATAGTGTGACCAGACTTTCTTTCCTGGGTCAGTGTGAGTGCGATCTACTAACCTCACTCATGTAAAGTTCAACTGTGAAGTAAAGTCCAGAACTTGGAGCTGACATCACATTTGCCTGTTGGGTGTGTGTACATAAGTGTGTGCGTGCATGTGTGCACGCACATGTGTGTGTATGTAGTGCACATTTAGCAGATGAGTGGTAGCATTCTTGTGACTGAATGGCAGAGATATTGAAATGTAGTGGAGGAAGAGAAGGCTCCCTTTCAAAATTACTTGAGGACTTTGTAGGCAAATGACTGCTGATTAGGTCTTACTGTGTCATTTAGTAGATGTTGGAAGTGAGGGGAGGGGCTATATTTTCTGTTGTTCAAGGGGAGGACGTTTTGAGGCAGGGCTTGCTCTTTAGTCTGTGTCTGATTGCTGCTTCAGGAAGGCTGACAACAGACAGTTGCTGAGGACTCATACTTAATTGTGCCCATGTTTGATATTCCTGCTTTGAGCACTCCCCATTGCGGCCTGGTGTGAGAGCCATCGCGCAACACAAAGGCTGGGGCTGGAGAGTACCCTGAAAATTTAAGAGAACCAACTTGAACTGATTATGAAACTTTAAAGTGATCCACGTCACTTGCCTGGAAGATGTGTATAAAAGTGGTATCCAAACCACCCCACTTTGCTCCAATTCCAAGCTGTTATGAACAAGGAAGGGAGTGCTGTGCTGAGCACTGGAAGGACTGCTGTGTGATGAGGATTGCGGTTTGCATGACAGCCAGTCTACCAGAGGTTAGGTGACATTAATTTGTCAGCATTGTCTGCTGGAGGAGCTGATAGCCTGCATGGCTGCTGAAAGAGGGAAGGAGTATGCCTAGCCCTCTGGCTTAGAGTCTGTCCAGGAGAAAATCTCAGCATGCTCCAGGAGTGGGAGTAGCAAGAGAAAGTGAATGACTAAAAAGGAGTGAGCAAGTAGCGACCTGTGTGTGAAAGTGGTCCTCCAGTCACTCTTAAGTGTTCTCATTGTGAACTGTTTCAAGCCATTTAGAAAAAGCAAATTCTGGCTGAAATCAGCAGACCGCCATGACTGAAAGACTGATGCCATCGTCTTTAGAGCCCGAGTGCTAATGCACCACCAAATTGTGCACTCTGAGCAGCCTGGAGGCAGCAACTAAGACTGTCTGTGACATTGATCTTGGGCTGGAGTCCTCACCTAAGAAACCCACAACTGCCAAAAATGGGGAGCTGCAAGACCTGGGATCATCAAAGTCTCATTGTTCTCAGTGATGCGGATGCTGTAGCCCTGACAGCTTCAATGATGACAGGAAATTAGGACTGCTGCACGTGTCTGTCCTGTACCCACCAGGACACCAACTGCTAAAAGCAGTTATCCATGCACATACATGGCATAGAGGAAAAAGAGTCTGAGGAGCAGGTGGAAAACCGCTGCAAGAACTAAAAGCCTCATCACAATGCCTCTCTCTTCCCTAGCTACTGGCCCCTTTGCTCCAACACTATTTTCTTCCCTGTATCCCCCCCCCCCGCAGTTCATGACTTCTTGCCCCCTCCCTCAGCCCCCACTCCCATTTGTGCCTTCTTGGACACCCGCACTCCCGTTTCCAATGCCATAGGTCTTGTGTAAATGTGAGTCCTATTGCATTGCAAATGCTTATTTGTTGTGGGATTTGCTGGGTGAATTTGCACTCTTTTTTTGTCTTGAGCGCTGCTGACAGCTATATTACGGATTCACAGTGAACGCCTCTCCTCCCACAGCCAGCCCGGCCCCCTTTCTGTTATATTTTCTCCCGAGCCTCCTCCTCCTGTGTTGGGCACAGGGTCTCATCTTCAGCAGTAATATGACAATAATATGTTTTGTATTACAAATATTATGGTAGTGTCATTCCTTCTGGAAGTTCCACTCACCACCGAATGATCTTGTCGTACAACAGGCGTCTTGCCGGAAAGAAGTTTGCATGTTTCTTTCCTGGTTTGATCATGACCACTGCGGCTTCATTAGGATGTAAATACAGCAGATTGCGGCTGCCCGCGGTCCACGCAGGGGGCCATCCTAAGTGGGAGGCCCCTTTAGTGCCATTTGGGCACCAGTCCGCCCCTTCTCATGACGGGACTCAAGGAGGTATCTACCCGTTGTCTGTGGCGCACTAGGGTGACTAGGAACTGGGGAGGGTATATATGCCTCCCTTGGCCATCCTGGCATTCTCTTTGCGCCGGACACGCTATCGTCTGGACACAATTTTGTGTCTCTGGTCTGGCATCGGGCACATGGTCATGTCCCTGGTCTGGCATCGTTTTTGCTTGGTGAGTTAGGGTATTACCGCCCCGTCTTTCCCCCTGACACCCTGTGGCTCTAGGCCCCAAGTTTGCCAATATGTGTGTTGCAGGGGGTAGCGGTAGGGGTTGAGGGCCGCACAGCCAGGCACTGCCTGTGTAGTGTCAATGGGGGCCATAGCTAGCAGTGTGGCTCATGGGGGGCGATCGCGGTCTGGAGGAACAATTTGGCAGTGTTGTGGGTGGTCCGGAACCCCATGAGCGAATTTCTATTGCGGCGGGCGCCTTTTTGATGCAGGTTTTCTCGGCTTGCTTAGGCTCAAGTGTGCTGCATGTTGAGGGCCAGCGGCCTGGTCAGGCCTAGGCCCGACGTGTTTGTTGTATGCCTTGGCGGCCTGCTACGGGTCAGCTAGTGATGAAGGCACCAGCGTGGTTGGCACGCATTGATGGGAAGGGCAGAACGTCCGCATTACTTGGTGGATATCCTGTCCTCACATCATCGCTTAATGGTTTGTGCAGGCAGCGTCAGTGTTTTAGGCGGGGCTAGTTGGGACAATTTATTTAGCACACTAGGTCATGTCAACCGGCTTGGGCGGGGAGACTGGGCTGTACTGGTGCTTTTGGGAACAGTGGGTAGTTTGTAAGGCCCCCAGCTCCCCTCTCTAAACAGCCCGCACTAATGCCCGCGAGCTTCGGCTTTTGCGGTGTAAGGAGAGTAATCTTGTTTCTTACTGCTAAGTGTATATGGGGCCTCGCTTCGGTTGTGGCATTGACTTGCACTGTTCGAGCGGAGCATAATCTCGCTTGCGTTTCATCCAGCATGGGAAGCTCCCACCCTATTATTATTTTAGCTTACCTTTTATCAAAACCAGCAGAGGTACACTGGGTGTGCTTCAATGCAGCGCCCTCGTTTTTATCTCCCCTTCACATTAGAGTCTGGACAGCTGCCCTTCAACACGCGGTCAGAGCGGTACGTCCTGCTACCTAATTTCTTGTATTAAGTGTTCCCCTTTGTGAGTTCTTTCCAACCTGCCCCCAGTCTGAGTATATTTCAAAGTTCACCGAAATGCAGGTGACTGGAAGGTCAGGTAGCAACTACGGATTCATGTAATATTTGAGTGGTGCTGGGGAAGCTGGCGCGGCTGTGATATGGAGTGTTGTGGCAGCGAGGAACAGGAAGCAGTGTGCTGAGTGGCCTGCAGTCCTGTCAGGCAAAAATTTTGGCTGGCTGCTGCGGCCCGGGTTAGCTTGCGGGGCGGGCGTTGCTAGACTGCGCCATTGCACAGGGCCGGGAGGTGGACAAATTCGGGGTGGGGCGCAGAAAAATTAGCAGCCCGTGGTGGTTGCTGCTGGCGCCTTGCATGCGTCGATCATGCCATCTCTGCTGCGTGCAACGCACCCAGGGGCAGATTTATGACGACTGGCGCATCCCTGCATATCAGCAGGGATGCGCCAGTTATTATGCGCCACAGCTGCGCCACCATGGATGCGCCGCATTTATAATGCGGCGCACCATGGGGCAAAAACGGCACAGATGCGTGACGCATCTGTGCCGAAAAGTGGCGCATTGCTGGAGTTGCGTCGCAAGCGCGACGCAGCTCCAGCAATGATCTGGGGGGCCCTATCTGTACAATGCTGCGTCAATCCTTACGCCTGCTTCAAGCAGGCGCAGGGTTTTGACGCAGCATGGGCCTAAAAGTGACTGAGTGAAATCTTGTAGATTTCACTCAGCCACTTTTAGGAGGCGTTCCTGCGCCGGAACGCCCCCACCTGCCCTGGAACGCCTACATGTGGCGCAGGGCTTTACAACGTGACGCATCTGGGAGATGCGTCACGTTTGTAAATGCCCCGCACCATGGCGCAGGATTTGCGCCGCTGCTGCGTCACAAAAGTGACGCAACGGCGGCGCAAAAGTGCCGCAAGTGCAACATAAATCTGCCCCCTAGTATGGTGGGGAGGTCTGCCATTTAGGTTTTGATAGAGCCTGTGACCAGTGGCGGGGGGAGGTGCATAAGAGCACAGCACGCGCCCAACATTACAGCACGGGTGGCTCGGGCGTGCCCGTTTCCCAACCGGGCTAGACGCCCGTCAGCACCAGAACTCCAATGGGGTCGGGGGGGTCAGCTCAAGCTTAGTCAGCGAGCACAGGGTGATCATCTACTATTAATACTTTTGACCCGCGCAGTATAATGTGGTCTAACATGTTTAAATGTCAGTTGTGGAGCGGTCATGATGACTAGTGGCGTGCCTCCTCCCACACACTCTTGCTGGTGTCCCTCTCCTTTGCACCATTTGTTGCTGCTGTCCCTAGTCTTTGGGGCCGGTTCCCCGACACCCAGTTAGGAGGTACATGGGGTGCTACGTTTGGAGGGGTACAATTGAGCTGGGGGTGGGTGGCTCGCCCTCAGTCGGTAAATTGTAGGTAATCTTGGCCCATGGGGGAATTTTCTCCTAGTTCCCGAAAGATGCTCTTTAGCGGCTGGATGCACCTACCCCCAGGCGTTTTGGGGGCGCGCCTGGCGTCGGCGCCACGGAGGTGGGGGTGGGAGCAATTCGAGCAGCATGTTTCCAGGTATATACCCGCTCTGGGAACCTGAGGGTTGAGAGGTCGGGCGTCATCACCAAGCAGGTTTTGGAGGTGAGGTGGAGTCATTTTGCAGGGGCTGAAGTAAGGCGTTGTTGCGGCCTCGTAGATGATTGTGAATGTATATTCTTTACCTGTGTTCACAAAGATACGCACATGGTAATGTGCACATTTTTGGATGACCAGGTAGATACTGTCGCATCTTTGGCTCGGCCCTGCTCTAGGAGTTATCTTTGATTCAGCAGGGGTTGATTGTCTGGCAATGCGGGGAGTTGGACTGGGTGCCCAGGGCAGAGGATTGATCCGCATTCCGTTGTGGTGAGGCTGTTCCGATGTTGCGTTTCAGTTTTGATGTTGTGCCCGACGAGGTGGCTTGGGTGGGGCGGAGCAATCTTTTTTGAAATGGGGTGAATATTGCTCACTTTGAACCAAATTTGTACTGCTATGGTACCATAGGGCGTTGGTGCCACTTGGTGGCACTGTTGCTTGCTTGGCTGAACATGGATGATTGGTTCAGTTTTGTTCACTGTATTGATCGGATGGGTTGCAGTCCCTTTTTCAGCAACTTGGGATAGTTTGGTCAGTTGTCTTGTTTTGATGAGCTATTTGTTCGGTGTTTCTTTTACATAACTATTTTACTGGTTTTGGAGTAGATGTTTCACCTCCAGCTTAATGTTCGTACACCGCCCTTCGCGTTTCAAAATGGCTTTTGCTTTCCAGTTTGAACCACTGCACGGCAGGCGCCCACGTGACCGATCTGGCTGTTGCGGTAGTACGGAGGGCGCGAAGTGACACTGGTGGTCACTGCAGTTTCCCATTTACGAACCGCTTATATTGGTTTCATCTGGTAGCAGATGGGTTTTACATACATTTACCTGCTGCACAGGGCTGTACCATTGATTTCAGTTGATTTGTGGTGCTGCTTAGTGGTAATGGTCTCATTTGCCGTATATCTTGAATAGACATTAAATTCTAATAAGTTTTCGATAGTGTTGATGAACTCCACAACACATTTCACCACTGAATACCCCTTGAAAGTGTTGTTTCGACCACCTAGTTCTGGAATGTGCAGGGGGTAGCTGGCATGGGTAGGTTGGATATGCGGATCTTACGCGTATTGGGTTGGCAATGAAGGGCAGATCAGTGGGGCTCTTCGTAGTAGTGAGCAAATGGTAGTGCTCATGAGGTGGCTGGAATGGATGCCAAGGTCATGGCCCTGCTCTAGGAGTTATCTTTGATTCAGCAGGGGTTGATTGTCTGGCAATGCGGGGAGTTGGACTGGGTGCCCAGGGCAGAGGATTGATCCGCATTCCGTTGTGGTGAGGCTGTTCCGATGTTGCGTTTCAGTTTTGATGTTGTGCCCGACGAGGTGGCTTGGGTGGGGCGGAGCAATCTTTTTTGAAATGGGGTGAATATTGCTCACTTTGAACCAAATTTGTACTGCTATGGTACCATAGGGCGTTGGTGCCACTTGGTGGCACTGTTGCTTGCTTGGCTGAACATGGATGATTGGTTCAGTTTTGTTCACTGTATTGATCGGATGGGTTGCAGTCCCTTTTTCAGCAACTTGGGATAGTTTGGTCAGTTGTCTTGTTTTGATGAGCTATTTGTTCGGTGTTTCTTTTACATAACTATTTTACTGGTTTTGGAGTAGATGTTTCACCTCCAGCTTAATGTTCGTACACCGCCCTTCGCGTTTCAAAATGGCTTTTGCTTTCCAGTTTGAACCACTGCACGGCAGGCGCCCACGTGACCGATCTGGCTGTTGCGGTAGTACGGAGGGCGCGAAGTGACACTGGTGGTCACTGCAGTTTCCCATTTACGAACCGCTTATATTGGTTTCATCTGGTAGCAGATGGGTTTTACATGCATTTACCTGCTGCACAGGGCTGTACCATTGATTTCAGTTGATTTGTGGTGCTGCTTAGTGGTAATGGTCTCATTTGCCGTATATCTTGAATAGACATTAAATTCTAATAAGTTTTCGATAGTGTTGATGAACTCCACAACACATTTCACCACTGAATACCCCTTGAAAGTGTTGTTTCGACCACCTAGTTCTGGAATGTGCAGGGGGTAGCTGGCATGGGTAGGTTGGATATGCGGATCTTAACGCGTATTGGGTTGGCAATGAAGGGCAGATCAGTGGGGCTCTTCGTAGTAGTGAGCAAATGGTAGTGCTCATGAGGTGGCTGGAATGGATGCCAAGGTCATGGCCTGGGGCACGCTAAGTGGCCCTGCAGAGTATCGTGGCTGATGGACAAACCTCTGGAACATGCTGGTAATTGTTCCCATTTCCTCACACTAATTGATTGGCAGCTATTAGCCTGGGCTATTGGCTAACGTGTGCCACGGTTTCTGAGGAGTATGTTTGCCACGGAATTCATGTAGGGTTTCCACGGGGGTATTAGCTATTAGCTGCCCAGTTTGTGAGGAAATAACCAGCATGCCTCACTTCGTGGCTAGGGATTGTTACTTTGCAGGGTCAAGGCTCATTTTCTTAGTTGCGTTTTGGTACTTTGATAGGTTGCCCTTATTCAGGTAACACTGTGATAAAGTTGTATTTTGTGGAGTTTTGGAACTGGGTTGTAACTTACAAGAAACTCATTATAGATCTTGCAAAGGAAGCCTCACGGTGCGCGCCCGAATCATTGGACATGGGGTGGCTTATTAAGTATGTTAAGCGTGCATGTGGCACATTGGATAATGGTGCAGGATAATTATTATTTAAGGTCCATCTTGTGCCTGCCGAACAGGGACGAACCGTCCTATAGATGAACATGCATGTTAATCAATACTTTGTTTCAGCAGGCAACTTGGTACCGTTGACAATGTCAAGGGCCCTGGTTCGCCGTAGGTTTCACCACTTCTTCCTGTAAGTTGAACCACTCCCTCCTTGCCTGTGTGGTAGACAGGTCCTGGGACTTGGGGTAATTATTCTCGGACATGAAAGTTGGGATCCGGTAATGTGACAATTTCTCCTAGCATTACAGCACGCACAGGTTTTGTAGATGTTGCTTCCAGAAGTTAGTACAAGACAGTCGCAAATTTCTTGCGTAACATGATTTACTACTTTGCGCTGCATCTATCACTACATTAGTGGGCCCCTTGCATGCCGGGCATACTGCATAGCCTGGGGATAGAGACAGGAGAGAGTGGGGAATCTCAGAGTAGAGCACTCCAGGACATACTAAGTAGCCTAACACAGCACAAAGCAACAGCATCTGGCAGGCGATACACACCTGTACCTCACTCTCTCCGTGCCAGTGCAGAGTAGTCTCAGCGGTTGGGTGGCACAAGATGAACGGGTACATGTGAATGTCAGGCCTCACTGTTGATTGTCTTAGCAGTTCGTATGCCACCACAATGGGCAAAGGCAAGGTCATGTCCCTTGATGGAAGATGTCTAATTGCAGTTATGTGGGATCGGGGCTTGCAATCTCATGAACACGGGGTCTGGTGGCTTACGGGACTAAGGCGTTCACTGTAGGGAACATCTGTTCGACCTCAATGTCACAGGTTCATATCCTGGTAGGTCCACTTAGCATTTCATCCTTCTGAGATTGATAAAATGAGTACCATTGCCTGGGATAACAATAAACATGTTACTCAGCGCCAAGATACCATTGGGTACGGGTTCCCAATTGCAGCCAGAAACGGAAATTGTAAAGGAATTTTGTGAATGCATGGGGCTCCCTCAGCAGAGTGGTAAGGCAAGAGCTTAGCACAATTTCCACATGCCTGAAAGGTGGCGCAGGCAACAGGTTTGACCTAGCCAAAACAAATAAAGGCACCCTGTGTCAGATGCACAATAGACATACATTCACAGAAACTAGAGTGACCCCATTCCATTGCCACCATAGTTCACCTCCAAAACTGCCGCGCTAATGTCTGGTCAATGCAGCAAAGTATGTGAAGGGTGCGAGCGGAACAGCACAGTAGTTCACAGAACATGGGAAATGATTTATGGGATTCCATTATCTGCTAGGTCGGGTGTCTCAGTGGAATAAGCATCCACTGCGGGGGACTGGGTTCGGCCTCACTGTTCTGGGATCTATCTCCACCAGGTTTCTCCAGAATAGTTTAATAATTCCCAACTATGTCCGTGAAAAAGCTCTGGCTGATGTTTACTGGCTCAGCACCAACAATAAAAAGATGTTTATTAAACGGGCAAACAATTATTTAAATGTTAATTTGCGTTAAAAAAGAAAAAAAAGTAACTAGCGAGCCCTGCACTGATCAATTTCAGATCACCTTCAATTTTAAAGACATCATGCCGCAAAAGTGTAAAATATGATACTCTCTTCAAAATTCATAAAGTATTTAATTAACCTGCAGTGAAACATGTGAAAAGCTGCACATTGCCACAATTTGGCGGGTGACGGTAGCAACAATTACATCTCAGCCCAAGCCAATCAAAGGATTTTTGGGCAGATGCACAAAATACTAACGTTCACTCCAGCCTCACTGCATCAGCATTGACACGAGCAAGTGTTCGACATAGTCATCAGTATCCCTGACTGGGCAAAGGTCTGATCCCCTAGCAGAAATTGTGACCCCCTAGACCAGCTTGTGTTAGTGGTGCTTCAGTTAAAGCTGTAAGTGTGTTATTCTACAGGCATGTGGTTCCATAGCTGTGTAACACTGGTGTAAGAGCACATGGGGTCACAGCTAGCTAAAAACATCGAGTATTCCCATTCCTAGAGAGGGCAGCATTAAAAACCCTTTCACTCATCAGTCTGTACCCTGGTACTGGGGATCATCCAAGTAAGGACAAACTAGGGCTTAGTCACCCCGAAAGATAGGCATAAACTTGGAGAACTGGGGGTTCTCATAGGGGAAAAATTCCTGTGCCTTGTGTATTCAGCCGGCTGTTTTATCTCTTCATAGAGAAGAGGTATGTGGGGTGTTAGAACTGGCACCTTGGCGTGAGTCTCCCTTTCACTTTATGTCGCTGTGCCTCATGTGTTTTGCTGGTGTTAACTGCTCAGAGCACTGTGCCACTGCCAACCAGTGCCACAGTGCAAGTGCTCCCTATTTAAAATGTATATGTTGGTTGGATTCCATGATTGGCTTATTTGGTTTACTGTCAGACCCCAGTAAAGTGCACCAGGAGTGCCCAGGGCTTGTAAATACAAATGCTGCTGGTGGGCTTGCAGCACTGGTTGTGCCACCCACAGAAGCAGCCTAGTAAAATGTGTCTAAGGTCTGCCATTGCAGAACCTGCGTGCAGTCTGGTACTGTCAGGCTGACTGGGCAAGTGCACCCACTTCCCAGTCCCTAAACCTTCCCTTAACTTCATATTAGTCACCCCTATGGTAGGCCCAAGGGCAGGGTGCATTGTAAGCATAAGGTAGGGCAAGCCCTGATGTGTGTGGCATGTCCTAATAGTGAATTACAGCCATTTTCGTGTTTCACTATTGCAAGGCTAACTGTTCCCATAGGCCAGAATGGGCTGTCAGAATTGTTACATCCTATGATCGTAACAGACCCAGGGAACATGGTAGAAATTCAAGTTTAGTATGCCTGAACTCAGAATAATAAAATACATCTTTTAGTAAAGTTTATTTTAATATTCTGTGTTTGCAAATACCACTTTTAGAAAGTTGGTATTTGCTTGCCTAACCATTTCAGCCCGCCGCTGCTATGCTGTGTATCTGCCTGTCTGGTTTGTGTGAGTGACAGGGCTGGGGAAACCCAGAGGGGCAGGGCTAGGTAGCCTGGTGGTGAATAGAGAGATTGACATCCAGATGGGTGGGAGGAGTGCACCTGGACTCTGAATAGGGCTGTGCTCTGCCACCACAATGCTGGCTCCACCTCCTGTGGAGCGGCTGATGTCTCTGCCCTGCACCCTGAATAGAAAGTCAGAGTCATGTCAACAAGGTGCTCAGGAACTGGTTTGGACTGGGCAGCTGCGGTCTCAGCAGACCCACAAAAGGGAGCTGCGGCAGTTCTTTAAACTGGAAACCTTAGATTCCAACAGTATCCTTGGTAATATACACATGAACCCCCAACATGAACCCCCAAGTCATGTGGGGTATGTATGTCCCACCCTGCATTTTAAAGTGTCTAGAAGGTAAACTGAATGCGGACTTGAATTTGTGGAGGGCAATCATTCCAGGGATAACAAAGTGAACTAGGTCTATAGCTGGATTGAGCTCCAAGGGTCACGGGATCGAGCTTTAGTTAAGCAAGCCAAAGGGTCCGGTGCAAATGTCTGGGCAACTGCAATAGAGTATGGGCACCCTGCTCTACGGGCAGGTTTTGGTTGCTTCAGATAAGTACAATATTCTCTGCCCTGGTAGCCCCAGTAGATAGGCTGGAAGCGGTCATCTAACAAGGGTGCTGATGTCCCACAAATTGTGGGAAAGGGTGTTTAAGCACTTAAAATACTGGAGGATTGCAACTACAGGTTGCAGGAGGTGGGAGCCTACATTAGCCTCAAGGGTAATATAGCTATGGTAAGAGTAGAGTTCCCTCCTGGGAGGCCATCACATTCCTACAGGTAATGTGAGGCAGTTGCACTTCCCGGAGAAGGATAAATAGCTCCATGCGGTTTTCCCAGCCGCAGTTGGTCTGGAGGGGGTTCCCCGGAATGAGATGGAGCAGCTCCGAACAAATTGGAGCAGAGACTTACTGGGTGGGAGGTCTACCTAACATCTTGGTGATCCACTTCGGAGGCTATGACCTCACTGTCATGGGTAGGGGGGCATTGTTGCAAGCAATGAAGGGACTTAGATGAGATCAGCAATATACATGGGTCAATGTGAGCTCTGGTGGTCTGAGATGATCCCCCGCAGAGTGAGGTACAGGGCTAAGTCAGAGGAGGCTGTTGAACATTCCTAAAAGAGATTGAACAGTTCAATGGATACGTTTACAGACCAGATGGGTCTGAGTTTCATCAGACATGAAATGATGCAAGCTAATGTTAAAGGTTATTTTGATAAAGAGTCCATCTATCATCAGTAGGGATGGATCTCTTCCCTTGGATTTGCAGGAGGCCTGGAAATTAGAGGTTGCAGGTGAGAAATGAGCTGTTTGGTGGGGGGGCTCTGGCGACGACGGGGGCTGCCTCCTGAGCAGTGGCGGAGTTACAGGGCAATCTGGAAGCAGAGGGGTACAGAAGGGTGCCTCTGCGCAGCACAATAGGGGTGCCAGAGCCAAATACCAGAAGCCTCATGGCAGGTTCCTGAAAGGGGCGTGAGTAATAAGGGACCAATGTGTCACGTGATCCGGAAAGGGGATCACCCCATAAAGTGTAGCACTGATTGGGTTCTCCACAGTGCTTGGCTCATCAGGCGGGCAGGGCAGCATAGGTTGGTTCAGCTGCCTACCCTTGGATCGCACGTAAGATAACCCACCATATTGCATACTTTTGTATGGATTAAACCTGCAGCAATAATTTCCCAAAAAAAGTTGTGTTGTATTTTTTTTTATTCAGCACGCATGCTCTGTTGTTGTTGTGGGTGAGGTGTGTTGCCAATATTGGCACTAATCCCCGCCCAGGTCTGTCGGCTCTGTACTCTCCCAGCTCCTGTTCCAAAGAGGGGCCTGTTTCCAGACCCCAGGTTCTCGAGGGGGCTAGGGCGATGCTGTTTGACGGCTGAGGAGTAAATACCCAAACAATGTTCCTGTTAGTATCAAGTGCTCGAGGCGAAACGTATAACGCTGTCTACACTGCTCAAGATGTTGGCTGTATATATGTGAGCGAGAGTGTCACACACACATGAAGCTCACCGATAAAGTTCTTTTTAATCACCTTATAATTTTGTTTTTCAATCTGTTTATTTATATGCATTTTACGTGCACTGGTCGAACCAGCCCTAAACTCCTCGAGAAGCTGCAGTACCTGACGCCGGGTCACCCATCTCTTCAAGCCGCCGCCTCAGGCCCGGGCACTTTCCGCAGCTCTGGGGAAATCCCAGCCAGGGAGTTTATTTCCGTTTTTTGCATCCAGTTCGGCGTGTTTCGTCCTTGGTTCGCCTTTCTGTGTGTTCATGGCATTGCACCACGAGCACACAGCGCGGGGCACGGTCTCGGCTCTCATGTGCACACGTGTGCATGCCCCTTTCAGAGCTGCACTTCCACGGCAGCCAGACCAGACAGACAGGCGCATGTATGGGGGCGAGATGTGCACACAGATGCATGTTTACATTGCGGCCACATCCATGTAGAATCCAGCACACTGCCAGTATTCCCCGACCCAGTTAAATGGGGGGCTTGGGGGGAGTGGCCGACCGCAGGGAGGTCCCTCCCGGACGGTTTGGGAGGGGCGGAGGGAGTGGGAGGAGGCAGGACTCAAGCCGGCCATTTTCTTTTTGGGCTCTATAATTTTATAGCCCAAAGGGAGCCCAACCATAAATTGGTTGGGCTCCTGCTCCCAGCCACCATTTTAGGTTTGGTGACCTGGTGGCAGGGAGCTTAGGTGTTTTTCGATTTTTTTTCCGTTGCCTTTAGTGCTGTAGGCGGTTGTTGTTGGTGTTTCAGCTGTCATGTCGCAGGAGGACTACCACGTCCTGGAGGCCCTCCGGTTCCTAAGTGAGGCGGGCCGGATGGACCTCGTTATAGGCGAGGTGGCAGGGCCAGCGCGCCCAGTGCGACAGGCCTCGGCGGGCGTGGCGGCGGCGGTGGCCACCTGCAAGTAGCCAATTTGCCCCCGGATGACACTGGTAAGTGAGAGGGGCTGCATGCAGGCTAGAAAGGCTAGTTTAGCAGTCAGGGGAAGGGGAAATGTCCGGGGAAGAGGTGGGCAGATGCGCAGGGGCAGGGGTGCTGCGGCAGGGCTGGGAGGTTTTCCGGCAGCGCCGTCGATCCTCTCTCGGAACCTGTGCTCCGGGAGAGGGCTGGGTCGACACCCGCGGTGAGGGGAAAGCGGGGGGGAGGTCGGGGCGGCAAGCAGCGTTTTCCCTCATTGCCATTTATTAGTGATGGGAATGCGGCGGGTGCAGCGGGGTGGGCCGGGGGTCCTTTTCTTTTACGCGATGTGGGGTCACTGAGCTCCGGCGGCTGGGAGGTGGGCAGGGCGGGTATCTCGTCCCCTGCGCGCACACAAGTATCGGATAGGAAGGACTGCAGCACGGGGGAAGGGGCGGCTTGATGGCATCTGGCTCGGCAGCAGTATCGAGGAATTTGGCGAACCTGCAACCCTCTGTGAGCTCAGGCAGGGAAGACCTTTTCTCCAGCTTGGAAGGGGATGACGTTGGGGGGCCTATTTCTAGCCCCCTTCTATTTTCGCTGCCGGGCTCTGTTGTGGGGAGGTGTTATCTATGAGGGGAGCTCCTTGGGGGAGGGTGAATGGGCACAGGTGGGAGAGTGGGGGACCGTGCAGAACCTTTTGCCCAGCAGGGCCCTTGGAGCAGTCGAGGCGCTTCCTCAGCTTGGCTGGGAGGAGGGGACCCCGGATGTGGAAAGGGGAGTACGTTGGTGGGGTGGGGGAGGACAGGGGCCTTCTTTTTCAGGGGGAGGGTGTTGTTTCTGGGGATTTGGAGCCGGCTGTGGTGGGCCAGGCATGGGAGGGGTTAGATATATTTCCCTCATGGGCGGAAGGGGTACGGGGCATCGGGGGTGGGGTTCAGCCAGAGGTTTTTCATCTCCTGGGGCACGGGGGAGGGCACATGGGTCCAGCAGGCCAGCGGAGGGGGCCGGAGGAGGGGTCCAGGGGGGTTTGGGGAATGTTGTGGGGGGGAGCGGGCCGGGGCTGGGGCCCCGCTTCTGCGGTTGTGCAGGCAATGTTGGACTGGAGTGGGGATGAGGACGTGGGACCCCCCCTCCCGGGACGTACAGGACAGTTAGGGCAGGACAGGGACAGGCGAGCGAGGGAGGGCTCGCCGTGCCCGCAGGGTGAGGGGGTGCCAGGCAGAGATGAGGGTCCCAGCACATCAGTACAAACTTTTTCTTTGCAGGTCAGGGAGCGTTGCAGTGCTGTGGACTCGGTAGGGCAGGGTGCAGCCCAAGTACACCGAGGTGAAGGGAGGGTAGAGATCTGCATAGCGCAATCTGTGCCGGCGGGGGATCCCGTCGCGGCCAGCGCATGAAGGTCCAGCACGACCTCGCTGGCCCCAATGACAAGCGGAGCACGTTGGTCGGCCATATCAGCAGAGAGGTATTTGTACAATGCATGGGGGAGTACTGGCGAGTACAGTCGGCTCCCCCACGCGGAGCACAGAAGGGGGCCATTACGGCCAGCACAGGGCAGGTGGGGCCCGGTGTGTGGATTTTGCTACTGGGCTGCTCCAAGAGGAGGTGCCTATTGTGCTTGATTATGATGAGGATACCCCAGAAGAAGGGGAATTGAGGGACTATGAGGAGGGGGGCCCTCTCACGTGTTTCATAGTATTTTACAGGCACCGGCGGTGGTGCCGAACAAAAAGGCAGCAGCATCTGGATACAGGAGAGAGCGCTGCCCCTTGGCAAGGGCTCCTCGGCCATTGGTTCATGCGGAGGCGGTGGCAAGGCGGTCGGCGCCGGTCCGGGCACCCTCCTTAGAGCCAGGTGAGTTTAGTAGACCACAGGCCAAACCAAAAATGGTGTCTGTGGGGACAGGGAGGATGGGGGTTGGGGGTGATTGAGGGGAGACTACACAGAGGTAAATATGTGAAGGACACCGGGATGGGAACAGAAGTCGGGGTGCAGATCAGGGTGCCAAGGGGGAGAGAGGGACGAATACAGAGGCGGCGGTGGGGGGCAAGGAGCCTTTACAGAGCAAAGAATTGAAGATTAAGAAACTGCCCTATGGGTGTGACGAAACCTCTGGGGGCGCACTTAATGCTGGCGACCAAGGAGCGTATTTGGAAAGGGGAATATGTGGAACTGTTGAAGCTATTACACAGGGAGGTACGGTCCAAAGAGGGTTCTAAACTGAAAGAATATGAGCTGGCTAAAAGGCCTAAGGTGCCAGTGACAATAGAGAATTGGACAGTGGCGTTTTTAATTTATGCCAGTGTGTACTGTGAAAAGTTTCCTGAGCGCTGCGTAGCCCTGTTTAAATACATGGACGTAATTAGAAAGACACAGATCAAGGGGGCGGATACGCTTGGGCTCAATATGATGAGGAGTTTCGGGCGTAGATGGCGTGGGACCCGGAGGCCAAATGGGGAGAACTGGACACGGATTTGTGGCAGCATACCATGTAGTCGGCGACAGGCGGTAAGACCGTATTTACTGCTAGCGGTTTGCCATTGGTGTATCGGCCCTTTCAAGAGAAGCCCACCCGGGGAGGGGTGGGAAGTGCAGCAACAACACAAGCTGGGACGGGAGCGTGCTGGGACTTTAATAAAGGCCTATGCACAAGAGAATACTGCAAGTTTCGGCATGAGTGTTCTAAGTGTGGAAAGCGCCACCCCCTTGTTAGCTGTTGGGGCATCAAGCCACATGGAAACCAGCAATGGCAGCAGTCAGGGAACAGCACCCTCGGCACCTCACAGCAATTCCAGAGCAATAGGGGGGGCAAGGGTCTGCAGGGTACTGGGCCCAAAGGCTCCTACGTCAGTTAGACTGGCGAAACTAGTGGAGGGCCTGCAGGGGTATGGGGACCTGGGGGCCAAACGGGTTCTTATTGAAGGGTTCCAGTGGGGGTTTCATTTGGGATACCGGGGGCCACGGCAGAGACGGGTGGCAGATAATTTGAAATCGGCAGCAGAACACAAGGTGGTAGTGAAGAGAAACTGAACAAGGAGGCGCGCGAAGGGAGAATGGCAGGCCCCTTTGATGATTGGCCAACAGAGAACCTGATCATATCACCGATCAGGGTTGTGCCCAAGAAGGAGGAAGGACAATACAGGTTGATTTAGCACCTTTCATGGCCTGAGGGCTCTTCAGTTAACGATTTCATTGACGAGGAGGCGGCCTCAGTTTCTTATTCCTCAGTTGACGTGGCCATGTCACTAGTTGTGAATGCGGGCGCGACTCCAGAGATGGCAAAGTGTGACATAAAATCAGCTTTTCGGTTGCTTCCATTTCATCCGGAGGATTGGGATCTTCTGGGTATCCATTTTGGGGGGAAATGGTAGGTGGGGAGGCGTGGCTAGCGACCGGCGAAGATGGCCACAGCCTAAGGGAGCTCCGACGTTCACCCGACATTTCCGACCATCCTGACAATAATCCGGCCCCTACTTTCTCCAAACTCGGTGTTTGAGCACCGTTTCACCTCAGGCAGCAGCCGCCGCAATTCTGGCTGTGAAGCGAGACCGGAGCCGCTGAAGCACCAAGGGGCGGAGTCACGGCCTGAGTCCTGCGTCCGAGCCGGGGCCTCGGCTGAGAGAGATGCCGCCAGCGACAGTGACGCGGCCGGCCAGCCGCTTGCAGAATCGACCGGAGCCTCGAGATGGGCGGTGAGTGCGCCGCAAATTGGAGCAAGACCCGCCCGTTCCTCAGCGTGTGGGGATGCGTGTGCACATGTAAGCTGACAAGAAGCCCGGGAATACAGCGCGACTTTGGCGGCCAGCGGTGGGCAGCAGCAAAACTCAAAAAGTGTCCTAAATGCGAGAGATTCACTCGTATGCCTCAGAAGACGCACCGGAGAGGCAGTTAAAACCACAGTTCACATGCCGGAAATAAAATGTAATGCAGATACAGCCATCCACATACAAGGACAAATACACTGAGGCACGGGCTAGAGTATAGAGTGAAGGGACATCTGAGGAGCCCCCAACTTCCCTGTAATAGGGCCCAACAGTTTTCTGCACTCTACTAATGGCCAGCACGTTACAGGGAGAAGAAACTGTAATACCAGAAGTGAGGAGTCAGACTTTGTCAGACGCAGGTACTAACAATCCAGCCGCGCCATGTGTTCTTTAAGGATTTGACCATTAGATGCCCACCCACTAAGACAAGAGGCACCTAACCCACAACAGGGGGGCATAACACGCAGAGCCCCAGCAGTCTTGCAGGGTAAAGAGCAGTCCCTGTGGGCAAGAACTGACGACACCAGCGAGCGACCGGGCCAAGGAAACTGGCAAGCAGCTCAAGGGACTAACCCCAGATTGGGAGCCTGCAACTAAACGGACCTTCCTCACACCAATTGTACGGACAAACCCACTGAGACAAGGGTATCATGGGCAGCAGAGGACAGAGCACAACACAAAGTCACAGTCTGGATAAATACGCTTTCACCAAAGAACGACCAGACATGTCGGTGCCCACACCTAGCACTGGAAGTGGCCAGCAGACAGATGAGCCCAAAGAGATCATGCTACAGGATGTGATGAACACCCTCCAGCAGATGCATACCTCCATTGGTGCGATCTCCAGCGACATAACACTGCTGAGAGCCGATATCACGAAAATGAACACAAAACTGTCGGAGGTAGAAACCACCATGACAGCCCTCTCGACGGACACGGCAGTGTTGCAACGGCAAGTGCGTCACCTTGAACTAGCTAATAAACAAATGGTGGAGAAGCTGGACGATCAGGAAGGACGCTCACGGCGCAACAACATTCGCCTGGTGGGAGTACCGGAAAGCATCAAGGGGCCAGCGCTAGATCTTTTCGTGGAAGAACTGGTTCAAACACAACTGCAGCCATATGGGCTCTCTAACTTCTTTTCGGTGGAAAGAGCCCACTGAGTGCCGGGAGGCCGCCCCAGGCCAGGAGCCCCCCAATGGTCTATTCTGGCACGTATATTCAATTTCAGAGACACAATACTACAGGCGGCTCGAGTCGCATCCCCCTTGAGAGTAGATAACAGTAACGTAACGATGTACCCTGACTACACAGCAGCCGTGACTAAGCAGCGACGTCATTTCCTGGAGGTCGAAAGAGAGTTACGTAATCAAGAACTCAAATATGCAATGCTCTTCCCCGCAAAACTGAGAGTAGAAGCAGAACGGAAGAGCTGGTTCTTTGAGACGCCAGAGGAGGCCCAAGAATGACTGGAGGGATGGCGCCCCGCCAAAGGGCATAACAGACAAGTGACAAGGCAAAAACACCACCTTAATAACACAGCCCTATCACAAGGGACGGAGGCCGAAACCAGGCTAGATGGCGGCAGAGGGCCGAACAGTGACGTAGAATAATACTTTGCACCACGACTGCAGGACAATGGAACTCTCCGAAGGGGGCGTGGATACCCCCGGGAAACAACTTCACATCTCGAGAAGAGGATAAAGACCCTAAGGAAAGAAGCCTATTCAGAGAGACTACTGGAACTTTGTAACCTAGGAATATCCACATCGGACGCTGCTCAACGGCCTGGTCGACAATCACAGCTGGGGCCGGGGATCTGAAAGGTGCAAGGAGTGCGCTGCAGATCATATGGACATAAAGAAGGTGATCGGGGGACACGGAGTGACTCTTCCCCCTTTACTCAAGTACCAAGTTATGGGTTTCAAGCACTCTGCTGAGTTGGTGCGGCGGGTAGTTTTACATCCGCTGGGCAGGGAGGCAGGGAGGGGGGTGGGAAGATGGGATCAGTTACTTGGGTTGTTTTTTGTTATGGATGCAGTATTGATGTCAGGTGTTACATCAAGGAACAGACCAGACGGAGTTGCAGAAATGACATTGCACATAGCTCAGGGAGGGACAAACAATAATCATGATCATGCCGACCACCGACTCGAACAACAGTAATGCCGGTTCACAGCCACAGGACTCCCGGCGGTCCGGCCCCCAGTTGAGGGTGCTATCTTGGAACGTCAATGGTTTAGGGGACAAAATTAAACGGGGCCTTGTCCTACACTAACTTAGACGTAAAAATCCGCCAGTAGCTCTTCTCCAGGAATCCCATATGCAGGGGTCGACTGTTAAAGCCCTAAATAGATGGGGCTTCAAAATGGTGATACACTCAGAATTCACCTCCGGTTCCAGAGGGGTAGGGATCCTAGTGAATAGACGCTTCCCGTTGATCTTAGCCGACACACACAAAGACGACCAGGCAAAATTTGCAGCAATCACATGCCAGTTGGACGGTAGAATATATAATATAGGGTCAGTGTATGTCCCACCGGCATTGCATCAGATGGCCTTACCAGATCTGGGGAAATTTCTACTTAGACTACCACGTGGAGAACTAATTATGGGGGGTGATTTCAACACCACCATGAATGCATCTATAGACCGACATCCCCCTGGGGACGCTAGTGGGGAAAGTCTCAGGTTAACAGACTCTGTAAACGCTCTTGGCTTAGTGGATGTATGGAGGACGAGATACCCGACAGATAGGCAATATACATTCCACTCAGGAGTCCAGACTAGACTACATCTTCACCTTAGCTACAGGGATGCTAGGAATATCAGTAATTATGCACTTACCCAGAGGAATATCCAACCACTCACCAATACTCATTACATATACACACTTTGCCCCGCAAAGGCAAAGAATGTTCCCAATTCACCCGGGGGTCCTTAAAAATCGTAAAATCACTAAAGGTCTCATACAGGCAACAAAGAGATATTTCAAGGAAAATCAACATTCGGTTCCCTCTCCAAAGACTCTGTGGGAGGCATATAAAACAGTGCTACGCGGTCATGCGATGTCCCTCATTGTGGGGCAGAAAAGGGAACGACAGAGCCACGTTGATAACTTAGAACTGGAGCTGTCTCTGGCAGAGGCAGCGCATATAAACGATGCTAATGAGGAGACGGCGCATAAGCTACACCTAGCACAACAAGCATATAATGTCTACACACAGGAGGAGGCTAATAATAAACTCACGAAAACGCAGCACACCATATATGAACTTGGTGGCAAAGCGGGTAGGCTTCTGGCCTAGTTAGAAAAGAAGGAGAGGGTGAGTAGATGGGTGGAACAGATTTGACTAGGTGATGGACAGATGACAGCTGCTCCCCAACGCATCACTGAGGCGCTGGCGGCGCTTTACATAACAGTATACACACCAAGCGCCACTACTTCAATTGAAGACAATCTAGCATTCCTCCATGACATACACATGCCCATGCTAAGTCCGGATGCAATAGCAGCTCTGGAAGCAGATATAACACCGGAGGAACTCACACAAGCGATAGGGGCACTCCACATGGGGAAGGCGGTAGGGCCCAATGGTATTCCGGTGGAACTCTACAAGCACGCAGCGCCTCAACTTGTCCCACATTTACTAGCCATGTACAAGGATAGTTTGGAGAAGGGGATTCTCCCTAGAGATCAACGCCTGGCTACCATAGTAGCGATACATAAGCCGGGCAAACCACCACAGGAATGTATGTCCTACAGACCAATATCCTTAATAAATGCAGAAGCCAAAATGTTAGCAAAGTCGCTGGCTACCAGACTGCAACCACACCTCTCCACTGTGATTCATCCGGACCAGTCCGGATTTATGCCCAACCGTAATACTGCGCTCAATCTAAGGAGGCTACACAGTGTTATAGAACGCAGATCCACCATAGCCGAGGATGCAGTTATACTCTCATTGGATGTGCGAATGCCGTTCGACTTGGTGGAATTGCCTTTTCTTTTTGCAGTCCTCAGCCACCTGGGGTTCGGACCCAAATTCTGTGCCTGAATCCAATTATTATATAATCTGCCGCTGGCTCAAGTGGTGGTTAACGGCCATATATCGGCTGACTTTCCATTAGGTACGGGGACAAGACTAGGTTGCCCTTTATCACTACTTCTGTTCGCTATAGTGCTCGAGCCCCTGGCGGCCTGGATAAGGCAAGACCCAGTGATACGCAGACTGCGGATGACATACTGTTATACTTAACGTCACCGGCGCATTTCATCAACTGCCTCTTAGATATATGCACGGCCTATGGTAAAGTCTGGTATATTCTACACGGCGCCACGCCATGGCTCCCCCACAGATGTACCCTTCAGATGGCTGTGGAGGGCTTTACATATCTTGGGATGTTTATAACACATGACCACACGCACTTCACTGCTCAACACCTGAAGCAGCCTTTGACAAGATTTAAGGGTGACGTCAAGCATTGGCATACACTGCCACTAAAGCTATTGTGAAGGGCGGCCCTTTTCAAAATGGTTGCACTTCCTAGATTCCTTTATGCGCTGTAAAACACACCATTCCCGATACCTGCAACATAATTCACAGTGATTAATGCGGAATTGACTACACTGGAAGCTGGTTTTATGGCGGCATCGCACTTCCTGACATAAAAATATATTATTGGGCATCACAGTTGGTTGCTATTAATCAGTGGCTACATATACCCCAGGAAGACCCAGCGTACCGAATGGATAGGCACCTACTGGAGGTTCCGGGGATTATGGGAGCGCTATACAACAGAAAGAGGCGGTACACCCTCACAGGTCCAACAGCGCACACGGTGCAAGTCTGGTTCACAGCACAGAAAGCACTGGGTCGGGAGGGAGTTATTACACAAGCCACGCCATTATGGGACACAAAGAGGCTGGGCACACTGCGCAATACCAAAGGCTTCACCAAATGAGACCTGATAGGAATATCAAAAGTCGGTGACCTCTGGAAGAGGGGAGAGGTTGTTACCTTTGCTCATCTACAGGCCAACTACGGCTTAGCACAGACAGAAATATTCCGGTACATGCAGCTTAGACACGCCCTCCAGTCTTTGATCCTGCCGGGAACACGACTGAAGGAATCCTCGTCCTTAGAAGACCGGCTACTAACAGATCACCTTCACAAAAAGGCAATTTCACAAACTTACCGGAAAATTGTTAATAACCGTCCGGACCCCCTGGCATCATTGAAGACACGATGGGAAATAGATACCGGTGAAATAGATGAGGCAGACTGGAGGGAGGCACTGGCGTCCCCTAGGGAGGCAGCAAATTCATCAAGGCTTAGATTGGTACAATTACAAATTCTGCACCGTACATATTACACTAGGACTGCACACAATACACCGGGCAGACATGCCACTTTGTCTCAGAAAGTGTGGAGAGCCAGGTACATTTTACCATACTCTCTGGCTTTGTCCAGAGATAGCGAGATATTGGAGAGCGGTGATGCGCACACTCTCACAAGTTACGGAAGTTGTGATTCTCCCCGAACCAAAAGACTGTCTTCTTAATATCTGAGAACCCACCGACTTAAACAACACAGCCCAAGACGGGGTAACCATGGGCATGACAATGGCAAAACAGAATATTGCGCAACGTTGGGGGTCCAGGCTCAACCCTACCCTAGGGCAATGGTGCAGAGATATGGACACAGCTATGGTAGCAGAGAAAGCAGTCTATGTTCACCGAGGATGCCTCAAGAAATGGACAAGGGTGTGGGGGAATTGGAACACCTATCTTGGAAATATATGCAAACCACCCCCACAAGAGACATCTGGGTCAGATAACAGTAAATGATCGCACCTTGAATTATGACACTATTATACGGTTGTAGCTGGTCTCCCGTCCCCAGTGCACGCAGAGACAAGATGTTGCTGTCTGTATGCTCCGAAACTGCTATACCTACAATATTGTATCTATGATGTACACCATAATCTATTGATGTAACATAAGATTTTGTGATGCTATCCAAAATGTTAATAAAAAATGTTATATAAAAAAAGAAAATGGTACGTGGACAAAGCGTTACCTTTTTGCAGTGGTACTTCACGCGGCACACAGGTCACACATTGGTGACGCACTACTTGGATGATTTTTTCTTTGTCGGTTCACCGAGCTCCACGGAGTGCCAGACAGCTCTGGACACCTTCCATGAGCTCATGGGTGATCTGGGGGTGCCGTTGGCACCCGAGACGACAATGGGTCCTTGTACGATTCTGTCCTTCTTAGGGATTGAAATTGATTCTGTGGCATTGCGGGCTCCCTTGCCAGATGACAATAAAGACAAAATGATGCATTTGTTGGAGGGAATGCTGTCCAAGCAGAAGGTGACAGTGAGGGACATACAGGTGCTCCTTGGTCATCTTAACTTTTCATGCAGGGTGGTCAGGGCGGGGAGGACATTTTGCAGGCAGTTGGGAAGGGCGTTGGCAGGAAGGCATTTACCTCACCACCATGTTCGCCTATCGGCAGGGGTGAAGGAGGATTTGCACATGTGGACAATTTTTCTGCTGTCTTTTAATGGCGTGCCATTGGCTAGGGAGGAGGACGTCCAGTGGGAAGTACAGATCTTTTCTGATGTAGCAGGTGGCAAAAGGTTTGGCGTTTACTGGCAGGGCAGGTGGTGCGCTGAGCAGTGGCCACAGCAGTGGAAGGATGGTGGGAGGAGCATAGCTTTCCTGGAGCTTTTCCCATTGTTGGTCGCATTGACATTGTGGGGCACAGAGTTGGCACACAAGAAAGAGTTGTTTCGGGTAGACAATATGGCGGTGGTGGAGGTCATTAACAGACAATCCGCAAGAGATGAGCAAATTCTGAAGTTGCTGCGGGTTTTCGTGCTTGGCTGCCTCAGACATGATATTGCTTTCAGGGCATTGCATGTACCAGGTGTGGACAATGACATAGCTGATGCTTTGTCTCATTCGCAGTGGGGGAGATTCCGTGGGCTGGCCAAAGAGGCAGACAGGACACCTACCCCAATGCCGGATCACCTTTGGTATGTAGGCAACGTAGGGTGCTACAACTGGTGGTAGGCTCTCTGTCGGCTTCTACATGGACAGCATATCAACTGGCCTGGAGGGATTTCTTGGCATCTGGGGCCTGTAAACGATTTGAGGTCTGGCGTCGGTCGGAGGCTGTAATCCATTTTATTCTGGCACTCATTGACAAGGGCCTCTCGAAATTTACCATTGCCGGAAGGTTAGCAGGCATTGCTTTCATGGGAAAACTCCTGTGGGGATACACTCCGACAGCGGGGGAGGTGGGAAGGAGGATGTTGGAAGGTTGGGCTAGGGAGAGGGGGGGAGAGTGCGGCTCGTAGCCCCCTTTCCTGGCAGAAGCTAGCGCAAATATTGAAAGTGTTACCGGAAGTCTGCAGGGATGATTTTGATGCCTATTTATTTTCAACCCTTATGGTATGGATGTTTTTTGGGGCATTCAGGTTGTCAGAGCTTCTGGGCAACAAGGTCAAAAACAGTGTGCGGTGGGAGGAGGTGTCCATCGGGGATGAAGGAATACATATTTGGTTGGCCAGTTCCAAAACGGACCAGAGGGGTTTAGGAAAAGGGGTTAGGTTAGAAGCGGCAGTGCCAGCCGCAACGTGTCCCCTTATGTGGGCACGACGTTGGCGAGCTTTGTCAAGAGGCGGTTTTCCAGCATGCTGAGGTAACAGATTACTAGCTGCGCATGGTGTTGCGGAAGGCTTTGTGCAGCATTGGGGTGGATGGGGCGTAATATGGGACACATTCTTTCAGGATTGGGGCTGCAACGGAGGCCCATAACAGGGGCTGGACGCGGGAGGACATAATGAGGCTGGGGCGCTGGTCTTCAGATTGTTATCATCGCTACATACGGCAGAATGCGGAGGAAGAGCATGCGTCATCCCCTTTGGTTTGAATCTCACTCCATTTTTCTCGTTACAGGTTCGGTGGCTGTGCCCCAGGCGAAGGAAATGACCATTTGGATTGTGGGGCATTCTTTCATCAAATGGGCACAGGTTCAGGCATGCCGTTGTTACTTTGGTGCAATGTTGGGTTTTAATGACCGTCTGTTTAACATTGTTTGGAAAGGTAAAGGTGGGATGCGGTGGAAAGAATTGTTACCGTGCCTTAATAAATGGATGGTGCAGGGGCGGTGCCCGGACGTTTTGCTGATTCTCCTAGGTGAGAACGATTTGTGCGAGGTAAAGGGTGTGGTATTGATGAGGGCCATGAAGAAGGACTTGTCGAGTTTAAAGGAGCAATGGGCAGGGTGTCACGTTTTGTGGACAGAGTTGGTTCCGCGCAGAGTGTGGAGGGGTGCTTTGAACCCAAGGGCCATTGGCCAGGCACGGAGGAATGTGAATTCTGAAATGTCTCAGTATTGCCGGCATCTTGGTTTCGGAAGAGTTACACATAAGGAGCTACGTTTTGAAGCAGTTGAGTTTTTCAGGGATGACGGGGTACATCTATCTTGGCTTGGCATGGACCTCTATTTATTGGAGATTAGGGAGGTGTTGGCAAAATGTTTGAAAGTTCAGGCGCATCCTGAGTAGGAGGACAGCAGATAGCCTAGTTGGAGGGGGCAGAAAGGGGGGGTAGTTTCACTCCCCCCCTGCTTTCTGGGTGGCGGGGGTTATTTGAAGTTTGCCTGGGTTGACAGAAGTTTTTTGGTTATTGTTGGAGTTGGGTTATCGACATGGAAAGGGTAGGCACGTTAAGTTATAATTAGGTTACGCATGTTCGGGGTTTGACGGTGGTAAAGAAGCAGGCGGGGGAAATTGTTTAACGGAGGGGTTGAAGTTAAGGGGTTATATTGTGTTGTACTGTTGTGTATTTTTATAATGTTGTAATGTATGGGTGGGGCGGGTTCGAGGAAATTTTAGGGGCGGGGTCAAGGATCGGGTACATGGTTATTTAGTGAGTTTTAGTTTTGTTTGCCGAGTAATTTTTATGTTATGCGCACCTGTTTCAATAAAAGCGGCCTTTTACACACAGTACTGAGTATGTGGTCTGCTCCCTCCCCCCACCCCTCCCTCCCAAGGGGGACTTGGGGGGAGTGGCCGACCGCAGGGAGGGCCCCACCCCGGGCGGTTTGGGAGGGGCGGGGGGAGTGGGGGTAGGCAGGTCTCAAGCCGGTCATTTTCTTTTTGGGCTCTATAATTTTGTAGCCCAAAGGGAGCCCAACCATAAATTGGTTGGGCTCCTGCTCCCAGCCACCATTTTAGGTTTGGTGACCTGTTGGCTGGGAGCTTAGGCATTTTTCTGTTTTTTTCCCCTCCCTCTCCCCCTGTTTTTTCTTCCCTTTTTTCGGGGTTTTCTTTTTTTTATATTAAGGCTTTAGGCGGCCTTGGTTGGGACAGGGGTGCAGGGATATGGCTATTTATTGTCGCTTGGAACAGGTGCAGTGCGGGGGTTATTTGAAGTTTGCCAGGGTTGACAGAGGTTTTTTGGTTATTGTTGGAGTTGGGTTATCGACATGGAAAGGGTAGGCAAGTTAAGTTATAGTTAGGTTACGCATGTTCAGGGTTTGACGGTGGTAAAGAAGCAGGCGGGGGAAGTTATTTAACGAAGGGATTGAAGTTAAGGGGTTATATTGTGTTGCATTGTTGTGTATTTTTGTAATGTTGTAATGTATGGGCGGGGTGGGTTCAAGGAAATTTTAGGGGTGGGGCGGGGGCGGGGTCAAGGGTCAGGTGCATGGTTATTTAGTGAGGTTTCATTTTGTAAGGCGTTTGATGAGGAATTTTTATGTTATGCGCACCTGTTTCAATAAAAGCGGCCTGTTACACACAGTACTGAGTTTGTGGTCTGCTCCCTCCGCCCACCCCTCCCTCCCAAGTGCCTGTGTTACGAACACAAAACTATTTACCCGGTTGGTAATGAAAGTCCGAGTTTGAAATTGCATTTGTGGGAGCGTCCGGCCTTTTAAGGGGGGTTTTGAAGCTATTTCTTGCTTCATTTATACAGAAGTACAATCCATTACGGCAGATGCTGAACAGAAATATCTTTATGGGGTAATCTGTAAATATCAGTGCACTTTCAGGATTGATTGCACTTGTTCATTAAAAAGTGGGTTTTTTCGTTTCTTACCACACAGCACTATCCCTTTTAGAATGAGAACGCCCATGGCTGCTCTCCGATGGCATTTTAGGCTCCCTGGAATGTGCAGGAACCAGCTCCAGGGCTTCTCCGTGCCACCCTGACAAGGTGCATCACTCGGGCGTTTGCTGCCAAGCGTGGGGCAAGTCGGGACATGGCACCAGGCGGGGGTTTATGGGGGCTTGGAGGCAGGCAGTGCTCGTCGCTCCACTGGTGGTATCAGGGCCGGACTGGGAACCACAACAGGCCCTGGCAGAGTGCTCGACCGGCCCCACTCCCGCCCTTGCCCCACCCCCCCGGGGGCAGGGGGGGAGGGTGCCGCCGAGCTTTTTGCCAGGGCCGGTCTTCGGCCGATTTTGTTACAGGGCCGATTTTGCAAAAAAACAGCCCTGTAACGAAAACGGCCCCCAGGGGCCCAAAACGGGCCCCCACCCTTGCGGCGCACCGGGGGATTGCCCGGTGCCCCCTATGGCCAGTCCGGCCCTGGGTGGTATAGACCGGGCCTAGGGCTCCGTGCTGCCAATACCCCGTACCCTACCTACATCCAGACCCTTGGCTCCGCATCAGTAATGGTAACACGGGTCTGTCACTCCTCGGTATCACGCAGAGGCGGGCCCGGCAGACCCCGGAGATGGCCCTGGCTCTGTGCATAGCAGGGTGGGCGCGAGGAGGGGGCTGGCACCCACCAGGCGGGCGGCCTGGTCTCACTGCTGGAGTAGTACTGGGGTGAGCTACGAAGGAAGGAACTGTCCCAATGGTGGGTTGCAGTTAGTTACAGGACCCACTGCACGAGGTACGTATGGTGGGTTACAGGTCACACTACATTAAGGGGTACAGTGGTTCACAGGAAACAGCAGTAGGGGGTACAGTGGGTTACAGGACACAAGGCAGTAGGGGGCGCAGTGGTGTACAGGACACACCACAGCAGCGAGTACAGTTGGTTACAGGATACACTACAGCAGGGAGTACAGTGGGTTACAGGATACACTGCAGCAGGAGGTACAGTGGGTTACAGGATACATTACAGCAGTGGAGACAGTGGGTTACAGGATACACTGCAGCAGGGGGTATAGTGGGGTACAGGAGACATTGCAGCAGGGGGTACCATGGGTTACAGGATACACTGCAGCAGGGGGTATAGTGGGGAACAGGAGACATTGCAGCAGGGGGTACCGTGGGTTACAGGATACACTGCAATAGGGGGTACAGTGGGTTACAAGGCACACTGCACAAGGTACAGTGGGTTACAGGATACACTATAGCAGGGGGTACAGTGGGTTAGAGGATACACTACAACAAGGGGTACAGTGGGTTACAGGACACACTACAGCAGGTGGTACAGTGGGTTACAGGATACACTGCAGCAGGGGGTACAGTGGGTTACTGGACACACTGCAGTAGGGGGTACAGTGGGGTACAGGAGACACTGCAGCAGGGGGTAGAGTGGGTTACTGGACACACTGCAGTAGGGGTTACAGTGGGGTACATGAGACACTGCAGCAGGGGGTACAGTGGGTTACTGAAAACACTGCAGCAGGGGGTACATTGGGTTACTGGACACACTGCAGTAGGGGGTACAGTGGGGTACAGGAGACACTGCAGCAGGGGGTAGAGTGGGTTACTGGACACACTGCAGTAGGGGTTACAGTGGGGTACATGAGACACTGCAGCAGGGGGTAGAGTGGGTTACTGGACACACTGCAGTAGCGGTTACGGTGGGGTACAGGAGACACTGCAGCAGGGGGTACAGTGGGTTACTGGAAACACTGCAGTAGGGGGTACATACCTGGTGTATCACACAGTTTGGAGCTTACTTTCCCTCCATGTTAAAGAACAGGTGATGTTTCAGCATCCAGGCTAATGTGCTGCATAGCTAAATACAAATAAGGCCCCAAAGGCGAGACCGATTGCATTGCAAATGCCTGTTCTCTTTTTTTGTTGATTGTCTCCCATTCTTCTCAACTCCCTCTCCTTCTCACTCTTCTGAATTATCTTCTTCCCTCTCCTCCTCTCGGTGTCTACCTCCAGATAGTACTCTCTCTCCCCTTACTTTCACCCACTCCCTCTCTTTACACATCTCTTCTTCCAAAATGTCTCTCCTTCGCTCTCTCGCATCCTTTCTACCCCCCCCCCCCCCCCACCCCCTCCACCTTCATCTCCTCTTCTTAAGCCCCCGCCTCCTCTCTACTCAGCCTCTGCTGTCCCGCCTGGCCTCCGTTCCCCTCTTACCCGGGCTATCTGGGCGTTTTCCCTCTGCTATCAAACGAAGACAGAGATGCGCTGTAATGTGCTTCTCGTTGCACGGTAGCTTGATCTTCCATGACTGAGGTCCGTGATAGCATCTCACCGATCTTACAGCAAAGCAGGGCCGGAATGGGGAGTGCTGGGCGTCAGATGGCGGGTGATTTATTGCGGGTCCTACCTGGGGTGGCAGACTAACTGTGCTATGACAACCTGCTGCCTCTCGGGTATCAGTCCAGCACGGCAACGTCCCACGCCGAAGAGCCCTGCGCGCGCTGAACTTGCAGAGCAAAGGAGACGGACGGACTCAATCATCGCAGCTGAGCTCCGTCACTGTCTTCCTGCTCTGGGCCTCCCTCTCTGCTCTCCCTGCACACTCCCCCAGGGACTGATTCTCTAGGCCCTTGTCAGCTTCTACAGTCTGTCACCCTCCATGCCCCCAGCTCCGACGTTATCCACCGTCCGTTTCTTTCCCTGTGGTTGACCTACCACTGTTAATATATAAAGGGTAGCTCAGTGGCTTGAGTGCCTGCTTTAAGAGTCATGTATGTGTTTAGCTGTGCAGACTTTTAAACTAGAGTGTCAAGCAACGGTCCAGGAGAGGCAGGCCCATGACATACTTTCAGGATATAAATTATATTCATATACTTCTAAACTAAATTGTACTTTTTTACAAATTCAACGCTGATGGGATGAAGTCTTCTATTCTGGACATACCTTGCACCCATCATTTAAACCATTGCAACAATGACAAAGCTTTTCAACTATGAGCAATAAATAGTATATATTAATTTGCAATGTAATCAATATATTTTCCCTGTGCCCCTCTCCTGTACATATGCCAGTGGGTTTGCCTTCATCCTCTTTTTCACTGTTGTTTACATACATTTTCGAACATTTAATTTTACCTACAGTGTTTGTTGAGTGCTTTTTCTCATTTCTAATAGGTTCAACTTGCTTCAAAGCTCAAATTCTGTAAGAAATTGAGTTACTGGTTGACTGGGCTGTGAACCCTAGTCCAGCAGAAACCACAATAATTGGTAGAGTAAGGCATCAGCAAACCCCAAATTAGCATGTGCTCAACCCATCTGGTAGATTGGCACAGAGCAGTCAGGTTTAACTTGGAGGCAATATGTAAGGTATTTATGCAGCACTTCAAACAATAAAACAGTTGAAAACACAAGACAAAAGAATCCCACAACAAATTAGAAAAATAGAGTAAAATTTAATAAATACAACAACACCAAAATAATACAATTCTAGTTAGTAGAACCAGAGATATTGAATTGTAAAATTGTAGGTACAAATAGTGCCAAAAAACACACAGTGCTAACTGCGGATATCTGGTTGTGCAGCACCAGGGCAAAATCACAAGTTCAGGCCGACTTCGATGGAGTGCGGGACATCTACAGGGACCCATTTAGGTTCGCTGAATACAGTACCTTAAATCCCAGTTTGCGGAGCGTTGCACAGGCGAAGTGATGCATCAGTTTCAAGATGCAGCAAAGCTGCGAAGCAAGGGCCTGCGTCATCAACAGGGTTTTTGATGCCAAGCCTGGCATCGAGGATGCTTTGAGCAGTCGGGGTGATGCATTGGTTTTGAATAACTGAGATGGAATGTGGGTCTTTGCAACAGGTCCAATCCATGCAGCAGCGGCGATGCGTCGGTTCTGCTCAGGTTTGTGCCGCACAGCAGAGGACCTGCGTCAGTTCCACAGAGGCTACTAAGCACCTTAAGTCCACTTTCAAAGGTCCAGGACAGATGTGACATCACTTGGCAGGGTAAACATACAGATGACAGAGCCAAGGTGCAGATGCAAGGTTGTTGGAAGCCTCTTGTTTCCTTGAGGCTTCAGATCAGGAGGTCAGCCAACTAGTCCTTGGAGTCACTCTGGGTTCTGGGTTCAAGGGATGCAGGTCCAGTCCTTCTCAGTCAGGCAGGATGAAGCAGGTCAGCACAGCAAAGCAGGAGTCCATCAGAGTTCAGTCCAGCAAGTGGCTGTCACTTCAGCAGCACAGCAGTCCTTCTTCCTGGCAGAGTATCCAGGGTCTGTGTAGTGTACTCAAGAGTTGGTGTATGAGGTACAGTATCTATCCCCCATTGTGTCTTCTAAGTGTGGGAGAAACTTCTAGAGGATTCTCTTTGAAGTCTCCATGTATCCTGTGTTCTGTGTCTTGGCTCCAAACTAACTACAGGCGGTATGTAGCTCTTTGTGTGGAGGCAGGAAATAGCCTATTCAGGTGAAAGTGGGGCTGTGCTTGGCTCCTCCCTCCCATCCTGTCAGTAATAGCCACACTAAAGCTCTCCATTGTGTGTGGCTGTCTAGGAGGAATACACAAAGCTCAACTGTCACCTACACCCAGTCATGTGGCCAGAGACAGACTATAGGCAATAAGTGGATAAGGTAAGACAATGCCAACTTTCTAAAAGTGGCATTTTCAGAATTGCAATTTAAAATTGGACTTCACCATAAGTTAGGATTTTAAATTGTGATTCCAGAGACATCAAACATGAACTGGATGTCTCTTCCCACTAGGAAATTACACTAAAAAAATATAATAAGGCAACTCCAATATTATCCTATAGGAGAGATGGGCCTTACAGAAGTGAAAAACATACCTAAGAGTTTTGCACTACTAGGACATGTAAAACATAAATGTGCATGTCCTACGTTTTAAATATAATGCAACCTGCCCTCTGGGCTGTCCATGGCCTACCCCAGGGGTGGCTTGTCGGTATTAAAAAGGAAGAGTTGTGCCTGGCAAAAGGTTTATTTTGGCAGGTCATATTGGCAGTTTAAAACTTCACACACAGGCTCTGCAATGGCAGGTCTGACATATGGTTAAAGGGCAACTTAAGTGGTTGGCACAACCAGTAATGCAGTGCCCTAGTAGCATTTAATTTACAGGACCTGGATACATGTATTTCCCCTTTACTAGGGACTTACAAGTAAATTAACTAGGCTAATTGAGGATGAGTCACTATTACCATGTGAAGAGGAGAAAAAACAAATTCAGAAAAAAATCGGAGGAAGGCTAAAAGTTTGGGGGTGACCCTGCAGCGAGGGCCAGGTCGAACAAAGGCAATGTGAATTTGGGAAGATGGATATGGGTAAACAATTATTTAACAAGCACCCTAGAAAAACCAAATAAAAAAATGGGGTGCTTTTCGGTTACTACATTTTTTATAGGGGTCAAAAGTAGAGGCTACACAAACTGGTGCTAGCAAAAAAGTGAGTAGGGGGAGAATTAAAGTGTTCTGAAAAATGGTTAGAATACTTGTTAAATGTATGAAGAAAGCAGACTTGGTAGCTTAGACTATTCACCAGTAGAATTTTGTAATTGTGTGGTACACTGTTGATGATGTGAGAGTCGTAGCCTTGAAAAAAAGATTTTGAATTCCAAAGGCAATATATCTGGAGTTGGCTAGCGACCTTTTGGCTTTGTTGATGTCTGTTTTGTTTTATTAGAGTAGTTATAAAACTAGATTGTTGGGGAGCTGCTGGGTCCTTACCAAACTATATATTCAAAATAGCTGAAAAGAAAGCTATTTTTTATCCCAAAAAGCTCAAAGTGCCTTTGAACGTAACTACTTTGCGTGTAGATGTGACCAGGTGATCAGGTCATGTTTTCTAGAGGAAAAGCAGTGATACAATCCAATCTCTTATACAGTCTCACATAGAAAAGTACTTTTTCTACAATACATCCAAAATGCCACTACTAAAGTATCCTTCCCAGTCAAGAAACTAGATGATATGTCCTTTAAGTTGATGGCATAGCATTGGCTTTAGAGTCATTAAAGCAATTTGTCAAATCCCTTTGCTATATGCATCCTTTTTTATGATGGAAAAGCAAAGGCCATAACTCCCCTCAACTGAATCTACCTTTAGAATCAACACATTTACAGATTATTTCTACATTTTGATATGCTAAGTACTGCCAGTTCCTGGAAACATTCTTACACATTGAATAGATCTGCTTTTTGACAGGAAAGTAGATCAAGTGAAATTTAGAAAACCGAAAAACCTGGTTGTGTTAAATAATTTTATACTTTCCTGAGCAGAATGTTTTATGAAAAGATATTCAAATTGCCAAAATGTCTTTCTTCACCAGGTCCTATAAAAATCTTGCCTTTTGAAAAAGTTCATGTTACCTATATATTCCTCTTTACCATTAACACAATAATTCTGCGTACAAATACTAGGCAAGAAACAGTTATGATCTCATTACATTGCCTGGTTTTGGTGCACTGGTAAATACAGATACCAGAGAGTATTATCTTGCAGACAGTGAAAATGATTTCTCTGTGGAGGCAAACTTTGTATGTGTGCATAATGAAATTTGCAAACTTCATGAAGGGTAAAAATCAAGAACTTCCCAAACCTTTACTGTTAAAACATTGCACTCCCATCTCTTTATTTAGTGATATCACGGTCCACCCTGGGTGCAGATTTTCTTGCGTGTGAATTTTCTAGCTTGCTGCAGGGCCCATGGTGACTTTGATAAGCCACTGCATTTCAAACCGTGCATTGTGATGTTTTTTGGCATGTTGTTACCACATAAAGCAAGTTTGCCCGCATGGTTAGAGCATTGTTGAGCAGTAGCGGCTGCTACCGAACAGAGGTGGTGTGGCGGGGGATGGAGGAGGGGGCTATAATAAAAAAGGAGAGCTTACCTTAATTCCACCAGCTGCCGCCTCTTCTTTCTCCATCCTCCACTCTGCACACAGCAAGCAGGAAGCACACAGCCCACCAGATTCCCCTGACCGATCACAATGTTGCCTTACAGTAGCTTTGTGATTGGTCTGAGCGCTGTGGTTCAGTGCTCAGGCAAGCACAGGAAGGCTATGCATGTTCTCCCCCCAGGCTGTTATGCAGCCTGGGGGGAGAACATACAGAATGCGCATGATGGTGTGGCCGGCCTGAGACAGCTGGCCAAACCATCATGTGTACTTAAGGTGCAGCCACCACTCCTCTCCCTGTGATGTGGGGAGCCCAGCCCCACCCACCTGGCTTCAACTGCAAGCTGAATACAAAAAACAAAATGATAATAACAGAAAGTTATTACCATTTTATTTTTTGTATTCAGCTTGCAGTTGAAGCAGTTGGGCGACACTCCTCTGCCTTAACGCTGTTGTTGAGTCAATGTCCTGGTTTTTGTACAGTGATCCACTTTAGCAATTATTTGGAAGGTTCATTTCAATCTGGGGTAATTCACTCCAGCAGGGGGCAGGAGCTGTTCTTTTCTGACATTAACTGAATCTCTGGCTTGGAAAGACTCTCATGCTCCCAATTTCATAGATGTAATTTACAGTTAGACAGGGGCAGCAGCATGGCTGGACTGTGAAACAAGAGCAGCCCCGGCAGAAATGCTCAAATCGGCCCCCAGTCTTCTAGGATAATATCTCTCTCTCTCCAGCCATCCATTTCTCTCTCTCAGTCTTTCCCCTCTCTCACTCTCTCTCCCTCTCTCTCTCTCTCTCGCTCTCTCTCTCTCTCTCTCACACTTCCTTTGTCTGCTGCAATTAATGTTGGATAGCTGACGAAAGGTGACAGAGGCATCAGGAGAAGCCCAGAGCTTTAAAAATCTGCCTTCAAGGGCCCCTGCCCTCCTGGGAAATGCCCAGGACCAAATATAATCATGCTGGTGAACTTTGTTTAATTTCGTATTTTTGTACAATATAAAAATTCCTAAATTTATAGAAACTTTTTGTATGTTGGAGACTAATTTCTGCAGAAAATGTCTTGGTGAGAGGCATTTTTGCTACAACAGGCACCTCTCTGTTTTTCTTGAGCCTGTTTTACACAAAGTGCACCCTCCAATGAAAAAAGTGTAATTTCACCATTTCTTATAGAATTTCAACATTTAAAAAAAATATATGTCATTTTGCCTACCCCTCTTTAAGAGGGTACCCTTAGCTGAATTCACTGGATGGACTCATTATTTTCAGATGTCCACAATGGCATTTGGGAGGTGAATGGTCTAGACTGCATGAAGAGTAGCCCTTTCTCCATTGCACTTAGGGAAAAATGTCAAGTGTCACACTTGGAGATGGTTTCAAAGACACACCTTCCCTAAAGAGATTTCACAAACTTTCCAACCTATTTTGCCCTCAGCATGAGCTCGGGATGATAACAATCATAGATCTTTTGAGGACTGGGCAAAGTGGGCATTTGCCCAGGGCCCCACCTTCTAAGGGGTCAACTGGGCAAGTGGAATGCCTCTCTACTTGACCTCTGACCACTCTAGTTTTCCTATCTAAACCTATCTCCCTCTTCCTCTGGCTCTTTCTACACAGTGTCATCTTAAGGAATTTTGGGGTTCTGCAAGGAATGTCTCACCAGTTTGTTTGTAATGTTCACGATTGTGAGAAGTTGGCCTGGTATATGATGCTCACTAGTTAAAGTGATCACCTTGTACCATGCCAAGCAACCCTTATGGTGTGGTTGTAAGTCAACCTTTTCGGACTAGCTGCCCTAGTGGTAGGGTAGGCTAAGCAGTCTTTGAGGCTAAACTCGTGAAGCGTGTTAAGCCAGCTGTTTTACCAAATGCAACCCCCTTTTATACCAATGAAAGGACACCACACAGATATATATTCAAAACATATATGTATTTATTTCTCAAAGTAACCCCTAGTCTCTTTATGAGCACAGGAGCACAAATCGTCAAACAAGATTACAGTAGAATACACAGAAGTTGCACTTTATATGGATAGGCCCTGGTGGCCACTCGAACCATATACTAAAATAGTGGTATAAGTACCACGAACAGAAAAGGGAAAAGGCCTAGGGCCTCTAGAATCGCTGGGCCTACAAGGAGCTAACTTCAGTTAGTGACCAGGAGGTCCACGGGTGGCGTGTGCAGAGCAAATATTCACACGCGTGCTCCCATAGGTTTCAATGGGTGCGTAAAAAGTACAAAGTTACTGCAAAGAGGATCTTCCGGATGGACTAGGAACTCAAGATTTGGAACACAGGCACTAGAGATGTAATACTACACTTGGGCACAGGTGTGCCAGCTTTACCTCACCCACAGGAAGCGGGTGCATAGGCCTCGAAGTGCGTCGGGTTTCTTCTATCTGTTCCGTGGAGCTTGAAGACAAAGATGCCGCAGGCGGTCGGTCCGGGAGAGATGCAGTGGATCCAAGAGTGGATCGGAGATGTTGAAGACCTGTAAGCAGAGGGGACAGTGTTCACAGTCACTAGCCAGTGACCAGCGTGGCACCAGGTGGGTACCAGGCAATGTCGGGTGCAAACAGGAAGAAAGGTGTAGCTTGTCTCTGCAGCCACGTGGTCCCTGGAGGTCGACGACGTCCAGGAGTCGGTTCACGAGCTGTCCCACGCAGGCTCTCGCTGTCGGCGGTGTCGACGACTTGATCGAAGCAAACAAGCCTTGGCAAAAGCAATTGTTGTAGGAGATGAAATAAGCTGATGGTTCTGACCAGCAAGGTCAGAGGGACTGCTCCTTTGGAGGGGAGCAAGGGCCAGTCTGGAGCAACCAGACCAGCAGTGTATTTTGTAAAGTTCATCGCCAAGATGGCTACTAGCCAGCGGGCCAGCAACCGGTTAGGCGCGTCGAGTGGCAAAATGCAGAAGGGCCCCACGCAGATCGTGGAGATGCTGGAGGGCTCACCATTGGTGCAGATGCTGCTCGAGGGTTGGGCTTCTCAGATCCCAAAGCACAACTTGGAGGGAGCCTCGGTTGTTGCACTTGTCAGCTTGTCGTGGTCGTTTCAAGATGGCTGGCTCCACGTGTCTCGGTGCCTCCATGGGTCTCCTCTTTTCAGGGACTGTGGATCGGGCGGTGAGAGGTCTGGAGGTCCAGGTCTTGTCAGTCTCTGGGCTCGGGCTCCGGCAGGAGGCCGCGGCAAAGCAGACGTTGATTCGCTGGATGGTGCTTGCGTTAGCAAGGTGGTCACTCCCTGACCACAGGGGAGATTTCCTTCAGTCTTCTGTGCAGCAGAATGTCGAAGTTCCCGTCTTCTTCTTAGTTTCAAGTTGATTCCAGGATGTCTGAAGTCTTAGGACACAGCTCCTACCTTTAAGCGGATTCTAGGGGCCGGACTACCTGCTAGGTCCCTCCCTATGGGTGGGACCAGGAAGGGGGGTGGTTACACCCCCAATCCTTTGTCCAGCTCGCCCCAGGCCCGGGACTGGTGTGCCCCAGGACCGGTTTGAACTGGCATATGCACCGAGGCTCCTTGTGAGCCACAGGCATGTCTGGTTTCTTTCAAGCCCTACCTGACCAATACACAAAATCCTGTCTGGGGTGGTGCATGCACCTCCCCTGGCAGGAAACCCTTTGTCCACACCTCCCAAGCTGGAAGGACTCCCAGCAGCAGGAGGGCAGACTTGTGTCTGTGGTGGCAGCATCCATTTTGTGGAGCTGAGGCTATGTCTGATTTTACCCGGGTTTCAGGTACTGTACATGTCGTGTCCCTCTAGAAGGGTGGAATGCTAACCCCGTCGCCAGAATTGGCGAGGGGTTAGTATTCCAATTCGTATGACACCTTACTCGACATGTTTTGATAAAGCCAAACCAAAGATAGCATTTAACCGCGAGGTTCATAATGCACTTAAGAGTATATGGTATGACGATATCTGGAAACAGTAGAAGGAAGTTGTTCCGACCACTGCAGACAGGCTCAGCTCATGCCAGAGAACCATCTCACATGGAACCAAGCACTCTGCCTTCAGGATTGTTAAGGCCTGCCATAGGAGTGACTTATAGGTTACCAGGTGTCCCATTTAAGGTTAGGTATAGGTATACTACACCGAAGTAAGAGGTGATTACACCAACTTACCCCAGCTGAGTGATCAGCCAGTTGTGTCAAATTGTTAGGCCAAGCCTGGGGTGGCATAATACATGCTTCAGCCCCTGGCAGGCCTTGGGTACACCAATGCCCTGAGTACCTAGTGTACACTGGTACAGGGGCTGACAGGGTGATCCACTTCCAATTGGTTACGCACCTAGGGTGCATAGTTTTAATTTAGTAGAGAGAACAGCAGGCTGGGGGTCTGATTGGCAGGCCCACAGCCTCAATATGTCAAAAACCAGTGAAGCAAAAAGCAAAAATTTGGGGTGACCATAGGATAGCAGACCCTACTCTCCTACAACGATTAACACAATTTAGTATTGTTTGGCATCATGCTGGCTTGAATTAGCAGGAATTGGATCAAAAAATACAAAGTTGTTCCCTACAGGAGCTCTTAAAATATGTTTTGCCCATGGCCACAAAAATCCTTAATATGCCACTGATACGATTGGTTAATTCTGATTTCAAAATGCAGTTGCTTTCTGAGTATGTGCTAGCCCATTTTATATTAATTCACTGCCAACACCCAGTGCGCCTCCAAGTCAATCCAACCTGTATATTGAATAAACTTATAACAAACAATTTTTACAATATGTGTAGCCCCATTCACTGATCTCACTGAACAGCCACTCAAAATGTACAAGCTCTGTAATTGTCTCCTTAAAAGCGAAGGTTGTTGTGTTGCACCATTTCTTCACTCCATGGGTCGCTGAAGCAATTACCCGGATGAGTAGCATCCTTATTCACTGGCTGCAGGTATCCTTTCTGGGCGGTGATTTCGTTTCCAAAGGAGAACGCAGATTGAACGTCAGCAATCAAAACGCTGGGCCTATTATTTTAGACGCACTGGATGCGCAGTGTGCCTGTCCATGTTAACAAGGCCACATAAAATCACCAGCATGTCTTTTAATGACCTTGTAAATATGGGCCCCTTTCACATATTATTCATGGTTGTTGCTGTGGGTGTTTCCACGCAGCATCCATGGAACCTGACACATTCCTAGATTTACAAAGTGTCGTAAACCTGGGAATGCGTCAGAATCCTACACCTGGCACAACAAGCAGAAATACTTTATTTCTCCTTGTTTTTGCTCTTTCTATATGTGCTGCAGAATAAGGAGCAAATCCTCTTTAACCCCTTCAGTGCCCATGACGAGATAGTCTCGTCATGGAGCGCGGTTGCGCTGTGCCCATGACGAGACTATCTCGTCATGAACCCCGCCCGCTAATGAAACGCCCGGCACAGGGCGTGGAAAGGGCGGGGCACTGAAGAGGTTAATGATTGTTTATTGGCAGGAAGGTATCTCTTCCTGCACATAAACAATCATCACTGCAATTCAGGCATCCTTGGCCCATGGCGCAAGGGTGTCTGCGTTGATGCACAGCTGCTATTTGTGCGCGGATGCAGGGTAGAAGGAAAAGAATGGGCCATATCTTATAGATAAGGCGCATTCCTGCCCTTTTATTTTGATGCACAGCAGTGCAGCTGGAAGAGTTGCTGCGCTGCAGTGCGTCAAAATATAGTCAACGAGGCCCACTGTTTAGAACTAATGTTCAAATAGGAGGATTTAGAGATGATAATGCAGCTAAGAACTGGATTCAGTGGCTGAAAATTCCCTTCATCTCCTTTTCTCCTTTTCTACCACAGCTTTCTCCCTATTATATCATTTCCTCGGTGCTGCAGTTAACAAGTTAAACGCCTGCCACTTCCACCCACCTTTTAATGGGTTTACGTGGGAATCACAATGTCAGTAAACATGCAACTTCTGTAGCGGCTGCTGCAGGGAGCCTTTCAACTCGGATCTCTCCGTTTTTAATCCATTCCAATAAACGTCGTGACCTTTCTTTGAGTTCAGATGTCGGTGTATCGACACGAGTAGCAGAACGGCGCCAGCTCTCCCTTCTGCCCACACGAGGGTGTGCGATGTGCAGGGCTCCTAGCCCCTTTGACTCCCTCCCTCTCCTCAATGGGAAGCCGTTTCCCTGGATCATTGCCTCTGCAGTATGTTTATCCTACCCTTGTTCATGGATCAGCGTCATGCCGAGGGCTTCAAAGCACTCCATAAGGAGTTACTGTTCCTCTGAAAAAGAAAACGTATTAAAAGTTAAAAGGCTTTGTAAAGAGGTGCACTGTTAGACCTGGCATCCTTGGTGTGGTTTCACCTGACCTTTCGCCTCCTGACCTCCTGTTTTGCTGGCTTTAGGATTCTGGGCACTTCACACTTGCTAACCAGAGTTAAAGGAACCCTGGCTTATCCATAATTGGCATATTTAATTTACTTGTATAAGTCCCATGTAAAGTTCATTATATGTGCTGAGGGATGTAATTTAAATGCTACTACTGGGCTTGCAGCACTGATTGTGCCACCCACTAAGTGGCTCATGCCTTGCACTGCAGAGCCTGTGTGTGCAATTTTAAACTGCCATTTCGACTTGGCAGACCCAAACCTTCATCTTTATTCCTTTTTATTACATGTAAGTCACACCTAAGGTAGGCCCTATGTGGCTCCAGGGGCAGAGTACAGTGTATTTAAAAAGTAGGAAAAGTACTTTTAAGTTTTACATGTCATTGTGATGAAATACTGCCAAAATCGTTTTTTACAAAGCCTATCTCTCCAATAGGTTAACATTGGGATTGCTTTAAACATCCTTTAAGTGTAATTTCAAGTTGAGAGCAGAGGTGTTTGGTGTCTCCAGACTTCCAATTTAACATCACAACTTACGGTGAAGTTGGATTTTAAATTGTAAGTCTGAAAAGGTCACTTTTAGAAAGTTGGCATTTTCTTTCTTTAACCATTCTGTTAAATACACGTGTGGGTTAGGTGACACCTGGGCTTTGTGCATTCCTTCTAGACAGTCACACAAAGGGAGAAGGGGTGTGACGTTTGCATTCTGATGGCCCATCACCAGGTTGATGGGCCTTCCTGAGGAGGATTGGAAGGGAGTAGCTGACACTTGCACCTGAATAGGGCTATGTCTGTCCCCACACAAAGAGCTGCATATGCCACTGTAGTGTGTCTGGCACCAGGGAAGTAAAGGCAGTGACCTTGTGATCTTCAAAGGCCTCTTTGATGTTTACCCCACTTCAAAGGCACATTTGGGTATAAGTACTGGACCCCTGACACCAGCAAATCAGAATTCTTCTGAAACCTGGAAGAGGAGCTGCTGTGCTGGAAGAAGAGCTGCTGTGCTGTAGGAGGGACTGCCACTTTGCTATTTACTCTGCTGTGTTAGGATGCCTCCTGCTGATTGGTGTGCTACATGACAGACTGCCATTTTGCATCTTGGTCTGCTGTGTTAGCCTACCACCTGTTTCTTCGTGCCTACAAGTTAGAGAGCCTGGACTTGCTCTCTAAACACTTCAACCGAAGAATCTCCAAGGGCATGGGGACTTGTCTCCCATTTTCTGAAGTCTCAGGGACACAAAAGACTTCATACAACTCTGCTGGTGGTGCTGGATTTTGACACCTGTGAGTCCTACCCTTGACTGGGGTGCCACCTCTGGTCCTGGGTCTAAGAACTGGATTTCTGCAGCTTGTTTTACATTGATGTCGACGCAGCAGCGTTTTTGTGCCGATCTTAACAGATGCATGGTGCTTTCGACGCAGTGGCTGCTCGACGACAGCAGAGTTACAGTTGGGGCAGCTCAACGACGACTGACACTACAGCTTGATGATGATGCACTGCCTGCATCATACAAGGCTTCGATGATGAAGCTTCCACTGATGACGCGGATCAGCGTCGACACTTGCCTCCATCCATGGATCAACTACGACAAGGAGCCTCCTCAAGTCCTCGACATAAACCGTTTGTTCCATACCTAGGTTACTTTGTCAGAGGGCCTGTCTGTGTCCTGTAGCAGGCCTGCCATCAATCGCATTCAGCCTGAACTTTGGATTTGCATGAGTCCCTCACAACTTCAAGTAACCTTGTGACCACTGTTTTCACATTTAATCTTTAAAAATTCATGTCTCAATTTCTTCTTATTGGATTTTTGTCGTTTTGGTCCTTTTTTAATCAGATTAATATTCTCTATTTTTTTTTTTAAGCATGTGGAGTCTTTTCACGGTGTTTTCACTGTGTTCCTCTAATTTAAGAGTTGAAAAAAGTCTGTGCACATTGCTCTTAAATTAAGCCTGACTGTTCTGTGCCAAGCTACCAGAGGGAGAGCACAGGTTAATTTAGGGTATGTATCTGACTTTTCCTGACTAGAGTGACAGTCCCTACTTGGACAGGGTGCATACCTCTGCCAACTAGAGACTCCCATTTCTAACATGTAGCATCAAAATCCCGACTCATGGCCTCTTCTAGTCATTTACCCACAATGCTTCACTCTTTCTCTGGCACGGATTGATACATACAAAAGAATGACAGAGGTCAAACTCCTTGGCAATATAACATAATCATTTGGTAAAGACATTGTTTAGGGCTGCATGATGCTTCTAAGAGTATTTTGTGTATTAGATTTGGATGAGGACATTTTATTGTTGATTTTAATGCCCTTCCTAATGCTTTTGCATTAGTTGGGATAAAGAATTTGGAAGATGTTAGATATTGGGTTTCTGGTTGGCTAGAGTATGCACCTCAGCAAGGCAGAACACAACACTCTAGTCAGGGTAAGGGCATTACACACCCAAAATAGCCCCTGGTCACCCCCTTTGTAGCTTTGCAGAGAAGTCAGGTTTATCCCAGCAGCAATGTGTAAAGCGTTTGAGCAACATACACACACACCAGTGACACACCAGGCACACCAGAAAAATAGACCCCAAACAGTGGTATATAAAAAGTATCACTTGTTTTATATATAAAACACATAGACCACAATCATGTAATTCAGTTTCCCAAATAGGCAATTGTCATGACATCACAAAGGTAATAAATCACTGTGCTATAAAATCACAGGTAGTGCAATAAGGTAAATACCTATAGGTTGCACATGTCATAGAAATTTCATTACTGTGTATTTTATACAGTCACCTTCTATGTTACCCATGATCCTGTCAGTGCAGGACATAAAACAGCGTCTCACCATGTGTATGACATGCAGCACGTTATGAAAGACAAACACATAAATGACCATATGTCACGTGGAAACAACCAGTATCACCATAGATTCATAGAGCACAGTGTTTCTGTGCTTCTGATACACCCTCTACAGTAACGTTTCTCCCCAAATGTAGGTTACAGGGCTACCTGCCCACCTACAACAGTGAATACAGTACAATTGGGAAGTTCCAGGTAAAAAAAAATGGAGAGTGTAGGACCATCTACCCTCCTATTCAGGGCAACACAGTAATCTGCCCGTTGTTACTTCCATGAGGAGGGGGGCCTCCGTTGAGGTCTCACCCATCCTTATGCACCAGATCTGGTGCCCCAAGGTATGGGCAGCCATGGAGGAGCACACACTGTCCAATTTGGAAGGGCACCCTCCCTCGGTCCCCCGTGTATCTACAATGGGAAGGCAGCAGCCCACAAATACGCCATGCTGCTGCCGAAAAGCAAGGCGGACATTGACTCCCACCCTGCAGATTCGTTTGGGAAGGGGGACCTCTTGTGGTTCCCTCTGTGCACAGTGGAGTACCAGGCGGCTGCGGCAAAGCAGCCACTGCTGCAAATGCCACCTTCCTTCCGATGGCCGCCCCGGCTTCCTCTGGGAGGGTGGGGTCAACAACGTTAATGCTGGACGTGCTGGGATTGGCTCCTTTCTGATGGCAAGTTACACGGCTGCGCTGCCCTTCTCAGCAGAACCCCCTCTCTAAGGCTCGATATGTCGCGGTCCCCTACTGAAGAATGGGGAGCACACCAGAAGCATCCACCAGTCTCCTATGGTGCTGCAATTAAAATGGTGTGGGGAGCAGGGCACTGCGCTCTCCACGACAAGCTCCTCCCCGACTGGTCCAACCAAGCACCCAACACGTGCTGGTCACCAGGAGAAAACACACACTGCCCACATAGAGGTGAGCCCTTCCACCACGTGCTCTCAGGGACAAGTTGAGGGGCAAGAAATGAAGCGCTCCTCACACGCTAGGAGGGAATCAAGCATTCACACTGTGCTCTTCTGGCAAGGACAAGGGGCATGAGCAACCCTCCTTGGAGAGCACTGGGGCCCACCACCAAGGTTCAGACAGGCAGACCAGCACAAGAGTCCTCAGAGCAAAGTGGTAGTCCTTATCTCAGGGCAGCATGTCAGTACTACAGAGTAATCAAGTCCCACGGCGGTTCCTCCTGGCAGTGCTGCTGTCTTTTGGTTACAAGTCCCACGCAGTGTCTTAAATCATGGGGTAACTACCAAAGTCTTTGCTTCGGGGGAACTTAAAACAAACTTTAGAAGTGCACAACATACCCATTCAATCCCCAGCTCTGGCTCAGACACACTACAGGGGGACAGAGACAGCATTTTGAAAGGCAAGCACAGCCTTAATCAGGTGCAGGTGACAACTCCTCCCACCACTCTATATGCAGACCAGGCCTATTGTCACCCAGGAAAGACTGAACACACCTCAACCCCCCTTTTCACCGTGTAGTGTGAATGTACACCCCAGCTCCTGTCAGTCTAAACCAAAAATTGAATACACAACTAGTCATGGCAAAAAGAGTCATAAGCACACAGAAATGCCCACTTTTAAAATGGTTTTTCTAAAATAGTAATAACCAATCCGCTTTCCCCAATAAGCAGGATGTATCACTACTATTCCAAACATATCAAACATGGCCACGCTACCCCCTTCATAACAAAAATTACCACTCAAACACATATCAGGGATTCCCAATGCAAACCTATGAGAGGAGCAACCTCACAGTAGTGAGAAACCAAATAGACTGTTTGTCACTACCAGGACATGCCACACAACAAAGGCACATGTCCTACCTTTTACCTACAGAGCACCCTGCCCAAAGGGCTACTTAGGGCCTACCTTAGGGGTGACCTATATCCAGGGAGGCACGTATGATGAACACATGATATATGTAGTAAAGGGGGAGTTTTAGACCTGGCAAACACTTTAAATGCCACGTCATTGTGGCAGTAAACTTCGCACATAGGCCCTTTAGCGGCAGAGGCCTGAGTCAGGTTTGAAAGGCTACTTCTGTGGGCGGCGCAAGCAGCACTGCAGGCCCACTAGTAGCATTTAATTTACAGGCCCTGAGTATATAGAATACCACTGTACAAGGGACTTACAGGTAAATTAAATTTGCCAAACAGGTGTAGATCAATCTTATCACGTGTATAGGGGAGTGTGCATGCACTTTAGCACTGATCAGCGGTAGTAAAGTGCCAAGTGTTATAAAACCAACAAAAACAGGTCAGAAAAAATACCGGAGGAAAGCAAAAAGTTCTGGAATAACCCTGAAAGAAGGGCTAGTTCCATAAAAAGACATGTCATTTGCCGTCAACAAACAGGTGCTAATATGCAGAAGTAGAAGATGCACATGTTCTAATTTTATTGTCATGTGGAAACATTTTGATTTGATCGAATATTGAGAATTTTATGCTTCACCTTTGTCCTTATAAATGCCCCCGAAAGTGTTGTAATGATGCGTTATTTATGTATATGTGTTTTACCTATGTATGTATTTATCTGTTATTTGCACTGTACCGGGTCAGCGTCTCAGCGACACAGATACAGTCAGTAAGTGATAGGAGGGATAGATGTGCTCTGAGAGGGGAAGTGGACCGCTACTGCACTGTAATGCAGTGTTCTCCAAAGAGGTACTCCTTCAACTCTTTCCAGAATTGGAGCAGCGAGGGGTAAATCTTTATAGATACCGAGATATAGTTCCCCATCAGAGATCTAGAAGGCTTGTTACTCTGGTGTTTGTAATTTTGCACTTCGGTGTCTCCAGTCTGGTGGTGCCCTGGCTGCAGGTCTGCTGAGAACCACCAGAGATGCTGCAGAAGATGCCAGTGCTGATGGTTTTGAGTTTTGGAGGAGGGATCAATCAAGTGGAGTTGCATCCAGGTTTTTGTCCTCACAATTCTTCCAGCCCTTGATGAGGCATGCTGTGGCATGTAGGATGCCTTTGAGGGAGCCAATGTGGAGTCAGGGAGGCCATGTAAGAGGGCTTTGCACCATCCATATGCAAAAGGAGTAGGATAGGCTGAATGGCAGTTATGAAGTCGCTTCCTCGGAGGGGGAGTTGCACTTTCTTCAGTAGAGAGCTGGTACAATGCCCTCTTGGTGTTCTTAGCAATCAGTCTTTTTCCAGTAAGGCCCATGTCCAGGGTGGATCCAAGTGATCTGACATTGGGTAAACCTCGGGGACTGAATTCATCCAGGTTTATGCACCTGAGCCAGGTTTCAAATAGCTAGTAAATTTTGTCGTTATGTATCATAAAGGTACATTACAATATTTTACGGGTTTACGTTATGTTTATGCCACAGTAATATTATATAGGTTTATTTGGTGCTAGGGCACAAATGGGGCTTTTGCAGCAGTTTTTTTTAGACTCTTTACATGTTAAATATTTGGGGGAAATGGTGGGAATAAAACCATTTCATTTTATGATGACTGAATCACCGCATATTTTGAAAGAAAAATTAGAGATGTGGGATTTCTAAAGGTGGATTTGAGAATAGGAACATTAGTTGATTTTTTACCAGAAGAAAGAATTTCAGCCGTTGATGTGCTGTGGGGTAACTAAAATGTTACCAATGAAAATGCCACCAAAATACACATCGACTAGAAGTTCAAGGGCTAGTGTTTTGTTTGCTGTGGAAACCACAGATGCCACATGGGAGCTTAGCCTTTGGGTGGGAACTGAAACTCATCCAACCATTGGAGGAAACACTAAATACAGCGAAGAATTCACTGGAAAAATGTCCTCCACAATACTATACCTGTGGTGGAGGGAATCCATCTATTGTATTCCACTCCTTATTTAAAGTTTCCTTCACAAATTGGAGAGTGTTAAATTCTGTTCATGCTCTAAATGAAACCCTGGGACATTTATGTGTCTGTAGTATTACCAATGGATATCTGTTACCACTCCTGGCATGCCCTTTTCTTTTCCTGGTCTCAGGGGTCATGAAGACACTGGCACTGTGAAGTAAACACTGGCTCTAGTACTCAGGTTTCTTTTCCAAAGCTCCTATTTCTTTCCAATTCCTCCAGCCCATCAGACGCAAATAAGATGCAGTCTAGGGGCAAAGGGCAGGACAAGGAGTCCACTCTACGGACTGATTTATGGTCCGAGGGTATGTGTTGTCCTTTGTTGAAACCCTGGTCGTTTTGGTGTATCAAACTCTATGTCGAGAAACTGCTTTGCATGTTACCCATCGTCTTGTACTCTCTGCATTTTTCACATTTTGTTATTTTGGCACTGCAATCCGATATAATCATAGATTGAATTTATCAACTAGTCAACCAAGTGGTGCTTAACTAGTGTAGTAAGCCGCACAGTATATTGGGATAAATTACTCAATCATTTTACTTTGGCTTCATTGCACTTTCTCCATATTTCCTAAATCATCATTTGATCATTGGCGGTAGACTGTTTAAATCAGAGAATGAATATTACATGTCAACATTTCAATAGTCTTTTCCCTTTAAAAGGATAATGAATATTCTTTATATAATTAATCTTCCAACTTTATGTGGAGAACATACGTTTTAATCCTTTTAGCCTGTCAAGCTTTTATGGATTTGAACTTCTGTTTCACTTCATAAGGGCATCGAAACAGTTGTTAGATTCAATATTCTACTGTTTAGAAAAACTAAAAACCAAATAACTCAACATGCTGTTGCGCTAGTATCATGATATTATTAAAGGTGTTATATGACTTCAAGCACATACCTTATTTATTTTGTTAGTTATTTACTTTGCATGAACATCAATGATATAAAATGGACATGCGAGAGTGGGAATGGCAGTAAAGGCTGGTGGCTTGGGAAATTTCCCAGCAAATTATTCCATTAAGGTTTCCAGGGAGGGAGGCACAGATGATGAACAGATGATTTCTTAGAACAACCTTTAAGTCAAGTTAAAAGGAGCAGACACAAATATCATGTGATAAAAGAGCGAAATGAGTCCAACAGGTAGGAACACAAAACCTGGAGTTGGCATATGGGCGTTTGGGTAAGAACAGTAGGATTTGGATGGCTGGTTTAAGATTGCATGTAGGGGGATGTCTAAAAACTGTATCCCAGAGGCAGTCAGGAGCAAGGTTGTTGATGGATTTAACTACTGATATGAGTAACTTATAGATAATTCTGTTCTAGACATTAAGCGATCCAATTTGTCGGCAGTATGTGAAGGAGGGAGAGTGCTGACTGAAATCAAAGGGAGCGTAAATCACAAAATTGTCAACCTTTTCAATTAGAACTATACAGTAGTTTTAGGGGATGGACCATAAAACTGATGCTGTAAACAATTCTGCAGAACACCAGATAATGGAGAAGTGTCTTAAATTTTGAAGGGTAACAGTAGACAGATGTTACAGATGTTGAGCAGTTGAAAGTTTCCCGCTGAAGCAATATTGGAGATGAACTACCTCCATTTGCAATGTATATCGATCAGATCATCCGAGTTTCTGGCTGTTTATGTGATAAATGGTAAGCCTGGATGATAGAGGATAGTGCTAGAGAGAGGGGGGGGGGTGAATTTGATGCCGGGAAGTACAGGGCTTCTGTTTTCAGAGGTTTAGCATCAAGGATCATAGGGTTATCCAGTGGCAGATTCCTGTAAGGCAGCTCGAGATGAGTGTATGGAAGGTCAGGAGGAAGAAGATGATTTGGGTATTATCTACACTGAACTGGTATGAGTAGCCAAAAGAGAAGACTCTGCAACGAAGGGAAGTGATGGACAATGAAAATAGAAGGAGAAGCAAGGACTGGTCTTTGAGGAGCACCCAGAATGAAAGAGGTGGATTCAAAAGCCTCATTATTCGAGGATACAGTGGGGGAACAGTAGAAGGGGCAAGACAAACTAGTTCATGGGTTTCCCACTAATGCATACTGACTAAATTCCTGAGAGTAATATGAGGAGATCAACAGTATCTAAGCCGTAGAGAGATCTACGAATAGGAGAGGCAATTATGTTGTGTATGAATTTGTAAATGTGGGTGAGAGCTGTTCCAGTGGAATGCTGGGTGCAGAATGCAGAATGCAGAAGGTTGAGTAGGGTGTTAGAGGGTAGGAAGTCAGTGATACTATTAAAGACAAGTTGTCATGTTCTTTTGAGAATAAGGGATGCTGAGTGACAGTTGCGGGACAGAAGGGCCACCAGTGGTTTTCTTAGGGAGTATGGTAAGGAGTTCTCCATGGAGGGTTGGAGTTGAGGTTGAAGGGTGGTGATAAAGTCCTTGAAAAAAAGATTTCGCATTGTCCACAGGATACTAAAGGGAGTCGCAATCTTGTCTTTTCACCATGTGCTTAATGCTCCCCTCATTTTAGTTTTAAATGCCCCAAAATCAATTGTATTCCATGGCCTAAAGCTGAGTTTTGTTGAAATGAAGATATGTAATGGATAATGCAAGTGGAAAGGAGTTTCTGAAAGTGTTTTGGTCTCAGTTGAATGATGTTGTGCAGGATTAGAGTGAAGCCTTTGTGAAGATTAAGTAGAATGGAAAACAGAGTTGTTCAAGAATGTTTTCTCCTGAAGTAGGCTGGATAGTAGTAGTGAGAGTAGCAGGCAGAAAGTTATTTGCATATGAAAATGGTGATGGTTGTATGGAGATGGCATGGTAATGGGTATAGAGTAGGGGAAAGAGTTTCAAATGACTACAAGATAGAGTGCATAATTGTGCTCATGAGAGGTACTGAGGTGGGGGCTAGGTAATGAGTTGTTAGATTAGAGTTGATAGAAAAGAATGCTTCCGAGCTGGGTGCTGAATACGAAGTTAAAATCATCGAGGAGTATTGAGCGCATGTAGAAGGCGAGAACATCAAGGGTGGCATCAAATTATTTTATGAAGTGCTTGAGTCGGCTGGAAAGCAGGAAGTGGTAATTGCAGGAGGACTGATGGGTGATATCATTTTCAAAAGTTAATGGAGGGGTAGCAATTTTGGGAGACGGAACAGAGAAGAGGCAATTGATCGGCGGTATGCCTACCTCACCCCCTTTTCCTTGGAGACGAGGGAGAATAAGAGAAGGAGGCAGAGTTACAATGAAAGTCAGCAGGGGTGGCAGTGTTTTTTGAAGGAATGCATGTGCCAGTGATGGCAGTGCAGTGTGCAGGTGGCTTACATGAGTATGAATATTGTTATGAATGGGGGGTACATCGCAGATGTTTCTGAAAGTCACTATGATAGTGACAATAACATAAAGTAGAGATCAGATATTGCAGGTGTATGCAAGAGTATCAGCCCGATAATAAGCATTGAGTAAATGTGAAGAGCAGACCTGTAAATAGCAGCAATTGGTGTTGATTTACTCCGAGTCCGTAGCCCTGAGGTCTTTATATGCCCAAACAGCAGGTAACACCCCTTCCTAAGTATGCACTTTGCTGAGATTCCTTTGGCACAGATACCGTAGGGCATGCAGCTTATATGATGTGGGAGTGCAGATGGGTCTTCCGGGCTCTGCGCACATTGGTGTCAGGAACAGAGAGCAAGGAAGCCTGATCCCGCGATAGGTCTCTTTGCTGGTCAGTGTTTGCGGGCTGGTCTACGCAGGCGTGGGAGTAGAACTCTCTTGCTCGACTTTTACTGCTCTGGGTGATCGCAGGTAAGAAGCGATTGCATTTTTTGCGGCTCCTTTTGTACTTGGCCCTTTGTGGGCATGCAGGGTCCAATGACGTGAGGGTCAGGCAGGCCTCCCCCTCGACCCTTAGTGCTCTGGAGGATCACAGGGAAGAAGAGATTGTGTTCTCTTGTAGCTCGCTTTGAGCCAAGTCTCGGACATGGGTTGAATGGATGATACATCAGGGCCTCGCTCCTAATGGCATTCAGGCTAGGCAGCAGGAACGCCTGACCTCTCAGTGGGCCTTCCTGTTTGCCGGTTTTTGCAGGCTGGTGTAAGCCAGTGCGGGTAAGAAAGTCTCTCGCTTGACGCTTTTTCCATAAATGTGAGAAGCTTAAGATGGAGCACTGCCTTCCATGGTGGGTAGTGATCAAATATCTGGGAATATCTGATTGTGTTCCTTCTTTAGGGGCATATCAACAAGGGCTTTATCTCTGCTTTTTTGGCTTTAAAAGCCAAAAAAGCAGAGATAAAACTAGCTCCCTATCAACAACAGGGTGCTAACACGCAAATTTGCATGTTAGCACCCTTTTACTCTACGCTTCCCCTTGCATCTCTAATGAGATGCAAAGGGGGCGTTCCAGAGTAAAATAATAGGAGAAATGTCGCTAAGCGACATTTCTCCTATTATCAAGAATGTCGCTAACCCTGTTAGAGACAAAAAAAGCAGCGCTAACCGCGGTTAACGCTGCTTTTTTACGTCTGCTAATTTTCAGACTTAGCCATGATATCCTATGGAAGGAGGATATCATGGCTAAGTTTGCCTGTCCCTATCAACAAGGTAACCTGTGATTATCGCTGGGTTTCCAGCGATAATCTCACGTTAGCCTGTTAGCGTGTAGATTTTTATCGCTATTGAGATAAGCGTTGCTAATAGCACGCTATCTCAGCGATAAAATTTCACGCTAGCCGGCGATAATTATCCTCACGCTAAGAGCGCTGAGCGATAATTATCGCCGGTTGTTGTTGATATGCCCCTTAGTCTTTTGTGCACAGTTAAATTCTAATTTTTATTTGTCAAACCTTGTTCACTTAATTTAATCTTTCCTAAATCCTGATTTCTCTTATCTCTCTTTGATAACGGGTCATTCCATAGCACAGAAACACGATACCTCAATGACACATGTAAACTGGTGGATTACTCTTCTCTCTAAATCCGAATCTCGCAACATATATGTTATCCTTTATACACGGTGTGAAATGGGGTGGAGGTATCCATCCGATTCCGATTCTGGTAGCTATTATTGATCCGCACCCAGGATCCAGGCCAGCTCCAATGAAATCCACTGATTTTGTCCGGGACACAATCAGCAGCGCTGGCATTTTGGGTGCTTTGCATTAAAAGCGTCAACTTTTAGGCGGTGAGGGAGACCACTTAATTTTAGGTCCAGTTGGGCCAAAAACAAATGCCTCACTTAAAAGGCCATCGTCACTCCTTTTGTTTGAGTTGCCTTTTGGCTGGGAGCCAAACATCGATGCCTGGAAGCAAAGACCATCAGCTTATCACTTGACAAGTGCGAAAGGGATAAACTACGATTTGGAGGCAAATTTCTGAGTTTTATAAACTTGTATGTAAGAGATAAGCATGCACTGTAAGAATGTCAGATGCATCTGCCGATATGAGTAACTACACTAATAACCATGTATATAAGATTTACTAATACGTTTTTATCATGACCTACAGGAACCTTTTATACAATCTTTAGAATACCTAAAGAATGAAAAAAAAACACTGAGGTTCTAAATGTATACTTTGTGCTTTCCGTGCAGCTCCTTGATTGCTGTTCATAAATGACTAATCTATAATAAAAGGATTGTATCTTGTCACACACAGGTCACTCCAGGATTTCTGCAGCAGATGCAGCAGCCTACTGAAAGATCTACTTAAAATGCAAATCTGTGGCCTGCTTCTTACTTGTTGTACTCTGCAGCAGGCACATTAACCCTTTGTGCTATTTCCTAATGAGTCACAGAGGTGATTGGACTCTATAAAGAGTTCTCCAACAGGGGCATAACCAGCCAGAGTTATTTTGCCACTATTATACCATAAAACTTGCTCGATACACAAAGAATCCTGGGGCATATCAGCACGCAGGCGTTAAAAATTATCGCCGCTTTTGCCTGATCAGCAAGGTCACGCTGTCGCGTGAAACCTTGCCTTATCTCCATTTCCCTTAACGCCCATCTTTGCATCTCTAATGAGATGCAAAGTGGGCGTTCCTCCCCAGGATAACGGGAGAAATGTCGCTAAGTGACATTTCTCCTATTATCAAGCATCACGCAAAGCAGCATAGCGACAGGAAAAGTAGCGGTAACCTCTGTTATCACTACTTTCCTTATGCCTGCTTTGAAACTGACTTAGCCATGACATCCTATGGAAAGTGGATATCATGGCTAAGTATGTGAGGCCCTATCAGCAAGCTATCGCCAAACTCCGTGGGATTTTCGCTGGGTCTCCAGTGATAATCACACGTTAGGCAGTTAGCGCTAGGATTTTTATCGCTTTTGAGATAAGCATTGCTAATAGCACGCTATCTCAGCGATAAAAATCCACGCCAGCCGTCGATAATTATCCTAACGCTAAGTACGCTTAGCGATAATTATCGTCAGTTGTTGCTGATATGCCCCCCTGTTCTTTGTGCAGCCTGTGACAGTGCAAATAAGTAAGCCAGGCCAGATTTAATGTAACATTTACTCTTGTTGCTAATTTCTCTGATGCTGAATTTTGTTTAAAAAATATACTTTAAAAAATTATTATACTGTCAGGTTCTGCTCCTCTTGACTTTGCCGTTCTTGATGCCCCTCCCACCTTGCCACTCAGTTTGTGGGATCCCAAAATATTTTGCTTGCATTTCAAGCACTGACTAAAGAATAAGCCTATATTATTTAGTTTATGTAGTGCGGCCCCAAAAAATAAATCTCAGTTGCAGAGCTTAATTTGAGCTAGTGGTTTCCAGTGCTCGGCACCAGCAATGAATTGTCAGCACCGGCTCTAGTGACAGTCCACCACATGGTAGCACAGTGCGAGAATTGCATAACAACCGTGTTTTTAAGTCAAATGGCAATGAAAATGAATAATACCAGACTCTCACATCATTATTATAGCTGTGTGTGGCCTGAAATTTTCTAAATTGCCACACTTGTAGAAGTGCGTTGGTCAGGTGTTATCTTTTTACAGTCATTGGTAGTGCTGGCAGGGGCAATGCATAGTGCAGGCTGTAGTGGGATTTCGTGAAGGGCCCTGGCACTTAAATTTTTACAAATTTAGCACTGCTCAGTTGGTCCCAAAATGTAGTTTTTGGAGTTTACCAACCTAATGGAAGGTATTTTTCAGACGACTTACTATAACAGATGGAGGCAAGAATGAAAATTTGCCTAGGTGTAGTAAGTATGGTTCAATTCTATTAAGGATATGGAGGCGAGGATTATGCCTTCTTCTTTCGCTTTATTTTACAGCATCACATTTTTTTAAAACATAACCAAACTACATTTTCCATGAACAGCAGGGAAATAATAGTCTCAAACAGGAGTCCTTCCATGCTGTCTGCACTCCAGCAACCCAGCTAATCCTTTCACGCTGTTTCCTCTTCCTCTTTCTTCGCGTGAACCATTCCTTGTCGGATTTCACGCCTCTTGTTTGGATCCATCGTTTCCTAAAAAAACAGGCAGTGTCAGAGAACCTTACCGGAACCAATTATATTGCAGAACAACAAAATACCACAATCTGGTCGAGGTCATTACATAAGTAAGCAACACATTTCCAAAAGACCCATGAAAGGATTACTTACAGAGGAACGGGAAGGGTCCATGTCTTCAGTGGTCATTGAGCGGGATAATTCTCGTCACCGTGTCCTTAATAGAATTGAAACTTACCTGTACAACAGCTAGGCAAATTTTCATTCTGTGTCAGAACTGGAGGCTCAGATTATGCCAGTTCAAAGCTTGTCGACCACCAACTGTGCCACTTTTTTCACTGGTTTGAAACAGAACCTCTTAAAGCAGAGTCTGAGGACCAGTCAGCGGCGATCATCAGATCCACCAAATGTGCCCCTAGAGAAAAAGCCTTTGAGGCCATCGCCCCTCTCGCCGAGTGGGCACCAAACTGCTTTGTATCAATCCCCACTTCCTGCATCACCCGACTCACCCATCTGGAGGGGTTGGGGACGAGACTGCTCTGTACAGTTATCGTAGTGAAATGAGCAGCTGTTTCTCACCCGGAGGGGGTGTTTCCTCAGTCAATTCTTCGTGAGCACGGAGGCACTGCACCACACACAGTTTAGGGGAGTCTTGGTATGCTGGGTACAAGGTGACCCTGATATTACACTTGGTCCTTCTACTCAGTGTAAATGATACCCCCTCCTGAGAAAACACTCTGGCTGAGATGTCCAAGGCCCACACATCTGAGACTTGCCTGCATTAAACCAGGCATAAAAGCATCGCCAACTTGGCCGTCACTTCCTTACGTGACAGAAACCGGTTTGGTTGCCAGGAAAGAAAAAGATTCAACACTAAGTTCATGTCCCGTAGGACAGAATACTGGGGTTCCGGAGGGAGAGAAAGGTGAATCCCCCTGATGAGCTGGCAAACCAATGGGCGCTCCCCCACCGTGGAACCATGAACAGGGATATGACCCGCTGAGATCGCGGAGTGGAAGGTATTGATTGAACGGTAAGCCAAGCCGTCTTTCACTAAGCCCACCAGGAAATTAAGGATGTGGACTACTTCTGCCCCCATGGGATCGACAATCCATTGCATACACCAATGACGCCATCTGTTCCATGCTGATCGGTATCTCTTGGTCGTGCTGTCTGCCCATGCCTTGGCAAGCAAGGTCTCAGCTTGTCCCAAAAGGCCTGGGAGCGACCACCGATGCCCGAGATCTGCCAGGCCATCATCCTCAACGTCTCCTCTACGACCAGCCAATGGGGAACGAGATCAGGATTAAGGAGAATATGAGGTAAGTCGGGGAGTTGGATTGGAGAATCCCAAGAAAGTTCCAGTAGAACCATAAACCAAACCTGAGACCTCCATAAGGGTGTGATCAGCACAATTTCCGCCTGTTGGCGATGAAGTAGAGGAGACACCCGCATGATCATGGAAAAACGAGGAAAGGCATAGCCTTGCTCCTGCTGCCAGTCCTGAAGAAACGCATCCGTCGCCTCCGCTTGAGGATATGGCCGCCAACTGAAATACCTCGGTAAGTGATGATCCAGACGCGACGCAAATAGGTCGACTGAGAAGGGATCCCATCTCTCCGCCAACTGGGAGAATACCTGTGGGTCCAACTTCCACACACTGGCATCCAGGAGGTGGCAAGAGTGCCAGTCTGCCACTTCGTTCTCCCGACCTGGAAGGTATTCCGCCGTTACCGACACCCGGTTCTCCAGGCAGAATTTACAAAACTCCTTGGCCAGATTTGCTAGCGTTTTGGACATGGTGCCACCCAGGTGGTTGATATACCAGACCGCAGAGATATTGCCCATCTTGAGGAGCACACATGATTGAACTCTGTCCTTTGTCCAACATTGCATCACAAACGACCCCGCCAGAAGCTCCAGGCAGTTGATATGCAATGACTGTTCCTGAGTGGACCAGGCTTCACCTGTGGAGAATTCTCTGCATCTGGCACCCCACCCGGAACGGTTGGCATCGGACTCGATTACGATATCTGGAGCTGAACCGAATATTGCTCGGCCATTGCGTGCCTCCATGTGGGTGAGCCACCAGGCCATCTCGTTTCTCACCTCTGCAGTCAGGGGTACAGATTGGGAGTAAGTTAGACCCCTCCTGAGATGGTGTGCTTTGAGGCGCTGCATGGCACGGTAGTTTAAGGGCCCGGGTAAAATGGCCTGGTTTGAGGAGGCCCACTAACCGGGCCAACTGACACAAGGAAATCTGCAACTTCGCCATGGTCTGGCGTGGCTCATGTCTGATCTTTGCCATTTTCCTGGCTGGAAGACTTAGAGTTGAGGAAACTGAGTCTACTGTGAAACCCAAAAAGGTTGCGCACTGGACCGGGGCCAAAAAGTACTTCTTCTCGTTTGACAAACCCCAGTCCCTGTAGCAGATCGAATACCATCCTTAAGTGACTGGCCAGCCTTCTGGGCCACTGGTCCAGGAACAGCATGTAATCCAAATAGACAATCATCCGAATTCCCTGCGCCCGCAGGAACTCCACTGCTGGCCTGAGTACTTTCGTGAAGACCACAGAGAGGAGGATAGCCTGAAAGGGAGAGTGGTGAACTTGAAAACCTGTCCTTACCATCTGAACTGAAGAAACCGACGATGAGGCTGGAAGATAGGGACCGTCAGGTACTCACCCTTTGGGTCGAGGTAGACCATCCAATTGAGCGGCCTCCGCACATCCCTGAGGAGGTGGATACTCTCCATTTTGAAGTGGCGGTAGACCACCCCCTCGTTGAAACTCCTCAAGTTGATGACTGGTCTCCAACCCCTTCGGCTTTGTCGACCAAGAAAATATTGCTGAGAAAGCCACTGGGAAGGTCCTCCATGCAACGAATCGCCCCTTTTTGGAGGAGGGCGGAGACCTCTTCGCATATCAGCTCTGTGTCCCGTTGGGAAAACAAAATGCATGGGAGTGTCGGGGTGCTATCCACAGGGGCCATAGGCTCTGGTAGCGGGAGCACCTGCACTAGGAAAGCCTGTTTTAAAAGTGTGAAAGTGACTGCGTCCACCCCTTGGGAACACTGTTTCTTGGTGGGGCTGGGTCGGTCGACCTGAGGCACCCGCGGAGGCTTAGGGGGAGCTGGCATGGGAGCAGCCCACTTGGCGCACTCTTTCACGATCTGAGCTGAAAGGCACTGCTCTAAAGGCTCCATGGCTTAATTAACAGCCCTGTAGATGGAGTCATCCACCGCCTGAGAAAAATCATCGTTCCTTAGGGAGATAGGACAAGGGGTCCTCCTCCTGGAATTGATCCAGCTCCGACTGCATGGCAGGTAAGTACTCAGACGCAGGCAAAACACACTGAGGCAAAAAGGCAGCACGGTGCTGGGAGCACCACTTTAAGGGCACAGAGTGTCACAGAATAAGAAGCTGGGAGGGAGTCCAGGTGTATTGGGTGGCTAGAGGCAAACAATTTGCTGGACAGAGCCCTGGGACACCACAGCCCTCTCAATCACAGGGCAGCCACCCAGGACTGTGGCCCACAAGGCACCACACGGTGTAATTATGAACTATAGGGTGTTAAGATAAAGATACTGACACTCACAAGGGCATTCACCAAAGAAGGGGGAAAATACAGACCCATGGGGGTGTCAAACTGGGTGGCAGGAGGCAAGGCTGAGCTCTCAGAGGGGCAGCGCTTGTCAGCACTCTAATGCCAGTGCCTGATCGCGCTGCCCATAGAGAGTGCACTACACCCCATGGTGATGGGAGACCTCGCCGCACTTCTGTGGGGAAAACAAAGTCACGTAAGGTATGCCAATGCGTCCCAAGACTGAAGGGGAATCTGTAAAACAGAGATATAGCCAAGCGCAAGCAAAACACCATACATCAATGCATTTCTTAACCCCACAAATAGGTGAAAGAAGTAAAATCGACTTATCTTGCTACTGAGCAGCGAAGAAAGAGGAAGAGGAAACAGCATGAAAGGACTAGCTGGGTTGCTGGATTACAGACAGCGTGGAAGGACTCCTGTTTGAGACTTTTATTTCCCTGCTCTTCATGGGAAATGTCGTTTGGTTATGTTTTAAAAAATGTGCTGCTGTAAAATAAAGACTGACATAGAATCTGCAGGCGCCAACCCGGACTTGGGCACGCCGCAGATTATGACGGTTGTGCTAGTCCCTCCTTGCAGGCGAAAGGGCGGGTCAGGCGTCTCGCACAGAGTGACGCAATCGGCGCCCCACCCCGGCTCTCGCCCTGATTAGCTACAAGTGTAGTTAACCCGGAAGCACTCAAGTGATTCTGGGTGACGCACGCAGAAACAAGTCGGGAGGCCAGATTCAGCCGGCTTCCCGGACTTGCAGGGTTTTAAAAGGGGCTGTAGAGCGGCGGTATGGCCTTTCGCGATGCCTCTCCACAGCCAGACAAAGAATCGGGACAGTCTCCAGGTCATAGACTGCATCATCATGTTTTTCTATTTTTCCCCCTTTTCTTTTCCTTTGCAGGTCGGCGTGATCATCAGGGCGACCGGAGCCTGTGAGGCCTTCCAGCTGTGTCGGTGCACTCTCTGCAGACTGGGAGCCACGCTGGCTAAGTGAATACTCGCCAGTCCCGCACGATTGATGTTACAGTGCTGGCTCCAGCTGCTATCTGAAGGGTGCATTGAGCAGGGCGGGCCCTCCTTTATCTACCAAGGAGAGAAGGAGAAGGGAAGAGGGGGAGATTTTGTAGAGATTGTCTCATGTGGCAGAGGCAATCATTTTACAAGCGATATGCTAGTGTGAGGTGTTCTCTGGGAGCTCCTTTGGGCAGTAATTTTCTTAAATTTGTGGGGGGATTTAGTACAGCCGGCCTACTACTCATAAGTCTTTAAACACTGCGGGGCAACCACAGACAGTTATTGTGCATGTATTAACAGGGTTAACAGTTTGTGGTTGCTTGTTATGGTGCAGTGAGGCGCTATTGTGCTATTTTTTGCGTGAATTCCAGGGAATTAGCAACATTAATTTACCTTTGGACAGGCAGTGGTTGGTGGGGGGGATTAGTTTTGGTGCATTTTATATGCAGAGGTTCAGGCAAGCGGGTAGGGCAATCAAGAAGTAGCGTTTGAGGGCATTACAGTGGGTCGAGGGACCGGTGGTTGTTGTGGCTATAGACTTCTGTTTTGAATATATGTAGGGCACGAGTGGTGCATAATGGCGCCAAGGACACGGAAGGGCGTAAAGAGCTCACGTATGGAGGAGTTCATGGAAACCATGATGCAAAAGATGGAGGCTATATGGCAGTCTTTAGCGGATTTGAAAAGCTGTGTGGATGGGCAGGAAGAGGCAGAAGAGAGGTCTAGAAGGGCGAGGGTTGCCCCTGGGGCGGCATTCCCTCCGGTGCCAAAGAGGTCAAGAGTAAAACGAATGGGGGGCAGCGCCCCGTCACCCCCGAGGGCTGTAGCAGTGGAGGCGGTAGGGCCCTCGTTGCCTGTAGTGTAGGTGCCTATGACTGGGGGCGGTGGGTCAGGAACGCCGGTTGTTACACCAGGAGCAACCGGGAGTGGTCAGCTAGCTGCAGTTGTACCAGTGACCAATGCGGTGGCACTGATTCTGGTGATGCAGGTGGTAGGGGAGGGGCCTCTGCTATTGCCCCTGGGCATGTAGACTTGGTCGCCAATTTGGCAGCAGTACTTTCCTGGTTATCCAAGGCAGGGACCTGGACCCCAGCAGTGGGTTGTGGGGCTTTGTTGACCAAGGTTAGTGCGCTAGAGAAGGCCAAGCAGTTGGTGGCACAGTTTGAAGGGTCTTACAAGGGGGGGGACAGGTTGTGCCAGTAGTAGCGGCAGCAGCGAGTGGTGCAGCAGTTAACGTGACCGGACAAGACCCTCCCAAAATGGGTCCACCACCAGAGGAGGACAAAGCCAAGCAACAGGAGGTGGCAGCAACAGGTATGGCACAGGCGTTACCAAGCCTATGTTTGGGTGAGTTACGCTCATCTAGAGATCGGTTGGGTAGGAATATCTCACAGGAGGAGAGAGGGAAGATTTGGAAAGGGGAATATGTGAATATATTTGCTCTGTTAATCGATAGCGCAGATAAGGAGGAGCCAAAAAGAATAAAGAGTGGGTGCACCCAAGAGAATGGTCTAGTTGGACCCACAGGAAAAAGATTGAGGAGACTCTGGTCAATTGGTTCAAGGGATTCTCTAATTATACGGCAATAATGTCTGAATGTTTCCCGGGTTTAGGGGCACAGGTGGCATGCTACCAAAATAGGATAGCTGGTGCACATGACGAGTATGGTGGAGTGGGGTGGAAAAGTACTATAAGGAGTTCAGGGGGGAAAAGGCAAATGATCCTGGCCTTGGGACCAAGTCGACGTGATAATGTCGCCGCATCACATGAAGTCAGTGCCCCACGAGAACATGTGGGGGCAGTCCTTTCGGTCAGGCCCCCTAGTTAACCAGGGAGGGGGGGAAGAAGGGGGCATCTTGGGACTTCAACAAACTAACATGCACTAGAGCATCGGGCACATGCAAATTTAAATATGCATGTTCCTTCTGTGGTCATGCCTCACATCCAGAGTCCAAATTTTTAAAAAAAATCTAAGGACAAAGGAGTTAAGAAACAGGACTGATGGTATTATCCTCACCAAAGCTCAGTCCTCAATCATAACAAGTGCTCTGATCCCATGGTTAAACAAGTACCGCTGCCCCAATTCAGTGCAGATCCTATTAGAATACTTCAGGGGCGGCTTTAGGATTCCTGCACCTTGGTATTTGGGGGTTTCGCATTGCCACAACCAACTATCTGTAAGATCCAACAATGGGATTGCGGCAGCAAAAATAGCAAAATAATTGAGACTGGGCAGAGTGGCTGACCCATTTGAAAACATACCGGTGGAGGGATTTGTTTGCTCTGCATTGGGGGTAGTGCCCAAGAAGGACCCTGGGGAATACCATTTAATTCACAACTTGTCGGCTCCCAGGGGCCAGTCTTTGAACGACGCCATGGATGGGGACCTATGCACAGTTAGATATGCATCTTTTGATCAGGCAATTGAAATGCTAAGGGGACTGGGACAGGGTGCACTGCTAGCAAAATCTGACATTGAATCAGCTTTCTGCCTAGTGCCAGTGCACCCACAGGATTTCCGTCTGATAAGTTTCCAGCTGCAAGGGAAATATTACATGGACAAATGCATGCCCATAGGGTGCTCAGTTTCCTGCTCTTACTTTGAGAAATTAGCTTCCTTGCTTGAATGGGGTTTCAGACAGGTGACGGGCACCAATCGGTGTTACATTATCTGGACAACTTCCTTTTCTTTGGAGCGCCAGTCTCTCCGGAATGTGGCAGGGCATGGCAGGGGTTTTGCACACTCATGCATGAGTTTGTTGTCCCTTTAGCATGAGACAAGACTGTAGGGCTGGACACTGAAATTGAATTCCTAGGCATAGAACTGGATTCAGTTAACGGTGTGTCATGAGTCCCCAGGGAAAAAGTCGTGGCTTTCACCTTAGCAGTGCAAGATTGTTTCAACAAAGAGAAGGTTACCTTGCACCAGCTGCAAAAGACAGCAGGACAGTTGAATTTTGCATTGAAAATCATTCCCATGGCACGCCCATTCTCACGCACCATCGCACAACCAATGTCAGGTCTCAAAGGAAAGCATCACCACACCAGGTGGTCCGGAGAGGTCCGGCAGGATATGCAGATTTGAATAGCATTCCTGTGTGATTTCAATGGCAATGTAGTGTAGCCCGGAGATGGGTTTAATGACTGATGCGGCAGATAGCGAGGGTTTTGCTGCCATTCAAGGCCCAGTGTGGTCTGCGCAATGTTGGCCAGCATGGTGGGTTGGGTCTGGGCTGACAGGTAACATTGGTTTCTTGGAATTGTTCCCCATCCGGGTGGCGCTATCCATTTGGCCGGAACAGCAGCGGAATCAGTCTGTGGTCTTTTTTTCTAACAACATGTCTGTGGTGGAGTGCATTAACCACCAATCGACTAGGTGTAAAATGATGCTGCGACTGTTGAAAGAAATAATACTCATATGCATGAAGTTGAATGTACTGTTTAAAGTAAAGCATGTACCAGGTGTGTTGAATCATGCTGCTGATACGCTGTCTCACTTTAAGATACAGGTGTTCAGGCCCTACCACCCCGGAGCCTCAAAGAACCCAACACCTTTCCCAGAGCAGCTTTGGCAATTTGGTGCCCCCAACTATTGGACCTCGTGGCAGCTAGTCTAGCCCCCAGGACCAGGCGGGCCTATGAGGGGGCCTTTGGTCCCTACTGCAATTTCTTGGGGGGAGATTGGGAGGGAGCATGACATTAATCATGAGCAGTGGTTTCATTCCTGAGGGCAATGAGGGATGGGGGGCACACTGTGGCATGCGCAAGGCATCACATGGCAGCTGTTTCCTTCTTTGCAAAGATGCAGGGGAAGCACGATCCCACCAGCACATTCATAGTGCAAAGAGCGCTACGGGAGTGGCAGCACTTGTAAGGTCCCCAACCAGACGTCAGGCGCTCAATCGGCATTGACACTTTGGCAGCATTCCTCAGGGTATTGGAGCAGGTTTTTAAACCTTCACGGAAGTGCTTCTTTTTAGAGCTGCTTTTACCCTAGCTTTTATGCCGTTTTCCGGGTGGGAGAACTGGTAGCAAAGAATATACAGGATTGGCACGGCCATACAACACGGTAAATGGTTCATAAAATTTGTGAATGCTCAATTTGTAAAATACGTAAAACAAAATGTTTTTTCTATACATGGGGAATATGTACCGCTTCGAAATTAAATCAGTGTATTTAACTGAATAAAGAGGCCCCATCGAGATTACATTTTTTCCAGTTGTCAGAATCTACTCATTATCCTGGTGCATCCATCAAAAGATGGCCGAAAGTAAATATTGTGTTTTTAACAAAGCTTCTTCGAAGGAAGCACGGAAGCACTGATTCTTGAACCTAAACGCCACAAATCACAAGCCCGTAAGCAGATGCGCTTACGTTATACATGAAAACCCTTAGGACCATTTTATCTGGCACAGTGGACAGAAGTGTTGTGGGCTCAGGTAGGCCCCACCTGATATCGCTCTATGCTGTTGCGCGCCGCAGGGCTGCTAATGAAGGGACACAACACTCATCGCTGGTGGTAGCAGCCGGAAGGTCACAAGCGACCCCGACCTTTTTATTTATGCTCACTGGCCACGCCTGGCCAGAGAGTGATACAATGTGTGGTGGTTCTGCCGGGAAGGGGGGTGTACTAGGATAAGCTAGACCGCTACATCCCATCCCAAATCAGTTATTTTTATCAATTATGTTAGAACAGTTTGCCATGCAAAATCAGCCAGTCTTTGGTTTGGTCGAGGGTTAGGCCTGAGGTTATATCGATGTTGGTGATTACTTGGATCCCTTGAAGGGCTGGTTGTCTCTCCTCCACTGGCCACGACATGAGGGTTGTGCTCAGCATCGTGCGTCGATGGTACTTGACTCCGAGATACATCATCAGTGAGAATGGGCTCTACCTCCCCATGTGTGGCGTCGTCACTCGATGTGTGTTCGGGGCCTTGTCTCTCTACATTTGCCACCGGTACTCTCTTAAACCATGAAATGTTTCTGGTTACTACTTCTCCGTTTCGCTCGGCAGTCACGGCTGTCCCTCGGACTGTCCTCACGGTCCACAGCCCTGTCTCGTACAGAGTGCGGAAATTTCCTCCACTCCTGCGATTTCTTATTAAGACCGCACATCCTGGCATCAGTGTTCAAGTCTTTGCTCGCCTTCGGTGACTCGCTTTTTCGTTGTTCGCTACTCTTCTGGCTTGAGTGCTTGCGGGGTTATATGGCTCTGGCTCCCAGTTGTCAGCTATTGGAAAGTTATCCCGTCGAGGCCCTGCCAGCATCAGGGACCATGGAGATCTCTGTGTTGTGCAGTGAGGTGTGCTGCGTTATTCGCGTAAGAATTTCTGCAACTCGACTTCTGGATCTGTTTGTTCAGCGACTGCTTTTCGTAGAATCATATTTACTGTCCGCATGAAGCGTTCTACTTCTCTATTGGCTTGTGGCCACTGCGGTGTAATGCGGTAATGTTTTATCTCCAGGCGGTTGAGAAAGTCTTTGAATTCGTTACCTTGGAATGGGGGCCGTTGTCTGTCTTGATCACATGTGGTAGTCCAAATAATGCGAATATTTTAGTCAACACCGGCTCAAGGTGGTTAAATGCGGTGGATGGCAGGACTTCAACGAAAGGATATCTAGTGTAGCTGTCGACTAAAACGGCTGTGACCCTACCATCCGGGAAACTCCCGAAATCAAGTCTCACCCATGACCAGGGTGATGGAGCAGGGTCTTCAGTTATTACTGGAGCTAGCACTTCTGCGTTTCCGGTGAGTTGGCAGGCTCTGCAGTTTCTCGCGATGGTGTCTACTGCTTCCTCTAGTCCAGGGAACCACAACTTTTCTCTCATCCGGGATTTCATCCTTCCTGTGCCTTGATGACCTTTGTGCGCTAATACAGTCGCGCGTTCTTGAAGACTTTCTAGGGATGACAATGCGTGATCCTCTCAGCAGTATGCCACACTCAGCAATGCTGAATTCATCTCGGATTCTCCATATTTTCCCCAGCCGGGACCTGTCGATATCGTTCCATCCCTGGATGTCCTGGAGAAAGCCTTCCCAGGAGCCTTTCTGTATTGTGTCTGTCACCCTTTTGATTACCATGTCGGTGTCCATGTGGGTCTTGATTTCATCAATTGAAAGCGCCTGTGGGCACGACCATTGGGAAATCACGTTGACGAATTCTTCCGTCCTCAGCTCTTGATCAGAGTTTGCTTCTGCGGGATGTGCTGGATGACGTGACAGGAAGTCGGCCGGGTTCTTGGCACCTGGTCTGTATACAAGTTCAAGTTGATAGTGCTGAAGTTGTATTGCCCACCGTTCGATCCTGGGTGGGGGGTGAGGTGCAGTCCCTTTGAAGAGCGGGAGTAGTGGTTGATGGTCTGTCACTACTCTGAATGCATGACCGCTGACATATAAATGAAAGTGATTGCAGGCCCACTTAATGGCAAGTGCTTCTCGTTCGATTTGAGAATAGCGAGTTTCGGTTTCAGTCAGCGCTTTGCTAGCAAATGCCAGCGGAACCAAGATACCTGGCTCAGTCTCTTGAGTTAGCAAGGCTCCTAGCCCTACTGGACTGGCATCCACTATCAGTTCCGTTGGCCGAGTGGTGTTGAAATACGCCATGGTGGTGCTCTCCAGCAATGCTGATTTTACCTTTTGGAACGCTTCCTCTTCCACTTGAGTCCATCGCCAGGCAGACTCTTTTTTCATCAGATTTCATAGCAGTTCTGCAATCGTGGCGCGGTTCGGAATGAATCTCCCACAGTATGTCGCCATGCCCAAGAAGCTTCTGACTTCTGATGCAGTAGTGGGAGCAGGGGCGAGTTGAATTGCCTGCGACTTTCTGGGGTCCACTTTCACTCCGTCTTGACTGAACACATAACCGAAGAATTCGATGAACCTTTTGAAGAATTGGCATTTTTCCTTGTGGAGAGTCACTCCATGTTCTGCCAGACGCTTTAGGGTTGCTCTGAGTCGACGGTGGTGTTCTTCGATTGTTGCCGAATGTATTAAGATGTCATCTCTGACTCCTTGAAGTCCCAACAGAACTTCTTTTACAGTATTCTGGAATATTTCAGCTGCTGAAGAGATCCCAAAATGTAGCCTTTTGTAGCGCCGAAGACCTAGATGCGTTGAAAATGTAGTAATATACCTGCTTTCTTTAGCTAGTTTCAGCTGGTGGTAACCAGCGTTTAAGTCTAATCTAGAAAACCACTGCGACCCGTTGAGGTCAGCCAGGATGTCGGAAATGAGGTGACATTCCTCTTCGCCATCTGAGGATGAGTCCTCTAGATATTGCCGACGGTGTGCTGCTGTCATTGGTGTTTTCGAAGTGACAGGTTCATCCAGTGTGCCTCGCTGTTCTGGATGGTGGTTTCTGCCCTGGGGTTCCTCTGTACCGCGTTCCTCCTCGACATACACTCGCAAAATGGTTGGGAATGCCACATTTTGTGCAGGTTTTTTCCCTCACCGGGCAGTTGTCTTGGGTGTGCTCCTCCTTCCCACAGTATCCGCAGTGTGGTTGTCGTGGATTCCTATTGGGCCACCTTCCTCGCCCACTGCGAGTCGTCACGCGAACGGCACCACTCGTTCCGTCTTGACGGTCACCGCTTTTTCGGTTGTTGAGTTGAGTGCAGCTTCCATGGCGGACGCCCAGTCATCTGATAGCTCATGCGATAGAGCTAGGATTAGTATGTCTTCAAGAGATATGCGAGGCTGTCGAAGAATGAGGGTCTGCAGAGTCTTGTTGCGGCATCCTTGGATGAGTTGCGCCCGTACTTCTTTTACCCGGTCATCCTCGGTGCATGTGCTTGCTAACTCGCGGAGGCGTGCGTGAAACGTGTCCACGGACTCCCCTTCCTCTGACGAGCTTGTCGAAGCTTGAAACGTTCATAATCAGGGTTAAGTTGAGGGTCATAATGGGCATTTAACGCTCTGACAGCTGCGTCGTAGTCCTGTGTTCGGTAAGTGTGCGAACAACTTGTATATTTCATCCCCATGAAGTGCAACAGAAGTGATCTTTTTACAGCTCCATCTGTTTCCCTGGTGGCTATAAAATTGTTGTCGAGACGGCCGATCCACACTTTCCACCTAGGTGACGCCTTTGCAGGGTCAATCAATTCACTAAACGGGGGAAGTGCGCTGACTTGTGAATGCAGGTGAGAAGGTGTGGCTGCAGGGGCAAATGGCTGCTGTGCTGGCGCTGCTGCTGCCTGGTCAACCATGGTTGGTGGTTGCCTTGCGCTCTTTTCTGGTGTGGTTTTATTCTGGTGTGGTCACTGTGTGATTTTGGACGTTGCTGCCAGTTCTTTGTGCCACTTTCCAGCTTTATTAGGCGCTTCTGCCACTGTTTATAGTCTACTCATCTGCTCTGGGGACTTGCATTTGTCAGTGTTTGATTGTGTGCTATGCCCAACGTTCATTTGCAGTGTTCACTGTCTCTTTTGCAATCTGGGGCTTGCCTTTGCTTGTGTTTGTTTAGTCACTGCTTCATTTGTACTTTGTGCGACTTGTGTTGATCTCTCAGAGCGCTGACGATGCGCTCGTGTTTTCTTCTCCGCTTGTTAAGCCTGGAGACAGCAGGGGGCCAATGCGCATGCGTGCGCTGTTCTTGACGACGCGTGCTCGACCGGCCTTTGACTCGGGAGCATCCAACACATCATATACTGACTACGCAAGCAGGCACTGGGGTCTCCGCTTGCGAGCACTCACCGGCAGAGTAGATGTCGCGGGCAGCCTGGGGTGCTTTCGCCCTTCGCACTCACCAGGAATCCTCCATCGAGTGCAGACACATCTACCGCGCGATGCAGCGCCGGGGCTTTCTTCTTCCCGGCAGACCAGCTTCAGTCGTGGGCAGTTCTTGTCGTTGTGGGAACTTTCCATCCCACCCTCGTCACTAGTGTCGTGGGCTCAGGTAGGCCCCACCTGATATCGCGCTATACTGTTGCGTGCCACAGGGCTGCTAATGAAGGGACAAAATACTCATCGCTGGTGGTATCTCTAGATAATCAGTGGAAGCCAGGATTTTAACCCAAGTCCTCATGTTCCAAAGTCGACAGCTCTACCCACTAGGCTACTGGTCACTTATCTTGCTAAAGAGAAAGAGAGAGAGGTGTATGTGTAAGAAGGATACTGCCTCATAGCTTTACTCTGCCCACCACCCTCATCTATTCCTTTGTCCAAGCCCCAATTCCCTTCCTCTACCTATTCCCACAATGCTTTTTCTTCTGCCAATACCTTTAGTCTCTCCCACTGCTTTGATCTCATCCTATTGCAACAACACATTAACTAGCACTGCCCTGCAAATGCATCTATTTGTGTAACAATGGCATTTCCTTTCGCTGCGGGCAGCCATCTTTTTTTCAGTCTACCCACATCTTTCACATCTCACTTTGTACACTGTGCATGTCTTGTGTGCAAACACCCAATTCCCTTCCTGTTTCGACGGCCCAGGCCACATCTTTCCTATTCCCAGCCTCTAGGCTATGCCTCTGCCCACGCCAGCCATCTCGTCCTCCTCCCAAACCGCTCATATTGGCGGAGCACAATCCTCTTTTCTTCTTCTTTCAAAATGCCCACATGATTTTTGTCTCCTGCTAACAGTTCTTCTGCTAAATCTTATTATCTTTCCCTCTCTCACCACCTTGCCTAGTCCTATGTCCACACCCCCTTATCTATTTCCATGTTCACATCATTCCATCTTTTCCTCTGCCTATGAAAATCCTTTTTTCTTGCCCTCTGTCAACACCTCAGATCAATTATCTTATCCACACAATTTATCCTTTCCTTTCTCAACAACTTGTATCTCTATCTCTGCTCGCAACCTTTGTCTCTAACTTTGTACATGTTTGTCTTTATCACTGCAAGTGCCCTCATATTTTCTTTTGCCAGTACCTCTTATGTCTCCCTTAGTCAACATCTGCCATTTCATTTTCAACAAAATACCTTTCTTTACTTCTCCTCATACCACACCCATTTTTTCTCATCCTTACTCCTTCAGATCTTTTTTCCCTTTCTATAGGGTGCACCTTTGTCTCTCCCTTACTAAAAGACCACATTGCTTCTTCTGGATGCAGTTTATTACTTCCCTTGATTAAAGTGCTGATTTTGACCCTGCCCTTATACCTTGTCTTACAAGGACTTCACATTCCCATAACTTTCATGTACTTTGGTGATACCATCTCCATTCTTCCTCTAGATTCCTAATCTTTTATTTTCCCTGTAGTACTTAAACCTTCATCTGCCCACAACTGATCTATTCTTATTATTTTTTGCTTATTCTTTGTCAATATGCCTTATTTCCTTCTCTGTCTACACATGTTCTCTTACTCTTTCCACAACTCTTCTCTTCAGTTGCCCACACTCCTCATATTTTCCTCTATCCACACCTTTCTCTTTTCGTGCCCACTCCGCCATCTTTTCTTGTACTCACTATCCAGTAGATCTTAATTTTTCCATGAGTCAGTAATTCTTTCCATCTCACATACTCAATTCGCATCTTCCAACCAAGACTTAAATCGTTACATCATCCTGCCAGGAAGGCCTCTCCAATCACTGCTTCCAAAGCAACCTACCAAATCAATGACACCTCTCAATGCGTGAAATCCACCGGTCACTGGAAAAACATGTTCAATGCTATCAGCAATGGTTGACAGCTGAAACGAGCTTTGGCATAGCCAATAGGTCTCGCCTTTGGGACCTTATAAGTATTTAGTTATGCAGCACAATATCTCTGGAGCAACAACATCAACTGTTGCATGGCTAAACACTTATAGGGTCCCAAAGGCGAGACCTATTGGCTATGCCAATGCTTGTTTAGGTTAGGGGCCGCCACTGAGGCCACGGCCTGGGGCCTATTGGGACGCGTGGTCCAGAAGATCGGTCGGAGGTCCTCAGACTGTTACAAGCACCATGTGCCTGTACACATGCTTCAAAAAGGATTCTATGTGTTACTGATGGTGTCATTTATTATCTTTAGTTTGGTTTGCAGTTTCCATGTCCTGTCCCGCAGGGAGAAAGCTCGCAGCAGTTCACTGGTCGTCTGAGCCTATCGCAGCCCAGGTACCTGCCCGGCGGTGAAGAGAAGTAGAAGTTTGGATAATTGGTCACTCATTTGTGAGCAGATTGATATAATTTTTCTTTAGAGGCAACTATGCACACCGGGCACATCAGTAGTAATTTTGCATCTGTGGGGCAATGATCTAGTTCACCTGGGAAGGAAGGGTGTGGTGGAGGCACTGATCACTGAGGTGGGCTGGCTGGCAAGGAGATGCCCATAGGCAGTATTGACATGGTCGCACATCGTCCCCAGATCCCAACGGCGGGGGGGGGGGGTGTCGGTGTGGGCCCTGAACCACTCAGTGAAGAGAATCAACACACAAATTGATACATTTTTTAGATCCTCAAAATTGCAGACTATCGCGCATGGGTGCATCGGGTTGAAAGGTTTTTTCTGCAGGATAGGGTGCATCTCTCAAAAATTGGTAATGAACTTTATCTGGAAAATGTATTAGCCTTTTAGAGGGAGTACGGAGCAGGACATGACCTTTAGGTGCAAGGGGTGCCAGATAGTCGGTCAACTATGCTGGCCTGTGGCAGTAAGGTCATGATTGGTGGGCATCTTTTACGGTCCTTAGTAGGCATCACCAATGTCAAATGAGGACGCCTAGGGGGGACAGTTGGTCTTTCATGGAACTCTAGGGGGCAGTTACAGCTGGTAGGCTGGAAAGGTGCGGGGGGAGGGGAAGTTCTGCTTCCGATAGGCTTTTGGGCCAACCCCCGCACAAGTGCATTGGTGCAAGAAACTTGGCATGACAGCACAGCCCCTTGGAGATAATATTGAGGGTGTAGGGGTGCCCGGGGAGATAACCTTCTGGGGAACAGGGCCTCCTGCACAAGGTCACTCCGGTAGGAGGGTGGGACCTAGCACGATCTTGACCTCACCGTAGGCTCATGTAGGGATACACAGGAAAGGAATGACGTTGATCATTTAGCTTATGACAGGAATGGTTATGTATTAGAAACATGTTAAGGTTAGCCAACTGGAGTATTGTACATAACAATGTAATGGACTGGACTTTTCTGCGTATTGTAAATATTGTAAATGTAAAAAAGTCATGTTTTTGGTTATGTTATGAATAAAATATAGCCGGGGTTTTATGACCCTTAGCCCAAGCCACTGTGTGTTGTTTCAATATGATGCCTTGGGGAAAGTGGAAGGGTCTGTGGTTCCCTAGATCAATAGGTGATTAGGTAAAAGGGAATACTTGGGGGTGGGGGACTCAGCAATACCTGGCCATATTCAGGACTTTGAACATGTTACCTACAATTGATACTGAAACTTTGGAAGAGATATTTGGGCCTGTTTGTTCTGAGCTTCAACATTTATGAGAGTGGTGAGACAAATGTTTTTCTGACTAAAGGATTACTTAGAAAAGGTTCATTTTTGTGCCCCAACTTCCATCCATGGTCAAACTTTAAGGTTTTCAATGGTATTACTGGTACACAAAATAACACTTTGAAAATAGGCATTTGATGTACAAATGCACCTTTCTCCCGAGCCCTCGAACTCCATCATTGGAAATCTATTTCTTTGGCCTAACATGTGGCACCTGAGGAAGGCATGAGCCATTGCATGATATTCTTACTGAGCAGTTTTCTAGGTGGAAGAAGACCCTTCTGGATTGGGATGTGCTGAGTCAGAGAAAAGTACCATCTATCAAAATCAATCTAAGGCCCTGGTTAGGAGTGGGTTGGAGTTTTCAGACCTCTGTGTAAACCCCTGTTAAATGAGTTAGGTGATATTTATAGCATCCACTAATTATTGAATGCATTAAACATCTCACCCTCTGTTAACATTCCGCATATCATAGCTGTCAGAATTTAACAGGGGGAAAGTGCATGGTATTTACCTTACCATGCAGATTTTGGTGCAGTAAGCACAAAAATCCAATAGAATTACCCAGAAGCTCATAATAGGTGTTATTTATTGCACTTATTAGAATCATACTCTGGGTATCATTATTTGCTTGGTATCATGAAATGAACCTGGATTTTTACAAACTCTGAAGCAAGGCCTAGATGAGTTTTGAAAGTTTTTGTTTTTAACTTTCAAAACTCCTGTGGAGTTTAGGCCCCAATTACAGAATGATGGGATAAAAAACTGCCAATGTTATTTTAAAATTACCGCAGGCATTTCTATACAATCAATTGCCAGGGAAAGGCCAATACCACTGGCAAGTTAAATTGCCTCCTGGAGTTGCCACTGATGGGAACCACGATGCATGTGAATTAACGGAAAAACAAAAACTGTGAAACCACATTGGAGAAAACCAAACCATAAAAAAGCAATTAAAAAAAAATAACATTTTAAGAAAATACAAATAAAATGAAAATAAAGGAAAACATCTTAGAGGAAAGGTGAAGTATGGAGTAGTGAGGGATTTTTGGGTTCAAGGATGAGTGATCTTTAGGGGTGATGAAGGGTTTTTATGGGCCATGGTTAGGTGGAGTTCAGCCATAGAAAGGGTTTTTATGGTTCAAGGATAGGTAGAGAATAGGAGCGATGAGAGTTTTGTATGGATAAGGAATAGGTAGAGTTTAGCGACATGACAGGTTTTAAGGGTTCATGGATGAGGGGAGTTTAGAGGTGGTGAGGATGTGAGTGTTTTTTAAGGTTCAGTGTTAGGGTAGAGTTAAGGGGTGGTGAAGAGTTTTTAGGATTCAGGAATTACTGGAGGTTTTAGTTTGTGGGGGTTCAGAGGTCAGGGATGTGTGGAAGTTATTGATAGTAAGAGTTTTAGGGTCCAGGAATCGGAGATTAGGGTGTTGAGGGGTTTCTTGGATTTAGGGATGGGTGAAGTTTAGATGCAGAAAGGGTTTTTAGGGTTCAGAGATGGGTAGAGTTTAGGGATGGTGAGGGTTTTTTATGAGTCAGGGATGTGTGGTGTTTGGGGTGCTGAGGGTTCTTAAGGTTCAGGCATGGTTGAGGTTTACACAGCGGCGGTTCCTCTGCTAAGGCGGAGGAGTGTCACCCCACTGCATTTTGAGCAGTGAATAAAGGAAAAACTATTATGATAACACTATGTCATTATCATTTTATTTTTCCGGTTTATGGGGTTGAGCTTGGCTGTGTCACAGCCAGCAAGGGGAGGAGCGATGGGAACTTAAGTGCGCATGACTGTTTGGTCGCCTGTCTTGGGCCGGCCAAACAGTCCTGAGCACTTTGCATGTTCCGTACCAGGCTGTAATACACAGCCTGGTGGGCAACATGCACTGCTGCATTGCAACATATCGATTGGCCAGTTGAGCCAGTTTGTGCTTCCTGTTCAAAGCAGGAACAGAAGAGGGCGAGGCGGTGGTCCAGCAGTAAGGTAAGTAAATGTTTTTATTTATTTTTCCAACCTGCCACACCTGTGCTACACAGCCTCCACTGGGTTTACACATAGCAGTGGTTTTTTCAGGATTGCGGAATTTCTGGAGGTAAGGGGTAGGGAGGGATTTTAGAGTTAGAGTTGAGGACAGGGAGGAGTTTAGAGGTAGAAAGGGATTTTAGGGTTCGAGGTTGGGTGGAATTTAGGGGTCAAGAACGGGAAAAGGTTTGGTCTTTTGTGGGGCTTTTGAGGTTCAGGCATGGGTGGAGTTTAGGGGTGAGGTATAGGAGTTGTTTAGGCAAGTTGGAGGGCTTTTAGTGGGCAGGAATGGATGGTGTTTAAGTGTTTTGAAGGGGTCAGGGATGGATGTATGGTGTTTAGGGGTGGTGAGTGGTCAGAAAATTAAAATCATCTGAGGTAATTCTATAACAATATATAAGATATAAAACAGAAATAAATGTCCTCTGAAGTAAAGTGCTGAAATAAACACTTCCAACAAAAATGTTTCTGAAAGACCTGCAACCATTCATTACATTTCCACCTTGAAAAACAACTAACATGCAAAAGACGGAAACAAATCTGACAAGATTTGGTTTCTATTTAGTTTATGCCATTCATCCTCCAAATTTCCATGAAGCAGTTTCAGTGCAATGGCTTGTCAGTAATGGTATTCAATGAAACAGCTTTTCTATTAAATCGTTTTTCCATCATAACATAAACAACCGGTAACCATGCCATCTATGGTAAGTATATCACAGACTGTGGTGTTTGCATAAAAAATAGTTGTAATTGACACACAATCATGATGAGTTCAGTGCTGGGCCTAAACAGGACAATGCATATCTAGCTGCTAACAATTGCTCTGTCTGCTTTACTTGCACCAAGGTCCTCCTGTCCCCTTCTCCATCTCTGCACAGCCTGGCCTGGAAGTGAGATAACATAGCAAATGGGCCACACATTGACGCGCCCCACCAAAACACACATTAGAACTATTTATTTTCCAGGAACAATTTAGAGCAAAGCATGATAAATTCACCACATCTGTGAAAGATATAAGGAGCAGAGAGTGCGGCCGTCTTCCAGGAACTTCTTTGATCACGCCCGGATGCTAAGCAGCCCGAAATGTCTAGGTTAGAATAAGGGCTAAGCAGACTGGAAACATTAATGAGACCTATTTTTACCACTCTGTGGCAGTCACTAGCTACGATTCCACAGCTCATGCCACCTGGCTCAGCTGAGATATTCAAGCCTCAACGAGGATGAATTTAATTACATTTTGAAAGTTTAATAGAGCACAGAGGACGACTTTTATCATCATGAAAAAAACAAATGAGTGTGGTGCCAAAGAGAGTGTGCTTCCCCGACACAGACGCACTACTGCCGCCTTTTAACACATCATGTGAGCCAGGGAAGCGGCTGCTGGAAAAGCGAATATTACCCTAACAAATAGAGAGGTCTTAATTGGAAGCTGGTTTGCACAGTCGGTGCTACATTAAGGGAACTTCAGTCAACTGTCTTTCAGCTCCACCACAAATGGCCATAAGAGGTCGCTACACTGAAAATAGGCTTTGAAATGGCCTTATTCCTAAGAAGTGAGGAAAGGTCGGGTGGCTCCTGACAGCAAAATGTGATTTTGCCTGGGTTTCTAAAACCCCTTACAATAAAGCTTCTGAGACATGCATAACTCTGAAGCCATCTGAGTGAACTGCATTGGCATCCAATCTACTAGAGGGTAATATTTAAGACCCTGGCCCTTACCTATCGCACTCTGGGGATTATTTCAAGGCCATTGAACCCCCAGCTCTTCATTTTTAATATGGGAAAAAGTGACATACCGGCGGCGCAATGGGCTTGTAAATGAGCCCCACTGAATCAGAAAGGGCCTGTCTACGCTGAGATTCGCTGGAATATGCATCCCTTAATGCTTCGGCGGTGCTATCCATTTTGGTGTTTGGAATAACCCATAAAAATTTGGCTTTTAAAACTTAAGTGGTTTCTCCCTCTCGCTCATTTTTTCCTGTCTATTAGCACCAGGATGCCCTCTGGGGAAGCTGTTCGCCCTCTGCCAATGCGCACTCATATATTCATGCATTCATGAACCACTGTATTTGATATCCATGATATCAGAACAGAATAAGAAGTGCATTCCCAGCAGAAAATGTGGAAAGTTAAATAATACTTAATTTTCATGTGGGAATTTAACACATTGTGTAGGCAAGAATTTCAAATGTTCATGGCTAATGTGCTGCGATGTACAGGCCGCGAGGTTGAATCCTGGCAAGGCCAATTCAACCTCCCATTCTTCTTATGTGTGAAAACTGAGGGGCATATTTACAAGATAATGATGCAGCACGGCACTGCAAGCCATCGTGCTGTGCCGAGCTGCGTCATTAGGAAAGTGCAGGGATGCGTGGTATTTACAACAATACGACACTTTCCTCTGCGCTGTTGCCGACCGCCAACTCAGGCGATGATTGTTTTATGCAGGAAGGAACACCTTCCCGCACAAAAACAATAATTGATGCCGTTTTCCTCCTTCTGTGTGTGCTGCAGAATGCAGCACATATAGAAAGAGGAAAAAACAGGGAGAAATAATGGTATTCCTCCTTGTTGCACCACCTTTATGGGGCATTAACATCTGGCGCATTTCCAGGTTTACAAAACCCTGTAAATCTGGGACTGCGTCAGAATCCATGGGTGTTGCGTGGGAACACCCACAGCAACACCCATGGAGCGCCGCTTCACACAGAGTAATAGGTGAAAGGGAACCATGTTTACAAGGCCATGAAAAGCAACAAATGGCCGTGTAAACATGGGCCAGGACACTGTGCCAACGGAGCATCAAAAAAAATGACACTCTAGTGGCACAAGGGGCTTGCAAATATGCCTCTGAGTGTCAAATAAATTGGGTGACTGTAATGCCAATTATTATTTACAACGCTTACATACAACAGTACTGTGGTGTGAAGTTCTATATTTAAAGCAGGCTATTAATATTCTTTTAATTTGCACATGTACTGTTGTAATGTACTGAAACAAAAGGTTTCTGGCCTCTTCTGATGTAATTTTCTGTTGCAAAGGTCAGTTTGCTAAATAAATTATCGTCTAAATAAGAAGAATATTTACAAAAAAAGCAATGTTATTGGAGGTAGATCTTGCCATTTTGCAAAAGTGTCAGAAGGAAAAAACTAAAAGAATGGAGGGACATATATATTTTTTTTAATTCCCTCTTTTTCAGGTTTTATTAGTAATTCAGCGTTTATAAAAACTCTTTAAAAAAGTTTACAACTATGAAAAGCATTCTTGATGAATAAGTCTGCTAAATTAAGAACAACATTGGCTCTTCCGCGCTTGACTGATCAAAAATTCTTCTCATGTTCAATTTTTCGGCAGGACTAGCAAAAAAGGATTGCACTTTTCAATGTCAGTGTTTCACTGTAAGAGTGGCATGTCTAAAACTGTTGTTTATTGAGACAATGTGTAATAAGGTGCACTAGTTACTGAGAAAATAATGTTCAAATTCTCTGAACGTGAGTTTGCATTGGTATTCTCCCTACTCAACAGCAACTAAAATATTCCTCTGGAGTGGCCTCAGTGACCAATGGTGATGGAAAAATGCTGTTATCAGAATTCTAAATCATTTCACTGGCGTCCAAGGGCATAATATTTATTTATACGAGATTTTTATGAGTGCGCGAGACCCAGGCAAGATTGGGAGAGCACTATACAAAATATTATAAAGAAATGAGACGGTACCGTGATTTAAGCAGAATTGGAGAACATTGCTCCTCAATCTATCCACATCACTCTTTGGTTAACAATTTCCCGCCCTACAGTTACTTTTACATGGATCCTGCGAGCCAGGCTAGCACAAAGCATAAACTTTGATGCCTGAGAGAACCATTACACTGAAAGCAAGTGTTATTCATTGAATGTATATATTTTCCATAGGAAATCCGCAACATTCTATTTGGAATAACTTTGGCGCCGATTGACGAATCCTCGCGAAATTTTCAAAATAGGTGGGGCGCTCCGCTCCGCTCCTTCCCTGAAAGTCTCGGGGGGATTCGTCAAGCGGGGGCTGAGAAAAAGAGGGGGTCCCAAAACGCGTTTTCCCCATGCATTTTTCCATAGGACCTTTAGTCCAAGCTACAGCCCGAACGGCTGAACAGAATTACTTGAAATTTGGCAGAGAGGTAGTCCTCAGGTCAGGGATGTGCCTTTTGCAGGTCTGGTGTAAATCTGTTCAGTATTTCCTGAGAAAATAGCATTTAAAGCATATATATATCTATAGGCGCGCTCCGTGCGCGTACGGTAAAACTTACTGTACGCGCACGCTGCCGAGCGCGATTCTGATTGGTTGTTAGATCTTAGTAAACATTCGAATCGGTCGAAACCAGGAAGTGTCGGCCGCCATTTTGTCTTTGCATCATATTCCAACGAGGCCTTGTCAGAATAAGCTGTACAAGTAATAACTTAGTACATATATACATGAACCCCCATTACAGACGTTGCCAGATCCCATGGACTCAACATGATCTCCAATGCTGACTACACTCATCTAATCCTCTCACTCACTGAGGATCCCTCCAATGCCAAAAGCAACTTCTGCAATGCCATAACCAATGTGGCAAAATGGATGAAAGACAGTTGTCTCAAACTCAGCTCCAACAAAACAGAAGTACTGATCTTCAGGAAGGACACCTCCGCATGAGACCACAGCTGGTGGCTGGCAGAGCTCGGAACAACAGACCATGCATGAAACCATGGCATCATCCTCGACAGCCAACTCACCATGAAATGAAATGACAAGCCAAAGCAGTCATCTCCTCCTGCTTCCAAACCCTCTGCATGCTCCGCAGACTCTTCAGATGGATTCCCATGAACACCAGAAACCCATCACACCTCGTCACTAGCTGCCTCGCCTGCAGCAATGCCCTCTATGCCGGAATCTTCACTCATCTCTACAAAATACTTCAGACCATACAGAACACCACCACCAGACTCATCCTGAACATCCCCAAATGGACTCACATCACCCCTCACCTCAGAAATCTCCACTGGCTCCCTGTCCAGAAGAGATGCCAGTTCAAGATCATCATGCAGGCATACACAGCTCTACACGACCTAGGATCCTCATACATCAACTGAACTTCCACCTACCCACAAGGCATTACGCAGACGACACCCAAATTATCATCCAGATAGACAGCTCCCCGGCCACCCAGACAAGAATGCAAAACATTTTAAAATTTACTGTCAACTGGATGACGGGCAACTCCCTCAAAATCAATCCTGATAAGACCGAGGTTTTGGCCATCACCACAGATTCCAATCCTTGGAGAGATCTCTTTTGGCCACAGGAGTTGAGCACTAACCCGGAACCAGCCTCGGTCGTAAAGAGCTTGTGCATCAAAGTTGATACCAAACTCTCTATGACCCAGCAGGTGTCTGCAGTAGTAGGAATTTGTGTCAGCCTGATGAGACAGCTACAAAAACTTGCTCCCCTTCTCACTTTCGCCACACTCAGAATGGCCGTATCGGCCATGATAATGTCACGACTAGACTATGCAAACGGCCTATATATCGGCCTCCCGTAATATCTGCTGGCCAGATTACAGATTATCATGAATGATGCTGCCAGATTAATCTTTAGATTGCCTAGGAGGGCTCACACCACCCCCCTTCTACGTCAGTTGCACTAGCTCCCGGTTAGGCAGAGAACCAAGTTTAAGGGCCTTTGCATAGCTCATAAAGCCATCTATGGCCAAGTCCCTACTTACATTAAAGATTGTTTATCCCACTACATTCCCAGTAGGGTGCTACGATCCTCAGAGGCCGGCTTGCTGGCCTGCCCCGCTTCAGCCTAACCTCCAAAGGAGGACGAGCCTTCTCAGCCTCTATGCCCCCACTTTGGAACAAGCTGCCGGAGAACTTGCGCAAGGAACACGCCCTTCTCCCTTTTAGGAAGAAGCTAAAAACAGTCCTCTTCACGGAAGCCTGGGGCACACCCTAATTAATAAACATCCTCCCACGCACCAGGGTTTGGCTCTCTCTGACAGCGCTTAGAGACCTGACGGTGATAACGCGCTCTACAAATGCAAATTACAATTACAAAGGCATCTGCACTCTGCCTCACCCACCCTCACATTCCCCCCACATCTGCCGCAGTGTAGATTGCTCCTTTTCCTTCATTGCTGCCAAGACCTGGAATGACCTGGAACGAACTGCTCCTCCACCTCCGAACAGCACCCTCACTGGCGGACTTCAAAAAGAAACTCAAGATCTGACTTTTCGAGAGAGACATGGCACCCTCAGCACCCACAAATCCTTAGGGGTGACAGTGCTGCGCTATGCAAATGATGATTGATTGATTGGTACACCAATGGGTGATTCATTGTAACTGAGGTTTGTGTACAGAATATGGTCCGAAAATATCACCGGGTCACTACTGACCAATATAGATGTATGACTGCCCTCCAGAAATTGCTAACTAGAACGTTTCCCACATTAGGGCTGGTGCTGCCTTGATGGGAGCCAGTTATCCATCCCAAAATCCCCACAGTATCCTTTGCAACAAAGACAAGAGCTCACTTACAGAGTGATAACAATTTTTTTTTAAATTGGGTAGAACCTACCATTACAAACTACTTTATTTTATACATATGGTCGTACACAATAAAACTAGCAGACAAGTGTGAGTGCACACTGTATACAGAGAAAGTACATTCCCATATAAAGATAGATTGGGGGCCATTTATTTATTTGTTGGTTTGTATAGCGCTAGAATCGACTCCAATGGAGTATCTCTGCGCTTTTCAGGAACCGGTAAGGCAAGAATAAGAGGAAAGAGGAGCTAGATCTCATTCCTAAACAGCACAGTTTTTAGGAGTTTCCTGTAGGTAAGGTGTTCTTTACACTGTCTCAATGATAAAGGGAGTTTATTCCACAATGTGGGGCCTGTAATTGATAATGCTTTGTTCCCGTGTCTGGCTTTTTTTGCCCATGGGATCACCAAGAGGAGATTGTTGCTAGATCTCAATGATCGAAGTGGAGTGTAAGGAACAAATTTGTTTTGAAGATAAACAGGTCCTTGTCCATTTATACATTTGTGGATCAGGCAACATATCTTGAATTTTATTCTCTGACGGATCGAAAGCCAGTGTAATTGATCCAGGAGGGGTTTAGAAGCAGTTCTTGGGGGAACATTAAGAACAAGACGAGCTGGCGTGTTCTGAATGACCTGGAGCTTAGCCAATACACCTTCATTGGCAAAGAGCAACAGGCCATTACAGTAATCGATCCTACTTAAAACCAAGGTCTGAACCAAGGTTCTCCTAAAGGAATCCGGTAAGAGGGGAAAAACTTTCCGTAACAAACTGATGGTATGGAAACAGATTCCTGAGGTGTAATTAACATGTTGTTTGAAAAGCAGATCTTGATCCAAACGGATCCAAAGATTCTTCACAACCTGTTTAGGTTCGGGAACTATTCCTAGATCGAGTGGCCACCAGTCAGGAGTCCATAGCATTTACGCCTCACCAAACAACATTACTTCCGTTTTACTGACATTACACTGGAGAAAGTTGGAAGACATCCAGTGTGCCACTGCCTTCATGCCAGCAGAAAAGGAACTTTTTACTTCAGCGGAGAGAGTCTTGAAAGGGAAGAGGAGCTGGGTGTCATCAGCATACGATACTGGAATAAAACCATATCTCCGCATCACTCTAGCCAGGGGCGCCACATATATGTTAAAGAGGGTTGGGCTTAAGCAAGAGCGCTGGGGCACCCCCTTAGAGATCTCAATCTCCGCTGAGCGGTGGGATTCCATAATGATTCTCTGAGAGCGATCAAAGAGAAAGCTTTCCAGCCATTCTATGGCTTTATCCTTGATGCCAGCGTTCGATAACCGTTCAATGAGAATGGCATGTGACACGGTATCGAACGCTGCTGATAAATCTAAAAGCACCAAGATTACTGAAAAGCCTCTGTCCTGGTACATCTGTAAGTCATCTGTAACAGACAGAAGAGTGGACTCCGTACTATGTTTAGGCCTGAACCCTGACTGAGAATAGTCCAGAGCACCAACAAGTTCGATGTGATTAGACAGGTGGTGATTGACATGTTTCTCAGCCAGTTTCCCTAGAAATGGTGATAGGGATATAGGCCTAAGGTTGGTTAGATCAGTCCATGGAATGGAGGTGTTTTTCCTAATGGGTCTAACCAGGGCTCGTTTCCAATCTCTTGGAACAGTGCCTGAACTAAGTGAGAGATTCACCAATCTTTCAAATATTGGACAAAGCTGTTCACTCAGGACAGGTATAATCCTAGCTGGGATGTTATCATCTGGACTGCCACTTTTAATCTGTGATGTTAATAAAAATGTTTCTTGTAAAGAAATAGGTGGGAAGGAGTTTAATATGTGTTTTTCCTGCTTGGGTTCATCATCCATTTCAGGTAACGCCCTATCAATGGAAATTCCTCTATTGGCACATATTATTTTGTCATAGATTAACTCTATTTTATCCGTAAAGAAACATGAAATTTCATCACATAGCTGTTTAGAGCCTAATTCTGAAGATTCACATGCTACAGGTTTAGTAAAGGTGTGTAGAATTTGATATAAAACCCTAGAAGAATTTCCTGCAGCTGTGATTTGTGAAGTGATGTAGGTTTTACGGGCGGTGCGAATGGCTTTATGATAGATGGATAGTGAGTCCCAATATTTAGTTTTATCTTCTACCAAATGAGAAATTCTCCACCTCTTTTCTAATTTCCTGGCATTGAGTTTTAATGTCCTTAAGTTGTCCGAGAACCAAATTTCCTGTTTCTTGGCCGGTCTGGGTTTAAATTGTTTCAGAGGGGCAATTTTGTCTATAGTTTCTTTAATGGCTCTATCAAATTTTGTGAGGGCAGTTTCAATACATATTTTGGGAGGGAAGGAAGGAAAAGTAAAATTTTTCTTGAAAATGCTGTCGTTAACTTTGTGCCATTGTCTACGTATCCTAGGTAATGGAGTTGGACGCGGGGGGGTATACTTCGGATGCTGAGTGCGAAATTCAACAAGGAAGTGGTCGGTCCAATTAACCTGTTTAGCAGGCGGACAGGAGATCAATGAAAAATTAGATAAAATCAGGTCCAGGGTGTGACCTGCCTGGTGTGTAGGCCCACAATTACGTTTCAACAGTCCTAGGGAGGCCAAGTCAAGCAATAAGGATTGTGCCTCATTACAGTCCGACTTATCACTATGTACATTAAAATCCCCAACCAAAATGAAGTCGTTATCATTATCGACATATGGGGAAAGTAACTCCATCAGTAAGCTTGAAAAATTGTTACAAGGTCCCGGAGGACGATATACCAGGGCACCCTTTATATTTTCTTTAGGAGACAATTTTATTTGGTAAATTAATAATTCAAGTTCAGGAGTACTTAATTCTTCTAAGACCCGAATGCTAATTTCCTGTTTGTACACAATAGCAATCCCACCACCTATTTTCGTGGGGCGGTCGAGTCTTACAATTTTATAGTTGTTTGGAACTCCTAAACTTATGGCAGGAGTGGAATATGGTTTTAGCCACGTTTCCGTAAGATAGCATATATCAGGTTGTTGAGAGGAGACTAAGTCCCACACTTCAGCGGTGTGTTTGGGTAGTGATCTAATGTTACACAGGAGGCTTTTTAACTCAACATGAGTATGGATGCTTCCGACAGCAGTTTTCGTTGTAACAGGATCAGAGGATTTAAAGTACTGACACCTGTTCGTGTCCCGCGTTTGTGTGGTGCATTGAAACTGGCATTAGAGACACGAGAACGGCCCCTCTATCTCGGAGTAATCACCACCCCTGCAACCCTTTGATACTCCTGGGTTCAATCCCCGTAATACCTGTGAATTATAGGTAAACCCCCTCTGAGGCGGTATTGGCGAATCGGGTATAGCAGTCCCCATGGCCCCTGGCCCCGTCCTGTCGCGGACGGGCGCAGACGGGCAGGTCTTTGGCTTGTCTTCGGCGCCGTCAATGGCGCCCCCTGCGCGCAACCGCTGCGCGCTAGGGCCGACGGGTGGCTAAATAGCCCCGTGAAGAGTGCTGCTAGAGCGCTAACCGCTCGACTGTCCCGGGGCTGCTGGGCGTGTCTCGCTCTTGTCTACCCCGCCCTCCGCTCAACGGTATTGGATACCGAGTCGGACCAGGGCGGGTAGGCTGTAACACTGAGCGAAAGACTGACACTGACCCCTAAAGCCCCTAACAGTACTGGGGAGTAGAAAATGCAATTCCTGTGCTTGTTTTCATGTTTAGGCAGTCAATTCAAACAGCACACCATGCGTTAAAAGAAAACAGGTGAGAATTTAAATAACGCCGTAAGTGAGTTTAAAATGTCGAGTCAAATCCACAATATTAAAATGAGACCGTAAATTGTGCAGAGTGCTCCGCTCTAGCCAAGCATTATCTAGTACCAAGCGGGGTCGGGAGACACTGCCACTGTCCTCCCCTTACCGCCATTCATATGTCTTCTATCAAGTTGACTCATAGTATAAACTTAAAGCCCTTAACAAAACTAATGAATGTAAAAAAAATCAAGTTGTACAAAATTGCAGTTAAAAGTGCAATAGTGTGCCTCAAAATATCACATATTGTGCCCCAAATTTTCGCCTATAGCTCCACAATATCCTGGGGGATCAGCCAGTAGCGGTCCGTGGAGGGAGTTCGGTGTGGCAGTGAGGCGGGGCAGGGGAGGGGCAGGGTGGGGAAATGTAAACACCGGAATATGAATGAACGGAGGTAAATACACATTTCAATAAATAAAACGAATTTCATTGCATGCGCTGCATCGCATTTTGCGATGCAGCGCGCTCAAAGGAATTTGTTTTATTTATTTAAATGTGTACTTACCTCCGTTCATCCATATTCCGGTGTTTACATTTCCACACCCTGCCCCTCCCCCGCCCCGCCTCACTGCCCCACCGAACTCCCTCCACGGACCGCTACTGTGGTCAGCTATGAAAACCTGTGACTGACGTCTCGACTGGCAATGGGTAGTCGGTCAATGTTCTTTAGATCATCCATCCTATTTAGGACAGATTGTCCAAGGTAGTTGTATCCTGTTTGGGACAATCAGGGAAAGCCTGATGGTTCCGAATAGGAAAACATATACATTAAGCTGACACACTAGGAGAAAACTTCCAGCATGTCTGGGAGATTATTTTCTTGTCTTTCAAACACAGGCTGCCGCTTTGAGAGCTTGTTTTTGAAAAATAAGCTGCTTGGTTGTACAGGCATCATGGCATCCTACCCAGCAGGGCTTCAGTTGCTTCTTTGCAGCAGCTTTGGCTGCGGCTGCTCTGAAGGCCAAAGTTCTTCACTTGCCTGGCAGAGAACTCTGGGGGGCATATTACCGAGGGTCGGCGATACATATATTGCCGCTTTAGCGTCCATTTTTCGGGCGCAAAGCGGCGATAATTATATCGCATTATTTACAAGGACACGCTAGCGCGTGTTTCCTTGACTAAGCTCCCGTTTTTCACACGCCTCGCCTCACATCAATAACGAGATGAAAAGTAGGCGTAGCTGTGAAAACAACCTGGGAAGATATCACAAAGGCAGCTTCGCGATATTAACAACGAGGCGTAGCGATGATTTAAATCGCGCTAACTCTGCCTTAACTCAGGAATTTAGGGGCATATCAACAAGGGCTTTATCTCTGCTTTTTTGGCTTTAAAAGCCAAAAAAGGAGAGATAAAACTAGCGCCCTATCAACAACAGGGTGCTAACATGCAAATTTGAATGTTAGCACCCTTTTACTCTACGCTTCCCCTTGCATCTCTAATGAGATGCAAAGGGGGAGTTCCAGAGTAAAATAATAGGAGAAATGTCGCTAAGCGGCATTTCTCCTATTATCAAGAATGTCGCTAACCCTGTTAGAGACAAAAAAAGCAGCGCTAACCGCGGTTAACGCTGCTTTTTAACGTCTGGTATTTTTCTGACTTAGCCATGATATCCTATGGAAGGAGGATATCATGGCTAAGTTTGCCTGTCCCTATCAACAAGGTAACGTGAGATTATCGCTGGCTTTCCAGCGATAATCTCACGTTAGCCTGTTAGCGTGAGGATTTTTATCGCTAATGAGATAAGCGTTGCTAATAGCACGCTATCTCAGCGATAAAAATTCACGCTAGCCGGCGATAATTATCCTGGTGCTAAGTGCGCTTAGAGATAATTATCGCCGGTTGTTGTTGATATGCCCCAAAATGTCTTAAATTCCTGACTAAGGCATACCTAACATGGGAGGAGGATTGTTGGGCTAAGGCCACAGGGCCCATCATCAAGCTTATCGCCGTTTTCCATGGAACATCGCTGGAAAACCAGCGAAGTTCCATGGAAAACCCCGCAATCGCTGGAATATTTATCACCATATTGCTAAGCGTTGATAATACAGTGCTAGCTTGGCGATATATTCCAGCGATAGCTGGCGATAATTAAAAGCGTGCTAAGCGCGCTCAGCGATAATTATCACTGGGGCTTGATAATATGCCCCTAAATAGGACAGACTGCAGTCTGCCAAGTCAGCAGCACACATTCCTCGTTGCCCCAGTCCAATAGAGTTCAGCCGAACATAGGCTAAATTAGGCCCGTGGTCTTTTCACTCGAGCAAAAACCCATATGTACGCAATTTAAGTTCAGGAGTGACATCACTCCAATGCGTCAATTAGCTAAACAACGTCATTGTGAGATTGTTGACTTTTATTCGTAGGCATTCATGGGAATATTCAGCAAAAGTTCGTTTGTGTCACAAGAGTTGATAGACTAAATACATTTCCCTGAACGAAAAAGATAATAGGACAGTCGGTGCCCCTCCACCATTTTACTTAGCCAAGATTTGTCTTAGAAATTACGTGAGAAACGCAGATACGTCATGACTCTGCATCCATGATTTTTTTTATTTACCATTCTAAGATGGCAGACGCCTATCTGGGAGTGGTACATAAAAGTGCATGAAAGAGCATTTAGGTAAATTAGGTTCCACGTAGCAAATTGCAGCTGCCACGTCTTCCAAAAAAATAATTAATAATTAGGAATAAAAAAATGCGACCTGGAAGGGCGAGGGAGAAACAGAGGAGCATGACGACAGAGGGAGCAAGTCAACGCTGCCAACAGAGGGCTTCATCTACAAGAAAATGAAGCAGCACGGCGCCGCAAGCCATTCAGTTGCGCCATACTGCGTCATTTTTAAAACACAGCTATGCGTCATAATAACAAAAATATGAAGCATCCCTGTGCTTTCCCCTGCTGTGATGCTCAATTGATTGACATGCGGTGGCATAATTTTGCAAGTGTACCTGTGCTGCGGCATGATTGTTTTTGTGCAGGAAGGGACACCTTCCTGTACAAAAACAATCATTAATGGCATTTTCCTCTTTGACATAGAAAGAGGAAAAAACGATAAAAGTATTATTCCTCATTGCGCCATTCCATAGGATTTTAATGCAGTTCCAGTTTTACAAAATAATGTTAATCTGGGCATGCGTCAAGTTTCATGGATGTTGCTTGGGAACGCCCACATAAACACCCATGCAATGCCCCTTTCACGCATAGTAATGCGTCAAAGAGGCCCATATTAACAAGGCCATGAAAAGTTAAGCAGAGTGACTTTACTTGGCCTTGTAAATACGGGCAAACCCATTGTGCCGACTGTGAGTCAAAAAAATGACGCACCGGCAGGGAAATGGGCTTGTAAATAAGCCCCAGACTCTGAAATATTTTCACCCAGTATTTTTTGGTCTGCATAGTTATTCCTCATTGTAGTTACTATAGCTCATAACCGTTAGATTTAGAAGCAAGTGCTTTGGCCAGAATCAGGACACCTGGGTTCACAGCACCCTGCAGCTCAATCTGGCCAACTCATAATGTGTGTCTGACTGGAGTATACACATGACACACATAATGCTAATTCACAATGTGTTCGTGTAAACAACAAACAGCACTATTTACAGTCAGACTAAGTATTTATCAGCTGACATTCTGGACTTGGCTCACTGGCTGCGACATTGCCCATCATCCTTTGGCTTTGCCACCTTTTCTCTGCTACCTGTTGTGTTCCCCTCCAGAGTCTGCACTCTACCCAAGCAATCTACTTGTCCCTGAATTCAATGCAAACAGTCTTTAAGAGCTTTCCTACTCTGCATATCCATTCTGTTTGTACCACAGTGTTTACTGTATACTCTCTGTTCTCTTTAACTCCCTCCTCCTACCAGGACTTCTTTAGCTCTTTGCCAATTTGTCCCAGTTCACTCAGATCCCCATTTGTTTCACTCCCTTTAGTTGCTTTTTTTACTGATTGTACACCTTGATCTGCTTTCCCTGCTGAGTTTGAAGGTGACCTTAATAAAGTCAAGTTACTTTCAAAACTCAAGCCAGGTCTGCATGCCACTCTCACACACCAACCCCCTGCATGGATTACAGACGCTCACTTTATCGGCACAACCAGTTATACTTACTCCCGTCCCAAAGCATGGGTTAAACCAGTGAACAGGTGTCCCTTCCTGCACATAAACAATTGCCCCTGCAGCACAAGCACCCAAACAAAATAGCGCAACAGTGCCTGCGCTGGCGCTAGGCAGATTATTTAGTGCTGCAGATAATGCAGGGGTGCGCCGCATTCTTGTGAATACGATGCATCCCTGCGTTTTGAAACTGTCAGAGCGCCGCAATGCCAATGTTGACGTAACACAGTGCTCTGCCAGTTTCTTGTAAATATGCCCCATAGTTTTGATGTACAACAAAGTGGTGCTCAAGTGCAAGTCGAATGTGATACATTGTGCTTGATGGGTCCAGCTGGCTCGTGGCTGGATCACTATACTGTATATGTGGCACAGAGCACGTAAAAATGCATGCACCAAACGTTTGCCATAATCATGCATCAAATAAACCAGATAATGCAGCACAGACCACACCCATTGCTTTAAAGGCCATTGGGATGGAGGATCGACGATTCTGGAGGAAGCCTGGAAGTAATCAGAAAGCTATAATGCAATTACTGGTGGGGGAGATGCAGGAAGCGCACCACAGCACCACTATCATGTGTTTATTTACTGCAACACACCACCCTCTATTAAAATTCATATACTGCTGTATGGTATCTGCCCCCAAATATTTTACCTCCCTGTACCGCGGAGTAGGGGAGAATGAAACCTATGTACAGGATGCGAATAGTGCAGTGCCTAAGGGTCTATTTGACTGATTCAACGTGAATACGAATAGTGCAGAGTGTAGCTTTTTACGGCATCTTATGACAATAAGGGGCATATTTACAAGCTGGCGCTAAAAAATTATTGCCGCTTTTGCGGCCGTTTTCGGCCGAAAAGTGGCGATAAGTTTATCGCCTAATTAGCAAGGCCACGCTAACGTGTGAAACCTTGTTTTAGCGTGGGGATACCTAACGGCCAGCTTTGCATCTCTAATGAGATGCAAAGTGGGCGTTCCTGACCTAAAATGACAGGAGAAATGTCGCTAAGCGACATTTCTCCTATTATCAAGCCCCACGCTATGAAGCATAGCGTCAGGAAAAGTAGCGATAACCCCTGTTATCGCTACTTTCCTTACGCCTGCTTCAGGACTGACTTAGCCATGATATCCTATGGAAAGTGGATATCATGGCTAAGTTTGTGAGTCCCTATCAGCAAGCTAACGTCACACTATGTGAGATTATCGCTGGGTTTCCAGTGATAATCTCCCGTTAAGCAGTTAGGAGATAAGCGTTGCTAATAGCACGCTATCTCAGCGATAAAAATCCACGTTACCCGGCGATAATTATCCTCCTGCTAAGAGCGCTGAGCGATAATTATCGCCGGTTGTTACTGATATGCCCCTAAGGGGCATATAATCAAGACAGGCGATAAAATTATCGCTGCTTTAGCGGCAGAAAACTGCCGCTAAAACGGCGATAATGGGCTTGATTAACAGCCTCATGCATCAAGCCAAAATCCAGTCGGTAAAATACCGATTCGCTAATAGCTCCCGGTATTGAGTTAAAAATACCCAATCCCAATGCATCAACCCAAAAGCAAAAATCGCTATTTAAGGAATCCTTTAATAGCGATTCTTTAAATAGGGATTCCTTAAATAGCGATTCCTTAAATACCGATTGCATTTAAGGAATCCCAAAGTGAGATTCCTTAAATGCAATGCATCAAAGTTAAAAAATTCGCGATTTCGCTAATAGGGGGAGCAAATTACCATGAAGATGAACTGCATGGTAATTTGCTAAAAGTTTGAAAAATGCACTTTTGTGCATTTTTCAAAGTTTCATGTTGCGCACACACATGCCCTTAGAGCATGTGTGTGTGCAACATATGTGCACATATCAATTTCAGGGGTGCTATAGGGTGTCATTTTGACACCCTTGCACCCTTGAAATTGCATGAGCAATTTGCGAGAACCTACTGGTACTCGCAATTTGCTCATGCAATCTCCAATTCATTCCTATGGGCCTGGAGGCCCATAGGAATGATTGGGACGGCATTCCTTAATTGCTACTCGCTATTTGCTAGTCGCAATTAAGGAAAGTTAAGGAATCGCTATTTGAATAGCGATTCCTACATGCATAGCCTTTTGCTATTCCTTATTAGCGAATCCTTATTTTTCGCTAATAAGGAATCGCAAATGGCATTGTTGATGCATATGCCCCAATATGCTCTATGAAATTCCAATTGAAGCCCATGTTAGATGTCCTTCACATCTAACATGGGCTTCAAATGGAATTCCATAGAGCATAATATCAAGCCCATTATCGCCGTTTTAGCGGCAGTTTTCTGCCGCTAAAGCGGCGATAATTTTACCACCTGTCTTGATAATATGCCCCTAAGCACGTGATGGAAATTGATCAGTTATGTTAATGTGGGTTGTGTATGCCACAGCTTTCATCAAATTATTGTGGGTCACCTTATGTCTATGCTTATTGGTTAACCTGTCAGAGAACTTTGGGGCATATTATCAAGCCAGGTGATAAAATTATTGCCGCTTTAGCGGCAAAAAACTGCCTCTAAAACGGCGATAATAGGCATGATACGGCGGTACGAAATTTGCAGTGCTTGCTCCAGCATTTTGGAACTCCCTCCCCCCGGAACTCCGTATGTCATCTTCCTACACTGAGTTCCGGAAGGGTCTTAAAACTTTTCTTTTTCCCCGAGCCTACAATGCTTAAATTCCCCTCTGCTCCTGCCTGCTTCTCACAATCTAACAGCGCCAAGAAACCGCATGGTAAAAGTGCGCTATAGAAATGTTTTTAAATTCAAATTCAAATGATAATATGCTCTATGGAATTCCAATTGAAGCCCATGTTAAATGTGAAGGACATCTAACATGGGCTTCAATTGGAATTCCATAGAGCATATTATCAAGCCCATTATCGCCGTTTTAGCGGCAGTTTCCTGCCGCTAAAGCGGCGTTAATTTTATCGCCTGGCTTGATAATATGCCCCGTAGTTACTCGATTGATCAATTAACCACCCCCTGGCCAAAGGATGTTTGCTGTGGTTTGTTGGGCAAAAGCTCCCAGTGGATTCTCCTAGGGTCAGCCACGGATCTTGTAACTTTCCAACCTAACCTGTGCAAATAAGAGTTATGTCATGGGCTTATCATAGTATCACAGTCCTCCACCTAATCAGTGTCAGTTACAGAAATATCATTCTGCATGTGTGATGAAAATATTGAATTTCCAAAGAACGTGAATGAAGGCACGTCGGGGTCTCCACAGAGCAGTGTTTAACTCTTCTGTTTCGTTTTCTGGATATATTGCTCTAATGAAATAAATGTCACCTCGCATTCTTGATTCCCTCTCTCCTTGTAGTTTGTCAGATTTGTCAGTTTCTTGCCCTGATTTTTTTGTTCTCCAGTGAATTTTCTCTGTATCTTTATGGGCAGTATTTCGATGTCATCACAAGTGTTGCTGGAACACACACCTATTTCAAGTCCTTCAATCCATTTGAAAATGCTCAAGGCAATGTTGTAAAGCGCGCTGCCCTAGAACGCGCTCCGTCCTTGTGTGAATCTCCACCTTAACTGCTGGAGCCTCGTCACTTTAAATTATGATGAACGTTGCGTTTCTAAGTGTTTTGGAGCAAAGCCTGATTGGCACTTGTGAAACTAATAAAGATTAAAAATTGTTGACCTTTTGGATTACCTTGGACAATTTTGGATTACTAATGGAATAAAATTACAAAAAACATTGAAAATATGGTTGGTAATTTATTGTGTGATGCATGCATTTGCTATGCATCCTGGATTGTGGAACCTGACGTTACAGTGCAGTGTTCCCATGTGCCATGTCCCTTTGTGTGGGAGTTTCTCTGTTTCAATGTCCTTTAAATTTATGTATCCGTGGACGACTACTTTTTTCTTCCCCATCCGACTCTGTTTTTCTGCCCCACTCCCTCACCCGAGGCTCTCTGTTCATAGAGCTACCATTTAGAGTCGTATGCAGGTATGTCTGTGTACATTTCAAATATGTCACCAACAGTGCCTTGTGATTAGTCTGTATTTTTGGTTGCTGTAATTACAATCTGCATTTTTTGCTGCACTGAGCACTTGATACAAACAAGGTAGTGTTTGTGTTCTGAGCCGCATCATTCCTTTGAATACCAGAATGTTGTCACAGTAGATGAGCACATTGAATACTAGTTGTATGGTTTGAAAGAGGTTTTCTTGGAAGATTTCCGCCACCAAGGATATCCCAAAGTTTAAGTGCTATATCTGCAAAGTTGAAGGTGAGTGGAGATTATTGGGATATATCAACACCGATCTGATATGTGGGGACCTGAATGTAATTTGATAGTTTTGTTCGCCGGCAAAAGTTAACACAAATCCTCAAGTCTCTCTTCCTGTCCTTATTTGGTACTACTACTATTAGGGAGACCCATGCTGTTGGGCCTTTGGAGGCTTCAATGATGTCTAGCTTGAGGAGGAGGCTCTGCCCTATAAAAAAGTTGTATCTAAACATGACAAACCATCAACTAATTGGTGTGACTTGTCTTTAAAAGAGACCAAGTGTGACTGCAAGAGGCTGGAAAAGGTCTGGCAATTGGACTACTCTCTAAAATCCGCAGCCGAGCTGGAGGCTGCTGTCAGATCCTACAAGAGAATGGTAATATTGGTCAAAGCAGATTTCTATGGGAATAAGAACATGGCCGTTCAAAAATCAAAATCATGTCTATAGTTAAGTTTCTATCTGAACTGATGTGCTCCTGACGATCATTTGAGCACTTTCAAAGGCTTGCTTATGAGTTACCAAAGTTTTGTAGGACAAAATGGTTGGTATATTTAACACTTTTGCCCACACAGCTCTTTAAACTACAGCTGTGGTAGTGATCATATCAGAGTCTTGCTATTAGATTCTCAGTGCATCTATCTGCGTCAAGGGTATCAAGGACTTGTCCTTGGTGGCTGGGTTTCCACTAGAAGCTAACCTTGGTGCATTTGTATCTGCTTACTACTGAGTCGTTTATAGACATTTTCAGCACCATTGGACGTGGTTCTGCTCTAGACCTCATTCTTTCTAGGATTTGGAAAGAGGTTTTTTCTGAACTAGCTGAGGTGGCTTCTTAGAAATGGAAAAAGCTTTGATTTTGCTGTTGTTGAAGAAATCTAATAATAATCCCTCCATTCTTTCAAATTTTCAACCAATTTAACAGCTATCTTTCCAAATAAAACTCCTTAAAATGTATCTTAATAGTTTTCTCTCTGGTTTTCAGGAGCAACATCAGTTCGTAGAGACTGTAAAGTCTGGCATTTGATGGTCTCACGGAATGGAAACACCACTGGTGTTGTTTCATTGTGACCTAAGAATGTTGTCCGGTGTTGCCCTGGTAGTATTAGATCTAACTGATGCATTTGGTACTGTCTCACATTCTATCTTACTAACCAGAATGGAGGAAGGGGGATAAGGGGGTCTGTACTGCAATGGTATCAGTCCTATTTAAAGCATACTATGTCAGGCAGTGAATTTGTCACCTTTTCCATTGGAATTTAAGATAATGAACCAAAGCATGCCTCACAGATGAGCGCATAACCCTACTCTTTTCAATCTTTGTATTCATCCACTGAGCAATCTTGTTAAATCCTTTGGGATTAACTGCATGAACTAAGTTCATGACACCCAACTGATCATTGCTATGAATCTTTTGGTGCATGCCCCGTTTGATACATTTCATCAGTGTGTGTCTGCATTAACCATAATAATATGTCATAGTTCCTGTAAACACTAAATATTACTATATTTTACCACTAAACAGGCAGTCACAAATGCAGTTATCTTGCAGGCACTAGGGCAATGATTTGAATGGTGCTGCAGGTGCGGAGGCACCATGCCCAAAAGATGTCAGAACATCCTCTTAACCCCTAACATTGCTAAATGTTACTACTATACAGGCAGTCACAATTGCAGTTACCTTGCAATTAAAAGGGATTGATTTGAATGGTGCAGCAGGTTCAGTGGCACCATGGTCAAAATATCTATGGACCACTATAAACACAGATTATTGCTAAATTTTGTTTCTTAGGTGGTAGTCATAAGTGCAGTTATCTAGCAAGCACTAGGGTCATGATTTCAGTTGTGTAGCAGGTGCAGTGACACCAGGGCCCAAAGCTATAGGAAGCCCTCTTAGCACCAAATATTGCTATATTTTACTTCTAAGCAAGCACTCACAAGTGCAGTTATCTTGCAGGTAATAGAGTCATGATTGAAATGTTGCAGCAGGTGCAGTGGCACGAGGCCAAAAGTTGTCATAACTACTTGAAACACCAAATATTGCTAGATTTTACTCCAAAATAGGCACTTACAAATGCAGTTATCTTGCAGGCACTAGGGTCATGGTTTGAAAAGTGCAACAGGTGCAGCAGCACTGGGCCCAAAAGTGGTCAGAACTCCTCTAAACACCTAATATTGCTATATTTTACTGCTAAACAGATGGTCACAAATACAGTTACCTTGCAGTAAAAAGGATCATGATTTAAATAGTGCAGCAGGTGCAGTGGCATCATGGTCAAATGCTCTAGGGGCCCCACTAAACATAGATTTTTGCGAAACGTTACTACTAAACAGGCAGTCATAAGTGCAGTTATCTAGCAGGCATTAGGGTCATGAATTGAATGGTGCAGCATGTGCAGTGGTAACGGGGCTAAAGGTTGTCATAACTCCTCTTAACACCAGATATTGCTATATTTTACTACTAGACAGCCAGTCACAAATGCAGTTATCCTGCAGGCACTCAGGTCATAATTTAAATAGTGCAGCAGGTGCAGTGGCATTGGGCCTAAAAGTTGTCCTAACTCCTCTAAACACCAAATATTGTTACATTTTACTTCTAAACAGGCAGTCATAAGTGCAGTTATCTAGCAGGCACTAGGGCCATGATTTCAATAGTGCAGTAAGTTTAGTGCCACAGGGACCAGAAGCTCTAGGCACCCCACTACTCACTGATTATTGTTATATTTTACAACTAAACAGGCAGTCACAAGTGCAGTTATCTTGTGGAACCTTTTTCTTCCATTAAGGCTGCACAGCGTTTACTGTATGCCAGTACCTAGCTTCCCCCTGACTGCACGCATTTAAAACATGTTTATTTAACTCTGATTTAATGGGTGGAACTTTTAACTAATTTTCACATTCTTTATGATATTATTCTGCTAATAAAATTGCAATTGTTTTCTGTGTCATGTGTTTGTCACTAATAAAACAGTTTTTTTCCATGTCATGTGTTTGTTCTAAGTGCATTATGTAGCATGAACCTAGAAAAAGGGATTGCAGTGCTTTACATGAGCACACTACGTGGTGCTCTGAAGGGATGCTTTAACCTCCTTTATCCGTTGGGACAGTTTCTGTATAACACTACAGCACCAGAAACTGGGAAGAGAGGCTGTATAGTTTCAGGAGCAGACAATTTGAAAATTCCAACTGCATGACATTGTTGTCGCATTGCGTCAAAGCTTGTCTTTGTGAGGAAGCGTGTATGGTGACTGCTAGGGATTTATGCTGATGTTTTTTGGGGGAAAGTATCTATAATTTTGGAATACTTTGGAAATTTAAAAAAACTGTTTTTTTCTTTATTGGTGTGAGTTCTCCACTTTTTTAACATCGAGGGGCAGATTTATGACGACTGGCGCATTCCTGCAAATCAGCAGGGATGCGCCAGGTAAGATGCGTCACGCAAGTTTAACCTTGCGCCACCACAGATGCGCCACATTTACAATGAGGTGCATCGTGGGGCAATGATAAACAGATGTGTGACACATCTCCCGTCGGAAGGGTGGCGCATTGCTGGAGTCGTGTCGCAAGCGCGACACAACTTCAGCAATGCTCGTGGCCTGCCCATACATAACGTGGTGCTTCAAGCAGGCGCAAGGTTTTGACGCAGCAGCGTCGGAAAAGAGACTGAGTGGAATCTTGAAGATTTCACTCAGGCACTTTTCCAAGGCTTTACTGTGCCGGAATGCCCCCCTCTGCGCCGGAACGCCCACATGAAACCTGACGCAGGTTTCATGTAGGGCAGGGCTTTACAAAGTGACACATTTTGCTAGATGCGTCACGTTGTAAATAGGGCGCAACCTGGCGCATGGTTTACGCCGCCGCTGCGTCACAGAAGTGACGCAACGGCCGCCCAAAAGAGGCGCAAGGGGCTCATAAATATGCCCCTGAGCTTTTAGCTAAGTAAGCAAGTAGATGGTAGGACTGGCATTTTTCAGACTGGCTTTTACAGTGCAGATTGTATTGTTCTAGCACTAAAAATATGTTATATCGATTGCTGTATTTTCCGCTGTCCATATGAATAAGAAACGTCGCAATTAAGCAATATCTTCTAAACTGAAGCAGAAGTTATTTCCTAATATTGAGAATTTTGCCGTTCATCTTTCCCGTGGAATGCATTCATATTTATTTGCATACTTTTAACGCATGGAATTTTAGCTTAATTAATTGCTAAAAAGGGTTTGAGTTCTCCAAAGTAATTTGAACAGCCTGTATTTTCGATGTTATATAATATAAAGAATATCAACTGCACATTCTTAAAACAGGCAAAACCATGTCTAATTTAGCTCCCTTTATGCGTGGAATTTTAGCTTAATAATTGCTAAAGAGAGTTGAGTTGTCCAAAGTAATTTAAACAGCCTCCTGTATTTTCGCTGTCATATAATAGAAAGACCATCAACTGCACCAACTTCGCATTCTTAAAACAGGCAAAGTGCAGTTATCTTGCAGGCACTAGGTTCATGATTTAAGTGGTGCAGTACGTGCAGTGGCACCAGGACTTATTATAACAAATGCCTTTAAAAAATACAGTATAAAGCACAATAATTGAAAATGTCACAGTGTACTGTTTAAATAAAGAAAAAATGTAAACCGTAAGTAACACAACACCAATGACAATGCAAGTGCAAATATTTACTATATGCTCATCATTGATTTTGAGTTTATGTTCATGTGTAAGTTCTTGTCACAATAATAAACAAATAAACAAAAAATGTGCAGGGCATTATAAAAAAAACTTCTAATATAAAATCTGTAATGAAACAAAAACGTGCCCATCACAATAAAACAGTAATCTATCTTCAATGTGTTTCTTTCATGTATATTGCACAACTGATCAAATGCTCATTTGAAAAATTTAAAGTTCATTTTCATTTGTTTATCTTAACAATGGACGATAACCAAACAGCACCTTTTCATCTAGTTTTCGAAATCCAGTTTTTTGGAATTTGCAAAAACAGCGCTTATGTTGTACTTGTATGGTTTTTCATCCACCCTTTACGTATTCTCCCCATAGCTGCACTACTTTCAGGCCTACTTTTCAGGTGCACTTTTTTTTATCTTTGTCCTCCACCGTTTACCTAAACTCCCAACTTCATAATACCACTAATAACAGAACAATATATTGCACTTTTGCACATAAACAAGTCATAACACTTTAACAGGGTTGTGTTATGGCACAATGCACGCCTCAACAATGCGTGCCTGAACTAAGCGGTCTCAACCACAACCACGTCTTTACCATGCATGCCTTTACCACACATGCCTTTACCACGCAATTTCGTGTTAAAGATGTGATTGGTAAAGGGACACCCCTGCCCCTCTGCCCTAAGCCTTAAAATGTGTCCCTCCTGCAGTGTGTTCTACCTGCCCCAGCCCTATAAACTAACCAGGCCCCCATCCTGAGCCTTACAACCCGATCCCGTAGACCTAAAATAATTACTCCAACACCAGTAACCCCACCCTTAGCCCTTAAAACTGCCCCCAATCCCTAAAAACTGCCCTAGGCCTGAAAACTGCCCCATTCGTGCTCCTGTCCTGAGCCCTAAAGCTCAGCCCCCTAAAAATTGCTCCAACCCTAGCCCCCCTCACTGAGCACTAAAACCTTCCCCCACCCCCTAAAACCTACCCCAGCCTCCCCTTGGCCCCAGTACAACTTACCGAGCCACGTCCCTGTCTGTCCTTCTTGCTGCATGCCTTCTGGCTCCTCTCCCATCCACTGACAATGGAAGAACCCCAACTGCCTTAAGCAAGCATATGCAGTAGGTTAAGGCATATGCATGGCTAATGCAAGGGTTGTTAAGACCTTAAAGCTTGCGAGGAAATGACACGTGTGCTTAAGGCCGCATAGTTAAGGCTGTTTCATCTTTAACAGACTTTCTGTAACTTATATTGTAAAACTACTCAGCAAGCTAAAACTTACAACAAAAAAAGTTTATTATTAATCACGTAGGCAAAACCTAATGCATTTATTAATGCTTGTTTCCATTTCAGGTTGTATACAGTCAGATCTCCTTTTTTCCACATCCTTCCTTCTGCACTGCTCTTCCTCAAGTACCTGTATCCTGTTCCTACCCGAGTGAAGTAAAATCCTGTCCCTCATTGCGGTCAGTGCCTATCTCTCCCTGACTCCAAGGACTAGCTCTTTTTATGCCTGCACTGAGTACATCATATTAAATCTGCACCTCTTTCTAGAATAAGCACGTTGTGAACAATGCAATCTCTACGGTCCTGTTCAGCGGCGGCCGGCACTGATCACAGATGGGGGAGGACGCGTGAGGTCGAAGGTGGGATGGAATGAATGCAGGGGAAGCAGGAATAAATAAATTAAAATAAAAAGAAATACCTTCTCGCCGCTTCCTCACCTCCGTAGTCCTCCCTCGCTCAGCCTTACCAGAAGCACACCCAGGCGAACAGTCAGCCAATCACAACTCTGCCTTAGCAGCGTTGTGATTGGTCTGAGCGCTGTGTTTTGGCGCTCACACACTGACTGGGGGCCTGGGCATGTTCTCCATGTAGGCTGTAATGCAGCCTGCACGGAGAACAGGGAAAGTGAGCAACACTGTTTTGGGCGAACCGAGAGGGCTGGCGAAACAGTTACTGCACACTTTAGGAGGGTGCTACCACTCCTCCCCTGCCCCCGCCCCAAACGCAAAGCGAATGTAAGTAGGAGAAAATAAAATGATAATAACGCAAGTTATTTTCATTTTATTTTCCCTGTGTGTCACTGCATAAAAGCAGTGAGGCAGCGCTCCTCTGCCTTAGCGGAGGAGCCGCCACTGGTCCTGTTGTATGTTTTCACTAAGCACATGATACATATAGTGCAATTTGCATCTTTGCCTGCCTAAAGCAGGAACTTGGTACAGGTCGAACATTATTTTCAGCGTCTCTATTTCTCTGCTTACTCTAAACCCTTTATGAAACTTCGTAGGGTTTACATCCTGCCCATGTGTAGACCTATTCTGCGTGCATGATACAAACATTGCTGTACATTCACCATGTGTGTCTGTTCCAAGCACATAATCTAAATAATTCAGTGTTTAACATCTGTCATTGCTTCAAGTTTTACATATTGATGGTATACAACAATTCCCAAGGCTAATCCTACGTAAATCTGCCTTACAAAGCTACCACAAATGGTCACAAGAGGACGCCATTGCAACAAATTATCTCAGAAAAAGAAAAAGGCTGTGTTCCTAGGGAAATGGAGGCCTCCAATGTGCCTTGGTCATAAACACCCTTGCACCAGACCTGAAAGTTCTGTAATAATGTCGGCGATACTCCAGTGAACTTCAAACTTTCACATTGTTGTAATTCTTTTAAGACTACACCAACGTTTTACTTATGTCCTCAATTTGAGAAAAATGACTCACCCTTAACGAGGCTGAAACCATGGACATCATGTACTGAAGTGTGTATGGGCACTCACCCAATGCAGTGCAATTTAGCAATGCACATTTAGGCGTTTAAAATGGTAAGCAAATATTCACTTCCTTTAACATAATGTGTCTGTCCATGCAAATGTTCAGCAAGTAATGGCCAAAGGGGCAAATGTACAAGCCCTTATCGCCACGGGAACTTCCCTTTTTAGGACATCCTGTGGCAATAGGGGCTTTGCCTTATATATAAGGCAGCGATAAGCCACTAACCGTGGCTTATTGCTGCCTTGAAAATAAGGCCCCCTTTCACGCTATGCTTAGCGTGAAAGGAGAGGGCAATGGGTGTTGCTGTAAGCGTTCCAACGCAACACCCATTGATTCTGACGCTGCCTCCTATTTACAAGTGAGGTATGAATAGGAGGCAGCGCCAGAATTAAGAACAGGGAAAACCTGGTCATACCCTGGCACAATGAGGAGAAATGTTCAATTTCTCGTTGTTGTTGCTGTTTTCATGTGTGCTGCATTGTGCAGCACACATGAAAACAGCAAAGGGCCAATGATTATTTATGTGCAAGAAGGTCCCCCTTCCTGCGCATAAACAATAATTTTTTTTAAATGCCGTTTTGCAATTTCTGTGTGTGCGACATTAAGCTCCACACATAGAAGTTATAAAACAGCATTTCAAGATTGTTTAACTGCAGGAAGGGGGACCTTCCTGTACATGAACAATCTTTCCCTGCACGCAGACACCCTAGAACTATGGTCAAAGGGTGCCTAAGTTGGCGCTAGGCTGCTAAATGTCACACCAGTGCAGGGGGTAATGCAGGGCTGTCCCAGCATTTCAGAAGTTGCGGAGTGTGTCGGTAAGCCAAGGAGGCTAAAGACACGCTCCGCCACTTCCCTTGCACAAATGCCCCAAAGTTTTTTCCATGGTCCATGGTTAACAATGTAAGGCAACTCAGCCAGACAACCTCATATGACAGAGTAAAAGCCCAACAGCACAAAACTTAAAAGCGCTGAGTACAAGCATAGGGTCATCACTTTTCATGAATGTTGAAGTAAATCATATGCTTTGACACAACATGTTGTCTTAGTTGCCTTGTTGATTATCAGGGCAAAGCTCACTCATGGAATTGAATAGTAGGCAGGCTGGTCTCCTAGTCGTTCCCATTGCCTACAGATGCACCAAAGCCAGGCTACTCAAATGAGAACCAAGGGGCATGTTATCAGGCACGGCATTACAATTATCGCCGGTTTAGCGGCAGAAAACTGCTGCTAAAGCGGTGATAATATGGCCTTGAGAATTCCAATAGAAGCCCATGTTGACACCAGAACATGGGCTTCTATGGGAATTCTCTGCGGCATATTATCAAGCCCATTATCGTCGCTTTAGCTGCAGTTTTCTGCCGCTAAACCTTCCATAATTTTAATGCCTTTTCTTGATAATATGCCCCCAAGTTTCCCGCCCTCCTCCAGTTGCATGTCATTGACACCTGGGCCTTGTCAGGTTTCCAGTACTTAAATCCTGAAGTACATTCAAGGTGGTCACCCTCACCCACCTGCCAATTTATTGAAATGTGGCTCGAAACTTTAGAAAGGAAGATTAGCACTATGAACATCTTCTACTACTGGATAAATTACTTCAAACAATCCAAAGCAGGGGGCAAAGGTTTATTTGTGAATGTGGCCAGACTGTGGAATAACTGACCTCCAGCTAGTTGCAAAATGACTAATTAAATCGATTTCTAGAGGAAAAACTAAAGAAACCTTTAATTCTGGCTGGCTTTTTAGTTAGCACACATGTTGATCACTGCTCAAACTCTGTTCAGTGTTCAGTGTCAAACTATTTTGTGTATGGGATCGGGATTTATTTTTATTGGACCAGTCTGCTCTAAGCGCAAGAGATATTCAAAAACAACAAGAGCAACCCTTATGTCCTCGTGAACCGGGTAGGTACTGAGTACAAAACAATATCCACAAGGAACTCACACATAATCATAATACACAGTTTGTGACTAAATATGTCACTCTAATTTAATCACAGCCTAATATGGCTTTTCTTTTTTAGAAAGCCTATCAAGTCAATTTTACATCCACTTTCATAATAAGCCCACACCAAGGCCTATTTCTTTATTTGTAAAACCTAACCTCAGCAGAGGTAGGTGTTATTTTATTCAAAACTTTTGAATAAAATAACACCTACCTCGGCTGAGGTTAGGTTTTACAAATAAAGAAATAGGCCTTGGTGTGGGCTTATTATGAAAGTGGATGTAAAATTGACTTGATAGGCTTTCTAGAAAAGAAAAGCCATATTAGGCTGTGATTAAATTAGAGTGACATATTTAGTCACAAACTGTGTATTATGATTATGAGTGAGTTCCTTGTGGATATTGTTTTGTACTAAGCGCAAGAGATACACTGATCAATGTTTACAGTCAGTCTACACTAAACATCCAATAGAAATCGTGCGTATAAACAAATTAAAAAAATTAGATGCGCCCATTTGTAATGTGATTTTTTGTTTATGTCTGTCCTTCGTTTAGTCCTTTTTGGATAATCCAGTATCACATTTTATTGCATCTTTACAGTAGGCTTTGCCACAAGAATGAGTGCAAGCAGATGCTAATTGGCAACTCTCTTGCCTTTCCAGAGACTGCCTAAAATTGCTGTGAGTGGGTCATCCACTAATTAAGAAATATGTTATTGGAAACCACCAATCTATCCGAGGCTATTTATTAGTGTTCTATCAGGTTGTAGTATCCGACTGGATACATTCTAGTGTTTAGCCTGTGATGTAAGACACTCTACACCCACCCACCACAGTCGTCACCAGTCAGGTGACCCTGTTAATAAAAGGGGCCGGGCGCACGTGCCCTGGGCCAGTTACTACACTATATCTCCAGGTGTCTGTGTCGATCATTTCTCGTTATGTGGGCCTGAGGCTCGACACCACAAAGGTGTTGTGATGTGGCCTTCTGGCTACTTCAGACTGCTCGCTATCCTTTGTGATATGGATGAAGAGCACGCCACACGCCATTTGTTTTATATTAGTCGAACATTGACTTGTGTGGGTCTGTTTTGTTTATTTATTTGAGAATATGATCTTTTTAACTGCTATTCCCGATCAGGTTTGGCTCTCTGTCTAAGAAGGGAGTTTCGATAAATTGAGAGACAGTGTTTACTGTTTGGTGCATGTACATAAGAGGTGCACTCACAACCATTTGGGGCCAGATGTACAAAGACATTTTTCAATGTATAAAGGCGACCCATTACCGATTCGCAGTGGTATGTGTGAACGTTTTGCAACTGAAATGTGATCTCAAACCATTCACGTTTTACCATCTACCTTAAGTAGATGGTACCCCAGTCGCAAATGAGAAGGGGTCCCCAACGGATCCCTTCCCCTTTGTGCATGTTTGTAAAAATATTTTTCAAGAGCAGGCAGTGGTCCACCTACTCTTAAAAAATGAAAAGAAAACGTTTCATTTTTCTTTTTGAAACATATCCTGTTTTCCTTTAAGGAAAACGGGCTGCATTTAAAAAAAAAAAAAAAAAAAGACTTTGCTTTATTGTAGAGCAATCACAGCCATGGTGGTCTGCTGACCCCAACAGGCCACCATGCCTGTGAATTTTGTAATTCCTAGTGGGTTGCAAACCGAGACCTACAACATGAATATTACTGAGGGAGGTCTATTTGGGACACATTTGAAATAGCAAAAGTGCGTCAAAGACACATTTGTATATTGGTGTTTGCGATTATCAAATATCTATTTGGTAATCGCAAACGATTACCAACATACATCTGGCCCTTGGTTTGTCAGTACCATCTGGTAGGTGATTAGCATTTAGGGCCAGATGTGCAAAGCATTTTTCCAGTCGCAAATGGCCCGATTCGCAGGTTTGGGCCATTTGCGACCGGAAAAATGCTTTTTTACATGTACAAAATGTGATTCAGTAACTTGCATTTTCGATTTGGTATTTGCAAGGGCTGTACTTTGGGCATCCATTTAAATTACCAAATCAATATGATATGTATTACAGTTTCAAACTGGTGGGAACCCATTTGCAAAGGGGAAGGGGTCTCATAGGTTCCGTTCCCCTGTGAGAATGTAAATAAAAATATGTTTCAAGAGCACTGCCTACTCTTGAAAAATTAAAACTAATTTACTGTCGATTGAAAAAAATGGAGGTGGGGGGAGGTAAGAGAAAGGAGAGCCATTAGCAGTAGAGACTGGTGTCAGGGCTGAGTGGTGGGGTTGAAGACGGGGGGAGATGACGACGAATACACATTAAAAGTAGGGAAAAAAGAAATTACCTGCTGCATCGCCTCTCTTCTGTTCATGACTGGAGCACAGGTTCCCAAACTCCCCTGTGGCCAATCCTGACGCTGCTCTCATACATGAGAGCAGCGTCAGGATTGCCCTGAGAGGCCAGGATGTATGCTCTGAGAGAGACTGGGATCCTGTGCCTGCTGTCTCTCAACCGGCAATGCAGCTCACATTGGAGGCAACTGAGTGGGCATGTTGGTTTGGCCAAACCGACATGCGCACGGATAGCAGTGCCCACCACTCCCCCTCCGCTCCATGACTACCCCCATAATGCCCCCACCCCCAAGACTCGGCACTTAGAAGTTGAAAAATAAAATGAACATAAACTTGTTTTATTATTGGTTTTCTTTCAACTTTGAGGCTACTGGCAGGGGGGCGACGCTCCTCCGCCATAGTGGAACAGCTGCTGCTGGCCATGAGAAGAATAACAATGAAAATGCACACAAGGGCACCAGCAGTCTCTAAAAACAATGTTTAAATGCAGAGGAGACTACATAAGTTAGGTGATTGCATGGTCTTGCTGTGGATGCACGTGGTGGCGTACCAGTGGTGCATCATGCTACAGACAAACTCATCCGCACCGATCCATGCCCAAATGGGACTAGGGCCAACAATCAATTAAAAAAGGATTTATTCGGTGGATGAACTCAAATCAGTGTGGCCTGTACCCCTTATAATACAATATTCTTATAGAGTAAAATGGGCATAGCAGTACGTCACCTCCTATGTGAAGAGGAGGAGACAAAAATAAATGAATTCAGATTGCTTGTATAAATACACGCTCCCTAGTGAAACATAAAAGTGAAATATTTGCTCTCTTGATTCATGCTAGTTTAGACATCTTGTTGGTAAGTGAAACATGGCTCTCAGACAAATCTATCCTTTCTGATTTAGCTGCAATCCCAGAGGATTTCTATCTAATAAATTGTAACAGAGAGGTAGATAATACAAGCATTGGTAAATGCAACAGTTTTCACCTATGTGATGATTAATAAGCTGTTTATTATGTAAGATGTAGCTTGGTGAGCAGTGTGCAATATAAGTTACTGAACCCCCTTTTAAGATTTATATTAAATGCAGCATATTTCACAAGTACAGTGCAAGCGCTGTGCAGGCAAAACCTCAAAAAAGGAAAAAACAGACCAAGAATTTCACTGTTGGAAACTTGCAAAGCAGAGACCATGCTCTGGGGCATTCAGTATCAGAGAGAAATATGCCCAGCCTCATCTATTTTCCAAAAGCCCAGTCCACACACAGTGAAAGTGAGGCTGTGGGAGTCCCCCAAATAAAACCCAATCAAGTGTACTAATCCTATACATTGTTTAAAAACTAATGCACTATTTTCAACAAAGAGATGCTTTGCTTTAGGAATCACTAATTTGAGGACGCCTTTGATGCTACCCAAAATAAGGAACCTTTTAATATTGTTATATTTTTTAAGCATTACATGTGGGCTGAGCAGGAAAGTGTAAGATCACAAGTTCAAAATCTTTGCTTCCATCACACTTCAGAATTAAAAAAACTCTGCTTCATTTGTGCTTTCTTAACTGCTGGTATAATTTGAAATATATGTACAATACATATCCGTGCATAAAAACTTTGTGTTAAAAAATATAACATCTTACAGCCTTTCCTTTCACACTTCTTGTACTAAACCGCTCACTTTGCAGTCAGAAAACGAAATGTAAACACCAATCTCCGTGTTCAACAAGTAAGCAGGTATTTGTCAGAAGACATTGGCTGATATTTGACATCTTGTTTTGAACGCACAGCAAATGTAACAAACAATGCAACGGAGGGAGACAGACAGCCGACACACACGCTCTTCTAGAGTACATCTGAAAGTGAAAGAGAAGGACCGCAGGAAAGTAAAAAAACAAAAAGCTGCACACAGAAAAAGCAGCATGGTGCCCTGGCAGCCACTATCAGAAGAATACAGCACGCAGGTTGCCCTGCAGCCATGCAGTGCTCTAAGCAACTGCAATTAGAAGGTATGCGATCCCCGAGGAGCTATAAACAGGAAAATGCAGCACCCAGGGTAACTGCTAGTAATGCAGCTCCTGGATCCATAAAGAGTCTCCAGCATGGTCACTGCCTGCCATTTTGGAAGCCACAGTGGTGGCACAACAAAGAGGATACAGACACCTGGTAGCCTCTTACTAACAAAATGCAGCGCCTGGGGCAGTGAAGAATCAGAAGAACTTACCTACAGGATGACACAAACAACAAAAAACAAGCACATTAGAAATGCGTGCAGACAGGACGAGACAAACAACAAATACAAGTGAGGCACTTACTATTAATGACTTAAGGTTCACAGTCACACAGGCTGATGGTTTCATCTTAAAACAAGTGCTGGCCCCTGATATGGCGTTAGCACTATAGTGGGTCCCTGCTTTTACCCCGGGGCGACTGGTGACTGCTACTTGCTCCGGTGGGGCTGGTGAGTGCCGTTATGATTGAAGCGTGCATCTCCTGGTTTCATGGAATGTTTTACTCTAGTGCTGCCACGGGGAGATTACGAGAGCTGAACAAACAGGAAATGTCATGCAGCACAGGTGGACACTGGAGAGCAATAACATTGGAACACTGACCTTTGTCGACATCAAGAGAGCAGCCTCACAAAGAAGTTCGGCGGATGAACAGGAGTACTTGGACCATGGGACACTGATAAGAGCAAACACACACAGAATAACTGAAAGTAGTGTGTGACAGCCAATAGAAACAGAGGAAATGTAAGTGACATGCACAGGAACCAAGAAAAAGAAATGGTGCGGTATAAGCCCTTTTAAGATTTATATTTAACACAATAGATTTCACAAGCAGGCGAAACCTAAACAGGAGGGTGGAGTGGCAGCTATTATTAGAGGCTACCTTCATATCTCGGCTATACAAGTTGAGACTTTAACTTTGAAAGACTATTTTAGGATTATTATTGGATCTTAGCAACACCCTTAGAACATATCTTCTCACACATCTTCCACCAAAGCATATCGCAGATTTCCCGAACAGTTTCAGGAATTGGTGTGCTCATTTTGATTAATCACTCACAACTGATGGTAATTAGTGGTTTTAACTATTAGACTCATGATCCCACTGTGGTCTCTATCAGCTGTGTGTTCATGGATTTGATGGCTTCAGTAAATTTTTCACAATTTATTCAAAGCCCTACTCACTGCAAAGGCCACATTTTTGATGTATTATGGCCATTTAATACCAGAGAAACCAATCTGTGTCCCCTTGCATCTGGTCTGACCACTTCAAGTTTTACCTTCCTATTTACAAATGGCAAAAATCGAATCAGGTCCAGTTTAAAACAGTCCAGTGGCAGAAGTTCAACTAACAGGCAATGATAACTATTTTAAAAAATATACAGCGTCTGTTGGCACTATCAGTTGATGATGCTGAAACAGCATATTTGTTCTGGCTAAATGCAGTATGAAATATACATGTAGCAAAAAGAGTTACATCTGCTTTATGGTTTCCCCCAGGGTTATTGGAGGCAAAAATTTAATTATACCCACCGTCCTCTACGACAATTGCAAATGACATATAACAAAATATGCAAAAATAGATTCAAGCAGGATGTGAAGGATTATAAACGGAAATTATTGACTACAAGAACTATCTATTATACTAAATAATTCAATATCCAGAAAGAGGTCTTTAACATAGTAAAAGAAGTCTCCTCTGTAGTCAGAGTGTCTCCTTGAATCACTCCATCTCATGAACTTTGTGAAATGTTAAATAACTACTTCATTGATAACATTTCACTGATTAGAAAGGGCATTGCCAAAGGAATCTTGCACACAGAGCCTGTGTATAATGAGCCTACCAACATACTCCTGAGTTTCAGTTGATAAATAGGGATATATTACAAAAGCTATACTATTTCCAATATGTCCATGTCCTCCAGCAATCATGAGACAGGTCAAGTCTATAACTATGAAGTCTCTTCTGACTGCTTTTATCCTATCACTCAAACAGTGAACAGTATTAATATCTTTCAAAAGTGCAATGTGATGGGGCAAAGTCACGAGCCTGAGAAAATGGCAGTTCTAGAGCTCTGCTGAGACTGGTCACCCAGGGAGGCCCCAGTGCATCAGAGGACAACATTGATGAAGCCAACCCACTGATACAATCTCTTTAATGGTTAGGGCACCCATGGATGGTACTCTCAGGCTTCAGTGAGACCAGACACCTCTGTGTTGGCGCTGTACTAAAAGCATGTGGCCCCGAGGAGAGTCCCACAGCAGTTTAGCATTTTACGGTGCTAGCGGGGCCCGAACACCCAAACCAGACCAATGAGGCAGATCGTTCCTCAACAGGCCTCTGAAGGCCCACCCCAGTCACCAGCACCAATTCCTGGTATGCCCTTGGGGAGCAATGATAATGTGGTGGGCGGCAGCCTTCTGATTGCCGCTGCAGTAGTCTACATGCGGATCAAAGGAACACTACCCTGCATCCATCTAACCACCCCCTGCCTGATTCCTGCAGCTGCTGGCAGATGGGCTCCAGCCCACAGGCTGAGAGATCATGGTGAGGGCCACTTATTCACTCCCCGCTACTGTACAGGATAGTCACATCTACACCGCGGCCTACTTACCTGGTACAATGCATGAGTGCCACCACCTCAACTACACAGGCACTATTCCCAAGCCTCACTCATTGCCATCTGGCTTAGATTCCAGCTGGCATCCTTGAAGAAACAAAGTGCCCCCCAGTCGCAGCTCTCATATCATATTACACTACTGACCACTATGCTCAAGAGCCCTTGTCTCCCTCCTTAATAAGCAGCAAAATACGTCCAAGCAGTCTCAACAACTACTTTTCATGGAAGCGGTTGTGGAGAAAACACCTAAAATGCTGACAGACCACCCCACCCCACCCCACCCCACCAGCGGATTCAGCTATGGAGGCCATGTTGAAAGAACTTTATGCCCAGTGGCTCTTGATGCCCAAGGTGGAAGAGACCACTACTAAGACTGCAGCCAACATCTTGTCAATCCACTCCAATATTGAATTCTTCAACACCTGATAACAGTCCACAGAGGAGAGGCTCCAACAGATGGAGCAGTAAATTGTATCCTCCATAGATTGGAAAACAGGATCATTGGTTCCCCCAAAACAAAGTCATGGAACAGGAAGATAGAAGCCGCTGGAACACTCTCCGCTTCTCCAGGGTACAAGAAAAAATAGAGGGCACAGACATGATGTCATTCTTAATTTCCTTTCTTCCGGAACTCACTGCTCTGAAATTCATACCTCCCTTGGAATTTCAAAGGGCCCACAGAATAGGAACCAGTCAGGCAATGGCATCTGGGTAACCCTGCCAGATAATTGCCTTCTTCCTTTGCCATCAACACCACACCAAATCATAATGAAAGCAAAGAAACATGGGCTCTAGCAATACCAAGGTATGGGCATCGCAATCTCTTAAGATTTTCCACAATATGGTACAATGCAGTAACCGGTTCCTGGCCCTCTGACCACGTCTTATGAACTAGATATTTGTTACGGACCCCTGGACCGCCCACCATGGTGATCTACTTAACAACAACACCCTGGAATATCATGACCCGGGCCAACTGGAAAACGTCCTGCACTCATTCATTGTAGGAGACCAGCATGGACACACCGCCACTGGAAAACAATCACAACACCTGCTGCCGCATCCAACCCAAAGAGATGAACTCCCTGACACCTGCCAAGGAACGGAAAGTGAGTGACTGAAGGAAGTAACCCGCCATTGGGCATTGGAAAGAAATCACAGCACACAGACTGTTAGAGCACTGCATGGGATAATTCCCGCTCACCCTTGAAGCTGCCAGAGTTACCACCACACACAGCAATCCCCCCCACTAACGACATACCTTTTCCAGAGCCTGTTAATGGCAGAATATACCTGTCAGCCTTAGGATGGTTTCCCCTAAACATTTTGCCTCATGTCTACCATTTTTGCTGACCTTAGTTTTGTTGGTCTTAGGACTCTGCACACTCTACCACTGGTAACCAATGCTAAAGTACCTGTGCTTGCTCCCCCAAAACATGGTTACATTTGCCTATACCTAATTGACATATTAATTTACTTATAAGCCACTTGTAGAGTGGTATACCATATACCCAGGGCCTGTAAATTAAATGCTACCGGTGGGCCGGCTGCACCTATTGTGCCACCCACTTAAGTAGCACTGTAAAACATGACTCTGGCCTGCCATTGCAGCCTACATGCAGTTTCAAACTGCCATGTTGACTTAGCATTTAAACCCCACTGCCAAGCCTTTTATTCCCCTTTTATTACATATGTCACTCCTAAGGCACTTCCTAGGTAGCCAATAGGACAGGGTGCTGTGTAGTTCAAAGATTGGACATGTACTTTTAGGTTTTACATGTCCTGTCAGTGAAAAACTCCCAAATTCATTCTTCACTAGTGTTAGGCCTATCTCTATCATAGTGTAATAATGGAGTTGCCTTATAACCTTTTATAATTTTAAAATGAGAAGAGATAACTCATTCATGTTTGGCATCTGTAATTGGAATTTAAAACCCTAACTTTTGGTGAAGTCGGATTTTAAATTACAATTTTGAAAATTTCACTTTCAAAAAATTGAAATGTTCCTGCCCTTTGCCCTTTTGTGTCATTAGCCTGTCATTAGTCACATGACTGGGTGTAACTGGCAGTTAGATTTTGTGAATTCCTCCCAGACAGTTACACAATAGGGGAATTAGGTGTGTCTGGAAGGGGCAATCTAGTGATAGGATGGCGGGGCAGAGCTGAGCACAGCCCCACTTACAACTGAATAGTCTGTGCTCTGCCTTCACACAAAGGGCCTAACAACCCTCCATTGCCATTTCAGCCAGCTTGGAGCCAGGGCAGGGAAGGCACTTCAAAGGCATGCCTCTAGAAGCATCTCCCCACTGCAAAGGCACAACTGTGTATAAAAGAAGGAACTCAGACACCAGCACTTCAGTATAGTTCCAGAACTGTGGATACTGTGCCAGGAAGATGGACTGCTGTGCTGCTAGAAGGATTGCCAGTCTGCTGATTGCTGCTCTGAAGGATCTGCTGCTCTGCTGTGCTGACCTGCTTACCTCTGACCTGGGAAAGAATAACTGGACCTTCAACTTCATCTTGCGCCCAGGACCCCAGAGTGACTCAAAGTGCTAGTCTGCTGGCCTCCTGGTCTTAGCCTCAGGGACATAAAAGGCTCCCCAGCAGCTCCTGGAGCTGTCTTCAGTTAGTTCCTGACCCCCAAGTGGTACCTCTCAGTTGCAACACCCTTGGTGTGGCTCTTGAGCTCCTGAAATTAAGCTTTTGGGCTCTCTGTGACCCGGAACAGGCCCATTCACACTGGAACTGAGACACTCATGCAGAAAATCAGCATGCGCCTCCGCCAGCTTATATCTTCGCAGCATCATCAGCCTTTGGGGAAACACCAACGCGAAGCTCCAGCCCACCTGTCCATGACACCCGGCCTGCTCTCCGTGCCATGCAAACCACCACCCGCTATGCTCTACTTGTTCCTGGCAACCGTCTCTAATGTGAATGAGACTCATGGCAGAAAACCTGAGAAGGTAAACCTTCAGCTGGACTAATCTGGTATAGTATCCATCGCAGTTGGCCAGAACGTTTGACTTTGACCCAGTCCAGCGCTACCAGATATCCCCGGTTGGTGGTTTATGCTTTTAGGCGCTATATTATAGTTTATTCTTTTTTTTATTATTAACTCCAGTTCTACCATTTGGAGTTTATCATTTTGTTGTTGTTTTATTTATTAAATCAAGTGCTATTTTTTTAACCTGGTGTGGGAACTTTTTGTGTGGTATTTTCACTGTTTTACAGTTTGAAGTTTACACAAAACTTTGCACATTGCTTCTAAGTTAAGCCTCACTGCTCTGTGCCAAGCTACCAGGGGGATTAGCACAGGTTAATTTGGGGTTTGCTGTGCCTTACCCTGACAATGATTTTGGTTGCTGCTTGACCAGGGCTCGCACCCCAGTCAACCAGTAACCCAATTCCTACCAATCTGTTATTGTTTCAACCTGGGTTTCAATATGACCCTAGAAATTGTTAAACTGTGAAAATGTTGTTGCAGCAGTTGACATGTTATCCTATATACTTTCAGTCCTCTCAGGCTCACGGTTCACATTTCCCCAGAACAAACCTTGATATATAGATTCATTTAGACACCTGCTCAAGGCACACCGGGGCAGCACACTGACATCATGCCATCCCTGAGACACCCGATACAGCGAAAGGGACACTTCATGGTGCCTAACCTCTGGTACCACATCTTACATAGATAAGGGGGAACCGCAAGACACACCCGGCTCTGAGACCATACTTTAGCACCTATGTCCATGCTACACTGACAGGACCCATGCATGCCCAACGACATGCTGCTGACACTCCACCCATTCAACATTTGTTTGATATGGTAGCACCACTTTGACGCCGGAGCAGTTGTAATGTATACAAAGCAAAAGCAGCCAACTACATGTGCAGTTAGGCTAACATAATGGAGAAGATACAGTGGGCTCTACAGGGAACTATAGACACACACCCTTTGATCGGGATAGTAACACAGCAGCTAACTAAAGGATAAAAGGCTAAGGAACAAGCTAAGCATGTTCAAAGCAGTGCTAATGCACATGTAACAAAAAAATAAAAATAAAATATGACATGTCAATTTTGAAAAGATAGTCAAATTTAGGTGTGTCTGAGGTATCCATGTTGTCACTCGCAAATTCAATGGCTAGTGAACCCAAAACGGATTCATTCTCCACAGACGATGATTAGTCAACAGCCCAGTTCATAAGTTCAAGAGAACAGACATGGTCCTCGGTCTCAGCCGATGCAGAGAAAGTAGTCGTGTAACCCACAACCATGTTATTAGAGCCACTATGTAGTGTTACATGTGCTGAAGCACTCCTTTCCTCGGGAAGGAGTGGCCCGTAACTCACAGTCTGAAGAAGCTGTAGGCCCAAGGGACAACTCTGAAAGTGGGTCTCTAATGGACTCATCAGCTGGTCAATGTCCACGGGAGCCAGTGTCTGCTAAGCCAGACAAATATCTAGCGCCCATTCGAAGGGGCACCAGAGGCAGTGAAACTCGGGTTGCACACAGGTAAACCAGACAGGTCGGAATGACAATAACCAATTAAGGTCTAGTTCTTGGAGCAAAGGGATTCCAGAGAATCAAAGCATGCGCTCATGGCACAGCTGGAGCGCTGGTAGTTCCAGTGGGCTTGCAAATAGGGCATCTATTGCGGAGGAACAAAAACAGGGCCAAACTGCTGCAAATTAGGAATAGCAGCAGCAGGGACCCCCGAAAACACTGTAAGAAAGGGAATTAATAAAAACCAGTATTACTCCAAATATTGTCTGGAATGAACTTACTACACCAGAACCACAATCTTAAAAAAAATTAGCAAGGCCAGCGGTATTGGATACATTAAAAATACGATGAACTAATTTACCAAAATGCAATGGGAGATTGGTGTTTAACAAGGACTGTATCTCACTGGATGTCCATTCAACTTGTACTTGTACTTCAAATGTATCTCGGGCAGATGTTAGTGCTATTTATTTTTGAAACAATAGTGCTTTGAGTCTGCTTAGCTTGTTGAAATCTGCCTTCAAAGTTGGAATGGAAGGCCACAACAAGGTATTCATACCCCCTTGCGTGGTAGGGAAAATGACATTATTATGGTAGGGGATGATCTGGTAAACCAATAGAATGCTCACATTCCGCAACAGTCTTGATCGCTTAACATTCAATAACTTCCATTTGAAAGGACAGTAGTGAGTGAGAGCATTGCAGGAGCAGATATTCCTTTTAGATAGTAGGCCAAATTTGCTTCAGTCGAATTACTGCTGTGAATGGGCACGTGTTTGCAAACGAGTGAATGTCCATCAGAAGAGTTGCATTCCTTTCCAGTAACGAAGACCTCTTTGTTATCACGTTAACAACGATATGAAAATGGAGGTGACCCTAATTCATAAATGAAGCTGCCTCCGAGGGGTTTATATTTACCAACTGGGAAATGTTTCGTGCAAGCTGTGAATTGAAATTTTGAAATCAGCCATGAAATTACGCCGTTTATTAACCAGACAGCAGAAGGTGTTTTGGCTATTGTAAATGGGAGCTGTTCTGACTTCTCTAAGTGATTAAAATTCTAAATACGAGAAGTCAGTGTATTAATACTATTATCAACAACAGCAAGCACCTTATCCAAATTATCTTGATCAATTTGTCTTAAACGTGCTCCAGCTTCCATTTGTGACAATTTCCAAAAATGCTTATATGTAGAATAAATAAATTCTTTAGAATGTGGAGACTTAGGGCCTAATAAGAAATCTGATAAGCCCTAGACTTCAGACAGGAGACAAAGATGTTGTTTTACTGCAGACAGTGTAAAATGTTCCAACCATTGTTGACACAATTCCCCCACTGAATAGGTGGTAACGATACCTGAATGTTGTGAGTAGGAGTAACGGGGTCAGGTCTGCTGGCCTTGAACCCTGGTGTGGAATTCAGAAAATTAGCATGCCAACCATGTGTGTCTTTAACAGTAGCCACCCATGAGGACCCGAAAGTTTGGAAATAAATGTATTATTCTGCAACATACTATTAAGTTGTTCTTCAGTGTAACATATTGCCAATTTTCAAAGCGGGCAATGGATGGAACATTTTGGGCATTTATCTCTTTGATTTTAGCCAGTCCCAGACATGTAGTCTGTTGAACCGTATCACTCACGAAGATCATTTGTGTTGGAATTAAACATGCCCTTAACAAAGTTTCCATCCACTGAGCTTGCCAATGTGTGGTACCCCAAATCGTTTTTATTTCTATTGAGTGCTTCCAGTAATCATAGCCTTTAACAACTAATTGTGTGACAAACGAAGCAGTATGTATCAATTTAGTTTGTGTAGGCATATATTTCTTTGGTTGTTTAGGGACTAGTTGGAAATAATATGATCTTGGGTCTGATGTATCATATCCTGAAAAATAGGTGAATTTTCTCCTATGTGTTTTAGAACTCCCCTGCGGGGGACTTGGGCAATGTTCCCATTGTGTATGATTAAAAATGGAGTGTTGAAAACGAGCTCAGTGTAGATAATGGTGTCCATAATGGTGAAAACAGAACATTTCACCATAATTAGCAGAATACCTGCACTGATCCTGTGATTCAAAAACAGTATAATTTTTCATCTCTGAGAGCATGGAGTATACGATTTCAACATCCCGATCATCAGAATGTAACCCAGATATAATTACACCAACCATAGAAACCCTAAATATATAAGGTGCCTGCAGAATCTGATCTCCGTAGGTCCGAATATATCAAAAGGAACTTTATCCCAAACAATTGCATCAGTTTCTGGAACAGCTGAAATTCACAAGGGACAAGTCTCTTTTTATCTTATGCGAAGATGAGTGTGGGGCCAACACCCATCGGCTAGTCCTGTAGCAGAGTGTTCTGGTAGGTAATGACCATTAATCAGTGAGAAAAAAAACAGTCACAAATCCAATCCACAGAAAACGAAAAACAAAGGAAAGTGTAATCCAAACATATATCCAAGGTGTGGCAAGCGAAGTGTGTTTCAGCCATGAAATAAAAACACAGATCCTCGATGGAGGAGTGTCTAAAAAGCAGAAGAACTGCCTTAGGAAAATCATATTGGGCAATAAAATACCCAGTAACAGTTTGTTGAAAAACTGGTATTTCAGGTACTGCAACCGGACTAGAAAAATCCAGAAGAGCTGGATCCAAAGAAGGTGGATATATGTACATGACATAATTTGCAGAAAGCGCAGTAGTCATGGCAATACTCACTTCAGTCATGTTGCTGGATGCAGATGCAGGGATTAATTATAGTGCATTATCCGCCCCACCCACCTGGGAAGAAACAGTTCCCATGATACTTACTAGCTGCAGAGGAATTGCCTGTATGGTAGCAAGAGGAGTTAGGCATTTACCAAGGGCTCCTCGTGGTCTACTGTTTAAAATTAGCTACATGGTGAAACTTGACATGATCAATGGAAACAAAACAATTGTCTTTGAAACCAGGAAGCGATGGCAAGATAACAGCTCTTGTACATTGAATGCTAAGGACTGGCACAGGTGCTCAGTATGATAGGCTGAACTCCTTTTCACCACCAGATTCTCGCGCATGAGATCCCCAACTTTTGGAATTCAGCCACAAAGTTCTGGTTTCTCCTCGATTCATGCAGAGGCAGACGTCTTCAACTGTTCGTTGGATTGGGTGTCATGGAATTTTTGTAGATCCTGTAAGACAGCAAAACGATTATCTACGTTAAAGGACGTGGATGCCACTACAATGTCTGAACCGTCAAGGTCTGGAATGAACATTTTGATGCCAAAATGGACTTTGTATGGAGTCCGGCCATCCAGAGATCTCTTATGGAGGTTATTAGGTGATCGCTGTACCCTGAATAGGTTATGGATTTAACTACGCCCTGTGCCTAGTACAATAGCTGTTAAGGACTGCTTTAAGTTATAGTTTCTTCCTCTCCACAACAGAATTGCCTTCTTGCTGGTATGGATAGGAATAATGCAACTGTTCATACGGGAAAGCCATAGTATCCCGTTATGCTATAGAAGCAAATGCCAGGCCCCGGATCGAGATGAGTGTACTGCACACATGTGTCCCGATAAAGACTAGCATGTCTTTAATAACAGTTCAAGCATCAGCTGAATACTGTGGCCAAACCCAGATGAACCTCGAGCAAGAATCAACTGCAACTAAGATACATTTATGCAGAGCATCTGAAATTGATGGACCACAGAAGTCCAATTAAATGCAGCCAAACGACTTGTTAGAAATTAAGAGGTTTGTTTGCAGTGGACGAGACACTGTGGTAGCTTTAATTGTTGAAAATTTCACAACACAGGATATATTTTTTGGCCTGTTGGTATAAGCCTTGCCAACAATAAAATTGCTGTAGCAGTGAATTTGTGACCACCGCACGGGCATGTGCAGAAGCAACACCCTCATGCACAGCTATCAGTAAAGCTAGTCTGCAGTACTGGTTGGGAAATGATCACCAACTCCTGGAATAGTTACGAAAGGAATGCCAAGATAGCAATTCTGTTCTGATGTTAGAACAAGTAATTGCAGCAACAGTAGCAGTCACAATTGCAGATTTGGCTGCTTCATCAGACAGAGAATTCCCTACAACGTGTGCTCTCACACCCGATGACTCAAAGTATGTATAACATGTACCATTTGCAATCTGTCATTGAGGTCTGCCACTTTAACCCACAGGGACTAATTTATATGCCCCAAGCGCTGCCGGTGCATATCGTTTTGTGACGCTCAGGTGGGGCAGGAGCCAGCTCCATATTTACCAGGCAGCACTAATCCACTTTTTTTAACTTAATGCTGCCTTGCACATATCGTTCCCTTTAACACAGTTTTCTGCATTATAGGGGCATGCAATGGGTGTTGTTGGGAGCGTTCCCAGCAACATCCATGACACTGCCCCAGATAGACAAGAAATCGTAACTCTGAGGCAGCGCCAAAAATGTATGCCTCCCAGGGTAGGCGTAAGGGAGGCATAATGAGAAGAAATATCTTTATTTATCCTTGTTTTTCCTTTATCTATGTGTGTTGCATTCCTCAGCACACATAGAAAGAGGAAAAATCCTCTTGTGAACATTTTTGTGCAGCAAATATAGTCATCTGCGCAATGCAGACACCCTTGCAAAGGTGTCTGCGTTGGTGCACGGCAGCCCATTGTGTGCCAGCAGAGGGAAAAGAACGGGAATGCGGCATATCTGATAGATACAGCACATTTCTGCCCTTTTCTTTTGCCATAGGGCAGCACAGCAGGAAGGCCTGCAGCACTGCTATGCGACAACAAGCCATAAACGAGGCCTTTAGTGTTTTATGCTTGATTGGGTTGCCTTTAGAATCTTTGAATCCATTTTGCCACTAATAATGCAAATTATCATTAAAGAACTGTACACAGTAATATGAATCACACACTATAAGTGAGAGGAATTCAGGATCCATATGAATGAATGCAAGAAGTAAAGCTTTGAGTTCAGCCAACTGCACAGTGCAGTCCCCTAAGGCCTGGGTGCAAGTTGTTTGTTGTTGTAATTTTCCATCCAACATTACACAAAGAACGGTATGTAATGTTGCTGTTTAGAACCTATGGCAGGTTGGGGTGAACCATCAGTGTAAACAATATATTTATACTGTTCAAGAGGTAAGACAGAAGTAGATATTGTGTATAGATGCTCTTATTGTACGAATTCTTGTGTCTATAAAGACGGGTCAAATTATGTTAGGTAAGTTGCCCACTGTATCCATTGAGGATGGAGGGCTTTGGTATTTGGAATTCTGGCTTTTGTGACAGCCTCTAAAGCTGGAAAGGGAGTGACAACAATCAAGTGTTTCCCTTGTGCAAGTGCTTGTTCCTTAAGGATAGCCTTCTGTACTGCAGTCAGTATTTTTTCAGTGGATGCAAAACGCATTTCTGCACTGGAATATAAATGTGATTTACATGCTACAGGCACTGCTTCACCTTCATTAAAGGTGATATAGGTCAATCCAATGGCACCCGGTAAAACACGGATGACTAGGTTTGTAGTATTTACACATGTATGCAAGTGACGTGTGGCAAGCAAACAGATTGTAATGATCTGAGTCTATCTGTGTGTTCTGATGTCCAACGTGAAGTGGAAAAATCAGGGTGAATTGATTCTTAAAGTGGTTTAATGTGTTGTGCATAATCAGGAATTAAAGTTCTTCCAAAATTAAGAACACCTAACAAGGATTGCATTTATTTAAATGTATTTTGAGGTTGCAACTGTGCACACTTCCCCAGAAAATGAGGTGAAAGACTCTTTCCCTCATGCCTAAGTTCATATCCTAGGAAAAGGACACTTAGAAAAGTTATATTAGATTTCCTAAAGTTGAACTTATAGCCCAGTTCAGAAAATCCCAATATTAAGCGATCTACTCTGGCCAAAAGTGGGTTTAATTCATGCTCCATGAGGTAGATATAATCTACATCGGTTAATGCATCAGAGTCAGTGTTGTGTAGAATTGACATTATGTGCGCTCAAATAATCCTGGGCTATTGTTTAGGCCTGGGCTAAATTTCCGTTCCGCTCGCGGAAATTGCGATAATTTGACATTTTCGCGTTCCGCGGAAAGCGCGAAAATGTCAAAATGTCCGCATTCCGCAGCTTAGCGATAATTTGTTTCTTGCTCGCGCTGTAAAATAATACATTCTTGCGCGATCACCTTATCTGAATCCCCGCGTTCGCCGACAAGTTTTCCCGATCCGGTCGCGTTCTCCACGAGATGCTGGATTGTTGGTAGCCATTTGCGCTGTCTCGCGACTGTTCGCGCCCGCAGTAATGTCATTGGTCGCGCGATCACGTCTTTCTTCTCACGATCATGCACCGCGAAAAGAGTGAAAACAAGATGGCCGCGCCCGCAAGCAACCGCATGGGTAAGTTGGCGAGCCGCGACCACGCAGAAAATACCGCGAACGGGTGGGAAAAAAACTTCCACATCTTCGCGATATTTCCGCGTGTTTGCGGAGATTTTTAACATTTTCGCGATAATTTGCGAAAGTCACTTTCACAAATTCCGCCCACCCCTACTATTGTTACAGCCCTTAGGGAGCCTACGAATCTTCTTTGAAAGCCAAACTCTGAAAAGGCTGTCCAATCTCTACTTCAAAGTGCTAGATTGTGACTTAGAAAACAAGTGGAAATATCCATGGTTGTTTTGTATTTTTTACAGACTATATTATTTATGAGTGCCGTACTATGTGTATTAATTATTGCAAAAGTGCGCGTATGACTGTTTACATTTCAGTAGTCTGTGACTATACAAAATGAATTATCCGGTTTCAAAACAAGAAAAAGGGGATTAGTGGTCTGAGAGACACATGTTTCAATTACTCCCAGATACTACAATTGAGCAAGGATTCCCCTAACAGGTGCTTTAGCATCCCGTTTTATAGGGTACTGCAATTGTACTTGCGGACTGGACCTTATAGGTATAACATGATAAGGAGAATCCAAATCCCAACTGACATGATTGCGGTATAGTGCAGGGGCTAGTGCTAGAGTCCATTCAGCTAGATACGCTTGTTTAACTTGTTTAGGGACAAGGGCAGAAAAAGAAGGAAGCATTGCATCCTCACCCTGTGGGGATGTTTATACAAACTGCAGGGTCCAGTCGACCACCGCCAAAAGGATGCCATAAGACATAGTAGAATTTTATCAGAATATTGCTTTAATGGTGTGCTGTATGTCACTCTCAATCTGAATATCTAGATAATATAACTTCTTCAAAGTGTTTACGCTCCTGTCTGGGGTTTACACTATAATAAATGTATCAGTTGCACTAGCTGCCAGAAATTCCTAGAGACTCTGGCTCATTATTGTGACCTCTGCCGCACTGTCAAGGAGAGTCACTGCCCAACTCCTGTTCAGGAGGAGGGTTCTCAGTGTCTGTGGCATATTTAACGGTAATGGACGCAACTTTCTTTTTCTGAAAAGGGGCTTTACATTGAGGTCTTTCCTCATTCTTTATCTTCACGTCAGACGAGCATTGTGTCTCCCTATTTAGTTTCACACACTTTTCTTCTTTTGCAGTCAGATTGCCATCCCTTGAATGAGGAGAACATGTAACAGTAACCTGATACCTATCGTGCCTCTCAGAGGACTCCGGAGGTGGAGAACTTCACCAAGGTTTACCTTTCTGTGTTTGTTTAGATTGATTCCATGGTTTTTTAACAAACTAATGTGTCTGCTTGACTTCCTTGTCAGTACTAGGTTTGGCAAGAGGTGCTTTTGTAGGTCTTGTTTCCAAATTATTGCATCCTAAGGATGTCTGCACATCAGCAATATTACAAGGCAGTTCACAGTCGACTTGTGCAACCACTGCGAGCCGCTGGTGTGTAGTCAATGAAGCTGCTTCACCTTTAATGGTTTTTTTTAAAACACATTTTTATTGTTTCTAAAGAGAGAACCAGGTCCCTGGTACAATAGGAAATGAATAGACAATCACATGCTTACAAATCCAATCAAACTGAAAGCCCATACAACCTCCCACCTGACTGGGCCTGGTATGCCATAATGCTAGCCCAAAAGAAACCAATAATGGGTTTTGGCTCTCAGACAGCAAGGCCAAGCCTACTTAAATCAAATAACAAAGAAACGCCAGTGCTGCTACTCCACTTAAGCCTTATTCACAGTGCATTGAAATGAAACAATGTCACAGCAACCACTTTTTCCGTTGGATTTAATACCAATTTCTATACACAATTCACATTAAAGAATTTTTCATCCGTATGAAAATCAAAATTGTGAATTAAGAAATACGTCAAGTGTGCCCTTCCCTTTTGTTCTACCGCAATTGTTTCAAGCGGACGACTGATATTGAAACAGACATGTAGAAACCTCGTTTTCACATGCAACTGGCTCTGCTCCACCATCGGTCTGCCACAAGAGTGACAGCTTTGCGAAATTGGAAACGTTGTATGATAGGCTGATCATTGAGCATTGGATAAGCTGTTCTGGTCCTGATGAGAACCCCCACATGTGGAGGGGTTCGAAACGTGTTGACCATTGTGTTATGGCCAATCAAAGATTTACATTTGAATATGTTTTAGATTTAGTGAATCTATTTTTTGATGGCCTTGTAGTTCATTGTCAAATGATTTCGGGTATGTTTGTGTTGGTATGTGAAGAGTGTGTTTTGATGGAATGACTGAGGTGGTGATTCTGATAGAGCAAATGGAGTGTGGAGAGTGCGCATAAGTGAGGTTTTTATGGATGAAAGGGTGTCCTATACATTTTTTTGAGGGCAAAGGGCATTTAGATATATTTGTTTTTTCTAAAATTCAAAGCTGTTTGTATTTTGTTGTCTAATTCTTTAATGTGAATTGTGTATAGAAATTGGGATTAAATCCAACGGAAAAAGTGCTTGCTATGACATTGTTTCATTTCAATGCACTGTGAATAAGGCTTAAGTGGAGTAGCAGCACTGGCGTTTCTTTGTTATTTGATAATGCTAGCCCAGCATCAATATGGAAAGTACAGGGTTGGAAATATTTGTTATCCTGAGCATATTCCATTAGTATGTACCCAAAGGTCCCCTGGTCTATATACTGTAAACCTAACTATAAAAAACAATCTAACCCCCCCTTCCCTCCCTTCCCAAGTGTGCCATGGCTGGGCTAGTTACCGACTATGTGCCATCAATCTTTTCCTGTTGAAGGCACAGAGTTAAGAGGGTGTAGGATAGTGCCCAATGCCAGTCTGTGCCATCTAGTCCCTGTGCCCCCCAGACCGTCATACTAAGGAAGACTACATGTCCTCAGAACGGGATTCCAACATGGTGTCCGGGAGTGCTACCCATGTAATCAGGGGGTGTCTAGAGTCTCATTGAATCTGGGTGTTTCAGCTCTTTTACTAATGCCTCCCATGCCCTGGCATCCTATAGAGATCCTTTAAACCATCTGGCCTCTCTCAGGCAGATAGCCTCCTCATAGTCCATCCATCTTATAACTTTCCTTCTCCATACCTACACGGTGGGCCCCCTCATGGACTTCCAGTGTCTGGCAATCTCTCTCTTGGCCAAGAGAAGCGCCAGCTCCTGGAACCTGCTGGTCACTTTAGTCTAAGAGGTGTGCTGGAACCAGTGTAGCAAACAATGCCCAAGTGTACAGTGAACCTCCCTTTCGTACTCCTCAACCAAGACATCCGTCACTGCCCCCCAGTAGTCTCCCAGCACTGGAGCTATACTTTTAATGTTAGACAGAATCATTGTGGTTACTATGGCAAATTTTCCCATTAATGTTGTCCCCAAATCTAGCGAAGAGGCTGGTCCGTGTTCGTACTGTACTTGTATTCAATACGTCTGGTAAGACTGACATTGAGGGAGTGCCGTGAATGATAGCATACACAGCGGCAAAACATGTCCCTCAAGTGTTGCAATCTCCTATAGAGGGAACCATCCCATGGGGTAAGCACATAATAAAAATACTGTGCTTGTCTTATGGTCCTGTAAGGGGAAACCCAGCTTCAATTTGATTGATTTGTGGGTGATCTAAAATGAAATTTCCTCACGAGTAGTGGGTATCCTGCCCATCACTGAATGAACAATTAATTGACTTATTGTAGGCATCGCAGGCAACGCGACTTGCCCCGGCAGGGGAATTCTTGCTGGTTGTGCCAACATGGAGCCCAAAACATATTGAGTCAAGCGTTTTTACAGAGTAACCAGAGCATGGTATAAAACTTGTGTTTGCAAAAGATTCTAATTTGCCATATCAGGGTATGGCATGTATCCTGCCAATGCCAAGTCGTCCTATAATTACTGAGGGATCCCAAGCGTACAGGTGTAGGTACATGTGGGAGGGCACCTAGTAACCAAGTTTGATGTTCCCAATAAGATAAAGGTATTTCCATGAGCACATATGCTCTGTATTGTGCTGGTGCTTGAAGAGCTGTGTATGTATGAAAAGTGTTTGTATTTGTATACACAGCTGGAAAATCGACCCATGCGTAAAAGACTTAAAAGTGATAAGCAACATCTGCTTCTGCCACAAAGATAATAGCACCACCTCTGTTAGAAAGTCCATGATGTGTTACATGTGCATGGATAGCAGTTCTGCAATCTATGTGAATAGCAATAGCCTGTGGTGCTGCCATAATATAGCAGTATGGAATAGAAAGTGCAACACAAAAGTGGGTTTAGCCCTTTTAAACTTTCAAGCTTGAAAAACCAACAGAATGATGTGCTTCCTAAACACTGTTGAGGATTAATCACCAACACTACGGACATCTCAGGTGAGAAGTGTAAGGGTATTATGGACACGCACAAGTACTACTTAGGAGAACCGTGAATAAATACCAGAACAAACGTTGGTAGCACCATGTTGCTGAGATTCTACTTAGAAACAGAACTATGCCTGGGATCACAGTACATCAATATGTAGGGACTTAGTCACTGTTTCACATCAGTACCTAAAGGCCAAAATCATAGTGCCTTACCTGCCCTCCTAATCTTCCAGAGTAAAAGATAAGTTAGCACCCCAGAATACAACACTCTGAACCCTCTCAGAGGTAGCGTTAACAGGTCATCACTTTTCGTTCTCTCACTCATACATGTCCACAATAAACCCAAAAGAGACATGAGGAAAGCTTGCAATATTTTTTTAAACTATCGTGCTCTATCATGAAGCAACTGTGCTGCAATTAGAAAATACATGCAAGTCATCAATGTGATTAGCATGATAAATAAACAGTACACAATAATAAGCCCTGTCATAGCGAATGACAACTCTGCCTAAGCCAACCCTCATTATGGGAGCACAGTGATAATTAGAGATCTTTGGGGTTAGTGCCGGACCCCATACATGAAGTTCATTATCAGGTGGTCTACATCTCGGCTGCACAGCTCTCTCGTTTGAGGACCTCTTCTCTGCAAGCATCTCTCATCTCTATCTTCAAATCAAATTATAGTGCTGAGACGCCTTGTTGCTGGGGCAGCCATGTGCTTTATAAATCGGTATAACCTAACATAACATAACAAATCGGCAATGCTTGGCTTATATATAATAAACATTGCCTTGCTCGAAAACATCAGCAGGATCTCTCTATTATGCCTAGATATTAGTGCCCAACCACAGAGAAAAACAGGGCACAATGTTGTTTGATCTTGTACGAAATGTTCAGACTGAGCTGAATAACAAAACATGTGCAGTCTATTTCTAAAATAACAGTGTGGCACAAAAACAAGCATGTTACTTTGTAAAATGTGTAAAGCAAAAGCGGCCTACTACATGTGCAGTTAGGCTAGCATAGGAGAGAACCTACAGTGGGCCCTAAAGGGAACTCACAACACCACCCATCAGCTGGTGTATATTATGACCACCCCTGCACCACCACATTCCACCTTCTGGTGTCAGAAGGGGGAATGCCCTGGATGGTAAATACCCACACGTTTTGGCTTCAAATATGTCCAAAATAGTCTCTCTCACTGTCAATGGCCTAACACACTTTATTAGATGGAAAAAAATACTCTTGTACTTGCACACCCCACGTCCGGATGTCGCCCTGCTACAGAAAATATACCTGTACGACATTGAAAGCTTGACGTTGCACCACTATTGAGTCGATAGGGAATACCATCCTCACAAACAGAAAAGCACTAGACTCCTCAGATGCCGGAATGATCTCTCCACAGAAAGGGTGTGTAGCAATCCTAATACGACGAGGTCTCCCACTCAAGTGTGGCGTGACCTCCTAGGTCACTATATCTTCTTAAAAGTGACTGTCTAACACCAGAATTTTCTCATAGGGTCCATATACAGCCCTGTTGCGGACAAGAGGAATACCTTTCAGGACATCTCCAGAATCTTACTTCAATGCCCTCGAACATGCACATTGCTCAGAGGCTGCTGGAATATAGCACCTGACCCATTCATGAACAAATCCCAGTCCCAGTTCAGTCAGACAGACAGAGGCCTCCTCAGAGACCTAACTGGTCACTTCTACCTACAGGATTCCTGAAGCCTCTTCCACCCTGCTGTACGAGATTATACCTTTATCTCCTTCATGCATGGGGCATGTACATGAATAGACTTTTTCATAATGTCGACTAATCTGTCTCCAATACAAAATCCCAGACACTACTGTCTTACCTAATGTGGTGTATTGTTACAGCTGGACTTGGGATGATGAAACCACAAGGGGGAGAATGGTACAAAATGCCCACCAACAAGCATAGGATAGTCCAAATGCTTGGCACTTTCTTGGACGAAAACTAATACACAGTACCTTCAACTCAGACTATCTGGAAGGGAGCTAATGCTGGGGACAGGGGGAAACTCATGCAGGACTTGGCCATACCAAAAGGAAAGCTTGTCATCAACAACAAGACTTAGAAGATGGTCTCCTTACACTCGCAACTAGATATGAGAAGACACAGAGCTCCCCAGATCTTCAAGTCCTGCTACAGGCCAAAAGTGAACTGAATGTACTCTACATCTCTCAAGCAGAAAATGCACTTTTCCATTTGAAACAGAGAAACTATGTAAAAGAGGAAAAGGCAGGCAGGCTTTTAGATCTACAACTGAAACAGTAGAAATTCTAATTCATATCCTGGCAATTTGGGATCGGAATAAGGGGATTCTTACCCATCCCACCGATATTGCCACTGCCTTTCGAGATTTCTACAGCATGCTATGCACCTCAGAAAGCCCCGATCTTAGCCCTATGCCAGAAGACGTCCTGTGTGGTACCATTTAGCCCAAACTGCCTGTTGCCCAAGTAGGCACCTTAAATCAAGCTTTCACAAAAGTAGAAATCTTGCAAGCCATAGACAGCTTGCCATCCAATAAAACACAGGGCCAGGAAGGCTATCCAGCAGAATTCTATAAACTTAACAAACCCAGCATGGAACCCACTGGCCAAGCTATTTAACTATATCCCAGCAGATACACGACTTCTCCCTAAGATGAATATGGCCAGGATTGCACTGCTTTTGAAACCAGACAAGGACCCCTTGAAAGGTACCAGTTATTGGCTCATCTCCCTGCTGAATGCAAACGTTTTCCACACCACTCCTCCACGCCCCATCTCTGGGCATTGGAAAATATTCTTTGGCAGGTGCAGAATGACAAGGACAACAAGGTGGCGGTCTCCCTAGATGCAGAGAAAACATTGTATAGGGTGAAGTGGTGTTACCTTTTCTGACTTCCAACCCGGATCAGCCTGGGTCTCACTGTTATTTTTCATATAGGTACCCCACTATAGGCTCAGGTAGTCATCTAACCTTTCACCTATATTCTCCCCTACCATTACACTACATAACAGTTTTAGTGCTGACATTTGTACTAGTTACGGTAATGCCTAAATGATATGGGGTTTTCTCTGAAAACTATCCTCATTCAATATGCATGAGGATTCTTGGAATCAAAGCAGGACACCATCTCCTACATAATAAGGGCCATTCCTTCCGTCATTCCAAGTTCGACATGACACAGCAAGGTGGAGCCACCAAGGGTGCCACTTTGGGTATGTAAACACCATATCTTGCTGAGGTAGTCAGAGGAGAAAAGGACTTCCATGCCAAAACACTGATGCGAGATGCTGAGGTACCTGCACGCAGACACTCCAGCTTGCAGTGATCTCACATCCCTTGCTGGTTGTCCATCTCGAGACCAAGATGGGGTCCCACAGTCTCTCACTTCAGGTAATGGGGTTGACTTTATCCTAGAGGTATTCTTGGCTTTACACCTACATACATGCTAGGTACACTTAGGTACATCTAGTTAGGGTTGCATCGTAGGAGTACACATTTATTACTGTCATGTGTTTTAAATACTTGCCTGTATTCATTGTTTTAGCACAATGGTTGAAATCTACCATCCTTTTACTCTGCTAGTACTTCTAATCATTTATATCTGTTTCTGTCTAATGGTTATTTCAGCACACCTATTCTACACTAAAGTGACGCTGGTTCAGTAAATGCTTATTGAAAAACGTCCCCACCATTTATTCTGTGTATCTCTCTGAGACAAAGTGAGGAAGAGTGACTGAGCGAAAAGTATCACACTGTTTCCACAATTCTGAGGGATCAGGGTTGTCATGTTCGATAGTTGCCAAGAACTATTCTCTCCTTGGTAAAAGGGGATTCTAGTGGCGCTGTGAGCTAGCTGGTATACAGGGTACCATACCCGGTGGGGGTGTCCAGAATTAGTCTGGACACCAATCCTACAGTGTATGTTGTCTAAACCCGCAGATCCTATGTAGGTTTACAGGAACCACACAACAGCACCTTCTTAACCATGGTGAAATGGCTCTATATCTCACCTACTGCGAGGGTCACGTGCAATGGACATTTTTTAATGGCATTCAAGATCTCACAAGGTTGTCCGCTCTCTTCGTTATTATAAGTCCTCCCCCTAGAACCCAAGGCTAATATCATTCATGCAAGCACAGACATCACGGGAATGCAGTCCACGGCAGGGAACAAAATTTCTTCCTATACACAGATGACATTCTCCTAACATTGTCCAACCCTCATTGCTCCATTCCCTAACTCATCCAAGCCATCTCCCAATTTGCTCAGTTTTCTGGGTACGGAATCAGTTGGGACAAATGTGATGCCCTTCCCCATATTCACCCCACAACAGTGGCAGGGATTTCCAACCATTTATTTAGGGGTTGATTACGATGTCGTCCGGAAAGGCTCCGAACGGCATTCGATTTCTCTGAATCCGATTCGGAACCCACCTTCGGACCGATCCAGACACGTTTCCCAATGAGCTATTACGATGGCTGGGAAGCGATTAAAATGTCTGACTTGGTTCCGAAAGGCACTGGGAGGAACCGAGTCATTCGAAGCCGAATTGAAGCGGTCTACAGAGCACGTTTACAGCCAAGTGATTAGGATGTCAGATTCGAACAGCCTTTCTGAATCGGTTGTTCCAAAACTAACTGGCTGTTGGAATCTGACTTTGGGGGCCTGTAGCAGGCCCCCCTTCACCCAGGGCCCTTTCGAATAAGGCCCATTGTGGTACCCATGGGTCCCCCTTACCCATGCATGTACAGTGTGGCAAGCACCATGGGGTGCCCGCTACAGGGTGCAAAGTTTTCCCCAACCACCTCTTTTGTCAATGGGAGCCTGTGTTCTCGTTCAGAACACATCAATGGGAGCCTGACCGACTCGTATCTGGAAGCATCCGTATGCATCAAAATCACTCGGTCGGACTCCCTGGATCTGAGTTGCTCAGAAAGCATTCCAGAACCAAATCGTCAGAATGTTTTCCAGACAAGATCGTAATTGTCCCCTTAGTTGGAAACCTACATGCCTTAAATAGCTGGCTGTATAAGTCAATCCCTGACTCTGCAGTATGGTGGAAGATAACTTGAATCTATTAATCATGTCCATACAATTAGATGTTAGCTGATGGAACTCTCTCAACACATCAATGTGAGCCAGTGTTCAAGCCCATAGATGAAGCGTTATGACCCACCTGTATCTATCTCTTTTCCATGGTAACCTTTTCGACTTCTGACCAGAAGTAAACACGATCTTAATAGGCTCTTAAAACCCTACATTTCGGTAGGATAGAAACCACATCTGAAACTAGCCAAACTGCATGCAGTCACAAAATGGGATGGGATGCATCTCCCTTATGCTTAACTGGTTTGCCTCTATCTGTCTAGTCCAAATATGTTCCATGATTTCTACCTCTCTGGATACCCAGCTAAGAGTAAGCATTGAGTGATCCCTATGGTCGACTGCTGGAGTTCTATATTCCTTCCACATGGGTAAAAAGAACTGGTCGGGTTTCATCAACCCAATAATAACCATTGGTCTACGCTTGTGGAACTTCATACACAGTGCTAGGGTAAAGGTCTACTGTACACAAAGGAGCTCCAATCTGGGCCAAAAGCAGTACATATCGGAGGACCTAATTGGAAAAGTCTAAGAGATAAAGATGTTTCTATCATGGATCACATGCTCACAGAGGTCAGCCTAAAGGCGTTTGCAGAAGCAAAAGCCAAGTTCCAGTTGGAACAGGCCAGCTTCTGGGAATTCTGAAGACTACATCATTGCCTGATGGCATTGCTTGCAAATACATGAAAGTCCTTACTCAACTCCACCTTGCTCCAATACCTAAGAAAGTGGGGCACTTTTAAGGGTGCAGCAGCAGGGTTATATAACATACTTCGCAAACATGTGCATCCAATCTTAGTCTCTCGACAACTGAAGGACCGGTGGTCCTTACGACTCTACCTAGACTACACCAACGAGGGCTAGGAAGAGCTCCTGGCGGGACACGATAAGGCATTGAGGTGTTCCCACCTGAAACTTAGCTATTACAAAATCTTGCACAGGTAGAATTGGTCCCTGAAACACCTACAAGACGTTGGGATAGGCGATGATGGCGTACTGCTGCAAGTGCTCCAACCCATATAGCGACATCTTACACATTCTATAGGAATGTTCCAAAATGACCACATTTTGGAAAAATGTCTGGGATGTAATTTGAACTAATTTAGACATCCGGAACCATTGACTTGTCAGGCGGAAATCCCACTCGACAATGCACCTCACCCAGAGACTACCTATCATTATAAATAGTGGTTTGACACAGCGATAGGAGTAGCCAAACTATGTCTCATTTGGCAAAGGAGATTTCCACTTCCTCCAATGATGCAGGCATGGCACCGAACCATGCATGACATAGCTACTTACGAGCAAATCATATATCATATTAATGACACATTGGTGAAATCTGACAAGATATGGGGAACCTTACTAGCCTACACTTGTGTGCTCACCACTGACCTCTATGGACCTCTGCACTGCCCAACAACCCTACACTAGAATCACACCTGTTGAGAGTGCATCTATCTCTAGGAGACTACACTGATACCATTCCCCCCACCACTCTTCTTCCCCAACGTTGAAGGGTGAGCCTATTTTCTTGTTTAATGTATCCAAGTTTCTGGGAGTGGGTCACTTTCGACCACGGGGGGGTAAAATGTCTGATTGCTCCGCGCATTAATGCGACCCCTTGTATGTTTATACAGCAAAGGATTATATGGCACACATGTTAATTAGAAGAAAAGTTATATGTGATAGCCTTGCTACAAAGCACAGGGACAAGACCAATCAATTTCCAAAAACTACTGGCCTATCTTCCCTTTACCCTACGGTGCTAAAAATTTAGATACCCATGTAGCAATCTATATAGTCATCTTCAGCTATCTAGACCCCTTACAGGCTGGTTTTCATCCTGCTGATAATACTGAATCAGTATTCCTGTCAATTATGGATGACTCAAGACTAACCCTGGGCGAAGTTCGCGAAGTAGTGCTACCCGTAGCTACGCGAAGTGCACTTCGCGAGCTACGCGTAGCACTACGCGAACTGCGTAGTGCGCTGTTCGTGATGATTGCACAGTGCCGGATGCTTGTCCGCACTGTGCAATCATTGAAAACGGCATCTTGCACAGTGCGAGCTGTCGTTTTCTGCCGCTCGAGTGGATTTTTACTCGACCGTCCACCAAACATATCACGTTGTTGCAAACAGCCCTTCCCACCGCCGCTTAACCCCTTCCATGCTGGACGGATTCCCCTGCTGTGCTGATCTTTTCCTGCGCGGGCGTGGTCATGACGGAACGGTTCCGTCATGAGCACAGCTCAACCGTGGCTCATGACGGAACCGTTCCGTCATGAGCACCGAAGGGGTTAAAAAGCACCACGTTGCAGATGGCGGAAATACAAAATCGATACTGTACCCAACCAAACCCCATGGATCCTGCCTCGCTGGTCTTCCCACTGCATTACCAGCTGCACCTCCGGCAGACAACAGCAGAGGTCCGTACCAGACATCTCCACGCATGCAACCCCTGAACAACCACAACTCCCAGCCAGCGTGGCGGCACCGCAATGAATGTGGCAACCTGCCAAATGCAAAATGCGATGCCCACCCAATCCCCATAAGTGACCCTCGGTGCCCCAGAAGGCAATTGGAGCCAATGATGAGCCCCACAGTTGCAGATCGCGCACACCGCAACATCTAAAAATGTATGCCGAAGGCACCCATTGGTTGATGGCTCATCCGCTTTGTGTGTGCCACACCCTGGTGGCCCGGAAGCTGCGACAGCAACCCTGCAACATTCAAGTGTGGACAATGCGTGTCATTGCTACAAATGCCAGCTACCACACATGCAATACTGTATTTGCATTGGCGCCCTGACTATTACATCACACATCACAACACATTTGCCTAAAGTAACTTGTGCACCCCATTGGCAATGTTGTGGGGCACGAGGTCCCCATGCATATTGAGTAACCATACAGACACCGTACATGCATAGGAGAACTGGCCCATGCCACGTGCATCCAGCCCCGTTTGTTGGCAGGGTCACAGGTCCTGTGACACCTGTGCTTGGCTGTGGGGTGGGGTGTAAATCAGCCCTCTGGGAGTGTCTGGCACATTAGAACAACTAGAACAGCGACCAACTGGTCACTACACTTTGAAGGGATGAGAGAGTGTGACCTGTGAGCCAAGTCTTCACACACAGGCAATGTCCAAGGAAAGGAGAGTGAAATTAAATACATAGCCATGCCTCATGGCCAGCATGGACTTAAATGAGGGAGGGAGTCAAAAAGGACAAAAGTCTCCCGCACGGTACCGATGTTGTGTAATGAAACATCCAACCTGTGAACCACGCTTGAACATCCCTTGACATCTGACTTGCGTCTCCTGCCTTGGGGTCGAATTGTGAAGGGTCAGTGGCGTAGGCGGACAATCAGAGGTGTCCATTGTCTGCCAATTAGACATACGTGTAATCCCTAGCACACCCAACACAGTACTGGTGTGGCGTGCAGTGTGCCTAGCTGCCACTGCCTGTAAATGTCCTCACACACGTCCTGAGTCAGTGCTTCTCCAAACCAAACGCCCTAAAAAATCCTGTCCACCAGTATGGGTGACATGTAATTACCACACCTTGCAATCCTCATTAGCTCATGTGACATTCCCTGTTGACCGATGTACTTACACACTTGCATGACTGATTGTCACTGTACAATGTGTGTGTGATGTGAAGCACTGTCACACCCCATACTCATATCAGTAGCGCGATACAACAAATGAGAAGCACATGAGCGAGCGGACATGGAGAGGTGAGGGGCAATGGACAAGGGTGGCAGAGAGGTAATCCGAGGAGGAGGGCATGAGTGAGAGCATGAGAAGTGTCACTTGCCTGATACTCCCACCTCAGGAATCCTTCGCCCCCCATCATGAGGTCCTTTCAAGGAAAAAACACACTTTCTTGAGGAAAGAATGCTTCTCCCTGGCCCTTGTGAAACTGAGGAGAGACAAAGTGGGGCCCTGATACCGGCATGGCGAGAGACATAAGTGACAACTCGGGCACGCAGTGGCCCATCTGAATGCATCGGTGAACCACACTGGATTCCTGGAGCCGACCCTGCCTGGGAGGCATCCCAAATGTTGATGGCAGCCATTGCTGGCACACATATTGGCCTTGTAGCACCACAGGCAAGTGAACCTGTCTCTAGGTACCGCAAACACTACCACTCCATCAATGTGCCAGTGGTATGACAGGCGTAGCAGATCATCTCACACGTGTGTGCAGAGTAACAATGTTCGGCACATGACAGCTACATCTGGTGGTGCAGAGTAACCGTGGTCGGCACATGACAGCTACATCTGGTGGAACAGCACCATCACCTCCGCACACAACCCACAGATGCCCAGTGACAATGACAGTGGTGAGGAAGAAGGCCTTGACCAGCGTCTACAGCTCATCGTCAACTACTCCTGTTGAGTGTGATGCAACAATGAGCGGCCATGACTGTGTCTGTGTGCCTTGTTGTCGTCTCACAGCCTCAGACAAATTTCCCTGAGATTTCGTACACATACCGAACAATGCGCTGGAGTTGAAAACACATGCATGCAGGGACTGAGCACCCAGAAGCACCTTTGCCATACTGCCTCACTTTCTCCCCTACTAAGCATCCAAGTGCATGTACAGAAGCAGACAATTTGAAACACAAGAGACGTTCCTAAATGTGAAGGTTTTACTAGAGTGTCAAAGCATGCTAAATACTTGCCACAAGAGGTTGAAAATGCATGAGCACTGAACCAGTAACCACAGTGACATATCCATTTCACATGAAGCAAGATGTGGCATCAATTACCCCTCTGGACGTCGAATCACGAGCATATCCCCCCACCCCTTGCAGGAAGGAGCCGTATGAGATGTCCCTGGACTATGGCCTTTGTCAGCAGAACCCATTACCTGGACTATACATGGTGAGATTGCACAACATTGGCTGTGTCGCACTCATCACTGGATGGATGACCCTCCAAGTGTGGGCCATCTGGCCGGCATTCCCATGTCAATCAAAGGGGATCTGTGTCCCCTAGCAGCTGTGAGACCTTGTTGATTTGGGGTGCTATGGCCTGGACAGAACAGAATGACAAGGGACAGGCTTCTGCGACCACGGACAGAATGTTCAGACAGTACTCCTGGACCGCGCAGTGAACACGCTATGCGGAAACCTCCCATGTGACAGACATGTACAAAGGTACTTGCAGGGCACAAGTCCTAAACAATGAAGTGGGGGGACTGACCAAGTAAGACAAAACGCACTTGACCTCACAACGCCCCGAGTTCGCGCTATGAAAAAAGGAAAATCGCGGTACTAACATGATTTGTGCAAATACTGGGACAGACTAAACCATCTAACAGTCTTAGAGTGTCAGCATTGATATACATGGACAGAACAGAGACAAAAGCATGCCACTCTTAGGTACCTGTGTAGAGATGGCAAGTTGTGTGCACAGGTTCCCCTCTGTGGCATCTACATTCAAATGTAAGGTTCAAGGCGGACCCCAGTCAGCATGTACTAACAAAGTGATGCCGGATAGCCCCTTTACTCAGGCCCGGCTGGCGGTGAAAAAGGCACACTCGCTGCATGCACGTTGCTGCTGAGAATGAACTGCAGACAACGTGCAGGTGCTGCAGAACGTTTACCGGTATCTGGACGGTACTCCAGGACAAGTTAAGCATATCCCTGTGGGGACCTACGGCCTTGCAGGGGGGCGGTGTCAAACCTGGCTAAAGAGGGGGGGGGCGCCCTGCACCTGCGTGTACCCCCGACTTGAGCCTTGGGTACTTGGAAAACAACAACACCATGTCTTCTTCGTGAGCTACAGCTGCATAATGGAAGCCGGGCTCATGCCAGACGACGAAGCCCCCGACAGTCAGATGACAGCATTCACTTGCCCTGGTCTGTGGTACCAAGGGAAATAGACCGCAGAACACTCTAACATAGGTGCCGCTGCCCTGCTCGAACTTACAGCGTCTTTTTAACATTGTTTTATTGTTTTAAAACTTAAAACTGAATTGGTTGAACTGCTTTTAACTGAAATTGTTGAGAAATTTACCGCACTAGTTGAATTGCTTTGCGCTATCGGCCCTGCTCACTTCCTGGTGTTAAACCCATTCAGGGCTCCAATCAGCGAGGGGGGAGGAGCTAAGCTTGACTACGGCTATTACTGCCGATAGCAGCGCGGTAGCAGACACTCTAAGATAGGTGCCGCTGCCCTGCTCGAACTTACAGCGTCTTTTTAACATTGTTTTATTGTTTTATAACTTAAAACTGAATTGGTTGTGCTGCTTTTAACTGAAATTGTTGAGAAATTTACCGCGCTAGTTGAATTCCTTTGCGCTATCGGCCCTGCTCACTTCCTGCTGTTACGCCCATTCAGGACGCCAATCAGCGAGGGGGGGAGGAGCTAAGGCTGACTACAACTATTAATGCCGGTCGCAACGCGGAAGCGCAGCGGATGCGCACAGCGGGCTCGCCGGCGGCACGCCGAAGGCAAGCCCGTCTGCGCCCGTCCGCGGCCGAACGGGGCAAAAGGCAAGTCACTATTCTCAATTTGTAACTTATTCTTCTAGTGAACTGCAACTGCTCCACTCGGAGGACCTGGCATCTAACCCTCTAATGCACACTAGCACGGTTATGAACAGGATAATGGAAATTAGATCATCCTTTCCCAAATTCTTACACCCTAGCCATCTTGTAAGCTGCACTGAGCTCTAGGATAGAAATAAAAATCAGGTCTCATTAGTTATCTATCTTAACACCCATTCTATGGTAAAACACCAACTGGATATACATCACCTATTGGTGACTGAAAAACCAGATATTCTGTTGTTAACAGAAACCTGGCTATCACAGGACTCCTCCCCTGATATTTTAGCGGCTCTACCTAGTGACTTTTACATCATCCAAGCCAACCGCCCTCAGGGGAAGGTGGGGGGTGGAGTAGCAGCCATAATACACCAGGATCTTAAATTTACAGCACTAACTTCTCTTGACTTACCATTAGTAGACAATCTGTTGATCAAATTGGAATCTGATTTTGCCCCTATGATCTGTGTCCTACTCTATAGGCCACCGCAGAACATGCCACTGTTCCCACAGTCCTTGGGTGAACAGCTGGCACATTTAGTAACAAACAACGCAAAAATATTGTTGATTGGTGATTTTAATTATTGGGCCAAAGAAGCATCAGGTGGACCCCACTCAGCTGAACTAACTGACTTACTCAGGGGCTCAATCTCAATCAACATATTACTGTTGCTACACATATTAAAGGGCACATACTTGACCAGGCATGGTCAGCAAACCGGGCTGTGACTAACGCGGTGGTTACCCGCTGTATATGATCTGATCATCATTTAATCAAATTTGTTATTAATAATCTCACCAGGTCTAAAACACCCTCTCCTGATGTTCGATCAGTTAGGAGTTGGAACACTATTAATAAAAGTCAATTCCTTGAGACACTGACCAACACAGTTCCGCCTGCTCAATCTTCTATCAACCACATTGAGAAAGACTTATCCGATTGGCTGTTGGCAGCTAGCAACAAACATGCCCCACTTAGGAGAGTACATCGAGCATGCCACCATGAGGCCCAGAGATGGTTTTCCTCTGATTTAAAGAAATTAAAATTAGCTCTGTGACAAGCCGAAAGGAGGTGGAGAAGTAAATATTTGCCTGATGATGAAAGCATCTACTTAGCTGCACTTAGTGTGGTAAATATTTCGTTACCGGTACTATTTTTTATGCGGTAAAGTCTATTAAGAATAACTCAGTAAATATAAGAGGCAGAATCCGTGGTATTAGAGGTTTTAAAAGGCTTTATTCCTATACAAAGGAATACAATTCGAATTGTAGGCATTCTATTCCATCACCACGAAAGTTCAGGAAGGAAGAGCATACATTATTGACAGATAAGCAGTTTTATAGAAAATACATTACAGTGAAACAGATGCAAGAGGCTTAACGGCTGATAGTATAGATAAAAGGTACATACGTAGCTAATAGAGGCGTATACATGGGTGTAACTAAAATACGTCATTAAACATGATGTCACAAGTGGGTGGATCCATAAAAGAATCCTGCAATGTCAGCAGAAATGTTTGGCAGAGATGCGCACGCAGCCGCATGACGTGTGATTGACGTGCAACTAGAGGGTGAAGGGGACTTGACATTTAGCTCTACATGTGGAGACAGAAGTCTGGGGTTATGTCAACCTAATCCCAAATCATATCTAATATCCTATGTTTAAAGAACTGTGTTATCCAAAAGGAGAGGTCTCTAGGATAGAATCTATTCTATACTGACTGTTAGTGCGTGTACAAGCGTCTAAGTGTCTACACTAGATGCGAGGGGGTAGGAATATTCCATGGTAACGGGGCTATGAATTACTTGCATGAGGACAGCGAGGCCTGGCCCCTTTGCACGGTAGCTGGAGGAATGTTTACCTAAACTGCTAGACAGGAATGCATCGGATGAGGAGCGGAGGAGATAATCTTGAAGGTGAAATACAGCTTTTGGCAGGCGATATGCTGGATCAGGCACCGTTAGCCGCGCAGGGAGTAGGACAAAGTTCATGATCACAGATGCAGGCTCAGACTGGAGCTTTCAGAAGCAGAAGGCAGGAAAAGGCTTGATGACAGAATTCGGGCCTACTCGCCTGAATCTGTAAAATGTGGAAAGTGAACCATATAAAGTCGGTGGCCTTTCATACTTAGGAATGGAATATCTGACCCATTCATGGCGGGTCTGAAAGAGGACATGTTGACGGTGGACGCACATATATTTGCGTCTTCAAAACTGGAGCAGGAGGGAACATACATGTACTTATAGCATGCACATGGAGCCGTTGGGGTCTACGATAGGGGACATAACTGATCACAAAATTCACATTTCCTCATTCCCTCCTTGTCCCCTACGGACCCTCAGGAGATATCGATCTTCATCAATCCATCGATCTGTTCATATAGCATCATTTGTTCTTCTTTCTTCTTCCGGGATCTTGAACGAAAACTTGGATGTGGGATACACGAGGTGGCACACAGACCACAAATCGCTGGCCCACATTGTAGACATAAGCAGCAACTGAATAGTATGAGAAAGCCAATACCTAGGAAGGATAGGATTCTCCATCCCCAGGCTGACAACACGCCCCAGAACCAACCGGACCAAGTCCAGGTGCCTGGACTCTGGTGTATCTGGCTTACAATCTTATGAAGGCGAGTTATGGCTTTATATACTGACGGCGAATTTTCTGGGATGAAAATGCAGCAACTTGATCCGATGACCCTACAAGCTCCGCCCCTATCGGCCAGGATGACGTCAAGGACAAGACGATTTTGAAGCACAACAATCCGCATAGCAGACTGTTCTTCTGTTAAATTGCCTAAGGCGGAAATAGTTTCGTTCACTACTGCTTCAAGGGTTCTGGTTAATCTACGTATCAGCTTACTATTAGTGACTGTACCTATATAGGGAAAGAAACCTTTATTGAAATCTGTGTATTTCTCCCATGCTGTTTCAGTGTAATCGACAATTGGGAGATCTCTCTGCTGTCTATTGTGTACTAAATGGGTATTTCTATGATAATCAGGAGGAGCTAGGAAAACAGGTGGCAGAAGAAATGCTATGTAACAGGTACCATCCCAATCTAGAGGTAGACATATATATGCGGTCTGGCCACATATGAAGTAGGAATGATGGGAAGCTCTAAATGTAGACTTGCCTTGATCACTGAATTTTATTACAGTGGTGCATTTACTATGGCCCATGTGTATGGAACCATTCTTTCTTATACATAATTCCCCTTTTACTGGGAATACTGACATGGCGGGCAAGATTGGTGTAGCTTCAGATTCAACGTTCAGGATCATGAGGTTAAGTGTAAAATTACCTAATCCATATACTTCATTTTCTAGATCAGTTCCTGTTCTTCTGGGAAGTCCCTCCTTGTTAGGGTAGCAGACTTTAAGTAAAACTAGGTTCAGGTTTCCCCATACCCAGTTGTCTTGATAAACTGCGGAATTTGAATCTAGGGAATTAATCAAACTAAACCATGCTCCACAGGAGCCATTGTGTGTGAACGGATAGGGAAAGAGGGGCAAAACTCCCTTATAGTTCTGATAGGGAGGGAGTCGGCCACATATCCAACAATTTGTGGCATTGCTGGTTTGATGGGAATGATGTAACATACTAATGAATGTGTTGTTGCGCAGCGCAAATCTATAGGACAACTCATGCGGAGGAAATTCGCTAAAAGAATGTTCTGCAGTTATATTGTAAGCACGTTTAAGAATAGGGTAATACATGTGCAGTAGTATGCTGGAAAAAATAATCAGAAGACTTAGAGAAAACAAAATTAATAATGTTACTGTGCAGTGACTACGAAGTGATTTACAATACGCATGCTTCTTGAGCTGCATCTGATGATTTCTTTCTCTATTCCGGTCTAGAGGATACATGTCAGAGACAAATTCAACCGATTCACCTTGGAGAGGACTTAAACAATCAAATTGTCTGACTTACTAGACCTTAATTTTAGTTTGTAAAGTTCTGGTTTTGTTAATTCAGCCAAGGGGAGCTTTGAGTCTGTCTGTGAGGGAATACAGGGTTGAGTATCTACACTGGATGGTAGTCCATAAAATTTCTTGATATGACTCGAGTGCAACCACCCTTTCCGTCCCTCGATTTTCACGGCTGTCCTTGTGGTGAGTAGAACCAACTTCGGTGACTTCCACCTAGGATCCAGTTGGGTCTTCCGGTCAAAATTCCTGACCAGCACCAGGTCCCCAGGAACCACGTCATGGGGCTTCACCTCAGTATTGTCGGGAAAAGCTGCGGATACCTGTGAACGACAAGATTGTAGTGCAGACATCAAGGAAGCCAGGTAATCTGTCAGCATATTACAGTCAACATCAGTGATTTTGCGCGGTATAGGCGTCCCCCACATATTTGGTGGTCTACCGAAGATCACCTCGTACGGGGATAGCCCTGTTCGAGAATGTGCTACCATTCTCATGTAAAAGAGCGCAACTGGTAAGGCTACTATCCAATCAACTCCTTTTTCTCTACATATTTTGGACAATCTAATTTTCAGAGTTTGATTATGGCGTTCCACGAGACCTGCCGCCTCGGGATGTCGGACACAGTGGAATTTCCATTGGTAGCCTAGTAAAAGGGAAACGTGTTTCATTAATTCGGATGAGAACGGCTGGCCGTTATCTGAGTAGACAACACGTGGTAAACCGTACCGTGGGAAGAATTCTCGAACTAACTGTTTGGCAGTAGTCGGGGCAGTGTAATCTGAAACCGGGTATGCTTCTGTCCAACGGGAAAGAGCACAGACAACTACGAGAACATATTTGAATCCTCGACATCGTTCCATCTGGATATAATCCATCTGGAGGACTTCAAAAGCATGATCGGGAGTTTGAAATCCACCCTGCTCTACGGGGATGCTTTTACCTGGATTAAACTGACAACATATCATACAGGTACGAACTTTTTGTTTAGCTGCTGCTCGCAAGTGTTTGTTGAACCAAATGTGTTGAATGCTGTCTAGCATAGCTTTTTCTCCTAGGTGCGCTGGACTATGTATTGTGTTAATGATAACTTGAACCATGGAGTCGGGAAGAAACCATATAGATTTTTCCTTCGTCATCCATCCTTGATCCGTTTGGATCCCTCCTAACTCAGTCCATTTCTTTATTTCTTCTGGTGTAGCATGTGTCTGTATGTCAATTACATCAAGGGCGGGATCCTTAACTGTCATACAATGTGTTGGCGTCGGAACTATTGTCTTTGTCATGTCAGTTGTGTGAGTCTGATTCTGAGCAGTCTGTTTAGCTGTTCTGTCAGCTAGGTCATTACCCTGAGAAATGATATCGGTAACCTTTGTGTGGGCTTTGCATTTCATAATCGATATTGCAGTAGGTAGATGAATCGCGTCTAATAGGGCTTGAATGAGGGGTCCGTGTTGGATGTGGGCACCGTGAGAAGTTAAATAACCTCTCTCTCGCCACAGTACGCCGAAGTCATGGACGACTCCGAATGCATAACGTGAATCCGTGTATATGTTGACTTTCTTATGTTTGGCTTGAATACAGGCTTGTGTCAGAGCGATGAGCTCTGCTGCTTGAGCTGACAAAGTGTTAATACAATTTGTTTCAATGACTTCAGTGTCTGTTGTGACTGCGTAAGCGGCCACTAACTCTCCTGTACTTGTTCTCATACATGACCCATCTACATATAATGTCAAGTCTGGATCTGACAAAGGGATATCTGTCAAGTCTTGTCTGGGTTTCGTCGTGATAGTAATGACTTCGACACAATCATGTGCCAATGGATCTATTCCGCCCACTGGTAACAGTGTGGCAGGATTTAACGTATTACAACGTCTGATTTCTATGTGTGGCTGAAACAAGGTTAATTCGTAACCGGTGAGTCTCGCTATAGTCAAGTGTTGTGTTTGTGTACGGTTCAAGAGAACCTCTACTGCGTGTGGTACTTGTACTGTTAATTGGTGTCCTAACACTATGGCATCGCTTTGTCTGATAGCTAAAGCTGTTGCTGCCACCGATTTCAGGCACGCAGGAAGAGCCTGAGCTACTGGATCTAATGTACTAGAGAAATAAGCACATGGTTTGTGTGATCCTGCTTGTTCCTGAGTGAGTACTGACAAGGCAGTACCTTCGCGTTCTGTAACAAAGAGTGTAAACTGTTTACTGTAACATGGTGTTGCTAGGACAGGTGCTTGGCATAAAGCTTTCTTTAAGTTTTCAAAGGCGTGTGTATGTTCTTGAGTCCAAGGGAGGACAGTCGATGTGGCTGCCTCCTGTGTTGTCAACTGGATGAGTGGTTTTGCTAGAAATGCATATTGAGGGATCCACTGCCTACAGTATGAAGTGAGGCCTATAAAAGCCCGCACCTCTTTTTGTGTCTTGGGTGGTGGCATGTTAGCAATTAACTGGATGCGGTCGGGTGTAAGCTGCCTTCCCTCCTTGGACAGCGAGTGCCCAAGGTAAACAACTCGCTGGACACAGAATTGCAGCTTAGAAGGGGACACCTTGTGCCCCTTGTCAGCCAGAAATTTCAAAACCGTCAGTGACGCTGTCTCACATTCAGGTTCGCTTCGGGCGGTGATCAGCAGATCATCGACATATTGAAGCAAGGCAGTGTTAACTGGCATGTGGATACTGTCAAGTTCTCGTTTCAATGCTTGGCTATAGATGCTGGGGCTTTCTGTAAATCCTTGAGGTGCGCGTGTGAATTTAAAGCTTCGTCCATTTAAACTGAATCCGAACAAATATTGACTTTCCGGATCGATTGGGACACTAAAGAAAGCATTCTTGAGATCAATTACAGTGAAGAACGTTGCTTCTGAGTCAATAGCTGTGAGTAATGAAGAGATATCTGGGACCACAGGGTATTGTGGTACAATACATTTATTTAATTCGCGCAGATCAATAACTAATCGATATACTGGTGGTGCTTTTGGATCCGTTCTTTTAAGAATCGGAATTATCGGAGAATTACATACATTGGAGTCGGTTTCGACAACCACTCCTTGTGCAATGAGCTCGTCAATGATTTGCAGTAAAGCCACTACAGCATCCGGTGGTAACTTGTATTGTCGCATTCGTGGTAGTACTATTCCTGTTTTCAGTGTAACTCGATATGGTGTAATGTTCATACAACCAACATCAGTGGGGCCTTGTGCCCATAAATGTGTAGGTAAATTCTGCAGTCGGTGATCCATGTCTCTGGACACGTAGTGACCTTTAAAGTCACGTAAAAATAGTCGTACTCCTTCCGGAGAACAACATATTATGGCTCCTAGAGCTTTCAATGTTTTTATGCCTAACAAGTTTTCTGGACATGATTTAGTAAGCAATAAATCTGTAGTATGTGTCAATGGACCAATCGTGAGTGGAAGAGGTTGTGTTACGTCATTAATTATGGGTTTTCCTGAGAATCCAAGGGAAATATTCTGTGAGCCTGAGAGGGGTGCCCCTGGAACTTCACTGCGTCTTATAGTTGTTCTGCTTGCCCCTGTATCAAGTAAAAACTTTCTGTCTTCCCCTAATAGTTCACTATGTACATAAGGTCCCTCTTGGTCTACAGGAACCTCAATAAGGGGTAAGCCAACTTCCCTCTCTAGGCTATCTCATGAGTATCGCTGATAATCGGGATAATCGGCTTGTGCATACTGATACATCTGTTGTGTTGTCGCTTGTGTTGCAGCAATAGGCTGTGCTTGTGGTGGTGCTACGATCTGTTGTGGAGCTGCCTGTTGCGGAGCTAGTTGTTGCGGAGCTAACCTAGGTTGTGCCTGCTGAGAGATTTGTTGTTTATTCTGATCCTGTCTAGGTGGACGTGGTCTCTCCTGAGTTCTACCTGTAGCAATATTATGTTTCAGGACTGGACAATCGTGTATATAATGACCTGGTTGTTTACAATAGTTGCATGTCCCTTTCGTTGGACCTGCGGAATCACCCTTTTGATGACCATCGGCTGGAACTGACTGTGCAACAAGCATTTTCATTTTTGTATCTTTCATACGTCTTTGTTCGTGTTCTTGTTCTTCTCTAATTCTATTGTGGTGATATTGTAACATCTGTAACATCTGTGATGGGGTATTACCTTGCCAGGTACTTTCGAACTTCAATACTCTATTCTTGACTTGCAGCAGAGAATTCTCAACTAATTTTGTCACAAACAGATGTGGATATGACTCACTACTTGCTTTTATACCACTATTTATACCAAAAAATTTTTCAAATCGGGAATAGAAATCACTAGTGTCTTCGTCTAGCTTTTGTTTACAGGCTGAGATTGCACCCCAGTCTTCCTTTTTCGTAGTTAATAAACGTGGCAATACCTGTATTAGGAATCCTGCTAGTGCTGTAGTCTTTTCCCCAAGCCCTGCTCCTGCAGCTCGGGCTTTTTCTTCGTTTTCCAACGCTGTCCAATCTATCTTTTGGTCTCCCACCTCCCATTCTTTTTCCTTGAGTTTCTCATAAACACCGGCGGGTAATAGGACTTTTAATATTTTCATAATGTCGGGGTAGGTATACTCTCCCATGAGTAACATGTCCTTTATCTCACGGTGGAAACCTGCTGGGTCCTTGTCATGGCTGGGTACTACTTTCTTCATTTCTAATAATTCCAATTTAGTTATAGGTGTGTACACAAACACGCGTGTAAAATTATCACCGGCACCTCTTATTGGGTGCACTTCGCGTAACGGGTTCTGTCTATCTATGTGATACATTTTTCTTCCCATAAGGGGAACTGGAACGTGTTCTGGGCATACGAAATTTAAATATTGGCTTCGGGATTCTAGTATTTCTTTAATCAAATCAGTACCTGACCCTCTCCATATGTTCGTGAGTAGTTCTGTCAATATGTCAGGTAAGGGTCCTGGATCGGAGTGTTGGCTTTTATATAATATAAGGAGGTGTTGAATCATGTATATACTAGCTAGACGCTGTTCGTATGGGTCAAGATTCAGAAACGTGTGTGCAAGTACATCATCATTGTATTCGCCGGGACCGTCAGCCCATTGTACTGCTGACCTGGCTAATTCTTGTTCGTCCATGGAATCGAGCATGTGGTACCCCCTTCGATCTCGGAGTAATTTATCAGCGGCTTGGAATAGGTGTTCAGGGGATTTTGTATTTAACATAGGGTTTGGAAAATGTCTATTATATTCTGGACGTATTGGACGTATCGGATCGTTAAAACCTCTGGTATTATTATGGGGTCTTCCTCTACCTACATAAGCTATCGTTTCTACTTGCTCTGACTCTTGCTCCTCCTCTTCTTCTGATTCTACTCTGTCTGTTTCTCGTCTTTCTTTATGTATTCGTTCTACTTCCTTGCGGATCTTTCGACACATGGCGATTATACACGCCTGTCTATCATGTTTCTCTTCTGATATGTTCTGACCCCATTTGGCAAGTCTTTGCATGGTATCGTGATCTGCCCCTGGCCTGTCTTGATTCCTAATTACACAATTTATAAAAAAACGTAGTAGTTGTCTTTGGACATCCACTTTCTGGTATTCCATAGCTTCGTTAATACTTTCTGGACCTTGCCCTGTTTGGACAAAGCGATATATTTCGTCTAGGTGTTCACCCATTCCTGGTATTTTCATTAAATATAATGTAGCTCGTCTTATACGTAGTGATGATATGAGCAATTTATCCTGTCTACCTGGTACTGGGTCGTATCTACAATCTACAAGCTGTTCTTTAAACATGTCGGATGTCGCTAATTGGGGTGTACGTTGGAGTGCTAAATCTCTAAGGGTCTGTTTATTTCGCGGCGGTGTGGCAAACATGTCTGTCGTACCTCCTGTAGCACCCTCTGAGGTGCTAGGCACGAAAGGATTTGTTGGGCTGTGGTAAATAATTTTCCTTTACCTGGACTGAATTTGATACAGAAACATAATAAAATAGCTCAGTAAAATGAGAGGCAGAATCCGTGGTATTAGAGGTTCGGAATGGGCTTTATTCCAATAATCGATTATAATCGGATGCTCCAAGTTCCATCACCACGGGGGTTCAGGAAGTGAAGTACCTACTTTATTGACATGAAGTAACCTTTATAGTACATACATTACAATGAAGCGAATACGGTAGGCGTAACAATTGATAAGGAAAATGACGATTTGTCTGCGTAACCAAAAATGGGTGGAACAAGGAGTAAAAAGGAACATAATTGGTTATGATGTCACCTATAGGTGGATCTATAAGATAATACTTGGCATAGATGCGCGCGCAGCAGCATGACGTGTAATTGACGTGTAACTAGGGGGTGAAGGGGACTTGACATTTTGCTCTACATGTGGAGACAAGAAGTCTGGGGGGTCAAGTCAACCTAGTCCCAAATCATATCTAACATCCTATGTTTAAAGAACTATGTTATCCATAAAAGAAGGACTCTCGGACAGAATCTGTTCTATACTGACTGTGTGTGCGTGTACAAGCGTCTAAGTGTCTACACTAAATGCGAGGGGGTAGAAATATTCCATGGTAACAGGACTATGAATTACTTGCATGAGGACAGAGAAGCCGGGCCTTTTGCTTGGTAACTGGAAGAATGTTTACTTAAACTACTAGGCAGGAATGCATCGGCTGAGGGGGAAGCAGATAATTCGAAGGTGAAATACAGTTCTTGGCAGAGAATAGGCTGATGTCAGGCTTCGTGAGCCGCGCAGAGAATGAGACAAAGTTCATGGTCACAGATGCAGGCTCAGACTGGAGCTTTCAGAGGCAGAAAGCAAGAAGAGTTTGATGACAGAATCTGGGCCTACTTGCCTGGACTGTAAAATGGCATAAGTGAGCCATATAAAGCCGGTGGCCTTTCGTACTTAGGAATGGAATATCCGGCCTATTCATGGTGGATCTGACAGAGGACATGTTGACGGTGGACGCACATGTATTTGCGTCTTCATAACTGGAACTGGAGGGAACATACATGTACTTGTGACATGCACATAGAACCGTTGGGGTCCAAGATAGGGGACATAACTGACCAGAAAAATCCATATTTCCACATTCCCTCCTTGTCCCCTACTTGCCCGTTAAGAGATATCAATCTTCATTAATCCATTGATCTGTTAATATAACATCATTTGTTCTTCTTTCTTCTTCCGTGACGGATGAAATCTTGGTGGTGGAATACACGATGTGGTACACAGACCACAGATCGCTGGTCCACATTGTAGACATAGACAGCAACTGAATAGTATGAGAAGGCCAATACCTAGGAAGGATAGAACTCTCCATCCCCAGGCGGATATCACATTCCAAAACCAACTGGACCAAGTCCAAGTGCCTGGGTTCTGGTGTATCTGGTTTACAATCTTATGAAGGCGAGTTATGGCTTTATATACAGATGGCGAATTTTCTGGTATGAATACGCAGCAGCTTGATCCGATGACCCTACAAGCTCCGCCCCTATCAGCCAGGATGACGTCAAGGACAAGACGATTTTGAAGCACAACAATCCGCATAGCAGACTGCTCTTCTGTTAAATTGCCTAGGGCGGAAATAGTTTCATTCACTACTGCTTCAAGGGTTCTAGTTAATCTACGTATCATTTTACTATTAGTAACAGTACCTATATAGGGAAAGATGCCTTTATTGAAATCTGTGTATTTTTCCCATGCTGTTTCAGTGTAATCGACAATTGGGAGATCTCTCCGCTCTCTGTTGTGTACTAAATGAATATTTCTGTAATAATCAGGAGGAGCTAGAAAAACAGGTGGCAAAAGGAATGCAATGTAGCAGGTACCATCCCAATCTAGAGGTAGACGCATATATGCAGTCTGACCACATATAAAGTAGGAGTGGTGATAAGCTCTAAATGAAGATTTGCCTTGATCACTGAATTCTACTATAGTAGTGCATTTACTACGGCCCATATGTATGGAACCAACCTTTCTTACACATAATTCCCCTTTTGCTGGGAATACTGACATGGTGGGTAAGACTAGTTCAACTTCGGATATGACATTTAGAATCATGGGATTAGGTGTAAAATTACCTAATCCATATACTTCATTTTCTAGATTAGTTCCTGTTCTTTTGGGGCGACCCTCCTTGTCAGGGTAGCAGACCTTGAGTAAAACTAGGTTCAGATTTCCCCATACCCACTGATCTTGGTAAACAGCTGTGTCTGAATCTATGGAATTGATTAAACTAAACCATGCTCCACAGGAGCCATTATGTGTAAATGGGTGTGGAAAGAATGGCAGGACTCCTTCATAATTCTGATAGGGAGGGAGCCGACCACACACCCAACAATTGGTGGCATTACTAGTCTGATGGGAATGATGTAACATACTAATGAAAGTGTTATTGCGCAGCGCAAGTCTATAAGATAATTCATGCGGAGGTAAGTCACTAAAAGAATGTTCAGCAGTAACATTATAAACATGTCTAGAAATAGGGTAATATATGTGCAACAGTATGCTTGCAGTAATTATTAAAAGACTCAAGAAAAACAAGATTATTAATGTCACTATGCAATGGCTACGCAGTGATTTACAATACGCCTGTCGTTTCATCATTTTTCGCGACTGTCCATGATTCAGGTCTAGAGGATACATGTCAGAGACAGATTCAACCGCTTCACCTAGGAGAGGACTTAAACAATCAAACCGTCTGACGTTCTAGGCCTCAATTTATCTTTATAGAGTTCGTTTTCAGTTTTTTCAACCAAAGGAAGTTTTGAATCAGTCTGTGAGAGAGTGCAGGGCACAATGTCTATATCCGAGGATTGTCCATGAAATTTCTTGATATGACTTGAATGAATCCAGCCCTTGCGGCCCTCGATCTTCACGGCTGTCCTTGTGGTTAGCAGAACCAACTTGGGTGTCTTCCACCTGGGCTCCAGCTGAGTCTTTCGGTCGAAATTTCTCACAAATACGATATCACCCGGGACTACGTCATGGGGTTTCACCTCAGTGTTGTCGGGAAATGCTGCAGCTACCTGTGAACGACAAGATTGTAGTGCAGACATCAAGGAAGCCAAGTAATCTGTCAGCATATTACAGTCAACATCAGTTATTTTGCGTGGTATGGGCGTCCCCCACATATTTGGTGGTCTGCCGAAGATCACCTCATACGGGGATAGCCCTGTTCGAGAGTGTGCTACCATTCTCATGTAAAAGAGTGCAACTGGTAATGCTACTACCCAGTCGACACCTTTCTCTCTGCATATTTTGGACAATCTGATTTTCAGTATCTGGTTATGTCTTTCTACGAGACCTGCTGCCTCGGGGTGTCGGACACAGTGGAATTTCCACTGATATCCTAACAGAAGTGAAACATGTTTCATTAATTCGGATGAGAACGGCTGGCCGTTATCTGAGTAGACAACACGTGGTAAACCGTATCGTGGGAAGAATTCTCGAACCAACTGTTTGGCAGTAGTCGGGGCAGTGTAATCTGAAACCGGGTATGCCTCCGTCCAACGGGACAGAGCGCAGACAACTACGAGAACGTATTTGAATCCTCGACATCGTTCCATCTGGATATAATCCATCTGGAGCACTTCAAAAGGGTGATCAGGAGGATGAAATCCACCCTGTTCTACGGGAACGCTTTTTCCTGGGTTAAACTGACAACAGATCATACAGGTACGGACTTTTTGCTTTGCAGCTGCTCGTAAATGTTTATTGAACCAAATGTGTTGAATGCTGTCTAGCATAGCTTTTTCTCCGAGATGTGCTGGACTATGTGTAGTGTTAATTATAACTTGGACCATTGAATCAGGAAGGAACCATACAGACTTTTCCTTCATCATCCATCCCTGGTCCGTTTGGATCCCTCCTAATTCAGTCCATTTCTTTATTTCGTCTTGTGTAGCATGTGTCTGTATGTCAATTACGTCAAGAGTAGGATCTTTAACTGTCATACAATGTGTCGGCATCGGGACTATTGTCTTTGTCATGTCGGGGGTTTGAGTTTGAGCAGTCTGTTTAGCTGTTCTGTCGGCTAGATCATTGCCTTGGGAAATGATATCAGTAACCTTCGTATGAGCCTTACATTTCATAATTGATATTGCAGTGGGTCGATGTATTGCATCTAATAAAGCATGAATGAGGGGTCCGTGCTGAATGTGGGCACCGTGGGAAGTTAAATAACCTCTCTCCCGCCACAGCACGCCGAAGTCATGTACAACTCCGAATGCATAACGTGAATCAGTGTATATGTTGACTTTTTTATTCGTGGCTTGAATACAGGCTTGTGTCAGAGCGATGAGCTCTGCGGCTTGAGCTGACAAAGTATTTATACGATTAGTTTCAATGACTTCAGTATCTGTTGTGACTGCGTAAGCGGCCACTAACTCTCCTGTACTTGTTCTCATACATGAACCATCTACATACAACGTCAGGTCTGGATCTGACAATGGGACATCGGTTAAGTCTTGTCTAGGTTTCGTCGTTATGGTAATAACTTCAATACAGTCATGAGCTAGTGGGTCTGTTCCGGTTACTGGCAAAAGTGTGGCAGGATTCAATGTGTTACAGCGTCTGATTTCTATGTGTGGCTGAAACAATGTAAGTTCGTACCCTGTAAGTCGCGCTATAGTCAAGTGTTGTGTTTGCGTTCTATTTACAAGAACCTCTACTGCGTGTGGTACTTGAACTGTCAATGGATGTCCTAACACTATGGCATCGCTTTGTCTGATTGCTAAAGCTGTCGCTGCTACTGATTTTAGGCATGCAGGCAAAGCCTGAGCTACAGGATCTAATGTACTAGAAAAATAAGCACATGGTTTGTGTGCTCCTGCTTGTTCCTGTGTGAGTACTGACAAGGCAGTACCTTTGCGTTCTGTAACAAAAAGTGTAAACTGTTTTCTGTAACATGGTGTTGCTAAAACAGGTGCTTGACATAAAGCTTTCTTTAGGCTTTCAAAAGCTTGTGTATGTTCCTGAGTCCAAGGGAGAACAGTCGATGTGGCTGCCTCCTGTGTTGTCAACTGAATGAGTGGTTTTGCTAGAAATGCGTACTGAGGGATCCACTGTCTACAGTATGAAGTGAGGCCTATGAAAGCCCGTACTTCCTTTTGTGTCTTGGGCATTGGCATGTTAGCTATTAACTGAATGCGGTCCGGTGTAAGCTGCCTTCCCTCCTTGGACAGCGAGTGTCCAAGATAAACAACTCGCTGGACACAGAATTGCAGCTTAGAAGGGGACACCTTGTGCCCCTTTTCGGCTAGAAATTTTAAAACTGTCAGGGATGCTTTTTCACATTCTGGTTCGCTTCTTGCGGTGATCAGCAAATCATCGACGTATTGGAGCAGAGCAGTGTTAACTGGCATGTGGATACTATCTAGTTCTCGTTTCAGTGCTTGGCTATAGATGCTGGGGCTTTCTGTAAATCCTTGAGGTGCGCGTGAGAATTTAAAGCTACGTCCATTTAAACTAAATCCGAACAAATATTGGCTTTCCGGATCTATTGGGACGCTGAAAAAAGCATTCTTGAGATCAATTACAGTAAAGAATGTTGCTTCGGAATCAATAGCTGTCAGTAATGACGAGATATCTGGGACCACAGGGAATTGTGGCACAATGCATTTGTTTAACTCGCGCAGATCAATAACCAATCGATAGACTGGCGGGGCCTTAGGATCTGTTCGTTTAAGAATCGGAATTATCGGTGAATTACATACATTAGAGTCTGTTTCTACAACTACTCCTTGGGCAATAAGCTCGTCAATGATTTGTAGTAAAGCCACTACAGCATCTGGTGGTAACTTGTATTGTCGCATTCGTGGTAGCACCACTCCTGCCTTTAATGTGACTCGATATGGTGTAATATTCATGCGTCCAACATCAGTAGGGCCTTGTGCCCATAGATGTGTAGGTAATGTCTGTAGTCGGGGATCCATGTCTCTAGATACATAATGGCCTTTAAAATCACGTAAAAACAACCTTACTCCTTCCGGAGAACAACATATTATGGCTCCTAGAGCTTTCAACGTTTTTATTCCTAGCAAGTTTTCTGGACATGATTTAGTAAGCAATAAATCTGTAGTTCGGGTCAGAGGTCCTATCGTAAGTGGCAGAGGTTGTGACACTTCATTAACAATAGGTTTTCCTGAAAAACCAAGGGAAATATTCTGTGAGCCTGAGAGGGGTGCCCCTGGAACTTCACTACGTTTTATGGTCGTTCGACTTGCCCCTGTATCGAGTAGAAATTTTCTATCTTGGCCTAATAATTCACTATGTACATAAGGTCCTTCTTGATCTACTGGGATTTCAATAAGGGGTAAGTCAACTTCCCTCTCTAGGCTAGTTCATGCGTAACGCTGATACTCAGGATATTCATACTGTGCGGTCTGATACATTTGTCGTGTTGTTGTCTGTGTGGCAGCAACAGGCAACGGTGGTGCAGCTGGCACAAACTGTACTGGCTGTTGTGCGGCTGGCATGGCCTGGGCATGCTGCAGAGCTCCTTGTTCATTCTGATCTTGTCTAAGTGGCCGTGATCTTTCTTGTGTTTTACCTATGGCGATATTATGTTTTAAAACTGGACAATCGTGTACATAATGACCTGGCTTTTTACAATAATTGCATGTCCCTTTTACAGGTCCTGCTGAATCGGAATGTGTCATACCCTTTTTATGTCCTTCAGCTGGAACTGTCTGGGAAACTAGCATTTTCATTTTCGTGTCTTTCATGCGTCTGTGTTCATGTTCTTGTTCCTCTCTAATTCTATTGTGATGGTACTGTAACATTTGTAACATTTGTGATGGAGTGTTACCTTGCCAGGTACTCTCGAATTTTAATACTCTATTCTTTACTGGTGGCAGGGCATTTTCTACTAATTTTGTTACAAACAGATGTGGGTATGATTCGCTACTTGCTTTTATGCCACTATTTATACCAAAACATTTTTCAAATCGGGCATAGTAATCACTAGTGTCTTCATCTTGCTTCTGTTTACAGGCTGAAATTGTACCCCAATCTTCCTTTTTCGTAGTTAATAAACGTGGCAGTACCTGTACTAATAAACCTGGTAATGCCTTAGTTTTATCCCCAAGTCCTGCTCCTGCAGTTCGGGCCTTTTCTTCTGCTTCTAACACTGACCATTCTATCTTTTGGTCTCCTACCTCCCACTCTTTTTCCTTGAGTTTCTCATAAATACCAGCAGGCATCAATACCTTTAATATTGTCATAATGTCGGGATAGGTATACTCTCCCATGAGTAACATGTCCTTAATTTCTCGGTGAAAACCCGCTGGATCTTTGTCATGACTGGGTACCACTTTTTTCATTTGTAACAATTCTATTTTTGATATGGGCGTATATACAAATACGCGCTTAAACTCGTTGTCCTCGCCTTTTATTGGGTGCACTTCTCGTAAGGGATGCTGTCTATCCATGTGATACGTGGTTCTTTCCTTGACGGGCAATGAGACACGGTCTGAACATACAAAAAGAATATACTGCTTTCTTGATTCTAGAATTTCTTTAATTAATTTAGTACCTGAACCTCTCCATTTATTCATAAGCAATTCGGTCAATATGTCAGGTAAGGGACCAGGGTCCGAATGCTGACTCCGATATAGTATAATGAGTTGTTGAATCATATAAATCCCAGCTAACCTCTGTTCGTCTGGGGTGAGATTCAAAAATGTGCGTACTACTGTATCATCACTATATTTTCCGGGACTGTCCACCCAATGGACAGCTGCCCTGGCTAAATCTTGTTCATCCATAGAATCGAGAAAATGATAACCCCTTCGTTCTTGGAGTAGTTTGTCGGCGGTTTGGAACGAATGCTCGTTAGACCTTATATTAATTATAGGTATTTGGAAATTCCTGTTATTATCTGGACATATCGGACGTATCGAGTCAGTAAGACATCTATTACTATTACAAGATCTTCCTCTACCTACATAGGCTATGGTGTCCGACTGTCCTGTGGGCAGTCCTGACCCTTCTTCCTCGCTTTGTTCGAACTCGTCTACCTCTAATCTCTCTTCGTGTAGGCGTTCTATTTCTTTACGGATCTTTCGGCACATGGCTATTATACAATTTTGTTTATCATGTCTCCCTTCTGATATATTCTGGCTCCATCTTGTAAGAATTTTCATTGCTTCCGGGTCTACCCCCGGTCGGTCTTGATTTCTGATCACACAGTTTATGAGGAAACGTAACAGTTCCCCCTGTATCTCTACTTTCTGGTATTCCATAGCTCTGTTAATACATTCTGGATCTCGCCCTGTTTGGACAAAATGATATATTTTATCTAGATGCTCAGTCATTCCTGGTAACTTTCCTAAATACACTGCGGCTCGTCTGATACGCAATGATGCCAGGGTCATTTCGTCCTCTTTACCGGGCACAGGGTCATATCTGCAATCTATAAGAAGTTCCTTCAGTGTACGGGCACTTATGAGTTTCGGTGTACGTGAATGTGCTGACTCTTGAAAAGTAAGTTTATTTATTCTGGGTGGCGTAGAAAAAATGTTGCTAGCACCTCCCGTAGCCCCATCTGGGGTGTCGGGCGTGAAAGGATTAGTCGAACGTGACACAGCAACTACAGGTGTGGACACAGCTATAGAAGTAGATGTAGGAGCGGATGCAGAAACAGATGTGCTTGCCGGAACTTGTGACTCGATTTGTTGCTGTAGGGATACGGGCACTGGATCTTGGCGTTGAACCTCCCTGATATGCGGTCTATGTGGGGCGGAATTTGCATACTCGGGAGAAGCGTCATCTAAATATGAGGAAAGAAAAACATCTTCTGCGGTTCTAGGATGCCCCTTAGGATGTACCTTTATTGGGAACAATGGGGGTGGCAAGTCTTTCGGTATTTCTAGAGTAGCCTTAGGTAATCCTTCGGCCAGAAGGGGATACATACCATTCATAAGGGCATTTCTTTGTCTGTCTACTTGTTCTGATTTCACTCGGATACCTTCCTCAATTAATAGATTCTCTCGAACTTTATTTGAACTTTCTTTATTCTTTTCTTCCTGTCTACGTGCTTTTTCTGTGCGTCTATGAGATTCTTTACGCCATAACTCAACGGCGTCTTTCTGTGACTGTCTGACCTTCCTTTTCCATAACTCTTCCTCAACTTTCATGATGCACTCTGCATCCCAGGTTCCCGCTGTGGGCCACCTCTGACTTTCTGGTAATCCCTTGGTGTAGTCTACCCATAAATCAAGAAATAATATAGCGTCTAAGCCATGTTTGTGATACATAAAGTGCCCTGGAGTGTCCCTAGGAGGAATAGGAACGGCTTCTTCGAGAACCCCTTTTCTAGTAGTGATCTGTCTTAATTTCGAAAAGAGCGGCATATTGAGAACTGACCTTATACTTGATTTTGACCACTTGACCTGATACTTGATTTTGAACAGACTTAATACAATAAACACGATAATGAACAGTCATTCATACCACAATATACAGGACGTTTTTTAAACACATTAAACATTAAACATTAAACCTTTAACTGAAACAACAATGATGATCGTCTGCATAACTAATCACCAAGCTTAATTCTTGACAATAACTAGATACTTCGGAATACTTGATATACTGCTAAACAGTACAGATACACTGCTAAAACAGTGCAGACCGGATTTGTGTACCCAAACCCGTCTTGACCGGCACAACCTATGTGCACGTCAGAAATGCCTCCCCAGCAATGGTACTCACCGGCTAGCTTCGGAAACGGAAGGCCTCGGTAACTTGAACTTGAACCGGACTGGACTGGACTCGACTCGACTCGTCGGACACTGGACTTGACTTCGAACTGGTGGGTCTCTGTATACCTCGGATCTTGCTCTCTCAGCTAGGCTCTGGTCGGGATACTTCGCACTTCTCACCGCCTCGTCTGGGTGTTGATCGCAGTCTCAGTCGCCCCCGCTTGACCGGAGGGAGATACAGGAAATCCTGCTGGTACGCGTTATTGTCCGTCCAGCTGTGGCAGGAGACCGGGCCTGCAACTCACCGCCGGCGCGTGAGATGAGAAAGTGTCCCTATTCGGGCGCCATTCATGTGGTAAATAATTTTCCTTTACCTGGACTGAATTTGATACAGAAACATAATAAAATAGCTCAGTAAAATGAGAGGCAGAATCCGTGGTATTAGAGGTTCGGAATGGGCTTTATTCCAATAATCGATTATAATCGGATGCTCCAAGTTCCATCACCACGGGGGTTCAGGAAGTGAAGTACCTACTTTATTGACATGAAGTAACCTTTATAGTACATACATTACAATGAAGCGAATACGGTAGGCGTAACAATTGATAAGGAAAATGACGATTTGTCTGCGTAACCAAAAATGGGTGGAACAAGGAGTAAAAAGGAACATAATTGGTTATGATGTCACCTATAGGTGGATCTATAAGATAATACTTGGCATAGATGCACGCGCAGCAGCATGACGTGTAATTGACGTGTAACTAGGGGGTGAAGGGGACTTGACATTTTGCTCTACATGTGGAGACAAGAAGTCTGGGGGGTCAAGTCAACCTAGTCCCAAATCATATCTAACATCCTATGTTTAAAGAACTATGTTATCCATAAAAGAAGGACTCTCGGACAGAATCTGTTCTATACTGACTGTGTGTGCGTGTACAAGCGTCTAAGTGTCTACACTAAATGCGAGGGGGTAGAAATATTCCATGGTAACAGGACTATGAATTACTTGCATGAGGACAGAGAAGCCGGGCCTTTTGCTTGGTAACTGGAAGAATGTTTACTTAAACTACTAGGCAGGAATGCATCGGCTGAGGGGGAAGCAGATAATTCGAAGGTGAAATACAGTTCTTGGCAGAGAATAGGCTGATGTCAGGCTTCGTGAGCCGCGCAGAGAATGAGACAAAGTTCATGGTCACAGATGCAGGCTCAGACTGGAGCTTTCAGAGGCAGAAAGCAAGAAGAGTTTGATGACAGAATCTGGGCCTACTTGCCTGGACTGTAAAATGGCATAAGTGAGCCATATAAAGCCGGTGGCCTTTCGTACTTAGGAATGGAATATCCGGCCTATTCATGGTGGATCTGACAGAGGACATGTTGACGGTGGACGCACATGTATTTGCGTCTTCATAACTGGAACTGGAGGGAACATACATGTACTTGTGACATGCACATAGAACCGTTGGGGTCCAAGATAGGGGACATAACTGACCAGAAAAATCCATATTTCCACAGGGCGTAGGATAGAAATTGTAGATGTGGGAAAAACTGTAGAAACGGACGGACCTGTTTGAACTTGTGTAGGAGTTTGTAGTTGCGGGGATATAGACAAATGCTCTTGGTGTAGAACACCATCGGCAAGCGGTGTGGGTGGTATGGCATTAGCATACTCGGGAGCTGCGTCATCTAAATAGGAGGAAAGGAAAACGTCCTTTGCTGTTTTGGGATGTGATTTGGGATGTGCTTTTATCGGGAGCAATGGAGGAGTTAAGTCCTTTGGTATTTCCGGGGTAGCCTTAGGTAACCCTTCGGCCAGAAGAGGATACATACCATTCATAAGAGTGTTTCTTTGTCTATCTACTTGTTCTGATTTTACTCGGGTACCTTCCTCAAGTAATAGATTTTCTCGGGTTTTATTTGAATTCTCTCTACCTTTCTCTTCCTGTCTGAGTGCTTTTTCTGTACGTCTATATGATTCTTTACGCCATAATTCAATGGCATCTTTCTGTGACTGTCTGGCTTTCTTTTTCCATAATTCTTCTTCTACTCTCATGATGCAATCTGCATCCCAGGTCCCCGCTGCGGGCCATCTCTGACTCTCTGGTAATTCTTTGGTGTAGTCCACCCATAAATCAAGAAATAATACGGCGTCTAGGCCATGTTTATGATACATAAAGTATCCTGGAGTGTCCCTAGGTGGGATGGGAACGGCTTCTTCGAGTACACCTTTTCTAGTTTTGATCTGTCTTAGTTTCGAAAAGATCGGCATTTTTAGACCTTATTACTAGAACACACTTTATACAAGAAAACACAATAATGAACAGTCATTCATACCACAATATAGAGGACGTATTTAAAACATTTAACGCTTAACAGTTTTACGAACAATGATAACTAATAGAAAACTAGTTACTGACATAATACTGACACTAGATAATACTTATTTATATGCAAGACATACTATATATACTGCTAAACAGTACAGATACACTGCTAAAACAGTGCAGACCGGATTTGTGTACCCAAACCCGTCTTGACCGGCACAGACTATGTGCACGTTAAATGCCTCCCCGGTAATGGTACTCACCGGGTAGCTCGGAACGGAAGGCCTCGGAACAGAACTGAAACTGAAACTGGACCGGACTGGACTCGACTCGACTCGACTCGGAACTTCGGAACTTGGTGGGACTCTGTATACCTCGGATCTTGCTCTCTCAACTAGGCTCTGGTCGGGATACTTCGCACGTCTCACCGCCTCGTCTGGGTGTTGATCGCAGCCTCAGTCGTCCCCGCTTGGCCGGAGGGAGATACAGGAAATCCTGCAGGTACGCGTTTTTGTCCGTTCAGCTGTGGCAGGAGACCGGGCCTGCAACGCACCGCCGGCGCGTGAGATGAGAAAGTGTCCCTATTCGGGCGCCAATTTATGTGGTAAATATTTCGTTACCGGTACTATTTTTTATGCGGTAAAGTCTATTAAGAATAACTCAGTAAATATAAGAGGCAGAATCCGTGGTATTAGAGGTTTTAAAAGGCTTTATTCCTATACAAAGGAATACAATTCGAATTGTAGGCATTCTATTCCATCACCACGAAAGTTCAGGAAGGAAGAGCATACATTATTGACAGATAAGCAGTTTTATAGAAAATACATTACAGTGAAACAGATGCAAGAGGCTTAACGGCTGATAGTATAGATAAAAGGTACATACGTAGCTAATAGAGGCGTATACATGGGTGTAACTAAAATACGTCATTAAACATGATGTCACAAGTGGGTGGATCCATAAAAGAATCCTGCAATGTCAGCAGAAATGTTTGGCAGAGATGCGCACGCAGCCGCATGACGTGTGATTGACGTGCAACTAGAGGGTGAAGGGGACTTGACATTTAGCTCTACATGTGGAGACAGAAGTCTGGGGTTATGTCAACCTAATCCCAAATCATATCTAATATCCTATGTTTAAAGAACTGTGTTATCCAAAAGGAGAGGTCTCTAGGATAGAATCTATTCTATACTGACTGTTAGTGCGTGTACAAGCGTCTAAGTGTCTACACTAGATGCGAGGGGGTAGGAATATTCCATGGTAACGGGGCTATGAATTACTTGCATGAGGACAGCGAGGCCTGGCCCCTTTGCACGGTAGCTGGAGGAATGTTTACCTAAACTGCTAGACAGGAATGCATCGGATGAGGAGCGGAGGAGATAATCTTGAAGGTGAAATACAGCTTTTGGCAGGCGATATGCTGGATCAGGCACCGTTAGCCGCGCAGGGAGTAGGACAAAGTTCATGATCACAGATGCAGGCTCAGACTGGAGCTTTCAGAAGCAGAAGGCAGGAAAAGGCTTGATGACAGAATTCGGGCCTACTCGCCTGAATCTGTAAAATGTGGAAAGTGAACCATATAAAGTCGGTGGCCTTTCATACTTAGGAATGGAATATCTGACCCATTCATGGCGGGTCTGAAAGAGGACATGTTGACGGTGGACGCACATATATTTGCGTCTTCAAAACTGGAGCAGGAGGGAACATACATGTACTTATAGCATGCACATGGAGCCGTTGGGGTCTACGATAGGGGACATAACTGATCACAAAATTCACATTTCCTCATTAGAAATGACGAAAAAACTATCCTGACCACAAAAGCTGCATATTTCTCCTCAAAAATTGTAACCTCCACAAATCAGTCTAAAGAAATCTTTTCGATAGTTAATGAACTATCTAACCCCGACAGAATGACACTAAAACCTATACCCTCTCAGACACTATGTGACTCTCTAAATAACTTTTTCATTGACAAAATTAAAGCCATCAAAGCTAGTATCCCCATATGCTCGAGCCCTGTATGTCCAACAGCACCTAAGAATTCCTGTACCTTGGAACAGATTCCAGTAATAAGTCAAGAAGTATTTTTGGACTTTTTGATAAAAGTAAAATCAGGCTCACCTAGGGATTGCTGCCCCCCCCTTGGATCCTAATGGAAGCCTTTTCTGCTTTCTCTGGTCCAGCTATGTCCCTTCTGAATGAGTCACTATCCCAGGGCTGTGTACCTGACACCTTCAAGGAGGCCATTATCATCCTCCTCCTGAAGAAGCCAGGGGCGGACCCTAAAACTCTGACCAACTACCGCCCTATTTCCTTGTTGCCTTACCTGGCCAAATTACTCGAAGCACATGTGGCCAGAAGTCTATCTGCCTTTCTGGAGCGGTCTGCATATCTGGACCCCCATCAAGCAGGGTTACATCCAGCCCATTCAACAGAGTCAGTTATACTGACAGTATTGGACACCCTTCAGTGGGAGGCTGATAGGGGCTCTCCGCCGGCCCTGGTGATGCTGGACCTCTCCGCAGCATTTGACACTGTCGACCATAATATACAAATCGACCGTGTCAAGGAAGCAGGAATCCAAAGCTCAGCCCTTGAATGGATCCGCTCCTTTTTAGGAAACCGATCTCAGGCGGTCCGCCTAGGCCAGTTCACAACCCCCAAGATGAGTACTACGTGCGGTGTGCCACAGGGCTCCTCACTTTCCCCTCATTTGTTCAACCTATACCTTCTTCCTTTGATTTATGCCCTGAAAGAAAGGAAAGTTCACACTTTCGATTACGTGGACGATTTCCAACTTGTGTTTTCCATCAGTAATTCTCCTGCATCCATCTATGAATTTCAGACTACGATGCTGTTCATCCGCGACTGGATGAACAGCAACCATCTGTAGTTAAATCCAGATAAGACGGAAGTGAGTTTAACAGGAGGTCCATTGAATCCTTGGAGTCCCCTTTTCTGGCCTAAAGAGCTGGGACAGTCCCCTACCCCTTCGATCTCTGCTAAAACACTGGGGGTCATAATTAATAGTGACCTCACAATGAAGACTCAAATTGGGTCTGTGATCTCAACATGCATTTTCCAGTTGAGACAAAATAAGGAAAATTAGTAGGTTCCTTACACAGGAAGCTAACATACAGGCAGTCCTTGCTATGGTGATATCCCATATAGATTACCCTAATTCTCTATACTTTGGCATTCCAGCTTATCTTACCCATCATCTCCAACTAGTACAGAATCAGGCAGCAAGACTGATTCTTCAGGAAAATAGGCGTCAACATGTCACTTCCCTTCTGAGGAAGCTAGATTGGCTCCCCATAACTCAGAGATGCGCCTTCAAGGTGGGATGCATTATCTTTAAGTCCCTGAATGGTAGAAGCCCCAAATTTGTTGACAGTCTTATTGAAAAAAACACTCCGACCCGCAATTTGCGATCTGGCCATATGCATTTTCTGACTTTATCTTCCTTCAAACTGAAGCGTTTTGGCGGAACAAAGTTTGCCATACTACGCACCAGATATTGGAATTCCCTGCCTCTAGAAATCAGATCCTGCACAGACCTCATGAGATTTCATAGACTCCTAAAGACATGGTTATTTAGACAGGCATACGAGTAACATCCCAGGACTAAAGCACCCCTTAGAGTAGTGCCATGAAACCAATCTGGTGTACGTGCGCTTTACAAACAATTTATAACATAACATAACATAACATAACATAACAACACAGCAAAGTCCAAGCCAATGCAGACAGGGCCATAGTCAGCGAGCTGGATGCCACATCTTGTCAGGTGGCGTGCAGAAAGGGAGACGATGATTGATTTAGTCACCAACAGTTCCTGTTGCTGTAAAGTAGTTACGAATCCAAGAAGGCACAGGCAGCTTCAAAGGCAATTATTTCCAAGAGACGATCCAGTTAATCTCCAGCGAAGAGGACCACCATCCAATCCAGCAGTATGAAGGAACAGATGTGCTACTCGCACCACGAGGTTGCAGGGGGCATCCCATCGCAACCTGGGAGAGGTTCGATGTCGGCATGGCACAGGAGCCATTACGCAAACAAACAGGCGCAACTGTCAGCCTGCCTGACACATTGAAAGGCATCCCATAAACGTGTCTCACTAAAGCAGTCTTGCAAGTGGACCAACAAAGGAGTCACCTACAGCTCATTATCCAGGTCAGCAAGGAATCTGTTTGAAAGGCAGACTTCCATGGCCCACTGAAACAGACATCTTCTGCATGAAAAGACGGGTTGCGCGCAGGTGAAGTAGACATAGTGGAATGTTAGCCTGTAGCTGATGCCCATCACAGCCAGTGGGACATAGGGCATGGTACAGTTGGAAAAGACTGGGCTCGGCCTGGCCCACTGGACGGTCAGACATGGCGTGAGAGCAATCTCAGACCCAGTGCTCAGCTGTAAGGCCAAAGTAATGGTCAGAAAGTGCGAATTGCAGCGTGTAAATTGTGGGACTGACACCCGGTGGTAGTTCCGTAAAAACATGGAAGGGAGGGACAAGGCCAGAGCCCACAAGTCTGATAAAAAAGTGTGCAACAGACTCCAGTATAAGACGCTATCAATACTCTCTGTGTCAGTTCACCACAAAAATAGTGACATCTTCAGCACTGACTGAATCGCGCGAGACGGTCAAGACACCTGGTATCCGAAGGTCTTTGGGCTGGTGTGGGAGCGACTACTTGTCTACACTGAGATTCATTGTGCCTGAACACTCATTGAAGTATGTTTTCACTGTGGGAATGTGAGGCCACGATTGACCATCCACAATCAATTATGGTGGAGTTAGCAGAACATTGGCACAGAAAGGACATATTGTGCAACTGTTACCATATGCGGAATGCCTTGCCTGTGCACGCAGGAGGGGCCATGTAGGTCCTCATCACCTGAATTGGCCAGGGACTCTGCATCCGAGGCTACACCTTCCGGGCAGGGGGGTGGCTGGGCTCGGCCATGACACACTCGCCTTCTGGTGCTATCGAGTCACCTTTTGGAGTTAGGTCACTTTTGTCAGCATGTTCTACACACAGCACAACTTAGCTGTTCATGTTTGCCACATTTGAATTGAGGTGACATGACTTTTGCCTTGGCTTTACTATGCATTCATGTCAGAAAGTCATCAGTCGCACATGATGTTGAGGTACATACACGGCTTTGAGTGGGCCGGGTCTCGCCAGTGCTGGGCACTGTAATTTTCATTGGGGGCCTTGGTACGGGTCTCTTTTGTGATCTGTTTTGTGCCCTGCCACAGGTGGTCTGTTCTTTTAGCTGGAATGCATTGAAAGCAGACACATCGATGTGCGCATGGTCACACTCCTCACTTTTCACTGGTGGAGTAGTTCTGGCATGACGTCATGCCAGGTGAGCGTTGTGGGGAACTGAAGTCCTTTGTAGATTCATTTTGACTCGGGAAATCATTCCTTTTGAGATTCATGAGCAGCAACATCCTTGTGTGGGTCATTTGGGTCCATGCTGTTTGTGAGGGGAGACAGAGAGCCATGTGGGAGTTGTGGTGTTGCGGTCAGGGCTCAACATCCCACTCCCCAGTGAGATGGCTAGCTACCTGTTGGTATGCTGAGTCGACGGCGTTAGCTGCCACATGGCTGTGGGGTGGGGAGGGTGAGCCATGCTGTTCGGGAGGGAGGCTAGGGTGCATGAGCTGCCATCTACCTGTGAGGTTGAGCTGATTAAGGAGATCCTGTCCTTGTGATCCATTCATGTTGCAAGCGTGCATTCCACATGAGTTTGATGTGGGCGGGCGATTGGGGATCACTTGATGTGCACAACGGTGTATTGTATTGTGATGGGATCTTTTTGTTGGTACTTACCAGCCTCCAGTCCCCCCCCCCCGGTGAGACTCTGCGGATGCATTATGGCAGGCACCTTCTACTCCCATTCAGTGAAGGTTGGTGGTTGAATGGGAGGGGTGCCACCAGTACTCTGGGCCTCCGCGTTGTTCCTCTGTGCCGGATCCTTGTCCCGGCCCTTGGGATTGCACCACCGCTTCTTGATATCATGCACAGTGCGTAGGGTGGTCGCTGCGCCATTAACTTTGCTGTGGATCCCGGCCCAAATCTGAATTTTGCGCACAAGTGGGGTGTGTTGGACCAAGTGCCCAGACAAATGTGGTTCTGCCCTGATTGTCTCGTCTGGCATCACATTCAACTCTGAGTCGGTGATGTTGGGCATGTTCTTGGGGGGCCTGGTACAAATGAATGAGGGGTGCCGGTTGCAAGGTAATGGTGGAGATATGTGTAGTGTGTGAGGTGTGTGGGTGTGAGTGATGTTGTGTGGAGATAGGTGGGTGAGGAGTTCTGCAGTGTGGGTCAATGGTGTCCTGTCTCTCTGTCTCGGCTTGTGGTGTGCAAGTGCTGCTGGCCCCGGTAGGTGTTGGTTCCATCTGTCATATGTGGGTGTGTCCACATGGGTGTGTCCACATGGGTGATGACCTCCAGGTGTCTCTTCCATGTTGCGCATGGCTTTCCCTACCAGGAGCAGGTTGGGGTGTGTCATTGTGGCATGTGTGTTGTGATTGAGGGCAGCAAGGAATACAGACACACGTTGGCGTTGTTGTGGGGTTGGTTCCGTCTGCCATTCATTTGGCCTATGTGCGTGCGAGGCGGTAGGACGCAGTGCTCGGTCTGCCAGCTCTGCGTTCTTATTTTAATTGGCCGTGCGGTCATGCCGCTGCAGGGGTGGTCTTTTTGGGTCGTTGTACAGCTTTCCCCATCCACCGTGGTCGGATTTTGCAGCTTTTCCGACCGTGGTGGACGATGTTTTATGACATCCGTCTGCCGCAGGCTGATTTTGCATACGTTGCTTCGTGATTTGACCGACGGAAATGCCGCGGCCCATGTGGGTGATTTTTTCTGACTCCATGGCGGTGGAAGGGCTTTTCCGTCCGGCATCGTAATGGGCCCCTAAGTGATTTGCCTACAATCGCAGGATGTTGAGCCCACGCAGAGACATGAACCTGGTTCCCCGGCTCCAAAAGGGCAGATCTGGCCGTTATGCCACATCTTACCCCCACTTGTAGGGTTTCATGTTTAGTAATTAGTTATGGTATAGGCAGCGCTAATAACAGTAATGGGCTGGTGCAAGCCGGCTCCTGACAGGAGCCCCAGCACTTATTTTTTCACTTACAAACCACTGTTTATGAGGCCATTCAAAGCCCATTCAAAGCCACGCAAAGTGGCTTTGCATGTCCTCATAAATATGATTTTGTAGTTTGCGTCCCCGGAGCATCACAAAAAGTGATGCTGTGGCAGTGCAAGGTGCTCATAAATATGCCCTCAAATCTTTTAAATATCAAAAAGATCTCATGTAACATCTCTGCGCTGGTTTCCAGTGAAACAAAGACTTCAGTTTAACATTTGCTGTTTTACCATTAAGGCATTTCAAAATATGGCTCTCTAACCAAGAGGATTTCACAATAGGAACTCATGTTCTGCACTCACCTTCGGCATGCTGCTTGGGGATACCAAAGTATCCAAAGGAAGATTGGGAGGACAAGGTTTTTCTGTGAAGATGCTATTACTGTGGAATTCCCTTCCAGACCAGCTTTGTGTTGAAACTGAGCTCAAGGTAGTTCCAAGCATACAAGGGAAACCCTATAGTCACTAGGGACGTAGGGTATATTAGGTTAGCCATGAACATTGGTCCATAATAGAGTAATTCAAGCAAAATTTAATCAATGCCAAATGGCAATTTATTGTACAAATGGGTTCCATTGTATATTATAATACGAGGGATGTGCTGTTATTCACTGCTTTAAAAGGCACTTTGATCACCTTTATCACATGTGTGTATCACACTTCAAAGAGCACCAAGCATATTTGTCACTAGCACCAACTCCATCATTTATTAAACTTTTGCTTTTTGCTTATTTGCATTTTATTTGAAATGGATTTCGTCATTTGAAAAGTGTTTGAAAATATGGCAGGTTTATGTTGATTCCATATGTATCTTGGTTGTTTGCCACTCATTTTCATGTAAAATGTAAGGAGATTATTTCAACGCCAAAAACCATTGGCGCACATGCAACATATCAAATTTTGTGAACAACATAACATAGACTGCCAGGCTGCAAATGAGCAGGTGTGGTATAGATTTTGTGATGAAGCTTTATCTACTTGTTGGGGGTCAGTCTCTAAACAAAGGGCGTAGGTTAGTACCCAGTTGACATGTCATAGAAGAGAAGGTGTTTTTCAATCTTCCTGTCTTTAAGTATGTTGACTGCTCACAATACGTCTATACTATCAGTATGGAGCACTATATCTAACCCCTGCAAAGTATACTGTCAGATATTTTGGGGGCTATTCACAACAATAAATTTACGTATGAGTAAATCTACAAGTGTAAGTTTACTCTTAAACTGTGTAGCAAGTGTACTACTTTTGATTAGTCACAATTTGCTACAAAGTATGGACTTACAACTCTCCACTCCCTGAATTTAGGGGGCAGAGCCTAATTTACAAGTGTGAAGATGCTGCTGATAAATGTTCACTTGTAGATGGAGATCTCCACAGTTGGGGTGGAGATCTCCTTATGGTAAAGTATACAGAAGATGTATAAAGTTTGTTAAACATAAACAAAAAGTAAAACAGTTTTTGTGTTACATATTAATGTTACGATGTATTTTGTCGTGAACGATAATGGCAATCTGAATAGTGATATTTACGTATTTTGACCACTCTAAGATGGATGCCAAAGTAAAACGTTTTCGAAACTGAGTTGGGACAGGTAGTCCTACTTTTATGTTTTGTTTATTCACTATATATTTCACTGTTTACAAACTACTGATTACCCGTGACCAAGGTGCGGCTGCACCGAAACGCGTCAGGCGTTTGTTTGTCATTTTGTAAATAAAGAACTCACGCATATGGAGTTGGGCTCGAGAGTGCTTTCTTGACTACGGAAAAGCTTGATGTATGCTAATTGAAGGAGGATCGCTACCTCGCTCGAGCCCACCACCGTGAAAGCGGCAGGAAAATCAGCGAACCGTTTGTTGGAATATATATATATATATATATATATATATATATATATATATATATATATATATATATATATATATATATATGAAAACAAAGTCCTGAGCTCCCCAATGAGACAAAGGGAGCTGAAGGCAGGTAAGGACCTCTTCACCATGCACAATGCTGACGCCCAGAAGTAAAAACAGCAAACGAATCCAAATTTTCAATTCTGACGTTTAATTCATTTGTCAGACAAGTGTCCGCCTCAGACGCGTTTCGATCGCCTCCGCGATCTTGATCACCTGACGCGCTGGTGCCGGACCATCCAATTTAAAAACAGTTTCACCCAATCATGATGCTGGAGTTAATAGACATAACTGAAATACTACAGATTACAAATTGGAGTGTGTTTTCCTTAAAGGGATGCCGTAAATCAATCAAAAACATAAGTAACCGGGTTAAAGAAACAAATTGATACATAAAATGCAACAAAGTAGTTCATAGCATAAAGAATACAGGGCTAGTGCCCTTAAGTGCTAAAATGCTAGTTTTACAAATCTTCACCACGGTTCGCATGTTTTAGAAAGAAACAACAATAATTAATTCCTTAAATCTACAAATAACACACTCTCAATGAAACAAGGTTAAAGAACAAATAAAAATAAAAAATTGAAATTGAAAGCATAAATAGGGATGAACAAAATTAATAAATACATAAAGGGGAATGAAACAAAAAGACTCGAGCAAGAAGCATTGGAATGATTACTCATACTATACAGAACTGCCAGAACTGCCAGTAACAGAAAAAAACGCTAATTTCAAAGTTGTGAGTGCTGTTGGAATAGCCACATTCAGATTGCAAATAAAAGATTCAAGCTGAAACATATTCTACAAGAAGTTATGCAAATCCTCACTCGTGTTCATCCCATTTGGCATCTTGGTGTCTAATAATAGGATGAAGGAGGATTCCAACTGGCGTAATTGTTTTTCTCTGTTACCCCCCCGAATTGAAGGTGGTACCGCCCCAATCACAAAATAGGTTAGGTCACTGACCTTGTTGGCATGAATGGCTTTGAAGTGACGGGCAACGGGATATGTGGGGTCCGAGTTGACAATCGCACGAAGATGTTGTAAAATGCGATTGAAAACCGGTAATTTAGTGCTCCCCACATATCTTAAATGACAGGTACACTCTAACACGTAGACCGCAAAGTCAGTGCGGCACGTGAAATGTTGTTTAATTTGTACCGGAACATTGCTAAATGCAGTGCAATATTCAGAAATGTTAATTCCGAATTTGCACGCGCGGCATGAGGCACATTTGAAAAAGCCAAAGCGTGTCAGCCACGTGATCTTTTCCGTGACTTCAGGATTGGATTTGACCAACGCATCCCTCATGGAGGGTGCTCTTCTGAAAGTGATGTTTGGTAGGTTGGGCAGTAAGAATTTCAGAGTATATATATATATTATCTACTGGCAGTCGCCAGTAGATAGTTATAGTTAGGACCGAGTTCCCATAGGAAATCTGAAAATTCTTTTTTGAATAACTTTGGCGCCGGTTGACTTATCTTCGTGAAATTTTCAAAACTAATGGGGCGCTCCGCTCAGCTCCTACCCTGAAAGTATCGGGGTGATTCGTCAAGCGGGGGCTGAGGAAAAAGGGTGGTCCCAAAACACGTTTTCCCCATGCATTTTCCCATAGGACCTTTAGTCGAAGATAGAGCCCGAACGGCTGAGCAGAATTACTTGAAATTTGGCAAAGAGGTAGTCCTCAGGTCAGGCATGTGCCTTTTGCATATATGGTGTCAATCTGTTCAGTAGTCCCTGAGATAATTGCAGTTAAAAGTACATAAATATCTATATGCGCGCACCGTGCGCGCATGGTGCTCGCACGGGGCGCGCACCAAATGTCCGCGAGCGTAATTCTGATTGGTGGTTAGATGTCAGTCAACATTCCAATCGGTCGAAATAAGGAAGTGTCGGACGTCATTTTGTGTGTGACAGTGAAAAAGAAAGGTGGAGAACGTGAAAAGGGAGCAGGGTAGAGAGTTCCTGACCCCCTAGCCTTTGTCAGGGGGTCCCTGAAGGACCCCGAAGGGTGAAAAAAACATTTTATTTTTTTTCAAAAAATTGTGGGGTGCGCGCACTGTGCGCGCACGGTGCGCGCACCCCCCAGCCACCATTTTTTAGAGGCAGAAGAGAGCTAAAAACACAAGTGGAGAACGTGAAAAGGGGGCAGGGTAGAGAGTCCCTGACCCCCTAGGCCTTCTCAGGGGGACCATGAGAGACCCCTAAGGTCCCAAAAAAAAAATAATTTTATAAATACTGCACGGTGCGCGCACGGTGCGCGCACGGCGGCAAAAATTCATAAAAAAAATAGAATTAAAAATCAAGTTTAAGTGTTTAGATGTGTCTGCTTTTCTCATTCCCCTTCCCTCTCTCTTCTTCCTTTACTGCTCTTTCGTTACACACCTACACTCATACATAGAGTTACTCACACACATACTCACACATGCAAATAAACATCCATTTACTTGCATATACAGCTATACACACACCACTACACTTACTTCTACAGAAACGTACACATACTTACTCTCTTAAACAATTACTTATAGAAACACATACTTATTTATACAGGAACTCTTCCAATCTCTCACTCTCATATATCCTCACTTATATACATCAATACTCACATATACTAGTTTAAAACATATGGACTTACTCATAAAGACACTATTGAGACAGTCATTCACTCTCTTACTCACTCATACACACACTCATCCACCCATACTGTCCTGCTTACATACTGTCTTCAAAACACATACAAACAGTGAGTCACTCATTCATGCATCTATACGCTAAGTAACATCCCCCACTGAACCATACAGACACTCATACTGATACTCTAAAAACGAACTAATAACCCATATACACACTCATGTAGCTACTCACCAACCCATGCAGCCACTTATACACAAAGTGAGACACTGATACAGATATTTAAATATTTAAACATTACTCACTAATACTTGTATTCACTAAGATACTGTTAATAAGTAAGTTATACAATTAATTTTACCAAAAAAACATCCATTTAGACACTTATTTACCCATTTATTCTTCCATTATCCTTTAGATATACATATATGAAAAATATTTATTTTTCAGAGACACATATTCACTGGATGATGTCATCAAAGATGTCATCAGTGATGTCATTTGAGATCATGAGTGATGTCACTGACCATGTCATGAGTGATGTAATATGTGACATCATCAGCAGTGCATTGCGGGTGCGCGAGTTATAGTTATCTGAACTAACTATAACGGGGGAATTTCAATGGTTTTGTGCGAGTGAAATATCCACCTAACTATAACATGTGTGAAACCTATGGTTTTTTAAGTGAATTTGCAAGGTTTTTTAAATGCTAATTCCTAACTATAACGTGTATGAAACCTATGGTTTTTTCAGTGAATTTGTGCGTTTTTTTAAATGCTAAGTTATGTATGTATTATTATTTTTTTTATATATTTATTTTACAATAAACTACGTATTAAAATTTTTATTTTATTTTTATTTATTTTTTTGGGTTTTTCACCGTGCGCGCACGGTGCGCGCACCCCCGCGATTTTTTTTAAAAAAAATTACATTTTTTTTTCTGCCTTCGTGGTCCTTCAGTGACCCCCTGACAAAGGCTAGGGGGTCAGGAATTCTCTACCCTGCCCCCTTTTCACGTTCGCCACCTTCCTTTTTCACTCTCGCACTGAAAACAAACAAAATGGTGGCCGACACTTCCTGATTTCGACCGATTCGAACGTTGACTAACATGTAACCACCAATCAGAATTACGCTTGCGCACGTTAGGGTGCGCGCACGGTGCGCGCACGGTACGCGCTTATAGATATTTATATGCTTTTAAATGCTATTTTCTCAGGAACTACTGAACGGATTGACACCAGACCTGCAAAAGGCACTTCCCTGACCTGAGGACTACCTGTCTGCCAAATTTCAAGTAATTCTGTTCAGCCGTTCGGGCTGTACCTTCGACTAAAGGTCCTACGGGAAAATGCATGGGGAAAACGCGTTTTGGGACGCCCCCTTTTTTCTCGGCCCCCACTTGACGAATCGCCCCGAGACTTTCAGGGTAGGAGCTGAGCGGAGCGCCCCATTAGTTTTGAACATTTCGCGAGGATTCGTCAACCGGCGCCAAAGTTATTCAAATTAGAATTTTCAGATTTCCTATGGAAACACGGTCCTAACTATAACTATCTACTGGCGACCGCCAGTAGATAATATATATATATATATATATATATATATATATTATCTACTGGCGGTCGCCAGTAGATAGTTATAGTTACAACCTAGTTTCCATAGGAAATCTCAAAATTTACCTATAACTATAATATAAAAATTATTATAGAAATATAACTATAATTGGTGAATTTCTGTGTATTTTAGAGTTTAAAAAATTCAGAGAATTTCAGGTTTTTTTTAAATGTAGAGTAATATTTTGTGACTATATTTAAAGCCAGACCCTTTGGCCAACCCACCAGAATGCAGCCAACCCCTCTACTGACTGCCAACCCCAAGCCACACACAGCCTTTGGCAAAGCACCCTGAGGCACTCAGAGTTTTATCCCTGCATGTCAGAGATAGTTGAATATTAACATTCCTTGGACAATCATGCCTCGTATGATGGTACTAGGAAGGAAAAAACAATGATGGTCAGCCTACCATAAACTTGTGGCCTAGGGCAAGTGGTGGAAGGACTGTCAGATCAAGGGTTTCTGCCTATGTGGCTAACTGATTTGCTGCTGGTGAAAACCCAGTAGTTACCACAGCTCTAAGTGGGGTAACAAAACCATGAGTTTGATGGGAGCGAAACACTGCCTATGTATGGCAGTGCTGCTGTTTTCCAAACTCTAAATGAACTCCTTTGTATTTTATTTATTGGTTGTCTTAGTGAAAATGTATGAACTGCTTAATTAATTAAAATCATTACAGTAACACACACATAAAAAACACATTTTTGTTTCTTTCTATAATCCTACTTACTTACCTTAAAGATAAAACCATCCTCAATTAATATTGTAAAGTTTTCTATACCAAAATTATCCCACAGTTAAACTTGTATATAAAAACCAATCAGCCTTGACCAAGGGCGTAAAATAGAATGCTTCAACAGGTTGGGACTTTTTATATTATTATTTTTTATTATTATTTTTTTAAAAAATACGGTTTCCCTATCCTAGTTTGATGAAGCATTCCACAAGACCAGGCGAGTGATTTAAAGTGCTTCACTTAGATAGGAGGGTTAGTAAGTGTGATTTCTCCTAATTTTAGTAAGAGCTCTGCTGAACTAGCATATTTGACCTCCCTGTTGTTAGTCTTATGCCTCAACTTTCATTAATATGCGATGACTGATGGCCCCCAAATTATGGTATAATCCCACATGCAGGTTCTAAGTGTACTAATAGGGCTTATTCATGCCAACGTGCCTCTTAGTGTTCGTGTATGGATTAAAATGCTTAGTGCTAGTTAGTACATACTGTGTGTTAATCTGTCCCCAAATTTGTTAGGCCCGAGACTGCTCATCAAGTACCAGCCTTATTCTATGTGTGAACTTTGCTATTCTAGCTAAGTTAGTTGCATCAGATTCGGCGTAACACAGTTCCGAGGCCTCCATACACGTTCTCAGTCCCTTGGCCTTGAAGTTTGGGCATACCAAGCATTGACATTCCTTGGCCAGGGTAGGGCAGCAGCACAACAAATGCCACCATGAGTCTTTCCTCAATGAACATAACCTTAACCTAAATTCTGTTATTCATAATGCTATGAGCCGCATGAAGTGAATTTTCCTGCGTGCCTGAACTGACAATGCTTCATATAGATACGGCTGGGCTTTCCCTGGGATGTATGTTGCATCCAATGCCGTTGTGATGGGTTTAAGCTGAAGAGTTCCCATATCAATTCCATATGAAATAGTCTGTACCTGCCTTTTCACCACATTTTTCTATGCCGATAACTTGCCCCAGCTCCAGAGACCACGGTGAGTATTCTGCCTTGATGATCGCTCCCAAGTGATGTTTGAGTGAGTTTTCATGAGCTCTCAAAGGGGCATATTATCAAGCACGGCGTTAAAATTATCGCCGCTTTAGCGGCAGAAAACTGCCGCTAAAGCGGCGATAATGAGCTTGATAATTTGCCGCAGAGAATTCCAATAGAAGCCCATGTTCACACCAGAACATGGGCTTCTATGGGAATTCTCAAGGGCACATTATCAAGCCCATTATCGCCGCTTTAGCGGCAGTTTTCTGCCTCTAAACCGGCGATAATTTTTAACTCCGTCCTTGATAATATGCCCCATATAGTTTTGAAATGCCGGATCTCCTGTCAACTTGGTATCGCCAAATCGAATGAGAACTCTTCACCTGTTATCTGCCACAGCACACTGAAATGGTAAAAAGGAGAAAGTGTAGTGTGCGCCTCCGAAGTCCCAGCTTAGAGATGCTAGGATGTCAGGTGCAGTTAAACTAATGGGACTCAGCATTTGATAAATCTTGGCCTCTTCATACTTTTATGGTTTAAATCGTTTTATTGACTCTTCATACTTTTGAAGAAGTGTTGGATCTCTGTCACTGTTTTTCTTAATGAGCGGTAAACAACCATGCACTGGGACCACAGAGTTAAATGACCTTGATCTGTACAGACCAAGTTACTGAACATGGATGGCCTCGAAGAGCCTTGATATTGGCCTTGTCTTGATGCTCTGAACTCTTTCAAGGCAGCCTCTGGGTAGACGCATTGGAGTGAAACCTCTGTAACCCGCTAAGTAACAATTAGTGTTAAAATGAGAATCATTCGCCTAGTCAATATCCATCCACCTTCCTTTCTACACACCTCAGCGGTCAACTTTGAAAGAGAGCTGTGGGCCGAACCCAAGGCTCCGTGGAGACAAACGTCAGTTTACTGAGAAGCTTGTTATTCATATTGGCCTATTCCATCTATTGATCGAAATGTAGATATATACATATGAGTGACATTTGTTTTAATTGCATCTGTGCAGCCATTACTAAGGGACGGGCCTTTGTACCGAAATCTGAAGTTCAAAGGGCCCATTCGTTTTTCATCCCCAGTGTTGATGCATCAGCAGGCTCTGGAGCTCATAAACATACAGAACGCAAACGTTGCCTGCAGCTTGACCTGCAGTTTTGCCAGTGCATCCAGTTTTCGGAGGTGAACTAAAGTTTTTTTAAGCACAGTTCCAATGACTATTGGCGCGGTGCTGCAACAAGCCCAACGCAGTTAAGGATCTACAATCATCAATAAACATTGTCTCTCAAAAGGGAAGAAAACCCTTTGAAGAGACACACAATTATGTAATACACTTACTTAGGAAATGTGGCTTGTTATCAATTTAAAAAGCTATACAATTCCCTGCATTCCAGAAAGTATTTTAATACCTAATACTGTAATACCTCATTTTGAGCACCCAATTTTCTTAAACGAGAAATGATGTGTTTGGTAGCTACCAACATGTGGGGCTTCACAGTTATCTCATCGCAGAACGAGGCATGTTAGAAGAAAGCTTGGTCTACTGACTGGCTGAGCCACCTGTGTATCGGAAGCGGGAGAATCATGGTACAGCTGTCCTGTGGAGATTGTTCCGCATTACATTCATAATGGTGCGATCGAAATATCAGGCTTTTTAAAGACAATAATCTTACCCACAATTTGCACTCAATTGCTCATTTCCCCTCTCCCTCTACAATGGGCACTCATCACACAAGTGTGAGATTTATATACTCTAGCTATCAATAAAAAATAACTCTTGCCTCTATGTCAGACAAGGGGATTCATGTAAGTATGAGGTCTATATTTAGAAGTAATTTAGACATCATCAGTGAAGGAGAAGAGGAGGCAGGAAAAAGGCAATGTACATTTATGCCAGCTGCATATAAATAGCATGGCAAAGATGGATGCTGGAGCTGAGGATGAGGCTGGAGATGGCTATTAACCCCCTCCGATTATCTGAAGTGGTACATGCCAACCTGCTGCTCCTCTTCGGTGGCAGATGGCACACTGAGCCTTCATAACCATTCCCTTATTGCATATGGTCGAGAGAAGTTGAATGAGTATATGGTAAGGTGCACGCAGATGGAAACGATAAGGATGTAGATTGTTCGATGATGAGACAGCCTGTGAGTGTCGGGCAGGTGGATCGTTAGGCTAAGCTTTGAAGATACAAGGGGAAGTGTGGGCGCTACACAGTGCAGGAATAGTGCCTTTGTTTGCTCCCCGTGTAGCACAGGTCTTTGAATAACTGTGGGCCCTTCCCGGTAACAAAAAACACATGTGAAGACTACCCACTGCTACAGGTTGTAAAGGGAACAAGAGGGATCATTATGAATTTGTACAGTCGTACAGACTTCTCACTTAATGCCACCACAGGCTGGAATCCAGGAATTCCTTTGAATTCTCTAAGAAGCCAAGTTTGGTGGCCTCAACCTGGTCTCCTCAGGGTGTACTGTAACCGTAATGTCTGTGCTCGGAAAGCCAACATCATCAAAATTGACACATCTATGAAAAGCTAATTGTGGGGACCATCTGGACTTGCTGATGTATTAAAATCTCAGTTTCCCTCATTGCGGGGCACAGGGGTGCTTCTTTTCTGAGTCAGGGAGGAAGAGAAAGTGTGGCAGTGAAAGTAGAAACATGACAAAATGGGTGTTGTCATCCTGCCCGTCTCATCGTGGTGCTCTCTGGTGACAACTAAGATAGCAATAAAAACAAATGTAAGAAATGCTAATATAAAATATTTTATAAGAGTTAATAGTTCATGTAAACCTCAGCTTTTTTGTGATTGTGTTTCACGAGAAATTAGAACAGCCCTTTGGTCAAGCAAGTGTGGCATTCAGTTTTTGTCGTGGACACTTCACATACCAGATAAATGGAGACAAAGATTAATAAAGGCTGCCGCATCTGTTTATATAACCAGATACTGAACATCTCCCACTACTCTGTAAAATAGTAAGAACCGTCAATCTGCCACAAACATTCAATAATATTCTAATCTTTCTCCTAATATCCCTCTTTCTGAGCTTTCTTTTGGGATGCTGAGAGTTTGGCCAAGATAACCTGTTGCAGAGATTCTGCGCAAACACAGAATTATGCATAGGATTATGGGACCTTAGTATATAGGGACTGAGTCATCCTACCACCTTGGTACCCATAAGACCGAAGCAACTAGCTGTAGTATCTCACATACCCAGTCACTCACTCACTCACTCACTCACTCACTCACTCACTCACTCACTCACTCACTCACTCACTCACTCACTCACTCACTCACTCACTCACTCACTCACTCACAGAGGAACAAGTGATTAGGCACCCCAGAACAGAACACTCCAGACTCTCTCAGGAATCGCAGTTGCAAGACACAACCTTTCGCTCACTCTCTTGTACTTGTCCACAATAAGATCTGACAGAGACACAAACAAGTTTAAAATATTTATTTTAACTAACGTGCTCTAGTATGTAGTATACGTGCCACAACAAGCAGAAAAATGCATAACACAAATAAGGTCAGCATAGCAAGTAATCTGTAAATCATGAAAGGGCTGTCATAATGAAAGACAGCGTAACCTAATCTCCCTTCCTTTGTCTAGAAGCAGGATGATTATATATTAGAAGATCTCTGGGTGTCCTCTGCAGACCCCATACCTCAGTCTATAGCTGGTAGATCTACATCAAATTTGATGTCATGCTCTTCTCCCTGGAAAGGCCCAACACCAAGTGTGCGCTACCTAACTGTGTATTCCAATGAGACCAAAATACATATTCCCAAACAATAACAGCATCTGTATATTTTTTTCTAGGTGCTATGGCCTGACCAGAACAGAATAACAAGGGGCGTTGTTGCTCGACATTGTTCACAATGTTCAGACTGTTGCAGGGATTCTGCACAAATACAGAACTATGCGCAGGAAATGGGACCTTGGTTATAGGGACTGAGTCTTCCTACTACCTTATTACCCACAAACCCAGGAACGACTAGCTAGTGTCACACTTGCTCTCTTACACACTCACAGAGAATCAAATGATTGGACACCCCAGGACACAACACTCCCAGATCTTTCAGGAATCGCAGTAACAAAACACTCCCTTTCGCTCACTCTCTTGTATTTGTCCACAATAAGATCTGACGGAGACACAACACAGTTTAAAATATTTATTTTAACTAATGTGCCCTAACATGCAGTATAGGTGCACAACAAGCAGGAAAATGCATAGTACAAATATTGTCAGCATAGCAGTCAGTCCATAAATCATAAAGGAAAATGTCATCATAAAAAGACAATGGAAAAAGGTCTATAGTGCCACACCTCCCTCCCCTTGCTAAGAAGAAGTATTATTATATAATAGAAGATCTCTGGGCTTTGTCAGCAGACCCATACCTTAGCCAATAGCCGGTAGATCCACATTATGAGTGCTATTCTCCCTGGAAAGGTCCTTCTCCAAGTGTACGTCACCTTTTCGTGCACCCCACTAAAAACCCAAGTACCCCTTCCAAACAACAGCTGCATTGGCATGTTTTGTCTAAGGGCTAAGGACAGGCTAGAACAGAATGACAATGGGCATTGTTGTTCGAACCTGCACATAATGTTCAATCAAAATAACAGGATCATGCAGAGAGTTAACACAGCGATGAGTTCGCATGTGAAAGCAGTCTTTGCTATTATTGCAACAACAAAAAGACGTTTAGTAAGGTGTGCAAAGCAGCAGGCAAGCTGCAACGTGCTCATGCTAAGTTAGTGAAAAACGACAATGGGGCATATGCATCAACATTAGCATTTGCGATTCCTTATTAGCGAATAATAAGGAATCGCTAATAAGGAATAGCAAAATGCTATGCATGTAGGAATCGCTATTCAAATAGCGATTCCTTAACATTCCTTATTACCGAATCGGTAATACCGAATCGGTAATAAGGAATACCTACCCATTCATTCCTATGGCCTTGGAGGCCCATAGGAATGAATGTAAAGCCATTCTGTATTAGCGATTCGGTATTACCGAATCGCTAATAGCTGGAGCACTTTCAAGGGTGCCAGGGTGTCAAAAGGACACCCTGTTGCACCTCTGAAAATGATATGTGCACATATGTTGCACACACACATGCTCTAAGGGCATGTGTGTGCGCAACATGACACTTTGAAAAATGCACAAAAGTGCATTTTTCAAAGTTTTTGCAAATTACCATGCAGTTCATCTTCATGGTAATTTGCTCCCCTTATTAGCGAAATCGCTAATTTTTTAACTTTGATGCATTGCATTTAAGGAATCTCACTTTGGGATTCCTTAAATGCAATCGCTATTTAAGGAATCGGTATTTAAGGAATCCCTATTTAAAGAATCGCTATTTAAGGATTCCTTAAATACCGATTTCTGCTTTTGGGTTGATGCATTGGGATTGGGTATTTTTTACTTAATACCGGGAGCTAATAAGGAATCGGTATTTTACCGACTGGATTTTGGCTTGATGCATAAGGGTGAATGTCCCTATGGGCTATGTGTCAAGACTAAATCCCAGGAACCTGCAAAGCGTGGAAACAGCAATAGGTTCTCATGGGAAAGTATCAAAAGAGGCATATACAAAATAAACTCATGTAATAATGTGCGCAAAGCAGCAGACAGTTTTCATCATGCTAACTTAGAGAATGCGACAATGTCCCCATGGGCCGTGTGACACCCTACCCTTGGACAGGACGTTAGCCCTGGACTAATACAGAAGTCCAAATAGCAAATCACGAACAAAGCAGAACCTCGATGGTCTGATCAATGGAGAAGAAGACAAATTTTGAACGTAACAAGATATCCAATTACAGCATAGCTTCCAGGACAAAAACGTCACAGGACATGTTTAATGCGATAAGCTCCAATAAGTTGTAAGAACCTTCCAAAGTAAAAAGGTATACCATCCAGTTAAGCAAATCAAATGAGCAGACATGGTTCTCATATCCAGAGGCTGTCAGGAGCATCCCGTGGCAACCTGTGTAGACTTCGATGAAACTGAGATCCAAGAGGCCGCTGTGCATGAGCACAGGGATTCACTTCGGGCGACGGCCCCAGTGAAGGATTTTAAATGAACCGCTGACCCACAGAACAGTCCTGGTTATTGGGCATTAATGGACCCATAAACATTTCATAATCCAGGGCAGCGTGTGGTGTTGTGGAGAGGAAGATGTCCAGAGCCCATTGAAAAGGGCACTGGATGCAGCAGAACACAGGTTGCAAGCAGGTAAAGTAGGCATAACGAAAGGTGAGCCAATAGTCTATGTCGAGAGCGTCCAACGACATCAAACAATAAAGGTGACGCATCCGATCACAGCACAGCTGCAACTGTTCCTGGACTAGCAGTACCACAGATCAAGCTGCCATTGCGGAACACCAATAGAAGTACAAGAACGCCACAAACCAGGAGCAGTAGCAGGGGAAGCCCTCTGAATACGCTGGAAAGAATAGAATGAATAAAAACAGGGATTACTTTCAAAATAGTCTGAAACAATGTTACAAGGCCTGATCCCGCAACCTTAAAAAAATGGGCTAGCCCTACCGTATCAGACGCATTAAATATTTGGTGAATTAATTCCCTACAGTGTAGGGGGAGATTTGTGTTTAGCAATAACTGAATCTCACTTGATGTTCTCGCCACCTGCAATTCGAAGGTCTCACGAGATGATGTGAGAGCTACTTCTTGTTGAAAGAATGGCTCTTTGAGTCTGCTTATCATATTGAAATCTGTTTTCAAAGTCGGAATGGAAGGCTACAGCGAACTATCTACGCTCCCGTGTGTGTGGGGGGGACAGGACATTTTTGCAACAAGCAACATTTTGCGTAACAATGACAATGAACGGGATGCCTGCCCGTAAACCGCAGCACTTCTGACTGTTGAGAATAAGATAACTGCCATTAGAAAGCAAAGTGAGAGTTGGAATAATAGCAGCAACCGGGGTTCCTTTTAAAAAACAAGCCAGATTAGGGGCTGAAACGTTGCAGGCGCCATGAAGTTTTACTTACTTACACACAAGGGAGTGGCCGACGGTAGAGTCACAATACTCCCCTGTAAGGAAATCTTCCTTTCATGCACACTGACAATGAAATGTAAAGGTCAATGACCACAATTCATGTATGTAACTGCTTCCAAGTGGTTCATATATACCTACGGGATAGTGTTTCATGCAAGCTGTGAACTGGAAAAGTGAGATGGGTAATGACATAACACCATGTATTAACCACACCACTGAATCTGTTTCTGCTACAGTGAACGGTAACTGTTCTAGCTTCTCAAAGTGTAACATAGTGTACGTTGTGTCTTTCATAGACCTAATTTTTTATTTATCTGTCAAACTGAAAGGTAAAAACAATGCGGAAGCATTCAGGTAATCCCATGGTGCTCTCCCATTTTTTAGTGTCTGTAAGGTCCAACCAAATTGAATAACTGAACGTAGCTTATTCTGACCATGATACAAAGTAGATACTTCATTCTGGACAATATCAATAACAGACAACACAATGGTGTCTATGGTATATATACGAGAAGACAGTGTGTTTATACTATTATCAATTACGGCAAGAACTTTTTCCAAATGATCCTGATCAATTTGGCATAAGCGTAGTGCTGCTTTTATTTCTGATTGTTCCCAAAATTCATTATAGGCTGCATAAACAAAATGTTTAGTGCAAGGGGATTTTGGACCTAAAAGAAAATCTGAAAGATCAATGTCACCTGAAAAAAGGGAAAGATGGAGTTTCACAGACAAAAGTGTTGAATGTTCCAACCATTGTTGACATAATTTACCAACTGAATAAGTGGTAACTGTATGTAAATCAGAGTAATGGGGATCCGGTCTATTTTCGGTAAACCCGTCAGCAGCATTTATAAAACTTAAATGAGAAGCATTGGTGTGTGTGGCCATAACACCCAACCCTCCGGATCTATCATAGAAATATTGAAAGAGCCATTTTGTGTCATACAAGTCAATACATCGATGGTATAATTTGTATGTGTATGCCACCTCTCATATTGAGCCAGAGATAGAATAGAGGGAGTCTTGGTCCGCAAATTAATCACAAGAGCAGGGCTTTTGGGCCCCTGGCTTAAAGAAATCCTTGGGGACTGAGAGGCACCAATGGATACAACTAAACCTAAATCTAATTAAAAGAAAGCAATGGTGTAAATTATTGATATAAGACCAAAAAGGTTGTTCTAAGGTCCCAGGACCCAATATTAAGTATTGTCTTATCATGGGTTTGTTGAGTTCACTATTTTCCCTTTCTGCCAACCTCCTGGCTAGAAATTGCCTTTTTATATCTTTTATCTCTTCAGGGTGTATCTGTCTAGGGTGTGTAAAGAGCTCAGGGTGCCCTATATTCGCTAGCCGCTGTGATATGTAACCTAGCCAAGAAATGTCAATGGCCCTGTCAAGCCTCATGCAATCTTCTAAAACATACTGGTTCATGGTAGGAGTGGAGCTAGACCATATTTTTAACCACCGTATAAAAGGGGCCACTGCTCTAAGATTGGAAATATAGCCCTGCCTAAGTTCTACATGCACCATAAAGGACTGGGTGCTGGTGGGTACTACTGTAAGTTTCCAGAGGAATTTGTTTTCCGACACCTGCAAATCATGGGCATCCTTATAGCCCCATACCTCGCTGCTATATGTGGCCATTGCTATGCATTTCTCATTATAGTTCATCAGTAATGGTCATAGTGGTTTGCTTCCCAATCTCCTTGCAAAGGCCATGGTCGCTCCTGCTGCTCTACACAGGATGATTTTTTTTAGTAGTCGCTGTGCCACCCATGACCCTTTTTCATCAAACAAAACATCCAAATAGGGAAATGTGGCAACATTTGTCAGTTTTCCCCCTTTGCATGTGAGCGTACGTTTGTCACGCTTTGTGTTACCGGATGACATTATGTGAGACTTGGAAGAATATGTGGAACGGTCAAGTGAAACCATAAAATTAATAAAGGTATTCAAAAGACTTTGCAGTGCCACAGGTGTCCTAGCAAGTAGAACTGCATCATCTGCATTTAGGAGAGCTTGGATGAGTTTAGAGCCTGCTCTAGGGATGTCTTTGCTCGCAGATGACAGGGCTGCCCCCAAATAGTTAATATATAGAGTAAATAAAACCGGTGCTAAAATGCATCCCTGTCTCACCCAAAATACATATTCCCAAACAACAGCTGCATCTGTATGTTTTGTCTAGGTACTAGGGCCTGACCAGAACAGAATAACAAGGGGCATTGTTGTTCGACCTTGTTCACAATGTTCAGACTAAATCCCAGGAATCTGCAAAGCGGGCAAACAGTGATAGGTGCTCATGCTAACTTAGAGAAGATGACAATGTCCCCATGGACCATGTGACAAAACCACACACGAATATTCACAAAACCTTATTGATGACACACACACCAAATGAGCAATGCTCAATCTAATCATTTCAGGGAAGGAGCGCTGAACAGGGACTGTATTGCACTCTATTGCACTAATTGACGGGTCTGACCATCACTCAATCTCATTCCATGTAACAGCGCACACACAGAGATCAAAGGGTCAAGGAAACAAATCCAAACAATGGATTAGAGACACCAGAAACTTGAATAAGGAGGATCTGGCTTCTCTATGCCTATTAAATCTCACTGGCTCCCCTTTTCACTCTCTTTCACTTTGTCAGTCTTCAATATTCATTTTGTTTAGTTTATTTGTCTATAGAAAAGACTTATGCCACCAATACACCTATTGCAGAGACCGTTGAATTTCAACAATCAACTACCACATCAGCATTTGTATACACAATTATATATATAATAAACAAACAAATACCAATAATAAATCAGCAGACCACAGACAGCGAGACAATTTGCTATTCTTTGGTTCCTTGCAGCTTGGTCAATTGTTCCTTATTTTCTCTTCCTTTAGTTTTCCTCTCCCCATTCCTAATGTATGTGTGAATTGTAGGGTGACGTATGTGAGAACTTATTGTACAAGCTCAGCATGTTAGGCTGCCAACATACCACTAAAAGTCTTTGTGGTAAGCACCTCCACCAAGCATGAAGTAGCTTGGAAGAAAACCTAAGGAAGTACCCAGTACCCTCCCCTGTAGGCATGAACATATGAGACATGAAGTACCACAGCAAGTGGGCCGAGTAGGGTTGATTTGCCCAAATAGAGGTGTAGGACTCCTATCGCCAATAGGAAAATCTTGCCTGTGGGAAGAGAGTGGCCTACTGAAATACAGATAGGTGCAAGGTGTGTCACTCCTAGCGCAATAGCTGGGAGGGTGTAACCTAGGCACAAAAAAGAAAGGGTGGGCATGCCAGGCAGTCCAGTACTAACTGGATAGCTCCTGCAAAAGGTGGTAAAGGGAGGCAATAATGGGAGGAGAGTGGCCTGCTGAAATGTAGATGAGTGCTTGCCAGGCAGTCCAGTGCTGGCTGGAAGACGTTTGCAAAAAATGATAAGTGGGGACAATGGCGATTTATAACAACATCTGGCCCAAGTGGACAAACATACAGACATGAAATGAATTGAATGTCGAAAAACCTCATACGGTGGGGCCAACATTAGGGCACAAATGAAACAATGAGCATAAATAACAAGTGAAAAAATGTCTGTATCTATGATGTACAACACCTGCCTGTGAAAAGGGTTGGGAAACATGTCCAGCTGCCTTTGCATATCAATTTCGAGGATCCCTTAATTTCGTCCTGGAATTAGGAACACAACAACAATCAGTCAAAAAAATAAAACTGGGTAAAAACAAGATTAAAAAAAAGCATGGATCACTGATGTCATTCGAGATGTCCTCAGTGATGTCATCAGTGATATCACTGACCATGTCATGAGTGATGTCATATGTGAGATCATAAGCAGTGCATTGCAGGGGTGCGAGTTATAGTTAGCTCAGCTAACTATAACTGTTGAATTTCTCTGGTTTTGTACGAGTGAAACTTGAGCCGATCTATAACGTGTCCCTGTAACCTTTGGTTTTTTTCAGTGAATTTCTAAGGTTTTTTTAATCTTATCTCCTAACTATAATAACGTCCCTGTAACCTTTGTTTTTTTCAGTGAATTTCTAAGGTTTTTTAAAGACTCATTGTTAACTATAACGTTCCTGTATCATTAGTTTTTTCAATTTCTAAGGCTTTTAAATTATATTTCTTAATTGTAATGTCAATTTTTTTGTAAGTGAACCTGTAAGATTTTTTATACTGTCTTTCTATAATTGGATATTGTGTATTATATTTATATAATACACCACTCATTTTTTGATTTCATATGTCTTTTTCAGAAAATACATCAATAACTGGTTTTATTTTTAACAATTTTGTAAGTCGGCACAACATTGTTGCATTTACTGTGGAGATTCTGTCATCAGTAAATGTATTTCACCTAGTGAAAAATAAACTTAAAGACATTTTCTAAATAATGTTTAACTTTAAATATTTAGTACAATATTGTTTTAAATGTTCTTTCTATGATCATTTTAGAAGAAAGCCACTTTTTCAAAAACAAAAAAAATAATAATCGTGACTACCGAAATCATCACGATGATGTTGGTAGTCACCAAGAGTGTGTGGTTTATATAACGTGTTAAACATATATATATAGACATATTCTAAAATGTATTTACTGGGAGAGCCTTCTTAGTGTACTTTTCAAACTCATATTTTTCTAGTGAGTTTCCAAAATAATCTCTTCCAAACACTTTTTGCTGTTTTTGCGAAGACAGCGGAAGTTGCGATGACGTCGGTAATTGCGGATAGCATGTGTTATTCAACAACTTTGAAATGTATATGTAGAGGTATTGTGAACAAGTTTAGTATAGCTGTTCACTATTAAATTATTGAAAGTTCTGCTTTTCTTTCCATTTTTCAACAAAACTACTATATTTTGCATTTCCGCTTCACCGCAGTAACCACAACTGTTTTGTTCACCATGAATGTCACATGACTAGGAAAGCAAGGAATCTCATTGGATAATATACTTTTCAACAAAATCAATAGGAAGTACACACCCACTGCTACTTCTTGAATCTTCTTTCATAGAACTTCATTCTGAGCAGATAGATTCATTTTGCTGTGCAAACATTTTGCTCTTTTTTTATATCAGAAATTGCAACACAGCAAGGAGATGTGGTTAAGCAAAAAACACGGATTATGATGTGGAGGAGGGAGACACAGAAGATGTGGAAGAAGAGGAACCCCCACAAAAGTGAGCTAGTGTAGCATAGGATTTTTTACAATCTCATCAGGTGAATCAAAAACAGCTGCCAAACTTGTGCAATAAGCAATCTGCAAGAAGACCCTCTCTTGAGGGACCAACAAGAACTATTCATGTGGGATAACTTCCATGTTATACCATCTAAAAACCCATCATAAAAAACCTCTCCAACTGGCGATCAAGCAGAGGAAAGCTGGACGACTATTTACTACAGTGCCAGCAGCAACAATTCCTGGTCAAAAACTCCCTTCTGAGGTGCAGAGTACTGCAACATATATGGCTCCAGAGATGTTAAGAATGGCCACGTACTGCATGGAAAGTAGTGTTGTCATAAGTGCTGGTGAGCAGTCTCTTACAGCTATTCACAATGCTGCAAAACAGCATACATGCTAATTTATTAGGCCTGGGCCAAAATTCCGTTCCGCTCGCGGAAATTGCGATAATTTGGCATTTTCGCGTTCCGCGGAAAGCGCGAAAATGTCAAAATTTCCGCAATCCGCATCTTACCGGTAATTTTTTTCTTGCTGGCGCTGTAAAAAAATACATTCCCTCATGCGCGCGATCGCCTTACCTGAATCCCCGTGTTTGCCGACAAGTTTTCCCGACCTGGTCACGTTCTCCAAGAGATGTTGGATTGTTAGTAGCTATTTTGTGCCGTCTCGCGACAGTTCGCACCCGCATTAACGTCATTTGTCGCGCGATCACGTCTTTCTTCTCGTGATTATGCACTGCGAGAGTATGAGAAGATTGAGATCTCAAACACGTCATTCTCCACCGCGAGCGAGAGCGTAAGGACGCGGGCACGTCTAATCGAACGTGAAAAGGAGAAAGAGACCCCGAATACGTCATATCCAACGCGACAGGGAGCGAGAGAACCCGATCAAGTCATTTTGGACACGCCATTGACATCCGGCAGAAGTAATGTGAAGCTCGAGAACTCGAACATGTAAAATTTTCAATTTGGAGAAGAATATCAGCTCTAGCGGCATGAAACCTTCTGCAAATGATGATTTTGGATGAAAACAACATCTCAGATTGACATTTGGCTGTCCTTTTTAGTGCAAGGAGTCCTTTTTTTAAAAGGTGGGGAGAGGGAGGAAGTGCCACAGAATCTCCAACTTCCTGTTCCTGTCCAGCAGGCTCCTCCCAGTGCTTTGTCCATCTCCAGCTCATTCTGCCTTTGGATTTTGAGATCACTCTTTTTGTCTGCTGCATCATTGCAATTGGATTTGAGGATTTTTTAATTGGATATTTTACATAGTAAGTGGTTGTTGTGTCTGTTTGATTGGGGGCATTGTAGTTGTTGTAACTACAATTTATTTTTGGTAACTATCATCATTCCTTTTTTTTAAATGTTCTGGGTAGTAGTAGTCAGTAGTAGGCCCGAGCTAGTCATGGCCTCATGGGTGTGTGCATGATGAAGCAACTGTTCCTTTGGTGTTTTTTGAATGTATTTCATTTTCAAGCATCATTTAGGGCCTGGATGGTATTGGAATTAGTTGGGAAATGTGTTTTTTTGGGGTGGGCTTTCTGATGTTGTTGGGCCTGGCCATGTGGCTGGTGGCCATTTTGAAGCCTAGGCCTGCAAGCTTGCCTGGTCTTGTCTGTCAACAGGCCTGCTTTCATCCAGTAGGATCAGAGCAGGTAGCCACAGCTTTATTAATCAAGTGTTTTCTGTGTGGTCTGTTGAATTTAGACATCATTTAGGGCATGGATGGCATTGGATTGAGTTGGGGAAGTGTGTTTTTTTGGGGTGAGCTTTCTGATGTTGTTGCGCCTGGCCATGTGGCTGGTGGCCATTTTGAAGCCTAGGCCTTCAAGCTTGCCTGGCCTTGTCTGCCAACAGGCCTGCTTTCATCCAGTAGGATCAGAGCAGGTAGCCACAGCTTTATTAATCAAGCGTTTTCTGTGTGGTCTGTTGAATTTAGACATCATTTAGGGCATGGATGGCATTGGATTGAGTTGGGGAAGTGTGTTTTTTTGGGGTGGGCTCTCTGATGTTGTTGGGTCTGGCCATGTGGCTGGTGGCCATTTTGAAGCCTAGGCCTGCAAGCTTGCCTGGCCTTGTCTGCCAACAGGCCTGCTTTCATCCAGTAGGCTCAGAGCAGGTAGCACAGCTGTATTAATCAAGTGTTTCTGTGTGGTCTGTTGAATCTAGACATCATTTAGGGCATGGATGGCATTGGATTGAGTTGGGGAAGTGTGTTTTTTTGGGGTGGGCTTTCTGATGTTGTTGGGCCTGGCCATGTGGCTGGTGGCCATTTTGAAGCCTAGGCCTGCAAGCTTGTCAGGCCTTGTCTGCCAACAACAGGCCTGCTTTCATCCAGTAGGCTCAGAGGCTGAGCAGGTAGCCACAGCTGTATTAATCAAGTGTTTCTGTGTGGCCTGTTGAATTTAGACATCATTTAGGGCATGGATGGCATTGGATTGAGTTGGGGAAGTGTGTTTTTTTTGGGGTGGGCTTTCTGATGTTGGTTGTCTTAAAGACATGCTTTTGTTGTGTGTGTCTGGTGTGTGTTGGTGTGCAATGCATGCACCCTGCAGCACACCTTTTTGGGGCATGTGAATGTTCGTATTTGCATTTTGTTGCATTAAAAAGGCAGAGCAGTGTGCTTTAGCATGCATCCTTTACCTGGCTTTTATAGGCCTTTTGTCAGCTCCTGGTGTTTCCCAGGCCCCCTGCTTGTTTGTGATTTGTGAGTGTCCATGTGGCTGGTGGCCCTTTTGGCGTTGGGAGTTATTACTGTCCTGCTTTTGCCATATAGGCCTGCATGGTTTTCCTATTGGCTTACTGCTTCCATCCCTCCACCCCCTTTGCCAGCAGCAGCTCCATGGATGCTGAGATGCTCAAATAATTTAATGGCAAATAGGGTCCACCCCACTTCCATTACATTTTTATTTTGGTGGTTCTTATTAACTTTCCTATCCTTCCTGAGAGTGTAGTGTGTGACTGTACACAGTAGTATAACATAGCCCTTGTTGAAAAAAAGTCCTAAATGGCTAGACTATCTTTTGTTTGCATTAGTACAGTACTAAGTAACTGAACCACAACAACAAATGCAACATTTCACTGATGTTCTTCTTCTGGCTTATTTGCTTTTAGGTGCCCAAAAAAGCCATAGGAGGAGGTTTCATCAGCATCACCAGGCTACCCGTTGTACTGCCAGCCAGACCGAAGTCCTGCTGCGCATCACGTCCACATGTGACCAGAACTTGTTGTGCATCTGCATCCTGCCTGACATCTGAAGAAGATGGCCCCAAATAAAGGTACCAGGTCCAGGACCAAGAAATTTACCGGTGAGAAGAAGGAACAGAAAAAGGAAGTGCCATTAACCACGACTGGTGGTGTGCCGGCCAATGTTTTTTTTGGCACCAAAAAAGTTATGCCTGCAGCAGCGTTGTCCGGGAACCAAGCTGGGAGCAGCACCTCAGCACCAGCGGTCCAACCCCACCAACCTAGGCCCAAGGGCTTTAGTGTCGCAGAGGTAGCCAGTCTACTAACGAGCAGCGATGTTGAAATGTCATTATCGCAAAGTTGTACACAATCAACGCAGGCGCAAACTCAGCAGATAAGTGTGCAGCCGCAACAAGAACAGCAGCAGCCGCAACAAGAACAGCAGCAGCCGCAACAAGAACAGCAGTGGCCGCAACAAGAACAGCAGCAGCCGCAACAGCCCGCCATAGTAGTTGTTGCTCCTGACGTAGGGGCATTTCAGGAAATCGAGCTTCCTGCTGACAAAGTGGAGCAAAGTCAAACCACTGTTTCAGAAGATCTATTGTCTTCCAGACCACCAGCAAGGAAAAGGAGGCTTAGTCCATCATCTTCTTCTTCAAGCCCCGCTTCTGATGATCGTGATGCCACTTGGCACCCACCAGCTCAGTCTGAGAGTGATATACACCCCAAGACAATGCTTCTGAAAAGGAAGGTCCCAGAAAAACTTAGAGTTATGGAGGTAGAAGTAGAAGAGGGGGGTGATGTTGATGAAGACGAGCCAGTCATCACGCACATTACTCCCGCCCCAAAGGGATTGGAGACCAACATTCTCACCCTATCCAGAAAGGCTGCTACTGAGCGGGATGTAGCACGGATATCACCAACACAGGTTACACCACCACTACCTCCAGCTGCCATATTTTCCAAGGCCTGGCAGGGACCTACATCCAGCTCAACCATCTCAGTAGGTAGTGGTAGTAAAAGTCACAGTCTAGGTGCACAGGGTCACATTTCAAGCACACCCTCCAGTTCATCTGGTATTGAAAGTGGCACATCCAGCAGTGCCAGAAAGTTCTCCTCCCCAGTTTGGGACTTCTTTTCTGTTAGCACCAAGGAGTAGAACGTTACTATATGCTCAATTTGTCGGCAAGGTGTTCGGCGGGGTAAGCTTGGTACAAACTATGGTACTGGAGGCCAAGCAAGTCATCTCAAAATACACCACACTTTTGTGTGGGAGAATCACCTACTTCAGTTAAAAGAAAGTAGAAAAACTCAACCCATTGAAGTTGGTCAGGAAGAATCAGGGAGCGATATTATTGCGGTGGAAGGTGAAGAACAGGGAGGCATTTCTAGCCCTGTCCCCAGTAGTGCAGTGGTACCGCCCACATCCTCCTCAGTAACATCTGAGTGGCACCGCAGTAAGAGCCATACTCAGAGTCAGGCTGAGACACCAAGGCGACCGAGTACCGCAATGAGACAAACTGTGTTGTTGAGCCTAAGTGGGTTAATGAAAACAGCACCACAAAGGAAAGTAATCCAGCCTGCCATTGAGAGCATGCTTAGGTTGGAGGGGCAGTTCCAACGCAACCACCCAACGGCACGGTTGTACAATGCGAAGCTGGCTAAAATGTTAGCACTGGACCTTCTTCCTTTTTCATTTGTGGAAGGGTTGGGTTTCCTTGAATTTGTGTCAGCCATCTGCCCTAAATGGAAGGTTCCCAGCCGGTCCTATTTCGCAAGAATTGCTGTTCCAGCACTACATCATGATGTGCTGGAATTGGTTGGACAAGCTTGGCAGCAGAGTGCTGTTCACAATATCCACCTGACAACAGACATGTGGACCGGTTGCCAAGCCACAGATTACATGTGCATCACTGCACACTGGGTCTCTTTTGTGGGGGTTAGGGATAAGCTATCTGCACGAGGTGCTGTTGACACAGCTGCGATTTTTAAAGGTACTCGGAAACATGCAACTGTAGCCATGTTCGCCATGGAGAAACCTCATACGCCTGTAAACATTTTGCAAGAGTTTCGCAGCAAGGTTTTTGAATGGCTGCGCCCAAGAGGGCGTAGTATTGGTTTTGTTGCCACAGACAATGGCAGTAATGTACTTAAGGCCATGGACCTTGGTTCCTATTTCAGGGTTCCATGTTTGGCGCACTGCATAAACATTATAGTTCAAGACTTTCTGAAAAAAGAACCCATAGTCAGCAACTTACTGGCCATCTGCCGAAGAATAGGCACTCATTTCAGCCATTCTTTCAAAGCCCGGAAGCAGCTGAGGATCATCCAACGTGAAAATAGGATGCCAGTCAAGGCACTCATCCAGGAGGTGGCAACACGTTGGAACTCAACGTATTACATGCTTGATCGTCTGTATGAGCAGTACAGGTCACGCCATGAATATGTCTGGAAAAGAGGGGATGCTAGTGTTAAAGGCATGAACCTTGAGATGGAGAAATGGAGCCTAATTAAATGCCTGACTGAGATGCTTCGTCCTTTTGAGGTCTTCACAGGTGAAGTCAGCAAGGAGGACTGTACAATGGGCCAAGCTATCCCATTATTGCAAATGCTAGAGCATCAGCTGAAGAAGGTTTCTGAATCATACAAAGGTGTAGAGGACAAAAGGGAAGCCTATCACTTGGTGAAGAGCTTAGCCCGTCGCTTAGCTGAAAATACAAGGATAGAAAATCAAATTTTGTCACAAGAACATTACATTTGTGCCACAATTTTGAATCCACATGCAACATTTGGACTGAACACATTCTTTGCTTTTTCAGAGATTGATGTTGCCTGCTACAAAACTTGTATAGCTGAGGCAGCCAGTAAGTTGGAAAACGAACGGCTGCTAATTAAAAGCCCGCAAGATCAACCCACAAGAAGTACTGCAGCAGGGCATGCAGGATCAAGTGCAACTTCGTCGGCTGAGGGCAGTGCGTTTGGATCACAACACTCGCCATCACTATCGACAACAGCAACAATAACTGGATCATTAGGCCCAGTAGAATCGTTAGACGATTGGTATGTACAGTTAGGCATTAATAAGCACAGTGCTGATGCACAGAGAAAAGAGCCCGAAAGCTTACCAGCAGCACCCCTGAACATTGAGCGGATGGTCCAGGCCTATCTGGACGACCCAACAGAGGTGTACATTGATCAAAACCCATTGCAGTATTGGTATAGGAAAAGGTCTGAATGGCCACTGCTCAGCAGGCTGGCGGTAAGCTATCTGGCTTGCCCTGTTGCAAGTGTCTCTTCCGAACGTGTTTTCAGTGCTGCTGGTTCCATTGTAAAATTGAGAAGGACCAGTCTCTCGCCAAAAAACGTGGAGAGGTTAACAATGATCAAAATGAATCAGCACTTCATACCACCGAATTACACAATACATGAATCAATGGAGGAAGATGAGGACAGCGGCTCAGGTGATGGAAGTAGTGTGTCACATGATTACCTAATACTGGCTGACCCCCCAGAGTTTGAGGACGAGCTATACTTCCCTGACAATTAGGCTTGCACTGACTGTCTTCCTCCCTTTTTTCCCCCTTTATTTGTGTGTCTGTCGTTCCGGTTACAAACTTGTGAATCACAACAAATCCATTACCACCGTCTTCTACTCTTCTTATTTAATATACACGTTTCAGGTATCTGCAATTTGACAGTACAGTCCTCCGAATCCAGCTCCTCCGCTCCATCATACTGAATCTCCCGCCCAAATCCATTGCCCTCATGAAGGATGATTGGATGATGGTAAATAGGAGAAAAAATTACAACTTTCCTAATCCCGCCAAAAGAAGTGGAGCGTGAATCAGATGACTACTATAGCTATCCTCCTTTCAGAGCCGAGAGAGACTGCCCATTAACTGAAAATAAGATGGAACAGGTAAATATTGATGCCATGCATTGGACGCAGAGTCGCAGACTGGGTGATTTTGTTGTTTTTGTTGTGCATGAAGTTATGTAATTGTGCACTAATCATCTTTCTACAGTACACACTAAACTTAACTCAAGGTGAATTTTCCCCTTCTTGCAAATAAGAAATTTGTACTTCTCCTGCAGCTTGGTGATATATTGCTTTTAATTTAATACAGGAAGGGGACTCACTCAATCTGCGCAATGATTATGATTGACACAACAGCACCGTCCATGATGATGATGGCGAAATAGACGGCCTGTTAACTTAAGATGAGAAGGAACAGGTAATGACAATTAATGGCATGCATTGGACACCTGACTCTGAGCGTTTGGTGTTTGTGTTTTCATTGTTTGTTTGTTGTGCACAAAGTGAAGTCAAAGTGTACTAGTAATTTATCTTTCTGTACACACTAAAGACTGACTCAAGTCAATAATATTTCTACTCTTGTTTTGTAATAACAATTTTACTTCTACTGCAGGCCGATCTTCAAAGTCAGTCAGTACAAGTATCGGAGATGATGATTGATGGAATAATAACAAGTCAGGAGGACATTTCATGAGTGGCATAAAACTGAAAAGCCTAAAGGTAAACACGTCAACAACAACCACAGTAGACCCAAATGTCTGTGTAGAAGTGGAATAGAGTGTAGCGGTGGGATGACTGCAGTGCATTGATTTACTAACTTAAACTGTAAAATGCTTTGTTTGGAATGGATAATGTGCTTTGCCTTTGTCCAACTCTTTAAAAAAAAAAGTACTCTAAAGTCTAAACGTAGGATGTGCTACTGCTAAGCAATGTGCCGTCAGGCCTGTCACTGTGGGCCTGCTCTCTCCTGTTATTGTTGAAGGTCAATGCTGGAAACAGACTAGAGTAGAGATGATGCATACATGCCAGCTCGGAAAGTGTTCTTGTTGCACTACACCATAACTTGTGCATTTGTTTCAACTTTGTTTCTCAATATCCCCTTTGTTTTTCCATCTACAATCACAGGCCAGGCCTTGCCCTATACTTGGGAAAACATTACAATGCCAACAAATCGACATTTTTTTTCCAGCCGGGCAGTGACGAGTGGCATCACCCAAGATTGATGAACGAGAGGACCAAGAGGAATGCCGAGATGCAAATCCAGTCCACATTTTTTACCAGGATAACACAGTAACAGTATCAACTTTTATCTTCTTTTAAATAATTTGAATCATTTTTTTGTCTACAATCTTTACAACAGTGTGTTGTTGTTGTTGTTGTTATTATCATCATTAGGTTTGCTCTCTGTTTACGATTCTTCCCTACCAATATTTAAAATTTCTATTTGCTATCTGTAAAAGTATTAAGGCCGGAACAACAGAACAAGAAGTGTATGTAATCCGGGTCTCTCATCATCATGCATGCATTTCCTTTTTCTCCCTTAACATATGGATATGGTAGTCTTCAAAGATTTTCGTTTGTTTGTCCATGCATACTGTTTTTCAATGTCAAACCTTTCCCAAAACCCCATTCCCATCCATTCAACAAACCCTAACCCTCTTCCCGCGGGCTGTGTGACTTATTGTCGAGGTGTGACTAAATTAAATGTACACCAATACTTAATCACACGCTTGCTGGGGCGGATGTGGCGAAAGCAACAGTACTTCAATTTCAAGGCAGAGCGTTGATCTTCTTCTGCTTGCCCACCCATGAGTAGGATATTTTAGAGGTTATTTTATTTAACAAAGGAACATATACCTCAGCATTAATTGCCGGCATTGATTGGATTTGTTTGTTGTCATTCCTCATACACAGCACTAACTGTTAGGCTGTAGGCCTAGTCAAGTGACTCGACACAACTATAGTTTGTAACTCTGTCTAGTAGGCTATCCCAACCACCATTATGTTTTGTTGTAAAATATTTTAGCATATTATTGTTGCTCGGTAAGTTCTGTACTGTACTTCATTCTACTACTCCTCTAACAGTCTCTCAAAGGCGATTGACTATCTCCTTTTCTTTTTTTGCAAATGCTGCTGCCCTGCCAGTGTCTACTACTACTACTATACTACCACCAACACCCCAATCATGGCATGTTAGAAAAAGGAAACCATCTTCACCATGCAGCCATTGCTGTGCCTAAGTTAAACATCAAGCACAGGTAAGAGAGAAGTTTGGGGGAGGCAGAATTAATAATGGACATAATTTCAATGAATTCAATTTCACACACCCCTTTGAGTCCAGATAAAGAATGCATAGACTAGAGGAGAGACTGAAAGCACTAGTAGGACAAGTCAATCAGTGAGGGGTGTTGCCCTCTGTTTGTGTCTTACACAGTCAGCCAATTATTTAAATCAAACACTGGCTATGGGCGGCCCTGCACCAGCAAGGAAACAGTGTGATGTAAAACAGTAACCCCACCTACAAAACATTAACAACATTGCATGTAACGAAGAAAAATATATTTAATTTAGCCTAACAATAATAAACTAAAAACATACAAAAGCTGACCCACCCCCTCCCTAACCCCAACCAATGTCCGTAGGAAAGTCCAGGAGAAAATAGTAGTCCGAAAAGCAAAAACCCAACGCCCAAACCAGTTCCCACCTACCCAAACAAGAATTAAAAAAGGGGCAGAAGACAGGGACTAAGGTGTGGAGCGGGATTGAAGGAGGACACGCATCTGCTCCTCTAAACGGGCGACGCAGCGTCTGAGGGCATGGCAGTTGCAGCCACAGTGGGGGGGGCACCAGAGATGGCATTGCGGTGGCGGCGGGCAGCCGCCAGACGGTGGTGCCATACCGCTGGAGGCGGTGGCTGGGGCCCGGGGCACTGGAGGAGACTTCAAGTGCTGCTGCAGTCTCCTCCTCCTCCTCTGCCATGACCACCAGCCGCCGGTATTCTTGCTGTATTGCCTCCAGCTTCCGGCGACGTGCCTTGGTGGCCAACTCCTTACGATTGACTTTAGGAGTAGCTGTGTATCAAAAAGAAAAAAACAAGACAATTGTAAAATATACTCTTAGAAAAACAGTAAGACAAGTTAATTATTTATACACATAGTGGCATGCTAGAGTAGCACTATAAAGCACAGTAGTACATAACATTTTAAATCTCGCCCGTCCTTCTTCCTTCCAACCGTCTTTCACTTTTTAGTTGAACAGTGCACCAGGTGCTCTTCTGCATAAAACTTTCAAAGCGGAGTTGAAATCAGATAGATGAGGCCATTGGTTACTCAACACTCCCGCTCCTATGCCAATTAAAGAGATTCTAGACTAGTCTTCTAGTTCACTCTTCAAACGTTCACAACAACTCATACTTACTTAGGACACCGGATGGCGGGCGGACAAAAGGGTGGGGGTCCCGTGGGGACAATTAGGAGGATGCGCCCGGCAGGCGTGCGCATCCTGTTTTTTTTACATTCTGGTTGGCGGTGCCAAAAGCAATGCTAAAAGTACATGTTGTGCTGCTTTTCCAAGCACAACATGACAGGCCCCGCGCGGAGCCTGTCACGTTTTGCTTTGAAAGGCATGGGGGGTACCATAGCATAGGTACCCTCCATGGGGGCCTCCAAGCACGCTCTGCAATGTCTGCATGCCTTTCCGTGGCAGATGGCAATGCCGCCACGCAAAGGCATTCCAAAATGCAGATTATGTAGGTGGCGGTGTGTTCAGAGAGACACCACCACCATATTGAACCCTTTTCCGCCTGGTCGACATGTGGGGGGTCTGACTCTTTTCTACAGGGACGGCGGGAGGTTTGCCCCTGCGGTGTCGGCGGTGAATACCGCCGGCCTGGCGGGGGCAATATGCCCGCCATCCTAATGGGGCCCTAAGTCTCAACAGTACAGTATATATACAGTACAACCTTGCAGTGAGTGTACTGTCAACAATAGTTAAGGATTATGAATCTAACTTACCACCGCCTGCCACTTGTGCTGCCACTCCCCCTACCGCTCCATCGTTGGTATCTGCAGCAACTGCCGCATCCTCTCCCTCCGCGTCGCCTTCGCTGGCCCCAGCAATGGTGGTCGGTAGTACGCCTAGAAAACTTACACATTTATTAGGCGTCATATACACCTCCCCCTATTGATCAGTAGCAAGATTGAAAAATGAGTTAATACGAACATACATCACTAGTACAAATCAGGTAGTAGTAGAGTAGACACTAATAGTTATATATGGTCCTCCCTAGGGTCATTCTAGCCTTTGCTTAGTTAGCCCGAGCCATGCAACCATTTTACCTTTGTGTCTTTTATTTTTGCACATGTGACGTTACCTTGCAGCTTTTTGTATAACACACCTTTGAGCCCACATGACCTGCCTCACACTGCTACTGTCTACGCGCTGCTTACAAGCGGTCTACAAAAACATTAACAAGCCACTTTTTTATGAAGTACTGGTGTACTGTTAGTCCATATTGCTTATCCATAAATGCTACACTTTTTGGCACGGCTGAGAAATGCTTGCAAGTTGCAATATGCTAACGTGCACCATTTCATTTTTCGCATTACAGGCGGAAGATTCCCTTCTACGAACCAGAGCTTTGCAGAGCTTATGAATGATGCAACAACTACCTGTACTAGGTTCTTCTAAGGTGAGGGGTCCCTTCACTCAGAGATCTTCATTTATAAATTTATATAAACTAAATTCCTAGGGGATGGTGGTGCTGCCTTCCCCCACTGTTCAGTTATCATGATTTAATTCCCAACTGTAAGTAAGTGTAACAATGTTTATTGTTTTAATGTTATTGATTTTCCGGTTTGTGCTGCATTATATAATAGAACAATGTACAGAGCTTCTCAATTCAAAATAAACATTTTGAACTTACATAGACTTGGTGGTATTTGGTGTGGACTAACTTACACGAGTGAGCAAATTAAAGGAAGGGTGTGCATGTGCATTGCTTCCACGACTGAGACGTTGGGTGTGTTATGTTCTGGGTTGTCTACTTGTTGGGTATCTTGGGGGGAGGGTTCGGAGACCTAATAGTTATGACAAGACAGTACTATAGTCGAGCAGGGGATTGTGGTGGGTTCTGAATTTCTGATTGAGGTGTGTGAGGAAGGTCCAACCTACCATCACCAACATCCTATTTTCTTGTGCAAAGGTCTGTATGTGCAAGATCCCTACAACAGTAGTAGTATGTCCTATAGGCTATCATATCAAAATAGTAATAAATCTGGTTGGGCATTTGTTGCTGTGAATTGTCAAAGCCTCAAGGTTAACAAAGACTCAAGATCAATAAGACTAGAAGTAGTACAAGAGGACGACCCAAAGGACTGGACTCAATGGCTAGAGCTACTGGTGAATCTGAGTTTTATTACCACCTTTCAAATAACGAGTAGCACTGGCCAACTGGGCAAGCTTAGCTACTACAGTACAGACAGACTGATAGTAGTAGTAGTACTGAGAGTCATCATAGCAGAGGCAGAGATAACAAGATTTTCGAAACCGTACAGATCGAAGGATAATTGTTGGTAAAAAATAGCATTGGGAAACTGAAACAATAGTTCGTGAAAAATATGGTGCAGTAAAAGTTATGGAATAAGAAATATTATTAAAAACAAGAAGACTTACTGGGGCCAGCAGAGGAGCGCTCGTTGGTGTCCTCCTGGTGGTGGTGTTCTGACTGTTGTCCCGCCGACTGCCCACTCCCTGTCTGTCTGCCCCTGGGTGCTGATGAACAGGAAAGATATAAGAAAGAGACAAACATTGATGGATGGCGTCAAACAAATACAATATTTTTAAAGAACGGTCAAAAAACACGTATGTAAACAACAATTGCAATAACTAAATTGCGATCTCATCTGGTCAACAAGTAGTGTCGGGGGATTCGTGGATCGACTACTTAAGTTACTATTTATCAACAGTAATCCAGTCTTCCATTCAGATTCCAGAATACTAAGTTACAACTAAGCCTAAGTACGACGTACCACCCAACCTAGCCCACCTATTCCAGGCATGCCAATTGTACATTAAGTATGCATTTCCACTTCTTTTATTCCTCAACAATGCATATGGTCAAATGGAGGGGTTGATTGATTGATGCTGATGTTCTGTTAGTGCTAAGCCAATTACCACCACTCATTGAACAAACTAGAAAAGGTTCTAATAAAGACTGGCATACTAGCAGCACGTCACATAACTGAGGGGGCATCACGCATACCACTAACAAATTAGAAACTCATACAAAGGACCTAAACCTAAGTATCAATCCGCCCCTATCTCTTAGTGACAGGACAAAGTAAGGAGTGGACTAGAGTCACTGTAGCATTACGTAACTTAATTTCTCTAAAATAAACTCTTACAGAATCATGCTAAGCGAGCTCAAACGCAAAGTTGCAAACAAGTAAGATTAGTAGTAGCGCAGAGGAGCACCTGTGTCATAATCACAGAAGACTTTTAAACGTAATTAACCTGGAATGTAAGCAGCAACGTTCTAGCTGGTTGGAAGAAAAAAAAGATATTCGCAATATATAACACAGAGCAGAAGAACAGACACAAAGTAGTAATAATTAAATAGGTACTCACCAAGACCCGGGACCTCCACTCCTAGCAGGTCCAGCAGGTCCAGGATGTCGGACCACCGGTGCGTCAACTGCGCCTGGGTGCGCCGGACCCCAGAGCAGCGCAACACTGCCCGGCGCACCTTCCCTCACTGCTGTCGACGCTCCCGGAGGCCGTACCCAGACCCAGGCCTGCCACCTGCTGCCAGGGTTGAGGGGAGGTGGCGCTGCACAAAGAAAATTAGTGCAGCCAACTCCACCTCCCCAAATAAGGCCCGTGCCTGCACCCCTTGTGGGCGCCGCCTTCCGCAAGGAAGGCGGTCGCGGCTCTGGCTGCGATGACCAGCCCTACCCTTTGACATGGTTCTGGGACGGAGCGGGAAAGAAAAGGTAATAAAATTAAAGAAGTAAAGGAAATAAATAACAGGCAATAGAAAGAGTGAAACAGTAGCTAAAAAACTAAAAAAAAGTAGAAGACAAAAACCAAAAATATAGAAGCAGGAAAATAGTTAGAGAAATAATAAATAAGAAAGATAAAAAAAAGTGGCTTTAAACAAAGGATTGAAAAGATGCAGGGAGGATTCCAGAACCATGCAATAGAGTGAAAAACAAGATGGCCGCGCCCATTGCGATCACGTGCGCAAGTTCGCGCAATATTTCCTCCCCGAGCAAGCAAAAAGCAATGCGATCAAGTAAAAGCGTTCGCCACCAGGAAATATCTACCGCGAACGGGCGCGAACATGCATTGCGCGACCCGGAGCAGGAAGTAAGCATCGCAAGAGGGCGGGACAAGTAAAAACAAGATGGCCGCGCCCGTGAGCAACCGCATGGGTAAGTTGGTGAGCCGCATTCACTCAAAAAATACCGCGAACAGGCGGGAAAAAAACTTCCGCGTCTTCGCGATATTTCCGGCGTGTTTGGGGAGATTTTCAACATTTTCGCGATAGTTTACGAAAGTGAATTTCGCAAATTCCGCCCACCCCTATAATTTATTCCCTTTTTTATATGTTTTGAAAAATTTTCAGTGCACGTTCTTTCAATTCCTGCTATCTTAGTTGCCATTTTTGTTATTGTAAAAAACAACAATATTTGTTTTTACCTTTACAAAACCCTTAAAAAGAAGAAATAAAAAGGTTCCAGCTGGAACTTTCTTTTACAGTTAAAAAAAGATAAAGCATGTATATATGTTGCAATGAGTCTATGACTGGTGTATGGATATTTGGATAAATACACAACTGGTGCATGCATGTTACAATGAGTGCAGCAGTGGTGCCTGAGAAAATCTATGAGTGCATAAGTAGTGCCTGAGTGATTGGATGAGTGCAAACGTATTGATTGGGTGATTGCATGTGTGCATGGGTAGTGTATGGCTGAATGGATGAGTGCATGGATAGTGCCTGGGTGATTGGATGACTGCATGGATAATGCCTGGGTGAATAGATGAGTGCATAAGTACTGGCTGCATGAAAGGATGAGTAGAAGGGTAGTTCCTGGGTGATTGGATGTGTGTATGGGCAGTGCCTCGGTAAACAAGTGAGAGCATGGGTACTGTCTGAGTAAATACATGCATGCATGAGTGAATGAATGAGTATAAGGTTAGTGCCTGGGTGATTGAATGAGTGCATGGGTAGTGCCCTGAATGATTGGATGAGTGCATGCATAGTACCTGAGTGAAGAGATGAGTTCAGAGGTAGTGCCTGAATGATTAAATTTGTCCATGGGTAGTGCATGGGTGAATGGATGAGTGCATGGGGAGTGCCTGAGTGAAATGATGAGTGCATGGGTACTGACTGAGTGATTTGATATGTGAATGGTTAGTGCCTGGGTGAATGCATGCGTGCATGAGTGAATTGATGAGTGCAAGTGTGGTGTCTGGGTCATTAGATGAGTGTTTGGATAGTGCCTGAGTGAATGGATGAATGCATGCATAGTGCCTGAGTGAATAGATGAGTGGAAGGGTAGTGCCTGGGTGATTGGATGTGTGAATGTGTAGTGCCTGGGTGAATAGATGAGTACATGGATAATGCCTGAGTGAACGGATGAGTGCAAGGGTAGTACCTGGGTGATTCAAAGAATGTATGAGTAGTGCCTGGTTGATTGGATGAGTGCATCAGTACTGCCTGGGTGATTGGATGAGTGAACGAGTAATGACTGGGTGAGTGGAAAAGTGCATGGGTAATGCCTTGGTGATGAATGAGTGCCAGGGTAGTGCCTGGGTGATTGGAAGAGTGCATGGATAGTGCCTAGGTGATTGGGAGAGCTCATAGATAATGGGCGAGAGAATGGATGAGTGCATGGGTACTGCTTGGGTGATTGGATGAGAGCATGGGTAGTGCCTCAGTGAATGGATGAGCACATGCATAGTGCCTTAGTGAATGGATGAGTGCAAGGGTCATGCTTGGGTGATTGGATATGTGCATGGGTAGTGTCTGGGTGAATGGATGAGTGCAAAGGTAATGCCTGGGTGATTGACTATGTGTATGGTTAGTACGTGGGTGAATAGATGAGTGCATGGGTAGTGCATGAGTGAATGGATCAGTGCAAGAGTACTGCTTTTGTAAATTAATGAGTGGAAGGGTAACACCTGCGTGATTATATGAGTGTAAAGTAGTGCCTGGTGTATTGCGTGAGTGCAAGGTTCATCCCTGGGTGATTTGGTGAGTGCATGGATAGTGACTAGGTGATTGGGTGAATGAATGCATAGTGTCTGATGATTGGGTTAGTGCATGGATAGTGCCTGGGTAATTGGATGACTGCATGGGTAGTATGTCAGTGAATAGATGAATGCATGTGTGGTGCCTGAATGAATGGATGAGCACATTCATACTGCCTGAGTGAATGGATGAGTGAAAGGGTAGTACCTGGATTCATGGATGAGTGTAGGGATAATGGCTGGGTGAATGAATGACTGAATGGGTAGTGTCTGGGTGAATGGATGAGTGCATGGTTAGTGGCTGAAGGACTTGAAGAGGCAATGGGTACTGCCTGAGGGAATGGATGAGTGCATGGATAATGTCTGGGTGAATAAATGAGTGTATGGGTAGTGCCTGGGTGATTGAATGAGGGCATGGATAGTGGCTGGGTGAATAGATGAGTGCACAGGTAGTGCCAAGGTGAATGAAAGAGTAGAAGGGTAGTGCCTGGGGGATTTGATATGTGCATGGTTAGTACCTGGGTGAATATATGAGAACATGGATAGTGCACGAGTGAATGGATCAGTGCAACGGTAGTACTTGAGTAAATGAATGAGTGGAAGGGTAATGCCTGAGTGATTGGATGAGTGTAAGGGTAGTGCCTCAGTGATTGGGTGAATGAATGCAGGGTGCCTACATGATTGGGTGAGTATGTGGATAGTGCCTAGGGGATTGGATGAGTGCATGGGTAGCGCCTTAGTGAATGGATGAGTGCATGGGTATTGGCTGAGTGAATGGATGAGTGCAAGCGTGGTGCTTCAGTGAATGCATGAGTGCAAGGGTAGGGCCTGAGTGAATGGATAAGTAGAAAGGTGGTGTCTGGGTGTATGAAGGAGTACATGGGTAGTGCCTCAGTAAATGGAAGAGTACATGGGTAGTGCCTCAGTAAATGGAAGAGTGCAAGGGTAGTGCCTGCGTAAATGAATGAGTGCATGGATAATGGCTGGATGAATGAATCAGTGCATGGAAAGTGCCTGGGTAAATGGATCAGTGCATGGGTAGTGCCAGAGTGACTGAATGAGTGAATGGGTAGTGCCTGTGTGAATAGATGAGTGCATGGGTAGTACCTGTGTGAACAGATGAGTGGAAGTGTAGTGCCTGGGTGAATCCATTAGTGCCACTGCAGTGCATGGGGAATGGATGACTGCATGGGTACTGCCTGGGTGATTGGATGAGTGCATGAGTAGTGCCTGGGTGAGTGCATGGGTAGTGCCTCAGTAAATGGATGAGTGCAAGAGTAGTGTCTGTGTGATTAGATCAGTGCATGGATAGTGAGTTGTTGATTGTGTGAATGCATAGAGAGTGCCTGAGTGAATGGATGAGTGCATGGGTACTGCTTGGGTAATTGGATTAGTGCATGGGTAGTGCTTGCTTGATTGGATGAGTGCAATGGTAGACCCTAGGTCATTGGATGAGTGCAAGGGTAGTTGCTTTGTGATTGGGTGAGTACACAGATAGGGTCTGGGTGATTGGGTGAATGCATAGATTATGTCTGTGTGATGGGTGAGTGCATGGATAGTGCCTGGGTGATTGCATGAGTGCATGGGTACTGCCTGTGTGATTGGATGAGTCCATCAGTAGTGCCTGGGAGAGTGGAAGCGTGCATGGGCAGTGCCTCAGTAAATGGATGAGTGCATACATAGTGTCTGGGTAGTGCATGGGTGATTTGATGAGTGTATGGGTAGTGCCTGGGTGAATAGATGAGTGCATGGGTAGTACCTGAGTGAACAAATGAGTAGAAGTATAGTGCATGGGTGAATCCATTAGTGCAACTGTAGTGCCTGGGTGAATGAATGAGTGCATGGGTAGTGTCTGAGTAAATGGATGAGTGCATGGAGAGTGCGTGAGTGAATGGATGAGTGCATGGGTACTGCCTGGGTGATTGGATGAGTGCATGTGTAGTGCTTCAGTAAATGAATGAGTGCAAGGGTAGTGTCTGTGTGATTAGATCAGTGCATGTATAGTGCATTGGTAATCGTGTGAGTACATAGAGAGTGCCTGAGTGAATGGATGAGTGCATGGGTACTGCTTGGGTAATTGGATTAGGGCATAGGTAGCGCCTGCTTGATTGGATGAGTGCAATGGTAGACCCTGAGTCATTGGATGAGTGCAAGGGTAGTGACTTGTTGATTGGGTGAGTACACAGATAGGGTCTGGGTGATTGGGTGAATGCATGGAGTCTGTCTGTGTGATGGGTAAGTGCATGGATAGTGCCTGGGTGATTGCATGAGTGCATGGGCACTGCCTGAGTGATTAGCTGAGTTCATGAGGGGTGCCTGGGTGAGTGGTTGAGTGCATGGGCAGTCCCTCAGTGAATGGATGAGTGCATACATAGTGTCTGGGAAGTGCCTGGGTGATTAGATGAGTGCCTGAGTAGTGTCTGGGAGAACAGATGAATTCAAGTGTAACACCTTAGTTTCTGATATCTTTACATCTGGTACAAAATGTCCAACAATTTTGAAGCAGTGTTCATTTTGTAATATCCTTTTGGAAACATCATACCTCCTAGGCCAAATGATGTCTAAAATGTTTTTAGTCCATGTATGAAAAACATAACTTATAGTACTACATAGAAGTTGCTGTAGTAGAAAGAAAAGGGGACTTTTTTTAGTGGTGAAGAGACTTTTCACATGCAACTTAAGGCTACTGGTATTATAGTACCCCCATTTACTTTTTATCTGTAGTAACACAAAGTGGTCCTCAAATATTTATAAATTCCTTTACCGCAGTTAAAAAGACTCCTTTATTTCAAACATCATGCTGTAGACAATACCCCAAATAGGCCGAATGATGTCTCAGAATCACATAATCCATATATATATATTAGGCCTGGGCTATTTTTCCGTTCCGCTCGCGGAAATTGCGATAATTTGACATTTTCGCGTTCTGCGGAGAGTGCGAAAATGTCAAAATTTCCGCATTCCGCAGCTTAGTGATAATTTGTTTCTTGCTCGCGCTGTAAAATAATACATTCTCGCGCGCGATCGCCTTACCTGAATCCCCGCGTTCGCCGGCAAGTTCTCCCGATCCGGTCGCGTTTTCCACAAGATGTTGGATTGTTGGTAGCCATTTGCGCTGTCTCGCGATAGTTCGCGCCCGCAGTAATGTCATTGGTCGCGCGATCACGTCTTTCTTCTCGCGATCATGCACCGCGAGAAGAGTGAAAACAAGATGGACGCGCCCCGCAAGCAACCGCATGGGTAAGTTGGCGAGCCGCGACCATGCAGAAAATACCGCGAACGGGCGGGAAAAAAACTTCCGTATCTTCACGATATTTCCGCGTGTTTGCGGAGATTTGTAACATTTTCACGATAATTTGGGAAAGTCACTTTCGCAAATTCCGCCCACCCCTAATATATATATCAACACAATACCACATTTTCCTATTTTAGATTCTCTATAGAACTTTGGTTCTAAAAACAGGAGATATGAGTTTGGTAACTATTTGGGTAGTCTTGATTTGAATGTCACTTGTATGTCATTGCACTCTGTCCATCCTGTTTGACATGTTAAATATATTGTGTAGTGTCCAGAGGTTGTATTAATTCCTTCATGGTATATGATTGCTATATTTGTGAAAGTTATTTTTGAGATGGAAATTTGTGCACCTTTAAAGTTTGTAATTTCAGTTCCTAACTTAGTACCATCCAATCTGCATTGTTTTAGCATGACTATGATATATTTTCCATTCCTCTGTAGAAACAACGTTGACCTAAGTTCTGATCTGCAGTTTGGACAGGTTATATCTTGATGGACATTTGTAGTTGAATCTTTTAAACTGCACTGCTTAACAATCTGGTAATGTCAGGTAGAGGTATCATGGAATCATTCTGAATTAATTTCAGTACGAGCCGTAAATTTGAAATATTAGCAGTTATGGGTCCATTAATAAGTTAAACCAAATAATTAGTTGATATTCACATCTTCTTCATTTAATAGTCCTACCATTACCATTAGAAATTCTTGAGCATCCTGATCCAGTCTATTCATCATTGAGTTTTCTTATTCCAGTAGCAGAATGTATAATAGTTCTATCACATCCTGATTCGTCAAGTAAATTACACAGTTGTGAAGACATTATTTTATCTACCTTTTCTTTAAAATAATTTTTTTAATGAGGCAAATTATATATTCAATTTAACACTACATTTGCTTAACAGGTCACTCCTGGTTTATTATCAAAGTGATAGCCTTGTATTTCGATATTTTGCTTTTTTTTTTCTCTTTCTTCCTTGTTGATTTTGTTTTTTTTCATCTTTCTGTACCACTGTGATAGACTGTTTAGATATTTTCTGCTTTGGACACTGTATTGCTTTTTGACCCACAGGATACTGGCGTAAATGAGGGCCATATTGAGCTCTTAACCGATTATACTCTGTTACACAGTTCACATCAGCCGTTACTTTCTTCTCATCAAAATCAATCAGAAATTAACCAGATAATTTTCTAATTCACGATAAAGCAACATATGATATCCCTTCTTTGAATACACTGTTAACAATATTAACAAGATCTGTATCTACACCTAAACCTTGCGATTTATGAATAGTTACTGCATACGCTAAAGACACTGGGAACTGCTTTCACTGACATACAAGTCTTTCACTAGTAGAAAACATACAACACATCTATGAATCTTCTTAACTTTCGCTGACATACAAGTCTTTCACAAGTAGAAAACATACAACACATCTATGAATCTTCTTAACTTCAGCAATATCAAGTCTTATGGCTAAATTCCACATCATTTCTGTTTGGCTAATTAACACATTTCATAATCTTACCCACTGCACCATTTACTAGCCCTTCTTCAATATTTAAATTACGACGTAAGATTACACAACATGTTTACAGATAAGTTACTGTTTTTCTAATCCTTCAGTTTTTGACACAGACTTTTCTAAGCTATCCAATTTCGATTGCAGTTTTTCTGTGAGTAGCACTGTAACTCCTTGATGTTCCATTTTATTATTTGTTCTAATTGTTCATTGAATTTACTAAACTCCTCAAGAATTGGCATCAAACAAACAATAGACTTCTCTAACTTAACAAAATTGTACATTACCTCAGCAGCTGAAACATTACTTGGAAACGCATTTTTTTCCCTCTTTGTGAGGACTCCCACTATTATACCCTTTAGTATATCTGCATAATGCATATCTTATGCTTGGCGCATATTTTGGATTTAACTCTTTATATTGAAAGTTTTCCCAAATGTTTACATTTCCTATACTTCCTAGTAAATCCCTTGTTTCATTATGTAGGAGTTTCTTGAATACAGGTTGTGCTTTTATGGGAGTTAGTTGTAGCAGGTCTCCAAACACTATTAAGTGTTTTCCTTCAAAAAGTGAGTCGTAGTCAGTTTTTAATATTTGATGAATTCTTAAACGTTTAAAAGCTAGCATTAGGTTAGACACCAAAATGACTACATCAATAATTAGTAGCTATAATTTTTTTAATACTCTTTCCACTTCATGACAAGCATCACCAGATAATTTGTTGTATTGTAATTTAATATCATGTTCATCAGGCACCATTAACAATCGATGAAGAGTAACTCCTTTAACGTTATGAGCAGCTAAGCCTTTTGGTGCAGTGACTACACATGACAAATTGGACTCTGTTGTCTTCTGTAGGTAACGTGTCAGTACTTTAATCAAGAAGCTGTTTCCAGGTCCAGTTTGACCACCCATGTACAATATAACCGCTTTATATGTAGAAAATGCACACTTTTTATTCTCATACGGAAACCCATGTTCTACTTTATCTTTCACCTCTTCAAAAGTCTGTTTCTGATCTGCATTCAATTGCTGTATCAGTAATTCTAGATTCACGGTTTCTTGTCTTACTTGATAAATTGAAAACTACACCTTATTCATAGCTATTGAAGCTTCATTTTCAATGATTGGCTGCCCAAGGGGATATTGACATTCCATTTGGTGAACTTTGACTGCTCTGAGAACTCTCTCTTGCTTTCTCAGGGACAATTGTTTCTTCATGTTGATTGGACCAGGGTCAAGGCGCAGATGGGCTCAGACAGGTTTGCCTTTGGCACACCGGTGGCACGTCCACTGTAGCCTCCATTAAGTAGGAGTTTGAAAAGTGGTGGGGCGCAATGGGTGAGCTCAGCAGGCAAGTCCAGCTGGGAGAGTGGGAAAGTCCAGTGGGAGCAGCAAGGTGGGAAAACGCAATCGAAGGAGCAAGTCGGGGCACAAATAGACATACGAGACCAAGATGCAAAACAGAGCAGTAAGAGGATGCAAAAAGGAGCAGTTGAGAGGAACAAAGGATTTAAAAAGGAGCAGTTATGCAGAGACGTGGGGCAGATAGAACAGACGACCCAAACAAAGAATGAGAAGTTACTGAGTTGGGGCAGAACAAGCAGTTAACAGAAAAAATCTCAGGAGACGGACACCAACAGGAGTCAGAAGGGCAAGGTGAGTTTAAGGTCAAACTGAAGCAGAAAAGAGATGTCTAGTCACCTACAAACACTTTTTGCGAAATCTCAAATTGTGGCAAATTTGGTAAATTATGATTATGAGGCGAATGGTGCAGCCACAGAATTGCTTATATGAACTGACCATCACCTTTGCTGAGGGCTTTATTTACAATGTATTCAAGAAATGTAAACAAAACCTAAACTTTCTTATTCCCCTCACTCCATTCTTAACTGCACTTTTAAGAAAACAGCTTTTACAAGGTAATTACTGAAAAAAACATGTAATTTACAAAATACAATTCCACATATATTTTGGTACTCTATTGTCATCTCATGGTTCTAGTGACATTTACAAGCCACTCTGCCTTTGGCCTAGTGATTTCTGATGTCACCATAGAACCTCAGGCGCAATATTGGACTCTATTACACAGTTCCCTGTTATTTATGCCATATAAATATCAAAATCTATTTTTAACTAAATGTTTTAAATCTTTGAATTAAGTTGACCAGATTTTTGTTACCATTCTGGGGTGCACACTACACAAACAAAGTTAGATGAACCAAGATCAGGAATTTCATAGTTTATAGGATGAAGACAATTCTAAGTTAAAGAAAAACAATATTTGTTGAGGTTTTTATTTTATATGTTCATTCAAACAATTGTCCATTTTTCGTGACAGCATTGCAAAAAGAAATTGGCAGAGTCTCTGCAATATTACCATAAAATATGGAAATCATGCAGGGATAATGGCACCATAATCTGCATGTACAGTTGTAAGTGGTTTCAGATAAGAAATATTCATTAGAGGGTAGTTTTTTAATTATTGTAATGACTAATCATTTAACTAGCAGCCCTATGGCACATAACTACCCTCTCCACTTGACTTGACTTCTTCACTTAGCCAAGTCCATTATGTTTGTCTGAAATCCCCAAGATATTTTCAGATTTCTTGAAATGTCTGCTATCTTAATATACTAGCCTGTTCAATGCCAAACATCAATTTATAATGTGGGTTAATTCCTCAATGCCTGGTGGGGTGAGGCTGCCCCTTCATTGTGCTGTCTCTCTTTTTCCTAGAAAAACCACAGTGTTCATTCCAGTATCCTATCAACTTACCTCCAATATTTATCTATAACCAACCAAATCCACAATATATGGCTAGAAGTACCATCTTGGCCACAGCCTCATGAGCACATTTTGTTATTAGCCCATCCAAATCTCTACAGTTAAACACGTGTGCTGAACTCTATGGAATATTTTCATTTGGACCAAGTGCAAACCAGATTTTGCTGATAACTCTCTAGAGTGCATGCAGCTGCTTCTTCCCTCAACCCATTTTCCATTGGCCAGTGTGTTGCTCCCATTTACTTTCAGGTCATCTAAGTGTTTTTGTGTGACCTTGTGTTTTTGGCCATTCTACCTTGTATCAGCTTTCCCTCTAGTGGAGACACTTCTAGCACTCCCATTCCCCCCTTAGTGAAAGACATAGTGGCATGTTTGAGCATTTAGTTGTCTGGGTGTTTTGTAAATTGTAGTTGGACTGTAAATATGGAAATGGTACTCAAGGTCTCCCAAGTGAACTGACCATAAAAGAAGCTTTATTCATTCAGAGTAATAATACTATGGTGTCCTTTATGAAACAAACATGGACAAATATATGCTGAGCCTAGAAGACACCATACTGTGCTCCACAGAGCCCTCATTAGTCACTTATTTAATACAAAGGCTTCAACAGGAGTTACGTTTATAGTGGGTATGTACTATGAACCTTAAAATTCAAATTGTGAAGGCACTGAAATACATTACGTAAGGTGTTTTGATAATAATACGTGACACGAATTCCTGTATAATTTCAGCATATCTAAGGAATTTGTATGATCTATTTTGCATTTACTTGTTTTTCTTTAATCTGAACTGATGTTATTCAGTACCTTTCAGGTTTCGTTTCTTATGTTTAACCTATAGCAATTGAAACGTTAACAGCTATTGAAACCTTTGTTTTGTTTTTTAAATCTTAAAATAAATATATAATCACTTTTTATGTGAAATCTGCTCCCTCATGTTTTAGCATATTGTGTTGCTCTTGGTCGACCAAGAGAAACTTTTATCCGCATCATAAGAATGAAATCCTAGGAGGGCCCTGCTTAGAATCAAAACTGTGTCATGCTGATTATACACAAGCCCGTGCACGACGCACCATTCTATAACATGTAACCACCTACATGCATATGAATGGGGAAACATCCATTACATCGCGGTCTTCACACTGCACTACCTTTACAACGCGGACATTACAATGCAAGTCAATACAATTACTTGCTCTGGATGGCGCTCTATGCTAAGGAATAGTATGATTTACTATTCCAACACCTTCCCTACTGCAACGTAGGCTGGAGTTGGAATAGTAAATCATACTATTCCTAAGTCCAGCGCCCTCCAGCGCAAGTCGTTGTAACGAATTGCCTTGTAATGCCTGCGTTGTAAAGGTATTGCGGTGTGAAGACCGCGATGTAACATCACATATTCATATGAATGTGGTGTGAATTAATGAAATTACTGTAATGATGCTTAGAATGTTTTTTTCGTTTGACCCATTAATAGGATGAAACATTTTTTTAATTGACTTTTCCATTAATTTCTTTGTCATATAATACTGCAAGTTAGGAATAGCTTCCTAGCAGGAAGAAAATAAAACAAATCTAGACTAAAATCTGTATCGTAACTGTATGCACATTTTCATATACTTTTCTAAGAAAAGGAAAATTCTTTGCAGAACGTTTCTGACATATAACTGTTTTCAACTCCTCAGTTCTTTGTGATGGGAGCCTGCAACCTTTTCTGTGTGATTGAGTGTGTTCAGGATATCCATCAGCGGTGGCTGCTCCATATCGTGCTAAAAAGAACCGCCCTGCCCCAGCTGCACGTGGAGCCAAAGTGAAAAATAAAATGGTAATAAACAGAGTTTTATATATATTTTTCCTCTGGGGGCCCAAGTTGCGAGGGCAGGGCGGGGCCATTGTGCAGATTGGCAGAAGAGGGGAGTGGTGACAGCAGCTTAAATCGCGCATGTCGCGTTGGCTGGCTGTCTTGCGACAGCCAGCCTGACATGCCCACTTTCAGCAGTCCAACACGAGCTGTCTAAGACAGCTGAATTGATAGAAAGCACAGGTCTCCATAGTCTAAAGGAGCTTTCAAGTCAGCCCGCTCCAACCAATCCTGATACTTTTCTCTTGCTGCTAACATTATCATCAGCAAGAGAACATGTCTGGAGTGGTACAGGGGAGTTGGCTGAGGCTCTGAGACTAGAACTGGAACTGCAGAAGAGAACACAGAGGACTAGGACCCGTGGGTAAGTAAACATTTTTATTATTCTTTGCTTTTTGACTCACTGACAGGCACTGCCTTCAGGCTCAAGGCCAGTGATCTCGGTTGTGGCTCGTTTTGAGCGCTGTTTATAAAAAGCCACGATTCAGAGCTTTGTCACTGAGCCTAAAGGCATTCCTGGTGTGTCACAGTGAGTGTTTGCTTGCCCCACCACTTACTATTGTCGCCAGCTGCCTCTGATTGCTCTGCTGTTCGGTTTTGCATGATAGTAGTTATCATCCCTGCCGTCTTCACACCTGTCCCCTGGCCTGAAGCAACCTATTTCAATAATTAGTGCTTAACTGTTGAAGAATAAGTACCGGGGCTCAAAGTTTTATTCAGAGGCCGGCAGCAGTCGACGTTTGGTGTATCACATACCAGGGCTGCATAGTCTTGATTTTACCTCATGTCTCCTTAATCCACCACCGTCTCTTGGATGTGCTTTTTGATCCATATGTTCTCCTTTTGCCAAAGTTTATCCATCATTGTGTTCCTCATTCAGTCCCTTTTGGTGTTTTTAATCTCTTGTTCTGGATCAAAAACCTTTGAGGAATAAAAAGTGCTGCTCCCCAAAAATAAGTACCGGTGGGCCCCACCTGCAACCACCGGCTCAAATTAAGCACTGTCACTGGTGTTTATCATTAAAACAAATGATAAGGCTGAGCCTATGGGGCTGCGTGCCCCTGTAGAACACTGGCTTTCTGCTTCTAATGGCTTTGGGTGGTCTAGGATCTTCCTTGGGTGGGCCTGTCCCATGTGTAGTAAAGATATCATAGCAGAAAAATGAGTTATAGGACTCATAATTGTTTTTCACATCACATTCTGCATGATTTGCTCTTCTTCTGTGCCTTTACCCATGAAAAGGTTTGTCAGGTTTAACCTGCAGGAATCTCTCAAGGGAGAGCGGTGAGGGTGTGAAAATGCCCGGTTACTCACCGTAATCTTCAATACTCCTGTCTTCCTTCTCAATTTCTTAACAATGAGCAGCTTGTCTGCTCTACAGAAACCTATTACCTAGCAAAGTCGAATACTTCCCCCAATGTGGCGCCACCTACTTGGCCCAGCATGCATGAAAGGGGAAGTGCGGCATCCACACATTATGAGAATACCAAAGAAACTCAAGAAGAAAAACACAAACTAATCATCATGAACAGAAACAGGGAGGGAGGGATGGCCTAAGGAATGGAATGGGAAGACCAGGACTCGGAGTAATGAAGATTACCCGTGAGTAACGGGCATTACCTCCTCGTCTGTCTTCCCGTCCCATTCTTTAACAACAAGCCCATACTCAAGCGCATGGTGATTGAAACACAGACCAGAAGTAGGTAGCAAAACCAACAGGTCAGTGTAATGACAAAAAAAAGAGTACATATCACAAAACATGCACAACAAAAAAAACATGAGCGCCAAAAGCAGCAGAAGCCGCCAACGCCAACAAAAGACAGTAAGGAGAAACAAAAGCATGGGGAAAGGCCCATGTGCAGCACTACAAACATCATGAAAGGAGGTACCCTGAAACATGGCTCAGGATGAGGAAAACAACACCCAACAAGTCAGAAAGGACAAGGAATGCACAAGACCCATGAGACCACAGGCAACACATAAGGAAGCCACCACCCAAATGCACAGGAACAGCCCAGGTTGATGCAGAAAGCTCCAGAGAAGGGGGAACCCCCAACTTCTGAGAAGACGATGCAGGAGAAAACACCAGAAGGACAAAAACCCTCAAGAACAACTGAAAACAGGGGCGCAAAGGAGGACCAGGCAATGCCAGAAGCACCAATGAAAAACCCCAAGCAGGGACCACAGAGCAGGGAACAGGAACCAGAAGCAAAAGGACCCAGCAAAAAGGGAGCCACCATGGAAACAGGAGACAGAACCATCCCCCTACACCAAGAGCCAATGAAAACTGCAAGATGCCAGGGTCGAAGGTCCGTGAGATAACCTGATGAACTGAAGCACTGCAAGTGAATAACCCAGAGGGACAACCATTAGAGACAAACACCCAGCCTGAGGTGCACGAGAGACGACAAGCTGAAAAGAGAAGCAAGCAGCGGAAATTGGTGAATGAAAACCAATTAATGCAGACAAGCAGACAAGTCCATAAGAAGGGAAAAATACAGCCTCGAGATCAGAATGGAACAAACAGAAGAACAGCAGGCAGAACCATTCAAATCCCCTTGGGGAACCAGGAAAACAAGGACCATGGGACAAAGGAAGCAGTGAAATGCCTAGGTCCAACCACAAGGGAACCAAGCCGCAAACAGAGGGAGAAGGGCCAACACCGCCAAGGCAAATATACCCAGACAGGAAAGGCTGAACCAGGAGAGAAACGGGACAAAAGAGAAGGGGCACACCCAGGCCGCCAAGCCAAATATATCCAGGCAGGGAAGGCTGAACCAGGAGAGAAATGCCTGAAAGAGAAGGGGCACACCCAGGGTCAAAAGAAACTGCAGGTGCTTCACCACCCCCAGAAGAGAAACCACAGAGAGAGAGAGGAGACTCCCCAGGGATCACAAATTGGCCAATCCCGTGGAGAAACAGAAAAAAGAGACTGGCACAACTTCCCCTGCTGATCGACCAAGGCACGAACCACGGGGAGAGATATCTGAACACAGACAGCACAGGCTCTGCAAACATCAGTCCAGGAATCCCTCAGCACTGCCACTCCCCCAGGCGGAAGCACTGTTTGCCAAGCCAACGAGGGAGAAGAAACGAACCCCTGAAAGAGTGTGAGGCAACAGCCACCTCCAGAGAAACCTCCAACTCCAGGAGGCCAATGATCCAGCAGAATCTGGAAAACAAGGAACAAACAGAGATGGATCCCAGAGAGCAAGGGCAGTGCAGAGGCCATCTCCTCCAGACCCGGCAGGCAGAGACAGGCAGACACCCAAGAAAGGAGAAGAACCCAGGAAGCATTGAGGAACAGAGGGAAGAGGGCCCAGTAGAACCACAGAGCCAGTGGGGCCAAGAGGGTAAAAAAAAACATGGCGACAATGAAAAGCCGAAAAGAACCACATGGAAGCAGCAGGAGTTTGAGCCCATAGCGGTAGAATCAAAATGGAATGGAATACGCAGGCAGGCAGACATCCATCAGGACGAGGGATGTGAGGAGCAAACCACAGGAGCTGCGAGGACAGGCTCTCTGAAGAATGAGCAGAACCGCAGGCCCCTGCTCTGCAACTGGGAACACACAAAAAGGAAGAAGACCAACATCCCTCCTTCATGACACAAAAAAAGAAACATGACATCTGGGCGTCCCTTCGAACACACCCTTGTGACCCCCGGGAGGAAACCAAAGCCAGAAAGGGGCCAACGCCCACCAGATGGAAAAAAGGAGAGACCCCCTGTATCAAAACACCTTTGAAGAAGGGGCAGACCCAACAGAAGACCCCTGGACAGCACAACATAAGTAGATGTAAAGAGCACATTCATCCAGAAGGGTATCTTGGTGATGAATAACAGATGGTTGCAGTCAGCCAACTCTATGGGAGAAATCATACAGACCTAAGAAGGAGGAAAGGCTGACTGGACCAGACGGGATCTGAATCAGTGACCATGAAGCCAAACACAGGCCACAACTGTGGATGCATATGCCCACCAACCCACCAGACCTGGCCAGCCCAACATCAGAGACGTCACCGATGGAAAAGCATCTGAAAACACATCCACAGGAGAATGCCGTAAGAGAAAAACAAGGGAAAAAGGACCTGTACATCGCATGCCATATACGCAACATGTGTAAGTGCAAAGTGCACATGCACCTATAAGGGCACTGTGGTGCGAAAAACAGCGTATCGCAACCCAACTCAAGTTGGCTAAATTGTCGACCACAGAAGATTGAAAGGCCGAGGGGCTCTGACCAAAATCAGCCACAGCAGACTGAGAGGGGTGCCACCAGTGGAGAGAGAAAATCCAAAAGATGACAGACTTCACGCACCTTCTCTGCAAGAGAAAAAAGGAAAGACCAACAGCCAGGAAAACAGGCAAGGGGCAGAAGCGCAAGATGAGGGGAGACCAACAGTCAGCAAGACTCCACAGTAGACCTGCCCAAGCAGAACACTGAACACAAGGATGCCCCTTGGTACACCGTCCCCCTGAACTCCATCAGGCAAACACAACCCACAGTGGGAATCAAAAAGGGGATATGCAGGACCAAAAAGCTGCCACCTCCACAGCCTTAGTATGGCGCAAATAAAGTGCACTTACACCCCTCGGTAATACAAACATACGAAGTGACACAGCGGAAAGGAACTTGGCCATCAATCTCAGAAGGAAGAAAGGGCTTGCAGAGAGCTAAAGCGGTGTGCCAAAAGCGCAAAGTAGAGCAAAGTAGAGCAAGACCACTGACTCATTGTCAGTGCAATTGCTCTGCCTCCCTCGCAGCTCCACCATTAAGTGAGGTCTTCTCCCAAGCCCCTGCACTCTCGAGTGTTGGTGTCTGAGGCCCTCCTCCACCTCCTCCACCTGCAGGTTTCACCTGCACCACATCCCCGGTGGTCCAGTTGACCTCTGTCTCCATTCTCTTGCTCTGCATTTTCTCTCCTTTTTCACTCGTATTTTTACCTCACTTCTATCTCCCCCCTTCACTCTCCTTCCTTTTCTGTCATTTTCCCCTCATTTCAAGCTCCCCACTTCACTCTCCTTCTGTGTCTTTCCTCCATTTTTCACTCGTTTTGAACCCTCATCTCAATCTCCCCCTTTCACTCTCCTGTGTACTCTGTGTCTTTCCTCCACTCTTTCTTGCACTTTTTCTGTTGTTTTCCCCTCATTTCAAGCTCCACCTTCACTCTCCTTCTGTGTCTTTCCTCCGTTTATCACTCGTTTTTTACCCTCATCTCAAACTCCCCCTTTCACTCTCCTGTCTCCTCTGAGTCTTTCCTCCACTCTTTCTTGCACTTTTGCTGCCTTATTTGCACTTTTCTCTCTCTTTTTGCCTTTTTCCTTTTGCCTTTTTCAGCCCGTTTTTCCCCGCCGCTGCTGCCCCCACGGCCTCTCCCTCCCAGGAAGACCACTGGGACCGGCCCAATTCAGCTCCCCTCCCCGCTCCCACCTCCCAGCTGTCCAGCCCTCCCCGACCCCTACTTAATGGCAGCCACTGCGCGGACAGGCGAGCAAGACCACTGCCACATTATCAGTGAAATTGCTCTCCCTAGCAGCTCCACCACTAAGTGAGGCGTTCCCCCAAGCCCCTGCACTCTGGAGTGTTGGTTTTTGAGGCCCTCCTCCACCAGCAGGTTTCACCTGAGCCTCATCCCGGTGGTCCAGTGGACCTCTGTCTCCATTCTCTTGCTCCACTTTTTCTCTCCTTTTTCACTCTTTTTTTCCCCTCGCTTCTATCTCCCCCCTTCACTCTCCTTCTGGGTCTTTACTCCATTTTCTGTCGTTTTCCCCTCATTTCAAGCTCCCCCCTTCACTGTCCTTCTGTGTCTTTCCTCCGTTTTTCACTAGTTTTTTACCCTCATCTCAGTCTCCCCCTTTCACTCTCCTGTGTCCTCTGTGTCTTTCCTCCACTCTTTCTTGCACTTTTGCTGCCTTATGTGCACTTTTCTCTCTCTTTTTGCCTTTTTCCTTTTGCCTTTTTCAGCCCGTTTTTCCCCGCCGCTGCTGCCCCCACGGCCTCTCCCTCCCAGGAAGACCACTGGGACCGGCCCAATTCAGCTCCCCTCCCCGCTCCCACCTCCCAGCTGTCCAGCCCTCCCCGACCCCTACTTAATGGCAGCCACTGCGCGGACAGGCGAGCAAGACCACTGCCACATTATCAGTGAAATTGCTCTCCCTAGCAGCTCCACCATTAAGTGAAGCCTTCCCCCAAGCCCCTGCACTCTTGAGTGTTGATGTTTGAGGCCCTCCTCCACCTGCAGGTTTCACCTGCGCCTCCTCCCCGGTTGTCCAGTGGACCTCTGTCTCCATTCTCTTGCTCCGCTTTTTCTCTCCTTTTCCACTCGTTTTTTTCCCTGACTTCTATCTCCCCCTTCACTCTCCTTCTGGGTCTTTCCTCCATTTTCTGTCGTTTTCCCCTCATTTTAAGCTCCCCCTTCACTCTCCTTCTGTGTCTTTCCTCTGTTTTTTACTTGTTTTTTACCCTCATCTCAAGCTCCCCCTTTCACTCTCCTGTGTCCTCTGTGTCTTTCCTCCACTCTTTCTTGCACTTTTGCTGCCTTATTTGCACTTTTCACTCTCTTTTTGCCGTTTTCCTTTTGCCTTTTTCATCCCGTTTTCCCCGCAGCTGCTGCCCCCACAGCCTCTCCCCCCTAGCATGACCAGTGTGACTGGCCCAATCCAGCTCCCCTCCCCTCCCCGCTCCCAGCTGCCCAGCCCTCCCCGACCCCTAATTAATGGTGGCCACTGCAGGGACAGGCGAGCAAGACCACTGACTCATTGTCAGTGAAATTGCTCTCCCTCCCTCGCAGCTCCAGCATTAAGTGAGGCCTTCCCCCAAGCCCCTGCACTCTCGAGTGTTGATATTTAAGTCCTCCTCCACCTGCCGGTTTCACCTGCGCCTCATCCCCGGTGGTCCAGTGGACCTCTGTCTGGATTCTCTTGCTCCGCTTTTTCTCTCCTTTCTCACTATTTTTTTTCCCTCACTTCTATCTCCCCCTTCACTCTCTTTCTGGGTCTTTCCTCCATTTTCTGTCGCTTTCCCCTCATTTCAAGCTCAACCCTTCACTCTCCTTCTGTGTCTTTCCTATGTTTTTCACTCGTTTTTTACCCTCATCTCAATCTCCCCCTTTCACTCTCCTGTGTCCTCTGTGTCTTTCCTCCACTCTTTCTTGCACTTTTTCTGTGGTTTTCCCCTCATTTCAAGCTCCCCCCTTCACTGTCCTTTTGTGTCTTTCCTCCGTTTTTCACTTGTTTTTTACCCTCATCTCAGTCTCCCCCTTTCACTCTCATGTGTCTTTCCTCCACTCTTTCTTGCACTTTTGCTTCCTCATTTGCACTTTTCTCTCTCTTTTTGCCTTTTTCCTTTTGCCTTTTTCAGCCCGTTTTTCCCTGCCGCTGCTGCCCCTCCCCCCCAGCACGACCAGTGCGACCGGCCCAATCCAGCAACCCTCCCCGCTCCTGCCTCCCAGCTGTCCAGCCCTCCCGACCCCTACTTAATGGCGGCCGCTGCGGGGACAGGTGAGCAAGACCACTGACTCATTGTCAGTGAAATTGCTCTCCCTCCCTCCCTCGCAGCTCCACCATTAAGTGAAGCCTTCCCCCAAGCCCCTGCACTCTTGAGTGTTGATGTTTGAGGCCCTCCTCCACCTGCAGGTTTCACCTGCGCCTCCTCCCCGGTGGTCCAGTGGACCTCTGTCTCCATTCTCTTGCTCCGCTTTTTCTCTCCTTTTCCACTCGTTTTTTTCCCTGACTTCTATATCCCCCTTCACTCTCCTTCTGGGTCTTTCCTCCATTGTCTGTCGTTTTCCCCTCATTTCAAGCTCCCCCTTCACTCTCCTTCTGTGTCTTTCCTCTGTTTTTTACTTGTTTTTTACCCTCATCTCAAGCTCCCCCTTTCACTCTCCTGTGTCCTCTGTGTCTTTCCTCCACTCTTTCTTGCACTTTTGCTGCCTTATTTGCACTTTTCACTCTCATTTTGCCGTTTTCCTTTTGCCTTTTTCATCCCGTTTTCCCCGCAGCTGCTGCCCCCACGGCCTCTCCCCCCTAGCATGACCAGTGTGACTGGCCCAATCCAGCTCCCCTCCCCTCCCCGCTCCCAGCTGCCCAGCCCTCCCCGACCCCTAATTAATGGTGGCCACTGCAGGGACAGGCGAGCAAGACCACTGACTCATTGTCAGTGAAATTGCTCTCCCTCCCTCGCAGCTCCAGCATTAAGTGAGGCCTTCCCCCAAGCCCCTGCACTCTCGAGTGTTGATATTTAAGTCCTCCTCCACCTGCCGGTTTCACCTGCGCCTCATCCCCGGTGGTCCAGTGGACCTCTGTCTGCATTCTCTTGCTCCGCTTTTTCTCTCCTTTCTCACTATTTTTTTTCCCTCACTTCTATCTCCCCCTTCACTCTCTTTCTGGGTCTTTCCTCCATTTTCTGTCGCTTTCCCCTCATTTCAAGCTCAACCCTTCACTCTCCTTCTGTGTCTTTCCTATGTTTTTCACTCGTTTTTTACCCTCATCTCAATCTCCCCCTTTCACTCTCCTGTGTCCTCTGTGTCTTTCCTCCACTCTTTCTTGCACTTTTTCTGTGGTTTTCCCCTCATTTCAAGCTCCCCCCTTCACTGTCCTTTTGTGTCTTTCCTCCGTTTTTCACTTGTTTTTTACCCTCATCTCAGTCTCCCCCTTTCACTCTCATGTGTCTTTCCTCCACTCTTTCTTGCACTTTTGCTTCCTCATTTGCACTTTTCTCTCTCTTTTTGCCTTTTTCCTTTTGCCTTTTTCAGCCCGTTTTTCCCTGCCGCTGCTGCCCCTCCCCCCCAGCACGACCAGTGCGACCGGCCCAATCCAGCAACCCTCCCCGCTCCTGCCTCCCAGCTGTCCAGCCCTCCCGACCCCTACTTAATGGCGGCCGCTGCGGGGACAGGTGAGCAAGACCACTGACTCATTGTCAGTGAAATTGCTCTCCCTCCCTCCCTCGCAGCTCCACCATTAAGTGAAGCCTTCCCCCAAGCCCCTGCACTCTTGAGTGTTGATGTTTGAGGCCCTCCTCCACCTGCAGGTTTCACCTGCGCCTCCTCCCCGGTGGTCCAGTGGACCTCTGTCTCCATTCTCTTGCTCCGCTTTTTCTCTCCTTTTCCACTCGTTTTTTTCCCTGACTTCTATATCCCCCTTCACTCTCCTTCTGGGTCTTTCCTCCATTGTCTGTCGTTTTCCCCTCATTTCAAGCTCCCCCTTCACTCTCCTTCTGTGTCTTTCCTCTGTTTTTTACTTGTTTTTTACCCTCATCTCAAGCTCCCCCTTTCACTCTCCTGTGTCCTCTGTGTCTTTCCTCCACTCTTTCTTGCACTTTTGCTGCCTTATTTGCACTTTTCACTCTCATTTTGCCGTTTTCCTTTTGCCTTTTTCATCCCGTTTTCCCCGCAGCTGCTGCCCCCACGGCCTCTCCCCCCTAGCATGACCAGTGTGACTGGCCCAATCCAGCTCCCCTCCCCTCCCCGCTCCCGCCTCCCAGCTGTCCAGCCCTCCCCGACCCCAAATTAATGGCAGCCACTGCAGGGACAGGCGAGCAAGACCACTGACTCATTGTCAGTGAAATTGCTCTCCCTCCCTCGCAGCTCCAGCATTAAGTGAGGCCTTCCCCAAAGCCCCTGCACTCTTGAGTGTTGATATTTCAGTCCTCCTCCACCTGCCGGTTTCACCTGCGCCTCATCCCCGGTGGTCCAGTGGACCTCTGTCTCCATTCTCTTGCTCCGCTTTTTCTCTCCTTTCTCACTATTTTTTTTCCCTCACTTCTATCTCCCCCTTCACTCTCTTTCTGGGTCTTTCCTCCATTTTCTGTCGCTTTCCCCTCATGTCAAGCTCAACCCTTCACTCTCCTTCTGTGTCTTTCCTATGTTTTTCACTCGTTTTTTACCCTCATCTCAATCTCCCCCTTTCACTCTCCTGTGTCCTCTGTGTCTTTCCTCTACTCTTTCTTGCACTTTTTCTGTGGTTTTCCCCTCATTTCAAGCTCCCCTTCACTCTCCTTCTGTGCCTTTCCTCCACTTTTCACTCATTTTTTACCCTCATCTCAATCTCCCCCTTTCACTCTCCAGTGTCTTCTGTGTCTTTCCTCCACTTTATCTTGCACTTTTGCTGCCTTATTTGCACTTTTCTCTCTCTTTTTGCCTTTTTCCTTTTGCCTTTTTCAGCCCATTTCTCCCTGCCGCTGCTGCCCCCGCAGCTCCTCCCCGCCAGCACGACAAGTGCGACCAGCCCATTCCAGCTCCCCTTCCCGCTCCCACCTCCCAGCTGTCCAGCCCTCCCCGACCCCTATTTAATGGTGGCAGCTGCGCCGGGGCACCAAAAGGCATACTCGTCTGCGCCCGTCCGCGACCCGACTGTGCCCAGCGTCAAGAACCCTGGATCTCTGCACTGCAAACGCTACGACCCAGCGGTACTCTACGCTCTCAACCCAGGCCGCAACAACTGCAAGCTAGCATCACCAGCCAACACCCACGGACCTTTCAGCTGTCACCACTGCAGGCACACCTGCAGCACCGCCGAGACCACTGACCCAGCGCAATCTGTCCGCAACAACACAACTGAACCGAAGACCCTGCAATGCATCCTCCTCAACGTCCGATACCTCCACAAACACGCCACTGTAATCAGGGACCTCCTCGACGGCACTACCCCGGACGTAGCATTCTTTACCGAAACCTGGACCAACACCACCTCTGGACCGGACATCGCCATTGCCATTCCCCAAGGATACAAGATCTCCAGGAAGGACCCCCCCCACTCGCCCGGGAGGAGGAATCACCATTGTCCACAAATCCACCCTCCACCTGAGCACACTCCCCGACGAGCCCACAGACCTGATGGAACACCTTAATTCAAGATACTGGCCTGCCGTACCTCCACCCTCCGAGGAACCCTAATCTACCGACCCCCTGGACCCCGCGGACTTTTCGCCAACTCCATCATGGACATCATCTCCCCGCATGCCATTGCGCCCACCAACTACACCCTACTGGGAGACCTCAACTTCCACCTCAACAACCAACTGGACCCCAGCACGACATCCCTCCTGGATAACCTCCACAACATTGGACTCCGCCAGATCGTGACCGAACCCACGCACTCAGCAATACACTCGACCCCTTCTTTACAACAGGAAACTCCATCACCTTCAGCTTCACCACCGAACTCCCATGGACTGACCATCGATGTGTCCACTTCACCTTCAGAACACCCACCATCCACAGACACCAGCACCTGCTCCCAGGAAGAAACTGGACCAGAAGCACCGACGACCAGCTAACCTCATCACTCAGCAACTCCACCGCAACCATCGTGGAAAACGACGACGCCAACACCGCAGCCCGAACCATGCACAGATGGATCTCCGACAGTGCCAACACCATAGCCCCCCTCCAGAAAAACAACAACACCCACGCCAAGAAAGCTAGATGGTTCACCACTGAACTTCGAGGGTCCAGACGCACTTGCCGCCACCTCGAAAAGGCCTGGAGGAACACCAAATCCACAGAAGCCCACAACAACTTTAGAGCCGCCACCAACGCTCACCACCAACTCATCAGAAAAACAAGGAAAAAAGCGATTGAAGACGGAATCTCCACTCATGCATACAACAGCAAAGAACTCTTCAACATCATCAAGGAGTTCGCCAAACCCACCAGCGAGTTCACCAACAATCCTCCCTCACAAGACCTCTGCGACAAACTCAGCACATTTTTCCACCACAAAATCAAGAGCATCTACGACAACTTCGACGAAGACAACCAACACACTGATCCCTCACCCGACACCCTGAAGCCAGCGATTGACAACTGGACAGCCCTCTCCACTGAAGACACACTGAAGACGATGAAGTCAATCCACTCCGGGGCCCCCACGGACCCCTGCCCCCACCATATTTTCAACAGAGCCGCCGACACCATCGCACCCTTGCTCTGCCACACCATCAACCGCTCCCTGGCAACCGAATCATTCCCTGATGACTGGAAACACGCTGAGATCAACCCCCTCCTGAAGAAACCCTTGGCGGACCCCACCGACCTCAAAAACTACAGACCCATCTCCCGGCTCCTGTTCCCAGCGAAAGTCATCGAGAAAGCCGTCAACAGCCAACTCGCCACATTCATCGAAGGGCACAACATCCTCGACTCCTCCCAATCCGGTTTCAGAAAAAACCACAGTACGGAAACCGCCCTCCTCGCCGCAACAGACGACATCCGTACCTTACTGGACAAAGGAGAAACAGCAGCTCTCATCCTCCTTGACCTCTCAGCGGCATTCGACAGTCTCTCACCACACCCTATTACGCAGACTCCATGACGCAGGGATCCAAGACAAGGCCCTTGACTGGATCCGCTCCTTCCTCTTTGGCAGAACTTAGCGGGTCAGATTCCCCCCTTTCCACTCGGACCCTACACCTACCACCTGCGGAGTCCCCCAGGGGTCCTCCCTCAGCCCTACGCTCTTCAACGTCTACATGGCTCCGCTCGCCCCCATCGTCAGAACCTACAGACTCAACATTGTGTCATACGCAGACGACACCCAACTCATCCTCTCCCTATCCAACGGACCCAACACCCCCAGACACAACTTTCTAGAAGGCATGGAAGCCGTCACCAAATGGATGAAAAACAGCTGCCTACAACTAAACACCAACAAAATGGAAGTACTCATCATGGGCCCAAACCCAGATGCCTGGAATGACACCTGTTGGCCACCCGCCCTCGGGAGCCTGCCCACCCCCACGGACCACACACGCAACCTGGGAATCATCCTGGACTCAGAGCTCAAAATGGACCGCCAGATCAACTCTGTCTCATCCTTCTGCTTCTACACCCGCGGACCCCTACATAAGACCTTCAAATGGATCCCCCTCAAACACAGAAAGAACGTCACTCATGCCCTTGTCACCAGCAGGCTCGACTACGGCAACGCACTCTATACCGGAATAAACAAAAACCTCACCCGCAATCTACAGAACATCCAAAACGCCGCCGCAAGACTGGTCCTCAAACTGCCAATACACTGCCACATCTCCCAGCACCTGCGCACACTCCACTGGCTCCCCATCGAAGCTAGAGTCACCTTCAAGATGCTAACCCACGCTCACAAGGCCATCCACGACACCGGACCAGCATACCTGAATAGCCGACTCAAATTCCACGCATCCCAAAGGACTCTACGAATAGCCCAGCTCTCCTACGCCGTGGTTCCCCGCACCAGAAAGACCAGATCGGGAGGCCGCTCCTTCTCCTTCTGCACGGCCAGAGCCTGGAACGACCTTCCGCTCCACCTCAGACAGATAACATCGCTCCCCATCTTCGCAAGAAACCTCAAAACCTGGCTCTTTGACAGACACCCTCCTTGATGAACTGGAACCTGCGTATCCCCCCACACTCCCTAGCGTCTTGAGACCCTTACGGGTGAGTAGTCACGCTTAACAAAAACCTAAGTGAAGGGGACCTCCCACGCCATTCCACATGAAGGCATCCGGAGAGGGCAGATCAGGGGTGGCCAGTGTAACCCCCACACAACATGTGGTGAAAACAAATCAGGCCACAGAAAACCCAGCCCCCTTTACACAAGACCACTGTGCGAGCCTCAGCGCGAGGCAAACAACCAACACGCCCATGACAACAGGGCAAATAGTACAAGGAGACCTGCAATCCTGCCCACAAATGCCAAGCACATTGGGCAAGGGACACGAAGGAGCCAAACCCAGAGACCCCAAGCCATGATCGCTTATGGAGAGCAACAAATGCCTGGAACACCAAAAACATTGCAATAACATCATGCAAGAATGCACGGGCACCAGCCCCGCCTGCCAAGGCAGGTTGCTGCCAGCCGGAGCGACCAGGCAGAAGCAGAACACAAAAAACACGTGCTGACAGAGGACTCCACCCAGCAACCCCGGTCCGTTATAGGAGGGTAAAGGGCTCAACAGACATAGGGGCATATCAGCAACAACCGGCGATAATTATCGCTAAGCGCACTTAGCGCTATGATAATTTTCGCCGGCTAGCGTGGATTTTTATTGTTGAGATAGCGTGCTATTAGCAATGCTTAACTCAAAAGCGATAAAAATCCAAGCGCTAACTGCCAAACGTGAGATTATCGCTGGAGCCAGCGATAATCCCATGAGGTTTGCTGATAGCTTGCTGATAGGGCCTAACATACTTAGCCATGATATCCACCTTCCATAGGATATCATGGCTAAGTCAGTTTCAAAGCAGGCATTAGGAAAGAAGCGATAACAGAGGTTATCGCTACTTTTCTTCTCGCTATGCTGCTTTGCGTGAGGCTTGATAATAGATGAAATGTCGTTTAGCGACATTTCTACCGTTATCCTGGGGAGGAACGCCCACTTTGCATCTCATTAGAGATGCAAAGATGGACGTTAGGAATTCAGGCGCTAAGGCAAGGTTTCACGCAATAGCGTGACCTTGCTGATATAGCGATAAAATTATCGCCGCTTTTCGGACAAAAACAGACGCAAAAGCGGCGATAATTTTATATCGCCGCCTTGTAGATATGCCCCTTAATGCCCGGGCAGAGAGAGGCAATCAGCACCTGTGGAGCAAAAATGCCAACCCAGGAGCCGTGGCAGGAAAGGAGCCAGAAACCAAACAAACCTGGGTGGACTCCTAAAGTTTGACCAGTGGTAATTGCTTGTTTAACATAGCGCACTGCAGCAGGATCAAAGGCACTCGCACTAAAATGAGGCTTTAGACAAGGAGCCGAACTCGAGAGAGGCCCATCACAATGCATTCAGAGGCGAGCTGGTAACACAGAGACAGCCTGTCCTCAGCCGCAGCAAGCAGATCGCTGCTGACTCCTAGAGCTGGAATTTAAACCCATGCCCATAAGAAGTCGGCAAGACCGCAGCAAAGGACATAATAACAATCTGCAGCCGGTGGTGGGCCTTGAACCCTCGCAAAGAAGTGGCCTGCCACACCAAACAAGACACCCGTGACCAACACTACCCTGAGCTACAGCTCCTGGCTGCGGGGATGGGGACGGGCACCAGGACGCTCAGCGCCGCCACCCGTAGGCAAGATCAAACGCCTGCTGAGCAGGGTGTATATGGTAACCAGAAGAAGAATCTGCGAGGCTTCTAAAGCAAGCCGCAAGATAGTAACATTAAAAGGAGAAAGAACTTACCCGGCTCAATGCAGGAAAAAGAAAAGGATGTGTGGATTACACACCTCCCCCTTTATGCATCCTGGGCCAGGTAGGTGAAGTATTGGACTTTGCTAAGTAATAGGTTTCTGTAGAGAAGACAAGCTGCTCATTGTTAAGGAATGAGACGGGAAGACGGACGAGGGGGTAATGATCAGATCCCGGTGCACACACTTGTCCGCATAAGGGTTAGAATCTAGCCCTGCACTATAAATGAGGGCTTAGATTTGTTGACTGAGTACGTTTACCCCTGATAATAGTAGCATAACTCGTTTAATGTGGACTTGTTACGAGATGGCTTCTAAAATGGGTGTCAATATTGTGCCTCGTATTATTGGTACCGGGTGGTGTCTCCACCCAATTTACTTGCCTCACAAGTTTAACGCGCATAATGGGGTCTAACACGAGGGTCCCTGAAGAGCTGGGCCGTTTACCTTATATTTTCCCCCAATTTCAGGCCTTTTTCCATCCCGATTTTACCCCTGCATTTAGAAGGTGGAAAATGTGAGCAGACTCATGGGTGACACTACCTGGTGCAATTTCACATGCAATACAACTTGCAATTATGCAGGGTTGTAATTTCACAGGAAACCTGTGGAATTACCACTTGCCACACCTCAGAAATAAAATAACGATGGTGGGATCAAACTATTTAACATTTAAAGTACATTATTTCCCTGTATCTCAAATTGCACACTCATATAATGTAGCGTGCTTGTAGCTTGCTTTTGAATCAATTTTTGAATTTCATACTCGACTTAAACATAAAAAGGCCAGGGCCAGCCACACAGAGGTGAACCATGAAGGACCAGAAATCTAGAGTCAGGAGCAATAGGTAAATGCAGAACATACATGAAGTCAATGCCCATGGAGAATTAGTGGATGGAACCTGGCGTCCCACCAATAGATTGTAATGACCAGAGATGGACAGATGCTTCACGTTACTGCTTGCCCTGCTTTCATCTACAACGCCCTGCAGGATTGAATTATATATTCTCGCAATCAATCTCTTTCCATCCATTACCCACCACTTCACCATGATTATTCCGGGGTAATTCCATTCCGCGTTATCACATTCCTGAAATGTGAAGCTGCATTACTGGTAATCTGAGAAGTGATCTGCCTCCCGGAATTCAAAGGCAACTCCAGCCTTCCGGCCTCAATCAGCTATTACCAATGCTCTCACTTCTCGCAGACCTGCCTGCCTCATTGTATTTTCTTCAGTCTGGGAGGTTGTTCATGTACGATAGAGTCAGGGGTCTTCATAACGCATCCCACCCAAAGCAGATTGAGTTCATTTTCCATTTATTTTAACAAGAAACTGAGGGGCTCCCCACTCATATACAGCCCACTTGCATTCCATGACCCTTGTATTTCAGAGAGTTGTCTAATATCTGGTCTACTCCAGGCTGGATGGTGGTAATATCTTACAGTACCTGGGCTACCTCGTTCTGCTTTGTCTGCGCTAAGGCCATTCCATAACTACAGACTGCACACTAGTTTGTTGAATGTTACTTGCTGGAGGTGGAAGCTACATAGACCTAGGTCCTTATCGCAATTATAGGCAGAAAAGGGTTAGGTATTTACCACATTTGGTAAATTTTATTTCCCTGAGTGAGGTATTTATCACATGTGGTAAATACTTCCTTTTTTGGGTTTTTAAAGATTTTTACCTGCAAAGAATGCATAGCATGCAGACCAGGGGGGCTGATTTACGAGGAAGTGCTGCAGCGGGGCAACGCAAGCCCTTTGTCTGTGCCACGCTGCGGCACTTCCAAAGCACAGGAATGCGATGTATTTACAATAATATGCCTCATTCCTGGGCTCTCCCCTGCGCTGGCGCACAAACAGCCGCCATGCACCGGCGCAGGCATGAGGAGATTGTTTTTTGTGCAGGAAGGAGCACATTCCTGCACAAAAACAAAACACTACAGGCATTTTCCTCTTTCAATGCGTGCTGTAGAATGCAGCACGCATTGAAAGAGGAAAAAACAAGAAGAAATTAAAACATTTCTCCTTATTGCGCCTTGCTAAGACACCCCTAGGGTGGCGTAGCATTTAGACGCATTTCCAGATTTACGATTCCTTGTAAATCTGGAAATGTGTCTGGTTCCATGGGTGTTGGTGGGAACACCCACACCAACAACTATGGAACGCCCCTATCAAGCAAAGTGCTGCGTGTAAAGGGGCCATATTTATAAGGACAGCAAAAGCCACGCAGGGTGGCTTTTCCTGTCCTTGTAAATATGGAGCGGAAACATACGCCACCAGTACGTCACAAAAAGTGACGTACTGGTGACGCAGGGTGCTTGCAAATCTGCCCCTCGGTATTTAAAACATAACATTTCACACTTTTCCTTATTTGTCCTTTTGCACTTACAAAGTTCGACATGTTTGACGTGCCAGAATCTATCTACTGGCGGGAAGCTGTAAGTGCGTGATAATTATCACATACCTTGAAGTTCTGTTCCCTGTGCAAACAAGTGTATGTATGCACAGGGATCAAAATGTAGCTCTTTTTTTGTAAAACGAATTGTATTTGTTTTTAACAGATATACATTGGTACACATATAATACAATCAGCCCTTTCTATCTGTTTACTCATTTACATCAAAAACAAACAACTAAATAACTCCTCCTGCCCCATCTACCCAACCCCCAGAGCTGTGTTGTGGGTCAACGGATCCTTGTTGCAGTCTGTGATCCTGGTCTGTGGTGCCAATCTTAACCTTAATCATAGACTTAGGGGCATATTCTCAAGGAGCTATCGCCGAGTTAACGGCACTTTATCGCAGCCAAAGTCGCGATAAATGTATCGCCCCATTCACAAGCTGGTGTGAACAGTCGACAGCACCAGTTTACCCGCGATAGCAGCCACAAAAAACATCGCCACAGATGACCCCCGCAACTATCGCTAATGAGATGAAGAGTAGGCGTTCCCGTGCCAAAAGCCGCGACAACACCACTCCACAACATTCACAACGGCCAGCCAGAACTGCAATAAGAACACAAAACAGGCGATAAGGTGCGTTAGCAGCATGAAAATAACACCTGCTCTGACCTGGTGCAAAGTCGAACCACAACCTGCACCACAAAAGGGAGCACAGCCAACAGCCACACCTGAAAAACAACAGATGCACCCTGGCAACTGAACATGCAGCCCGGAGGGCCGAAAGGGCAACATCACCCGCCGCCCCCACCCCCAGTCCCCCCCCCCACCCGGCACCCCCGACCAAAGACATGCCACATCAGCTACACCTAAACATGTACAAAATAATCCGCTTGATGTTGCACAATCACAACTGGTGACATGCATGTGTCGTCACAAAAATGAGAATCAGACATTCAGTTTTGAAGCAACAAATGAAACTTTATTAAAATGAACACTGAAATGAAATGAAGACACATGGAGGCTACCCTCGGGAAAATCCGTAGGTCACAGCCTGCAAGAAAAAAACCATGATGAGAAGGTGTGTCCTGCGCACATCAAAGGACAGCGAGAGAGAGAAGAAGAGAGGGGGAGAGAGAGAGAGAGAAGAAGAGAGGGGGAGAGAGAGAAGAGAGGGGGAGAGAGAGAGAGAGAGTAGAAGAGAGGGGAGAGAGAGAGAAGAGAGGGGGAGAGAGAGGGAGAGAAGAGAGGGGGATAGAGAGAGAGAGAGAGAGAGAGAAGAAGAGAGGGAGAGATAGAGAGAGAGATAGAAGAAGAGAGGGGGAGAGAGAGAGAGAGTGCTGCTCCTGCGCACCCAGGGCACACTGCTCACCTGCTGCCACTGGTGTGTCTCTAACAACTTGCCGGTATGTGTAGCAGTACACCAGGTCACACATCTGAGACAGAGCCGTCATCTGAAGCAGAGTCCAGATACATGATTGGCACAGTGCACACACTTGCACAAGACAACATCGTTTGCCCGCCCATGCACACCCAGGCAGAGGCTCCACAGCCCCTCCCACCGCCCATCGGAGCATGCCCTCCCATGCACACCCAGGCCTCACTGCTCACCTTCCGCCACCGGCATGTAGACAGGAGGTCCCACCACGTTCCGCTGCAAGCCACAAGACCAGGGCCCGTGGACATGGCACCCTCCACACCATGCAGCCATGCTCCGCAGGCCACCAGGTCTCACGTTTGGTGCTGGGTCTTGATTACTCCCTGGCATAGGACATACCAGTGCACCCGGCATCATCGCAGGCTGCACACCCGCTCAGCCCAATGGGTGCCACTAACTCTGGGATCCCGGAAGCAACGCCACGTGACGGTAGGCCCGCGCTACCCGCTGTCTCTGGCCTACACTGCAGTCTAGCAGGGCACACAAAACCTGAGCTGTCCAGACCGCCGGGACGGGGCATCATCGCAGGCTGCATACCCACTCAGCAGCTTAAGGTGCCACTAACTCAGTGCACCCAAAGTCACCGTCCCGTGGCGGGGTGCCTGTGCCGGTCACAATGCTCCAGGTGCCACTAACCCTGTGCAGCAACCCCAGTCAGCGCCACATGGTGGTAGGCCCGTGATGGCTGCAAGGCCTCGGGTGCCACTAACCCTGTGCGCAACAACTCATGGGCCCTTTATGATTGAGAACCGTGAAGCGTCCGTCATCCAGTCACCACCGGCAGAGGGGAATGTGACGTCATTGGCCCCTTATGTTGGCGGCGTCACATGGCATGTGAAAAACTGTGCCGGGTGGATGTGGTGTGTGTTCAAACCTGCCTTCAGGGAGTGGCTGTGACATGCTGATAGATTGACCAGTGACCTGCACACCACCAGTGAGTATGCCTGCGACAGGTAGCAATGAGGGCCCCCCCTCGGAGCGTAAGCGGAGTGGTCTGGCCTGCCGCACACCGGACCAGCGCAGGGCTTGCAACAATGACTCAAGGGAAATCACTGTCCCTACATTCATCCACACATTCATACATGAATGATGAAAGACATGACACAGCAGTGCGTCATTGGATGTTTATTGCACATCCAGTGCAGTTCTGCAGCTGGAGAGGTACAGGGCAATGCCGAGCACACTACACAATATGGGCCTGTGGAGGGCCAGCCAGAGTCCATCCGGGGATGACAAGTACTGCGGAAGAGAAAGGGTACAGTCCACAGTCTGGTCGCCGTTTCAGTGGTCATCAAACAGGATATGGTAGTCCATGTCGCTGTCCAAGGTGAGTGCATTGGAGTGTATTGGGGTCAGTGGAAGGTCATGAGGACATGTGCGGCACCAAGCAGAAACAGGCCAGGTGGCGGAAATGAATGCTAGTGCCTCCTGATCACAAACCCATCCATGTACTCGTCCCCGGATGGTGCTCTGCCCCACCTGTGGGTGTTGCAGTACCGACTGAGGCACTATGTGCCACTGACACATCAGGTGCCGGAGTGGATACGTCTGCCACACTGTGAGGCAATGGCACACCAGGGGGCGGAGATGTGGATGGTGTGGGTGCAGCAGCATTCATCTGCGCCACGCCTTGTGGCAGCAATGACATGATGATGATCTGCAGGGCATGGTAGATCCCAGCTACATTTCGCTGATGTGCAGCGGTGGCTGCCATCCTTTTCCTCCTCCATCCGCACCATGTCCTCCATGAGCCTCCGCATGTGTGCCAGCTCACGGCTGGTATCGCTGGTGCCCCTCTGAGCAGACAGGTGTTCTTCTCTCCGCATCAGGACTCCAGCGATGTCAGTCAGGGCTCGTTGAAGACCATGGAGCGGGCCTAGACACCCATGGATGGTGTCCAGTTTGGTGGCCATGAGGTCGAACCCCACACGCACCTGCTCAGCCGTCTCCTTTTGGGCCCCCAGCACACAGCGTTGGAAGGCTGTGTGTTGTTCCTGGGGGTCTTGGGAGACTGCCGGGGCTGTGGGTGCCTCTTGCTGGGTGAGTTGGGTGGTGGGTGGAGTCTCCTCGATGCAGCTGGTCAGCCCTGATCCTGGAGGTGAGTTGCGGATGATGTCAATGATGTCTAGGAGGGCTTGTGCGTCGATGCTGGGGTTGTCCTCCTCATAATCAGTGAAGAGTGGCTGGGACTGCTCTGCAGGGGGTGTTGACGGTGGCCCTGCAATGTGAAGGGGAGATGGTGTATTGCAATGTGTCCACATGTATGTAGCCACATGGTACATATTGACATTCAGACAGCATGGCATTGTACATTGTGACAGTCTACAGATCTGGGCGATGACCCTGAGTCATTGAGGGTGTGCACTGTGCTCTGCTTGATTGTGCATGTGTGCCATCGTGGCCATCTCCACCCGTCCCCCAGTACCTGGTGGTCACTCACCCTGTTGCAGTTGTGTTGTGTCCTGTCGAGCAGTATCCGGTCCCCGAACTCCGGCAACAGTACCCACACTGATTACTGTCGACACCAGCTCCTCCATGTCATCCAGCACGAGCTGTGGCGCTGGGCCCCCACCTCCAGTCTGCATTGCTGCCTTCTGGTTGGCTGCGAGTTTCTCCTTAGTCCTCCGCTTGATGTCATTCCATCGCCTCTTGACCTCGTCTATTGTCCTCTTGTGCTCTCCGACGGAATTCACCTTGTCCACGATGTCCCGCCATATTCCAGTTTTGGTGCCCAATGACACGTTGGAGGTGACAAAAAGTTGATGATGGTGTTCCATCACCTCCGTGACTATGCTCCTGTTCGCCTGCAGACTGAACTTCGTCTTCCTCTTCTTGTCCTTGCCCTTCCATGTCCCCGAGGTACCGGGCTGGTCGTCCGGGGTGCTTGTGGGGTTGCACTTGTCCTCTGCGCCTGCTCCAGCTGCCTCCATGGTACTTGGGTGTTGGTCAGTTTGTGTTTGGGTGTTTTTTCTACTTTTATGGTGATTTTTCCCACCTGCCAGGTGTGTGTTGCAGGCCTGGCGCTGCTTATCGTTGATTTCCTCATCACGCTTTTGCCTATCACAGGCTTTTTGGTGTTGTGGTTTGTGTTTTTATCTCCATTGAGGTGGTTGTATCACGGACATTGTCCGCGGTTTCGGTAGACTATCGCATGGTACCACCTTGTTGTGAATTTCACGTTGACACAGGGTTATTTTCCCGTGATGGGCTGCGATGTTGAGTGTTGCGTTAAGCTACTCTTGCAGTAGTTATCACACGTTCTTGTGAATATACCCCTTAATTGTTAGAAAAGGGGGAACTACAGCCTGTGACAATACCATTCTAGCAACTCTGTTCATTCATGTCATCTCTATCACCTGCACTCCGTCTCGACTCAAGGAGGCAGTGGCGGTCGCCACAAATAAAGGGTGGTGAAGCGGGTGGAGGTAGTGTGGGAGGAGGTTGCTTAGGGGGGTTAGAAATTTCGCCGCCTCTCCTCTTCCTGGGTTCCAGCAGCCCCTGGGATAGACTCCCATCCTCTGTAGCACGGGTGATTGTGTGGGCTAGAAAGACGCTCTTTTCAGACTAGGGAGTCTATGGGGGTTTCTCACCCCGGCTGTTCAATGCAGCCGGACTGGAGAACACTAAGTGCGCATTTGTGTTTTGGTCAGCCTGAGACGGCCGGCCAAACACACATAACCACTTACGGAGTGGAGTGCATGTAGCATTCCTCTCCCCCCTCTAATGCCTAGGCCTCGCCTCTCTCTACTGTGCTGGCTAAGAGGCGGCAAATGCAAAATAAAACGATGCAAGAACATTGTTTTATTTTCAAATTTGCTGGCTCTGAGCCAGGCAGTGGGTTGTCATTCCTTCGCCATTGCGGTGGAGCAGCCGCTGCAAGGAGGACACCTCCTTTATATACTCAACCAAATTCTCCCATGCTTGGCCACTTCAATATAACCACAGCCCCTCTTGGCCTCCAGGAGCAACACTCCGCTCTCATAGGCAGTCCACCTGTCTAGTTCTTTACACCATGCCCCTTCCCTGAGTCTCCAGTTGACCTTCCAGCTTTAGAGGATTTCCCGCTTTGCCAGAATCATTGCCAAGTCTATAAACCTATTTGTGACCTTATTTTAAGCTGGGTGTGGGAGCCAGCTTAGTAGGCATAGTCCTATCAAGCATGGGACTTTGCACTGGGTAGTATCAGCCACATAGCACTCAACCCCCTCCTAATATTGCATTAGGCAGGGGCATGTCCACAGCATATGATATATATCTCCTCCCACCTCTTCACACCTAGGGCATGTGGCCCCGTCATATGAAAGAATCTATTCACCTTACCAGGGGTGAGGTACACTCTATGAAGAACATAAAAGTTAATTAATTTAAAACAGGCATTTCTAGACAACTTCAAGGTGTGTTCCAATATTTTCACCCAATCTCTTTCTGGTATCAGAACCCCTAGATTCTCTTTCCACTGCTCCGGGACACTGTCCAGAGGTTTAATCACATCTGCTCTAAGGGCTCTGTAAAAGCAGAAGATCACCTTAAACGCACTGGAGGTCATACACATGAGTTGACATCTATGATGTGTGGGTGGCTCTTTAATCCTGCCACCAAGTTCTTCCTAATTGCCACTACAACGGCTCTATGAAGCAAAAAGTGTCTCTGCGGGAGGTCGAATTCTAACCTCAGGTCTTCAAATGAGAGTACTGCATCAGCGCAGAACAGGTGACCTAGCCGGGTAATGCCAGCAGCCCTCCACACTGTCAGTCCCCTACCTACAATTCTCCCCATGGGGCAGCACCTCCAGTATTGATACTGGCATCTTAAGTGAGTACAGGTACAGAGTATGGGGTTTTTGCAGACATATCAGCCCCCTTTTTTTTTTTGGTATTCAGAGCTCCTCTGGGCCCCCTCGGAAAGACCGCCTGAGACCAAAAAGCAGTTGGAACAGCTGAGTAAGCTCTAGAACAAAGGGTCCCACTTCTCATCCCGGGTCCTGTTTACTAAATATCCATTGGGTAAACCACTGCAGCTATGCCGCCAGAAAATTAACCTTTAGGTCCAGAACTACTAATCCCTCTTCTGCAACAGGGCATTGCAATTTAGCCAGCGCTACTCTTCAGCAGCCCGAACACAAAATAAAGACAATGAGGAGCGGATCTAGCTCTCTAAATACATTACAAAGCACCAGCAATGGCAGAGCTGCAAAAAAAAAAAAAAAGAAGCTGGGGAAGTGCCACCATCTTAATGATTGCAACGTGGCAAGCTACCAAAATTGGTTGTGTTTTCCAAAAGTCTGCACTAAGCTGGAGAGATCGGACTGCCGCTCCTGCATTTCATCCCTGCAAGTCTCTGGCATCACAGTATAGCTTTACCCCAGATATTACAGACAGTGGGATTCCCACACCAAATCACCCATGTACCTGGGCAGCCGTGATCCTGCACACATAGGGAACAACCTAGACATCAACCAATTGACCCAACCCACACATGACAGTGCTCCAAATTGGTCCAATAATCCCATTGCTCCTTCTAACCCTGTGGTAAAGTCTTGCAGGAAGAAAATAAGATCATCAGCATATAAAGATATGTGATGCATCATGTCTCAAACTCAAAACCTCAATAATGAAGCCAAGTCCTTGCCCTACAAGCTAGAGGTTACACCGCAGGCACAAATAGCAGAGGGGATGACGGATACCCATGCTGTGTACCCCGTCCCCGCGCCTATTCCTCTGATACCACTCAACCTGTTTTAACTCAGGTTGTAGGCTGGGTTAACAACAGTCTGGTCCAATTTACAATGCCTCTCCCTAATCTCATCTTCTCCAGTACTTTATAGAGGAACCCCCATTCCAAACTATTAAAGGACTTCTCTATATCAACTGCAAGAACAATTGCCTTCCGCCCGTCATAGGAGACATCCCCCATCAGTGCCAGTAACCACCGGATGTTAAGCATCATGTTATGGTTCAAGATAAATCTTTTCTGGTCGGTTTGCACTAGTTTTGTCACATAGGGCAGTAACCATGTAGGCTCGAATTTGACTCATAATTTTATAACCAACATTAAGTATCGATAATGGCCTATAGGCCTTTCTATTGTTAGGGAGGCGGACAGATTTTAACAATGGGATCACTCACGCTGCACAAGCTGTAGTTGGTAACTGATCCATGTCCTGTGCTGCATTGTACATCTCCACCAGCTTGGGCGACAGCGTCTCAGAATAGGTAGTATGAAATTCAACTGGGTGACCATCTGTTCCCAATACTTTCCGCTGTGCCATTTCTTTCAGAGCAGCCTTTATTTCTGGAAGCATGATGTCACCCAGAGTGTTTTAGCCTCCTCCCGCGTATGTGTCAGCATGTGGAGTAGATCCAAAAAAGGTATTCACCACATGCAATGTTGGGGCGTGAGCACTTATATAAAGGGAGGTGTAAAATTCCCTAAAACATTATTTTCGTCCTACCCATATATCCTCTCCTCTTGGATCGTCTCCAATTCTAGGATCGTGGACCCTCTCTTAGTGGGGTTGGCCAGCCAAGCTAGCAGTGATCCGCCTTTATCATGTTCCGCGTGTGCCCTGACCATGTATTCTCGATAGTCAAAACATGTACGTTTCTATACCTGCCCAACCAGGAGCTCCGTGGCTTCTCATAATGTTTGTTGTAATTCTGGGATTCCAGGTCTTAGTCTCTCCACATCACTCAGTATCTCCTCCTGAGTCTCCACTACCCTTAATAATGTATGCCACACTCCTACTGCTTCCACTGCACACTTCCCCCGGATCACCACTCTTAAGGCGTCCCATTCAATTTGCGGCGTAGAAGCTGTGTCTTCATTGTGCTCAAAATAATCTCTGCCGCCTCCCCAATCGACTGATGGAAGACTGGGTCCTCCAGCGCCTCTACCTTAAATTGCCATGTAAGTATGATGTGGTGCACCATTTCCCAATGCAAGTACAGTAGCACCAGATTGTTATCCGGGATTGTTCTTATTAAGTATTCCTCTGCGTGTACTGCCCGTGTACCTCAGGTGAGCAAAGGAACATGTCTAGGCGCCCATGCAGTTCGTGGATAGTCTGAAAAAAAGAGCATCCTCTAGTGGTTGGGTGAGGGCAGTGCCATGTGTCTACTAGGCCCCAGTGTGACTGCCACTCAGCAAACTTACGAGCCACTCTGGTGACCGGCGACTCTCACAGTAGTGGGTGCAACCTATCCAGTGCCGGGTCTACAATGCAATTGAAGTTTCCCCAAACCAGTACAGAATACACTAAAAAGGGCACCAATACTCGGGACAACTCCTCCAGGAAGCCAACCTGGTCTACGTTCAGAGCATAGATGTTAACTATCGCCAGGCCCCCCCCAGCTTATCCCCCTGTCACTACCACAAGTGTACTGCTGAGTCAATAAGTTCCCCGATTTCCTTGAAAGGGGCCCTGGGCCGCACCAATGTAAGAATCCTCCACGCAATAGCTGAATATGGGGTATAATAAGTCAGGCCACTCCACCGCCTGTGGAGTGCCAATCCCTCTTTAGGCGTGAGGAGCTTTTCCTGCAACAGGGCTATGTGGACTCCTCATCTCCTAAGGTAGGAATAGACCTTTTACCGCTTAGACATAGTGTTAAACCCATGGACCTTACAGAACAGGAACTTAAACTTGAATGAGGCAGCCATGCGAAAGCTGTCACCCCTCCCACTGCAGCCCTGTAGTAGAGCTGGACCCATCTTGAGCCCTACACTTCCAGACCCATGACCTACCTATTCTCGCCTTAAAAACACACCTCAACCAACAACCTAACAGCCCATCTCCCCAATCCCAAAATAAGAAGGCAACACCCCCAATCCAAACTAATAATAAAACAGCACCCACATGCATGCTTAACAAAAACTCTTAGCTAGTGTACTACATCCTAGACAATTACTGGCCAGACACTCCTCCACCCAGCTCAGTATAGACAGCATTAATCTACAGCTGAGGGGACAGTAGCCCTGCACAGGGTATCAGTATCATCACATATCTCACACTCTCCCTTCAGGAACAGTAATCAGGCGACTGACAGGGCCCCCAAATCAAAGATCATCAGCTGCATGGGGCATCATCTGCAGTGATACAGTATCTAAACTAATCATAGAGCTCGATCCACTCTCCGAGTCCGATTCTCCAACTTCATTCCCCACCCCAATCGAAGGGGGGCTTGCTCATGCTCTGCTCAGTGTCACCACAGCCTTCACTGATATCAATTAGTCTTGTTGGTCCTCAGATCAAGAGAGGACCACCCCGCTATGACCTTGCACATGTTGTCTTAATTTGTTCCTAGTGGGTCTGCGGCTCGAGAGAGCTAGGAAGTCAGCTGATGGAAGCCGTTGATATATCCAGTCCCATACTTCTTGTGGTGAGCGACAGAACTGCACACCACCTGCTGTAACCAATTTTAATGTGACAGGATATAACCATCTGGCAGAGGCACCTCTTGGCATCCAGGAAGGTGGTCCTCTGTTTCTGGATCTCATGTGTAAAGTCTGAAAAAATCATGATCCTACTGCTCTCCATCTTCAGGTCCCTGCGCAGCTGAGCCAGTTTTAATATGTAGTCCTAGTCTTGCTAATGAATTAGCTTGGCCACGATAGAGTGAGGAGCTGCACCAGGCATCAGCAGCTTTGCTGGGACTCTGTGTGCCGTCACCAGATCAAAGAAGGGGGAAAGGCCTTCAGGTGCCACCTCCTCTTTTAGCCATTTTTCCAGGAACAGCAGCATGTTGGGCCCCTCACAATGTTCAGGCAATCCTATCACTTCAATATTATTCCTCCAGGCCCTGGTTTCTATGTTGTCTGCCCTATATTGCAGGTTCTTGTCTCTGCACTCTATGGATGCAAGGTGTTCCCTCAGCAATTCCATCTCTGGGTATAAATCAGCAGGGTGCGTTCTGCGGTTGTAATACATTCTGCTAGGTGCCGTTGCTCATCCCTAAGGATCCCCATATCTGCTACAATCAAGTCCATCTTTACTTCTAGGGCTTCTCTGGTTTTGGTAATCGCCGAAAGGGTGGCATCCAATGTTACCACCTTTGTGGGCCCCAGGCGATCAGCTGTGGCCTCATGGGCCCCCTTCATCATCACTGGGCTCCAAGTAAGACGGTGCCCGGGGGAGAGTGTCTTTCTTTTTGGCCATTCTTCCCATTATCGTTCGGTGGGAGAAAGACCAATCCAGGATTCAGGCAGTGATGCAAAGGTTTTTAAATGGAGGGGGGAACCGCCAACAGTTCGGAGGCATCTGACAGTGTTCCTGCCGAGGTGGTCAGTAGGGCAGTTCTCCTTCTGGCTGGTTCTGCCGGGAACGCTCTCAGTAGCTTTTGGGGGAAGCGGTCTAGCTAGGGATCTCTAGCCCCCTCGGCCGCCTCCACTCACGCCCGCAACACTCCAGTCTCCCAGCACTGCCGAACATCTGCTGCCTATTTTCCAAAGCAGAAGAGTTTGGCCCACTTGTCCGGCCCTCCTACCCTAGCAGGAGGTCTCTCTCCTGAAGACTGCAGTCCTCCCAGGCCCCAACACCCGCCATTGTGGGCAGCCTCACCACCTCTGGTCTCCGAGTTATTCCAAAGTCTCCCGGTTGGCAGTACCTCCTTGCTGCACTACCACTGCGGCTGAGTATTCAGAGCCCCCATATGCAGCCTCCACCTCTGCACGCCGGGAGCTCTACACCCAGGGGTGGCACAGGCAGCACTCTGGGGCCAGTGGGGATATCCTTATTGTCGTAGAGGAGTTCGGCAGTCCAGTATAACTACTCCCAGGGCCTCTTCACTCTTGGTCGCTCCCCGCACTCACCGCTGCAACCCACTTTCAGTCACGGGGCTCCATCAGATCTGCTCCTCCTTATGTACCACTCCACTGTGCTGGAGCACTTCTTTCTCTGGCTGGTTCTGACAGTGGGGATCCGTCAGAGTTGCGCTGCCACCATTTTGTTAGTGAGTCTGCGTGGCTCCTGGCCCATCTGCTTTAATCTGAAGCCACAGCAGGATGAGGCTGCAGGATTGCCCCCATCATGCGCCGTAGGTGTTAAGGGGTCTTCTCCACCATTTAAGGCACCCGTCGGGTCAACTCAGGATTACTGCTGGGTGTAGTCAGCTTGTTGGGAGCGTCAGATTCTCAGCCTCACTCCATCAGGGCTTGGCCATGCCCCCCGGATCAGAATTTTACCTCTTCACTTGTTATGAGTGCCCTGTTATCTCTAGTGTACTTCCCAACATAGTTGAGGTCATGCATATGCAGAGTTGAGTGCAAGTGTTCTTAAAAGAATCCATGTCAAGAATAGACTAAAATAGGGATGCCATTTAGCACCTATTCAGAATCTGTTCTATACAATTTATGCGTGTCTCTCCTACCAAAACACCTGAAGAGCATAAGATAATTTCCACCCAATGTGGGAGAGAAGTGCGTTTCCGGCTTGATGTAGGCAGATTATATCGCTATTTCAGCTTCCATTCATTTTGTCTCCAAAGACAACTTGTTGCACTTCTGAGGTATAAGGCTTGATTACCTTTTTTGGATTAAATCCTTATTTCAGATTCCTTTCACACACTCGGCATAGTGAAAGGGTACTTCCCTGTTGTCACACTCTCGTCAAGCATAGGCACTGACAGCGACCTATCAATCCCTCATTTATCATTCGTATGAGAGCCTTACACCTCATTAATTTTCATGAACTGAGTGCTAAATAGGCAGAGATTACAACAGCTCTGATGAAGGCAGTATGTCCTGTTGGGTGAGTTCAACAAGACCAAAACATATTGACAATGTACATCAGAGGGATGATTCATTGTACTTCATCTAACATCCAAGCGCAACATGTTTATAATTATATCCGGGGTACCCAATCAATAAAAGGGAAAACTAATGGGGTATACCCTAAGATCATTTTAGGTAGGTATCTGAATCCCTGCTTTTATCCACAACTATTTATTAAGAACTCCCAATTGGCGGTGGAGTCCACCAAGGTGGTATTAACCTATTTTGGTCTGGATAGGTGAACAGCATGAAGCATGCCACAATAAAATGAGGGTGAGGTGATCTTTTTAATTTTCTTTAGATACCTGCATTTCTGGAGGACACCCAGAATAAACTGCCCTCCCTATATGGATCGTAGCTTCTTTGGTGTGATATGTCTTTTCGAGAGTCTGTGCATGGGTCCTTAACCTCTCACTCTCTCACTGTGTACGCAAGTTCCCAGTCAACACACTGTGTTGGTGGCCGCAATGATGTCTTTTATGTCTCTTCCAGCTGAAACTCAATTCCAGAGATCTTCTGCATCGTGTCACTTGCCTGGTCTAGGGTTATTCTGCCACTAGCCAAGTTGAAGGATATTGAGCCATCTCAAGGGATCTCCAGGCAGCGGCTCAAGCTGAGCCTAGTGCCCACTTGTTCATATGTCTAGGTCCTCTTCTGGTCCTGCCCTGCATTCAGGAACTGTTCCCATGCAGTGCCTTCCCCAGTTGCTAGACTCAGTCGTCCATTCCTGCTCTCTCATTGACTCTATACAACTCAGTGATTTACACAGAACATTCTGACTCATACAGAACTTTCGCCATGCCATGCCTCCAGCAAATGGCCCTCACACACAGCACACATAGGGTGACAGGTTCTTCTCAGGCAAACAATTAGATTGTTCTTCTGGTTCTAGGTGTCTTCTGTCCATTATTAGGATTACCTAAATGTTTAATCGCGTGGATGGATCAGCTTGCATTCACACACCCAGTAATGGCCATAGGTGGAAATTGCAGCAGTTTGTTTTGCCTTATTAAATAGCGCTGCAGTTGAGGGTAGCAAAATACCCGTGTGCAGGGTGGGGAGGGAAGCAGAGGCACAGGGGCAACCCCGGCTTGTCTCTGCATACACCTGCTCACTCAGAGCTTGGAGGATTCTCTCCAGGCACAGCTTGTGTTTTCTCCGGGCTAACCGGTGGGCTTGCTGGTGCGGGAGAGTTGCACTGCGTCTGTTCAGTAGCCAGTGGGGCCTTGTGTTTACAGGCACTTCTGTGCATTGGAATTCTATTCCACTGAACAGATTTACCCACTTAACCTCAGGCTTTACTTTTTAATGACCACTGAGCACCACTGCAGGTGGCATTAACATGCAATGAGAATTGCCTCATAGATGAGGCAGCTATGAGTTGGCTCTGTTGATGGTCTTCTGGGGATGCTGACTAGTTTGAAATGCAAGTTAAGGCTATGTGCAGGTTCGTGCCCTCTCGTCCGGTGTTCCACGCGTTGTGAATGCAAAGGATACCAAGGGAGAGTAGCACAAGATTACCTATGCACTTATGCATCCTCTCATGCTAATTTTGTAAATGTGGAGCATTAAACCTGCCCTGAAAGATTGCAGCGTCATTTCGCCAGTGAAATATGTCTGTATTTGTAGGCATATTCCAATGTATACTTTACACAGATGTCAGTCTCGAACTGCACATAAATATTTAACGAAGACCATTTAACTTGACAAGCAAGCAGAAGCTTTGTGTGTGTGTGAGAGAGAGAGGGGAAGTGGGGAAACAGGGAGAGAGCAGAGAAAGGCAAGATGTATCTCTTTGTATGAGAGAGTAGTGTGGAGAGGAAGAAGAGAAATATGGAGAGGGAGTGGGCAGGAACAGTTGGGTTTGCAGACAAACTTAGAGTAAAGAGGAAGAGAGAAAAGGAGAGATGGAGAAATAGAAAGGGAAGAGAACAGAGGGGGAAAGAAATGCCTTTTTGGGTGCTTTTATTGCACAAAAATGAGGGGTATAAAACATATATTTTACAGAGAATCATGAAATATTGAAATATTTAATGGGTCATTGTGATGTATAGCATCATAATCAGAGTCTCCAAGCCTTTTTGCCGTGCTTTACCATTGTAAGGACCTCCAAGATTATGCACCTATGGAGGACTAAATTATGCATCAGAGTTATCTAAATTATGCAGCAGGATAAGGTAAATTATGCAGCATCATGCAATATCATGCAGCACATTTTCTGGCAGTATTATTTTTATCGGTTTCTACTAGAAATTTCAGTTGAAACCTACAAATTATCTAGCAAATTATGTGGTAAGTATAGTAACTACATAATTAGGAATTAAAGGCAGCAATCACAGATTACATAATTCCACTGGCTCTGACCATTGTCCATTATTTTATCAACAATCTATTCATAATGAATAAACAAAACCTAAACATTATGATTCTAATCAGTGCCTACTGTAGCTGCTTTTGGAAGAGAACAGCTTTAACAACATCTCCCTTTTACAGACTATGCTTTTTAACAATGACATTTTTTAAAAATCTATCTAGTTAACAGATTTGTCTGGGGCAAAGGAGAGGGTGAAAAATGGGTTGGGCAAAAAAAGAGGGGCATATTCACAAGCCCCTATCGCCACAGGAACATCACTTTTTTCAATGTTCCTGTGGTTTCGCCATATTTAAAAGACGGTGTTAAGCCACTTACCGTGGCTTAACACTGCCTTGTAAATGAGGCACCCTTTCACGCTGTACTTAGCGTGAAATGGGTGGGCAATGTGTGTTGCGGTGGGCGTTCCGCCACAACACACATTGATTTTGACACTGCCCAAATTTACAAGAGTGGTGTAAATATGGGGCAGCTCCAAAATTAAGAAAAAAAGAACCTGGTCTGAACATGGCGCAACCAGGAGAAATGCTTTATTTCTCCTTGTTTTTTCTGCTTCTATGTGTGCTACATTGTGCAGCACACAAAAAAACTGAAAAATGCCTGCATGATTGTTTATGTGCAGGAAGGTGTCCATTCCTGCACCTAAACAATCATTCCCACAATGCAGGCACCCTTGCACTATGGTGAAACGGTGTCTACGTTGGTGCTAGGCAGCTGTAATTAGCACCGGTACAGGGGGAAATGCAGGGCTCCAGCATATTGTTGTAAATACGGTGCCGCCCTGCATTTCAAAAGTGGTTGAGTGCAGCATTAAGCCAAGAAGGCTAACGTCGCACTCCATTACTTTTCATGTAAATATGCCCCAAAGTGTTTTCCATATTAATGCCTCTTACTATAGGCGTTAAAATGTTCTCCACTCTGCTCTCCACTATAGAAGAAAAAAGCTGAATGGAATTACACCTGAATTTTAGAATTGATCACAGTAGAGTTATCTATTTGGCTTGGTACAAATCAGTAGTTTTATTAAATTAGCATTCCAAAATGATGTCAAGTGAGGTAAAACAGCTTAAATTATAGAAGTATCTGGACCATTAGCTTCTGAACATTCTTCAAACTTTGATTTTCAATCTTTCCAAAGATCTAATTGAAAAAAGGCACCCCTATCGGTTCAGGAAGTTTTTTCACCTATCATCATTTCTGAGTCCACAAACTCAGAATAGGGTGTGTGGACTGGAACGCTGTGATTGGGAGGCCGCAATAGAGAATTTCCTATTGAGACCATCATTTGAAGACACATGTCGTGGTTCAAGTGTCCTAAAAATGATCTTTTAAGAGGGTATCATGTTTACAACCTTAACCCTGGGTCTGTGGGTGGGTCCCACCGCATTATTTACAACAAAAAAATATATATTGTACCATTGCCGAGTTCACAAACTCAACTCAGAGTTTGTAAACCGATGGCTACTGTTGTGCGCTGGAACTGGTAAACTTGCCTTAAAGTTTGTGGACTCTAAACCAAGTTTGTGATCTACAAAACGTTAGTGCACAATTTGGGCCCCTGGCAGTAGCTCACAGATTGTGTCACCAGTGATTTAAATGGCTGGTACTCACAGGTACTGTGTACCGGCACTTCATATTTTTATCAATCTGAGTACCGCCACTTCTCTACTGTCAAGGAGAGTACCAGTGCTCATGATAGGTAGGCTCATTTTTTGCTCATGCTGGTGAGCACTAGGCTGTCAGGGTTGGAACTTGTCTCAGACAGCCAAGGCGCTTCTGTAACCATGAAAGGAGGCACTGCTGAACTATTCAGCATGGGCTCATTTGTCTAATGTCAGGATGTTCACCATTATGCTGCGTTTGACAGTGGAGGGTCAATTTAGGCCCTGTGCCCACTATTGTGTGCATTTGTGCAAAAACAGGAAACGAGGCAGACCAAAGGCAGCAGCAGTTAAAAAAGCCATGGAAGGTAAGGAGTTTAAAATGGCTTTAATCCCACCTGAGAATTTTGAGTGAGTGTATGCTTGTCTGTGTGTTTGCCGTGATAGAAAAGTGAGAGAATGAGGGAGAGAATTGGGACACTCTCAGGAAGTATTTTGAATGGAATGTGTGGAATGTTTTGTTTATGCATGTCTGCTTGTTTCTTTCTGAGTGTGTGTGCTTGAGAATAAATAGTATTGTACCAAGCAACAACAAAAAGCAGAATGGCATTAGGAAGTTTCAAATATTATAAATAAGGCTCCCTGTTTTTTCTTTTTACTGATTTTTACAGATAAACACAAACAATATGTTTCCTGTCTGTATTTATTTTTAAAAGCATAAAAATACTGAAAACTTTTCTTCTAATTAGTGACTTCTCATGCTGTTTGTTGTGAATTCCAAGACAACAGATGAGCAGATAGAAAGCATGGAGAGTTAAAAACAGAATAAGATATCTTTAAATACAGGTTTTTGTTAAAATATATTTGTAGAAAATTGTGAATATTTACCTGTTGGTGTAGTGTTTTGCTATATTTGGTAGCCGAATTTGCAAAAACGTTGCAGGCATCCAACTATGAGTGCATGTTTATTATTTAAACAAATGTGGGAATGTACCAATTTTGAATCTACTTATTTGTAAATCACAAAATAAATATGGATAAATACTAATAAGGTGGGCAAAAAATGAATATGGAGAAATACAGACGGAAATGTTACGTAAATAAATATCATAAAGCCGGGAAACCCTAATTATAAACCATGTAACTGTTAGCATATCACCATGTTTGGCTTTCATTTTGTGTAACAAGTTAAGCTGTTTTGTTTACATAAACGCATTTCTCGTGTGTTTTGGTTTGTGCTGCAACTGGTATAGAAGTCATTAAGTATCATCATGCTTCCTAATAGCCCGGCCCCGCCCACTTGCCACACCTCTAGCTCATTTTAATAAGTACCTGCAATTATTTTTCCCCACTTAAAGCACTGGTGTACAGTTTGAAATGTGTAGTCTCGTGGACCCATTTTGAATCTCCTGAGTAGCTTAAAAAATAGGAAACTCACAGACGGCACAGGTTAGATTCCCTCTCATAGTTTGCAGACAATGATTGTGGCTGTAGTTCATCATTTAATTGGCGCGAGAGTCTGTAGCTCTATTCAAATGTCAGCAATCTCTGGTCACTTTTGGGAATGCATTATTTTAATTTCAGATTTGTTTGTGTAGGGGTAGGCTAGGGTCAGATTGAATTGAATTTTTTTTTAAAGATTAACTGGCACATGCATCAACAAAGACTTTTGCGATTCCTTAATTGCGAGTTTTAAGGAATCGCAATTAAGGAATTGCAAAAGCATATGCATGTAGGAATCGCTATAAAAATAGCGATTCCTACAAATTCCTTAATTGCGACTCGCAAATCGCAATTAAGGAATGCCGTCCCATTCATTCCTATGGGCCTCCAGGCCCATAGGAATGAATTGGAGATTGCATGAGCAATTTGCGAGTACCAGCAGGTACTCGCAAATTGCTCTTGCAATTTCAAGGGTGCAAGGGTGTCAAAATGACACCCTATTGCAGCCCTGAAATTGATCTGTGTACATATGTTGCACACAAACATGCTCTAAGGGCATGTGTGTGCGCAACATGAAACTTTTGAAAAATGCACAAAAGTGCGTTTTTCAAAGTTTTAGCAAATTACCATGAAGTTCAACTTCATGGTAATTTGCTCCCCCTATTAGCGAAATCGCTAATTTTTTCACTTTCATGCATTGCATTTAAGGAATCTCAATTTGGGATTCCTTAAATGCAATCGCAATTTAAGGAATCGCAATTTGGAGATTCCTTAAATTGCGATTTTTGCATTTGGGATGATGCATCCCAAATGCAAAAATACCGGTCGCAAAGGGGCAGATTCTGAGAATCTACCCCTTTGCGACCGGTTTTTACATTGATGCATGTGCCTATATGTTCTCTGACTTAAACCTGGGAAGGAAGACAGAATTATCTCTGAAGTCCGTGGACTTGGAGCAGAATATCATGTTTCCAAGTCTTTCAATCTACATCGTGCTGACTGGAATTACTGCTTAACCTGCCACCTCCATCCCCCCACCCCTACTAGTGCTGGCACAGCACAGAGACGCAAGGCAATCACGGGAAATGAGGGAATTAAACAAGGAAAAGGACACTAGAAAATCCAAGTGCTGTCTGTGGCTTCATGCTCCACAGAGGCTAAATAAACAGTGTAATGTGTTTAAACAATGGTAACTACCGCGTTGTGATTCCCTGCGGACAAAAAGACTGCGGGATAAGGAGGCATATTCATTCTCAATACGTCATGAGACATATGGAACTTCACACACCTTTCTGATAGCAGAAGACTGAATACCAAACGGCCCATCTATGGACCAAGCACAGGACAATAGAACTAAGTACTCAAGAAAAGCAGGAAAGATGAAAAGCAATCTTCAGACGGAGAAAAGATGGACCAATCATGCCCCTAAAGGGACTTGCAGAGCTCAAGAAAGCAAAAAAAAGGGCTTTTGAGAAAAAGGTGCTTTTGACAAACTGGCTACAGCAGAAAACACCTACCAACTGTTGCCAGGCAAGGTGATTGAAGATTAGTGGTATTAAAAAACATTCTATATCCAATTTTGTCAGAACAATATTCAGTCACGGTAAGTAATTTCAAAATAATCTCATGACTTCCTATGTCTTCCATTACTTTTTCCTCCAAACCAAAATGGGCAGTGTTAGTGTTTTTTTCCCTTTAGGCCCTTGTACAATTTTATAATTTAGTTGGCCGCTTCACACATGAGACATCAGTGTCACAGCCCAAAGAAACCTCTGTCAGGTCTCCCCTGATATCTAAAGACATCACCAAAGGCGTGAATCCTGCACTGACTGGGGGGAACACATAATTCCATACAACTGGTGATTACCAGGAGTCCTGGAAGTACCTCTCTTTTCCAGAAGAAAAATCGTTGGGTTTCAAAAGAAAATGAAATTGGAGGGATCTTACCAAACCAAATAACATGCACAAAAGATGCTGGTTCCCATTATCCCTTAGTGGGTCATCATCTCTGCCATAACACAAGGTACTGCAGTTGTCCTCATGTTCTGGAATGCACAAAGGCAGTGACTTCGTACTTAAAATCATATGCAGCAATCACAAGAGGAGGGGGAGGAAGAATGTGTTGAAGTGCAGAATGAATAGGTTTCAGGAAGCACACACGAAAACAGAATATATTTGCCACTGAGAAGGTAATTACATTATACAGCCAGCAACTGTATTCAGCACCATAATGACAAGGAAAGTCCCAAGAAAATGAGAAGTAAATTGATGATGAATTCCAGGCAAACATAAGAAACATGTAGGATGGGGCGTGGCAAGCTGCAAGCAAGATGGCTGCATTTTAGAAAGTTCCTGGCTGCATGCCCGAGACCTATTGCTATGCTGCAGGAATGAGGTCCTGCAAAAGGGACTGAATGCCGTCAGGGCCATCTTAACAGCATTATAAGTCCCCGGGAAAGCAGTGCATTGGGGCCTGCCTACACAACCACTCATAGGAATAAAAATGTTTAACGGAAAATTAGTGTTAAATTCAGGTCTGCATAGGGCCCCTATGCTCAAGTGCCCTGTGTGCCCATGCGTTAAGATGGCACTGACTGCCATTCATAGTGGGCGCAGAGGCTCCGGATGGGAGGAAGCCATTGGCTATCCCCGGGGATGAGGTTGGACGGAGACAGTGCTTCTAAACATGTCCGGTTGCAAGGAACAAAATATAGCGACCTCGCTGAGGGACTGAGCCCGATCACTCTGTGTGCTGCAGGGGGGACCATCATTGGAGCAGTGAAGCGCTCCGTGTGTTGATCAGTTCGCCTGCTTTCTGTTGGAGTGCGGAGGACAGTGGAGGCGTGCAGTGCCCAGCTCGAAGGACTGTGGTGTGGCGCTTCCTGTTGCTAATGGATAACTTTAGTTCCAGAATCTCGGTGGGAGGTTTATGTGCTGCATGCTCGGCTTTAAGAGTGCCTGGTCCTGCTAGTGCTCAGCACCCGCAGTTCTAAAAAGCAGGTGCTAAGAGAGGTCCCTACCGAGCTCTCCATTTTTATGTCAAATTCTGTTTATTGAATTTTTGTGGTTGATACAGAAATGTAGTACATAAGCAACAATTATCAAAGTAGGCCAAGAGTTACAGAAATCACATGTAGGTTACAGCTTAGTCATGAGTTCTGTGGCGTAAAAATATATTGATAGTTACATTCGCATTTTGTTGCATTTAGTATTCTACGATCTTCCATCAATCCGCCCTCTAGAGAGAGGAACATAGAAAGGAAACTTAATATACCTAAAAAGGCAACAAAACCTTGATGTCATGGTGCAAATAATAATGGGGTGGTCACGAGGGCTGTGCACCTGAGCCCATGGTAATGCATCATTCTTACTGCAAACTGCCAGCTGGACTGCTGTAGCATTTTATATGGACCAGGTTAAGGGCCCTTAACCTTGGGGCACATGCCGTCAATGGGAGGCCTTCCGATAAGTAACTCACCAGCGGGGACCATATGTATTCAAACCCTTTCCTGGTCTCATCCACTATGCCTGAAGAACCAGAACCTTTTGGGCCTGGCGGCGCAGGGTACGCCCAATGTCTCCGGAGTTACACAGAGACACGGGACACTCTGTCGGCGTTAGAAGATCAGATTTATTTAGCTGCAGCTAGTACAGTTATCCTAGAAGTCCACAAAGTAGGTTCTCAGGAGACTGCCACTTCACTCTGTGGCGCATCAGGTTAAATAATATACAATAATACAATTATTAACAAAATACACTCCCAGAGCATATAAGAAGGAGCCAATAAGGAAAGTTGGAAAACAAGGTGGAACCAATAGGAAAGGTTTGAACACAGAAATATCAGATGACTCGAAGAGACCTCTCCTCCAACTGTGTTTGTCACCCCACCCCCAGGCTAATACATTACAGATTCATAACTAACTTGCAGGTGGTGAGATTCGTTTGTGTGTATTGGAGGACAGTCGTGAAACGAGAGAATACTAGCAGGAGACAGTGAAGGCCAGTCGATAAGATAAGGTCAGGAAAGAATAGTGTGAGCCAACAGATAGTTGAGATGCGGATTAGAAAAGCCAGACAGGGATTAGTGTACTCGGCTAGTTCTAACACCAGCTTTGCAAATAGAGGCCGAGGACGTATTTCAACACCAGGCTACAGAAAAAGCAGAATAGACATTGGTCGCCATGCTGCCTGACTGATGGCAACACAAAATGGCGGCGGGCCACAAAATGGCGGGTCGATTCGATCGTGATCGAAAATCAAAGTTCCTCAGACCGTCCTTTTGCCAGAACTCAGGCAAGATAGACTCATGTTAATCTGAGTCCACGTCAATAGCCATGAGGTCATCGAGCTGTTGCTGTAACATCATTCGTATGTTTTCTGTTACTTGTGGCTTGGGTTTTGGGATGCACATAGTAGCACAAAGATCACAGATAGCGGGACCACAGTGCATACAAAGGCAACAGGAAAATATAATGGTCAGGATTATACCAAGGAACGTCAATGCCTTCCAACCCCATTTGTCCCCAAAACCATTCCGTTAAAGACCAATCTCCTTCGTCCTGATGAATAGACTCAGAGATTATGTGCAACTTTGAGATAGCTTGGTATACTGTCGGAGCGTCATTAGGAATGAAAATACAGCAACTTGACCCGATCAATCTGCACACTCCACCACGATCGGCAAGAACAAAGTCTAAGGCAACTCGATTTTGCAAGGTCATAAGACGATCCGCCTGTAGTTCTGCCGTGATGTTACTTAAGGCTCCTACAGTGATGTCTATTGTAGTCTCTACGACACGGACCAATTGCCTTATATTTCTGCTGTTAGCCATTGGACCCCAGAAGGGAAGAAAACCTTTAAGGAAATCTCCTCCCTCTTGTCCTGCTGTGTCCTTTGAATCAATAATCCCTCTGCCATATCGGGTTTGGTGATGATTTGCGGAAGCAGTGTAAGTAGGGGGAAGAAGAAAAGCTATATAACAAGTACCAGTGAAACCCGTTGGTATCCAAGTATAAGCTCTATCATACCAGATGAAATAGGTGCCTTGAGAAGGCATTAGAGGAGGCGAGTTCTGAGAGGAATAAACGTACGTGTAGGAGCAGTTATTCCTTTGTGTAGTGTCAGAAGGGCGATCATTGATCTGTAAACAGAAGTTACCCTGATGTGGTATAGTCCAGATTGGCGAGGACTTTCCTTTTCCAACCTTACTACTGAGACTCGACATATATTGGGTGACGTTCCAATTAGTGTATGCTTTTCTTTCGTCAACGGAGATTTTACTGTTTTCCATGATTTTAGCCATAACTACCATACCCTTAATCAAAGAACTGTGACTAAAATCCGGATAATTAATATGTGAATTAATAGGTCGTCTGAATTTGCTTTGATAAGCATTAGAGAAGATGACGAAGTAAGCCCAAGCAGAACCTTCATAAGAAAAAGGAAGGACTAGATATGGCATTCCTTTCTCTGTGGTATGTGGCATAAGACCACACACCCAACAATCAGTTGTATTAACCACTAATTGGTGCTGATGTAATAGCTGAATAAAGGAATTGTTATAATACTCAGTTCTTCTGACGAGTTCATGTGAAGGGAGAGTATAAAAGAGGTGTGGAGAGATAGTAGAGGAAGGCAAAGAGGAAGAAGGGGAGGTATTTCTTGGCTGCAAAGCATAAATTATCCAACCAATAATCGCCAAAACAATACATAATGATATAAAAACACATAAAGTTATACTAAAACGACTGTACATTATTTTACAGGATGTTTTCTTCATTTCATCTCTTCTTTCTTTATTACTTAGTGTAATTTCCATCTTACTAATGGATGCTCACGGCAATCTTACTCAATCACTCAAGTCACGATGCTCTACCGTCCTATAACACAGAAGATCCTGCAGACCTATTGCCACAACGCAGGTCGTGCCCTAGACTCCTACCGTGACCCTGCAACCGGGACAGAAAAACTACATAAGAGATAAAAGAGTCTTAAATGTTCTTTGTTCTAGGTCTTAAGTAATATCGATCCTTCCCTGGAATATTCTGATCTTGGAACAATGTTCGTGGTTCAGTCGTATCCAAGCGATGATGCGATGGAATTGCTTCCTGTAAAATGTCGTCGTCCTCTTTCTCAGACAGTGTACCACTCAGGTGTGCATCGCTGAAGGGTACAAATCGTGGCACTCTTTCGCCTTCACAGTCACCAACACCTCTGCGAACCCACTGATCGTAAGGCAATGGCAAAGGCACTTTCTTACAATGCACACCGTGAATTGAATTTTTCTTTCCTTCGACTTTAACTGCTGTTCTTGTCGCTAGGAGGACCATTCGAGGCTCCCGCCACCTGGGCTCTAAATTGCTGGACCTCTTAAAGTTCTTCACACATACCCAGTCACCTGGTCGGATGGAAGACCTGTGTCTGTGGAGGCCTCCGGCAGAGCACTCTGAACCTGTTGATGAAGACCACGCAATTTAGTCGTAAGGTCATGCAGATAATCAATCAACATTGGATATGGCAAGTCTGAGAATTTCTTAGGGCGAGGTATTCCCCATACGTTGGCCGGACGGACAAATACCACTTCGTAAGGGCTAAGTCCCAAACGAGAGTGTACTGCAGTTCTGGTGGATAGCAGAGCTAACGGCAAAGCATCAGGCCAATTGAGTCCTGTACATGCTTGAACCTTTGCTAACTTTAACTTCAAGGTTCCATTGTAACACTCTACTAAACCCGCTGATTGTGGATGATTTGCCGCATGGAACTGTTGCATGATACCAAGACCTGCACAAACTTTCTACATGGCTTGGCCAACAAATTCGCTCCCATTGTCACTCCAGACAATGCGCGGCAAACCAAACCTGGGGAAGAATTCTTTTAGTAGAATTTTAGCTGTGGATAAAGCTGTGTTATCTTTTAGAGGATATGCTTCTATCCATCTCGAAAAAGCGCATACTACCACCAGAACATATTTGAGGTTGTTGCATCGCTCCATATGAATGTAATCGATTTGCAACACCTCAAATGGATATGTTGGAGGAGCAAAATGACCTGCTGGAGTTGGGGTTCCCTTTCCTGGGTTGTACATTAAACAAACAATACAGTGCTTTACTACATTGTCTGCACATTTTGGGATATTCTCATTCTGCCACACTGGTGCCAGAAGTTTACAAATGCCTTTTGCACTTAAGTGGGCTGGACCATGAGCCATAGTAACTACTGGGAGAACATAGGCATCTGGTAACAGCCAACGCTGATGTTCAGATAATTCCACCCAACAACCCATCTCATCTAACATTCCCGTACTTTCTTTCCACTTGTTCAACTCCCTTTCTGAAGCCTCTTTCTGAATCGCTTTCACGCTTTCCACTCTATTCTCACACATTCCTCTCTCTCTGACCCAATTCGCAGGACCTGCAACATACATTCGACTCGTTGAATCTTTCGCTGTTTTCTTCGCTACTTCGTCTGCAAATGCATTTCCTCGACCAACATCATCCGTAATCTTTTTGTGTGCACTACACTTCACTATCGCTATTTGGGTGGGTAAAGCAAGTGACTCAAGGAGATCAGTCACTAATTAACCATGCTGTATTTTGGTGCCATGTGAAGTGAGGAAACCCCTCTCCTTCCAGAGACGCCCAAAATTGAACGCTACACCAAAAGCGTATTGGCTGTCAGTGTACACGTTCACTCTCTTCCCTTTCGATAATACACAAGCTCTCGTTAATGCTATCAATTCTGCTGCATGCGCTGAATTGTGTCTAATACGTGCAGTTTCCACAATCGTGTGTAAGGTAGTTACAGCATAGGCTGAAACCGTATCTCCATTAGGCATCTTAAAACAAGAACCATCTACCCATAGAGTCCCATCCGGACTCTCTAGTGGTGTGTCTCTTAGGTCAATTCTTCCTTTTGTCTCTTCCTCAATACGGAAGAAACAATCATGTTGATCCTCAACACTCTCCTTATTCGGAAGGGGCAACAAAGTAGCTGGATTCAGGGTATTACATCGTTTGATGTGTATGTGACTAGCGTCAGCTCGTAACCAGTTAAACGAGCGCTCGTTAGATGCTGTGTTTTCGTTCTGTTTAGCAAAGTATCCACTGCATGCGGCACCATGACAACGAGAGTGTTATCCAACACCACTCCAGCAGACTGCCGGATAGAAATTGCTGCTGCTGCTGTCGCTTTTAGACAACTGGGCAATGCTTTAGCTACGGGATCCAACGTAGCCGAAAAATAGGCACATGGCCGCTGTTTGTCTCCAAATTGCTGTGCTAAAACTGCCAATGCACAACCTTCTCTCTCATGCACATAGAGCGTAAAAGGCTTAGTGTAATCTGGAGTGCCTAGTACAGGAGCAGAACACAGAGCGGTACGTAAGTCAGTGAAACTCTTTTGGCACTCATCAGTCCATGGAAGGGGCTGAGGCGTATCTTTTAAAGTGAGTGCCAACAAAGGTTTGGCGATCAGAGAGAAGTTAGGGATGCACTGTCTACAATAAGAAGTGATACCCAGAAAGACACGTACTTCCCTTTGTGTGGATGGTACAGACATTCGCGCAATCGCCTGTATTCGTTCTGGTGTCAAACGTCGTCCCTCCTTTGAGAGGAGATGACCCAAGTAGGTAACTTCTCGACAAACACATTGTAGTTTGGAAGGTGAAACCTTGTGATTCAGTTTAAACAAGTGGCGTAACAAAGCAACAGTGACATCTTTGCAGATATCTTCTGAATCAGCGGCGACTAACAAGTCGTCCATATATTGAATAAGAGCAGCACCAGACGGCAAGTGAAAAGTATCAAGATGACATTTTAAAGCTTGGCTGTAAATGGAGGGACTTTCACAATAGCCTTGGGGTGCGCGCTTAAACCGGAAGCTTCGGCCTCCAAGAGAGAAACCAAAAATGTCCCTACTCTCTTCTGCAATGGGAATACTAAAGAAGGCATTCTTTAGATCGATAACAGAAAACCAAGTCGCTGTGGAAGGTATCATTGTCAACAAAGCAGTGATATCTGGAACAACAGGAAATTGTGGAATCACAATTTTGTTTACTTCTCGCAAATCAATTACAAAACGGTACACAGGAGGCTGAGAAGGATCAGTGCATTCAAGAACAGGAAGAATAGGACTGTTGCATGTGTTACCTCTTGTTTCTTCAACCACACCCTTCCGAATTAAGTCATGAATGATTTCCAAAAGCGCTTTCTCACCTTCAGCAGAAATTCTATACTGTGGGATGCATGGTAATTCAACATTGGGCTTGAGAGTGACAACATAAGGCGGAATCTCAAGACAACCCACATCGTTCGGACCCGTGGCCCAAAGTGCTGCTGGAAGAGAAAGTAATTCAGGAGGAAACTGATCTTTGGACAAATACATTGGGGAGATCAATTTCTGTCCTAGAGTAAGATGTACGCCTGAAGGAGAACAATATATTGTAGCATGCATTCTTTTCAATAGGTCTAGACCCAACAGATTCTCACCTCAACCATTCGTTAACAGAAGTGGAGCTTCCAAATCATAGGGACCAACTGAAATAGGCAAAGGGCAAGAAACTGGATTACGAACAGGGGCGCCAGAGAATCCTACAGAAACATTCGTTAAGCCAGACAAAGGTGCCCCAGGGAGTTTAGAATGAATGATAGAACTTCTCATTGCTCCAGTATCCAGAAGAAATGGCTCTGAAACACCCATTGTAGTGACATTAACATAAGGACCATTTTGATCTACTGGGATTGGCACAACTCCTTTACTTTGTCCATGGCTGTCCTAGTTAGCATGAAGACTCTCATTCTCGCCTTCAACCTAATGGTCTTCATTGTAATACTGTGTAGATCTCACATTTTGCTGATCAAAGTAGTTCGCGGAATTGGGAGAAGAAAGGGCACGCTGTTCTTGAGTCAACATACCCCGACCTCTACCTCTGTTTGCTGACTGGAGGCCAGCACGACCTCGTGGAGCAGATAACGCTCCATTGCGCTGCAATAAAACCGGACAACTATTCTTAAAATGACCTTCCTCACTACAATAGGCACATTGATTAGGACCTAACAAAGGTCGCGGACTGTATGGCTCAGGTTTTTGATACAACCTCTGAAACTGCGGAGGCTGCTGAGTTGGTGGCTGAGCATAACGTGGCGGATAGGCTTGTTGCAAGAGAACCTTCGTTTTTCATTCTTTCGTCTTTTTCTCTTGCTTTTCTTTTTCTTCTTTGTCCCTATTCTCATAATATTGCGCAATAGCCAATATCTGGGCTGAAGAAGAAACAGCCCATGAACTTTCTGAATCCTTTAATTTGTGTGACAGCTTGGGAAGCAAATTGAATACAAATTTGTCCACGAATAATCACTGTCCACCCTCAGTAGCCATGTCTTGACCACTGTGGTCGATAAATGTCTCCTCGAAATGAGTAAAGAAGTCAGAGACACTTTCATCTTTCTTTTGTTTGCATGCTGCTAGTTTATCCCAATTAACTCTCAGTGCAGGCATCATAGTTTTCATTAACGTGATAATTCTACCAGGAAGTTCCGAGATCAGAGCGTCAGGCTTTGCGCCACACACTTGGTCTCTATCTGTATTAGTTATAACATCCCAAGTAGCTCCTAGTTCCTGTGCGTGATCCTCTCTACGAATCTTAGCCCATATTGTCTGTGGGACTACATTTCCCATCAACATATCGATGTCTGCTAGGTTCATAATGCAAGCATCAATTGTCTGCGATAGCTCTTTGTAGTAACCTGCAGGGTTCTTACGAGGATCTGGTAGAGTCTGCTTAAGAGCCAAAACTTCAGATCTCTTCCAAGGGACATGTACCCATATATGTTGGAAATGAGCAGGAATAGGTGCATTAGCGCCTACAGCCGCAACTGCCTCCTTCCAAACTGGAGGAACCTCTCTCATAGGGTAATTTTTCGACGTCAGTTTAACCAACGGATCGGAATCAAGAAAAATCTGAGAAAACAATAAGGATCTATAAGAGATAAGTGTCCTTACAGCTTCCTCAACTTTAGAACCTATAATAAGTCCTTTTTCAAAATCAGCCTGAACATTTAACAGATCTTGTGAGATCGGACTCGAACTCACATCTTCCCATTCTTTAATGAGAATGTCGCACATTATATTGAAAACATATCTTTGCGTAGGCGCATTCCATTGCAAAAAGATAGGCATACTATCAAGCACACTATATTGTGGACCCTTCTTGATCCATCTTCGTGCAAGAGAGTCTAGCTTCTCTCGTTCCTCAAAATCTGGGAACTGACTACGAGATTGTCTTCGAGCAAAAGCCAGAGACACATTAAAAGCTCCAAAGAAAGGAGATAGAATACTAGTGACAGAGTCTGTGAGACGCTTAAGTACAGACGGTGAATTAGACATTAGAATTGGAGACAGAGTATTAGGGGAACTGACAGGAGAAGAATGGATAACTGCAGGAGGAGCAGAAGGCAAAGGAGATCTGAGATCAGGAGATGAATGCAAAGAAGTTGAGACTAATGATAAAACCGGCAAGGGCGGTAATACTGGAGGAGGCAAATGCTGAAGAGCCGGAACCGGCGGAGGTACCACTGGCAGCTGAGCAGGCTGTAACAGCTGAGGTACATTGGCATTTTGCGCATAGGGCGGAGGCAACCTTAATAAATGGGACATTAGGGGATCTTCTTCTATATCTTTCTTATTATCAGAAGGAGAAACAGGCAACACCGGATAGCATTTATCTATCGCCATACGATGTTGTCTTTCTGAAATTTCAGTCGCATTATCAATTTCATCATTTTTTAACTGTTGGGCAGTCTGTATAATTGTCATACCCTGTGCTTTCCTATCTCGTTTTGCTTGTTTAATTTCTTTCTGCTTGGCTTCCTTACGCCAAAGGCGGAAAGAGTCAAACATTGCCGGCCGGGCTTTTCTTTTGAACAAAACTGCTTCTAAATTATCTAGCACATCAGAATCGAAGCTACCGTTTTCTGGCCATTTGAGAACACCATCTTTCTTCATGTATCGAGTCCATGTCTCGTTAAAGGCAATGGGGCCGATACCATGTTTTGAATAGAGCTCGTATGTGGGAGTTCCAACCGAAGGAATCGGACAAGAGTCCTCAAGTCGGGAGTCCCTATTACAACCAAGACAACAAATTCTTCCAAACTTAGTCAGACCAGGCATCTCAAGATGTCTCCGGACTGTTCACAAACTTCAAGAGAGTAAAACTCAGTTTACGCAGCACAAATGCACTTACCCTCGGCTTTATCTTTTGCAAAAAATAAATTTAAGAAACCTAAGGAAATCAAACAAAGAACAAAATTGTGGGCGCGACCCACGAAAATACTTAACTAAGGACGTCTTCTTCCACCAACAGAGGCCCGTCTATCGTCTCGCCTTACCATACATCATCAAAGGAATGGGCCAAAGCAGGGGTGCAGTCAGGGCAGCGGTCGTCAGTAGCCGTCAGGAAGGAGTAACCGCGCTGCAAAAGACCTTCGGACCACTTTCGACATACAGGGGTCGCTTAGTGTGGCTCGTGAACCCTCCGGAATTTTCTTGCGGGGTTCCTCACGACCTTCGAGCAGAACCGGTACCACTGAAGCCGCCCCACGTTGGGCGCCAGTTGAAGAACCAGACCCTTTTGGGCCTGGCGGCGCAGGGTACGCCCAATGTCTCCGGAGTTCACCTGCTTCGTTACACAGAGACACAGGACACTCTGTCGGCGTTAGAAGATCAGATTTATTTAGCTGCAGCTAGTACAGTTATCCTAGAAGTCCACAAAGTAGGTTCTCAGGAGACTGCCACTTCACTCTGTGGTGCATCAGGTTAAATACTATACTATAATACAATTATTAACGAAATACACTCCCAGAGCATATAAGAAGGAGCCAATAAGGAAAGTTGGAAAACAAGGCGGAACCAATAGGAAAGGTTTGAAAACAGAAATATCAGATGACTCGAAGAGACCTCTCCTCCAACTGTGTTTGTCACCCCACCCACAGGCTAATACATTACAGATTCATAACTAACTTGCAGGTGGTGAGATACGTTTGTGTGTATTGGAGGACAGTCGTGAAACGAGAGAATACTAGCAGGAGACAGTGAAGGCCAGTCGATAAGATAAGGTCAGGAAAGAATAGTGTGAGCCAACAGATAGTTGAGATGCGGATTAGAAAAGACAGACAGGGATTAGTGTACTCGGCTTGTTCTAACACCAGCTTTGCAAATAGAGGCCGAGGACGTATTTCGACACCAGGCTACAGAAAAAGCAGAATAGACTTTGTTCACCGTGCTGCCTGAGTGATGGCAACACAAAATGGCGGCGGGCCACAAAATGGCGGGTCGATTCGATCGTAATCGAAAATCAAAGTTCCTCAGGCCATTCGCTCCAGAGCCAGCGCCCTCCACAGCCTCACATGCCATTGAGTTAGTGATGGTGCCTCTTGTTTTTTCCAAGTGGCAGTTACTGCCTATTTAGCCGCCACAAAGCACAGCCACAGAACAGACCTATCACTCTGCATCTGGTGTTTCAGGATTGGGTCTCTTGCCACCAGCAAGGTGTGTTACAGGGTATGAGGAATTGGGTTGCCTAAGATGAGTTTGATTTAGGACAGGATCTCTTTCCAAAAAGGCTGGATGGAGGAGCAGTCCCACCAGATATGACGGAAGTCGCCCAATAGACCACATCCCCGCCAGCACCTGTCGAAGTGTTGGGGAAGATCTTGTGTAGTTTCTGGGGATATATGTACCAATCATTCATGATTTTGTAGTGCACCCCCCTTAGATACATGGAGCGGTTGAATTTCGCTATATCATTATGCAAACGCTCCCACTGTTTGTCCGGTAGAGGAGTACCCAAAAGTGCATCCCAAAAGCGTTTATATCGCAGGGGTCAACCGGGGGCTTAGAGCTTGTATGAGAGCGCTTAGAAAGGAAATACATCCCTTGGAGGTGGATCCCGATTGGGCAAACTTTTCTATGGGGAGCAGGTCTCTGGTGGCGGCCCGCCGCACCAGGTGTTGCTGCACCCAATGTTTAAGCTGCAAGTAGTGGAACTTCTCTTTCGTGGTCAGTGTGAATTGTTTCATGCATTCTTGAAAGGTGAGAATCCCACCTTTGTGAAACAGGTGGGAAATCATAAGACATCCTCCCTTCCGCCATGCCTCGAAGGGTCCCTCGTGGAGCGCAGGGGGAAAAGCAGCTTTAAAATGTATGGGCGTGTAAGGAGAAGGGAAGGTGGTCAACTGCAACGTCCTGGTGAGAGTATCCCATACCCGTAATGTGGTGGATGTGGGTGTATTGATGTAGGCATTAGGCGGTGTGTCATGTTTGGGCTTCCATTATAGATTCCAAATGGTTCGGCCGGTGATCTGTCTGTCTATATGAAGCCAGTGTTTCTCAGAGGCACGCAGAGACCATTCTGTGATTACGCGTAGCTGAGCCACCCTGTAATATCCCTGAAAATCCGGCAGTGGCAGTCCCCCCCCCTGCGTGTCCGTGTGAACAGGCGATAGGGCAAGCGGGCCCTCTTCCCCAGCCAGATAAATGTAGTAATCATTTGTAGCAGCTCCCGGAAGAGACCTTTTTCCACTATAATGGGTAGCCCCTGAAAAAGGTAAAGCAAGCAGGGGAGTGCTTTATCTTGATGGCATTAATCCTGCCCAGCCAGGAGATGTATGCAGCACTCCACCTGCCCAAGTCACATTTTAATTGGCGAAGAAGGGGAGGGAAGTTGGCCCTGTAGAGATCTAAGATACAGGGGTGAGCTTAACACCCAGATGGGTAATCTCTTTAGTTGTGAAGCAAAATGGTGACACTCTCTCCACTCATCCCCACTCCTCTGTAGATAGCGTCAGATTAAGTAAGAAGGATTTGGCCAAGTTGATCTTAAATCCCACAGCCAATTCAAACAGGGCAAGCTCCCCCTGGATAGCCGGAAGGTAGGTCAATGGCTCTGTGACCGGAAGAAGCAGAGCAATATCTTATGATTGTCTGAGCCAAACGGCACCCCTGATATGTCCGGGTGTTCTCTAATTTTATGCGCTAGGGGTTCTATGCTTAAAGCAAAGAGGAGGGGTATAACAGGCACCCCTGCCATGTCCCAGGAGCCAAGCTAAAAGAGGGGGAAGCAACGCCATTGGCCAGGACCCGGGATCTAGGAGAGTGATAATTGGCGTGTATCATTCCTACAAAAGTCTAATTGAATCCAAAGCGTCGAAGCACTCGAAATAAGAAGGTCCACTCCACGTGGCCAAATGTTTTCTCCGCGTCAAGCGAGAGAAGAGCCGCTGGGATGTCCTTCTTCCGAGCCTTCTCTATTATGTGAATGATGCGCCGCAAATTATCACGGGTCTGTCACCCCTTAATAAAGCCTGATTGGTCCGTGTCAATAAGGCCGGGGAGCACCGATTTGAGGCGGGTAGCCAAGATTTTGGCGTAGATCTTGGCGTCTAGATTCAGAAGGGTGATTGGACGGTATGAGGAACAGGCAGTAGGATCCTTCCCTGGTTTGGGAATTACTGTCACAATCGCCTCTCCCATAGACCTGCTGTGTAGAAGCGATGACATCAAATAAGGTAGTTAAAAAGGGGGCAAGTTCCGGTGCAAAGGTACAATAAAAATGTACCGTAACCCCATCCGGCCCCGGCACTTTCTGTAATTTAAGTGTGTCCATCGCCTTCTGTACTTCCTATGGGGTAATGGGTTGAGCCAAGTCCTCGCTGACAGTCGCCGGAACCTGAGGGAGGTCTAACGAGTCCAGGTACCTCATTTGGTCCTGCGCCCGCAGGTGTTTTGAGGTGTAGAGAGTACGGTAGAAGTCTTCAATGGCATGTGTTTCCCCTCCTCTGTCTTGTGTGACACGCCCGCTTCATCTGTAATAAGTTTTATGTATTCCCTTTCCTGTTTGGCCCGTAGTTGGCGTGCGAGAAGGGACCCCACTTTGTTGCCTCCCTCATAACCCCTGGCCTGTAGGTGTAAGAAGGTTTTTTCCACCCTGTTAGTGTAAATGGCCTGCAGTTTCCCTTTGAGGGCAGTAACTTTACTTAGTGCCGGAGCCGATGGGCTAGTCTGGTGTGCCAGTTCTGCAGACTGCAGTTCCCTTTCCAACATGAGACGCTCCTCTCGCTGCTGTGTTTCTATGGTAGTAGCCAATTCGATGCATTTACCCCGGACTACCGCTTTGAAAGCGTCCCAGGTGGTAGTATGAGAGGTAAGCTCAGGGCCATTCTGCTCAAAGAAATCTTTAATGGTTAGCCTAAGTTCATCGTGCAGCAGTCAATCCCTACATAGGAAGTTGGGGAAGTACCAACGCGCATGTTTGGGATGTGGGTTCGGCCAGATGAGAGTCATCTTGAGAGGGGCATGGTCAGACAGATAGATCAGGTGGAAGTGTGTCTGTAGTATCATGGGGAGCAGAGATTGGCTCGCAAATATGTTCTATGGGAGTGGGAGGAGAAGGAATAGTCGCGCACGGTGGGATTACTATCCATCCACACGTCCACCAGGCCCAGGAGTTGGAGATGCGCTCTAAGTGCTTTGCCAAAAATCCCCCCTGCTGTCCTGTGTGGGTTAGTCGTGTCCAGCCCCTGATTCCAAATGAGGTTGAAATCTCCCAAAAGAAGAATGTCCCCTTGTGCAAAGTTCTCCAAGGCCATAAGGAAGGAAAGTATAAAGTCCTGTTGTCCGATGTTAGGTGCATAAATAACTGCAAACGTGCATTGCCGGCCCCTCAGGTCCCCCTTGACCATAATGTACCTCCCTGCTTTGTCAGCTGTGGTTTCTCGGACTTGAAACAAGACCCCCGAATGGAAGAGCAGTGCCACCCCATTCTGTTTGGAAGCGTGAGAGGATCTGAAGATAAAAGGATATGCTTTATGCTTCAGAAGTTGTTCCTCTGATTTTTTGAGGTGCGTTTCTTGAAGGGCCACCACTTGGACGCTATGATCGAGCAAATATTTCCAAAGGTGTTGCTGCTTATTGGGGAGTTGAGGCCCCGGACGTTCCATGTTATAGCTCGGACTGCCATGTGTATTTGGTTGTGACTCTGCCTCCCCCTTCGAGCCTCCTGCACTGACTGTGTCCCCGTGCATCCTCCAGCCCCCTCCCACTAACAAAAAGTGTAAAAAAAGCACCATGACATCGAACTAACTTAACAAAACAGAAGAAACAATAAAATCGAGTGTAGAGGATCCCAAACATAGAGGGAAGCCTCCTTACTAGAACAAACTCAAGGAACTTACCCATTCCCGTTCCCCCAGCCCCTATAACATCAACTGTTAAGACATATGCATAGGAAAATTATACAGCCTTCTGTGGCTGTCACATTTCTGAGCACCCCTGTAATAGCTACATAAATCTATCAGCTCCGGCGGCTCTATAAATGCCCGGGTGCGTGCAAGTCTTCCGCTTCAACCACCCTCCCAATGTAATCGCCTTACCATAATAGTGATAGGCAGTGATGCACTCTACTCAGACCAATCGCCACCCATTCATATGGTTCTCGGATTATGATTACCTGACCCAGGGCTACTTAAAATTGATCAGGCCATAGGTTCCCCAATGTGTTGTGGAATGCAAGTCTTCTGCTCCATCCATCTCTCCACAAAAGCGACTGACTGTCCCTCTGTGGTGGGGGGGTACATTACCTTGTATTCTGAGAACAGGTCGTTTCTGAGACCCTCCAGACATGGAGCTCCCAAAGTCAAGATAGATGCAAGTCCTCTGCTCCATTCATTCTGTCATGGACGCTCTCATGACCGGGGAAATATTGCTCCATCTGGAACAAATGTCAAATACCCTTCGGGTCTATAGAGCGCAGGATTCAGTCTGGAGTCTTCTTGCTCCCCTTTCCCACTCTCCGCCACTGGCCTCCTCCTTGTTGCTCATGCTGTCGTACCCCTTCAGTGTCCCGTGAAGATGTCCCTCCGGTAGATGAGGAGATCTCAATTCCTAGCAGTTCCGCCGCCTCAGACAACTCAGCGCAATCGAGATGCTTGTTCCATTGGAAGGCAATCCCAAAGGGATACGTCCAGTGGTATCTGACTTTCTTTTCCCTTAGAAACTCGGTGATCGGGCGGAATTGTTGGTGTCGCAGGAGGGTGGCCTGGGCCACATCTTGGTAGAGCGTGCATGTGGTGTTCTGGAAGGTAATCTTGTCAGTGACCCTCGCCTTTTGTAGGACCAGTTCCTTAACCTTGAATGAGCTGAACTTCGCAGTACGTCAAGAGGTCGTCGGTTTTCTCCAGGAAGCCGTGGCCCCACTCTGTGGACCCTCTCTAGCTGGACCTCAGGACCGTCCTCCCCCAGAGCTGAGGAGAATAGGCCCACCATGAGTGCCTCCAGATCCGGGCCTTCACAATTTTCTTCCAATCCTCAGACGCGAATATTGTGACGACGAGAGCAATTTTCTAAGTCCTTGCACTTGAGCAGAGTGGCACTCAGCTGGCCACTCAGGTCCACTGAGCCTTCTTCCAGGGGTTTAATACAATCGACTAGCTCCTGATATTTCACTTCAAGGTCTAGCGTACGAGTGCCCACTGAATCAACATCTGCCTGCAGGGTCATCAGATTCTCTCTCATCTCTGCGCGGAAAGCATCAAAGGAGGCATCAATATCAGCTTTAATGTCCGCACGGAGCTCCTTTTTGAACTGTCGAAGGGAAGCCATGAAGTCCTCTCTGGTTAGCGCCATTGTTCCTGTCAATGGCGACACCTCCTCTCCAGCAGCACCTGCGCCTGCGCCTGCAGTGGTGAAGTAATTCGAGACCTTGTTGTTGGGGGCCTTTTTGGATGGCATAGGGGGACCCACTCCTTGGTCAGCTCCTGGCCGCCCCTCCGTTCGTGCAAAACCAGTGTGTACTCTCCGCAAATGCGTGGGATCCTACGTTCGTTTCTCCGCCATCTCAGGGGGCTTCCCTGCCTCCGGACGCAGAAGCTAGGAGGGCTGCCCAGTCGGCCACTCTGGCTGTTTCACAAAGAATGCTACCCCTGTGTGGCGCACGAATCGGTGGGCCAGGCTGTGCTCCAGACTAGATGCTGCTCGGTGCATAAACTCCCCAAAAGGCTTCGCGATACATGTGGCCCCCCACCGCTTCGTTGCTGCACTCTGGTCTTGCACTTTATCCTGTGTTTGCCACAGCGGCTATCTTAAAGTCAGGCGTCAGGCAGTTCATAGTGCTCAGTGGGGCCTGCTTGGTCTCCCTCGCGGCCCTTGTTCTGTTGCAGGCCCCCAATCCACAGATGGCATAGAAATCACAACGCTTGCCAATCCTCCCTGCCGGTGATTATTGCCAATAGAGATCAGTGTCCCGGGGGGGGCAGCACTTCTCGCTGCACCCCGCAGCAGCTCCCAGTGCCCCAGCCAGCCTTTATGCACAGTGTCCCTGTTTTGCTTGGGGGGCCCTCCACTCTCAGCGCTCACCCGATGGTTCTTAGGGGCCTCGCAGACTGCTGGGGGCTCGTTTGACCGGCAGGCTAGAAACACGATGCCAGGTAAGGCCCCCCGTCCACAGTCCGCCACTGCAGGCCGGCTGAGCCTTCTCAGTGCCTCTTTGTAGTAGAGGAGCACGTAGGTCTGCAATCAGGAGGTTAAGGCGCCTCCAGTTGCCATCCATCATGCGGCGCAACAGACAGGGTGGGGGGCCCTGCCATCTTGTGTATTCCAGACTCCGAAGCTGGGGACTCAGCCCGCCACCTCATACCTCCGTGGGGGCAGAGAATCACCTGACACGCAGGGCAAAGTCCCTTACTTGTGGCAGTCGCTGATCCCACCAACCAGATCCAGCAAGGGGGGATCGGGGGCCTCAGTTACTGCGGGTGCCGGAGCCCGCCTCAGGGAGAGCCGCCATCTTCCCCCTCTTGGCTCAGATCGACTCAGTTCGCCGGAGCTCCGTCAACGCATCACATGAGCAGCTCAGGGCTTCGGGGCAGTCCCCTGTCGTTACCCCACCTCTGGCCGCTTCGTGGGGTGGTCAGAGTGCCTGGAAGATCGCCTTACGCTCAAAAATCCACAGAGCCTGGGACAGAGCCAATCGGATATGTTAGTTGGCCATGCCCCGAGCACTCAATTTTTGCCAGCACCCTCAGGGACAAAAACAAAATATGTAATTCTGCAGCAGTATCACCCTTCACTGCCTGTGATGTAACTTAAAAAGATACTCGGTACAGTTCTTTACAGTCTCATCATTTCAGAACTGAAGCATTTTCAATATTATATACAACGAAGCCATAGTTATTGCTTATTTATCTTATGCAACTAACAACCATGGACAAAGCCAATAGTCCTGGCTTGTTGTAGGTGTAATGTTACTTATAATATATATCTGGATGCAATGACAGAAGCAGCAAAATACCTGTCGGGTGGCACACTATGCTAACAGGTTTTTAGCTTAGATGTTTTTAAGCCACGTCCTTACTTACAGAAGCCATGTCCTGTTGAGAGACCCTCCAGCTTGGGGTCCACCTGACCAGGGGATGTAGAAACTGGAGGTAGGGCAGAGGCTTCCCCTATGATGTTGAGACCCAGCGCGATGAGGCAAGAACAGCACCTTATATTGGCATAAATGCACTGAAGAACCCCTATAAGTGAAGTTGTCATTGGAAAGAGAGTGCGAAGCGGATGGGGCCCTTTGGAAACCACAGGCAGGAAGGGGGCCTTTTCTTCATCACCTCTGGCAACCTCAGTGTGGATGGAGAGGCACAGCATTGAAATATAAACATGCCATGAAGAGATGACACCTCATGCATGGTCAGGTGAGTTGACCTGACCGAGCGGTGGCACGTCGCCATTGTGAATTGATATTGCGAGATTTGAGTGGTACTACACTCGGGCAGACTGCATTCGGCCCCATGACTACCACTCACACTATAAACTGTGCACCAGCCACCTCTTAATGAAGGCCGATTGAGTAGAGTGGTGCGGGTGAGTGTGTGCACCCTCTTCTAGCCTGCCACTATGCCACCCACCAAACAGAACCTGACCGACTAACATTATTGCAGTAGGCGGGGGCCTAATATACTACTGCCCCTTACAATAGGGTGCACATCTGCATGGTGGGAGTTTTTGTCAAACATGAGAATGGACATGATTTGCTCTGTAAAAGGTATATGGGTAGAGGACCGCTGCCAGGCCCATAGGGCACCTCCTGAATGGCGAGGCTCTGGAACGCTGAACACACAGGAAATGTGCTCCAAAAATAAACCGAATTAGATACTCACTGCCATCACCTCTACCAGGGAAGCTTTGGAGACCAAAATGAATAAAGTTACCCTTGAACTTAGCCTTCTGCGCGAAGAAACAGATGGTTGGTGGACGGGGTCAAGTGCCAAGAAGAGGCAGTGGGAGATATATGCCCATCGATAGAATGGTGACTCTTAAGGATAGAGTAGATTCCTTAGAGCGGAGAGCTGAGAACGTAGAGGGTCGAAACAGATTGAACATGTGGTGGACCTTCCGGAAGGAGTGCAGGGGATCAACGTGATTGAATATTTGGAAAAATGGTCTCTACAGAGAAGGTCCAAAGAGCATGTATCAGTTTTTTGGAACGTGCACATAGAGTACCAGGAGCCTCTCCTCCGCCCAGATGACAAGCCACATCAGTGGCGGCCAGGGCACAGGTCCTAAAAAAAGAAGTGGGGGGTCTAACCAGGTCACAACGTGTGTCATTGCATGTAACATCACAGGAAGTGACCTCACTGGAAGTGACATCACAAGAAGTCACATCAGATATTAAGACCTCACACATATGATTATCAGGCATATCATGAGTACATTTAAGCACATTATGACATTTATAAAATGAGATTTGGCGTGGGGTTGTGCCAAAAAAGTAGCGCAAATCCTGACGCAAAATTTGGGCCTCGACGAATACATTTATTTTTTTAAGCCCCGCCACAAACAAATTGGCAACAAGGAGAAGCATGGCAGTAGATCTGTTATGCTTAACTGGTTGCAAAGTCTACATTTTAAACTATTTGACTGGGTTAAGGCATCTGCTATAAAGGTGGCCAGTAAATCTCAGGGAATAGTATTAATGCTGAGATAACTCTGGAGTTTAACACATTTGTTGGAGAGATCTGTGTTTTGTGAAGTCCCAGATTTGAATCAAAGTAGTATAAGGCTAATGTGTCTCTTCAGAACATATCACCTAACATGCAGATGACAGATTTCTATTTTATGTAGATAGTATAGTGGGTTACTGCTTTTAATACAGAGATCCTTTTGTTTCCTGCAGTTCATAAATTGTAATTCATGTAATATAGCACAGTGAGCTATGATGGACAAGGGACTCATACACCTTGTAACCATGTCTCATGTAAGTCATTTTGTACACTGATTTACACATGTACATGATTTATTGTCAACGTATAATGTTACATAAAGAGCTCTGACACCCTGCACTGATTTGTGTAGCGCTATAAAAGATATAAAATAGTGCTGCTGAAATTGTTATTTGTGTTAATACTGGGACAGGCCAACACATCTGACATTCTTACAGTGCATGCATCTGTTATATACAGCAACTGAACAAAGGCAAAAGCAGCCTCTCATAAGTACTTGTGAAGAGATAACAAGCTGTGTGCCTTTGTTTCCCCTCCGATGCATTTACTTTTAAGTGTTAGGTTCCAGGCAGCCTCCAGTCAGGATATTCAAAGAAAAGAAGGCCTGATGGCCCTTAACTTCAGCCGAGCTGGAGGTGCAAAAAGGCTCCCTTGCTGTATGCACGTTGCTGCTGGGAATCTAAAGCAGTCAACATGCAGGTGCTGCTGAACATGTCCTGGTGTCTGAATATTACAACGGGAAAAGTTCAGCATATTTCTGTGGGGCCCACCTTCTTGGCAGGGGTGACGGCGTCCACCATGTGAAAAGGGTGGGTGGATGCCGTGTACCTGTGTGTACCCCCGACTTGTGCCCTGGTGGCGGCGCTATTACCCCACTACAGGGATAGAGCCCTGATACTGCAGTGGTTGAGGACTCAGGGATGCCCTGTAGATGAGAACAGTCAAGTGGCAATCTTCCTGGACCTCACACTGGCAGATCAACGGAAAAGAACATAGTTCCTGCTAGTAAAAAAAGAGACGCTTACACCTAGAGCTCAGCAAACATTAAAAAATGAGGCAGCGAAGGAAATAGCAGCTGCTAAAGACAGTGAGTAGAGTCCGTGCTTTAGCAGAACATGGGCGAAATGGGAACCAATCGGAAGCCTCTCCGAATAGCTCAAACTCGAACACTATGCAGGAGGTGTCACAGGAAATGCAACACGCAAAACAGCGGACAACTTATGGACAACCGAGTCTGATGTAGACTTTATGAGGTTTTTTTAGAGCGAACTCAATGCATAGCACTACCTCCTAACTCTCCCACAGTTGGACACGACATGGGATGGGAGCACGAACTGGACTCTATTTTCAGGTTTAGTTTATTGGTCAGTTGGCCGGTGCTGTGCTGGTCTGGGGTGTGGGAGTTGTGGAAAGTTCTAGTATGTTTACTCAGACTTAGGTTTACAGCACACATAGCTCGGTACCTGCTATAGTTAATGGGATAATAACCAGTGAGGCCAAGCCATGAGCAGTGGCTTCACTGCCTCTGGGATGATAGTGCTCCCTGTACTAGCAGTTGGTGACTCTCCATCGACACTATGGCACAAGACGTAAATAAATACACATTCCTTACTTGGAATATACGGGGAGTGCATACTCTGACTAAGAGAGACAAGGTCCTAGCATAACTCAACCGACGAGGGGTGGATGCAGCTCTGCTTCATTAAATGCCTCTCCGGCATCAAGAAATGGTAAGTTAAAAAGGTGCTGGAGAGGACAGGTGTAATCTATGGGCTTTTCGTCATATGCCAGGGGCTCTCTGGTCTGAATATTTATTTATTTATTTTATTTTGAAGGTTTTATAGAGCGTGAACAAGACCCTTACGGGTATCAGGGCGCTTTACAGGCGTATATCAGAAACAAAAAGTTCAGTGAAAACAAACAATTGTAATATTAGTTATATACGAAGTTCAAGTAACGAACAGTTCAGCGAAAGCACACACATGTATTATTAGTTATATACAAAGTTCAAGTGAATTTAGATAAGAGAATAGATTTCACTTCTGTTTTTTAAGGAGATAAAAGACGGGTTAAGTCTGGTTTTTGACGGAAGCGCATTCCAAATCCTGGGCACCATGACCGAGAATGCCCGGTTATACGTTTTCTTCTTGGCGAATCGTGGTTTCAGTAGAAGGTTACTTGAGCTCCTAGAGGATCTGTTGCCACAAGAGAATACCAGTTTCTGTGCCAGGTAACTCGGAGTGTTGTGATGTATGGCCCTGTATATCATTCATGCAATGTTTGGGGGGATCCTGGCTCCAAAAGGTAGCCAGTTGAGGGCTCTAAGGTCAGGGGCGATGTGACAGTTTCTTTTTGAGCCAGTGATGAGTCTAGCTGCTGTGTTGATTGAAGCATTTAGGGGGGCAGTTGTTGCTCTAGGGAGACCGCAAAGAGAAGCGTTCCCATATTCCACTCTTGGAATTACTAGTGCTTGAACTGCCACTTTGAAGCCATTTGCGGGAAGGAAGGGTTTGAGTCTTCTCAAGGTGTTCATTTGAAGATGTGCTCCTTTTGTTGAGGTGCTGACGTGTTTCTGCATGTTCAAGTTTTTGTCAGGAGTAACTCCCAACGATTTCACTGAGTTGATGATGACGGGTTGGCAGTTGAGGGCTGTTAGGTGTGTCAGTCAGTCTTGGATGATGATCGATTGGTTAGGGGGGGCGATTAGGAGGAATCTGGTTTTGAGAGTGTTTAGTTTCAAATGGTTTTTGGCCAGCCAGGTTTTGGTTTTCTGTAGCGTTAGGTTCAGAGATTTGATGTCCTCTAATGAGTGGATTTTTAAGTATATTTGTGTATCATCTGCTTACATGTGATAGTGGACATTAGAGGAGCTGAGAATTTTGGTGAGCGGTTCCATGAAAAGGTTGAAAAGTGTAGGAGAGAGTGAAGATCCTGTGGTACTCCTAAAGTGACTGGAACGGGCTTGGACAATGATTGGTTAACCTTGAATCTTTGGGATCTGTTTTGCAGGAAGGAGCTGAACCAGTTTAGAACAGTACCAGATAATCCCATTCTTTGTTTCAGGAGCTTTAGCAAGTTGTCATGTTTGACGGTGTCGAAAGCCGAAGATAGGTCCAGCAAGATTAGCAAACAGGCTTCGTTCTGATCAAGGATTTTTAGTGCGTTGTCATTTATGTGGGTCATGGCTGTTTCCGTACTGTGCTCTGCCCTGAGGCCAGATTGGTATTGGTTAAGCAGGTTGAAGTGGTCTATGTGGTTGTTAAGCTGTATGTTAGCACATTTTCCTAAGAGTTTGGCCAGCGTGGGAATGTTGGAAATTGGGCGGTAATTATTTAGATCCGAACGGTCCGCCGTCGGTTTCTTTAGGATGGGGAATACCTGTCCAGTTTTAAGGGTTTCTGGGATGATTCCTTGCAGGAGAGAGATATTTACAATCTTGGTCCATAGGGGCAGCAGCAGAGGAATGAAGTCCTTCATGTAGTTTGAGGGGAGAGGGTCTGTGAAGTGGTTGGAGGGATGAAGAGACATGAGTGATTTTAGTATAGCTTCTTCGGTGTAAGTTTTGAAGGTGGCCAGGTGGCGTTGTTTTTGAGGTTGAGTTTTGGTGAGCATTTAGGTAGGGCTCTTGGGGGGAGGGAGTTGCTTTGCCCATGTGGATGTCAGAGTGGGTTATTAAGTTGTTGAGCAATTCTGTCTTTATGTTTTCTGTCTTCATAGTGAAGAAGGAGGCAAATTCTTTGCAGCTAGGTAGTGAGCCTGGGTTAGTTGGGGGGTGAGGTGTATCCTTAGATTGAGATTTGATTAGTTCGAATAGTTTTTTAGGGCGGTTCTTGGCTTGGTCTAGTTGATTACTGAAGAAGACTGCTTCTGAACCATCTGATCTCTCTGTAATAGGAATTTCTTGTGGTTCTTAGGAGTGTGGGTGAGTGAGATTGGTTCACTGATAGATTTCATTGATGTATGCAGGCTATACCGCCCCCTGGCCTGTGGGTTCTATCAAATCTCTTGATAACATGGTTGGGGGGTACCAATATATCGATGATGGGCATAGATGACTCGTTTAACCAGGTTTCGGTCAGTATTAGTAGATCAGGTTCCTGGGTGAGTATGAGGTTAGCTATATCGGTTGCATGTTTTGAGGACGATCTGCAGTTTAGAAGTATGCACTTAAGACTAGCTTTACTGGAGGATGAGTTGGGTTCTTGTGTGAGGGAGACTCGCATTAGGTTATTGTCAACTATGCCTCTTGAATTGTATTTTTATCACACTGTGAGTATTGGAGGGGATGGTTTGGATTAGGGAATGTGTAGGTAAGTTAACTGAGTGTGCTGTGTAGAGGAAAGGCTGCGGCAGGTCATAGGAGCGGAGTAGGGAGATTATATCTTTAGTCGACAAATAATGAATCCTTCGGATCGGATGGGTTAAGGCTTCGGGGTAGGGTATTGTTTCCCAGGTTAGGGGCGGATGGTTCGGAGTGCGTTTGTGTAACTGTTGGATAAGTATGGAGTGGTGACTGTGGAGGGGTATGTTAGATTCTTGTTCAAGACGTGTGACTTTGGGGTGATGTAGAATCAGGTTGTTTAGTTTTTGGATGTCATATTTGACTTGTTGTAGTGATAGTAATATCTCGTCAAGTCTGTGGTCTGGTATGAGTGGTGACCTACCAGATGTTTGGACTGTGTGTGAGGGAGGTGAGCTTAGACCATGTATGAGGATAGGGGTGGAATCGTAAACAGAGTCGGTGTAGTCCGGGCAGGTGGTGTGGTTGTCAGGAGAGGGGGGTGAAAGACGGGTGGATGAATGGTGTGGTTGGGAGAGTGTGGGTATTGATGGTGTTAGGGGTGGAGATGTGCCTGGGAGAGTGTATACAATCTATCTGGTAGTGAAGTGGATGTAAGTGTGCTGTAGTTGAGTGAGTGTTGAATGTAGCGGGAATGTTAAGGGTGTTGTGGGTAGAGTTGGAGTTAGGGGTGTCTGATGGGTCTGGGATAGGTGTGTGTGCCAGTTGGGTATTAGGAGGGAGATGTCTTGAGGGGGATTTATGCAGGGAGTTAGTAGGCGTACTGAGAGTGGGAACAGCTGGGAGGGTTGTGATGGAGTCCTGGTACTTTTTTCTTGATGAGCGGAAAGAAGTTGTCTAGGAGGTTTAGGCTCCAGTCAGAAGATTGAATGAGGACAATACCATTATGATGAATGGTGATTGTTGCTGAGGCTTTGTAAATTGGGGAGGGGATGATGGAGATCATGAGACCATGTGCTGTTTTTCTGGTGGAAGAGATTGCGAGCGTGGCGAGAAATGCTTTCCTCCATTGGGCTCTTCGCTTAGTGTAGAAGATGAAGTCATTAGATAAGTAACCTTTGTTTGTTGAACAGTATGGATCTGAGATTAGTGTTTTGGGGTGTGATTTTAACAGTTTGTGTTTAAAGCATTTGGCTGCTTTTTTTGTGAGCTTAGGGGGGGTGAATAATGGTGTGAGTATGTTGTCCCAGGCGTTCCATCGTATAATTGGCACTGGTATTTTGGGTAGGGCATGTACTGGGGACTGCGTGAGGTAGGTTGATATAGGGTGAAAGGAAGTGGGGGTGGGGAGAAGTGTAGAGTATGGGAGCGGAGTGCGGTTAAGAGGAGGTAGGGATGGGGTGCTGCATGTTTGTAGGGTTATGTCTTTGATGGGGGAATGTTCTGTGATACGGGGGTAGTAGGAAGCAATAGATTAGTGTAGGGCGTGACATGAGGGGTGGAGCAAGCACATGGGGGGATGAGGGCGTATATGGTTCCATAGCTTTGATGGGGGATATTTTGTATGGGAGGGGGTGGGAATGGACAGATTACTGAGACGTGAGGGGTGAATGTATGAGTAGGTGGGGTTAGGTATCTGGTCATGGGATGTAGGGAAGGAGATGGGGTGGAGTATGACTGGGTCAGGTCTGCATAGGGGACATAAAGCGTGACTGTGTAGTTGAGGTAATTATTGGCAAGAAGAAAAACTCTCACCTGCATATTTGTGGGGTGAAGAGTCGGGGCGTTGAGTCCTCTAGGGATCAACTCATAGAGAGTGGGTCAGTCCAAGATGGTCGCACCATTTACTGTAGAAGATAGCTTATATTTAGTCCTATAGCACTTTCCATTAATGCAATGTCCTGTGGGGGGATCTTTTTATAGTTTCTATTTGTGTTGATTAAATTGGCCCATTCAATCTTATCTCTTTAATGAGTCATAGGGATGAGTTACAGGGCTCTGGCTTTCTAGGATTCTTCCCTGAGTGGTCTTTTCTTCATGTTTTTGAATTCTGCTGCCATTTTGTATAGTAAAGTGGAGGAGAGAGTAATAAAAATAAAATAGAATGAGTAACAGTGCCAGTCTGCTTATATACATAATCTGTCTGTTGAGGACTGACACTCGCTATATTACAAGGCGCTCGCTATGTTACAAATCACCGCACAATTGTGTGACTGCTAATGGGGGTAGAAGAAGTCATATCTAACGCGAGCCTCCTCTAAGTGAGTGCCGGTTCATGATATCGATGATGGTGCAGCGCTAACAATATGGCTCTCTTTGTAGAGTGTGATCTACCCGCTCCTCGGGCCAACCTCCCAGCAGGAGTTAGACACGTTCAGAAGTCTGCGCATGCCAGAAGTTTACGTGGAGCTCAGCAGGCTGTCCACTTCCCCGGCTAACAGTCAAGAAAACATTGTGGTGGCTGGTGAATAAATAAAGAATGAGGAACCTCCAGTAAAAAACTCCTGGGGGAAGGAGGAGCCAGGTCTCTCCCGGGATGAAAGAGCGGCTACCACGGGCTCCCAGTTGCCGTCCATCATAGTCCCAGTTTGAGTTGAAGCCCCGTGGGGGTGGAGCACGGCGGTTCTCGGGCTGCCCAGGAAGTGAGGCCCCCCCACCACAGGGTCAAGGCAGCCGGGCAGCGACCGCGGGCCAGGGACGTGGTTGAAGCCCTCTGGGGATGAGCACGTCTGAACCCGGAGTGGGAAGGATGGTGATGAGAGTCAGCCAAGGTGATTCGCCTGTCGGGCTCAGCAAGTGCCCAGCAGACCAGTGACCAGTAATTCTGGGGAGGGTGAGTAGGATCAGTAACCAGGTAATCGGCTGCTCCATGATCGTTGTGCGGGGATAGAGGTATGTGCCAGGGCGATGGATGGCAGGGTTAGACATTAGAATAAGGCCTGGAATTCTGTTTGAGCCTGATACTATATACATAGATAAAGAGGGTAGGTATATGATGATGATGATGATTTGCATTTTATAGAGCACATGTTAACTCCAATACGGAGTGTCTCAGTGCTGAATTCCGAAAGACCAAGAAGGTGACCAAATCTACACCGGTTGTTGGTTTAGGCTTCTCCTAAAAAGCCTGGTTTTTAGATGTTTTCAAAAGGACACTATTGAAGTCTGTAGTCTAAAATGCAAAGGAATCAGGTTCCACTGTTTGGCTGCCAGGAACCTAAAAGAGCTAACACCAAGGCGCTTTCTCTTGAATTTGGGTATGCTGGCCAGTCCTGTTCCAGCTGATCTTAAGCAGCACTTTGGGTGTTAAGGTAGAATCAGAGGAAGAAGATAATTCAGGCCTTTACCCTGCAGTATTTTGTGAACATAACACATGGCTTTCAAAGATATCCTCTCCTCTATGGGGAGCCAGTACAGTATGTCCAGAGCGCGCCCTGTGGGGACACATTGAGGTACATTCAGCAGCATCTGCGCTGCCGCCTTTTGCACTCTCTGAAGCATTTGGATGATCTTCCTAATCATTTTCAGGACCCCAAAGCAGGTACCTGTAAGAGTGGAGATTTGGTCCATAAAAGGTAGAGTGGAGTCAAACCTACTCCGAGATTTTTTACGTTTTGGTTTGGGGAAGGCAGAGGGCGCAACTCACTCGCCACCTGTTCGAAGACCAGATAGATGGTTGCCTCCCCACCACTAAGATATCAGTTTTACTAGCGTTTGATCTCAGACAGCTGTTTTTCATCCAATTAGCCAAGTCAGCTAGAAATAGTTTAAAATCTTCGGCTGCTTACCCGTTGTCCCTAGCCAGAGTTAGAATCAGTTGCATTTCATCCGCATAAGACATTGACTGTACCCCATGGCCTTCCATTAGATCCGCCAGCAGCTCAGAGCTGAGGCACGCTCAGGTCAAGCATGACTAGTGCAGCCGTTTTACCATTGTCTGCTATACTGCGGACAAATTCAGACGGGAGTAGCAGGGATGATTCTGTGCTAAAAGAAGATCTGAACCCAGATTGCGTTTCATGGAGAAGAGCCTTTTCCTCCACAAAATTCATAGGTTGTTGGTTGACAAATTTTTCAGCAATTTTTGAGAAGAAAGGCAATAGAGATATCGGTCTAAGATTTTCAGGCAACTAGGGGTCTAAGGTTGTTTTGTTCAAAAGCGGGATCACCATAGCGTGTTTCCACTCTTGCGGAACGAGCTCAGAGCCAAAAGATAAATTTAACACCTCAGTAAGTGCTGGAACAATGGCTTTGCGGCCCCCTCTTGTATGGCCGGGGATATCGGATCTAAATGAGATCCAGACTTTACTTTTAACATCAGTCTGTTAGTTTCAGCCTCCGAGATGGGTTTTAAATTTAAGAGACTTCCTGGAGTATCTATGGGGCTCTGGGCAGAGATTGAAGACTAAATGTTCCTGGCACTCTCAGGAAAGGAGCTATAGATGTTGTTTATCTTTTCCAAGAAAGATTGTGCGATCTGATCAGAGGCCAGTGGATTATGAAATTCACGCTGCTGTTCGTTTCAGAGATGTTAGGGACTTCATTATCTGAAGGAGTTCCTTCTGAGAATTTTTTGATTGCGCGATTGTTTTTATCATAGTAGTTTGCGTGGGAGTGCCTAAGATCTTCTTGGTAATTTTTTCAGCATTGCAAGATAGGACATTTTGTGGCGCTCTTTATAGTCTTTGTACCATATGTGTTCCAACCGCTTGCAAGATTTCATCTTTGCCTGCAGAACCTCTGAGAACCATGGTGCGGAAGGTTGAGCCCACATACTGGTAATATCCTTCTTGGGAGCTAAGGCATCTAAGGCCTGGTTAATCCACTCCATAAATTGCTTTTTGATGGTGGACGGACACGCTTTAAGTGTTGGTGTGTTTTGTTTAAAACCGCTGGGAAGGTGTCTGATGTAATAAGGGACCATTTGCGAGTGCTTCGTTTCTGGGATGGTACTACTAGCTGAGGAAGTTCGGAGATCTCAAAAGGGATCAAATAGTGGTCTGACCAGGCCACGGGAATTGGTGAAACCGACGTTATGGAATTCGAGTTAGTAAATATCGGGTCCAGAATGTAACCATGCACATGTCATTTTACTAGGGAAATTGGACGGAACCAGGGTAAAACTGGGGGCAGCATTTACCACCAAACATGGGACAATTACAGTTCTTGAGTTCCTTGGCATCTCTCCTTTCTGAGTGGTGCACACTTTATGCATCCTAGAGGGGGGTTATAAAGGTGGCATGGATCACACCAACCCCCTATTGGTAGACTCATCAATAATTAGACTAGCCCAGGAGTTCACAGCAAAAACTGACAACTGGTGGCTGGGGACGTGGAGACGAAGGAAATGTGGGGCACACGTAATATTCATTTTACTACATGATCCCTGACTTATATAGCCCATTGAAAAGGATTCCCTGCTCTCATTAACTTAATTATATGGTCATGAGTGCAGAGTATCTCTGCCATACACTTTCTGATCATAAATCTTTATTGATCGTGCAATGGGGGTGAAGGACTGCCCCAGTTCCTATGTGGAGACTGCCAATGCAGTTCTTACAGGACGCCATGTTCAAAGAGGAATTAGTTTACATTGTGAGGGAATATTTCCATATTAATCGGCACACATCACTGTTCACGTTAGTATTGAGTGGGATGTCCTTCAGTGGATGGTAAGGGGCAACTGTCTGAGCCAAGTTATTGGGGTTAAGAAGAGGAGTAAGAGCTAACCTCTTTGGAAAGTTACATCCATAAATTAGAAGGAAACGTGTCTACATCACCGTGGAGGAGAGCAGCCCTCCTGGCAGAGAGAAACAGCAGAGTATTAGAAAGCCTGTGCACTTTCTCACGCCAGGAGTACGCTACTCTTAACCACACAGCGGCGGGGGGTGGGTGAAGCTGGCAAGACATTAGTGTGGCTCATTGGCTCATACAATCCGAACCAAAGAATACCTGCAACACTATGAGACCTTGTACAGTCAACATGAACGGGTTACAGAGGGGGAAACGGAGGCATCTCTAAATGCAGCGACTCTCATAGACAGACCAGAAGAAGCTAGGGCAGCCGCAGGTTGACTGAAGTGGAAATAAAAGAGTGCTTTGACTGTATTGTCACTGTGTGTAAAACTACGAGCAACCAAGCCTTCTAAACATCTAGCAATCTCTCTCCATTGCTGAAAGAGAGTGCTGCAGAGAACACCACAACATTCGCTTTATGCACCTGTACTCCCACTAATTTGTTTGCCCAATACGTTGGGCGGGTAATTCACAGCATGACAGGGGGCCGCTGAAGTAATCCACAAATTAGATGACTGTTACGAGGTTGGGAAACTCAGGGAGTTACATTCCTTGACAACTGAGGACGGCCTGTCTGAATCGCAGTTCCTAATACATAGAACACTGTTATGATCCCTGGGCGGGTATGTGGGAGGATTGCCTCTTTTACAGACACACAAGGTCCTACATGTTCTATTTACATTGGGAATAGGCTGTAAGCTCATCTCAGAGGTTTATAAGTCCCTCCAATCTATGACTATTACTGAAAGGTCTTACTGGGAGAGAGCTAGGGAAAGAATTGCAGGATAAGGAGTGGGAGTCAGCACTTGCACACCCATATCAAATATCTAGGAATACAAGATCACAAGATTAACTGTCTTCACACAATTTATCTCATACCACATAGACCAAAAGTCATTGCTAAGACGGATGAATGAAAAGTGTTCCAGGTGTGCAATGATTGATGCCAGCTTTACCGGTCCCAGGATGCTTGGTTCTGGTCCAGGGAGGACCTGGCTTGGCAGTTCGGGCTGGACTGTTCCCATGAGGGACAGGGTCAAGACTGATTTGGATATGGCTGGGTCTAAACTGGGGTGGCATGGTGACCAAAAGAATTATGCATTTAACCCAGATCTCTTGATTGGGGGTGAATGTTTGATTTGCTCTGCATTCCGTCCATCATCTGTGTGTCTTTTGCTTTCTCGCACTAAGCGTGCCGGGTATGCCCAGACGTGCGTCCCGGTTTCACTGTGTCACTGTATTCAAGCTAGCCTGGCTGATGCAGGGTGATACCCTGAAACCGGTCCCAGGATGCTTGTTCCCATTCCAGGGAAGAACTGGCTTGGCAGTTCGGGCTGGACTGTTCTCATGAGGAACAGGGTTAGGACTGATTTTCATATGGCTGGGTCTAAACTGGGTTGGCATGGTGAGCAAAAGAACAATTGATTAATCCCCGATCTCTTGACTCAGGGTGAATGTTTCATTTGCTCTGCATTCCATCCATCATGTATGTATCTTTTGCTTTCTCACCCTAAGTGCACAGGGCATACCCAGACATGGGTCCCGGGCTCACTGTTTCACTGGATTCAAGCTAGACTGACTGATGAGGGGTGATACCCCAAAACCGGTCCCAAGATGTTTGTTTCCGGTCCAGGGAGGACCTGGCATGGCAGTTCAGGCTGGGCTGTTCGCATGAGGATTAGGGTCAAGATTAATTTGCATATGGCTGGATCTAAACTGGGGTGGCAGGGTGAGCAAAAGAACAATGGATTTAAGCCAGATCGCTTGACTGGGGGAAAATGCTTGATTTGCTGTGCATTCCGTCCATCATCTGTGTGTCTTTAACTTTATGCACATGACATGGAGTTGCCCAACAATAACTGGTTTCTGGTAAGTAGTCACCCCCAAACTAGATAGAACATTGGGCAGAAAAGATGTGCTTGCTGCAGAGATATGTTTATTAAGCTTGTATACTCGCCCAAAGGTGAAGAGGGTGGGCTCCAAATTTCGAGACCTAGCCATAGTGATTGCCAGATATGTCATAGCAATGCACTGGAGGTCTCCTGAGGATCCACCTCAATGTGGATGGAATTAAGAGGTAAAGAAATACGTGCTGCCTTGCATGAGGAAGAACACTCGGGTTTGCTTTAACATCCCATTGCTGATATCTACAGGGAAATTAGAGGACCCCTTTGATAGATCTGATAACTACAGTTAGAGGGCAATGACATTAGGCCATCTACAAGCAAGGGAGGTATTGTGTTGCACTACAGTGTAATCGCTAATTACATACAGAAGTTACAATATGTTTGGGAGCAAGTACGTGCTGACATTATACACACTTCAGGGGACACATTTCTATGGGCTAGGCTGAGAGAGTTCTTTTTGTTTATGTTTATCTTGTTATTTTTATTTGTAATATCATCTTTCTGATCAACACTGTGATGGCAAGCTAACTCCTACCACAGGTTGTGAACTGCTACACATCATTGAACAGTTGATTGCACATTATTGAAACAACAAGATATTGATATGCCATCACAAGACATCAAATTATTTATAGGATCACATTTGTAACTTAAAGGTTTTCTGATGGGAAATGTTTGAAAATCAATAAAATCACGTTTATAAAACCCCATAAACAACAATTAAAGAGTGAGTCCAAATTTCACATTTTATAGTAAAGTGTCAGGTTGTGGATGTACAACCACATACTACTCTTTATGGAACACTTAGCCTACATTCAGATGTACTACACTATTGTGATGCAACCCCTGGATATTGGAGATGAGAGTTTATACCGATGGGCCTGAAGAAGACTGACAAGAAATAGGAAGCATTTGATGGCGAAAGGCATAAGAACAGAAAAAGAGTAAACAGTGAAGTGCACTGTGGAGAAAATTATTATAGCCAAATGTATTAAATTCGTCTGATGTTTTATGAGTACACAGTGCAGAAATTGTTCAATTGCTTGGTTCTCTCTTTCGTCGGACCATCAGAATGTATTTCCTTATATTCCTAAAAACATACAATTTAGAGTTCCAAGATCGAGAAATAAACGAAGAAGCTCTTTCTCTAAGTGTGGCATCAGATAAACCATGTAATCCCACCAACCTTTTCCCCAATACTTTGGTTGATATTGAAACAATAGTAATTAACAGTTTGAAGTGGACCATTTTGATAAAATAATTAACCACTACTAAAAATGCTGTACAAAAATCTGACCGGGAAAACTCAACAACAAAATCCATGGAGATCTATGGCCAAGGATGAGATGGCTTGGGTAAGGGCACGGGTAAACCCATTGGTTTAGTATTACTAGCCTTAGCTTACATACAGGTAATATATGAATGTACATATTCATTCACATCACATTGTAAAGAAGTTCAATAAAATATTGATGACTCAAGTACAAAGTCTGTGTGCACCCTAAATGCCCTACTATAGGCATACATTTTTCCTGTCAATGCTTTTTGAGAAGAAATAAATAATATTTCCTGTATAAAAGCCCTTCCTTTCATTGTTGATGTTCTGACTCCATGGCTGACGATTTATGTGGGTCTGCTCTCTTTTGCAAGGCACATATTTAATTAACAAAAGGCATACATTGTTTTTGAATACCTACGTGTAGCTTCTAGTCAAGACAACATATCTGCATGTTCATGCCTGTTTCCAGGCTTAAATTGCTTAAGAGTTGGAACCAGAAAAAAGACAACATCCATTGTGCATGTTGGTGATTGGTACTTCTCATGCATTTAAGCAATCCAATGTTTTATGATCTGATCTGTCCACACAAGGACTTTATGTTCAAAATTCTTCAAATCATGTCCTCAATGAACAAAGGATTCTTTCGTTACTGATATATGTTACAGATCACCAAGCTATCAGAAATAAAAAGCATTGGGATGTAAAGCCGTTGCTTCAGAATTTTGGCATGATAATATTAACCTTACGGCTAGAGCACAAACATCTGTCTCAACCACAAATGGTAAAAGTTGATTATGATTGTGAAGTATTGGAGCTGATGTGAAAGCTTTCTTTTATGACAATAAATGCCTCATCCTGTCTTGTAACCCAATGCTAAGGAATTCCTATCTTAATTAACTGCAGGGGCATGGCATAAGCAGAAAGGCATTGCTACTTAGTCGTAATGCTCAAACCTATTATTACAATGTGTTTTCCACTCATTCTCCCTTTTATTTCTCACTAGTTTATAGGCTCCACTAATGTCCAACTTGATGAACACTGGGGCCGGACTTACCTGATTCAAGAAGATTGAAATAAGGGATATTGGATTACAGGTTTTATTGTTATGGTGTTTAACTCCTTAAGTCCACACATAGTCTTAATTCTCCATTTAGTTTGGGAATGAAAATGTTGGGAGTATCAGCAGGGAGAGCTGAATGTAGCCAGAGTTTTGGCCTCAATAATATTGAGATTCACTTTCTCAAGATGCCTGCAACTTGTGACCCTAACCAATCCTTCTGCGGCATGTGTAGCATCTTCCAAAGTCAAAGGTTTTGGATCAATTACACAAATAGGTTCTCCCTGAATTTTTTATCACAATTTTGCTATCAATAAATCTTAGACCTGACAGCCTTAGGGTGGTCTTCCCCCAACTTGATGCCTGCATCCCTCCATTTTTCTGTACTCATTTTGGCTGTTTTTAATACTCTGAACACTTTATCACTGCTAACCAGTGTTAAAGTGCATGTGATCTCACCCTAAAACACGGTAACATTGGCTCATACCCTATTGGCCGATTAAATTTACTTATAAGCCCCTAGTAAAGTGCACAACATGTGCCTAGGGCCTGTAAATTAAATGCTACTCGTAGTCCTGCAGCACTGTTTGTGCCACCCACCCGAGTAGCCCTCTAACCATGTCTCAGGTCTGCCACTGCAGGGCCTGTGTGTGCAGTTTACTGCCACTTCGACATGGCATTTCAAACTACTTGCCAAACCATCAACTCCCCTTTTATTCCACATAAGTCACTCCTAAGGTAGTCTCTAGGTATCTCATAGGGCAGGATGCTGTATACGTGAAAAGGTAGGACATGTGTTTTTATGTTTTGCATGTCCTGGTAATGACAAACACCCATACTTGTTTTTCTCTACTGTAAGACTTACACCTCTCATATGCTAACATTGGCAATCCCTTAAAACACCTTTAAGCAGTAATTTCTGATTAGAAAGGAGTAGCTGTTTCATGTTTCATATCTCTGGAATGTTAATAATGAATACTCTCTACCGGTAAAGCAGGATTTAACATTTCTGTTTTAGAAATGCCACTTTTAGAAAGTGGACATTTCTCTGCTCTTATTGCTCTGTGTGCCTTACAGCTTGTCTCCAATATATGTCTGGGCTGGGTGACAGCTACACTTTGTGCATTCCCTTCAGACATACACAAACACAGGAAGTCTAGGTGTGGCTGAGTACCCATTCACATAATCTGCATTCTGATGGCCCTTCCAGGGAAGGAAGGGAGGGGCTAACACGCACACTTCAATAGGTGTCGGCCTTACCCCACACAAATAACTGATTCCCCCATAGATAGCCTGCTAGACAGGACAGGGTTGAAAGGGATTCTTGTGCACTTCAAAGTCACTCATTGAAGTCCCCCCCATTTCAAAGGCACATTTGAGTATAAGTACTGGGTCTCTGACCTTACCAAGGCAGTACACTTCTGGATCTCTGACTCCTCTGCCAAGAAGAAGAAATGCTGTGCAGCTGAAAAGACTGCTACTCTGTTGGACTACTGCTTTGCTGGACTCTCCTTTGCGGTGCTCTTGCCTTTCTGAGCTGCCCTGCTGCTCCCCTGCCTTGGTGAGAAGGACTCGACCTGCATCACTTGATCCCAGAGTAACTCCAAGGGCATGCTGGCTTGCTCCCTTTTCTTGAAGTGTCAGGACCATCAAAGACTTCCTTCAATTCTGTTGCAACTGCTGGACTCTGCCAACAGTGAGTCTTGCCCTACCGAGAGGTGCAAATCCAGTCCTGGACCTAGAAAGTGGATTCTGCAGCTCTTTTCCAGCAAGAATCAACACACTGATGGCTTTGCACCGATCGGAACTGACGCAGTGACCTTTGACACTGATGCAATGCTTATCTGAGAACATCCCTGCGCGGCCTCGACGACGACGTGGGTCCCAACTGCAAGGTTCAACACCAACTCAGCACCAATACGAAGACAGCTCTATGCGGATCAACGATGATGTAGCGCCTGCATCATAAGGGGTTTCATGATGATGCAGGAGCCGACTGCCAGTCTCGAATTTGCAGCATCAACCTGACATGGTGAATCGGAACCACCACATCAAGTCTTTTACTTCGACACTTGCTACATTCAAGGTAATTTTTCAGAGGGCCCTGCATAGGTCCTGCAGCCGGCCTGCCCTCCATCGCAGTCGGCCTGAAACTCTGAATTTTCCCCGGTCTAGTGCGAGCTCAAGTAACCCCTAAGCGCTCTTGACTTTAAAGCACGACATTGCAGTATATTCTTAAAAAATTCATATCTCAAGTTCTACTTAGCCGATTTTTGTTGTTTTTCTCTTTTTTTAATCAGATAAACCTTCTCTATTTCTCTAAACCAGTGTGGTGTTTTTACTCTGTTACTGAATGAGTTATTGCACAAATACTTTACACATTAAGTTAAGCTTGCCTGCTCTGTGCCAAGCTACCAGTGGGTGAGCACAGGATAATTTAGGTTGTGTTGTGACTTAACCTGACTAGTATTATGAATCATACTTGGACAGGGTGCCTAACTCTGGCAACTAGAGACCCAATTTCTAACAATAAATTTTCAAAATCCCCCACAGTCCACCAAGAACATTTAGTCTAAGTGTTTTAGGTAAGGAAATCAGGACTTACAAAATGAAATGTATAACATTATCAGAACGCGAAATATATCACTGATTTCCACCTGCTGCTCCTACTCAGGCACTAAGATTTCCCATAAACAGCAGACCCTGCTTGAGGAAATGTCCTGAGGTACCACAATACAAATATAGGATGAATTGATGGTGGTGATCACTTTCTTCTGGGAAAATGATTTCCTAATTCTGCTTGTTTGCACAAGCTCTTCAGTTGGAACTGAAGAAGACGCAGCTTCCACTGAAGGTTTAGAGAGAAAAGGGATTCTGACAACATCCATCCTTGCAGCATTCTCATTGTTGTTGATCAGTTTGAAGAACAAGTTCAGTACAGGGTGCTGTAGTTACAAGGTGATTGTCTAGCAATGATAAGGCATTGTTCAACTCCTCTTTCAACATAAAAAGTTGTGGTGGGCGCTTCAGCTATACAATTAACTTCATCTTGTTGAAACTGCGTGACACAGGAACACTAAATCCTGCATGCTCTGTCATAGATTAAAAAAAACACATACGTGCTACTTGGATGGTATGTTTCTGTTCGCACATGGAGCAAAATTGCTGAAGGAAGAGATTATAGGGGCATATTATCAAGCACGGCGATAACATTATCGCCGCTTTAGCGGCAGAAAACTGCCGCTAAAGTGGCGATAATGGGCTAGATAATATGCCGCAGAGAATTCCAATCGAAGCCCATGATGACACCAGAACATGGGCTTCTATTGGAATTCCCAAGGGCATATTATCAAGCCCATTATCACCGCTTTAGCTGCAGTTTTCTGCCGCTATGCCCCATACTTAGTTAATACCAAACTCTTTAAAAAAAATTAGGGAAGTTTGCCAAATCAAATCAGCTTTAGTTTGCCAGGATAGTATCAACATTACTTTAGAAGAATCTGAACCAGAACGTTGTAGCCATTCAAAAATGTGAACAGGAACTGAGGCAAAAAGGCTAAGAAGAGTCTAAGATTACCTGAATATTTTTCTGGCCATTACTAACCCTGCCACATTAATCGGTGTAGTAGTAAATGTCCCCACAGAAACTGCTTCACCCTCATTTCCTTGTGAATTGTATTTTTGTAAAGGAGATAATATTGCAGAAATGGAAGGAGATAACATTTTGCACTGCAGCTCATTTATCCTTTCTAAAAGCAGAGCTCTTTCTAAAAGAGAACCCGGAATTTCTCTGTTAATTTCTTCAATGACTTGTGCTCTGTCCCTAATGGGGCTAGCAGACGGATCCACATAAGAACGTCAGGTTTATTAATGATCCCGGTGCACTGTCAGGATTCAAGACCAATTATTTTGATCTGCAATGTGCTGATTGGAATCACTGCTTAGATTGGCAGCTCCGCAACCACCCCAATGCTCAGGAAAATTGCACAATACAGAGAAACATGGAAATTGGGGAACGTGGATACGAGAACAAAGAAGGAGGGTAACAAATCCAAGTTTTTTCCGTGGATTTACGATTTAGAGAGGCTAAATAAAGGCTGTCATTTGCAGGACCGGCTTTAGTGCTGGTGGCGCCCTGTGCGACAATGTTTGTTGGCGCCCCCCCCAATGACCACCTCCACCACGGATTCTCCCACTAGCACCCTTTAACAGTGACCAAGTCTCCATAACCACGCTCTCTCAGATGCATTGAATTAGTTCTATAGCGCCACTCATACCAGTGTAGGGTGTCCGAGCACTGTGAATCACATGCACATCACACAGAGAAAATCAATCATACGTGTGTAAATCAGTGTATAGGAAATGTTACATAAGCCAAAGGACTGAAAGTGTAGGAGTCACATGTCATCCATACTGGTAGGCAGTATAGTTTAAGAGTGCTCGGTGTGGAAAAGCACAAACGCAGAGTCGAAAAAGAAACAGCATAGTTGGGAGTTTTCTTTAATAATAAGAATCGATTTCTAGCCAAATTAACCCTTCTCGCAACATTAATCAATGTTCTAATTATGTATACTTTGCAGTGTGTCTGCAGTTCTAGGATGAAAGTTAATAGCTCACTGTTCTATATTCGGACTTTAAGTTATAAATTGCAAGTAACAAAAGGATGCCTCTTTTCAAAGCAGCAATCTGCTGATCTGTTTACATCATACACACTCTGTAATCTACTTGATACACGTTCTTTGCAGCAGGCATATTAACCCTCTGCACTAACTTCACATAAGTCAAAACCTCAACTATACAAAATGCTGATCTCTCCCCAGGAAGATAATTATTCACACGAGTTATCTTGACATTTATTGGAGGCCTGGTAATTGCGGGGGGAAAGAAACGCTGCAGCAGGTGCTTCAAAAGCATAATAAACTTTCAAGCACGGCGCCCCCAGAAAGCAAGCACCCGGTGCGGTGGCACCGGTCGCACCGCCCTAAAGCCGGCCCTGGTCATTTGAGTAGGCAATGATAATTCTCAAAACATCATGTCACATGAGAAATATCACTCACCCATCTGATAGCATAGGACTCTCAGAACAAAAGGTGCAACAAAAGAGCAAACACAGGACAGAACTAACCAAAAAAGAAGTAAAGAAGGAAGGAGATCTCCTATGGAGACCAAAAAAGGAAGAGGACCTCTTAAAGATATAAAAGGACCATAAAAAAACATAAAAGGTGATCATGAGAGCAGCAGAAAACACCCACCAACTCACGTAGGGCCATATTATCAAGGAACGGCGATAACATTATCGCTGCTTTAGCGGCAGGAAACTGCCGCTAAAACGGCGATAATGGGCTTGATAATATGCCGTGGTGAATTCCCATAGAAGCACAGAGTCACACCAGAACATGCGCTTCTATGGGAATTCACAAGGGCATATTATCAAGCCCATTATCGCCGCTTTAGCGGCAGTTTCCTGCGCTAAGGCGGCGATAATGTTATCGCCGTTCCATGATAATATGGCCCAATATTTCCATGACAGGTAATGAAAGATCATTGCCTGTAAATTCCCTTCTCGCTCTAATCCTGATGGAAGAAGATTCATCTACAGGAAGTAGTTTTAAAATAACCCCATAACCTCGTATTTCTCCCCTTCATTTTTTCCCAAACAAGGATGGCTGCCACCTGCATTTTCCCTTGCAGGTTGTGTTTATTTTTTACTATTCAAATGGCCAATTTGGGTACGAGATATCAGTGCCACAGTATGAAAGAACCTCTTCTAGCTCTTCCCCGGTTTCCAAAAATGCCATCATTGCAGTCAACGCATTCTCTGCACACGGTGCACTTCTTTAGGAATTTGAGGGTGTAACAACATCTCAAGGTGAGGCATGAAAAGGATTGCCTAAAATTCCTGGATCAACAGGAAAAAACAAACAAGTTAGCCAAGATACAGAAAGTCCTCAAAATATCTCTGGAGAGGTGCTGCAAGAAATGCAGTGCAACAAAAATCCTCTGCGATTTATTGTATGGAGTGTTTTGAGACGATTTGCAGGACTTGAAAACTAAAAAAGGGAGCAACATATCACCAAATAAAAAGTGTCTAATTAATAATTTGCCCCTGCCTTTATAATTATTCATGAATGATGCAAAAAGATTCCCTCAAACGTTTTTTAAAAAACAAAAAAAAACATAAGTGGGATTCTTTTGAGAAACCCAGAAAAACCACAAAAGAGCTTGTCTCTATTTATTCCTAGGTCCTCCAAGGCTTCCCTTGTCGGGGTGGGCACAGGGTCTTGCTAAAGGACAGGCCTTGTGTTAAATCTGCATTGCACCCATCCAGTGTTCATGCTTAGCTGGGATTGGCCACCCACAATGAATTGGGTGCAGGGCCTGACGGTGAGGGTCTTGCGCAGCGGGGGTGGGGTGCTTTAATTTAGTGCACTTTGTGGCCAGCATGGAATGAAGATACATTTTCCACTTGCAAGTAGTTCCGCAATCCATAATACACACAACAGCTTTGCAAAACATACCTCGCACAATAAATGTAATGCTTGTGACCTCACAGTAGTTACACCAGTAAGCATCATCATCTAATGCTGTGAATGTGACTTTTTGCCAGCATTGGTACAGCAGCGTTGTGGCACACGGGGGCTAAGCCACCGCAGAACCCAGGCAAAGTTAAAAAAAAAATGCTTAGGACATGCTTTACTGAAGATTCCCAGCTCCATGTTACCGCTGGGCACTGCTGGTCGTCTTCCCAGGGGTTTGACTTTAAAAAAGCTTGCCTGAAAGTTTGCAGGTGTGTTTTAAAAGGGCTCTGCTGGTAGTCCGGTTTTGAATTTGCTTTTTCCTTTCTTTCCTTTCCAATATGGCTAATTCTTCCCATAGTTTCTATTAGGTTTTCCAATTCATCATGATATGGCCACATGGGCATTTCCTGTTTTCTCCACGTATAATGGCTCTAGTTCAGTTGGAGAGAGCATCCTAGTGCTGTGTTGTTTCTTCGGCTGCTCTTCACTCTCAACACCTGCTGGTTTCAATTTCTTGTGCTTGAAAGTGACTCTTCTGGAATTCTTTCCTGCATTCTAGAATCCTTTGTTTGCCTCTTGAAGTTTTTCATCCTGCGAGGAAGTTTTTTTATGCCTGTGGCTTTTAACTTCTGAAACTATGACAGCTTCTCACGTTCCACTTGTGTGATTACATCGTGGATTCAGAAGTAGCTGCTGGTACCTTGGAGAGCTCAAACACTGGGGGCATATGTACGAGGAAGTGGTGGAGTGAGGCATTAGCCGTCATGGCTTAACGCCACACTCCGCCATTTCAGAAACGCAAGGCTGCACCATTTTACAAGGATTTGGTGCAGCCTTGCGTTTCCCCCTGCACTTAGCAGGCTCCCTTGCACTCTGCATGCAGGAGAGGATTGTATATGTGTAGGAAAGTGTTCTTCCTGCACATAAACAGTCCTGAAATGCCATTTTGTCACTTCTATGAGTGCTGCTTACATTTCATTTTTTTAAGGATTGTTTATATGCAGGATGGGTCACCTTACTGTACATAAACAATCCAAGACCTTTTGCTTTTTCCATGTGTGCTGCAGGACACAGCACACATGGAAAACCAAAAATGAGTAGAAATAAAGCATTTCTCCTAATTTCGCCAACTTAAGACCAGGTTTTCCCTGGTCTTATTTTTGGCGCTACCTCCTATGTAAGCCACCCTTGTGAATAGGGGGTAGCGTCAAAGTCAATGGGTGTTGCGTTGGAACGCCCACTGCAACAACTACTGTCCACCCCTTTCACGCTAAGCATTGCGTGAAAGGGGTCCATATAAGGCAAGGCCCCAATCGCCACGGGAACGTCACAAAAAGTGACGTTTCCGTGGCAATAGAGGCTTGTAAATATGCCTCTCTGTATACAAAAGTTAACTAAATATCCACGGGCTTATTTGCAACCTTCTGTGTGATATTTACAAGCACACGTAAAGTCACCCTGCATGGCTTTACATTTGCTTGTAAATATCGCCCGTTTTACACAACACTTTGCATGTTAGGGGCGTGACATGGGTGTTGCTGTGGGTGTTTTCACGCAACACCCATGTCCACTGATGCATTTCAGATTTATGAGTAATGGTAAACCTGTAAATGCTACAGGGGTGGCGTAGCGAGGTGTAACGAGGAGAAATGTTTTTATTTCTCCTCGTTTGTTTCCTCTTTCAATGCGTGCTGCATTCTACAGCACACATTGGAAGGGGAAATCACCTCAATTGATTGTTTTTGTGCACAAAAACAATCTCCCCACGATGCATTCATCCTTGCACCATGGTGCAAGGACGCCTGTGCCGGCGCATGACAGCAGTTTGTGCGCCAGCGCAAGGAAAAGCACAGAGATGAGACATATTGTTGTAAATATGTTGCATCCCTGTGCTTCAAAACTAATGCAGCAAAATTACTTGCTACACTGCGCTGCGTTAGTTTCTCGTAAATAGGGCCCCCAGTATTGAACTCCTAAATACAAACACATACAGAAAATAATGAATCCTACTGTTTCTATTGACATTTCATTCATAGTGTAAATAGCAATGTATTATGTCCTTATCTGTAAGATTATTCCTGATATTTGTAATTACATGTGATTGAGGTCAAAAGCAAGGCTTTTGGGGTGTTAGGTATGGTTTTTATTGCTGTTGTACGAGTTATGGATTGTGCAGCTAATCATAACTGGGAAGTTTCAATAGTTTTCTCTTTTCATTTGTACCGTGCTTTGTTTAACATCACTGGCAAACGTAATTGTTTTTTATTTGTTTCTGTTTGCTAAACTATAACTTACCTTACCTGAATTTCTTGCTGGTTTTTAATTATATACTGCATACATTCACTTGACTTGTTCTCATTCTTCAATGTTCAAGGCCCTTTAGTCATGCACAAAGGGGGTTGACTGCAGAGCCAGGCAATTAATCCATCCTAAGAAGGTCCTCACCCAACCATAGCTTTCATTATTTTCCATTTCATTAATTAAAAATCAAATTTTTTATGAAACAATGAAGTTTTGATTTCCTGTTTCTTTTTAACTACACTTTTGCGTAAGTGGTTCCTCTTTCCAAAATGCAAAATTTCTTTCAAATTCACAATTTTACAGTGGTAGATTTACAATTTGTTCAATTTTTTCTCCATTTTATATGCCTCTGCGTGCCACTATCACTCCATTGTGGCGGGGCACCCCGAATGGTGTCTCCCACACAATTACAAGTCATTGTGATTAATTCAAACATTCCACCGATCACTTTTTATTTGCCCTGAGCGAAGAATATGCCCAGATGTTAGTTCCGTGCTCAATGTGACCAAGGAAGCAAGCTATACCTCACTAATAAAGCCTAAATAGGCCGCAATCAGTCTGGGTTGCATAGGTTCCCATCTGGAGAGATCTTGATCTAGGAGTCTGGAGTCTGGAAAGTACTGCTCATAATGGAGGAGGATTTTGACTGGTTTGCATCCAGCTTATGTCAATCAATCAATAAGGGGTTTGCATAGTGTGGCTACTCACCCATGAGGGTTTCAAGGCGTTTTAAGGTGCTGGAGGGGGGGCTGCTGATCAGTCGGGGTGTGGAGGTTCAGTCGAAGAGCCAGGTCTTGAGGTCCTTCCTGAACTGGGTCAACAACGCAGATTGCCTGAGGTGGAGGGGCAGGGTGTTCCAGGTCTTGGTGACGAGGTAGGAGAAGGATCTTCCTCCGCTTCTGGTCTTGTGGACCTGTGGAACGGAGGCCAGGGAGAGTTGGGCGGAGCGGGCGGAGTGGAGTTGTCTGGCGGCTGTGTGGCATGCGAGGCAGTGGTTCAGATATTCTGGTCCTGCATCGTGGACAGCTTTGTAGGCATGTGTGAGGAGCTTGAAGGTAATTCTCTTGTTGATTGGGAGCCAGTGGAGTTGTCAGAGGTGTTGTGTAATGTGGCTGCGGCGGGGGATATAGAGGACCAGTCTGGCTCCGGCATTGTGGACGTTCTATTGTTTCCTGAGCTGCTTCTGGGTGACACTAGCATTGATTGCGCTGCCTTAGTCAAGTCTGATGGTGATGAGTGCATGGCTGACCGTCTTCCTGGATTCTGTGGAGATCCATCTGGTGGTTTTTCGAAGCAGGCGGAGCGTGTGGAAGCCAGATGAGGATACTGCTTTGATTTGGCAGTTCATTGAGAGCTAGGAGCCCAGAATGATGCAGAGGTTGCATGTGTGGTTCGTAGGGTTGGGAGGGGTTCCTAGTGCAGCAGGCCACCAGGAGTCATCCCAGGCTGAAGGGGTTGGTCCCAGGATGAGTACTTCGGTCTTGTCTGAGTTGAGCTTGAGGTAGCTGTCTTTCAAACAGATAGCAGCGGCCGTCATCCCACTGTGAAAGTTGATTCTGGCAGCTGTGGGTTCGTTGGTGAGGAAGAGGATCATCTGGGTGTTGTCGGCATAGGAGACTATGTTGAGTCTGTGGCTTTTGACGATGGCTGTGAGGGGGACCATGTAGACGTTGAAGAGGGTGGGGCTCAGGAAGGAGCCCTTGGGCACTCCGCACTCTCTGTAGATTCTGAGAGGAACGGGGTAGTCTGACTCGATGTCTTTGGCCGGTCAGAAAGGAGTGGATCCAGTCTAACGCCTTGTTGTGGAGGCGTCGTGGAAACTCATGATTAGGGTGCGGTGGTAGATGGTGTCGAAAGGCGACCAAGAGGCCAAATAAGATGAGGGCTGCAGTTTTGTCCCAATCGAGGAGGGAGCGGATGTCGTCAGTGGCGGTAGCGAGTGTGATCACGGTGCTGTGGTTGCTTCAGAAGTCAGATTGGGAGGTGCCCAAGACGTGGCTCTCTTCGATGAACTGGGAAAGTTGGGCATTGATGGTCTTCTCAATGAACTTGGCTGGGAAGGGGAGGAGGGAGATGGGTCAGAAGTTCTTGATGTCTGTTGGGTCAGAGGGCGGCTTCTTCAGCAGCAGGTTGATCTCGGCATGTTTCCTATCATCGGGGAAGGTGACAGTTTCGATGGAGCAGTTGATGGGTCAGCGAAGCTGGGGTGCAATGAAGGTGGCTGCTCTATGGAAGATGTGGTACGGACAAGGATCCAATGGGGCTCCTGAATGGATGACCTTTGTGGTCTTGAGTGTGTCGTATGTAGTGAGCAGAGTACAGTTAAGCAGGATCTGTTGGGGTGCGGTGTAGTTGCATGCGGTGGTGGCAGGTATAGTGGCAGGGTTTTGGGTATCGACGCTGTCACAGATCTGCCTGATCTTGTGGTGGAAAAAGTTGGAGAGTTTGTTGTGGCGGTCTTGGGAGGGTGGGATGTCTTCAGTCTCGCTGTGGGGCCTGGCGAACTTCTTGATGATGGTGAAGAGTTCTTTGCTGTTGTGTGCGTTGACGTTGATTCTGTCTTGGAAGGCTCTTTTCTCAGTGGTTTTGAGGACAAAGTGGTGTATGTTGACAGAGGATTTGAAGGTTGCATGTTTTTTCGGGGTTTTGTTGTTCCACCACCTCTTTTCGTGTCCAAAGTGGCATAGTGGGCATAACATGATGGACCAAATAAGGCAATTACCAGTGACTGCAATTCATTTAAACATTCCACAAATTGCCTTTTTGATTTCCTAAGTACAATACCTAAGTACAACGGGAATGCCCAGATATGGTCCCATGCTCACTGCGCCTTTAAAATCAAGCTATATGTCACTGTCAAAGCCTAAATAGGCCAAAACTGGTCTAGGGTTGCTAGGGGTCCCATTGGATGGAACCTGGCCTGGAAGTTCGGGCTGGACTCTTCCTATTGGAGCAGGACCATGACTGATTTGCATGTGGCTTGTCTTAATCTACTGGGATGATGTGAAAAATATGGGCTCTAATGCAGCCTGAGTAATTACCGGTGACTGAGATTAATGAATGCATTACACCCATCACTTTTCATTTTTCTCAGTGCAGCACTGTGATGCAGGTATGATCAGACATGGGTACCATGCTCACTGTGCCATAGGAATGAAGTTGTATCTCACTGATGAAGCCATATTAAGCCAAAACCAGTTTGAGGTTGCCATATGGAAAGGTCCTGTCCTGGCAGTCCGGGCAGGACCATTCCTATTATAGCAGGACCTTGACTAGTTTGCATCCATCTTGTGTCTGTCTAAAGTGGCATATTGGTTAAAAATGATAGACTGGAATGCGGCCTTAGCAAATACAAGTGGATGAAAGTAATTTGAACATTCCATATGGCCAGACAGGGGTCCCATTCTCAATGTGCTATAGGAATCGAACTGTACTTCGCTGATTATTCCTAAACAGGTCGAATCCAGTTTGGGGTTCCTAGAGTTGCAGCTGGAGGGTATCTGGTCTGGCAGATCGGACTGAACTGTTCCTATTGGAGCAGGATCATGATTGATTTGCATACAGCCTGTCTCTGCCCAGTGTGGCATGCCGTACATAAAAACAGGGACAAAATTTGACCCCAAGTAATTACCTGTAGCTGAAATGAATTAAAGCATACCACAACTCACCTTTTTGTTTTTGGCAGTGCAGCACCCTAAGGTCTGCCCAGTCATCGGTTCGTTGCTGATAGTGTCATAGCGATCTAGCTATACCACAGTGCTGAGGCCTACATAGGTCTAGGGTTGCATAGGTGCAGAGGGGGCTTGGTCTGAAATTTCAGGCTAGACTGTCCAACAGCAGCGGCATCTGGACGGATTTGTATACGGCTTGTCTCCTCTCGAGTGACATGGTGGGCAAAAAACCAGAACGCAGCCAGAGTAATTACTATAAACTGAGATTAATTCAAGCATTCCACCTGTCACCTTTTCGTTTTCTCCTTTGTTGCGGATTTTTTTCTGGCAGCTCGAATTTTGTGGTTTTGTCCAAAATCACAATTTTTAAGATGACAAATTTAAATATCTTTCTTCCCCTTCATCATTCAGTCGAATGGCTTGAAAATTTCAAATGTGATTAACAGAAATCACAATTTAACGAATTCGTGATTTTTATCTTATATTCTGTGAAAACAATTAACGTATTCAAGCCCACCCAGCACACTGTGTGTCATCTATAATTTCTCAAAAACGACTGAATGAATATACAACAAACCAGGAAAGGCATACTTTCTGAGCAAAGTTCTATTTTCATGCCTAGTATTACATACATCAATGTAGTATTTTTTTGCTGTAGCACTGAGAACAAAATCCTATGGGAGCTGAAATAGAAAAACACATCTTTTATTATACCTTCTTAACATTTTTTTCTCTGCAAGGAACTGCATGAAAATTGGCATGCCAGACCATAACTGTATAAGCTGAGCAAGAGTCACGTTTTGTGCAGCACAGTCCATGGGGACCAGTTATAGGCAAATCAGAAAATACTGTTTTAGTGAAAAGTTACCCCGAACCATGCCTACACAGTGGCATCATCCATTATACGATGTATATCAATATACAGCTATATATACATATTTTACATATTTAACATAAATGGAATCATAATGGCAACCTCTGCAGAGTTTAGCCACTTGTTAAATCAGTAAGCTCTTCGTGAAAACTAAACCAGAACCAGAGCATTCACATTGAAATGAGGGCAGTTTTTAGTATTGCAGAACAACCTTCAAACATCTCTAAATGTCGGCACATCTTATTGTTTAATTAGCAGCCTGTTTTGGAAAGTCTGAACATTCTAAATACATTGAGAACCCATTGTTAGCTCTCCCCTTTCTAGCAGAAGCTTAATCAATCTCTGAGTATATTCACTGCCTATTGCTTAATCAACATTCCATCCAAGAAAGCTAAACATTCTTGCTGTTTGGAGTTACAACATTCTGTCATTAGTCATTACTGCAGCTAACCTATATTTTTATGAAAGCAAAATCAATTTTATCTGTATCCTTAACTACATAATTAAAACCTTTTTTCCTTATGTGTATTACAAACAAAATGGTCCATCATTTCACATACTGTTATTAACCAACCTTTTCCTCTTTGGAAATCTACATTCTTTCCATACTAACATTTTAGCACCATCTGAAGAATCAGCAATATGTCAAGCAATTAGTGTGCTTGGCTACGTTAAGGAATATTGCGTTTCATGCAGCTCCATTAGTGTAGGAAAATTAAATTGATGGTTTAGAAAATACACTACGAGATGTCTTGAGTGATACCAAATTTGAGCAGCGGGGAAGAGGCGGGGACGGTTTCTAGGAGAACTACAAGGGGCGCAGCTTCAGGCAACTACAGGGGTCACTCCAATTTCCCACTTCTCATGGGGCATCCCAACCCCTGACTTGGGGTTTCAAGGAAACCCCTACATTTTAGTAGAGACTGACAAGTGTCATCCTACATGGTGGACACATCTTAGTCCCACAAGACTAGATATGAGCCCTTATATCTCGTCCTGATGAATGCTATGGACCCGCTGGGCCAACACAACAGAAACATGTTGATGACATGGATGGGGATGGCGTACTAAACCCCTTGGTCCCCGCACTTTAGTTTTAACATCAAGCAAACACCCAACAAATAAATTAAATTTGGCCTTTGCATTAATTTTTAAACTCTCACTTTTTCATGGCCCCCCCACGTAGTTCTTAGAAGTGCCTCCCTGTCTTCAGGTGAAGGCCTGCTCTCTACCAAACACCGGTTTCTGGAGAGCGAGGACTGCCAATGATGAAGCATGACACCTGGTGGTGTGTGAGGACAGTCCTTCACTTTTTTTGAGATGACGAGCACCCAACAAAAGGAAGCTAGGTGTGCAAGGTTTCAGCTTTAGAATCAATTGGGGCAAGCTATTGCCCTTTTTTTCCTATTCTGTTGGGAAATTGGTGTTTTTTCAGCATGACAGGAGATGTGAGTTATGGCCTATATTGTGTGAATTAGTAACTATACGCTTGTGAGCTTTAGTGGTGTTGTGCATTTTCATATCTCAGTTTTTAACTGTGTTTGTTTCAGTTGGGATGTGGAAAGTAGTTACAGGGATTATTGCACCACATTTTCAAACGTCAATGCTTTGCAATGTGCAAAGCTGGCAAAGTTTATTTAAGTACGAAAAGCAACGAAGGGGCCAAGTGTGGCACAGGAATGTTTCTGCTGTTACACATAACCAGATGCCTGCTGCAGTCCATCTGCATCTTAAAATTCTAGAAGTGCAGTAGGGAAAGCAAAATATGTAGTGCACTTGCTAGTGGATATTGTATTAAAATGTAAAAGGTAGCCAGGTGTCAGTACCTACAATATGAGATCTCTGAAATACTTTGTTGTATATTTGGCCACTGCCCATTCATCTTCTTGGCCCACCCAACTTTGCTCATGGGCCTCCCAGAGGAAGAATCCTAAAGCCGATAAATACCTCACTCTGATGAAAGGTAGTTACTACACATGGTAAATAAGCTACCCTATTTCACCTAACATGCAATTATAGCCTTAGAAGGAGAGACAGCTGAATTGTCCTGCTTGAATATGGAATTGTAATCTTTAAGTCTCAGAATAAGCCCGAGAACTAAGGGTGGGCGTAGTGCTCCGCTCCGCCCATGGAGTGTACGTAGTGCTGCCTGCTTCGTGGTCCACAAAGTAGGCGTAGCAGGCAGCACTATGCACACGGTGCGGCGGAGCAGAGCTGCCCGCCACCCGCCTCCCGCCCGCCCTCATTTTAAAATAATTTAAAGTATTTTAAAGTAAGAAAATGCCTTACCTGAGGTGCGGCGTCCCGGGGCTCCTTCTTCCTGGTTCAGTGGCAACTTCTTCCTTCCAAATGCAAATGCACGGACGCCCGCGCATGCGCATTTCTCGCGAAAAATGCGCATGCGCGGGCGTCCGCGCATGCGCATTTGTGAGGAAGAAGTTGCGGTTGAACATGGAAGAGGGAGCCCCGGGACGCCGCACCTCAGGTAAGGCATTTTCTTACTTTAAAATACTTTAAATTATTTTAAAATGAGGGCAGGCGGGAGGCGGGCGGCGCGTAGTGTGTCTACGCGGAGTGCGCAAGTGTGCGTAGATTTGGCCACAATACGCGATGCTCCCACTACGCCCAGGGTTACAGAGAACACTGACTCGCACACCGTGAGGGGAACGGCCAGCAGCAGCAAGGACTCCGTCTCGCAGCAGCCCGTGGTGCCGCCAGTGACGCTTCTTTCCGCGCCCGGAGACGCGTTAAAGCCTGTGGTGGGCTCCCGCAGCGCGGGAAGCCCGAGAACACCGACTCGCACGCTGTGAGGGGAACGGCCAGCAGCAGCAAAGACTCCGTCTGCCAGCAGCCCGTGGGGCCACCAGTGACGCTTCTTTCCACGCCCGGAGGTGTGTGAAAGCCTGTGGCGGGCTCCTGCAGCGCAGGAAGCCCGAGAACACCGACTCGCACGCCGTGAGGGGAACGGCCAGCAGCAGCAAGGACTCTGTCTCCCAGCAGCCCATGGGGCCGCCAGTGACGCTTAATTCCGCACCCGGAGGAGCGTTAAACCCTATGGCGAAGCCCAACAACACTGACTCACATGCCATGAGGGGAACAGCCAGCAGCAGCAAAGACTCCGTCTCCCAGCAGCCCGTGGCGCCGCCAGTGATGCTTCTTTCTGCGCCCGGAGGCGCGTTAAAGCCTGTGGAGGGCTCCCGCAGGGCAGGATGCGCGCCCGTATGCGACCGAACGAGGCCGCGCTGGGCCATAGATCTTGGCCTTGCACTGCGAAGTTCTGAGAAACTGTAAGGCCTATTTACATTGGTTGTAGTATTTGGAGTATCCCTGATCAATATGGGTAAAAGGAAACTGACCCCAAGTAAAGTGATGTCTGGGGGAAAAATGAACCGATTACTAAGTTCTTAAAAATGCGCCATGGGCCTTATCAATAATGAGATTGTTCAAGTGGAGGAGCAACAAGCGGCTACTAAATCAGTACTAAATGCCGCTCAAAGGGAGGTGATTTTAGCCGCGGGAGACAAGGCTTGCGGAAAGGATAGAGCCGTAGAGCCTATACCACATGATACATATAAAAGCAAGAACGGTAATACCTCTAACATCACAAACGTGGCTTGCCCCACTTACAACCGCTCAAAATATCTACGACTTCGAACACCTCGAATTTGTTATTACCCGTTGCAGAAAAGAGTAAACAGCAGATTTTGGGCACGAAAATTAGCTCTCAAAACACAAATCGACCAGCTAAACATAAAAAAGGTAAAAATACACAACCAGATGGAAAAAGAACGGGGTCTGGAGATTCCTTATATCATATGCAAGGCATAGATACCCTGTTCAAGAAATTGCACGAGAAAATCGACAAAATCGAAAGACTCGTCACTAACTAAATTAAACAAGTACAAAAGGATCTTGCCCATCTAACGAGACTGGTAGTAATCCGGCTACGAAAGTACTAACTGTCAAAAACCCTGACAATGGAGCAAAAAGAGACACAGGCAACCCAACAGTGACGAACTGCTCAGAGGAAGCCCCTAGTGTTAGTGCCCCAAAAGATAGGGCCAATAATATACAAAATCCTAAAAATAAGTCCAACCTAGCAACGGTAGATGTAACACGGTCTAAGAGGCATCATGAGGCCCCCCTTTACCAACCCAGGCTACCCCTTATGTTATTGTTTTTAAAAAAATCCTAAATTATCAGACAATACTACAGAATCTTGGGGGGCATTGAAGAATCGGGTTGTACATTGGTTTGCAGCAAATACCCCGCTGTAGTATAAGAGTCCTCACCCAGGAAATAATTATGTTGAGAAGAGTGAGTTGGGTTGGCAAAATGTTTATGGCATGTGAATGTGATTGCATTGTTGTAAATTTTCGTACCCCTGAAGTGGTAGGTTCCATTCTAGAAGAAATATCAGTAAAAGATACATGGCCATCCGACCGCTTGGATGAGAGTGTTATTGCAGTCCCCCTTGGCTATTTTTATAGACCAAGAATGCAGCCTCCCTATCCAAGAGGTAGATCTAACTATAGCATTGCGACACACATGTTGCCGACCACTCTGAACAGGTTTGCCCCCTTGGTAAGCTGCAGTGAGGTTGATTGACTGGATGAGAAAGTTGTGCAACCTATTGAGAGTAATAATGTTATCCCCCCAAAGAATACATCTGGTACTAATATAAATAGTTGTCTGACATACAGATCATTAAAACGTATGTCCTGGAATATTTCAGGGGTCAGAAACAAGTTAAACAAAACAGATTGGCTTAATAGTATCCCAGATTATACACTGATTTTATTACAAGAAACTTGGCTAACTGAATGTTTTTTTATAAACAGTTTTAAGACAATTTTTACAGAAGCAACCCCATCAAAGGCGGGGAGAGCTAGAGGAGGACTAGCAGTTTTATCAGCGGTGACCTCCCCCCTGATACTAAAGAAGTCCTATACGAAATCACAGTTTTTTCAGTTTTTATTCTTTTCTGTTAAAGGGAAGCAGCACTCCATTGTGGTGATTAACTTTTACAATAACATTTTTAATAAAACAAAACATGGTGTAATTATCACAATGGAAGTGGAGTTGGATGTTTTCTTGAAGGGGGTAGGGAGGATTATATATTAATCTTCCCAAACCAAAAATGGAGGTAGGCCAAGGGCAGTAAAGCTGAGCCCGTAATAAGACTGAACAACAAATTTGCTAATACTGCCACTGATTTAAACCTCAAACCAACTTATGAGGACGCATTTTGAAAGACAACAAAAATGCGTAAGACTTTTTTTTGTAGACTTAATCAATCAATTTAATTTTTTCAAAAATACTTTATCGTCCTTCCATAATACAAAAATTCAAGGAAAGTTTACAACTCACATAAATGGGACATAATTCATACAATATTCATCACACCCTTCAATCACACATTTCAAGCAACACAATCTTCTTCACTCCAAACACACTGGTACCAACAAACATTCAACCGTCTCTATCAATCTTCTGAAAAAACCATAAACATTCAATATACTTTTCTAAGACCACAGAGAATATCTTTGGAATAATCACACTCAATATTGTTTCTTTTTAGCAAATTCCAAATTCTTGTGGTCGCACCAGAAGGTCACCTTCTGGTGCGACCACAAGAATCTGTGATGAATATTGTATGAATTATGTCCCATTTATGTGAGTTGTAAACTTTCCTTGAATTTTTGTATTATGGAAGGACGATATAGTATTTTTGAAAAAATTAAATTGATTGATTAAGTCTACAAAAAAAAGTCTTACGCATTTTTGTTGTCTTTCAAAATGCGTCCTCATAAGTTGGTTTGAGGTTTAAATCAGTGGCAGTATTAGCAAATTTGTTGTTCATTCTTATATATTAATCTTGGCAAGGGTTTTAACAGTGAAGTATGTAACATTTCAGTAGCGGATAGATGTGGACATGGAGACACCCATGGCGATTGTATTTCCCACTTCCCACTTAACTCTTACGTTGAGTCAATCAACCATGTTATGCATAAACATAACTTGGAAATTGTGGAGCCTGGAGACTATGGGGGTGAATATGTAAATAAATCCTATGAAGGGGCCAGATCATCATCATGCATTGACCGCATTTTGAGATCAAGGAATTATAGGCCCTTTGTGGAAAAGCGTACATACAGGCTAGCCTGTACAGTGACCATCACCATCTGCTTTAATGCTGACCCCGAGTTTATATCATACAGAGAAGGTGTTTGTCTCTACTGGAGAAATTAAAACACAAGGTAAAAATGGGATCTCCATTAGGAGTGGGCGGAATGTGCGTAATCTTGTTACGCAAATCTCCGCGAAACGGTAAACAATCTCCGCGAACATGCAGAAATTCCGCGAACACGCGGAATTGCTTGTTCGCGATGCTTTTTTCCTGTTCACAGTTGCTGTTTGCGTGCTCGGGGAGAAATATCTCGCGAACACGCATTTTGAGAACGCGAACAAGAAAAGATTTTGCGAAGTCCTCGGAAATCAGAGTTTTGGGCAATTTCGCGTTCTCCGCGGAACGCGAAATTACCGAAATTACCGAAATTCCGCAAATTCCGCGAGCGGAACGGAATTTACCGCCCAGGCCTAATCTCCATCAAGTGGTCAGGTGTTAATCCGACAGCATTTATGGAAAATATAGTCCAAAATAATAACCATTTTATTAATATATGCCTGGACAAATCATCCACCAACACCGAGATAGTAGGTGCTTTCTAAAACATTGCTGCTGAAATTTCAAATAATTTTAAATATAGGAAAAAGAAACATAAGGACCACCATCCTAGCTGGTTCAATAAGCAGTGTTCTAAACTAATTAAAGACCTGAAGGAGGCAATAAAAGTCAGACCTAGAAATAGTGAAAGCAACTGCACCCTTAGGAAATGTTACAAGCAAGCATTGATCAAAGCAAAACAGAAATTAGGGAGTCTGCCTGGGATAGCTTGATCCAAGTGGCAGGAACTAAGGACTCCGCCTTATTCTGGAAAAAATAGATCAACCGCAATTTAAGGATATTTCATCCGGTAAAGTTGAAACGTTAGTAAGCCCTGAAGATTGGCTGTCCCACTTTGAGAACATTTTTAATCCCATGCATGAGATTATTGAGATGGATGAAAACTGTAAAATTATATTTCTAAATGTTGCTAAAATAGAACCTATTATTATAGAGGATATTTAAACCGCATTAATGAATAGCTTTAGTGGTAAAGCCGCATGCCCAGATGGGGTCCCTATTGATATTTTTAAGTCTAAAGCTGATTTTTGGTCTGCGATTTTAGTTAACTTTTTTAATGCCATTATTAGCGGGAAGCTGCCTATAACTTGGGCGGAAAGTATGATTGTCCCTATCTTTAAAAAAGGCGACAGAGGAAGCGCAAAATGCCACCGACCAATATCCCTTCTTGATTAAACGTCCAAACTAATGGGTAGAATTATGCTGAAGAGATTGGAATGTTGGGTCGAGGATACACTACGGCCCCAACGGGGAATATACCACACAATTCAGAGTAACCTGTGGAATCAGACAGGCTTGCGTGCTGGCGCCCCTTTTATTTTCACTATATATTAATAGTATCAACGTTTTATTACAGAACGTAAGGGCTGATGCTCCAGTTGTGGGTAAACGCATAATCCCAGTTTTACAATATGCAAACCATGCAGTCCTAATATCTAGGACTGCAAACGGTCTACAAAGTCTGATAAACAAATTCACAAATTTCATGACAGAAAAAGGTCTAAAAATCTATTTGAGTAAAACATTAGTCATGACCTGCGGGAAAAGTAGAGCTAAGAATAGAAAACGCTATGTTGATGGAGTACTCATCGAACGAACATCTACTTTTTCATACCTGGGGCTTCTTTTTAATGGTAATGGATCATGGAGCGCACACATTAATTTATGTAAATTAAAATTTATAAGATCGAGTGAGGCTATTTTTAGATTTTCTCATAAAATAGATAACACACCAGTACGTGAAATCCTCAAACTATACGGTAGTAAATGTATAACTAGGGCCTGTTACGGTGGAGCATTATGGGGTAGGACAGACGCCACTTCATTACAAACCCTTGAAAATACATTTTTAAGAAGGGAATTATCGGTACCTAACTCGACGGCTACCTACATTGCTCATAAGGAATTAAACATACCTTACATTAGCGATTTGATTAGCATGGCTGTGCTTATACTGTGGTTTACAATATGGTCGAAAGATGAGATGCATTTTACTAAAGATATCATAATGGACTGCCTTACACTTGATCAAGGTATGAAGATACCATGGTTAAAGTACATTTATAGTCTTGCATCTGAGTGTGAAGTGGTAATTGATTTACGTGACCTCAAAACTATTCAGAATTATACTAAAGGGGAGATAAAAAAGAGATTATTGGAAACAGAGAATCTGCAAGAGAGGTCGAATCAAGGAAAAAATCACTTGTTAGATCTTATTGTGAAGGCCCGATTTCAGCAGGCATCCAGCCATAACTTATTGCCATAAGAAGTCTACAACAAAGATTCTACCTAACTAGATTAAGGCTGAGCACTATACACTTTCAGATCCCTTTCCCCAAGATGGGCAAGTAGAGTTCTAATTTACACAAATGCCTGTGTGACGGTAAAACGTTTCAGTCCACTTTGCACTTTTTACTTTTTTGTAAATTGTATAGGGACATCAGAAATACAACTTTACGACCTTTATTTATTGATAACAAATTGTTTAAGTACAAATCTGCCTTTTACCACATACGTAACCTGGAAAATGTAACAACATGTAACACGGTTATCCTCTTTGTGTAACTGGCTATAAAGAGAAGAAAGGACCTTTCATAGCTGGAACTGTTTAGTTATGAAACTGAATAGTTACTTACCTTGACGAAATTGCAATGCACCTTCCAATTACTCTACTTTTCACAGCTTTTTTGTGAGGCCAAGCTATGATAATAATCTTGTTTTGTTTACATTTCCTAAATGTTTTGTGTACGGGAAGCCCTATTTCAAATTTTATACATGTAATCAATTTTATGAATTTTTACTATGATGAATTGTTTTTATGTAGAATGCTTTTATGGATATATTTGCATACTACGAATAAAGCTGATTTGATTTGATTTGATTTGAAGTCTCAGAATATGTCAGTGAAGCTAACTATTTTTTGGTCAAGAGATGGAACAGGGAATAAAACCCAGGATGCCAGATTCTAAAATCAGCAACTTAGACTTTACTCAACGTACCCTCCGACTTGAAATCCAACCCTAGCATGTAGAGATGGCATAATAGAATGGAAACGTTGCACTAAGTACTATTTAACTGTATTAATCAGGCAGAGAACGTATGTGGCATTTCTGACTGTGATATCCCTATCGTCAAAAATATTTTCTTTGCCTGGCATAAAGAGGAAAGTAAGTCTGCTTTTGTTGTGAGATAATTAAAATATTTAAATTAACACAAATGAGAGACATCTCTCTTCCTTGGGTGAAATCAGTATCTAATGGAAATTCACCCACTTAGAACTGGCACTTTCCGGCCACTTCAGAGGTCACAACACTAGACCCGAGAGAGCTTAAGAAACTAACATCATGGGGTGTTTGTAAGTATTTGGATGACCACCACCTCCCAGAAAAAGTTAACCGATAAAATGTGGGTGCCCTTGTCAACCGTTTATCTCAATCTTATGTTATGCACATTTGTAGAATGTACCATCACTTGGGAGGAAATCCTTGTGCTGAGCAGGTGCAAGTCTAGGAAAACCTAGGGCCTAGAGGGACTACTCAAAAGGCCAGGTCTTCAGCTTCTTGAGGAACTTAAGAAGTGAGGAGGTGGCTCTTACGTGTAGTGGCACCACACTTTAAGAGAGATATAGGAGAAGGCTTGGCCGCTGGGTCTGGGTCTGGTTTTCCCTGTGTGTGGGATGTGTGCACATAGAAGTCTAGACTAGCACAGGAGTCTGGAAGGTTTGTGAAAGCAGATGCAATTGTTGAGGCATGCTGGGTCTGTGCTATGTAGTGCCTTGAAAGTGTGGGCGAGGAGTCTGAATTGTGCTCCTTTATGTATGGAGAACCAGTGGAGCTCCTGTTTTTTACAAAAAATGTTATTTATTTTTTGCAAACAAATCAATAAAGAGATCTCATCAATGGTAGAGTTGCCTTGTGTGTGAAAATTACATTTCGATGGCAATACACCCATGTCTGTTAACAAATTGGAAGCCTGGCTCCAAGCAGCACTGTCATATCTTCTATTACAGCGGTCTAATCCGTAACCAGTGGAGCTCCTTCAGGTGTGGTGTGATGGGAGTGATGCATATTAGGTTGAGAGTAATTCTGGCTGACAAGTTCTGAATGGTTTGCAGCCTTTTTGTGAGTTTTTTGTTGATCCTGCCATAGAGGATGTTCTCAAAGTCCAGCTCGCTTGTGATGGTTTTCTGGCTGCTGATTGGAAGTCATTTGAAAAAGCTTCCACTGCATCTTCAGGGTATGGAGGCATGAGACGGTGACAGTGTTGACTTGCGTGGTCATGTCGAGTTTCCTGCCGATGACTATCCCAAGGTTATAGGCGTGGGTGGTGGAGGTGGATGTCAGTCCTAGATATTGGCTGCCAGGTGGATTCCCATGATGAAGTATCTTCCTGCAGATCATGATTTCGGTCTTGTCGGTTTTCAACTTAGGCAGGTGGTCTTCATCCAGGGTGATTTCATTGAACTTGATCCGGGTAGTGAGTGTCATGTTAAAGAGAGGGAGAATGAGTAATATGTCATCAGCGTAGTAGAGGACAGTGATATTATGGGAGCAGATGACACTGGCTTGAGGGATGTATGTGCTGAAGAGTATTGGGTCCAGGGAGGATCCTTGAGGAACTCTGCAGGTGAAGTTGTGGGTGTCTGGGGCATTGGGTGCCAGGCTGACTGACTGGGTCATTTCAGTCAAGAAGAGGCAAACCCATCGGAACGTTTGTCCTTTGATTCAGATGTTGTACAGGTGTTGGATGACGATGGGGTGAGAAACTATGTCCAATGCTGCAGAGAGGTCAAAGAGGATGAGGGCAGCAATGTCTCCTCTGTCCAGAGCCAAACAGATATCATCTGTGGCGGGACAATGAAGTCAGTTTCTATGCTGTGGTTGGGCCCAAAACCGCACTGAATGGTGTCAAGCATTTGGTAGCCATTTAGGTATTCAGTGAGGCATCTGTTGATGAAAATTGAGAGAGATAGTTGCAAATGTCCTGCAAGGGGGTGATTGAGTTTGAGGCGCTGTTGGTGATATGAAATCCTTCACAATGGTGCAGAATTATTTGCTTCTGCTGGTGCTGGAATCAATGCGGTCTGCCAGAGTTGTGCAACTGGTGGTCTGGATCATTTGGTGGTAGCGTCTCATGGCGGATTCGAAAGCCCTCCTGTCTGTATTGTCCTGGCTCATTTTCCATTTGGTGTTCAGTGATAAAAGATGACTGAAGAAGCTAAAAATGACCTCATCAGTTTGGACAGTTACAGTAACCTAATCCTTTAAAGAGGCCTTACTCCCTTCTTCAGAGTTACTGCTTGTGCTGTTTGTGAAGTCTAATCATGTCAAGGGGAAATATAACCCCCCCCCCCACCTGTAACCTCTACCCATATATCAATTTAACCTTCATGTAATCCCATTGTACAAGCTTTATACAATTCTTGGCATACTTTGCCAGAATCATTTGGTTTAAGCTCCGACAGCACTCATGTAATTTGATTTGTGGAAATTTAGCTGAACTGCCAAATCATTAGGCAGTATTACGTGAAATATCTGGCTACTTGCATTCGAAATGAAGGCATTTTGTGCTAAAACATGAAATTGACCATGACATAAATGGCAGCCACTAGTTCAGTTGTGTTCTTCCTGTGGTCCTCCAACAGGATTTTGACCCATATAAAACCTTGTTTAAGTGACATGGAGTAATGGCATATTCTCGGACATAATGCATTATAATCATCATGTGATATGCCGGGAATTAATTGGCGTTATGCTAGGTTAAAAGAAATGTAATCTGGGCTTAATTTGGTCGTTTTGAGTTGTAAGGCACATAGGTCTTGATTCCAAGTGGGCCAATAAATTACAGTAGGTTCAGTTTATTTTGATAACAAGGATCAACTCGGAATAAGAGGTGTTAGATGCAGCCGGTGAATACCTCACACCACAATGCTGGCTTTTTCAGGATGTAGGGAAAATGAATTGGTAAAGAAAGGTTTTGTCCACCCCATCCCTGGCATTGGCATGCACTTCTTTTGAGGTGAATGTACTCATGGGCAAAACCAAAGGAAATGATGGATGTTGAACATTGCAAGCACTCACCCCCAGTCAACTGATCTGGTTTTAATCCACCACCGTTCTTTAGCCCACTCTGCCACCCCAGTTCAGACATGGCCATATGCAAATCAGTCTGACCCTGTCCCTCATGGGAACAGTCCAGCCCCAACTGTTAAGCCATGTCTTCTCTGGACCGGAAACAAGCTTCCTAGGACCGGTTTCTGGCATTTCAGCCGTCTTCAGCCAGGCTAGCTTGAATCCAGTGGCAAAGTGAGCAAGGGACTCACGTCTGAGCATACCCTGCCAACTTATGGCGAACAAAGCAAACCCATGTGATCAGACAAAATGCCACTACTCACAGTGCAGGAGAGTCAGTGGCTGAAGTGGGCTAAGCCATTGCCCCATCCTGTATGTCATGATGAGGGGGTGTAAAATGCAAAAGGCACTTAAATAAATAAATGAATGAAAAGGTATGACCAAAAGCATCTAATTTAGGTGCAAATGTAAGTATTTACGCTATTTTTATTCCACGAGGACAGTGAAACATCTTAGAGAGCTGGGCCCACTAAAACATCCCTACTCAACCAGATGGTCTTTCTGGCTGCTTGGGATGTATGAAGGAGAAAACGATCACAATTGGATTTCAATACAGTAAAACCAATTAGGTCACACAATAATCCACTCGACAACTAAATCTGAGATTAGTAAAATTCACTTATAAATTTGAAAACAGATCGATAGAAATCAACCTCAACACTATTATATAGAAATACAGAACAAAAAAAGGAGTCCTAATCTCCTAAAGAGATTCACCTTATATAACAAAAAACAGATAACTAGTTCTATAATGTCAATGCAAGTAATCAGAAAACATATTGAGTATTAAACTGCATCAAATGATTCTCAAAGGTAAGCATGAGTATGCTATCTCTCCCTACACTACCTTGAGGGAACAACCCTAAACTAGGAAGCATGGAATAAAGGTGAAATTAGAAGGTTGTCAGCTGTCAGATTCTTCAGTAGAAGAAACTCCAACCAAGGGTCAAGTAGCATGAAGCCACTCAAAGCAGAAACAGAAGCAGATGTCTGTCCCTCATGAAGTCCTAGGATGTCTCTCTGTCCCTCACTAAGTTACAGCTTAATACATTAGTTGCACCCAAGGTAGGACACATGCTCCTCCAGTAACTTTTAACGATTCCATCACAAATTAGTTACTGGCAAAACCTTTTCCACACCGATAAGTTGCTACTTCATTTGTCCAGGGTCATTCTTCTCCTCCTTCATGAGAACTCGCCTCCTTGCTAACTACCGCATTACTCCTTGCCAAGATCCATCTTCCCATCCCTTGCTATCTAACTAAAATAACAACCGTTCTTTTCTAGTTAATAAGGCCTTGCCCGCACCTGCAGTGGAAACAAAATTCAAGCTCTTACATAATATGTCAAAGGCTAAATAATAATTACATGTTAGACTTTAAACGTGAGCTTGAACTGAAATGGTTCTCGAGGGCCAAACTTATTCCAATTTAAATGCAAAGGGTTACAAATAGGGGTGGGCGGAATTTGCGTAATCGCATTACGCAAATCTCCGCGAAACGGCAAAAAATCTCCGCGAACACGCAGAAATTCCGCGAACACGCGGAATTGCTTGTTCGCGATACTTTTTTCCTGTTCGCGATCACTGTTTGCGTGCTCGGGGTGAAATATCTCGCGAACACGCATATTGAGAACGCGAACAAGCAAAAAATTTCGCGAAGTCGCGGAACGCAGATTTTTGGGCAATTTCGCGTTCTTCGCGGAATGCGAAATTACCCAAATTCCGCAAATTCCGCGAACGGAACGGAATTTACCGCCCAGGCCTAGTTACAAATACATGCCATTTCTACACAAATAAAAAATGCAGCTTCTTAATGCATACATAAATTGCAAAGAATTACGAAAATGTCATTTCAAATGAATCAACATTGATATAATTACTTGTTACACGTATAAATGTTTAAACATTAGTCTACACATACACATCCTGTTTTATTAACTTCACATTGAGAAACGTCTAAACGTTAACCTCTCCTGGAATATTAATATGTAAATTACAAAGACCTTTATTAGTCACGATTCTATGCACACAGTTATAAGTCTAATTAATTTTCACGTGGAGTACTTTAAATATGCAATACTCCATCTTTTCTTAGTAACATTAATCACAAAGAATATATTTGAGTGCTGACTACGCATGATTATGATTCACTCCTACAGTATCTCAGGATCGTATCGAAATTATGCTGCTCCACATCTAAAGCTGTCTCTAGGTCAGACCTAAAAAGGAACATGAAGATGCAACAAAGAGCAAACATAATAAAATGAGAAAACCATATAAATTGGGTGAAATATATTAAAATGCATATTTTCAGCGGCAATAATTACTGAAAAGTCTTCTGGCCAATGTTGGACCGCTCATCCTCTTCGCACTGTGAAAACTACTACTTACTTTTATTAACTCAATCTATGTTACTCGATATAATATGTTATAAATAATGCATTATTATTAATGTATGATGCTGGGCTAAGCTGTGTTCCATAGTTATGTCTTTTATGGTTCCATAGTTCTTTGTTTCATAGTTAAACATTGAGTTATTAGTTTGAGAGTCCAGAGTCTGGTTAGGCTGTAACACATTTGTTAGGAGACCTTTAATCAACCCCCTGATTTCTGTAGCAGAAGCAACAGATAATTCCCCGGAGACATGTATGTTAAGTTCAAGCAGTACTGGAAAATGAAAGTCAAGAAAGCAACAGATAGTGTGTGCCTGATTCGCTTTGGGGGAGGGACAGAGGTTCTCAGGTTGGCCATTGTGAGACCCCCCTGTCTTATTAAACCCTCGAAACGTTCTCGTCACCCGCAGATATATTCTATAATTATTGAGATGACGTTTAAGAATTGCGTGGTCCTAGTGAAACGTCGAGTATTCTCCCATTGTCTCAATTTCCTCATCGGACAGATGTGAGTATTAACAGGCCAGACACACCCCTTCAGCGTGTTCTAAACCGGACCTTCACGCGAGGATCCGCTTGATGTGTTAAAATACAGTTTTGTGTACAAAAAAAAAAAGAGAGCGAACGAGTTCCACTTGAAGTTAAAACATAGCGGCTGAAATGGCAGGTGCCCTCCGCAATGCACTCTCTGGATAGTTAAAACAGAAAGCTGCCGGTGTCCGGGAAATGGTAAAGAATATTGAAATGTCAATGTCATAAAAAGCTTCCGCGAGGGCCTGGCTCTCAAGCTGCGGAATACAGGCCGCTCCACAACGAGCGCTGAAAGTCAAAGCCGCTCAGATAAAAGAAACGACAAAACGCATTTTGTTGACCTCTTTCTGGGAGAAAATAAGCCCGTACACAAGACAAGGGCCCTCGAGAAGCAGCAGGGCGCTCATTTCGGCTCTGTCGATGCTTTGCATTATTTTGTACCTGGCAGGGCTCGCTCTCAGCTGCGCGTTCTTTGTCATTGTGGCTCAGGAAGCGCGCTAAAACGCACGCTTCTTGTGCGCTGAATGGGGAAGGCTGCACGGGGCACGGAATGGGAACATTTAATTGGACACGCTCAGAAGGGGGTTGGCCGCGAAGGCGTTAGTCTTATTGCAGGCGTGGGCGATGACAAAGCCCCGCTAACGACCCCACATCTGACCTTCCGTGGCCGGCACTCAGAGTAACAAAACGGTAGGTACCACCTACTCTGTGGTCCCTCTGCATCGAAACAGCCTTCTCGTGCAGTCAGTGCCCCGGGCATCGCAGGCAAGGTTACAAAGACATCTTAAATCCATCACTGGGGCAGTATGTATCTATTCTACTGCATCCTTCCCCCGGCCTGCAAAGGTCCGTCGTCAATAGTAGCAATCATGTGGATACATACGTCATTGCACCGGAGAGTGTTATAAACACTGGCCCGGTGCTTTCTGCCTTGGGCCCATGCATGGTGGCATCACCACTGCTCCTACAAACTTACAACTGAGGCTCTTCAGCTTGCCACCCTAATGCACCGTTCACTTGTTGGACTGTTATTTATTTTTGGTGCAGTTTTATAAAGCACAAACCCGACCTGAAGGTATCAGAGTGCTTTACATGAACACCAGTTGCATTACAGATGGACAGATGCATTTAAAAAAAAATAGGCACGGGGAGATGAAGTGATTTGCCCAGAATCAGAAGAAGTTTAAGCCTCCCCCAGACTGGAACCTAGTTCCCCAGCTTCTAAGTCGGCCACTCTAGCTGCTCCAATGCTCTCTCCCTCATCTGTACTCAGCCTTCTGCTTCAGCCACATATGCAGGCTTCTAGGCTGCATGAACACAACTGCAACAACCTTGCATTGCCCCCTTTGGCCTCTTCTCATTCCATCTGCATGTAACTGCCCTACAATGGCATTGTGAGCAATAAAAACGATGGATTTAGGCCCAGATCTCTGTACTCTGTACTGGGGTGAATGTATGACATTGTTCTGCATTCTGTCCATCAATTGTTCTTTTTGCATTTGTCACCCCCGAGTGGGACGGGTATGCCCAGACGTGGGTCCCGTACTCTCCATACCACTGGATTCAAGCTATCCTGGCAGATGAGGGCTGAAAGCCCGAAACCAGTCCTAGGATGCTTGTTTCCAGTCCAGGGAGGACCTGGCCTGGCATGGCCTGGAAGTTTGGGCTGGACTGTTCCCATTGGGTGCAGGGTCAAGACTGATTTGCATATGGCTGGTTCAAACTGGAATGGCATGATGAGCAAAAAAATGATGGATTTAGGACCAGATCTCTGTACTGGGGTGAATGTATGACATTGTTCTGCATTCTGTCCAGCAATTGTTCTTTTTGCTACAGCACTATTTCTCCCAGCCATCACTGACCAACAGCAAAAGCCTGGTGGATATCTACTTCAATACACCTCTGCCTTATCAGTACCATCCCTTCCCTCACAGCCATATGTTCAGGCATGGTTGCATTAACACTATTACAGAATGGTAACAAGGACCTTCATCAGTCTGCTAGTCCATACTTACATACTGTTCAAGAACTCAACCATGGCTACCTCCAGTCACTGGGTCAATGCAAAGCTTCCTTAGTGCAGCTTATGCTGACACGTATGTTCATTGTACCTGTGCTTCTCCGCTGATCCTAGGGATACCAAGGAATATGGTAATGCAGTGAGGGTGCAATGGAAGGAGAAGGGCTTGCAGTTTACAACTGCTGACTTGCTTTTGTGAGCTACTGTGTGTTTTGAGTCATGGAAGCAGTAAAATTGACAGTGTCAGATTTTAAAGCTTTTTATCCTAGCAGATGGGTGCTCGGTGGTTGATTATGTGGAGATTATATATGCCATTGACGTGATAACGCGGGGCACTTCTTTCCTGTCAGAAAGAAGTGACAATCATCGTTACTTATTCAATGATACATAGGCTAGGACTTATCACTTCTAGCAGGGAGAGCTCCCTTCGGGCAAACCTTTAACCCGAAAGGAGCTGCCTTGAGTCATTACCGACTCCAGTCACTTCTAGATATATGTATAGCACAGGCAAGTTGGATGCATCGTGTGAAGAGAGTATGAAAGTGGCAATTTACGTTTAAAACAAGGAGCTTAACAACCCACTGAAGACCAATGAGAGCACTCAATCAATGACATTTATAAAATATTTAAAATAAGTCAAATTGCAATCTTCAAACTAGTCACAATAGGTATTCCACCGTAGTTGAGTAATATGATTTGCTAATCAGATGCATATCTGTCAATTAGCAAAATGTTTGAGTAGGGTAAAGTCTTTTGAAGAAGCTAATCTCACCCACTAATCCAAAACCACCTTGTCAGCTAGGTATTCTTTTTTTAAACATCTTTTTATTTATTAAATGTTGCGATTGTACAGTGGAAGGCCGTAAGGCCACATAGTTATCAACATTCATTACTAACTGGAGTGTATTCAACAAAACACATGGGTTACTGCCATACGGATTACTCAGGAAGAAAGGGATCAGTGTCCAAATTAGTCCTTTGCAATTCGACAGTTTGAGACACACCTGATTCGCCACAGGAGACATTCCATTTAGTCCATTTATGGTCCCACTTTTTGGGGCAGCCCCTATGTTTAAAGACATCCTTTTCTGCAATCATCGCAGTATCCATATCATTGGCCCATTTTTGATATGTAGGCAAATCCCCGGTCCCCCAAAGTTGAGCAATAGTCCTCTTGACGAGAGCAAACCCCAGTGATGCCCATGTGCGCTCAGTGTGTGTCAGATAAGTGGCTTCCAACACATTTAGCAAACAAAGTTTTGTGGGGTGAATAACGTTCTTCTCGCACACCTTGGTAAGTGTTGTGACAATCCTCCCCCAATATGGCTGAAGGGCTGGACACTCCCGGATCGTATGGAAGAAGGTACCCTCAGCCGTGCACCCTCTAAGACATCCAAGGTCCGAACGACACCCCATTTTGACCAGTGTGCGTGCTTCTAAATAAACTCTGTGTAGGGTCTTAAGTTGAATCAATCGTTATCACATTGGAATTGCAACCTCTTTGGGAGAGGCGAGGGCTTCTTGCCAGTCATCGTCCTCTAGGTACCCAAGGTCCGACTCCCACAGCTACAGGAGGCACACCAGCGGATCAGGTTTACTATTCATTAGTTTGCGGTATGTGAATGAAATGGCTTTATGTGTCAAGGGATCCGTTAGGAGGTGGACCTCTAATTGGGATGACTCAGGTATAGCCGCTCCACTGGTCACAACTGAGGTCAGGGCATGGCGGATTTGTATGTATCGGAACGTTTCTGAGTCCGCCAGTTGATATTCGGCTTGCAATTCACTAAATGGGATCATCTTGTTGCGTTTCCACAGATCTTCGATGGAAGAGATGCCAATTAGGTACCATTTATCAAAACCCGCACAGTTGCTCAATAGGCCCAGTTGTTTGGATTCTCACAGGGGAGTAAGTAATGTCAGTTTGTTATGCCACCCCAACGCTTTCGTCGCCCAATGTCAAATTGCCACTGTCTGGGCCATGGGACTGGTGAGGCGTAGACGTTTAGGATTAGAGTAAAGAGCGTGTCGGAATCCCAGCCAGGTATCCTTAAATTGTTATTCTTTCCCTTTCACCATCAGAAATTCTGCAGACATAACACAGTATAGACATTTAGCTGGGATTTTCTTTACACTCTACAAGACTTTCACGTAACTCATATCAATATATATTCTCACATGAAAAGTTTGTGGGCTAAAGGATATCAGAAGCCACAATATAATGTGTTAGCTATGTGGTATATTTGTCATTTTGCACTATGTGTGTGTTGTGTGCCTCCATCTTCCTAGGGAAAGGCCCAGGTAAAAGAACCTTTGATGTACCCTTCACCCTGAACTAGCAGTCTCAAATGACCACTAGGCAGCGAGGCATGCTTTACATATCACTAGCAACATACCATAAAATTAAACATAATATAAACTAATATGAAATGACCAGGTTAATTACTGGTAATAGTCATTACTCTGAGTCCTGGTCTTCCTCATCCAAGTCCTTACTCCATGAGGGAGCGTTCGGTGTTCTACAGGCAGTGTTACCTAACCCAAACAAATTTCTACCTCCAAGATGGCCTCCAGACTCCCAGAATGCCATAAAAGTAGAAATGAGGTAAGGAACTTCCAGTGACAACCAAGCAATGAACACAATTCAAAATCAATGAAAAGATGGAGAGGCGGGAAGGATTCAGGACTGTGACGAGAAAGACCAGGGATCGGAGTAATGAAGATTACCAGTAAGTAACCAGGTCATTACCTCCTTGTCCATCTTCCTCATCCAGTCCTTACTCCATGAGTAAGAACCCAAACAGAATAATTATCGATTTTGATTGCAAGACAAAACAAAAATGGATACAATATGATGCAACACCCGTGTTTATTTATACACAGTAACAAAAGTTAAACAGAAGTAACAGAAGATAATAAATAAACACTAAAATCTGGAGATGTCTCCCCCACCCAGCTGCAGGAGAGAATGTGTCATGAAACTGCGAGGTGTGGCCCAAGTTGCAGCTCAGCAGATATCCTTGAGACTGGCACCTTTAAAAGCTTCCCAGAAGGTAGTCACTGCTCTAGTTGATCTGTCCTACATTGAGGAAAGAAGGGACTGCCCTGCTAACTGGCATACAGTTGTGATAGTCAACCTAATCCATCTAGGCAGGGTTGAAGAAGAAGGGTTCAGACCTTTCCTTGCTAGACCAAAAGTTATGAAAAGGTAGTCAGATTTGCCAAAAGTAGTCATGGATAGAGCTCTGTGAACACCCAAGGTGTGCAAATCAGATTCCTCTGAAGATTGAGAATGATGAAAAAAGAGCAGAAGAACAATGATGGACAGGGACAAAGAACCACTCTATCTAAAAAGAAAATCAGAAAAGGAGCATAGGTCAAAAGTGCTCCATTCTCACCAATTGTGCACCCTGAGCAAATGGCCACTAAAAAGAAACCTTGGCTGACACAAACCTGAAATTTGTTGAAGAAAGAGGTTCAAAAGGTTCTTTTTGGAGAGCTTGAGGAACCAATGGGAGGTCCCGGAGGGAACAAGAAAGTGGATAACATGATGGTAGAGAAAGAAACTCCATAAGTGGTGAGAGGCTAAAGAGACTACAGAAAAAGTCTTAGAGCCGGTAAGGGCTTGAATGACTGACCACTGACTCTTCCAAGTTGAAATAACCAGATCCAAAAGGAAGCCACCCCCCCAAAAATATCAAGGATCCGATGAGGATCACATGAATATGAGGAGAAAGTTCTCGAGGTGCACCTAGCCTCAATCTTTTTCCAGTGTCTGCTGTATGATCTAAGGGTAGATGGTCTTCTGGACTGCTGAATGGACTCTGCAACCCTACGGAGCAACCGTGCAAATTAAGGCTAACCTCTCAAATGCCAGACTCTCAGTTTGAGGTGACCGAGGACGGCCGGAGAGAGATAAGGAAGTCTGAGAGGGAAAGGACTTATCGGAAATTGACAGTGAGGACACAGGGACAAATACAGGAGAAGGGGGTACCAGGGACTCCTCGACCAACTGGGAACCACCAACAGAACTTCCACATGGTCATCCGGAATCTTTTTCATTACCTGCGGAATCAACTGGAAAGGAGGGAATTCGTAAAGGAGACCCTGAGCCCAGGGATCAAGAATGCATTGATGGCTGTGGCCTCCATAGACGGGACTAGACTGCAAAAAGAAGGAAGCTGAGTGTTGTCCCTAATTGCAAAGAGACCCAGAATTGGAACTCCGAATCTCTAATTAATCTGAAGATGGGGGGGGGGGGGGATAAGGGTACAGTATCACCGAGGACGGGAAGTGCAAACTTGAAGAATCTGCAGGCCCATTTTCTTTTCCTGGAAGATATGCTGCTCTGATCGAATGGAGATGAGTCACTTCCCATAATTCTATCTCCCAAGAAAGGAGAACCAGAGTCCGGGGAATAATTCCTTTTTGACAATTGATATAAGGCTTTGCAACAAAAAGGAGAAGGGAATGAACAAGCGCCCTCTGAATGGCTGCTTACTCCCTCAAGTTGGATGAAAGGAGAGTCTGCTTGGTGGAACACCTCCTCTGGCCTTGTGTTCCCTCACCACTGCTCGCCAACCCCATTTGCTTTCATCTGTGGAGAGAACCATCTGTTGGGGAGGACGAAGACAAAATCCATTCCTCAAGTTTGAGTGGTCCATTCACCACAGTAGGTCCATCCAAATCCAATCTGTCACTGGGATGGAGAATTTCTAATCCCCTGAGGAAGGATTGCAGAACAAAAGGAGGTGTTGTACCAGAGGATACAAGTGGCGACAGCACCATGGAAGAATGACGAGGGTAGATGCCATCTGTCCTTGACCCACATCCAAGTCCTTGCTGGTGCATGACCCTGCTGTAGTAGAAACAAAAGGTGGCAGAAGAGCTAGACAAGTCTCTCCTGAGGAAGGAATACTTGATCCAAGTCCGTTTGAAAGACAGCAGCTATGCACTTCAGGTTTTGAGATGAGAGCAGTGAGAATTTCTTGGTGTTGAGTAAAAAACCGTGATCCTGCAGGACTCTACTGTTTTTTTTTAATGTCTTGCTCTGCATTTGAAAAATAATTCGCAATCTATTTAGGTATGGATACACTCAGAGTTCCCAAAAAATTGGATAATAGTACCCACCAAGGTGCCAGGAGTTTGGCAAAGACACGGAGAGCTGAGGCCAGGCCAAATGACAGCACCTGGAGCTGGTAGTGGTAACCAACCAACGCAAATTGGAGGAACTTCTGGGAACTTAGATGGATCCGAACATGAAGATAGGAATCTATTAGATCAATTTAACAATAGAGGTCCCCTTTCCTTATGAGAGGAAGAATGACTTGAATGAACATAATCTAGAACACAGAAAGCTTACTTATGGAGTAAGGACGAGGAAGGCGGACGAGGAAGTAATGTAATATTGCACAAGTAAAGACTAACTTGTCCAGTTACTTTACTTGATCTACTTGCAATGTCACTGAATTGCACTGTTGAACAGTGTAATGATTAGAGAGAACACACAAGGAAGATGCACACATTCCCACGACTTGGTAGGTTTACACATTCCTTTAAGGAACCATTAGACACATCATGATCTACCCCAAGATCCAATAGAACAGACTTGCATGCCATGGATTCTTAAACGGGATTTGGGGGGAAATTAAAAGGCACATGTGAATGCAGCAGCTTGGGAATGAGAAACAAATGTATCTTCTCTTTAAGAAGACATATGCAAGTAGAGAAAGAAAATTCTCATAAAGTGAACAGCATGCCACACATCCAGGGATCAATAACATTATGATCCTCATTCCAAGTTGATGGGAGTTACCAATGCAACTGTAGAAGCCTTTATTGGGCAAACCTGCGTGATATTTATCTGTGGAAAATGGCCTGGTAATGTCAAATTTACCTCCAGAAATATTTATGGTGAAATTCCCACAATAATTCCACATTGCATAAGGGAAAATTCAGAAGTCCTAGGAAATTCTGCATTATGAAATTACAAATACCGGTTGTATTTGTAATTTCAGGTGTAAATTGCTTCATTGAGAATTCTGATGCACTTATAATGAGGTACTATGTGAAAAAAAATAAGAGTCAGCAAAAATATGTTGCAGTGCAAAGTCACGAGAGTTGGGTCCTCTATGTCTCATACACACACCCACACGCACCCACACGCACACCCACCCAAACACACACACATACACACACACATACACACGCACACACACACACACACACACACACACACACACGTACGCACACACACAGAAGTATGATTCAGGGATATCTTCTCACTTGCTATTTGAGTTATCAAACACCATAGAGAAGCCACGGAAATGGCACACAATGTGCTATTTAAAAACTGTCTAACATAACATAAATCATCTGTTCTACTTGGCCAACCCATATGTTTTGCCTTTTTTGTACCTATTTTTCCATTGTAAGTTGGTGCAGAAAGTACACCAGTGGAGTGGAAGGTAACTGTTGTCTGTTGAATACATTATATTTACACTACTCACATTTCTGATGGATATGTATAGCTCCAGATAGCACCATTATACTCTGGCTGTGCTGCAGTGTCTAAGCAGTATACTGATACATGGGGAGGAAAAGTCCCTTTTCCAGGTGTCACATAGGAAAAACAATTTTGATATATTAGACAAACAAGCCATAAAATGTGCCATGGAAGATTACAAGACTGTGTGCTTGATATATTAATTTGTGGCATTCTACACATTGGGAATAATATGCTCTCACAGTGAACAATTGTTCAAAACCTGCACTTTCATGAACGTGCCTAACTTTGAAAGAATTATTTCATTTCTCCACATGGGGAGTGCTAGTGTGATGATCAAAATTTATTTTCCAGTTGGTTAAAAAAAAAATCTAATTCAATGGTGAAAGTATATTTTTCATAACATTAGTGGAAAAGCAATTTCAAGAAAGTGTATATTGTGTTTCTGAGAAAAATTGAGTATCGGTTTGAGTCTCAGCCCTTCTCGAGAGTACCAAAGCACATCCTTGATCAGTTGCTAATAATTAGGGACGGGTGGAGCTCACGGAGTTTCACTTCGTGGAATTCCTCAGAGTTGCCAAAGCACGTCACCAAATTCTGCGGAGTTCCGCACGCGGACGGAGTAGGTCACCACCACAGAAACAAACAAGCCTTTGTCGGATAATAGCAAAGCCAGAAGATGGCGCGCTTTGAGTTTTCATCCTCCACGTAGAATGGAAGGGAGAATATGCATTTCTTCAGATCTTCTTGGACCCATGGAAGGCTAGCCAGGAAGTGCTTTGCCCTGTTAGAAAAACACAGATTTTACACTAAGCTGCAGGGAGCTTGTAGCTTGTAGCATCTAGTGTGTCCATAGAGAATCAAAAAACAATATTAACACCCTGTGCTCCTTTTGGTGAAATCCAAACTTTGGCTCAGACAAGTTTCGGTGCCTTCATCAAAGGCTCTGCAATGGCAACTCTGCTGGAGCCAGTGAGATCTCTGCCTGCCCAGCGGATGGTCTTCCGTCATGTCAGCGGAGTACATCTTGCCACTTCAATGGCAGACCGATGGAGTGGGCACCATATATTGTACAAAGGCCTTTGGCCAGTACAATACATCACATCGGCGCTTCACATTTTCTAAGTGCATTTTGCCTCACAGCTTTATTTTCCCTATCTTAATTATCTGATCTTGGTGTCTTTTTACTAATTAATGTTTCCTCCTTATTAATAAATTGGTTGGGAAAGGGATATTGAAAGCTACTTTCCTCCTTAGATCTGCAACGAGTGTCAGACGCAGAGTCCCCTTTCTGTCAGTGTGAAGGATGGTGCAAGGGAAGTAGTACCAGAATGAATATACAGCATGTAAACAGAAGGCCATGTGTACCTTGAGTAATCAAGACAGGGGCTACTGTTTTGTTGGATTTGCAGCCAGTTTGTGATATGCTGGGCACACAGTGGGGTAGCACTTCAAAGCACAAAGAGAAACATTGGTATTCCAGATGCATGATCCATTTTCTGTTTTGAGTGAAGGGATGTCCGTGGATAGGACGTTGCAGTGTAAAAAAAATTGCTAAAAACCTGTGCGATCTCATCACTCCGAAGACACCTCGTGGAAGTATTCCAAGATGAAATTATTAATGGGCCTCTATTATTAATGTCTTTTTGCCATTGTGAACGGCTGCTGTCCCATCAGCCCCTACTGCTGAAAGGCCAAAAAAGATGTCGGAAGGCGAGTCTCGCTGTTGAGTGGAATACCAAACAATTTCGAATTAGTAGCTAATAAAAGCAATAAGTTGGCTGTGCCCTTCATTTTGACACAGAAAATTACACCCCTGAGCCTGCTAACGAAGCCCGACGACCTAGTCCCAGAATGAGAATGCACACAATGCTGGGGATGTAAATTTTCATGTGGAAAAAACATTGAAATGTAAAATACTGCAACCACAAGTTCAGAATTTTTCCCCAGTCCAGACCACAATCACTTTGAGAGTCCCGTGTCAGTTTTCTATGAGTGGACAGCATGGATGTGGATTCATCAAAACGTCAGTAGTAGTGAGAGTGACGTCAAGCAACCTTTGTCCTCTCGTGGCATCACAAATTGAGCACCTTATCCCAAACCTACTCTCCCAACAACCTTTCTCTTTATGCTTTATCGCTAAGGGAAGCGCAATGAGCTGAAAAGACAGAACGGAACCAGGGCTAACAGAGAGTTTTTTTCTGTATGATCCACTTTAGCTTTCATCCCTCCTGACACCAGGGGGCACAGAGAGGTGCCAGGGTACCAAAGGGCAAGACCAGGATTATCAGCTGTCTAAAATTACAGCCGTCTCCACCAAAAAGGATCACTATTTTAATAATGCCTAAAAATATCAATTATTACCTATTAGATGTACTTGCAAAAGAACCAGTAAGACAGAGAAACTAGAACACTATGTCAAAGCATGCAGCCCCTGTGTAGCAACGCCTCAGACCGGGGCCGGACTGGGAACCCAAAACAGCCCTGTCAATTTTGTTAGCAGATAAACCCAGCTCCTTGTGACTGGGGATGAATGTTTGAATTGTTCAGCATTCTGTCCATCATTTGTTCTTTTTGCTTTTGTTGCCCTAATTTGAAAGGGTATGCGCAGACGTGAGGTCCCTTGCTCACTGCGCCACTGGATTCAAACTAGCCTGGCTGATGAGAGATGTTGCTTGTTTCTGGTCCAAGGAGAACCTGGATTGGCAATTCGGGCTGGACTGTTCTTATAAGGAACAGGGTCAAGACTGATTTGCATATGGCTGGGTCCAAACTGGGGTTGCATGGTGAGCAAAAGAACAATGATTAAAGCCAGATCTTTGTGACTGGGGTGAAAGCTTGCATTGTTCAGCATTCCGTCCATCATTTGTTATTTTTGCTTTTGTAGCAGATATTGCAATACCCGTGGAAAACCATCCCCCAGTACCAAAACCGGCCCCCATCACTTCAGAACCGCACCCCACCCTTTTGGCCTCCCGGTGAAACTGCTGATGCCCGCTACAGCCAGTCCGGCCCTGCCTCAGACAGCCTCTCCCGGTGACAGTTACTTTGTGGCAAAGTCTTTTCCAAGTACAACTCATATCACTAAGATTCACTACTGAGAGTGACAGTACAGAAGACACATGAAGGATTTGCTTCCAGCTGCATTTTCAACATGTACAAACTCCAATCTGCTTCATAAAGTCATAATTTTACTGTCAAAAATTCTCTTCAAGTCCACTGGTTCAGATTGAGACAGGCGCCTCAAACACCTTTGTTTACAGTAGCAACAATATTGTAACGTGCTTCATGCAACAACCTGGTTTGTTAATTTATAAAACATGACATAGAAAATACATTTGAAAAATGGTGAGGCCACAGGTGGGTGTGCCTGGGACCGGTACACAATAAGTATACAAAACAGGGATGGATGAAATGCTTGAATTTATCTCACTCATAATCACTCGAGCCACAGCCAATCCATCGTCATTCTGCACACCATGCCACCTCAGGTTGGACCCACCTAAGTGCAAATCAGTCTTGACCCTGCTATAGTAGGAGCAGTCCAGCCCGACCTGGTAATCCAGGTCCTCCCTGATCCGGAACACAAGCATGTCAGGACAGGTTTTGCCAATGGGGGGAAGGGTGGGTGGGTGAGTGAGTGTATGGAATGGTGGGTGGATGATTGTTTGGAAGGCCCAATGGTTGATGGTCAGGTGGGTTGATGGACATTGGACATATGGTTTAAGATGGTTGGAATAGATAAATATTTGCCCTTACATAGGTACCCAGCTTTTTATTGGACAAGACAGCCAACATGTTCTGCACATGTTAAGCACTGTGGAACGTTGGTATCCTTGAGTTACTCCTTGCGACCTGCACATGGGGATGGGACTTCGTTGTTTATGAAGGTGAGACTGAGATGCAGATCGCATGGGGTGGGCACCAGGGAATCACAAGGAGAGGCTGGGATCCAGCGCAGAGGAAGACACATGAAATGAGAGGACAACCAAGGAACAGCACTAGACCAGCTGCGACAGCTCCATCGAAATGAGCTGATAAAAGTTGCCATAGGGACTGGTAGCTGTTCGGTGTCACAAACAAGCACTGGGATTAGAACTAACACTGGGATCTTATATCTAAATTAGTGTAGGTTAATTATGACAAAAAAAGTATCTGCATTGTAACTAACATTTCAGAAAACTAGGACCAGGAAGTAGAGCTGAACTGGAAAGAGTAGCAAGAAACAGTACCGCGCAGAAGCCTCCAAGCGCGACTCTAGCGAAACCAAGTAGCTCAAACCGCAAGCAACATTTGTTTGAGAATGTCAAAATGTCAGCCACAATGATTCTTCCAAAGCACACTAATATCCAGACTCGTATGCTTTAATTATCTTTTCATTTATGTTTTTATATATTTTTAGTTATGGAACGGTGGTTCATTTGCAACGTATTAGTACAATGCTTTCTGGGGATGCATCGTTTCTGTCCGTGAAAATTGGAAGTGAATTTGGTGCCAGCGCAAGATGTGTGTGGGCATGTCCCAGGGTGCTAGTCTACACGTCGGGAGTCAATGGTGCTGTGTAGGGGTGTGCGAAACTTGTGAAATTTACATTTATGTAATTTCGCAAAATTTCTTTAACATTTTGTGAAATTCTGCACAATTAAACAAAATGCAAAACAGCATCTGGCAATATATTTTAGTGCAAAGTGCATCCTTATGTCCATGCTGGATGTAAGGACGTATTTTCTGCCAAAAAACAGCTAAAAATAAACAAACAAACAGTAGCTGGTAGCATTATGGTTATTTACGTTGTTCCTGTATGCTCGCGCTGATTTTTTTTTACCACGAACGGTGCATACTTACACAACTGTAGCATAATAGAATAATTTAGGAATTTCCTATAACAAGCGTAACACAAAGTTGCACAAGATTACATTGGCATAACAGAAATTTCACCTGGAGTCTCCAGAAATTGACCCTTCCATAGAGCCCAGCTGCAAATAGGAGAATACTAAGTTCTTGAGAGAGTGATAACTAGTCAACCTAGTGATGTCTTTGGGATCAAAGGTAGGGAAGCAAGAATTTGCAAAGTTCTAAGGGGCATATCAGCAAGGCGAGGCGATAATTATCGCTAAGTGCACTTAGCGCTAGGATAATTATCGCCGGCTATCGCTGGATTCTATAGCGGAGATAGCATGCTATGAGCAACGCTTATCTCCAAAGCGATAGAAATCCATGCGTTAGCTAGAAAACAGTGCGATTATCGCTGGAAATCCAGCGATAATCGCACTGTAACCGGCGATACCTTGCTGATAGGGCAAGCTGGATTTAGCCATGAAATCCACCTCCCATTGGATTACATGGCCAAATCAGAAGAAAAGCAGGCGTAAGGAAAGTACCACAGTTAGCGCTACTTTTCTTATCGCTCTGCTTGTTAGCGTGAAGCTTGATAATTGGAGAAATGTCGGTTTGCGATATTTCTCCAGTTATTTTGAGGAGGAACGCCCACATTGCATCTCATTAGAGATGCGAAGCTGGGCGTTCCAGAAACAGGTGCTAAGGCATGGATTCAGGCGTTAGCGTGTCCATGCTGATAGGGCGAAAAAATTATCACCGCTTTTTGTCCGAAAACGGACGCTAAAGTGGCGATAATTCTATCTCCTCACCTTGCTGATATGCCCCTAGATCCTCCTACAAAAGATGAAAATTAAAAAAAAAAAATTGCAAAAAAGATATAGCTTGGCAATCAGTGTGCCATGAGAGCTCTACTAAGCTGCAGTTTATTGTTCCTAGAGTAGCAGCAGTATCTTTCGTTTCCAAGCAACTGGTTATTCGTATTTTGCCAGGAATGGCATAGTAATTATGCAATGTAGCACAGTGGCATCATTTGGGGAATTGTGCATAACAAGCATAATGCGAAATTCACAAAATTACATGAATTATGCCGGCATAATTTCGATTGCACTTGTGCCTAACTATGAATAAACAAACACAGAAGGTTCCCTCACATTGAATATATGCTTTGCACTGCAGCACCCTTGCAATGCGTTATTTAATTTGAGTAATTATATTTACGCCTATTTGCAGCTGCGTCAAGTATTAGTTTTTGACGCAAAGCCTCGTCTGGCGGTCCTAGTAGATTGGGCTTTCCATTAAAATCTATGGTTGGTTGCGAAGATCCACACTACAGACGCATCACTGACAAAAAGCTGCGCAACGCGTTTTTTGTGTTGTGAACATTGCACTTTTCTATCGGTAAACTTTTTGGGGAAATGGTAGTTAATAGCATGTGCCACTTTACACCATTGTATTTCGAGCCGGCACTGGGCCTTTGTTTCGAGTCAGCACTGACACAAAGCATTAATACATTTGGACCATAGTGTTTCACTTCGTCAACCACATCCATGATGTCACAAAAGTGATGCAACGGTGGCGTAAAAGGGGCGCAAGTCCCTCATAAATCTGCCCCTTAGTGTGTATCCTGTCACGTTTTGCTGCACGTTCAAAAACAAAGGTCAAATGTCAGGCTCTGTGGCTTGACATGTTGCTGCTTATTTGGAAACGTGTGTATGTATACTTCCTGGACTGCAAAGTGAGAGGATTTTGTAAAAAGTGATCTAGGTGGCAATCCTGCTGGTGTACAAGAAACACAAACAACAAGATTTTAATATCGGAAAAAGAGCTATACACATATTTCAAATAATATCAGCAATTAGGAAAGCAAAAATGAAGATTCTTAAAAAGTATTCTGATGTTTAATCGAAACAAAGATTTTAATAGGATAAAAAAAAATCAAGACACTTTAGTTGGTGATGTGCCAGTGATGAACATTCTCTGAAACCCGATATCCACACATATTCATTTTTACGTTGTATATATATATATATATATTTTATTTATTAAGGAGTTTTATATAGCCCTAGCCTGACCCGAGGGTATTGGAGCGCTTCACAACAATTTTTGAGCAAGATTCATACAATAAGCAGTATTCAACATATAAGTTCGGCAGTCCAAGTGTGCTAAGCAGCATTGTGGTAGTACGTGAGACCTGAGATAACCTCATAGAGTGCACGTTGTCTTGGGGTTGGTACAATAAAGCAGGATTCTACATAATAGGTTATGAAGTCCAAGAGTGCTGAGCAGCATTGAGGTAGTCCGTGAGTCCTGAGATAACCTCATAGAGTGCACGTTGTCTTGGGGATGAACCAATTAAGCGGGGGGAGGAGCAGCTGGGGGTCGAATAGCAGGCAGGAGGTAAGATTTAGAGCTACAATGTCAGGAAGAGGCGACGAGCAGGGGATAGCGTTTTGATGGCGGCTATCCATTCGGGAGGGAGCGGTTGAGGAAAAGGACTTTAAGTTGTTTTTTTAATTTTGTGAAGGACGGGATAGTCCTGATACCGACTGGGATGGCGTTCCAGATTTTGGGTGCGTTTCCAGCGAACGACCGTGCAGCAGTTTTTTGTTTGCGTGTTTTCATGGGGATGAGTAGTAGGGTGCTGGAGCTCCTAAGCTTCCTTGTCTGACCAGCCCTCTTGAGTTTGGCAGCCAAATACTCAGGTTTTCCTGTGTGCAGGGCTTTATGTGTGAGGCAGGCAGTTCTGTATCTGGCACACAGTTTGATTGGGAGCCATTTTAGTTATCTGAGTGCTGGTGAGATGTGATTGTATTTCCTGATTCCAGTGAACATTCTAGCTGCTGCGTTGAGAGTAGTTTTGAGGGGGGCTAGGTGAGATTTTGTTTTACCAGTGAGGGTGGCATTCCCATAGTCAAGTCTGGATAGCACCAGTGCTTGGGTGGCTTGTTTGCTGTCGTTTGTTGGGATGAATAGTTTTATTTTGTTAAGTAACTTCAGGTTGACGAAGGCACTCTTTGCGGAGTTCTTGATGTGATTGGCCATGTCGAGTTTTGAGCCTAGGGTAATTCCTAATGATTTAACGGAGTGGGTCAGAGTGTGGTTGCCGTTAGGAGCATCTAAAGCTTTTAGCCAGTCTGAAATATGAGGGTTCTCCTCTTTGTTGGAGATGAGGAGTATTTCAGTTTTGTCTTGGTTGAGTTTTAAGTGGTTAAGCGACAGCCAATGTTGGATTTCACTTAGAGTGACATTTAGTCTGTGAATGGCATCAATGGAGGAGGTTTCAAGATACATTTGGGTGTCATCTGCATAGAGGTGAAAAGGATTGTTAGCATTTTTGAGTAGGGTGGTGAGGGGTTCCATGTTTATGTTGAACAGTTGAGGTGAGAGCACTGAACCTTGGGGGATGCCCCTGTTGACAGGGTGTAGGTCGGAGGTAAAGTTTTTTATTTTAATCCTTTGAGAGCGGCTATGTAAGAAGGAGGAGAACCAGCGGAGGACCACCTCATCAGCTCCTACCCTTTCTTGTAAAGCCTTGATGAGAAGTTTGTGATCAACCGTGTCAAAGGCTGCCGATAGGTCTAGAAGGATGAGGAGGCACCATTGGTCGGTATCGAGGGATTTGTGGATGTCGTCTGTGATGTTAAGGATCGCGTTCTCGGTGCTGTAGCCTTTTCTGAAACCCGATTGGTGGGGGTCAAGAAGGTTGATGTTATCCATGTGCTGCATCAGTTGTTGGAGGATGCATTTTTCCAGGATTTTGGATCTTATCAGTACCAGTAAAACTGCTGACTATGCAAATTTAGAGGCCATTACAATGCAAACTGTGCTTTCTGTAAATTATAGTGCGCTACCTCGCTAGTGCTCCAGAATGCATTACCAGCAACATTACGCACTGCATGTTTTTTTGTATGCCGCTTGGAGCGTTCTCAATCCTTATGACTTCAGTGATATAACATTAATTGCAGGACTCCCACTCTAAAATTTGTTCCAGCACCAGTGGTGGAATGAGGACAAGAATGACGAATCTGAACTTTAATGATCATCATGCTAACAGGAAGAAAGGCCTTGGCTATCGGAAGGGACTATGTATGCCTCTTAACATATCCAGACCTGTGTTGTCCAGCATCCGATCATTTTTAAATGTCCCTTGCAGTATTTAATATGTAAAAGAATAAGTGCTGGTGCCCAAAGTTTTGCTCAAAATCCCAAGGCCTGCTCTGTCGAAGTATAGGGTGCGGAACTCCCAGGTGGTGCAATCTTGATTCCACCTCCCACCGCTTTATTTCGCCACCAGATAGTCCCTGTACCTTTATCTCATTCTTGCACATTTCTTTATACTCCTGCCTTCTCCCTTTATCATTCTTTTCTGTATTTCTCTTCCTTCATTCCCCCTTCTGTGCTTTTCTTGCTGTATTGTACAAAGTCAAAGTCAAAGTTTGATGACAAAAAATAAGTGCCTGTCCCCAAAAACCAGTACTGGTTGGCCCCCACCTGCAACCAGTGCCTCAAATTATGCACTGATCCCTTGTATTTTTGTTGCGTAGTACTCTTCTCCTGAATATTTATAGAAGTGGCACGTTTCTCCCCAGTGATCTCACATATCCTTATGTTTTGTGGTTCGACCCACAACTTCAAAATATTGTCGGGTCCCACTGTAGAAGAATGTCAAGTGCAGGTGATGTAGGTTTCTCTCTGTCTCTTGTACACACATTTTGGTTAAAGGCACTGGACTGGAGTCTATCAAATTAGGCAGTTGCTTTGTTCTCCTGGATGTCACTCTGATCTCTCAGCAAAGATAACATCCCAAACAGTTAGACTGGGTGCAATCAGGATTTTAACAGCTCTATGGATTGCTGCAGGTCCCAGTACATGTCGCTGGACTGCCCCGCGCACTTCCTTCGTCACATTTATACAACCTGTCCAGACCCCTTTCTTCACTTTCTTAACACTTCTCTCTCCCAAGGGGTTGTAGCCAGCTCACTGAAAACAGCTGTTATTGTACCCATCTTAAAAAAGCCTGGCGCTGACCCTTCGGTCCTCGCCAATTATCGTCCCATCTCACTCCTACCATTCTCGGCCAAAGTGCTCGAACGCCACGTTACCAGTTCTCTGAGCACCTTTGTGGAGGAGTGTGGGGTTCTGGCTCCTCGCCAAGCAGGCTTCCGCCCCGCTCACTCTACGGAGTCCGTAGTACTCTCGGTCCTGGATAACCTCAGGGAGGGAATGGATACCAACCAGGCTCAGGCTCTGGTTCTCCTCGATCTCTCTGCCGCCTTTGACACGGTAGACCACACTATCTTGCTTTCCCGTGTCAGGGCGGCGGGAATCGAGGGTACAGCCCTGGTGTGGCTGTCCTCCTTCCTGAGTGACCACACCCAGGCTGTCCGAATAGGCGATTTTTCTGCAGACCTCCGGAAAGTCCAGTGCGGGGTTCCCCAAGGTTCTTCCCTCTCACCTCTTTTGTTCAACCTCTACATCGCCCCCCTTATCTTTTCACTGCAGCAAATGGAGGTAAGCGTATTTAACTATGCGGATGACCTCCAACTCGTCTTTAACCTATCTTCTTCCTCTGCCTCTATTTTAAATTTCCAGACTATTATGATGTTTATCCAGGACTGGATGAACCACAATCACTTGAAACTCAACCCGGATAAGACCGAGCTGGTGCTGACAGGTGGTTCCTCCAGTCCTTGGTCTTCACTGTTTTGGCCCCCTTCCCTAGGCTCTCCCCCGGTTCCTTCTACCTCAGTCAAAACCTTAGGCATCAAACTTAACTCTCAGCTCACCCTTCACTCCCAGGTTAGTTCTGTGGTATCTTCTTCCTTTCTGTCACTACGGACCATTCGTAAGGTATCTCGTTTCTTTTCCTTTGATGCCTTAAAACTGATCATCCTGGCTATGGTCATTTCCCGCCTGGATTATGGCAACGCCCTGTATGCAGGTATTCCTGCTTATAGTTTAAGGCGTCTGCAACTGATCCAGAACCAGGCGGCACGGTTGTTGTTCAACCTTCCTAAATCCCACCATGTAACGCCCCTACTTAAATCCTTACACTGGCTTCCTGTCCGTGAACGCGTCCAGTTTAAACTTGCTTCCATCATTTTTCAATCTCGACTGGGCGCGGCACCGGCCTTTGTTTCAACTGAAATCGTTCCCTATGTTCCTACCAGGGAATTACGCTCATCCTCGCTATTCCTACTGACAGTCCCCCACTTCCGGAGGAAGAAGTGGGGAGGATCGAAATTTGCGACCCTTGCCCCAGCTCTATGGAATTCTCTTCCTTTAGAGCTCAGATCCCTAACTATCTATCCCCAATTCCGGAAAAAGCTCAAAGCCCATCTATTCTCTAAATCTTTCTAAAACCTCCTACTATTTTTCTGCTCCCTTCTTACCTCTGCTGCTTTTTACTCTGGAGACTTGTCTGTAAACAGCGCCATGAAACCGCTGGTGAAAGTGCGCTCTACAAATACTTTTAAACTCAAACTCAAACTCAAACTCAAACTCATGGTATGTTGTCACCTGCGTTAATAAGGTCCAAAATGTTTAGGGGCAACAATTGTCAATTGTACTTGTAACTAGAATTTGGATCATTCCCCTGAAACATAACAGTTTACATTGTTAGAACTACATAAATGAGAACTATTGATTAAAAGCCCTTCGGCGCTAAATGAGCTGCTGCATGATTAAGTTCCACTGGGGTCATTGATATCCTGTACATATTTGAACTTTTTGAGGAATCCCAGGGTAGGCAGAAGTTACTGGGCTCAGATTATGTCATTCAGTGTCTTTTCCCAATGACATCTTCAAACCTTCCATGCAGCCCAAAGTTGAGCACTAAGTACGCTTCTTTAGCACTTGTCCCTAGGGGATAGCGAGGATGAGCAGTCCAAGGGTTACTAAGGGAGGGATGTGGTGCCTGCGAATCAGAACTCAATAAATCTCAAAGTTCAGCCAGGGCTTAGTGTTTCAAAATGCACTTTACTAAAAACACACCCAATACAATACCGCAAATATTATCACTAATTGTAGCAAATTATACTGGGAATACTGATATCTTTCAGTAATTATTAAACCAGGGTTATTTTCGTAGGACCTCTTTGGTATTCCTTGTTCAACAATGTACCATCAGAACCAGGTGGCCTCACAGTTACTGGATGAAATTTAAGAAGTCTCTGGTGGGCTGACCTTGTTGTGAGTTGGTAAATCATTATATTCTCTCCCCCAATAAAGAGGATTTTGTTCGTCCCTTCCTGGGATCTCCTTTTAGGCTTCAGGGATTGGCAGAGTTTACGGGTGGTCAGGGTTTTTTGGCCACAGGAATGGGTATAGTTTAGTGGTGGTTAAGGATTTTTAGGGTTCACGGATGAATGCAGTTCAGGCGTTTTGAGGGGTTTTAAAGTTTAGGGATAGGTGGAGTGTAGGGGGTTTGAGGGATTTTTAGGGTTCATAGATGGGTTGAGTTTTTGGCTGATGGGGGTTTTTAAGGTTCAGTCATGGGTAGAGTTTAGTTTGGTGAAGTGTTTTTAGGGATCAGAAATGAGTACTTTTAGAGGTGGTGAGTGGTTCTATGGGCTGGGGATGGGTGGAGGTTCTGGGTAGAAAGATTTTTAGGGTTCAGGAATGAGTGGGGTCAGGTAGTGAGGGGTTTTAAGGGTTCAGGGTTGGATGGAGTTTAGATGTAGTAACAGTTTTTAGGGTTCACAGATGGGTGGAGTTTTGGGTTGTACAGACGTTTAAGGTCTCAGGGATGGGTGGACTTTAGATTTAGAAAGGTTTTTTTTAGGTTTCAGTAATGGGTGCCAGTTACATGTAGTGAGGGAGTTTTAGTATTTGTGGATGGGTGGAGATTAGGGGTGAAAGGGTTCAAGGAAGTGTGGAGTTTAGGGGCCAGGGATTGATGGTATTAGGGGTGACGGGGTGTCAGCAAGTTAAAAGCATCCAAAGAAACTGTTTGACTTTGAAAAATATATAAATCAGAAATAATATTCCCTGATGTAAAACACTGAAATAAATACCTCTGTCACAAAGTTTCTGACATTTAGATCCAGAACTATTGCATTTACACCTTAAAAATAAGGATGCAAAAGCTAATTTCGAAAAAAAGACTTTCTATGAGGTGGTTTCTTTGAAATGGTAAATGCCATTCATCATGCAAATTTCCTTTAAACAGTTTAGGTGAAATGGTTTGTCAGTAATGGTATTCCATGAATTGTTTTTCACATATAGCCAGTAGATGTACATTCCAATGGTCTGCTCGGAGAATAGTTCTGGGCAGTTTTTCCAGTGCTGCTCATTCCACTCAGGTTGTTCCAGCCAAGGTCTTTGATACAAGATGTTATCAGGAAGAAATGGTGGAGCTGATAGTCTCCTTGCAGGAGAGACCCAAAATAAGGGTACAAAAGAGAGAGGAAGATGGGAGAAGGACCCAGTTAAAGGACGCCTTGCAGACCAATTGCAGAAGGTGGGAAAGGCCAGTAGGCAGCTCTCTCTTGCATGAAGAGGTACAAAAAGCGTGCCTTGCAACTTTAATCTCAATCACTTCCGCTGGTCTTAGTTCTCTACAGTCCAGCAAACTAATGGTAGTTTTGCTCAGTGAGGGCGGTGAACACTGTGTGCCCATGCTTCCCATGGAGACCCACACCCCAGTCTGGGTCCTTGTCTCACGCATGCCTCCAGTGCACACTCATGATTGTTTTGTGTACTGAGGTGGGAGTCAAAAATCTACAGCTTCCTAGGATGAACTTGAGGGGAGGCGCACACTTTCCAGAGCCATTCAGTAAATCTTTCTCCATTCCAACACATTGGGATTTTAAAATTCCCTGCCAGCCCGTCCAGAATGCTGCAGCCATACTAATCCTTGATATCCCATGGCATAATCACATCACCCAACACCTCCGCATCCTTCACTGGCTCCCCGTCGAAAGAAGAATAACTTTCAAGCTGCTCACGCATGCCTACAAGCCCTCCACAGCACCGGACCCCAATATCTCAATGACCCATCTCCTTCCATGCCCCCAAGAGAAACCTCCCCTCAGCCGACCTCTCCCTAACCACCATCCCATGCTTCTACAGGCCCAGATGGGTGGAAGGTCCTTCTCCTACCTCGCAGCCAAGACTTGGAATGATCTCCCCCTTCACCTCCTGCGAAGCCCGACACTGCACCAATTCAGGAAGGACCTCAAGGCCTGGCTCTTCGAATGACCCCAAGGGAGCTGCTCACACCCACCTGATTGAAGTGGTAGTATTAGCCCTTTAACTAAACTCTTAGTACAATTGATGAAAAGGGTCATTGATACAGAATTTGTCCAAGGATCAGAGGGATGTTTGTCAGGCAGATTGTTTCATTTAGTTGATCTGTAAAGTGGACTAGCAGAATACTCGTAGTGCGTCAAAATATTGTCTCATCATTGCAAAATTGGCACTTAGTGCTACATAAGAGACTGCTCCTTCTCAGGTGATGACCAGCGGAATTGAGGAGGAAGTCGAACGGGGCAAGAGACTCTTATTGCTATAATGGATAAAAACCCAGCATTTGTGAATTGATTGACATCTGAAGGTATTCGATGTTGTGATTGTCACAGAAGACTGCACATCAAGCATTTAAGAAGCCCCTTGTTTTGTGTTTATGTTCTATACACATATAATATTCATAAATAAGTTGATGAAGTGATCAATCATTACAGAGTGAATCAGAATCCCCTTTGTATCCTTTTGCCTTCAGGAAATCAATAGATGCAATGCAGGGTGTAGTCATGGCTAATGTTTGCTCTCATAGCTAGAGGACGATAAGGACCATCTGCTCTAAACTTGCTCAAGAGCACAAATAAATTGGGTACTGATTCAAAGCTGTTGTGTATTTTTGGGGATGAAGTGGAAGAGGTTCTCATTAGAGGTTATGATGGAAGCAAATTGTTGAAATTGGTGATGGGGTTCCGCTCGCTGAGAGCAGCACTAGTCTGCTGCTGCCTTGCTTGCTGGTCGGTTTGCCTTGGTGTCCAAGCCGCGGCTGTAGCGGCTACCAGTTGCTGAGTGTGAACCCAGGTCCCCGCAGATAGAGACTACCTAGGTCTGGGTGTGGCTTGCAGGGGCCTGGTGTGTTCCTGCTTGGGTTCCCGAATCAAGACAAAACTGGAACTCCATAAATACTTCATGGGTCACCAAGTACAGGCCCAGAGGAGGTGGCTTGGTGTTTTTGGTGCATTGCTGTTAGGCAGCTTAACAAAACATAGTGATGAGATCCAGGAAAATGAGGAAGGCATTCCCATCCCCCAAGCTTAAAAAACCAAAGCTGATGGCAGCAGTGGCAGAAGAATCTGCAGAGACCTTTCCTAAACAATCCACGGACATGTCCCCTGTGCATCTATCAAACCCTCTTCTCCCTGGACTCGACTGTGACAACAACCAGTAGCTTGGTTCTTCGCATGGCTCTACGCATCCGCAACCTCCTTTTATCTTATTATTTCAAAAAAACATCAAGAGGGGTTAGGTTCTCCCCACCTCCCTTAGGGCCAGAGGTAACCAAGGGTAGAACAGCACAACAAAAAATATCGGAGGCAATTGTCCACTTCCCGCCAACCAACAGAACTCAGCCACCGCTGCCCGTCCTTAGAGTATGTCGAACAGCAGAAGATCAGAAAGACCTATTGGGCCAACTATTGGGGGCTCAGCCAGACTCTCAACATTCTCGAGCTCACTTTCCATTTCAGTCCCACGAAAGACTCCAATCACACACTCCAAACGACAATCTTTAGAGTGAACCTACTGAGTCAACATCTAATGTTCTGTTGCAACAAACAGATCCCTTTAACATCATGTCACAACAATATCCACCTTCAACCTCCCCACCTAAATCAAAACCACATCCAACCAGTTCTGATGCACCCAGTCCTCCTGCAGCCCAATTGGACAGATCACTGAAGGGAGATATTAAACCGCTTCTGCCCCAAACCCCTCCCAACCCGGTCAGAGTAAATTACCCAGTTAAGCAACAAATAGGAGCCGACCTAAAGGACCAATCATTATTGGAGCTATCTTTTTTTCTTAAAGACGCAGACAAACCATCTAGTCAGAAACCTGATCCCGGCACGAGGGGCCCTATTTCCACACCAATGTTGGCAGGCAGCATGGTCACAACTGCTGCGAACTCTTCAAACTACAGTCTCGGCATTAAATTATCATTCAGATAAACTGGACATCCAAGTTGATATTTTGAACAGCCTTAGCTCCGTTTACAGCAAGCATCGACAGCAAGCCTGAGAATCCGAATAATTTATTTAATAAGGGCGCAATCATCTTCAAACTTGGACCAGTCAATCTGTAATTGTGCACCCATCATTGACAGTCTTTAAGCGCTTCCAGCTTTTTAAAACTGTGTCCTGGACGAAGTTAAACAACTGACTGGAGACAGTGACAGTAAGTGCCAGGATCAGGACCAATTAAAGTGTGCAGGACCAAGTTCTGCTGAAATAAACAAAAAAGCTCAGGCACCAGAGGACCATGGGGGACAGGGAGTAAGAGGTAAATCCCTGTGTAGTATCCAATCCTCTTCAAAATGTTCAAGCTCTGACACCGCTGGAGAGGAGGCTGTCAACTTTGCAAGTGAGCCGTCAAATTGGGAGTGATTTAAATGCTCCAGTTGACTTAGCTGACCCAGAGCTGGGCCCTATGCCACCCAAACTGGTCTCAAAACACATTAAGTTTAATTCCCAATTATCTAACCCTCTTAGCAAGAGAGAAAGGAAACACCAGTGTAAGCAAATAAGTAAACAACAAAAACTACAGCTCAATCTCTTAAGCTGTACCCATCATTTAAATTACCAGACAACAAACAAGCTTCAAGTCCTAGCTTAAAGAAACACGAACAGCAAACTACTTCTGTGAACCCAACATTAAATGTTCAGCAGCCCACTACCGCTCACCACCAGGTTCATCATGCCTCCCCTCCTCGCTTATGGAGACCTTCATTAAACCCCTGCGACATGGTAGTCATTGAAGAACCAAAAGAGCCTTTAATTGGCACAAAAAAACTAACGGTCAACAACAAGAAGAGAAAAGAAAATTGACAACCGATCTGATCACTCCGACTCAACATTCCACTCATCATCGACCCCAGAGTCTCCGATCCTTTGCTGGAGACAGCCACCTAAAAGTAACTGTTAGACCTGGCACGATTGGCATGGGTCTCCCTTCCTTTTTTTGCTGTTGCCTCCTGTGTTTTTGCTCTGTGTTGGACTCCGTTTTGCTGGTCTAGATCCTTTAGGCACTTTGCCACTGCTGTTCAGTGCCAAAGTGCAAGTGTTCCCTTTGTAAATTGTTGTTATGGATTAATGATTCCATGATTGGCATATTTGATTTGCTTGTCAGACCCTAGTATAGTGCACTGTGTGTGCCCAGGGCCTGTAAATCAAATGCTGCTAGTGGGCTGCAGTACTGATTGTGCCACCCACAGAAGCAGCCTGTAAAATGTAACTCTGGCCTGCCATTGCAGAGCCTGGGTGCAGTCTAGGACTGCCATGTCGACTTGGCAAGTGCACACACTTGTCAGTCCCTAAACCATCCCTTTTCTACATATTAGTCACCCCTAAGGTAGGCCCAAGGTACCCCTATGAGTGGGGTGCATTGTATGTGAAAGGTAGGACATGCCCTGATGTGTGTGGCATGTCCTGATAGTGAACCACTGCCAATTTCATTTTTTTCACTATGGCAAGGCTACCTGTTCCCATAGGACAGAATGGGGAGTTTGTTTATAACATCTTATAAACATAACTGGCCCAAGAAACAAGGTATAAAACTAAAGTTTAGTATGCCTGAACTCAGATTTTTAAAATGCATTGAGGGTGATTTTTACATTCTGTGTTTGAAAATTTCACTTTTGGAAAGTGAGTATTTTCTTGCCTAACCATCCAGTGTGCCTCTGCTAGGTTTGTGTATTGCATGTATGGCTTTTGGATGACAGGGGCTGGAGAAGGGCTGTGGCTCCAGAGGTCTGATGAGTCAGGGCTGGGCTGAATGGACCTGGCCTGCATTTAGAGTAGGGGGAGTAGATTTCCTTTTCACCTGAATGGGCCTGGTCTTCCTTCAACAATGCTGTCTCCAACTCCTGCGAGGAAGCTATACCAGTGAGGACAGAATTGGTTTTGGCCAGCTATAGACACTCTCTACCTTCAGAGAACAAAGGATTTTGGTGTATGAAAAGAGGCGCCCAGAACGCCAGAGTTTTAGATCACTTCTGGGAATCAAGAGAAACATTTGCCAAGGAAAAGAACCGGAGAAGCTGAGGAGGAATACTGCCCCTGTGCTGTTTGCTGTCTAGGGCTGGCCTGCAGTGGCTGCTTGCTGCCAAGGAAAGGAGAAAAGGACTTTGCTGTTTGCTTTGTCCTCTTGAGCAAGATCTCCAAGGGCTTGAAACTGAGCTTGCCTCCTGTTCTGAAGTCTCAGGGACACAAGACTTCACCACCAGCTCCTCTGAATTTGCTTGCTGGGAATTTCAACCTGCAAAGAGGTGCCTGCTGCTGTTTAGGACCTCTGGAGACTGTTTGTCGCTGGGAGCTGGAAAATTGACGCAACATCGAAGAAGCGTGACGCATCCGCACCTGTTTCCGACGCATCGCTGAAGAAACCGTCGTAGCGCCTGTTGCGACGCATCAGGTATAACGATCTCCAAAGTCCGAGGTCGCTGAACCGATTCCGACGCAAGCCTGCTGTGCAGCCGCACAATCATACCGGATTGACGCATCGCATCGAGGCGCCAAGACTGCCGCAGCATTGGGGGCCGCAGTAAGAAACAGATGCATCAACTCCCCTCGCAGCAACGAATCGATGCATCACCTCCCCTGAGTGTAAGGAACCAACGCATCACCTTGCCTGCGGCCATTTTGTTTGTTTTGTGTGACGCATCCAAGTTACTTTGTGAGAAAAGTGTCTCATTTACAACTTGCATTGTGGATTTTTGTTGTTTGGTCTTGTTTTGGTTTAGATAAAGATTACTCATTTTTCTAAACTGGTGTGGTGTCCATTTGTAGTGTTTTCACTGTATTACTGTTTGTGTTCACAAATGCTTTACACACTGCCTCTGAAATAAGCCTGTCTCCTCATGCCAAACTACCAAGGGGGTGATCAGGGGTTCATTTTGGAAGCATTGACTAGAAGCAAGGGCCCCTATTTGGACAAAGATACCTACCTCTGCCAACTAGAGACCCCCATTTCTAACACTAACCATCAAGAATGCATCACGGACATTTGGAGGAACCCCTGATTAGTCAGCTAGACACTTGAGAAAACTGTCCAAACAACATAGGAACAGCCTCAGGTCCAATGACAGAAAATCACAATCCTCTCGACTCGGACACTCGCCAACAGGGAGCTGCCTGTCACCTCAAGAACACCAAAATCCTTCTTGTACCTGAATACAAGGCAAAAGGACACCATGATGTCCTTAATAGAAATAACATCATTAAATTACTAAAAAAAGCACCGGGGTTTGATACACTGGTATCTGGAGACATCTAGTATATTGAATTTCTCCCTCCAAGAGTGCTACAACCCTCAGAAGTAACTTTGGCAATGTTTAAATCTTATATTTGGGTTCAAGCCCTCTTAGCCAGCAAAGACATCTTCCGGTCACTGAGAATCAAAATCTACCCATATTATAAACCAGGCTATCCAACTGTGCAAGCTAAGATACCAGTTACTCACCCAAGTTCTTGCGGGACTCCGAAAGGTGATAGAATCAAGCCTTACTCAATCCTAAAAAATGCTGAAGGTCATACAGTCACAAAAGACAGATCATGGATCACATCCCTTAATTATAATAAAGACCAAGTCTGGCGATGGTTGCCAGCAGCCCTGTCTAACAAAAGCTCAGTCTGACCAGCTGGGCAATGCTCACAAAAATTAAAGCAGAAGGAAACTGTTAAACATAGTGAACCTCACTCTCAATCCATAACTCTCGTCAACTTGCAACTGCAGCCTCCCTCATCTCTATGTTCCTGGAATATTTGCGGCCTTCAACACAAAATGGCATCATCAGAGACCCGAAATTTCATTTCCAGATATGACTTCCTTGCCTTTCAGGAAACATGGGCCACTCAAAATGATCCCTTAACTGGATACATCGAACACTGGAAACCAGCTGTAAGGCATTGCAACTATGGATGGCCTAAGGGGGGCCTGACCACTCACATCCCCTGTAGCCTAAAAGGCTCTATTGAGCCCTTACATCTTGATGAGGATTGGCCGCTTGGAGTTAAACCCAAGTCGTGGAGACAGCAGCGTCCTCTGCTGCTGCTCAAAGTCTATATTAATCCGAGTGCCCGAACAAAAAGGTCCCATTTAAATTGGTTGCTCACAGTTCTGTGCGATGTGGTTGGGGATTTTCTCACGCAGATTGTAGGCTTACTGGGGACTTTAACACCAACCTCTTTCAGGGAACCCCGGTGGACTCAGAAAGTCTCCTTCCATTTCCTTCACCGGTATTGAAGGATCAGGTTGAACCTAAACTCCAACCACACTGTAGTCTAGGCGAACATTGTGTGATGCAACTTTACAGCGCCAGTTTCATTGTAATGAAGGGCATATTTTCACAGGATATTCAACCAAACTCGACGTGGACAAGTGGCCGAAAGCATTCTTACCTAGACTATACCATCTGTAATTTAGACCTGCTCTTATATATAGAAAATTACAGTATCATTGCACATTCCGAGAGCGATCGCCGTCTACAAGTCGTTACTGTTACCCTAAACTTAGTCTATCATGATCCTGCCACAATTATACACAGTTGAGTTCACTCTGAAAATCTAAAATGCTTAAAATGGAATGATGACATTAGCATAAACATAATGAAGGAATGTCTGTTACTCCCTTCAGGTCGTTTCATGCTGGAAGCCACCCCAATAGCTGATTGGACACATTTTTGTTCCCAACTTTTAAGCCAATTTCAAACACCTTCAAGATCCTATACTGATTCTCGTAGTATACAGGTCCCCACCTCAAACCAAACTATTGCTTTAAAGAAGACCAGATATACCGCCCTCAGGGCAACTAGGAAGCATCCTGAATCTGAAGAACTATTGAACGAGTACAAAATTGCACACAAAAAACTATAGATGGGCATACCAAAACGATAAACACCATTTTGATCAATTTTTGTGTACGCTCTACTGGGAAAGTAAAAGCCGGAACTCAAGAAAATTCTGGGCGCTGGTAAACGGGCAATCCAACGGAAACACCAGCCAGGGGAGTGCAAACATCTCAGAGGTAGAATGGGTAACATTTCTGACTGGTCACTTCCAGGCCGATGACAGAGTCGAACCTACATCGATCAACAATGCCATACTGACAAAAGATGCCCTTAAGGAGTGTCAGGATTATTCACAAGAGGAGCGGCAACATCCAAGCGAGAACATCCCAAACAAGGCTGGCTAAAATACTAACCAAAGCAGGATCAGATGGAGCACCAAGCCCAAATGGCCTACCTAAGGCCTTGTTTAAATTAAACATCTCTCTATGGTCAAAACAGCTAGCTATTCTTTTCGATTACTCAATAAGGACCTCAATTACACCTGACTCTTGGCGAGGAGGAATAATCCTGCCAATTTATAAGTCTGGCTCCCATTCATCCCCAAACAACTAAAGGCTGATAGCCTTACTGAACAATTAGGCGAAGTAATTTGCGAGCATGTTACTCGAAGAACTGAGCTCTTGGGCTGACTCGAAAGGACTTATCCCAAAAAACCAAACAGACTTCACCGCAAACTTGGACACTACGTCCAGTCTATTAGCCCTATCAATACTTATTGATAAAGCAATAGTTTCATCCAAGTTGGTCTATTGCTGTCTTATTGACTTCAAAGCAGCCTTTGACCGGGTTCCAAGGGAGGCACTCTGGGCTAAGCTAATGAAATGGAGAATCCAGGCTAAACTCTTGGATGCAATAGTCCAACTACACACCAACACCTGGATACAAGTCAAGCTTGGTATCGGTTTACACCTATCTCAAAAAATCACAATGTCAAGGGGAGTCAAACAGGGATGCTTTTTAATCTGCTTATAGCTGACCTTTCAGCAGAGCTAGATGCAATAAATAGTCACCCCTCCAAGACTGGTGGTGTTCAGTTTAGCTATTTTTTGTATGTCAACGACCTTGTCCTCCTCAGACTTACGCAAGTTGGGCTGCAACGACTGCTAAATAAATTATACAGTTACACCGCCATGAACAACCTAGAGGTAAATTTAAAGAAAACTCAAGTAGTCATATTTGGCAGGAACAGCTATAGAGGTGGTGGCTGGTCCTATAATAACTCTGAACTCTCAGTAGGAAAATTATACAAATTCTTGGGAATTAACATTGACTCTAGGGGCACCTTTGTCAAGTATTGCAGAAACATCGCCACGAAAGCTATTGCTCTTCAAGTTAACCTTTCTGAAAATCTGACAGGTATGAGCCTAGCTCCAATGTTGGAAGTCATGAGAGCTAAAATGTCATACGGCTTAGAAATCACTCTAGGTAAACTCAGTACTACACTAAACCAACATGTGACCAAGATCTATAAAAAGGTCCTTCAGCTGCCAAAAACTGCATCTGCAGCTCAGATCCGATTAGAGCTAGGCCTCCTAATCTACGAAATGCTAAACACAGGTGCCTATTTAAAAATGTGCCATGAGCTAAGGCCGGCCAGAGAAGGTTCCCTCGAGTCTTTGCTATGGTCAGATATCAGCTCCAGCGACCCTGGCAGGTCCACAGTCAGTTCTTTCATGAATGCGTGCAGCTATTATCGGCAAGTGACCTTTGGAACCTTAACCCAAGGTGACCCTTGCCAACGCAAGCACGCATGGGCAGTAATCAACTCTTGTTAGAAATGGGATTTCTGGTTGGCTAGGGCAAGCGCCTAAGCCAGGCAGAAAGTACCACTCTAGTCAGGGCAAGGGAGTTACACACTGAAGATAACCCCTGCTCACCTCCTTGGTAGCTTGGCACAAGCAGTCAGGCTTATCCCAGAGGCAATGTGTAAAGCATTTGCGCAACACACACAGCAGCAACACACTAGGCACACTACAAAAGAGACTCCACATAAGGTTATATAAAAATAGCCTTTATATTAGCCAAAACACATTAGAATCATAATCACACCATATATGCTGCGCCAACTGGCACTGGGCAATATTCACAGGGGACTATATACAGGACAGATCCAATCGGACCACTGTCAGAACCATCACAGAGCACAAGTAGCAAATGTAAAACACAACCCGTAACTACTGGCACAATGATGACCTCAGCATTATATCACATTAGCATTAGCAACATAACCACATTATGTCTGCACCACATTAGGCATAAATACTTTACGCAATAGGTATGGTGCATAAATTACATTTAGGGCCTTGCGCCCTACCAACATACAACGGACCCCCAGCCAACTGGCCTTCCACTGGGGCTCAAATGCCCTTTGTTCCAATTGTCAGGGCTCTACTGTAGTGCTTTTCACTGGCCCTCTGGCTGCCTTGGCAGCAAACTCACTGCGCGAAATGTGCTGGGGCATGGAGTGTGTCCGCCCCTTCCTTGTTCCTCCAAAAAGGAAAAATGCCCCGTGTTGCGGCTGACCGCGCTCCTGCGGTGCAGCCGAGAACAAAAAATTAGCCTTGGCATTAACTGTGCCACTGAAGCCCCACTCCGGGACTCCTAAAACAAAATGGCCCAAGCCCCACTCCGGGACTTCTAAAACAAAATGGCCCCAAACCCCACTCCTGGACTTCTAAAACTAAATGGCCCAAGCCCCACTCCGGGACTTCCAAAACAAACTAGCCCAAGCCCCACTTTGGGACTTCTAAAACAACAGAATGCCCCCAATCGAAATTAGCACTGGCACTCACCGTGCCTAGGGAGCCCCATTCACCGGGCCCCTCCTTGTGCCGTCACTTGGCACCAACGATCTCCAAAGCTCCAGCCCCACTCACCGGGGCTGTGTTGTGGACTTCTTCCGGTCACCGTGGCCTCCACCCCGGACTTCGGCATGGAGCCCGTGAGGCTCCAGACCCTTTCCGGAATGCTCACTACTGCGGGGTAGGCTCCCGCCAATGATCACACTTTGCTCTGGCCCCTTCTCAAACTGCAACAGCTGGGCGTGCTCTGCGAGGTCGAAGGAGGCCGAAATGGAGCCCGCGAGGCTCCATACTTGCTGCAGGCCCCACCCACAGTCAGGCATGGGCGCCTGACTTCCGTTTTCGCGAGGCGGCCACTCTCGCCATTCCTGTCGCGGGAGCCCCCTTCTCAGGCTTCCATGGGCAGCGTGTGCAGGGCCCTTGGAGGGGGCAAGATCCCCTCCTCTCTTTGGGTGTTTGGAGTGCGGAGGCAACTTCTCTGGACCACCACAATGTAGGATAGGCTCCCGCCAGTAATTAACCACAAATGCGGGTGGGCTCCCGTTTGTAAGAGCACAAAACAGCGGGGTTGGCTCCCGCTTCGCTTCTTCACTACAGGCTGCAATAACACGAGGGTTGGGCTCCCGCTTCCCATGCATCAAGGTGGGGGAATCCCCGCGTCGGGATCCCCTCTAAATAAGTCGCAGCTCCGCGCTGCAAAGCCCACGCGCTCCTTTTCCAGTGGCCAATGCTCGAGTCCAAAACTTCAGAGAGGCAAAGCTGGGCCCAGGCAGGCAAGCACACAGGGCCCTCCAGTAGGGAGGCAGTTCCTTGTGGGGGTTCCTTCTGGGGCCCAGCAGCAGCAAGTCCCAAGTACAAGGAAAAACACTTTCATGGGGTCACAGCCCCAATATTTATACTACATCTCTTCTTTGTTCCGCCCTGGCACATGGCTTGGGGTAACCAGTCTGAACTGGTTCTGGGGGGTGTTGGAGCACTCTGTGTACAGTGCTCACACCCTCCTTTGTCAGATGGGGGCTCGGTCCTTAGGCACACCACAGGGGGGTGGAGCCAGCATTCACCTAGCAGGCACAGACCTATTCAGGGTCAGGGGACTACTCCTCCCACTACTCCAAATGCAGATCCCCTATTCGGCCTAGCCCTGACTCACCCTGCCCTCCCTGGAGCCACACACACCTCACCAGCCCCTGTCACTTCAAAGCTAGACATGCAATCCACATCAGGCAGGAAGACACATTGCACACAGAAATGCCAACTTCTAAAAGTGGGATTTCTAAAATAGTGATAATAAATCTGCGCACACCATTGCTCAGCATTTATTATTACTATTCCAACCATACCAAACTTGACCACGCTGCTCCTCTATTATCAGGAATTACCACTGAAACACTTATCAGGGAATCCCCAATGCATTCCTATGGGAGGGCAGCCTCACAGCAGTGAGAAACGAAAATGGCTGTTTGTCACTACCAGGATATGTCACACACTTAAGGTACATGTCCTACCTTTTACCTACAATGCACCCTGCCCATAGGGCTAGCTAGGGCCTATATTAGGGGTGACTGACATGCAGTTAAAGCTGGGTCGCAGACATGGCACACACTTTAGGGGCCACTTCACAGCGGAAGTAACACTGCGCGCACAGGCCCTGCAATGGCTGAGGCCTGAGACAGGTTTGAAAGGCTACTTTGGTGGGTGGTGCAATCAGCGCTACAAGCCCAACAGTAGCATTTAATTTTCCGGCCCCGGGCATATGAGATACCACTTTACAAGGGACTGACAGGTAAATTAAATATGTCAAACAGGTTTAGACCAATCTTACCATGTTTACCACAGAGAGCACACGCACTTTACACTGGACAGCAGTGCAAAAGTGCCCAGAGTCCTAGAACCACCAAAACCATGTCAGAAAAAAGGATAGGAGGAAGGCAAAAAGTTCCGGGATGACCCTGCAAAAAGGGCCAAGTCCAACAACTCTTATCTGTTGGCCTCTCTTTCATCATACCTAGCTTGTACATACCTCTTGTATTTAAATCAGAGGTTCAAGGCATTTAGACTGGGGGTGTGGCACTTTTTGAAACATCTACCCCTTTGGCGGTGCCCATCAGACGAGCTTCTGTACAGGAATTACGGGGAATCTGTCGAATTCCTGGAGCATGTTGTATGTCTCCGCCCAGAATTGTTGTCCTTGCATAGATCAAAACTGAGGCCCGGTGGAAAAGATTGGAGTCCGGTCTTATAGGCAGGGTTTCATTGTGGCATTGATCACAGAGAACACAGCTTTAAATATCAGCTTTACACTCTTCGTCCATCTTGCATATCACAAGCTCAACCAGAATTCCCAGGGCCTGTGTCAAAACTAAGAGACAAACACAGGTGGGCATAATAATGGTACACCTTTGAAGGTGCATTCCAGAAAAATCTGTGTACCCTGGACCAGCCTCATAACATGAAACCTGAACCCATCTCTTATATAGACTCCTGTGCCCCTCTGATAACAGCAGAATCTTGTCAAGGGGCTTGTGGAATTTTTAAGCTGCACGGCTGAGAAAAAGACATGGTATCAACGATTTGCTATTGACTATTGATTGTTGTAACTCAGAATTTTACATTAAATTTCAGAGGCTGTTAGAACTGATCAAATTAAACTTGACTTAGAGAATCCATTCAGCAAATTATGGCTGAATTGTCGGATAATATATCTCTAAGCCTGCCCGCTGCTTAACACTCTTTGACTCCTCATTGGCCCATTAATAAGTTTTCTCCCCCTTACGCTACATTGCACTTTCTCCAGTGTGGTGGCCTATCTGTTGTTTTTAGAAGTGACTTCTATTTTTACTAACTGTATTTATTGATACAATGCCGCCATGTGGTTGTACTTGAGCGAAGGTTACCCCGTCCTAGAAGGGAACCTTTATATTAATAATGTTACTGTCCTACTTTTATTGAGAACGATGGGAGGAGCCCAGTGAAAAATACTTAAATAATGTTTTTAAGCTTTGTCTTTTTTATGTGGATTGTAATGATTTAATTGATCAAACAATAACATACTAATGTGGCCTTTAATGTGATGGGGTAGGGAGAGAAGTGTTCATCAGGTAGCAGCTGGGGCACAATTCAGAATGGGGAAGAATTAGGGTGGCCATCTCTTTCCAGGGCATTGCAGAAACTGGGTCTAGCCCTTGTGTACTAGTTCATTACATCTGTTTGCTTTTGTCTTGTTTTGATTCCATTGGACTAATTAGACCATGGGTGCTCTCAAACATTTGGCCAGGGGCCACAAAGTGTAGTCTGTGCAGTGACCGAGGGCCGCACTGATGCCCGCAGGGTGGCATTAGAGGGCTGAATAATTCAGGGATTTTGTAAGAAGGTCTAAAAAAATTTAAATAAATACGCAAGCATTTATTTGCAGGTTAATTAAAGCTAAGTGGTGTAGGACACCACTGTAGTTACCTTCATTTAACCTGCAAATAAATGCTTGACCGTTTATTTAAAAAACAAAATCCGAATATTAGTGTTCAGCAAGCCAGCAGCTGCTTGTGCTGCTGTGAGCCTGGGGGGTCGCATGTAAAGGTCAAGAAGGCCGCAAGCGGCCCCTGGGCCGTACTTTGAGTATCACTGAATTAGACTAAAACATCTGAAATCAATCATTTGAACGTGAAAAGTTTAGAACTGAAGAAAGCGTCCGCAATAGCCTGGAGTGGGGCAATCACCCTATGAAGAATAAGTGCAACATCCAGCCTTTCATAAGCAATGCAGTACATACTGTACATTCCTTCAGACAACCAAGTAAACACACCATTCACTAATCATGCCATCAACACAATATATTCTTAGGCTAATAAAGACTACCTATAAAGATGCGAAAAATACATGTAAGGAATCAATATGTTAGACCACTTCATATGGCTTGCTTTGGGTGGCTATGTGTCAGTCATTGCTCGTTGTTTGTAGCGAAGCAGCAGCATATAGTAGCTGGAAGAGGAGGTTGTGTGTTTGCTGTTTATTTACAGTTCAGGCAATTATTCAAATTGCAAACAAGAAAAATTCTCTCCAGCTGAAAGATATGAGCCCAAATGTCTCCCATATTCCATCACTTAAGATATTCGTTAATAAAGTGCACTGACAGTCTCACCCAAATGATACTGTTCACGTTTTGCAATAGGGCAGATGCAAGAATGTGTACTCCTGGTCAAACTTACATTTTGCCATTTGGCACGTCCTTTTCCCCAGCAGCTGACATATTTTTGAGTCCTTATGCTGTTTCTGAAACTGTATAAAAATTGCACCCGGGCACAACAAGAGGGTGCTCCCGATTTTTGTGCAACCCCTTTCTGCACTTTCCAGGTACTTTGATATTGCAGAAGGGGCTGCAGACACTTGTGCAACACCTCCTGTAATACAGATCACATCGGTTTACATATATAATACTGGTGACATTTTAGGGAGGGGCGTTTCTTTGCTTCAATGGACATGGACACATGCAAATGAGGGACACACTTTGCATCTGCGCCCACACAATACTATGAAGAGGCAAAAAGGTGGTCAGGAGATGCACTGACTGTGCGTCACAGAGAGGTAGTACACAGTCAGTGCACCTCTCGAGTGTGCCCCTGGAAGGAGGAAGGAGAGTGTTCCATGGATCCCCAGACATACTTCTGCAGGTGGGTATAGTCACTCAATGCCCCCGCCTGTAGGACAGTCTCTGTCCCCTTTTATAAAGCAGAACTGGTTGGCATCCACACTGTGAAAGACATAGATGTTGCTTCAAGCAGCCAGTCTGCCTTTCACTAATGCACTGCTTGCAGGGCAACTTTCAGGAAGGCCTGGGGCAGAGCATCATCTGTAATACGGTGCACTGTCTATGTGTGCCCATCATCCCCAGTTAAAGGTTTGCCGCAGAGTGAACAGGGACAGCACTTTATGCATAATACAGCCTCTGGCGGCCTCTTGTGGTGATCTGCTGAAGCATTAAAAGGCAGCTGCTTAGACTGGCCATAATATAGCTCCGGTCCTTCCTCTGGGTGCCAATAACATGAACTCTGAAACAGACACATAAAAGGGAAATAAAATCATACTTTAACAAGGAGAAGGATTCAGCGCGAGCACCAACTCCGAATGAATAATTTAAGGCAAAGTGTCATACCTTGCATCTTTCGAAGAACCAGCTGGCCGTGCCTGCTGCTGATGGACTATCTGCAGAAACAAGCCTTTCTGGCTAATGTATTGCAACTAGAAATTGCTACATGCATTTCCCTTCATTTCCCTGCAATTTAAGGGAGAATTATTGGTGTTCCGTTACTGGAAGCATTACATTTAATTGGCAGCTTAATGGATACAGCTGATCACTTTGCAGCTGAAACTGATTTAGCAGAAAATTGCCTTTTTCCCTGTTAAACCATCAAGTGTTAAGTTATGAAAGTCCAAATGAAGAGGCAGGCCCTGCCCGCTGTGGTCCTCCTGGCACTTCCTTCCATGCCTCATTGTGAGCAATTTGGGAGAGAGTTGAATAGTTTAAGAGTTTCTATTTTTTTTGCATCTGCGCAGAAATGTTTTTGATTTGGTAAAATGATTCCCATCCCAAGGAAATGGATTGGAAGTTAATAATCGAGCCTTAGTCGTAGAGAGGTTGGGAGGAAGTGATAGAAACGATTTATGAGCTCATTAGGGAGACAAGTAGCTGAGCTCTGGCTGATGAGCAGGTGCGAGGTGGGCAATGAACAGGGCAGATGTTATAGGGAACGCTGATGTAGAGGAAAAATACTCTTAGTTCAAGACCATATGCTCACCTGACATCTAATACTAATGTTTTGTCCTTTTGTTCATGTCCCAAATTGTATCACATAGAGGAACTGGGAATCAGAGAAAAAACAGGATCACACAGTTTGGCAACATGATGTGACCTGGGTTTGAACTAGGCAGCCAGAAGCTTTCGTGGGGTCGTGGGCAAAATCTAGTTGCTGGGCTCTGACCCCAAGAACCTGCTTTCAGTCCCAGCTTCACAGTTTGACCAAAGTGTGAGATACTGGGCAGAAACCTTTCTTCAGTGAGAATTCTTGTTGGACTTGGCCCTCTCTGCAGGGTCAGCCCTAAATTATTTGCCCTCAGGGCAGAGAGTGTTGTGTCCTCCCAAGGGCTGTGCTCAAAGGAGCTGGTGGGCAGGGGAGCTGAGAGGCAATTTCAGTTGGAGATGGGAAAACTTAAAATGGAGGAAAAGAAACTGGTCATGGAGGCAGAGGAGAGGAAAATGACTCAAGAAAGGAGCTTCCAAGTGCCAGGTGAGCTGAGTCCAGCAACGATGGTGGCAGCAATACCACAGTTTCCAGTGGAGACGGAAAGCTCCACATCCACAAAGACCTGGGGCAGATTTACAAGGAACTGACGCATCTGCAAAGATGCGTCTTAGATGCGTCAGTTTCCTTGCAACAGCGCCAAATGTCCTTGCACCACCATAGATGCGCTGTATTTACAATACAGTGCTCCATGGTGCAAGGATTAACAGATGCGTCAGAAATTCTGACGCATCTGTTGGCCCAAAAGTGACGCGTTGCTGGAGTTGTTCATGAAAGTGGCGCAACTCCAGCAATGCGCCCCAACAGATAGGTGAGTCCCATTCAAAAAGCCCTGCGTCATTCCTTACGCCTGGTCTGAGCAGGAGAAGGAATTTTGATGCTGTGAAGGTGTAGAGTGACGCAGTAAAATGTTGTAAATTTCACTGCATCAGTTCTGCATGGCTTTTTGCATGGGAACGCCTACCCTGCATACATTATACCTGACACAGGAATAATATGAGGCAGGGTTTTACAACGTGACGCATCCTCCTACATGCGTCACATAATAAATTGGCCACATTGTTTGCACCGCCATTGCGTAAAAAAAAGTGATGCAATGGAGGCACAAGGAGGCGCAATGAGCTTGTAAATCTACCCCCTGGTGCCTAGCTATGTGTGGGGGATGATATTGAAAATGGGTCTAAGCCTATGAGGTATCCCTGAGGAAGCACAGGGTCTCAGAGGAGTATTGGGGGGTGAGTCTATGGAAGTGCATACCTTCAGAGGGGAGGGATGCCCTGCTTACACTAGAGGTACGGAACCAGATAAGTTATGCCCTCATCAAATTCATTTTTATTACCAAAGGGGTCACCCCGGAGAAGTACTGAATGGGATTTAGTGCCAGACAGAAACTGCCAAACCAGTCTGGGGTGGATTGTCTTGATTACTCCATCAAGACACTGAGTGGTTGGGTATGTGGCAGCAAAGTCGATGATTATGTTGGGCTACACAATTTGATCCTGAGGGAGCACATGCTCAATACTTGTTTTAGAATTTTATGATGGTTTGCCATCCTTTTATGATTTTTAAAGAATTAATAAAAGTATTTTTGACTTGACTTGACTACTTGTTTTACAGAGCTGTGCCAAAACTTAGTGGATAATAAACTCCGGAGAGCTTGCTAAGGAGGCGGACCTCTGGATCACTATCAGAGTGTCCAAGAAGGTACCTGGGAGTATCCCAGGAAGGGTGGTTTAGTTTCTCCCCAAAAGAGTGAGGGAATGGTCAAACGTGACCCAGACAAGTCCCAGAGCAATGTGGGGGAAAGGGTCCCCAAGCACCTTGTGAGAAACAGGGGGAAGGATCTAGAACGCAGTGGCCCCAGGTGCCCTGTTTCCAACCCAGTTACTTTGAGTATTCCTAGTTCAGACACAAGCAGGAGGCCTCTGCCTGTCGTAGGAAAATCTTCACTGGTGGGAATTTTACAGGAGTGGCCAATGTGGCCTTAGGGGGAAGTAGTCCCAGGGGGCAGGTCATAGAATATGCCATGATCTTCCTCAGGTGGGAGATAGACTCAGAGACTGAGCTTGTGATCCCTGACGGTGGAAGTCATCACTTCCACCAGGTGAACGTGAATGGGATCCATGTTACTGCTATTGTATTGGAAAGGCTGGTTTCTTTAGAGCAGTACACTGACCAGGTGTGTAGGGTAACTTAGGTCCAGGGGCAGGACATTTTCTGCCCCATGGCCTTGGTATCCCTGGGGTGGAGTGGGGAGGTGACCGAGAGGAGGGTCATAGTTAGTCCACAGATGTCCATTGACCACATTCTGGGCAATTAGTTGCCATTGGTGTCAGGACAGCTGGAAATGGCGACCGCCCAGGGCACATATTCTGGGTGGTACCACTCCCAAGCAAAGGATTTGGGAGCCCATATGAAGCAGCAGGGCGAGAGAGAACTCCTCTCTGTCGCCTGTACAGCCATAGGGTACAGACCCCGGGTTGAAAAGACAGTTACAGGTTACCATCCAGGAACTGGTGGGAGGTAGAGTGGAAGTAGGGTGCCTAACACTGGGGGCGGGTGCCCCCCACTCTGAGAAACCTCAAAGGTCAGAGAACTCTCAGGAGCCCTTAGAGAACTTCCTGCCAGCCCAAGGATGACGAGAAGCATACCCAATGTCCCCCCTTGGGGCTTCCTCCTGGAATTGGATGGCCAAGGGCCTGGCTCCTGACACTGAGAGCTGTCAGTGGCCTCTGTTGGTTGCTGTCCTTATGGGCAGAATTTTCCTTGGGTTTGGGACAGGAGTTTGATCCGAAGGGCAGGAAGGGCCACTTCGCCTTGTTGGCCATGGTGGTATTGTCTGCCTACCGGGATGCATCTTTGAGCAAGTTAAGGTTTCGTTCTTCACAGAAGAAGCTGATAGATGAAGAGTGAGGTTCTCCATGAATCAGTCCAGCAGCTCAGGTGTGTGCAGACAAAGGGATCCAACTGAGTTCAGAGAGGCATTGAACTGACAAGTACCATTCCATAAGAGGAGCTTCATCGACATTCTATTGCCTAAGCAGGGAAGCCCATTAAGGTATTGATTAGTCCACCCTGGCTTTAGGCTGGTGCTGGGTCATATTGGACTTGGCCCTCTTTGCAGAGTGATCCCCAAACTTTTGCCTTCACACTCTTGTTTTCTGAGCCAGATTTTGTTGGCTTTTAGAACTCTGTGCACTTTCCCACTGCTAATCAGTGCTAACATGCTTGCGCTTTCTCCCTTAAACATAGTGAAACTAGTTTATACCCCATTAGCACTCTTAATTTACTTTTAAGTCCATAGTAAAGTGGTACTACATGTACCCATGGCCTGTAAATTAAATGCTACTAGTGGGCCTGCAGAACTGATTGTGCCACCCAGTTAAGTGGCCCTTTAAACATGTCTCAGACCTGCCAATGCTGCCTGCGTGTGCGGTTTTTATCTGACATTGCGATCTGGCAAAATAAACATTTAGCCAGACCTAAACCGTCTTTTATAATTTATATAAGTAACCTCTAGAGGAGGCCATAAACAGCCCATAGGACAGGGGGTGTTGTATCTAAAAAGCTTCACATGTACTTTTAAATTTTGCACATGGTAGCGTAAAGCTCTTAAATTAGTTTTTCGGTACGGCAAGGCTTACCTCTCCCATAGGATAACATTGGGTTATGTTATAAAATGGAATAAGTGAGAGACTTTTGCTTGGTAGCAGGCAGGAAAGTCATTTTTGGTACCTGAGGAATTGTAATCTAAGGCCCTATTTAATGGTAAAGTTGGATTTTAAGCCTCAATTATGAAAATGCCATTATGAGAAGGTTGTAATTTTTTGTCTTGATCATTTAGGGAACGATTCCAATCCTGGAAAAAGGCTGTACAAATCGTTGTATGGAGCGTTTTTCCCGTACGACTCGTACCTGGTAAACTTTTCTTACAACCTAGGAAGTACGATTCGTACAGAAAGCCTTTTTCAGTATGAATCGTACAAAAGACCATACGGCTAAAATAAACCAACGATTCTGATCCGGAACAGCTTGTACGCGACGTCCGTACGTATTTAAGCAGCGGTTTCCGGGCCAGCAAGTACGATTCGTCCCTACGGCACTCCGTACGGCTCTTTTCTTACTGGAGCCAAAAACAGCCGCAAAAGCAGAGTCCCCAGGGGTACGAGTCGTACAGGCATACACCCTGTGCGTTGTGTATGTACGGTGCGTACCACCAACATCGCGTACCCCAACATCGCGTATGTATGCACTGTACATACGCGATGTTGGGGTACGCGATGGGGTACGCGATGTTGGGGGTACGCACCGTACATACGTGATATTGGGGGTACGCACCTTACATATGCAATGTTGGGGTACGCGATGTTGGGGTGCACGATGTTGGGGTACGCACCGTACATACGCGATGTTGGGGGTACGCACAGTACATGCGCACTGGGGGTACGCACCGTACATACACAACCCACGGGGGTGTATGCCTGTACGACTCGTACCCCTGTACGACTCGCACCCTGAGAACAACTTTTCCTGAGATACGAGTCGTACAAAGTTCGCTTCGTAGCGGGTAATGGCATTCCCCGTGTACGGGACGTTTTCCGTACAAGTCGTAAATCGGAAAGGCGCTCCGGATCGTAGTAGTACGGCCGGACTGCATTTTTACGATTTGTACGGAAAAGTGTCCGGGTCCGTCTCGTACAACTTTTGCCGATCCGATTTGTATGGAGCTGGCCGATCCGTATGTATTTTTCCCGTACGAATTTACGGATACGAGTCGTACAGGAAAAAAAAATACAGGATCGGAATCGGCCCCTTAGTGTCTGCAGCAGGTTCCTGGGTTACATGACTAGGCATAGTTGTCAGTTAGCCTTTGTGTATTCCCCCCTGATAGTATCACAATAGAGGGTCTGGATTTTGGCAGGGTGGGCCATCTCTGGCTTAATGAGGGGGCGGAGCTGTCACCTACCACACTTGCACTTCAAAGGACTTCACACTAGCCTATTCTACCCCAGATCAACTAGGACAAGGGCACAGAGGTAGAGAATTCCAGACACCTCTGTAGGGGGAAATCCAGAAGCTTCTCCCACTTCAAAGCTGGCACAAGGTATAAATATTGGACCCTCGGACCCAACTCGTCAGATCACTTCTGGACCAGTGGAAGACTCAGAAGAAGGACTGCAATACTGGCCTGCTGCTTTGCCTCAAGATGGACTGCTCAGCTGCTTTGCTGCTCTGCTGCCCTGCTGCAAGAAGGACTGCCCAGCTGCGCTGCTGCCCTGCTGCTCTGCCTACAAGGAGATCTCATCTGCTGCCTTGCTGCCTGAGGAAGAAGGACTGGATCTGCACCTTGAACTCCAGACCACCAGAGTGACTCCAAAGACTCCAACCCCCTTGAACTTTGCACCTGGAATCTGCCTACTGTGAGTGCTAACCTTTCCAAGTGGTGCCTCCCCAGTCCTGAATCCTTGGAATTGGACATAAATGTTCCCTGCCAGTACAGTTGTGGTCCTCATCAGAACTGACACATCGCAATGCACCCCGACGCAGCCCTTGCAGCTCCCCATCAGAAACAATGCAACTGAAAGTAACTTTTATGCAGACCTTTTTCCTCTTTCCTTGCAGCTCTCGCAGCTCCTCATCTGAACCGAAGCTGCACAACGCAACTCGATGCAGCACGCCACAACGCTCCTCAGAACTGCTACTGTGCAGCATAATGCCCTTCATCCAGGAACTTAGGTACAATTCTCAGCGGGTCTAAACTGGCCCCATGTATCCTGCCACACTCCACCGTGATCAGCATGACCTTATGACTTTGTCCAGGTCTGATGTGACCAGATAACTGCAGTTGGCTCTTCGTGGTTTTAGGCATTATTTTTACCTACATCTTCAAAATTGCATATGTTCTGTTCTACTGATTGGATTTTTGGTCATTTGGTGCCAAATAATTTATTGCAATTTGTTCTAGTTTTCTAAATTGGTGTGAGATTTTTCTTGTTTTGCGTTTTCACCTTATTACTGTTTGCCTGGTGCATAAATATTTTACACTGGTGTCTAAGTTAAGCCTGACTGCTTTTGTGCCAATCTACCAGAGGGCTAAGCACAGGTTAAATTAGTGACTTTTGTGGTTCACCCTGATATGGATTCTGGCTGCCGCTTGCGAAGGGCTAACATGCCCCTCAACCAAAAACCCAATCTCTCAAATTCCGTTTAAACGATTATCATATTTGAGAGCACCTTTAAGTATTTTAATTCATTCTGCGCGTTGTACAAACACATCTCTTGCATGGGGGTAATACACCATCTTTTTGCCTCATCTCATTAGGACAGGAGGCGAAAGAATGACATTCCCATCTAGTGACTAAAATGCACAATGTGTAATATGCAAACTTGGTTTCAGTCGGAGCTTTCAAGCTCAACTAACTTGTGTTCCCCTAGGCAATTCATTTTCATTGTGCCTCATTTTCCATGATGATCATATTTAAGATTCCCTTGAAGTAATTCAGTTCAGCATTCATACTGTACAAAAATATCTCGTTATTTTAGCAGCTTCAGTTCAGCTGAAAAACTGTTTACATTAATCACTACCTCTCTAGTGCTGCTGATGTGGACATTTTGTCAGCCATACTGCTAAAGAAAATAATTTTGTTGTAATCTCCAGAAGTATATTTCCTTTCAAAAGTTAGGACGCAAAGGAAAATCTTTCCTCTCATCCCAAGTTAGTTATTTGCAGTGATGCGTAGTCATTTCTGCGCAGTTACATGCTGATGTCACATCAAATAAAGTAGATCTCTGCTTGTGTTTCTAACTGGAACAACCATCCCCAAGGAGGGATCCAATCACTAAACACGGGGAGATCAGCACCTCAGGCACGGGCAAATGCTTCCCCTGATTTAACATAATGTAACAGTCTATCTGCTCCCTGGGGCGGTGGAGGGGGGCATTGGAGGGTTTACCCCCAATTGGCACCCCCAGAGGTACAGAAAGCCCACTAGATCATCAGGGATACCTTTTTTATTGAAAAGAAAAACAAGTCGTGTGAGTGGTCCACCCTGTCATCGGGCCATGCTACCATTGGAGAAAAAACCCAACAGTCTGTCTGCCACGTCCTTGCGGCAGATTTGGGGTACTAAAACCCAAAGAGAGAAGAAGGCTGACTACACTCCAAGGAGTTTAGTAAGGAAAATATAACTGGCATTGGCTAGTGTACCCAACCCAAAAAAGACCAAAGAAGTTTTTTTGACTACACAGGGGGGCATATTTGAAGGGTTTTCCTCCAATCTGTACCCCAGTTGGATGGAAGAGGAAACCAGGGATTTTGATGTGAAAATAAAGGGGGGGGGAGACTGCCCTACCTGGTATTGGGGCGTACACCTACCCCAAAAGGACCCGCCAGTTATTTTGGTCCCCTTGGGGAAGATTCTGGAGCAAAAAGCAAACTAGAAACCAGAATATTAGGAAAAAAAGAAGGGCCGAGGTGACCTCACCTTGGTATCGGCCATAGTCACGCCCCAAGAAGGGCCAACAGTCTTCCAGCTACCTGTGTAGGTAAGACTGGGGAGAGGTTTATTCTAAAATGCCCCCAGAAGGGAAAAAAACTCTCTACATCTGATAAAAAAAATAAAAAAAGAATAGAGGTGGTTTCCACTCAGTCTACGAGCATAGGGTACAGAAAGCCAATTAACCATAAGGAAAACAGGTAGAAAAAAAGAGGTGGGGCAGCCTTCACTCCAAAACAGGCCCAGCAGCCTTTCTACCCCCTTGTCACAGATTCAAGGGTTTACCCTCTATATTTCACCCCCTAAGGGATTGAAAGCTTACTAGACACCAAGCAAAAAAACCAGGGGTGGAGGTGGCCTAACGATGCATTGGGACATGACACTGGCCTAATGACCCCATGAATCATTTTGCCCCGCTTCAAGTGCAGAATGGTGGGTTTATCAGGGACAGAAAGCCCGCTAGACACCATAGAAAAATGGTAAAAAAAAGGAGCGGGTTTAGCCCTCCATACATAAGCCCATGCTCTCATTCTAGAACAGGGCCAGCAGTCTTTGGAGGATTTAACTCAAACTAACCTGCAGAAGGTAATGAAAGTCCACTGGATGCCAGGCATATATTTTTCCAAAATAATAGGGAAGCAGGAGTTCTAGCCTATACTTACCTCTGACTGCACCCCTAGTCCTCGCAGTTTTTCTGGCTGGTCGGGACTTGGCCATTCCGATCCCCTTGGAAAGGAAAAGGAAATTTGTATTTTTGGGGCATAATTTTGACATAATGGCCGTCAGAAATTAGTAAATCCCAATTTCCTCTCATAGGCCATGTGAATCACTGCACATTCAGGTTTTGGATCCTCCAACATTCATCAAATCCGACTAAACTCAGACATATCTTGTCATGGCAGCTAGGTCCGGCCACACAAGTGGCAAACTGCTTTTTATCAGAAGTAGTGTGGGTACAACAGGTGATAGGAATTTTTTTGACTTAACATTTTGACTGATTTCAGCAAAAACTAACAATTAAAATAAGAAAAAGTGGGTAACATAAAGCAGTATGATCATGCGCAGGATACACATAGGTATATTATCAATGCAAGGCAAGGCAATTAACCAAGTCACATTCTTTAACTTGTTGGCCAAGTTCATGACAGTAAGTCTACGAGCCCCGTATTCTCATATATTTCTTTTCGCAGCCCTCCATTTATAAATCATACGCTCTGCCACTGCACAGTAGTGCATGTGATTTAGCCACTCATCCACTGGGGCTGTAGTGTCTTGCTATGATGCATTTAGCCAGCAAAAATCTAATTCCAGTCAGGGCTCTGGTTGAGGCCCACTGGTCCATATCCCCAGTATCGCCACCATAGGGTCTGGGGTCATGGAGGTCAGGAGTGCCCGATCAATGAGGTTGTAGACCTGTTGCGAGTATAACATTTTGTGGTCACATTCCCATATCACATGATAGAAGGAAGCCCCCGGGGTCCCACACCTCCAGCAGTTAGAGTTCATTGCTTTGCCCATTTTAGTGGCGCTATAGTAAGTTTTATGTAGGTAGTTAAATTGTATCACACTGAGGTTTGAGGGTATGGCCAACATTTGCAGCTCAAACCTCGCCTCATGCCAATCATCCTCATCAAGTTCCCCAAGATTATACTCCTATGCTGGTTTCAACTCCCTCATTGAATTGGGTGTGTTCCATAGTACAGATTTATAAAGCCTATATATGATCCCTAAATCGGTTGGCTCTAGCTGTAGTTTGGCCTCTAGGCGGTTCTACTCAGGGACAGCCAATCATTTATCCTTATGCTGACAGTGCATGGTGCAGTTGCAGATATTGAAACAAATTGTGAGATTTATTTAAGCTGTAGTCAGTGGTAAGTTTTTTAATAGAATTTGATGTGAGATCTTGCCCATATGTCCTCCAGGGTGAAGATACCTATGAGGTCCCATCCATGAAAGCTGGACAGGTTTGTTTACATAGGACAGCTGTGGGCTGTGCCACAGGTAAGGTTTTTTTTTGTATACAAACTTTATTGAGCCAAGAGTCAGAGGACATTACATGATATCAGGTTTTCATGGCAGTTTTCATTTTTGTGTAGCATTGACTCGTCATACTTGCTGAGTGACTATACATGCTTCAACCTTTGTATCCAACAGTTACACAACTTAATAATTACAATGCAGTAAATACCACATGCGTAATTTGCCTATAGTAATCAGTAATGTCTATAAGGGTCTATAACATTTGTGTATACTTTTGTTCCCTAAACTAATTAAGCTAACTAACCCCACCCTCTCCCCTCCCCCTTCCTGGTCTGTTCGTGTGTAGCCGTCTAAATTGCCTCATATCCTTGAGGACATCATGTAATCCAGCCTATACCTCTGGTGTGCTAGGGACCTTTTCCCCATATTTACCCTGATTGTCACTAGCTGTGTGCGTAATAGTATAATATATCAGGGTAGTGGATCCAGGTTTGTAAGTGGGATGTCCAATTGTGTGAGTTCTTCCAGCATAATGTCCCATTCCATGGAGATGGGACGTTTTCTCAGCCCTCTCTCCTCTTCACGTCTAAGTGCTGCGCTTTCCGCGCTGCCCCATCTGAGTACCTCTTCTCTCCATATATGCATTGGGGGGCTCCTCGGTGATTTCCATCTCATAGTGATTGCTCTGATCGCCAGCATAAGCGCTAGATCTAGAAAACGCAGGCAGACCTTCTGGGCTTTAGTGCATTCACGTAGGCCTAAGAGACCCTCTAATATGTTGTCTGTCATTGTGAGTTGTGTGATTTCTCCCAGCACGCTTCGGATATGACCCCAATAATCCTGGAGGTGTGTGCAAGCCCACACCATGTGAACGAAGCCTGCCTCTTCTTCCCTGCATCTCGGGCAATAGTTTTGGGCCTCCGGGAACATGCAGTGTATCCGCTTTGGGGTTAGGTATGCTCGATGAAGTACCATATACTGTATAAACTTAAGTTTGGCACTCCGGGAAACCCGTCAGGGGTGTCCTAAAATGCTCTCCCAGGCTTTATCTGTGATTACCATGTTTGTGGTCTCCGCCCAATTCCCACGAATGTCCTCAAGACTAATGGAGGCTTGCGTTCGGATGCCGGTATATAGCCACTTGACTAGATGTCCACCCCTCCTCATGTAGTAAAGCAGGTGTACCAGGTCATGTTGTGGCAGCTCATCACTTTGGAGTGCCCACGTCTTCCTGATGTAATGAACTATCATTGCATGGCGCAAGTAATGGCGGTCAGAAGCTCCGGTTGCCCTCACAAATGTGTCATGATCTAGGAGTACACCATCCCCAAAGAACGAACCCACCTCCTCCACTCCAGCAGTCACCCAGTCTTGTAACCCAGCCGTTGTGAGCCTACCACCCATCACCGGAAACCCCAGTAGTGGGATATTAGGCGCGTAAGGAATTGCGGTCGCTGTGTACAGTAGTGCCTTTTTCCAGCATTGCAATGCCGTTTTTAACAGCGGTGGGCCATCCGAGGGTAGTTTTGCCCCCGGGAGCAGCATCCTATGGAGTGTACCCCCATCTAGGTCTGGTGCCTTAATGTTTATTTCTTGTAAGTTCATACCCGCCATCCAAAAGGACAGCCATTGCCATTGGGATGCATAGTAATATGCTCGGAAATCAGGGACCCCCAAGCCTCCCCTGTTCGATGCCAACTGTAATTTCTTGAGGCTAACTCTGCATCTACCACTGCCCCATATGAGTTCCAGAAAAATTGTGTCTAGTATACGAAATGTAGCCTGTGGCACCGTCAGAGGCAGATTGACAAAGAAATATAAGAGGCGGGGACGCATAACCATCTTAGAGATGGCTATCCTTCCCATTACAGACAGTGGCAGGGACGTCCAGAAGAAAATGCTGGAACGTAGCGAAGCAATGGCCTTCATTAGGTTTCCTTCTAGTTGGTCCAGAGGAGTCCTGTACACATGAATACCAAGGTACTTAAATGTATCTGGTGCCACAGATATCTGATACGTACCAAATTGGATCACCCCTGGCCGTTGACCCGCGTGGAAATAAAAGGCGTGAGACTTTCCTGCGTTAATAGCCAGGCCCGAGATAGTCTAGAAGGCGGAGAAAATCATAGGGAGTGGGTTCGTCTCGCCCTCCAAGTCTCGTAGATATATAAGGATGCCGCCTGCATATATGGATATAAGGTGTGTGTCATCCTGTATGGGAATTCCCAGAGCTGCTGCCGACCGTCTCAGCGCTAAGGCCAGTGGTTCCAATGCAAGCACAAACAGGAGAGGGGAAAGTGGGCACCCCTGCCTAGTACCTCTGTGTACCGCGTATGCTGAGGAAATATACCTCCCGGTACGTGCCCTTGCAGTAGGTTCAGCATTGAGTAGGTGCACCCAGCGTAGAAAGTCCCATGGGAGACCAAAACGCTGCAGGGCTGCAAACATGTACTCCCACGTAATGAAGTCAAATGCCTGACGTAAATCTAACGCCAGGCATCCCGCCCTGTCGTATTCGCTGGGAGTGGCCCTCATTATATGGTGAAGTCTCCTAATATTGAGTGAAGTGCTACGTGCAGGGAGGAATCCGCATTGGTCCCTGTCTATAAGAATGGGGAGAGCAGGGGCTAGTCCGCTAGCCAGTACTTTACTGAGGATTTTATATTCAGTGGCCAGCATCGAGAGCGGTCTGTAATTGGACATCTCAGTGATGTCCCGTCCCGGCTTGGGAAGCGACACCACCATAGCTTGCATTGTGGAGTGTGGTAGCCTACCGGCAACCCAAGCCGCTTTATACATCTCCGTTAGTTTAGGTGCTAAAACATCCGAATATGTCGCATAGAATTCTACGGGCAGACCATCTAGGCCTGGGGCTTTATTACGGTTAAGGCCTTTGATCGCTGCTCTTACTTCATGTTGAGTAATGGGGCCTATAAGGTCCCTCCTCATAGCCTCCATTATCTGGGGAAATTGCAAGTTGTCAAAAAAGGTATTTAGGAGATCATCATCTATATGCGCTGGTGCCGCATACAGGGTACTGAGATAAGTGCAAAACGCTTCATTAATCTCAATTTACATATTAAGCATTCCTTTCTGTGGTGAACGGATAGAGGTGATCAAAGGTGTTTCCGGGTGATCCCTTAGGATCCGAGCTAGTAATGTTCCTGATTTATCAGCATCCGTGTGTTTTAGTTGTGTATACGCTCTGTAATCAATGAGCCGGAGTGTTTCCAGCGTCTCTGCGTGTCGAATGCGAGCCTCCTGGAGAGATGCCGGTTTTTCTTCATCTGTCACTGCAGCTGGTTCTAGCTCCGTCATCAATGTCTCAGTGGCTAGAAGTCGTCAGTGATGTCCCATCCCGGCTTGGGAAGCGACACCACCATAGCTTGCATTGTGGAGTGTGGTAGCCTACCGGCATCCCAAGCCGCTTTATACATCTCCGTTAGTTTAGGTGCTAAAACATCCGAATATGTCGCATAGAATTCTACGGGCAGACCATCTAGGCCTGGGGCTTTATTACGGTTAAGGCCTTTGATCGCTGCTCTTACTTCATGTTGAGTAATGGGGCCTATAAGGTCCCTCCTCATAGCCTCCATTATCTGGGGAAATTGCAAGTTGTCAAAAAAGGTATTTAGGAGATCATCATCTATATGCGCTGGTGCCGCATACAGGGTACTGAGATAAGTGCAAAACGCTTCATTAATCTCAATTTACATATTAAGCATTCCTTTCTGTGGTGAACGGATAGAGGTGATCAAAGGTGTTTCCGGGTGATCCCTTAGGATCCGAGCTAGTAATGTTCCTGATTTATCAGCATCCGTGTGTTTTAGTTGTGTATACGCTCTGTAATCAATGAGCTGGAGTGTTTCCAGCGTCTCTGCGTGTCGAATGCGAGCCTCCTGGAGAGATGCCCGTTTTTCTTCATCTGTCACTGCAGCTGGTTCTAGCTACGTCATCAATGTCTCAGTGGCTAGAAGTCGTCAGTGATGTCCCGTCCCGGCTTGGGAAGCGACACCACCATAGCTTTCATTGTGGAGTGTGGTAGCCTACCGGCATCCCAAGCCGCTTTATACATCTCCGTTAGTTTAGGTGCTAAAACATCAGAATATGTCGCATAGAATTCTACGGGCAGACCATCTAGGCCTGGGGCTTTATTACGGTTAAGGCCTTTGATCGCTGCTCTTACTTCATGTTGAGTAATGGGGCCTATAAGGTCCCTCCTTATAGCCTCCATTATCTGGGGAAATTGCAAGTTGTCAAAAAAGGTATTTAGGAGATCATCATCTATATGCGCTGGTGCCGCATACAGGGTACTGAGATAAGTGCAAAACGCTTCATTAATCTCAATTTACATATTAAGCATTCCTTTCTGTGGTGAACGGATAGAGGTGATCAAAGGTGTTTCCGGGTGATCCCTTAGGATCCGAGCTAGTAATGTTCCTGATTTATCAGCATCCGTGTGTTTTAGTTGTGTATACGCTCTGTAATCAATGAGCCGGAGTGTTTCCAGCGTCTCTGCGTGTCGAATGCGAGCCTCCTGGAGAGATGCCCGTTTTTCTTCATCTGTCACTGCAGCTGGTTCTAGCTCCGTCATCAATGTCTCAGTGGCTAGAAGTCGTTTATGTGCTTCTTGACGTGCCCCTACAGTGGCACTAATTGTCGAACCTCTAACCACTACTTTAAATGCGTCCCAGTCTATGAGGTTGGAGGAGGCTGTATTCCAGTTGTCTGTAAAGTAATTATTGATGGTGTCGAGTAGTGAGGTCCGAAAGGGGGCATCCTCTAGTAGTTGGGGCCTTAATTTCCAAGTCAGCACCGGAGTCGGGACCCTGCCCCACGTTAGAGTAATTTCCAGGGGGTTATGGTCTGAGAACGTCTTGGCTAGATATGTCGAGTGACGTATTTGTGTGACTATTGTGTGGGAGCAGAGAAATCTATCAAGTCTGGTGTGGAGTGGGTGGACTGGGGAGCAAAGGGAATATTCTTTGTGCGTAGGGTGTAGTGTTCGCCATGCGTCCCGGAGTCCCCACCCCCTCATTCAGGTGTTCAGGAGTTCAGCCTGTTTGTGTGTGCTGGCCTCGTGTAATGGAGGGTGCGATCTATCTAAATCTATGTCTAGGATCGCATTACAGTCTCCCCCTATGATCCAGGGAATGTTATCCCAACCCGTTAGAGCTCTGCCCAAGTCAGAGAAAAAATTGTCTTGGTCAAAATTTAGCGCATATATACAACCAAGTATTAGGGGCATGCCATCTAAAGTACCCTTCAATAGTATATACCGCCTCTGATCATCTACACGCCTATCCACCTCCTCAAATGGAACGCCATGACGAACCCATATGGTCGCCCCTCTCGCGAATGCCGAGTAATTAGTGGTGTATAGGCGGCCTCTCCATTTTTTTTGAGTTTTCGCCGCCTCTGCCTTCATCAGGTGGGACTCCTGTAAGAATACTATCTGTGCCCGTCTCCGAAGAAGGTAGGCATGTATTCTATGGCGCTTAGTCACAGCTCCCAGTCCCCTTACATTCCAGGTCAACATGTTGTATGAGCCTAAGCTGGCTTGCTTGTGAGACATGTATCCTCCAGTTGTGTTGTCCTCCGTTCAATGCGGAGGCTATGTGTATGTGCAGACCAGGAAGTCCCTATCCCTCGTAAACTAACCATACATGGCGCAGCTAATAAACAATGCTGAGCCAAACCAAACATTAAAACATATATGAACCATAGAACAGTGTGTGCGCTGTGTGGGGTGTACGCGCCGCCAACCATACTGTCGTCTACGTATGTGCTGAGCTCCGGTGGCTCTACTGGGCCCCGAGGGGGGGGGGGATTTTTACCACTCAGGTCATACTCATCAGTGTACGTTGTAGTAAGGAGTACCATATGTGAAATCTGAGGTCTACTATAGCTGCTGGACCGTAATTATTCCAGGACCATTATTCAGTGTTAAAATCTTACCAGTCTAGATTAGTGACTTCACGTGCGAGCAAGAACAATCATATCAACAAGTAAATCGCATTCGAAACATTATAGACATTATGAGATGGCCGGACTACCCAGGTCAAGAAAAAAAGGAAACTGCCTAGCATAAGGCATTGTGGTCGTGCCCCAGCAGTCAACCACATTCAAGTCTAGTGCGGGGCAAGTTTGTATGTTCATCCCTTAGGCATCCAGTAGCCCGTCCCCAGTTTGGGGTGTCACCGATGGGAAAAGAGTGATGCTATGTTCTGAGTCTGAATGAATGGTGCTGTCCTCCGAGTCTGTTGAGATCTTGGTATTATCCTCCCTAAAGGATCCGGCGACCTCCAGTGCCTCCGCCCTGCCGGTCACCCTCTGGGCCGGAGTCAGTCCTATTTTTACTGAATTCTTCGAACCTCTTTCCCGACCTCGGGGTGGCCGCTGTTGTGACTGTACAGGGCTATGTCTCACCGAGCCAGACAGACTTCCTTGGCTGTGTACTAAGTCCATTACCTCCAGCCATTCTTCCACATCATTGGGACTGTCAAAGAAGTTGGAATTCTTATCATGCATTACTTTGAGCCGAGCTGGGAACAGTAAGGCATATTTGAGTTGTGCTGCCCGTAGTTTCTTCTTCACTATTTGGATTGAGGTCCGCTGACGCTGTACCATGATCGTGTAGTCTCGGTACAAGGATATCCGCTGATTTTCAAATTGAATGTTCGACTTTTCCCGTGCTTTTTGAAATAGCACGTCCCTGTCTCTATAGTTCAGAATTTTGACAATCAGTGGTCGCGGAGGGGCTCCCACTTTTGGTGCTCCAGTTGGAATCCGGTGCGCCCCTTCAATGCAGAAGTATGGCAACAGACCCTCAGGAGCTACATGTTCTCTGAACCATGCTTCCACAAAGTCCGCCGGTCTCGTACCTTCGCTTCTTTCCCGTAGCCCAATGACTCGAACGTTATTTCATCTATTTCGTCCCTCCGTGTCCTCAATCCGGTCCTGGAGTCCAGCCACCTGGTGTTGTAGTTGTTTTATTTGCGTCGCTTGTTCCGTGAGTTGGGGGTCAATGCTTGACAGGGCCATCTCGTGATCCTGCACCATATCGGTGCGTTTCCCATGGTCTGCCCTCAGTAAGGTGAGGCCAGTCGTGAGGGCCCCTATCTGTTGTTCCATTATCCTCTTGGAATCACGGACCTCCCTCAGTATAAGTCCAATTTCTTCAAGTGGGGCTCCGTAGGTCCAGCGTTGGAAGTACCCTGTGCCGGGACCCCACCGTTAGAATCGGGGGGATCCCCCCTGCTGCCAGGCCAGTATCTAGGTGTTTACCCTTAAGCCTGCCCATTGCAAAATCCAGACAGTGACAACTCTGGGTACTAGATCTATGGGCACTTGCCGGGTAGAGTATGTCCCCTGGGCGTGATCAGGCCCGTAATCCTCACTCTTTATCTAGTGGGGATCCTCTGCGTCCTCCTGTACAGAGCAGGTCGTCCTCCCCTCCATTGAGTTTCAAGCCCCCGCTGCAGTTGTCCTCTTTCCCACTCTCTGACCGTGGCGCGAAGTGATACGGTGCCTCCTAGTATGCAAGTGATGTGCTGCTTGATGGGCAGGCGGAGGGGGGGAGAGAGAGGATCCCGCTCATCTCGTCGAGCCCGGCACCCCCACCGGTAGCTGTCCACTTCTCCGCGCCCTTTTGTTTTTTATGTCTTTGCTGTGCCTAGCGCCTCTTACGTGTACAGGATGTTGATAGGCGGCTGCGGAGGGAATCCCGGAGAGGGTCGCCAATGCCCAACCCGATGCGCCCCCCCTCCGCCTCTCACTGCTCTGTGCCGGTGCAGTCCACCACCGAACCCCAGCTCTTGCATTCTCATACGTCCATACCTGGGGATCCGGAGCACACTTCCACCCTTCCGCAGCACAGTCTGTGTAATACTGTGAAGGTCGTGGTCCACAGAGTGATCCTCGTAGTTCTTCACCTCACAGTTAAGAGCTGTAACTCCTTCTGAATTTACTTTAGTTTAAGTCACATTTTGGGGGGCATTTAAGTGCACCACAGCTCCAGGTGCGAGGTAGGGTGCACAGCATTGGCGCCAGTCCACAGGATCATGATGTGGCAGGGAGCTTCAAAGTGGGCCCCATTCACCCAGCCAGGGCCCTACCAGGTCTCTCCTGCCAGGTTCTGCATTAGGATCGGCGCGCGTGCTGCTAATATACTCGGGAGAATCCTGGGCTCCTTCCCGCGATGTATCGGGTTGGCCGCGAACCCTCTCCGTTGCATTCAACGGGGGGGGGGTGCGGGAGGCGCACAAGGCAGGCCAACCCCCGCCCCGCTCCCAGTACTCACTGCTTCTCGAGGATGCAGCAGTGATTCAGTCCCCGCACTCGGCCAGCGGGACACTTGATCTCCGGCATTAGATTCTTCGGAGGATCCGGTGTGTCGCACTCGATCTTGGCCCCGCCTCGCTTCACCCAGGCCCAGGACACTCCGGGTACTTTCGCAGGTAGACCTCCTACTGTCCCAACGTCTGCAGTACGTCACAGGGAGGCTGCACTGTCCGCCGCCATGATCGGGTTTCGGATTGCCGCTGCTGCACAGTGATTCAATCCAAACTCGTCGGCTTGCTGCTCTGGTTCTCCGCGTTTTTACCCAGCTGCGCCCGTGGTGTTTATCATGCTGATTGGGCACTTTGACAGGATTTAAAGCCCCCCCCCACCCCCCACCCCCCGGGTTCCGGAGCCTCACCAAAGCACGGCCGCCATCTTAGGCGGTTAGCCACGCCCCCGTGCCACAGGTAAGTTAACTTGATTTCCATGTCCTGCTAGTGAATGTGTTTCAATGCTTTGCGCCAGAACAGAAGTGGGAGATGAGTGATCTTAGGGAGGACACGGGGGTCTTCCAATACAACAGTTCCATCAGGCCATAGTGTTTGAGGGAGCTGAGCACCACCCAAAGAACTGGGTGCAATGTAAAAGATTTAGCAAACAAAATACTTGACCAAAATTTTAAAAACACTACAATCACTTGCACACACAAATAACACCAGCTCCACTGTAATCAGGTGTCGCAGCACACCCAGATGGCACTCGGCCTCTGGGTGGGACCCCGATGATGAAGCATGTCACCAACCAGGTTGGTGAGTGAGGGGTCTTCAACAAAAGGATTGTCCCTTTCAGTACACCTCTCTTAAACTTGGAGGTATCATTTGACCTCAGAGGGCATACTCCTTCTTTTGTTTGCTAAATATTTGTCCAAGGGGAATAGGAGTACCCCCCAAGAAAACCCTTTCTCTCTCATTGTTTTTCATATGCAATGTAAAAGAGACATTCACCAAATGTGAGAATATGTACGTCCCAGTGTTACAGTCGTAGGTCTGGGAGACTAAGTCCCCCTTCAAACGTAGTCACAGTCAATTTTGTGTAGGAGACTCTTGGGGATTCCCCTTCCTTCCACCAATATAATTTGCAACTATCACTTTGCATCTCTGGGGAGAAAGGTCTGTGGAGGGTCATAACAATAATTTTGAAGGATGTATTAGAAACAGGGATGTGCGATCATTTTGTAAAGGGCAATGCTCCCCATCATAGGGTGACGTTTAAACCATGCCTTTATTTCTCTACAGCACTCCTGCACCACAGGACCATAGTGGTGGCTCCAGACTGCCCCCGGCTTTAATGTAGCCATCATTGCAAGGTACCAGAGATGATCATCCCCCATCTGTATGGGGGCGTATAGAGCTGGTAGTGGCCAAATACCCTGTATTTACATGATCTTGGACTTATTCCAATTGACGATCAGCCTGGATGCTCCCCCATAAATCTGGAGTATCCCCTGCAAGCGTGGTAGCAAAACATCCAAGGTCTGAGTGTATAATAGTAAACCATCCTCACATAGGGATATTCAATCTCCTGGCCCATCTGATCAGCGAAATTCCCCAAGTCGAGCATGTGCTCTTATCCAAATGGCTAGTAGCTCTATTGCCAGGGCAAAAAGAAAGGGAGGAGGGCAACCCTGCCTAATCCCTCTCTGGATTTCAAATGGTGCGGAAAGCACTCCTTTCACCCTATCCTGTACCCATGGGGTGGTGTAAAGTGCCAGGAAGCGTGGGCTGCACTTCATTTTTTGGAGCGTCCATCTGAGTGGAATCGAACATCTTCTAAAACTCATTAAGGACGAAGGCTGCAGAGCCCTGCAGCTCCTTTAGTTTAGCAAGTGCAGGGTGAAATCGCCTTAAACAACGTCTGGTTCCCGGGCTGGTATGAAGCCATTGTGGTCAGCATGGACCAGCGTTCAGATTTTTGTGGTTAAATGGTTAACTAACACTTTGCCCAGTATTTTCAGTTCAATGTTAATTAGAGTTATGTGTCTGTAGGAGAAGCAAAGGCCTGGAGTTTCATTTGGTTTCAGGATTGCTGTGATTGTGGCCAATTACAGGCCACAGGGGAAAGTACCGGATCTTGTCACCCCCTTATGCATATTGAGTAAGTGAGGTACTATCAAAGAGGTTTGCTTCTTCAGGAGTTCCATCAGGATTCTGTCAGGGCCTGGGGTTTCTTCAGTTAGGTAGGCTGCAGTTGCAGCCAACAGCTCCTCAATGGTGACTGCAGCATCCAACTCTGTATCGTCTTCCGGTGAAAGAGGTGGAGTGGGTGCAGGCACCCATAGTGCTGGTCGAAGGCCTTAGCAATCTCATATGAGTCTGTGAACTCGTCACTGTTGTCAGATTGTATCAGCCAGTGTATGAGTTTCCTTGTTTTATGGGCTTGCTCATATAAGCGATATTGGGATAGAATCCAGGCAGCGCTCTCTGTGTCTAGCAGCATTTGTCTCAGTTTCAACAGAAGGAGTTATAGCTCCATACACTCTGCCCTGAGAGATACGATGGAGCACGCTGCTGGAGCCAAAAAAGTAATGTCTGCAAATGATCCACCTCAGGCATTCAAAACCTCTCCCTCCCCCACACCCAGGAGAAAGCATGTGCCTGGTTAACTGCTATGTGGGATTCACAGATCGTAAAATCAACAAAGTGATGGGTGGAATGCTTAAAATAATCTCAGCCACTGACAACCGCTCGGGGACGCATCCCAATCCATTGTTGCTATTCCACCATGCAACCTCAGTTTGGGCCAAGCCATATGCAATCAGTCTTGACCCTGCTCCAATGAGGACAGACCAGCCCGAACTGTCAATGCAGGTCTCCCTGAACCAGAATACAAGCAAGCTATGATTGGATTCGACCTGATAAGGGCTCATCAGCCAGGTATTGCTTGATTCCTGTGGTGCAGGCAGTATGGGACCTACATGGGGGCTTACCCATCGCACTTGGGGCGTCAACTGCAACAACAAAGTGATGGATGAAATTCTTAATTTAATCTCATCCACTGGCAGTCACTTGGGCGGCATCCTAATCCATTGTTATTTTGATGATCGTGGCATAGACGGTGACTGAGGTAAAGTTTAGATCAAAATATTCTGGGGTGACCTCACGAAGGCAATCTGCAAGGCCCTATTCTCTCAACTACCAAGCATTAAGTCACCAGCAGCCCTGTGAGCTCCACAATGAGTGCCTAGCATGAGCTCTATAGTTGCAAGACTAGGGAGGTGTATCTGCTGCAGATTGTCCATGGGGACCCATTTATCATTTTGTCTATTACAATGCATCGTGCCAGATCATTGGTATATGCTTTGGTGGTGATGAAGGGGAAGGAGTTATGAAGAAGAATGGCTGCTTCCCTGGATCCTCTGGCATACCCTTCATGGCTGATTCTATTTTAGCTGTGATGGCCCAGAAAGATGCATTTGTATCTGTTAAATGGGTCTGTTATAGCAGTAGAACTTTGGGCTTGTGTCTTTAGGCATTTTGCATAACAGGAGTCCATTTGTACTTATCTAATAGCGGATTTACATTCCACGTCATGAGACTGTAAATATTAAGGGGTCTCATTGTTGCTTGTTTTGTGTAGTGTGTATTTTAGGAGTGTCCAAACTATAGTTGCCCTTCCTGTCTCTATAAACGTAACTAGGCTCAAAAGGGTATATTCCAACTCCCCCCACTAAATATTTCCACAACTGAAGCATCTTTCACCCTAACAGCTTCCCCTAGTGACCCCTAACTCTAACCTAAATGTTAGATAAAGCCAGACCTGGGCGTAGTTACCCCTGCACCTCGCACCCGGAAATGTCCAGTAAAGTAACTGTTGCTATGGAGCATCCCATAGCTCCCCGACTATCCATAGCAGTGAGTAAAGTGTGGACCATTCTTAAATACAACCCCTTATTGAGTTCACAATAAAGTTAACAGTCATCATGCCAGACATCAAGAGGGATGGTGACCTTTCATGCTGTTGGTCAGTGGACCAGTCATTCCAGGTTGGCGAACAGAGCAGTGGCTCTCCAGTGCCGAAATATCATCTTCTCTGTCACAGTCAGTGTTCCTGCTTGTCACTGATTTTGTCCACCCTTGTAGTCCTAAGTGCCAACATCCAAATGGAGGGAGCGTCTGCAATGATTCAGCAATTTCTTCTGCCCAAGACCGCTTAGGCTGGGGTTGTGGTGGTGGTTCCTTAATCCATGCCCATTCCTCGTCCGCTGTACCAAAGAATTGGGACTTGCCCTTATGAATGGCTCTGAGCCTGGCTGGGTACAGGAGCATGTAGGTAAAATGCATTGCTTTCATTTTGGCTTTGACTGCCGTAAAGGTTTTCCTTTCTTGCTGAACTTTTGTCATATAGTCAAGGAAGATCATGATCTGAGCAAATTGAAGGGAGACCGTTTGTTGGGCCCAGTTCAACTGGAAAATGGCAACTGTGTAGAGGAAATTTAACAGCCTTGGTATCACAGGGCGAGGCAGGGAGGCACCTGGGGAAGCTTCAGAGCCATTCTCTCTAGATGATGATGCACATGGATAGGTCTTGTGCATGGACCCAGGTTTAAAACAAGTCAAGGAAGAAAGCCTTGGGTTGGGTCCTCTCCAGTCCTTCTAGGACCCCTTACAAGTGCATATCTTTGTACCATGATTGGTGCACTGCATTCTCCGATCACTTCTCAAACGCAGAGTGACCTCTTGGACCTCTCAGAGTTTGGTGAAGTCCCTCCTGAGGAGGCGTAGTTCATCCTCAACTGTTGAGATATGGGTTTTGACCTCGAATGTATGCTCCACCACCTTACAAAGGTCCTCCCACAGAAGTTAGATCTCAGAGATCTATCCAGCTCACCTTCCTTCCAATGTTTCTCTGGAGTCTTTTACCACTGGCAGGATTTCGTAACATGGGTGAGTCTTCCCACGGGGTCCACTGCAGCATCCCTCATGTAGCTTTTCTGGGTCACGGCCTTGCCCCCTGCTGGCATTGCAAACCAGTCTATCTTCCCCTGTGAGGAACTTGGCGCTCCAATTACCCTTCACCATCTCTACATTCAGGTGGGAAGCACCAGGATGTTTGGTGAGTCTGTCAGACAGGGAGTGGGGGAGAAAGAAAGAATCGGCTACTTGTCCGCCTGACCCCCCAATGGTACCAGCGAAAAGACACAGAGTGAGTCATATCCTGCTGCCCTTGTGTCGGTCAGGGCTCAAGAATGGGGTCTCCATACTGAGTGCCACAGTGTGGACCGCCTCCTCTCTACTCCATTTGAGGGGCACACAAAGCCAGACATCTGGGGGACACCCTCCAAAAAATACCCCCACCCAGGATTTTGACAGGGCCTGGTCACTGCAGCCAAAACCCTCTACCTCCAGATTCATTACAGCCTTCCTCTGCACCGACCGTGGAGGCCAGGCTCCATCCAGCCCAGTTCCAACTAGCATCACTCTGTTCTCACTGAGGTGAGCCCACATATGCAACGCCTCTGGTGACTCACCCGCTCCAGCCCGGTCCTTGGGCCTGGCATGCTCCAGCACAGAGCCTCCTCTGTGCCAAAATTACGCATGACTTCACCCCTCTCCTTCGCGCCTGTCGGAGGCTGCTCTTTTTCAGGTTTACAGGGGTTTCTGGGTAAGAAAATGTAGTAAGATACATGTAAAGCACACTACCCGAGACTCGTCTCGGTGTCTTGTTTTGAAAATGCCTTGCTTTGGTAGTTTTGCCTGGGTGGCCGCTGACAAGGATCCAAATACAGGTGCTACCCACATTACCAAAATGGTAACATTTTGAGGGCAAAAATGTGATATCTCCATATTGTGTTTTGTGGACTTTCCTGTGGTGCTGGGTCTAGATGCACAAATGAGGTACCATGTATATTGGGAAAGGAGTGGGAACAAAGAATAGTTAATCATTTGTGTTAGATCTGGGGGTCTCTAGTTGGCAGAGGTATTCACCTTAGACCAAATAGGGACCCCTGCTTCTAGTCAGGGTACAGGGACACTCACAGTAGATAACCCCTGCTCACCCTCTAGGTAGCTTGGCTCGAGCAGACAGGCTTATCCCCAAGGCAATGTGTAAGGTATTTGCACGTAGACACCACAATGATCCCCCCCCGCACAACACAAACTTAGACCACACAGGTGAGTTATATCAAAAATAATATATCTTTATCTAGTTTCCGCAGTTGAAATCAAGCATCACAGGTTTACACAATATTCGCTTTCTTGGTTGGTCGGGATCGTGAGATGATAGTCTCTAGTTTCTTGAGTGATTCGATACTCACTGAGAATGAATCAGTTTGTAGGCTCTCGATGTTTAGGCAGCTACGTTGCTCCGGCGGTGTCGCTGCACTCGTTGTACAAGCGCTCCTCGGGCTGTTCGGTGCAAGGATTCCACAACTCCCTCGACGAGCCCCCAGTGACGATGTCGACGTCACCGGAGTCAGCCACTCACAGCGCGGCTTCGTAGAGCAGGGAAATACGACTCTCGATCTGCTTCAGGCCTCCGGGTCGCGGCAAGGCACGTGCCGATGAGCACGTCGATCTTCTTGATGCGGCAACCGGTGTCAGGCCCGGATCGGTGCGGTACTCTCCAGCAAGACAGAGAGCAGCCAGCCCACCTCATAGGCAGATGTTGAGAAGCTTGGTAGAACCGTCCACGGTCCCTGCGGCACACAGCAGAGCAGGTGGGACACAGCAGAGTCTTGAGTTCTTGGCAACCTTTCTATCCCTGGGTTGCGAAACAGGAGGCCAGCTCTTCTCAGGCCCTTGGAGATTCAGTTGAAGACACAGCACACAGCAAAGTCTTGTTTGGTCAAGTGGATAGGGTCAGCACACAGCAAGACCCCTTCTCCTCCTCAGCTTCAGTTGTACAGCAGAACAGGTCAGCCTTTACAGCACACAGCACGGCAATCTTCCTTTAGTTCTTCAGCGGTCCGTCTTTCAGCAGAGGTTCCTCTCGATGGTCGAATCTAAAAATCTGTTGTCAGGGGTTGTGTACTTATACCCCTAGAAGTCTTTGAAGTCTTTGTGCAGTGGGTCCTGAGCCCGGTCTGATCCAGTTCTGGGTGTTGCTGGAGCACTTTGTTTTCCTGGCCTCTACATTCTTTTCAGAGTGAGGGGCAGAGTCGTCAGCTGCCCAGCAGGAGGTGGAGCCAGCAGAGTGGCAGGCAGGCACAGCCCTATTCAATCCCAGGTGCTATCTCCTCCCTCCACTCTCCTTGCAAATGTCGCCATTCAGCAGAGGACGGACTCAGCCAACCTCCCGGGGGATCCCCAGCCCCTGTCACTCTCAAACCAGACAGTCAATCCACAAGCGCGCCCAGGCACACAGAAAGGTCAGACAAGAGAACAGCTACTCTCTAAAAAGTACTATTCTCCAACTCAGGATTTAAAAACAACCTCTCCTAAAAGATGTGTTATTAAATGCTGAGCTCAGGGATATCAAACACTCATGTCTTATCTTGTTCCTATGGGAAGATAGGTGGATAGCCATTGGCACCCGCCTCCCCCATGTTAGCCTACGGAACAAGATAACCTTGCAGTAGAGAACACACAAAATGGCCGGTGTTCACTACCAGAACATGTTACCTGCACTAGTACATGCTCTACCTTCTACATACACTGCACCCTGCCCAGGGGGGTACCTTGGGCCTTCCATAGGGATGACTGACGTGTACGAAAAGGGAAGGGTTAGGCCCGGCCAGTGTGGACACTGGCCAGGAGGACATGGCAGTCCGGGGACTGCAGGCAGGCCTGCGGCGGCAGGCCTGAGACACTGTATTAGGGCTACACAGGTGGGTAGCGCAATCAGCGCTGCAGACCCACTAGTAGCATCTGTCATCACCAGCCCTGGCACACACAGTGCACTTTACTAGGGACTTCATGGTGATACAGATATGCCAATCAGGTATATCCAATCAATACGATATTTTACACAGGGAGCACTTACACTCTGGCACTGATTGGCAGTGGCAGAGTGTCCAAAGCATCTAAACCAGCAAAAACGAAATCCAGCACAGCATCAAAAATCCAGGTAGCAGAGGCAAAAGATAGGGGAAAAACCCACGCCAAGGATGTCAGGTCTAACACGTGTCCCCTCCAGCTGAAAGTGGGGAGAACTACCCACCCTCTTGGGAGTTCTCATCGCTAAGGCGGAAAAACCTGGACAGACCATCAGCATTGGCGTGCTCTGTACCGGGATGGTGTTCCACCGTAAAGTCCATTCCCTGTAGGGAGATGGACCACCTCAACAGTTTTGGATTCTCACCCCTCATCTGCATTAACCATCTGAGGGGCCTGTGGTCGGTCTGAACACGGAAGTGAGTCCCAAACAGGTAGGGCCTCAGCTTCTTCAGGGCCCAGACCACAGCAAATGCTTCCCTTTCAATAGCGCTCCACCTCTGTTCCCTGGGAAGTAGCCTCCTACTAATGAAAGCTACGGGTTGGTCCCCGCCCTCGTCGTCCATCTGTGAGAGTACTGCTCCCACACCTTGCTCTGAAGCGTCTGTTTGCACTACGAACTCACTCGAAAAGTCAGGCGCCTTAAGTACCGGTGCTGTGCACATTGCAGTTTTCAGGGCATCAAAAGCAGTTTGACAGGCCTCGGTCCAATTCACTTTCCTGGGCTGATTTCTAGAGGTTAGTTCCGTCAAGGGGGCAACAATGGTGCCGTATCCCTTGATGAACCGTCTGTAATACCCGGTGAGTCCTAGGAAGGCTCTCACCTCTGTCTGCGTCTTGGGGGGTTCCCAAGCCAGAATGGTATCGATCTTCGCCTGTAGGGGCGCCACCTGGCCGCTCCCCACCTGGTGTCCCAAATACACCACTGATCCCTGCCCTATCTGGCTCTTACTGGCCTTGATAGTGAGGCCTGCCTTCTGCAGCGCCCTCAACACTTCACAGAGGTGTTGCAAGTGTTCCTCCAAAGTGGAGCTGAACACAGCAATGTCATCCAGGTTTGCGGCGCTGAATTGCTCCAGCCCGGTCAGTACCCGGTTGACCAGTCTCTGGAAGGTGGCAGGGGCATTTTTCAGTCCAAAGGGTATGACGCGAAACTGGAAGTGCCCCTCTGGCGTGGAAAATGCCGACCTCTCTTTTGCCCCTTCAGTTAAGGCAATCTGCCAGTACCCCGAAGTCAAGTCGAAGGTGCTGAGGTACCTGGCAGCTCCCAACCGATCCACGAGCTCATCCGCTCTGGGGATGGGGTGCGTGTCAGTCTTGGTGACCGCATTGAGCCCGCGGTAGTCCACGCAAAACCGAAGTTCTGACGGGCCACCGGGTGTAGCAGATTTCTTGGGAACAAGGACCACTGGGCTAGCCCAGGGACTGCTAGAGGGCTCAATTACCCCTAACGCCAACATCTTGGAAACTTCTTCCTTGATGCTGGCCCTGACCTTGTCAGCTACTCTGTAAAACTTCTGTTTCACAGGCAGGCTATCTCCAGTGTCCACATCATGGACGCACCAATTGGTGACACCTGGGGTCAGGGAGAACAGGGAGGCAAACTGACCCAACACCTGGTGACAGTCTCTCTGCTGCTCTGGGGTCAGGGTGGGCGAGAGGACCACACCATCCACTGACCCGTCTTGCTCCTTGGTTGCCAGGAGGTCAGGGAGAGGATCACTATCCTCCTCCCCACCGTCATCGGTAGCCATAAGCATCGTCACTTCAGACCTCTCGAAGTGGGGTTTGAGGCGGCGGTTCACATGCAAGACTCTAAGGGGCTGCCTAGGAGTCTTCATGTTGATCAGGTAGGTCACCTCACTCTTGTGCTCTACCACCTCATATGGCCCGGTCCACTTGTCACGGAGCGCACAAGGCTCCACCGGCGCCATCACCCACACTTTCTGCCCGGGATGAAATTCTACCAGAGTGGTATTCTGGTCGTACCATCTTTTCATCTCCTCCTGGCTGGCTTCTAGGTTCTCCTGAGCGAGCTTCCTGAAGCGCTGCGTTTGGTTGCGGATGGCCAGCACATAGCTGAACACATCCTGGGGGGTTTTCCCACAGGATTTCTCCCACCCCTCCTTCACCAGTGTGAGAGGTCCTCTAACAGGGTGGCCATACAGCAGTTCAAAGGGGCTGAACCCTTAGGACTTCTGAGGCACCTCCCTGTAGGCAAACAACAGGCATGGTAACAAGACGTCCCACTTCCGTCTCATGGGTTCCGCTAGGCCCATAATCATACCTTTCAGGGTGCGGTTGAACCTTTCAACCAACCCATTTCCTTGAGGGTGGTAAGGAGTGGTGAACTTATAAGTTACTCCACACTCCTCCCACAGAGACTTCATATACCTAGAGATGAAGTTGGTACCCCGGTCGGAGACCACCTCTCGGGGGAACCCCACACGGGAAAAGATCCCCATCAATGCACGGCCCACCACGGGTGCTGTGATTGTCCTGAGAGGGACTGCTTCCGGGTACCGAGTGGCGTGATCCACCAAGACCAGGATAAACCTGTTGCCTAAGGCGGTCTTGGGATCCAGGGGCCCTACGATATCAATGCCCACCCGCTCGAAAGGGGTGCTCACTACAGGAAACGGCTGGAGGGGCGCCACGCACTTCCCTCCGCTCTTACCACTGGCTTGACAGGTTTGGCAAGACTTACAAAAGGTACCGACGTGCTTCTTCATCTGAGGCCAGTAGAAGTGGGTGACAAGCCTGTGATAGGTCTTGTCTTGCCCCAGATGTCCTGCGAGAGGCACGTCGTGAGCCAGACCCAGTAAGAAGTTCCTGAAGCGCTCGGGTACCACTAGCACACGGGCTGCACCGGGCTCAGCGAACTTAGGCTCACTATACAGTAAGTCATCCTCCCAGTAAATCAAATGTTCCTTGGACCCTAGGCCTGCTGCCTGGTCTGCAGCCTGCTGCCGCACACCGACGAGAGAAGGGCACTCCTTCTGAGCCTGGCAGAATTCCTCCCTGGAGGGGCCAGCCTCTTGCTGCCAATGGGTCGGCTCAGGCAACTCCCCCAGTTCGGCCACCTGCTCCCCTGTAGGTTCCAGGGCATCCCCCTCAGGTTCTGCTTCCTCCTGGACCGTGGGAACAGTGGGGGCCGGTTTCCCGCGCCCTCTGCCCCTTCCTCTCCTGGCAGGTTCCTGGGCCATTGTTCCAGGCTCCAGTTCTACTAATCCACCCTTACTGGCTGTCATGGCACGTGTGGATACACAGATCCACGCTGGCAGTCCTAACATCTCCAAGTGAGTTCTGTGCTCTACGTCCTTCCATGGAGAACTCTCCAGGTCGTTACCCAACAGACAATCTACCGGCAAGGCATCACTGACACAGACTTCCAAGGTACCAGAGACTCCCCCCCATGTAAAGGGAACACGCGCCATCTTGCAGAGGCGAACTGAAGTGTCAGCTGCCACTACGGGGCGGAGCACATTGGGAATGACTTGCTCTTCAGACACCCACTGACACCTGACAGATGTCACACTAGCCCCGGTGTCTCTCAGAGCCTCTATCTCCCTCCCATTGATGGTCACCCTTTGCCCGTATTTCTCAGTGTTAGCGGGTATCAAGGTATCCTGGACCATCTCTTGGTCTCCTAACGAGACAAGGGTCATCATAGCTAATCCCTCTTCCCCACTGGAAATCAAATCCCCTCCCAAAGCTACACTAGCTAACCCTGGGGCTGGAGCAGCAGCTGGTGCTGGGAGTTTCTTGGGACATTTAGGGGCGATGTGCCCCACCTCCCTACAAGCATAGCAAGTAGGCGGTGGTCTGTTGCCCTTAGGGGGCCAAGACCTCTTAGGCTTGGGGGCTTGGGACTCCTTCTCCTGGGAACTGTTTTGGGTCCCTTTAGAGAACTCCTTACTGTTACCCTTGTCCTCCCCACCTTTCTGCTGGGGACCCTGTCCACCCTTCGCTGGCATACTTACCACCCCTTTGTTGACCCTGGTGCTAGTCCAGCGGTCTGCCTCTTTAGCAAGCTCACTGGGATCAGTTAACTTGCTGTCTAAAAGATGCTGGCGCAGCTCTGGAACACATAGACTACTCAAGTGCTCCCAGCTAATCAAGTGACACAACCCCACATAATCAGTAACTTTGCTGCCCTTTATCCAACCTTCCAGTGCACGCGTGTACATACTCACACACTCCACCCAAGTACTCGAATCAAGTTTCTTGAAGTTCCTAAACTTCTGGCGGTACTGTTCTGGTGTAAGCCCATACCTGAGGCATAAGGCCTCCTTCATAGTGGGGTAGGTTAAGGTCCCTGCTGCTTCTAAGGGTGCTAAGACATCCCTCCCAGAGGCCTCAAAATGCTTCCACAAACCTGCTCCCCAACTCTTCTCCGGCACTTCATTCATCTTCAAGGCAAGCTCATAGGATCTAAACCACGCATAGATATCCTCACCCCTCTGATAATTCTGCACCAAATCTTTCGGTATGTATACTTTACCCGCCTGTACTGGTTGTGCGCTGCCACCATTCGGACTGGACGCCACCTGTTTGGCTTTAATGTCCAGCTCCCTCATGCTCAACTCATGAGCCAACTGGAGTTTCTTCTCTTCCAAAGTGAGAGCATTCCTCCTCTCCTCCGCCTCTTTCTCACTGTCAAGGCGCAGTTTCCTTTCTTCCGCTTGAGCTTTGAGCTTAAAAAGTTCAATCTCATGGGCCCTAACCCTCTGGTTTTCCTCCAGCTCCTCTGGAGAGAGGCTCCTACTGGAATGGCCGCTGCCAGCCCTAGACGCTGGCCTATTCACTGGCAGATCATCGGATCCAAATCCGTGCTCCGGTGTGCCATCCCCTTCAGTAGTTTCCTCGGTTGCACCATTCTTGGCCTCCCACCAGGCCCTTAGAGCTTTCTGTAGCTCCGTCTTGTTGGCGCTGCCCTTCGCTGGGCATCCAAGCTGCTTGCAGAATTGCTTTAGTTGCTCCTTCTTATATTCGAGCAACTTTTTCACTTTGAACTGCAATTCCGACTCCTCACCTACTCCATTCAGAGACATGATGCTTCGTCGATCCTCCAAGAATAGTCTTCGCAAATACAAAAAATTTCGTGCGATGCAACTGCTTACTAGATTAGTGATGTACGAAGAATCACTGCAGGTCAAGTGCAAATACTGGTTCTAATCCGCACCGCTGACCACCAATGTTAGATCTGGGGGTCTCTAGTTGGCAGAGGTATTCACCTTAGACCAAATAGGGACCCTTGCTTCTGGTCAGGGTACAGGGACACTCACGGTAGATAACCCCTGCTCACCCTCTAGGTAGCTTGGCCCGAGCAGACAGGCTTATCCCCAAGGCAATGTGTAAGGTATTTGCACGTAGACACCACAATGATCCCCCCCCGCACACCACAAACTTAGACCACACAGGTGAGTTATATCAAAAATAATATATCTTTATCTAGTTTCCGCAGTTGAAATCAAGGTTTACACAATATTCGCTTTCTTGGTTGGTCGGGATCGTGAGATGATAGTCTCTAGTTTCTTGAGTGATTCGATACTCACTGAGAATGAATCAGTTTGTAGGCTCTCGATGTTTAGGCAGCTACGTTGCACTCGTTGTACAAGCGCTCCTCGGGCTGTTCGGTGCAAGGATTCCACAACTCCCTCGACGAGCCCCCAGTGACGATGTCGACGTCACCGGAGTCAGCCACTCACAGCGCGGCTTCGTAGAGCAGGGAAATACAACTCTCGATCTGCTTCAGGCCTCCGGGTCGCGGCAAGGCACGTGCCGATGAGCACGTCGATCTTCTTGATGCGGCAACCGGTATCAGGCCCGGATCGGTGCGGTACTCTCCAGCAAGACAGAGAGCAGCCAGCCCACCTCATAGGCAGATGTTGAGAAGCTTGGTAGAACCGTCCACGGTCCCTGCGGCACACAGCAGCGCAGGTGGGACACAGCAGAGTCTTGAGTTCTTGGCAACCTTTCTATCCCTGGGTTGCGAAACAGGAGGCCAGCTCTTCTCAGGCCCTTGGAGATTCAGTTGAAGACACAGCACACAGCAAAGTCTTGTTTGGTCAAGTGGATAGGGTCAGCACACAGCAAGACCCCTTCTCCTCCTCAGCTTCAGTTGTACAGCAGAACAGGTCAGCCTTTAAAGCACACAGCACGGCAATCTTCCTTTAGTTCTTCAGCGGTCCGTCTTTCAGCAGAGGTTCCTCTCGATGGTCGAATCTAAAAATCTGTTGTCAGGGGTCGTGTACTTATACCCCTAGAAGTCTTTGAAGTCTTTGTGCAGTGGGTCCTGAGCCCGGTCTGATCCAGTTCTGGGTGTTGCTGGAGCACTTTGTTTTCCTGGCCTCTACATTCTTTTCAGAGTGAGGGGCAGAGTCGTCAGCCGCCCAGCAGGAGGTGGAGCCAGCAGAGTGGCAGGCAGGCACAGCCCTATTCAATCCCAGGTGCTATCTCCTCCCTCCACTCTCCTTGCAAATGTCGCCATTCAGCAGTGGACGGACTCAGCCAACCTCCCGGGGGATCCCCAGCCCCTGTCACTCTCAAACCAGACAGTCAATCCACAAGCGCGCCCAGGCACACAGAAAGGTCAGACAAGAGAACAGCTACTCTCTAAAAAGTACTATTCTCCAACTCAGGATTTAAAAACAACCTCTCCTAAAAGATGTGTTATTAAATGCTGAGCTCAGGGATATCAAACACTCATGTCTTATCTTGTTCCTATGGGAAGATAGGCGGATAGCCATTGGCACCCGCCTCCCCCATGTTAGCCTACGGAACAAGATAACCTTGCAGTAGTGAACACACAAAATGGCCGGTGTTCACTACCAGAACATGTTACCTGCACTAGTACATGCTCTACCTTCTACATACACTGCACCCTGCCCAGGGGGGTACCTTGGGCCTTCCATACGGATGACTGACGTGTACGAAAAGGGAAGGGTTAGGCCCGGCCAGTGTGGACACTGGCCAGGAGGACATGGCAGTCCGGGGACTGCAGGCAGGCCTGCGGCGGCAGGCCTGAGACACTGTATTAGGGCTACACAGGTGGGTGGCGCAATCAGCGCTGCAGACCCACTAGTAGCATCTGTCATCACCAGCCCTGGCACACACAGTGCACTTTACTAGGGACTTCATGGTGATACAGATATGCCAATCAGGTATATCCAATCAATACGATATTTTACACAGGGAGCACTTACACTCTTGCACTGATTAGCAGTGGCAGAGTGTCCAAAGCATCTAAACCAGCAAAAACGAAATCCAGCACAGCATCAAAAATCCAGGTAGCAGAGGCAAAAGATAGGGGAAAAACCCACGCCAAGGATGTCAGGTCTAACAATTTGTTACCATCATTTGAATTTCTCTGCATTTTTGGCTTCCCAATGTAAGCATGTTTCACCACTGTTCCTAAACACAATATCTAGGGCATATTTAAAAAATGTACAGGTTTCCTTCATACTCATTTTTCAGTCAAATCTTTTTCAATATGAATGGGTCCGTTGCCAGAGCACATTCATTATATGCTGCAGCTCAATTTTTGGCTCTGTGTGTCAGGTGGTTTCAAACAACCAATAGACACTGTATATCATGGCAACCAGAAGCATGAACAGAAACAACATAATGTTTTTGCAATTCAGTCATTAGGACAAAAGATTCCATATGAATTTTCCTATTTTTTCATTATCTTTATTTCAATAACTTGAACCTTTAGGGATACCATAATCAATCTACAGAAATAACCCCTTCTTAAATTCAGACTTTCAGTTATTTTTAAAACAGCGAATGGCTTTCTGGGTTCGGCCTTGGGTTTCACAACTGTTTCCACCTCAAAGAAAAAAAGACAAAATTGACTAACTCTTAAAAAAAAAAATGTGTGCTACTTATTCTGCTTGTTCCAGAAAGCTAAAATGAGGGAGATCTTAGCCCAGAAAGCCATTTGTTGATGCTATTTTAAGTTTTTAAAAAACTCACCCTCTCATGTACATTTTTTTAAAAATGCTATATTTTGGCTATCAGCCATCACATTTCCCACCAGAGAAATCCACATCTCAAGTACTCTTACGGTCTTTATCATGTGGTAACACGCATTTACAATGCAATGGTCTCGGCATTGTTAAAGTTAGAGCTACTGCCATTGCTCATGACATTATGTTTGTTTATGTTTTTGTTTTTAAAACATTTAAAGAAATGGCATTGTTATTTACAATGTCAATCCCATTCAGCTGACTAGATGCCAACGCGTCACCCTGTTCCGCACAATGATGTGTATGAAACCGGCCGTTGGTGCTGCTATATCTCAATATTCCAACATGCTTCCTGTTGTCAGATATCCTTGCCTGCTTCCCATTCCTCATCAATTTTGTCACCGGATATGGGGGGGCGGGGTCACTTGACAGATATGACTAAGAGACATGGCCTCACCAGCAATTTTATGTAGGACCCTGCAACACCATCCTTGAGCCAATGAAGACTGCTGGATGGAACCAGCGTGCTCAAATGCCGAGACGTGTTCATGAGGCAACGAGCCGGTGCTGTACAAGTTAAATGAATAAACAGGTCCGTTTTTTACCATAAATGACTGCAAAATGAGAGCCACTCTCTCCAGAAAAAGCAGGCCAAGGTGACATTTTGGTAATGCCAGGGTGATCCTGCATATTTTTTGGCATTTCACATTATGTTTGTTGCGTAATATTCCCGAAAGTATGCCATTATGTCATGTTGCATAATTTCAAGTCTGTACGGTTAAAAATCCTACTGTGAGATCGTGAGCGTAACATGAACGAACAAAACACGAGCTGCTGCTGTTTGCGCCACTTATGGATTTGGCACTATTTTCTGGGCGCGAAATGCATTCACAATGGACAAGAGGGCGCATTTAAAGCACTAAATGCGAGATTTCCATTTTGCATAATTTTTCTAAAATTTTGTGCGACTAAGCAGTCTAAATTGTGTGAATTTTGCACACCCCTTCCTGATCACACAAGTGCCCTCCGACACTGCTTCTTTCTTATTATCCCCCTTTCGCCTGTCTCCTTTCATCTGTTGTCTCATATAAACGCACTGCCCTCCAGATGCCCCCTCCATCAGGCTTCTACAACTTGTTTACCCTCAGGTCACCCGATGCCTCTCCTTACCTCTGGTAAACCCCTCGCCCACGTTTCCTGGACCAGCCAACACTCGACCCCTGGCCTGCTTAATAATCGTTGACAAGCGGCCTTAAATCATGCGAAACCTTCAGCAACTGTAAGATTTGTAATCAAGGACAGTCTGCATTCTGGGACTTGTAGTTGAGCCTTTACTGTTACAACTTTGTGAGTAAATAGTCATGGTTGCAATACCGAACAACGGTGTGGCCTAACGCCAGAGATGCCTACGCTACTGACTTTGGAATTGGGGAACCAGGATCGAGTTTCAGCGTCCGTGCAACATCCTGTGTTTGCGGCCAAATCCCTTTTTCTCCCATGCCTACAAAAATGAATATGTGCGTAACTGGTGCTCGTGTAAAGCGCTCCAATACCTTTGTCTCAAGTTCACGCTATATAAAAACTGCAACAACAAAAAATATGCTGCAGGCTACAAAGTCATAACTATCTAATTCTGAAGGTGTAAGCAGGGCATGGGACCTCTCGAGAGCGATAGGGAGCAGGTGCCCCAGTCCCCTCCCCAGGTCGTTGTAACCCCCAACCATGTTTGTCACCTTCTCCCCCCGACTGCAGGCCGCCGCCCCTCACCTGCTCTCCATCCCTTACAAGATCCTCTTCACCTCCTGCAGCTCCCACTCAGGAAGGTGCTTCTCCAGGGGTCGTTCCACCGACTCCAGCTCTGCAGCCATGGCGAGGCACTCAGGGGGCTCAGTAGCCCTACAGCCAAGAGTGTGAGTCGAGGGCAGGGGGCGGAGCCACAGGAGGGAAACGGAGAACCCCTGGGGGGTCACTCGGGGAGAGGCGGGCACGGGGAAGAAAGGGGTGACAACACGAGAGCTGAAGAGGGAGAGAGAGACGGGGACAAGGGTCAGAAAGCCTCGCGCTGAAAGTAAAAAAAAATGTCAACACTATTATCCGTATGCAGCGCGTTTTTTCGCGCTGCAACTTTACCTGACGATTGCTGCACCCACCCTGCGGCTCCGATGCGAAATCCTGGCCAAAAGTATGTGGTGCTCCGCCCCGGGGTCTATGGCCTTTCCTGTGGCCCGGAGGAGTGCTGCTGAACTGGTGTGACGGCTCACGCGAGCCCGTGGTCTGACCCCGCCCACTGGGCCTCGCGCTGTGTCGCAGTAGACACTGGCGGCTGATGTTTGAACTGCGGGAGCCACACGATTGCCCCCATACTGTGCCTGCATTGCCCAGAAACTTATCAGTGGTGACCTGTGGCCCTGCTTGGGAACCGGACACTCCTCCGATCTGCTCCCCTGCAGCGGTAGCGGTGTGCTCTATTTCCAGGCATTAGAAAAGAGGCTGGCAGGCTGCGGTGCACTTAGCTGAGCCCGGACACGTGGTGGAGTAGCACGCTTGTCATCATACTGTGCCTGCATTGCCTGGAACTTATTTAGTGGTGACCTGTGGCCCAGTTTGAGGGCCAGACGCTCGCTCCCCCAGCCTGCTCCCCTGCGGCACTGAAATCGGTTAGGCGGGCTGTGGTGAGTGACGCACTGGGACTGTGTTCTTGCTGCACTGGTGAGGGTGGCCGACGTTGGGGAATGCTGGGGGCCCCCCGCGGCGGCTACCTACACAGCAGGATCTGCCTTTTGTGCCGCAGCGGAGGCTCGAAGAGTGGCGGCGCTGAGCGGCTGTTTCTGTTTCTGGGAGCCGGAAATGAAGGTGACTGACTGCGGTGCCCTGAGCTGAGCCTTGCTGCCTTTCTCCGAGGTGAAGCAGAAATGCCTCGGAGAAAGGCAGCAGCGTTTTCGGATTCAGGGGCGTGTTTTCGGATTCAGGGGCGTTTAAACACGCCCAGCGAAAGAAGCAACGAAAAAAACGCCCCCGAATCCGAAAAGGACGGGGCCTGTTCGGAGTGACAAACCTCTTCTCCAATGGCTGGCCAGCATTCAAGAGGCCAGCCAATGGAGAAGAGGAGAGAAGAGGGGCGGGTTCAAGCCCCTCTTCTCCAAGTCATTACATCTCGCGAGCGAGACTGCGCAAGCGCAACCTTCGCTAGCCGAGACCTAAAAATGGAGACACATTTGGCTTGGGTACCGTTTGTGGGGAAAAAAATATGAAGTGTGCTCATAATGTCAAAAAAAGGACTTAGAACTGGGACAGAAAAGCCTCAGAAGCTAAGGTGTCATAGACTATAATGTTGCTCCAGTAAAGGCTTATAGGAGAAACAGGACAACTGACTTGCCTCTTGAGTCATTACTAAAATAGTCAAGGCACAAGGGGTATGGTTGTTAACTCCAATATAGGCCTCTCAGACAGTGCAGCGATACAACCTAATGTGCTACAATGAATCAATATAAAATACTCTTTTTTTCGTTTAAAAGTTTATATCACAAGTATAAATAAATTATCAGCCCGGGACACTTGCAGCAGGGTGCGGGGTGCAGACTGAGATCAGAGCTGTTCTTCTCAACCTCTGTGGCGCTACTTTTCCAGACACGATGCAACGCAGGTGGTGCTGTTGGGAAATATGGGACTTGGGCATCACCACAACCTCACTACCACTGCCCTGTTAGTCCAGGTAGTGAGGCTGGAGATATTAGAGTGTTGAGTGTGGGGTCTCAAGACCTCTGTGCACTCGCCAACCACACCAAATCAGCTGCAGGGGCATGCCTTTAATGTAGATTTTCTGATACCAGTGGTCAGTATTGGCAGTACTGAGACTTGCGAGGGTAGAACATGAGAGAACAGTGAAGTGCATTGAGAATGGCATCAATGCATCTTTTGATTCACATACAATACCGGGATAGGCCCTGGAACTCCCATCCTCATGGAGTTTCTTTATTTGAAAACAAAGTCACCAGATCAGAATCAGCATCTCCTCTCTAATTACTAAACTCACTACCTGTGGCTTTCCTCACAGTCTTACCAGTTGTTGTTTTCATTTAACATCTGCGTGCCTCACTTGTCTCAGGTCACCTTTCATATCACTGTATTAAATAAAGCTTTCAGTGACTGAAAAGCAGAAAAGCTGATTCTTTTGTAATCAACTGATTTCCTAGAGCCGCCTCTCTTCCCATGAAAGCGCAGTGCAGGTCCCACCATCACAGGTAAAGCCAAAAGCCAAATGCCAAATGCAAGGTTTCCTTCTCATGTCAAATCTCCAGATTACCGACTCATGGAGGAAAGAAGAGTACTCTAACCCCAGCAGTTAAACTTTTAAATCCAACTTATAAATGTGCTATTCTTTCATAGTAGAGGTGTTGCCACATACTTCACACTGAAATTCCAAGAACAATTCAGAAACTGTAGAGACTGCAAAGCCAAAGGTTTAGGCACTCACAAAGCCTGAAGAAACTAAAATACATCAAGCTGGCCTTGAACAAACAGCACTGGAGCAGTCATTTTATGTATGGTCTACAAAGCCTCCTGTATAAATATATTAGATGATGGTTCTCCTGTACCCATGTGGCCACATACTTAGGTCAAGCACCAAAAATCTGGTCAGCAAAAGGGCAAACCCTGCCTACTGTCTCCAACCTCCTCTTGCACAGCAGAAAGAGAGTGATGGACTGCTAGAATTTAAATATTCAGAACACCAGAGCCCTAATTGTGAGCTAGGCGTAGTGGTAATTATCGCATGTCAGGGTAACGAGACCATGAATTTTGCAACTCATCTAATCATGAGTTCAAAAACGCATGTGATATTTTTCACATGTGCTAAATATCTCATGTCTGTGGTCCATATGTGCTATTTATTGCATCGCATGTGCTATTTAGTGCAAGTTATGATATGATACGACAGGCGAACAATAACACATGTAGTAAATAACATTCAACTACAACTATGAGAACTCACACACATCTGCTCATATGGTCAAAACTACAGAAACAGCCATGGACAGGTGAAACTTTCACAGGTAGATTGCATCATCTCACACTGCCATTCCATTATGCACCACTATGGATGAAGCACTGCCAGGCCACTATATCATGCTTCTCCTTATCCATGTTCTGCTGCAATACATCACTCAGCAAGAGGATGGATGCCAGCCCACAAATCAATGACTTCAAATTGTGCTGTAATGCAGGATGAGAGCCAGGATTTATGGAGTAAAGCTAATGCCAGCAAAGCAAACATTTATGATACCGCAGGATATCCTGATATCCTACGGTCAACTGGCTGCACTCATGCAACTGGTGACCTTATGTAGACAGGAACAAATGGGCTGCAATCAGAAAATAAAGCACATTATTAACATGCAAAGGTGGCGCGATGTGCACCTGTGTAAATACTGAACAGATATTTCAGGCCCTAGATCAAACCACAATGTCATTATTGTGTGGAGTAACAACATTAGTCATACTGTGATAGCACATAACCCTCAAGGTACTGGGCAGACAAATCTACCCTTCATCGTCAAGATTAAAAGGAATTATGATTGTGTTAGTCCAATTTCAGTACGTCATCAGCACTATTAGAGAGTTATTAGCCCTTATTGCAGCGCACAACTGGATAAATATGAATACGTGTAAAAAATTACATCAAGCACTCTTCACAATGATGATGATTCTGAGCCAAGTCAATATTTAACAACCACTTGTAGTTTCATAATAGCTCTCACATCTTTTACCGTGCACTATTCTGACCTCAAGATCTTCTGCCATGTCTTCCACTCCAGACATGTTGAGAATGGTCATATATTTTTCTTTCCAGGGCTTGAGGTAGAACTGAGGTGGAGAACTACCACCACTTGCCATTGATGCAGCGGAAAGGGGCTTTGCCAAATGTTACCATCAGAAACCAATTTCAACACATACGCTTCCGCTGCATAATTTAAACCAAAGATACTAAACACGTTAACAATAATCATATTATTTATGTGCTCCTCTCTCATTGATGGACCTTTGTGAGTTGACAGTGATTGGTAAAGGATAGACGGAAACCTAACCTTATGGGGACCAAACACGGGAAATAATTCAAATACTAGAATCAAAATGACATTAGTAATGACAGACTCTGGTTACTTATCAACTTGCTTTTATCTAATTCATAAGAAAGTGTGAATGCTCATCAAGTACAATACAGCTCGAATCATAGATCACCATACAAGAGAAACATCAATACAGTAATTCATAATAACATCTAACAATGAGCCATGAGTGAGTGGATAGGTGAAGGGACAAAAGAGCATTTGCAAATAAGATTAATGCAAATTCAGAATATCATACAAACTTAGGAATAACTATAGCATGAAATGCTACTAGTTACGAAAGCCATTCTCCGTCTGGAAAAGTAAGCTGACCACCCCTCACGAAGGTATGAGGAGCAAAGATAAAGAGTCAGGATCAGCAGAACAACAGGCAGCCTGTTAAGTAGGGGAAACAGCAACGCAGCCTCTCGCAAAGTTAAATCTTATTCTAATCTTATTCTAACACTAGTAATTATACCCTTATTCACTAAAGATCCAGACCCTCATGTATCAAAAGACAAAAATCCTCAATTTCAAGTGTACTAGGACAGGCGATGTCTGATCACTCTACTTTCCAATGCACATGACTCGCAACAGTTCCTTGTCTTTATGAAACCATTGTCATCGTCCTTCAGCAGAGGAAACTCCAATAATCTCTTCTGCAGCTTTCCCATGGCGTTCTATAGAACTGTATCAAAACTTTCAGTACGATTGTCCACAAGTATACTTTCTCCGGTTGGCAAAGAAATTCCATTAATAACATTCATTACTTCCTCCGCACAACCATGGCTATCATCAGGAACTCTCTAAGTACAAAATACATTTCTTTGCAGCCTACATTTTAGAAAACAAATTAAACCTAAAAAGACTTTTGAGGCCTTCTCTGCAGAACAGTAAAGTGTGCTTTTTCTGTAGGAAAAACAAATACATAAGTAACTATCATGTCACATCAAAAAATCATTATTAATGCTTTGCATTTCTCTACAAGTTATGTACACAGTTTTAAACAGTTAGTGCAAAAGGAAAATATTTCTTTTAAAACTCATGGCTTCTATCATTAATTTATTTCGGCTGTTATTTCTGCATTAATCATTCACGTTTGCTGCCAACTAGAAAAGCATTGGAAATACCAATTTCTTTCCAGCACGCATTTGCTCAATTTCATGTTCTCTTCATTTTTTGTTATTCACTGTTAATTTTCACACATCTTTTTAATAATCCACACAATGAGAAGTTTGCTCTGAACAGGTTTTATTTTGCAAAAACCCTGCTTCATCACCATGCTGTTGTGCTTGTGCTTAGCAGCTCACTTAAGTGCCCAGTATTTCAATGTTTGGAACCTGTTTTTAATGTGCTCCACATTATTTGGATTTGTTCATAAAGTATTGATTTTATTCATTAACTCCTTCCATGGGATTGCTTGTTTTTTATGACCTATACGGAGATGGATCATGGTTTCTTACCTCTCTTTGACCAGGATATCGAGCTCAGGATCTGTAAATTCCTTTTTCTTTTCCTGCTAGTGTCTATGATGAAACAGTTTGTCATGTTTCTGCTTGCTTATGATAACCGAGTGATAGCAGAGGATGGCAATAGATTCTGTTTGTCTTGCTTTAAGATGCTTTGTCCACAGAAAATGAACACCTACATATTCTAATTCATTGGAATACTTTGTGATTGTCCTAAAGTCCGTCTGTGTATTGCTCTTTTTGCTCTCTAGGAAATCATTTTCTCACTCCAAGAACATCTAATGCCTGAAGATGAACACTTCCTGCTGTTTTGTGCATGTGTTATTTATTGAGTGCAGCAGATACCACAAGCGGTACATAGCTCATATTTGGCATTTAACACAAATACGGTAAATACTGATTCTGCTGCACATAGCAAAAACTCATAATCCACATAATCAGTGCTTTTTAACACACATGTTATTTACTGAAGTCAGTGGACTCGGTATTTACATAATGTGCAAGTTTATCACCAGAGGCATAATTGCCTTTTGAGACACTAACTGTGTAGGGAACAAGAACTAGCAGATGGTGTCAGTATCATAAATAGATCGTACTCTAAATAAAGAGAATCAGGAGAATATGTAATGAAATATGCTGCCTTGTTTCCAGTGGCAAAACATATTGCAGTACTAAATTTCAGGGATGCAGCTCAGCCACCAACAAGGCTCTAGTAAGTTCAGTTCATTACCTGGATTCTAAATTGAGCTTCCCAGATTTTCCAGTGAGAGCTTAACATTGATATTTTTTGCCATAACATTTATTTGACTTGAGATATCTTTGCATTAAACCTGACACCTACGGGAGCGTGGCTTGGACGCCGTAGAAACATGGCGGCTTCTACGTGAGCTCCGTGTGGACGCGGAGCTTCTTTGTCCTTATTTTACCTCCGGACGCCACTTCTTCAAGCTTGGAAGGCGTCTTTGAGTCCGTAATGGATCGGTGAGTCGGCATGCCGCAAATGGCGATTCCAGCACTGTTCTTCGACCTAGGAGCCGCGGCGGTGATTATTTCCTCATAAAAACGCGAGCGCCCGCCATTTTGAATTGCGGTGCTCGCTCTCCGATTTTTTTTTTTGTTTTTCTTCAAAATTCAATGCCTGGCTGTCCATCTGTTTCAATATGCCCTTCCTGTATGTCTGTGATGAGGACAGCACAGTGAGTTATTTCTACCGCCTTTCCTCTCCCATTTCACCAGTTTAAATGATTTTCCACCGTAGCGGCTGTTATTTACCTCAAAGATGCGAGCGGCCGCCATTTTGTATTGCTTTTTTGCGGTGCTCGTTTCTTTTTTCATCTTTCTAACTGTGTTTTTACCTGAATAGCTATGGAGTTGAGACTTTTTGTGTCTCCAACGATCTTTCATGTGGTCTGAAGCTCCTCAAGGGCATTAATAGGCTATATTTTCTGCTGCCTTTTTACACCTACTGCTGCTGCATTGGTTTTTCATGGACTTTACCTCTCAGTCAATATGTGAGTTTTTCCTTCTTATGTTTTTTATGGCGTGAATTTCTTTCATCATTCACGGTCTCCTCAATTATTTACTGATTTTGTGAGATATTTTCCATCCAACATCGTTGTGCCAAGTCCAGTCATGGTGGGGTCTTGTTGATCTGTGTTCTAGTGTCCAAATGGATTAGTTGCTCCGGGATAGACTATAGCATATCAGATTTCCAAGCCGTGTTCCTGCTTCTGTGAATTTACTACTATCCCGCGTTAAAGTGACGCTAAGTTTTTTGTTGCTTTTGGATTACTATATCCCTGACTCTCTACTGCTCAAGGATGTCAAACGATCCTCATGCGCCCAGAGCCTCGAGCTCAGGTACAAAACCGAAAAGGCACAAAAACGACCCGCCTTCACCGATTTTATCTTCACAAAATCCTGTCCTGGATTCCATCTTAGATGAGGTACGTGGCCTCCAGCCATTCATGTCCGCTACCAATGACAAGCTTAAACAAATTGAGGAAAGATGGATTGTTATGGAAAGTAAGGTACTAGATCTTGAACAACGGGTCAGCGATTTACAGGATATCTCTACAAAGATCCCTTTACTTGAATAAGAAGTTCTTAGACTAAAGCTCCACACAGAGGATCTTGAAAATCGCAATCGCAGAAACAACCTTCGCCTTTTTGGCCTGCCGGAAAATATTGAAGGGGCTGATCTAGTATCATTCCTAAAGAAATTCCTTCCAGAGCTTCTAGACCTTCAATCTTCATCAAATCCTCTTAACATACAAAGGGCACACCGACTGGGTCGGCTTATACCATCTGCTAACAGACCGCGTGGAATTATAATGCTTTTCTTGGAGTTCACCGATCTTATGCAAGTCTTGAAAGCTGTTAGAATCAAACGCCGTCTTACCTGGTCTGGCCATAATATTTTTATATCTCAAGATATTTCCAATGCTACCAATGCCAGACGTAAAGAATTTCTTGCTCTTCGACCTCAAATGCGTCAGCTTAACATTCAATATGGAATTCTTCATCCCTGCCTGTGCAAAATCACACATGAGGGTCGCACACGCTCCTTCGAGGATCCGGAAAAACTCAAACTTTTTCTTCATAAGTTTTCTGCACATGGCATGGACACTGGCTCTTGATTTCCTCCCTATTGATGGATTGTTTTTCTTTATTGATATATTGATCTGCCTGTTTTCCTTCCTTGTTTTTCTGTTTTCTTTATACTTGTGAGGTTCTCGTACATTTCATTGTTTTCTTCACCTGTTTTCAGGGTGGTCCGTGTCCTTCGGTGTCACTATGCTCCCCATTCTTAGATCTTCTCTCTTTTTTCAGATCTGGATGTTTTTCTTTGATCTGTCTACTTTTTTCGATCTATTTCTCTTGTTGTTGCACTCTTTTCCCTCTTTAATTTATTTCTATTCCCCCTTTCCTCTCTCTTCTTTATTTTTTATCCTGTTTCCTTGTTTTGGTGTTTTTCCCAGGATTTTGTCCTTTGCTTTAGCTATTGAAAATTGTCTTTCTTTCTCTTTTTTTGTCACTCCTGCAGTTCTGTGGTCCTATGTCCGTACGTTCCCCTTCATCCAGAAGTATGGTTAATGTCGTTTCGTGGAATGTTCGTGGTCTGGGTCACCCGGTCAAACGTCAGAAGGTATTGTCTCATCTTGCTAAACTTAACACACAGATTGCTTTTTTACAGGAAACCCATTGCAATGACGCAGAATCTCTTAAACTTCAACGTCAATGGGTTAACCAGATTGTTATCTCTCCTGCTACGGATCGACATGGTGGTGTTGCTATTTTGTTTCATAAATCTATTAATGCTCAAATTTTATCGACTGAATGTGATCAAAATGGTTGTTGGGTATTGACTGAGGTTATCATAGATAAGAAGCAGATAGCTTTTTTCAATATCTACGGTCCTGTCAAACCAGATCCGGAATTTTGGCATTCTGTAAAGTTGAAGCTTCTGTCCATTTCCAATTCCAATATTGTGGTTGATGGTGACTTCAATAATTGGTTAGACCCGTTCACTGATAGACAATCCAAATGCAAGTTCAAACCTGACAAATCCCACAAATCATTTCAAACTGCCATCTCCTCCCGCCCTCTATTTGATTCGTGGAAAACGTGTAACCCTGATACCTCAGAGTTTACGTTCTTTTCACCTGTACACCATACTAGATCTCGAATTGACTATATACTTGTCTCTAAAGCATTGTTACCGTGTCTCCTGTCTTCTGACATTGGGTCCATTTTTATATCTGACCATGCTCCTGTCTCCACCCGTATTGATTTATCCCTCACCACTTGTAAACAGGGCAGATGGCGCTTCAACAATTTCCCGTTATCAGATCGTACTTTTATTTCAGAAGCGACTTCCTTTATCAAGGAATTCTTTTCCTTTAATAATTCCTTAGACACTTCCTTGCATAACAATTGGGATGCTTTTAAAGCATCTTTTAGAGCCTTCACTATTGCTTATTCCTCAAAGAAGAAAAGGTTACTGCACACCAAATATAAAGAAACCTTAACCCATATAAAATTACTTGAACATAATTATTTTTCTTCCAAATCTCCTTCATCATTGCAAGAATTAATAAAAGCTAAATCCACTTTAAATAAGATTATTACCAAGGATGCCTGTAATATTCTCCTTAAGATTAAGTCGAAATACCATGGTGGCCAAAACAAAGCCGGGAAATTGCTTGCTAATTATCTAAAAATTAAAACAGAACGTAAAGCTATTGGTCCCATTCAGTCAGAGTCGGATGATACACTCCTCTCATCTGATTCTGATATTATTGCCTCATTTCAATCGTTTTACAAGCTCCTATATACCGAAACTACCAATCCCTCTAAGGAAGATTTTGTCTCTTTTTTCCGTGATATCCCTAAGCCCAAAACCTCCCAAGATGATTTCCAATCCCTGGAAGAAGATATCTCCCTACAAGAATTGAATGATGCTCTTAAATCTTTGAAGAAAGCAAAAGCTCCTGGCCCGATGGCTTTTCAATTGAATTAATTTCTGCTTTTTCCTCAATTTTTGCTCCCAAATTACTTGAACTTTTTAATTCCTTTATCTCCAATTCCCTGGCATGTGGCTCTTTTTTGGAAGCTCTTATCGTTGTACTCCCCAAACCTGGTAAAGATCCATCCTATTGCAAAAATTTTCGTCCTATTTCACTAATTAATTATGATTGTAAAATTTGTGCAAAAATATTGGCGTCTCGTTTAGAGAAAATTATCCCTATACTCATTAACCCAGACCAAGTTGGTTTTGTTAAAGGTCGACTGGTCTCTGATAATGCCAGGATGTTTTCCAATATTCTTGCTCTTAGTAAAAAATATCCTTACCCACTAGCTGCTCTATCCTTAGATGCAGAAAAAGCCTTCGACAGTGTTAATTGGGAATTCTTGATTCATACATTACAATGGTTTGGTTTCGGCCCGAAGTTTATTTCTTATGTTAAATTGTTATATACTAATCCTAAAGCTTGTATTTTTGTTAATGGTCTCTTTTCCCCCTATTTTTCCCTGCAGAGAGGTACACGTCAGGGCTGCCCTCTGTCTCCATTACTGTTCCTGTTATGTTTAGAGCCATTTTTGGAACGTATTAGGAATAACCCTCTCATTACCGGTTTCAGTTTTAGGTCTACACAAATTAAGCTATCTGCATATGCTGATGATGTTCTTGTTTATATGTCCAATCCTGAATCCTCTTTACCCCCCTTTTTACTGGAAATCTCATCCTTCGCCAAAGTTTCAGGTTACAAATTAAACTTCTCTAAGACTGAAGTTCTACCCGTAAATCCTTCATGTTACAGATATATGTTTGAGATATCTAATTTTACATGGTGTTCTCAAACAATTAAATATCTCGGCATCTGGTTCTCCCCCAACATTCGTGATACACTATTTCATAATTTTTCTTCCTTAAAACTTAAAATTACTAATTTGTTAAATCTTTGGTCCCCTTTGTTTCTCTCTTGGTGGGGCAGACTTGATAAAATTAAAATGATGATTGTCCCCCAGATTCTATTTATACTGTCAATGCTACCATTTAAAATTCCTAGATATTATTTCTCTCAGATTAATTCGCTATGTTCCAAGTTTCTATGGAATAACAAACATGCACGTATTGCCTTATCTAAACTGATTCGACCTAAGAATGAGGGAGGGGTAAGATTCCCTGATTTTAATTTGTACCATAATGCATTTTTGATTCGTCAATTTTTTGCTTTGTCTAAGGATTATCAGGATTTACCTAAGCCTCCATGGGATAATGTTGAAAGCTCACTGTTAAATGATTTTTCAATACGAGATGTTGTTCACATGTCTAACTGTACTTTTATTTCCAAGTATCCTATTTTGAAACATTCTCAAGTTTTGCTGCACACACTTTTCTTTAAGACACTTAACAACTACCAATCTTTTCTAGCGTCATCACTCTGGTTTAACAAATACATCAAATTTCGCCACAAATCATTTTACTACAAACAATGGAAAGAAAAGGGTCTTCTTTATGTACATCAAATGTTTGCCAATAATGTAATCCTTTCCTTCCATCAGTTGCAAGAATCTTTTCAATTGCCTGATTCCTGTATTCAGCAATATGATACTATAGCTCCAATTCTTCAGGAATGTATTCAGACCTTCCTCTCCCTACCAACTCCTTCTTCCTTTCTTCCTGACTCTTCTTTATATCAAATTTCTAATGACACTATTCCTACTGCCTCTTTCATCTATAAATTTTTATCTTCCCCTATTGTCACTCGGAATAAGTCTAAGGTTGAATCGGATTGGGAACAGGACCTCTCTTTGACTCTATCTATATCACAATGGGACAAGTTCTGGCTGAAAATATTTAAGACATCTAAGTCTGCTAATCTCACACAATCCCTATTTTTTTTATTTATAATAGAGTTGTTATTACTCCTCTCTTGTTACATAAATTCAACCATTCTGTCACAGCATCTTGTTGGTCTTGCCTTAATGCTGAAGGTTCTTTATTGCATCTATTATTTTATTGTCCTAAGGTTTATGCTTTCTGGGATGCTATTTGGTCAAAATGTGCTGTGATTTTTTCTCATAAATTACAACTTAATCTTCAAAATGTATTTTTAGGCACTTTGTCGCCAGCTTTTGATACAGTGACTCCTATTTCACCATTATTGGATTTATTTCTTGCTGTGGCCTTTAAAGTTATATTAACTTGTTGGAAAGACAACTCTAAACTATCCTTTTTACATTGGTGGAACTTTATATGTGATGAACATAGAATCGCCTCTATTCCTCAACCTTCCATTCATCTTCAAATCAAATCTGATTTACTATGGCTTCCCTTTGCATCTTTTCTGGCACCAACAACATAATCTTTTTCCTCTTTTCTTCTTTTTCTCTCTTTCTCTCCTTTTCTCTTCTCTCTGTTCTTTTGTTTTCCTTTTCTTTTCCCCCTTTTTTCTTTGATGAAAAAAAAAAATTAACCTCCTATTTACAGATTTTACTCATTCTCGTTATATCCTCAGGTTCTTTGTGTCCTATTATAATATAATAATTCTTGTTATTGCCTCTTGTTTTTAGCAACATTACTATCTCTGTTTATAAAGTATATAACCTTTTTCTATGTATTATTCGCTTAATGTATTATCACTATTTTATATTTGCCTGTATGCTTATACTTATGTTCTTTATTGGCTTAATCCATACTTGTAATCCTGTGCTTTCTTATTTCCAATAAAAATTATTTAACAAAACCTGACACCTACATTTCAGACAATATTTACTGGATTGAAGGCTAATCCTATCATTGTGGACAAACTGAAAGTTAGATTTCCGTCGATAGTTCCACCTGCTAGCAGGATGTCTCTTTTGGTATCATTTTGTCAGAGATCGTTTTTCTTCTTTGGGAGCATGCATGATCTAAGCAGCCTGTGATGTTGTTCTTGATCTCTTATCCATTCTGCCAGTGAATGTAGCTCTCCATGTCTTCAGTGTACATCTGAGGGTGTACATTATGAATCTAAATAACTTCAAGTAATGGGCACATGAAGTGCAGTGTATCAACATTAAAGTTGAGTAAGCATATGTTGATGGTACGTCCCACTATACACTGTGCTAGGTGGTTCTGGCACAGCCAATACAGATTTGTGGACTTTAGTTTTGGAGAAATGATTGACTCCATACTAGACCTGTTTTAGAAATCCCAAGTCGTTAATCTTTCAGCATCTTGATCAATCTTTCATGGTCCAGTATGTTAAAAGCCACAAAGAAGTCCATAAGTATTGTGACTACTTAGTTGCCTCAAATCAAGGATGAGTGTGATGTACTCTCTGATAATGTGCAAGAAGGTTTCTGTTCCCCCCCCCCCCGTAGGCCTGAAACCTGACTGGAGTTACTGTAGAAGGTATGTGTAGTAACTGCATAGACAAGTAGAATATTTTCCAGTTCTTTTATTTCAAGTATGTCTTCTTCATGCTGTAACCTCCAGCAGAATGACAACAGCAACTGCTGTTCTTAGAACCCCACAGAACCACCATTCTAAATACATCATTAATGCCCAGGAGAACATAGGACAGTTCCACACATCTCCCCCTTATCATAACACAATGAAAGCACAACAGATGAAGCAGCATTCAAACACAGGGGAAAGGATAGAATAATAAGTACAGAAAATAACAATCAATATTTGAGATACAAAAACAGTTACGAATGAGTAGCATCAACAGGGAATTTGACCTTACTTGATCTGCCTTTAATCCAAACTCTTCCATCACTCAATTGAATAACAGAATTCTTCACTTTAACCACTTTTTGAGGTTGGTAAAACTTACTTTCTCCTTTCTTTACGTGACCAGACTTCCTCACAACCACACAGTCACCACAACTCACATCCAGCTCCTTAACCCCTTTCCTGTTGTCATAAACTATCTTATTCCGCCTCTGAGACTCGATCGCTCTCGCGGACATGCAGTCACAATCTACCCACACCTGATCTTTTTTACACAACCACACAGGCGATTCCTTCGTTGCAGGCTCTCGTCCCTTGTGAGCCACAAATGGAGACACGTCCGTCGTAGAATGTGGCGTAACTCTATGGGCCCAGTCCATTTTGTCCAATTTACACTTCCATTCAAGACCATTGGCCAAAGTTAACTGGATATTCTCCACGATGATTCTATTTACCCTCTCCACTAATCCATTGGCTTGTGGCATAAACAATGCAACTCTTTCATGCCTAATGCCTAGACCCTCAAGCAAACTCATTATGACTGTAGAAACGAGTTGTGCACCGTTATCAGAAACTAGTACTTTGGGAATCCCTTCTTCCAAGACGACTCCCTTCAAAAACTTCACCACACTCTGATTTCAGATGTCTCTCATGGACTTGACCTCAAACCACTTACTATGGTAATCCACAAGAACTGCCAAAAACCTGTCTTTTATGTCCAGCTTATCCACAGGACCCACAAAATCCAAAGCCAAACTTTCCCACGGACGAGTAGGAAGTTCTTTACATCCTAAGGGTGGCTGCCTGACCACCTTGCATTTGTCGCTATTGCCACAGGCAATACAGTCACTGACTACTCTCTCAACCTCCTTGTCCATATTTGGCCACCAAAAAGACTGTCTCAACTTTTTCTTCGTTAAACCCCTTCCCAAATGGCCTTGATGAACAATCTTCATAATTCTACCCCTCAACATCCTTGGAGGCACAATGCGACTACTCCGCAAAACCTTATCCTCATAAATGCTCAATTCATCTTTAACCACAAGATATTGCTTTAAGGACTCATCAAGAGCATTCAACCTTTGCCATCCATTGCTAATCAGAGTCTTTAAATGCTTACATTCACCCTGAATCAGGACGGCATCACTGCTCTCGTCTTCCCACAAAGCTAACCCCTCATCCACATGACTGACAATCAGTTTGTCCAAAGAGAACACATCTACTTCTTCAGTCACTGGCAAACGGGACAAACAATCAGCCACCACATTTCTGTTTCCCCTGACGAATTCCACACCGAAATTGAGGTCAGTCACAGATAACAGCCATCTTGAAATGCTGGTTTACCCCAACAACAAGCCAGTGCCTCCTTCTCAATGGCTGAATAGGACAATTCAACCCCTTACAACGTCGGTGAAGCAAAATCAATAATTTTCTCCTCACCATGCACCTTCTGAGTCAAAACAGCACCTAAACCCACATTACTGGCAACAGTCATCACCATGGTCTTTATAGTGACATTGAAATGCCCCAATGTAGGTGTGGTGGCAAGAGATTGTTTGATAGTAGCAAATGCAGCATCACAATTCATCCCTCACACGTACTCCACCCCTTTTTTTTTAGTAAGATCCTCATAGGTCCAACCATATCAGCAAAGTTAGAAATGATTTTGGAACAGTATTCAGCAAGTTGCAAGAAAGACTTCAATTGCTCCTGATCCTCAGGTCGTGGTGCATCTTCAACGGCTTTCACAATACTTTTTTGAGGTTTGATGCCTTCTACAGACATCTCACGGCCTAGATAAGACACTTACTCTCTACGTAGCTGACATTTTCCTTTCTTTAGAGTTACCATATCTTTCTATTCTCTTCAATATCTCCTTCAGCAGGTCATCATGTTCACTCTCGGATTTTCCCACCACCAATACACTGTGTTGAAAATACAACAAATGTTGCATACCATGGAAATTTTCTGCATAGCTCTCCGAAAAACTGCAGAAGCTGATGCTGACCCAAACGGCATGCGGCAATAATGATACGCAACAAGAGGAGTCACAAAAAAAGTCAGTGGCCTAGACTCTGGATGCAAGTTCACCTGGTCATATACCGCTGACATGTCAAGAATGCTGAATACTCTTCCACCACCATCACGATCAACATTTTTGTGATATTTGGTAATGGTTGACGATCTACCCAAATATTCTTATTCAAATCACGCAAATCAATGCAGAGACAAAACTTATTATCTGCCTTTGGAGCAATCACAATGGAAGCAAGCCACTCCACCGATTCTATAGCGCTCAATGATATTTTCTTTCAGGAGCTTATCGAGTTCTTGCTGAAGTGGCACCCTCATAAGAAAAGGTATGGGTCTTACTTTATGGACTGCCGAAACAGCATTCCCCTTCAAAATGATCTTGTGAGTAAAACTTTCCAGCTTACCTAATTTGCCAGTAAATACACGTGGAAAAGATTGAAATACTTCTTCACCACATTTCGTATCATCATCCTGTTTGAGCGAAAGACCCACATTGCCACCGCTTTCACATCTGTTGGAAACAAATCCTCAAGCTTCCCCTTGACATTATTCACATAGGTTTCTTTGGAAATCAAGGTAAAAAGATTTTCTGAATCTGCCAAAACTGTAACTTGTGCAGTACCCAATTAAATGGTGCAGTGAGGTTTTTCGAATGGTTCAGAGCTCTCCATTTTCACTCCTTGCAAACTACTTTTTTCTTGTACCGGTTCTTGTACTGTAGAACACTCATTGTCATTTGTAGTTGATATAATCTCATGTTGTATTTCCCTGAGTACCTCTACTACCTTTACACTAGAATCTTGCACCCTCCCTTTTGATCTGCAGACCTTTACTAGGTGACCTTTCTTACCACAAGCCCTACATGTCATACCTCTTGCAGCACACGCAAAACTGGAAGCAATGTGCCCCGGAGCCCCACACCGATAACAATTTATCATCCTCTTTTCAACCACTTTACTTTCCATTGCTTGTGTGGATTTGGGTTTGGGGTTCAATTTAATCTCCTTAACGTCAATCAAGGACAATTCTTTCTCAAAAGCTTTAACACTTAATTTGTTCATGTCAATCTCCTTCATCCATACCGCTGTGTGTTCCATACTTCTAGCAATTTGTATTGCCTCCTCTAATGTAGGATCCAAGGATAGGAGTCTTTCCTTCACTATCCTATTATTTGTACATCACACTATCTGGTCTCGAATAAGGCTCTCAGATAAGTTTTGAAATTCACAAGTTACTGCTAACCCACGCAACGTAGCAACATAAATCATAACATTCTCATCATGACCTGATACTCCAGAGAAAAATGTGTGTCTCTCAAAAACTGCACTCGCTTTAGGTGTGAAGTGTTTTTCTAACATTTGTATAGACATCTCATGTACATTTATAGGCTGACCATCTCCCATTCCTAAAGACACTTCTAGTAGATCTTCATAAATCCTACATCTCTCCGTCCCCAGATGATGAAGCAATGTACTTGTCTTCTTAAGGGACCATACTTATCTCCACCAATGCCTAGCATGTAAGTGAAAGAAATATTTTTCCACCTCTTCTATGGAATGACAGGTTCCCCAAGGAGTGGTAAAAAGCTTGGAGGAGCAGACGTACTTTGCTCTGCCATTTTTTCAGAAAAAAACAAGAAAGTAAAATAAGAAATTACCACAAAAAATTGAACCAATAAATTGAAATAACAAGTAAAAACAATTACTTAAAATAATGAACAATACACTCCATATTAGATTGTAATGCACACATTCAAGCTTAACCCCTGGTTTGAAAGAGTGGGCGGGGCCGCGTCGGCCAACGGACGTGCGCATCACTGCCAAGGGAGTGCTCACGACGGCCGTTGCCCAACGGGAGCACTCAATGGGTTAAACTGTTCCAGAAATATAATCCTCAGTGTTTTATGCAGTCTGTAGTCCACTTTAGAAGTACAGCATGTAGTCTTTCTTGAAATCTGTAGTCCACTCTTATATCACATAGTGTTTCTTCTATGCCGTTTGTATTCTTTTGCACTCTGTGTGTAGTCCTCTTTCTATGCGCATTTAAGCATGAAGAGACTGCTGGGAGCAGGATACATGCAAAAGAAATGGGAGATTGTTGGTAAGCCTGCTAGTGAGGGCTGGTGATGAACACACGAGCTGAAGATGCAGTGCAGCTTTGGACAATTGAAGCGGTAAGCAGTGAGGACTGTTGAGTTGCTAGGTGATGAACGCACAAGCTGAAGAGGCAGCACAGTGTTGAACAATTTAAAGCAGCGAGCGTTTGTTCTCTAAATGTTGCACAGGTAAATAAAGCAAGCGCCCCTTTTCAATTTGTTGTGCATATAAACGAAGCAATGTCAAAAGACCACAAATGTGTGTGCGTGCCGTGATTGCAAAATAAAGCCTCACACATGAAGCGCAACACAATCTGACTATGGTGAAATTCGATCAGCTCGAAGTAGAAGCCGCAGTCGCATGAACTGGTAGAGCGGCGCTTGAGCAGATGCAGCAGGCCAGAGATGAAGCCCGTGTTTATGCTTGAGGGCCCAAGGCAGATGTTGGGGAAACTAATTAGGAAAGACTTCCTGTTAATAGGCAGCAAAGAACAGTAAGGCAACGAAGGCAATCCTACAGTCTACAGCAATCCATTGTGCTTTGCCAATATTATACAGTTTGCCAAAAAAACACAATTTTGAGGAAACCCCAGCCCTTTAACTTCCAGTCTAGTTGCGTTAAATACAGTTCAGGGTATTCCTGTTCCACAGGGTACACAGGGTAACATGTAGGCAAACTCATGGTTTGAAGTATAGTTTTCTCTTAGCACTGTTTCACGTTACAGCGCTTTCCGGAGGTGGAGGTTACTGACTGGTAGCTGGCCCCTGCCCAGCCCTGTAGTCGCTTGTCGCCAAAATCTGTAGTACCTGCATAGACAATTATAATAGTTTACAGTTCCTTTATTTCAAGTATGTCTTCTTCATGCAGTAACCTCCAGCAGAGTGACAACAGCAACTGCTGTTTCTTAGAACCCCCACAGAACCACCATTCTAAATACATCATCAATGCCCAGGAGAACATAAGACATCTAGACACAATGCTGTTCTTCATATTCTAGTTTATTTTTGTTACCTACCTTCAATGGGCCCTTTTTGGGTATGGTAGGTTAGAGACAAAGGGGCATATGCATCAACATTAGCATTTGCGATTCCTTATTAGCGAAAAATAAGGAATCGCTAATAAGGAATAGCAAAAGGCTATGCATGTAGGAATCGCTATTCAAATAGCGATTCCTTAACATTCCTTATTACCGAATCGGTAATACCGAATCGGTAATAAGGAATACCTACCCATTCATTCCTATGGGCTTGGAGGCCCATAGGAATGAATGTAAAGCCATTCTGTATTAGCGATTCGGTATTACCGAATCGCTAATAGCTGGAGCACTTTCAAGGGTGCCAGGGTGTCAAAAGGACACCCTGTTGCACCCCTGAAAATGATATGTGCACATATGTTGCACACACACATGCTCTAAGGGCATGTGTGTGCGCAACATGACACTTTGAAAAATGCACAAAAGTGCATTTTTCAAAGTTTTTGCAAATTACCATGCAGTTCATCTTCATGGTAATTTGCTCCCCTTATTAGCGAAATCGCTAATTTTTTAACTTTGATGCATTGCATTTAAGGAATCTCACTTTGGGATTCCTTAAATGCAAGAGCTATTTAAGGAATCGGTATTTAAGGAATCCCTATTTAAAGAATCGCTATTTAAGGATTCCTTAAATACCGATTTCTGCTTTTGGGTTGATGCATTGGGATTGGGTATTTTTTACTTAATACCGGGAGCTAATAAGGAATCGGTATTTTACCGACTGGATTTTGGCTTGATGCATAAGGGTGAAAGTTATAGTTGAACAGCCTCTTCATGTTAGAATTGCACTTGGAGGACTATGATGATGACATGTTTGATGGGTCACACAAACTTTTTTTGATGAATTGATTCAATAGTTTGATGAGATTACCTGTTGGGAAAAACTCCTTTGAACATACGTTGGGTATAGATGTAATGAGATGTTTGTCGCTTTGATCTTAAACGCCAGTCTAAAGATATTCTATTTCTCCAGGAGACTAATAATTGGGGGTAATGAGGACAGACTGTTTGCATTTTGTTTAAAAATGTTTCATGCTTTGTAAAGTGTGATGCCCTCAAGATTTTAAATATGATAAGGAGGTTTAACTTCAATAGAAAATCTTTTTATGCATGGGTGCTTTAATATCTCTAAAGCGCGAACCAGCTGGCTAGCAAGAGAGTGCAGTAAATAGGGCAACCCCCCCAGTGGAGTGGTATGGGGAGGAGGGGACAGAGGAGAAGGGAGAAGAAGTGGGTGGGGTTAGTCAGTCTATGTAAGGAAGTGTTATCACAGGCTAAACTTGCCAGCTGTCCCCAACGAAAGACCCCAACCTCCACATTTAGTGCCCCGTTTCAGACACTAGCCTTGTCCCTTGTCATGTCAGCAGCCTCCACTGGCTTTTTACTTGTGAAACAATAAAGGTACTTTTGAATGTCGAATATATACATTTGTCTTTATATCACAAAACATTAAGAGTAACAGACATATATTTTGCACTAGGGGATGTTATCAGAGATGCAAATGCTACAAACGCTCTTGTTTTTTAAATGTACATGAAGAGTTTGTTAAATATTTATACAACACAGTTATCTAAGTCCATTGCCCTTATGAACTTGGTGACTGTCTAGGATTTGTAATAATTTAGCAGTCCAAGAAAGCCATTGTGGAAAAAACACATATCTATGCAGCTCTGTTTAGATTCTGTATGTTAGGGGGATATACGATTTCATTTACAGTTTATAATGCAGATACCCTGTTTTTAAAAAATTAAATTAGCGTGCTTCGGAAGTGAACGTATATTTTAGTTCTGATTCATTCCTTTAATATGGCTATTTGTTTCAAACCTCAATGACCTTGGCCAACAAACTGGCACATGCATCAAGCAAAAATCAACTCGCAAAAATACCGAATCGCTAAAATCACCCGTTAGCGAGTGGCAAACAACGAATCCCAATGCATCAACAACAATAGCGAAAAAATAAAGAATCGCAAAATAAATCCCTGTTAAAATAAAGAATCTCAAATAACCTCCCCGTTAAAATAAAGAATCGCAAAAAAAAGAATTGGAAATACCGAAATCACTAATAGCGCCTGGCATTAGCTAATCGCAAATAAAGAATCGCTAATGAATGCATCAAAAGTCGCAAATACCGAAAAATCCAAAAATCGCTATTTTGCATGAACAGATAACGGGAATCAGAACCAGGAGGTAAAGTTGCAGAAAAAAAAAAAAAACCTGAGAAACTCCCAAGTGTTCTACAGATGCAATTAATCAGGAAGCCATACAAATTGGGCCTGGAGACCCTGTTTCCTTTCACAAAATGGCGGCCCTCTACGTGCTTGCAAGGAGGATGAGAATAAATGCAGCAGCACAGCACAGGAGAAGGATCCAGGAGAGAGTATTAAGAGTGCGCATCACATTGCTTGGCCAAAATGAGGATGAGGTATACGACAAGTACCGTCTCAATCGTGCAATGATAATGCGCCTAATTGCTGACCTGGAACCATTACTGCAGCACCAGACACGTCGGACCAATGCCATTCCTGCGCACGTCCAGGTCCTATGCAGCCTGCACCTACTGGCGTCTGGAAGTTTCCAGGGGGTCATAGCGGTAGCGGGAGGCGTATCACAAAGCGCACTATCACGCTTCTTCCGTAAATTCATTGATGCCATGCTGACAATGATACATACCCACATCAGCTTCCTCACAACCCCCCAGCAGATGGACCACACCAAACAGGAATTCTACCAGGTGGCCCAATTTCCCCATGTCATTGGATGCATTGACTGCACGCATGTCCGCATCTGTCCACCCTCAGCCAATGAGTGCATCTTCCGTAACAGGAAGTCCTATCACTCCATCAACGTGCAGGTCGTGTGCGATGCCAAGCACATCATCACGGACATAGTGGCGCAATTTCCAGGGAGCACACACGACTCCTACATATTCAGACACAGTGGCATTCACAGGCGTCTGCTCAATGGAGAATTCGGAGAGGGACTCCTGCTTGGTACGTACACATACCTATTCATAACATCAGCATCACACATGTATCACCATGACTGACGCTAAGCCTTTGCTTCCATCCTGTAGGTGACAGTGCATACGCCCTGCGGGAATATATCCTCACCCCCTACATCAACCCAGCAACACCATAGGAGCAACGCTACAACGCAGCCCACATAAGCACCAGAAATGTGATTGAGAGGACATTCGGGATCCTGAAAAGTCGCTTCCGGATCTTACATAAGACTGGTGGTGCCTTGCAATATAAACCTGACACCTGCTGCAGGATTGTAGCAGTATGTGCCATGCTGCACAACATTGCAACCAGAAGGGGGATACCCATAGAGGTGGACAGGAATGACAACTACCGGGATGACCAACCACCCGCACAACAGCGACAGGCACACATTCCAAACACAGCTGAAGGTCAAAGGAGGCGGACATACATCACACAACATCATTTCTGAGCCAGGTAAGAATGAGCCATGACGATATCATAAGGAGTGCTACTGTTTAATTCACAGGAGCACTGATGTATGTGATGTGAAACAGAAAAGCAAATTAGAGTTCACCCACACATTGTGGCCAAAAACATGACCGTTGGATTCACGGGAGTGCAAAAGCTAAATTAAAGTGGGCCATGGTTACCCCACCATGGTAAGGGATGCAGGACAGAATGTCTAGTGGCGCTTCCCACGAACGCCCAGCCTCCGATTGCGTGTCTCCTCCACCTCACCACGCTGTGTCTCTGTGGCTGTGGAGCAGCGCGAACTGCGCCTCCTGGTGCAGGTCTCCATCACCGAGATGCTGCTTACACTGGATGCTGCCTCACTGCCATCCTCCCCTCCCAAGTTGCTGCCACTGAATGTCCCTGACTGCAAGTGTTCCACTGCAGTGGTCACCTGGCCTAAGGCCTTTGCCACGTCACCACAGTAATGTCCGAGGCCCACCTGCAGTGACACGGAGTGGCGGGACAACACAGCAGTGCTGTTGCAGAGCTTTGTGATGGCCCTGGTCGATGCTGTGGAACGGAGCAAGTTCTGTCTATGCCTCCGGCGCTCGCTGTGTTGTCCTGCTTGGATGGCACGGGTGAGCTCCTGGAGGTTTTCACTTATGTCCTTATTGCCCTCTGCCACAACTGTGGTCATGTGCCGCACTGCGTCAGTTAGAGTGCACATGTGTTTTGCCAGACGTGAAATGTTGAGGTTCATTGTCCCCATGTGTCTCCCCTGCAGGCGCTGAACACGCAGCATCTGAGCCTCGACTCCACCATAAATGTTACTTGCCTGGTCGGCTCCCTCGGCAGTACTGCGCAGGGACCTGCGCCGCTGCGTGACTCTGCCACGTGCTGGTGGTGGTGCTGGCGGTGTGACACCTGTAGGACTTGGCCCAGTTGTGGGTGCAGGACTCGAGCATGCATCCATCACCTGCATGGAGGGGACTTGTGCCCTGCACCTTGGTGGTTTTGTCGCAGGTGTTGGTGGTGGTGGTATTGTTGCTGGTGGAGGTGGGGATTGACCCTCCTGCGGAGTGTCGCCATCGGAATCAGCCGGTGTTTCGGAGATGATGAGGCGCTCACTATCATCCGAATCCCCAGGAGATGCATCTAGTGCATGGGTAGTTATTTTTGTGAATACATCTGTTTGTCATTCTGCATTTATGTCCTACAATGAATTACATTATTTGACTCCATCTTGGGCCTGTACTGCTGATCTTATTTATTTTGCATTTATGACTCTACATGCACACTTTGTTGACATGACTACGACTCCCATGATGCAATACTGATGTGAGGGCATATGTGTTATGCACTTCTGCCGGCACACTGTGATTGAGCTGGGGGGATGGGGATGGGTATACTATACGCAGAGTATGGGCGCAGGCATGCATCTTACCTTGTTCAGTGGTGGCTGCGCCGGAGGTGTCCATCTGCGTAACTCCGACAACCGCCTCTGGCTCAATGGTCCCCTCGACGAGCTCCTCCAGGGCAGTGTTTGCAGGTACTGTGGATGGCCCCCCTCCTGTGCCAGCTGCCTCCTTGACCCTTTCTGCAATTCATTCCTTGGCCCTCTTCCTGAGGTCATACCACCTCTTCTTTAGGTCGTCGATGCTGCCGTGCGTCACTCCCACAGCATTCACCCTCTCCCTGATGCGAAGCCAAATCTTCCTCTTCTCAGCTTCGGGCACCTTGAGTGACAGCTTGCCAAACAGCTTGTCATGCTTGCTGCTCACCCCCTCAATCAAGTGCTCCAGTTCCCTGTCAGAGAACTTTCTCTTCCTCTTCCTGGGCGTGTATCTGCAGTGCCTGTTGCATCCTTGTCCATCCTGGATGAGGGTAGGGTGGATGGATTCAGAGAGAGGATTCTCTAGCCTCAGCCTGTGTGCTCTGCCTCCTCCTGTGAGCTCCTCAGGCCAGTGAATGAGGGTGGGGCAGCTTGACTTCCTGGTTGTGATGTCATCAGCCCGCTCCAGGAGCGACCCGTTTTTTGCGAATTCGCTAATACCGAAATTGCTAATAACGATTTCGGTAATAACAAACTCGCTAATAGCTAATCGGTATTTTAGGTACTCGCTATTGTGTTATCGGTAATTATTAGCGATTTTTAAGGAATCGCAAAAAATTATCGAATCTGTTCATGCATTCCGAAAAGCGATTCCTTATTACCGATTCTTTATTTCTCGCTAATAAGGATTCGCTTTTCGGGATGTTGATGCATGTGCACCAAAGACACATACATTTCGACTATTTCTAGTGCAATGTACTGACATCACATTTTCCAGCTTTTTCATAGCAGGTTATTTTTTCTGGTCTTTCACAGTCATGCTATCTCTGTGGTAGACATTTTTCATACTCAGATGTGAAAGCAGACTTTTTTTTAACATTAATAAACCTCAGTGTCAGTCAATAACTAAACAGTATTGCCCACTGGTGCATTGCATGTGCTATTGATAGTTAACTCCTGATGCAGAGTGTATTAACCTCTGTTGATTGTCCACCCTGTAATCAGTGGCTCCAGCCAAATGGCAGAGTGCATAGTGGAAGGGCAACAAAATTCTTATCACACCTGATAGCTTAAGGGTAGTAAGGTTATTAGCACCCCGCCTCCTAATGCCATACATTAATTTGGTGAAAAGAACGGTGCACAGGGAGTGCCTGCTACGATAAATATTAAACTGACCTGCTTGAAGAGTAGTAGTGTTATTACACTAAAGTACAGAGGCTGGCACTGCACTTATCCTTCCAACCCCACCTTAAAATGTCGCTCTCCCCACCTGTCCCTCCTCTTCCCAGTGACAATACTGTTTAAAAAAAATCTGTGTTTCAGAGAGAGGTTCATGAGCAGTACAGTTCTGGTAGGTGTATTCCGAGGAATCTTTTTTGGATGCCTCACTCGCAGCATTGCCATGAATGTCCTCTTTCACTTGCCATAGAGAGCCCAGCCGCCTCTGACTGCAGAAAGATGAGCATGTTCTTAGTCACGTGACTACTACCCAGGCTGTTACTGTGGCTCATATTGTCAAATTATCGCTTTAAGTATGTATGGATAATTTGTAAAACAATAAGTGCCAGGGCCCTCGTCAGGAGGACACGGCAGATTGCACCGTCCATTGCCCACGCAAGTGCCACCAATTTAAGTACCAACACAACTACTAATCATTACACTCTTAAAAGTGTGACAGTTCTTAATATTCAAGGCATCTAATGCTATACGAATAGCTTGGTTGCTACCTATTAGTGATTGGTAATGCACTTTAAATTAATAAACAGCTGTTGTTGTGTTCATACCAAAATTTAACAGCAGTGCCACCATCTGGCACACTGTCACAAGAGCAGTGCTAAGAATTAAGTGCTGGTGCTGAACACTGGAAACCACCGGCTCAAATTAAGCACCAGAACTATTTCAAGTTATGCAGGAGTTACTACAAATTCTATATTGGAGTATAACAAGAGAGTAGTGGTACGCATGTCTCAAGAGCGAGCACTAAAGGGATTTAATTCAAAGCCGCACCTCATTCCTCGATACTGAGGCTAATTGTGGCAAGCCTCCTGGCCTCCAAGCAGGCAGGCCATGGCACAGAAGCAAAATAACAGGATACCAGAGCATGGGAACTCTGATCTCGCGCCCTTCAGTGCTTCTTACAAGCTAATCAGCGGCAGTATATGTCTCTCCCTCCCTTACTGGTTCCGGAGATTGAGGAGACCCTGACAGGAAATCGTTGACATCATCTGTACAAGACCGGGGCCGAGCTGATGGGTCAAGCAGATAGCAGTCTCCGTCCCCGTCCTATTTGGCAGTGACGGATGGCGCGCGGCCTATCACCAGCCGATAGAGTGGTCGGGGCGGCCGGGACCGCTTATCATTTCACGGACAGTAGCACTCAACTCTACAAAGCAGAAGTGATAGCAGGCCTTTGAATCTCGGTCGACGCTGCCAAGGATTCATAAAATGGAGTCATGGATCCTTCGAGAAAGCAATTAGCTTCTATGGACAAAAGGCTCTCTAAGCATTCTGAATGTCCCGAACAGAGCCTGGGCCGCCCATTGGGCTAAAAGTGTACCCCAGGTGACAAATAGGGTTTTCCTGGTCATCACATCTTTGCTAATTACTCGGCAGTAGGGGGGTCTGGGACCAAGACGGCCATAGGTAGTGGTTCATCAGAAAGCTGATATCATGAGGAAACCTATGAGAACCCATGGGAATCTGAGATACTCCGCCTGAAGACTCCCAAATGGTATCTATGCTATGTTTTCTGTTATCTGCAGTTCTGAAGCTCTAGCCGCCATTGTTATGGCACATTAAGATACACTCCATCTGGTGCACATTTGTATAGATCTGGGAAGGTTATCAGACGGATTAGAGGAACCATCATTCCTCAGTGACTTTTGTTTTGCTGATGTTTGACTGTGTGTGGTTAGGAGAAAGGTTGTAGAGTATTATGTTTTGAAACGTTTTTTGTGAGTTAGAGTGAAAGTAAAATGAGTAATAAAGAAAGAGCTTTATGCTGTTTTATGAGTAGGTTGTAACCACCTGCTACCCAAAGTTTTAATAGATGTATGGTTCCAGTTTACAAAAACATATGTAACATATGCCACGTGAAAATTATGTCCTTGAATAAATTTGGGGGGATATTATCAAGCCAGGCGATAAAATTATCGCCGCGTTAGCTAAACGGCTATAATGTGCTTGATAATATGCCCTATGGAATTCCAATTGAAGCCCATGTTAGATGTGAAGGACATCTAACCTGAGCTTCAATTGGAATTCCATAAAGCATATTATCAAGCCCATTATCGCTGTTTTAGCGGCAGTTTCTGCAGCTAAAGCAGCGATAATTTTATCGCCTGTCTTGATAATATGCCCCATAGTTTGCCCGTGTCCTCAAAACTGATCCTACTTTCGGACGAGATTGGGACGAGATTCTTTTGCTTTGCAGAAGCAACCCACATAGGTTTCTGGCGTTTCCTCAAAAAAAAATTTCCCTCAACCTATGTGTATGTATTTTATGTGTTTGGGAACTCACTTCATATAACAAGTGAACATAGTCTCCTACATCTAAAAGGAGGTCCAAAGTCTATTAAACTACGGGGTATATTTACAAGGAGATAGCGCCACAAGAACGTCACTTTTAGAGACGTTCTGGTGGTGCTATGCCTTTCTCCATATTTAAAAAGCAGCGTTAAGCCACTTTTTGTGGCTTAATGGCGCCTTGTAAATATAGCCCGTTTACAGGCATCACTTTCTGTGAAAGAGCGTGCAATGAGTGTTGCTGTGGGCGTTCCACTGCAACACCCATTGCTTTTTACGCTGCCCTAGATTTACATGGATATGTAAATCTGAAGCAGCTGCAAAAACAAACGCCATGCAATAACAGATGTTAGAATGGTGAAACGAGGAGAAAAACTTTTATTTCTCCTCATTTTTGCTCTTTCTATGTGTGCTGCATTCTCCTGCATAGCCTGGCTGATGAGGGTTGTGAACCCGAAACCGGTCCCAGGATGCTTGTTTCCGGTCCAGGGAAGACATGGCTTGGCAGTTCGGGCTGGACTCTTCCCATGAGGCACAGGGTCAGTCTGATTTGCATATGGCCATGTCTGAAATGGGGTGGTGGAGTGAGCTAAAGAATGATGATGGATTAAACCCAGATCAGTTGACTGGGGGTGAGTGGTTGATTTGCTCAAGCGCTACGTCCATCATCCCCTTTGGTATTGCTTTGTTCGCCCTAAGTTGGCAGGGTATGCCCAGACGTGGGTCCCTTGCTCACTTTGTCACTGGATTCAAGATAGCCTGGCTGATGAGGGTTATGAACCCGAAACCGGTCCCAGGATGCTTGTTTCCAGTCCAGGGAAGACATGGCTTGGCAGTTCAGGCTGGACTCTTCCCATGAGGCACAGGGTCAGACTGATTTGCATATGGCCATGTCTGAACTGGGCTGGTGGAGTGAGCTAAAAAATGATGATGGATTAAACCTAGATCAGTTGACTGGGGGTAAGTGGTTGATTTGCTCAAGCGCTCCGTCCATCATCCCCTTTGGTATCGCTTTGTTCACCCTAAGTTGGCAGGGTATGCCCAGACGTGGGTCCCTTGCTCACTTTGCCACTGGATTCAAGATAGCCTGGCTGATGAGGGTTATGAACCCGAAACCGGTCCCAGGATGCTTGTTTCCAGTCCAGGGAAGACATGGCTTGGCAATTCGGGCTGGACTCTTCCAATGAGGCACAGGGTCAGACTGATTTGCATATGGCCATGTCTGAACTGGGGTGGTGGAGTGAGCTAAAGAATGATGATGGATTAAACCCAGATCAGTTGACTGGGGTTGAGTGGTTGATTTGCTCAAGCGCTTCGTCCATCATCCCCTTTGGTATCGCAAAGTAGAAAGAACAAAACACCATTAATGATTGTTTATGTGCAGGAAGGTGTCCATTCCTGCATGTAAACAGTGATATTCTGCAACGTGGGCACCCTTGCACAATGGTGCAAGGGTGCCAGTGTTGGCACTAGGCAGATAAGTTTAGGACCAGCGCTACGGAAGACACAGGGGTGAAAAGCATTCTTGTAAATATGGTTTATCCCTGCGTTTTGGAAGTGTCAGAGCGCTGCGCTGCCAAATTTGGCACAGCTCCGCACTCCGAAATTCCTTGTAAATATTCCCCGAGATTTTCTGAGTTTGATGTGCAGAGATTTCCAACTCTCTTGCAATTCTCTAACATCTCCAAGACAACTCATGGAAATCTGTACAAAGCATGGATTTTAATACACACTCCTCGCCTTCTGCAGTTATTCTTAAAGAATATCTGTAAGATGGGTTATACAGAGAAGTATGGGCTACATGTACTATTACTGTGTGGCAAAATGCTGGTCACAATTTGAGCCCAGAAGTTTTGTGACCAGTAAACAATTCTAAGGACTGACCTATGTTCTAATTGGTTGGTTCACCAATTCGGAATTGTAGTGGGTTGGAATCTGATCTACCTCATGAATATTAATGAGATATGTCCCACATTGTGACTCATTACCATTAGAGGCCATCACATTGACTGCTTTTTAAGAAAGCAACCTTTAGCTGCAGACCTTTTTTGTTAAAGGAAACCAGACCTTGTTTAAAAAGAAATGTTTACTTTTTTTGTTCAAGGCTTGCAAATGGCCCAGTGGACCACAACTTAATAATAATTGACCTTTTTTTTTACATTCACAAAGAGGAAGAGGTCCAACGAGATCTTTCCTTTTTGCAAATGCAGTACCACATCCTTTGAGGTGTTTGTAAAATATCAAAGTTTTGCGACCGGATTTCATTCTGATAACATTGATACATTAGACACTGCTTTGGTATTTGGAAGGCATGCCTACAACATGCCCTTTCCAGATAGCAAATCAGTATCAATTCAGAATCCCATTTTAGGAGGTGAAAAACATTTCTTACTCATAAAGTGCAATTTTCACATAAGAAAAGACATTTAGCGAACTAGAGCATTTGTGATCACTACAATGCTGAATACATCTGAACCCCATGTGTAATAGGAATTCATATTAGCATAGTAAACTCTTTTTACCCTTTTTTTCTGATAGAGGAATCATTTGTCCCTGTCGAGGACCCTCGACCCTGAAATAATGAGAATTTTTCAATCTGTTAGGAACTTATTCTAAAAATGTTTAGAATAAGCTTCGATGTATAAACAAGATGAAACAAATAATCACAGAGAAGGTAAGCAAACACTTGGCTTTGATTATAAGTGGTCAAATGATTCTGATAAGCCAGTACCAGGCTCATTAAACTATGAATTGTTGTTTTTAACATGGAGATTAAGGCTTCTGTAAGCAATTGAAATCCCTTCATTAAAGACCCGGGAAAACGTACTTATTCGCACAGGAACTTAAATTACTTCATGTTATTCTCCAATATCTTGTAATCCTCATTATTTCCCTGCCAAACATATATTATCAGTACCAGCTGCAATTGTAATTCCAGTGGAGGGAACCAATGGAGATAATGCTGGGCCACTCATAATTGATCTTTTGTGGGATTTCATTTGCTTCCTACTGGCCACTTCTACCCCTACTTGGGAACATCAATGTTTTTGTCAATATCTCTAAAGTTAGAACTGCAGAAAAGCCATCATACTGGCAAATTTTCAAGGGTACTTAATTTCAATGTGAATTTCTTTGTGCACCCGGGGGTGCAAAAATCGTTACAAATCAGTCTCAATGTTCTATCGGTGGAAACTCAGAGAGGACAATGCAAGTCATGGGAATTACTGAATATCAGCAGGTGAGACGCAAATTTGACTTTTTAGGACCTTTATTGGAAAATAAGAATAGCACCCAGACAGAAATTTCTCTCAACTTGTGTCCTTCTCTATGGTCACCTATTTCTCACACTAGACTGTCATTTTTCCTTCCTCCGCTTCTTGGCCATCATTCCATTTACCATCCAGTGGCAACTGGTGATATTTGAATGTGGTGGGCGTAATATCGGTCTGAATTCCAGTGAGCCAAACTTCTTTCAGGTGGATTAGGAAGTGTGTGTGTGGGGGGGGGGTATTCTAAATCACAATTTTCACATATATTTGCTCAAAATTCATTGGCTCTGGAAGAACATTAAATCTCCAAGTTGTTTCATTGTATGTCAAAACAATAAAGTTTGATGCTCAGCAGGAAAATTTACTTCCAATATACTGATTCAGCGTTTCAGGATTAGATTTTTTTAAAAAGACAAGGCCCTATTTCCATTACCCGACAAAGTCCCTTCACGCCGGGTTAGTGTATTTCCAAAAACCAACCCAATTTACCAATCTCCAATAATACACTCTCATCTCTAATATACCAAATTTGACGATGCAATCTTTATATAGTTGATTACATTTGGCAAATCAAAACTCTTAAATAAATCACTCCTAATAAAAAAAGACTCATTTGTAAATTTAAAATGTTTATCTAAATAATGTGAAATAAATGCTCTATGGTACCACCATACAGTATGAATCATAGATCGTCACAAGGAGAAAAATATCAGAAGAGAAAATGACAAATTCATATCAATGACAATGCATAAAGTTTTTCTAACGAGATTCTTCTTACAAACAGAACCTTTGTCTGCTCCACTAATAAAGAGATAGTTCAATTACGCCAAAAGATTCCTTTTACTTCTACTAAAACAATGACCAGCGTCACTCTACTCCCAAACAAGTGAAAAGAGGTCCTGGTACTCCTCTGGATAAGGCCAAAGTTTTGGAAGAGGACTTTTAGAAAAGAGGTCTTGGTGCTTCTTTGGGGATAAGGCCAGAGTTTCGGAAGCAGACTTTCCACTATTTCATACACTCTCCTCACAACAGAGTAAGTCCCTAACAACACATCAACAGCCTTTTGCTGTTCGATATTACAACAACAGAACTTCTAGTGTGATATTTTCCACACTATGACTATGCCACAACGGCTTAAACTAACATCCCCGGATCTTAGGCAACTCCGTACATGTATTGCCAGACTACATAAAACAAAGACACTAACTTTTCATATTAGTAATTAAAATCATTAAATCAATCATCAATTTGCCAAATACCCAATATAACCATCAAATTCTGCTACCAAAACTGATCCAGCGTTTCAGGCCTAGAATTTTTTTGAAGACAAGACCCGATTTCCACTGCCCAACAAAGTCCCTTCATGCTGGGTTAGTATATTTCCAAAAACTAACCACACTTACCAATCTCCAATAATATACTCTCATCTCTAATATACCAAATTTGGCGATGCAATCTTTATATAGTTGATTAAATTTGGCAAATCAAACCTCTTGAATAAATCACTCTTAATAAAAACAGACTCATTTGTAAATTTAAAATGTTTATCTAAATAATGTGAAATAAATGCTCTTTGTTACCAACATACAGCATGAATCATAGATCGTCACAAGGAGAAAAATATCAGAAGAGAAAATGACAAATTCATATCAATGACAATGCATAAAGGAGTGGAAAGGCGAAGAGACAAAAGATTCAGAGACAAAATACCTTTGCAAATGATTATGCAAATTCAGATTTCAGTCTATACTAACCAATTTAGAAATAAAGAAATCTACTCTCTGGCCATGAGAGCAGCAAAGCCCCTCAAGAAGATTTGATGAGGCAAAGACTAAGTCCCTTCATGCTGGGTTAGTGTATTTCCCAAAACTAACCACACTTACCAATCTCCAATAATATACTCTCATCTCTAATATACCAAATTTGGCGATGCAATCTTTATATAGTTGATTAAATTTGGCAAATCAAATCTCTTGAATAAATCACTCTTAATAAAAACAGACTCATTTGTAAATTTAAAATGTTTATCTAAATAATGTGAAATAAATGCTCTTTGTTACCAACATACAGCATGAATCATAGATCGTCACAAGGAGAAAAATATCAGAAGAGAAAATGACAAATTCATATCAATGACAATGCATAAAGGAGTGGAAAGCCGAAGAGACAAAAGATTCAGAGACAAAATACCTTTGCAAATGATTATTCAGATTTCAGTCTATACTAACCAATTTAGAAATAAAGAAATCTACTCTCTGGCCATGAGAGCAGCAAAGCCCCTCAAGAAGATTTGATGAGGCAAAGACTAAGTCAAGAATCTGCAGACAAGAAACAGGACAGCAAAACCGACGACAGCGACGATCTCCCAACAGTCTCACGAGTCAGTCTCTAAACCCCTCCTACCAGGCACCTCAATTATACCCTAAAATCCAAATGTTCAACCATCACATGTTTCTAGCTAAAGGTTTTCTTCACATTTGATTGGTTAAGGAAGGGGGTGTATAGTCACACCACTCTCAGCCTGTCCACCTTACTAAATGTCTCATTGTTTTGTTTAATCAATGACATAAACTTCCACCCCAGGAAATACAAATTCGAGCCTCTGTCATTCTTCTCTTCCTCTGCTCTGGCAATGTTGCAAACTTTGTATATCTTTTTAACGCTGAGCGCCTCTCCGCACAGGAAGCTTCCCTCTGTTTGTCTCATTGTTCCTTCATACAAGTCTTGGCAGGCACTCAGGACTCGAAGGACAGAATAATGTTGCTTCTCCTAATTCACTCTCGATTTTTCCTCTTTTAAACGTATTTATTTTCTGGTGACTCCTTGACCCATTATTTGCCATGCAGAATAGAAAACCATACTTCTATCAAAGAAACACAGGCATTTATTATTCACTTATAATGCTTTTTCGCTACACACCAACCCAATGTTACATTTATCCTTGCGCAACCCATATTAGTTATTACCTATTCCCTAGCAGACATTAATGACATGCACAAAAGCAGCATTAGTCCTTTTTATCTGCATTAGTCAAAAGCATTTGCGGCCTACTATTATTACTTTAGTACGCGCTTGCGCGGTAGCATTTTCCCTTATGTTAGTCCTTTTCCACACAATTTTCACTGCCCACGGTTAGTAAATGTTACTGAGGGTTCAATCCGAGAAGGTTTTATTTTCACGAAAACCCTGCTCCATCAATACCATCAACACTATTTTACCATGGGTGTTCCATATGCCAAGTGCTAACTCTAGTGTGCTAGTACCAGTATTTTGTGAAATGTGCTGTTTTTCTAAAAATCACCTCTAGTATGCCAGCAACAAATTGTGCCAAGGGTGTATCTGTAAGTTGATAATTACCCTCGGTATACTAGGAACAAATGTAGATTTGAAAGGGCATCACATTCTCTCTTCCTCATTAACGCTCATTCTTGCTTGCACATTTTCACACATACCCACACTTCTCTCACTCACTTTTACTCATTCATTGACACTCCCTTGCACTCACTCTTACTTTCACTCATTCTCATTGATTTACAGGTTATCTCAATTAAACTTGCAGTCACTCTGACTCGCAGTCAATCTCTCTCACTTACAGCCATTTAAACTCACTCTGACTCTCCCACATTCTAACTCAATTTCAGACTCACTCATTCTCAATTAATCTTACTGTCACCCACTCATTCTTACTCGCTCTGACTAAGTTGTGTACACTCTCAGTCTCACTCATTTGCTCTCACTCATTCAATTTCTCTCACTCTCACTTGCACTCACTTTGACTCTCACTCACTCATCCGCATTGACTCACTTATACTCACTCTTACTTTCACTCTTTCATTCATTCTCTATCACACAATCTAACACTCAATCATTTTTACGCAATATTTCTTTCACTCACTCAATCTTACTCATTCTCACTCAGTTACACTCACTATCACTCTCACTCCTGTATTCTCACTCATTCATTCTCACCCACTTGTACTCCCTAATACTCTCACTCACTCATTGTCACTCGTTCAGTCCTGCTCACTTCTATTCACTCACTTGCACTCTTTCACTCTGGATTTCTTGCTCTCACTGTTACTCATACTCACCCATTCAGATTCATTTGTCCCTATTCTCACTCACTTGCACTGACTCTTACTCACTCATCCTCACTCTTACTTTCACTTTATCGTTCTCACTCACTTTCACTCACTTGCACACTCTAACCCTCACTCACTTACTCTCACTCACTGACACACACAGACTTGCTGTCAGTCACTCTCACCCACTCCCTGTCACTCACTGTCTGTCACTTTATACTCTCACACAAATGCTCACACATAGATACTCAGGTACATGCTCACATACACACGCCCTCTCTCTCACAGACACACTCTAACTATGCACATACATGACATTCAGGAGCGGCCCATACAGCTAAGAGTGGTGGGTGGGAATCAACAGACGGAGCAGAGGGAAAATTAAATAAATAATTACATTTTCTTCGTCATCTGTCACATTCCTCCTTACCCCACCGCCAAGCCGCCCACCACTCTTACCTGCATGAGCCGCTCCTGATAACAATAACATTTGTTTTTTACCCACCTCGCTGCCTGCACAGGTCTGATTTGACTTCCTGCTAGCACATTCAACCTGAGGCAGGCAAACAGTTCCTTTCTAACACAAGCAGCACTGGAGCTTGGAACTGAAATCTCAAACCTGAGCAATCGCTGGTTCCAGGTTTCAGTCTCTCACGTTTTCAGTTTTCACCCCACCTTTACCTATTTAATAATAAATAATGCATAGGATTATGCAATGCCTGTAAAATAACCCATCTGTCATTTCATTATGATAGGTGACTTGTGACGCACCCAATCACCTATTATAAAGAAATGACAATGCCATTTAACTGTTATAACTTTTAACAATCTAGTTCTGACATCACAATGCCTGCTGCCAGAGCCACCAGCAGCCAAGAGAAAAGCAGGTCAGATCATGAAAATAACTAAAGCAAATGTAGCTTTTCTAACTTCTGCTCTGTTTTTTTTAACTGTATAGTGACAAGCACAAGCAATACATTTATGGCTACATTTTATTTGTTTGTACCACTTGGGCAATTATAGAAAAGTTAGAATACTTCTGCATGTTTCTACACGTTCTGAGCTACTGTATAGTTAAAAAAAAAGATTTGTACAAAACTGATTCCAATATACTTTTTCATAAAATATCTATGGCATTTTAATGTGTTTCAACTTGCACTAGAGATTTCACACCTGGACCAGCTTAAGGGTGTGCATTTCAGGAAATGTGTATCTACCACTGACCAGATCTTCAGGTTCAATATGCTCTTTTGGAAGACGGCCGTGGTTGAGGGTGGATCTGCGATCAGCTTTCGACCTAGTGCCACGTACCAAGCTATGGGCTGTTCTCCGCGATTTAGGAATTCCACACCCCCTTCTTGACATTATAATACGACTCCACACTGATAATTTTGCCAAGGTTAGATGTGGGAGAGAGGGTAACTTGTCACCTAGCTTCCCTGTTAACAGGGGGGTTCGCCAGGGTTGTGTCCTGGCACCTACCCTCTTTTGTCTTTATGTAAATGGAGTCATCCCCTACCTAAGTGCGGTTCCCAATAGAGACGCGCCAAAGCTCGCTATTGTGGGGATTTCGGCGATTATGTTCGCCGACGATACTTTGCTACTGGCTAAGTCCCCTATGGGCATCCAACGAGTTTTGAATGGCGTTGTCCCTTTCTGTCAAGATAGGGGGTTGGAAATTAATACGACCAAAACAAAGTTTATGATTTTGAATCCCCCTAAAAAATCCCACCCAAATCCGACCATCGGCGGTGTTAGTCTGGAGAGAGTTTGGATGTTTGAGTACTTAGGAGTGACCATAAATGAAAACTTCCTATGGACTCAACACCGGACCAAATCCCAACTAAAATGAATGCAGAAAATTGGGGGGATTATTAATCTTTGGAATAATTCCTATACAAAACCTATTGGTCCGCCTCTAGAGCTCTACAAAATGCAGGCCAGAGGGGCAGTAACTTATGGGGCTGAGCTGTGGGGTCACAATTGCCCACAAGCAATTGTGGCCACTGAAAATAAATTTCTTCGCCAACTATTATCTCTTCCTAGTAGTACTCCTCTTCTCCCCCTTAGGTTAGATTTAGGAATAAGATCTATAAAGGAGGAACTAGGCTTAAAGCCCTTAACTTTTTGGCGGCGTCTTTGGGCAACCCCTGAACTTAACACCTATAGATCAGAATTTTTGGATTTATTGAAGTACCAAACTATACAAAAGCTTCCTTGGTTAAACTATATAAAGGAAGAGTTTGATAGGTTGGGTTGCCCTTCTCTATGGAGTTCTCCAGAAGACGCATCTAAGACCATATCCCGTAAAGATTTGGTTAAAATGTACCATGAAAGCAACCTGTCGCTCTGGCTGGTCTCTGATAAATTGGGTTCCATGACAAGTTCATTTCTTTTAATAAAATATTACTATAAGTTTGAGATAGTGCTGAATGATATTTATCCTTCTACCCTTAGAAAATTATAACTCCAATGGAGATACAACTCGCTTCCAATTCGAGCTCTCACGAGCAGATGGCACCCTCCATCTATTGCTAATTGTCCCCTTTGCACTGACCAGCCCGAAAATGATCTCCCTGTAATCCTCTTTTGTCCTTTGTATACAGCGTCTAGGAAAAAGTGGATTGTTCCCCTATGTAAAAAATGGGGCTTTAGGAAACATTTGGAGGCCTATCGAATACTCAAAACGGATTTATCACCATTAACCGTTTTTGTTGTTAGCAAATTTCTAGATGCAATGTGGAAAATCAGGAGAAAGTTTTTGTAACAATGAGATTATTTAGTTTTATATCTTTCTGTGTATGTTGGATGACTGGTCTTAAGGCCATCTTCTGTACTTTGCTAACTTGATAAGTATTCATTTCCCGGCTATAAAGTGTATTGAGGATGTATTTTTAGCATATATTGTACATTTGTAATCTTATGTTTTATCTTGTGTTTTTTCTTTTATGACTCATTGTAGTCGAAATAAAGATATTAAAGATTCCAATATACTTTTTCATAAAATATCTATGGCATTTTAATGTGTTTTAATTTGCACTAGAGATTTCACACCTGGACCAGCTTAAGGGCGTGCATATCCAAAGTTGCCAGCTCGATGAAGATCAACTGTCTGATACTCAAAAGAGAAGTGTTACTTTTCGTCAAGAACACAGCCATATGCAACTCTGCCTTGTGGACAGCCAGTCTTGGACTTATGTTCTGCCCAACTAATCAACCCCACCCAGCCAAATCAATGCAGTTGTCTCTACACTGCATGACCTAAGGACAAAGGCAGATGCTAATGGAGTGCACGCCCTAAACTCAGTATATATTTCGCTACTTTCCATGAAGTCCACTGCACAACACTACTGACTGTATTGGAGAACATGGGCATCTTTGGATTGGATTTGCATCCTCCTTCTTCATATATAGCCACACCATCTCACTACCACCACTTACCTCCAAACTCTGTCACTTGGATATTGGCATCCTGCAGCACTCAACCACCTCTCACATCATTTTCATCATTAACCACATTCTTAAATCTGGACTGATGTAATGCTTCTGTCTTGTTACAAATACGTCAATGACACTGAGATCATCATCAAATTTGAAAACCTCATGAAAACAATAAAATGCAGATTGACACCATGCCTGGTGGTGGTTAAAGACAGGATTACCTCCAACCACCTTAAGCTCAACTTGGATAAAAGGGAATAGTTATTTGTGGAAATCACAGCCTTGCTCATGGATTTAGGAGAAACACCCTGCAGAACAAGCCCAGCAAAAAGACTAAGGGGCATATTATCAAGCACGGCGTTAAAATTATCGCCGCTTTAGCGGCAGAAAACTGCCGCTAAAGCGGCAATAATGGGCTTGATAATATGCCGCAGAGAATTCCAATAGAAGCCCATGTTGACACCAGAACATGGGCTTCTATGGGAATTCTCTGCGGCATATTATCAAGCCCATTATCGCCGCTTTAGCGGCAGATTATTGCCGCTAAAGCGGCGATAATTTTAACGCCGTGCCTGATAATATGCCCCTTAGAGCCATCCTAGATCTAGATCAGACTCTGGAACCATGTATCGAAATCATTAACAAATAAGCTACAAACTTAATATGGATTTTTCCCTACCTTGGCTTTCTACAAGCAGTTTAAACTACAACCACGCTTTTGTGTCTGAAGTATAGATATCTATCAGAATTGAATTACAAGTGTAAAACTAAGTGATGAGGCTCCTCCTTGACTTGAAACCCTGCGACCACATCATGCCCCACTTGTAACCTTTCAGTGGTTCCCATTGTCTTGCTGCTCATGTTCAAAGCACTGTATGTAATGCATCTTACCTTCTCAAGACACAAAAGTGAGACTCTGCAGCCTAGCCAAAGCTGCCAATCCAATTCACTCATACATCTAAAAGTATTATGTTTGAACAGGACTTGAGCTGGACAGCATGCGTTCTCAGTCCAAGTTAGCAAATTATTGAACTTCTTCCCACCCAAATGAGAAAAGAAAACCAACTAGCTTTCCCGATGGCCTTAACATAGTAGTGCTTTATATTTGTAGGCCCTAAGTAATACCAAAGTAATCCCTAATAAAAACCAATGGATCAGAAGGCCAGTGACGCTACAATATAAACTTGTATAACACATTTTCCATACAAGAACCAGCCAACTTTTAGGTAAAATAAATCTGCATGAAATGTGATCTATCTCCCTCCCATAGTCTTTAAATATGGGCACACATACAACCATCCCCATGACCAGATCACGTTTAGACTTCGCACCCATGACCTTGTCAATTATGCACTCCTGCAACCAAACAAATGGGACCATCTAGAATCACAGTTTGAGTACTACAATTCCACACCAGTGATAGTTTAGTGCTATACAAGTTCCAAGTACCATTCTATAACTTGCATTAAGAAGCAGCCATGGCAGAAATGCTCAAAGTAGCCCAATTCACCTTGTATCCTTTCTGCAATCTGTGTCTCCTTCCATCCATTCTCTCTTTTCCTCTTAATTCTCACTATCGCCCCTTCCTCTGTTGAAGCTCTCCCCTGCCTGGTGCAGTTCACCTCAAGGAGCTGGGGAAAGTGACAGAGGTACTAGGAGTGGCCTCCAATGTTCATGCCCAAAGGGGTAATGCTTGGTTAAATAAACAAGCACTGGCATAGCCAGTAGGTCTCGCCTTTGGGACCTTATAAGTATTAAGCCAGAGCTATTGGCTTTGCCAATGTCTTTAATCTATGTTGTAGAGCAGTGTGGCTGCTGTGCAGCATTTTGAAAAGTTATAATAAAAAAGTATTATAAGCATAAAACAAGCAGTTTGCGAAAAACATGCATGTGATGGATGCAAATGTGGGGAGTCGTGAAATAAAAAAAAAACTCACCTGTGCCATGAAACTGTCCCTCTGACCCTAAGGCACAAACTTTAGGCTTTCTGAATGGAGCATGGGTGTTCCACTCAAGTGAGAACAGACAACAGTTTTGAGTTATAAAGCATGTATGGTATTTTGGACCTAATCCTGAAATAGACTACTGGACATCATATACTAATGTGTTCCAAAAGGTGTCTAACGGCTCCAAAGATGGCATTGATGAGAGTTTTGTTACAGGTTAGTAGTACCGCACACTGCAGTAAAAGAAGGCAAACATTGCCTATTGTGTTAAACGATTGTTAAACGAAGGTGGGAATACATTTTTTATTGATTTATGTAAAAGTGTTGTTATAAAAACATAAGCTAATGTGAGGAATCAAAAATGTAGGCTGTACAAATACAGATTATGCAAAAACATGAGCCTATAGAAAGTGTGATATGATAAACGTTCCCAAAGGCAGCCGAACTGTATGCTCCCTTATTCAATGACTGTTGAAGAACCGTTCAAAATCCAGCCACCGCATGTACAGAGACATGCCTTTCACTGTAAAGCGTAGGTGTGTCTGCATATTTTAGTTTTCATTTTTGCCAGTCTGTTTTTAATGGCTTTATTTGTTAAATGTATATTTTACATGCTGCCTTTTTCTACAATTAAAACAGAGATGATGTGTAAACATGGTAATAAGTGTTTTATCTGTAATGGAAACATCAATCAAGATCTTTCTTTAGTTACTTTATTTCATGCAGTCTTTGTTCCTTTGTAGTTTGTGATTTTGTTTGTTTGCTCAGGGTAGGGGGATGGATGTGGTTGCTGAGTATAATTAGATTTTACAGCATAGCGCATATGATGTGGATGACTCAACCAGTAGCAAGCACTGCACATGCCACTTGTAGAATGAGGACAGCGTATACTAGAATTTTGCTGTTGAAGTAGAAGGATGGCAGTCGCAGGATGAATGACCACACTTCTTTCTACCCCTCTCAGAAGACTTGCTGTCTCCTAAGGTCAAGGTCTTCACTTGGATATTAAAAACCCAAGAAAGAGACCACCTGAAATTGAAGGGTCTCAAGAGTCATATCTTCAAGTCTAGAAGCTGTTCGAGGTTTCATTGCACAAATGATGGCCTTCTCAAGGCCTGGTTGCATCTTCACATGAGGGAACTAGTGTGATCCCCAAGTCAGGAAGCTGGACACATAGTGTCTATACTATTCTAAGATATGCGCTTATGTTCAACACTTATGTGCTGTGTTTTGGGCAGCAGCTGAAGGTCATGCAGCTGATCCTCGCAAGTGTCTGATTCCTGCTCAATCCTACTGGCCTTCTAGCGTATCCTACTTACAGATGAACAGAACCAACTACCAGCCATTTCAGCAGATCGGGCCTGACGTAACCGAATGGGCCTCCTTCCTAGAACCATTCAAGGCTTTTGACTGACATGAAATCTCCCAGTGTCCCTAGAGATGAGTCAGTCGATGCTGTGCTAGACTGCACTTCTAGTATTAAACACACAAGCAGCAGAGGACACATAAGTCACACTTGTACACAAGGAGCTTGCATTGGAGAGCAGTGGTTGTTTTATGAATGACGCTGGCTGTTGCATCAAGAAGGGGAGTTTGGTGATCAAGTGCTTTAGATGCTGTTAAATTCAGTAATTAAATAGGTACATAGGTTTCAAAGCATTCAGCCTACAAGAGTCGAGCCTGCACAACAAGCACGGCTGATAAGGGAGCTGTAAATGGAGGAAAGGCAGACCGCAGACTGGACAGCACGAAACAGTCTTTTAGTAAAGCATGAGGCACAGTCACCGCTGCCGCTGCAATGCAAATTTAATAGCTGGTGCCTTCTCACTGAGGCCAAGAGGAAAGCCTCGGCACCAAGGGGACAGAAGGCCCAAAAAAGAGGCAGGCAAGCGAGAAAATCTCCTTGAAGAAGCCATGGAGAAAAAGTCACAGAGATCACATGAGAGAGGTAATATTATACCCCAACAATGAGAAACAAGTTGAATACTGCCAAAGTGTGAGGCAAAGGCTACCTTGCAAGGAGAAGAAAGGTAAGGGCCAGAAAAGAGGAATGGAGAAGCATTAGAGGTGTGGTGTGACATACCCGGCTGCCGATTTTGGGACTGGGGAAAGGGGTTTGTGTCTCGGTGTCAGCTCTCCCCATGCCTACAAAAACATGCCTTTCATCACAAATAAAATAAAAAAATGGTAAATTCAAACAAAATGCTCATAGAAAACAAATTTACAGATGCCAATCAGTGCTACGGCAATAGTTGAATTCCCTTGTTAAATGTTTACACGATCGGGTGTCTCAGGACTAATTCAAAGGCATGCAAGTAGGTGCTCAAAACACATAGAGGGAGCCCGTTCAGAATTTTTAAAGCAAGCAACAACCTCGGAAGGGTGTGAGGGTGGGATGCAGTGTTGTGGGAAGGGTGAGGGGGATAACACAGGGAGATTAAGTGAGGGGCACAAAGGGTGCACAAAGTAAACAAAACAGAACACTTAACACAAGCAAAGGCAGGCCAAAAAAAGAGTACTCCTAAAGTATCCTAAATAAATGGAAGAGTAAAACCACATGTACAAGCGGCAGTCCTCATTGGAGGATACAAAAGTCCAAAAGTAAAGACTACTTAGCATATTCACCAAACCAAAGCCGGCATTTACAAAGGAAAGTAGGAGGAACGACTGAAAAAGATGTGAAGTGCTTGAAGCCCATATTGTAGATACAGCATGTCTCGAATCAACAGCGCACATGCACTCTCTAGGTGAGACCTAACAAGGCCTGTCCAGCCCTGCACTCTTTCTCACTTCTTTACCATAATGTTTTCTTTCAAGTGATAATATTGTGCTGACACTGGATGTGCTGTTTCCTCGCAAGTTTATTGTTAAATGGGCTGTGTACTACACTTGGTGTAGTTCAATTACAGCCTTGAAAATTAATGGATGTTTCTGAAGGAAAGTCACTACATATTAATACATTCGCTTAGAAAAGACGCATGTTTAAGGAAGGCAAAGCATATTAGTACACTGCTTTAGTCTTAAAAATAGTGTACAATGGTGTCAAAGACTGTTTCCTGCAATGTTTTAATAATCTAGGAACGCTTTTTGGTGGAAAGTCTTGATGTTTCTGCGAAAGCACAAAAGCATAGAAATGTAAAACCATGGACTATTTTCGTGATTTTTCCACTGGAATTGCAGTTCAGAAAAATCAGACCAAACTAGAGCAGGACCGGCTTCGCTGTGCCCAGTGCAAGCTCAAACAGTGCCCCTCATCTCTCCAAAGCCCCTCTGTCGCATATATTTAATTTGTTTTATAGCACTATGCTTACCTGTTCAGGGGGTCAGGGCACTTTACATCACACACAAATTATACAGATCCAATGAATCATACATGCGTAAGTCAGTAGCTAGTAATGTTAATACGGAGGATGAGGCATACATCAATGGAAATGAAATATCAACTTCATTAACATATTTGCAGATTTGTTAACTTTATATCAACCTCACAAATATGCAGTTAGGCAGGCCTTGAGACCTAGGCCCGGGAATTGCTGATTGATAGGTCACAGGTGGAGCACGCAAACACGAGGGAAGGAAACTCTATATCATTCTCTCAGATAGGCACAGATAGGCACAGAGCCATAACACTGGTAAGGGGAAATTGACCCAATAAAGCACACATGGCCGGAGGAGGTACACATGCTCCTAAAAACATCATAAAGTAGGATGCCACATGAGTTTAGAACACAAAGTCCATAAGGACCTAGCACACATAATGATCATGTCCTCCTCGTGCCGGACATCTGGACATGTTCACCACTGGCCACACTGTGTCCACACAAGGTTGAGACCCACCTTCAGTAACTATTGATCATTAATTTATGATTTTAAAGGCAGCAATCAACATTCCTCACCATATATGGTAAGCTAGAAACCTTTTATTACTTTTTGAATTTTGTATATAAGAAGGACACCAACCAAATTTAAATTGAGAGTACTCAGACCTAGTGCCTGTAACTGTTCTCCCGGCTGTACTGTTTAATTAAACAAACTGTTACTGCTTTGTCAAATACTCCTTTTCTTCAGTTTTTTAAGGAATTCTACTTCAAAGTACATTTTGGCGAGCCACCCTAGGAGGACTGGGACCTCACACCTACGGCAGCCATAGGAAGGTGACCCCGCCTGGTTGGATTCACATTGCGCAACGAGAAAGGTGGGAAGACACTGCAGTTGAGTGGAAGTTCTGCTGAATCCCTGGGGTGGAGGTCAATTTTGAAGCAGCCGTCACAGAGGGTAAGAGACTGCATCCTAACCTAAAAAATAGTCTTAAGCATTTGTTGATATTGATAAAAAAATATGCTAATGCTTATAAAGGTACACTCGCATACACAAATGAAATCGTGTTACTATTATCACATTCACCCATCGTGAACTCTCCATCAACCCAACTCACAAATACATGATCCGGCAGGCTCTGCAACCTAGGCCCGCGGTAAGTGATTGACAGGTCACTGGTGGGGTGGCAAGTAGCTTGCAAACAAACACGCAAACAGCAAACTCAGGGACGTCCCTCACATAAGTGCAATGACACCACAATGGTCCAGGGAAATTGGCCCCAATTAGGCAAACATGGCCAGAGGAGGGTGCACAGTGTGAAAACACCATAAATTCGGATGCCACATGGAGTTTGGAACACACAGCCAATCAGGACCCAGCACACACAGTACACACAGTGATCACGTGTCCCAAATACCAGACATCCGGACACAATACATACTGGTTCATATTGTGTCCAGGCAAGGTCCAGTTATCAGAGACCTTTTATTTACGACTCTACAGACAAGCCCACATTCTTTTGCCTAACAAGGATTTCCTGATGCACCCAAAACTGTATAAAAATCACTTAGCTTGATTGTACTTTGAGACAGTCCTCATACCTGTTTCTGGTACTCCCAGTCAAAGTGGTTAATTAAACCAGCTGTTGCTGTTTGGCCAAACGCCTCTTGCCTTTTGTTTGAGCAACACATTTGGTGTATGGCAAACTAGGGAGAAGCATAAAAAGATAACCTGAGTGCCCTGCCACTGGCATATTACCTATTTTACATGTCCTAACTGTATGAGTCGTTAGGCGGCCTCGAAGGAGTTCACACAGAAGTCACCTTTGTTCGATAGCTGATGCTAGCTAAAGTGAATATAGTGTATAATGTGCATTGCCCCCTGATAACTCCCAGAATGCTGATTTTTTGTGACATATCTATCCTGACTGGGCAAAGTTAACACCTCAGTCTCACAGATGTTTAGTTCAATGGTTTACTAGTGCTAAAGAGGTTCCTTAATACCCGTAGTATCTGTAAGGAGTGTGGGAGGTGCATGTAGCTTGACCCTGGGTGTTACAGGGTGGAATTCGCATAGGGAAAACCTGGACCCGAGAAATCAGGCGTAAATCGTGCATGACCAAGAGGGGCCAGTAATTCCAGAGTTATAACGAAATGGTTTCTATAATTACCACTGTTGTCCAGGAGTGGATAGTGACAGACTATCCAGTTCACTGAGAAATATATTTCACGCTAGTCTTCTCTTGCTAAAGGATAATATGTGATGAACGTACTCATTTTTTTTAACAAAATAATTTTACTGTCAACCATTATTGAAAGGTATTATTGTATATGATGACGTTGCATTGATTGTCTTTGAATACTGTACTGGGTGCAAATTTGAGATTGTGCAGATGTTATTCTAACACATTGCATATTTGCACTGTGTTACAATACCACATATGCAGTCTTATCTTGTTTTATTCAAATGCTCGTTCAAACTGTTTGATGAACAAATTGTAAGCGCTGAGCTCATAGTTCGTAACTTGTACGTGTGTACCACCTACAAAATGCCCCTACGATTCGACAAACAAAATTAGGAAAATGTCATTTGAATTGCTTTATCCAAAGTACTAAAATTGTCGTGGATTCCCCACTAAACCACATGGAAACTAGGTTCCCCAAACAGATAAAACGACTTAATAAGTTTTGCCAAGAGTGGCATTTACACACAAAGGCATACACATTTCACTGTCCTAAAGAGGGATCATTTGACACAAAAATTATTGAGCACACTAAAACACATATAGAAACCAGATATACAGGACAGAGGAGAGACAAAAGGAAGTCAGTGTTAGAATTGTGAGCTAACTTTGAAGAGGTTCAATCAGATAACCCCACAATGACGATAGCAAGCAAGGCACAATCTGCAGGGATGGTTGTACTCACATCAGCTCCCCTTTCATTAGGATATTGAAACCTAATAATAGTAGAATCAGAAAAGCCCCCCACCAAAAGAAGGTCAGTGAGGTCTAAGCCTGAAAAATCTAAAATCAAGCGAGCCCAGAGACCGCTAGTGCAGGCCAAATTCCTAGGGAAAGTCCCCTAATGTGTGACTCTAAATCCACCACACTCGACATGTAAAACCTCAAGGGCAGGTAAAATGCACATTCACACTGGGCCAAGCGAGTGCAAACGCGTCTCAGGGAAGTTTGTGACGATTCTCAATAGTGACACAGTGAGCTCGGGAGATGAATGGAACTCCAGTCCCACGGTAACCGATGACAAGGGATAAAGCCAGGCTAACCAAAGCAGCATGTAGCTCTGAGCAAGATGGTGCGAGAAGGAGAGGCATGAACAGAGACTCGAGAGAGAGATGGTGTGCAACTAGGAGTTTGGATGAGAGTATAGGACTGCACACTCTCTTCATGATGAAAGTGAAGCCAGGGACAGGGCGCTGCGCTGGGAAGAGCCGGAGATTGATGAAAGGCTACAAGCAGGGCTCAGAGTCTCATCATTCTATCAATACAGGAGAGGGTCTGACCAAGAGATAAGGGAACAAGGCAGCCTGGTACTTATCCACCCGCGATGCAGGAAAAACATAGTGGCACCAGTGAGAGGACACAAGAGAGGCAGCAACAAGGATACACATTGCTCCTCACAGATACACGAGAAAGATAGACCAACCCAAAGGAGATAATAGCTAAAAAGGAAGTCAAGACCTTTGTGTGCCTGTTTTGAGACCTGCTAGCAGATTGAACTGAGGAGAGGGACCAATATGACAGGTCTTGGCTGAGGGAAGGTTGGTTTGAGCCAGAGGACATGCCAGTCACGGAGGACTACACCAGGCATGAAGGAGGAAGCCCTAAGTGGGGCTTCCTCTACATGCAGGAATGCCTTGCAAGATGGGAACTCTATGTTGAGGTGAAACCCTTGAAGGTACCTAGTGTGAGAGTGTGCCTATTACTACAGAAGAGCATGGCACAGCTTACATACAGATGGATAAAGAAGGGTTGAGGACTGAGTTACCATTATTGCTGGATGAAGTAGGGAAATGGATTTCATGTTTCTAGAAAAACACTGCAAGTTCTATTGGACCTGATACTTCTCAGGTAGTGTTTCCCCAAACTTTTAGCTTTTTCTGCCTGGGTTTTGCTGATTCTCTTGTGTGGCCTCCAGGCTCTGGGAACATTCCCACTACACACACAGTATGAAAGTGTGCATACCCTTCCTAGCCTGTGTTTGGAAGTGGCGCTGACTCAGTGTTCTGAAACATGGGTCAGTCTGCCATAGCCAACCGGTGTGTGCACATTGCCAGCTATCGGGATTAATCTCTGAGCCGCCTGCCATAGCAGGCTGCTCCATGTGCACACCCGCACCTATGGTGTCCATGTGCCGCCTGTCATCTACGACTCATGAGTAAGCAACGACACATTTATTAGTTAAACCAGGTATCTAGTCTGCTTTCGTAGACTAAGGAGGACACACTTGCACCCCTGGTGCTGGGGACTGTGTGTATAACCTGCTAGAACAGGTCAGTGTGGCCACTAATGCATGTACGCCCAGGTATTGAGAAATACCTGTCTGTGTTTTCACTGTTTATGAGGCTTGCTCTTCCATAGATTAACAAGGAAGTAGTTGATATTGCTTTGAGCTGCAATAGTGGATTGCAGTGGAGCAGACTCATGAAATTTACTATCAATGGATTCGCCATGCCAAACTCTTTCCAATGGCAAAGGGTGTTTTGGCATAACTCGCTTAGAAATGCCACTTATACAATATGGCCATTTATATGCTCTAAGAGTCTCGTGTGCCATGGTGCCTTGTTCCTGTGGACACCAGGAGTCGAGGAGAGCACATCTGTGCATTCCCCGAGCGACAGTCAAAAACCATGGGTGTTGGACCTGTCCCTTTTTGCAGGGTTATCCTCAAACATTAACATTTTGTTGGCTTAGGACTCTGGGTATTTTACCACTGCTACTCAGTGTACATGTGTTCTCTTCTTTAAACATGGATAACTGGTCTACACCTGTTTGTCATATTTAATTTACTTGTAAGTCCCTTGAACAGTGGTATCCGATATACCCAGGGCCTTGAAAGCAAATGCTACTTGTAGGCCTGCATCACTGCTTGCGCCACCCACAGAAGTAGCCTTTCAAACCTGTCTCAGGCCTCTGCCACTGCAGGGCCTACATGCGCTGTTTACTGCCACAATGACTTGGCATTTAAAGTTACTTGTCAAGCCTGAAAGTCCCCTTTTACCACATATATGTTACTCTTTAGGGAGGCCCTAAGTAGCCCTATAGGCAGGGTTATGTGTAAGTAGGTAGGAATGTGCCTTACTGTGTGGCATGTCCTGGTAGTGACAAACACCCTATTTTGTTTTTCACTACAGTGAGTGCTGCTCCTGTCATAGGTTTGCATTGAGAATACCCTGATAGCTTTTTCAGTGGTAATTACTGATCTGAAAGGAGTAGTGTTGCCATGTTGGTATGGTTTAACTGGGCTGCACCTGCATTCATCTGCATACTGAATAGTCTTTCTGGTCGCGGAGAGAGGGATGTGGTGCACATTTACATTTGGAAAGGCTGGGCTCTGCCCTCACATAAAGGGCTTGTTTACCCCCTACTGCTGTCTGGAGTCAGGCCTGCGATTGAATGGGGGTGTTCTGCACTTCTAACATTTATTTTGAAGTTACCTCCACATCAAAGACATTTTGAGGAGTGGGGCTATGAATTTAGTCAGTGCATGGAACTTGGAACCAGGCTCTGCTGGCTCTAAGACTGCACATTGCTAGAAGGAGGTGCTATGCTGTCAGGAGGGACGACCATTGGATTAATTGCTTTGTAGTGCTGACCTGCTGCCTGTGGGGCTAAGAGAAGGGCTGCCACCTTTCTAAGAGGACCCTTGTGCTGGCCTGCCTGCCTGCTTCCTGCTTCATATCCTTGTGCCATCAAAGAGGGCTTGTAGGCTTGCAGCCCCCTCCCTGTTTTCTAAGAATTCCAGGGATCACAAAGAATTCCATCAAAGCAGCCCAAACAGCTATGGGACTTTTCAACCAACTCAGCGCAGGGTGAGCGTTGTTCTCTGCTACGGGCTGTGGAAACCCAGCGCCTGCTGAGCGTTTCCCCTTCTGCCAGGGTTACCAAGATTAAATATTGCCTCTAAGCCCCTGTGTCTGTCCAATGCGGTGCTGTGGTCAAATCCAGCATTCCTCCGCCACCAGTAGAGATCAGAGGCAGCAGAGGATCAAGAAGGAGCCACGCAGTACATCCCTGTTCTTGCCAAGAGTGAAACGGAGGAACTCCACCACCGTCGTATGATGGGCATGGCCGGAGGGCCCATGAAGATGCTGCTGGCCCTGTAGGGAAACCAACACCGTACTCCCTACTCCTCTGGGGAGCTAACCATCGGCATGGTTCCAGTAAGTGTGACAAATCTTCTGTGACCATGACCCATGTCCTAGGTGTAGTGAGCATCTGGGATTGCCCGCAGCTGCACCAGGTGATTGGTGGCAGCTGCCCTTTACCTCCCAACCGGATTAAGGTATAGTGGGTCGGCCGCATGGGTTCTGCATTTCTGCCTCAGAGTAAACAGGCTAGCTATGTGATTGGGGGCATTAGCTGTCTAGGCCCGGGTGAGCTGGAGTGCTCAGACTTGCTCTATGTGAAACCCCAGAGCGAAGGGGCCTGTACTGTAGCTCCCCTAAGGGGAGAGCCCACATCTTTTGACAAAACAATTCGAGTGGAACACTCGAGCCTACGGATTACCATATTACTGCTAAATGGCATGCAATTGCTGCTATGCCCTACAACTAGTGTGTAATTAACTTATAAAGCATAGTAGGAGCACAAGAGAGTTGTGTCCTAGGTTTTAGCAGTGATATGTGGCGACTCATGTGTTTTTGTTAATTTCCTGCTGCATTACCTTCCCTGAATGTATTAATATGTTGTTTTTGCTGTGTCCTGTCAGGATAACGAGTATTACAGAATGTATTAATGGTATTTTCATGACGTGTGAAACATATGTCTTTATCTTATTGCACTAACTGTGATATTTTGACAATAGCCTAGCTCAGAAAATCATTATTCACTATGTGGTCTATCTTTATATGAAATACAGAAACTTATTTTTATATAATACTGTGTGGAGTCACTTTTGAGGTATATTTATTGTGTCACTCGTGTGTGTGCGTTGCGCAAACGATTTTCAAATTTCCTCCGGGCTAAGCAGGACTGCTCGTGCCAATCTACCAAGGGGGTGAGCAGGGCTTTTCTTGGGTGTGTAACTCCCTAACCCAGACTAGAGTGGTGGTTTCTGCCTGGCTTAGGTGCATACCCTAGCCAAGCAGAAACTCCATTTCTAAAAATGGGCTTCCCACAAGAACCTGCAGAAATCTGCCATTCATGGGCCGAATGGGATGGATTGGAGAGAAGGGTTCTGACACCTAGCCTCTAGAGGCTGGACAATGGTCAGGGTTTACCCATAGTAGTGCCGCATTCTACCGCATGTGGCCTTGTTAAACTTGTGTAACACACTAACCCTAGCAGATACCAGGGGAGGGAAAAAGAGGTGCGGGCGCTTGAGGACTCCTCCAACCTAACGTGTAAACACAACAGAAGCTGCTCCATGTATTGTGACTGAAACCTAGATAATGCTAGGTGAAGTGAGTGATGGCATCACACAAATAGGTAAGGACTGTCCTCGCACACCACCTAGGTGCCGATCACGATCCGGTAAAAACCGGGTACGAACCGTCGGACGGAGCATATTCTCCGTCCGACGCGTACCCGGTCGAAAATATATACAGACATGGAATTACGATTCGCACGGAAATCCCATTTCCGTACGAATCGTACAAAACCCCGACCGACGAAAATAAACATACAAATGTGATCCGGGAAAGCGCCGCCGTGACGTCGGGACGCACGCAGCCTGCCATTCACGAACCAGGAATTACGATTCGCACCGACGTCATCCCGCACGGTGAATATTTTCCGGCAGCCAAAAACTGCCGGGAAATCAGGATGACGCGAACAAAGAGTACCTGCACGCGACGGACAGACATGGACCCGAACCTACGTGTCATCCCGGCCCTCATAGCAGTCGACCTCCTCTACAGGTTACGACGCAGACGCCGTAGAAGGTCAGAACAACAAAGGGAGGGGGGAAAGGGGGGGGCAGGACCAGGGGCAGGCCACAAAACCCCCACCAAAGTCACACAGCACACATGCCCTGGACATACCTGACCCCCAGGCCCTGGTCACTCCGAGGGGGTGGGGGCGTGTCCAGCAAAGCCAGCATCCGCCACAACGGAAGTGCTTGACGACGCGAACCGCCAACACAACAATACAGGTACGTCCCGTACCCACGCCTTAAGAGTGTGGGTACGAGTCGTACCACGCCCACACCTACGTCATCCCAACAATGGTGGGACGGCTGTACCCACGTGGCAAAGGCCTGGGTACGGCCCGCACAAGCATCACATAGCGTGGGGATGGATATGTACGGACAGTACCCCCACCCCCCATGCATGGAGCGTACCCCCAACCCCAACAGTGCAAGTACGACATGTACCCTCACCCGCGTACGTATGGAGCGTACCCCCACCCAACAGTGTAAGTACGACCCGTACCCTCACCCGCGTACGTATGGAGTGTACCCCCACCCCAACAGTGTAAGTACGACCCATACCCTCACCCGCGTACGTATGGAGCGTACCCCCACCCCAACAGTGTAAGTACGACCCGTACCCACACCCGCGTATGTATGGAGCGTACCCCCACCCCAACAGTGTAAGTACGACCCGTACCTTCACCCGCGTACGTATGGAGCGTACCCCCACCCCAACAGTGTAAGTACGACCCGTACCCTCACCCACGTACGTATGGAGCGTACCCCCACCCCAACAGTGTAAGTATGACCTGTAACCTCACCCGCGTACGTATGGAGCATACCCCCACCCCAACAGTGTAAGTACGACCCGTACCTTCACCCGCGTACGTATGGAGCATACCCCCACCCCAACAGTGTAAGTTCGACCCGTACCCACACCCGCGTACGTATGGAGCGTACCCCCACCCCAACAGTGTAAGTACGACCCGTACCCTCACACGCATACGTATGGAGCGTACCCCCACCCCAACAGTGTAAGTACGACCCGTACCCACACCCGCGTACGTATGGAGCATACCCCCACCCCAACAGTGTAAGTACGACCCGTACCCTCACACGCGTACGTATGGAGCATACCCCCACCCCAACAGTGTAAGTATGACCCGTACCCTCACCCACGTACGTATGGAGCGTACCCCCACCCCAACAGTGTAAGTACGACCCGTGCCCTCACCCGCGTACGTATGGAGCGTACCCCCACCCCAACAGTGTAAGTATGACCCGTACCCTCACATGCGTACGTATGGAGCATACCCCCACCCCAACAGTGTAAGTACGACCCGTACCCTCACCCGCGTACGTATGGAGCGTACCCCCACCCAAACAGTGTAAGTACGACCCGTACCCTCACCCGCGTACGTATGGAGCGTACCCCCACCCCAACAGTGTAAATACGACCCGTACCCTCACCCGCGTACGTATGGAGCATACCCCCACCCCAACAGTGTAAGTACGACCCGTACCCTCACACGTGTACGTATGGAGCGTACCCCCACCCCAACAGTGTAAGTACGACCCGTACCCACACCCGCATACGTATGGAGCGTACCCCCACCCCAACAGTGTAAGTATGACCCGTACCCTCACACGCGTACGTATGGAGCATACCCCCACCCCAACAGTGTAAGTATGACCCGTACCCTCACCCACGTACGTATGGAGCGTACCCCCACCCCAACAGTGTAAGTACGACCCGTACCCTCACCCGCGTACGTATGGAGCGTACCCCCACCCCAACCGTGTATGTACGGACCGTACCCTCACCCACATACGTATGGAGCGTACCCCCACCCCAACAGTGTAAGTACGACCCGTACCCACACCCGCGAACGTATGGAGCGTACCCCCACCCCAACAGTGTAAGTACGACCCGTACCCTAACCCGCGTACGTATGGAGCGTACCCCCACCCCAACAGTGTAAGTACGACCCGTACCCTCACCCACGTACGTATGGAGCGTACCCCCACCCCAACAGTGTAAGCACGACCCGTACCCTCACCCGCGTACGTATGGAGCGTACCCCCATCCCAACAGTGTAAGTACGACCCGTACCCTCACCCGCATACGTATGGAGCGTACCCCCACCCCAACAGTGTAAGTACGACCCGTACCCACACCCGCGTACGTATGGAGCGTACCCCCACCCCAACAGTGTAAGTATGACCCGTACCCTCACACGCATACGTATGGAGCGTACCCCCACCCCAACAGTGTAAGTACGACCCGTACCCACACCCGCGTACGTATGGAGCGTACCCCCACCCCAACAGTGTAAGTACGACCCGTACCCTCACACGCGTACGTATGGAGCATACCCCCACCCCAACAGTGTAAGTACGACCCGTACCCTCACCCACGTACGTATAGAGCGTACCCCCACCCCAACAGTGTAAGTACAACCCGTACCCTCACCCGCGTACGTATGGAGCATACCCCCACCCCAACCGTGTATGTACGGACCATACCCCCACCTCGTATGCATGTAGCGAACCCACACCCGTGTATGTTCTAAGCGTACATATCCTGAAATAGGAGGGGTGTGTGCAGAGTCCTCCCAGCAGTGCCCAGAGACAGGAGGGGTGGGTGCAGAGTCCTCCCAGCAGTGCCCAGACGCAGGAGGGGTGGGTGCAGAGTCCTCCCAGCAGTGCCCAGACGCAGGAGGGGTGGGTGTAGAGTCCTCCCAGCAGTGCCCAGACACAGGAGGGGTGGGTGCAGAGTCCTCCCAGCAGTGCCCAGACGGAGGAGGGGTGGGTGCAGAGTCCTCCCAGCAGTGCCCAGACGCAGGAGGGGTGGGTGTAGAGTCCTCCCAGCAGTGCCCAGACACAGGAGGGGTGGGTGCCTAACACTCCCAGCAGTGCCCAGAGACAGGAGGGGTGGGTGCAGAGTCCTCCCAGCAGTGCCCAGACGGAGGAGGGGTGGGTGCAGAGTCCTCCCAGCAGTGCCCAGGCGCAGGAGGGGTGGGTGTAGAGTCCTCCCAGCAGTGCCCAGACACAGGAGGGGTGGGTGCCTAACACTCCCAGCAGTGCCCAGACGCAGGAGGGGTGGGTGTAGAGTCCTCCCAGCAGTGCCCAGACACAGGAGGGGTGGGTGCCTAACACTCCCAGCAGTGCCCAGAGACAGGAGGGGTGGGTGTAGAGTCCTCCCAGCAGTGCCCAGACACAGGAGGGGTGGGTACCTAACACTCCCAGCAGTGCCCAGAGACAGGAGGGGTGGGTGCAGAGTCCTCCCAGCAGTGCCCAGACGCAGGAGGGGTGGGTGTAGAGTCCTCCCAGCAGTGCCCAGACGCAGGAGGGGTGGGTGTAGAGTCCTCCCAGCAGTGCCCAGACACAGGAGGGGTGGGTGCCTAACACTCCCAGCAGTGCCCAGACGCAGGAGGGGTGGGTGTAGAGTCCTCCCAGCAGTGCCCAGACACAGGAGGGGTGGGTGCCTAACACTCCCAGCAGTGCCCAGAGACAGGAGGGGTGGGTGTAGAGTCCTCCAAGCAGTGCCCAGACACAGGAGGGGTGGGTGCCTAACACTCCCAGCGGTGCCCAGAGACAGGAGGGGTGGGTGCAGAGTCCTCCCAGCAGTGCCCAGACGCAGAAGGGGTGGGTGCAGAGTCCTCCCAGCAGTGCCCAGACGCAGGAGGGGTGGGTGTAGAGTCCTCCCAGCAGTGCCCAGACGCAGGAGGGGTGGGTGTAGAGTCCTCCCAGCAGTGCCCAGACACAGGAGGGGTGGGTGCCTAACACTCCCAGCAGTGCCCAGACGCAGGAGGGGTGGGTGCAGAGTCCTCCCAGCAGTGCCCAGACGCAGGAGGGGTGGGTGCAGAGTCCTCCAGGAGGGGTGGGTGCAGAGTCCTCCCAGCAGTGCCCAGACACAGGAGGGGTGGGTGCAGAGTCCTTCCAGCAGTGCCCAGAGACAGGAGGGGTGGGTGCAGAGTCCTCCCAGCAGTGCCCAGACGCAGGAGGGGTGGGTGCAGAGTCCTCCCAGCAGTGCCCAGACGCAGGAGGGGTGGGTTTAGAGTCCTCCCAGCAGTGCCCAGACACAGGAGGGGTGGATGCCTAACACTCCCAGCAGTGCCCAGAGACAGGAGGGGTGGGTGCAGAGTCCTCCCAGCAGTGCCCAGACGCAGGAGGGGTGGGTGCAGAGTCCTCCCAGCAGTGCCCAGACGCAGGAGGGGTGGGTGCAGAGTCCTCCCAGCAGTGCCCAGACGCAGGAGGGGTGGGTGTAGAGTCCTCCCAGCAGTGCCCAGACACAGGAGGGGTGGGTGCCTAACACTCCCAGCAGTGCCCAGAGACCGGAGGGGTGGGTGCAGAGTCCTCCCAGCAGTGCCCAGACGCAGGAGGGGTGGGTGCAGAGTCCTCCCAGCAGTGCCCAGAGACAGGAGGGGTGGGTGCAGAGTCCTCCCAGCAGTGCCCAGACGCAGGAGGGGTGGGTGCAGAGTCCTCCCAGCAGTGCCCAGACGCAGGAGGGGTGGGTGCAGAGTCCTCCCAGCAGTGCCCAGAGACAGGAGGGGTGGGTGGAGAGTCCTCCCAGCAGTGCCCAGATGCAGGAGGGGTGGGTGTATAGTCCTCCCAGCAGTGCCCAGACACAGGAGGGGTGGGTGCCTAACACTCCCAGCAGTGCCCAGAGACAGGAGGGGTGGGTGTAGAGTCCTCCCAGCAGTGCCCAGACACAGGAGGGGTGGGTGCCTAAGACTCCCAGCAGTGCCCAGAGACAGGAGGGGTGGGTGCAGAGTCCTCCCAGCAGTGCCCAGACGCAGGAGGGGTGGGTGCAGAGTCCTCCCAGCAGTGCCCAGATGCAGGAGGGGTGGGTGCAGAGTCCTCCCAGCAGTGCCCAGACGCAGGAGGGGTTGGTGTAGAGTCCTCCCAGCAGTGCTCAGACACAGGAGGGGTGGGTGCCTAACACTCACAGCAGTGCCCCTGCAAAGAAAAGGGTGGAGTACTCACAGATCCAATGCCCACAAATGTCAGTCAGGTGCACAAAGATCCTGCCGTACATGTAGCACATGTGTGCGAGGCTGGAAGTATACATATGCATAGCGCCTAAAAGAATACATGTACACATGAAGTCATGGCAACAGTCTACATACACAAGTACAGTGACCACCAAGGACACCAGGAATGATGCAGGTGGAGACATCGCTCAGCATGCATGGCCCAAGTCTAATGAGTCCGACACACACCCAGCCAATGTAGACACAGCTCAGCACCACATATTGGAAAGACCCTGCAGGGAAGAAGTCAGGTTACACAGAGATAGGAACACACCTTGGGACGATGTCACCATGCAGTAACTGCTCACATGAACAAAGTTATGTAGCCAACAGCTTGTGATGGCACACAGATACCAGGATCCACCCTATGACCAGCACAAGACGACAATTCCCACACACCCAACACAAAACCACCACCCAAAATAATGGGGCAGGTCGACCAACAGCAATACCAGACAGACAGTAGTGTACTAAGGAAAAAAAAATTGCTTTAATCAGCATCCAAAACATATGTTTGTCCCTTGAAAGTTCTTAAAAGTACAATGCCCATAGGGCAAACCAAAGTTCGAATCCAGGTGGGGGACACAGTGGGACGCGTGTCCCCTAGCTTGCCTGCACAGTCAGACTCCTTCGTCTTCCAGAGCGGGGAGGGCATCATGTGGGGGAAAAGGACCAGGCACCGCAGGGACATGAGGGCGAAGGGTAGGCGTCGTGGGTGCAGGGATGGAGGACTCCACCACAGGGGGTGGGTCAGGGAGGCCAGCATGGCGCTGCACACCTTTGCAAGGTCCTCCAGCGACTCCCCTGCACCCGAAGGAACCACAGGCCCCAAGGAGGGGGGGGCGGAGGGATGGGTCGCAGCGCCACAGGGGGAGGGTGTGGACAGGGGGGGGGACTCAACCACCCTGACCGGGGACTCCCTTGACCGCTTGCGGGGTGGTGTCACAGTGGGGCTCAGGGACAGAGCGGCCATGAAGGAGTCTTTGCCGGATATGTGGCCAGGAGAGCTGAGGGGAGGGGATTTGGAGGGAGTGGATTTGGTGGAATGCGGACTCCCACTCTGGCTGCGTGACTTACGTTTGCCCCCCGACCCAGTGGGTGTGCCTACTCCACCCTGTGTGTGCGTGCCAGGAGGTGTGCATATGACCTTCCCTGCTGGTGTGGTGCCTGTGTCTGTTGTGGTGGGTGCATGCTGATGTCTGAGTGTACGTGGGACAGGCATGGGAGTGGGAAGTGTGAATGGGTCAGGGGTAGGGGGTTGGACGTAGCGCTGCAGGAGACCCACTGCTGCAGTCAGTGTCGAGTCAATGGACCTCAGCAAGTTGCGTTGGTCAGCCTGCGATGAAAAAATGCCCTCCAAGTATGCCTCCATGTTGTTCAGCACTTGGCTGTGGCCATGGAGGACATTAAGCATCGCAGCCTGACCAACCTGCAACTGCCGCTGGATGTCCACTGACTCGGCATTGGCGGCAGCAGTGGAGACAGGGGCAGGGGGTGCGGTGCCTGGCAGGAAGGAGACATGTGGTGACCGGGCACGCTGGGAAGGGACACGAGCAAGTGGGAGGTGGCTGATGGCAATGGAGGGGGCGGGCTGAGATGTTGTGCCACTGTCAGCTGCTGGTGCAGCCTCCGCCCACTCGGAGAGATCATCCTCGGACCCGTCAGCTTCATATTCTGTCGTGCCAGTGGACAGGTCCTCGGCCTCACTCTCCTCCGCCTCAGTTCCACTCAATGTGCCAGCCACAATGTCAACGCTGGCACTGGTGCTCGGTCCCTCCGCTCCGTCTGTGCTCATGTCTCCCTCCGTGTCCCCCGACGATGCTGTGGGCAAGGTGAAGAGACAGCAATTAATCATACACCTGTATACATATGTCACATGAGTCTAATCTACATAGGTTACAGTGCATAGCCTGAAAAGAAAGATCAGTAACATCTACAAAACAAGGTACAGATGTAGGGCATGCAACACACAGTTGGTTGACCCACCATGCCACTGAAAAACCATGGAGAGCATGACACAATAGCAAATGACATGAAATGGAGTTTGACAGAGGAGCCAGGCCCTGGGGACAATCCAGCACTGCATCTGCACCACACAGCGTTGCCGAAAATAGGGATGAGCAGGGACCATATCCATGAATTTGAGGCACATGCAGCATAGGTAATACTGAAAACATGCCCACCATGACTGGCTCACTGCACCTTGAGTGTATGTCCAGACAAACATCACACACTGGCCACACCTAGCAAGGAGATTTCAGGTTTTGACATGTAGGCTTTGCCCGCACCAACCACCCCCTACATGAGACAATTTGTTGAGACACAGGAAGCACTTACATCTCTTAGTCTGGGTGAAATACACAGGGGCTGCATAAATGCAAGATTGGACGCCAAATACCCAAGGTGCGCCTGTCCAAATAATCATGTACAAATGGTCATCATCAGATTATTGTAACAAGACACACAGGCACTGGCCCCCGTGAGTATGGACAAGGAAAATCAGGTCAGGCTGTACAGTGGACACTTGTACTACATTTTACGTCAATATACATGGTGCCAGGGGACAATGGCACAGAGCACAACCTATGCTGTAGACACTGAGAGTGTTCACGTTTTGTGATGACACACATGACACCTAGGAAAATATGCCCCAGGGGACAGTAATGGCCACACAACTCCATGGTCCTGAATGGGAATGACTGCAACACACGCCACCATCCCTGCACTATGCGTATCGCACACTCATGCACATCATGTCACAGGCCACCACATAGGACATGCGTGCTGTAAGGCATGACACTTGAGAGACTAACTCCCATGTCTGGACTCAGCATCAGTGCCAACTGACATGGAACCCACATGTACTGAACTGGACAGGGCACAGGCAAGGTCCCAAAACCTGTTACACACCACCCCCACACATGATGCTACAGGCATAGTTCACGTGGAGAAAGCGCCAGCATACATTACCTTGTGCAGGAGTGACTACACACAGACCAGGGAACACATTGCAAGGAGGGGAAGGGAGGCAGGAGAGCACTGCTATACTGTGGGTAACTGGATCTGCACAGCACCTTTAAACCCTGGCAGTGTATCCATGCAACTGTGCACTTACAAATGCTGGTGACACACAACAAACACACATTTACCTACCCCCTTCCTGCTGCTGCTTCTCCTGTAAGTGCCTGTCCAAGTCTGGAAATACCACCGCCAGCACACGCTTGTGGATGTGGGTCAGACGGTGGCGCCCGCGGTTCTTATGGGTCTCAGGTGAGTCCCCCAGCAGGACCCGTGCGATCCTCCGCTTCCAGCACCGGATATCCTGCCAGCGTTTCCTCACCTGGGCCAGGCGCCGCTTGCGACCGTCCGTCCTCCTCACGGCACTGACGGCGTTCACCCATATTTGCTTCTTGGCAGAGGCGCCTACCTGTGAGGATGAACAAGTGACACTACATCAATACACCAGGCACATGTCACAGAGAGACATATTAGAACAAATTTGCTGTTTACAACAAGGCATGGTATGCATCCAACGCATTGCACCTTTGTCATAGGGACATGATCCTCTGGGGAAGGGCAAAAGCAGTACGTGCCATTGAAAGGACACAGGTGGAATGAGGGCAACGACACAATCAATGATCCAGGCTCACACTGTGCATCAGAAGGTACACCAGGATAATGTGCAGCACCTCTAAGCAGTCACATGCCACAGGCCACTGACGCTACCGCAGCAGAGTACACAGACACACACAGGCACAGGACATTCACCTGCCATTGCCAAATGCAGCGACAAACCTCACTCTGCACATGTGCCACTAGACGGGGGGGGCTCACAGGTGTGGGGCTGGCTCTGCACGTCAGACACACAGTACTGCTCCCTGCTCACATCACATGGGCAGGGTATATCCATCCCTCATGCAGCCTGGGTGCCACACTCCACATATGCACCCACCCACATGACAGGGGACTTACACCACACCGATGTCCAGGGTACGAACACATCATGTGGACACTCTCAGCACAGGTACACAGAACTAACACACATCTGTGGGTACAGTCACCTGTCACACTGGGCTGACCACATAATCAAATGAGGACTGTAGAGGCTACATTCCCAGGAGGAAAAGACAGGCAGAATGTGGCATGCACCATGCAGTGATTGTCACAGTAAACACAATGCAAGTGAGGACGGCAGACATGCACCACAGCATGCACTGGCTGGGAGACATCAGGCATTCCCCCCCTGGGACCCCACCTACAGTACATAGCATGTGTGTCACACTTGGACACAATGCCAGAAGTCACAGTCACAAGCAAGGGACACAGTCTGTGCTAGTAGACTCTGCACTCACCTGATACCCTGGTCGCCCATACAGCAGGGGGTACTGTGGGAGGATCACATCCAGCAAAGTCAGGTTCTCCTCCAGGGTGAAAGGCTGTGACCTCTCCACAGACCTTGACATGGTTCCAGGGAATCAGTAGCAGCAGCTGGGTCATCGAATCCTAAGATGTGCAGGCAAGTGCTCCCTCATGGGACCTGGCTGCCTTATATCTGCCTTGCTGGCCTGTTTCATGCACAGGAGTACAGAGTGATTGGTCACTCACATTTGCATCCTATGTTTCCTCCAATCTCTTCAAACCTATCACAGTCAGTGGGTTCTTATTGTGTTTTTTTCTTGAGCATGATGTCAACTCCAGAACCACATTGCAACAAAGTAGATTCATTCAAACTGACTACTGCTGTGCACCTGCTGAAAAAAATTCAAACTTTAAACTTGGTCTCCATGACAACCAGCATGCATGTAGGCCTTTATACTTGTCCCTCATGTGTCCCCTATGTAATTTGGAGTTTAACACACAGGTACGGTGCGTACCGGGGCCCTAGGGCACCACAAATGCATTGCAACGGCCCGTACAGGCGTGTGTACGGTCCGTACCACTATGGGTGTGCTTGCGTATGCGTACCCATAGTGAAAGTGAGCGCACGCACGCGTGTGCACGATGTGACTATGTCATGTATGTGTGGGGGGTTCCCATTAGCTTGATGTTGGAGCTCCCTCAAAAGCATCAGCTGTTGCAGCAACCAACATGTGTCTGTGTGTAGATTGACATGGCACACTGTTCCGCACACCAGGCCCCATGTGGTATCGGATGTGAGGTGCGTATGTATGCATGGGACACGGAGTAGCGTAACAAGGACATGTCTGCATCCTCTCTATGAATGTGTGGTGAGTCATTACATCTACACCTTATTGGCAAGGTGTGTGGGCTGTCCTAGTGTAATGTCATGTGACCTGTGGCTCTAGTGTTCCGCTACCAGTCTCTGCAATTGACATCCTACTTCTGCTGATGTGTTGATGTATGTCACTCCTGTGTTGCGTCTGGCTGTTCACTTACACTGGGACACAGCTAATCCCATGCCATGGCATGTGGAGGTTCACAATCTCCGTGTGTAGCTGGGTCTTGGTAGGAGTGTCACCTGGCAGCCATATGTGTCCAGGGCATGTGGCACATACCTGACTCTGTATGTCGCATATGTGTATTGACAGATTGACATGTGCTCAGCACCAAAAAATTGTTGTTGTAGTGCACTCACTCTTCCTTGTCACTTCCAAATTACTGCAGAGTGCCGCCTCTTCCCCGAGCAATTCCGGACTTGGCTGACATGCGGGAGAATGACTGTATCCGGTGCTATCGCTTCCCCCAACCGTTGATTCTGGAGTTGACGGCGAGGCTGGCACCACACCTGCAACCGCTGCACAGGTATCCTATGGCACTGACACCCAAGCTGAAGGTAATGGCAGCCCTACATTTTGTTGCCACGGGTACCTTTCAAAATACCATAGCTCATGTTGGTGGCATGTCCCAGAGCATGTTCTGCCGTGTGCTGCATGATTTCTTAGAGGCCATGTTGCTTCACCTGGATGAGTTCATCCATTTCCCAACCCCTGAAATGTTGACTGGGGTCAAGCGTGGATTCTATGCCCTGGGAGGGATGCCCCATGTCATTGGGTCCATAGATGGGACACATGTGGCTTTGGTACCACCACAGGCACAGGAGGTAGCGTACAGGAATCGCAAGCACTACCACTCCATCAATGCCCTTGTGGTGTGTCTGTCCAACATGGTGATTTCACATGTCTGTGCTCGTTTTCCAGGATCAGCACACGATGCCTACATCATGAGGCGTAGCAGGGTGCCTGAAATGATGACGCAGCTGCACAACGAACGAGCATGTGTTGTTGGTGGGTACACTCTGTCTGTCCTGTATTTTGCGTAGACTTCCAGCACGACCGCTTCTCCTGTCCTACTTATGTCCATGTGCTTTCCATGTAGGGGACGCTGGCTATCCCAACATGCCATGGCTGATCACACCTCTCCGCAACCCCATCACGCCGGCCCAGCTCCGCTACAACACCGCCCATGGCCGGACAAGGCGAGTGATAGAGAGGACATTTGGCCTCCTGAAGAGCCGATTCAGATGCCTCCACAAGACCGGCGGCGCCCTCCCATATGCCCCGGCGAAGGTCTGCAAAATCTTCATGGTCTGCTGCATGCTGCACAACATGGCAGTTGAGAAAGCTGTGCCACTCATCCTGGATCAAGATGATCAGGACCATCCACCCGTGGAGGACCAAGGTCTTGGCAATGGGGCTAGTGATGTGGAGGATGTGGTTCCGCAAGAGGACATCCGGACTCGGCTCATACGTGACTTCTTTGCTTAGTGGTGAGTACCAGTGTCTGTGTGTGCACGCATTGGTCCCCGTGTGGCATGTGTTGCGAGGTGTGTGTCCATCTGCATGTATGGCACGTGAGTCAGAGGTGTGTGTGGATGTGTCACTGGAGTGATGGTGCCAGTGATGAGTGTATTTCCCCAGTCATAATTGTGACCTAGTATGTTGTCATCCTTACATGTGTCGAGTACATGCACATGCAAGTGGCTGTGCTTTTTGTGGCTGACTTCTTGTGTGTCTCTCATCCCCAGGTACTTGCGCATGCCATCTGCTGGTTGCATTGTTGTGGCACTGCTATTCCTCATGGACACGTCATCGTGTGCTGACTCAGCGTTACACGCACGGACAAGGTTGGAAGTCTTCTTAGGGTAAGGGATGCATCAGGGGTGTATTGGGTGTGGCAGTTGTTTACGATGTGTGCACACTGCCCCTGTCAATGTTTGGTTCCTCTGCTGACATGTCGCATCACCATGGGACACATGACATGCAGCTGGGTACACCTGAATAGATGGTCAGACTTGTTGACAGTCATCAGTGATGGGATTGTGGATTGTGATGATGGCATCAATGTGTGTTACACTGCCCTCGTACACATACGGTTTGCATTGGCTTGACATGGTGTGGGACTTCCACATCAGCGGATCAATGGTGTATGGCAGTCTCTCCGTGAGCAGCAGGGGGTGTTTAGCTGTTAGCCGACACTTGTGTGCCAGTTCCATGGCTATCACGCATTTGTGCTGCAGAAGGGGGGTTCCAGTGTTGGACCCACATGTTACTCCACATGATGTGTTCATGTGTACTTCAAGTTGCCTCTGCAATCCCGAATACATGACTAATAAAGGTGTCCCTATGCCTCAAAGGTGCCTCTTCTCAGTCAATGCTGGTGTGTTGCCACGGTGCATCCGGCATGTCTGGCATGGTTTTCCGTGATTGTGGCTATGTGTCTATGTGTAGAGTAGCAAGATGCAAGCTGTTTGTGTGGGATTAGACTGTGTATTGTGCATGATGTCCATGACTGTGTGGGTATTGTGACATGTGCCATCCCCATGCATCCAACGTTAGCCAGGCCACCATTCTCTGCATCCACCTGACTCAAGCTTGCAGGACATGGTTCTGCCACCTGGCCACACATACCTGGGTGCCCCCCAGGACACTCCACATGATCCCTGACCTCTGCGCATGGCTGTCGCTGTACTCAAAATGTCTGTCGGAACGGTTGTGCGGCCACCCCCTCAGCTGGTTGGGCCCATCACGGGTGTGTATGGTGCTCCATGTCTGTCTTGCCTGATACAATGTGACCCATGTGTGTCCTGTGCCAGACTCAGGCCCCAGGGTGTGGATGGTTGAAGTCAAATGAGAACTCAGGCATGGTTAGACTTTACAAGACACATGTAAGGGGATGTATGACGTTACAACGCACACTTTTACAACGCATGCACTTACAACGCATTTTTTACAACGCATAATCCATTACAACGCATGACATTACAACGCATGACACTACAACGCATTTTTAAAAAATACCTTTACAACGCATTTCCATTACAACGCATACTACCTTTACAACGCATACCATTACAACGCATAATATTAAATTACATTTAAGGTAAGTATTAGATAGTATAGGGGTAAAAGTTACTTTTCTAACTCCAGGGGGTGCAACAGTAGGGTAAGTGTTGGATAGTATAGGGGTAAAAATTACTATTCTAACTCCAGGGAGTGCAACAGTAGGGTAAGTGTTGGATAGTATAGGGGTAAAAATTACTATTCTAACTCCAGGGGGTGCAACAGTAGGGTAAGTGTTGGATAGTATAGGGGTAAAAATTACTATTCTAACTCCAGGGGGTGCAACAGTAGGGTAAGTGTTGGATAGTATAGGGGTAAAAATTACTATTCTAACTCCAGGGGGTGCAACAGTAGGGTAAGTGTTGGATAGTATAGGGGTAAAAATTACTATTCTAACTCCAGGGGGTGCATCAGTAGGGTAAGTGTTGGATAGTATAGGGGTAAAAATTACTATTCTAACTCCAGGGGGTGCAACAGTAGGGCAAGTGTTGGATAGTATAGGGGTAAAAATTACTATTCTAACTCCAGGGGGTGCAACAGTATGGTAAGTGTTGGATAGTATAGGGGTAAAAATTGCTATTCTAACTCCAGGGGGTGCAACAGTAGGGTAAGTGTTGGATAGTGTAGTGTAATATTATGCGTTGTAATGGTATGCGTTGTAATGGTAGTATGCGTTGTAATGGAATGCGTTGTAAAGGTAGTTTTTAAAAATGCGTTGTAGTGTCATGCGTTGTAATGTCATGCGTTGTAATGGATTATGCGTTGTAAAAAATGCGTTGTAAAGGTAGTGCGTTGTAAAAGTTGCGTTGTAACGGTTGTTCCCCCATGTAAGGTAATAATGCAAAATGTAGGCATCTTCTCTTTATGGTGTAACTCTTTATTTTGGTTGGGGTACGGGGGGGTATGACATGAGGGGCTTTCCGGGTGTGTGGAATCCAAAGTTCACTAGGGGAGTTGGTGTCCTTGCCATTTGAAATCCTCAGAGTCCATGCCACAGTCTTTGTCAACATTGGTCAGACAGTGACCAGCAAGTCCATGTGGCAGAGAAGGTCTTTAGCTGCTGTGCTGCTGTTGGTCCAGTGGGCTAGGTGCCAGGCCAGGTGTCCTGGGAGATGGTGTCTCCTCCTCCTCCTCCTGATCCCTCCCTGTGGGTGGTGATGTTCTACGCCTGATGGCACAGGGAGGGTTGCCCATGTTGTCGGCTATCCGACGGAGTGTACTGTGAATTCCCCTGAACACCGTCACGAGCTCAGCCTGTCTGTCCTCCATCCGCCCTTGGTGTCGCAGTAGACAGGCATGTTGCTCCGCATGTTGCTGGGCCTGCTGGGTCTTGATCTCCTCGAGGATGGACACAACCTGGGCCATGCCCGTGGTGTCCTGCCGGTATGTGTCCAGGATGTTTCTGACATGGGAATATACCGGTTCCGCAGCCAACTGGTCAGGCTCGCGCCTCCGCCGTCCTCCACTCCCACCACCCCTGCCCACTTGCGCCTGGCCTGCCCTTGTGGGCACATCGGGTCTCCGGGACCCCTGAGGGGTGGCATTGGCGTTGTCGCCTGCCTCCTCCTGGGTGCCCGGTACACCGTCTCCCTCCTGGCCAACCTGGCTGCATTGTGGTGGTGGGGCAGGGATCCTGGGTGTCTCCTGGGATGTAGCAGGAGTGGGGGTGGTGGTTGGCCCAGTTGTACCTGACGCAGGTGCTGCAGGTGGTTGGACACCAGAGGGGCCAGGTTGGTCGGGGTCGGGTTCGTCCACAGAGTGGCGAGAGTCGTCGCTGCCGGTGGGTCCGTCATCCCGCCGAGCCGGGTCCTGTGAGTCTTCCCCCCCCAGTGTTGGGGGGTGATCCACGACGTTGACCTGTGTGTGAGAGAGACAATGTTAATTTTGTTCCATGCAACATCCATGTTTCATTGGTTTCTAAGTTGGCACATTTCCTCTGGGAATTTGGATATGTCTTGCATTCCACTCACAGTGCACTTGTGCATGGGTATGTCCCTTGGCCACAGCTTTAGCGACTTTACCTATGTGTGGCACAGTCTTACTTGCTGCGTCAATTGTGACTGCAGTCAGCAGTGGAGTGAGCAGGTGTGGCGAGCCATGCATTGGCGCCTTCCGTGTTGCACTGTACGTGGGCACATGGAGTTGTTCCACACACTTAGATAATGCAGGTAGCTGGCGTTGTGCTCGTGCACATTTTGAGACATTGCCCAGTGTTTTGCCATGGAGAAGAGGGGGGATTCAGGCACTGGCCACCCTTGTCTACATGCATGCAGTCCACCTGCTGACGAGCAGACATTCCCACACCCCCCAAGGCTGAATTGGTCTCCCTGTGTGTCCCTTTCTCACTCCCTCTCTGTCCCCCTCTCCCTCCCTCTGTGTGTCAGCCTCCTCCCTCTGTCCATCTCCCTGTGTCTCCCTCCCTCTTTCTCCCCCTCTCCCTCCCACTGTGTGTCACCCTCAGTCACCTCAGCCCAGCTTCCTAGGCACACACTTTTTGCTGATCTTTTACTGGCCCTTGGCTTGGTCATGTGAGTTTGTTTGTTTCTGATCTGCAGGCACCCATTGGGTGTAGTGTCTGTGTCTGCGCTGCTGCTGTGGTGGTGTGTGCTGCCACTCGTTCACAGTGTTGGCTGTTCATTAGCTGCTGTCATGTGCAAAAACGTGCCGTCACCCCCATGTGTTAATGCAAGGCGTCCGCCATTTGCTGGCAAGTCTTTCCTGTGTGGGGACACACTGTTTGTCTGGCTGTGACCTAGGCCATATGGGCAGGGGGCATTGTTGTCTGCTTCTGAGTTGCACTATGTGATTTTTGTGGCCCACACTCCCGCCATCCGGCTTACCGTGTCTTGTGTTGGTGTTTTCTGTGGCCTGTGACTTTGCATTGTCCAGCTGGGTGCATGGGGCATGGTGGCGCCAGTGGCATGTGCGTGTTCATGGAGTGTGGTTGAGTCATGCGATAGATTGGGGTGGTTGCGTGCCAGTTTGTGAGTTTGGTTGTGGATGACATTCCCCCATGTGAGGTGAGTTGTTTGTGTACTCACCCGGATCTCGGAGTCCGTCTAATCCGTCCACTGACACTACCGGCAGTATGGCCATCACCCTCTCCTCCCAGGGATGGTAGTGTACGGTTCTGCGGGGCGGCCCTCCTCCAGTGACGTTGGCCTGGTTGTGGTCGTCGGTCATTTTGGCTCGGACCCTCCTCCGCAGATCGTACCACCTGGCTTGGCATTCATGCCTGGTCCTTCTGGTGGCCGCAGCAGCATTCACAGCATCAACAATCCTCTGCCACATGGCTGTTTTTTCGGTCATGCAGGTCTGTCTGACCAATGTTCCAAAGAGGTGTGGCTCGACTCTGAGGCTTTCGTCGACAAGGACCTCCAACTCGCGGCTAGTGAACTTTGGATTCTTGTTAGTGGGCATGGTGAGGGGTGTGGGTGTGGATGGTGGGGGGGGTGTGGATGGTTGTGGGTGTGTGGGTGTGGTTGTTTGGGTGTGTGTGTGAATGTGATGAGGGGTGTTTGTGAAGGTGGTTGTGTGAAGGTGTGCAAGTGTAAGGTGTAGTAATGGTTCTAGTATGGTGTTGTAGGTTGTCTGTGGGGTCTGGCAGCAGTGAGTCTGTTGCAAAGGCTCATGGTTTGTGTGTGTGGGCCCTTTTTATTGGTCCATTGGTGGGTGTGGCTGTGTTTGAAGTTTGGGTGGGTGTGTTATAAGGAGTGGTTGTGTTTTGGGCCTCTGTTTGGGATTTTGGCAGTTGCAGGTCAGTGAATGTGTTGTTTTTGTGCTTGTTGGACATGTTTTGTGGCTTTGTGCCATTCGAATGGTGTATTCTTGTGTTGTTTTGCTTTGTCCTGGTTGTGTACGTGCGTTTTTAGCGTGTGTACGGTGTGTACTTCCTGAATTTTGTTGTAAAGTGCTGTCCTTGTGTCTGGCTTGGTACGACTCATACATGCGCGATGTTGTGTGAAGGTGCTGGTGTTGGGGCCTGGGGTGCGCTTCGTACTTAGAATGTTGGTGTGCTGGTACGCTCCATGCATACGCGGGTGGGGGTATGTGTCGTACATACACGGTTGGGGTGGGGGTACGGTCCGTACATACACGGTTGGGGTGGGGGTACGCTCCATGCATACGCGGGTGAGGGTACGGGTCGTACATACACTGTTGGGGTGGGGGTACGCTCCATACATACGCGGGTGGGGGTACGGGTCATACATACACGGTTGGGGTGGGGGTATGGTCCGTACATACACTGTTGGGGTGGGGGTACGCTCCATACGTACGCGGGTGAGGGTACGTGTCATACATACACGGTTGGGGTGGGGGTACGGTCCGTACATACACGGTTGGGGTGGGGGTACGCTCCATGCATACGCGGGTGAGGGTACGGGTCGTACATACACTGTTGGGGTGGGGGTACGCTCCATACGTACGCGGGTGTGGGTACGGGTCGTACATACACGGTTGGGGTGGGGGTACGGTCTGTACATACGCGGGTGAGGGTACGGGTCGTACATACACGGTTGGGGTGGGGGTACGGGTCATACATACACTGTTGGGGTGAGGGTACGCTCCATGCATACGCGGGTGAGGGTACGGGTCGTACATACACTGTTGGGGTGGGGGTACGCTCCATACGTACGCGGGTGTGGGTACGGGTCGTACATACATGGTTGGGGTGGGGGTACGGTCCGTACATACACAGTTGGGGTGGGGGTACGCTCCATGCATACGCGGGTGGGGGTACGTGTCGTACATACACGGTTGGGGTGGGGGTACGGTCCGTACATACGCGGGTGAGGGTACGGGTCATACATACACGGTTGGGGTGGGGGTACGGTTCGTACATACACTGTTGGGGTGGGGGTATGCTCCATGCATACGCGGGTGAGGGTACGGGTCGTACATACACTGTTGGGGTGGGGGTACGCTCCATACGTACGCGGGTGTGGGTACGGGTCGTACATACACGGTTGGGGTGGGGGTACGGTCCGTACATACACTGTTGGGGTGGGGGTACGCTCCATGCATACGCGGGTGGGGGTACGGGTCGTACATACACGGTTGGGGTGGGGGTACGGTCCGTACATACATGGTTGGGGTGGGGGTACGCTCCATGCATACGCGGGTGGGGGTACGGGTCGTACATACACGGTTGGGGTGGGGGTACGGTCCGTACATACACGGTTGGGGAGGGGGTACGCTCCATGCATACGCGGGTGAGGGTACGAGTCGTACATACATTGTAGGGGTGGGGGTACGCTCCATGCATATGCGGGTGGGGGTACGGCTCGTACATACACTATTGGGGTGGGGGTACGCTCCATGCATACGCGGGTGAGGGTACGGGTCGTACATTCACGGTTGGGGTGGGGGTACGCTCCATACATTCACGGGTGGGGGTACGTCTTGTACATACACGGGTGTACATACACGGGTGGGGATTGGACTCGTACATAGGAGGGCTGGGGGGAGTGTTGGGCGCGTATGCGGGCACATGTCTCCATGGTTGCTATGGGAGTTCGGTGCGGACGGTGTTTTTTCCATACGGTTGTAACATCGGACGCACGGGATGGATCGTAATTCCGCGGTCGGACTTCACTTTTCACATTTGTACGGTAAATCGTCCGAGGATGTGTCGGACACATTTTCCGACCCGAGGACGTGTGGGGAATAATGCCCAATGCGATTCGTATGGACTTTTTCCCATGCGAATCGTAATTGGCACTTGTACGATTCGTACGGTAAAAAGACCGGATACAAGTCGTACGGGGAATTTGTGTAGCACATTACACTGCAAGCGTGAATCACATGCAAATACATAAGCCACTTTTTCTGTGAGATGTACTCACTACCTTACCCTATTAAGGAAACCTACATGCCCCATGGGAGGAGCGTGAGGGAGAGACTGCTGTAGTCCCTCTCTAAAATTGAAGAGAAAAGGGAGAAGAAAGTGCCATGGTTTTAAAAAATGGTTAAAAGATTTGCGATGCTCCTCACATATGGTGCTGCCACTTGTTTAGGGGTTGAAATACACATAGACATTAATAACGACACTTATACCCTTACTTCGTCAAGGTGCGTCTCTCGTCGTAACCTGTGTGCGTCTGTTCTCCGTCCCTGATGACTAGTGAGTCAAACGTGACTGCGAGGCTTAAATACTTGCGGTTGGTGGCGGATCATGGTGTATTGAGCTCAGGTGTGCCCCTAATTGGAGACAAACGTCATCTCCGGTGTCCCAGCCGAGCTCAAATAAACCTGAATGCAGATGCCTGGCCTGCGGGTAGTGGTGCGGTGGCCAATCTGAGCCCTTCCATCACGAAATCCAGTTTCTCACTAGGCATAGCCTGATCACGCCTAACTAGCGTGTCAGTGCGTCACGTGGTCGAGACCAGTGACGGATCAGGTCCGTGGGCACGCCTAAGGCATTATCGAGATTTCAGTCACAATACGTGGAACAGCTTCTGTTTTGTTTACACCTGCTGAACTTGTGCCTGTGTGTGTGTGACCGGAATGGTCTGGTCAATCTGTATAATTGTGCTTCAAACGTTGTGCCTCATTTTCAGGGAGGAATAGAATTTGCAACTCTTCTTGTTGGAGACCTGAAGTGTCTGGTGCAACTCATACCCATGCGTATCAGACGCTGTGCACGGATGACTCTGATCCTCTTTTACTACTTGGGGTGCCTCCTCCTTCCGAGAGACCTCATTGTGTTGATTGTCTCTGCAATGTGTGTGTGATGTAAAGTGCTCTGACATATTACACTGGTATGAGTGGCACTATAAAACTAAATGAATCTGAGAGACAGTGGTTTTAGAGACTTGAGGGGCACTGTTAAATGGAGATAGAGAGGGAATCCATGGCAAAGGTGGACAGTGGGGGGCACCAACAATCATTGTCTCACAGGGCACTGAAGGAAGTAACCCAACTAGGGCCACCTGGGTCACTCGCGACCACCTCTCAGCCTTCCATACAAATGTAGAGTCAGTCAGAGAGTGGAGAATACAAACCAAAGTTATTTATTAGTATGCACTCGAGCGGAGTCCGGTTCGACCAGCCTCCTTAGATTGCTGCAGAGGGACTGACTCTAAACAACATGGTAGAGCATAAAATACATTTCCAATACCCCTGAAGACATGCCCACACAGGAATTTTCCAATCTGGGAGCTGATGAACAAAGGAGGTACTGAAGGATGAGCTACGATCCTGGGACCGGGCACACATTATCTTAAACTCAAGGTTACTCTGCATGCCCATACCACTCTGGGATGTGGGAGCAGGCCTATCTATATGGAAAGGTATGCAATAACATAGATAGTTTATTTATTAGCACCGCAAACTCAACCTTGAAGAAATACACGTACAGAGAGCACATTGGTAGCTGATTTTCGATGGGCAAAAGCGAGAATCGCAGAATGCTATAAGGTGTCGACCAGGCGTATTTTCAGTCCAACAGCGCCACCAGTGATATAGATCTCCCTGTGTCGAAGGCCTGAGAACCACCTAAGTAGGATGTGGGGGGACTCTATCTAACTAGATCGCGACTAGTAAGTTCACAGCATCACACCCCTGTGGTAAAATACAGAGTCTCAATAACCATTAATAACGGAACATATTTGACAATCTGAATTAACAAACAACAAAGTTCTTTTCAAAGCAGGTAACAACAAAAACAAGGGCACCAATGCTGATTTTTCATCAGCCCCCAAGACCCAAAGGGGAAAAGTATATTTTCTAACTTGCACCAATTGAAAGAGAGAAAAACACATGTCCTCAGCGAGGGGTGTGCTTAACATCCACGTGGGAGCACAGTCTAAAAGAACAGATGAACCCTTCATGGCGATGACACCTTTGGACTAAATACTGCAAACATTTCTCAGATGGTCAGAAGAAACACATCCCCTGAAGGGGCACAAAGAACTCTCAGGGGACCCATACCTTAAAATGCAATATCATGAAAATTGTTAGGTATATATCTGTGGATATGTACGCTCTGCCTAGGATGGGCAGTCTCACACTTGAGTACTACTGAGGAACTGCCAAGTCAAAAGAGATTTCCTAATGGGAAACTATAGCACCTGCCTAGGAACAGAATACTAGCATCCCACATTGTGGGAAAGACGGATCTGCTTTTATAGTTACCCTCACTTTTAGCCTGGTACTAAGCTGTTTTCAACTAGTTTGACTGGGATCCTGCTAATCAGGACCCCAGTCTCTCTGCTTTCTCCCCTAAATTGTTATGTTCATTACTTGGGTACATACCAGCTTGGATACTGGGGTACCCTAGTATGTGGTACTAAGGTACCCAGGGCATAGGTACCCCAGAGGTCCCTCATGGGCTGAAGCATGTATTATGCCACCCATGGAAGACCATTCAAACTGTAACTACAGGCCTGCCAGTGCAGCCTGTGTAAGCTGGTGCGTGTACCACTTCCAAAAGATATAGGTTTCCTCTATCTAAGGTCACTGCACTTACAACCTATAAGTCATCCCTATAGCAAGCCTTTACAAACCTGAGGGCAGGGTGCTTGGTTCTAAGTGTAAGGGTGCCCCTACATGAGCAGGACATCCTTACAGCCTACGGAGTCCATTCTCCCGGGTTGTAAGTGAAGCAGTCATATACCATATAGAGGGGTACCGCATAATTACGCGATGACCATCTCGAAATTGGCTGCAATGAATCCTATCATATTTGGTATTAAACATGTTGAAATCATAACTCACACATCATGCATGGTGGTATGATTCCAAACACTGGAAGAGTCCCTCTGTTAGGCGCTCAGTGCTGTCGGTCTTCTAGACCCGGACAGCACAACTTTTCTGCTGCTGACCAGAGAAAGGATTCTGCCTCCTGATGCTGAACCAAGCTTGAGCAGGGGAAGGCAGAACAATAGGTATCCTGTCACAGGGAGGTGTGACCACCTCCCAGACAGGATTTAGTGTATTGGGCTGGGTGGGTGCGCTTGCCAGCACCACTCATTCTACATGAGAGGCACATTTGGTGCCTCCTTGCATAGTCCAGTTCAAACCAGCTCTGGGAAACTTTGGGTCCTGCTCTGGTGCAAAACTGGACAAAGGACGTATCCTCCCCACTGTGCAGTCCCTCCCCTAGGAGGGTCCCCTGAATTGCCCCAACCCTTTCCCAAGTTTACTTAAGGGCTTTACTTTGGGTGGGTCCCTAGATTTGTCATGGGGCACAATTCACTTCAGACACCTCTTCAACTTCTACAGTCTGGGCCCCCTGGACTTGGCAGTACTTCGTTTGGGCTGGACTTCATCCCCCTTTCAGTCTGCTGCATCATCTGTGCCTGAAAACCATACAGGAACCTTCAAAGGCCTGTGGGCATCCAAGACACTTGAAGGAATCTCCCTTGAAGTGAAGGAGTCACCTCAACTAAGCTGACCGGTCTGCTGATCCTGAGCTCCTACAGACTCTGAAAGGTTCAACAACACAGGTGGTTGTTCTCCACAGCTCTCAAGGCCTGCCCTGCCCTCTCACCAGTTTTGAGGCCATTAGCCCTCATGGGAGCTGCAGGAACTGAACGCCCGTGCATTGCGTAGACCTGCTGTTGCAAAGGCTTGTTGGCTTCCTTCCACCAAGATCTTCAGGCTCCAAGTAGCCCCAACCTCGAGCATCTCCAGTGACTAGAATCTTTGTCCACACCTCATTCCGTGCACCGTGGTCTGCATCTTTTGGTGAGCTGCTCGAGGTCCTCTTGCGACTCCAGTGCCTCTGGCCTGTGGGTCCTGTTGAGGGTCACCTTTTTCTCTTTGGGGATCCCCTGATTGCTCAGGTCTGCCCTGACTCCCCTCCTTGTGGTGAGTCCCCTGGACCTTGCTGGTCCCGACATTGCACCTTCTTCGACTTACACATTGTTTGCATTTGCCAAAGCTTGTTGCTACTTCCGACGGACACCAAGCCCTCAGCACTCGACATCCGACGTGGAACAGCTCATGCACGGCTCCTGTTCTTCCTCAGTGTCGCCTGGTCCTCTGAGCTGCAAGTCAAGGCCACCGTCAACCCTTCTGCAACACCCAACATTGGTGGGCATTAGTCTTCCAGTCTCAGGATCACTCTTGAGTGGCATAGACTCTGTCCCTTCTGCTTGCAGGTACTTCTCATCCTGAATCCACCTTTGTATTCCACCCAACACTTTCTCCTTCTCCAGCAGCATTTTTTTCCTGAAGTCCTCCATTGGGTTCGATGGCGGTTTCCGACACCACTTCACACCTATGCACCCGGCTTCCCTGGTGTAGGTGACGTGGGTACTAGGGTATCCACGGGTGGGATGGCTTTCCAACTTTCTGTCTTCCACAATGTTTTTTCAGAGTCCACTGGGAAGGGCCCTTTATCTTTAAAATTGCAACCACGACTTACACGGAGAATGTTGTCACGTTGACACACTGCACACAATCTCCGTGGGGCTTCTAGTCTCTCACCTTGAGTTTTTCCGTGGGTCCCCAGCACTTCTACATGCTCTGGACATTGTGTTGACATGAGTCATGGCTCTTATACCACTTTCTTAGTATATGGTTTGGTCCCCCCCTGGGGTCCACTGTGTATTCTGTCCTACCTACTTCATTGTATGCAAAGTATTGTGTGCATTTTGTTTATCACCGGGTAGGAGACAGCTGAACATGTTAGAGAGCATTATATAATAAATACAAATTTTTATAAATACCTTGTGTGGTTCTTTTTCTTTTAATCTATACATATAAGATTGCATTCTGGTAAAACAAGCTGCTTTACACTCCTTCTGGACTAAGCCTGAAGGCTGCTCTCCACACCTATTCACTTAGAGAGCTTTCTAAGGTTGTCTAAGACCTCTTAAATCACCATAAGGGTTGTCTGGACTGGTGCAGGGTGGCCACTTACATTAGTTGACATCATATACCAGACTAGCCTCTCACACACATGCACTGCACAGCACCATTTTACATAATATCTGGTACCAGTACATGACCACAGTCGGCTCCCAAGCATCAGCCAGGTCATGTTCATTCTGCTAATTTACCCTACATGCAGTAGGCATAGATAAGCTTTACCTGTCTTGAGAGGTAGCCATAGAGAAAGCAAATGTCCCAGAGAAAGCAAAATGCCTAATTAACCGCTAACTGTGTAGGATAAGGGCCAGGATCCAAAACAACAAGATAGAACCACATTGGGTGGTTGTAAACCTATCCGATACAACACCAACCCAACAACGCCTTACATCATCACTGAACCCACTGATATCCAAACAGAGCTAGACAGGATGCGTAGGAAGGGTACCATAGGGGAGAATATCACCTGGCTCTGATATTTCCTGGAGAAGAGATTTTTGGAGGTAGCCAAACCCCTAACGCAGTGCACAAATGCATTTGCTCCATCGTCCACCTGTGAACTGGGAGTGGCTCTTAGTGTGTCCGGGGCAGTCTTCTTAAACAACAAGTGGTCTCTCAACATGGAATTCCTGTGTAGGGCTTCCCTGCTCAGTGATAAAAAGGGAAATAGGTTGCATGGGGGTAGTATTTAATGAAAGTATGGCAACCCCATGACTGGACCTCTGGGACATTGAGGTGGGTGAGTACACTTGGTTAGAAGAGGAAGGTCAGCCCCTGATTGTACGGAAACTTACGCTATATTCCTTATGTTTCATAGGAAAAAGAACACTAGGCAGGAATGCTAACTGTGGAGTGAATTTATATATTCTGGATGTGCAATGAGGCACTTCCACGCTTATGGATTTTTATTGGCAGTGCGGCGAGAATGCCTATACTCTGCTGGTTTCCGGATGGAAAGGTTTTTGTTCCTTGGTAACATGTACACCCCGACCCTGGACATGTCTGGAATCTGATGAGAGCTAACAGATTTGTACCAGCATCAGTTAGATCAGAAAGACCACCTTGCGGCACAAAGCTTGTGAAAGGGGTGCAGCAGACTATTTTGTCTGGGCTCTGTTCAAAGACTTCCAGAAGAATCTGGGCCGTTAATGGAAGAACAGCTGGGGGCAGAGGGTTGATACCCTTCTTCACCCTGCAGATAAAAATTGATGGCTGCTTGCTCCAGCTCACCCAGTGGGAAACGCGCAGAGTGATAAATGGCACTGAGCTTGGCCTCAATTCGATCAAGGAAGAAATGCAACCCATCAGCCTCATAGTAATTCAGCACTGCTATTTGCTGGACTCAATGACCACAATGGCGGAATGGGTCTTTGCCAAGATTGGCGATACTTTCTTCACATTCATCCCAGGGAATGACTTGGACAATGGAACATTGCCACTTGCCATCCAAGCAGATAATCTACAGAGAAGCATGTGTGAAGAGGGAGCAAGAGTGGTTTTTGAATTGGTTCTCCTGACTCCATAATGGATATTTAGTTTATGTAAATCACTGTTACCAGTTATCATTGGGTTTCTATTGGTATGCAAGGTTATACAATTGGGGATCACCTGCTGTAAAAACGCAATCATCAAATTGCGTAGATTGCAAGTAAAGGAGGTAGTGGTTGTCAATAGCGAACTTAAGGAACAACAGTCCCCAAGTACAGTAATTGTTGAAATGCATGGGTCAGGTAGTGTGGTTGAAAAATCAGTTACAGGTGGGAATGTTAATATGGCAAATGAGGCATACATCGATGAAAATGAAAAATCATCTTGTCAACAGATTTGCCCATTGTGAACTCTATATCAACCTCAACTCGCAAATATGTAGTTAGGCAAACCCTTAGACCTATGCCTGGGAATTACTGTTTCATAGGTCAGAAGTGGGAGGGTATGTATCTGGAAGGCAAGTGCCCAGGAAACTTGGGATCAATCCAACAGATAGGCGCAGTGACAGTACAATGGTCAGGGGAGATTTCCCCAATAAAAAACACATGGCTGGAGGGGGTGTGGGCACTTCTGAAAACACCATGAAGTCAGATGCCACATGAGTTGGGAACACATAGCCAACCAGGACCTACATAGCACATGTAGTGATCATGCGCTCCCCATTCCGGACACCTGGACACTTTCACCACTGGGCACACTATGTCCAAGGGAGGTTGAGACCCACCTGTAATGTTGTGTTGTTCCTATAAATCTATATAGTATCTGCGCATTTACACAACATAAACTGTTGGACTGGTGTCCAGACTGATTTCCGACACACCCATCGAGTATGTTCACCTGTATACCAGCTAGCTCACAGGGCCACTGTGAACTTCTCTTACCAATGAGCGAATAGTATCTGGCAACTATCGAACATGACAACCCTGTCCCTTCAGGGATCGTGGAAACAGTACAGTACTTATCGCTCAGTCAATTGTGCTCATTTTGTCTCAGAGAGATACACAGAATAAACGATGGGGACGTTTTCAACAAGCATTTATTGAGCCAGCGTCATTCTAGTGTCAAATATGTGTGCTGCAACAACCATAAGACAGAAACAGATATAAACGATTGTAAGCACCAACAGCATAAATTGATGGTAGATTTCTACCATAGTGCTAAAACAATAGATATATGCCGGTATATAGGTACATGACCTTCTTCTTGTTGGAGACCTGAAGTGTCTGGTGCAACTCATACCCATGCGTATCAGACGCTGTGCACGGATGACTCTGATCCTCTTTTACTACTTGGGGTGCCTCCTCCTTCCGAGAGACCTCATTGTGTTGATTGTCTCTGCAATGTGTGTGTGATGTAAAGTGCTCTGACATATTACACTGGTATGAGTGGCACTATAAAACTAAATGAATCTGAGAGACAGTGGTTTTAGAGACTTGAGGGGCACTGTTAAATGGAGATAGAGAGGGAATCCATGGCAAAGGTGGACAGTGGGGGGCACCAACAATCATTGTCTCACAGGGCACTGAAGGAAGTAACCCAACTAGGGCCACCTGGGTCACTCGCGACCACCTCTCAGCCTTCCATACAAATGTAGAGTCAGTCAGAGAGTGGAGAATACAAACCAAAGTTATTTATTAGTATGCACTCGAGCGGAGTCCGGTTCGACCAGCCTCCTTAGATTGCTGCAGAGGGACTGACTCTAAACAACATGGTAGAGCATAAAATACATTTCCAATACCCCTGAAGACATGCCCACACAGGAATTTTCCAATCTGGGAGCTGATGAACAAAGGAGGTACTGAAGGATGAGCTACGATCCTGGGACCGGGCACACATTATCTTAAACTCAAGGTTACTCTGCATGCCCATACCACTCTGGGATGTGGGAGCAGGCCTATCTATATGGAAAGGTATGCAATAACATAGATAGTTTATTTATTAGCACCGCAAACTCAACCTTGAAGAAATACACGTACAGAGAGCACATTGGTAGCTGATTTTCGATGGGCAAAAGCGAGAATCGCAGAATGCTATAAGGTGTCGACCAGGCGTATTTTCAGTCCAACAGCGCCACCAGTGATATAGATCTCCCTGTGTCGAAGGCCTGAGAACCACCTAAGTAGGATGTGGGGGGACTCTATCTAACTAGATCGCGACTAGTAAGTTCACAGCATCACACCCCTGTGGTAAAATACAGAGTCTCAATAACCATTAATAACGGAACATATTTGACAATCTGAATTAACAAACAACAAAGTTCTTTTCAAAGCAGGTAACAACAAAAACAAGGGCACCAATGCTGATTTTTCATCAGCCCCCAAGACCCAAAGGGGAAAAGTATATTTTCTAACTTGCACCAATTGAAAGAGAGAAAAACACATGTCCTCAGCGAGGGGTGTGCTTAACATCCACGTGGGAGCACAGTCTAAAAGAACAGATGAACCCTTCATGGCGATGACACCTTTGGACTAAATACTGCAAACATTTCTCAGATGGTCAGAAGAAACACATCCCCTGAAGGGGCACAAAGAACTCTCAGGGGACCCATACCTTAAAATGCAATATCATGAAAATTGTTAGGTATATATCTGTGGATATGTACGCTCTGCCTAGGATGGGCAGTCTCACACTTGAGTACTACTGAGGAACTGCCAAGTCAAAAGAGATTTCCTAATGGGAAACTATAGCACCTGCCTAGGAACAGAATACTAGCATCCCACATTGTGGGAAAGACGGATCTGCTTTTATAGTTACCCTCACTTTTAGCCTGGTACTAAGCTGTTTTCAACTAGTTTGACTGGGATCCTGCTAATCAGGACCCCAGTCTCTCTGCTTTCTCCCCTAAATTGTTATGTTCAGTACTTGGGTACATACCAGCTTGGATACTGGGGTACCCTAGTATGTGGTACTAAGGTACCCAGGGCATAGGTACCCCAGAGGTCCCTCATGGGCTGAAGCATGTATTATGCCACCCATGGAAGACCATTCAAACTGTAACTACAGGCCTGCCAGTGCAGCCTGTGTAAGCTGGTGCGTGTACCACTTCCAAAAGATATAGGTTTCCTCTATCTAAGGTCACTGCACTTACAACCTATAAGTCATCCCTATAGCAAGCCTTTACAAACCTGAGGGCAGGGTGCTTGGTTCTAAGTGTAAGGGTGCCCCTACATGAGCAGGACATCCTTACAGCCTACGGAGTCCATTCTCCTGGGTTGTAAGTGAAGCAGTCATATACCATATAGAGGGGTACCGCATAATTACGCGATGACCATCTCGAAATTGGCTGCAATGAATCCTATCATATTTGGTATTAAACATGTTGAAATCATAACTCACACATCATGCATGGTGGTATGATTCCAAACACTGGAAGAGTCCCTCTGTTAGGCGCTCAGTGCTGTCGGTCTTCTAGACCCGGACAGCACAACTTTTCTGCTGCTGACCAGAGAAAGGATTCTGCCTCCTGATGCTGAACCAAGCTTGAGCAGGGGAAGGCAGAACAATAGGTATCCTGTCACAGGGAGGTGTGACCACCTCCCAGACAGGATTTAGTGTATTGGGCTGGGTGGGTGCGCTTGCCAGCACCACTCATTCTACATGAGAGGCACATTTGGTGCCTCCTTGCATAGTCCAGTTCAAACCAGCTCTGGGAAACTTTGGGTCCTGCTCTGGTGCAAAACTGGACAAAGGACGTATCCTCCCCACTGTGCAGTCCCTCCCCTAGGAGGGTCCCCTGAATTGCCCCAACCCTTTCCCAAGTTTACTTAAGGGCTTTACTTTGGGTGGGTCCCTAGATTTGTCATGGGGCACAATTCACTTCAGACACCTCTTCAACTTCTACAGTCTGGGCCCCCTGGACTTGGCAGTACTTCGTTTGGGCTGGACTTCATCCCCCTTTCAGTCTGCTGCATCATCTGTGCCTGAAAACCATACAGGAACCTTCAAAGGCCTGTGGGCATCCAAGACACTTGAAGGAATCTCCCTTGAAGTGAAGGAGTCACCTCAACTAAGCTGACCGGTCTGCTGATCCTGAGCTCCTACAGACTCTGAAAGGTTCAACAACACAGGTGGTTGTTCTCCACAGCTCTCAAGGCCTGCCCTGCCCTCTCACCAGGTTTGAGGCCATTAGCCCTCATGGGAGCTGCAGGAACTGAACCCCCGTGCATTGCGTAGACCTGCTGTTGCAAAGGCTTGTTGGCTTCCTTCCACCAAGATCTTCAGGCTCCAAGTAGCCCCAACCTCGAGCATCTCCAGTGACTAGAATCTTTGTCCACACCTCATTCCGTGCACCGTGGTCTGCATCTTTTGGTGAGCTGCTCGAGGTCCTCTTGCGACTCCAGTGCCTCTGGCCTGTGGGTCCTGTTGAGGGTCACCTTTTTCTCTTTGGGGATCCCCTGATTGCTCAGGTCTGCCCTGACTCCCCTCCTTGTGGTGAGTCCCCTGGACCTTGCTGGTCCCGACATTGCACCTTCTTCGACTTACACATTGTTTGCATTTGCCAAAGCTTGTTGCTACTTCCGACGGACACCAAGCCCTCAGCACTCGACATCCGACGTGGAACAGCTCATGCACGGCTCCTGTTCTTCCTCAGTGTCGCCTGGTCCTCTGAGCTGCAAGTCAAGGCCACCGTCAACCCTTCTGCAACACCCAACATTGGTGGGCATTAGTCTTCCAGTCTCAGGATCACTCTTGAGTGGCATAGACTCTGTCCCTTCTGCTTGCAGGTACTTCTCATCCTGAATCCACCTTTGTATTCCACCCAACACTTTCTCCTTCTCCAGCAGCATTTTTTTCCTGAAGTCCTCCATTGGGTTCGATGGCGGTTTCCGACACCACTTCACACCTATGCACCCGGCTTCCCTGGTGTAGGTGACGTGGGTACTAGGGTATCCACGGGTGGGATGGCTTTCCAACTTTCTGTCTTCCACAATGTTTTTTCAGAGTCCACTGGGAAGGGCCCTTTATCTTTAAAATTGCAACCACGACTTACACGGAGAATGTTGTCACGTTGACACACTGCACACAATCTCCGTGGGGCTTCTAGTCTCTCACCTTGAGTTTTTCCGTGGGTCCCCAGCACTTCTACATGCTCTGGACATTGTGTTGACATGAGTCATGGCTCTTATACCACTTTCTTAGTATATGGTTTGGTCCCCCCCTGGGGTCCACTGTGTATTCTGTCCTACCTACTTCATTGTATGCAAAGTATTGTGTGCATTTTGTTTATCACCGGGTAGGAGACAGCTGAACATGTTAGAGAGCATTATATAATAAATACAAATTTTTATAAATACCTTGTGTGGTTCTTTTTCTTTTAATCTATACATATAAGATTGCATTCTGGTAAAACAAGCTGCTTTACACTCCTTCTGGACTAAGCCTGAAGGCTGCTCTCCACACCTATTCACTTAGAGAGCTTTCTAAGGTTGTCTAAGACCTCTTAAATCACCATAAGGGTTGTCTGGACTGGTGCAGGGTGGCCACTTACATTAGTTGACATCATATACCAGACTAGCCTCTCACACACATGCACTGCACAGCACCATTTTACATAATATCTGGTACCAGTACATGACCACAGTCGGCTCCCAAGCATCAGCCAGGTCATGTTCATTCTGCTAATTTACCCTACATGCAGTAGGCATAGATAAGCTTTACCTGTCTTGAGAGGTAGCCATAGAGAAAGCAAATGTCCCAGAGAAAGCAAAATGCCTAATTAACCGCTAACTGTGTAGGATAAGGGCCAGGATCCAAAACAACAAGATAGAACCACATTGGGTGGTTGTAAACCTATCCGATACAACACCAACCCAACAACGCCTTACATCATCACTGAACCCACTGATATCCAAACAGAGCTAGACAGGATGCGTAGGAAGGGTACCATAGGGGAGAATATCACCTGGCTCTGATATTTCCTGGAGAAGAGATTTTTGGAGGTAGCCAAACCCCTAACGCAGTGCACAAATGCATTTGCTCCATCGTCCACCTGTGAACTGGGAGTGGCTCTTAGTGTGTCCGGGGCAGTCTTCTTAAACAACAAGTGGTCTCTCAACATGGAATTCCTGTGTAGGGCTTCCCTGCTCAGTGATAAAAAGGGAAATAGGTTGCATGGGGGTAGTATTTAATGAAAGTATGGCAACCCCATGACTGGACCTCTGGGACATTGAGGTGGGTGAGTACACTTGGTTAGAAGAGGAAGGTCAGCCCCTGATTGTACGGAAACTTACGCTATATTCCTTATGTTTCATAGGAAAAAGAACACTAGGCAGGAATGCTAACTGTGGAGTGAATTTATATATTCTGGATGTGCAATGAGGCACTTCCACGCTTATGGATTTTTATTGGCAGTGCGGCGAGAATGCCTATACTCTGCTGGTTTCCGGATGGAAAGGTTTTTGTTCCTTGGTAACATGTACACCCCGACCCTGGACATGTCTGGAATCTGATGAGAGCTAACAGATTTGTACCAGCATCAGTTAGATCAGAAAGACCACCTTGCGGCACAAAGCTTGTGAAAGGGGTGCAGCAGACTATTTTGTCTGGGCTCTGTTCAAAGACTTCCAGAAGAATCTGGGCCGTTAATGGAAGAACAGCTGGGGGCAGAGGGTTGATACCCTTCTTCACCCTGCAGATAAAAATTGATGGCTGCTTGCTCCAGCTCACCCAGTGGGAAACGCGCAGAGTGATAAATGGCACTGAGCTTGGCCTCAATTCGATCAAGGAAGAAATGCAACCCATCAGCCTCATAGTAATTCAGCACTGCTATTTGCTGGACTCAATGACCACAATGGCGGAATGGGTCTTTGCCAAGATTGGTGATACTTTCTTCACATTCATCCCAGGGAATGACTTGGACAATGGAACATTGCCACTTGCCATCCAAGCAGATAATCTACAGAGAAGCATGTGTGAAGAGGGAGCAAGAGTGGTTTTTGAATTGGTTCTCCTGACTCCATAATGGATATTTAGTTTATGTAAATCACTGTTACCAGTTATCATTGGGTTTCTATTGGTATGCAAGGTTATACAATTGGGGATCACCTGCTGTAAAAACGCAATCATCAAATTGCGTAGATTGCAAGTAAAGGAGGTAGTGGTTGTCAATAGCGAACTTAAGGAACAACAGTCCCCAAGTACAGTAATTGTTGAAATGCATGGGTCAGGTAGTGTGGTTGAAAAATCAGTTACAGGTGGGAATGTTAATATGGCAAATGAGGCATACATCGATGAAAATGAAAAATCATCTTGTCAACAGATTTGCCCATTGTGAACTCTATATCAACCTCAACTCGCAAATATGTAGTTAGGCAAACCCTTAGACCTATGCCTGGGAATTACTGTTTCATAGGTCAGAAGTGGGAGGGTATGTATCTGGAAGGCAAGTGCCCAGGAAACTTGGGATCAATCCAACAGATAGGCGCAGTGACAGTACAATGGTCAGGGGAGATTTCCCCAATAAAAAACACATGGCTGGAGGGGGTGTGGGCACTTCTGAAAACACCATGAAGTCAGATGCCACATGAGTTGGGAACACATAGCCAACCAGGACCTACATAGCACATGTAGTGATCATGCGCTCCCCATTCCGGACACCTGGACACTTTCACCACTGGGCACACTATGTCCAAGGGAGGTTGAGACCCACCTGTAATGTTGTGTTGTTCCTATAAATCTATATAGTATCTGCGCATTTACACAACATAAACTGTTGGACTGGTGTCCAGACTGATTTCCGACACACCCATCGAGTATGTTCACCTGTATACCAGCTAGCTCACAGGGCCACTGTGAACTTCTCTTACCAATGAGCGAATAGTATCTGGCAACTATCGAACATGACAACCCTGTCCCTTCAGGGATCGTGGAAACAGTACAGTACTTATCGCTCAGTCAATTGTGCTCATTTTGTCTCAGAGAGATACACAGAATAAACGATGGGGACGTTTTCAACAAGCATTTATTGAGCCAGCGTCATTCTAGTGTCAAATATGTGTGCTGCAACAACCATAAGACAGAAACAGATATAAACGATTGTAAGCACCAACAGCATAAATTGATGGTAGATTTCTACCATAGTGCTAAAACAATAGATATATGCCGGTATATAGGTACATGACAGTAATAATATGCACTCCTACAATGCTAACCTTAGCTAGATGTATTGCAATGTACCTAGCATGTATCTAGGTGTAGAGCCAAGACTCCTCCTAGGATAAAGCCAACCCATTACCTGATGTGAGAGAATGAAGGACCCTGTCTTGGTCTAGAGATGGACACTCCGGGAGGGATGTCAGATACTGCATGCTGTAGTACCAGCGTGCAGGAACCTCAGAATCTCCTGTCAGCGTTTCAGCATGGAAGTCTTTCTCCTCTGCCTGCCCCAGCAAAGATATGGTACCCTCAGGGGTTCTACCTTGCTGTGTCATGTTGGCCGAGGATGACGAAAGGGATGACCCTTATACATAGTTATTACGCAGAAGATGGTAGTCCTGCTGTAATTCTGAGAATCCTAATGCATAATAAATGAGGCTAGTTTTGGGAGAAAACCACACAACATTTATGAGGCACCTAACGAGGTAAAAGGTCAGCACAAACCAGTTATATAGTACAATGACAATGTAAATGTAGGTGAAAGGTGGCTTCCCAAGCCTATGCTGGGGTACATTATAAATCATAACAGTAATAAACATTGACTATTAATTTAAGACTAAAAATGCGCAACCAACATTTGTCACCATATATGGTACCCCAGAAACCTTTCATAACCTATTTATTTTGTATATAAGAAGGACACCAACCAAATGTATATTGAGAGAGTCCTCAGATCTAGTGCCTGTAACTGTTCTCCCAGCCGAACTGTTTATTTAAACAAACTGTTCCTGCTTTGCCAAACCCTTCTTGTCTTCTTTTTTTAAGGCATTCTACATTCGTACAACAAGAAACTTTACATAAAACGAGGATTACAAGCTGTAGGAGTCACATTTCATATACACTAGTAGGCAGAATATTTTAAGAATGTTTGGTCTGGAAAAGCACAGACTCATGATTTAAAATGTACCACAGTGGTGTGCTAGAATGTATTTCTACCCAAATGAACCCTTTTTAGCAATATTAGGTTAATGAAAGACTGGAGAAAAACAGAGGGGCATATTATCAAGACAGGCGATAAAATTATCGCCGCTTTAGCGGCAGAAAACTGCCGCTAAAACAGCAATAATGGGCTAAACTGCCGCTAAAACAGCAATAATGGGCTTGATAATATGCTCTATGGAATTCCAATTGAAGCTCAGGTTAGATGTCCTTCACATCTAACATGGGCTTCAATTGGAATTCCATAGAGCATATTATCAAGCCCATTATCGCCGTTTTAGCGGCAGTTTTCTGCCGCTAAAGCGGCGATAATTTTATCGCCTGTCTTGATAATATGCCCCATAATATTCTAACCTATACCATGCAGTTTCCATGCAGCTCTAATGACAGTTCATAGCTCACTGTGCTATAGTAGGGTTGTAACTTCTGAACTGCAAGTAACAAAAGGATCTCTGTGACAAAAGCAGGAACCTGCTGAGCTATCCACAAAAAAAACAGTTCAGTGATTTTCCTGATACACAGTCTTTGCAGCAGGCACCAGACCCCCTACAAGTAAGCACCAGGTGCGGCTGCACTAGTCGCACTGCCTTAGAGCAGACCCTGAACTCAGCATTTCCTGTACTCAATGGCACCACCAATTGCAGAATTCCTGGAAAAGGACCATACTAAAGGCAATCACCCTTCTCTTAGGTCAATATTGCCTGACTACTCTCCAGAGGGAGATTCTGGTCCCTTCATCATGACAGACAGTAAACATGTCATCTGCTTGCCATATTTATCACCTTTAAGCCAGAGTTCACGTGCACTTTCACTGAAAAGGTCTACTAACCCGGCTCAGTGGTTTAAGCTCGTCCCTTCCCAGCATCCCATGCCAAGCCCCCCCGTAATGAACACGCCATGATATTTAAGACCCCTGTGGGACAAGCCACAAAGAAGTAATGCACCTACAGTGAGTGTTCAGAGCCCTGTATTCGCCATTTTTCACGCATGCTTCTCTCCCTCGTGTGGTCCACAAAGCTATGAAAGGTCATTTGAGGCCAGGCAGTGTAATACATTGCATAATGATAAGAGCCACTTGAGAGCACACTTTTATTTCCCTATTAGCCAAGTTCAAGGACAACTAAATCCCTTATTTCACCACAATTATTTTGCCCTTTAAACAACGATCAAGCTCTTACCGCATAGAGGAAATCGCTTTATATAAAATGCTAGTTGCCTTGGTTTTTGTTGTATTTGCGATAAGCTAAGGGTAAATTGACTATTTCATATAAAAAAATTCTGTTTATTAGCTTGTCAACAAAATTGAAGTTGTCTGTAATATATTAAAGCTTTTTTAAGTACCATTCTTAAATCTTTGGTTTAATTCTCCAAAGTCTACGGTGGGGCTGGTAATTTCGGTTAACCCCTATGCCCTGGAGTTACCAGTCACAAAATACCAATCACTCCAGGGGGTGGAGTTCACAAGTGGATTACCAAGGAATAACAGTTCTTGAGTCACAAAATGGTGAGGGGGCTCATCACATAGGCAGCAGTGGAGGTATGGGGTAGGTGGGAGGACAGGGGAAATTGAAGTAAAAAAATTGGGGCAGATTTACAAGGTCTGGCACATCCCTGCATATCAGCAGGGATGCACCAGGTAAAATGCGTCATGCAAGTTTACCCTTGCGCCACCACAGATGCGTCGCATTAACAATGTGGTGCAAGGATAAACAGATGTGTGACGCATCTGATGGCGTAAGGGCGGCGCATTGCTGGAGTCGTGTTGCAAGTGCGACGCAACTCCAGCAATACTCAGGGGCTGCCCATACCTAAAATGCTGTGTCAAGCCTTACGCCTGCTTCAGGCAAGCACAGGGTTTTGACGCAACGTGTCGGAAAAGTGACTCAGTGAAATCTTGTAGATTTCACTGCGTCACTTTTCCGAGGCTTTTTTCGACGGAACGCCTACCCTGCATACATTAAACCTGACGCAGGTTTAATGAAGCACATGGCTTCACAATGTGACGCATGTCCCTAGATGCGTCACGTCGTAAATAAGGAGCAACATGGCGCATGGTTTACGCCTCCGCTGCGTCACAGAAGTGACGCAACGGCGGCGTAAATGTGTCGCAATGGGCTTGTAAATCTGCCCCATAGCATTTTAAAAAAAATGCCATTCCACTTTGGACCCAGCCATATGCAAATCAGTATTGATCCTTTGCCCAATGGGAACAGTCCAGCCTGAACTGCCAGGCCAGGTCCTCCCTGGACTGGAAACAAGCATCCTAGGACCGGTTTCGGGGTTTCACCCCTCTTCAGCCAGGATAGCTTGATTCCAGTGGCATGGAGAGCATGGGACTCATGTCTGAGCATACCCGTCCCACTCGGGGTGACAATGCAAAAAGAACTATTGATGGATAGAATGGACAGAATGCAGAACAATGTCATACATTCACCCCAGTACAGAGATCTGGGCCTAAATCCATAGTTTTTTTGTTCACCATGCCATTCCAGTTTGGATCCAGCCATATGCAAATCAGTCTTGACCCTGTGCCAGCAGTCACTTTTCCCAATTACCGCCCTCTGTGCACCAGCTGGCAGCACGGTGCAGCTGCACTGCTAGATAATATAACTCCAGGCCTGGAAGTCCCAGCCCTCCCAAATCCAAACCTCTCTTCAAGACATGGAGTCCCACTCTTCTTCTCTTGCCTGCTTCGACCAGAGCGCTCAGAAGACTGTCTAGTCACTTAAAGGTGTTTAGTAGTAGGGGTGGGCGGAATTTGCGTAATCGCATTACGCAAATCTCCGCGAAACGGCAAAAAATCTCCGCGAACACGCAGAAATTCCGCGAACACGCGGAATTGCTTGTTCGCGATACTTTTTTCCTGTTCGCGATCACTGTTTGCGTGCTCGGGGTGAAATATCTCGCGAACACGCATATTGAGAACGCGAACAAGCAAAAAATTTCGCGAAGTCGCGGAACGCAGATTTTTGGGCAATTTCGCGTTCTTCGCGGAATGCGAAATTACCCAAATTCCGCAAATTCCGCGAACGGAACGGAATTTACCGCCCAGGCCTATTTAGTAGTATCTCACACTATGTATTTTGCAATGCGTACTTGCAGCAGGGGACAACCAGCATTTATGCAATTGCTATTCTGCCCTCAACTGACAGCGGCAGTTCGTTCCAGAAATCCTTCGAACCCTGTAGGCCCAAGATCACCCACACCATGTTATGCTTATACTGCTTGCCTGCCATGTGGGCAGCATGCATGCTCAGATAGTGGAACCTGCCCATTTCCCATCTCAACCCCAGTGCTGAGAGCGATTATCATGACCTGTCAGCCAAACCAGCCAATGAAAAGGCCAATGACTTGTCAGGGTTTACCTTGAAGCTGGAAACCCTTGAAAACTTCCCCAGCTCATGCTGCAGCTGTGTCACCACCATCTCAGGCTGCCATAAATACTGGAGTGCCTCATCAGCATAGAGAAGTAGTCTGCAAAATTCCGCACCCCCACAGTGGATAAAAAAAAAACATCAGCACCCCTCAGAATTTTTCACACATATTCTAATAAATTGGCAATGTTTAAATATGTCTAGACTGATTTAAACATTGCAGTTAAGTTCTGCTACTATTTTACAATGCAACCAAATACATGATTACCATACATACTATTTTGGTCATAATAGACCTATTCTGGTCTATTATGCCTACTAAAGTGTTAAAATACCCACAGTGTGATTATTAGAAATAGGGGTGGGGGTTTTGCAGAATATTTTGAGTTCCTACCCTTTTGACACATACTCCCACCTAGGATATAAATGACAAACGATGTTAGTGATGGCCCATTAGAGAGCAGATTACTGCTGCTCATTTTTATTCACTCAAACAAAGCACTGTTGTTAGCATAATACTTCTTTTGGCCAGAGTCTGGTTTCACCCCTGGAATCACCTGAGGCCCCGAAGACCCCTGGGGTAGAGTGAGACTGTATGCACCGTTGCCTCTAAACGGATCCCCCACTCACTCAACGTGGTGCATAGATGCTCCAACAAAGGCTCTATGGCCAACGCAGATAAGAGAGGCGCAGGCCTGCCGGGTATCTTACTCAATGTCCCATTTCTCTGAGATATGACCACCTGATTACTCTCGAGCCACTGGCTCAGTGTATGACAACTTTACTCACCCTAAGAACTTTGGGCCAAATCCTAGCTTGGGGAGAACTGCCTGCATGCATTCCCAACTCACTGTATCAAATGCCTTTTCTATGTCCAAGGCTATCAGTGCCATATCTGCCACAGTGTCCTGAACAGAATGCATATTCTATGTCAGTCTTCAGATGTTGATAAGGGTGCCTCTGGAGGGGATAAACCCACAGTGATCCTCATGCACCAAGGAGCCAATCACTCTTTTCAGTCTGTGCGCCTGTAGCTTAGTCAATACTTTCACATCAGTGTTCATCATAGACAGCAGTCGATAGGATCCCCGCTGTGTGGGATCTCAATTCAGTTTTGGAATCATCCCTATGGTCGTTTCATACATGGACTGTGGACATTCCTCCTATCCCTAACCTCTCTGAATACCTCCAACAGTTCGTCTGCCAGCATTCCCATATAAGCATAATAACATTCAGAGGGCAGCCCATTTGAACCCGATGATTTACACCCAGGCAAATCTTTCATAACCTCAACAGTTCTTCTCTCGCCTGATCCTTTTCTAGGTCCGCTAAGTATTCCCTTGTAACTCTAGGCAGCTGCAGTGTGCATAAAAAATCCTCTAGCATCCTGGGTGGAGCCCTCTCTGTGCTATGAAACAGGTTGGCCAAATAGCTCCGGAGTGTGGCATTAATCGCAGTCTGAGTCACTAACTGCTCACCCTCCTTGTCCTTTGTCATCCCGATTGTCCCTGTAGGGCATTCACAGCTCAACAGCTTGTCCAATAACTGACCTGGTTTATCCCCCTCCCTAGGGAGCTATTGCTGATAGCCCCTTTTAGTAAATTTATCAAGCTGATTCCAGACCTCTCCCACCCTCTTTCAAATCTCCAATAACTCATGGGTCCTGTCATGATCTGCCTGGTTGCTATGCTGGAGCCTCGCTAACTTCTCTGCCTCTTCATGTAGGTCCTTGTGCAACTGCCTTGCTGTGCTGTACGTTTTTGTCATGCACTCTTCAAGAATCCACACTTTAAGCGCTTCTCACTCAGTGTCTCATGGGGCTGTGGTCCTCCAGTTTGCTTCCAGGTAGCACTCCAAACACTCCCCCAATTCAGCTCTGGGCCTCGGGCAGAGGTGCCATGTGGATATGAGAAATGGCTCCCTAGCCCAGACACACTCAATTGGGACCGGGGAGTGGTACAACAGATAACAGGCCGAATGTTCTACCCTCCTCACAAATTCACTCAGCGAGCAGGAAAGCAACATTCTATCTAGTCTGCTATACATATTGCTAGCAGAGGAGTGGAAAGTATACTCTTGGCTAGTGAGGTGAAGGACTCTCCATATGTCCACACAATCCAATCTTGCCATGACTTTCACCAAGGCAATTGCCATTCCGCACTTGGAGTTGGCCTTCAGCGGTGACTGATCTAATGCCCCATCCGATATGCAACTGAATAATGTTTTATCATCACAATTGGGTGCATACACTTTGAGGAGAGACACATCTCCACATCTAATTGACCCGTGACCAGCAAGTAGCGATCCTCTACATTGGATGGTCCTCCCTGAAGTGGAAAAGAGCCCCAGTACAACTCAGAGCATCGCACCTCAAGTGTAAGTCGAGAATGTGGAGGTATACAGCGACCTCTCCTCTTCTTCTGAGCTTCCCTGCCTCTGCATCCATTAGGTGAGTCTCCTGTAGGAATGCAATTCCCATCCTATAATATCACAGGTCTGTATGGACTCTATATTGCTTAGTGTAGTCATGTAGATCCATATTCCAGTGGTAAGCAAAGAGAACGTGACCTGTACATCCATGTGAGTAGGATCCTACCGGGCCAGAGCCCCCTGTGTCCATGTGCCTTCCATGCTAGGCCCATGTGCACTGTATGTGTCGGTAGAGCCGATATCAATAAACATGCAACATGAACTGTTCACTAAACCATCCCAATACCACCTACCATTTGGGTAAATACCTCCAAGTGTAAGACTATGATGTTTCCCCTTGTTTCCTACCACAGAGTGTTGCCTTAAACACCCCCTCTCAGTGTGGAATCCGCCTTCCCCCCTCCAAACCAAGCTCCAACTCATCGGTGGAAACCCACTACCAACAACAGCCATAAACAATATGCAAGAGGAATCCCAATTACCGCATCTCTGTCCCCGGAGGTACTGTGTCCTGAGCATGGAGTTCGGATACTCCCGGCATCCCTAGGAGTAGGTGTAGGTTTAGAGTGGCACTTGGAAGAAAGGTTGAAGCAAGTTGAACAATAAGAAAATACACTGTTTCTACAGGAGGAGTCATCCCCTTCTCTCTCCTGCCAACATCACGTATCCCTCACTGAAGTATACTTCATTGCTGTCCTGATGTTTACCTTCTTGAGGCAACAGGCCGTCATCAATGTTCAAATTAGAGTACAGCTGTGCCATATTGCAGATAATTTGGGGCCTGAGCAGCCCAATGCTACTGAGCGAGGCCAGCGTCCTAAAGTTGTCCCAGCTTCCTTAGTTATGTTTAGGAGGAGTCTGCTCTTCAGTGTCCAGGGCCTCCAGCCATTCTCCGCCATCTGTATCAGTGACATCCAATGTGCCACCTGGTTGCACCCTAATTCGGGATCTACCACTGTGCTGCAGAGTTCCCCAGCGTTGTTTTACAGTTGACCAGCTGGGCCGGCTCCATTTTCTACTTTCCTGAGGGGTTGGCTGCGCATCCTTCCCCCCGGCCCCAGGCCGACAGACCCAGCACATGTCTCCAGCCAGTCCCCCATCTCCTCAAGTCGATTAAAAAAGTAGGCCCGACCCCCAGGCAGCACCTTAAGCTTAGCTGGAAAAAGGAGCATATATTTAGCACTCAAACTGCTCAACTTCTGCTTCACCAATAAGTAGGAGTGTCTTTGCCCCGGCATCCTAAGCATGTAGTTTGTAAAAAATATTGAATGTCCCACGAAGTGTGAGTCTCCATGTTTACGGGCCCACTGCAGCACACTGTCCCTGTCCTTGTAATTGAGAAGTTTAGTGATGAGTGCTCTTGGGTGGGGCCCCCAAAGTGGGTCGGAAGCCAATGCCCGATGGACTCTGTTACAAAAAATGCCTGTAAAAGTCTCGAGCCCATGACATCCATAAGCTGTTTCTCCAAGAAGGCCTCAGGCCGGTCTCCCTCCTGCCACTCCAGAAATCACCTCCTTGCTTGGCCTTCTACATCCTCCACTGTGGTGTCCAGGGACTGCTTCTTCTCCTACACCGTGGTCTGTAAATCGCTCACTTCCCTGGTCAGACCCTCTACATTTTCCTCCATTGCCAGGGAGCTTTCCCGCCGCAAATCTATCGAGATGCCGTCAATTTTGTGTTCCAGTGCATGCTTCAAGCCTTCAATTGCTGCCAGGATCTGAGCACCAGAAGGCTCCAGTGTTGCTGACTGTGCCTGGCCTGCCCCTATTCAGTCTGCCAGTTATTTCCTTTAACAGTGCCTGTATACCGATCCATCTGTATCTGCTATGACTGCCTTGAGCTCTTATTGTGCCCCTGGCTACTTTTGCTGTAGCCGTATCGTGGGCGGGGGGGGGGGGGGGGGGGGAGACAGAGGAGAAACAAAGTGCACCCCTTTGGCTGTGGGCACGCAGTATGACAGGAGGCTATGTGTGACTGCTATAACTATTGTAGTGTTGCTCGCTGCATAGTATGACCCCTCCTGCCCAGTCTTAGGCGTCCTTGCTGCTATGCCCTGGCACTCAGGCTCTCAAAATAAAATGTGCGGTGCAATGCCAGGGGATTCTGCTAGCATGCAGGGGGGAGACCTTCTCCAGCTGACTGTCTACGAGCCAACTGCAGGTTATCTCACGGCTGCAGGGTCTCCCAAAGACTGTCTGACGGCGTCCAGGAACCTCCTTTGATATCAAACCACCCTCCACACACTTTTTAGTATGCCAGTGGATTGTAGGGAACTGTTGCAGGTATTGGTGCAATGTCCACAGTAAATATCACCACCCTCTGATTAGTCTCAGCTCTCTATGCTGTACCAGACGGGTACCCACAGACTTCCCAGTCCCAGCTTGTGTTAGTCCCCATCAGAGGATGAAGTTAGGTGACTCAGGGGAAAGGGGTCTGCTGCACTCAATCGTCTGTGTGTCAGACTCCGTTATACCTCATGATGAAAGGATCTCCAAATGCTGTCACATCCGAGCCGCCCACTACCCAAGAGCCAATTTGCACCCTCAGGGTATGCGGGCCACTCTGTGCTGCTGCCGCAAAGCCAGGGTGATTTCCGTCTCCTATCTTCAATGCCATGTTCCTCCACTCAGTTGCTCCCTGATCTGCTGCCTGAGCCACTAAAGGGCACAGTGCCCCCCTCCCGAGTAGAAGTCTGCCCCATTGCATGTCATGAGGTTCCAGGCATAACTCAACCTAGCCACCATCTTGATGAAGCTGGGGTTCGCCCCTCCTTTAGTTCGACTGTGCACCACAATTTTGCCTCCCACCAGCTCTACACAAGAGGAAGCATACAGAAGCAGTGCAGCTCTGGACTTCAGGTGGTGACTGATGCCGATTGAGTGGAGATTTTACACATGCTCATGTGCTTTTAAGTGGTCCCTACTGCTGTGACGACCACCAGAATAGCCACCAAGTTGACAGTCGGCTAGTATTTATAATTCACTGAACACAATGACAGAGTGACTACATACCTTGGTCCTGACGAATGCCTTTGAACTTTTTCAAATCTTCCTTGGCAGAAACATGTTGACTGCATAAGAAAGGGCAATTATAGTAACCCCCTATCCACTCATTGTTTAATTCTATCCAGTGGGGGACCCAGAATAAAGGACAATTTTCGGCCACCATGAGCTAGTTTTAGATTACAATTCTTACACTAGTCTGGCACTCTGCTCCTCACTCTGCCCCTCACTCCAATACATTGACATTGCTTATCTTTATAACAAAACACCTTCGCTCCTTCCCTTAGGGAACTGTAGCCTTGTGGTCCCAGTGTGAGGAGGGAACCCAAATATGAAGCATGTCACCTTCGGGTGAGTGAGGGTTCTTGTCCTAACAGCGCAGTGCTCCATCTTTGCTTTGTCCATTCCTTCATTTCATACCCACCCACTTACAGTGTGTGTTATACACCACAATCTTGCACCATTCTTTGCTCAAAACAGTGCACCACCAACAGCCAGTGTGGTCTCCCAAACCACCCAGTGCCACCGAACTGCAGGCACAGGATGCCGACTGATGACAGGGGGAACTGCCGAGCTCTCCCTTAGAGCGTGCAGTTGGCCATCTTGCTTGGCCATGTCCCGTTATCCTGATTTATTTAATTTATTTATATAAAAGTTTTGTAAAGCGCGAACAAGACCCCTAAGGGTATCAGAGCGCTTCACAGTAATTGAGGGAGGAAACAAAGTAAGGGGACATTGAAGAAAGGGTAAGAGAGGGTAAGATAATGAGCTACTTAGATTGTACAAGGATGCGAGCAAACATTACTTAAAAAGGTAAGGCAGAGAATCATAGACTTTACAATTGATACGCCATACAACAACTGCAAAAAAAATAAAAGAACAGCAACAAAAAATAAAAGGACATTTCTCAAACAGGCGAGCCATGACCAATTAAGGCAGGAACTTGTTCATTAGGATTGTTTTTACTTCATGTTTGAAAGCAGCGGTGTAGGGGATTCTGCGAATTTCCGGTGGGAGAGCATTCCAGATCTTAGGTGCCGCACAGGAGAAGGCTCTGAGCCTTATTTTCTTTTTGCGAAAGGTCTGAGTTTTCAGTAGTAGAGAATTTGTACTTCGTGAGGGTCCGCCCCCTCCTGATAATTCCAGTTTTTGAGCCAAGTAGCCAGGGGTTTTGAAGTGGAGGGCTTTGTGTGTCAGACAAGCAATCTTTAGTTGTATTCTTGCTTCGTAGGGTAACCACTTTAGAGATCTTAAGGCTGGGGATATGTGCTCATTCCTTTTTTAGGTCGAGCCTAGCGCAGCGCACGTGCGCTGCCCTACGAGAGGCCTCTTGGAATCACTCCAGACCTTCGCTCATGCGTGTGGCGGCCTCCGGCTTACGGGAACGAGCGGGGCGCGCAAGGTGCCATCTGTTCTGTCAATTTCGCGGCCGCGTGGTCACGCTTCACACACCAGCACCTGGATCCGGCGAGAGCTGCATCCTCTGCCATGCGGAGACATAATCTCCCATTCAGTAGTTTGGGTGCGCCAACGTCACTGTCACTACTTGGACTGAATGCACTGCTCTCTATGTGCTGGGTGTGCTCTACATAGGATGACTGTAATAAACTACTCATTTATGAAAGGATTGTGCTAATTTGGTAAAGTAAGTTTCTCATGTCCTTTAGCGTCTAATTTGAATTAATGGTAAATTAGAAGCAGTACAATATTTGTTTTTTCCCTTTTGTGTGATTAATGAGACTTCTCGTACACTGGGCTTCCCTTGGGGGAAACCAGGAGGCCCCTACGTCAGGCATGCACACATGAGGATTGTATGTGTTTCCAAACCGCGGGAGATTAGTGCTCAGTACTTTCACATATAATTAGTGACAGGAAACAGTAATTGCTAGCAGGTTTTGTGAACCTGTAAGCTGCATGCATGTCCCAAAATAGGTTATTTTTGTGGAAAAGGAATTGAAATGCGCAAGAGGTACAGCGCTGTGTAGATTACCCTCTGAACTAGGACATTCATCCCGTGCATAGTGTTCTCTGTATCACACCATTTGTCACTATCACTTTGTGCTTTGTAGCAAGCCAAAGGAGTTCAAAGTACTTGAAGGTGGTAGGTAATCTACTTCAGCTGACCGACTTGGCGAAGCCTTTAATGTACTTACTCAAAAGGTTAGATCCGCCCTAATAGTATAGCCGCAGTCTTTCTGTGTGATGCATCTGATGTCATGTCGTCACATGTATACGGTGCACGTAGTCCTCGGTGATTTACTTTGGTTAAAGCAATAATGGTCAGAGAGGGTTTTGATAAAGGTTTGGGGTTCCAAGAAAATATTTTGGTATTTCAAATGCTGTGATCCTTATCGTAAAAAAGTTTATCTAGGAGTTGTAATGGTGTTTAAACAGATTATGCAGTGTGCAAACAATTTTGGGGAGTTTTAATCAATTTATTATTTACAAGTGAAACATTTTTCCTAACTGATGCACGAGTTTTATGCTTTTTCACATGGCACATGTGCACATAACTCATAACTTTATTATATTTTCATTAAATTTGCAGGGAACACCATCCTTGGGTGTCTGTGGCCTTTCACCACTGCACATACAGTAGCAGTAGATGATGTAGCACCCAGAATAATGTGCTGCATGGCTAAATACTTATGAGGTCCAAATGGCGAGACCTATTGGCTATGCCAATGGTTGTTGTATTGTGACCAGTTTGGCAGCGGCATTCAACGAGGCCCTAAGCGGGGCCAAGATACATTTGGGGAGGCCACTGATTAGATTACATACTTTTATGTCCTGTATGCTTGACCGTCTAGAGATAACACGTTTTGACCACTAGTGTTTGAGGGGTTTCCACAGGGCCATGGTTGGAATAAGGAGAAAACATTTAGGGCCATATTCACAAGGAGCCATCGCCGAATTAACGGCACTTTATCGCAGCCAAAGTCGTGATAAATTTACCTCCCTATTCACAAGCGGGTGTTAACAGCCCACAGTACCAGTTTACCCACGATAGCAGCCGCAAAAAACATCGCCACTGAGGCCCCCCGCAACTATCGCTAATGAGATGCAGAGTGGGCGTTCCCGTGCCAAATGCCGCAACCACACCACTCCTCAACATTCTCAATGACCAGACAGATCGGCGATAAAAACACAAAACAGGTGATAGGGCGCGTTAGCAGCAGGAAATCTACACCTGGTGTTAAGTCGGACGGCAGCCAGCACCACAAAAGAGAGACCAGCCCAGGGCTACATCGAAAGGGCAAGAGATGTCAAGGAGCCACCCATCATGCGGCCCAGACACCCAAGAGGGCCACAACACCCACCAACACCACCCCAGGACCCCACCCCACACCCGGAACACCCCCCCGGACAACCACAGAGGCAGTGCAGACAAAGACAGTAGAACCCCAGGAAGCGTACCAGCTGCCCAGACCCAACCTCTGACAATGACACCGTCCACCACAGGCTGAAAGGGACAACCGCCCCACGCATCCCGACCATCATCGCCCAACAGGCCTACGGCACCAACACAATGGACAACCAACATCCCACCCCACACAATGCTGCGTTCTTGGCTGCACCTGTTGGCCCCTGGCACCCCCCAACCAACACCCGCCAGAGTCGCGGGAGGCTCACTGCTAGCCACATCCAAGTCCCTCACACCTGCCCTGGACATCACCATCACCCTGGTACCCCAGTCCCCATACGTCCAACACAATGCGCTGGATCCGCTGGAGACCAAGGAAGCTCCATACGCCATAGCAGGATGCACGCACGTGTTGGGGCAAGCCACAGCCCATATGTCCTACCAGTGCACCCTGGTGACACAGCACACAATCACCACAACAGGAAGCAGTTCAGTTCAGTTCAGTAATAACTTTATTTCGGTCAATTTGACCTTAAAAGTACAACTAAAATTACATACAATTGTTTTACTTTTAAAATCGATTGCAGTTAAAAGAAAAAGAATTAAAAAAATGGAGCAAGGCTGGGTACATAAAATAAACACAGTTGGATAAAACATACACAAGTATGGCCTATCAGTGTTGGGGCCCTGAGACATTGATGGGGAAGATGATGCAGGTATGACACACCCCATTGCATCTGCATCAGATATCTGTCGGAGGGACACAATCCAAGACTTTTTCTTCACATGGGTGCGCTCATCTCTTGTGTCCCATCCCCAGTGCAGTGCAACTCACGGACACTTGTGTTTGCATGTTTGCTGTCCTCTGGACTTTCCTGGCTCACTCCATGTTGCTCAGCAGTTGACTCTTTTATGCATGTGATTTCTGTTTACGTTGCACTGGTGTCTAATGTTCAAGTGGTTACCAGCACCAGACATTCCGTGCGTGCTGGCTTACACACACCCCACACACATCCAGCACAGGCATCACTGTACATGTGGCCCTGCCAATAAAGGGGCCGGGCGCACGTGCCCGTAGCCAGTTCAACATGATATCTGCGTGTGTCCCTGTGGTCTTGTTGTATGCATGAGGGCCCTGGGCCCTATGCCATTACATTGTGCTGTGTACATCGGATGCAGACGTGTCACCGCAGGCAGCGGGTTGGAGCTTGGACATGTAGCTTTGTCGTCCCCCACTCAATTCGTAAGGGGAGTGGCCAGGGCCGTCGTACGCAGAGCCAATATGGGTGTGGGACTGATATTTGGACGCCCCTGCCCATGGTTCTGTACTGTGAATGTGCAACTGCATGTGTCTCTATGGCAGTGTGGGTTTCCTTAGTGGGGTGTTGGTGGCCCCTGAAGGGTGATAGACACCTACGTATGTGTCCTGGTTCACATTCCATGGTTTCGGCCCCCACCCACACCTGTTGGGCCACCTCCTTTTGGCATGCAGGAACATGGCATTGGGGTGCGATGTGTGGGTGGGTGAAGTGTCATGGGCCAGCTGTGCTTGTGGGTGCTTCCTGCTGTGTGGTCTGTTGCAGGTTTGGTGTTCTCCTCTGAGTAGCTTGGCTGTCTGGGTCCTAGTGGGGTGTTGCATGGGATATCCATGTGCTATTGTAGGGCGTTGGTGTCAACGGGATGGTGGTCCTCTCTGACATCACTGATGTGTTGTATTCTGTGCTCTGCTGAAGGTGTTGTGTGCCCCTCTCTGATGTGCATATTGACTTTGCGTTGACATGTATGTTGGCACATTGTGCAGGTTTGCATGCAGACTGTATGGCAATGTACATTGTGACTGTTTGGTGGATGCTGGATTCTTCTTCGGGACAGTGTACATTTGGTCTACATGACGGATGTGATGTCGTACGCGTACATTTCCATTTCACAGTTTCCGGGTCCGTCAGATGTAGTAGGCATGTTTCTGTGCATGTGCGGACCCAGTTGTGTCCTCTGTTCTGCAGCGTCGGCTATGCGCGTTGTTCCTTGTTGTTGGCAATGTGGGTGTGCTGTTCGTGCTATGTGTGTGTGCTGCAGTGTGCCAGGGGATCAGGCCCATGGACCTGGATGATTGTGGGTGTGCAGTGTGCTACACCTCGTTGTGCATGTATGTCATTGTGCCCACTCCCCCGTCCCCCCAATCCCTGTTGACGTTGTGTCAGGTCCTCTCGAGCTGTGTCCGTACTCCCTACTCCTTGCAGCGCCTCCACACTGATGACTGTGGCCTGGGTTTCCTTCAGCTCCTCCGGTGGCGTTGGACTGCCACCTTCTGTCGCCGTTGCTGCCTTCCTGTTGGCAGCAGGTTTGTGCCTGGTTTAGGTAGTCGCATCATGCCGGCGCCTATTGGCCTCCTGGATTGGCCTCCTTGGCACTCCGACTGCATTCCAGATGGTCTGCTAGTGGGTCAGTTGCTGGTAGTGTTCTGTCGCCTCCGTGACGCCGGTCTTATTCTCCTGCGGTCTGCACCCCGTCTTCCTCTCTCTCTTCTCTTTGGCTTGCTGGTGGTCTGTGGGGGATGTGGGGTTCGAGTTGGCCCCTGCGCTGTGTCAGTGTGCATCCATGTTGCTATGCACTTTGGATGTTTTTGGTGTATTTTTTGTGTTGTTTTTTATAGTGCATTGTTCCGCCAGACGCGTGGGATTTGCAGGCCTGTGGCTGGTTTTTGGTACTTTTTGTATCACGGTTGGTCTCATCGCATGCTTTTTGCTTTCGCGTATTGCATTTATGTGGCGTGGGGTTGATTTTCACGCGGACAGTTTGAGCATTATCTGCTGACTATCTCATGGTACCGCCTTGTTGTGAATCCCACTTTGTCACGGGGTTATTTTCCCGCGATGGGCCATGATATTGAAAGTTGCGTTACGCTAGTCTTGCGGTAGTTATCACACGTTCAGGGAGAAAAGCGAGTAGGGTGTTACTGACTTACATGCAAATGAAGATGGTAGTTCCACTGTGCTTGCAGGAATGCACAACACTCCCTCAGCAACTGAAAAATATTTATCTTGAGAGAGGGGCCCGATAGTAAATCATGAGGGGTGATCAAGGTGGGGTGAGAGTCACCCATAGTGTCTGCACATACCTTCCAATTGATTAGTCTGTAAAACCTGTAGGTAAAAAAAAATTAAGAATGAGAGAAAACGTAAAAAAGCAAAGTAGGCACAGCATGGTGAGGAATGCTTCTTGGGGCTTACCAGGTAATTCAAACTCTCAGGCCAGGTGAACAGATATCTATGTGAGGGTGTGTCTTCCCCTCTCGCTTGTGGATACGGACGGTTGCTGCAGGAGGCTAATTGCCTATCAGAGGCAAGGGTGTCCCACATATTTGGCACAAGGTGACAGCCACTGAGAGTGAGAGAACCTTCTGGCATCTTGTCGATGTGGAAACTGTAGCATGGAGTGCACTGATGTATCCTAGCGTCAGCTAGCGGGTTGAGCATGTGTTTGGTGTGCAAAAAATGTATTTCAACTGCGAGCATCACACCAATCAGGCTCGATGGAGCTCATAATGTCAATAAAGATGAACTCAACTGAAACACAGTCTCATAGAGAAAAAATTGTATCTACTACAATTGTGTGCATAGTCAGCGTGTCAGAGTGTCACAAACTATTAAAGCATATGTAAATTTGGGAAGAAAGCAGACAAAACATCTTATGTAACTGACATCCCTCTTAAATTAAAGGAATTGTACCGGGCTGGATGATGCTCTCCGGCCTCATTGAAAGGCGATAAATATCAAACAAATCATAAATGTTAAAGATGTGGGCATTGGTGATTTTGCTAATGCAAAGCCGGGACCACCATGCCATCACGCTGTATAGAGAGTATTTGTATCATTCTGACCATATCTGGTGTGTGACACAGCTTGTCACCTTTAGAGTGCGTAGAGATAAACCTGCGACTACTGAGAGGGGGGCTGCTTTACACCTCAAATTGTGGGAGTGGGCAAAAGATACCCCAACCAATGGGATTAGTGAACTGAAGATGGTTCAGTCAACAGAGTCCAACTCCTCAGGAAAAAAATTCCAAATGTCTGCCTATCTGGCTCAAGTTACTGCATGCATATGAGAACTTGTTGAGACATAAAATCTGCTATTTAATACAAAGTGTATATCCCTATCTCATGGAAACTCGGTGTCAATGAGGCCCTACAGCTGATCGGGGTGAAGGCAGTGCAGTATTATCATTATCAAGGCTGAGAATAACATGGCAAACAACGTACACGTTGAAAAATTGCACCATGAGCAAGAGTTTACCCTGAAGCGGTTCTCCTATAAATGAGTTTAATGAGCATAAGAACACTTTTTAGAGCTTTTGAGTCAAATGTTATATGGTGGACATGTAAATGTTATTGATTTTATATGTATGTATGAATGTTATACTTTTATGGTCCAAATAAAGTTATCCTTGACTTGACTTGACTAGAGTATTTCTTGGGAGGCGGGGGAGGACCTCAGTCTCTCTTTCCCCAGCGCTGCCTTTGCAGAGAATCATTTTCATTGATAATTGTGGCACATTACTTGTAGCATCTCCACCTCCCTCCTACTGCTGAGGTTGAAAGATGGAAACTTGGGGGCAAAAGGCACGGCAAATCAATAATTTTTCTATTTGACTATGTGCAACTTTGTCGTCATTTTAGAATTAAATGCATACCTAATGAAAGATATCTAATCAACAGGTATTTTAAAGTTGTTTTCTAAAACTTTAGGGCACCATAAGTAGTAAGTGATGGAGATGTTCACTAAAATTATGCTTAAACGTATTGGCCGTGTGGGTTTTGCCTTGTTTTCGGCTGTTGAATTAGGGAGCAAGGATCTCATTACAGACAAACTGCTGCTGGGGTTGGGTTACCGGAGTGGAGGAAATAACGCTCAGCTCGGCGGTATTCCTGGTCCTTTTGCGCCCATGTATTACCGCTGCTGTTAATTACTTTTATTGAAAAAATTCCCACAGGCCGTACACATATTTTCCTGCCACTAGGATCATTTCTCAGAAGCTGAACAAAGAGAGTCTCAAGGGTAATGTTTTTCCAAATTTGATTTATAACTAGTTTCTGTTGAGCAGACTTCAAATCCAGAGAGAGAAATTCAATGCGCTTTTACAAATACTGGCCGCAGGTTTCAAATGTAGAAACCGACGAGGCTCGAGGATACACTTACCGCAGAGTTGTTTTGTCTGCTTTTGTTTTTTCCATAAAATGTAACAAGGAACAAACATATATTTTGCAAAGTGAATGTGATAATTTACAGACACAGGGGCCGATTTACAAGCCCCAGGCGATACTTTTACGCCATCGTTGCGTCACTTTTGTGACGCAGCGGCGGCGTAAACAATGAGCCACTATGTGACATATTTACAACGTGATGCATCTAGTGAGATGCGTCACGTTGTGACGCCCTGCGCTACATTATACCTGCGTCAGGTATAATGTATGCAGGTTGGGTGTTCCGCCGCAAGGAAGCCCAGTAAAAGTGACGCAGTGAAATCTACAAGGTTTCACTGAGTCACTGTTACGTCCCAGCTTTGTCAAATCCTTACACCTGCTTGAAGCAGGCGTAAGAAGTGACGCAGCATATAAGGTATAGGGCACCCCTGAGCAGTGCTGGAGTTGCGTCGTGCTTGCGTCACAACTCCAGAACTGTGTCACCCTTACAGCGACAGATGCGTCACGCATCTGTCTAACCTTGCGCCACGGTGCGCCGCATTGTAAATGCGGCACATCCATGGTGGCGCAAGGGGCTTTCAGAGTCACGCAAAAAATAACTGGCGCATCCCTGCTAATATGTAGGGATGCACCAGTTATTGTAAATCTGACCCACAATATTTAAGTACAAAGGGGCAGATTTACAAGAAAGTGACGCATCTGTAGAGATGCGTCACTTTCCTTCGCCCCCCTAAAAAATGCTTGTGCCATCATGAATGCGCCGTATTTACAATACGGCGCACCATGGCGGAAGGATTGACAGATGCGTCAGAAATTCTGACGCATCTGTTGGGGCTAAAGTCACGCATTGCTGGAGTTGTGTCGTAAGCATGACGCAACTCCAGCAATGCATTTTGTGGCCTATTCCCACTACACTGCGTCACTCCTTACGCCTGCTTCAAGCAGGCGTAAGGTTTTGATGCAGTGGCGTCCTGCGTAGGAACGCCCCCCTTCATACATCATACCTGACGCAGGTATAATGTGACTCAGGGCTTTACAACGTGACGCATCTCCCTAGATGCGTCATGTTGTTAATAGGGCGCATTGTTTGCACCGCCTTTGAGTGAAAAAAAAGTGACGCAATGGCGGCACAAAGAGGCGCAAGGGGCTTGTAAATCTGCCCCAAATAATTTTAAAAGCGACGCAAATAAATATATAAAACCAAAAAAGAGAGCTAGTTGATTTCAAGAAAGAACTGCTGAATTTTCAGTGAATACATCATAATTAAACTAAATTCCAACTTTATTCAGAGTATTCTCAGGTCACGTGGTATAGATACACATAGGGGCATATTTGTCAAACTTTCACGCAGGGCAGCACAGCACAGAACAGTAAAGCAAGCCACCTTGCTGTGCTGCGTGAAAGGGCAAGAATTTGCTGTATTTAACATTATACCACATATTTCTGTCCTTTCCTTGCGCTGGCACCCTTTTGGCTTCCTAGCTCCAACACAGGCACCCTTCCGCCATGGTGCAAGGGTGCCTGTGTTGTAGGCAGGATTGTTTTTGCGCAAGAAGGGGAACCTTCCTCCACAAAAATAATCCTCAGAGGCATTTTCCTCTTTTTAACACATTTCAAGGTTTACCAGTGTTGGTAAATCAGGTAATGCATCAAAATCCATGGGAGCACTCATGTTCACTCCATGGAACAACCCCCTGCGGCACAGTAGCACAATCAATCAATCATAGCATTTGTAAAGCTCACTACTCACCTGTAAGGGTCTCAAGGCGCTGGGGGGTGGGGAATGTTGCTACTGCTCGAAAATCCAGGTCTTAAGGAGTCTTCTAAAGGTCAGCAGGTCTTGGGTCTGTCGTAGGTGGATGGGGAGGGTATTCCAGGTCTTGGCGGTGAGGTGGGAGAACGATCTGCCGCCGGAGGTCGCTCTTTGGATGCAAGGGACTGTGGCGAGGGTGAGGTCGGTGGAGCGGAGCTGGCAGGTGGGGGTGTAGAAGCTGAGTCGGCTGTTGAGGTACGGTGGTCCGGTGTTGTGGAGTGCCTTGTGTGCATGGGCGAGGAGCTTGAAGGTTATCCTCTTGTTGACGGGGAGCCAGTGCAGGTCTCTCAGGTGGGGTATGAAGCGACTGTGGCGAGGGATGTTGAGGATCAGGCGTGCAGAGGCGTTCTGGATGCGTTGAAGCCGTTTCAGGAGTTTGGCCGAGGCTCCTGCGTACAGGGCGTTTCTGTAGGACAACCTGCTGCTGACGAGGGCCTGGGTGACCGTTCTTCTCGTTTCGGTGGGGATCCACTTGTAGATCTTGCGGAGCATGCGGAGGGTGTTGAAGCAGGAGGAAGAGACGGCGTTGACCTGCTTAGTCATGGAGAGGGTGGAGTTGAGGATGACCCCTAGTTGCGTGTGTGGTTGGTGGGTGTTGGCGCAGTTCCCAGTGCAGTCGGCCACCAGGAGTCATTCCAGGCCAAAGGGGTGGATCCGAGGATGAGGACCTCCGTCTTGTCCGAGTTCAGCTTCAGTCGGCTGTTCCTCATCCATTATGCGACGGCCTTCATTCGTGGAGGTTGGTTTTGGCGGTGTGGGGTCCTTGGTGAGGGAGAGGATCAGCTGGGTGTCATCGGCGTAGGAGATGATGTTGAGGTCGTGTAGTCGGGGGACGTGGGCAAGCGGTGCCATGTAGATGTTGAACAGCGTTGGGCTGAGGGATGAGCCCTGGGGTACGCCGCAGATGATCTCGGTGGCTTTGGAGCAGAAGGGGGGGAGGCAGACGCTCTGTGTTCTGCCGGAAAGGAAGGAGGAAGTCCAGTCCAGGGCCTTCTCTTGGATCCCGGCGTTGTGGAGGCGTATTCGTAGTGTGCGGTGGCAGACCGTGTCGAAGGCGGCTGACAGGTCCAGGAGGATGAGGGCCGCGGTTTCTCCGTTCTCTAGCAGGGTCCTGATGTCATCGGTGGAGGCGATGAGGGCAGTTTCGGTGCTGTGGTTTCTGCAGAACCCAGACGGGTCCAGGATGCTGTTCTCCTCGAGGTAGCGGGTCAGTTGTTTGTTGACGGTCTTCTTGATGACCTTCGCTGGGAACGGGAGCAGGGAGATGGGCCGGAAGTACTTGAGGTCCTTGGGGTCTGCTTTGGGTTTCTTGAGTAAGGTGTTGATCTCAGCGTGCTTCCAGCTCTCCGGGAAGGTTGCTGTCTTGAAGGAGATGTTGATGGCTTTCTGGAGCTGGGGTGCGATGGCGGTGCTGGCTTTGTTGAAGATGTGGTGTGGGCAAGGGTCTGACGGAGATCCGGAGTGGATGGTGTTCATGATCTTGATGGTGTCGTCGGCGGTAATGTTGGTCCAGGAGAGCAGGCGGTTGGTGTGGATGGTGGGAGCGGAGGTCACAGTGGTTGTCGGGATCTTGCGAAGGTTGGATGTCGTTGGTGTTGGAGCTGGGGTTGGAGAGTTCCTTCACGATGTTGAAGAGCTCTTTGCTGTTGTGTGCATTGTTGTCTAGGCGGTTTCTGAAGGAGGCCCTTTTGGCTGATCTGATGAGGTGATAGTGTCTGCGGGTGGCGTTCTTGTGGGCATCTGGAAGTGCAGGTGTTCAGCTGTGCTGAGGGTGTCGTCGGTGCTGGTCGAGACTCTGAGGGTGTTCCTGTGGACGATTGCGATTCCTCCTCCTATTCCGTTGGTGCGGTCCCTGCGGGTGATCTTGTAGCCTTCCGGGATGGCGATAGCGATGTCTGGTGCAGCCAGGTCTCCGTCAGGAAGGCAATGTCTAGGGAGGTAGAGTTGAGTAGGTCCCAGAGTTCAACAGCGTGTTTGCGGGCGGAGCGGGTGTTGAGAAGGATGCATCTGAGGTAGTTGGGTTCTTTCCTGGTCGGTGGGTTGGCGGGTCGGATGCTGGTGAAGCTGCAGTTCCGTCAGGAGAAGGGTCCTTGGTGGCGCTTTGGGGCAGCCAGGAAGCAGGTGCCCGATCGTCCGGCGTTGAGTGCATGGAGGGTGCTGGAGTCGTAGCGAAGATGGGCATCGTGGCATTTGCGGGGGCCAGGGGTTCTGGCGCTGGATGCGGTCCAGGCGCAGACGGGTGCAGACGGGCTTGCGTGCCCGTCTGCGCCTGGACCGCGCCTAGCGCCAGAACCCAACAACACAGCATAATGCAAGGTGGCTTTGTGTGGCTTGATAAATCTTACTTTAGTGTTGCGTCGCCCTTGTGCCACCCTCACGTGTCGCAAGGGCGATGAAAAACATTGATAAACATGCCCCAAAGGTGTAAAAGAAATTACAAATTGACAGTTAAAAAAGTTTTTACAAAAAATGAGTTACAAATGTGTCATATAATTTTCCATACTTTCATATTTAACCTCATTAACGAGTACTTCATCAATTCAAGCATTACATGGGATTGATGAGTAGGACCAGAAGAAATTTTAATTACACTCACGATAATTCTTGTTAGAGCAAAAGTTGTCTCGCCGAGAGGCATTTTCTGCCTGTCCCAGTCTTCTGCATTCATATCACTCATCCTGGCAAGTGAAATAGCTACTGCAAATTGCAGTGGGGCAACATTACTCATTCTCAAAGCAGGAAGAGGGATTTCAGAGGAGGGAGCACTTTGCTACCTCTCCCCGTGTTACCAGAGTAAGGGGCTTAGAAACCCACACCAGCCATTGGTTAACTCTCTTTGTTCTTGTGTCCCCTGACAGTAGGGTCCGAAGTGACGGGTGGGGCCCTCAACATTGCACACTGATAAAGTTAGAGAATTATGTAGCATTCACTGAATCAATACCAATAGTAATATCGCAAGCTAGAGAATTACAATTCAGCACTTTCCTTCTTCTGTTGTTGGAAGCCAGATTTAAAGAGGCACCAATCATGCACAGGCGGCAAGGTTGACTCACAGAAGTGGATGTGGCAGTGCATGTTTACCCAATCTAATTCCATATTGAACAAGAATAGGGAAAGTAGATCTTTTGTGTAGGCTAAAGTGCCATGGACATAAGAATATTAAATGCAGTGGGTCAGCGGCTCATCCAGATCACATAAGCAAGTGATAGATGTCCCCGGGGTGGATGACATCTGCCACAGACCCTAGTTTGTCAGTAGTAATAATAACTCATGAAGTCATGCCTTAATAATCAAATCTGTGCTCTCGTAGAAGTGATTTTCAAGTATATAATTTGCAGTCCTGAAACTCTTTCTAGTTCTAGGTACCTTGGTGATAATGGCACGCTAAAAGGTAGGATAAATGTTCTCATGAAGATATAAATAATAAGCTTCCTTGGATTTCTTTATTGCATCGATACAGATGTTTTGGAGCAAATCGAAACAATTGCCCAATGTCACGGTGGCTCTGAATTCACATTTCTTAGGATGACATTTCTTTGTGGAATCTTACATTTAAAAATATTTTGTTTAGTCTCCACAGATTCAACCAGAACAGGATTAGCCTAAAGAATATTCTTCAGTGGATATACCCCTAGTTTCTGCTCCACAACTTTGTTATCACTACTATTTACTACCGTTACCATTGCCAGTCATAAAAGTTGACGGGGGATATTCTCAAGAACGTGTGATAACTATCGCCAAATTTGCTTAACGCAACTTTGCACATCGCAGTCTATCGCGGGAAAATAACGCTGTGTTAACGTTGTATCCTCAACATGGCGGCACCCTGCAATAGTCTCACGATAACGCACCAAATGACTGCGTCAAAACGAACACGAGGCCAAAAAAACGCGAAACACGAAAGAGAAAAAAGTTGCAACGTGGCCAATCGCGTTACAAAAATCAGCGATAACTAGCAACAGGCCTGCAATTCCCATGCATCATGCGGGAAAATGTGCTATAAAAGCAGTGAAAAACAAATACAAAAACAAATAAACTGCGTAGCACCATGGATGCACCCGGACCGAGTGCAGAGGATAACGCGAAACCCACAAGCCCCACAGACGACTAGTAAGGAACCCCGAGGTCGGGGAAGGCCGAGGAGAAGAGGAAGATGCGGTTCAGTCCGTAGGAAAACGGGATCATCGTCACGGAGGTGATAGAACACTACCAACAACTGTACGTCACATCTAACGTGTCATTGGCAACAAAGACGCAAATATGGCAGGCTATCTTGGACCATGTGAATACAGTTGCAGCATTGAAGAGGACAATGGAAGAGATCAAGAGGCGCTGGAAGGATGTGAAGGCCAAAACCCGATGGCAACATAAAAAGGAGCAACGCAGATTGGAGGTGGGGTCCAGCGGCACACCAGGAGATGGATGACATGGAGAAAATGGTGGCCACAGTCAGCTGTCGTGATACGGTGCAAGGAGTCGTGGCACTGGACACTTCTCAACATGACCTAACACAACATCAACAGGGTGAGTACCGACCAGGGACTAGGGGGACGGGGGGAGACAAGCACAATGGCACACATGCACAATTAAGCAGAGCACACTGCACACCCACAATGACTCTGCATCATGTCCCTGACACCGGTGGCACACTGCAGCACACATACAAACACCAAGTAGGCCCCGTCCACAACGTGCCCAAAGGGGTACCACCCCACACATCACCAATATCACAACCAACACATGCACACGTGCAAAACCCAGCAAAGAATCGTATCTGTGAGCCACACCGACAATGCAAGTGACACTACACGACAACTAGCATGGCTGCAGTCCAATCATCATGACATTGTGCATGCCATGACACTGAGGTGGCTGAGTGTGGATCACATCTGGAAAGGAGCAGGTCACACTCTGACACATCCACGTGCACAAACAACCCCTGATGTCAACAACACATCTGCGGACAAACCATGCCCAAGAGTCACAACTCGACCAAGAGCCCAATACACCCAAGTCCTAAACATCCCAGAACTGTCAAAGCACAGAGGTCAAAGGCTCACCGCCTGAAATGGATAAGGGGCAGCCAAATCTGAGCAGCAGGGGCGACTCACCCACAATGCAGCACACACACATAGCAATAACAGCACATCAACATTGACGACTATGTGGTACAAAGTGCAACACTCCCACGACAGAACAGAGACACAACAGGTTCCGCGTGTGCTTGGAAACTGGCCAATCACATCTGGCATAGCAGGAAACTGTGAGATGAAAATGTACGTGTACAATCTCACATCCATCATGTAGTTCAAATGTCCACTATCCTGCATCAAATAGTCAGCTCCTCCCAAACAGTCACAATGTACATTGTAATGCAGTCCCGAGGTAATGAGGAACAATGCGTCAACATACATGTTAACACAATGTGAAAATGCATCTCCCCTTCACATAGCAGAGGGACAATCAACACCTCCTGCAGAGTAGACCAGACAACTCACCAGTGATGATGAAGAGGACCTCCACACCCTCGACACCGACACCCTACAACAGCTCATGGACATCTTAGGCAACCGACCTCCAGGAGCAGGGCATCCCAGCTGCAACCAGGAGACACCACCCCCTGCACAGACCACACAGCATGAAGCACACACCACCACGGATGGCTACCAGCACCTCACAGAAGCACACATCGCATTCCACGGCCAGGTGTCAGACTGCCAGAAGGAGGTGGCTGAACAGGTGCGGGTGGGATTCGAACTCATGGCAGCCGAACTCGATTACATACATGGGTGTTTAATTCCCATCAGGGACAACTTACACTCACTAACGACACACACACTGTGACATAGCCACACGCATCTGCACATTTCCAGTACTGAACCACGCCTAGAGCCCCGGGACAATCATTCATACCCATACGCTGGACTTGCGTATGCTGGCCCAGTCCCCTCCTCTCACATATGAAGGGGGTGATGACAGAGCTACATGTACAAGGTCTTACCCACTACTTGCGGTGACATGGTTGCGTCCACTGTACAAAGCACAGTGTAATGTGGTAGGGCCCAGGGCCACCATGCATACTTAATGAGCACATGGACACACTTTTATAGTCAGTTGAACTGGCCATGGGCACGTGCGCCCGGCCACTCTTAATTACCAGGGTCACCTGACCAGTGACGCCTTTGCTGGATGGGTGTGGGGTGAGTGTGAGCCAGCCCTCATGGAGTGGTTGGTGCTGGCAACAACTTGAACAGTGTTCACCATGAAAGCGTATACAGAAAATACCAACATTACACAAACAACTACAAAGCATCATGGTGGTAGCCAGGGCAAGTACAGAGGTCCCCCAATATCCAATTAGAAGGTTCAGCGAGTCGCAGTGCACTGAAGTAGGGGCACCAGAGCTGATCGTGCTCATGTGAAGAAATTGTCCAAGATCGGGTCCCTTTGGGATATTCCTGCTGCAGCTGCAGTAGGGTGTTTTACACCTGCCACATCTTCCCCATCATTGTCCCAGGTCTTCCCCACTGCCTGAGGTGACATATTTGCGTGAGCTGTCCACATCAAAAAAGACCTATTGGAAAGGGTCCATGAGTTGAGGTGCACTGAGTTGGTGGCACCTGAAGAGCTGAGCAGTGTACCGAGCTGATGATGGCATCCAAGACATGTGTGAGCAACTCGCATAGTCTGTCTGTAAGACTCTTATGACTCTGGCAGTTGTTGGTTGGAGGTGATCCTGGTGGTGGTGGCGTGTGCATGCTGCGGTGATGCATCGCCCGGGTAGGTCAGGACTCGATTTGATATGTGAGCCCTGGTGGACTGCAGTTGAGGCCAGAGGCAGCGGACAGCACAGGGCCACTGACACATCTGCACAGAGGCCATCCTATAGTCAATCAGACAGGGTCCATTATTTGAGCTCCACAGAGTTAGTGGCCCGGGATTCACTGCGGCCGGCACAGGCACACCACCACGGGATGATGACTTGCAGTGCACTGAGGTGGGGACACGTGAGCTGAGTGGGTCCTCGTTGATGTCCAAGGAGAATGTCACGGAGTGTTTCGGGGGACAGTGGAAGGTGTCCTTCCAGGGCATGATGCAGAGGACAGAAGCAAGCCAAAACAGGTAAATGGAGGAGTGGAATGCTACAGACTCCTTCTTACCACCAAGTCAGTATCAGCTACATAATGATGAGGATACCCCCAGGCCATAGATTCAGATGCCACCAAAGTTAAACCAGAGAATGTCCATGATTTTCGGGGCACAGAGTCAGTGGCACCAGGGCTGAAAGGGGATGCAGTCTGCACTGAGGCCTGTACAATGATATAACCTCGGCCCTAAATAAATCAAGGCTCAGATCCAAATGTTTGACCTACAGGACCTCAGTGTAGGCTGGATGCAGCGGTCAGCATGGGCACACAGCCACGTGTCGCTGCCTTGCGATGCACAGAGTTGGTGGCACCAGAGCAGTTGTTGGCAGTGTTCGATCACCTCCGTAATGAGACACCTTTATTCCTCCGGACTGAACCACGTCTTCCTCTTACCCCTCTCCTTGCGTACAATGATCTGAACTCTGCTCTACACAAATCAAGACACAGTTCAAGTGTGTGACTTACTCGACCGCTGTGTAGGCCGAAAGCAGTAGCCAGCAAGGGACCACAGACAGGTGTCGTTCAGATGCTAGGCACAGAGTTGGTGGCACCACATCGAAGGGAGTACAGTGACATAAAATCTACCATAAAGTGTGTACTCTGCCATTGCATAATCAATACTCAGTTCCACATGTGTGACCTACTTGACCTCTGTGTAGGCCGGAGGCAGTGGTCGGCGCAGGCCAACTGCTGTTCAGCAAACTCCTCCTGGAACTCTAACACAGGACGTTGAAATGGCATGTGGGGATGACTTATGGTTGACGGAGGTAGAAGCACCAGAGCTGAGCGGGTGTTTAGCCAGCGACGATGCCGTGTACTGCCTGGTACGGACTGGATTGGATTGGTGTGAGGCCTGCTGGACCGCAGTGTAGGCCGAAGGCGTAGTCAGGAAGGGCCCACAGACATGTGTGGTTGTAATGCTGTGCACAGAGTCGGTGACACCTCATTGAAGGGAGCATAGTGAGTTGAACTCTGCATTAACATGTGTACTCGGCCATTGTATGATCAAGACTCAGTTCCAAATGTGTGACCTACTTGACCGCTGTGTAGACCGGTGGAGTACATCAACGAAAAAGGAGTGCAGCAGGCCTGTCTCGTGGAGGACAACAATGGTCTGAGGAGGCTGCCAGGGTCGCGGGCCTCGGGCTTGGAGCTTACACAGGCACATGGTGGGCCCTCTCTGACACACGCCGGTGTCGGCAGGTGAGCGGTGTGGCCTGGTTGTGCAGGGGCAGCCAAGACGGTTCTGGGGGCCTGGGGTGCAGCAGGCGCACAGGGTCGCAGGCACCGCCGCTCACGGCATCGGCCTCGTGGCGTGCTGGGAGGCACCGCTCTGGCAGACACGTTGGCCATTCCGGAAGAGAACCACGCCCAGAGCAAACGACTTTTTATTCACACCCCTACTCTGGCCTGGTATAAGCCGGGACAGCCCACTCCACTCACGCTTACGGCGGGGACGTAACAAGCTACATTTCCGCGATATTCCCCACTGCCTGGGGTAACATTGTTGCATTCACTGTTCACTACACTCCAGACACCAGCTGTATATGTCGACATGGGCATGTCTGTGGTCTGCATACTGCAGTCTGGCCAGCACATGCACGCCACACTTGGCATTGTGTACATTCTCATTCATGGGTCACTTGCCTCCTTCGCACATGCATGGTTCCCACCTCTCCCCACATTCTGCTATTATGTGGCTGAGGTGCCATGCCGTTGATGGCTCGTGTACATGGCTTGCCCGGGTCACCACAGTAAGTTGTGCTGTCGTGTCTGGTAGGTGGGCATGTTGTTTGGCATGTTGTGTGTGAGTTTGTAATGTGTGCATTCCCAGAGTTGTGAGTTGCTTGATTGTGGAGATGAGGTGTGTGGTGTGTCCATTTGCTGCTTACCAATGAGCAAAGCATTTCTATAGATGGCAGCCTCAAAGCGCTGTTTGATGATGGACTGTCGGAAGATGAAGGAATATTGCACACTGCCTGGGTAGATAAAGTGCCGCTAATTCGGCGATAGATCCTTGAGAATATGCCCCGATGTTTGTTCGAAGTCAGTTCCATCCACCGTATGTTAATAGATCAATCTGTAATCATGAATTCCTTTAATCGTCGTCAAAGCAATATAAATTTCAAGAACTGTTATATTATTGTAAACAATATACATTACAGAATGAGAAAGTTAATATTTTAGTCACCCAGAGACCTAGGGGTATCTGCACCTGGCTGATATGTTTGTGATTCAATTGGTAATGGCACAAAGGATTTTTGTGCAACTAGGGACAGAAAAGGAGGTAGAGATTGCACTTTACCTAGAGACACTAGTGAGAGTAGAGCGACACAGGGAGAAAAATGCATAACTGCATCAAGGGATGCATAGATTCCTTTAGCAGGACATCCACGAGTGTCTGAAACCTCAACTCATCAGCTATTCATAGTTATTGATATGTCAAGTGCATTTTCTGAAAATAACAGTGCTAATAAGATAAGTTAAAAACATATATATATTCTGCTTGTGCCCATCAAAAGTATGGAATAAAACTCCTCACAGACACTTGTGAAGAATTGCTGAAAACATACCTGACCATGAATAATGGCATGTATCTAGGATAAGGTGCTTCCACTATTTACTTTGTCTCAAATGTGAAAAAACTATCTAACGGCAAAGAAACACAACAGAAACAAATCAGCCTTTCAGAAATGCATGCTGTCGATAAACGGTATCATGAACTCAAGTGATTCTCCTGATTTTCAATTGGCTTCAAAAATCTGAATGGGAATCAAAAATGCAAAAAATGGTCCTCTGGTGCGACCTCTCTTCCAAAAGACTATGCAATGTTTATGTGTCAAGAGACTTCAAACATGCCTAGTGTACAATGAGAAACTGTCTGTGAAGATTTAATGCTGCAGCTACTCTTCTGGAAGAATGGAATTGCTGATTGAATAAGGAGCTTAAAAAAAGTATCTCAGCGTTTTTTGTGAGATAAAATGTGCTGCATCTGAAACAACTACTGGTCTAAACAAGAGGGAGTTTCTGCTATGAGGGTTCAGGCCTGGTGTGCAGTCACTCATGGTTAAGGCGCTGTAGGTAGTTATTATTTTTCGAGACCGGTTGGAAAATGAATTTTATGGATACAAAGTACCATGCGATGCTTTCATTGAGACCTTTGGTAACTGTGTTTGGTTTGCGATTCCAACAATTTTCCTTGTACATGAGGGCACTCTCAACATTTGTCTGGCCTCAGCACGTGGACTGTTTCCAAAGCATTCCACTCCATGTCAGTGTTGCCGTGGCTACCTTTGGGAAGGCCCCACCATAAGAGATTTTGCAATTATTATGTGCTTTTCAAATACATTGAAAAACCCTGGCATCTAAAGTTTTTGTGGTGTTAGTGGTATCACAGACAGTAAAATGCCCCCATATGACGTGGCTTTTCATAAGTGGAGGCACTGGGTTTGGGTCAAACCTTATCACATGTATGTGTTTGATTTCTTTTATTACTTTAAAAGCTGGAAGAGATTGTTCAGTTGCAGATCTATCAACAATCATGGGAAGCAAGTTTCTCAGGATCAAGTGACAAATTTAGTCACCCAAACCAATTTAGGACCTTGGCCTTTTCCTTTAGCTTGTAGCAGAGAGTCTCTGCTGCTGTACAACTCTCTTTTCCTTATTTGTTTTAAAAGTCTTTGTCATCTGAAACCATAAACTTAGAGCAAGAGGCAAGTACTTCTGTAAAGTAATTCTAATTATATTTGTAACCATGTCTTATGCCAAGATGAATGTGACAAGTCTGCTCTCTGATCATTGTTCACTTGAAAACTGCACAATAATAAAACCTTATTGCATTTTTATGGATTTTTAAAGTATGACAGTTTTGAGCTGGGGCTCATTTTGCCACTTAAACTATAATACCACACAATTTAGGTGTCAGAAAGCACCACAAAACCAGTTGCAGTGCTCATATACCAGCACTGGACCACCATAGTCCATATTTATGCTTCAGGCAGCAGGTTGCTGATGATTGCATTTCAAAGAACTCTTTTAAAATTACGTGCGCATGAATGGCCGTCGCCTAGGTTTCCATAATTTAAAAAATGTTTTAATGGAAACCGCAGGGAATTCAAGCAACCAATGTCTAAAGCCTGTCTCACCTGCCTCTACTGTGTGTGGGGGTGGGGCATGATAGTAAAGTGGGGTAGTTAGTGAGGGAAGACAGGAAATCATGGGCAGTGTGACTTGAGAGCAGGAACACTGTACGTTATTCCCCATTGTACTCACATTGTACTCACAATCCTGCACTGCGCTGCTGGGGCAGGAGCAATGACATGCATGTAAGCAGGTCCAAAATCCACACATTGCAGATGCAGTGCTGTGACTCCTTCACGCCTTAATTCCTGTGGCACAAGTTGATAACCAGAATGGGGGCTTTTGACACTGGTCAAAAGGTACATTAGCTTTCAGATTTATGGGTGATGGCGCTCACACAAGAGAATTGATCAAGGATTATTCTCATCTCTTGAAGATAGCAATACACTAAAATACTTTAAAAAGAAATATTGAACATTATCTGGAAAGAAGTGGATGTTGACACTGAGAGTACTGGTCCGAATGGTGCTGTTCCAATATCCAGGCCACAGATGTAAATCCCTTCTTGTAAGGTTTCTTTCCCTCACCTTTGGCATGGAGGCCAGAGCCACAAGGCAATACCCAGAAAAAATATGTGGGACCAGATGTACTATACATTTGAACAGCCTCTCTCGTGATGCATGTCAGCTTCTTGCAACACCCAAGGAGCACTAATTTACTTTTGCATGCAAAATTTATTTTGGCCAAAAGTTGATTCGGGCACTGTACCAAAACGCTTTGTTTCGTAGAGTGCTAGCTCCCATATAATCTTTACAAAGAGTATATAATTGGCCATGAAAAGTACAAACACCCACACGTTTTCATGCAAAGCGAAATGTAATAAAAAAGCATTACATTCTGATGTCAATCGAAACCAAAGGAAATTAAGAGAACAAGTGGCAAGAGGAATGTTATGTTATATTCCTACACATATGATGTGTAATTGCCATAAAATCCCACCTTTTACATGAATTATCCTTCGGTGGTTGTCAACCTGTTGAAAGTTGTATTGAAGGGTTTAGCTAGACTAAAACATCTCAGGCAAGCACCTCTGTGTCACCTTTGCACCACAGATATGGCTATTGTCATAACAAATGACTCTTTCAGTGCAAGCGCTGCATGAATGTTAGTTTCATGCAGAACAGCACCTCAAAACGACATTAAAGTAAAAAAAATGAAGAACAAAATTGTCCAACAACATTAAGACAAATGAAACAAAACAAAAAAATAAAGACATTAATAACAGGTCTAAACGTTGTAGTAAGTAGTAAAACATTTCAGTAGTAATCTAGGGGGAATATATCGCATAAAGTTTGTGGACAAAGTAAATATATTGAAAACTTGTATTCATTATTTATTCATTGTAAAGTTGACTAGAACCAGCCACCCCCTTTGTCTGATTTTGTTCACATACAATACAAATACAAGGAAGGGGGCAATCCAGTTGAAGAATGTTACATTCACACTTTAATAAATTATGAAGCAAAAATTATGCTCGGCTTGATGAAATTGGATGCTTCATACGAGGAAAAATCCAAAGATGATTTGATGAATGCAACTGGAGCCTCAATCAATCTCTGATATTCGTTTGAAAAAGTTCTGGGCAGTGCATGATCCCAAGCTCCAGCAGACCAACGAGTGCACATGATAGAAAAAGTGTTTTTCACTTGCTGGAAGTTTCATGTAGGGATTTGGAAACTTTTATTGTGTTTCAAAATTTTCAGTGAATTGAATCCAGACATTAATAGGAAGTTAGAGAACATCAACTCTATGTCATATTGACTCTCCCAGAATGGATCTACAGTAGTTAGGAGGAGGCCACATCACTTTCATCATCATTGGTATTAGACAGTTTTAACAGCTTGAATGTTGAAGCCTCTGCCAATCAAAGACGGAGGATGTAATTACAAAGTGTAGAAAGGATCATGAGAGCTGTACCAAACCCACAGCATGAAACAGTGTTTCAGGCCTTTTTTGTCAGCAGCAGGTCCACTGTGTTCCTGTTTCTCAGTGATAAGTACGGCCCTCTGAGTCCAGTACCTTTGCATCTTCCAACCACACAGGTCCATGCAGCAGAATCGTTCCAGAAGACAGCTTCCTGTCAGGGACAATTTCAAATATCTCTGAAAAACAGGTCAGGAATCTGACTCTCCCAGTATTGGAATAATGTGCTTAAAGGAGAGATTCTTGTCAATGGAAAGGGCAAATTCTTCCATACACTGTTCAAATGTCAGACAGGGAAAGGTCTTCCTGTAGGAGGCAGTGTGTCTTTTTAGGTCGAGCCTGGACGGCGCATGCGCTGCCCTGCAGCATGCTGTAGTAGAGTATGGAATTGAAACCACACCCACTCACCGCCCACATTTGCCATTGGCTTGTGTCATTGCCCTTCGTAAATGCTGGCTTCTGATTCTTTAATAGGCTTGTTAGTCCCTCCTTAGTACTGCCTTGTCTTCATTTGTAACCTCCCACGAGGACTGGCCCTTTTACTTCGGTTGTTACACGATATGTCTTTTTTTAGCTGTAAGCACTATTTTCTTTAATTAGTTTTCCTACTGCAGGCACGACATGCTTTCCTGCAACATTCAGCTCGTCATACTTGCTTTCTCTTTCCAAGCAGCCTGGGACAACGCCGGCCCCTTCTTTGAATAGGTATCGCATTTACAAGAGTTTGAGCTATTGCCAATGTAAATGACAATGCCTTTCATTTATGTGTTAATTAGAAAAACAGATAAATAAAAGTAAATACAAGTCATTGTCATTTACAATGCCAATAACTTAAACTCTCACAAATGCGAGACCTATTGCATTTCAAATGCTTATTCTTTTTCGTCTTTTGTTCCAAACTCACTTGTAAGTTCCTTTGGGCCAAGTAAGGGTTTTAAAAGAGGAACACGCTTTCAATGTGTGGGTGCCCATTTCTGAAATATTTTCCAATTGATCACTCCCAGTTTTTCTCAGCCTAATGAAGTCATTTTGCTTAGTGCTACAAACATCTCGTAAAAGCCTTTGTTACGTTTAAAAAATTGAGTTGGTTGAGGATAGCTTTGTGGATAAGGGCTGTTTCCCATTTTTCATCTCCACCCAATAATTACTGCTTCCCCCAATCAACTTCTCAAGAATTTCAGCGCCTTCTACCAACACTTTCCAAGGATATCACACTGGCTCTGCCAGATATTTCTTATTGAAAGGAACATGAGTAATCATATATATTCTGTCAAAAAGTCCAGGCAATGCACCGGGCTCAACGCCTTTCCCATTTCTGTCTGATTTGTGTGTTTGCTTAGAAACTTGGGCATAAGTTGATAATTGGGAATGAGTGTGAGGTGAGACTTGGCTCTCACGGCAAAGTTCTGAAAAGATCTGAGAAGAGCTTACCCCATTTATGCATTTCATTAAGCGGCAGTAGCTGTACACATAGCGTGGCAGGTCTCAAAATCGACAAAACCAAAAGAGGGAGCTCGGATCAGATGACAGATTTCACAACCGCGTTTGCCTTTAACAAACCTGAGACACGTATCAACGGCGAGGTTAGATTGTCTTTAACGAGGACAAGGCTTAAGGAACAAGAGGACAACAACCGAGGTCTGTGCAGGTAACAGCGGTGCGGCCGTGGGGCAGTGCTTAATTTGTAAAATATGAAGTGCAGGTGCTCAAATGTTTGTCGGAGGACACACCCACTTTTTTATGGCTCCACCCACTTGCTCTATTAGCTCCACCCACATCTTCAACTGGCACTGAGAAAAGTCAAATATAATACCCGATCTGAATTTCAGAAAGGGAGCCTTCCTCATAGTAAGGTTTTGATAGGAGGTTCCCGTGAACCATTTTGAAAAAGATTAAAGCAAAAGTGCATTTAAAGAACAATTTTGGAATAAATTAGCTAAAACCACTAATGCATTGAAAAGGGAAAATGCCAGTGCTCTGTGTGCTGATTTGGGGAAAGGACAATACTGGGGGTAGGGCATGCCATTTTTAACAGAGTCTATGAGTTCAAAGATACAACTTTGACATAGCTGAAGTTATGTGACAAAATAAAACAAAATGTTGTGAAAACACTAGTCCAAACAGATAAACTGAATAAAATCATGCAATATACTTGAATGAGTCAGCCACTGTCACTTTCAATGGCTGAAGGGGTATGGGGTAAATCAGTATAGTAGAGTATTCCGTTAAAGCGATTACTTTTAGAGAAACAAAAATAAAAAGGATGATTACCAATTGGGCTTGTTACTATAACTTATTCCCCTGGAGCTATATGTGCATTTATTAGACATTCAGAATAGTAAAAAAAAACATGGAACTATGTAGTTCTGTATGACACAGACAACACAGAGATCAGAAAAGAAGCATATGTTCAAAATATGACTTTTTAATTCAAGATTTGTATATTAACATAAAGCAAAGAAAAATGTGATCCAAAAAGTCCTTGAGGTACCTAGGCCAAAGGAATAGGTAGTGGCTGGGCAGTTTGAATTTGACCTTATCTTAAATAAGTCATACCTATTATCAGTGCAAAATGACCATAGTGCCATACAAAATGTAATTATATAAAAAAAATAACTACAAATAAAACATATAAATACAAATAAATACATGTCCTAAAATGAAAAACAAGTTCAGTCTTATAAAAACAAAATAAATAAAATATATTAAATAGAACAATAAATATAACATCCAAAGAAGGAAGAGACATAAATATAACAAAATATTAAATAAATTGACACTGTCAACAAAGTGTTCTAAATGCAAATAAATAACCTATATAAACTAGAACAATTAAATATCCAAACACAGTAAAGCCTAACTTTTCCAAAACATTGCAATGACACATTTTTTCAGTCGGAATGGGCTACATCTATTTTTCTAGAAAAGCCCAGAAACAGTCTAAATTGCTAGTGCATTCCAAGTCTTCCTCTTTCCTTGCTTTACTCCTAGTGTCAACCCTGGCAAGTTTTGTTAGACCAGCCCCCTTACGGTGTGTAGCAAGCGAGCGCAGCAAGCTTAATGACTGCTAGAGGTGTTTGCATGGGGGGAATTCTCCCTTCAAGAACATTTTGTAAAAAGAAAATCCAATGGTGCACAACACATTTTCCGTTACATATTTAGCTGTATTAACTTTCAAAGCAAAGTGAATCGTAAAGGATGACCCGACATAAGCAACCATGCCAGAAAGCATGGAAATCTCACACATAAATACTCAGACAAGGAAGCATGGAAACATCACACAAAGGCCCCCAGGACAGAAATCATGGAAACGTCACACAAAGGCCCGAGGCCAGAAATCATGGAAACGTCACACAAAGGCCCCAGGCCATAAATCATGGAAACACCACACAAAGGCACCCAGGCCAGAAAGCATGAAAATGTTAAAGAAAGGCACTCAAGCAATTAGCCATGTCCTTCTACATTTCAGAAACAACATATGTTAGGAATCGGATTAAAGGATTCCCTGAACCAGCATTTCCCTTTTAGCTGCGCTTGAAAATTCCGGATCTCACTGCACTCCACACTGCCGCCCATCTGTAGGACTGACCACCACTCCCTCTATGAGAGCCAGGCCAGCCAATAAGCCAAATGCACCCGAGGACTGCTGATTGCTATCTTGAGTTAAAGTGTACCGCTAGGGCCGGCCGGCGTGGCGGCTTTCGGTTACTACTAGGCCAGGCACCAGGCAGGCAGGCACTGGTCTGGCATTCAGACAGTGAAAATGAATGAATCACAGACATCGGACTCCGACTATGAGGATCCTATAATCGTCGTATTCGTATATTAGGGAGCCGCCAGAGCCGGGTGAGCTGCCTGCAGCCTGCCTGCTTCCAGTTCCACTGTCCACGCCGGTGATCTACAAGTTAGAACCAGACCAATGCCATCACGCCAGGCCCGGCTTCAGGAATTTTTATTTGGGTGGGCCAAGGGTGCATTTGGGTGGGCCACTGCGGGCTCGATTTGTCGCATATATATCTAACCAGGCCTGCTACAGGGCCCTCCTTTATCTCTTCTTAGTCTTACAAGGCCCAGTAAAACACACTCTTTTCCAGATCTCTTTCTAAATGTTATCACTCTCAAAAAGTGTTTTTTCCATGTAATGTTCCTTTGATGGGAAGAGGAGGTTTCTGAGGTGGGAGTATTAGTCAAGTGACACTTCTCGGGCTCCCTCTGTGCGAGCCTTCAGGGAGTATCTATCTTCATTACAATCTCCTCCACCTGAGCCCGGACTCTGCAACGCACCCCCCTTACAGGCTTGATTATCCACTACTCCTCTCCAGTGCACCTTACCTCACAGCTGACCCTGGGCACCAGCCCCATATCAGGCACCATCGGGCCCTACTTTCATTTTTCCCGGTAAAAACATTAGTAAAATCACCTTCAAACTTAAAACATTGAATATAGCAGTAAATATATTTAGCACGCACTTTAATGATCCACAGTTGCCCATATGACCCGACTGCTAAATAAATAAACAAAAACAGAAAGGCCATGACAAGGCTGGCTTCAGCGCTGATGCGAAAGTTTTTTTTCGTGCCGCACCAATAACCTCTTTCTCCGTAAATACCTTGACTACCACCTTCCAACAGTGCCCCTGACCTCCTCCTCGGATTCCCTCACTGCCACACACCACAAGTGCCCCTCATCTCTCTGTAGCCCCTCCCCCTCATGACCTCCTCCTCAGACTCCCTCACTACCACCCTCCAACAGTGCCCCTCATCTCTCCCTAGCTTCCTCCTCCACCCCATGACCTCTTCCTGGGATTCCCTCACTGCCACTGTCCAAGAGTGCCCCTCATCGCTCCATAGCCCTTCCCACTACCTCCTCCTCGGATTCCCTCACTGCCACCCTCCAACAGTGCCCCTCATCTTTACGTAGCCCTTCTCTCATATGCATTTCATTTGTTGTACAGCGCTACTCATATCAGTGTAGTCAGTACTTTACACCACGCACACATTATACAGAGACAATGAATCATACCAGTATGTAAATTAGTCTACAGGGAATGATAAACCAATGAAGATTACAAGGTGTAGGAATCACATGTCATCCATACTGGTGGGCAGTATATGTTAAGAGGGTTTGGTCTGGGGAAACACAACCTTAGGATTTAAAGAGTATTCCATGGGGGTCAGCTTTACTGATAAAAATGTATATCTGCCCAAACATACTCATTTTAGCAACATTAGAATAATGAAAGACTAGGGAAGTTCTAACTATATCACAAAACAAAAAAAGCGAAGTTCTAACTATACCATTCATGTTTGTATGCAGCTCTTTGATGGCAGTTCATTGGTCACTGTCCTATGATAGGATTGTAACTTCTGAACTGCAAGTAACACAAGAATCGCTGTCACAATGAGAGTAACCCACCGAGCTTCCACATAAAATACAGTTCATCTGCACTTAAATGCTAACAGACAAATGATTGCTCTCCAGCAGGATCATTAATCCCCAGCGTTATCCGGGCATTTTGTATTGTCATATTGTTGTCCTGCATCGGCCACGATAATGATAAAAACTGTTTAAATAAAGCACACACAAAGTATATGCCTTGCTGGGCCTGTGCAGATTTAAAAAAAAAAAACTAATAGTAACACATTTTCTTACCGACTCCATTAGTCAAACTTAGTGTCATAGCCTGATGTAATAAGCAGCTGCAGGGGTCAGGAGAGGTGAATAGGAATAAACAAACTTATTTTCTCCTGCACTGCATAGGAAAAGAAATATCCACGCAGCAGAACAGTAGGCAGAGGTTACGGTTGTCAAGGAAGGGATTTGTCGCCTTTCGCCATGTGGAGATGAAGGGGTGAAAAAAATAAACAAAGCCTCTTTAACATGTAAATTGTCTTGTAAAGACCTGTGAAGTACTCGGTTCGGCTGCGATCATCTCTAAAACTGTCTGCGTGTGTGCACGCCCGGGAAGCTTTCTCAGCCCGGCTGACACACATAAGGGCGGCGGGGAGGGGGGGGGGGGTAAGGGACGGGAGGGGAGGGTGTTTGAAGCACTTTATTTGACCGTAGAACCGGGCCTGCATCACGCTACCAAAAAAAAAAAAACACCGCGTTGGTGAAAGCACCGCATAGCATTGGAATCCCCAGTTAGCTCGCTTCGCTTTACTAAAGATAGTTACTGCTTAACTTAAAAGTGCTTAAAGTTGAAACTTCTAAGTGCTAATCTTACTGTTACTCGTGTGGGGAAGCAGGTCGGCTGGGTCACACACACACTCAGTGCTGGCTGGCACTGCTCCCCTGCCCTTATCGTCGTCGGTTGGACCGGGGCTGCCAGTGCCAGGCTGGTCAGTTTAGTGCCCTGAAAGAGTCAGGAGGGTTATTCAGTGTTTGTAGCTCTACTATGAAGAGATGGGCATATTGTTTAAAGATTATTTGTGGCTGAGGCATGTTAGGGAAACAGAAGAGGTCAATATTCAGAGTTCTCATTTGCAATAAAAGGGGGAACGCACTACGGGCCTCATTTACAAGATGCCTGCGCCGCCAGAGTATCACTTTTTTCCAAGCTCCGGCTGAGCAGAGTGCAGACCCATATCTACGAGGTCGAGCAAAGCCACCCTGCGTAGCTTTTCATGGCCTTGAACACAAGTCGCCACGTGGCCGTACAGTGCTTCAGGGGGCCATTCCATGGGCATTGTGGTGGGTGTTCTTGGGCTACACCCATGGGTTTTGACACATTCCCAGTTTAACAAAATCGCATAAATCTGGGAATGCATCAAAACGGTGTGCCTCCCCAACGGAGGAGTATCGAGCAGAACTATGGGGCAGATTTATGAGCCCCTTGCGCCACTTTTGCGACACTTTTAACATGGGAAAAGTGACGCAAAAGTGGCGCAAGGGGCTCATAAATCTGCCCCTATGTTTATTTCTCCTAATTTTTTCCTCTTTCTATGTGTGCAGCATCCTGCATCGGCATCCTGCAGCACACCTAGAAAGAGGAACACGCCTGCATTGATTATTTTTATGCAGGAACGTCTTCCTTCCTGCACAAAAACATTCTTGCCAAAACAAAGATACCCTTGGACCATAGTGCTTTGCCTGCGTTGACGCTAGGTACCAATTTGTGCACCGGCGCTGGCAGAAAGGACAGGAGTGCACCGTTTTTCATTAATGCTGCACATCCCTGCCCTTTCTTTTTAACGAAGGCAGCGCCGCAATGAGACATGCGGCGCTGCCCTCCGTCAAAAAGTAGTAAATGAGGTCCTAAATAGGTTTTCTTATACATGACAAGCCTGATTGTGAAAACGTATTACTGCGCCGTGGCCATGCATCAGAGCCGGGAGACTATGCTGCTTAATAAATATAGAGCAGTCAGAGCTTGAAACGATTCTTTTACAGAATATCAGCGTGGACTTCCAGTTGCTGCGTTCAGGAGATAGTCGTGCCTGCATATTAGAGGACTTGCATACCTGGACGTCCGCCTTAATGAGCTGCGACTGCAATCTTAATGCTAGATGTACCCTGCGCTTCCCCACCTCCCCCATTGTTGGAATACAACCATTATTTCATTGCCTGTTCAGGATTGCTGAGAAGTCACCTTTCTTTTATCAAAATATGATTATTCTCAGGAAGCAAACCACCATTGGGCAGTTGCTTGACGATGATAAATGCGAATATAAAAAGGAGAGTGGTATCTCCTTTTATGTTTACGGAGGATGTCAACGGCACTTTAAAGTGGCGAGGCAATAAGTTCTCTGTTTATGGAATTTTGCTAAATCTGTGCATTGTCACTTCATAGTATAAATCCAGCCGTTGTAATTGCTTTATCTATGCACAATTCAGCAAATACAACCATGTCTCCAATGTCTGTCCGTCTGTCTTCCCTTCCCTCTTCCCCCATCCCATCCCTTCCCTTTCCCCTTCCCCTTCCTCCCTTCCCTTCCCTTTCCTTCCTTCCCTCCCCCCTCCCCTTTCCTTACCTTCACTTCCTTCCATTCCCCCTTCCCTTTCCGTCATTTCGCCCCCTTCCCTTCCCTTCTCTTCTCTTCCCTTCCCCCTCCCCTTTCCTTCCTTTCCCCTTCCCTTCCTTTTCTTTCCCTTCCCTTCGTTTCCCTTCCCTTCGTTTCCCTTCCCTTTTCTTCCCTTCCCTTCCTGTTCTTAACTTTCCTTGTCTTGCCTTCTTTTCCATTTCCTCCTCTCCTCTCCTCTTACTTCTACTTTTCCATTCCTTTCGATCTTGCGTTCTCTCCATCATTGCTTCTTTCACTCTTGCTATCTTCCTTCATCCCACTGCCTTTTATATACTTTCTTCAATGATTTTTTTTTGGTGCTAATTCCCAATGTTTTCTAGAACTCTGATTTTCCGAGGACTTCTCAGCATTAGTTTGATTGCTCAACAGTTATTATTTATACACATAAATAACATGAATGAGATGTGCACAGAGTTATTGAATGGCATGGGTGCATTCGCTCATTGACAGGAACGGGTGTAAATTGGCGCTGCCGCTCCTGCGCAAAAGCGGTTCTCCAATCCATCATGGATCCTGCTGGACTCAATTCCTTTGTATACTTATGGTATGGAAAGCATAAGTAAATTGTAGGTGACCCTCAGCAAACCTTTTCTTCAGCCATCATTTTCACTTGCTCCTATAGATTTAGATGGTGACAACACAAAGAAGAAGTGACATGGCGAAAAGCAATTAGATTTGTGTACGGATCCTTGGGGACTTATTTACTCGTTTTTGACGCAGGGCAGCGCAACAAGCCACTTTGCGGCGCTACCCTCTGGCTAAAGAAAAGAGCAGGAATGTGCCATATCTTTGATATATGGCACTTCCACTGCAATGGTGCACAATTGGCTGCCTTGCGCCAACGCAAGCATCCTTGCACCATGGTGCAAGGGTGACAGCGTTGTCGGAATGACCGTTTTTGTGCAGGAAGGGAGACCTTCCTGCACAAAAACAATCAAAGAAGGCATTTTGCTCCTCCTATGTGTGCCGCAGAATGCAGTACACGTAGAATGAGGAAAAAATGAGGAGAAATAAAGTTATTTCTTCCGGTTACACCTCATCCAAGGTTTACAAGTCCTTGTAACTCTGGAGATGTGTAAAAATCCATGGGTCTTACGTGGGAACACACACCGTTGCATTTCTTTGATGCAGAGTAAGGCAACACAGCGACTTGCGCTGCTTTGCTTTACTCCATATCTACAAGGCCATTAAAAGCTATGCAAAGGAGCTTTGCGTGGCTTCATAAATATGCGTCTGCACTCTGCGCCACGTCAAGAAAAGTGACTCACCGGTGGCGCAATGGGCTTTAAAATAAGCCACTTGGTGTCTTTAAGTTGATTTTCTTTGGTCACTGCATAGTTTCTGACTTTCCTGGAATACGTTTGCCACAAATATTTAAAATTGTCTTCAGAAGTTCTGAACCACTCGGTAGATGCAGGGCTGTCTCCGTGCGCTCTTACTATTGCAACATTGCTGACAACAGCCTTTTGGGTACCTGGATGGTTTGAAGGCAGACTGAGAAAGCGCTATGGAACCACAATAGGTGCTTATAAGAATGCACTAGCCATAGTTGAGGTTATCATAAGCGTGCCACTGCTGACCCGTATGCAGGTAGTAGCACGTATTACTGTACCATGCGCCCACACCAAGGGCTGAAGAGATATTGCTAAAGCCACTCAATGGTATGTATCCCAGAATTATCGAAAGTTCCTGGATGTTGTTTAACATATGTCTCAGGAGTGAGACATGCAGACTTCTGCCACTTTGAATATGTAGCAACATGAATAGAAATATGCCTTATGAAGTTTTTCTTCACATAGTGGTGGACTTCTGGGACAAATTACACTGAATTCTGCCAATTCCGTTAGAGGCGACGGGGATTTTTCTCCAGAAAAGCAACATTAGTGAAGTTCTGTGCAATCTCCTTCAGTGTGTGAAGTTCCAACGCGGAGTTTCACTCATTCCATAAACACATGGCAGGATTCTACCCTTCACAATCAGTTTTCTTGATCTGGTTGCGAGTTACACATCATCAGCCAGCAGACCTTCATTTGATTTATGACTGCTCAAAAAAATTTCAGAAATGTAAATGTCCACTTGTAATACAGACAGAAATTAGCAACATAATTGAAGGCTTTTAATAGTGGGGTCTAAAGTGATGACTTTGCAAAGTACGGAAGTGTGCTGCTGGAGCCGATTCATTCTGCTGCTGCATTACAACCAGGTACACACAAGTGTTGCTAATGATATATTTCAGTCTGCCTGGTTTGTTAACTGCAGTGTTTCATGCATTTTGGAGCTATTGCTAGCTCTCCCTTATTCAGTCTTAATTTATTTATCTTGTATTTTTAACTTTTATCTTCCTTGCCACTGCTTCACACTCTCCTCCTAAACCTATCCATAACACATTCTCTGCAGACTTTGAATATCATAGGGGCATATTATCAAGACAGGCGATACATTTATCGCCGCTTTAGAGGCAGAAAACTGCCGCTAAAACGGCGATAATGGGCTTGATAATATGCTCTATGGAATTCCAATTGAAGCCCATGTTAGATGTCCTTCACATCTAACATGGGCTTCAATTGGAATTCCATAGAGCATATTATCAAGCCCATTATCGCCGTTTTAGCGGCAGAAAGCGGCGATAATGTTATCGCCTGGCTTGATAATATGCCCCTTAATTAGTAAACAAACTTTTAGAGCTACAATCAGATTGCTTGAGACGTTTACAGAAATAATATTTGGAGCCAAGGGACATCATAGAAGGATGAGACATGCAGATTATTGAAAGGTATTTTTAAAGTCGACTATGATTATATTTTTAATGCAGTGAATATCTGGAGGGTCTTCAGGGAAGTTGCACGTTGTGTAACATGTTTGACGTGGTGCTCCGCTTCTTATCAAAACAGTTGATGGGTGTGCTGTGTCTGCAGCCTTATTTGCACAGCTGTTTTTAATGCCCCACCAATCAGAGGACGCCAAATATAATCCTTTATTGTTGTCTGTATTTTTAGAGATGTGTTTTAAACAAATTCATCGATGATGGCCCTTACCAACTTTTTCTGTCTCCCAAAGATAATTTCAGTTCACTCATGTTCTTGGTTGCTCAAGAAAAGGGAGCCAGTTCACCTCCACTGACTTCATTCTGGTTTTAGGAATCTATACTCCTGAATATTTAATTTCACTTTCAGCCACACTGAAACGCCTCGGATCGATAACGCTTCTAAGGCATCCCTTAGAGATGCTGATAAATTTACTCTTGCTAATATCTATGCTACATCCAGAGAGTGATTCATATCGTTCAGTTACATTTTTAATGCTGGGCTAGACCATTGAGGATCACGGGCACACATTAAAGTGGTGTCTGCATACATCGGAACGTTATGTTCTCTGTCACAATATATCCCTGCTTAAATAATTTGATATCTTTCAATGCAGTCAGATTCTAAAAAGGACATCAGACAGTGACGGAGAGAGGGCTTCAATGTCCGGTTCCTATGTCTACTTTAACACCAATAACCTTCCAGTAGTCAACACACAAGAACCCAAGCAGAACGTTCAGATTGCTTTACAGACTGCCACAAAGATACAGCTCATTGGTCATTAAAGATATATTATCATTATTTTTGACCAATTTACTCCATGATTATGGGTTACGATCAAGTCCCTAGTCGTTAGGTTTAGAGCCATATGCATGTTTGCATGTGCATGTGTACACATGTGCATGTGCATATTAGGGTATTATCAACCCTTTGTCTTCATCTGGACTAGGATTGAAAGCCTTGTGTGTTTATGTTTTGGTTTAACCCTTTAGGAGACTGTAATTAGGAGCATGCATCATCTCACCTTTAGCAGCCTCTTTATTCTGTTCAGGATGGAAATATAGGATTGGAGGAAAAAGAGTTTGACCAACTTCAGGGTTTTCAGTTTCACTCCCTGAAGCTCGGTTCATTTACTCCATTCAAAGGTTAATCTTTTAATTCATGCTTAAAACACTGGAGAATGAATTAACCTGGCATTCACATTTCTTTTTTAAGATAATTGGCAATGAATCTAATAATTGAATCTGCTGGACATTTCCATAGTAAAGTTCATCTCTACGCCACAGAAGACTTCAAAATTTTGACTGTTAGAACTCTGAGGGGAAAAGGAGCACCTTCTCCAGACAGAACTTGATGCACTAACTAGATTCAGTTTCCATTGTTTATGGACTCCAATACCTGCAGCCGGAATGCCTCAAGCATGGAGAAGCGTAGGCGCATAAGACACAATTTCTTTTAAATCATGCACAACCCCTCCTCTCTCCTAACTCTCAAGCGTCCCTGGTTAAGAACAGGGTCCTTATAAAATATTTAAAATATTCATCAAGGGTAGCTATTATTTTACAATACACCAGGGGAGAATTGTTGGTAATTATTCTGGAACTCACTTAGACGCAGGTTTGCTGATCAGTGATGCTGGTGTAGGTGGTAACAGCTTTACCAGTGGAATTGTGTTCATGAACTATACAGGAGGTGCAGAAGCCCCCCTTTTCATCATCATTCACTTGATCAAGATAACTCATATATATATATATATATATATATATATATATATATATATATATATATATATATATATATTCCAAATGAAGCTTGCTCGCTTATTGAGGAGACCACACGCAGCGTTAATTTCTTGCTTCTTTATTTGGATGACAGCAACAAGACCGAGAACGGACCTCACAGCATTTTTTCGCCACTGGCGCCACACGCGTTCCGGGACAACTTCCCTTGGTCACTGGCTGGGCTCAGGTGGAAGAAGGACAGCGTGTTCCTGTCTTTACGGTGTTTTAAAAGTCTGTAAGACTGCCCCTTCGGGGGCGTGTCCTCGCTATGCTTGCTGGTATTTGCAGTTCAGGTAAGTAAAATTCTTTAGTAGACGCTGCCCATTTGTTCCTACCACATTACAAACTCCGTTGGGTTGCTGAGTTGTGCGCTGCCTCCTTGCTGCTTTCCTTGTGTCAGCCAAACTTGCTAACGTTGCTCCATTGTGTGCTTGAAGATCTACAGCACACGGACCTGTACCGTCAACAGGGGGGTTTCCTCGTGGCCAGAGCGGGCCACAAAACATTCCAAATGAAGCTTGCTCGCTTATTGAGGAGACCACACGCAGCGTTAATTTCTTTTAAAGACTTTTAAAACACCGTAAAGACAGGAACACGCTGTCCTTCTTCCACCTGAGCCCAGCCAGTGACCAAGGGAAGTTGTCCCGGAACGCGTGTGGCGCCAGTGGCGAAAAAATGCTGTGAGGTCCGTTCTCGGTCTTGTTGCTGTCATCCAAATAAAGAAGCAAGAAATTAACGCTGCGTGTGGTCTCCTCAATAAGCGAGCAAGCTTCATTTGGAATGTTTTGTGGCCCGCTCTGGCCACGAGGAAACCCCCCTGTTGACGGTACAGGTCCGTGTGCTGTAGATCTTCAAGCACACAATGGAGCAACGTTAGCAAGTTTGGCTGACACAAGGAAAGCAGCAAGGAGGCAGCGCACAACTCAGCAACCCAACGGAGTTTGTAATGTGGTAGGAACAAATGGGCAGCGTCTACTAAAGAATTTTACTTACCTGAACTGCAAATACCAGCAAGCATAGCGAGGACACGCCCCCGAAGGGGCAGTCTTACAGACTTTTAAAACACCGTAAAGACAGGAACACGCTGTCCTTCTTCCACCTGAGCCCAGCCAGTGACCAAGGGAAGTTGTCCCGGAACGCGTGTGGCGCCAGTGGCGAAAAAATGCTGTGAGGTCCGTTCTCGGTCTTGTTGCTGTCATCCAAATAAAGAAGCAAGAAATTAACGCTGCGTGTGGTCTCCTCAATAAGCGAGCAAGCTTCATTTGGAATGTTTTGTGGCCCGCTCTGGCCACGAGGAAACCCCCCTGTTGACGGTACAGGTCCGTGTGCTGTAGATGTTCAAGCACACAATGGAGCAACGTTAGCAAGTTTGGCTGACGCAAGGAAAGCAGCAAGGAGGCAGCGCACAACTCAGCAACCCAACGGAGTTTGTAATGTGGTAGGAACAAATGGGCAGCGTCTACTAAAAAATTTTACTTATCTGAACTGCAAATACCAGCAAGCATAGCGAGGACACGCCCCCGAAGGGGCAGTCTTACAGACTTTTAAAACACCGTAAAGACAGGAACACGCTGTCCTTCTTCCACCTGAGCCCAGCCAGTGACCAAGGGAAGTTGTCCCGGAACGCGTGTGGCGCCAGTGGCGAAAAAATGCTGTGAGGTCCGTTCTCGGTCTTGTTGCTGTCATCCAAATAAAGAAGCAAGAAATTAACGCTGCGTGTGGTCTCCTCAATAAGCGAGCAAGCTTCATTTGGAATGTTTTGTGGCCCGCTCTGGCCACGAGGAAACCCCCCTGTTGACGGTACAGGTCCATGTGCTGTAGATCTTCAAGCACACAATGGAGCAACGTTAGCAAGTTTGGCTGACACAAGGAAAGCAGCAAGGAGGCAGCGCACAACTCAGCAACCCAACGGAGTTTGTAATGTGGTAGGAACAAATGGGCAGCGTCTACTAAAGAATTTTACTTACCTGAACTGCAAATACCAGCAAGCATAGCGAGGACACGCCCCGAAGGGGCAGTCTTACAGACTTTTAAAACACCGTAAAGACAGGAACACGCTGTCCTTCTTCCACCTGAGCCCAGCCAGTGACCAAGGGAAGTTGTCCCGGAACGCGTGTGGCGCCAGTGGCGAAAAAATGCTGTGAGGTCCGTTCTCGGTCTTGTTGCTGTCATCCAAATAAAGAAGCAAGAAATTAACGCTGCGTGTGGTCTCCTCAATAAGCGAGCAAGCTTCATTTGGAATGTTTTGTGGCCCGCTCTGGCCACGAGGAAACCCCCCTGTTGACGGTACAGGTCCGTGTGCTGTAGATCTTCAAACACACAATGGAGCAACGTTAGCAAGTTTGGCTGACACAAGGAAAGCAGCAAGGAGGCAGCGCACAACTCAGCAACCCAACGGAGTTTGTAATGTGGTAGGAACAAATGGGCAGCGTCTACTAAAGAATTTTACTTACCTGAACTGCAAATACCAGCAAGCATAGCGAGGACACGCCCCCGAAGGGGCAGTCTTACAGACTTTTAAAACACCGTAAAGACAGGAACACGCTGTCCTTCTTCCACCTGAGCCCAGCCAGTGACCAAGGGAAGTTGTCCCGGAACGCGTGTGGCGCCAGTGGCGAAAAAATGCTGTGAGGTCCGTTCTCGGTCTTGTTGCTGTCATCCAAATAAAGAAGCAAGAAATTAACGCTGCGTGTGGTCTCCTCAATAAGCGAGCAAGCTTCATTTGGAATGTTTTGTGGCCCGCTCTGGCCACGAGGAAACCCCCCTGTTGACGGTACAGGTCCGTGTGCTGTAGATCTTCAAGCACACAATGGAGCAACGTTAGCAAGTTTGGCTGACACAAGGAAAGCAGCAAGGAGGCAGCGCACAACTCAGCAACCCAACGGAGTTTGTAATGTGGTAGGAACAAATGGGCAGCGTCTACTAAAGAATTTTACTTACCTGAACTGCAAATACCAGCAAGCATAGCGAGGACACGCCCCCGAAGGGGCAGTCTTACAGACTTTTAAAACACCGTAAAGACAGGAAGACGCTGTCCTTCTTCCACCTGAGCCCAGCCAGTGACCAAGGGAAGTTGTCCCGGAACGCGTGTGGCGCCAGTGGCGAAAAAATGCTGTGAGGTCCGTTCTCGGTCTTGTTGCTGTCATCCAAATAAAGAAGCAAGAAATTAACGCTGCGTGTGGTCTCCTCAATAAGCGAGCAAGCTTCATTTGGAATGTTTTGTGGCCCGCTCTGGCCACGAGGAAACCCCCCTGTTGACGGTACAGGTCCGTGTGCTGTAGATCTTCAAGCACACAATGGAGCAACGTTAGCAAGTTTGGCTGACACAAGGAAAGCAGCAAGGAGGCAGCGCACAACTCAGCAACCCAACGGAGTTTGTAATGTGGTAGGAACAAATGGGCAGCGTCTACTAAAGAGTTTTACTTACCTGAACTGCAAATACCAGCAAGCATAGCGAGGACACGCCCCCGAAGGGGCAGTCTTACAGACTTTCAAAACACCGTAAAGACAGGAACACGCTGTCCTTCTTCCACCTGAGCCCAGCCAGTGACCAAGGGAAGTTGTCCCGGAACGCGTGTGGTGCCAGTGGCGAAAAAATGCTGTGAGGTCCGTTCTCGGTCTTGTTGCTGTCATCCAAATAAAGAAGCAAGAAATTAACGCTGCGTGTGGTCTCCTCAATAAGCGAGCAAGCTTCATTTGGAATGTTTTGTGGCCCGCTCTGGCCACGAGGAAACCCCCCTGTTGACGGTACAGGTCCGTGTGCTGTAGATCTTCAAGCACACAATGGAGCAACGTTAGCAAGTTTGGCTGACACAAGGAAAGCAGCAAGGAGGCAGCGCACAACTCAGCAACCCAACGGAGTTTGTAATGTGGTAGGAACAAATGGGCAGCGTCTACTAAAGAGTTTTACTTACCTGAACTGCAAATACCAGCAAGCATAGCGAGGACACACCCCCGAAGGGGCAGTCTTACAGACTTTTAAAACACCGTAAAGACAGGAACACGCTGTCCTTCTTCCACCTGAGCCCAGCCGGTGACCAAGGGAAGTTGTCCCGGAACGCGTGTGGTGCCAGTGGCGAAAAAATGCTGTGAGGTCCGTTCTCGGTCTTGTTGCTGTCATCCAAATAAAGAAGCAAGAAATTAACGCTGCGTGTGGTCTCCTCAATAAGCGAGCAAGCTTCATTTGGAATATATATATATATATATATATATATATATATATATATATATATATATATATATATATATATATATCACTCCAACTCGTATCCCTTCGTGATTGCTTGCGCATGAAGAACGAGTGCAGACCGCCAATTGTGCCAAATTATTTTATTTTTCCTTCTAGTCCTCTGCCATAACGCATTTCGACCGTGCTTGTGGCCTTGATCACATGACGACACTCAGCTGGTTTCACCCGCTATTTAAAGTGCCAGTGCATTCAAATCATGAACATAGTAAAAATACTGTAATGAAGGTACTGTAGTTTATAACAAACATATTCTCCTGCATGTTCGTACATGTTGTTGATAAACATTTATACATTTCCTCCATTTTATAGACATAGAATATGTCCACCTTAGATTATATAAATATAATTTTGTAGGAAATGTGCAATCAATGCTCAATGTTGATAAAACCACTCAAAATATATATATGTTATCCAGAGGGTGCTCAGATACGAGGCCGAACTCCGCTGTCAGGTAGGTTAACAACCGCTTTATTGATAAAACATGCAGCTTTCCATCCCGTTCTGTAATCCCTTGGCCTTACGCGTTTCGAAGCCTTTGTGCTTCTCATCAGAGGCCGACTTCAGGAATCAAAAGTTCATTGTCTCCATAACCCCGCTGCATGCTCTTTAAATGCTTTCATTGGCTTCCGGTGTGGCCTTGCAAACAAGTTGGTTATCACAATGCATGCTGGGGCATGTAGTTAATTTTGCATAATTTTACCCTCCAGTGGGTTTGATTCTTCCATGCTGAATTTGGGATAAGTTTTGCAGCCCTCCAGTGGGCCCCAGATGAAACTATGCATGTTTAGATTTCTATCACCTGCTGCGCCGACACTGGAGGGCCTCGTATCTGAGCACCCTTTGGATAATATGTTAACACTGTGGCCTGTAAAGCAACTTAAGATCCCTAAGAGGGGCAAAGATCCTCTCTGTATCAGCGCAGCAGGTGATAGAAATCTAAACATGAATAGTTTCATCTGGGGCCCACTGGAGGACTGCAAAACGTATCCCGAATTCAGCACGCAAGAATCAAATCCACGTAACTGAGCACCCTTTGGATAATATATATATATATATATTTATATGTATGTGTCTCCCTTTGGCGTTCTTCCTCCCGAACACCCAAACCGGCGACACCCGGACAGCAAACTCCAGTATTCTAGTTCATAGGAAGGATATGCACAAGGGGATTTTTTCTCCTAGGATGACTGGCAATGTTAAAGTGCCATGTGCTCAGCGGTCATTTTCTCCGCTCCTGGAGATTTCCAGTAAAGTGCCCTGTGCTGTTACTCAACCCCTCATCAATAAGAAAAACCCTTTATGATCATCCAAAAAATAGCAATAAAGTGCAATGTGCTTACTCAACCCCTCATCATTGATGAAAGCCCTCTATGGTCATTCAGTAATTAGCAATTAAGTGAAAGGTGCTTAAATATCCTAGTTCTTAACCTCAGGGGACAGCCATTTCACAATGTCTAATTTTCAATAACATGCTTATGCTGTATCTTATAAAGGAAGGGCACATATAAGATTCTTTTCCCTCCATCTAATTAGATGGCATGTATGATGAGGTGCTAGTTGGTCAAAAAGTGGATGGTGCTTTCCCTAACTTCCTTTCCTCTGATTAAATTAAATTAATATAAAATATTGTTTATATATGAAAAAAGTTTTGTATACATGTTCCTTTGGTCCTTCTCCACTTTTTAAATGTTTCACTCTAAGTTATATTCTGAACAACCTAATGTTTTAATATATACACATGGCGAGAATTACTCTGCACATTGGAATTTCATGGTAGTGCTGACAAATCACAGTCCTTCAGTTCATATATTTACAATTTCATAAGTGTACAAAAAGCTCTGCATCTCTGTTATGGCCCCATGGTGTCTCTGTTCCCATCAATAAAATCAGTCAGGATTCTTGTTTCCGCAACTCACTCTCTCGGTTTCCCCCTCTTGGGTGGGCTTGATGTTTTTAATAGGAGAAGGTTGACAAAGATCAGTTATGCATTTGATCAAAGTGGCAAGCTACCAGGTAGGTCTTATCCCCATTTCTAATTGCCCTTATGTGCTGTAAAATTCTTATTTCAACTTGTTTTTCGTACTGCCAATGTACAGCTTCTTGCAGCCATATTTTAGTGCATAATTGACAAACTTGGTATTGCACGTTATCCTTTCTCTGATCGGTATCGTACGATCGTCCATTGTGCAATAGTTCTTACTGTTTATCCTGTATTCACAGGCCTTGCATGAGTTGCATTTTACGAAACCTTCCTGGTTCTTCAACAACCATGATTCCATTCCTTGTTTATTTTTTCTGGGGTTGAAGTGACTATATATATATAGCTCCATAGTCCTTAGTCGCAGGCACATAGCACACCTTGTTGCACTGCCATCAATCGTCCAACTCACACCAGTACTTCCTTTATTAGCCTCTAGTGCCACATGGCACAGTTAGTCTTTTTTCCATATCGCTTGATGAGTCACAATCCTGGACTTACTGTAATTCTGACAGTAAAGCATTTCTTTTGCTGTAAAAACGCACGGTCATGTTGCAAAACGTCTACTCACTGCATGAACATAGTAAAGTTACTATTCTTCTTATGTGTCACCATGTATGTGTATAAATATTACTCACTGCTATGCAGCCCAATGTGTGAACAAGGACGCATGTCTGGCGGTCGAAACGCGTCACTTTTGTATATCTTTATGTTGGAATAAAGACACTTGATTCATCATCGCTTGTGGAGTCTGTGCCTTGGTGTTGCGCCAGTGTTACTGGACCAGCCCTAGGATTTTCTTTGGATATATATATATATATAAATATATATTGCTCCTCCGAATGCTTCGGTATGCCCACCACCTCCAGACCAGAGGGCGCGTCGACGCACGGGCCTCCAAAGCACGGCCCGAAAATATTCACGAAAACTTCCTTTTCAGAGAGGAAAGTCGACGCCTTGTCTGATACGCAAACTTATTTTATTTTGTCAGCTAAAAAAGCATTAGACGCGTTTCGCCTGCCCTGCAGGCTTGTTCACTAACAATAATATAATATATATATATATTTTATACTGCCTTCCCCGCACAATCTACATAGGATCGCTGACGTCAGAAGAATGTTGCTCAGTATTGCTTTATTTTAAAAGTGCTTTCGTGCTCCCGCTGGTGCGTTTTGGCTGCCATGCAGTCTTGCTCACAAACAGAGGTGCCATATTTAATAACAATATTTAAAGTGCATAATACTTCTGCAATCATGGAAAGAGACAACAAATTTTATCATGCATTCACGTAAAGAACGACAAATTATGCACCTAAAAAACCTATGGAAGCATACCAAAATGATCCTCACCATGATTAGGAGATATCTTGAGAAGAACTATTTCTTGTTCAACAATTAACTGTTTCACCAGATTAGAGGGACTGCTATGGGCACCTGCTTCGCCACCAGCTATGTGAATTTACATATAGGCTGGTGGGAGGAGCAGGTTCTCCAAGAAGAATTCCAACAAGAGTGGTCACAATCAGTGGTTTTTATGGCGTTGGTTAAGTGACAACATATTTGTGATCTGGAATGGCACAATAGACAGTGCTAGACAACTTCCAGAGGGAATTAATTAGAATAGAACAGCCAAACCAACAAGAAAGCCACCTGGTTCACCGAAGAACTCCAGACCTCCAAACGTACAAACTGGAGAAGAAATGGCTCCACGATCGTACACCGGACAGCCACGCAGCCCACAAGGACGCCACCCGCAGGCATCACCAACTCATCAGAACAGCCAAGAGATCTTCCTTCAAAACCCGCCTGGACAACAACGCGCACGACAGCAAAGAGCTATTCAGCATAGTGAAGGAACTCTCCAACCCCAGCGCCTACACCAACGACATCCCGCCCTCGCAAGACCTGTGCGACTCACTGGCCACCTTCTTCCATCACAAGATAGCCGACATCCATGACAGCTTCAACACCTCGACAGCCCTGACTATGGCAGACCCCATCCCCCCGCGAACATCACCTGCACCACCCGCCTGACCTCTTGGTCCTATGTCAACGACAACGAGACACGCAAAGTCATGAACTCCATCCACTCAGGATCACCTTCAGACCCCTGCCCACACCACGTATTCAACAAAGCAGACGCAGCCATCGCACCCCAACTACAGAAGGTCATCAACATCTCCTTCGAGACAGCAACATTCCCGGAGAGCTGGAAGCATGCCGAAATCAACGCCCTCCTCAAGAAGCCCAAGGCGGACCCCAAGGACCTCAAGAACTTCTGGCCCATCTCCCTGCTCCCTTTCCTGGCGAAGGTCATCGAGAAAATCGTCAACATGCAACTGGCCCGCCACCTCGAGGACAACAACAATTTAGACCTGTCCCAATTCGGATTCAGACAAAACCACAGCACCGAGACAGCCCTCATTGCCGCCACAGACGACATCAGGCGCTAACTAGACAACGACGAAACTTCAGCCCTCATCCTCCTGGACCTGTCAGCCGCCTTCGACACAGTCTGCCACCACACACTAAGGACACGCCTCCAAGAAGCCGGAATCCAGGAGAAGGCCCTGGACTGGACCACGTCCTTCCTCTCCGGCAGAACCCATAGAGTCCACCTCCCACCCTTCCGATCCGAAGCCAACGACATCATCTGCAGCGTACCCAAGGGCTCATCCCTCAGCCCGCCACTGTTCAACGTCTACATGGCTCCCCTCACACAAGTGGCCCACCAGCACGACCTGAACATCATCTCCTACGCCGACGACACCCAGCTCATGCTCTCCCTCACCAAGGACCCACACACTGCCAAAACCAACCTCCACAAGGGAATGAAGGCCGTCGCCGAGTTGATGAGGAGCAGCCGTCTGAAACTGAACTCAGACAAGATGGAGGTCCTCATCCTCAGCCCCACCCCCTCTGCCTGGGACGACTCCTGGTGGCCGACCACACTGGGAACAGCACCGACGCCCACGGACCACGCACGCAACCTAGGATTCATCCTCAACTCCTCCCTCTCCATGTCGAAGAAGGTCAACGCCATCTCCTCCTCCTGCTACAGCACCCTTCGCATGCTCCACAGAATCTACAAGTGGATCCCGACCAAAACCAGAAGAATGGTGACCCGAGCCCTCGTCAGCAGCAGGCTGGACTACGGCAACACACTCTACGCAGGAATCCCGGCCAAACACCTACCATGACTGCAATGCATCCAAAACGCCTCTGCCCGCCTGATCCTCAACATCCCCTGCCACAGCCACATCACCCCCCACCTAAGGGACCTGCACTGGCTCCCCGTCAACAAGAGGACCACCTTCAAGCTCCTCACCCACGCACACAGAGCACTCCACAACACCGGACCAGCTTACCTGAACAGCAGACTCAGCTTCTACACCCCCACCCGCCAGCTCAGCTCCACCAGCCTCGCCCTCGCCACCGTCCCCCGCATCCAACGAACGACCTCCGGTGGCAGATCCTTCCCCTTCCTCGCCACCAAGACCTGGAACACCCTCCCAACCCATCTGCGGCGGACCCAAGACCTGCTCACCTTCAGAAGACTCCTCAAGACCTGGCTCTTCGAGCAGTAGCAGCACCCCTTCCCCTCAGCGCCTTGAGACCCTCACGGGTAAGTAGTGCGCTCTACAAGTAACTGATTGATTGATTGATTGAAGTAATTAGAATAACCTGAACTTACATTTTACCAGCCCAGTGAGTAATACTGAAGTGAACTTCCTGAACCTAACAGTCTATCTTGGGAATGGGAGATTAGAGACAAAACTGTTCAGGAAGCCTATGGCTGGTAAAACTTTGTTGCATGCCCCTAGATTCCATCCACAGAATCTTGTGAAAGTATCCCATATAGGGAGAATTTAAGGGTCAGGAGAAATTGCAGTAAAAAACAGGTAGAGGACAAGGCCCTAGCAGTAATGACACAATGGTTTCAGGAAGGGGGTACTCTCAATTAGTACTGAAGAAGTAAATAGGAAGGCTAAGGTGAAATCTAGGGATCAACTGATATTTGAAAGGAAGGGCAAAATAAAATACCCAAGAAATCTATGCAGTTTAGATTAATCACAACTTCTGACATGCAAGAGGGAGCAATCAGTAAAATAATTTGAAAGTATTGGCACCTACTAAGAATTGATCCTTTTATTGGTAAGGAAGCTCAGAGAAGGTCAGAGGTAGCATTCAAATGGGCTAAATCCAAGAGAGACTATTTAACAAAGAGTACCAATGGATGCAGTAAACAAAGGAATACATGGCTTGTGACCTTAAAAGGTTTTTAAAAAAGCAGTAAATGAAAGGACTGCCAATTTGGGATCAATATGAAGCAATTTGAATCACCCTTACTCAAAAAGTTAAAGAAAATAAATGGCTATTTAATTTCCAAACCAATCATGTGATATATGTATTATGCTGTTAATGCAAACTTTTTTGTCGTTGAAAGCATTCTGCTTCCAGTACATAAAATAATTTTACAGTATTTTCAGGCAATCAATAATAGAGATAAGACCTACCCAGTTGCCCGTCATTTTGAAGAGAGACATGAGAGCAAGGATAAAGGCCTGGAATAGTTCATGGTCGATGCTGTACCAAAAAGCAATAGAGGAGGAAACAGGAAGAAAATCGAAGACAATTAGAATCTAGACACATTATAGAGTTAAATACAAAGACACCATGGGGATTAAACTGTGAAGAAGATCTTCATACGCACCTGTAAACACCCCCTTCTCTCTATATGCTCCATCTACTCTAGCTGTAAATAGGCATTTGAAAGTTTCTTGTAACAATTTTCTTTTGCACTGGGCACTTTGGTTTACATTGTTCACTTTAGTGGGATTTTGCAATAGGAAGAGAGCGAATAAAGAAATATGTCCACTTGAGCTGAATGAATTGATGTATTTTAATGCAGGACTCCTTGGCACACATTAGAGAAACACCACTGCAAGGAAACATCAAGGTTCATATCGAGGCAAGCTCACAAAAGATATTGAGACTAAGGAGTCCATTGCCTTAACATGGACTGAGACTTCACAGCCTTGCAGTAGGCAATGGTAAGCTTGCGTTCAGCAGGGCTGGGGAGAGGGTCTGAAATACAAAGACGCCCATCTTGCTCATAGCTATCACACTAAGCTGACATGGTCTCTGAGAAAGTGGGTAGGCTGGCTGACGATGAGGGGGTTTCCTTCACCCATACAGTCAACCAATCTAACAGGTCACCTCCTGCTCTTCAAATCTACAAGGACCCTTACTTGGCCCAAGCCAGGTCTCCTGAGAGAAAAACAGCCCATAGTACTGCTTCTGCATATGACAAAGACAGCGTCATGTGTACGACAATGGCGAGTACAACACTCTAACCAAGGGGAAGAGGGATACCCTCACTTCTCCTCTCCAGCACTGCCAGCAATGCAGAGATTGCAAGGAGCGTTTTAAATAAAATAAAAAGTAAGATGAGAGGATTCAGTGCACATCTCCTGTCTCTCCTTTCTGGGCCTCATTCTCGAACAGGTCTATCCTTTCCAGCCTGGTCTGATGATTCCACACTGCTTCTGGGAGCAAGGGGCCCACTCGTTACCTATTGGAGCCCCCAGCCTCTGACTCTGAAGGCCGCTGATGCTTTAGAGCTACTGAGTTTTTTAAATGATTTCTTTGCAGCGGAACAGGCTGGCTGAAGGGAACCCTTCTTTGAAATTTCAGGAGTGGATGGCTCCCTACACTAAAGGTGATGCAGGGCCCTGTGATATACCAGTGCCTTTGAAACTATTATTTAATTTCAAGTTGTGGAATCCGGTGACACTGATCTCTCCTTAGGATCCACTGATATTCCCTATTCTACTAGAATTATCGCAGACAAGGCATTCTCTTCGTCTTTTGACCAATGTATCTTCAATATCTACACCTTGGCCACTGCAATTCATCGTCAAGTTTAGATTCTGTGATTGTTTTACCATTAATGCCTTCATTATATCTTGGCTATCAACAGACTGCAATTTTTCCACAATATTCTTGCGGGAATTTGTTACACTTTATCTTCACGTTTTAATGAGGATACGTGATTACCTCAGTCTTTTTAAGATGAGATCTCAACTGGGGATGTGGTCTCCATTTTGGTTGACTTATGGTTGAAGGTTGTGAATGTTGGTTGAGATTGTGCATTCATTTTCCAAGAACTATCTGCAGCGCGTGACAAGGTTGCTCATTCTCTTCTTTGGCAACCATTAGTTATGGGAATTGTGATTCTCCTATTACCATGACCAGAGAATCTGGATTTCATTAAAGACACAGAGGCTAACATTATGCATTATTCCTTTAATGCAACTTCAAACAGTCATTTTAAAGTTAATACATCACAAAGCAAAGCTCTAGAATAGAATACTCATATGTTACAATGGCAACAAGGCTAGATAGATCTGCTTCTTTTAAATGTAATGAAAGTCATAATTCAAATATTCTTGAAAAATATAAGCTACTTCTTTAGAAACTGATGAATTCCAAAGGAACAAAAGGTACAATGCCGAGCCTTGTTTGGAGGGAAGAGGAGGAAATCTTAGAACTCCAGGTGAGATCCCGCATCTTGTGGAGGAACTAATTACGTTGAATTATCTGAAAAAAGATAAATGATTGAAAAGAAATCACACTAAAAAGCCCTATGAAAAAGGAGAAAATGAAGGATATTAAATAGAGCAATAAAAAGGCATAATGCAATTAAATAACTGAGATGTTTCCTCATTATATCCACAATTTTTAAATTCTAAATTTCAAACAAATGCAATAAAATAAAGTACAATAAATTATTAACATGCTATCATAAGAGTCCATTCCCGGAAGGGAAGAGTTGGGATAATGTTAGCCTCCGTGTCTTTAATGAAATCCAGATTCTCTGGTCATGGTAATAGGAGAATCACAATTTTAATACACGGACGGAGGCTACCATTATGCATGTTGGTTGTCTAGTAAAACTTCATCAGACATGTGTTCCACAGGTTTGCAGTAGTGTTTTGAAAAAGTATAGGAACTGGAACTGTCGGCCGCCTTAAGAATATTGTCTAACTTACCTCCTTTCCAAAAATATTGGCTAGCCATAGTGCCTCTTAAAGAATGCGCTTGAAGTCTTTTGAGGTCAACGCCTGCCATTTGTACAGCTACTTTAACCCATCTAGCTGAAAAATAGAAAGGTTTGAAGGGTTTAACAAAAGAAATAAGAAGCTGGATTACACCAGCAGTGCGATGTTTGTTCATCCTTGCGTCATTCTCGTTCATACAGTCTACAACGCACAACTTTGGGCACGCATTGAATCTAGGGTAAAAAATCATGTCAGACATGGTTTTAGTTCTTTTGATAATTTCAAATCTGGCGCCATATGATCTATTGGTTATTTCCAGTGCTTTGACATCTGAAACCCTACAACAGGATATTAGACATAGGAGAGAAGCTAGTTTAAATTTTATTATATAGCAGGTTATTATTGGGCCAGTTACAAAATAGGTCAAGTAATAATTTTACGCCCCATAGTGTTTCATATTTAGGTTTAGGAGGTCTTTTAAACCTGATGCTTTTCATAATTCTGCATATTATTGAATTCTTACCAATAGATCTACTATTTAAAAGGAAGCGACCCGCAGAAATAGCTGATCTATAGCAGATAATTGATCTATAAGTAAGACCTCTTTCAAATTGTTCAACAAGAAAGTTGGCTACATGTACAATAGGAGCCTCCACGGAATCCAGGTTCCTTTCCAAGCACCAACAAACCTATATTTTCCAGATACCGTTTTATCTATTGTGTGTACCAGGGGGCCCAGGATTCTTGGAGAAGAGAAGAAGCCTGCGCCGAAAGGTCAGAGATTTAATTGGCTCGCCTGAAACTTTCCAGGCAAGAAGGTGCAAAGTCCCGTTCTGAAGAAGGGGATGTTCCAAATGTCTATGTCTCTTAGGAGGCCTGGTGAAGCAGGGAGTAGAAAGGGTATTTCGTAAGCTAATTCCAAGGTCGTTGGAAACCAAGGTTGGGACGGCCAGAAGGGTGTTATTAGGATTGTTGAACATTGTTCCATTCTCAATTTCTGAAGGGCGCTTTGGATCATTGCAAGGGGGGAAAACCATATCCCCGAATTCCTTTCCAAGGTTAATGAAAGGCATTCACTGCCAGAGCACCCGGGTCTGGCATCTAGCTGAAGTATTTGCATAGTAGGCAGGTCAGTCTGCTCACAAAGAGGTCTACTTCTAAGGGACCCCAAAGGTAATCTACTTTTTTTTTACACGTTTGAGTTCAGTTTCTAGTGGGTGTGATCTACTAGGAATCTGTAACTCCAGTCCACACAAACATTGTTTTGTCCAGGAAGGTATTCTGCTCTTTACAATATTTTGTGTTCTTGGCAGAACATCCACAGCTTTTTTGCTAGGTTGGAGAGGTCTGGTGACTTGGTGCCACCTAGGCGATTTATGAAGGCAATGGTTGACATGTTGTCCATCTTGAGAGTGACCGACCTGCCATGAAGGGATTGCTTGAAACTCATAAGGGCATCAAGCCTAGCGGTTATCTCCAAATTATTTATGTGATTCGTACTCTCCAAATAGGACCATAAGCCTCGTGTGTTTTGATTCTGAAAGCAAGCACCCAAGCCATAAATGCTGGCGTCTGATTCCTGGACAAATTGCCATTCCAAGCGTCCAGATTTTCTAACCACCAGGTCAGTTCTGTCTTGGCTTCTGAATCTAGATAAATTTTGTCTCTCTACCAAAGGCCAGATTGGAGAGCTCTGCCTTTCAGCCTTTACAGGGCCCGATAGTGTAAAGGACCCGGGAAAATAGCTTGGATTGATGATGAGAGGAGGCACAGGAGTCTGGCTAGTTCTCTTAAGGGTAACAGATCGAGTTTCCAAACATGACGTATTTCTTTCAGGATCTTGGATATCTTTTTCAGGGGAAGTAACAGCATAGACTTCACGATGTCCACTGTGAAGCCCAGGAACTCTAGAGACCTCAAGGGAGTCATGATTGATTTTTCTTTGTTTATAATAAAACCTGTACTCTCTATTGAGTTTACGGTAGTAATCAAGTCTTTCAGAATTTTAGAATGATCTTGAGACATTAGGAGAATGTCGCCTAGATAGATTATAAGGCAGATAACTCTTTCCCTCAGAACTGAGGCAATTGGCCTCATGACTTTGGTGAAACACCAGATGGCATAGGATAGACTAAAGGGAAGAGCTTGGAACTGGTATAGGTGATTGTTCTATGCAAATTGGAGAAAGGACTGGGATTCTTGCACCATTGGAATTGTAAAGTAGGTGTCCTTTAGGTCTAGTTTCACTAACCACTCTTTTTCTAAAAGCGTTTTCCTGAGGAGATGGATACCTTCCATCTTGAAATGTCTGTAGGTGAGATATTTGTTCAGTTCTCTGGGATTTATTACTGGTATCCACCCTTTGTCCTTCTTCTCCACCAGAAAAATATTGCTCAGGAAATTTAGGCGCTCCCAGGGGACCTCTACAATTGCTCCTTTTACCACATAGAGTTTATTTCCTCTGCTACAATAGAACATTGTTCTTGGGTCAGATTTAACACTCTGGGTGTTGTAACTTGTTTGGGGTTTTCTATAAAATCTATTTTGAAACCCTAGACAGTCTGTAGAACCCAAGGGTCTTGTGTAATTTGTTTCCAGGTATGTAAAAAGTGTTTTAGGCGACCCCCACTTTCCCCGTTGAGAAGGAAGGATGTGGTGAAACAGTACTTACTTGGAGTATTGGAAGAGTTCTGACCTCTGACTCTGAAGCCTCTTGAACTGAAGAGTCCTCCTCTTTGAAGGTAGAAGGAGGGATTGGTCTGGTAGGGACGATCGAAACCCCGTTGTCTGTAGAAGGGCCTTTGGTAGGGGCAGCCGGCAGAGCGACCCCTTCTGCCGGCCCTGGCAAAAACACTCAGGTTAAAAACTCTGCGCATGTTAGTTTGCACCTTATCCAGTGCAGTGAGTGTTGCACGTATTTGCCTAGTCCCTTGATCATCTCTTCCCCAAAAAGATGTTCTAGAATTCTAAATGCAATCACCAAATGTACTGGATAATTCCTCTGAGATCATATGTCCTCTGTTACTTTACCATATATTAATTATTCTTCCTATCAGATGAAGAATCGATCAATACTATCTGCTAAATTAATTTTAAGTAATATCTATGGCAATACGACGTAACTTTGAAGCTCGACAAAGCTTCCAAGCACTTTTTGGCCATGGTTTGTTGGACGATATTAGTGAATATTTAATCCCTCTCACAAATGTTCACTGTCTAATATGGTTGTGTTCTGATCACGATTTTACCTAGGATTCCAAGAACAAAGCAATTGATTCTACCAAATCAAGAAATTGTACTTCTCCGAAGTAAGAATTTTTGGCTTTCTATTGAAGGGATATTTACTGCACACCCTGTCTTGAGAAAGGGTTCAGGTTGGCTAAGCTGGACATCATTTTCTTTTTGAGATTATCTGTTCAAGCTCTGCCAAGGTCAGAAAAGTGGTGAAATAAAAAAAAAATAACTAGTGAAAAAACCTCCAAGGAAATAAAAATAATTAGTGAAAAAAACCTCCAAGGAAATAGCTCTTGAGGAATGAGAAACCTGCAAACCTACTTTTGAGTGAAGAAAGAAAATATTGGTGTCAATAATATCCTACAGAAATGTTTTTGCGGGGCACTTCACCCCCTGATGAAGTTGTGAGTTGGAGATATAGTGCATGGTTTACAATTTAGCAGCGTAGGGGCCCTATTAAAATTGGTGAAATACTCCCTCCCAAGCTTGCGGCACTCCTTCTTCATTTTTATTCAAGGTAACTGCTGGGTTTCCACTGGCACTGCCTCAGCTGGCTTCATCATACGAATCCCTAGACCTGGTGAGTGGTGACCTATCTGCCACAGGAACTCCAACTCACAGTCTTGACATCTCCAATTTATTTAGGGTGTGGCTACATTACTGATTAACCATGCCCTGGGTCTGCGATGCCAAGAAAGACAGACTTGGACAGAGAAAACAAACAAAGGCCTGCATGGTCAACGAGAAAACTTGAGGCACAGCATAATCATTTCATTCTCCAGAAAAGCAGGCCAAACAAACAATTTGAGATGAGAGATGGTGTGAAACAACCTAGACCTCCACCAGGCAGGCTTGGCTATCTCTAAAAAGGGAGTACAGTAATCTGCCACGGGAAAAGTGCCAGAACCTCGACTAAGGGGAGGAGCTCGCCCAACTGCCAAACTTTACATGAGACCAAACCCCATGACATTGCAATTGTACAGTTTTTCACTTTTACAAATATCGGCAGTGAAGTTGTAAATTTCCCACAACCCTAATTTTAAGTGCACACGAAATGTCGGGCATCCCCTGAGGAGTCGCTATGTATTTTCTTTCCATAGCACTAAACATACAGCTGTGACACATCTTTCCCATTCTATCTTCTCCAAACTATGTCAGAGTTTAAGTGCTTTTTTATCTAATCTAAATTTTATTATTTTTGATCTCAGGTTGCTCTTCACTAACACTATTCGTTGTCAGCTGATACTCAGAATCCGCTGCATACTGCGCCTACTTCAGTAGCTTCACAGACACTTCACATCACTATGGCACATCCATCTTAATGCTTGCTGTCTGCCCATATGAGTCAAGTCAAGTTCGCCTTGTTCATCAGGCATTTTTACTAAAGAGAGTATAGATTTCAGATAATTCTACTTTGGCACTGCAGCCAGATATGCATCAGTACAACAGTCATCAATAACACATTGACCACTTCAGAATTTTAGATTTTCCAGAGCAATATAAAATTGTATTTCTGATTTGTACTTATTAGCTTTAGCACTTTTCTACCACAGGTGCCTCACATAGGTGCGGATTGGGACATTGTCATGAATGGTTATATAGGGATTAATTGATGGTAGATGATTAAGACTAGTGGGGCTTTAAAAGAAAAAGAACATTTATGTAGCAAGGAATGTGGAAAATTGTTGCTGGGCTTTTGTTTTACATGTTGCATGCAAAAATAAAAACTGCAAAGACTAATATGTGATAAGAGATAGAATTGATCTTGAGTCAAGGGGATTCCATAACGTGTGCCTAATTTACCAACCCCATTTGAAAATGAAGATGTCTTATAAGGTATGAAAAGGAGAAAAACCACATCTACACACATGAGAGTCCTTGAGGACAAAAGGGAATTTTATATTTTGTGTTGCAAATCAGCTAATCTTCGGGTATTGTAGACTGATTCTTGCTTCGTGGATGAGTTTGTATGCAAGATCTTGATATAGGACATTGGAATACGAAGGCTGCAAATTAGCCGCTTATCTTCTCGGGCTATGCAAATAACAGTTTGGAGTAGAATACATTAGCTATTTAGATTTTTCTATCTGAAAAATACGTATTTGTTAGCGTACACAACCTGAGGTGCGAGGGACAAATAGGCCTCAAAGCAAAGCCACTGTTGGTATTTTGACAACACACGTTAAGATCTCGTTGGCAGAGCACACATTTTAACATATGCAGGTTTCACTAATGCACTCAATTGTGAAGACAGCCCCGACCTATTTAGGCCCTCATTACGAGTGACCTGTTTTTTCCGCTCCCTATACAAACTATTTGCTCAAGAATCAGAATTCCAAGTTTTGTGGCATATACCATATGCCTTGCAATTTGTTACAGGTATATTAGAGCAGGTGAAATTTACCAGGGGGAAATTTACCAGTAAATGCAGATTCTGATATACAAAGCACCAAAATCTGCATATTATGCCCCACTAAAAAGGGTACAACTTATAATAGGCGATAATTATGGTGGCTTTTAAATTCCGATCTCCATGGTATCAGATTTTAAAATGTGCGATAATGACCATCTTCCCAGACAGGCCACTCATAATGAGGGCCTTAGTAGCTTTAGATAGGAATAGCAGAGGAACTCAGCTGCCCATTTTGAGACTTTGTAGGAAGCTGGCTTTGAATATACTATATCAAAATGAGGTATAGTATGTACATAGTCCAGTGGAATCCCAAAGGTAGGCAGAGTTAAATGTAGATAGCACCTTACTCTCTATTTGTGGTAGTGTGGGCGAGCAGTAAGGATTTATCAGAGGGTAGTGTTAAGCATTTGTTGTACACACTCAATCAGCAAATGATGTCACACACTCAAAGACTGAACTCAGACCAATGTTGTTTGTATAAAAATAATAATAAAAAGGCTTGGCTTGGATCCAGAAATAAAATATTTTATTTCTAGAACCAAGCCAAGCCTGGCACAGGTTAGTGAAATAAATGCTTTGTTAAATCTTATGCAGTGTTGTACAATTGAATGCGGGTTCAAATGCAGTTGATTAAAATTCAGGTAAGTCAAAATGTTGAAATTACTTTTCAGATTACTTTTAGTTACTTTACAGATTACTTTTTAAGTTACTTTTTCTACTCAGTGAGATATGCCCAGATATCATACTGGGACATTTCCTAGAGAAAAGGTAAGTAAAATCAGTTGTAGTTTTTCAGGTTTTCATACAAATCAACTCCACACTTACAACATTTTCCTCGGAAAATCAGTCAGTGTATTCCTATGGAGAGAAATGAAGTTATCGGTTAACAGGTAAGTACTCAGTCTTTGGGGTTGAGTTTCTGGGGTTACAACAAGGGTTCCCCAGGGTCAAGAATGCACTCTCAAAGCACCCTCAGGGGCACTAGGGTGGTCAGGTGCAGAGTGCTGAGGCCTAATGTTATCCAGTGGGGGATAGGGGCATCTGGTTGGTCGCTGCTCACGAAAAGGCCACAGGGTCGTGGGAGCAAATCTCCTGGTGTTAGGCTCAGGACAAAGGGGAATCCAAGTTAGCAACCGAAGCACAACCGCAGCGGCGCAGGGGCGGCAGGGTGCAGTGTGCTCTTTTGACGTCGGGTGCCCTGTTGGTTTCAAAGGGGATTCCACTTTTTTGACAAAGACTGCAGGCTCGGGGACGAAGATTTTCTGGAGGTGACAACCAGTTGGGAAGGTAAGTTAGGATGCCTGGGGATGCTGGGACACCGTTAGTTGGGCCACCCAAGGCCATGGAACTTCGGGTACAGTGGTGTCTTTAGGCGTTGGGTTTTCTTACCAGCTCCGATCGCGCTGGGGGGGGTTCCACCAGAAAGAGACTGCAGGCGTCATGGAGAGGGTTGAGGCAGGTCAGAGATCACCAGATCTCAGGCCAGGGTTCCCGGGCAGACCTCCTCATGGTGTTGGGCCACTCAAACTCGAGCTGTGGGCTTCGGGTGCAGACTCGCGGATTTGGCCGGAGCCAGAGTTTGTGGGTGAGCAAATCTGGTGCTCACAGGAGACAGGGTTTTTCTGTGGAAGGCAGGGCAGATGCTCGGGGTTCTTGAGGTTGCTGGCTACAGGACACACCGGGATTTAGCTTCTGCAGATTCGAGGTGGGGATAGGCCGGTAGGGCTGGGGCAAAGTCAGTGGGCGCCCTCCTTTTCTTAGCTTCAGCACGGCTCTTTGGTCCCTCTTTTTCTTTTCTTCTTGGTCGGTTCTTGTGTGAGGAGGCAAGGTTCAGGAGTGTGCCTAAATACTAGATTTAGGGGTGTTACTGGTAAGTAAAGGTTGAGACCAATGGGTCCATTCCTTGGGGTGTGTACACCCCCTATTATGCCACCCTCCAGTGGGAGGGAGGCATATGCCTCACTCTGGTTGGCAGGGTCCCCACATCTGCAAGATGGTGGGGACAGAGAGTTGTGCTTCACCTTGCCACCCCCACCTGAGGGGTGGGGTTTAAAAGGTGGGCATACCTCCCTTCCTCACTTGGTTTTCCCGCCCAAAGTGGGGGTCAGAACTGGGGGGGTCAGTTGCTGGAAGCAGCAAAAGGCCTGGGGAAGCTCACAAAGGTGGCAATCCTTTGAATCTTCCACTTCGTGGACCCTGCCCATCCTGGGGGAGGAGGCTTGGAACCTCGTCCTAGGATGTGCATTGTTTCAGACCCCCAAGAGCAACAGGCTTTTAACCCAGGGGTCCAGAAACATGTCTGGTGTTGGCAGCTGGTGAGCAGCCACTCAGCCTGAACACTAGTGTTAGGTCGTTTTTCAGGGGGCATCTCTAAGATCATTAAAACCCACACTGGCATCAGTGTGGGTTTAATGTGCTGAGAAGTTTGATACCAAACTTCACAGTTTTCAGTAAAGCCATTATGGTACTGTGGAGTTTGTAATGACAAACTCCCAGCACCATATACTCTTAATGGCATTACTGCGCTTACAATGTCTAAGCATTGGCTTAGACACTGTAAGGGTACAGGGCTCATGGACCTCTACCCTCACCACTGGTATAGTGCACCCAGCTAGAGGGGTGAGTGATCTATGCCATGTCGACTCTTCACTTTGTTCTGCACCAAAACACGGAGCTTGCAAAGGCAGTGTGTGTGTTTAAAGGTACAGGGCCTCTAAGGGTGGCACAATAAGTGCTTCAGCCCTTAGGGGCCACCTTCCCTGGCCACAATGTCCTTGGTACCTGTGGTACCATTTACAAGAGTGTGACCTGTGGCCAGAGAGTGCCAATTGGGTTTTGTTTTTAATGCAGTTTTAGGAGAAAGAACATAGGCTCTCGGTACCTGCTTGGCAGGAGCCCAGGGCACACTCAGTCAAAGTACATAAGCAGTTTAGCAAAAAGTGGGGGCAACCATGCAAAAAAAGGGCACTTTCTTACAGACTTAAGACATGGCTCTGGAGACTTTGCATGATTTTTAAAAGAGTGCGCTCTTTTCCCAAAGAGCCACAAAGGGTATTCCAAATGATAGCTATGAGCAATATCCAGTATAATACATTGTTGGAAATGGCATTCTCTAGGGTGCTTTCCCTCGACTTTTTGCCTTTCTGTTTCCCAGTTCTCTGCTGCCCTGGATGTTAGCCCTAGGACTTTGAGCGCATTTGACATTGCTGTGCAGTGCCAAAGCTCTGTGCTCGTCTTATACATATCGACGATTGTTGCATATATGATTGGCTGATTTGAATTAGCTGTAACTCCCTTGTGAAGGGGTAAGACCTATATCCAAAACATGTATCTCGAGTGCACCTCTGTGAGCCTGCTGCACTGGTTGTGCCATCTACGGAGATAGCTCATCGACTGTGCAAGAGGTTTTCCCTGGTGGGGCCTGTGTACACGGTTTAATGTTACTCGGCTTGGTATTTAAAAAGTTACGTGGCAAGGTTCTGCATGTCCCACGCTATAGCGGAGTTCTCCCTGGTGACAGAGTGTGGTGTTGAAAAGAGTTTGGGCATGGCGTCTGTGCGTTACATGCATGGGTCATGAATAGCACTGATTGATGTGTTAGGTACAGAGGGGCCCTTCTTCTTGCATTGGAATAGCATGGAAGCAGTATTTCCTACGGACAGAATAGTAACAGTATAGTGTTTGGTATTGATGAGTTTATGATCCTCTCTGGTAGTGGGAGTGGGTTCGACATTAGGCATGGGCGCAGATTGCGGAGTTCCGCTATGCGGAACTCAGCGAAGTGACCAAAAACTTCCGCTGCACTACACGGAGTTCTGCAAGCAGTGGAGTCTGTTAGGTCACGCACATTTATGGTAATTTTTAGCGCTGAATGTTTGTCTCGAGCTGGAAAATCAGCGTGAGCGGCACCATGCGCAGTGCAAAAGTGGACATTTCTATGTTTGTGGCTCTGTGTGCCTGTCGGCTGGTCTACTAATTCACAACTGGGTGATCGGGGGACAGCCAAAACTGTGCATTGCTGATAGAAGGTCACAAACTAGGAGCTCAAGGGAAACTGCGGACCTCTGACTATGAGGGACCTTTCTGGAGTGGTCGAGGAATTGGCACCTGCATTCCAAGGGGCAGGGTCTTGGCCCAACTAAAGATTGTGATCAAACCTTCCAGGGTAGGATGGCAGATAGGACAACATTCATAGAGGGCCTGTGCATTTCAAAGGTGGCCTTTTGAACTGATCTTGTTTTCAAAGGTCATTGTGGGTACAGCTACTGGGACTCTGGCCTCAGAATCTAGAGATGTTTTTGGATTTAGAACCATACTACGTTGGTTCAATGCTGGGACATCGAAACGAGGTAGCATTAGGGTAGGAAGGACTGCAACTGGACTATCCGGAGACTTGTGTTGGCCTGTAGCCAGTCGTGCTGCAGGAAGGGGACTAATTGGTGAATTTTGCCTGGATGTTTCCGGGCTGAAGCTAAGTGCCAACTGTCATGGCCTGGGACCCGTAGTATTTTCCAAGGTCCGGTGAGCTGGCCTCCTGCCTACGAGATTCCAGGGACACAAAGGATCTCACCATCTCCACGAGATCGTAAGGACTGCAATGGGTGGAAGTGATCAAGGTTAGAAAAAAGACCGTCCTGACCTACACCATTATCACACTGTGTAGAGGAGTGTGAACATAAAAAACAGCAGCCACCTGCGGTGCTGGGGCATGAGGAGTTTGAGGACTGTTTGGAAGCTTTTAAATTCCAAGGGACCCTTGCTTGCAACCAGGGGACCTGTGCTAGCTTGCGCTCCAAAGTGTGTCATTTCAGAGGGGTGTTGGGGGAACCTGAGCAGGGGGCTGAGACTGTCTTTGGCCTCCAGATTGGGAGGATGACTGTGCCTGACATCGCAGCCTCTTTTCGAGGTCATTGGCCCCCTCTCACTGTACCCACATCACAAGGTGGTTTGCTGTGGAGAACCCTGTGGTGAGATCCGAGGGGTTTATAGTGCCTTGTGGGCACCTACAGCTGACTGTTGGGGGCTACAGCAGGTCACACCTCTTCTTGAGGGGCAAACTCTTCTCCAGATTTGGAAGCACGCCAGCTTCCTGGGTCACAACCTTTATTCTACTGGGTGAATCGTAATCCTGAACGAGTGCAGGTGTTTTCGGGTACCATGAGGTCTAATCTGGATAGACAAATCAAAGTAACTGCTTCTTCCAGTTTTAGGTGGTTCTGACTGTCTAGTCAAATGGGCACCAGCTGGGGCAACGTGTATCGTTGGCTAGTGGCGCTGAAGGACTGAGGGGCTGTGTAACAAGGTGTAGTCAAAGACCTGTGACTGTTTGACCTTTCTGCTAATGTGAAAATCCGACAATTGCATATAACTGTAAAGTGCATATACAATGTGTGTTTTGTTTTGATTTCAATATAGAAGTTTAACAATTGCGTATACAATGTGTATCTTGTTTAGATTTCAGTGTGTGTGTGTGTGTACTACAAATGCAAGTGTTTTATGCATACAGTGTGGAGTCTTTTTCTGGCATACGCAGTGTGTTGTGAGGGTGGTGTTGTGCCACTACTTTACACTCCAGCCCTGAAGATAAGCCTGACTGCTTGGTGCCAGGCTACAAAAGGGTGAGTACAAGTTATCGTACAAGTGTATCATACTCATTCTATTTGGAATGGTGGATTCTGACTGGCTTTGATGCCTCCAAGCCAGCCCAAAACTGATGGGTATAACATTTGGTGGCAGCAGTGCGATAGGATGTGGGTTGGCACAAAACCTAGCAACACAGTGGTTTGCTATGACTCTGGTGTACAATATTGTTTTCTTGCCTTAAGTGTTGTTTCTTTTTTCTGTGTGGCCATTCTAGTCTAGAAACCTTTCTTTGTTCACAAAAGTAATGTTGAAGTCTGGAGAGCCAGCAGGGGTACTTGAAGTATGCGAGTTTGGGCATGAATGGAACCGTGAAGGTAACCCAGCTCAGGTCACTCCGCACAGACCCAACATGTTCTTTAAAAGACCACTTGGGAAGGGGAGCCTTGCAAGAGTCACAGAGGGCCTGGCTGAAGGTCAGGAGTGCCTATGGGTATTCAGAGGAGAGTGAGGTTGTGAATACTGAGGGACAGGGTCTAACGCTTGAGGCTTTCTAGAATCAGGAGCTGCAGGGATGGGATGTGGACCCCCCCCCCCCCTCCACAGGCAGGAAGCACTGTCATCTCTAAGTGTCAGTCCTTCACAGAACTGGGGTGCAGGCAGGGAGAAAGGGGCTTGTGTTGGATCCCAGTACATTCCAAAGGGAATGTAGAAGGGCAAGAAAAGAGAGACGGCATGGTATGGAGGCAAGAAAGGGATGTTGGCTCTAGGGTTGAATGCAGCTGGGTAGGATTTGGAAGCCACAAAGGCTAGGTCCGGCCCAGGTTGGGGCCGCATGTGAACTGGGCACAGTGCAGTGGCTGGGCAGGCACTAGGGAAGGAACCTAACTTGGGTGGCTCTGGTGATCCCTCATTTATGGGTGGGGGAGGTATGGATAAGCTTGCGCAATTTCCAGTGGAGTTGGACGGTTGGGGGCCCCCATCCCTTTTTCAAGGAGAAAGGGGGGTAGGGGTGGACCAAGGTTCTAGATGCCTCCTACTCAACTCCAGGGTGTAGTGTACTCCAGGTGGGAGCACCAGGGGAGGAGCCAGGGCACTACCAGGAGGTTATCAATGGAGGAAGAATGAGGGGGGGCAGTTGACATATGCATTCCCCGTTTTAGGATTCGGAGGAACCCCTACTCCATGGTGGGTGCAGAACTTCCAAAGCAGGGGACAGGGGAAAAAGAGCTCACCCCTGGCCCCTATCCAGCTTCAGGGTCTCGACTCCCATGCTGGAGGACCAGGCTGAGGAAACTACCCATGAACTGTTGAGAGGGGGAGCAGATAGCGAGGGATGCCTCCGGGTCTATCAACCCCCCTCCTGGAAAACAACCCAAGTCAGAGGGCTTTGGGTGGCCAGGAACTTGGTTCTGGACACTGGCAGCGGCCAGTAACCTTTTCTGGGTTGTTAAATGGTGAACTAAGGTTGCCCGGGTCGAGGAGAGGAGTCAGACTCCGAGACCTAACAGGGGCACTGGGTTAAGCCTGGGGAGATACCCAGGGGAAACTTAGTGGGCTTTGGCAACAGGCGAAATGGATACAATGAGACTCCGGGGAGATTTAGGACTGTCGAGTTCGACTAGGGTAGGTGGGCCATTATCCAAGGTCTATCGCTCAGTGAAGGGACGTTTTTCATGGGATTGATTAAACTCCTCTGGCTTTCGCCTGGGAGAGGGTAGTTTTGGAAATAGCATTTTCTAGGATGATTTCCCTCAACTTTTTGCTTTACTTCTTCCCAGTTTTCTGCTGCTCTGGATGCTAGCCTTAGGACTTAGAGCGTGTTTGACACTGCTGTGCAGTGCCAAAGCGCTGTGTTCGTCATATACATACTGGAGATTGATATATATAAGATTGGCTCTATTCAAGTTAGCTCTAAGTCTTTTGTCAAGGGGTAAGAAGTATACCCAGGGCATGTATCTCGAAAATGCCTACTTTGGCCTACAGAACTGGTAGTGCCATCCACAGAGGTAGCTCATTGATTTTGCCACAGGTTTGCCTTGGTGAGGCCTGTGTGCACAGGTTACTGTTAGTCTGCTTGGCATTTAAAAATCTATGCGTCAAAGGTCTGCATGTCTCATGCTATATCAGAGTTTTCCCTGGTGACAGGGTGCAGTGTTGGGAAGAGGTTGGATGTGTGCTTGTGTGCGTTACATGCAAGGGTCATGAATGGCACCGGGTGGTGTGTACGGTACAACGGGGCCTGCTTCTCACATTGGATTAACATGAGAGGATGCAGGGAAAGGCTATCAGGCAGTATTTCTTACAGGCAGAATAGCAACAGTATAGTGTTTGATTTCGATGAGTTTGTAATGGCAAACCCTCTCTAGTAGTGGGAGTGGGTTCCACATAATGGTGATGGAAATGTCACTTTTAGGAAAGTGGGCATTTTGATGCTCGTGCCTCTGTGTATCTGTGGGCCGGTCTCCAAATTTACAACTGGGTACTAGGGGGACAGCCACATCTGAGCATTCCTGATAGAAGGCCATAAACTAGGGACTCAAGGCAAACAGCTGACCTCTGACTCTGAGGGGCCTTTCTGGGATGGTTACCTGGGGGTGGAATTGGCACCTGGATTTCAAGGGACAGGGTCTTGGTCCAACTAAAGATTGTAATCAAACCTTCCATGTAGAATGGGATACAGGACAAACCTTGGAGAGGGCCTGTGCCTTTCAAAAGTGGCCATTTGAACTGATCATGTTTTTAAAGGCCATTATGGGTATAACTACTGAGACTCTGGCCTCAGATGTTAGAGAAACCTTTGGATTTCGAACCATACTATGCTTGTTCAATGCTGGGACATTAACACAAGTAATCATTAGGGCAGGAGGGACTGCAACTGGACTATCCGCAGACTTGTGGTGGCCTGGAGCTTGTTGTGCTCCAGGAGGGGGATTATCCGTTAATGGATTTTGCCTGAATGTTGCTGGCTTGCAGCTAAGTGCCAACTGACATGGCCTGGGTCCCGAAGTACTCTGATAGTGCCGGTGAGCTGGCCTCCTGTCCACGAGATCCTAGGGACGCAAAGGATCTCACTGCCTTCACAAGATCATAAGGACTGCACTGGGTGAGGCGGAGACAGTTGGAAGTGATTGTGGCTCGGACAAGGACCGCCCTGATGTACACCATCAGCACACTGTGCGTAGGAATGTGCGTGTAAAGATCAGCAGCCCCCTGAGGTGCTGGAATGAGAGGAGTTTGAGGAATACGGGAGAAGCTTGCAGAGCCAGAGGGACCCATGCTTGCAACCAGCAGACCATTGAAAGCTTCTACTCCAGAGCATGTGGTTTCTGAGGGGTATTGGGGGAACCTGAGCCGGGGAGCTGAATTTGTTGTCAGCCTCCAGATCGGGAAGATGACAGCGCCTGACATTGCGGCCTCTGGCCCAGGTTGTTGGCTCCCTCTACCTGGATCCAAGCCACAATGTACTTTGTTATGGAGAACACCGTGACAAGGCTCGAGGGGTTTCGTGTGCCTTGTGGGCACCTAAAGCCGACTGTCAGGGGCTACAAGGGGAAAACATTTGTCCAGACCTGGAAGCATGCCAGCTTTCTGGGTCACAACCTTTTCGTCTACCGGAGAAACCACGATCCATCATCTGTCATTCTTCACCCACCAGTTTTCACCCATCATTCCTCATCTTGATTCCTCCTGAATCAGCCATCATCTATCATTCAGCATCCCTCATCCCCATGCCTCATTTGTTGTTTCTCATCCATCATCTTCACCCCTTATCCCTCATTCCTCATCTCTGACACCCCATACCTCCTTCTTCGACATTCACTGATCAGTCTTCCCTTTCACTTCAGGAGTGAGGAATACAATAAACAAATGAGGCTGTCCTGAATGGCGCTATTGATGTTCATGTTATGCTTTCTTAAGTCTTACTTCCTCATCCTTGACTCTTCATTCCTCACTTCTTATTCCTCACACCTCCTCCTCAGACCCCCTGCTCCAGTGAAGAGAAAACGTGCTAATGCTGTTAGTTGTGACCAACATAGACAGGCATTCCAAGCTGGAAATAAATGTGCATAAACAAGAAAGTTAAAGACTAAATCTATTCTATTTGGTTTCATAGGCACGTCTGTGTATATGCACCAGGAAAATATTTTTATCCAAGGGAATCCCCTTTGACTGTACCCTCAGCAAATCTAGGACTGAACTGTATACCTTCAAAACCTCGAAAGGGAGGTATGCCAAACCGAGGCTAGAGTAAATCTTCGACCCCTTCCAGGGTGAAAAGGACAGGGAGAGTGATCTGAGTGATGACAGAGAGCCGTGTTTATGGGCGTTCACAGACTTCCAAGGCTTACCACGCCTTGGAGCAGTTACTGCCCACCCCATGGATGGGATTTATTGATGCGGACATCACCGCACGCATAAATAAGCTTACACCTGCTAGGAATCACTAATACATTGCTGGCAGGCGTATGCAGGGTAAATTCAGTCTTAAACATATATTTATGATCGAATTTGACTTTATCAATAGGCCTCATCTTGTTCTTTATCTATCTGCATAATGTTGGTCGTTTAACGCTGCAACCTGAAAGAAAAACCTGTAGAGTCTGCCTAAAGAGAAAGCAAGCCTTGTTTATAGCAGCCCTTTGTCTCTCATTCCTTTTTTACCACAGAAGTGCAATGTTGCCATGACGTTTGATACCGAAACATCTACGCCACACGATTAAAAAAAATACCGAAACTGTACAAATACCTCCAACACCTAGTGGGCCTCTAAGTGTTTGCTTTCAAAGAAATGATGTTAGGTGCACAAAGATTTCTGTTTTCTTTCAATATATGGGATGATATATGGCCTTCTTCTTGCACCATCTGTTCTATTGTATTTTGCTTCATAGGCTATGACAAAAGATATGCTGCCAGCAGGTGCTTGCTTTTATTACTGTGGTTATTATAGAACAGCCTCCTCCCCCCGCATCGGCCTGTGCTCCTCGCACAAGAAATAATGATGTGCACGGTCACTCTAGAGAAATACGGAGATAAATCTGAGAAAATCAAACAATTCTGCAATACGCGGCCATGCCCAAGCCACGTGTATCTTTTGAGAGGAGGGATGAAAATATACACTGCTTGGAGTGCGCGATTCCCATTGTACATGGGTGAGGGAGCGTGCAGGGTAAATGGAAGAACATTAAGATATATGACCGTCTGCACTATCAACCCTCCTTCAACTTTAGTGTGTACAGATCTCACAGTTCCACTCATCTGAGCAGCACACGTGCAGCTTCCCAGCATTACGGGAACAATATGATTTTATTTCCAACACAAGTGGCTTTTATTTTTTTCCATCAGTAGAGCCCACGTGGAATCACATCCCTGATAGCCTCACCACCCTGAGAAAGAGAAAGGAAACCCAAACATTCCTAATGTAGTGTCTTGCGAGCTAACAATGACGGAACCCTTTTGGATGCTGCTGAACGTCTTAGAGGTATGATGTAATGGATAGAGTGCATTGCAGTGACAGTTGCCTTAGAATGTTGAGTTTGCATTTACAAGCAGACGAATAAAAACGTGTGATACTAAGCTTCGTGTGTGGCGTAGTCATTTATGGGTATCCCAGCTGGGAAGACGGTATAAATGGTGATGAGCTAGGGGATAAGTAACCCAAAGATTGACAGCACTCTCTCGGACAGTTTGCCGTGATCCATGCAAACTGCTTGTGCGTGTCATGTGTGCCGTTGCAGAAGTACAGAATTGACGTTTAATTCATCTGGAGTCAAAGCGCCTTTCCAGCCACTGTGAAACATTTGAAAATGAAGTCTTTACAGAGAATCTACATATCAGTGGTTGAAAATCTGTCGGTCAGGCCATATATAAAGGTACAGAGCCACTACACAACATCGAGCCATACATAGTACGGAGTGATTAACACTGTAATTACAAGTGTAGCTAGGTAGAAATCAACCAGGTGTCAAGAAAAGTACAAAGTGAAGCCAAGTGCATGAGAACGCTGTGGTTGGAAGCAGACAATCACATACTGTCAATGTACTTAGCAGAGCCTTGAAAAGGAAGAGCTCTACGGCGTCAGTGGTGGGTGAAGAGAACCAAGAAGAAGCAGAAGGGTTGTGCTTATTGAGCTGGCCAATACCTGTAGTGGCACACCATAAAAACTGCTGAGTGCTGGCTCAGAACGATGCCAAAAGTCTCTGAGAAAGTGAAGGGCTCCAATGGAGACCAAAAGAGTGGTCCTCATTCCACAGACTGTCCATGATGACCCAGAGGCCAGCACACCACAGGTCTTCAGAGATGGTAGGTTGCCCCTGGTCCTAACAGATGGCAGACATTGTCGGAGAGAACTCCACCCTCAGTGCCAGTCAGTCCCACAAATGGTTACAAGCTGCTGCTTTCTTGAAACCACCATCATTATTCGAGAGAACCAAAAATCTAAATATTGGCGACTGATGGACTGGGTGGATAGACACATTTTAAAATTTCATTGATACACTTGAAGAGCCTAGTAACAAAAAGATTATCAAATGCCTCAAACATCTTGCTGGTGGTGGCATGAAGGAATTCATAAAGAAAATGCCCTGAACTCATGAAGAAATCACATACCCTCATATTAAAGAAACCTTGAATATCAAGTTCAATCCAATGCCCAATGTTGAAAACGAAACATATATTTTCAGTCAAGAATGACAGAAAGTTGGCCAAACCATCAATGAATTTTTAGAAAGATTTGACACACTCATAAAACTCTGTAAGTTCAATGAATTTAGTGATGAATAAGACATACATCTCAGGGTCATTGATGGATGCTTGTCCGATTCATTCAGGGAAACTATGAGTCTGAAACTAATACTAATGACTGCGAGTGCTAAAGAGTGTGCGGATGGAGAAGCTGCTGATGTGGAGGCTGGAGGTGCCCAGAGTGAATCAGTCATGAGTGTGAAAAGCAGGTCGAAGCAAAAGACTGAAGGACACACGGTGATGTCTACAAAAAAACATTAGGTATATTTTAGATGTGGATTTTCGTTCGGAGTCAAGGGAGTGTAAAATATGGGGCACTGGTTGGATGAAAAGGGTGTATCATTAAAGTTGAAGTTGGTGAAGGGCATTGAAGAGGCTCCATCACTATTAGATAAAGATCAGATGATGGGGTTTTTAGGATTCTATTCATGTTTCCTCCCTAGGTTTGTGGACAAAACTGAGTGTGTAAGTAAGTTGATGTTGAAGAATGGCAAATTTGATTGGGGTGTTGAAAGTAAGCAAGAGTTTAAGCAGCTGTAAGAGAGATGTTGCATCTGCTCCTGCACTCAACCCTTTCGATAAATGTGATGAGAGTATTGTTTGAATGGATGCCAGTGCCGTAGGGTTGGGTGCTGTACTCATACAACAGAGACAAAGAAAGGAAGCAACTGTTGCTTTCTCCTCAAGGCCACTTAGAGATGCACAACATATGTATTCTACAATAGAAAGGGAAGCTCTGGTGTGCTGGTGAATCATTTCTAGAAATTTGAGTGGGGAACACACTTCCTGATTCGCGCTGATCACAGCCCCATATTTGATGTGTTTACTAATAAAGGGATGAGCCTAGTGTCATCCAGAATTTTGAATTGGGCTCTGAGAATGTTGGAATTCTCATATACCATGGAATGTGTTTAGGCAAGAAGAATATGGTGGCAGACTGTTTATCTAGATTGCCTGTAAGTGACCTGAGCAACAGTTATGTTATGTTAGTAAAACTTATATAGCGCACGGTTACCCTAAGGTGTCCTGGCGCTTGCTGCAGTCCTCCTAACTCACGGTTCCGGCCAGGAAAGTTTAAAACAGCCATGTTTTCAGCGCTTTCCTGAATGCAAGTAAATCCTTAGAATTTCTCAAACCAAAAGGGACCTCATTCCAGGCCTTAGCTGCCCCAGCGGAAAAGCTTCTGCCTCCCCATCTGGCTCTCCTTATGGTCGGTACTACTGTTAATTTTGCTCCTGACGAGCGTAAAGATCTTCCGGGCACATACCACTGGAATTGCTGTTTCAGATGAAATGGGCCTGTGTCCTGGAGAGCTCGTAAGACTACGCAAAGAGTTTTAAAAAGGATTCGCTTTTTTACAGGCAATCAATGAAATTTTTTGATTGAGCTCGAGATTGACGCAAATTTTGAGGTTCCAGTAAGCAGCCTAGCTGCTGAATTCTGGAGCATCTGAAGTTTTTGTAAGCTGCGCTCCTGCATATTTAAATAAAGACTGTTACACTAGTCTAATCTTGACATAATCAAGGCCGTTACCACTGTGCACTTACAATCTGCCGGTAGAAGAGGCAGAATTTTCCTCGTGGTCCTGAGAATACAAGAAGTGGCAGAGACCACGGCATTCACTTGATCACGCATGTCAAGATGTTAATCCAATACCACACCCAGGTTCTTGACTTTCCTGGAGGGTATTGGTAGAGTCCCCATAGACTTTGGCCACCAACTAGGGGTCCAGAAATTGACATTATTCCCAAACAGGATTACTTCTGTTTTACTAGCATTCAGCTTTAAACAGTTTTGTGTCATCCAGCCTCCCACTGCTCCCATACAATCATGAAGCCTCTCACCAGATGCCTTCTCCTGCCCTGGTTGGAGGGAAACCACAATTTGAGTATCATCGGCATAGGATGTTAAGCAAAAGCCGAAAGACTCAATTAAAGGAGCCAGAGAGGATATATAAATATTAAAGAGCGTAGGGCTCAGGGAAGACCCCTGGGGGACCCCACATGGAAGAGAAATAGGCTTGGAGACTAACTCACCCAACGAGACTGTCTGGCGTCTGTCCGAGAAGAAGGATTTGAGGAGAGTCCAGGCTTTATCCTTCAGTCCGCAAGCCAACAAACGGTCCATCAGTACTCCATGGTGGACCATATCAAAGGCTGCGGAGAGGTCAAGCATGGATTTAAGAATGGCTGTTTCGGTACTGTGCCCTTCCCTAAACCCAAATTGGGTGGGGTCTAAGACCTTGGCTTCACATAAATAAGAGCTCAATTTAGTCTTCATGTATTTCTCAACCAGTTTGGAAGGCAAAGGGAGGCGTGAGATGGGGCGGAAACTGCTTGGGTCTTTAATATCCAAACTAGGCTTTTTTTAAAGCGGCATGACCGATGCAGTTTTCCACAATTTAGGAAAAAGCCCTTCGGAAAACATAGCGTTGAATAGAGGCGTAAGTGTCAGGTCTATAGGTTCAGAGGCCAATTTTGCTATTGCTACTGGACAAGGGTCATAGGGTGAACCTGATTTGGCAGATAAGAGAAGCTTAAGTGTGTCTAAGTAGGATATTGATGGAAATCTATCCATACTAAGCTTTAACATTGGCCCTGATTTATGACCATGGAATAAATCTCCTGATCCGCTGCAAACAGGGTCCTTAAAGGTGCTAAAGATAGCTTCGACTTTAGCCTGAAAAAAACAGTGAGGTTGATGATGGTAGGGAATTATTTGCCAATGTGTACGCCATTACGGGGATCGCATAGAGCATGAGGAGTGATTGCAAGCTGTTAAGGAGGATGTGACCTTACAGGAAATTGTGAGACACATGACTGTTGTGTGGCTGGTAAAAGGGAAGGTTAGTGAGAAGGTGGAGGAATTTTGGAATGTTAGAGTGGAATTGTAAATGAAGGGTGGAATTTTGTTAAAAGGGGAGTTGTTGGTGGGGCCAGAGGTGTTAAGAACACACATCTTGTGGTTGGCTCATGAGGGCCATGGTGGCATGAGTGCGACCAAGTGTAGGGCGGGAGCGGAATACTGGTGGCAGGTGTGGACAAATATGTGAAGAGGAAGGTAAGGGGGTGTTTATCATGTCCATTGAGTGATAAATCCCAGAAGACAATAGGGTAGTCCCCTGTTGGACATTTCTGGGCTGTACGATGTGCTGGGTTCCAGTCCCAAGTATGCTATGGTGGTTGTTCATTACTATTCAAGTTGGCCTGAGGTTAAATTTGTGGATCAGGTGACAACATAAGATGTGAGCAAGTTTTTGAAGGAGCTTTGGGAAAGAGGGTGTTCCGGAAATCATAGTAATGGATAACGGTGTGCAATTTGTTTCTTTGGGCATGAGTGATTTTTGAGGTTGTATGAAGTGGAGCATATTAGGTCATCAGTATATTATCCCCAGGGCAACGGCCTTGGGGAAAGCTGGAACTGAATGTTGAAGAGGAAATACAGTTGGCTTTATGTCAAGGTGAACAGTGGAGAATTGCTGTGAGAAAACTGATATGGGCTTATCGCACAACTCCTAATAGTGTCACTGGGAAAATACCATTTGAGGTCTTGAGCGATACCGGCTAAGGGAGTGTTGAGAGAAAAGAGTAGATATGGGTTTTCTGAAGGCTCCAAGTGTGATATCAGGAAACGGGTTTGTTGAAGCTGAATGGGTACACGTAAGGAAGAATTGAAAGGAAAGTAAGTGTTTGTCAAAGTTTTCCAAACTTCTTCATGTCAAGAAGGTGAATCGTTATGCTGTATTGCTGAGCGATGGGAATGTGTGGAGCAACAAAAAAGTGGTGATGATGACTGACTGTTGGAAGGAGAAAATACCAAGAATAGCCTGGGAACCCAAGATGATTGTGAGCAGGTAAAGACGAGGCAGGGAAGAATTCACCGTATTCACAAGTGGTTTAATGAATTCATCATCAAACTTTTAAGTTAAGATGGGTTTTGGAAATGTGTAATTCTGTATTTCATAGCATTTATAAATTTAACTATGTAACCCTGATTTAGTTAGTGTTAATACGTGTCTTTTGTTGTGTGTTATGTATAGGACTTTACAGCTTGTATTTCCTTTGGGAAAGGGTGATTTGTTGTATTGTCTCATGGCATGTAGAATGTATGGAATGCTCCTGCATTCCATGTTGGACGGGTGGTCGGGGAAACGGAAGAACTAAGGGGAGAAGAGACAGTTGGTGAGCTGGCCGGTTGCTCCCTCTTTATGTCGCTTATGTCTTAAATAAATAATAGTATTATTTCTCCTACCTTGTATGGCCACATCTCTTCAAAGATGCTACACCCAAGAAGGGGCCTGACTGCTTCTAAACTCAACATGTTTTTAAGTGGTGCCAAAGGGTGCATTTCACAGCCTAACTATTCATTACTTGACCAAAAGGCTGCACGTTTTTGAGGAGTTTCTTAAAAGGCATTTAGGAAATACTTGTTAAGGTTGACCTTTCCCTGTGGTGTCTGTCGGTTTTCCTCAAAAAAACAAAATGATGACAACCGATGTTTTCATAGTCTCGTTTTCATGAGAACGGACCACAACTGTTGCAAAATTAATAATATTAATAATATTCTTTTGATAAAAAGTGTTTTAAAGGTGCCTGACTAGTGTCTGGCAAGGCACAGAGAAAGTGTCTGATTGGAGAGTCAGGTTCTGAGGAGAAGGCAAGCACTCTCTCCATCTGTCCCTTGAAGCAGGGCATGGTCCCCAAGCACCTGACTGTGCCAGGGCTACTGTCAGTGACTGATGCTGAGGTGCTCACTAAAAGCTCCGCATCCTTAGTTATCCTCCCACTGGAACCGCCCTGTGAAGTCCTCTGGCACTCATATTCAGACATGGACAGGCCATCAACAATAAGAACAGGCCAATGAACTAAAACCCCCATGAAGCAGCAGTGCTCCATTCCCACCCATTCCCACAGCAAACGTTTAAACCTTATCCTCATATGTAGCTCTACGATCCTGGCCTCTCTCATCATTGACCGTTTGTTTTCTTTCCACGTTTATGCATTTGACTGTGGAATGTTCCCCACACCTACAATTGAGACCCCCATAGTCAAAAAAAAATTCTCAACCAACTCTGACTTTGTAAAACTTGAACAGATGCACAACAATTTAGCTCCACTTCATGACTGCACCACAAATAACACCTTTAACAACAATCTTCAACTCTCACTAACCACTTGACACTTCTGACACCCTATGTACCCACCCTTCAGTCCTTCACTATCTACTTTATGAAAGCGCAGCTAAGGCTCTATTTCCAGTGGCTGCTCGCCCCCTTGAAAATTGTGGCTCACCTCCCCTGGTTTCTGACCCTTTTTCATTAGACCAGTAGCGAATATTGTTGTTCACTACTGGTATAATCAAATGAATGCCGACTCTTGGTGAACTCATTTATTAAGCAGAATGTTTTGCCTGAGTTTGAGGGCGACCTTACTATTACAAGAGTTCACCGAGTTCCTGCACAACCTTTCCCTAGCTCCACAATACCAAGAACTATTTTGCTGAATTTCGCTGACTTCCGTATCAAGGAGAGAATCCTGACAAGAGCAATTCAGCAGAGACAGTTTTCTGTGAATGAGACTAATAAGTGTCGTATATTTTCTGACATGACTGCTGCTGCGCGTAGGAGAAAATAATTTGTTAAAATCTTGCATTTGTTTAAAGCTCATGGCGCGCAAGCATCAATCGCTCAGCAGTCAAAACTCAGAGTTTTATTCAAAGGAAAGTTTTTTATGTTTTCAGACCTCGAAGAGGCCCAGGCTTTGCTAAAAGAGATTTCAGCAGGGCCCAGCGCTTGAATTATTGGAATATACAGAGAAATTACCAGAAGTAATAGTAATATTAAGGTTGTCCCCCCTAAAGATATAAGCTAAAGATACAAGCTGGGTTGGTTAGGAAATGTATTTATTGATGGACAACTGTCAATCGTAATTAAGAGTATTTGTTGCCATTGTTGCCATTGGTTTTTATTAAGATCAACCTTTCTGGTAAATTAAAAAGGGGTCTCCGTACATTTTGCGTATAGATTCTGGCATACACGTAGATCGACTTCTTTTCCTCAATTTTGTCGGGGGGACCAGGGGTTAGCGGGTTCACTCAGGGGGTAATTTCATGACACCCAGGAAGCTAGATGGGAAGGGTGAAATGTGGACAGCGTGGGTTGCAGGGTCTTTCCCACATTTCAAGGGGTGGGTATTTCTTTTTTGGGGTGGGAAGGGCGGCACAGCAGGAAAAAGAGCACGAGCAGAAGGTTCTGAAAGTTTAGGAAATGCATATAAAAGGGTTAATTATGAAAACCGGTAAATGTAAGATCCTATCAGTCAATACTAATGGAATACTAAACAAAAGGAAATGTGGTGCTCTTATTAGATGGTTATCTTCTTTAAATCCCCAAGTTTTGTTTCTACTGGAGACGCATTTGAAATCTAATTCTCCAAATCTTTTTATACCTAAGATTTTTTCTAAAGTTTTTTTTGCGTCTTCAGGTTTTGCGCTTAGAGGGGAAGCAATCTACTTTTCTAGTAAACTTCCCTGGGAATTTATACAAGTACACAGGGATACACATGGGAGGTGGTTATGGGTAGTAGCCAAGTTACAGGGGAAAACGTAAAATTTTATAAATTACTATGGTCCAGTCTCAGATGACATTATACCCCTGGCTCAGATGATTTTTTGATAGGATCTCCCGGGCACGTGGTATTTGGCGGGGACTTTAATTACATACAGGATATAAGGAAAGATACTGAATAAAAATAAAAAACAACTAAAACCAAATACAAAAAAATAATGGGAACCATTATACAAGAATATCAATTGGTGGACCCGTTGGCGGGAAGCCAATCTAGATAAAATCAAGCTGTCCATTCTCTCTTTCCCGTCTCATCATAAGGTGAGGAGGGGTGAGGTCAGAAAGCCTAGCTAACCCATCCCAAAAAGAGAGGTGGAAAAGCAAGAAACTGACAGCTGAAGCATATGCATTAGTTTGCAGATTCCAGCTTTCAGTTTACTGCTTCAGTGTATGAGGCAGGAAGAATGTGTGTCCCAGCATCGAGAGTCTACACAGCATCGACAAGTGAAGTGGACCAGGGTATGCAGATGAAGGTAAGTAAATAAAAAGTCTGAAATGTGTGTGGGAGCATGTGCTTGTGTGTACGGGGGTGTGTGTATGTGTGAGTATGTGTATGTATGTGTGAATGAGTGATGGGGAGTGAGTGAGAGTAACAGTGAATGACAGTTCAACTGCAAGTGAGAATTAAGCCTGGGCAAAGCACTACGCTACGCTCGCGTAGTTTGTGAAGTTTGCACTACTTCGCACTACGCGAATTGCACGTAGCACAGTGCAAACATGCGTAGCGTAGCATTGCGTAGTGCAGCGATCATTTTTTGCTTGCTCGCGGTCCTCAACATCAAGTTGACGACCGCGAGCAAGCAAAATGACATCCCGGCGAGACTTTTTCCTTGTTCGCGATAAGCAACATCAAGTTGCCGATCACGAGCATGGAAAATAAACATCCCGGCGAGATTCTCAACACGAGGAGGTCAGGTTTCTCATTGTGAGTGGTCGCGTATGCTCGCGACCGCTCGCGATGAGAAACTACCAGTCCGCATTGAGAAATCTGTCGCTCGAGTAAAAATCTACTCGAGCAGCAGAAAACTACAGCTCGCACTGTGCAATATGCCCTTTTCAATGATTGCACAGTGCCGGATGTTTGTTCGCACTGTGCAGTCATTGAAAACGGCATCTTGCACAGTGCGAACAGGGTACTACGCAGTTCGCTAAGTGCTACGCGTAGCTCGCGTAGTGCGAAGTGCACTTTGCGTAGCTTCGCGTAGTGCTACTTCGCGAACTACGCCCAGGGTTAGAATGAATGAGTCAAAGTGATTGAGAATAAGTGACATTAAGTTTGAATGTGAGATTGAGTTTGAGAGCTTGTGAGTAAACATGAGTGAAGTGACTGAAAGTTACCAAGTGTAGGAGAAAGAATGAGGGTGACAGAGAGTGAGCAAGAGTAAATATGAGTGAGAGAATGTAAGTGAGCATAAGTGAGAGAAAGTGTGTATGAGAACTTGTACATGTATGGGAGTGAAAGTGAGTGAGAGTGAGAGAGTGAGAATCAGTGAGAGCAAGTTTATCTTTGATTGGGAAAGAGTGGATGATAATAAGGGAGCCAGATTCAGAGAGTGAGACTGTGAGATTGAGTCAGAATAAAAGTGAGTGTGAGTGACAGAGTGAGAATGAGTTAAGACAGTACGACAGCATGTAAAGGATTGCGAGTAAGGGGGTGCGAGTGAGAATTAGTGTGATTGAGAATGAGAGTAAGAGCAGGTAAGAGAGAATGAGTGAGTGAGAGTGTGTGTGAGTGTATTTTGTTGTGCTGCTGGCCTTGGCACACTGGTACTCATTTTTGTTTTATGGAGACACCCATAGCAAAATGTGCTAATGTATTGGAGGCAATCCTTTAATTCAGGCATAAGGGGTACCCAGCAAAATCCTGGCACTAGTACATTGGGTGTAATTCGTGGAATAAGAGGGACCCATGGAAAAATACTGATGCTGGCATGCTGGATGTAATTCTTGGCATAAACGAAAACCATGGTAAAATGGTGGCACTCCAAAGGTAATTCTTGTAATAATGGACACTCTTGGCAAAATGCTGGAGACAGCATACTAGAGCTAAATCTTGGCATTAGGTAGGAGAGCAATAGCACAAGGGAGGGGTTCGGGAGGGTCAGGCACAAAAGTCAAAATGCTGGTCTTGACATACTTGAGTTGATTTTTTTAAATATGGGTCATCCATGGTATACGGATTCGGAAAATTGCTAAATTTCCACTGCTTTGTGCGGGGGGCATTGGTGGCATATGGTGGACATCTATCAAAAAATGCTGTCCCCGGCCAAATAAACATGATTATTGCCATGTGGGGCACCAAGTGCATATTTTTTAATGGGCTCAACTCCTTGAGAGGCTCAGGCTATGTTGACTTGGTACACCATGAACAATAGTTATTAAATGTGCTTTCAATTTAAATTGCTTTAAAATACACTGTTTGCTCCCATTAATTTTAAATGTATCTTGGGAGAGAATCCCTGTTTCTCCAAATCATTCTTGAACACCTTGGGCTTGCTCGGTTTGCTTTCTTGTTCACTTGATTCCAGGGCAAGATTACATCCCACCAGCTGCCACTGCCTATTTCCATAGATGGATGAAAAATCAGGGATACCAATCATCAGGATGATTGCAAACAGGCAACGCATTGCCACAGAATAACTCCCAACACTCCCATTCTATGAGCAGCAGAATTACTGTAATAGTAATACTGTAATAGTCATCCACAATATTCTTGTACAGCCTTAGTTCTTTCTGTCCAGACACACCCATATTTTTCTCTTCCAAATCAATCAAGCTGACTCTGTGAAATATAGTGGATAGTCCTTCCCAGAATCTTCGAGGGGGTTCACAGACCATTCCCATACCTCAATCAAATCTTTTCTCTCCATCCCCCTTACATTCATTAAGCTTCAACAGACATCATCTCAAACCACTTTTCACCTCACCCAGATTCCGATCCTTCAATCCACGTGGACCCCTTAACTGTAAAGTGCTCACTGAGGCAACTGCCGGGAACCTTCTATTTTCCCTACATCCAGAACTGCCCTCAGAGCTCAGTGCTTTGGGTAGAGGACAAGCTTATCAATAACCCCGCCCTACTACCTGAAACATGGCTCTTGTCTTGTCGAAATAAAATACTGTGCCTTCAAAGCCGGTAGATGTCGGGGGACTTTACACTTTGTGAACAAAAGTGAAGTTCTCTAACTTCGGCGTATTTCTGACCCTTTGCTGCAACAAGATGCCCTGTCTAATATGACAGGACAGGCGCTCACACCAAGAACCGCCATATACTTTTCTATGCAGCTTTTGTATTTGAAGTGGTCTTCCCTCAAGTCAATCCACTTACATAATACGAACAGATGCAGAAAACACAAGAAGAAGGGCGGACAGACACTCCTGCAGCATGTTATATTGCACAACCCTTCAGTCCCACAATCAAAGTGCCACTTGCCCAAAACTATTTTGAAAAACTCTCTTTTGCATCCAACCCTGCAGCTGAGTCTGAAGGCAGCTATGGAACTTTCCCCCGCATGTTGTAGACAGTGATGGCGAGGCTGGTGCAAGACACTTCTACCAACGAGCCTCCCTTCCAGTCATATCATCCTAGAAATATCACGGGCCCTGCTCTCACTCTTTATGACACCTGTAAAAGCACTGCATACATTTATCACGCTCTTCTCTCGGTATCACCTCGGAACAACTGCACAACAAGTCTTCTTTCGCACCTGCAGAAGGAATATTTTGTTTATACATTTGTGTTCCAAGTGGCGGGTTATCCTGGGAGACATGCTCTGATCAGAGGACTGTGCACAATAATTTAACAAACAGATTGGAAAAACAGCTTTATTAGGGGATTATTAAAGTGCACGGATGGTCCATAGGTTTACCTATTTAGGAACACTAATTCTGTGTCAGGACCGGAGGCGAGGATTATGCATAACTTTCTTTACTTTCAAGATAGCAGCCATTTTAAAGTCAACAAACAACAAGTGTTCCCATGATTCATCCGGAAACACAAAAAACAACAGTGTCCACATCTAGAACGTCTCCAGCTCTATGGTCCAACCTCCGGTTCCCTGATGTGCAGGTAGTCCCCTTTCACTGTTTAGCCTCTCTCTTTCTTTGCTGCTGCAGCCTAAGATGAGTCATGTTTTTCTTCTCTCATACTGTATCTTACTTTTCTAATGTACTATTTTGCTTGTAATTGGCTCCTATTGCGAGCGATTTGTACTTGCCAGTGAATGTTAGTTTCTGGTTAACGCTCGTTGCTCTTTGACACTTCCAGCGCTGACTCGCTGTGGGGCGGCGGGAGTGTTCCTCCCTAGCGGCTACATCTGTGGTGCGGCTCGCGGTGCTTCTAGTTCACCGCTAGAGGGCGCGTCTACACGCTGTCGTCGCTGCTTGTGTTCCGAGCATTCCGTGGATTCCGCACGTTTGAATCTCGGAACGCATAGCAGCGAGTGAGCCCCTGCCTGTCCGACGCGTTATTACGGTCTGTAATTGCCTCTGAGCAGATTTTTACATTTACGCCCCCCTGGACACCTATTTCAAGGTCTGTAAAGTTACTTAACACTGTGGTGGAGTGCACCCGGTCGTGGGGGTCTGTATTTGGGCCAAATTCCTACGCTCCTGAAGGAGTCTGTATTTGCGGGGAATCCTGCAGAGACCCAGTGATAGGACAGGCTACCCATTCATCCTTTGCACCAGGGCCGTTGGGTCTCAAGGCTTAGCGCCTACACGCAAGAGTTTCTTGCCCTGACTTGGCTGACACCCAGCCTTCGCTTCACGGAGAGACCCTCCTATCAAGGCTTTACACTTGTCCCATATTCTGTAGCCATACTCTTGGAGCCTATTGCTCTGTGTGTCTCTGCGATAGAGGCCTACGATGACGCTACTTACCTGGATGACCAGGATGAGCAGTTGGATGCGGATCAGCTTTCGGCGCTACAATGGGACGATGACTTCTACGACGCCATTGATTCCTCCATTCATAAGGCGGTGGAGCAGGCCATGGCTCCTTTGGAGGACCGCCTCTCATGCAGGATTGAGTTAACTTGCGACAGATTCACCAGAGCAGCCCACGCGATTCCGGCTTCTCAACCTTCCAATACACCGAACGAGGATACCCTTCCTCTGCCCGCTAAGCGGGCAAAAGAGACTGGAGTGGACGTGGACACCTGCGCCCATCTCAAGCAGGCGTTCTTGGCCAACAGATCCCCCCCGGCGGCACCAAACCCGGGAGTTTCGTATCAAGGGATCGACGATGGTGCTGGGCCTTCCCGTCCTTGCAGTTTGCCGCAGCTTGAGTCCGCTGTGTTGGATTCGGGCGTGGGTCCCCAGAACCTCTGTGCGGATATGCTTGATCCTGAGGATATTTTGCATCCTAGGTCCTCAGACTGGGCGCCCTGCGACAAGGTGGCCCAGTATGTAGCCAGTCGCATTTGACGACCATTGGAGGCCTCTGTGCGTAATTGCCTTAGGGCAGAGTGTCCGCGGCCGTCATTAGAGGACAAGGTTGCGCCGACTCCGGAAATTGATCCGCGGATGGCGACGTTTCTGCAGAAATTTATTAAGGACCCCAAAAAAGGAATTGATAGATCCTGGCGGGCATGTCAGGATAAGCTGTTGGATATCCTCAGGCCTATCACCAAGATAATGGATATGGCCGAAGAAGCTAAGTCGTCAGGGGCCCTGATATCTCCAGATAACCTCTCTTCTTGGGCCCAACGCGTGGTCATTTTCTTAGGAAACGCAAACTGTGCGTTGTCGACGGAGCGACGAAGGTCCCTGTTGATCAAGGTGGACCCCAAGCTGGGGGACCTAGCAGACTCGGAGGCGGGCCCGGTTGCCCAGGGCGGCCTCTTTGGTAAAATTTCATGAAAGAGCTTGGGCGCTTCGTGAATACCTTCACTACTCTGGATAGGGCGCAATCCTCCATCCGTAAAGTCTTTCGCCCACGGGTTTTCAGAGGGGCCGGTTGAGGCAGGGGTCGCTCGTCCGGCCGACAAAACCAGCAGAGAGGAGGATCCAACCAGTCGGGATACCAGGACCAGGCCAGATTCGGGAATTTCTACCCGACACGAGGACGGCGGGGGAAGAACCGCGGTGGCAGAGGCAGAGGCGTCTCCAGTTCTTCTGGTAAGTGTTCTCCCTTCTTCCCAGCTAAAAGTGGGGGTCCGCCTGGCGCGTTTTTTCCAGGCTTGGACTGTCACGGGCGACGCTTGGGTGCTCCAGACGGTCCGGGGATTTCATATCGAGTTCAACGGGGAACCTTTTCAGAAGGCCCCACCACGCCCCCTAGTTTTCTCAGCAGAGAACTCCGCCTTAGTAGATCAGGAGGTACAGTCTCTTTTGCTCAAAGGGGCGGTGGTTCAAACCACACTCCATTCTCGAGGGTTCCTCAGCAATCTCTTTTTGGTAGACAAGGCGGATGGAGGGCAGAGACCCGTGATCAATCTGTGCAAATTCAACGAGTGGCTGGGTTACTGCCATTTCAAGATGGAAGGAATCCATCTTCTTCCCGATCTCCTCAGACCCAACGATTGGCTGGTGCGCCTGGATCTGAAGGATGTGTATCTGACCATCCCAATCTTCCCTCCTCACCGGAGATTCCTACAGTTTCTTTGGGGGGACATGGTCTTCGAGTTCACCACTCTTCCTTTCGGACTATCCTCGGCTCCTTGGTGTTTCACCAAGGTGCTGCGCCCGGTCATCGAACGCCTACGCGCGTCCGGGATGCGTCTCATAGTCTACCTGGATGACATTTTGCTGATGGCACAATGTCCAACAATCCTTTCTCGTCATCTCCAGATGGCGGTCAATTTACTCCAGAGTCTGGGTTTCATAATCAACGAAGCGAAATCAACACTCGTCCCCTCCCAAAAAGTGATTTTTCTCAGGTTCATCATCGATTCGGTGGCCGCTACGCTCAGCCTTCCTTCTCGGAAGTTGACGAAAATCCGTCACGAGCTGAGGAGAGCGCTTACTCAACATCAGCTCTCCCTCAGACAGATAGACCACTTGGTGGGCCTTTTGTCGGCGTCTATCCAGGCCATTTTTCCAGGCCCTCTCCACTACAGAGCCTTACAGCGCCTCAAAGCGCAACACCTACGACGGGGTCTGTCCTATTCCCGGAAAGAACCGCTCTCGGCGGAGGCCAAAGAGGAGATTCAATGGTGGCTATCCAACATGGAGGCCTGGAATGGCCGAGCGATTTTCGGTTCGGCGCCGGATATTGTTATCGAGTCCGACGCCAGCAGATCAGGCTGGGGCACGCGGTGTGGCGATTTCGCTACAGGCAGTGTGTGGTCTCCTTCGGAACAACAGTTGCACATCAACTGCCTGGAGCTCCTAGCGGGGTCCTTTGCGATCCAGTGCTGGACCAAGGAGTCGGTCTGTTCTTGTGTCCTACTCAAGATGGACAATATATCAGCCGTCCGGTATATAAACCATCTTGGGGGTATACGCTCCAGAGCAGTGTCAGACATGGCAGCGAATTTCTGGAGGTATTGTCTGGACCATCATGTGTCGGTAACGGCGGAATATCTCCCCGGTCGGGACAACCAGGTGGCAGATTATCAATCTCGGCATCTTCACGACAGCAGTCATTGGAAGATGCATCTGGGAGTTTTCGCAGACCTTCAGTCCCTTTGGAGTCCCTTTTCAGCGGACCTCTTCGCCTCTCGCCTGGACTTCCAGCTGCCCCGGTTTTTCAGTTGGAGACCGGATCCCCTAGCAGCGCAAACGGATGCATTTCTGCAGGATTGGCGGACTGAGAGGGGGTAAGCCTTTCCCCCGTTTGCTATGATCACGAGGGTTTCCGCCCAGGTGCGGCGTCAGTCGGCGGACGTGGTCCTTGTCACTCCGATCTGGAGGTTTCAAGTCTGGTTTCCAGTTCTTCTGGAACATTCCTTGGATTCTCCAATCCCACTCCCCCTGTTTCCAACCCTTCTGCTCAATCCGGATGGAGTTCCCCATCCGTTCATACAGCAGGGCAGACTGGCCCTTCTGGCTTGGAGGATTACAGGGGACGCTGGGCGGCCCCAGGCCTTTGGGAGCAGCTGAAAAGTTTATGTCAAAAGCCTGGGCCGACAGCACGATCAAACGATACCGCTCCACTTGGAGACGATGGTGTGGTTGGTTTGTGTGACGGGGTTTCAATCCCGTGGCAACTGATGTGACTTCCATTTTGAATTTTTTGGCCTCTCTGGCGGAGGAAGGTTTGGCTTACAGAACCATCAATACCTTCCGTTCGGCTATCTCCGCGGGCCACGGCATACTGGATGGTTCCCCAGTGGGGGAGCACCCCTTGGTCTGTCGCCTGCTTCGAGGCATCCGCCTCTCGCTACCCCCAGAGCCACGGTATTCCCAATTGTGGGATGTTAACCAAGTGTTGAACTTGTTTTTGTCATGGCAACCGAATAGGTTCCTCTCGAGGAAAGAGCTATCATCCAAACTAGTGATGCTGCTCTGCCTTATTTCATGCAGGAGAGTTTCTGATGTTAGAGCTCTGGATGTCACCAGTCGGATATTCTCCCCCGATGGGGTCACCGTTACGATCCATAGGCGAACGAAGTGTGGAACGCGTTCTATCTCTTACCCGGCTTTCCCAGACTCCCCGAAGCTGTGCGTGGTATCTTGTCTTAAGGCATATGAGGAAATGTCGGAGGAGTTTTGTCCCCCCGGGGAACGACAATTGCTCATTTCACTTCGGAAACATCATAAGGCGGTTTCTTCCCCCACCATTGCCCGTTGGGTACGGTGGGTAATGCAAGAGTCAGGCATTGACCTGCAAATTTTTGGAGCACACTCGGCCAGAGGTGCGATGGCCTCTAAGGCTTTTACCCTGGGCGCTCGTCTGGAAGACATTCTGAATGCTACGGACTGGTCTTCCGAATCCACCTTTAAACGGTTTTATTGTAAACCGATCCTTGATATGTCTCATTTAATGGTGAACAAGCTTTAAACAAGCATAATCCTCACCTCCGGTCCTGACATAGAATGAAAAATTTCCTAGCTATCGTAACGGAAAGTTTCAATTCTATTAAGGACTCAGAGGCGAGCATTATCCCACCCAGGGTACAAAGCTTCCTTCCCTCCCTGTATTGGAGTAAGTAAAGTGTTTCATGATTCTGAATTTTGACTTGTTGATGATTAAGACATCTTCCAGATGATTTTTCTGTTGAGCAGTGTTTGCCTTGCAGGCTAAATCTTAAAAAAACGACTTCCGCTTAAATTCTTTTTTGCGTTTCAGGAGATTCTGGAAAACAAGATTCCTAAGGACCCATGCTGGCTGGCCTACAGCAACGAAAGAGGGAGGCTAAACAGTGAAAGGGGACTACCTGCACATCAGGGAACCGGTGGTTGGACCATAGAGCTGGAGACGTTCTAGATGTGGACACTCTGTTGTTTTTTGTGTTTCCCGATGCATCATGGGAACACTTGTTGTTTGTTGACTTTAAAATGGCTGCTATCTTGAAAGTAAAGAAAGTTATGCATAATCCTCGCCTCCGAGTCCTTAATAGAATTGAAACTTTCCGTTACGATAGCTAGGAAATTTTTCATTCTCATTCCTTTGTATGTCAAAATAGAAAATTAGCTTCAACCAACAGATTCAAAATGCCTTGCCTGATTGTCTGTGGGCACACTACTTTTTTTATTCACTAATTCATCAATGGAATTTTCCTGGGTTTCTATCACCTACTTATGGGGCAATGCAAAAACAGAGCTGTTTTTATTTGTAATGTGGTGTAGATCGCTCATTTTGAGAATTTTGGGGCCCATTACTTTTTGTCCGCCCGTCACCGTAACGGCAAACGGGACCGACCGCCAGGGGTTCGACGGTCCCGTAGTGCCCATTAGGATGCGACCGCCACCCTGGCGGTCGCATCCCACATATTTAACATTGTGGCGGGCGGTGCTGTAAGCAGCACCCGCAACAATGTTAAAAATGCATGTTGTGCATTGGCATGCACAACGTGACAGGCACCGCGCAGTGCCTGCCACCTTGGAAAGGCCTGTCTGAATTCCGGCGCGATCATAATGACCCCCTTTGTATATGCTTGCTTTGTGAAATCCTCAAATTATGCCATTGCACCATTGAGCATAATTATGTGCCAACCATGCCCCAATCATAGGGGTGTGCGAAATTCACATAATTTGTTTTTGCTTCATTATGCAAAATGTTGCTAATTTACATGAAATGCAAATCTGTAATTAAGTACCACGTTTTAGTGCGAAATGCATTCTGTGCATTTCATGCTACAAAAAATAGTGCATAATGCAAAAGCACCTTAAACAACAGCTTCCCACATTCCGTAGTTCGCTGTATACATTTTATTAAAAATTGCTCTTTTGCTGTAATAATTTTGGGAATTGCAAATAGAAAACGTAATGCCTGATTCTGATCATGCAGACCCCTGTGAAGAGTATAAACAACTATACTGACAATACAAAATGTGTTGGCATGTTTCAATTCTATAAACCAAGTGCACCTCCTCTTCAGGATAAAAACTGATGTAAAAATGTCTCTATTCTCCAAATTGGCATGAATGTGAGCACCACCAGTTTAATCCATTATGCCAGTTCAGTATTTAGGGCATCATTACCATGGCAGGCGGACCTCAACCACGAAAGGGACCGCCTGCCATTGGTGCGGCGGTCTCACCATGCCAATCAAGATGTGACCGCCACCGTGGCAGTCGCATCCTGCATTTCTTACATTGCGGCGGGCGGTGCTATAAGCAGCACCCGCCGCAATGTAAAAAATGCATGTTGTGCATTTGCGTGCACAACCTGACAGGCACCGCGCGGTGCCTGCCACCTTGTGCTTGCATATGTAGGGGGGTAGCATGGGTACCCCCCAAGAGCACCCCCCACACCCCTAACACCCCGGGGGCCTGCAACGGGGCCCCAATACAAAAGACTGCATGCCTTTCCATGGCGGCAATGCCGCCATGGAAAGGCATATCTCTGCCTGCATCATGATATGGATGGCGGTGTCTTGCAGACACCGCCACCATATTATACCCCTTTTCCGCCCAGTCGACTCGTCGACCGGCCGAAAAGCAGCAGACGATCTTTCCGGCTGCCGCGGACCCCTCAGCCATACTAATATGGCGGGGGTCATTCAGGCATGGATGGCGGGCGGATCGCCCCCGCCGTGCTAGCGGTGGCTACCGCCGGCCCGGTGGGGGCGATATGCCCGCCATCCTAATGGGCTCCTTAGTTTGTAAGTTGCACCTGTATACCTTCAATGAAGGATGTTATAATTTGTTTCTTTTCGATTAATTGTAGTTAGCTGTAATTTACAATGTGGGTTTTATCTCGTGTTCAGTTTTTCTTTTTTTCCTGATTTTCATTGTAACTTCATATTCTCTGTCCACTACTTTATTTATATCTATAGTGTGTCAATATCATATCGAAGGTTCTGCTCCCTATCACACTGGATTATCTCCATATAAAGCTGTGTCTCTTCCTACATCATAAGAAGATAAAAGATGATATATGTGATGGTGAGTACACAACTGTCCTCTTTACAAGTGGGCAGGTTTTAAGTTTTTTGTTTTTTCATGAACAAAGTATTTTATTGCATACAAAAACATACAATCAGATAAGATTGCGATACAAGTGCAAGGTATGCTTTTCCTACAAACATTTCAAATAAATGATATACAATTCCCATATACTTAATATGCGATCTCATACATTGAAACAATGAAATGTAAGAAATAGCTATGAGAACATTAAGAGTACAGGATCGTTTATAAGCTCAACCTGTGAAATTATGAATGGTATCTAACATCATAGAAAGTGAGTAGAAGAAGATGTGAAGAGAATTGTAAATGCCATAGCATTCCAACCCTGTAGAGTGTATATGTATATCATCTTGAAGTGTTACCCAGATAACAACTACAGTAAGTAAAAGAGAACTGGGAACCAGAAGTGGGGGGAGGAAAGAGTGGAGGGGCAGGTGTTAAGTATGATAACTATCACACACTTTAAAACTAGACACCAAAAGTTTACATAATTTATCATGTGTGATAATTATCCTTGTTTAATATGGCTCCTAAAATGGACCATACCATGTAGATTGTGGTGTTTACAGCACCAAAATTCACATGTCCTGGTATGTAACTGGTACTTATTTCTTAAACATTTTTAGCAGGTTTGGCCTGCCACAAGTTAATCAGGGATGCAGTTTTTATGACACCCAGTTTGTACCAGGTGCAATAAAAGAAATGCAAGATGGATAATTCTGATATATGCAAGAACAGGAATTACAGCACGATTCGGAATCTATTGGGCCACTTGTAATGAGGGCTTTGGTGTGAGCGTATCAGAAATGTACAGGATACATCTCATGTCTTTCGTATGTTCTTCCTCAGGAGCCCCTCCTAGGGAGAGAATTCTGAACAGTTCACCTTTGGGTCAATGGTTCATGTGTAGTGTGCAAACAGTATTATAAAGTATAGATTCTACAGTATTTGCATCAGCTCATTGTTTGCGCTAATAGTTATACGTTTTTCATATCAGTAAAATTCTGAATATAAATAATGATGCTTTGAGCTACAGTAACACAGGTTCTATAAGGGATGTATGAAGTTGCAAAGCTTCACATGTCACAGCTTCATGTAACATTGCAAATGAAGAAGCACCAAGGGCAATGGAGAGACTGCTGCTCCTTCGCACCTCCACATCCCCTGCTTTGCCCTCACTGCCAGCACGGCAATTCCCAGCTGTTACAAGGTGGAATATTGTGTGGTATGGCTTGGAGGCCTTACCATGCAATATTCTCACAATAAACAAAGATGATCCTTGGTTTCAACAACAATAAACCTTAGCTCAGTCCTGTTAGTGCGGCAAAGAGCAGTCAGGCATTACTGGAGGAACATATGTTAAGCAATTTGAAGTACCATTATGATGCATAAGTAATTGAAATGACTCGAAGGAAATCCAACACAAATTTATAAAAATAGAGTGCATTTTTATATAAATACAGACACCAAAACAAACTTTGTATCATGCATACAACCAGAGTTGTGGACTTTTAAAGCATTCAAAAATATATGCAGTACATCTGTCCAACTGGTACCATTGAAATGAATGGGGGAAAACACAGGTGACACTTGGTCACTTGCAGGGTGAGTTCAAATATACCCTCTTCTGGATAAGTTAATGCCGGTCCCTAGACCAAGTTCCAACAGTCGTTACTTTGTTACCTTGCCCAGGAAGTCTGGGCGCAGAGGTGACTTGGTTGTGCTTGGTATTGAACTGGATCCGCTGAGCTGTCAAACTTGCAGCACTAGACAAAACCACACTTGGAGATTGAGTTCCACTCTACCCACGGACAGTAGTGGCCTTTGGGGTCCTAGGACTCGGGTTTACCAGCTGGATTTTTTCTACCTTGCTTGACAACTCCGGGTGCAGAGGTAACTGGCAGCTGTCAACCACCAAGGCAGGTCGTGCCATAAATGCTTTACCACACATTTGATGACTCCACATTCAGATGCGGGGACACAGCAGCAGGGTCGCTGCTGATGTCATTTGCTGTCGCTGTGAGGTGTTATCAGCCTGGAGATGTCACTCAAGGGGTTGATCACCTGACTGGCAATCACCAAGCCTTAGCTATGGCAAATGTAGTCCACGGTTACTCCGGTGGCTGGAGGTCAACCGGAGAGGAGTAGTGGCTTGAAACTTGTGGAAAGCTTAACTACCACTCTGGGCTTGCAGGACTCCACTTCTCTTCAGGCTTATTCTCGACAGGCCCAGCGAGTCATAATTCTTGTCATGCAGCATGTCAATTTTTCCTCAGCTTACGGGGGACTGGTCCCACCAATCCAAGGCAGTCTGCTTCGGTGTCTGTTGTCCACTGGTGTCCCTGTTGCTGGGAGCAACAAGCTTTTGACACATTGAACACTCGGTTCCAGTATATGGTCTCTTCAGGGCACTTAAGTGTCCTCTCTGAGCTGCGGCAGAGTCCAAAGTCCAGTTGTCAGTGACAGCATCTTCTTTGCCCTTTTTATCAGATTCAAAGTCAGAACTGAGATTCTGGTATACAGGGAGACCATTAAATCCTTGTTTTGGGGGTGTTTAGGGGATGAGGCACAGTGGCCAATGGGATACTGGTCCCTGCGGTTGGCCTGTCCCTGCGGTGACAATATTCTGTGAATGTACATCATCTTTCTACCCAGAATCCTCTAATTTAAGGGTTTCCAGCATGGCAGGACCCTTCCTTGTCTGTACAGACCTCCTAGCCCACCCTAAAGGTGTGGCTAGCCTTTTGAAGGTGTACGCCTCCTGAATAACTAATTTAGCCACCTTTCAGGCTAGACATGGTGGGTCGTAGCCTGGTATCCTTTCCATCTCTATCATCCAAAGAGTTTGATGCACTCTGTTTGAAGATTAAGTCTGGATCCCCAGCTGATCCCCTGACTCCTGCCTTATTTCGTCAACTCCACTCCGTGATCTCCTCTTGGGCTGTGGGTTTAGTGAATGTATCCTTGTCTTCTGCAGTGGTTCCCAGGGTTTGGAAACATGCCAAAGTTGTTCCTTTACTTAAGAAACCTTCCCTGGACCCTGTGAAACCGGGTAATTATCGGCCTATCTCCTTGCTCCCGTTTCTGGCTAAGGTGACGGAATCTCATGTCAACTCTGTCCTCTCGGAGTATATAGATCAAAACGCCATTCTGGACCCCTCGCAACATGGCTTCCGTGTGCGTCACGGTACCGAGTCTGCACTGTTGGCAGTATCGGAAGCTATCAGGGATAGTCTGGATAGGGGTGACTCCGTGGCTTTGGTCCTTTTGGATCTAAGTGCCGCCTTCGACACCATATCACATGCAATTTTATTAACTCGTCTGCAGGAAATTGGTGTTGAGGGCGAGGCTTTGGGCTGGTTCCGCTCCTTCTTAGAGGAAAGGTCTTTCCAAGTCTCTGTGCCTCCGTTTCATTCCCAGGAGTTTGCTCTGCATCAGGGAGTTCCGCAGGGCTCCGTTTTGAGCCCGCTTCTGTTCAATATGTATGTTCGCTCCCTGGCTGCGGTAGCTAAAAACAGAGGGCTTGTATTGGTGTCATATGCAGATGACACCCAACTGCTGATCTCCTTCTCTAAGAACTGTGATGTCAATCTGGGGAAATTTAAGGAGGATCTTCTAGCAGTGGCGGACTGGATGGCAGGTAACTTTTTGCAGCTCAACGCCAGCAAATCAGAGATCTTACTGTTTGGGAAGGACCGGGAACTATGGTCCGAACAGTGCTGGCCTGAGCGTTTAAAACCTGTGCCCTCTCCCAAAAAGGTGGTAAAGAATCTAGGGATATGGTTTGATCAGGGTTTGACGTTTGAAGCGCAATCCAAAACTGTGGCTGGGGTGTGTTTTGGGCTGCTACGTGGCCTTAGACCCGTGATTGGCTTTTTCCCTCCCAAAGTGCGTCAAACCATAGTCCAGGCCCTAATTCTGTCTAGGCTGGACTATGGTAACGTACTTTATTTGGGCGCTAATATGGCCAGTATAAAGCGTTTGCAGTGGGTCCAGAATGCCGCTGCGCGGCTGCTGGTAGGACTTCCTAAGTCTAGCTCAGTGGCCGCTTTGCTCCCTAAATTGCACTGGCTTCCTGTGGAAAAACGCATCCAGTTTAAGGCTCTATGGGCCATATGTAGGTAATTTCTATTTACCGATTCCTAAATACCGAATTTTACCAATTCGGAATTTAAGAATCGGTAAATAGAATGTAGGTAAAAAATCTGTAAATTTTACCGATTCGGTAATATTCGTTATTACCAATTCGGTATTTACCGAATCGGTAATAAGGCATACCTTCCCATTCATTCCTATGGGCCCATAGGAATGAATGGGAAACCATTCACTATTACCGATTCGGTAAATACCGAATCGGTAATAGGGGGAGCATATTCAAGGGTGGCAGGGTGTCACATTGACACCCTGTTGCACCCCTGAATCGTGCATTTGTGCACATGTGGCGCAAAAGGTATTCGATATTTACCATCAACTTGTAGTTGGTCGTAAATAACAAATCCTTAAACCAAAAATGCACTCACTTGAGTGCTCCCTACATAGGATTTAAGGATTCGGTAATTTACCGATTCGGTATTTTACCGATTTCTTAAAATACCGAATCGGTAAATTACCGAATCCTTCAATCCAGCCTCCTACATCTCAAAGGGCTAAATAGCGGTCAGTAACGGAAAATTTACTGATTTTCGGTCGTTACCGACCGGTATTAGCCCACCTACATATGGCCCTATGTGTGGCGCATAAAATCCTGTCTGGTCAGGCCCCCTTGCGCTTGGCCAAGCTACTTAAGCCTTACACCCCACGACGCCTATTAAGATCGGCTGGCTGCGCCCTGGTCTGTACCCCCCGCGTCTTCAAAGCCAGAGCAGGTGGCCGCTCCTTTCGGAACTTAGCCGCCAAACTCTGGAACTCATTACCAGTTTCTATCAGAACTATTCAGAAGCACTTGGCTTTCCGCAAAGCTATAAAAACCTGGCTCTTCTCTGGCCCTGCTAAATCTTTATATGTTTAGCTGTCATCTTGCGTCTGTCTCCTGGTTGTTGGTCTTGGTTAGGGTCGCGCTGGGACGCCCCGTTGCTGGGGCAGCCATGCGCGTTACAAATCGGTCTAATAATAATAATAATAAGGGCTTTGTCTTTGAGTGGGGAACAAGTAATTACACATTAAGGGTGGTGAAAGCCTTAGAGGTTCACCGCCTTGATGACTGTAAACACAAGCCATCCTGGAAGGGGGGAGATGTGACCTCCTTTCGGCCCAGACCTGTCTCCATCCTGGGGAAGTGGTAGCATATCCCACCAGGAGGGCAGCCTCTTGTCTTGGCAGCAAACACCATAATAGAGCTGGCTAGCTCAAGTTTTCTGTGATCCTCCAGTCACTAACAGTAACACCTTGCTTTACAGGGTTACTGTAGGGATTTATATGTATAAGCATACATATCCACACCTTAAATATAATGCACTCTACCCCCTGAAGGGTGCAGAGACTTAATATTGATGTATAAACATTGACATGCACCAATATCGAGATAAAAATATCGTGGGTCAGAATTATCGCCAGAAACAATATCGTGGTCAAGAATATCGATTGTTAGGTAAGTAATATTGATGTTTAAAATTATAAAGTGTTTAAAATCGTTTGCAAATATCATTGTTTAAAATATTGGTGTTTAAAATCATTTGCAAAAATATAGTTTTTAGAATTATCGATTTTATATTAATGTTATGTATTTTAGTATATATTTTATATGTATATGATGTGTTTTTTGTATAAGAATTGTTTGTATTTTTATTATATGTGTTAAAATTTTGTAGCTAATAATTTTTTATTATTTGAATTTTGTGTTTTTAGTACGGTACTGGGTTGTGGGATGATAGGGGAATAGGGTGGGAAGTAATTTAAATATATTACATTTCTTGATTATTTTTAGTAGTTATTATTTTTTTTATTAGAATTTTGCATTTTTAGTACCGTAGCAGGTTTTGGGTTTATAGGGGAATAGGATGGTAAGTAATTTAATTATATTAGGTGTATTGAATATTTTTGTATTCATTAATATTTTTTTAATTGAGATGTTATAGTGTTAAATGTGGAAAGTAATTTTTTATGAATTAATTCTTAATTTGTTGTTAGTAAATTTTAATTAATTAATTGGAAATTAATTATGGTAATTGTGTAATTAATTTTAGGTGTGTGCTGTGGTATGTATAGGTGTAAATGGTGGGAATGGTGGGAAGGAAGGGAAGTAATTTATTTGTAATTGATGATTTAATAATTAGTTGTTAATTAATTTTAATTAATAAGTAAGTAATTATGTTTCTTTTGAAAATAGTTTTAGGTGTGTGTTGTGGTGTTTATAGGTGTAAATGGTGGGAAGGGTAAGAAGTAATTTATTTTTAATTGATAAATTAATAATTAGTTAATTGATTTAATTAATTAATTAGAAATTAAACATGGTAATTGTGTAATTAGTTGTAGGTGTGTTTTGTGGATAATATAGTGTTAAAGCATGCATATTTAATGAATGTTTATTATTTTTGCTTTAACAATATTGTTTAATTGATTATTAATTACGTTAATTATGCAAATAAATTAAAATAAAACATTTTAAGTGGGTTTTATTATTGGTGTGATGTTCTAGGTTAGGAAACAAAATAAATACATTCATGCTTCACATAATTCTGTTAATATTTGCTTCTTTTAAATAATTATTGATTTTAAATGTATTTATTAATTTATTTTGTAGAATATTTGTATCTTTTTGTTATATGTAATTTATTTTATATGTGTTTATTCTATATGTTTAATATATTTAAATGTATATTCTTAAAATATTGTTTATTTATATTTATGACTTTTTTTATCTATTGTTTAAATGTTATTATTAATTTGTGTTTCTCTGCAATCCAGCATTTTCCCTACTGTTGCACTCTTTGGAGTGGGAATAGTAATGGTTACCTCTCTGCTCTCCAACATTTTCACTACTGTTGCACTCATTGGAGTGGGAATAGTTATTTTTACCCTTCCGCTATCCAGCACTGTCCCTACTGATGCACTATTTGGACTGGGAATATTCATTTTTACCTCTTTGCTATCCAACATTTTCCGTACTATTGCACTTACTAGAGTGGTAACAGTAGTTTGTACCCCTCCGCTATCCAGTAATTTCCCTACTGTTGCACTCATTGGAGCGGGAATAGTAATTGTTTCTTCTCCGCTATCCAACACTTTCCCTATTGTTTCTCTCACTGGAGTGGGAAAAGTAATTTTTAGCCCTCCCCTATCCAACACGTTCCCCACTGTTGCACTCACTGGAGTGGGAATAGTGATTTTTACCCCTCTGCTATCAGCACTTTCCCTACAGTTGCACTCACTGCAGTGAGAATACTAATTTGTACCCCTCTGCTATCCAGCACTTTCCCTACTGTTGCACTCATTGGAGTGGGAATAGTATTTTTTTCCTCTCTGCTATCCAACACTTTCCCTACTGTTTCTGTTACTGGAGTGGGAATAGTAATTTTTCCCCCTCCGCTATCCAGCACTTTCCCTACTGTTGCACTCACTTGAGTGGGCATAGTACTTTTACCCCTCCGCTATCCAGCACTTTCCCTACTGTTGCACTCACTGGAGTGGGAATAGTAATTTTTACCCCTCTGCTATCCAGCACTTTCTCTACTATTGCACTCATTGGAGGAGGAATAGTAATTTTCTACTCTTCCCTATCCAACACTTTCCCTACTGTTTCTTTTACTGGAGTGGGAATAGTAATTTTTACCCCTCCGCTATCCAGCACTTTCCCTACTGTTGCACTCACTGGAGTGGGAATAGTAATTTTTACCCCTCCGCTATCCATCACTTACCCTACTGTTGCACTCACTGGAGTGGGAATTGTAATTTTTACACCTTCACTATCCAACACTTTCCCTACTGTTGCATCTATTGTATGTTTAATTTTTTTTTAAATAATGTAATGTTTGAAATTATTATAGAATGTTTTTTAATTTAAAATATTGATAGTTAGATATATATTTTATTTTTATATAATGTTTAAGTTTACAAATCAAATAAAGATAATATTTAAATATATACATATATATATATATATATATATATATATATATATATATATATATATATATATATATATATATATATATATATATATATATATATATATATATATATATATGTATGTATAAAATATTATGTTTCTGCGTTTATATCTCTTCTGACCCCCTGCACATCTCACACCATACACATCACCCCCTCCACCACTCACACCCCTGCACCCATAACCCCTTTGCACATCACACACCATAGCAACACATAAAATGCCAAAATTCCCAGAGAGTGAGTTGAAGGTAATGGTAGATGAGATAGTCAGAGTGGAACCACAACTGTTTGGTAGCCTGGTCCAACAGACACCATTAGCCACAAGAGCTCAAATGTGGGCAAGGATAGTTGATAAGGTCAATGCAGTAGGGACCACCCCACGCTCAAAAAATGAAATCATGAAGCCGTGGCATGACCTGAAGAGGGTTGTCAAACAGAAGAGGAGCAAGAAGCATGTTGCACACATTGCATTGTTGACCGTCATCTAACAGGTAGGTAGCCATCCTCGCAGGGAGGTACGGGGTGGGCCTGCACTACAACTCCAACCAGGCAGCCCTGTGCCAACACAAGCAGGATGGAGCACTCCACACCCAGAAACAGTTCCAAGCCATTGGCTCGCTACAAACAAACTAACAGATAGGCAGACATCTTCCCTGGGAGGCCTGTTTGGGGGTGGGATGCCTGAACAACAACTCACCCCAGGCCGACTCGTCCCCCAGACCATCACAATGGAGCCTTCCCTCCCACCCAGATACATGTGTCAGCCATTGTATCACCACAACAAACTAACAGGAAAATAAGCATCCTGCAAGTCCAACGCTACCAGCCATTCTCCAGGGTCAAAGGCAGACAAGACCCGAGCGAGCGTCAACATTTTGAACTTCTCTTTCTGGAGTAAGTGGTTGAAGTCCCTGAGATCCAAGATAGGACGAAGGCATTTGTCCTTCTTGGGCACCAGAAAGTAGTGGGAATAGCAACCATGCCCTACTTCTTGGACAGGGACATGCTTGATGGCCCCTTGGACAAGAGGGCCGAAACTTCCTGTTGGAGAAGGGCCAGGTGATCCTCTGACATGCAATGGTGCTGAGGTGGCGTGGAGGGAGGGGTAGTCTCAAAGGGGAGGGAGTAGCCCCTTCAGACTATGTGCAGAAAACACCTGGTTCCCTGGAAGGTCGGACTAGAAGGGTTTGGAGGAGGATGCAGAGGGGGTTGTGGTAGACTGGCCCGCTCGCAGGCTCCCAGAACCATGGCGTTGGTTCCCATGTTCCTGGCCGCGCTGGGGCTGAACAGCCTGCGCCAGCCTGTGGCTCTGGGCGGGACATAGGGGGGCACCCCTTCTGTAGCCACGAAAGGGGCGAAAGGCAGACTGCGCAGGGCTGGTGGTGGAAAAGCCCAAGTGCGTTGTCCACCTTGTCACCGAAAAGGCGACGGCCATCAACGGGCATGTCCATAAGTGTGGATTTGACATCCCGGAAAAAACAGTCGAACGCCACCTGGCGTAGCGCCGAAGAGCTACTGAGGTGGCAATCATTCTGCCAAGTGCGTAGGCAGTATCCAGCCCACAGCGGATGGTAAACTTCACTGTGTCTCTCCCCTTGGTGACAGCACGGGAGAGCGTGGCCCGGGCCTCCTCCTGGGACTGAGGCAGCGCCTGCACCACTGTATCCCACAGGGTGGGAATAACAGCCCAACAGGCATGCAGTGTTTACCGATTGTAGTCCCAAGCTGGAGGAAGAGAACATCTTCTTCCCAAGTTGGTCCAGCTTCTTGGATTGACTATCATGTGAAGCTGTAGGGAAGGGGCCCTTGGACATAGAGGCTTGGACCACCAAGCTCTTAGGGGAAGGGTTTTGGGAGAGGAAAGTGGGGTTGCCTGGGGCAGGGCGTTGCTGTCGGGCAACCATCCTATCCACCTTGAGCCCCTGTGTTGGGCCTGGACCAGGTGCCCAAAAGGATGTTGGCGAGGGCCTCATTGAACGGCAGCAGGTGATCTGAAGAGCTTGCTGCCGGCTGAAGCACCTCTGTCAGGAGGTTAGTCCTGACTGCCACAATAGGTAGCTCGAGGTTGAGAGCCTCGGATGCCCTATGCAACACCACTGCGTATGACGCTCCCTCCTCCATAGCCACGGTAGGAGGAGACAACAAGCCTAGGTCTGGGGAGGTATCCAGACCCCTAGCATCCCCCAGGTCCTCTCTCCAGTCCTGCTCACACTATAGCTGGGCAGTTAAAGGGTCATCCAACCCCTCACAGTCTTCCTCACCCTCCTCTGGCTATCAATCAGGCTGAAAATGGCCAGGGTGGAACACAGGCACAAAAGATGCCCTTGGAGCCGGATCTGGCTTCGGACGATGCCTGTCCGGCTCTGGTTCCACGTCGGGTTGGAAGCCAGGGTCGACACCAGCTGGGGGTCCAGCCGGGGTCGGCTACAGATGTGGTACCAGTGGAATCGGCGCCGGTGGAGGTGTCACTAAGTCGACCAGCTCCGATCCAGATCCAGGCCTGGATCCAAGGGGGGCCCTGCGGTGCTGGGGCTGGTGTCACCGGCGTCGAAGGCCTAGGGCCCCCAACAGATACCGCGGGACCCGAAGAAACGCCAATGGAGTCTGGCTGCCCAAAGATGGCTTGCATCGCTTCAGAAAATTAAAGCTGAGTAGGGGTCGCTCCTGGTCCCGAGAAGGAAGGGAAGGCCGGAGTTGCCTCTGAAGGCTCCGCACACAGAGCCGCGGGAGTAGCACCACCCACCTCCTTTGTCGTGTCTTTCAACGGACGAGGGGAAGTCGTGGAGCGACGATGCTTCTTCGACTTCTTCTTACTGTGCTTCGACTTACCTGACCCCGAGTGCGAAGACTTGGACGACAAGTGGTCATGGTTTGGCAGTCGAAGCATGACTTGGGGTCGTGGTCGCGCTCCAGGCAGAAGAGGCACATGTGGTGCAGATCCGTAACCAACATCAGTCGGGTATAGTAACCGCATGCCTGGAAACCGGGCATAACTCGTGCACCAGAAGTCGTTGAAGACTCAAAAAATAAGTCGACAAAAGTCGCAAAAACTCAGTCAAAAATGACCTCGGGTACTGCTCTCTCCAGATCTGCGCTTGCTGGTGTGGAAAAAGAAAGAACTGACGTCAGCGCGCAAGGGCGGAATCTAAGTAACCTCCGCGACGTCATCCCAGCGACCACAATGCTGATGACAGACGCGGAGTCGACCGATGCCACCTACCGACGCGCAGGGGTACTGCTGATGAAAAAACTTTCTAGATCCAGTCTGACGCCTGGGGAATATTGTAAGGTAAGGAATCTATAACTAACTGTTTCTTTCAGATATATAGTGTAGGTTAAACGTAAAAGAACCACACAGTGTATATAAAAAAGATGTCTATTTATTACACAACATTCAGTAACACATTGGTATATCTCCTGCCTGGAGAGATCAACACAAATAAACAACAATACTTCAATTGCAAACAGGTGAGGAAGTACAAAATACAGTGGTCTCTGGGGAGACCAAATCATATTCTTAAAAGTGGAATGCAAAATGCAACCGAAGTTTGGACTTGGACCAGGGGAGTCAGAGGAGCTGAGGACGCAAGGAACCACCTGTGGTAAGTACCCAGGAACCCCACAAGGCTGTGTGCAGAGAGGAAACACAGCTGCATGCCTAATAGAAGTAAACTGGAAAGTCGTGGTTGCAGTTTTTAAGACGAAGGACCCTTCCCAGTGGGTCTGAAGAAAGCCCGTGGAAGACAGAAGAAGGTTGGAGAGTCACCCCACCCGTGGATACTCCAGGAACAATGATACTTACTCCAGGGAAGCCAGGTGCATAGGTGTGCATAGGTGTGAAGTGACGTCAGAAACCACCGTAGCCGAAGAAGGCTGTGCTAGAGTCTGGTGGAATCCAAGAGTGGATTCTTGAAGAGGAGAAGCTGCAAACAGAGGGGACAGAGTCTATGCAACTCAGAGGTGACCAGGAGGCACGGAAGAGCAATGCCCACCAATGTCGGACGACATAGAAGTGTTGACGGTGACCTTGTCGCTGCAGCTGTGAGGACCAGGAGACACTGAGGGAGACCTGAAGCTTTGCATCAACTGTCCCACGTCGGAAGTGAAGAACCAGGGGGTCGGTGTTCAGTGGGAGAACCACCAACCCTTGGCAGCTGCAGCTAGTGTGGAGAACAAAGAAGGGGCAACGTTGGGGTTAGCTAGGTCCAAGGAACTCACCAGAAGCAGGAGAGTCAGAGCAGGCCTGGAGCAAGCAGGAGAAGACCCTCAGGAGGGTCCACAGGCCAAAGAGACAGGAGTCGCAGGAGGATCTTGAGCAGCTCAGTAAGAAGGAAGGTCCACGGTGCAGAGGATGCGGTGAGGATGCTGTACTTGGCAGGAAGAGCTGCTGCAGGGTGGAGCTTCTTGTAGCCCAAAGATCTCTGGAGTGCAGAGCTAACAAGCCTTGTCAAAGGCAAGTCAATGCTGTACACCGGTTTGGTCCCAGCGGTTCCGACGAGGGGTACTAGCCTCAAAATTGTAAATATGACACGTTAGGCTTCGTGGGAGTTGCAGAACCTCCACCTGTGTTGCTGAGCCTTTTGAAGTCCGTGGGACATCAGGAGCAGCAGACTGATCAGCTTTGTTGCGGTGCCTGCAGATGCAGGAGAGTGACTCTTGTGAAGATCCTGGATGAAGCACAGACGATGAAGGAGACTTGCAGACTGACAAGACCAGGAGCAGCAGAAGTCTTCCTTGATGCAGACTCAGTTCCAGGCGAAGTGCAGGTGTCCAGGTGGTCAAAGAGTGATGTGGTTTCAGGCTTGAGTCTTGCCCCACGACAAATCTGGTGAGCCACCCACAGGAAGCTGTTAAGTACCCCAGGGAAAGGGTTGGGACGCCTCAGGAGTCCCTCCCAGAGGAGGAGCTGGGCAGAGGGGAGGATACTCCCAAGTCCTTTGTCCAGATTACCACCACAGTGGAACGCAAGGGCTCCCTGAACTGGTTGAAACTGGAGTATGCAAAGAGGGTACCACATTTGCCCTTCAAAGCAGTCTGGTGGTGCTGGCAAGCGTCTGCACCCCAGCCCAATACACCAAGTCCTGTCTGGGAGGAGGTCCCAACGCCCTGTGCCAGGGAACCTAATGTTCTACCTTCCCCTGCAAGAGCTTGGCTCAGCAGCAGGAGGGCAGAATTGTGTCTGTGGTCAGCACTAGTTTGCTATCAGACCTTCAAAGGCTGTTACCGGTAGTACAGGGGAGTACCCCCAAAGGAGCCCGCAGTACATGAGATCATACTTCCAACACTAGAATCGGTGTTGGGGTATGATTCCAACATGTTTGGTACCAAAAACGATCGGGTTTGGTGCAGCCACTATTTAGTTAGACATCTCGTAATCACTGATGTCCACTATATGTATTAAAATGGCTGACCACACGTACAGTGGATGAAGAATCAACTCCAGGCTTTGTAGGTGTGTCCTGCTAATGCAGGGGTATTCTCACACATATAACTAAGCACCCTGCCTGCAGGACTGAAGATCCTGCCATAGTGGTGACATAGGTTTTAGGTTTAGTGACCCCATATATAAGGGAACTTAAATCTGTTGTGAGAGGTGCATGCACCAGCTCACACAGGCTGCAATGGCAGGCCTGTAGTGACAGTTTAAGTTGGCTCCCATGGGTGGCACAATACATGATGTAGCCCATGGGAGACCCCTGGTGTACCTATGCCCAGGGTACCTCGGTACCATATACTAGGTACTTAGAAGGGTACACCAGTAGCCAATTGTGGATGTACAGAAGTACTTACCATGGTTAATTTACGGAGGCAGCACAGTGACTGGGGTCCTGATTAGCAGGATCCCAGTCAGCCTAGTCAAAAACATACTGACACCAAGCAAAATGTGGAGGTAACCATGAAAGCAGATCCTACTTTCCTACATTGACAGTATAGACCCCGGGAAAGATCAGGAGACACAGTACGGGTGAGTAGTTGCGCTTAACAAACCCCTGATTGATTGATTGAGCTTGCATCAAGGACGAATCTGCCCACGGAAAAGCTGACAGTGATTTCTTTGGATCCATGAAGAGCAAGGGCATTCCAGTGGGAATTGGTGTGGCGTGAAAGATCTTGTCCATATGCATTTACGCTGTTTGAGCTGATCCGGTATTGTCACTTGATCAGATGGGATCAGAAACTAGATCAGCAATGAAGCTGAGTCCACTGTGGAGAACAGCTCCGAGGCCTAGAGAAGCCAGCTGCTTCATGTGTGAGTTGTGAGACGCAGGTGAGCCACGCTAGGACTTTTTATGGCTCTTCTTTTACTGACCTGAATTCGACAAAGACGGGTCATGAGAATGACCTGTGGAATGGGACTGTGTTAGTGCCCTCAACTTGGACTGTGTTTGTTGCATGCTGGGCTTCATTTGAGAACAGGTCTTCGACTTCCACATATCAGCAAATGCAAGCTTCGATTCTCTTGGTCACAGATGTTTCTTTCGTTTATCTTGAAGCACGACTGGCTGGATGGAGCTAAAACACCAATGGTAGACATTGTCAGGCTCTGAAACCGACATCTGTTGGATACAGTCCTCAAAGCGTTTAAAACCTGTAGGTTTAGGTGACATTTCTTCTACACACTCACAAGTTCTTTGAGGGAAAAAAAACATATTTTCAGAATTACAGTTGAAGGTCTCAATACCAGTCAGTTAGCATGCAGAGAAAGAAAATGATGCCAGCAGCTAGTGTATATACAGCTGTCCACACATCAAATCTGCACAGGATGGGGCAGCATCAGGTAGGGCAATGCCGCACAACCCACCTGTTGATGTGAGGGAGAATTGCTATTCTAATGTTTTGATCAGTCTGACAACTGGTGATATTCAAACGGTGAGTATTCTGCAGTTAGAAGTCTCTAGCAGAAAGGAAATGTTTATCCACTGTCTGAGGCCATGAAACCAGTTTGGGGTACTTCTCTTTCAAATCTAATTTCTGACAAATGTGATGCCTCTGGACCTGGCTGTCATCAGCCTTCCTGAAGGAGAAATCATGGAAAGACAAAGTGGCATGAATTGGCTAGAAACTCTCGCACATTTAACAACAAAAATTACAGATTTAACCCTTCTCCCATACCATATACTAAATAGTTATGCTTAGGGAGGAATGACATGGAAACCATTCTCAAAAGAACCCCATACAGTTTCTAAGGAGCAATCAAAAAGGGATCCCACTATTCCAAGCATGAGGAAAGGCCAACATGTCCACATCTTTCTTTAGGGCTTGAGAAAAGATGGACGGAGACTGTAAATCTTTGTGGGATTCTATTCCACACAAGTTTAGACCACTGGAATGAGAAAACGAAAAGGAATTGGTTTCCTCATGTTTGGGGATAGAAAAGAATGCAGAACAGAGAGGAACCACAGTTAACTGTTTGGCATTTGCGGCGATGCAGAAAAGGATGATGGCAGAGTTGGGCACCAGAAGGAAGCTAGAGATAACCACATTATTAATTGCACAGAGATCATATACAAATCTGCACACCTTGGTCTTGCCTAGCCCTGGGCAAAAATTTCGTTCCGTTCGCGGAAATTGCGATAATTTGACATTTTCGCGTTCCGCGGAGAGCGCGAAAATGTCAAAATTTCCGCTTTACGCAGCTTGGCGATAATTTGTTTCTTGCGCGCGCTGTAAAATAATACATTCTCGCGCGCACGCGATCGCCTTACCTGAATCCCTGCGTTCGCCGACAAGTTTTCTTGATCCGGTCGCGTTCTCCATGAGATGTTGGATTGTTTTTAGCCATTTGCGCTGTCTCGCGACAGTTCGCGCCCGCAGTGACGTCATGCGTCGCGCGATCACGTCTTTCATCTCGCGGTCATGCACCGCGAGACAACTCAAAACAAGATGGCCGTGCCCGCGAGCAACCACATGGGTAAGTTGGCGACCCGCAACCATGCAGAAAATCTCGCGAACATGCGGGAAAAAAAATTCCGCATCTTCACGATATTTCCGCTTGTTTGCGATAATTTTAAACATTTTCGCGATAATTTGCAAAAGTGGATTTCGCAAATTCCGCCCACCCCTGGCCTTGCCTGCTTTGCTTGTTGGCAAAATCGCGGTGTTAGACCGGTAGACAACAGGCACCAGAACACTTTATTTTACTACATCAGCTATTACAGGCTCAACTCCTACTTCTGCTTCTGTTTTTAATGGATACTGAGAAACTCTTGGTAGTTTGTTCTGGTGGGTCGTCCTTGAATTTCACACTATATCCCTCCCTAATGAATTAGCCGAAGCAGGGCTCAGTAAGAAGGAATGTTTTTCAGTAATGGGTCCCCCTTATATAGAGACAGAGGGCCTGATTTAGAGTTCAGTGGATGGATTACTCTGTCACAAAGGTAACGGATATGCCATCAGCCAGATAACAACTGCTTTTGGATACAATGTACTTGTAAAATGATGGATGGGACAGAGTAACTAGTCCACCAAACTCCAAATCAGCCCCTAAGTCAGATATGTGGTGAGAGCCTAGTTGGTTCGAAATACTGACTTTTCTGAGACTTGCAAAAGAGAGGTAAAGTTGGAAACTCAGAAGTTTTTAAGCATATCGACCAGCTCCTGTGTTTATGAGGCAAGTAGTGTGATGAAATTCAGGAAGATCTGCATGATCGGCTTGTTGTGAGGCAGTCTTGGGGCAGTTCCATTTCCAGTGCCTGAACTGGCCACAAGCAAAACAACCAGCTCACAGGGCCTTTCCTCTGCCCCAAACATTCCCCCTTACCAAGCTTCTCCCTACTTGCCCCCCTTTATTCCCCATACTCTGCAGCTTCTCTTCCCCTTCACACTCTGCTGCTTGGTTTGCAATTGCAAAGACATAAATTTTAATGCCACATTGTCTTTCTTTCTTTCTTGTGAATTAACACACAGTTACTAACTCAGCTAACATCTTCCTTTGCCAACCAATGCAGATCATCATCAATTGGATTCTTACAATCTGTAACAATACGACACAAAAGAACAAGTTACTTACCTTCGGTAGCGCTTTTTCTGGTGGATACAGTATCTGCCTGTCGATTCCTCACTTTTTGAATTACCCCTGCACCAGCATTCCACATAAACCTTTTCTTAGCTCTCCCACGTCGACGAGGACGTTACAATAGCGCGTCTCCGCTTGCGACTCCGTTTTACATCATCTGAGCCATAAGAAGACCTTGTCGGCATGCTGATGTCAGTTCCACCCATTTTTTCCATGCCTTCGAGGCGAACGGGCGTACTGACAACTTAATTTGAGTATAAACAGTGTACAATATATATACAAATATACACAGTATATAGGTAAAAAGGGAAAAGGTGAAGAAACAGAGCATTTCCTAAAAACCAACAGCAAGGCAAGCAAAAGACATAGGAAAACAACCATGTCAAATAATGAAAAACTTTTTCGGTATACGTAGGTGGACATCGGGGAGGAGGGTGGGTCAGTGAGGAATCCACAGGCACATAATGTATCCACCAGAAAAAGCGTTACTGAAGGTAACTAACTTGTTCTTCTGATGGATACATCTGCCTTTTGATTCCTCACATTTTGAATTGAATCCCACAGCAATCCCGCTCCCGCAGGAGGGTGTCCACCTACTCCTACCAAACAGTCCTGCAGCACTGAACATGCAAAATGGCCATCCCTCCTCACCTCAGAATCCAAGCAATATTGCTTCGTGAAAGTGTGGAGGGAGGCCCATGCTGCAGCCTTACAAATGTCCACTAAAGGGACACCTCTCGCCAAAGCAGATGTGGAAGACTTAGCTCTAGTAGAATGATCTCTGATACATTCAGGAGGCTCCTTCTTGGCCAGGGAGTAGCAAATCTTGATGCACAAGATGGTCCACCTGGATAGCGTTCTCTTGTGGACGGCTTTGCCCTTCATCTTCCCAACAAAGCCAAAAAAGTGCTGGTCGTCCAGTCTGAAGTCCCTAGTTCTGAAGTCCCTGGTTCTGTCCAGTTAGAAACTGACCACACTCTTAGGGTCCAGGCAGTGAAGTCTCTCCTCCTCCTTGGAAGGGTGATGGGGAGGATAGAAGGTAGGTAAGGTAATATATTGCCCTAGATGGAAAGGAGTGACCACCTTAGGCAGGAAAGCAGCCCTGGTCCTGAGACCCATCTCTTCTGCATGAATGTTTAAAATGGAGGTTTAGAACTAAGAGTCTGCAGCTCACTTACCCTCCTAGCTGAGGTAATAGCGATCAGAAAGATCATCTTGAAAGAAAAAGGCCTCAACGGGAAACTATGAAGAGGCTAGAAAGGAGAACCCATTAGGAAAGTGAATACTACATTCACATCTCACTGAGGCATAATGAAGGAAGTGGGAGGAAACCTATTGGTGAGGCCCTTAATGAACCTCATAACAATGGGGGACTCAAACAAAGACGGCTGGCCCGGCACACAGAGGAAAGCTGACAAAGCTGTGGCTATGGTAAAATAACCCTTTACCGTAGCCACAGCACAACCCTGCTAAGCCAAGGAAAGAGAGAAACCAAGTACATCAGATTAAACAGTCTTCAAAGGACCTCTCTCCACACCATTTCGCAAACTTGGACCACCTAGAGGAATAAATAGATTTGGTGGAGTTTCTCCTGGATGATAAAATAACATCCACCATATCCGGTGGGAGAGAGAATGAACTCAGATTGCCCCATACAATCTCCAGACATGAAAGTGCTGGCTCTGGAGGTGGGGGTGTAGAACCTGCCCCAGCGACTGTAAATGTATGTGTCTTGTAAAGCGCACTGCTGCCCTGAGGCGTCGTGGCGCTGTAGACCGCTGGGGACCTGTCCTGGCTATCCCTGTGAGATGGTCCCTCCTGGGTATCTCCAAGGTGAAACCAGGCATCCCCGGCGAATGTGGGGGGCCGTTGTGGAGATGAGGCAAGCTAATGCCCAGAGTTGCCGAGTGTGATCTCTGGTTAGAGTAGGTACCGAGGAGAGAATTATTGAGTACGCTGGCTCTGGTGCACGACCCTGCCACGTCGGGAATTGAACCCTGGTCCCAGGCTGTCCTCTGCTTCCGGGTATGCTGCCTCTAACCAGTGAGCCACACCACTCCACTGTGAGAGGAGGTCTGCCCTGAGAGGGAGATGGAGCAGAGGGTGCGATGAGAGGTGAAGAAGGTATGTGTACCACACCCTTCTTGGCCATCCAGGGCGATCAATACAACTTGGGCCCAGTCTTGGCGAATCTTCCTCAGATCCTGAGGAATCAAGGGTATAGGAGGAAATGCGTAAAGGAGCTGCGAACCCCATTCCAACTGAAAAGCGTCCCCCAACGCTCCCAGCATCAGAAACTGAAGACTACAGAATGACGGGCAGTGCACATTCTCTTGAGTGGTGAGACGGTCCAACCGAGGAAACCCCCCTTCTTGAAGATGTGTTGGACCACGTCCGGATAAAGCCTCCAATCATACTCGGACAAGAACTGCAGACTGAGACTGTCTGCAGAGACGATATGACCCTATGCCTCTCTGTTTGTTTATGGACCACATCGCGGTAGTGTTGTCTGTTAGAACTTGAACCCATTGACCGTGAAGGGAAGAAAGGAAAGCCCTGAGAGCCAAACGTCTCACCCGCAAATCCAGAAGGTTGATGTGGAGCAAACTTTCCTCTGGAGACCAAAGATTCTTGATCTCCAGATCCCCCATATGAGCACCCACCCTAGAGTAGAGACATCTGTGATAACCGTGGCCACCGGTGGAGGAAGTTGAAAGGGCCTGCCTTGAGACAGTTTGCCCTCCACACTCCACCAAGACGACTCTGCTGCAGTCTCTGAAGATCCTGACCATCTCCCTGAGATCTCCATTGTGCTGATACCACTGCCTGCGGAGGCACCACTGGAGTGCCCTGATGTGCCAGCAGGCATGGTTGACCAACAGTATGCAGGAAGCGAACAGACCGAGCAGGCGTAGCACCTTCAGGGCTGGAACAACCGCCCCATTGTGAAACAAAGGAATCATCTGCTGAATGTCGAGAATCCTCTGCAGAGGTGAGAAAGCTCGACACACAGTCGTGTCCAGTACTGCCCCTATGAACAGGTTGCGCTGTAAGGGCAGTAGGTGAGACACCAGACGGCGCAGGAGACTGCGGTATTGGAGTCAAAAACCTCAGTGCCAGAAACTGCCATGACAAGGTCGTCTGCATAAAAGGCACGAAAGGTGCCTGGGCATACTGTTGGGGGAAACCCAAATTAAAGACAAGCAGACCTACGGGGCCAGACGGCACACCGGTAGGGTAAGATGCCTTGGCAAACATGCCAAACATCGCAATCAGGAAATGCGATGGACCCGCTCCAGGTCCTGGAAAAGGAGGATAAGGACCCGGCGCCCTTTGGTCCTGTTCCACATGAGGGGGTTGAAGCTGCGGCGCAGGAGAAACCGGTGTCAGCGCAGGCAAAGCCGCAGGAACCGGAGAAGACTCTCTGAACCAGAGAACCTCTTGGCGACTGTGAATACCCCAATGTCAGAGTATGGGCCGGAGTCGACTGTGGAGAAGGGAAAGGCAAAGGCGAGACAGCATCCTTCTCATGACGCTGCTTCAAAGGTGAAGTCGACCTCGATGACCTGCCTTTCGAAGACTGACGTCGAGATACAGGTCTCTCTTTTTCTTATGCTTCTTTGACTTCGAAGCATGCGAAGTCGACTACTTTGACTTCGACCTCTTATGACCCCTCTTCTCTTCCTTCGCATGAGCCATGAAGAGTTTCGCCTCTCACTCCTTCAACGCTTTCGGGTTCATCTTCCGAAAGCACGAACACCCTTCGACGTCGTAGTCCGAAGAGAGACACCACATGCAGTCTTGATGGGGATCTGTGATGGACATACAACCCCCACACTCTCTGCAGAGCTTGAAACCCGATCTCTTCAAAGTAGCCATTTCCAGTGCAACAGGAAGAAATCTAGTGACAAAGTTAACCCAGTAAAAATGGAGAGTCCTTGAAAAAAAGTTTGCACTTCGACGGCGCGGAAAAAAGGGAACTGATGTCAGCACACCAACGAGGTCTTCTTTCGGCTCAGATGACATCATACTGAGTTGGGAGCAGAGCCGTGCTATTGTGACGTCCTCATTGACGTGTGGAGAGCTAAGAAAACGTTTCTGTGGAATGCTGGTGCACGGGTAATTCAAAAGGTCAGGAATCCACAGGCAGATGTATCCATCAGAAGCAGCATTTACAGATTTCTTTGTCATTTGTGTTGGACAAGCTATACCCGAGTATGAATGAATGAATGAATGAATGAATGAGTATTTTATTGCTGGTTACTTAAAACCATAACATAAAACCTTAGCATATAACAAAGTTGTAAAAAAACAGCATTTAAAAGAAGGCAATAATTAAAATCCGTGGACGTCAAGCAGACTTGCAATTGACTGGGTCTCTAAGTGGTGGAGCCGTCAGCAATAATCGAGTCTGTTTGATGAATTTGCCAAACGAAGCCATACGTTTTACTGTGTTCAATGTGTACAATTGAGAGATCGCCTCCTTGGCTGTACGGGTGCCCAGTTGTGATAGAATTGGCCGTAGATAGAGACTGCGGGCTGTGCGCAAGGCCGGGCAACAAAATAAAAGATGGGCCAAAGACTCATATTTGTAATTGCAGAGCCGGCAGCCCTTGATCGCCGTTGTTCTCCGTTTGGTATTGTATATTTCTTGAAGTGGCAGAGGATGTAATCTGGATGCCAAGATCCTAAGTAAGGCTGCTCTGCCCACGGCCTGCGTGAGATGGTGTTTGGAGTTGAACCCTTTTTGTGGCAGGGTTTGACTTTCATGGAGGCCTTTTTTTCCAACAGTTCCAGGTCTAGAGCGCGAGAGAGGATGCGAACTTGTTTTTTAAGTGTGCATTTGATGGCGGAGTACATAATGTTCTTAGGGTTCCAATTCTCCAAGGCTAATTTGAGCTGGACTGCTCCGGCTGCGAGGGCAGTTGACCATGGGTTCCCAGGTTCGCAGAAGATATGTTTTAAAACTGCCTTCATAGATTTCTCTTGGGCCGCAATAGTAAGAAAGTAGTATTTACACAGAGAGGCCGTCTCTTCCAGCATTTGATGGTTCAAAGAGAATTCTAGGTGCACCAATGTGTTTCGGGTGCACGCAGGTAGGTGAAACAACCTTTTGTGGGCACTGCAATGAATTTTTTCTAGTTCTTTCGTTAGTTTTCCAGGGAATGCTAATTGAGCGTAAGTGAGAGCGGGCATTAATTTTGCGCGTAGCACTCTTCGGATGGCCGTCGTGGTTGGGCTGTGCAAAGTAGCTTGTAATTTGCAGAGAGCGTAAATAATGCATTTCCCTTTCATTTGAATTTTGTGCAGTTGAGCACACGGACGCCCGGATTCGGTGAGCCAAACGCCCAGGTAGTTGTATTTTTGTGCGCTTTCCAGAGTCAGCTGGCCAAGGCTCCATCTTGCTGATTTCTTTTTCGGGTGATGGCGAAAGATGACAACTTTAGATTTGGATTGGTTGGCCACCAATTTGTGGGCCGCGTTGTAGATTGCCAAGGCCGACAGAGCTTTTTGTAGACCTATTTTGGTGTGGTCTAAAAGTACCAGGTCGTCGGCATATTGGATGAGCTGTATCTTGGTGTCCCCGATCCTCGGCGTGGCCAGTGCTGCTCCTGTCAAGGCTTTGCCCATGTCGGCGGTATACAATTCAAACAAGAGCGGAGCTAAGACGCACCCTTGCTTTAAACCCCGGTCTGTTTTTATTTTCTCTGTTGCTGAGGTATTGGAGAGTTTAATTTTGACCCACGTTTTATGGTATAATGATTGTATAGATTTCAACAGCGCAGGGTTAATGTTCCAAAGTGCCAGCTTCTTCCAAAGGATTGTTCGGTCTACACCATCGAACGCTGCTGAGTAATCAATAAAGCATGCGAAGAGAGGGAGGCCTTTGCGAATAACTGCTTGATGGGCCAGGTAAGAAAGGGCTATTATGTTATCAATCGTCGATGCCCCAGATCTAAACCCTGTTTGAAAGAATGGTAAAAGACCTTCGGAACTTGCCCAGTGGGTTAACTCTACCAAGATGGAACTGGCGTAGGCCTTGCCCTCGATGTCCAGAAGAGCGATCATGCGATAATTGTTCGGGTTGGATTTTGGGCCTTTCTTATGGATTGGGTGAAGGAGCGACCCTCTCCAGGAGTCTGACACATCCCCTAGAAGCCGGCATTCTGCATAGAGAAGTGTCAGAGTCGCGGACCAGAATTCTATGTGTGCCCTAAACAGAGAGCCGGGCAAGCCGTTGGGACCCGGGGCTCCGTTGTGTCTGATTTTTTAAAAATTCTGGTGACTGAAGCTGTCTCAAGGTCAACTTTGAATTTGGCGGAAGAGTCTGGTTCGCCAGTCCCAGCATGGTCATTATTTGAGTGGAGACTATGTTGGTCGTCTTGATATAATGTCTGTACATGACTGATCCAAGAACGTGCATCAAGAGAGTTTTCTCTGTGATTATGACCTTGAGCAAGGGTGTTTAAATAGCTCCAGAACTCTTGGGTTTTACAAGGACTTAACAGATCAAAAATCCGCAGCCATTGAGCATCTAAGTGGTCGCGCTTAGCAGCCCACACCGTTTTTGAGTGATTTTTTGCGGCTGTTTTTAATCGCCTTTTGTCTTGATCAGAGCCGGTTTTTCTGTGTGTTCTACGTAAGGCGTTTAGTTTTCGGGCGCTTTCTTTAATTGCCGTGATGGTTCCTGGTTTGTGGGGTACATACATTCGGGCACAACCTGCTGAGTTGTCACGGAGCACAAGGGCTAGATCCGGAGCTAATCTGTCCCATTCTTTCATAACACCCCCCGGGTTGGGACTTATTGGCCAGCCTTCCCATGCTTGTTTCCAGACCTCGAACTTGGTGGCCGGCACAGGCCCCCATTTAATTCGTCTCAGAAGGTTGTACAGTTCTTCGCCAGTGGAAGTCCCGAGGCTGATCATCTTAGGGCAGGTTTCCATTGTGAGGTTCAAGGTAATTGTTGGGCAGCGTGGTCGCTTTCATTGCGTGGGTGAACTATGTAGTTTGACAGTAGAGGTTGTAAATTTTCGCTTCGAATGATATAGTCAATCGTTGTTTGATTGTTGAAAGTGGGGGCTATGGCGGCCATTGGATGAGTTTTTAAATAGACCACATGAGCAGTGGCCATGTTATATGATTTAATTAAAGCATTGAAGACATTTGTTGCCCCGGAGGGATGGCTTTGGATGGCCCCTATGTAGTGAGTGTTAAAGTTCCCAAGGATGATGGAGTCCAGTAGGGGGTATTGCAGAAGTAAGGCTTCTAGCTGGCTTGTCAGCTGTGACCTGGAGTCCGTGGCCCCCTGCCCATGGGGGTTATAATATACGCTGATTAAGAGTATGGGAAGTGGGCCATTGGACGAGTGAAGCCCTTTCAGGATGCCCGCCAGGAACAAATGTGAGGTAAAAGGTGTTTCAGTGAATTCGATTCGCAGCGAGTGCTTGATGTAAATCGTTATCCCTCCTGAGGGTCTTCCGAATATGTTGGCTTTTATAGCTGGTTTGCAAAATTCGGCGTACCCCCTTAAGGATATGGGTTTGACTGCCCAGGTTTCTTGGGTGCAGATTATGTCGGCGCCTTCTAGAAAGTCCACTGCCCCTTGATTTTGAGTTAATTTGCTTTTTCCTGCAACGTTCCAGGACATGATGTTTAAACTGCTAATGGTCGGTGATCGTGAAGAGTGTTTTTGGGGGGGCGACTATTAGGTGCTGGGGTTTAAAACGTGCGGCAACCAAGACCAGTCTTTGTTGATATTTCCCGTTACGCAGCAGAAACGTTTGCCCTGACCCAAGTTAGTTGTTATTTTAATTGGGGTTTCGTTGGCTGGGCTGGAGGTCGTCCCCCCTTTGGATCCAAGTAGGACAGAGACTACATGCGGTGTTGGTTCCCGCGCAGCACTCGTGCCCTCCTGCCGCCCTGTGTTCCCCTCTGAAGAAGCCAGACGGGTCTCCAAACCGCAGGTTTTCAGTATCAGTGGATATTTTTCTAAGGGTTGAATCTTTATTTTTATGCCCCAGCTGTCCAGTAGCGTATGGTGATTTTTCATAATCTCTGCCGGAATTGGACTTATAAAGGTTAGCTCAGTGGTTTCGTTGGTCTCATAAGGGCCTCGGGGTAGAAAAGAGACGCTCTCAATGTCTGTTGTTTTTATCATTTCCAGGCCGGGGATATTTGCACAGAGTTTCAGAAGGTTGCTGCGATTGAGGGTGTCCCATTTACCTTGAGAAACATACTCTGGATATAGCAACATTTTCCGTTCCTGTTGTTTTGTGTGGGACTGGGTCTGAGTCCCTGTTACCGGGATTGTGACAGTGGCCAGTGTAGAAGGGATAGTTAGGCTGGCTGCCGAGCCCTCAGTGGCTCGTCTCCGGGGGGGCGTGACTGTTGTTGTTGTCCCAGCGGAGAGCCCTGGCATTGACCTAGGTGGCACTGAGCTTGTATCCGAGAAGGTGTCCAGGTCGGTTTTGATTAGCGACTCTTGTGATTGTCTGTTCTTACTTTTGATTAAATAATTTCTGAGCGAAGGATTTTTCAGCTCTGCTAAACGATCTCTAGGGGAGCCCTGTGTTGCTTCATTCACCTGGGTAATATGTAACACAGTCGAAGTCTGTTGGGCACACGGACCCGAAGGGGCTGCCCAGCGGGGGGCAGAAGAGGCAGCTGGGCCCAGAATGGGGTCGAAAGTGGTCGTGCCAGGAGCATCGTGACATGCTGAGTTTGTTGTTATTATATTGATTGCGGATTGCGACGTGGCCCCCTGGGACTCGTTGGAATGTTCGAGCGGCTCTGAGCAGACGGGCAGTAGCCATTGTCGAATTGAACCATTCGAGACAGACTTGTGTTTGCAATGCTTGTTGAGTTTTAAAAAAAAAAAAAAAAAATTCGGGAGAGATGTCGAGTAACTGAGCTTGCTGGTTTTTCAATATTGTATTCATCATTGTTTTTCTCTCGGGGGAGATTTGGAAGGCAGGTGATCTCGTCAGACTTGGCGCTGGGCTCCAAGCCGAGTCTGTTGTCTACTTCAGGTGGATTAGCTGGATCAGGTTTGCCTGAGTAAGCGTCTGTGATGTTAAATAGCCCGGTGGGCGGGTTCATTGTTCCGTATTCTTCGGGCTTCGTCTTTGAGATCGACGATTAGCGTGCTCATTATGTCTGGGAGTTTTTCTAGCTTGAGCAGTATGGGGCTGCAGCCACAGCTCACTGGTTTGATCGAGTAGGAGGTGTTTGTCTGTGCTCTGTGTATTAAGGAGTTCAAATTGTCCAGTTTAGTGTCTATCCCAGAGATCAGGCCAGCCACTGCCTGTAGTATGGTTATTTGAATGTCGAGTTTGTCGGCGTGCATTATGGCTGCATTTGCCATGGAAAGTAGCGCCTCATTAATTAATGTTAGGTGATTAGCAATTATAGGTGACTGCTCATCCTTGCATTTATCTCTGCTCCCTAGACAAGGGGACTTAGAATCGTTAGCTTGGACCGGGCTGCCAGATGCTGAAAAGGTGGTAGCCTGGAGATATGTAAAATCAGAAGTTGAACTGGTTGTGGCTCTCATGGCAGCGTTGATCTCGTTTCCCCCTTCTGTAGACTGGCTCGGAGTTAATTCAGCCAGCTGGTGTGTGAGAGAGCAGCTTGGGCTGATATCGTTGCCTGTTTGGGAACTCATTTTGGTTGGCTCCGTTAAGGTTGGCCCTTGTAGAATGGTTATTTTGGGGGACAGTAGGGTGTTCGGCCGACTGGATGGGGCTGAGCACAGAGATGTTTCTAAAACTGAGGCTTTGATGGTGTTGCTAGGTGCTTCCATCAGAGTCGTGTCCGCTCTGGGGTAGTTGGCTGAGTGCGCTGCTGGGGCCGTGAGGTAAAAGAAGTCTCTTATGTCTCTGTATCCTGTGGACTCAGAAGTGGTCTTTTGGGGCTCGGGACTAAGCCCACTGACCAAGTGGTTGTCTGGGGTGAGGGCCTTTTGTTGGCATGGTTTTGTCGGTGTCCCCAAACCAAGTGTGAAGGCACCGTCTTGAAAAGCTTCCCCGTGGCCTGAACCTCGGTCAGAGTTCGTTCTGCTGGATGGGTAAAGCAACTTTCTTTTTTGCCTCCTTGCTGATTTATGAGGGCGAGAGTTCTCAGTGCGCTGGACCAGGGTCGAATTTCTAGTCCTCATGTTAAATATTGTATGTTAGATGTTCAATGGCCGGGGGGGAGTGTAGTGAAGTCAATAGCTCCCAAAGCTTCCTATTCACTTCCTTCCAGTGCAGGACGGAAATATGCAGGGCGCAAGAGAGCCTGTGTTTTTAAACGCTATGGGTGGGCTGGATATATTTTGCCAGCGGGGCCTCCCTGACACCGACCCCCCCCTCCCCCGCTTCTTGCTATGCTGTTGCTGCCACGGGGGGAGGGGGGCTGGGCTGAGGAGCCCTGTAATTCGCCTATACAATCTCCCTGCTACCACTTGCCTGTTTGCTTGCTCTTTCTCTGCCGTTTTCTGCTCTTATTGCTCTTCTTGCTTCTCTTGCGCCTCTTGCATTTGCACTGAGCTGGTGGTTCTTGAGGCCCCTTCTCCTCTTGTTCCTGGGGCTGGCAAGGGAGACCAGGCAATAGGTTATGCAGTGAGTGATACAGCGAGCCTGCAAGCTGCCTCCTTAGTCCTTCGAGACTCCTTGGGCTGGCCGTCCGTTGATGCTTTCCTTCTCGCCGCCTTTCAGCTGATTTACCTCGTACTCGCACTGCGGGGCCCCACAAAACCTGCTAGGTTCAGGATGCAGAATAGGTGCAGGCAGGTGGGTGGATAGGTGCGGGCAGGCTGGCTTGTAAGCTGTGCCCGCTTAGGCCTCACGGTGATAGCTTCCTGGAGCTGCGGCAAACCAAGGCGGCAATACAAAACCAGGACTGGAACCGGCACCCTTGTATCTCCACTGTCTCCTCTATCCCTTCTGTCTCATTCACGTTGCCGCAGCGTGGGCTCCGAGGCTTAAGCTGGACATGGGGCTTGCGGGGTCCAGAAGGCCCGGGGGGGGAGGTGGGGGTCCGGCGGTGTCTAAAAGCACGGAACACACTGCTGCTGCTACTGCTGTTCGCGGCTCAGTGCTGCTCTCTGCTGGTCATCAAAATACCCGAGTATCTTTCAAACACATCCTCAAGCCATTCTAGCTAGTCCACGGGTGTTTTAATTTGAGATACTAGTCCAATCAATCTTTGCCAGACACACATCTGTTACCACTACATAAATTATATACGTGTGTAGAGGGTCTTTGTGTTAACCTTCTACAAGTAGCAAGTCACTCTGTTTCACATTGATCAGTGCACTCTCTGCTGACTTTACACCCTCATCTTCATCCCACCAAAAAGGAGGAGAGTCTGCCCTGTGTGGAGCACTAGCAGGGCCGTCTGTTTTTACATTTCCAGGACTGGGAGTACTGGATTGATGATCAGCTTTTCCTGGACTAAGCTGGTTCCAAGATAGGCAACGTGATTAGAAGCGGCCTGTTTCTCCGTGGGTTGTGCGGTGCATCAACATTGGGTATGCCTTTGCCAAGAAGGAGCTTCCTTAGGGTATCAGGGCTCATACCACCCTTGGCAAACACTGCTTCTTTTGCATTATATTCTAGATGCACTATAGGCTTCATTCCTTACCATCCCCATGCATTATTGCCTTACTACTTAAGACTGCGGTCTTGGCCATTATACCAGATCTGTGCTTCAAACGTCCCTATTTGACCATCTCTTCAGATCCGCCATTATGGCAATGCTGCTTGGGTAATGATTCAAAAGGTGCACAACCTGCAGTTAGAAGTATCCATCAGGAAACAAAAAGCTACTTACCTTTGGTAGCATTCTATCTGGTGGATACTCAGTCTCCCTCTATGTAGCTTCTCACCAATCCCATTCACCTCACCATTCAGAAGTGTTGTGATACATTTGACACTGAATACATTTCCCAAGTGAGTTTTGTTACTGGAATTTCTATCAATAGCTTCGTCCTTGTTGCTGCATCTGAGAGCATGAAAAAAAGGTTGAGTAACTGATATCTAGTCGTGGATAGGGTGGAAACTACCTGAGCTTTATGTTCCAGGTCCTCACCAAACCTGGTAAATAAAGCCAGCCAGCTGGAGATGTTCATAAGTATGCTGATCTGGGAGCCCTGAGAGTGGGGAGAGGCACTGTTAATGAAAATTTAGACGCAAAAAGCTTGCCTGGCTGAAAAGAGCTCCAATGAAACTCAGAGAACATGTGGCTGGCAAGTTTAAGATGGCCACAGTAGTGCACCTCATCCATCAAGGCTTCCGAGCTGGACTGAACAGGCTCTAAGCAGTGTTTTCAGTGACCGTGATGGGATCAGCACTACAAACTGCAGGTGTACCTGAGAGGGGGTGCAGTGTTACTCCTTGAAGAGCAAACATGCAGGAGAAACCCTGGTAACAATGCTTTGAGTTGCAAAATGGGGGAGAAAAGGGCCCTGGCTTGGGAAACAGTCTTCACCGTGCAGTGGGAACCACACAATACCATTACCATGCATCCATTACCATGCAATGCCTTTACCATGCATTGTCTTTACAATGCATACCTTTACCACAAATATGCCTTTACCATGGATGCCTTTACAATGCAAGGTAAGTATAATTAAGGTAAGTGTGTGTGTGTGTGTGTGTGTGTGTGTGTGTGTGTGTGTGTGTGTGTGTGTGATGTGTGTGTATGTGTGTGTGTGTGCGTGTGTGTGTGTGTGTGTGTGTGTATATACATTTTATGGGTTGGGGTAGATAGAGGTATTGGGTGGTAACTGTTTTAGGGTTTATCAGTGGGAAAGGGTATTGGGTGGTAAGGGTGTTTTAGGGATTAGGGGTGGGTAATTGTATAGAGGGTAAAGGTGATTTTAGGGTTTAGCAGAGGGTAATGGTAGTGGGTGGTAAGGGTATTTTTAGGGTTATGGGGTAGGTAGAAGCACTGTGTGGTAAGGGTGATTTTATGATTTAGGAGTGGGTAAGGGTAATGAATTGTAAGAGTGTCTGTAGGGTTTAGGGGTCAGTAGGTGTATGGGTTGGTAAAGGTCCCCCCTTACCAACCCAACTCATTATGAATATATATATATTCATAATGAGTCTGTTGTAGATTAGCCAAGTAGCCAGCGTTAATTCCACTCGGTTTAGGAAACAGAACACGGCTGTCTAACTTGATGTTCAAGCCGGTTTATTTTTAAATGAAATGTATTATACTGGGTGCATCATAGCAGCGTGAAGTCGCAATATATATATATATATATAAATATATATATATATATTCACTTAAAAAACCATAGGTTTCACACACGTTATAGTTAGGAATTAGCATTTAAAAAACCTTGCAAATTCACTTAAAAAACCATAGGTTTCACACATGTTATAGTTAGGTGGACATTTCACTCGAAAAAAAACAATGAAATTCCACCGTTATATAGTTAGTTCAGATAACTATAACTCGCGCGCCCGCAATCCACTCCTCATGACGTCACATATTGCATCACTGATGACATGGTCAGTGGCATCACTCATGACATCACTGATGACATCATCCTTGTGATAGAGTGGTGTTCGCGCGAGTTATAGTTATCTGAACTAACTATAACGGTGGAATTTCATTGGTTTTTTTCGAGTGAAATGTCCACCTAACTATAACATGTGTGAAACCTATGGTTTTTTAAGTGAATTTGCAAGGTTTTTTAAATGCTAATTCCTAACTATAACGTGTGTGAAACCTATGGTTTTTTAAGTGAATTTGTACGTTTTTTTAAATGCTAAGTTATGTATGTTTTTTTTTTTTCTCTATGATTTTTCGCCGTGCGCGCACTGTGCGCGCACCCCGCGATTTAAGAAAAAACAAAAAAAACGTTTTTTCACCCTTCGGGGTCCTTTAGGGACCCCCTGATAAAGGCTAGGGGGTCAGGAACTCTCTACCCTGCCCCCTTTTCACGTTCGCCACCTCTCTTTTTCACTCTCGCACCCACAACAAACAAAATGGCGGCCGACACTTCCTGATTTCGACCGATTCGAACGTTGACAGACATGTAACCACCAATCAGAATTACGCTCGCGCACGTTAGGGTGCATGCACCGTGCGCGCACGGTGCACGCACCGTGCGCGGCTATAGATATGTATGTGCTTTTAACTGCAATTTTCTCAGAAACTACTGAACAGATTGACTCCACACATTCAAAATGCACTTACCTGACCTGAGGACTACCTCTCTGCCAAATTTCAAGTAATTCTGTTCAGCCGTTCGGGCTGTACCTTCGACTAAAGGTCCTATGGAAAAATGCATGGGGTAAACGCGTTTTGGGACCCCCCTTTTTTCTTGGCCCCCGCTTGACGAATCTCCCAGAGACTTTCAGGGTAGGAGCTGAGCGGAGCGCCCCATTAGTTTTGAAAATTTCGCGAGGATTCGTCAACCGGCGCCAAAGTTATTCAAAATAGAATTTTCAGATTTCCAATGGAAACACAGTCCTAACTATAACTATCTACTGGCGACCGCCAGTAGATAATATACAGATGCGCACACACACACACATATATACATAAATATATAAAGTTTCACTTACCTAATATATATTATTACCTTGTGTTGTAAATGCATGTGTGGTAAAGGTGTATGCGTGGTAAAAGACTGCTTTGTAAAGGCAATACATGGTAAAGGCATTGTGTGATAGGCATTGTGTGGTAATGGATGCGGGTGAAGGCATGCATTGCAAATTGAGGGTGGTTCTGTCATACAACCCCCTGGGTTCAGTGATGGCTGGCTGGTGCTTGAACGCTGATCTCCTGAGCCCTCCATTATGGGAGTATTATATGTTGACCCCTCTCCACTATCCGGTTCATGTGAGAACTGGGCCATGAAATCGATAAGCCTCCATCAGAGGTGCGTCATCGTCTTGGTCACAATACAGGCAGGCACTTCACCGGAAGTGTCAAACTCCTACCAAGGCATACCTACATGCATCTGAGAATTGGCAGGCTGCGGGAAATCAGAGGCGAGGTCATTTAGGCTGGAGCCTGCTTCTGAGGCATAACATGAGGATCGGAAACGCCAAAGGGGCACTACTGCTTCTAGTACTATGAGCTTTTAGACCCTCTCCCATAACAGTAGCCAAAGGCGGCTTAGGCCTTCTGTCATGCAACAAGACACGTTTACAAGGGCCTCAGAGAGCCCATCCAACCTTTCTCAACACTGCCATGTGCATAGAGGACATTACAATTAACTACGGTAAAGATTGGAGCCCTCCCACGTCTTCTCCCACAGTGACAGGGAAAAGGGTGAAATCAGAAAATTCCCTTGCACTTTCCACATCGGAAGCTCCAGGCGGTGCAGAGCTACAAGCCTGTGACATTCTGTGGCAATGCCATCTTGCTGTTTCAAGACGTCTCCCTTTAAGCCCTAGATAAACACAGAGAATTCAAAGATGTAACCCCCTACCTGCTGAGATAAAGTATACCCAACAGCTGATGGTACCCTTTCTGCCTTCACTTCACCCTCAAGGCCCATTGACTCACCATTAATAGCCTCAAAGATGTCTGTGTGGCGCCAGGCCTGGTCCCGCCTCCGCAACATCAGAAACAGACACAGGACAGCTCAATCCCAGATAGACCAGTAACAAATGGCAGCTTTCCCAATCTTTCAAACCATTCATAGGAGAGCAACTCTGATGATTGCTGGAGAAAGAGGCTCATCCTCCATTATCCGATCAAAACAGACCGCCCATGGGGTATCTCACCCAGGTGTATCAGAGTGTTGATCATGGTGACCGAGTGTTTGCCATCCATCCCCTGGTATAGCTCCCATAGATTTCAGCTGGGCAAGGGTGTTGGAGACCCTACCAGGTTTAACAGCGGTATAACCAATTTTTGACTTGACTGCTGATTCTCAATATGGTTCTTAGCTAATTTATTCTTGGATGGCCAACTTCATTCAGACTAGTTGGTCTCTCTTCAAAGGAGCATTCTCCTCAGGCCTAATAGTTCAATAAACATGCAAAGATGACCTCTACCAGTATGGATGTCCTATTCCGCTGCCATGCACCAAGTCGTAAAATATGGTGTGTTTCTTCTGCCCAACGGACTGGCAATTTCTCAGCGTGCTGCAACCAATCCTACATCCCTAAAAGCTTGACATAAATCAAGGCAGGATTCTAAACTTCCGACATCCCAAACAACATTATCCTAGTATGTGAAGGTACAGAGACGTCAGTGATGCTACTGAGGCATTCCGCAACCTCCTTCCAAAACACACGTAACTACGGCATTCCAAATAAGGAAAAAAGTACATGGTTGGCTACATCCTCTCAAACGTAAATGATTATTCATTTTACCCAACCATAAGATCTGTATTTTAGAGTCCTAGATACAGGCCCTCATTTTGAGCTGCCCTTTAAATTTCAATATTTACAGTAACTCCAAATCCTACAAATATATGTATCAGTAATAATAAGTAGTGAAATAACTTGCGGATATTACTTGAAAGGGAGTGATGCCGGTAAATACCAGAAAATGCTGATTTCGATGTAGTAAGGACTAAAATCTGCACATTATTCCCTATTATAGAGGAAAGACTCATAATTGGGTGACATTTATGTCACACAATAAATTCCAAGTCAGAGGAGTTGGATTTTATCTGGAGGAATACATTTCGCAGCAATTACTTGTAATCAGAGCCTCTATGTAAACGTTTATATTTTACCTGCCTTAAGCTTGGACAAATCCTCACAACTTTAGGTTACATCATTTATTCCTAAACAGTTTTCTCAGTGTGGCCTAGATCAGCCAGCCATCGAGCCTGGAGACATTCCAGACTACATAGTTGTTGTACAGAAGTTTGTAGATCATGGATACCATTGTGTATGAAAAGATTAATTTAACACATTATACTTTATGGGCGAGGTGTCCTTTGCCTCACTCTCAATACCCCAGACCTACAACTCTTTTAAGTCATGGCGCAGATGCAGGTAAGGAAAAGCCTCACTATCCACCATCGCATATCCAATTTTTAGTAAGTGAAATGCTTTTAGACTCTTTGGTCCCCTAACATCGCTCATGGTAGCAATGCCTATAGAATTCCATCTCCTGAATCCTGCCCTGAGAAAAGTCTGCATGTGCAGAATGTGTCCCTAATGACAACATTTGACAACTGTCACAAAACCTACATTGCCGTGCTACCTAAAGAAGTCTTTATGGGAGCACTTAAAAATTAACAATTACCACCTTTACTAATGAATTTAGTGATGTTGCTTTTTTAAGGAAAACAACTGTCCATTGTTCTCTTGAAAGAAGACAACAAAATGTTTGCTAAAACATTAGTTCAAACACTTCTGCCTCTCTTTGTGATAGCCAAAATGGTTTTATACTCACACAGAAGACATGTAAGTATGTGTGGCTGGAATTTTGTATGATTGTGAAACTAAAATAATTAAGGCTTGCGGGTTTCAGGGTACATAGTAGGTAGGGTTAGCACAAGCGGTACTTGGCACATGAAACGGTGGGAGCTGTGAGCATTAGCAGATTAAAGTGATCAAGTTGAGGCGTGACAGGTGAGGGTCCAGGCCATAAATTGTTTTGAAGATTAGGGTACAGATTTGGAGCTGGTTTTTGCCATTAGCTGCAACTCTAACACCCTAAAGGCAGGAGGGAGAGATTTTTTTTTAATGTGAAATGGAGAAGAATGTTCAGGTTGAGAAGCTGATAACATTGACAATGGGAGAGAATACATACATGTTGAGTTCCATGAACAAGCTATTGCAGTAATCTAGATTACTTAGATTACTGCATTAGCTTGTTCATGGAACAGGTGTACAAACGAGATTTGTATTGGGATGGAAAGGGGGGTGATGCTGGATTTTTCTAATGCTTAAGAGCTGATACTCTGGCCTTAAGCTGTGGAGGAGATGATTCCTCAATTGTGAATCAATAGCATCAATAATCATTCCCTCGTTTCTCCCCGTGGAGGATGGTCTCTGAGATGGGGAGGAGATGAGAAGGTTCCTGGAGGTTGGAAGTTTATCTATTTGATTTTACAGCATTATTTAGAAGGCAGTCCATGGCGATGTAGTAGCAGATAGTTAGGAGACAGGTAAATGAAAGGTAGAGATGTAGGAATGTACCTTGAGGGGAAGATTTCAGTATCATCCACACATAGGAGTACAATACTCCAAAGCAAGAAACAAGTGCTGCCTAAAAGGAGTTGCAAAGCATATTCATTGCTGTGACTCCAACAGGATGAGAGATGGATGCTAAATTATCCGATATTGCAAAAAACAATTGGAGAGTTAAAAAGTGAACCACTCGAGCAACCCCATCAGTGACAAGGAGTGAGAAAAAGTATTGGCCATGTGAATAGCACAGAACATTTAAAAATCACAGTAAGGATTCACATACAATAAAAAGCTACAGATGTGTATATGTTGGGCGCATAGCATGAAGTGAAGCAAAAAAATAATTTGAGAGTGTGGGAAGGAAAAAGGACACTGCAAAACTATGTAGAAGTGCAACAAATAGATTTATGTGAAAATGTACAAGACGGTGTTAGAAGATGTTTGTAAAAATAATAAGAAAAATGGGAACATGGTTGGCATCCAGATGATGGAGATTAGAAAGAATAGGATAAACCACACTGTGTTGCTCATATAAATGAGGGACATTTTGAAGATTCTGTAGCTTACACACACTGATGAGCAAAGAATTACATATGTACATGCTTTATGTATCTGATGATGGGCTGGAATTGCGAAGGGCATAAACTCAATTGAAAGAATGATCAGAGAGGTGATGGAAACAGATCTCTGAATAATGTTCTAATTGTGGACAAAATCTTGAATGTAGTTGAAACGCAAAGGAAATTAATGCAACGTTGGGTTTACATGGGATCATGTGTGCACAGAAAGGATTGAGAGCATAAAAAACGATTACGAGTGAAAATCCTGTGTTGGTAATTTTGGTGCCAAATGTCGCACTATGTTTAGCATGGATTCTAGTAATGTATGTTTATGAGGTTTTGGAAACAGCTAATGGAAGAATAAAAAACTTGTTGCATTTGTCTCGTGGGGGGTTGGTGAGTGGTGACGTATGGTATTCTACATTGGAGAAGGAGGCATTTGAACATTGATGATCAATCATTTAGTTTAAAGCTAAACTGATTTCAGACACGAAGAGCCAAAGGAATCAACTCTCTATAAAGAAGAGTCTAAGGACAGGGAATAATCCAGCAGTGTGACCACTGGACAATGCAAAGGAATAGGAAGTGTGGCTATACTATACAAAGGCGTCTTCACTTGATGAAGATTGAAAGTCTTCCATGTGATGGTGTTGACAGTCGCGCGATGCATTTTCTTTCGATTTCCACAGTCTGCCCTCGTCTTCAAGTTTGATACAAATTGTATTATGTCTGTTACATGAGGGAGGGATCTCATGAGAACCCTCTTACCTAAGCTAAGGATGTTCTTTAAACTCATTGTTTAGACAAAAGCTAGTCAGCAACAGAGAGACAAGTATATATTTTATTCGGAAGCAATATTTTACAAAAGTCTATGTCTCCATTTATTCTGTACAAATCTAGTAAGCTCATAGTATTCTATTGCATTGATCTAACATGGGGTGAAAAGGTTAAGCAAACATCTTAGAGTCAGCACATTTCTAAGATGACATCAGTGCTAAGCAGACACACAGTACAGCTCCACTATGAGCAAAGGTTGAAAGAAAGGCCTTTGGGCCTTGTTACCGTTCAGGATTCAATTTAGCTGCCTGGTACATATTTTTTTTTAAAACACGCATTTATTAATGAGTCATTTTAAAGACATCCTAAATTATTACATTAACAAATAAAATACATTGCACAGTTTATTGATTAACATTCTATCAAGTGCATTCATGTATCTGTATGTCTTCTTCGACGGCCACATTTCAACTGCATTTTGATTATCTGATTTCAGAATGGGATGACATTCTGTAGTTGAGGTTGTGGGTAAGGATGTGAAAGAAGTGGCTTTTGGCGTTTGTCGTTTGGAGTGTAAGAGTAAACAGCTTCACTGGCAATAAGTGCAGAAGATGTGTTAGAATTGTGTAGTCGGGAGCAGTAATGGTAAGGTAAGAGATAAAGGTTTTGGTAAGGCTGGAATGAAGATGATATTTCAGTATTAGTATGATTAGGTTTTAGACAAGAGCAGTGGTGAGAGCAAGAAGCAAATGTTTTTAAGTTTTCAGGACTTTGATATTTTTTCCAGCTGCACATCTGGGATCGCACTTTAGTTATTAAAGATCAGTGCCAGAAAATATCCAGGGTAATGTGCTTGTAACATCATAGTTCACAAAGGGAAGTGTGAGTTTAATGTTAAGTGTAGTGTGTTGTGAGTTGGGATCAGGTGAAATAATGAGATTGTTGTGCACTGTGCTGTGGTAATCAGGGATGTCTGGAGACGGGTGATTTAGGTGACTACTGGGTGGAGGTACTGTGAGGAACAAGTGGATGAGGATGTGGTCAAAGGAGGATACGCACAGGGAGATTTGAGAGTTATTGGTTTGCTGAGGGATTTGTATGCAGTCAAGAGGATTGCAGTGTGATTGAATGGCATATGTAATGTTTAGCTTACGGTCAACAAGAAGTTGTGAGAAGAGTGTGTTTCTTTTGTCTTTCTTTAGTTGAGTACAGTCTCCAAATATAACCAGTGGCAGAGGGGTTTAGTTGACATGCTAATGGTCAGTTGTTCAAGTGTCACCAGATTAAAGTATGGACAGGTAGCTCTCAATGATTTGTTTAGAAGAAGGCCTACTTTGCAGCCTGTTACGCATGATTGAGGTGAGTGTGTGTAGGGCTTGTAATGTTGAATTGCTCTTATGTTGATTGTATGCCTTGAGGCAGATGCTGTGCAATAGTTCTGGTTATACGAGTATGGGGTGAATAAGAGAGCTAGGGGTATTTCACACGGAGTGGCCGGTGTGATCCTGATGTAAATGTTCTAGGAGAAATATTTATCAAAATTGGAGGCTGCAAGAGTTTCTGAAGAAACAGATTTGGAGGGCAGTGCTTGTAAGGAATGAAGAAGACATGTTGGGTGACTCTGGAGCGAAGATAAAAATTTGTGATTGAAAAATGTTTGGTTTTGTTAAGTTATAGCAAGGACAATTGAGAGATTGGACATCAAAAAGGATCCATTGCTCTGCATGTGGTGCTGGAGGGTTAAAGGTTCTGAGATGCAAGTGTGGATCTAAGAGTGAGGGAAGTGTATTTCTGAGGTCATAGAAGATGTTGGGACTGGGTGAAGTAGAGAGATTGTTGTGCACTGTGGTACAGCAAGCAGGGATAAGGTACAGAATTTTATATCTAGAGATGGATGAGTTGACACTCAGTAAATGATCATGGAAGGATGATTCACATGCGTGACTATTAATGAGTAGCATTGTTGACTATTAATGAGTATCTGGTCAGCATGAAGTAGAGAGGAGATTGTATTCTGTATGTGGGTGTTTGTGTAGCTGTTATAAACCCAAACCCCAAGAATGTTCAGAGGGACCAGAGTGTGAAGATGATCTAGAATGTTGTCAAGATTTTAAAATAAAGCTTTTGTGGCTTCAGGTCCCCATTGTAAATAGCCGTCGCATGTAATGGGGTGGTGACAGTGTCAATCAATTGGTAAAGTGTTAGTGAGTTTTTGTTTTGGCGTTTGGTTGTGAAAGTTGTCAGTGATGTTGTCACACAAAGGCTTAGTTAGCCAACTTTACATGATGATTGAGGGAAATAGTTTAGGTTTGCATGGTGGGTCACTAAGGCAGTGTGTATTCAGAATTCTAGGCTTGACATTGACTTGCGAGAGGAACTGGACATATGCTGGTCTTGAACTTCGAGAGGTGCACCAAGCGAAATCCTCATGTTGACAGATGGACTACTGTCCCGGTCAGGTGCTTCACACGTGTAGCACAGGGGTGGCAGCCTCAGTGTTCTGCTAGTCACTGTGATCTTGGGTCGTAGCACCAAGATCCAATGCACTTAAGCATGTGTGTGTATGCTAGTTGGTGGTGTGCAGTGTATGAGTGAACAGAGTGTCACGGGTTAGAAGCCCTAGACTGTTCATATACACAACAAGGCTATGAGTATGCTTTGCCAGTGGAAATGTATTGCTGACATTCCTGAGACTGGAGGAAGGGAACCCAGACACTGAAGTGGGAAAAGTTAAGACAAGCCTCCCCCTTATGAATCCGATTAGGTCCTTTCTGATACAGAGAGCTGCTGAAGGAACAGTCATTTGATGGACGGTAGGTTTGTGGATCTGCAGTATCTTTTAGCTGTACTTCCCAAAACACACTAATTTCAACCTATAGGAAACCTTTTCCAATATTTTGTCGCATTGGTCTGGTAAGCCTTCTGCCCCCAAGCTAAAGGGTCAAGTGGTATGTATTTGTTTTGGTAATCATGTATCAGGCTTCCTCAGTTGAGAATAGTTACATTTTGCATTTCAGAAATACAAGATCATCTCCCCTGAAGCACTGCTTATCCGAAATGCATTGGTATTTGATTGACAATATAGGAGGTCTCCCAGCACCAACAGTGAATGGGGGAATCTGTGCCTGAACTAAATTAGGAGTCTGCCAAGTGAGAACTCTGCCTATACTATGCACGGTGCCTGCCTGTCTGGACTCAACAATCCATTGAAAACTATGTGAACATTGTTGGAAAGTAACTCTTTTTGCATGGCTACCCCCTAATGTTTTGCCAGATACATGTTGCCAACTTAACTGAGTCTGCCCTGGGTCCCTGCCACTCAGACTCCCAGGGCCTGTGTTCTTTCCCAATAATGTACCTTTTTCTCCACAATTGGCACACCTCTGGGCCACATGCAAGTCTCTTGTAAAATGTACCTCTGGTACCACAGGTCTTGTGACCAGAGAGGGCCTCTGAGGGCTGCAGCATGTAGGATGCCAACCTCAGAGACCCCTCACCATAACACCCATAAACTGTCACAGCAGGCTGCGTGTTTTGGTGCAGACCAAACTGAAGAGTCGAGATGGCATACATCCCTGTGTGCCATGCCCACCCACACTGCCTATGGCATGGGTAAGTAACCCCTCTAGCAAGTCATTAAGCCATAAAGGCAGGGTGCACCATACCACAGGTGAGGGTATAGTTGCATGAGCAATATGCCCCTACAGTGTCTGTGTAATTCACAGACATTGTAAGTGCAGGAAAGCCATTTTGAGTACATGGGCTGGGACGTTTGTAAAACACCAAACTTCTCACCACTTTAGACCCACACTGATGCCAGTGTTGGATTTAATGTAAAATGCACTCAAACGGGATCTTAGAGATGCCCCCTGGAACACGACAAGCCCTGGTGTGGTTCCTGAATGACCATGTACCACCTCTAGACGTGTTTCTGGCCCCCGGTTAGACAGTCTCCACTCTCGGGGTCCTGAAACAAAGCACATCCTGAGCAGAGGTGCCATACCTACTCCCCCAGGATGGGCAGGGTCCACGAAGGGGAAGCTTCAAAGGCTGCCGCCTTTGTTAGCTACCCCTGCTGCTATCAGCAACTGGCTCCCACTGGTTCTGATTCCCAATTTGGGCAGGAGAATCAGCAGGAAAACCTAGAGAGAAAGGGAGGTGTGCCCACCTTTGTCAACCCCAACCCTCAGGTGGGGGAGGTGAAGCGAAGCACACATCTCAGTTCCTCCATCTTGAAGATGAGGGGACTCCTCCAATCAGGATGAGGCATATGCCCCCTCCCACTAGAGGGTGGCATAAGAGGGGGTGTAGACACCCCATTGAAGGGACCCATTGATCCCAACCTGTCGACTCTGTAACGTCACTAAATCTAGGTATTTAGGGCCACCCGTAAACCTTTTTCTTTAGATACAACAACCTAAGAAAAAGAAGGTCTGAAGAGCTGTGCTGCAGAGAAGAGGACGATGACACTGCTTTTGCCCCAGCTCTACCAGCCTGTCTCCCGCTTCAGAGAACCTGCAAGCTAAAACTGGTGAGTCCTGCGGCCAGCAGCCTCCAAGAACCCCAGAGACCAGCCCTTGTCTTTGAAAAAGACTCTTTAATCCCGAGGACACGGATTGCCCAACAAAGAAACTCCAACTTCAAGGACTCCAGATCCAGGCAAATCCGCGTCCCCAGCACACTCTGCACCTGACGCCAATGGCCAGAGTTTGAGTGACTCACCTATCCTGTGAAATCTCCCCGGTGATCCTGACCTCCTCTGTATCAGTGGCTGACCTATGCAGGAACACTTCTCCCCCTTGATGCCTGCAGCCCGACTGCGACTGGAACCAGTTGCGAAACCCCAACACCAAAAGGAACCCCTGCGTCGTCCGCTCCCTGACTTTATGGCGCCCAGCTGATGGTGTCCACAGCTATCCAACTTACCTGCAAAACCTTAGGCCGCCTTCATCCAGCCTCCTGGTCCAAGCCTGCATCCTCTTTCCGAAAACGATAACCTCCGTTGGAAAGCATTGGTTGCCTGACACAGATTTCAACTCTACACCCAGCCACCCCTCTGCCACTGTTGGTGTAGATTTAGTGCTGCTTTGTTGCCACCCTGTGCTTACTTTAAACCCTGCTGCATTTGCCCTAAGACCGTTGGAACCTACCTGCAAACCGTGCCTCTGCATCCATCCTAGTGCCGCTGGTAGTGTAGTACCTACCTGGTCTAGAACCTTACCCTGTGTTGTCCTAAACCCCCAAAGCCTGGGGAGGTAAGTTGAGTACTTACCTGCAAACTGTTTAACATTGTGGGTACCTACCTTCAAACTGTGCCTCTTCGAGGTACCCCCGGCTCCATTGGATAACATTAGGCCCAGGGACCACTGCACTCAGCCAACCAAGGGTCGCTGTTAGTTCAGTACCTACCTGGTCTTAAACCTTGCCTTGTGTTGTCCTCAACCCCCAAAGCCTGGGAAAGTAAGTTGAGTACTTACCTTCAAACTGTTTAACATTGTCTTCCTCAATAGATTTGCATTGTAGTTCTATGTTTTTCATTGAACTGTCAAACCTTATCACTGCAAAAGCGTACAACTGTACTTGATTGACATCTACAGAAAACATTCTTAATATGATACAGTATATAACTGCATTTACAAAACATTACTGCATTTTTGAAAAGTATTGCTACTTTTAAACCACAGGGGAACTTACCTGCACTAAGTGATTCTTGGTTCTAGAAATAAAATAACAAATAACAAAGTTTTGTACAACCTAATGGTCTGAATTCAGTCTTTTGCATGGTTACCCCCTTAACTATTTGCCACATGCATGATGCCAACTTGACTGAGTGTGACCTGGGTACCTGCCAATCGGGCTTACAGGGCCTATATTCTTTCCCAAAATGGTACCTTTGTCTCCACAATTGGCACACCTCTGGGCCACATGCAAGTACCTTGTAAATTGTAGCCCAGGTACCAAGTGCCTTGTGACCAGAGAGAGCCTCTGAGGGCATGCCACCCTCGGAGACCCCTCACTTAACACCCACATACTGCCACTGCAGGCTGCGTGTTTTGGTGCAGACCAAACTAAAGAGTTGACATGGCCCACATCCCTGTGCAATGCCCACCCACACTGCCTGCAGCATGGGAAAGTCACCCCTCTAGCAGGCATTACCGCCCTAAAGGCAGGTACAGCATATCATAGGTGAGGGCATAGCTGCATGAGAAATAGGGGAGAGGAGTTGGCCTAACGGCTAGGGCGGTTGACCTTGAATCTGGGGAACCGGGTTCAAGTCTCGGCAATGATGGTGAACATCCTGTGATTCTGGGCAAATCACTTAATCTCCCAATGTCCTCATGTAACGCAACTGGTGCTATGGAAGGTGCTCTGATACCCGAAACCTGATCAAGTTCGTGCTATATAAAACTTTGTGAAAAAACAGACAATTCCACTACAGTGTCAATGCCTTTCACAGACATTGTAAGTGCAGTGAAGCCATTTTGAGTACATGGGCTGGGAGTTTGTGAGCATCAACTCCACAGCTCCGTGGTGGCTTTACTGAAAACTGAGAAGTTTGGTACAAAACTTCACAGCACATTAAACCCACACTGATGCCAGTGTTGGATTTAATGTAAAATGCACTCAGGGGGCATCTTAGAGATGCCCCCTGGAAAATGACCATCCCAGCAGTGGTTCCTGAATGGCTACCCTCCCTCTGCCACCTCTCTGGGTCCTGAAACAAAGCACATCCTGTGCAGAGGTGTCAACCCTCCTCCCCCAGGGTGGGCAGGTTCCACGAACTGGAAGCTTCAAAGGATTGTTTCCTTTGTAAGCTAGCCAAAGCCTCTGCTGCTATCAGGAGCTGGCTCCCACTGGTTCTGACCCCCACTGTGGGCAGGAGAATTGGCAGAAAAACCTAGAGAGAAAGGGAGGTGTGCCCACCATTGCGAGGGCTGGGAGAGGCAAAGTGAAACACACATCTCAGTCCCCTTCATCTTGAAGATGAGGGGACTCCCCCAATGAGGATGAGGCATTTGCCCCCCCACTTGAGGGTGGCATAAGGGGTGTAGACAACCCGGGGAAGGGACAAATTGGTCCCAACCTGCATCCCCCTGTAACGCTCCTAAATCTAGGTATTTAGGAGCACCCCTGAACCTTGCTCCTTACATACGACAACCTAAGATGAAGTAGAACCGAAGAGCCATGCTGCAGAGAAGATGATGAAAAACAACTGCTTTGGCCCCATCAAAGCCATCCTGTCCTCTGCTTCGGGGAACTTCCGAGCTGAAGCCAGTGAGTCCTGCAGCTAAGCAGCCTCCAAGAACCCTGGAGACATGTCTTGCCTTCGAAAAAGACTCTTATCTTCCAAGGACACAGAATGTCCGACAAAGAAACTCCAACTTCAAGGACTCCGGATCAAGGCGGATCCGTGTCCCCAGCACACTCTGCACCCGACACCCACAGCCCGAGTTTGAGTGACTCACCTATCCTGTGAAGTCTCCCTGGTGATCCTGACCTCATCTGCATCAGTGACTGACCTATGCAGGAACACCTCTCCCCCTCAATGCCTGCAGCCCGACTGCGTCTGGAGCCAGTTGCGAAACCCCAACACCAAAAGGCACCCCAGCGTCTTCCGCCCCCTCACTTTATGGAGCCCAACTGATGGTGCCCCCCATTTATCCATCTTACCTGCATAACCGTAGGTCGCCTTCATCCAGCCTCCTGGTCCAAGCCTGCAGCTTCTTTCCGAAAACGACAATCTACGTTGGAAAGCATTCGTTGCCTGACACTGATTTGAACCCTACACCCAGCTAGCCCTGTGCTGCTGGTGGTGTAGATTTGGTGCAGCTTTGTGGCCACCCTGTGCTCACTTTAATCCCCAGGGCGTTTGCCCTAAGACCTTGGGTACCGACCTGCAAACCGTGCCTCTTTGAAGTAACCCCAGGCACTAGTGGATAACATGTGTGCAGCGACCTCTGAATCCGTCTGCCCTTGTGCCGCTGGTGGTGCAGTACCTACCTGGTCTTGAACCTTACCCTGTGTTGTCCTAAACCCCCAAAGCCTGGGGAAGTACGTTGAGTACTTACCTGCAAACTGTTTAACATTGTGGGTACCTACCTTCAAACTGTGCCTCTATGAGGTACCCCCCAGCTCCATTGGATCACATTAGGCCCAGTGACTTCTGCACTCAGCCGCCCCAGTGCCGCTGTTAGTTCAGTACCTACCTGGTCTTCAACCTTGCCTTGTGTTGTCCTAAACCCCAAAAGCCTGGGGAAGTAAGTTGAGTACTTACCTGCAAACTATTTAACATTGTGGGTACCTACCTTCAAACCGTGCCTCTTCGAGGTACGCCCCCAGCTCCATTGGATAACATTAGGCCCAGTGACCTCTGCACTCAGCCGTCCCAGTGCCGCTGTTAGTTCAGTACCTACCTGGTCTTAAACCTTGCCTTGTGTTGTCCTAAAACCCCAAAGCCTGGGGAAATAAGTTAAGGTACTTACCTGCAAACTGTTTAATATTGTCTTCCTCAACAGATTTGCATTGTAGTTCTATATATTGCATTGAACTGTCAAACCTTGTCTCTGTGAAAGCATACAACTGTACTTTATTGACATCTACAGAGAACATTCTTAATATGATAAGGTGTATACCTGCATTTACAAAACATTACTGCATTCTTGAAAAGTAGTATTGCTACTTTTAAACCACTGTGAAACTTACCTGTGCTAAGTGATTTTTGGTTCTAGAAATAAAATAACAAAATGAGAACGTTGTGTACAACCTAATGGTCTGAAATCAGTCTTTGAGTGCCCCTTTTTGCATGGTTACCCCCTTACCTTTTTGCCAGATACATGATGCCAACTTGACTGAAGGTGCCCTGGGTATCTGCCAATCAGGCTGACGGCCTATATTCTTTCCCAAAACGGTACCTTTGTCTCCACAATTGGCACACCTCTGGGCCACATGCAAATACCTTGTAAACGGTACACCAGGTACCAAGTGCCTTGTGACCAGAGAGGGCCTCTGAGGGCATGCCAGCCTCGGAGACCCCTCACCTCAACACCCACACTCTGCCACTGCAGGCTGCGTGTTTTGGTGCAGACCAAGCTAAAGAGTTGACATGGGCCACATCCCTGTGTGCAATGCCCACCCACACTGCCTGCAGCATGGGTAAGTCACCCCTCTAGCAGGCATTACAGCCCTAAAGGCAGGTTCACCATACCACAGGTGAAGGCATAGCTGCATGACCAATATGCCCCTATAGTGTCTGTGCCATTCACAGACATTGTAAGTGCAGTAAAGCCATTTTGAGTATGTGGGCTTAGAGTCTGTCAGAACAAACTCCACAGCTCCATGTTAGCTTTACTGATTGAGAAGTTTGATACTAAACTTCTCAGCACATTAAACCCACACTGATGCTAGTGTTGTATTTAATGTAAAATGCACTCAAAGGGCTTCTTAGAGATGTCGTTTGGAAACCAACAAGCCCCTTGCGTGGTTCCTGAATGGCTACCCACCGTCTACCACCTCTAGACAGGTTTTTGGCCCCTGCGTAGAGAGCCTCTGTTCTCTGGGTCCTGAAACAAAGCACATCCTGGGCAGATGTGGCATGCCTGCTCCCCCAGGATGGGCAGGATCCACGAAGGAGAAGCTTAAAGGACCAGCTGCCTTTGTAACCTACCCCTGCTGCTATCAGCAACTGTTCCCTATTCGAAGGGTCCCCCCGACCGCAATAAGAACCAGATGAGAAAACCCCAAAACCAAAAGGCACTCCTGCATCTTCCGTCCCTGACTTTCAAGACCCCAGTTGAGGGTGCCCAGGTGTCCCCCAGCTATCCAACTTACCTGCCCAGTCGTTGATCGCCTTCGTGCAGCGTCATGGTCCAAGGCTCTTTCCGAAACCGATGACCTCCATTGGAGAACACTGGGCATCAGTTGCTGATTTGTGCACTGCCATCCTGTCCTCTGCTTCAGAGAACCTGCGAGCTGAAGTCAGTGAGTCCTGCAGCTAACCAGCCTTCAAGAACCCTGGAGACCTGCCCTGCCTTCGAAAAATACTCTTGTCTTCCGAGGACACAGATTGACCAACAAAGAAACTCCAACTTCAAGGACTCCGGATCAAGGTGGATTTATGTCCCCAGCACAGTCTGCACATGACACCCACGCCCCAAGTTCGAGTGACTCACCTATCCTGTGAAGTCTCCCCGGTGATCCCGACCTCATCTGCATCAGTGTCCGACCTATCCAGGTCCCCATCTCCACCTCGACGCCTGCAGCCAGACTGCGACTGGAACCAGTTGAGAAGCCACAACACCAAAAGACACCCCTGCATCCTCCACCCCTGACTTTATGGCACCCAGCTGATGGTGTCCCCCAGCTATCCAACTTACCTGCATAACCGTAGATCGCCTTCATCCAGCCACCTGGTCCAAGCCAACAGCCTCTTTACGAAAACGATGACCTCCGTTTGAAAGCATTGGTTGCCTGAGACTGATTTGAACCCTACACCCAGCTACCCCTGTGCCACTGGTGGTGTTGCTTTGGCGCTGCATTGTGGCCCCTCCCTGTGCCCACTTCATCCCCCAAGGGCATTTGCCCTAAGGCCATGGGTACCTACCTGCAAACCGTGCATCTTCGAGGTTCCCCCAGGCTCTATTGGATAACATTCTGCCCAGCTACCTCAGCATCCGGCTGCCCTAGTGCTGCTGGTCATGCAGTACCTACCTGGTCTTGAACCTTGCCCTGTGTTGTCCTAAAGCCCCAAAGCATGGGGAAGTAAGTTCAGTACTTACCTGCAAACTTTAACATTGTTTTCATCTATTAGATTGCATTGTAGTTCTATGTATTGCACTGAACTGTCTAACCTTATCACTGCAAAAGCATACAACTGTACTTAATTGACTTCTACAGAAAACATTCTTAATGCTGTAAAGTATATAACTGCATTTACAAAACATTACTGCTTTCTTGAAAAGCATTGCTACTGTTAAACCACTGTGACATGTACCTGCACTAAGTGGTTTTTGGTTCTAGAAATAAAATAAAATAACAACGTTTTGTACAACCTAAAGGTCTTAATTCAGTCTTTGAGTGCCCCTTTTGCATGGTTACCCCTTACCTTTTTGGCAGATACATGATGCCAATTTGACTGAGTGTGTCCTGCCAAACAGGCTTATAGGGCCTATGTTCTTTCCCAAAACTGTACCTTTGTCTCCACAATTGGCACACCTCTGGGCCACATGCAAGTCCCTTGTAAATGGTACCCCTGATACTAAGGGCTTGTGACCAGAGAGTTCCCTCTGTGGGCATGCCAACCTTGGAGACCCCCTCACTTAACACCCACACACTGCAGGCTGCGTGTATTAGTGCAGACCAAACTAAAGAATTGACATGGCCCACATCCCTGTGTGCAATGTCCACCCACATTGCCTGCAGCATGGGTAAGTCACCCCTGCAGCAGGCATTACAGCCCTAAAGGCAGGTACACCATACCATAGGTGAGGGCATAGCTGCATAAGCAATAGGGGAGAGGAGTTGGCCTAACGGCTAGGGCTGTTGACCTCGAGTCTGGGGAACCGGGTTCAAGTCTCGGCAATGACGCAGAACATTCTGTGATTCTGGGCAAATCACTTAATCTCCCCGTGCCCAACAAAAACTGAATATGTCCTCATGTAACCCAAATGGTTCTATATAAAATGCTCTGATACCCAAAACCTGGTCACGTTTGTGCTATATAAAACTCCATGAAAAAATAATAATTACGCCACAGTGTCTGTGCCATTCACAGACATTGTAAGTGCAGTGAAGCCATTTTGAGTACATGGCCTGGGAGTTTGTCAGCACGAACTCCACAGTTCCATGGTGGCTTTACTGAAGACTGAGAAGATTGGTACCAAACTTCACAGCACATTAAACCCACACTGATGCCAGTGCTGGATTTAAAGTAAAATGCACTCAGGGGGCATCTTAGAAATGCACCCTGGAAAACGACCATCCCTGCAGTGGTTCCTGAATGGCTACCCTCCCTCTGCCACCTCTCTGGGTCCTGAAACAAAGCACATCCTGTGCAGAGGTGTCATTCCTCCTCCCCCAGGGTGGTCAGGTTCCACAAACTGGAAGCTTCAAAGGCTTGCTTCCTTTGCATTCTAACCAAATCCCCTGCTGCTATCAGGAGCTGGCTCCCACCGGTTCTGACCCCCACTTTGGGCAGGAGAATTGGCGGGAAAACGTAGAGAGAAAGGGAGGTGTGCCCACCTTTGCGAGGGGTGGGGCAGGCTAAGTAAAACACACATCTCAGTCCCCTCCATCTTGAAGATGAGGGGACTCCCCCAATGAGGATGAGGCATTTGCCCCCCCACTTGAGGGTGGCATAAGGGGGTGTAGACAACCCAGGGAAGGGACCAATTGGTCCCAACCTGCACACCCCTGTATCACTCCTAAATCTAGGTATTTAGGAGCACCCCTGAACCTTGCTCCTTACATACTACAACCTAAGATGAAGTAGAACCGAAGAGTCGTGCTGTAGAGAAGATGATGACAACAAATGCTTTGGCCCCATCCCTGCCAGCCTGTCCTCTGCTTTAGAGAACCTGCGAGCTGAAGCCAGTGAGTCCTGCAGCTAAGCAGCCTCCAAAAACCCTGGAGACCTTCCCTGCGTTCTAAAAAAACTCTTGTCTTCCGAGGACACGGATTGTCCAACAAAGAAACTCAAACTTCAAGGACTCTGGATCAAGGCGGATCCGTCTCCCCAGCACACTCTGCACCCGACACCCATGGCCCGAGTTTGAGTGACTCACCAATCCTGTGAAGTCTCCCCGGTGATCCTGGCCTCATCTGCATCAGTGGCTGACCTATCCAGGACCCCATCTCCCCCTCGACGTCTGCAGCCAGACTGCGACTGGAACCAGTTGAGAAGGTCCGACACCCCTGCATCCTCCGCCCCCTGACTTTAGAGACCCCAGCTGATGGTGTCCCCCAGCTATCCAACTTAACTGCCCAACCGTTGGTCGCCTTCATCCGGCTTCCTGGTCTAAGCCTGCAGCCTCTTTCCAAAAACGACGAACTGCGTTGGAAAGCATAAGGTTCTTGACACTGATTTGTACCCTAGACCCGGCCACCACTGTGCCGCTGTTTGTGTAGCTTAGGTGCTGTTTTGTGTCCACCCTTTGCTCACTTCAACCCTTAGACCATGGGTACCTACCTTCAAACTGTGTCACTTCGAGGTACCCCACGGCTCCGTTGGATAACATTGGGCCCGGTGACCTCTGCACTCCGCTGCACCAGTGCCGCTCGTGGTGCAGTACCTACCTGGTCTTGAACCTTGCCTTGTGTTGTCCTAAACCCCCGAAGCCTGGGACTTACCTGCAAACTGTTTAACATTGTTTTCCTCCATAGATTTGCATTGTAGTTCTCTCTATTGCATTGAACTGTCAAACTTTATTACTGCAAAAGCATACAACTGTACTTGATTGACATCTACTGAAAACACTGTTAATACTGTAAAGTAAATAATTGCATTTACAAAACATTACTGCTTTCTTGAAAAGTATTGCTACTGTTAAACCACTGTGAAATGTACCTGCACTAAGTGGTTTTTGGTTCTAGAAATAAAATAAAATAACAACGTTTTGTACAACCTAAAGGTCTTAATTCAGTCTTTGAGTGCCCCTTTTGCATGGTTACCCTTTACCTTTTTGGCAGATACATGATGCCAATTTGACTGAGTGTGTCCTGCCAAACAGGCTTATAGGACCTATGTTCTTTCCCAAAACTGTACCTTTGTCTCCACAATTGGCACACCTCTGGGCCACATGCAAGTCCCTTGTAAATGGTACCCCTGATACCAAGGACTAAAGAATTGACATGGCCCACATCCCTGTGCGCAATGTCCACCCACATTGCCTGCAGCATGGGTAAGTCACCCCTCTAGCAGGCATTACAGCCCTAAAGGCAGGTACACCATACCATAGGTGAGGGCATAGCTGCATGAGCAATAGGGGAGAGGAGTTGGCCTAACGGCTAGGGCTGTTGACCTCGAGTCTGGGGAACCGGGTTCGAGTCTCGGCAATGACGCAGAACATTCTGTGATTCTGGGCAAATCACTTAATCTCCCCGTGCCCAATAAAAATGAATATGTCCTCATGTAACCCAAATGGTGCTATATAAAATGCTCTGATACCCAAAACCTGGTCACGTTTGTGCTATATAAAACTCCATGAAAAAATAATAATTCCGCCACAGTGTCTGTCCCATTCACAGACATTGTAAGTGCAGTGAAGCCATTTTGATTACATGGCCTGGGAGTTTGTCAGCACGAACTCCACAGTTCCATGGTGGCTTTACTGAAGACTGAGAAGTTTGGTACCAAACTTCACAGCACATTAAACCCACACTGATGCCAGTGCTGGATTTAAAGTAAAATGCACTCAGGGGGCATCTTAGAGATGGACCCTGGAAAACGACCATCCCTGCAGTGGTTCCTGAATGGCTACCCTCCCTCTGCCACCTCTCTGGGTCCTGAAACAAAGCACATCCTGTGCAGAGGTGTCATTCCTCCTCCCCCAGGGTGGTCAGGTTCCACGAACTGGAAGCTTCAAAGGCTTGCTTCCTTTGTAATCTAACCAAATCCCCTGCTGCTATCAGGAGCTGGCTCCCACCGGTTCTGACCCCCACTGTGGGCAGCAGAATTGGCGGGAAAACGTAGAGAGAAAGGGAGGTGTGCCCACCTTTGCGAGGGGTGGGGCAGGCTAAGTGAAACACACATCTCAGTCCCCTCCATCTTGAAGATGAGGGGACTCCCCCAATGAGGATGAGGCATTTGCCCCCCCACTTGAGGGTGGCATAAGGGGGTGTAGACAACCCAGGGAAGGGACCAATTGGTCCCAACCTGCACACCCCTATAACACTCCTAAATCTAGGTATTTAGGAGCACCCCTGAATCTTGCTCCTTACATACGACAACCTAAGATGAAGTAGAACCGAAGAGTCGTGCTGTAGAGAAGATGATGACAACAACTGCTTTGGCCCCATCCCTGCCAGCCTGTCCTCTGCTTTAGAGAACCTGCGAGCTGAAGCCAGCGAGTCCTGCAGCTAAGCAGCCTCCAAAAACCCTGGAGACCTTCCCTGCATTCTAAAACGACTCTTGTCTTCCGAGGACACGGATTGTCCAACAAAGAAACTCCAACTTCAAGGACTCTGGATCAAGGTGGATCCGAGTCCCCAGCACACTCTGCACCCGACACCCATGGCCCGAGTTTGAGTGACTCACCTATCCTGTGAAGTCTCCCCGGTGATCCTGGCCTCATCTGCATCAGTGGCTGACCTATCCAGGACCCCATCTCCCCCTCGACGTCTGCAGCCAGACTGCGACTGGAACCAGTTGAGAAGCTCCGACACCCCTGCATCCTCCGCCCCCTGACTTTAGAGACCCCAGCTGATGGTGCCCCCCAGCTATCCAACTTAACTGCCCAACCATTGGTCGCCTTCATCCGGCTTCCTGGTCTAAGCCTGCAGCCTCTTTCCGAAAACGACGAACTCCATTGGAAAGCATAAGGTGCTTGACACTGATTTGTACCCTAGACCCGGCTACCACTGTGCCGCTGTTTGTGTAGCTTAGGTGCTGTTTTGTGTCCACCCTTTGCTCACTTCAACCCTTAGACCATGGGTACCTACCTTCAAACTGTGTCACTTCGAGGTACCCCACGGCTCCGTTGGATAAGATTGGGCCCAGTGATATCTGCACTCCGCTGCACCAGTGCCGCTCGTGGCGCAGTACCTACCTGGTCTTGAACCTTGCCTTGTGTTGTCCTAAACCCCCGACGCCTGGGAAAGTAAGTTTAGGTACTTACCTGCAAACTGTTTAACATTGTTTTCCTCCATAGATTTGCATTGTAGTTCTCTCTATTGCATTGAACTGTCAAACTTTATCACTGCAAAAGCATACAACTGTACTTGATTGACATCTACTGAAAACACTGTTAATACTGTAAAGTAAATAACTGCATTTACAAAACATTACTGCATTCTTTCAAAGTATTGCTACTTTTAAACCACTATGAAACTTACCTGCAGTAAATGATTCTTAGTTCAAGAAATAAAACAACACAGAAACAACTTTTTGTAAAACCGATTGGTCTGGATTCAGTATTTGAGTGTGAGACATAATTTCTTGCCTGAGAGTGTACAATAAATGCTTAACACTACCCTCTGATAAGCCTAGCTGCTTAGCCCAGTTAGCACTAAATTGAGAGTAAGGTATTATCTACTTTAACCTCTGCCATACCTTTGAGGACTCACTGGACTCTGTGCACACTATACCTCTTTTTGGTGCAGTATATACAGAGCCAGCTTCCTACAAACATCCACACTCAAATTGCAAAATGCAAGTGCAAGCCAAAGCCTTTAGAGCCCTCGCATTCTAAAGACATTCCTGACAATATACAATCCATATGATACCGGTAAAAACAACAGAACTCCTGAGGAGCTCTTGATAGTGAAGGTCCTCAGTGCAACATGAGGACAGGTCATCACATCAGCCTAAGTACAGTACTACACCATCACCATCAATGAATCCACCAAAAGAAGCAGAATACTCTTCAAGACAATCAAGAACTGCATCCCTCCTGCCTATTTCTCACTCCACAGAAAAGTGCAATGCCATCAACCTCTTCTCCAGTGAAAAGAAATGCAGAAGATCCGAGAACACATTGACAGCCCTAAACCTACTTCATCTCTTGAAGATCCTTGCCTGGCAGACAGTTCAAGCTGGACTGTTTCCATTGGAGCAGGGTCAAAACAGATTTTCATATGGCTATGTCCAAACTAAGATGGCATGGTTTGCTAAATAATGGATTGGTATGCGGCCTGAGTAATTACTAGTGGCTGAGATTAATTCAAGCATTCTATCCATCACAGTTTTATATACTTTAGTGTTGTCCTAAATACCGTGGGCATTCAAAAACTTGAATAGCTGGCTAACTGATCATTCGTTGAAATTGGCTGTCCCACTGCCCTGTGTTGTATGCTGTGATAGGTGGAAGTAAAATGTGAATGGCACAAAAACTTATCAGTAGCTTAAGTAGGCAGACACTGCTGCCCAAGTAGGTGGCACCTGAAAAGCCCCGAGGCAGCAGCAGACACAAACAAACATGGACAAAGTCAATAGCTCTTGCCTATGCAAGACCTATTGGCTTTGCCAGTCTCTTAGCCATATTGATCAGCGGCGTGGCGGCTGTTCAACATGGCTAAAAGTTAGTGGCATGGCATAGAATGGCATAGGTGAGAGTGGCATAGAGGACAGTGGCATGGATTGGAGGAGCGAAGAGTAGAGTGCAGTGCCTTCGAGTGGAGTGACGTTGAGTAGAGTGGAGTGGTGTAGAGTGGAGTGGAGTGGTGTGGCATAGAGTAGAGTGGGCGTAGAGTGAAGTGGTATAGTATAGTGGCATGGATTGGAGTGGAGTTGAATGAATGGAGTGGAGTGGCGTAGAGTGGAGTGGTTAAAGTGGAGTGGTGTAGACTACAGTGGAGTAGCGTTGAGCGGAGAGGTGTAGAGTAGAGTGGCATAGACTTGTGTAGAGTTAATTGGAATGGTGTGCAGTAGAATGGCATAGAGTGGAGTGGAGTGCTGTAGAGTAGAATGGCATAAAGTAGGGTGAAGTAGAGAAGAATTGCATAGATGTGGCATACAGTGAAGTGGAGTAGAGTAGAGTGGAATAGAGTGGTGTAGAGTGGCGTGGTGTAGAATGGAGTGGCGTAGAGGGGCGTTGAGAAGAGTGGAATGGGGTAGAGGAGTGGTGTGGAGTGGGTTAGAGTAGAGTGGTACAGAGTAGTGTTGTGTAGAGTAGAGTGGTACAGAGTGGCGTTGTGTGGAGTGGAGTGGTGAAGAGTGCAGTAGATTGCAATTGAGTGGAGTGGTGTTGAGTGGAATGGCGTAGAGTGGAGTGGCGTAAAGTTGAGAGGTATAAAGTAGAACAATTGTGGGTGTAAGTAAGTCAAACAAGGAACCAAATTTAAAACGAGTGCAAAGGTATGAGGCATGAAGGGGATGAATGTCTGAAAAACAATGATGTGCGGTGGCGGCAAACATTATGAGGGTGTAATCTGTTATTAGGGTGGAATTTTACATTGTAACGGTTAAAACCAAACCACATAGAATAGCAAAGGATGATCTAATAGAAGAGATTTTGGGTAAGATGGTTCAACTTCTAAGGCAGTACATTTGGAATGGGTATGTGTTATCTTGGGGGAGAGACTACAGTTCTAGTTTGCGCCCTAGTCTGTTCAGGCTAAGTTGATTTCAGTTAATCAAGTTCTGGAAATATGTACTTTGATTGTTCTATACTGTTCAGACGTTCTGATTTTCCATTGTGGATCAGTTGCTTCTTTCTTGGCTGTTGCACCAGCACTATGCTCTTCCTTCTAGGGACTTGATGCTTTGATGGACTGTACCTCCCTCTTTTGCTGCTTTTGAGAACTTCCTGTTTAGAGCCTAACGGCTTACATAATTTCCGCTTGCAATGCTCACTCACCAAATTCTAGCTGCTCTTTAAGAAACTGCACAAGACCCCTCATCTCAGCTCATCGCTCCTCACATTAGTGAGGATTCCTATGATCCTTAGACTTCATTTTCTGAACTGTTCTCCAACACTTCAGCTTCATTCTTGTTGTTGTAGATAAGTCGCAAGTAGCACACTCATGGATACATATGAAAACCTCTGGAGCAGGTGTCCCCACGAAAGAGGCATCAAAAGCTGCACATGCGGTGTTACGTAAAATGGACATTTACACCTTTGTCCAGAAGTCTGTCAAGATAAGGGTAAACCATAAGGTAGTCCATGAGATGAATATATTCATGTTTTACAAGATGGAAGCACAAGCTCCATTGTTTCTGCAGGGGAGAGAAGAAAAATAAATGTCAGCAGTTGATTGGATTCTTCACACAAGAGATTACTATGGAAGTTATGGGGAACAGATTGTCTAGTCTGTGTTTCATGGTGTGCTTAAATCTTCTTTTTGAGGTACGTTTTGGATGGAGGGGGCGGATGGGACACCCTCTCACGCACACATACACAGAACAATTTAAGCATTGTATTCACTCACATGCACGCACACACAAACACATTCATTCACAACACTCTTCACCAAACATTCATACATACATACACGCATGCATGCACCAAACAGTTTAAAACTAAAACAAACTCTTACCTGCAGCCAGCTCTGTCCCTGGGACATTCCAGAAGGCCTGGGACTGCTGCCTTCCTTCATTAAAGTCAGCCAATGAGGGAAGGCAGCAGTCCCAACAGAGTAGTATGGGGTCAGTGAGACTGCTGACCCCACCGTACTCTGTGATGAAGTGTCACTGATTGACACTCGACCCTGGTCGCTTCGGCACTTAAAATTGAAGCGTCCAGATGTGAGGCAATTAGTGACACTACCCCTCTTCACTGAGGGGCGGGCCTCTGGGACCTCTGCTAAGTTGAGGATGTCAGGCCCACAGGAGCTGTGACTTCCTCAGCCCAGAAAAGTTCAGCTCAGGCAGCCAGGAGCCTACGCTAAATGCGCATGTCTGGCTCCTGGCAGCTTGAACTGAAAATGAACAGTGTCTGTTAGGCGACCTTTGTGCAGCCTGACAGACACTATTCATGAGGGGGCGAAGAGAGGAGGGGCGTGGCCCCTCAGCCCCAATGGACCGGTCACTCCCCATTTTAAACTGGATAAGATGAGGTCAAATAAAACCAACTGTATGGACAGACATACATTCCCCACCATTTTAAGCAAAGGATTAGCTCAGTTGGCTTCCATGCGAAATTAGAAAAATGTTAAAAGGAATTATTAAGAGTTTGGTGGATGGGGGAGATCAACCAAAAAATGATGAATGTTCTTTGTGCACTATTAAGAGAGCATATCCAGGATTAAACTCTAACTAGGCTTGACAGTAATCCATAAATTATTTGAAGGTGTCCCACATCCACCAAGCACTGAATAATCCCCAAAGTATTTTGTCATTTTTCACCTGTCTTTAAGCACTCAATAATCTATGGGGCATATTTACAAGCCCATATCGCCACAGAAACTTCACTTTTAGTGACGTTCCTGTGGCAATATCGGCTTTGCCTTAGTTAAAAGGCATCTTTAAGCCACTTAATGTGTCTTAATGCTGTCTTGTAAATAAGGTCCCCTTTCATGCTATACTTAGCGTGAAAGGGGCGGGCAATGGGTGTTGTGATGGGCGTTCCATCGCAACACCCATTCGTTTTGATACTGCCCCATATTTACAAGGGCAGCGTAAATATGGGGCAGCACCAAAATTAAGACCAGGGAAAACCTGGTCTTAAACAGGCGCAACGAGGAGAAATGTTTCATTTCTCCTCGTATTTGTTGTTTCTATGTGTGGTGCGTTGTGCAGCACACATAGAAACAGCAAAAGACCACTGATTGTTTATGTGCAGACAGGTGACCCTTAATGCACATAAACAATCAATTAAAAAATTGACATATTGCAACTTCTGTGTGTGCTGCATTAAGCAGCACACATAGAAGTTTCAAAATGCCATTTCAGATTGTTTCTGTGCAGGAAGGGAAACCTTTGTGTGCAGGAAGGAACACCTTCCTGCACATAAACAGTCTTTCCCTACAATGCAGGCACCCTTGCACTATGGTGCAAGGGTGTCTGCGTTGGCACTAGGCAGCAAAAAGTAGCACCAGTGCAGGGGTAACTGCAGGGCTGCACCGTATCCTTGAAAACGGTGCAGCCCAGCGTTTTGAAAGTGGTGGAGCGCGGCGGTAAGCCAAGGTGGCAAACGCTGCGCTCCACCTCTTCCTAGTAAATAGGACTGAAAGTGTCAAATATAAATTTAATTAATTATAGAGTTATTATTCAAGAAAGTTACTATATCCTAATGTAATAATTAGTTACATTTATAAATTAAATAATTTCCCATTTTCTAAATGTTTTTATATATTTTTTTGTTTTCAACGAACATTTACTCATACACTAAAACAGCAACCTATCTTTCAACCAACTTATCAAAAAGAAGATGGAGACGGCCTGAATATAGTGTGGAGCTACTATTATTATAAACCACTTTCATTGGCCCAATGATGATTGGTTCAATTTCTTTTGAACTATTAGAAAAATATTGCTGTGTTTGTAGTTGATATCCTTGGGAACCATTCTTATTTGTAGTGGCCCTGTATCATCTTTAAGACCTGGTGCATCAACTACGATTCTGTTACAAAAGGCTAATTATCATACCTAGCAGAAAACACTCCATCTTTGGTGGTCACTGCAATACCAGAGGCCAAGGCATTGAGAGGCTCGAACCTGGGAGAAGAAAAATAATGTTACCCTCTTCAGTCGAGGCTCCAGGGATAAAGAACACCCTCAAATTTACCAGACAACCCTTCATCCTCCCCAAGTAGCTTTTCCAGCCTTCTTCTCAAATGATGGTTCCGCATTGAAACAAAAACTCCAAAAACATAATTTGTAGAGAGATAAACTCCATAATATGGATTGGCTTAATCTTGACCCTACTTAAATATCTCCATGCAAATTTATTAATTTTTATTTAATCTCTAAAGTCAGCCAAACTCCCTACTTATATTAGTGGGTAAATTTACTGTTTGAGCTCCAGACGTGACATCATTCATAAGTCAAAATTGTTTGTAGACACGTTCATGTAAAACCAACATTTGGGTGATTAGGGTTTACCAAAGAATTTTGGGGAAATCAATGGCGTCGTTACAAATGCCACAGAATTACGGCGTAGTAAAAACCTATCCAGAGTAACTCAATTAACAGCGTTTTGCCCGAATGATTTTTCACTTCCGCATTCAGAGTAAATGAGGTCGGAATAGGAAATGACCTGCAAATGCGGGTTTGCCACAACCAAAATCTGCACTTTTCCCCCATTACAATCTGTTATGCCTGACAATCGAAAGTGCAGCAATTTCACACTACTCTGAATTCGAGATTAGGCTCAAACAGTGTTTATGCGCAATACGATGCAACCCAGACTTTTAGGGGCATATTATCAAGGACAGTGTTAAAATTATCGCCGGTTTAGCGGCAGAAAACTGCAGCTAAAGCGGCGATAATGAGCTTGATAATATGCCCCGGAGAATTCCCATAGAAGCCCAGGTTCACACCAGAACATGGACTTCTATTGGAATTCTCAGGGGCATATTATCAAGCCCATTGTCGCCTCTTTATCGGCAGTTTTCTGCCACTAAACCGGCGATAATTTTTAAGATAATATGACCCTTAATGATAATGGAGAAGTGGAATTGTTGGAAAATTGGGCTCAAGTGAGGTTTGGGTAAATTAAGGTTTGAGACAAGTGAATTGTTTTGAAGTAAGAAATTTGGGTGTGGAAGTTTGGCAAATAATGGAGGATGGAGTGTGAAAAACGGGAGACAAATTGAAGTGGGTGGTGTCAGAAGGTTTTTGGTTTTTTTAGAGTTTTATATAGCGTGAACTACTAGACCCGAAGATATCAGGTATGAGAGTGCTTTACATGAGCACCAGTTTTGCTCAGATGAACACATTCATTTTTGTTAGACACGTGGAGATTAAGTGATTTGCCCAGAATCACAGGATGTCAAGGGTCGTTGCCGAGACTCGAACCCGGTGCCCCAGCTACGAGGTCGACCGCTCTAGCCGTGAGGCTACATCCTCTATAAATGGGATACGTAATAGGGGTGATAGGCGTAATGTAGGGGAGTAGAATTAAATAGACTGGGTTTGAGGGAGGGATTGAAATATGATATGGGCACAATGTGTGACAAGTTGAGGGGATCGAAGGTAATGAGAGTAAGGTATGGTGATTGAAGAGAGTAAGGTATGAGAGTTGGGGAGGTATACATTGGAACAAGGTAAACAGATTTGTAGTAAGGCAGGTTTTGGAAAAGAACAGATTAGGGAAGGATTGGAAGAAAAATAAGCGGTTTTGCAGATATCGGGTATAGAAGGCCTCATTTTTTTTAACACAAACGTTATATCATTTTTTCTTAACACATGTATACTTACATTTGTTTCTAAGCAATAATGGTATCTGATTCTACAAGGATAGGCTAGCACCGGGATTCTGGATTATAAAGTTACAATTTTCTGTCACATCTTGTACATTAGTGCGCATATTCCTATACCCATTGTCTGTCGTACAGCTTGTGTTGTCTTCCTGCATGGGGGACAGAAGGCCTCATGAAGTGGTGTAAGAAGGGAGGATTTGCCTAGAACAATTTAGGGTGGGTATAGGTGTGAAGATGTTTCGAAAATTAGGTTTAAGGTGGATTATCAAATAGGGCTTCAAGTCTGTTTTGAGCGTTATTGCTTCATTGACTCACATTCTCTCTTTGTGGCAGGCAGCCTAACCCTCTCTCTTCCATTGAGGGAGTCCCTGTAATTCAGCCATGGACTCCGTCTTGTTGGTCTCTGGCTCCAGCAGAGGTTGCCTCGTGACCATGTCAGGGTCTTCAGTGCGACGGCTCCCTAGTAACTGACCTTCCGATGTCCCCAGAATATGTCACAATGGATTCCTCATCACAATTGGGAAAGACCATTTGCCTCGCGGCTGTGGGGTGGAACGGAAAGTCAGAGCAGCAATTGTTTTCCAAGTAATCTTTCTGCCTGTTTAATTCAAGGGTAGAAAGGTATCAGGAGCAAAGGGCCCTCATTATCAGCTTCACTAGAATGGAGAGAAGGAACATATCGATCAGCAGTACATCTTAAGCATTCTCTTGTAAAACTAGGCCTGCACTATCGGAGGTCCCTGCATCCCACAGGGAATGATCAGACCGCAACAATGGAATCAGCATCTTATTTAGTCACTCACAGCCCTCGACCAGGTGATTTGCTATCAGTGAGTCATTTCACAGTGTTCGGACTTCACCTCCGTGTACCTAGTCACCACACAGCACTACTGCATGCGCTGCTCCATTTCCAGGTGCATCCAAGTATGCCCCGACCCTCTCCGGCCTGAATGGGCACATATCCAATACATGTCCCTCCCTTGGGCCCTTTCTTTCTCCTTTTCTGGCGGTTTAGTGATCTGGGGGAATAAATAGCAAGGAGGCAAAGCAGTTTGCCACCAACGTTGCTTATTTGGTTCTCTAGTTTACCCTGAGTATTTTCAGCACCCTGACTTGGTTTCAATATTTTTGTTTGTGGGCCTTCTCATGCTGCAACAGGGCGGCCACTGTTCAGCGACTACTTTGTTTTTAGGATCTTTCAATTTCTTCTGCAGATTTCATAACGTTGCCATATCAAAGGTACCATATTCAAGAATGGATTGTTCCCCATTCTTGCTGGTGACCCACACTCGCTACTTGCATGTGGCTTTATCATACTGGTTGTACCTAGTGTGGGAAGAAGACCCTTTCGATACAGTCTTGCCGGCTTTAGATTTTTCGGCCCCATACTAATTCCTTATCCCAAGCACAAGTGGAGGAGTAGGAAGGGGCCTCTGTGCCTTGAACCCACAGCTCATCCTGTGGAAGGAATGGGAAGGAACCGGTTGAGGGTTCTCTCAGTATTTTCTAGAACTGTTTTCGTGGAGGATACAGTAAGATAAGTAAAGATCCCTTTGTGTTTTCTTTTTGGCTTTCGACATGCCCATGTAGGGGCTCGCACAGGTGCCAGTGTGGCTGGGACCAGGGGGCCTCTTTCTTGCAAACATTCATCCTTCAAGATTCTGTGCTTCCAGCGTGGGTGCTCCTACTTATCTTCCCCACTTCTGCACTATTTCTAGAGTATACTTCCTCTTAACCATGGATATTAATTCACACATTCTCTACATCTCTGGACTCCCCCAATCCCACTCACCCACCCAGTCTATTATCCTGTTGTCTCCTACCCAGACCACTTTTATCTGTGCTCTTTCAAAATTTGACAGACAACATAAATATGATATGTGCATGCAAGCAAGCAGACAGCATATCGAAACACAGTTGGACTTTACCTAAAATTGGTTTAGAGTATTTGTGCTATCTAGTCTAATCAGCAGGTCCAGGGCTGGGCCCTGCCCCACCCTAAACCTCCCTTACCTCTGACTCCTGGGGTCAATGTCTGGATGCCAGCCCACGGGCCTCCTGCTCATTTAGCACAGACATGTTCCGCACATTCCATGCTCCAGTTGTACAATTAAAAACACTTCATAGACCTCAAATTCTAACATACAGTAATAGCAAAAAGGGTAATTTAGCAAGCAAAATAGTGATCAACATTTGCTGTTTCAAAGGACCAGAGACGCTGCTGACATTACGATGGAGCATATAATGATGCATTTCCATACATTGCACAATTATTTTTATACACTTTTTCTCAATTCTATCAATGAGGGTTGCGCATGCCCTAAAGAAAAGCTGCTTCATGAACAAGTTACTTACCTTCAGTAACGCATTATCTGGTAGAGACTTTATCTAGCTGCAGATTCCTGATGTCTGGGAAATTCAAAGGTAATGAATCTGCAGCTAGAAGTCTCTGTCACATTTATATTTATTACATCTGAACCTCCATCTGTGATCTGCTGTCATCATGCCCAGCCCACGATCAGTATTCAAGATATTTTAATACCGCATATTGTATTCACTCAATCAAGATTGATGGAACACACTCAGAGACAGGATCCAGACCAATTGAGTAAGTAAAAAAAAAAAGTATACTTGTACTTTCTAGAACCAAGTACAGGTAGGTAAAATAAACTTTAAATTGTACACCTTTAAACAGAAATGCAATTTGGAATGGATTTGCAGTTGTTACAGTTTCAGGCTAGTATGACTTTAAAACGCAGCTTGAATTACACAGTAGTTACTTTTAGAATACTTTTTGATTACTTTCAGATTACATTGAGCACTGGGAGTGGTATGCCTAAATACCACACCTAAGGATCTCACAATACAAGGTAAGACTTTTCTTGGCTTGAGCTATAGGGGCATATTAACAAGGGCTTTATCTCCGCTTTTTTGGCTTTAAAAGCCAAAGAAGCGGAGATAAAAATATCGCCCTATCAACAACAGGGTGCTAACATGCAAAATCGCATGTTAGCACCCTTTTTCACTACGCTTCTTTTTGCATCTCTAATGAGATGCAAAGTAGGGGTTCCAGAGCAAAATAAAAGGAGAAATGTCGCTAAGCAACATTTCTCCTATTATCAAGCTTCACGCTAACCCTGTTAGAGACAAAAAAGCACGGTTAACGCTGCTTTTTTATGTCTGCTAATTTTCAGACTTAGCCATGTAATCTAATGGGAGGTGGATTACATGGTTAAGTCCACCATGGGCTAGCAACAAGGATATCCCTATCCTTGTAGTTTTATCGCTGCATTAACCTCCCAAAATGCCGCTATCGCTGGATTTTTTATCGCCTAGGAGGTTAGCGTTGTTAATAACGCGATAACCAGGCTATATTATCCAGCGATAGCGGGCGTTAAAAAAATTAACGCTAAGCGCCCTTAGCGTTAATTTTCCCTGTTCCTTGTTAATATGCCCGCCTGTTACCGTTTTACCCATACAAATTAACAATTCAACACAGAGAACATTTTAGGCCCAAAATCTCATTACATGGGTTCCTAGTGGAGAAAAATAGTTATCGGTTTCACAGGTAAGTGAACGTCTTACAAGTGGGAGTTTTAGGGGTTAGGACCAAGGTTCCCCAAGGTCTAAGTAGGCACCCGAGTTGGACCACTAGCGGCACTGAGGCGGCGGTGTGTAGAGTTTAGTGGCCCAATGTTAACCAATAGGACTAAGGGGGCCTTCGGTTAGGGGCTGCTTACGAGCAGGCCACTCGGGTGTGGGAACAAAGCTCCAGGGGTTAAGGTCAGCGCTTCAGGTGTGGTAAATATTTAAATTACCTGTACTATTTTTTATGCGGTAAAGTCTAGTAAGAATAACTCAGTCAAAATAAGAGGCAGAATCCGTGGTATTAGAGGTTCTGAAAAGGACTTTATTCCTTACAAAGGAATTATGGTTCGAACCAGGCAATCATATTCCATCACCACGAAGGTTCAGGAAGGGATAGGCAATACATTATTGACAAGTAACAATATATATATGAAAAGCATTGCATTAAGACAGATGCAGGAGGCGTAACAGCTGATAATACAGATAAGAATACACATACGTAATGAAAATAGGCGTAAATACAGGCGTATACTAGAAACGTCATTTAAAATGATGTCACAAGTGGGTGGATCCATAAGAGAATCCTGCAGTGTCAGCAGAAATATTTGGCAGAGATGCGCGCGCAGCCGCATGACGTGTGATTGACGTGCAACTAGAGGGTGAAGGGGAATTGACATTTAGCTCTACATGTGGGGACAGAAGTCTGGGGGGTCAGGTCAACCTAATCCCAAATTGTATCTAATATCTTTGTTTAAGTAACTGGTTTATCCAAAAGGAAAGGTCTCTCGGACGGAATCTATTCTATACTGACTGTTAGTGCATGTACGAGCGTCTATGTGTCTACATGAGATGCGAGGGGGCAGGAATCTTCCATGGTGACAGGGGCTATGAATTACTTGCATAGAGATAGCGAGGCCGAGCCTTTTGCTCGGTAGCTGGAAGGATGTTTACCTAAACTACTAGACAGGAATGCATTGGATGAGGAGCGGAGCAGATAACTTGAAGGCTGAATACAGTTTTTGGCAGGCAACAGGCCGCGTCAGGCACCGCTAGCCGCGCAGGGAGTAAGACAAAGTTCATGGACACGGATGCAGGTCCAGGCTGGAGCATTTCAGAGGCAGAAGCAGGAAAAGGCTTGATGACAGAATTCAGGGCCTACTCGCCTGAACTGTAAAACTAGAAAAGTGAACCATATAAAGTCGGTGGCCAATCATACTTAGGAATGGAATATTTGACCCATTCATGGCGGATCTGAAAGAGGACATGTTGACGTAGGACGCACATGCATTTGCGTCTTCATAGCTGGAACTGGGGGGAACATACATGTACTTGTAGCATGTACATGGAGCCGTTGGGGGTCTAAGATAGGGGACATAACTGGTCATAAAATTCATATTTCCTCATTCCCTCCTTGTCCCCTACGGACCCTTATGAAATATCCATCTTCATCAATCCATCAATCTGTTCATATAGCATCATTTGTTCTTCTTTCTTCTTCCGGAATCTTGAATGAGAATTTGAAGGCGGGATACACGATGTGGCACACAGACCACAAATCGCTGGCCCACATTGTAGACATAAGCAACAACTGAATAGTATGAGAAAGCCAATACCTAGGAAGGATAGGATCCTCCATCCCCAGGCTGACAACACGCTCCAGAACCAACCGGACCAAGTCCAGGTGCCTGGATTCTGGTGTATCTGGCTTACGATCTTATGAAGTCGAGTTATGGCCTTATATACTGACGGCGCGTTTTCTGGTATGAAAACACAGCAACTTGATCCGATGACCCTACAAGCTCCGCCCCTATCGGCCAGAATGACGTCAAGGACAAGACGATTTTGAAGAACAACAATCCGCATCGCAGACTGCTCCTCTGTTAAGTTGCCTAAGGCGGAAGTAGTTTCATTCACTACTGCTTCAAGGGTTCTAGTTAATCTACGTATCAGCTTACTATTAGTGACTGTACCTATGTAGGGAAAGAAACCTTTATTGAAATCTGTGTATTGCTCCCATGCTGTTTCGGTGTAGTCGACAATCGGGAGATCTCTCTGCTGTCTATTGTGTACTAAATGGGTATTCCTATGATAATCAGGCGGGGCTAGGAAAACAGGTGGTAGAAGGAATGCAATGTAACAGGTACCATCCCAATCTAGGGGTAGGCGTATGTATGTGGTGTGACCACAGATGAAGTAGGAGTGACGAGAAGCTCTAAATGTAGACTTGCCTTTATCATTGAATTCTATTACAGTGGTACATATACTATGGCCCATGTGTATTGAACCATTCTTTCTTACACATAATTCGCCTCTAACTGGAAATACTGACATAGCGGGCAAGATTGGTGTAGCTTCGGATTCAATATTCAGGATCATAAGATTAAGTGTAAAGTTACCTAATCCATATACTTCATTTTCTAGATCAGTTCCTGTTCTTTTGGGAAGTCCCTCCTTGTTAGGGTAGCAGACTTTAAGTAAAACTAGGTTTAGGTTTCCCCATACCCAGTTGTCTTGATAAACTACTGTAATTGAATCTAGGGAATTAATCAAACTAAACCATGCTCCACAGGAGCCATTGTGTGTGAATGGATACGGAAAGAGGGGCAAAACTCCCTTGTATTTCTGATAAGGAGGGAGTCGGCCACATATCCAACAATTTGTAGCATTGCTGGTCTGATGAGAATGATGTAACATACTAATGAATGTGTTGTTGCGCAGCGCAAATCTATATGACAACTCATGCGGAGGTAATTCGCTAAAAGAATGTTCGGCAGTAGCATTGAGAGCACGCTTGGAGATAGGGTAATACATGTGTAATAATATACTGGAAATAATAATCAGAAGACTTAGAAAAAACATAATTAACAATGTCACTATGCAGTGACTACGAAGTGATTTACAGTACGCATGTTTCTTGAGCTGTTTCTGTCTATTTCTCTCTCTATTTCGGTCTAGAGGGTACATGTCAGAGACAAATTCAACCGATTCACCTTGGAGAGGACTTAAACAATCAAATTGTCTGACTTGCTAGACCTTAGTTTCAGTTTATAGTTTTCCTTTTCTGGCTTGTCAACCAGGGGGAGTTTTGAGTCAGTCTGTGAGGGAATGCAGGGCTGAAAATTCAAGTCGGATGATAGTCCATGAAACTTTTTGATATGGCTCGAGTGCAACCACCCTTTACGTCCCTCAATCTTCACAGCTGTCCTTGTGGTCAATAAGACGAGTTTAGGCGACTGCCAGCGAGGCTCCAGCGGGTTCCTTCTGTCGAAGTTCCTTACAAGTACGATATCTCCCGGAACCACGTCATGGGGCTTCACCTCAGTGTTATCGGGAAAAGCTGCAGCTACCTGTGAACGACAAGATTGTAGTGCAGACATCAAGGAAGCCAGGTAATCTGTCAGCATATTACAATCAACATCAGTTATTTTACGAGGTATAGGTGTCCCCCACATATTTGGTGGTCTACCGAAGATCACCTCATACGGGGATAGCCCTGTTCGAGAGTGTGCTACCATTCTCATGTAAAAGAGCGCAACCGGTAAAGCTACTATCCAGTCGACACCTTTTTCTCTACATACTTTGGACAGTCTAATTTTCAGAGTTTGATTATGTCGCTCCACGAGACCTGCTGCCTCGGGATGTCGGACACAGTGGAATTTCCATTGGTAGCCTAACAGAAGTGAAACATGTTTCATTAGCTCGGATGAGAACGGCTGGCCATTATCTGAGTACACGATACGGGGCAAACCATACCGTGGGAAGAATTCTCGAACTAACTGTTTGGCAGTAGTCGGGGCAGTGTAATCTGAGACGGGATACGCCTCTGTCCACCGGGAAAGAGCGCATACAACTACGAGGACATATTTGAATCCTCGACATCGTTCCATCTGGATATAATCCATCTGGAGGACTTCAAAAGGGTGATCGGGGGGTTGAAATCCACCCTGGTCTACAGGTACGCCTTTTCCTGGATTGAACTGACAACAAATCATACAGGTACGTACTTTCTGTTTAGCTGCTGCTCGCAAGTGTTTATTGAACCAAATGTGTTGAATACTGTCTAGCATAGCTTTCTCTCCTAGGTGCGCTGGACTATGTATTGTGTTAATGATGACCTGAACCATTGAGTCGGGGAGAAACCATATAGATTTTCCCTTCGTCATCCATCCTTGATCCGTTTGGATCCCTCCTAATTCAGTCCATCTCTTTATTTCTTCTGGTGTAGCATGTGTCTGTATGTCAATTACATCAAGGGCGGGATCCTTAACTGTCATGCAGTGTGTTGGTGTCGGAACTATTGTCTTTGTCGTGTCAGTTGGATGAGTCTGATTCTGAGCAGTCTGTTTAGCTGTTCTGTCAGCTAGGTCGTTACCCTGAGAAATAATGTCAGTCACTTTTGTATGGGCTTTACACTTCATAATCGATATTGCAGTCGGCAGATGTATTGCATCTAACAGAGCTTGAATAAGGGGACCGTGCTGGATGTGGGCACCGTGAGAAGTTAAATAACCTCTCTCTCGCCAAAGTACGCCGAAGTCATGGACGACTCCGAATGCATAACGTGAATCTGTGTATATGTTGACTTTCTTCTTTTTGGCTTGGATACAGGCTTGTGTCAGAGCGATGAGCTCTGCTGCTTGAGCTGACAAGGTATCTATACAATTCGTTTCAATAATTTCAGTATCTGTTGTGACTGCATAAGCGGCCACTAACTCTCCTGTATTTGTTCTCATGCATGAACCATCTACATACAATGTCAGGTCTGGATCTGATAATGGAATATCTGTCAAGTCTTGTCTGGGTTTCGTCGTAATAGTAATAACTTCAATACAATCATGTGCCAATGGGTCTGTTCCACTTAATGGCAAAAGTGTGGCAGGATTTAATGTACTACAACGTCTGATTTCTATGTGTGGCTGGAACAATGTCAATTCATAACCCGTCAGTCTTGCTATAGTCAAGTGTTGTGTTTGGGTCCGGTTCAAGAGAACCTCTACTGCGTGTGGTACTTGTACTGTCAATTGATGTCCTAACACTATGGCATCGCTTTGTCTGATTGCTAAAGCTGTTGCTGCGACTGATTTCAGGCACGCAGGAAGAGCCTGAGCTACGGGGTCTAATGTACTAGAAAAATAAGCACATGGCTTGTGTGATCCTGCTTGTTCCTGCGTGAGTACTGACAAAGCAGTACCTTCACGTTCTGTAACAAAAAGTGTAAAACGTTTGCTGTAACATGGCGTTGCTAAAACAGGTGCTTGGCATAAAGCTTTCTTTAAGCTTTCAAAAGCTTGTGTATGTTCCTGAGTCCAAGGGAGGACAGTCGATGTCGCTGCCTCCTGTGTTGTCAACTGAATGAGTGGTTTCGCTAGAAATGCATATTGAGGGATCCACTGCCTACAGTACGAAGTGAGGCCTATGAATGCTCGTACCTCCTTTTGGGTCTTAGGTGGCGGCATGTTAACAATTAACTGGATACGGTCGGGTGTAAGCTGTCTTCCCCCCTTGGACAGCAAGTGCCCAAGGTACACAACTTGCTGGACACAGAATTGCAGTTTCGAAGGGGACACTTTGTGCCCCTTGTCGGCTAAGAAATGTAAAACCGTCAGTGATGCTTTTTCACATTCAGGTTTGCTTCGTGCGGTGATCAGCAGATCATCGAAGTATTGAAGCAGGGCAGTGTTAGCTGGCATGTGGATACTGTCAAGTTCTCTTTTCAGTGCTTGGCTATAGATGCTGGGGCTTTCTGTGAATCCTTGAGGTGCGCGTGTGAATTTAAAACTTCGTCCATTTATACTGAATCCGAACAAATATTGGCTTTCCGGATCGATTGGGACGCTAAAGAAGGCGTTCTTGAGGTCAATTACAGTAAAGAATGTTGCTTCTGAATCTATGGCCGTTAATAATGAAGAGATATCTGGGACCATGGGGTATTGTGGTATAATGCATTTATTTAATTCTCGCAGATCAATAACTAATCGATATACTGGTGGTGCTTTTGGATCAGTTCGTTTAAGAATCGGAATTATCGGGGAATTACATACATTGGAGTCGGTTTCCACAACCACTCCTTGTGCAATGAGCTCGTCAATGATTTGCAGTAAAGCCACTACAGCATCTGGCGGTAATTTGTATTGTCGCATTCGTGGTAGTACCACTCCTGGTTTGAGTGTGACTCGATATGGTGTAATGTGCATACAACCTACATCAGTGGGGCCTTGTGCCCATAAATGTGCAGGTAAATTCTGTAACCGATGATCCATGTCTCTAGACACGTAGTGACCCTTAAAGTCACGCAAAAATAACCGTACTCCTTCCGGAGAACAACATATTATAGCTCCTAGAGCTTTCAATGTTTTTATACCTAACAAGTTTTCTGGACATGATTTCGTAAGCAATAGATCTGTAGTCCGTGTCAATGGACCAACTGTGAATGCAAGTGGTTGCGATACTTCGTTAATAGTAGGCTTTCCTGAAAAACCAAGGGAAATATTTTGTGAGCCTGAGAGGGGTGCCCCTGGGACTTCGCTGTGACTGATAGTGGTTCTGCTTGCCCCTGTATCGAGTAGAAACTTTCTGTCTTTCCCTAATACTTGACTCTGTACGTAAGGACCCTCTTGATCTACGGGAACCTCGATAAGGGGTAGGCCAACTTCCCTCTCTAGGCTATTTCATGTGTAGCGTTGATACTCTGGATAGTCATTTTGTGCATACTGGTACATTTGTTGTGTCGTGTTTTGTATTGCAGCAATAGGCTGTGGCTGTTGTTGTGGTTGTTGTTGTTGTTGTGGTGCGGTCTGTTGTACAGCTGGCATAGGCTGTATATTCTGAGGTACTTGTTGTTGGATCTGATCCTGTCTAGGCGGACGTGGTCTCTCTTTCGTTATACCCGTAGAGATATTAGAACTGCGCAATCGTGTATATAATGACCTGGCTGTTTACAATAGTTGCATGTCCCTCTAACAGGACCTACTGAATCATTGGACTGTGTCGTACCCTTTTTATGACCGTCAGCTGGAACTGACTGAGCAACAAGCATTTTCATTTTCGTGTCTTTCATACGTCTTTGTTCATGTTCTTGTTCTTCTCTAATTCTATTGTGATGATATTGTAACATTTGTAACATCTGTGACGGTGTGTTACCTTGCCAAGTACTCTCGAATTTTAATACTCTACTCTTAACTTGGGGCAGGGAATTCTCAACTAATTTTGTCACAAACAGATGTGGATACGACTCACTACTTGCTTTTATGCCACTATTAATACCAAAACATTTTTCAAATCGGGAATAGAAATCACTAGTGTCTTCATCTTGTTTTTGTTTACAGGCTGAGATTGCACCCCAGTCTTCCTTTTTCGTAGTTAATAAACGCGGTAGTACCTGCACTAATAATCCTGGTAATGCTGTAGTCTTTTCCCCAAGCCCTGAACCTGCAGCTCGGGCCTTTTCTTCGTTTTCTAATGCTGTCCAATCTATCTTTTGGTCTCCCACCTCCCATTCCTTTTCTTTGAGTTTCTCGTAAATACCGGCAGGCAATAAAACTTTCAATATTTTCATAATGTCGGGATAAGTATACTCTCCCATGAGTAACATGTCTTTTATCTCACGGTGGAAACCTGCTGGGTCTTTGTCATGGCTAGGTACTACTTTCTTCATTTCTAATAATTCAATTTTAGTTATGGGCGCGTACACAAACACGCGTTTAAAATTATTGTCTTCACCTCTTATTGGGTGTACTTCGCGTAAGGGATTCTGTCTGTCTATGTGGTACGTTTTTCTTTCCAACTTGGGGGGAACTGAAACATGTTCTGGGCATACGAAGACAATGTACTGGTGTCGATATTCTAGAATTTCTTTAATTAAATCAGTACCTGAACCTCTCCATTTATTCGTGAGTAATTCTATCAGTATATCAGGTAGGGGACCAGGATCGGAGTGTTGGCTTCTATACAATATAACGAGGTGTTGTATCATGTATATACCAGCTAAACGCTGTTCGTCTGGGGTAAGATTCAAAAACGTGTGTGCTAGCGCATCATCACTGTATTTTTCAGAACTGTCAGCCCATTGTACTGCTGACCTGGCTAATTCTTGTTCATCCATAGAATCGAGCATATGATACCCCCTTCGGTCTCGGAGTAATTTATCAGCAGCCTGGAATAAGTGTTCAGGGGACTTCGTATTTAACATAGGGGCTTGAAAATGTCTGTTACATTCTGGACGTATCGGGTCATTAAAGTATCTGGTATTGTTACAAGGTCTTCCCCTACCTACATAGGCTATCGTTTCTAATTGTCCTGTGGGCATTTCTGATTCTTCCTCCTCCTCTCCCTCTGATTCAGTTTTGTCTGCCTCCATTCTGGCTTTATGTGTTCGTTCTACTTCTTTGCGGATCTTTCGGCACATAGCTGCTATACATGTCTGTTTATCATGTTTTCCCTCTGATATATTCTGACCCCATCGGGTAAGTACTTGCATTTCATCCTGGTCTACCTCGGACCTATCTCTGTCTCTGATCAAGCAGTTTATGAAGAAACGTAACAGTTGTCTCTGTATATCCGCTTTCTGGTATTCCATGGCTTCGTCAATACTTTCAGGGCCTTGCCCTGTTTGGACAAAGCGATATATATTGTCTAAATGTTTAATCATTCCTGGTAGCGTCGTTAAATATAGTGAAGCTCGTCGTATACGTAGTGATGATAGCAGCATTCTATCATTTTTACCGGGCACTGGATCATATCTACAATCTACAAGATGTTCCTTAAACATGTCGGACGTTGCTATTTGGGGTGTACGTTGGTTTGCTAAATCTCTAAGAGACGATTTACTTCGTGATGGTGGCGTGGCAAAAATTGCTGTCGCACCTTCTGAGGTGCTAGGCACAAAAGGATTTGTGGGGTGTAAGGTAGAAACTGTGGATGCAGGAAAAGCGGTGGAAACAGATGGACCTGTGGGATTGTGCGGAGGAGTTTGTTGTTGCGGATGTGGAGGCAGATGATCTCGGGGTTGAGCACCATCGACAGGTGGCGTGTGTGGAGGATCATTAACATATTCGGGAGCTGCATCGTCTAAATAGGAGGAAAGGAAAATATCTTTTGCGGTCTTGGGATGTGCTTTAATCGGGAGTAATGGGGGTGGCAAATCTTTCGGTATTTCCGGGGTGGCCTTAGGTAAACCTTCGGCCAAAAGAGGATACATACCATTCATAAGAGTGTTTCGTTGTCTGTCTACTTGTTCTGTTTTTACTCGGATACCTTCCTCAACTAATACGTTTTCTCGGGCTCTATTTGAGTTCTCCCTACTTTTCTCTTCCAGTCTGAGCGCTTTCTCTGTGCGCCTACGCGATTCTTTACGCCATAACTCAATAGCATCTTTCTGTGACTGTCTGGCTTTCTTTTTCCATAATTCTTCTTCTACTCTCATGATGCAATCTGCATCCCATGTCCCAGCTGCGGGCCACCTCTGACTTTCTGCTAGATCCTTGGTGTAGTCCACCCATAAGTCAAGATATAATACGGCATCTAGGCCATGTTTATGATACATAAAATACCCTGGAGTGTCCCTAGGTGGAATGGGAACAGCTTCTTCGAGTACTCCTTTTCTAGTTTTGATCTGTCTTAATTTTGAAAAGAGCGGCATCTTTAAACCTTGCTACTTGATTCTTACTTGAACCGAACTTGAACACAATTAATACAATAAACACAATAATGAACACTCATTCATACCACAATTTTTGAACACAGTAAAACATTTAACATTTAACATTTAACTTTTAACGAACAATGATAATTAGAAGAAAACTAGTTACTGACATAATACTAATACTAGATAATATTGAATTATATACATGAACATACTGGATATACTGCTAAACAGTACAGATACACTGCTAAAACAGTGCAGACCGGATCTGTGTACCCAAACCCGTCAGGACCGGCACAAATTAATGTGCACGTCTAACTGCCTCCCCAGCAACGGTACTCACCGGGTAGCACGGAACGGAAGGCCTCGGAACTGAACTGAACTGGACCGGACTGGACTGGACTCGACTCGGAACTTCGGAACCTGGTGGGCCTCTGTATACCTCGGATCTTGCTCTCTCAGCTAGGCTCTGGTCGGGATACTTCGCACTTCTCACCGCCTCGTCTGGGTGTTGATCGCAGCCTCAGTCACCCCCGTTTGGCCGGAGGGAGATACAGGAAATCCTGCGGGTACGCGTTTTTGTCCGTCCAGCTGTGGCAGGAGACCGGGCCTGCAACGCACCTCCGGCGCGTGAGATGAGAAAGTGTCCCTATTCGGGCGCCAATTTATGTGGTAAATATTTAAATTACCTGTACTATTTTTTATGCGGTAAAGTCTAGTAAGAATAACTCAGTCAAAATAAGAGGCAGAATCCGTGGTATTAGAGGTTCTGAAAAGGACTTTATTCCTTACAAAGGAATTATGGTTCGAACCAGGCAATCATATTCCATCACCACGAAGGTTCAGGAAGGGATAGGCAATACATTATTGACAAGTAACAATATATATATGAAAAGCATTGCATTAAGACAGATGCAGGAGGCGTAACAGCTGATAATACAGATAAGAATACACATACGTAATGAAAATAGGCGTAAATACAGGCGTATACTAGAAACGTCATTTAAAATGATGTCACAAGTGGGTGGATCCATAAGAGAATCCTGCAGTGTCAGCAGAAATATTTGGCAGAGATGCGCGCGCAGCCGCATGACGTGTGATTGACGTGCAACTAGAGGGTGAAGGGGAATTGACATTTAGCTCTACATGTGGAGACAGAAGTCTGGGGGGTCAGGTCAACCTAATCCCAAATTGTATCTAATATCTTTGTTTAAGGAACTGGTTTATCCAAAAGGAAAGGTCTCTCGGACGGAATCTATTCTATACTGACTGTTAGTGCATGTACGAGCGTCTATGTGTCTACATGAGATGCGAGGGGGCAGGAATCTTCCATGGTGACAGGGGCTATGAATTACTTGCATAGAGATAGCGAGGCCGAGCCTTTTGCTCGGTAGCTGGAAGGATGTTTACCTAAACTACTAGACAGGAATGCATTGGATGAGGAGCGGAGCAGATAACTTGAAGGCTGAATACAGTTTTTGGCAGGCAACAGGCCGCGTCAGGCACCGCTAGCCGCGCAGGGAGTAAGACAAAGTTCATGGACACGGATGCAGGTCCAGGCTGGAGCATTTCAGAGGCAGAAGCAGGAAAAGGCTTGATGACAGAATTCAGGGCCTACTCGCCTGAACTGTAAAACTAGAAAAGTGAACCATATAAAGTCGGTGGCCAATCATACTTAGGAATGGAATATTTGACCCATTCATGGCGGATCTGAAAGAGGACATGTTGACGTAGGACGCACATGCATTTGCGTCTTCATAGCTGGAACTGGGGGGAACATACATGTACTTGTAGCATGTACATGGAGCCGTTGGGGGTCTAAGATAGGGGACATAACTGGTCATAAAATTCATATTTCCTCACAGGGGCCAACAATCAGTGCAGAAGCTGCAACACAAGCAGCACTGAGGTGGCTGGGAGAAGGGTGCCAAGGAGACGTCACAGACCCTGTGTTTTTCAATCGATACCTTTGGTTCGGCAAAGCTGCTGCAGGCTCGGGAAGGGGGGCTTCCTGAAGAAGACCGCCAGCTGGAGAGGTAAGTTGAGTTCTTGGGGATGCCTGGACACCGTTGGTTGGGCCATGAAGACAGTGGGGTTTCGGGTGCAGGGGTGTTTTCTGGCATTAAGGTTTTCTTACCCGCTCCGGTCATGGTCGGGGGACCCTTCAGGTTGAGGCTGCAGACATTGTCTTCAGGGAGATCGGGGTTTCCCAAATCCCATTTCAGGATTGCTGGGAGACCTCCTAGTGGTGTTGGACAACTCAAACTCTGGTCGTGGGCGTCGGGTCAGAGTAGTGCAGAATCTGGATTCTGTGGATGAATCTTGGCTTGCACAAATCCGGTGCTCACAGGAGACAGAGTCTGTAAGATGGTTGCAGAGTAGGTCCTCTTTGGGGGGCTTCTGGCTGCTGGACACGCTGGATTCTTTGCAGTAGGCAGGTCGGAGACGGGACAGGCTGATTGGGCTGGGGCCAAAGCAGTAGGTGTCCTCTTCTTCGTGGGTCAGCACAGCTCTTCGGTCCTTCTTCTTTCTTCATCGGATTTGAGGGGGCAAGGTTCATGGTGACCTCTAAATACTACATTTAGGGACATTAAAAGGGGTGTGCAGGTATGGACCAATGGGTCCCTTTCTTGGGGTGGGTATACCCCCTATTATGTCACCCTCCAGTGGGAGGGGGCATGAGTATCTCCCTAATTGGTTGAGTCCCATCATCTTCAAGATGGAGGGGACTGAGATGTGCGCTTCACCTTGCCTCCCCCACCTACGGAATGGGGTTGGCAAAGGTGGGCATACCTCTCTTCCTAGCTTTCTTTTCCCGCTGATTGTCCATATCAAAGTGGGGGAAAGAACTGGTGAGAGCCAGTTGCTGGGGGCAGCAAAAGGCAGGGACAGCTTCCAAAGGTGGCAGGCCTTAGAAGGTTCCCCTTTGTGGAGCCAGCCTATCATGGTGGAAGAGGAATTACACCTCTTCCCAGGATGGGCTTTGTTTCGAGACCCAGAGAGCAGAGGCTCTCTACCCAGGGGCCCAGAAACCTGTCTGGTAGTAGCAAATTGCGGGTAGCCATTCATTAGCCGCACCAGGGCTGGTCAGTTTTCAGGGGGCATCTCTAAGATGCCTTCTGAATGAATTTCATGTTAAATCCCACACTGGCATCAGTATGGGTTTAATGTGCTGAGAAGTTTGCTACCAAACTTCCCAAGTTTTAGTCGAGCCATTATGGAGCTATGGAGTTCGTAATGGCCAACTTCCAGACCATATACTCTTTATGGCTTTGCTACATTTACGGTGTCTAAGAATGGACTTAGACACGGTAGGGGCACAGGGCTCATGCCACTGTGCCCTCACCTGAGGGCTAGTGCACCCTCCTAGCGGGGTGGCTTTAGTGGGCCTCAGGCAGTAAGTTGAAGGCATGGTATACAGGGATGTGTGCCATGTCGACTCTTCACTTTTCTCTGCACCAAAACACGCAGTCTGCAATAGCAGTGTGTGGGTGTTATGGTACAGAGCTTCCAAGGGTAGCACAATAGGTGCTGCAGCCCTTAGAGGCCTTCTCCGGTCACAATGCCATTAGTACTCATGGTACCGATTACAAGTGGCTTACCTATGGCAAGAGATGTGTCAATTCTGGGTTCAAAGGTAATGTTTTGGGAATGAACAGAGGCCCTGGGAGCCTGATTGGCAGGGACCCAGGACACATGAAGTCAGGTTGCATCAGATGTCAGCCAAAAAGTGAGTGGGAATCACGCAAAAAGGGCACTTTCCTACAGAATGCCCATCTTTTCTGATTTCAGGAATTGTCCCACCTTGTTCACTTCCTTACTGTCTGGTTCTTAGCAACAGCTTTTTTTATCAGTTGCTGTGGATTTCCCATCTGATCTCGATTTCGTTGTGCTTGTTTAATTTTATTTGTCTGGTATTCTAGGCTCCCAGTTCTAAGCGTAATATAGAGTCCCGGAAGTGCTGTGAGACTACAGACAAATTAAGGGTACGACATTTCCTGACATTAGGTGTGAGAATGTTGCTCACACCATGTGCTCTGCCTCACAAAATATTTTAGGTTAAATGTTGACTGGAGGTTGAGGTGAGCCAGAAGTTTTTTTTTAACTTGTCTAAACTAGCAGATGGTCACTTACCTTAATGTTTTCCAAACTGTTTGCCATAGGTTTTAAACTTTTTAGAAACCTAATCAAAATGTTGCTGTTGCTTTCTCTTCAAGAAAGTTTGGGTACATTTGGATAGGGGTGATGCTCTTGACACAGTGTTCAACGGCATTAATTCACTATTGAACAAGGACATTATGTGTCACCTGAATGTAGCATACCTGGAGGCAATCACATAAAGACCATAGTAAATAAATAGTGCTATGCAGAAATTAGTAAATACATGCACTGATAAAGTAGTTTTGATAGTGATAGTTAGCAGCCAGAGGGGGCAATTGTGCAGAGGTTCAAATGGTGCACACATCAAAAGGTAAGGACATAATTAAGGCCCCACTGGGGCATAAAAAAAGGAGAATGGGGGAACAGATGGTTAAGCCCCTTCAAACATATCTGTACAAGAGGTGATTTAAAAAGGGATGGCTGATCTGGCTGCCGAAGAAAAACAGACAAAGCCGAAAGGTAGCCCTTCAGAGGGACCAGAGCAGAGCCCTGCTGGGCCAAGGAGGGATTATAAAGAAGAATATCTGATAGAGAGGCACATAAAGGGTTAACAGACCGTTCTGTACAGTATTTACAAAAGGTGTGCCATCTGCTGGCATATACCAACTTTGTGGGGGGGTGCATGGCTGCCAGAATTACCTCACACACTTCGACAGGAAGGTCAAAAGCTGTCAACTGTCACTGCTCCATCTCCACGCAAGAAGGCACAGAGTGGATATGTTCGGGTGGAGGACCTTCCCTTGCGGCTGCGACAAAAGATCCTCCCAAAGAGGCAGCCTGTCCAAAGGATCAATTCTCATTTGCAGAAGCTTGGGATATCAGACTCTCCATGCCCAGTCCAGAGCCACAAGGATGACTTGCGCCTAGTCGCTCCTGATCTTCTTGAGCACTCTGGGCAAGAGTGGCATGGGTGGAAAGGTGTATAGAAGGCCTGAGCCCCATTCGTGACTAAAAGCGCCCCCGAACGAGAGCCGCCTTAGAAATCCCAATGCGCAAAACTGCTGATATTGCGCGTTCTCTTTGGAGGCAAACAGATCTAACCAATGCTCTCCCCACTGTTGAAAGAGACCTTGCACCACCTCCGGATGGAGATGCCACTCATGATCCGCAAGGCATCGGTGGCTGAGTTTGCCTGCTCTGGCGTATAGAGAACCGGCCAGATATTGAAACACCAGGGAAATGCCCTGTTGTTCCAGCCAAGTCCAGAGATGCAAGGCCTCTTAACAGAGGGTCCATGACCCCACTCGCCATGTTTGATGCAGTACCACATGGTGATAGTGTTGTCTATAAGCACCTGAACTAACCTTCTCTTGAGGGATGGCAAAAAGGCTTTCAGTGCCAATCGGATTGCACGAAGCTCCAACAGGTTGATAAGGAGCTTGGCTTCCGCCAGAGACCAGAGTTCTCTGATCTCCCCCTCACCTTGATGGCCGCTCCATTCCAGAAAGGACGCATTCATCACTACTGTGAGATCTGGGTCTGGAGGGAGAGGGGTCTGCCTCTGACCCAATTGCGGTTTGTCAGCCACCACCACAGGTCGTTCATGGTGCCCTCCGATATCCAAACTAGGTTGGTGAGATTTCAATAATGCTGTGCCCATTGGAACTTCAGGTCCCACTGCAGAGCCTGCAAGTGCCATCTGGCATGGTCCACTAGCAAGATGCAGGAGGCCATGAGGCCCAACATCCTCAGAATCATTCTCACCGAAATCCAGGATAGATGCTGAAACATCAGTATCATAGCCTGAATATCCTGGACTTGCCGGTCAGGAGGATAAGCTTGAAACTGCACCATGTCCAGAGAACTGCTCTGTTGAAAGGGAGTGTCCGTGAGTGATTCAGGTGTGACTTCCGCATGTTGATGGTGAACCCCAGCGGATGCAGGAGGTCCATCATAGTCTGAATGTGGGAGATGACAGCCTTGCGTGATCCCGCCTTCAGCGGCCAGTCATTGGGATAGGGGAAGACTAGCACTCCTGATCTGAGAAGACGATCTGTGACCACTGCCATCACCTTGATGAACACCCGAGAGGTTCTGGTAAGGCCAGAGGGGAGAACAAAGTACTGAAAGTGCTTGTGGTCTACTCTAAACCGCAGGTAACCCGAGAGGTTGGCAGGACGGGAATATGAAAATAGGCACCCTGCGAGTCCAATGCTACCATCCAGTCTCGTGGGTCCAGGGCAGACAAAACCTGAGCCAATGTGAACTTCTTGAACTTTTCTTCCTGAGTAAGAGCTTGAGGGTTCTGAGATCTGAAATAGGGTGGAGCCCTTTGTTCTTTTTGGGAATCAGAAATTAGCGGGAATAGCAACCACTGCCTACTTCTGTTATTGGATCTCTCGCTATGGTACTCTGGGCCAAGAGTGCCATGACTTCCTCTGTCAGCCAGTCTTGAGATAGAGGCAAAGGGGTAGCTGAGGATTTGAAGGGAAGGGAGGATACCCTCCGAATGGTCTGTAAGACCCACCTGCCTGATGTGATGGATTGCCCATGGTAGAAATGATGGCTGAATCTACCACCACCTGGATGCCCATTATCTTGTAGGGCAAGATATGGAGGGCTTACAGGCTGCTGCTGTGGGAGGGGGGGGGGGTTGTTAGTGGCTGTGGCTGACCTCTAGTAACCTGACCCATGGAGTCAGTATGAACCATGTCGACAACCCCTTACGGTCTGAGAAGCTTGCTTAGGGTGGTGGTTAGTGTATGGCTGACATGGCTGAAAGCCTCTTCGTAGCCAAGAAAGGAGATGTAAGCAGACTAGGGTTGACACTGTGCCAAATCCTTGTGCCTCTGCACAAGGATTTGGCCATTGCCTAGGAGTCCTTAAAGTGCTCCAGCACCATGTATGGTGGTTGCCATCAAAGGGCATGTCCATGAGGTAAGCCTGGATAGCCCCTGAAAAGCCAGATGTTCTCAGCCAGACATGGATTCTAAGCGCCAATGTTGTCAAAACAGCTCTTCCCAGCGAGGTGCCCACATCCAAACCACACCTAATGGTGAACTTTGCTGCATCTCTCCCATCCTTGACCACTTGGGAGAGCACGGCCTGGGCCTCCTGAAAGACTCACGGCAGCACATGCGCAATTGTGTCCCACAGAGTGTGGGAGTAGCAGCCAATAAGCATGCGATGTTCTCCGACAGCAACTCAAGGTTGGTGGATGGAATCATTTTCTTTCCCAAGCTGTTCAGCCTCTTGGATTCCCTGCTCGTGGTGCGGCATGGAATCAATCAATCAATCACTCTATCAATCAATCAGGGGGTTTATAGAGCACGCTACTCACCCATGAGGGTCTCAAGGCACTGGGGTGGAGGCGGGTTCAGCTCCGGTTCAGTCGAAAAGCTAGGTCTTGAGGTTCTTCCTCAAGGTGTGCAGGGTGGGGGAGCGTCTGATGTTGATGGGGAGTTCATTCCAGGCTTTGGCTGTGATGTAGGATAACGCTCTGCCGCCTGATTTGGTTTGGCAGATGCGGGGGATCTTTGCGAGGGCAAGGTCGCAGAGCGGAGGTTCCTCTTCGGTACGTGGAAGGAGACTCTCATTGAGGTATTTGGGTCCTATGTTGTGAAGGGATTTTTGGGTGTGGGTGAGAAGCTTGAAGGTTATTCTCTTCTCGACGGGGAGCCAGTGGAGGTTTCGTAGGTGTTGTGTCATGTGCTCGTGCCGTGAGGTTCCAAGGACGAGTCTGGCTGCAGTGCTGGCTGCGGCGTTCTGGATGGTTTGGAGCTTGTGAAGGAGAGTTATGTTGATTCCTACGTAGAGGACGTTGCCGTAGTCCAGTCTGCTGAGTATGAGATTGTGGGTGACGTTTTTTCTGCATTCGGGGGGGGCCATCCATTTGAAGGTCTTGCAGAGGATCCGAAGGCGGATGAAGCTGGTGGAGGTGGTGGAGTTGATCTGGCGGATCATGGTGAGGGAGGAGTTGAGGATGATGCAGAGGTTCCGCATGTGGTATGTCGGGATGGGAGGAATCCCAAAGACGGAGGGCAACCAGGTGTTGGCCCAGGAAGTGGTGGAGGGTCGAACAATGAGGACCTGAGTCTTCTCCGAGTTGAACTTCAGGCAACTACTTTTCATCCAAGTAGCAACGTCCTTCATCCTTCCTGGAAGCAGAGTCTGGTGTCTTCGGGGTTCTTGGTGAGAGAGAGGATGAGCTGGGTATCGTCGGCGTATGACACTATGCTGAACCTGTGCTGTCTGACGATGGCGGCGAGGGGCGCCATGTAGATGTTGAAAAGCGTGGGGCTGAGTGATGATACTTGGGGCACTCTGCAGTTGATCTCTGTGGGTTTGGAGATGAATGGGGTGAGTCTGATCCTCTGGGTTCTGCCAGAGAGAAAGGATCAGATCCAGGAGAGGGCGGTTCCTCTTATCCTGCCGAGGAATTCGCATGCGCGGGCTCCCGCGCATGCGCAGTTCCCAGAAGAAGACGCGCTGAAGAAGGATCAGAGCCCGGAGGCGCCGCCGATAAGGTAAGGTTACTCTTAACAATTTTTATTCTAATGTATTTAAGGCGGGCGGGAGGCGGGCGGGAAACGGGCGGATAACTTCCATTGCCCCGAGTGTGTGGAGATTTGCCCTGTTTCTCCGCCTATTATCGCGGAAGGCGGAAGGGCAAATCTCCGCACATTCTGTGGGCGGAACGGAGTTGTCCGCCCACCCTTACTAATAGCCATAATTGTGCCCAATGCTCTAGCCAAACTATCAGCCTTATTTAACCTGACTTAAATGAAAATGTGACTGTCTTGTCCATCACCAACCAAGGGCCACATGTATCATGCATTTAACCGGTCGCAAACCGTTTAAGACCGGTAAAATGCATTATGGTATCTACAAATTCCAATTTGCGATTCAGTAACATCCCTAAGGGACTCACCCCTCCGGGAATTGTAGCAAAGATGTTTTTTCAGAGCACTGCCTGCTCTTAAAAAATGAAAAGAAAACTTTTCATTTTTCACTTTTAAATGCAACCTGTTTTTCTTTAAGGAAAGGCTGCATTAAAAAAAAAAAAAAGATTGCTTTATTTAAAAGCAATCACAGACATGGTGGTCTGCTGACTTCAGCAAGCCACCATCCCTGTGATTTTAGTGATTCCTAAGGGGTCGCAAATTGCGGCCTACCTCATGAACATTCATTAGGCAGGTCGATTTGCGACCCACTAGGAATCGCTAAATGAAACTCATGGAGTTTTCTACATTATGAATAGCGATTACCTAATTGTGATTCACAGAAAATTGCAATTAGATAATCGCTATTTACAATAATGATGCATGTGGTCCCAAATTTTGTAAAAGTTTCCAAGTGTCCTACAAAACAGCTGGCAACACATATGATACCCTGTCCAATGAAGCATGAGAATCTTCCTATTAAACAGGAAGTATTCAAAGATCTTAAGGCTAAACTAGCCTTTTTTGCATAAGCCTCCATTTTCTTGGACTCCCTGTTGGGAGGAGTAGTAGAGATTTGTAGGAGGCTGGCTTAGTATATGGTGCACACTTATTTAAGTGATACACCTTCAACCAATTCAGGCAACCCTTAAGGTGATTTAGTGGTCTTTGATAACCATAGAAAGCTCTCAAAGTGGTAGCTATGGAGAGCAACCATCAGACTTATCTTGAAGGAGTGTTAAGCAGCTTGTTTTACCAGTCTAATCACTTAGGGTAGGTAAATTGAAAAGAACCTCACAGTGTATATCTAAATATATGCCTATTTATTACACAACACTCAATAACATATTGGTATATCTACTAACAGAAGATATAAAAACAAATGCATAACAATACTTCAATTGCAATCAGGAATGTAAGCACAAGACACAGTGGTCTCTAGGGGGAGACCAAACCATACACTAAATAAGTGGAATGCGAACTGCAACCTAAGTCAGGACTTGGACCAGGAGACTCAGAGGAGCTGGGGACACAAGAAACCTCCTAAGGTAAGTACCCAGGAAACCCCATAGAGGCTGTTTGAAATGTGGAAACACAGCCACGCCTCCAATAAAAGTAAACAGGAAAGTTGTGGTTGCAGTTTTGAAGAAGAAGGATCCTTCCCAAGTGACCCTGAAGAAACCTTGTGAAAGACAGAAGGTTGGAGAGTCAACCCACCAGTGGATACCCTAGTAACCAGGATACCTACACCAGGGAACTGGGTGATTAGGTGTGAAATAACATTGGCCACAATGGAGGACTTCCAAAAAGATGCCTCTGGAGAAGACTGTGCAAGAGTCCGGGGGAATTCAAGGGTGGAATTTGAAGAGTAGAACCTGTAAGCAGAGGGGACAGATTCTAAGCCACTCGGAGGTGACCAGGCAGCACAGAAGTGTAATGCCCACCGATGTCAGACGGTTCAGAGGTGTAACGTGAACTTGTGGCTGCAGCTGTGAGGGCCAGGCAATGCTGAGGAAAACCAGGAGCGGTGCGTGAGCTGTCCCATGTCAGAAGTCAAGAACCAGGGAATCAGTGTCTGGCAGGAGCACCAACAAGCCATGGCAGCTGCAACTGGCATGGAACAAAATGAAGAAGCAACGTTGGGACCAGCAAGGTCCAAGAGACTCACCACAATCAGGAGAGTCAGAGCAGGACCCAAGCAAGCAGGGAAGCCCACTGAAGCAGGAGAAGACCCTCAGGAGGACCCATAGGCCAAAGGCACAGGAGGACGTTGAGCAGCTTACTGAGAGGTAAGGCCTATGGAGCAGAGGATGGGGTGAGGACACTGTACTTGGCAGGAAGAGATGCTGAAGACTGGAGCATCTTGTAGCCCAAATATCTCTGGAGTGCAGATCAAACAAGCCTTGGCAATGGCAAGTCGATGCAGTGCACAGAGGTTCGGTCCCAGCAGGTCTGAAGAGGGATACTGGCCTCAAAATTGCAGAAAAGACAGGTGAGGCCTCGAGGGAGCTGCAGAACTAACACCTGTGTTGCTGAGCTTCGGGAAGTCCATTGGAAAGCAAAAGCAGCAGACTGGTTAACTTCGTTGCAGTGCCTGCAGAAGCAGGGGAGTGACTCCTTCACTCAAGGGAGATTACTTTGGGTGACCTTTATAACCACAGGTCTGTGGAAGATCCTGGAAGAAGCACAGACAATGAAGAAGACTTAAGGAACAATGGTACCAGAAGCAGCAGGCTTCTTCCTTGGTGAAGTCTTGGTTCCAGTCAAAGTCCGATGAAGTCCAAGTGTCCAGACGGTAAAAGAGCAACATAGTTTCAGGCTTGAGTCTTGACAAATCTAAAGACCCACCCACAGGTAAGCCCTTAATTACCCTAAGGCAGGGGTCTTCAAACTGTGGGGCGCGACCCCCAGGGGGGCCGTGGAGTGATGCAAAGGGGGTCGCACCTTCCCAATCACATTTCTGCCCAGGCCCAAGGGCTTCAGCCTCCCCCCCTCTGTCTTCCCCCGTCCTGTGTCTCAGTCCGGGCTGCTGCAGTGAAATTTGAGCTGCTGGGTGCTCAGCTGGGCAGTGTCTGGAGTCTTATCTCTAGCACTCCCGTGTTTTTCACAGGTCTTTAAAGACCATTTGCATATTTACATGCCTTTGCAAACTGGTTACAGAGGCTTAGGTTTTTACCCTGGTTCCAGTACCCCCTTGGTCCCCACTCAGCCTATTCCTTACATTTGTATTTTACATCTACTGCTGTAGTGTGAGAAAGGAATATAAAGTAGGCTTGCCAAAAGAAAAATGCCTGCCATGTTTTGTTTAAAGAGCCTGCAACGATCTCCTCTTGGCACTAATAGACTTAGAAATAAAAAAGTATGTATGCATTCCTTATATTACTTTTCTGTCTTTGTTCTCTTTAATTATCAGTCATGGATCATTGAGGCAGCCTTAGAACACAATTAAAAGTGCTTTCTATTTATATTTAGGCGACTGCTTTTTTTGTACCAACTGGGCCATCAAAATAATGAGTAGGCAACCCTAACCATAGGACTGGAAGTTTGTTGCAGGATCAGCACATTATTTATTTCCTTCACCCTCGATTAATGCCGCAATAGTCTAACTTAGATCTTAGACTCTACGCCGCAGTCAATAACATGCTGAGTTTCTTCATGGGTCTGGGAATGCACCCTGCATTCAGACAACTCATTCCTCTTTCTCGCCCTTCACTTTCATGCTCACCCTGCACGCACAGCGATCACAATGCACTCACACTGATCACCATGCACTCACACCATTCACCTGCTCACCTTGCACTCACAGTGATCACTCTGCACTCACAATGCACTTGTGCTGCTCACCCTATACCTCACCCTGCAGTCACACGAGTACACTACTCATCCTGCACTCATGTGACACTTCACTCACCTGTCCCCTTCACTACTCAATATGCAACTCACTCAAACAAGCCCATCAGTAATCATTCATTCCATTCTGAACTTGCATCCGCACCCAAATTCATATGCCACCTCACTCACCCTGCAGTCATTCCTCTTGCCCTACTCTCACACTGTTGCATCGCTCACCATGCACTCACATGGGCACTCTTGTCACCCACACAGGGCAGAGGGTTAATGTGCCTGCTACAAAGAATATGTACCATGCAGATCACAGAAATGAGTGTGAGTAAACTATGAGTAGTGCAATAAAAAATGAAATGTTTGTCAGAAAGGTGCTATAGAGAGATGCGGTGCATTGTTGGTGAGTGGCAGTGAAGGAATTCATGGAGAAGGAGGAAACGGGGGTGGGGCATCAAAAAAGACTGTTGCACCGGGTGCGACCAGTGTTAGGACCAGCCCTGACTGGGAGTGTTAGCCCCCCCCCCCCCCGAAGTCTGGTCTAGTGGCTCCCCTGCTTCTGCCTATTATTATTTACATTTGTGATGCAGTACTGTTACCAAAAGATGTCCTGGGGCTAATAACCATCGACTGCCTGAAGGCAAATCAGAAACACACAGAAGGAGAACCAGCCAAATGGGGTAACCTATAGAGCATAGAGAAAGGTTTTTATATCTTCCTAAAGGATAATAGATTCTTGGTGGGGCGAAGCAAAGGAGGGTGCACGTTCCATAACTGTGTGGCCTGCATCAAAACAGCGAGACAGACAACTCATGCCTTCTTGAATTAGAGCACAATAAGCAGAGTGGCACATGCCAAGAGGAGCATACGGGCCCGACCCGTATGCTTGGTGAGGAGAGATGAGAGGATGAGAGAGGACAGCAAGGGAGAGAGAGAATTTGATTGAAGAGGTCAGGGATGAGGAGAAATGTGAATTGCCGAAGAGAAGTGTGGACACGCAAGAAGTGAGTGTGAGCCAAAGGGGAGGGCTTCTGTTAGAACAAAGGGGAGATGTGAAAGAGGAATGGGGGGACTGGAGAGGTGTAAGAAACAATTAGACAAAAATTTGAATGGCGAGACGAGGTGAATGAGAAGTGCTGAGGGGCACGGGAGGTGACAGGGCCAGAGAGGCCATGAGATAAATGTGAGAGACTGTTAGAGCTGAGGGCAATGAAAAGACAAAATGGCAAGAGGTGATTAAAGGTGAAGTGTGAGGTTGAATGGGGAGAATTCAGAAGTTGTAAAAAGGGGTGAAAGAAAATGGCCTGCAAAGTGAGAGAGGGATCCGGGGTTAGGAGAGGAGAGAGGGATGGAAGGGAGGGGGTGAGAGGAAAGCTGCATGGGTAAACTGTTTAACTCTGCACAAAACTGCCAGGGTTTTAAGGGACCCCTGCTTCTCCCGGTCAGGGCCAGGTGAGCTTCTAATGTGGCAGCACGTATTGCTGCAGAGTGGAAGGTCCTTCACAAAGGTTGACTTGAAATCTTTCTGATGATAATTGCTGTATTTTGGCTATAAATGGGTACTGATTGGGTGAAATCTTTCCTCGGTGTTACTGTGTGTAAAAAATGTCAAAATAATGAAGCAATGCTATCCCAAAATACGCTGCATCACATAACCTCATTTACATTTTCATCCCACACAATTTAGTCAACAGGTTTAGAAATTTTTGTCAGGAGGGGGTCCTTACGCCTCAAAATGTTGACAGGGGGGGTCTCGGGTGTTAAATGGTAGCGGCAGCTTCAGTCGATAACCTTTCAAGTATTGCCCGGCGGTAATCGCCTCTCATACCACTCGATAATTTACCAATGAAAGAGGCAGGCGCCGGAGACTGGAAGGCAGGAAACAAAGTTTTTATTCCGTCGGAGCAGAACACATCAGATCAGACAGCAAGGTATCGTCACGAGGTGCTCTAACTGCATCTCTGAGGCCTGGCCTCTTATACACAGGTTTATGACTTTATTGCAGGTTTATCATACATGGCACATTCTTGAGATCACTTTGATGCATGAAAGAACGTCTTCAGAATCCTTGGCTCAGATCCGATCCCACGCATAGCTACAGTAGAAGTTCCCACCCCACCCGCAGTAGGAGATGGCTATCACACAGCAGGATATTCCGCCAATTCCCGGGGGGTGAGTGACCGGTCGGGTCTCAGGGGGTGGGGGGCCTTGATCTACTGTAATCCCTTTGATGTGGGGCGTTTCCCTTACAGTAGGGACAATAAACTGCATCCGCAGGGCTAGGTGATGGCCTGGGATCGGTTCGGACAATGGGGCGCAGAGGAAGGGGGTTATCAAAGGGATGCATGACCATGTATGGGATGTCGGTCAGGCGTGGGATCAAAGAGATGCATGACCATGTATGGGATGTCGGTCAGGCGTGGGATGCGGTTCCATGGCAGGGTCGCGCAGAAGGAGAGGGTTTATGGCCCGTGTATGAGAGAGCGGGGGTGGCCGGCGCGCGGGGGATGCTTGCAGCGCCAGGGGGACGCGCTGGCGATCGGCAATGAGCAGGGAGAGACCAGGGTGCCTAAAATGGCTGCCGTGCGCTTTCCTGTGTGTCGCGCTGGGGAGAGACAAGATGGCGCAGATAATGTTCAGTTTGCAAGCTAAATTTCCACACGGGAACCAAAAGTTTGAAGACCTCTGCCCTAAGGGAAAGGGTTAGATCAACTCAGGGTTTCATCGCAGGGGAGGGGCTGGACAGAGGGAAGTATACTCCCATGTTCTTTGTCCAGTTTTGCACCAGAGCGACAGGCCAAGGCTCCCTGAACTGGCTGAAACTGGAGTATGCAAAAAGAGTAGCAAATGTGCCCTCTAAAGCATTTGGTGGCGCTGGCAAACACCAACACCCCAGCCCATCACACTGAGTCCAATCTGAGACAGGAACCAATTGTACTACCTTCCACTGCTTGAGCTTGGCTGAGCAGCAGGAGGGCAGAATTGTGTCTGTGGTTGGCAGAAGCACTAGCTTGCTGTCAGACCCTGAAAGGATGTTACCGGTAGTACAGGGGGGTTTCCCAAAAGAGCCCCCCAGTACATGGGATCATACTTCTTACACTGGAATCAGATGTGGGGTATGATTGCAATATATTTGATACCAAACATGACCGGGATCAGTGCAGCAACTATATCTTGTAATGACTGATGTCCACATTATGCATTAAAATGGCTGACCACACTTACAAAGCCTGGAGAATCAACTCTGGGGTTTGTTGTGGTGTCCTGCTCAAGCAGGGACATCCTCATACTTATAACCAAGTACCTTGCCCTCAAGACTGAAGAGCGTGCCTCAGGGGTGACTTATCGCTTTAAAGTGCAGTGACCTCAGATAGAAAGAAACTTATATCTGTCATGAGAGGTGCAAGCATCAACATCAACTCGCACAGGCTGCATTGTCAAGCCTGTAGTCAACGTTTAAGTGGACTTCCATGGGTGGCATAATATATGCTGCTCCCATGGGAGACCCCTTGGGTACCTATGCCCTGCGTACCTCAGTACCACAGACTAGGGACATAGAAAGTACATCAGTAGCCAGTTGTGGGGGTTCCAAAGTACTTACCATGGTCAATTTAGGAGAGGAAGCGTAATGCCTGGCATCCTGATTAGCAGTATCCCAGTCCATTTGGTCAAAAACACACTAACCAAGCACAAAGTGGGGGTAGCCATGAAAGGAGATCTTACTTTTCTACACAACCCCTCAACCCTGCTAAATGTAAGAAGGGGAGACAACCTTGCCCAGCTGAGTCTTCATTTTTAATCTGGAAATATCTGGAGAGTCAATGTGTATTGGCATGGTTACTCCCAGGGCTATGTTCCATAGAATAGTCCTTCCCCTGTAGGGAAATGGACTATCTCAAAAGTTTGGGATTGTCACCCTTCATTTGTTTAAGCCATAAGAGGGGAATATGGTCTGCCTGAACAAGGATGTTTGTGCTAAACAGGTATGGCCTCAACTTCTTCAAGCCCCAGGCCACAGCAAAGGCCTCCCTCTCAATACCTGACCAACATTTCTCCCTGGGGGTCAACCTTCTGCTTAGAAAAGCTAGTGGTTGAGCCTTGCTATCTGCATTAAGTTGTGACTATACTGCACCTACCTGGATAATGAAGGTTTTGGAGTAATCAGGACTGCAAAATTGGAACAGAGCACATGGCTTGCTTCAGGTCATCAAATGCCTTCTGACAGGTAGCGGTACACTAAACTTTCTTAGGCATTCTTTTGGAGGCAAGATCTTTAAGGGGTGTTACTATGGATCCATAGCCCATAACAAACCTCCTGTGGTACCGACTCAGGCCCAAGAAAGCTCTGACCTGAGTCTGGATAGTGATAGCAACCCAGTCCATGATGGTCTGGATTTTGCTCCCCAATGGTTGAACTTGGCCTCCACCTACAAGGTGGCCCAAGTACACAACCTTACTCTGCCCTATCTGGCACTTTGTGGACTTGATAGTGAGGCCTGTCTTTTGCAGGGCCTCCAGAATATTTCTGAGGTGAACCAGGTGATCTTCCCAGGTGGAGCAAAAGACAGCAGCACTAAAGCCTAGTTCAAAGTCCTGATCTTCACCACTGGAATGAGCACTCAGACAGCCCTCTGAACTATGAAGCCGTATCACAAGAAATATATTGAATAATATAATTAGTCTTGGCATAAATTTCCTACAAAATAGTAAAATTCCAATAGATACCTATTTCCTTGAAAAGAACGGAAGTGCGTTCAACCAAGGATGAGTAAATGCAGCCGGTAACTAACTTGCTGCACTATAGTCTTCCAGCTCTATTAGGACTATTAGGACTTTGCTCACCATCCTCTGGAATGGAGCAGGTGCATTCTTCAAACCAAAAGGCATCACAAAAAATTGATAATGCCCACTTACGGTTGAAAATGCTGTTTTTGGTTTGGCATCCTCAGGGAGTCTGATTTGCGAATAACTGGCAGTCAGGTCAAATGTGCTGTGTTCCTGGCAGAGGCCAGAGTATCAATTAGCTCATCTGCCCAGGGAATTGGATGGGCATCAGTCCTAGTGACTGCATTGAGTCCTCTAAAGTCTACACAAAACCTCATCTCTCTTTTACCATCATAGCTGTGAGGATTTGGCACAACGCTACAAGACTAGCCCAGGGGCTATCGTAAGGCTCAATGATCCCCAACTCCAACATATTTGGATCTCTGTCCTGATGCAATCTCTGACATGGTCAGGCTGTCTTTAGATTTTGCTCTTCAAAGGCAGACTGTTACCTGTGTCCACTTCATGGGTACACCAGGTAGTTTGACTGGGAGTCAGGGAGAATAAGTTGGGATAATGATTGAGAACCTTTCTACAAATAGCTTGCTGCTAATCTGTGAGGCTTCCTGTCAAGGCTACTCCATCAAGTAACCCATCAACGGGGTCCTGAGAGAGGAGATCAGAGAGAGGGTCACTTTCTTCCACCTGTCCCTCATCAGTTGCCATGAGCAAGCTCATGTCAGCCCTGTCAATTAAAGGCTTTAGGCGGTTCACATGAAGAACTCTGTGAGGTCTTCTTGGAGTGCCTAGGTCAACCAAGTCAGTGACTTCACCTTTTTTTCAAGGATAGTCTGGGGGCCATTCCGCTTGTCCTGGAGAGCTGCTGGGGCCACAGGGTCCTACACCCACACTTTCTGTCCTGGTTGGTCATGTCAAGCTTTCTGAAGCTCCTGGACGGCCTCAAGGATTTTGCTGGCCTTCTTCATATACGAGAACACAGGCCAAGGACATAGTCTAATATGTCCTGCTTAGTTGGTTTGAGAGGCTGATCCCATTCCTCCTTAACCACACAAAATAGACCTCTAACTGGATCTCAAAAAAGTTAAAATGAGCTGTAGCCCACCCACTTCTGAGGACCTCTCTTTAGGAAAATAGAAGTCAGGGTAGGCATTTTCACCTCAGCTTTTCTAGGAGTCTCATGATCATACTATTTAGGGTCTTGTTGAACCTTTCAATAAGCCCATTGCAATTCAATTCAATTCATTATCTTTATTTCGACTTAAGAAGTCATAAAAGAAATAACAAAACATTACAAAACAAGTCTTTCCACAGTATAAAAATATACAGTCATAATTAATATGTCATTACAAGCACTTCATTTGTAGATTGAATCAGCAGAAATGCAACTACTATTGTTAAGCTTCAAGCCCCTTTACTTAACATAATAAAACAAAACTCATTTTGCCACAAGGCATCTTCTGGTATTCCACATAGCAGCTAAAAATTTACTAACAGCGAAAACAGTTAGTGGGGATAGGTCAGTTTTTAATATTCGGTATGAAAGTAAACAATGCCTAATCCCCCAGTTTCTACATAGTGGAATAATCCACTTTTTCCTGTGCTTAGAGTAAGAGGGACAAAAAAACATGACATGGATGTCATTCTCCAGCTCGTCAGAACAGACTGGACAGTTTTTGCTAGTAGATGGATACCATCTACTGGTAAGGGCTCTAATTGGTAAGGAATTGTATCTCCATTGGAGAAAAAGTTTCCTTAAACCATTATGACTAATATTGTCCAATACAGTCTCCATCTTATAATAGTCTTTCGATATTATAAAAGTACTGGACAATGTCCCCAATTGTTCATTCAATAAACAGCTAGACAAATTATACTCATAATACCGGTTGACCAGATCTTTACGCGATAGATGTCTGCTGGCCTCTTCCGGATTAGTCCACATCAAAGGGCAACCCAACCTCTCTAATTCCTGCTTAATGTATTTTAACCACGGGAGTTCCCGTATAAGTGGGATTTGTAATAGTTCCTTAAGCTCTTGCCTATAACTAGAGAGTTCGGGGGTTACCCATAAACGCCTCCAGAAAGTTAGTGGCTTCAAACCCAGTTCCTCCTTCAATGGACTTATTCCCAGGTCAAGCCTGAGAGGGAGAATGGGTGAACTAATAGGCAAAGAAACTAACTGCCTAAGGAACTTATTATCGGTGACAGTAATTGCAGGGGCACACTTATGTCCCCACAATTCGCCACCATAAATTATAGCCCCACGAGCCTGCATTTTATAAATTTCGAGAGGGGGCCCAATAGGTTTTGTTGTCGACTTATTCCACAATTTAATAATCCCCCCGGCCTTTTGTGCTAGCTTCAGTTGAGATTTAGTCTGGTGTTGAGCCCAAGTCATATTCTCATTGAGAGTCAAGCCTAAATACTCAAACGTTTGTACTCTTTCTAGGCTCACACCATCTATAACCGGATTTGAGCGGGTTATCTTAGGAGGATTAAAAATCATGAATTTCGTCTTAGCCGTATTTATTTCCAGCCCCCTATCAGAGCAGAACGTGACAAAACCCTCTACAACTCGCTGGATACCCATAGGTGTTTTAGCTAGTAAGAGGGTGTCGTCAGCGAACATAATTGCTGATATCCTTATACCACCAAGCTTTGGTGCGTCTCTGTTGGGGACCGCATTCAAGTGGGAGATAACTCCGTTTACATAGAGGCAGAACAGGGTTGGCGCCAAAACGCAACCCTGCCTAACCCCCTGTCAACGGGAAAACTAGATGACAAATTGCCTTCTCTCCCACACCTGACCTTTGCGAAGTTTTGAGTATGGAGTCTTATAATAATATCCAGTAGAGGGGCAGGTATTCCTAAGTCCCGTAGGACATTCCATAGTTTCCTACGTGGGACCAAGTCAAAGGCCGCACGCAGGTCTACGAAGACAGTATAGAGAGAACCACCATCTACCTTCGCCGTCTTCCAAAAAAGCATAGTCAATCTAAAAATCTGGTCGATGGTGGATACACTCTTTCTAAAACCTGCCTGGTACTGACTCAGAATTTCTGAGTCCTCCATCCAGTCCAGGAGGCGGTCAAGAATCAGCCTTGCAAAAAGTTTCTGATCTACGTCTATTAGGCTGATTGGTCTATAATCGGCTGGAAGCAGGGGCGACCCCTTCTTAAAGATAGGGACGACCTCCGCTCCCAGCCAAGTGTCAGGCACCGCCATACCACCAGAGATAGTATTAAACATTGTCAACAGGTAGGGCGCCCAAACCCTGGGTTCATGTTTGTAAAGATCTCCCGGAACCTTATTCAGTCCCGGTGCTTTGCCCACGGGGAGTCTAGATATCACAAGGTGAACCTCACTCAGGGTAAAGGTAATCGCTTCTAAGCAATCCACACAACTCACCAACTTATCACCTGAAGAGACATCCAGGCAGGGGTCATCCCCCTTGTACAGGGTACTAAAATAATCTTCCCAAACCTCTGAAGCTATATTCGGGTTTACTGCGGAGTCTGGGTCAGGTGAGCCTGTAGCCACAATCTGCCAAAATTTACGTCCATCCTTGACAGATAAAGCTGTAATTAGCCTGGCCCAATTCTCATTCCCCCACTCGAGCTTTGCATAGTGTATTAGGTGGCGATATACTTGCCTCCTCTGCTGGATAATTTCCCTGCTTGCACTGTTCTTTACTGCATCAAGGAGTTCGCTCTTCGCTAGTCTACATGTCCTGTTATACCAGGATGGCTTACTTCGTGTCTTATTCCCACCAGAACTTGGGGGATTTAAAGTATCTGAGAGTCTTGAGAATAGTAATTTATTAAGATCTTCCAGTCTTTCAAAAAAGTCAGACACAGGCTGCTGTTCAATAAGGGCAGCCACGTCCTCCAGTACTGGACTAACCCTAGCGTAGAGATCAGATTGTTCCTCGGGGTTATCAACCAACTTATCCCATCTTACCCTGCGTCTATTGCTAGAGAGGGTAGCCCTACTAGATGTACCAGAGAGTGATCCTAATCTGCTCTCGGGTACATCTGGGAGTAAAAAATTCAATATCAACGGGTTATGGTCACTCTCACCCCTAGAAACCACCCTAAAATCTGAAACTCTATTCCAGTCCTTACACTGAACAAAAATGTAATCAAGTCGTGCCTCTCTCTGCGCTTTATTAAATGTAGGCATAGAGAGGTTGTCAGATTTTGTACGACCGTTACAAGCCCTCATCGAGTGGGCGAGGGTCAAAGATGTCATTTGGACGGCCAGAGGAGTCCTTGTCCCTGGCGCCGGCCCTTCAACAGGTGGGATTTTCCAAAGATCGTCCTCCTCCTGGTTTATACCGTCCAACAGCCCTTCGAGAGGTTCGAAATGGGAGTTAAAATCACCTCCCACCACGAACACGATACCCTCCGGGATTCTAGACAGGACAGTGGAGAGCTCTTCAATTGCCCCTGACTCAGCGGAGAGACTCACAGGTCTAGAATAGACATTAACCATGGCGAGTCTAAGACCATTCTGCCACTCCAGAAACACACACTGAATATCATCAGTCTCAGTGTCCAGAACAGTGGGTCTGCAGCCCAAATGGGTTGCCACCCAAATTGTTAGGCCCCCTGACGGCCGACCCTTTCCGCCCCACCTAGCAGGGACTGAAAAGGAAGCGTATCCCAGGCGAGTTAGCTCTACTCTCGCCCATGTTTCCTGGAAGAAACAAATATCGTGGAGATCTATAAAAGATCCCCATTCAGGGCAGGCCAACTTGTTACCAAGGCCTGCTATGTTCCGGGAAAGAATTTTTAATACAGATGGACCTAAGGTGGTTTCATGAAGTTGTACGAGAGAAGCCTCATTTCTTGGGTTCGCAAGTCGGAAAGGCGATTGACCTCGTGGTGGGTGCCCACTAGAAGGGGCAACTGCCATTGACCTTGACTTCACTAAAAGACAGCTCCCACCTTCAGTTGTCTTAGTGCTTTCCACTAGGCCTGGGCGGCAAATTCCGTTCCGCTCGTGGAATTTGCGTAATTTGCGTAATTTCGCGTTCCGCGGAGAACGCGAAATTGCTCAAAAGCCTGCTTTCCGCGATTTCGTGAAATTTTTGCTTGTTCGCGTTCTCAAAATGCATGTTCGCGAGATATTTCTCCTCGAGCACGCAAACATCAATTGCGAACAGGAAAAAAGCATCGCGAACAAGCAATTCCGCGTGTTCGCGGAATTTCTGCGTGTTCGCGGAGATTTTTTACCGTTTCGCGGAGATTTGCGTAACGCAATTCCGCAAATTCCGCCCACCCCTACTTTCCACCCCAGGAAGTCAATCAACCTGTTCAAGGCAGCTATACCTATTACTGCATGAGTAATCAACTAAATTAGGAATTTCACGCTGAGTATAGCTGAGTCTTCTACCCAGAAATCTAGGTCCCACCCTTGTCCATTCCTCAGCAGTGCCTGAATGAGTGCGGGTATTAGACGGAGGATAAAAAAAGGACAATGGGAGAGGTTGGATGGATGTACCTTCCTTACTACCGAACCAATTACAAATATGGGAAAAATTCGACGATTTCTAAAATTGACCAGAATACAATCACCCCTCAGTTTCTTCTCGGTATATCCCAACCAGGTGACCCTCCTAACCATCAACAATTCACCTCTCATAGATGGAGGGAGAGGTCTATGAATGTTCAGCCAACTGCTAACCTTATTTTTTAGGGACTCATAAGTTTCTGGTACAGAATTAGTGAGCTCAGGCACACCAGTTAGGACAATTACATAAGGTGCAGCCTCTGGGGGAAGATTTACTACATTTTTCCCGCTTAGACTGGGTAGGTCCTGTGTATTACGACCAGAAGTCTCAATCGGGGTCTTCCCTAGATTGTGCACATTTGAATTATCTGCCAGGCTAGGATTCGTTAGGCTGGGATAGAGCTGCCCGTTAGAGGGAAGTAGAGTTACAGTAGGAAGAGGTGGGGGATTAAGTGAAGTTAGGGATGTACCGGGTAAGATAGATTGTGTTCCTACCGTGGGTTTTGTCGGACTAATGAAATTTAGGAGGGGGGGATCAGTAGTATTTATCAATACCTTATTTTGAGCGTTGTCCTTAATTTTTAAACAATTCTCAATGTCCCCAGTGACCCATTCTATTTTCTTTAACCTAGTATCAATAGAATCGAATCTAGCCATCAAAGGGACCAAAAAGTCCTTTAAAACATTATTGATGACATTAGTAAGGTGCTCTCCCCCTCCTCCAAACTCCACTTCAGAAACACCTGAGAGAGGCTGTGTTGATGACGATATTTGTACATGATCAGGTAAAACTAGGGTGGCATTAGGGTTTAAGATTGACAAAGTATCCACTGGAGGAGTCATAATCGGTGGGTTAAGACGGGGGCAATCTATTTTCACCCTTTTGCCACCCTTAAGCTTCATCAATGCCCTTCCTTTTTGGAATAGCACCCTCCCGAGTCCCACATGCAGAGGGTATCTTTAAATCACTCCCGCCTTCAACAGTCGGTACAACTTCAGAAGTGGATGGAATAAAACTCTCTCAAATGGGCTGGAGCGAATCTCTGCGAGAAGATGAACTAGTCCTAAGTTCTTGCAGGACAGAGTATATTGTTTGGTCAATACTGTCCATAAGGGCAGTATAAGAAGTGTCCAGATTCTCCAAGGTTCACACAGTTGACATTAGACCGAGGGACGATCTTCTGGTACTTACAATCCCATCCGACAGTCGACTTTCGAGAAGGTCCAATTCGTTATTCACCACAGAGTGTGCCCTAATGAGAAAATTATCAAGTGTACCTGCAAACATGGAGACTGCTGGCGTGGCTTTACTGCTCGTCTCCCTTGCTGACATAGCTTCGCTGGTCTCTTAGCGGTACAAGTGCGGAATAAAAGGGGGGTGCCCGGTCCGGTCTTGACCGTGCTTGAACGGGCTTAAACGGGCCCACCCTTTGCCCGGGCTTCGCCCCGGTCTGCGCCCGCTCGCGTCCCGCTAACGCGTAAGTGGGCGTACCTTAAGCAACACACAGGGGGAGGGGTCGGGAAGAGTCGGCCAGCTGCAGGCAATGTCCAAAGCGCAAGGCCCGCTGGTCCTCGCAGTCCCGACAGCAGTTGGTTGATACACTTGCCCTTCTGTGTCACCCGGTCTGGACCTCCGAGACGATTAACCAGTATCAGGAGGTGTAAGGGAAATGTCCGAAGCCTTCGAGCGGCACTGTGGATGAAAGGATCTGGTAAACTTGTAGTTTACACCACAGTCTTCCCCCATTTGGGATTTCCACACAAGGTCCAAGTTACCATCTCCCTTGTTCTCTCCAAACTAGATTCGCCAATTGCCTCTACCACTGATCACCTTTAATGACTATGAAAAGACTACAACTGATTCAGAACTCGGCTGCCAGACTACTCTTGCATATCAAACTGCGAGACCACATCTCCCCTGCCTTGAAAGCCCTGCATTAGTAACTGGTTGCCAGAAGATCCACGTTCAAGCTGCTTTGTATCATCCACAAAGCGATAGATGGAACAGGGCTGCTCTTCATCAGGAATAAAATCACCAAACACATTCATCATAGGAACCTCCGCTCTAGAATGGAACCTCGCCTCAATATCCCAAGATACAAGAAAACAACCATGGGTGGCACATCCTTCTCTGTTCAAGTAGCCAAAATATGGAACTCCTTACCTCCCAACATCAGATGCACCGACAACCACCTTATCTTCAGAAAGCTACTCAAGGATTGGCTCTTTCCCACATAAGCACCATTTGCAAACAGAAACATACAGCATATCCCTCTGTTTTTAAGCATTTATTTGTACTATAGATAGGTACCTATATATGTGTATTGCTTTGTGTACACATGACGAATAATTATGTTTTAAAACCATTGAAAACCAGAGTTTATCGAATGCATCTTTAATATACTTATACTTCCTTCCTTTATGCATCTATATACCTTCCATGTACTTGGATCTATGTATTCATTACTTTCCTCCAAAGAACCCCCCCCCCCCCAAAAGCATATTTAATGCACTACCCTATTTCTCACCCTATCTTTAATTTACATCTACTTACTTCCTTTATGCATCTATAAACTTTCCTTGTACGTATGGATCTATATATTTATTACTTTCTTCTAATTTAGCATATCCAATGCGCTACTCTATTTCTCACCCTATACCTCTCTAAATATATCTTCCACCTCAACTCTCTGACTCATCCCAAACCTCTTTCTACTGCTCTTTCCAATGCACCACCCTATCTCTCAACCTATACCTATATCAATATATCCTCTACGTCCACTCTCTCTTTCATCTCAAACCCTATACCACCACTATGACCCCCAAAATAGCCCTTTCTAGACCCTCCCCTACTCTACCTCTCTGTGCACCATCTGATACCTCTTTTACTATACTGATCTCACAAAACAACCTTTCTAAACTCTTCCCTCTGACTTTTCCCCTCCACATCCCTTTTCACTCATCCCAAGCCTCTCATTACTGCTATGATGTCACAAAAAATCGAAATCCTTCACAATTCTATCCCTCCACTATCCTTTTCAAACAAAATAACAGAGTAACATGTCCACTTATCAATTTTCATATGTCACTATACTAACTCGCCACTAATCCTCTCTGGGTTCCGAGTAGCGTGGTACTCACCGAATTAAGTGCTTTAACACCTCATTAGGGGTAGCAATCACTATCTAAATGCAACCCTTTTCCCTCTTTTATCCCTCCGCTATTCTTCTCAATCCAAATAACTGACTAATATCCACCACTCAAATTACTTTCATATTTCACTATACTAATTCACCACTAATCCGTTATGCGTTCCGGAGTAGCGTGCTACTCGCCGAAAAAGCGCTTGAACAGGGGTAACAAGTGCTATATAAATGCAAACCCTTTTCCCTCTTTTATCCCTCCGCTATCCTTCTCAATCCAAATAACTGACTAATATCCACCACTCAAATTACTTTCATATTTCACTACACTAATTCACCACTAATCCTTTATGGGTCCCGGAGAAGCGTGCTACTCGCCAAAAAAGCGCTTCAACACCCCATAAGGGGTAACAAGCGCTATATAAATGCAAACCTTTTTTCTCTTCTATCCGCCCGCTATCCTTCTGAATCCAAATAACTGACTAACTTATCCATCACTCAAATTACTTTCATATTTCACGATACTAATTCAACACTAATCCTTCTTGGGTTCCGGAGTTGCTTGCTTCTCGCCCAAAAAGCGCTTTGACACCTCGTCAGGCGTAGCAAACACTATATAAATGCAATTACAATACAATACAATATAGATAGACATGAAGTTTGTATCTCGGTCTGACAAGATCTCCTTAGGAAACCTCACTCTGGGAAAGACTCCCAGAAGGGCTATAGCCACTGCAGGACCCTTAGGGATCCTAAGTAGAATAGCTTCTGGATACCTAGTGGCATGGTCCACCACCGCTATTATGTAACTATGTACAGATGCTGTTGGAGGGTTTAAAGGACCAACAATGTCTGTTCCTATCATTCAATCAATCAGGGGAATTGTAAGCGATCTACTCACCCGTGAGGGTCTCTAGGTGCTGGGGGTGGGGGGTAAGCAGCTTCTTTCAGTCGAAAAGCCAGGTTGTGATCGTCTTCCTGAAGATGTTCAAGGAGGAGGTGCGTCTGATGTTGAGCGGGAGCTCGTTCCAGGTCTTGGCTGCTATGGAGTAGACGGTTCTTCCACCTGTTCTGGCTCAGCGGGTGCGCAAGGTTTCGGTGAGGGCAAGGCCGGCGAATCAGAGGTTTCTCTTGGGGACATGGAAGGAGATTCTCTCGTTGAGGTATTGGGGTCCGGTGTTGTGGAGTCATTTGTATGCGTGGGTGAGTATCTTGAAAGTAACTCTCTTCTCAACAGGGAGCCAGTGGAGGTTCCGTAGGGGTTGGGTGGTGTGTTCATGTCAAGGACGAGTCTGGCTGCGGTGTTCTGTATGGTCTGGAGCTTGCGGAGCAGAAACTTGTATATCCCAGTGTAGAAGTGTTTCTATAGTCCAGTCCCCTGGTTATGAGTGTGTGGATGACGGCCTTCCTTGATTCGGGGGCAGGATCCACTTGAAGATCCTTCGGAGGATTTGTAGGGTGTTGAAACAGTTGTAGGTGACAGTGTTGACCTGTCAAGTCATGGAGAGGGATTCCTACCCTCTCAAAGGGAACCCCAACCACTGTAAGTAGAATTAAGGGGGCCTTTTTAGTGCAACCTGACTTACCACTCGCTTGGCAGGTGGCACAGGAGCACAAAACTCCCTAGTGTCTTCAGACATGTGGGGCCAGTAAAAGTGAGGGACAAGCCTGCCTCAAGTCTTGCTTTGCCTAAGTGTCCTGAAAGAGGAATATCATGTACCAGGGAGAGGAGGAAACCTCTGAACTTCTGGGGTATCACCAACCTACTGGTGGCACCAGGCTTGGGGTCTGTACCTTCAGATTACAGAAAACCATCTTCCCAATAGATCTTATGGGACACACTGATATTCCCTGCTTTTTCAGCAGCAGCTTGCTGTCTGAGGGGTTCAGGAGAGGGGCAGGACTGCTGCATCAAACTCAAGTCTGCCCTGGAAGGGCCCCCTGCCCCCAAGAACTCTGCTGTGCCAGGCCCAAGTTCCTCTATGACAGTTCTTTCACAGGGGCTGAGGTCATCTCCCCCAGGAGACTGATCCTCACTGGGAGCCTGAAAGGAGGATACATCTTTAGCCTTACTGCTCCTTCTCTTAGGAGCTGGCAGGTCCATTCTTCCAGGATCCAGAGTTTCCTCAGTGCTTAACTGTTTAGCCTGAGCCCAGGTAACAACAAAGGCACTGGCAGAGATTCCCATCATCTCTGCATGTGTCCTGGACTCCACTTCAGACCAGGCTGAAGTCTCTAAATCCTTTCCCAAAAGACAGCCCACAGGTAGGTTTGGGGAAACCACAATTATTTTAGGGCCAGTTAACCCTCCCCAGCTGGGATTCACAACTGCCAAGGAATGATCAATCCTGACATTGCTTGCATTGGTTGCTTGGTAAATTTGCCCAAGTAGATCTGTTCAGAAGTCACATGTTTCTCAGCCACCATATTGACCCTGGCCCCTGTGTCCCATATGCCACAGCTTCTTGGCCATTAATCAGGGGGCTACTGTCTGTTCTTTCCCATGTTAATGTACAGGTAAAGTGACAAGTTCTGTGCCACTATCACAGACAAGGACAGCCTGAGTGTGTGTTCGCACTAGGCCATAACTCACTTCAGAACCTAAGGTTAACCATACTAATACCTTGGGGGCACTACTACTACTTGTACTGGTGCTAGGAGCGCTAGTTGCTTTAGGAGCAGTAGTAGTAGTAGCATCTTTGGTGCCCGATTTAGAACAACTTGCATCTCTTGTTCTATAGCTTTTTTCCTTGCACGGCTAACACCAAGGTTTCTTGCCAGAGGAAGAGGAGGTGTGGGACTCACCCACAAAGAAAGACTTTTGGGGACCTTGTAGAGACTATCTTTTTGTCTGTACCTTTCTCCCCACCCTTCACTTGGGCCTTAGAAGAACCTTGCTTCTTCTGGTCACCACCACCATCATGAGAATTCTGCTTGACCCCGGTGCAGACCCTTTTGTCTGCCTTCATTCCCAATTCTTGGGGAGAGGTTAGATCAGAGTCCACCAGGGACTGGTGCAGGTGCTGAATTTGACAATTATTAATGTGCTCCATCATCAATAAATTGTACAGTACCTCATAGTCATGTACATTACTTCCATGAAGCCTGCCTTCCAGAGCCTTAATAGCACTGTTTACAAAATGTGCCTTCTGTTTGCCCCTAAACGTAACCCGGTACTGTTCAGTGGTTAAACCAAACCCATCTATGAGGGCCCTCTTCATGACTGAATAGTGGTCAGCATCTTCCTCCCTGACACTGAGAAGTTAGTCTCTGCCTTTGTTAGCAAAGGAGAGCCACAGGATAGCTGCCAAAAACCCTGGAGGGACCTTCTGAACTTTACAGGCCCTCTCTAAAGCAGTGATCCATTTATGGAAATCATCGTCCTCCGGTAAGGAGGGACTATCCTGTTCAGGTTCCTAGTATCAAAGAAAGTCTCTCTGATACTAGGCTTGCTAGTGCTACCACCATGGGACACAAGTACATAGTCCACTTTGTCATGTTTAGGGGGGGTTGAAAGGTTGCTCCCAACCATTCTTAACCAGACACAATGGACCCCTAACTGGATGTCCAAACAGAAGTTCAAATGGGCTGCAGCCCACCCCTTTCTGAGGAACCTCGCTGTAGGCAAAGAGAAAGCAGGTAGTAAGACATCCCATTTTCACTTCAGCTTTTCATGATCATACCCCTTAGGCTCTTGTTGAACTGTTCAACACGCCCATTGTACTGTGGTGCACTGTGGAGGATAGAGTGCAGTTAACTTGTAGTTTACACAACATTCCTTCCACATAGCAGTGATGTAGCTAGGCATGAAGTTAGTACATTTGTGTGACAAGAACTCCTTAGGAAACAGAACTCTGGAAAAGATTCCCAGGGAGGGTCTTAGCCACCACAGAAGCTGTAGTTGCCCTAATGGGAATAGCATCTGGATACAAAGTGACATGGTCCACCGCCACCAGGATGTAACCATGTCCAGTTGCTGTTGGATCGCTTAAGAGACTTACAATATCTATCCCTACCCACTCAAAGTAAACCCCAACCACTGATAGTGGAATTAAGAGGGCCTTGGTAGTGCCACCTGACTTACCACTGTCTTGGCAAGTGAAACAAAACTTCTTGGTATCCTCAGACATGTGTCATCAGTGAAAGTGAGGGACAAGTCTGTCCCATGTCTTGCTTTGCCCATGATGTCCTGCAAGGGGAATGTCATGTTCTAGGGTCAATAGAAACCCCTGGACCTTAGAAGAGTCTTGCTTCTTCTGGTCACTACCACTATGAGATTTCTCCTTTACCCTGGTGCGGACCCACTTGTCTGCCTTCTTTCCCAATTCTTGGGGAGAGGTCAGATCCGAGTCCGCCAGGTACTGGTGCAGTTGTTGATTCTGACATTTATTAAGGGTGAGATCCCTCATCAATAAATAAATTGTACAGTTCCTCAATCATGCACATTACTTCCATCAAGCCAGCCTTCCAGAGCCTTAATAGCACTGTCTACAAAATCTACCCAGTCTTGGGGGTGTGCCTTCTATGTGGCCTGAATTTAAGCCTGTACTGTTCAGTGGTTAAGCCAAACCCATCTATGAGGGCACTCCTCAAGATGGAGTAATTATCTGAATCTTCCTCCCTAACAGTGAGAAGTTTCCCTCTGCCTTTGTTAGCAAAGGAGAGCCACAGAATAGCGGTCCACTGCCCTTGAGTGATCTTCTGATTTTTAGAGTCCCTCTCTAAAGCAGTGAGCCATTTATGGCTGTCACCCCACTCCTGGTAAGGATGGACCATCCTGCTCAAGTTCCTAGTGTCAAAGGATTGTTTCCTGACCCTAGGTTTACTAGTGCTGCCACCATTGGATCCTAATCACTAATTCTTCCTAGCCCTCTGAACTTCTAGGGTCTACTTATCCGGGTCCAACTGCTCCTTCTTGAGCCTGAGCTTAGCTCTCTCAAGCTTGAGCAGTTGGCATTCCCTTTCTAAGGAGTCCTCCCTCTAGCTAGAGATGGAGGTTCCAATGCAAGTGTTAGAAGAGGTTGAATTGACAGAGGATGACCTAGATCTCCCCTGAACTCTTTTCAACCTCCCAGGAGGAACAAAGTGGGACCTGCTTCTAGGGGCTCCCTGTAGGACATCTAACCCATTCCTTGAGAGATCAGAGTTTACCAGTGTGAGGTCTTCAGACTCCTCCTGGTCAGCCTCAGAATTGGGGAAATTGGGTGAGCCACCCCAACCATTCTTTTTGTCCCTCACCCATCCCCAAGTCATCCTCCTCTTCGAGGTATGCAGTAATACTATTGAGTTTTAAATATCGATATACCAAAATATTGATGTTTAACCCCTTGCATGCATCGGAAGCACGGGAGCATAAGAGCAGTCCAATGCCATTGCACAGGAAATTCCTCTGGTGCAGGCACCAGAGGGGTTTCTTGTTCTCCCCGAAATCCTCGGGAGCTGGGGAAGAGCTCCTGAGCCCCCCCCCGTGGTTTCTAAGAAATGACCATCATCGCGCACGTCGCGCTGACGGCATTTAATAGAAACCGAAACTGAAATGAGCCTTAGGCTCATTTCAGTTTCACTTTCTATGTGCTCAGGGGCCTATCTCAGCCCCCTCAGCACGTAGAACGACGGGAGAGTTATCATTGGAAAGGGGAGAATCTCCCCTTTCCAATGGTACACTCCCCAGTGGATCCCTGCTTGGGGATTGCCCCAGGAGGGCGATCCCCAAGCAGGGTTCCACCCATGAGACTCCAGGGAGGGGGGAACGGCCACTTGGGTAGGGGCCTTTGCTCCCCCCAACCAAATTGGGCATATTCAGTCTTTCTGCCGCCCCTGGGGAGCAGTTGCCATCAATCTTCCCCCCCCCCCGGGGGCAAAAAGTCCACTAGACACCAGGGATTTTTTGTTGGCATTTTTAATTATGGTGGGGCTGCCTAAAATGGGCATGCCAATGCCCCCACCGTCTGTAAAAATTACAGTCTTTCTGCCCCACGTGGGGGACAGATGGGGGCGGGAGCCCCCAATCAACCCCCCGGGGGAGCGAAAAGCCCACTAGATGCCAGGGATTTTTTGGGGGCAATTTGTATTAGGGTGGGGGAAGCCCAAAATGACCATGCCAATGCCCCCACTCCCCCTGCAACAATTATAGCCTTTCTGCCCCTCCTGGGGGCAAATGAGGGCAGTAGCCCCCAATCTTCCCCCCTGGGGGGCTGAAAGCCCACTAGCTGCCAGGTATTTTTTGTTGCCATTTTTAATTAGGGTGGGCGCTGCCCAAAATGGGCACACTAATGCCCCCTCCCCGCCAAAATGACAGCCTTTCTGCCCCCCCCCCCCGGGAGCAGATGGGGCAGTAGGCCAGAATCAGCACCCCCGTGGGGGGGGCAAAAAGCCAAATAGACGGCAGGGATTTTTTTAGGGGCAATTTGTTTTAGGATGGGGTGGCCCAAAACGGGCATGCCACTGCCCCCACCCCCACAACAACAATTACAGTCTTTCTGCTTGCCCCCCCCCCCCTGGGGGGCAGAAAGTCCACTAGACATCAGGGATTTTTTTGTTGGCATTTTTAACTACGGTGGGGCTGCCTAAAATGGGCATGCGAATGCCCCCATCCCCTGTCAAAATTACAGTCTTTCCAGCCCTCTGGGGGTAGATTGGGGGCAGGAGCCCCCAATCTCCTCCTGGGGGAGCAAAAACCCACCTAGATGCCAGGGATTTTTTGGGGGCAATTTATATTAGGGTGGGGGCTGCCCAAAATGGGCATGCCAATGCCCTCACTCCCCCCTGCAACAATTACAGTCTTTCTGCCCCCCCCTGGGGGGCAAATGAGGGCAGTAGCCCCCAATCTGCCCCCCGGGGGCAGAAAGCCCACTAGAACCCAGGAACCTTTTTAGACAAGTACAATTAGGGGTGGAGGCTGCCCAAAATGGACATGCCAATGCCCCCACCCCCCATAAAAAGTACAGGCATATCGGGGCAAACCCACCTCCAAACCCCCCCAGCCCCCACCCCCACCCCGACGGCAGAAAGCCCACTGGGCAAAGACTTGTTTTTAGCAATGTGCCTACCTGTGGACTTTGGCCCCTAGCGCAGCCGGCACATAGGGAAACCTATCAAACCTGTACATTTGTGAAAACTAGATGCCAAGGGGAATCCAGGATGGGGTGACGTGTGTGCCTCTCACCAGGTTCTCTTACCCAGAATCCTTTGCAAACCTCAAACTTAGTTCAAAAAACACATTTTCATCACATTTCTGTAAAGGAAAGGACTGGAATCTGCGTGGATCCACAAAATTCCACCTACCACACATAACCCAAAGTCTTCTGAGAAAAATGGTACCTCACTTGTGTTGGTATACCTAGTGCCCGCGACAGGAAATGGCCCAAAACACAACGTGGACATACCACATTTTCACAGTGAAATCTGACCCTTTTTTTGCAAAGTGCTTAACTGTAGATTTTGAACCCTAGCGCTGCGGCACCTAGGGAAACCTAGAAAACCTATACATTTTTTAAAACAAAACACCCAGGGGAATCCAGGATGGGGTGACCTGTCTGGCTCTCACCAGGTTCTGCTACCCAGAATCCCTTGCAACGCTCAAACTTTGTAAAATAAAACACATTTTCCTCACATTTCTGTGTTGGAAAGTTCTGGAATCTTCGTGGATCCACAAAATTCCACACATAAACGCAACGTAAACACATCTAATTTTACAGTGAAAACTGACACTATTTTGCAAAGTGCCTAGCTGTAAATTTTGAACCCTAGCTCTGCCGGCATCTAGGGAAACCTAGCAAACCTATACATTTTTTAAAATTAGACACCCAGGGGAATATAGGATGGGGTAACTTGTCTGGCTCTCACCAAGGTTCAGTTACCCAGAATCCCTTGCAAACCTCAAAATCTGTAAGAAAAAACACACTTTCCCCATTTTTCTGTGGTGGAAAGTTCTGGAATCTGTGTGGATCCACCAAATTCCACCCACCCTGCATTTTGCAGTCTTCTGATAAAAATGGTACCTCACTTGTGTGGGAGGGTCAAGTACCCACGACAGGCAGAGCCCCAAAATCTATTTAGGAGACTTCAAAATTACCTATCACAAAACAACCTGGTTTTTTAAGGGGGTCCCACTATTATTATTATTATTAGTTACATTTATAAGGCGTGTCAGCTACCCAAAAAGGGTTTCCCGCTGCCTGGCAGACCAAGGAGTGTATCCCCGTTTAAATGATTACTGGTAAAAAGCCAAGTTTTTAGTGATTTACAAAATTGGACATATACCCTTTCGTTCCGAATAGATGTGGGAAGGGAATTCCAGAGTGAGGGACTGAGATATGCAAACAATCTGCCACCCATCCGAGAAAGTCTGACTCTGAGCACAGAGAATTCCACTTGGGTAGATGAGCAAAGGCATCGCGAAGGCACATAAAGACAGGCCAGGGATTGCAGATATTGAGGTGCTACAACTATTTTGATTTTGAATATGTAGCTCAGGGCTTTGAACTTAATTTGGTTCTCAACCCTGAGCCAGTGCAGGTCGCGCAGGTGACTGGAAACAGAGGTGGCTCTAGGGACACGGCAAAGTAATCTTGCAGCAGAGTTCTGAACCATTTGCAACCTGATGAGTCCCATGAGTTTTTGGTCCCGGGCTCAGCGGCCATCTAGGGAAACCTACCAAACCCACACACTTCTGAAAACTAGACACCCGGGGGAGTCCAATAAGGTATGGCTTGCGTGGGTCACCCAACATTTCCCTATCCAGAGTCCCCTGCAACCCTCAAATATTGTTGAAAAAATCTATTTTTATCACATTTCTGTGTGGGAATGTTGCAGGATCACCGGGCTGACACAAATTTCCTACCACCCAGCGTTTCCCCAGGTCTCCTGATAAAAATGGTACCTCACTTGTGTGGATAGTCATAGTGGCTGCAACAGGAAATCACCCAAATCGTACTGTGGAGACTTCAAAATTACCTATACCAAAACTACCTGGTTTTGGGGGGCAGCTGGGGTTTGGGCCCGGGCTCGCCTCCATCTAGAGAAACCTACCAATCCCACACATTTCTGAAACCTAGACACCCTGGGGAGTCCAATGAGGTATGGCTTGCATGGATCCCCCAATGTTTCCCTAACCAGAATCCCCTGCAAACCTCAAATTTAGCTGAAAAAACTAATTTTCCACATATTTTTGAGTGGAATTACTGTGGCGGCACAAATTTCCTACCTCACAGCGTTCTCCACAGTGTCCTAAGAAAAATGATACTTCTCTTGTGTGGGTGTCCCGTGCAGAATAGGTTAAACACTTATTTTTTTTTAAATGTAGCGGTTAGAATACTTGATGCTATACCCTTATTCCCTATGTTTTGGGCTCTTCCCAGTCACAGGCCCTGGCCCCACCCACCAAGTGAGGTGCATTTTTCCTACCCAGAATGCACTGCAAACCTCAAATTTAGCTGAAAAAAAAACTATTTTCCACATATTTTAGGGTTGAATCACCATGCCGGCATAAATGATACCTCACTGTGCATATTTTAGTTCCGTGGCGTGTTGTGGGTTTATAGGGGAATAGGGTGGAAAGTAATATAATTATAACATTCATTATACATTTTTTAGAAGTTATTATTATTTTTTTTAGTTAAATATTGCTTTTTAGTTCCGTAGTGGGTTGTGGGTTGATAGGGCAATAGGGTGGGAAGAAATTTAATTGAAATTAATGAAATAGTAATTTTATTAATTACTATTTTTGTATGTAATTATTTTGATTGTTAATTGTGTTAATTCATTTTTTATGAACTAATTAATAATTGGTTATTAATAATTAATTAATTGGTAAATATGTTAATTGTGTAATTATTTTATGAGCGTGTTGTGTGTTGATAGGGGAGTAGGGTGGTGAGTAATTTAATTATAAATAATTAATTAATATTTTTAATAATTAATATGTATGTAATTACTATTTAATATTGTTAATTGTGTTAAAAAAATGTTATTAATTAGTTAGTATTTAGATATTAATTATCAATAAATAATTGGTAAATATGTCAATTGTGTAATTTATTTTAGCAGCGGGTTGTGGGTTGATAGGGGAGTAGGGTGGGAAGTCATTTACTTATAATAACATTGTTATAAATGTTTGTATATAATATTTATTTAAAGTTATTTTATAGTGTTATTTTGTGAACTAATTTATTTTTGATAGGTTTCCAAATTGCTTGTTAATTGTTATTAGTAAATTAATTAATTGTTGATTAATTATGTTAATTGTATAATATTTAAGATATTGGTGGTGTCGTTTATAGGGGAATATGTTGAAATAGGTAAATTATTTTGGGAAAATTAATTATTTGGTAATTTATATTATTATTTTGCAGGAGTAGGAATAATAAATTATTCCCCTCCGCTATCCAACACTTTCCCTACTGTTGTATTTGCTGGAGTGGGAATAGTAAATTATTCCTCTACACTATCCAACACTTTCCCTACTGTTACACTTGGTGGAGTGGGAATAGTAAATTATTCCCACCCGCTATCCAACACTTTCCCTACTTTTTCACTCGCTGGAGTAGGAATAGTAATTTTTAGTTACCCGCTATCCAATACTTTCTCTACTGTTGCACTCACTGGATAGGGAATAGTAATTTTTACCCCCCCCACCGCTGTCCAACACTTTACCTGCTTTTGCATTCTCTGTAGTGGGAATATTAATTTTTAACCACCCGCTAACCTACACTTTCCCTACTGTTGCACTTGCTGGAGTGGGAATGTACATTTTTAGCTCCTCGCTATCCAACACTTTCCCTACTGTTGCAGTCACTGGAGTGGGAATAGTAATTTTTATCCACCCGCTATCCAACACTTTCCCTACTTTTGCAATTTCTGGAGTGGGAATAGTAATTTTAACTCCTTTGCTATCCAACACTTTCCCTATAGTTACAGTCCATGGAGTGGGAATAGTAAATTATTCCCTTCCGCTATCCAACACTTTCCCTACTGTTGAAATTGCTGGAGTGGGAATAGTAAATTGTTCCCCTTCGCTATCCAACAATTTCTCTACTGTTGCACTCTCTGGAGTGGGAATAGTAATTTTATCCCCTACGCTATCCAACATTTTATTTACTGTTATAGGTAATGTAGTGTAAAATATTTGTTTACAAATAATTATCAATTTAAATATTTTTATTTATTATATATTTTTATTTTAGTTTTATATTTATTTGACAGGTTTATTTATATATATGTAGTTATAATTTTTATTGTCGTTTCTAACAATTTATAATTAAATTAAATATTTAATTATTAATATTATTAACTTAATATTTATAAAAAATGTAAATATGTATGTTTAATTTTTTATGGTACATTTATTATTTATAATTTTTAACATTTTTTAAAACTATGGGGTCAATTAGGATGGCGAGCGGTGGCACCACCGCGGTGCTGGCGGTGTGGAAAAATGCATTTTACCGCCCGCGAGCAGCGGAACTCACTCCCACCTTATTAGTATGGCCAAACATAGCCCATTTCCCGTCCACCGCGGTGCGACACAAACCGCCATCAAAGTCATTAAAGATGACCTGTCAGCCATTTCTGACTGGATGACAGCAAATTGCTTACAACTTAATGCTGCCAAGTCAGAAATTCTCGTGATGGGGCGAGATAGTGCCCTCTGGTCTGAAAAGAGGTGGCCTGACAAATTAAAACCTGCACCCCTGCCAAAAAAGGCAGTAAAGAATTTAGGATTTTGGATTGATAGTGAGCTGTCATTCGATGTACAATCCAAGGCCTTAGCAGGATCCTGTTTTGGTCTCCGAAGAGGGCTGAAACCTCTACTTGGCTATTTTGCACCTAAAGTCCGCCAAACTATTCTCCAGGTCACAATTCTATCGAGGTTGGACTATGGTAACTCGTTGTACTTAGGTGCCAATAAATCCTGTATTGTCCACCTCCAAAGAATTCAGAAAGCTGCAGCCCGCGCCCTGCTAGCACTTCCCAAATCATTCTTGGTCACAAACCTTCTGCCTAAGCTTCATTGGCTGCCGATAGCAAAAATAATTAATTTTAAGTCTCTGTGTGTGGCCCATAAAATTTTGACACAAGAAGGACCACTGATTTTAGCAGATCTGCTGGTTTATTATGTGCCAAATCGCCCCCTGCGTTCGGCTAGCTTTGGCTCGGTCTGTACCCCCCCCCCCCGTTTTCAGAGAGCTAGAGCAGGTGGTCGTTCTTTCAGGGTTCAGGCAGCGCACCTCTGGAACTCCCTTCCAACCTCAATTAGAGGACTTCGGAACCATCTGGCATTTCGAAAGGTGTTAAAGACCTGACTTTTCCCACTGTAGGTTACTCCCGTATAAATTCGAATAATAATACTAATAATAAAAGTGGGCCCGCCACCAAGGCGGTGTGAGCCAATTGAGACTCACCGCCATGCGGAATGACGTCTGCTCCGCTGCACAAATTAGGATGCCCCAAACAACCAGTCGCACCGCAGCGGAGAAACCGCCCAACCAGAGACGACGGAAGCTCGACAGCGGAGCGCGAAACCAGAGTCCCAGTCCATACCACCCGGATCCAGCACTACACGTTTTTCCGGTGCTGTACCTGCTACATCATGAGCAACTCATAAACCACCGCGGACGCCGCAGCAGGTACGCAATAACACAACCACAACACACAACACATGGGCTGATAGAGGGTGCAAATCCACATCAGACACCCTTGTGGGGACAGGAACACATCCACAAGTACACCCACACAAGAAGCAGCTGCCACCAAGTCACCCCACCGCATCCTGGACACACATTTTCTGCGATCATGCAGCAATGTCCTGGTCACGTCACCGCAGCGGTGAAGACAAGGGAATACATGCGCACAATGCAGAAGTCAGGGCCAGCGCCAGGCATGGGCAGGGCACAAAGAGCACAGGACCACACCTCAACCCTCCACACACTAGCACATCCCCTGAAGGCACATGTCATGTGCCCCTCCTGTGCACCCCATGCAAAACAACAAGCCAGGTGAATCCACACCCTGCACCACACAACAAACAACCAGGGAGACAGCCACTGAAGGAGTGGCTGCACAGGAACACACAGCACAGTAGCACAGAACCAGGAAAACACACACACCACAACACCACCACACTCAGGGCAATAAAAATGAGTACAAGCACCAAATGAACACACACACATACAAGGAACAAACATCCTACTGGACACACATCCTGCCAAGTCACACATACATACCCCATACTGACACACAGACACATACACACACCACATGCCAACAGCAATGGTGCACAACAAGTAGGAAAGCCAAAGTGGGGTACACACAAATGGAAGGCCATGGAGACAAACAACAAGCATGTGTACAACACAACAAGACAAGGAACTTAGAACAACACCCTCAGACAAAGCACACATGGCTGGTACAGTTAGTGAAGTCAAACCACAGACAGCTCAGTGCAACAACACAAGGAGACAGCAAGGCAAACCATGTATAGGCACAAGGATGAAAGTAAGGCCCTGAAGTCAAGCTGTGAACAGCCACACATATGTATGCAACTACTTCACAGTAGTACACCAGCAGCACAACACACAGGGCCCATTGACACACTCCATGACCGCCAAACACCAGTAGGAACCTACACACATACCCCCTCACACCAGCAGCACACAACACCAGTGTCAAACACACTGAAGGCTGGCAATACTTGCCAGTCAATCCACAGATAAACAATCACACACCCTGGGGCACCACTCCGGAACACTGCTCTTCACTAAGCAGGTACGTCGGTGTAAACACAATATCCGACAGCGTTGTACCTCCCGGTTCCTCCCTTTATAGGGCGTGTTTTCCTTGAGTTATGTAACAGCTCTCCTGTTTACATAAGGGTGTGTTTTCCTTGAGTTATGTAACAGCTCTCCTGTTTACATAAGGGCGTGTTTTCCTTGAGTTATGTAACAGCTCTCCTGTTTACATAAGGGCGTGTTTTCCTTGAGTTATGTAACAGCTCTCCTGTTTACATAAGGGTGTGTTTTCCTTGAGTTATGTAACAGCTCTCCTGTTTACATAACCTCTCAACCGCTAAGCATCCTGGGAGATGTAGTCCGTTTTCGCTGGTTACCGTTTTCCTCCCCTCGCATGACAGGAATTCTTGACAACAACACAGCCACATCAAACAAACAACAGATGCGCAGGCAAAAGATTCACATAGCAAACACAGCAGGACATCATGGGAGGCACACCAGGCAATGACAAGGCAACATACACACACATCACTGCATGCACAACAAGCAGTGTGTGCACACCAAGCATACCAGCCCCACACAGACATGAGTGACATAACATTAACCCACACAACACCAATCAGCACAGCACAAAGACAACAGCATACCCAGGAAGTGAAGCAGTACCACAGCCAACACACATACATCCAACAGATGCACAGGACTAGAGGATTGGGCAGCACACACAGTTGAAGTGCACATGAGCAACCATGACTGCCAAACAGCACGAGAACATCACATATAACCCATTGGGGAAATGCCCTGGGTGACACATTGATCCTGGTCAAAGAACTGCACCACAAAGCACAGTGTCACACATGAAGTGATGGGGAGGCACACACACATGTAAACCAAGGGGACAGCTGACATCAAAGTGAAGTGTACTGCATGTCAGCAGGGGACATGGCAGGAGTGTACCATACACAAATAGGGGTAGTGCAGACTCACAATGGGTAGGCATCAGAAGGCCAGATAGAGGATGGTATGACACCACACACAACATGCCATACTGGAGGCAAAAAGGTACCATGTGACAGCAATGCATGAGAAAACACAACCACAATGGCAGTGTGGAGCAGCAGGTCTGCACAGTCTCCACAAACAGTAACAAGACACATGGACGTTCAACAAAACACAACACTGACTTGCCAGTCACACACTGTGCATACTCACAAGTGCCAAAAACAACAAGTAGTTGTCAGCCAGAACTGCAAGAACACACCAACACACTGCACATTGCACAACATACAACTCACATATGTGCATACAACCACATCTACAGGGCTGAACAATCAAAACGACAGGCAGACAACTCATGGGTGACACATGTGTAGTTGACAATGCAGGGGCATGCACACATCAACAGTCCCGACAAACTCACCCCCTTCACACAGCACACATCTTGCCCATCCAAGAGCACACATTGAAAGTAAGCCATGAGACTAGGATGACTCGCCATCACTAGATGAACACACACATACACCACTGGGCACACATAAAGGAAAAATACACATACATGATGACCCTGGCCAGCCTGCTGCAATACTGTGGATAGAATCCCACTCTGTGCTGACAGTGCCCCCCAACCTGACATGTACAACATAGCCAACAAGAACAAGTTAAGAAAATGACAACTGCTGACTGGTGTGGGCTGTGTGACCCTACTTACCTACCTGCTGTGAAGGGAACGCTGTTCTTCGCGGGAAATCCTGCTTTTGCCACTGTCTTCGTTGCCGTGAGGGGAACGGCTGCCATCTACTACGTTTCCCAGCACCACCCGGTACCGGCGCAGCGCCAAACGTCATCAGAGCGAGCCGGAGCCCTTCAAAAGACCACAGGTGCCTCCGCAGCGCGGGACGCGCGCGGGTGGCGCCCGGGCGAAGCCCGGGCCAAGGGCGGGCCCGTCCTTGCCCGTCATCGCCAGGAAGAGACTGGACTGGGCAACCCCCCTAAAGACGTATATGTGGTAGATGCCTTCAGGTACTACTTATTGCCTATTCAAATTTTTGTGTGCCATAGAGTGCAGAGAAAGGGATACACGGTGAAAATCAAACAAAATATCGAGGTCATATCTACCGTGCAAGTCCGTTGACTAGTGAAGCTACATTTTATTTGGTGCTTGTATCTGTGCTATTACTATGCCAGCTAAAGATACGAAAGGGAAAACTTCCAAAGTCCCATACTCTGGAGCAATGGACCAATTTATTACCAAAGTCAATTGTGTTATTGACCAGGAAATCACGCTCCTGGAACGCCGTGTATCACAGGATCTCGCGGCGGCCAGGAGGTCTTCGCTGGGTCATATAGCCAATGTTGGCACCCCGGCTCCACATATTATTACTAGTCTCGTAATGCCATGTTCTGATACTGATGTTTCGACTATTGACTTATTGCCTAGTGGAACAGTTGCAGTATCAGCGGGTGAACAGTCTTTGGTCTCTGAATCACTGCTGAGTTCACCCCGTCCGTTACCACCTACACATAGTGCAACTACAGAACCATGCATTAGACAATTGCGAGATAGGAATCCTGGGGCTGTCCCTAAAACTAAACATGGTTATACTCCCATAAATGGTGGTAAGGCTAAGAAAGGAAGTAAAAAGACAAAGCCTGTGAACCACTTGAGAAGTCCCAGATCGTCTAATGCCCATCTAGAGCAGCATATATTGGCCGCACCGATCAACAAAAATGCACCTTTAGCTCCTCCTTTACCTGTTGTGCAAATTGCTAGTGGGGGGGCAAATGTCATAACTAGAGAGGAGGGAATGTGCCATGATTTGTCCACTATCTATGACACAATTAGATCTCTCCTTCACCCTATAGAGGATAGAATAAATAAGATCGAAGATCATCTATCCAAGATCGAATTAGGGCTTAGGGGTTTTTTCGATTCCAGAAGCAATACTGGCCATCCTGGTGCTTGCAAACCATTGGATAACACTCGAGTAGAAACTGTTTTGGCTGCCCCCCAAAACTTGTCAGGATTGCCCATGATTCACCAGGATCTAACTACAATTAATAAATTTGTAGTTATGCCCGATCATGAGCAATCTGCTCAATGCAAAGTGCTCCAACATAAGCATGATGTTAAGTCTTCTACTCCTGAGACACCAAGGGGAAAAAATATTCCAAATTTACCACCTGAAGCTGCCCCATTTGTTGTTATCCTAACAGGGGTTCCCTTACTGGGCAAACAAGAGGTTGAGTCCCCTACAACCTTGAGAAACAGGGTTGTGCACTGGCTCAACAAAAATAGACCACTTCCACTGCACAAAGCCTGTAAGATAACTATGGTTAGGAGGGCGCCATGGGTTGGCCATTTGACAAAAAACATAGAGGGGGACTGTATTTTAATAAATTTCGATGACCCCACTATAGTTGATTATATTTGCAACTGGAATGATTCTAAAATAGGTGTGTCAATTAAGGCCTTTCCTTTGACTTATTTTTACCCCCCTGGTCATTTTACCACTAAATTTGATGGTTGGGAAATTGTGCGCAGAAATGGGAGGGGCCCGTCACAAGGGCATTGGCCTAGACACCCCTTCTCCATAGACCCTATTCCCTTGCAAAATCGGTTCAGCAGCCTGGAGTCTGTTGATTGACTGAGGGGCGATGAAACTATATTGGGTTGCTGTTTATCTGATGATACATACACCCATTTGAAGGTAACAGATGTCCAAAATAATCATATTACCAGTAGTGAAGAGATACCGGGGGTTAGATCAAGTGTTATTCTTGGTATACCACACGAGGAGAAGTTAACTGTAATATCCCCGATTACCCCATCAGAAGTAAGAAGTATCTCTGAGGAGGGTGTTGTTAAACCTACAACTAGCCAAATAACATCTAAAAATGCTATATTACCAGAGGCAGGTCTTAACATCATGACCTGGAATATAGCTGGCTTAAGTCCAAAGTTAAATACCCCATTCTGGAATGATTTTATTACACAAGGGTTTGACATTATATGCCTTCAAGAGACCTGGTATAAAGAGGCAATTCATGTGGAAGGCTATACCTCATATTGTGCATTGGCTGTGAATTCGACAGCAGGAAGGGCTAAAGCTGGACTCTTAATTTTGGTATCAACTAAATTAACCCAGTTCAAACCTAATACTTATCATGAGGTGTCCTCTTATGCCCAGTTATTACGTCTGGAGCATGCTGTAGGTAAGGATTTAATCATTATTAATTATTATAATAACACCTTTGATGCACGTGGGGGTCCCATTGTTTATGAAATAGGTTGTGAAATAGATAAGTTGCTGGCCGGCTCCAGGAACCAATCGATTTTACTGTGGGCAGGAGATTTTAATATACAGGCCTGTCCATATGCAGACCAAAGGATTTGCGGCTTCCTGGGGGAAATAGGTGATAATGTTGGCTCTTCACATATCCATTTCCCTCATGACTATTATGGAAACTCCCTTAATAATTTGATAGCTAAACTGGATTTAGAGTTACTCGACTGTTCCCTGAAAAAGGGCAATATTATATGCCCAACCTTTACAGGCAGGGGTGCCCACTCTAACATTGACCACATACTTCTCTCCTGCAATACTGCTTATACTGATTTATGGATAACAGAGCAAGCAGTAAGCAACCATAACAGTATCTCTGTAACTTTACTGATGTGGGGAAATGTACATTCAGATACCACCGGTTCTATTGGAGATATTGTTGCAGTGAGACCAAATGGGCCAAGAATTAAGTGGGCCAATATTAATTCTGTTAAACTTTTGGGAGAAGTCATCATTAAATGTACCACAGAAATTGACTACTGCCTAAGTAATGAGACAGTACCCGCCATACTGCTTTCCAAATTTTATCGAATTAATACTGTTATTGCTGGCTTACTGACGGGTAGGAGTAGGCCACCAAAAAACAGGACAGTTGGCTGGTTCGACAAAAACTGTATACAGGCTTTGTCGAGATTAAAAACTGCCCTGGATATTAAACCTAGGGATAATACCCTTATTGAAGTTGAACGCCTTAATTATAAGACTTCTTTGAAAGTCCGCAAAAAAGAAATACAGGAAGAGCTATGGCATAAACTAAATTTAGCTGCTAATACAAATAATAATGTTCTATTCTGGGAGACAATCAATTGCCCTTTCCTTAAGAATGACACCATTCCTGAAATAACATCTCATGTAAATTGCAATGATTGGATTGATCATTTTACTAATATTTTTAATCCCGATAGGTTGGTTTTAGATTTGTTAGATAATCACAACTCTGTATGGCTATCGTCACCTTTATCTATTAGCCTGGACGAGGTTTATCTGGGGCTGACAAAAAGTAAAGGGGGCAAAGCCCCGGGCCCGGATGGTGTCCCCGTGGATCTATATAAACAGGAGATGGATCTTTGGGCACCCATTTTAACTCGCATTTTTAATGCCGCTATTGAAGGTAAACTTCCTTTGACCTGGGGACAATCTATCATTGTCCCCCTATTTAAGAAGGGGTCTAGGTCAGAGGCACGTAACTATCGCCCTATCTCCCTCCTGGACTCATCAATCAAAATTTTGAGCAGAATACTCCTTAATAGACTGGAGATATGGGCAGAAGAAAATACCATTTTATCACCAGTCCAATATGGTTTCAGGAGGGGAATGGGTACAATGGAGCAGTGCCTGAACCTCGACCTCATAATAAATAAATATGTCACGGTCAAAAAAGGGAATTTGTTTTTATGTTTTGCCGATCTCAGCAGTGCCTTCGATCTGGTCGAACACTCTATTTTATGGCCAATACTATTGGAAATGGGCGCCCCAACAGATATTGTGCACTTTCTGGCCAGATTATACGAAAGGCTCTCTTGCAAAGTTCGTTTTGGGCCTGACGGGGAATCTACCCCCTTTTTTAGAGTGACTCGAGGCATCAGGCAGGGCTGTGTTTTGGCCCCTTTGCTTTTTTCTTTATTTGTTAATCAAATTGATTCAATCCTTAGGCAAGTCCCTGCCGATGCCCCCCGAGTAGATGGCGACCCCATTCCAATACTGTTATATGCGGATGACGCCGTCCTCTTGTCACGTACTCAAATAGGCCTTCAACGTTTAATTAGCTGCTTCTGTAGGTTTATTGATGATAGGAAACTGCTAATTAATAAAGAAAAAACTTATGTAATGACTTGCGGGAACAAGAAAGGTGCTAAAAAGACCTTCTTCCTGGACGAGAATAAAATCCAATCCGTGACCAGTTTTTGTTACCTCGGCGTCACATTCTCTGGTGATGGGAAATGGGATAACGAATGTGAAAATGTGCGCCTTAAAATGGTAAAGAACATTAACGGAGTGTTTAGATTTGCCTCCAAGCTTGGGAACAGTAGAATTAATGACATGATTTCGATTTATAAAGCCAGATGTATTCCTTCCGCTTTATATGGTGCTGGTGTATGGGGGCACCATACCCTTTGTGGTAATCATATCCAACTTGATGAGAACTCATTTTTGAGACGTCTATTGTGTACCCCCGCATCAGCTTCCACGGAGTTAATTCACAGAGAGGTGGGGCTAGATTATATCGAAGATCTTGCAGCCCTTCGCCCTCTGACTTTATGGCGTTCCATCTGGTCCAAAACCGAAACCATATTTACCCAAAGAGTAATCAGAGATTGTCTAAGGCTGGACCACTGTCTGCATATATCTTGGTTCAGACATATTTATTACTGGTTTAAGCTCCTTTTTAATCAAGATCCTTTTTTAATACCTGAGGAAGCTGCCAGTATATCTAAATTAGATCACAAGGTGTCTTTTTTACGTCATACAAGACAATCTAGAGATTTTGTCCGTCTTAAACAGTGCACTTATGTCTTCTATGGTGAAAATAATCTAAACGAAGGTTTTCAGCCATATCTGACAGAAGTTACAAGAAGATCTCATCGCTTTGTTCTTACCCGCCTAAGGCTCGGAATAGTACACCATCTTGTGTCCTTTCCTATCACCAGGCAGCATAGTAATATTTTATGCCCCTGTGATGATTCATCCAAACAGAGTTGTTGTCATTTTATGCTTTTTTGCAAATTTTATGTTTTTTTTAGACGTCACTTTTTAAAACCTATCTTTTTAAAATACAATGTCCGAACTACTAGGAGCGCAATGCAGCTACTGTTTAATCTGGAGAGTGCAGATATTTGTTTTTATACAGCTACTTATATTTTGAAATGTATGTGTGCCAGGAAATCTATTATCATGTAATTCTCTTGGCCTTCAATAAGTTGCACTGTCACTTTAGCGAGCGAGCAATACAAGCGACTCTTTGCACATGTCCAGAATCGCGAATTGCACTTTACTTTGCATTTTTTTGCACTCTAACCGGCATGTTTGTTCTTAGGTCATATACATTTTAAGCCTATCGGAATTATTTTATCTGTTTTATATTGTTCATCCTATCATGCACTGGCACTTTATACGGGGATGGTAACATAAATAATTTTTGGGGTCAGCATAACAACTATTTTTATTTTGTACCTATCTATGTAACTGGTCTATATCCTGTTATCTTAAAGTTTTTATTGTATGATGTTGTATGTTATTTCATGTTTGCTATGTGGCTGTCTATGCATGCCGAATAAAGCATTTTTGAACTGAACTGAACTGACAACTGCTTTCTATTTAAAATTGACATTATTGCCCCCACACATATCTGGGTCAAGAAGAACTGATGTCACCCCTGTAAAAAATAGAGTAAGTGAGCCAAGACATTGGCTATGTTGAAGTGGCACACAGACCATGTGGCATAGTAAACCATATACACACAGCAAAATAACTTTATTTAGTAAGGACACTGACAATACAGACAACAGGAGCAACTGTCTTTATTCACATATTGCACAGATAGGCACCATGAGAAGAGAAGGGCAAGGCACAAAATACAGAGTATGTCCATGAGAAGCTGCACAGGCAAAGGCAAAACAGCAGTGAACAACAAGGCCAGTGGCCAGGGCAAAGTGCAGAGTATGTCCATGAGAAGCTGCACAGGCAAGGGCAAAACAGCAGTGAACAACAAGGCCAGTGGCCAGGGCAAAGTGCAGGGTATGTCCATGAGAAGCTGCACAGGCAAGGTGCACACAACAGTGAATGACAAGGCCAGTGGCCAGGGCAAAGTGCTGAGTATGTCCACGAGAAGCTGCACAGGCAAGGGGCACACAGCAGTGAATGACAAGGCCAGTGGCCAGGGAAAATTCAGAGTATGTCCATGAGAAGCTGCACAGGGAATGTGTGCGACTGTACGTTTCCATGGTCAGCAACATAGTCAGGGGGTAACAATGTGCAGTACAGGCCCATCTGTGTGAGAGACAGGTGTGTGAGGGTGACTACCACTCAGACTTGGCTGTCAGGCGGACTGGTAGCTGGCTGTGTCTCGGGGACTGTCGGGGCACTTGAGAGAGCGGACCAGCTGAGGTTGAGCTATCAGTGGCTTGGCAAGCCGGAGGGCTGGTTGGACCAGGTGGTGTAGTGGCACGTGGAGGCAGAGTCATGCAGACGGGAGACATGGTGTGGCTGGGAGATTGTGGAGGGGTGTCTTTCCACTTCTTGGGGATCCTAACTGGCTTGACTGACTTTGGATCAATGGGAAGTGGTGTGGACACAACAGGCACACTCACCACCAAAGCTGCATCAGGTGCAGACGCTGGCACTCCCTCTGGTGATGTGCTGGAACCAGCTGAACACTTTGCCTGGCTACGCCTTTGCCTCTCCTTTCCCTGATTACTATCTGTTACCCCTACAATGCCCTCCTTCCCCTGCTTCACTGGGCTTGGAATGGGAGTCGAGGTGGTGGGTGAATCTGCCTTGGAGCCCTTCCTAGGTGTACCCTTGGCATACACCACCTTCTCAGTGGGCACAGAAACTGTATGCTTCTCTTTGTTTATTTTTTATTTTTATTTTTATTTTAAAAAGCTTTATTTAGCACTGGCTAGACCCGAAGGTATCAGAAGGCTTTACATTAGGTTCCACATAGTTGCCAAATTACATCAGTTACAAATTAAAAAAATAAATAAAATACCATTCAAAACATTTAAAGAACATAGAGGGTAAGGAAAATGGAGTGAAGAAGGGAAAGGGGGTAGGGAAAAGGGGTAAGGTATAAATACGGTGGAGAGATGAATGGAAAGTCTGCCCCAGGGCCGGCTGGGTAGGTGACAGCCACAGGTAATCCACAGCCCATCTCCTCTTCATCTTTGCGAGATGCTTTAGGGACAGGAGAGTCCTAGAATGGGGATGCCTCTGAGGCATATGAGCCTGAGGTCTGCTTCTTTGCATTTTGGCCCCTTGGTTCGCCTGATGGGCTTTTCTTTCTGTGCTCTGGGGTGGCTTTGGTCTTCGGTGGGGATGGTGTCTGCGCTCGGGCCGCTTAGGTTGCTGCTGCAGTGTGCTTCGTGTGCTGTATCGTGACTTTGATGTATGTGGACCGTGGTCACTATCGTCAGACATGGCCAATACCAGGGGGCTGGACAAAGGGACCATAGCTGGACTGTGAGTATGTGCCTGTTGAAGGGCTGACGTCACTGTGGAGGGCAAAGACTGGACAGTCCGGTGCAGCCCACCCACGTCTGAATGTATGCCCTCCATGAAGGCAACCACCTGTGCTGATTTTTTGTCGTGGTCAATGAAGGCATTGAGGAGAGCTGTCTGGCCTACACACAGCTGGCGCAAAAGGTCCACAGACTCAGCACTGATGGCAGCAGGGGGGACAGGGGCAGGGGCAGCGGTGCCAGGGGTGAAGGACACTCTTCCCCTCTTACTGAGGTGGACACGGGCAGCACCAGAGGAAGTGGCTGGGAGGGTGGGCACTGGCCGCTGTGTGGTGGAAGATGATGCAAAGTCCACGTTCCCTGTGCCCGCCAACATGGATGCATCCCCGCTGGCATCAGATGATGTGGTACTTTGCGTCTCAGGCTTGGATTCCTCCAGCAGACTCCTGTCCCCCTCTGAGGTGCTGGTGACATATGTGTCACTGGGCTCCTGTGCAGCTGTCGTGCTTGTTTCATCCCCACTGGTGTCCGTCTCCTTCCTGTCCCTCCGTGACCACAGGAGATGCTGCATGAGAGAAAGAGATGTAGGGTAAGTTCAGTGGCAGCAACAGAACAAACATATGCAAGCAATGCATAACTAAGGATGACTAAATCTACATATTGCACACCACCCTGTGCAATCACATTGTGCTAACTCACTATATTGACTCAAACAGTGCGTGGAAACTGGAAATTCAGGCATAAGTGAGCCATGTGATGACCACACAGCACAACACCCTGCTAGTGGCTCCGTTCAACCAGACACACAACTAGCTCTGAGCACACCTAGGGACATGATGGGGGCACACTACCTGTTGCCACTGACAGATCTTGATGGAACAGGAGTGGACAACACAGGCACAGACTACAACATGACATTCCACAATGGCCATTAGCCCATGCCACCCAACTGGTGTACTTTAGGGCCCAAAGACTGGTGCACATTGTTGTCAGATGTCTAGGTCTCCCAAATCTGAGTGCATGCAATGGACGCATTGATGAAGGCGCACTCATATCTGGCACACTGCTGTTCCCTCCCATGGGATTCCCCAGACTACCCCAATGCAGACGATACCTGAAGACCACGACTCAGAATGCAATGGGAATGCACAGCATTCAAATTCACTTTGGAAGTACAGGTAGGGCAAATGCGTAACACCTGCATCCAGCCCAGCAGCCACTTACATGCCACTGCATCACACTACCAACATCACATAGGCCAGCGCTGGCACAGGCTCTGTACACATGCAGCCACTTCCAGCCAAAGTCACCCTTCCCTGAATGCTCACCCCTGGCTTGCTGCTGATGCTCCTTCAAACGTGCATCCAACTCCGGCTGTGTCACCACCAAGATGCGGCCCATTAGTGGTGTCATGCTGTGCCGTGCCAAACGCCCAGTGCGAGGAGGCAGCCCCAAGGTCATCTCCGCCACGTTCTTTGCCAGCCGGCTAATGTCGTCCCACCTCTTGTGGCAGTGGGTGCGCCGTCGGTTTGAGACACCCAGAGCCCGCACCTTGCCCGCAATGGCCCTCCACATGGCCTTACGTTGGTGTACCTTGAGCTGCAGGCATAGGAGACAAGAGGGAGAAATGATCAGTGACACAGTGTTATGTACCTACATCTCTCAGTACAGCAGCAAGATGCAAAATCATCACATATCCAAAGATATGTCTAACAGAGACAAGAATACATCTCAAGTCAAGTCAAGTCAGAGATATTTATATCGCGCACATATCACTCAGAGAGTCTCATGGCGCTTGCAGAAACTCCGAAAAGAAAAGAGGACCACAGATTAATTGCTGAAAAGCCAGGTCTTTAACTTTTTACAGAAGTCACCGTGATCAGGCAAGTTACGGAGATGATAAGGCATTTTGTTCCATGAAGAGGGGGCCAAATAGGAGAAGGGACGGCCTCCCTGCATAGCAGTGCGAATCCTGCGGGGGATGAGCAGGGCAGCATCACTGGATCGCAGGGCTCTATAGGGATGGTACCAACGGAGCTTTGGCAACCAATACTTGGGGCCGTTACCATACATTTGCTTATGAGTCAAGCATAGTATTTTAAACAGGGTTTGTTTCCTTATTGGGAGCCAGTGAAGGGAGTTTAAGCAGAGGCGGGCCGAGGTCCTATATGGGCAATCCAAGACAAGCCTGGCAGCCATATTTTGAAGGACTTGGAGTTTAGCTAAAAGATCTGAATTAATGGCATGCAGAAGCGAATTGCCATAGTCTACTCTGTTCATGATAATGCCTTTTATTAGGGGTCTACGGGCCTCTAAAGGAAGCCACTTAAGTACTTTACGCAGGCTCCGCATAACACCATAGCAAGTGCTGATCACATGCTTTACGTGGCCACTCATAGACAAATTATTGTCAATGTGAAAACCCAAATTTCGGACAACGTTCTTATATGCGGGGCAAGGCCCGAGCTTGGACGGCCACCAGTCATGCGACCAATGGTCAGCAGCTTTGCTGAACAGCATGATCTCAGTTTTGGTTCCGTTTAATTGGAGATGATTTGATGACATCCATTCATCCACTTGGATCAGACAATTTTTAAAACGCTGTCTAGTTTCCTCTGGGTCAGGGCCCAAGGTGATTAAAATCTGAGTATCATCAGCCAGTGGAGTCATATAGAGATTAAAAAGGGTGGGGCTCAATATAGAGCCCAGAGGAACACCCATCTTTACTGTTCGTTCACTGGACGTGATGTTGCCCATCTGGACCACGGTTTTGCGATCTCTCAGATAGCAGCTGAACCAATTTAGGGCTGACCCCCTGACCCCCATCTCCAAAAGTTGACGTTCAAGTATGTGATGGGAGATGGTGTCGAAGGCCGCCGACAAATCAAGCAGAACAAGGATGGCTGACTGCTGCTTATCCAGGGCTAATCTAATATTGTCCGTGATCTCAATCAGAGCTGTCTCTGTGCTGTGTGCTGCACGGAACCCGGATGGAGAGGGATCTAAAAGCTCATGACTCTCAAGATGACTCACAAGCTGCCTATTTACTAGAGACTCCAATATTTTTCCAAAATATGGTAGCAGGGAGATTGGCCGATAATTCGAGAATATATCTGGATCCGCTGAAGTTTTTTTTAGAATAGGCCTGATTCTGGCTTTTTTCCAACACATTGGAAAGTCGGCTTTTGCCAAGGACTTATTGAAGATTTCAACTAGTCTAGTTAGAACTGTAGGGGCCAGCGAAGGGAATATTTTAGGAGGGAAAGGGTCATCCGAGGAGCCAGATTTAATTTTTGTGATGGCCTCGGTGACAGACGTAAGGTCACATTCCTTAAAATTCCGTAGATAATCATCTGAGATCAGAGGAGACTGTGAGAGCACTACCAGGTCTTTGCCTATGTGTGCAGGGGCCGACGGAAAAGTGCTATGGATTTTCATGATTTTGGCCTCGAAAAAATCAGAGAGGGAGTCCGTCCATATTTGGGAGACGGGTGCTGCAGATGCATTAGTAGTTGTTGTAAATTCTTTGAAAATATGGTATAGCTCCTTAGAGGAATTCTCTGCTCTATTTATTCTATCAACCAAATATGATTTCTTGGCTAGTTTGATATCGAGCATATAACCATTATGCATCTTTTTATAGTTGTCACGATTAACGAGATTTCTGGTTTTCCTCCACAATTTTTCTGCAATAGGACACCGACGTTTAGTGTCCTTAAGTGAATCAGTGAACCAAGGAGAGTTTCTAGTCTCACATGGCACATCTGCATTGGAAAAGCTGATGTAAATGCATGCAGGTGTGAGGGGGAACACAGTCCCTGCACATCTCACACACATGCAGGATGCCAGCACTGAAACCCCTATTTAGCCTGCCCACATCTCCTGTCCATTTTTAGGTTGAGCAACACATACATCACATATCAACCTGTGTTTGGGGGTAGACTCACTGAGTCCAAGACTGCGTAGCCCTCAATGTCCCTACCCTGTGAATAGATAACTGTGCCATGGATGTCATATTGAGGGACATGATCTCACTAATCAAAAATCCTCATCATAAGGCCGGTCGTGTGCAATCTACAATGCTGAGATGGCTCATAGCTGGAGTGCAATGAGAAAGGACTGATGTAATACTCTGTAAGTGAAATGATGTGTCCTTGTCTTTTTGGATGGGGACTGTGCAGGCCAGCTGGGCTCACACTGAGATAGACAACAGGGGCAGACACAGCCATTCAGCCAAGCAATCACTGTCTTGACTCCTGCATGAACAACTTTCTGCGTCACTCTATGGCTGACTACACAACACAGGTCACTCAAACATACATGTGCAGGCAGGGAAACCTGTGGCATTGGGTACACACACCTTTCCCCTGGAGACAGCATGGTAGGCAGTGCATGACACAACCCCACACTCTCAGGCACATACTGCATCAGTCCAACTACATGTGTGCCCCCCCGCCCTTCCCCCCTGTTAAAGAATTACCACAACATTTGGGGCACCATATAGCCTTGGGTACTGTGTGAGCACCTCGTACACCAGGACCTCCAGCTCCTCGCTCGTGAAGGGATTGGCACGGATCTTCTCTGCCCTTGCCATCACTGTGGACATGAGACAAAAGCGGCAGAATTGGGTGGTGAGGGGTCTCTGGCAGCAGTCCCTGGAGGCAGCAGCAGGTGGGTGGTCACTGGCAGCAGTTCCTAGAGGCAGCAGCAGGTGGGTGGTCACTAGCAGCAGTCCCTGGAGGCAGCAGCAGGTGAGATGTCTCTGGCAGCAGTCCCTGGAGGCAGCAGCAGGTGAGGGATCTCTGGCAGCAGTCACTGGAGGCAGCAGCAGTTGGGTGGTCACTGGCAGCAGTCCCTGGAGGCAGCAGCTGGTAAGGGGTCTCTGGCAGCAGGTCTGGGAACAGTGGAAATGTGAGGCTACCTCCCACACATATATATCCCCCCTGGGGTCATTTCAAAGGTGCCAAGCTGCAGCAATTGGTGGTCCTGGTCTGCCTCTTTCAAATGCATCCAATGACCGCCTCCTCGGTGGTGGAGCATGCCTACCGCGATTTTCAAACTTGCATCATGCCACCGCAATCAAGGTTCCCATTAGCTGTAAGGGCATGCTCCATGGCGGTGACACACCGCTGGGACCCGGCGTGCGCTACTGTGATGGTGCATCTTTCAAATGCATCCAATGACCGCCTCCGCGGTGGCGGAGCATGCCTACCGCGATTTTCAAAATTGCATCATGACACTGCGATTAAGGTTCCAATTGGCTGTAAGGGTATGCTCCATGACGGTGACACACCGCAGGGGCCAGGCGGGCCCTACCGCGATTTAGGTGACTGAGCATGCCAACTGCCATTTGGCAATACATAGATATGTATCACTACCGCACTTGTGTATTGTGGATTGCTGGTGACACACCGCTGGGGCCAGGCGGTAGCTACCGCGATTTTAGTGCCATACATTCACATGAGGCACTGCTAGTTGGGTGGCGGAGCATGCCAACCGCCATTTGGGCATGTCTCCATGCCTATCACTACCGCACTTGTGTATTATGGATTGCTGGTGACACACCGCTGGGGTCAGGCGGTAGCTACCGCGATTTGGGTGACGGAGCATGCCAACCTTCATTTGGCAATACATAGATATGTATCACTACCGCACTTGTGTATGGTGGATTGCTGGTGACACGCTGCTGGGGCCAAGCGGTAGCTACCGTGATTTGGGTGCCGTACATTCACATGAGGCACCGCGAGTTGGGTGGCGGAGCATGCCAACCACGATTTGGGCATGTCTCCATACCTATCACTATCGCACGTGTGTATTGTAGATTGCTGGTGACACACCACTGGGGCCAGGCGGTAGCCACCGCGATTTGTGTGCCATACAATGGCAATGCCCATCTTGCAAACATCAACAGTGTACAGGGGCCACAGGGTAAATGGCACATGATTGTGCACACAATGCCAATGTTCCATTTACCCCACTGGTGACTACACATGCCATGTTTGTTTATGTGGTTTCGTAGATTGGCATGTACTCTCCACATGTCACTTGTGATATTGATGGTCCTGTACACAGGACAGTGTTGTTATGGACTCCACAATGTGTACACATGTCAATGTGTTGAGGTGCTGTGACAATCACAGCAATGTTTGTCTCAATTAATGATGTTTTAGTTTGCATGTCCTCTCATGTCTGATCATGCACACAATCGTCAATTCTGCTCAGACTGTGGTCATTGTGTTGTTGATGTGTGCCAGGCTCAAATGACGCATGAAGGTGTGCCCGGTACAGCAGATAGGTATGAGACAGTGGGGTTCATTTGTTACACATGTGCTGGATGCTACACTCCCAGGCATGCACATGGTAATTTTGGTCATATCCCTATGTGCATTTACATTGACCGAGGAGGTGTTTGAGGTACTTGCTTTGTGTAAGTTTACAAGTGTGCCATTTGTGTGGCTGAGGTGTCCCTACATGTAGGCTGGTCTGTAACTCAATTTTGATGACAATCACTGTTGGCGTTATGTCATCCAGAACATGAGATGCTGTGCCCATCTCATGATGTGTTGCATTGACATGTGTTCACTTTCATCTCAACTAGGAGGAGACCAAATCTGATGCGTCACTTGACAGTACTGGAAGACATGGAGGATGAGGCGATCATCCAGAAATACAGTCTGGATAGAGCCACCCTAAAGACCCTTTGTGATATGTTGGAGCCCCACCTGCAGCCTCGCAGAACATATCCAACAGCTTTCACCCCAACATATAAGGTGATGGTGGCCCTGCATTTTTTTGCCACTGAATCATTCCAGCAGACAGTGGCCAGCGCAGGTGGGATGTCACAACCGATTTTCAGCATAGTGCTGCAGGATGTACTGAACGCCATGATGATATACAAGGACAGATATATCCATTTCCCCAAGGGTCCTGAATTGCCAGCTGTGAAGGGAGATTTCTATCCCCTCGAACACATCCCCCATGTTGTTGGTGCCATTGATTGCACCCATGTAGGGCTTGTGCCACCGCAGACACCTGAGCACATCTACAGGAATCGTAAACATTACCACTCCATAAATGTGCAAGTGGTGTCCCTGGCAGATATGATCATCTCCCACATGTGTGCCAAATTCCCATGCTCAGCCCATGACTCCTACATCCTGTGGAACAGCATTGTACCCCAGCTGATGGCTAATCTGCTTCCCCAGTGTGCATGGATTGTGGGTGAGTATGCCTAGTCATATGACGTGCTGGGTGTGTGACCTGCTGCCCTCTGCCTCTGCGACATTGCAATGTTTATTTGTGTTTGTCACACCTAGGTGACTCTGCATATCCCAACCGTCCCTGGTTGCTGAGCACACTGCAGAATCCCAGGACCCCGGCTGAAGTCCGCTACAATGATGCCCATGGGGGAACACGTCGTGTGGTGAAGCATACTTTTGGTCTGCTGAAGTCATGTTTCCGCTGCCTGGACAAGACCGGAGGTGCACTAATGTACTCGCCCGGGAAGATGTGTCTGATTGTAGTGTCATGCTGCATGCTCCACAACCTAGCAATTTGCAAGGAGATTCCCCTGATTCTGGATGATGATGAGGACCCAAGGCCCCCGCCTGCAAACCAACCCGTGTCCAGTGATGAGGACAGTGGAGAGGAGAAAGGTGTTGACCTGCATCAACAGCTCATCACCCGCAACTTCACTTGAAGGTGGGTGACAATGTACAACGTACCCATTGTGTGATGATGTTGTTGTGAAGGTGTATATAAGATTTGTGACGGCAGCCAGTTGCAGACTCAGTGGTGGTTGAAAATGTTTCTGGGACAGTTAATTTAGGAACAGCTAACGGATGTGTATGTTGACACTTGTTGTACATTGCGATGTGTGCATGTGGGATTCTCTTGTTGTGCAGTGTTGTGTGATGTCTGTGATGCTACACCCAGACTAGTGAATGTTGTTATGTTGTATTTTCCTAGGTGCCTTCAACCTCTCCTTGCCTACATACACTCCAGTCTCCTGGTACTTTGTAAACATGGTGAAAACTGTACATCCTGGAATAAAGACAGAGCAGACACAACAACTTGTGTGTAAGGATTTTTTATTTACAATGGTGACATGTGAGGGGGTGAACATTTACAGTGAAGTGATTAGTGGAGCACTGAGTTGACAGTCGTGGTAAATGAGATAGTCGAGTAGTCACAACAATGATGTGGTGACCCAGTCCAACAGACAGATGCCATTCACAAGGCAGTGTGGGGAAGGACAGTCAATGAAGTCAATGCAGTGGTGAGGAGGGTTGCCATCATGGCTGGCTCCTTGACTGGCGTTTGGCAGGTGACTTGCCTCCTGTTACTCCCAGGGTTTTCTTTGGGTGGTCCCTTCATCGCTTGGCAGGAGGGGGCCCTGCTTTAGGGCCAGTGGGGTCTGAGGACTCACCTCTCTCTGTGACCACAGGGGAGGATGGTGAACTGTCATCCTGCAGACCACCAAAGGGGGGTGGAGGTGTTGGGTGTGGCGCAGGCCTGTCCCTCAGTACCGCTACTTGCTGGCCCAAGAGGTCCACAATTTGTCCCATGCGGGTGTCGATGGACCTCATCAGCAGGATGAGCTCGCGGAACAGTTCATCCGACCTGCCCGTTCATCCCTGGGCCCGTTCACATGCCCCAAGGACTCTGGTGATGTGGTCCAGGGATTGGGTCCCAGCCACTTGTTGTCTGTGGCTGACCCTGCCCCTCCCACCTTCCCTGCTGCCACGGACCTATTGCCTCACCACTGTAGACATCCTCTCCCTGCCCTCCTCAGTCGGTGGTGTGGAGTAGTCATCTTCTTGGACAGAGAGGGTGTTGCAGGCAAAACTGGTGGTGGTGGTGGTCGCACAGGCTGTAACAGCAGTGCTCTGCAGTGATATTGTTGGTGCAGCAGATATGGTGGGAGGGATGATGGGGTCCTGGGACCTGTTGCTCCCTGGCACACCAGATGGGCTGGCTTCCAGCTCATCATCCAGAGAATCCCAGGAGTCAACATCAGAGAGTCCATGTACGGGGGGGACTGGCTGTACAGGTTGCTGGTGTTGTCCTCTGCAGTGAGTTCTTGGTCACCTGTGGATCAGATGGGAGATGGTCATTGCAGTGCACACCAAAAGCTTTGTGTTATCCTTATGTCATTCACTGATTGTACACCACACAATTGACTGATCATCACATTTTTTTGTGTTTGCACTACTGTGCCTTCTGACAAGGTGCTGTGGTACATGCATTACTTGTCCATGGTGTGAGTTGTCAATACCTACCATGTGTTACGTGCATGATTTATGAGTACAGGGACATGCTGCCATCTAGGGACGAGCACATGGAAAAATATCTGTGAGGACTCTATTTTGCTCACTCAGCCTTGTCAGACATTACATCTGGCCATGTACAGGCCATTGTCATCTCCTGCATACCTGTGTCTTGCCATGTGCATATCTGGATTTGTACCACAAACCATGCTATCTAGTTATAGATTGGAATTCAGTGCTGTGCATGATTGATCCCAGACTTTCTCCGACATGTGCATTGGTGTGTCACACTTTGGTTGCTGTGACACTCTCATTGGATTAGCTGTGTGCACACTGTGAGTGGCAATAGGATCTGTGTGTATGTGTGTGCAATGAGGGGGCTGGTGTTGTCATGTGTCACCATGGGCCCGATTCACAGAACTAACTTAAGACAAAATCCTAAACTTACCACCATTTTCATATTCACAGAAGGCACTTACTCATTTTGGTATTCACAGAAGACACTTAGGGCCCGATTCACAGAACTAACTTAAGACAAAATCCTAAACTTACTACCATTTTGGTATTCACAGAAGGCACTTACTCATTTTGGTATCCACAGAAGGCACTTACTCATTTCGGTATTCACAGAAGTTAGGAGTCCTAACTTTAGGACTCCTAAATGCCTTCTGTGAATACCGAAAGTCTTAAATTAGGATTTTTCTCAGTTCAGTAGTAGTATAGTTAGGACTCCTAACTTTAGGACTCCTAAATGCCTTCTGTGAATACCGAAAGTCTTAAAATTAGGATTTTTCTAAATTTAGTAGTTGTAAAGTTAGGACTCCTAACTTTAGGACTCCTAAATGCCTTCCGTGAATACCGAAAGCCTTAAAATTAGGATTTTTCTCAGTTTAGTAGTAGTATAGTTAGGACTCATAACTTTAGGACTCCTAAATGCCTTCTGTGAATACCGAAAGCCTTAAAATTAGGATTTTTCTCAGTTTAGTAGTAGTATATTTAAGACTCCTAACTTTAGGACACCTAAATGCCTTCTGTGAATACCGAAAGTCTTAAAATAAGGATTTTTCACAATTTAGTAGTAGTAAAGTTAGGACTCCTAACTTTAGGACTCCTAAATGCCTTCTGTGAATACAGAAAGCCTTAAAATTAGGATTTTTCTCAGTTTAGTAGTAGTAGAGTTAGGAGTCCTAACTTTAGGACTCCTAAACTGAGAAAAATCCTAATTTTAAGACTTTCGGTATTCACAGAAGGCATTTAGGAGTCCTAAAGTTAGGACTCCTAACTTCTGTGAATACCGAAGTGAGTAAGTGTCTTCTGTGAATACCAAAATGAGTAAGTGCCTTCTGTGAATACGAAAATGGTAGTAAGTTTAGGATTTTGTCTTAAGTTAGTTCCGTGAATCGGGCCCTTACTCACTTCACCCACAAACACCCTCCCAGGGAAGATGGCTACCTACCTGTAAGTTTGCTTGGTGTACTGCAATGGCTTCCAACTGCTTCTGGGTGAGGTGGGGGAGTGCTCCATCCTGCTGAGGTGTGGGACATGGGGCATGGGGCATGGTGGGAGTAGTGGTACAGGCCACCCACCCACAAACACCCTCCTAGAAAAGATGGCTACCTACATGTATGTTTGATGTGGGTTATGTAATGGTTGACACATGCTTCTGGGTGGGGTGGGGGGAGGGCTCCATTTTGCTGATGCAGTGGGACAAGGGGGCCTGGTGGGAGTTGTAGTGCTGTCTGCCTGTACACATGCCCCCATGGTAATGTTGCTAGCTACGTTTGGGGTGTATGGGAGTGAGTGGATGTTGGATCTGTGAGACATGTATTTGTGAGTGTGTGGTGAAGATGTATGGAATTTGTCCTAGGTGGTGTAGCTTTGTAGTTGTGCAAGATAGTACATAGCAGTGTGGTGGTAGTCATTTGCTTGTACTTACTAGCCTCCAATCCCCCGGGTACCCCTGTGAGACTCTCTGGATGCAGTATGGCAAGCGCCTTCTCCTCCCATGGTGTTTATGGTTTTGGTGGAATGGGAGGGCCACCTCCAGTCCTCTGAGCCAGCTCACTGTTCCTGCTCCTCCTCTCTTTGACATGCCTCTTCAAGTCATACCACCACTTCATGATTTCCTTTTTTGATCACAGGGTGGTCCCTACTGCATTGACCTTCTCGACTATCCTTGCCCACATTTGTGTTCTTGTGGCAAATGGTGTCTGTTGGACCAGGCTACCAAACAGTTGTGGTTCCACTCTGACTATCTCATCTACCATGACTGTCAACTCAGTCTCTGTGAATTTGGGCATTTTATGTGTTGCCATGGTGTGTGGTGTACAAAGTGGTTGTGAGTGCAGGGGTGTGAGTGGTGGGTGTGGTTGTGATATGTATGGTGTGTGATGTGCAGGGGGTTAGTGGCACAGGTGTGGAAGTGGTGGTGGTGCTGTGTGTGGTGTGGCTAGTGATGTTGGGTTCTTTGCCTCTCCTTTCAGCTGAGGTGTATGTCCCTTCACTCCTGGTGTATTGCAAAGGATTGTGGTCCTGGAGGGGCTGGTTTTATACTCAGCTATGTGGGTGTTTCCAAATGGGGTATTGCTGTCAGGTGTTTTGTGTGTGTTGTCCTGGGAATTGTATTTTTCGTTTTGCCATGTGGTTGTGTCATTCGGGTGTGTTTTGTGTTTTTGGGAAGCATGGCTAGTTTGATGTGTGCACTTTTTGGCCTTCTTGTGAGTTTTTTCATTTGTCCGCCATATTTTTCATGGGCTCTCCCATTCATCAATGTTTGCAACCGCTGCGGTCGGAAACAGCGGAACGTACCGCGGGACTGTCGGGGATATCCTAATTTCCTGTGTGGTGTCTCTACTATACTTGCAGCGGGTTGGTGTTTTTTCGCTGCACATCCGACCGCCGCGGACGGATTTTGGCCATCTCCGCCCACTACGGGTGGTTGTTCTTGACCCCGTTCTGCCACGGTCAGTGTTTTTGGCGGTTGACCCTAATTTCACAGCAGATTTTTCCACGGTGCAGGCGGGCGGTTGTTTTCCGCTTCCATGGTGGTCGGGGTGGTTTTCCGACCGCCATTCTAATTGGCCCCCAAGTTTTTATTAATTATATTTAGTTAATTTTGTATTATTTTTAAGACATTTAAAAGAACGTTATTTTATGAAACGATATTTCAAATAACAATATCTTGGTTTCATTATTTTTGTACTTACCTTTTTAGAGATAGGATGTTGATAGTCTGCCCATCAGTATTCTACACTCAATAAGCTTGTAGGTCGATATTTTGTCCATCCACATTCTGTCAGTGATCCACTCTTCGGGCCTTTCAGGGTTACAACCTGTCTTTAGCTTTCTAGATGCAGCTAGGGTCCTGAGTTCCTGGAACCTCAGACCACTGTACCTAGAGGGCTGGGACCCACTGGCCTCCCCAACTAAAGACATGGTCACTAGGTGAAGTGTGATGCACCTACCTACCCTAGTGAAAACTAAACACTTAAATATTGGAGAAAGGGTTGTGCTAGACCCTTAACTGCCAGTCCAAAAAGTTCAGTAGAACTTACTAATTACAAAAAGTATTTTATATGTGCCTAAGCTAGTGATGGGTTTCTATCTAACCACACCTAGATTAGCTGGTAAAACAGTGCAGGCTTAAATCCCAACCACTGCACACCAATGAAAGAGGCTGGCTTAGTATATGGTGCACACTTATTTAAGTGATGCACCTTGCACTAATACAGGTAACCTTTATGGTGAATTTAGTGGTCTTTGATAACCACAGAAAGCTCTCAAAGTGGTGGATGTGGAGAGCAGCCTTCAGGCTAATCTTGAAGGAGCATTAAGCAACTTGTTTTACCAGTTTAATCAAACAAGTTACTTACCTTCGGTAACGATATATCTGTAAGAAACAGAGGCTAGTTATAGATTCCTTACCTTAGAATATTGCCCAGGCATCAGACTGGATCCGGAAAGTTTTTTCGTCAGCAGTAACCCTGCGTGTCGGTAGGTGGCGTTGTTTGACTCCCGTCTGTCGGCGGTATCGTGGTTGGCGGGATGATATTGCGGAAGTTACTTAGATGCCGTCCTCGCGCACTAACGTCAGTTCTGTACACTACTTTCCACGCCAGGAACGCAGAGCCATGCAAAACACTGACCACTGGTGGACAAACCTAGGGCCCTGAAAGGATTTCCTTACCCTAGGAATCAGTTCGCCTAACGGGGTGGATGGGTGGGGCGCTAAGGAATCTATAACTAACCTATGTTTATTACAGATATATCGTTACCGAAGGTAAGTAACTTGTTCAACTGAAAGAAACCGTTAGTTATAGATTCCTTACCTTAGAATATATACCCCAGCAATACTAACCCCGAAGCCAGAGAATAACAGGCTTTAGTACACAAAACGACCCATCTAAAGATGGTCCGCTTGTGTACGGCCCGACCTTTCTTGGCGCCCACATAACAACAAAGAGGTGGTCATCCATCCGGAACTGTTTTGTGCAATCCAGGTAGAAGGAAAGCGCACGTTTTGTTTCCAGACGGTTGAGCCTCTCTGCTCTTTAAAAGGATGCAGAGGTGGAAAGAAGGTGGGCAAAGTGATGGTCTGTCCGATGTGAAAGAAGGTGACAACTTTGGGAAGAAAGGATGGACAGAAAAGGAGGCTTAAATGAAAGAGCCTGGAGCTCACTCACTCTTCTGGCAGATGTGGTGGCCACCAGGAATGCAGTCTTAAGAGTCAAGAGACGTAAAGGACAATTGTGAAGCGGCTCAAAGGGAGCGCACATCAAATAAGTCAAAAACAAATTCAGGCACCACTGAGGCATCACAAAGGGAATAGGAGGAAAGAGATGAATGAGGCCTTTGAAGAAATGATTTACAACTGGGGACTTGAAGAGAGAAGGCTGATCTGGAAGCCTGAGAAAGGCAGAAACAGTGGAAGAATAGCCCTTGATAGTGCCCAGAGCAGAGCCCTGCTGGGCCAAAGAAAGGAGGAACAAGAGAACCTCAGAAAGAGGGGCAGAAAGGGGATCCACATCCTTTGCTGTGCATCATGCCACAAACTTATTCCATCAGCAGGTGTATACTGTCTTAGTGGAGGGACGCCTGGCTGCCAAGATTACATCACAGACTTTGGGAGGCAAGTCAAATGACATCAACTGCTGCCACTTAATCTCCATGCAAGGAGGTGGAGACTGGACAGGTTCGGGTGGTGGACCGTCACCGGCTTCTGCGACAGAAGATCCTCCCGGAGAGGCAGTCGGATCGGAGGATCGATGGCCATGTTGAGCAGCTCGGGATACCAGACTCTTCGTGCTCAATCCGGAGCCACAAGAATGACTTGGGCCTGTGAGAAAGTGCCCTCTTTCTTGCATGGTATGCCCCCACTTTTTGCTGAATTGTTGACGTGCTTTGACTGAGTGTGCCCTGGGCTCCTGCCAATCAGGTACCCAGGGCCTGTGTTCCTTCCCTAAAAACCGCATTGAAGCCTAAACCCAATTGGCATCTCTGACCACATGTCAGCCCCTGGTAAATGGTACCATTGGTACCCAGGGCACTGCGACCAGAGAAGGCCCCTAAGGACTGCAGCACTTATTGTGCTACCCTTAGAGGTCCTGTACCCTGACACACACACACTGCCTTTGCAGGCTGAGTGTCTGGGTGCAGAACAAAACAAAGAGACGACATGGAACACATCCCTGTGTGCCATGCCCACAAACCACTGCCCTGGCATACATCAGGCGCCCCTCTAGCTGGGTGCCCTATGCCAGTGGTGAGGCTACAGGTGCATGAGCCCTGTACCCCTACAGTGCCCAGGTCCATTCCTGGGCCCTGTAAGTGCAGTGCTGCCATTAAGAGTATATGGTGCTGGGAGGTTGTCATTACGAACTCCAAAGCACCATATTTGCTGCATTGAAGACTGGGAAGTTTGGTATCAAACTTCTCAGCACATTAAACCCACACTGATGCCAGTGTGGGATTTAATGTAAAATGCACCACAGAGGACATCTTAGAGATGCCCCCTGAAAAATGACCAACTACTAGTGACCTGACTGAGTGGCTGCGCAGGCTGCCAACACCAGACATGTTTCTGGACCCCTGGGTCGAGAGCTTGCTGCTCTATGGGGCCTGAAACAATGCACATCCTGGGACGAGGTGCCACGCCTCCTCCCCCAGGATGGGCATGGTTCACGAAGGAGAAGCTTCAAAGGCATGCCGCCTTTGTGAGCCTCGTCCAGACCACTTGCTGTACTCAGCAACTGGTCACCACTGGTTCTGCCCCCCCTTTGGGTGGGAGACCCGGCGGGAAAAACAAAGTGAGGAAGAGAGGTGTGCCCACCTCTGTCAACTCCACCCATAAGGTGAGGGAGGCGAGGTGAAATACAACCTCGAGTCCCCACCATCTTGAGGCTGGGGGGACCCAGCCAACCAGGAACAGGCTCCTGCCCCCGTCCCACTGGAGAGTGGAAGAATAGGTCCCTGCCCTTTACCTACCTGTAACACCCCTACATTTAGTATTTAGGGGTACCCTGAACCTTCCTTCCTCAGATCCCAATTCCAAAACTACAAGAAGAACAAGAAGAAAGAAGACCAGCCGTGCAGCTGCTAACAAGAGGACGACACCAACTGACTTAGCCCCAGCCCTACCAGCCTGTTGACCCTCGAACCTGCTCCCACTAAACCCCGGCGTCTCCAGTGGTCAGCAAGCTCAAAAATCCCGGAGGACCTGACTGCCTTGCTCAACTAAAGACTGGGACTCCCACGAGCAGTGGCTCTGCTCAAACATCTGCAACCCCAGGCCCCGGCCTGAAACCGCGGATCCTGCCCACTCTACACCCGCCGAGCCCGGCCCGGGCTAAAGTGGACAAAGATCACGAGGATGTCCCCCCAGAGACTGTGACCAAGAATCCAGCACCCAAGGACTCATCTTGACGCTCCTGACGACGCCTGCAGCCTCAACACCAGGGACCCCTTCAACCGCGACCAGCAGAGGGTAAGATTTCCCGACGCCTAAAGACATCCCTGCACACGGAGCCCCACGGCCCCCAGTGCCCAACTCCTGGGTGTCTACACAACCTACAGCTTCCCAACTTACCTCTCGAAGTGGTGGTTGCACCTGAAGAATCACCGTCCCCGAGTTTGCAGCCTTTGTTCGTCTCGCAGCTTTCCCATTGAAACCCATTGGGCGCCCGACAGCCCAGAAGCCCACTGCAACCGGCTGCCCCAGTGCCGCTGAGGGTGCACCAACTACCCTGTTCGACTTCCCCACTTGCCCTGAGTAAGTGACCAGGAGCTCCGCTCCCACAGCCGTGTGGCCTGCCTGCTAGCAGCCACCAACCAAAGGACCCCTGCCCGCAATAGGCTAGCATTGGGCCTACTCTCTCTGCACCCGGCGCCCCTGTGTCGCTGAGGGTGTAACAACGGCACAATCCTGAACCTGGGAGACCCCTGAGTCTTACCCCAGAACCTTAACTCTGCCAGCCGAGTACTTACCTGAAAGCCGATAACTTACATTTTCTCCATAGGGTAACATTGACTGGTTTTCACTTGGAAATTCTTTTAAGTGTCGAGTTTTGAAACTTTTAAATATTCACTAAAAATCGTCCGATTAACAAAAACAAAATTATTCACCTGTTCTCAGGAGAGATCGCAGTGCTGGACTTAGGTGCCCAACACTAACCAGAAAAAGTTATTACAACTGTGATTTTCCAATAACCTGATTTTCCTCCATAGGATAACATTGCCTGATTTTTACCAGAAATTCTTCTGTGTCGATTTTTGCAACATACAAATATTCATTAAAAATCGCCTGTTTAACAAAAACGATTTCTTTCAATTGTTTACAGGAAATGCACCAGGGCTGAATCCAGGATCCAGCCCTGAGTAAGAAAAAAGTTTGTGAAGTAATCCTATTGCAATTTTACTTAAAAATCCCATTGAGCTCAATGTTATAGATATACAAAGTATTGTGTTGCCTATTTATTGCAACTTTTATACCTTATTGCATTCAAAGTTCATATTGTTAATTGAAAGTATTCAACAACAGCATCTTATTTTGAGAACGTATTTTATGCAAACCTGTGGTTCTAAAATAAAACAACAGTATATTTTTTTTATTCAAACAATTGGCCTAGAGTTCAGTTCTTGAGTGTGTGAGACTATTTGCTGACTGAGTGTGTACACCAAATGCTTTACACTGTCCTCTGATACTGCCTTACTACTCGACCAAGCTACCACTTTAGAGAGTAAGGTTCTATCTAACTTTAACCTCTGCCAAACCTCTGGAGACTCTTGGACTCTATACACAGTGTACCTTACTTTGGTGCAGTATATATAAAGCCAGTTTCTGACAAGGCCCAGTCGCGCTTGATCTTCTTCAGCACTCTGGGCAGAAGTGGTATAGGTGGAGAGGTGTATAGAAGACCGCAACTCCACTCGCTAGGAAAAGCGTCTCCCAGCGAGTGCCGCCTTGGAAATTCCAACACACAGAACCGCTGACATGGCGCGTTCTCTTCAGTGGTGAATAGGTCTAACTGTGGCTCTCCAAACTGCTGAAAGAGACCTTGCGCCACCTCTGAGTGAAGAGGCCATTCGTGATCCATCATTCACCTGCGGCTGAGTTCTTCCGCAATGGCGTTCAGTAAACCTGCCAGGCGTTGAACCACCAGGAAAATGCCCTGATGCTCTAGTCATGTCCAGATGCAGAGGGCCTTCTGACAGAGGGTCCACGACTCCTCCCTGACCTGCTTGTTGCAGTACCACATGGCGGTGGTGTTGTCCGTGAACACCTGCATTACTCTTCCCCGGACAGAGGGAAGGAATGCCTTTAGTGCAAGACGGATCGCCTGAAGCTCCAGAAGGTTGATGTGGAGCTCGGTCTCCGCCGGAGACCAGAGGCCTCTGATCTCCGCCTCTCCAATGTGACCGTCCTAACCCAGAAAGGATGCGTCTGTCACCACTGTATGAACTGGTTGGGGAAGGGAGAGGGATCTGCTGTTGACCCAATCGTGGTTCGTGAGCCACCACTGCAATTGTCATGCAGTGCCCTCCGCGATCTGAATGCAATCGGATAGATTCCACTGATGCTGCGCCTACTGGAACTTCAGGTCCCACTGCTGAGCCTGCATATGCCACCTGGCATGATAGACCAACAGGATGCAGGAGGCCATGAGGCCCAGAAGCCTCAGAGTCATCCTGACTGAAACCCGGGATAGAGGCTGAAAGATCGGAATCATAGCCCGAATATCCAGGACTCGCTGTTCGGGAGGATAAACCCGAAACTGCATCATGTCCTGAACTGCTCCAATGAAGAGGAGCTTCTGAGAGGGAATCAGGTGTGACTTTGGCACGTTGATGGAGAACCCCAGCAAATGCAGGAGGTCAGCCATAGTCCAGATGTGGGAGACGACTGCCTGGGGCGAGCCCGCCTTCAACAACCAGTCGTCGAGATAGGGGAAGACTGGAACCCCTGATCTATGCAGATGAGCTGCAACCACCACCATCACTTTCATGAACACCTGAGGGGTGCTGGTAAGGTTAAAGGGGAGCACGTTAAACTGAAAAAGCTTGTGGCCTACCGTGAACTGTAGGTAAGACCGGTGGGCTGGCAGGACGGAAATGTGACAATAAGCGTCCTGCAAGTCCAACGCTACCAGCCAGTCTCCAGGGTCGAGAGGAGACAAGACCTGAGCGAGTGTCAACATTTTGAGCTTCTCCTTCCAGAGGAAGCGGTTGACGTCCCTGAGATCCAAGATAGGACGCATGTATTTGTCCTTCTTGGGCACCGGAAGGTAGTGGAAATAGCAACCACGACCTACTTCTGGGACAGGGATGCGCTCGATGGCCCCCTTGGCCAAGAGGGCCGCAACTTCCTTTTGGAGAAGAGCCAGGTGATCCTCCGACATGCGATGGTACTGAGGTGGCATGGAGGGAGGGTTAGTCTTGAATGGGAGGGAGTAGCCCCTTTGGACTATCTGCAGAACGCACCTGTCCGACGTGATGGTGCCCCAGTGGGAGAGGTGATGGTGGATCCTGCCACCCACTGGCGTTCGGTGGCCCTGGAAGGTCGGAATAGAAGGGTTTGGAGGTGGATGCAGAGGGTACTGTGGTGGACTAGCCCGCTCCCTGGCCCCCAGAACCATGGCATTGGTTCCCGTGTCCCCGGCCACGCTGGGGTTGAACAGCCTGTGCCAGCCTGTGACTCTGGGCGGGACGTAGGGGGACACCCCTTCCGTAGCCATGAAAGGGGCGAAAGGCAGACTGCGCAGGGCAGGTGGTGGAGAGGCCCAAGGACCTGGCCATTGCTCAAGAGACCTTGAAGCGCTCTAGCGCGTTTTCCGCCTTGTCACCGAAAAGGCGACGGCCATCAAAGGGCATGTCCATGAGTGGGGATTGGACATCCCCGGAAAAACCAGTTGAACGCCACATGGCGTAGCGCCGAAGGGCTACTGACATGGCAATCATTCTGCCCAGTGTGTCGGCGGTATCCAGCCCACAGCGGATGGTAAACTTTGCTGCGTCTCTCCCCTCGGCAACAGCAAGGGAGAGCATGGCCCGGGCCTCCTCCGGGCACTGAGGCAGAACCTGCGCCACTGTATTTCAGACAGAGTGGGAATAACAGCCCAACAGACATGCAATGTTTACCGACCGTAGTCAAAAGCTGGAGCAAGAAAACATCATCTTCCCAACTTGGTCCAGCTTCTTGGATTCCCTGTCAGGTGGAGCTGTAGGGAAGGGGCACTTGGACGTAGAGGCTTGGACCACCAAGCTCTCAGGGGAAGGGTTTTGGGAGAGGAAAATGGGGTCACCAGGTGCCGGGCGGTGCCGTCGGGCAACCATCCTATCCACAGGAGCCCCTGTGTTGGGCCTGGACCAGGTGCCCAAAAGGATGTCGGCGAGGTCCTCATTGAATAGCAGCAGGGGCTCCGAAGAGTTCGCTGCCGGCTGGAGCACCTCTGTCAGGAGGTTAGTCCTGACTGCAACTGTAGGTAGCTCAAGGTTGAGAGTCTCTGCCACCCTATCACCACTGTGTATGACGCTCTCTCCTCCATAGCCACGGTAGGAGGAGACAACAAGCCTAGGTCTGGAGAGGTATCCAGACCACTGGCATCCCCCAGTTCCTCTCTCTCTATTCCTGCTCACACTCTAGCTGAGCAGTGAAAAGGTCATCCGACCCCTCCCAGTCTTCCTCTCCCTCCTCTGGCTGCCAATCAGGTTGAAAATGGCCAGGGTGGAACACAGGCACAAAAGTACCCCTCGGCGCCGGGTCTGGCATCGGACGACGACGGTCCAGCTCCGGTTCCACATCGGATTGGAAGTCGGGGTCGACGTCGGCTGGGGGTCCAATGGGCGTCGGCTGCAGATGTGGTGCCAGTGGAATCGGCACTGGTGGAGGTGTCACTAGGTCGACCAGCACCGATCCAGATCCAGGCCTAGATCCAAGGGGGTCCTGCGGTGCCAGGGCTGGAGCCACCAGTGTCGAAGGCCTAGGGCGCCCTACCAGTACCACGGGGCCCGATGGCGCGCCAACAGAGTCGGGCTGCCCAAAGATGGCATGCATCGCTTCGTAAAATTGAAGTTGGGCAGGGGTCGCTCCTGGTCCCGGGAAGGTAGGGAAGGCCGGAGTTGCCCCTGAAGGCTCCGCACGCAGAGCCGTGGGAGTAGCATCACCCACACTCTTCGTCGCGTCTGCCGACAGACAAGGGTAAGTCATAGAGCGATGATGCTTCTTCGACTTCTTCTTACTGTGCTTCGGCTTACCTGACCCCGAGCGCGAAGACTTGGACGAGTGGTGGTGATGGCTCAGCAATCGGTCCCGCCACCTTCCTCGCAACCGGGACCTTTAGCGATGCAGGGCCGACTGCTGGGTCTTGAGGAGCTTTTGGGAACGCTCCCGCAAAGACTTCGGGGCCATGGTTCGGCAGTCAGAGCATGACTTGGGGTTGTGGTCGTGCTCCAGGTAGAAGAGACACACATGGTGCGGATCCGTAACAGATATCAGTCGGGTACAGGAACCACAGTCCTGAAAACCGGGCATCACTCGTGCACCAGGAGTCAATGAAGACGAGAAAAAGACATCTACAAAAGTCGCAAAAACCCAGTCAGAAAATGACTTGGGGTACCACTCTCTCCGGATCTGTGCTCGCTGGTGCGGAAAAAGAAAGAACTGACGTCAGAGCGTCAGGGCGGCGTCTAAGTAACCTCCGCAAACTCATCCCAGCGACCACTACGCCAGACACAGAGTCGACCGATGCCACCTACCGACACGCAGGGGTACTGCTGACGAAAAAACTTTTCAGATCCAGTCTGACGACGCCTGGGGAATATTCTAAGGTTAGGAATCTATAACTAACTGTTTCTTTCAGATATGTAGATTAGGTTAAATGAAAACGAACCACACCATATATATAAAAAAGATGTCTATTTACTTCACAAAACTCAGTAAAACATTGGTATATCTCCTGCGTGCAGAGATCAACACAAATACACAACAATACTTCAATTGCAAGCAGGTAAGGAAGCACAAAATACAGTGGTCTCCAGTGGGAGACCAAACCATATACTAAAAAGTGGAATGCGAAATGCGAGCGAAGTTGGGACTTGGACCAGGAGACTCAGAGGAGCTGAGGACACAAGGAACCACTCAAGGTAAATACCCAGGAACCCCACAAGGCTGTGTGCAGAGAGGAAACACAGCTGCATGGCTAATAGAAGTAAATGGGAAAGTCATGGTTGCAGTTGTTAAGAAGAAGGACCCTTCCCAGTGGGTCTGATGAAAGCCCTCTGGAAGACAGAAGAAGGTTGGAGAGTCACCCCACCAGTGGATACTCCAGGAACAATGATACCTAATCCAAGGAAGCCGGGTGCATAGGTGTGAAGTGACGTCGAAACTACCATAGACGATAATGGAGGACTTCATAGAAGATGCCGCTGAAGAAGACTGTGCTAGAGTCTGGTGGAATCCAAGAGTGGATTCTTGAAGAGGAGAACCTGCAAGCAGAGGGGACAGAGTCTATGCAACTCAGAGGTGACCAGGAGGCACGGAAGAGCAATGCCCACCAATGTTGGACGGTATAGAAGTGTTGACAGTGACCTTGTCGCTGCAGCTGTGAGGACTAGGAGACACTGAGGAAGACCTGAAGCTGTGCATGAATTGTCCCACGTTGGAAGTGAAGAACCAGGGGGTCGGTGTCCAGTGGGAGAACCAACACGCCTTGGCAGCTTCAGCTAGTGTGGAGAACAAAGAAGGAGCAGCGTTGGGGTTAGCAAGGTCCAAGGGACTCACCACAAGCAGGAGAGTCAGAGCAGGCCTGGAGCAAGCAGGGGAGCCCACTGAAGCAGGAGAAGACCCTCAGGAGAGCCCACAGACCAAAGACACAGGAGTCGCAGGAGGATCTTGAGCAGCTCTCCAAGAAGGAAGGTCCACGGTGCAGAGGATGCGGTGAGGATGCTGTACTTGGCAGGAAGAGCTGCAGGAGGATGGAGCTTCTTGTAGCCCAAAGATCTCTGGAGTGCAGAGCTAACAAGCCTTGGCAAAGGCAAGTCGATGCTGTACAGGGGTTTGGTCCCAGCTGTTCCGACGAGGGGTACTAGCCTCAAATTTGTAAATATGACAGGTTAGGCTTCAAGGGAGTTGCAGAACCTCCACCTATGTTGCTGAGCCTTTTGAAGTCCGTGGGACATCAGGAGCAGGAGACTGATCAGCTTTGTTGTGGTGCCTGCAGATGCAGGAGAGTGACTCCTAGTCTCCAAGGGAGATTACGTTGGGTGTCCTTGATGCCCACAGGTCTGGTGAAGATCCTGAAAGTAGCACAGACGACGAAGGAGACTTGCAGAATAACGAGACCAGGAGCAGCAGAAGTCTTCCTTGATGCAGTCTCAGTTCCAGGCAAAGTGCATGTGTCCAGATGTTCAAAGAGTGATGTGGTTTCCAGCTTGAGTCTTGCCCCACAACAAATCTGACGAGCCACCCACAGGTAAGCCGTTAAGTACCCTAGGGAAAGGGTTGGAACGCCTCAGCAGTCCATCCCAGTGGAGTAGCTGGGCAGAGGGGAGGATACTCCCATGTCCTTTGTCCAGTTTAGCACCAGAGTGGAAGCCAAGGGCTCCCTGAACTGGTTGAAACTGGAGAATGCAAAGAGGGTACCACATTTGCCCTTCAAAGCAGCCTGGTGGTGCTGGCAAGCGCCCACACCCCAGGCCAATACACTAAGTCCTGTCTTGGAGGTGGTCCCACTGCCCTGTGACAGGGAACCTATTGTACTACCTTCCCCTGCTCGAGCTTGGCTCAGCAGCAGGAGGGTAGAATTGTGTCTGTGGTCAGCACTAGTTTGCTATTAGACCTTCAAAGGCTGTTACCGGTAGTACAGGGGAGTATCCCAAGGGAGCCCCCCAGTACATGAGATCATACTTCCAACACTAGAATCAGTGTTGGGGTATGATTCCATCATGTTTGATACCAAACATGATCGGGTTCAGTGCAGACACTATTTAGTTAGACATCTCGTAATGACTGATGTCCACTATATGTATTAAAATGGCTGACCGCACTTACAGCGGCTGGAGAATCGACTCCGGGGTTTGTAGGTGTGTCCTGCTAATGCAGGGGTATTCTCACACATATAACCAAGCACCCTGCCCGCAGGACTGAAGAAACTGCTATAGAGGTGACATAGGTTTTAGGTTTAGTGACCCCATATATAAGGAAACTTATATCTGTTGTGAGAGGTGCAAGCACCAACTAACACCGGCTGTAATGGCAGGCCTGTAGTGACAGTTTAAGTTGGCTCCCATGGGTGACACAATACATGCTGTAGCCCATGGGAGACCCTTGGTGTACCTATAACCTGGGTACCTCAGTACCATATACTAGGTTCTTAGAAGGGTACACCAGTAGCCAATTGTGGATGTACAAAATTACTTACCATGGTCAATTTGTGGAGATAGCACAGTGACTGGGGTCCTGATTAGCAGGATCCCAGTCAGACTAGTCAAAAACATACTGACATCAAGCAAAATGTGGAGGCAACCATGAAAGCATATCCTACTTTCCTACAGTGACAGTATAGACCCCGGGAAAGATCAGGAAGCACAGTACGGGTGAGTAGTTGCGCTTAACAAACCCCTGATTGATTCATTGAGCTTGCATCACGAACGAATCTGCCCACGGAAAAGCAGACAGTGATTTCTTTGGATTCATGAAGTGCAGGGGCATTCCAGTGGGAATTGGTGTGGCGTGAAAGATCTTGTCCATATACATTTACGCTGTTTGAGCTGATTCTGTAACGTCACTTGATCAGATGGGATCAAAAACTAGATCAGCAATGAAGCTGAGTTCACTGTGGAGAACAGCTCCGAGGCATAGAGATGCCAGCTGCATCATGTGTGAAGTTGTGAGACGCAGGTGAACCACGCCTAGACTTTTTATGTCTCTTCTTTTACTGACCTGACTTCGACAAAGACGGGTCATGAGAATGACCTCTGGAATGGGACTGTGTTAGTTCCCTCAACTTGGACTGTGTTTGTTGCATGCTGGGCTTCATTTGAGAACAGGTCTTCGACTTCCACATCTCAGCAAATGCAAGCTTCGATTCGCTTGGTCACAGATGGCTTTTTTGATTTATCTTGAAGCACGACTGGCTGGATGGAGCTAAAACACCAATGGTAGACATTGTCAGGATCTGTAACCGACATCTGTTGGATACAGTCTTCAAAGGGTTTAAAACCTGTAGGTTTAGGTGACATTTCTTCTACACACTCGCAAGTTCTTTGAGGGAAAAATATATATATTTTCAGAATTACAGATGAAGCTCTCGATACCAGTCAGTTAGCATGCAGAGAAAGAAACTGATGCCACCAGCTAGTGTATATATAGCTGTCTCCACATCACATCTGCACAGGATGGGGCAGCACTAGATAGAGCAATGCTGCACAACCCCACCTGTTGCATTGAGGGAGAATTGCTATGCTAATGTTTTCATCAGTCTGACAACTGGGGATATTCAAACGGTGAGTATTCTGTAGTTAGAAGTCTCTAGCAGAAAGGAAATGTTTATCCACTGTCTGAGGCCATGAAACCAGTTTGGGGTACTTCCCTTTCAAATCTTATTTCTGACAAGTGTGAAGCCTCTGGACCTGGCTGTCATCGGCCTTCCTAAAGAAGCAATCATGAAAAGAGAAAGTGGCATGAATAGGCTAGAAACTTTCGCAAATTTAACAGAAATTGCAGATTCAACCCTTCTCCCATACCATATACTAAATAGTTATGCTTAGGGAGGAATGACACGGAAACCATTCTTAAAAGAACCCCATACAGTTTCTAAGGAGGAATCAAAAAGGGATCCCACTATTCCCAGCATCGAGACTCTCAGCACACAGGCTTGCTACCATAAATGTGCCACACATTCACCATGCTTATAAACACACACACTCAACAAGCACATGGAATATCAGTGCAAGGTTCTGAGTGGTAAATGTAAGAAGAACATTAGGACTGTGTGAAATTATGATTTAGAGGTGTTTGAAATTATTCCTGAGATCTTTACCATGTCCACATGGGCAAAATGGGCCCCACCAATGTCACTGGTGAAGCTTTGTACTTAAAATAAATCAATGAAACATCATTTCCAGCCATGACTCAGAGTTTAGAATTCTGAGCTGCCCTACATATCCCAATAGGGCCTTATATGAAGCTTCAGCCTCAGTCAGAGCTCCAGGAGGCTTGAGTCAATCTCTCAAATACCTCCTCTGTCACTCGGTATGTGCACGGATTACAAGAATGGTTATTGGACTTCCTCTGAAGTAGTCAGACAAGGGTAGAGATGACCTGCAGTCCAGATGGTTGTTTTCCCTGGATGGTGCAAGAATTCTAGAAGCCCCATATCAGCTACCAGATAGTCAGTCTCTGCTCTTGGTCGGGAGGAAAGATTTGCCAGTACCCCTGGCCAGAGTTCCAGCGGGGCCCACCATGAATCCACGTGCTGGATTGGCATGTTGCAGAGTGCCCACAGGGAGGGCTCCCCATTTTCTTCACTGGAACCGGGCCCTGCGTGAAAGCTCTGGTGGCCCGCAGGTAATGACCCATGAGAGGATGGGTCCTTGCACTGTGTTGCTGAACTAAACTAGAAGCATGAGGAAAGGCCAACATGTCCACATCTTTATTTAGGGCATGAGAAAAGATGGACGGAGACTGTAAATCTTTGTGGGATTCTATTCCACACAAGTTGAGACCACTGGAATGAGAAAACGAAAAGGAATTGGTTTCCTCATGTTTGGGGATAGAAAAGAATGCAGAACAGAGAGGAACCACAGTTAACTGTTTGGCATTGGCAGTGATGCAGAAAAGGATGATGGCAGAGTTGGGCACCAGAAGGAAGCTAGGGATAACTGCATTATTAATTGCCCAGAGATCATATACAAATCTGTACACCTTGGTCGTGCCTGCTTTGCTTGTTGTCAAAATCGGGGTGTTAGACCAGTAGACAATAGGCACCAGAACACTTAATTTTACTAAGTCAGCTATCACCGGCTCAACTCCTACTTCTGCTTCTGGTTTTAATGGATACTGAGATACTCTTGGTAGTTTGTTCTGGTGGGGCTTACTTGAATTTCACACTATATCCCTCCCTAATGAATTAGTCGGTGAAGCAGGTCTCAGTAAGAAGGAATGTTTTTCAGTAATGGGTCCCCCTTATATAGCGACGGAGGGCCTGATTTAGAGTTCAGTGGATGGGTTACTCTGTCACAAAGGTAACGGATATGCCATCAGCCACGTAAAATCTGCTTTTGGATACAATGTACTGGTAAAATGATGGATGGGACAGAGTAACTGGTCCACCAAACTCTAAATCAGGCACCAAGTCAGATATGTGGTGAGAGTCTAGTCCGTTAGAAATACTGACTTTTCTATGGACTTGCAAAAGAGAGGTAAAGTTGGAAACTCAGACTTTTTAAGCAGATCGGCCAGCTCCTGTGTTTATGAGGCGAGTAGTGTGATGAAATTCAGGCAGATCTGCATGATCGGCTTGTTGTGAGGCAGTCTTGGGGCAGTTCCATTTCCAGTGCCTGAACTGGCCACAAGCAAAACAACCAGCTCACAGAGCCTCTCCTCTGCCCCAAACATTACCCCTTCCCAAACTTCTCCCTACTTGCCCCCCTTTGTTCCCCATACTCTGCGGCTTCTCTTCACCTTCACACTCTGCTGCTTGGTTTGCAATTGCAAACACATACATTTTAATGCAACATTGTCTTTCTTTGTTTCTTGTGAAGTAACACACAGTTACTAACTCAGCTAAGATCTTCGTTTGCCATGCAATGTAGATCATCATCAATTAGATTCTTACAATCTGTAACAATACGACACAAAAGAACAAGTTACTTACCTTCAGTAGCGCTTTTTCTGGTAGATACAGTATCTGCCTGTGGATTCCTCACTTTTTGAATTACCCCTGCATCAGCATTCCACGTAAACTTTTTCTTAGCTCTCCCATGTCGATGAGAACGTGACAATAGCATGGTTCCGCTCGCAACTCCGTATGACATCATCGGAGCCATAAGAAGACCTTGTTGGCATGCTGACGTCAGTTCCACCCATTTTTTTCCGTGCCTTCGAGATGAACAGGTGTACTGACAACATAATTTGAGTATACACAGTGTACAATATATACACAAATATACACAGTATATAGGTAAAAAGGGAAAATCTAAAGAAACAGAGCATTTCCTAACAAACAACAGCAAGGCAAGCAAAAGACATAGGAAAACAACCATGTCAAATAATGAAAAACTTTTTCAGTATACAAAGATGGACAATGGGGAGGAGGGTGGGTCAGTGAGGAATCCATAGGCAGATAATGTATCCACCAGAAAAAGCGTTACCAAAGGTAAGTAACTTGTTCTTCTGATGGATACATCTGCCTGTGGATTCCTCACATTTTTAATTAAATCCCACAGCAGTCTCGCTCCCGCAGGAGGGTGTCCACCTACTCCTACCAAAAAGTCCTGCAGCACTGAACGTGCAAAGGGGCCATCCCTCCTCACCTCAGAATCCAAGCAATAATGCTTCGCGAAAGTGTGGAGGGAGGTCCATGTTGCAGCCTTACAAATGTCCACTACAGGACCACCTCTAGCCAAAGCAGATGTGGAAGACTTAGCTCTAGTAGAATGAGCTCTGAAACATTCAGGAGGCTCCTTCTTGGCCAGGGCGTAGCAAATCTTGATGCACAAGATGATCCACCTGGATAGCATTCTCTTGTGGACGGCTGTGCCCTTTATCTTACCAACAAAGCCAACAAAGAGCTGGTCATCCAGTCTGAAGTCCCTGGTTCTGAAGTCCCTGGTTCTGTCCAGTTAGAAACTGACCGCTCTCTTAGGGTCCAGACAGTGAAGTCTCTCCTCCTCCTTGGAAGGGTGATGGGGAGGATAGAAGGTAGGTAAGGTCATATATTACCGTAGATGGAAAGGAGTGACCACCTTAGGCAGGAAAGCATCCCTGGTCCTGAGAACCATCTCGACTGCATGAATGGTTAAAAACGGAGGTTTAGAACTAAGAGTCTGCAGCTCACTTACCCTCCTGGCTGAGGTAATAGCGATCAGAAAGACCATTTTGAAAGAAAGAAGCCTCAACGGGCAACTATGAAGAGGCTAGAAAGGAGAAACCATTAAGAAAGTAAATACTACTTTCATATCCCACTGAGGCATAATGAAGGGAGTGGGAGGAAACCTATTGCTGAAGCCCTTAATGAACCTCATAACAATGGGGGACTCAAACAAAGATGGCTGGCCCGGCAAACAGAGGAAAGCTGACAAAGCTGTGGCTATGGTAAAATAACCCTTTACCGTAGCCACAGCACAACCCTGCGAAGCCAAGGAAAGAGAGAAACCAAGTACATCAGACAAATGGGCTTTTAAAGGATCAATGGACCTCTCTCCACACCATTTCACAAACTTGGACCACCTAGAGGAATAACTAGATTTGGTGGAGTGTCTCCTAGATGATAAAATAACATCCACCACATACGGTGGGAGAGAGAATGAACTCAGATTGCCCCATTCAATCTGCAGGCAGGAAAGTGCAGGCTCTGGAGGTGGGGGTGTAGAATCTGCCCCTGTGACTGCGAGAGGAGATCTGCCCTGAGAGGGAGACGGAGTAGAGGGTGCGATGAGAGGCGAAGAAGGTCTGTGTACCACACCCTTCTTGGCCAATCCAGGGCGATCAATACAACCAAGATGCCCAAGGGTAAGTTGAGCGCTATATAAGAACACACATAATAATAATAATAACTTGGGCCCAGTCTTGGTGAATCTTGCTCAGATCCTGAGGAATCAAGGGTATAGGAGGAAACGCGTAAAGGAGCTGCAAACCCCATTCCAACTGAAACGTGTCCCACAATGCTCCCCGCATTAGAAACTGAAGACTGAAGAACGACGGGCAGTGCGCATTCTCTTGAGTGGCGAGAAGGTCCAACCGAGGAAACCCCCACTTCTTGAAGATGCGTTGGACCACGTCCGGATGAAGCCTCCAATCATACTAGGACGAGAACTGCAGACTGAGACTGTCCGCAGAGCCTCTCAGCAGAGACGATATGACCCTATGCCTCCCTGTTTGTTTATGTTCAGCATCGCGGTAGTGTTGTCCGTTAGGACTTGAGCCGAGTGACCACAAAGGGAAGAAAGGAAAGCCTTGAGAGCCAAACGTATCACCCGCAATTCCAGAAGGTTGATGTGGAGCAACCTTTCCTCTGGAGACCAAAGGCTCTTGATCTCCAGATCTGCCAGATGAGCACCCACCCTAGAGTAGAGGCATCCGTGATCACCGTGGCCACCGGTGGAGGAAGTTGAAAGGGCCTTCCTTGAGACAGGTTGCCCTCCACACTCCACCAAGACAACTCTGCTGCTGTCTCTGAAGATCCTGACCATCTCCCTGAGATCTCCATTGTGCTGATACCACTGCCTGCGGAGGCACCACTGGAGTGTCCTCATGTGCCAGCAGGCATGGTTGACCAACAGTAAGCAGGAAGCGAACAGACCGAGCAGGCGTAGCACTTTCAGGACTGGAACAACCGCCCCATTGTGAAACAAAGGAATCATCTGCTGAATGTCGAGAATCCTCTGTGGAGGTGAGAAAGCTCGACACACAGTCATGTCCAGTACTGCGCTGTGAGAGCACCAGGTGAGATTTGGGCACATTTATCGAGGAGCCCAAATCGAACAACAGCTGTGCTGTTACCTGCAGATGATGAAGCACCTTCTCTGGAGACTTTGCTTTGAGCAGCCAGTCATCTAGATAGGGGAAAACAGGAATCCCTGACTTTCTGAGATGAACTGCCACCACCGCCATCACCTTTGTGAAGACCCGAGGTGCGGAAGTAAGAACGAAAGGGAGGACCACAAACTGGTAGTGCTGAGACCCCACCGTGAAACGGAGATACTTCCGATGCATCGTCAGGATGGGAATATGAAAATATGCATCTTGCAAGTTGATCAACACCATACAGTCCTCCTGTTGCACCACCAGAAGAACCTGAGCTAGGGTCAACATCTTGAATTTCTCCTGTTTGAGGTAAAGATTCAAGACCCTGATGTCTAGGATCGGTCTAAACCTGCCATCCTTCTTAAGGATCAAGAAATACCATCTCTGACCCCTTTCCTGCTCTGGAACCACCTCTATCACACCTTTCTGAAGTAAAACAGGAACCTCCTGCTGCAGAAGCAGCAAATGGTCCTCCGAACACCAGCCCTGGCGACAAGGTAAGGAGGTGGAAACTCTCAGAAGGGTAGGCCGTAGCCATTTTCCACAAGATTCAAAACCCAAAGGTCAAAAGTGATAGATTTCCAATCTTGCAGAAAATGGGACACCCGACCCCCTGCAGGACCAACATGCTCCAAGATGGGGAATCTAGAGCTGCTTTCCCATGGCACCAGCGGCACCATCGGTGGGGGCAGGGGAGGAAGAGGAAGAGGAGGAAAGTTGCCAGGAGGCCCCCCGCAAACGACCTCTACCCTTTGTACAGAGGGTTCTGCTGCTGCAGAGGCTGCTGTCGGCACCGAAAGGAAGCAGTCTTACCAAAACCACGATCCCTCCTATAACCATAGCCCCTCGATTGGGACTGCAGACCCAAAGACTTTGCAGTAACTCTACTGTCTTTGAACCTCTGCAGTGCGGAATCCGCCTTTTCACCAAAAAGTCTGGCTTCATCAAACGATAGATCAAGAAGAGTGGTCTGCACATCTGGAAGACCTGACCCAGGCATGACTCCTGGTAGCAACAGAGGAACCCATCACTCTGGCCACCAAATCCACAGTGTCCAGGCCAGACTGAATAACCTGACGGGCCGCAGCCTGCGTATCCGCCAAGACCTCCAAAAAGAAGCTATGTTCATTGTCTGGTAACTTAGGAGCTAACTTCTTGGCCGACTCCATTAAGTCATGGATATACCTCCCCAACAAGCACGTGGCATTAGTAGATTTTTATGCCATGCTTGAAGAAGAGAAAATATTCTTGGAAGATTGCTCAAATTTCTTAGAGTCTTTGTCTCCGGAGTTGCAGGCAATGACCCAGCCGACTGTTTAGAACAGAAAGCCTGCACCACCAAACCTTCTGGCAAAGTAGGAGCAGTCAGAAAGGCAGGATCATTAGGAGCAGGCCTGTACCTTCTTGCCACAGTCCTTGAAACAGCAGGAGCAGATAAGGGCTTCTACCACTCCTCAAGAATTGGCTCTGTCAAAGCCTCATTAAAAGGCAAAAGAGGCTCAACCACAGAAGATGGAGAATGCAACACCTCAGTAAGAATATTTGGCCTGATGTCAGTTGTGGGCAATTGAAGGTCCAGAAGTTCAGCAGCCTTCCTGATCACAGCATGGTATGGTGCAACATCCTGAGAAGGCAAGGACTTTGGAGAGAAAAGCTCCCATTCAGGGGAAGTATCCAGGCCACTGGCCTCCTGCAGATCTTCGAAGTCGTCTACGGAGTTGAGGATCTCCCCTTTCTCATGTTTCTGCTAGTACTCCTCTTCCTCCAGCAGTCTCTGCACTTTCCTCCTGGAACACTGCTTCGGGATCGGTGTCGGCCACGGTGCCGGTGATAACATCGCCGGCATCGAAGAGGGCCCCTACAAAGCAGGCAATGGCATCAATCGAATCCGGAATGACACCGGTCCCACGCCAGTCAAAAACCTCAGCGCCAGAAACTGCCATGACGGAGTCGTCGGCATAAAAGGGACGAAAGGTGCCTGGGTATACTGTTGGGGAATACCCAAATTAAAGACAAGTGGACCTACTGGGCCAGACGGTGCACCGGTAGGGTAAGATGCCTTGGCAAACATGCTAAACATCGCATTCAGGAAATGCAATGGATCCGCTCCAGGTCCTGGAAAAGGAGGATAAGGACCCGGCTCCCCTTCGTCCTGTTCCACATGAGGGGCCTGAAGCTGCGGCGCAGGAGAAACCGGAGTTAGCGCAGGCAAAGCCGCAGGAACCGAAGAAGACTCTCTCTGAACCGGAGAACCTCTTGGCGTCAGTGAATACCCCGATGCCAGAGTATGGCCCGGAGTCGATTGTGGAGAAGGGGAAGGCGATGGCGAGACGGCATCCTGCTCATGGCGCCGCTTCACAGGTGAAGTCGACCTCGATGACCTGCCTTTCGAAGACTGACGTCGAGATTCATGTCTCTCTTTTCCTTATGCTTCTTTGACTTCGAAGCATGCGAAGTCGATGACTTTTACTTCGACCTCTTATGACCCCTCTTCTCTTCCTTCGCACAAGCCATGAAGAGTTTTGCCTCTCGCTCATTCAACGCTTTCGGGTTCATCTTCCGAAAACACGAACACCCTTGGACGCCATGGTCCGAAGAGAGACACTACAGGCAGTCTTCATGGGGATCTGTGATGGACATACGACCCCCACACTCTCTGCAGGGCTTGAAACCCGATCTGCTCAAAGTAGCCATTTCCAGTGCAACACGAAGAAATCTAGTAACAAAGTTAACCTAGGAAAAATGGAGAGTCCTTGAAAAAAAGGTTGTGGTTCGACGGCGCGGAGAAAAGGGAACTGATGTCAGCACACCGATGAGGTCTTCTTTTGGCTCCGATGACGTCATACGGAGTCGAGAGCAGAGCTGTGCTATTTTGACATCCTCGTCGACATGTGGAGAGCTAAGAAAACGTTTCTGTGGAATGCTGGCGCAGGGGTAATTCAAAAAGTGAGGAATCCACAGGCAGATGTATCCATCAGAAGCAGCATTTACAGCTTTCTGTGTCATTTCTGTTGGACAAGCTATACCTGAGTATCTTTCAAACACATCCTCAAGCCATTCTAGCTAGTCCACAGGTGTTTTAATTTGAGATACTAGTCCAATCAATCTTTGCCAGACACACATCTGTTACCATTACATAAAATATATTCGTGCGTAGAGGGTCTTTGTGTTAGCCTTCTACAAGTAGAAAGTCACTCTGTTTCACACTGATCAGTGCACTCTCTGCTGACTTTATACCCACATCTTCATCCCACCAAAAAGGAGAGTCTGCACTGTGTGGGGCACTGGCATTGCCCTCTGTTTTTACATTTCCATGACTGTGAGCACTGGATTGATGATCAGTTATTCCTGGTCTAAGCTGGTTCCAAGATAGGCAACGTGATTGGGAGTGGACTGTTTCTCAGTGGGTTGTGATGTGCATCAAAATTTGGTATGCCTTTGCCAAGAAGGAGATTCCTTAGGGTATCAGGGCTCATACCACCCTTGGCAAACACTGCTTTTTTTGCATTAACTGCTAGATGTTATGTAGGCTTCTTTCCTTACCATCCACATGCATTATTGCCATACCACTTAAGACTGCGGGCTTGGCCATTATGCCAGATCTGTGCTGCAAACGTCCCTATTTGACCATCTCTTCAGAGCCACCAATATGGCAATGCTGCTTGGTTAATGATTCAAAAGGTGCACAACCTGCAGTTAGAAGTATCCTTCAGGAAGAAAAAGCTACTTACATTTGGTAGCAATCTATCTGGTGGATACTCAGTCTGCCTCAATGTACCTTCTCACCAATCCCATTCACCTCACCATTCAGAAGTGTAGTGATACATTTGACACTGGATACATTTCCCAAGTGAGTTTTGTTACTGGAATTTCTATCAATATCTTCGTCCTTGTTGCTGCTTGTGAGAGCATGAGAAAAAGGATGAGGAACTGATATCTAGGTCGTGGATAGGGTGGAAACTACCTGAGCTTTATGCTCCAGGTCCTCACCAAAGCTGGTAAATAAAGCCAGCCAACTGGAGATGTTCATAAGTATGCTGATCTGGGAGCCCTGAGAGTGGGGAGAGGCACTGCTAATGAAAATTTAGACGCAACAAGCTTGCCTGGCTGAAAAGAGCTCCATTGAAACTGAGAGCACATGTGGCTGGCAAATCCAAGATGGCCACAGTAATGCACATCATCCGTCAAGGCTTCCGAGCTGGACTGAAGAGGCTCTAAGCAGTGTTTCCAGTGACCACGATGGGATAAGCGCTACAAACTGCAGGTGTACCTGAGAGGGGGTGCAGCGTTACTCCTTGAAGAGCAAACATGCAGGAGATACTCAGGTAACAATGCTTTGAGCTGCAAAATGGGGGAGAGAAGGGCCCTGAATTGGGAAACAGTCTTCACCATGCAGTTGAAACGAAACCACACAATACCATTACCATGCAATACCTTTACCATGCATTGCCTTTACAATGCTTGCCTTTACCACAAATATGCCTTTACCATGGATGCCTTTACATTGCAAGGTAAGTATAATTAAGGTAAGTGTGTGTGTGTGCGTGTGTGTGTGTGTGTGTGTATATATTACCTACTGGCGGTCGCCAGTAGGTAGTTATAGTTAGGACCTATTATCCATAGGAAATCCACAACATTCTATTTGGAAAAACTTTAGCGCCGGTTGACGAATCTTCGCGAAATTTTCAAAACTCGTGGCCCGCTCCGGTCCGCTCCAATCCTGAAAGTCTTGGGGTGATTCGTCAAGCGGGGGCCGAGAAAAGAGGGGTCTCCCAAAACGTGTTTTCCCCACGCAATTTTCCATAGGGACCGTTAGTCGCAGCTACAGCCCAAACTGCTGAACGGAATTACACCAAATTTGGCAAAAAGGTAGCCCTTGGTTCACACTCGTGCCTTTTGCTTAAATGGTGTAAATCCGTTCAGTAGTTCCTGAGAAAATCAAAAGTAAAATCATAGATATATCTATGGGCGCTGTGGATCCACGCACCCTGCCGAGCATGAGCTGAATGCTAATTGGCTGTCAACACTCCAAACCAGGAAGTGTTGGCAGCCATCTTGTGCCTCAGTAGAACCGAGGCACAAGAAAAGAGAAGAAAAAATGCGCAGAACGCAAAAAGGGGGCAGGTTAAAAAAACCATGACCCCCTAGGCCCCCCAGGGCCCAAAATCTTTTATTTTATTTTTTTAAATCGGCAAAATCCATGCTGGGTGCGCGGATCCTGCTGATCCCCCAAAAAAATGAAGCGCAGGCTCCTGCGCTTCAATGAATATTAGCCCACGGGGGGCCAAATCCCGGGGGCATGTTATAAATAAAGTGTGGGGGGGCCCAATCCCACACTGCCCCGGGGACCGCCACCCCCCAGGGCAAAGTTTGAATAAATGCGGAGGGCACACAGCCCCCCTGCAGCCCCGGGGACCGCCCCGGCTTAATAGTTTAATGTGGGGGGGCTTCTAAGGCCCCCTGAACCCAGGGGACCGCAACCCCCGGGGCTTTACTTTATTAACAATGCGGGGGGCACACAGCCCCCCCTGCAGCCCCGGGGACCGTCACCTGGGGCTTTTTAAAAATTATTACATACCCTGTGTCCTGGAGCCTTGTTGTGGCCCTGGAGACTGCCGCCCCCCAGGGCCGGCTCCTGCAGTGTCCCGGGGTGCCCACCCCCGGGACACTGTAGTTTGCTATTTGGAAGCAAATAGCATGTTAGCTGCTCCCCCTGTGGAAAACCAATGCCGGCTCCTGCAGGAGGCGGGGAGCCAGCTGGGACCGTGGGGGGATTGGGGACCTGCCCACGGTCCCCAACGGAGAGGGCCAGCCCCTGGGGATGGGGTCCCCGGGGCTACAAGTGGCCCAGAAGGGGGGCCCCGCGCCCCCCTCCCCGATATGTAATACTTTTTTTTTTAAAATACAAAAAGGCCGGCCCTGGGGGATGGGGTCCCCGGGGCCATAAATGGCCTAAGGAGGGGGCAAGGCAGCCCCCCTTCTATATGCAAATACATTTTTTTTAAAGGGCCATGCCCTGGGGGATGGGGTCCCCGGGGCCGATTTTGGCCTTGGGAGGGGGGCCACACGGCCCCCTTCCTGAATTTTTTATTTACAAAAAAAATATTAGGGGGCAGGCCCTGGGGGATGGGGTCCCCAGGGCCAAAATATTAGGAAAAGAAGGAGGGCCACACAACCCCCCTTCTTAAACACAAAAAAGAAAAAGATCGGCATTGCGCCGGAGGCCACGCCCCCTTCTTGTAGCACTCTCAAACTCGGCCCCTTGTGCGTTTGCAGAGGGGGAACGAATTCCCCTTGAATACTGGGGGTCCTTGGGGGCCAACTAGCCCACCAGAAACCTCCAGTATGCGCAAGGGGGCTGCGTTGCAGAGAGGTTGTCTGAGGCCACGCCCCTTTTCACACCTCTCTGCAACGCAGCACTGTGGCGCTTACTGGAAGTAGCTGGTGGGCTAGTTGCACCCCAGGGACCCTCAGTATTCAAGGGGAGTTAATCTCCCAACTTAAAACATGCCATAGGGCGCGTTTGCACAGTGGTGAAGGGAGGGGGCGGGGCCTGAGTTCACATGTGTGTAAACACAACCTGTGGCGCGGTTTAAGTTGGGGAATTATTTCCTTGTCAATCCTGAGGGTCCCTGGGGGCCAACTAGCCCACCAGGTACCTCCAGTAAGCGCCACGGAGCTGCGTTGCTGAGTGTTGTAAAAAGGGGTGTGGCCTACGAACATCTCTCTGCAACGCAGCCCCCTGGCGCATACTGGAGGTAGCTGGTGGGCTAGTTGGCCCCCATGGATGATGAGCTCGAAGCCGGCCCATCTGGTGTGCCAGAGCGCAACAGGTCCCAGGACCCCATCGCCCCCCCCCATCACATCTGCTGCAATAACAACATCTCTGCAGATCCCTGCTGATACAGCCTGTGCGTCCTCCACCACCACCATCACCACCACCAACATCACCACCACCAGTGCTACCTGCAACACTCCCCCTGTCTCAGAGGATGACCACCCTACACCACCGACTGAGGAGGGCAGGGAGAGGATGCGGGTGCCTACAGTGGTGAGGCAACAGGTCTGTGGCAGCAGGGAAGGTGGGATGGGCAGGGTCACTCACGGACAACAAGAGGCTGGGACCCAATCCCTGGACCACATCAACAGAGTCCTTGGGGCATATGAACGGGCCCAGGGACGAACGGCTGGTCGGACGAAGTGTTCCATGAGTTCATCCTGCTGATGAGGTCCATCGACACTCGCATAGGAGAAATTGTGGACCTCTTGGGCCAGCAAGTGGGGGCACTGAGGGACAGGCCTGCACCACAACCAACACCTCTACCTCCCTCTGGCGGGCCGCAGGATGACAGTTCGCCATCCTCCCCTGCGCCCACAGAGAGGGGTGAGTCCTCAGACCCCCCTGGCCCTACAGCAGGGGCCCCTCTGCCAAGCGATGAAGGGGCCATCCTAAGAAAACCCTGGGAGTATCTGGAGGTAAAGCACCTGCCAAACGCCAGTCACTGAGCCAGCCCTGATGGCAATGATGGCAACCCTCTTCACCACTGCATTGACTTTATGGACTGTCCTTCCCCACACTGCCTTGCGAATGGCGTCTGTCTGTTGGACTGGGTCACCACATCAATGTGGTGGCAACTCGATTATCTCATCTACCATAACTGACAACTCACTGCTCAACTAATCACCTCAATGTAAATGTTCACCCCCTCACATGTCACCATTGTAAATAAAAAATCCTTACACACATGTTGTTGTGTCTGCTCCGTCTTTATTCGAGGATGTACTATCTTCAACATGATTACAATGTACCAGGAGTATGGAATGTATGTAGGAAAGGAGAGGTTGAAGGCACCTAGGAAAACACAACAGAACAACATTCTCTAGTCTTGTTGTGGCATCACAGACATCACACAACACCTACCATCAAGATAATCCAACATGCACACATCAAAATGGGCAACAAGTGCCAACATACACATCCTGTCGAAGTCCAAAACTACCCTGTTCCAGAAACATTGTCAGCCACCACTGAGTCAACAATTGGTTGCAGTCACAAAGCCCACATACACCTTCACAACAACAGCAACATCATCAGACAATGGATCCGTTGTACATTGTCATTCACCTTCAAGTGAAGTAGCGGGTGATGAGCTGTTGATGCAGGTCAACACCTTGCTCCTCTCCACTGTCCTCATCACTGGACACGGGTTGGATTGCAGGCGGGGGCCTTTGCTGCTCATCAGCATCCAGGAGCAGGGGAATCGCCTTGCGAATGGCTAGGTTGTGGAGCATGCAGCATGCCACTACAATCTGACACACCTTCCCGGGCGAGTACATCAGTGCACCTCCGGTCTTGTCCAGGCAGCGGAAACGGGACTTCAGCAGACCAAAGGTGCGCTCTACCACACGACGTGTCCTCCCATGGGCATCATTGTAGCGGACATCAGCTGGTGTCCTGGGATCCTGCAGTGGGCTCAGCAACCAAGGACGGTTGCGATATGCAGAGTCACCTATGTGTGACAAACACAGATACACATTGCAATGTTGCTGGGTCAGAGGACAGCATGTCACACACACAGCACGCTATTTGACTAGGTATACTCACCCACAATCCATGCACACTCGGGAAGCAGATTAGCCATCAGCTGTGGTACAATGCTGTTCCGCAGGATGTAGGAGTCACGGGCCGAGCCTGGAAATTTGGCACACACGTGCGAGATGATCATGTCTGCCTGGCACACCACCTGCACATTTATGGAGTGGAAATGTTTCCGATTCCGGTAGATGTGCTCACGTGCCTGTGGTAGTACAAGCCCAAAATGGGTGCAATCAATGGTACCAACCACATGGGGGATGTGTCCAAGGGGGTAAAAATCTCCCTTCACAGCAGCCAATTTCTGCCTCCTGGGGAAATGGATATATGTGTCCTTGTATCTCATCATGGCGGACAGGACATCCCGTAGCACCATGCTGAACATGGGTTGCGACATCCCACCTGCGCTGGACACCATCAGCTGAAACGATCCAGTGGCATAAAAATGCAGGGCCACCTTCACCTTAGACGTGGGGGTGAAAGCTGTTGGATATGTTCTGCGAGGCTGCAGGTGGGGATCCAACTGAGCACAAAGGGTCTGTAGGGTGGCTCTATCCAGACGTAATTTACGGATGATCTCCTCATTCTCCATGTCTGCCAGCACTGTAAAGGGACGATGCATATTTGGTCTCCTCCTAGTTGAGATGAAAGTGGACACATGTCAATGCAATACATCATGAGATGGGCACAGCATCTCACGTTTTGACGGATGCAACGCCAACAATGACTGTCATCTAAATTGTGTTACAGACCAGTTGACATGTAGGGACTCCTTCAGGTACACTGATCGTACACCTGTCAACTGACACCCAGCAAGTACATCTAAATCATACTTGCCATATGAGAATGCACCTATGGATATGGCCACGTTCACCATGGGTACTCCTGGGAGTATATCATCCAACAATGGTGTAAAAATGCAACACCACTGTCTCACACCTAGCTGCTGCACCTGACACACCTTCAGGCGTTAGCTGAACCTGGCACACATCAACAACACAATGACGACAGACTGAGCGTACATGACGAGTGTGTGCATGGTCAAACATAAGCGAACAGGCACATATGGACAATCTTCAACTTGAAATACATCACAGTGATATTCCCTGCACTTTTACACCTTGACATGTGTACACATTGGGGAGTCCATAACAACACTGTCCTGTGTACAGGCACATCAATATCACAAGTGACATGTGAGGGAGTACATGCCAATCTAAGAAGTCACATACACAAACATGGCATGTGTGCTCAGCAGTGGGGTACATGGCACATTGGCATTGTGCGCACTGTGACGTGCGATCAACCACGGGGACACTGTGCACTGTGGATGACTGCCAGATGGCCATTGACACAGCATGATGTGTTCAATGGTGCTGTCACATTCACCCGCCACCCAAATCCCGGTCACCCATGTCACTGTATGGCACCCAACTCACGGTAGCTACCACCTGGCCCCTGCGGTGTGTCCCTGCCAATGCCCAGGACATAATTGCGGTAGTCATTGATATATATGTATTGCCAAATGGCGGTTGGCCTGCTCCACCACCCAAATCCCGGTCACCCATGTCACTGTATGGCACCCAACTCGCGGTAGTTACCGCCTGGCCCATGCGGTGTGTCACCGCCAATGCCAGGACACAATCGCGGTAGTCATTGATATATATGTATTTCCAAATGGCGGTTGTCATGCTCTGCCATATAAATCACGGTCACCCATGTCACTGTATGGCACCCAACTCACGGTAGCTACCGCCTGGCCCCTGCAGTGTGTCACCGCCAATGCCCAGGACACAATCGCAGTAGTCATTGATATATATGTATTGCCAAATGGCGGTTGGCATGCTCCGCCACCCAAATACCGGTCACCCATGTCACTGTATGGCACCCAGCTCGCGGTAGCTACCGCCTGGCCCCTGCGGTGTGTCACTGCCATGGACCATGCCCTTACAGTCAATGGGATCCGCTATGGCAGTAGCATGATGTAATTTTGAAAATTGCGGTAGGCATGCTCTGCCACCGCGGAGCCGGTCATTGAATGCAATTGAAAGATACACCACCGTGGTAGCTAACGCGCGGCCCCTGCGGTGTGTCACCACCATGGACCATGCTCTTGCAGCCAATGGGATCTGCTATCGCGGTAGCATGATGCAATTTTGAAAATCGCGGTAGGCGTGCTCCGCCACCGTGGAGCCAGTCATTGGATGCATTTGAAAAAGGTTGACCTGGAACACCAATTGCAGCAGCTTGGAACCACTGAAACGACACCAGGGGGCTATATATGTGTGGGAGAGAGCCCCACATTTCCACTGCTCATAGAGCCCGCTGCCTGAGACCCCTCACCTGCAGCTGCCTCCAGGGACTGCTGCCTGAGACCCCTCACCTGCTGCTGCCTCCAAGGACTGCTGCCTGAGACCCCCTCACCAGCTGCTGCCTCCAAAGACTGCTGCCTGAGACCCCTCACCACCCACTGCTGCCGCTGCTGTCTCATGTCCACAGTGACGGCAAGGACTGAGAAGATCCGTGCCAGTCCCTTTGCAAGCGAGGAGCTGGAGGTCCTGGTGGACGAGGTGCTCACACAGTAGGCAAGGCTATATGGTGCCCCAAATGTCGTAGTAAGTCTTCAACAGTGGGGGTGAAAGTGCAGGGGGGGCACACATGTAGTCGTTCTGATGCAGTATGTGCCTAAGAGTGTGGGGTTGGGTCATGCACTGCCTAACATGCTGTCTCTAGGGGTAAGGGGTGTGTAGCCTATTTCACACATTTCCCTGCCTGCACATCAAGATTGGAGGGACATGTCTTGTCTTGTCAGCCATACAGTGACGCACCAAGTTGGTAATGCAAGAGTCAGGACAGTGATTGCTTGTGTGAATGGCTGTGTGGGTCCCTGTTGTCCATCTCAGTGTGAGCCAACCTGGCCTGCACAATCACCGCCCAATCTGACAAGGACCCATCACTGAATGTACAGAGTGTTACATTTGCAGGACTCTCCATCAATGAGCCATATCAGCCCTGTAGATTGCATACGACTGGCCCTGTGAGAAGGGTGTGGGTTTGTGAGATCATGTCCCTCAATGTAACATCCATGACACAGTGAGCTATTCACAGGGCAAGGTTGTTGAGGCCTGCGCAGTGTTGGACACAGTGAGTCTCCCCCCAACACATGTTGACATGTGACATATGTCTTGCTCTACCTGGAAATGGACAGTAGATGTGGCCAGACTACACATGGCTTTCTGTGCTAGCATCCTGCTTGTATGTGAGATGTGCAGGTACTGTGTCCCACCTCACACCTGCATGCATTTACGTGTGCTTCTCACATGCAGATGTACCCTGTGAGATGCATTTCTGTCTCTGCAAGACATATCTGTGGAGTTGGGATGAGTCAGTATCATGCTACTGTTCTGAGGGATTTTGTTACATAACACTGTGTCACTGATGTTTTCCCACTCTTGTCTCCCATGCCTGCAGCTCAAAGTACACCAGCATGAGGCCGTGTGGAGGGCCATTGTGACCAAGGTGCGGGCCCTTGGTGTGTCAAACCGCTGGCGCACCCACTGCCACAAGAGATGGGATGACATTTCACGGCTGGCAAAGAACGTTGCGGAGATGACACTGGGGCTGCTCCCTGGCAGTGGCAGGTTGGCACAGCGCAGCAAGACACCACTAATGTACCACATCTTGGCCATGACACACCCTGGGCTGAATGCACGATTGAAGAATCATCAGCAGCAAAGTAGGGGTGAGTATTTTGGGAAGGGTGACTTTGGATGTGTGTGGCTGCATGTGTACCAAGCCTGTGCCAGTGCTGGGCTATGTGATGTTGGTAGTGTGATGCAGTGGCTTGTTAGTGGTCTCTGTGCTGGGTGCAGCTGTCATGCATATGTCCTACTTGTACTACCTAAGGGAATTCGAGTACTGGGCATTTCAATAGCATTCTGGGTGGTGGGCTTCATGTCTGAGCTATTAGTGTTACTGTTTGAACTGAGCCACATGCAGGATGTTGTGCTGTGTGGCCATCACATGGCTCACTTATGCCTGGTTTTCTTGTTTAAATGCACTGTTTGAGTAAGAAAAGTGTGTTTGCACAATGTTATTGCACAGGTTGGCATGCAACATGTAGATTTAGTCATCCTCAGTGTTGCTTTGCTTGCATATGTTTGTTCTGTTGCTGCCACTGAACTGACCCTACATCTCTCTCTCTCATGCAGCGTCTCCTGTGGTCACGGAGGGACAGGGGACGGACACCAGTGGTGGGGAAACAAGCACAACAGCTGCAAAGGAGCCCACTGACACAGATGTGACCAGCGCCTCGGATGGGGGACAGGAGTCTGCTGGAGGAATAATAGCCCAAGACGCATCTGATGCCAGCGGTGATGCATCCATGTTGGCGGGCACAGGGAACGGGGACTCTGCATCATCTTCCATCACACAGCGAACAGTGTCCACCCTCCCAGCCACTTCTTCTGGTGCTGCCTGTGTTCGCACGAGTAAGAGGGGAAGAGTGTCCAAAACAAAGAAGCAGACCTCAGGGTCACATGCCTCAGAGCCATCGCCAGCCAAGGACTCTCCTGTCCCAAAAGCATCTCGCAAAGACAAGCAGACAGTTTCCGTGCCCACTGAGAAGGCGGTGCCTGCCAAGGCAACACATAAGCAGGGCTCCAAGGCAGATTCACCCACTACCTCGACTCCCATTCCAAGCACAGTGAAGCAGGGAAAAGATAGCACTGTAGGGGGAACACCTGGTAAACAGGGGATGGAGGGGCAGAGGCAAGGCCAGGCAAAGCATCCTGCTGGATCCAGCATGTCCCCAGAGGGAGGGCCAGCATCTGCACCTGATGCAGCCTTGGTGTTGCGTGTGCCTGTTGTGTCCACACCACTTCCCATTGATCCAATGTCAGGCAAGCGATTTAGAATCCCCAAGAAGTGGAAAGGCACCCCTCCACAATCTCCCACCCACACTGTGTCTCACATCCACATGACTTCACCTCCACATGCCACTACACCACCTGGTCCAAGCAGCCCTCCGGCTTCCCAAGCCACTGATAGCTCTACCTCAGCTGGGCCTCTCTCTCCCCAGTCAAGTGCTCCAACTGTGCCAGACACACAGCCAGCTCCCAGTCCTACTGACAGCCAAGTCTGAATGCTGGTCAACCTCACACACCTGTCTCTCCCACAGCGGGCCTGTGCTGCTCATCGTAACACCCCAGACTGTGTTGCTGACCATGGCAGGGTACAGTCGCACACATTCCCTGTGCAGCTTCTCATGGACTCACTCTGCACTTTGTCCTGCCCACTGGCCTTGTCGTTCACTGATGTGTGCCCTCTGCCTGTGCAGCTTCTCATGGACTCACTCTGCACTATGTCCTGCCCACTGGCCTTTTCGTTCACTGCTGTGTGCCCCCTGCCTGTGCAGCTTCTCATGGACTCACTCTGCACTTTGTGCTGCCCACTGGCCTTGTTGTTCACTGCTGTGTGCCCCCTGCCTGTGCACCTTCTCATGGATTCACTCTGCACTTTGTCCTGCCGACTGGCCTTGTCGTTCACTGCTGTGTGCCCCCTGCCTATGCAGCTTCTCATGGACAAGCTCTGCACTTCGTTTTGACCACTGGCCCTGTTGCTCCTTGCTGTCTTGAACTATTTCCTGTGCAGCTCCTCATGGACTCACTCTGCACTTTGTCCTGCCCACTGGCCTTGTCTTTCACTGATGTGTTGGACTATTCCCTGTGCAGCTTCTCATGTACCTCATATGCACCTTGGACTGGCCATTGGCCTTGCTGTTTGCCCCTTGCCTGTGCAGCTTCTCGTGTTCCTCAGCTGCACCTGGGACTGGCCACTGGCCTTACTGTGTGCCCCCTGCCTGTGCAGCTTCTCATGGACTCACTCTGCACTTTGTCCTGCCCACTGGCCTTGTCGTTCACTGCTGTGTTGGACTATTCCCTGTGCAGCTTCTCATGTACCTCAGTTGCACCTTGGACTGGCCACTGGCCTTGCTGTTTGCCCCCTGCCTGTGCAGCTTCTCATGGACAAGCTTTGCACTTCGTTTTGACCACTGGCCTTGTTGCTCCATGCTGTGTTGAACTATTCCCTGTGCAGCTTCTCATGGACTCACTCTGCTCTTTATCCTGCGCACTGGCCTTGTCGTTCACTGCTGTGTGCCCCCTGCCTCTGCAGCTTCTCATGGACAAGCTCTGCACTTCGTTTTGACCACTGGCCTTCTTGCTCCTTGCTATGTTGAACTATTCCCTGTGCAGCTTCTCATGGTCTCACTCTGCACTTTATGCGGCCCACTGGCCTTGTCGTTCACTGCTGTGTGCCCCCTGCCTGTGCAGCTTCTCATGGACTCACTCTGCACTTTGTCCTGCCCACTGGCCTTGTCGTTCACTGCTGTGTTGGACTATTCCCTGTGCAGCTTCTCATGTACCTCATCTGCACTTTGGACTGGCCACTGGCCTTGCTGTTTGCCCCTTGCCTGTGCAGCTTCTCATGTTCCTCAGCTGCATCTTGGACTGGCCACTGGCCTTGCTGTTTTCCCCCTGCCTGTGCAGCTTTTCATGGACAAGCTCTGCACTTCGTTTTGACCACTGGCCTTGTTGCTCCTTGCTTTGTTGAACTATTCCCTGTGCAGCTTCTCGTGTACCTCATCTGCACCTTTGACTGGCCACTGACCTTGCTGTTTGCCCCCTGCCTGTGCAGCTTCTCATGGACAAGCTCTGCACTTCGTTTTGACCACTGGGCTTGTTGCTCCTTGCTGTGTCGAACTACTCCCTGTGCAGCATCTCATGGACTCATTCTGCACTTTATCCTGCCCACTGGCCTTGTCGTTCATTGCTGTGTGCCCCCTGTCTGTGCATCTTCTCAGGTACCGGCTCTGCATTTTGTGCCTTGCTCTTGTCTAATATTGGTGCTTATTTGTGCAATTTGTGAATAAAGACAGTTGCTCCTGTTGTGTGTTTTTGTCAGTGTCCTTCATGAATAAAGTTTTTCCTGTGTGTATATGGTTTACTGTGCCACATGCCCTGTGTGCCACTTCAACATTGCCAATGGCTTGTCTGACTTGTTCAATTTTGTACTGGGGTGACAGGGACTTCATTTCTTCCTGACTGATACTTGTGGGTGCAATGATGTTGTTTTTAGATGGTACGCCGTTGTCATTTTCATTCTTTGTTCATGTTGGATATCTTGTACACATGTCAGGTTTGGGGGCACTGCCAGCACCTTGTGGAATTCTTTCTACAGGATTGCAGGCAGGCTGGCCAGGGTCATCATATATGTGTGTTCCTACTTTCTGTGTGCCCAGCAGTGTAGGTGTGTGGTCATGTTGTGATGGGCAGTCATCCTAGTCTCATGGGTTACTTTCAATGTGTGCACTTGGGTGGTGAAGAAGTGAGCAGTGTGAAGGGGTGAGTTAGTTGTGGGTGTTGATGTGTGTGTGCCCATTCAATGTCAACTACACACAGGTGCCACCCAGGAGTTGGTTGTCTGTTGTTTGGATTGTTCAGGCCAGTGATTGTGATTGTGTACACATGTGTGAGTTGTATGTTGTGCACTGTGCAGTGCGTTGGTGTGTCCTTGCAGTTCTGGCTGACTCCTACGTGTTTCTTTAGCCAATTGTGAGTATGCAGAGTGTGTGACTGGCAAGTCAGGGTTTTGTTTTGTTGAACAGCCATGTGTCTTGAAACTGTTTGTACTCACTGTGCATACCTGCTCAACCACACTGACACTGTGGGTGTGATGTTCTCATGCATTGCTGTCACATGGTGCTTTATTGCCTCCAGTGTGGCATGTGGTGTGTGGTGTCATATCATCCCCTATCTGTGCTTCAGATGCCTTGACATTGTGAGTTAGCACTTCCTCTATTTGTGTGTGGTACACTCCTACCATATCCACTACTGAAGTGCACACCACTTCACTTTGTTGTCCGCTGTACCCTTGTGTTGCCTGTGTGTGTGCCTCCCCATCACTTCATTGGTGACACTGTGCTTTGTGGTGCAGATCTTTGGCCAGGAGCACTGTGCCACTCATGACATTTCCCCAATTATGTATCTGTGTTGTTCTTGTACTGTTCAGCAGTCATGGTTGCTCATGTGCAGTTCAACTGTCTGTGCTGGCCAGTCCTCTGGTCAAGTTGTTTCCACTTTTGTGTCCCAGACTTGTGCATCTGTGGGTGTTGTGTTGGCTGTATGTGTATATGCTGGGGTACTGCTTGACTTCCTGCGTGTGATATTGTGAGTGTGCTCTTTTGATTGTTGTTGTGAGTGTTCATGGTGTGTCACTCATGGTTGTGTGGGACTGTTATGTTTTGTGTGCACACACTGCTTGTTGTGCATGCAGTGCTGTGGGTATATGTTGCCTTGTCCTGGCCTGGTGTTCAACCCCTGATGTCCTGCTGTGTTTGCTATGTGATTTATTGTCATGTGCATCTGTTGTGTGTTTGATGTGGCTGTATTGTTCTGTGATGGTGCACTTCTTGTCTGTGTTGTGGTATGTTGTCTGTGCATTGTTCCTGACTGATGAGCTTGTGCACTCCTGTTGTGTCTGTGCTCCCATTGCCTTCCCACAGTTTGGCTGCACAGGTCATGTGTGGTCTTGTTGTGGTTCTGGGTGTGTTTCTGTTGAGTTATGTGTTTGTCTGTTGTTTTGATGGAGACATTGGTTGTGGCATCCCTGTGTGTGTGTGTGATGTTTGTGGATACCCCCAGGGAGTTTGATTGTCTGTCTGTGTATTGACTGGACATTATTGACACCCTTCTGTGTGTCTGACACTGGGGTTGTGTGCTGCAGGTGTGAGGGGGTATGTGTGGAGAATTCTACTTGTGTTTGACAGTCATGGAGTGGGTCAATGTGCCCTGTGTGTTGTGCTGCTGGCATACCCCAGTGTAGTTGTTGTGTACATATGTGTGGCTGTTCACAGTTTGACTTCAGGGCCTTCCTTTCATCCCTGTACCTATACATGGTTTGCCTTGCTATCTCCCTGAGTTGTTGCACTGAGGTGAATGTGGTTTGAGTTCACTCACTGTGCCAGCCATGTGTGCTTTGATAGGGTGAGGGTGTTGTTCTCTGTTGCTTGTCTTGCATGTGATGTACACATGCGTGTTGGTTGTCTCCTTGGCCTCCCATTTGTGTGCACCTCACTTTGGCTTTCCTATATGTTGTGCTCCATTGCTGGTGGCATGTGGTCTGTGTATGTGGCTGTGTGTCAGTGTGGGGTATGTCTATGTGACTTGGCAGGCTGTGTGTCCAGTAGGATGTTTGTTCATTGTATGTATGTGTGTGTTCATTTTGTGCTTGTACTCAGCTTTCTTGCCATGAATGTGGTGTTGTTGTGGTGTGTGGGTTGCCCTGGGCTGTGCTGCTTCTGTGCTGTGTGTTACTCTGCAGCCACTCCTGCTGTGGCTGTCTCCCTGTTTGTTTGTTTTGTGGTGCAGGGTGTGGATTCACCTATCTTGGTGTTGGGCATGGGGTTGCACAGGGGATGCACTTGGCATGTCCAGTCATGTTGGGGGGCAGTGTGTGGAGTGTGGAGGTGTGGCCCTGTGTGCTTTATGCCCTGCGCATGCCTGGCGCTGGCCCAGCCTTCTTCATTGTGTGCATGTTTTCCCTTGACTTGACCGCTGCGGTGACGTGACTGGGACATTACTTGGAGATCGCGGTGATGTGTGATCTGGCTACGGAGGGGTGACTTGGTGGCAGGTAGGAACTGTGTGGGTACACTTGTGGATGTGTTCCTGTCCCCACCTGGGTGTCTGGTGTGGCCAGGGACCCTGCATCAGCCCATGAGTTGTGTGTTGTGGTTGTGTGCGGGATTGTCTTGTTGCGTACCTGCGGCGGCGTCTGCAACGGTCCATGAGTTGCTGAGGATGTATCAGGTACAGCACCGGAAAGACGTGAAGAGCTGGATCCATTGTGGTTTGGACCGGGAATCAGGTTTCGCTCTCCGCTGTCAAGCTTCCGCCGTCTCTAGTTGGGCGGTTTCTCCACTGCGATGCGACAGGCTTTTTGAGGCATCCTGATTTGTACAGCGGACGGGACGTCATTCCGCACGGCGGTGAGTCTCCATTGGCTCCCACTGCCATGGTGGCGGGCGCACTTTGATGGCTGTCCACGTCGCTTCCCTGCCGACGCGAGATTTGCTGTGTTTGGCCATACTAATATGGTGTGCGTTTGCCCGCTGCTGGCGAGCGGAAAAAGGAATTTTCATCCACCGCAGTCCCCGCGCTTGTGCCACTGCCCCCCATCCTAATAGACCCCCTATATTTTTTACTTCAATGTTTTTTAATCAATATTTTTGTACTTACCTGTTTAAGTATAGGGAGTCAATATTTTTTCTTCGATGTTTAGAGCATCGATGTTCGTTACATCGATATTCTATCAGTGAACCCTCCTGAAGGTAGGAGGACACATTTAAGAGTTACTTACATTAAAGCAGTCCGGTGTGGCTCTGATCCTGGACTTAGGAGGACAACCTTAGGAGTGACTTACTTACATTGAGGCAGTCTGGTGTGGCTTTGCAGCACATGGTGTGTGCAGAGCCACTCTTGAGCAGACAGGCTGCTCCAGCAGAGCTGCAGACACACTTTTACTTCAGTCACACAGGGTGACACAATACAGTGCTGCAGCCCTGGTGATCCCTTTACCACTCTTGCCCTGGGTACCACTGGTACCATATACTAGGGACTTATAAGGGGGGAAAGTACCTTGCCAATTGGGTGTACCAATTCAGATCACTTGTAGGGGAAAGAGAAAGGGCACAGGTTATAGTGCACTATCCGAGTCAAAATCCAGCATCTAGCAGTACAAAATGGTCCAAAAAGTGTGGGGGCATTTGGAAATAAGCCCAGTTTGCTACACCAGACACCAACATAAGTCAAATTAGTTCCCAACGCAGGTGGAGAGTGCCTGCCTGTTCTTTTGGAACCAGTCTCCACTCCCACTGCCTCTAGATATGGTAAGGATAATGGTCCAGCACTGTCTGAGCTGGTACTCCTGTACTGTTGCAGCAGGCCGCCTTGAGACCTACAGTGTCACCTATTTATAAATGGGATTCCCAAGTTTGACTGCGTTATGAATCACCATATTTCATTATTTTGTGCTCGTTCATAGGGTTCCCATTGTAGGTGTTACTGTCATGCATGAAATAACCACAATTATTCTTTTATCTTTCACTCGCACAACCATTGGGAGATTAGACGCTATTATCTTAAGAACATTTCCACTCACTCAAGTCATAGTATCAAGAGATTCATGTAGCTAGTATGCCATAAAAAAGCATTTGTGTAACTATCTGTGTCCCTGAAAAAGTCTAGGGGACTATCCATGAGTAGGCTCACTGTAGCTGTTAAACCTGTTTATTTAGAAGAAATGTTGTACTTCCATTTTTCACATATTTGAGGGACAATTCGATTAGGCTGACACAAAGATTTATAGAACTTTTCACTTTCTTATACGATTGGCAATGTTGTCTGAGGGTAATGTTTGCACCTGATATTTTGTTCTGCAGTTGATTGTAGTCTAGCCTGGGAAATTATGGAGCCGGAGATTGTGGAAGGGGAGTTTTGACAATTTTTTTCAGCAGAGTATCCCTCGAAATGCCTCAGATTTTTTAAAAAACATAACCCGTTGTAAACAGACGGAATCTGTGCAAATGGGCATTGTATGCTTGAAGCATTCGATTTTCTTTTTGCAGCAAACACTAGCTTATGAAACCATGATATTGAACCTATATGAGAAATTGGATTGTCCCAGGTGAACTTTAGGTTTGCTTACACAGGAACTTGAACTTGATGCATCTCATCCAAGAAATTTCTATTTCTGAACCATAAAATTGTAACATTTGATTAATGAAATTGCCAAAACATTTGCCATGGTACTGATGCTAGGTGTTGAGTGGAATTGGCCTCATGCATGTTTACATTACAAAAAAAAATTACCATTTGTCACAGTCCCAATGAAGCATTTATATCCTTTCACATGCAATGTATTTTCTATTCATTCATGAGTCATAAGTTTACTCAAGAAAGTAGCAAAATATTGACCACAAATTTGGCATAAGATCTCCCCACCTTTCACCACAATATTACTGCTCAGCGACTGTAACTTTGATGATCAATGTATCACTAATTTGCATCTTAAAGCAACTACATTACCTGGGAATGCATCATGAAATCATGGTCATGATATCAATGAGATAGATCTAGCATGCCATCACTCCAATAATCCTTGTCTTTCCCTCACAAATGTTAAAACGTTCCCAATACATTTTTGCCACTGAAGTGTCCAACACAAACACTGGAATTTCTCCCATATATGTACAGCCATTTCATACAAATATATCATAAATGGCATTCAAATTTCTAGAAATGTCCCACTGACTCATATAATACAATTAATTTCCCCTCTTTCTCTTACATACCTTTTCCAAATCTCTACTTCATCTATCTAGAAGGGGAAGCGTTTAATTTGCAATCTGCAAAATGGCTTCTTGGTAGACTTGGCTACTCCCCTGATCTACCTGGTATGTAGAACCATAGTGTGAACTTCCCTGCTGTTCAATAGAAGATGCAAGTGACTGGAGATACTGCTGCCCTTCATAGACATAGCAAAGATGCAAAGGAATTAGGAAAGCGTTTCCTGGTGGTGTAGTAAAAGGCATCAATTATTGGGGTGGAATTGGGTCCTCTGACCCGCAGTGCCACTGCATATTCTTGACCATGAAAGCTACAAATCTACTGCCAACATTAGTGTCAGTACCAAATCAGGGTTACTTTTCATACAGTGTGAATAAAGTGACACCGTTTCTCAATAACCCATGGTACTTACTCTGTGCATTGGAAATATCTACAAAGGTGATCAATTTGACCTTAACACTGGGCTGTGACCTTCCTCATCTTTACCTTTTTTGGAAGAACTTAATTGAGTGGCGAAGAGGTGTGATCACATTGTAGGGAATCAATCTGTTCTATAATGTAATTGTGGATTTGCAGAATGTCGGTAGACATCTTGACACAGAGGTCACGTGGCCTATAGGTATGCCCCTACAGTAATGCAGCAGTAAAGAACTGAGGGGTCTATTAGGATGGCGGTCGGAAAATCACTCCGACCGCCATGGTAGCAGGAAAACACTGCCCGCTAGGACCGTGGCATAACCGCCGGGCCAATTAGTATGCTCCGCAGTCGAAATCTGACCGCGGCGGTACAATCGCAACATTTAACATTGCGGCGGTTGCTGCTGCCAGCAGCATCGCCGCGATGTCCAAAAAAGCAGGGACTTGTACCCGCCCAGTGCACCCACACACCCCCCCAAATACATTGAGGGCCCACAATGGGCCCACAGAGACATTCTGCTCAAGCCTTTCCATGGTGGTTCCACCGCCGCGGAAAGGCTGGCTACAGCTGGCATCATAATCATGCCAGCGGAGCCTGACCCTGCACCGGCCTAATTTTAGCAGTCCAGCTCCGCCCGCCAGGCAAGCATGCGGACTGCTACCGGCAGAAAAGTGACAGGCGAAAAATCTCACCGCCGCGGTCGTCCCCGCCAAGCTAATGGGACCGGCGGTTTTCTGGGTTGCGATCGCGGGCGGATCACCGCCGGCCCGGCAGCGGCCATCCGACCGCCATCCTAATAGACCCCTGAATTATGAGGAACAGATGGACACATTGTTCAGGAAGGAAAGGCGCTTTATGTGGCATTGTGGGCAGCGTGCTGCACCTTCTGTAGCTGAGTTATCTTGCAATTTTGCTATTTGAATCCAGATTGATACAAAAGTAATCCCAACACTACGAAAAATACGAATGTTTCTTAAGACCAAAATATACACATTTACCAGGCACAACTGGAACTATGATTCACCTACAAATCATTTTGACGTACATGGAAGCACTGCTTTCTTAACACCGTTCCTTTTAGCTGCAAAAGTGAAAACGCTCGAATAAAAGATACAACGTTGAACTCAACAGAAAAAGCCTACATTTGCACACAGTGCTTGCAATTCAAGATAACTCTTCGTCGCACCCTTCTTGCGTTTTATAACTGGTCTTCGGTTTTGTTCTATATCCACGGCACAGGCCTTGAAAAACCCAGAACACTCACATCTCCAAAAGAGCAAACCTCCTTTCTGTAATGGGCTTTTTGTCTAAAACGCAGGGCATTTCATAATTGCCACGGAAATTATCTTATAATTTGCATCCTCCGCCGCACTCTCTCTCTCTCTCTCTTGTCTGTTAAGGTTAAGAAATTGCTCAAACAAAAGGCCCTGATTTGCAGGCGTTGTGCCCGCGCGAGCGTGCTGAGCCCCGCGCGAGCGTGCTGAGGCCGCGCGCTCATACAGGGATATTCAATTTGTTCACGATTTAGGTTTTGACGGATGATGATTATCGTTACTTACTCTTACTTAATGAACCCCTTGCTGAAACCCTAACTGGATAGAGTTTGTAATCTCGAGTGTGTCATCGCGCTTTACTGACATGGATTAAAAACATGGCTGGCCTGGCTAATCCGTCCATTTTGTCATGTTAAGTCAGTTTGGAACATCGGGGTGACCTCAGCGCGTGAAGGGAAGTAAGTAAGGGCCGCTATCCATATGGAAGGTGTAGAACTCCCAAAACACTCAGCGGCGTGACCAAAGCAACAATATGCTACCATTTTCGCAATCTGTTGTGATATGTTATATTCTATTAGGTTATGAGAGATGTGTATGGTGCTTTATTACATTAATGGGTAATTGTGCATTTGTTCCACTGCAGCAAAAAAAATATTTCTTAAAGTACTTTTAGGAAGTATTTCCCTATGTTCTTTCCACATCAAATTTATTGAAAATTAAGAATAGCCTTTGTTCTACTAATCAATAATACTGTGCTGTAACGACTCTGATTGAAGCTGCTGCTCAATTTGTATCTTCTGCATATGAGTAGGAAGTACATTACTACTACATATGCACTATATGTTCTGGATGAGGGCAGCTTGCTCTGCTGCCGAATGAGTTATTATACCTGTTCTGCTTTTGGAAAGTTTGCAGTGCTGCTGCACGTGTTGTATCTTTTCTGAACGTTCAATGCTCACAATGTACCTCTTCTGGGAGTGTGAGGACATGGGGGCATATTATCAAGAAACGGCATTAAAATTATCGCCGCCTTAGCGGCAGAAAACTGCTGCTAAAGCGGCGATAATGGGCTTGATAATATGCCGCAGAGAATTCCCATAGAAGCCCATGTTCTAGTGTCAACATGGGCTTCTATTGGAATTCTCAAGGGCATATTATCAAGCCCATTATCGCCACTTTAGCGGCAGATTTCTGCCGCTAAAGCGGCGATAATTTTAACGCCGTGCTTGATAATATGCCCCTTAGATTGCCTCTCCCTGTGCTAAACAGGCCATCTGTGAGCACAACTTGTACTACTGCTGACTAGGTTGTACCCACCTTGGTGCTTAATTTGAGCCAGTGGTTGCAGGTGAGGCCCATCAGCATTCATTTTTTGAGAACAGCAATTGCTTTTACCCATTGACTCATAGAAAGAGAGAGGAAAACACAGAAGGCGGAAAGTAGCAGAAAGATGAAAAAATAGTGATGAAGAAAGAAAGCAGATATGAGAAAGAACCTGCAAGAGTGAAATAAAGCAGCAGGCAGTCTAGAGTGGTGGAAGAGAGAGGCATGAGGTGGGTTCAAAACTAAACAGCTTTGGTATTTTGCAACTTTATCATTGGTCAGTGCCCACTATTGGATTCTGAGAAAAGCTTTGGGCACAACACTTATTATTTTACAAAATAGGCACTGGATGTACCAGTTCTGTGCAAGAAAGCATGCACTTCTGCTGCACATATTAATATCTCTTCAGTGGGGCAATTAATCTTCCACTATGAATGTATGGATATGTATTTGTGATATTTCTAGAGCACAAACCTAGCAAAAAGGCAGCAGAGAGCCAATGAGTTATAAGAGAGGTAGCTGGTATGTGCGCTTTTAATGCATTGTGATGTAGTGTTCTTTAAAGAGGCGTGGCATCAACTTTTACCCAAATTAGAGCACTGTTGGGGTGATTCTTAGATAAACACGGATGTTGTTCGTAATCCTGGGTGCAGAGTTGAAAAGGCATGCTAACGTGTTTTTTTTCCTTTCCACACTTCTTGAGGTGCCAAAACCAGCATAGATGGTAGATTCATCTGCAAGATAATCTCGGGATCAAGCTGTGTTGTCTTTGTAAATGATGAAGCTGGTTATGAAGATGTCGTGGGACAGCAAGAGAAGCCAATGGAGTGCCACCCTTATAGAGGTAGTTTGATCATATTTTTAAAGTTTCATTGTGAAAGAAACAGCTTTACTTTCTTTAGAAGGCTGCCCTTGTGTTTTGGCTGTGTGTTCATTGAGAGTCAGGTTGGAGCCGAGTGTAAATCCAAGTAACTTGGCATTCGGTGAAAGATATATTCATAGTTGTTAAGGTCATGTTATTGAGTCAGGTTTGTCCTGTTTGACAAATAACAGGAATGCTTTCTTGGTTGGGTTGAGCTTTAATCTAGGCATTGGTCATCTAGGTGTGGGTGATGTGCAGGCAGTGTTTGAGGTGTTGGATGTCTGAAGCACAAAAGACTATGAAGAAGAAATGTAAATCATCAGCATATTGGTGAATCTCAGTGCTATTATCTGTGCGTAAAGCACCAAGATGCTCCATGCAGGGATTGAAGATGGCACAGGATATAGCATGAAACCATTGGGGACTACACAGATAATAGGAATCTTGACATCTGGTGATGCCCATTTGAAAAAAACAGGTGCATGTTGGGAAGGTTGGATAAGAACTAGTGAAAGGCTTTGCTAGTGAATCCCATTTGAGACTCCAAGATGCATATGGGGTGATGGGCAACTGTGTTGAAGGCAGCTGAGAGGTCCACCAATATCAAGATGCAGGGGTCATCTTCATCGTAGTCAGAAAGGCATTGCCAATGATGGCCTCCATGCCGCAGTGTCATTTGAAACAAGAATGCAAGCTGTGCAGGAGATGGTTTGCATTAATGTGATCTTGGAGTTGAACATCAACCACTTTTTCAATCATCTTAATGATGACTGGTAGTGAGTGCTTGGCCAGTTGTCCGAGAGGTCATTAGGATCTAGTGTAGGTTTCTTTAGGAATGGGAAGATCTGCCCTGTCTTGACAAACTGTGTGAAGATGTTTGATTTTCTTAACCTGTGTTACATCTTTACTTTTTGTGAGGAAATCTTGCAGTGCTACTGCTAATACTGTGCCTGAGGTCCACTGTGCGAGGGAAGCTTGCACTGTTCTAATCCATACTGCAGCTGTTGATTTGAATGTGGGGGGAGCTGGAAATGGTACCCATACTCCACCTGTGTTCCATGAAGGAAGCTTGCACTATGTGTGTATGTGTGTGAGTGACACTTGTATTTCCCTTGTACTGCATGCTTGGGGGTGTGAGAGGTTGGTGGTCTTCAGGCTACTTGCTGTAGTGCTTGCTGCCTTTAATGAGCCAGTTCTGCTTGAAACTGTGTTTTTCTTCACTAGTACTGCTTGTTCTGCTCTGTAGATTAAATAATTTAGGTATCTGCTCTGTCAGTCCTGAAACGTTTGCATCATTAAACATACTTCCTTTCAAAATAAATTCGTAACAAAAAATAAAGACAAATATGGGTGAAAGATTTATTCTAAAATATTGTTATGTAAATGTAAACATTTTATTTTACATAAACATAAAATAATAATTAGTAAACGGACTCAGAAGTCAAAATAGCTCTCTGACTGCTGTGGAAAACTCGGCAGTTAAATTGTTTCCTTGTCTGGAGACTACCTCTCTTGGAGCCCTGGGTGGGAACCTAAATGTTATAACTGTCCCAGGTAGAAGGCCTCAGGTGTGAAACCTAAAACAGAAGAGAAACCAAAATAAAGTATCAGCAAAGGAAGTTGAATCAGAGTAAACAAGGGAAGTCACCATGCATTTGTGCCAATTTATAAACCTGTTTTATTTTTATATCTTAGATTTGTATCACTTTACTAATGTATGGAACATGTGTCTCTACCTCCACCCTTGATTACAAAATGATGATCTACAATGTTATTGCATCTATAAATGACCACATTTGAAGAATTCTACTGAGGTGTTCCATTGAACCTATGGTTGGGACTACACAGTAAACACAAATAAAACACTTCAGACCTCATCAGTCGTAATTCAAACTCTATTTACCAATTTTGCCACACCCACCAATTTTGGAGTTCTTCCCTTCTTATCCTTAAAGGGATTTACTCCTGCCCTAGCCATGAGTAGAGTTATATTCAGCATTTAAGGGATCAGAGAGGTAATTGTGAATATCCAACTTGGAGTGCCAACTCCCCTGCTAAAAGGAGTAGATTTCCTCACACAGTGGCGGGTGCGTCCGTTGTGGCGTTGCCCCACTAATGCCACAGCCCCATTCATTGTTTTAATCAATTAAGAATAACAAATTCTTCGTTCTACTTTCTGATGCTAATTCCAATCAGGACTCCTGATTGAAATTAGCGTCAGAAGTAGAACGAAGGACACTGAAGGGGGTGGGGCTGCGGCAGCACTCAGGGTTTGAGTGACAGCACACCACTAGACAGCAATAGTGCGCATGTTCGGTTTGGGACTGGTCATTTTTATGACCAGCCCATACATGCGCACTAGCCTTCCCCTTTGGAGAGCGAGGGTTGCTTCATGGCACAGCCCCCTGTCTCCTAATGGGCGGGGACTATCCCTGCTCAAGACAATCCTGGCGCTGCTGGAGCAGCGTCTGGATTGGCTGAGAGGGGTTGCCAGCCACTTCAGGGATGCAGAAGATGCTGAAGGCGCCAACGCGGGACTCCAGCAGCAGAGGGGGCGTGGGTCAGGTACATTTTCTTACTTTATTTTTTAAACCCCTGGCCCCGCGCGACCGCCCCGCGAGTATTGGGAGCCGCGACTGTGGTGGTGTGTGTTGGAGAATGCTTTTTGTAACAGGTTTGGTGAAAGAGAACTAGGGAAGTGCTGGTGGCAGATGCAACATTTGTGACGCTGTTGGAGCTGCTCCGTGTTTCTCGGAGATATAATAAGCCCGACTGCGGGTACTTTTTAGTTTTCAAACTCGTAAATGTGTGCGCCGCTGATAAGGAACCATCAGTAGTTCAGATTGCCTTTACTATTGCCTAGAGGTTTGCAAGAGGTATAGGCCGTGTTTCGACTAACTTAGAAGCAAGATCAACAGCTATCCCCACCCTCAACGTTCCAGTCGCATCTTTTGGCAATTTTTTTGGGCCCATTTTCAGCCTTTCGTTTTGCACTTCTACATTTCCGTGGGCACCTCCACCTTGTACTAATTTGTACCTGTCCTGATCGCCATTTAAATCTCAACCTCTTCTACCATTTCACATTTGTCTCTGGAGAGGATGTGCCCTAACAGCCAGAGCTGCTTGGAACTGGGGAACGGGAACCAGGTCCGCCATTGGCCCAACATTCTGTAATTCTGGGCAAATTCCTTAATCTCCCCATGCCTACCAAATCATGAATGTGTCCGTGTATCTTCCGCGTTGCTCTTCCCTTTAACGAAAGCCCTACAAAATTTCTGTCAAAGATCCAATTAGCTTAATGGCTTGGATGCAGACCGTGCTTACTCAAAGCGGGATGCCTGCAGAGCAGAAATCTGAGGCCAATAGATGTTAAAAGTATGTCATTGGTATTTGGGAAGTCAGTTGAATACGTTGCTCGGCAAGTGTGCAGTTCTGGACTGCTTTCCTTCATGTGTAATTTGGCCGTGTGGCAATTAAGGCTGCTTATTTCTCTGCTGCGTGCACTTGGCCGCATTAGCATGTAGGACACAGACCTTTCAAGACACCTTTTCAGTGTCTATTAATGCGCGGTGCAGGGGCCCGCAGTTTCCTATCCCATGGAGTTTTTATCAGAGAGCGCTGCTGATCAATCCGCTTGTACCTTATCTAATCAATAGATCGGTGCAATCGGCCTGACAACAAGTACGTTGCTACTTACCTCACTCATTACTGAACCAATGTATCTTGCATTCTATGAAAGGATGTCATTGTATTAGCCATGTATCTTTTGTTTTCTTTACTTAAAAAAAACGGGAAAGCAACATTTGCACATCAGTTGAAAATAAGATCAGCCATAGGAGGTACGCAGCAAGCAAAGGAAAGATTTTCTGTGCTTCCATTCCATGAAACACATAATTCGGAGCAAGCATGGAAAAAGTTAATAGTTCTAGCTATGTTAAGCATGTCACTGGTACATAAGCAATTGCCTACATTATGCCACATTAGACCATTGTCTCCAGTTCAGTAGTCCTGTATTAGAACTCCCTCAACTCAAGCACACCTCCTTGCTTAAAATGAGCTGTTGGAGGTCCCTTAACTCTAGTGCAAGTGCTTGCGACAGGTTTGACAGACTGCTGTCACACCCTCCCTGATGTGAGGGCTGTGAGAGTTCTGTCACAAGTGTTTAGCCTGCTGGTCGGTGAGGGTTGTGACTCACAGAAGAATAAAGCAGTTATCCGCACGCTGGCATGGCATGTTTTGTATTTTCTGGGCTCATCACCGCACTTGTTCTGCAGAGTCCCGGTGAGGAGTCATACTCAGGTGAATGCTGGGGGTTTCCCAATGTTCTTATTAGCTCAGAAGAGTCACCAGTGGCTTGAGAATGCTTCAGATAGTTTTGGAGCAATCCGGACAAAGGACTCACTTTTAGAAAACACGATATCCAAATAGATAAAACTGGAGACGCAGGGTATCGTTTTTCACATTGATATAACTACGTTTCAAGCCAGCATCAGAGTACATGAGGGGTAAAGGTTAGGCAATTTAAAGACTTGAACTCTGGAAATACTTATTGTGTATGAAGTACTCTATTGCAACTTTTAGAAGGATTAGAAACGCACATGGTAGTGGCACAGTTTACTTTGTCGGTCACCCGAGCCTTGATTTTCACTTAAGCTTCTCATGTCTTTTGGTCACACATGTTGGTTAAGTGGGGAACTTGGAACTGGTCCCAGGATTTCTGTTTTACATTTTTCAGTTCAGACCCTGGGACCGTGTGACTACCTTGCTCATCCGGTGAAAATTAGAAAGAACTTTTACGCCTCACCACTTTCAAAACTCACCAGCCGCCACTGTCCTCACACAAATATCTTTGTATGAGTACGTCCGTCTACCACTGCAAATTCATCTCTGGATTCCCAAAGTAGTTTTAACTCTCAAAGAATGCTTTTATGGGTGCATGCTAAACTTAAACACTCAAACACCTTTGTGAGTGAGGCCCATAGTTTTGAATCTAAATTTCAACTGGTAAACATTTTGGGCCGTCTTGCGATGGCTGTTGGAAGAGTGTCCGGCCGCCATCGCCTCGGGCAAGTGTCCGACCGACTGTATGTCAGCAGATCCACCTGCCGGATTACAATGCTACCACTGTGCAGGCAATCAGAAAACTGCTCTTTTCCATTGTGGCTTGTGCTGCGGCCCTTAAAAAGAGCCGCAGCATAAGCCACAGTGGAAAAAGGTTGTTCTCAAACATTCATGGACGGTGTGTCAGGCACCATGGGGTGCCTGGCAAACGGTGCATGGATGTTTGGGGGGCACTTCATATGCCCCACTGGGCCCATTGCAGAGGCCCATGGGGGATGGGTCCCTGCTATGGGACTCCAAAGTCCCATTCCGTCTGCCTTCACATTGCGGTTTGACCGCTATGTAAAGGCAGAGGGAAGAGGGTCATCGTAATACATATGGCAGTGCCTCTACAGGTACCGCCCCCATTGTAGGGATTACGTTCAGACCGATGACCTGACGGGCACCTTGAGTCTGTCAGAGATGAATATGCCTCTTTTCTTAGCAGCTCGGTACCCCGCATGTTGTTACAACGTGGTCGTGGTAACGACCGCGTTGTAACAACGCATACCATTACCCCGCAAGTCATAACAACGACTTGCGGAGGGGGGCGCTGGATGTTGGAATAGTATAATTTACGATTCCAACTCCAGTCTGTGCGAACAGTAGGGAAGGTGTTGGATTTTAAATCCAACACCTTCTCCCCCCTCCGGGGGTAATGGCATGCATTGTTACAACGCGGTCATTGTAACGACCGTGTTGTAACAACATGCGGGGTGACGGTTTCGTGGTCAGGGTTGTTTACCGTCAGAGATGTCAGTCGGTCTCTCCACCCCCGGCTCTCCGACCGACTGGAACATTATGAGACTGTCAGACCGTATCCTGAAATGTCGGACAGACTGCCACAGATGGCCAGTCAGTGGCAATCCGCCCGACATCCTAATCAAGCTCTATGTGTTCTATATAAATTGAGCCTGCTGGTCGGAGGTCACTAATATCTGTCACCCTTTCACTTTTAATGTAGTCACTAAAACACCAGTGGATCTCAGAAAGTAGAGAAGGGAGCAGTTCAGCAGCATCTATGTATCATTGGGCCCTAAATCAAGGAAGGATCCTCTACAATGTGGAAACTATCATTGTATCTCCCTGATATCCAGGATAGAATTATACCTGGTTTGGGGTTCACTGGCCTTAAGATGACTGTTTAAGAGGCACTTCTGGTCAGCCTATAGCATGATCTTTCTCTCATCCATCAGATAGCATATTGCTTCAAGCAGGAATCCAGTTTAGGGCCTGGTTAGTCTCAATATTTCCAAGCGCTGTTTAATGCACTTTAGATATCACCTATCTCCATCTGTTATGTTTTTTCTGTAATGCTGAACAATGTCCTCTTCTCTATGTGCTGACAGCATTAAAAAGATTTAAACCAGAAGATAGCGCTACCTTTATTAATATTGGACACAGCTCTACCATTGTGGATAAAGAAAAGGGCTCCATTATTGTCTGTGAAGCACACAGCACTACCATTGTGTATGTATCATACAGCACTCACATTGGGTATTCAGTGCATAGCACTACCGTTGTTTATGCTGCAATAAACGCCACCATTGTGTATGAAGCACAACACAGTACGGGCCTGATTAGGACTACAGCTTTCGATTGGGTAGCCGTAGTCACAGTGGCGGTCCGTGGACCGCAAAACTGGAGGTCCACCCGCTGTATTACGACTTTAGCGGTGCTACCGCTGGGGATCCCCAATCATGCTGCGGTGGCGCAGCGGTCCAATGAATTAATATGCTGGCAGTGCCGCTGCGGCACTGCTGAGTATATTGAGAGTTTCCTCACCGCCCTCCTTTTCTTAGCAGTGAGCCTGCCATGAAAATGGTGGTGGTGAGGAAACTAAGGAGGCCCTAGCAGGGGCTCCTGTCGCCTCTGTGCATGAAGTGCTTGCAGGGGGGCACATAGTGTGCCCCCCTTTATTTCTGCCCCCCCCCCCGATCCTGCGCAGGAAGAAATGCACAACATGGTGCCTTTCTTCCTGTGCAGTAATGTGCTGCAGCGCTCCCACTGCAGTGCCTTTCTAAGGCTCTCCTTGGAGCCTTAGAAAATCAGCTTGGGGGAACCGCCACCGCACACACCACCTGCCAGGATTCAACTTGTAATCTGGCAGGTGGTCTGACTGAGTTTGATGGTCTTCCTGCGGGCGCTGGCGTGGCGGCGGCAGGGAGACCGTCAAACTCTTAATCACAGGCCCTTAGAATTTTCTCTACCTTTGTACATGCAGAATACACAACTACTATTGCGTATTTCTTAATAACTTCAGTGTTTGTGTAAGGAGCTCACAGCACTACCACTGTGTATGAAGCACAGCACTGCAATTTTATATGCATTTCTCACCATTAAGGCTGTATATGCCGCACCCAGCACCTCCCTTTTTATGCAGAACACAGCCTTATCATGGTGTATGCAACACACTTTACTACCATTGTGCATGGAGCAAACAGCTCTGCCATTACATAAGCAAAACACAGCGCTACCAATTTACCATTGTGTTACCAGCACAAGCACAATTGTGTACGTAGAACACAGCGGAGTTTCCACTGTGCACAACACTTGTTAGCTATGAGCACTGCTGTCACTTCATCAGCCAGCGGCATAAGACGGTGAGAGCCTTGTATCTGAGCCCTCTGGCCAGTAGAGTACAGGATGAGCACAGGGGTTCCAGGGTGACCCCAATGTGTTTCTATGCAGAGCGACCCATCCATTTCCACAGAGGAGCTGAAGAGTGTCCCTTGGCCAACCCGCAGTCCTGCACTAGATATGAACTGCATTACCGGCGCGTGAAGCATTTAACAACACTTTATTGCTCTTTGTGAAGAAGTTGTCCCTCCTCACGTGTCCAAGCCTTCCCCTCGCTGCGCATGGCCGCCGGGCCGTTCCTTCGGCTTGACATGCTTTATGGTTTCAATCTAGGTTGGTCCATCTCTTGGAGAGCACGTGAGGTTATGGCTGACCTCCGAGCTCCTGGGGCGCAGCCATCTTGTGACTTTAGCAGCTCAACCATGACATTAATTAATGGGAAAGGTCCTTACCGTTGCCAGCCGAGGAGAAGTACGGGCTGCTGATCACAGGTGCGCTGGGGGCCGCGTTAAACCTGCAGGAAAGCGTGCAACAGTCAGAGCTGGGCGCAGTGCTAGCATTGCTTTTACTATCTGCTTACAATTATGCGGCAATAACAGGTATGTTTTCATATTTTGAATTTGACGACCTAAGTTAGACCTGCCCTTATTCGAAAGCATGACTTGCACCTTACACAGATCCCTGGAGGGGACGCTTAATCATATTAATTTACATTAATTCTTGTAAAAACAAATGCCCTTGTGACCAGTTTGAGTAGGGAATATGCGTACCTCTACTTTCCGTAGGCTATGCTATGCTATGAAGTTGTCATTTCTATAGCACATGGTCTGGCCCCAGAATGGCCTCGCAGCACTGTGGGCTGTCTGGGGGTTCCTCAGCCTGTGATTCTGACGTTGTCTTTATCCTGTGATGGTATGTTCCAGGCATTGTCTTATGGCCCATCTCTGGGTGGTGGTCATGTTTGACTAGTGGTGAATGGGTGGTTATGCTGCCTGAGACGCCGGCCCTCGGGCATGTATCAGTTACTTACTCATCTCATTGTGAGGTGTCATACCCCTTGCACTGTGAGTCTAGGACTTGTTCTGCAGTCTGTGTGGATGTCAATATGTGGCGTGTCTTGGTGGCACGTGATGCTGGGGGCACTGTGATAGGCCACAAGCGGACACATTGATATTGTGTTGGATGCATGTGGGAATTTATGTCTAGCGTGGAGAATTTATCCAGATGGAGCCGTGGGCTGAAACCCTGGCGCCCTTTTAAAGCTGGAAGATAGCCTACTGCTCTAAAGTTAGGTCAAAATGAGCACAATTGTTTGTGAAACAGTGATCACCATTGGTGACTTGAGCAGAGTCTATGCAAACATTTAAAGATTCACATTTTGTTAACTGCCCATGACCTTGAAATGCGACATTGTAAGCCTGGAGAGATGCCCCGAAGTGTTGGCCTGGGTTCTCGTTGTCTAGTGGATGTCACTTGAACCAACTCACCTAAAAGTCAACTAGGCACCCATTTATTATTCTTTACGTGTTTTATAAAGGTTATTAGTGGTCTGAAAGGAATGCTGCAATTGGATCAAAGGGGCAGATGTATGAAGCATTTTACTGTTCGCAAACGGGCCAATTCTGCGAATTGTCCCGTTTGCGAACGGTAAAAAGCCTTTTGGGATGTGTCATCCAAAAGGCATTCGCAAAATAGAGACTCTCAATTTTTGCGTATACCTATTTTGCGTATGCATTTAAGGAATCTCAAATTACGATTCCTTAAATGCAATTTTGGAAGCACCGAAAATTTGCGATCTGGCCTTAAGGAATCGTAAATTACCACCAACTTAAAGTTGGTGGTAATTTTCTATTTCCTAGAAAAATGCAATTTTTTGCATTTTTCTAAGTCCTGTGTGGTACACACACATACCCTTAGGGCATGTATGTGTGCCACATGTGCACACAGGCATATTTCAGCGGTGCAACAGAGTGTCCTTTTGGCACCCTTCAAATTGCTTGCGCAATTTGCGAATACCTATTGGGTACTCACAAATTGCGCATGCAATTCTCATTCATTTCTATGGGCCTCCTGGCCCATAGAAATGAATAGGACGCCATTCCTTATTTGCGAGTCGCAATTTGCGAGTCGCAAATAAGGAATGCGAAGGAATCGCAATTTTAATTGTGAAACCTACATACATCGAATTGTGCGAGTCCTTAATAGTGAATCAGTAAAATTCGCTAATAAGGACTCGCAAAATACAATGTTGATACATCTGGCCCAAAATGATGAAAGGATTGGTGCTAACTTCTGTTTGTCTGCATTGTTTGTTCAGTGACTGCATTAAGTAGGCAGGCACAGTGGTCCATTGCTCTGCCTTCTCTGGGTGACATGATAATAGGGTCTGGTTTATTACCTTATTGTCCAAAAGATACCAGGCATTCATCACTTTTAATTGCCTTATAACCCTTATCTTCATCATGTGCCCTTGCTCTCGGCATTGGCCTATACTTGTGAGACTTGCATGGAAATATCATTATTCATTTTTACGGAGCCGTGAAGGGCACAATAAGAGTCAAATATGTTTTAAGGCCTTGATACTTTGAGAAATAAGGGAACTGAGGCACAGCAAAAGGTAAATAGATTCACCCATGATCAGTCATTTGGGCAACTTGGCGAAATAAGGATTTGAACATATGTTGTCTGATTTCACACTGAAGGATGTGGCCACCAGTCCACTTTAAAGTACCAAGGATATGATACATTTATTATCTTTTGATGTTTCTTGTAATTCTCTCTGCTTCATAGGGTGTCTGCTGCAGGGAGGCAACTTTTAGTGTCTCAATATGGAATAAAAGAAACTGCATTTTTTATGTGTAGTGAGTAAATTCACAGCCGAACCATCAAGAGATGCTTGAAGGATGAGGATTGGGCAGAGGTAGCATTAAGCAGTGAGAGTCTGAGTTTTGCCTTCTCCACCCTATGAAGTTTGTGCCAATGCAGGTCTGGCTTTAGCACTGGTCAAATACATGGAGATGTTGGACGGAGCGCTGAAACTTTTCAGACACTCACCCCCAGTCACAGATCTGGGTTGAATCCATCATCATTCTTTAGCTCACTTTGCCACCTCAGTTCAGACCCAGCTATATGCAAATCAGTCTGACCCTGTGCCTCATGGGAACAGTCCGGACTGAACTGCCAAGCCAGGTCGTCCCTGAACCGGAAACAAGCATCCTGGGACTGGTTTCTGGGTAACACCCATCATCAGCCAGGCTAGCCTGAATCCAGTAGCAAAGTGAGCAAGGGACCCACTTCTGGGCATACCCTGCCAACTTAGGTGCAACCATCTTTGTTGGTGGCCCCCCATTGACCTCCTTCTCTATGGATTCCATCACTTCCACCCTCCAACAGTGTCCCTCATCTCTCCACAGCCCCTCTCTCACATGCATTTCATATTTTATAGTGCTACTCATACCAGTGTAGGGTGTAAGAGAACTTTACATCACACAACATTAGACAATGATTCATACATGTGTAGATTAGACTATAGGCAATGTTACATAAGAACATGTGAATTACAAGGTGTAGCAATCTCATCATCCATACTAATAGGCAGTATATTTTAAGAGTGTTTTGTTTGGAGATGCACAACCTCAGAATTTCAAACGTACGGCAGTGGATGGGGTTGTCTTTACTAATTATAACGTGTTTCTACCCAAACAACACTAGGATAATCAAAGGCTGGGGAAAACACAACACTTTAATCTACACCGCGCAGTGTGCATGCAGCTCTTTGATGATAGGTCATAGGTCAATGAGCTATATTAGGATTGTAATGAATGAAATACAAACAACAAAAGCACATCTGTGACAAAAGCAGTAACCCACTGAGCTTCCCACATAAAATACAGTTCTGTGATCTACATGGTACATGTTCTTTGCAGCGGGCATTTTAAGCCTCTGTGCTACTTGAAAATGAGTGAAAAGTGCCTCTAGACAAAACTCATCTCTCTCCAGCAGGTACATCAATCAACAGAGTTATCTTGACATTATTATTGCTGCCTGAAAACTAGTGTGCACACAAGGGACTATGCAGCAGGTGCTGTTAAACCCATATGTTATTTCTAAATACAGTGTGCCCCAGACTTGTAAAGTGGATTAAAGGGTGAGATATAATGCTTTTTCGTTTTCGAAAATGTATTGCAAGCCATACTTTATATGTTGACACTTGCTCATGAAAAAGAAAACATTTTTTTAAATTCATAGAAGCTGTTCAGGCTGGAGCAGTAACAGAGCACTTCTATGCATAATGGCACCATCGTTTCAGACATGAACATGTCAGTGGAGCAGCACCAGTGGGGCCACGGTAAAAGTTTAAAAAGATTCCATTGTTATTTAGAACATTTTCATGCTCTATTTTTGTTGTTGCTCAGTTCATGTTTTGCAGGACACAATTTTTTGCTACTTTTCTTATCTGGAGCTGACACCATAGACATCCAAAAATCAAGATCTCCATGCCATGAGCTACAAAGCACTTGGGGCATATTTATTATTGTGTCACACATGTGCTGTGTTGTGTGAAAGGGAGAGAGCAGATATGCTCCATATTTACAATGATATAGAGAATTTCTGCTCTCTCCTTGTGCTGACCAATTGTGTGTTGCCTGTGGTGCAAGGATGCCTGAGTTACGGCCACCTTGTTTTTAGGTCGACCAGCATAGGTCAGTAAAATACCGGAATCACTTTAGCATGCTCTAGATTCCAGTCCATAGAAATTGTTTTCCACGAGCGCCCGTAGACAATAATATTTTTTTCAAATCTTGTATTTTCAGTGATATGACCACCGAAGGCCCTGCTTTTATATTAAAACAGAGCTTTGGACTATACCATTTCCAGCTGAAAGGCAATATTTCTATCCATGTGTTCCCATACCTGGCGTATCATGCAGTTTGGTGCTTACTTTCCCTCCATATTAAAGAACAGTTGATGTTTCAGCACCCAGGCTAATGTGCTGCATAGCTAAATACTTATAAGGTCCCAAAGGCGAGACCGATTGCATTGCAAATGCTTGTTTGTACAGGAAAGGATATCTTCCTGTACAAAAGCAATCCTTAGAGGCATTTTTATCTTTCTATGTGTGCTACAGTGCAGCAGAGACATGGAAAGAAGAAGTAATGAGGAGAAATAAAGATATTTCTCCTCATTAGGCATCTGACAGACACCTTTTTTGGTGCAAACCCAGACTTACAAGCCTTTGTAAATCTGGGGTTTGTGTCAAAATGCATGGGTGGATGCCGGGGAATGCCCATTCTCCTCCCATATAATGCCTACCCGATGCAAAGTAATGTAAGGCAGTGCACATGCGTGCATTGCTTTGCATTTACTAAATCACTCAAAGCCATGCAAAGTAACCTTACCTGGCTTAGTAAATGGCGAAAATTATTTTGCATTTGGTTGCACCACAAAAGTGATACAACCCCAGTGCAAAATTATAGCAAATCTGGGCCCTAATATTTGCTTCTTCCTTCTCTGTCCATCTTGCCCTTCGCTGTTGGCTTGCCATCTGGAACTTGATAAAAGATTGCCTTTATGGTGTAGTCTTGCACAGACCTATAAGTATTGTTTCTAAGGAATGGTTATAGAACCACAGGCCAGATGTACTAACATTGTGAATTTCAAATTGAGATTTTCATCGAATCACAATCTGAAAATCGCAATTCTTAAAGTATGGAATTTCAAAATTAAAAATAGTGATTCGCAAATTGACCTACCTCATGAACAATAATGAGGTAGGTTGCAGTTTGTGACCCGTTAAGAATGATAACCATCCCAAGCATGGTGGCCTGCTGCTGGGGTCAGCAAACCACTATGTCTATGATAGAATTTAAATAAAGTGATCTATTTTTCTTAGAAACGCATACCAGTTCCCTTAAAGGAAAACAAAATGTATTTCAAAAGAAAAAAATGTAACGTAATTTTAATTTTTTTAAAGCAGGCAGTAGTTTGTGGGACCACTGCCTTCTCTTAAAAAATATATTTTTAAACATTCTCAAAGGGGAAGTGGTCCCATGAGCACCCTTTCTCATTTGCGAATGGTTACCACCACCTTTAAGTAGTCAGTAAAAAATGAATGTTTTGCCACCATAATTTGGTTGCAAAACTGTGTGACTTGGCCCTTTTTGGCTAAAGTTCCCTAAATGTTTTGCTTTTCCCCTAGACCTTTTTTCTGACACGTGTTGCCAACTTAGATGCTTTGGACACTTTGCCACTGCTGATCAGTGTCAAAGTGCAAGTGCTCCCTGTGTACAGTGTAATGGTAATTGGTTGTCCATGATTGGTATGTTGTATTACTAGTGAAGTCCCTAGTAAAATGCACTACGTGGGCCAGGGATAGTAATGCACATGCTACTTGTGGGCCTGCAGCACTTATTGTGCCACCCACTCAAGTAGTCTTGAAAAGGGAATTCAGACCTGCCATTGCAGGGCCTGCGCACAGTTTCCTAAACTGCCATGTTGTTCTGGTAAATGCACGCACTTACCAGGCCCTAACCTTCCCTTTCAATACACATCAGGCACCCCTATGGTAGGTCTAGGTTACCCCCTGGACAGGGTACAGTGCATGTGAAAGGTGGGTCATGTACCAAGGTGTGTACCATGTTCTGGCAGTGAAATAATCTCCATTTTGTTTTCACTGCTGAAAGGCCATCTTGCCCATTAGAATAGAATGGGAAGGCTGTGTAATATGTTTTCCAGCCTATCTTCCCAAAAGCTTAAGATGGGAAGGTGAAGTTTAGTATGCCTGAACTCACCCTGCAATAACACATCTTTTTTGCATTATGTGCTTGTAAGCCACTCTTTCAGAAGTGACTGGGTTTTTGTGCTTTAAGCATTTCTGTGTGTCTCTGCCTAGTTGTGGATTGACTGGCTGTATTTGAAAGCGATAGGAATTGGGGAATGTCTTGACCCAGGGGAGGAGGTGAGACAGCACAGGCTGACCTGCATCTGGAGTGTAGGGGGAGGTATAGCCCTAGAGGTGAAGAGGCCTTGGCTGGTGCTATAAAACAATTGTCCCATCTCCTGCTGAGTGATTGAGAATCTAGACCCATTAATCAAAGGAAGAAGGTGTCACTGGTAGGGAGGCACCCAGAACTGGTTTGAGCAGGGGTCAGTGCCCCCTGTAACACAAAGACTTCAAAGCCATTGAGGGGTATAACTATGCGAGCTAAAGCCCCTGAACTTTGAATAATGGCTTGATCAAGACTGAACAAGACTGGAGCTACTTCATGGTTCAAGAGGAACCTTTGCCAAGGAAGAAACAACTGAATAGACTGAAGGGAAGGACGGTCCCTTGCTCTGTATCTGGGGGCTGGTCTGCAGTTTGCTGTTTTAACCAAGGAAAGGCTGTAGGGACTTTGCTGTGCGCTGTGTCCCCCTCCTTGAAAGGACTTTACTGTGCTGTGTCCTGAAGTAACTAATCCCCAAGGGTTCGAGGTGAGCTGGCTCCCTGTTTGGAAACACACAAACACAAAAGTTTACAGAGAAGACTCAGATACGCTGTGTGCGTGTGCTCTGTCTAGCCTAACCTTCGTAAGTTGTGCCCTGTGATCTTGGGCACCTGGAGTTCCAAACGTGACTCAGCGACACTGTGTGTGTGTGCTTGGTGCAGCCTGAGACTTTCGCGTGGATTGGCCCATGATCGTGCACACCAGAAGGGCAAGTGTGTCTCAGCGACGCTGTGTGCGTGTGCTGTTTTGCCGCCTGAGACCCTCGCCAGAGGTGCCCGGTGATCGGGGGCACCCGAAGATCAAGTGTGTCTCAGCGACGCGGAGTGCATGTGCTTTCTATCACCTGAGATCTTCACAAGTTATGCCCTGTGATCGTGGGCACCAGAATATAAAGTGTGTCTCAGCGACACGGAGTGCGTGTGCTTTCTACCGCCTGAGACCTGCGCAAGTTGTGCCCTGTGATCGTGGGCACCAGAAGATAAAGTGTGTCTCAGCAATGCGCAGTGCATGTGCTTTCTACTGCCTGAGACCTGTGCAAGTGGTGCCCTGTGATCGTGGACACCAGAAGATCAAGTGCAGCGACGCTGCGTGCGGGTGTCATGTGCAGCCTGAGACCCTCGTGAGGAGAGGAGTTGTCTGGTTATCGTGCACCCGGAGTTCCAGTGAGTCTCATTGACTCTGAGTGCGGGTGAAGTGTGCAGCCTGGGATCTTCCCATCGCCCGTAAATTCAGAGAGATTGCATCAGAGGCCCAAGTCGCCGGACGAGAGAAGAGTGGATTTGCGCCCCCCAGATAACGTGTGTCGACTCCTGGGGTGGGGCGTGGGCTCGGAGGGAGACGTTCTCGGCCTCTTTCTCCGTCCTGCAGCGTGAGCCTCTGCTTCGGCTCGGATTGCTGCCCATGTGCCAGCACCGGGGCCTGAGTGCGAAGCTGCATTCACTGTGTTCTGTCTTACCCGTGTGGGGGGGGCAACTAGGGCCGGAGACTAACCGCAAGCCAGCACGAGTGGCGGAGAGACCGCCGGAGGCACCGTGAACGGTGCTGGAGTAAATGACGTATTGCATTATTTCTGCATAATGGAGAATCTGATGATTGTATGACGCATTGCCTTATTTATGCACAACAAACTGCCTGTTTGTTGTATTGCCCATTGCATTAGTTTTGTAGAACGAACTGCCTGATAGGTGTGTTACGCATTGCATTAGGTTTGCATAACGAACTGCCTGATAGATGTGTTACGCCTTGTCTTAGTCCTGCATCACGAACTGCCGGATTGTCGTATTACACATTGCATTAGTGTTTCATACCGAACTTCCGGATATATGTGTTCCGCATTGCATTAGTTTCACATAACGAACTGCCTGATAACTGTATTACACGTTGCATTACTTTTTCCTAACAGAGTATCTGAAGGGGACCGCACGCATTGCAATACGGGGGCATAACAGTTTACAACGTTGTTGCATTACGCACTGCATTACATTGACAGTACATATCGCGAGATAGCCGTATTACGATCTGCATTATTCTTATGTTGTGAAGTACCTGATTGATGCATAACGAACTGCATATTATGACATTAGAACTACATAGGATTGTTTAGTTTAGCTCAATAATAATAGGCCAGGGGGAGCATTACCCCGATGCATAAGTTGGTTTAATATTGTGTGGTCACATCGTATATCTTTTTTATAAACATATATTTGTTTTTCTATGGAACTCGTGTGGAGTCTATTTGTGGTGTCATCATCGGGTTGCTGTGAGCGTAATTGCAAATACTTTACACATTGGCCTTGAAGATAAGCCTGGCTGCTCGAGCCAAGCTACAAAGGGGGTGGAGCGGGGGCTATCTCTATAGGCGACCTTTCTTTCCCTAACGTTGTGGCTGTGGTGTGGGATTCTAATACCGGGTCCAACAAAAACATTCATTCATATCACTACGATTCCATATTTTAAAGGGACACACTAAACACGTTACTTTTAAATATCAAATCACAAACCCAAATTGGGATTCTGTAGCATCACAGTTTGGTATTTGTACATCAAAAAAGCTTTTTTTGTGGTTGCAAATGGCCCAAATCTGTAACCCGGGCTGGGGAAGGCAAAGCCGGACCCAGTGGGGGCCCGGGGTACACACTGGCCGGAGGCGGGAAGCCCCTCCCCGCCCATATGCATAGCCCGCTTAAAGGGGGCGACCAGGATTGGTCACCCCAGGGCAAGCTCAAACCCCCCCACTCCGGGGGAGAGCTGACAAAGCGAGGGGGGAGATAGGGGGCACAAACCCCCCCTCACAGTAGAGTGAAGGATTCCCACCCACCCACACCAGAAGGAGCGGGTGTCGCAGCCGCCAGGGTAGAGGTGAGGTGGAAGGAACACAAGAAAGGTAGAAAAAAGAGAGAATTACTAAAAGGTAGATGGTTTAATATTGTGTGGTCACATCGTATATCTTTTTTATAAACATATATTTGTTTTTCTATGGAACTCGTGTGGAGCCTATTTGTGGTGTCATCATCGGGTTGCTGTGAGCGTAATTGCAAATACTTTACACATTGGCCTTGAAGATAAGCCTGGCTGCTCAAGCCAAGCTACAAAGGGGGTGGAGCGGGGGCTATCTCTATAGGGGACCTTTCTTTCCCTAACGTTGTGGCTGTGGTGTGGGATTCTAATACCGGGTCCAACAAAAACATTCATTCATATCACTACGATTCCATATTTTAAAGGGACACACTAAACACGTTACTTTTAAATATCAAATCACAAACCCAAATTGGGATTCTGTAGCATCACAGTTTGGTATTTGTACATCAAAAAAGCTTTTTTTGTGGTTGCAAATGGCCCAAATCTGTAACCCGGGCTGGGGAAGGCAAAGCCGGACCCAGTGGGGGCCCGGGGTACACACTGGCCGGAGGCAGGAAGCCCCTCCCCGCCCATATGCATAGCCCGCTTAAAGGGGGTGACCAGGATTGGTCACCCCAGGGCAAGCTCGAACCCCCCACTCCGGGGGAGAGCTGACAAAGCGAGGCGGGAGATAGGGGGCACAAACCCCCCCTCACAGTAGAGAGAAGGAATCCCACCCACCCACACCAGAAGGAGCGGGTGTCGCAGCCGCCAGGGTAGAGGTGAGGTGGAAGGAACACAAGAAAGGTAGAAAAAAGAGAGAATTACTAAAAGGTAGATGGAAGACTCATACAGTGTCCTTGGGATGCCTCATGGCAGGGGCACTGAGGGAGCCAAGGGAGGCGTACCATCATAAAAAGAGTAGATGTGATGCTCCCACAGGACCCTTGGGAGTCCTCAGGGCTGGGGTACCGAGGGAGCGAAATAGAAGGACTCAGCCTCAGGATGAATACAGTAGATGCTCAAGCAAGGTCCTTGGGATGCCACACGGCAGGAACCCCTGGGAGCAGGGAAGGCCCACAGAAGGGTCCAGGGCAAGTGGGACGGCACTTGCAGCCCGGGATAGGTCCTGACGGACACCCTCCAAGTCGGTAGCAAGTTGAAGCCTAGACTCTTGAATCGGAGGCCCAGATTTCCCTGGAAATTGAGGAGGCTGGGTCCACACAGCAACAATAAATGATTGCAAAGATAATGAATTATGTTAACATGGATATTAAGAGAGCAATTGGATAACCATGATTTTGCAAATGTATAAACATGTTATGTTGAATAAACTGCGACCTTTTAATGCACCGAAGCACGTTGTCAGTGGCGTGATTTGAGGGTCATTAGGGACGCAGTGTTGAAGCAAGGGAGGGGGACGGACAACTCGCCTCCTGGAGTGGGTTGTGAATTGGGTAGTTTGTTACCTCAAAAAGCACATGGGGCCCAGAAACTCTCAGACTGCACCTGGATAATCTCTTTGTTTCTCTGCATTTGGAGCACTTGGAAGCATAGACAGAGGCCACCTTTACCTGAAGAAGAATCTGATAGGACTGCAAACATGTGGAAGAGAGTCACGTCAGACTTCCATGAACGATTCAACCCCACCGCGCCGGCCTCCCACAGGCAGTTCTAGTGCAGAAATATCATGATTGCCTGAGTGGGAGCCTGACTCTCTCTGGAGAACCCTCGTATAAGTGTCGCATAGATCCGGACATCTACAATTTACAAATCTCGATTTCATCACTGAATATTTTGTTAGTTGAAATATTCTGCATAAATCTAACAAAAATGCATTGACGATGAAGCACAGAAGCTTTCAACACCATACCAATGCGATTTACAAATCCACTGCTAATTTAAAATCAGATTTTCATCAAGATGCTACGGCAGTCAAAGCCAGTTAATCAAGAAACCTGGGTATGCCTAATTTGAAACTAATTTTCCTGTGCATATAAAATTGTAGAAGGTACCCTGAGAGTTGAAACATGTGCAACCTCTTGGAAAATCGATGTGTTCAGATAAACCGGATTTGACTGTATCAAAGTATTCCACATTTGTGCAACTGATACTGTCATCACATATCCTTGGTACTCTGAGAGCAGAGCACGCCAAGAAACCTATTGTGCTACACTATATTTTAGACAAGGAGAGACGGTGGAGCTGATTTTGTTACTAGATCTAAATTGAAAGAAAAGGCCTTTTTCAGAAGAATATAAACTCACTCGGCATTTAAAGAATACAATGGGGCTGTCAACTCTAATGTAAAATGCATTTCATGTCACTTCAGTTTTGTATCCCATGCCTCAAAGGTCCCATTTAATTTCTTGATTATACTTTCATGCAACATGATTCAGGGGGAAATTATTTCTTTCATTCGTTTCCTGTCACAATTTGCTATACTTTTAGAACAATCTTTGTATTAGGATGTAGTTTTAATTAAAGATGAACCAATTGAAACCGAAATTTGCAATCATAGTAGCTAGTGCTAAAACGCCTCTCAGTAGCTCTCATGTAAAAATCAAGCATTGTAGAGCGATTTTTTTGTGCATTTTCTGAAAATATGATTTTATTAATGAGGGTTATCCTGCGTAAATATTAAAACCTGAAGTAATTCAATGAGGATACGAACAAAAAAGTATCTTCTGTATTAGCAATAGATGAGGGACTAATCTGAAGGCTAATTTTGCAATTAGAAGCAATCAATAATCCAAGATTTTATTAACTCTCTATTTACAGTCGTTTATAGCTCCTTAAAGACCCAGTACGAAGAGGTTTCAGAGGGCATTCGACTCTGGAGGGAAAACGACTTTTAAACACTTAAAGCCTATGGAGTAATGTGTTCTTCTATACTGTAGAAGTACAGTTAATAAAACCTTTGCTGTGGACAATCAAGGCCTAGTTTGAGTGCCGTAATAAGGTCTAGGCCTAGCTGGTCGTTTGTGCTCTGACCAACACCTGCTTCTATTGGACCCCAAATCTTGCAGATCATCTATGAAAATGGTACCACCGCAAAAATAAAGAGTGGGCTCTGCGAAAACGCTGGAGTGTTTCCGAAACAACATGCAGACTCCCTTTTCTAAGTTCTCTTTACATTTCAGGTTAAAACCACTGTTCGAAAGGGACGTGGATGGCACCATACATTTGAAAAGGCCACAAGTCATTGAAACTGTTCAACCAGTGGCGAAGCTAGAAGGTGCGGAGTGTGGGGGCGGTCCACCTTAGGCGGCACAGTTTTTGGGGGTGGCTGAGGTGAGCCAGTCGTGTCTGTCCACTACCACCATCCCTCACCCCCAGAGAGCAAGGCGTCCATCGGCCGCCAGACTCCAACCCCCGGAGCAAATCGGCTGTCACCCCCTTCCCCTGCTCTTACCTGCACCGAGTGTCAAACTTAGAGTCCACCCCGGGTGGCTATAGGTCTAGCTATGGCACTGAGTTCAGCCAGATCGCAGAATCAATTTTCCTCCTTTCACAGAAATGAGAACATAATTTGCATCAAGATACAATGTTTATTGAAGCTGGACCTTTGAACATTCCACTTGTAAAGAAAATAAATGTTGGTGTACAGAATTTACATAATTTTCTTTCACATAATTAGGTGAAATTACCTGAAAATTATGCTAAATTATACCGTAATTGCATGTAATGCATCCTCAGCACCTTGCACCAAAAAAGGATGCATTTTGGCATACAAAACAAGCATTGGCATAGCCAATTGGTCTCGCCTTTGGGACCTTATAAGAGATTAATAAAGAGATATCCATGCCTGTACTTAGAGGTTTTATTTAAGTGTTAACACATTACCATTGTTTAGAGCCTGCTGCATATGCATACAAATTGCAACACAACAAATACAGACAGTAGCAGGGCATATACAGATATCAATATCACAAATACAGTTATCAGCAGGTCACACACAGAGAGCAACACAACAAATACACACAGCAGCAGGGCACATACAGATAGCAATATCAGAAATACAGTTAGTAGGTGTTAGACCTGTCAGCCCTTTGGCAGTTCCCTCCTCATTTTATTATTTTTATCCCTTGTCCCCTTCTCATTTTTTTCTGTCTACTAAACTTTTTGGGTGCTGGTGTAGAGGTTCTGGGCGCCTTATCTTCACCACATGAGGGAAAGGCGCAAGGTGCTCCTCTGAGGAGAATAGATGAGGAAGGTGATATTCACAAAATGGTGGCTCCAACTGTCACCTCAGCACCTGGACCATGACTGCTATGGGAGATTCCAGAACCTTCTGGACCTCTCTGGCAAGTCAGGTCCAAGGTGATAAATAGAGGTGACAGGAGGGCGGCCATTTTAGGTTAGAGCAGAGCAGCCAGTTGCCAGGAGTAAGGCACCTGAGTGGGGAGGTGGTTGCACTAGTCGAGGAGGGACAGGTCTCCGGGCCTGCAGCGTTCCCTGGCCAGTGATAATACCCCCAACCTGTTGACCGGTCCCTGGGCGCTGCCAGTGATTCCAGTTACCCCAACATCTGTGAAGCACTTAAGGAGGAGTGAAACCCTGAACCCTTCGCTCTGGCCGAGGGCCACCCACTTCTAATACTGTGGTTGCCAGAATTACCATCTCCCTGAAGAAGGGGAAAGCTGCGGGTGCCCAGGCCATGAGAGTAACGTCAACTTCAGCCGCGGTGTAAAGTGGAGACAGAACCCCCTCCCCCCCCTGTATCGTCAACCTCCCCTCCATCCGAGAGCTCTGCCTACGAAATCGGGGAGCTGCCCTCTTACCAGATTAAGAGTTGGCCTGGTGAACCTCGGTGGTAATTTGGAGTGAGGAATGGCCTGATGAGGAGCGACGGCGCCGGGGTCGATTAGGGCAGGAGGAGCGACGCGACTGACAGCGAAGAAACCCCCTGTCAGGAAGTGCCAGCCAAGTCACCTGATCGGGGACCCGAGCGCCGCCCCCCAGGCTGTGGTGTGAGAACGGAGGCTGCGCACAGGCGGGACGCGCTTCCTCAGGTTGGTGCAGCGGGAGCAGAGGGACGGCTGAGGAGGTAGACTTCCTGTCGGAGGACCGGTGAGCAAGAGGCCCGGCCTCCGGAGGCGGAGTAAGCGCCCCCTCGTCAGCGAGAGGCAGTGGGAGGTGACCTCGAAGGAACGAATTATCGGGTCCGTGACTGGTGAGAGAGGTTCCGAGTGGGACCTTCCCCCCCCCACCTTTTTCATCTGCCCCATGTGAGGACCTTTCCCGTGACACTCCCCCCTCTTCCTGGCTCCGTGTCTAAAGAGCCGAAGTTTGACACGCAACGTTGTGGGCGAGGAAAACCACAAGGGAACAGTAAGCGGGGTGTCGCTACGGGGGGGAAGGGGTGGAAAGGTTTGTGATCGCTGGAAATAGGAGAGGGTCCTTGGAGAACCGGCCTAGAAGGCGCTCGAGAGAACAGTAAAGAGGGGGTGGAGGGAATTCAGGGGACAACCATACTGTCTAGTTCCTAGGTGGAAGAAGCCCCTTTGATCGCCAACAGCTTTTCCAAGGCGCCGTGACTGAGTGCATTCAGGATCTAAGCGGGGAAAAATGATCAACTAAGGGCCCAGCCTACCAGGGATTAGTTATCTTTCTATTAACCAGGAGTCCTGGGGAACCCACGTAGAAGGGGGGAGAGGTGCCAGACTAGAAGTAGGACCCCTGGCCCAAGGTTGTCCCGGTAGTTCCCGGAAATGCTATCTTGAAATGTAACAGGGTGCTAAATGTAAGCTGTTTTGGTGAAAAGTTAAACCTGAACTGTACTGACCAGTTATGCCTCAGGATATTGGGGAATGTTAATTTGAAAATGTACTGAAATGTTACCAGAGTAATGGGGAATTGAAATCGGAGCATAACAAGGAAGAGAAATGATAGTTTTGTTCTTTTAATAAAGCTTCTCATTTAATCAGTGTAGCGTCCTTTTTGGGTGAGGCTGCGCCAGATTGCAAGCTGGGTAGGATGCAAGCATGAGAAGCCAGAGGGAGGTATAAGCCTGTTGACCTGAGCCAAGCTACCCCTAGGACGTAGGTCCAACCGATTGGTGCTCAGCGGTGGGATCGTTATTCAGTGCTTGCATCCGCTTGGTAGCAGTTTTGCGCGCATCACCACCTACACTGTATTGTTTTGACTGGAGTTTTCTCCAGATTGTTTTCTAATTGGAGGATTTTTGAAATTGTTCTGTGTATATTCCCTTTCTTGAGAAAAGTTATTGTTAACTGTGTTGGGGTCCCATCTGGCAGGATGGAATTCGAATTGGGTAGGCTGGAGGAGTATACAGTGGCCCAATTGAAGGAGTTCTGCCAGGGACGGGAGGTATTCTTTAAGCAGGGGGCGAAGAAGACAGAGCTCCAGGCAAGCTTAAGAGCCTGGGTTATGGCCCACCCTAGCGGGAAACGGGAAGAAGAACCAGGATTAGATCTCCTAGAAGAACCGGAAGTCCTTCTTCCCCCTGGGAGCGGTAATATGGACGTTGGGTCCAGGGCCCCATCAAGGGTGGGAAGTAGCGCCTCAGGGGGGAGCCTGTCCTCTGCTGACCTAGTTGATCGGAGGGAAGAGAGACAGCTTAGAATGGATCTGGCCCGGTTGGAAAAGGAGAGGGAGGAGAGGAGGTTCCTCCACGAGCTTCACTTAAAAGAGTTAGAGCTCAAAGCCCTTCAACTTGGAACCCCCAGCAGTCCTAATGGTGGCAGCATACCGAGAGAAGTCCCAAGAGAGTCCAGGCCCTACCTGCCCAAAGATGTGGTTGCTAGCTATGGTATATGGGATGATATTGTAAAATGGCTGGCTGCCTATGAGGTCTCTCTAAGAGCCCATGGGGTCCCCGAAGCCCAGTGGGGGGGTGGCCTGTATAGGTATATGCCTCCAGTGGGGAGGGATGCCGTGTTAGCGCTAGAACAGCCAGACCAGACCCGGTACCCTGTTATGAAGGTAGCCCTAGTAAGGAAATTTGGATTGACCCCTGAAAAATTCAGGCAGAGGTTTCGGGGTAGTCAGAAGTTGTCCACTCAGAATTGGGTGGACTTCTTGGACTATGCCCGGAAAGCCTTAGAGGGCTGGGTGCAGGGTAGTGAAGTCAAGGACTATGAGGGACTGTACAATTTAATCCTAAAGGAGCATCTCCTCGAGAAAAGTTTTCCAGAGCTGCGTCAGCACCTAGTAGACAGCAAGCTCACTAATCCCAGGAAGCTTGCAGAGGAGGCAGATATCTGGGCCAGTACCCGGGTATCCTCAAAAGGGACTGGAGGGAATTTCCAAGGGGCTGGACAGGGCGCCCCCCAGAAGAAAGGGGGGGAAGACAAAAAGAGGGAGTTCTCTAAAGGCCCCCAAAAGAGTTCACCAGGGAAGGGAGTAGGATTCCCTCCTAAGGTTGTTCCCCACAAACCCCCTTATCCTGACCGTGGTCAGCAGCCTAGGGTTGTCCGATGTTACGAGTGTGGTGAGGTTGGGCACTATAAGGGGGATGCCAAGTGTCCCAAGAGACCACACCCTCCCATTGGAGGAAAGACCCCTGGGGTGGCGAGTGTAGTGCTCGGGGAGGAGATGCCCCTAGATAAGGGAGGTGAGTGGGCAGGGCTAACCTTAGTGTCCTTAGGGGATTGTGAGATGGTTCCTAAGACCCAGATGCCCTCGAATACTACTAAGTACAGGCAATGGGTCACCATCAATGCCCAGAGGGTGGAGGCTCTGAGGGACACAGGAGCCAGCATGACTATGGTAAGGAGTCAGCTGGTGTCCCCAGAGCAGGTGGTCCCCAATGTAGTCCACCCGGTTGTGATGGCTGACAACCGAGAGGGTCACTATCCGGTGGCCCAGGTTCCCTTTGAGTGGGGAGGGGTTGCGGGTCCTCTACGAGTTGCGATCAGCCCTGCCATGCCGGTCGACTGCCTGTTGGGAAATGACCTTGAACACTCGGCGTGGAAGGAGGTTGAGTTCAGGGCCCACATGGAAATGTTGGGGACCCCTGAGTGGACGTGTGCCCACACTCGGTCCGTGACCACTCGAAGAGGGGATTCACAGAGGTTGGAGCCTGGGACAAAGGCCCAACCAGCTGCTGGAAAGGGTAGACGGGGACGGGGAAAGCCTGCCCCGGCATCTGACCCTCCAAAGGTGGATGGGGCAACTAAGGTGGTCCCGGAGTCTACGGAGGGGGATGTAACGTCCCTGGAGGGCTTGCCTACCCCTGCAGACTGGCAGGTGGAGGGAGGACCTACTAGGGAAGAGTTTTGTCGGGCCCAGAAGGAGTGCCCTACCCTTGAGGGTTTACGGCGGCAGGCCGAAGCCCAGGCAGCGGGTAACGATTCGGGGAACTTCCACATATACTGGGAAGATGGACTCCTGTATAGCGAACCCAAGACTCCGGTGCATGGTTCATCCCGGGCCTTGGTAGTTCCCCAGCGTTACCGAGCCTTCCTATTAGGACTGGCTCACGAAATACCCTTGGCAGGACACTTGGGACAAGACAAGACCTTTGCTCGACTTGTCCCTCATTTTTACTGGCCTCAGATGAGGATTACGTCCGATACTTTTTTGTAGGACGTGTGTAACCTGCCAAGCTAGTGGGAAAACAGGGGTGAAGCTGAAGGCTCCCCTGGAACCACTGCCTGTCGTTTGTACCCCCTTTGAAAGGGTGGGCATCGACATTGTCGGGCCATTGGATCCACCAACGTCAGCCGGTCACAGGTTTATCCTGGTTCTGGTGGATCATGCCACACGGTACCCAGAGGCTATCCCTCTGAGGACCATTACTGCACCTGCGGTGGCACGGGCCCTTATGGGAATTTTTACCCGGATGGGATTCCCCAAGGAAGTGGTGTCGGACAGAGGTACCAACTTCATGTCGGCATACATGCGGGCTATGTGGAAAGAGTGTGGAGTTACCTACCGGTTCTCCACTCCTTATCACCCCCAGACTAATGGTCTGGTGGAAAGGTTTAACAAAACCTTAAAGGGCATGATCCGGAGTCTGCCCGAGAGCCTGCGGAGGAAATGGGACGTCCTCCTACCTTGTTTGCTGTTTTCGTACAGGGAGGTACCACAGAAGGGAGTGGGCTTCAGCCCCTTCGAGTTGTTGTACGGGCACCCTGTGCGTGGACCCCTCAGCCTGGTGAAGGATGGATGGGAAAAGACTCCCAGAAAACTTCCCCCGGATGTGGTGAGCTACATGCTGGCCTTTCATAGCCAAATGGCTAGGTTGTGGAAGCAAGCTTCTGAAAACCTAGAAGCCAGCCAAACGGTCATGAAGGAATGGTATGACCGAAACGCTCACCCGGTGGAGCTGGAGCCTGGCCAGAAGGTGTGGGTGATGGAACCTGGAGAGCTTAGCGCCCTCCAGGATCGCTGGTCAGGTCCCTTTGAGGTGGTTGAGAAAAAGGGCAAAGTTACCTACGTGGTAGATCTTAAGACCCCCAGGCAGCCCCATCGGGTGCTCCATGTCAACCGCCTCAAGCCTCACCAAGAGAGACCCGAGGTCACGTTAATGATGGTGACTGATGGGTCAGAGGAAGAGGAAAGTGAACCTCTTCCCGATCTGTTTGCGTCCCAAGAGAAGGATGGATCGATGGAGGGAGTGATCCTTTCACCGTCACTAACTCCTGAACAACGGAAGGACTGTCGCCAGGTACTGGAGCAGTTTGCTTCCTTGTTCTCCCTTATTCCGGGAAGCACTCATCTGTGTACCCATGATGTGGACACAGGGGACAGCCCACCTGTGAAGTCCAAGTCCTACCGACTGTCGGATAAGGTGAAGGCTAGCATCCATGAGGAAGTTACCAAGATGCTAGAGCTAGGAGTAATTGAGCCTTCAGGAAGTCCTTGGTCCAGTCCGGTGGTACTGGTACCCAAAGCTGCCCCACCGGGCACTACCCCAGAACTCCGGTTCTGTGTGGATTACAGAGGACTGAATTCAGTGACAAAGACAGATGCTCATCCTATCCCGAGAGCGGATGAGCTCATTGACCGGTTGGGAGCTGCCCAATATCTCAGTACCTTTGACCTCACATCGGGGTACTGGCAGATTTCCCTAACGGATGGAGCCAAGGAAAGGTCAGCCTTCTCCACACCCGAGGGTCACTACCAGTTCTGTGTGATGCCCTTCGGGCTCAAGAACGCCCCTGCTACGTTCCAGCGATTGGTGAACCAGGTCCTCTCTGGAATGGAAGCCTTTTCAGTTGCGTACCTGGATGACATTGCTGTCTTCAGCCGCAGCTGGGAGGACCATCTGAGTCACCTTCAGGCCGTTCTTCAGGCTTTGCAGCAGGCAGGTCTGACGATCAAGGCCAGTAAGTGCCAGATCGGGCAGGGGTCGGTAGTGTACCTCGGTCACTTGGTGGGTCGGGGCAAGGTGCAACCCCTCCAGGCCAAGATCGAAACCATCATGGCCTGGGAACCCCCCAAGACACAGACAGAGGTTCGGGCCTTCTTGGGCCTCACTGGTTACTACCGACGCTTTGTCAAGGGATACGGTACCATCGTAGCCCCCTTGACTGAGCTCACCTCCAAAAAGCACCCTCGACGGGTGATCTGGACCGAGGGATGTCAACAAGCTTTTGACACCTTGAAAAAGGCCATGTGTGCGGCACCTGTTCTCAGGGCCCCTGACTTCGCTAAGGAGTTCATCGTCCAGACAGATGCGTCGGAGCACGGTATTGGGGCAGTGCTGTCGCAACTCAATGATGAGGGTCTAGACCAACCGGTGGTTTTCCTATCTAGGAGACTACTCCCCCGGGAACAGAGGTGGAGTGCAATTGAGAGGGAAGCTTTTGCGGTGGTGTGGGCTCTGAAGAAGCTGCGGCCATACCTGTTTGGCTCGCACTTCCTGGTTCAGACCGACCACCGGCCCCTCAGGTGGCTAATGCAAATGAGGGGCGAGAATCCCAAGCTGTTGAGGTGGTCCATTTCCCTACAGGGGATGGACTTTAGGGTGGAACATCGCCCAGGAGTGGACCACGCCAATGCTGACGGTCTCTCCAGGTATTTCCGCCTTAGTGAAGAGGACTCCCAAGGGGTTGGGTAGCTCTCCCCACTTTCAGCTGGGGGGGACGCGTGTTAGACCTGTCAGCCCTTTGGCAGTTCCCTCCTCATTTTATTATTTTTATCCCTTGTCCCCTTCTCATTTTTTTCTGTCTACTAAACTTTTTGGGTGCTGGTGTAGAGGTTCTGGGCGCCTTATCTTCACCACATGAGGGAAAGGCGCAAGGTGCTCCTCTGAGGAGAATAGATGAGGAAGGTGATATTCATAAAATGGTGGCTCCAACTGTCACCTCAGCACCTGGACCATGACTGCTATGGGAGATTCCAGAACCTTCTGGACCTCTCTGGCAAGTCAGGTCCAAGGTGATAAATAGAGGTGACAGGAGGGCGGCCATTTTAGGTTAGAGCAGAGCAGCCAGTTGCCAGGAGTAAGGCACCTGAGTGGGGAGGTGGTTGCACTAGTCGAGGAGGGACAGGTCTCCGGGCCTGCAGCGTTCCCTGGCCAGTGATAATACCCCCAACCTGTTGACCGGTCCCTGGGCGCTGCCAGTGATTCCAGTTACCCCAACATCTGTGAAGGACTTAAGGAGGAGTGAAACCCTGAACCCTTCGCTCTGGCCGAGGGCCACCCACTTCTAATACTGTGGTTGCCAGAATTACCATCTCCCTGAAGAAGGGGAAAGCTGCGGGTGCCCAGGCCATGAGAGTAACGTCAACTTCAGCCGCGGTGTAAAGTGGAGACAGAACCCCCTCCCCCCCCTGTATCGTCAACCTCCCCTCCATCCGAGAGCTCTGCCTACGAAATCGGGGAGCTGCCCTCTTACCAGATTAAGAGTTGGCCTGGTGAACCTCGGTGGTAATTTGGAGTGAGGAATGGCCTGATGAGGAGCGACGGCGCCGGGGTCGATTAGGGCAGGAGGAGCGACGCGACTGACAGCGAAGAAACCCCCTGTCAGGAAGTGCCAGCCAAGTCACCTGATCGGGGACCCGAGCGCCGCCCCCCAGGCTGTGGTGTGAGAACGGAGGCTGCGCACAGGCGGGACGCGCTTCCTCAGGTTGGTGCAGCGGGAGCAGAGGGACGGCTGAGGAGGTAGACTTCCTGTCGGAGGACCGGTGAGCAAGAGGCCCGGCCTCCGGAGGCGGAGTAAGCGCCCCCTCGTCAGCGAGAGGCAGTGGGAGGTGACCTCGAAGGAACGAATTATCGGGTCCGTGACTGGTGAGAGAGGTTCCGAGTGGGACCTTCCCCCCCCCCCACCTTTTTCATCTGCCCCATGTGAGGACCTTTCCCGTGACACTCCCCCCTCTTCCTGGCTCCGTGTCTAAAGAGCCGAAGTTTGACACGCAACGTTGTGGGCGAGGAAAACCACAAGGGAACAGTAAGCGGGGTGTCGCTACGGGGGGGAAGGGGTGGAAAGGTTTGTGATCGCTGGAAATAGGAGAGGGTCCTTGGAGAACCGGCCTAGAAGGCGCTCGAGAGAACAGTAAAGAGGGGGTGGAGGGAATTCAGGGGACAACCATACTGTCTAGTTCCTAGGTGGAAGAAGCCCCTTTGATCGCCAACAGCTTTTCCAAGGCGCCGTGACTGAGTGCATTCAGGATCTAAGCGGGGAAAAATGATCAACTAAGGGCCCAGCCTACCAGGGATTAGTTATCTTTCTATTAACCAGGAGTCCTGGGGAACCCACGTAGAAGGGGGGAGAGGTGCCAGACTAGAAGTAGGACCCCTGGCCCAAGGTTGTCCCGGTAGTTCCCGGAAATGCTATCTTGAAATGTAACAGGGTGCTAAATGTAAGCTGTTTTGGTGAAAAGTTAAACCTGAACTGTACTGACCAGTTATGCCTCAGGATATTGGGGAATGTTAATTTGAAAATGTACTGAAATGTTACCAGAGTAATGGGAAATTGAAATCGGAGCATAACAAGGAAGAGAAATGATAGTTTTGTTCTTTTAATAAAGCTTCTCATTTAATCAGTGTAGCGTCCTTTTTGGGTGAGGCTGCGCCAGATTGCAAGCTGGGTAGGATGCAAGCATGAGAAGCCAGAGGGAGGTATAAGCCTGTTGACCTGAGCCAAGCTACCCCTAGGACGTAGGTCCAACAGTAGGTCACACATAGAGAGCAACACAACAAATACAGATTTTAACTTAATGGAAACGTTAAGTTTGGTTTCACCATCCTTACACTCTTTACTTTAGATTAGAACCTCACCCACTGCAATATAACGGGCGCGGCAACTTCATTTAATGATGCAACGGCTTACAGTGCTTGAAGCATGCAAATCCACACCTCCAGCGTTGTAGATCTGTTAAGGACCCCAAAGAAGACCCACACGGATGTCAGGATTACAGGGGTGTGGTTCACAACACAAGAAGCAGGTGGGCCCACAGCTTGCACCTGAACCCTGCAGGCCTCCTCCCAATTGCAACACAGCTAAACAAGAGGGGTGCATGATAGCAGAAGCTTTAATGGAAGCTGTTTGTATCATCTATACTAACTAATATTACAAAATGATACACGCTTTCAGCTACAGCCCTACAGGTAAAAATGGAACTGTTGCTTGGCCGGAAGGCTAGTTGTTCGCCTTTTTGCGTAATACCCATGAAGCTAACCTGTTTAATAAGGAATGGTTGTTAGCATGCACACGGATGGTGCACAAGCTTACAAAAGGACGCATCAGCCATGTCAAAAACCTTTTTGTTAAAAAAGTCTTTAGCCATGCAGCTCATTATTGGGGATGCTGTTCTGAATGGTTAAAACTACTTCCAAAGCCAATACGTGTCAAAGGGGAGACTTATGGGCTTTGCCAATACTTGTTTTCCCCAAAGGTCTCTGCAAAGTATTCGTGTGTATGTATTGTTGCCACGTGACCGTTGTTTTTAATGGAGTGAACAGTATTTCATGCCCAGGACGGTAAAAACAGTGAAAGAAATCACCAAAACTTTCCCCTTATCAGTGCATATTTAACAGAGCAAATCCAGTTTGAAATCACCTAGCCGATAATTAAACATACAGTAGAGACATTAAAAATACAGAGGGTTTTACTTACATTTGTATTTAGGTATAATGTCTAATCCTTACAGGATCTTAAAACATGAACAAATTGTTGGTATTTTCCTCTGTAAAATGTGGCAGCCCTTAAGTGGGGAAGATTAAACTAAGTCAGTCTTGTAGCGTATGTTCCAGCAATAATAAAGGTAATGAACTGGACCAAAAACAGCCTCTTAAGATAAGATTCCAATGTAGCACAGTTTCCGGCAATATTATCATTCAATGTGCATTGCTCACTCTGTTTGGATTTACTTGAACTAACCCTACACGTTAATTTTATGTTACACCTGCTGAAGCAGGCAAGCTGCCTTCCTCTGAAAACCATGCAGGAGACAAGGGTGATGGCTCTGTTGTATCTATCAAATGTAGCAACACTTAACCTCGAGAGCTGAGGGCTCAGGTGTTTAACGCCACCAGTCTTCCGAGCGCAGAGTTTTTCTTAACGGACATGTTTTGAGGGGCATTCTCCAGGTGTGCTGTTATCTGATGTGCCATCTTTGTAAGGGTAAGCTACCCTCAGGAAGATGAGTTGGTAGTACACACAGAAAGAAGGAAGACAGAAGAGTCGGGTGAGAAACAGAATGGCAAAAAGGCAGGAGCGAGAGGCGTATGGGGAGAGACAGAGAGGAAGAGGGTGGACAGAAAAGTAAGAGCTTCGGAGGCCAGATTTAGACAGAGGGCCCGAGAGGTGATGGGGTCAAAAATGGAGAGGGGTAGTGAAACTATGGGAAGTGAAAGAAAGTTTTGCTTGAGAGGAGAGAGAACGGGAAGACAGGTATTGGGGGATGGGACTGGTGCATTAATGGAGAGGCAAAAAGGAGACGGAGAGGGCGGAGCGAGTGAGTGGGCGAGGAGAGAGGCACGCGCATGTGTTTGCTGGCCCGAGAGTGGTGCGTGCGTGTGTGCGTGCATGCGCGCGCAGTCTGCTCTTTTTCGAAGCCATACTCGTGCTTGTGGCCCGCTCCTGCTCACTCCCGCAAGGTGTATGCCGCCACAAGCACAAGTATGTGCTTCGAAAAAGAGCTGACCGACGGCTAAAGGTCTCCTAGGCAGCGCATGCGTGCTGCGTAGGCGAGACCTAAAAAATAGCACAAGCGTCAGTCCACATTGCGCATGCATACAATTCTTTTTGTTTACTCCGCCTGCTCCTGCCTAGCTATCATTTGAGTTTCCTGCTCCCCTGGCCACATCCATCTCCATCCAACCCATTTCTGGTTTTCTTCTCCCTTTTCTAACGTCATTTTTCATATAGAACTCATGCCCTAAAGTAACTATATGTGACTATAACTTGTGCCTTGCCATGCATTGCGAATTACCTCACATATTACATCACTCATATGTTCTATGACATCATTAATAACATCACTGCAACATCTGAAATGACATCCTTGATAAGCTATTATTACAATTCCTCACTATATCATCACTTTAACGTTTGTTTTTTCAGTGAATAAATATATATAGTAAGGATAGTCAGGTATAGGAATTCCTCAGATGTTTGCCCCGTAATACATTTGTGCCCCTATGTCGAATCTCCACAAAACGTTCCAGAACTATTGCTCGTTGTACACTGGAGGACGATAACAAGTTTTGTAGAAATTAGTCATAGGGGTGCAAAGTTAAAAGGGGAGTCCCAAAACCCTTTTGGACCTCAATGTATTTTACATAGACTTTTTGTGGTGCACGTAGCCTAAAAACATTCGGTCGGAGGTCTTTAAATTTGGCAAGATTGAAGATTATAGTGTGCAGATGATCCTTTTTGTGGTGGCATCAAAATAGGGTAAGTATGTTTGGAGATATTTGCATTTTAGACTTAGTGATATCTGTTGTTGCAGTAGTTTTGAGGTAGTTTCACTGCAGTACCACAGTACATAGTGATATTTACATAAATTGCAGGCAGCCATTGTTGTTTTAAGGTGACTTTGCCTGTGTTCTGGCTTAGGGCATTAAATATAGGTAAGTATTAGTTTTCATATTTTCCCTGCCCTATTACTACTTAATTAAATTGGTTATAGGTAAGGAAACATAATTATAAGTTTCTATAAATGTAAAAAAAATATTATAGAGTACTAAGGTACTAACTAGGTAGTACCTAGGTAGTATGCAGTACCTTAAAAAATAAATATGTAAAAACTTTGATTTGAAAAAACACATTAATACGCAATATTTCACAAGTGTAGTGTACTACAGTGTCTTTATAATTTTTTACATACTTAATTATGTTAAAAAAATCCACGTAGTACCGCAGTCATACATATAAATTACTGCATTACTTAGAATTAAAAAAAAAAAAGTTAAAACATGATACATGCTAGGAAGTACTGCAATCCTGTGTAAGTGGCCCAAAAATGTAGAGAAAATAAAAAAAATCTACACTTGTTACCATTTTTACAAAAATGGTAATATGTAAGGATGAAAAAAATATTACCTATATTTAAGGTCCTAAGCCACAACACACCAAAAGTGTACACAAAAAATCATGCCTGCCTTTTAAATTTGTATAAGGAGATAGTATACAATTACACATTGGCTTGTCATCACCAAGTACCACAGTATACGGCTAACCTACAACATTATGCCATAGTACAATGGAACACTAGAGAAAAATTGGGGATGATTATGTGCTACCCTTGCATAACACATAGTATCGCAAGAGCAATGCAATACTTATGTGACAACACAAGACCACCATGGTTCACCCTGCCTGGTACATCCAAAGAAACACAATGCAGCATTAGTCACTGCCTTGCGTTAATCTGCACGCCATAATGTACGGTCCTCCCAAAATGTTACTTAAACCATAACCCACTAGACTGTACTGCTGTACATATACACCATACCACTCTATGCTAACGCACTGTATGCTACTTCAGTGTACACCACTCGACTGTATGCTACTTCACTGTACGGGCCTCCATTATACTCTTTTCCACTGTATGCCACTCAGCTCTATTCTATCCCACTGTATGACACTTCACTCTATCAATCAATCAATCAATCTCTCAATCAATCAATCAATCAATCAATCAATCAATCAATCAATCAATCAATCAGATGTTTTGTAAAGCGCGACTACTCACCCGCAAGTACCTGCTGGTCTGACAGGGCGCTGCGTTTCAGTTAAAGAGACATGTCTTGAGGTCCTTCCTGAAGTGAGGCAGTGACGGTGATTGCCTGAGGTGAAGAGGTAGTGTGTTCCAGGTCTTTGCTGCGAGGTAGGAGAAGGATCTTCCTCTGACTATGGTCTTGCGGATACGTGGGACAGTAGCCAATTGGGTGGCGCAGAGGTCTCTGGTGGGTGTGTGGAATGCGACTCGGTGGTTGAGGTACACAGGTTCCGCATCATGTAGGGCTTTGTAGGCATGTGTGAGTAACTTGAAGGTGATTCTTTTGTTGACTGGAAGCCATTGGTGGTCTCTCCAGTGGCTGGTGATGTGGCTGCAGTGGCGGATGTTGAGGATAAGTCTGGCAGAGGCGTTTTGTATGTTCTGCAGTTTCTAGAGAAGTTTCTGGATGATGCCGTTGTAGAGTTTGTTGCAGAATTTGATTCTGCTTCTGATGAGTGCATGGGTGACCGTGTTACTAAACTCTGTGGGGATCCAGATGAAAATCTTTTTGAGCAGGCGCAGTGTGGGGAAGCAGGATGATGAGACGGCATTAATCTGGTGGCTCATGGTAAGTGAAGAGTCCAGGATGATGCAGAGGTTCCGTACGTGGTTTGTGGGTGTGGGGGAGTTTCAAGCACTGCAGGCCACCAGGAGTCATTCCAGGAGGAGGGAGTGTAGTCAATGATGAGGACTTCAGACTTCTCTGAATTTAGCTTGAGGCAGCTGTTCTTCATTCTGTTGTCGGCAGCCTTCATCCCTTTGTGAAAGTTGTTCTTGGCGATGAGGGTTCAATGGTGAGGGAGAGAATCAGCAGTGTGTCATCGGAGTAGGAGAAAATGTTAAGTCCGTGGTTCCTGATGATGGCTGTGAGTGGGCCATGTAGATATTGAAAAGAGTGGGGCTCAGGCAAGAGCTATGAGGCACTCCATATCTGTTCTCTTTGGGTTCCAAGAGGAACGGAGGTAGTCTAACTCTCTGTGTTCGGCCAGTGAGGAAGGTGCGGATCCATTCCAGGGGGTTGTTGCGAATGTAGGCATCATGGTGTCTTGTGCATAGGATGCGGTGAGAGACGGTATCGAAGATGGCTGAGAGGTCCAGGAGGATGAGGGCTGCAGTTTCGACTCGGTCGAGGAGGGCGCAGACGTCATCTCTGGTGGTGAGGAGGGCTGTCTCGGTGCAGTGGTTGCTTCAGAAGCCAGATTGGGAGATGTCCAGGATGTTGTTGGCTTCGATCAACTCAGAAAGTTGGGCATTGATGGCCTTCTCAATGACCTTGGCAGGGAAGGGGAGAGGGGAGATGGGTATGAAGTTCTTGAGGTCCGTCGGGTCGGCAGAGATTTCTTCATCAAAGGGTAGATCTCTGTGTGTTTTCAGTCTTCCTGGAAGGTGGCAGAGTAAATGGAGCAGTTGATGGGGTGGCAGAGTTTTGGGTCGATGGTGGTGGCTGCTCTGTTGAAAATGTGGTGCGGGAGGAGTCCAAAGGTGCTCCAGAGTGGATACTCTTCATGATCTCGAGGGTGTTATTCGCAGTGAGTGGAGTCCAGTTGAGCAAGATCTGTTGGGGACCGGCGTCATAGGGTGCAGTGGCTGAGGGTGGGGTGGAAGGGTCTTGTGGTTGAAGCGGTCACATATCTCCTTGATCTTGTGGTGGAAGTAGGTGCTGAGGTTGTTGTAGAGGTCTTGGGAGGGGGAATGTCTGCTGTCTCTGTGCTGGGTCTGGCAAATTCTTTTACCACGGCACACAGTTCTTTACTATTAAGTGTATTGGCATTGATCCTTTCTGGCAGGGTTTGCAGTGTTGATTGGTTGGGGCTTTCTTCAGGGGAGACAGAGTTTTGGCACAGTTGGAGATCCATCTGTGGAGGTTGCCTGCTAAGGTGTTGGTGTCTGTGGATGTGGGTGGAGGGGTTTTGCTGAGGGAGGTGGTGAACTGTACTTCGGTGACCTTGTTCCAACTTCTGTGGGGGAAGCAGTGAGCATGGTGATGTACAGTGGGTTTGACGAAAGAGAAGTGGGCACAGCAGTGGTTGGTCCACTGGAGTTCGGCGGTGTTGCTGAAAGTGATGCTGTCGCTGGTGGAGAAGATGGGGTTGAGCGTGTGTCCTGCTGAGTGGGTTAGGGAGGTTTTTTCAGCCCGACGGTGGCGAGGTTCTCCTGCAGGGACTAGGTGTTTTTCTCATTGGAGTTGTGCAGGTGAAAGTTGAGGTCACCGAGGAGGATGTAGTCTGTGAAGGTGAGTGTGTGGGATGTGATAAAGTAGATGATGGAATTGTTGAAGAGTGGACGAGCTGTGGGGGGATCTGTAGACGAGGGTGCCACAGAGGGTGGTGTTTGGGTTGGTCTGGACCTGGAAGTGAAGATGCTCTGTGTTGGTCGAGAGGTAGTCTGTGTGGGTGGTGATGTGGAGTGTGCTTTTGTTTACATAGGCTATGACTCCCCTGGGTTTGTTGATGTGGAGCATGTGGATGATCTAGGATGGTGGTGGCGATGTCCGGGGCGCTCTACGTCACTCCACTGTACATTATTCCACTGTATCCCACTTCATTCAATGCTACTCCACCATACACCACTCTACTGTATGCCAATACACTGTATCCCACTCCATTCTATGCTATTCCCTTGGAAGACACTCTATTCTGTGTCTATACACTATATGCCATTCTACTCTACACCACTCTACTGTTCGTCACTTCTATATGTGTCACTCCACTGCACTAAACATGACTGACTGCACTATGCTGCATGCCAATGCACTGTACACCACTCCACTGTACGCAGGTTTACTATACGCTATTCTAGTATATGCTATTCCACTGTACGCCACTAGAATCTACACCAATTCACTCTACAATACTCTATATTACACTACCCCATTGAAAGCCACTTCACTGCACACCACTCCACTGTATACAACTCCACTGTACGCTACTCCACTGTACACCACTCCACTGTGCCCCACTCTATGCTATTACACTGCGTGCCACTCCACTCTATGACACTACAGTCTATACCATTATGCTGTTAGCAACTACACAGTAAGCCACTCCACTGTATGATATTCCAGTCTAGATCCCTCCACTGCATGCCATTCCAGTTTACCCCTCACCAATGCACTGCACGTCACTCCTTTATACACTATTTCACTGTTTGCCACTGTGTACGGAAATGCATGACTTATAGTACTGTGAATGTTCAGCGAAAATTATAAATTTAAGTTATAACTACAGCTTCCAAATTTCTATTGTTTGAGTTGTTCGAGTTGGGTTTCTTTGGAAAGAATAAATAAAGGTTTCCTAAGTATAACTTATCCCTAACCATTGTGTTATTTTAATGGAATTTCAAGGGTTTTTATTTTTTTATAAAAATATGTTTCAGATTGTAGTGTCTAGCATTATTTATTGAGGTGTCAGTAATTGTATTGTAGCAGAGTTGTGTCATACAGTGGACTATTGTAGACTGGAATGCAGGGCAATTGAGTAGTGTGGAGTGGGGTAAAGTGAGATACAGTGTAGTTGAGTTTTGTAGATAGAGTTGCATACAGTACAGTATTGTGTAGTACAGCCGCGTGGCATAGAGTGGATGGTTGGACCGTGCCGTAGCCTTCTACTGTGGAGTACAATGGAGAAGAGTTAAGAGGGATGGTGTAACGTACTGTGGACTAAAATATAATACAGCGTATTATCGTGTTGCAGAGCAGAGTGGCGTGGAGTTGATTATAGTGTAGCCGCACAGCGTATCGTAGAAAAAAGTGTTTTAAATTTTAGGGTTGGATAATATATTCCTCTCCACTGGCAGAATCGGCGGCATTTTGTCCACTCCACATTAGGCTTGTAACGCAAAGTTCCGGCCAAATTCCGCCAACTGCAGTGTGGCAGAGTTTTTCTTGTCCGCTGATCGAAATCTGTAAGTTGGCAAGTGAGATCTGGCATCCCCTAGTGAGATTTTTGGCCATTAGGAAGGCACCTGGTGAGATTTCTCCAACGCTGGGCAGTTGCGAGCAGTCGCGACCGTTCACGGTCAGAAAGCTGCCACTCCAGTAGAAAATCTACTCGAGTAACAGCAAAATAAGCTTGAGATGCTGCATCCTCTGGTGTTTGCAGCTTGGTGCCGTTTGCGCTGATTTTTCAGTGTGGGAAGAGCTCCCGGTGCAAATGAACAAGTTACTTACCTTCGGTAACGCTTTTTCTGGTGGATACAGTATCTGCCTGTGGATTCCTCACCTTGTGAATATCCCCTGTAACAGCAACATTCGGAAACTTTTGTAGCAGTCCACGCCGATGGGGTCGACGACGACGTCACAGAGACACGGCTCTGCTCGCGACTCCGCTTACGTCACCGGCTCCATAAGAAGACCTCGTCGGCGTGATGACGTCAGTTCCGCCCCTTTTTTCCGTGCCTTCGAGGCACACGGACGGACTGACAGCAATATATATACACAGTATACACAGACACAATATGCATATCAACACACCCAGTGTGGAAAATAAATAACAAAGCACAAGAAATAACATAATGCCTTTGACAGTGATAAACACATTTGAAACCCATCAATAGAATTACAGGTATAGAAGGATGGACAACGGGGAGGCGGGTGGGTCAGTGAGGAATCTACAGGCAGATACTGTATCCACCAGAAAAAGCGTTACCGAAGGTAAGTAACTTGTTCTTCTGATGGATACATCTGCCAGTGGATTCCTCACCATGTGAATAGATTCCCACAGCAGTCCCCACTCCCGGAGGAGGGTGTCCACCCTTCTATACCGGAAAATCCTGAAGGACGGAACGAGCAAAGTGTCCGTCCCTCCTCACCTCGGTGTCTAAGCAATAATGTTTTGCGAAGGAGTGGAGGGAGGCCCAAGTTGCCGCCCTACAAATGTCCTCCACCGGAACACCCCTAGTTAAGGCAGATGTGGAAGACTTTGCTCTGGTAGAATGAGCCCTCAAACCCTCCGGAGGCTCCTTACCAGCTAGGGAGTAGCATATCTTGATGCACAAGACAATCCACCTGGAAAGGGTGCGCTTGTGCACCGCTCGACCTTTCCTGCAGCCAGCAAAGCCCACAAAGAGCTGGTCAACAATCCTGGAGTCTTTAGTCCTGTCCAGGTAGAAGCTCACCACCCTCTTAGGGTCCAAGCGGTGAAGTCTCTCCTCCTTGGAAGGGTGAGGGGGAGAATAGAAAGAAGGAAGGGTAATGGACTGCCCCAAATGGAAGGGAGTTACCACCTTAGGCAAAAACGCAGCCCTGGTCCTGAGTACCATTCGTTCAGCATGAATGGTCAAGAATGGGGGTTTTGAACTTAGAGCTTGAAGCTCACTTACCCTCCTTGCCGAGGTGATTGCAATGAGGAAAACTGTCTTAAAGGACAACAGTCTCAAGGGACACTTGTGTAAGGGCTCGAAGGGAGAACCCATAAGATAGGTTAGTACAAGGTTTAAGTCCCATTGAGGCACAATAAAGGGAGTAGGAGGAAACTTGTTTGTAAGGCCCTTTATAAAACGAAGAACAATAGGTGACTTGAACAGCGACGGCTGATCCGGCAAACAAAGGAAAGCCGATAGAGCCGATAAATATCCTTTCACAGTAGCCACAGCAAAGCCTTGCTGAGCAAGAGAAAGGGCAAACTGTAGAATATTAGACAGACGAGCCTTCAAGGGATCAATGGACCTCTCTCCACACCAGAGAACAAATTTAGACCACCTATATGAATAAATAGATTTGGTGGAATGTCGCCTGGCCGATAAAATAACATCCACCACATCCGGCGGGAGAGAGAAAGAATTCAGGTTGCCCCGTTCAATCTCCAGGCATGAAGGTGTAAGCTCTGGAGGTGGTGGTGTAGAACCTGCCCCTCTGACTGCGAGAGAAGGTCTGCCCTCAGAGGGAGACGGAGCGGAGGGCACGAGGAGAGGTGGAGAAGATCCGTGTACCACACCCTTCTTGGCCAATCCGGGGCGACCAATATGACTTGGGCCCGGTCTTGGCGAATCTTCCTCAGAACCCGAGGAATCAAGGGTATGGGAGGAAACGCGTAAAGCGTGAGCCCCAACTCAGCTGAAACGCGTCCCCCAATGCTCCCTGCATCGGATACTGGAGACTGCAGAACAACGGACAGTGCGCGTTCTCGCGGGTAGCAAATAGATCCACCCGAGGAGTTCCCCACGTCCGAAAGACGTGACGAACCACCTCCGGATGGAGCCTCCACTCGTGGTCGGCGGAGAACTGCCGACTGAGAATGTCCGCACTCACGTTCAGCACCCCGGCCAGATGATTTGCCATCAGACAAATCTGATGGTCCTGAGCCCAGGACCAGAGATGCAGAGCCTCTCTGCAGAGACAAAGAGACCCCACTCCTCCCTGTTTGTTTACATACCACATCGCGGTAGTGTTGTCCGTCAGGACCTGAACAGACTGACCGTGAAGGGAAGGGAGGAAGGCCTTGAGCGTCAAACGTATCGCCCGCAATTCCAGAAGGTTGATGTGAAGCAACCTTTCCTCTGGAGACCAAAGACCCTTGATCTCCAGATCCCCCAGATGAGCACCCCACGCTAAGGTGGATGCATCCGTTATCACCGTGGCCACCGATGGAGGAAGATGAAAGGGCTTTCCTTGAGACAGATTGCCCTCCATGCCCCACCAAGATAGATCCGCCGCAGCTTCTCTGGAGATCCTCACAGACTCCCTGAGATCTCCCTTGTGCTGATACCACTGCTTGCGGAGGCACCACTGGAGCGCCCTCATGTGCCAGCGTGCATGGTTGACCAACAGAATGCAGGAAGCAAACAGATCGAGCAGGCGAAGGACCTTCAGAACCGGAACAACCGCTCCGTTGTAAAATAAAGGAATCATTTCCTGAATGTCGAGAATCCTTTGAGGAGGAGGGAATGCTCGACAAACAGTAGTGTCCAGTACCACACCTATGAACAGGTTGCGCTGAGAGGGCACCAGGTGAGATTTGGGCACGTTTATCGAAAAACCCAAGTTGTACAACAGTTGAGTTGTATCCCGCAGATGATGCAGCACCTTCTCTGGAGACTCCGCTTTGATCAGCCAGTCGTCCAGATAGGGGAAAACTGAGATCCCTGACCTTCTGAGTTGGGCTGCCACCACCGCCATCACCTTCGTGAAGACCCGAGGTGCAGAAGTAAGACCAAACGGGAGGACCGCAAACTGATAATGTTGCGACCCTACCGTGAAACGGAGATACTTTCTGTGCGACTTCAGGATTGGGATGTGAAAATACGCATCCTGCAAGTCGATGGACACCATCCAGTCCTCCTGATTCAGCGCTTGAAGAACCTGAGCAAGGGTGAACATCTCAAACTTCTCTTGTTTTAGATAAAGATTCAAGATTCTGAGGTCCAATATCGGCCGTAACCTGCCGTCCTTTTTCGGAATCAGGAAATACCGGGAGTAGCATCCCTGACCCCTCTCCTGCTCTGGAACCACCTCTATCGCACCTTTCTGAAACAACTACAGGACTTCCTCCTGCAGGAGAAGACGGTGGTCCTCCGAGCAAGCCCCTTGGCAAGGAGGGTAATTTGGAGGGAATTCCCGAAAGGGAAGGGCGTACCCATTTTCTACAAGATCTAGAACCCAGAGATCTGTAGTTACAGATTCCCAATCTTGTAGAAAATGGGTAAGCCGGCCCCCCACAGGACCAGCATGATCCGGAATGGCGGATCTAGGGCTGTTTTGCGGTGGTGGGAGGGGCTGAGGAAGAGGAAGAGGAGGAGGAGAGCTGACGGCCACGTTTGCGACCCCTGATTCTTCCTCTGTAACCTCTCGACGAGGAACCTTGCTGCTGCTGCTGTTGCTGCTGCTGAGTCTGCCTATAGGTTCGAAAAGATGTTCTTCCAAAACCTCTGTACCTCTTAAAAGACCCTCTCGACTGAGACTGGAGTCCCAAAGATTTCGCAGTTGCCTTGCTCTCTTTGAATCTTTCCAGAGCAGCATCTGCCTTTTTCCGAAACAGGCCAGACCCATCAAACGGTAGATCCAATAGGGTTGATTGCACATCTTGAGAGAACTCCGAAGTTCTCAACCAAGCACTTCTCCTAGTTGCAACAGACCACCCCATGATCCTTGCAACAGAATCTGCAGTGTCCAGTCCACTTTGGATCACTTGCCGCGCAGCCGCCTGCGCATCAGCCAAGATGTCGTTAAAACCAGATCTATCCTCATCAGGTAGTTTCGGCACCAGTTTCTTAGCCGAATCCATCAGCGCGTGTACATAGCGTCCCAAAAGACATGTGGCATTAGTCGATTTCAAGGCCATGCTGGCTGATGAAAACACCTTCTTTGCCGATTGGTCCAGCCTTTTTGCCTCTCTGTCCCCAGGGACCTGTGGAAAAGCTCCTTTAGACTTCCCAGAACAAGCCGCCTGAATTACCAGGCTCTCAGGCGATGGATGAGACGACAAAAATTCTGGATCCCCTGGGGCCGCTCTGTATCTCCTAGCGATCGTCTTAGAGACCGCAGGAGCAGAAAAAGGTTTGCGCCACACCTCCAACACAGGTTCCACAATGGCCTCATTAAAGGGAAGCAAAGGCTCTGATACCGCCGTGGGAGAATGCAACACTTCAGTCAAAATGTTCGACTTAAACTCCGTTGTTGGAAGTTGGAGATCAAGCAACTCCGTAGCTCTCCTTATGCCTGCATGGTAGGGTGCAACGTCCTTGGATGGCTCATCTGATGGCGGAGTAATCTCCCACTCAGGACACAGGTCCAAGCCACTAGCCTCCTTAAGCTCGTCAAAAACCTCATCCGACTCCACCAATTCTCCATCATTCGCTTCCTCCTGAAGGTATCTCTGCTCCTCAATAATCCTCTGAGTTTCCCTTCTGGAGCGAATTCGAATCCTCGGCGTCGTCGGCGCCGTATTCGACTCCGACGGCACCGGTGCCGGCGTCGACCGTGGATCCGGCGGAGCCATCGGCGTCGAACGAGGTCGAGCCGGAGCCGGCGAGGATGGAATCGGCGTCGACGTTCTCGGATTCGGAGGATTCCAAGACGGTGTCGCTGGATAAAATGGATAGAAAGGGGCCTGAGGATACACTTGCGGCACCCCTAAGTTACATGCCAAAGGACCCGTCGGACCCGCAGGTGCACCAGGAGCATACATGGCATGAGCAAATACCCCATACATCGCATTTAAGTAATGCGAGGGATCCTGACCTGGCCCAGGGAAGGCAGGATACTGGCCAGGCCCCACCGGACTCGGGCCAACCGGCGCCGACGGTGGAATCAACGGCGTCGCAGGCTCACCCGGGGCTTGAAGATCCTCCGGGGCCGGAGATGGAGCCGGAGACGGAGCCGGAGATGGAACCGGCGTCGGAGTCCGGGCTGGAACTGGCGAAGCTGGAGACAAAGAGACCACCGGAGATGAAGGACCAGCAGGCGAACCCGGCACAGGAGAAGGAGAAATAGAGTCCCTTTGACGCCGAGCAGGTGACTTCGGCTTCGGCGCCGTGCTCTTATCTGAATGGTGCCGAGAGGAGTGTCTTCTCTTTTTCTTGTGCTTCTTAGCTCGAGAAGCATGCCCCGAAGTCGACTTCGACGCCGACCTCGACTTCGATCGAGACCTCGATCTCGATCTCCTTCTCCCTCTCTTCTCCTTCTTCATTTTGGCAATAAAGAGCTTTGCCTCCCGTTCCTTCAGAGCCTTCGAGCTCATCTTACAGCCATCCACATCGTGGTCCGAGGATAAACACCACGCACAGTCCTCATGTGGATCAGTGATGGACATATGCTTGCCACACTCCCGGCAAGGCTTAAACCCAGACTTCTTCGTCGACATCTTCAAAGAAGACAGGAAAAACAACGAAAATACACAAAGTATCAACGACGCTAACACAACGATTCCCGAAATCCGTTGGCTTCGACGGCACGGAAAAAAGGGAACTGACGTCATCACGCCGACGAGGTCTTCTTATGGAGCCGGTGACGTCAGCGGAGTCGCGAGCGGAGCCGTGTCTCTGTGACGTCGTCGTCGACCCCATCGGTGTGGACTGCTACAAAAGTTTCCGAATGTTGCTGGCGCAGGGGATATTCACAAGGTGAGGAATCCACTGGCAGATATATCCATCAGAATCACAGCGCACATGTGCCTAATTCTGCTCATTCACGGAATTTCGGCAGAATCTCATAGATGTTTTTTTTAGCTCTGTTGAATTCTAAAGAGTAAAACCCCACAAGTTCCACCCAGGCCTAATAAATTGGAGTGCTGTCTCATAGAGTATAGTGTAGTGCTGTGTCATAGAGTTTTGAAAAGCACTATATAGTGGAATAAAGTGTTATATAATGGAGTGTTCGGGCATTGACTGGATTCTAGAGTAAGACAGTAGAGTGCACGTTGATAAACTGAAGCAGAGTTTGCACTGTGCCATAAAGTGTAGTACAGTTTTATAGAGTGGAGTTATAGAAAGTGGCTAAAAGGCGCATACAGTGGAACAGCGTTCAGTGCATTGGCATGTACTGTAGTGGTGTGTAGAGGAGTACTGTACAAGGCAGTGATTTGTGCTGCATTGCGTTTCTTTAGATGTACTAAGCAAAGAAGGGAGAGGCATGGTGGACTTGTGTTATTTAGTAAATGTTATATAAGTATTGTATTGTTCTTGCGATAGCAAGTGTAACGCAATAGCATCTCAAATTTTTCCCTAGTGTTCTATGGTGCTACAGTATGCCATTGTAAGTTAGCAGTATATCATAGCACTTGGCGATGACAAGCCAGTGTATACTTGTCTACGGCCTGCCTTTACAAATTAAAATGCAGGGATGATTTGTTCTGTACACTTTTGCTGTGTTGTGACTTAGGGCTTTAAGTATAGGTTTTTTGTTTTTCTTTTCATCTCTACATCTTTCCATTATTTTAAAGTTGTAGTAGGTATGGATTTTTTTTGTAGCATCTATATAATTTTGTAACCATTTGTGCAGTACCACTGTATTGCATAGCATGAACTGTGTCTTTGACAACATTTTCAAAATTTTCTTTTAATTACTGATGTAACGTTGCAATTTATAGGTATTACCCTGGTGCTCCATAGATTTTTTTTGTGCATAATTACGTGTGTAAAAAATAGTAAAGACACTGTAGTACAATATATTTGTAAAATATTGTGTATTACATTTTATTTTACATATTTACTTGTTTTAGGTTCCATGGCAGCATCTAGGTAGTACCTAGGTAGTACCTTGGTACTCCATAATATTTTTTTACAATATATAGAATCTTATAATTATGATTCCCTACCTATTCACACTTATATTATGTGTTAATAGGTATGGAAAACACATGAAACCTAATACTTACCTATATTAAAGGCCCTATGCCAGAACACTGGCAAAGTGGCCTTAAAACAACAAGGCTGACTGCATATTTTGTAAAAACCAATGCAATCAGACAATTACTTGTCATTGCTATGTATCGCCATACTACTTCAAAACGACCTCAAAACTAGGGGTGGGCGGAATTTGCATAGTCGCGCTACGCAAATCTCCGCGAAGCGGTAAAAAATCTCCGTGAGCACGCAGAGTTCCACGAACACACGGAATTGCTTGTTCCGCCCGTTCGTGATGCTTTTTTCCTGTTCGCGAACGCTGTTTGCATGCTCGGGGGAGGGGAATATCTCACGGACACGCATTTTGAAAGCGCGAACAAGCAAAAAATTCCACGAAGCCGTAGAACGCTGACTTTTTGGCAATTCCGCATTCTCCGGGGAACGCGCAATTACCCAAATTCCGAAAATTCCGCCAGCGGAAAGGAATCTACCACCCAGGCCTACTCAAAACTACCCTAACAATAGATATCACGAAGTTTCAAATGTTAATAGCTCTAAAAATACTTACCCTTTTTGACCCCAACACAAACAAGTCACTTAATCACCATTTCCCTGAAAAGTAAAAATATGTGCAATGTGGGATGGTTCTAAAGCTCTCAAATGCTCTTAGGCCATGAGCTAGACAATAGAAAAAATATTAGGCTGGGTCATCATTAGAGCATTCAAGGTGTTGACCTGCAGGTCACCGTGAGTTTGTTGGTGACTGTGTGGTTTTGCAGCGCTATAATGCTGAGTGAAAAGCTGTGTAGACACATGACTGCATGCAAATGCACTGAAAGGAAGGCATGTTTCTCACTAAAAGCACTTCAACAGGTGTTGTAAGTTTATTATCCGAAAGCAACATTTCAGCACATGCTGGAATATCACATATATCTGTATAATTTCCCCACAGCATTTTTTTTATGAGATCTCCAAAATGGTCTTCTCATGGCTACCCAGAAAGATCAAGCTGGGGGACTGGGGTCAGTGAAAGTGTGAGTGGGGGGAGGGGGAACAGGGGTTCATGCTTCTTAAAGATCACTGTGCTAGAAGAAGGCAGCACTGGGATCTCTAAACCAGGAGACAACAACTTTTCACTGAAGGAGATGAACCTGTGATCCCAGCTCATCTGCATGTGCACTTTGTAACGTCATACAAGGTGCCATCAGAAATCGTATAATAGGAGTGTGCCACCCTGCACAAAGATGAAAGATATATTGCATGATTCTTCAGAGACCTACCCAACAGCCCTGCCACTCTTTTTAAAATTGCAGGGATCTGTAAGATTTAAAGACACCCTTGTCATTGTAACAGGAAGATAAATTATGCCAAAAGGCAGCCAAGACAGTAAGGGTGCACTCTACTTTACGCCATAGAAGATGTAAAATGGAAGAACAATTAATGTTTACACCTGTTCTCTAACCTGGATTTACTGTGTGAAGCTGGACAGTGCACAAGTATAAAATGAAACAAGTAAAATCAGCACTACACATCCATGTCGTGCAGGAATGCAGTCCAAAAAAAACCAAGATGTCCATCACTTCTTTGAAAAGCATAATAATTTTGTGCTCCAACGGAGTGCTGGCCATCTTCAATGCTGATCTGTAGGGGAGAGGATGTGGCGTAAGAGCTAGAGTGGCTAAGCTTACACGGAAGAGCCTTGCTTGGGGAGCTGAGGGGGTATGGTGCCTCACGTTGTGTGGATGCATTGTGAGGCAATTGCAAAATGAAAATCAGTTAAGTGCATGTCAGTAGTTTGAAACACCCAAAAACACAATATTTGGAAAAGACGATCCAACACTAAGTAAAAGAATAGTGCACCGTAAGTAACAAAAACAAACTGAAGGGAACAACTACATGTAATAGGGCCAGTAGCCATGTGAGGGAACTCAACACCAAAAGTGCGGTACAAATGAAACTAATGCACCTATGAAAACGTAGGATTTATGAAAGGCACACCAAAGAATGAATGAAAAATTATGGCAGTGCTCGAAGCCCACAGAGTAGATACAGCATGTCTCGTAAAGACAGCGCATGTGCTGCCTAGGCGAAAACTAAAAAGATTTCCTGCACACCATAGTCTTCAATCTACTAAATTTAAAGTAAATCCGACTGTTTTTACACTATGCACACCGCAAAAAGTCTATGTAAAATTAATTGGAGTCCAAATCTGTTTTGGGACCCCCTTTTAACTTTGCATCCCCTTGATTGATCTCAGCAAAACTTTCCATCATCTACCAATGTGCAACAAGGTAAAGTTTTGGAAAGTTGCGTGGTGATTTCTCAAGCAAGCACAAAGTTATTAAGGGTCAAACATCAGGGGAATTCCTATAGCTGGCTACCCTAACTATAACTTCCAGAGTGTTTACTGCCCCTCTGTAGCATATAAATGTATGCATTCTTTTACTAAATTCTTTGCAACAAAGACTGTGGGCACACAAGTGCTTGCTTTTGTAATAAGATATTCATTTATGTGAGTGGCACCATGATTGCTGTGAACAGGGCTCATTCCAGTACTGTAATATTTTGAGGCTCTTACATAAATAAATGTACTTTTTGCGCTAAAGTGTCTGCATCCACTGTCTTTCCTTCAAAGGAGATGGCATGTAATATGGTAGCGTTTCTATATACACTTTGGGTAGTGTGTGTGCTCCAAAGAGTAGCTGGGCATGTTCTCAGCCTAACAGGGAGAGTGTAGGACTGGAGTATTGAGAGACAGTGGAATGGAATGGTAGCAGATTTGTTTGGCTATAAAATGCCCTTTTGTAGATACTAAGCACAAATCAGTGTTCTCTTTATAATTCCTCCTTTAGGACAACCAAATTTAACCAAAATGGAAAAGAAGACTTCCATGGCCTAAGATGACGGTGATGCCAGAGTTTTCATTCCAGCCATTCCTTCTGGTGCTGATATGTCATGTTTATTATTTCTTACTTTTGACAGCTAGTATGCAGTGTGGCCAAATTCGCATTATCTACTTTTATTAGTGTTAGCCCTACATGCCTCCTTGTGTTTTCTTGCATATTCCCACTGTTTCAGGAGCTGACTTTATCCTGTCTGTACCTTCATTACCACCCTGTTTTTGTTACTGTGGCAGTATCCTTTACCTCAACCCTTGTTTACATATCTTGTTGTAATGGAAGGTTGTCGGTAAAGTGAACAGGAAGGAGCGCTGTCTCATAACGTAGGTTGGCAAGATGATTTTTTGAGCAAGCAGTCAATAGAACTGGAACATAGATGGACATGGACCCCAAAAGTATGTGTATGCATCTCACCTCAGGTCTAACTTTCACAATGCTGTCTCTCTAGAACACCACATCAAGCAAGGTTCTAGGGCATCATGAAAGAGAAGTATGGCAGGATACCTATATCATATGTCCTCTTCATTCTGCTCCACTCCTGTCTCCTTTCTTAGCCATTCCCATTAATTTTTATTATAACATTGAATTGTTGAATGCTTGAATTTAAAAATGTCAAGTAAACCATTCAAAGCGATACTTAGGATAGGTATAACTCCACATTGGATTAAGTATTGTTTTTTTAATTTCTGCAAAATGCTATGGTTGGCACCGTTGTTAAAATATGTGTATTATGTTGTTTTCTAGATCATCATGCACTCCAGGCTGCTGCTGAAGAGGGACCAGACTATTGTGAGTGATGAGGATCATGTCCCTCATCCCAGTGGCACACTGCAGCACACACACATAGCAATCACAGCACATCACATGACAATGTGGCACAAAGGGCAACACCGACACTGCAGAACATGGGACACAACTGGGCCCGCTCATGCGCAGAAACAGGCCAATCACATTGGACAGAACAGGGAACTGTGAGATGCAAATGCACGGGTACAACCTCACATCCGTCATGTAGTCCCAATGCCCACTCTCCCCCGCATATTGCCAGTACAGCCCAAACAGTCACAATGTACATTGTCACACAGTCTGCTTGTAAACAAGAACAATGCACAAACATACATGTCAACACAATGTCAACATGCATCTCCCCATCACATTGCAGAGGGACAAAAAACACCTCCAGCAGGCCAGACCAGACAACCCATCAGTGATGCCGGAGACGACCACCACACCTCCGACACCGACGCCCTACAACAGCTCATGGACTTCTCAGGCAACCCACCCCCAGGAGCAGGGCACCCAAGCTACATAGAGAAGACCCCAGTCCCTGCACAGACCACACAGCAGGAAGCACCCACCACCACGGCTGGCTCCCAACACTTCACCGAGGCACACATCGCATTCCAATGCCAGGTGTCGGAAGAATACCAAAAGGAGGTGGCCGAACAGGTGCGGTGGGCTAAGAGCTCATGGAAGCCGAAGTAGATCACATACGTGGGTGTTCAAGTCCCATTAGGGACCACCTACACCCCACAAAGGAGACCCACACCGCGACAGATAAACATGCATGTGCACATGTCCTGCAATGAACAACGCCCAGAGCCACAGAATCATCGTTCACACCCCGATGCTGGTCTTCCATACAACGGCTCAGTCCACTCGCTGCATTGCATTTGGCGATGCAGCGCGCGCAACGAAATTCGTTTTATTAATTTTTTTCGTAACTTACCTGAACTCGGCCGTATGCTGCATTTTGCAACCCACCACCCTGCCCCTCCTCTGTGCCACGTCACCGCCCCGGTAAAACGCCCTACACGGGCCGTCACTGGACGTGTGCTTTCTGTTGAGGTGATTGTGTGCTGTGTTGGCAGTTCGAGCTGGACTGTTCCCATGAGGCGCAGGGTCAGACTGATTTGCATATGGCCGTGTCTGAACTGGGGTGGCGGAGTAAGCTAAAGAATGATGATGGATTAAACCCAGATCAGTTGACTGGGGGTGAGTGCTTGCATTGTTCAACACTCCGTCCACCATCCCCTTTGGTGTTTCTTTGTTCGCCCTAAGTTTGCAGGGTGTGCCCAGACGTGGGTCCCTTGCTCGCTTTGCCACTGGATTCAAGCTAGCATGGCTTATGACGGCTGATTAGCCAGAAACCGGTCCCAGGATGCTTGTTTCCGGTCCAGGGAAGACATGGCTTGGCAGTTCGGGCTGGACTGTTCCCATGAGGCACAGGGTCAGACTGATTTGCATATGGCCATGTCTGAACTGGGGTGGCGGAGTGAGCTAAAGAATGATGATGGATTAAACCCAGATCAGTGGACTGGGGGTGAGTGCTTGCATTGTTCAACACTCCGTCCACCATCCCCTTTGGTGTTGCTTTGCATCACCAGGGGGCACAAGTAGGACATGTGTGCTGTGAATAGCCCCCAACACGTGCGTGCATCCAGCTATGGCATATGGTACTTGCTTGGTCTCCATCGGATCCTGCACATTGAGGTGGACGTATAGATACTGGGGTACCAGGCTGATGATGGCATCCAGGACAGGTGTGAGGGACTTGGATGCGGCTGGCTGTGAGATTCCTCCGACTCTGGCGGGTGTTGGTAGGGGGATACCAGAGGCCAACAGGTGCAGCACAGCCAGCAGCTTTGTGTGGGGTGGTTGTCCCCTATGTTGGTGCCATCAGCCTGTTGGGCGATGATGGTCAGGATGCTTAGGGTGGTTGTTCTTTTGAGCCTGTAGTGGGCAATGACATCCTCTGGTGTTAAGTCTGTGAGGCTGGTGCGTTTCCTGTGGCTCTGCTGTCTTTGTCCGTGCTGCCTCCGTGGTGGTTGGGAGGAGGTGGTTCTGGGGGTGGTGGGGTTGTGGTCCTAGGTGTGGTGGCGGTGGGTGTTATTGCCTAATTGGGGCTCCGGGCTGCATGTTCAGTTGCTCGGGGCATCTGTTGTTCTTCATGTTTGGCTTTGGGCTGTGCTCCCTTGGCTGCTGCAGGTTGTCGCCCGACTTCACACCAGGTCGGAGCAGGTGTTAATTTCCTGCTGCTAATGCGTATTATCGCATGTTTCGTGGTCTTTTCACAGGTGTGGCTGGTCGTTGAGAATGTTGTGGAGTGGTGTTGTCACGGCTTTTTGCACAGGAACGCCTACTCTGCATCTCATTAGCGATAGTTGTCGGGGCCATCTGTGGCAATGTTTTTTGCACCTGCTAACGCAGATAAACTGGTGTTATGGGCTGTTGACACCAGTTTGTTAATGGGGTGATACATTTATCTCAACTTTGGCTGCGATAAAGTGCAGTTAACTCGGCGATAGCTCCTTGAGAATATGGCCCTTTGTTTGTTGGCCAGTGCCTATTCATACCTGCCACTTCCTGTATTCTTTTCCAGCCAGCCCACTAATTAGAATCCCATCTTGAGATGTTCCACATTTCTCCCATAGTTTCTGTATCAGTGTCTACTATTATTGTTCCATCTTCTACCTTCCATTAATGACATGACCAAGCCTACTAGATGACTGATCACCCATCCTGTCTATAGTCAAAGCTAAACCTAGTCCAAGCCCCGATGATTTATTAGAATTGACCATACTGAACACTTGTTTCATAGCCCAGGAATAAAATATCTATCAAATGAATTTGGGGTGGAGGGTGTATTGTGGGATTCAAGCTAGACTTAGAAAGTGACCTAGGAGGGATTAGGATAAAAGAAAAGCCATTGGAATGTATGATATGCCATTAGTTGTCCCAAAAAACATGCCGCCCTTCCAGGATGGCTCCAATAATGTTGCACAATATATATATAAATATAGTCTAGAAATTGGGCAGCATACATTTAAAGCTTCATATTTTTCAATGGCAACATATATTTATATTTTGAATCAGCCATTCTTTAATAACACATTAAGGGCCCAATTCCGATCTCGTTCAGAAAGCATACCGACAGAATCCGTTCAGGAATTCTTTCCGTACAACTCGGATTGGCGGAGTCCACCCGAACGAGTATGATGCATCCATATGCATCCGGATACGATTTGGTCAGACTCCCATTGACTTCAATGGGAGCCTGTGTTCTGAACATGAACACAGGCTCCCATTGAAGAAAAGGCTGGGTGGGGAAAACATTGCACCCTGTGGCGGGCACCCCATGGTGCCTGCCACACTGTGCATGGTTGGCGACGGGGACCCATGGGTATCTCCACGGGACCGATTCGGAGTGCCAGGGTGAAGGGGGGCCTGCTACAGGCCCCCAAAGACCGATTCCAACAGCCGTTTATATCTGGGCAGACCGATTTGGAAAGGCTGTCTGAATCGGTCACCGTACTCGCTCGTTCGGACACCAAGTCCATAGAGCTGTACGAATCAGCTCCGGAAAGGCTCGCCCTGCCTGAATGCCTTTCGGAACTGATTCGGTCAGCCCTAACGGTTTCCAGGCATCGTACTTGGTCGTTCGGAACTGGGAACGAGCTGGTTGGAACCAAGGGCTCCAGATCGGTTTCGGCAAACCTGAATCCGATTCAGAGCCCTTCTGTCTGACATCAGAATTGACCCCTATGTGTGTGGAAAAAGTGACTGCCACCCCATCAATTCATTTTACCTTTTCATTAATTTCTTTAACAAAATCTACTTTTGAGTATAGCTGTGGTCATGGATTTCTTCCATTCCTTGTACTGCATTATTTTAATTAAGCATGGGACAAAAAAAAGGCCCTGTGATTCAGAATTACATAAAAACAATCCAGTGGCCCTAGAGACCAGTATTGTTATATTTGACTATATAAACAAGTGTTTGAGTTGAATACTATAAGATATAATAATATCTTTTCTTCTTTACTTGGATCACCCATCTGCTCCTGCCGGAGCTAATGCCCTAGGGACCTGGCAGGAGATAGTCACTCGGCTGTGCCTCAGGAAGACGGAGGCCATTACAGTGGAGTACTGCAGGCTGGTAGTCTTGAAGGAGGAAGAGGATGAAGCAACCACCATTGCCTCAGGTCACAAGTTGGAAAGATCTGGCACACCAGTGCAGGTAGAGTGTAAGATTTCGGATTCAGACCACAGGAGTCGACGATGGTCCCTATGCCCCTCTGCCTCAACTGCCACCCGAAGAAGACTTCAGGGTCACAGCAAAAGCAGGGGGGAAAGGGGAATGGGAGAAACAGAGAGACAGCCTACGCATTGGAGAACTTGAGTCCTCGCTCGCTTCTGGTCAATGTAGTTGGGGCGTCTTCGTTCACTGCACCTGTGAAAATAACACACATTGAAAAACACACCTTAATCTCTCCTTCCTACTTAAAAGTACTGGATTTCTTTATTATATCTACCCCTTAGACATAGGCTATTTCTGCTCTCTACACAGAGGGGTTAAGGATGGAAGTCACGGTAGTACCTGTATAGGATGACAAGAAAATGTTACAACCAACACCTCTCACTGACACCACTACTATGCTAATTTGAGTTGTGACATTTACCCGTCTGTCCTTTGACACAGTTCTTATTTATTGCAAGTATGTAATGTTCATCTAACAGTCTTAATTTAGTTGCACTGAACTTTTCTCTGAACAAATGGTTCTCTAAACAGTCTCTGATGCTTTAATTGACTCTTGCGGTAAGCTCTTCTAGTAAATGACGTATAACAATAAACATGGGAAATTTCTCTGTACCTTAATTAGTTGTGTACTGACTCGGCTTATTCCTGGACTAGACTCTGAGACTCCCTTTGTCTGGGAACACACTAGAGGATAACAGGTTACCTCATATGTTATGATGAACGAATTTCGACAGACTGCCTTAGCAGAGCTTCTTCTGACTGAATTCTCCCTCGTTGCGCATGCGTTGAAGACTTCCGCTGCAGAAATTCTTTGAATACTAATCACTGAATTGAAAAGACACTACGCGTGTCTCCAAAAGAGAAACTAATTTCTCTTCACAAATCCTGTGCGATGAGGAGACGCTTACTCCACGCACGGTGACAGTTGAAGTGCGCAGTTCCTTTACGGAACATGCACATTGAGCACACTGCTGGTCGCGAGTCTAAAAACACTAGACTGCAAACCTAAAATCAGGCAGTTCTTGCCAGAACCGTCATTCCCATGGTGTGAGTCTTTTATTATTCTCACGTAGTGTCGGAGAAATAGTTTTGACACCCAATATCGTCGTCTCCAGCGGGGGTATTTCATCACTTTCTTCAAACACTGGTTCTTTGTCCATTTTGCTCCTGTCACTTGTACAGTTGCCGCAGTGGTCCTGACATAGACAATGTTCAAAGCTTTCGGTAAGGGGGCTAGGGAAAGATGAGATATAGACAAACACCATATTCATCAAGTCTATGAGCAGCATGTGGTCACTTCTGGATAAAAGAAAGATGATAGTTCACATACTAAATTCAAGCAGTCTTTTCCTTTAGCAGCTCCAAGTCTTTTTTGTTACCTAGGCCGGAAAAATGCAAAATATGGAGGACCACAAATTAAAAACAAAATTCAAAAAATTGGAATAGGGTAGCACCTCGAGTCTTCTTGCTGCACCGTCTTATGTCAATTTAAAAGGGCAGGAATGCACCCACTGCAATGTCAATTTGAAAGGGCAGGAATAACACCCATCGCAACACCCATGAAATGCCTAAATAAGTAAAGTATTTGTGCATATACACACGCACAGTAACACAATGAAAACACCACAAAAGTATTCCACACTAGTTTAGTAAAATAGCCAATATGTATCTGAGTAACACAAGACCAAAGTGACAAAAATCCAACATACACAAGTCCAGTTATGAAGTTTGCAAGATTAAATCAAAATGCATTGCTCAGAAGTCAATAGCTTCAACTGGAGCTGTCTGGTTGCGCTTGACTGGAGCATACTGAATGTTCAGCCAGACCACGATGGAGCGCAAGCCGGATACAGGAGTCATGCAGACCCACTGACAGTACCTTGGATGAATCAAAGCTCGGGACGATGTGTTGAAAAATGGAGGTGATTCGTCGCTGTCAAAGGCGATGTGTCGGTTCTGAAGCTAGGTAATGTCGTTGATGCATCGATTTCAAGAGTGCCGTGTGTTCGTTCTGAGATGTCGATGTCAAGCCGCTGGGCTGTATGTGATGTGTTGATGCTAAGCCGCGCAGGTACGGTAATGCATCGGGGACGATGCATTATAGACGTCGGCATTGCAGTGTCCGAGTCTCATGCAGCAGCGGTGATTCAGGTGCACTGGGTCTACAAAGTTGGGGCTGCAATGTAAACCAAGGTTGTTGTGTCGCACAGTCGGTGAGTGGTGTCAATGGCTTCGGTGCAGGCAGAGGCGATGCTGTAATATTGCAGAAAATGTGCTGGTTCCGATCAATGCTTCAGTGTCGATGTGTTAGATACTTGGGGTGCAGCACCAACCACTCACTTCCAAGGGCCCAGGACTGGATGTGGCACCACTTGGCAGAGCAGGATTCCCAGCAGAGGAGCCAGGTGCTGATAGCAAGATGCAGGTGAAGTCTTTGATATTCCTCAGACTTCAGAAACAGGAGGCAAGCCCAACAAAACCATAGAGAAACTTTAGATCTGAAGGATGTGGAGAGATTATTCTAGTCCTCTCACTCCCAGGCAAGAATCAGCAGACCAACACAGCAAAGCCAGCAGCAAAGTGGCAGACCCTCCTGGCAGCACAACAGTTCTTCTTCCTGGAAGATTGTCCTCAGTTCCAGAAGCGTCAGAGTTCCAGTACATATACCCATTTTAGCCCTGAGTCTTCAAAGAAAGGTTCTGTTTGTAGTGCACAAGACCCTGCCCTTCCTTGCCCTGGCTCCAGATACTCTACAGGGTGGTATGCAGCTCTTTGTGTGGGGACAGGCACAGCCCATTTCAGGTGCAAGTTTCAGCTCCTCCTCTCACTCCAGCTCAGTGAAGCTCAGGAAGACCCATCAGCCTGGTGATAGGCCTTTCGGATGTGCAGGTCCCTTTGTGTATGACTGTCTACAGGGGATACACAAAGCCCAGCCGTCACTCAACCCAGATGTGTATTCCAGAGACAAGCAGAGGTACTGAATTGTTGCAGTAAGAAAATGGCAACTTTCTAAAAGTGGCATTTTCAGACATGCAGTTTAAAAACCGACTTCACTAAATGATGTGTTTTTAAACAGGGAATCCAGAGACACTAAATTACTCTTCGTATATTTTCCCAATTGGAAGTTACACTTGTAAAGTGTTACAAGGGAGCTCTAGTGCTAACCTATGGCACAGATAGACCTTGATGTAGTGAAAAACACATTTTACAGTTTTTAGTACCAGGACATGTAAAAATCAAACGTACATGCCCTACCTTATAAATGCACTACTCCCTGCCCATGGGGCAACCTAGGGCCTACCTTAAGGGTGACATATATTTAAAAAAGGGAATTGGGTGAACTTTCCAGATCGAAATGGAAGTTTTAAAACTGCACACACAGGCTCTGCAGTGGCATACCTGAGACATGTTTGAAGGGCTACTCATGTGGATGGCACAATCACTGCTGCAGGCCCACTAGTAGAGTTTTATCTACAGGCCCTGGGTACATGTAGTGCACTGTACTGACTTAACAGTAGATCAAATATGCCAATCATTGTGAAACCATGCACTTTAGCAACAATCAGCACTCAAAAAGTGCACAGAGTCCTAAGCCAGCAAGAACGAAGTTCAGCACACAGTCAAAAGCAGGGGGTCAAAATTCAAAAAGTCTGGGGAAATCACACCAAAAGATTCCAGGTTTAACAAAAGGGAAAAAATGATACTGTATACAAATGGACGTTGTATCTGCTTTCTTCTGGTATTGTTCTTCTTGAGTGAACGCTGGGATGAATCACTGAACAGGAGCGACATGGATGTTCCTTGCATAAGAGAGGACCTGTAGAACACATAAAGAAAATTGCAATATTGGCAAGTATAGATAAGCATAGTTCATGAGGAATCACTGTCAGAGGACGGAACATAGGCTGGCATAGTCACGTATCGTTAACTAAGAGCCAATCTCATATCGATGCCAGAACTCAGACATCCAGACACACAACCTGCTGCTTGTTCCTGGCTGAATATTGATTACCAAAACAATGAAACCATTTAGCTGTGTGACACATCCAGACAACAACTCCTTAATTAGAGTTTGCCCCTTGAGCCACTAGTCCGCATTTTCCAAAACAGTGTACCTCTCCCCAGTCCACAGGTGCAGACCTCTTTGTGTTCCCTTGCCTCCCCAGACGTAGACAGACACTGGTCCTTCTTCTGATTGTTGTCAACAGTTTCTTAAGATTTCATCCAAAAACAAAGGACCTTTTTAGCAAGATAAGGACAAGAAAATGGGTGGAAGTCTAAGCTACATAAACTGATTGGTCTTGGAAGAACCTACAAATGATGGATTTAAGTTAACAAAAGGACAATCAAGTAGAATATCAAACTGATATCAGTGGCACATGGGAGGCAGGCATTGCTTCAGAGTGATCACCACAACCTTACATATCAAATTTAGTTTACCTGTAAAGACCATCACAACCACCAAATTAAACATCATCATTTGGTATGCAATGGTGCATGTTACCTGTTGCAGCTTTGGTGCCTATTTACCTATGTGTCTCTCTTTCCTAAGTGATACACAATACAGTGCAGTTCTTTAAATCTGGCAGCCGAGCATGGGAATGGCTAAAGGATAGGAATGGGAAGTATCTTCTCATTCATTTTATGAAATGAAGGCTTCCACTGCAGACTGATACCATTGCTTATTTCAAAGACTACAGTTGAGCTGCAATTTAAATTAGACTTTTTCATCTCTCACTGCTCGGTCAGCCCAGGCAAAGAATTGCTGTATCCTGTTTGACTTTCTGTGCCATGCACACTGGTCTATTTAAGTTTACTTACAATAGTCAGTGGACCAACTTGGAACCTTCCATTTTGGGCAGGGTGTGTTCACAAATTCAAGAAACCCCTCTCCTTCCAAGAAAGAAAAAGGGAGGAGGTCAGGATCTAACATTTTAGCCAGCTTCCCATCTCACAAATTAACTTTTTTATGAGTTTGGTTGTAAGGTGACTCTTTGGCGAACATAGCCTCGATAGTTGGTTGTTGTATTTTCGCTAATTACCCACAAGAAGCAGGTAGGCTGCATGGGCACTTTGGTGTAACTGTATTGTTCTGTCCCTTGTGTCATTCTGAGATTTGTGTGAGTGCTGGCTTACGCTACAAATGACAGACACAGTTTGGCTTCACATGATGTTTACATCATCTTCTTCCTCATCACAACCTTCTTCTATCAGTTGAACTCCTTCTTCACTCTTACCACCAGCAGCTATGATTTTTAGATGCTCTGCCCACACAATTGTGTGTTGATTTTTCAGATGGATCCATTGGCCCCTGGTACTATTCTGCTGACTCTGCTTACGACAAACATTTGTTTTTTCAAATTGGGCATTCTGTGATGTGCTCCTCATGTGCTCTGAGTGTAAAGAATTCAAAAATAGAGCTTTCTGTTTGTGCTAAACCTGTTGAGGTAGAGCTAGACTGTTGTGTTAGTATTTTATTAAGGCAGGCAGTGACTATGATGGGAGTGGTGGTTGCAGCAGGTTTTTAGGATCTTGAAAAGGCGGTGTTGGTGAAACTACATGGCCAAGAGAAGAATGAATAGAGAATAGTTGTACTTCCTATGTGTCACTCTCCACACTAACAATCAGTTGCTCATCATCACCTTCTTCACTTTCAAAGCTTTCAGAAACATTCCTCATCTCTCGTGGCGGGTATCAGTTGGGTACCAATCCATATTCATATAATCAGAAGGGGGGCTTTGAGAACATGGAGAGTCCTAAGTATTTTTCTTGCTGGAGATCCTGAAGCTGGTGTGTCCAGTGGAAGAGCAGTCACAACTGTATCCTCTACAGCAAACTCAACGTCCTGCTATGCTCCTAATTCCAGAATATCAAGAGTTGCAGGCTGTGGTTCCTTTTGTTGAAGATTTGGCTTACTGCTGGGACTAGTTGATTTCAGACTCACTGCTCTCCATGAGTGCAGTCACTGCATTACTGAGAGACATGGGATTTGGTTTTGGTGGTGGTGCTTTTGATCCAGCCGTAATCGTCCTCCCAGTCTCTTCTTACCCAGAGGAGTGTGCAAGAGGTATATTGAGTTTCCGAAAAAATGAGGAGGTGTTGATGTCAGTGGTGGCTCCATAAACAGACTTCGTCTTCTCCTCATGGGCTGCTTTCTTGACAGGAGCCTCCTTGTTTTGAGCCGTCTTCTTTACTTATTATATGAGTTAGCACTTCACACAAACAGAATCACATAGCAGAAGACCCTGAAGTCACTATCAGCTAATTCACAGGCTTCTTTCCATCACAGAATTGTGCATGGTGTGAGGTCTCGTGTACCTTTAGGTAATAAAAATGAAGCATGAAGTCAGTAAAACTTGGGCAACCTAGCAAATTTTGTAATACAAGCAATCATCATAATCACAAATGCTTGACAGTAGCATGACATACATAAACAAACTATTTTTCAGTACACATGACACAGGAAAAGCTAACTTGGTACCTTATGGGAAGTGGGCAAAAATGACATTTATGAATTAAATATGTACTTGTATCCCTGCAGGGCCCACAGGGAACCTATGGGAGGTAGAAGTCAGGCACAATTGAATAAATGATTAAATAATTGCTGGTATCCTTCCAGACTATTGAGGACCCCATGAGAGGCAGGTAAAAATGGAATACATTTATTAAATAATTAATGGTACCATTCCAGTGCCCATGGGTAGCCAACCATAGGCAAAAATTAAATAAATGAATGAAATAATTGCTGGTGTCACTCCAGGGCCCATTGGGACCCCATAGGAGGCTGTAACAGGCAAACATCAAATAAATGAATTAAATAATTGCTGATGTCTCACCAGGGCCCATTGGACCCTGTGAGAGGCAGGGGGTAAATACAAATGTAATTAATTTGTTAAATAATTGCTGGTGTCCCTCAAGAGTCCATGGGTACAATATGGAAGGTGGCTGGCACTATGGCAGGGGAAGGCAAAATTTGAATAAACAAATTAGAAAATTGCTGGTGTCCCTCCAGGGCCCATGGAGACCCTATGGGAGGGGGTAGGGTAAAAATATGATAAATTAATCAAAAACAAGAACTGTGCTACAATGTGCTACAAGCATAAATAATTATACAAGGAAAAAACAAAATAGTTAACACATATGTAATGAGCTTCTTCAATCATTCTTCCTAAAAATGGATTTTAAAAGAGGAATAAAAGGATTTAAACACATGCTTGCTGAACAAAATGGTGGTAGCTAGCTCATCCACAACATGGCCAGTGAAAACAGAGACGTTAAAAAACAAAAGACACAATGACCACTACACACTACACTTACTATCTCCACAAAGCACCAAGTGGTAGTCACTGCATGATCAGCAAAGAAGGAGACATGAAGAGCAAAGAAAAAATGGCAGCCTTTAAAAACACATACACTAACTGCACAAAATGGCCACCAGTGCATGGCAAGCAAGGAAGGCGATTTGGAGAACAAGGAACATGGTTTTCCTATCATGCTTGGAGCCTCTCCCCCCAAAAAAAGAAATATATTGTAGCATTGCTGGGAAAGATTTGCACATCTATATATACTATTTACCCATAATGTTTTGGGCCCCCACATGGGACTGCCCTTTACCCACCACCACTAAATCAGCAATGTCAGAAAAGAAAATTAAATAAACTTGAAAAATTCCCCAACCACAAACAGCACAAGGCAACATCAGTAAACCCTCCAAAATATTTTTTTAAAGGTTACAGACATGTAGTAAAAGACAATATCAAGTGTGTCACACATACACAAACTCACAAAAAATGGATGGCAAGCACACGGGGAAGGATGTAGCTGATAACAGATAAACAGGTCTGGCTACAGGGGCGTGGACTCCTAGAGTAACCCCAGCCCTCAACATGTACAGGGAAACAAAAAATAACCTGGAAGTTGCATTTAATACAATGACATCGACAATCTCCTAAAATGATTAAAGTCACATACTGCACACCAGCAGCCAGAAAGTAATTAATATATTAAAAAATACACCCAATGCACACTGTACGGTATAATAGGCCCCAAACAACAAAACAAACCCTTACTAAAAGTATTAGCAAATCTGTATAAAATTCACACAAAAACACAGTATTTATAACACCAGCCCTTTCCCCTCTCAAAAATGTGCAAACATTATCCCTTAACACCATAGGGCCTTATTCATGGGCTTTTGCCGTATGGCAGCGCCGCAGGCCTCCCTGGCACTGCCCTACTGCAAAAGGAAAGGGCAGGAATGCACTGTATCTATGTGATACGGCACATACCTGTCCTTTTCCCCTGCGCCGGTGCACACTGGGCTGCCTTGCGCCAACGCAGACACCCTTGCATAATGGTGCAACGGTGCCTGATTTGCGGGGCTGATTGATTTTGTGCAGGAAGAGGCACCCTCCTGCACCAAATCAATCCATTCAGGTGCTTTCCTTTTTCTATGTGTGCTGCAAAATGCAGCACATATAGAACAAGCATTGGCATAGCCAATAGGTCTCGCCTTTAGGACCATATAAGTGTTTAGCTATGCAACAGCTGCATAACTACATACTTATAAGGTCCCAAAAGCGAGACCTATTGGCTATGCAAAGCGGCCATGCGGCCGCGAAAGTGATCGCGATTGCGATCACGATCAAACATCAAAGCGGCCGTGCGGCCGCGAAAGTGAAAGTAATCGCGGTGGGTCAGGGGAGACCTAAAAATGAAAGCACGAGGAGAAATGTTTTAATTGAACCTCACTAACGCCATCCCTTGGGTTCTGACGCATTCCCAGGTTTACGATTCCTCGTAAATCGGGGAATGTGTCAGGTTCAATGGGTTTTGCGTGGGAACACCCACAGCAACCCCCATGGAACACTCCTTTCACTCAGTTTTCTGCGTGAAAGGGGCACATATTTAATAAGGCCATGAAAAGCCATGTAAAGTAGCATTACGTGGCCTTACTAATATGCGGTGTCACTTTGCGCCACTGGAACATCAAAAAAGTGCCGGTAAGGCTTCGTAGATGAGGTCCCTAAGCCTTCTAAGAACTCCTAACTCCAGGCCATCCAACAGTAAACCAAACGAAAAAATTAAAATCCAAAAAAGGAACAGAGCTAGTGTATCCCGCTGTTGCTCAAACTTGTAATTTCATATTGATTTTCCGTCAGTTACTTGCATTAAAAGAACTAACGTTCACGTTCGGAATGGTAGTTTTGCTCTAAAAAATGTCCAAAAGAGTCTGTTTGGGTAAAAAACAACCTGAAATGTGTGTCGACTGCAGGCCTAGAATTAGCTGAAATTTGAAGGTGCTAAATATATATTTTTATTATTACAGCTGTGCTTAGGCAAAGGACCGCAACTGAACTATTACTACAATAGAGGCTTATGATAAAGAAAACGTTTCTTCACTATGGGTATTCCCTCGGAATTAATCAATGATTGAATACGTCTGCGCGTGTGTGAGTCCCAGAGAAAAAATCTAAAAAAACTAATCACAAATTTCCCAAGCCAACCCATAAAAGGAAAAATGCTGAATTAGCAACATTTGCATAGTTTGACTTACCATTGTATCCAACCTGGAGTCAGAGTCCAATGATAATGCTCAGCATTATGTATGCCAGGGATAGGTACATTCCTCATGAAAGTCGCAGTGGCGGTCTTTCCTCTAGTGGAGTGTGCCCTAGGCTTACCAGACAAAGGTCTGTTTGCTTTCACATAACAGTAATGCAGGAATCTCTTATTGTCTGTTTAGAACCTGCCCACCCAGTTCTGATTAATTAATGAAGAATATGAGTGACAGGCTCAGAGAATGGCGTATGGTTGTTTAGTCAATTAAAGTTGATTCTTAGACCAAAGTCAGTGGTGAACAGAACGATGTCTTTTATTTGTTCCATGCTCACATCAAGCTTTTAAATAGTAAGCACAACTGAGCGATAAGTCAAAAGCCAAAGCCAATGCCAACACGTGTTGTGCGATCTCATGCCCCCAGCAAGCGAACATGTCTGCCAACACTTTGTTGTGTAAAGTTTACTTGTGCTGTTCCAACAAATGGTGACTCAGCTCATCTGCATTTATATTCTGAGCTCTGAAAAATGCATTGTAGTTATTCCCCTTGCAATCACACAGTACCAAATCATCTAAGCCTCCTGGGAGAGAACTCTGAACTTTGTGCCCTCCTGCTTTTTTAGGTAGTACTCAGTTGGCAGGTTGTCTGTTTGAAAAAGAAAAGTGTCTGGTTGATCACTGGACAGAAGTATTTCAGAGCAAGATGCACCTCCCTCAAATCCAACATACTGATGTAATAGACTTTCTCCTTCGAGGAACATAGACCTTGGGCGGTGAGTGTGTCCAAAGAAGCATCTGTCACTACAGTGTGAGATGGGAGCACAGGATGGAGAAATACCAATGTGAATGACATATTGCATCTCTCATACCTTACACTAGAGCCTGACACAAGGATGATGGTTGCGACCTTTCTAGCAACCTCAGCACTGTTCTCTAGAGTAACTATATGACAGAAAGGAGATGCTAGGCAACGGTACCCAAAATAAGCTTAGAAGAAAAGAAGCAAATATGTAAAGATGGCACCTAAGGAAGGAATAAGCAGAAGCATAAAAAAAAGTAAAAGAGGAAAAGTTGGCATTTAAAAGCAAGGAAGAAACTAAAGAAAGCCAATGTAATCTGGAAAGAAGAAACAAGGGATTGGCATGCAAGGGGCGTGGGACAGATGAATGTGGAATCCTGAAAGCTTTGCAAAGCACTGAAGAATAAAAAAATCTGTTAATATAGTAATTAATACTAGCAACCCCAAGCATGTCCTGGAAGCAATTTACAGCTATCTTGTGATAAATGGTACTTGCTGTAACAAGACAGGCCTTTTCATACAGACCACCAGCCACTAGATGTCCTCATGCATCCCGACCGCGACCTCCTCCTTGGGAGGTTTGAGGCTGCTTTCCGCTTCTGCGCCTGCTGCCCGCTCCAACTGGGACCAGACTGCCTGCAACCACCGTAACCTTTCTCAGTTGTTTTGTTTCTTAATTTTTCCCTGTTGTGCCACTGTTATTGTGCCCATCTGTGTCTTGCTCTAATTCTATCACTGTTTTTATTTTCTCGTTCCTGCCTGTTCCTTTCGCCTTTTGCCGCTGCTGCCCCTGCGGCCCCTCCCTCCTTGAATTCTCCCCGGAATTCCCACGCTCCCGCCTCCCAGCCTCTCCTCCCTCTCACCTCCCCTACTTAATGGCGGCTGCTGCGCAGTCACACCGAAGGCTCACCAAAGGCGAGCCCGTCTGCACCCGTCCGCAACCCGACCGCGGCCAGCGCCATCAACCCTGGAACTCCCACTACCCATCTCTACGACACCACCACCCTCCTCGCACTCAACCCTGGAAGACTTAAAGAATGCCAACAGGCCTCGCCGAACACGACCCACGGCCAGTTCTCCTACCTCCACTGCCACCAGACCCTCACCGCCACCCCGGCCTCCAACACCACCGACGCCAGCACCGGCGACACCCTAAAATGCATCCCCCTCAATGTACACAAACACGCCATGGAAATCTGGAACCTACTCGACTCTCTCTCGCCCAACTTCACCTTCTTCACAGAGACCTGGACCACCGCAACCTCCACCCCTGACATCAGCACCACCATTCCAGACGGATACAAGATCCAGAGGAAAGACTGCCCCAACCACCCAGGAGGGGGCCTCGCCATTGCCCACAAGAGCACCCTCCGCCTCACCACCTCCAGCAAAACCTTCCCCTCCGCCGAACACCTGCACTTCCCGATCCAGACCCCCCCAAAGCCACACTCCAAGGAACCCTCATCTACAGACCCCCCAGCCTCTGAACACACTTTGCCACCACCATCACCGACTTCATCGCACCCACGCCATTGCCTCAACAAACTACATACTCATTGGAGACCTGAACTTCCACCTCGACAACCCCAGCGACCCCAACTCCACTATCCTTCATGACAACCTCACCAGCATGGGACTTAAACAACTTGTCAACACACCGACCCACAGAGCAGGACACACCCTCGACCCCATCTTCGCGGCAGGTAACAGCATCCAATTCAGCCACACAACGCAGCCGCCATGGACCGACCACCACTGCGTACACTTTGCCATCAACAAACCCATGGCACCCAAACCAGCCCCACGCCCACCACTAAGGAACTGGAGCAAGGTTACCAACGAGCAACTTAACTCCACCCTCACCCGAGACAACCACACCTGGGCACCTGACGCAAACGACGCAGTCAGAGAACTCCACACCTGGATCTCCGACTTCGCAAACGAGCTCGCCCCACTACGGAACCCCAAGAACTGACCTGTTTTAATCCACTTTCACTCACATCTACACACACTAGGCCCCCTCACCCCCACTGCACCAACCGGCAGGAACAAAAGATCCCGTCTAAAGAGCCCCGGTTCGGGAGCCCGTCAGGTATTGCAGCGCCGACTTGACGAGGGGCAAGCTCATATGATGAAGTATGACACCTAACTTGCTGGGTGTGTGAGAGCTCTAGTTCCACAAGGGGAATTCCCCCCTCCCCTTCTCTCTCTTTTTTCACTTCTTGCTAATCCTGGAGGAAGTGCAGGATTACTTTCCCTCACCATTCAGTATCTCCTGCCCTTTTGTTATGTTTCTGAGGAACATTGTACCTTGTTTGCATACAGTCTCTTGGGGCTCGTACTTTGGACCTCGTTAAACTAGCCCCTCTGTCCCCTCCTTTGGATATCACAAGCTAGTCATTCAGTCACTTCCTGCTAAGGAAATTTGGTACTACAGTTGCAACCTTTGAAACTGCTGTGGCAGCTGATTTCAGTCCAGAGTGAAGAATTTTGTGGTTAGTGACGTTTGCCATTTTGAATCTCAGGAAAAATCTAGGGCCCTGCTGAAGACAAGGGAATATCTGATGACTTTTTGATTGTCACCCATTTCTTTGTTTAAAAAGAAAACCGGTGGGAAGTCTTCAATGGGACCTTTCTTCTTGATAAAGAAGAAGCAGGAGTAATGTCCATTATTCCACTGATGTTATAGCACTGGCCCTTTCACTCCTTTCTCAAAGAGTGTTGAGGTCTCTATAATTAGCTGATCAAGTATTGCAGGATTTGAACCTATCAATAGGATTTGAGGTGGCAAATTTGAAAAGTGGCTATTGTATCCTTTTGGCACAAGATTTAGAACCCACTTGTCATTTGTAATTTACTGCCATCGGTGACAGTAGAATGATGGAGTTACTGCTTTGTTATTGCCTTCCTTAAGGTAGCAGAGGGCCAATGATAGCTTCTTGTTCCATAAGACTTTTTGGTTTTAGAAAGGCTGCTTCTGCTACTGTTTTTGTTCCATCTGTATTCTCTTTCAGATAGGAATATGGGACTGTTGCTTGCCCTCTCAGTTGGAACAAAATTGGATTTGTGGAAATTCCTTTCACATCTCTAAATTCACAAACATCAAAATCTCAGCCTCAGGTTTCATTTTCTGGATTTCTTCATGATCTTGAGGGCCAAAAAGAGTATAACCGTTAAATGGTAATTCTAACATCCTTATCTATACTTCCAGGGATAAATATATCAGTCTAAGCCACAAAGATTGAAATGTGCACACTCCATCACATAAATCTCCAGCACCAAGATCTGCAGTGTCCCCTGATACCAAAGTGAATCTGTCCAATGTCAACGTTCCTTCCTTGGCCACTTCTATGTAGTCTGCCCCATTCTCTCTTGGGGGATAGTGCATACATTGAGTCATAGTAAGAACGGATGGCTTTAAGATTTCTTTCTGGTGTTTTTCAAACTTTCTTTCCAAAAGCGTAATTTGTTCTGCTCTCCTTCTCAAGAGGTTCTGAGACATCAAACCCAGTACTAACAAGAAATTAGCTGGTACAAATGCCTTCAGAAACCTGAGGTTCAAGTCCATGACTGTACATTTTCTATATCAGCCCTGTCTTAAGTACTGAAACTGAAAATTAGTTTGTGAAGGTTGCCAGCATGGGTTCCAATAATCAGGAAATTGATGGAATAATGGAACAAATCTGCTGCTTAGTCCAGATTGTCTCAAACGTAATTGAAATTCTGACTTATGGAGTGGTGGTCTGAATATGTAATGTCTTTGCATTTTTTAAAGTTTGTGAAAGGTGACAATGTCATCTAATGGAGAAATTGGTTTAGGAATAGAATCCAGAGATGCTGGAGAAAACTCTTACAACTGAAGGACGAGGATTATACAGGGCTTAAATACAGAGGGGACGATCTATGATGTCGCCTTCTCTCTGAACTCTTTTTAACATCTACATTGAACAACATATTCTGATCCTTCTTCTCTCCGTCTCTGACAAGAAAAATGTAGGAAAGTGCCTCTTTTGTCATGATTAGCCCCACTTTTTGCTTGATGTCTGATGTGATTTTGACCTTTAAGTGTGATGGCTCTCTGCTAACCAGGTTCCCAGTACCAGATCTTTTTCCAAAAACTGTAACATGATTGGCACAAATTCAGTCTCCACCGTAAGTCCCTAGTAAATGGTACCCCTGGTACCCAGGGCATGGGTACGGAAGAGGGTCCACTGGAGCTGCAGCACATATTGTGCCACCCCAAGGACTCCTCACCAAGATGATGCATACTGCCATTGCAGGCTGTGTTTCTTGGTGCAGAGAAAATTGAATAGTCCACATGGCCCACAGCCCTGTGTGTCATGCCCTCATGCACTTTGGGCCATATGTAGGTAGCCTCACATTTACCGATTCATAAATACCGAATATTACCGATTCGGTATTTATGAATCGGTAAATGTGATGTAGGTAATGATTCGGCAAAGTTTACCGAATCGGAAAAATTCGGTATTTATGAATCGGTATTTACCGATTCGGTAATGAGGCATACCTTCCCATTGATTCCTATGGACCTGGAGGCCCATAGGAATCAATGGGAAGGTATGCCTCATTACCGATTCGGTAAATACCGATTCGGTAATGGGGGGAGCATATTCAAGGGTGGCAGGGTGCCATATTGACACCCTGTTGCACCCCTGAATCTTGCATGTGTGCACATGTGGCACACATACATGCCCTAAGGGCATGTATGTCTGCCACATGGCACTCTTAAATCTGAATAATATTGCTTTTTGCAAGGTATTCGTTATTTATCACCAACCTGTATTTGGTGGTAAATAACTAATTTCTAATACTAATTTTCACTCTTTAGAGTGCTCCCTACATCTGATTTCTGGATTCGGTATTTACCGAATCGGTATTTTACCGATTTCTTAATTTCCGATTCGGTAAATACCAAATCCAGAAATCAGCCCCCTACATAGCAAATGCCTAAATACCGGTCGGTAACGGGATATTTACCGAATTTCGGCCGTTACCAACCGGTATTTGGCTTCCTACATGAGGCCCTTTATGAGGTATAGGTAAGTCACCCCTACTACAGGCCTTACAGCCCTAAGGCAGGGTGCCCTATATAAAATGTGTGGACATATCTGCATGAGCAGATATGACCCTGCAAAATCTGAGCCATTTTTGGATATTGTAAGTGCACATGGAATCCATAAGAGTATAATGGCTGGCACTTGTCATTAAGAGTTTCCCAGTTCCATGATGGCTTCATTGTACCCTAAGATGTTTGTTATCAAACATCTTGTATTAATAAATCCTCACTGATGCCAATGGATTTATTAATAAGTGCACACTTAGAGGGTCACCTGAAAACCTACCAAGCACTGGTATGGTCTCTGACTACTTCACCATCGTGAAATGGTGGGAAAATAACCTATAAGGGCTAGGGAAGTGCCCCTTCCCACAGGAAGTAGTCACTAGAGGGTGGAGTCACCCTAAAGATAGGTAGCTCATTGGCTACTAACTGTCTCCCCCTTCAATGCCCCTGAATGTAGCATTTGGCTTGCAACCCTGAACCTTGAACTTTAGATTCAACAGACACAAAGAAGAAATGGACCAAGAAGAGCTGCTGCCCGAGGACTGAAGCCCTGCTGCATAGAAATTGGCACCTAACCCTGCCTGCTGCCTAAAGGACTCGATAATCATCGTGTGCTGCCTCATCTTGCCACTGTAAGGACTCCAAGAACCCCGGAGCACCTCCATTCTTTGACAAATTGCCAAAGAACCTTCCTTGGCGTAGAGGTTGTGCTCCCCTGAGACAGCAGTCACCGAGCCATAGACACTGGACTTACCGACTTTCTGCTCCCCAGTAAATCCGACGCAGCACCTGGACCAAAAGTGGCACACCAGCTCCAAAGCATCAGATCTGTCCGCCCACCAAGTTGAAAGATATCAGAACCTATGGGAGCCATGCCACAACAAAACCTGGGCCTACTGGACCTCCTGCAACCTGCAATGAGACAAAGTGTCCTCCTTGCACTCCAACTGCCCAGGAAGCAAGCACCAGTCGAGGGACATCGAGACTGCTAAGACCAGCATCATGAGTGGCCCAGCTGACCCAAAATTGCCTCTCCAAGTTGCTGCTCCTGACCGCGAGGACTAGTTGACGCACACTGCCCGGCTGACCTATCTGCTCTGCCCCCTGCTCGATCGGCCCCGGTAACTACAATCCAGCTGTGCTCCCATGGTTCTGAGGCCCTTGCGACCTGCTTCCTCTAGTGGGCCACCTTGGACTTACCTGTAAGTCCCTTTGCGCAGTGTGTTTTCACGTGGCCCCATCTCCGTTAGCGCACCAGCTACCAACGACCTCAGCACCCCGCTCCCGGACGAATCTGGGATGCTCTTGAAATCCGCTGGTGGAGCATTGGACCTGGCCTTGCTAACTACAAAAATCCAAGAGGTGAACCTTGAAAGTCAATTGCACGATTTTATATTCATTTTAGTCTTTTTCCTCATTGATTTCAAAGATGCGTAACTGCGCACAAATGTTTGTGATTTTGCAAACTCTAAAAATTCATAACATTAAAAGTACTTACTGTAGAATGAAGTTCTTGGTCCGAAAAATTATATGAAAATCAATATTATTTTTGCAAATTGACCTCTGATGTATTCTTGAGTGTGGGTCTCAGTTATTGCAACAAATGCTTAGCAGTACCCATTGATAAGCCATAAATGCTCGCCCACTGCAACAAATAGTGCGTTAGTATTTTCTACTTTTGACTCTGTGAACCAATAAGGGACTCAATGGACTCTCTGCACAGTGTACTTCGTTTTAGTACACTATATGGAGAGCTGGCTTCCAACAGACACCCAAGAAAGAGATCTTCTTCTGGACTCAGCTTGACACTCCTCTCTAGTCCCGACAGCCTGCTGACAAGGTGGAGGAATAGGCTCTGGTGCCTCAGAAAAGTGCTTCTAAGTACGCTGGACTATCTGTGGAGAGGTTGGCATTGCACAATTATGGGGTTGATCGTCATCCCCTGATGAAACTGCGATCACCACTTCAGATGTCTCAAGTAAAATTTGGTGATAAAGTAACAGCTTTCTTTCAGGACTTCTGAATGGATAGCATCACAGTTTTAGTGGAAGATGGAGAGATTTTGAGAGACAAGGAGCCCTCGAAACACAACATATACCTCAACATCGACAGCTGCCCCAGCGTCAAATCAGAAATCTCTGATCCCCTCAATGTCAGTATGTGCGTGTCTAGACATCTAGGGGTCCATTAGGATGGAGGGCGGATGTCCTCCTCCGGGCAGGCGGTAGCAACCGCCAGCAGACATCCACCCGCCATCGAAGCCCTGAACACCGCCGGTCCGATTAGCATTGAGGTCATGACCACAGGGGTGTGATTTCCCGTCCGCCACTTTTCCACCAGTTGCAGTTTGCCCGCTTGCCTGGCGTGCGGAGCTGGACCGCTACAATTGTGGCGGATCAGGGCCAAGCACCACCGGCACGATTATGATGCCGGCGGTAGCCAGCTTTCCGCGGCGGTGGAACCGCCATGGAAAGGCATGCGAAGAATGTCTCCGGGGGTCCACTGCAGACCCCCAATGTATTGGGGGGTGTGGGTGCACTGGGGGGTACCCATGGTACCTCCCTACATGTCCCTGTACCAGGTGGCAGGCACTGTGCAGTGCCTGCAACACAGTGCAGGGACATGCAGGACATGCAAGTTTGGGCATCGCGGCAGTGCTTCTGGCAGCACCGCCCGCCACAATGTTAACGGCTGCTATCCGACCGCCGTGGTTGGATTTCCACTGCGGAGCATAATAATTGGACCAGCGGTTTTCCCGCGGTCCTGACGGGCGATGTTTTCCCGCTACCATGGCGGTAGGGGTGCTTTTCCGCCCGCCATCCTAATGGACCTCCTAGTGTCTCAGCATTGATCTTCTGATCCTTAACATCAAACTTATGCTTCTCAATATTGAGAGCCTCTTCACTGATCCCCTCAATGATGACCGAATGGGGAGTTCAGTGATGATGAGTAGCTGCCCACTCACCTTCAGTAGTAGCAGGAGTTCCTTCCTGGGAAAAAGAGAAGGAGCAATGGTGACCTTTTTTCCCTGGAACAGATGTAGAAGCAGGAAGTGATATTTTTCACAGTCTCCCCTTTCTTAGCCCCGAGGCAAACTGCTTTCCTGTTTCTCAGCTTCCTATAGGAAATTGTTTCGACAAATCTCATAGTCCTTCATGGAGTGAGAGTGAGGAAGACACACCACACAATCATAGTGGTTTTTATTCTCCAACATCCTAGCCCCCACAAGCTTGGTATTAATCAAAAGTGCCAGTGGTCAAAAATAACAGCGAGGTGAAAATAGCCAATAAAAGTCGAGAAAAGCTACTTTTCCTCAGAAAAAGGGTTTTAAAAACTGGGAACATCTTAAGATGCTGAATAAAGGACAACCCCCTCTCCCCCCCCCCAAAAATAAATGGTTGTTGATAGCCAAAAATGCTTAAGCTACATCAGGATTTTGATCAGGATCTTCCTCACAGGCAGGAAAAAGCTAAGAGGTCTATTGATGAGGCTTTTTGCATCGTTCTTGCAACACTCAAAGCAAACCTTAAGACAGATTTTTAAAGCCATGCAAAGCAATTTTGCGTGGCTCGGAGTGGCTCCAAAAATCTGGAGTAACACAATGCAGCTGAAATCACTGCTTTGTTATACTCTGCCCATGGAAGGCATTCTGCAGCACTCATAGAAAGTGGAATACGATTCCCAAGATTGTTTTTTTGCAGGAAGGTGCCCCTTCCTGCACAAAAACAATCAAAAGCAATCCTGCATGCAACCCACACACCCTTGCACCATAATCAATGGAGTTTGCGTTGGCGCTAGGCAGCCAAAAGGGCGCCAGCACAGGGGAAAGGACAGGAATGCAGTTTATTGGCTTAAATAAAGTGCATTCTTGCCCTTCCCTGTCACGCAGTGCAGCACAGCAAGGTGACTTGCTGCGCTGTGCTGCACTGCGTGACTTCCCCATAAATAGGACCCTAAATGCCTCGCCGTCACCTTGCTGGACATGACAGTGCAAGCTTACAAAGCTCTCAAAGGAACAAAGTTGTTTTGCATTAAATGTACTGTATACACTGGATATTGTTCTACGTTATTTAAACATTTGAAGTGGCATGTTTAAGCCAACTACACTGCTGTTTTATAATTTTGGCTACCTTGTTAAAATATTTTGCTATTTAAGCATGTTTCCTTTCATGGATTGGGCTCGTAAACATGGTAAATTGTCTTTAAATTTGTGTTCCGGGATCTACCACGAGTGTCTAGATACTCTACCTTTTATGTGTATCAGAGGAAGTCCCATGGTAAAGAACTTGGACTTTCCTTTATCAAGGCCCTTAAAATATCCTTGAGGATTGCAAAGCAATGGAAGGAGTGATATTACCAGTGGCGGCTCCACAGCAATGGCAGAGAAGAGTCGCCCCACTGGCTCAGAGTCAGCAGCTGAAAAATAAAGCAATATGTCACTATCGTTTTATTTTTCAGCTGCTGGCTCTGAGCCAACGTGTGCAGGAAGGGGCAGGGCCGGGGCATGGGAGGGGAGGGGAGGGGAGGAGTGGTATGTGCACTTTGAGTGTACATTTCAGTTTGACCGGCCGTCACTGTATTGTACAGCCAGGTTGGAGAAACAGCACAGACTCCCTGTGCCTGAGCGAGCGTCATTTGAGCCCTCTCAGGCCAATCCCCACTCTTCTGTCATGCTTCAGAGCAGGACGGGATTTGGATGGGGAGTGCGATGCTGTCCCAGGGCCTGCACGGACCAGGAAGTGAGGAGCGCTAGGCGGCCAGCAGCACTAGGTAAGACTTGTATTTTACATTTTTATGATTAATCCCCGCTCTCCCACCCCACTGGTTTTCGTCATCACCACTGGATGTTACAGCCCAAGCTGGCATTATATTCACTGCTACCATCCCTCTACTGTGGCATAAATATCCCAGCTCTATATAGATTAAAAGTCTGGACTTACGTGAAAGGGTGCGGTATCAAGAACTGTGGCCCATCACCTGCCATCGGAGGAGGGTCACGCGTGCTGCTCTGAGTTTTGGGGGAGTTCCGCTGCTGAAAGGTGTAGTCTGGCTGGACGAAGGGTATATATCCCATCAGAGGAGCATAGGGAGTGCGGAATATCTGCTGGGTAACTGGCTGATGATGATTGAAGGGGCTTATCTTTCAAAGAGAAAAACAAGAGGCAATATAAGCTATCTTTTATTCGCAGAGAACAGTTCTTGTGCTTCCCACTTGTTCAGAAATATTTTCTTTTTTTAGTTAAAACAAAAAATTATGCAAGCTCTAATATCGCCACCAAGAATTCATTTTCCCACATGCACTCTACTTTATGGAATAAAATGGACAATTTCTGGGCATCCTTATTGCAACTTCTTATAGGATATGCTTTATCTGAAGATATTCCAACAAGCAAATTTACATTTTGTAAAGGTGAGGCAGTAAGGTCAAGCATACGTAAAGGACAATGGAGCACGGACCTACAAATGAAGTCAAGCACTTCCTGGGAGGGGAGTTACAGCAAGTGGGAGGCAAAGGAAACAAGAGGCGAGGTAAAGACAGGAAAGGACAAGGTCAGAACAGCATAGGACAAATTCTGTCCGCCTTCCCATCCCAAACCTTACGCATGAGTGGTTTGCCTGATCCACAGAAACGTACCTAACTGAGGTAAAAATACTTCCCCCAATATGTTACTAGGACATCCTGTTAATTTCTTTTTTTCACTGCCAACATGTTGCCTAGTGAGGTCAGGTAAGCTGATCATGGTTTTTGTTTATATGTTTTTTGTTTCTTGTGTGACTTGCTCTAGTGGTCTGTTTTTCACGGACCTGGCAGCCAGTGGTCTTAGTGTCAATATCCGCAACTCTCCCCATCCCTCCCACAGCAATAATTTGGAGAAATAATCAGACAAGACACATTCTTAGTGGAGAAAATTGCTGCCGGTTTATTTGAATAACAAATATGCCAACATGGTGGGTTATCTTACGGGCGATCCCAGGGCAGGCAGCCCCTCGCCGCCTGCCTGATGAGCCAAATTACATCGTGGCCCTAGCCAACCGGTGTTTGTCAATTTGGAGGAGGTGATAGCCCCTCCCACCGGTGGACCACCAGTCCATCCCCTTACTCACACCCCCCCAGCTAAGGGGGGAGGAGCGTTGCAGGCAACCCCTGGTTGCTCAGGTCCACAATTGCCCGTAGGACTAATGGGGCGCCGTCGCTCCTCCAGGGTCGAACGCAAGGACCTCCCTGGGGATATTTGGCTTTAGCACCCTTACTATGCTCCTGCAGAGGGTACCCTTCTGTACCTTACATCCTCTGGATCGCCCTGTAACTCTGCCTGCAACACAAAATATTACGTTAGTTAAACACCCCCCCCTGCCTGTACGCCGGGTAAGTGGTGGGGAGGGAAACGGCATCAGGGCAGCAAGAGAAAGAGGGTGAGCAGTGGGCGGGAGAGGTATAAGTACCTCTCCCCCGTCCCCTCTTGCCCAGATGTGACGCATGCATGGGGGACCCTCGAGGGTCCCCAACGCTGGGAGGCTTACTTGTGTGCCATCCTGTGGCACTAAGGGGGGCTGCCCTCTTAGGAGGGACCCCTTTGTGGGTCCGGGGCAGCCCTGCATAGTGCCAATATCGGCAACACTCCCCATCCCTCCCACAGCAATAATTTGGAGAAATAATCAGACAAGACACATTCTTAGTGGAGAAAATTGCTGCAGGTTTATTTGCATAACAAATATGCCAACATGGTGGGTTATCTTACGGGCGATCCCAGGGCAGGCAGCCCCTCGCTGCCTGCCCTTGATGAGCCAAATTACAACGTGGCCCTAGCCAACCGGTGTTTGTCAATTTGGGGGAGGTGATAGCCCCTCCCACTGGTGGACCACTATTCCACCCCCTTACTCATGCGTACCCAGCTAAGGGGAGGGGAGCGTTGCAGGCAACCCCCGGTTGCTCAGGTCCACAACCACCCGTAGGACTAACGGGCACCGTCGCTCCTCCAGGGTCCAACATGAAGACCTCCCTGGGGATATTTGGCTTTAGCACCCTTACTGAGCTCCTGCAGAGGGTACCCTTCTGTACCCTACAGCCTCTGGATCGGTGAATTTACGCATGACGCTGTTCACCCTCCTGCGCGAGGTCTCCATGGCTTCCCCTGAACGCGCCTCCTGCCCCACCTGCCGGCGGGTAATTTCAGACCACCATAATTCACAAGTCCCTAGTTTGTCGCTCAACTCACACATAGTGGCGCTCATATCTTGGAGCAGGGCCCTTCTACCCAGGGAAACCAGATCATTCCCTCCCAGGTGAATCACCAACACATCGGGCGGAGAGTCCCCCCACCCCCAGTATCTGTTGGAGTTTCTTCATCAAGAGATTCCATCGCATGTCTGGTGTCCCCAGCCAAATAATCTCTGTGGCTGTAAAGCCGTGCCTCCATTTCCTGCTTTCCGCCCACCATGACACCCTCAGGGCTCCAGAATGGGTCATCACCCAGACCTTCTTTCCTGGCAAATAAAGAGGTGGAGGTTTGCAAACTTGTTTTATTGAAAATTGAACACCATTACAAAATCTAAACAAAATGTACTTCATTACACCCCATTGCAAGCCATCTGGTGCTGCAACATTTGCCTAAGCGCCACCCTAGTACTGTTCACGCAACTCCCCCCTTCCCACGATCCCTGACCTAACAGTGTGCCCTCAGGACCGTATGTATCTTTTGTAGCATTGGGACTCCCATCTCCCCACTTGTTTGATGCGCTCAGCCGGCAAGCCTGCCCTAAAGGCTGTGGTCACTGCCCCTATTCTGAATGAATGGCTGCACAAGTGTTTGTCCTGAACCTTGTTGCCTGACAACCCCATGCAAACTTCCATAATCCGCTGCACCTGAAACTTAGTCAAGGGGCGCACTGTCTGTATGCACGAACAGGTAACCTTCTGTCGCTGGGAGCAGAGCCAGGTAAGAGGAGACTAGGCGCACTGGGCAATACTTGGCAAACTCTAGTTTGTTCAGCGAGATCACCCTCCCTTCCTCCACCTGGTCAGTTTTGGATCTTCGTAAACATATGGTGAGGGCCTCCCCAGACATAACCGCATCCCGTTTGTTCAATGCCACCCCAGATGTGTCCTGCTTAGACCTGGCTACCAGTGCCCCGAAAAAGGCCAGGCTAAAGGTAGCCGAAAAGAGGGCCGCCTCAAAAGCTGAATGGGTCGCCATGTGCACCCAGTCCAGCATCCCTTGTAGAGTTTCAAAATCTATAGCTGACCTGTTGTCAGGTGCCCGTGGCTCGCTCCTGGCCCAGCTCTTGAGCGCCGCCCTGATCAGGAATAATTTTGAAGGATCCTCCTGCCCCCTTAATCTGGCGTGGTGGCTGATTGACGACATGTGGCCCACAATCCATGGGTGGCTTTTCCCCTGATCTTTGGCCCATAAAATGAAATCTTGAATCCTGCTCTCCAGGGATGACCTCCCTTCTTCCCATGTGCCCGCTACTGCACAAAACCTGGCCACACATGCCCTGTATCGCTTGTTGGTCCTAGGTGCTAGGGACAGCTCACCCAGCCCCTTCAAGCGTCTTTTAGTTTCAGAAGAAACCATAGGTGTGGTGGAAAAGGGGTCATCTCCTCCCTCGCTCTCGGCCACGTCTCCCGGAACCTGTGCCACTGAAAACGAGAGAGAGCATCAGCCGCCGTGTTCTGCACCCCTTGGATATGTCGCGCCCTGCATTCAATATTGTTAAATAGGCACACCCTCACCAGTTCCCTCAATAGACACAATACTAGTGGACAAGACGCTGACTGTGTATTGATGGCCTGCACCACCGCTAGGTTGTCGGACCAGAACAGGACCCTTCTTGCTGCCAGTACTGCTGTCCATAGGTGAAAAGCTATCACTATAGGCAATAATTCCAAAACTGTGATGTTGGCCGTCACCTTTTTCTTGTGCCACACATTGGGCCATCTCTGCGTGCATCAATCTTTGTCTAGGATCACCCCGAAGCCCTCTGTGCCAGGCGCATCAGTGAATAAAGCCAGCTCCGGGGTCTCTGCCCAAGGCGCCCTCCATAAGACTGAGCCATTAAGGCTCTCCAAGAAGCTGGCCCACATGCTCAGGTCTTCCTTCAGCCCCTTGCTTAACCTGACTAGGTGATGCTTCCTGTTGACCTTCGCCGTTGCCCTGGCTATCCTACGTGCAAACACCCTCCCTGCTGGTATTACTCTGGCTGCAAAGTTTAGTTTTCCTAGGAGGCTCTGTAGGAAGCCCAGGGTGACCTTGTCCTGACCTATGGCTGACTGGATCTGCATTGAAAGGTCCTGGACCTTGTCTGCTGGGAGCCTGGATTCCCCTGCTTTGGTAAGGTTCAATCCCCAGAAATGTTAACCCCTGCGCCGGACCTTCCGTCTTCCCTGGCGCGAGAGGGACCCCCAAATGATCGGCCAGCATTGGTGACCTACCACAAACAACTCTGAAATTGCCATTATGGTCACCCCGCATTCACCAAACAGGACTGCTGGGAGCACAGGCCACCAACTTCGCCAACCACCAGCAACAGGACAGGCCGTGCTCATGCCCAAACCGAGCGACACAAGCTACCAACCACACGTGGCACAGTTCCCTTGCCAGGTTACTATTACCTTTTTACGCACCTACTGCAGGAGCCTGGAAAATAGTTCTTGTGATCTGCATTGTATATCTTAGTGAAAGATGCACGTTTGAACTGGTCGCTGATAATGTTAATAAAGCCTGCAAATACTCCACTCAGAGCAACCCGCTAGGCAATGGCTTCCATTGAAACGGCGGTGGCAACAGATCTCCAAGCAACGAAGGCGGAGTACAGCTCTAGTCTAACAGACGTCCCTTGCGTCAGATATCAACCATACCACACTTGGCTGAAAGCTGCTCAGTGCTTCAGATGCATCGTCGCTCCCAGACCCCAGCCAGCTCACCCTGATAAAATCAGCACATGACTGGGACTGAATAGTGCGATGAATGCACAAGACACTAGCCCGATGTTAGCTCCTGAACCAAGCTCCACCACAAAAGCCCTTCACAAGCCATGTGGCCTCCAACATTCGCCCTGAGGGGTGGTTGCAAATGGACTGCAAACAACTCCTAGGGATTCTCTCCCAATGTTCTAAGTGCAGTTTCTGGTTGGCTAAAGTCTGCACCTGAGCCTGGCCGAACCCACCACTAGTCTGGAGAAGGGAGTACACACTACAGCTAACACCTGTTCACCCCCTAGGTAGCTAGGCAGAGCCTTAGGGCTTATCCCAGAGGTAGTGTGAATTTAATGTGCCAACCGCACACCCACAGTAGCAAACTAGGCACACCACAGAGGAGACTGCATATACCTCTCCCTTAGCTACCCGATTGTCACAGAACACCACCACCATGCCTGCTAGCACCAGTCCTCAACCTGTCTTGAGCCCCTGTTGCCGCAGTGCGCCTCTTGCAGACATGGAACGGACAAGAAAATCAATTTATAGAAAGTAGTACACCGATAACGTGAAGTCGGGTACACCTTAATATAAAATAATGACTGGGGAGACTCATCCTCATCACCGAAAACATGTGCGCTAGACACTGCGACGTGGTAACCCTGGGACCTAGTTGACGGCATGATCGTCCCCGCACCCTCCAGTACTCGTGCGGCATTGCCTGCCTAGTTCCAACACAGCCCACGGCATTCCAAGCTGAGGTGGGTGCCCCCTACTTCACTTTATTTGCCAGGCTTCCCTTTCAGAAAATTCTACTGATGTCATCATTATCTTGCAACACCTCACGTTTCATAAGTGTAATTTGCTCTGACGCCAGCATGCAGGTGACCAATGAACGTTCCGCAGAATTCCATTTGCACGATCGACCGTGCTCACAATTCTACTGTTAGGAAAATAACTTTATAGTCATGGTAATTGGATGGTCTGTCAAACACACAGCCAAGCTCATTTCCCCTACAGTGGTGGACGGTACAAGAGATTGTATGCCACGTCGTATGGATTTGATGAAAACAGGGTCACCTAAAAGGGGGGCGTGACCAATGTAATGAGGGCGTGGCATAGCCCACGTAGCTCGGGATCTGTGCTTTGCTAGTGTGCATCACAATGTTAAACCATTATTGGGACAGGCGACCGAGGTGGAATTCAGGCCTTTACATTCCCATGATATCGGGTCATTCCTTAGTGTTTTCTTCACTACACACCCCGTTTAAGTCAACACCTCTGCAGTTCACCCGGCTCGTACCAGCTGCACACCCCCGCCAGGGATCAGTTTTCTGTTCGTGCCACACCCAAACAGATGTTATAATGCGGTACAAGGTAATTTCTTAGGCATTGATAATGCTGTGTGGCACAAGCAAAGCAGCAGATACCGCAAGCAGCTGAGTGGAAGAGACTCAGCAGGCAGATGGAATGCCCTTAAAACTGCAAGTAATTCTAGGTTCTGCATGAGCTCAGTCCGGAGCCACAGAAATAAAGAGGGATTCCTGCTCTTTGTTTTTAAATATAGATTTGACATGCACTATGTCTCAATCGTCCTTACCAGATCTCCCTTTCTCTCTAATCCCAAGCATTAACATAACGTGTATCTGTAAAGCACGCGTGCACCCGTAGGTATCTTGGCGCTGACTCACAGGTGTTTCTTGTTGCCCAACACGAAGGCACTCCTTTTATTGCTATATACCTTGGCGTGTTGTCTGCCTCTAACCATTCCAATGCCATGGTAATTGATGGTTATTTCCTACAAAGAACATTCCTCACATAGTCCCTCATAGCACGCGTCTGATGATCTGAGAGCTGGAGTAACGTGCCGCGTTGACACAAGGTATTGAAACTCTCAGCAACACCGGGTGACCAAGTTATGACTCTGTGACGCACTCTTCAGATGACCATGACCTAAGCACACGGTGAGTGCAGCTTAAACATGTATGGAGGGGACCCGCACGCATTCCATACAGAGGCCGGGATAGTCTGCCCAGCGGCAGGGGTACGGGACATGGGGTGGCATCATCCCCTCATGCAGCAAGGTGAGGGAAGCTGGAGGTATAGTGCTGAGCATCGGAGCTATGGAAGACATGCCTCAGCTAAGTTAGCATAACTAGTTATTAGTGGCCTCTCCGGAAACTGTAAATCACCCACGTAGGTATGCTAGGGATGCTCCTCCAGTACACTGTATCTGTCAGGTGATCTTATTGGGGAATCACAGCTCCCCACTTATGACGTCACAGATAAGTGTGGTGCCACCTCCTAGGCTCTGTGCCATTCACAACCTCGCATGGCTGGTGCCCCCAGCCCCGTTTCTCTGCTGCTGAGAGAAATAAACACATACCGCACTCGAAGTCCTGCACTGCAAGTGCCGGCTCAATTACTGCTGCCTGGTAGCATGCTTCAGCAGCTTTTGGACTCCCTGCCCATGATGTCACGAAAGTTGCCTTGCAGCCCCCAGATCAGGTGCGGTTCTGAATACTCGTATTATGGCGCGTTGAACATAAAGATATACATACTGATGGCAACATATCCTTAACGCCCCTAGGACTCCTAATGATGTATTAATTAAGAACTACTCCCTAGATGGCTATTTTCAATCATGGCACTGTACTGTAAGGCTAGCCTCACATTACAATATGGCGCCCGTAGTAACTCGCACAAAGCATAGGATTGATAGTTCTTCTTACGCGATCACGTGGGATCGCTTGTGACCATCCTTTAGGCCAATCATCGTTCAGAATAAGATTTAAAATCCGCGCTAAAATTACGAGTCTCGCTGAACCTTCCCATGGTGATGTTCGAGTTAGACCGACACTCCGCTACAACCAGGTAAGCCTTGTAAACTGGCCGCATCGTCCCGCACTAAGCGTCAGGGTATACTAGGTACCAAAGCAAAGCGCATCGTACTCGTTAGTTTATATTTTCAGCATGTATTTCGAGCTATGTCCAGTATGTTTGTAAGAACATCGGAGTGTTCCGAAAGGAATACAGCCCTCGCATAATCTGCCATCTGTTAAGACACACTTCTAGCACATACTTATAGCATGGATTAACTAGTCTGCAAAAGACATTGTTATGCCTATAAAGGATTGTAAGCTCTTTTGCTGTCCTTTGCGACGAGCTACACAACCCCACATTATATAAAAAACAGTAGTACCTTAAAGTAAAAGCACGTAAAGGTTGTGCTTAGTCAGTGTAATGCTAGACATAACAAAATGGTGGTGACAATAGGCGCATATATTGAAATTTTGCTGTTACTTCCCCAGAGACATCTTCGCGGCATTGAGCTTTAATCGTATTGGCGGTTACAGTGCATTGCGCGGAACCTAATCCTTGCCCTAGAAGAACTTACACGCATTTGAAGCAGTGAAATTACTACCATTCAAAAAAGAAAGGGTAAGCATCCCATTATGCCCTGTACGTAAATTATGTCTAATCCTTTTCACTATCGCAGACATATGACGACCCATTAGATGCCTTGTCAGTTAGGTATGACACATTGTAATACTTTGTTGCCATTTCCCTAGAGGGCACTGCAAGAAGAACTATCCAGGTTGTAACTACATAGCGGATAGCGCGGAACGAAAATACTTGACTGAGAGAGGCGCCATCTGCCTCTGGACTGGGAATTTCAATACTCTCGTAAATGCGTAAGGGTAAGCATTCCCTTATGCTCCATATGTAGGAAAAAAAAATTTGTGTCTCCCAATGCTCAGTATTCCAAACAACTGCTAACTTTTCTACCTAGACGCAGAATGCCCTGAAATTTACTGAACAGACAAGTTTGCCTATAAAACCACTATCGTGACTGGCACTCCAATTGTCTATCTTACTACTCAGGTAGCCTGGCTTATGTACAATTTGTCCTAAACTTGTAGGTCTTTTATTAGTTTTTTTAATATTATTTTTGTTCACTCTCTGGTGAAGGCTTACACTTTTGTAATCACTCTTAATGTTTGAACTACTTTCATACGTTGTGGCAACATGTTGGGTTTAAAATATGCTTGGATGATCCCAGATGTATTAACGGTGGATCTATCTAAGTGGTATGAAGTCGTAACGTAATGTTTTAAAAAAAATGTTTCCTGCCTCATTCTAAAATTAACACATCTAATCCTCTACAGATAACCCCGTCTCATTTTATGGCTGTAAGCCCCTTCAGTTGGTGGCCCTGAAGAAGGTGTTTCCTCACCGAAACGCGCGTAGGCCTATCCTATCCATCTAGAGGAAAAGTCCCAAGAGACCCAGCACGATCAGAAAAAACTGTGCTTATTGCTGTCTCTTTTCCTTAATTTCTCTTTTTGGGGACCTTGCTAAACCTCTAAAGGCTTGTCACTATTTTAAGAGTATGAGTATGACTGATGTATGTTTGAGAGTATGAATTGTTTTGTGCTATATTAGTTACGGGGTTATGTACACTCAAATGTAAATGTTTTTGTTTTGTATATCACGAAATGAATATGTATGTATAGTGTCTATAAAATAATGGATAATGTTTTATAAATAGATCTCACTTAAATTGGAAAAAAGTGGAAAAAAATAAAAATGGTTACTAAATAATATCATTGTTTTGTTTAATTGTTCTCTTAATGTTGGCAGGTGAGAACTTGTTCAAGTCTCTGTTAAAATAATATAGGTCCTGAAAGAGTTTTCCCAGACTTTCTTTAGCCAGGACTGCAAGTACCAAAGCTAAGCCCGGGGAAGGGACCCACGCGGGCATAACCCCACTAGGGGGGAGGGAGGCACTCACCAGCCTCACGGCGAGCACATCCACGGCAAACAGGGGAACCAGCACGTCGTCAGGGCAGCAAGAGAAAGAGGGTGAGCAGTGAGCGCGAGAGGTATAAGTACCACCCCCCTGCCGCCTCTTGCCTGGAAGTGACACGTGCATGGGGGACCCTCGAGGGTCCCCAACACTGGGAGGCTGACTTGTGTGCTATCCTGTGGCACTTAGGGGGGCCGCCCTCTTAGGAGGGCCCCCTTCGTGGACCCGGGGCAGCCCTGCAGTGTTTCTGGGCTGAGGCACTGAGCGTCATTTTCCTAATGGTGCCACCACAGACGGGGGTTTGTGGCTCCTTTCCTGCCTGGACTCCTGGTTTGGTGGGCATTTTTTGCTCCACAGGAGCAGCTTGCCTCTCTGCAGGAGCATTGGCTCTTTTGTGTCCTTTGCCCTGCTGTAGCGGACCGGGCTTGCTTGGTGGAGTCCTTTGTGGGCATGCAGCTTTTGTGCGATGCTTCTGCCTAATCGCTCCTGATGTTTTCGGCAGGCAGGGATGGCGCCGGCACGTTTTTGCACAATGTTGTTGCACAGTTTACGGTGTTCCCAGCCCATATTGCTCTGCATTAGCGAGCAAGGCCTGGGGACTCTGGGTTTAGCACATTGGACGTTATTGGGCGGGGCATGGGGGACTCCTCGTACTGTTTGTCCTGCTGTCATGGGCATGTTAGTTATTTTCCTCTCACCGGGATGGCCTGATTTGTTTCTCCCCCTTATGTCCTTCTGGGGTTACATTAGGTTGGCTCTGCCCCCCGTCTAAACTCTCCGTATGTCATCATATGGCATAGCGCAGGAAGTAGCGTTTGCTGCCTTGTGTTTTTGGCATACGTGTCACTCGGAGCCGTGGAGTTGTTGGTTTGTGGCTGTTGATACGATGGTGCCATCGGTGGCAGGGTCTGGTGGTTCTGTGGACTGATGCATCCACGCCACTAGTCAGCGTTTCACCTCATGGCCACAGGTTCAACTATCAGCAAGCCCACTTAGTGTTTCATCCTTCTGGGGTTTGAGGAACGAGATCCTTTGAGCTGCGTCACCATAAACACTTGTCATCAGTGCCCACTTACCCCGAGGGGTGAATGTGCACTTTATTCAGGCCATTATTAAGGATGTGGAGGAGGCGGCATTTTTGGCTTGGGCATCTACCACTTTCAGTCCCCAGACAGGATGCATTTGGCCAGTTGGGGTCATGGGGGGGGGGTTCCTTATGTTTAGGGTTCTGCTATGGCAGGCATACTGAGGTATCCTCATGGCCTCTGGTCTCCCCTCATCTTGTGCATCAGCCCCCTGCCTTGTTGCCTGGCTCTTTGTCTCTCCATCTATCTCTTTGTGGAGAAAAGTGCATGGGGACTGTCATCTTCTGGTTCTCCCCACTGGTAGTCCTCCCTGCACCCCTTTCACTCTGCTGAAGCTGGTTGTGGTAGTTTTGTTGCCTCATTTCGGCCAGATTGTGCCTGAGTGTATACCCTTCCATTCTGCTATTTGGTAGGGGTGGGCGGAATTTGCGAAAGTGACTTTCGCAAATTATCGCGAAAATGTTACAAATCTCCGCAAACACGCGGAAATATCGCGAGATGCAGAAGTTTTTTTCCCGCCCGTTCGCGGTATTTTCTGCATGGTCGCGGCTCGCCAACTTACCCATGCGGTTGCTTGCGGGCGCGGCCATCTTGTTTTCACTCTTCTCGCGGTGCATGATCGCGAGAAGAAAGATGTGATCGCGCGACCAATGACATTACAGCGGGCGCGAACTGTCGCGAGACAGCGCAAATGGCTACCAACAATCCAACATCTTGTGGAGAACGCAACCGGATCGGGAAAACTTGTCGGCGAACTCGGGGATTCAGGTAAGGCGATCGCGCGCGCGCGAGAATGTATTATTTTACAGCGCGAGCAAGAAACAAATTATCGCTAAGCTGCGGAATGCGGAAATTTTGACATTTTCGCGCTCTCCGCGGAACGTGAAAATGTCAAATTATCGCAATTTCCGCGAGCTGAACGGATATTTAGCCCAGGCCTACTATTTGGGCATATTCTGGTGGCTTGAAGGACTTATTCGACCCCTTTAGGGGGGGTCACAGGTTCTTATCTGGGCCTGTTCCCTCAGCCTTTTTTTTTCCCTGGTCAATATTTTGAGTCCCATTGATTTGGGTTACAATACACTTCTGTAATTTTGTGCCGTTGTAACCTTCCGTACAACGCACTTACACATGTTATGTTGTATCGGTGCTGTCGCATGTATGGCAGGTGGTGGACAAATCCTTTTTCCCTTGATTACTGTCATGGTGTTCTCCTGTGGACTTATTTGCAGTTGTTTTTCCATCAGTGGAGTCTCTGAAATTTGGTCCACTCGCTTGCCAGGTCTCGCATGATGGTCAGTGGTGGCTGTACCCAGTGCCCTCTCAAAAGTCTTCAGTTGGGTTTCCTCCTCCCACAAAGGGTTTGGTAGAGGGGGGAGTATCTCCTTTATCCATGTGGTAGGCATTTGCTCTGGGTCGAGTTTTTGTTTCCTCCCATCTGTCGGGAGTCAAGAGGTGTGTAATCAGACAGACGCCCAGGTGACATGGTCCATAAGTGTGTTGTCAAGGGGTGATGTTGGTTACCTTCCTTTTGTTCGGTCCCAGATACATGAGCCTGGGATTCAGTTCAGTTCCCAAGGACACTGTACTCGCAGCTCCTGAGGAGTGCTACCACACAACCCTTGATGGATGTCTGCCTGCATATTCCCATACATCTGACTGGTCCACTGTTTCTTTGTTTTTCTGTGGGCTCACTCTCCTGCCTTTTCCAGGTGCTTTGTTTTTGACTTTTGAACGATGCCATGGGTTTTTCCAACCACCTTGTCCCCAATGGCTGTGATGTTCACCGGGGCTGTATTCCGTCTGTTCTACCATATATCCTGGGTTCTTTCTTAATCTTGGGTGTCTGCCCGTCTGTGACTGCCAAGTCTGGGGGAGATGCCTGTGCTCTCTAGGGCCCATCTTCATTTATTCCCTGGTTTCCAGCTTCTCACAGATCAGTGTGACTTTAATTTCTGAGCCCTTGCAGGTTGGGTGGTTTCTCCGGTGGTGGTTGTCACCTCTTACTCCCTCAGAGGCTCGTTCCTTCTGCCTTGGTGGTCTTGTGGACCAATGCAGGCACTAGGGGGAGAGGCCCTGCTGGGGGATTCCTCTCCCTGGGCTGATGATCCATTTCTGGGCTCTCCAGTCTCTGTACTGGTGGGTTTTGGTGGTGTTGTGGCAGGCACTGTCTTTGTTTCGCTCCTCTCCTTCGGACCTGTGCTATCTTTGTTTGAACAGCCGAAAAGGTCGTTCCTGATGCAATCAACTGACATGGGGGTTGTCCAGTCTCTGTTTACTCTTTCCTCCATGGAATTGGCCGATTTGTGGGCCTTGGGAGTCTCCTCTCTCCCAGCGGTCTCTGTTATGGGGGTGGTGTAGGGGCCTGCAGTTTCTATAGACTGGGTGTTACCCTTCTCTTTCTGCCATTTCTCTCCTGGTTCAGCCTTCCCTGGCTGGGTCTGTTTGCCTTGGCAGAGTTGGTCCCTCTCCCACTGTTTTCGGCCTGATTCCCTCATGGTTAGGCCTGGGCATTGGATGCTTTCTTCGTCCCATGCCCTTTGCTCTACTGGGTCCTCTGGGGATTTGGGTGGTTCTGATGGCTGTTCTTCTGATTGTTCCATACTGGTCTAGTGATTATGGTTTCCCCTTCTTGAGGGTTTGACTGCTTTTCTGCATTTGTGGGTTCCCGTTGACCCACCTCCGCTGTTTGCGCACCTTTTTAGCCCATCCTCTGTCCTACGCCTCCAGCTGGGAGCTTGGCTCTTGTGAGGTTGTCCGTGTTGGCTTGGGGCTCTTCACTTGTTGTGACTCAGGCCATCCAGTTCTCTCAAGGACTGTCAAGCCCTGGCGAATTGCAGTCCTCGTTGGTAGAGCTTTGGCTCTTGGTGTAGGGGGGCTGGTCTGTCTCCTGTTTCCTGTGATTTGGTCAGGGTGTCTGTTTTATTTGAGGGGATGGTTTTCTGTTTGGTCAGCTGATCTCCCCTCTCCGTGCCTGTTGGGTCTCCATTCTGGCCTTCGGGTGCTCTGTTGTGTCTTCTTTCTCTCAATTGGTGTCTCGCTTATTGCAAATTTGTAATTTTATTTTGCTTCTGAGTCCCGTCCCCTGCTCTGCTTTTCCCACCTGGGGTCTTTCGTTGGTGCTTCTGGCATTGACTGGTCCTACTCTGCACCCCTGGTTTCCGTTGGTCTTGAGGATTTTATCCTTCTGGTGCTTCTCCTGAAATGTCTTCTGCATAGGTTGTGATTCTCCATTCTCTGGATGTGTTGTAGGCCTTTTGCATCTGCCTGGAATTCCTGTGCATTTGGGAAGTGGCTTCCTTGTGTGTCACATGTGGTCTCTCTGGGTGGGGTCTTGTACCTTCTTTGTCGCTTCTGTCTTAATAGGCATTGTTTTCCTCGTCCTTGGCATTATTTCAGGATGTGTCACTGCGTGACATTTGTACTGCTCCTTCGTCGGCTTATTCCTACACTTTTGTTTCCCACTACTGTCTACGGTTGGGGATGACTGTGTCCGCAGTGTTTGGTGCTTATGTTTTGCCGGCTGTTCATAATCTGGGATTTATGCTGTTTTTTGCATTGTCTTTCATGTACGTTGCATCATCCTTGGTTTCTGTGTGGATCAATCACCATGCACCTGGCTATGTGCTCATGCATAGGAAATGGGATGGGATGACAGACAAGGAGATAAAGCCCGGTTACCCACCGGTAATCTTCATTACTCCGAGTCCTGGCCTTCCCATTCCATTCCTGAGCCCATCCCTCCCTCCCTCTCTTATTTATTTATTTATCTTGAGTTTTATATAGCGCTGGCTAGACCCGTAGGTATCAGAGTGCTTTACATAAGGAACAGCGAGTTGCAAGTTACACATTTTACATAGGTTACACAATGAGGATCAGAGTTACAGGCTAACATGTTACATTTGTTAAAAACAATCAAAACTTAGTAACCAAAGAAAAAGGGGAGAGTTACAGAAAATTCATCATGGGAGGGGTAGGGAGGGGAGAAACGGGTAGACGGGGAGAAACTATGCCCAATGTCTGGCTGGGTAGGTGACGGCCGAGGTGAGGAACCAGGGCCGATCTCCTCAATAGCTGAACCAAGCAGCTCCACCGTGCGTAGGACATAAAGCTTGGACTCCGCTGTCAGGATAGTGAGCAGGTGTGCTCAGAGAGTGTCCGAGTAGCGCAGGGGGGTTGGGGGGGTGAAAAGCCATGGAACAGGAACACAAGGAGCAGCAAAGTTGCAATGTACAAAAATTACACAGTAGTTGCAGATAAGGGTAACTGATGAATGCCTAATTATTACAGAAGAATGCATTATTAGTAGTGGCGTGAACGGAGAAATAAAACAACAGAAGGGGTAGAGAGAGCTGAGAGGGGACCAGAGTCAAAGTCTGAGATAGGTGAGAGGAGAGAGGGGGACCTGAGAGGGAGTTAGAGGTAAGGCAGTCCAGCAAAAAAGAAATGTTTGAAGGTCGACAGGATGGAGTCCAGTGTAACAAGGAAAAGGACAAAGTTCAACAAGATGGCGGATCCGGGTCATGGGTATCGAAGGGAACCATCTCAAAATGGCAGGATACATACAAGGCATGATCACATAAAAACTAAGAGAGCAGAGTACCATCAAGTAGGGTCGTAGGGGGACGTAGCCACAGTACCAAGGGAGGGCGGAGGGCAGTAGAATGTCGGCTGTATGCATGCACAGGCACAGTACCGCAAGGGCATCGGGGTTGTCAATCAGTATATCGTGAATCAGGGGAAATCTGGTTGAAGACTCACGGGCCAAACATCCCACAGGGGGCGAAGGGAGGCAGGATACTCTCACGGGTGGCGGGGACTCTTCCCCGCCCCCCCCCCCACTCACCGTACACTGTTCGGCACCGGACGAGTTCACAACAGCTCCCAGGGCGCCATTTTCTCGTTCTCATAGGTATGGCTACGTTGTTAATAATTCTGTGGTGCAAAGTCAGAGAAGGGCAAGATTAAGCTTCGGGTGGTTCAGCCATATTCCGATTGTGAAAACGTTGTTTTTGAAGGGATGATAGTGAGGAGGAAGCCGCTCAGGAGAATTTGAGGGAGGGTTCAACACGGAGCCTTAATCGGAGCTGCCATTGCAGGGTCAGGCACTTCGAGGTGGTCCTGGTCCCCCCCAGCCCGGCGTTCAAATAGTAGCTCCAGAGACAACGCGGCACCCACCAGACTGTCACCGCTCCATCAGTGGCCCAGAGAGCGGTAACTGAGATGCCTCTCATCCACGCCTCACCCCTGAAGGAGCGTAGAACAATCAATCCGCCATTTCGCTCAGCGCGGAACCGTGAACTCTCGATTCTGGGCCAGATATTCAGGTTAGGGCAGCGATGTTATGCCCAAGCGCCTCCAGCCATGTTCAGGCGCCAGAACCTGCCTTTTGTTCTGGAGTGGAGTGCTGGAAAACTTATTTCTGCAGCCTAGAGTGCGGGGTGGACACGGAGCTTCAGCTCCAAGCGGCCATGTCGGCCCGAGGCCACGCCTCTCTGGTTTCTGTTTATGGTGTTTGTATTTTTGTTTTTCTTTCTTATGGGTTTCTTTGTATTCTCAGGATGTCCTAGTGATGTGCTTCAAGGGGAAATGCATGCTGGGTAGGCAGAGCCATATTGGGCAAAGTATTTTGACCTCAGCTACATAATAGTTTCTGTGGAGCAGGCGAACTGCTCATGCGTAAGGAATGGAATGGGATTATCAGGACTTGGAGTGATGATTTTACCGGTGAGTAACTGGACATCCGTGTTTAGCTGATAAATAAGTTACATGCCTGTTGCCAATTCCTGTTGACGGCTCCTCATCTCCTCAGATGGCCATCCAGACACACAAACTTGCGATGAAGTAGGTTCCTGACAGCAGTGTACAGGCAAGATATTCTGTCTCATTGAAAACAATCGTAGGCAGCAGGTGAATGTAGCGCTTATAAATGCCAGGTGGCTGCGAGCAGTGAAACCTACATGGAGTCTCTCAACACACCACTCTAAAGAGCTGCTTGTGTATGCAACTCACCTTTGGCAAACTGTCTAAATGCAAGTGCCCTTATTGATTACAATTAATGGGGAGTATCTGAACAAAGTCTGCAAGAGAACATGAGCTCGGTAGATTGCTGCACACTGCCAGTCCTGTGTCTGCCCGCCTAATCAAGGAAGCATCCCGTGTTTGTGTAAGACCCACATAGTTGCTTAGAGGTATCTCATAATCTTGTGCAGGTGTTGGGCCGCCATTTTGAGCAGCACTGCAATCGGCCATTTTGAGTCACATTGGGTGCAGTCATTTTGCTTACTGCAAATCTAGCAGCCAATTTGAGCAATACAGAGTACACCTACCCCTTCCAAAATCAGCCAGTGCTGATTATGTGGCTGGTGCTAGAGGAAAAGGAAAAACAAGAGAAATGAGTGAATCCGCAGCACTTGCCACAGTGTACACAACGGCTCAGAAGTGCATAGATATGCCTGTTGTGAGCAGTGAAGGTGGTAGTTTAAAGGGCTAGAACAAGTAGTAAAAGCTCATACAAGACACAACCAACCCGAAGCAAGCCCCAACTCAACAGACCAACAGATGCTTCAACCATCTTAATAGGGCAGCCCTTCTCCTACAGGCCGGCATCGTTCTGAAACCTCCTGCCACTTTTGACGTGTCTATTCTGGAACATTTTGTGCCTCGACTGACAGAATGGATAAAGTTGTGTGCATTGAGGCCATAGAAGAGACAAGGAACAAGCAGATACTGAGAATCTTTCTAAATCTGATGGGTGCAGGAGTCAGAGATCTGCTAAACAAATTTCACAATATCAAGAGTGAGACTTACTTAGCAACAAAGAAGGCCTTGTTCAACTATTTTGATCTAATGACAAATGTAAATTATAAGCAATTTATGTTTACTGGGGCTCAGCAGATGAAAAGGACATCCCTAGATGAATGTGACACCATGCTTAGGTAACAGAGGAAACCCTGACAATTTAGTGATTAAAACAATGAAGCGGCAATAAGGCTCAGAATAACTAAGGGGTGTCAATAAGAATCATGCAGACCACAACTTCTAAAGAAGACTTATAAACTACATGCCATTTTACAGATTACCATAGTGGATGACAGAGCAGGCAAGCCCAGCAGCTACCATAGAGTCCAGCAGAACTGGTCCAAGGTTTCAGGCCATGGCCATACACAACAAAGAAGTGGTACAAAAAGACAGAAAGAGGCTATGGAAACAAACTGGACAAGCATGTGGTGATGTATCTGCTCTGAATTTATTAGGCTTAGACACTTCATTGCAATTAGGGTTCATAAAAATCAACTACTATGTGTCAAGTAGGAAGAAAACAAACAAATCCGGTCACAACTGCTCCATGACATTGACCTTCAGGTAGGGGGATATTATGCACGATTTATTCTGAAATGTGGAGTGCCAGTTACTGTTATGTTTGCAGACAAATACAAGAAAATGACCAGTCCATCAACTCTGGAATAAACGGATGTATTTGTATACATGTGGCACTGACGATGGCTTTGAAGTGCCTTGCACAATTTTGCACTTCCTTCAAATACAAAGACCAGATGATCACCACTGTAAAACATGTTCTGCGAGGAAAATTGCCAGCGTAATTCTTGCTGAGTTTCGAGACTGCAGCAGAATTGGGTTCATCGCTATAAACTCAGCACCAGCCTGCCCAAGCAACAAAAATTCCACAAACTCTTCAAAAAGCAAGGAGAAACAAATGTTTTTCAAATTAATCTACATGTAGATAAGTCTGTGCGAACTGAGGTCCTGCCAGTCAGAGAACAGCATTCCACACACAAAACACGAAGGTAGAAGATATTCAAGAACTCCTGGCACTCAACATATTATGGCTCTCACCAATTGTGATGGCTCTGAAAAAGCTACTCACAGAAATCTGAAAAAGCGTCAATGCCAGGCGATCTAACACAGCAGTTTCCATATACCGATGAAATTATCACATGGCTCAGCAGAGCAAAAATATTTTCAAAACTAGATCTAAACAAGCATTGGCATAGCCATTAGGTCTCGCCTTTGGGACCTTATATGTGTTTAGCCATGCAACTGTTGCATAACTAAATACTTATAAGGTCCCAAAAGCGAGACCTATTGGCCATGCCAAGCGGCCATACGGCCGCGAAAGTGAAAGTGATCGCGATCGCGATCAAACATCAAAGCGGGCGTGTAGCCGCGAAAAGGAAAGTATACGCGGTACAGCGTGGCGCGCGCGCCCACGCACATGCACTGTAGCTCTAGGCTGGCCTGGTAGCACTTTTTGGAGCCCTCTCAATAAGTCTCGCCAGACCAGCGCATGCGCTGGGTTTGGCGAGACCTAAAAAGGGGTATGACCAATTAACGCAGGAACAAAGTTCTTTATATATATATATTGACATTCACAACTCATGTTGAGCTTTGTAGGAGAAAGTAACTTAGTTTGAGGTGTTGCCTGCTGCTAAAATCTTTCACAAGTTTAATTGCTAAGAAATACCTCCCGTCATCAATGCCCTCCAGTACAGCTAGGATAAACTAGTATTTAGTGCCAACAACAGTGGCGGCTGGTGAACTATGAAAGTGGTGAGGCGTAAATAACTAAGTGTAACATAGATTATGTGGGTAAGTGAAGGAAACAAGTCTGACGTCCCTGGGGAGATTTTCTTTGAAGAAATTGTGTATTTTGCAGCACAATTTTCACATATGAACAGAAATAATAAAAGAGGCTTATAAACCACACATGTACACTCAAAAGAGTGTTGTGGTGCTATTTGCAGTCTGCCTCTCTCTACATTTCTTCCACATTCTTCTTCTATGTAGTTTGTCTCTATCTCTTCACTGCTATAATCTTTCCTGATGTCTGTCTATTCTATGCTTTCTCAGTCTGCCTATTGTATCTTTCCTCTCAGAAGTTTGTCTTTCTGCTAAACATTCTCTCTGTTGTCTGTCTCTTGATATTAAGTCTGTTATCCTCTTTTCTGCAGAACCTTCATTTCTTTTGTGTGTCTTTCCTCTGCTACTGTTCCTCCCTCCCTGCAGTGCTTCGCTGTTTTGTCTCTGTTATCACTCCTCTCCACAGTCTGTCTTTCCTCTGTTATTCGTGATCTATGCTGTTTCTTAATACCGCTCTGTTATCCTCAGTATTTCGTGTTCTGACCTTCCTCTTTGCTGTCTCCCCTATCCTCGGCTATCCATTCTCTCTGTAGTATCTGCACCTGTCTCCACTCAATCCTTTCTCAATGCAATCTACATCTGTCCTGCTCACTAACCTTTCCTCAATTACCATTCCTCCCAGCTGTCGCTCCACTGCTAATCTTCCTCTATGATGTGCTTGATTTCTTAAACAATAATCCCTCAATATCTTCCTAAATCGTCAAGAGATCTGGGTTAAATCCATCGTTCTTTTGCCCACTACGCCCCCCCAGTTCAGACATGGCCATATGCAAATCAGTCTTGACCCTGTGCCTCATGGGAACAGTCCAGCCCGAACTGCCAAGCCATGTCTTCCCTGGACCGGAATCAAGCATCCTAGGACCGGTTTCTGGCTATCAGCCGTCATCAGCCAGGATAGCTTGACTCCAGTGGCGTAGTGAGCACGGGTCCCACGTCTGGGAATACCCATCCCACTTAGGGCGAAAAGCGTTACAACAAACAAATGATGGACGGAATGCTGACTATGCAGACATTCTACCCCAGTCAAGAGATCTGGGTTAAATCCATCGTTCTTTTGCCCACTACGCCCCCCCAGTTCAGACATGGCCATATGCAAATCAGTCTTGACCCTGTGCCTCATGGGAACAGTCCAGCCCGAACTGCCAAGCCATGTCTTCCCTGGACCGGAATCAAGCATCCTAGGACCGGTTTCTGGCTATCAGCCGTCATCAGCCAGGATAGCTTGACTCCAGTGGCGTAGTGAGCACGGGTCCCACGTCTGGGAATACCCATCCCACTTAGGGCGAAAAGCGTTACAACAAACAAATAATGGACGGAATGCTGACGATGCAGACATTCTACCCCAGTCAAGAGATCTGGGTTAAATCCATCGTTCTTTTGCCCACTACGCCCCCCCAGTTCAGACATGGCAATATGCAAATCAGTCTTGACCCTGTGCCTCATGGGAACAGTCCAGCCCGAACTGCCAAGCCATGTCTTCCCTGGACCGGAATCAAGCATCCTAGGACCGGTTTCTGGCTGTCAGCCGTCATCAGCCAGGATAGCTTGACTCCAGTGGCGTAGTGAGCACGGGTCCCACGTCTGGGAATACCCATCCCACTTAGGGCGAAAAGCGTTACAACAAACAAATGATGGACGGAATGCTGACAATGCAGACATTCTACCCCAGTCAAGAGATCTGGGTTAAATCCAACGTTCTTTTGCCCACTACGCCCCCCCAGTTCAGACATGGCCATATGCAAATCAGTCTTGACCCTGTGCCTCATGGGAACAGTCCAGCCCGAACTGCCAAGCCATGTCTTCCCTGGACCGGAATCAAGCATCCTAGGACCGGTTTCTGGCTATCAGCCGTCATCAGCCAGGATAGCTTGACTCCAGTGGCGTAGTGAGCACGGGTCCCACGTCTGGGAATACCCATCCCACTTAGGGCGAAAAGCGTTACAACAAACAAATGATGGACGGAATGCTGACAATGCAGACATTCTACCCCAGTCAAGAGATCTGGGTTAAATCCATCGTTCTTTTGCCCACTACGCCCCCCCAGTTCAGACATGGCCATATGCAAATCAGTCTTGACCCTGTGCCTCATGGGAACAGTCCAGCCCGAACTGCCAAGCCATGTCTTCCCTGGACCGGAATCAAGCATCCTAGGACCGGTTTCTGGCTATCAGCCGTCATCAGCCAGGATAGCTTGACTCCAGTGGCGTAGTGAGCACGGGTCCCACGTCTGGGAATACCCATCCCACTTAGGGCGAAAAGCGTTACAACAAACAAATAATGGACGGAATGCTGACACTGCAGACATTCTATCCCAGTCAAGAGATCTGGGTTAAATCCTTCGTTCTTTTGCCCACTACGCCCCCCCAGTTCAGACATGGCCATATGCAAATCACTCTTGACCCTGTGCCTCATGGGAACAGTCCAGCCCGAACTGCCAAGTCATGTCTTCCCTGGACCGGAATCAAGCATCCTAGGACCGGTTTCTGGCTATCAGCCGTCATCAGCCAGGATAGCTTGACTCCAGTGGCGCAGTGAGTACGGGTCCCCCGTCTGGGAATACCCATCCCACTTAGGGCGAAAAGCGTTACAACAAAAAAATGATGGACGGAATGCTGACAATGCAGACATTCTACCCCAGTCAAGAGATCTGGGTTAAATCCATCGTTCTTTTGCCCACTACGCCCCCCAGTTCAGACATGGCCATATGCAAATCAGTCCTGACCCTGTGCCTCATGGGAACAGTCCAGCCCGAACTGCCAAGCCATGTCTTCCCTGGACCGGAATCAAGCATCCTAGGACCGGTTTCTGGCTATCAGCCGTCATCAGCCAGGATAGCTTGACTCCAGTGGCGTAGTGAGCACGGGTCCCATGTCTGGGAATACCCATCCCACTTAGGGCGAAAAGCGTTACAACAAACAAATGATGGACGGAATGCTGACAATGCAGACATTCTACCCCAGTCAAGAGATCTGGGTTAAATCCATCGTTCTTTTGCCCACTACGCCCCCCCAGTTCAGACATGGCCATATGCAAATCAGTCTTGACCCTGTGCCTCATGGGAACAGTCCAGCCCGAACTGCCAAGCCATGTCTTCCCTGCACCGGAATCAAGCATCCTAGGACCGGTTTCTGGCTATCAGCCGTCATCAGCCAGGATAGCTTGACTCCAGTGGCGTAGTGAGCACGGGTCCCACGTCTGGGAATACCCATCCCACTTAGGGCGAAAAGCGTTACAACAAACAAATGATGGACGGAATGCTGACACTGCAGACATTCTACCCCAGTCAAGAGATCTGGGTTAAATCCTTTGTTCTTTTGCCCACTACGCCCCCCCAGTTCAGACATGGCCATATGCAAATCACTCTTGACCCTGTGCCTAATGGGAACAGTCCAGCCCGAACTGCCAAGCCATGTCTTCCCTGGACCGGAATCAAGCATCCTAGGACCGGTTTCTGGCTATCAGCCGTCATCAGCCAGGATAGCTTGACTCCAGTGGCGTAGTGAGCACGGGTCCCACGTCTGGGAATACCCATCCCACTTAGGGCGAAAAGCGTTACAACAAAAAAATGATGGACGGAATGCTGACAATGCAGACATTCTACCCCAGTCAAGAGATCTGGGTTAAATCCATCCTTCTTTTGCCCACTACGCCCCCCAGTTCAGACATGGCCATATGCAAATCAGTCTTGACCCTGTGCCTCATGGGAACAGTCCAGCCCGAACTGCCAAGCCATGTATTCCCTGGATCAGCCGTCATCAGCCAGGATAGCTTGACTCCAGTGGCGTAGTGAGCACGGGCAAAAGAACGATGGATTTAACCCAGATCTCTTGACTGGGGGAGAATGTCTGCATTGTCAGCATTCCGTCCATCAATTGTTTGTTGTAACGCTTTTCGCCCTAAGTGGGATGGGTATTCCCAGACGTGGGACCCGTGCTCACTACGCCACTGGAGTCAAGCTATCCTGGCTGATGACGGCTGATAGCCAGAAACCGGTCCTAGGATGCTTGATTCCGGTCCAGGGAAGACATGGCTTGGCAGTTCGGGCTGGACTGTTCCCATGAGGCACAGGGTCAAGACTGATTTGCATATGGCCATGTCTAAACTGGGGTGGTGTAGTGGGCAAAAGAACGATGGATTTAACCCAGATCTCTTGACTGGGGGAGAATGTCTGCATTGTCAGCATTCCGTCCATCAATTGTTTGTTGTAACGCTTTTCGCCCTAAGTGGGATGGGTATTCCCAGACGTGGGACCCGTGCTCACTACGCCACTGGAGTCAAGCTATCCTGGCTGATGACGGCTGATAGCCAGAAACCGGTCCTAGGATGCTTGATTCCGGTCCAGGGAAGACATGGCTTGGCAGTTCGGGCTGGACTGTTCCCATGAGGCACAGGGTCAAGACTGATTTGCATATGGCCATGTCTAAACTGGGGTGGTGTAGTGGGCAAAAGAACGATGGATTTAACCCAGATCTCTTGACTGGGGGAGGAGGAACAACCTTTACAACGCAACTTTTACAACGCACTACACTTACAACGCATTTTTTACAACGCAAAATCCATTACAACGCATGACATTACAACGCATGACACTACAACGCATTTTTAATAACTACCTTTACAACGCATTCCATTACAACGCATACCATTACAACGCATAATATTACACTACACTATCCAACACTTACCCTACTGTTGCACCCCCTGGAGTTAGAATAGTAATTTTTACCCCTATACTATCCAACACTTACCCTACTGTTGCACCCCCTGGAGTTAGAATAGTAATTTTTACCCCTATACTATCCAACACTTACCCTACTGTTGCACCCCCTGGAGTTAGAATAGTAATTTTTACCCCTATACTATCCAACACTTACCCTACTGTTGCACCCCCTGGAGTTAGAATAGTAATTTTTACCCCTCTACTATCCAACACTTACTCTACTGTTGCACCCCCTGGAGTTAGAATAGTAATGTTTACCCCTATACTATCCAACACTTACCCTACTGTTGCACCCCCTGGAGTTAGAATAGTAATTTTTACCCCTATACTATCCAACACTTACCCTACTGTTGCACCCCCTGGAGTTAGAATAGTAATTTTTACCCCTATACTATCCAACACTTACCCTACTGTTGCACCCCCTGGAGTTAGAATAGTAATTTTTACCCCTATACTATCCAACACTTACCCTACTGTTGCACCCCCTGGAGTTAGAATAGTAATTTTTACCCCTATACTATCCAACACTTACCCTACTGTTGCACCCCCTGGAGTTAGAATAGTAATTTTTACCCCTCTACTATCCAACACTTACTCTACTGTTGCACCCCCTGGAGTTAGAATAGTAATGTTTACCCCTATACTATCCAACACTTACCCTACTGTTGCACCCCCTGGAGTTAGAATAGTAATTTTTACCCCTATACTATCCAACACTTACCCTACTGTTGCACCCCCTGGAGTTAGAATAGTAATTTTTACCCCTATACTATCCAACACTTACCCTACTGTTGCACCCCCTGGAGTTAGAATAGTAATTTTTACCCCTATACTATCCAACACTTACCCTACTGTTGCACCCCCTGGAGTTAGAATAGTAATTTTTACCCCTATACTATCCAACACTTACCCTACTGTTGCACCCCCTGGAGTTAGAATAGTAATTTTTACCCCTATACTATCCAACACTTACCCTACTGTTGCACCCCCTGGAGTTAGAATAGTAATTTTTACCCCTATACTATCCAACACTTACTCTACTGTTGCACCCCCTGGAGTTAGAATAGTAATTTTTACCCCTATACTATCCAACACTTACCCTACTGTTGCACCCCCTGGAGTTAGAATAGTAATTTTTACCCCTATACTATCCAACACTTACCCTACTGTTGCACCCCCTGGAGTTAGAATAGTAATTTTTACCCCTATACTATCTAATACTTACCTTAAATGCAATTAAATATTATGCGTTGTAATGGTATGCGTTGTAAAGGTAGTATGCGTTGTAATGGAAATGCGTTGTAAAGGTAGTTTTTAAAAATGCGTTGTAGTGTCATGCGTTGTAATGTCATGCGTTGTAATGGATTTTGCGTTGTAAAAAATGCATTGTAAGTGCATGCGTTGTAAAAGTGTGCGTTGTAACGACATACATCCCTGGGGGAGAATGTCTGCATTGTCAGCATTCCGTCCATCAATTGTTTGTTGTAACGCTTTTCGCCCTAAGTGGGATGGGTATTCCCAGACGTGGGACCCGTGCTCACTACGCCACTGGAGTCAAGCTATCCTGGCTGATGACGGCTGATAGCCAGAAACCGGTCCTAGGATGCTTGATTCCGGTCCAGGGAAGACATGGCTTGGCAGTTCGGGCTGGACTGTTCCCATGAGGCACAGGGTCAAGACTGATTTGCATATGGCCATGTCTAAACTGGGGTGGTGTAGTGGGCAAAAGAACGATGGATTTAACCCAGATCTCTTGACTGGGGGAGGGGGAACAACCTTTACAACACAACTTTTACAACGCACTACACTTACAACGCATTTTTTACAACGCAAAATCCATTACAACGCATGACATTACAACGCATGACACTACAACGCATTTTTAATAACTACCTTTACAACGCATTCCATTACAACGCATACTACCATTACAACGCATACCATTACAACGCATAATATTACACTACACTATCCAACACTTACCCTACTGTTGCACCCCCTGGAGTTAGAATAGTAATTTTTACCCCTATACTATCCAACACTTACCCTACTGTTGCACCCCCTGGAGTTAGAATAGTAATTTTTACCCCTATACTATCCAACACTTACCCTACTGTTGCACCCCCTGGAGTTAGAATAGTAATTTTTACCCCTATACTATCCAACGCTTACCCTACTGTTGCACCCCCTGGAGTTAGAATAGTAATTTTTACCCCTCTACTATCCAACACTTACTCTACTGTTGCACCCCCTGGAGTTAGAATAGTAATGTTTACCCCTAAACTATCCAACACTTACCCTACTGTTGCACCCCCTGGAGTTAGAATAGTAATTTTTACCCCTATACTATCCAACACTTACCCTACTGTTGCACCCCCTGGAGTTAGAATAGTAATTTTTACCCCTATACTATCCAACACTTACCCTACTGTTGCACCCCCTGGAGTTAGAATAGTAATTTTTACCCCTATACTATCCAACACTTACCCTACTGTTGCACCCCCTGGAGTTAGAATAGTAATTTTTACCCCTATACTATCCAACACTTACCCTACTGTTGCACCCCCTGGAGTTAGAATAGTAATTTTTACCCCTATACTATCCAACACTTACCCTACTGTTGCACCCCCTGGAGTTAGAATAGTAATTTTTACCCCTATACTATCCAACACTTACTCTACTGTTGCACCCCCTGAAGTTAGAATAGTAATTTTTACCCCTATACTATCCAACACTTACCCTACTGTTGCACCCCCTGGAGTTAGAATAGTAATTTTTACCCCTATACTATCCAACACTTACCCTACTGTTGCACCCCCTGGAGTTAGAATAGTAATTTTTACCCCTATACTATCTAATACTTACCTTAAATGCAATTAAATATTATGCGTTGTAATGGTATGCGTTGTAAAGGTAGTATGCGTTGTAATGGAAATGCGTTGTAAAGGTAGTTTTTAAAAATGCGTTGTAGTGTCATGCGTTGTAATGTCATGCGTTGTAATGGATTTTGCGTTGTAAAAAATGCATTGTAAGTGCATGCGTTGTAAAAGTGTGCGTTGTAACGACATACATCCCTGGGGGAGAATGTCTGCATTGTCAGCATTCCGTCCATCAATTGTTTGTTGTAACGCTTTTCGCCCTAAGTGGGATGGGTATTCCCAGACGTGGGACCCGTGCTCACTACGCCACTGGAGTCAAGCTATCCTGGCTGATGACGGCTGATAGCCAGAAACCGGTCCTAGGATGCTTGATTCCGGTCCAGGGAAGACATGGCTTGGCAGTTCGGGCTGGACTGTTCCCATGAGGCACAGGGTCAAGACTGATTTGCATATGGCCATGTCTAAACTGGGGTGGTGTAGTGGGCAAAAGAACGATGGATTTAACCCAGATCTCTTGACTGGGGGAGAATGTCTGCATTGTCAGCATTCCGTCCATCAATTGTTTGTTGTAACGCTTTTCGCCCTAAGTGGGATGGGTATTCCCAGACGTGGGACCCGTGCACACTACGCCACTGGAGTCAAGCTATCCTGGCTGATGACGGCTGATAGCCAGAAACCGGTCCTAGGATGCTTGATTCCGGTCCAGGGAAGACATGGCTTGGCAGTTCGGGCTGGACTGTTCCCATGAGGCACAGGGTCAAGACTGATTTGCATATGGCCATGTCTAAACTGGGGTGGTGTAGTGGGCAAAAGAATGATGGATTTAACCCAGATCTCTTGACTGGGGGAGAATGTCTGCCTTGTCAGCATTCCGTCCATCAATTGTTTGTTGTAACGCTTTTCGCCCTAAGTGGGATGGGTATTTCCAGACATGGGACCCGTGCTCACTACGCCACTGGAGTCAAGCTATCCTGGCTGATGACGGCTGATAGCCAGAAACCGGTCCTAGGATGCTTGATTCCGGTCCAGGGAAGACATGGCTTGGCAGTTCGGGCTGGACTGTTCCCATGAGGCACAGGGTCAAGACTGATTTGCATATGGCCATGTCTAAACTGGGGTGGTGTAGTGGGCAAAAGAACGATGGATTTAACCCAGATCTCTTGACTGGGGGAGAATGTCTGCATTGTCAGCATTCCGTCCATCAATTGTTTGTTGTAACGCTTTTCGCCCTAAGTGGGATGGGTATTCCCAGACGTGGGACCCGTACTCACTACGCCACTGGAGTCAAGCTATCCTGGCTGATGACGGCTGATAGCCAGAAACCGGTCCTAGGATGCTTGATTCCGGTCCAGGGAAGACATGGCTTGGCAGTTCGGGCTGGACTGTTCCCATGAGGCACAGGGTCAAGACTGATTTGCACATGGCCATGTCTAAACTGGGGTGGTGTAGTGGGCAAAAGAACAATGGATTTAACCCAGATCTCTTGACTGGGGGAGAATGTCTGCATTGTCAGCATTCCGTCCATTAATTGTTTGTTGTAACGCTTTTCGCCCTAAGTGGGATGGGTATTCCCAGACGTGGGACCCGTGCTCACTACGCCACTGGAGTCAAGCTATCCTGGCTGATGACGGCTGATAGCCAGAAACCGGTCCTAGGATGCTTGATTCCGGTCCAGGGAAGACATGGCTTGGCAGTTCGGGCTGGACTGTTCCCATGAGGCACAGGGTCAAGACTGATTTGCATACGGCCATGTCTAAACTGGGGTGGTGTAGTGGGCAAAAGAACGATGGATTTAACCCAGATCTCTTGACTGGGGGAGAATGTCTGCATTGTCAGCATTCCGTCCATCAATTTTTTGTTGTAACGCTTTTCGCCCTAAGTGGGATGGGTATTCCCAGACGTGGGACCCGTGCTCACTACGCCACTGGAGTCAAGCTATCCTGGCTGATGACGGCTGATAGCCAGAAACCGGTCCTAGGATGCTTGATTCCGGTCCAGGGAAGACATGGCTTGGCAGTTCGGGCTGGACTGTTCCCATGAGGCACAGGGTCAAGACTGATTTGCATATGGCCATGTCTAAACTGGGGTGGTGTAGTGGGCAAAAGAACGATGTATTTAACCCAGATCTCTTGACTGGGGTAGAATGTCTGCATTGTCAGCATTCCGTCCATCAATTGTTTGTTGTAACGCTCTCCTGGGATCTGGGCAGCAGTGAATGGGGGCAGGCCTCCTTTCTGAAGGCTACCCTGGGATCCCGTGTCCCGACTGAGGAAAGCAACACATGTCCTCCCTGGACCTCAAACCAGTCTTTATAAATGCACACACAGGCCGGCCGTTCCATCAGTAGGTCCTAAACTACACATACACTTAGAAGTGTTTGAAGTCCGGTGTGCGGCACTGCATGTCACAGCATTATTATGGTCACTAGCACTTATCTTCGAGGATTCGGAACTCAGGGGACCCCTCCATTATTATGGGCTCTGAAGCAAAACAAGGGTGTCACTGGCCGAGACAGAAGCAGCACCTCGTACATGTTATGTCAGCACATATAAGGCTGCGATGCCCTGTATACTAAACTGTGTAAAGTCCCCATGCCTTTGTCTTCCCCTTACACTGTTGACTCTAGAATTTCGCATAATTACCAAAATCAGACTCAAGGAGCTCTGGCAACAAACTACCACCACCAACACCCCAGCCTCAGCAGTGTTTACAAGGCCCTTGTGATGTATTATGTGTCTACTTAAATTGCTCCAAATATAGTTTGTTTCACCCAAGGATGGATATGGTTACAGGTAAGGAGGTGGGTATGGGACCACAGATCACCTTCAGGAAGGTAGCATCAATAAGGGACACATGAGGAAAGAGGGATGTGATGACAAAGAAAGAACAGAGGCTAAAGCCGGAGAATGGGTTCAAGAAGTATAATAAATGTAAGGCACGTGTCCATTGCATTAACACAACAGAGAGTGTTACAAGCTTTAATAGAGACATCAAGAGAAAAGCAGCCCTGAGCTGTAAGATGGAATGTGTAATGGATGTGTGTTCTTTCCCTGTCCCAAAACCTATGTGGGCAGTGCTATATTGCCAGCCCATTACGCGGGTATAATATCATGAACAGCCCACGGTTTACAGCGTTTCAATGAACGTTTTGTTCCATTTATGGAGGGCAGAGATATGAGATTGAACTGAACTAAAATATTTGTTATGACAATGCAATGCACTGTCTGCCCCCCAGCACGACATCCATCCATGCGATAAGGCCCTAAAGCTAAACAGGCCTATATAAGTAAAAACAAACACGGGCAACCACCGGACTCCCGAAGTCCCAAGTTCAGAAGTAGTCCTACTGTCCTAGTACTCCGGATAGCAACCTGCAGTGCTGTGTACAGCGGCATGCAACCTTGACTAGCTTGGGCTCAGCTGCTGCCGGTACTTCAGTAAAGTTGAATCCGATTCGGATTCAGACTGCTTTGGGCCCTCAGCTACAAAAAACATGCAGTCCAACTATCTGTCTCGAGTGACGCAGGTATACTGATAAAATGGCTTCCACCACTCTGATTGACGAAGGCTACCATTCCAGAAGCAGTCTCATGTCGAGCCTGCACAGACTCGATTCCTTGGCTTCCCGCCTGACACACCCTTTCCCAACTTGTCACAGGGTGGGTCCCACGATGCCCGGTTACGAGTTAGGAAAGGGTTGGGTGAAACGCTCTCTCTATTGATGTGGAGGGTTAGCGATACCGGGCTTGAATTTAAAATGCTCGGTGCTAACTTTACCTCCACGCCATCAGGGGGTGAAGACTGGGCCTTGAAGCTAGGTCTTTGCCGAGCTGATGACCTCACAGCCTTCAGGGCTGTGAGGTTGTCAGCCCAACACTTTGGCTTCTTGGGCCCGCCCGGGGAGCAAGCAAGATGCCAAGCAGAGTTACATGACAGTGTCCACAAATGGTAACCGGAAAAAGGCGGCGGTGAATGGGGCAGAGAGTGCCCCATGTTCTAGTAGTAACTAGTAAGTAGACCACTACAATACAAAATAACAAAGGGGGTATTTTTTTATTAAAACAAAATATGAGCATTGCTGTATTATTGTAGAATGTAACGGGGAGGAGCCCCAATGCCCTCGGAGAGAAACAGCCACTGGCCAACAAGAAGGAGCACGATGACACTGTCCTAAAAATCGGTGCTGTCATGCAAGAACCATGCAAGAGGCAAACCTTACACTACAATTGGACAAATTGAAGGCTACAAAACCAAACTAAACTTTGTTGGCCTCAAGTTCTCAGTGCAGAGCGAGAGGCCAGGCTCAGCCAAACTTGAAACAGGAGTTCACTCTCTACCTTCGACCAATGTAAGTGCACTGCAATCTTTCATAGACATGGCAAGAACTGCACCATGTACATCAGAGACTTTGCCATAAGTGCAGCTTAGAGTGACCTAACAAAACCGATACAGGAAAATCTATAGTCAGCAGAGGGTGACAGTAAATCAAGAGGATAAAAAAAAAGATCTCCTGTGCCAATCACATTGCCAATTTCAACACAAGACAATAAGTTATCTGTGTATTCCAGGACTGTTGGTCTTAGTGTTATCCTGGTGCATTATGCCTGCAACAGCTTATCCGAAGCGAAACAAGTGTACTCAGAACCTGAGAAAAAAGCTTGACCAGTGTGTTGGAAACCTGAAAGCAAAAATGCCTATGCACATGGAGGTATGGGGAATTAGCCTGAAGGGATATAGCTACTCCATATGTTAGGGAAGGGCAAGCGATAGAAGATCCCAACGTGACTGACTACATCTTCTGGTCTGAATGACATCATGCAAACAACCATACCATCATCAGTGCCACTACATCAACTTGCTGAGGATACAGACACTGACAGCATCCTACAGTTTGTAAAATGCCTTATTTTGACTCACAACTGGATGCATGTACGTGTCTCTTGAATGCATGACCAAGGCATTGATGCCTCTGATACTGATGAATTTCAATATGAGGATTAACTGACAGTAACTCCTCCAACTATCATCATACTGAGAGGATCATTGCCCCCAATGTCTTAGGCAACCTTGGTAGACCTGGCACATAAAGAACACAGGTGGGCAGTAGCCACAAAGAAGCCATTGAGAGAAAGAGCCTGGTACACACACATGGGCTCATTTATGGAAGTAGCTCTAAAATACAAGGAAAAATAACCAATACAGATGGATACCATGAGCAAGCAAATGATAAAGAGTTACATCCCCAAATTAAGAGGTTTCAAAGACACATCATTTGAGATAGACCCCTGGAAGATATTGAGGAAAGATCATGATGATGTCAAGATACTGCTACTAAAATTAGGCAAACAAAACTTTGGCAGCAGGGAGCGTGGTCGAGGGGTGGCGTGCTGCCTGAGCTCCCCACAGCCATTCAATGGATCCATGTCTCCTGCACAATTCTCACGGCTTGTGCTACAGACGTTACTGTATGGGTGCGGACCCACCTTGGCTGAATGAGCAGTGAGATGCCATCGGTACCTGAGCTACAAGCAGTGGTCAATGTCATCCTTCTGGTCCTGGAAATCGGCATGGATGGAGCTCCAGGAGGACCGAGGGGGCAGCAAGCACCACACTATTGCCCTTACTTCACTGTGACATTCCGAATGGCTTTCAACTCATGTCATTGTAACTGAACCAATCCTTAATTCAGATGGATACAATGTTGTTACAATGTGCCACTATCTTGTCTGTAGAAGAACATTATTGGCTGTCCCAGAGTTCATCACACTGCTTTAGTATTATTTCAGCTGTAATTGATTTTAAACCTGCTTAACCTCCGAGTGCGTGTGCCAATAGCCCAGTCAGGGATGGCTCTACGTCCCTTAGGACGTCATAAGCTTTAACTGCAAGGCAAAACGCTAAAAAGCTGCAGGGTAAAGCCATGCCATTAAATGATTGCTATCAAGTTTTGTGAACATTGCATGACTCTCCGATGTGCCAGGCAGCTCTGTGAGAGCAGGGCAAGCTGTCTTTTTTTGATACTGGAAGACCAGAAAAATTTTGAAAGATGCCTGTCAAAAAAGAGACAGAGCGGTAACTCTAATCTGGATCATCGCTTAACTGGTATGGAAAAAAAAGAACTGATGTTCGCGCACCTGGGTGGCGCCTATATAGGTGACCACAACGTCATAACTGACACTAATGAGGCAGACAACGTCACACATGCAGGGGTACTGCTCATGCAAACATTTCCAGATCCAGCCTGACACCTGGGAAATTCAAAGGTAAGGAATCTGCGGCTAGAAGCCTCAATCAGATTTAAAAATATGAATGGTCAACATCTCCCAACTGCTTGAGCTCATAGATTTCCAACCGGTATGTCGAAATTAGGTTCTAGACCCCATATAATAATTGCTTATTTTTAGGACTACTGGATAAAAGAGACTGTGCGTCCAATGCAGGGTAACAAAGAGGTTCCTCCTCTGACAAAGTACTTTGTTTCTCGATTTTTCTTGATTTAGCATGGAAACCTCCAGGAGGAAGATTTCAGAACTACGTTTCCATACCTTAACGAACTGGCCATCTCATTATCCCTTAGATGTTCTAATTTAAGGCTTATCTGGAGGTGGGGGGGGGCTTTTCAAGATTTGTCTGATCCTGCTGATGCACCTCATTTTTCACTACATTAAAATATCAAGGACCAAAGTAATGGTAACTCGAGTAGAAACTAATTTGTATCTTACCGTTTTGTTTCAGATGCTGCTAGTGACGAGGGATCATTGGGTGACTGCCTAGGTCTTGTTCAAGATGCACACTTTTGCATCCGTCAAGTCGGGGCAGGGTGGACCAATCAGTTGATCGGCAGGGCCCGTGAAGGGGGAGATGGGAGTGGTTGGGAAGAAGCGGATTTAGGTAGGGAATGGGCGGTGGTGATGGGGAGGTTTTCAAAAGGTAATTGTCATCTGAGTATGGTGGAATACAGTAGATGTATTACCGATTCAATTTATGTGTATCTATTTAATCATACTAGGATCATCAATTTGTTAATGGGCTCAACTTTAAAATCAAGCAGAAGAGGGCTTGTCAACAGCTATATAAGCTAAAACCAGATATAGCATGTCTACACGAAACCTGAATAGCTGACAAGGATATGTTGATTTACAAACTGGTTGGTGCGAAACTTACATGAAGCCTCAGTTTATGCTTTCATGAAAGAAATCACAGTTTTAATATTTAAAGCACATTTTCAGATCTTGGGCCATATATATAATTAGGCCAGAAGATGTCTTATGCTCACTTTAAATATAGGAAAGGCGATTCTTAATGTATCTTCCGTGAATGAGCCAATCAAGATGATCCTAGCCTTTTTATTGAAATATATCCAGTTCTATTTGACAAGTACGGTAACTTTTCAATATTAGAAGAGATTCATTGTATACAGTCTATGACACGCAACACTACACAAAGCAATGCACACTCACCTATGGCCAAGACAAGGAAAGCTACCCAATTACTAACCGATAAATACCTTCTGGAAAATCCATGGAGGTGGCAGATTCCTATCAAGCAGGGCTAGATCTTTAATTCCCTGGTTTACAAACATTATTATAGGATCCATTATTTTTTTAATTAGTAGAAACTCTGAGAAAGGGTGTCAGAAAATGAATCTACAATTGAGGCAATGAGGCCATCAGTCTCCAAACTTCAGTGTGTAGAAACAGAATTGCATAACGATGTTCAAAATCTTCATGACAGAGCCGAAGATGCAGAAAGGTGACCCACCAGAATACACTTCGCATCGTGGGGTTCCTCGAAAGGATTGAAGGCCTAAGCGCAGAATTCGTTCTGGAGGAACGGCTAATGAATACATTATTTCTAGGCACTTTTTCAAACTAAAGGGCACACCATGTCCGAGCCCACCCACCACCTCCTGGAGCACCCTCAAGACCGATGGTGGTATGTTTGCTTCACTATCGCAGTATAGATAACAAAATGCAAGTGGCAAAGGAGCATGGCCCATCAAAAATTGACCGATGAAAAGTGCATATTTTCTTCAATACCTTTACCATAGTACAAAGCAAACATAATAGCCTTCTGGAAGTTAAGCAAGCTCTGAGATCATCTGAAATTCCCTATGGATATATATGCCCAGCGAAGCTCCGTGTTGTTACAGGTGACAAAACAGGTTCGTTTATCCATTCAAATGAAGCATGGCCATGGATAGACAGCAAGGGACATGGCACTACTTGTATGCAAAGACATCTAGAAGGGAGATTGAGGAAGTAGATCAAACAGCTACACCCCGACCAGTCACTAAGAGGACTTAAAAAAGAACAAGAAGCCAGCAAAGGAACAGCTGGGTGAAAGATATTTATTCCACAAAAGGCCGACAGAGATCTGGACACTTTAGAAGAGCAAGAAGATATATCCTCATCGGACGATAAATCTACACCTTTGAAGGGCCCATCAATTGCTTCATTGACAGCAGAAGATATTTTCTGACACTGATGTCACATAGGCAGAGGATATCCAGCAATGGGGCTGACTCTCAATAGTAGAAAAAGACTGGTAGGAAAATGTTGCACAGACAGGTCCCCGTAAGGGTGATGCAGCAGAGTGGTGAGAAGGGTATCGCTTCCCCAATTACCTAAAATGTGCAACTAAAATAGGCCAACTATTTTTTATTGGTATTGCTTCCTTTGTTTGATTGTTATTGTTCAGGTGGTCAAAGTATGTTTAGCAATGACTTGGGAAAGGGTGTATGTTAAGAAGTTGGCCATAATCTATTTTGTACTCGTATGAAACACATTGAATCGTGTCATTATTGAGGCTGCAGCCTATGCAACTAAGTTTGCTCATACATTTGTCGATGGGAAGGCACGTGGAACAGTCAATATTGTTTCACCTCCATTGCTTGGACTCTTTGCCGCCATTCCTGCTTTTACTGACCCCATCACATGATTGACAATTACTATGCCACTAGTACGATATTTACCATTTTGGTTGCTTGCTCTAGGAATAAATACAAATAGGGCCTACCAATTTAGCTGAGGAATGGGAGGAGGGTGGGTTTATATCACCAAGAATGCTAGGTAACCACAATAGTTTTTTTTGTTTCAGGATTACCATACAGGAATCTCAAAAGGTTTTAAAATATTCGCCTCACCCATAACTTTTTCTGGCATGCTTCATCATCGGGAATTTTTCCATTTTGCCACTATAGCCTATGATAGTGATACATACTGCTTTATTATGGTACCGTGGGACTCCCACTTCGATGATAGGTAATTATTCAAGTATGTGAATCGTTGAAAGATCCAGTACTGGAGAAATGATTGTTACCAGAGTCGACCGATAGTTGTGCTAGTTAATCAGAGTCGAGACCCTCTATATGAAAAATGTCCGGTAGACCGCTATCATTACTGAACACTGAATGCAAGATATTGGGTACGAATATTGTCAACGATTAGTCCCATATCCCTGCTAGCCTGATGCTTCATGATCAATAAGGTTTTGCACCTGGTAAAAACACACAGATTAGTTTACGCCAGTTCTTTTATGCAATGGATCTCTCATGCACAGCAAGTGGGCTGCCAGCACTGGCCTCTATTGATATAAGGAAGAATTTTGACACCCTAATATGGCCTTATCTGTAGTGCTGGCAAGAATTGACAGGTCAAATTCTGAAATAGAAACTGCTGCTGTACTCTCAGCCACTAACTAGGGTCCCTACGGTGCTTAAACAGATGACAGAGCAGAAGCATTACAAGACAGGACAGGATTGCCTTTATACACGGATGATGCTCTTTTGTTCCTAAGAGATCGGGGTGCTAGCATGACTTGCGGGTCTCAAAGTAAATTGAGATAAATCTAGCCTGTTCCCCCTAGACCCTAATGAATGGACACAGGGACTCCTCTGAGATGGGAGCCCAACACCTTCCAATATTTAAGACAACAGGTTTATCACACAGAAGATGATCCTCAGAGTGGGGCCGGCAGTAAATATTCTGGATAAAGCTGTAAGGAATATTGGGCAGCCACTCTCATTTTGTATTGCGCTTTCGATGACGCCATTGGGAAGTATGGCCATTGAATAAATGTTCATATTGCATAGGCTGCTTCATTTCTTTGCAGCTATGCCTCTGACTGTTCAGAAATAATCCCTTAAATAACTACAGACCCAATTGTAGGACATACAATGGGATACCCACAGGGAACGATTATCAACAGAGAAGGCCAGTGGCCACTGGATGGGGGGTTATGAGAACCCCCAATCAAAAGAGATATATTATACGGCGGCACAATGAATGCGGCTGTCAAGATGGTTGGTGGGGGATGTGGACCTCATATCTCGCTTTGGAGGTGTAAGTCCTTTGGAGGTTTTACTGGGAAGGGTGGAGCTAAATAAATCACACCCAAGAACACTGCATGCTGTCACAGCATGTTGGGTGAAATATAAAAAGAAAGAAGCTGTATGACACACTGTTTGCACCAGACCTACATCTATGATCTGAATCAAATTTAGAAGGTATGGCCAAAATGCACCAGCAAGAACAAGCTGAGATTATATCAGCATCAGATCTGTTTTCAAACGCCTTATACACTGCAGCCTTGCGAGAGGATTAAGAAATACTTGCTGGACAATTTCTAACATAAAATGCTTAGTGAGAGCAATTATACTGACCTGGGGGGGGGAAAGGGGCATTAACCCCCCACCCCCAAATCTGAACTATTACCCACTTTCCTGATGCACGATGCATGATGTCGACCCGTGACCACTCCATAACGCATTGGCCCCCACACTATATTTGCTCACATCCTTGGTGAAGTTAACCTGGAGACATAAACTGGGCAATTAACTTAACAGCATAGAGTGGACAAACGCCTTACAATACAATAAGAAAAGTAACTAGACGCCTGCATTTTAAATTCAGTCAATTCAAATGCTTGCAGCACACATCTCCCCATCAAAGCAAGCAAAAATGTACTCTGAATATCTACTGTCTGTTCCAGAAGTGGGAAAGCCACATCAGAGTTTTTCACCTGGTGTGTGGATGCTCAAATATTTAACAAAAGTTTGGTTGTCACTCGCATCTCTTGTCACTTAACCGACTGGTAAATGGATTGAGAACAGCTTGCAGCCTGTTTTATTTACTAGGTGTGTTCATCAGTCTGCAGCGAGCCAAAACTGTATGTAAGTTCTTTGATCTAGCATTGATCGCAGGGACATTTAATATAGCTACGCATTGAAAATCACTTGTAGTACCTGGGTGTCATGAGATGGCTACAGGATGTACCGAAAAGGATCATGGGAGAGAGAGAGCGGCCACAACGATGAATTGGAAACAAGGGATGGGTGCCTATCTAACAGGCTGGGACACTATCCTACCAGAGGAACAATCAAAAACAGATAAGAAGCCACCTTTAATATTGCACCGAGAGAAAATAATGAAGACATGGAAACATATATAATGATGTAACGTTAGAAAGAATAACTGATGTGAAAAAAGGAGATATGTTGACCTGGAAGATACAGGGACATGCATCAGGGGCATGGGTGGAACATGGGAAGGAACAGAAATATTGAACATTAAATGAGCTGTACGCTTGCACAAGATCATGATGTAAGAAGCACAGATGGGCACAGTTTATGTATAAGGTCAGAGTTATTTTTATATTTTTTTGTTCTGGTTGGATATGCTGCAATTTCGCAAGATTTATATATTCATTGCTTATGCTGTGACTTAGGGTACTAAAATTTACAGATATAATGTGATGCTCTGCTGCACGTCTGTAACATGTCAGGATGATTGAGAATTATCGACGGAAACAATAAAGAGGAAATAAAAAAAATAATAGGCACTGACAATAATATTTGCCTGAACAATACAAATGCATTGCAGATGATAGAACTGCACCTTTAGTCCAACACGTACTCACTCAAGGCAACACTGAGTCTTCCATGAAAAATAAAAACCTGTTATTTTTAATCAGTTAACCTAGTGTCCTTAAAATCCTGAAAGCTCCTCAACTTAAAGGAGTTTCTAAAGGGACACATTCTGTTCCCCGGCAATGAAATTATTATTAACACAACGCTTGCCCTTTAGGTGAATCTTCCTTCACTATATGAACAATATTTCACCCTCAGATTGTAGGGCAACAAACTTTATGAGAACTCATTACAAACAGTGCCCCAGGGGCACAACATGCATGCAAGCCTCATTTTTGTGCCCCATGGGCAATGTAATATTATAGGAAGGGCTGTACATACTCGTGTGGCCCTTTTGTAATACAGATAGCGCTGGCACACATGTAGCACCGGCACCATCTTAACCAGGCGCATGCTTATTTGCATCAGGGAATCACTTTGACCTGGGCCTATGCCATACTATGGAAGTGAGCGTAGAGGCAAAGAGGCCATCAGGAGGAACACTGATTGTACATCACAGAGAAATAGCACACAGTCAGTGTCCACCATAAGGGCATTCCACTGGAGGGGGGAGAAGGGTTCCAATGGACATTCCTGTCATCCCCCTGCAGGTGGGTGCAGTCACTCACTGTAAGGGGACCTCTTTCGTCCCTTGAAGTGCAGATGGGTGCCACCTGTACAGTGAAAGACTGAGCATTCACTTCAAGCAGCTCCTTTATCTTTCACGGAGACTGTTCAGGCCAGCATGAGTTTGCATCTACCCTCGGGCATCGCATTATCATTAATAGGGCCACTGTCCCTGTTTGCTTGCCAGGTCCACCAATTTGAAGGTGAGCCACAGTGCAAATAGGGAAAATGCACCTTATTTGTAATATGGCTCTTGGTGATAAACAATGAAAAGCCGTCATTTGGGTATGTCTTTCCCCCTGGGACACATTGAATGAGTCTAGATGCTTGAGGGTTGGGGAAGCAAAAAGGGTGATTTCAGATTTGGACTGACCATGGATTCAATAGGTTGATGCCAGATGAACTGGGCTGCATTAAAAGTATTTACACAAATTCCTGTATAGCAGCTCTAAAGACAAAGATGCGTTTCTAAATCTGTGTCACTTTCCTTCCTGGCCACCATGTAAAGAAGCTCAGGCCCTCCTAGTCACCTCGTCACCCATCCAGATTCACAATACATAGAGCGCCTCAAAGGCCAATTGTTGAGGGACAATCAGTCAAACTCTCCTAGTTTTGCTGTTCTCTTGTATCCATGCATTCATACCTCTCAGATCAACAGGCAAGTTTTTGAGCAACAGAAACACGAGTCTATTTTCAGTAAGATGACAGCGAAACAATTGTGAGTCATTTCCCAAGGAAGCGAGCCTCACAGGCCGTGTGGCATTCTGTGTGTCAACAATGGTGTCCTGATGCTGGCTTGACATGGCGGGACCTATTGCTTTATCATACAGACGGGTCAGTGCTTAATTCAGTTTGACATGATGCACTTAGCGAAATAAAAGTGCCCTGCTGACACAGACGTGGAGGAAGTGGAGCGCCGCGGCATAATGAGGCTGAGCCGCGAGCCCGCTATCCATCCCCAGCGCAGGTCCATGGTTCCTTTCTCATTACAAATCAGAAAAAAATAAATTAGAGTCATGGGTTACAGAGAATGCTGTGAGCTGGACACAATAGAGTTATCTTGAATGCAGGAGGCATGTGATGAGAGCGGTCGCTGAGCAGATATGCCTACTACGTAGGCATGGTCGTTAGCAAAGCCCGACTCGCTGCCAACAGCGTGTGGAGCAGATCTCAGTGGAGTCTTTGCTTTAGATGCAGAGATGTTTTAAGGCATTGGCAAACTGGGCAATTGCCCAGGGCCCAAACTTCCAAGCCTCCCCCATCCCCACCCCCCACAAGGTAGACTGAGTGGAAAAGTCGACGGGGCATATTAGCAAGGGCTGGTGATATAATTATCGCCACTTTAGCGTCCGTTTTCAGGCGATAAGCGGTGATAATTATATTGCAATATCATTAAGGACACGCTAGCGCGTGTTCCTTTGATGTAGAGCCCGTTTTTTCACAGCCTCGCATCGCTAATGAGATGCAAAGAAGGCGTGGCTGTGAAAACAACACATGAAAATATCGCGAAGGCAGCTTCGCGATATTAACAAGGAGGTGCAGCGATACTAAAAATCGCACTACCTTGGCCTTAACACTGGAATTTAACGTCTGTTAAATTCCAGACTAAGGCATACTAATAATGGTAGGTGGATTATGCTGATACGACCACAGGGTCGTATCAGCAATGTTATCGCTGTTTTCCATGGAACATCGCTGGAAAACGAGCGATGTTCCATGGTAAACCCCGCTATCGCTTAAATATTATCGCAATAGCGCTATGTATTGTTAATATAGTGTTATCATGGTGATAATTTTCAGCGATATCCGCCGATAATATTTCTATGTGGGGTTATCGCTGGCCCTTGTTAATATGCCCCGACATTCCTGCAATATTAACGTTGCTCATAAAACACAGCTTCCTTTTCTAATGTGATGGCTGAACAAGCTTAGCAGAAATGTAGGGCCACATTTACTAAGGGTTTTGAACGGGGCAAAGTAAAGTGAAGCAACGCAAACTCTTGCAAGGGTATTTATATTCCAGCCTAAAAGATATATATCTCTGAAATTGTGAGTTTTTTTCGGCGCAAATAGGGTTTGCCCTGCTTTGTGTCACTTTGCATTGATGGACCTGTACTTGGGTGTAATGTGGGTTGGAGTAGTGCAAGCACAAATATTCTCCGATGCAAGCCCAACCTAGAGAAATAGCCAGACCGTGCTTTGCATAAAAAACAAATAATGCCTCATTGAAGCAGGAGCTAACATGGAGAAATGTTTTCATTTCTGCAAGCATTGCACGTGTACTAGACTCCAAGGTTTGGAATGTTTTAGCCTTTGTCTAGGCATAGGGGGAATTTGTACTGGGAGGGTTTGATTTCAGTACAAATCCTATGCTCTACGGCACAAACACATCTCTGAATAATGGTACAAAAGCTGCACCTGGTGCTGGGCAGCCTGTTTGTGCGCCAGAACAGAGGCAGTGAGCAGCAGCAGGCCATTTCTAATAAATATGGCTCTGTTCAGCCTTCTCGACCTTGTGCAACTCAGTGCATCGATTTTGCTTGCTGTGCCTCATTGTGCTAAAAATAATAAATGTGCCCTTTTGTGTGCATCACGCCTGACCCGACCAGCCCTAACCCTTGCACTCTGGGGCACTTACTTCACCTCACCTCCTCTATGTTAACCCTCTCCCTTAGCATCTCTCTCTATCACTGCTTCTCTCTTTACCTGTATCCTCTCTATCTCAGCTCTCCCTACATCACCATGGTATAACTGAACTCTCTGTAAATGTACGCCATATACCTCTCTCAACTTCATCTTTCTCTAACTCTCTCTCATGACCGTGTCCTCTGTCACTGTCTGGGCCTACACCTACCTACATTGTTCAAGCTAAATCCCTTCTCTCTCTACCTCAACTCTCTACCTCATCCCTCTCTCTGTACCTCACTGCACTTGTAGAGATGGTCACCTGGAGCCAATCTTGTTTGCTATCACTCTGACCATTGTCTGAGGTAGAGTACACACTGCTCTCTCCTACGAGATAGAATTGAGGCTTGACCCTTCAAATACTTGAGAATGAATGTTTATCAGACAAAGATCCAACGGAAAGGAACTTGGGCAGACTGCTCACAGTGATGGGGCAATCCACAACATTTTAAATATCCTACCCCTCTCCCCCATGGGCAGGATAGGGGTCTCCAAGGGGCATATTATCAAGCATGGCGTTACAATTATCACCACTTTAGCGGCAGCAAACTGCCGCTAAGGCGGCGATAATGGGCTTGATAATATGCCGCAGAGAATTCCAATAGAAGCCCATGTTGACACCAGAACATGGGCTTTTATGGGAATTCTCAAGGGCATATTATCAAGCCCATTATCGCCGCTTTAGCGGCAGTTTTAACGCCGTTTCTTGGTTTCTTGATAATATGCCCCCAAGTTGCTTATCCTTCCTAGATTACTCTTTTCTTCTCTGCCCTGCCAGTTAAAATTCCCAAGAGGTTTTTTACTGACTTCTAATAAGGTACTCTCGGACCTCGTTTTGAGAACTGGAAAGAAAAGAATGATGTATAAGTTCTGGAACCCAATCGATGCCACGGGGCTTGGTGACCCCCATTGCGAAAGGTATTAAGCTGCTGTTTGTAAGGAGGTGGCTACAAAGTGGCCCAGAATTAGAGAGAGACAACCAACTCAGATGCTGGGGGGATTTTACCATGCTTCATGGCTCCAGCTGTGGGAGGGCGAAGGCTAGTGGACTGGGAGAAATGGCCGCATATTGCAGACAAATTCAAACAAAGGATATGGCCCTTTGCTTCATGCCTGCTGCTCTGGGAAATCCAGCCCTTCAAGTTTCTAGGTGCATTATATTACAAGAGACCCTGGCTAGAGTCCAGGACTCTGACCTTTACATATATGGGAACTGAGCATAATGTAAGATCTCCAAGACGAGTATGGGCTATGCTGGGCCAGTTTGTCACATATAACACCCTAGAACAGGCACCGGGACAAGTATGGGGAGCAAGACCGAGAGGAACCACCCTCCAACTCATGATCATGCATGGTTGCGCACATAGGATAATCTCTGTGCTCTATGTGTCTCTGACAACACAACATGTGACCCCCAGCAACACAACTAAGGGACAGATGGGTGCATGTCACAGGAACAGACATAACAGACAAGAATTGGACTTATGCCCTGAAATTTGTGAACAAAGTGCTGTCTGACGCCTGTTCGATATATACCGATAAAAATATCTCTACCAGACCTATCTTACCTCTAGACGCATATCCCATATGTACAAGGAAGCCGACTCTAGATGGTACCGCTGTCACCTCTCAGATGCAAACTTCCACCATTTGGTCTGGAAGTTTTCACAGTTTTGGGTAGAGACACCTTGAGATGGCTTCGAAACTAATGATGGAAAGCCTGACTCCGAAACCCACATCAGGCCTCCTGGGCCTGATCAAGGAAAGCCAAATATGTTACAAAATTCATAGATCTGTCTCTGTTCCTTGTTGAAACTCTGCGTTGGAAGGACTTGTATATCCCCCAGGGCCCGAAGGTGTGCTTTTGGCAAAGGGATCTATTGAGGTGAGCCACATTTATTTTATTGCTTGAGGTCAAACCCTATATGCACCTTCTCTGAGGGACCCTCATGCAGACATCAGGAAGGGTCAGCCACACTAGACAGGGACACTGAACAGAAAGGGGCCTGTTTGGCGACCGGAATTGCTATACCAATGTACATATGAATCTCGGCGTGTCTAATATGTACATAGGGCAGAGTTGTGGGTCTCTAGATGGAGTGGGTCAGCCGACATCGGTAGAGATGTTTTAAGGCATATGCAAAGTGGGCTCTGGCCCAGGGCCCCCACCTTTCTCTGGGCCCCATCATTACGTTTTCAGGATTGTTCCTAGAGTGGTATAGTGCAAAAAAGATGGGGCCCCTGCACAATATGTGTCTCAGGTTTCCAATATCTCCTATTCAAAGTCTTTGCACTGAATGGGTGCCCCTGACGGTCTGGGGGCTCCTTAAAGGTTTGGGGAACCAACGAAGAAGGTTGTCAGTTCCCGAGGGCACGAATGAGCTGAAAAGGGGTCATAAATTCAGAGCTGTTCTGAGCAAGGGCTCCCAAATTATGTTTGGCTGGTGCCCCCAAAATCTTTAAGATGTCCCTGGGCAGCGGGTGGGGGCTTCAAAGGTTGATAATGGGTGACTAATAGTGTTCGTCTAGTTGATGGCAGTCTAGTTAAGTGTTCAGAGTTTAGATCGGGGTGCTTGCTCACGTTTTCATTACTGCATCCGTGCCACTCACAGAGGACATCAGTTGCTTGTTGTAACGGGCTTGCAACATGTGCTATGTAATGGTATGACACGATAAGGATGGACAGATGACAAGGCCGACTCTACATTTTATATCGCATCCGAGATCTAGCAATGTTTTAAGAATTTGTAACGTTTTAAAAACAAAAATAAGAATACGACCCATTTATTTAAAAAAACATGCGGCACATAAAGCTATCATTTTACTAAACATCCAACAAGTTACCCGTAGCATGAGTTTCCTACAATGAACCTAACAATCTGGTTGGGCACCGATTTTCCGATACAATGTTGTTGTTCCAAATAAAACAATCCGGATCTAAACTCGAAAAAATAATAGATTTATCAATGCTTGTTCAAGTTCTGTTTTTTATAATTGGGTTGGCGGACACCAGACAGCACACACTTTGTGACCGTCTCCGATTCTGACGGTATAACATTTAATTCGAAATTGTTTGGCATCAGGAGGGTTTGAGCCGAAAAGGGGTAATAGATGTAATTTTTCTGCAAACAGGAAGCTCAGAAATATATATTGCACAGGGCCTCACAAATCCTTAAGATGTCACAGTTTGGATGGCTCCCTACTGAACCACATTTATGTTAGACATGATGGCTTAAACATCTCGACAGTGCACAGTGCAAAGTGGTTTACAAATCCCGGTGATCGGGCCTGAAATTCTCCGAGCATGCTTGGCTACTCGGGTCAAAGGTCAGCATCCTGCATTTCTTTTGGTGGTCCCTGCTGAATTTTGACTGTAAGAGAAGAGTGATACTTTTGGAGCTCATGTGCCCTCCTTCGTGAACGATGTTGAACCTTTTTTTTTAAACGTGGGTGTCACCAACGAAACTAATAGAACAGCTTGTTTTGCCCGAAGACACAAACCAGCAACACATTGAAAAATGCGCAGAAACGACCCTTAATTTCCGTATTTCATCAATGCAGAGGCAGCTGGTCTGACCAACAGGGGTGTTTTTTAGGTAAAAAGCATCATGGAAATGTGCAGCAGGGTGTGCTCCTATACTTTACAGGCACTGGAGCCAGATAGACCGTTTAAGACACCGTGGAAAATCCGAAAAAGAAGGGATGCACAATTTTAATTGGCTCGCCACGCGTGCCCCACCCCTGGAGGAAAATGCAAGAGCGTGTGCACAATTTCCTCGTGCGCATTCCGCAGTTCAGGAGTTCACATATATATATTAATGAAGACATTATGATGTTTTTTATGGCTGTTCCTGTTTTTTATGAGAGAGCAGACTAGACATAAGGCTGGAAGTAAGTATGAAGGGTGCTGCATTACCCCTTAAATGATCATGCTGGAGTTCAGAAGGTGAATGAGCAATAAAGAGGCCTTTACATTTTGGGGCTCGTTTATGAGCGGGGAATGCAGTGCAGCGCAGCAAGTCACCTTGTTGCGCTGCACCGCATGACATGGAAAGGGCAAGAATGTGCAGTATTTAAGTCAATATGGTGCTTTCCTGTCCTTTCCCTTGCGCTGGTGACATTTTGGCTGCTTAGCACCAACACAGGCACGCTTGCACCATGGTGCAAGGGTGCCTGTGTTGCATGCAGGATTGTATTTGTGCGGGAAGGGGCAGCTTCCTGCACAAAAATAATCCTGGAAGACAGGAAGTGGAAGAAACAAGGAGAAATCGAGATATTTTCTCGTCGTTACGTCTCCTCTGGGAAGGGCTAAATTTTTGGCTCATTCCCAGGTTTACAAGTACTTGTACATCTGGGGAGACATCAAAATCCATCAAAATCCATGGGAGTTGCGCGGGAACACCCATGCAACGCCCACGGAATGCCTACCCAGGACAGTGTAACGCAATGCAGCTAATTGCGCTGCATTGAGTTACTATAGATTTATGAAGCCACTCAGGGCCACAAAAAGTGCCTTTGCTTAGCTTAAAAAATCTGACTTAGAGGTTTGCATCACGCATGTACCACGTTGTGTGCTGAAAACATGATGCAACCCTCTCATAAATAAACTCCAATGCTTTTATCTTGTCACATTTGCTGTGTGTTCAAAGACAGAGACCTAATGTGAGACTAAGCCTTCTGACAAACTGCAGTTTATTTTTTAATGTGGATATTGGCGTTTACTTTTCTTTTCTTTCTCAGACTGCAAAGTGAGAGGATTTTGCAAATTGCACTATGTGACAATCTTGCTGGCATAAAGGGAGTGTAAAAGAAAAGGTTGTAGGATGTCTATTTTAATCTAACATGCAACAAGATTTAAATACCTCTAAATGAACTATCCACATATTTTGAAATATATGAGCCATTTTGAAACCAGACGAATCACATGTTTATGTAATTCTGAAGTGTGATAGAAACCAAGCTTTTAAAAGCACCAAATCAAATCAAGACACCTTTTTTGGTGATGTGCACGTATCATCTGTACACTATACAGTTTTATCAGTAAAACTGCATGTTAATGTATATTTAGTGGCAATTGCAAGTAAAAATGTGCTGTCTGTGATTGGCAGTGTGCTATCAATCCATGCTTTAGTAATATCTTTGTGACAGTGTGCTCCAAAATGCGCAACCAGCTACATACCACACCCTTACTGCTCTCCTGCTAAATGGACGTTGCTCATTTGCTACAATTTTTCAATGTGACATGCTGTGCTTTTTTCTCTCTACAACATCGGTGATGTAACATCGATGGTAGCACCTTCCTACTCTGAATTGTCCCAGCACCACTGAGACTAGATGGAAACATAGAGCAGATTGTTCTGGGTCTCATTTAATTTTTAAGCACCTGATTCAGACTTGCTCCTAGGGCTAGGACAACTTATTGCTTGTTCTTCTCCTGCTCTGAAACACAAAATCACTATTACATGGCTTAACCACAAGCATCGTCAGCTGGTGTGTTATCCCTTCGCATGGGGAGTTGAGACTCCCAAGTGTGCAAGGGCTTGAGCCCCCTTAGCACTGGTGTCCCCAGTCATGTGACTAATGAGCCTAAAAGAACATTCGTAGTCAGCCTTTTGCAACATTACACTTGCCCATAAATATTATAAAACATTCTATGACAGCATGTGGTGGAAGTCAGTTGTGCCTTCCTTGGTCTGCATGGCCAGAGATATCGTCTAATGGCTAAGACATGCTCAATGTTACACAATGTGGGAACCTTTGTGGCTTCCAAAAGATTTCATTGATCTGATGGAGAGAACGCGGTGATCCAAATACATGGAAAGTATATTGTGCTGTGAACACACAACTACACAACTACACACACAGAGACACAGACAGATGCACACACATAACATTAATGACAAATGCATGGAAGAAAATTCAGTACAATATCCCTGCCGCATACAGATTTTACCTGTGCCTAAGGTCAGATCACCAGTTGGACCACTTCAGCCTTGTTTTGTGAGTTTGATAAAATTGGCACAACCTAATTAGTTAATAGAGCCACCTAGTATGAATGTTATTTTTAAACCACATGATTTAAGGGGACCAGCAATGTTGTGGCAGCTTGCATGCTCGCATTTATATTGGCATAAGAGGGTAAGAAGCTATTGCAGGTGATTTTAAATCATGGCCATGTCATCTCTAATGGTAGTGGTCAGATGATGCTCAGGAGACAACAGGGTCCCATCTGAATCCTTCACCCTTTTCAAATAAATCCATGGCATCGCACTCCCTTAACTAGCCGAAACATCTCCCCAAAACTGGAACACTCATGATTAAAAACTAACTACCACCAGTCTCCATGTGCCCCTTCCTCATTACAGCCTTTTATCCTCCATGTAACCCATCCTTGAAGCCCACTTTGATGTAAATGCATTGCCTACTTTCTAGCTGTACCCAAAAACACCTTTTTCCACATGGAGACACCATTGGCTACTTATCCAACCCATTCTCAGCATCCCTGGCACCACCAGAACCATGATCTGTTCAGCCAGAAATATATAGGTTGTAATGGACTAAGATATGGTGACTGCTTTGCCTACATTGTTCCCCTCTCATCCTATTTCCCCATGCCCATTCAATTAAGGTGCATGTTGTAACTGTCCTTAAAAGTGCTTAGGAACCATTCTTCTTTTTGCCTAAATGCACCTTTCATGGTGAAAATGTTCCACTGAATCCATTAAAACTGCTTCATCCTCGGGTTCATCTCGTTCTGCCACGGAGCGGGCGTGCTGAGACCGACGGAACAAGTGGGAGCACTTTCAAGACAATGTAATGATAAAGGAGATGGTGAAAAAATGTGGGGCCTCATTTATGGTTTTTTTGCAGTAGGGCAGCGCAGCAGCCCTTGCTGCTGCGTTGTCCTACTGCAAAAGAAAAGGGCAGGAATGCACCATATTTAATAGATACTGCTCATTCCTGTCCTTTTCCCCTACGCCAGCGCAAAATGGGCTGCCATGCGCCAACGAGGGCACCTTTGCACCATGGTGCAATGGTGCCTGCATTGAGGGGATGATTATTTGTGTGCAGGAAGGAAGCCTTATTGCACAAAAACAAACACAAGACAATTTTTCCTCTTGCTATGTGTGCTGCAGACTGCAGCACACATAGAAAGAGGAAAACTGAGGAGAAATAAAGATATTTCTCATTGTGCCTCCCTTATGCCTCCCTTGGGGAGGCATACGTTTTCGGAACTGCCTCAGACTTAAAATGTTTCGTAAGTCTGGAGCAGTGTCAAAAAGCCATAATGTTGCAAGGAACACCCCCAGCAGCACCCAGGAAACACCCCTTTCATGCAGTTTTTTTGCGAGAAAGGGGCACATATTTATAAGGCCTTGAAAAGCTATGTAACATGGCTTTACGTGGCCTTATAAATATGCCAGCAGCACATTGCGCCACCAGAATATCAAAAAAGTGACAATAGTGCTGATAAGACCTCTTAAATGAGGCCCTAGGAGTGTGTGTGGGGGGGTCGGGTTTGTGTGTCTTTAAAATACCGGCCTAGATGGTTTACCATTTTTATTCAAACCTCTAGCTGGTATGAGTAAAAAGAAAGAATTTTAAATGGGAAAAATAGGTTGTCATGAATCTGGTTTCCTAATGGGGTCAACGTGTTTCAAGCCATACCCCTATTGGCTCTATTTCAGGACCGTAGGGAAACTATTATTTACAATGATAGTTCCCTGCTATCATTCCTGCTACAGAACAATACACTCATTGCATGCAACTGAAAGGTGTATATACTTATAGCACCTAACTGGCGAATGTTGTCTTTAGTTTATTTATATCATTTTGTCATTGCCCCATGGTTCCTCCTGGGGAGATGAAGCCTGTAGTCACACTCACATCAAGGCTGCAGCTCTGCAGATCTACCTACTGGTGTTGCCCGCCGGGGACCGCAGATGCCAATAGGGGTACGGCTTGAAACATGTTGACCCTTTAGAAAACCGGGTACATGACACCCTATATTCCTGAAAAAAAACCTGTTTTTAATCATACCGGCTAGAGGTCTGAATAAATAGAGTAAACCTACTAGGCAGGTATTTTTAAGACACATAAACCCAAATCGCCCACCCAACAGCTAATTTTTACACCATCTCCTTTATCATAACATAGTCTTGACAGGGCTCCCATTTATTCCGTAGGTCGCAGCATGCCCCGCTCCGTAGCAGAACGGGATGGTCCCGATGATGAAGCATGCCACCAAAGGGTTACTCTGGGGCTGAGGGTTTTACAAGAAAACTTGTTTTTTTCTCCAGTAGAGGGTTACTTTCCTCGGTATAGCTGGGTTTCTCCTATGGTATTTTGAAACTGATCTGGAGGCCGAACCCAGTATATCCTCGCCCTCCCCTTTATTTTTGATATATACAGGAATCCATGAATACACAAATGAACAATGATTTGCTCCCCCCACGCAACACTAGACCAATGGAATTAAGTAGAGAACAAATCATTCTGATTAGTGAAAAGTTTTATGCAGGAAATCTCCTCTGCAGAGTTAAGGTTGAGATAGGAAATTAACAGTACAGAAAAAGGTTGTATCGTAGGTTCAGATCCTACTGTGCACAGCGGTAAAGAGTTCTATGTATGCACCTTTACAGAGTTCTTAATTTGAGCCAGTTGTTGCTGGTAGGGGCCACCGGCACTCATTTATAGGGACCAACACTTATTATTCAGAATCAGATATTTCTACCATGAGCAAGAGAGGGAAAAACAAACAAAGAGGAAAGACGGAGGAACAAAAAGTCAGAATAACTGTCATAATGGGAGAAAGCAGGAACCTGTAAGACTGAGATAAAAGGGCATGGCATGTCTGGTAGTGGATTAAAGAGGCTTAAGGTGGATTCAAGACTACACATTCTTGGCATTGGGAGCTACAACATAATTGCACCGGCTGCAGGCTTTTGAGCAGAGCTTTCGACTCTCATTCTTCTACAAATTAAGCACTGCTTGCACAGATTCTCTGCCAGTCGCTGAGGTCAGCCATCTTAATTAGCTCGACCAACACCATTCAGCATTTAACAGATGGAGGGTGACAAGTGTTGATGTGGAGCTAGGTCCTTTCCAAACTTTTACCTCAAATACATTTACTGCTTCGAAACACTGACAGGGTCTGCAAAAGCTGCAAATGACTATTAGTTCAGTAATTGGAGTGCCCAGGCAGTTTGATGCAGATGTCAGTTTCTTCCTATTCCTAAAAAATCATGAAATTCATTAATGTGCACTGAGTTAGAGTATATCTATCATGTAATAAAGAAAACATTAAAGTTCACGGCAGGGATCTAGTCCAGTTTTAATTGTACCTGGATATTGTGAAAATCCCTAATTCCCCCCTAAGAAAACTTTGGGAAACTGTGCCAAAGAATTTTTTGTATAGCAAAATTTCATAACACGTCAGCCAAATATATTAGCGCAATTGGCATAGGTTTTGTATGTAAGTCTGTTACAGAATTCACAAAATATTCCAGTAATGCAGTGCCCCCTGGTACAGGAATTCTCTAATTCTGTAGAGGTAGCCCTTAAATAGTCCAAGATTTCAAGGTGTGTACTAGTATTCAGAACTATTATTTCCATACAGCAGCAAATCATCTATGTGTCTACAAGAAAACTGTGTCCTACTGAATCACTACAGACAAGTATCGGTTGGCCGGGAGATAGAGTTGCTATCTGATAAAGTGTGACCCTCCCTACCCTTATTTATTTTACAGAGTTTTATACAGCGCAAACTTGACCCGAATCGGGTATCAGAGCGCGTTGCATAGCACCAGTTGCGTTACATGAGAACACATTGCGTTACATGAGGACACATTCATTTTTTTTGTTTTTTTGTTAGGCACGGGGTGATTATGTGATTTGCCCAGAGCCACAGGATGCTCAGCATCATTGCTGAGACTCAAACCCGGTTCCCCAGATTCAAGGTCGACCGCCCTAGCCGTTAGGCCAACTCCTCTCCCCTTAAAATTATCCTCATTGCAAGTCCTACACATATGGTTCAGAACCCTTTCAGATACCTGTCTCTGATCCTATACTACTTAAAAAGCCATTCTAAATTCATCTGCCAGGAAACAAAATGATACCAGAGTTCAATATTGATATTTTTATTTGCCAGTTTGAAGCCTTTTTTCTCAGAAATCTTGTAAATGATGTTAGGATATTGTTCCAGTATTTACGGTTGCCCTTAATACGACTTTGCACAGTTGGGCAAGCCTACCAGGACTTCTGATAAAAAAACCAGCACTCCTCAAAATGTTAGTAATGTTCCACAATAGGCCAGGGTTAATTTTTCTACCAAGGGCCTGCTGTGTATGTCAGTGGCAATGGAGGCTTAACCTTTAAATGCTAAGACGTTCCATACATTTCCATACTCTCCTAAGACAAGTTTCACCTCAATGCACACAACATTCCAGTTCCCTAGTCCCACCAAAGCTGCTATGCAAATCACAAATCGCTATGCCAATTTCTTTCTTGGCCCAGTAGGTAAACAACATATTACAAATGTTTTCACATGGACTAGCATATAAATACCCATTGCTCTGCCTGTTTCCTTTTTGGCCCAACATGTCATTAGGACAATTTTCACATTGCTTACCATGAAACACATTGTTATACCTGCTGCTCAGCAAGTATGAATGTGCTGTGTGTAATGCTGGTGCATGGTGATGCATTGGAATGTTAGTTTGTCTGTGAGTGTCAGTTGGAGTATGGGCTGAGCAGCAGGGAGGCTGCTGCTGGTGGGGCTCGTACTATTGGAACTTATGACTTACGTGCAACTAAGACAATAAATCATCTTATGGAACATAAACCTCGTGTTCCAGACTTCTTTTGTTTACAACACACATATTTCCCAGTAAATAAAGAGCATGTCCATGGTTATTTAAATGTTCCATAACATGTTAAACCTAATATTGCTATGTCTACCTCGGACATTGCTACTATTGATACTTCTTTGTTCATAGGGCTTCCATTGACTATTAATACAACACCGTCGAGAGAGGCCTTTGACGGACTGACACAGTTACAACCAGTAGCGGCCGACACAAAGAAAAGGTGGTGGGCGGGTGGAGGGTAATAGAGGAGCACGAGATGGGGGAGAGCGGGGGGTAATAATTAATTTTTTTTTAAAACACTTACCTGAAGCTGCCGGCCCCATCGCTCCTCGCACCTTGGTGTTCTGCTGTGCTGCTTCCTGGTCCCAGTAGGAACTAGGGCAGCTTCAGACTACCTGTGTAATCCCTGCACTGCTCTCAGAGACGGAGCGGGGATTGGCCTCAGCGGGCTGAAAAAAGGCTCCACTCAGGACAGGGAATCTGTGCTGTTTCTCAAGCCGTTCAATACAGATGTTAATGTGTGTTTGACCGGCCTGAGACGGCTGGTCAAACATACATGCGCACTTAGAAGTGCACATAGCACTCTTCCTCCCCCTTCAATGCCTTGGTTGCCCCCTCTCTGCACAAGATTACTCAGAACCAGCAAATGAAAAAAAAAACGACTATGGACAGTAGACTTTGGCTACAATACCGTTGTATATGTTCATTTTACAATAATCAATTATAGTTTTCCTTGCACTCCAGCACTATTGACTGGTGAATTTCCACACTTCACAGTATGCACCTTTTCATTGCTATGACCATTTTAAAATTGTCAATTTTGTAAAGTGACATTGAAGAGAGTATTTCCGCCCTTTCTAGTTTCTCTACATCTGAAGGCTATGTTGCTTCCCTTGATACCTGCTTCTTTCACTCGCTGATGCATGGTGGACTTTCCAATCCAACTGCTTTGAAGGATAAGCTATGGTGAAGTGGTCTTGCTGCCACGTTTTCAAATCACTGGTTCCTCACTCAGTATCAAAGACTAGGTGGCTGATGCAGTGGAAGACAGACTCAATAGCTCATGGATTGTAGAAACATCTCGACCATTTTCAAGTAGTACTAGTAAAGATACATTTCAAATGCTGCTGCTGCAATGTGTTTGTTTAGTGCTTTTTGCTGTAAATACACACCGCGCCATTATTTGAAAAGGTCCTAGGAAGCTTATTTCCGGTCCAGGGAAGGCATGGCTTGGCAGTTCGTGCTGGACTGTTCCCATGAGGCACAGGGTCAGACTGATTTGCATATGGCCATGTCTGAACTGGGGTGGCAGAGTGGGCTAAAGAACGGTGATGGATCAAACCCAGATCTGTTGACTAGGGGTGAGTGTTTGATTGGTTCTGATGCTCCGTCCATCACCACCCTCTTTTGTGCCGCATTATTTGAAAAGGAGCATATTATGCAGTTGAGCAATGTCACCTTCAGTCCAGGTCCTTAAGATGCTGCTGGAAAGACTACTGGGCCACTTCGTGAACACAGAGTGGGTCAGGTAGAAGGGTGAAGTCAAGTTTGAGGCCAATGATGGCCAGGCCAACCAAACCCACACAGCTCGCCTCATCAGAGTGCCTGCCCAGTTGCTCAGTTCACAGTCCAGTCTTATCTATGACTGTTGTGTATCGTGACTGCAGGAGTCTGTCATTTCAAACACATCGGCGGCAGGGGGCAAGATTACAGAATCTTGCTTTTTTTTGGATCTGGCTTGACACCACATCTGTCATCGGACTGTATAGGATCAACCTTAAAAACAGCTTTCAGGAATACCACACAGAGGTTGGTGGATATGAGTACAAGTTCGGATTGGGTAGAAGTTATGTGTTTCCACATACAATGTGCTTCCCCTTCATGCAGCTGTGATTATTTAGCTTGTTTATGTACTGACCTTAGCCAGGAACAACATTGCTACCTCAGTCTCACTAACACACATAAAGTTTCAAGCTTAGAATGGGATACAACTTGAACTTTCAGAGACACACATGGCACTATAATGCTGTTAAAGTGTCTTAGGTAATTAAATAATGTATGGTGTTTGTTTTTCTCTGATAGCAGCACAGATGGGAGGAGGGCAGTCATGAGGAATGTATTGCTGCTTCCCAGTCTAAGCACTCTCCCATTCCGTCAATAACCTTTGACTTTAAAATACAGTGGTGTGTTTGAGAGCAGTCTGTGATGCCCAGGGCTACACTAATCTACATGGAGTTTTAGTTCTGGCTTGACAGCACTGCTGTCACCTAAACTTTGTGTGATCAACGCAAAATAACTTTCAGAGCACTACTGAGAGAGGATCTTTGACTCTGCCCACATGTTGGTAAGTTTCTCTATGTACAGGATTTCATTGGGCTGATTTGTGTACTTCGTCTACAAAGGCTGATTGTTTTTACTTTTTGGCTTGTGGCAAAGCTTATACAGCGGGGATGAGTTGGTTATGGTGGCAGCTCAATGATCATGTTCATTAGCCTGATTTGTTTACAATGAAATGTTATGATAAAGGCAGTAAGCATCACGTATTTATCTTGAAATGCACATGTTTATGTCAATAGGCACTTAAGGGTGTATTGCTATTACTCTACATCAAAGCCTACAGGTATGTATTTTGCTACATGTCACCTCACAAATTACCATAGCAGGCAATGGTATTGGCATTTGTTACCCTCAGAAACAAACAGTGGTATAGAAGATTAACCCCTTCGCCGCGGCACGAATTTTGCCGCGGTGCTGGGGGGGTTCGGGGTGAGCACGGCGCCGCCATGCTCATGACGGAACCACTCCGTCATGAGCCACGGGCGCGCTGTGCTCATGACGGAGTGGTTCTGTCACGATTCCGCCCACTTGCATTGTTCGCCCGCACAGAGCCGCGTGGGCGGAGCGGCCGCAACGGCCGCGGCATGACGGAACCACTCCGTCATGAGCACACGGCGCCCGTGGCTCATGACGGAGTGGTTCTCTCATGAGCAGGCAAGGGGTTAATTCTTGTTAGGCGCTCTTAGGAAAAATAATATGTGTCTTAGCCACTTACAATTTTGTAGATCTTTCTAATTTTATGACTGTGTGTCCATTATGTCTGATGCCATATGTGTGGTCTGCTCACTATGAAACGTTATGGCAAAGGCAGTTGGTCTAGCTTATTTATTATGAAAAACATTTGTTAACACCAGTAACGCTTTCTTTAATAGTTGGTTATTATCATATTGTGTTGCACCCAATAGAGAGTTACAAGTGCATGTAAAGACTTGCACAAGTAATCTCACTGATTACTGCAGTAAGCAAGTAGCAAGATTACTCAAGTAAGAAAGGGTTTTGGCATAGGCGACCCACTCTGATAAACCCTGGGTTTTTTCAACTGTGATGATTCTTGTTAGGCCCTATTGAGAGGTGTTGTATACAGTTTTGCAAACTGTATTTTTCTAACTTTTTTAGTTTTAGAACTGTACCCATAGTTGACAGTTTATGTGCAATTGAATGGGTCTGTGTTGGTTACGGTGTAAAGCCAAAGGTAAAGTGTACAGTGCTTATCAGCTCAATGGAAAAGGTCATACCAGATTTCATTAGTTTTATCTATTTATTATGAAACATTATGACAAAGTCAGTAGGTGTAACTCACTTATTGAGAATATCATGTGTTAAAGGCTTTAAAGGATTGATTGTTATTACAAAGTGCTAAAATCTATAGCCAGCCTATACAAACCCCCTGAATATTCTGCAGTGTCCAGAGGAATCGTCTCTGCCCATTCAGGTCAGCCTATTGCTTGCTCATGGGAAGCATTCACACCTATTCATAAATGTTCAAGAAGAATCACTGGCTAGGAATTGGCAGAGGATTATGTTAGTTAGGTCAGTAGGGTAACTTGCTAAAAGTTAATTTTTCTTTAAATTTATTTACCATCCAACTTCACAGTTAAATTGGATTTTTATTAATTATTGAAAAAAGAGGTTTAATTAGTTTCTAGCACTTCTACTCCTCTGTTGAATTTGGCCCCTTATTTCTCAGTTTTGGAAAGAGGGTAAGGTTAGGCTACTGCTTAAAAAGCCTTCTAGTGAACCAGAGGCTCCATCAAAGATGTATATCACTCCTTATGACCTTTACCAAAGCGCTTGAGAAATTAGTAAAGACACAACTATCAGAGTATCCACAGCAGTTTGAGATTCTCCATACATCTCAGTCGGGTTATAGATCAAGACACAGCATGGAAATTGTCCTGCCTGAAGAGCCCGAATCTATTAAAATCACTTTGACTAGAGGCCAGAAAGCTGTTCTAATTCTGTTAGATATGTCTGCGATATACAATGTTGTATCAGATATGCTTTCATCACATCGGCTAGTGGGTATTGCAGTTTGTGGCACAGTACTAAAATGTTTTCAATCATTTCTCTGTAGCATGAAACAAGCAGGTACAATCACATCTTTTAGCTAAGAAGTTAAAATACTTCATTACAGAGTCTTATAAAGGGTCTACATTGATCCCCACCCGGCATAAAATCTACATGTGCCCTCCAGCTTTACTCATAGAATCTTTTGGGATCACAGTGATTTCATATGCATACATATAATTGGATAAGAATTCAGTAGCAACTGTGGAAAATTTTAAATCATGTCTTGATCAATGTTTAGCCATTTAAAATCTAACACTGACAAGAAAGAGATCTTACTTTTTGGTAGTAATCACAGGTTTATAACCTCAAAATGGTGGCCTGAGGGACTGACGAAACCTCGTCTGCCAGCATCAGTTGCAAGAAATGTAGGTGTAGAATTTGACAATGATTTGTCTTTTCAACCTACAATTGCGGCAATGACACGGTCCTGTTTTTCCTTGATAAAATTGATAAAGACTTTCTTTGACTTCTTACCATTTAATACACAAAAAAATAGTAGTACATGCATTGATCACTCCATGGATTGATGACGTCGAAAGCCTTTAGTTAGTTTTACCAAATTATTTAATCAATATATAAGCTCCCACGTTTATCTTCAATCTCCAGTTAGAAGTCAAAATTGCACTAGTTGCAAGTCGACAAGCACATTTTAGTTAAAGCTCTTGTATTGGTTCTCAAAGCATTTTTCGAGACTGACACAAAGTACCTCATTAATTGATATAAGCACTACACCACATTCAGAATAGTAAGATCTTATAATTCTAATTTTCTCAGAATTTCACAATACAGATTAGTTAAGAGAGGAGGTAGTTCCTTTATGGTGTTAGCGGCAAGATCTTGGACTAAACTTCTCAGTCCCATAAAAATAAAGTAAATTCAGGAACAATTAGACTTGGCACCAGATGCATCAATACACCGTTTTGTGATTGCTGAATTGCGAATCATTGCGATTCGCAATTAGGAAATCGCAAAACAGCATGCATGAAAGTGTGTTGAACACTTTCTGTGATTCCAATGGGATCGCAAATGACCTACCTCATGAATATTAATGAAGTAGGTCACAATTTGCGACCTCGTAGGAATAGCAAAAATCACAGGGACGGTGGTCTGCTAGGGTCAGCAGTCCACCAAGTCCGTGATTGCTTTTAAATAAAGCAATCTTTTTTTTCGTAAAGCAGCCATTTTTTCTTAAAGGAAAATGGGATGCTTTACAAAATTAAAAATTTAAAGTTTTCCTTTCAATATTTAAGAGCAGGCAGTGGTCCGTGGGACTTCTGCCTTCTCTTTAAAATGCTTTTACAAACATTCACAAAGGTGAAGGGGTCCCATGGGCACCCCTTCCTATTTACAAATGGGTTACTACCTTCTTGAAGTAGGTGGCAAAATGCAAATGTTTTGCGACCACATCTTGGTTGCAAAACATTCATACATACCGATGCGATTTGGTATTAGGTTAGGTCGCCCTAATTGCGCCCCTTCCTAATAGAGAATCACAAACCCATTTTGCAATTCGGTTAACAGGTTACTGAATCGCAAAATAGGGTTTGCTACATGTGAAAAGCATTTTTTTGCATTGGTAAATGGGCTGATCCTGTGAATCGGCCCGTTTACGAAGACAAAAAATGCTTGATACATGTGGCCCTTGGTTGTCTGTGCTGCCTTAATGCAGTGATATTTGAATCACTTTATTAGTGTGAATTCATCCTCAGTAAATTGTATTCTGATTAGCTCCAGGATGACCCACAGGGCAGCAGCTGTGCTCTCGAAATACCATTTCAATTATTCATTCAACTAGTCCCTTTCCAAAGATGCAGTACTAGTACTTAATATTGCTTCCCAGTATGTTTTAATAGGCCAGGCAGCCATGTTGTTGAAAAAAATAGCTTTTGGGGGCTGGTCACTATAAGGGCATCCTAACTTCTACATGTCCCACTTTTAAATATTATGCACCTTGCCTTGTGGGCTACAATGCCTATATAGGGGTGACATAATATTTAAAAGGAGGTTTACTCTCACAGGTTGCATTGCATGTTTTGCACTGTTCCAATCAGGTTATAGTGCTAGGCCTGAAGCCATTGTTGCACTGCTGCTGTAGTTGATGGCACAATTAGTTGCTGTGGTCCACTAGCGGAATTTACCTTCCAGGACCAGGGTACACCTTGTCCCATATACTAGGACTTACAGTTAAGTTAAATATAGCAATTAAGACTATGCCAATTCTACCATGTTAAAGGGAGGTTGGGAATGGGGGGGTCACAGACACTATACTTCTAGGTAGCCGGTGTAAAGTGTACAGAGTTCTAAAGCCACCAAAACTATAGGGTCCAGCAAAAGATGAAAGGTCTGGGATGATCATGCAGACAAGGTGGATTTCCTACAGTTGTCTTCTGGAAAAGCTTATACCCAACACAGTACAACACAGGTCTGAGTTGGTTATAGTGACAAGCAAATGATAAAGGCTATAGGTTTGATTGTTACTTACCAGAAAGACAATTGATAGTGAAAAGCATATTATTAAGTTAATATACATTTAAGGGTGGATTTTTATTATTTTGAATTAACCTCGAAATTGTTTTTTGCTACATGGAGTCTCACATATTACCTTAATAGGCAAGAGTTTTGGTGTAGTTTTTGCTTTGGTGTAGGCTACCCCCTCTAAATGATTACAAGTATAGAAGATTCACACTGTTCAGAAGCCTTTTTAAGTCCTGTTAGTAAAGATATTTATATTATTTTACTAATGCAATTTTGTTTCAATTTTCCTATTTTTACTGTATTCCTGATGTTTACCTAGGGGAAAGGTTACGCTCCGTGCAGCAGGCCTGAGTTGGGTATGGTGACAAGCCAATGATAACAGCTATAGTAAGGATACTCAAAGTACATCCATGATGGCCCTCCTGCCTTTACATGTGGTCCCTGGGAAAACACCAGCACTGGACTGTTGTTCACTTAATTTAACAGCATCATTCAAAAAGCTAAGCCTGCAAGCATTTATTTAGGAAAAGAAGCAAAGAAGGTGTCCTGAATCACATATTTTTAAGAATACCTTCAATTTTAAAGACATTATACAACATATATGTAACTATTTGATAAAGTAAAGTCTCTTAGAAGTTCAAAAAAGTATAATTCTTTAACATGCAGAAGAGTTTCACCTTAGTACATCGGGTAATATCATTGTATTGAGACACATCTTTTTAAAGTGATTGTTATCAAACATGCCTATCCCTCCCTGAAAGCAATGTCATTAGTGAATTAAGAGGCAAATCAGTTGCCATGTGCACCCTCTTGGTGACCTAGGTTGTTATTTTACATGAAGCGACATTATAGTTTACTAAATCAAACAGAAGACAATGTCTTGCACCTCCAGTATCCTGAACTCATATATTCCAAGGTGCTCTCAGGAAAAGAAGATAAAGTGAAATAAAACAATTGCCTAGCACAGGGCTCTCCAAAGTCGGTCTTGGAGGGTGGGAACCATGCCAGATTTTTAGCATATCCCCATTTAGATAAATGTAATTATCTTACAAATTTGGCATGGATCCGCTCCTCCAGGGCCAACTTTAGAGAACCCTTTCCTAGGATCATACAGTTTGGTCAAGTTGGGAAGCTGGGATTGATTCCAGGGTTTTTGATTTCCCACTGTGCAAATCACCCAACACATAGACATCTCTTTTCTACAGTTGTTACTGCTTTATCTTTAATTCTTAGCACATGAGGTTAGAGCATGGGTGGCAGACAGAAGTCACATGAAGACTTATCTCATTTCAGGCTTTCGGATGCCAGAGAACCTTGTGCTGAGTCACAGTCAGGCCTCTGGCTTGAGCTTGGCACAAACCCTCAGTAGCTCAACCACCTCTGCCACATAATAGCAATAAGGGGCAAAGGTATAGGAAGGATACGATTTAATTACAAAACAATTTGGTGCACTGTACAGTACTCCTTGTTTCAAGATTCATAACTTTCTCACTACGTCATATTTTAGTGAGTGGAATACAAGACCGAGGGCCTGATACATAAACTGCACTTTGTAGTACAAATTTGTAGTAGTACTACAGTACTACTACAAAACGTATTACAAAGTGCCATTCACAAATAGCACTTTTGTAGTAACACGTGACCAACCCTTGGTACTGTAACTCCTCCTCTCCATTGAAAATAATGGTGATAGGGACTTACTACAAACGTATAAGTTACTAAAAAAGTGTACGTTACTACAAAAGTGCAGTTTGTGAATATCAAAATGTAGTATGATGACGAGTGAATCAGGCCCAGTGTTCACAATCAGCATATTTTGGCAAAATGGTAAAGCCAATTTTAAACATTTAGGGCCATATTTTATCATTTCCTGCAATGCAGAAGACACCTTGCATGTGCTGCGTGAAAGGACAGGAATGCACCATATCTATCAAGCTACGGCACATTCCTGCTCTCTGCCTGTGCTGACTCAAGACACCAAGGTTTTGGAAGCCGGAGGTGGATCAGGCTCGTTGCCTGCAGCCGTACAACCATGAGGAAGGCGTGGGCTCTTGCGTTCTGCTGCGCGATCCTGGCATTTGGTGAGTGAGTGAGTGTGTGTGTGTGCCAGGACAGGAGCTTGCACTGTATGCCGATTTAAGCATTGAGAAGCACACAGACTCTTATGGTGGCCGATAATCGAGTTCCGTCTGTGACCTGGGGAGGCTCGTGCTACTTGTTTGATAGTTGGTGATGAGAGCGCCAGCCTTAGCGCCGCGTTCTGGAATGTTCTGTGTGCTCTCCTTGGTTGAGGAAGTGTCTCTTGGCAGGGTGTTTAAATTCTCTAACTGGCTTTAACGCCGCACTTTCATTTTTATCGGTGACTGCCACGCGAGAACGTATTGTTCTAAATCGAGTTTTATAAAATGATCTCAATTATGTTTTCGCTATAAACAGTGAAGCTGTTGTAAAGATCGTACGACTGTCCGAATCCCGATTTTGGAAAGTGCTGGGTGTGAGATTTGTAACAAGGGCCGTTTTCCCTTCAATCAAACGACTTTGTGGCCAGTATTTTACAATACTATGGCGTTCTCCGGGGGCATCCGCTAAAGCACATAAAGTGGACAGTAGGTAGTCGATGTTTCCTTTTGTAAAAGAGAGGTGCATTTCATCACTCTCAACTCGCCCCCGAGCTAGAACTGACCAATTGGCTTGAAGGACCTCCATTTCCTGGCTGTACCTAAAAAAGAGCACCTCCTTACCCGGGGACTGATAGTTAAATCATTGCCTCTTATATTTTACAGTTCATATTCCTTGTGTTCCTTAGCAGGATTAGACGGGGTTAGGACAATCCTCAAGTGTTCCATGAGGGGCTGCATTACAGCTGATGAACAAGGGCTTTCACCAGTTTGCTGGCATCGTTTTTGCTCTGATTAATTAGACCCTATTCCATAATTTTGTGCTGATGAAGGTAGTGATCTTAGGCCAGTCCTCTCTAGGCATATGGAGCAAGACCACTGACTCATTGTCAGTGAAATTGTTATTCCACCCTCGCAGCTCCATCATTAAGTGAGGCCTGCCCCATGCCCCTGCACTCTCGAGTGTTGGTGTTTGAGGCCCTCCTCCACCCGCAGGTTTCCCTGTGCCACATCCCTGGTGGTCCAGTGACCTCTGTCTCCTCCATCTCGCTCTGCTCTTTCACTCGTTTTTCTGCCCTCTTCTATTTTTCACCTTTCTGCACTTTTCTGCATCTCTGCTCTTTTGTGCCTTATTTCTGCTTATTTTTCCCCCTTTCCTTTATCTCCTCTATCCCTTATTTCCCCTCCGCTGCTGCCCCCGCGGGCCCTCCCCCACAGCGCGACCGGCCCAATCCAGCTCCCCTCCCTGCTTCCGCCTCCCAGCTGTCCTGCCCTCCCGGACCCCTACTTAATGGTGGACTCTGTGCGGCTGCGCGCAGTGGACGCGCCGCTGGCGTGCCAAAAGCGTGCCAAAGGCAAGTCCATCAGCGCCCGTCCATAACCCAACTGCGAAAAGTGTCATGAATCCTGGACCTCCGGCCCGCCAACGCTACGACCCAGCGGCACTCCACACACTCAACCCAGCCCGCAACAACAACTGCAAACTAGCATCACCAGCTGACACCCACAGACCCTTCAGCTCTCACCGCTGCTGACACTCCTGCAGCACTGCCAAGAACACAGACCCAGTACAACCCGCCTGCAAGAACACAACCGAACCAAAGACCCTGCAATGCATCCTCTTCAACGTTCGGTCCCTCCACAAACACGCCACCAAAATCTGGGACCTCCTCGACAGCACCACCTGGACGTAGCATTCTTCACCGAAACCTTGACCAACACCACTTCGGGACCGGACATCGCCATCGCCATTCTCCAAGGATACAAGATCTCCAGGAAGGACCGCCCCACCCGCCCGGGATGAGGAATTGCCATTGTCCCCAAATCCAGCCTCCGCCTGAGCACACTCCCCCACGAGCCCACAGAACTGATGGAACACCTTTTCTTCAAGATACTGGCCAACCTCACCACCACCCTCCGTGGATCCCTCATCTACCGACCCCCTGGGCCCCGCGGACCTTTCGCCAATGCCATCTTCTCCCCGCAGGCCATTGCATCCATGTGAGAAGTTGGCCTGGTATATGATGCTCACTAGTTAAAGTGATCACCTTGTACCATGCCAAGCAACCCTTATGGTGTGGTTGTAAGTCAACCTTTTCGGACTAGCTGCCCTAGTGGTAGCGTAGGCTAAGCAGTCTTTGAGGCTAAACTCGTGAAGCGTGTTAAGCAAGCTGTTTTACCAATAGTATCCCCCTTTTATACCAATGAAAGGACACCACACAGATATATATTCAAAATATATATGTATTTATTTCTCAAAGTAACCCCTAGTCTCTTTATGAGCACAGGAGCACAAATCGTCAAACAAGATTATCACAGAATACACAGAAGTTGCACTTTATATGGATAGGCCCTGGTGGCCACTCGAACCATATACTAAAATAGTGGTATAAGTACCACGAACAGAAAAGGGAAAAGGCCTAGGGCCTCTAGAATCGCTGGGCCTACAAGGAGCTAACGTCAGTTAGTGACCAGGAGGTCCACGGGTGGCGTGTGCAGAGCAAATAGTCACACGCGTGCTCCCATAGGTTTCAATGGGTGCGTAAAAAGTACAAAGTTACTGCAAAAGGAATCTTCCGGATGACCTAGGAACTTAAGATTTGGAACACAGGCACTAGAGATGTAATACTACACTTGGGCACAGGTGTGCCAGCTTTACCTCACCCACAGGAAGCGGGTGCATAGGCCTCGAAGTGCGTCGGGTTTCTTCTATCTGTTCCGTGGGGCCTGTAGACAAAAGTGCTGCAGGCGGTCGGTCGGGAAGAGATGCAGTGGATCCAAGAGTGGATCGGAGATGTTGAAGACCTGTAAGCAGAGGGGACAGTGTTCACAGTCACTAGCCAGTGACCAGCGTGGCACCAGGTGGGTACCAGGCGATGTCGGGTGCAAACAGGAAGGAAGGTGAAGCTTGACTCTGCAGCCACGTGGTCCCTGAAGGTCGACGACGTCCAGGAGTCGAGTCACGAGCTGTCCCACGCAGGCTCTCGCTGTCGGCGGTGTCGGCGACTTGATCGAAGCAAACAAGCCTTGGCAAAAGCAATTGTTGTAGGCAAGGAGTTTAAGCTGTTGGTTCTGACCAGCAAGGTCAGAGGGATTGCTCCTTTGGAGGGGAGCAAGAGCCAGTCTGGAGCAACCAGACCAGCGGTGTTTGTCGTAGATTTCGTCGCCAAGATGGCCACTAGCCAGCGGGCCAGCAACCGGTTAGGCGCGTCGAGTGGCAAAATGCAGAAGGGCCCCACGCAGATCGTGGAGATGCTGGAGGGCTCACCTTTGGTGCAGATGCTGCTCGAGGGTTGGGCTTCTCAGGACCCAAAGCACAACTTGGAGGGAGCCTCGGTTGTTGCACTGGTCAGCTTGTCGTAGTCGTTTCAAGATGGCTGGCTCCACGTGTCTCGGTGCCTCCACGGGTCTCCTCTTTGCAGGGACTGTGGATCGGGCGGTGAGAGGTCTGGAGGTCCAGGTCTTGTCAGTCTCTGGGCTCGGGCTCCGGCGGGAGGCGGCGGCAAAGCAGACGGTGATTCGCTGGATGGTGCTTGCGTTAGCAAGGTGGTCACTCCCTGACCACAGGGGAGATTTTCTTCAGTCTTCTGTGCAGCAGAATGTCGAAGTTCCCGTCTTCTTCTTAGTTTCAAGTTGATTCCAGGATGTCTGAAGTCTTAGGACACAGCTCCTACCTTTATTCGGATTCTAGGGGCCGGACTACCTGCTAGGTCCCTCCCTATGGGTGGGACCAGGAAGGGGGGTGGTTACACCCCCAATCCTTTGTCCAGCTCGCCCCAGGCCCGGGACTGGTGTGCCCCAGGACCGGTTTGAACTGGCATATGCACCGAGGCTCCTTGTGAGCCACAGGCATGTCTGGTTTCTTTCAAGCCCTACCTGACCAATACACAAAATCCTGTCTGGGGTGGTGCACGCACCTCCCCTGGCAGGAAACCCTTTGTCCACACCTCCCAAGCTGGAAGGACTCCCAGCAGCAGGAGGGCAGACTTGTGTCTGTGGTGGCAGCATCCATTTTGTGGAGCTGAGGCTATGTCTGATTTTACCCGGGTTTCAGGCACTGTACATGTCGTGTCCCTCTAGAAGGGTGGAAGGCTAACCCCGTCGCCAGAATTGGCGAGGGGTTAGTATTCCAATTCGTATGACACCTTACTCGACATGTTTTGATAAAGCCAAACCAAAGATAGCATTTAACCGCGAGGTTCATAATGCACTTAAGAGTATATGGTATGACGATATCTGGAAACAGTAGAAGGAAGTTGTTCCGACCACTGCAGACAGGCTCAGCTCATGCCAGAGCACCATCTCACATGGAACCAAGCACTCTGCCTTCAGGATTGTTAAGGCCTGCCATAGGAGTGACTCATAGGTTACCAGGTGTCCCATTTAAGGTTAGGTATAGGTATACTACACCTAAGTAAGAGGTGATTACACCAACTTACCCCAGCTGAGTGATCAGCCAGTTGTGTCAGATTGTTAGGCCAAGCCTGGGGTGGCATAATACATGCTGCAGCCCCTGGCAGGCCTTGGGTACACCAATGCCCTGGGTACCTAGTGTACACTGGTACAGGGGCTGACAGGGTGATCCACTTCCAATTGGTTATGCACCTAGGGTGCATAGTTTTAATTTAGTAGAGAGAACAGCAGGCTGGGGGTCTGATTGGCAGGCCCACAGCCTCAATATGTCAAAAACCAGTGAAGCAAAAAGCAAAAATTTGGGGTGACCATAGGATAGCAGACCCTACTCTCCTACACAACCCCCCCCAAACGCTGGGACATTAAACTAGCCTTGACCAGTCTCGTCTTCATGTCCTAAGTGGAAGTACCTGGAGAGACCATCTGCATTCCCATGGTCAGTACCTGGCCGGTGCTCCACTGTAAAGTCCAGCCCCTGTAGGGAAATGGACCACCTAAGCAGTTTGGGGTTTTCACCCTTCATCTGATTTAGCCACAAGAGGGGCTTATGGTCGGTCTGAATCTTGAAGTGAGTGCCAAACAAGTATGGCCTCAGCTTCTTCAGGGCCCACACCACAGCAAAGGCCTCCCTCTCAATAGCTGACCAATTCTTCTCTCTGGGGGTCAACCTTCTGCTAATAAAAGCAATGGGTTGGTCTTGACCATCTACATTAAGTTGTGACAGCACAGCTCCCACACCCAACTCAGAAGCATCTGTTTGGACAATAAACTCTTTGGAGTAGTCAGGACTTTTCAGGATAGGTGCAGAGCACATGGCCTCCTTCAGGTCATCAAATGCCTTTTGACAGCTTACTGTCCACTGAACCTTTTTGGGCATCTTCTTGGATGTCAGATCATTAAGAGGAGTCACAATGGACCCATAGTTCTTAACAAACTTCCTGTAATACCCAGTCAAGCCCAAGAAAGCTCGAACTTGAGTCTGGGTGGTTGGAGGGGACCAATCCTTGATGGACTGTATCTTACTCTCCAGTGGTTGAACTTGGCCCCCACCTACAAGGTGGCCCAAATACACAACCTTACTCTGCCCTATCTGGCACTTAGTAGCCTTGATAGTGAGGCCTGCCCTTTGCAGAGCCTCAAGAGCCTTCTTCAGGTGGATCAGGTGATCCTCCCAGGTGGAACTAAAGACAGCAATGTCATCAAGATATGCTGCGCAAAAGTCATCCAACCCAGTAAGGACTTGGTTCACCAGCCTTTGGAAGGTGGCAGGTGCATTCTTCAGACCAAAGGGCATCACCACAAACTGATAATGCCCACCTGGGGTTGAGAATGCTGTTTTGGCCTTAGACTCCTCAGCTAATCTGATTTGCCAATAGCCAGCTGTCAAGTCAAATGTGCTCAAAAACTTTGCAGAAGCTAGTTTGTCTATGAGCTCATCTGCCCTTGGAATAGGGTGTGCATCTGTCCTGGTGACAGCATTGAGTCCTCTGTAGTCCACACAGAACCTCATCTCTCTCTTGCCATCTTTGGTGTGAGGTTTGGGGACCAGAACCACTGGGCTAGCCCAGGGGCTCTCTGAGGGTTCAATGACACCTAATTCCAGCATTTTATGTACCTCAGCCTTTATACAGTCCCTGACGTGGTCAGGTTGTCTGTAAAGTTTGTTCTTTACAGGCAGACTGTCACCAGTGTCCACAACATGGGTACACCAGTCAGTTTGACTAGGTATCAAGGAAAACATATGTGAAAATGATTGTAGAACCTGTCTACATTCAGTCTGCTGATGGGCAGTGAGGTTGCCTCCAAGGGTCACTCCTTCAACTGAGCCATCTTCAGGGTTCTGAGACAACAGGTCTGGGAGAGGGTCACTCTCTTCCTCCTGTCCCTCATCTGTAGCCATGAGCAAGCCCATGTCTGCCCTGTCAACATATGCTTTAAGCCTGTTAACATGGAGTACCCTGTGGGGACTCCTGGGAGTTCCTAGGTCGACCAAGTAGGTGACCTCTCCCTTCTTTTCCAGGATTGTATGGGGTCCAGACCATTTGTCTTGGAGTGCTGCTGGGGCCACTGGCTCCAACACCCATACCTTCTGTCCTGGCTGATACTCAACCAAGACAGCCTTTTGGTCATGCCAAGCTTTCTGTAAGGCCTGGCTTGCCTCAAGGTTTTTAGATGCCTTCTCCATATACTCAGCCATCCTGGAGCGGAGACCAAGTACATAGTCCACTATGTCTAGCTTAGGCTTTTTGAGAGGTAACTCCCATCCTTCCTTCACCAAACACAGTGGGCCTCTCACAGGGTGCCCAAACAACAATTCAAAGGGGCTGTAGCCAACTCCTTTTTGTGGGACCTCTCTGTAAGCAAACAGAAGGCAGGGTAGAAGGATATCCCATCTTCGCCTGAGCTTTTCAGGTAATCCTTTGATCATACCCTTTAGGGTCTTGTTGAATCTCTCAACAAGCCCATTGCATTGTGGGTGATAAGGGGTGGTGAACTTGTAGTTGACACCACATTCCTTCCACATAGCTGTTAAGTATCCTGACATAAAGTTGGTACCTCTGTCAGATACTACCTCCTTAGGAAACCCCACTCTGGAGAATACTCCCAGCAGGGCCCTGGCCACAACAGGAGCTGTAGTGGTCCTAAGGGGAATTGCCTCTGGATACCTGGTGGCATGATCCACTACCACCAGTATAAATCTGTGCCCAGATGCAGTGGGAGGATCCATGGGACCCACTATGTCTATTCCCACTCTTTCAAAGGGAACCCCCACCACCGGTAGTGGTATCAGGGGGGCCTTTGTTGTGCCACCTGATTTGCCACTGGCTTGGCAGGTAACACAGGAGCGACAAAACTCCTTTGTATCTTCATTCATATGAGGCCAGTGAAAGTGAGGGACAAGTCTGTCCCAGGTCTTGTTCTGGCCTAGGTGTCCTGCTAAAGGAATATCATGGGCCAAGGTAAGAAGGAAGCCCCTAAATTGCAGAGGTATAACCAACCTCCTGGTTGCACCAGGCTTGGGGTCTCTAGCCTCTGAATAAAGGAGCCCTTCATCCCAATACACTTTATGGGTACCTTGAGCATTCCCAGCAGCCTCAGCAGCAGCCAGCTGTCTGAGGGGTTCAAGAGAGGGACAGGATAACTGAGCCTGCCTCAAGTCAGCCCTTGAAGGTCCCCCTGTCCCCAGAAACTCAACCTGGTCAGGTTCAAGCTCTTCAGGGACAGTTCCTTCAGGGTCCTCTAGATCAGCTTCCTGGGAAGGCTGATCATCACTCTGAGGCAGGGGGGAAGGCACAGCCTTGACCCTCCTGTTCTTCTTCTTGGTAGGTGCTTGGTCCATTGTTCCAGGATCCAAGACCTGAGGTTCAGTGAGGCACTTTTTGGCCTGTGACCTGGTCACAGCAAGGACATGTGATGATATACCTAACATCTCTGCATGAGTCCTGTACTCCACTTCTGACCATAGAGAACTCTCTAGGTCATTGCCCAACAAACATTCTACTGGGAGGTCTGCACTAACCACAACCCTTTTGAGGCCAGTTACCCCTCCCCATGAGAAGTTAACAACTGCCACACTATGTGAAGTAGTGGCATTGCTGGCATTGGTCACCAGGTAGTTCTCACCTGGTATGTACTGTCCAGGATCCACAAAGCCTGGTGTCACCATAGTGACACTGGCACATGTGTCCCTGTAAGCTTGAGCCACTTTTTCATTTATTAAAGGAGTCTGTCTGTACTTGCCCAGGTTACTGGGGCTCACAGTCAGGGACAAATCAATGTCCCCATCACAGATCAAGACTGCCTGTGTAAGGGTTCTGTCTAAGTCAGAATCTCCTTCAGTTCCCATAGTGATTCCCACTACACCCTTTGTCTGGGGACCAACACTGCTAACAGTAGTACTGGGAGCAGGTGCCTTAGGGGCAACAGTGTTGGGGGCTCCACCCTTTTTGCAATCACTAGTCCAGTGAGTTGTATTTTTACAATGATTGCACCAGGGTTTCTTCTGACCTTCTTTCTTCTTCTTGGACTGTTGGGACCCACCCTCCTTAGCAGTAGTTTGGGGCCCTGTTGAAGACTTCTGGTCTTTAGGTTTCTGATCTCCACCCTTTTGGTCTGTTTTCTTCTGATCACCCCCTTGGCCCTGGTTCTGGTTCTTTTGCTTAACCCTGGTTCTGACCCATTTGTCTGCCTTCTTTCCCAATTCTTGGGGAGAGGTCAGATCAGAGTCAACCAAGTGTTGATGCAGTTGCTGGTTTTGACAGTTATTTAAAATCTGTTCTCTCATCATCAAATTATACAATCCTGTAAAATCAGATACCTTACTTCCCAGCAACCAACCCTCCAAAGCCTTAGTGGCACATTCAATGTATTCAGACCAGTCCTGAGTCTGTGTCTTTTGGGTGTCTCTGAACATTAACCTGTACTGCTCAGTGGTTAAGCCTAACCCATCAACTAGAACACTCTTCAGGACTCTGTAGTTTCTGACATCCTCTTCTCTAACAGTGAGGAGTCTGTCTCTGCCTCTTCCTTCAAAGGAGAGCCAGAGGATTGCTGCCCACTGATCTTCAGGAACCTGCTGTACTTTGCAGGCTCTCTCAAGAGCAGTTATCCACTTGTGGATGTCATCCCCACTTTTGTAGGGGGGCACAACCTTAGACAGGTTTCTATTGTCGAAAACCCTATCTTTGTCCTTAGGGACAATGCTGCCACCAGTGGGTATAGACCCACTCTCTTTATGCTGTCTAGCCTTGCTAAGTTTCTCTTCCATCAGGGCTACTTCTAGCTCCTGCTTCCTGATCCTCAGCTGGGCCTCTTGCATCTTGGCCTCATGTTCCCTCCTCTGAGGGGTGGTCATCCTTCTCCTGGAGTGACCTTGAGAGCCTCTAGAGCCATGGGAAGCATTGGAGTCACCTGAGCGATTCCTTTGCCTTCCCAGCCCTGTGTTAAGTCCACTGGGGAGATCCAGTGGGTTGAACCCACTGTCAGTCCCCAATAGCCTTGGTTTAGCTGGGCCAAGTATAACACTTGGCACTGGGCTAGTTCTCCCTTCATCCTCACTACTGTCAGTATCCTTTTCACTCTCATCCTCTGTGGTAGGCATCCCATCTAAGGGGTGACTATTGGGAAGGGGTACTTCAGTGGCATCTTTAGAAGGGGGGCCTCCTGTTCCTGTCCCTAAGGGGGCTAACTGGGAAGCTTTCTTGAGTGCTCTCTGATTCTCATCATTCTGTAAGAGCTCTCTGAGCTCAGCAGAGTTTGGGTTCTTGGGCTGTTTAAGGCCTCTAAGAGTTGCCAAATGCCTGAGCTCATTCTGATTAAGGGTAGCAAAGCTGGATGGTGCCCTCTGGGGGTCACTCTCAACAGAGATGGGTACAGTGGACCCCTCTGCCCCGGCCATTGCTCTTAAGTGTGGGTGGATGTGTTGCAATCTACCTACACTTGGGTTTACCTACTAAACCTATCTAGTAGTTGTAGTCAGGGTGTGCTACTCCCTTTGCTCTACAACAACTAAGTTCAGTAGAACTTAAGTATATCTAATCTTGTTTTATATGTACCTACAGGTACCTATGTGATCTTTCAATTGGTAACCAAGAGATTACAATGGTAAAACACAGCAAGCTCAAATCCAACCGCTGCTCACCAATGTGAGAAGTTGGCCTGGTATATGATGCTCACTAGTTAAAGTGATCACCTTGTACCATGCCAAGCAACCCTTATGGTGTGGTTGTAAGTCAACCTTTTCGGACTAGCTGCCCTAGTGGTAGCGTAGGCTAAGCAGTCTTTGAGGCTAAACTCGTGAAGCGTGTTAAGCAAGCTGTTTTACCAATAGTATCCCCCTTTTATACCAATGAAAGGACACCACACAGATATATATTCAAAATATATATGTATTTATTTCTCAAAGTAACCCCTAGTCTCTTTATGAGCACAGGAGCACAAATCGTCAAACAAGATTATCACAGAATACACAGAAGTTGCACTTTATATGGATAGGCCCTGGTGGCCACTCGAACCATATACTAAAATAGTGGTATAAGTACCACGAACAGAAAAGGGAAAAGGCCTAGGGCCTCTAGAATCGCTGGGCCTACAAGGAGCTAACGTCAGTTAGTGACCAGGAGGTCCACGGGTGGCGTGTGCAGAGCAAATAGTCACACGCGTGCTCCCATAGGTTTCAATGGGTGCGTAAAAAGTACAAAGTTACTGCAAAAGGAATCTTCCGGATGACCTAGGAACTTAAGATTTGGAACACAGGCACTAGAGATGTAATACTACACTTGGGCACAGGTGTGCCAGCTTTACCTCACCCACAGGAAGCGGGTGCATAGGCCTCGAAGTGCGTCGGGTTTCTTCTATCTGTTCCGTGGGGCCTGTAGACAAAAGTGCTGCAGGCGGTCGGTCGGGAAGAGATGCAGTGAATCCAAGAGTGGATCGGAGATGTTGAAGACCTGTAAGCAGAGGGGACAGTGTTCACAGTCACTAGCCAGTGACCAGCGTGGCACCAGGTGGGTACCAGGCGATGTCGGGTGCAAACAGGAAGGAAGGTGTAGCTTGACTCTGCAGCCACGTGGTCCCTGAAGGTCGACGACGTCCAGGAGTCGAGTCACGAGCTGTCCCACGCAGGCTCTCGCTGTCGGCGGTGTCGGCGACTTGATCGAAGCAAACAAGCCTTGGCAAAAGCAATTGTTGTAGGCAAGGAGTTTAAGCTGTTGGTTCTGACCAGCAAGGTCAGAGGGATTGCTCCTTTGGAGGGGAGCAAGAGCCAGTCTGGAGCAACCAGACCAGCGGTGTTTGTCGTAGATTTCGTCGCCAAGATGGCCACTAGCCAGCGGGCCAGCAACCGGTTAGGCGCGTCGAGTGGCAAAATGCAGAAGGGCCCCACGCAGATCGTGGAGATGCTGGAGGGCTCACCTTTGGTGCAGATGCTGCTCGAGGGTTGGGCTTCTCAGGACCCAAAGCACAACTTGGAGGGAGCCTCGGTTGTTGCACTGGTCAGCTTGTCGTAGTCGTTTCAAGATGGCTGGCTCCACGTGTCTCGGTGCCTCCACGGGTCTCCTCTTTGCAGGGACTGTGGATCGGGCGGTGAGAGGTCTGGAGGTCCAGGTCTTGTCAGTCTCTGGGCTCGGGCTCCGGCGGGAGGCGGCGGCAAAGCAGACGGTGATTCGCTGGATGGTGCTTGCGTTAGCAAGGTGGTCACTCCCTGACCACAGGGGAGATTTTCTTCAGTCTTCTGTGCAGCAGAATGTCGAAGTTCCCGTCTTCTTCTTAGTTTCAAGTTGATTCCAGGATGTCTGAAGTCTTAGGACACAGCTCCTACCTTTATTCGGATTCTAGGGGCCGGACTACCTGCTAGGTCCCTCCCTATGGGTGGGACCAGGAAGGGGGGTGGTTACACCCCCAATCCTTTGTCCAGCTCGCCCCAGGCCCGGGACTGGTGTGCCCCAGGATCGGTTTGAACTGGCATATGCACCGAGGCTCCTTGTGAGCCACAGGCATGTCTGGTTTCTTTCAAGCCCTACCTGACCAATACACAAAATCCTGTCTGGGGTGGTGCACGCACCTCCCCTGGCAGGAAACCCTTTGTCCACACCTCCCAAGCTGGAAGGACTCCCAGCAGCAGGAGGGCAGACTTGTGTCTGTGGTGGCAGCATCCATTTTGTGGAGCTGAGGCTATGTCTGATTTTACCCGGGTTTCAGGCACTGTACATGTCGTGTCCCTCTAGAAGGGTGGAAGGCTAACCCCGTCGCCAGAATTGGCGAGGGGTTAGTATTCCAATTCGTATGACACCTTACTCGACATGTTTTGATAAAGCCAAACCAAAGATAGCATTTAACCGCGAGGTTCATAATGCACTTAAGAGTATATGGTATGACGATATCTGGAAACAGTAGAAGGAAGTTGTTCCGACCACTGCAGACAGGCTCAGCTCATGCCAGAGCACCATCTCACATGGAACCAAGCACTCTGCCTTCAGGATTGTTAAGGCCTGCCATAGGAGTGACTCATAGGTTACCAGGTGTCCCATTTAAGGTTAGGTATAGGTATACTACACCTAAGTAAGAGGTGATTACACCAACTTACCCCAGCTGAGTGATCAGCCAGTTGTGTCAGATTGTTAGGCCAAGCCTGGGGTGGCATAATACATGCTGCAGCCCCTGGCAGGCCTTGGGTACACCAATGCCCTGGGTACCTAGTGTACACTGGTACAGGGGCTGACAGGGTGATCCACTTCCAATTGGTTATGCACCTAGGGTGCATAGTTTTAATTTAGTAGAGAGAACAGCAGGCTGGGGGTCTGATTGGCAGGCCCACAGCCTCAATATGTCAAAAACCAGTGAAGCAAAAAGCAAAAATTTGGGGTGACCATAGGATAGCAGACCCTACTCTCCTACAATCCACCAACTACACCCTGCTGGGAGTTCCACCTCAACAACCAACTGGACCCCAACACCACATCCCTCCTGGACAACCTGGACAACATTGGACTATGCCAGATCGTGATCGAGCCCACGCACTCAGTAGGACACACCCTCGATCCCCTCTTCACTGCAGGAAACTCCAGCAGCTTCAGCCACACCACCGAACTCCCATGGACCGACCATCGCTCCGTCCACTTCACCTTCAGAACACCCACCATCCACAGACACCAGCACCTGCTCCCACAAAGAAACTTGACCAAAATCACCGATGACCAGCTCACCTCCTCACTCAACAATTCCACCCCTACCATCGCAGAAAAAGATGACCCCAACACTGCAGCCCAAACCCTGCATAGATGGATCTCGGACAGTGCCAACACCCTAGCCCCCCTCAAGAAAAACAACAATACCCGCACCAAGAAAGCCAGATGGTTTACCACCGAACTTCGAGAGTCAAGACGCACTTGCCGCCACCTCAAAAAGGCCTGGAGGAACACCAAATCCACAGAAGCCCACAACAACTTCAGAGCCGCCACCAACGCCCACCATCAGCTCATCATAGAAACGAGGAAAAAAGCGATTTAAGACAGAATCTCCACCTACGTGCACAACAACATGGAACTCTTCAGCATCATCAAGGAGTTCGCCCAACCCACCAGCGAGTCTACCGGCATCCCTCCCTCACAAGACCTCTGCGACAAACTGAGCACCTTTTTCCACCACAAAATCAAGAGCATCTACGACAACTTTGACGAAGACAACCAACACACTGAACCCTCACCAACCATCCCCAACGCCCAGAAACCAGCGATTGACAACTGGACAGCACTCACCACCGAAGACACACTGAAGACAATGAAATCAATCCACTCAGGGGCCCCCACGGACCCCTGCCCCGACCACATCTTCAAAAGAGCTGCAGACACCATCGCACCCATGCTCTGCCACACCATCAACCGCTCCCTGGCGACCGCCTCGTTCCCCGATGACTGGAAACATGCCGAGGTCAACCTCCTCCCGAAGGAACCCTCATCGGACCCCACCGACCTCAAAAACTACAGAGCCATCTCCCTGCTCCCGTTCCCAGCGAAAGTAATCGAGAAAGCCATCAACAGCCAACTCGCCACATTCATTGAAGAACACAACATCCTCGACTCCTCCCAGTCCGGCTTCAGAAAAAAACACAGCACAGAAACCACCCTCCTCGCCGCAACAGATGATATCTGCACCCTACTGGACAAAGGAGAGACAGTAGCCCTCATCCTCCTCCACCTTTCAGTGGCATTCAACACAGTCTTCCACCGCACCCTAATATGGAGACTCTACAATGCAGGAATCCAGGACAAGGCCCTCGACTGGATCCGCTCCTTCCTCTCCAGCAGGACGCAGTGGGTCAGATTCCCCCGTTTCCTCTTGGACCCTACACCTACCACCTGCGGAGTCCCCCAGGGCTCCTCCCTCAGCCCAACACTTTTCTACATTTACATGGCTCCACTCGCCCCCATCGTCAGAACATACAGACTCAACATCATGTCATATGCGGAAGACACCCAACTCATCCCTCCCTATCCAACGAGCCCAACACCACCAGACACAACGTTCGAGAAGGCATGGAAGCCATCGCCAAATGGATGAAAAACAGCTGCCTACAAGTAAACACCAACAAAACAGAAGTACTCATCATAGGCCCAAACCCCGACGCCTGGAGCAACACCTGGTGGCCCTGCGCCCTCGGAAACCCGCCAACCCCCACGGGACCACGCATGCAACCTGGGAATCATCCTGGACTCCAAGCTCAAAATGGACCGCCAAATCAACTCCGTCTCATCTTCTTGCTTCCACACCCTCCACCTCCTTCGTAAGACCTTCAAACGGATCCCCCTTGAACACCGAAAGACCGTCACTCATGCCCTGGTCACCAGCAGACTCGAATACGGCAACACAATCTACGCCGGAATAAACAAAAACCTCACCCGCAAGCTACAAAACATCCAGAACGCCGCAGCAAGACTAGTCCTCAACCTGCCAATACACTGCCACATCTCCCAGCACCTGCGCACACTCCACTGGCTCCCCGTCGAGGCGAGAATCACTTTCAAGACACTCTCCCATGCACACAAGGTCCTCCACAGCACCGGACCAGCATACCTGAACAGCCGACTCAAATTCCACGCACCCCATAGGACCCTACGATCAGCCCAGCTCTCCTACGCCATGGTCTCCCGCACCAGAAAGACCAGATCGGGAGGCCACTCCTTCTCCTTCCTCATGGCCAAGGCATGGAACGCCCTTCCGCTCTACCTCAGACAGACATCGCTCCCAATCTTCGCAATAAGCCTCAAGACCTGGCTCTTCGACAGATCCCCTCGTTGATGGAATGGAACCTGCACCCCCCCCCCCCCAGCGCCTTATGACCCTTACGGGTGAGTAGTCGCGCTTCAACAAACCCTGATTGATTGATTGCTGGCACAAGATCTGCTGCCTAGCTCCAATGTTACAGGCAGTATTGTTTTTGTGTGGCAAGGGGCACAAAAGCAATCCTCTGAGGCTTTTTCCTCTTGCTACGTGTGCAGAATTCACGGGTGAGTAGTCGCGCTTCAACAAACCCTGATTGATTGATTGCTGGCACAAGATCTGCTGCCTAGCTCCAATGTTACAGGCAGTATTGTTTTTGTGTGGCAAGGGGCACAAAAGCAATCCTCTGAGGCTTTTTCCTCTTGCTACGTGTGCAGAATGCAGCACACGTAGCAAGAGGAAAAACAAGGAGAAATAAAGATATTTCTTCTCATTATGCCTTCCCTGGGGAGCTGTGGCATTCTGAGGTATTCCCAGGTCTACCAGTATTGGCAAATCTGGGAATGCTGCCGGATCCATGGGTGGACATGTGCGAACACCCACGCTCCACCCATGGAACGCCTCCCTCGGGCAGATTAATGCAAGATAGTGACTTGTTCTGCCTTGCATTTCTCAAGATTTACCAAGTCACGCTGGGCCGAGCAAGGTGGCTTTACATGGCTTGTTAAATCTCATCTAGGTTTTCCTTCGCCCTTGCGTTACCTGTTGTGGCACAAGGATAATGCAAAATGTTCATTAATATGCCCGAAAGTCTATGGCTCATGGCAAAAAAATTCCCACTGCCCCATGTCTAGCAGTTGAAGTTGGGCTTTTGTGTCTGCCCACCTCAGTGAATTGCACTCCTTGTTGGAGGATCTTTGTCAAGGATTTTCTAAATTGCCTTTTACCTTAACAGGCCCTGTTTATAAGAACTCCTAATGTTGAAATATGAGACTAAAGGCAAGGAGATTGTGAGCCCTAAGATTCTATTTCATTCTGTTAGAAATGGGGGTCTCACGTTGGCAATTGTGTGCACCTTTGTCAAAGTAGGGACCCTTCTTCCTAGTCAGGGTAAGGGGGAAACACCTCTAAATTAACCCCTGCTCTCCCCCTTGGGAGCTTGGCACGAGCAGACAGGCTTATCTCAGAGGCAGGGTGTAAAGCATTTGTGCACACATGAAGTAATACAGTAAAAACACTACAAATGAACACCACACCAGTTTAGAAAAATAAGTAATCTTTATCTAAACCAAACAAGACCAAAATGACAAAAATCCACAATACGATAATCAAAATATAAGTTTTAAAAGGTAGAAACAGTTCTGTCTACTGCAAACTATTGATGTGACACTTTCAACACAAACTACCTTGGATGAGTCAAAATCACAAACAAAAACAGCCGCAGGGAAAATGATACGTAGGTTCCTTACTCCAGGGAAGGCGATGTGTCAGTTCCTTACGGCCGCGCAGTGGAGGTGATGCATCGCTTGGATGCTTTGATTTCTTTCTGTGTGGGAAGGTGATGCACGGTTTCTTACAGCGGCCCCAGCAGTGATGTAGACTTGGCACCCCGGTGCGATGCATGGTGATTGGAGATGCATCGGTTTTCGATGTAGTGGCGGCAACGGTGCTGCATTGGATTCTCCAGTGGCAGCCCCACAGTGCGTAGCTTCTTGCAGACGGACAGCAGGGCTTGCATCGGTACACGGAATTCGGCCTGGGGTGATTTCTCCAGCCGTGAGCAGGCGCTGCATTGGTTTCTTCGGCGATGAGTCGGAAACAGTTGCTGATGTGTCGCGCTTATCGTAGTTGTGTTTCTTTTCATGCTCCCAACAGCAGGAACAACCCCCAGAGGCCCAACTCAGCAACAGGCTCCTCCTGGGAGGCCAGAACTCCCAGCAAGGAAGTTCAGAGGAGCTGATGGTGAAGTCTATGTGTCCCTGAGACGTCAGAACATGAGGCAAGCTCTACTTAAGGCCCATGGAGATCTTCCGTGAGCAGGGGAGACAGCACACAGCAAAGTCCTTGTCCTTTCTTTGGCAGAAAGAGCCACTGAAGGCCAACCCAGACAGCAAAGGGGCAGTACTTCTCCTTCAGTTTCTCCAGATCTTCTCCTTGGAAAAGGCTTCTTTTGAATTCCAGAAATGATCTAAAGAACTGGGGTATGATCCCCAATATTTATATTCAATTTCTCTTTGTTCTCTGGTGTCAGAGAGGCTCTGTGCATAACCAGTTCTGTCCTTTCTGGTGCAGCTTCCTGGCAGGAGGTGGTGACAGCATTGTGTAAGGCAAACCAGGCCCATTCAGGTGAAAGGAAATCTCCTCCCCCTACTCTAAATGCAGCCCAGATCTATTCAGCATTGCCCTGACTCATCCAGGAGAGGCAGGACACACCTCAACCTCCCAGTGGCTGTCTACAGAGAATGCACATCCACAGCCCCTTCCACTCCAAAGCCAGACAGTCAATCCACAAATAAGCAGAGGCACACAGAATGGCCAAGCAAGAAAAATACCTACCCAACACAATGTAATATAATGTAAAAATCATCCTTAGTAAAAGATGCATCTTTAGATTCTGAGTTTAGGCATACGAAAATTGACCTTTCTATCTGGTCCCAATGGGAAGTCATATTTATAAGATGTTATAAATAAACTCCCATTCTATTGTATGGGGCAGATAGCCTTTCAATAGTGAAAAATGCAATTCCATGTAGTTCACTATCAGGGCATGGTACACACACCAGTACATGTCCTACCTTTCACATACACTGCACCCTGCCCACAGGGGTACCTTGGGCCTATCCTAGGCATGACTCAAATGTACGAAAAGGGAAGGTTAGGGCCTGGTAAGTGGGTGCACTTGCAGGTCGACAAGGCAGTACCAAACTGTGCACAGACACTGCAATGGCAGGTCTGAGAAGCTTTTGCAAGGCTGCTTGTGTGGGTGACACAATCAGTTCTGCAGGCCCACTAGCAGCATTTGACTTACAGGCCCTGGGCACACACAGTGCACTGTACTAGGGACTTAGTAGTAAGTCAAACAAGCCAATCATGGAAACACCAATCCATATTCACAATTTACAGAGGGAGCACTTGCACTGTGGTACTGATCAGCAGTGGCAACGTGCCCAAAGCATTTAGACAAGCAAAAACGAAGTCTAGCACATGGCAATAACACAGGCGGCAGAGGCAAAAATACTGGGGAAACCCACGCTAAGGATGCCAGGTCTAACACATTCCAATTGGACAATCAAGTGGCTTCCTTTGTACACTTGACTCACCAAAGCAGAGACAGCTAGCATAGAAGGGTTACCACAAGGTGGGGTGGAGGGATGTCAAACCAGATACAGTGTAATGCAGTATTTTGAAATCTATGACTCTTCTAGAGACTTGCGGCTTAATTTAGCGGGCAGTATGGAATGAAACCCTCAGAATAACTCCATGACTTACTATCCACACCATGTACGTGCTTCACTTCCACATACAGCCTCCTTATACCTCCCCAACCCAACCTGGCCTACCACCTAGCTGGCATCAATGAGGCCCTCAGTCATACCAAAGACCCTGGCGAGTACCCATGAGCTAAAGGCTTGACTGGCGTGCAGAGAAATGTTATGGTACTTGCCATAGGTCTGATCTATTTATTATGAAAAGCAGTTTTATGTACTGTGAAAAGCTTTTGCTGAGGTCAAAAGGCCTCTAACAATGGATTGCTGTCACATTATTTTATAGACTGTGCACAGACATTTGGTTACTTGTAATATCACAGATAACCGTAGTATCTGAGGGTTTTGGTATTGGTCATCCACTCTGACAAATGCTGGGAGTAGAATTTCACTGCAATTATTCTTGTTGGGCCCCCCTCACAAGGGTTTTATATTGTTTTGTCATCTGTAACTTTGTAAATATGTGTAATTTTATAACTGTGTGCCTGTAGGTTGCCAGCTTTTGCTCACTTCTGTAGGCTTATGTGAGATATAGTGGCAAACCAATGGTAAAAGCTATAGGCCTTATAGATTCACTGGAAAAAGGTATGTTAGATTCCTCAGGTATGATGTGTTAATAATGAAACTTTAAGACAATGCAAGTAAATCTGGCATTTGTAAAGTTCAAACTACTCACCCTAAGGGTCTCAAGGCACTGGAGGCCGTAAGGGAGATTGAGTGAGCTATTGCCCAGAGTCACATGGTGCTGAGCTGAGTTGCCACCTGTGACCAAACCGTGAGCACTGCGATCCAGAGTCAGCTGCCCTGGCCGCTGCGCCACACCTCATATTGTGAAAACATGTGTTAAAGGCAATAGGCTTTTAAAGGTAGCTCATTATTGCACAACGTCAAAGCCTGTAGGCAGGTATTTTGTTACATCGAATTTCTCAGATTACCGAAGTACGCAATGGTTTTAGTGTTTCTGACCCACCTCAGCAAACCATGGGGATAGAAATTTGCAGTATGGTAATCCTTATTGGGTTCAATTTTTTATTACTTGACAACTGTAATTTTGTACTCATTTTTAAATTTATTACGGCATAAACAGATGGTTATGGTGAAAAGTCAATGATAGAGGTTATAGGCCTGATTGTTCATAAAGAAAAGTTACATTAAAACCAGTTGGCCTGGCATATTGATTGTGAAAAGCATATATTAAATGCCATAGGCATTGAAGTGTAAATTGTCACTCGTCTGTTTTAAAGTCTACACATTGGTATTTTTGCATGAAATGTCATGTCTGACAAACCTTAGGGGAAGAAGATTTGCTTTGTAATTTTTTTGTTAGAATCTCTGGTTAGTTGTTTGCTAGTATCTTGCAATAAAAAAATCATTATATAATGCACCCATCGGTATATATAATATATCTATATTGATACGTAGAGAGCCTTTGGATTAGCTCTGTCCTGCCATTGACGGTACTGAGTGTCATCTGCACTCTGCTTCCATCCACAAGAATATAGTGCACGGGGTAATTGTTCAGTTCACATCAGTCATTGGTGGTTCTCTTGCCCTGAGAATGGCCCCACTTTCTGATGACGTGCGCTCCCATGTGAAAATGAGTGAGCAACATCCCAGTGGCCACTTCCTCTAAACCAAGAGGCCGTAATGATATTTGGTTCCATTGTGTATCATTTTTTTTACCATTCCAAGATGGCCAACATGTTGCTTCTAAATGTGGTTGCCATTTTGGAACTTTAAAACAACAATAGAATAAGCAAAATCCCTCGGCAAGATCGGCACCTGCTGCACTGTTTAGTTTCATTATTGCAAGCATATGCTCACAATCTTAATACAACGTTTCCTTTTTTCTACTTGCATTCTTTTTATTTAAGTTGCATAGGTTGTTGAGTTTGTGTGTGCTTTATTATGGTTATGTCAGAGGGTGAATACAGGAATGAATCAGTGGACGCATGAATGGATGCATGAGTGAAATGATGAGTAACAGATTATATGTATGACGACTTAGTGAATGCCTAAACCAAACATTGACACAGAAAGGACTTTCATTCAAAAACCAGACCGATTGGAATTGCCAATCTCTGTTTTTTTGCAGGCTATGGGCTTTTTAGTGCTTTCCGAAAATGGGCATTTCAATCAAAAAGGCTGATAAAAATAATCCTTTTCAGCATTTTCCTGAAGGCCACTTACACTTTCAAGGCTCAAGTCCAAAACTCTGAGGAAATGTGTGAGCATGGCAACTGTTAAATACAAGACTGCTGATGAAGGGAAACATGAAAATATCAGATATCACTAAAACTTGAAAATATATATATGTTATATATATGTTATATATATATATATGTATATATATATTCACTGTAAAAACCATAGGTTTCAGGCACGTTATAGTTAGGAATTAGCATTTAAAAAACCTTAGAAATTCACTGAAAAAACCATAGGTTTCAGGGGCGTTATAGTAAGCTGGACTTTTCACTCGTACAAAACCATTGAAATTCCCCCGTTATAATTAGTTCAGCTAACTATAACTCGCGCGCCCGCAATGCACTGCTGATGACGTGACATATTACATCACTCTTGACATGGTCAGTGACATCACTCATGACATCACTGATGACATCTCAAATGACATCACTGATGACATCACTGATGACATCATCCAGTGAATGTGTGTTTTTCTGAAAATTACATATGTTTTATATATGTATATCTTAAGGTCGATGGAAGAATAAATGGGTATATAAGTGTCTAAATGGATGATTTGTTTCAGAACAATGTATTGTATAACTGACTGATTAAGTGTATCTTAGTGAATACATGGCTTAGTGAGTAGTGTTTAAATATGTAAATATCTGTATCAGTCTCTCACTTTGTGTATAAGTGGCTGCATGGGTTGGTGAGTAGCTACATGAGTGTCTATATAGGTTATTAGTTGGTTTTTTGAGTATCAGTATGAGTGTCTGAGTGTTTGTATGGTTCGGTGGGGGGTATTACGTGGTTCATAGGTGCATGAATGAGTGACTCACTGTTTGTATGTGTTGAAGACAGCATGTGTGCAGGACTGTATGCGTGGATGAGTGTGTGCATGGGTGTGTTAGTGAGTGAATGACTGTCTCAATAGTGTCTTTATGAGTAACTACATATGTTATAAACTAGTACATGTGACTATTGGTGTATATAAGTGAGTATATGTGAGAGTGAGAGATTGGAAGAGTTCCTGTATGAATAAGTATGTGTTTCTATAAGTGATTGTTTAAAAGACTAAGTATGTGTAAGTTTCTGTAGAAGTAAGTGTGGTGGTGTGTGTATAACTGTATATGCAAGTAAATGGATGTTTGATTCTTTATTAGCATGAGTGACTATGTGTGTGAGTAACTCTATGGATGAGTGGCGTTGTGTAACAGGATGCATAGGTGTATGAGTACATATGATGAGTGAGTACATGTATGAGTGACTGTATAGGACTGTAGCTGAACTAACTATAACGGGGGAATTTCAATGGTTTTGTACAAGTGAAAAGTCCAGCTAACTATAACGCCCCTGAAACCTATGGTTTTTTCAGTGTATTTCTAATGTTTTTTAAATGCTAATTCCTAACTATAACGTGCCTGAAACCTATGGTTTTTACAGTGAATTTCAAAGCTTTTTAAGTGATAATTTCTAACTATGCCTACAGAGATAGGACATGTGAAGAAAGAAGAAAAAACGCACAGAAAGAAAAAAAAGAAATGCAGAAAGAAGCAAAAGAAGTCCTCAAAGATGAAGAAAAGTGCAGGAAGAAGGATAACGTGCAGAAAGAACAAACAGAAGAGCAGAAAGAAGCCTTGTTGCAAAATCATCCTGTACCCTCAACTTTTTCAGACGGATGCTGGTGGTAACTGAGTCTGACTAACCAGTCCTAGAGCCAGTGCTATGTTAAAAGACACTCAGAATACAGTGAAAACACCTACATACACTAGGGAACACTATGGTGCCGATCACGATCCGGTAAAAAATTCCCCCGTGCGACTCGTATCGGGTCTTTTTACCGTACGAATCGTACAAGTGCCGTACGAACTGGCAATCACGATTCGCATGGTAAAAAGTCCATACGACCCGCACCGGGAATCATTCCCCACACGTCCTCGGGTCGGAAAATGTGTCCGACACGTCCTCGGACGATTTACCTTACAAACGTAAAAAGCCAAGTCCGACCGAGGAATCACGATTCATCCCGTGCGTCCGAGCCTACAACCGTATGGAAAAAACACCGTCCGCACCGAACACCAATAGCAACCATGGAGACATGTGCCCGCATACGCGCCCAACACTCCCCCCAGCCCCCGTACGTCCGACACGTACCCCCCGTATATGTATACCCCCACCCGTCTATGTACACCCCAGTACGTTCCAGTCGTACCCCCACCCCAGTACGTGTCGTACCACCGTCAATGTAAACCCCCCCACCCCTGTACGTGTCGTACCACCGTCTATGTACACCCCAGTACGTTCCAGTCGCACCCCCACCCCAGTACGTGTCGTACCCCCCGTGTACCTACACCCCAGTACGTTCGAGCCACACCCCCACCCCAGTACGTGTCACAGCCCCGTCTACCTACACCCCAGTACGTTCCAGTCGTACCCCCACCCCAGTACGTGTCGTACCACCGTCAATGTACACCCCCCCACCCCTGTACGTGTCGTACCACCGTCAATGTACACCCCCCCACCCCTGTACGTGTCGTACCACCGTCTATGTACACCCCAGTACGTTCCAGTCGTACCCCCACCCCAGTACGTGTCGTACCACCGTCAATGTACACCCCCCCACCCCTGTACGTGTCGTACCACCGTCAATGTACACCCCCCACCCCTGTACGTGTCGTACCACCGTCTATGTACACCCCAGTACGTTCCAGTCGTACCCCCACCCCAGTACGTGTCGTACCACCGTCAATGTACACCCCCCCACCCCTGTACGTGTCGTACCACCGTCTATGTACACCCCAGTACGTTCCAGTCGTACCCCCACCCCAGTACGTGTCGTACCACCGTCAATGTACACCCCCCCACCCCTGTACGTGTCGTACCACCGTCAATGTACACCCCCCACCCCTGTACGTGTCGTACCACCGTCTATGTACACCCCCCCACCCCTGTACGTGTCGTACCACCGTCTATGTACACCCCAGTACGTTCCAGTCGTACCCCCACCCCAGTACGTGTCGTACCACCGTCAATGTACACCCCCCCACCCCTGTACGTGTCGTACCACCGTCAATGTACACCCCCCCACCCCAGTACGTGTCGTACCACCGTCAATGTACACCCCCCACCCCTGTACGTGTCGTACCACCGTCTATGTACACCCCCCCACCCCTGTACGTGTCGTACCACCGTCTATGTACACCCCAGTACGTTCCAGTCGTACCCCCACCCCAGTACGTGTCGTACCACCGTCAATGTACACCCCCCCACCCCTGTACGTGTCGTACCACCGTCTATGTACACCCCAGTACGTTCCAGTCGTACCCCCACCCCAGTACGTTCCTGGCGCACCCCCAACACAACCTCCTAAGTACGGAGCGCACCCCATGCCCCAACATCACAACCGCATGTACGAGTCGTACAAAGCCACACACAAGGACCAAATCGTACAACCAAATGGCCCAAGTACACACCGTACACACGCTCAAAACGCACGTACACAACAAGGACAAAACAAAACAACTCAACAATACACCATTCGAAAGGCACACAGCCACTAAACATGGCCAACAACCACTAAAATAACACAATCACTGACCTGCAACTGTCAAAAACAAACAGAGGCCCAATACACCACCACTCCTTATAACACACCCACCCAAAATTCAAACACTGCCACACCCACCCATGGACCAATAAAAAGGGCCCACACACACAAACCATGAGCCTTTGCAACAGACCCACTGCTGCCAGACACCACAGAACCAGACTACAAGCGACACCACATCTTACACTTGCACACCTTCACACGACCACCCTCACAAACACCCTCTCATCACATTCACACACACACACAACCATCCACACCCCCCCCCAACATCCACACCCCCCCCACACCCACACCATCCCCACCCACACCCCTCACCATGCCCACTACCAAGAATCCAAAGTTCAGTCACCGAGAGTTGGAGGTCCTTGTTGATCAAATCCTCAGAGTCGAGCCACAGATCTTTGGAACATTGGTCAGAAGCACCAGCCAGGCAGCCAAAACAGCCATGTGGCAGACCATCGTCGATGCTGTGAATGCTGTTGCGGACACCAGGAGGACCAAGCAGGATTGCCAGAACAGGTGGTACGATCTGCGGAGGAGGGTCAGAGCCAAGAGACAGGAGGAACACGACCAGGCCAACGCCACCGGAGGAGGGCCCTCCCGCAGACCCGTACAGTACCATCCCTGGGAGGAGAGGGTGATGGCCATACTGCCGGTGGAGGCAGTTGAAGGAGTAGAAGGACTCCGAGACCCGGGTGAGTACACAAACAACGCACCTCACATGGGGGGAACTGCGACCACAACCAAAATTAATAACAGGCACGCAAACACCACAAGCCATCGCATTACTCAACCACACTCCATGAGCAGGCACATGCCACTGCTGCCACCATGCCCCATGCACCCAGCTGGACAATGTCAAGTCACAGGCCACAGAAGACAACAACACATGACACGGTAACCCGGATGGCGGGAGTGTGGGCACCAAGAATCACATAGTGCGACTCCAAAGCAGACAACAATGCCCTCTGCCCATATGGCCTAGGTCACAGCCAGACAAACACTGTGTCCCAACACAGGAATGACTTGCCAGCAAATGGCGGATGCCTTGCATCAACACATGGGGGTGAAGGCACTGTTTTGCACATGCCAGCAGCTAATGAACAGCCAACAGTGTGAAAGAGTGGCAGCACACACCACCACAGCAGCAGCGCACAGACACACAGCAGACAAAATGGGTGCCTGGAGATCAGAAACAAACTCACATCAACAGGCCAAGGGCCACTCAAAGATCTGCTAACAGTGTGTGCCCAGGAAGCTGGGCCAAGGTGACAGAGGGTGACACACGGAGGGAGGGAGAGGGGGACACAGAGGGAGGGAGAGGGGGACTGAGAGGGAGGGAGACACAGGAAGATGGACAGAGGGAGGAGGCTGACACACAGAGGGAGGGAGAGGGGGACAGAGAGGGAGGGAGAGGGGGACAGAGAGGGAGGGGGACACAGGAAGATGGACAGAGGGAGGAGGCTGACACACAGAGGGAGGGAGAGGGGGACAGAGAGGGAGGGAGAGGGGGACAGAGAGGGAGGGAGAGGGGGACAGAGAGGGAGGGAGACACAGGAAGATGGACAGAGGGAGGAGGCTGACACACAGAGGGAGGGAGAGGGGGACACAGAGGGAGGGAGACACAGGAAGATGGACAGAGGGAGGAGGCTGACACACAGAGGGAGGGAGAGGGGGACACAGAGGGAGGGAGACTCAGGAAGATGGACAGAGGGAGGAGGCTGACACACAGAGGGAGGGAGAGGGGGACACAGAGGGAGGGAGAGGGGGACACAGAGGGAGGGAGAGGGGGACACAGAGGGAGGGAGAGGGGGACAGAGAGGGAGGGAGAGGGGGACAGAGAAGGAGGGAGACACAGGGAGAGCAAATCAGTCCTTTGGTGTGTGGGAATGTCTGCTCGTCAGCAGGTGGACTGCGTGCATGTAGACAAGGGTGCCCAGTGCCAGAACCCCCCCTCTTCATCATGGCAAAACGCAGGGCCATGTTACAACCTGTACACGAGCACAAGGACAGCCACCTGCATCATATGAGTGTGTGGATCCACTCCATGTGCACATGTACAGTGCTACAAGGAAGGCGCAAACGCATAGCTCGGCACACATGCACACTCCACTGCTGACTGCAGTCACACTTGACGCAGCAAGTAAGACTGTGCCACACATAGTTAAAGGGGCCAAATTGGTGCCCAAGGGACACACACATGCACAAGTGCACTGTGAGTGGAATGCAAGACAGATCCTAATTCCAAGAGGAAATGTGCCAACTTTGTAACGGATGAAACATGGATGTTGCATGGATCAAAAGTAACATTGTCTCTCTCACACACAGGTCAACGTCGTGCTGCACCCCCCAACACTGGGGGGGAACACTCACAGGACCCGGATCTGCAGGAGACCGATCCCACCGGCAGCGACCACTCTCACCACTCTGCGGACGACCCCGACCGACCTGGCCCCTCTGGTGTCCAACCACCTGCAGCACCTGCGTCAGGTACAACCGTGCCAACCACCACCCCCACTCCTGCCACATCCCAGGAGACACCCAGGATCCCTGCCCCAACACCACAATGCAGCCAGGCTCGCCAGGAGGGACACGGTGTCCCGGGCACCCAGGAGGAGGCAGGCGACAACGCCAATGCCACCCCTCAGGGGTCCCGGAGACCCCATGTGCCCACAAGTGCAGGCCAGGCGCAAGTGGGCAGGGGTGGTGGGAGTGGAGAGCGGCGGAGGCGCGAGCCTGACCAGTTGGCTGGGGATCCGGTATTTTCCCATGTCCGTAACATCCTGGACTCATACCGGCAGGACACCACGGGCATGGCCCAGGTTGTGTCCGTCCTCGAGGGGATCAAGGTCCAGCAGGCCCAGCAACATGCGGAGCTAATAGCCTGTCTACAGCTACACCAACGGAGGATGGAGGACAGACAGGCTGAGCAAGTGACGGCGTCCCAGGGGATTCACGCTGAACTCCGTCGGATGGCCGACACCATGGCCGACCCTCCCTGTGCCAGAAGGCGGAGAACATCACCACCCACAGGGAGGGATCATGAGGAGGAGGAGGAAACATCCGACGGAGCATCCCAGACGTCGTCACGGCCTGCTGCTGAGGTTCCCCGCAGGAAGCCGGGTCGTCCACGGAAAGGACCGTGAGGGTGGCTGCTACATCACCATCTCCCAGGACACCTGGCCTGGCACCTGGCCCACTGGAGCAACAGCATCACAGCATCAAGAGACATTCTCTGCCACATGGCCCTGCTGGTCACTGGCTGACCAATGTTGACAAAGACTGTGGCATGGACTCTGAGGATTTCCAATGGCAAGGACACCAACTCCCCTACTGAACTTTGGATTCCCTAATCCCGGAAAGGCCCTCACTTGCCCCCCCCCCCCCCCAATAATAAATCACACTATTAAGAGTAGATGCCTGCTGGTAGCATTATTACCTAACATGTGTCTTGTACAGTCTAAACATGCCTGAGTCATCTGTTCACTTCAACCATCCACACCCTGGGGCCTGAGTCTGGCACAGGACACATGGGTCACAGTTTTCTAGGCAAGACAGACATGGAGCACCATACACACCCGTGATGGTCAGAACCAGCTGAGGGGGTGGCCGAACAACCGTGCTGACAGACACATTGAGTACAGCAACAGTCATGCGCAGAGGTCAGGGATCCTGGCCCGTGTCCTGGGGGGCACCCAGGTACGTGTAGACAGGTGGCAGAAGCATGTCCTGCAAGCTTGAGTCCGGTGGATGCAGAGAATGGGGTCATGGACAACGTTGGATGCATGGGGATGGCACATGTCACAATACCCACACAGTCATGGACATCATGCCCATTACACAGTCTCAGCACACACACACAGCTTGCATCTTGCCACTCGACACATTGACACATAGCCACAATCAGGGAATACCATGCCAGACATGCAGGATGCACCGTGCCAACACACCAGCATTGACTGAGAAGAGGCACCTTGGAGGCATAGGGACACCTTTAATAGTCATGTGTTTGGGATTGCAGAGGCAACTTGAAGTACACATGAACACATCATGTGGAGTAACATGTGGCTCCAACACTGGCACCCCCCTTCTGCAGCACAAATGCGTGATAGCCATGGAACTGGCACACAAGTGTCGGATAATAGCTAAATACCCACAGCTGCTCACGGAGAGCCTGCCATACACCATACATCCGCTGATGTGGAAGTCCCACGCCATGTCAAGACAATGTTAACCGTATGTGTCCGAGGGCAGTGTCACACACATTGATGCCTTCATCACAATCCACCATCCCATCACTGATGACTGACAACCAGGCAGCCCATCTATTCAGGTGTACCCAGCTGCATGTCGTGTCCCATGGGGATGCCACATGTCTGCAGAGGACCCAAACCCCGACCGGGGCAGTGTGCACACATCGTGAACAACTGCCACACCCAATACATCCCAGATGCATCCCTTACCCCATGGAGACTTCCAAACGTGTCCGTGCCTGTAACGCTGAGTCAGCCCACGATGCCATGTCCATGAGGAATAGCAGTGCCACAACAATGCAACCAGCAAACGGCATGCGCAGGTACCTGGGGAAGAGAGGCACACAAGAAGTCAGCCACAAGAAGCACAGCCACTTGCATGTGCATGTACTCGACACATGTATGTATGACAACATGCTAGGTCACAATTATGCCTGGGGAAATACTACCATCACTGCCACCATCACTCCAGTGACACACCCACACACACCTCTGACCCACGTGCCATACATGCAGGTGGAGACACACATCACAACGCATGCCACACGGGGACCAATGCGTGCACACTCAGACCCTGGTACTCACCACTAAGCAAAGAAGTCGCGTATGAGCCGAGTCCGGATGTCCTCTTGCGGCTCCACATCCTCCACATCACTAGCCCCATTGCCAAGCCCTTCGTCCTCCACGGGTGGATGGTCCTCGTCATCTTGATCCAGGATGAGGGGCACAGCTCTTTCAACTGCCATGTTGTGCAGCATGCAGCAGACCATGAAGATCTTGCAGACCTTCGCCGGGGCATATGGGAGTGCGCCGCCGGTCTTGTGGAGGCACCGGAATCGGCTCTTCAGCATGCCAAACGTCCTCTCTATCACTCGCCTTGTCCGGCCATGGGCGGTGTTGTAGCGGAGCTGGGCCGGCGTGATGGGGTTGCGGAGAGGTGTCAGCAGCCAAGGCATGTTGGGATAGCCAGCGTCCCCTAAATGGAAAGCACATGGATATCGTTAGAACAGGCGAAGCGGTAGTGCTGCTCGGCCAAACAGAATACAGGACAGACAGACTGTACCCACCAACAACACATGCACGTTCGTTGCGCAGCTGCATCATCATATCAGGCATCCCGCTACGCCTCATGATGTAGGCATCGTGTGCTGATCCTGGAAAACGTGCACAGACATGTGAAATCACCATGTTGGACAGACACACCACAAGGGCATTGATGGAGTGGTAGTGCTTCCGATTGCGGTACGCCACCTCCCGTGCGTGTGGTGGTACCAAACCTACATGTGTCCCATCTATGGACCCAATGACATGGGGCATCCCTCCCAGGGCATAGAAACCACGTTTGACCTCAGTCATCTGTTCAGGGGTTGGGAACTTGATGAAGTCATCCAGGTGAATCAACATGGCCTCCAAGAAATCATGCAGCACACCGCTGAACATGCTCTGGGACATGCCACCAACATGAGCTATGGTATATTGGAAGGTACCCGTGGCAAGGAAATGTAGGGCAGCCATTACCTTCAGCTGGGGTGTCAGTGCCGTAGGATACCTGTGCTGCGGTTGCAGGTGTGGTGCCAGTCTCGCCGTCAGCTCCAGAATCAACGGTTGGGTGAAGCGGTAGAGCCGGATCCTGTCATTCTCCTGCATGGTGGCCAAGTCTGGAATTCTTCGGGCAACAGGAGGCGCTCTGCAGTAATTTGGAAGTGACAAGGAAGAGTGAGTGCACTACGAGAACAACTCATGTCTACTGAGCACATGTAAATCTGCCAATACACACATGCCACATAGGGAGTCAGGCATGTGCTACATGCCCAGGACACGTATGGATGCAAGGTGACACTCCTTCCAAGACCCAGCTACACACGGTGATTGAGAACCTCCCCATGCCACGCCATGGGAATAGCTGTGTCCCAGTGCAAGTGCACTGCCCGACGCAAGACAGGAGTGACATACACCCACACATCAGCAGAAGTGTGATGCTGATTGCAGAGACTGGCAGCGGAACACTTGAGCCACAGGTCACATGACATTACACTAGTCCAGCCCACACACCTTGCCATGAAGGTGCACATGTCATGACTCCCCACACATTCCTTGTGAGTTTGCTGACATGGCCTTGTCACGCTACTCCGTGTCCCATGCATACATGTGCACCTCACATCAGATACCACATGTGGCATGGTGTGCGGAACAGTGTGCAATGACAATCTACACACAGACACATGTTGGTTGCTGCAACGGCTGCAGCTTTTGAGGGTGCTACAACATCAACCTGATGTAAATCCCGGACACATAAATGACATAGTCACATTGTGCACTGTGGGTAGTGACAAGTCAGGTGTCATGACCCCTGTACCGGGCATCATGGGACACTTCCGTGTGTTGGTGTCCGTGCCATGCCAGTGACGCTCACCCCAAGTGCGCAGTACGACATGCACACATGTCAAAGGAGTCAAGGGCATGCCTGGCACACATTGCACCCTCACACAGTACACCTGTACACATCTCATCATACATCTGGTGCCTCCTCCACTCAGGAGGCATGTTCCACATCACAGCCTGTCACACCTGTGCCCCACACATGTAGTAATGCACAGACGATGCCTTGATGTCCATTCCTGGACAAGTATGTCCATCCATGGACAAGTATGTCCGCCCTATTCCTACCTGTGTGTCGACTATCACCACAGTGATGTGTACAAACCGGCGTACTGCTGCTAAGAGGGCCTGTGTATGTTCCCCAATCACTGTGGGAGTGCTGCCGTATGTGTACCCATCGTGATGGCGAGCGTACAGGCATTTGTACGGTCCGTACCACAACGAGTACGCATACGCGTGCAGAACCATAGTGATAGTGAGCGTACATGCGAGTGTACGGCCCTCTCACTATGGGTCTGCACGCATATGCGTACTCGTTGTGGTACGGACCGTACAAATGCCTGTACGCTCACTATCACTATGGTTCTGCACGCGTATGCGTACACGTAGTGGTACGGACCGTACACTCGCATCTACGCTCACTATCACTATGGTTCTGCACGCGTATGCGTACACGTAGTGGTACGGACCGTACACTCGCATGTACGCTCACTATCACTACGGGTACACAGACCCATAGTGATAGTGAGCGTACAGGCATTTGTACGGTCCGTACCACAACGAGTACGCATACGCGTGCAGACCCATAGTGATAGTGAGCGTACAGGCATTTGTACGGTCCGTACCACAACGAGTACGCATACGCGTGCAGAACCATAGTGATAGTGAGCGTACAGGCATTTGTACGGTCCGTACCACTACGTGTACGCATACGCGTGCAGACCCATAGTGATTTTGAACGTAGGCATGCATGTACGGGCCGTTGCCATGCATTTGGGGTGCCCTAGGGCCCGGAAAAGCACCGTACCTGTGTGTGATTCTCCTAATTACATAGGGGACAAGTATTAAGGCCTACATGCATGCTGGTTGTCATGGCGACCAGGTTCAAATTTCGATTTTGTTCTGGAAGGTGCACAGCAGAAGTCAGTTGGAATTCTTCTACTTTGTTGCAATGTGTTTGTGGGGCTGACATCATGCAGGAGAATGAAACCGATAGAGAACCCACAGACTGCTAGGTTTGAAGGGATTGGTGGAAACATAGGATGCAAATGTGAGTGACCAATCACTCTGTACTCCTGTGCATGAGACTGGGCAGAAGGCCACATATAAGGCAGCCAGGTCCCATGAGGGATTACTTGCCTGCACATCTTTGCATTTGTCGACCAAGCTGCTGCTACTGATTCCCTGGAACCATGTCAAGGGCTGTGGAGAGGACACAGCCATTCACCCTGGAGGAGAACATGGCTCTGCTGGATGTGATCCTCCCACAGTACCCCATGCTGTATGGGCGACCAGGGTATCAGGTGAGTGCATAGGCCACTGCCACAGACTGTCCCTATGTTGTGACTGTGTCTTCAGGCATTGTGACCCGGTGTGACACACATGCCATGTACTGTCGGGGGGGTACCAGGGGGGGGGTGCCTGATGTCTCCCAGCAGTGCCCTGAGACAGGAGGTGTGTGTGCAGAGTCCTCCCAGCAGTGCCCTGAGACAGGAGGTGTGTGTGCAGAGTCCTCCCAGCAGTGCCCTGAGACAGGAGGTGTGGGTGTGATGCACAGTGTGAGCCTTGATCATTGATTGTGACATTGCCATCATTCCACCTGAGTACCCACTATGGCACGTACTGCCTTTTCCCTCACCAGAGGATGATGTCCCTATGACAGAGGTGCAATGCGTTGGCTGCATTACATGCCATGTAGTAACCAGCTATTATGTTCACATATGTCTCTCTGTGACATGTGGCTGGTGTATTGATGTGGTGTCACTTGTACTCCCTCACAGGTAGGCGCCACTGCCAAGGAGCAGATCTGGCTGACCGCCGTCAGTGCCGTGAGGCGTGTGGATGGTCGGAGGCGGAGCCTGTCCCAGGTGAGGAAACGCTGGCAGGATATCCGGTGCTGGACGCGGAGGATTGCACGGCTCCTGCTGGGGGACTCACCTGAGAGCCACAAGAACCGCGGCCGCCGCCGTCTGACCCACCTCCACAGGCGTGTGCTGCCGGTGGTCTTTCCAGACCTGGAGAGGCGCTTACAGGCGATGCAGCAGGCGGAAGGGGGTAGGTACATGTGCGTTTGTTGTGTGTCACCGGCATTTGTAAGGGCACAGTGGCATTAATTCACTGGCAGGGTTTAAAGGTGCTGTGCCCATCCAGTTTGCCCAAGTGTAGCGCTGCGCCCCTGCCACCCTTCCCCTCCTTGCAATGTGTTCCCTGGTCTGTGTGTAGTCACTCCTTCACAAGGTAATGTAGGCTGGCGCTTTGTCCACGAGAACAATGACTGTAGCATCATGGGTGGTGGTGGTGGGTAACAGGTTGTGGGACCTTGCCTGTGAACTGTCAAGTTCACTGCATGTGGGTTCCATGTCAGTTGGCACTGATGCTGGCTCCAGACATGGGAGTTGGTCTCTCATGTGTCATGCCTTACAGCGCGCATGTCCTATGTAGTGGCCTGTGACATGATGTGCATGAGTGTGCGCTACGCATAGTGCAGGGATGGTGACGTGTGTAGCAGTCATTCCCATTCAGTAGCATGTAGTTGCGTGCCCAATACTGTCCCCTGGGGCACCTTATCCTCAGTGTTGTTTGTGTCATCATCAACGTGGACACTCTCACTGTCTACAGCGTAGGTTGTGCTCTGTGCCATTGTCCCCTGTCACCATGTATATAGACGTGCTATTATGTACAGGTGTCCACTGTGCAGCCTGACCTGATTGTCCCTCTTCATACTCACAGTTGCCAGTGCCTGTGTGTCTTGTTATACTCATCTGAGGATGGGCACTGGTACCTCATTATTTGTACAGGCGCACCTTTGCTGTTTTGCGTCCAATCTTGCCTTTTGCCTGCCACTGTGTTTATCACCCAGACTATGAGATGTTGGTGCCACCTGTGTCTCAGCAATTAGCATCGTGTGGGGGTTGCTTGGGGCGGGCAATGCCTATGTGTCAAAACCTGATTCCTAATTGCTGGGTCTGGACAGTGTGTGATGTTACTGGACACACACGCAAGGTGCAGTGACCGAGTTATGTTGGGCATGTTTGCAGCATTACCTATGCAGCATGTGTCTCAAGTTCATGGATATTGTCCCTGGTCATAGGTATTTTCACAAACGCTGTGTGGTGCAGAGGCAGTGCAGGATTGTCCCCAGGGCCTGGGTGCTATGTCAGACTCCGTTTCCTGTCATCAGCTATTGTCTCATGCTCTCCATGGTATTTCAGTGGCATGGTGGCTCAACCAACTGTGTTTCATGCCCTACATCGGTACCTTGTTTTGCAGATGTTAGGGATCTGCCTCTTCAGGCTATGCAATGTTGACTATGTAGATTGGACTCATGTGACAGATGTGTACAGGTGTCTGATTAATTTCTGTCTCTCCACCCTGCCCACAGCATCGTCGGGGGACACAGAGGGAGACATGGACACGGACCAGGCGGAGGGACCGAGCACCAGTGGCAGCCGTGACATCGGGGCTGGCACATCGAGTGGGACAGAGGCGGAGGATAGTGTGGCCGAGGACCTGTCGACTGGCACATCAGACTACGAAGCTGACAGGTCCGAGGAGGATGTCTCAGAGTTGGCGGAGGCTGCACCAGCAGCTGACAGTGGAACAACACCTGCCACCGCCCCCTCAGTTCCCACCAACCGCCTCCCACTTGCTTGTGTCCCTTCCCAGCGTGCCCGGTCACCGCATGTCTCCTTCCTGCCAGGCACCGCACCCCCTGCCCCTGTCTCCACTGCTGCCGCCAATGCTGAGTCTATGGACATCCAGCGGCAAATGCAGGTTGGTCAGGCTGCGATCCTGAATGTCCTCCATTCCCACGGGAAAACCCTCACCAACATCGAGGCATTCTTGGAGGGCATTCATTCTTTGCAGGCTGACCAACGCAACTTGCTGAGGTCCCTAGACTCCACACTGACTGCAGCAGTGGGTCTCCTGCAGCGCGACCTCCCCCCACCTACCCCTGCCCCATCCACACTTCCCACTTCCATGCCTGTCCCACGTACACCCAGACGTCGGCATGCACCCACCACAACAGACACAGGCACCACACCAGCAGGGAAGGTCCACCGCACTCCTCCTGACACGCACACACAGGGTGAGATAGGCACACCCACTGGGTCGGGGGGCAAACGTGTGACACGCAGCCAGAGTGGGAGTCCGCATTCCACACAATCCACTCCCTCCAAATCCCCTCCCCTCAGCTCTCCTGGCCACATCTCCCCCAAGGACTCCTTCATGGCCGCTCTGTCCCTGAGCCCCACAGTTACGCCACCACGCAAGCGGTCAAGGAAGTCCTCGGTCAGGGTGGTTGAGTCTCCCCCCCTGTCTCCACCCTCCCCCGGTGGCGCTGCAACCCATCCCTCTGAACCCCCCCCCTCCTTGGGGCCTGAGGTCACTTCGGGTGCAGGGGACTCCCTGGAGGACCTTGCTAAGGTGTGTAGTGCCATCCTGGCCTCCGCCTTTGGCCATGACACACCCCCTGTGGTTGAGTCCTCCATCCCTGCACCCACAACGCCGCCCCTTTGCCCTGATGTCCCTGCGGTGCCTGTTGCTTCCCCCCCCCTGATGCCCTCACCAGTATGGAAGACGATGGCATTTGACTGTGCAGGCAAGGTAGGGGACACACATCCCACTGTGTCCCCCATGCAGCTGGGAATCATTGACTGCCCTATGGCCTTTGTTGACTTTGAACTGCCTTTGATCCACGGACATTGTGCTCATGCTGAATAAAGCTTATTTTTGTTGTCATTCTCACACTCCTGCTATGGTGGTATTGGTGTTGGTGGGGCTGCTACATTGTTTTGGGTGGTGTTTAAGGCTTTGGGTGTGTGGGATTTGTAGTAGTGTTCTGCTCTTTGGGGCCACCCTAGGATCTGTGTGCCATCACAAGGTGTTGGCTAACTTCCTTAGGTCATGTCAGCAGTTACTGCATGGTTCAATTGTCCCAGGGTGTATTCCTTCCTCTGTGTACCCAGTTTCTTCCCTGCAGGGTGTTCCCAATGTTTAGCGCAGAGCTGTGTGTACATGAGCTGTGTGTGTGACGGAGCCCTTCTACTTTGGCCATGCATGCATGGCCATGTCTCCACCTGCAACAATCGTGGCATCCTTGGTGATCACTGTACTTGTGTGTGGAGTCAGTTGACATGAGTTCATGGGGACATGTTCCCTTGTAGGCAGTATGGATGTGGGTAATTGTGGCATCACACACATGTGTTACACCCCTCCTGGGTGTGGACACTGCTGGGAGGACTCTGCACCCACCCCTCCTGGGTCTGGACACTGCTGGGAGGACTCTGCACACACCCCTCCTGTCTCTGGGCACTGCTGGGAGGACTCTGCACCCACCCCTCCTGGGTCTGGACACTGCTGGGAGGACTCTGCACCCACCCCTCCTGGGTCTGGACACTGCTGGGAGGACTCTGCACACACCCCTCCTGGGTCTGGACACTGCTGGGAGGACTCTGCACACACCCCTCCTGTCTCAGGGCACTGCTGGGAGGTCTCTGCACCCACCCCTCCTGTCTCTGGGCACTGCTGGGAGGACTCACCACCCACCCCTCCTGTCTCAGGGCACTGCTGGGAGGTCTCTGCACCCACCCCTCCTGGGTCTGGACACTGCTGGGAGGACTCTGCACACACCCCTCCTGTCTCTGGGCACTGCTGGGAGGACTCACCACCCACCCCTCCTGGGTCTGGACACTGCTGGGAGGACTCTGCACCCACCCCTCCTGTCTCTGGGCACTGCTGGGAGGACTCACCACCCACCCCTCCTGTCTCAGGGCACTGCTGGGAGGTCTCTGCACCCACCCCTCCTGTCTCAGGGCACTGCTGGGAGGACTCACCACCCACCCCTCCTGGGTCTGGACACTGCTGGGAGGACTCTGCACACACCCCTCCTGGGTCTGGACACTGCTGGGAGGTCTCTGCACCCACCCCTCCTGTCTCAGGGCACTGCTGGGAGGACTCACCACCCACCCCTCCTGGGTCTGGACACTGCTGGGAGGACTCTGCACACACCCCTCCTGGGTCTGGACACTGCTGGGAGGACTCTGCACACACCCCTCCTGGGTCTGGACACTGCTGGGAGGACTCTGCACACACCCCTCCTGTCTCTGGGCACTGCTGGGAGGTCTCTGCACACACCCCTCCTGGGTCTGGACACTGCTGGGAGGACTCTGCACCCACCCCTCCTGTGTCAGGGCACTGCTGGGAGGACTCCACACCCACCCCTCCTGTGTCTGGGCACTGCTGGGAGGACTCTGCACCCACCCCTCCTGTGTCTGGGCACTGCTGGGAGGACTCTGCACCCACCCCTCCTGTGTCAGGGCACTGCTGGGAGGACTCTGCACCCACCCCTCCTGTGTCAGGGCACTGCTGGGAGGACTCCACACCCACCCCTCCTGTCTCAGGGCACTGCTGGGAGGACTCTGCACCCACCCCTCCTGTCTCAGGGCACTGCTGGGAGGACTCTGCACACACCCCTCCTGTCTCTGGGCACTGCTGGGAGTGATGGGCACCCACCCCTCCTGTCTCAGGGCACTGCTGGGAGGACTCCACACCCACCACTCCTGTCTCAGGGCACTGCTGGGTGGACTCTGCACACACACCTCCGATTTCTGGATATGTGCGCTTGGCACATACACGGTGGGGTTACGCACACTGCATTAGAGGTGAGGGTACGAGTCTACTGACACTGGTGTGGTGGGGGTACGCTCCGTACGTCCGCGGGTGTGGGTACGGGTCGTACTTACACTGTTGGGCAGGGGGGTACGCTCCTTGCATTCGTGGGTGGGGGTTCGAGTCGTACTTACACTGTTGGCATGGGGGGTACGCTCCATGCATACGCGGGTGGGGGTACGGGTCGTACTTACACTGTTGGGCAGGGGGGTACGCTCCTTGCATTCGCGGGTGGGGGTACGGGTCGTACTTACACTGTTGGGCTGGGGGTACGCTCCGTACGTCCGCGGGTGGGGGTACGGGTCGTACTTACACTGTTGGGCTGGGGGTATGCTCCGTGCGTCCGCGGGTGGGGGTACGGGTCGTACTTACACTGTTGGGCTGGGGGTACGCTCCGTACGTCCGCGGGTGGGGGTACGGGTCGTACTTACACTGTTGGGCTGGGGGTACGCTCCGTGCGTCCGCGGGTGGGGGTACGGGTCGTACTTACACTGTTGGGCTGGGGGTACGCTCCGTACGTCCGCGGGTGGGGGTACGGGTCGTACTTACACTGTTGGGCTGGGGGTACGCTCCGTACGTCCGCGGGTGGGGGTACGGGTCGTACTTACACTGTTGGGCTGGGGGTACGCTCCGTACGTCCGCGGGTGGGGGTACGGGTCGTACTTGCACTGTTGGGCTGGGGGGTACGCTCCTTGCATACGGGGTGGGGGTAGGGTCCGTACATATCCGTCCCCACGCTATGTGATGTTTGTGCGGCCCGTACCCAGGCCTTTGCCACGTGGGTGCGATCCGTCCCGCCATTGTTGGGGTGACGTGTGTGGGCGTGGTCCGACTCGTACCCACGCTCTTCAGGCGTGGGTACGGGACGTACCTGTCTGGTTGTGTTGCCGGTTCGCGTGGTGACGGACTTCCGTTGTGGCGGTCGCTGGATTATCAGGACACGCCCCCACCCCCTCGTGGTGACCAGGGCATGGGAGTCAGGTATGTCCAGGCCATGTGTAGTGTGTCACTCATGTGGTTGTTTTGTGGCCTGCCCTGGTCGTGCCACCCCCACCCCACCCCACTTTCCCCCCTCCCTTAGTTATTCTGACCTTCTGCGGCGTCTGCGTCGTAACCTGTAGAGGAGGTGTACTGCTATGAGGGCAGGGATGACTCGTAGGTTCGGGTCCATGTCTGTCCGTCGCGTACTGGTACTCCTTGCTCGCGTCGTCCTGTCGCGTACGGGTCCTCCGTGATCGCGTCGTCCTGTCGCGTACGGGTCCTCCTTGGTGGCGTCGTCCTGTGTGTCCGTCACGTACTGGTCCTCCTTGTTCGCGTCGCCGTCTGTCCGTCGCGTACTGGTGGTCCTTGTTCGCGTCGTCCTGATTTCCCGGCAGTTTTTGGCTGCCGCAAAATATTCACCGTGCGGGGTGACGTCGGTGCGAATCGTGATTCCTGGGTCGTGAATGGCTGGCTGCGTGCGTCCCGACGTCAGGTCGGCGCTTTCCCGGTTCGCATTGGTAGGTGTTTTTTGTTCGGTCGGTCTTTTTTACGATTCGTACGGTAATGGTGTACCCGTGCGAATCGTAATTCCATGTTTGTATATTTTGACGACCGGGTACGCGTCGGACGGAGAATATGCTCCGTCCGACGGTTCGTACCCGGTTTTTACCGGATTGTGATCGGCACCTATGCGTTGGGGTCCCCCTGTGATTAGCATGACTTCCTCTGTAAGCCCCTAGTATATAATAGGGCAGGGGATTAAAACTACCTCTTAAAATGAGCCACAGGGCGTGTTTGCACACGTCACCTCAGGCCCCGTCCCCTCCCTTCCCCACAGTGTAAACACGCCCTGTGGCCGTTTTAAGTTGGGAGATTAGGTCCCCTTGAATCCTGAGGGTCCCTAGGATCCAACTAGACCACTAGGTACCTCCAGTAAGCGCCACAGAGCTGCGTTGCAGAGAGATGTAAAAAGGGGCACGGCCTAGACCACCTCTCTGCAACGCAGCGCCGTGGCGCTTACTGGAAGCACCTGGTGGACTAGTTGGCCCCCAGGGTCCCTCAGGATTGAAGGGGAATTATTTTCCCAACTTAAAACGCGCCACAGGGCTTGTTTGCACACGTTAACTCAGGCCCATCCCCTCCCTTCACCACTGTGTAAACACGCCCTGTGGCTGTTTTTAGTTGGGAGATTAAGTTAATTTGAATCCTGAGGGTCCCTAGGGTCCAACTAGACCACTAGGTACCACCAGTAAGCGCCACAGAGCTGCGTTGCAGAGAGATGTAAAAAGGGGCACGGCCTAGACCACCTCTCTGCAACGCAGCGTAGTGGCGCTTACTGGAAGCACCTGGTGGACTAGTTGGCCCCCATGGGCCCTCAGGATTGAAGGGGAATTATTTCCCCAACTTAAAACGCGCCATAGGGCGTGTTTGCACACGTCACCTCAGGCCCCATCCCCTCCCTTCCCCACTGTGTAAACGCGCCCTGTGGCCGTTTTTTAAGTTGGGAGATTAAGTCCCCTTGAATCCTGATGGTCCCTAGGAGCAAAATAACCCACTAGATACGTCCAGTAAGCGCCATTGCAGAGAGGTGTAAAAAGGGGCACGGCCTGCACCACCTCTCTGCAACGCAGAGCAGTGGCGCTTACTGGAAGCACCTGGTGGGCTAGTTGGTCCCCAGGGTCCCTCAGGATTGAAAGGGAATTATTTCCCCAACTTAAAACGCGCCACAAGGTGTGATTGCACACGTCACCTCAGGCCCCGTCCCCTCCCTTCACCACTGTGTAAATGCGCCCTGTGGCCGTTCTAAGTTGAGATATTAAGTCACCTTGAATCCTAAGGGTCCCTAAGGTCAAACTAGGCCACTAGGTACCTCCATTAAGCACCACAGAGCTGCTTTGCATAGAGGTGTAAAAAGGGGCGTGGCCTCAGAACACCTGTCTGCAACGCAGCTCCCTGGCGCATACTGGAACTACCTGTTGGGCTAGTTGGCCCTCAGGGACCCTCAGTATTGAAGGGGAATTAATTCCCTAACTTACAACTGGCCAGGGGGCGCGTTTGCAGAGTGCTGCATGGAGGGGGCGTGGCTCCGGCGCGATGCCGGTCTTTTATTTATTTTATTTTTTTAAGAAGGAGGGCTGTGTGGCCCCCCTTCTTTTTCTAATTTATTGGCCCTGGGGACCCCATGGCCCAAGGCCTGCACCCTAATTTGTTTTGTTGAAAAAAGTTAATTTGGCCCTCCCAAGGCCTTAATCGGCCCCGGGGACCCCAACCCCCGGGTCATGGCCTTTTAAAAAAAAAAATCATTAGGAGGGGGGCTGCGTTTCCACTTATGGCCCCGGGGACCCCATCCCCCGGGGCCGGCCTTTGTTTTTTATTATTTAAAAAAATATATATTTATAGAAACACCTAGAACATGCTGGACAAACCGTATGTACCTAGCACCATGGCGATTTGTGTGATATTCATTAATAGGCAACTGTGCATACAATGAATCCACGTGGAATGTATTTACACCGCTAGTGAAGCTCTGACCTGTCTGACGCCCTACCATGCCTAATCCCGGGGCCCCCGCCGGTGGGTACTATCCAAGTAGACACCCTTGTTGTTTATTTATACAACATGGGTAGCTATTGACGGGCACATTTAATACACACGCACGCCAAGCCATTCAAAGGGGATTCAACAAAAATGCGACCAAACTATGCAAGAAAATCCCCTCACAGTTAATAAAACACACATCCACCGCCGGATGTGTAATACTTTTTATTTTACTCTCTGGAAAGGAGACGAACCTCACTTGAGAGTCACAGCGTGCTCCTGGCTGAGCCCAATGCTGTGTTACACCCACCAGTGCCTGCCGAGTGCCACACACCTCTGTGTTGTATTCCACCAGCTAGTGCGTATGCTATGACACTCTCTAGCCCATGTGCACTGTAACACCACCCTGTGAATATGTCATGCCACACTTGCCTTCGCACGGGTTATATTGCCCCATCTAACGTGCCTTCCTCGATGCCTATGTTATAACTTATAACGCACAGCGCTATGCCATACATATTACAATCTGGGATCCATATCTTTGTCACAGTGCATATGCAACATTACACTCCCTAGCACATATTTTATATTACAACTTTAGAGACTAGTTAGGTTACACAACACGGTCCTGTGCATATTACACTCCAAGGCGCATATCGCATAGCACGCGCTAGTGCCTGTGCTATCTCGCGCTCTCCAATGAATCTGTCATTGCGCACAATGTACTGCATATTATATTTCACGCCCGGTTCATCTTATATCACACTCGTGCTCTCAGGACTATGTTCTATATAACACTGCGTCCACCTACCCTTTTCACGGGCATTACATTTTGTGATGGGGTGGAGGGTCAGGGGGTGTTTCTGCCAAGTGAGCCCGGAGTCACAGTCATAAACGTCCTCTTGCTGCATACTTGTTCATATTTTAAGTAGTTCGCACAGACACACATTTTAAAAACAATAAAGTTCCTAATACCCACCTTCTCTGAACAGTTAGCTTGCTGCCACATCCACCTCCTCCCTATCCTCTGTTGTCTGAATCCATGGACTAGCCTCCTCCCTCCTGCCATGCATGGTCTGATGTGCTGCCACTGCCCTCCATTTAGCATGATGTACCAGTCCACTCCTCCTGCCTTCCATTGCCCAATTCTATGGCCCACCATTGACCTGCTGCTTAGCCTCTGTGCTTAGCTTGCTGCCCCTATTCTCCTTCGCTCTGCCCTCCGATGTCTTTGTGTATGCCCCTGCTCCATCCTTTTTGCCCACCATGTTCCATGTACCTGCCACTCCTATCTACTCTGAGTATTCTGTTGAGCTGCCACTCCCCTCCCACCTCCCTAGCATTGTCAGATGACTGTAACCTGTCCCTGCTACCTCCACCCTGCCTGTCCACATGCCATGCCCCTATCCCCTTCCTCCTGTCCTCCATGGTCCAGTTTACTGCCACACCCTTCTGCCCTCCCTGGTCTGTTGTGCTGCAACTGCTCCTCCTGCCTGCCCCACGCGGTCTGTTGTGAGGCCCCTTCCCCTGAACTCTCTTGTCTGTGCCCAGGTCCTGACCCTCCCTTCTATCCTCCATGGTCCTTTGTGCATGCCCCTGCACCCTCCTTCTTGCCCATCATAGCCATTGTGCTGCCACTAACCCTCCCGCTTGCCATGCATGGTCTTATGTGCTGCCATGGCCCCTCCCACCTTCCCTGTGTGGTCAGCTAGCTGCCCCTGAACCTCTCCCACCTTACATCCTTGGTCTGTGTGTATGCCATCATAGTCTCATTATTGCTCTCCATGGTGTGTCTTGTTTCTAGTGCCCATCCTGCCTGACCTCCATGGTCATCTTGCTGCTCCAGCCCTGTCCCCTTGCCCCCAGCCCTCTGTTTCCATGTGCAGACCCCTATTCCCTCCCTCCTGGCTTGTCTGTTCCATTGTAATGCCCCTGATCCGTCCCTCCTGCCCTTTATGGTCTGTTATGCTGCAGCTTTCTCTCCTGTCTGTCCATTATGGTCAGCTAGCTACCATTGCCTCTTTCCCCTCTGTTCTCTGATGTCCATGTGCATGGTTCTGTCCCCTCCCTATTGCTTTCTATGGATTGTTGTGCTACACTCCCGTCCCGCATGCCCTGTGTGGTGTATTCTGCTGCTTCAAACCCTGATGCCTGCCCTGTAGGGTCAGTTTGGTGCACCTCTCCATGTCCCTCCTGTCCTCTGTTATCCGAGTCCATGTCCCTACCCCAATTCTTCCTGCCTACCATGATCCAATGTACCATACTTGCGAACATTTTGAACATGGTAAGAGGGCGATTTTGAAAAAAAACTGGGGTATTGATTTCCCCCTTTGAGTTACATTGAAAAAGAGGAGATTGTAGACAGGAGACAGATCAAATAAAGCCCATTTGAGCTTAAAAACATTGGACGCTTCCTGGCTGAAACTGGTCTGTTGGCATGTATGGTTGTACTACCACTGCCTCTTCCTTCTGCCTACAATGGTCTATTATATTGCCATAGCCTCTCTTGCCAGTACTGTATTGTTGGTTTGTTGCCCCTGTCCCCCTTTCCACTGCCCTCCATAGTTTGTTGTGCTGCCACTGCCCTTCCTGCCTGCCCAGTGTTTTACACCAAATTTGGCAAAGAGGTAGTCCTCAGTTCAGACTCCTGCCTTTTGCTTAAATGGTGTAAATCCGTTCAGTAGTTCCTGAGAAAATTAGAGTTAAAAAGATAAATATATCTGGGCGGAGCCTAACCACACATCTCATCGTGAGATCTGATTGGCTGTCAGTACTTCATCCAAGAAGTGTTGGCAGTCATCTTGGGACCAATATACATGATAGCACCTCATTAAAAAGCATTGCAGTTAATAGAAGGTTTTAAGACTTTAGATACATTATAAATCATTTGTTGATGGTACCATACTCATTTTGGGAATAGTGGTGTGTTCTAAGGTGATTTTAACATGTGAAAAAGCCTTCTGCTGTGATATCATGAATCATGTTTGAGAGAAAACTATTTTCTCATGCTTTTCCCACAGAGGTTTGGAAGGTGATCTATAAGCTAAACTGAGAGCATATTTTCTGTAAATTCACATTATCTTTCTCAGTCATGTGAGAATGAAGTCTGACATTCTCAGTAAAACATGTACATCCAACAGGGGCAGAGACTGTCAGTTGATTCCTTTGTGTTCTACTGCAGCTTCCCAGAGTGTTCTAAAGAACAACTAGAGCGCTAACAGTCCTACTTATAACAAAAGTATGGCACACCTGAAGCCATCTTGATTGGAATAAAGTGGAACACTTAAAACATTTAATTACAAAGGAACAAAATGAGGGAGTTCATTTTGCCATAGAAATTATGATTAGTGCTGCAGAAAGAAAAATTAGGGCACATTTTGACTTCTCAAATCCTCTTCTATTTCATAAAAAGATTCTGACATGCAGACTGAAACATGCACTTTGAATACCAGCAGCAGACTTCCCTGGTGAGCAGTAGCTTTACTACAGTGATCTAATGAGCAACTAGAGTGCTAACATTCAGAATTTATGGCAAATGTGTGACACATCTGAATGCCTTCTTGATGGAACCAAAGTAAAAAACTGAAAGTATTTCCTACTGAGGAGACTGCAGTAAATGAGGAAATTAGGAAACTTCATAAAAAATAAATCTCCCAAGATGGCCACCAGAGACAAAAGAGCCCAAATGTAGCCCAAATATCACCCAGATGTAGCCCAAGTATAGCCCAATGACAGAATGTCCCAGAGTGTTCTTAAGAACAACTAGAGCGCTTACTGTCTTACTTATGACAAAAGTTTGGCACACCTGAAGCCACCTTGATTGGAATAAACTGGTAACACTTAAAACATTTAATTTAAAAAGGAACACAATGAGGGGGTTCATTTTGCCATAGACATTATGATTAGTGCTGAAGAAAGAAAAATTAGGGCACATTTTGAGTGACTTCTCAAATCCTCTTCTATTTCATTAAAAAAATTTGATATGCAGACTGAAACATGCACATTTAATACCAGCAGCAGACTTCCGTGGTGAGCAGTAGCTTTACTACAGTGATCTAATGAGCAACTAGAGTGCTAACATTCAGAATTTATGGCAAATGTGTGACATATCTGAATACCTTCTTGATGGAATCAAAGTAAAAAACTGAAAGCATTTCCTACTGAGGAGACTTCAGTAAATGAGGAAATTAGGAAACTTCATAACAAATAAATCTCCCAAGATGGCCACCAGAGACAAAAGAGCCCAAATGCAGCACAAATATCACCCAGATGTAGCCCACATGTAGCCCAATGACAGAAGTGTGCAAAACACTTAGGGCATCATTTATGAGAAGTGACGCATTTTACTGACGTATCTGTAGGCGCAAAAAGTGGCGCATTGCTGGAGTTGTGTCGGAAGCCTGACGCAACTCCAGCAATGTTCCTTTCACATGGGGCAAGCCCCATGTGAAAGGGCCTGCGTGACCCTTACACCTGCCATGAGGCAGGCGTAAGGTTTTGACGCATTGGCATTCTAGTAGTGGCGCAGCAAAATCTCATAGATTTCGCTGCGCCACTCCTACGACCCTTTCTTGCGGGGGTACGCCCACCCTGCATACATTGTAGCGCAGGGGTTTACGAAGTGACGCATCTACCTAGATGCGTCACTTTGTAAATATGGCGCAACATGGCGCATGTTTTACGCCACTGGTGCATCACAAAAAGTGACGCACCGGTGGCGCAAAAGTGACGCAGGGGCTTGAGCCCCTTATTTTTTGTGTATTTGCAGTTTTATATAGTGCAGACTTGTCAGGTATTGGAGTGCTTTACATGAGCATTGGTTACATCACACAAGATCAAATTCATTTTGGTTGTAGACATGGGGAGATTGACCAGAATCACAGAATGTTGAGCTGAAGCAGAAACTCCAACCTGGTTCCCCAGTTGCAAAGTCTGCAGCTCTGGAAGTAACACCACATCCTCTCCCCTAAGTGCCACATTTAATCAAGTGGTCAACTGGATAAAAAAACATAAAGATTACAAATAATTTAAAAGTTCTTTGTCACTATTTGAAAACTCAGAAAATGTGTCCTCATTTTAGTTTTTTAGAGCACTAACCATAATTTTGATGCAAATAAGACCCTCTCATATATGTAATTTCTAAAGGAAATTCTCTAGGTATTACAGTTTTGATTACATCAAGATGATGTCAGGCGTTCCACACTTTTGTAACAAATAGAGGGGCATATCAACAAGGGCTTTATCTCTGCTTTTTTGGCTTTAAAAGCTAAAAAAGGAGAGATAAAACTAGCGCCCTATCAACAACAGGGTGCTAACATGCAAATTTACATGCTAGCACCCTTTTACTCTACGCTTCCCCTTGCATCTCTAATGAGATGCAAAGGGGGCGTTCCAGAGTAAAATAATAGGAGAAATGTCGCTAAGCGACATATCTCCTATTATCAAGAATGTCGCTAACCCTGTTAGAGACAAAAAAAGCAGCGCTAACCGCGGTTAACGCTGCTTTTTTACGTCTGGTATTTTTCAGACTTAGCCTTGATATCCTATGGAAGGAGGATATCATGGCTACGTTTGCCTGTCCCTATCAACTAGGGAACGTGAGATTATCGCTGGGTTTCCAGTGATAATCTCACGTTAGCGTGAGGATTTTTATTGCTATTGAGATAAGCGTTGCTAATAGCACGCTATCTCAGCGATAAAAATTCACGCTAGCCGGCGATAATTATCCTAACGCTAAGTGTGCTTAGAGATAATTATCGCCAGCTGTTGTTGATATGCCCCAGAGAATGTTAGCAATCTAGTTGTTCATTGGGATACTGTTGAGAGGCAGAGGCCAGGGGCATGGACTCTGAAAATTGAAGGCAGGTAGGAGAGTGCAGAGACAACAATTTGACCACACTGGGCAGGCAGGAAGGGCAGTGGCGGCACAACAGACTATGGAGGGCAGTGGAAAGGGGGGCAGGGGCAACAAACCAACAATACAGGACTGGCAAGAGAGGCTGTGGCAATATACTAGACCATTGTGGGCAGAAGGAAGAGGCAGTGGTAGTACAACCATACATGACACCAGACCCGTTTCAGCCAGGAAACGTCCAATGTTTTTAAGCTCAAATGGGCTTTATTTGACCTGTCTCCTATCTACAATCTCCTCTTTTTCAATGTAACTCAAAGGGGAAAATCAATACCCCAGTTTTTTTTTCAAAATCTCATCTTACCAAGTTCAAAATGTTCGCAAGTATGGTACATTGGATCATGGTAGGCAGGAGGAATTGGGGTAGGGACATGGACTCGGATAACAGAGGACAGGAGGGACATGGAGAGGTGCACCAAACTGACCCTACAGGGCAGGCATCAGGGTTTGCAGGAGCACAATACACCACACAGGGCATGCGGGACGGGAGTGCAGCACAACAATCCATAGAAAGCAATAGGGAGGGGACAGGACCATGCACATGGACAACAGAGAACAGAGGGGAAAGAAGCAATGGTAGCTAGCTGACCATAATAGACAGACAGGAGAGAAAGCTGCAGCATAACAGACCATAAAGGGCAGGAGGGACGGATCAGGGGCATTACAATGGAACAGACTAGCCACGAGGGAGGGAATAGGGGTCTGCACATGGAAACAGAGGGCTGGGGGCAAGGGGGCAGGCCAGGATCAGCAAGATGACCATGGAGGTCAGGCAGGATGGGCACTAGAAACAAGACACACCATGGAGAGCAACAGTGAGACTATGATGGCATACACACAGACCATAGAGGGAAGGTGGGAGGGGGTCAGGGGCAGCTAGCTGACAACACAGGGAAGGTGGGAGGGGTAATGGCAGCACAGAAGACCATGCATGGCAAGCGGGAGGGTTAGTGGCAGCACAATGGCTATGATGGGCAAGAAGGAGGGTGCAGGGGCATGCACAAAGGAGCATGGAGGATAGAAGGGAGGGTCAGGACCTGGGCACAGACAAGAGAGTTCAGGGGAAGGGGCCTCACAACAGACCGCGTGGGGCAGGCAGGAGGAGCAGTTGCAGCACAAGGGAGGAGGCTAGTCCATGGATTCAGACAACAGAGGATAGGGAGGAGATGGATGGAGCAGCAGGCTAACTGTTCATAGAAGGTGGGTATTAGGAACTTTATTGTTTTTAAAACGTGTGTCTGTGCGAACTACTTAAAATATGAACAAGTATGCAGCATAATCTCACTTTTATTCAGGAAGAAGAGGACGTTTGTGACTGTGACTCCGGGCACACTGGGCAGAAACACCACCCCCTGACCCTCCACCTCCCATCGCAAAATGTAATGCCCGTGAAAAGGGTAGGTGGACGCAGTGTTATATAGAACATAGTCCTGAGAGCACGATTGAAAATGAAAACTCGATATAGTATATGGTATAAACTATGCACCAAAAAGTGTGATATAAGATGAACTGGGCGTGAAATATAATATGCAATACATTGTGCGCAATGACAGATTCATTGGAGAGCGCGAGATAGCACAGGCACTAGCACGTGCTATGCGATATGTACCTTGCAGTGTACTATGCACAGGGCAGTGTTGTGTAACCTAACTAGTCTCTAAAGTTGTAATATAAAATATGTGCTGGGGAGTGTAACGTTGCATATGCACTGTGACAAAGATATGGATCCCAGATTGTAATATGTATGGCATAGCGCTGTGCGTCATAACATAGGCATCGAGTAAGGCATGTTAGATGGGGCAATTTAACCCGTGCGAAGGCAAGTCTGGCATGACATATTCACGGGGTGGTGTTACAGTGCACATGGGCTAGAGAGTGTCATAGCATACACACTAGCTGGTGGAATACAACACCGAGGTGTGTGTCACTCGGCTGGCACTGGTGGGTGTAACACAGCATTGGGATCAGCCAGGAACACGCTGTGACTCTCAAGTGAGGTTCGTCTCCTTTCCAGAGAGTAAAATAAAAAGTATTACACATCCGGCGGTGGATGTGTGTTTTATTAACCGTGAGGGGGGTTTCTTGCATAGTTTGGTCGAATTTTTGTCGAATCCCCTTTGAATGGCTTGGTGTGCGTGTGTATTAAATGTGCCCGTCAATAGCTACCCATGTTTGTATAAATAAACGACAGGGGTGTCTACTTGGAGAGTACCCACCGGCGGGGGCGCCGGGATTAGGCATGGTAGGGCGTCAGACACGTCAGAGCTTCACTAGCGGTGTAAATACATTCCACGTGGATTCATTGTATGCATAGTCGCCTTTTAATGAATATCACGCAAATCGTCATGGTGATAGGTACATACGGTTTGTCCAGCATGTCCTAGGTGTTTCTATAAATATATATTTTTTTAAATAATAGAAATCAAAGGCCGGCCCCGGAGGATGGGGTCCCCGGGGCCATAAGTGGCCTGAGGAGGGGGGCAACGCAGCCCCCCTCCTAAAGAATAAAAAAAAAAGGCCATGACCCAGGGGTTGCGGTCCCCGGGGCCGATTAAGGCCTTGGGAGGGGGGCCCCGCGGCCCCCTTCCAAATTAATTTTTTTCAACAAAAAAAAATTAGGGTGCAGGCCCTGGGGGATGGGGTCCCCAGGGCCAATAAATTAGAAAACGAAGGGGGGCCACACAGCCCTCCTTCTTAAAAAAATTAAATAAATAAAAGACAGGCATCGCGCCGGAGGCCACGCCCCCTCCTTGCAGCACTCTGCAAACACGCCCCCTGGCCAGTTGTAGGTTGGGAAATTAATTCTCCTTCAATACTGAGGGTCCCTGAGGGCCAACTAGCCCAACAGGTATCTCCAGTATGTGCCAGGGAGCTGCATTGCAGACAGGTGTTCTGAGGCCACACCCCTTTTCACACCTCTATGCAACGCAGCTCTGTGGCGCTTACTGGAGGTACCTAGTGGGCTAGTTTGACCCTAGGGACCCTTAGGATTCAAGGGGACTTAATCTATCAACGTAGAACGGCCACAGGGCGCATTTACACAGTGGTGAAGGGAGGGGACGGGGCCTGAAGTGACGTGTGCAAACACGCCCTGTGGCGTGTTTTAAGTGGGGGAAATAATTCCCATTCAATCCTGAGGGACCCTGGGGGCCAACTAGCCCACCAGGTGCTTCCAGTAAGTGCCACTGCTCTGCGTTGCAGAGAGGTGGTGCAGGCCGTGCCACTTTTTACACCTCTCTGCAATGGCGCTTACTGGACGTACCTAGTGGGCTAGTTGTACCCTAGGGACCCTCAGGATTCAAATGAACTTAATCTCCCAACTAAAAACGGCCACAGGGCGTGTTTACACAGTGGTGAAGGGAGGGGACGGGGCCTGAGTTAACGTGTGCAAACACGCCCTGTGGCATGTTTTAAGTTGGGGAAATAATTCCCCTTCAATCCTGAGGGACCCTGGGGGCCAACTAGCCCACCAGGTGCATTCAGTAAGCGCCACTGCGCTGCGTTGCAGAGAGGTGGTCAAGGACGTGCCCCTTTTTACATCTCTCTGCAACGCAGCTCTGTGGCGCTTACTGGAGGTACCTAGTGGTCTAGTTGGACCCTAGGGACCCTCAGGATTCAAGGGGACCTAATCTCCCAACTTAAAACGGCCACAGGGCGTGTTTACACTGTGGGGAAGGGAGGGGACGGGGCCTGAGGTGTTGTGTGCAAACACGCCCTGTGGCGCATTTTAAGAGGTAGTTTTAATCCCCTGCCCTATTATATACTAGGGGCTTACAGAGGAAGTCATGCTAATCACAGGGGGACCCCAACGCATAGTGTTCCCTAGTGTATGTAGGTGTTTTCACTGTATTCTGAGTATCTTTTAACATAGCACTGGCTCTAGGACTGGTTAGTCAGACTCAGTTACCACCAGTATCCGTCTGAAAAAGTTGAGGGTACAGGATGATTTTGCAACAAGGCTTCTTTCTGCTCTTCTGTTTGTTCTTTCTGCACGTTATCCTTCTTCCTGCACTTTTCTTCGTCTTTGAGGACTTCTGTTGCTTCATTTTGCATTTCTTTTATTTCTTTCTGTGCGTTTTTTCTTCTTTCTTCACATGTCCTATCTCTGTAGGCATAGTTAGAAATTAGCATTAAAAACCATTGAAATTCACTGAAAAAACCATAGGTTTCAGGCACGTTATAGTTAGGAATTAGCATTTAAAAAACCTTAGAAATCTACTGAAAAAACCATAGGTTTCAGGGGCGTTATATTTAGCTGGACTTTTCATTAGTACAAGACCATTGAAATTCCCCCGTTATAGTTAGCTCAGCTAACTATAAATCACGCGCCCGCAATGCACTGCTGATGACATCACATAATACATCACTCATGACATGGTCAGTGATATCACTCATGACATCACTGATGACATCTCAAATGACATCACTGATGACATCACTGATGACATCATCCTTGTGATAGAGTGGCAGACCTCCTCTCCCCCTAATATAACCTTTGATACACACATTCAAAAATAGAAACTAACATTTTCAAAACAATGGACATACCAATACCAGTTGCAACAACCTATTCAGTAATTCTAAGATCCACATACACATCCACTCATTCACCAACAGTCCTCTACAGTCACTCATACATGTACTCACTCATCATATGTACTCATACACCTATACATCTTGTTACACAACTCCACTCATCCATAGAGTTACTCACACACATAGTCACTCATGCTAATAAAGAATCAAACATCCATTTACTTGCATATACAGTTATACACACACCACCACACTTACTTCTACAGAATCTTACACATACTTAGTCTTTTAAACAATCACTTATAGAAACACATATTTATTCATACAGGAACTCTTCCAATCTCTCACACTCACAAATACTCATTTATATACACCAATAGTCACATATACTAGTTTAAATCATATGTAGTTACTCATAAAGACACTATTGAGACAGTCATTCACTCACTAACACACCCATGCACACACTCATCCACCCATACAGTCCTGCACACATGCTGTCTTCAACACATACAAACAGTGAGTCAGTCATTCATGCACCTATGCACTACGTAATACCCCCCACCGAACCATACAGACACTCAGACACTCATACTGATACTCAAAAAAACAACTAATAACCTATATAGACACTCATGTAGCTACTCACCAACCCATGCAGCCACTTATACACAAAGTGAGAGACTGATACAGATATTTACTTATTTAAACATTACTCACTAAGCCATGTATTCACTAAGATACACTTAATCAGTAAGTTATACAATCAATTTTTCAAAAACAAACCATCCATTTAGACACTTATATACCCATTTATTCTTCCATCGACCTTGAGATATACATATATAAAACATATGTAATTTTCAGAAAAACACACATTCACTGGATGATGTCATCAGTGATGTCATTTGAAATGTCATCAGTGATGTCATGAGTGATGTCACTGACCATGTCATGAGTGATGCAATATGTGACGTCATCAGCAGTGCATTGCGGGCACACAAGTTATAGTTAGCTGAACTAACTATAACAGGGGAATTTCAATGGTTTTGTACGAGTGAAAAGTCCAGCTAACTATAACGCCCCTGAAACCTATGATTTTTTCAGTGAATTTCTAAGGTTTTCTGAATGCTAATTCCTAACTATATTGTTTTATTCAGTGAATATATATATATATATATATATATATATATATATATAGCAATGAGAACCAGCCACACAGCATTTAGATCATGGTGTAGCAGCAATAAACAGGCATAAATTTGACTGGTACTTATTTGTGCGCAAAACAAGACCTGCCGAGACCGCATTTGAAGCAAATTGGAATCATCAGGCTTTGTGCTTCTTGTTGCCATCGCTCTGGGCCTGCGGCAAACACAAAATATGATGTCCAGAAAAGGCAGATATAATAGGAAGGCTCCCCCTAAAGGTTGACTGGTCAACTTTCTATTGCTTAGTGTTATATTTCGGTGTTAAACTGGTTCTAATGAGGAGGAACTCATGACCTGATGGTGTTAACAAGTGTAAAAATGCTGAAATAATGAAGTAATGCTATCATAAAATACGGAGCATTAGGTTGCATAATTTATATATTCTTGCTGTGCAATTTAGTTACCCCGTCACATAATTGGGCGCTCCCTTGCTGCATAATTCCAGTGGCCCTGGTTATTACACATTTTTTGCATGACTGTATATTGAACACAAACACTTTGCAGACCCAAGGCACGAATGTTATTTGTACCAGAGAGTGCAGCTGGATTTTTAGGCATAAAGAAAGCATGACCTCTGTCAGTGGTGATGACATCTCACCGTTTGGTAATTCACAGAGGTAAACTAAAGGCTACTCTTTCCAAGGCAGTCTGCCACTTAGGTTTTCCAGCCAAGAACCGATGTTCATTCTGCTTGCTGTCTCTCAATTTATCAAAATTACCCCTTTATCAGGTTGGTGTACTGTCCTGTACCATAAAGGACTTCAATAAAAGTGAGGTGCAAAAAACAGTGCAAATTCACCCTGGCCTATATTACATCTGTGTGTCTGGTGTGTTGTGTGCCTAATTCACAAATAGAGCAAAAGTGGGGATAACCAAATGACATTTGTGCCAATTTGCATCAATTATTTCCTCTTTGTCTGCGTTCTATGTTCCCTTTCACCGCCAGGTAAAAGCTGCTGGAAAAAGTATTGCAAAACCATTGGCGAGTTCCATTTAAACTTAGCCCTCATTTCAGGAGTGATACAACAACTGGCTTCAACTGCAGGGTCTAAATGGCCAGGCAAATGTTTCTGCTCTTCATCGTCTGCACATATGTAATATATGCATTACACAATAGTTTTAAGAGTGTGTGTATTTGGGGGGGGGAGGTGTTGCATGTTTTATCATGATTTATGCAATGATAGTTTATCATATGTACTTGTTTTAACAAAAGGTATTTAACCAAAATAGGATGCAAGGTTTTACATTTGTGGGATATATTGAAATCATATTTGACTGATGTCATGACCATTAAGTGAGGTGTTTCTTTGTGTAAAATAATTGTTACATTCAAGTTGAAAGGCAATAAAAAGTGTTTTTCTTATATCAGTTTTGCTGTACTGAACTGTATTAATAAACTCAAATTTGAACTTTGCCCTGTAGTAATAAATGGGTGGATGTGTGGTTTTTAGTACAGTCATTTTAATAACAGGTGTTAATTGACCACATTTATTAACACCATCGCTCACAGTCCTGCTCTGCAAACATTCCTGAACACAAAATTCAACTTTTATGTAACAGATGACTTCACAAATGGCATAAACAATCTCACTTGTAACATAACATCATGCTATTATTATAAATCACAAAAAAGTTCCCCTGGTCATAAAGAGTAAGTCTGTATATGTGAAACATACATTTTGTTTCAGGACAGGAACCCTCACTCACCCAAAAGTGGCTTGCTTCATCATTGGGTCCCCTTCTCACACCAAGACCAAAGCTACCTGGTGTGGGCTACAACTCTCCAAAGGATAGGAGCTGAGGTGTTTTATTTCTGGATGAAAGCCAAACATGGGCGAGAGGCAGAGTGCTATATAAACAATTGTGGTAAGTTAAAAATATCTCCTGGTAGGCAGGGTAACAGTTTTATTCTGGTGCTCCAGTGCAAAGAGACAAAAACCGTGAGAGGAAGTTTGGAAATAATATTCCCCATATATGGTTGACATGTTTCTGCCCTAAAACTGACTCAACCAACGGTTCTAGGGCATTCTTCAGGACCAGTAATTATAGTCACTCTGTGAAAAATGCAAAACCTAATGTTGGCCTAATTGTGGTATGTCAAATGATACAAAAGGTGGCCCACAATCTTCTTGTTTGTGAGGGTCCACCTTTATACTTCATAATGAGGAAACAAAGGACAACGTTAAAAGCATTCAAACATTTACACAGAATAACATCAAGTCCACTACCAAGCAAATGTGAGTAGATATGGTTGAGTGTGCCCAATTCCAGTGTGAGGCCTTGCAAACAAGGAGATTGTAGGCCACCTTCTGTATCAGTTGGCTTCAACCATTATGCCAGCTTTAGGTTTTATAATTTGTGTTTTCTTTCACAGAGCGACTTTAATAGGTGGTCCTGAAGAATGCTCCTGATTCCTTGGTTGGGTCAGCTTTAGGGCAGAAATATGCCGACCCTTTAAGGGGAATATTATTTCCAAACTCCCTCTCACTGTTTTTATCTCTATCCACTGGAAGCACCAGAATAAAATGGATACCTAGCCTACAAGGAGATAGTCTGAACTCACCACAATTGTATATATAGCACTCTGCCTCTCGCTAATACCTGGCACTCATCAAGAAATAAAACACCTCAGATCCTCTCCTTTTGAGAGTTGTAGCCCACACCAGGTACCTTCAGTCCTGGTATGAGGAGGGAACCCAATGATGAAGTGTGTCACCTTCGAGTGGGTGAGGGTTTTTGTCCTAAAAAATGCATTTTTTCACATCCACAGACACGCTCTTCATGATTAGGGATACTTTTATGATTTATATTGATAGGTAGTAGTATGCTTTTGGTTGGGTTATCAACTCCCATAAGACTCATTTTTTGTTTTGATCAAACTATCATTAACATTAAGAATGACATGACCATGGATACAGTAATTTTGCTGTGTTTTGGTATGTGTTAAAGTTTAATAATGTGGTATGATCTCGCTGGCTTTATCCACTGCTGAGACGAAGTCTTTAAACTATTCCTGATTACTACAACAGACAAGGCAGGAGCTCAAATGTTGGCGGCCATTCAATCTCTCGTGGTTGGGTAGGGTACCAGCCCTCAAGATGAGCATACTCCCTAAAATCCTCTATCTCTTATAAACCCTCCCGGTAGAACCCCCCACGGGTGTTATAAAGCAGCTACAATCTGAATTCAACACCTTAGTATGGGTGGACAAGCAGCCGCGAATTAACAGGCCCCAGGTTTTAGACCCCACGAGGAGATTTGGGGATCCCTGATCTAGATCGCTACTACAAAGCGACACAGTTGTGGACTCTCATTAGAATGGGCTCAGTCAGAATCTGAAAAGAGCTGGCTCTTCATGGAACGTGCGCTAGCTTAAAAGGCTCTCTGGAAGGTTCCATTTCTTCACAAGGCCTCCAGGCCCCCTGAGCTACATGGCTCCCCTGTGGCTCGCGCCACACTGCAAGCCTGGGATGCTACAGCCCTCTGAAGTTGTCCAACAACTTTCCCCTTGCCTCTCACTCCTAATACGGAAAATCCGGATTTCTCCCTGGGCATTGACTGGGAGGCATTTCGCCTGTGGGACACAGCTGGACGTAGGTCTGTGGGACACTTTTCTGATCTTGATGGCCCATGATCCTTTGAGGACTTCAAGTCTGACTTTTGCATAGCCGAAATATGAACTCTACCATTACTTGCAAATAAGGTACTGGGACCTGCAACCCCAAATCCGCCTAGGAGCGGAGAGGTTCCTCACTCGGTACGAGCATTGGCTGCTTTCAAAACAATCTACAAAGCGACTAATCACAGAACTCTACCACTTCCTGCGTCCCCCAGAACCGGCGGTTAAGTCAGTGGGCCAAAGACGGTGGGAGGCTGAGCTAGGCCAAACCCTGACTCCTAAAGAATGGACTGATGTTTATTACAGGGCCCGACACTCATCACGTAACACATCTAGCATTGAAACAGCTACTAAAATCATGGCATATTGGTATCTTACGCCCACCAGACTCCATGAGAGCGACCCTGACCGGTCCCCTACTTGTTGGAGAGGGTGCGATGCTGAAGGCACACTCTTGCACCTGTTGTGGGAGTGCGCTAATCTCACTGCCTACTGGTCGCAGGTGCTGGACAAGATTGGCAGCCATTTTGACACCAAACTATTGCGCTTTCCTGCGTATGTGATCTTGAGAGTGTCCGACAGGCTTACCTTTCCCCTCAAGTCCCGCATGGGCAAGCAATTGAGTATGACGCTAGGGGCGGCTCTTCAGAATATATTGACACACTTGGGCACAGATAGAACACCGACGGTGCAGGGATGGTTACACCGCCTGTGGTACGTCTTTGGCATGGAGCGCATTTCCTTCTCGTTGCAGGGTGGTGAGGCTTCTTTTGCTGATATGTGGCTACCCTTTGTATCTCCGCTATGCACAAAGTTCAGAGAGCTGTCTTGCCCGAGATACTTAAGGCTCCTCCGCCTGCCTGCGTTGAGTCACAGTGTAGACTAATGCTACTATTCAACCCGACAGAAGGCTAGGCCTGCTTTTTGCTTTTCTGTCCAAGCATGTTCAACGGGGGAGGAGATGGGAGGGGGGAGGAGAGGGTCGGAACAGGGAAGAGGGTGGGGGAGTTCTTTTTGTTATTCTTTTGATGCTGTGTGCACGAACATGACAACTGCCGGCCTATGACAGATGCCTCTTTATCTATTGCATCTGTTTGTTGATAATTCAATAAAAAGATTTCAAACTAAAAATGTGGTATGAAGTGCTTATTTGTAGGGTTGTGCAAATCTGTGTCATTTGCTTTAGTGTAAATAAGCTACATTTTTGCAAAATGACCCATAATAACACAATGCAAAAACTGGCCTTTGGGACTGTATTGTGGTGCAAAATGCATACTCATGTCTATTTTGCATGCAAGGATGCATTTCATGCAAAAACAAATAGGGCAAAAAGAACAAGAGCACCGCTAACATCAGCTGCTTGTGCTCCATTGTTCGAGTTGCACCTGTTAACTCACTGTAAATCTTTATCATGAATGGTGAATTTTCCATACATTTTACCACAAATGTCATTGAATTACATGCTGTGGTGTATTACCATAATTTATGGAATTTCACATTACAGGAGTAGTGCAGCAGAAGAGCATCAGGTTGGCAAATCGCAATGCGACGAACTCAAGGTAAGTGGGGTTTTTTTTTTACATACCCCCCCCCCAACCCCCACCCACCCTTGCCAGCCACCGGTATCCTGGCAGTGAGTGTGACAAGGACCACCAGAGATGAGCCGCTTCTTTATTAGATAAATGGGGATACTGGTTTTGATGGCTTTGTAAATGATGCATCTGTCTTTGAAAATGGTGCAAGCCAACAAGGGGAGTTTCATCAGGATGAGGGAAATGTGATCAGTGTCTAGTGTATGTTTCATTGGTAGCGTGGGACTCTAGCCTGTCTTGAGAGCTTCTATGAAGATGCCTTCTGTGAGGAAGACATTGGTAATAGTAAGGAGGTGTACTAGAGCATCCCCAGAAAGATTATTGATGATTAAGCAGTAAAAGAAAGAAGAAGTAGACTCAGACCCTGTGCTCAACACTCCCTGTGTGGCCATCCATTCCTGTGCATCAGAATAGGCCATGAGCCTCAAAGCGTTTGCCACAGGTCATTGGATTTGGTCAGCCTCTCAGTTTAACCCACAGAGGGGAACCAACTATCACTAACCAAGGCATTCAACCTCGTGCAGTGTGAATTGTTTTCAAGTACCGAACCACCTGTAGTCATTCAAATCTAGCAGAGCATCCTTTGGAGCTCGCCCTGAGCCAGGTGTTGTGCTCAAACCTCTGTGGATGAGCAAGGCCCTGCAGTGCAAGGCCTTCAGTTCAGGGCATGTGGCCTGGCTATCTCCAGGCCCTGATCCATCATGGGAATCCACAGGGCTCTCTCCGCACGGTCTTTGAAATGCAGATCTGCACTGGTGTGTTTTTGCTCATTTACATTTTTCAGGATTTGCAAAAAAAGGATATCAAACATCTTAAGAAATTTGCAGAGCTAACTGTGAATTTACAAGTTTGAATTTGAAACCGGAAATCCAGTAAACAAAACTGGTTTTTTTTAAACTTTGGGGACAGTACCTGCCCTTCATTGACTACCTCCTGGCGCATGCTCCCTCGGTTGAGATATTCTCAATGAGCCCTCTCATTTACTCTTTGTCACTTTTATTTTTATTAAGAGAGCATCGGCGCTTGTCATCGTGTAATGGCCTCAGCCATAACATCTTTGAATTGCTTCTAGCTGATGAGATTGCTCAGATCATAGAATTCTGTGAGGATCCCTGTATCTCCCACTTGACAAAGGGGAAAATAGTTTCATCTTCCAATGGGATCTGTTTATTTATCAAAGCTATTATCCACAGAGAGTTCGAGGATCTGGATCTGTGATATGGAATCTTGCCTCCTTAAGTTCAAAAAGGTAGAGAACATCTAATTGTATTGTTCTTAAAGTCTGGACTTATTTTTTACGCCATGAAGCCCTTGAGTGAAGGCCACACTTAGGAAACATCTAAATGCATACTTAGGTTTATGATTAGGAAAAATCCAATGTTTGAGGAAATATGTATTTTCCCCTGTTGTCCAAAATGTTATTACACACTCCTTTCCTCACGCATCCAGAAAAAACTGAAAGGACTACCGTGTGTTTCCCCACATTTTCGGCACTACTTTATGAGATTCATTTGGGTGTAAGTCAGAGTTACATATAAGTTTGAGCAGCGCATTGCTAAATATTTGTGATTGACCGAATGTACATTGCATTTTCTTTTCAACGCTTCAGCTTCTCCCATCGGATTGCCCACCTTTATAAACGAAGTCAAAATGTACACGTGTAACTTTCCATAATACGTGTGTACACTATGCACATGCATGCCACACTTATGTGTAAATGAGAGACATTTGTAAATCCTACATAATGCCCACATCCTCACAACATGTTTCTCCGCGAAAGTTTAACTTAAGCTTATGCAAAACTTTTTGATCCAGCTTCTGGATTATACTGACAATTAGCAATATGCTTATGATTAATTTCTCTATATATATAAATTAGCAAAACAAATGTGGATTCCACCCTGCCCATTGTTTCTACAGACGCGAACATTGGTGCGGTCACACACACGAATATTGAAATAAATATGGCATGTTTCCTGTCCTGGTCTGGACGACAGACACACAAACACCAAACACACCCACTCATACTCATGGCCACGCATGGTGGTGCGAGGGGTGCGCAGCAGTTATTGACTCAAACAATATTGTGGACAAACCTGTCTGGGAAAACAAGGCAGCTGGGGGTGTACATTCTGTGGAAATGGCACTCTTGTTCTCTGCTGGAGCAAAGGCTGCTGAAAAACAAGGTAAAAATAAACGCATAAGAATGATCCAATGTACTGACTAGACGGGGCCTTCAAGAAACAACACAGTTCACGTTCAAGGAGTGCCCTTCCCTTTATACCATCCCCTGCAGATAGCACATTCCGAGGCAACGCACCAGCCAACTGATTGGATTGGCCAAGATTTGTTCTTTCCTGGGGTAAATTCTAGGCATCTAGTTTTGAGCCTTGGGCAATTATTTTCTTCTCTTCTCAGCCGAACACAAAACAAAGGCCTGATTTAAAGGACTAACGGCCCTCCTTTTGTTCCAGGTATCATCCTGGCCGGAAAGCTATGTGGAGCCTAACACTTAGTTGGCAATGCAGTGGCCAGAAACAAAAGCACACAGTTGGTTATCACTTCACAACTATTTAAGAGAAACCATGATTTGGAGGTAGGCTTTTGACTTCGTTCATCCCTTGTATTAAGAGATATGCACGCACTGTAGAACTATAGGATGCATCTGTCTGCATGAGAAATCACACAAATAATTTAAATAACACTTCTTAATTATTTTTATTTGTTTATTTGTTTTAGAGTGCTCCTTATCCTAAGAAAGGGTGTCAGTGCGCTGTACATCACAGGTACTCTAAACAGAGACTATGAATCATACAGGTGTGTAAATTAATGTACAGAATATCCTACATATGACAATGAGGGTTGCAAGATGTAGGAGTCACACGTCGTTCATACTGTTAGGCATTATATGTTAAGAGCGCATGGTCAGGAGAAACAAAAAGTCAGGGGCATATGTACAAGTCCCTATCGCCATGGAAAACGTCACTTTTTGGGACGTTTCCATGGCGATAGAGGCCTTGCCTTATGTACAAGGCAGCATTAAGCCACTGAACGTGGCTTAACACTGCCTTGTACATAAAGCACCCTTTTACGCTATGTTTAGCGTGAAAGGGGCGTGCAGTGGGTTTTGCGGTGGGCGTTTCACCGCAACACCCATTGTATTTGACGCTGCCCCCTGTGTACAAGGGTGGCGTACATAGGAGGCAGCGCTAAAATTAAGACCAGGAAAATCCTGGTCTTAAGGTGGCGAAACGAGGAGAAAAGCATTATTTCTCCTCGTTTTTGCTTTTTCCATGCATGCTGCCTTGTGCAGCACACATGGGAAAAGCAAACTGTTCCTTCCTGTACATAAACAAACCTTTTTAAAAAAATGCCATTTTGTAACTTTCATGTGTGCTGCATGAAGCAGCACACATGAAAGTTACAAAATGGCATTTTAGGATTGTTTATGTGCAGGAAGGGACGTCTTCCTACACATAACTGTTAGACCTGGCACCTTGGCGTGAGTTTCCCTTCCACTTTTTGATGGTGTGCCTCGACTGTTTTGCTGGTGTTGTCCGCTCAGGGCACTGCGCCACGGCTAATCCGTGCCGCAGTGCAAGTGCTCCCTAGATAAAGTGTACCTGTAATTGATGTCCATGATTGGTTTATTGGATTCACTGTCAGTCCCCAGTAAAGTGCACCAGGGGTGCCAGGGCTTGTGAATGCCAATGCTGCTGGTGGGCTTGCAGCGCTGGTTGCGCCACCCACGGAAGCGGCCTTGTAAAGTGTGTCTAGGGTCTGCCACCGCAGACCCTGTGCGCGGTCCGGGACCGTCGCGCTGACTGCGCAAGTGCCCCCACTTGCCAGTCCCTAAACCTTCCCTTACCTACATATTAGCCACCCCTCTGGTAGGCCCGAGGGCAGGGTGCATTGTAGGCATAAGGTAGGACATGCCCTGATGTGTGTGGCATGTCTTAGTAGTGAATTACAGCCTTGTCGTTTTTCCCTATTGAAGGCTACCTGCTCTCCATAGGCCAGAATGGGCTGCCGGGGTCACGCCAACGCTGTGACCCCAGTGGACTCAGAGAGCATGGTAGAGTGTCAAGTTTGGTATGCCTGAACTCAGAATAATAAAATACTTCTTGTAGTCAAGTTTATTTTAGTATCCTGGGTTTGTAAATACTACTTTTAGAAAGTTAGTATTTACTGACCTGACCATCTCAGTCCGCCTCTGCTGTGTGTATGTGTTCTGCCTGGCAACAGTAAGGAGCAGGGTGGGGGGATCCCCAGAGACAGGTTGGCTGCCAGGTGGTGGGTAGAGAGATTACACCTGGATGGGTGGGAGGAGTACACCTTGACTCTTGAATAGACCTGTGCTCTGCCACCACAAAGCCGGCGCCACCCCCTGTGGGGCGGCTGATGTCTCTGCCCTGCTGCTGAAAGGAAAGAGCAGAGTCACCATAACCGAGTGCTCCAGAACTGGACTGAGCCAGGCCTAGGCCCCCTGGCGCTAAAGAACAAAAGAATTGGTGTATAAAAGTAGGAGCCTGGCTCCTAAGAAATCAGAATCCTGTTTACCACAAAGGACCTCTGCCCGACTAGAAGGAGAAGAAGACGCCGGAGGAGCTGGCCTGCTGCTTGCCTTGCTGAGAGAGGAGAGGAAGAGACTTACTGAAAAGACTTTGCTACTTTGTGCTTGAACATTCTCCAAGGGCTTGATCTGAGCTTGCCCCCTGAACTGAACCCCAGGAACAGTGGGTTCTCTGTGCTTCTTGCTCGTCCTCCAATTCGAGCCGTGTGTGCATCCCGCTGGAAAAGAGACTGCGCCCCTCATCGCCCCTCCTAGGGCCGTGACACTCAGAAGCTCGCCTGCCTCCAACCCGTGAGAGCCCCGCTCCGTCCCGAGCCGCTCTCTGTCCCCGGGCCAGGCCGCCTGCATCCCTGTCACCGCCTGCTACTGGAGCGCGCTGACCGCGCTATCACCCCTCCTGCCGGAAGCCGTCCGACGACTGTGATCTACGCCGGGTCACCAAGCTGCACTGACTGTGCCCTGTGGCCCCGCTTCGCTATCCTCGGACATCTCAGGCCGCGCCGCCCCCGCTGTGGAGACCCTCCTGCACCGCCGTGCTAAAGGGTCGCGGGCCGCGCCTGCCTACTTGCCCACACCTGCTGATTGAGGACCCAAGAACACTTCCCAAGCTGAGAGTCGCACCGACCTGTGCCGACTCTCCACATCACGAAAGAAGTTCCAGTATCGGGCTCGGGGCCCGCAACGCCTTATTTCCCCGTTCCCGGGAGTCGATCCCTGTGAGTACTGGAACTACAAGTAAAGAGACTACAAAGTATCCATTTGAAACAACGAACCAAGAACATTTGCCTGCTGTATAACCTGGTGGCCTAGCGAAAACGTTATTGGTCTTGTGATAAGTCTGTTGAGATATATATACCGTATTTTTACATAAAGAAGCGTATTTTTATATATATCCAAGCCTGGTGTCCGTTTCTGGGGGGATTGATGTATTTACTGTGTGTATGATTGTAAGTGCTTAACCAACAACGCCTGAGGAATCGCCTTGGCTGCTCACGCCACGCACCTAGAGGGTGAGCAAGGGTCATTCGCGAGGGGTTATCCTGCGCCCTGACGTGAAGGAGAGGGTTCCTGCTTGACACAAGGGCAACCTTGCGCCAACCAGAGATCCCCGACTCTAACATTGTTGGCAGCGGTTGGGATTTCGGATTTGCACTTGTAATTTGCATACAGTGAATTATTAATCACCAGATAGTGAGAGCAGACCAAATAACGCAGCCACAGGTTTAACTTTGTTGAGACATCTGCCATTACTGCAACCATGCCTGGCTCACACTCCGCTGGGAGAGCACTCTCTGTGATTTCTGGAATCGATGAGGTGGATTGGGAGAGACTGGAATGCTACACGATGGAGCAATTGAAAGGCTACAGTGTACAATTCAGAGTCCCCCATGCTGGATGCAAGAGGAAGCCCCAGTACACCAAGGCGTTGAGAGCCTGGAAGGAGTCACGAGACCTACGGAATGCGGGGGACATCGTTCCACCCGACAACCTTGAGGAGCCCAGCAGAGTCCGGTCGCCAGAGGAGCTGGCAGACAGGGCAGCAGACAGGGCGCATGCAATGGAGATGGCAAAGTTGGCAGGACAGATGGAAATGGAAAAGCAGAAGTTGGCCCTGGAGGCACAACAACGCCAAATGGATCATGATATCAGATTGAAGGAGTTGGAGCTGAAGGCAAAAAGTTTGGACACCGCTCCTTCTGGTGGCAGCACTCCACCAGCGCAGGTAGAGTCCAAGGTGTACATCCCCAAAGATGTAGTAAAGGAGTATTTCAGAAAGGATGACATAGGGCAGTGGTTTAGGGCCTACGAGGTGGCCATGTCCTCACACCGGGTCCCTGAGAAAGACTGGGGAGCGGGGTTGTGGGGAAGGTTCCTTGCTGAAGGGCGTGACACCCTGTTAGATTTACCCTTAGATCTCCAAACCTCATACCCCCATATGAAGGAAGCTTTAATGACCAGGTATGGGTTAACTCCGGAGCTATATAGACAGCGGTTCAGGGAGACGAAGAAGATCCCTGAGAGTACGTATGTGGAATATGTGACCTTTTTCTGCAGAGCGCTGGATGGTTGGGTGAAGGGTAGCAAAGTGAATGATTATCAAGGGCTGCTTGATTTAATTGCATGGGAGCACTTGTCCAGTCAATGTTTTCCTGAGCTACGCCAGCACCTGATAGATAGCAAGCTGTCCAACCCGAGGAAGCTTGCTGAGGAGGCGGACCGCTGGCTCAGCACCAGGGTCCACAAGGGTCAAGTGGGAGACTCCGCCAAAGGTGGGCAGGGTCCCCAGCAGAAGAGTGGGGGGGACAAGGGTAAACAGAAGGGGTTCCAAAAAGGCCCCCAAAGTAATTCCCAAGGGAACCAGCAGAAGGGTTCTCAGCCTCCCCCACCCCCGCAGCAGAACGGGGCCCCGACCGGTAGACCTGTTCCAAAGGGGCCCTTCAATTGTTATAAGTGTGGTGATCCGGGTCACATTGCCTCTGATCCTAAGTGTCGCCTGTTTGGTAAGACCGCACCCACTGGTGCTCCACCCCGGCAAGTAGCTAGTGTTAACTTTTGGGGAGGAAGTAGCAGTCCAGGAGGGTGGGGGTCCCGGGCAGATGACCCTAGTCTCGCTAGGAGACAGTGAGATGGTCCCTGTAACCTACCTATGAAATGAAATGAAATGAAATGAAATGAAAAATGAAATGAAATGAAATGAAATGAAATGAAAAAGAATTTCTAAAGCGCATGGCTGCCCTTGAGCGTCCCAGCGCTACGTGTACACACAGACAGACCTCCTCTGAGCCGCATCCAGAGATGTTAGTCATTCTGGGGGAAAAGGAACGTTTTAAGGGATTTTCGGAATCTGGTCAAGCTAGGTTCTTTCCTCATTGATGTTGGGAGGGAGTTCCATAGCTGACCCGCGTTTATTGAAAAGCGGCGTCCTCCGGTCCTTGTTCTTTTTGCTCTCGGGATAGCTACCAGGTTTTCCTCGCCAGAGCGGAGCGTTCGTACTGATTTGTAAGGGCGGATCAGATCTCTGAGGATCGGAGGGCCTGTGCCTTGGAGGACTCTGAACACTGTACAGAGCGCTTTGAATTTCACTCTCGCTCTTATGGGCAGCCAATGGAGCGCTTTCAAGGCCGGTTTTGCTGACGTTCTTCTAGGTGTGTTCGTCAGCAGTCTTGCAGCTGCATTCTGTGCCCTCTGGAGCACGTTCAAGGTGTATTCCGGTGCAGCCAGGAAAAGGGCGTTGTTATAATCCAGTCTTGACAGAATAAGGCCCTGTACCAGCAATTTCCTAGAGTCTAATGGGAGTAAGGGCATAACTTTCCGTATTGAGCGGAGCAGCCCATAGCAACACCCTGCAGTTATTTTCGCCTGAGTGTGCATCGACAGCTCCGGTTCAAGCCAGACGCCGAGACTTTTTATGGATCCCTTCGGGGTCGGAGGATCTCCTAAACAAGTCGGCCACATACATTTGGGGAGGGAGGTGCAGAGATTTCCCAGCAACATCACCTCGGTTTTGGAGGCATTAAGCTTGAGTCTTGAGTCGGCCATCCATGCCATGATGTTGGTAAGGCAGGCGGCAAACTTCTCACCATGGCTTTCTGCGAGCGAGAGCGAAACAATCAATTGGGTGTCATCCGCGTACGTTGCGAGTTTCACTCCAAAGGGTGCGACCTCCCCCTCCAGTGGGGCCATGTAGACGTTAAAAAGCGTAGGGCTCAGTGAAGAGCCCTGCGGGACACCACACTGAAGGGGGGTGGGCACTGATCTATAGTTGCCCTCGCACACTTGATATGTTCGATCACTCAAGAATGACATTAGCCAGGTGAGCGCCAGGCCTCTTACTCCCAGCTCCTCCAACCGGTGGATCAAGATCTTATGATCCACCGTATCAAATGCCGCGCTCAGATCCAGGAGGACCAGGGCTGCTGATCCTCCTGAATCTAAGATGCACCTGCCCTCTTCTACCATGGTGATCAGCTACCCTCTAACACTAAGAAATATGGGCAGGTGGTGACCATCAATGGAAAGAAGGTTGAGGCTCTTAGAGATACAGGAGCCAGCGTGACCTCGGTGAGGCAACACCTGGTGTCTCAAGAGCAGATTGTACCCAATGCCAACTGTAGGGTTGTCAATGCTGACAACGTAGAGAGTCGTCGTCCAATGGCTCAAGTTCCCTTTGAGTGGGGGGAGGTCTCTGGTACTCTACAAGTCGCTGTGAGAACTGACATGCCTGTAGACTGTCTGCTAGGGAACGACCTGGAGAGTTCCCCTTGGGAAAAGGTGGAGAAGACCACGCATCTGAGGATGGTGGGTCTACCCGACTGGGCGTGCGTGACCACCCGGTCCATGGCAGCCAGTAGGGGTGTTGAGAGGGTCCTGGAACCTGAGGGAGAGGTCCAGGGACCGGCCTTAGGGAGAAGGCGCAGGAGGCGCGGGAAACCGGCCCCCGAAATTCCCACGGCCCAGGAGGAAGTAGACCCTGAGGGGGATGCTCTGGAGCCTACCGGGGAACAGATTGCCGAACTGGGAGATCTGCCTGAGCTGACCCATTGGCAGCAAGAAGGAGGTCCCTCCAGGGAGGAATTCTGCAGGGAGCAGAAAGAATGCCCTTCTCTCGTAGGTATGCGGCAACAGGCTGCAGACCAGGCCAATGGTGTTCAGGCCAAAACACACTACGTGTACTGGGAGAGTGACCTCCTGTATTCCGAGCCTAAGGCTGCTGAACCTGGGTCAGCCCGTGTGCTGGTGGTACCCCAGAAGTTCAGAACCTTCCTACTGGGGCTGGCTCACGATGTGCCTTTAGCAGGACATTTGGGGATGGACAAGACCTATGACAGGCTTGTCACCCACTTTTACTGGCCCCAAATGCACAAGAATTCCGATTCCTACTGCAGAACCTGTCAGACTTGCCAGGCAAGTGGTAAGAGCGGAGGGAAGCACAAGGCTCCTCTGCAACCTTTCCCTGTGGTCGGTACGCCATTCCAACGAGTGGGTATTGACATTGTGGGGCCTCTGGACCCCAAGACAGCCCTGGGCAACAGGTTCATCCTGGTCTTGGTGGACCATGCCACCCGGTACCCTGAAGCCATCCCTCTGAGGACAGTGACGGCCCCCGTGGTGGGACGGGCACTGATGGGGATTTTCTCCCGAGTGGGATTCCCTTTAGAGGTGGTGAGCGACAGGGGGACCAATTTCATATCCACATATATGAAATCCCTGTGGAAGGAGTGTGGGGTAACTTACAAGTTCACCACTCCTTACCATCCCCAAGGAAATGGGTTGGTTGAGAGATTCAACCGAACCCTCAAAGGCATGATCATGGGCCTGGACGGTCCAATGAGGCGTAAGTGGGACGTCCTCTTGCCATGCCTGCTCTTCGCTTACCGAGAGGTGCCACAGAAGTCTCTAGGGTTCAGCCCCTTTGAGCTTCTGTATGGTCACCCGGTAAGAGGACCTCTGAGTTTGGTGAAGGAAGGCTGGGAGCAATCTCCCAGGAAACCTCCCCAGAATGTATATAGTTACATGCTGGCCTTCCGAAACCAGACTCGGCGTTTCAGGCAACTTGCTGAGGCAAATCTGGAAGCCAGCCAGGAGGAGATGAAGCGGTGGTACGACCGGAATGCCACTCTGGTAGAGCTTCAACCTGGACAAAAGGTGTGGGTCTTGGCCCCAGTGGAGCCGTGTGCACTTCAGGATAAGTGGACAGGTCCATTTGAGGTTGTGGAGCGCAAAAGTCCTATCACCTACTTGGTGGACATGCAGACTCCCAGGAACCCTTTGAGGGTCCTACATGTTAACCGCCTTAAGCCCCACTTAGAGAGGACCGAAGTGGGCATGCTGCTGGCCACTGATGATGGAATGGAAGAGGAGACCGAGCCTCTTCCCGACCTCTTAGTGGCCTCTGAGAAAGATGGGTCAGTGGAAGGAGTTAACCTCTCACCCTCCCTGACGCCCGAACAACAGGAAGATTGCCGCCACTTGCTGGGACAATTTTCTGACCGATTCTCCCTGGTTCCTGGTGTCACAGATTGGTGCGTCCATGATGTGGACACAGGAGACAGCTTACCTGTAAAGCACAAGGCTTACAGGGTAACTGACAGGGTCAGAGCCTGCATTAAGGAGGAGGTCTCCAAAATGCTTGCGCTAGGGGTGGTTGAGTCCTCCAGCAGTCCTTGGTCCAGCCCCGTGGTCTTGGTCCCCAAAGCTGCTGCGCCGGGAGCCACACCTGAACTCCGGTTCTGTGTGGACTACAGAGGACTCAATTCAGTCACGAAGACTGACGCGCACCCCATCCCCAGAGCTGATGAGCTCATTGATCGGCTGGGGGCTGCCCGGTTCCTCAGCACGTTTGATTTAACGTCTGGGTACTGGCAGATCGCCTTGACCGATGGGGCCAAAGAGAGGTCAGCATTCTCTACACCAGATGGGCACTTCCAGTTCCGAGTCATGCCATTTGGGATGAAGAATGCCCCTGCCACCTTTCAGAGGTTGGTCAACCAGGTACTGGTTGGGCTGGATGCGTTCAGTGCCGCCTACCTGGATGACATCGCAGTGTTCAGTGCCACCTGGCCTGAACACCTGCGCCACCTCTGGGAAGTGTTGATGGCGCTGCGCCGAGCAGGCCTCACGATCAAGGCAAGCAAGTGCCAGATCGGGCAGGGTTCCGTGGTGTACTTGGGACACCAAGTGGGGAGTGGCAAGGTGGCACCCTTGCAACCCAAAATCAAGACCATCCTGGCTTGGGAACCCCCCAAGACGCAGACCGCAGTGAGGGCCTTCCTGGGGCTCACTGGGTACTACAGGAGGTTTGTCAAGGGCTATGGAACGATCGTTGCCCCCTTGACAGAGCTGACTTCGAAGAAGCAGCCCAGGAACGTGATTTGGACTGACACCTGTCAGAAAGCTTTCGACACCCTGAAGACTGCCATGTGCACGGCGCCCGTGCTCTTGGCCCCCGACTTCTCCAAGGAATTCCTAGTCCAGACAGACGCTTCAGAGCATGGTGTAGGGGCTGTTCTCTCACAGATGACTGAGGAGGGCTGGGACCAACCCGTAGCCTTCATCAGTAGGAGGTTACTTCCACGGGAAAGTAGGTGGAGTGCAATTGAGCAAGAAGCATTTGCTGTGGTCTGGGCGCTGAAGAAGCTAAGACCCTACTTGTTTGGGTCTCACTTCCGGGTTCAGACGGACCACAGGCCCCTCAGATGGTTGATGCAAATGAGGGGTGAAAACCCGAAGCTGTTGAGGTGGTCCATCTCCCTACAGGGTATGGACTTTACGGTGGAACACCGTCCTGGTACAGATCACGCCAACGCTGACGGTCTGTCCAGGTATTTCCGCCTTAGTGACGAGGAACCCCCTGGGCAAGGGTAGTTCTCCCCACATTTCAGCTGGAGGGGACACGTGTTAGACCTGGCACCTTGGCGTGAGTTTCCCTTCCACTTTTTGATGGTGTGCCTCGACTGTTTTGCTGGTGTTGTCCGCTCAGGGCACTGCGCCACGGCTAATCCGTGCCGCAGTGCAAGTGCTCCCTAGATAAAGTGTACCTGTAATTGATGTCCATGATTGGTTTATTGGATTCACTGTCAGTCCCCAGTAAAGTGCACCAGGGGTGCCAGGGCTTGTGAATGCCAATGCTGCTGGTGGGCTTGCAGCGCTGGTTGCGCCACCCACGGAAGCGGCCTTGTAAAGTGTGTCTAGGGTCTGCCACCGCAGACCCTGTGCGCGGTCCGGGACCGTCGCGCTGACTGCGCAAGTGCCCCCACTTGCCAGTCCCTAAACCTTCCCTTACCTACATATTAGCCACCCCTCTGGTAGGCCCGAGGGCAGGGTGCATTGTAGGCATAAGGTAGGACATGCCCTGATGTGTGTGGCATGTCTTAGTAGTGAATTACAGCCTTGTCGTTTTTCCCTATTGAAGGCTACCTGCTCTCCATAGGCCAGAATGGGCTGCCGGGGTCACGCCAACGCTGTGACCCCAGTGGACTCAGAGAGCATGGTAGAGTGTCAAGTTTGGTATGCCTGAACTCAGAATAATAAAATACTTCTTGTAGTCAAGTTTATTTTAGTATCCTGGGTTTGTAAATACTACTTTTAGAAAGTTAGTATTTACTGACCTGACCATCTCAGTCTGCCTCTGCTGTGTGTATGTGTTCTGCCTGGCAACAGTAAGGAGCAGGGTGGGGGGATCCCCAGAGACAGGTTGGCTGCCAGGTGGTGGGTAGAGAGATTACACCTGGATGGGTGGGAGGAGTACACCTTGACTCTTGAATAGACCTGTGCTCTGCCACCACAAAGCCGGCGCCACCCCCTGTGGGGCGGCTGATGTCTCTGCCCTGCTGCTGAAAGGAAAGAGCAGAGTCACCATAACCGAGTGCTCCAGAACTGGACTGAGCCAGGCCTAGGCCCCCTGGCGCTAAAGAACAAAAGAATTGGTGTATAAAAGTAGGAGCCTGGCTCCTAAGAAATCAGAATCCTGTTTACCACAAAGGACCTCTGCCCGACTAGAAGGAGAAGAAGACGCCGGAGGAGCTGGCCTGCTGCTTGCCTTGCTGAGAGAGGAGAGGAAGAGACTTACTGAAAAGACTTTGCTACTTTGTGCTTGAACATTCTCCAAGGGCTTGATCTGAGCTTGCCCCCTGAACTGAACCCCAGGAACAGTGGGTTCTCTGTGCTTCTTGCTCGTCCTCCAATTCGAGCCGTGTGTGCATCCCGCTGGAAAAGAGACTGCGCCCCTCATCGCCCCTCCTAGGGCCGTGACACTCAGAAGCTCGCCTGCCTCCAACCCGTGAGAGCCCCGCTCCGTCCCGAGCCGCTCTCTGTCCCCGGGCCAGGCCGCCTGCATCCCTGTCACCGCCTGCTACTGGAGCGCGCTGACCGCGCTATCACCCCTCCTGCCGGAAGCCGTCCGACGACTGTGATCTACGCCGGGTCACCCAGCTGCACTGACTGTGCCCTGTGGCCCCGCTTCGCTATCCTCGGACATCTCAGGCCGCGCCGCCCCCGCTGTGGAGACCCTCCTGCACCGCCGTGCTAAAGGGTCGCGGGCCGCGCCTGCCTACTTGCCCACACCTGCTGATTGAGGACCCAAGAACACTTCCCAAGCTGAGAGTCGCACCGACCTGTGCCGACTCTCCACATCACGAAAGAAGTTCCAGTATCGGGCTCGGGGCCCGCAACGCCTTATTTCCCCGTTCCCGGGAGTCGATCCCTGTGAGTACTGGAACTACAAGTAAAGAGACTACAAAGTATCCATTTGAAACAACGAACCAAGAACATTTGCCTGCTGTATAACCTGGTGGCCTAGCGAAAACGTTATTGGTCTTGTGATAAGTCTGTTGAGATATATATACCGTATTTTTACATAAAGAAGCGTATTTTTATATATATCCAAGCCTGGTGTCCGTTTCTGGGGGGATTGATGTATTTACTGTGTGTATGATTGTAAGTGCTTAACCAACAACGCCTGAGGAATCGCCTTGGCTGCTCACGCCACGCACCTAGAGGGTGAGCAAGGGTCATTCGCGAGGGGTTATCCTGCGCCCTGACGTGGAGGAGAGGGTTCCTGCTTGACACAAGGGCAACCTTGCGCCAACCAGAGATACCCGACTCTAACAATAACCAATCTCTCCCCTGCACCCACACACCCTTGCACCATGGTGCAAGGGTGACTGCATTGTTAAACGTAGTGCAATCGCAGGGGATAATGCAAGGCTGCACCACATTCTTGTAAATATGGTGCAGCCTTGCCTTTCTGAAGTGGCGAATTGTGTGTCGTTAAGGCCAGGAGGCTAACGACACGCTCCGCCACTTTATTATACATATCCCCCTCAGTATTTAAAAGGAAACCCAGTAGTTGGGGTTGCTTGTACTACGGAAACTTTACTACTACTTAAAGGAACTCATTTCAGCAAATGATAGATTGAGGAAAAATATTTGATTCTAAACTCTTGCCTTGCAGTTTGCATTCAGCTTTTTGATCCTGCTCCATATTTCACTGTGCTATATTAGAAGGACTGGAGTTTATGAGCTGCATGTAGCAAGGTATGTGTGTGTAAAAAGCAGTAACCCACTTACCTACTCATCCACCTACATAAAGTACAAATCTGTGATCTGCGTGTTACACAATGAGCTTTGCAGCAGTCCTGTTAACCCTCTATGATAGTTTATGTCTCAAAACCGTGACTAGACAAAACACAGATCACTCCAGCAAGTACATTACCCATCAGAGTTATCATAGCATTAATGTTATCCCCTGAAAATCGCTGGGCACACAAAAATCTCTTCAAACAGAAGGGGGATGTGAGCACACTGCTTCACCTCTCAGCACCGTTCACCCCTTAGCATTATGGTAAATGCAGTTCACTTTAAATGCTTAATTGAGTTTTTGCTGAACTCGCAAAGTTGGTGCAGGTTAGTGCTGTCAATCTCTAGACACATGTGTTTCTAGATATTATCCTTCATCAGTAGAGATAAAAAATGAAATTTATCTGGGGTTGCTGAGCAAGCTCCCACAATCCTTTCAGGTCTCACTACATCTCACAGGCACACAAGTGCATCTCCAAAAGCTCATCAGCTCAATGGCTCAATGGCTCAACTGAGTCTTTTCAAACAGAAGGGGGACTGGAGCTCACTGCGTCACCTCCCAGCACAGTGCACCCCTTAGCATTATGGTAAATGCAGTTCACTTTAAATGCTTAATTGAGTTTTTGCTGAACTGTTTCACCAAAGTTGGTGCAGGTTAGTGCTGTCAATCTCTAGACACATGTGTTTCTGGATTTCATCCTTCTTCAGTAGAGATAAAAAATGAAATTTATCTGGGGTTGCTGAGCAAGCTCCCACAATCCTTTCAGGTCTCACTACATCTCACAGGCACACAGGTGCATCTCGAAAAGCTCATCAGCTCAATGGCTCAACTGAGTCTTTTCAAACAGAAGGGGGACTGGAGCTCACTGCGTCACCTCCCAGCACAGTTCACCCCTTAGCATTATGGTAAATGCAGTTCACTTTAAATGCTTAATTGAGTTTTTGCTGAACTGTTTCACCAAAGTTGGTGCAGGTTAGTGCTGTCAATGTCTAGACACATGTGTTTCTGGATTTCATCCTTCTTCAGTAGAGATAAAAAATGAAATTTATCTGGGGTTGCTGAGCAAGCTCCCACAATCCTTTCAGGTCTCACTACATCTCACAGGCACACAGGTGCATCTCCAAAAGCGCGTCAGCTCAATGGCTCAAGGGAGTCTTTTCAAACAGAAGGCGGATGGGAGCACATTGCTCCACCTCCCAGCACAATTCACCCCTTAGCATTATGGTAAATACAGTTCATTTTAAATGTTTACTTGAGTTTTTGCTGAAGTCTTTCACCAACGTTGGTGTAGGTTAGTGCTGTTAATCTCTAGACACATTTTTCTGGATATTATCCTTCAGCAGTAGAGATTGTGGCAGCTTGCTCAGTAACCCCAGATACATTTTGTTTTTAATCTCCACTGATGAAGGATAATATCCAGAAACACATGTGTCTAGAGATTGACAGGACTAACCTGCACCAACGTTGGTGAAACACTTCACCAAAAACTCAAGAAAGCATATAAAATGAACTGGATTTAACATAATACTAAGGGGTGAACTTTGCTGGGAGGTGAAGCAGTGTGCTCTCTTCCCCCTTCTACACAAAGATCTCTGCAACAGGAGTCTTAACCTTGCAAGATATTTTAAAATGCAGCCTCTTTGTGACAAATTAAGTAAGCCAGAACAAATTCATTCTCAAATTATTCTTATTGGCAATGTTTTGATAAATAAATATATACGTTGACTGTCAAACTCCACTTTGCATGTCTCAGCCCCTCATGACTTCACCCCCTTTCACTCTCCTCAGCTTGAGCACCAGTTTTTGGGTTCCTGAGTAAATATTTTCCTATTCCATCACTGGCCTGAGGGCCCGATTAACATAAGTCAGCTAACAAATGTGCAAAGCTAAGGCATGATCGTAATGAACACATTTCTGTATATAACGCTTGTTTAATGGACACACAGGGTAAGATAGGTAAGATTTACGAATGGGTGGAACCAAAAGTTATGATATAAAGTCACAATCTTCACTATGTCAAGTAGTGCGAAGTTAGGGTAACCAGACGTCTGGTTTTCCCCGGACAGTCCCAGTTTTTGGAGAAGTGTCCTGGTGTCCTAACATTTTTCTCCAAATTGAATAAAATGTCCCAGTTTTTGGATAGTGGCCTGGTTGAGAACAGAAATGTCCCAGGTTTTTGTTAGTATAGCCAGAAGGAAAATCCTTTAAAGAGAGACATTTTCTCCTGGGATTTCCATTTTCTTTCTACAAGCATCACATTTTACATATACTTTGAGGAAACACACCTGCTATACTTTTTAGCATTGCCTTGCTATCTTTATCAGGGCTGGCCTGGCCGTAGCATGCACCGGGCATTTCCCCGGTGTGCTGGAAGGGTGGGGGCTGGTTTTTGACCAGTGGGGCCGTTTTTGTTACTGGGAGCTGGTTTTGCAGCAGCGGTACCGCCAGCACCACTCCCCCCAACGGGCCCGGTCGGACATAATTGCCAGGACTGGTTTGCTCTTTCAGTCCGCCCCTGATCTTTATTCACTTTACTTAGCCGTCAGGGTTCAAAAAAATATGGTGATACTAAGAAAACAAATGCAATCATAATTAGGAGCTTGCGCACACCAGGAGGAGTGGATCTTCTGGGCTACATGGATAGGTCAAAGCAACTCTTCTTTTGCAGAGTATCTTTTTTTTTTAAGCAAAGATGCTTCACGGGGGCTTAAATGAAGGTTGGGTGTGTCACAGAGGCTTCTTCAGCTGCCAGTGGTGGTCCTGCACTCAGCTGTACACAGAGTACCACATATGAAGCTAGCATCAGACATCATCAGGTGATGAGGCATTCCACCTGCCACATAATTTAGTGCTTCCCTGCCACATAATCCTTGTGGCCATCTATGTTATATAGAGAGCATTAATTAAACAAGCATTTAAATTGGTGGATTGGAAATATGACAAACGATGTGGGCTACAAGGTATAGGAGTCAAATTTCATCCATATTGCTGGCCATTATATGTAGGAGCGCCTGGCCTGGAGAAACAAGGGAACAGATTTACTGAGTTTTCACACAGAGAAGTAACTAAAGTTGCTGCATTGCATGAAATGGAGACAGCACAACAGCGCCATACCTCTGGGATCTGGCTCTGCTGCTCAATCCCTAACGGTGCAACACATTGGGCTGCCTTGCACCAATGCAAACACCTTTCCACTACAGTGCACGTATGTACCTGTGAAGCATAGGTTTTGTATAGGAAGGGTCTCCCTTCCAGTACAAAATACTATGCTTTGACAGAGTAAAATACTTTTACCTCTCGAGATTACCATCAAAATCCGTGGGTGGTTGCATGAAACCCCATTGTCACCCCCTTGATGCAAAGTAGCGTTTACAGCTATTTTCCTTTATGGCTACTTTCCAATGCAAATCAGAATTTGCATTACAAAGTAAAACCCAAGGCAACTCTTTGCTCTGTGTTTGCATCACTTATGTGACAAAGTTTACAGCCAAGAAATACCTCTCATTTGTCATCTGTGATTCTTCATCATTGTCTGTGGAGGAGGCTGTCATGGTAGTTCTTTTTCTATGTCTATGACGGCTGTCAAACAGTCCTACTTTAAGTCGAGGGTTGCTGCAAACTGTAGTCCTACTTCTATGTCTATGACATGTCCCTGTTTTTTGTTTTGAGAATCTGGTCACCCTATGTGTAGTTCATCAACTTTGCCTAACGTGTGGTTTCACTATAACCGCCTGCTTTCTCTGCAGCTGCATGTGCCACTTACTTACTTTGGTTTTGCTTTGTTCGCCCTAAATTGGCAAGGTATGCCCAGACGTTGGTCCCGTGCTCACTTTGCCTCTGGATTCAAGATAGCCTGGCTGATGAGCGTTATGAACCCGAAACCGGTCCCAGGATGCTCGTTTCCGGTTCAGGGAAGACATGGCTTGGCAATTCGAGCTGGCCTGTTCCCATGAGGTACAGGGTCAGACTGATTAGCATATGGCCAAGTCTGAACTGGGGTGGTGGAGTGAGCTAAAGAATGAGGATTGATTAAACCCAGATCAGTTGACAGTGGGTGAGTGCTTGCAATGTTCAACACTTCGTCCATCATCCCCTTTGGTTTTGCTTTGTGCCACTTACATGGACAGGAAATCCGGATGTGTTTCAGCAGTGTCATTCTTGGCTGTGCTAGCCCTAGGTGTTAGCATGGAAAAAGAAAAAAACCTGTCTTGCAAATGGCCTCTCTCCGTTTCCTACTGCTTGAAGTCCTGCTTTGCAAAGCTCTTATATGGAACGTATTATGATATATGTCCTTTCCCCTAATTGTACACATGTCCAAGGTATGTACATATTGTCCGACATTAGAATGCACCAAAAATGTCTACTGTCTGGGTAAAGTAATACAAAATTCACTTGATTTGCTTTCAAATAATTTTGAGAAATGTATGCACTACTATGAATGATTATGTGAAATGCAAATCTGTCACTTAGTGGTATATTTTAGAACAAAATACATGGTTGCATCAATTTTTTATCAGAGGATGCATTTGGTGCTAAAAAATAGCACACAAAACACAACTGCTGTACACAACAGCGGCTTGTGTTCAGGTTGTTTGCATTATTACCACACTATCATCATGCAACGTGGCATAATGATGTTTTTTCATGAATTTCACATACGAAGCATAATGTAAAATTCCTGACATTGTGTGAAATAGGCTGGCTGTTATAGTTTAAATTTAGCCCCAGCCTACCGAAAAGCTAACATATATGTGCACTTGACACGCACATGTATTGTACAGTACACATGCCACACCCACATCAAAACTGCATTCCTTGTAAGGTCTGGCTTGACAGTTCAGCTATTTGCATACCTATTTTTATCAATTTCTTAAATTACACATGGATTGGACTTTGGGACTGTTCAAATGATCATTTATCTCTCTAATACTGGCAGTTGTGTGTATCATTCTGCTGCACGAGGGATTAGGGGCTTTTTAACATGTCAAAAGTACATTGAATCATCTCACATTAAACTCTTTATCACATAGATGCATTTTCTAAAAAAAAGATCATTCTTTGTATTGTTTTTTCCCCGCAACAGTTTGCAATGTTAGTTTAGTCCAAACTTCCAATGCAATCTAGACGTATTGGTTTTGCCACTAATTTTTTTGCCTTTGCTTTTTCCTATTCTGAGTATTCTATCTCAGGAAAATTAATTCACTTCTTAGGCCACACATTTTACCAGGCCTGTAAAGTACATATATCGCCCAAGTCAGCATTACAACTTGAGCAAGCTTACCACATATACCTAGTGGTTTTCCTGTACTAGGTTTTCTATGGACAAAATGAGCTACTCTGACTTTCACAGTTCAGAAAGGAGGAAGCATGAATTAAAGGGCCAATTATGATGTCAGACGGAAAGCCTGCGACTGACAGCCAGATTCCCCTAGACCGTGTTGGAACCCCTTCGACCCATCTCGGTTGCAAACAATTCCGACCAACCAAATATAATGCATGTCTTCGGAAAGGAAACAGTTCGGACATTCCGAATCGGTTTCGACCGGCATTCCGAGACTTGGAGTTGGCCGAAGCCGATTCGTACAGCTGTATGGACAGCGTTGCCGACCGCCCGATTACGATGTCAAATTCGAACAACCTTTCTGACTCAGTTTGTCTGACACGGAAAGGCTGTCGGAAACTGTCTCTGTGGGTCCCTAGTAGGCCTTCCTTTATCCAGAAGCCTCTGGTTGGGGCCCATGGGGGTACCCAAGGGACCCCCTGTAAAACCATGCACAGGGTGCAAAGTTTTCTGCAACCACCCCTTTTCGCAATGGGATCCTCTGCTGTTGGTCGGAACACAGGCTCCCATTGAAGTCAATGGGAGACCTTCCAAACGGTGTTCAGCAGCATCATAGTCAGTCGTGCGGAACCGCCGACCGCAAGTCAGTCGGAACCGAATCCGACAAGGAGTCGGGCGGTTTAGTGCCGACTGATATTGTACTCGGCCCCATAGTATTAAATTTGTGCCAGTGCTTGATGGTACTCTGCACTAACACTTATTTCTTAACACCAACACATATTTATGAAAGTCTGCCACATGTTTTCACTGCCTGCCTTCTTTTCAAAAGAATACATAAGTAGAATGTTTAGGAGTTTAATGTACATCACAAAATAATAGTGGCACACCCAGGTCAATCCTACAGCACAGGGTGGCCTGCAATAGTCCAAACTGACACATATACAGGAGTGTGATGGTTGGTAGGTAGCACTGATACAGACATTTGGCAATGCTGGCAGGGACAGGGGGTGGTAGAAGCTGCAGGGAGCTCCTGATTTTATTTTTTTACAAATTACTCAACTGCGCAGTCTTCCCGCATTGTCCCCCAGTCCATGTTTCCCAATGCAATCCGTAAAACTTGTAAACATGCGGCAATACTACACTTTGGAAAAACGTCACCCTCAGAATCAGTAATTTTCTTTGTAGTAAATATTGCATAATTTCCACTGGATACTCAGAAAGACATTCTTAGCGTTTTTAAATCCGAACAAACTCAGTTTGGCGGTAGTTTCACAGTGCTTTGTGGATATCAATAGCAATGTATTTCTGCAGGGACAGCCCCTCTCTTCTTTAGTCCCCAAAGCGAGCCCCTTGCGTTTCTTGTGGTGTTTATAGCATATTGCTACTTGTACGCATTTGAATCAATAATGTCATATTAATATTATCAGGGACAAGAGGAAGCGCACGCGGTAAAACTATGAGGTGTTACACAGTTATTTCTGACATACAGAATTTAATCTACAAATCTGCTCTATGGTGTAAATAATGTGACTGCCAAGAGACTGAAGTGTCCACTTACTGAGACCAGTCTGTGAGTAGCTATCCTACGTCAGCACCTGGTTGTACCTCAGCCCTCTATCCCGACCACGCTTTACTTTACCTGGTAGGGTGCGAAGTTGGAGTGGTTGGGCAGCAGCGGTGTCGGGTGGTACTGCAGCAGGTAGGGTCTGTTCATAGGGGTGCTGGATGCAGTTGTCCGAGGGGTGAACACGTGCCCACTGTATTTCAGGTTGTTCTTGTCTGGTGGCATTGTAACCGGCACTGTGGGAACAAAACAAAGCAGCTGCTGAGGTCTGTTTTTGCTTTGAAATGAAACCCTCATCATGACCAATATTGGGGCGATGGTGCATCTCTAATCCGTTAATAACCACAGTACTCGAGGAAGCCTGGTAAGAGAGAGTCGGTGCAACCCATTGGCTGGATGCTCCTAGCATGTTACTGTAGCTTGTGAATGTGTATGCTGTTCATCAGGGTGCTTCTGACAGCTTTTGGTGTGTTCTAAGCAGGCCTGGGCATAGTGGGCGTAGTGGGGCTATGTGGAGCAGCGCGTAGTGTGCCCAAATCTACGCACACTCGCGCGCTCCGCGTAGCCCCACTACGCGCCGCCCACCTCCCACCCGCCCTCCTTTTAAAATAATTTAAAGTATGATAAAAAAATTAAATATAATGACTTACCTGCAGCGCGGCGTCTCTGGGGCTCCCTCTTCCTCGTTGACAACTTCTTTTCACAAATGCGCATGCGCGGACGCCCGCGCAGGCGCATTTCTTGCGAGAAATGCGCATGCGCGGGTGTCCGCGCATGCGCATTTGTGAAAAGAAGTTATCGGCAATGAGGAAGAGGGAGCCCCGGGACGCCGCGCTGCAGGTAAGTCATTATATTTCATTTTTTTATCATACTTTACATTATTTTAAAAGGAGGGCGGGCGGGAGGCGAGTGGCGGGTGGCAGGCAGCTCTGCTTCGCCCTGGCGTGTGCCTAGCGCTGCCTGCTACGCCTACTTCGAAAACTGCAAAGCAGGCAGCGCTACGTACACTCCGTGGGTGAAGCGGAGTACTACGCCTGGGGTTAGTTCTAAGGTGATTTTACCATGTGAAAAAGCATTCTGCTGGGATATCATGAATCATGTTTGAGAGAAAACTATTTTCTCATGCTTTTCCCACAGAGATTTGGAAGGTGATCTATAAGCTAAACTGAGAGCATATTTTCTGTAAATTCACATTATCTTTCTCAGTTATGTTAGAATAGCTTGATTCCAGTGGCATGGAGAGCACAGGACCGGTCCTAGGATGCTTGTTTCCGGTCCATGGAGGACCTGGCTTGGCAGTTCGGGCTGGACAGTTCCCATGAGGCACAGGGTCAAGACTGATTTGCAAATGGCCAGGTCTAAACTGGGTTGGCATGGTGAGCAAAAGAATGATGGATTTAACCCAGATCTCTTGACTGGGGATGAATGTTTTGATTTGTTCTGCATTCCGTCCATCAATGGTGTGTCTTTTGCTTTCTCGCCCTAAGTGCACCAGGTATCCCCAGACGTGGGTCCTGGGCTCACCTTGCCACTGGAATCAAGCTATCCTGGCTGAAGAGGGCTGGAACCCCGAAACCGGTCCTAGGATGCTTGTTTCCGGTCCAGGGAGGACCTGGCTTGGCAGTTCGAGCTGGACTGTTCCCATGAGGCACAGGGTTAAGACTGATTTGCATATGGCCAGGTCTAAACTGGGGTGACATGGTGAGCAAAAGAATGATGGATTTAACCCAGATCTCTTGACTGGGGATGAAGGTTTTGATTTGTTCTGCATTCCGTCCATCAATTGTGTGTCTTTTGCTAAAGAACAACTAGAGCGCTAACAGTCTAACTTATGACAAAAGTATGGCACACCTGAAGCCATCTTGATTGCAATAAACTGATAACACTTAAAGCATTTAATTTAAAAAGGAACAAAATGAGGGGGTTCATTTTGCCATAGAAAGTATGATTAGTGCTGAAGAAAGAAAGATTTGGGCACATTTTGAGTGACTTCTCAAATCCTCTTGTATTTCATTAAAACATTCTGACATGCAGACTGAAACATGGACTTTTAATACCAGCAGCAGACTTCCGTGGTGAGCAGTAGCTTTACTTTAGTGATCTAATGAGCAACTAGAGTGCTAACATTCAGAATTTATGGCAAATGTGTGACATATCTGAATACCTTCTTGATGGAATCAAAGTAAAAAACTGAAAGCATTTCCTGCTGAGGAGACTGCAGTAAATGAGGAAATTAGGAAACTTCATAACAAATAAGTCTCCCAAGATGGCCACCACAGACAAAATAGCCCAAATGTAGCACAAATATCACCCAGATGTAGCCCACATGTAGCCCAATGACAGAAGTGTGCAAAACACTTTTTATTTTTTGTGTTTTTGCAGTTTTATATAGTGCAGACTTGTCAGGTATTGGAGTGCTTTACATGAGCATTGGTTACATCACACAAGAACAAATTCATTTTGGTTTTAAACATGGGGAGATTAAGTGATTTGACCAGAATCACAGAATGTCGAGCTGAAGCAGAAACTCCAATCTGGTTCCCCAGTTGCAAAGTCTGCAGCTCTGGAAATAACACCACATCCTCTCCCCTAAGTGCAACATTTGATCAAGTGGTCAACTGGATAAATAAAACAGAAAGATAACAAATAATTTAAAAGTGCTTTGTCGCTATTTGAAAACTCAGAAATATGTCCTCATTTTAGTTTTTTAGAGCACTAACCATAATCTTGATGCAAATAAGACCCTCTCATATATGTAATTTCTAAAGGAAATACTCTAGGTATTACAGTTTTGATTACATCAAGATGACGTCAGGCGTTCCAAACTTTTGTAATAAATATAGAATGTTAGCAATCTAGTTGTTCATTAGGATACTGTTGAGAGGAAGGGGCCAGGGGCACGGACTCTGAAAATTGAAGACAGGTAGGGTGCAGAGGCAACAATTTGACCACACTGGGCAGGCAGGAAGGGCAGTGGCAGCACAACAGACTATGGAGGGCAGTGGAAAGGGGGGCAGGGGCAACAAACCAACAATACAGGACTGGCAAGAGAGGCTGTGGCAATATAATAGACCATTGTGGGCAGAAAGAAGAGGCAGTGGTAGTACAACCATACATGCCAACAGACCCGATTCAGCCAGGAAACGTCAAATGTTTTTAAGCCCTAATGGGCTTTATTTGATCTTTCTCCTGTCTACAATCTCCTCTTTTTCAATGTAAGTCAAAGGGGAAAATCAATATTCCAGTTTTTTTTCCAAATCTCCCTCTTACAAAGTTCAAAATGTTAGCAAGTATGGTACATTGGATCATGGGAGGCAGGAGGAATTGGGGTAGGGACATGGACTCGGATAACAGAGAACAGGAGGGACATGGAGAGGTGCACCAAACTGACCCTACTGGGCAGGCATCAGGATTTGCAGCAGCACAATACACCACACAGGGCATGCAGGATGGGAGTGCAGCACAACAATCCATAGAAAGCAATAGGGAGGGGACAGGACCATGCACATGGACAGCAGAGAACAGAGGGGAAAGAGGCAATGGTAGCTAGCTGACGATAATGGACAGATAGGAGAGAAAGCTGCAGCATAACGGACCATAAAGGGCAGGAGGGACGGATCAGGGGCATTACAATGGAACAGACAAGCCAGGAGGGAGGGAATAGGGGTCTGCACATGGAAACAGAGGGCTGGGGGCAAGGGGGCAGGGCAGGAGCAGCAAGATGACCATGGAGGTCAGGCAGGATGGGCACTAGAAGCAAGACATACCATGGAGAGCAACAGTGAGACTATCATGGCATACACACAGACCATGGAGGGAAGGTGGGAGGGAGTCAGGGGCAGCTAGCTGACCACACAGGGAAGGTGGGAGGGGCCATGGCAGCACAGAAGACCATGCATGGCAAGAGGGAAGGATAGAGGCAGCACAATGGCTAAGATGGGCATGAAGGAGATTGCAGGGGCATGCATAAAGGACCATGGAGGATAGAAGGGAGGGTCAGGAACTGGGCACAGACAAGAGAGTTCAGGGGAAGGGGCCTCACAACAGATCAGGCAGGGCAGAAGGGTGTGGCAGTAAAATGGACCATGGGGGGCAGGAGGAAGGGGATAGGGGCATGGAATGCGGATAGGCAGGGTGGAGGTGGCAGGGACAGGTTACAGTCATCTGACAATGCTAGGCAGGTGGAAGGGGAGTGGCAGCTCAACAAAACACTCAGAGTAGATAGGAGTGGCAGGTCCATGGAACATGGTGGGCAAAAAGGATGGAGCGGGGCATGCACACAGACATCGGAGGGCAGGGGGAAGGAGAATAGGGGCAGCAAGCGAAGCACAGAGGTCAATGATGGGGCTTTGAATTGGGCAATGGAGGGCAGGAGGAGTGGACTGGTACACCATGGAGGGCAGTGGCAGCACATCAGACCATGCATGGCAGGAGGAAGGAGGCTAGTCCATGGACTCAGACAACAGAGGATAGGGAGGAGGTGGATGGGGCAGCAAGCTAACTGTTCAGAGAAGGCTGGAAGGAAAGTGGCAGAACAACGGCCACACAGGGCTGTAATAAGGGAGCAGGGACATGGACTTGGACAATGGATGGCTAGGAGGAGGGAAGGCAGGAGCAGAAAGCTTGGGTGGGGGCAGCACAATGCCAGGCCCTGCTTCCAACCCCCCACCAGCCATTGTGATATGCATCTTACTTAACGTTAAAAAAAAACTAGAAATTTGCTGAAAAAAACAAAGATTACAGGGACGGTAAAGTTAGACTCAGATTTCACTCATACACAACCAGTGAAATTCAGCAGTTATAGTTACCTGAGCTAACTATAACTTACGCCCCCACAATGTCCTGCTAATGACCTCAGACATTACATCATTCATGACATGGTCAGTTACATCACTCATTACATCTCAAATGAGCTGTGAATGGAATGGAACTATAGTCGCTAAAACTTTATTTAGGGATAGTGTGTGTATATTAACAACCCTTTTTTTCTTTTCTTTCGTGTAGGAACCATTATAATACGCAACGTGCACAGGTTAATATGGCCGATAGCCTTTCACTTTAAAGTAATGTATAGTCCATTTTTTATGTTGAAATTTGCAATCCTAAATATGTTTATTATGAATAAGTCACGTTGACAAACATACAGGTATGGCGGTCACGGGGCAAGATATGCTGAAATGAGATTGTGTGCATATTAACACTTGTTTTCTTTTCTTTATTGTATCAATTCCTGAATTTTCACATCGTGACCAGGCCAATATGGCCGCCAACTTTTTGGATTAAAGTAATATGTAGTCCTTTGTTAATGTTGGCAACTTTAGGCATTTGTACATTTAATTAAGGATGCTACAGTGACGTCTTGTATCGTTATCAAGGTTCGGACGAGCTGAAACACGTGGATCACGTCCTTTGCAGATTAAATACTTCCAAACTACAACCTGAGTGCTGATTCCTTCCTTGTAAGAGTGAGAGGAGATTAAATACATATATATAAAATTCACTAAAAAAAACACAAGTTTCAGGGACATTATATTTAGAAATTAGCATTTAAAAAACCTCAGAAATTTACTTAAAAAACCACAGGTTTCATGGATGTCATAGTTAGTTGGACATTTCACTCATACAAAACAAGAGAAATTCGGCCGTTAGTTGTGCTAACTATAACTCGCGCCCCCGCAATGCATTGCTGATGACGTCACATATTACATCATTCATGACATGGTCAGTGACATCACGATGACATCACTGATGACATCTCAAATGACATCACTGATTAAATCATCCACGTGATCATCTGATGCACCTCCTCACACCCTAAAATACAGACTACCATTCTCAAAACCATAGACACACCAATACTAGTACAGCCACAATATTCTGTGCACTGTACATGCATACCTCTAACCAGCTACATACTATTGATACGCTCTTCTAAATACCCAGTTAGTACCTATGCAGTCTAGGAATCCTTTTGTCTATCCCATGCACTTCTCCATTCACCCATCCAGCACTATCTACGTATCCTATCACTCCACCAATACCTAAGCACTTATAAATTCACTATACAATCTGTTTGTAATACTGTAATTGTTCTAGTTACTAGTCATGAACTTATGGAATGGCTTAGCTACTAACACAAGTACAGCTATAATATTTTGTGCACTATCCAAGCAGACCTCTAACAAGCTACATACTATTGATACACTCATCTAAATACCCAGTTAGTACTCACAGTGAAGGAATCGTCCAGTCTGTCCCATGCACTTCTTTAATCACTTATCTACCACTATCTACTTATCCTATCACTCCACTAATACGTAAGCACTTATAAATTAAGTGTTCACTCTGTTTGCAGAACTGCCATCATTCCAGTTACTAGTGGTACTCTTATAAAATGACATAGGCACCAACACAAGTGCACATAACATATTCTGTGCATAATCCCTACAAATCTCTAAGCAGATACATACTATTGGTCCACTCTATTAAGTACTGAAGTAGTACCCATGCAGCTTAGGATACCTCCTGTCAGTCTCATGCAATTCTTCAATCACCCACCCAGCACTATGTTCTTATTGTATCAGTCTGCCAATACCTAAGCACTTATGGGGCAGATTTACAAGCACCGTGCGCCACCAGGACGTCACTTTTTGTAACGTAGTGATGGCGCCAGGCACTCCTTCATATTTACAAGGAGAGGAAAAGCCACCCTGCATGGTTTTTCCTCTCCTCGTAAATACGACCCCTTCATACACAGAACTTTGCGTTGAAGGGGTATTCCATAGGTGTTGCTGTGGGTGTTCCCACGCAACACCCATAGAACAAGACACATCTCCAGATTTATGAGAAATCGTAAATCTGGAGATGTGTGTGAATGCTGCTCCATCCTAGAGTTGGTGTATCAAGGCGCAACGAGGAGAATTGTTTTCATTTCTCCTCATTTTTTCCTCTTTCAATGCATGCTGCATTCCACAGCATACATTGAAAAAGGAAAATGCCTTTACCTATTGTTTTTGTGCAGTAAGGTGTCCCTTCCTGCACAAAAACAATCTCCGCACGACAGAGACATCCTTGCACCATGGTGCAAGGGTGCCTGTGTCACTGCATGGCTGCAGTAGTGAGGGAAGCACAGAGTTGCAACATATTCATGTACATATGTCACATCCCTGTTATTTGGAAGTGCCACAGTGCAGTGCATCTAAAGAGCTTGCAGTGTCATGCTGCAGTACTTCCTCATACATTTTTACCTATAAATTCACCATACACTACTAATGTATTTTTTCCGTCAATCATGCATGTATACATATATTCAACCAAACTTTCACACATTACCTTGCAATTATAGTTCTTTCTTTAACCAGATAAGGTAGTTCTGATAAGAACTTTACTTTTCTTCTTTTTAATTTTGTATTTTTTTTTTTAACAATTTTGTATTTTTTGGGGTGTTTTTCAAAAAATGAACGAAAAAAAGAACGAATAAAACAGGAAACTTTTGGAATTATTTATCATTCCGAAAACAAAAAAACAAAAAAATTAACAACGATGGTTGAGTTACGCAGCACAAACTGCATCCACCGACTGCTCACCGAAGCAAATACGTTTCTTACACTTCATGCAGTGTTGCTCAAGAAAGGCGAATTCTGGCCTTATGTCCATTGCAGGTGTTCCTGAGGACGCTCCAGGCGTACTTGCCACTGCAGGTGAGGGGTTCAAAGCACCTCGCCTCATTTCCTCCCGAGCAAGATTGAGAGGATGTGTGGTCCGGAGATGCTTGTACATAGAAGCAGTGCCACAAGAGTATTTTTTTCACTGCCTCTTGACAGGACTCAGTCACAAATTTTGCACGTCACCTTTCTTGCATTTACTTTCTTCTCTCCAGGTTGAAAAGTGAAGTGTCATTTGAGATGTCATCAGTGATGTCATCAGTGATGTCACTGACCATGTCATGAATGATGTAATATGTGACATCATCAGCAGTGCATTGTGAGTGCGCGAGTTATAGTTAGCAGAACCAACTATAACGTAGGAATTTCTATGGTTTTGTACGAGTGAAATGTCCAGTAAACTATAACACCCCTGAAACCTATGTTTTTTTCTGTTACTTTCTAAGCTTTTTAAATGCTAATTTCTAACTATACCGTCTTTGAAACCTATGTTTTTTTCAGTGAATATACATATATATATATATATTCCAACAACAACACTTCCCTTACGCCGCCTCTTGCCTCGAGGTGCTGATGCCAGCGATGGAAACAGCAACCATCAAATACTCCTTCAGAATTACATTCCACAATCCAGAATGAAAAACCAGCACTCCAAGAGATTAGCACCAAGTTTTAATGTGCAAAACAACACATTTGAGCTATAAAGCCTTTGTTAAAGGCTTTATAGCTGAAACGCGTTGTTTTGCACATTATACATATATATATTCACTGAAAAAATTAAAATTACAGGTTCTTGGTCTTTACAGTTAGGTTCACATTTTACTCATAGAAAAATCACAGAAATTCAGCAGTGGCAGTTACCTGAGCTAACTATAACTTATGCCCCCGCAAAGCACTGCTTATAACTTCACATATTAAATCACTCATTACATGGTCAGTAACACCACTGATGACATCACTGATGGTGACTCAAATGACATCACTGATGACATCACTGCTTACATTATCCACAGAACTACTCAAACACCCAAACAACCACTCATACACATACTCACATATGCATACAACCCCTCAAACACCCATTCACTCATTCACTCATTCATTGAGCCACTGACACTCACCCACCCATTAAACCACTCATACAGCCACTCACTTGCCCATACAGCCACACGCATAGCCATGCACTCACTTGTACAGTCAGTCATACAGCTACTTGCTTACCCATACAACTACTCACATCACCCATACAGCCACTTATGCACCCACTCATTTACTCATGCAGCCTCTCAACAGAGCCACTCACTAACCCAAACAACCACTCACATACTCATTCATATATCCACATAACCACTTACATAGCCCTTCACACATCCATAAAAGCACTCACAAGTCCACTCACTCACCCATATAGCCACTCACTCTCTGATACAGCTACTCAGTCACCCATGCAGCCACTCACACAGCTTCACACTCACCCACACAGCCATTCACACACTCACTCACTTATCAATACAACACCTCACATACCCACACCACCACTCACATACCAAATCACACACCCACACACCCATTCATTTATCCACACAACTACTCAAACTGCCACTCACTCACCCATGCAGTCACTTACACACCCAGTCACTCACCTATACAGCCACTCACACAGCCACTCAATCACACATACAGCCATTCATGCACACACTCACTCACCCACCCAAAGAGCCACTCACAGACCAGCTCGCTCACCAATAGAGCCACTCACATAGACACACACACGCCCATAGAGATACTCATACACCCATACAGCCACTCACACCACCACTCACACACCTACACAACCACTCACATACCCATTCACAGACCCATACACCCACTCATATACCAACTTACACACCCATACAGCCACTCACCCACCCATGCTCACATGGATATAGACTGTCACACAGACACTCACATAACATATGTGAAGAATAGTATCACTCATTAGCAGTACACAAAGTATACTAATTTAACTTATGTAGTAGCTTAGTATATATGTTAAAACTCATAAATGTTTAGAAAACATGCACAATCATTGGATACTTCAATCATTGATGTCATCAGTGATGTCATTTGATATGTCATCAGTGATGTTATCATTGATGTCAATTACCATGTAATGTGTGATGTAATATGTGAGCTCATGAGCAGTGCCTTGCAGGGTGTAAGTTACAGTTACCTCAGTAAGTATAACTTCTACATTTCTATGGTTTTTATGGGTAAAATGTAAACCTAACTATAACGATCTTTTGTTATTTATGTGTAAATTTCGAAGTTTAAAAAACATGTAATATCCTAACTATAACGTCCCTGTAACCTTTGGTTTTTACAGATAATTTCTATGTTTTAATGCTATTACCTTGTTATTACATCCCTGTAACATTGGTGTGTGAGCAGATGTGTGGGTATGTGGTGGGTGTGTCAGTGCATTTGTGACTAGCTGTGTGGGTCTGTGAGTGAGTGTGTGAGTCATGGTGTGGGTCTGCGAGTGGGTGTGTGAGTTGCTGTATAGGTGTGTACGTGGGTATGTGAGTGGTTGTGTGAGTACCTATGTGGGTCTGTGTGGGGTATGTGAGTGGTTTTCTGGGTCTCTGAGTGGGTGTGTGAGTAGCTAGATGGGTGTGTAGGTGACTGTATAGTTGTGTATGTGGGTGTGAGTGTGTGTGTGAGTTTCTCTAGGGGGTTTTGTGAGTGAGTGTATGAATGGTTCTCTGGGTCTCTGAGTGAGTGTGTAAGTGGGTGTATGAGTATGGAAGTGGGAATGGGAGTGGTTGAGTGGGACTGTGAGTGGGTCTCTGAACACCTGTGTCGGACTGTGAATGGGTGTCTGAATGGTTGAGTGTGTGAGAAGCTAACAACAAAGAACTGTAATTGGGTGTGTGAGTGCCTGTGTGGGTTTGTGAGTGGGTGTGAATGTGCCTCTTTGAGTTTGTCACTGTATCTGTAAGTGTATGCATGGTCTGTGACTAGATGTGCGAGTACCTGCATAGGTCTGTGAGTGGGTCTGTGAGTTCCTGTGTGGGTGTATAGGTAGGTTTATCAATGACTGCATAGATTTCTGAGAGGGTGTGAGAGTGCCTGTTCGGCTCTGTCTGTGGGTCTGTGAGTGCCTGTGTGGTTCTGTCAGTGGGTATGAGAGTGCATGTTAAGATCTATGAGTGAGTGTGTGAGTGGTTATGTGGGTTTGTGAGTGGGTGTTTCAGTGCCTATGTGGGTGTGTGAGTGGCTCTCTGAGTGCCTTAATATGTCTGTAAAGGGGTGTGTGAGTGGATGAGTGGGTCTGTGAGTGCCTGTGTGGGGCTGCAAGGAGATCTGAGAGTGCCTCTGTGGGGCTGTAAGTGGGTGTGTAAGTGGATACATGGGTATGTGAGTGGGTTTGTGAGTACCTGCATAGGTCTGTGAGTGGGTGTGTGAGTATCTGTGTGGTTGTGTGAGTAGGTATGTCAGTGATTGCATAGATTTCTGAGTAGGTCAGTGGATATGACAGTGTGAGTGGTTGGGTGAGTCTGTAAGTGGGTATATGAGTACCTTTTTTGGTATGTGTATCTTTCTTAGTGCCTATATGGGTCTGTAAATGGGTGTGTGAGTACCTGCATGGGTCTGTGACTGGGGTTTTGAGTGCCTGTGTTGGTCTGTTAATGATCTGACAGTGCCTGTATAGGTCTCTGAGTGGGTGTGTGAGTGGTTGTGTGGATTTGTGATTGGATGTGAGACTGCCTGTGTGGGTCTGTAAGTGGGTGTGTGAGGAGGCTGTGAGTAGGAGGGTGTAAGAGTACCTATGTGAATGTGTTTGGCTATGTGGGTCTGTCAGTAGGTGTGTGAGTACCTGAGTGGGTCTATGAATGGGTATTTGAGTTCTTTCATGGATCATTGAGTGGGTCTACAAGTGGCTGAATGGGTCTCTGATGGGTGTTTCACGGTCTGTGTGGGAGTGTCAGTGCCTGTGTGGATCTGTGAGTGGGTATGTGAGTACATACATGAGCAAGTGAGAAACCCTGCGAAGTGCCTGCATGGGTCGGTGACTAGGTGTGTCAATACCTTTGAATGTTTGTGAGTAGGTGTGTGAGTGCCTATATAGGTTTGTGAGATGGTGGGTGAGTGCCTGAGTGGGTGTGTAAGTATATGTGGGTCTGTGAGTATATGTGTATCTGTGTGGATCTGTGAGTTCATGTGGGGGTCTGTTAGTAGGTGTGTGAGTACCTGTGTGAGTCCATGAGGGACTGTGTGAGTGCTTGTGTGGATCTGTGAGTAGGTATGCGAGGGTCTGTATGGGTCAATGAGTATGTCAGAAGGTCTGTGAGAGGGTGTATGAATGCCTGTGTGGGTCTGTGAGTGTACGTGATTGGCTGTATTGGTGAGTGTGTGATGAGTGTGAGTTCTCTTTAATGGGGTTCACTCCTTTGGGAATTGATCTAAATAGGAGGGAGGGATAGGCTCTTGACCTTAGAGGGAGAGGAGGCTGAATCATATCACCACATGAAGCAGAGCTTGTTCAGAAGGTTTGGTCTGACCCCTGTGCAGTACAGGATGAAGCTTAGGAACACCCAGAAAATCAGCACCAACCCTTGGGTTGACTTTCTAGACATATCTGTGAAGGCACTAGAGGAATGGACACAGGGCAACAAGGTAAGAACCCATGAGGGGCTGTACAGTTTGATCATGAAAGCTTAAATATTGGCCAATTGCCCCACAAAGAAGTTACACCAGTATCCAGTTGACTCTAAGCTGTCTAGTCACAGGGGGCCGGGTGAGACGGCTGATGAGTGAGTATGCACCAGGGTGATCAAGAAGAACCAGGGGAGTGACCTGAAGTAAAGAAGACAGATCTTCTCCCAGGGTAAAGCCCGGGGAACCAAGATAAAAAAAAAACCAGAAAAGTCTTCAAAAAGTCACCAAACACCAGCCCAAGGGGAGTGCCCAGAGTCAATCCACTTACACTTAAATCCACTTAAATTGCTCAGTGCTGTGTGAGCACCTGCAAAATCCCTTAATATATCTAGGCCGTAGTATGTTGTAGCCTTGAATTTTTTAGTTACTTTTGGAACATGAAAAGTTTTCAGGGAATCAGTTGTTCCCCTTGTTATTTATTACTTATGAAAAACTTTTTTTTACACTATTGTTCTCTATATCAATGCGAATTTATAATAAAAATATTGTTGACATTTTTTTTACATATTAATGGCTGATTGATGGATCGGGGCTGTGTGTGAGTCTATTTCATACAAGAGCCCTACATTCAATATAGCATTTTCCCAGAGAACAAAGAACAACCCAGACAACATAGAACAATCCACTCAGGAAAGGTTTATTAAAAATTTAAATGTCAGTACAAAGGGCAAAAATCATAACATCAATTGATGTCAGTGGAAACTAAGCCATAATCTAATAGCCAGCACAAAATGTTGTCTAGCATAAGGCAAATGAGAATCAAGGAGAATTTGTCATTAGGACTACTCAGTTAGGCAGGACAAAAGGAATATGGAAATTATTCTACGTTTATATCAATAAACAGACCAACATGGGGTCTGCTCCCTTAGAACTGGGAAGGAAATTTCTGACTTGTCCACAAATTGACAACCTGTTATACATTTCTAGGCATTGAAACTGTGCAGTCACTGTGGTCTGGCAAAGAAAGTTACCTATCATGATCAATATGTAATTGGGAAACACATCACATGGAATTGTTTTTATTTTCCCTAAATCTAATGAATACCCTTTACTATACTTTGTACATAAAACAATACCAGAGAATGTAAACAGCACCTCCGTTCAACTGAAGGAAGCAACCTTCAGTTCTATTTTATAAATGTTACAGTGCAAGCATTACCATAAAACTAAATGCATTTCATACCAGTAAACAGCAATTAAATAAGGTAGGCTCTGAGCTCTGCAGTGTACAGGCAGGGAGGTGGGAGATGAGTTGGTGCCGGGCTCCGGAAACCACACGCATTAAAAATGTGCAAACTAAAACACTAGCTGGCCAAAAGCCTCACTTACATCATGCTAAACATTCTTATTTATAAAGCATTGTAGATATGCTGCATTTGCGACTCTTCAGAGTTAATTAAATATGCAGAAATATTAAATCTGCGTCCACGGTTTTTATATAAATAATAAAACTGCATCAGTGAACGGACCCTGCGCACCCGAAGAATCCACGCTAAGAGGACAACGTGTGGCTGAAGGAACAGGAACATGAGCGCTGTTGGTTACTGGAGAGTGAAGGGAGTAGAGACACAAACCCAGATGAATTCAGGAGACACAGAAAGAGTTCTTTAATAGCCATGATTTGCATGTGAAACGGACCAGAGAGGAACCAGACATAAAACAAGGGAGTTAAGCTGCATACAAACATCTTTTCCAACCTGCTTTTTAAGGTTTATATCATTGATGGAGGAATATCGCTATAAATGCATTTTTTAGTGCAATGCCTTTACACGGATTACACACCTCGGTTCTAATGAATCCTCAGACCTGCTAGCATTTGTCTTGTATCACTTCTTTCTTTTGGACTACGAAGCACTGACCAACATAAGAGGACAATCTTCGCCAATGCTGACAGCTTTGCGTTTTTCTTTTAAACTGTGCAATGCTTTACAGCGCTGTATCAAGATGAAGGGGTTCCTTCCACCCAAATAATATATCAGCAATGCACTGTGCCAGTGAGAGCAGTGCTGCATGGGCTTGCTGTGCAGTGAGCCATGACACACATGGGGCAACCAGATGTAGCACATGGGACGGCTGCAAGTTATTTTACAGGACTCGATTGTCCTACATTACTGATCTGGTTGACATAGCTGTGTAACGACCTCGTGTCATGTGTGACATGGTGGCCAGGGAGAGCCTTTTATGTAACAGCACTTTGCATGCTGGGAGGTATAGGCCCAAACTCCTCCTAGAAACACTGAAAACAGTACAATGCAGGCTCATTGCATGTAATGCACAAAACCTATGCAAAGTATGGGGGATCAAACATCAGCTGACCAAAAATATACATGCAAAACATATTATTATTATTATTATTGTCAGTATTATTATCATTGTTGTTGTTGTTATTAGAACTCTTGTGGGGCGCCTTATTACCAACATTGATGATGGGGCACTTTACTTTTCAACCAAGAAATGAACAATAAGGATACATTGAGATAAGAAAGTGGTTAACATTAGAACCTGAATAGTTGATGTGGGAGAGAAGCTCATGTAAACATTAATTATGTTATTTGGTGTTCATGATAATTGAGTCAGCCTTCAAGTAGTCTTCCTTCAACTTTTTGCTTTCTGCCCACATGTTTCAGATCTTCTGATCTGGCCTTATTACACTGAGCACTTTATCACAACTAACCAGTGCTGAAGTGCATGTGCTCACTCCTTAAAACATGGTAACATTGGCTTATACCCATTGGCATTTTTAATTTACTTATAAGTCCTTAGTCAAGTGGCACTACATGTGCACAGGGCCTGTAAATTATGCTATTAGTGGGTCTGCAGCACTGATTGTGCCACCCACTTAAGTAGCCTTTTTAACATGTTTCAGGCCTGCCATTGCAGGACCTGTGTCTGCAGTTTTAAACTGCCATTGCGACCTGGCAAAATAAAGCTTTTGAAAGACCCAAACCTTCCTATTTGGTACATATAAGTTACCCATATGGTAGGCCCTAGTGGTCCCACGGGCAGGGTGCAGTGTATTGAAAAAGTAAGACATATACTTTTAAGTTTTACCTGTCCTGGTAGTGAAAAAATCTTAAATCCATTTTTCACTGCTGCACGGTCTATCTCTCCGATAAGATACCATTGGAGCTTGCCTTATGACATTTTATAAGTGTAATTTCCAAATGGGAAGGGATGGTTGTAGGAAGCTGGCTCTGTATATACTATACCAAAGTGCGGTATAGTGTGCACAGAGTACAGTGGATCCCCAAAGGTAGGCAGAGGTAAAGTTAGATAGCACCTCGCTTACTTTTTTAGTGTAGTGTGATCGAGCAGTAAGGCAGTTTCAGAGGACAGTGTTAAGCATTTGTTGTACACACTCAGTCAGCAAATAAATTCACACACTCAAAGACTGAACTTCAGACCAATTGTTTTTGTATAAAAATATTTGTTTAGTTATTTTATTTATTAGAGCCAAGCAAGCCTGGCACAGGTAAGTTGGTAAATACTTTGCAGTAAATATACAGTTTGAAATGCAATTGTAAATGTACTTTGAAGTGGTTACAGTTAAAATTACTGGTAATGCAATACTGTGAAATGCTGTATATATACTTTGTATCAATCTTGCAATGAAAATTACAGGTAAGTTACTTTTACGTTACTTTTGTGGTTACTTTTTAGATTACTTTTTCTGCTCAGTGTGATATGGCTAGATATCACACTGGGACATTTCCTAGAGAAAAGGTAAGTACAGTCAGTTTTGCACAATTGCTATTATTCAGGTTTCCATTCAAATCAACTACCAGGTAAGTAATTGGTCTTTGGAGTTGAGATTCTGGGGTAAGAACAAGGGTTCCCCCAGAGTCAAGGGTACACTCTCATTACACCCTCATCAGCACTAGAGCGGCCGGGTGCAGAGTGCGGAGGCCCAATTTTATCCAATGGGGGATAGGGGGCCTCCGGTTGGAGGCTGCTGGCTACCAGGCCACTCGGCTGTGAGAGCAAAGCTCCTGGACTTTAGCTCAGGGCAAATGGGGAAACAAAGTAGCACCGAAGGTGCACCCTCAGCGACACTAGGGCAGCTGGGTGCAGGTTGCTGTTTTGACGTTGGGCGCCCTGTTGGTTTCAATGGGGAAGCTCCGGTTTGCAAAGGCACTGCAGGCTCAGGGACGAAGGTCTTCTGTGTGCGACCACCACTTCGAGAGCTAAGTTGGGAAGTTAGGGGTTGGTTAGGCACTGTCGGTTTGGGCACACTGCAGGGGTGCCTTTTGGGGTCGGATTTTCTTACCAGCTCCTGGTTGCGGTTGGGGGGACCTTCTGGATTTAGGCTGCAGGCGTCGGCTGGAGGCTTGAGGCAGGTCAGGGGTCCCCAGATCTCGGGTCAGGATCGCCGGGGTGACCTCTTCGTGACGTTTTCCCACATGAGCTCAGGCTGTGGACAGCGGGTGCAGAGTTGGGCGGATATGCAGTGTCCAGCCGGAGATTGCATGAACAAATCCGGTGTTCACAGGAGACAAAGTCTTTGGAGTTGAAGGCAGGCAGGTCCCCCGGGGTTTTTGAGGTTGCTGGCTGCAGGACACACTGAGATTTTGTAGGAGCAGTTTCGAGGGGATGACAGTCTGGTAGGGCTGGGGCAAGTCAGTGGGCATCTTCCTCTTGTTAGCAGCTGCACGGCTGTTCGGTCCTTCTTATTCTTCTTCTTGTAGTTTCTTCTTGTCTGAGGAAGCAAGGTTCAGGGGTGCCTCTAAATACTAGATTTAGGGGTGTTACAGGTAGGTTAAAGGCAGGGACCAATGGGTCCATTCCCTCGGGTGGGTACACCCACTATTATGCCACCCTCCAATGGGAGGGGGGCATGAGCCTGTCCCTGGTTAGCTGAGTCCCCCATCTTAAAGATGGCGTGGACTGAGAGCTGTGCTTCACCTAGCCTCCCCCACCTAAGGGGTGGAGTTGGCAGAGGTGGGCACACCTCTCTTTCTCTCTTGTTTTTCCCGCTGGTTCTCTCGCCCAAAGTGGGGGTCAGTACCAGTGGGGACCAGTTGCTGAGAGCAGCAGTGACCTGGGGAAGCTCACAAAGGCGGCAAGACTTTGAAGCTTCCCCTTCGTGAACCCTGCCCATCCTGGAGGAGGAGGCTTGGCACCTTGTCCCAGGATGTGCATTGTTTCAGGCCACAGAGAGCAGCAGGTTATCGACCCAGGGGTCCAGAAACATGTCTGGTGGTGGCAGCTGAAAGCAGCCACTCAGCCTGGACACTAGTGGTAGGTTAGTTTTCAGGGGGCATCCCTAAGATGCCCTCTGTGTGCATTTCTCATTAAATCCCACACTGGCATGCAGTGTGGGTTTGATGTGCTGAGAAGTTTGATAACAAACTTCTCAGTTTTCAGTGTACCCATTATGGTGCTGTGCAGTTCGTAATGACAAACTCCCTGCACCATATACTCTTAATGGCAGAACTGCACTTACAATGTCTAAGAATGGACTTAGACACTGTATGGGTACAGGGCTCATGCACCTTTACCCTCACCACTGGTGTGGTGCACCCAGCTAGAGGGGTGACTGATCTATGCCAGGGCAGTGGGTTGTAGGCATGGCACAGAGGGATGTGTGCCATGTCGACTCTTCACTTTGTTCTGCACCAAGACACGCAGCCTGCAAAGACAGTGTGTGAGTGTCAGGTTACAGGACCTCTAAGGGTGGCACAATAAGTGCTGCAGTCCCTAGAGGCCTTCTCTGGTTACAATGCCCTGGGTACCTGTGGTACCATTTACCAGGGGCTGACCTGCGGCCAGAGATGCCAATTGGGTTCAGGCTTCAATGCAGTTTTAGAGAAAGAACATAGGCCCTTGGTACCTGATTAGCAGGAGCCCAGGGCACACTCAGTCAAAGTACATCAGAAATTCAGCAAAAAGTTGGTGAAACCATGCAAAAAGAGGGCTTTTTCTCACAATGATCAGTTCATGTTTTGTGTCTCTGGACTCACAATTTAAGATCCTAACTAAGGGTAAACTCAGATTTTGAATGGCAATTCCGAAAATGCCACTTTTTGAAAGTAAATAATATCAGACTACAGGAGGTAGCCCATATATCCTAATGAGACTAGGGTAAACATCTGTAACATACAACAATGTCTCAAAAGTGTGTCAGTAAGAGAACAATTAGAAATAGTACAATTAATTACTGAAGAATAAATCAAGAAGGGGGAAAAAACCAGGGAGACCAGATATTTTGCAAAACAAATTGTATTGGTACATTAACTTATTTAACATATTCAATTCCATATGATCAAACAAAAAAGTTGTGCTGCGTTACATTTAATGCCATGTAACCTGTTGGATACTGTGCACAAGTGCTGGTGAAGGATTGTGACGGTGCAAGTGACACGTGAGGTACTATATACAGCGACGGTGTAGGGCGCGATGGCGAACAAGTGAGCTTTAAAATTGTACAAAGTATGGATAACCAAACAGTAAATGATAATGTGATATACAAGTAATTAATTATGGTATCCTTGAGGGGAGCGCCGAGAGTTTCGCTGTGAAGTCAACAACGTTTTGGCCTTTAGGGATGTTAGGCCATCATCAGGACCAGGTTACACTGATTTATATCGCAGTGCTGGGGATAAAGGGATATTCACATGTATGTGTATACAATTGAGCACTCTGGAGTGGACCAAGGCGTAAGAATAAGGAAATGGAGGTTTAGTAAATTGAGCCAAAAGGAACAGACGAGGAAGGGCGCCGCAGACAATACCGCGTGTATAGACTCATGGAGGAAAAGTGAGAAAAGCACTAGTGATCGAGAACGATGGACCACTTACGTCTGGGGCCACACCGTCAGAAGTCCAGAGTGGAAGGGCGTGAGGTCTGAGGAGAACTTAAACGTGCCAAGGCTGGATCTGAGGAGAATAATAGGGGCAAGAGTAAGAGAGGGTGGGATGGGGGGGGTGTTGGTGGTCGTTCGGGTTTGGGAGAAGGAGGGGAAGGGAAACAGGGGGTTTGTGGAAAGGGAAGCAGAAGGGTGTGGGAAGGGGTGGAAAGAAAAAGTGGAGATGACTTACAATCGAAGGGAGGTCCCAAAAGGTGACGGAGACACGCACAGTGGCGTGTGTTGTTGGAGTCCAAGGCTGTAGTTCAGAAAGCCTGAAATGGAGGAAGGGCCCAATCAGAGGGAGACTGTAGTGAGGTGGGGAGAGGGTGGGCGGGTTGTGGTTGGGGGTAGGGTAGAAGTGGGTGAGGATGGGGTTCTATGGGGGGTCCAGGTCAACCCTGGGGGGGCGGGGTGGTACGGAGGCTAGCCGCTGGTGCCGCAACAAGGGCAAGAAGAACTGTGCATGGACTGTGCGGGGATAACATCAAGGAGTAGAGGAAACAGGCTGGATAACTGGTCCCCCTAGTGGGGAGGGAGACGAGGGAGTTGAGGGGTGCGGGGCGGAATGGCACAATGTCTGAAGCCTGCTGTTTGGGTAAAGTCCAAGGAAAGTTGGGCAGGCAACAGCTGATGGGATGGGTGGAGGCCCATCCCATGTGAGGGGGCTCGAGTGAGTGGGAGCCGGGATCGGGTAAAATTTACGACAGTGTAGTACAGGGGGGCTAAGAGGAACAGATACGGAGGGGTCCGGGGATAGTGGATGTCGGGATCAGGCTAAATTTACGAGGGGGCCGCGGGTGCGGCGGGTTTAACAGCTAATTGTCAATTCTGGAAGTGTAGTACAGGGGAGCCAAAAGGAACGGATACGGATGGGGCCAGGAGGGTGGATGTATCCGTATGCAGTGAAGCTCAATGCTGTTGGGAGGGTGGGAGAGGGGGACGGGGGCTGTACTTATTTGGCGGACAGCTTGTGGCGTGGAGTGGATCGGAGAGCCTGCATCAGTCAGGTTCTGTGTGGCGGGAGCAGGAACACAAAGCCGGGATTCGTCAGGCTTAGTGAAAGCGGGCCGCGAGGTGCTGGGGAAATACGTGATGTCAGTCACGTGGTGCGCTATGCGGAGAGGGAGACTAGAGCACCCAGGCGTAGTAGAGAGGAAGGAAAGACTAGTGGTACGATGTGGTTATCACTAGCAATAGGCTCACAAAGAGAAACAGAACAGGGCAGGGATAAGTTTGGATACAATGCGCCAAGGGGAACTGATAATGCGAGCATATACTAGGGGTATACTGCTGTCAGATGTGGAGTGTGAAGCAGATACCGGATGTACAATTGGAGATATTACATTCAGCGGAGATAGATCAAGTGTGTATTGGAAATACAATAATAAAGCCCCAAGTTACAATTGGTATGGACTTGGCTAAGGTATCGGGGTTGCATAATAGTTACACGTTCCATTACATTAGTCGAATTTGCACAGCATCTTAGACAATGAATACATTTCTAAACAAATTGGCTACTGGTGGTGTGTGATAGAGAACAACTTGATAAGTCCTATGTAGCCCAACCTGAATGATATGTATAAAGGCATGTATCATGGCAAAGGGTTCATAATTGACTGCATGGTGATATGCAGAAAAGCATGTGTCCTATCAAGTGGGCTAACAAATGATAGCTGGTCATGGACTGGATGATAAGTCTTGTTATGGTCAATTACAGAGTATGAGCTGGATGCCTCATGTGAGTGTAGTGTTCCATTCATACAAAGTGTTCAGGTCATGTTCAATGGTGTTGCAGCGAGCAATCCAGCGGCATTCACATCTGTTAAGGAGTCTTTGTATATCACCACCTCTAGTGGGTAAGGTGGGTTGATCAATCACCATCCAGGTGAAATCAGTGTCATTGTGGTTACATTCTTGGAAGTGTGTGACCAGTGGGGCTGTCAACACACCGCATCTAATTCGACTCCGGTGTTGGATGATTATGTCCTTGATCATTTGTGTTGTCTGTCTTATGTATAGGAGATCGCAGGGACAGCGTATTGCGTAGATCACGTTGTGGGATCTGCAGTTAGTGAGAGTTGTCAGTTGGTGTTGCTGTCCGTCATGCTCGAAGAATTTCGTATGAAGAGAAGAAGGACAAGCAGTGCATCTTTGACATTTGTAATGTCCGAGTAGAGGTGGTAGGCCCCATAGACCCCTTACTGATTCGTCCCGTGTGTTAGTTTTGGGCCATGTAATGGTGTAAACCAGATGGTCCGAGAGGTTTTTTCCTCTCCAGTATGAAAACAGCGGTGGGTCATCAAATATGTTCAGCAGGGCAAGTGTGTTCCAATTTCTTTTGATGATTTTGGCAATCTTGTTACTGGTAGGGGAGAAAGTGGAAACAAATAGGATGCGTGAGTTATCCCTCCTTTCTTTGGGTGTTAGTAGGGTTTTGCGGTGGTTATACCACGCACGTTTACATGCCCTGGAGACCAATTTCTTGGGGTAGCCACGTGCAATGAGTTCCTCGGTCAAGATAGCGGCTTCCCTGAAAAAGTCCTTTCTCCATTTACAATTGCGGCAAATCCGCAGGAACTGTCCAAAGGGTAGACCGTCGCGTAGACCTTGTGGATGGTAGCTGGAGTATAGCAATAGGGTGTTCCGTTCAGTTGGTTTTCTGAATAATGCTGTTCCAATTTTATTGTCTTCAACTTGAAGAGAAAGGTGAAGGAATGGTAGATGGTTCTCTTTGGAATCAATGGTAAATGTAAGGTGTTGTTGGCAGGTATGAAGCCAATCCACGAATTGCAATAGGGTATCTTTGTTTCCTGTCCAGATAAGCAGGATATCGTCTATGTAACGACGCCAGAAGGAAATGTGGATTCTGAATGGGTTGAGGCTAGTTAAGATCTTGGTTTTCTCCAGATGGTGGACATAGAGTATGGCAAAGTTGGGTGCAAAACATGCCCCCATTGATACCCCTTTGATTTGGAGATAGTACGTGTCTATATACAGGAAATAGTAGTTTTCCAGAGCTATTTCTAAGAGAGACATTATGAAATCAGTAGGAATCCTGGCAGGTTGTGGTCGTGCGTCTAGGATCCCTTTATGACTTCCAAGACTTCACGGTGGGGAATGTTGGTATAAAGCGATTCAATGTCCATACCAACCATCAAATTGGTTCCAAGCGTGAAAGGGGTGTCCTCGATGAAGTTGATGAGATACATACTATCACGGACATAAGTGTCCGTGAGAGGGACAAACTCCTTGATGATGCTGTCAATATATTTGCCGACATGGACATCGAATGGCTTTATACTAACATTCCCCACCTTGAAGGCTTATTGTAGCTAATTAGTTTATAAATGTATTGTCTAATATGCTGTGCAAATTCGACTAATGTAATGGAACATGTAACTATTATGCAACCCCGATACCTTAGCCAAGTCCATACCAATTGTACCCTGGGGCTTTGTTATTGTACTTCCAATAGACACTTGATCTATCTCCGTTGAATGTAATATCTCCAAATGTATATCCAGTATCTGCTTCACACTCCACATCTGACAGCAGTATACCCCTAGTATATGCTTGCATTATCCGTTCCCCTTGGCGCATTGTTTCCAAAATTATCCCTGTCTTGTTCCGTTTCTCATTGTGAGCCTATTGCTAGTGATAACCACATCGTACAACTAGTCTTTCCTTCCTCTCTACTAAGCCTGGCGTGCTCTAGTCTCCCTCCCCGCATAGCGCATCACGTGACTGTCATCACGTATTTCCCCAGCACCTCGCGGCCTGCTTTCACTCATCCTGACGAATCCCAGCTTCGTGTTACTGCTCCCGCCACACAGAGTCTGACTGATGCCAGGTCTCCGAACCATTCCACACCACAAGCTGTCCGCCAAGTAAGAACGGCCCCCCCCTCCTGCACTCCCCACAGCATCGGGCTTCACTGCACAGGGATACATCCACTATCCCCTGACCCCTCCGTATCCGTTCCTCTTGGCCCCCTGTACTACACTGCCGGAATTGACAATTAGCTTTTAAACCCACCGCACCTGTGCCCCCCTCGTAAATTTTGCCCGATCCCGACAGCTACTATCCCGGACCCCTCTGTATCAGTTCCTCTTGGCCCCCCTGTACTACACTGCCGGAATTGACAATTAGCTTTTAAACCCGCCGCACCCATGGCCCCCTCGTAGATTTTGCCCGATCCCGGCTCCCACTCACTCGAGCCCCCTCACATGGGATGGGCCTCCACTGATCCCATGGGCTGTTGCCTGCCCAATTTTCCTCAGACTTGACCCGAACAGCAGGCTCCAGACATTGTGCCATTCCGCCCTGCGCCCCTCCGCTCCCACCTGTGTCCCCCCACTAGGCGGACCATTTATCAGCCTGTTTCCTCTACTCCTTGACGTTATCCCCACACAGTCTGTGCTCAGTTCCTCTTGCCCTTGTTGCGGCACCAGCGGCTTGCCTCTGTACCGCCCCCCCAGGGTTGGCCCGGGCCCCCATAGAATCTCATCCTCACCCACTTCTACCCTACACCCAACCACAACCCCTCTTCCCCCTACCCGCCCCAACTACAGTCTCCCTCTGATTGGGCCCTTCCTCCATTTTTGGCTTTCTGAACTACAGCCTTGGACTTCAACAACACACGCCACTGCGCGTGTCTCCGTCACCTTTTGGGACCTCCCTTCGACCCTGATAGCAAGTCATCCCCACTTTTTCTTTCCACCCCTTCCCCTTCCCACATCCCCCACTTCCCTTTCCACAAACCCCCCGCTTACCTTCCCCTCCTTCTCCCAAACCCCAACCTCCACCAACACCCCCCATCCCACCTTCTCTTACTCTTGCCTCTATTATTCTCCTCAGACCCAGCCTTGGCACGCTTAGGTTCTCCTCAGACCTTACGCCCTTCCACTCCGGACTTCTGACAGTGTGGCCCCAGACGTAAGTGGTCCATCATTCTCGATCACTAGCGCTTTTCTCACTTTTCTTCCTTGAGTCTAGACACGCGGTATTGTTTGCGGCGCCCTTCCTCGTCTGTTCCTTTTGGCTTAATTTACTATACCTCCATTTCCTTATTCTTTCGCCTTGGTCCACACCAGAGTGCTCAATTGTATACACATACATGTGAATATCCCTTTATCCCCAGCACTGCGATATAAATCAGTGTAACCTGGTCCTGATGATGGCCTAACATCCCTACAAGCCATAACGCCGTCGACTTCACAGAAAACTTCTGGCGCTCCCCTCAAGGATACCATACTTAATTACATGTATATCACATTATCATTTACTGTTTGGTTATCCATACTTTGTACAATTTTAAAGCTCACTTGTTCGCCATCGCGCCCTTCACCGTCGCTGTATATAGTACCTCACGTGTCACTTGCGCCGTCACAATCCTTCACAAGCACTTGTGCACAGTATCCAACAGGTTACATGGCATTTAATGTAATGCAGCTCAACTTTTTTGTTTGATCATATGGAATTAAATATGTCAAATATGTGGATGTACCAATACAATTTGTTTTGCAAAGTATCTGGTCTCCCTGGTTTTTCCCCCCTTCTTAATTTATTCTTCAGTAATTAATTGTACTATTTCTAATTGTCCTCCTACTGACACCCTTTTGAGACATTGTTGTATGTTAAAACATTTTAAAAGTAGGCATTTTCCTTCCTTATCCATTTAGTGCTGGTAGCCTGTCTCTGGTCACATGACTGGTTGTAGCTGACAGTTGGGCTTTGTTTATTCCGCCTAGACAGCCACACACAATAGGGAGGTTAGGTGTGCCTAGATCGGCCATCACTGCCAGGATGGGAGGGAGGAGTTGGGCACAGCCCCACTTACACCTGGATAGACTGTGTCCTACCTCCACACAAAGGGCTGCATACCCATAGTCTAGAGCCAGGACAAGAAAAGGCAAGATGCCTGGCACCAAAGGAAAAATTCTAAAAGCTACTCCCCCACCACAAAGACACAACTGGGTATAAATACTGGACTTCAGACACCACCACTTCAGAACACTTCTGGAACTGTGGATACTCTGACAGGAAGATGGGCTGCTGTGCTGTTACAAGGACTGCCTTTCTGCTGGACTGCTTAATGGATTGGACTTTTCACAAAGACCTGCATCGCACCGCAGCTCTTCAGAACCCCAGCATCACACCGACTGCACAACGTATCCTTGACCTAGTCCCTCGCTTCTCTCATCGATGGCAGCCTTGATGGCAGTGCTGGACTCCGTATCACAGCTCTTTGGAACTGGTGCATCGCCCTGACTGTGCGCTGTATCCTTGATGGCGAACTTTGCATCACAAGCCCCGTCAACGGGACCCTCGATGACAATGCAGAGCCTCACATCACAAACTCACTGCATCTCGGAACTGATGCATCGCTTTGACTGGGTGTTGCATCTTTGAATGGATCTTCGCAACACTTCGCGAACCAAGATTTATGGTACTTTTTTCAGGGGGCCTAACTGGGTCCCGGTAGCCAGCTCACGCTCCATTGCTGTTGGCGTGAACTTGTGACTTTGTCTCAGTCCTATGCATGATGATATCCACAGTTAGCACATTTATCTTTTGGGTGCTATTTTCTATAACATCTTTAAAATTGAATATCTTCAGTTCTACTGATTGGATTCTTGTCATTTTGGTCTTGTTTTATTTATTAAATTAAGCTCTATTCTACTAATCTGTTGTAGGATCCTCGTGTAGTGTTTACACTTTATTACTGTTTGAAGTGTTGCACAAATACTGTACGCATTGCTTCTGACTTCTCTGTACCATGCTACCCGAGGGTTGAACACAGGATAATTTAGGGTTTGCTTGTGACTCTACTCTGAGAAATATTGTGGTTGCTGCTCGTGAAGGGATTCACCCCTCAACCAGTAACCTAATTTCTTACATTGAGCAATATTTTGAAGAGGTTTGTTTTGTGAAGTTTCCTGAAAGCAATGATTTGGGTGTGGTATTGGTGGCATGTAGTATTGGTGGTATGGAAACGGAAGTCATGGTGGTAGGCAGGGTGCCATCGATATGGTCATCTGCATGGTGGCCTGAAACACTATATAACAGGTACATGCAAAAAGAGACAAAAAACAGAGACATGGAAACTGTGAAGGCCTGATCAGGGTGGCTGGTGCTGAGACACAGAAGCACGGTCTTCTAGGTTAGGCAAAGACGGACAGCCAATTAGATCGGAAGACAGACGGGATACAAGACAATGTGTGCACTCTCTTGATGACTAATATTAAGCAAGGGTAAAAATACCGCTGATCCCAGGTCTTATGCCGTTTCACACAATTTTCTCTGAAATTGAGAAAGTAGAGGTATTGGTAAATAAATTAGTGGAATTTCCAATTTAGTCACTGCTTTAGCCCCACTTAAAAATTGTGCAGAGGAAGCCCAACAAATCATGGGTCTCATGGCTCAGTGCAATTTAAAAAAAAAAAATGTGGACAACTTTTTTCATTTTGTTTTACAAAACAAGGATGGAAAAAGAAAGAAAACAAGGTAAGATCACATTCATCACATGCTTGACAATATGACTGTCACATTTCACCATGAGGTATCCACATGTTCATCTTATAAAGGTTTGCTCCTTTATAACAGCTGAAGATGAATGGTTTGAGTCCAAAGTCAGTTCATGAAAGTCAGCATTATGCACAAGTTTCAGAACCCTCCCTGTGTTGTGGTTGCCGCACCTTTCGCGTTTCATAAACATCTTAAAAATCAGCCATACAGCCACAAATGTATCCATTCTGTCTTGTGCAATCGCAGTTGAGCATTCAAGGGCGTAAATAGATCACACCATTCCTCACCAAACATGGAGTGGCAGCACTATGGGCTGTTTCCAAAACTGGGCTAAAGCCAGCCTGCCAGATGTCAGGAGGTGAGTGTTAAGTTTGCCCTTGGTCGTGGTCAATGGGTATTCACTATGTTCCCCTACGTCTTCAAGAAATATCATGAAGGGTTGCATTGGCAGGTAGATTCCTAAAATTAATCAACTCTGGGAAAGGATTTCCATCCAGAAGCTTGGGATCATGGGGCAGGACCACCACTTATGGAGAAATGTGCCCCAGTCCCCGCAAGTCTTCCATCATGTGTCTGAACTCCCAAATATTGCATGGAGTCATGTTGGGGTCAGGTACCAGTATGTGAGAAGATTGTATGCATTCTCTTTTCAGGACAGATATATTGAGGACTTCATAGCTCTTTTCCATATCTTATGCCAAGTATTGTCCTCTATTGCTCTACCTAAATCCCTTTCCCACAAGGAGACATAACTAAGGGTAGCTTTACGGCCAAGGTCCAAGATTGCTCTCTGTAACTATGTGATTCTCTTTCAGCAGAGCTTTTCATGGAAGATGGCTTTGTAAGAATGTTTTATTTTTGCCAGGCAGACTTTGTCCTGGATGTCCCTAGTCCAAGACCAGTGTAAAAGTTGTGTAAGTCTATAACTGTCCCCTCGTTCTTGGTGGAACCCCTCTTGGAGCGCCTCCTGAGATTTCAGGGCATTATCTGAGAACAGTTCACCCAGGGTCAGAGGTGAGGGATTATTCTAGAGTTGAAAGTGTGGGATGCTTATGGGGAAATCAGGGTAGTTGGTTATCAACGACATAGGGGAGGGAAACTTAGTGGCTCAGTTTTGCATGTGACTTGGAGCCAAGTGTCTAAATAAGATCTGTACAACAGTGAGCATTAGAGATCTCCATCTCATAAGCTTGGAGTGGCAATCACAAATTCCATTTTCTAACAAGTCACAGACCTTTCCTATGAATACAAAGAAAGTTGTTTTTACCCTTTTGTATATAACAAAGGACTCTATGGATTAATTTACAAGGGTGTTTGATCACCAACAGACAATGGGGAGGGAAAAAATATGTCCCTTATATTCTGCACTTTAAGTAACTTAGAGCAGAAACCAAATGGGCTGCATTTAAAAATAATGCTTTTCTTAAAAGCAATCGCAGACATGAATATCTACTGGCCCAAGTGGGTCACCATACTTGTGACTCTAGCCAATCGTATTTGCCCGTCATTTGCAACCTGCCACGTGCCTAATGGGGTAGGTCAAATTGCGACCCACTATGATTTTGGATTTTTTTATCAATTTATTAGTGCATAGGTCAGTGTGTAAAATTCCTTTCCATTCACAAAAGTCACTGCTCAATTTTCTACCACTTTTTGTGAAATTAAAATTCATACATCATCCCCAAATCCAAAACATTGCAAAAGACAGAGTGGTAGCAGACCTATATAATGGTCCGTTGACAATAAAAGATGCTTTATCCCTCGTTTAATTTTTTAGGTCGAGCCTAGCAGCAGCGCGCATGCGCTCCTCGCTCTGTGAGACTGCTATAGTAGAGTATGGGAGAGTAGATGCACCTACTCTCCTCCCATATTTGTCATTGGCTTGTGTCATTGTCTTTTGTAAATGCTGCCTTCACATTTGTTAATTGGATTGTCAGTCCCTTCTTAGTACGTCCTTGTCTTCATTTGTACCCTCTCATGGCGACTGGTCCCTTTGCTTCGGTTGTTACGCGGGACCAGTTATTTATTCTGTAGGCACTATTTACTTTATTAATTTTCTCTTACTGCAGAGGCTGGACATGCTTTGCTTCAGCTGAAAACCGCTTGTGTGTTTTTTTTAGCAGCATGACCCCCCGTAATACGGGTGCCTGCTTTCAATCACTTTAACCTGGAATTATCTTGTGTCTGTTTCAACCCCCCCAACTAAAATGGATTTAGAAATGATGAGCAAATTAAGTCATGTGAATTCCACGTAGCACATAATCCTGTGCAAATGGGCTGAAGCTGACAACAGCACATGTGTATCACATGTCATCTGTACTAAAGCCACCTAACGGGTTGTTTTCAAAAGCCTATTTTATCAACAACAACACAACCACCACCAATACCACTACCACCAATACCATCACCTACACCAATACGACCACCACCAATACGACCACCACCAATACTACCACCAATACCACCACCAGTACCACCACCACCACCAACCCCCACCATCAACACCACCAATACCACTACCACCACCAATACTACCATCACCACCAATACCACCACCACCAATACCACCACCACCAATAACACATATACCACCACCAATACCACCACCAACAATACAACCACCACCAATACCACAACCAACACCGCCAATACCACCACCAATACCACCAATACCACCGCCAATACCAATACCACCACCAATATCACCAGTACCACCACCACCAATACCACCAATACCACCACCACAATACCACCACCAATACCACCACTAGCATGACCACCACCAATACCACCACCACCAATACCACCACCACCACCACCAATAACACCACCAATAACACAACCAATACAACCACCACCACCAATACCACTACCAATACCACCAATACCACCATCACATTATCACCATCAATACCACCACTAATACCACCACCACCAATACCACCATCAATACCACCACCACCAACACCACCACGACCAATTCCACCACCAATAACACCACCAATACCACCACAACCACCATCAATACCACCACCACCAATAACACCACCACTAATTCCACCACCACCACCTATAACACTGCCAATATCACCACCACCAATACCACCACCAACACCAATACCACCATTACCAACACCACTACAACCACCATCAATACCACCAGCACCACACATACCACCACCAACACCAATGCCACCAATACCACCATCAATACCACCACCACCAATATACCACTACCACCACTACCAATACCACCACCACCAATACCACCACCACCAATACCACCACCACCAATACTACCACAACCAATATCACCACCAATACCACCACCAATATCACTACCACCACTAAAACCACCACCACCAGTACCACCACCATCAATACCACCTCCACCACCACCAAAACCACTACCACCAATAACACCACCACCAACACCACCAATATCACCATCAACATCAATACCACTACCACCAAAACCACCACCACCAATAACACCATCACCAATACCACTACCACCACCACCAATACCACCACCAATACCACCACCACCAACACCACCAACACCAATACCACCACCACCAATCCAATGCCACCACCACCAATACCAATACCACCACCAATGCCAATACCACCACCACCACCAATACCACCACCACCACCAATACCACCACCACTAATATCACCACCACCAATACCACCACCACCAATACCACCACCCCCAATACCACCACCACCACCAATATAACCATCACCACCAATACCACCACCACCAATATAACCACCACCACGAATAGCAACAATACTACCACCACCACCACCACCACTACCACTAGCACTACCAACACCAATACCAACACCACCATCAATACCACCATCAATACATCCACCTCCACCAATACCACCACCAATACAACTGCCACCAATGCCATCACCAAACCCACAACCAATACCACCACTAATACCACCACCACCACCAATAAGACCACCACCACCACCACCACCACCAATACCAACACCACCAATACCACCACCAATACCAATACCACCACCCCCAATGCCACCAATCCCACCACCACTAATATCACCACCACCAATATCACCACTATCAATACCACCTCCTCCAATACCACCAACACCATCACCACCAATACCACCACCAACACCACCACTGATACCACCACCACCAATATCACCACCACCATTACAACCCCCACCACCACCATCAATACCACCACCACCAATACCACCATAAATCCCACCACCACCAATACTACCACCAGCAATACCACCACCAATACCACCACCATCAATACCAACGCCACCATCACTACCATCACAAATACCACCACCTCCACCAATACCACCACCAACACCATCACCACCAACACCACCAATACCACCATCACCACCAATACCACCACCACCAATAAAACCATCATCAATACCATCACCACCACTAACAATACCACCACCACCAATACCACTAGCACCACCACCAATACCACAACCAATACCACCACCAATACCACCACCACCACCAATACCACCAACAATACCACCACCACCATTACCATCACCACCACCACTAATACCACCACCACCAACACCACCACCACCAGTCAAATACCACCACCACCAATAACACTGCCAATACCACCACCAATGCCACCACCATCAATCCCACCACAATTCCCACCACCACTAATATCACCACCACCAATACCACCACCATCCATACCACCACCACCAATAGCACCAATACCACCACCACCGGTGTCACCATCATCACCAATACTACCACCAATACCATCACCACCAATACCACCACGACCATCAATAACACCACTAGTACCACCACCAACACCACCACCACCATCAATACCACCACCACCAATACCACTACCACCAATACCACTAACACCACCACCATCAATACCACCACCAATACCAGCACCACAAATATCACCACAAATATCACCACCAACACCACAACCACCAATACCACCACCACTATCACCACCATCAGCACCACCACAAGTACCAGCAGCACCAATAACACCACCAGCAATACCACCAATACCACCACCACCAATACCACTACCAATACCACCACCACTAATACCACCACCACCAATACCACCACCACCACCAATACCACCACAACCAATCCAATACCACCACACACCAATACTGATACCACCAACAATACCACCGCCAATACCATCAACAATGCCACCAATACAACCACCACCAATGCCAATACCTCCACCATCAATACCACCAATACCACTACTACAACCAACACCACCACCAACACAACCACCACCAATGCCAATACCTCCACCACCAATACCACCAATACCACTACTACAACCAACACCACCACCAATGCCAATACCACCACCATTACAAGCAACACCACCAATACCACCATCACCATCAACACCACCACCACCAATACCAATACCACCACCAATACCACTTCCGCCACCACCAATACAACCACCACCAATACCTCTAATACCACCACCACCACAATACCACCACCTCCACCACCACCAATATTACCACCAGTACCAGCAGCACCAATAACACCACCAGCAATACCACCAATGCCGCCACCATCACCACCAGTACCGCCACCACCACCAACACCAATACCACCACCAATACCAATACCACCACCACCAATTCCAATACCACCACCAATACCACCACCAATACCACCACCACCAATACCAATACCACCACCACCAATAACACCACCAGCAATACCACCAATACCACCACCAATACCACCACCAATACCAACACCACCAATACCAACGCCACCATCACTACCACCACTAATACCACAACCTCCACCAATACCACCACCAACACCATCACCACCAACACCACCAATACCACCATCACCACCAATACAACCATCATCAATACCATCACCACCACCACCAATACCACCACCACCAATACCTCTAATACCACCACCACCACAACACCACCACCTCCACCACCACCAATATCACCACCAATATTACCACCAATACCAGCAGCACCAATACCACCACCAGCAATACCACCAATGCCGCCACCACCACCACCAGTACCACCACCACCACCACCAACACCAATACCAATACCACCACCACCAATTCCAATACCACCACCAGCAATACCACCAATACCACCACCAATACCACCACCACCAATACCAATACCACCACCACCAATAACACCACCAGCAATACCACCACCACCATCACTACCACCACTAATACCACAACTTCCACCAATACCACCACCAACACCATCACCACCAACACCACCAATACCACCATCACGATCAATACCACCACCACCAATACAACCATCATCAATACCATCACCACCACTAACAATACCACCACCACCAATACCACTAGCACCACCACCAATACCACAACCAATACCACCACCAATACCACCGTAAATACCAATACCATCAACAATGCCAACAATACGACCACCACCAATGCCAATACCACCACCACCAATACCACTACTACAGCCAACACCACCACCAATGCCAATACCACCACCATTACAAGCAACACCACCAATACCACCATCACCATCAACACCACCACCACCAATACCAATACCACCACCAATACCACTACCGCCACCACCAATACCACCACCACCAATACCTCTAATACCACCACCACCACAATACCACCACCTCCACCACCACCAATATCACCACCAATATTACCACCAATACCAGCAGCACCAATAACACCACCAGCAATACCACAAATGCCGCCACCACCACCACCAGTACCACCACCAACACTAATACCACCACCAATACCAATACCACCACCACCAATTCCAATACTACCACCAGCAATACCACCAATACCACCACCAATACCACCACCACCAATACCAATACCACCACCACCAACACCAATACCACCTCCAATACCAATACCACCACCACCAATTCCAATACCACCACCAGCAATACCACCAATACCACCACCACCACCAACACCAATACCACCTCCAATACCAATACCACCACCACCAATTCCAATAACACCACCAGCAATACCACCAATACCACCACCACCAATACCACCACCAATACCAATGCCACCATCACTACCACCACTAATACCACAACCTCCACCAATACCACCACCATTACCATCACCACCACCACTAATACCACCACCACCAATACCACCACCACCAGTCAAATACCACCACCACCAATACCGATGCCAATACCACCACCAATATCACCACCAATACCAATACCACCAATCCCACCACCACTAATATCACCACCACCAATAACACCACCATCAATACCACCACCACCAATAGCACCAATACCACCACCACTGGTGTCACCATCATCACCAATACCACCAACAATACCACCACCACCAATACCACCAACACCATCATCAATAACACCACCAGTACCACCACCACCACCACCATCAATACCACCACCACCAATACCACTGCCACCAATACCACTACCACCACCACCATCAATATCACCACCAATACCACCACCACCAATACCAGCACCACAAATATCACCACCAATACCACAACCACCAATACCACCACCACTATCACCACCATCAACACCACCACACGGACCAGCAACACCAATAACACCACCAGCAATACCACCAATACCACCACCACCAATACCACCACCACTAATGCCACCACCACCAATACCACCACCACCACCAATACCACCACAACCAATCCAATACCACCACACACCAATACTGATACCACCAACAATACCACCGCCAATACCAATACCATCAACAATGCCACCAATACGACCACCACCAATGCCAATACCACCACCACCAATACCACTACTAAAACCAACACCACCACCAATATCACCACCAATGCCAATACCACCACCAATATCAGCAACACCAGCAACACCACCAATACCACCATGACCATCAACACCACCACCACCAATACCAATACCACCACCACCACCAATACCCCCACCAATACCTCTAATACCACCATCACCACAATACCACCACCTCCACCACCACCAATATCACCACCAATACCACCACCAATACCAATACCACCACCAATACCACCACCACCAGTGCCAATACCACAACCAGCAATACCAGCAATACCACCACCAATACCACCACCACCAATACCAATACCACCACCACCAATAACACCACCAGCAATACCACCACCACCAATACCACCACCAATACCAATACCACCACTAACACCACCACCAATGCCAATATCACCACCACTAATACCACCAATACCACCCCAATACAAATACCACCACCAATGCCAACACCACCACCACCAATACCACCACCATTACCACCACTAATATCACCACCAATACCACCAATGCCAATACCACCATCACCACCAATACCACCACTAATACCACCACCACCAAACTCACCACCACCAATACCACCACCTTCAATACCACCAATACCACCACCACCAATAACACCACCACCACCAATACAATCACCAATACCACCACGACCAATACCACCAGAACCACCAATCCCACCTCCACCAGTACCACTACCTCCACCAATACCACCACCAATACCACAACCAATACCAAAAATACCACCACCACCAATACCACCACCGATACCCTTCCACCACCACCAATACCACCACCACCAATACTACCACCAATACCACCACTACCAAGACCAGTACCAGCACCACTAATACCAATACTACCACCAATACCAATACCGCCATCACCAATACCACCAACACCAGTACCACCACCAGCAATACCACCACCAATACCAATACCACCACCACCAATACCACCACCACCAACACCAGTACCACCACCACCAATACCACCACCACCACCAATACCAGCTCAACCAATACCACCACCACAAATACCACCACCACCAATACCACCACCACCAATACCACCAATACCAATACCACCACCACCACCAATACCACCATCACCAATACCAATACCACCACAACCAATCCAATACCACCACACACCAATACTGATACCACCAACAATACCACCACCAATACCATCAACAATGCCACCAATACGACCACCACCAATGTCAATACCACCACCACCAATACCACCGATACCACTACTAAAACCAACACCACCACCAATATCACCACCAATGCCAATACCACCACCAATACCAGCAACACCAGCAACACCACCAATACCACCATTTCATCAACACCACCACCACCAATACCACCACCACCACCAATACCACCACCAATACCTCTAATACCACCACCACAATACCACCACCTCCACCACCACCACCAATATCACCACCAATATTACCACCAATACCACCCCCACCACCAATACAAGCAGCACCAATAACACCACCAGCAATACCACCAATACCACCACCACCAATACCACCACCACCAGTACCACCACCAATACCAATACCATCACCAATACTGCCACCACCAGTGCCAATACCACCACCAGCAATACCATCAATACCACCACCAATACCACCACCACCAATACCACCACCACCACCAATAACACCACCAGTAATACCAGCAATACCACCACCACCAATACCACCACCACCACCAATACCACCAACACCATCATCAATAACACCACCAGTACCACCACCATCAATACCACCACCACCAATACCACTGCCACCAATACCACTACCACCACCACCATCAATATCACCACCAATACCACCACCACCAATACCAGCACCACAAATATCACCACCAATACCACAACCACCAATACCACCACCACTATCACCACCATCAACACCACCACACGGACCAGCAGCACCAATAACACCACCAGCAATACCACCAATACTACCACCACCAATACCACCACCACTAATGCCACCACCACCAATACCACCACCACCACCAATACCACCACAACCAATCCAATACCACCACACACCAATACTGATACCACCAACAATACCACTGCCAATACCAATACCACCAACAATGCCACCAATACGACGACCACCAATGCCAATACCACCACCACCAATACCACTACTAAAACCAACACCACCACCAATATTACCACCAATGCCAATACCACCACCAATATCAGCAACACCAGCAACATCACCAATACCACCATGACCATCAACACCACCACCACCAATACCAATACCACCACCAATACCACCACCACGAATACCCCCACCAATACCTCTAATACCACCAACACCACAATACCACCACCTCCACCACCACCAATATCACCACCAATACCACCACCAATACCAATACCACCACCAATACCACCACCACCAGTGCCAATACCACAACCAGCAATACCAGCAATACCACCAGCAATACCACCACCAATACCACCACCACCAATACCAATACCACCACCACCAATAACACCACCAGCAATACCACCACCACCAATACCACCACCAATACCAATACCACCACTAACACCACCACCACCACTAATGCCAATACCACCACACTAATACCACCAATACCACCCCAATACAAATACCACCACCAATGCCAACACCACCACCACCAATACCACCACCATTACCACCACTAATATCACCACCAATACCACCACCACCACCAATGCCAATACCACCATCACCACCAATACCACCACTAATACCACCACCACCAAACTCACCACCACCAATACCATCACCTTCAATACCACCAATACCACCACCACCAATAACACCACCACCACCAATACCACCACCACCACCAATACAATCACCAATACCACCACGACCAATACCACCAGCACCACCAATACCAGCAATCCCACCTCCACCAGTACCACTACCTCCACCAATACCACCACCAATACCACAACCAATACCAAAAATACCACCACCACCAATACCACCACCGATACCCTTCCACCACCACCAATACCACCATCACCAATACTACCACCAATACCACCACTACCAGTACCAGCACCACTAATACCAATACTACCACCAATACCAATACCGCCATCACCAATACCACCAACACCAGTACCACCACCAGCAATACCACCAGCAATACCAATACCACCACCACCAATACCACCACCACCAACACCAGTACCACCACCACCAATACCACCACCACCACCAATACCAGCTCAACCAATACCACCAAAACAAATACCACCACCACCAATACCACCACCACCAATACCACCAATACCAATACCACCACCACCACCAATACCACCATCACCAATACCAATACCACCACAACCAATCCAATACCACCACACACCAATACTGATACCACCAACAATACCATCAAGAATGCCACCAATACGACCACCACCAATGCCAATACCACCACCACCAATACCACCAATACCACTACTAAAACCAACACCACCACCAATATCACCACCAATGCCAATACCACCACCAATACCAGCAACACCATCAACACCACCAATATCACCATTTCATCAACACCACCACCACCAATACCACCACCAATACCACCACCACCAATACCACCACCGATACCTCTAATACCACCACCACAATACCACCACCTCCACCACCACCACCAATATCACCACCAATATCACCACCAATACCACCACCACCATCAACACCAGCAGCACCAATAACACCACCAGCAATACCACCAATACCGCCACCACCAATACCACCACCACCAGTACCACCACTAATACCACCACCAATACCAATACCACCACCAATACTGCCACCACCAGTGCCAATACCACCACCAGCAATACCATCAATACCACCACCAATACCACCACCACCAATACCAATACCACCACCACCACCAATAACACCACCAGCAATACCAGCAATACCACCACCACCAATACCACCACCAATACCAATACCACCATTAATACCACCACCACCAATGCCAATACCACAACCACTAATACCACCAGTACCACCCCAATACAAATACCACCACCAATGCCAATAATACCAACACCAATACCACCACCATTACCACCACTAATATCACCACCAATACCACCACCACCAATGCCAATACCACTATCACCACCAATACCACCACTACCAATACCACCATCACCATTACCACTACCACCAACAACCTCACCACCACCAATACCACCACCTTCAATACCACCAATACCACCACCACCACTAATACAATCACCAATACCACCACGACCAATACCACCAGCACCACCAATACCACCAATACCACCTCCACCAGTACCACTACCTCCACCAATACCACCACCAATACAACAACCAATACTAAAAATACCACCACCACCAATACCACCACCGATACCCTTCCACCACCACCACCACTACTACCACCAATACCACCACTGCCAAGAGCAGTACCAGCACCACTAATACCAATACTACCACCAATACCAATACCGCCATCACCAATACCACCAACACCAGTACCACCACCAGCAATACCACCACCAATACCAATACCGCCACCACCAATGCCACCACCACCAACACCAGTACCACCACCACCAATACCACCACCACCACCAATACCAGCACAACCAATACCACCACCACAAATACCACCACCACCAATACCACTACCACCAATACCACCAATACCAATACCACCACCTCTGTGCCACTCACTCCCTAGTAATAGCAGGGGCACTGTATAAGGCCGGAGATGCAGCCTCCCTTCCTCCATGCCAGCCATAAAGCACAGCCCGCCCTGCACCAGGAGGTGAGTGTTTTTTATTAGGCCAAAGATAGCAATGTCATTACGCAATGCGACACTGCTCACTCAAATCATGGAGAGGTCAGGAAATAGCTCTCCCTCCCGGTCTTCCTCCTAAGCCACAACAGTGTAATCACAGAGCGAAAGGTGTTGGAGTGCTTTGTTAGTGTTCATAGCTTTGATCAGATGTAACTCTCACATCATACTTTGTGTCTGTGTAATTTACAACACTTACACATTTTCTTCACTGCACTATTTATCACAACTTTGAAGACTTCACAGGCCGGTCTCTCCCTCTGATGTTTACAATATAACAAGCGGTCGAGAAGGTCCTTTATTGCAAAGCGATAGGTCTCACATTTGCGAGAGTTTAAGCTATTAGTATTGTAAATGACAATGCCTTTTATTTATGTTTTTAAAATAAAAGGCATTGTCATTTACAATGCCAATAGCTCAAACTTCCGTGAACGTGAGACCTATTGCATTGCAAATGCTTGTTTTAAATACGCTTTATTCCTTGTGACATAGCACCTTATTGAGTGTGAGGCACTTATTGATCTACCAATGCAGATTAAGGTTCCACACTATGCTCACATTACAAGAAATCCCTCTTGCATCAATAACGTTTGAAAAGAGGAGAGAAGATTTTATAGAAATCATCTCTACATGTATAATATTAGGTATCAAAGAATGAGAATATCAAAAAAGGGAACAACTATGTTTGCATGGTGGTCAGGCTGGGCATTTAATACAAAATTGACCATCGCTTCAGGGAAACTAACAGAATTGTCTCTGAAAAGCAAAGCCTGGACCAGCTTTTCCTTCTAAAAACAGTTTGCTATCAAGAGAATGAAGTTCCTTCTTATAGTCAGCCTTCGTTATCACTAAGAACTTGAACAAACAATAACCTTAATTGACAGCAAAGTTTCTCCCTGTCTTATTGATAAAGACAGATTCTATTTGCCTTTGCCTGTGTTTCCAGTTGTGTTAGGTACAATGTAATTAAGAATGCATAACCCTTAAATAAACTGCAATGAAGAGTACATTGTGAAGGGATCTGACTGTCGTAAACGGAAATGTTGGGCTGAGAAGTACAACACAAATTTAACAACCTTTGACTTGCATTGCCTTGCATGAACCAGTGGAAGATGTGCACATACTGCCTGCCCATTAGAAGTTCAAAGATGCCTTCAACAAGAAAGGAGCGAATACGTTATCGACCCATTGTGAATATGATTGTGCCACAGACTTCCAGCAAGGAGCTTAGATTCCTCACTGTAGACTCTATCCATAAATTCCCAGGGAAGAGAATTTGATTTCACCAAGGGGTTCATTTGGTACTCTGGGGCATATTCATGAGGAAGTGGCGGAGCGTGGCATTAGTCACCTTGGCTTAAAGCCGCACTCCACCACTTTCAAAACACAAGCACGAGCAGGCAGTCACGCCGAAGGTCGGGTATTCGGCAAAGTACTTCCTTTTAATTGAATCCTGACTTGCTCTTTTGCACAGACGTTTGTTCTTAATTGTATTGTTGTGCTAACTTGGGTTTTAACTTGCACTTGTTAAACTTGGGGTTATAACTTGCATGTTAAAAACTTGTTCTTAATGACATTGTGGCTCTAACTGGTGGTTTTAACTCAAGTTTTAAACCTCACTTTCATACGCCTTCAATAGCCAACTTAGCACCCTCCTTCTCTGCCTCTGTCCCTGCCCTGGTCTGCCGCAGCTCTTGTGCCGATTGAGCGGGGGGCGAGACCTGATCCTTGGTTCCTCTAGCTCCTCTCCTGCCTACACTTCCACTCGCGGAAGTCGGCGGTCTAGTCTTCATTCAGCTACTGCCCTATATCAAGCTCATGCTGCAGCGGATGCACGCAGCGGGCATGCCGCTGCCGTGCCAAAGGCAAGCCCGTCTGCGCCCGTCCATGCAAAGACCATGCACAGTGCCAGCCATTATGCCAATTTTGATCCCAATAACCCCATAAGTCATCCTCTACAGGGAAGCATTACTGCATCTCAGACCCAGAGGCAATCCCAGCCCGGGTGGCCCCCTGGATTCTCTCTTGATCTCTGTAAAAAATAAAATGCCCCCACTGCACCGCACTGCACCGCAGTGGCTCACAGCCTACCCCTACACCTAGCAAGATGCTGGTACTTCAAGCAAAAAAGGCCTGATCAGAGACAGCATATAACTCGCAGTATTCTGCTCAACACTAGATCCCTTATCAAAAACGCTGTAATATTTCATTACCTCTTGGAGGAGCAGGCAATTGACAAAGCCTTCATCACAGAAACCTGGGCTGACTCCTCTTCGGAACCTGACCCCCTAGGGGCTCTTCCTGATGGTTTTATAATTCACAAGAAAGATATAGTCGGGAAAAGGGGAGGAGGAATTGCGCTCATAGCCAGAAAGGATTTTAACATACAGTTTAAACCAATTCCAGACCTCACAGAGAGCGAAGCAGCCACTTTAAAAATCAAACTTGACAGCCAGAATACCTTCAATGGCATACTTATCTACCGTCCACAAATAGCTAAGGCCAACATTTTAAATTAGATAGGTCAGCTCCTAAAGCTCAAGGCAATCTAACTTCACAATTCTAGGTAACTTCAACTTTCACCCTGAAAACACCGCTGACACAAACACAGTAGCCCTCCTTGGCCAATATGGTCAGTCTAGGACTCCCTCAACTGGTCAAGGAGGCTACACACTCAGCCGGGCATTGCCTCAATGGGGTCTTCTCGGACCACCCTAATCTGTCATGTAATAGTGTACTGCCACTCATTTGGTCTGACCATAAGGCAATAAGGCTTGAAATCACTCTACCATTTAAAGGCCCTCTAAGGTATCAAAGAAAGCACTCAGCTCTAGTCAGTGGTACAAGGTTGAGGGAGAAGAGCTAAGTAAGATACTTAAATACTCTAGTCATCCCACCCCTACGGACTTGGATAAGGCAGTGAGGAGCTATCATTCATGGATTAACCTCGCTGGAAAGCAGTTGGCTCCCCAGACCATGCGGCACTTAGTCAGTAAATCTCCCTCTGAACCATGGTTCAATGAGTCCTTGAAGGCACAAAAACTAATCTGTAGAAGACTGGAAAGAAAATGGAGGCTAGCACAGGATGCCCAAATCAAATCAGATTATAGACAAGCCATTCAAACCTATAAAAATATTGTCCTGAAGGCCAAATCAGACTTCACTAAAGAAAAAATAGAAGCAGCCAATGGCTGCGCTAAAAGTCTTTTTACCATGGTTAAAAAAACTCTCTAAGCACCCAGAAACACAAGTCCATGAAAGTAGCCAGCAATTCTGTAATAAGCTAGCTGATGCCTTTCAACTAAAAGTTAAACAAGTCTTCAATGCTTTTGTGCCACAAAATAACCCAAGTTATGTTATGTTAGGTTATGTTATGTTAAAGTTAATTTGTAGAGCGCCTATCACCATCGGTCTCTAAGCGCTTACACAGAAAAGAACATAACCAACTGACGCCTAAATCACTCCGCCAGCCGTCCTACTTGGGACGGAGATGTTATCTTTTTGAACAGATGAGTCTTCAAGTTCTTCCTGAAGGACAATAACTGCGGGTCTACCTTCAGGCTAGCTGGTAGCTCATTCCACAATTGCGGAAGGAGTGCAGATAAAGCTCTGCCCCCTTTGGATTTTAGCTTAAATCGAGGTTGAAAGAGGTTGGAGGCCGTACCCGAGCGCAGGGTTGCCTGGAATGTACTTCCTCAGGCGCTGCTTAATGTAATCTGGGGCTTTGCCAAAAATTGCCTTATGAGCTATGCAAAGACACTTGAACTGCACTCTAGACTTGACAGGCAGCCAGTGTAACTTCCGTAGGAGAGGGGTTACGTGCGAGTTCCTAGGTAAGGAATAGATCAACCTAGCAGCGTCATTCTGCACAACCTGTAGTTTCCTCAGCAACTTCTGCGGCAAGCCAAGATACAAAGCATTGCCATAGTCTAGCCTCGAAATGACTGTGGCGGACACAATGGACTGCAGAGTGGGGGCAGAAAGAATGGGTACTAACTTGCGCAGTTGCCTCAGCACCCCCGTGCACGAGGTGCCAGCCCTACTGGCTGCTCGACCACCACACTCCCTATTTTTCCGTCAATCACGCTTGACCGAACTACCAAATTAATATCTTTAATCAAGTCCGGATCCTTCCTCAACCCATGCCCACCTAAAATCTTGCATATTATTAGTATTATTATTATTATGTGTTCTTATATAGCGCTCAACTTACCCTTGGGCATCTTGGCGCTTGCATTGGGAACCCGTCCTGGGTTTTCCCTGTGAGATAACCCGTACTGGGCATCCCCAAGGTGAAAGCCAGGCATCCCGCCGCGGGGGGGCCGTTGTGGAGATTAAGCAAGCTTGTTGCCCAGAGCTGCATAGTGTGAACTCGTGCTTAGAGTGGGCACCGAAGCGAGAATTATCGAGTCCGTGGACAATTGGGCTCCTGATACTATTTCATTTGTCCTCTAGCCTATTTTTAACCATATTATTACCAAGGGGTATTTTCCCACCGATTGTAAAAAAGCCTCCATCCTGCCTCTCTTGAAAAAACAGAATCTTGATCCAGAGGATACTTTCAATTATAGACCAATCTCTAGGCTACCATTCCCCGCTAAGGTCATCGAAAGATTCCTAAATGAGGAACTGTCCTCGTTTCTCATGGTAGGTGACATTATGGACCATTAGCAATAGGGCTTCCGGGCCCATCATAGCACAGAATTGGCGCTTATGAATGCCACAGAGGAACTTAGGCAAACTCTTGACAGAGGTGGCAGTGCTGCCCTTATCCTTTTAGATCTCTCAGCGGCATTCAACACGGTCAGTCATGGCGTCAGGGATAAAGCACTCCTCCTACTTAGATCTTTTCTGTCCAACAGAACGCTATCAGTGGTGTCGTACTTTAATATTCGGGACCGCGTAGGGGACAGGGCCCTACCCCTGTCTACCTTGGTATTAGCGAACCGCAAATGGTAAATGCGGCATGTACGAGTGCTTTATATATCGTTCTAGCTATGAATGCACTGTGTACACGTTATTCAGCTTCACTACGCGGGTTCCATTTTGGAAGCAGTGGCCATCTTGTCATTGCCCTCACATAGGCTATAATGGAGTAAATACGGGCCTCACAGTACATGGGCTTTCCCTCTGACTTCTCTGTGACCTGGGCAGCTGGCTCTGCTGCCCCGGGTCAAACCGGTCTCACGAGCTCCCCTTCCTCCGTCCACCTGTGATTAGCATCAGGGCTTGACCCGTCATAAAACCCTTTCATTCTATACAATCCCCCGGCTAATCTCTTCCACACCTGCTTGTTCCCGCTTTATGACTTGTTTCCCAAAACAGGAGATGCTCATGTTTATTGGGGGGTCTATTGACATACGATGTGGGATCTGAACCTTACTGTGTAAATCATTGTGGGCTGGCCGAACTGGAATGTGGGATGGTCATCATGACTCTGCTTTTCGTTTGTAATGTATACCTTTATATGGCCATATCGTAAACCAAGGAATGTGTGCCTGGAGCATGATATTTTGTACTTAAGGAGAAGTCCGTTCCTATGATTTTCAGCAGTCTCCTGAGAACATACACGCTGTTGTACTTCTAGGATACCTGTCATTGGTCTGCAGCCAATAAACGATTCTTTGACTTCACCCAGAAGACTCTGTGTTTCTGTAGGTCCGGAACAGGGTGAAACCCAGAAGTCATAGGGTGTGTGCCCCTGCACCGCTGGGTCTAAAATACCCAGTACTTCAGTTTGGCGCCCAACTCGGGACGATTTCAGCGGTACCAGTCCAAGCCAGAGGTTCGTGAGGAGCTTCGTGTGGAAATTCCGGAGGAAGGCCGCCACTTTATCGACCCCTGCATGTCGACGTGGTCCGAAAGTCTTTTCTGCGAGGTTCTCCGCGTCCCGACGGCTACGAAGGACTGCTGCCCTGATTAATCGACCTGTTTTGGACCCTTGACGAGTTTTGAGAGAGCGAAACAATCGAGAGAGTCTTCTGGTGACGCCATCGATCAACAATATTCAGTTAAGTATAAGTGGAGCGTCTCCCATTTGTTTTTGGTATCCTTCGGGATCGTTTGATTTGGTAATTTGGTATTTTGGAGTTTGCAAACGCCAAAACCAGAGGACTCGTGTATTCACGAGAATATCGTATTCGATAATCCTTTGACGTTTGGATCTAGACTAGTGAGCAAAGATGCCTGGTTCTGGACTATTTGGTAGAATATTCTGTTTGGGTTTTGGAAAAGATTTCCAGCTAGAGGAATCATGTCCGGTTCCTCCTGATGAATACAGGCCCCAGCTAGGCCCGCAGGACACAAGGGTTCGCTCTCCTGTAAAGGAATCTATAAGGAAGTTGGCACGGAAACTGCAAAGTACAAAGACAAGGTTTATTAACCCTTAAGGGTGGTCCTACAATCCATACAATACCCTTCGGTATTGCATAGAGTAGCACAAAGAACTTGCGTAGACGGTCCCCTTTTATACACAACAGAGGGGCTCATAAGTGGGAGGATACAACATGAGGCAAAGAATGTTACCTTTTTTGGACATTTGCAATACAAGATCGATATGTGGGCGGAGCTGACATACTCCTTAAGCCCGCGAAAACATGGTCAAGCAAGGACTAACTGATAACAGATGTGGTCAAGTCTGGGCCTGCGCCAGACGGACAAAGGAACTATTTATAGACTGTTACTAGGCAGATTACAAGAGCAACTAACACAAAGATAAGACTCTCCTCGTGTTGAGCACGTGGAGACATGACAGTACAAAATGGAGTCCAGACTTCAGTCAACATAACAAAAGGAACATGTGTAAGGGAGGAGAATTCATGTCTTTAGTAAATGCTTAATCACATCGAAGTTGCAATTTACAACAGACGACCCTTTCAGCATTTACTGAAGACATCCGGCTTGTTAGAATAATCATCATATATATCAATTATCATCATCTCTTCTACTTCCTTAGCTAAACGTTTCTGATAAGTGACATTGGCAATAGCTTTCTTATCGGGGATACAAAATGATACACATACGGAACAGAGCAAAGGACCACATTGAATACAGATACAGCAAGAAAACAGAACTGCTATAATTGTGCAGAGACCAGTCAAAACCTTCCAACCCCAAGCAGTGATCAATGCCCAAAACCATCCAGAAAAGGACCAAGTGCCATTTTCTGTATGGATTTCAGCTGCAATTTTATGCAACCTGTTAATTGCATTGTAGACTGAAGGTGTGTGGTCAGGAATAAACACACAGCAACTACTTCCGATAATTTTACAAGCTCCACCTCGATCAGCTAACATAACATCTAACACCATACGATTCTGCAATGCAACAATTCTGGTAATCTGTAATTCTTCCGTAAGATTCCCAAGAGCAGCAGCGGTTTGGTTTGTCACAGCCTCTACCACTCGTGTTAATCTTCGAACTTTCCTACTATTTAGGGCAGCTCCAATGAAGAAAAACAATCCTAGATTGAAGTCGATATACTGCTGTAAACTGGTGTCAGTTTGATCCACATCATCAATTGATAAAGTACGTTTATACCTATTTACAGTCACATTATTCAACAACTTTAAATCCTTATGATAGGATGCAGGTGCCAGAAATACAGGAGGTAACAAAAATGATACATAACATACTCCAGACCAACCGGCTGGCAAACGATAATAACCCTTAGTTCCACACACGAAATACGTATTATGGGATGCTAAAAAGGTACTGTTATTCAATCCATCGATGTTTAATATGGTAATACAATCGCTAACACCGACGGGAATATAACCCACACTTTGGACACACAGGTCCGCTTGAGCTTGTGCCACTTGAATCACAAATTTGTCTTTTCCCACAGCGTCTCTGGTGTTCGTGAAAACATATGGAATCGATTCATTGTCTGGTCGATACTCTTCCCATTCCCAGATTGTCCCATTCGCTTGCGGATATCCGTCTTTATCCTGATGACATTCTTTATTGAGTCTGAAGAGTAATCGTCCCACCGTGGGTTTTCGAGTGGCAAAAAGCAAAGTGTACCATGCTCTACAAGAGCCATTATGAGAGAAAGGAAGAGGTATAAATGGCGTTCCTCCCTTCTTCTGATGAGCTGGCATCATACCACATATCCAACAGTTCGTAGCATTGGTGGCAACATGGGTATGATGTAACATCTGAATGAAAGTGTTATTCAAATAAGACTGACGATGCTTCAATTCTTGGTATGGAAGGGTATAGAAATAGTGCTCCGCAGGCACTGGAGTGGTCAACACAAGCAACTCTCGAGCAGGAGTCACATCCTCCACAAACCATGTGGTTATCCCAACAATAGCTACTGTGAGCATAAAACCTGTTGCACAAAGGATCTTCCTTTTCTCCATGTCAAAATAGAGAATCAATATCTTCCTGAAACTAAAAAGTTTGTCAGAACTCTTCCCCTTGGGCAGCGGTCGATTTCTTCACCAACGGGCCAAGACGGGTGTCGCTACACTAATGCAGGGCTGATCCCCCCCCCTTGCCTCATTGGCTCTCCGTTTCACTAACCCAAGGGCCGTTCTGACAACATGTCCCGATACTGAAGGATTCACTTTCTTGGCCTCAGATGATATCGCCTTCCTCCAGGAGTCGCGTGGTCCGGAAAGAGCTCCTCAGCGTCGTTCGATTCCACAGCACGGCCTTTCTTTGTGGTCAGAATCTCTCGTTGATCGGTCAGTACAGCGGGCTCCACCAATCCGGGCGGTACTTTGCGGCAGTGCAGGGAATGAATCCAATTCTTTCTGTTGGAAACTCGCACAGCCGTCCTTGTTGCCAGCAAGACTTGCTCAGGGCCCACCCATCTCGGCTCCAGGCTGTTCGTCCTATCGAAGATTTTCAGCATGACATAGTCTCCAGGCCGGAGACTATGTCCTTCGCCGGTGGACCGATCAGGGAGCGCCTCCCGGACCTGTTGATGAATGGAAACCAAGTTATCCGTTAACTGTGCCAAATAATCATTCATCATTACGCAAGGTACATCATACACAGTCTTAGGTTTTGGCGGACCCCAAACATTCATTGGACGTCCGAAGACAATCTCGTACGGTGTAAGACCGATTCGAGAGTGCGGTACCGACCTAATTGACAACAACGCCAGCGGTAAAGCATCTGGCCAAGTCAAAGACGTCGAAGCTTGAATTTTAGCGATCTTGAGCTTCAGTGTACCATTATACTTCTCGACTAGTCCTGCAGATTGAGGGTGGAATACTGCATGGAACTTCTGGGTGATGCCTAGACCCTTCAGAACATACTTTATAACGTCCGCTATAAAGTGGGGCCCGTTATCACTCCACAGAAGTCTACAAACGCCATATCGAGGGAAGAACTCCTTCAACAGCATCTTAGCGGTAGTCATTGCAGTATTGTCCTTCGTGGGGTATGCCTCAACCCATTTGCTAAAGGCACACACCACTACTAGAACATACTTCAAATTATTACAACGCTCCAGCTGGATGTAATCCATCTGTAACACCTCAAAGGGTGCAGTAGGCGTTATGAACCCTCCTGCTGGGGTCCGAGTACCCTTTCCTGGGTTGTACCGCAGGCAAATCATACAGGTCTGCACCACCCTCTTTGCCGTGCTAGCAATCTCTGGATGCTCCCAGACTTGGGTAAGCAATTTTACAATTGCGGAAGCTCCAACATGTGCTAGCCCATGTGCCATCTGAACCATAGGTTGTACAAAAGCTGTGGGTAATTTCCATCGATCCATCTGCTTATTTCTCCAGCAACCCTCATCATCCAATTCTCCCTCACTGGACCATTGCTCCCGTTCTTTATCAGAAGCGGTCCTCTGTATTTCTCGCACTTCTTCCTTCGCATCATGCCATCTTTCTACTTGCGACTTTACTACATACATGGCAGTAGCACCGGGCTGCATCGCAGTCTCCCGTGCCACCCGGTCTGCTAACGCATTCCCTTCTCCAATTTTATCGACTACCTTCCTATGGGCGCTACATTTAACAATGGCAATTTTCTTCGGATATGTCAATGCAGTTAAAAGATTATGAACTAACTCCCCATGCATTATTTGTACTCCATGTGACGTTAAGAACCCTCTTTCCTTCCAGAGCAGGCCGAAATCGTGCGCCACTCCGAAGGCATAGCGGCTATCTGTATAAACATTCACACACAATCCTGTACTGAGCTCACATGCTCGCGTTAATGCTATCAGTTCCGCTGCTTGAGCTGATTTCTGTGGTATGCGTGCTGTCTCCACTATTGTTTGCAATGTGGTAATCGCATACGCTGCTGAAGTCGTACCATCTGGTAGCTTCAGGCATGACCCATCCACCCACAGTTCTCCATCTACATCTGAAAAGGGCGTATCCTGGAGATCAATACGACCCTTTGTTTGTTCCTCGGTCACAAGGATACAATCATGTGCTTCTCGTGCCTCAGACCGAGTCTCGGGGTATGGCAACAATGTTGCAGGATTTAACGTCACGCACCTCTTTAACGTAATATGAGGAGCCAAAAGCGTCAGCTCATATCCCGTTAAACGGGCACTGGTCAAATGCTGCGTCTTTGTCTGATTAAGCAGTGCATCAACAGCATGGGGGACTAATACCAACAGCTTATGAGATAACACAATTCCCTCGCTCTGGCGTATTGACACAGCTGTTGCCGCAACCGAGCGAAAACAACCAGGCAATGCTCGGGCAACAGGATCAAGTACAGCCGAAAAATATGCACAAGGGCGCTGCTTATCGCCGTGCATCTGGACTAAAAATGATAATGCACATCCATCTTTCTCATGCACATACAACGAAAAAGGCTTGGTATAATCAGGTGTCCCTAATACTGGTGCTGAACAGAGGGCCTGTCGCAGTTTCTGAAAGGCAGTGTCACACTCATTCGTCCAGGGGAGCGGGATAGGTGTATCTTTTGTCAAAAGGGCTAACAATGGCTTGGCTATATACGAAAACCCTAATATCCACTGCCTACAAAACGAAACAAGACCCAAAAATGCGCGTACGTCCTTCTGCGTGGACGGCGTCGGTGTATCCAGAATCACTTGAACACGGTCTGGTGTGAGTGCACGTCCCTCCTTAGACAAAAGGTGACCTAGATAAGTCACCTTTGGTCTACAAAATTGCAACTTTTTCCGAGAGACCTTGTGATTGTGGGATGCCAAAAAGGAAAGCAAAGACAACGTACTCGTTTCACACAACTCCGGGGTGTCAGCCGCCAGCAAGATGTCATCGACATATTGAATGAGGGCGACACCCTCGGGCAGAACAAAGGAGTCCAATTGTCTTTTCAAGGCTTGACTGTAGATGCTAGGGCTTTCCGTATAGCCCTGGGGAATTCTACAAAATCGGTAAGACCTATTATTGAGAGTGAAACCAAAAAGGTATCGACTATCGGGATGAATGGGAATTGAAAAGAAGGCATTTTTCACATCAATAACAGAAAACGTGGTCGCCGTAGGTGGGACCAGAGTAAGCAACGTCGTAATATCCGAAACCACTGGGTACTGGGGTATCACGATCTTGTTTACTTCTCTCAAATCAATGATAAACCGGTAGACTTTAGCATCCGTATCCTTTTTCAGAATGGGTAGAATCGGGCTATTACAAACATTATAGGGAACTTCTTCCACCACTCCCACCTTAATCAAATCCTGCACAATCTGTATAAGAGCCTCTTCCCCCTCCTGCGAAATACGATACTGTGGAAGGCGTGGTAACACCGCCCCCTCCTGGACACTAATGTGAACAGGCGGAATCACCATCTGTCCCACATCAGTATCCGAAGTGGCCCACAGAGCACGGGGGAGGGCAGCTAACACAGCATCTTCTGTAGCCACACACATCCGTTCAGACAGGGGGTAATTGTCATTCAATATCCCCCGCACTCCAGCAGGGGAACAGCGAATCGTAGCTCTGAAGTGCTTCAGCATATCAAGGCCCATAATATTATCCGGCGTGTTCGGGGCTAGCAAAAACGGACAGGGTGCAGAAAAGGAATTGACCTGAAATGTGAGGGGCTGCGAAAGAGGGCTTCGGGAGAGTGTACCATCAAACCCTACCGATGTAACCATTAAGCCAGATGGGGGAGCCCTCGGAACCAATTGTTTAGACAGCGCACTACGAGTCGCTCCTGTATCCACTAGGAACTGATCAGTAGAGCCCAAAACCTCAGCTGATACATAAGGACCCTTCTGATCAACCGGCACCTCAACTGATTCTAACCCCCATCCAACGCATTCCTATGCATGCTGAGAATCATGGTACCCAGAACGGTCAATCCCCGACACTTGATACTGGTTTTGTCGATCGAAAACATTAGACCTGTCTCGTTGCTGCCCGGCAGGGTCAAACCGAGCGTGATCATTAGAATTCCCTCTAAAATTCGAGAAACCCCCTCTACCTCTGGGGCCACTCTGAGTGTGTCCCTGACCGTGCCCCTGCCGTGAAGCATGCAACGCTGGGCATTCTCTGGCCCAGTGCCCCGATTGCTTACAATACGCACATTGATTCCTATTCAGATCAGATCGGCCCGAGGGAGGACCATAAAATCCTCCCCTACCTCTATTTACACCCCGTCGGGGCGGACCATATACTTGTGCTAACATCACCTTCGTTTTTAAATCCTTCGATTTCTTTTCCTCCTGCCCCTTCGCTTCTAGCTCCTGGCGCTCATAGTACTGAGCTATAGTCAGAAGGGCTGTTGGGGTCGTAGTGGACCAAGAACTTTCACTCGCTTTGAGGCGAGCTGCAATTGCCGGTAATAAATTCGCCACATATTTGTCAGCAAAAAGGTGCCGACCCGTATCATCCGTAAGAGACTGACCACTAAAATCATGGAACGTCTCCTCAAAGCGCGTAAAGAAATCTGCAACTGATTCATCGGCTTTCTGCTTACACGAGGCTAGCATATTCCAGTCAATCTTTTTAGGGGGAATGATGGTCTTCAACTTAGTCAAAATAGCAGCGGGGAGATCTAAAATAATCTGAGGTGGTTTCTGCGCGGGCTTTCTCTCCCTATCCTCATCCTCAAGTTCAGACCATCGAGCCTTAAAAGTGGCAACATCATCTACCTTCCGCACGGATCGCCACATATCTGGTGGTAGAATAAGCCCAAAGAACAAATCTATATCCGCTAAGGTCATAATACAAGAATTCAAGGCCCCCTCGACTTCTTCGTAAAAGGCCGCTGGATTCTTGCGGGGATCAGGCAACGCATTCTTTAATGCCATGACGTCAGCCCTGTGCCAGGGAGTATAAACCCAATTATACACAAAATATCCCTTAGCATCGGCGGAGGTAATATCCGAGCTAGTCCCCGTTCCTTTAGGAGGAACATACAAAGGCGCCGCCTCGCGCATTGGTTTAGCATGCACTGGATCGCTCTTATCTGATTGAGAGGTGGATGAATGGCCGCCTCCAGTACGCGAATCCGACCGCTTTTCCTCCTCAAGGTGTTGGCGTGCTTTCTCTTTAAGATCTTTCGCCGCATCTCGCAACGCAAACAGTCGCCAAACCGCCTCCGGCGCCTTAGAGGGAGAGAAAACACCATTACGCAATGCTTTAGCATCTAATACCACATCGTCAGGTTCAAAGACACTGGAATATTTCCGAAAGGCAGCAATCACTTCATCAGAAAAGTGTCCCAAGAAATACAACCTTTCTCTATCCTGCCACGACTCCCAAGAAGCCAACAGCTCAGCAAGGGATAACTTGCCCTTACATGCACGATAGGAAAACTGTCGAAGCTCACCCATTCGCTCAGCCGATAACATGGACCGCGTATCTACCTTACTCGAACCCGATCCAGAATCTTGTGGCCTCGGGGCAGACGCGCCAACATAAGGAGGCGGAGAACGATCTAATAAATAAAAATCATCGTCATGATTATTAAGGACAGGATAGAGTGGCTGACGAACAGCATATTGACCCGAGACTTGTAACCTATGTTCTTTCTCTTGTTTCTCCGTCTGTTCTCTTTCCTCCCGACGCTTTGCTTCCTGCGCTCTCACATGATCATTCTTTCGTTGCTCTTTATCAAACAGCGCTTTCTCGCGTTTCTCTCGCTCACGCACTTCCTTCACCCATAGTCGCACACATTCAAACATGTCTTGCCGCGCACGCCGTTTACACATACACTGTTCCACATACTCAATCTTACGTATATCAAACGACCCATACAACGGCCACCGTAACTCAGGATCCTTCTTGGTATATTTCCTCCATACTGTGCTGTACATTATGGAGGAAAGACCATGCTTCACATACATATCCCTATTAGGAGTCCCCTCTGGGGGAGCTGGAGCAGATTCCTCGAGGTTTAACCGGTTTCCAAAACAGCAGCACCACTTACGGAGTGCGCTAAAAGCAGGCATGCTCAAAAATAATGCAGAATATGCAGTATTATCAAAAAAAATGGCACTTAAACGTTGTGCTGGTCAAAGTTACACAGTTCCGGAGAAATATCTCCACATTACCTGCCTATATGTGTTGCAACGCATATATTCTCACAATAATCAATACAAGATATGACCGTTCATCACAAATCAAACTCAAATAGCCAACCCAGGCTTCAAAAACTCGGAGCAAGTACCGTACGACGGTTCTTACCAATCAAGAGTCCAGATTCCAACTGCCAAGCTCCAAAATTCGCCCAAACGGCTGTCACGGCAGGACCGACAGAAGAGGTCTCAGTCGAGGACCGGCGCCACCCAGATGGTCAGCTCGGAAGGGAAGGAAGAAAAACCTCGGGATGCCAGGACTAAAGTGCCTCTGGCAGTGATCACATCCCCAGCCAAATTCCTCACCTTCGTCGCGACCAATCCTTCGAGCATCCGAGTCGCCGATGAGCCCCACATGACGGGCGCCAATTGATGAATACAGGCCCCAGCTAGGCCCGCAGGACACAAGGGTTCGCTCTCCTGTAAAGGAATCTATAAGGAAGTTGGCACGGAAACTGCAAAGTACAAAGACAAGGTTTATTAACCCTTAAGGGTGGTCCTACAATCCATACAATACCCTTCGGTATTGCATAGAGTAGCACAAAGAACTTGCGTACACGGTCCCCTTTTATACACAACAGAGGGGCTCATAAGTGGGAGGATACAACATGAGGCAAAGAATGTTACCTTTTATGGACATTTGCAATACAAGATCGATATGTGGGCGGAGCTGACATACTCCTTAAGCCCGCGAAAACATGGTCAAGCAAGGACTAACTGATAACAGATGTGGTCAAGTCTGGGCCTGCGCCAGACGGACAAAGGAACTATTTATAGACTGTTACTAGGCAGATTACAAGAGCAACTAACACAAAGATAAGACTCTCCTCGTGTTGAGCACGTGGAGACATGACAGTACAAAATGGAGTCCAGACTTCAGTCAACATAACAAAAGGAACATGTGTAAGGGAGGAGAATTCATGTCTTTAGTAAATGCTTAATCACATCGAAGTTGCAATTTACAACACTCCGGTTGGAACTCCAACTTATGAGCTCTATGTAAAACATGGCGTAGGCCCCATTGCATATAACGAAGTGTGGATCCACTACACCAGGAAAGATGGTGTTTTAAAATGGCCCCAAAATGGTAGTTTTGATACCGATATTTTAGATAATTTGGAAATTAAATTGTTTAAGAAGAAAGCCCGGCCGGCGATGTTTGACTCTTTCCGCTTATGGCGAAAGGAAGCCAAACAAAAGGAAATTAAGTTAGCGAAAAAGAATAAGAGAGAGAAAGGTATGACAGTGATGCAAGCAGCTGTACAATTTAAAGACAATGAAGAGGAGCAGATGAGTGAGCAATTGCACAGGCAGCATAAGTTAGGGATTGACAAATGTTACCCAGCTTTGCCACATTCTAAGCAGAATGAGTCCGAAGAAAAGGAGAAAGATCCCCTGATGTCACATTTGTTGAGTTCGCCACCCCCGTATGCTCAAACTGCCACGGCGCCTCCCCAGTTTGTAAATATGCCGCCTCCAGTGCATATACTGCAAGCCTTGCCGCAACCGCCAGTTGCTTTGCAGCCGGTTCCTATCCCTGTAGTGCAGCCCTCTCAAGCGCCGCCAGTTGTGCTTCCAACTGCCCCCGCACTTCCTGCGACTTTGACAGCAGCTGCCTCCCCTCACACTCTTCCTTCCACCACTCCAGTACCTGTCTCTACATCCTCTTTTCTTCCCTCTGTTTTTCCCCCTGTTCTCGCCTCAGCTTCTCCTTCAGCGCGACAGCGCTTAGCTAATGTGGTTACTACATTAATGTCTCCTCTCTTTGAGTCATCTGGTGCGACTCCTGGTTTACAGCGTAAGCAGTTGCGCAGCCAATTGCCTAACCCCGATGAGAAAAAGGTAATAGATAACATGGCGCGTAGATGGATTGTTTTTCCTTCACTGTATGATGTGGAATCAGTTGTTAACGTTTTCCATCAATGGGATGCCCCGAAACAGAGATATGTGTTTGAGAAAATGTGCGAAATTCTCTGTGAAGAATTGGAGGATAGTGGTAAAAATCCGAACCCGCAGGAGTTGTGTAGAGTGAGGTTCGATTTTGGAACTGGTATAATTGTGGACCGCGAAGTAGATAAAGCAGTTGCGGTTGTATTGTCCTTTAGGAATGATGATTGTCAACAATCATTGTTTGAACCTGATGTCCTTGTGGGGAAAAAGGCAAAAGCGCGACAATACCCTATGAGAGAAGTTCCCCCGGTATGGAAGGAAGCGGTTGCAGCTGTCGGTGGTAACCCCGCTGTGGCAGCGCATTTCCAGCGTGTTTGGGTGCATGTTCCATGGAAGCGCTCTGAGGTGTTAGCGCTTAAGCAGTCCTTGCCTGATCCCCGTAAAAACCCAGCAGGTTATTATAAAGAGTTGTCACAGACGGCAGGGTCATGCATTATGAATCTGGCCGACATAGACATGTTGTTTGGTAATGTTGTTCCACAGCCTCTATGGGGATCAATTCGTAATGTAGATCACAATGCAGAACTAGGGGATACATGGGCTAACATTGTTGCTGCTGATGCTAGACAAACTGGTGGTGCGAAACCAGAACCTTTAGTAGCTGAATTGCCTGGTAGAATCATCACGTATATGAAGACAAGAATGCCTGCGATGCGCGTAAATTGGGACAAGTTATCTGCATGCAAGCAGAAGAAAGATGAGACAGTGTCAGACTTCTTTACTAGGTTTGAAGAAACGTTTATTGATCACAGTGGGCAGGATATGAGTACTGAGGGTGGCCAACGGCTGTTTGTGGATAAGTTTGTGCAGAATTTACTTCCTGATTTGTGTAAAAAGTTAAAAGATTCAGAAAGTTCTTGGGCTGTTTCTTCTTCAGCGCAAATACTGGCTACTGCACAGTATTATGAAAATAGAGATAAAGACGAGAAAGATAGAACAGAAAAGAAAACGAAGGAACTGAAGACAAAGGTCCTTTTACAGCAGGCCTATCCGCCACGTGGAGGTCAGAATAATTATAGGCAACCCCAAGGTGTCTATCACCAACCTCAACAGTTTCAGAACAACCAGCAAATGAATGGGTATTACCAACCACGTGTCCCTATAGGTCCCAACCAATGTTCATACTGTAAAGAGGAAGGTCATTTTAAATATAGTTGCCCTAAATTAATGCAGCGGAACGGTAACGCGTATGGCGCCAGAGGTAGGGGTGGTCAGCAAGCTCCTAGAGGCAGAGGGCGTGGAAGTGTTCCCCAGAACGCGCGTCCTCTGCCGCCTCAAAGTACCATCAATAGCTTTGATCAGCAAGCTAACGCGATTAGTAATACGGCCCAGTATTACAATAATGATTATTATGCAGAGGACGGTGATGCAGAAAATAATGATTACTAGGACAGCCGTAGACAGAGAGAGGGAGTTGTTTCAGTGCCAGTGGATCAGAGTGGACCGTATGTTGAGGTTACTACAGCAAATGTAACGGAGCCTTTTCTGCTAGACACTGGTGCTGCAAAGAGTTCAATCATGCATTCAAAACTCCCTGGCGCACCTTTGTCTGGCGATATAAATGTTTCAGTAGGTTTTTCTGGCGCCCCAGTTAGGAACCCGATTTCTAGTCCCGTGTCACTTTCTGTTGGACCTTGCGAGCTGAAAGCACCCCTGATTCTGACAACAGGTTGTGGTGAGAATTTGCTGGGATTAGATTTGTTGAAAAGATTGCACGCTACACTGTATTGTTCTCCTTCAGGAGTACAACTTACATTAGGCAAGAACGTGATTTCCCCAATGTATTTGTCTAAAAATACAATGCCGCCTGAATTGTCATCCCTTCCGGATGCCCTTTGGGCTACTGGTCCCAATGATGTGGGCCTCTTGGAGATAGCGCCATATGTAGTGACTCTAAAGGCTAATGTCAGACTGCCACGTATTCCCCAGTACAAGATCTCTAATGAAGGGCAGAAAGCATTGTTAGACATTGTCAGCGACTTGATTAATAAGGGTGTGATAGAAGAGACAAGAGGCAACGTTTGCAATAGTCCGATTTTACCTGTCTTAAAACGAACGGATCCTTCACAGCCACCTGTTTACAGATTTGTGATTGATCTTAGAGAGGTTAATAAGATTGTTGTGCCACAGTTTCCGGTTGTCCCCGATATAACTGCCTTGTTAACAATGATTCCAGCCTCTGCGGCATGGTTTTCAGTGATCGATTTAAAGAATGCTTTCTTTAGTATCCCAATTGCAGAAGAGAGCAGGGACATTTTTGGTTTTAGTCTGGGAGGCCGAAGCTTCCGCTTCAAACGCGCTCCACAGGGCTACTGTGAGAGTCCATCCATATACAGTCAGGCTTTAAAAGCGCAACTTGATGCACTTGTTTTACCTAGTGGCGCTATCCTGATTCAGTACGTGGACGATTTACTGATCGCCGCGGATACTGAGAAGATTTGTAAAGAAGCCACATTGTCACTGTTGCGCCATTTATCTGCTTTCCATCACAAAGTGTCTCTCTCTAAGCTGCAATATTGTCGACAAGAGGTGACCTACTTAGGTCATCTCTTATCGAAGGAGGGAAGGAAACTGACCCCAGAAAGAATTCAAGCCATTGCACAGTTGAGTGTGCCGAAAACACAGAGAGAAGTGCGTGCTTTCTTGGGCATCACTTCATACTGTAGGCATTGGATCCCTAGTTTTTCTTTATTGGCAAAACCTTTGTTAGCCTTAACATGCAAAGACACACCGAATCCTATCCCATGGTCTGAAGAGTGCCAGAAAAGTTTTGTGGAATTGCGTAATGCATTATGTTCAGCACCTGTGTTGGGTACCCCCGACTACAGTAAGCCTTTTACATTGTATGTTCACGAGAAAGATGGATGTGCGTTATCAGTGTTAACACAGCCTTTTGGTGACAGACCGCGCCAATGCGCATATTTTTCATCAACCTTGGACCCTGTAGCGAGGGCATTGCCAAGCTGTCTGAGAGCGACAGCTGCTGCAGCGATTTCTATCCGACAATCTGCTGGTTTGGTAATGGACAACACATTGATTGTTATGGTTCCACACGCTGTAGACACATTATTAAATAGGACCAAGACACAACACTTGACTAGTGCGCGGTTATCAGGTTATGAACTTACACTGTTAGCTAATCACATACACATAAAGAGATGCAATACGCTGAATCCAGCTACATTGTTGCCTATTCTAGCAGACTCAGATGAGATTGAGCAACATGACTGTCTGTTCAGAACAGAAGAAGAGACGAAAGGGAGAGTAGATCTAAAAGATACTCCCCTGACTGAGTGTGATGGCACTTTATGGGTAGATGGGTCATGTTTCAAGCTCCCTAATGGTGACACGACTGCTGCATATGCTGTCACGACTTTGCACACGGTCGTGGAAACTGCACGAGTGCCACATAATTCGGCCCAAGCAGCGGAATTAATCGCCCTCACGAGAGCATGTGTGTTGTCCGAAGGAATGAGAGTGAATATATACACAGATAGCCAGTACGCCTTTGGCGTGGCTCATAATTTTGGGCGACTGTGGAAAGAGCGTGGGTTCCTGACGTCGCATGGAGCTAAAATTCAGAATGGCAAGTTGGTGAATGATCTCCTTGAGTCACTGACCCTACCGTTGCAAGTTGCGATCATGAAATGCAGTGCGCACAGGAAAGTCACAGATGATGTTGGACGTGGGAATGCGTTTGCTGATGAGACCGCGAAAGAAACAGCACAGAATGTGAAGACTAGAATGTATGTGGCAGGCCCCGCAAGATGGGTTAATGATGTGGGAATGTGTGAAAACACAATAGAGAGTGTGAAGTCGCTTCAAGCTGAAGCCACAGAGGAAGAGTTAAGCAAGTGGAGAGAAAGTATGGGTAAATTGGATGAGAATGGTTGTTGGATTGATCTGACAGAACATAGGCGATGGTTGTTGCCTGATGCATATGTGCTTCCAGTGGTTACTATGGCACATGGAATGGCACATATCAGTACGAAAGGTATATGCAAGTTGTTGGCTCCAGTATGGCAGAATGCTGGGATTCCCAAGTGTGCAGAGAATGTGGTCAAGAATTGCATAGTATGCTTGAAGTACAACCCTGGTAGGGGAACCCCAACTCCAGCTGGTCACTTTGCACCCCCATCATGTCCATTTGAAGTTTTGCAGCTGGACTTTATTCACATGGAAAGATGCAACAACCTGAAATATGTACTGGTGGTTGTTTGTGCTTTCTCAAAATGGATAGAGGCTTATCCTCTGAAAGATAACACTGCCCTATCCACAGCCAAAGCCCTTGTGAAGGAGTTTTTCCCTAGGTTTGGGATGCCAAGAATGGTGTGGTGTGATAACGGAAGTGAGTTTGTGGGTAAAGTGATGAAGAATGTATGTGAAGGGCTAGGGATAAAGCAGAAGTTCCACGCTGCAAATCACCCCCAATCAGCTGGATTAGTAGAACGCTACAATGGAGCCTTAAAGCTCAAGCTGGCCAAAATCCAGGCGAGCACCGGTCTTAAATGGCCTGACGCTCTGCCTTTAGCACTCCTGTCCACCAGAATGACCATACACTCACGAGTGGGACTTAGTCCCTATGAGGTCGTCTTTGGCCGCCCGGCTAATGTATGGGGCGTGCCAAGACCGGCGAAATTTAGTGAGATAGAGCATCCAGTACTGCTTGATTACCTGTATGATTTGACTGTTAAACTGCGTGTTTTGCACCAACAGGTACATGATACTCTTCCCCAAGCCTCTGAACCTCCTGGACACCCTATCAACCCTGGTACGTGGGTGCTAGTCCGAAATTTCCAGCGCAAGAGCAACGACGAGCCTCGCTGGATCGGCCCTCATCTTGTTCTTCTTTCGACAAGATCAGCAGTGCGAGTGAAAGGGAAGAAACACTGGATTCATGGTACCCACTGTAAAGTAGTCCCCTTGCCTCTGCCATATGACCAGTGGGTCAAGGAGGGTATCGCCGACTCAGAGACAGACATTGTACCTCGTTTTGTACCATTCAGTGACGCACGCATAAAAGGCACAGTTTCAGACCAAGAGAGTGACAATATTCTGCAGGAAGCTGTGCCACCATCAAATCGATTGGACACCACTGAGCCTGAACTTTTGTTTCAAGACCAAACAGCACCTGGCCGTCTCCGCTATAATTTGAGACCTAGGCCCATGGACAAATAAAGATTTCCTCACTATTTCCTTTTTGACATTTTTGCTCTCCCATCTGAAGGACTTTCTTGATTTTTTGTTTTTCGAACCACCATCCGGGTTCTGCCGCAGGGTCGCGGTGCCAAGACTTTGGGGTACAGGCCGAAGACGCTAGGTCAACGGTTCTGGTTGGTCTAGGGCGTTTCCCTGGACTGACAGGCGTACTCCTTAGCAGAAGACACTCATCCACCGCGAGCGGCCCGAGTAGAGGATGGAGTTTTTTAAGATGGAGAGACCGATTGAGGAAATGAACTCTAACGCAAGGATGTGTAGAATTGTAAAAAGTAAATGTTTGGTCTTTTTGTGCCTTTTTACACTGTGTAGTATCATGATGTTTATTGTAGGATTTGTGTTTTTCTCCGCTCAAAAGCCCATTGAACCCACTGAACAGCCTATACCTCTTTCTACTGCCTCCTCTCACTCTTTTCACCCTTTGCCTGAGCACGAACAGACCAGACGATCAGAGTTCGTAAATAACTCATTTATCCAGCTCTTGCACCAGCACCAACTGGTAATGAATACGACCAATTGCTGGGTGTGTGGGTTAATGCCCCATACCATTAACAAGGGTATTCCCTACCTGTTGCTGCCGTATAGTTACAATGGATCGTCATGGGCATTCCAAACCATGTTTCTCTATGCTCTAGATACATACTCCCCTCGCCAACCGCGTTCCATCAGACCTATCACCAATAATAAGGCTTTGGTGAAAGGAGTTGCCGATATGAGTAGAGATATCGATGCATACTCATCCATTCCCAAAGAGGAGTTGAGACCTTATGTAGGATGGAACGCGACGGGGTATAGTATTAGTCTGGGTGAAAGACAGCGAAAAATCTCATCTCCAATCTGGGTCGTACCCCACATGGGTCGGTTCTGCTTACAGGGTAATGGTCAGAATCCTAGAGCTCAACTGGGAAGGAGTGACTGTACTGAAACGTACACTTTCCCGTCACAGTTTTCCCCTGCGTTTTTGGCTGCCAAGGGCACATATTTCATCTGTCATGACCGAGCATATACATGGCTGCCCCCTGATTTCTCGGGCACATGTTATATTGCGAACTTGCTACCGCCGACATTTACTGCTGCCTCTGACTATCACAAGACCAGAGTTGTGAGAGGTGTGATTAGTAAGGAGGATACTGCCGGTCAGGAAGCAGGAGACTTCTTCCTGGGTTTCCTGCCGTTTTGGGGACCTATGGTCAACAGTCGGAACCTGAGACAGCTGACACGTGTGGTTGAATCCACTGTCAATGTAACGGCTGGTGCCCTTAGTAATCTGACAGCTGAGCTCCAAGCGGATCGCCTTATGACTCTGCAGAACCGCATGGTTCTAGACGTTATTCTTGCAGACCGCGGTGGGGTATGCAAGGTCATCCAATCCAGTTGCTGCATTTTCATACCAGATAATGCTCCAACAGTGTATCAAGCCATCTCCAAACTCCATAAAATATCTGAATCCATACACGTGGATAAGGGAGATTGGTCACTGGTGGGGTGGTTCTGGGAATTGATATCTGCCTGGGGTTGGAAAGTTCTGATGGTCATTGGAATGATCTTAGCCATTCTTTTCCTGTTCTGTCTGTGCATACAGTGTGCTCCCGCGATATGTGGCCTCTGTGCTACCTTATGTGTAAGGAAACCCGTATCGAGGGACGAGCTAAGTAATAGGATGATGCTACAGCAACATCTCCATGACTTTGTGAACATTGACCTAGACTCGGATTAAGATGAGTATAGTGATTGCCTATGTAAGGGCAAAAGGAGGGTCTGTCGTACTTTAATATTCGGGACCGCGTAGGGGACAGGGCCCTACCCCTGTCTACCTTGGTATTAGCGAACCGCAAATGGTAAATGCGGCATGTACGAGTGCTTTATATATCGTTCTAGCTATGAATGCACTGTGTACACGTTATTCAGCTTCACTACGCGGGTTCCATTTTGGAAGCAGTGGCCATCTTGTCATTGCCCTCACATAGGCTATAATGGAGTAAATACGGGCCTCACAGTACATGGGCTTTCCCTCTGACTTCTCTGTGACCTGGGCAGCTGGCTCTGCTGCCCCGGGTCAAACCGGTCTCACGAGCTCCCCTTCCTCCGTCCACCTGTGATTAGCATCAGGGCTTGACCTGTCATAAAACCCTTTCATTCTATACAATCCCCCGGCTAATCTCTTCCACACCTGCTTGTTCCCGCTTTATGACTTGTTTCCCAAAACAGGAGATGCTCATGTTTATTGGGGGGTCTATTGACATATGATGTGGGATCTGAACCTTACTGTGTAAATCATTGTGGGCTGGCCGAACTGGAATGTGGGATGGTCATCATGACTCTGCTTTTTCGTTTGTAATGTATACCTTTATATGGCCATATCGTAAACCAAGGAATGTGTGCCTGGAGCATGATATTTTGTACTTAAGGAGAAGTCCGTTCCTATGATTTTCAGCAGTCTCCTGAGAACATACACGCTGTTGTACTTCTAGGATACCTGTCATTGGTCTGCAGCCAATAAACGATTCTTTGACTTCACCCAGAAGACTCTGTGTTTCTGTAGGTCCGGAACAGGGTGAAACCCAGAAGTCATAGGGTGTGTGCCCCTGCACCGCTGGGTCTAAAATACCCAGTACTTCAGTGGCACATGATGTATTGATCACCCCGGACTTCTCACTTCCCTGTGGAGACCCCCAGGGCTCTTTAGTGAGCCCCACTCTCTTTAACCTGTACGTCACCCCCTTGGCAAAGCTGATAAGAAGCTTTGGTTTCTCACTGGTGTCCTAAGCTGATGACACATATATTATTGTGTCCATCAACAGCTCAGCCACGGACACGGCTTCTCGGTTTCAAGACTGCATGGGTCATATAAGGAAGTGGATGCAGGCTAACTGTTTGAAACTAAATACGTCAAAAACAGAAGTCATGCTGTTCGGCATCACGCCAAGTATCTGGTCAGACTGCTGGTGGCCAAGTGACATGGGCTCTCCTCCAATACCAGCCAGCAAGGTAAAAAACCTTGGTGTTCTCTTCGACTCCATGCTCTCCTTTGAGTGCCAGATTAATCAGACTACAGCTACATGTTTTTATATCCTTAAAATCCTAAAAAAAAGTACTTCCCTTCATCCCATTTGAACTAAGGAAAACATTGGTCATGCAAGCAAGCGCAGTATACATACACTTCAGGTGATGCAAAATGCAGCTGCCAGAGTCCTGCTAGGGATTACCCGCTTTGACTCGGCTTCTAAGGCTCTTGCTCAGCTTCATGGGTTACCTATCAGCAAACGCATTCAGTTCAAAGCCTTATGTATTGCGTTCAAGGCTACATGCGGCAAGGGCCCAGGGCAATTGTCGCAATTCTTCAAACCTTACATCCTGGCCAGATCACTGAGATCCTTAGATAGTGGCAATCTGATTATCCCCAAGATGTTTAAAGTAAAGTTGGGCGGCAAAAGCTTTGCATATACCACTGCCAAACTCTGGATCTCCCTGCCTACTTCTCTCAAAAATGAACCTAACCTGTTGCAGTTAAGGAAACGTTTAAAGATCTGGCTTTACTAAACTCGACCTCTCTGCCTGATTCTCTATCCAGCACCTAGATACCCTTGGGTCTCTGTTGCGCTATACAAATCCTTCATTTCATTTCAAGGATGCACCTTATTTACAAGGACACGGCGGAGTCCTGCATTTCTCCCTTCACTGGATTTAATTTTAGCTGCCTACGCCAACGCAGACACCCTTGCACCATAGGTGCCCCTTCCTGCACATAAATAATCTGAATTGTCATTTTGTAACTTCCATTTGTGCTGCATTAAACAGAAAACATTGAAGTTGCAATACTTTATATTTTTTTATTCATTGTTTATGTGCAGGAACGGTCACTTTCCTGCACATAAACAATCAACAGGCTTTTGCTGTTTCTTTGTGTGCTGCACAACGTAGCACTGATAGAAACATCAAAAACGAGGAGAAATTAAACATTTCAATCATTGTGCTTGTTTAAGAGCAGGTTTTCACTGGTCTTAATGTTGACACTCTCCCATATTTACTCTGCCCTTGTAAATATGGGGCTGTGTCAAAATCAATGGGTGTTGCAGTGGAACAGCCACCGACACACCCATTGCTTACCCCTTTCATGCTAAGTATAGCGTGAAAAGGGGCCTCACTCACCAGGCAGCAATGAGCCACCTTGAGTGGCTTAACGCTGCCTTGTGAATAAGGCAACACCCCTATTGCCACCACAACATCAGAAAAAGTGACACTGTGGTGGCAATAGGGGCTTGTAAATATGCCCCACTGTATCTTTGGCAGAGGCAATCATTTTCATCATGAAACCAAATGAGGAGTATAGGCCTAAATTGATTAGAGGGAAATGAATGCAATTGCCATCAGAAATAGGCATCCTGTCCCCCTCACCTTAGAATTACTGGACAAAAAGAAAACCTTCAGGGTCTTCTCTAAATTAGATCATACAGAGGCCTGTAATTTGGTCTCTTTTAGCGAGAAGGATAAGTGGATGAGCGGATATTGGTATGGTTTAATACCAAATATGGCCACAATGAATACCTGGTATTGCTATTTTGTCGCTGCAACACTGTTTTTTAACACTTTATCAGTGAAGTGTTTAGGGATACCCTGGATACTTTTGCAGTAAGTTATCTTGACTATATATTAGTCTTTCCATGGAACCTTGAAGAACATCACAAATATCTCAGATAACTCTTGCAGAGACTGAGCACCTCCTAAGACTGCGAAAGATGGTACAGAGGTTCTTGGGCCCTGCTGATTACTACTAATAATTACTTGAAAATTTCACATAGACAATCAAATTTATGATTGAAGAATCAATTATTTTTAAGGGTGGAGGAGCAGAAAGAAGCTTTCCTGACTTTAAAGACTGCATTTACTATAGCATCCATTCTGAGACATCCAGATAGAGCTCAGCCTTTTTTCGTGGATAATAATGCCTCCTTCTTTTTTTTGTTTTAGACACATCCCACCTCATGGCTAGTTTTTCTCTCATTTTTTCAGCTAAGGAGAGCAAATTTCTATATATGATAATGAACTGTTGACTGTTAAGTAGGTATATACACAGGTGAGATATTACTTAGAGGGTTTACCACATACTAGTATGGTCTGGACTGATTGCCAAAGGGGAAGTTTCAAATGTGCTGATTCCCAGTGGTCCCTCTTCTTGTGTCAGTTATCCAGTTCTGTTATAAGATCATGTACAGACCTGGCTCATGGCAAGGAAAGGCTGACATTCCCTCACAACAAAGGGGCAGATTTACAATAACTGGAGCATCCCTGCATATCAGCAGGGATGCGCCAGTTATTTTGCGTCACGGCAGACACCTCTTGCGCCACCATGGGTGCGCCGCATTTAGAATGCGGCACACCATGGGGCAAGAATAGACAGATGCGTGACGCATCTGCTGCCGTAAAGGTGACACATTGCTGGAGTCGCGTCGCAAGCGCGACGCAGCTCCAGCAAGGCTCGGGGTGCTCCTATGCCTAACATGCTGCGTCAATCCTTATGCCTGCTTCAAGCAGACGCAGGGTTTTGATGCAGCATGGCCGTAAAAGTGACTGAGTGAAATCTTGTAGATTTCACTCAGCCACTTTTAGGAGGCGTTCCTGCACCGGAACGCCCCCCCCCCCCCCGCCCCCCCCCTGCGCCGGAACGTCCACATGTGGCGCAGGCCTTTACAACGTGACGCATCTCCCTAGATGCGTCACGTTGTAAATACCCCACAGGATGGCGCTGGCTTGGCGCCACCGCTGCATCACAAAAGTGACGCAACGGCGGCGCAAATATGGCGTACGGGGCTTGTAAATCTGCCCCAAAGTATTGAGGAAGACTCCCCCTTGGTTTACACTCCAACTATTCTAAACTTACAAACAGAAGAACCAATTACAGAAACGCAACCTCTTGAACAGATCAAAGGGAGACAGAAAGAAGTCCAACAGGAGAATTGGCAGAAAAAAAATTATATTGGGAGAAAAAGAGTTCATGAGTGTCTATGCCATAAAAATAGACACTTTGTTCCGGGAAAGAACTTCAAAACTAGGTAAGTTATACGTGTCATGACTCTCCTTGGGGAGGTCACCCTCAAGTTAAAAATACTCGGAAAATGGTCACAAGAACATTCTGGTGGCTTAATTTAAGAAGGATAGTAGAAGCATATGTCAAGGATTGTTTATGCAAAAGCAACAGTTGATGGACAGAATGCAGAACAATGTCATACATTCACCTCAGTACAGAGATCTGGGCCTAAATCGAACATTTTTTTGCTCACCATGCCATTCCAGTTTGAACCCAGCCATATGCAAATCAGTCTTGACCCTGTGTCTCATGGGAACAGTCCAGCCTGAACTGCCAAGCCAGGTCCTACCTGGACTGGAAACAAGCATCATAGGACCGGTTTCGGGGTTTCACCCCTCTTCAGCCAGAATAGCTTGATTCCAGTGGCATGGAGAGCATGGGACTCACGTCTGAGCATACCCGTCCCACTCGGAGCGACAAATGCAAAACGAACTATTGATGGACAGAATGCAGAACAATGTCAGTTTGGGCTGGACTGTTCCCATGAGGCACAGGGTCAAGAATGATTTGCATATGGCCATGTGTGAACTGGGGTGGCGTGGTGAGCAAAATAACAATGGATTAAACCCAGATCTGTGACTGGGGGGAAATGTTTTGCCAATGTGCAGCATTCCGTCCATCATCTTGAGTGTTTTAAGGATTGTTTATGCTACATCCAAAACAAACTAGTCACAAGATGAACAATGGGACTATTACAAATACTTCTCACACCTCAGACTCCATGATCTCGCACATCTATCGACTTTATTTTGCAACTGCCAGACTCTCAAGGAAACCCAATGGCGGAGCACTGTGTTATGCCACAATTGGTAACACCGTGCTCCGACAATCTGGAAACGCAGGGATGCTCCATAATTACAGAGATTCAGCACACCCCTGCAGTTTCCCTAGCACTGGTACTAAATTTAGCTGCCTAGCGCAAACACAGGCACCCTTGCACATTAGTGTAAGGGGGCCTGCGTTGCAGGGAAGGATTTGTCATGTGTGGGAAGGTCTTTCTTCCTGCACATTAACAATCAGTAATTGCAATTTGTAACTTCTATGTCATCTGCAAAATGCAGCATATATAGAAGTTTGCAGCACATATAGAAGTCTCAACTTGTCATTTTCTAATGATTGTTTATGCAGCTCACATAGAAACAGCAACAACGAGGAGAAATTAATAATTTCTCTTCATTGCACCAGGTTAAGACTAGGTATTTCATGGTCTTATTTTTGGCACTGCTTGGCCTAATTTTAAAACTTTTGGTATTCAGAGAAGGCATTTAGGAGTCCTAAAGTTAGGAATCCTAACTTCTGTGAATACCGAAGTGAGTAAGTGTCTTCTGTGAATACCAAAATGAGTAAGTGCCTTCTGTGAATACGAAAATGGCAGTAAGTTTAGGATTTTGTCTTAAGTTAGTTCTGTGAATCGGGCCCCATGTTTCTTAGTTCCAAAGTTGGCAGCTCTGGCCATTACGCCACAAATGCGCTCTTTTAACAAGTCGGTCAGGAGGTAGTCAAAAAAGCTTTTTCTCATTTTCCCAGAAGGACAGCTGCCAAAGGGTAGTCAAAGTGGTTCCAAGTTTGGGGAGTAGGCACCTTCCTTCCTCACAATAGCGCAATACACACTCACAGACAAAACATGAATACTACGATATCCACACGAGCTGCGATTTTTCAAAGTTGTGTTTATCCATTTAATTAATTTTCTCAAATGACATCCAGTGGACTCGAAGACTCAAAGCTGGTATTAAACCCTTACAAGTCACCTCATTCTAATCACCATGCCAATAAATTATTTCAGAACAAAATACACCCACAGATTATTGAAAGGAATAAGTCTTGGCTCATAAAAATGTTGCCCAATTTTACCACTTCACTGCTGCGGATTATATAAGCACTGAGGGGCATATCATCAAGGCCATGCGATGATTATCGCTCAGCGCTCTTAGCGCGAGGATAAGTATCGCCGGCCAACTCTGAATTTCATCGCGGAGATAGCGTGCTATCAGCAACGCTTATCTCCAAAGCGATAAAATTCAGAGCGCAAGCTGCCAATTGTGCGATTATCGCTGGAAATACAGCGATAATCGCACAAGGATTGGCGAAAGCTTGCTGATAGGGCAAGGCATACTTAGCCATGATATCCACCTTACATAGGATATCATGGCTAAGTCAGTTTTGAAGCAGGCGTAAGGAAAGTAGCGATAACAGAGGTTATCGCTACTTTGCTTGTCGCTGTGCAGGTTAGTGTGCCCATTGATAATTGGAGAAATGTCGCTTAGCGACATTTCTCCAGTTATGTCAGGGCAGGAACGCCCACTTTGCATCTCATTAGAGATGCAAAGATGGGCGTTGGGGGAAAGGGCGATAATGCAAGGATTCACGCAATAGCGTGACCTTGCTGATTAGGCGATAAAATTATCGCCGCTTTTCGTCTGAACACGGACGCAAAAGCGGCGATAATTTTATATCACCTCCTTGATGATATGCCCCCAAAGCCTTTAGAACGCATTTCCCAGGGTTCCATCATTTACCATTTTCCCCTTTCTATGGGCTTTGTTAAATGATTTGGTTAAAACTGAAGGGCAGACCAGACCATGTTTTGTACCCACGACATGGCTGCAAATGCTGACCACGCACCATAGGAACAAGATATTAGAGTGCTTCACGAGGATTGATTCTTACAAATATGTGCACAACTCTTACATGAGCATCAATTGCATTACAGACATACACATTAATTTCAGGCAAGGACAGATTAAGGGGCATATTATCAAGAAACGGCGTTAAAATTATCGCCGCTTTTGCTGCAGGAAACTGCCGCTAAAGCGGTGATAATGGGCTTGATAATATGCCCTTGAGAATTCCCATAGAAGCCCATGTTCTGGTGTGAACATGGGCTTCTATTGGAATTCTCTGCGGCATATTATCAAGCCCATTATCTCCGCTTTAGCTGCAGTTTTCTGCCGCTAAAGCGGCGATAATTTTAACGCTGTACTTGATAATATGCCCCTAAGTGCTTTGCCCAGAATCATGGGAGGTTTAGCTTCCCGCTGGCATTCGAACCCGGTTCCTCAGCTTCAAATTCAACTGCTCTAGCCGTTACACCACATCCTCTCTGTATTCGGTTGTTTTCATGCACCTCCGTATCGGGAGCACAAGATGCAAAAAATCCCTGTAACTGGCAGCTCTTAGATCATAAGGACATCATCAAAGACCATGGCCTGCTTCGAGTGAGTACCCTGCTCTCACTGTGTTCCCTTGCTCACAATAAACCAGGCATCAGGAGCAGCACTGTGCATTAGGGAATGATCGCACCTTTCGCTGCTTTTAACCTCCCGCCCGTGCTCACATTAAACCACTGGCGGTTGTTCTAGTGAAATGACAGGGACTCTGACCCAACACTGCTGTTCAATGATTCATAAACTGGTGGCGCCATGGTGCATGGGCAGATGATACGCTGCAGAGTGATAAACCTAAATTCCATTGAATTATCATATTACTGTTATCGCTCGCCCGCTCGTGTTGTCCTGGTTTTCAAAAAGGCCAGAGAACATGTGAAGCACAGTTAAATGTTTATTGTTCCACCGGCCTCTGCCCTTCATTGGTTTATAGATGAGACAGCAGCAGTTTCTTATCAACCTAGCTGTTGTGAATGCCTCATCCCTGCTATATGTGACTTGTTGAAACTGACATGGGGCTTTTTTGAAATGTTTGTGGCTGAGACTGCTTCTCTTTTTAACATTTAATAATCCTGTTAGATAGCAGCATGACATGCAATAAAAAAGTAATATAAAAAAATTGCAATGCTAAAAGATGGTACATTGGCGAAAGCTATTGGCTCTTCCCATAGGTTAACATGGGGGAATGGTTGAAATCACTTCAAGCTTTATAATGTTTCCTATCATTGGATTCACAATGACACATCCTCTCCTGTGGGAAAGAGGGATTTTTGATTAATAGCTTAGAAATGCCACTAATAGTAGGCGGGCATTTCTCTACTCCAAAACTCTTTGTGTGCTGTTAGAACCGGCGGTCTCTAGTTGGCAGAGGTATACACTTCTGACAAATAGGGACCAACCAACTCTAGTCAGGGAAAGGGGATTACACACTCAGATAACCCCTGCTACCCCCTTGGTAGCTTGGCAGAGCAGACAGGCTTATCTCAGAGGCAGTGTGTTAAGCATTTATGACCACATACAGTAATAAAGTGAATACACCACAGATGGACACGACACCGAAGTTATTATAAAAATAGTATTTTTATATGAGGCTTAGCACAAGACCAAATAACGACAAAAATATACCACAGTCTTAATAAATACTCTTTGGAAGGAAAAATAATAGTTCAAGTAAGGTTTCTTCTTGGCAAATAGTTCTTTAGCAAAGTATTCTTCTGAGCACAGTTCTTTGGCAACAATGTAACCCCCACAGGAGTCACACGACGTCGAGTCTACAAGATTCCCAAGGTTCGGCGTCGACCGCGAGGAGCGCTACGTCGAGCCTGGAGTTGCAACAGACCCCACAAGTACAGTACCTTGAGAAACGAAGAAAACGATGATCCACGGCGTCGAGATGTCGGCGTCGATCGTGCCTCGGAGTCGGGTCAATCCGCAGCGGCGTCGAGGGATGTCGGGCCGGAGCAGCGCTCACGGCGTCGAGAAGGGCGTTGAGTCGATGCGATCAGCAGTGGCGTCGGGACGGGGTCGCTGGGAGGTGGAGCCGATACTCACTCCTCACTGGCGTCGATACCGGCGTCGAGACGGGGTCACTTGGAGCCGGGGCCGATACCCACTGCTCACTGGCGTTGCTGCTGGCGTCGATCGTGCCCGGCGGCCGGCGTCGAAGGCTCGGGACACTGGAGCCGTTACTCACGATGTCGAGCTGGATTCGGCGGCGTCGGCGGCGTCGGGACTGCAGATTTTCCCTTGTGTACTGGAAACAACACTTTCCAGCAATTCAGCAATTCAGTAGATGGTGAAGTCCTTTGGCCCTGTGACTTCAACAGGAGACTGGCACTCTTCCAGTCCTTGGAGATTTCCTAGCAAGTGTTCAGAGAGTACACACCAAGTTCCTCTCTCCTTGTTCCTTGGCAAAAATAAAGAAGCAGCTTTCAGGTTCCTCCACAGCAAAACAGCACTCTGGCAGAAAGGGGAGGCAAGTCCTTAGATCAGCAGGCTTCTTGTCCTTGGTACAGGTTTCCTTGTCAGAAGTGATCTGAGTTCTTGGTTCAGGGGTCCTTCTCTTATACCCCATTTCTCCTTTGTTCCCTTTGTCCAAACAGGGAAATTCCCACCATCTCAGGTTTGTTGTGGGTGTTGCCAGGCAGAGGCACCTGGCCTATTCACTGAGCAGGGCAGAGTCCTCAGCCGCCCAGCAGGAGGCGGAGCCAGTATTGTGTCAGGCAGGGCAGGCTACTCTTCCCTCACTCTATGTGTAAACGCCCCATTTACCCCACACTGACTCATTCAGACCTCTGGAGCCACCCAGCCCCTGACACACACACCAAACCAGCAGAGACCGGTAGATAGTTGGACAAGAAAATAGCCACTTTCTAAAAGTGCTATTTTCAAACATAGAATTTAAAAACCATCCATCCTAAAGGGTGTGTTATTAAATTCTGAGTTCAGGGATACTAAACTCGACTTGCTACCATGCTCCCTGAGTCAGATAGATTATAATGGAGTTAATAATCAGTCTGCCCAGTCTGGCCTATTGGAGGCAGGTAGCCCTTCAATAGTGAAAAACGAAAATGGCTGTAATTCACTATTAGGTCATGCCACCCACATCAGGGCATGACCTACCTTTTACCAACAATGCACCCTGCCCTAGGGCCTACCATAGAGGTGTCTGAAATGAAGCAAAGTGAAGGTTTAGAGACTGGCAAGTAGGTTTCCTTACCAAGTCGACATGGCAGTCAGGGACTGCACGCAGGCGCTGCGGTGGCAGGCCTGAGACACATTTTACACGCTGCTTCTGTGGGTGGCACAACCAGTGCTGCAAGCCCACCAGCAGCAGTTAACTTACACGCCCTTGGCACACGCAGTGCACTAGACTAGGGTCTGAACAGTAAGTCAACCAAGCCAATCATGGTAACACCAATCAATGTAACAATTTAACATAGGGAGCACTTGCACTGTGGCACTGATCAGCAGTGGCACAGTGCCCAAAGCAATAATCCAGCAAAAACATCGTAAACAGAGGAGGCAAACAGAAAAAAATGGAGGAGAGACTCATGCCAATGATGCCAGGTCTAACATGTGCCTATTAGTTTGACTCCAGTCCACACTGGAGGCTGGGAGAGAACACCTGTGCATTTACCAAAGACAACTATAAGCATCGGGCATGCAACTGGAATGATAGGCCTCTGCCATTTGAGGGCCTGACTGGATGGATTGGAGGAAGAGGTTTTGACACTTGGCCTCGGGGAGCCAGATCATGGCCCTACTAAAGATTAACATCTACATTCTACAGCCCCATAGAAGACAAGACAGAAACTTATGGGAGACATCTTTAGTTCAAAGGTAAACCCTCTGAACCACACACAACTTCAAAGGCACAGTATAACTACTGATTCCATATTTCAGCAGGGTAGAAATACACTTGTGGGGATGTGGGACAAGAGATTCTGGAACTGCGTCGTGCATAATTCCAGAGGAATCTGTTGTGCACAAGGAGGAATACTGCCATTGGAAGGGACCGCGCACCCTTCCTCAATAGAGGTTGGCATGGGCTGACCAACTGCTACTGTGTGGCAGCCTGAAGTGTGCTCTCCATAGGCTTGTTGGCTTGCCCCGTTCTCTTGTGGAGGTCTCAGGGACATCATAGACCCCCCACGAGGGGACCCACACTGTCTACTTCTGAAACCTGGAGAGCAGTGCCCTCTTAAGTGCCAACATCATCTGCTGGATCCCAACTGGTAGCGTGGCATGAGCGTGGAACTATTGTGTATGGAGACCGGATTGCCTTGTGTGGAGCCCCAAAAGTACTGTCCGCATCTAAGAACTGTGGACCCTGCATCATGGGGCCTCAACAATCATAAAGCTTCTTGTTGGTGGTGAATGGATTCACCAGTTGTGGGACCCCGCGTGGCCAGTTTCATCAATTGTGCTATATCTCTCTCGTGTGACAAACTAACTGCATCCTCACTGCGTGCAGTGTCTGATTCGCAAGTTGCAACCCTCGGACGAAAGGGCGTCCCTCAGTAGTTCCTTATTCTACTTCGTGAAGCACTACTAAACTTGCGCCTGTGTGCGTAACCGGAATTGTCTGGTGTGACCAGTATCAATGCACACCAGACATTTTGCCTAATTTCCAGGGAGGAACAGAATTTGCAACTCTTCATTGTGTGTGGCCAGAATTGTCTGGTGCGACCAATATCAACGTGCACCAGACATTGTGCCTCATTTCCAGGGAGATACAGAATTTGCAACGCTTTGCCTTGTGTGACTGGAATTGTCTAGTACGACCCGTTTTAACATGAACCAGATGTTGTGCCTCATTTCCAGAGAGGTACAGAATTTGAAACTCTTCATTGTGTGTGACCGGAACTGTGGTGAGACTCGAATCAACGCGCACCAGATGTTGTGCCTCATTTCCAGGGAGGTGCAGAGGAGCGGATTCATGTTCCGTGGTGCCCTAGTTGCCTGGTTGCTACTTTGATTCACATGAGTTTGATGGGGGGCCTTCTTCTTCCGAGAGGCTCCTGTATTTTGTCCCCCATTCAACAATTATTCTTTGTGTGCTCTCTGTGCAGCAGACCAACTGCCCTCTCCTCACCCAACCTCTACAACTTTGTGTTGCCAGGTAGTATTGCCTGTGCCGGGGCGGGGTGGTGAGAGTAATTGACTGGTCTAAGGAACAACTCGAAGAGCAATTGGAAGAGGGTCAAGATACTGCATGACTTCCCCCTGTGCTTTGCAGAACTGTGCTGGTGCCAGAAGGCAGAGTGTGGAATACTTTGGTTGAACAACCCTTAGCTCGCTTTTGCTCCCACCATTTGTTGACTGCTGCCTATTTAGACCTCTTACCCACCCCCATCTTCTTCTCTGGGACCCTGACTAAGTGTGACTCCGACCGCGATCAGCTTGGAATTAGGGGGGAAGGTTTTCTTTATCTTCAGCCCATGGGTTTAGGGTAGTCGAGTGAGCTGAATGGTTGGTGAGGTCTTGGGCCAAGGGGTCTGCATTGAATTACGAACTGACCTACAGATATCAGTTGCACCCCATTATGGTGTGTGTGGGTTTGTGTGCAATTGCGCTTCATACAGACCTGCCTGATATCCATGGCACCGCGTATCGGTGCTGAGTGAGTGTGAGGAGTGACTGCCTTCGATTAATTACACCGCATGTCGGTGTTGCTGATGATTCCTTGCCAAAAGAATATTATATTTCACATTGATTTTTACAACTGCAGCCTTGGCCCACGGTGCTGTTTAAAAGTTTACACATTTCTGATATTGTGCGATCTGGGGTGCACCCTACAACTGTGTGGTATTGAATTGTAATAATTGCCAGGGTAGGCCTCATTTTGACAACGTTTGGCACTGCGTAAGGTTTCCATAGGGTTAGGGATAAAATAGGATCTTTCCCAAGTGTGCATATACTGATGTCATTATAAAACGGTTGAGCCTAGTATGGCTAGTAATATATCCAAATGTAATTTACACCCGGAAATTCATGATGTTCATGTTGTGTTAGTTAATGTGTGTGCTGAATACACATTTTATTTACATACACCACGTGTGAAGTCTCTTTTGTGATGTTCAGTGTATTTATTGTGTGAGAGAAAACGGGAAAAAAGCCTTAGCAAGTATACACAGTTATATATATGCGCAACCAATGATTATACAGTCCAGATTCATTTGCAGTGCATGGAGAAATTATATATGACTCTTGTGTTTTTTGATACAAAACCTGGTTTTTGATTTTTATTTCATTGATCAAATATTTATTCGCTATGGTCAATGGACCATAGTGAATAATTTACAAAATAAAAACCATCAATACATTTTCATACATTATCCAACATTTCTGTGTTCATGTAAAAGCGATATTTTTCCATTGCACAATTATAAACTTTCTTATGTCCTTATATATGTATGTGTGCAACATAGAACTTTGAAAAATGCACTTTTAGTGCATTTTTCAAAGTTCTCACAAATTACCATCAACATTGAATTGATGGTAATTTGCGTTTCCTAATCTGGTGACACACCACTTCCCCTACTATACTTGTGAATTTAGGACGATCTTTCCCAAGGCATTATTTTAATATAATAAATTGCGGGCAAACATAATTAAAATATGCACGTATATATATTCTTCTCTTTTTCCTTTTAAGTGTTCTATGTAGTAAATGTTGTGACGGTCCCCTGGTGAAGGCACCCCAGCCGAAACGTGTGTAGTTTGTTAACCTACGGCCTCTTTATTTCAATGAATATAATCCCTACGTCTGGAAAGTCTATCTTGTATGTAGGGGCCCCAACTTTCAAAATTTATTGTGCGAGAGTACTGTGCCAATACGTTACACGTTGCCTCTGTGATAAGTCTGACTACTCAGTGCCAAGTAACCCAAGGGTGAGCGTAGGTTATACAGTGAGTATAATCACCCAACCCTGACGAGAGTGGTAGGTTCTACCTGGATAGGGGAATATGTCTCATTATATCACGATACTTTACATTGCGTGCTTTTACAACGCGGTCGTAACAACGAGGACCGCGTTGTTAGTACAAAATGCATTTGCATCGCAAGTCCAATACAACAACTTGCACAAGGGGCGCGCTGGACTCAGGAATAGTATTGATTACTATTCCTACTCCAGTTTGCACAACGGTAGGGAAGGTGTTGGAATTTATTTCCAATACCCCTAGTGCAAGTCATTGTAATGACTTGCGATGTAAATGCATCGCGTACTAACAAGGCGGTCGGTGTAATGACCGCATTGTAATAGTAGCGCGATGTAATGACAGCGTTGTAAATGCTGTTTCCCGGCTGGGCCTCACCTCAGCCAACCAGAACGTGCCAGTTCCAACACAGGCATACAGGTGAACTTGTGTGTCCTGTAAACATAAAGTTACCAGGTGACTCCATGCCACCAAGGACGTAGTGTGCCAGTCTTTCTACATTCTGGGCATTGTGACTCTGGCTCCAGGGGTGGCTCCTCTGCTAAGGCAGAGGAGCGTTACCCCAGTGCTCTCAGAGCAGGAATTTTTTTTTTTGATAATCTTTTGATAATCACTTCGTTATTATCATTTTAGTTCTCTATGCTACAGGGCTGAGTTAAAGCAGGGCGGGCTGCCTTGGCTCGGCAAAACAGTCATGCGCACTTTGCATGCTCCCCACCAAGCTATAATACACAGCTTGGTGAGGAACATGCACAGGCTCCCTGTCCCCATCTGAGTGCATAACCACGGCGCTCAGACCAATCCCAACGCTGCATTGTGACGTTTTGATTGGTTTAGGGGAGCCTGTGTGCTTCCAGGACTTGCCAGGAAGCAACAACGGAGGAGAGACGGAGGCGGCCGTGAGTAGGTAAGTGTTTATTTTAATGTTCTCTTCCGCCACCCCCGTTCCCTGCCAGCCACGCTGCCTAGCTCACTTCAGTTCATCCAATTGAAACACAACGCATTAAAACACTTCTGTGTTAAGGAAGAAAAGAAAGCCCTGGAGCACTGAGTTGTTGGTTAATATGGAGGTATTTGTAACCTTATGTAAACATAATAAACACAATTGATTCTTATGCACAAGAGCGTCCCTGTAAAGAAGCCTCTTTCATCATAGACATTACAGGGATTAGGAGGCGGACAGTTGGCGATCAGGTGGATATATACGTCAAATCTCAGTGACACTATGTTTCCAACCCAGGGCTCTTTTTTAAGAAACCACTGCATTCTTGAGAATGTTGGCTTGGCTCCCAATTATTATTACCCATAAAAAACCAAAGAATAAAGAAATCAGCCAAAGTGCAATGAAAACATTGATTAAAAAGTAGCAAAATAGATTTGTTTCTGTTTTTTTATATCGACTGAGAGCGCGATCTGAGAAACACAGGCGATGGCTTGAAAAAAGATACCTTAAAGTTTTTGTATTACTAAATCTGTGAGTTTCTTCACCAATTTAGATGTTCAGCTCAGTACTCTCAAGTTCCGTGGTATACTTCACATACGCCACCTGCAATATTGAATGGCTAAGACACTGTCTTTAACTCACTTCAATTACAAGTCCGAGAATACGGCCATTTTGTCGATTCCAAAATGGCCCCTGTCATCAGGAACACAAGCTGACAGGCCTGATTATTTTGTTGTAAACAATCTGCATGCTGGGGCTTGTTCGTACCAAACTATAACACAGAAAAGAAAACCACAAATCCCAGAACCCAGAGTTCTGTTCGACAATTTTCTTCTTTAACAAGACTGACTGAAGGTACCTTTACGAAATAACTTTGATTCTGGTGTCTGATTTCATCCCCCTATCCCTGAATGATTAATGGGAATACAGTCATAAACTGGAATTGAATGAAGAATGATTACCATATTAATCCAAGCATTTCACTCTTCACTTTTTGTGCTTACAAAGTTGAAGGGAGTATCCCTGAGTAGGAACCGTATGACCAAACATAGGCCGCGACTCCTTGTTTACCTTTTGGTGAGGTTCGCTAAGGAGGAGGGATAGTCCCAGACATAGGTCCTGAATTCCCTTTGCCAGAGGACTCAAGCTGCCCCTCGCTGGTTAAACTCATCAAGGATTAGGCCTTGCTTACATTCACAAACAAACCTGGCAGTTCAAGAAATGTATGTTTTGGGGGTGGGGGAAGGTTAAGGTTCTGATTTATATCTTGGTGGATGGGTTTCTCTGTCATAAAAGTGATGGATATCCCGACCGTGGAAATATAAATCCCATTATATCTCATGGGATTTGTATTTTGGTGGACGGGATATCCGTTACCGTTGTGATGGAGTAACCCATCCGCTGAGCTCTGAACCAGGTCCTAAGAAAAATTCACATTCAACTGGTCCAGGAAAACGGGCTGCATTTAAAAAAACAAACCTGCTTTATTGAAAAAGTAGTCACAGACATGGTGGACTGTTGATCTCAGCAGGCCATCATCCCTGGGAGTGATAGCCATTCCTAATAGGATCGCAAATTGCACCTGCCTCATGAATATTAAAGAGGCAGGCAACTTGCGACCCCATATGGAATCTCAAAGAGTGTCTGAGACACTCTTGTAAATTCCAATTTGGAAGTGCAATACATCTGGCCCTGTATATTTCTATTATTTTTGACAGTATCTTTACTGGGTACAAGTCCGAAGGGTACCCTCCTAAAAGACATTGTTGCAAAGACTATGGAGCATATTATCAAGCACATGCGATAATAATCGCAAATCGTTTTCATTATCACCGTCTATCGCTGGATTTCATCCCTGGGTTAGCAACGTATTAATAACGCTTTTCACCCAGGCGATGTGAAATCTAGCGATTGAGGGTGATAACATGCATTAGCGTGAGAAAAGCAGCAAAAAATGGCCTGCGATAATGTAAACCTTGATAATAGGCAGGTGTCGACTTAGCCCTGGGATCCACCTCCCATGTTACAGATGGCTAAGTCGGATTAATAGCAGGAGTTAAAATCCTGCGATAAAGGGGCCTTAGCGCGACTTTGATAATCGATTTGTGGGTCTGGGCCATCCTTGTACATATCGCGATGCAGTTTTAGGGATGTTTACCCATGTTGTTCTGTGAGGAACGCCCACTTTGCATGTCATTAGCGACAATAATCTCTGACATGCAAAGTGGAGAAAAGACGGCTGCCAACTCAAGGAAACAGGCATTAGCGCGACCTTGATAATAGAGCGATATTTAAATCGCCGCTTTTCGGCCGAAAATGGCCGCTAAAGCGGCGAAATTGAGCTTAATAATATGCCCCCTTATCTGTAGTGGAATACACTGCTGGGAAATATTGTTGCAGTGTGTGTTTCATATTGAAATTCTCGTGATAGGTATATTTCCAGAGGGTATAGTGTATTGAGTACACTCCTGGGTGACATCATTGCAGAGGGTGCACATGTGCTGAGTACAGTGTTAACATACATTGTTGCAGAGAGTATATGTGTAATAAATGCACACCTAGCAGAGAATCATGCAGAGAGTCTATCTGTAACGGTGTTTACTCTTGCCTGATATTCATGTAGATGGTGTGGCTGTGGTGGATCAGACTAAAGATAGATAGGGTTGTAGAGAGCATTTGCAATGGAGTACATTCCAGATGGATGCTATTGTAGAGTGTATATTGAAGACGATTCTGGCAGACATTATTTCTCACAGACCTTACTGTCTCGGCTGACTGGGTGGAATTGGTCTGTAATAGAATCCAAGCAGAACGGCATCTGTCTTGTTCAGCCTACAACCAGTTTTAATCAACCGATATGCCAAACCTGGATACCTGCAGTTTATAGTCACACATTCCCCTTCAATAGTTTTTGGGGGGGTATGTCCAATCCAACTAATTCTACTTACTAGTAGGATGTCATCATACTCAGTGATGGAAAATGTAGTGTTCCAAGATAGCCAGTGGCACGCTCTGTTCTTCAATTCCCAATGATTCCCATTTACATCAAGGGAAAGTGTAGGTACTCCAAGCAGAACTGCCACATTAGGGCAGTAATCTGGGGGTAAATCGAGTTTTGGCGGGGGCTGACGAAGATGGGAATGTGTCGACCATTATTTCAGAGAATGTGCCTGTAGTCGAGTACACTACAGGTGGGTTTGAACTGCATTGTATATTTGTAATGAATATACTCCTGGCAGACATTATTGAAGAGTGTGTACCTATAGTGGGGTACACTTGTAAAAGACTTATGTCCAGAGTTCAACTATATTAAATTCATTCTGCCTGAACATTACTGCAGAGTCTATCCATTGCAGAGGACTCTGCTGATGAATATTAATCAGTTTTTAAAATTCCTGCATTTGAGTAACATGTTGACTTGAATAATTATTTGTGGTAATTCAATCATATATTGGCCCAGATCTACAAAGGTTATGTGTCTGTTTTTTTAATGCAGACCCAACACAACTTCTTTTGTGGGATTTGGGACAGCACACAAACAAAGTATGAAAAGGTGTGAAGTCAGTCTAAACATAGTATTTTGTACTGGAAGAGCACCCTTTAAATATAAAACCTAAGTTAGACTCATGCAGACACCTTTTTTCTATAGCGCAAAGGTGAGTTCATGGTGCTGAGCAGCATAATTCTCTCTCCCTTTCATGCAACGCAGCCCAGCAACTTTGGGTGCAGCGCTGTGTCGCATGAGAGTTTTGTAAATCTGGGCCTCAGGGCCTTATATTTCAGCAATGCCCCTGTATTAATGTTGTCTTTAGTCACCTTGACATTGCAGAACCAAAGCACATTCAACCACAGCATCCTGCATGGGCAATGCGTCAGCCTACTTAAGCCTCTGGTTAACGTCACTTTTTGTGACTGCATTTTGTCTTTCACAATGTGTACATCCATACACAAGCAGTTCTTTTCATTGTCAATGTTGCCTGGTGTAATGGTTAAATGCATTTGAAGTGAGCACAGGGCACATTGCAGCTTTTTCAGTTCCTGCTTCCTCCCAATGCTGTAGTAAGTGGACTGCTGCTATTTCACAGTATAACTTATTGTGTTCCTGGACTCGGTTTAACCAATGGTTCTTTGATAAACTTTGCCCAGGATGAAAGCCAAACTTTATAGTGTTCAATTTGGAGCACACTTGTAACAGTTTTATTTAAAGATAGGCGGGGTAAAGTTTGGGTTTTAGTATCCTTCCATCCTCTTTCTTTGCTATCTTCTTTCTTTCTTTCCATTCTTCTTACTTGCTTTCCTTCTTTCTTTTGTACCTTCTTTTGTTTCTTCTTTCTTTTTTGCCTTCTTCCCATCTTTTGTTCCTTCTTTCCCTTTGTTTCTTTGCCTTCCCTTTTACTTTCCTTCTTCAATTTTTGTTTCCTTCTTTCCTTTCTTCGTTTTTTTACCTTCTTTCTTTTTTCTGTTTTTTTTCTTTTTTGCCTGTGTTCCTTTTTTCTGTCCTTTTATTGTTTTGACTTTCCTTCTTTCCTTTTTAGTCTTTTTATTTGATTTCTTCCTTCTTTCCTTCCTGTTTTCCTTCTTTGTTTCTTTTTTGTTTCTGTCTTCTTTATTGCATTGTTTGTCTAAAGTGAGACCAGTGGCCAATGCCAGCCAGATGGCTGTTTTAGGTCTGTGTTTGGCAAAACCTTTTGATTTTAGTAATAGTATTGAAAACACAGTTACATATATACATTTTCAGACAGACTTCATCCATTAGTCTGTCATTGTGTTTTCTTCCACCCACTTGAGCATGCATCAAGGGGCAATGTTAGCTGACTTCAGCCCTTGACTGACTTCACTATGCGCTATGACATGGCGCCCTTTCACACGGAGTACATCCACCCACAAGGTAGTTCCCTTCTGTTACAAGTATACCATAGTAATGTGTCGTTTTTTGAGACAAGAAAAATAATTTTGCCTTTAGCCATTGTTTATTTTTCTTTTTTATTTATTGACTGCCCAGTATGTTCCTACACAATATAGTTTTGCAAAAACCATGACAAAACAGTATTGCCTAAAGGCTGGAGGCCAATGCCAGACCTCATAGCTTTGCCAATGTTTTTTTCTACAATGAGGCCACCACACACCCATTGTGACATTAGATCTTTCTATCCTCATTGGCCAGTCTCTACTGTTCAAAGAAGACCCCTCCTCATTCTCCTGCAAGACATCCGGAGCACGCTTTTGAACCCCCCCAGAACTGTCATAAAGGGTCAAAATCCATTTATCATTTTTTTCTACTTTAACCAAAACCTCTTGTGTAGGCGGGAAATGTCTTTTGATAGGATAGTCTGACAAAATGTATGCGCTTCCAGTATGATGTATAGTGCTGAACAGCCAATTCAATAAAAATATGACGAATTGCTCTGAAGAAAAGCAGTGAAAGAGCTTCGAGATGGCCATCTCGCAAGAACCACACTCCACGCTGTTACTTGAAGCATAAAAGGCCATTTTATTAGGACAAGGTTGCAATCATTTAGACTTTATTCGACAGTACATAAATGCAATAAATATACTTTCCCCATCCCATACCGACTCATTCTAATTTCATCCATTCTCAAAACCATCTCGCCTGATTGACTCTTCCCCCATTCACTCGGTGACCTCCTTCCTCTCCCCATTCTCACCTTCACTTGCCCTTCAAGCATCCTCTGTTGAATTTCCTTCATTGGTCATTGCTTCCCGTGCCCACTATCAGTCACCTGTAAACCGTTCTCCCCCCCGAGGGGTGGATCCGCCCGTATGTGACTTACCACCCCTCCAAATTACAGTAACGACTCTGCTCTGCAACCTGTCATAAACTGTCACGCTCAGGCCAAAAAATACCCCAACCCTTCGCTTAACACCTGTAGGGTGGGTGGGCAGACAAACGTTTCCATTTTTCCCCCGGTGGTGCTCAGGTGTCAGGAAGAGGCTAGATCTTCCTCTCCGGACACCTTATATACCCTTCCAACTTCCGCCCCCTCCTATGATCCCACCCCCACCTTGTCCTTCCGGCTGTTGCGCTAATACCCCGGGGGAAGACTGGTCTGCGACCTTCACTTCCCCCGGGGGCCGTCATCACGCAAGAACCACACTCCACGCTGTTACTTGAAGCGTAAAAGGCCATTTTATTAGGGCAAGGTTGCAATCATTTAGACTTTATTCGACAGTACATAAATGCAATAAATATACTTTCCCCATCCCATACCGACTCATTCTCCTTTCATCCATTCTCAAAACCATCTCACCTGTTTGACTCTTCCCCCATTCACTCGGTGACCTCCTTCCTCTCCCCATTCTCACCTTCACTTGCCCTCCAAGCATCCTCTGTGTAATTTACTTCATTGGTCATTGCTTCCCGCGCCCGCTATCAGTCACCTGTGTACTGTTCTCCCCCCTGAGGGGTTGATCCGCCCGTATGTGACTCACCACCCCTCCAAAGTACCGCCGACCAGGGAAACCCCCGTAGGGCGGTTCCCTGCCCCCCCTCTAGTTCTTGTGCACCTTTCGCCTCCAGTCAGTCTACCTTGTGGCACCCTGTGCACGACCATCCACCCCCGAAACCTACGTCCCGTATAAAGTTCACTATTCCCAGAAGACTCCTGACTGTGAAAGGTGCACTTATTCTAAGCAGGACTACCTTTTCCTCCAGTTCCCGTGCACCTAACGCCTCCCACACCCCCACGGCACCAGGTGGACGACCATCCACCCTTGAAACCTGTGTCCTGTGTCAACAAGTAACATTTACCGGACAAACCCCGTCCGTGGAAAATGCCCCATCGCTAAACAAAACCACCTGTTTCCCTTCCAACAGTCTCTTTAACTGCGGGCCATGCCCTTGTAAGCATGTTCAACAGCCCCCAAAATCCATCCTCTGCAAGGCACCATCGGTGGAAGACCATCCATCCGTAAAGCCAGTGTCCGTTGTAAACAAGTAACATTTCCAGGACAAGCCCATCCATGAAAAGTGCCCCAGCCCCAAACAAGACCACCTGTGTCCCTTCAAACAGTCCCATTACCTGTGGGCCATTCCCTTGTAAGCATGTTCAACAGCCCCCCAAAGTCCCTCCTCTGCAAGGCACCATCGGTGGATGACCATCCACCCTTAAAGCCTGTGTCCCTTGTAAACAAGTAACATTTCCAGGACCATCCCCATCCGTGAAAAGTGCCACATCCCCAAACAAGTTTCTCCTTAAACAGTCTCATTACCTGCCGGCCATTTCCTTGTAAGCATGCTCGACATCCGCCAGAGACCATCCATTGCAAGGCACAGTGCTTCCACATCTTTCCCAAGTTCCCTTTCATTGAACCATATCCTCTGCCATGCATCTCTGAGTAAAACCAGACCTGCCATTTTCCTGAGTACTTTCTCTCCCACACGTTTCCTTGTATCTGGGCAATTTCCCATTTCGTATGACACTAAGTCACCCTCGCTGGCAGCACCGCTCACCCCGATTCCATTCCACTGTTTCCCCCCATCATAACACAACCCAATGACTGCGTTCCCCACCCGGTGACATCTGTACACCTGCTATGTCGCTTCCTTTGCTGCCCAACGTTCGGGAGACTGTCCGCCTGTCCAGGAGACCGCCCTGGATCCCAGGCATATCCCACTTCCTGCAGTAGAAAAAGAATGATTAGTCCTGTAAGGATTATGTCCCCTTCCCCTCCATCGCCAGTCTTTTCAAAACCCCCAGCCTAACACCCCTCCTTCTGTACCTATATCGTCACAACACACCCTACTATACTCCCCTCTCCCCCCGTCTCCGACCTTCCTCCCCCCAAGGGCCCTCCTGATGTCGCCTCTGTGACAGTCCCCATGCGCAGGAATCGTACGTCTCCTTAAGGTAGCCCCAGCCCGTCAACCCAGGCCTCGTATGAAACCTAAATAACCTGCAGAAACCGTTGGACTACCTTCCGCATTTGGCAAACAAAAAATTCCTCCCAAGCCATAGGCCTCCCCTCTCTTGCCACCAATCACCGCTGCCTCATGCCCCCGCCTCGCTTTTCCCAGCTCCGTTGCTGCACGCTCCACTTCCCCCCAAACGCTGTAGCCAAATAAACAACTCAAACCTCCCAATCTCCCTTTCCCGGGCACACCACCCCATTCTCAACTATGCCTCAAGTGCTGACGCTGCCCCGTTCGAAAAACGTTGTGCCCTGTTTTTCCACCCCAACATGCCAGGCACTAACAGCCCGTCACCACAGCCAATGAACCCTTGTCTGCTGCCCCACAGGGACCATATCAGCATGTCTCCTGTGTCCTGCACTACCATACTCCCAGATGCCCTTGAAGAAATTGTCATATTGTCAGTGGCGTTACAACACGACCACCGTGTGCTGGCTCCCTGCTCCAGATGCGCAACAACAACCCTCCCGCCCCTATAAATAAACTGCATCACGCAAATCAAAACCCCCTTTTCTAAAATATTGCCTGCTGCAACCCAGGAGACCACATCATACCCAAACGCATCTTGCAGTGCCCCAAGGCCCCTATCACAAGCAGTGACCCATCCCTTCCCCGGACCATCAGCTCCCTGTCTGGCGCACCCTCTCGGCCTCCTTTACTGTGATGCCTCAGAAAGGCGAGTATCTTATCAAGTGGCCAACAAACTACCTGTACGAGTCCCACCCCCAGGCAAGTCCACGCCTATATAACGCTGCCCCCGTCACGCCGCACAAACGCTTGCGCACCAGGTACTGTGACCCCCAGAGCCCCACAGTTCTTCGTGACCTCAGCCCCCACCCAGTGTGCACCGTTCATCAGTCAATCCTGCCCCGTTCATCGGTATGCCGGGATGCAACGCCCCCTGGTCGTACCACCATATTCCCTTCCTCTGCACATTCGCCCCTTCTGAAAGCAGCCCTCGTACCCAGAGACATCCCCCCCCCTGGGGACATCCACTACTCCCATTCCTTAAATGCTCTCTGTGCAGATGGACTTTGCCCAAGTTCTACCTTACAAAAAGGGGGGGGCGTCCATGATGGCCAGCCACTTCTCTCAGTGCTCCTGCTTGCCGCAGCACCGGTTTCCTCTTGGGAGTCAACGAGCGCCATGGACCCATGGCCTCCAACTAATCGAGAAGGACCTCCAGGCCCCTGACTACCATCCCCCCTTCTTCCGAGGTGGCCCAGCTTGACCCCGTGAACGACTCTCCGTCCCTCTAAACGTCGTTGTCTAACCGACACGGGAGCCCTCACCAGTCTCCCCTGTCCCCGATGTGACCTGTCCATTAGAAGATGTTCCCAGGAAACCCGCTCCCCCTCCCTCCAGGTCAACCCCTCTTCTGATTCAGTGACCATTAATGTAAGTGCCGATAAAATCTCCAGCCCGCCACCAGCTGTGGGTAGCGGCTAAATATTGCGTTGAAGCCCCATCCCCCCAGTTGAGCCAAATTCGGACTGACCTTATCCCTTCTCCCACCGTTCCAAGCCCGGCAAACATCCCCCCCCATCTTGTAACACCCCAAGCTGTCCCCAGGCCACACACCTTAATATGCTGTCCCATGTGTTCGAGACTGATATCCACATTTTGAGTCAACTGGCACCCCGACTCAAAAGTCACCCCTTTAAACACAGCAAATAGCCTTTAAACAAGGCAAATAGTGATGAGTTACCCTTTGCTTGCCAGCCTTCCTTTCGCCTGATATCACAATCGGCCGATCGAACCCAAACCCTACTCACCGCTTGGCCCCAAGTTTTCCATATTCTGACGTATGCCGCCTCCGCGCTTGTATCACCACCAAAACCTCCCACAGTCCCCAGCCGACCAGCTGTATTTATTTATTTATTTATTTATTACTTACAGATTTATAATGCGCATGGCTGCCCCAGCAACGGGGCGTCCCAGCGCAATACAAGGACCAGAGACAGAGACCAAAGCAAGTTGACGCAGTTAAATAGTAGAGGTAGGATGTCATTTGTGCCCTGGGCTCACCAGGCCCCTGGCATTGGCCTCATTCTTTTACCTGAGTGTCCGTCCAGCACCTCCTCATCCGGACCGAAGCTGCCGTCCCCCTATCAGCTCCTCTCCCCCGCTCCGTCTTAGGCCGCACTTGCCTGAAACAAACAACAAAATGGTCTGGTTACCTGAACTCCCCCCCTCCCCCCCTGGCAATCCTCCCACTCCACATCATCCGCCTGTCGCATTCCATCTGGCATGCCACATTCTCATCCATCGCACACCGTCACATTCCCCCATCTTCACCCCCACAACGTCCATGCCATCCTTCAAACAAAACATACTCATAACTTGGTAGGATTCACAAGGTTGTATTGCTCAATGCGCGAATCCCTCGTTGGAGGGCAGGCCACCGCGGACCCCCCTACTGCTTCTGGCCAGCTTCTCGGGGCCGTCGTGCTCCCCACTGGCATCACCCCTTATGTGCCGGCCTTATTCGCCGGTCCTGGATCCCCCCTCACTCGGTCGCGCCAACCAAGTGGGTCCCAAGCACCACCGGGCCTCATGCCGTGCTGGCAGTCCCTCACCCGGACTCCGGTGACCCTGGCCACTACTGCCTGCAGCTCCCTGCTGCCCCTCTAGGCCCACCCCCCTCACCTCCTTCCCTAGCAGCAGCACCTATGCAAAGCCCTGCCTCGCTCCTCCTACACTGCCACCTGCCTCTACCCCCCCACCACCACCAAAGAACCTGGGCCGGTCGCTGAGCCTAGTCGTAGATAAAGACGCTGGGGGTGGGCCCACTGCCCGCTTCCTTGAGAAGGCTCCACACGTGTTGGGGGTACGCAGTAATCGTCCACCAATGCCATCCCCCCCACCAACCACATCGCACTGAACCATCTTGGGCAATGTGCTGAGCCCGGGTTTGGCGTGTCGGAAAAAACAGCTCCCCCCCTCCCAGGAAGCAGAAAGAGGAGGGGTCCCGCCTCTGCCCCCCAGACCCCGGCCCTCACCCCGTGTGAAGAAACCCGATTGCTCACCCCATACCGGGTGACACACGAATGCCCCGCCTTCCCCCACCCCAATTTCCGCCCTGGGCCACCTTCCACGAAGTTGCGCCGCAGTGTGTGCCGTCCCCTTGCCCATCCCCCCTCCCTCACGAACCATTGCGGCATGCTCGCGTCAACAGGCAGACACGCCAGCAGTTTGTGCCCCCTCCCAGACAACCATGGGTGTCAGCCCCCGCCCCCTACCTGAAACGGCCAGTCGAGTCCCGCATCTACCATCCTGGGCACGCGAGGCCATCCCGGCCCCATGCCTGATATCACGCCCCAGGGCGTAGGAGGTCCACCCGGCCGGGCCAGCCAAGACCTCAATGCAGCGCGAACGGCCGCCGCGTCGGATGACACCGTGGATTACAGCCAGCTTCGAAAAAATCTCCTTACCCTACCCTAACTACCAGTGACAGTCCCCCGCCGATCGACCAATCGGCATATTGCCTAACACTGTGTGAACTATCTAACTACAAGCTTTTCCATTTTTCCCCCGGTGGTGCTCAGGTGTCAGGAAGAGGCTGGATCTTCCTCTCCTGACACCTTATATACCCTCCCAACTCCCGCCCCCTCCTTCACTCCTATGATCCCACCCCCACCATGTCCTTCCAGCCGTTGCGCGAATACCCCGAGGGAAGACTGGTCTGCGACCTTCACTTCCCCCGAGGGCCGTCAATGCCTGGCCCGATAACCCTCCGTCCGTTAATGCACTGCCGTGTAACCGCAGAGTCAGAGATGAGACGGACCCTACTTCAATGCAGTGAAGACGCTGCATCAAGGCACATTCTATTTCACCAACGATAAAGGAACCTGCCGTCACTCCGAAGTTATCTTGGTTAGGGTGACCAGGCGTCCCAGATTTGCCCTGACAGTCCCGGTTTTCTTATGAATGTCCCGGCGTCTCGACACTTTTTACCAAAACAAAGAAATGTCCCGGTTTTGAGAGGATCGGGTGACCACACACACACATATACGACTGTGCTGTGAAATCTCACGTTCACACCGGCCCTCTCATGAAACCATGGACAAGGCATTTGAAAGAGTCTCATACTGCGCTGCCTGACTTTATTCAGGCAGCACAGCAGGATTAAATGGGAGGTGAATCAGCCCCTGCAAAGCACCCAAGGCCAGAATTATAAAGCTCCCCTTGCAACAGCCCCAGCGTGGCGGAGGAAGGGGCAGATTTACAAGAAACTGACGCATCTATATAGATGCCTCAGTTTCCCTGCGCACGAGTGAAAAACCCTTGCGCCACCATAGATGCGCCGTAATTACAATACAGTGCACTATGGCGCAAGGATTGACAGATGCGTCAGAAATTCTGATGCATTTGTTGGTGGAAAAGTCACGCATTGCTGGAGTTGTGTCACAAGCACGACGCAACTCCAGCAATGCATGTTGTGGCCTATTTCCAATACACTGCGTCACTCCTTATGCTTGCTTCAAGCAGGCGTAAGGTTTTGATGCAGTGGCGTCCTAAAAGTCACGCAGTGAAATCTTGTAGAGTTCACTGCGTCACTTTTACGAGGCTTTCCTGCGTGGGAACGCCCGCCCTGCATACATTATACCTGACGCAGGTATAATGTCAAGCAGGGCTTTACAACGTGACGCATCTCTCTAGATGCGTCACCTTGTAAATCTGATGCATTTTTTATGCCGCCGTTGCGTCACAAAAGTGACACAATGGCAGCGTAAAATTGACGCAAGAGGCTTGTAAATCTGCCCCAAAGTCTTTAAGTTTGATGCTACAGAGGTGTGTGCGCGTACACCTCTGTAGAATGAAAATTAATGACTTGCTCTGCCATGCTGTGGTGTGTTCCATATGGGTTTCATATATTATATATACACACACATAGGTATATCTGCAAAACCATTGACAGAGAAATAGGACTAAATGTTGACACTGCACTGACCAGTGCCAATATTTAGTCATATTTCTATGTCAATGGCTATCCAGGTTTTTTGTTTTGAATATCTGGTCACCCTATTATTATGGCCTTAAATATTATGGTGTCACTAAAAATGGTGCTCTTTGCGTGACAAAGGCAATCGAGAGCCGCAGTTGTGTTTCAGGTACGTACAGGAAACGATGGCAGACGGTTGAGTTAGCCTGACATGTGATCAGCTGGGAAAAGCTCTGTTATCCTCGCTGCGGTGCCACTTTGTCAGGAAATGTCCCGAATTCATTGTAGGCCGAAGCACCACATGAGATTTGACATGGGATTTAAAATAGAGAATAATTGAAAGTCAGGCAGGTTTATTTTTAATCTGAAACATGCCTTCTGCTGGTTGTTTTTTGTTCCGAAATTGTGTGTTCAGGGCTCCCCTAAAGAAAGCTGTAGGTGTGCAACCAGCCTAGTGTAATAAAAACATTTTTTTTAAATGCACACATAAATACTAGGGGTGGGCGAAATTTGCGAAATCCACTTTCGCAAATTATCGCGAAAATGTTAAAAATTATCGCAAACACGCGGAAATATCGCGAAGATGCGGAAGTTTTTTTCCCGCATGTTCGCGAAATTTTCGGCATGGTTGCGGCTCGCCAACTTACCCATGTGGTTGCTCGCGGGCGCGGCCATCTTGTTTTCAGTTGTCTCGCGGTGCATGATCGCGAGAAGAAAGACGTGATCGCGCGACGCATGACGTCACTGCGGGCGCGAACTGTCGCGAGACAGTGCAAATGGCTTAAAACAATACAACATCTCATGGAGAACGCGACCGGATCAAGAAAACTTGTCGGCGAACGCAGGGATTCAGGTAAGGCGATCGCGCGCGCGCGAGAATGTATTATTTTACAGCGCGAGCAAGAAACAAATTATCGGCAAGCTGCGGAATGCGGAAATATTGACATCTTCGCGCTTTCCGCGAAACGCAAAAAATTTCAAATTATTGCAATTTCCGCAAACGGAACGAAATTTTAGCCCAGGCCTAATAAATACCTGCAGAGGAACTTTGGGTTCCGCCTCTTCATCCACTGGTCTGTTCTGCTGTCATTCATATAATGCTGATATTATAGGCAATGGTTGTTTTTTTACTTTTTAATTTTGTGTTTTTAGAAACTACAAAAAAAGACCATGGAAAAAACAGGCGCTGGACAAGCCACTAGGTCTGCCCTTGGAAAGCTGATGCAATTGTTCATTTTTTAATAGAAGCACTTCCACTAAAAGTTTGCTTCCACTAACATTATCAAGGACCAGTCGTGCCGCAGCGTTTTGAACCAGCTGCAGCTTGGCTATTGCAGTCTTATTAAAATCCAAGTCTAGCACATTGCGGTAGTTCACCCTAGAAGAAACAAGTGCCAGAGCCAGTTTCTTGCGCGCCGGAATAAGGATGTACGGAAACACCTTCCTGAAAGTCCTGATTGTCCAAAAAAAGGTTGAAACCGTTCAATTGACCTGATTGTCAAATGACAGGTTTTATCTACCAGAACTATGAGGTTTTTTGCAGAGTTTGTGGGAGTGGGTAATGTACCTAACCATTCTGGCCACCAGGATTTGGTCCAAATTGATGGGTGACTACCGAAGATCAAGACCTCCGTCTTGTCTCCGTTGAGTCCGAGATAGTTTTTTCCCATCCAGATGGCCACTGCCGACATGCAGTTCTTAAAGTTGGTGGCAGTCGCCTCCATATCTTTGGTAATTGACACGATTATTTGAATGTATCCACATAAGGTAAAGCCTCTAGCCTGAAAGACCTAATGAGCTTAGCCAGTTGGAAAACATAAATATTGAATACTAGGGCTCAAGGGGGAGCCCAGAGGAACCTCACATGGCAAGCTGATGGACTCAGAGCAGACTTGATCCACCATTACCGTCTCTGACCTATCACTAAGAAAGGATGTTAAGAGATTCAATGCTAAATCTTAGACCCCCGATCCTGAAGCCGACCCACAAGCAGAGTTGGAGAGATGGTGTCAAAGGCTACAGACAAATCTAATCTAAACAGATCAGTGCTGCAGCCTGACCAGCATCAACCATGGTTCGGATATCGTTCACTGCTGACACCAATGCGATTTCAGTCCCATGGTCATTCCTGAAGCCAAGCCATGAAGCTTCAAGCAGCTCAAGCTGTTCGAAATAGGTAATCAACTGGGAGTTTAGGTGCTTTTACTGGATTTTAGCAGGAGAAGGCAGCAAGGAAATAGGTAAATTGTTTTTTTGTTTTTTTAACTCTGTGGGGTCCAGATTAGGTTTTTTAATTATTTGCTTAACAGGCAGTTTTTTCCACAATTGTGCGCAATGTCCTGACTTGATAGCTTTGTTAAAGGTAGCGGTAAGATGAAAGGCTATGGTGTTGACTCCAAGGTGCACTATTTTGAGGGGGCAGGATTTTAAAGGAGAGCCGGATTTCATGCCAAGAAGATAAGACTCTGCCTGTTCAAGATATCATAATCTCTGATAAACATGCTCAGGAAGGATACCACTTTGGAAAAGAATAGGGGGCTCTGAATAAAGGCAATCAAGTGTGTTATAAATATTCATGCTTGTATTCTGAAAAAAGTGCACCATTTAATTAGAGAAGTCCGAAGAACTTTCTATACTGGGGGGGAGCTGAGGGTACAGAAAGCAGGTTAACTAGCTTGAAGAGGTCTCTAGAGGATTTGGCAGTTGAAAATGTGTTGGTACAATAGTAGAGCGATTTCTCTTCCTCAATGGCAACTTTATAATCCACCAGAGTAGACTTATAGAAGGCTCTTTCCTATAGATCAAAACTTTTTCATAAGAGCCATTCCTGAAAATGAAAGGCCTGCCTTAAAAGTCTAAGGAGCATATTTCCAAGGGGTAATTGGCACCTGAATGCATCTTTTTTTAACGTTCAGGTGGCGATAACCCCTTGGCCTGATTTACAAGGCGGCGTTAAGTGACTCAGTGGGGCTTAACGCCGCCTTGTAAATAATGCGCCCATTGACGCAGCACTTAGCCTGAAAGGGGCGGCCAATGGGTGATGCAGAAGACATTACGCTGCAACACCCATTGCTTTTTGATGCTGCCCCCTATTTACAAGGCTTGTGTAAATATTAACCCCGGGCGTAGTACTCCGCTTCGCCCACGGTGTGTACGTAGCGCTGCCTGCTTTGTGGTTTACGAAGTAGGTGTAGCAGGCAGCTCTACGCACACGCCAGGGCGAAGCAGAGCTGCCTGCCACCCGCTGCCCGCCTCCCGCCCGCCCTCCTTTTAAAATAAGGTAAACTATGATAAAAAAATCAAATAAAATGCCTTACCTGCAGCGCGGCGTCCCGGGGCTCCCTCTTCCTCGTTGACGACAACTTCTTTTCACAAATGCGCATGCGCATTTCTCGCAAGAAATGCGCATGCGCGGGCGTCCGCGCATGCGCATTTGTGAAAAGTTGTCGACGAGGAAGAGGGAGACCCGGGACGCCGCGCTGCAGGTAAGGCATTTTATTTAATTTTTTTATCATAGTTTAACTCATTTTAAAAAGAGGGCGGGTGGGAGGCGGGCGGCGCGAGTAGTGAGGCTATGCGGTGCGCGCAAGTGTGCGTAGATTTGGCCACACTACGCGATGCTCCACGTAGCCCCACTACACCCTCTACGCCCAGAGTTAGTAAATATGGGGCTGGGCCAAAAATGATACCAGGGAAAACCTGGTCTTAAACTGGCACAATGAGGAAAAGTTATCAATTTCTCCTTCTTTTTGCTGTTTCTGCAGCATACATAGAAATGCCCTATTGCTTATCGGTAATCTTCATTACTCCTGGTCCCATTGTCCTCGTCTCATTCATGAAACAGTGTTATAATACTATCTCATGACAGAAAAAAAAGAACGAAGGAATGCTGGCCATACCCCACCCCTTCCCCCTTCGAGTATAAAAGTGTACCTATCCCAGCATTCCTCCTGAAATACCAACCCTCAGATGAAGGCCGGCAAGTCCGGGAGGGAGGGAGGGTAGTAATGAAAGGAACGAGGACAACGGGCCAGGAGTAATGAAGATTACTGTAATTAATAGGGCTTTACCCACACGTCCCTCCTGTTCTCGTCCCATTCATGAAACAGTGAGAATACCCAAGCAACCACCAGCAACGCCCCTAAACACCCGCCGGGGGAGGGGCACCCAAAAGAGAGTAAGCCAACATAATGATTTTCTTCAGCCAGCGACCAATGAAAGAGCAAGAAGCCTTCGCCCCATGAGAGGCCACCCCGAAGGAGACAAACAGTGAATCTGACTTCCAATCAAGATAGACACGCAAAGCCCTGCAGACATCCAGTAAAGGCCAAGGGAGATCATCAGCAGACCCCTGAACAGCGCCAAAGGCAGGCAACACCAATTCCTGGGAACAATAGAACTGCGAAGGAACCTTGGGAACAAAGGCCAAATCCAACCTGAGGACCTCCCCATTGTATGAAAAAGACAAAAAAGGCTCCTGAGCCATCAAAGCACTCAATTCTCCAAAGCACATATCCGAAGTAAATGGCCACCAGAAAGACAACTGCCAAAATCAGAAACTTGGCGTCCACCTCCGACAAAGGCTCAAATGAAGGAGCCACAAGAGCCTGCAAAACCAGTGGCAGATCCTATAAAGGAAAAGATGGATACACCACAGCGCGGGACAAAGAGAAACTCTGCAACAAGCGAGAGACCAAATCCTCCACTTCTGACAAATTCCCCCTAGGGAAACGCAAAGCCTTAATCGCAGCCCACTCAGCCCGCAAAGTGGAAACAGACAAATGCTTCTCAAAGCCCTCCCAGAGAAACCACAGCACCTTGCAAACACTCCAGAGAGGACCCCACTCCAGCGCTGGAAATTCCCCCAATGATGCCCATAGGATTTCAAAGTAGCAGGTGTGCAAGACTGCTGAACGGCCAAGGCTAAATGCTTAGGGAAACCTCTTCGTCGCCACCCCTGCCTCTCAACTTCCACACCGACAGACAACATCAGAGATGACCGCAGAGGAGATGGAAAGCAATGGAGAAACCAGGAACCCTGCACAGCCAACAGCTTCAGCGTGGGGAACCAAGACCGAAGAGGCCAAAACGGAACCACCACCACCCAGGACTCCCGAATCAGGCGAGCCAAAAACAGGGGGATTAGTGCCAGTGGAGGAAAGAGATACATTAGGCATGTAGGCCAAGGAATGGACAGAGCAGCCACCCCCCAATCCCCATCCTGCTGAACCCGGGAGCAGAACCGGGGCAGCTGGGCATTGGGCCGGGAAGCTAAGAGGTCAAGATAAGGAAGACCAAACTTCCTGCACACAAGCCGAAAAGCCACTGGAGTCAGAGACAACTCCTGGGTGGCAGGGTAAAACCTGCTGAGGGCATCCGCCACACCACTGTCCACACCCCGAATGTGAACAGCCGAGAGAGACAACAGATGCTCCGCCTCCCAACAAAACGAAATAATCACAACCGCATTCAGAGATTTGGACCTGGAACCTCCCTGATGGTTCAGGTAGGGCACCGACACCATGTTGTCCGAACGGATCACCACATTGTGACCCAACAACTGCCCACGGAAACCCATCACAGCCCGGGACACTGCAGTTAACTCCCTCCAAGTCAAGAAACGCTACCCCTCCTGCAGGGACATACGACCATGAAGAGACCTGGACTCCAAAGTCGCCCCCACCTAGAGGCACTGGCATCCGTTGTCAGAACAGCCGGTGGGGAGGACTGCAACGGTAGACCTTGAGAAAGATGGTACGACAAAGTCCACCAGCGCAGAGCAGGAAGGAGGGAAGGAGACACCAGAACTCGAAGAGCCAGATCGTGTGACAACGGATTCCAACAGGCCAGCAGATATAACCACAGAGGTCTGAGATAAAACGGAGCCCATGCCACCGTAAACACGGTTGCCGCCATGAGGACCCAGAAGCCATAACCATAGACGGACCGGAAAAGAACCTCGCCAAGAAGCGCCGAGCAAGTGAACATAAAGTCACTGCTCGAGAAACAGGCAGGAACACCCTGTTCAGATCGGCGCAAAAGCGCCCCGATGAAAGTGAAGTTCTGCGAGGGCACCAACTGACATTTGGGAAGATTCAGAAGAAACCCATGGCATTGCAACGCAGAAGACACCACCTCCCAAACCATCAGCAACTGATTTCGAGAGGGAGCATGGATCAACAAATCGTCCAGGTATGGGTAAACGAGGACCCCCTGAAGATGCAAGGACACCACCAATGGTGCCACCACCTTGGTGAACACCTGCAGGGCAGACCTCAGGCCAAAAGGCAGGACTCAAAACTGGAAATGACGTCCCTAAAGGCAAACCCTCTAATGCCTATGAGAGCTGGGGTGAACTGGGACATGATGGTACGCATCCTGGAGATCGAGGTTGCCCAAGAAATGACCTAGGAGCACCAATGGAATCACCCGCTGAATCACCCGGAAGGGCAAATGAAATATAAACGTGTTTGGAGCCTTCAAGTCGAGGACCAAACGGAACCCACAGTCACCTTGGGAACCAGAAAAATGAGAAAGTAGCACCCCCTCCACATCTCCAGAGGAGGAATGGCCTGAATTGTACCCTTCTTCAAGAGGAACTCGACCCTTAGAGACAACTCTGACCGCTTGACCCGACAGATGACCAAGGAGGTGGACAAATCCCTGAATCTGGAGGAGGCTCTGAAAATTCGATTCGACACTCCTTACAAACAATGTCCAAAACCCATGCGTTGGAACAGGACTGCAGCCATGCTGGGAGGAAGAACTGCAGCCGCCCTCCTGCCAATAATCCAGGAGCCCCGGCAATGTAGTCAGGAACAAGGTATGGGGGGATTTAGCCTTCCTATCCCGACCCCGACCTGAAGAAACCTCCTGTGACCCCGGGAAAACTGCTGACAAGAAGGAGGGTGAAAAAAAGATTTAGGTTTGGAAGAAGTAGTGGCAGCGGAGGGCTTATTGAAGGAAGAAGAGTGCTTTTATTCTTTAAACAATTTATGCAATTTGCCCTCCAATTCTTCCCCAAACATCATAGTCCCCTGAAAAGGTAAGCACAAGGCACAATCATTTTGAGTGGAATCAGTCTTTCAGTCCTTCAACACAAGATTGCAGCGGGCCGCCACACTTGCACCATTGGAAAGAACCGTTGCTCTCACCACATCGAAGGACACATCTGAAAGGAACTCCACCTGCCGCTCGATGTGCTCCAAAAGTCCAGAACAGGCTGAAGTGTCATCCTGTGACTGATACAGAGCCTTGATATCAGAAATCAGGGACTGAACAACATAAGTGCCATAAATAGCAGCCCTCAAGGCCAGATGAGAGCCAGAGTACACCTTCCGAAGGGAAGCATTCACCTTCTAATCCACTGGGTCTCTGATCACTGCATCCTCAGCTAAGGAAGTCTGCCCCACAAGGCTACCCACAAAGGAATCAATCAGAATAGAATCCGGCAAATCCTTGGACATATCCTGAAGCAGTTAAAGCTTAGCCATAAACCTAGGAAGGAAAATACAATCTGGATCCTTCCACTCCATCTTCAGAACATCAAGGATGTAGGGATGGACGGGCACATCCACCACAGCTGAACTTTGAAACTGCTGCAGCAATGAACCACCAGAGGTGCTGGGCACTTCATCATCAGGAAAACCCATGTTGGACTTGACATGCTTAAGCAACTCAGGTAACATGTCTTTGTCAACATCTTTTCCTTTATGCTCAGCACCCCCTAGCAATTCCTCCTCGGAATCAGAGAACTGAGTGGAATGCAGAGGAAGGGGACCTTTGGAAAGAGACCCACTCCCCATCTCATGTAGGTTTTCCTTAATTAACCGCTTAATCCGATCATCATTCCCTGCAGCATTTAGATCGTGCTAGAGAAGGGGAGGCAGAAGAGTCGGAAGATGATGAAGAGGAGCGCTCTGCCTGTTTGTGCTTTTTAAAATGCTTCCCCATTCTAACACTGGTAGGAGTCACCAACAGACCACCGACTAGCAAAGTCACCACACAGCCATGGGTCAGAGGAAAAAGATAGCAGGGACACCAAACCCCACTTCTGGCAAGTTCCACTGTAGCCCAAGCCATAGCAGCAGGTACATACTTATACCGGTCCATGGAGGGCGCTTGATCCAGCCCAAGCTGCCCGAGACAACTCCCAAGAAATTGTCACCATTGAAAATAAATCAAGGGAAATGAGAAAAAACAGAACACAAGAATACTTACAATTTAAGCCGGTCCTGACGCAGATCCCCGCTGTCGACCAGCACTCAAATGCCTGACTTCCTGGCCAGCCTCCCAGTCGGAAGTCAGGCAGCTAGACCCTGAAGAACAAATGTGTCTCGCCAGAAACGCTGCGCCTCCCAGCGAGCCCGGCAACCCAGGAGGTGCAGGCCGGAATCCCCTGCAGTCGAAATCAGCAAGCCTTGGAGGAATCCACCTGTCTCCCCCCAAGCCCGGCAGGGAAGGAGAAGGGAAATCACTGCAACACCTCCCACCGCCCAGCAGTAGAGCGTGTGTGTATTCACAAGCTCCTCCACTCCTGCAACTCGTCCCATTCTGTCAAAAGACAGAAAAAAGAACAGGAGGAATGCTGGGATCAGTAAACTTTCGTACTCCCACGGGGAGAGGGTGGGGTAAAGCCAGCATTCCTTCATTCTTTTTTTCTGTCATGAGATAGTATTATCTCACTGTTTCATGAATGGGACGAGTACAGGAGGGACCTGGGGGTAATAGCAAATCACCCTTAGTGATTCTTCATGTGCAGTAAGGTGTCTCTTCCTGCACATAAACAATCATTATGCAATGACGAGTTGCAACTTCTATAAGTGCTGCATTGTGTAGCACACTTAGAAGTTACAAATTGCCATTAGTGATTGTCAATGTGCAGACAGGGTTACCTTCCTGCACATGAACAACCATTCCCTGCAGCACAGGTACCCTTACACTATTTATGAAGCAAGGATGCCTGCGCTGGCGCTAAGCAGCTAAATTTAGCGCCTGGGGTAACACAGGGGTGCACAGTATCATGGTAAATATGCCAAATCCCTGCATTTTCAGAATGTCGGAGCGTGGCATTACCAATTGTGAACTCAGCTGCTGCTAACTATGTGTCCTCGTGATCAATACAGTTACAGTTATTAAGAGTGAGAGATAAGGCTTCTTTACTAAGACTTTCTATTGATGTTATGTTGTTCCCACAGATCAGGGTCTCCTGAGTATTAGGCCATGAGAGAGAGAAGGGAACAACATATTTTTCAGGCCAGGAAAGGGGTAATGCATCAGAGACCATAAGGCGAGAGTCATTGGAGAAGATGCCATTCAATGTACGGCCCGCTCCATGAGTTGGTGTCATGAATAGTTGTGGAAGTCCACAGCTTGCCAGCATGTCCTTAAAAGCTCGGGAGTCATTGCACATGCGGCTTTCTAAACAGAAATTGAACTCACTGAGGGAAGTGATGTTATGCTTTCACAGGTACAGGTACGTTAGGTGAGCAAACTCTGTTATGAAGACGGACATGGGTCCAGGCAGTCTGTAGACTAGGACATGAGCTGGTAGGCAGTAATTTTAATAGAGAAATGGAGTGCTTCACAGGAGGGCCGACATCTGAAAGGGTTGCATAAGGCGAGTATACTTGATTTTATATATAAATGCCAACCCTCCCCCTGCCTGTCATGTTTGATAATTGTGTAATGCTCAAAACAAAAATAAACAAAGTGGAAGTATGTTTTTACCTTCTTTAACAGTGACACGTAGTTCAGATTGTAAAAACATGACTAATTCTCTGAAATTCAGACTTAGAGATATTTCTTAAGATTGTTATTATAATTTGGTTGGAGGAATAGGAGCTGTATTTTAAATTGTGTATTGAACAGCAGTACATCTGTTTTGATTAGGTTTAGTTTACACCCTTCTAAATCAGTGAAACTAAGGGGCATATTTACAAGCCCCGACGCCACTAGAGCATCACTTTTCCTGACACTCCATTGGGGTTGCTCCATACCCCATATTTACAAGGTGGCCTTAAGCCACTTAATGTGGCTTAACACCACCTTGTAAATATTCACCTTTCAGCAGCAGTCCGTTGCAGCAAAGTGGCAGTCAATGGGTGTTGCAGTGGGCGTTCAACCACAGCACCGATTGCTTTTTGATGCTGCCCCATATTTACATGGATCGGGCAATGCCAAAAACTAAGACCTGGTCTCAGGATGGCGACGCGAGGAGAAATTATTAGTTTTTCCTCCTATTTTTCTCTTTCTATGTGTGCTGCATTCTGAAGCACACACTGAAAACGCAAATCACCTTTAAAGATTGTCTATGTGCATGAAGGTGTCCCTTCCTGCACATAAACAGTTTCCCCTGCAGCCCAGGCACCCTTGCAACATGGAGCAAGGGTGCCTGCTCTGGCGCTAGCAGCTTATTTACCACCAGCGCTATGGTAAACGCTTGGTGCACCATATTTTTGTAATTACGGTGCATCTCTGCATTTTGAAAATTTCGGAGCACAGCATTGTCGAATTTGGCGTTACACCACACTCTGACATTTTCTTGTACATATCCCCCGTGTTATCAGATCCTAGGCCAGTTAAATAATTGACTGTTGATCCTGTCGCAATAGTACCTAATTATCAGCATACAATTTTAGTCTTGGTTCCACTGAGAAAATAGATTTAAATTTTGGACTAGCTCAGAGTGCGATTGGGAGCAGCTCTATGAATAGAGCAAACCGTATCGGTGACAGTGGACACCCCATGTGAATACCCCTAGTGATAGATATATTTCCTATCAGCTTTTAATTTAACACCAACAAGCCGAGGATTGGTATATATTGCAGCTATCCGCCTCAGCTGCAGTGTTGAGAAGCCCGTTTTTCGTGATACCTAATGCAAGAATTCCCAATTGACGGGGTCAAATGTTTTCTTTGCATCTAACAAAGTAATGGTTGTCAAATTGCCAGAAGTCAAATGAAAATCAATCGCTTCAACTACAAAATGGTTATTTGCATATAATTGTCAAAGGACCGCGCACTTATTTTGATCCAAATGCAGCAATTAAGAAGAAAGGGCTATTATTCAAGTAGCTAGCATTTTATTCACTATTTTAGAATTACTATTAAGTAGTGCAACAGGCCCCCAAGAACAATGATCTAGGGGATTTTTCCTTTTTTCCAAAAGACATATTGATATGCCCTTATAAAAGGTAACTGGTATTTCTACTCTCATTTATATGTGATTGAATAACTTTGTGAAAGGTTGTTTTTATTGATGCATAAATACTTTGTAGATTCCAGCTGTAAGCCATCGTCTCCAGCTGTTTTACAGATAAACTGTGGACTGTAGTAATTATTTCTTCCAAATTGAATACAACTGTTAAAATGTGGTCATCCTTTTCAGTCAACGCGAGGATTTGTAATCACGCTTAACAGTTATTTATATTTTCCTTTGGAATAGAAGTCGGAAATTATATATGTTTTTTTGATTGATCTAGTACTCCAAAGAAGGATTTTGTCTATTGTCTCCCCCGCCTCACCAAGGGGCATATCAACAACAACCGGCGATAATTATCTCTAAGCGCACTTAGCGCTAGGATAATTATCGCCGGCTAGCGTGAATTTTTATCGCTGAGATAGCGTGCTATTAGCAACGCTTATCTCAATAGCGATAAAAATCCTCATGCTAACAGGCTAACGTGAGATTATCGCTGGAAACCCAGTGATAATCTGACGTTACCTTGTTGATAGGGACAGGCAAACTTAGCCATGATATCCTCCTTCCATAGGAGATCATGGCTAAGTCTGAAAAATACCAGACGTAAAAAAGCAGCATTAACCGTGGTTAGCGCTGCTTTTTTTGTCTCTAACAGGGTTGGCGACATTCTTGATAATAGGAGAAATGTCGCTTAGCGACATTTCTCCTATTATTTTACTCTGGAACGCCCCCTTTGCATCTCATTAGAGATGCAAGGGGAAGAGTAGAATAAAAGGGTGCTAACATGCAAATTTGCATGTTAGCACCCTGTTGTTGATAGGGCGCTAGTTTTATCTCTCCTTTTTAGGCTTTTAAAGCCAAAAAAGCAGAGATAAAGCCCTTGTTGATATGCCCCAAAGTTACTACCCCACTTTCTCATTATTCATCCCTTTATTCTCTTTTAGTTATATGCGTGGATTACTTTTAACCTCTTCCCAAAGTAAAAAATGGTGTTTGGAAATAAACTAATTCAGAGCGCCCTCGGTTTCCTTTGACATGTTGTGTAATTATTTTAAAAGTTGTGTTCATTTCTTTTAGATAAAGCTTTGACACGCTATATTTTCTACCCCTATAGTTGTGTTAAAAGCATCCCATACAACTCTGGGAGGGAGAGACATAATTATCTTGGAAATATAACAGTATCCTCTTTTTAATGTTTTCAACAAATTGTGTGTCAGGTAATACATTTGGTTGAAGCCTGTCCATCTCCAATGGAGTGTGCTTGATGACACGTGCTTTTTGAACCAATACTATTGTCGGCTTCAATGTCCTCACCCAAGAAAGTATGTTTTATACTATTGAATAAAGATTATGCTCTATTCATCTTTATTTAATATGTTGGTCATCTAGTGCTGTGCAGTTGATTTGATTAATCAAGTTACTATTTCTTTTTTTAAAAAGCTTCCCACTTTTTCACACCGGGTTGCAATCCCTTCCACATACGCCACCACATGCCGTACTTCCACCCACCCCCTTCCCTTCTTCCTTCTCACTCCTCTTACATCTTCCTAGGTATGTGCACCTTTATCCATGAAATAAATACCCTCTTAACACCGGTGTCCTCTTTTGCTCCAATCTACTTGTCCCCAAGGGCACCTCCTACCACTTCCACCAAAGAAATAATATCCTGATATCATATATATTATTCACTATTCCTCTTCCATTATCTTTGGGGTTCTCTACTATATTCCTCACCTTTTAAGCTCAGTTGTGTTGGACGTGTGTCATTGAATATTTGGACATGCCTTCTGGCAAAACTTTCGACTTTGCCATTTGTACTAATATTGCTTGGACTCCTACTGATCCAAACTAGGGCATTGATTGTTTCAGTTCCCAGCTGCATTTTTAAGTCTCAAATGACCTCTCAGAGTATACTTGCACGTCATCGTCATTGTCTACTCTGAAGGATTTCACCTTCTTTTCTTTAGTCATGATTTTTTTCTTCTGAAGTACTGAAGTCCCCAAAGATCACCAAATATAGATCTTGACCTACAGCCAGGTGTAGGTGTAGGAAATGGGACTCTGTGTGCCCTGCAAATTGAGTAATCTTCATAATTTCAGGTAGAATGTGAGACCGTATAGGTTCCTCAATCAACGCTGGAATTGATACTTATCTTTTTCATTACATTCTGTGACCACCACAAATCACAAATTGCTTCTCCTCATATGATTTTCATAATCGTATTTGGTCTTAAACTAATCCAATTCTTTGGTCACTAATGAGACTTCACTTTGTACTACTGCTTTTGAATCCTCTACTTCTCTAACCTTTGTTCTAATTCTTGTATATGGTTACCAAATAAGTAATTTTTTCATCTCAGTCTTTTATCTGTTGTGGCAACATATTAACAATATTCTGTTCTTTTATTTTATCATTTGCACTCTGTGAAAATGTTTTTCAGTAAAAGTGCCCTTAATTACATTTAAATTAACCATACATGGACTCATTTGATTTGGGTTGCAGTGAGATAGACATGCAAAAGAGCTTTTGATTTGTTCACTACTGTTTTCCTGAGCTGTATTATTGCCATTAATCACATTATGCATAGAGAGATGTAGAGTTACCAGCTGTGGGTTAGCTTTTTCCAAACTTTTCTGTCCATCCACAATGTCCGTGTTACTAGAGTTGTTGGGGTCTCTCTGTAAAGCTCTGTGTCAATTCATTTTTCCTGATTACTACATTTCTGTCATTGAACCCTTGGAAGATTTATAAGACTTGGATGAAATTTTAGGCAATTAGAGACTGTGTCACCACTGTGAAAAGACAGTGGATATTTATTTTGGTGGATCATCTTTTATTTCTTCCCTGTGCCTTGACTGTACATGTGTAGGCTTCAGTTTTGCTCAGATTAATGTCTATTGGTTTTCCATTTGCAGATTTTGAATCAGTAGTCTGAATCAAATGTTCCTTGCGCTTCTGTTCAGAAAAAGTTTTCATCTCTTTTGTTACAGTTTTAGACATGATTGCTGTGGTGGCTATAGTTGAAAGGGAGGCATCCCGTGGGTGGAGTGTGAGTGTTCTCACGCATTCAACCACGGATTTTGGCACATTCACAGAGTTTCCATTAATGGTAGACATGAGAATGCGTCATAATGCTACGCCTCCGCGGGTGAGGTGTAACAAGGAGAAATAACTTTATTTCTCCTTGCTTACTCCTCTTTCTACATGTTCTCCATTCTGCAGCACATATAGAAAGAAGAAAATGCTTCTCAGGAGTGTTTTTGTACAAAACAATCCTGCCTACAACACAGGCACCCTTGCACTATGACGCAAGAGTGCCTGCATTGGAACTAGGCTGCAAAAATTGTGAAAGGATAGGCCAGGAATGCGCCATATAATGGTAAATATGGAACATTCCTGCTCTTTCATTTTACATGTACACGGTTCTTTCCTAAAGTTGCCTTCACTTTGTCAAATCAACTTTTGACATGCAGTTGCATTCATGACACATGGATTAGTTTCTTGGAAACACCGACCTTGCTGACACAGAGAACTTTGCGAGAACACTGTCACACAGCATTGGCATTGTGTGCAAGGCCCACACGTGTGTTATACAAATGTGTTTGTTATTATGTCCATATGGCGATACAGCTATCTGTAGGATGCAAACAATGGCAGCCTGATCACAATCTCTGCCCAAGGCAAGGGTGCCTTTATCAATAAATAAGTTTTTGTTTCCAAAGTATAATCAGAGGAGACACTGCTACTGACTTCGAGGGGTCCCTACATGCTGCGGAGACATCTGTGATGGTAGGGAAAGTCCTCCTCAGCTGAGTACTTATACCCTAGGTATTGGCTGTTGATAAATTGAAGCTTGGAAGGATCTAATTTCCACTGTGTTAGCCGAATTCTGTAATCCATTTCTTACATACCATGGCACATAACATTTCTGAAAACTGCAGACATGCAGTCACTTAAAAATTACTACAAATGGGCCTCATGCTAGATGGTGGAGATGTTACCTTCATGGTAGAGGCACATGACGCATATAGAACAGAGGTATTTTACTCCTGAGTTACATTTCCTGCTGCAGATGAAGTAGGCGAAATACCAAATGAATACACTCCAAATGAGGAGATAGAAGTCCTTCTAACCTACCAAGAACATGCTAATATGTTTAAAGGGGCCCTCCACCATGGTATATAAAACGTGAGACTGGGTCCACACAGCAATGAGAGGGCAACATGGCCAGTCCTAGCTGGTTACATACCTCATCCCGGTATCAACAACTTGACCGCAGGCCAGCTGTGGAGATTATATAATAATCTTGCAACAATCTACAGAAGACTCACACAATTTGTGATGTGAACATTAACTCTTACACCTGCATGGACTGTTCAAGCAGTAGCACCACAGTTAGCTACACCAGGCATTACCCCACAAACATTGAATTTAGTAATGGGAAAAGTTCCCACCAAAAGGGAAGAAATTCTGTTTTGGATCACACAGAAAACAAACCAGCTTGAAGCAGTATTTCCCCATACCAGTCCACAGGAAAAACACAGGATACTGACAATTTGCTTGCCAATGGGGATGGCTCCCCCGGTAGAGGACTGCGCCACTTGGGGCTCAGTCTTCACTGCAGTATATACCAGAACACAAGTTACCCCTTCATTGGCCGTTCTACCTGAAGTATTAAAACAGGTCCAGAATGAGAACGGGTCAGCACCTGCCCTGTACTTAGGAATAAAACTGCTGGACAACTTTGCCGCAGTACACACCCATAATGTTGAATAACAATTAAGGGGAAGCAGCAGCGTTAGCTATATGCCAACACCTAAGAGATTTACCTCCTGCACAGCAAGAATGCCAATTACCTAAAATTATCAAAGAAACCTGTGCTATGCTAGATAGAGATAATATGGGTGCCAGACCCTAAAAACCACAGTTAAAGAGTAATTCTGGAAAAGATAACTCTAAGCAAGCAACCGACTCATCAGCGATGACAAAATCACAGGATGGGTCTCCTACACAGGAATCTACCAAAAAATGTTACAACTTACGTGACCATGATAATGTTAAAAACCGCCTGATAGGTATCAGGATACTGATAAACATTCCTCTTGTTCCTTACAGGATTCATTCAATAAACATTCAGATAGAGGAGGATGGTCAGAGCGGGGAACAGAAAAGCATGTGAAACCAAGAAAGGAGTCACAACATTCTCTGACTACATATTTAAACAGAAAGACAAGTCTAAAACATCAAAATCTCAATTCAAAAAGAAGATGGTAGGTGGACTTAAGGTTAGGCATGCCCCGGATTTTGAGGACTCTGCTTCTAAATGGGGAGTGGGCATTGACAATGCTGGATGGCGTGGCAGAAGTCATGATAGTTATCTGATGGGAGTAGCGCTGAGTGAGTATATCATGGTGGAAACACCAGATACCAGGGTAAACATACCACATTGTTTATAGGAAGTTCAGCCACATTTGGGGGGGATGTGCCCAGATTTCTAAATATCCTTTTTTGGGAGAAACTCACTCAAGGTTATGATATTCTAATAGCAAAAAAATATTGGCTACCTGAATACGTAAAGGATTGCCCAAAGGGGGAAACAGTGATTTTACAAGCCTCATCTAACCTCGTTCCAGAATCAATTAAACACTCATATGCCAGGGAGTGGTTTTTGTACCACAACCATGTGAGGTGGATGATGGTTCATGACATTCCATTGAGGACAACACCACAACCCTAAATACAACATATAATAAAGAATGAAGCAAAACAGCAAGTTAGGGAAATCCTAGAACAACTTGAGTATCAAGCTGTGATTGAAAGTTGCACCTCTGCAATGAATAATCCTGTTTCCTGTAGTGAAACCAGATCAATCATATTACAGACACCTAAACTCAGCTACTCGCACATTTGCAGTACAAAATGAACAGAATGGCACGCTAATGAATACAATTGTGCAGAAGAAATACAAAACAACAGTAGACATCTCAAATTGATTTTTCTGCCAAAATATTGTGCCTGGAAAGAGATATCTGAAAGCCTTTGTGGAGCTCGGCTCTCAGTCAAATTTGGCCATTTACCACAAGGGTATAAGAATAGCCCTGGGCTGTTTTCAGCCAGAGTTACAGAACTACTTGAGAATTTTGATGATCAGGCATTATCCTATATAGATGACATACACCTAACGGACGATGACCTGATGAAACACTAGACCAGAAAAGACCACATAATCTTGGGTTTTGCTCACATGGACTATAGAGTCAATTTAAAAAAATCAAACATCGCCCACCTCAGTGTCCTATTTTTGGGATACAAGCTGTCAAGTGAGTGCAAGAGCCTGGAGACCCATTTTTTAAAAATTTTACATTGCAGATAACACAGAACAGGTAAAACCCTTTTACGATCTCATTTGTCCAGACTTTTCAAGAACTCATTGGACACAAGAACACATGGAAATTTTACGTTCTGTCCAAGCTAACATGATAGCTTGCAAAAATTTTTACATACGGGTAAACATAACAAACCTGTTGATCCGTGCAATCACTGGTACATCAGGATGCACATATGTCATGTTCAATGAAGGTGACACAGTACTGATTTCATATAAATCACATCTTTATACCTATGCAGAAATGCGTTTTGCACCCACTGAAAAAGTGCAAGCGTTCTGAATGCTAGAGCTCTACATCCAAGATGCATCCAATGGGCAAATTCCCTCACTGCAACAGATGTAGACTTCAGATTTGACCTTACACTACAAACAAAAGCATTTCTCCATTACACACAGGGATATCCTCTGCCTAATGAAATCATGCCTCTAGATCACTATGACTACATCATTTACACTGATTATTCTGTTAGCCTGCTGTAGGGACAAAACACCAATATTCAGCCGCATGTGCAGTTGTAAAAGGCTGTATGAATGAAGGAACTTTCCATCCTGAAAAAACCTACACACAAGTCACTAGGTGGCTGGCAGAACTTAAGGCTCTGGTACTGGCACTACAGAATAAGGATGCTGGATTCCCCACATTTATTGTGTGCGATTTGTATTATTGTGTACAGTCATATAACGAGTATCTTCATTATTGGAGTCAGAATGGATTCAGGGGTTTGAAAAGCTGCACAGTGAAGCACAAGTTGCTTTGGGAATAGGTGGCAAAGCTGAAAGAATGCTTGCTACAGTCTCAGGTCATTCCTACATTGAGACATCAACATGTTGGCGTTCATGTTCCAGGGAATTCACTGGTTGATGAACCCACAAAAGCTGATGGTTTACACTGCTGCAGTTGCTTCAATCACTCATTTGAGTACGAGATGGACAGAGACATCATGGTGGCCATCAATGCTGCACTCAATGACACACACCTGCCAAAATGCTTTCCACTCAAGTACACCTACAAGTTAGATGCACAAAACATAGTGCATGTTCAGATTCCAGGAGTGGGGAACAGAATAATATCAAACAGTGATCACAGACTGGGGTTAAGTCTGGCTGCACTTGAGGGTCTGACTTCACACAGAGGGATGGCTGCTACAATTTCACAACTGCAGCAATGCTATTGGTGGCTGGGTCTTCACAAACAGACCAAGGACTTTGTCCTGAGATGCGACATCTGCCAGCAGATGAAGAGTTCCACCATGGCGGGTCCACCCCAGACACCTCTTTTGATTTCCAACAAGCCCTTGGCTTGTGTTTATGTATTTATGCATTTTTATATAGCATATACTTTACCCTAAGGTGTCAGAGCGTTTTCAGAACCTGTTAAATTACATAAGGACTTCAGAGTACATGGATTACATATAAGATACAAAACAGATACACGAGACTAAACATAAAAGGAAAACATTACAATGCTGTTTAAGAAAGATGTGCCATTTGAACTAAGAGTGTAGATATAATCTGCCAGTATTGGCAGGAAGTGAGCGCAAAGAATATAGGCATAACATAATTATCTTATATAGCATAACATTATGGTCTCTGCTGTTTGGTTAGACCGAAGATAAGTCCAAACAACATCCAAGGGCCCTAGCCACTAGTCCTGTCCCCACAGTCGTGTTACATAGGGGGAAGAAAGCCAGGCTGTAGTCAATGTGCCCCATTCGGGACAACCTTCTTGGTTGTCCCCCGGCACTGCACCAGCCATCAGAGAGGCGCAGCAGTCTGACCTCTACACTGAGGGTCGGTTGAGCGTTCCAGGCTGAGGGAAGCTGATTCGCAGAGGTGAGCAGCACTGGTCTACCCACCTCCAATATGGCTGCCATGCTATCGCAATTCACCGCACTGGCAGTTCTTGGCGTTCCGGAGATTTGAGAGTCAGTAGCAGCCCGCCCACCCAGTTGGTGATGGCTCAAGTTCATCCCCTTCCTGTGGGACAGGGATTCACCTCTCCACTGGGGGGAACAGAGAGAGCAGGGAATTAAGTGCTGGTGGCCATCTGCAGGCACTCAGCAAGCAGGTGAGGAGGGCGACGGCAGGCGTCGGCTGACGTCGGCAGGCCCTATCATATGACAGTGCTTACAAGTATTTCTTGGTGGCAGTGGATTCCTGCTCTCAATTCCTGTGGGTATGGCCACAGCAATTGGCTGATGCCTGAACTCTTATTAAGAAGCTGCGAGTCTTTATTTGGACATACGGAGTTGGCACACTACATTCTGATCAGGGTCCAGTGTTTAGCTCTCAAGCTTACAAAAAGGCCATAGGAAGTTTGGGTGTGACCCTGCATTTATCATCTCCATACCAACTTGAGGAAAACGCAGTTATGGAGAGGAAAACTGGGACTTAAAGCAGTCTTTAACAGCAAGGGTATTAGGCTCAGGTCGCAGTTGGGTCCCTCACCTATATGGGGTCCAGGGACTTTGAACAATATTCCAAGTAAGTCCCTGGGTGGTCAGACTCCTTACTAGATCCTGTTTGGGGTTAAAATGTGGGTCCCAGATATCGATAATGCCAGTACAGTGGTGGCGCAAACACCATTTAACATCCATTAATGTTTGGCTGTTTTACAGCAATTGAATAATTTCCCGGAAGAACAAAGCAAATTCCAAGAAAAATGCACTGCCACTGAAGAAATGAAGGTTGTTCTGGCAAGGACTGGCTGGATCTGGAAGGTTGTGGATCTGGTCATTGAAAAGTTTGTGGACAAGAAAGAATTTGGACCTGTCCTGGTAGTTGAAGGTACACAATAGTACTTCTCCCTCTCCGTGCCAGACACCTAGACAAACGGTTTGTCTCTATTGCTCTGACCACACCACACTATGTGGCTGATTCTCAACAGTAAGCCGTGTGGACTCCTAGGTAGCTACGAATCTCCTATCGCTGCTATACAGGATGTTCAGATGGAAGCTTTAATTACAAATGAAGCCTGCTCTCTTCAACAAGAGACAACGATAAACAACAATGACATACATCTTCTACTTGTTTCTAAAACAACAACAACTGTGCAGTCAACAAGTACAGAAGCACAGATTTCAATTCAGAGTACTGAAAAGAACAAGGTCTACATCAATGTACCACAAATCCAGTCTTCATCTAATTTGAACCAACCTGCTGAGCTGCCAAAGATAGACTGGAAGGCTTCTGGAAACTTAATCATTTTTGATGACTTTTCTGACTATCTTTCTGAACAACAGATAGCTATGACATGATAGGATGGAAAATAAACTATGTTACACATCAAAAGGCTGGAGAAAATATATTTTACCTTTGCTGAGATAGCATCCTCGGATTGGATTACACTACCAATGTCGACTTTCTACTTTCAGTACTGTCTACAACACCATTGAGTGGGCACATATGAAGCATTGGGTGAAGGGTACATACACAAACAATGGGAGCTTCCTTTCACATTCCGGTGTTGGAATAATGATACTGCAGTTTAGTCAGCGGCTCTGATTGCGAGAATACTTTAAGTGGGTCCCTAGTATGCAAGGATGTTTTGTTGCACGGAGCTGACAATATGTCTATAGACCTTCTAAATTCTGTGTAGTTTACATTTGGTTTGTATAAAAAGAATAAATTAAGTTTCCTAACTTTAACAAAGGTTTAAACTTTGTGTTTTGTCAGTGAATTTTAATGTTTTTCAAATCATAGAGTCCAGTGTTGTCGAATGGCGTATGGTTAAGTGGACTGTTATACAGTAGAGTGGAGGATAGTGTTGTAGGATGTAATGTTATAGAGTTGGTTAGAGTGGAGTGGGGTGAACTAAATTGTTATACAGTGCAATGGCATGTTTCAGAGAATATCATCGTGGAGTGCACAAGAGTGGACAGGTGTACCGTACAGTTGCGCAAACAGTCATAAAATGGAGTGGTGTCTTGTACAGTGGAGTGGTATGTCGTAGAGTGTTGGAAAGTGTTGTACAGTGGAGTAGAGTGTTGTACAGCAGAGTGTAGGGGCATAGAGTGGCATGTAGTATAGGTACATAGGGTGGAGTACAGTATGGTATATTAACAAAGAGTGTAGCAGAGTCTTGTAGAGCACAGTGAACTAGAGTGAAATAGAGTGCGGTAGAGTGTAGTGTTGTACGGTGCCATAGACTGGCATAAAGTGTTGTGTAGTGGAGTACAGTGGAGTGAAGTCCCATTGGGTGGAGTAGAATGTTGTAGAGCATGGTGGCATGGAGTGGAATACAGTGGACTGTTGATACATATAGTAAAGTGTTGAACAGTGGATTGGCGTGGAGTAGACTAGAGTGCTGTACAGTATGGTAGAGTGCAGTGGCAGTAAAGTAGTGGAGTATAGTGCAGTAGAGTGTAGTAGTCACTCACAGAGTAGAATGCAATTAAGTAGGTTGGAGCGGCGTAGAGAGTCTTAGAGTGGACTAAAGTGTCGTACAGTGAAACAGGGTAAAGTAGAGTGCTGTAGACTCGCTTCGACTGAAGTACATTTTGTCCAGTGGAGTGCTATAGAGTGGAGTATAGTGTAATATTTTGGAGGGTCGTAAAATACAGTGTTGTTGAGTGGAGTACAATGGAGTCGCATAGAGGTGGGTAGTGCAGAGTGGCGTACACTGGAAGAGTAGAGTAGAGAACAGTGGTAGAGTAGAGTAGAGAACAGTGGAGTGGTGTACTGTAGAATAACTTGGAGTGGAGTGGTGTAGAGTGGAATAGTATAGAGTGAAGGAGGGTAGAGTGGAGATACATACAGTGGAATGACATGAGGTGGTTAGTGCAGAGTGGAATAGAGAACAGTGGAGTGGTGTACAGTAGAATAGCTTGGAGTGGAGTGGTGTAGAGTGAAGTGGGGTACATTAAAGATACATACAGTGGAATAGCATAGAGTAAAGTGGCACAGAGTAGAGTAGCATACAGTGGAGTGGTGCAGAGTAGAGTGGCATAAAATGAAATAGCTTACAGTGGACTAGTGTAAAGAGGAGTGACAGGGTGAAGTGAGGTAGAGTAGAGTGTAGCATCAAGTGGAGTGGCAAACAGTGAAATAGCATACAGTGTAGTGGTGTACAGAGGAGTGGTGTAGAGTGGAGTGGCATAGAGTGGAAGAGAGGCCAGTAAAGTAGCATACACTGAAATAGCATAGAGGGGAGTAGTGTAGAGTGGAGTTGTGTAGATTCAAGTGACGTAGTGTGTAGTGGCATAGACTGGAATGACATAGAGTGGAGTGACATAGAGTGGAGTAGCATAGAGTGGAGCGGTCATAGGGTGGAGTACAATACAGTGGAGTAGGGTAGAGTAGAGTGGCATATAGTCGGATAAGATAGAGTTGAGTGGTGTAGAGTGTTGTTGCATACAGTGGAATAGCACATAGTGTAGTGGCATAGAGTGGAGTGGGGTACAGTGGAGTGGGATAGAGTGGAGTGGTATAGAGTGTAATAACATACAGTGTAGTGTTGTGGTACAGTGGAGTAGAGTAGAGTGGAGTGGCATAAAGTGGAAAAGCCTATGGTGGAATGGCAAAGAGTGGAGTATAGTTGAGTGGGGTAGAGTGTAGTCCTGTACAGTTGAGTTTTGTACGGAGGAATGACGTAGAGTGAATTGGCGAAGAGGAGAATGGCATTGACAGGAGTGGCATACAGTGAAATAGCATACAGTGTGGTGGTGCAGATAGTAGCGGCGTACCGTGGAATATGGTAGAGTGGAGAGCTGTACAGTGGAATAGTATCCAGTGGAATGACGAAAAGTCGAGTGGGGTAGAGTGGAATACTGTACAGTAGAGTTGAGTGGTATAGATTGGAGGGAGGTGCAATGTAGTGGCATACACTGGAATAGCATAGGGTGGAGAGGCATTCAATGAAGTAACATACAGTGGAGGGGCATACCGTGGGATAACGTACACTGGAGTGATATAGAGTAGAGTTGCATAGAGTGGAGTGGTGTAGAGTGAAATGTGGTAGAGTGATATAGTGTAAAGTGGAGTGGTGTATAGTGGAGTGGTGTACAGTGGAGAGGCAGATAGTGGAGTTAGGTACAGCATAGTGGTGTAAAGTGGAATAGTATTGACTGGAGCAGTGTACAGTGGAGTAAAGCACAGTGGAGTCTGGGGGTCAGGGCAATCCTACTCTGCCTCCTTTTCTTTATTGTTACCTTTTTTCTGGGACTCAGCTTCAAGATGAGTCACAAGATGGCTGCCAACACCTCCCGGTGTCCGCCAATCAAATTTAAGTAGAATCCGCAAACCCACTTCAAGGACTTGCGTCCCCAGATATCTATATTTTTTCAACTTTCATTTCTTTGAAAACTACTTAATGGATTTATACCAAATCACAAAAAGCACACTTTCTGGATCAAAATCTAGCTTTATGCCAAATTTGGTATGACTCCGTTCAGCAGTTCGGGCTGTAGTCATGTTCAAAAACTGAAAAATCCCCATAGACATAACATAGGGAAAGCGTATTTTGGGACCCCTCCTTTTTTCTCGCCCCCCGCTTGATGGATCACCCCAAACCTTTCAACACAGCAGCTGAACCAAAAAGGGGACATTTTGTGAAATTTTGTGGAGATTCTTCAAGCCGTGCCAAAGTAATTGACAAAACAAAAAGTGCTTTTCCTATGGAAGCTTTGGTCCTAATTCTAACTACCTACTGACAGCTATATATATTCACTAAAATATTAAAGGTTACTGAGATGTTATATTTACAAAATAGAATTCTTTTTAAACATAGAAATTGAGTGAAAAAACAAAGGTTACATGGATGTTATAGTTAGGCTCAGATTTTACATGTACAAAAAGTAGATTTTCTGCAGTTATGATTACCTGAGCTACCTATAATGCAGTGGCGGCTCCCCCATTGGGGCGTGGGGGCGTTGCCTCACTGCTTTCTCGCGTTGCGAGAAGGCAGAAACATAAATGGTAATAACTACCATTTTATGTTTCTGCCTTCTCGCACGGCGAGAAAGCAGAAGTGCCTGGTTGGGGGTGGGCGGTCCTGCTCGAGGGCAGGAGGGGAGTGCCTTGCCCACTGTTGTGGATACTGACTGTTTGGCCGGCCTGGGTGCCGACCAAACAGTCAGTATGCCCAACAGTAAGCAAGCCACTCCCCCCCTGCCCTCGAGCAGGGCCGCCCACTCTCCCATTTTCTCTATGCAGGCTGCTGCATGCTGCTGCACGCATCAGCCTACATAGAAAAAATGGCCCTGGTGGGACGCGCTCCGCTTCGCCTCACGCTTTGTGATTGGCGGAGGGGAGGGAGGGAGGCTGGCTTTCCTGGCTGATGACGTCGCGGCGATGAGAGCTGCCTGCAGAAATTTGAAAAGGCAGCAGGACAGTAGATGGCGGGAGTCGGACCCCAGAAGCTGAGGTGAGGACGGTAAGTTACGTTTTATTATATTTTTGAATTAAACAAACCCCTCCCGCCTCCCCCCATCCCCCTGGCACAACACCATTTCCAACCCCTCTCCCCCCACCCGCCCGTCATGCCGGCCGCGACTGACTCCCTCCCTTTTACTTACTTAATGCCGAGGCCGAGCCCCTGGCCTACACACACTTTGCACATTTTCACTTGGTTACAACCCCTCCCCTAGACATGGTCTTTAGCAGGGTTAACTTAATGTATTCACGGCGCGGGAGCACCCCCAGAGTAACAGAAAAGAATCGAGCGCCTATGCTCTGCCCCTGACAGCGTTAGAGTTAAGAGAGTTTTCAGAGTGGGAATGGGAACTGAGCGTATGGAAAACTGTGACTTTCGGAGACCTTCGAAGTTACTAATGCAATTGTTTAAGAATGCCTCAAAGTGTGACATTTGATGAAAACAGGAACCCAATTTAAGCAAATTTTTATATTTGTTTCCGTGGAACTTTTGTGAATTTGGCAGGTAAATTGCTTCTCAATCACAAATTCTAATAAAGAAATCGAACTTCCTTCAATGGAGTACAAGTGTTATTTTTAATAGGGATTTCGGATTACAGTGCGAGTTCCTGGGTTCTGTTTTCAGCAGCTGCGGTGCAAACCTAATCTTCCCTAGGACAGGAAGAGCGCGCGCACACACGTCAGTTTCATATTTGCATACATTTCTGATTTAATTAGAACCTAGAAATACATGGGTTGACTCAAATGGAAAAGTTAGTTTAGCCTTCTTATCCCTTTCCTGATTTGTGCATAATTAATGCCAAATCCATTTTTGGTCTCTAAAGACACATTGATTCTGGCGGTTTTAAGACGTAAGCCTTGCAGCATGGTCGTACCTCAGCTGTGCATATTGCATTCTGCTTTTACTCAGAGCCACTGTCTTCCGCAGATGCGGTTGAGAGAAGTGTCATATATTGTTCCAACCGAGAGTCTGGTGATAATTCACATAAAGGGCTCAACACTTACCGTTTTATTATTTCTTTTTGGTGCACTTCGTTGTTCCACTAGCTTACCCCACACGCTCCGCGGTATCCGTGCACTGGAACGTATCTTGTGTGCCTTGTCTTACACCTGAAGTAGTGTTCTAGTTGTGATCCCAGTGACACTGAAACCCAACTCAACTAGTTCCTACTCCTCTCGGAGCTCTTCCTCAGGGGACACTGGTTGTGTTGTGAGTGCTTTTCCGTTCCCGTGCCAGGCGCACTTTATTGCCCATGCTCCGCTCATGAGTGTGCACTTCCCTACATCGAAGCAAGTGACACACTAGGATCTTCGCGTCACCCAAAGGCTGCTTAGCACTGTGGAAAGCATCTTGTAGAACCAAACTTCCTGCTGCTGCTCACCAGGCTGACACCTTCACCAGCCAGAGACCTCACTCTTCCGATTTACATCAAAGGCAATATGGCTTTGAAATAGGGGATTGGTATATGCATTGTTCCTATTGGGGTTTGATGCAGATTTGTTTTCAGGCTACGGATATACAACAACATGTGTTATCTGTAAAATGTATTGCTTCTTATGCATGATGATGCCTGCACAGCTCCAAGCAGTGAACTGTACCGCCTAGTTGTGCTTTCAGAGTGTCTTGTTTTTAGCTGCCTCTTAAACATGGCTTTAAGTGCAAAAAAAACTGCAAAAACACGGAGGGTTCTGAGAGATGATTTGCACCTGATCGCCTGTTCAAAGTACAGAATTCAGGATCAAAACCCATGCGTTTTTGGCTATACGGTTGGCAATTAGCAGTCAGACCTTTATTTTGTGCCAGGGATATGTTTCCTGATATCATTTAAAAGTCATGTTTAGTTAAGAATAGTTCTAAGAGCAAATGGATTTAGCAGACAAGAAAACAGATGAATGGTGAACTTTTGGAATTAGCCCAGGATCAAACAGTTTCGTCATGTGGGAAAGCTGTAATTAGAATTCTGGTCGATTCATTCAAACTGACTTTTTAGGCAGTAGGCCTAATATCGCCCTGTGAGTTCCTCAAGGTCACATAAAGAGCATTTTTTATTTCTAATGCAAAACACAATTTCCATCAAAATTATTTAGCTGCACTGTACTTCGTTGTGTTTTTCCCAGCCCGCCTGGAAAAACATGTGACCTCTTTCTTTAGAACAAGCATTCATTACATCGTTTTATTCAGTAAGATATGGAGCATTTTTGTGTTTCAACATTTTAATTCTACATTTTCACAATTGCTTTATAAACCTTCTTGCTTTCTCAAATTTGCCTGAAAATGTATCATTTGTCCACTACATTTTACATATTTTCCTCAGTGGAGAACCTCCTTGAATCTCAATATAATGGTCAGGATCGCTCGCTACACTCTCACACCACAGTGCACTCATCCCGAACTTTTACGCCCTACCACTTTCAAATGTCACCAGCCGCCACTGCTATAATGTATACACCAACAGTGCACTGCTTATGACCTCACATATTACATCACTTATGACATGGTCAGTGACATCACAGATGACATTACTTATAAAATCTCAAATGTCATCAATGATGATGACATCATCCAGTGAGTGTAAGTGTTTCATAAAAGTTTCTGACACTTAAATATATACACTAAGGGCTCTATTACTAGTCTGGCGATCCACAGACTGCCAGACTCATGGAGATGCGGCGGTGGTGGTCTTCCAACTGCCCTGTTACAATTAGGGCCGTCGGGCCACTATTGCCCTGCAGCCGCCAGTGAACCACCATTCTCTAGTGGTGTTGGGGCAATCAGGAGGCCACAATATGCTTGGCAGGACCCCCACTGTCCCGCCAAGCATTTTATGAGTTTCTACTCTGCCCCGGTTTTCATGGAGGTTCAACCGTCATGAAAATCGTGGTGATGAGGAAACAAATTTGGGCAGACAGGGGTGCCTTTGTACCGCTGCACCCTAGGGGGTATGCGGGGGGGCACAACATGTGCCCCACTGTGTGCTTGCACCACAGTTCCTGCATGGCAGGGACTTCACAGTACATGCCGTGCAGGAACTGATTATGGCGTTCCCATTGCGGTGTCCATTTTTAGGGCACCTCCATGGGAGCATAAAAAACAACCTGCCAGACACGAGACATTTTTGTAATCTGGTGGGGGGGCCCAACCACAGGTTTGGTGGTGCAGCGGTGGGTAGGATGTGGCACTGCACTGCCAAACTCATAATCAAGCCCTAAGCTATTGTATACGTTAAATTACTTTTCTTACTGTACCACTAATGAGAGATAGCATATCTAACATATGTCATCTTAGTGGCCGTGTGACTGTCTGTGTTCATGTGTGAGTGTCTGCATGGGTGTGTGAGTGGCTCTGTTGAGAGGCTGTGTGGGTAAATATGTGTGTGTGTGAGGATCTGTATGGGTAAGTGAGTGGGTGTGTTAGTAGCTCTATGGGTGAGTGACTCAGTGAATAAGTGGGTGTATGGGTGAGTGGCTGTTTGAGTGGGTGTATGGGTAAGTGAGTGGGTCTGTGAGTGGCTGTATTGCAGTCAATGTCTGTGCAAGTGGATGTATGGGTGAGTGAGTGGGCGTGTGAACAGTTTTATGGGTGTGTAAAGGTGTCTGTAAATGGTTGTGTGGGTGAGTGAATGGGTGTGTGAGTGGCTGTATGGGTGAGGGAGTGGTTGTGCGAGTAGCTGTATGGATTAGTGAGTGGATGTCTGAGTGGCTGTATGGGTGAGTGAGTGGGTGTGTGAGTGGTTGTGTGGGTGTGTGGGTAGGTGTAGGAGAGGTTTTATGGGGTGTGAGTGGGTGTCTGAGTGGGAGTGTGGATGATGTCATCAATGATGTCATTTTAGAAGTTATCAGTGATGTCACTGACCATGTCATGAGCAATGTAAAATGTGAGGTCATAAGCAGTGCATTGCGGGGGCGTAACTTATAGTTATCTCAGGTAACTGTCACTGCAGAATTTCTGTGGTTTAGTACTTGTGAAATCTTAGACTAACTATAACGTCCCTGTAACCTCTGTTTGTTTTATTGTATTTCCTAACTATAAAATCCCTGTAACCTTTGTATTGTATCAGTGATTTTCAAAGGTTCTTGAAATTCTATTTCTAAAGTATTATTTCCCTGTAACATTTAGTTCTTTGAGTTAATTTTTAGGGTCTAATTTTAATACTAAGTATACTACAATTAATTTTGATCTCTAATTTAGCTTTTTTTTAACTGAAGACATTTTTTAAAATTCTACTTTATATATGTTTTAAAATGTAAGAATGGCATACTTACTTAATGTAAATATAATTATATAAGTTTTATATATTTTGTTGATTAATTTTTGAGTCCGCCGTAGCTTTGCGGCTCCTAAAACATAGACGTGACCACCAGTAGTCTATTGTTTTTAATTTCGATCTCATTATCGGAATGAATCCACAAAGTTGAATCTACGGATTCACCAAAATTTGTAAACAGCATTTCACATATGTACCTCCCTCTATTTTCATTATTGACATAAGTGTGAACATATTTACAAGTATATGTATGGCCTCCATTAGCTGTAATTCAAGAAAGTTACTCATTTTACAAAGTTTTAGTGAATCATCGAATCTAGGGACTTGATTCATGAATCCGCTCAATGACACTCCCAAACCCTGCCTTTTGATGGGTACATTAGGACCCCACCCATGTACATGTAAAACCACACCCACAAAATTATATCTCCCTTTAACTCTGTAGAAAGAGGATTGAGAGCCAGTGTTGTTCTGCTTTCATACAATTGCTGGAACTTCATCTTCTGTCCAGTTTGAACCCCCAGAACCTGTTGAGGATGAGGAGGAGATACACCACTTCCAAGAAAGCAAAGTGATGTCTGGGAGCATTTTACAATACATTCAGGAGTAAAGAAGGTTACAGCTAGATAGGTGTAGTGCAGTATTTGTGGCAAGCAGTTATCCAGGGGCACTGCCAAGAAGTATTCATGTGAGGCAAGCTCCATGTGGAAGTACTTACAAACAATTTATGAAGGGGTGTACAACCAGTTGATGCAGGAGAAAACAGCAGGAGCAGGACAGTCCACCTCTACAGAGCCCTTGGGAGAACCATCATCAGCTGCAGTCATTACAATAACAACTGCCTGCGAAGAATTGTGTGGTATGGTTACTCGCTCGTGCCCTAAGGTAACTAAAACTTGCGCCCTCGCCATGCACTGCTAAATACCCTACATATTACATCACTCATGACACCTTCTTTGACATCATTAATAGTGTCACTGTGCAAGGTGGGGGGATTAAGTTATAGTTACCTTAGGGCACAAGTTACAGTTAGCTGAGATAACTCTAACCATAACTGGTGAATTTCAGTGGTTCTCAGAGTTTAAAACTGATCATTTCACCTAACTATAAAGTTACTGTTACTTTCTGCAGGGCAAATATTTCCCTGGGCAGAAAGCCCTTCAATACACCTGCATTACATAGGGGATGCCCCATTTCTACCCCTGAAAGGCACTTACCCCTGCCTTTCACTAGAGTAGACCTGTGCGCATTTTTATCTGCTAGAGATATGTGGATGTATCCCAGCCGGCATTTACTGAGCAGCCAATGATGAAATTCCCTGAATCCTGTCCATCACCTAAATTCACAACATTGAATATTCTGTCACGGTGGCCATATTTCTACCAAAGGAAGTGCACTTTTCGATCTGAAACTTCTACCTATCCTGATTCTATGAATTGTGATGTGATATTTATGATCAGAAATTACGTTTTTCACATCTAAGTTCCATTTAGATGATTAAAATATCTTTGCTGATATAGCTTGGAGCACAAAATCCTCAGGGGACAGGCAAGGAGCAAAGAGGACAGTGCGGGCCTGACTCACAAAGGTAAACTTACACTTTTGTGTAACTTTACCATTGTTTACAATTTCCAGCGCAATCTTACGAGTAGCATCTGTACGACTGAATATCTTCTAATGTGCGAGGTCTCTGCCACAAGTGCGGAGGCTCCGCAGTCGAAAAGATGCTACTCAGAAAATTCCTTTGTAAATTGCAAAAATATCGTAAACTTACACAAAGGTGTAGAGTTAGCTTTGTGAATCAGCCCTGAATGGTTGGAGAGGGTAATATGTAAGCAGAAGCGACAGACAGCAGAGGGTCGAGGGTGTGAACAGAAAGTCCAAGAATCAGAGGGGGCACTTTGGGGATGAGAATGGGCAGACAGCAGAAGGAGCAGTGTGTGTGTGTCCAGAAGGGATAGTGTGCGTGCAGATGTGGGAGACTTTTTGATTACAAAGAGCCCCGGATGAATTTGAATTATTGTCCAAATAAGACATATGTAGCACTAAGAAACTTTGTTTAGAGGTGTAATTTTCAATACCTCTCAGTACTACACAATGGGGCTACTTTGACCAATGGAATGTTCACGACAGAAGTGTCCACATCCATTATTTTCTTTAGGGCAATAAGGATTATATTGAATTGTCGTTGAAAATTATTTTCTGCTTTTCTTATGTTTTGAGTAATACATTTATGTTCATTATTGAATTATGTGTGTGCGAATCTTTATCTAAATATTTATAAAGGAAAGTTATCAAATGACACTGTGTTCAGACAATGATATCAATACCAGATGATTTATTCATATATTTAATTAATTTACCATGAAGGGTAATTTGTGGTTTCCTTCATCTTATGAAAGAATTATTATTTGATTGGTTCCTTCGCATCATCTTGTTTCTTGATTAGATGTGGGAGGGAAGGGCAGTATATGGGTAGATGGCGCAGTGCGTTAACAGAAGAGGCAAGAGGCAGGGGCCAGAGAAGGCACTGATTGCTCACTTGGAACAGGAGTAGAGAAGGCAGTGTCTGAAGAAGGGGGCAGGAGATAGAGGGGTCCATGCATGAGGAGGGAGGGGAAACGAACAGAGAGGTCAGTGAGTGCTCACACAGGCAGAGAGCAGAGAGGGCTATATGTGAGCATACTGGATAGGGAGCAGAGAGGGAGAACAAGGTGCAGAGGGGGCAGGAGCAGATATTCGGCAATGAAATTAACAGCATTAGCCAATGTCAAAATGTCCCAAGTTCCATGATTTTCACAGATGAAGCAGCACGCTGCTCTCCAGTTTCAGCTGCAATGGTTCCAAATCAAATCCAAAATGAGGTCATGTCACCTAGCTCCAAATCATTTTCTGAGTGTGGCTCTAATGTTTGCAATGATTTATTAAAAGTCAGGTCGGGTGACATGTCACACCAGGTCATTAGGGACATTGTCTGCAGTTCTATTTTCAACTTCAAATCAATGATTTCAGGTATTTTAACTTAATTGTTTCAACGGATTCAAAACACGACTGCATTAAAATAGCACTGGACAACTACTTATCCATGTTGCAAATGCAGCAAACTGTGCGGGAACTGGGACAGCACAGAAAAAGCCCCAATATTTTACAGAGTCTGAATATGCAGAGAGGTCAAATATGTTGTGTTGGGGAGACCATCATGAGGTAATTGTGAAATGTCTTATCAATAGGCATGTTTTGGGTGTGCACACAGAGTTAGAACAACAGGTGCAAGTAGTCCTGGTTTCTGAACATTATGGGCCTCATTTATGAAAAGTGACGCATCACTGCGTGAAAACAGTGATGCGTCACTTTTCACTGTGCCCTCCCTGCGACTCCAATGATGCGTCATATTTACAGTATGATGCATCATGTCGCAAAGAGTCACAGATACGTCAGTATTTCTGACGTATCTGTAGGCGCAAAAGTGACGCATTGCTGGAGTGTGTCAGAAAAGTGACGCAGCTCCAGCAATGTGTCCTTTCACATGGGGCAAGCCCCATGTGAAAGGGCCTGCGTCAGTCTTACGCCTGCTGTGAGGCAGGCGTAAGATATTGACGCATTTGCAACCTAGAAGTGGCGCAGTGAAATCTCGTAGATTTCACTGCGTCACTTCTACGATGCTTACTTACGTGGGAACGCCCACCCTGCATACATTATACCTGACGCAGGTATAATGTAGCGCAGGGGTTTACAAAGTGACGCATCTAGGTAGATGCGTCACTTTGTAAATATGGCGCATTATGGCGCATGTTTTACGCCACTGGTGCGTCACAAAAAGTGACGCACCGGTGGCGCAAAAGTGACGCAGGGGCTCATAAATGAGCCCCAAAGTATTTACATGGGTGAATCATGTCGTGTAAACTGCACATGCAAAATGTGTAATACTTTTTAAATCAGTCATACGGATGTACATTAGGAATATGCCGAGTGCTTTGCAAAAGTCGCAAATTTGCACCTGCTTTTGTGGAACCATACCGAGAACTCCTTCTCAACAGGAGTAAAATATAGTAACTCATGCGAGTATAAAGTGCGTATACCTACAAAAATCTTTCACTAGCAATTTTTGTGGCTTCAAAATGAGATGAAATCTCCTAGTACCATTAAAGCACGCTATCACCTGCTCACCTTTCAGGTCGCCGACATCTGGCTCTTTATTCTTTCCAGCCTGCGGCCCTTCAGCTGGCTTTGGTGCTCCACTCAGTGGTGGCCAGGATGACTTCTTGGCGTTGATTCCTGAAAAGGCACAGCTTTGCTTTATTTGTCCTGTGCTTTCTTGACAGTAGCTGCAGCTGCAGGCCGCATCTTCTTTGATCTGAGGCAGCAGACACCCCAGGTCTTCCTTAGCCTTCTCACTTTCCTTGGTATTCTTGTTTTTGTCAGCTTGCAGAGAAAAAAGAAATAGTGTAGATAGACTTGGTAAAGGCTTATCTTTAAAAAACAACCAAAACATGGAAGGAGAATTACTTTACACGGCAAATACTGCTGCTCTTTCATGGTACTCAAACTTAAAATATAGTTTGTGAGTTGAAACAGTCTCTGAATCTTTGTTGTAGTTCTAATTAATCCTTATTACCCACTACTTAGAGCACTAAAACTGGTTAATGGCCTCTGCAGATAGTGGGGTTAGCAACAGTTAATTGCCCGTACTACAATTATGGGCCAGAACCAAAGGCAAGGGGGCATATTAAGAAGGACAATGTAGCCTTAGAGACTGACCTAGCGGGCTCCACCAGACATTAAAGGCCCAAGCCGCTAGGAGGGCTGTATGGCTATTAGAATATTCCGCCCCTAGAGGGCAGAATGTTCTAATTACTAAAAAACAAAGGCCTCTCGAAGCCTAAGTGGGGTTAAATCCCCTTGAGCGCCGAGAGGCCTTTGTTCTCAGAAGCAGCTGTGAACAAAAACAACATTGGAATATTGCTCTGCAGGCTTCTACCCGTAGAAGCCAGGAGCACCCCATTGTACTCAGTGGAGTGCTCCACATTCCAATGTTCTCATTAACAGTAGATAATAACCAACAGTATGTAGGGCAATAAGGCAAATAGAACCCGATCCCTGATCTCACCCAACACACGTGGGCACACAAGTCAACTGGCCCAATCTGCTATGTCACCCACCTGCACACTCAAACTGAACTTAAAATGCAGACAAACTAAAAGCAGTTGGCGCCTGCATTCTTTCATTGTGATTGCTGAGCTGTTCTCTCCATTCCATACAGGGTGTAAATTTAAATTTAAATGAGGTGGACAGCTTACAATATTTCTAAGAACATATTCAGCTCCTAGAGTGACAACCTGTTCTCACGGGTTTACATTCAAGGCTCCTGCCTAGTGTTGTACTTTTAAAAAATGACCAACATTGGTCCACAGGCTCAGATGTATGGCAAATTTTGAGTATTTCCAGATTACATTTATTTCAAAGAACTAACTGAAATATGAATAGTGTATATAGTCAGTGTTATTGTTCACAACATATATCTGCTATTGGGTTGGCCCTTGTAGGCCAATTTTGGTGGCCTATGATCTAGTGAACCGCCAATTTCCCAACCTTATTATAGCAAATTTACAATGAACCAATGCTTAATTTGAGCCGGTGGTTTCCAGAACTGGCACTTAATTGTCAACAAGGTGTCCTTGTCTTAGATTACCACAACAACAGTCAATTATTAATGTATTATACATTAAAAATGTCAATCGTATAGCTTTGAGGGCCTGGAATAGTCCAAATTGTCACACCTGTAAGAGTGTTATGATTTGTAGTTGTGTTGTTACCACCATTGGTAGCATGGCTGGGGTAATGGCGGTACAAGCTGCAGTGGCCTCCTGATGTGAGCCTGGCACTTGTTTTTATTGTTGCAAATTGAGCACTGCACTGAACCCTATTTGTGCTGATGTTAGGACTCTGTGCCATCAGTGCCACAGTCCAGGCGCCCTGCCCCTGAAATTGCACTTTTAATTGGTTTCGCTTCATTTTTGCTTTCCAGTAAAACCATGGTAAGGTGTCTCAGAAATTGCACCAGTGGCATGGAATTTAAATGTCATGATTGTGCTGCAATGCGTATTCAAGCCACACACATATATGGCATAACTAAGACTTCGGGGAACCTCACGTGCTGTGGCTGGGGGGCAGTTTTAAAAATATTGAAGTCACCTCGGTGTAAAGTGTTACAACTGCCCTCACAACCAGCGAGGAAACAAAATATCTCATATAATGATCACTATATCGTATTTAAGTTACTTATTATGTGGGGCAGGAATAGACTGTATGCAAACTATATTGCACAAATAATGTAATAATAAATAAATTGTCTATTAACAATTCAGAAATATTTTCCTTATTTTCAATTCACTGAAAAAGATATTTCTTTTAAAGTCATTATTAAGGAGCTTATTTATTTTTATATTAGGAGCTTGGTCACCCCATTTGCACCGAATCAGTCACAAAGGAACGTACCCCAAAATGCCTTGGCGATGTGTCCAGTCTGGAGTGTCTGCTCTCTGACTAGAACCTCTAGGGGCATATTACCAAGGGGCCACGATAAAATTATCACCGCTTTAGCGTCCGTTTTCAGGCGAAAAGCGGTGATAATTTTATCGCTCTGTTAACAAGGACACGTTAGCTCGTGTTTCCTTGCCTTAGCGCCCAGTTTCTGTCCGCCTCGCCTCACATCGCTAATGAGATGCAAGGTAGGCGTTCCTGACTAAAAGTCCTTGAAAAAAGTTACCAACACAGCTTCGCACTATTAAAAAGGATATCGCTGACCCGCGTAGCTAAAAAAAAAGTTGCGCTAACCGCGTTATCGCCGGTTTCTAACATCTGCAAATTTTCTGACTTGCCTATCTGTATAATGGGAGGTGGATTGTAATGCTAAGTCCACATCTCCATATCAAAAAGGATTTCCCTATCGCTGCGTTTTATCGCTGGATTTCCAGCGATATTCCCGCATTTCGCCGCTATTGCCAGATTTGTTATCGCCTCGGCGATACGCGTTGTTAATACTGCGCTAACCGGGTGATCTTATCCAGCGATAGACGGCGATAAGAATATTCACGCTAAGCGCGGCCAGCGATAATTATTGCAGCCGCTTGATAATATGCCCCTGTGTTCGTTCATCAGGACAATCATTTTAATTTTCATTCTAATTATGGTTCATGCGTCAGCTCCACACCTCAAGGACTCAAAGACTGATAGAGGTAAGGGGAAAACAATACAAACCTGACTACCTCACCGACACACAGCACCCGACGGGATGTTAATATACAGCAGGAAACTAACATTGGAAGCTCTCTGTATAACCTGAAAGCCATTGCACATATCTGGTCAAGGCAGATCCCTACTCTGGTTGTTTTTAGTGCTCCTGCTCCGAAACCATGTTTTGTCCCAACTAAAATAGATAATAGATTCCTTCTTCAATTTTGGGGCAGAGACAAGAATGCAGAATCAGGGATTTAAAAATGTATCTTGCATATAGAATTTTTTTTTTAAACACACTGTATTTCAGGTAACTTTAGGAAGCCAGTGAGAATTTCAATTCATGAATTATGTATTAAAAGCTCTCACTTATACACTGCATGTTTTTGCTATATTGGTACAGGTTAATGTGTGCATCAATGTTGCTTGCTTAGCACTGTGGAGCTATCACTTTTTACGAATGCTTAAACGATAGACTCCAGCAGATAGGCTTTCAGAAGCCCCTCTCTTTATTGGCCAGGTTGTTGGGCAAGTCAAACCCTGAATGATTCGCTGTCTGGTATTCGCTTAAGGCCGCCTCGCAATGAAGCATGTTGCTTCCATGGGGTCTGTTTTTCACCCTAATGTGCACTTCTCCCAGAGATCTCTCTTCTTCTTTATTGACAGGACCACGTATATGGAAATTGAATCAATGCCTAAAACGAATGACCCAACAGGATGAGCAAAATTGATTCTTTCCACCTTTCCTAACAATAATAAAAGTGCACCAGACCCCATCAGTTTGAAGCCTTTTCTGTGGACAATGAGAAGGCAGCTGATGGAGTGGAGGTGATCACAGGCGGAGCAGGGGAGTCTTCAGACTTGTGTACAACTCAACATTGATGGCGCCTGGAACAGAACTGGCTCATTCATTTGTAAAAATATAATAATGAAGACATTCACCAATCAATACCCACATTGCTCAATGGCAGGGCTGTGCATCGTTAACTACAAGACTAAACAGCAAGCTCTCGAGCATAAGGGATGATGGCAATCAAGCGTAATCAGTGTGTATTTAATATCTTTCTAGTGATCATGTTTCTGGTCCCATGGTGCTGTGTTAATATGGTTGGGCCATATATAGAGTAACGTGTAACTCCTGTGTGAATAGCTAAAATGGCTGAGCACCACTGACACCCCTAACATAAAACTAAGGTCTAGATGTGTTCTCCAAATCACAATTAGGAAATCGGTATTCCTACTGTATGAAACTCATTAGCGATTCCTAGTGGAGCACAAATAGACTTACTTCATGCATTTCAGTGAGGTAGGTTGCAATCTGCGACCTATTAGGAATCGCAGCCATCAGAGGGATGGTTCCCTGTTGAGGTCAGCAGACCACCATGGCTATGATTGCTTTTTGATAAAGCAATGTTTTTGTTTTTAAAATGCAGCCCATTTGCCTTAAAAGAAAATGGAGGCATTTAAAAAAAAAATGAAACTTTGCAGTTTCATTTTATAAGAGTGTAGGCAGTTAAAAAATATTTGCATTTACATTCTCAAAGGAGAAGGGGTCCTTTAGGACCGCTTCACCTTTGCCAATGAGGTTACCACCACTTTTAAACTCGTGATAAAGTACTGTTTTGTGACTGCAATTTGGTCGCAAAAACATACCTTACCGATTCGGTATTTGTAAGGGACGCCCTAAACACCCCCTTTCAAATACCAAATTGCAAATGCAAAATGTGATTCGGTGACAAATTACCAAATCACATTTTGCATTTTGTACTTCTAAAAATTAATTTTTCCGGTGGCAAACGCCTGATTCTACTAATCAGACCGTTTGTGACCGCAAAAATGCTTTGTACATCTGGCCCTTAATTCACTGGACAACTTTATTTCGGGCAAAGGTCATAAAAAAAAACAAAATCTCAGTATATATTCTTTGAAACAAGTAGAAATACACACCATAGAATCACAGAATAAAACAATAAAATGGGACACAGGTTGAAAATGTAAAGTGCATCATTAGGCAGAGGCAGTAAATGTCAAATAAAGCACTTAAAAGTATAGCAGCATAACCTCATGCTCGCTTTGCCACTTTTTAGGGGCTAATTATTAGATCATAATTCCCAAGGGAAAGCCTTTGGTCAGATTGTTCTGCTAGAATAATGAAATGAATGTAATAAACAAATTATAAACGGTCCTGGCTAAATAAACCTGTATACACCAGAAGTGTGCATGAGAGGAATAAAGAAAGATAAACAAAAAATAATAGCAATTTTAATGATGCACTATGAAAGAAGATCGTGCTGCAACTAGGTTCCCGAAAAGGGTGCTAGACCAGGGCTGAACTGAATCTAGAGCATATAGCCTGCGCAACAAACATGTATCTACTGATCGTAAACACTAGGGGGAATATTATCAAGCCAGGCGATAAAATTATCGCCGCTTTTGCGGCAGAAAACTGCCGCTAAAACTGCGATAATGGGCTTGATAATATGCTCTATGGAATTCCAATTGAAGCCCATGTTGATTGTGAAGGTTGTCTAACATGGGCTTCAATTGGAATTCCATAGAGCATATTATCAAGCCCATTATCGCCGTTTTAGCTGCATTTTTCTGCCGCTAAAGCGACGATAATTTTATCGCCTAGCTTGATAATATGCCCCCAAAATCCTAGAAAAATCAGAGATAAAAATCCTGTGGCTAGTCCAAAATCTGTCTAGGTCCAGAGAAGGCACAAGGGATGGATCCATTTGTGTCTAGAGCCAGCACAGTAAGGACGGAAGAAAAGGAATTGGCCAATATCCTCAATTTTGCTCTCACACAAGTTACACTCAGCCGAAGAAGGGTGCTCTGTGGACCATTTGTTGGTGAAGGCTTTTAAAGGTAGAAAGCACAAACAACATTTTATATATATACTTTTCGCAAGTGAGGGGGGAGTAATCTCATCAAAGAAGGCCTTGAATTTTGGAAATGGTTTGTGGGATAGAAATTGGGTAGTGAAAGATCCCGGGTTGATGGAATAGTGGCAAAGGGCCACCATGAAATCCCATAAGTTTTAACTAGCAATACTTTGGAATTTGACTCTGGAGAGGTGTAAACTAAATGCAGTATTAACTTCGCAAACCAATTGTTAAGGTGTGAAAACTGGTTGGTTTTTTCCATTGTAAAGGTTCTTGATGTCTGGACGGTCCCTTCTGTACCTATCCAGTTCAGATTGGGACTAGAACCTGACCCAATATAGAAGCAGTTTAAGAGCAGCAAAGCGGTCAATTCTTTTGTGGACAGAATCAATAATTTGGGGTATGGATAAAGCAGACTGGGATCATTTGAGCAAAGATTTGACAAACTTCAACTCTCTGACCTTTAGCGAGTTAAGATTGGAGAATTCCCATAGCTAAGCGCCATAGAGCACTGCTTATTGACCTTCAGCCTTATAAACTTGCAAGGCTGGAGAGGTAGCCTTTAATTGAGAAGATTTGAGCATTTTCAAAATACCAGCAGGGCTGTGAGGAATGATCAAACTGCATTTGAGGATCAGAGGGGGGGCCAGAAAGAGAATTAGTGATCATAACCCCAAGATATTAAAACGTTTGAACTGTTTGTAATGCAGTAGTACCTAAAGTAAATTTATTCTTAAGATTTTTATGAGGTCTAGAAGCCATTAGTTTGGTCTTTTGCGAGTTGATCAAACTCCAGTACAGAGTGTTTAGGCATCAGTGTAGAGCTGTGTGATTGAATACCCTAGTGTACAGGTAGAATGAACAGCAACTGCAGCACGGCATGCTCACTGTTCCCCACTTCTTTCCCTTCTCCTCTTGCATGGCCGGACGGGTCCTAGAAGGCACCAGTGGGCTGCCAGGGTGGGGGCTGGTTTTGGACTCCAGGGGGGCCATTTTTGTTACCTGGGCCAGTTTTATCACCCCTCTGTAACAAAAGCAGCAGCAGTGTTTTCCACGTGCACCACGCCCCGTCCCCTCCCCCCTTCCGCGGCCTGTCCGACTCAATTGCCAGGGCTGGTTTGCATTCCCAGTCCAGCCCTGTCCTCTGGTGTCTACGTATGTTCTCTATTGCTGATTTCACACCATGCACCCACTGCCACTTGCCTTACCACCATGCTGTCCCATCTTGATGCTTTGTAATAATCTCCAGCCCGTGTCCAGCCTTCACTCCTCTCGTGATTGCAGCTCCATTTGTCTTGTGTCTTCTATGCTGACTCGCCAAACTCCACCCCCTTGGTGCTCACTTTAGCCTCCTTTTGTTACCTTGCTATAACTTTTGAATTGTGTCACTCCAAACCTCCATATCCTTCCCTCTATCAATTTGCCCTATTGTACTGCATCATCCTGGGTCCACCATTCCCACTCTTTATTTCCTTGGTGTAAGAAATTGGGTTATTAGTTGTGAAGGGTGTGAGTCCTTTACAAGTAATAACTCAACAAATATTATTCCTTACTGTGAACCTAGTACCTCATTTTAGCACTTGATTATCTCACATTAGAAAAAAAGAGTAGTCCATGGCATCCTGAGGGGAGGTGGTGTGGGCTAGCAACTAGGCCTGGGAGTAATTTTAGTTACACCAGGTCAGTTAGAGTAATTTTGGCAATTCTGCATTACTCGTTGATGCCGATTTGCATATAATAATGTGGTAACATCCTATCATTTAATTAAGAGTAATTTTAGGTGAAAACTCTTACTGCGAGAGCACATTTAGTAAGCACGAGTAGCTGCTCATGCTGCTGTTTATGTTCTGTTCCATTTAGCGCTATTTTCTTAGCACAAAATGCATCCTATCATCCATTTTGGACCTGAGGGTGCATTTTATACTAAGAAAATAGAGCTAAATACCTGGAGTAAGTTGGAGGAGAATACTATCCCAAGTGCACATTTAGTTAATGCGAGTGGGTGCTCATGTTTGCTTATGTTTGCTATTCATGTTCTGTTGCATTTAGCGCTATTTCTTAGCTCAAAATGCATTCTCGTATCTGTTTTGGGCACAAGGGGTTATTTCTATGCTAAGAAAATTGTGCTAAATGTGCAATTAACCTTCTTGCATAATGCCGTGTAATCTCTCTGAGTTTTTATGTAATTCCACATAATTATGTTATTCTGAATTACACAAGTTATGCCCACCCCTACCAGTAACCCCAGTTCTCTGGTACCCAACAAACCCACAATAAAGCAATGCCCAGTCATTGCTTTTTCTTTTGAAAAGTAAATGTATTTGTATTACAAATACTACTAAATACTACTCATTAAATTGCAGATATGTACTATCAGGTGGATGGAAATACATTTGTATGACACCCCATAAGACATTACACCCTTAGAGAGCTCTGAATCCTATAATCAAAATACCCTCTACCTATACCAGACACAATATCCTAATATAAGGGGGTGTCATTATCAATAAAACCGGCCTATTGGATTTATCAGGTTGTCCTTAACAATAAGAAAGTTCTTGTGGCTTTGGCAGGGTGTCACCCCACCACTAAAAGCAGCAACATGCTTTATTTCACCATTGCAATTGCATTGAAATCAATGTGAAAAGTATCTAATACATGTTACAACCCATCACTGAACTCAATGGCGGTAGTACGAATATTCAAAAGCAATCATGTCCCTTCTGCGACAGGTTACCTGTGTGCAGATACTGGGCTGCGCAAGAAAGTAGTCTCACTTGTGCAGCCTGCACATGTGTGCACCCTCATGTTCTCACGTGCTCATGTTCAACCAGCCCAGAGCCTCTTATCCTAGCTACACAACAGCGACCTTATCTGAAAAGATTGGTATCGGTGATGTGCACTCTCAGTCCAGTTACCATAAATTTATTGTGAGTGAGACTCAGGTGGCGAGACTCACTTAGAGTAAGAGTCCAAAAACTCGTAGTCAAAAGCAAAAACTCCAGCGGGGAAAAATAGGAGGAACCCATTTGCTTTACTTCAGTAGTGCTCAGTTTCTTTTTGTAACTAGATTTATGTTAGACAAATCCAAGTACATTGATAAGCATGGCTATTTGAGGAACCAAAGAGGCAAGTTGCAGGTTCCCTGCTGAGTTTATAACTACTCCAACCTTTGTCCATATGAGATAGTGTAGACTCACTAAAAATATGTTCTCAAAAATAGAAACGGGGGGAACTAGAAAATGGGGAGAATCCCCAGAGTGGAGTTTAAACAAAGTAGGAGCCAAAGAATAATGCTCCCCATTTATAGGGGGAGAGACCTTTCTTAGAATGGGAGCCCTCACTCACCCAAGGGTGACATGCTTTATCATGGGGTTCCCTCCTCACACCAAGGCTACCATTCTTCTGGATTAGAAGAGGAGCGGAGGTGTTTTGAGGAAGGGACCAAAGATGGGGGTGTTGAGGGGCAGAGTGCAAAGAGAACTGGAATGAAATTAAAACTGTGTCTCGGAGACAAAATATATTTATTATTCTATGGTCTCCGAGGACAGGATTAAAAAGAAGAGGACCAGGGGTTGTAAGCAAATATACCCCTAATTGTGGGTCAACATGTTTCTGCCTATTAACGACCCCAGCCGGGGTTCAGAGGCATTCTTCAAGACCAAAAAGTAAGTCACTCTGCATTCAAATTATCATAATCACATAAAGTATATAAATGGGTACTGGCCACAGTGTCACAGTAGCTTTTAAGTGTGGAAGATGGCCCAGAGATAGTGGAGGGGAGGGTACACTGTCTCATCTGATAGATGGTATTCAATTACTTCTCTTCAGCCTTATGGGTACCCCATTGCATACACAGCCGTAAAGCAATCCATGTCCTGACAGGTTGGAGGGTCCTGGCAAGTAGTGAGATAGTGCCCACCTATTGAAGGACTCGTAGGATTTCTCGAATTGACCCCAAATTTTTCTAAGGCAAATTCAGATTGTTCCAGCACTCCCGGCACAGCACCATTTTCTTGATAGGATAGGATAGGATAGGATATATGTTTTTAGAGCGCTCGAATGCCGTGGCGTCTTGGCGCTAGAGTGAGTACGAGTGTTACAGCCTGTATCATGCGACTATGTTATGGCAAACGGCCAGGTCTTCAGTTCTTTCCTGAATACTAGTCTGTTTGATTGGAAACGCATGGCTGTTGGCAGTGTATTCCACAGCTTTGCTGCGCAATGGGAAAAAGCTCTCCCACCCCATCTCACCTTCCTAATCCTATCAATGTGGAGAAGACCCAATGTGCTGGATCTTAGTGAACGAGCTGCAGTATAGAGTCTGAACATTTTTTGAATGGCCTTGGCTCCTCCACCATAAAATGCCTTATGGACCAAGCATAAGGCCTTAAAATCGAATCACCGCTGGATGGGAAGCCAATGAAGGGCTCGGATTCCAGCCGAGGTTGGTTGACCTCTTGGTATGTTTAGGAGTAATCTGGCGGCGGCATTTTGTAATGATTGTAACCTGCTCATTTGGAATTTGTTATTCCCCAATAGCAGGCCATTACAATAATCTAACTTGGACAACAGAAGAGCCACTACCACTGACTTCTGTAATTCCTTCCTGATAAAGGGAAAAATCTTCTTCAAGGTTTTAATTAAAAAGAAGCAGGAAGAGGTGAGGCTGTTTACCTGGGCAGAGAAGGTTAGTTGACGGTCGAAAATAACTCCCAAGTTTCTAACCTTAGGAGCCGGACTGGGGCATTCACCAGCTGTCGTTGGCCACCAAGCAGCATCCCACTGGGGTTGCCTCTGGCCAAACTCAATAACCTCCGTCTTATCCGTATTCATTTTTAGGAAGCTATGGTTCATCCAGTTCATAATCTCCTCTAAACAGATATGGAACCTGATGGCTGTATCTTCAGGCTGTTTAGCCATTGAGATTATGAGCTGGGAGTCATCTGCATATGATACAAAAGTAAAACCATGCTTCCTAATAATACCGGCCAGGGGCAGCATATAGATATTAAATATCGTTTATGATAATGCTAAACCCTGGGGAACCCCACAGGGCAGATAAAAACTATCTGACTGCAGGCCCTCCCAGTACAAGCTCTGTACTCTTCCATCCAGGAATGAGGATAGGAGGGACATAGCTGAACTCCCGATCCCTACCTCCCGCAGCCGCTGCACCAACACCGTGTGGTTCACAGTGTCGAAGGCTGCCGACAAGTCAAGTAACACAAGAAGTGCATTACCCCCACTATCTACTGTTCTCCGAATCTCCTCAGCTGCTACAATTAAGGCTGATTCGGTCGAATGATTAGATCGAAAACCATGTTGAGTTGGGTCCAAGAAATCATTAGCGTCCAGATAATCCATCAGTGTCTTGTTCACTGACTTCTCTTGTTTGTCAGTATCTGATAATTGTGAAGCACGCTATACAAATGTCTGACAACATCCAGGATTCATCTGGTGGGTAGAAACCTACACTTGAAACACACACTCTAAAGGAAAAACATCAAGAGCTTTTTATGGCAAGAAAACAAACCTACACAGTTGAGTGGTTTCAGTCCATCATTGCAGTGTAGCATTACATTTGAAGGCATACCCAAACTATAGGCTCCCGAGTTTCACGGGACCCTTAATAGCACACATGGAGTCTGTAGTAAAACAACATATTAGATTACCCCCATGGCATGCTATCATTGTGCAGAAATGTTAACACTTCTAAAACTGTCACTGAGATAATGGCTGGTTTACTTACTAGTTATCTCCATTACTCTGATTCACCCTTCTTCTTCCCAGTCCTTACTAATTGAGGAGAGGGCACCACAACCCTGGATCCACACCCTTTACCCAAGTTTAAAATAATTCCATATTAATCGCAACAACCCCTTAGCTTTCCCAACCTCTACCAGGGACATCAACGGTTACTGCGCCTACAGCACACCTGACTTGTTTCTTTTGCTCACTCTCGGTCAGTCACCTTGTCCTCTTGCAGGTTCATAACCCTGTTATTGTTGAAGTGTTCCAATCATCTCCAATCTGAAACAATCTTGCTTGGGTTCCAGATCATCAGTAGAGCTGTGGTTAGTTCACATAAAGAGGGTGACAACTGCTGCAGTGGCTCATGGACTTCCTTTTTCCTCCTTCTGTGTACCTTCTTTCAATGAGTAAGCACTTGGATGGTGTAAGGGGGTTAATTAAGCCTCATATAGTGATTTAATTTGTGATATTGGGTAGAGATGGTCTGGACTATAGGGACCAAGATGTATATTTCATCACCACGCTTTCACTATCAGGATTTCAATGATATTCAAGCCAGGGACTTCATTGTTAACTCCACACCTTCCCCTTCTAATCAATTGAGACCTGTACTGAACACCACACTTTAAAGAAAATTTGCATGCAAAAAGGGGGAAGGGATATAGAGAGGGAAGAAACACTCTGCCAGTGTCTCAGACAGTGGATCTATGCTGCAAGTGATAGCAGGGGCATATGTCCACATCAGTCTATGGTAGACTGGGTGGTAACCCCCACCATGCCATATAATAAGGTACAGCCAGCTAAACGTAAGTGCATAAGGCGATAATGAAATATGAGGAATTGTCAATACGAATGGCTTATAGTAGAAGTGGAACTATTGTGGCTACCGCTCAAATGATCAGCATACTGTCCTGGAACCAAATATGGAGGTCTGCCCCAGCAGAAGATACTCAGCATATCAGGATGAATCGAAGTAGGAGAACAGGATGATGGGAAGCGATGCTCTGCATCTGAGAAAGAAGGGAATTTTGAACTTACCCTAACCACCCGTAGGAAACAACGGAAAACAAAATAAGAAAGGAAAGGGAACACAAATGGCGGGAACTAGTGCTGGGACGCCCCGTCATTGGGGCAGCCATGCGCTTTACAAATCTTGTAACATAACATAACATAACATAACTTAACCAGTTGATTGAAGTAGACAACACACCATCCTAAATCTTCCTAATGACACAAAACGTCTGTGTATTTTTGCTCTTCCCAACTTGCTCAGAAAGTGATGTTCTCCATTCCCCACTGCCCCATTCCACACCTCGCCTCCCCAGCTGCCAGTGACCCGTCTGCTACAATCTCCAAGTCGGGCTCCCACCGAGCCTCTATCGTGAAGTTCTGAAAACGTTGTTGTATTCTCCTGATACCAATTGTGACATTTGGGGACTACAACCTGCGCAAGACAGAGAAAGGTAGAAAAGGGAGAAATGAATAGAAAAGAAAAATGGAAATACAGTGACAAAGGAAAAAGCAGGGATGAAAGTGACATTCAAATTTGAAAGAGACAGAAAGTGTTGGATTGTGAAAGAAAGAGAAATAAAGTGAAATCAAAAGCAGACAGCCTTGATATTTGGCAACCCTGGCATTTGGCAGTACTGGATTAGGGCTTCTAAGAATTAGAATAGCTGTAGGTTTACCGATAGAGATGTCTCATAAGGAAATTGGGTATTTCTGAAATGCCGGGCACAAGAACAAATGAAGCAGGGTTGGGGCAGAGCCAGTCATATCCTGCAAAGCCCTGACCCCACCGCAAACATTGGGCTTTTTAGATTCACAAGCATTCATGTTCTTCCCCTTGCTCTATTCTGACTCTGCTCCAAGTAGGGTTCTTTTGCTATTCTGTAAGGCAAAGAGCTGATAGGTGAATAAGACTTTATCTACAATCCTCAGCACTGCTTTTTAACTTGACAAATATTCCTCTGTTTGCTTTACTAATCATTTAGAATGGATTTAGTAATCACTTAAATATCTTTCAAAAGGGATTTCACCATGAGTTTTCTGTTTTAAGTTTATATTTCACAAGGGAAAAATACCGCATTTCAATGTATTTCCCATTTTTTTTATTGCCATAGGCATAAAGATTCAAGCTAGACAATTTACTGGCACATGTACCACAGGTGTAATGAATCAGAAAGCCTTCAAAAATGGGCCTGCAGACCCCGCATTCTTTTACAAAATGGCAGCCCTCTACGTGCTCGTAAGGAGGATGAGAATAAATGCAGCAGCGCAGGAGGAGGATCCAGGAGAGGGTATTCAGAGTGCACATTACATTGCTGGGCCAAAATGAGGGTGAAGTATATGACAAGTACCGTCTTAATCGTGCCATGATAATGCGCCTAATTGCTGACCTGGAACCACTACTGCAGCACCAGACACGTAGGACCAATGCCATTCCTGCACACGTCCAGGTCCTATGCGGCCTGCACCTACTGGCGTCTGGAAGTTTCCAAGGGGTTGTAGCGGTAGTGGGAGGCGTATCACAAAGCGCACTTTCACGCTTCTTCCGTAAATTCATTGATGCCATGCTGACAATGATACATACCCACATCACCTTCCCCACAACCCCACAGCAGATGGACCAGACCAAACAGGACTTCTACCAGGTGGCCCAAATCCCCCATGTCATAGGATGCATTGACTGCATGCATGTCCCTATCTGTCCCCCCTCAGCCAATGAGAACATCTTTCGTAACAGGAAGTCCTATCACTCAATCAACGTGCAGGTCGTGTGCAATGCCAAGCACATAATTACCGACATAGTGGCTGTTAGACCTGTCAGCCCTTTAGGTGGTCCCTCCTCATCATTATTTCTTTTGTCCCACTTTTGCCTCAAACCCTGTTTGAATTTTTCCTTTTTGGGAACCACCAGACTTTTTAGTGTTGCTGCAGATTCAGGGAGCCATTTTACCTACCCCTGAAACTTCTGTCTGAGGGCCTGGAGCACAAAATGGTGGCCACCTGTGACATCACCAGCATCCACTGGAACCTACTAGCACCTTCCAGAACATTCCAGAACCCTGTGACCGTTGGAGGCGGTTTAGAATGTTGGGAAGCTAAGACAGAGAGTTGGCAGTTGGAGCTGGCAGTTGGCACCTGACTGGTGAGGAGAGAGCAGCAGAAACCTGAAGGAGGAAGGAGTGAAGCAGCAGGGGTGGAAACTTGTGCCTGGAGTGGGGTCCATAAACCCACCCTTGATACTAGTCCCTACTGACTGAGCCCAACCTGGAGCCCTGTGTGTGAAGAAGCAAGAAAAACCATCCTAAGGACCTGGACAGCAGGAACAGGCCTTAGAGACAGAGAACAGCAAGATCCTGACCTGGAAACTGGTTTCCCTGGAGTCCGACGTCGAGTAGCCTGAGACCTGGAGCCCGAGGTGGAGAAGCGGCGCCGACTGGAAAGCAGACGTCGTACCCGGAGCCGCCAGAGGTCGAGAGAGGGCGCCGTCAGAGGTCGTGAGGAGTACCAGAGGTCGAGGAGGAAGTCACCCGAGGTCGAGTGAGCGGCGTCATCGGAGGAGTGAAGTCCGCCCTCCGGAGTCGTCGGAGACCGAGGTGAAGCGTGCCGGAGGTCGGGAGTGGAGATCGCACTCCGGAGTCGCCGGAACCTGAGGAGAGGAGCACCGGAGGTCGGGAGTGAGGTCGCACTCCGGAGTCGCCGGAAACCTGAGGAGAGGAGCACCGGAGGTCGGGAGTGAGGTCGCACTCCGGAGTCGCCGGAAACCTGAGGAGAGGAGCACCGGAGGTCGGGAGTGAGGATCGCACTCCGGAGCCGCCGGAAGTCGACATCGAGTCAAGGCCGGCCGACGTCATCGAAGTTGAGGTCGCCATCGGACCGGAGCCGCCCGAAGTCGACATCGAGTAAAGACTGCCCGACGCCATCGAATCGGAGGTCGAGATCGAGCCGAGGCCGCCGACATCGAACCGGAGCCGCCTACCGGCGTCGTCAGGAACTGACATTGTGCCGAGGCCGCCGACATCGAATCGGAACCGCCTCACGGCGTCGACACGACTCCAGCGGCGTCGGAGCATCAGAAAAAGGGCAGTAAGTGGAGTAGAGGGCGCCCAAGGCCCTGTGGAGACCTGAGAGACTGCTCTAAGGGGCTAGGGAGGTGCTGAAACCAACCTGACTGTGCCAGGGGTGAGCTGAGACTAATCTAGAGGGGTTGTGTGGAGGGAGAGAGCCAGGTCTCTGGTATTCCCCCCTTGATCTACCTCAGTTTAGGCCTCAGCCCTGTCCAAGCCAGGGAGTAGACACCCTCAAGCCTTCCACATCCCCACAAGCTGTGCCTGGGCCAAATCAGCCCTTAGGAATTCAAAAGTGATCTGATTCTATGAGTGTCACTGTCAGCTTTTAAGTATTTATTAGGGGCACTGTATTTATTGTATTTAACCTATTTATTGCTTCACTATATTTATTGGTTAACAGTATTTATTGCCTCAGAATATTTAATTGCCTGTATGTATTTCACTTTTATTTATGCCTTCAGTATTTATGATCACCCCTATTTATTGAATCATTAAGCCAGTATTTATTTGACCTGCACTATCTAAAAAGTTTGTATATTGTGATTGTTATTTATTTTATCCAATCAGCAACTAAGAGAAAAAGAAGATAAAGAAAGATATTTTCATAATTTTTACGGTGTAGAGTCGTTTTTGGAACGGATGCACGCATGGTTATTGTTTGGGTATGTCGTATGCTTAGCACGGAGCCTGATTCCTGACCACTCGAGCCAAGCTACCACAGTGTGTCCGGAAGACCACCACCACCCTTTCAGAGTGGGAGTGTGGTTTTCCAACATTAATTGGTGTTCAGTGGTGGGATAGAGCTGTGCCTACGTATACTCAACAATAACTGTGGGTAGTCCATAGGCCTACACCGGGAGTTTTCTCAAAGCGGCCTTCCTAATTGTGGGTTTTTGTTTTTTCCAAATTTACTCTGGTGGTGGGAGGAGGTATTATTAAAGGTACCCCCCTGCATTGTTACTGCAAATAACTGTCCTCTGACCTGAGTGGGCAAGATGGAGTTTGTACTGGAGAATTTAGAAACGTACACTGTGGCCCAGCTCAGGGAGTTTTGTCAGCGGGAGGGGGTGTATTGTCCCCCAGGAGCAAAGAAGGGTGCACTCCAAACCAGCTTAAGGGCTTGGGGGGAGGCACGCCGAGAAAGCAAGGCTGAGGAGGAGGACAGGGATAGAGAGCCCGACAGGGAGGGAGCTGGTTTGTACCAACCTGAGGTGGGGAACCTGTTAGCGGGGCCCAGGACACTTTCCAGGAAGGGCAGCAGTGCCTCTAGCGGTGGCTTGTCTGAAGTGGAGTTAACAGACCGGAGGGAGAAAAGACAGCTCACATGGGACTTAGCAAGGCTGGAGAAAGAGAAGGAGGAACAGAGGATGGCTCATGAGATAAGGCTGAAAGAGATAGATCTTCAGATCCTGAGAATCGGGGCACACCCTGTACCTAACGGTGGCAGCGAAGAACGAGAGTACACCAGGGAACCCAAACCCTACCTGCCAAAGGACATAGTAGCTAGCTATGGGGTGGGTGACGATATCGCCAAGTGGCTAGCGGCCTATGAGGTCTCGTTAAGGGCCCATGGGGTTCCAGAGAAGTACTGGGGAGGGGGATTGTACAAGTACATGCCTCCAGCTGGTAGGGATGCTTTATTGGCCCTCGAAGAGGATGAGCAGACCCACTACCCCACCATGAAACTGGCGCTCATAAGGAAGTTTGGACTAACACCCGAAAAGTACAGACAGAAGTTCAGGGGTAGTCACAAACTGGGCACACAGAATTGGGTGGACTTCCTGGACTATGCAAAGAAGGCACTGGAGGGTTGGATTCAGGGCAGTGAAGTGAGGAACTACGAGGGGTTGTTTGACCTAGTACTGTAGGAACACCTGCTCGAGAAATGTTTCCCTGAACTGCGGCAACACCTGGTGGATAGCAAGCTGACCAGTCCCCGGAAGCTTGCAGAGGAGGCGGACATTTGGGCTAGTACCCGGGTGTCCACAAGGGGGACTGGAGGGGATACTCAAAAGGCCGGACAGGGCGCCCCCCAGAAGAAAGAGGGAGGGGAAAAGAAGAAGGAGTTCTCCAAAGGCCCCCAAAATAACTTCCAAGGGAAGGGAATAGGATTCACCCCTAGGGCTAACCCACCCAGAAACCCTAATCCTGGCCAGAGTCAGCAGCCACGGGTTGTCCATTGCTATGAGTGCGGTGGCGTTGGACACTATAAAGGAGATCCGAAGTGCTTGAAACGACCACCCCCTCCCATTGGAGGAAAGACCCCCGGAGTAGCTAGTGTAGTGCTCGGGAAGGAGATGCCCTTAACTAAGGGAAGGGAGTGGGCGGGTGTCACTTTAGTGTCCCTGGGAGAACGGGAGATGGTTCCTAAGATCCAGGTGCCCGCAAATACCGCAAAGTATGGGCAGTGGGTCACCATCAACGGCCAAAGAGGGGAGGCTCTGAGAGACACAGGAGCCAGTATGACTATGGTACGTAGTCAACTGGTGTCTCCAGAGCAGGTGATTCCCGATGTACTCCACCCAGCCGCGATGGCTGACGGCAGAACCGGCCACTATCCAGTGGCTGAGGTTCCCTTTGAATGGGGGGGGGTTGCAGGTTCACTTCGAGTTGCCGTAAGCCCTGCCGTGCCAGTCGATTGTCTGCTGGGGAATGACATGGAGCACAACGCTTGGAAGGAGGTGGAATACCGGACTCACACCGAGATGCTGGGTACACCTGACTGGGCCTGTGTTAGCACAAGGTCCACGACTACCCGGAGAGGGAGTTCATTTCGGCTGGAGCCAGGAACAAAGGCCCAGCCAGCTGCCAGTCAAGGGAAGAACCGAGGACAGGAGGAGCCTGCCTCGGCGTCCACACCCCGTAGGACGGATAGGCCACCGGAGGTGGTGGACCAGGAGTCTGCGGTGGGGGACGTTACCAACCTGGAGGACCTACCCATCCCGGCCGAGTGGCACGTGGAGGGAGGCCCGTCCAGGGAGGAATTCTGCCAGGGCCAGAGGGAGTGCCCTACCCTTGAGGGGCTGAGGCGACAGGCCGAAGCCCAGGCAGCAGGGAACGTTGAAGGGAACTACAGTGTTTACTGGGAGGATGGCCTCCTCTACAGTGAACCCAAGGCACCCCTACATGGATCGTCACAAGCCTTGGTAGTCCCTCAACGTTATCGAGCCTTCCTTCTGGAGTTGGCTCACGAGATACCATTGGCAGGACACCTGGGGCAAGACAAGACCTTCGCCCGTCTTGTCCCACACTTTTATTGGCCTCAGATGAAAGTGTCGTCCGATACCTACTGCCGGACATGTGTGTCTTGCCAAGCCAGTGGGAAAACAGGGGTGAAGCTGAAAGCTCCCCTGGAACCACTTCCTGTCGTTAGCACCCCCTTTGAAAGGGTGGGCATCGACATTGTGGGTCCATTAGATCCGCCGACTACAGCTGGTCACAGGTTTATCCTGGTTCTGGTGGATCATGCCACACGGTACCCAGAGGCAATACCTCTGAGGACCATAACAGCACCTGTTGTGGCTAGGGCCCTGATGGGAATCTTTACCCGAGTGGGTTTTCCCAAGGAAGTTGTGTCCGACAGGGGGACCAACTTCATGTCAGCGTACATGCGAGCCATGTGGAAGGAGTGTGGAGTGACATACCGGTTCACCACTCCTTACCACCCCCAGACAAATGGTCTGGTGGAGAGGTTTAACAAAACCTTGAAGGGCATGATCAGAAGTCTGCCTGAAAGCCTGCGGAGGAAATGGGACGTCCTCCTACCCTGTTTACTTTTTTCCTACAGGGAAGTGCCACAGAAGGGAGTGGGCTTCAGCCCCTTCGAGCTTCTGTATGGGCACCCTGTACGTGGACCTCTCAACCTGGTGAGAGACGGATGGGAAAGAACTCCCAGAAAGCTTCCCCAGGATGTGGTGAGCTACATGCTGGCCTTCCGGAGCCAAATGGCTAAGTTGTGGAAGCAAGCTTCTGACAACTTGGAAGCCAGCCAAGCAGTGATGAAGGCGTGGTATGACCACAATGCTCACCCGGTGGAGTTGGAGCCTGGCCAGAAGGTGTGGGTGATCGAACCGGGAGAGCTTAGTGCCCTCCAGGATCGCTGGTCAGGACCCTTTGAGGTGTTGGAGAAGAAGGGTAAGGCTACCTACTTGGTGGACCTGAAGACCCCTCGTCAGCCCCTGCGGGTGCTGCATGCCAACCGCCTCAAACCCCACCACGAGAGGCCCGAAGTCATCTTGATGATGGTGACTGACGGAGGAGAGGACGTGGAAAGCGAGCCTCTCCCTGATCTGTTTGCGTCTCAAGAGAAGGATGGGTCGGTGGAGGGAGTGATTCTCTCCCCATCTCTAACTCCTGAGCAGCAGGAGGACTGTCGCCAGGTCCTGGGGCAGTACTCTTCGTTGTTCTCCCTTGTCCCGGGTAGGACTCACCTGTGCGTCCATGACGTGGACACAGGAGACAGCCCACCTGTGAAGTCCAAGATCTACCGGATGTCAGACAAGGTGAAGGCCAGCATTCATAGTGAAGTCACTAAGATGCTGGAGCTAGGAGTGATCGAACCTTCTAGCAGCCCCTGGTCCAGTCCGGTGGTACTAGTACCAAAAGCTGCACCACCGGGTGCCCAACCAGAACTGAGGTTCTGTGTGGACTACCGGGGACTGAATTCAGTGACCAAAACTGATGCTCATCCGATCCCTAGGGCGGATGAATTGATTGACCGGCTGGGAGCTGCCCAATATTTAAGTACCTTTGACCTTACTTCTGGGTACTGGCAGATCTCTTTGACTGATGGAGCAAGGGAAAGGTCAGCCTTCTCCACGCCCAATGGCCACTACCAGTTCTGTGTGATGCCCTTTGGGCTCAAGAACGCACCTGCCACGTTTCAGCGCCTGGTAAACCAGATCCTCACCGGAATGGAGAGTTTCTCTGCTGCTTATCTGGATGACATAGCCGTCTTCAGTAACAGCTGGGAGGATCACTTGCGTCACCTGCAAGCTGTTCTCCAGGCCCTGAGTCGGTAGTGTACCTTGGACACTTGGTGGGTAGGGGAGCGGTGCAACCCCTCCAGGCGAAGATCGAGGCCATCATGGCCTGGGAACCCCCCAAGACACAGACTGAGGTCCGAGCATTTTTGGGTCTCACGGGATACTACCGCCGCTTCGTGAAGGGGTACGGAACCATCGTAGCCCCCCTCACGGAGCTCACGTCCAAGAAACAACCTCGACGGGTAGTCTGGACGGAGGCTTGTCAGCAAGCCTTTGAGAGATTGAAGAAAGCCATGTGCGAGGCCCCGGTCTTAAGGGCCCCAGACTTTTCCAAGGAGTTCATTGTCCAGACAGATGCATCAGAACATGGCATTGGGGCAGTGTTATCGCAACTCAACGAAGAGGGTCTGGATCAACCCGTGGTCTTCCTATCCCGGAGACTACTTCCCAGGGAACAGAAGTGGAGTGCAATAGAGCGTGAAGCCTTTGCAGTGGTATGGGCTCTGAAGAAGTTGCGGCCATACTTGTTTGGCTCGCACTTCCTGGTTCAGACCGACCACAGACCCCTTCGTTGGCTGATGCAAATGAAGGGGGAGAATCCCAAGTTGTTGAGGTGGTCTATTGCCCTACAGGGAATGGACTTTCAGGTGGAACATCGGCATGGAGTGGACCACGCCAATGCAGACGGTCTCTCAAGGTATTTCCGCCTTAGTGATGAGAACTCCCAAGGGGTTGGGTAGCTCTCCCCACTTTCAGCTGGGGGGGACGCGTGTTAGACCTGTCAGCCCTTTGGGTGGTCCCTCCTCATCATTATTTCTTTTGTCCCACTTTTGCCTCAAACCCTGTTTGAATTTTTCCTTTTTGGGAACCACCAGACTTTTTAGTGTTGCTGCAGATTCAGGGAGCCATTTTACCTACCCTTGAAACTTCTGTCTGAGGGCCTGGAGCACAAAATGGTGGCCACCTGTGACATCACCAGCATCCACTGGAACCTACTAGCACCTTCCAGAACATTCCAGAACCCTGTGACCGTTGGAGGCGGTTTAGAATGTTGGGAAGCTAAGACAGAGAGTTGGCAGTTGGAGCTGGCAGTTGGCACCTGACTGGTGAGGAGAGAGCAGCAGAAACCTGAAGGAGGAAGGAGTGAAGCAGCAGGGGTGGAAACTTGTGCCTGGAGTGGGGTCCATAAACCCACCCTTGATACTAGTCCCTACTGACTGAGCCCAACCTGGAGCCCTGTGTGGGAAGAAGCAAGAAAAACCATCCTAAGGACCTGGACAGCAGGAACAGGCCTTAGAGACAGAGAACAGCAAGATCCTGACCTGGAAACTGGTTTCCATGGAGTCCGACGTCGAGTAGCCTGAGACCTGGAGCCCGAGGTGGAGAAGCGGCGCCGACTGGAAAGCGGACGTCGTACCCGGAGCCGCCAGAGGTCGAGAGAGGGCGCCGTCAGAGGTCGTGAGGAGTACCAGAGGTCGAGGAGGAAGTCACCCGAGGTCGAGTGAGCGGCGTCATCGGAGGAGTGAAGTCCGCCCTCCGGAGTCGTCGGAGACCGAGGTGAAGCGTGCCGGAGGTCGGGAGTGGAGATCGCACTCCGGAGTCGCCGGAACCTGAGGAGAGGAGCACCGGAGGTCGGGAGTGAGGTCGCACTCCGGAGTCGCCGGAAACCTGAGGAGAGGAGCACCGGAGGTCGGGAGTGAGGTCGCACTCCGGAGTCGCCGGAGACCTGAGGAGAGGAGCACCGGAGGTCGGGAGTGAGGATCGCACTCCGGAGCCGCCGGAAGTCGACATCGAGTCAAGGCCGGCCGACGTCATCGAAGTTGAGGTCGCCATCGGACCGGAGCCGCCCGAAGTCGACATCGAGTAAAGACTGCCCGACGCCATCGAATCGGAGGTCGAGATCGAGCCGAGGCCGCCGACATCGAACCGGAGCCGCCTACCGGCGTCGTCAGGAACTGACATTGTGCCGAGGCCGCCGACATCGAATCGGAACCGCCTCACGGCGTCGACACGACTCCAGCGGCGTCGGAGCATCAGAAAAAGGGCAGTAAGTGGAGTAGAGGGCGCCTAAGGCCCTGTGGAGACCTGAGAGACTGCTCTAAGGGGCTAGGGAGGTGCTGGAACCAACCTGACTGTGCCAGGGGTGAGCTGGGACTAATCTAGAGGGGTTGTGTGGAGGGAGAGAGCCAGGTCTCTGGTATTCCCCCCTTGATCTACCTCAGTTTAGGCCTCAGCCCTGTCCAAGCCAGGGAGTAGACACCCTCAAGCCTTCCACATCCCCACAAGCTGTGCCTGGGCCAAATCAGCCCTTAGGAATTCAAAAGTGATCTGATTCTATGAGTGTCACTGTCAGCTTTTAAGTATTTATTAGGGGCACTGTATTTATTGTATTTAACCTATTTATTGCTTCACTATATTTATTGGTTAACAGTATTTATTGCCTCAGAATATTTAATTGCCTGTATGTATTTCACTTTTATTTATGCCTTCAGTATTTATGATCACCCCTATTTATTGAATCATTAAGCCAGTATTTATTTGACCTGCACTATCTAAAAAGTTTGTATATTGTGATTGTTATTTATTTTATCCAATCAGCAACTAAGAGAAAAAGAAGATAAAGAAAGATATTTTCATAATTTTTACGGTGTAGAGTCGTTTTTGGAACGGATGCACGCATGGTTATTGTTTGGGTATGTCGTATGCTTAGCACGGAGCCTGATTCCTGACCACTCAAGCCAAGCTACCACAGTGTGTCCGGAAGACCACCACCACCCTTTCAGAGTGGGAGTGTGGTTTTCCAACATTGGCACAATTTCCAGGGAGCACACACGACTCATATATATTCAGACACAGTGTCATCCACAGGCGTCTGCTCAATGGTGAATTCGGAGAGGGACTCCTGCTTGGTACATACTCATACCTATTCATTACATCAGTATCTCATATGTATTAGCATTACTGCCGCTAAGCCTTTGCTTCCCCCCCTGTAGGTGACAGCGCTTACGCCTTGCGGGAATATATCCTCAACCCAGCAACACCACAGGAGCAACACTACAACGCGGCACATATTAGCACCAGAAATGTGGTTGAGAGAACTTTCGGGATCCTGAAAAGTCGCTTCAGGATTGTACATAAGACTGGTGGTGCTTTGCAATATGAACCCGAGACCTGCTGCAGGATTGTAGCAGTATGTGCCATGCTGCACAACATTGCAACCAGAAGGGGGATACCCATAGAGATGGACAGAAACGACAACGTCGGGATGACCAACCACCCGTACAACACCGACAGTCCCACGTGCCAAACACAGCTGAAGGTCAAAGGAGGCGGACATACATCACACAACATCATTTCAGAGCCAGGCAAGAATGAGCCATGACAATATATTGTGGAGTGCTAATGTTTACTTCACATGAGCACTTGTCAAAGTGAATTTACATGAGTAGAATAAATGACAGTGATTCTACACATTGTGGACAAAAACAGATCCGTTGGCATCACGGGAGTGCAAACGCAAAATGCAAGTGGCCCATGGTTACACCACCATGGACAAAGATGTGGGACTGAATGTCTAGTGCCACTTCCCACGTACCCCCAGCCTCCTGTCGCGTGTCTCCTCTACCTCACCACGCTGTGTGTCTGTGGCTGTAGAGCTGCGCGAACTGCGCATCCTGTTACAGGTCTCCGGCACGGACAGGCTGCTCACACTTGATGCGGCCTCACTGCCCTCCTCCCCTCCCAAGTTGCTGGCACTAAATGTGCCAGACTGTAAGTGTTCAACTGCAGTGGTCACCTGGCCTATGGCCTTCACTACATCCCGACAGTAATGCCCTAGGTCCACCTGCAGTGACAAGAAGCGGCAGGACAAAACTGCAGTGCTGTTGCAGAGCTTGGTGATGGCCCTGGTAGATGCAGTAGTACGGAGCAAGTTCTGCCGATGCCTCCTGCGCTCGCTGTGTTGTCCTGCTAGGATGGCATGGGTGAGCTCCTGTAGGCTCTTATTGATGTCCCGACTCCCCTCAGCTACAACTGTGGTCATGTGACACACAGCGTCTGTCAGAGTGCTCATGTGTTTTGCCAGTTTGGAGATGTTGAGGTTCATTGTTCCCATGTGTCTCCCCTGCAGGCGCTGAACACGCAGCATCTGGGCCTCTACACCACCATAGATGTTTGTTGGCTGTTCGGGGAGCTCAGCAATACTGCGCATGGACCTGCGCCGCTGTGTGACTCGGCCACGTGCTGGTGGTGGAGCTGGCGGAGTGACACGTGTCTGACTGGGGACACTTGTGGGTGCTGGTCTCGGCTCTGTATCCATCACCTGCAGGGAGAGGATTTGTGCCCTGCGTCTTGGTGGTGTTGTCGGTGGTGGTGGTGGTGGTGTTGTCGGTGGTGGTGGTGTGGATTGACGTTCCTGCGGAGTCTCTCCATCGGTCTCTGCCGGTGTCTCGGAGATGATGAGGCGATCGCTGTCATCAGAGTCCACCGGAGATGCATCTGTGTGTGAAACAGTGCATTGCTAGTTTATTTTGTGACTATATCTGTTTATCATTCTACATACTTTTACTACAATAAATGACATATTTAGACACACTGTTGGGCCTGTACTGCTGGTCTCATTTATTGTGCATTGGTGATCATACATGCACACTTGGCTAACATGACTACAACTCCCATTATGCAATACTAATGTGAGGGTATATGTGTTATGCACTTCTCCCTGCACACTGTGATTGACCTGGGGGGATGGGCATGGGTATACAATACGCAGCGTATAAGCGCAGGCATGCATCTTACCTTGTTCTGTGGTTGCTGCGCCGGAAGTGTCCATCTGGGTTACTCCGACGACTGCCTCTGGCTCAATGGTCCCCTCAACGAGCTCCTCCAGGGCTGTGTTGGCAGGTACTCTGGATGGCCCCCCTCCTGTGCCAGCTGCTTACTTGACCCTTTCGGCAATGCGCTCCTTTGCCCTTTTCCTTAGGGCATACCACCTCTTCTTAAGGTCGTCGATGCTGCGGTGCGTGACTCCGACAGCATTCACCCTCTCCCTAATGCAAAGCCATATCTTCCGCTTCTCGGCTTCGGGCACCTTGAGTGACAGCTTCCCAAACAGCTTATCATGCTTGCTGCTCACCCCCTCGATCAAATGCTCCAGTTCCCTGTCAGAGAACTTTCTCTTCCTTTTCCTGGGCGTGTCTGATGGAGTAGATGCATTCTTGTCCATCCTGGTTAACTGTAGTCTGGATGGGTTCTGAGGGTGAAGTCTCTTGGCTGAGCTTGTATGCTCTGCCTCCTCCTGTGAGCTCCTCAGGGCAGTGAATGAGGCATGGGCTGGATGACTTCCTGGTTGTGATGTCATCAGCCTGCTTCAGGTGCGACCCGTTTTTTGCGAATTCGCTATCTCTGAATTCTCAAATACCGAGTTCGGTATTACCGATTTCGGTATTTGCTAATCCTTATTTTAAGGAATCGCTATTGTGTTTTCCGTTAGTTTTAGCGATTTTTAAGGAATCGCTAGATTTTACCGAATCTGTAGAAGCATCCTGAAAAACGATTCCTTATTTGCGATTCCTTATTTATCGCTAATAAGGACTCGCTTTTCAGATTTTTGATGCATGTGCACCTAAGTTTTCCTTTTACAAATCACTCTGTTCAAGTGTGAGCAATTGTTTTAGATAAGTGGACCTAGACTACGACTCCCAAAACTTATTAGGACTCGCTAAATGGAATGTAGGTAGGAATTGCTAAAATATTACCGATTCCTTAACATTCCTTAATAACGAATCGGTAATTGAGATTCGTTATTAAGGAATACCTACCCATTTATTCCTATGGGCAAGGAGGCCCATAGGAATGAATGGGAAGATATTCACTATTAGTGATTCGGTATTACCGAATCGCTAATAGCGGGAGCTATTTCAAGGGTGCCAGGGTGTCCAAAGGACACCCTGTTGCACCCCTGAAATGTGCATGTGTGCACATTTGGCGCACATACATGCCCTAAGGGTATGGATGTGTGCCACATGGCACATTTAAAAAAGCGAAAAAGTGCTTTTTCAAAGGAAATCGCTACTTACCACCTACTTGAAGTTGGTGGTAATTAGCGATTCTTTAAGGCTGAAGTGCACTATTTTTAGTGCTACGTACATTGCATTTAAGGAATCGGTATTTCCGATTCCTTAAATGCAAGAGCAAAATAAGGAATCGCTATTTTGCGATTCCTTATTTTGCAAGTAGGTTTCAACTCATCTACATTGCACTCAGCCAAATACCGGTCGGTAACGCAGAAATTCAGCGAATTTGTGCGTTACCGCTCGGTATTTGGCCACCTACATCTGGCCCTAAGTCTCTATTCTAAACAATTTTAAGCGGGTTGTACTCAAAGAGTTAATATTCAAGAATAAATAATTGAAAGGGGCCTTGTTGCAGATAACCAATTATTGCTCTCCCTCTCTCTGAGCTCCTTGAGTGAAACACATTGCACAGCCGGTTATTAAGTTAATGAATCCATATACATTATTTCCTATACGTTTGTTAACAATGAAATCAATGTTCTTCCTTTGACTGATTGCTCTCTGCTGAATGAACTCAATGAATAAAGGTCCTGTCTGCTGGGGAGTTTGAATAGCGACGGCTGCCTACACATACATAATGGTCACTTGTGAAGGTCGTAGGGGTCACTGACTGAAAAATTGGCTTTTCCGACCTCAGGCCTGTGTGGTGTATTTAACAAGAAGAGATTGAAGCTCATGTCATGGTTTCGTGTAATCAATGGCTGCTTTCCTGCAGGCTGTGTTGGTATTACTTTACATCCACTGCCTGCAAGTGTGTTTCAGTTATGTACTCATGTATTGTGAGAACTTTTTCAGAAGTCAGTGTGCAATCATAGGTTACTGAGCTCATACTGTAACAATAATAGCCATTTACCTCTGGCATCATGGGACTTACCCTACTGTTGGACCTAAAACCGAGCAGCAAGTACACCGCTTTCCAGTAAACATGCAAGGTGGTGAAGTATAGTGGCTCACGGCTTACACATGGGAGTGGTGTGGGATATAGAATTAGAACTCAATCCAGCTTTTAATAACAATCAATAAATAATTTTCTAGCAAGTGCATTTAATTGAAAAAGACCTTTAATGGAGGCATGAAGCTAAATAAAATACACGAAAAGCAGAGTGCAAAAATATTTTACACAACTATTGGGAAGTTGGATTAGACTAGGAGTGGACTCATCTTAACTGCAAGCTACCACCAAATTATTTCATGTGCTTACAAGCATCATCCATGCAGAGTTGAAGAGTACAATCACCTTTCACTTTACCAACACTGCCATACACCACTGCTAAGGCTGGTGAGATATAGATCTGCTCAAGCTACCAATCCTAGCAGCCCTGAAGTTTTGAAATGCATTGTGCTGGCCTTAAATGCAGTGCTACTCACTGTACGCAGCGGGTTGAGGTGGAGGCACCCCTACTGTTGTGAGTGCATGAACACAGACCCTGGGCAGCAGCAGTGACTCAGCCCCAGCCCCAATAACTCTAGTAATGGGCTCCAATGATGTAGTTGTGCGCAGGCACACACCTTCCAGTGTGCAGAGAAGGCATTGCACAGGCAGAAATTGGTAGATACCTCATGGTTGTAGTGGGGAGAGACCTCTTCACTGCTAGATCTTCCTCTGGCCCAAACCCCAGCCTGCCACCCAAACAAATGAAGAGCCCAATACGGATCACAGCAATGATTCTTGTCACTGATTTCTGATTAAAAACAAATACTGAATGCAGTTGCAATTTTTCTTAAAGCCAAACTACTAGAAGTGCTTTATCTTCTGGTCATAAAACCTTGGACATGGTTATGAGTTTTCCTAGTTCTAGACAGTCATATGGGGAGGGATAGGAAGGATAGAGGGGAAGGTAACACTCTGTTCCAGCCCTGGTGGGAGGGAGGGAGGGACAGGTGGTAGGAGGGATAGGCGGTAGGAGGGATAGGAGGGATAGGAAGGATAGAGGGGAAGGTAACATAACAACATAACATATGTGCTTCTTCAAATCTGTCTTCTGTAATCAATTTTGCTGTCTCTGACAAAGGCGTAGCTTCCATTGGTGAAGCAGATCCCGTGGCACCAGAGCCCAGAGGCCTGAGGGCCCACTAAACCCTGATTACTGATGTATTTCACAGTTCAAACAGCGGCCAGGGAGGACATTTCCTTCCTTGCTCTAGAGCCTAAGACACACAGGCTGTACCACTGGTCTCTGGATGCCATCTGAGTAGGTGCACAGGAGGACCATGGTGCCCACACCTAATCAAAGATTCAGGGAGCAAGTTGCCTCACTCTGGAGGACATTTCGGGGGAGACAAGGATCACAGGGCAGTCTCAAATGACCTGGAATGGAGATCCTTCACTGGGTTGCAGTGGGCCAGTGCAGAGACGTTTTAATGCATGGGCAAAGTGGGCTCTGGCCCAGGGCCCCAGCCTTTCAGGGGGCCCCCTGACAGAGTCAGCTCCGTTCTCCAGAGTTTTGCCCTAATGACCTTGATTATTTCTTAGTTTTCCTTTAATTTATGTTTTATGTGCCTGATGTGTGATAGTCTAGTACAGCCATTTTGCTGAGAAATGTTGTGTTTATGTTTCATGCAGTATACAGAAAAAAAGTTTTTTAGATCAAAACAAGGCCTAACACATAAGAAATGGGAGGGCGTCACAGAGATTATTTGCAGTAATATTGGTGTGCTGCTGCTGTGTTACAATATTGAAAACACACATACCTATCCCTCAATATTAGATGTAAACACATTTAGGGCCTTATTTATGAGAAGTGATGCATCGCTGTGTGAAAACAGGGATGCGTCACTTCTTAGTGCACCCTCCTTGCAACGTGACGAATGCGTCATATTTACTGTATGTCGCATCATGTCGCAAGGAGTTACAGATACGTCAGTATTTCTGGCGTATCTGTAGGCGCAAAAGTGATGCATTGCTGGGGTGTGTCTGAAAATAGATGCAAGTCCAGCAATGTGTCCTTTCACATGGGGCAAGCCCCATGTGAAAGGGCCTGCATCAGTCTTACACCTGCTGTGAGGCAGGTGTAAGATATTGACGCAATGTCCTCCTAGAAGGGGCGCACTGAGTTCTCATAGATTTCAATGTGCCACTTCTACGAGGCTTTTTGCGGGGGAACACCCACCCTGCATACATTATACCTGGCACAGGTATAATGTGGTGCAGGGCTTTACAAAGTGACGCATCTGCCAAGATGGGTCACTTTGTAAATAGGGCGCAACATGGCACATTTTTAGGTCTCGCCTGACCCAGCGGATGCTCTGGTCTGGCGATACATTTTGTGAGGGCTCCAAAAAGTGCTACCAGACCAGCCTAGAGCTACAGTGCATGTGCGCGGGCGCGCGCGTCGCGCTTTACCGAGATTACTTTCACTTTTGCTTTGATGTTTGATCGCGATCACCTTCGCGGCCGCACGGCTGCTTTAATGTTCTCCGTGAGGCTTCAATAGATTGCAGCAGTTAAAACAAGCATTGGCATAGCCAATAGGTCTCGCTTTTGGGACCTTATAAGTGTTTGGTTATGCAACTGTTGCATGGCTAAACACTTATAAGGTCCCAAAAGCGAAACCTATTGGCTACGCCAATGCTTGTTTTTGCTGCCGGTGCGTCACAAAAAGTGACGCACCGGCAGCATAAAAGTGAAACAAGGCCTCATAAATAAGGCCCTTAGAATTTGGACGAGTGTTCCTTTGCACTGTCAGGGACCTAATGAAATTAAATGAAATAATTTATTTAATAAAGCGCGCAGCCACTCAGACTAGAGTGTCTTGGCACATGACAGTGGGAGGAAAATGTGCGTAAAAGAACCATCATTTATTAAAAAGCCAGGTTTTTAAGTTCTTCCTGAAAGAGAGTATGTCTGTGGTTAGTCTCAGAGACTCAGGGAGTCTATTCCACAATTTTGCGCCTAGAAAGCAGAGGGATCTGCCTCCAGTGCGGGCACGGCATATTTTAGGCACGATGGCCAGGTAGGCATTGGAAGATCTTAGGGGTCTAGATGTTGTGCAGTGATTAACTCGCTTATTTAGGTAGCCGGCTCCTAAGCTGTGGAAAGCTTTAAAGAAGATGGTCATCGCTTTGAAGTTGATCCGTTCTTGTATGCGGAGCCAGTGTAGAGACTTAAGAATAGGGTTCATACTAGATCTGGGTTTAGGTCTCAGGATGGCTCTGGTCACGTTTTGTACTACTTGTAGGTGCTGGATAAGGGCTTTGGGAAGACCGAGGTACACGCTGTTGACATAGTCAAGCTTTGATGTCACCAGAGCCTGCACCACGATCTTTCTACTTTCATGCGGTAACAGTGGCAGGAATTCTTTTAGCATCCGGAGTATGCCAAAGCAAGCTTCAGTTAGATTTTGGATTGGAAAGCGCATGGAGAGTGTCTTTTATGACAATTCCTACGTTTTTGATTTTCTCCTTTTCCAGGGGGGGGCGCAGCAGATCTTTTGGCCACCAAGAGCTCCAGTCAGACATTTCTGGATTACTTCAGTTTTGTCAGGATTGCACTTCAGCTGATTGATCTTAAGCCAGTTAAAAACCTTTGTGAGGCAAGACCTAATCATTGCACCGTCAAAGTCGGTTCCTTTTTCACATGTAAAAATCAGCTGAGTGTTATCAGCATAGGACCAATTTTGACGCTCTCTTCCTCTACCAGAAATGCAAGGGGGGATAGTTATATATTAAAAAGGGTAGGACTGAGAATGGAGCCCTAAGTGACACCTACATTCATGGCCGGAACCGGGGATGAGAAAGGGGGGAGCCAGATGTCCTGAGATCTATTTTCCAAGAAGGATGACATCCATGTTAAGGCGCCCTCCCAGGTCGATGTTAGCAAGTCTCTCCAGGAGCCTCTCATGTGGGACCGTATCGAAGGCCGCCGACAGATCGAGCACTATCAGAACAGCCTTGCCTACCTGGTCCAGCTTACCCTTGAGAAATTCAGTCACATCCAGGAGAGCGGACTCCGTACTGTAGTTAGCCCTAAAACCGGATTGGGACTCATGAAGGAGCTTCTCTACATGCTTTTCTAATACTTTGGAGAGGGCAGGAAGATTGGCCTGTAGTTGGCAGGGTCGGTCAGTTTGGCGTTAGCCTTTTTTATCAGTGGAAGAATCTTAGCATTCTTCCATAATTTCGGCATGTTGCCTGAGGAGAGGGAGGCATTAAAGAGCTGGTTTACCGTGGGGTTTATGGTGGGAGCTAATAGGTTCAGGATATTCGCTGGACATGGGTCGGTAGGAGAGCCAGACTTAATAGTTTGGAGAAGGGTCAGTGACTCTTCAAGCTAAAACTCAGGGAAAACGAATAAAGATGAAGGACCAAGAGGTGAAATTTGCTATTGGAACTAAGGTAGAAGGTCAGTTCTTCCTCTGAAATGTTACTGAAGGCTTGTTGGATCACGGAGATCTTTTTGTGGAAGAATTGAGCTATTTGCTTAGACCATTCTTCCGTACATGGCCCTTCCTTTGTGCCTGCTTTCGGGACGGTAAAGGATTTAACTATGCTAAAGATTTCCTTACTCTTATTTTGGGCATTTTCTATTTTGGTTTTAAAGAAGTTTTTCTTGGTTGCCTTCACAAGAATGTAATGAGCTTTTAAGGTGTCTTTATACACCTTCCTGTCCTCAGGTAGATAGGAGTTACGCCATTTCCGTTCCATTTTTCTACAATTTCTTTTGCTAGATCTGAGGGAACCGTTAAACCATGGAGCTGGTGAGGCCGACCTCTTTGAGGAGCGGGAAACAACCGGTACCACTGTACCAATGTTGGTAAGGAGCCATGAATCTATTGAGAGGGTGTCCGAGTCGGGGCAGCCAGACAGCTCCGGTGAGGAACAACTGAGGGCATCTGCTAACATCGGGATGGATATTTTATGGAACGTCCTGTAATTAGGGACCCTCTGCCCTGTGTTAGCCAGAGGGGCTGTGGCAGAGTTGGGAATGACACATTTTAATAGGAGGTGGTCAGACCAGGTAATGGGAAGAGGTAGGCTTGCTTATATGTCAAAGTTGTGAAAGATTTGGTCTAGGGTATGGCCCTTCTCATGTTTGGCTGAAGAAATAGATGGAAACATGTTGCAGGCCTGCAGTGTCCCAAACAAGGAAATTGTTTGAGGGTCTTTTCCATTGTCCATATACATATTGAAATCTCCCAGAATAAGGCAGTTGTTGTATTTTAAGGCCAGGGAGGTGGTGGCTGTATTAAGTGTAGTAATAACATTTCCAATTGCACCGAGAGGTCTATAAATCATAAAAACAGCTATGCTATGATGGTGGGATAAGGTACAGCAGAAGCCTAAGGACTCTGCACCCTCGATGTTTTCCATTGGTATGGGAGAGCAGTCTAGTTTTTAATTGTAAATTATGGTGACACCGGCCCCCTTCCGACTTTGTCGGTCTCTCCTAAGTGTTATATAACCTGCAGGCATGGGAACAGTGATAGTAGGGTTGGAGGCTACAGACAGCCAGGTCTCAGTGAGAAATAAAAGATCAGGCTGTTCGTCTAAAAGTAGGTCATAAATGTGTGGTTCATGCATTTGCATAGAACGACAATTTAAAAGGGTGGCCTTTAAGTCCTCTGTTTTCTTATTGTTTTTACACTTATTGTTGCGTGGGAGGATCTTGGGTGCGAGTTTCCTAGGCTGGTGGAGAGACCAGTTGCACTTATTAAATCGAAAGTCTACCTCCAATCTCAGATCAGCGGCTGTACACTGACATAATGGTAGCCGCCTAAGGCTAAGCAGTTTTTCCCTATTGTAATGTAGTGGAAGAAACTCACTGGAGGGGAACTGGGCAGCATGGCCAGAGCCAGACGCCTTAGGGATGCTGAAGGGCGCAGAGGGCCTTGCCTTTGGCACACCAGCGGCGCGCCGAAGGCACGCGTCCGTTTGCATCGGGAATATATAGGCTAATGCCTTTGATGAAACTAGACCGCTAACGCAGCTGAGGAAGTGGAAACTACGTGGGCGGAAGGGAGGAGCCCGATAGTAGCCCCAGCCCTCCGCACAATCGGCGTATCAGCCATGGTGGACCAGGACTGGAGAAAAAGTGAGATGCAAATCGGAGCAGCTAAGGAGGTGCAGGCAAGCAGAATCAAGTAAAGTGCAAGTGCGCGTAGGTAGAGGAAATTGTTAAAAAGCACAGAGTAATTCAGCCACAATATACAATTTAAAAAGTATTAAAAACCTAGTAGCAGGGCAGGAAACACTAAATACTACTGCTGTCAGCTGCACGCGTCTGTTTGCATCAGGAATATATAGGCTAATGCCTATGATGCAAACTGGATCGCTAATGCAGCTGAGGAAGCAGAAACTGCGTGGGAAACAGGGGCTCAAATTGGATCATAAATTCAAAGCTGTTATGAACAGGGGCCCCCAAAATATGTTTGGCCCAGGGCCCCCAAAATCCTTAAGAGGTCCCTGGGCCAGTGTTCAGTTCTGTATGCACAGCTCCTCTTGGTCTTCCTTTTCTAGGCAGTCTTTCCTTCATGCAAGGGTACTTCCAGCAACCATCTTCAGAAGTCACTGTGTTTCCCCCCTTCAAGGTGATTTCAAGGCAGCTCTTGCCATCAGGACGCCAAACCTCCAGGTTCTTGTTCTGAAAACTCACAAGGGATGTAGGCAGTACACTATCCCAAACCTGGAGTTTGGATTTCTTGGTCTTAACTTTTGTGGCACTCCTGGCACTAGTAGATGGGAAATCCTGACACATCAACTGGGGTTCTTGGTCCAATCTTATACTTGCTTATATTTACTTGGAAAAAAGAGATTGTGAATTCCACAGGTCCACCGCTCATATTACCTCTCATCTTAGTGTCTGGCAGGCTCCCTCCATCTTATCTACCACTCACACGTAGGAGTTCCAAAAGGAATATTCAGGCCACAACAGTAAATCATAGCATAGATGCTCATCATTCTGCACATACAAAGTGCAAACATACATTCCACATTCATTTTCCACATGAATGGTGCAAAGGACTCAGTTGCAGGGAAGCAACAGACAATTTTAAACAGGAGAGGCTGGTACGCAACTCTCTGTGTTCAGACAACAGGTAAAAATGTCTGCCCTGCAGTTATAATCAGTTGCCACAACCAGTGTCAGTACTCCACAGTCGATAATCTGACAGTAGTCATGTTCAGAGAAGGAGGCTTATACATGTTGTGCCACTCCAGAAAACAGAGTCCTGCTCTGGGTCTCAGTCCATTTCTGTGAAATCCCTCAGCATACACCACCATTATCATACATGCTGAGGAAAAAAATCAAATAAATATCCAGACACCCTGCTACATTAGGCAGGGATCTGAAATACGGTGCAGGCACAACTCTTCATTGAAACTAGAAAAAACTCAACAAAATCAGCTATTAGAGAAACCAGTCAGCATTGTGAGCTATCAGAAGTAATCAAAAGTGTGGAATAATTCAGAAAATATAGAGTTGCAGCAAACCTAGTGACTATTGCTGGCTGGGAATGAGGAAGCAGCTGCTCGCCATTGCAGTGCGTTCCCTTAATCCCTTCTGGTTTTTTTGTAACATAGCAAAATGTGTGTAAATGGTGGCTCAGATGTGTGGCTCTGTGTGAGAAGTTGGCCTGGCATATGCTGTCCACTAGTTATAGGGGACACCTTGCACCAGTCCAATTCGACTCTTATGGTGATAGGTTAAAGACAACCTTTAAAGAAAGCTGTCCTAATGGTAGCTGTGGAGAGCAGCCTTCAGGCTAAGTCTTGAAGGAGTGTTAAGCTTATTGTTTTACCATAGATAACCTCTTGAATAACCAAATGAAAGAGTAGTCCACATAGGTATATATATAAAATATATGTATTTATTCTAAGAATAACCCCACTAGTCTCTATATGACGCTAGAGGTAAAGATACAATTCAAACAAGCATTGATAGTTACAATAAATAGCATTGGAATCATAGGGCCCCAGGGGGGGACCAAACCATATATCAAAAAAGTGGTATAAGAACCACGACAATTCTACAGACAATGCCTAGGGCATTTAGGGTCGCTGGCCCCTTGTGAAACCACCCAAGGTAGTGAGGAAGGGGACCCACGGGAGACGTGTGCAGTGGCTAAAGCTTCTGTCAGGATCTCTATTAAAGCCTATGGAGAATGTCACGGTTGAATTTTACAAGATTAAAAACACTTCTAGCAGGAGTTCAAGTTCAATACTTTAGAGTTAAGCTCTTGAAGGGCCCACACCCACGAGAGTACCGAGGTACCACTGTTACCTGCCCCAGGGAAGCCGGGTGCATAGGTCGTTTTCGATGTCGGGTCGCGGGCTGATTTTCAATGGCAAAACGTGAAGAACCGTTGCTAGCAAGAAGCGTCGTCGATGTTGTGAAGAATGAAAATGTAGATCTTGAAGAGAAGGACCTGAAAGCAGAGGGGACAGAGTCTGGGTCACGGCACAGTCACCAGGGGGCTCAGGAGAAGGAGCCCTTCAATGTCGGGTGCTTCCAGGTAGAAGAGGTGCAGCTTGGATCATCAGCCACGGGGTTCAAGAGGTGTCAAGGAAGGCCAGCTTCTGGAGAGCGACTGTCCCACAAAGGATGAGGGTCTCTGCGGAGTTAGTGTCCAGATTGGATCCAATAAGCCTTGGCAACTGCAACCCATGCAAGAAACACAAAACTGCTACTGGTGCAGACCCACGAGGTCTGAGCAAGGTCTCCAGCAAGGAGACTGAAGAGCAGGCCTGGAGCAACCAGAGGAACTCTTGGAATTGAAGATTGACCTCCGCTAGGGCCCACCAGTCGAGAGACAAGGAACCGCGGGAGGCAGCAATTTGGCGTGCGTAAAGAGGTGCCACGGGTCGCCGGAGCAGGCTAGGGTGTCGGTCTTTGGCACAGATAATGCTGAGAGGTTGGCTCAATATTGGAACAAAGCACAACTTTCCCCCTCGTCGGGGTCGGGTGCTGTGCAAGAGGTGGCTGGTGTCCTAGGGTATTGGGGATCTCGGCACCCACGGAGTCCACGGTGCTGAGCTTTGCTGTGCACACTCAATGGCCTCTGGGTGCTTGGAAATCCACCTCAGGGTAGGAAAGAGTCGTCGATGTCCGTAGGAGCAGCGAGGTTCCAACCGGGTCACTTGCAGTATTTCAGGTGCCTGCCAAGCAGGGGGGTAACTCCTTTACCCCAAGGGAGATTTCTTCATTCAGCTGTGCGGCAGCAAGTCGAAGTTCAAGTCTGTGAAGTTCAAGAATAATCTGAGGTTCTGGGGACCCTGTATTCACCTTTATCCAAAGATTAGGGGAGTGTCCAGATCAGAGCCCACCAATGAGAGTTCAGGCTGGAAAGGGTGGCTACACCCTCTCCCCTTTGTGTGGTTTCCCGCCTGGGCAGGGGACAGGATGCCCCTGAACCGGTTTGGGGAGGTGTATGCAGAAGTAGGCACTGGAGAAGCCTACGTGCAAGTCTGAAAGACATCCTATGGTGCACCCACCCAGTTCCAATCCACATAGTCTATCTGGGGAGGTGGGGAGGTGGGAGCACCTCCCTGCAACAAGATCCCTATTGTCCAGCTGCCGTGGCTGGAGTTCTGCACAGCAACAGGCAGCCAGAGTCGTGTGGGTGGCGGGTATGCAGTCGATGTCACCCTCCTACACTCTGCAACGCTAAAAAGGACACAAAAAGTGAGTCATCCTACTCCATCCTAAAAGAAAGTTGCAGTTGAGTTGCAGTGGGTCCCCCTTTTGTCTAGGGCCCATTACCTCTGCCCTTGGGCCTATCCCAATGTCAGAGTGCTACAAAAAAGCTAGGCACAGGCAGGCCATGTATCAGCCATGCATCATTATGCCGTCTGCCTACGTAGTGACCACTGTTGACTAGAGGGCAGGGGCGGCTCCTCCATTAGGGCGGAGTAGCATCGCCCCACTGCTTTCTTGCAGCGCAAGAAGCAGAAACATAAAATGGAATTTTAAACACCATTTTATGTTTCTGCTTCTCGCACTGCAAGAAAGCAGAATGGTATGCCTGGTTGGGGGTGTCAGGGAGAAGTGGCTTGCCCAATGCTGTGGGCCCTGACAGTTTGGTCGGCACTCTGCATTTTCTCTATGTAGGATGCATGCAGCCTACATAGAGAAAATGGCCTCCCTACAGGTGCCCGGCTAGCCGCCGTCCACACCAATAACAACGCTGCCATTGCAGCATTGTGATTGGCTTAGGTGAGGGGAGGGAAGATGCCTGCTTTCTGTTCCTGCCAGAGGCAGGAAAGCAGCAGGCGCAGAGGTGGTGGGGGACCCGGTAAGGTACATTTTTTGTTTTTAAGCCCCCCGCGTGAACACCTACGCGAAACACCACCAACTCACCCCAACCGCGAGTAATGCAAGTCGCGACTGGTATATGGGAATACTTACTGAAAGTTGGGGCAGAGATGCACTCACCTTTTTCGTCTGCGAGAAATAGAATTACCTTTTTATCAGGAGTCAAGAGATAAAATTAGCAATTGAGTCAGTTGAAACTGAACCAGTTAGGACCTGATTCCCCAAAACATTTTTTTGACTTAGAATCTAACTATGGGAGTAACTTAAAAGTCACTTGTGTTTTCATAACAAGTAACAGGTAAGAGCATGCCAAGGCAGAAATACAGTAAAGACAGCCTTATAATGATTGGAAATCAGTCATTATGTTGCACTCCAATGAAATTTTCTGTTGAATTTGATCAACTGCTATGCAACGTTTGCAATTGGAAGGCAGCCCCTAGAGATGTTAAGGGATGGGTTGCTGAGGGAAATGACTACACCCCCAGGCCACAAACACCTTTGAGCGGTGTGACAAGGAAAATCTTAAAGCCATTCTCATTAATGCAAGGTCTATGAAGAAACATGAATTTCAACTATACGATCACCTTGTGGAAGCCAAGCCGGATATTTTATTTATCACCGAAACTTGGCTCCACGAAGGATCAAACCCTACTCTCGCGAATGCTATACCCCCTGACTACATGATAATTAGGAAAGATAGAATAGGAAATAGAGGCGGGGGTAGCTATTATATACAAGAATTCCTTCCCTTGCTCGGCTATACCTATTGCTGACCTGGAGGGAGCGGAAGGCCTCGGATTCCATCTGTCTATTTCCGCCCACCAGTCAGTCGCTGGGATGGTTATATATAGACCGCCAGGGCCGTCAGGCCGTTTCCTAGAGTTAATTGGCCATGCTTTAGCACCTATTGCTATTCGATATAGTCAATGCATGGTTCTTGGGGACTTCAACCTTCACTTTGACCAAAAGGAAAACCCAGAGATTAAGAAGTTATGTGAATCCTTGAATATTTTCAGCTTGGCTCTGCATGTGACGGCTCCCACTTATGAAAAGGGTCATATTTTGGACCAGATTTTTTCTACACCTAATATTGACCTAGACAACCCTTACCCTATTATTTGGTCCGACCATTTTTTCTCATTTTCTGGCAGGAAAAAGAGCGAAATAAGACCCGGTCTCAGGGTACCCAACAAGCAAAAGAATTTAGATCTTTTAAATTAATCACGCCCGATTCTCTGGCAGAAATACTAAGCCATCATCCTATTTCTGTGGAGGGGTCTCTAGACCATGCGGCTTTTGCTCTAGAAAGCTGGCTGCAGAATTGGGCATTACACCTTGCTCCTCCTAAGACGCGTAGGACTGCACGGGGTAACTCTTTTGCTCCTTGGTTCACCGAGACTTTGAGGAAGAGCAAAAGTGCTTGTAAATGCCTTGAGCGCTTATGGAGGAAAAGTTATGACCCATTGAGTAAATTCACCTACAAACAGGCACTTAACGTCCACTATATTAAAGTGCGCGATGAGAAAAAAGCTTCCTGGCCACAAAAATCGATTCTGCCAGAAACTGTAGTAGGGAACTATTTAAGATTGTGAAAGTTTTTCCCTCCCAGAGTCTTTTCACCCCCACTCTTGAATGGACAAATCAGATCGCAAAGATTTTCTTTGATAAGATCAAGTCCATCCAAGACACATTTGATTTGTCCACCTGTGTGAATCAGGACGTTGTGCCAGACTCCAAAGACCATCTTAGGGAAGAAGCACTTCTGGAGTTTCCTCCTGTCTCCTTAGATACCTCACTTGCCATCATGAAGGCGGTAAAATCCAAGCCGCCTGCGGACCCTTGCCCTGCAAAAATAGTGGCTTCTGTCGCCGAGGTTTGAAATCCAGCTGTTAACCAAGTCCTGAACCTCTCCTTATCCAATGGTAAAGGCCCAGTGGGATGGAAACAGGGTAAAATCCTCCCTCTTTTGAAGAAACCTTCAGCTGATCCAACTGTAGTTATTAACTATAGGCCCATAACACTGCTTCTTTTCTTTGCCAAGGCATTGGAGAAGTATGTGAATGTGGTAATTTCAAATTTTATTGAGGCCACAAATGCCCTTCATCCCAGTCAATCGGGTTTTAGGACTAACTATAGCACTGAAACTGCCTTATTGGCAGTCACGGAAAGTATCAAAGCCACCCTTGACAGAGGAGGTAAGGCAGTTTTAATACTGCTGGACCTCTCGGCGGCTTTCGATACTGTGCCCCACGGCCGACTCCTACAGAGACTTAGAGAATGCGGCTTGGGTGGTACGGTGCTTAGTTGGTTTTCCTCTTTCGTGAATGATCGTCAGCAATCTGTCTGGTCCCCACCTTTCTCAGCTGATATTCCTTCGCTGAATGTCGGAGTGCGTCAGGGCTCAGTTTTGAGTCCAACTCTTTTTAATATCTATATGGCTCCTCCGGCATCTTTAGCAAAGAAACTTGGGGCTAAGGTAATAACCTATGCTGATGATTCCCAACTTCTGTTTACTTATGAAAAGGATGAGCCGTTAAATAAAAGTGTAATCTATCAATGCCTGACAAAAGTGTTTGGACATAAACCTGGTGACGAATGGCAGAATTGGTGGCCCCAGGACCAACCGTCACCCCCAGTCCTGTTACCACTGTGAAAAATCTTGGAGTCATGTTAGACTCAGATCTCGCTATGAAGTCGCAGGTCCAATCTGTGACCGGTACGTGCTTTAGGTTCCTAAAAATGATGAGGAACTTTTTACCATTGCTACCTTTGTCCCATAGGCAGACGGTGGTCCACGCCTTGATTATGTCAAGGCTGGATTATGCCAATGTATTATATCTGGGCATCCCAAAATATTTATTGGGCCGTCTCCAGATTGTGCAAAATGCGGCCACCAGAGCGATCTCGATGGTTGGGCCTAGGACCCATATGGCAAGCCATTTGAAAATTCTACATTGGTTATTAGTTAAAAATAGGATTGATTTTAAGGCGCTTGTGCTGGCCTTTAAGGCTTTTCACGATAGTGGGGCCCAGTACATTAGAAAGAGAATTACACCCTATATTCCAGCCAGGACACTGAGGTCATCGGTCCAACATCTGTTAGTGGTGCCAAAGTTTGTCCGGACTAGAAAGGGGGGACGCTCCTTCCAGGTGGTTGTGGGCAGACTATGGAATTCATTGCCTCTTTCCATCAGACAAGAACCAGAGCTACTTAGCTTTAGATGCCAACTTAAGACCTGGCTGTTCCATCAGTAATGTATGTTGTGTAGGACTGGGAGTTTTTAGGGTCTCTCTTTTCCAAGGGGCACTTTTCTTAGCGCCGGGACACTCCTTGGAGTAGCCGTGCGCTTTACAAATACCCCATAACATAACATAACATAACATAACATAACATAAGTTACATTACATTAAAAAAAGTTGAGAAAAACAGGTGGAAGTGAGGAAATTAAGAGAGCAAATTTGGGTATGTGTGTGGGTGAACTTACTCACTTGTAATTTTATGGCACGGTATGGAGGCTAATATTATGCATATCTCCTTTATTGCTCCTCACATACAGCAGCAACACGGATAGAACGTCGATATTAGAACTCTAAAAACATTCTGGAGCATGCATAAATACATAGAACCTGCAGCCATTTCCTTCTTTTGCTGTTGCTCATGCACAGATAACTACTCAGCGCTGGGATGCCATCGGGTAGCCATGCGCTATACAAGTCTGTATTCATTCATTCATTCATGTGTTGGTGTTTTAGGCACGAACTAGAATGTTATCAAAAATATCATTTGGATCATCATGTGTATTTTACATTTAATTAAATCCTTTATTATTAGTTACTTATATTATTTAGTATTAACATGGTATTTTATTGTCATAGATAATTTTGTATGCTCAAGTAGCTACCATGTTGGGAATGGCATTTATGTTAGGTGTGAGAGAAATGGTTGAGAATGGTCCCAGAACCTGAATATGTTTTAAAAAAACACACTTGAGTATGGTTCCTTGAGCTGGTGCGTGCCATATTGAAGTTACAACACGTTCCCTACCTTGCGTACAACAGAAACAGTGGGCAGGCAGGAGCAGTTCATGGGACGGCTGAAACACGATCAGCGAGAATGGCAGTGCTTTGTTTACAGGCTGTGCATTTTGGGATTGACGAGTCGCCTCAAACTCACGTCTATCACATGGGTATGACAGCCATTTCAATAGGTTGAGACAAACTCTCTTAGGAGTTATGTGAAATGATAGCGACCATTTTTTGGGAACCAAATGAGGAGAAATAAAACTGTTACCACAGTAACTAATTTGATTACTGCATCGGTAAAGCAGTGCAAAAATGCACCACAAAAGGGTGCTGGTTACTGTTAATTTAGAAGTTAATGTAGAGGTTGTAGAAAAGCCATCCTTTTTGGCCTGATCTCCATCGATTTCTGGCTGATACTGATTGTTAATGACTCTGAAAGTGCCATGGGCTCTGCTAGCCAGGCCCAGGATCAGTGCTCTGCCCTTAAACGTTGTATGGAAATTGGTGTAATTACAATTCAATTGTCCCTAGTATATGGTAGGGTATGTAGATTTAGAGACCCTAATTACCTTAATGCACTTACGTGCACGCTGCTGTAGTGTCTGGTGTCATTTTAATGCCAGTCCTGCCATCAAAGCTGGTTTTAAAATAAAACTGTGCCCAAATTCAACTTTAAAATTAAAAGTAATTCCACAGCCCAAGACTACCTTTTTATTATATAAATGTCCCCCTAAGGTCTACCCTAGGTGCCACAAGGGTAAGGTGCCTTGCTATAAAAAGCAGGGACATTATAAAATATGCTTTATATGCCCTGGTGGGGAAAAACAGCCAAAGTTGTTTTTCCCTACTGAAGTGCTGCTAGATTCATGGGCTGACTTGTGTAGGCGTTATCAAACTTTTGACAGGAACTAGCTTGTAACCTACTTCAAAGTATCAAAGTAATAGCTACAATAAATCCAACAACCTGCCAGGGTCAGATTTATTATAACTATTGCAGGAACGTAATTTTAGAACTTACTTATCTGAAGTTACCTAATAAAGCCATGCAGCAGCCTCTTCTGATTAGCTAGCCTCTGGCAGCCTGAGCCAAGCTGCTCCCTGATTAGGTGTAAAGAGGCCTGGGGCTGCCACAACACAGCCATTTGGTGGGAGGATATTTGCTTCCTGGAGAAACCAGGGACAGGAAGGGGACTGGGGAGATAAACTGAACTTTAAAGGTAGAAGAACAGATGTCACAGAACCCAGGTGAGCCCCCACTTCCTTGATCCCCAGCCCCATGGGAGCCCCCTATTAGATTAGGAGAGTGACTGGAAGGGGAGTATAGGGAAATGTTAGCCACACCTTTGGGTTGGGTTAGCCTGACCTGCACTCCAAGAAGATTATTTCTCCATTTAGATTTTTGAAGAATAGTACATTCTGAATCAGAAATATACCACACTTCCCAGGAAGGCAGTTTTAATACTGCTGGACCTCTCGGCGGCTTTCGATACTGTGCCCCACGGCCAACTCCTACAGAGACTTAGAGAATGCGGCTTGGGTGGTACGGTGCTTAGTTGGTTTTCCTCTTTCGTGAATGATCGTCAGCAATCTGTCTGGTCCCCACCTTTCTCAGCTGATATTCCTTCGCTGAATGTCGGAGTGCGTCAGGGCTCAGTTTTGAGTCCAACTCTTTTTAATATCTATATGGCTCCTCCGGCATCTTTAGCAAAGAAACTTGGGGCTAAGGTAATAACCTATGCTGATGATTCCCAACTTCTGTTTACTTATGAAAAGAATGAGCCGTTAAATAAAAGTGTAATCTATCAATGCCTGACAAAAGTGTTTGGACATAAACCTGGTGACGAATGGCAGAATTGGTGGCCCCAGGACCAACCGTCACCCCCAGTCCTGTTACCACTGTGAAAAATCTTGGAGTCATGTTAGACTCAGATCTCGCCCAGTACATTAGAAAGAGAATTACACCCTATATTCCAGCCAGGACACTGAGGTCATCGGTCCAACATCTGTTAGTGGTGCCAAAGTTTGTCCGGACTAGAAAGGGGGGACGCTCCTTCCAGGTGGTTGTGGGCAGACTATGGAATTCATTGCCTCTTTCCATCAGACAAGAACCAGAGCTACTTAGCTTTAGATGCCAACTTAAGACCTGGCTGTTCCATCAGTAATGTATGTTGTGTAGGACTGGGAGTTTTTAGGGTCTCTCTTTTCCAAGGGGCACTTTTCTTAGCGCCGGGACACTCCTTGGAGTAGCCGTGCGCTTTACAAATACCCCATAACATAACATAACATAACATAACATAAGTTACATTACATTAAAAAAAGTTGAGAAAAACAGGTGGAAGTGAGGAAATTAAGAGAGCAAATTTGGGTATGTGTGTGGGTGAACTTACTCACTTGTAATTTTATGGCACGGTATGGAGGCTAATATTATGCATATCTCCTTTATTGCTCCTCACATACAGCAGCAACACGGATAGAACGTCGATATTAGAACTCTAAAAACATTCTGGAGCATGCATAAATACATAGAACCTGCAGCCATTTCCTTCTTTTGCTGTTGCTCATGCACAGATAACTACTCAGCGCTGGGATGCCATCGGGTAGCCATGCGCTATACAAGTCTGTATTCATTCATTCATTCATGTGTTGGTGTTTTAGGCACAAACTAGAATGTTATCAAAAATATCATTTGGATCATCATGTGTATTTTACATTTAATTAAATCCTTTATTATTAGTTACTTATATTATTTAGTATTAACATGGTATTTTATTGTCATAGATAATTTTGTATGCTCAAGTAGCTACCATGTTGGGAATGGCATTTATGTTAGGTGTGAGAGAAATGGTTGAGAATGGTCCCAGAACCTGAATATGTTTTAAAAAAACACACTTGAGTATGGTTCCTTGAGCTGGTGCGTGCCATATTGAAGTTACAACACGTTCCCTACCTTGCGTACAACAGAAACAGTGGGCAGGCAGGAGCAGTTCATGGGACGGCTGAAACACGATCAGCGAGAATGGCAGTGCTTTGTTTACAGGCTGTGCATTTTGGGATTGACGAGTCGCCTCAAACTCACGTCTATCACATGGGTATGACAGCCATTTCAATAGGTTGAGACAAACTCTCTTAGGAGTTATGTGAAATGATAGCGACCATTTTTTGGGAACCAAATGAGGAGAAATAAAACTGTTACCACAGTAACTAATTTGATTACTGCATCGGTAAAGCAGTGCAAAAATGCACCACAAAAGGGTGCTGGTTACTGTTAATTTAGAAGTTAATGTAGAGGTTGTAGAAAAGCCATCCTTTTTGGCCTGATCTCCATCGATTTCTGGCTGATACTGATTGTTAATGACTCTGAAAGTGCCATGGGCTCTGCTAGCCAGGCCCAGGATCAGTGCTCTGCCCTTAAACGTTGTATGGAAATTGGTGTAATTACAATTCAATTGTCCCTAGTATATGGTAGGGTATGTAGATTTAGAGACCCTAATTACCTTAATGCACTTACGTGCACGCTGCTGTATTGTCTGGTGTCATTTTAATGCCAGTCCTGCCATCAAAGCTGGTTTTAAAATAAAACTGTGCCCAAATTCAACTTTAAAATTAAAAGTAATTCCACAGCCCAAGACTACCTTTTTATTATATAAATGTCCCCCTAAGGTCTACCCTAGGTGCCACAAGGGTAAGGTGCCTTGCTATAAAAAGCAGGGACATTATAAAATATGCTTTATATGCCCTGGTGGGGAAAAACAGCCAAAGTTGTTTTTCCCTACTGAAGTGCTGCTAGATTCATGGGCTGACTTGTGTAGGCGTTATCAAACTTTTGACAGGAACTAGCTTGTAACCTACTTCAAAGTATCAAAGTAATAGCTACAATAAATCCAACAACCTGCCAGGGTCAGATTTATTATAACTATTGCAGGAACGTAATTTTAGAACTTACTTATCTGAAGTTACCTAATAAAGCCATGCAGCAGCCTCTTCTGATTAGCTAGCCTCTGGCAGCCTGAGCCAAGCTGCTCCCTGATTAGGTGTAAAGAGGCCTGGGGCTGCCACAACACAGCCATTTGGTGGGAGGATATTTGCTTCCTGGAGAAACCAGGGACAGGAAGGGGACTGGGGAGATAAACTGAACTTTAAAGGTAGAAGAACAGATGTCACAGAACCCAGGTGAGCCCCCACTTCCTTGATCCCCAGCCCCATGGGAGCCCCCTATTAGATTAGGAGAGTGACTGGAAGGGGAGTATAGGGAAATGTTAGCCACACCTTTGGGTTGGGTTAGCCTGACCTGCACTCCAAGAAGATTATTTCTCCATTTAGATTTTTGAAGAATAGTACATTCTGAATCAGAAATATACCACACTTCCCAGGAAGTGGTCATAACAGAGGGTGGCGACTTAAACCCCATTGGTTGAGGTGCCCCTCCTTCTTGCCAGCCCAGAATGGGTAATAAATATCGGAGATCTGTGGGAGCCCCCGACGTCCCTGCCTGAAACATCCGGAAAAGAAGGATTGCCCTGCTGGAGTCTTGAACTGCACAACTGAGGACTGCACTCAAGAGGACTGTACTCTAAAATCTCCAAACAAGAAGGAATTTGCCTGTTTAAGTAAAAGGATTGGACTCCCTGAGCAGCAACAGGTAGGAAAGTGCTGGAAGAAGTGACCTGTAACATCCACTAAAAGGACAACTCCAGCTGACCACCTTCACCTGGATTTCTCTGGACTGGCATGGTACATTGTGGGAGTTGGAGTCGCAGACCCCAAGAGGCAAACCAGTGCTTCTGAACCCTTGGCGGGTGCTGTGGAACTCTTTTCTGCATCAAGGATCCTTCTGAGGAGAATTCCTGAAAGTTTGGGAACTTTTGACCAAACTTTGTGAAAAAGCTGTAGAGGAAGACCGGCATCGATGACGAGAGTCAAGCTGGCGATGTCAAACCATGACTAGGCGTGACCTCGCAGGTTTGCCCCGCTGACAACTTTGGAGCTGCTCGCCGTCACGATGAAGACAAGACCTCCAAGGCTCACAGAGTCATTGTGATGCAGCAGGCTGCCATCATCGACTCGAAATCTGGATCCGAGGACACCAATCGCTCAACCTCAAGAGAAATAGCTCAAAAAAAGTGACTAAGTCAGAAGGGAAACATTTTAAAATTCATATCTCGATTTTCCTACAAAGGATGTTTGTCATTTTGGTGTAATTTTAAAGATATAAATATTCTCTATTTTTATAAATTGGTGGTGGATTTTTATTGTGTTGTATCTTTTACTTATTTTCCGTTTTGGTGATATTAAATACACACATGTCTCCTAAGTTAAGCCTGACTGCTCGTTTGGTAAGCTAACAAGGTTTGAGCAAGTATAAATTTATTGAGACTTGACTGAACCTTAACAGTGATTGTGGTGTTATTACTAGTTGTAGGTACAGACCAGCACATACTAACAAGCCCCCTTCCTAAATTTGGTATGCAGTGGTGGGATACAAAACTTGTGTTTGATAATGCCATTCAGCATTTAAGTGAGGCAATTAAAAATCCTCAAATTTGGACTGATATTATTTAATACAATTCTTTTTTTAATTTCAAAGTGTTGTAACCTCAATTTTTGCAACAGGTCTTGTGTGTGACCCAAAATTAAGGGATACCATAGAACATGATCTGGCTAGCCTACCCACTCTCACAGTAGCAGAGCTTAGGATCCTGTGCAAGGTTAGAAGTTTACCACCTCCTTCCAATGCTAGGAAGACAGAGTTGATAGAGGCCCTTACAGTCTGGGCAGAGAGGCCCAGCTAGAAGGTCAGTCCTCTGACACAGAGGAAGCCCCAGAGATAGAAGAAGAGGAGGAGGAAGACCATATAGACCTCAGTTATGAGGAAGCTAAATGCCTCTTCACTAATACAGTAACCAGGGTGCTGTTAGAACTAGTGGGGGAGAGGATCCACCACAGTAGACGCAGGAGTGCCCATCAGAGAGAAAGAACGTGAGGCCCAGTTAGCTTACATAGCACTAGAGGCAGAGACGTTTCTCCTAGCCAAAAAGAAGTGGGCAGGTGAGGAAAGGAGAAAAGATATCAGAGAAACAGAGACAGAGGTATCTATGTACGGGGATGGGTTTGACTCAAGGCTGCCCACGGTGATGGCCCCTAAATAGCAGGAGGGTGATGACAGTGAAAAGTGTCTGACAGCTTTTGTGAGGGCCATTAAGATGAAGAGGGTTGAGCTCTCAGTACTGGGGTTCAATCCTGTGGGAGTTGATTCCAGTAGCAGGGAGAGCTAGGGACTTGACCCTAGAGGGTGAAGAAGCTGAGTCATGAAGGGCTTAGTCACAAGGTTTGGTCTCAAACCTGAGCTGTATGAAGTTTAGGGACACCCAAACCTAGGTCGACTTTGTAAACCTATCTGTGAAGGCACCAGAGGGCTGGATATAGGGTAACAAGGTAAGTACTTATGAGGGGATATACAATTTGTTCATGAAAGATCACATATTGCCTAATTGTCCCTCAGAAAAATTACAGCAGTTGACTCTAAACTATCTAGTTCCAGGGAACTTAGTGAGGCAGCAGACGATTGCGTTCGCACCAGGGTGACCAAGAAGAACCAGGGAGATGATAAAAAAAGGAAGACAGGTTCCCTTCCATGGGTAAGCCCTGGGTAACTCATATATAAAATAGAAAGAGTCATTAAAAGGTCGCTAAACACCTGCACTAGGAGGGGGGTCCCTGAGCCATTGCACTTTCAAGAGGAAGGGATTTCCAGGGAAGTTCTTTGACCCTAAAAAGGCAGGGAAGTGTTATGCCTACGTGCAGCCAGGACACAAACGGGGAGATGCAGTAAGCTCAAAACAGCCCCCCAATGGTGGGCAGTTCCAGGGTATTGCTAGTGTAGGTGTGGAAGTTGACCCAGATATGGAGATGGAGTATACAGAGGTGACCTTGGTTTCCGTGGGTGGGGGTGGAAGTTGCAGTCCTGGCAGCGAGCATTGAGAAGTACAGACGGATACCTAAAATAAATGGGACTGAGGATACGGCTCTGATGGACACAGGAGCCAGTGTTACCATGAAGGTGGATGAACAAGTTACTTACCTTCGGTAACGCTTTTTCTGGTGGATACAGTATCTGCCTGTGGATTCCTCACCTTGTGAATATCCCCTGCGCCAGCATTCCACGGAACTTTTCTTCCCCAGCATTCCACGTCGACGTGGGCGACGTCACAATACATCGGCTCCGCACGCGACTCCGTACGACGTCATCGGAGCCATAAGAAGCCCACGTCGGCGTGATGACGTCAGTTCCACCCATTTTTTCCGTGCCTTCGAGGCGAACAGGTGAACCAACGACAACTCCAAGTATACCCAGTATATAGCATACCAATATATATACATAGCATACAAAAACAAAGGAATGCTAACCAAACATGCATTACCTACAAATGTACAGAAAGCATCAAAACATTCCAACAAGACCTCTTTCATGGTATACAAAGGTGGACAACGGGGAGGCGGGTGGGTCAGTGAGGAATCCACAGGCAGATACTGTATCCACCAGAAAAAGCGTTACCGAAGGTAAGTAACTTGTTCTTCTGATGGATACATCTGCCAGTGGATTCCTCACCTTGTGAATAGATTCCCACAGCAGTCCCCACTCCCGGAGGAGGGTGTCCACCTTTCTATACCAGAAAGTCTTGCAAGACAGAGCGCGCGAAGTGGCCCTCCCTCCTCATCTCAGAGTCCAAGCAATAATGCTTTGCGAAAGTATGGAGAGAGGCCCAAGTCGCGGCCTTACAAATATCTGCCACAGGAACACCCCGGGCCAGAGCAGATGTTGAAGACTTAGCTCTAGTAGAGTGAGCACGAATACCCTCAGGAGGAGTCTTACCAGCCAGGGCGTAGCAGATCTTGATGGTCAGTATAATCCATCTTGACAGCGTGCGCTTGTGCACCGCTTTACCTTTAGAACGACCAACGTAGCCAATAAAAAGCTGGTCATCAATACGAAAGTCCTTGGTCCTGTCCAAATAAAAACTCATAGCCCTCTTCGGGTCAAGGCGATGGAGTCTTTCTTCTTCTTTGGAAGGATGAGGGGGTGGATAAAAAACAGGGAGGGTAATAGACTGCCCCAAATGGAAAGGAGTAACAACTTTAGGCAGGAAAGCAGCCCTGGTCCTGAGAACCATCCTTTCAGCATGTAAGGTAAGAAAAGGAGGTTTGGAACTAAGAGCTTGAAGCTCACTCACCCTCCTTGCCGAGGTTATGGCTACAAGAAAAACCACCTTAAAGGACAACAGCCTCAAAGGACAATTATGAAGAGGCTCAAATGGGGACCCCATTAAAAAGGTTAAGACAAGATTAAGGTCCCACTGAGGCATTACAAATGGAGTGGGAGGAAACATGTTTGTAAGGCCCTTGATGAACCTCAGAACAACCGGAGATTTAAATAACGAAGGTTGATCTGGAAGGCACAGAAATGCCGATAAGGCCGAAAGGTAGCCCTTAACCGTGGCCACTGCACAGCCCTGCTGAGCCAAGGAAAGAGCAAACTGAAGCACATCAGAAAGATGAGCCTTTAAACGGTCAATGGATCTCTCTCCACACCACTTTACAAACTTAGACCACCTGTAGGAGTATATGGACTTGGTGGAGTGTCGCCTGGCCGATAAAATAACGTCCACCACATCAGGTGGGAGAGAGAAGGAACTCAGGTTGCCCCGTTCAATCTCCAGGCATGAAGGTGTAAGCTCTGGAGGTGGGGGTGTAGAACCTGCCCCTCCGACTGCGAGAGGAGGTCTGCCCTCAGAAGGAGACGGAGCGGAGGGCACGAGGAGAGGTGGAGAAGATCTGTATACCACACCCTTCTTGGCCAATCCGGGGCGACCAAAATAACTTGGGCCCGGTCTTGGCGAATCTTCCTCAGAACCCGAGGAATCAAGGGTATGGGAGGAAACGCGTAAAGGAGTTGCAAACCCCAACTCAACTGAAACGCGTCCCCCAACGCCCCCTGCATCGGATATTGGAGACTGCAGAATGACGGGCAGTGCGAGCAATAACCTTGGCAAGGAGGGTAAGGGGGAGGAAACTCCCGAAAGGGAAGGGCGTACCCAGTCTCCACGAGGTTCAAAACCCAAAGGTCGGTTGTAACAGATTTCCAACCCCGTAGAAAGTAGGACACCCGACCCCCCACAGGCCTTACATGATCCAGGATGGGGGATCTAGGGCTGCTTCCCTGAAGCCTCATTTGGAGCAGAGGAGGAGGAGGAAGAAGAGGGGTTGCGACCAGAACCTCTCCGACCCCTTTGCTTCCCTCTATAGGAGCGATAGAGGGGATTCTGCTGCTGTTGTTGCTGCTGCTGTTGTGGCTGTCGGAAGGAGCGAAAGGATGATCTTCCGAATCCCCTAGCCTTACGGAAAGTTGAACCTTTAGCAGGAGCCTGCAGACCCAAGGACTTCGCCGTCAACCTACTGTCCTTAAAACGTTGAAGGGCAGAATCTGCCTTCTCCCCAAACAACTTTTGTCCATCAAAGGGCAGATCTACCAGCGTGGCCTGGACATCTGCAGAAAAACCTGAGGAACGGAGCCAAGCCTGTCTCCTTGCGGCAATGGACGACCCCATAATCCTCGCCACAGAGTCCGCCGTATCCAGCCCAGACTGGATCACCTGCCTGGCAGCTGCCTGAGTGTCCGCCACAACCTCCATGAAGGACGACTTATCCCCCTCAGGTAACTTAGGGGCCAAAGTTTTTATAGAGTCCATCAGGGCATGAACATAACGCCCCAGCAAGCATGTGGCATTTGATGACTTCAACGCCATACTTCCTGAGGAGAATGTCTTTTTGGCCGCCTGATCAACTTTCTTTGACTCCCTATCAGCAGGAGATTGGGGGAAAGCACCGGAAGCATGTTTAGAACATGAAGCCTGCACCACTAGGCTCTCCGGAGAAGGATGCGTGGATAAAAAATCCGGGTCTCCTGGCGCAACCCTGTACCTCCTTGCCACCTGTCTGCAAACTGCCGGAGCTGATAGAGGCTTCTTCCACACCTCCAACACTGGTTCCAAGAGAGCCTCATTGAAAGGTAACAAAGGCTCCGAAGCCGACGTCGGAGAGTGCAACACCTCTGTAAGCAGATTGGACTTGTATTCCACAGAGGGCAGCTGCAGATCTAACAACTCCGCGGCCTTCTTGATCACAACGTGGTAGGGCGCCAATTCCTGTGGTGGAGAAGACCTTGCAGAAGCATGCTCCCACTCCGGGGTGGTATCCAAACCACTTGCTACCTCTATACCTCCAAACTCATCCGAAGAAGAGTCGACTTCACCTTCTTCCACCTCAGCCCGATATCTTTCCTCCTCCAAAACCCTTTGGGCCTCCCGCCTCGATCTGATCCGGGGAGCCGGCGTCGTCGACGTCGTACGCGGCGTCGGTGGAGCCAAAGGCACCGGCGTCGGAGGCGCCACAGGTGGAGTCGGCGGCGCCGGATGCGGCGTCGATGGAGTCGGCCTCGGCGTCAGAGAAGGCTCCGAAGATTGACGATCCATCCGAGGTCGAGCCGGATTCCCAACCGGCGCCGGAAACTGCCAAGAAGGCGCCATCGGCATAAAAGGCAGAAAAGGAGCCTGAGCGTATTGCTGCGGCACTCCCAGAGAAAACGCCATCGGACCCACGGGACCTGCTGGTGCTCCGGATGGGAAGGATGCTCTCTGAAAAATGCCATACATGGCATTCAGAAATCCCGAAGGATCCGAACCTGGAGCCGGGAATTGGGGATAAGGAACTGCCCCTGTATCCTCCTGTGGAGTCACCGGCGTCGGCTCCTCAGAATCCTCCACCGGAGCCGCGGAGTCACCAGGCACCGGAACAGACTCTTCCTGCTCCTGCTCATCCAAATGCACATCAGATTCCACCCGACCCGGAGTCGAAGCCTTGGACGGCGCCGGCGACGGCGTCGGGGAACGAGCTGGAGTCCGCTTCGGAGAGGGAGACTTCGAAGACTTATCAGGAGAAGGCGAAGGAGACAAGACCTTGCTCTGACGTCGACGAGGCGAAGCCGACCTAGACCTCTTAGACTTCGAGGACCGACGCCGAGAAGAATGCTTCCTCTTCTTGTGGTGCTTCTTCGACTTCGACGACCTCGAAGTCGAAGACTCTCGCCTGGACTTCTCCTTTTTTCTCCCTCTCTTCTCCTCACCGATCTTCTTCATGAAGAGTTTGGTCTTCCTCTCCTTCAGCGCTTTAGGATTCATGCTCCTACAGCACCCGCACTCATCCACGTCATGATCAGAGGAGAGACACCATAAACAGTTCTGATGCGGATCCGTCATGGACATCAGGCCTCCGCACTCCCTACAGGGCTTAAAGCCCGACTTCCTCGTCGAAGACATACCGATTTTAACAAAAATACACCACTAGATTACAAAGTATCTAGAGAGCACTGGGAAAAAACCGTTGCGCGTCGACGGCGCGGAAAAAAGGGAACTGACGTCATCACGCCGACGTGAGCTTCTTATGGCTCCGATGACGTCGTACGGAGTCGCGTGCGGAGCCGATGTATTGTGACGTCGCCCACGTCGACGTGGAATGCTGGGGAAGAAAAGTTCCGTGGAATGCTGGCGCAGGGGATATTCACAAGGTGAGGAATCCACTGGCAGATGTATCCATCAGAAAAACTGGTTTCCCCAGAGCAAATCTTACCTGGTGTATTCCACCTGTTTACCTATGCAGACAGCAGAGCCAAGTTCCATCCCATGGCAATGATGAGCTTGGAATGGGGAGATGTGACTCGCCTTAAGAAGGTAGTTGTGTCTCCTGCCCTACCAGTAGAGTATCTACTGCGAAATGATATTGAAGCTTCTGAATGGTCAGGGGTGGAAAGGAAGGTCCATGCGCAGATGCTGGACCTTCCTAAATGGGTATGCGCTGTGACTAGGTCACAGATTTCACATCAGGGGAGGGCTGGACACTTGGACCCTGGAACAATGAGTCAAGCCTCCAGAAACCAGAGAGAGGGCACAGGGACTGGTGAGTCAGCCCAAACAGCTCAAAAGGACCAGGAGGAATCCAACCCTAAGGGGGGGATCTGGCCTCTGAATTGACTTGACAGAATTGCAAGGACCTGGCAGACCCACCAGAGAGGAGCTGTGCCAGGGGCAAAGAGATTGTCCCACTCTTAAGGGCCTGAGACAGACTGCCTCCAGGCAAGAGAAGGATTATGTCAGTGGACTTCACAAGGTCTACTGGGAGGATTGAACTAAGCCTGGGCAAAGCACTATGCTACGCTCGCGTAGTTTGCGAAATTTGCAGCGGTCATTTTTTGCTTGCTCGCGGTCCTCAACGTCAAGTTGACGAACGCGAGCAAGCAAAATAACATCCCGGCGAGACTTTTTCCTCGTTCGCGATCAGCAACATCAAGTTGCTGATCCCAAGCGTGGAAAATAAACCTCCCGGCGAGATTCTCAATGCAGTGAGGTCAGGTTTCTCAGTGCGAGTGGTCGCGTATGCTCGCGACTGCTCGCGATGAGAAACTACCAGTCCACGTTGAGAAAGCTGCCGCTCGAGTAAAAATCTACTCGAGAGGCAGAAAACTACAGCTTGCACTGTGCAAGATGCCATTTTCAATGATTGCACAGTGCCGGATGCTTGTCCGCACTGTGCAATCATTGAAAACGGCATATTGCACAGTGCAAACAGGGTACTATGCAGTTCGTGAAGTCCTACGTGTAGCTCGCGTAGTGAGAAGTGCACTTTGCGTAGCTACGCATAGCGCTACTTTGTGAACTACGCCCAGGGTTGGATTGAACCCTCTATACTAAGGCAAGGGATCCCAAAACAGGGGCAACCAGGAGAGTGGTGGTCCCCCAAAAGTATAGAGCATTCCTCCTTACCTTGGGCCATGACATCCACTTATCAGGACATTTGGGCAAGAACAAGACCTGAAAAAGGCTGGTTAACCATTTCTATTGGCCCAAGATGTCTGCCAAATTGAAGGAGTTCTGCAGCTCCTGCAGGCTCCCTGGATACCACTGGTTCGGACTCCCTTTGACCGGGTGGGGATTGACATTGTTAGTCACCTGGACCCTCCAACTGCCTCAGGGAACAGCTATGTCTTGGATATAGATGGCCATGTCACAGGATATCACGAGGCAATACCCCTTAGAATGGTCACTACTCCTCAGTAGAGCCCTACTTGGTATCCTCACCAGACTGGGCTTTCCAAAGGAGGTGGTCTCAGACAGGAACACTAACTTTATGTTCGCCTATCTGAAGGTGCTGTGGGATGAATGTTACCTCAAGTTCACCACCAATTATCATCCCCAAACCAATGGTCTGGTGGAAATATTCATTATGATCCTGAAGGGCATGAATATGAGCTTATCTGACAAGCTCAGGAGGAAACAGGATGTTCTCCTCCCATGCCTGCTGTTTGCTTACAGAGAGGTGCCACAGAAAGGGGTTGGTTTTAGCCTCCTTGAGTTACAGTTTGGCCACCCTCTAAGAGGGCCATTGTATTTGGTGACAGAATCTTGGCAGAAGCCTCTCAAGGAACCCAAACAGAATGTGCTGGTCTATGTGCTAGGCCTACAGTTCCAAATGGCAGAGTACATGGGTAGAGCAAGCAGCAACCAACAGACCAGCCAAAAGCTCAAGAAGCTCTGGTATGACCAGAAGGCTACTATGCCTGAGTACCATCCAGGACAGTTGGTGTGGGTCTTGAAGCCTATGGCTCCCAGGGCCCTCTAGAACAAATGGACTGGGACCTATCCTATACTGGAGAAAAAGGGTGAGGTTACCTACTTGGTAGACCTTGGCACTCCCAGGAGTCTCCACAGGTTACTTCCTGTTAACAGACTTAAAACCACCATGACAGGGCAGCCATGACCATGCTGATGGTCACGGATGAAGGAGGGGAGGAGGAGAATGAGCCACTGCCACATCTCCTCTCCACCAATGTGCAAGGTGGGTCAGTGGACAGAGGTGAACTCTCTCCCAAGTTGACAGACCAGCGGCACAAAGACTGCAAACATGTTAGAGCAGTTTGTTGGGCTATTCTCCTTGACCCCTCGGGTCACTGCTGGTGTGTCCGGGATGTTGACACAGGTAACAGCCTACCTATCAAAAGCTAGCTGTACTGGTTGTCTGACGAGGTCTGAGCCAGCATTAAGGCTGAGGTAGCCAAGACGTTTAGGAAAATGTATCCCTCTGGTAGTCCATGGGCCAGTCCAGTGACACTGGTGCCTAAACCTAATCCCCATGGGAGAGGTAAAAAGAATTGATGTTTTGTGTGCACTACAGAAGTTTGAATGCAGTGACCAAGATGAATGCTCACCCCATACCTGGAACTGATGAGCTATTTGACAGGTTGGGGGCTGCAAAGTGTCTGAGTACATTTGATCTGACCTTAGGTTACTGGTGGATTGCCCTAAGTCCAGGAGCAAAGGAGAGGTTCGCATTTTCTACTCCAGAGGACCACTTTCTGCTCAAAGTGATGCCCTTTGGCTTGAACAATGCCCCTGCCACTTTCCAAAGGTTGGTGAATAGAGTCATTTCTGGGTTAGAAACGTTCATTGCAGCTTATTTTGATAATATGGCTGTGTTCAGTTCCTCCTGAGAGAAACACCTAGTCCACCTGCTTAAGGCCCTGCAGCAAGTGAGCCTGACAATGAAGCCAAGAAAATTCATTGGTTTACTCGTGCCACCATGTTGGTACAGTCCATGTACAAACTCTCCAGCCCAAGATCCACACCATCCTGGATTGGGAAGCTCCTAAAACCCAGACCCAGGTCAGGACCTTTTTTGGCCTGACTGGGTACTATAGGAGGTTTGTTTAGAACTATGGGAACCTGACAGAACTCACCTCTAAGAAACAGGCTAAAAAGTTTATTTGGACCCCAGAGTGTCAGAAGGCTTTTGACACTCTGAAGGAGGCTATGTGTTAGCACAAGTCTGACTGGTCCCTGACTACACAAAGGAGTTTGTAGTACAGTGAAATTCTTCAGAGCAAGGGATTGGGTTAGTGTTAGCAGAAGTGAATGAGGAGGGCCACGATCAGCCAGTTGTCTTCATTAGCAGGCAACTACTCCCCAAAGAACAAAGATGGAGTGCCATTGAGAGGACGCCTTTACTGTAGTCTGGTCGCTGAAGAAGCTGAGACATATCTCATTGGTACTCACTTCCGTGTTCATGCTGACCACAGACCTCTCAGATGGCTCATGCAGATGAAGTGGGAGAATCAAAAACTGCTGAGGTAGTCCATTTACCGATAGGGGATGGTATTCACAGTGGAAAACAGACCTGGGACTGCCATGCCACTTCACATAAACGTACCAGGTTTTATCACTTAGCTGATGCGGACTACCAGGGTGTAGGTTAGTTCCCTAGCACATTCTGAAAGGGGGTGAGGGAAGGAAAGCCATAATTTGGTTTCTGATCACCCCCATTTTCTGACTGGTGTTGGTGGTTACTGACTCTGAAAGTGCCATGGGCTCTGCTAACCAGGTCCAGGGCCAGTGCTTAGCCTTAAAAGTTATATGGAAATTGCTGCCATTGCATATGGTTCAGACAACCTAACTGTAAGTCCCTAGTGTATGGTAGGGTATGTAGGTTTAGAGACCCCAATTAACATAATGCCCTCAAGTGTGTACTGCTGTAGTATCTTGTGTCATTATAATGCCAGCCCTGCCTTGCAGGCTGGTTTTAAAATAAAACTGTGCCCAAATTTGACTTTGGAATTAAAAGTACTCCAAAAGCCCAAAACTACCTTTGTATTACAGAAAAATCACCCTTAAGGTCTACCCTAGAAGCCCCAAGAGTGGGGTGCTTTGCTATAAAAAGCAGGGACATTATAAAATATGTTTTATATGCCCTGGTGGGGCAAACAGCCTGTGGTAACCTGTTCTTGTTGATGTGTATTTCTTCATTGATGTTCTGTGCCGTGCTTCTCAGCCACAGTGTGAGTGATGTCATAGAATGTTCATGTGTGCCTGGATGAGTGAATGGCAGTTGAAGTAGGAAAACTGAGCAGTGGGGTGCTGCACCTGGTGGGGCTTCAACTACCTTATAGTTTACTATTCCTGTAAATAACTACTCCTGCTTGTGCTGAAGAATAAGCTTCTTCCTGGATTCTTCATCGACTCTGCCTACTCCCTTGCTTATTTTATTTCACTGATGACCAGCAGAAACTGACCTACTGTGGGGAAAAGGCCACTACTGAAACTGAAGAGGAGTGATGATTGCTGCAATAGAGGAGGAGAGGAGACACAATATTGAAACTGGAGAGCAATTAATAGTACTTGGTAGCCAAACTGTGCCTGTTTCCATGAGAAAGCCTCAGCCTAGGACATTTGGACAGGCACTGCTGACCTAACGTTAATTTGGAGCCACCTGGAATGGGTGCTTGCAGTAATGATAATAAATGAGCCTGCAGTTCATCAGCAGATAGACTGGTGAGATGACACCTGAGGTGACTTTCTGGGCAATTGTTTTGCTTCTGATTATGTTCCCTGTGCACGGGGATATTGCCCATGTCCTCTGTGAGCCAGCACTACATGTACAGCAGTGCCTGGTGTTCAAAGGTTTAAATACTGGCATGGATGTTATCCTCTACATGGAGAGGGATGTGCAAGGGCTTGGTAATGTATACCACCTTGGATTTGACCTTTGATTAGTGTGAGGTACGTGACGGGTAAGCCCTAGCATAATTTGTGTCAATGTGAATGTCATCTTACAATTGCTGTGATTTACCTCTGTGCGCCTTTTGAATAAAATGGCTTGGCATTGTTGCTGTAAATTCTATTCACTTTCATGTTGCGTTAGAGCTAGCACGCATTGCATTGAGTTCAAGTTTTATATGATACCATGGTGTGCTGTCTGTGCCGGGAGCAGCTGTGTGAATCGTGATCAGCGTGTGCTTACCATTAAGTGGTGTTTTCCCATTTTGAGTAGCCTGAACATTAAGAATGTGAAACTTGAATTTAAAGTAAAATTACTGCGGTGCAAGAGCTGCGTCGTATCCCTGGTGACAAGCATCTTTCAACAATGCAGTTGGTAGGCCAGGCATAATTCCGGGAATTTTTGTCTTCCTGGTTTACATGCACAAGCAACATTGGCAGTGTGTGAACTTTGAATTTCCTGGGCAACGCTGCTGGAGTACTATGGACTGCTATGGTACCGAGGAAGCTTACCTGTGAAGTGCGTATGCCTACAGTGTGCACTCAGGTGACCTCATTGCCATGTAATTTCAGATGTTGTGGGAGGAGAACAGATAGAATACGTGTTGGGCTGTGCCGGACTCCTGTATCTCCTAGAGTGGTGCCAATAATTGGAGCTCGCTGGTACTATCTTTGATTTCCTAACCATTCTGCAGCAACAGGTGGCAATTTGAGGCACTGAACTCTGGGGATGTGCAGTTTTCTTTCGGGTGAGTATTCGCTTACCAACGGAGTGGATTCCCTGTTGGATGTTGTGCTTTACAACAACATGACTATTATGCTTTATTTACTCTGGCTTATTTTAAAGGTCAATTGAAATGTTGGCCTGATTTTTGCTTTTACAGAGATTAAGAGCAGAGGGCAATTATCTAAACTCAGACTCATGAGGCTCTGAGTGGTGTGAGTCATGCTGAATTTGTTCCTGCATGTTATTGAATGCAAAGGAAAAGTCCTGTCCCCGAGCACAAAATATATTTCCAAAGATTACTTCAAGAAAATGTCAGTCCATATCCTCAATCATTCAAGATCGTCTTTATTTTCTTATTTCATTCAAAGCCGTACATTTATTAACAGGTGGTTCTTAACCATCACAGTGCACAGCCGATATAACCAAAATGTAGCCAACACATGTTTCGTCCTGGGTTTATCGCCCATCGACTTCCTCAGGGCTACAATAATAATAATAAGAGAGACATGATCAGATCTGGTTTTACTATTATTGGTTTCCCAATAAACATTAATAATAGGAAATATATTAACATTATTTAATGTATACAGAAATCTATTGTGAAATTCAAGGAAACAAAGAAAAAGAAATCACCAAGAACACCTAACCCGTGACAAGAAAAAGGAATCTGTAGGAGTGCTCAAGACCAGAAAACACCAAACGTGCCATTGTTAAACCGTGAATTAAGAAACAACAATAAGGTACAAGGAAAGAACTTAAAATGATCCTACTACATGAAAGTACAATAGTCATAATATGACAAAAAAAATGTTTAACACAGATTTAGTTCTAATTCACCACATAAACACCCAAGGTATGAGAGAATTAATTATCCTGACCGATGAACAGGAAAGATATCATTCCATCATATATGTGGATGATACAGGTATATTTGAAGTAAAATTAAAGCATTCACCAACTAATAATTGTAAAGTAATTCCACCAACATCCAATAACAAAAGTCCTAGCCACAGCAATTCATAAAAGGTAGCAAGTATCCATATTACCTCAATACAACTTCTATTTCCAGAAGAAGAATTTTATCCGTATAGGGTAGCAGAAAAGCAAGGTCATTCAAAAATACAGGATAAATCCTAAAGTGAACAAATATATCAATGACTCAGTGTCACAGATATTAGGATCTTTGAAAGACAAAATAAGTCTAAGCATATATTTCATAATACTATTGTCAAGCGAAAACACACCACACTTTATAAATATACTAGAAATAACTGTATGGACACCTGAGTAGAGAGATATATCAATTAGTGAGACATAACAAAGCCTCTAATCTCCCCCAGACACTAAGAGTCCATTATCGCTACTACCTGCACATCAAATATAAGTTATTGTTCATATTGTTCATGTTTATATACTAGAAATAATGAGTTCCAGATCAGACCGAGAGAAGATTGCAGAGGATCTTTTTAATAATTTACATGCTGGGTTACCTATTAACAAAGCAGTGACCCAAGGAGTGCCCAGGACAAACGAGGGACTTAAGAGTAAATTTATTCGACTAGAAAGACTTCGAAAATTTGAACTTTCCAAGTGGTGGAATGGCGCAACCCTCAAACAGTATATAAAACTAAATAGAGTTCCTCGGGGGTTGCGGGCACAAATATTCCCCACTTACGATGACTTGGAAGCAGATTTACTTCTATTGTGGGAAAAGGAACTTAATGACAATAGCTTTAGATTAATGAACATCTTAATTGAAAATGCTGATCGTAAAGTTACCAAAACAGCTGTGGAAATAGACACCCTAGAAAAGGAGATTATTGATCTTAACCTGGCCGAATCAACTAAAAAGAATTATGCTATTTTAGAAGAGATATTAACAAAATATGAGGATGATATCAAACAACGTAAGGCCTGCAAATTGAGGCGGGATGAGATTGATTATGTGAGTGGTAGGATACTTACATTTGCAAAAAAATTTGATGATATGATTAGACAAGACCAACCAGGAAAAGATCATAGAACACCATCAGTAAGTGGTATTAGTGTTAGCTCTTCCAGCAACATCTCCAGCAGTGGGGATGAGAGCCCCAGTGGAGGTCCCGTGATAACATTACCCGATTTTTTTTTTTTAAAGGAGGTACAGTGGATCAGTGAACAAGAGGAACAAGATGAGACCACAACAGAATCTAAAAGGAAAACAAAGAGAGGCAAGAGGAGAGGAAGAAAAAACAAGAGAAAGAGAGAGGGTACACACACGTTCATGGAACAAGAACAAGTAGCTCCTAGTGATCAAATGAGAGAAGTCCAGGTAGTTAATCTGTCAAGTAAGATATTATCTAAGTATTTAATTACGGCATTGCAAAAGGGTATGAATTACTGTCCAACTGGGATGTGTGATGTTACCAATGTCAAAATCGATGTGTTCAAATTTATTAGACATTTGAAATTAAAGAAATACTTTGAAAGCAATCCGAAGCCTATTGTACCTAAAATATGTGATACGATGATTGGGGACTTGTCGATTCAGGATGCTTACAATGTGACTACACTGCTATCGTTAAATGAGGACGTTAGTGTCCCTGTTAATGTACTTGATGTAATATCGGATTTAGAACATTGTATAAATATGAGTACAGATAGTGGCCTAAAAAACAAATCAAGATGGACTCCCCAACTTACAAGTAGTAACAATATTGACCTCTTCCATAAGATGGTTAATATTGAAATAGATAAATGGGACAAACATATGTCTACGAGTAACTATGTATCGCAATCATATAATTTGACCTCCAAAGAACGGGAGGCACTTAGAGTATTATCTAAAGATATGGACCTCATAGGGAGGGAAGCTAATAAGGGAGGAAATATGGTTGTCATGGACAAAGAGAAATATGATATGGAAATCTTATCACAATTGGATAACCAGACCTGGTACATGAAGATTGATAGTAACCCTATGTTTGCCATAGTAAAGATTATCAATTCAGAACAGTTAAGGTGGCGTGAACAAGGTCTTTTGTCCCATGATAAATACTCATATTTGAAGACAGACAAACCAAGATACCCCTGTATGTATGCGCTCCTGAAGATCCACAAGAGACTTACCAGTCCACCGGGTAGACCTATAATATCAGGAATCGGGGTTCCTACAGAAAGGATTGCAGAATTTGTGGATTCATTTTTACAGACATATGTAATCAATCTCCCATCGATACCAAGCATGTGCTAAATGTTCTTAATGACTTGGGAAACGGGTATGAGATTTGTTACAATGGACGTTGTTTCATTGTATACGAACATCTTACATGACCATGGTATTCAAGCATTAAAATACTTTCTGTATCGACGTCCTGTAGAGTTCTAGATTTGCTCTGTCTTTTGCCTGTCTTGCATTATTTTTTGGACATATGAATAACAACACACATCACATGACATTCACTATGACCTCAGACATTGAAAAGATTATCTTTCTAGATGTAGAGTTGTTCCATCTTAATGGAAAGATACACAGTAAGATGTACAGAAAACCCACGGCGTGTAACTCCTTATTACACGCTAGGAGTGCACACCGTAAGAATTAATGCCGTCCCTTATGGAGGAATGTTAAAGGCCCGAAGAAACTGCAGTCGGGATGAGGACTTCTCTACAAATCTGAAAGATATTGAAAATAGGTTCCTTGCAAGGGGATACTCAGAGGAAATAGTTCGGAAATCTAAAGACAGTATTTTTGAATGACCTTGCTTTTCTGCAACCCTATACGGATAAAATTCCTCTTCTGGAAATAGAAGTTGTATTGAGGTAACATGGATACTTGCTACCTTTTATGAATTGCTGTGGCTAGGACTTTTGTTATTGGATGTTGGTGGAATTACTTTACAAGTATTAGTTGGGGAATGCTTTAATTTTACTTCAAATATACCTGTATCATCCACATATATGATGTAATGATATCTTTCCTGTTCGTCGGTTAGGATTATTATTTCTCTCATACCTTGGGTGTTTATGTGGTGAATTAGGACTAAATCTGTGTTAAAAAAGTTTTTAGTCATAATGGGCCCGATTCACAGAACTAACTTAAGACAAAATCCTAAACTTACTACTTTTGGTATTCATAGAAGTTAGGATTTTGTCTTAAGTTTGTCTTAAGACAAACTTAAGACAGACTTAAGACAGTCTCAAGACAGACTTAAGACAAACTTAAGACAGACCAAAGACAGTCTTAAGACAGACTTAAGACAGACTTAAGACAGACTTAAGACAGACTTAAGTTAGGATTTTGTCTTAAGTTTGTCTTAAGTCTGTCTTAAGTCTGTCTTAAGTCTGTCTTAAATTTGTCTTAAGTCTGCCTTAAGACTGTCTTAAGTCTGTCTTAAGACTGTCTTAAGTCTGTCTTAAGTTTGTCTATAACAAACTTAAGACAAAATCCTAACTTCTGTGAATACCAAAAGTAGTAAGTTTAGGATGTTGTCTTAAGTTAGCTCTGTGAATCAGCCCCATTATGACTATTGTACTTTCATGTAGTAGGATAATTTTATGTTCTTTCCTTGTACCTTATTGTCATTTCTTAATTCACGGTTTAACAATGGCACGTTTGGTGTTTTTTGGTCTTGAGCACTCCTACAGATTCCTTTTTCCTGTCACGGGTTAGGTGTTCTTGGTGATTTCTTTTTCTTTGTTTCCTTGAATTTCACAATAGATTTCTGTATACATTAAATAACGTTAATATATTTCCTATTATTAATGTTTATTGGGAAACCAATAATAATAAAACAAGATCTGATCATGTGTCTTATTATTATTATTGTAGCCCTGAGGAAGTCGATGGGCGATAAAACCAGGACGAAACACGTGTTGGCTACATTTTGGTTATATCAGCTGTGCACTGTGATGGTTAAGAATCACCTGTTAATAAATCTACGGCTTTGAGTGAAATAAGAAAATAAAGAAGATCTTGAATGATTGAGGATATGGACTGACATATTCTTGAAGAAATCTTTGGAAATATATTTTGTGCTCGGGGACAGGACTTTTCCTTTATGATTTGCCCTTGTGTGCCTATGGACGCAGGGGTTTTTGGGTTACGTAGGTGGCCGTTCCCTTACTGTTCCCTCTGAGCACTTACTAGATATTGATATTTGTAATCACTATTAATGGCTTTGCACAAGGCTTGACCTAAGCCACGCCTCTTTAGTGTATTGTTATTGAATGCATTTCGGTTATGGTGAAATGCTACACGTAGTAACATGACTTTATATACTTGTGGTATTGCCTGCATTACATTGCAGGATTCTTTTTACTTACCCACTTACTTATTTTTTACTGCTACTGATTTTGCACTTTTGGTACCTTACTGCATGCATAGAGGCTGTGAGTGGCTGGGACAAAGATAAGTGTTGTGTACCTTTTGCAATTACTTTTGGTAAGGATTTTTAGTGCTGGAATTTCTATTTTTGCATCTCAAATGAATCTTGCTTTTGCTTGTGTTGGGGCTGTGTTCCTGTGACCCAACCTTGCTTACATAGTGGGCTGATGGTGTTAGGATATGTTGTTGTTCACAAACAATTGTTGAGAGGGTGTATTTCGACCTCAAATTGCATGTGTTTTCTGGTGGTGTGCATGTTGTTGAGCTCAAACCACTTTGGTAGGGCATTATTTGACCCCAATCCTTTCTTGAATTTTATGGTGGTGGGTCATGTTGTTCTGCTCAAACCATTTTGAGGGGGCATATTGGGACCCCAAACTTTTTATTGCATTTTTATTGATGGGCATGTTGTTGCGCTCTATTATTGCTTGCATTTCCTGGTAGTGGGTCACATTGTTGGGCTCAAACCATTTAGATGGAGTTTTGTTTCTACCTCTAACGAACAAGTTACTTACCTTCGGTAACGCTTTTTCTGGTGGATACAGTATCTGCCTGTGGATTCCTCACCTTGTGAATATCCCCTGCGCCAGCAACATTCGGAAACTTTTGTAGCAGTCCACGCCGATGGGGTCGAAGATGACGTCACAGAGGCACGGCTCCGCTCGCGACTCCACTGACGTCACCGGCTCCATAAGAAGACCTCGTCGGCGTGATGACGTCAGTTCCGCCCCTTTTTTCCGTGCCTTCGAGGCACACGGACGGACTGACAGCAATATGTACATAAACAGCATACACAGTACACAATATGCATATCAACACACACAGTGTGGAAAAGAAACATCAAAGCACTAGAAATAACCCAATGTCCTTGACAGTCATAAATACATTTGAAAACATCAATAGAATTACCGTCATAGAGTCACTGGAATAGAAGGATGGACAACGGGGAGGCGGGTGGGTCAGTGAGGAATCCACAGGCAGATACTGTATCCACCAGAAAAAGCGTTACCGAAGGTAAGTAACTTGTTCTTCTGATGGATACATCTGCCAGTGGATTCCTCACCTTGTGAATAGATTCCACAGCAGTCCCCACTCCCGGAGGAGGGTGTCCATCCCCCTATACCAGAAAATCCTGAAGGACGGAACGGGCAAAATGTCCGTCCCTCCTCACCTCAGAATCTAAACAATAATGTTTAGCAAAGGTGTGAAGGGAGGCCCAAGTTGCCGCCCTACAAATGTCCTCCACAGGAACACCCCTAGACAAAGCAGAGGTAGAAGACTTTGCTCTAGTGGAATGAGCTCTTAAACCCTCCGGAGGCTCCTTACCAGCTAGGGAGTAGCAGATCTTGATGCATAGCACAATCCATCTTGAAAGGGTGCGCTTGTGCACCGCACGACCCTTTCTGCAGCCAGCAAAGCCCACAAAGAGCTGGTCATCAATCCTGTAGTCCTTAGTCCTGTCCAGGTAAAAGCTCACCGCCCTCTTAGGGTCCAAGCGGTGAAGTCTCTCCTCCTCCTTGGAAGGGTGAGGGGGAGGATAAAAGGTAGGAAGGGTAATGGACTGCCCCAGATGGAAGGGAGTTACCACCTTAGGCAAAAACGCAGCCCTGGTCCGGAGAACCATTCGTTCAGCATGCACAGTCAAGAATGGGGGTTTTGAACTAAGAGCTTGAAGCTCACTTACTGTCCTTGCCGAAGTGATAGCAACGAGGAAAACCGTCTTAAAAGACAACAGCCTCAAGGGACACTTATGTAAGGGCTCGAAAGGAGAACCCATAAGATAAGTCAGTACAAGGTTTAAGTCCCACTGAGGTACAATAAAGGGAGTAGGAGGAAATTTATTCGTAAGGCCCTTGAGAAACCTAAGCACAATAGGTGATTTAAATAAGGACGGCTGATCCGGCAGGCATAGGAAAGCCGACAAAGCAGATAAATATCCCTTTACAGTAGCCACAGCAAAGCCTTGCTGAGCAAGAGAAAGAGCAAACTGCAGAATGTTAGACAAACGAGCCTTCAAGGGATCAATCGACCTCTCTCCACACCAGAGAACGAACTTAGACCACCTATAGGAGTATATGGATTTGGTGGAGTGTCGCCTGGCCGATAAAATAACATCCACCACATCTGGCGGGAGAGAGAAAGAATTCAGGTTGCCCCGTTCAATCTCCAGGCATGAAGGTGTAAGCTCTGGAGGTGGGGGTGTAGAACCTGCCCCTCCGACTGCGAGAGGAGGTCTGCCCTCAGAGGGAGACGGAGCGGAGGGCACGAGGAGAGGTGGAAAAGATCTGTGTACCACACCCTTCTTGGCCAATCCGGGGCGATCAATATAACTTGGGCCCGGTCTTGGCGAATCTTCCTCAGAACCCGAGGAATCAAGGGTATGGGAGGAAACGCGTAAAGGAGTCGTGAGCCCCAACTCAACTGAAACGCGTCCCCCAACACCCCCTGCATCGGATACTGGAGACTGCAGAATGACAGGCAGTGCGCGTTCTCGAAAGTGGCAAACAGATCCACCCGAGGAGTTCCCCACGTCCGAAAGACGTGACGAACTACCTTCGGATGGAGCCTCCACTCGTGGTCGGCGGAGAACTGCCGACTGAGACTGTCCGCACGCACGTTCAGCACCCCGGCCAGATGATTTGCCATCAGACAAATCTGATGGTCCTGAGCCCAGGACCAAAGACGCAGGGCCTCTCTGCATAGACAAAGAGACCCCACTCCTCCCTGCTTGTTTATATACCACATCGCGGTAGTGTTGTCCGTCAGGACCTGAACAGACTGACCGCGAAGGGAAGGGAGGAAGGCCTTGAGCGCCAAGCGTATCGCCCGTAACTCCAGAAGGTTGATGTGAAGCAACCTTTCCTCTGGAGACCAAAGACCCTTGATCTCCAGATCCCCCAGATGCGCACCCCACCCTAAGGTGGATGCATCCGTTATCACTGTGGTCACCGATGGAGGTAGATGAAAGGGCCTTCCTTGAGACAGATTGCCCTCCACGCTCCACCAAGATAGATCCGCTGCAGCTTCTCTGGAGATCCTCACAGACTCCCTGAGATCCCCTTTGTGCTGATACCACTGCTTGCGGAGGCACCACTGGAGCGCCCTCATGTGCCAGCGTGCATGGTTGACCAACAGTATGCAGGAAGCGAACAGACCGAGCAGGCGAAGGACCTTCAGAACTGGAACAACCGCTCCGCTGAAAAACAAAGGAATCATTTCCTGTATGTCGAGAATCCTTTGAGGAGGAGGGAATGCTCGACACACAGTAGTGTCCAGTACCGCACCTATGAACAGGTTGCGCTGAGAGGGCACCAGGTGAGATTTGGGCACGTTGATCGAAAAACCCAATCTGTACAACAGCCGAGTTGTATCCTGCAGATGACACAGCACCTTCTCCGACGACTCCGCCTTGATCAGCCAGTCGTCCAAATAAGGGAAAACCGAAATTCCCGATCTTCTGAGATGGGCTGCCACCACTGCCATCACCTTTGTGAAGACTCGAGGTGCCGAAGTAAGACCAAACGGGAGGACCGCAAACTGATAATGTTGCGACCCTACCGTGAAACGGAGATACTTCCTGTGCGACTTCAGAATGGGGATGTGAAAATACGCATCCTGCAAGTCGAGCGACACCATCCAGTCCTCCTGATTCAGCGCCTGAAGAACCTGCGCAAGGGTGAGCATCTTGAACTTTTCCTGTTTCAGGTAAAAGTTCAGGATTCTGAGGTCTAGTATCGGACGCAATCTGCCGTCCTTCTTCGGGATCAGAAAATACCGGGAGTAGCATCCCTGACCCCTCTCCTGCTCCGGAACCACCTCTATCGCACCTTTCTGAAACAACTTCAGGACTTCTTCCTGCAGGAGAAGACGGTGGTCCTCCGAGCAAGCACCCTGGCAAGGAGGGTAAATTGGAGGGAATTCCCGAAAGGGAAGGGCGTACCCATTTTCTACAAGATCCAGAACCCAGAGATCTGTAGTTACAGACTCCCAATCTTGCAGAAAATGGGTAAGCCGGCCCCCCACAGGACCAACATGATCCGGAATGTCGAATCTAGGGCTGTTTTGCGGTGGTGGGAGGGGCTGAGGAAGAGGAAGAGGAGGAGGAGAGTTGACGGCCACGTGAGCGACCTCTAAGTCTTCCTCTATATCCCTTGGAGCTTTGCTGCTGCTGCTGCTGCTGCTGGGCTGGTCTATAAGAACGAAAACTCGCCCTTCCAAAACCTCTGTACCTCTTGAAAGTACCTCTCGGCTGGGATTGAAGGCCCAACGACCTAGCCGTAGCCTTACTCTCTTTGAAGCGCTCGAGAGCAGCATCAGCCTTCTTCCCGAACAGACCAGACCCATCAAAAGGTAAGTCCAACAAGGTCGACTGGACATCCGAAGAAAATTCGGAGGACTTAAGCCATGCACCCCTCCTGGTGGCAACTGAAGACCCCATGACCCTGGCAACTGAGTCTGCTGTATCCAAGCCACTCTGTATAACCTGGCGAGCAGCCGCCTGGGCATCCGACAGTACTTCACTGAAGCCTGCCCTATCCTCCTCCGACAGCTTCGGTGCCAACTTTTTAGCTGAATCCATAAGCGCATGGATATAGCGCCCCAATAAACAAGTCGCATTAGAAGACTTTAATGCCATACTGGCTGAAGAAAAGACTTTCTTGGCTGATTGGTCTACCTTCTTGGCCTCTCTGTCCCCTGGGACCTGAGGAAACGCACCTTTTGAACGTCCAGAACAAGCAGCCTGAACGACCAGACTTTCAGGTGAAGGGTGTGATGACAAAAACTCAGGATCCCCGGAGCCACCCTATATCTCCTTGCAACCACCTTGGACACCGCAGGAGCCGAAAAAGGCCTGCGCCACACATCCAACACAGGCTCCAATATTGCTTCATTAAAAGGCAACAGCGGCTCTGACACCGCAGTTGGAGAGTGCAACACCTCAGTCAAGATATTGGACTTGAACTCAACAGATGGCAATTGAAGGTCCAACAACTCTGCAGCCTTTCTGATTACAGCATGATAAGGTGCCGCGTCTTTAGAAGGTTCATCTGAAGGAGGAGTGATCTCCCACTCCGGAGACAAATCCAACCCACTTGCCTCCTTCAACTCGTCAAACACCTCATCGGATTCGACCAATTCTCCCTCTTCAGCCTCATCCATAAGATAGCGCCTCTCCTCCAGCACTCTCTGCGCCTCCCTCCTGGAACGGATCCGCACCTGCGGCGTCGGCGGCGCCGTGATCGAATCCGACGGCGCCGGCAGAGGCGTCGAACGCGGATCAGCTGGAGCAGCCGGCGTCGAACGAGGTCGAGTCGGCGCCGGTGAAGAGGGAAGCGGCGTCGATGTTTTCGGCGCCGGCATCTGCCAAGATGGCGTCGCTGGGAAGAAAGGCATAAACGGTGCTTGAGGATAAACCTGCGGCACTCCCAGATTAAAAGCCATCGGACCCATCGGACCCATAGGTGCACCAGAGGAATACATGGCCCGTGAGAACACCCCATACATCGCATTGAGATAATGCGAGGGGTCCTGACCTGGATTAGGGAATGCCGGATACTGGTCAGGTAACACCGGACTCGGGCCTGCCGGCGCCGACGGTGGAACTTGCGGCGTCACAGACTCACCCGGAGCCTGATCATCCTCATCCTGGGCCGGAGTCGGAGACGGAGCCGAAGGACCTGCAGGACCTGGAGAAGCCATCGGCGCCGGAGAGGACGCCGGCACCGGCGAATCAGCCGGAGCCGGAGAAAACACAGGAGAAGGAGCAAGAGGTGAAGCCGGGACAGGAGAAGGAGACACTGACTCCCTTCGACGCCGAGCAGGTGATTTAGACTTCGACGTCGAGGCCTTATGATGAGACGAATGCCTCCTTTTCTTCTTATGTTTCTTGCTCTTTGAAGCATGTCCCGAAGTCGACTTGGAAGCCGACCTCGACCTCGACCTCGACCTGGATCTTCTTCTACCTCTTTTCTCCTTTCTCTTCATCCGGGCGATAAAGAGCTTTGCCTCTCTTTCCTTAAGAGCCTTCGAGCTCATCTTCCTGCAACACGAACATCCTTCAACATCGTGGTCCGATGACAAACACCAAACGCAGTCGTCATGCGGGTCAGTGATGGACATGTGTTTGCCACATTCATGGCAAGGCTTGAAACCAGACTTCCTTGCCGACATTCTCGAAGAAAGACAGAGAAACTTCGCAATAAACACAAAGTAACAGGTAAAGCTACCAGTAACGATTCCCGAAATCCGTTGGCGTCGTCGGCGCGGAAAAAAAGGGAACTGACGTCATCACGCCGACGAGGTCTTCTTATGGAGCCGGTGACGTCAGTGGAGTCGCGAGCGGAGCCGTGCCTCTGTGACGTCATCTTCGACCCCATCGGCGTGGACTGCTACAAAAGTTTCCGAATGTTGCTGGCGCAGGGGATATTCACAAGGTGAGGAATCCACTGGCAGATGTATCCATCAGAACTTTCGTGCATTTACTGGTGATGGGTATTTGTGCCCAAACTTTAATACACTTACCTTTTACTGGGTGCATCTCTGGCACCCTGATTCTCCCCAGTGGGGCATGTACTTTGCGCCACCCATTACTTGGGCGTATGTGTTGCACCCGTTTGGGCACATATTGTTGATCCGTGCTGAAGGGGAGAGAGTGTGTTGTGCGTGTGTGATTTCTCTCTGTATTTCCTCTTTCTTTACATGTTTGTTGTTATGTGTTATGTGATTTCTTAGTATGCGGGATTTTCTGTACACCCTTCTTTTCTTGGACTTATGTGTAGCACACTTTTGGGGCACATTTATTTCCACTTCCTGAAGGAAGTGTATGGGTGTGTTTGTGTGTGTGTGTACCTTTCTTTTCCTCATATGTCCAATTTTATTATGATGAGTGTTCTCTCCTCATTTTTAGTGTTGGTTTTTAGTGTCCCCTTAAAGGAGGAAAATGTGTGGTAACCTGTTCTTGTTGCTGTTTATTTCTTCAGTGATGTTCTGTACCCTCCTGCTCAGCCACAGTGGGAGTGATGTCATAGAATGTTAATGTGTGTCTGGATGAGTAAAGGGCAGTTAAAGTGTGAGGGCTGAGCACCTGGGATTTGACTTCTAATACCTTATAATTGACTATTCCTGTAATTAATTACTTCTGCTTGTACTGAAGAACAAACTTCCTCCTGGATTCCTCATTAACTCTACCTACTCCCTTCCTTACTTTCTTTCACAGCCAACGCTGTTTTTTCCCCATTGTATTGCAGCTAGATCCATAGGCTAACATGGGAAGGCTTTATTAAACTTTAAAAAAGTCTAACTTTTTGACAGGAACTAGCTAGCAACCTAACTGAAAATATCTAAATAATAGTTAAAGTAAATCCAACAACCTGCCGGGGTCGGATTTAATATAACTATTGCAGGAAAGTAGTTTTAGAAGTTACTTTACTGAAGTTGTCTAAAACAGCCCTGTAGCAGCCTCTTCTGATTGTTCAGCCTCTGGCAGCCTGAGACATGCTGCTCCCTGATTAGGCGTAAAGAGGCCTGGGGCTGCACAACAGAGAACTGCAGTCAGAAGGACTGCACCTACTGAACTCCAAAGGCTCCACACAAGAAGGATGTTTCCTGTCTTGAAGGATAAGGAGTGGATTCCCAGAGCAGCAACAGGTAGGAAAGTGCTGGAAGAAGCCACCTGCAATATACACTAAAATGTCAACTCTAGCTGACCAGCTTCACCTGGATTTTCCTGGACTGACCAGTTGCATTGTAAGAGTTGAAGTCCCAGACCTCAAAAGGCAAACCAAAGCTTCTGATTCCTGAACTGGTGCTGTGGAACCTTTTTCTGCTTCAAGGAACCTTAAAAGAAGAACTCCTGAAAGTTTGGGAACTTTTCACCAAGTTTAGTGAAAAAGTTCCAGAGGAAGAATGGCATCGACAACAAGAGTCAAGCTGGCAACATTGAACCCAACTACGTCAGAGAGTAAAAACTTGACTGGGTCCACCCGCTCATTATATTCGGCCCACATTCCAACGTGGTGAGCATGAAACGTTGACTTTGCCCTGGTCCAGTGAGAGCAGATAGCAGCAGTTAGCACTTTACACTTTTTGGTGCTCGAAAGCACTTTTTTTAAATAAAAATTTATAAATTCATATCTCTGGTTCCCTATGTTGCTTTTTTGTCCGTTTCATGTCATTTTAAAGATAAAAATATTCTCTATCTTTATAAATTGGTGTTGGATTCATTTTGTATTTTGTTTTTTACTTATTTACTCTTTTGGTGATATTAAGAGCTTTACACACCTGTCTCCTAAGTAAAGCCTGACTGCTCGTCTGTCAAGCTACCAAGGGTTGAGCAAGATTTAATTTATTGAGACTTGACTGGACCTTTCTAAGTGATTGGAGGGTTATTACTAGCTGTAGATACCTACCTGCACCTACTAATGAAGTAATAGTAACATGTTTTCACTATGGTAGATTCTTTGGATGAACAGAGCTTAGATTGGATACAGCTTACTGCTAAGTCAACAACAAAAATCCTGCATATTCTGAGTAAAAGCATAGTATGCAAGATGGTGTTGAAAGCTACTGGTAGATTTCATAAGATAAGAGTGGCTCTTCAAACCTCAGCAAGGATCTACCTGAGGATATCTCAAAACTATGCATCAGTCTGAATCCTGATTGCCTATGATTCAGTGAACCCTTGTTATTTTGATGGGATGATAAGGCATTATTCACATGTTTATTGAACATCTTGACCGGGAGTGATACTAGCCTGAAATTGGCTATGTCCATTGGGCATACATTTTTTTAAAATACTGGCACTATTATGACTTCTTGCCAGACTGTGGGCACTTCGGTCGACTTCAAAGAAAGTCTGCATAGTTAGACTGCAGACAGTGTCAGTGTATTGGCAACATGTGCCAGAACATAGCTGGAGAGGGGTCTGTAGGTGAACCTAATTTGATGGAAAGCTATAAGTTCAGTAGTGTGATGAGAGTTAAAAGATCAAATCTATCCAAGGGGAGTTCACTGTGGTGTGGGGGTAAGGGGATGTTGCCCCCACTCATTCCTCAGCCACATTATCTGGCCAGTTAAAAGTCTTACAGAGCTTGTTAAGAAAAAAAAAGCTAGCTTCTCACAAATTCTCTCAATCTTACATACTGGAAGGTTTTGGCAGCACTCTGTGTGTTATGAGAATGGGAGTACTGGGATCAGCTATATTACCTAGACCAGCAGAACCCCCACCAACCCCACACAAACTTGCAAACTTGTCAAGTTGGGACTTTGGAGCCTAATAGGATGATTGTTGGGATTGTCCCTTTCTGCTGGGTCATCTCCAAACTTGTTGCCATCTCCCTCCTCTTTTCTGAACCCGTTTTTGTTGACTTTTAAGACTCTGTGCCCTTTACCACCTCTTACCATTGCCTAAAGTGAAGGTGCTCTCTCCTTTAAACATGGTGAAATTGGCTTACACTCAATCTCCAGATTTAATTATTTTCTTGTAAGTCCCTAATAAAGTGTCACTACATGCGCCCAAGGCTTGTAAATTAAATGCACTCTAGTGGGCCTGCACCACTGATTGTGCAACCAACTTAAGTACCCCTTTTAAAACGTCTTAGGCCTGCCTTTGCAGCCTATGTGTGAAGTGTAAACTGCCAAATTGAACTACTAAAATACACCTTTTGCCAGGCCTAGACTTTCCCTTAAAATACATATTAAGTGACCCCTAGGGTGGCCCTAAGCAGGCCATAGGGCAGGGTGCAGTGTATTTAAAAAGTTGGACAAGTACTTTTTTTTTTTTTGTTTAAGAAGTTTTTATTGAATTTTCAGAAAAAAAGAGAAAGAAAAACAAATGATACAATAAACAAATATTCCAATATAGCGCCATAATGAGATAGTATATAAACGATGTTGGTTTACAATAACTGGGCAGACAAAAAAGGATCAATAATAGGGCAATTTAAGGAAAAGGCACTGATAAATGGGATAGGAGGAAAAAAGGGGGGGAGAAAAGAGAAAAGACCAAAGAGAGGAGAGGGAAAGAGAAAAGGGAAAGCCAGAGAGAGAAGAAAATGAAAAGAAAATGAATTATCACATAGGAGGGTGCGAGGAGAGATAAGTAGTAAAAGGGAGCCAAAGAAGATCAGCTTTGATTTTTTGGGAAACAGAAGAGGAGGAAACGGAAGCAATCCTATGTTCGTCACAAATAAAATTCCACCAAGTAATTGACGACAGTTTAGAATTGTCTTTCCATGCAGACAGGATCACTTTAAATGCTAATGCAATAAAAAGATCAAATAACCTAGAACTAGGTAAAACAGTTTCCATATCAGGAGCTAAAGAACCTAAAAAGATATTTACAAAAGTTAAGGTTGCATTAAAGTTGAAAACTGACATGCATACATTCCAAATTGAATTCCAAAAAGATAGAACAGATGCACATTCATATAGCTGATGAACTAATGTACCAGTTTCGGTAGAGCAGGACCAGCAGAGGGGAGAGGATGTAGGGGAAAACTTACAAATAGCAACAGGAGTAATAATGGCTCTATGATACAGAAAAAACAGAGATTGGGTTATCCTGGCAGCAGCCGAAACTTTAAATAATTTCGACCATAATTTGTCCCAACTATCAATAGAAAGAGAGATGGATAGGTCCATTTCCCATGTACTTTCAATGTTGGATTTAGAACGAACATTGGCATTAGATAACAATAACTTATAAACAGTGGCAGCCTTAAGTTTATGCGCCGGGAATAGAGAATATAATGGTGAAGAGGGTATTAAAGGGGGCGAAACTAATGGGAGAGAGTAAGTAGCTAATTGGGTTTGTATAGCATTAGAGATAATAATGTATTCCTTGTAAAAGGAGTCAGGGAGCTGATAACGTGTCTGTAGTTCTTGGAAGGGGATGATAGAAAACCCATTCAAAAGCTGATACACAAAAAAGATCTCCTTTTCCTTCCAGTATTTGTAATAGAAAGATCTACCTTTATATTTAAGAAATTTGTTATACCATAGGGTGGAGATTAAAAAACATTGGATAGGGGATAGATCTTTAAAAAATGTATTGTAGAGTAATTCACGGGAGTATTTTAGTACAGGACTTTTAGACAAAAAGGTGCAGTTGGACATAAATGTAACAAGCTGAAACTGAAACTCTTTTAGAAGCGACCGCTCAAAGATAATCCAACGAGGAATAGGCGTATCCCCGAAATCGAAGGCCAATGAGAAAGATTGTTTAATCAAGAAAGCAGAGTGGTATACTTTAAAATTAGGGAAGCGCACTCCCCCCTCTTCTTTGGGGCGAATAAGTTTGTTTAAAGCAATGCGGGAGTGCTTATTGTTCCATAAAAATTTAATACATAGAGAGTTTAATTGGGAAAAGAATGCGTTAGGGATTTTGACAGGGAGCATAGAAACCGTGTAAAGGATATGAGGAGTGACCATCATCTTAATAGTATCTAGTCTACCCCACCATGATAAAAATAAGGGGGACCACACGAGGAGAAGAGATTTCAATTTATTCATTAGTGCGTTAAAAGTAAATTTGATAGTATCCGCTATATTAGAGGCAAACCAAATGCCAAGGTATTTAATTTTGGAGGGACACCATGCAAAGGCAGTATCCGCAAACATAAATTGATAACATATCGAATTCAAAGGGAGAACCTCTGTTTTAGATAGGTTAAGTTTGTACCCAGAAATGGAAGAGTAAAGGCGGACTTCCTCTAAAAAAGGGGGAAGGGATTCACTAGGATTGGACATGTATACCAATATATCATCCGCGTAGGCAGATAATTTAGTTTCAACAGAAGCAGAGGCAAAACCTTTAATTTTGGAATTGGTTCTAATACGTTCAAGGAAGGGTTCCAAACACAGGATAAAAAGTAATGGGGAGAGAGGACAACCTTGTCTGGTGCCTCTAGATAGGGGAAAAAATTGAGAAAATTGGTTATTAACAAAAATACTAGCCCTCGGACAAGAGTATAACAGATTGATAAAAGAAATAAAATTAGGGCCAAACCCAAACCATTGTAGTGTATGAAACATAAACTGCCAATTTATACGATCGAATGCTTTTTCAGCGTCCAGAGACAAAGCAGCCAGAGGATCTTTGTAATTTTTACCATGTGACAGGATGTTCATGAACATTCTAGCATTATCGGAAGCCAATCTACCTTTGACAAAACCCACCTGGTCAGTCTTAATCAGAAGGGGTATGATAGAATCAAGCCGAGACGCAATAATCTTAGCGAAGATCTTGCAGTCGTAATTGATTAGGGAGATTGGGCGAAAATTTTTACAAAAAGAGTGGTCCTTATCAGGCTTAGGGATAATGACGATCAAGGCATCCATAAAGGAGCCAGATGCTTTCGCATCAGTAATGAAGGAATTAAACAGTTGCAATAATTTAGGGGCAAACAAAGATTTGAAAGTACAATAAAACTCTACCGGTAATCCGTCCGGACCAGGGGCTTTTGACTTCTTTAAAGCTTGTAGGGCAGTAAGTATCTCTTGTAAAGTAATATCCGCCTCTAAAGCGGAAAACTCAGCATTCAGAGACGGGGGAGCAGGGAGTCCAGAAAAAAACTTATCAAGGTTGTGGGAGGAGGGGAATGTGTCATCTGAATAAAGAGAACGATAATAGTCATGAAAGACCGCTGCAATTTCTTCATCAGAGGACACCAGATTATTGGTGGATTCATCCATGATCGGACCAATGGTCTTACGTTCAGAGCGAATTTTTAAGTAATTCGCTAGCATTTTACCTGCTTTATTTTGCCCTCCATGAAATTTAGATTTAATTCTAAGTAAAACATTGCAGGCATCAACAGTCGCAATTTTGTTAAGGTTGGTTTTGGCTGTAATTAAATTCTTAAGTGAGTCAGCATTTTTGGAGGAGAAATAGTCATGTTCTAATTTTTTGAGCTGTTGTAATTGGTCCTCATACTTTTTCACATTGGCCTTCTTTTTCCGGGACACAAAGGAAATAGTAAAAGCACGGAGAGCCGCCTTAAAAGCATCCCAATTGTTAGGAGTGGAAGTGTCTGATGGGTTGTTAAAGGTAAAAAATTCGTTAATAAAGGAGGTGGCTTCTTTAAGATAAACTGTATCCGATAGCAGGTGAGTGTTGAACTTCCAGCGATTAAATTTGGTGGAGGTAAGTGAAAGGTCAAAAACAGCATAGACAGGGGCATGATCTGAGATAAAGATAGAGCCAATTTCAGATTTTTGGATAGATGGAAGAAGGGATTTGCTAACTAAGATATAATCAATTCTGGATCGGGTTTGGTGTACATTAGAAAAGAACGTATATTCCAACAAATCAGGGTTACAGGTTCTCCAGACATCATACATTGGGCGAGAGGCAATGGCCGATTGAAAGGATTTATGGGTCTTATCCGGTTGAAATTTGTACTTTGATAAGCGGTCCGAAAAAGGATCCAACCACTGATTAAAGTCGCCTGCTACAATAATATTAGGACAGTCAGCAGTGGAGAGGAGAATTTTGATATCATTCCAGAATTTTGGATCCGGTTTCACAGGGCCATAAATGTTTAACAAAACTAGCGTTTTATTGTATAAAACAATCTTGGCCATTACCCATCGACCTGCATCATCGTTTTGAGAAGAAATAATTTGCACAGATAAAGCTTTGTGGAACAATATGGCAACCCCCCCTTTTTTGTTGACAGCAGGAGAAAAAACAACTTGGCCTACCCACTGCCTTTTTAGTTTCAGCGACTCGACATCATTACAATGAGTTTCTTGAAGAAAGGAAATTTGAGAGTTAAGTTTAGATAAATGAGAAATTACCTTTTGTCTTTTAACAGGGTTTCCAAGACCACGGACGTTCCACGTAACAAAATTACACATACGCGAGGGTCAGGGGAATGAGATACACATGATGAGGAAAAACTTCAAGGACAAAACGACACTGGAAGACAAAATGCGCATAGAGGTTACAAAAGGCAGCAACAGAACATAAAACCACGTTACTAAGAAAAATCAACAAGCCTTTAGCAATGTAATAAATAAGGAGAGGTCTAAAAGCGTCACAACCGAGGAGAAATGAAGGGAAAAAAGCAAAGAGGAAACATGGGAAATCTCGAAAGAGGAAAGGAGTGACGCACCAACCAAAGGAAGACTGAAGTAAGAAAGTGTGAGAAAGAACAGGGGAAGGAAAGAAGGTAAGCAAACGTAGAGAGTATAGGAAAGCAGAGAAAGAAAACAGGTCAAGGAAAAGAGTCCAGACCTGAAAGACATCAATAAAAAAGTGAAGTTGGAGCGTGATGAGACCGGAGAGAAGACAGCGGTATAAACCACATGGATAAGATTGGAAGCAGGAATAAACCTGGTACTTGTAAGAAAAGAGCAAGGAAAAGACGATATGAGGGAAAGAAGAAAGAATTGAACAGGAAGAGCCAATAACGAAGAAGAAGAAACGTGATTAACAAACATACAATACGTAATAGAGCATATGGAAAGCTATATATACGAAGTATCTAAGGTAACCAGAAAAAAAAAAAGCTGTTGAGAACACCACACAAAAGCAGCAATAAGAAGAAGCACTCAATGATTAGTGTCCATATTCCGAGAGGAGATGTTATTAAGAAACAGTTTCAATTTTCCCGGGTCATCAAAGGATCTTGTCTGGCCGTCGTGGGTGATCTTGCAGATGGAGGGATGGAGAATGCCATACTGGACGTTCAAGTGTCTCATTTGTGGACGCAGTGCAAGGAATTCCTTGCGTCGAGCGTTGGTCGCATTGGAGACATCTTGTGAGATAAAGAAATTGTGACCAGACCACGATAGGTGACGTTTAAGTTTAGCTGCTTTAAGAACAGTCATAAGTTCTGTGAACTCCAGAAAAAGCATGATAATACCACGGGGTTTGGTGGAATTCGGTTGAAGGCGACCTAAGCGGTGAGCTCTCTGTATATTCAAGGGTGTAGATGACTGAAGGCCCAAGAGCTCATGAAGGAATTTTCGAAGGAAAAGCACCATATCAGGACCCTCAATATTCTCTGGCAAGCCAAAAAGACGGAGGTTATTCCTTCGATTACGATTCTCCAAGTCCTCAGTATGGAGCTTTAGTTTGTGAATCTCTTGTTCCAATAACGGAATTTTTGTGGCAACATCCTGAACGTCACTGACGCGCTGTTCTAACTCAGTCACCCTACCTTCCATGACAATCCATCGGTCCTCTATTTGTTGCAATTTTTCATTCGTGGCAGCCATAAAGGGTTGAAGACCACGCACTTCCTCCAGTATATTTTCTAGAACTGGACTTTGTGACGAAAGAATAGGTGAAGGCGGGTCATTCTTCTGCCTTTTGGGCTTTGCGCCAGAAAAAGACGGTTTACTTGGAGGATGGGAGTCACTAGACATCTTGGCAATTTGACTAGACACCTTCTTGGCGGGAAAAAATATGCGGTATTCTCTCATACACTATAAAATTTGACGAAGAGACTCATAAAGCCATTACAGCATCACCTTAGAACAAATAAAATAAATAAAGCTGAATCGCATCCAGCCTGTCGCTCTGAAAATACCAGAACATAGGGGTTAATCACGGCTCCTCTGAAGAAAAGACAAAATTATGAGACCTTCTCCTGAGAGAAAAACGGAACAGAAGAAGCATGGCCAGGGGATATTGGCAACTGTTGAACTTAGAACAGACTCCCTCTTGGAGAAAAATGAGGCAATGGAGCATCAAAGCATGACTGGATCCAGAAAATGCGTGCGCGGTGCTGCAGAGATAAGATACGGGCGCCTCGATACAAAATGGCCGCCATCGAGGATTACCTCAGGAATTCAGACCGCCACGTTACGGGCGATAGAAATGATGAAAACAGCCGACGAAGGGCAATTCCGATTCACAACATGTTCCGATGACAGATTCTTCTGGAGACAGCAACCGCAGCTCGCTGGGAAGCCTTCCACCCAGCTACATAGCACCGCGTCCAAGCGGAGCTAACGGAGATCCGCCATCTTCCCTCGGCGTCCAAGCCACGCCCCCATGGACAAGTACTTTTAACTTTTACATGTTCTAATAGTGAAAAACTCTTAAATCTGCTTTTGACGTCTGCAAGGCCTACCTCTCCCATGGGATAACATTGGGTCACCTTATTACACTTAATGAGTGATAACTTTCAGTTGGGAGCAGTTAGGAATGTTGAGTTTGGTATCTAAAGAATTGTCATTTAAAGCCCTCTTAAATGGTAAAATTGGATTTTAAGTCACAGTTCTTAAAATACCACTTTTAAAAAGTTAGTATTTGCTTGTCCCAACCATTTGGTGCCTGCTGCCTGTATCCTCGGTCACATGACATGGGGTGCTGTCTGTTGATATTTGCGTAATTCTCCCAAACTGCAAGAAGGGAAGTTATTTATTGGCAGGATGGGCCATTACTGACTTGATGAGGGGGAAGAGCTGTCACCTGCCATACTTGCACATCACAAAGGCTTTGATTGAGCACACCTACAAAGGGTTTGCCCCCATAGTCTATTGTAACCTCAGACGAGCTGGGGCCAGGGCAGGGAGGCATACAATTCTAAACACCTCTGCGGGTGGAAACATCCAGAATTTTCTCCTACTGCAAAGTGAGCACCAGATATAAATATTCAACCCTCAGACCCAACTCTTTAGTGCACCTGTGGAACTGTGGACGACTTAGAAGGACTGCCATGCTGCTCTGCAAAAAGGCCTGCTATTATGTTGCCCTGCTGCCTGAGTAAGAAAAACTGGACCAGCATTTGATACTGGAACCACCAGAGTGACTCCAAAGTGTAGTTGGCGGGCCTCCTGATAAGCCTCAGGGACAGAAAAGGCTCCAATTATCTTTAAACGAGCACCTGGACTCAGTCCACTGCGAGTCCTACCCTCAACTGGTGCCCCCACTGTCCTAGGCCCTTGGAAGTAGGCTTGAAGATGCAATGCCAGTCCAGCTGATTTTCTATGGGCAGTGCGACGCATCTCCTCACAGTTCCACTTCGGAATTGACGCTGCACAATGCATCCCAGATGCAAGACTTCACATCGCGCCCAATATTCTCCTCAGAACTGCCGCTGTGTGCAGGCTTTATCATCGCAAGACCCTCATCAACATCATCCTCGATGATGACGCAGGACTCCACATCACAGCCCCGCAGCTTCTTCAGAACCGCCAGTGCATGACGCATCTTCGATGCAGCACTTTGTATTGCAAGCCCTTTTTCGATGGCATCCTCAACAGCAAAGCAGGATCAGTCATCAAAGCCTCACAGTATCCTTGGAATCGCTCTTGCATCCATCCATGACTCAGGCCTTCGCATCACAAGGCCATTGTTGACACATCTTTGATGCTGAAGCACAACCTTGAATTGCCAACTCGCAGCTCCTCAGAACCACCGCTGCATGACACATCCTTGACGCAGGATCTCACAATGCTCCGCAACCAGAATTTAAGGTACTTTTTTCAGAGGGCCTAACTTGGTCCCTCTGTTTGGCCTGTGCTGAATCACAGTCGTCCTGGACTTGTGACTTTGTTACGGTCTGGCACGACCAGATAACCACCGTTGGAACTTTGTGATTTTTTTTTTAACAACAAATTGTATTAATTTTTTGCTGTACCAAGTGGGCAGAGCCCAAATATAGTAATACTTGTATATGGCAGAATGAAGATACGATAGGTACTGAAACGTTTCCTCCCAAGGGTGTGCGGAACATCAGACCAAACTCCCCCTCCCGTCCCTCCCCCCCACCCACGCACCACTCACCCCAAGAAGAGCAGGATATACTTATAATGAATCAGTGTCCAACCACATCTGTAAGGAGCCTGCCTATCAAACGGGTGAGCTATGTACCACCAGCCGCTCGAGTGGCTCCTGGTTGTCCTGCGGCACTAGGAGGGATAAGTCTATAGCAAGTGTGAGACCCAAGAATAGGAAGTGTCTCTTATATCTATTCCGCCTGATGTCCTCAGTGCTGTATAGCAGTGTCAGTCTAGGATTCGCCCGAATGTCCCACGCCAACACCCGCCTCAAGCATGCCAACACACCCGACCAAAAGTGTTGTAAGGCCCGCAGTCCCAAACCGTATGAAGGAACGACCCGTCGTGCGAGTCACAGCGGAGGCATGTAGGGGAAAGAATGGTTCCCATCTTCCATAGACGGAGGCGAGTATAATATATTCTATGGAGATACTTGAATTGAATCAGCCGGTATCTACTGGAGACAGCAGAGTACCTGGGACTAGCCAGCGACTCGGCCCAGTCACCATCTGTCCGAGTAGGCAAATCCACCTCCCACGCTGCCTGGGTCCGATGTATGGTAGTTTTGGAGTGTGTGGTGAGGGCCTGATAAATTTGACGAATTTTATGGGCTCCTAACTCACCCATTACCAATCTACCCTCCAGGGGATGGAATTCAGGCAGGGACGTGAGATGTCGTATCAGGGGAGATAGGGCATGGTGAAGCTGTAGATATCTATGGAACTGGGATTTGTGTCGGTCAAACTCCTCCTGCATTCTCTGGAAGGACTTAAGTGTGGGCCCCTGCATTATATCCCCAAGTGAAGAGATCCCTATAATATCCCATCTGCGATACCCCTCCAGGGCTGAAACCAGCCGAAGGTGAGATCCCTGCCAGAGGGGGTGATGCCAGTCAGCATGCCCCACCATCCCAGAGTCCTGGACGCTCGCCTTCATATCTGGATCACCGTCCGGCAGGCCGGAGGGAGTGCGTCCAAGGGCGAACTACTGTACAGTAGGTGCAGCAAGGAAGTATCTGCTAGGAACAGTCGTTCCACTGCATAGGCTGGGCCTGCCTGAGAGCAGTACCACCACTGATTAATTACCCAGACTGGACTGGATACATGTCGTAAGAGCCACCCGGACTGCCCCCCTTCCACAGGAACCTGTTCAGGAGCGCATTCATTTGGTTAAACCACGATGGGGGGATAGTGTATGGATAGTTCTGTAGTTGGTACAGCAAGCGAGGCAGGGACACCATTTTAAAAATAGCGGATTGACCATATAGCGAGAGGGCGAGGTGTGACCACACCAATGTTTTTTCACGCACCACTGGGAGTAAGGGAGCTATATTGCGGGACCACGCAACGTCGGGACATTTTGTGTCATATACCCCAAGGTATTTGAAGCCCTCAGCTGTGATGATCAGCCACGAGGCCCAAGCCTGGCTCCTCTGCTCTCCACAGATGGGAAATAAAATGGATTTAGATGGGTTAGCGCACAGCCCGGACGTCTCCCCGAATATCCGTAGAATCTGAAGTACCCGCGGCCCGGTGATCCATGGATCGGACATGAAGAATAGAGCATCATCCGCATACAGCGCTATCCTATCGGAGCACTCCGGTGACCATACCAGTCAGCGAAAAACCACATTGAGGAGTACGCAAGCTGCCAAGGGCTCAATAGCTAAGGCAAACAAGAGTGGGGAAAGAGGGCATTCCTGCCTCGTTCCCCGACAGATAGGGAAAGGGGCAGAATGATATCCGGCGACACGGACCGTGGTGGTAAGGCTCGTATATAACAGCTTCACATAGGCACGAAAACGCGGCCCTAGCTTGACAGCCTCTAGGAGTTTAAAAAGGTAGGTCCAGCTCAAGGAGTCAAATGCCTCATATATGTCTGCCAGTAGAACGGCTACAGGGCGTCCCACACATTATTTACCCGCCGAATATTGTGTCTAGTGGAGCATTGTGGCATAAAGCCGGATTGGTCTAGGTGTACCAGATCACCGATACATGTGCGGAGGTGGTCGGCCAGAACCTTCCCCAGCAGTTTAGGTTCGAAATTTAGCAGGGATATAGGGCGGTAGGAACCCGGATCCTCCGGACAGCGGCCCGGTTTGAGGAAGATAACTATCTCAGCATGCCACCAGTCCTCCGGCAGAATACCCTGCTCAGAGGCCGCGGAGAGCACCCCGAGCAGGTGAGGGCCTAAGGTCCCATGTGTGGGCGCATGAAGTCGCACGGGAACCCATTCGGGCCGGGTGCACAGCCAGGGTGCGTATTGAATAGAGCTGCCTGCAGCTCGTCTAGGGAGATGGGTTGGTCCAAGGTCTCCCGCTGGCCATCCGAAAGGCGCCGGGGAGGAATGTCTGAAAAAAGGCATCTATGAGAGGGTCGGCGATCACCTCGCGTTCGTCATATAGTGGCGCATAGTAAGCGGCAAAGGCCTGCACCACCGCCTCCGGGGACACACAGACATCGCCATCTGGGGACCGTAAAAGAGGAACCTGCATCGGAGAGGCCCTGGCCTGACACAGTCTGTGGAGCATCTGGCTGGATTTGTCGCCCCATTGGTAGATCCTATGTTGGGACACTAGCCAGGCCTCCTTGGCACTATCAGTTAGCAACTGGTGCGGCTGCTGCTGTACATGTAAAAGATTACAACGGGCACCAGAGTCAGAGCCCTCTCTCATTTGGGATTGTAAAGTGGCCTGTCTATCTTCCAGTTCCAGAATCTGGGCCAGATGACGCCGTTTCGCCCTGGTATGATAGCTGATATCAGCCCCTCGAAGCATAGGCTTAAAGACCTCTCATAAAACAATCGGGGACAGGGAAGTCCCGACATTGAGGGTAAAATAATCGTTATCGCCCTATGCAGAATTTCCCCATACCCAGCGTCTCTGAACAACCATGGAGACATACGCCACCTGTAGTGGGTGCGGCGGGTCTGCAGACAGAGCTTGTGCTGGACTGACGAATGATCTGACAGGCCCCGTGGCAGGATAGAGTTATTCGACACCCTGTGTATATAACTGTGAGGGAGGAACAAATGATCTAGGCGAGAGAGGGTGGGGTGGACTGATGATGCAAACGTGTACCCGGCCTCGGCGGGATGAAAGGCCCGCCATGTGTCAGCCCAGCCCAGCCCAGCCCAGTGTGTGAGACAGCACGTTCAGCTAGGACCTGGGAGGGGGAGTGTCTAATGGTCTGGCCCGCCACCTGTCCATGGGGCCTATCACGTCGTTCCAGTCTCCCCCCAGAATCGTCAAGCCGCCCGGGAGGTCCCCCCACAGCTGTGTCAGTTAGTCAATTAACTTTTGGCTAAGTGGAGGGGGGGGTAGACACTCCCTAGCGTGATCTGTTCCTCTGCTATAGTGCCCGAGACAACCGTGAAGCGGCTCCTGGGGTCCAGCCAATGTTGTGTAATCTGGAGTGGAACCCTATGGTGGATTAGGACTGCCGTACCGCATGTCCCCGTGTAAAGCCCGAATGGTACACTGTGGTGAACCCATATCGGGAGAGGCATGGGGCATTATTGCCCAGGAGTTGTGCCTCTTGTAATAGTAGGATGTCGGCTGAGTGGCGCTTCGCCACCTAAAGCACCATCCCTCGCTTGACCTTGTTTAGTAGACCCCCCACATTCCAGGTAAGGATGCGAAGTTCCCCTAGTGGAGGATCACCCGCCATGTGGGCCATGTCTAATCCTCAAAATGTAGCACATTAGATGATGTGGAAATGTTGTAGCATAGTGGTGCATAAGCGGTGTGTGAACTATAAAACAAACAACAACCAGCCCACCCCAACGCTCCTCCCCTTCCCCCCCATACTTCCTAAAACACAGAGTATCTGTTGTGGTGGAATCTCGACCTAGGCCCCAAACAAGATGACGCAAGTGGTTCCTTCAATGGATCCCCCCCACCCAACATTACCCAGCATAACTCAAAACGTTGAGGGCGTGGTAGGTTCAATATGTTCCAGGGTAAATACTATAGACCTCAGCCCCAGAAGTCAAAACTCCTCCCATGTGGGACTAACATTGGGGCTTGCCCAGTCTATGAAAGGAAGAGAACAGAAAGAGTCTGGTGCCCCTCAGGACTACCTCAGTCTTTTGTGCCCGTCTGATTCTGAGCCCGCCAGTTGGAGCAGGATCTGTCACCGATTAGTTGTGCCTCTGCCCGGTCGGCCGCTCCTGTGAGAACCTTGGGATGAATCCGAGTCTATGGGTGGTGGTGAGTGCGGCTTAAAGTTGTGTCTCTCGTCTGTCCACACAAACACCTCCTCTGAGGTATTGAAGAAGAACGTTTTAGCATTGTAGATTACTTTCATGCGGGCCGGGAATAGTAGCGCATAGGATAAGTTCAGCTCCCGTAGTCATCTCTTAGCCGCTACAAAGGATTGGTGCTGCTGCTGGACCAACAGGGTATAGTCTGGAAAGACCATGATGGGCTGGGACTCGAAGGTCATTTTGTCTTTGTGCAGCTGGGCAAAGTGGAGGATGGCGTCTCTGTCAGCATAGTTAAGAAGTCGAGCAATAACAGGCCTCGGGCGTTCTCCAGGTGGCGGCTTCTTGGTCAGAGCACGGCGCGCCCGCTCAATCACGAAGCAAGAGGATATGTCCCCAGGGGGCAGCAGCGCCTTGAGCCATCCCGAGAGGAAGGCATCCATCGAGGACCCCTCGCAGCCCACGGGAAACCCACCAGGCGGATGTTGTTGCGCCTGGCATGCCCTTCTGCGTCTTCGACCCATGCCACAAGTTCTTTGGAGACAACGGTCAGGCTGTCTACCTTTTTCTGGAGGGTGGAAACTGTATCTTCGACCGTAGAGACCCTCAGTGAGGCGGTCCACCGCTTTTCAGAGATCCTGGTGGAGGAACGATACCTCTGAGCACAAGGCCCTGATCTAGAGCTCGAGGGCAGTGCGCGACTGATTGATGGCCTCTAGTAGCGTCGCTGTGTCCGACGACAGACCCTCGGCAGCCTCCTTCCCAGTCTGGGTGGTAGTGGTGAATTTGTCCATGGTGTGTTGCTTGGTGGCTGTCGCGCCCAGTCTATCCTTGCCCATCGCGGCCCAAGGGCAGCCCTGAAGACCCACACCAGAGTAGCCCCACGGCCGTCTGAGAGAATATGAAAGTCTGTAGGGAAGGGCGGGTGGCAGTACGCAGGCTCGCTCCCCCTCCACTCTGACGGGGGCACTGTATCAATGACACAGATTGTCTCACAATCCCGGCCCCGGCAGATGCACACGGCCGGCCACCTTTATCTAGGTGCAGTGGTAGGCCCTACCTGAGCGCCCCCTGGCTGTTCTCACCCAGGAAGAGGGCTGACCGCCAACACGCGGTCCGGTCGCCCACCTATGTCATTTGTGCAGAAGGCCCAGGACAGTGTGCCGTGTCTCACCTCTCAGGGATGTCAGCAAGGGGGGTTAGCTGCAAAAAGCCTCAGGGCCTGTACTGATGGCGGGCCATACCGCCCGTCTGCAAGATCCAGGTCCCTAGGTGGTGACGCTCTTTTATGGCAAGGCGATCCCTCCGGTAAGGACTCTGTGAGTAGTCAATATGGCCGTTGATCTGGGATTTGTCCTCCAGCAGGCCTCTATCATAGTTCACCTGTGTGGCGGACTGCCCAGCTCCAGGTAGGCAAGCTGACCCGTGTTCATCAGGGCATCCAGGCCCATACCAGATCCAAGGATTGCCGGGTCGCTGCCGGGCCCTCCCAGGCCCCGAGCCACAGCGATCAGGCCCTCTGCACGGTGAATGGTGGAAGGGCACCCCCAAGACTCCATGGCTGCGGCACAGCCGTTCTGATCATGTGTGCATCGGCTCCAAGGAGACAGGCTGCCGTCGGCAATTACCCAGGACTGCCCAGGCTAGAGCCACGACTGCCATCGCTGCTTCCTAATGTTCGCGGCAATTGAGAGTCCGCTTCCACGGCACACCCATCGCCGCCCTCCAGGTCTGGGGCGGCCTCCAACAGATGATCTCGGAGGAAGGATATCTGGCCTTATTTTGCCATCTGAGCGCCTCGGCAGAGCCGCCGGACGTTTCTCGGCAGGAGACACTACCGGGTCAGCCGTTGGGGTCCAGGATCATGGAGGATTATAGCCCTGGAAGGGAGCAAACAGCGGAGCTCTACTGAGACGCGTCCGCCATTGTTCAGCTCCGAAGCCACGCCCGAAATGTATTATTTTACACACTATTTTCACTTAAATATTAAAAATTGTATATCTCCGGTTCTACTGAGTGGATTTTTGTCTTGTCCTTTTGTTGTAAATCATTAATTAGATTTTAGTCTATGGGGCATATTCGCAAGGATCTATTGCCGAGTCAACGGCACTTTATCGCAGTCAAAGTAGTGATAAAGTTATCGCCCCAATCACAAGCTAGTGTTAACTTCACACAGCACCAGTTTACACGCGATAGCAACCACCGATGACCCCCGCAACTATCGCTAATGAGATGCAGAGTAGGCGTTCCCGTGCCAAAATCCGTGACAACACCACTCCACAACATTCTCAACGACCAGCCAGATCTGCGATAAAAACACAAAACAGGCGATAAGGCACGTTAGCAGCAGGAAAATAATTCCTGCTCTGACCTGGTGCAAAGTCGGACGGCAGCCTGCACCACAAAAGGCAGCCCAGCCCACAGCCACACCTGAAGAACAACAGATGCACCCGGGCAACTGAACATGCAGCCCGAAGGGCCGAAAGGGCAACAAAACCCGCCGCCACCACCCTCAGGAGCCCCCCCCCCCCCCTCCCCGGCACCCCCACAACCAAAGACATGCCACATCAGCTACACCTAAACATGTACAAAATAATCCGCATGATGTCGCACAATCACAACTGGTGACATGCATGTGTCGTCACAAAAATGAGCATCACACCTTCACTTTCGAAGCAACAAATGAAACTTTATTATCATGAACACTGGAATGAAATGAAGACACATGGCGGCTCGCCTCGGGACAATCCGTAGGTCACAGCCTGCAAGACAAAAATCATGATGAGAAGGAGTGTCCTGTGCACATCAAAGGACAGAGAGAGAGCGAAGGGGAGAGAGAAGAAGAGAGGGGGAGAGAGAGAGAAGAAGAGAGGGGGAGAGAAAGATAAGAAGAGAGGGGGAGAGAGAGAGAGTAGAAGAGAGGGGGAGAGAGAGAGAAGAAGAGAGGGGGAGAGAGAGAGAAGAAGAGAGGGGTAGAGAGAGAGAAGAAGAGAGGGGGAGAGAGAGAGAGAGAATAAGAGAGGGGGAGAGAGAGATAAGAAGAGAGGGGGAGAGAGAGAGAGAAGAAGAGAGGGGGAGAGAGAGAAGAAGAGAGGGGGAGAGAGAGAGAAGAAGAGAAGGGGAGAGAGAGAGAGAAGAAGGGAGGGAGAGAGAGAGATAAGAATAGGGGAGAGGGAGAAGAAGAGAGCGGAGAGAGAGATAAGAAGAGAGGGGGAGCGAGAGAGAGAGAAGAAGAGAGGGGGAGAGAGAGAGAAGAAGAGAGAGAGAGAGAGAGAGAGTGCTGCCCCTGCGCACCCAGGCCACACTGCTCACCTGCTGCCACCGGTGTGTCTCCAACCACGTGCCGGTATGTAGTGCAGTTTACCAGGTCACCCATCTGAAACAGATCCGTCAACTGAAACAGAGTCCAGATACATGATTGGCAAAGTACATACAATTGCACAAGACATCATCGCCTGACTGCACCTGTGCATCCAGGCAGATGCACCCCAGCCCCTCCCGCCGCCCAGCGGTGCATGCCCGCCCCTGCGCACCCAGGCCTCACTGCTCACCTTCTGCCACCGGTGTGCAGACAGGAGGTCCCACCACATGCTGCTGCAAGCCACAAGCCCGGGCCCACGGACATGGCACCCTCCACATCATGCAGCCCTGCTCCGCAGGCCACCAGGTCTCACGTTTGGTGCTGGGTCTTGATTACTCCATGGCAGAGGACATACCAGTGCACCCAGCCTCATCGCAGGCTGCACACCCACTCAGCCCAATAGGTGCCACTAACTCTGGGATCCCGGAAGCGACGAAACGTGGCGGTAGGCCCGTACTGCCCGCTGGCTCTGGCCTACACTGTGTTTCAGCAGGGCACATAAAACCTCAGCTGTTCGGACCGCTGGGACAGGGTATCATCGCAGGTTACACACCCACTCAGCACTTAAGGTGCCCCTACCTCAGTGCACCCAAAGTCACCGTCCCGTGGCGGAGTGCCTGTGCCGGCCGCAAAGCATCGGGTGCCACTAACCCTGCTCAACCCCAGTCAGCGCCACGTAGTGGTAGGCCTGTGACGGCTGCAAGGCCTCGGGTGCCACTAACCATGTGCACAACAACTCATGGGCCCATTATGATTGAGAACCGTGGAGCATCCGTCATCCAGTCACCACAGGCAGAGGGGAATGTGACGTCGTCGGCCACTTATGTTGGCGGAGTCACATGGCGTGTGACGCCTGTGCCAGATGAGTGTGGTGTGTGTGCAAACCTGCCCTCAGGGAGTGGCTGTGACATGCTGACAACTAGACCAGTGACCTGCACACTACCAGAGAGTACGCCTGCAACGGGTAGCGATGAGGCCCCCCTCTGAGCGTAAGCAGAGTGGTCTGGCCTGCCGTACGCCGCACCAGCACAGGGCTTGCTACAATGACTCGTGGGCTCTGTGCGTGGTGCAGTCCATGTCTGGTCATGGAAGTGACTGATGCGTGGGTCCCTGTTGTAGTGTCCGCGGCACCCGGAACATATTATGCAATGTATCACCCTCTGACTGGCATCCCACAGGATAAGCATCATTGACGCAAGGGAAATCACTGTCCCTACATTCATCCACACATTCATACATAAATGATGAAAGACATAACACAGCAGTGCGTTACTGGATGTTTATTGCACATCCAGTGCAGTTTTGCAGCTGGAGCGGTACAGGGCAATGCCAAGCACACTCCACAACAAGGGCCCGTGGAGGGCCAGCCAGAGTCCTTCCGGGGATGACAAGTACTGCTGAAGAGGAAGGGTACAGTCCGCAGTCTGGTCGCCGTGTCATTGATCATCAAACAGGATATGGCAGTCCATGTCGCTGTCCAAGGAGAGTGCATCAGAGTATACCGGAGGTCAGTGGGAGGTCATGGGGCCATGTGCAGCACCAAGCAGAAAAAGGCCAGGTGGCGGATATTAATGTTAGTGCCTCCTGATCACAAACACCTCCACGTCCTCATCCCCGGATGTGTGCTCTGCCCCACCTGTGGGTGTTGCAGTACCGGCTGAAGCACTGTGTGCCACCGACACATCAGGTGCCGGAGTGTAATATTTGCCGCACTGTGAGGCAATGGCACACCAGGGGGCGGAGATGTGGATGGTGTGGGGGCAGCAGCATTTATCATCGCCAGGCCTTGTGGCAGCAATGCCATGATGAGGATCTGCAGGGCATGGTAGATCCCAGCTACATTTCGCTGGTGTGCAGTGGTGGCTGCCATCCTTTCCGCCTCCATCCGCACCATGTCCTCCATGAGCCTCCGCATGTGTGCCATCTCACAGCTGGTATCGCTGGAGCACCTCTGAGCGGACCGATGTTCTTCTCTCCGTTTCATGACTCCAGCGATGTCAGTCAGGGCTCGTTGGAGACCATGGAGCGGGACTAGACACCCATGGATGGCGCCCAGTTTGGTAGCCATGAGGTCGAACCCCACCCGCACCTGCTCAGCCATCTCCCTCTGGCCCTCCAGCACACGGCGTTGGAAGGCCGTGAGTTGTTCCTGGGGGTTTTGGGAGACTGCCGGGGCCCTGGGTGCCTCCTGCTGGGTGGTTTGGGTGGTGGGTGGGGTCTCCTCGATGCAGCTGGGCAGCCCTGATCCTGGAGGTGAGTCGTGGATGATGTCAATGATGTCTAGGAGGGCTTGTGCGTCGATGCTGGGGTTGTCCTCCTCGTCATCAGTGGGACTGCTCTGCAGGGGGTGTTGACGGTGGCCCTGCAATGTGAAGGGGAGATGGTGTATTGCAATGTGTCCACATGTATGTAGCTGCATGGTACATGTTGACATTCAGACAGCATGGCATTGTACATTGTGACGGTCTATAGATCTGGGCGATGACCTAGAGTCATTTAAGGTGTGCACTGTGCTCTGCTTGATTGTGCATGTGTGCCATATTGGCCATCTCCACCCATCCCCCCAGTACCTGGTGGTCACTCACCCTGTTGCAGTTGTGTTGTGTCCTGTTGAGCAGTGTCCAGTCCCCCGACTCCGGCACAGTATCCACACTGATGACTGTCGATACCAGCTCCTCCATGTCATCCAGCATGAGCTGTGGCGCTGGGCCCCCACCTCCAGTCTGCATTACTGCCTTCTGGTTGGCTGCGAGTTTCTCCTTGGTCTTTCGCTTGATGTCATTCCATCGCCTCTTGACCTCGTCCATTGTCCTCTTGTGCACTCCGAAGGCATTCACCTTGTCCACGATGTCCTGCCATATTCCAGTTTTGGTGCCCAATGACACATTGGAGGTGACAAACAGTTGTTGATGGTGTTCCATCACCTCCGTGACTATGATCCTGTTCGCCTGCAGACTGAACTTCGTCTTCCTCTTCTTCTTGTCCTTGCCCTTCCCTGTCCCCGAGGTCCCGGGATGTTCCTCCTGGGTGCTTGTGGGGTTGTGCGCGTCCTATGCACCTGCTCCGGCTGCCTCCATGGTGCTTGCGTGTTGGTCAGTTTGTGTTTGGGTGTATTTTCTACTTTTATGGTGATTTTTCCCGCCTGCCAGGTGTGTGTTGCAGGCCTGGCGCTGCTTCTCGCTGATATCCTCATTGCGCTTTGGCCCACCGCTGTTTTTTTAGCATTGGGGTTTGTGTTTTTATCTCCGTCGAGGTGCTTGTATCGTGAACATTGTCTTGGGCAGACTATCGCATGGTACAGCCGAGTTGTGAATTCCACGTTGACACGGTGTTATTTTCCCGCGATAGGATGCGATGTGTAAAGTTGCGTTAACATTTTTTGGTGATGTTTAGCACACGTTCTTGTGAATATTCCCCCATGCTTCTAAATTGGTGTGGGATTTTTCTTGTGTTGTGTTTTCTCTTAATTAGTGTTTGAAGTGTTGCAAAAATACTTTACACATAGCCTCTAATTTAAGCCTGACTGCTTTGTGCCAAGCTGCCTGAGGATTAAGCACAAGTTAACTTGGGGTTGGCTTGTGACTTCGCCCTGACAGAAATTGTGGTTGCTACTTCCGTAGAGTGCACCCCGCTCAACCAGTTCCCAAATTTCCAACTGTAATATACAAAATATAGGGTTCAGAGGAATGTGGCTAGAACATTCCTCTCTGTTTGACTAATGAATGAAAAAAAAGCATTAAAATTTGTATCATAGATATTATCTAGAGATGCTCTAATCTTAATGCATGTGATACTCGTAATTGATTACAGAAGAAAACAGAATATGTGCTATTTTAGCCCTACATTTATGGGTCTCAGTACAGGATTCACTGTGGGGGCCATATTAGAAGGGGCTTACTCGATTAGTATAGGTGAATATTGTACCCTAAAGAGACAGGGTTCACACTGTAAAGGTTGTGACAAGTGAGATGAACAAGGAGGGTAATGAGCATTTATAAAGCACATTGATGTCTCAGATTTGAGCAACTAGCAAACATTGCCATTTGACAAAAAATAAGCTAGAGTGCTACTGAGAATAAAGCCACATTTTTACCAATCATTTTACTCAGATGGATCATGAGAGAAAAGACAAGCAGCATATATAAACGGGTTGCACACCTTGTGTTTCACTGAAATTCCTCTTGTATTAAAGATCAACAATTCATTCTTTGCGTGCTTTATCACTGGTGACGTGCCTAGCCCACGCTGCACGTATTAACTAAACAGCATCAAAATCGGGGTTATCTTTAAACTCCAAAACCAGTGGCACAGCAGTGCTGCATTTGCAAATGTTCTTATTTTTTCAAAATTTTTACTCCTTTTTACTCCGTATTTCCTCCACTCTTTTGCTGTAAATCATTCAAATTCACATGCAAGGAAATGCAATTTCCTGGGTTTTCTCATGTTTAAGTGGGCCATCCGAACCTCTTCTTCAAAAACACATACAAAAGCAAAATTCATCAGAAGCAGTTTATTATTGCCCACTGCATTTCGGGCCCATTGCATGTGGATTTGAATGATTTAGAACGGTGATGGATCAAACCCAGATCTGTTGACTGGGTGTGAGTGTTTGATTGGCTCTGATGCTCCGTCCATCACCGCCCCCTTTTGTACCGCTTTGTTCGCCATAATTTGGCAGGGTATGCTCAGACGTGAGTCCCTTGCTCACTTTGCCACTGGATTCAAGCAAGCCTGGCTGAAGACGGCTGAAATGCCAGAAACCGGTCCTAGGAAGCTTGTTTCCGGTCCAGGGAAGGCATGGCTTGGCAGTTCGGGCTGGACTGTTCCCATGAGGCACAGGGTCAGACTGATTTGCATATGGCCATGTCTGAACTGGGGTGGCAAAGTGGGCTAAAGAACGGTGATGGATCAAACCCAGATCTGTTGACTGGGTGTGAGTGTTTGATTGGCTCTGATGCTCCGTCCATCACCACCCCCTTTTGTACCGCTTTGTTCGCCATAAGTTGGCAGGGTATGCTCAGACGTGAGTCCCTTGCTCACTTTGCCACTGGATTCAAGCAAGCCTGTCTGAAGACGGCTGAAATGCCAGAAACCGGTCCTAGGAAGCTTGTTTCCGGTCCAGGGAAGGCATGGCTTGGCAGTTCGGGCTGTACTGTTCCCATGAGGCACAGGGTCAGACTGAATTGCATATGGCCATGTCTGAACTAGGGTGGCAAAGTGGGCTAAAGAATGGTGATGGATCAAACCCAGATCTGTTGACTGGATGTGAGTGTTTGATTGGCTCTGATGCTCCGTCCATCACCACCCCCTTTTGTACCGCTTTGTTTGCCATAAGTTGGCAGGGTATGCTCAGACGTGAGTCCCTTGCTCACTTTGCCACTGGATTCAAGCAAGCCTGGCTGAAGACGGCTGAAATGCCAGAAACCGGTCCTAGGAAGCTTGTTTCCGGTTCAGGGAAGGCATGGCTTGGCAGTGCGGGCTGGACTGTTCCCATGAGGCACAGGGTCAGACTGATTTGCACATGGCCATGTCTGAACTGGGGTGGCAAAGTGGGCTAAAGAGCGGTGATGGATCAAACCCAGAGCTGTTGACTGGGTGTGAGTGTTTGATTGGCTCTGATGCTCCGTCCATCACCACCCCCTTTTGTACCGCTTTGTTTGCCATAAGTTGGCAGGGTATGCTCAGACGTGAGTCCCTTGCTCACTTTGCCACTGGATTCAAGCAAGCCTGGCTGAAGACGGCTGAAATGCCAGAAACCGGTCCTAGGAAGCTTGTTTCCGGTCCAGGGAAGGCATGGCTTGGCAGTTCGGGCTGGACTGTTCCCATGAGGCACAGGGTCAGACTGATTTGCATATGGCCATGTCTGAACTGGGGTGGCAAAGTGGGCTAAAGAACGGTGATGGATCAAACCCAGATCTTTTGACTGGGTGTGAGTGTTTGATTGGCTCTGATGCTCCGTCCATCACCACCCCATTTTGTACCGCTTTGTTCGCCATAAGTTGGCAGGGTATGCTCAGACGTGAGTCCCTTGCTCACTTTGCCACTGGATTCAAGCAAGCCTGGCTGAAGACGGCTGAAATGCCAGAAACCGGTCCTAGGAAGCTTTTTTCCGGTCCAGGGAAGACATGGCTTGGAAGTTCGGTCTGGACTGTTCCCATGAAGCACAGGGTCAGACTGATTTGCATATGGCCATGTCTGAACTGGGCAAAGTGGGCTAAAGAACGGTGATGGATCAAACCTAGATCTTTAGAAAAGACAAGCAGTCCTCGGCTCTCTGTGGGATAATCAACAATTAGCTCCGAATCGAACCCCCTACCTTATAAAAATATTTCTAATAAAGCATTCATAAGTGGTTAGCACTATGATAAAAAAAAGACTTCGGCCATGAGTTTGGCGGCAGGCAGAGTAAACTTTCCGCCAAACTGTGGGTCTGCCCACCTCATTTAGAGGCACTTCACAGAAAGTATGTTGATGACGCAGCCTAATCTGGCTCTGTCACCAACATACTCCTCCGATGGAGCATGGGCCATCAGAGTTTAACGATGTGACCGCCCTCCCTAATTAAAGTGGGTGGTCGTATGGCTTTTTTCTTTGCTCTGCCTGATTGCCAAGTATAAGCTGGCGGTGAGGGACAGCAAAAAAAAAAAATGTATGACCCCCTCCATAGAATGGGACCGTTAGTTTTACATTTTTCAAGAACAAACTCCCAATTTCAGGATTAGTCTTTAAAAATTTTAAACCTTGGGAATCACAGTGTTGGAGGTTCCTGACAGTGTTAAGATATGTCTGAAGGGCCAGCGGACATCTCTAACTTTGGTTGATGGTATGTCCATCAAGTCGACAGAGCATTTTTCTCTGTCATACTGACAGACATTCAGCCAGCCTCCAAAGTATACTAGGCCCTTTTGAATGTAATAAACATCTGGCACTGTGGTGTTTGGAATTCATCAAATGCAATAGTGGTTACGAAGTCCAAGGTTAAATGGAATAATGAGGAGTTCTCTGAATTTTGCAGAGTCCGCACTCCACTTGGAGTACAGAGTTTGGCAAAAAATCAGGTGACCACAGCTTGGCAGTGTTCACAGCCCAACCAATAACATTTAATGAACCTTTTGTCATGTTCGCTGCGTGGGCACCATTTTCCGCCTTCTGGGCCACCGTAGCACATGCAAGTCGCTCTCCAAAACGTACTGCAAAGCCACAGTCAGTGTTACACAAATTCCCAAAGTATTTGTGCTTTTCAACAAAGCTGTTTTAACTTGCTTCCTGGCAGAAATTCCAGTTGACAAGCTAAAAATGGTTGCTACTTCAAGCATTTACTAGTATGGGCTATATTTGGGTCTGTGGTGTTTTATCGCTTTGTGGGTTGGACATGTTTGCAGCTTTTTCTAGGACAACGCAGCTTGTTGTGTGATTGCCTTTTGGAGGCACAGTGCAGTGCTTGCTTACGTCAGTACTGGCTATGCTCCTCCCTTCCTCGCGCCAGTCTTTGCCCTGCTCCCTCTGCCCCTCTATATGTAATAGAATCATATTTTCAGCCCACCACCGCAGCCCCGGAGCCCATTGTCACAGCTGCTGCCTCTATGATTCCCCCCCTCAATGCATGCCTCTCAATGGTCCACGCTTTAGGAATTCCACCAAAAAACAGAATACAATTTTCGAAAGTAAAGGGAAAGCAGCAATGCAGCAGTCTTAGCGTCGCGGGGAGGGAGCACGAATCTTGTTGCAGAGAGAGAATGCAGGTGCAGGGCGCGGCGGGCTCCATGGCTGAGCGCTGCTTGCTACTTACTGCTGGAGCTCAGCTGTAGCAGGTGCTGCAGCAGATATCTGAACTGGCAGTGCACACTCCTGGCCTTGCTGTGCGAGGCCTTTCTGCATGAGGCAATGGCACTAGAGACGGCATCTTACCAGATAGAATGTGCACGAGGTTGTACAGCGGAACTCCATGGAGTTTTTAGCTAACTCTGGAGAATACTGCAGGGTTGACCTCCGCGAGCTCTGCACAACCCTAAATATCGAAAGACATTTGTAATAAAGCGGACAGACTATCTGCCACGTTTGTGAGAGAGTATTTTCCAGCCAAATTCGAATTCAGGCACTCCATAGTCACATCAAAAGACAATCCGCCTCAGACCATGGAAGTTGAGAATATGGAATCCTACGCTAGTCGCTAGCTACAGGCAGCGTAGTGAAATCAGAAGTCGTCACGAGTCGAGCAAAGTCGAGAGGGGGTATACCTTCTAAAAAAGACCGAGAAAGTAAACAGTGCCGGCAAAGAAAGATTCAGCCGCATATTTTTCAGGGTTTGGATTTCGAAAGCAAATTGCCTCTTCCAATGCATTGGAATAGTTAGGCAAATTCATCAGAAATGAAATTTGGTAAACTAGAAATTGATGCAAAATCCTTGACATATTTTAAACTCTTTGAATATGTAAGGAACACTACATTGTTGTCTTAGATTTGCCACATAAGAGTTTATTGTGGTGGGCAAATTTTGGATCACGAGGTCCAAAGCTCCTTCCATCCTGATGCTTTATTTTTTACTTAATTAACATTTCAATAAATTTTTTTTAGTTCAATTAATGGTTCTTTTTAATCCTTCTGCAACTAAATAAAAGTCTTGTGCTTGGCGGGATGTATGACTGCATATGCAAATAGCCAAGTGTTTCATTGAATGTCAAGAATTGCTCCTGATTATGTTTGTAGCCCTAATCTCACTGGAGGTGCCTCAATCCATTCACATTTTTGCCCTGTCGAATTACTTGTAGTTTTGCTGATGGGAAAATATCCACCTGGTGTATCAGTACGCAGTCATGCCACAAATTTAATAATAAAACACCTTATGCAATCCACATTAGGAACATAGGGCCTCATTTATGAGGTTTTGACACAGGGTGGCTGCCTGCGACAAAAGAGAAGGGCAGGAATGTGTGGTATCTCTCAGATACGGCGCATTCCTGTCTTTTTCCCCTGCCCCGGGGCACAAGGGGGTGCCGTGCGCCAACGCAGCCACCTTTGCACCAAGGGTGTCTGAGTTGCGGGGACACAAGAGGCTTTTCCTCTATGTGTGCTGCACAATGCAGCACACATAAAAAAAGGAAAAATGAGGAGAAAATAAATATATTTCTCCTCGTTGTGCCTCCCTTATGCCTCCCTCTGGCGCAGTGTCCAAAAGCCATAGGTGTTGCTGGGAACGCCGCCAGCAACACTCACTGCACGCCCCTTTAACGGAGAAAACTATATTTACGAGGCAGCCTTAATCCAAAAAAGGGGCTTTGTGCTGCCTCGTAAATATGGAGCAGGTTCCTGCGCCACGGAAGGTCACAAAAAGTGACGTTCCAGTGGTGCAAGGGGCCCAATAAAAAGTAAGGTTCTGGCGGCTCAAGGGGCCTCATAAATGAGGCCCATAGTCTTGTGAAATCTACAAATATAAATTAACAAGTAAATGTTCCTGTCAATCAATGACACAGAAGCTTGCCAAACGTTCGGGTCACCATAATGGTAAAAATAGCAGAATCTCAAAAGATGGGGACGGTTTTTATTTAAGCAAATTATATTAATAGCTCTTCCCTCAATCCGTGTGCCACAGTATGTGCACTGTTTGTCATTTTGTATAGTTCCCTAATCGAATAGGACCGATAAAAAAGATAGAGAAAAGATGCTCTCGAAAATACAAGAAAGTCCTCATTGTATTTTAACACATGACTGCCTCGAATGTGTGATGGTCTTTTATCCAACTATCCTACCATACATGAGTAGTGCTAGGTGTAATGTTCTTTAAGCTGGCGAATCTTGTTTAATTTCTGCCAGTTCCCATTACACTTGTTGAGTAATTAACATATAATTCAGGTAAAACTTCTATCACAGGCACAAAGTCACTGCGTGGAAGAACAGTACACAAGTTCATGTCACACGCGATTTCGTACAATTTTTTTACTGTCTCATATTTACACATTTCTCACTAAAATTAGCCCAAAACGCCAGCTGGAATTTTGCGTCATTTTGGGGGGCATTTTCCATTTTGCATAATTTCCGCAAAAGAATATTATGTGAATTTTGCCCAGGCCTAGTAAGACGGGTCTCCAATCTCCACACAGACCGAGAGCATGACCAGCCCCATCTGTCCAATTCTCTCTGTGCCCGAACCCAGGATGCTGCCCACTGACAACAAGAAAACAAATGCCGGCGACAAACTTTTGGTAGGAACCCCGAGCCTGTGCCTCTTCCCGCTCCACTTCTCACACCTGGGAAGGGGAATACGAGTTGTTTGTCAATGCCCATAAGTCTAGGCATTTGTGGTCATTCGCACACTTGAAAGGCCTCTACACCTTGGAACACTCTGAAATGCTCACTTTCTCAGCTTTTGAGTGGGGCTGCCAGGTGAGGAGACCTACGCAATCATTGCCGACATCTCTTCATATACAAACGGGGTTATGCTCCACAGGAAATACTCTGTACACTCCTGGTAGCCCCAGTGAGTTAAATTGACTGTACACTTACGTTTATGACTGAATGTACCTTTGTGAATATGCCCCTTTCTGTTTGTGACTGTTTATATTAAGTGTGGATCATTCTTTTTGAGACCCAAGTCACATTTGTGAAAGATTTGGTATTGTTCTGCTTTCCAAGTAATATTTATTAGTTCTTAGCATGTTATCGCAGACTGCTCTTTTTTCAAAGATATTTGTCTCTGTTTAGGATTCTGCAAGGGTATACTTCCTGTTTAGTAGTCTGTAGCAGTTCTATTTGTTCTATGTTTTTGTTTTCCTGAGTTTTGCATATCTTTGTTTTCTTTTGATAGCAGATTCAGATAATGTGTTTACAACCTTCTGCTGTTTCTTTAGAGACATATGCGTCGCCCCCGCTCAGGTGGAGAGGGCATCTTCACTTATTAGAGTGTTTTTGTCTCATTTTTATTCTTTGTTGAGCTTTGTACTAATAGGACTTGTTTTCACTTCTGTCAACGTTTATATGTAATTTTCTGCTGCATATTGAGAAGTGATAGATATCTCCATATTTCCACTATACAAGCACTGGGACTGGGACTATGCTGCTGGCTACCGTATTCAGTACATTGTTAGAAGCTGCCAATCAACCTCTTTTTGCCCTCTACTTTTGTAAGTGCTGTGTGTTATGTTCTGGTTGGGTTCTGATGTAGGACCTTTTATATAAAACCTTATCTTCACCATTACAGTGCTGTGCATTTTAAGTCAAGTGCCATGCAACACATTAGTATCAAACATCTTTCTGTTGCTCTATACAGTCCACAAGGGAACGTAATGGTGGAAAGAGTCAGAGGACGTTGAAAGAAAGCATCCAAGTGGCTTTGGCCTCTGGGTAGGTGGTGTTGAAGTCAGTGGAGCTACATGAACTGCCACACTCTTTCACGGGGGCGTGCCCATTTATGTTATTAAGGGGCAGGCACTCCTCTTGTGATCTGTCACTAATGGGTTTTGGATAAGACAGATGCTAGCAAGAAATACCTGTTGTGGAAGAGGTGTGTCACAAGGGTAAAGGAAGGCCAAAGTAAAAAAAATGCTTTAAACAAAGTGAAGGACATACGGTTTGAAGTGGATGATGTGGTGAAAATCAAAAGGCTACATGGTCAAAGCAGGAATGGTTCTAAATTTTTCCCACCAACGCGAGTGGTGAAAGCTTCTATTGGTGTGACAAGAGGAATGCTGCGTTGATGAAGAAAGTAGATAGTTAAATTGTGGAAGGGGTACTTTCTGTAAGCAAGAGTGTAGGGAGTGGCTATTGGCTTGACAATGGCTATGGAAGGAGAGATGAGGTTGAGACGCAAGTGGTCAGTTCAGGTTCAAGTAACCGGGGTGGCGGGGACTAACTTCATCCATAGTGAAGTGACAAATTCTGATGTACATGCTGTTCCCTCAGGGGAGTCCTCTAACACCATTCAAGGAGGAGATACAGTTACCACCAATTACACAGTCTTCCCCTGGAAGGCAGGCAGAAGGAACACCAATCATCCCAAATACTTGCAAGACTACATTCTAGACTAATGGTTTCAGGAGGGTGTGGGGCTTGGTTACATTGGCTACTTCCATATCAGCTTAGAGCATTTGGTAGCTGTAGGAAAGTAGGATCCTTCTGCATGGTCCCCCCACTTTTTGCCTGGTGCTAAGCTGTATTTGACAAGTGTGACTGGGATCCTGCTAATCAGGACGCCAGTCTATCTGCTTTCACCCTTAAATTATTATGTTCAGTACTTAGGTACATCCCAGATTGAATACTGCGGTACCCTTATCAGTCCCTAATATATGGTACTAAGGTACCCAGGGCATAGGTACCCCAGAGGTCTCCATAGGCTGAAGCATACATTATGCCACCCATGGGAGACCATTCAAAATGGAACTACAGGCCTGCCATTGCAGACTGTGTAAGCTGGTGCTAGCACCACTTACTAAAGATATAGGTTTTCTATAGCTAGGGTCACTGCACTTAAAACCTATAAGTCACCCCTATAGCAGGCCTTATCAATCCTGAAGGCAGGGTGCTTGGTTGTAAGTGTCAGGATGCCCCTTAATGAGCAGGCCACACCTCCAGCCTATGGAGTCCATTCTCCTGGGTTGTAAGTGAAGCAGCCATATACTATATAGAGGGGCACTGCGTAATTACGCGATGACCATCTCAAAAAAGGCTGCAACGAATCCTGTCATGTTTGGTATCAAACATGTTGGAATCATACCACCCACACCGTAAACGGTTTGGGTGGTATGATTCTAAGCACTGAAAGAGCCCTCTGTTAGGCTCTTAATGTTCCCGGTACCAGCCTTCTTGACCCAGACAGCACAAAATGGTTGCTGACAACCAGAGACACAATTCTGCCCTCCTGCTGCTGAGCCAAGCTCGAGTAGGGGAAGGCAGAACAATAGGCATCCTGTCACAGGGAGGTGTGACCACCTCCCAGACAGGATTTAGTGTATTGGGGTAGAGTGGGTGCGCTTGCCAGCGCCACTCAGTCTGCATGAGGAGCACATTTGTTGTACAGCTCAAACCAGTCCTGGGAGCCATTGGCTCCCGCTCTGGCGCAAAACCGGACAAAGGACATGGGAGTAACCGTCCCCCTGTCCAGGCCCTCCCCTGGGAGGGTCCCCTGAATCGTCCCAATCCTTTCCCTAGGGTACTTAAGGGGTTACCTGGGTGTAAGTCTCTAGATTCTTTGTGGGACAAAATTTAGATCAGACACCACTCCTACTTCCACCGTCTCGGCACTCTGGACTTCGCTGGACTTTGTTTGGGCTTGACTTCATCTCCCTTCCAGTCTGCTACATCATCTGTGCCCGTGCACCATACAGGAACCTTCCAAGGCCTGTGGGCATCAAAGACACCTGCAGGAATTGACCTTGGAGTGAAGGAGTCACTCACCTGCATTCGCATGCACCACAACTAAGACGACCGGTCTACTGATCCTGAGCTCCTCCAAACTCCGTAAGGTTCTGCAACACAGGTGGTGGTGTTCCATAGCCCCAAAGGCCTACCCTGCCCTCTCACCAAGATTGAGGCCAGTATTCTTCGTGGGGGTTGCAATAACCGAAACCCTGCGCACCTCATTAGCTTGCAGTTGCAAACACTTGTTGGCTTCCTTCCAAGAAGATCTGCGGGCTCCAAGTAGCCCCAACCTCGAACACCTCCAGTGACCAAAATCTTCAGCCACACCACATTGTGTGCATCATGGCCTGCATCTTTTGGAGAGCTGCTTGAGGTTCTCTCGCGACTCCAGTGCCTCCGGCCTGTGGGTCCACTTGAGGGACACCTTTGTTCCTTTTGGGCTCCCCTGATTACTCAAGTCTGCCCTGACTCCTCTGCTTGTGGTGAGTCCCGTGGCCCTTGCTGGTCCCTACATTGCTCCTTCTTCAATTGCTGCATTGGTTGCATTTTCCAAGGCTTGCTGGTGCTCCGGCTGGACACCGACCCCTCAGCACGCAACATCCTTCGCGTGACAGCTTGTGCATGACTCCTGGTCTTCCTCAGCATCACCTGGTCCTCACAGCTGCAGAGTCATGGTCATCGTCATCCATCCTGCAACACCAGATATCGGAGGGCATTCATCTTCCGAGTCTCCTGGTAACTCCTGACGGACATAGACTCTGTCCTCTCTGTTTGCAGGAACCTCTCACCTAGAATCCACCTTCGGATTCCACCGGACACTTTCTCCTTCAACAGCAGCGGCACTTTTCTGAAGTCCTCCATTGAGTTCGATGGCAGATTCCGACGCCACTTCACACCTATTCACCCGGCTTTCCTGGTGTAGATAAAGCGGGTGCTAGGATATTCACGGTTGGGGTAGCTCTCTAACCTTCTGTCTTCCACGGGATTTCTTCAGGGTCCACTGGGAAGGGTCCATGATCTTTAAAACTAGAACCGTGACTTACACGTAGAGTTGTACGGAGACACGGTCGTGTTCCCACACTGCACACACTCTCCGTGGGGTCCCTATCTACTTTCCTCGGGTGGTTCCTTGGATCCCCAGCACTTCTATATCTTCGCGACATTGTCTTGACCCAAGTCGTGGTTCTTATATCACTTTGTTAGTATACGGTTTGCCCCCCGTGGGGTCCACAGTGTGTTCTGTGCTATTTACTGTGTTTCTTTGCAAAGTATTGTGTGCATTGTGATTATCTCCGGGTAGGAGATATCTAAAACGTGTTAGAGAGTATATTATAATAAATACATATTTTTATAAATTCATTGTGTGGTTCTTTTCACTTAATCTATACTATAAGATTGCATTCTGGTAAAACAAGCTGCTTTATACTCCTTCTGAACTAAGCCTCAGGGCTGTTCTCCACAGCTGCCACTTAGAGAGCTTTCCAAGGTTGTCTAAGACCTCTTAAACCACCATAAGGGTTGTCTGGACAGGTGCAAGGCACCCACTTACATTAGTGGACATCATATACCAGCCCAGCTTCTCATAATAGCTTATTGTATGGATAATAATTTATGTTTATGCTACTTACTTATGTTATGTTTCAGTGGTGTTTATTCTTCAATGGCTAATAGTTTCTGCACATACTTTGTGGTTTGCTTTTCAGTTTACGATACCTGTTTTTCCCATACTTTTATAAGCAATCATATTCACTTATGTTTTCTAATTTTTCATTTTCTTTTTGTTTCAGTTTATTTTGTCTTTTTATTCAATGTTCCACTTTCCCCAAGGTTTTGTTAAGGGGGGCGATGGTGTTATGTTCTGGTTGATTTCTGATGTAGAACCCTCTATATAGAACCTTATGTTCACCATTCCAGTGGTGCGCTCAAGCTCTGGTCAGTAGGCGAGAGCTGGGCTGGACTGCAGGAGTGGGTGTGTGCTCTCCATTATATTAAAGGATTCAAGCCTTTTCTATTTGTTGTCTCTTGCCTCGTGTTGTTCCCCACAACACTGTGTCATCTGCATTTGTAGGTATACACATTCCTCACATTTTTGTCCCTCAATTCACTGTTTGTTCGCTTCAGATCAATGAGTAATTGTTGAATCTATGGACATAATAAATATATGTATATCTATATTCTTACTAATTTCCTTGCGGCTCTTACTTCGTTATCATTCAGAGGAATTAAGGTTACCTTGAATAAATAACTCCTGTGCCAACCACTGTATTAGTACATATAGGTAGAAACTGGCAATCCCTTGATAATTTGAGTATAAATAAAGTTTTTAAGGGGAGATCAAGGGAATAGGATACTGTGTCTGATATCTCCTAGCAGTCCCTTGATAACACAAGAATTGACCAAATCAATTAACAAACTGCAATCATTATATACACAAATCAGTTAAAAATTGATTCACATTTATTTAATAAAAACATATAGTACATTATGTTAAAAACCATAATTCACAATAGTCCCTATTCTGCTCTTATCAACACATTTGATCTCAATTCACAGTGCAAAAGAAAACTTTAAAATGTATACCACACAATTTACATGAACAACATTTCTCACTTAAAAGGAGAGGTCAAACAATCAAATATATTGCATTGTCCTATTATGAACCTGCATAACAGAGAGAATACAAAAGAAAAGACACTACAATTTGTCATCCAATACACATCCAATGCCAACTGCTCAAGGGATTATGCACTTGTGGGATCTGACTCTATTTATCGCTACAAGTGGATTCCCGGTTCTTTGGATTATGTTGCTCCTATGCGTCGACGCGTTTCGATGGGCTGTATTTATGCCGCTATCTTTATCAAGACCAGTAATAAGTGTTTCTCTCTCAGTTCACATTTTAATAAAGATTCCAAGTAGATATTTTCTTTTTAATCCACTTCTTGTTGAGGACCACTATAACTGGATGGACAGTTCTTGTGGTGTATTGAGGATAGATAATGGTCCTTCAAGAGATCTCTGTACTCTAATCTTGTCGTTGGTTCTGATCGTGTTCTACCTCTACGTTATTTCTTCAAAGTGTAGACATTTTATACTTTGTCTGGAGGATTGGCCCGGCTATCGTTGTCACTTATTTGTACCTGATAGTGATTACCATTGGGTGTCCTGCATGTAGAGTACTTCCCTTTCGGTCTGTAAGTTCTTAGACTACCGCACCACGGAAGTTTTCCTGCATGGACGTAACAGCCTGCAGATTGCGAGAACAGGGGAATTGAAATACAACAGGGACGCTTTATCAACTGCCGGTCCATTTCAAATTTCAAGACGAGTCTGAGAACTTACAGACCGAAAGGGAAGTACTCGAACACGATCAGAACCAACGACAAGATTAGAGTACAGAGATCTCTTGAAGGACCATTATCTATCCTCAATACACCACAAGAACTGTCCATCCAGTTATAGTGGTCCTCAACAAGAAGTGGATTAAAAAGAAAATATCTAGTTGGAATCTTTATTAAAATGTGAACTGAGAGAGAAACACTTATTACTGGTCTTGATAAAGATAGCGGCATAAATACAGCCCATCGAAACGCGTCGACGCATAGGAGCAACATAATCCAAAGAACCGGGCATCCACTTGTAGCGATAAATAGAGTCAGATCCCACAAGTGCATAATCCCTTGAGCAGTTGGCATTGGATGTGTATTGGATGACAAATTGTAGTGTCTTTTCTTTTGTATTCTCTCTGTTATGCAGGTTCATAATAGGACAATGCAATATATTTGATTGTTTGACCTCTCCTTTTAAGTGAGAAATGTTGTTCATGTAAATTGTGTGGTATACATTTTAAAGTTTTCTTTTGCACTGTGAATTGAGATCAAATGTGTTGATAAGAGCAGAATAGGGACTATTGTGAATTATGGTTTTTAACATAATGTACTATATGTTTTTATTAAATAAATGTGAATCAATTTTTAACTGATTTGTGTATATAATGATTGCAGTTTGTTAATTGATTTGGTCAATTCTTGTGTTATCAAGGGACTGCTAGGAGATATCAGACACAGTATCCTATTCCCTTGATCTCCCCTTAAAAACTTTATTTATACTCAAATTATCAAGGGATTGCCAGTTTCTACTTGGAAGAGTACCCTATTCCCTTGATCTTCACAAGGGGTCCCTCTCTATCTTTCCTTAGTACATATAGGGCCTTCTCTTGCTGTCATTGCATGGCTTAGTTGAAGTTCTCCAATCAGATCAAAGCTAGTCTTGAATATGTGCATGTAGTTGTGTGGTCAATAGCCTCTTGTTTATCAAGAACTGGAATTATTTGTATAGTCTTTTGATTTGTTATGGAAGATCAGGATTTTGATTTTTGTATTCTTTGTATTTTGTTCCGGCACCATAAATCACAGTAGATTAAAGTACTATGAGGCTCTCATGCCTAAAGTATTAAGATGCTCTCTTGAAAGCTTTGTTCATTTGAGGACGTGGGAATTAGAACATCTACACAAAGCAGACAACATATTTTTGTATTTTTATTAGTAATCGTAGGGTTATTGATTTTTCCAAGGTGACTACTAGGCTGTTCATATACATGTCCCAGGCGGAAGCACACACAACTCGAAGGCAGTATCCTGCTATCACTACTTGTTCTTGGTTAGCTTTGTATTTTTCACCTTACTCAGCACCGCCTGTGGGCATTGCTTTGGTTATGTCATACATTGGTACCCTGTGCTACATTTGGAGAGTTTTATATCCCAAGTGCCCATGTTTTATGTGTGGACATTTGTGTTTTTATGGTGTGTAAGGTATGTATGTTGTTGTCCTCTGTGTGGTGGGTAAAACTCTTTCGCTACTTTGTAGCGTCAACTTATCCTTAATGTATGTTGGAATTCTTCTTTTGAGGATGGCACAGAGCTAGATTCCCAAACTGTCAGTTGGTCATATACCGTTGTGGTAATTAGGATTGTACAACCCTCTGGCGAGGTTTAGGGTCCAGCCAGTCTTTTTTCTATGCATCGGGATAGTAAGATCCTCTGACTAGGGTTTAGTGAATTGTCCAGAGCTGAATGTTATATTTAAGATGACCACCTCCTGTCAAGTCATTATTGAGACTTTTTCTAGTCTTTGAAATTTGTGTGATAACATGATGCATTCTGGGAGTTAGAATCGTATTTTTTTTTCTATTGAACAAATCAGAGATCAAAGACTTGTAGGTGAAAAGTTCACAGATGGTCGCAGTTTTCATAATGACCTGGAGTGAAGTAGTCACCTTACGTATGTTAAAGAATTGTATCTTTTCTGATCGACTTTTGAATATTTTTTATTATTTTTGTGTCTAGTAGTAAGCATTTGGGTTACTGGTTAGGGGGGGGTAAAACCCTACTCGAGCAGCAACTACAATCCTTGTCAGAGTAAAGTCACACGCAAACCCAAAACTAACCTGTGCTCAAACCTCTGGTAGCACAGAGCAGTCAGGCTTAATTTAGAGGTAACGTGTAAAGTATTCATGTAGCACTTCAGAGAGTAACAACATGGAAACACCAAACAAAAAGGATCTTTCACCAAATTTGGAAAATAGAGTTGATTATAATTAATAGAACAAGACCAAAATGAAAAACATCCAATCAGTAGATCTGGTGAGATGCAATTTTAAATATTTAAATGCAAATAGTAACAAAAAGCAAAGCGCCACTTGTGGCCTAGCTGGTCGAGCAAGATGGAGAGAAAGTCACAAGTTGAGGCCATACACCATGGAGCACGGGCCGGATAAAGGAACCAGATTAGTCCAGCTGAAAGTTACAATCTCAGGCCAGTGCAAAGACTCCTGCTCGCTGTGGAGGGGGCCTCAAGGAGCAGGGCTGGCATTTCGGACAGTCGTCACTGTGGCGCAAAGATCCTGTTGTCATCATGAATGTTCGGGCCGGTGTTTCACAATGGCAATCTCCGCAAGTAAGTGATGCTTTAGCGTGAAGGGTCAGACTAACCAAACTTCACGTTGGCAGGCTGTACGAGTGACAAGGTGTCTGCTCCAACGGGCCCATCCACAGTCACGAAAAACACAAGAACTTCAATTCAGCCTCTCTGAGGCCACTCCAAGGGTCCAGGACTTGAGAAGCAGCACCTGAGGGTCAGGGGCCTGCTCCCACTGAATCTGGGTGCTGCTTCAGCCTGTTATGTTCCTGTAAAACACAAAAGATGATGGACGGAATGTTGCACATTGGCAAAACATTCACCCCCAGTCACAGATCTGGGTTTCATCCATCGTTATTTTGCTCACCACGCCACCCCAGTTCAGACATGGCCATATGCAAACCAGTCTTGACCCTGTGCCTCATGGGAACAGTCCAGCCCGAACTGCCAAGCCATGTCTTCCCTGGACCAGAATCAAGCATCCTAGGACCGGTTTCGGGGTTTCAACCCTCTTCAGCCAGGATAGCTTGACTCCAGTGCCGTATTGAGCACGGGACCCACGTCTGGGCATACCCATCCCACATAGGGCGAACAGCAAAACACACAAGATGATGGACGGAATGTTGCACATTGGCAAAACATTCACCCCCAGTCACAGATCTGGGTTTAATCCATCGTTATTTTGCTCACCACGCCACCCCATTTCAGACATGGCCATATGCAAATTAGTCTTCACCCTGTGCCTCATGGGAACAGTCCAGCCCGAACTGCCAAGCCATGTCTTCCCTGGACCGGAATCAAGCATCCTAGGACCGGCTTCTGGGTTTCACCCCTCTTCAGCCAGGATATCTTGACTCCAGTGGTGTAGTGAGCACGGGACCCACGTCTGGGCATAGCCATCGCACATAGGGCAAAGAGCAAAACACACAAGATGATGGACGGAATGTTGCACATTGGCAAAACATTCACCCCCTGTCACAGATCTGGGTTTAATCCATCGTTATTTTTCTCTCACCACGCCACCCCAGTTCAGACATGGCCATATGCATAGCAGTCTTTACCCTGTGTTTGGCAGTTCGGGCTGGACTGTTCCCATTAGGCACAGGGTCAAGACTGATTTGCATATGGCTGGGTTCAAACTGGAATGCCATGGTGAGCAAAAAAACAATGGATTTAGGCCCAGATCTCTGTACTGGGGTGAATGTATGACATTGTTCTGCTTTCTGTCCATCAACTGTTGTTTTTGTATTTGTCACCTCGAGTGGGACGGGTATGCTCAGACGTGAGTCCCGTGCTCTCCATGCCACTGGAATCAAGCTATCCTGGCTGAAGAGGGGTGAAACCCCGAAACCGGTCCTAGGATGCTTGCTCCATTCCAGGGAGGACCTGGCTTGGCAGTTCGGGCTGGACTGTTCCCATGAGGCACAGGGTCAAGACTGATTTGCATATGGCTGGGTTCAAACTGGAATGGCATGGTGAGCAAAAAAACTATGGATTTAGGCCCATATCTCTGTACTGGCGTGAATGTAAGACATTGACTGCATTCTGTCCATCAACTGTGTTTTTGCATTTGTCACCCCGAGTGGGACGGGTATGCTCAGACGTGAGTCCTGTGCTCTCCATGCCACTGGAATCAAGCTATCCTGGCTGAAGAGGGGTGAAACCCCGAAACCGGTCCTAGGGTTCAAGGCCCTGGACTGGACCACCTCCTTCCTCTCCGGCAGAACTCAGAGAGTCCGCCTCCGCCCATTCCGGTCTGAAGCCTCCGAGATCATCTGCGGCATCCCGCAGGGATCCTCCCTCAGCCCGACGCTGTTCAACATCTACATTGCACCACTCGCATGCATCGCCTGACAGCACGACCTCAACATAATCTCCTATGCCGACGACACGCAGCTGATCCTCTCCGTCACCAAGGAACCTCTCACCGCCAAATCCAACCTCCACCAGGGAATGAAGGCTGTCACCGACTCGATGGAGGAAAGCCGACTTAAGCTGAACACAGACAAGACGGAAATCCTTATCCTCGGGCCCAACCCCTCAGTATGGGATGACTCCTGGTGGCCCGCATCACTTGGGACACCCCCGGCTCCTACCAACCACGAATGCAACCTGGGAGTCATCCTCGACTCGAAACTCACCATGACCAAACAAGTCAACGCAGTCTCCTCTACCTGACTCAACACCCTCCGCATGCTCTGCAAGATCTACAGATGGATCCCGACAGACACGAGGAAAACAGTCACCCAGGCCCTAGTCAACAGCAGACTCAACTACGGAAATGGGCTCTACGCCGGAGCCCCGACCAAGCTCATCAACAGACTGCAAAGAATCCAGAACGCCTCTGCACGCCTGATCCTTGACGTACCACGCCACGACCACATCATCCCCCACCTGAGGAACCTGCACTGGCTCCCCGTCGACAGAAGAATCTCCTTCAAGCTCCTGATCCACGCACAAAAGGCACTCCATAAAACCGGCCCAGCCTATCTCAACAGTCGACTCTCCTTCTACGTACCCAACAAGAAACTCCGCTCCGCCGACCACGCCCTGGCCACGGTCCCACGCATCCGTAGAACCGCATCCGGAGGCAGGTCCTTCTCCCACCGCGCCGCCAACACCTGGAACATCCTCCCCCTCAATCTACGACAAACCGAAGACCTGCTGACCTTCAGGAGACGACTCAAGACCTGGCTTTTCGACCAGTAGCAGCAGCACCCCCTCCTCCTCCCTCAGCGCCTTGAAACCCTTGCGGGTAAGTAGTGCGCTTTACAAATTAACTGATTGATTGATTGATGCTTGTTCCAGTTCAGGGAGGACCTGGCTTGGCAGTTCGGGCTGGACTGTTCCCATGAAGCACTGGGTCGAGACTGATTTGTATATGGCTGGGTTCAAAATGGAATGGCATGGTGAGCAATAAAACGATGGATTTTGGCCCAGATCTCTGTACTGGGGTGAACGTATGACATTGTTCTGCATTCTGTCCATCAACTGTTGTTTTTCCATTTGTCACCCCGAGTGGGATGGGTATGCTCAGACGTGAGTCCTGTGCTCTCCATGCCACTGGAATCAAGCTAGCCTGGCTGAAGAGGGGTGAAACCCCGAAACTGGTCCTAGGATGCTTGTTCCAGTCCAGGGAGGCCCTGGCTTGGCAGTTCGGGCTGGACTGTTCCCATGAGGCACAGGGTCAAGACTAATTTGCATATGGCTGGGTTCAAACTGGAATGGCATGGTGAGCAAAAAAACGATGAATTTAGGCCCAGATCTCTGTACTTGGCTGAATGTATGACATGGTTCTGCATTCTGTCCATCAACTGTTGTTTTTGTATTTGTCACCCCGAGTGGGACAGGTATGCTCAGACGTGAGTCTCGTGCTCTCCATGCCACTGGAATCAAGCTATCCTGGCTGAAGAGGGGTGAAACCCCGAAACCGGTCCTAGGGTTCAAGGCCCTGGACTGGACCACCTCCTTCCTCTCCGGCAGAACTCAGAGAGTCCGCCTCCCCCCGTTCCGGTCTGAAGCCTCCGAGATCATCTGCGCCGTCCCGCAGGGATCCTCCCTCAGCCCGACGCTGTTCAACGTCTACATGACACCACTCGCACGCATTGCCCGACAGCACGACCTCAACATAATCTCCTATGCCAACGACACGCAGCTGATCCTCTCCCTCACCAAGGACCCTCTCACCGCCAAATCCAACCTCCACCAGGTAATGAAGGCTCTCACCGCCTCTATGGACGAAAGCCGACTTAAGCTGAACACAGACAAGACGGAGATCCTCATCCTCGGGCCCAACTCCTGGTAGCCCGCATCACTGGGGACACCCCCGGCTCCTACCAACCACGCACGCAACCTGGGAGTCATCCTCGACTCGAAACTCACCATGACCAAACAAGTCAACGCAGTCTCCTCTACCTGCTTCAACACCCTCCGCATGCTCCGCAAGAGCTACAGATGGATCCCGACAGACACGAGGAAATCCGTCACCCAGGCCCTAGTCAGCAGCAGACTCGACTACGGAAACGCCCTCTACGCCGGAGCCCCGACCAAGCTCATCAACAGACTGAAAAGAATCCAGAACGCCTCTGCACGCCTGACCCTTGACGTCCCGCGCCGCGACCACATCATCCCCCCCCCGGGGACCTGCACTGGCTCCCCGTTGACAGAAAAATCTCCTTCAAGCTCCTGATCCACGCACACAAGGCACTCCACAAAACCGTCCCAGCCTATCTCAACAGACGACTCTCCTTCTACGTACCTAACAGGAAACTCAGCTCCGCCGACCACGCTCTGGCCACAGTCCCACGCATCTGTACAACCACATCCGGAGGCAGGTCCTTCTCCCACCGCGCCGCCAAGACCTGGAACATCCTCCCCCTCAACCTACGACAAACCGAAGACCTGCTGACCTTCAGGAGATGACTCAAGACCTGGCTTTTCGACCAGTAGCAGCAGCACCCCACCCTCCTCCCTCAGCGCCTTGAAACCCTTGCGGGTAAGTAGTGCGCTTTACAAATGAACTGATTGATTGATGCTTGTTCCAGTCCAGGGAGGACCTGGCTTGGCAGTTCGGGCTGGACTGTTCCCATGAGGCACGGGGTCAAGACTGATTTGTATATGGCTGGGTTCAAACTGGAATGGCATGGTGAGCAATAAAACGAGGGATTTTGGCCCAGATCTCTGTACTGGGGTGAATGTATTACATTGTTCTGCATTCTGTCCATCAACTGTTTTTCCATTTGTCACCTCGAGTGGGACGGGTATGCTCAGATGTGAGTCCCGTGCTCTCCATGCCACTGGAATCAAGCTAGCCTGGCTGAAGAGGGGTGAAACCCCGAAACCGGTCCTAGGATGCTTGTTCCAGTCCAGGGAGGACCTGGCTTGGCAGTTTGGGCTGGACTGTTCCCATGAGGCACAGGGTCAAGGCTGATTTGCATATGGCTGGGTTCAAACTGGAATGGCATGGTGAGCAAAAAGCGATGGATTTAGGCCCAGATCTCTGTACTGGGGTGAATGTATGACATTGTTCTGCATTCTGTCCATCAACTGTTGTTTTTGCATTTGTCACCCTGAGTGGGACGGGTATGCTCAGACGTCAGTCCCGTGCTCTCCATGCCACTGGAATCAAGCAATCCTGGCTGAGGAGGGGTGAAATCCCGGAACCAGTCCTAGGATGCTTGTTCCAGTCCAGGTTCAAACTGAAATGGCATGGTGAGCACAAAAATGATGTTGTTTTTACATTTGTTATGTTCCTGTGGCTCTGAACAGGAGGCCAGCAGACTAGCACTTGGAGTCACTCTGAGAGTTCTGGGTTCAGGTGCATGTCCAAATCCTTTTGACTCAGGTGTCAAGGCAGAAGGACAGCATTCTAGAAACGTCAGCCCAGCAAGGTAGCAGTCCAGTGGTGGGGCAGTCTTTTCAGCAGCACAGCAGTCCTTCTTCCTGGCAGAGATTCCACAGGTCCAGAAGTCTACTAAAGAGTTGGTATCAGAGGTTCCATATTTATACCTGGTTTGTCCTTTGAAGTAGAAGATGCTTCTTGAGGTTTCCCTTTAAAGTACACAGGCCTCCTGCCTCCCCTGCCATGGCTTCAGACTACCTACAAGGGGTATGAAGACCTTTGTGTGGAGGCAGGATACAGCCTATTCAAGTGTAAATAGGGTGGTTGTGCCCAGCTACGCCATCCCATCCTGCCTTTAATGGCCCATCAAGGAACACCTAGGATCTCTATTGTGTGTGGCTGTCTAGGAGGAATGCACAAATCCTAACTGTCAGCTACACCCTGTCATGTGACCCAGAGACAGGCTGCATGGACCAAATGGCTAAACGTGGCATTCTCAAAATTATAATTCAAAATCCAACTTTATCCTAAGTAGGATTTTTCATTACAATTCCAATGACACCAAATATGAACTGAATGCCTGTTCCCTTTTGGAAATTACTGCGTATTAAATGTAATATGGGGACCCCGATGCTATACTATGGAAGAGGTAGGCCTTGCTGGAGTGAAAAACTAATGTAAGAGTTTTCCACTACCAGTACATGTAAAACCTAAAAGTGCATGTCAAACTTTTTAAATACACTGCACCCTGCCACTGGGATGTCCAGGACCAAACCTAGGGGTGACATATGTGTATTAAAATGGAAGGTTTGGGCCAGGCAAAAGATTTATTTCGTCAGGTCGAAATGGAAACTCAAAACTGCACACACAGGGTGCAATGGTAGGTCGCAGATATGTTTAAAGGGCCACTTAAGTGAGTGGCACAATCAGTGCTGCAGGCCAACTATTAACATTTAATTTACAGGCTCTGGGCACATGTAGGGCCACTTTACCAGGGGCATACCAGTAAATTAAATATGCCAATTGTGTGTAAGCCAATGCTACAATGCTTTAAATAGTGAGCGCATACACTTTAGCACTGGTTAGCAATGGTAAAAGAGCATAAAGTCCGATGGCCAAAAAAAACGAACTAGGCAAAAAGTTTGGGGTGACCCTACAGAGAGGGCCACGGCCAACACTGGTCCTCATGTGTGTGTTTTTTTTTGGGGGGGTTATTGTTTATGTACCCTAGTTCTACTGCTCTGTTAATGTCATTGACATATCTAGGAGGCTGTGAGAGTAGCTCTCCCTATTTGTGTTGCATGTGTTTATCTTGTATTGGGGTTTGATGCTCATTTTTATTCAGTTTATAGATGTATGAGAATCATTCCACACTTTACTACCTATGATGCCTAGATCTTTCTTAGTCATGCAAATGCCTTCATTTACTCCAAAAGAAGTTTCACATTGTAGGCGTCACAATTCCATGAACTTGTCATGCAGCCTGCATTTATTTTTTTATGTTAGTGTCTTGAATATTTGTAGGGGGACATACTTTATTAGGGAAAGGATTTCAGTTGGACTCACTTCTTTACAAGTAAGAAGTTGCTAATTAAGCAGCCAGATAGGCTCATGTTCCACAAACCGTCCTTTGCTGCACACTCTAATATACCCTAAATAGTGAGCTAACATTTAATAATCCCTTCCTCTGCCCTTAAACTATTACTACACATAAAATACCCAATTCTACTTTTTTAATATTTCCAAATTCCAGTTTACCATTTTGCTTTAGAAACTGTCTACTTTTCCGCCTGTCTCTAATGCTTCCTGGTTCTTTCGTGCCCTGCCTGCTCCTGAACAAGGTCAAATTCCCAGTTCACTTTTTTTCTCTCTCCCCTTGCTCATGCCATTGTTCTATGTTCCTATTAACCAATTTCTTTCATGGAACCCTCACCATACCACTTGAAAACCCTTGCCCGAGGTGTTCTTCTTTTCTCCCTAAACCCTTGCGTGATCCACCAGCCTGCTTCCATCTCTGTCACCTTCTCCAAATAGATCCTGTTTCCCACCAGGGACAGGCGCACTCCATCATGTAAAAAAATGATCAGGCAATCAGAAAGTATGTTCATATGTCCCACTGTTAAATGGTAGCGGCAGTTTCAGTCGATAACCTTTCAAGTATTTGCCCGGCGGTAATCGCCTCTTATACCACTCGATAATTTACCAATGAAAGAGGCAGGCGCCGGAGACTGGAAGGCAGGAAACAAAGTTTTATTCCGTCGGAGCAGAACACATCAGATCAGACAGCAAGGTATCGTCACGAGGTGCTCTAACTGCATCTCTGAGACCTGGTCTCTTATACACTGGTTATTGCTTTATTACACATAGTACATTCTTGAGATTCCCTTGATGTATGGGGGAATATCCCCTGAAGCCCCGGTTCAGATCCGATCCCACACATAGATACAGTAGAAGTTCTCACCCCACCCACAGTAGGAGATGGCTATTGCGCAGCAGGGTATTCCGTCAATTCCCGGGGGTGTGTGTGACCGGTCGGGTCTCAGGGGGTAGGGGCTTTGATCTACTGTAATCCCTTTGATGTGGGGTGTTTCCCTTACAGTAGGGGCAATAAACTGCATCCGCAGGGCTAGGTGATGGCCTGGGACCAGTTCAGACAATGGGCCGCAGAGGAAGGGGGTTATCAAAGGAGAGGCATGACCATGTATGGGATGTCGGTCGGAAGTGGTTCCGTAGCAAGGTCGCGCAGAAGGAGAGGGTTTATGGCCTGTATGAGAGAGCGGGGGTGGCCAGCGCGCGGGGGATGCTCGCAGCGCCGGGGGAAAGCGCTGGCGATCGAGAGTGAGCGGGGAGAGAGAGTGGGGTGCCTAAAATGGCGGCCGTGCATTCGCTATGCGTGGCGCTGGGGAGAGGCAAGATGGCGCAGATAATGTTCAGTTTGCACGCTAAATTTCCACAGTCCTCCCTTTTAACATGTCTCGCCAGCTTGCCTAGTTTGGATCTATCCCCATAATACCCCGTACCTCCACCTCATTCAGAGCTTTCATCCGCTCTGTTTCAAAGTCCAAAGTCTTAGGGCAGATGCAGTTCATAAAAAGCGAACATAAAGGTGGCAGACACTGAATCCCCAAGCAACATCCACATAGTATCACGATTGGTATGAGGATAAATGAAAACAGCCTCCATCCCCAACCTTTAATAGTGTCCCAAAACCAACTCCCCAGTGACCATTCTTCTTGCTCTTGATGGACCTCTGTGGACAGTCTGTGGAGGTGTTCAATTGCTTTGTAGACTGAGGGTGAGTTATCCGGTACGTAGGTACAACAGCTGGACCCAATGATGCGGCATGCTCCTCCACGATCAGCCAGAACCACATCTAGAACAAGGCGGTTCTGGAGAGCCACCAGGCGGACGGCCTGAAGCTCAGCGGTGTTGTTGGCGAGGGCGCCAGCTGTAATGTTCATTGCTGTTTCGACTGCCTGGGTTAAGTGGCGGATGGCACGGCTGTTTGCCATCGGACCCCAGAGCGGAACAAGACCTTTTACTGTGTCCATGAACTGTGCTCCGGCGGAGTCGGCTTGTACAATGTCTTTGGCACGTTTCTGTCGGTGATGGTTTGCTGGAGCCACATATGTCGGGGGAAGGACGAAGGCGATGTAGCAGGTGCCTCCCCAACCTTTCGGGAGCCAGGTGTAGGCCTTAGTACCACAGACGAAGTACATATTCGGGGAGGCAACAAAGGAGGGTGGGTCAACTGAGTCCAATGTTCGGGTGATGAGGCAGGAGCTGTGGCCCACCAGCTGTGCCCCCAGGCCTTCGAGGCATACAGATCCAGTGATGTTGATGACGGACAGGGCCACTGTTAGGGTGGCGGCCGCCCGCTTTCGGAGGTAAGAGAAGGTGGGTCTGGCTGGATTGTTGAACACTTGCATTTCAACTCGTTCTTTGGCGGGGATGTCCATGTGAAAGGAAGTGTTCGATCTCAGAGGGCAGAAGAGGGCGGAAGTTCTACCGGTTTTGTTCAGCCAGAACCCATGGTAGAAGTGTGACATGGTTCTGCTGGAAGTGGCATTGTCCTTGTAGCTCTCCTGTAGGAGGATCAGCCAGGCGAGGCAGGAACCATGGACAGAAAAAGGTGAAGGGATGAAAGGGATTGAGTGCCCAGTGGCATGTGGTAGCAATCCACAGATCCAGCAGTTAGTGGCGTTGGTGGCAAGATTGTGTTGGTGAAGCAACTGCACAAAAGAGTTATTCCAGAACTCCTTACGCCTTTCTCGGAGTTGGGGTGAAAGTGAGATCAGATGGTGTTCTTTCGTGGTGGTAGGTTGAACGGTGGTCAGCAATGTCTTATGAGCGGGTGTGCTCTCCTCCATGATCCAGAAGGTGACCACGAGGAGAAGGCAAAAGAGAAGGGTAATAAAAAGTGCTATTGTCTTAAAGCTGTGCATTCGGTCAGTCTTTGGGTTTTTGTAGTGGATCTTCGGACGTCCGGTTGCTTCCATCATCTTCATGTCGGGCGCTTCCATCACCTTCAAGAGACTCGGTAGCGGGCAGAACCACAGACTTTGTTTTAGTTTCTCTCCTGGTGGCCTTTGAGGTGACTAGGCTACCGCTCTTAGATTTCCACTCAGCCTGTGGTCTGCTTAGCCGAAGTTCTCTCCTTTCGTCGCAAGTTATACCCTTCTTTGGATGGCACAGTGGGATCGGGATATTCAATCAATTCAAGTGTCTCTGTATCCGGGCAGCGGCTCAGGGATGGTCGGTCTTTGTCCAGAAGTTCCTCTTGGGCGGTGATGTTGTCCGTGGTTGTCAGGGTCGGTGATACCTTCTTGCAGTGGTGTGCATGCAGCCAATTGCGTTTCCCCTCCACTCGAAGAGCTGTTCGGGTGGTGATCAGGACTTGCAGGGGGCCCGTCCACCGGGGCTCCAGACTCTTGGTGCGCTGGAAGTTACGCACTAAGACGAAGTCACCGGGTTGGATGTCGTGTCCCGGGCCCCTGGAAACATCGGGAATGGCGTGCAGCACCTGCTGATGGATAACAGACAACGTCTTAGTTAGGTTATACAAATAGTCAGACATGAGGACGTCCGGGACGTCCTGGATGGATGTTGGTTTTGGTGCAGTCCAAAGGTTCATGGGCCGCCCAAAGATGACCTCGTAGGGGGTTAAGTGGTGTTTGGTGGGGGTGGAACGCATTGATAGCAATGCTAGTGGGAGAGCGTCTGGCCATCTTAGTCCTGTGGTGGCGACTATTTTTGCTATCTTAAGCTTCAATGTGGCATTGTGTCGCTCAACCAGGCCTGCAGATTGGGGATGGAAGACCGCATGGAATTTCTGTTTTACACCCAACCCCTTTAAGATGAGTTGGATAACTTCGGCTACGAAGTGGGGGCCGTTGTCGCTCCACAAAATTCGACAAAGGCCGTATCGGGGGAAGAATTCCTTCAGTAGTACTTTTGCGGTAGTCATAGCGGTGTTGTCATGGGTTGGGTAGGCCTCCACCCACTTGCTGAAGGCACACACAACGACAAGTACATACTTTAAACCTTGGCACCTTTCTAGCTGGACATAGTCCATTTGTAGGACTTCAAAGGGGTGATTGGGGACCCCAAACCCTCCCCGGGGTACAGCAGTTCCTTTCCCAGGGTTGTGTTGGAGGCATACTAGGCTTTGTTGGACCAGACGTTTGGCTGAGTCTGGTATTCTGTCTTTGTGCCAGACTTTGGAGATGAGTTCGATCATGGGGGCAGACCCTATGTGTGCGGGGGAGTGTGCCATGGTCAGCATGGGGATCAAGTATGAGTCGGGTAGCAACCATTTGTTCGAGTCTTTAGTTCGCCAACAACCGTCATCGTCCTTCAATCCCACCCGGGCCCATTCAGTTAATTCGTGTGGTGTGCTGGCTAGTTGGATATCCCTAATCGTTTCCCTAGCATCCTTCCATTTCTCAGTTTGTGACCTGGTCACGTACATGCGGGTCGTGGACCTATTCTCGGCTGTGGTTCGGGCAGTAATGTCAGCTAGTGCATTTCCCTGTCCTATAATGTCTGTCACCTTCTTGTGTGCCTGGCATTTGATCACAGCTAACCGTGTGGGGAGGAGGACTGCTTCGGTCAGGGCAGAGACTAGATCTGCATGCAGGATGGGTGTGCCATGAGAAGTCAAGAATCCCCTCTCTTTCCATAAGAGCCCAAAGTGGTGAACTACCCCAAAGGCGTACTGACTGTCTGTGTAAATGTTTGCGGTTGTCCCTGCTGCCAGGATGCAGGCTCGTGTGAGGGCAATTAGTTCCGCCGCCTGTGCGGATCGCTGTGTGATGCGGGCTGTCTCAACAACTGTTCGAGCTGTGGTGACTGCATAGGCAGCTGAGGTGGTGCCATCGGGGAGCTTGATGCATGAGCCATCCACCCACAGTTCTCCGTCAGGGTCCGGGAAGGCAGTATCCCGGAGGTCAACCCTACTCTTGGTTTGTTCGTCGGTGAGGGTCACGCAATCATGTATAGGGGATGCATTGGGGTCAGCGTCAGGGAGAGGTAGTAGAGTAGCTGGATTCAGAGTGGTGCATCGTTTCAATGTGATGTGGGGTGCAAGCAGAGTCAGTTCATAACCAGTCAGTCGTGCGCTAGTCAGGTGTTGAGTCTTGGTTTGGTTCAGGAGGGTGTCAACAGCATGGGGTACCAATACTGTGAGGGGGTTCGAGAGCACGATCCCCTCACTTTGCCGGATAGAGACAGCAGCGGCGGCTACTGCTCGAAGGCAGGCGGGCAAAGCTCTGGCTACGGGGTCAAGAGTGGCAGAGAAGTAGGCACAAGGCGTTGCTTAGGGCCTATGGACTGGGTTAGGACAGACAACGCACATCCCTCCCTTTCGTGGGTGTAGAGGGAGAAAGGTTTAGTGTAGTCTGGGGTTCCTAGGACTGGGGCCGAGCAGAGGGCGTCTCGTAATTCTTTGAAGGAGGATTGACATTCGGGTGTCCAGGGGAGGGGGAAGGGGGTATCTTTAGCCAGCAGGGAAAGCAGAGGTTTTACGATAAGACTGAAATTTGGCAACCACTGTCGACAAAAGGAGGTGAGGCCCACTAGGGACCGCACTTGCTTCTGAGTTTTGGGAACAGGGGTTTCTAGAATGGTCTGAATTCGGTCAGGGGTAAGTTTCCTCCCGTCCCTGGATAGTAGGTGGCCTAGATACGTTACTTGGGGCTGGCAGAATTGCAATTTCTTTCTGGAGACCTTGTGACCGTTCTCCGCAAGGAAGCGGAGGAGGTGAATGGTGGCTGTGATGGCAAGTGGAGTGGTGTCGGCCGCCAAAAGAATGTCATCGACGTACTGTATCAACACCACTCCATCGGGTAGTTGGACTGCATCTAGCTGTCTCTTGAGGGCTTGGCTATAAATGCTGGGACTCTCAGTGTAGCCTTGGGGTGCCCTACAGAATCTGTATGAACGAGCTTTTAGGGTGAAGCCGAAGAGGTAACGGCTGTCTGGGTGGATGGGGATGGAGAAGAAGGCGTTTTTGAGATCAATAACAGTAAAGGTGGTGGCAGTGGATGGAATCAGGGTGAGGATGGTGGTGATGTCTGAGACCACGGGGTACTGGGGTACGACTACTTTGTTAACCTCTCGTAAATCAACAATGAAACGGTAGGCTTTCTCATCTCCCTCGCCTTGCTTCTTTACAATGGGTAGGATAGGGCTGTTGCAAACATTACTGACTACTTCTTCTACCACTCCTGCCTCGACTAGGGACTCGATGATTTCCACCAATGCCTTCTCGCCTTCGGGTGATATCCAATACTGTGGAAGCTTTGGGAGTACTGCGTCTGGTCGGACGGTTATATGTACTGGGTCAATCACCATGCGCCCTACATCTGAGTCGGTTTTAGCCCATAGATGTGAAGGTAATGCGTCGAGTAGGGACATGTCAGCATCGGTTATAGAGAGCATACGCCGTGTGTGACAGGGTCTGGACAGATCTGGGTTATCGTGTAGGATGACTCGAACTCCGTCTGGGGAGCATCTGATGGTAGCTCGAAAATGTTTTAGCAAATCAAGTCCCATAATAGCATCGGGGGTGTTGGAGGAGAGCAGAAAGGTCGTGTCAGTGGTGTTATCTTCTAAGTCAAAGGAGATTGGTGCTGATAAGGGGTTAGTGGAGGGCGTTCCATCGAAGCCTATTGAGGTTACATGTGAGCCAGACAAGGGTGCCCTAGGGATCAGTCGTTTTGATAACGCACTACGTGTCGCCCCAGTGTCTACCAGGAATGGAGATTTTGTGCCCAAGACCTTAGCAGTGACGTAAGGGCCTTGCTGGTCAACACGGAGTTCGACTGGATCCCTCCCTTGCCCCTGGCGGTCCTATGCGAAGTCATGGGTGCTTTCATAGTCGGACTGCTGACACTGGTTTTGTCGGGGGCGGTCAAAGGTGTTTGGTTTGCCTGGCCTGACGTTGGTTGCGTCGTTCGTGTGCCCTCGTCCCTGTCCTCTGTTTCTGGGGTCATATGCTGTGTCTCTGGGATCCCTATTTTTGTTTAGTTCCAGAAGGACCGGGCACTGGGATTTCCAGTGTCCAAACCCTCTACAGAACGCACATTGGTTCCCATCTAAGTCTCTCCGTCCGTTGTAGGGTGCAGGTCTCTAGGGGGTAGCTTTCTAGGGGCGGTTGGGTGGTAATTCTCTTTCGGGGGTTCTCTTCCTATGGTCACCCCTTGCAACTGTGCTATCATTACCCTCTCCTTCAGTTCCTTTTTCTTCTTCTCTGATGCCCTATCGTTCTCGTTTTTCTGATTTTCGTAGTATTGGGCCATCTGGAGAATTGCTGCGGGTTTGGAGGCTGCCCAACTACTCTCGCTGGTCTGTAGTTTCTGGGAGATTTCTTGTGACAGACCCTTCACATAATTCTGGACAAAGAGGTGATGTCCGGTTGCGGTGGTCATGTCTTGGCCACTGTAATCGGAAAACACAGTCTCGAATCGGGAGAAGTATTCAGACACATCCTCCTGGGGTTTCTGGCGGCAAGCCGTTACTATCGACCAGTCTACCTTTCTTTCTGGGATTAGAGTCTTCAGTTTTAGTACAATCTTGTCTGGGAGCTCTAATATGGCTTTTGGGGGTTTCTGTCCTGGTTCTCGCTGCTTATCTATGGTATCGAGTTGTACCCAGGTATATCCGAACGGCTCAGCGTGGTCAACTTTCCGGATTTGTTTCCACACATCAGCCGGCAGACATAGCCCAAAGAACAAGTCGATATCTGCTAAAGTCATAATCGTAGAACCTAAGGCTGTACCCAGTTCAGTGTAGAAGGCAGTCGGGTTCTTTCTCAAGTCGGGTAGAGTTTTTCTAAAGGTCAAAATATCTTGCCGGTCCCACGGCTGGTAGACCCAGTTATATACAACCCTCCCCTTCGCATCTTGGTGGTTGATGTCGTCATGCGTTCCCTGACCTCGTGGGGGGACCCAGTAGGGGGCAGCTTCTTTGATGGGCATCATGGCCTCAGCCCTTCCTTCCTGGGGCTTAGTCGCTATGGGGGTTTCTGCTTTGGTGGTCTGCCTATGTTCTCTAAGGTGTCGGTAGACCTCGAGTGTACGAGTAAAGAGGTTCGTCACGTCGCCCTCTCTTTCCTCTCCGATGTCTACCTTCCTATATAGGGCTGCTAAGCCTTCGGGACCTTTATCGTGGTATCTTTCCTCATACGCATTCAGGGCGTGATAACAGAGCCGTACGACGAAGTGTCGTCTGCGGCTGTCGGCATACGAGTTGTACACGTCTGTTATATACTCCTCACTTTCCTTTCGCTCCACCAGTGTCCCTACTATCTTATCAATTCCTGCTCGTTCATCCTTCGTTAATCGATTCATTCTGGTGGACTCTTTCTTTCTCATCTCTAGGTCGTCTAACGTTATAGCCGACGTTGTGTTCAGCGCAGGAGGCTCGGCCGGCGCGGAGGCCGTGAGGACCGAGGCCCCTGTACTGCTTTCGCTCGTGTTCGGGGGTTGTGGGTGTTGCACTACTGACTGGGAGGGTGCATATGGAGGGGGCATGTAAATGATCGGGGGACCTAACAGTAATTCGTCATTCGTTCGCTGCTTGGAGGACAACTCAGGGTAGAGCAAAGAAGGGGTCCTAACAGCGTACTGTCCTGATGTTTCGGGCTCCTGTCTTAATTTAGTTTCCCTTCTCCCCTTTATTTCTTCTTCTAACTTTCTAGCGGCAAGGTGAGCTGCCTTTCGTAATTCCTTTTCTGCTTTTACTTCTTCCCTCTTTTTCCGTTGCGTTGCTTCTTTGCGCCACATGCCAATACTGTCAAGCATAGTAGGCGTGGTCTTATTGCTACGCAGAGCTATTTCTAGCGTTTCTATCTTATGGTCGTCGAAGGATCCCATCAGTGGCCACTGACTCTCGGGGTCCTTCTTTGTATATTTATGCCATAGCTTGGTATAAGCTACTGCGACTAGTCCATATTTAGTGAACATGTCCTTATTAGGGGTGCCCTCCAGTGGAGCCGGATGGTTCACCTCTAATAAGCGGTCCGGGCAGAACCAACTACCAATCAGTGGGGAGAAGATAGGCATGACGGGTTTCAACGGGGACAAAAGTCAGCACTACCTATCTTTTCACTGCTTGCAAAGACTAGACAGAATATCTCTATTCCTCGTTATTTGTAAGCAGAGAATACCTCCAAAGAACCAATATCGAACAACTAGTGTTCGGACAATCAATCAATCAATCAATGGGAGATAAAGATAGGCATGACGGGTTTCAACGGGGACAAAAGTCAGCATTACCTACCCTTCACTATTTGCAAAGACTAGACAGAATATTCCTATTCTACGTTATTTGCAAACAGAGAATATCTCAAAAAGCACTATTCTCCAAAACAATCAATGTTCGGACAATCAATCAATGGGGAGATAAAGATAGGCACGACGGGTTTCAACGGGGACAAAAGTCTGCGTTACCTACCCTTCACTATCTGCAAAGGGAGAGAGAGAGAGAGTATTTCTACTCCTCCCCGTTTGTAGACAGCGAATATCTCAAAGAGAACAATCAATGAGCACAATCAATGAGCAATACTAGTATTTCCAAAGCTTTAAACAATCAATCAATTATTTCGCATTTTGTCGTGTATCACGACCTTACCCGGACCGCGTGGACAGTTTCTCGTCTTCCGCCTCCAGCGCCCGATCGTCCTCTACTCTCCGTATTTGCCGCGGCACTCCTGATGGTTCCCAGTCAGGACCGTAGATCACTCGAGAGAGGTCTGCTCGGAACCAGTGAAGTTCGGATGATCGGCTGCCAGACGAGGGTCTATTGGGCAGGAGCTCTCCCGATCGTTGCAGTCGTTCACTCTGTCGTCGGGACCTCTCCCACTGGATCCACGTGTCGCTGATGGGCCCCACGTTTGGGACGCCAATTGTTAAATGGTAGCGGCAGTTTCAGTCGATAACCTTTCAAGTATTTGCCCGGCGGTAATCGCCTCTTATACCACTCGATAATTTACCAATGAAAGAGGCAGGCGCCGGAGACTGGAAGGCAGGAAACAAAGTTTTATTCCGTCGGAGCAGAACACATCAGATCAGACAGCAAGGTATCGTCACGAGGTGCTCTAACTGCATCTCTGAGACCTGGTCTCTTATACACTGGTTATTGCTTTATTACACATAGTACATTCTTGAGATTCCCTTGATGTATGGGGGAATATCCCCTGAAGCCCCGGTTCAGATCCGATCCCACACATAGATACAGTAGAAGTTCTCACCCCACCCACAGTAGGAGATGGCTATTGCGCAGCAGGGTATTCCGTCAATTCCCGGGGGTGTGTGTGACCGGTCGGGTCTCAGGGGGTAGGGGCTTTGATCTACTGTAATCCCTTTGATGTGGGGTGTTTCCCTTACAGTAGGGGCAATAAACTGCATCCGCAGGGCTAGGTGATGGCCTGGGACCAGTTCAGACAATGGGCCGCAGAGGAAGGGGGTTATCAAAGGAGAGGCATGACCATGTATGGGATGTCGGTCGGAAGTGGTTCCGTAGCAAGGTCGCGCAGAAGGAGAGGGTTTATGGCCTGTATGAGAGAGCGGGGGTGGCCAGCGCGCGGGGGATGCTCGCAGCGCCGGGGGAAAGCGCTGGCGATCCACACCACGACCTCTATTGCTTTTGCTTTGCCAAATCCTGACACCTCTTTTTTCACTTGATTCCTTACTCTATTTATCTCTGCTTGAATCCAGCTGCCTCTTCATTCCCACCAAGGTAGCAGCTGTGTCCAAAATGGTGCCCTATCCTGTCTTCCTCTTATTGTCCCCAAGTCCTCCTTTTAGCATTTTTATCAATTCCAGTCCCATTACCTGTACAAAGGGGTTTCCCCTCAAGTGTTTCAGGGCTGCATCTGGGTGTGTACATTTATTCCTAAAGTCTCACTTCAAAGAATTAACTGCTCCCATCCCACCTCATTCTTCCCATAACATGCCACCTCATAAAAGTCCAGTCCCACTGGTTGTCAATAATATCAACTAACCGCATGGACCCTGTCCTTCAACTCTCTTACCTTTATACCCAGTATCCTCTTGGATGCTAGACCTACGTGAAAAGAATAGGTGCCAAATCACTTAGCATCCCATCTGCCCTTGACCAGACATATGCTCAACACTCCAACCACCTGTCTGGTTTTCACTCACCTTTCATCTGTGGGAACAGACAAGGGGCACCTTCCTTCCTCTTTCTAATATATTAACTTTCCCATTCCTCCCTTTCCTGAAGCATCTATTCTTACTTTGATGCCCACTGCCCTCTCATCCATTTTTCATTTCCATACACAGATCTGGATTTTATCCCTCACTAGCACTCACCTCCATTGCAGCTCCCATATTCCTTCACACCCACCACCTCTGATACCCTAAATATTCCAGAAAACATCAACACAAATGTGACCCTAAACAGTTGAAACTCCAAGGCAGAAGCATACCTCTCACCTGTTTGAGTGCACTCTGGAAAATGCACACTCTAATATGCCTTCTCTTTTGCTCCCTTTTCCATTTCTCCCTGGCCAAGCCCTCCAAACCTCTCCTTACTAGTTCTCTCTTTACCCAACACAAACACTTACCATAAAATGCTGTGCTCACAAATGTACCTGCTGTCATTACTGATGCCATTCCTTTCTCATCCATACAACTCTCTAGCCCTCTCTTGCTCCTGTTCCTTCTATAGGCACCTGGGTCTAGTAGCCCAGTGACCACCTGGTGGTACAAAGTCCTCATGTATGTTGCTAGAGAAGCCTTGGCCAGTTGCTATTTCCTTACAAACTGAACATCCACATTTCAGGTGACACTGCTGTTGCTTTCAAATCTTCTTCTGGTCTCAAACCCCAGCACCTCACCCATTGTTAACTAATGCATGAGCCACTTCTTAATCAAGTCCTTGAATGTGTCTTGTCTGAAAGAAGATGTTGCATTCCAGGCACAGGAATACCATCTCCCTTAGCAAACATTACACATAATGGTAGTCCATTGATAATTTGTTCACCATTTGAACCACAGCGTGGTTGTCTACTACAAAGTTCGCCTTCCTGCCTACCAGCTCCTCTCCCAACAGCCTCGCTGTCAGGACCAGAATTCCAGAAAGGGGATACTGTGACACCTCCTATTCATTCCTCCAGCCAATTATCGGTGCACAAGAGTACTTTCCATGGAAGTCCAAAATCTGCACCAGAAATACTGCCCATTGTTCACATTACTGGGTTGTACTGAGGTATCAAAGTCACACATTTATTTTGGTCCAACAATCTCAGCCATACTTGTAACTCTCTCCTCACTCTGTCTGTATCCTTGTCCATGTATGTGTCTGCAGAGTGCCATTCATTGTGCCAGTACCCTGCAATCAAAGTTGAGATGACCCAACTCCTGTTGAATTAATCTTGATTTGCATTTCTCTCCTCAGTCAGTCCTGTCAGTTTTTTCTGCTGGTAGGCATGAAATCATCACCACTAACTTCAGTTTAATATTTAGAAATGGCCTGCATGTACCACTAACAGTATTCCAAAGCACATCATCACTTCCTTAAGTCATCATCACACTCCTTCATTATGTCCGTCCTGTCTACTATTAGGAACACACAGCTGTAATGCAGAACTTGATCAAACCTCGTAAACTTCCTCATCACCAATTCCACAATCATTTGAAACTTCTCCAATGCTGAGGATTCTAGAGTGTAACACATAGGCAGAGCTTGGTCAATGATTACTTGGCCTTGAAAATGTATACCCAGGGGATGGAAGAGCTGCAGATGTACAGGTAGTAGCTGTAATGCCAATTTAATGTCCGTAGTCCCTATTTCCTCCCCATTTCCTCTTCATCATTTTGATAGCATTGTCCATGTTTGCATAGGAGCCCCCCCTTTGGGAAGGACAGGTGGTGAGTCAGAATTAATTCCCCAATGTCTTTTTCAATGCATTACTGCCCGAAGATATGATCAAGTCTTCCATAGGGGTAGGCGAATGGACCAACCATCATCTTGTCAGATACTTCCTTCATCAATTTGTCTTGAACAATTTCCTCTTTCCCTTACATGATTTCAACTTCTCTGTCGATCTGCCTGTTCTGCGGCTCAAATATGGAACTGTGAAGCCCTTCATAAAGCCTAACTGCAAGTATGCTGCTGCAGCCCTGAGTTAGTACATATGAAGTAATTTCATCATTCTATCAATCCTAACTACTGTAACTGCCCTTACTCAGCACTCCCTTGCCACCTCCTCTGCCTCAGAACTGTGAATTGTCCCTTGTTTGCCAAAACTGTGTAACACAGGGTGCCTGTCCCCAATTTTAAACAGTTGTTTCTAAACCTTTGATACTTCCTTATGATTCAACTCTTTGTGCAACAGCTTAAAATATCTCCATACTCAATGACCTACTGCTTCATGCACAAATGTAAGGGTCCTCCTTAGATCATCCAGCTTCCCCATGTATGGCAGTTTCACCACCATGTCCTCATATTTCTTCTTCTGTTGTCCCATCCTACATTTCCCACCTACAAGGAGCACAGGCACCTGCTGCCTTTACCAACTCTGAAGTCATCTCCCCTTCTCAGTCTGTCACTACCCTCTGCCCCACTGACTCCCATCTCAGGACTCATGGCCTGCTCCTCTGTTCCCACTTTTTGGCCTTATCCGTCCTGATACCCTGAGCTCTCTTCTCCAAGTATTTTTTCCAACAGACAAATAACGGCTTTTGAGAATGTGTGACTTTTTCCTTGTCCTTCCACATTCCCCCTTCCATGGTCCTTGTGCATCTGTCATTTTCTGTTGATCCGGCCTCGCAGTCATCAACTCTCCACACATCCAACAAGGAAACTTCACACACTCTCTGGTCTGTCCGCATATTGGCTTTGGTACTGAGATCACATTGGTATCCTGTCCCTGTTTCAGGCTACCATTCTCTTTGTCGGTCCACCCACAGACAGCTGTTTCTTGTCATGTGACAGAACCAACTTCCCTGATGAGGGCTTGCACTTGCTACCCTCCTGCACCTTGGTCCCTCCATCTACATAACAGGCGCCCCACTGGCACCTTATGTCTATGAACACTCCTGGTATGTCCTTCTCAGTTCCTCCTTTGATGCTGAACTGTTGTCATCCTCTCTCCTTAACCTTATGAGCTCTCCGAACCCTACTCTTCGGAAACATGGCAGTCCATGTCTTCCTATTCCACAGCCAACCCACTTTATTCTCCCAATACCACACATCCCCAGGCTCCTTGCTTCAGGCCCATGACCCTCTTCCTAAGGTCCTCATCATGACCATGTCCTTAATTAACGAAGAGCTGGACTCCAGGCTCCAGGTTTTACAGAACACAGCTGCCAGGCTAGTATAAAACCTTCCTCCTCGTTCTCCGTCAGTGCTCAGTCTGAAAACCCTTCACTGACTCCCTATAAGGAAGTAGATCAGCTGTCTGGTACACATGACCCTCTTTGAGAATGGGTCAAGCTACCTGGCCAAAATACTAAACTGGTGCCTTCCTCATAGAAACCTTAGGTCTGGAACTAAAAATCTTCTCACCCCGCTCAGGGTACGGACCACCAGGTATGGTGGCCGCTCATTTTCCCATCTAGCGCCCCAGCTGTTGGACGAACTCCCACTGCAGCTTCGCACTATTTCAGATCATAAACAGTTCCAAAAGAAGCTTACAACCTGGCTGTTCTGACCGCTCACGTTTCCCCCCGTTTTCAGCTGTTTTTATCTTTGACTTCATCAGCTATTCCTGCAGCACCTTGAGACCCTTCTAGGTGATATGTGCGCATAATAAAGCTCTATGTCTGACTGACTGTACACCACTAAGATTGTTTGGATAGCACTATAGGCTTATCCCATGTTCCTCATTGTCTGTGTCTTTCAGAGGACCTTGAAGACCTTCTTATTTTTCCTTTCCAAATACTTGTGGCTGTTTTAGCTTATCTATTTGTTAGTGCCAAGATGCTGACAGGGCGAACATTGTGCATTACAAATTCTTGTTCTTTTTCTTCAGGTCTGCATCAATGGTTTTCTTGAGACAACGGACACCCTATCTACCTCCATAAGCTTTGCAGTGTGTAAACCGCACGCCCCCTACAAGTCATCTTTATCCTGGCCAGTGGGGGTGCTCGCATGTGAAGCTCTACTAGTTCAGACCACTATTGGGGACCGCAAACTACATTGGCACTACATTGCCAAGGTAACATTTCCATTAATTTCTCCACTACCTCCATCACGTCTATATTAAGCCTAGCCATACCCTACAGTTAATTTTTATAGTCTGGCTCGACAGCGGAGCACCAGACAATTATTTGAGCCACACTAGAGAGGGGCTTAGACTCTGCCCCTATGTTGGGAACCAGAATTACACATTTTGATTTGGCAAACGTTGTGTGCTTTCACATAAAGGGCCAGATGCAGCAACAATCCATTTTGCGAGTTCCTAATTGCGAATTATTGCGATTCAGAATTAGAAAATCGCAAAATGGAATGCATGATAGTGTGTTTAATACTTTCTGTGATTCCTAGGGGATCGCAATTGACCTACCTCATGAATATTAATGAGGTAGTTTACAATTTGCGACCCCCTAGGAATCGCAAAAATCACGGTGATGGTGGCCTGCTGTGGTCAGCAGACCACCATGTTCGTGATTGCTTTAAAATAAAGCAATTTTTAGGTCTCGCCTATGCAGCGCACATGCACTGAATAGGAGAAAGACCTTTAGCCATCGATTCACCTTTTCAGCCAAAAACATGCACGCGTTGCATTGCTTTTAATGACAATGAGTGCATGTCTGGCGATTCCCTTGCGGGAGCGAGCTTTGACACCATATGTTTGTAATTAACTTGCAAACATATGGTGCCCCTGCTCGCTCCCGCAAGGGAAACAGGAGCAGGCCCCCTCCTCTCTCCCCTCCCCCTGCTTCCTCCTCCTCTCCTCGTCTTTTTTTTTTCCTTCAGCGCAAGTGCTTGTTTTTCTTATAGCTGTCGCGCCCACCTGAACCTATCCGTCACGAAATTAATGTCGTGATTGGAGAGGGGGCATTGGGAAAAGGAAGGAACACAAGGAACTCTAGAAATGCTGATTTGCACCCATTGGGTGTCCACCAATAAGCACTGTAAAGTGGCTGCAAGGTGCTATAGAACATAAATATTAATACAATGTCACAATCATATAAGGACTGTAGTTGGGCTGAGCACCGGTAATAAACCTCATCCAAAGGTTGAAATCCCGGCGGGATTTGCTCAGCCTTTCATCAGTGCAACGTTGATAAAGTGTGTGCGACTTCCATGAGTATTTGGCACCTGTGATTTACAGTGAATCGAAATACAGTCTCGACAGTGACAGGCGCTATGGACACACGTCAGTTTTGCCAAGGTCTACACACGTTTCAGACACAGGTGCACGGCCACCAACCCTCTGAGTTTTTCTCACAAAATCACACACGTTCAGTGCCACAAATCATGCAATGTATACAGAAAATATGCAGTGCCAGCAACCGTGCAGTCATTACACTGTAAGCTACATGTATACATACACACGTGCAGCGCTACCAAACCCACAATCTTTATCGACAAGCCTGCAGTGTCATCCTCTCTGGACGCTTTAGTCACACTGTTGTAGTTGCACCAACCGTACACGTGTGCTGTCCTACCGAATCTGCAAATTGTACACACACAAGCCGTATCACCAACCCTACAAGTTTTGGACACAAACACACGCACATATTACGCACTTACTGCCTGCAGTGCTGCAAATCTGCAAGATATGCACACATGCGCGAGCCCAGTTCAGTTCACAGTCACAACATCCAATGCCCCATCGCCTACATCTTCGAGGGTTACAGACACACGTGCAGCTTCCAACACATTTACAGACACACAGAACAGACACACATAATCCTCGCAACCCCGTGCAGTGCCATGAATACAGAGTTTTACAACAAAGTTGTGCAGTCTACAATTCTCTCCACAATTCTCTCCACGCTTTGCAGAGCATTTTACTTCATACACTTGCTATGCCACACACACTGCATAATTTACACCTCACACAAACCTATACGGTGCCACCAAGAGTTTCAGATGCACGTGCAGTCAGGGGCCTTTTCAAGTTTACAGTAGACGTTTAATGTCACAGACCCTGTTGCTTCACTCATACATTCGCAGTGCCACCAGTCCTGCCGGTGTTACAGCACACATTAGTGCCTGTTGAACTTCTTGTACCCACAAAATATCCTGCATTACTTCCGAACCTTTAGGTTTTCTGGCAGTGGTTACACGAATCGTCTCAGATTTCGTAGGCCCATGCAGTGACCAACAAACTCCCAGTAAAATGTGCAGTGCTGTAAACTGGAATATTCACAATAAGTCAGTAATCTTTTTGTTATATAACACGGCGCTTGGGTGTGAGACACTCATTTTCTGCCGTGTGATTCAACGGAATTGCGCAAATATTACATGAAAGTGCACAAAATGACTGACATGCAAAAACGGTCCTTTAGCGTTCTATTTGCGTGTGAAATGTGATCTTGCGTCAATTTTGGATACGAGGCCGCATTTCAGGCAAAAAAAAATGGTGCAAGAAACGCAACTGCCAGGAGCAACAGTTGCTCTCGTTCAAGTGATTTCCATGCTTTCTCGCCATAATTGATGTGTCATTTTGAACATTTGGCTTGAAATTCGCAAGATTACGCCAGGTTGACAGCAATTTCGTCTATGTGTGCGTAGCGGTGTAAATAATTATTTTACTATTGAGCATCACATGCCTAAAAGCACCTCCTCCAAAATCTCCTTGATGATTATCCTTTTTTTTTTACATTTCCATGGATGAAGGGGGCAGGCGCTGGGATATATAGATGTGATGCTCTGTTTTATTTTTGTAGTCATCTGCCATCACATCCAAGTAAGCTTACTGTAATAGAGTTTCCTCTACTCAATTACTGTTTAGCCATATTATGTCTAGGGGTGTGCAAAATGTATGTACTTTCCTACTCTGTAAGTATGTGAAATTTCAGAAAAAGTCTTCGGAATTCCCTGAATTACAAGCACTGCATTTAGCGCTATATTTTAGCATGAAATGCATCCTCTTGTCTTTTTTGGACACAAGGGCACATTTTTCGTCAAAACAAAATGCACTAAATCGCACATGAACCAAATAGCAGCCACCTCACCACCTGTTTGTTTTAGCAGTCACTCACCTTCTATTTCTTTGTTTTGATTTTGTGCTGCTGCAATAGGATAATTCCCCAAAGGATGGAAATACCAGAAATTACAAAAGATTATGAAGGAGTAACACAAAACTTTCACAGGCCTAATAATGTCCTAGATTCAAAGGACCTGGAGCCTGGCCCTCTCCTAATGACACAGGAGATATCACTTTTTAAATGAAAGCACGCAAATGGCCAAAGGCGGGTGCATGTCCCACCTCTTCTCCAAATGTTCACTCCCATGGCGTTTTGCTCTCGGGAGCGAGCAGCAGCGCGTAGGGTGGCATCTGCATTCCTCGTCTGATCATGTTACTGATTAAACACAGCGCGGTCGCTTTCACTTAAGTGGCCACGCTTGTTGTTTTGTGTGGGCTTGTTTTGCCAATTTGTCAGCACTGGACATTTTCCAGTCAGGATTACACCAAAACATTAAACATTCGCTCAGTGTAATTAGTCTGCACATATTGTGCATTTAATTAATCGAAAGTGGAATGTACTTGCCGGGTTAGTGTGAGCATTGACACCCGCGGTTTACAGCCCTTTCTAGGTTTGATAAAATACCCTCCCTGCCTCTCTCAGGGACAGAAGCTCACTTCGAGCTGGAGCGCAACGAGCACATTCCTTTCTTCTTAGTCACGCCACCTTGACAAAGAGTGCGCCAAGAACGCCGAGCTCTAACCCCTCTCCAGCGATTAAATACTTTTGCAACTCTTGAAGTCGAGCACTTCAGTCCATGTTAACAAATTCAGATCTCAGAGGAAAGGGAAAATGCCGAAGGACCTTATTTGCCAAGTAACTGTAAAACACAAAAGACGAGCGCTGCCAATCAGGTGCTTGCGCGTGCCAGTTTAGCCAGAATTTCTGGTCCAGCCATGTGTGGGCGCTCGAGGAAGTAACGTAGTGGTTGGAAGTGTTTCAATGTGCATTAGGTACACGAGGCAAATACATGTGACTCGAATACTGTCCTTAGACCTTAGAAAAGCATTTGCTATGCAATAGGTCTCGCATTTCCGCGAGTTTAAGCTATTGGCATTGTAAATGACAATGCCTTTTATTTATGTTTTAAAAACGAAAACAAAAATAAACAGCATTGTTATTTGCAATGTCAAAAATGCATGGCTAAACTTATAAGGTCCCAAAGGCGAGACCTATTGGCTATGCCAATGCTTGTTCTTTTTGTAAAGCAGCCCGTTTTCCTTAAAGGAAAACAGGATGCTTTACAAAAGAGAAAAGAAACGTTTCCTTTCATTTACTAAGAGCAGGCAGTGGTCCCTGGGACCACTACCTGCTCTTAGAAAATGCATTTATAGACATTCACAAAGGGAAAGGGGTCCCTTGGGGACCACTTCCCATTTGCGAATTGGTTACACCTACTTGAAGTAGGTGGTAAAATCTGAATGTTTTGCGACCGCATTTCGGTCGCAAAACATTCATGCATACCGATGCGATTCGGTATGAGGAAGGGACACCCTAAACACGCCCCTTCCCAATAGCTAATCACAAACCCAATTTGCGATTCGCAAAATAGGGTTTGCTGCATCAAAATCGGCCGTTTTGCAAAATACAAAAAATGCTTGATGCATCGGGCCCCAAAAGTGCTTGCCCTCCACACAGCTGTGATCGTTTTGTTTATTTACCTAGCTACCTGAGCTTGAACTTTCAGGGGCACACACATTACATTCTAATGCTATTAAAGTGTCTTAGATAACTCGATAACCTATGATGCTTTGTCTCTGGCAGCAGCACAGATGAGAGTGGGGGGCTGTCATTATCCTACATCATGTTTTAGGTCTGACTTGACAGTGCAACTGTCACCTGACATTTTAACCTACCCCAATATAATTCTACACATCGTTGCTTCCACAAAATGCATATCCATTCCCATGCTATATATACTTGTAGTGCTTCTCGTTTCCATACAAATTCCTTTAAAGCCAGACCTATTGGCATTGCCAATGCTTGTTTAAATGTAGTTTCCATAAACACTTTTAGTTGCATAGAAACTGTTTATTTCTTGCTCTGTCCTCTAGATGTTGCTAATTCATTTTCAATGTATTTTATTTTTACTAACCTTACCCGTTGAAATATATTTAATTAATTTCTATTTTTAACTAACCAATTACTAACTTTTAAATATATCAAATTAATTTCTAACTTTACTTTAGCTCTTAATACATTTAGCTTTTTATTTGAATTTTATAACCTAATAATCATTTCAGTTTAATAGTTTAACCTTATCTTTTAAATGTGTTCAATTACTTTATAATTACGTTTGTTTTAACAAATTAAGCATACCTTTTAAATATGATTAATTGAACTAATAAAACACTTTTAAGTTAACTGATTTATATTCAAGTTATAAAATGTATAAAATTATACACACCCTTCAAACATATTTATTTGTTCATTCTTTAACAGTAATCTCATTTAAAGTATCAAACATTTAAACAAAATCTACCTGAAAGGGCAACTCTATTCAAAATCTTCTGTTTTTTTAGAAATGTATTACTTTTCTGTGTATTTTTTTATATCATTTTATTAACCTGTCCCTAACCATTAAATGTAACTAATCATGCTATATTCTTAATTCATTCAACTCAATTAATCATGTTATTAATGACAATAATTTATTTTATTTACCTCACACTAACCTTTAGACGTATCAAAATCTTTAATACTTCTCTTTTTTGTTCATCTAACCTTCCTTTACATATTAAATATGTAGATAATATATGTGTAGCATTTTCAAAGCACTTTATCATGAGCATTAATTCATGTAATCTTTTTATTTACATTTTTAAAATTACCTTTACAATATAAATAAAATTTGATGTAGCGGTCAGAGATGTGTGACTAGGTTATATATTTGTCACTTTGATATATTGACTAAGATCAATGTAGTGGGGGGCACACCATTTCAACTACACACTACTACGAGTACTAATTAGTTTGTTTACGTTTCATTTAATTATCTATTTTAAGGACATTGTATTTTGACTGTGTACATTTTCATCGCATTCTAGTTACTTTATTTGCCAACTTTATTTAGGTAAGTGTATGAACCTTTGTCCCTGTTTTTGTAGTTTAGTCTAAATGGGCAATCAGTGCGCATGATGGTTTGGACGGCCGTCTCAGGCCAGCCAAACTGTCATGCTCACTGAAGGTCTCTCCAGCCCAGCTGCGTTGCTGGGTTGGAGACAGCAAAGCACAGGCTCCCAGTCTCCCTGGGAGCACAACTCCTCGGCACTCAGGCCAGTCCTGAAGCTGCTGTCATGCATGAGAGCAGCTTCAGGATTGGCTACAGAGGAGGCTGGTAGCCTGAGCCCTCAGTGGAGCAACGAGAGGAGCAGAAGACTGGCGATGTGGCGGGCTGCAGGCAGCAGGTTTCTCTTTTCCCCCTTTTTTGGTTCTAATCATCATCTCACACCCCGGCCCCTCTTCACAGACACTGGCCACTACTGCTCTTTACAGAGAGCTGAGTGAGAAAATGCTACAACTCTATATAGTAGATTTGGGGCGCATGGCCCTGTCTGTGACTTTGCCATCTGCACAGTGCACCTGGACTCAGAGCCTGCAAAGTACAAGCATACACTTTGCTCACTCTTGCGGTCTCAAAAGTTATTTGCAAAAAGAACAGATGATGGGCGGAATGCTGAATCAATCAAATATTCACCTCCAGTCACATATCTGGTTTATATCCATCCTTTTTTGCACGCCATGCCATCCCAGTTGAGACCGAGCCATATGCAAATCAGTCTTGAACCTGTTCCACATGGGAAAAGTCCAGCCCGAACATTCACGCCAGGTCCTCCCTGAACCAGAGACAAGCATCCTAGGACCGGTTTGGGGGTTTCAGCCTTCATCAGCCAGGACAGCTTGAATCTGGTGGCATAGCAAGCACGGGACCCACGTCTGGGCATGACCTTCCCACTTAGGGTGACGTATGCAAAAAGAACAGATGATGGACGGAATTCTGAATCAATCAAAAATTCACCCCAGGCACAGATCTGTGACTGGGGGTAAGTGTCTGAAAAGTTTCAGCTCTCCGTCCATAATCTACTTGCCTCTGCTTTTTTCAAAACTTCTTTGGGCATGGCCTGTATTTGTGTCCCTTGGCCAGAAGGCACAGGACATTGCATGCTTTTCTTTAACTTTTTTTAAAGGTTGTAACAATACAGGAGCTACTCTGTAAACCAGCGGTAACATTGAGTAATGGAAGGAGTAAGCGAAAATGATAGGTTGAGGTGTCATAAAACAATCAATTTTTTCATAAGACACTTGTGTCACTAATTAATCATGCAAAATATATAATATGTAATTAATACCTCCAGAGAAGACCATACATGCACAAGAATTTCAAAAATGTGCAAATAATAGATAGAAGTGGTCAGAGCTCATGTGATCATACAGTCTAAGGATTATGCAGTAAGTGAGACAAGTTTACATTAACCCTGGGCGTCGTGCTCCGCTTCGCCCACGGAGTGCACGTAGCGCTGCCTGCTTCGCCATTTACGAAGTAGGCGTAGCAGGCAGCGCTACGCACACGCCGCATCGAAGCAGAGCTGCCCGCCACCCGCCTCCCGCCCGCCCTCATTTTAAAATAATTTAAAGAAGGTTAAAGGTAAATAAACCACCTTACCTTCAGTGCGGCGTCCCGGGGCTCCCTCTTCTTGCTGGACGGTAACTTCTTCACGTAAATGCGCATGAGCGGACGCCCGCGCATGCACATTCCCCCACCCAGCACCTTGGGACCCTCACGGGTAAGTAGCGTGCTTTACAAATGTTCTGATTGATTGATTGAGGTTTTTTTAAAAATTAATTCCTAACTATAATGTCCCTATAACCTTTGTTTTTTTCAGTGAATTTCTAAGATTATTTAAAAACTAATTCCTAACTATAACATCCCTGTAACTTTTGTTTTTTCATTTAATTTCTATGGCTTTTTAACTAGTAATTGCATTTGCGGAGCGGTGGAGAAAGGGGGCTAGGCCTCCGACCAGCTCTCAGGAATACCACTGTATAGGATTTACAGGAGATAGCAGGAGGACTTCTTGGTACCTAAAGTCCCTTATGAGTTAAGCGTGCAGCTACATCAGGCGAGGTGTATCGGCGCTGGGAGCCGTCGGGAAGATTAAGTGAGCTTTTGCCCAGAGTCACAAGGTGTTGGGCTATCCTGCCGCAGGTGCCGGGGATCGTACAGTGAGCCCTGGGTCCGGAGTCACCCGCCGTGGCCGCTGCACTACACCTCTTCCCACCTTTATCCCCCAACCAGTAGTGCACCACGAGCAGAGCCATGTTTACTGAGTGGTGGAGATAAGGGGCGTAGCCTCCAAAGACCTTGTAGCAATCCCGCTGTGTAGGACTTCCTTGAAGTAACAGGAGGGGTAGTTGGCCCTCAAGGACGTTCTTGGGGGCCAACTACCCCTCCTATTACCTCCAATAAGTTCCACACAGCAGAATTTCTGAGAGGTTGTCGGACACCTCACTTCCTTTCTCCACAACTTTGAAAAAGTGCCTCCTGGTGCACTACTATTTGGGGGATGAAGTCCCGTGGCTCCAGAAGATCCTTGGGGGCCAACTACCCCTCTTGTTAACTCCAGTAAGTTCCACACAGTGGACTTGCTGTCAGATGTTCAGTGGCAACTACCCCTCCTGCCACCTCCAGTAACACCCACAAACCTGGATTGCGGAGAGGTTGTCAGAGGATATGCCCTCTTTCTCCACCACTCTGCAAATGCTCTTCCCGACACACTACTGGTTGGGGGAAGTAGTCTACCTTAGTCCTGAGGCCCTCAGGAGTAAAGGGGAATTCATTCCTCAACCAGAAGCGTGCCAGGTGGCCCTTTTACAGAATGGTGGAGAAAAGGGACGTGGCCTTCAAGTCTTTTCAGCAATCCCAGTCTCTGGGACTTACTGGAGGTAACAAGAGGGCTTGTTGGCCTCAAAGACTCTCAGCATTCTTTTTTCATTCTCCAACCAGCATTGCACCAGGAGGTGGGTTTGCAGAGTGGTGGTGAAGGAGATATGACCTTCTGTGGCTTGTCAGAGTTTTTTTTTAATTAAAAACATTTTTTAGGGAAGGGTGCTGCGTAGCCCCCCTTCCCTCAGCCGATTACAGCCCTGGGGATCCCATCGCCCTGGGCCTGACCTTCATTCATTTTTTATTAATGGGATGGGAGTCACGCGCCCCTCCTCCTGAGGCCAATTTCAGCCCAGGGGACACCTCCCCCGGGGCCAGGCCTTTATTTATTTATTAAAGGCCTTCACCTTTTCTTGAACAAAATGGGGAGGGTCTGCGCACTCCCGGGCCGATATTGCTCGGGGACCTCACCCCCTGGGACATAGTTTCTCGTTAGGGACTGCAGAAGAGCCTCAAGGCCCCTGCCAGCTCCCCACCTCCTGTGGGATTGCTTATGGACAAAGGGAGCTGCAAACATGCAGCTCCCTCTGTCCCAAAGCAATTCTACTCAACTTCATGGAAGCGAGAGCATTTTTATTCTTTTGCTTCCATGAAGCGGAGCAGTGTTTGCTTTGGCTTGGCAGGCTGTGCTTTGATGGAGCAGACAATAAAATAATACTTACAGCACCAAATCGTGGTCCGAGCTCCTGTCTTCAGCGGTGAAGCGAGTGCAAGAAAGGAGTTGCAGATATATATATATATATATATTACCTACTGGCGGTCGCCAGTAGGTAGTTATAGTTAGGACCCCTTTTCCATAGGAAAACCTCAACATTCTATTTTGAATAACTTTGGCGCCGGTCGATGAATCCTCGCGAATTTCTCAAAATAGGTGGGGCGCTATGCTCCGCTCCTACCCTGAAAGTCTCGGGGGGATTCGTCAAGCGGAGGCTGAGATAAAAGGGGGGTCCCAAAACGCGTTTTTCCCATGCATTTTTCCATAGGACCTTTAGAACGAGCTACAGCCCGAACGGCTGAACAGAATTACTAGAAATTTGGCAGAGAGGTAGTCCCTAGGTCAAGGAAGTGCCTTTTGTAGGTTTGGTGTAAATCTGTTCAGTAGATTCTGAGAAAATAGCCTTTAAATCAATATATATATCTGAGCCCGCTTACGGTACGCTTACCGTACGCTTACCGTAAGCGTACGGTGGCGTGCGCGAGCGCGATTCTGATTGGCTCTTAGATCTTAGTAAACATTCGAATCGGCCGAAACCAGGAAGCGGCGGCCGCCATTTTGTCTCTCGCACTGAGTGTTGTTTATCAAACAAGATGGCCAAAAACATGTTACGGGGCTGTTTTGACAACTCCCTCCCACATAGTCATGTTGAGGGAGTCCCCAAACATCCCCCAAGAGCAAAAACGGTTTTATTTTTTTTTCGGCAATTTCGCCGAGTACGCTTACCGTACGCTTACCGTAAGCGTACGGTAAAAAATAAAAAATAAAAAAAACACTATCCACACTTACCCCACCCCCTGTGCTTTTGGTGGCCGTAGGCCACCAAATGTACAGGGCTTATTAATAGGTAAAAAAAACTAAATTTTGGCAACATGAAATTATAAAATCGAAATAAAAAAAACACTATCCACATTGACCCCACCCCCTGTGCTTTTGGTGGCCGAAGGCCACCAAATGTACAGGGCTTATTAAAGTTGATAAAAACCGTGCACGGAACGAACTGCGTTAAGTGGGCGCGCACGCCTCGAATGGCGTAAAGTAACTTAGCATTTAAAAAAACGTACAAATTCACTGAAAAAACCATAGGTTTCACACACGTTATAGTTAGGAATTAGCATTTAAAAAACCTTGCAAATTCACTGAAAAAACCGTAGGTTTCACACATGTTATAGTTAGCGGAAATTTTACTGATAAAAAACCAGTGAAATTGCCACGTTATAGTTAGTGCTGGCAACTATAACTCACGCGACCGCAATCTTCTGCTGATGACATATGTGTCTTTATGAAAAAAAAATATTTGTAATATATGTATAGCTAAAAATGTATGGAAGAAGACATGGGCAAATAAGTGTCTAAATACAGTATTAGCATCAGCAGAGGATTGCGGTCGCGTGAGTTATAGTTGCCAGCACTAACTATAACGGGGCAATTTCACTGGTTTTTTATCAGTAAAATTTCCGCTAACTATAACATGTGTGAAACCTATGGTTTTTTCAGTGAATATATATATATATATATATATATATATATATATATATATATATATATATATATAATCTACTGGTGGTTGCCAGTAGATAGTTATAGTTAGGACCGTGTTTCCATAGGAAATCTGAACATCCTATTTTGAATAACTATGGCACCGGTGGACGAATCCTCGCGAAATTTTCAAAACTAATGGGGCGCTCCGTTCAGTTCCTACCCTGGAAGTCTCGGGGTGATTCGTCAAGCGGGGGCCGAGAAATAAGGGGGGTCCCAAAACGCGTTTTCTCCATGCATTTTCCCATAGGACCTTTAGTCGAAGGTACAGCCCGAACGGCTGAACAGAATTACTTGAAATTTGGCAGAGAGGTAGTCCTCAGGTCAAGGAAGTGCCTTTTGCATATATGGAGTCAATCTGTTCAGTAGTTTCTGAGAAAATTGCATTTAAAATCACATACATATCTATAGCCGCGCACCGTGCGCGCACCGTGCGCGCACCCTAACGTGCGCAAGCGTAATTCTGATTGGTGGATTCATGACAGTCAACATTCGAATTGGTCGAAATCAGGAAGCGTCGGCCGCCATTTTGTTTGTTGTGGGTGCGAGAGTGAAAAAGAGAGGTGGCAAACATGAGAAGGGGGCAGGGTAGAGAGTTCCTGACCCCCTAGCCTTTGTCAGGGGGTCCCTAAAGGACCCCGAAGGGTAAAAAAACATTTTCTTTTTTTTTTACAAAAATCGCGGGGTGCGCGCACGGTGCGCGCACGATGATAAACCATAATAAAAAAATAAAAAAAAAATTAGCATTTAAAAAAAACGTACAAATTCACGGAAAAAACCATAGGTTTCACACACGTTATAATTAGGAATTAGCATTTAAAAAACCTTGCAAATTCACTTAAAAAACCATAGGTTTCACACATGTTATAGTTAGGTGGGCATTTCACTCGTAAAAACCAATGAACAAGGTCCCTGCTGGGACTGAAACGCGTAGAGCTTTTCAACTGGCATGCTGTAATAAAAGAAATATGATGAAAAGAATTGGTGATGCCGTGTTCCTTCTGTGAGTGCGCGAGAAACCAACCCTGTGGGGAAACGAAGGACAATTGATTACGGCTTGACCCTGCCGTCTCTTGAACGCACCGCCTCAGAGCGCCCAATGATTTCTCGAGTGGGTCGTCTTGTAGAAATATATATATATATACACTTAAAAAACCATATGTTTCACACACGGTGCGCGGCTATAGATATTTATGTACTTTTAACTGTAATTTTCTCAGGAAATACTGAACAGATTGACTTCATATATACAAAAGGCACATGCCTGACCTGAGGACTACCTCTTTGCCAAATTTCAAGTAATTCTGTTCAGCCGTTCGGGCTGTACCTTCGACTAAAGATCCTTTCGGAAAATGCATGGGGAAAACACGTTTTGGGACCCCTTTTTTCTCAGCCCCGCTTGACGAATCACCCCGAGACTTTCAGGGTAGGAGCTGAGCGGAGCGCCCCATTAGTTTTGAAAATTTCGGAAGGATTCGTCAACCGGCGCCAAAGTTATTCAAAATAGAATTTTCAGATTTCCTATGGAAACACGGTCATAACTATCTACTGGCGACCGCCAGTAGATAATATATATATATATTTATATATATAAAGCATGTTTTTGTGTCATGAACTTCTTATTAAATTAAATTGTCACTTACACAGAAAGGCCTGAGTTGTAGCACTGAATTTCCAACTTGTACATTGTATGAATCAGGAGGCAAGCACAAGTAGCAGAACTGTGGAAAGGTTCTGATCAAAGAGCAGGGGAATGCTTAACCTGGTGGTCTTGAGTTAAACCTTACTTTGCCCTGTGGATGTTGAATAGAGCTTCCAGAGTCTCCAGGGCAACACAGAGGAAAGTCTTAGGGGCATATTATCAAGCATGGCGTTAAAATTATCGCCGCTTTAGCGGCAGAAAACTGCCACTAAAGCGGCGATAATGGGCTTGACAATATGCCATAGAGAATTCCCATAGAGGCCCATGTTGACACCAGAACATGGGTTTCAAAGGGAATTCTTAAGGGCGTATTATCAAGCCCATTATCGCCGCTTTAGCGGCAGTTTTCTGCCGCTAAAGCGGCGATAATTTTAACGCCGTTTCTTGATAATATGCCCCTTAGCTTCTCCAGGGTACCAATTGAATGTCGAGGTAGGTCTGTCTAAGATAAGTACAGAGCTCACAGCATGTGAAATGAGAAGTCCCTCTGCATGTGGAGAATCAGTCAAAGCACATTGGAGCCCAAGTGTGCATAGACCTTGGATCTTTCTATTTTTACTTTTTTCATTAGAATGTAACTGTAGATAGTCGGCAATTTGCTTGATGGGTTGAGCGGAGAAGATGGGTTAGTTGGAAGAGGGTTTGATTTGGGCAAATTCTGAGGTAAACGTATACTCTCAGAACTTTACTGTCTAGTTACCATTGTGTAGCCTTTTTCCATCTCTCTCTTTCTCTGTCTGTTTCTCTCTCTCTATCTCTCTCACTCTGATGTTGTCCCCTAATCTCTCCCAATATCTGTCTTTCTATCTCTTCCTCTCTCTGCTGCATTCTCTTTGTGTCTCTCTGGCTTTTCATCTCTCTTATCGCGTCACTCCACACACTCCCAATTTTGAAAGCATACAATGTTCCACAGCCTGCCTAAATCAGACAGAGATTTGATGCGAATGAAATTATTCACTACAAACTGCAGCGAGCTGAAGAGCTGGCTGATGACTTAGATGAAAACAGATTCATCGTTTGACAAAGGATGAGCACTGATCCACCCACCAAGACCTTGTTAGGAACCTATCATGCCTCAAATGACCCTATGCTGGCACTCTGCTTCCATCAAAGTGGAGATAAAGCTGCTTCAAGTACATGAAACAGTGCCTGGCCCTGCTCTTGTCTGTCATAAGAATAAGACTGTCTGCTTTCAGGTAAGATGCTTTTTATGATGCTTTTTATGATAGGTAAGAAGCTTTTTCTATCATAAAAAGCATTTTACCTGATGACAGGCAGAAGCAGGGCCAGGCACAGTGCATGAGGACCAATAAAAGGTTTTAGCCATCTTGACGGTGAAGCATATTACTGTTCATATCATGAACTGTTTTCTGGAATATATTATCCTGCCTTTTATGTTGAAACCGCTGCCTCTCACTGCTAGAAGGGCTCAAACAGGAGCCTGTTGAGAGTGTTCTCAGGTAGCTTCCCTGGGGACACAGGCCCATGAGAAGTGTGGGCTCACAGTCTGATATGCAGGCTATAAGTTAAGATCTCACCGGTGTGACCCATCCGCAAGCGAGGGAAGACAAGTCTAGTAAGGTCAATGACGTTAGCGTGTTTTTAACTGGTCAAATAGGTATAGGAGTCGAAATCGTTCAGACTTTCCCCTCACATCTGCCTGTTCATACTAGGTAATGATTATGCTGGCATAATCTTGCATTTTTTCTGGCATTACGATTATTACATGATATGCCCAAGATTGCAACTTGTTGCGCAATTGAGATTTTTTTAGGGGGGTAAAAATCCTATCACCGTCAACATCAACTAAGTGATTGACCCGAACATGGGCAGCTGTTATTTACATCACCTGCGATTCTGCGCTTTTTTAGAGCAAAATGCATCCTCATCTCCAATATGGGCTTGGGACACTTTTCATTATACTTCGCGTTGTAACAGATATTGAGTGTTGTTGCATCCTTTAATCAATGGTACTTGTTCTAGAATAAGAAAGCGGAGTTGACAAATGTTATGTTGGAAGAGATGAAAATGATTTGCAATTGGTGATCTTATCTGTGAAGTACGTATATAACTTTTGTGTTCATTAAGTCTGATACGTAGTTTTATCTCTGTTTTCCCGACGTAGACAAGTCCACAAGGACATTTCCGCATGTAAATCACATTTTGTGTGTTGCAGGTAGCAGTGACCATCAATTTGATTGAATATCCTTTGTGGGGATGTAAGATGCTATTGCCTTTGATAATTGAGTTACAATTCCCACAGTTATGGCAGGGAATAGTTCCTTTGAAGTCCGCACTGTTGTAATTTTTTGGGGTAGCCAAGATCTGTTTGAAATTACGCGACCTTTGATAAGCGAATCTGGGTTGTGAACCAAAGATGTTGTGAAAGTCTGGTTAGTTGCTGAGCATCGGCCAATACCTTAGAATAATTTTTTTGATTTGGTTGCTTTTGGTTGAAAATTTTGAGACGAATACAGATCACCAATTGCAAATCATTTTCATCTCTTCCAACATAACATTTGTCAACTCCGCTTTCTTATTCTAGAACAAGTACCATTGATTAAAGGATGCAACAACACTCAATTTCTGTTACAATGCGAAGTATTTTGGATCAACAAATTCGATTCAATTCACCCGAATGGGCTCAATGAACGTTATGATCTAGGCTGTTTTTTGTAACATCCACTGATTCCACTACAGTATTGTTAACAGGCTTTTTTATCTTTTCTGTGTTTAACCTGCTATGGGTCCATTCCCATCAGACCTGGGCTCTTATAACTTTATGTTCCCTGATGTGAAAAGAAGAACAGTTTTCATTATGTATACCAGCCATATGTATTTGATTTTCTACACTGGACATATTATATGACATTACACATCTTTTCTTATCTCATACTATGGTAGTCGCTCTTCTTTGCTTCCTACACATGTGATTCACGTTATTTTTAATATACTTTTCTCACGCTGTCGTCCGTACCCCCGGATACAGCTTCATTTCACGGATTTATTTCCGTGATTCAATTACACGCGCCACGCTCTTTGTACCACTATATTTTTTTTCTCTGCCGCTTTTTTACATATCCTACGTACACTATTTTCCTCTACGTGTTATCATCCGTACTACGAGTCTGTTTTCTCTGCAGTCCGCACGGGCCGCCCACACTTCAACGATTCCATTTACTTTCGTACACACACCCTTACGCTTCTACGCGCGTTTCATATCCGGTTAGTTTCATTGTACTGCGATTGGATCGCAGTCTCACCTGACGTCTCACTTTCCTTTCAAGTTATTCACACACTGATTGGCCTTAATCTTATTACGAGAGCACTCACAATTGGTTGATGGGTCTCCAACCCCATCCGATTCGCTACGGCAAGCATCGAATACACTTTAATTCTGGACGTTTGAGCACTTCCGAACATGCCGCAAACCCTTCTCAATCTACAGCGTTCAACGGCCGGCTCATCTTTCGTCACGTAAGTGTTCGACTCCGCATTTTGCATTTCTTGAATCTTTTAGTCCTCCCGACTCACTTCGTTTACCGGTGGTGTCTACCGTATCTAAGCTTAATTAATTCCTTTGATTCCCGTATCCCTTTGGCAGACCCTGTTTTTTACGGCACTTAGTACCCTGCATGGACTTTCTCTATTCTTTGGATTCTCCACGCTTTTCTAGAGGTTTACTTCACCTCACGTGTATCAGCTTCTCTGGACCTTTCTGCAATGTGTACTCTGGATACCCGTATTAACACTGGTAAACACGATCGTTTTCAGAAACCCATTGTTCCCTCCAGTCTTTACTTTCATGCACTCACCCTTCACCTTCCCACATTTACTCGGGTTACTAGAACCCATTTTTTTCACTTTATAACATTACACACTTGGTATACACAATTTTTTGTTCTACTTCTGCATGTACATCATTTAAGTATTTGTATAATCCATGTACACATAGATATGTTCTAAGTAAGGCTGATTCCCTGTATCTTCTTATTTTAGTGCCGCCCCTGATGAAGGGCCACACCTGCCCGAAATGCATTGGGCTATATTGAGCTACGATGGTGGTATATCGAGTTATCATGTGAAATATACTCGTTGGTAACCTTCAAATGTATTGAACCGAAGAAATGTTCATTTGAATGATTTACAAGAATACATTTTCAACCTTTACCCTCGCAGAATTAATTTCTTTATTGGAGTGCAATTCGAGGGACACGCTCTCACCCAGAACGTGACTTTACAAAAAGGAAAGGGCATTAGCTTTCAGAGACCACACAAATCTCAACTCTAGCATCTAAATATTGTGAAGATCTATGAGGTGAGGCTTGGAAGTTGGGAAGCTAGAGCTGTCATGATGGTTGATGGCAGGGGAAAGGGGAGCCAGTAAAAAATGAAAATAATTCTGAGACAGTGAATGAGTGGTGTGAGAGTGGACATGATAGAGGTGAGTGCGTCAAAATGTGGCAGATATTAATAGGCATCAGTCCATCTTCTGCTACTTATGTGCCTTTGCAGCAGTAGTAATGGTTTCCCAGAACCTCAAAGAGTTGCTGTAGATGTCCTTATTTTCAAAAGCTTCACACTTTCCAAAACGTTTGAGATCTGAACTAGGAAGAGTTGTGAATTGAGCAAGTTCCAATTTGGCACAACCCTGATTAATAATAGTATGCGGAAGTCCTCTATAATAATAAGGGTCTTGTTTAGATGAAGGTGGTTGGCTGTCAGACCCCCGGGTTATTGGATACCCTTGCCTATGTCCCCAGTGAAGGACCACCTGTTCTGTCTAGAAATCCCTGCCTGTTTGGCAGTGGAAGCACTTTCATCATAGCTGACTGTTGAGTGCTACATCTCATTGACAAGACCCACACTGCAATTTGCTTTGTGGTGCAGCATCAAACCCCCTGCCCGAATCCACTATGTTTTGCATGACAGTCCAGTGCATGGAAATTCAATGTTGGAATCCCCCCATAAGTCGGGCAAGTCATCTGCCTCTGTGATGGAAGGGCCACGGGGTCAAAGGTTAATCACCATGGAGCCAGCTGATGTACTGCCTCTGGAAACAAGCAAGTTCCTCCAACTCTATTGAGGTGGAGGAACTGTTGGAATTCACGTGGGTCTCCCACTCCACCAAACTGTAAATGATCCCATAAACCATCAGCCCCCACTGCTTTGGAGGCCTGCCCACAGTCCCCTACTGTGCTCTTTAGTTGAAAACGTTCTGCCAGCAAAGACAGCAAGGAATCTGGTACAGTCCCATACATCTGCTGACACAATGTTGGAGTAGCCATGGCAATAGGCTAGAAGGTGCAAACTTTGAATCAAGAAAGCCGAGGATTTTGTGGGTTGATCCCAGCAGCCGAACTTCGGAAAGACAATCAATTGAAATTCTGTAAACCAGATGCCGAAGTCTATAGCCCATCTGATATTCCCCAATACGTAATGACTTAGCAGAAAGCTTTGAGAGATCCTGGGAGAGAGCAGCGTCTGTCCATTTGGGAACTGCTGTTCTATATTCAATGTGTCCTTCTAAAATTGTAACTGTGCCTACCCATGCAGCATGAAATGCTAGCAGAGCATTAGAGCTCTTTTTACTCCTTCTTCATAACCCTTCAAAACACTTGAATATTCTTGCTATGAAATGAAATAGACAATAACGCTCTTCGATGGGCGATAACATTATTTCAATATCCCTGGCTGCAGCTAACTTCTTACTTCAAGAAAACATTTGCCTACAAAATTCTGTTCCACTGGCAGGTTACATTATAAGGTGGGAGGATTACATTAGGGGCATTTAGATCAATATCTGATTGCAATTGTTGTGGGCACCTAAATGCAGATCGTTCTCATTTCTGGCAACCTGTTCGGTCTCCAGGACTACTGGATGCAGACGTCCTCAACAAAATGTGGCAGGTCACCAGAGAGAGGCCATTCCTGAAGACAGGAGAATAGCAGGATCAGAGGAACATTGTAATCTGTCACGGGTCTTTGTACTGTTGGTTAACAGATGGATGGTGGAGAACAATATTTGAGGAAATTGAGGACGAAATAAAGATTAGTAAAAATTAGTTAACACAACTTCATTCAGAGGGCAGAAACACTTCCTCTTCAATACTTCGAGGAGTAGAGGCTACGTTGAGGAAAGAAAGGTGGAGGTCACTGACATGCACTCAAAAGTGAATCAGAATTCCCCTATAATGACCCGCTCTTCTACCATTTTTTGTTTACTTTCTTAACATGTTTTAGAGGAATTGTGAGCATTAACTCAGGAGGCCTGCTGTGTTTGATGTTTTTTTAGTTTTCTGCTTCGATTTCGTTTTGATGAAAATATATCTTTTTTATTTCATTTTACTGACATTTAATGTATGCCTGTGGAGGTGTGAAAGGCATAAACATGCTCAATTACACCACAACTGTAGAGAATTAAGGGAATGTGCAGAACTCATTCTTGCTCTCAGAGGCCACTATTTATTAACACCATCAAGCAAAACACATTAAGGTATTCATGGCGAGGGGTCATGAGGACCTTAAAATAGAGATAACACATTAACTTAATGTGCTATCTCTATTAACTTGATGTGCTATCTCTATTTCACCTAATAAATGCCATTATCCTGGAGCTCTTTATTCATTGGTTGTTCTATCTTAGTTAGAGTTTCCACTTCAAAATGAGAAAACTTGTAGCTTTTGATGGTTTTGGTACCATAATCTGCATGTCACAGTAATTACCAGGCAAGTTTCCCTCCTGTAAATTTCAACAAGTTTTATAGCCGAAACTGACCTGGGAACATTTGCAAGCGTGATTTCTCCATGCAACTTTCTCCACATTAGTTGTAATACCGATCTGTGTGGTGGTGGGAATCCTCACATATTGCAGAATTCAATGATCCCTTCAGACCAACAAAACCCCAATCAGCCTCTCCAGTGAATTCGCGAGTTGAACTCTCAGTCAAATCTCCGGAGACTGTGGGAGCATTTGAGAAGGGTGAAACTCAGGCAGAGGCCACATTATTAAGCTGAACTCAGACTCCAGTATACACTGAGAGGAATTACAGATTGGTCAAATATCCATTCTGGTCATCGAACTGATGACGGTATTGATGGATAGAAAATATTGCTGTTTATTGCAATATAGTATGGGGAACAGATAAGAGGGTTCCTGTGTTGCTACTCCTTCTGCAAGACAGAAACACCTTTCTCACTATTTCTCTTAACAAATGAACTGTAAATACCACTGCAATTGCAGGTCTGCAATAAAATGTGCGGGTGAGTTTTCAAAGGTCTATCCATATGCATATGTCTCTGACATGATCATCTGCATACCTGAAGTTTGGATGGTCCCCAAGCTTTTATTGTAGGACAAAGAAAGGAATGAATTAGAAAGAATTCTGTACATGATGAGGAGGGCACTCCAGACAGTTTCGTGTAAGCGGGTCATGGGTAATGCTGACGCCATCTGAGATTAGCTCATCAAAGATGGGGTGAGGAATAGAGAGACTGTCAGGTATCTTTCAGGAACAAGACAGCGTTTCAGTGGAGAGTGATAATTTGTGAGCTGGTGGGTACAGGGCATGTGACAGAGTTGCATCAATGGGGATATGAATGACATTGGAAAGAGTGTGATGGCAGATTGTTCAAGAGTTGGGTTAAATGTAATGATAGGAAAGGTCCACAGGGGATTAAGATCATGATAGCTCACTGTCTGCATACAAAGAATCTGGATCCAGGCAGCGGCGGCTGGTGCAGGTAACCGCAGTGGGGTGGGGTGTGGCGGGGGGAAGTCGACAGATGACGGAATAGGGAAAATAAAATAAATACCATTCCATCTGTCGACTTCCCTCAACCCTGCACCGCCCGCCCCACCGCAATTACCTGCACTGTCCGCGACTGGATCCAGGGTCTTCTCTGGCTCTTACAGACTGAAACAATGAGTTGGTCTTGGCAGCGTTGGCCACTTCCTGTAAAACCCAGGATGGAAACCGCATGAAGACTTCCTTTTAGAAGGGGAATGGCATGTGGACACTCACCGAATATGGCTGTCTGGGACTGTGGGGCTGAGGCTCTGCTGGGAGGTTAGCAATTAAGATCCTGGGATGTGTTTTTGGTTGCCGCAGTGCTACTTGTGAGGAATCTGATTTATTGCGGATTCCAATTTCTAGTGCCGGCCCACAGGGCAGACTGGTTCTTTTTTGCACCCCTCATGTTTTCAAGATATTGCTATAAATTCCAAACATGCACCAACTTTTAAAAACAATAGAAGAGCACGCTTTCTACGTCATCTTGCTATAACCTTTGTTTTGGTTGAAAAACCTACCCTTTTGGCCTAGGTTTCAATCAGAAAATCTAGAATGTTCATTATGAACAGTTAGAAGTCTGCAGTGCTGCATCAAACCACATGGAGGCCCCTAGGCTGTTGAAATTTTGGCCCCCTCTTCGCAAATTATCTCATTTTAATTCTTCCAAGCCAACAGCTGTCGCGGGGCCCCTAAAAGGAGTGGGGCCCATAGTCCGGTGCCTACTTTGTCTATTAGGTAATAGGGAAATGGAAGTCTGTGTCTTTAGATTGTGTTATTTTGTACTTGAGATGTCGTCAATGTTGCAAAACAGCACCGAAATTATGTCACTCCAGAACTAGCTGAAGTCTATCAAACAGATGGAAAAACCTTTAGTTCACACGCACGCACGCACACACACACACACACCATGGAGCATTTCAGCTTACAACTGTGGCAAAAAAGGGCAAAAGGTATTTGTTGCGCAGTCAAATTGCTCTGCGCCTCATTCCCTTTTCACTCCATCACTCAGACATAGAAAAGGGACCAGCACTTTAAAGTGCATTTTCAATCAAAGCAACAATACATGCGCCCCATGTTGTGACAGTTCCCAATCCTAGTTTTTCAGCGAAAATCGATTCACGCTGGCACTTGCACTTTCACCCGTGCGAGCAAGCTTAATACCTGAGGCTGCAACATCAGTAGGAAGAGGTGAAAGTCGCCTTTACGACACAGGCCAGGTTGGACTTGGGAGCTATGCTACCACTACAAAACATGTGCCCCACTTGTCAGCCGTAAGTGACAAACGTCTCCTACGTATGATCCCTTTGAGTGCTGTCCTCAGCTTACCTCTACTGAGAGCGTCTTCAGCCCCCTCGCTGGGCTCCGGTTTGGAGCAGATCTTTGCAAACACAGGAAGCTGCTTTTTCTGCAAGCCATTCTGACCTTCTGTTGACCCCTCTGTCGTAGAAAGAGGCGGTGGCACAGCTGCTTTCTTGCTGTTGGTCGAGCTAAACATACTATTCTTCAGAAAGTCCTTAATTATCCTCGTTTCCTCCATCAATATCTTGTTGTCCAGAGCCTTGGCGCTGTCTATAGGTTTCGATGGAAACTGCGCTAAGAGATAGCTTATCTCTTTGTTGGAAGCCGCCATGCTGCCGAGGACACTTTCTTCTGTCACCGTCGCACCGCTGGAAGTGGATATTGCAGGATGACAGGTGAATGGGACAACGGGTCTTGATGAAAACGCGGAGTCGCCATCAGATCTCGCCTTTATGTCCCTGTCTCTATTTCCAAGGATCGATTTGAGCGCCTCCTCCACCGACGTCCTCGGCTCGGTGCACGTGTGGCACCCTGAAGGGAGACTGGTGGCAATCCTGAATGCGGGCAGGTTTATCTCTGGGGGCATTGCCTTAACTTCCTTCATCGGAGGGCAATTGGCCCCCGTCTCATTCAGGATCTCTTTCATGAGACTCAGGTATTCCTGCTCTACAAGCCGAGAAATCTCGTCATTGCTGCAAATTTCTTCCAAGGATCTGAAAGAAAGACAAGAAAATGTTTGAAATAAATATGAAATATTTTACCTGAGGTTTATGTGTTCATTACAAAGCTTCCTTCTCAGACATTATGCTTGTTGTCCACAGACCCAACTCTTATCAACAAAGCTAAATTTGTTCATTGTCAATTATTTGACTTGGTGCTTGGAGGACGTGAAATACCTAATCAAGTATTTGGGTTGCGGTGTTAATTGTAATTATATTCTCAGTTACTTGGGAAAGCCCTGTTGGTTTGAGTATGCCATGTTTTTTTATTTTAATATAAAGATAATTTGTATTCAATTCAGAAGATATTACAAAGACAATGTACATGTAAATAAATGTACCACAAATATTTATATTAAATATACAGCTATTTATAAATACCTTAAATTTCCATGCACAGTTCTTGCATAAATGCATATAGATACATCCACTAAAGAATATTTTCCCTTTTTATTGGTGACATTTGAAATAACCCTTTAAACCTCAACAACTTAGAGCTTTGTTATAGCCATTCAATTTATTTTTTCATGTCAAATAATAATTTTTGTTTGAGGCTGGTGTAAGAAAAAAACTTACATTCAAATACAGCAAGTCATGAGGATTAATAGCTGAGGAGACTTTTATTTATTTTTGTAATAGAAATATATAGTCAACGTTCACTTAGGCCCACATTCTAAGTTTCCAAGATTTAGGAGCGAGAATATCGGAGATCTGTAATTTCTGATTCTGACTGGTATCTAAATGAAATGATTGCAAGCCATTGCCTTCAGAATGGGGAATAAGATGGGGACCAGGAATATGTGATCCAAATCCACTTGCAATTTAGAAATACTTGGCCCTTATCTGCAAATGTTTACCATCAACTAGGAGCAGGAGGTAAACTTCTGCGGGAGCTTTCAGAGGACTTGTGATGGTGGGAGATGAGGTGTGGGGGAGCGTCTGCTGCTTCTCCCAGGCTGTAGTTACCGGCGAGCCAGGGAATAGAGCAGCTGTGGCCCAGAGCCCCCACAGCTCCGGTGGGATGTCTGGGCCGGGTGTCTACCGGCCCCAAACTATTGGGACCAGAGTTTGTGAACCCTGCAATTCTGGGCTTGGAGACACTGGGAAAGGACACTGGGAAAGTTGCAATGCCAAAAGTACCCTTCAGACACTTAACAAGAAACTTAGGTGAATGAAGTACTATAGAGGTGTGCAAAATTGGTGTTATTTGCTTTCAAATAATTACATGGAATTTTGGGGAAAATATGTGAAATTATGCATAATTAAGTGAAATGCACATCCATAATTTAGTACTATATGTTAGAGCGAAATTTGTCCCCGTATTAACATTTGATGCAAACACACATTTCCCGATAAAGAAATGCTCAAAAGCACATTTTCCGTTAAACGGCAGCTGCTCGCATTGTGGTTGTTTCTCGCATTCATGTGCTCCTGTGCTGCTATCATTTTGCACAGTGGCATAATTACACAAAGTGGCGAATTGCTGTAATTTCGGAAATTTTACATAACAAGCATAATGCAAAATTTCTGAAGGTATGAGATTGACCCCAGCATTATTTAGATTTCACCCAGGCCTAAAGTACTACACAGCATAACAATTTAAAGAAGAAAGGTTACTAACAGCAAATTAGTAGCATATTCATCAAGTACTGGGAAACAGTAGCTTGATAAAGGCGCAAAACGTGTTTTTATCTTCAATGATGCATTGCAGTCAATACCCTGTACAACAAGGTTTTCAATAATAAATGTACATTTTTAGGAGCATGAAGTTGAATGGTTGATATCAGAAATATGGAACATCAAACTTTCCTATTTGTTAAGGAGACAAGAGTGAATTAATTATTTAACTAATAAATACTATCTTTTTTTTTTAAAGTTCATGGTCACCATAGGCATCCGAGACCTAATTAAAAAAAAACAAATAACTAAATACAAATAACCTATCATGTAAAACAAAATAAAGGATACCAGGTGGAGGACAGGACACAAATTGGCAAAAGATGAACGTTTTCAACGCTTTTCAAATAACATTATATGTTAATAATATGCATATGTCAAAGGGCAGAGCATTCCAGAGTTGGGATACCAATATCATGAAGGACCTTCAACCACATTGTGTTTCTTGTGTCTTCTTGACCCAGTGGATCTTAAGATGAAAGTGAGATTCAACAGGTTTCGGCTCTTAAGGAGTAGAATGGGACTCATGAAACAATTTAAAAGATATTTTGGGCCCGCCCGAAATGCTGCCCTCTTCATTGTTTAGGAAACGGAGTGGCAAGAGAGCTATGGGTGCTCGCCATTGGGACTTGGCATTTAGTACAAACTGTATCAAAATATGTACTATCAAGCATCAGCGTCTGGTGAACGGCAAACAGGGGGAAAGGAGGCTGCTCCTGTACCTTCCAAAAATGTGGAACTAACCAAGACATATTTGCAAGTTGGGGAATGGCTACACTCTTCAATAATGATAAGCAAATGTGTACATTCCTAATCACATCTTTCATTATGTCCAACAAGCACCGGATCCTTGTGGTCTTTTGACATGATACAAGGACACAATGATAGATGTGATTAGGAATATACAAGGTATATTCTCGTCATTGAAGAGTGGGGGCAATTTACAACTTAGAGCAGAGGTCTTCAATCTGTGGGGCATGACCCACAGGGGGCCACAGAGTCCTGGGAAGGGGGTGGCGCATTTCCAGGCCTAACTTCTGCCTGGTATACAAAACATGTGCTCTTCCTTTGGACAAAAACACCACGATCGTTAAAACACTTCACCTGAAGTAACTTGAGTCTCGTGTGCTGTAAAAGGAAGAGACCCAGCAGACAGGTAAAACGATCCCTCTAACAAGCCTTCTTTCCAGGGTGCCTGCCTACCTGAATGAAAAGCAAATGTGTGCTAGAAGTTAATCTGCATATGTAAAGGATGCTTGGGAGGGGTTCTGGCTTTAGTTGCTCGAATCACTCCAAGCATTGTGAGGGCAAAGATGTGTTTTTGTGTTTTTTGCTTGGTGTTTATCAACTGAGATGTGAAGTGGGTGCTTATAATCATAACTGTATTTACAGAGCGCTTAGTACCCCTGAGGAGGAGTTGAGGGACTGTTGTGCAAAAACAAAAATGCATTACTTATGGTCGGATATTACTTTGGAGCTGATTTATGAGAGGCTTGTGCTGCCGGAGTGTCTTTTTTTTTTTAAAGTTTCGGTGGCACGAGCGTTTCAATCATATCTATGAGGCGAGGCAAAGTCACCCTGCGTGGCTTTGCATGGCCTTATAGATATGGCGTAAGACAAAGTAGCGCAAGTCGCTGCGTTGCCTTACTCTATGTCAAGTAGGCATTCCATGGGCATTGCAGTGGGTGTTCCCACTCAACACCCATGGATTTTGACGCTGCTCCAGATTTGAAAACCATGTAAAACTGTGGCAGCGCCAAAACCTTATGCCTCCCACAGCGGGCGTAATGAGGAGAAATGTTTTCATTTCTCCCCGTTTTTTACTTTTTTGCATGTAAGCTGAATTCTGCAGCACACATTGAAAGAGGAACCCCCCCCCCCCTCATGATTGACCTTTGGTTTGCTAAACATTGTTTAATTTATTTCCCCAATGTAAAAAAGATTTGCTGTGGGAGCAGGGGGCATTTATGGTTGTCGATAGTTGCAGCGGCAGCCAGCTCAGGTAAGCGAGGTGGGGTGGGCGGGGAAGTTGACTGACAACGGAATAGGTATAATTAAATAAAGGAATAATACCTATTTATTCCGTCATCTGTCTGCTTCCATCCCTACTGCGCCCTACTCCGCTCCACCACGCTTACCTGACCGGCCGCCGCTGGATAGTTGGCAATGATGAGGAGGGGGTCCTTACGCCTAAAACGTTTTGACAGGGGGGTCCCGGCATCAAAAAGTTTGAAGACCTCTGACTTAGAGTATAGGAAGCTGGCATTCCACTCACTGACATGGCTTCTCCAGCGTAAAGAAGAAGGGTGACGCTTAGACTTTTATAAGAGGATGGGGCCAAGGACACATCCAGTAACCAGAAACTAGGATAACAAACGATTTAAGCTACCCACCTATCACGGACTAGCAGGAAGGAGGCATGGCCATGACTTTCCCAGGCCCTATATAAGGCTCTCTCACAGGCCATGTGGGGAACAGGGTGTAAGCCTTAATGCCTTCTGTTTGTTGCAGTCAAGTCACAGAGAGGAGTTCACAAAGGGGAGGTTTCAAAGGAGCAAGGCTATGGTTATCCTTGGAACCAGGTGGAAACCTTGAAGTTTCCTGTTTCTCTGTTACACGCTAAAGAAGCAATTGCCCAGTGAGAGTGCTGGAAATTTGCCTTACCATAAAGGAGACTGCTACTCTATTGGGATACCAGAACATGGGCTTCTATGGGAATTCTCAAGGGCATATTATCAAGCCCATTATCGCCACTTTAGCGGCAGTTTTCTGCCGCTAAAACGGCGATAATTTAAACGCTGTGTCTTGATAATATGCCCCTATATTGTGCATCAACAGGGCATATTCCATAGTAAGCTACCAACTCTGAGCCGTCCTTATGTTTTAACTATGGCTAATGTCCCCAAGCTGAATGCGGATGCGGATAAAGATAGGTTTTAACCCAAGCATAAAGTAATTTATTGTCTTTCTAGGAATTTGAAATTTAATGTTTATGATTCTAATCAAATTTTGTTAGTAAAAAGGGATCCATGGGTGGCTTCATTTCCAAGATTGCAAGGTCATACATTTCATAAAGGAGAACATTGACTGCAATGTGCTTTTCCAGAACAAATATTTGGATTTAAATTGCAGCCGCATTGCGACTCTACCTTTGGGTTTTTCACAGGTCCCCAATCAGCGTACCCATATGAATACCATCTGTAAGTGCAACCTATGAGTGAAGATGCTATAGCTACCTAATACAGATTTCTCTCTTTAAAAAATGTAAATGAATTGGACTGACTTGAGCCCCTGATGTTATGTGAATCATCTCTGAATAACAGCGTAACTACGTTTGCTAGTGGGGTCTCAACTGTGTTTTTAGATTTCTCAATGCCCCACCCCATCCTTAGTATAATCAGTTAGAGCATTGCGGGTCTTAAGATTAGTCTAAGTGAGTGGTTATCTTTTATCAATTTTCACATGTGGGAACGTAATCATTTGGCCCCTATCACCCCACTTTTTTGGCTGATACTGGTGGTAACTGACTATGACTATACTATGGGCTCTGGTACCAGGCCCAGGGCTAGTGCTCTGATTATAAGATATGTGTATATATATAGATATATATGTAGATATATAGGAGCCTGTGTTACTGCCGGTTGTCGGAGACAATCGGACTCGGACTGAACAGTGTTCAGTCGCATAATAATCGGGCGGTCAGAACCTCTGACTGCAAGTCAGTTGGTCCTAATTCCAAGTTGGTGTCGGGCGGAGACTTTCCGCCCGACATTGCAATGGACACCTAGGTGTGAAGGTAAAAACCTGAATGGGCCTTACCGCTCAGTGTATCCAACCCACCCTCAAACACAGTGGGCCTCCTTAAACTTTGACTTTGTCCCGTTCTGGTGTGACCAGATGTCCCAAGTTGGCTCTTTTCATTTTCAGGCACCATAAAGCATATATTATTTTAAAAATCTCTGGCTACTAACATTAGATTTGATTCATTTTGGTGTCATTTTAATCATTAAAATTGGTGTGGATTTTTGTCTTATGCTTTACTTATTTAATGTAGTGCTGTTTTTAAATGCTTTACACACCTGTCTCCTAAGTTAAGCATGCCTGCTCGCAGCCAGCCACAAAGGGTTGAGCAAGGGAATCATTACTGAGACATTGACTGGACCTTTGCTTTTTTGGGTGTCCTTATTGCTAGTGGTGGATACTTACCCCTACTAATCATCCACATTTCAACAACACAACATTATTTTTCTACCAGAAACTCTGGACATTACGAATCCAATTTGTAATCGCCGTGATTATCACTCCATCCCTGCTGTTAACTCGAGTTCAAGTAGTGCTAAGGATGGTCTTTCCACCAGGTTTAAGTTATCTTAAAATGTTACTAATACAATTCTAGATACTGCATGTCAGTACATGCAGATATTTTTGGCCAAATGTGCTTACGGCTTTTGTTTTTATTTACTAAATTTTTTTAATGATGATTTTGCCTGTTCTCACATTAGTAACTTTCGGACAATGTTTAACATTGTTGATGATTTGATCAACACCATTCAGTCAGAATCTGGGAGGTCTAATTTGGCTCCCTGTGGCGACTTTAAGCGAAACTTACAGTTGAAACTTTAGTCAGTTGAGTCCCCGCTATGACCATCAGATTTCAGAAGCCAGAAACTTGGTAATAATGTCTGGTCAACATTCACAAGTATGATGATATTAACAGTGATATTGTACCTACTTACTTTGGTCGTGGTTGCAATTTGGTAATAGATCATATTTCTGACACACTTCTTCAGCTATTTAGTAACATGTGACATGATGGATAAGCCTTTTGGGTATCACAATCCCCTAACTGCTGTCCTTTTGCCCCCTACAAAATGTGCGCTGCCATCAAATGTATGCTGTTCTCAGAATGATGACCACCAATATGAATCCTCTAACGATGGCCTTAGTTTTGGAACTTACCCTTTACTAGTGATTTAAAAAAAATAATTATATTACAGTATTTATGTATATTTATTTGTTCTTATCCAACAATGTTAGTGACAACTTAATTGTAGCTGCTTTTGCAGTTCTGTGTAAATTGATTAATTATTCCTCACTCAAACCTATGCATAAACCAACACACCTTTCGCGTAGGTGGTTCAATGTTGTTTGCGCCTCTACAAATAGGCGCTTGCAGGAAGCTGTAAAATAAAAAATAAAAAAGAAGAGAAAAATAGGGAATTGTTGCCTGTCGGTCACTGTATAAACCTTCTGTAAAAAACAGCAAATATCAAATTAAAAAGTTTAAATGGGACAATTAATGACTGCTTGTAAGTCGCAGAACCCAAAAGCTTTTTGGCATTCGGTCAAAAGCATTAGGGTGAGTGATATTGCTTGCTAGAAAATACATCATTGGTACTGAATGCATGTATGCTGGTGGTGTATGTATATAGTCGGGGAGTCATCCTAGGGTCCCAACAGGGGCCATATGAAGGGCTGAAACATGTTTACCTGTTGGATGTAGGATCAATAACCTCTCCTGCACATCCATTCTACATTTAACCATCTCAATACCATCCCATTATTAAGGAGTATAATTCCTAGGGTAGGTAAGCAAGATTTTTACCTCCTTTCTTTTTGAAATGTTATCCTCAATACCCTGCAGAGTTCCCTTGATTCATTCTGGGGCCCACCAAACCATTATAGGAATGTTTGGCAAGGGCAGGATAACCAATGATAAAGCATGACACCCAGGGGTGTGTGTGAAGTCATCTCATATATTATCTTAAAGATGTCAGGGTTCTAAGTTTTGATATTAGGGCACATCTGGAATCTCAACAGTGGGGTATTTACGCACATAGAGGACACAGAGGCTTCCTTTTAGCCTCTCTCGTGTCACGTTTACCATATATGATTGTGTCACCCTAATGTATATATATTTTTACCAAAATTAGTTAAACACAGATGCCTAGTTCATCATCATCTTCAGTAATTGTCCCAATCTTCACGAAGGGTGTTCAGTTACAACTATGTTGCTACAGACCATTTTCACTTATTGATTCGCAGAGAAGGGTCTCAGAAAAATAGTTTTTAAAAGTACCAGTCTGGGCAAATGAGTATGACATATTAAGCTCCTATCAATATGGGTTCTGTAAGGGTCTAGGTGCGATTACCCCATGCCCTAATCTTCACCTGATTTTAGGTAAATACACCACAGCTAGGCATTGCCCATGTGCCTGGCCTTCGTGGATCTTTCCTGAGTATTCGACCAGGTTAGCAAGTGGGCAGTTTGGCAAGTTTTATTAGAGATGGGACTAGACTTTACTTTGATAAAGATCTTCGCAGAAATACACTCTAATCTGACTGCTGGGTCTGATTTGGCTCCAACAGGGAGTGTGCAGCCCCCATCAGACTTAAACACAGTGTCCGTCAAGGCTGTGGCCTCACCCCTACTTTATTTATTTATTGTGTATATAAATAACGTCAATAATTATTTGACTAACTGTGGCTTAGACATACCTCAAGTTAATACTAATTTTCTTTCATCCTTATTATATGTGGACAATGCCGCTTTGTTGGCCCACACCCTACAGAGTTTGAAACTGTTCGACAAAGCATTCACAACTTGTTATATTTGATCTAGATTTAGAAACTAATTTTAATAAGTCTTAATTAATGACTCTAGTTCCAGCATGCTGCAATTTTCCATTATTGGTAAAAAAAATAATGAAGGTTTCACATTCTTCCTACCTTAGGTTTTGATTTGATTCATCTGGCTCATAGAGCCATACCATATCAATTAGATGATTGAAACTAAGCCAGTCCGAGGGTGCTTTTTTCAATCTATCATCGTCAACTGGATGCCAGCCCATGGCCCCAATCAAAGAAATTATAAAAGACAATAGGGCAGATTTACAAGAAAGTGACGCATCTGTAGAGTTGCGTCACTTTCCCTGCGCCAACATGCCAAATCCTTGCGTCAGCACAAGCATTGACGGATGTGTCAGAAATTCTGACGCATCTGTTGACGGAAAAGTCACGCATTGCTGGAGTCGTGTCGTGTCGCAAGCACGACGCAACTCCAGCAATGCTCAGGGGTGCCCTATGCCTAACATGCTGCATCACTCCTTATGCCTGCTTCAAGCAGGCGCAGGGTTTTGGCGCAGCATGGACGTAAAAGTAACTCAGTTAAATCTTGTAGATTTCACTGCATCACTTTTACGGGGCTTCCTGCGACGGAACGCCCACCCTGCATACATTAAACCTGACGCAGGTTTAATGTGGCTCAGGGCTTCACAACATGACGCATCTCCCTAGATGCGTCACGTTGTAAATTGGCCGCAACTTTTACGCTGCCGCTGCGTCACAAAAGTGACGCAACGACGGTGCAAAAGTGACACAAGGGGCTTGTAAATCTGCCCCATTTTGTGCCTACAGCATCATAAGGCGCAGGTGTCTGTAGCTATGCAAAATCACAATATCTGCTGTTGGAGGAGAATCAATGTTGTTGTTGCCGCCTCTCTCCTCCTCCCTTCAGCTTTGTTTGTCATGAATAGATGGGCCTTTCATTTATCGACAATTACATTAAACTTGCCTCGCTGATGATTTGATCCAATATTTGGACCAACCCACATGTGATTTTTATCCATCTTGCTATTAATATTGTGATAAAGGTCTAAAAATACTATCAATATCATATGTTAAGGAAGCTTTTGTAAGTTTGGGTAGATTTCTTTTTCAGAACTGATAGGCTGTGGGTGAAACAAGCTGATAGGCTATGGGTGAAACAAATATTTATGAAAAGGTGTATGGCTAGGGAAAGTTGTGAATTGACGTAAATCACAGTTAGACAATATATACTTGTGAAATCCACCTATGGTATTGATCCCTATTTGCTGAATGTGGCTGAAAATTGGGAAAGGGCACCTTTACCCAGTTTCAGGACTGGAAACATTTGCCCCTAGTTTTGTTTCCTTTGGGGCAGTATCACAGGAGGAGTATTTGCCATTCTCCCTGTGATGGCCAGGTGATCAAACCCTTTTGCACTTTGTCTTTTTTTTTTGTGAATTTTAAATTATCTTTTCAAAACGAAATTTTATTTCTATGTTGAAACAGCAGAATTTAAAAAAAATGCAGACCAACTTTGAAGTTTAGGGGGATGATGTCTGTTTTAAAGTAGGTTCTTTCGAGGCCTGGGAATAATTTTCATTACAGTGGTGGAATTGGAGAAATTTCAGTAATTCCATGTTACTATGATGCAGAATTTACTGATTATTGCGCAATTCAGGCCGTAACTAAGAGTAACTTTAAGGGGGAGATTAGCACAGAAACAATGCATTTAATGAGCGTGAGCAGCTGTTCGTGCTGCTGCTATTCATGTTTTGAATTTAGCACTACATTCTTAGCGCAAGCTGCATTTTGGCTAAGAATCTAGGGGCATATCAGCAACAACCCACGATAATTAGCGCTAAGCGCACTTAACGCTAGGATAATTATCGCCGGCTGGCGTGGATTTTTATCGCTGAGATAGCGTGCTATTAGCAACGCTTATCTCAAAAGCGATAAAATCCTAGCGCTAACTGCCTAACGTTTGAAACCCAGCGATAATCTCACGAAATGTGGCGTTAGCTTGTTGGTAGGGCCTCACAAACTTAGCCATGATATCCACCTTCCATAGGATATCATGGTTAAGTCAGTCCTGAAGCAGGCGTAAGGAAAGTAGCGATAACAGGGGTTATCGCTACTTTTTTTGCCGCTATGCTTCATGGTGTTGGGCTTGATGATAGGAGAAATGTCACTTAGCGACATTTCTCCTGTCATGTCAGGTCAGGAACGCCCACTTTGCATCTCATTAGAGATGCAAAGCTGGGCGTTAGGAATTCCTGCGCTAACGCAAGGTTTCACGCGTTAGCGTGAGCTTGCTAATTAGGTGATATAATTATAGCCGCTTTTCGGCCGAAAACGGCCGCAAAAGCGGCAATAATTTTCTATCGCTGTGTTGTAGATATGCCCCCTAGTGCTAAACGGCAGGCGTAAGTTTCGGGAAATCCTACCCATAGGGCACATTCAGCAAGCGTTAGAGGCTGCTTGCACTGCTATTTGTGTTCTGTTGGATTCAGCGCTATTTCTTAGTTCAAAATGCATCCTTGCGTCCATTTTGGATAAAGAAAATAGTACTAAATGGAGAATTACTCTTCTCCCATAATTCTGCATAATCTCGCTCAATTTATAGGTAATTACGCAAGTTACTCCCAGCCCTTGTTCTATTTTGAAATCAATTGTGCGATGTTGTAAATCTTAGCTTTCTTAATTAATGTATGTGCTATATTATCTTTTCTGTACTTTTATGAGAATTATACAAAATTAAATAAAGTTATTATTGAAATGAATTGCACACTAGCAGTATACCCAGTCTCTGAATGGAGTTTACGAATGATAGATGAAATCTCAGTAATAATTGGGTGTTGTGCTTGTAGCCAAAGTACGGCACTGACTCTCAGAATGTCTGAAGATACATATTGAACAATAAGTATCTCACACTTAAGGTCAAATCCGCAGACCTTAAAGTGGGCACAGAAATTACTTGAGCCATTCCCAGAAGCTCAACTGCCCCAAGATACCTCACAAGAATGCCTTCTTTAAATGCATCTAAATTAGAGGAGATGTAGAGCAACAGAGCCACAGCCCGTGGAGATAAGAGTGGTGGGGCCGGGGGGGGGGGGGGGTAATTCCACAGACCACGACGAGGGTAAATTAATTATTTTTTAAATTTTTCCTCATGGTCGTCTGTGGAATAAACCCCAAACTGGCCCCACTGCTCTTACCTGCATGGGCTGCGGCTGGAGCAACAGAAGGCGTGCTTGGCGGACTTCATCCATGATATTTAAGCATTCATTTAGGGTGGAAAGTACCACAGTATCTATACTGTGCTGAGGCCAAATACTTTCCTGAACCCAGATTAACCCTTGCAACTAAGATGGTTGGAGTGCAAATTCAGTAGATGTTTTTCCATTGCCTTCCGGACGGCCAGAAGAGTGAAGAGATGGCATTCTTAAACAGTCGCATAACTATGTCCTTTTTTTAAGGGGCAGGCACATTTTCGGTGGACAGAATGGTTTTGATGAGATTGAGTCTAATCACACTGATGAATGGGGTCAAGTCCTGCAGTAACATCATCGACTAGTCTTGACACATTTGATCCCTTTCAATTACCTACAAAGCTTGTCCTCTGACATCAGGCCAATTTTCTTGTTAACTAACCTGGGACTATTTTCAGAGTGGCTCTGAGTCACTATCTAATGATTTTCAACTCAAACTGCATTGCTTTTGGCCCTCAAAAAAGAAGCTAAGTTATCACTTATGTCTAGTGATGGAATGGGCTTTGAGGAACAGCACAATGGTGGAGGCAGTTCCATATGCCTAACCCTCTAGAAAACCCTTTATCGCATTGCCGAAGCAGTCCAGCTGGAACTCCAAACAAATAATGATGTCAACTTCATCATACTTGTAGGGTTTGGACTTCGGTCTTCTTTTTATAAGACTCTCATTTGGTTTCTGTGTTCCGATTAGGGTCTCTGTACACTGGAGCATTTTGGTATTACAGAAGAGGTCGCAGATGCTTGTGTGGCCCCTTTTGTACTACTGAAAGTGCTGGCCCACATACAGCGCCACCGCTTTCCCTAGAGTACATTTCCTCATTTGCAATGGGTGTGGCCCCTTTCAAATGAGGGAATCCCTTTGCCTCTGCGCCCGTGCCGTATTTTAGACGTGGGCGCAGAGGCAAAGAAGCTGTCAGCGCATTGTCAGTTTTCTCCCTGCCCTCTGGTGGGGGGGGCAGATTTCCTTGTAGGTGGGTGTAGTCACTCACTGCACCCGCCAGAAAGGGGGTCTTCAATCCCCTTTAAAAGTGAAAGGGGGTTGCCACCTGCACAGTGAAACATGGAGAGGCTGCTTCAAAAATGCTTCCTTTTTCACCAAATTTATGGCTGCCCGGGGCCCAGCACATTCAGGGTGATAGGGCGCACTTTCCCTTTGTGCTCCCCATACATGTTAGGGCCCCAGGGTTTAGAATGACAACAGGGAATCATGCACTGTACCTGAAATAGGAAGTATTAACAATGAATACCCATCAATAATGCAAAGGATTAATGATGAACTCCTATCGTTAGTAGAAACCGGTCATCATGCACCCACATCTGTATTTCGAAAAGGTGTTTCAGACAACCTTTTAGGAAATTCTAATTATGTTGGAGAATTGTCTTGGAACTACCTTCCACATTGGTCCATGCTGGGCCTAGATGGCACTGTATTTACTGTTGTGTCTCAGTAGTTTATTCATGTCAATAAAAATAATTGCTACACAGCAACTACATTCCAGGAACTCTCAAATGTATTTTCTATCTTTGGCCTTTTGCGCTCTTGGAAAAGCAGACATTCTAAACGTAATTGATGGATTTCTGTTCAGAGTCAGATGCCTTCTGTGGGTAAGCTGGTCATTGTTATGGTCTTTTTTGATCTCTCTATAGACAGCCTCAACTGTCTGTTGCTAGAACTCTTGTCATCCATAAATGAAAAAGAAGTCAAAAACAGTGCACAGACCTAGTGGGCTTTGAGTCAGGCCTCCCCAACCACTGGTTTTCGTGTGTTTGTCATGGTTTTGCATTGCCTGAATGGGCTGCCCCTCAAGGCCAGGGCATTTAGAGGATGATTACTTTAAGTGGGCCTTTTTCTTAAACTACATTTGAAACATGATGTTTAGCTTTCCTTTTTTTACGCTGTTTGTTGCATTTACGTTTCCGGCAGAATGACATTTTATGGAATTGCTGAATTTCCCATTTAGTGCTCGATGTTTGGAAGCCCTAGCCGGTCAGAAAATGAAGTCACGCTGTCATTCACTGCTCACCGTTAGATTTTCATTTGTCTTAATTCATTGCCATGACAACATGCTGGATTTACAGATTTGTTGACAATAATAATGTTTAAGGACAAAGGATTTCTTAAGAAGCAGCAAACATGCTGATCCTTTGTCAAAACTATCTATCAAGCAACATTTTACCGTGTGTCTTTTAAGTATACCACATGTAACCAACTTGAACTTTACCTTATGTCTTGGTTTAAAAACTCTATATTTAGAGGCTAAGGCATAACTCTGCTAATGCACTCTGTTCAGCAATGTGGGCCTTTTATATCCTCATTTTCATTTTTATGATTAAGGTTGAAGCAGCACACCTACTTACATATAAGCCATATATACATTTTTTAAATAAAAGCTTTAAGTAACAGACAAAAGTGTTACTATGTCTTACCCTGTTTAACAAACCACAACTAGCCAACCATACCTAACAGCTGTGGTTCACTGATAGGATATCAACACCTAAAATATCCCCATACCACAATATCGAGTTATAAATTTCGATGTCAAAAATATATAAATGTAAGTACAAAAATATTGGGAAAAAATATTGATGTCATAAATATAGTTGTACAAAATATCGTTATATATATATATATATATATATATATATATATATATATATATATATCATGAAAAGAAACACCGGACTTGGAAGGCCTCGCTCCTTGTGCCATATTTATTTCCTGTCAGGCAGCATCGTCGCACTCATCATAGGCACAGAAATTCATCATTACCAGATTGTCCTGACGCGTTTCGGGCGTCCTACGCCCTTGTTCACAGGTGCTGGTTGATGCAGCAGAGCGGAATACCGTCACTCAAATACCAGTGAATGTACCTGCCCACCTGGGCGTGTCTGCTCAGTGCTTGCTGGTATTTGTAGTTCTATCCAGGTAAGTTTGAGATAAATGCGGCTGCTGTGTAGGCATCATAGTTCAATAATCCCAATGGGTATCTGGTAACCAACAAGGGTTGCGGCAAGCTGTTCTTAACCCTGTTTGGCAGGAAAACACAAGGCTCCAAAATGCGATCTGTAATCATCACGCTGGACCTGCTCATCCGCTGGGGCGCCTTCCGCGACCCTAGCGGGCCGCAATTAATACCTCACGAAAAGAAACACCAGACTTGGAAGGCCTCGCTCCTTGTGCCATATTTATTTCCTGTCAGGAAGCATCGTCGCACTCATCATAGGCACAGAAATTCATAATTACCAGATTGTCCTGACGCGTATATATATATATATATATATATATATATATTCACAGAAAAAACCATAGGTTTCAGGCACGTTATAGTTAGGAATTAGCATTTAAAAAACCTCAGAAATTCACTGAAAAAACCATAGGTTTCAGGGGTGTTATAGTTAGCTGGACTTTTCACTTGTACAAAACCATTGAAATTCCCCCGTTATAGTTAGTTCAGCTAACTATAACTCGCGCGCCCGCAATGCACTGCTGATGACGTCACATATTACATCACTCATGACATGGTCAGTGACATCACTCATGACATCACTGATGACATCTCAAATGACATCACTGATGACATCACTGATGACATCATCCAGTGAATGTGTGTTTTTCTGAAAATTAAATATGTTTTATATATGTATATCTCAAGGTCGATGGAAGAATAAATGGGTATATAAGTGTCTAAATGGATGATTTGTTTTTGAAAAATTGATTGTGTAACTGACTGATTAAGTGTATCATAGTGAATACATGGCTTAGTGAGTAATGTTTAAATATGTAAATATCTGTATCAGTCTCTCACTTTGTGTATAAGTGGCTGCATGGGTTGGTGAGTAGCTACATGGGTGTCTATATAGGTTATTAGTTGGTTTTTTGAGTATCAGTCTGAGTGTCTGCATGGTTCGGTGGGGGGTATTACGTAGTGCATAGGTGCATGAATGAGTGACTCACTGTTTGTATGTGTTGAACACAGCATGTGTGCAGGACTGTATGGGTGGATGAGTGTGTGTATGGGTGTGTTAGTGAGTGAATGACTGTCTCAATAGTGTCTTTATGAGTAACTACATATGTTTTAAACTAGTATATGTGACTATTGGTGTATATATGTGAGTATATGTGAGAGTGAGAGATTGAAAGAGTTCCTGTATGAATAAGTATGTGTTTCTATAAGTGATTGTTTAAAAGACTAAGTATGTGTAAGTTTCCGTAGAAGTAAGTATGGTGGTGTGTGTATAACTGTATATGCAAGTAAATGTATGTTTGATTCTTTATTAGCATGAGTGACTATGTGTGTGAGTAACTCTATGGATGAGTGGCATTGTGTAACAGGATGTATAGGTGTATGAGTACATATGATGAGTGAGTACATGTATGAGTGACTGTATAGGACTGTTGGTGAATGAGTGGATGTGTATGTGGATCTTAGAATTACTGAAGAGGTTGTTGTAACTGGTATTGGTATGTCCATTGTTTTGAAAATTTTAGTCTCTATTTTTGAATGTGTGTATCAAAGGTTATATTAGGGTGAGAGGAGGTCTGCCACTCTATCACAAGGATGATGTCATCAGTGATGTCATCAGTGATGTCATCAGTGATGTCATTTGAGATGTCATCAGTGATGTCATGAGTGATGTCACTGACCATGTCATGAGTGATGTAATATGTGACGTCATCAGCAGTGCATTGCGGGCGCGCGAGTTATAGTTAGCTGAACTAACTATAACGGGGGAATTTCAATGGTTTTGTACAAGTGAAAAGTCCAGCTAACTATAACACCCCTGAAACCTATGGTTTTTTCAGTGAATTTCTGAGGTTTTTTAAATGCTAATTCCTAACTATAACGTGCCTGAAACCTATGGTTTTTTCTGTGAATTTCAAAGGTTTTTTAAATGCTAATTTCTAACTATGCCTACAGAGATAGGACATGTGAAGAAAGAAGAAAAAATGCACAGAAAGAAACAAAAGAAGTGCAGAAAGAAGCAACAGAAGTCCTCAAATACGAAGATAAGTGCAGGAAGAAGGATAACGTGCAGAAAGAACAAAAAGAAGAGCAGAAAGAAGCCTTGTTGCAAAATCATCCTGTACCCTCAACTTTTTCAGACGGATACTGGTGGTAACTGAGTCTGACTAACCAGTCCTAGAGCCAGTGCTATGTTAAAAGACACGTAGAATACAGTGAAAACACCTACATACACTAGGGAACATTATGCGTTGGGGTCCCCCTGTGATTAGCATGACCTCCTCTGTAAGCCCCTAGTGTATAATAGGGCATGGGGATTAAAACTACCTCTTAAAACAGGCCACAGGGCGTTTTTGCACACGTTAACTCAGGCCCCGTCCCCTCCCTTCACCACTGTGTAAACACGCCCTGTGTCCATTTTTAGTTGGGAGATTAAGTTCATTTGAATCCTGAGGGTCCCTAGGGTCCAACTAGCCCACTAGGTACCTCCAGTAAGTGCCACAGAGCTGCGTTGCAGAGAGGTGTAAAAAGTGGCACGGCCTGGACCACCTCTCTGCAATGCAGCTCAGTGGCGCTTACTGGAAGCACTTGGTGGGCTAGTTAGCCCCCAGGGGCCCTCAGTATTGAAGGGAAATTATATCCCCAATTTAAAACGTGCCATAGTGCGTGTTTGCACACGTCACCTCAGGCCCCGTCCCCTCCCTTCACCACTGTGTAAACGCGCCCTGTGGCTGTTCTAAGTTGAGAGATTAAGTCCCCCTGAATCCTAAGGGTCCCTAGGGTCAAACTAGACCACTAGGTACCTCCAGTAAGCGCCACAGAGCTGCGTTGCAGAGAGGTGTAAAAAGGGGCTTGGCCTCAGAACACCTGGCTGCAGCGCAGCTCCCTGGCGCATACTGGAGATGCCTGTTGGGGGCGCGTTTGCAGAGTGCTGCACGGAGGGGGCATGGCCTCCGGCACGATGCCAGTCTTTTATTTATTTTAGTTTTTTAAGAAGGGGGGCTGTTTGGTTCCCCTTCTTATTCTAATTTATTGGCCCTGATGACCCCATCCCCCAGGGCCAGTCTCCTAATTATATTTTTTTGACCCCAATCCCCAGGGCTGGCCACTGTTTTTTATTATTTTTAAAAAATATATATTTATAGACACACCTAGGACATGCTGGACAAACCGTACGTACCTATCACCATGACGATTTGCGTGATATTCATTAAAAGGCGACTATGCATGCAATGAATCCACGTGGAATGTATTTACACCACTAGTGAAGCTCTGACATGTCTGATGCCCTACCGTGCCTAATCCTGGTAGACACCCTTGTCGTTTATTTATACAAACATGGGTAGCTATTGACGGGCACATTTAATACACATGCACACCAAGCCATTCAAAGGGGATTCGACAAAAATTCGACCAAAACTATGCAAGAAACCCCCCTCACGGTTAATAAAACACACATCCACTGCCGGATGTGTAATACTTTTTATTTTACTCTCTGGAAAGGGGACGAACATCACTTGAGAGTCACAGCGTGCTCCTGACAGAGCCCAATGCTGTGTTACACCCACCATTGCCTGCCGAGTGCCACACACCTCTGTGTTGTATTCCACTAGCTGGTGCATATGCTATGACACTCTCTAGCCCATGTGCACTGTAACACCACCCCGTGAATATGTCATGCCACACTTGTCTTCGCACGGGTTATATTGCCCCATCTAACGTGCCTTTCTCGATGCCTATGTTATAACGCACAGTGCTATGCCATACATATTACAATCTGGGATCCATATCTTTGTCACAGTGCATATGCAACGTTACACTCCCCAGCACATATTTTATATTACAACTTTAGAGACTAGTTAGGTTACACAACACTGCCCTGTGCATATTACACTCCAAGGCGCATATCGCATAGCACGCGCTAGTGCCTGTGCTATCTCGCGCTCTCCAATGAATCTGTCATTGCGCACAATGTATTGCATATTATATTTCACGCCCGGTTCATCTTATATCACACTTTTTGGTGCATAGTTTATACCATACACTATATCTAGTTTTCATTTTCAATCGTGCTCTCAGGACTATGTTCTATATAACACTGTGTTCACCTACCCTTTTCACGGGCATTACATTTTGCGATAGGGGGTGGAGGGTCAGGGGGTGTTTCTGCCAAGTGAGCCCGGAGTCACAGTCACAAACGTCCTCTTCTTCCTGAATAAAAGTGAGATTGTGCTGCATACTTGTTCATATTTTAAGTAGTTCGCACAGACACAATGTTTTAAAAACAATAAAGTTCCTAATACCCGCCTTCTCTGAACAGTTAGCTTGCTGCCCCATCCCCTTCCTCCCTATCCTCTGTTGTGTGAATCCATGGACTAGCCTCCTCCCTCCTGCCATGCATGGTCTGATGTGCTGCCACTGCCCTCAATTTAGTATGATGTACCAGTCCACTCCTCCTGCCCTCCATTGCCCAATTCTATGCCCCATCATTGACCTCCTGCTTAAACTCTGTGCTTAGCTTGCTGCCCCTATTCTCCTTCCCCCTGCCCTCCGATGTCTTTGTGCATGCTCCTGCTCCATCCTTTTTGCCCACCATGTCCCATGGACCTGCCACTCCTATCTACTCTGAGTGTTCTGTTGAGCTGCCACTCCCCTCCCACCTGCCTAGCATTGTCAGATGACTGTAACCTGTCCCTGCCACCTCCACCCTGCCTGTCCACATGCCATGCCCCTATCCTCTTCCTCCTGTCCTACATGGTCCATTGTACTGCCACACCCTTCTGCCCTCCCTGGTCTGTTGTGCTGCAACTGCTCCTCCTGCCTGCCCCGTGTGGTCTGTTGTGAGGTCCCTTCCCCTGAACTTTCCTGTCTGTGCACAGGTCCTGACCCTCCCTTCTATCCTCCATCGTCCTTTGTGCATGCCCCTCCACCCTCCTTCTTGCCCATCATAGCCATTGTGCTGCCACTAACCCTCCCACTTGCCATGCATGGTCTTCTGTGCTGCCATGGCCCCTCCCACCTTCCCTGTGTGGTCAGTTAGCTGCCCCTGACCCCCTCCCACCTTCCCTCCATGGTCTGTGTGTATTGCATCACAGTCTCACTGTTGCTCTTCATGGTGTGTCTTGCTTCTAGTGCCCATCCTGCCTGACCTCCATGGCTATCTTGCTGCTCCTGCCCTGCCCCCTTGCCCCCAGCCCTACTCCCTCCCTCCTGGCTTGTCTGTTCCATTGTAATGCCCCTGATCCGTCCCTCCTGCCCTTTATGGTCTGTTATGCTGCAGCTTTCTCTCCTGTCTGTCCATTATGGTCAGCTAGCTACCATTGCCTCTTGCCCCTCTGTTCTCTGTTGTCCATGTGCATGGTCCTGTCCCCTCCCTCTTGCTTTCTATGGATTGTTGTGCTGCACTCCCGTCCTGCATGCCCTGTGTGGTGTATTGTGCTGCTGCAAACCCTGATGCCTGCCCTGCAGGGTCAGTTTGGTGCACCTCTCCATGTCCCTCCTGTCCTCTGTTATCCAAGTCCATGTCCCTATCCCATTTCCTTCCATGATCCAATGTACCATACTTGCGAACATTTTGAACTTGGTAAGAGGGAGATTTTGAAAAAAAACTGGGGTATTGATTTTCCCCTTTGAGTTACATTGAAAAAGAGGATATTGTAGACAGGAGACAGATCAAATAAAGCCCATTTGAGCTTAAAAACATTGGACGTTTCCTGGCTGAATCGGGTCTGTTGGCATGTATGGTTGTACTACCATTGCCTCTTCCTTCTGCCCACAATGGTCTATTACATTGCCACAGCCTTGAAGGAGGGTAGATTTTGTATCACAGGGGGCCCCTGACCCGTTCTGTCCACACCTGAAGTATGAGACCCTTGTCCTTGCCCTGCCAGCTGCATTTGTAGGCCGTATTAAATTGACCAGCGGGTCCTGTGTTGCTATATAATTATCCTGAGACATCCTTACCACTCAGCCAGCATAAAACCCCTGTGTAGGCCCTTCTGTTCAATATGTAGGCCTCTTTGTTAAATTGACCATAGCTCTGCAATTTTAGTGTATAGCAGTCTGAAGGCAGGTCTGCGAGGCCTTCTGATCCAAACTAGTAGCCCCCACCCTACCCGAGTACTCCGTGCTCGGTATCAAAGTTCAACATCCCCCTGAAGCTGTCGACATACAGTAGGCTGCATCCTGGACTGGTACTTGCTTCCTGGGCAGGTTTCCCGCTTTTAAGGAAGTGGCAACCGCAGAGCGTCAAGTTAGGAGAACTGAGGAGATTTTATACATGAATATATTGAATTCCCGTACAATACCCATTATTTTCTGCTTGCTCTATGGAACTTACGATAAGCGATTGGCCTGAGAGACTGACCTTTTCACCCAGTCCATTGTCAGCATTAAGTGGGTAAATGACGAAATGTCTGGTAAAATCTGCAGACGAAGCTTTTGGGTAGCATACGTAGGTAGATGTAGCGTGCAAAGGAGCCCACAAAATGATATAAAAAGGGAGCACCCACAGATATCGACGGACTACCTCGCCGTCTGTATGTAGGTTAACAGGCAGTGCAGGTTTTCCCCAAGAGCTGGGAGCTCTTGTCTTCATTTGCTTAAAATGTCTTGCTCTGCTTTGCTTGAAGTATCTTATTCTATTTTACCTATATGAAATGTCATGTTATGTTTAACCATTGTTCTCTTTACTTTTGCATTTAAAAGATTTTGTATTGTAATTGCAGGAATGCTTGCTCTAAGAGTAAACGTGAGTGTTCCTAGGTAACATTTTCCTTGGTGTAACTTGTTTCTCATGATGCATTTATAGATGTGTTTTCTCTCTCTCTCTGTCAGTGCATTAATTGAGATACAGAGAATATTATGACAGCTGTATGATTATCTGGATTCTGTATTTTGTACTTTATGTCTCTATTCTGCGGTTTCTTTGAAGTTGCATCTTCTCATTAAACTGCCATTGTATTCTGCCTCCAATTCCATGTCTCATATGTCTGTTTTCTTCATTTTTGGAGCAAGCGTTCCTAGGCACCCCGGCTCAAATTAAGGTGCCCCTTTTGTCCCTGACTCACTCTCCTGCTCAGTTCTGTGGTGGCTCCCGGGGATCTGGGGACCGCCCCTAGCTTCCTTGACCCGTAATAGATCTTCCCTCCAACAGCCTCTCTTGCAAGTCCTGTATTGTTGGTTTGTTGCCCCTGCCCCCCTTTCCACTGCCCTCCATAGTCTGTTGTGCTTCCACGGCCCTTCCTGCCTGCTCAGTGTGGTTAAATTGTTGCCTTTGCACCCTCCTACCTGCCTTCAATTTTCAGAGTCCGTGCCCCTGGCCTCTGCCTCTCAACAGTATCCTAATGAACAACTAGATTGCTAACATTCTATATTAATTACAAAAGTGTGGAACGCCTGACATCATCTTGATGTAATCAAAACTGTAATACCTAGAGCATTTCCTTTAGAAATTACATATATGAGAGGGTCTTATTGGCATCAAAATTATGGTTAGTGCTCTAAAAGACTAAAATAAGGACATATTTTCTGAGTTTTCAAATAGCGACAAAGCACTTTTAAATTATTTGTTATCTTTATGTTTTTTTATCCAGTTGACCACTTGATTAAATGTTGCACTTAGGGGAGAGGATGTGGTGTTACTTCCAGAACTGCAGACTTTGCAACTGGGGAACCAGGTTGAAGTTTCTGCTTCAGCTCGACATTCTGTGATTCTGGTCAAATCACTTAGTCTCCCCATGTCTACAACCAAAATGAATTTGTTCTTGTGTGATGTAACCAATGCTCATGTAAAGCACTCCAATACCTGACAAGTCTGCACTATATAACACTGCAAAAACACAAAATAATAAGTGTTTTGCACACTTCTGTCATTGGGCTATATTTGGGCTACATCTGGGTGATTTTGGGCTACATTTGGGCTCTTTTGTCTCCGGTGGCCATCTTGGGAGATTTATTTGTTATGAAGTTTCCTAATTTCCTCATGTACTGCAGTCTCCTCAGTAGGAAATGCTTTCAGTTTTTTACTTTGATTCCATCATGAAGGTATTCAGATATGTCACACATTTGCCATAAATTCTGAATGTTAGCACTCTAGTTGCTCATTAGATCACTGTAGTAAAACTACTGCACCATGGAAGTCTGCTCCTGGTATTAAAAGTGCATGTTTCAGTCTGCATGTCAGAATTTTTTAATGAAATAGAAGAGGATTTGAGAAGTCACTCAAAATGTGCCCTCATTTTCTTTCTTCAGCATTAATCATAATTTCTATGGCAAAATGAACCTCCTCATTGTGTTCCTTTTTAAATTAAATGTTTTAAGTGTTACCAGTTTATTCCAATCAAGATGGCTTCAGGTGTGCCATACTTTTGTCATAATGAAGACAGTAAGCGCTCTAGTTGTTTTTAAGAACATTCTGGGACATTCTGTCATTGGGCTATACTTGGGCTACATCTGGGTGATATTTGGGCTACATTTGGGCTCTTTTGTCTCTGGTGGCCATCTTGGGAGACTTATTTGTTATGAAGTTTCCTAATTTCCTCATTTACTGCAGTCTCCTCAGTAGGAAATACTTTCAGTTTTTTACTTTGATTCCATCAAGAAGGCATTCAGATGTGTCACACATTTGCCATAAATTCAGAATGTTAGCACTCTTTTTGCTCATTAGATCACTGTAGTAAAGCTACTGCTCACCAGGGAAAACTGCTGCTGGCATTGAAAGTGCATGTTTCAGTCTGCATGTCAGAATTTTTTAATGAAATAGAAGAGGATTTGAGAAGTCACTCAAAATGTGCCCTAATTTTTCTTTCTGCAGCACTAATCATACTTTTTATGGAAAAATGAACCCCCTCATTTTGTTCCTTTTTAAATTAAATGTTTTAAGAGTTACCACTTTAATCCAAGCAAGATGGCTTCAGGTGTGCCATACGTTTATCATAAGTAGGACTGTTAGCGCTATAGTAGTTCTTTGGAACACTCTGGGAAGCTGCAATAGAACACAAAGGAATCAACTGACAGTCTCTGCCCTTGTTGGATGTACATGTTTTACTGAGAATGTCAGACTTCATTCTCACATGACTGAGAAAGATAATGTGAATTTACAGAAAATCAGCTCTCAGTTTAGCCTATAGATCACCTTCCAAACCTCTGTGGTAAAAGCATGAGAAAATATTTTTCTCTCAATCATGATATCACAGCAGAAGGCTTTTTCACATGGTGAAATCACCTTAGAACATACCACAATTCCTAAAATGAGTATGGTACCATCAACAAATGATTTATAATGTAACTAAAGTCTTAAAACCTTCTATTAACTGCAATGCTTTTTAATGAGGTGCTATCATGTATATTGGTCCCAAGATGGCTGCCAACACTTCTTGGATGAAGTGCTGACAGCCAATCAGATCTCAGGATGAGATGTGTGGTTAGGCTCCGCCCACATATATATATGCTTTTAAATGGTATTTTCTCAGGAAATACTGAACAGATTTACACCAGACCTGCAAAAGGCACTTCCTTGACCTTATGGCTACCTCTCTGCCAAATTTCAAGTAATTCTGTTCAGCCGTTCGGGCTGTAGCTGTGTCTAAAGGTCCTATGGAAAAATGCATGGGGAAAACGCGTTTTGGGACCCCCCTTTTTTCTCGGCCCCTGCTTGACGAATCCCCCCGAGACTTTCAGGGTAGGAGCGGAGCGTAGCGCCCCACCTATTTTGAAAATTTCGCGAGGATTCGTCGTCCGGCGCCAAAGTTATTCCAAATAGAATGTTGCGGATTTCCTATGGAAACAGGGTCCTAACTATAACTACCTACTGGCGACCGCCAGTAGGTAATATATATATATATATATATTTATATATAAAGTTCCACAAGTTACCCTCAAGGTAGGGCGCACTCACTGATCGGCGTATTCATAAGAGCCAGGGAGAGTCAGGCACATCCAGCGTCTGCAGTGACCTGACGCGTTTCGAGTATTCCACCCTTAATCATAGGTCTCTCTGCTACACAAAACTGCCAACAAACATGGTTTCCAGCGATCTCCCTTTTATTTCCTCAACAATCAAACTCAGGTGAGTAATCCTCAAATTGCATTGTGGGACTGGAAGTCCATAAAATAACTCCCAAGTGGGCTGAAGGCAGTTTTTGCGTAAATAACATAAATCCATCATGGTTGCGCCAAACGAACATCTCTCAAATAAAAGCATACGTCTGTAAGTTCCGCTCCGCTGGAATGGCTCCAGCAGCAGAGCCGCCTGCTTCGCGGCGGTGCATCCCTCGGCCGGGTCGGCCGTATCATATAAAGTTCCACAAGTTACCCTCAAGGTAGGGCGCACTCACTGATCGGCGTATTCATAAGAGCCAGGGAGAGTCAGGCACATCCAGCGTCTGCAGTGACCTGACGCGTTTCGAGTATTCCACCCTTAATCATAGGTCTCTCTGCTACACAAAACTGCCAACAAACATGGTTTCCAGCGATCTCCCTTTTATTTCCTCAACAATCAAACTCAGGTGAGTAATCCTCAAATTGCATTGTGGGACTGGAAGTCCATAAAATAACTCCCAAGTGGGCTGAAGGCAGTTTTTGCGTAAATAACATAAATCCATCATGGTTGCGCCAAACGAACATCTCTCAAATAAAAGCATACGTCTGTAAGTTCCGCTCCGCTGGAATGGCTCCAGCAGCAGAGCCGCCTGCTTCGCGGCGGTGCATCCCTCGGCCGGGTCGGCCGTATCATATAAAGTTCCACAAGTTACCCTCAAGGTAGGGCGCACTCACTGATTGGCGTATTCATAAGAGCCAGGGAGAGTCAGGCACATCCAGCGTCTGCAGTGACCTGACGCGTTTCGAGTATTCCACCCTTAATCATAGGTCTCTCTGCTACACAAAACTGCCAACAAACATGGTTTCCAGCGATCTCCCTTTTATTTCCTCAACAATCAAACTCAGGTGAGTAATCCTCAAATTGCATTGTGGGACTGGAAGTCCATAAAATAACTCCCCAGTGGGCTGAAGGCAGTTTTTGCGTAAATAACATAAATCCATCATGGTTGCGCCAAACGAACATCTCTCAAATAAAAGCATACGTCTGTAAGTTCCGCTCCGCTGGAATGGCTCCAGCAGCAGAGCCGCCTGCTTCGCGGCGGTGCATCCCTCGGCCGGGTCGGCCGTATCATATAAAGTTCCACAAGTTACCCTCAAGGTAGGGCGCACTCACTGATCGGCGTATTCATAAGAGCCAGGGAGAGTCAGGCACATCCAGCGTCTGCAGTGACCTGACGCGTTTCGAGTATTCCACCCTTAATCATAGGTCTCTCTGCTACACAAAACTGCCAACAAACATGGTTTCCAGCGATCTCCCTTTTATTTCCTCAACAATCAAACTCAGGTGAGTAATCCTCAAATTGCATTGTGGGACTGGAAGTCCATAAAATAACTCCGATCGGAGCGGAACTTACAGACGTATGCTTTTATTTGAGAGATGTTCGTTTGGCGCAACCATGATGATTTATGTTATTTACGCAAAAACTGCCTTCAGCCCACTTGGGAGTTATTTTATGGACTTCCAGTCCCACAATGCAATTTGAGGATTACTCACCTGAGTTTGATTGTTGAGGAAATAAAAGGGAGATCGCTGGAAACCATGTTTGTTGGCAGTTTTGTAAATATAAATATGTAACAAATAAATATATATACATATAAAAAATACCATAAGATCTATTAATAAAACATTCTATTATAAATTAAATGATTCATCTATTTAAAAATCTTTAAACTTAAATTTTCCACTCCAGTGCAAAAGTAGGGAAAGTGTTGGATAGCCAAGGGATAAAATGTACTATTCCCACTCTAATGAGGGTAACAGTAGGGAACTTGTTGGATAGCGGGGGTGTCAAAATTACTATTCCCACTCCAATGAGTGCAACAGTAGGGAAAGTGTTGGATAGTGGAGGGGTAAAAATTACTATTCCCACTCCAGTGAGTGCGACAGTAGGGAAAGTGTTGGATAGCACAGGGTTAAAATGTACTATTCCCACTCCAGTCAGTGCAACAGTGGGGAAAATGTTGGATAGCGGCGAGGTAAAAATTCCTATTCCCACTCCAATGGTTGCAGCAGTAGGGAAAGTGTTGGATAGTGGAGGGGTAAAAATTGCCATTCCCAGTCCAATGAGAACAGTAGGGAAAGTGTTGGATAGGGGAAGGGGTCAAAATTACTATTCCCACTCCAGTGAGTGCAGCAGTAGGGAAAGTGTTGGATAGTGGAGAGAAAAATTTACTATTCCCCATCCAGTCAGTGCAACAGTAGGGAAAGTGTTAGTTTGCTGAGAGGTAAAAAATGTTATTCCCACTCCAGTCAGTTTAAAAGTAAAAACAAACAAAATATCAACAACAAAATGCATTAAAAAAAAAATGAAAAAAATATATAAATATGTTATAACCTAAACTACAAACATATTTAATATTAGAAATGAAAGAAATAAAAGCATATTATAATTTTAAATACATATCACAAATACCTACAAATATTATATTAAATACAAAAAAAATAACTTTCAAACAAATATTTTTAGTTAGAAATTATTTATAAACAAAATGTTTATTATTACATACATTTAATTTATTTACTTTCTACCCTATAACACCACACAATTCCCAACCCACATATAAATAAATAAAAAATCTTCCGTAGTTAACATAATTACTTATCAATTAAAGAAATAGTATTAATTAAAAAACAAATTAAAACACATAAAAATGTATTAACTTCTAACCCTTTACCCCTGTAATCCCCACAACCCACAGCTAAAATGAAACTGTAAAAAAAAAATACAAAATTAAAATGTATTTTCAATTTAAAAAACTAAGAGCATTTAACAACTAATTATAAAGTAAGTAAAGTAATTTACTCCCCACCCTTTATCCCTATAATACCAAAACCCACGCAAAAAAACTTAAACTATTACCCTAATTAATTCTCAATGAATTAATTTATATCAATTATCAGCTAATTATAAAGTAATACATTTATTCCCACCTTTACCCCTACAAACTCCACAACCTGTACCTAAAATTAATTACACAATTTCCACATTTCATTTTCAATTAATTAATTAATATTATTTAACAACAAATTAATAATCGATTAAAAATAAATTACTTCCCACAGTTAACACTATAAAATCTAAATTACAAAAATATTAATAAATAAAAAAGAATAATTAATTTAGTATAATTAAATTACTTCCCACCCTATTCTCCTATAAACCCAAAACCCGCTAAGGAACTAAAGAACACAAAATGTAATTTAATTTATAAAAATAACTACTAAAAATGTAAGACATATATCAAAAAATATAAACAATAATACATTACATACATTTAAAATACATTCTAAAACACATAACACTAATTAAAAAATAGCTATTTTAAACAACTATATTTTTGCAAACATTACTAATGACTTCTATGTTTTTAAAAATGATATTTTTTACTTTACCTTAAAATTTATATTCTTGACCACGATTTTCTTGCTGTCGATATTTGTGTGTCTCAATATTTACAACTCGATATTTGTGTAGATTGACATTTCTAACACAATATTTTGTCTACATACCCTAGCCTATATACCAAACTTAACCTACCTATCAAACCTACATGCCATACCAACTTACCTACCATAGCTACTCTAACAACCATACATCTCTATTATACCTCATCTATTATAATTTACCTACCCATCATACTTACCATGCGCAGCATGCCTTACATACCATACCTGTCTATCATGCATTTCATAATCACCGCACCTAATCAATCATAATCAACTTCCTAGTATACCCCTGCCACAAGCATACCTAACCTTCCATACATACCATAGCCAACCTACCATATCTGCACTACTTAACCTACAACCACCTCTACAGTGCATATATCATATACCCGCCCTGAGGTGGCAGTCTTGTGAAAAAGAAGAGAGTTATGGCCATGGGACTCTAGCAAGGGATCCTAATACTGCAGCTTATGTCTAACTCACTGTGCCTCTTTTAAGAGCCTGAAATACTGCATTAAGAACGTGCTGATTGCATTTTTTGAAGTGCATGAAAACGTGAATTACACAGTTCCTTAAAAGTAGCAAGACCAATTTGCTTTGCCAATGTCTTTTTTCTATTTTGTTTTCTCTGAATTGCCTTTGATTTGCAAGTTACCTCCATTAACCCCTTCGTAGTGCGCAGGGCCGGACTGACAACCGGGCATTTTGGAATTCTGCCGAGCAGGGGGCTGATTTCATTGCGGTGGGGACTGATTTAGTTCATGGAGACCTGCGTGTACTTCGAAATAATTAAAGCAAAACGAATTTCGTTCAGTACACGCAGGTCCCCATCAACGAAATCAGCCCCCAGCCCAGCAGCATTCCAAAACGCCCGGTAGTCAGTCCGGCCCTGGTAGTGCTGTGCACATCCGTTGGCTGACACGGCCCCGCCCGCGCTCAGAAACGCCCGTAAACGGGTTAAGTGACACCCATGTAATTACGTATAATAAATGAATGAATGAAGAAACACTTATAAAGCGCATAGCTACCCTAAGGCATCCCAGTGCTCACAACATCAGCGGACGGAGTACACACAGATGCTTATGCAGGTTTTTTGAACAGCCAAGTTTTAAGGAGTTTCTGGAAGGTCAGGAGATTAGACTCCTGACGTAGATGGAAAGGGAGGGTGTTCCAAAGCTTAGCTGATTTCTAAAATGAGTATAATAAAGATGGATATTGTGACAATAATACTCTCTAAATTTGGGATATTGAGCACTAGCAGTAATTCCTAGCTTCACATATTAAATAGCATTGAGCTACACTTTATTGGGAGAGCAGAAACACAGAGAGTTGCAGTGAAATGCATATAGTTCATAGGTAGGAGAAAGATTAACTGTGATCACTTTTCACCAATATGGTTGCGGTCACACGTTGCATATGTAGTAGGCAAGGGCAATAGCAGAACAAGTATGTCTTTCAATAGATGTTACTTCATTTTTATTTTTATTTCTATTTCAGCTTTTCTACAGTGTGAAAATAGTTTAAATGGACTTTGAATCATTTTGCATATCTAAATATGTTTATACAGTAGTCAAGAAGGTAATGTCATCAGGGATATTCAATATGCAGAAATAATTAACAGTATTGTAAGATGTTCTGAAAAAAGCTTCATCAGAGGTAGACATTGATATGCACAGTTGGAAAGAAACAATAGATTTGTATAAATAAGCATTGTAGTTTTCAAAATTAAGTGCTAAACAGTTCCTGTAATGAAGATTGCTAGGGAAGGAAATAATGGAAACAAATTCCAAGTAGATTAGAATCATGCAGAGGCAGATATCGTGTTAGAAGTCTAGATAGCCTTAAGCATCAGTGTAAAGAATTGTCAATTTTGCACGGTCTCCTGAGATAATTTGCTTTTCTTGGATTAGGTGTACTGTGTATTATGAATCTGGCCACTCGGTCCCTACTATTCAGTCTCTACTATATGTGCTCTGTTGTCTCGAAGATAGGTAACCCCAAATGGCATATTTAAGAATTAGGTAAGGTCACTCTACTGTGGCACAGTAGAACACAAGCTGTTAGCCTGGCACTTTACTCCTCGGTAGCCCGTAAACTAACCTGTGGAGTGCCTTAAGGTTAATCTCCCAACCCCACCTTCTTCAACACAGACATGATCCCTCTGGCCAACGGCACCCAACTCATACTTTCCCTCTTAGACAACACCCTCAACACCAGAAGCAAGTTCACTGCCTACACAACTAAAGTCTCTCACTATATGAAAGCAAAACTGTCCTTAAGCTCAACACAGACAAAACAGAAGTAGTGATCTTTGTCAAGAGCACCTCACCATAGAGCACCAAACTCAGACCCACACCAAGAACCAACTCCAGGAACCTCAGAATAATCATCAACAGCAAACTGGTCATGTCTGTACAAGTCAATGCCATCACTATAGAAACACCCTATATGTCGGGAACACCAAACAACTCACTAGAAGACTACAAACCATCCAGAACTCGGCAGTCAGACTTCTGTTCAACCTCCCACACAGAACTCACATCACACCACACCTCGGGGAACTACACAGTATCCTGATACACACTGAGTTCAAACTCCTCACACACATTCAAGGCACTACACAACTCAAGCCCCACCTACGTGAACAGTTCCATTTCCTGCAACCAACCACTCAGATACCTCGGCTTTGCAGAACTCCTATAAGCACACATCCCACACAAATACAGAAACAGATTGGGAGGATGCGCACTTACTCACATCCAGGGCCACTGGAATTATGCAATTCCGCAGCACCAGCTGTGTTTTTGCATACTTATGAATTTGCCACATTTGTGACAAAAACCTTCATCTTGCATAATCTGCAGATTATTATTTATATACATACCATACCATAATCTGCAGATTATGATTACCTACTGGCGGTCGCCAGTAGGTAGTTATAGTTAGGACCCCTTTTCCATAGGAAATCCGCAACATTCTATTTTGAATAACTTTGGCGCCGGTCGATGAATCCTCGCGAATTTCTCAAAATAGGTGGGGCGCTACGCTCCGCTCCTACCCTGAAAGTCTCGGGGGGATTCGTCAAGCGGGGGCTGAGATAAAAGGGGGGTCCCAAAACGCGTTTTTCCCATGCATTTTTCCATAGGACCTTTAGAACGAGCTACAGCCCGAACGGCTGAACAGAATTACTAGAAATTTGGCAGAGAGGTAGCCATATGGTCAAGGAAGTGCCTTTTGCAGGTCTGGTGTAAATCTGTTCAGTATTTCCTGAGTAAATAGCATTTAAAAGCATATATATATGTGGGCGGAGCCTAACCACACATCTCATCCTGAGATCTGATTGGCTGTCAGCACTTCATCCAAGAAGTGTTGGCAGCCATCTTGGGACAAATATACATGATAGCACCTCATTAAAAAGCATTGCAGTTAATAGAAGGTTTTAAGACTTTAGTTACATTATAAATCATTTGTTGATGGTACCATACTCATTTTAGGAATTGTGGTATGTTCTAAGGTGATTTCACCATGTGAAAAAGCCTTCTGCTGGGATATCATGATTGAGAGAAAAATATTTTCTCATGCTTTTACCACAGAGGTTTGGAAGGTGATCTATAGGCTAAACTGAGAGCTTATTTTCTGTAAATTCACATTATCTTTCTCAGTCATGTGAGAATGAAGTCTGATATTCTCAGTAAAACATGTACATCCAACAAGGGCAGAGACTGTCAGTTGATTCCTTTGTGTTCTACTGCAGCTTCCCAGAGTGTTCCAAAGAACTACTAGAGCGCTAACAGTCCTACTTATGATAAACGTATGGCACACCTGAAGCCATCTTGCTTGGATTAAAGTGGTAACTCTTAAAACATTTAATTTAAAAAGGAACAAAATGAGGGGGTTCATTTTTCCATAAAAAGTATGATTAGTGCTGCAGAAAGAAAAATTAGGGCACATTTTGAGTGACTTCTCAAATCCTCTTCTATTTCATTAAAAAATTCTGACATGCAGACTGAAACATGCCCTTTCAATACCAGCAGCAGTTTTCCCTGGTGAGCAGTAGCTTTACTACAGTGATCTAATGAGCAAAAAGAGTGCTATCATTCTGAATTTATGGCAAATGTGTGACACATCTGAATGCCTTCTTGATGGAATCAAAGTAAAAAACGGAAAGTATTTCCTACTGAGGAGACTGCAGTAAATGAGGAAATTAGGAAACTTCATAACAAATAAGTTTCCCAAGATGGCCACCAGAGACAAAAGAGCCCAAATGTAGCCCAAATATCACCCAGATGTAGCCCAAGTATAGCCCAATGACAGAATGTCCCAGAATGTTCTTATAAACAACTAGAGCGCTTACTGTCTTCATTATGACAAAAGTATGGCACACCTGAAGCCATCTTGATTGGAATAAACTGGTAACACTTAAAACATTTAATTTAAAAAGGAACACAATGAGGAGGTTCATTTTGCCATAGAAATTATGATTAATACTGAAGAAAGAAAATGAGGGCACATTTTGAGTGACTTCTCAAATCCTCTTCTATTTCATTAAAAAATTCTGACATGCAGACTGAAACATGCACTTTTAATACCAGGAGCAGACTTCCATGGTGGAGTAGTTTTACTACAGTGATCTAATGAGCAACTAGAGTGCTAACATTCAGAATTTATGGCAAATGTGTGACATATCTGAATACCTTCATGATGGAATCAAAGTAAAAAACTGAAAGCATTTCCTACTGAGGAGACTGCAGTACATGAGGAAATTAGGAAACTTCATAACAAATAAATCTCCCAAGATGGCCACCGGAGACAAAAGAGCCCAAATGTAGCCCAAAATCAACCAGATGTAGCCCAAATATAGCCCAATGACAGAAGTGTGCAAAACACGTATTATTTTGTGTTTTTGCAGTGTTATATAGTGCAGACTTGTCAGGTATTGGAGTGCTTTACATGAGCATTGGTTACATCACACAAGAACAAATTCATTTTGGTTGTAGACATGGGGAGACTAAGTGATTTGACCAGAATCACAGAATGTCGAGCTGAAGCAGAAACTTCAACCTGGTTCCCCAGTTGCAAAGTCTGCAGTTCTGGAAGTAACACCACATCCTCTCCCCTAAGTGCAACATTTAATCAAGTGGTCAACTGGATAAAAAAACATAAAGATAACAAATAATTTAAAAGTGCTTTGTCGCTATTTGTAAACTCAGAAAATATGTCCTTATTTTAGTCTTTTAGAGCACTAACCATAATTTTGATGCCAATAAGACCCTCTCATATATGTAATTTCTAAAGGAAATGCTCTAGGTATTACAGTTTTGATTACATCAAGATGATGTCAGGCGTTCCACACTTTTGTAATAAATATAGAATGTTAGCAATCTAGTTGTTCATTAGGATACTGTTGAGAGGCAGAGGCCAGGGGCACGGACTCTGAAAATTGAAGGCAGGTAGGAGGGTGCAAAGGCAACAATTTAACCACACTGAGCAGGCAGGAAGGGCCGTGGAAGCACAACAGACTATGGAGGGCAGTGGAAAGGGGGGCAGGGGCAACAAACCAACAATACAGGACTTGCAAGAGAGGCTGTTGGAGGGAAGATCTATTACGGGTCAAGGAAGCTAGGGGCGGTCCCCAGATCCCCGGGAGCCACCACAGAACTGAGCAGGAGAGGTAGTCAGGGACAAAAGGGGCACCTTAATTTGAGCCGGGGTGCCTAGGAACGCTTGCTCCAAAAATGAAGAAAACAGACATATGAGACATGGAATTGGAGGCAGAATACAATGGCAGTTTAATGAGAAGATGCAACTTCAAAGAAACCGCAGAATAGAGACATAAAGTACAAAAAACAGAATCCAGATAATCATACAGCTGTCATAATATTCTCTGTATCTCAATTAATGTACTGACAGAGAGAGAGAGAAAACACATCTATAAATGCATCATGAGAAACAAGTTACACCAAGGAAAATGTTACCTATGAACACTCATGTTTACTCTTAGAGCAAGCATTCCTGCAATTACAATACAAAATCTTTTAAATGCAAAAGTAAAGAGAACAATGGTTAAACATAACATGACATTTCATATAGGTAAAATAGAATAAGATACTTCAAGCAAAGCAGAGCAAGACATTTTAAGCAAAGGAAGACAAGAGCTCCCAGCTCTTGGGGAAAACCTGCACTGCCTGTTAACCTACATACAGACGGCGAGGTAGTCAGTCGATATCTGTGGGTGCTCCCTTTTTATATCATTTTGTGGGCTCCTTTGCACGCTACATCTACCTACGTATGCTACCCAAAAGCTTCGACTGCAGATTTTACCAGACATTTCGTCATTTACCCACTTAATGCTGACAATGGACTGGGTGAAAAGGTCAGTCTCTCAGGCCAATCGCTTATCGTAAGTTCCATAGAGCAAGCAGAAAATAATGGGTATTGTACGGGAATTCAATATATTCATGTATAAAATCTCCTCAGTTCTCCTAACTTGACGCTCTGCGGTTGCCACTTCCTTAAAAGCGGGAAACCTGCCCAGGAAGCAAGTACCAGTCCAGGATGCAGCCTACTGTATGTCGACAGCTTCAGGGGGATGTTGAACTTTGATACCGAGCACGGAGCACTCGGGTAGGGTGGGGGCTACTAGTTTGGATCAGAAGGCCTCGCAGACCTGCCTTCAGACTGCTATACACTAAAATTGCAGAGCTATGGTCAATTTAACAAAGAGGCCTACATATTGAACAGAAGGGCCTACACAGGGGTTTTATGCTGGCTGAGTGGTAAGGATGTCTCAGGATAATTATATAGCAATACAGGACCCGCTGGTCAATTTAATACGGCCTACAAATGCAGCTGTCAGGGCAAGGACAAGGGTCTCATACTTCAGGTGTGGACAGAACGGGCCAGGGGCCCCCTGTGATACAAAATCTACCCTCCTTCAAGGCTGTGGCAATGTAATAGACCATTGTGGGCAGAAGGAAGAGGCAATGGTAGTACAACCATACATGCCAACAGACCCGATTCAGCCAGGAAACGTCCAATGTTTTTAAGCTCAAATGGGCTTTATTTGATCTGTCTCCTGTCTACAATATCCTCTTTTTCAATGTAACTCAAAGGGGAAAATCAATACCCCAGTTTTTTTTCAAAATCTCCCTCTTACCAAGTTCAAAATGTTCGCAAGTATGGTACATTGGATCATGGAAGGAAATGGGATAGGGACATGGACTTGGATAACAGAGGACAGGAGGGACATGGAGAGGTGCACCAAACTGACCCTGCAGGGCAGGCATCAGGGTTTGCAGCAGCACAATACACCACACAGGGCATGCAGGACGGGAGTGCAGCACAACAATCCATAGAAAGCAAGAGGGAGGGGACAGGACCATGCACATGGACAACAGAGAACAGAGGGGCAAGAGGCAATGGTAGCTAGCTGACCATAATGGACAGACAGGAGAGAAAGCTGCAGCATAACAGACCATAAAGGGCAGGAGGGACGGATCAGGGGCATTACAATGGAACAGACAAGCCAGGAGGGAGGGAGTAGGGCTGGGGGCAAGGGGGCAGGGCAGGAGCAGCAAGATAGCCATGGAGGTCAGGCAGGATGGGCACTAGAAGCAAGACACACCATGAAGAGCAACAGTGAGACTGTGATGGCATACACACAGACCATGGAGGGAAGGTGGGAGGGGGTCAGGGGCAGCTAACTGACCACACAGGGAAGGTGGGAGGGGCCATGGCAGCACAGAATACCATGCATGGCAAGTGGGAGGGTTAGTGGCAGCACAATGGCTATGATGGGCAAGAAGGAGGGTGGAGGGGCATGCACAAAGGACAATGGAGGATAGAAGGGAGGGTCAGGACCTGTGCACAGACAAGAAAGTTCAGGGGAAGGGACCTCACAACAGACCACACGGGGCAGGCAGGAGGAGCAGTTGCAGCACAACAGACCAGGGAGGGCAGAAGGGTGTGGCAGTACAATGGACCATGTAGGACAGGAGGAAGAGGATAGGGGCATGGCATGTGGACAGGCAGGGTGGAGGTGGCAGGGACAGGTTACAGTCATCTGACAATGCTAGGCAGGTGGGAGGGGAGTGCCAGCTCAACAGAACACTCAGAGTAGATAGGAGTGGCAGGTCCATGAGACATGGTGGGCAAAAAGGATGGAGCAGGGGCATGCACAAAGACATCGGAGGGCAGGGGGAAGGAGAATAGGGGCAGCAAGCTAAGCACAGAGTTTAAGCAGGAGGTCAATGATGGGGCATAGAATTGGGCAATGGAGGGCAGGAGGACTGGACTGGTACATCATACTAAATTGAGGGCAGTGGCAGCACATCAGACCATGCATGGCAGGAGGGAGGAGGCTAGTCCATAGATTCACACAACAGAGGATAGGGAGGAAGGGGATGGGGCAGCAAGCTAACTGTTCAGAGAAGGCGGGTATTAGGAACTTTATTGTTTTTAAAACATTGTGTCTGTGCGAACTACTTAAAATATGAACAAGTATGCAGCATAATCTCACTTTTATTCAGGAAGAAGAGGACGTTTGTGACTGTGACTCCGGGCTCACTTGGCAGAAACACCCCCTGACCCTCCACCCCCTATCGCAAAATGTAATGCCTGTGAAAAGGGTAGGTGAACACAGTGTTATATAGAACATAGTCCTGAGAGCACGATTGAAAATGAAAACTAGATATAGTGTATGGTATAAACTATGCACCAAAAAGTGTGATATAAGATGAACCGGGCGTGAAATATAATTTGCAATACATTGTGCGCAATGACATTCATTGGAGAGCGCGAGATAGCACAGGCACTAGCGCGTGCTATGCGATATGCGCCTTGGAGTGTAATATGCACAGGGCAGTGTTGTGTAACCTAACTAGTCTCTAAAGTTGTAATATAAAATATGTGCTGGGGAGTGTAACGTTGCATATGCACTGTGACAAATATATGGATCCCAGATTGTAATATGTATGGCATAGCACTGTGCGTTATAACATAGGCATCGAGAAAGGCACGTTAGATGGGGCAATATAACTCGTGCGAAGACAAGTGTGGCATGACATATTCACGGGGTGGTGTTACAGTGCACATGGGCTAGAGAGTGTCATAGCATATGCACTAGCTAGTGGAATACAACACAGAGGTGTGTGGCACTCGGCAGGCAATGGTGGGTGTAACACAGCATTGGGCTCTGTCAGGAGCACGCTGTGACTCTCAAGTGATGTTCGTCCCCTTTCCAGAGAGTAAAATAAAAAGTATTACACATCCGGCAGTGGATGTGTGTTTTATTAACCGTGAGGGGGGTTTCTTGCATAGTTTTGGTCGAATTTTTGTCGAATCCCCTTTGAATGGCTTGGTGTGCATGTGTATTAAATGTGCCCGTCAATAGCTACCCATGTTTGTATAAATAAACGACAAGGGTGTCTACCAGGATTAGGCACGGTAGGGCATCAGACATGTCAGAGCTTCACTAGTGGTGTAAATACATTCCACGTGGATTCATTGCATGCATAGTCGCCTTTTAATGAATATCACGCAAATCGTCATGGTGATAGGTACGTACGGTTTGTCCAGCATGTCCTAGGTGTGTCTATAAATATATATTTTTTAAAAATAATAAAAAACAGTGGCCGGCCCTGGAGATTGGGGTCTAAAAAATATAATTAGGAGACTGGCCCTGGGGGATGGGGTCATCAGGGCCAATAAATTAGAATAAGAAGGGGAACCAAACAGCCCCCCTTCTTAAAAAACTAAAATAAATAAAAGACTGGCATCGTGCCGGAGGCCATGCCCCCTCCGTGCAGCACTCTGCAAACGCGCCCCCAACAGGCATCTCCAGTATGCGCCAGGGAGCTGCGCTGCAGCCAGGTGTTCTGAGGCCAAGCCCCCTTTTACACCTCTCTGCAACGCAGCTCTGTGGCGCTTACTGGAGGTACCTAGTGGTCTAGTTTGACCCTAGGGACCCTTAGGATTCAGGGGGACTCTCAACTTAGAACAGCCACAGGGCGCGTTTACACAGTGGTGAAGGGAGGGGACGGGGCCTGAGGTGACGTGTGCAAACACGCACTATGGCATGTTTTAAATTGGGGATATAATTTCCCTTCAATACTGAGGGCCCCTGGGGGCTAACTAGCCCACCAAGTGCTTCCAGTAAGCGCCACTGAGCTGCATTGCAGAGAGGTGGTCCAGGCCGTGCCACTTTTTACACCTCTCTGCAACGCAGCTCTGTGGCACTTACTGGAGGTACCTAGTGGGCTAGTTGGACCCTAGGGACCCTCAGGATTCAAATGAACTTAATCTCCCAACTAAAAATGGACACAGGGCGTGTTTACACAGTGGGGAAGGGAGGGGACGGGGCCTGAGTTAATGTGTGCAAAAACGCCCTGTGGCCTGTTTTAAGAGGTAGTTTTAATCCCCCTGCCCTATTATATACTAGGGGCTTACAGAGGAGGTCATGCTAATCACAGGGGGACCCCAACGCATAATGTTCCCTAGTGTATGTAGGTGTTTTCACTGTATTATAAGTGTCTTTTAACATATCACTGGCTCTAGGACTGGTTAGTCAGACTCAGTTACCACCAGTATCTGTCTGAAAAAGTTGAGGGTACAGGATGATTTTGCAACAAGGCTTCTTTCTGCTCTTCTTTTTGTTCTTTCTGCACGTTATCCTTCTTCCTGCACTTATCTTCGTATTTGAGGACTTCTGTTGCTTCTTTCTGCACTTCTTTTGTTTCTTTCTGTGCATTTTTTCTTCTTTCACATGTCCTATCTCTGTAGGCATAGTTAGAAATTAGCATTTAAAAAACCTTTGAAATTCACTGAAAAAACCATGGGTTTCACACACGTTATAGTTAGGAATTAGCATTTAAAAAACCTTAGAAATTCAATGAAAAAACCAAAGGTTTCACACATGTTATAGTTAGCTGGACATTTCACTCGTAAAAAACCATTGAAATTCCCCCGTTATAGTTAGTTCAGCTAACTATAACTCGCGCGCCCGCAATGCACTACTGATGACGTCACATATTACATCACTCATGACATGGTCACTGACATCACTCATGACATCACTGATGACATCTCAAATGACATCACTGATGACATCACTGATGACATCATCCTTGTGATAGAGTGGCAGACCTCCTCTCCCCCTAATATAACCATTGAAACACACATTCAAAAATAGAAACTAAAATGTTCAAAATAATGAACATATCAATATCAGTTACAACAACCTATTCAGTAATTCTAAGAACCACATACACATACAGTAATTCACCAACAGTCCTCTACAGTCACTCATACATGTACTCACTCATCATATGTACTCATACACCTGTACATCCCGTTACACAATGCCACTCATCCATAGAGTAACTCACACACATAGTCACTCATGCTAATAAAGAATCAATCATCCATTTACTTGCATATACAGTTATACACACACCACCACACTTACTTCTACAGAAACTTACATATACTTACTCTTTTAAACAATCACTTATAGAAACACATACTTATTCATACAGGAACTCTTCCAATCTCTCACTCTCACATATACTCACTTATATACACCAATAGTCACATATACTAGTTTAAAACATATGTAGTTACTCATAAAGACACTATTGAGACAGTCATTCACTCACTAACACACCCATGCACACACTCATCCACCCATACAGTCCTGCACACATGCTGTATTCAACACATACAAACAGTGAGTCACTCATTCATGCACCTATGCACTAAGTAATACCCCCCACCGAACCATACAGAAACTCAGACACTCATAGTGATAAAAAACCAACTAATAACCTATATAGACACTCATGTAGCTACTCACCAACCCATGCAGCCACTTATACACAAAGTAAGAAACTGATACAGATATTTAAATATTTAAAGATTACTCAGTAAGCCATGTATTCACTATGATACACTTAAACAGTCAGTTACACAAAAAAAATTCCCAAAAAAAGTATCCATTTAGACACTTATATACCCATTTATTCTTCCTTTGACCTTGAGATATACATAAATATAAAAAATATATAATTTTCATAAAAACACACAATCACTGGATGATGTCATCAGTGATGTCATCAGTGATGTCATTTGAGATGTCATCAGTGATGTCATGAGTGATGTCAGTGACCATGTCATGAGTGATGTAATATGTGACGTCATCAGTAGTGCATTGCGGGCGCGCGAGTTATAGTTAGCTGAACTAACTATAACGGGGGAATTTCAATGGTTTTTTACGAGTGAAATGTCCAGCTAACTATAACATGTGTGAAACCTTTGGTTTTTTCATTGAATTTATATATATACCATACCATAGGTTTCAGGTATGTTATAGTTAGGAATTAGCATTTAAAAAACCTTTGAAATTCACTGAAAAAAACATAGGTTTCAGGCACGTTATAGTTAGGAATTAGCATTTAAAAAACCATAGAAATTCACTGAAAAAACCATAGGTTTCAGGGGCGTTATAGTTAGCTGGACATTTCCCTCGTACAAAACCATTGAAATTCCCCGTTATATTTAGTTCAGCTAACTATAACTCGCACCTCCGCAATGCACTGCTGATGACGTCACATATTACATCACTCATGACATGGCCAGTGACATCACTGATGACATCACTGATGACATCTCAAATGACATCACTGATGTCCCCGGGGCTGGGAGGGCTGTAAGCCCCCCCACATATTTCTTTTTGAAGCCCTGGGGGGTGGCGGTGCCCGGGGCTGGGGGGCCCCTCTGGGCCCCCATTACATTAAACACTAAACATATTGCTCGGTTCTACCGAGGCACAAGATGGCTGTCAACACTTCCTGGTTTGGGCTCAAAGGCCCCCCAAGCCCTGGGGACTGCTTTTAAAAAATTAGTAAAAAAATAGTGTTGACAGCCAATTAGCATACAGCTCATGATCGGGAGGGTGCGGTCATAAATATATAAAGATTTTTTCAGCAACTACTAAACGGATTTACACCATTTAACAAAAAGGGTTCTTTCTGAACCAAGGGCTACCTTTTTGCCAAATTTGGTGTAATTCCGTTCAGCAGTTCGGGCTGTAGCCGTGTCTAAAGTTTCCTATGGGAAATTGAATGGGGAAAACACGTTTTGGGACCCCACTTTTTTCTCGATCCCCGCTGACGAATCCCCCCAAAACTTTCAAGATAGGAGCGGACCGGAGCGGGCCATCAGTTTTGAAAATTTCGCGAAGATTCGTTAACCGGCACCAAAGTTATTGGGAATAGAATGTTGCGATTTTCCTATGGAAAATAGGTCATAACTATAACTACCTACTGGCGACCGCCAGTAGGTAATATATATTTCCAAACACTAGGTTGCCCCATAGGAATGCCACACACGAAGGGGTTCACGCACAAATGCCACGGGTAGCAGCACACCAGCCTGTCACACTCCAATCCAGTAAAGGTCATACGTGTTTCGGGCGACCTCACGCCGTTGTTTACTGGCTACACATCAGAAACAGAGGCTGAGTGTTTGCACCTGTTTTATTCAAAATAGGAAGTCCCGCCTCAATGGGCAGCGGCAAGAGAGCATGCTCGTATTTGCAGTTCATTGCCCCACTTAATTGAGCCAAACCCCAGTGGGTGCCTGGATCTGTCCGAAGTGTCAAAATGTCTTTACCCAAGTGGATGGATTAGAGTAGCAAGAGTGCCACTACTCTGCCAATATTTTCCAACAGCACAGGCCCCCCTCGTTCCTGTCACCGCTCACAAGACCGAGCAGTGTGGATCCGCTGAAAGATGTGGCGGGGCATTCTGCGACTGGACTAGCCGCAATTAATTCCAAACACTAGGTTGCCCCATAGGAATAATCAAAAATAAGAGAGAGGGGGGACTAGGAGTGGGTTAGGAAGAAGTTAGGTCCAGTACCAATACTCCCAAGAAATATTGTTATGTCACACTGTGGTAACTGTTCCTTAAGGAAAAGGGGAGGGTCAGAGACCGACCAGGTCGATGAGATAGAGAGAGAAGATAGAGTCTCTGGAGGTTGTGTGTTGTCCTATTGGATATTAGTGCCCTCACACACCCTTGCGAGTGTCATGCTTCATCATCGGGCGTTGCTCCTCGTGGGGGTGGCGCTGCAGTCCCCCACGGGCCCCGCAAAAGGGCACTTTTTCGGAGATCTTTTTGTGTGAACGCCGCAGTTGTGCATTTGGGTGTGAGGGCCTAGGGAAGGGAAGGGGGATGGTGGTGTGTGTGATAGTGTCTTAAAATAACCCTTCGGAGCCGTGGGCATAACTTTATTCGTCAGTCCGGGGGTAGAGTTAAAAGTAACAGAACGGGGCCATAAGGAGTCCTCTATTAATGGATGGCAAAGAGGACGGGGTATTACTCCGCTGCCCCTAGTGCCCGTATGTGAAAGAAAGTGCACTGGTTAACATTTTTCGCTCCGTCGTCAGGTCCCTAATGGATCCCCTCGCGCTTCGTCAGGACCAAGGAAGTGAAATGTTGTAAATAGTGTAAGGAAGAGAGTGAGACACTCTTACTTCCTAAAGTACCTCTTAGTCAGGTTTTGTAATGCGAATTACGCAATGGGGGACATAAAATAGTATGTCCCAGCCTCGTACCTGTGGGGAAAAGACAAAACAGGGAGAAAAGAGGGGAGGAATACACACAAAAAAGAGACTATAAAAATTGTCGTAGTTTGCGCTATACCTAAAGTAGAGCAGAAAGTACTGGAATGCATATTGGTAGGTTGCGATACCAATCCTCAATGATTAGGTAGTAGCGTGCACTGCTGTATGGTACACTCATAGTCATGAGCCAGCCACTAGCAGCAGTGAACTTAGGTCATTGAACACACGTGCATACACAATCTTATATGGTGCGTGTGGAGCTAAGAGCTCTTGTACTCAAAACGTGATGGCCACCCAGGTGAAGTGCCTGAGGGGCACGAGATGTTGATCGTAGTCACATGTAAGGTGAGATCTATGATAGCGAATGAGGAACAACTATGTAGATAAATCACTTGATGGTGCAGTGATAAGCAACGATCATTGCGGTCTAGTCAGTGCGGTATAACTGGTGTGCTTAAGACGCGAAGGTGACAATACAACAGTCAAACACACTAAACAAACACCAAACACTGTATAATCCTAGAGAGACGGAAATGTGCCCCCTCGCGAGTCCAGCCGGCGGTGGGGGTAGTCTCTGTGAAATAAAAACAATGGTGCTTCGAGCGTTAGATTGCTGACATACCTTCTGTAGACGTGATCTCTTAGGGTAGAAGCAGCGGAGTGATACTTACGTAGGTCCACCCTCCTTCAAGCCTATTCACCTGCCCAGCCGAATGTGGGACTCCGGAGTAGTGGTGTAGAAGTCACTTCGGTTTAAATGGTGGAGAATGGCGGGAGTGTGTCCGGGTGGGGGGGCATGTCCCTACGGAAAGCCAGACGTTGACAAGGAAGAGAGGCGTGGAAATGTGGTGGCCATACTGGATTGGGAATGAGAGTGCAATGCGCTCTGATTGATCGTGTTACTTCCAAGCCAGATGTTGATACGGAAGTGAGGCATGGGAATGTAGTGGCCATATCGAATTGGGGATAAGAGCGAAATGCGCTCTGATTGATCGTGTTATTACCAAGAGAGGCAAGGACCGGTTGTTAGACACAATGTACTAAAAAAGTAGTATTTGGTGAAAAATACTGATGTTTGGAAATGGTTCAAAGTCAACAGAGATGTTGTATATTCTCTGAAAGGTAGGTGAGTGTCAATAACACCTGTTGGGTGAGATGAATCACTAGTATGTGCTATAATGGAGAGTCTCAGATATACATTGAACCATGGGGGATGACGCAACCATGTGGATCGGGTCGAAGCCCAGGTGACGTGTCTCAGTATTCTTGATGGAATGGGGGTGTAATAAAGCACTGAGAAGTGAGAATCAGACGAATGAGTTTCGCTGTGAGTGGCATACTCATATAATAGTTAAAACATGGGGGGACTTATGCCGTGCAAAGTGGCGGTATAGCTAGAGAAATCGTGGCAAGAGGTATCAGTATGGTATGAACCTCAGTTGGATGCATGAGTCAAGTAAAGGAATGACAAGGCTTTGGTGGTAAGGACCATAGTGTAGGTTGATTACTGACAGTGTGTCTGGGTCGTGTGTGAACAAGGAGGTCTTTAAGGTTTTGGGTCCTTTTGAAGGCGAAGAGAGGCACTGGTCCTGGTTCAAAGGTCCCTGTGGTCAGTATACTCCAGTGTTTTTTATCGTTTTTTTAATGTTGTTGGAGTTAGGCGTGAATGTTGTAACACAAGTGAGGGTCTTGTTCTCTTGTTTGTCTTTAACCTCTAGCAAGGCCTCTCTGTGATTGTTCGTGGCTCGTTTTTGTGCTCTATTGATGGTTTGCATAGGGTAATGACGATCCTTGAGATTGCGTGAGAGAATGGCAGATTGTTTTTCCTATTCATGGATGGTATTACAATTGCGTCGTAGTAGTAGGACTTGTCCTACTGGGAGATTATCTCTCAGAGCCTTGGGGTGATGACTCTCGTATAATAAGAGGCTCTTTCTATCTGTGGGCTTGCGATAGTTGGTTGTAAGCAGGGTGCCATTACGTAAAGTAATCCAAAGATCCAGGAATGATATACTCTCTTCTGAGCTTGCGCCAGTGAATTTGAGGAAGGAGTCAAGTGTGTTGAGCCATGTGAAAAAGAAATCACAGAGGTCCACATTTCCTGTCCAAATGAGGAGGACGTTGTCGATGTACCGGCGCCAGGTCATAATATTCTCTTTGTATGGATTATTGTCAGTCAGGATGAACTTCTCTTCAAAGTCTGCCATATACATGCAGGCCAAGCTCGGCACGAATGTGCTTCCCATGCTGGTACCTTGTATCTGATGGTACAACTGTTTCTTGAAAGCAATTTTTTTTTCTTTCAGAGTCAGAGTAGCAAGGTCGCAGATGAAAGAGATGGGTGTTTTGTGTGTCCATGGATCTTCTCTCCGTAGCATGTTCTCCATAACTTCCAGGGTGGCTTCTTGTGGTATGTTTGTGTAGAGGGCCTCTACATCTAAAGTAGCCAAGAGGGTGATGGATCTAGGGTTCTCGTACCGTTCAATTATATTCAGCACTTCTGTAGTGTCCCTGATGTAGGTTGGTGTTTTGGTTACGATGGGTCGTAAAAAGAAGTCACAGAATTTGCTGAGTGGTTCAAGGAGGGAGTCGATGCCTGACACTATGGGGCGTCCAGGCGGAGGGTTGGTTCCTTTATGAATTTTGGGTAAGGTGTAGTAGTAGGGAGTTCTGGGATTGGCATTGCACAGAAACTGTTTCCTGAGTTGTAATCCAGTCTTCGCTGATAGCTTCGTTGACTAAACTTCTAATCCTAGAAGTAAGTCTAGGTGTAGGATCTTCTTCAACGGGACGGTAATAACTGGTGTCCGTGAGTTGACGGTGGCATTCAGCTTCATATATGCCAACATCCTGAATCACAGTGGCCCCACCTTTGTCGGCTGGTTTTATGATGATGGAGGTGTCATTAATGATATTCTGAATGGTGCTTCTTTCCAAACCTGTGAGGATGTCGAATGAGCGTCGATTGCGTAATTTGGTAATATCCTTCAGGACAGCTTGTTCGAAAGTCAGAACCTCGTTGGGGGTCATGGCAGCAGTGGGAGTGAACTTGGATCTGTTCCTCAATCCGGTGCCCGTCTCTGGACTTTTCGGTTTGTCATTGAAGTAGGCCTTGAGTCTAATCTTCCTGAAGAAGAGATGTAACTCCTGATGCAGTCTGAAGGTGTACTCTCCAGGGATGGGGACAAAACCCAGTCCCTTCTCCAAGAGACTGAATTCATCCTGAGTGAGAGGTCTAGACATTAGATTAACCACTAGCGTCTTGTTTCCGTGGTGTTACTCCTCAGGATCATCTGTTCGGGTTCCTTCCAGTGCACATTCCTTGCGCCGTATTTCCTTCTGCCTCTGCCCCTTCCTCTGCTGTGAAAAGGGGGGTTCGGAAACTGGTGGAATGGTTGTATCTGTGGGGGATAACTCATGGGTGTATTCCATCCAGGTGGATTTCCTGCCCAAGGTCCGGGGAATGGTGGTTGGAGGTATGGATGGGGTGGGAAGGTCTGAAACAATGGAGGTTGGGGTGGGTGTCTTCATGCTCCTCTAGTAGGTGTGGAGTAGTTGTTGTTTTCATAACTGGAGTCACTACTCATAGAGTTGGTTCTTTTTGAGCTGGTGCTGTTCATATCATCTGAAGATAACTCATTATTTTGGAAGATGTAGTCTTCTTTGGTGTATGGATATACTTTCTCTTGGGAGAATCGCTTGACATCTTTCTGGAGTATCGTGACTTTTTCTTTTGTAAGGAAGTCTCTATGTTCAGACATTTCCTCGCTGATTTCTGCGAGACGGGTTTTCTAAGATGTGATTGAAATTCCTGTTTTTAACCCAGACTCGGCAACTGTAATCTGTACCAAAAGTTCATCTGAAAGGCGTTTGGCGGTATTGATTATGAGGACAAGCCAATCTCTGGTGCATTTCCACGCTATCTTTGACCATTCTCTTCTAAAGGTTAGGTCTTCTAAGAAGATCCGAGGTGTTAGGGTGACTAGAAGACCATTAGGGGCTATATTGGCTCAAAGGTATTCGGTCATAATAGTACCGTGTAGTGCTGTTTTAATTTGTTGTTTTCTAAGGGCTAGTAAGGACTTCCAATCATCCTTGCGGCTGCCAGATGCAGCATTGCCATCTGCATCCAGTAGCGATGGTGCCCTAAGAATTTCAGCCACTGTGTAACTAAGCCCAGGATTGTCCATGATGGAACGATGGTTTATCCGTAGTTGAGGGAACGTGTGCTAACTACAGAAGGTGGTGTGGTGGCCACAGGGAAATGAAAAAAGGAGAAAGATAGAAAAAGTAGTCCCACGGCTGGCTGCCGTACTTGAACAATCAAAAATAAGAGAGAGGGGGACTAGGAGTGGGTTAGGAAGAAGTTAGGTCCAGTACCAATACTCCCAAGAAATATTGTTATGTGACACTGTGGTAACTGTTCCTTAAGGAAAAGGGGAGGGTCAGAGACCGACTAGGTCGCTGAGATAGAGAGAGAAGATAGAGTCTCTGGAGGTTGTGTGTTCTACCCTGGGGAACCTCTCCTATTGGATATTAGTGCCCTCACACACCCTTGCGAGTGTCATGCTTCATCATCGGGCATTGCTCCTCGTGGGCGTCGCGCTGCAGTCCCCCACGGGCCCCGCAAGAGGGCTCTTTTTCTGAGATCTTTTTGTGTGAACGCCGCAGTTGTGTATGTGGGTGTGAGGGCTTAGGGAAGGGAAGGGTGATGGTGGTGTGTGTGATAGTGTCTTAAAACAACCCTTCGGAACCGTGGGGATAACTTTATTCGTCGGTACGGGGGTAGAGTTAAAAGTAACAGAATGGGGCCATAAGGAGTCCTCTATTAATGGATGACATAGAGGACGGGGTATTACTCCGCTGCTCCTAGTGCCCGTGTGTGAAAGAAAGTGCACTGGTCAACATGTTTCGCGCCGTCGTCGGGTCCCTAATGAATCCCCTCGCGCTTCGTCACGACCAAGGAAGTGAAATGTTGTAAATAGTGTAAGGAAGATAGTGAGACACTCTTAGTTCCTAAAGTACCTCTTAGTCAGGTTTTGTAATGCGAATTACGCAATGGGGGACATAAAATAGTATGTCCCAGCCTCGTACCTGTGGGGAAAATAGGGAGAAAAGAGGGGAGGAAAACACACAAAAAAAGAGACTATAAAAATTGTCGTAGTTCGCGCTATACCTAAAGTAGAGCAGAAAGTACTGGAATGCATATTGGTAGGTTGAAGTACCAATCATCAATGATTAGGTAGTAGCGTTCACTGCTGTATGGTACACTCATAGTCATGTGACAGCCACTAGCAGCAGTGAACTTAGGTCATTGAACACACGTGCATACACAATCTTATATGGTGCGTGTGGAGCTAAGAGCTCTAGTACTCAAAACGTGATGGCCACCCAGGTGAAGTGCCTGAGTGGCACGAGATGTTGATCGTAGTCACCTGTAAGGTGAGATCTATGATAGCGAATGAGGAACAACTATGTAGATAAATCACTTGATGGTGCGGTGATAAGCAACGATCATTGCGGTCTAGTCAGTGCGGTATAACTGGTGCGCTTAAGACGCGAAGGTGACAACACAACAGTCAAACACACTAAACAAACCCCAAAAACTGTATACTCCTAGAGAGACGGAAAAGTGCCCCCTCACGAGTCCAGCCGGCGGTGGGGGTAGTCTCTGTGAAATAAAAACAATGGTGGTTCGAGCGTCAGATTGCTGACGTACCTTCTATAGACGTGATCTCTTAGGGTAGAAGCAGCAGAGTGATACTTATGTAGGTCCACCCTCCTTCAAGCATATTCACCTGCCCGGCCGAATGCAGGACTCCGGAGTAGCGGTGTAGGAGTCACTTCGGTTTAAATGGTGGAGAATGGCGGGAGTGTGTCCGGGCGGGGGGGGGGCGTGTCCCTACGGAAAGCCAAAAGTTGACAAGGAAGAGAGGCGTGGAAATGTGGTGGCCATACTGGATTGGGAATGAGAGCGCAATGCGCTCTGATTGATCGTGTTACTTCCAAGCCAGACGTTGATATGGAAGTGAGGCGTGGGAACGTAGTGGCCATATCGAATTGGGGATAAGAGCAAAATGCGCTCTGATTGATCGTGTTATTACCAAGAGAGGCAAGGACTGGTTTTTAGACACAATGCACTAAAAAAGTAGTATTTGGTGAAAAATACTGATGTTTGGAAATGGTTCAAAGTCAACAGAGATGTTGTATATTCTCTGAAAGGTAGGTGAGTGTCAATAACACCTGTTGGGTGAGATGTATCACTAGTATGCTATAATGGAGAGTCTCAGATATACATTGAACCATGGGGGATGACGCAACCATGTGGATCGGGTCGAAGCCCAGGTGACGTGTCTCAGTATTCTTGATGGAATGGGGGTGTAATAAAGCACTGAGAAGTGAGAATCAGATGAATGAGTTTCGCTGTGAGTGGCATACACAGATAATAGTAAAACATGGGGGAACGTATGCCGTGCAAAGTGGCGGTATAGCCAGAGAATTCGTGGCAAGCGGTACCAGTATGTATGAACCTCAGTTGGATGCATGAGTCAAGTAAAGGAATGACAAGGCTGTAGGAGGAAAAGTGGCCTGCCTAGTGGTAGTGGTATAAGGGCTAGGTAACTAGTTCGGACCAGGGTATATCCTTGTTCAGTCCATGACTGTAACTCTTGAGGCGGAAGACCCAGCGTTGTTCTTCTCTGAACATGGCGGTAGTGGTCCAATTGGGATTGGACTCAATGATAGTCCACCTCAGGTCAGTCGTGGTGTGTTGCTTCTCAAGGAAGTGATTTTGAAGTTTCGTGTTTGTCTTTTTACATCTTATTGTACTTTTGTGTTCCCCAATGCGGATCTTAACTGGTCTTGTGGTCATCCCCACGTAATATTTATTGCATGGGCAAGTGATTAGGTACACACAGTTTTTTGTGTTGCAATTCGTGTGGCGTTTCTGTACCCAAGGTCTTGTTAGTCCCAGATCTAGGCTCTTGGATTCGGCTGTGAGGGGGAAAACTGAACACGTCCCACAGGGGTAGTGTCCTAGGATTGGTGGTAAGGACCATAGTGTAGGTTGATTACTGACAGTGTGTTTGGGTCGTGTGTGAACAAGGAGGTCTTTAAGATTTTGGGTCCTTTTGAAGACGAAGAGCGGCACTGGTCCTGGTTCAAAGGTCCCTGTGGTCAGTATACTCCAGTGTTTTTTTATCATTTTTTGAATGTTGTTGGAGTTAGGCGTGAATGTTGTAACACAAGTGAGCGTCTTGTTCTCTTGTTTGTCTTTAACCTCTAGCAAGGCCTCTCTGTGATTGTTCCTGGCTCGTTTTGTGCTCTATTGATGGTTTGCGTAGGATAATGACGATCCTTGAGATTGCGTGAGAGAATGGCAGATTGTTTTTCATATTCATGGATGGTATTACAATTGCGTCGTAGTCGTAGGAACTGTCCTACTGGGAGATTATCTCTCAGAGCCTTGGGGTGATGACTCTCGTATAATAAGAGGCTCTTTCTATCTGTGGGCTTGCGATAGTTGGTTGTAAGCAGGGTGCCATAATGTAAAGCAATCCAAAGATCCAGGAATGATATGCTCTCTTCTGAGCTTGCGCCAGTGAATTTGAGGAAGGGGTAAAGTGTGTTGAGCCATGTGAAAAAGGATCCACAGAGGTCGACATTTCCTGTCCAAATGAGGAGGACGTCGTCGATGTACCGGAGCCAGGTCATAATATTCTCTTTGGATGGATTATTGTCAGTCAATATGAACTTCTCTTCAAAGTCTGCCATATACATGCAGGCCAAGCTCGGCGCGAATGTGCTTACCATGTTGGTACCCTGTATCTGATGGTACAGCTGTTTCTTGAAAGCAAAAAAATGTTCTTTCAGAGCCAGAGTAGCAAGGTCGCAGATGAAAGAGATGGGTGTTTTGTGTGTCCATGGATCTTCTCTCCGTAGCATGTTCTCCATAACTTCCAGAGTGGCTTATTGTGGTATGTTTGTGTAGAGGGCCTCTACATCTAAAGTAGCCAAGAGGGTGATGGATCTAGGGTTCTCTTAGCGTTCAATTATATTCAGCACTTCTGTAGTGTCCCTGATGTAGGTTGGTGTTTTGGTTATGATGGGTCATAAAAAGAATTCGCAGAATTTGCTGAGTGGTTCAAGGAGGGAGTCGATGCCTGACCCTATGGGGCGTCCAGGCGGAGGGTTGGTTCCTTTATGAATTTTGGGTAAGGTGTAGTAGTATGGAGTTCTGGGATTGGCATTGCACAGAAACTCTGCTTCCTGAGTTGTAATCCAGTCTTCGCTGATAGCTTCGTTGACTAAACTTCTAATCCTAGAAGTAAGTCTAGGTGTAGGATCTTCTTCAATGGGACGGTAATAACTGGTGTCCGTGAGTTGACGGTGGTATTCAGCTTCATATATGCCAACATCCTTGATCACAGTGGCCCCACCTTTGTCGGCTGGTTTTATGATGATGGTGTCATTAATGATATTCTGAATGGTGCTTCTTTCCACACCTGTGAGGTTGTCGAATGAGCGTCGATTGGGTAATTTGTTAATATCCTTCAGGACAGCTTGTTCGAAAGTCAGAACCTCGTTGGGGGTCATGACAGCAGTGGGGGTGAACTTGGATCTGTTCCTCAATCCGGTGCCCGTCTCTGGACTTTTCGGTTTGTCATTGAAGTAGGCCTTGAGTCTAATCTTCCTGAAGAAGAGATGTAACTCCTGATGCAGTCTGAAGGTGTCCTCTCAAGGGGTGGGGACAAAACCCAGTCCATTCTCCAAGAGACTGGATTCGTCTGAGTGAGTGGTCTAGACGATAGATTAACCACTAGCGTCTTGTTCCCGTGGTGTTGCTCCTCAGGATTATCTGTTCGGGTTCCTTCCAGTGCACATTCCTTGTGCCGTTTTTCCTTCTGCCTCTGCCCCTTCCTCTGCTGTGAAAAGGGGGGTTCGGAAACTGGTGGAATGGTTGTATCTGTGGGGGATAACTCATGGGTGTATTCCATCCAGGTGGATTTCCTGCTCAATGACCAGGGAATGGTGGTTGGAGGTATGGGTGGGGTGAGAAGTTCTGAAACAATGGAGGTTGGTGTGGGTGTCTCCATGCTCCTCTAGTAGGTGTGGAGTAGTTGTTGTTTTCCTAACTGGAGTCGCTACTCATAGAGTTGGTCCTTTTTGAGCTGGTGCTGTTCATATCATCTGAAGATAACTCATTATTTTGGAAGATGTAGTCTTCTTTGGTGTATGGATATACTTTCTCTTGGGAGAATCGCTTGACATCTTTCTGGAGTTTCGTGACTTTTTCTTTTGTAAGGAAGTCTCTATGTTCAGACATTTCCTCGTTGATTTCTGCGAGACGGGTTTTGTAAGATGTGATTGAAATTCCTGTTTTTAACCCAGACTCGGCAATTGTAATCTGTACCAAAGGTTCATCTGCAAGGCGTTTGGCGGTATTGATTATGAGGACAAGCCAATCTCTGGTGCATTTCCACGCTATCTTTGACCATTCTCTTCTAAAGGTTAGGTCTTCTAAGAAGATCTGAGGTGTTAGGGTGACTAGAAGACCATTAGGGGCTATATTGGCTCGAAGGTACTCGGTCATAATAGTACCGTGTAGTGCTGTTTTAATTTGTTGTTTTCTGAGGGCTAGTAAGTACTTCCAATCGTCATTGCGACGGCCAGATGCAGCATTGCCATCTGCATCCAGTAGCGATGGTGCCCTAAGAATTTCAGCCACTGTGTCGTCATCAAAACCAAGCCCAGGATTGTCCATGATGGATCGATGGTTTATCCGCAGTTGAGGGAACGTGTGCTAACTACAGAAGGTGGTGTGGTGGCCACAGGAGAATGAAAAAAGGAGAAAGATAGAAAAAGTAGGCCCACGGCTGGCTGCCGTACTTGAACAATCAAAAATAAGAGATAGGGGGGACTAGGAGTGGGTTAGGAAGAAGTTAGGTCCAGTACCAATACTCCCAAGAAATATTGTTATGTCACACTGTGGTAACTGTTCCTTAAGGAAAAAGGGAGGGTCAGAGACCGACTAGGTCGCTGAGATAGAGAGAAAAGATAGAGTCTCTGGAAGTTGTGTGTTCAACCCTGGGGAATCTCTCCTATTGGATAGTAGTGCCCTCACACACCCTTGCGAGTGTCATGCTTCATCATCGGGCGTTGCTCCTCGTGGGTGTGGCGCTGCAGTCCCCTACAGGCCCCGCAAGAGGGTTTTTTTTTTAGATCATTTTGTGTGAACGCCGCAGTTGTGCATGTGGGTGTGAGGGCCTAGGGAAGGGAAGGGTGATGGTGGTGTGTGTGATAGTGTCTTAAAATAACCCTTCGGAACCGTGGGGATAACTTTATTCATCGGTCCGGAGGTAGAGTTAAAAGTAACAGAAAGGGGCCATAAGGAGTCCTCTATTAATGGATGACATAGAGGACGGGGTATTACTCCGCTGCTTCTAGTGCCCGTGTGTGAAAGAAAGTGCACTGGTCAACATGTTTCGCACCGTCGTCGGGTCCCTAATGGATCCCCTCGCGCTTCGTTAGGACCAAGGAAGTGAAATGTTGTAAATAGTGTAAGGAAGAGAGTGAGACACTCTTAGTTCAAACAAGGGCGACCTCACGCCCTTGTTCACTGGCTTGTTAACTGGCCAAGTTATTGGGAATAGAATGTTGCGATTTTCCTATGGAAAATAGGTCATAACTATAACTACCTACTGGCGACCGCCAGTAGGTAATATATATTTCCAAACACTAGGTTGCCCCATAGGAATGCCACACACGAAGGGATTCACGCACAAATGCCGCGGGTAGCAGCACACCAGCCTCTCACACTCCAATCCAGTAAAGGTCATACGTGTTTCGGGCGACCTCACGCCGTTGTTTACTGGCTACACATCAGAAACAGAGGCTGAGTGTTTGCACCTGTTTTATTCAATGGGCGGCGGCAAGAGGGCATGCTGGTATTTGCTGTCTTTGCCCCACTTAATCGTGCCAAACCCCAGTGGTTCAGTTGCTTTTCTCTTGTATTTGGTTGTTAAACTGGTATGAATAAGATTAAATCTTTGCCCAGACCGTATTACCATGTGTAAAAGTTACAAAATAATGAAGTAATTGTATCAAAAAAATGCCACATAACGTGCCTTTTCTTGCCGCATAATGTAGCCAATCCTGCCACACAGTTTGGTGCTTCCCTGCTGCACAGTTCCAGATACCCTGCTTACACCGCTCTTAAAGCATGGAACAACCACCGACTCCGCATCAGAGCCTCCTCCACTCTTCTTGAATTCTGCAAGAAGCAGAAGACACGGCTTTTCAAATAATCACCCTATCATAGGAAGGGCTAGCCACAAACACCTTCTCAGCACCAGGATAACCTTGCAGGTGATAGTTTGCTTTACAAATAAAAAATAACATAACATAACATCTCCTTTGAGCTGGAGTGAATGACTACAAATGACTACAAAAGCATAACTTCAAGTCTTCCATTGCAACCGGGAACTATTGTAGCACTGCTGCAAAAGGTACATGTCCAATGAAACCACAATCCATCCAAATATAATCCATCCAACGGGATCTACACTGGCCCAGCAAATGAAAGAAATATGGAAACTCCAGCGAATGCAACATGCAGTGGCTGGACTATGGTTCGACCTAACAAATTAGCTATTCTAACTACCCTACATTGACTCCCACTGATGCAGGGTATAAACTTTAAACGACTCTTTACTCTTTTCAAAGGGCTTGAGGCCAAAATAACATGAAAGTGTGACACTGCACTTCATCCTCAGCTATCAACTAACTGCCAACACCAACCTGATCACACATACCACATACCATATTTAGCTGATGCGGGATTGGGCATTGGAAGCAGCGGAATGTCGGAAGACGCAGCTAAGTCTAGCTATCTTCAAAAGAAACCTGAGTGGAGTGTCTACAAGTAGACCTTATTATCACTCTCTGACTTTACCGTGACCAAAAGAGATTGGTACACCATAGCAAGCATAATCAGTAACCCATCAAAGTCATACATGTGACTTCCTTTCAAACTATTTCTTTTGCCGCTAAGAGCAGTTCAATATACAACAATACTGCTGCAAAGTAGTTCGCAGACGACATGCCAGCACTATATGACTCAATCAATATGTAGCAACTAGGAAATGATGCCATGCCTGAATCTACATATGAGAAATGAAGAGGTAAAGATGAACCCATATCTATAATTGCATGTAGTAACCATGTACCAAAGTGTACATTGGGGACACATAATTATTCAGGTAACTATTTTCCTATTTATATAACCTGGGGAGGTTTACTTTGTGGAAATTACAAAAAATACCAAAAAAATAGGCATAATTTTGCCTAATTATGTAAAATGCCATCTACAACTCTATTTTTTAGCAGGGGCAGCTCCTCCCCTAAAGCAGAGGAGTGTCACCCCCACTGCTCTCAGAGCAGTGGAAAAGGAAAAAATAAAAGGATAATAACAAGGTCGGGAAGCACCAAGGCTCCCCATAGCCAATCTCAATGCTGCAATGAAATTGTGATTGGCAATGCAGCATTGTGATTGGTCTGAGCGCCATGGTTCGGAGCTCAGACTGGGACAGAGAGCCTGTGCATTTTCCCCACCCAGGCTGTAATGCAGCTTGGGTGGGAAACATGCAAAGTGCACAGGACTGTTTGGCCGGCCAGACCTGTGCACTTAGGGGCCGATTACGATCTCATCCGGAAAGCATTGCTACCGAATCGGTCCCGGAATGCTATCTGGGCGACTTGGATCAGGTGAGTCAGACCGAGCGATTCGGATGTATCCAGATGATTCCGGGTACGATTTGGTTGGGCTCCCATTGATTTCAATAGGAGCCTGTGTTCCAAACAAGAACACAGGTTCCCATTAAAGAAAGGGGTGAGTGGGGAAAACCTTGCACCCTGTGGCAGGCACCTCATGGTGCCTGCCACATTGGTCATGGGTGGAAAAGGGGATCCCTTGGTTACCCCAATGGACCTTATTTGGAAGGCCCGGGGCGAAGGGGGTCCCAAAGACAGATTTCAGCAGCTGATTTGTTCTGGAGAAACTGAATCGGAACAGCTATCCGAATCAGTCATCGAAATCGCTCGCTTGGAAACCGAGTCCCTAGAGCTGTATGATTCGGCTCTGAAAGACAAAAGCTGTTTGAATGTCTTTTTCAGAACCAATTCAGACAGCCCTACCGGTTCACAGGCATTGTAATTGGTCACTGGGAACTGTGTATGATTCGGTCAGAAACAAGGGTTCCGAATTGGATTCGGCAAATCTGAATCCGATTCGTAGCCCTTCCGAATGGGATCTTAATCGACCCCTAAGTGTGCACAGTCCACTCCTCCTCCCTCAGCCACCAGCCCTGTCTGCCCTAATCTAGCTCCACAGAAGGGAAAACTAAAATGCTAATAACCTTGTTATTATCATTTTATTTTTCCCTTTTGCACTGCTCTGAGAGCAGTGGGGTGGCCTTCCTCTGGCTTAGCGGAGGATCCGCCCCTGCCCTACATATCTAAAAAGGTAAAATATAATCATGCACCCACTTCTATTTTTATATCATATAAAAATGCAACCACTTAGATCTATACCGAGGACAGGCAACCTTAAATAGGAAACTACAGCCATGCAACGATGGGCCAGATGTCCAGATGTACAATGCCCTTTTGTGGTTGTGAACCCTGCAATCAACTAAATTACTGTTTGTGACTGCAAAAACATTTCACAATGCCTGGTCAAAATATTATTTTTTTTACTTCTAAAAAGGCTTTTCTTACCCTTTCCGATTTTCAAATGGGATGGGACATGATATATACAATTTATACAAAGTGCCGTTATGCTGTTCACACTGTTTGCATTTCAGGAGGGATGTATCAATGGCTCATAACCAAAATTGTGGTTGTAAACCATTGATGTGATTTGCATTTTTTTATCGTGTTGTCCACTGCCTTCTTCCCCAATGACCCCCCCCCTCCCCCCCGCCCTCGCGGGTAACTTTTCTGTTTTCTTTAAAAAGCAACATTCATACTTTTCCATCGACATGGGTTGCTCTTTAAAAAAAATCCCATTTGGGAAAGCACTATAGAGACATAGGTCTGCTGTCCCTTGTGGGCTTCCATCCCTGCATTTGAAGTCAATCACAAGGGTTACAAATTGCTAATTAATATTCACAAGGCATGCCTTTACAAACCCCAAACAACAAACAGCGGTCACTTTACAAATGAGCTGTTTGCAAAGTGACCTATTAGTACAGAGTTTGCATTTGAAAATGCATTCCCATTCATAAAGTAGTCAGTATGGAAATTGTACATTTATGGTTTGTGAATGGAAATCATACATCTGCCCCTACTTATTTTAGGAAACTGTTATCCGAGCATGTATATATTGGCACCAGGTGCCCCCATCTATAATAGGAATAGGTAACACTGCATCTGAATGTATAATCGGAAAAGGTAACCATGCACCCTCATTTATAAAGGGAAGAGATGGTCTTGCATACTTGACTATAATACAACAGACCATCATGGGTCCTTACCAATAACTTGGTAAGCATGGACCAACGTCAATATCAGGAAGACTGAATAAGCCAATAAGTCTTATGGTGATACCTAAGATAATCAATTTCCAATACTATACTAGGAACTAATAGCAATGCACCCACATCTAGTATTTTGCTGGAAAATATTTTTCAGCGTACAGTCATCAGAATTGCCAAATGGCACTGAGTTCTAATTCAAAATATAAAATTATGATTACTTCTGAAATTGATGGGCTTCCAGACACTTGTGTAAATACCTGAGGTATGTAATTGGGTCAAGAGGAAAAGGAAGAGTCCTTCAAAGTTTTGTAGTCAAATATTGAAAAAGAAATCTCCAACCGCAACTCATTTCCACAACACCGGGACTCGACTCAGATGTTGAATGAGTCTTTAAAGATGTGCCAAGTTGTACTGTATTCTCTGTAGGAGATCTCGCAACTATAGCTGGGACACCATGGTAGTAGGCTCTGTGTTCACATTCTTGCCAGGCAATTAGCTCATTGTGGGTACCTCAATTACAGTACATACCACTTAAAGAGATAAAGATAGTGCAATCCTACTACCAATAGATAACCTATGCCTCGAAGGAAAGATAGTAAACGAACAGAAAACCCATTCTTCCCAATGCCAGATCACAGAGGTATAGGTGCTAAAATCTGCTGTCAATAAGGAAGGATTCCTAGGTTAGAACTTAGAGGCACATGCATCATTGTTTTTTACGGTCGCAAGGGTGCTGATTCACAGAATCTGCCCCTTCGTGACAGCAATTTCATCCCAAATGCAAAAATTGCTATTTATGTAATCGCAAAATTTACGATTATTTAAAAATAACGATTTCGATTTTAAGAAACGCAAATTACCATCAACTTAAAGTTGATGGTAATTTGTGAAAACTTTGAAAAATGCACAAAAGTGCATTTTTCAAAGTTCTATGTTGCACACAAACATGCCCTTGGGGCATGTGTGTGTGCAACATGTTTTTAATTGCACTTTCAGGGGTGCATCAGGGTGTCCTATTGGCACCCTTGCAACCTTGAAATTGGATGCGCAATTTTCGAGTACCTATTTGGTACTCACAAATTGCGCATGCAATTCCCATTGATTCCTATGGGCCTTTAGGCCCATAAGAATGAATGGGAAGCCATTCCTTATTTTCAATTCGTAATTTGCGAGTCGCAAATAAGGAATGTGTACGAATCTCAATTTTTTGTGTGATACCTACATGTATAGCATTTTGCGATTCCCAAATAGCGAATCGGTAAAATTTGCTATTTGGAAACCGCAAACTGCGGGCTTGATGCATGTGCCCCTTAGACACTATTACCAACACCTTAGGTGTCATGGGCTTGAGCTTCAACTTGTTAGAACTCATCCAGCTGTGGCTGTTTCATTGATTGAGAGGACGCAAGCCAGATGTATCAGCCATGGTGGATAACCTCACTCAATATTGTCTCAGCAGGATCATTTTTTTCTGTTTGTTGCCAAAGGACCCAATGTTTGTTGTTGGGTACAGACAGTAAACATTAAAAAAACAGGTACGTTGGTGCTAAATTGTGTGGGAAACCCCAGGTGGGTTGAAAGAAAGCCTATCAATGGCATGGCATTGACATTGCAGAGTGCTGTATTGATAGCAAAAAGCTGCTGCAGTCTCGCCCTTACTTTTCATCCTGACCTGCAAGAAATGATTCATTAATGTTGATTGGTCCTACATATTGGATGCTGCCGATAGATCTATGGGCAGCATCCAATATCTGCCTGCAATACCAATATCCCTGGGGAAGTTGCCATGGATAGTGACTGATATTCATATATATTGAGTCTTCTTCCTCACACTATTCTGTCACCACCACCAAAGCCTGAATTCTAGAACCAAATCCTGCCTTGTAGTACGGTAGCCTGGGGGGCCGATAGAACATATTTGAGTCAACACAACAAGACGGCGACCATTTCAGTACTTTTACCTGATCTGCAGAAGACGAAGAACTCCTTCTTCCAGGTTTTTGGCTGGGTAGGACCACTTAGAAATAGGCTGAAAACGAGATAGGTATGAAGGGTAAAGTATAGGCATTGTAACAATGGACCTATAAGGGTTTGCTACAATTAATGAGTGTCAGCTTCAAGGTCAAAGAAGCATTGATCAGAATGGTCATGAGAATTTCACGCAGAACATTTATTGCTTGAGAGTAGGGCCAAGATACTGGCAGATGTAGCTGTGATGAACAAGCCACTATACATACTTTCTGATTTAGGTTTAAGTGTTTTTGAGCAAACCATTGGTACTATACCTACATATACATTTGCACGACAAAACTTAAAGCATTAATCTAATGATATACATATTGAACGTTTTAAGTCCATTAATATAGCACACGATGGGCCCAGAGTGTGATAAAGCTGAGCTGGGATTTGTGCAAGATGTAAAGGCATGCAGAATCTTCCCTTGAGGAGATGCAGCCTTAAATATATATTAAGAATAATATGTGCTTTCAATTTCCAATGAGCCTACAGTAAATCCTGAGGAGGGGCAAAAGAAAAGTTTTATCATCACTGTTTTAATTTCCCTTCCCCATTTGCATACCTATTGCTAACTCTGAACCTTGGCTGCTGACAATCAGGGCACAAATGTATTAACTGATGGGCCTACCTAGGTGAAAGCTGAGCTAGGCAATTTGTTTAAACTCCAGGTCAGCTAGAAAGTAAATGTATCAAGTCTATGCCTTTTTGACCACTCATTAGCAATTTTCCCTTACAGCACCAATTGGGTTAACTACAGGATGACCAGAGGCAAGGTCTTTTCCAAGGCTATTACATAGGCAGTGGAAGCTTTTCCATGGCCACTTAAATAGTTCAGTGGAAAGGGCACCAGATAATGACAAGATATTAAAGAGTATTTGGATTCAGTTGTCATGCCATCGTTATTGTTAAAGATTAATTCAGGCATATACTATTTGTTTTTAGAAAGGAAATTTTACCAACAGGTAGAACTGTAAGGAAACTCATCTAAAGGGGAAATTAACTAAAGCAAGTGTACTAGATACAAACAATGTGTCAGGGCAGCACAACAATATTTTTGTACAAAACATTGTGCATTAGTTCCAAACATACAACATGACCATGGTGATTTATTTATTATACAAACATTTTATATTTTTATATATATATATATATATATATATATATATATATATCTTTATCAGAAAATTATTATTGTTTTGTAATATATAGTTAAAACCATCAATACAGGAGAATCATTGCATTACAGTCGTGCATCCATGAAAAAACAAGAAGATTAACATTTCTAGATGTTCTGATGATTTGTTACATTACACAATATACATAGGTGGGGAGAGCCAATATCGTTGTAGAAAACGAGAAGGCTGGTGGTAGATGGGAACTAAGCGCGTGCAGAAAAGAGAAATCGGCTATAGTTTTCATGGCCCCTTTTAATACAGGAATAGTGAAAGTTGAGACTGTCCCCTGATGAAGGCACCCCAGCCAAAACGTGCGTAGTTCCCAGAAGGTCTAGAACCTGCCTACACATGCGAGTTGTGCTTTCTCTTCTTGAATCATTCACAACCACTGGTGCCCTTTAAAACTCATTAGTTTCATTTGGAGTGATAGTACCTTGTCAAGGAAACATTCACAGTCATCTGAGCCAAAGTCCTTCACCCAATATTTAGTTTAACAATTACTAGTATTTACTGGCTCCATATTAATATATTTAGGCAATGTACTGAAATGTCATGTTTTACCACCACTCAGCTTAGCAGAGTTGGAATCCAGTACTAGCATGTTAAAGCTTGAATACAGCTCCCTGAGTCACACCAAGGGACCAGGACTTGAGAGGTACCACTTGGGGCCAGGAACTCACTTCAGCTGGGTACAGGGTCTGGTGCAAGATGTTGGGCAGCCTTTTATGTCCTTGAGGCTCAGATCAGAAGCCAGCAGACTAGTCCTTGGAGTCAATCTGGGTTCCTGAGTTCAAGGCGGAAGTAGCAGGTGCAGTTCTCTTCTCACCCAGGCAAGAAGGCAGCAGGCAGCAGGTTAGTACAACAGGGCAGCAGTTCCTTTAGAGCAGCAGTCCAACAGAATGGCAGTCTTGGCTTCCTGGCCCTGACTCCAGACTAACTACAGGGCATATGCAGCCCTTTGTGTGGAGACATGACACTGCCTATTTAAGGGTAAGTGAGGCTGGGCCCAGCTCCTCCCTCCCATCCTGCCATTAATGGCCCATCCAGGACACATATAAGCTCCCCATTGTGTGTGGCAGTCTAGGAGGAATACACAAATCCTAAATGTCAACTACATCCAGTCCTAGTGACCCAAAGACAGGCTGCGGGTACCAAATGGCTAAGGCACGAAAATAGCAACTTTCTAAAAGTGGCATTTTCAAAATTGTAATTTAAAATCCAATTTCACCCTAAATTTGAATTTGTCGTTACAATTCCAGAGACACCAAACCTGAACTGGTTACCTGTTCCCATTTGGAAATTCCACTTATAAATGTAATAAGTTAACTCTTACGTTATCCTATTGGAGAGATACGTTTTTAAGTAGTGAACAATGAATTTAATAGTTTTCCATTACCAGGACAGGTCAAAATTAAAAGTATATGTCCTACTTTTTAAATACATTGCACCCTGCCCTCTGGGCTGTCCAGGGCCTGCCCTGGGGTGACCTTTATGTTAAAAAAGGCAGTTTGGGCCTGGCAAAAGGCTTGAATGGCAGGCCCAAGACATGTTTAAAGTGCTACTTAAGTTAGTGGCACAATCTGTGCTAGTCATTAGTAGCATTTAATTTACCGACCCTGGGTACAGTTAGTGCAACCTTACTAGGGACTTCCAGGTAAATCAAATATTCCAGTTGGGTACAAGCCAATCATACCATGTTTTAAGGAGAGAGCGCAAACCCTTTAGCAGTGGTTAGTAGTGGTAAAGTGCACAATGTCCTAAGTCCAACAAAAACGAGTTCAGCAAAAAGTGAAGGGTAAAGGCAAAACGTTTGGGGATGACCCTGCAGAAAGAGCCAATTCCAACAAATATGTTTGCAATCTTAATGTTCCATATACTTCTCCTGAGCCCTTTTAATGTTGCGCCTGGCCATTTACAAGAATAGATAATTTTTTCTCTTGGAGTTCAACCAAACTTGATTATCTCTAGTAAACAGCTCCCTATTATTTTAAATCTTGAACAGGCTGTATCTTGTTGCAGTGGGGGTAGCACTGAAAGCCAAAAGCAATTTTCTTTTCTCCAGCACCTTATTCTTGCAATTCTTTATGTCCATTTAAAAAATGACCATCATTACTCTGTTGAAGCAGTTAACAGCTCCAAAGCTGCTGAATTGTAATGCTAAGTATGTTTCCAACTGATGTTCTTTCTGGATTGAAAATTTTGGAACACATCAGAGATGAACTGAAGTACATTGCCACTGAGTATAGATTTAGGAATATGTTCACGTTGGAATGTCTCATCTAAAAAATGTAAAACTTCAATGGAACTGACATTCTCTAAAACACAATTTTGGCCTCATAGAAAGCAAGTCTTTTAAGAGAATCATATATTGCCCCACACCTTTCTGATCTATAATCGGGCCCAAAATATCAATGGCTTAGTTTTGCCAAGGTCACTCTGGACTTTTTAGAGGGATTAATGGAGGTCTGAAGGTAAACAGGGTTTTATCAGCATTTAAACACTCAACCCACTCTCTAACTAATCGTTTAGTTTCTGTGTATATGCCAGTTCACCAATATTGTAATTTGATCCTTCTTTTTTTCTTCACTCTATCAAGATGAAGCCCGGATTCATTTCTAATATTTTGTTCTTTAAGCTTAAGGCAGGAACTACCCTATTTCCTCTCATTAACAATCAATCTTCTTCACATGACAGTTCATCTTTGATTTCCCCAAAACATTTTTTATGTCCCCTCCAATCTTTTTAAGAGGCCAACCATCTTCCCACTGTGCTTTAGTGATATTTGCTGGAATAGCGGCACTCACAATTGTAATGACACATTCTTTCCACCAACTGCAATACTCTTCATTGGATTGTAAAGGAGTCCAACTTACAAAATCGGATACCTTGCTGTGAACGTCTGGTAAATATTGTACAGTACAGTAGTTGTAGTCTAATAGCCTTACAGACATTCTTGATAACTTTGGTGTGACCTATTCCATATCAGCCGCAGTTAAAGTTTATATGAGGGGTTTATGATCAGTACTTATGGTAAACTCTGATCCCCACTCATTCCCCAAGCACACACTAACATTTCTCTATCTATGGTAGAAACATTTTCTCCAGTACAAGAAACAGTACACAAATCAAAAGTTATGGTGACTTTGTGCTAATCTACAATCATCTGCGATAACACTGCTCCCAGGCCTTTACCCCTGGCATCAGTTGTGAAAAAGGTTTTTTCAGCAGGATCATAGCCTTGGAAGGGGATGGCAGCACAGATATCTTTTTGTATTCCCTGAAAGCAATTTTTGTAAATTTGCCCCATTTAAACAGTTGCCTGATTTTGAAAGTTTTAGAAGCTACAGTTTTCACAAATTTGGCATAAAACTCCTAACGATCCAGAAATTACCTAACATCAACCTTTGAGGACAGAGAAAGAGCATCTCTAATGGATTCTAGCTACTCTTTCTTCTGTGTTATACCCTTTTCACTAATTTCATGGAAAAGATAGTTTATTGAATTGAGGGCAAATTTAAATTTCTTACATTCTGCAGTAAGACCATTATTAATTAAAGTGCTCAACTCTTTCTTCAATCTTTGGTCCTACTCTTCCCCATAACTAAGATGTCATCTTGAAAAATGAGATCGCCCTTGAGCTTTTTCAATCACTGGTACAATAATCGCTGAAAGACAGCACCTGTAGATGCTAATCCAAATGGCATCCTTGTAAATTGAAAGCACCCATATCATGTTATAAATGCTGTTATCTGTTTGCTTAAGCCTGATGGTATGCCAATGTTACATCTAAAGACAAAAATAAGCTTCGCCACGTTTTGTCAAGGCTAAAATTTAATTGCTCCTGGGAAGCAGGTCATTTTCTATCAGAATATTTTGGTTAACGTCACCCAAATCTATGCAAGGTGTAACTTTCCCCGTGGGCTTTCGTGCCACAATTAAAGGTGCCAACTATTCACTTGCTTCCATATTTTCAATAATACCCCTCTGTACTAAACAATGAAAAGGAATATTCCTTACTTTATAAGTTATAGGCTTAGATTTCGTTGTGGATTATTTTATGATCCCTTGCAAACTTCCAACTTCACCTGAGCAGAATTTCAGGAATTCTTGCTCATTTGCTGTGAAAAAGAATGTTGTCAACTAAGACTAGTACTTGATGTGGGCTATCGGGATTAAACGTTATGCCAAGATGTCTTTGATGTAGTCAGCCATGAGCAGTTAGTGCTTTCTCTGTACATATAGCTTCCCTTCACACTCTCTCCCCTTACATTCAAATGTGATCATCTGATATCCAATTATGGGCATGAGATCACCAGTGAAGATCTTTCTAGCATCTCTACTCAACACACATAGGGGGGGATTTACTAAGATTTTGCAACATGCTTGCATCACAAAAGTGATGTAAATGGACACAAAATCTTTTTTTTCCAATTTACTTTCCAGCGCTAAACAAGTTTAGCGCTGGAAATAATGGAAAAGTAATGTGAAGCAGCACATAGCACTGCTTTGCATTATTTTGCGCCATGGGAGCATACAAAGGGTGGAGCATGGGCGTTCCCATGCAACCGCCCAAGGTTTCTCACTCTAAACCCAATTTACTAAATAAAGTAGATTGAGTTTAGCGTTTACTTTTCAAGTAGGCGCAAGGAAGAAGAAATGCTTTAATTTCTCCTTCATTTTCTGACTTTGCATGCGTGCTACACTGTGCAGCACGCATACAAAGTGGGAAAAACTATACATCATATCTGGGCATGTATTTTCTACAGGAAGGGTAACCTTCCTGTACACAACCTATGCTAGACTAATGCACACACCCTAGCGCTATAGCGCTAAGGTGTGTGCGTGGCGCATGGCCACTGAAATCAGCGCCGGTGCAAGGGAAAGGGGAGGAGAGAGCCATAACTCTGAAGATATGGCACTCTCCTGCTCCCTCCCAGTCATGCAGCACAGCGCAGCCTCGCGGGGGGATGCCCTGCATTGCATGACTTTCTGGTAAATCTCCCCCATAGTGTATTATTGTCTTATTCACGTTCAGAAGAGTCAAAATCATTCATTGTAACTTCACAGATTATTTATTTTTTTCTTTTCTGACACACTTTCGCTAAGTGGCCTATAATACCTCATTTTGAGCATTGTTGCTTAAATGCTGGACTATGTTTGTCACTCTAAAGATGCTCCTTACAACCACATCTATAGCACTCCTTACAATTGTTCTTGTATACTGTCATTCTGTTTATAGGTCTCGATGAACTTGGCTTTCCTTGTTTGGTTATTGTCCTCTCTGGATTTCTTTGTGGCAGGTAGAATAATTTTATTTATGGATTCTCTTTTTTCTCTATTGATGAGTGCAGTTCTGGTAATTTAGCCTTTTTTATTTATCTTGATAGTTTCCTTTAAGGTAGACTCTCCTTTAGGCCACGACCTCTTCTTACAGTGGTATTATTTGTATGCATGTCAGTCTAGTCTCTGATTAATTTGTCCTGTAAATTTCCAAATGTATATGGGATAACTAATTTTCTTAAATTGACAACAAAATAGTCAATGGAGTCTTGGTTGTTTTGGTGTGTCTGGAAAAACATTATATTTGTCCACTGAAATACACACTGAAGTTGAAAAATAGTTATCCAAAGCTTCTATTGCATTAGTGAAAACATCAGATTAAGGAGCATCTCTTATTTTCCTTTCATTTTGTCCTTAGGTCCTCAAGCCTTCTGGTCCATGTGTGAGCAGTAAAAAAAAATGTTTTCTTGCAGGCAAAAACTCATCTCCTATTCAAATGTACTGATGTAATTTAAAAAATAATTCTTCCATTGTGGTTATTTCATGAGTAATTCCCCTGGAGCCAGTAAAAATGCTTAAGGGGATGTAAAGGAAAGTGTTCATACACGCATTTTGGTAAGAGTGAAGTTAAAATATAAAGTTGTATAAGCAGAATTGATGGCAGCTCTAAAAACAGAAAGTACTGAATATTGTATACCTGCAATCAGACACCAATGTAGTAAAAGTCTCCTTCAACTGTAACGTTAGCATTCAACTTCAAGCAATGTTGGTTGAAATAATCAGCAGCACTTTTGAGCCTGAATGCATCAAATATTACACTCACCATTTTGCGGATTACGAAATAGCCAAGTTTGAAACAGCTGCTTTACTGACTGAGCATTGTGCTGACAAGTAAAGCATTAAGCAGTATGGCAGGGTCGCCCAGGTCACGCTGTATTTACTCTGCATGAAAGGTATGAAACCATGAGTCTGACATACACTGTTGCTTGAGTGATGTGTGCACTGTTTCTTCAAACAGGAGGCATCAGTAAGCACCTGCCTCAGTGTAATCTGAGATCGAAGCATCTGAGGACCTCATTTATAAAAAGTGACGCATTGCCGCGAGAAAACAGCGATGCGTCACTTTTCATTGCACCCTCCTTGCGACACCAATGATGCGTCATATTTACAGTATGACGCATTGTGTCGCAAGGAGTTACAGATACGTCAGTATTTCTGATGTATCTGCAGGTGCAAAAATGACGCATTGCTGGAGTGTGTCACAAAAGTGACGCAACTCCAGCAATGGGTCATTACACATGGGCAAGTCCTATGTTAAATGATCCTGCGTCAGTCTTACACCTGCCATGAGGCAGGCATAAGATATTGACGCATTTGCGTCCTAGAAGTCATAGATTTCACTGCGTCACTTCTACGAGGCTTACTTGCGTCGGAACGCCCACCCTGCATACATTATACCTGGCAATGGTATAATGTGACGCAGGGGTTTACAAAGGAACGCATCTACCTAGATGCATCACTTTGTAAATATGACACAACATGGCGCATTTTTACGCCACTGGTGCGTCACAAAAAGTGAAGCACCGGTGGTGCAAGAGTGACGCAAGGGCACATAAATAAGCCCCTGAATCTTTTGACGGTGTCTAAAATCAGACGGAAACGTATTGGAGGGACCCGGGCCCGAAGCTTTGGAATTCATTGCCTACTTCTATTAGGCTTGAGGCTGACTACATTCGTTTCAGGAAATCTCTAAAAACCTGGCTGTTTTCCCTGGCCTACAATTAGCTGATCCTCTATCTGTCTTCTCTGTTCTTTTTCTGCTCAGACTCATCAGCGCCAAGAGACCTGTAGGTGAACGTGCACTTACATAAATTCCCATATAACATAACAAATGCAAGCTTTAACAGCCGGTCGTGGGATATCGGATAATGGTGATCCTGAGTTTACCCAGATTTAAAAAAATGAAGATACATATTTCCCATTTACAACATATGTGTATACGAATGATGTTGAGCTAATGCCGTTTCAATATTCCAACCATGTTGTTAACCATCTAATAATCTATTAAAGCCTTCTGTTCCTGTGCAGTTAATATGTTAATCCTTAGCTCTGCATGGGCTCGGGTGATCATTGCCAATTGTAAAGAAGCACACTTGTATCTTGGATAACTTTGATTATTCCTCAATGCATCCCAGCCTTGCAGTGCTGCACAGATGCTGCAACCTGCTCGCCATCCGATCCCCATCTCCATTATCGGTCATTACATTCCATGATGCCATGGAATGTAATGACATATGCAGTTACAATGATGAAAAATGATACTACAAAGAACATTTACATAAAAGAGTTGTTGGGCCTACAATTGGGCTAGGATTACTTTATAAGCTTTCTAATGGGCCTTAAATATCATGAGATGTCAATCTCCTCCACCTTTCTTCAGACCAGTAAACAGCCTGAAGATAGGTTGGATATGCGCATGAAATGACTGAGTCGGCATAGACGCATAACCAGATTTATTGAGTTCTGGGCCACTAAACAATACAGCACGAATATCTATATAGTTCTTAATAGAAGATCCAATATACACCAAGGCACATGTTTGCTTTCACCTAGTTAGCAGTATACCTGAAGACGGACATAGAAGAAAGATTGAGATCAGGTCAGAAACAGATGCAAACCATATCCTGATATTAGGTTTTAGTGGTAGTTAATGCATTTCAGGATCCATTACATTTCTTTATATCTTCTCTGCTATAAGGGCTGAGTCTGCCAAGAAATCTTTGACTAAAATACGACAAATAGTTGCATGTGCTATATATCACGTGGCCATAATCCACTATTTCAACCTATCACTGTATTGTATGGTTAATATTTACTGTTCCTAAATCCACTTATGCTTACTTCCCAAAGTATATATTGATGGTGTTAAAAATAGTAAATATATACTCCCTTACAACAAAGAGGTAGGACAATGTACTAAAAAGTGTTATTGTAGCTAAGGGTGTGTAAACTGTACAAAGTTATTATTTTTCCCAAAATTACTTATCTGATGTGGAAAACGTTTCACAGGTATCTCAGGTAACGTTTCTCAATGAGGATGCATCTTGCAGATAAAAGTCATGCAATTTACACAAAAGAAAGTGGCTTGTGGAGACTTAAGGCCTTATTACGGCTTTGGCAGTCCAACAGCGGATGGTGCATGCGCTATAGGACTGCCAAAGCTGTGGCGCTGCTGCCCGCCAGATTAGGAGTTAAACCCTGGTCTGGCAGGCAGTGCTGCAGCAGTCAAAAGCGGCGGTTTGTCAGGCTCATTGAAGAGCTTGACATGCAGACCGCCGTTCTCAGAGCACCGACTGTACCTTACTGCATGGTGTGGCATGCAGGCCACACCGTGCACGAACGGGGTTGCAAAACAAGTTGGGCACTACATGGCCCCCCACCTCCTTGAAAAGGGAAGTCAACAGGCAACTCCTAATATGATTGCCACCTCCTGACCGCTGCACAACCATCATGGGATTCTAGATCCCTGGAGGTCGCAGCGATCCTGTGGCATTCCAACCTCCAAACTCATAATACTGCGGCCGGGACCGCAGTGTGGCGAGGGTCGGACTGCAACCATAGGTTCGGCAGTCCCATGGACCGAAAAACTCGTAATAAGGCCCAATGTCTCACCGAAGAAGAAAATGTCTGTTGGTAGCACATTTTCTACTGAATCTTGCCTTCCATGGGCAAAGATCCGGTAAAAATTGGCATTATGTGGATTAGCAAAACAATTCACACATGTTGTGTAACATGAAATTTGGGAATAACACAAGGTCAATCGAAGGAAACAAGAATTTCACACATGATAAATTGTAGATCTATGTTAACAACCTTTTTGTAGTGTATTACAAACCCATGATCTCTTCAATATGAGCAGACAACGCTTGACCTTCAGAATCTGACATGGATGCCATAATCCACATTAATTCTACAAATATTTTCAATACAATGCATGGGAGCCTACAATCTGTGTATAAAAGCCTGTTTCTATTTTCCTTATTGCTGTCAAATTATAATGTATCCAGTCACCTGCTGCCAGAGCCCACAGCCAAGGTTTAAGCAAGAAGGAGAACTGAATTCTCATTCCTATGATCTGTTTTTCTAAAATTAACTGTGCTCACCAAAATCGAGATATTTATGGCAACATATTTTTTTCCACAAATATCATTTATGGGAAAGATACAGATGTTTTTACAGATTCTGTGCTACACTGCTTTTTTCAAAGTCTAATTTAATTAATCAGAATCTAATATCTTTGTGCAACAAAATAACACGTTTTTAGTATGTTTATTTAACCCTACAGATTATACGTTTATTCTTCACATCTGCTAACATAACTTTATCCTCCTTCCTCTAGGTGATCACAGAACTCTTCTGTGGTTTGCACTGTATGGTAAGGGGTACTTTATCTCATTTGTAATTCAGTTTTCTATATACATGAAATACGACCTTGATTCTACAATTGAAATAACGGTATTTAAAGCGCGAACAATTACCCCTAAGGGTGTCAAGGCGCTGGGGGCTGTCAGGATTAAGCGAGCTATTACCCAGAGTCACATGGTGCTGGGCTAACTTGCCGCGGGCGATCGAACCGTTGGCCCCGGTGTTCTGGAGTCAGCCACCCTGGCCGCTGCGCCACACCTCTTCCGCAATAACAATTCACCAGCTATATCAAATACCATCAACACCCACGTGACTTCACACCTTCCTAGGTCAATTAATGCGCTCTGACCACTGAACATGTTGTACAATGTTCCGAGCAATGCTTGGAGCTGCAACAGCGAATTGTATTTCAGTCACATATTTCCTTTTCAGTCGCCCCAAGGTTTGAAATCTTGGCAGCTCCTGTCCGAGAAGCAGGCAATCTGTGGGGAGCGGGCCTCTCATATTGTTTACAATTATTTCCTAAAAACATTTTAATTCCTGCTTCCCTCTTTCAATAGATTGCTGTCTCTTCCCCCTTGTAAATATTGTGATGAGCGTTTGTGGAACGCAGTTTCAGAGATTGAATGTGACAGCTGCTCGCTGTGTTCCGGAATTACAGATGTGGCCACGCACCAGAAAGCATCACTTGACGTAAATACTGTAATAAATGAGCAGAATAATCGGGATAGTAAGAGAGCACACAATTTGGTAGCTGCCAAAAAGCATGTCATCTGGTAGTTTTTTTTATTTTTCGTGCACGTATTGGAAGTCATTTATGCAAACAGGGAAACTCACTGTCATGGTGACTGTGGGCCTTTCAGCTGCACAACTGTTTGGATATTGTCTGTGCTTGCAAGCAGTGCCTGGGTTTGCGCGCATTTTCCGCTCAGTTGATGTGAAGGGAACGCAGGGAAGCAGTTCCTGCTCTTGCAGGCAGTTCCCAGTGAAATGAAGAAGTGGGGAATTTAGACCACAGAGTGAAGACATACAACCTTCATGGTGAATCTGTTATTCTTAGCTACTTCCTTTCCCCTTTCCACCTGATTTGAGCTGAGCAGATGTGGGGCAGGTAGTGTCCCCAGGCAAGGCAATCCCATGAATCTCAATTCACCAAAATGCAAGGGGTAGCGAAAGTGCAGCCATTTACATTTTGCCCACCAATTACATCACAGGTTTGCCTGGTTACTTACTGGTAATATTCATTACTCTGAGTCCATGTCTTGCTCGTTACAGTCCGTAAGATTGAGTTTATCTCCATTCATGTCGAACCTAATCACCAAACTTGACTTTTCCTTTCCAATCCAAGATGGACCCCACACCAAAGTGTTTTAAGTACATTACTTCCTGGGAAGGACTTCTTGAAATAACAAAGCACATAAATAAATCAGTTGAGCAACAGGGAGAACCGGGGGTGGGGGGGGACTCAGGACTGTGACAAGGAAGACATGGACTCCCAGTCCTTACGTTTGACTACATATCCAAGCCAAGAAACTGAGGGTGTATCGCCACCCAGATGTAAATGGGAATAGGACACACACGAGAGGGGCACCGCTTAAGCCACGAAAGAAAGCTACAGCAAACTCTACCCAGGAGGTTGCAACATCCCCTGGAGACCACCCATAGAAAAAAAACAGGACATGGAGGCCAGCCATGGCGGAGGAATTGGAGAAGGCCAACGCAACCAAAGGGACAAAGAAGGGAGAGACCAAGAAAAGCTCCCAACTCGCAAAACACAACATCGTGTCGAAAAGACAGAGAAATAGCACAAAGCCCACCCAGGAAGGAAATCAAGGAGCTGACAAGACAGACAGACAAAAGGTATGCAAAACCACACCAGAATCCAAAGGCAAAGAGGACACCACCAGCAGGGAGAAAAGCTGGACAAAGACGAAGCACCACAATGTTTGGAAAAACCAATGCCCCACCTCACCAATCTGTCTCCTAGAAAAAAGACAACTAGAACTGCTGCAGCTGAAAGAAGCCAGAAGGCCCCCAAACTCCCTAAAGCTCAACGCAGCATCCCAAAACATCAGCAGAACCATAGGCAAGTTGAAAAGCTGCGACGGGGAACAAAACAATAGGACGCCAAGGGAAACAAACACCGCTGTAAGCGAGACGCCAGAGGGACACAGACAAAACACCTGCAACATGAAAAAGATCACCGCCCACTCACCACCACCACCATGGAGGGCAGAGACAGCCAAACCAGCTGAAACCATCTCGAAGGAAGATCAACACAGCCGGAGGAACCAAGAGGGAGAGGATAATCCCCTAACCCGACACCAGACGGAAAAAGACCGCCAATGACAGAAACAAGCTGCAAGGGTAGATAACAGCTGCGAATGCCAGAGCAGTGCAACAACAGAAAAAAAATCCATGGTCCAATATAGACTGTCTCACAAGAGACAAACCACAAGACTCAGCCAGAGAAACAAATCTAGTGGACAAAGCGGCAGCCAGAGTGGCAACAAAGGGAATGAAAAACTCCAATGGGGCCCGACAGACAAATGTAGAGGACAAGAAAACCCAGGGCACCCAGACCCAACTGGTATAAGCAAAACAACCATTGTGCAGACCCGAAGCCCCACACTACCAAGAAGAAAAGGTGGAAAACAAGGAAGGAGGCCCCTGGGTCAGGAATCCACCAGAGGAACCACTGCCAAAGCACTCAAGGAGGGACCATACAACAAAAAGAGGGGAAGAAGGGCAGCCCCTCAACAGCAAAACAATCCAGTCAATGAGAGACCAAAACAAAAAAGGACTGACCACCAAGCCAAACACACTTCCACAGAGAAAGAAAAGCAGCAGAAGACCCAGAAAGACACTCCGGAATACAGATGGCCGAGAACCAGGTGAGGGAAAATGACACAGCGACAAATTCACCAGGAAAGAGAAGTAGGGAGGGGCACAGCCACCCACCAAAGGAGCCGACAAGCAGGCCATCAGGCAAAAACACCCCACCATGTGCAAGGAACTGCCATCAGCCTCAACTAAGAGGAAAAAGAAAGCACTGCCACCGAGCACTGCGCCTCCGAGCTGCAGACACCCCCAGGGTGACACCCCAATAACATAACATGTTTATTCACACAGCGCATGTTCACCCGGAGGCATCTGGGGGCCGAACTCAGTTTATCGACCTCAGGAGGATGAATGGCTGAGTGAACCTATCAGGAGCTGAACCTGTACCCATGAGGTCAATTACAGGCCCCACAGGGGACGCAGCAGTCCACAAGCCACCAAACCGGCACCAAAGCAAAAATCCTAGACAAAGGAGAAGAGCCACCCACCACAGGAGAGCACAGAGGGAACAAAGAGATACCAGACCTGAAGCATGCACTCCTGATACAACGGGAACAAAGACAGACAAAACTGTGAAGAAGGGGAGACAGGTGCATCCCCTCCCAGGGAGGAAGACAACACACCAGACATGGGAGCCATGGCCCTGCAGAAGTCAAGGGTAACCAGATACAGCTGGATAAAGGAGCCACACCACCGCAGAGCAATAAGCCGCAACCAGCAACAGCGTGGGCACCCTGTGAACTATCCACAGGGCATGGAAAAAAGAAACAAGATGGTAATCAGCCAACCATCCAAAGAGTTTAAGAAAGGGATCCCACAGAAGCACCACACCGCCAAATGAAGCCAAGGAGTGGAAAACACCCAGGGGGCAGACGCAAACCCGAAGGGCAGGCCGCTGAACAGGAAAAGGAAGCTCCAGACAGTGAAACAAAGAAACAGCAGTCAGACGGATGCATCTAGCACCAGTAGCAGAGAACTACAAGACCGATGGAGTGCAGGTCAACCACTCCAAAATCATGGCAGAACACCTGGTGACACCTGCAGGACTAACACAAAAGGGATAAAAGAATGACCCCGAGTGCCAGAACAGGATGGAACGCACTTGATGTCCCATGGGCCAGGAAAAGCAGGGAAAAAGCACCACGAAAAGATGAATGGAACTGCCAGAAGCAAGTCTCATCAACAGCAAGGCATGTCCCACCATAGGGGGAAACCTCCTGCAAAACAATCAGTGAACACCATTGACCCAAACCAGAGACCACAAAGGCCATATGTACGGGCTCAAGTACAAGAAAAATGGACCAAAAGGAAGGCCAGAAGAACACATAGAAGCCAACCAAGAAAGCATCCGCTAAACTAGAAACTGTTGGAAAGGGGGAGGGGGGCACCTCAGCAGAAACAGCAGCAATCCTCGTCTGCAACAGAACAGGCCAAAATACCAGAAAAATGTGAGGGGGCTCCGCACAAATCACATAGAAGCACATGGTCCCCCCAAGTCAGACCAAAGCAAAAGACAAAACAAAAAAACAGGCATACCCACCCAGAAACAGATAGAAGGAGGTGCCCACCATCGTTCACCAGACGACCAGAGACAAGAAGACACAAGTGGGAACTAGTCTGCGCACTTGGGACCACAACAGAAGCACAGAAGTCTGAAACCCAACTCCCTAGCCCAGCAGAGGAGCGAAGCGACCAGGACAGGAAGGGCAGCCAAAGTCAGCCACCAGAGCCAGCCCCAAAATCGCCCAGCGAAGGAGCCACACCAGAGGAAAAACCAGTTCAATACCAGGCAGAAACTGCAAATTGGGGAGAAAAAAAACCTAGCAGTGTACAGCCCAAAAACGGCCCGCAAGGACCATACCACCCCACCATGGAAGATGACAACGCAGGAAGGCACACCCTGGGAGCACCTGCCCAGGCACCACAGCAACCAAAATCAGGAGGACAGGAGCACAGCCACCCAGCAGACAGCCCAGCCATCACCGCAGGCAGCACAGCAAGAAAAAAAAAAACAGAACTCAGCACCCAACCAAGCCAACTACCCTCATAGAGAGCCAGCACGCAAACGGCACCTGAACGGCAAAGGCAGGAATCATACTCCCATAACAGGCCCCCGAGCAGGATCCTCCGGGCACCAAAAAAAAGGGAACCAGTAAGTGGCACAAGAAAGCAGACACCCCGATGCCACTGGAAAAACTAGCTGAGTGTTAGGGCAATGCAGACAACCAGCACAACCCCGTATACCAGCAACCATGCAGAGCCGAAAAGGGCCAAAGCACTCGGAGGGGACACGGAATCAAGCACGCCCCACACATCCTGCTCGTCTGCAACCGTGTGACTGAGGCACCACCAAGACAATGAGTGGGGCGAAGCACACAAAAGCAGGCACCTCGACCAGAAGACTGCAGCAAGGCCAGCACAGCCAGCATAGAAAGGTCCAAGCCCCGAAAAGACAGCCACATGGAGGAAAACCGGCACGGGCAGCCAATCAAACTGGCCAGGAACCCAAGAAACACAGTTCCTGCCTGTAAATAGTGTCAAGCGGAGTGCTGGAATGGCATGCCCAGCACACCAGCAGCAACATGTTGGAAGCAGGCGGGTTCAGTGTTCCCTATGCAATCAGGTGAAATAGGCACAAAAGACCCCAACAGAGACGCCGCCTGAGTGCCTTGCACCCAAAAACATCGAAGCCCAACAGGAGCAACATGGTGAAACACAAATCATCAAAGAAAAAAGAGGAAAGAACACTCAATGAATGCCCCGAGGCCACTGCAGGTAGCCCACCCAGCACACCACAGACAAGCCCTGTGATCTCACATGCATAGCACATGAGCGTGATCACCACCAACAAAATAAAACACAAAACACATTTGAAGCCAAGAGGACAACCAGCTGTACAATACAGAAAACAGGAAGTGCTTAAAAGGAAGTGATGTACTTCTACTCTTTGGTATGGGAGCCATCTTGGATTGGGTAGGAAAATTCAAGTTTGGTAATTAGGTTCTTCATGAATGGAGATAAACTCATGCGTAAGGACTGTGAGAGGAAGACAGACAAGGTGGTAATAATCCATGCTCCCGCACCTTTCTTCTGAAAAGTCTGTTGCTCCAGATGTCTCTTTAAGAACTGCTGACAGCACATTTGGCCCATTGCCCCACCCTTAGGGGCCGATCACAATGGCGGTGAGACCACCACTGAAAGCTCATCGATGGCGGTCTCACCGCCATTATAGGCAAGTTTCCCGCCCGCCATATCACAATGGAGGGCACTTTGGTGGCTGGAAAGAGTGACCGCCACGCATCTGACGGGCTTCTTGAGCCTGCCAGTGCATCAGAAGCAGCCATAATCCCTACAATGGTTGCGGTGCCTGCCAGGCACTGCCGTACGAATTACGATCCCTGTCAGCCATTTCATGGCAGCTTACCTGCAATGAAAAGGCTGGCGGAAAGGGACATTGAGGGCCCATAGTGGGCCCCCTTGCCCCCTGGCTCCTAATTTTGGTTGTTGGGGGGCACTCAGGGTGCCTGCCGCGTAGTGCAGGGATATGTTCAGGGTGCATTTTTTTCATTGTGGCGGGTGCTGCAGCCAGCAGCACCTGCCGCATGACAAAGAATACAAGGTGCGACCGCCATGCAGGCGGTCACAGCGTAATCCTTATGGCGGGGCAGCCGACGGCTAGTCAGTCAGTCCCGTTTCAGATTGGGTGGCGGGTGAACGTAAGTCTGCTCTCCATCCTAATCTGCCCTAAATTCTTGAACGTCATCCTGTTTGCTGCTAAAAGATGAAGGGAAGGACAAAGAGTGTAAATTCAGAACGTGAAGATAGTATAAATATAGGATAAGGATAACTTGCACTGACTTCATGCTTCAAACCCATTTTGAGTCCCTGTCTGTATCCAGAATGTTTTTCTTAACTTTGCTATATCACTGCACCAGATGCCTCTGGTTGAAGCTGTTGCAGGACCTTCAAGGAAATTCATGAGTCAAGTGCCTATAACGCTCTGAGCATGCCAATGATGTCAGTTCGTTCTATTTTCCACACCTCTAAATTAGGAATATAGGAATGAAGGGGCACCATGCACAATTAGGAGAGACAAGAAAAACACTATTCTTTGATTTAAATAAAAAACTGTACTAATCATCAACGGTGATGTGTTGAGCACAGTCCAACCATGTTCGTGTAAGGCCAAATGGAGATTGTTCATTGAAAACTACAGCACTGTTAATGTGGATATCCAACGAAGACATTGCTTTAAAGTACAATTCATATATCCGGTACACTGAAAAAATATTGACACTCAAAATATCCCCTTACAAAAATATTGTGACCAAAATATCGGTGAAAAAAATATAGACTTCCTATACTTATAAAGGTAAGTACAAAAATATTGTAAAAACATATCGGTCATTAATATAGTTGTATAAAATATCGATTTTAAAATATTTATAAAATAAAATCAAAATATGAAATATATTAAATAGTAAAATTAATAAAAAAATATTTAATATATATCTTAAACAATATACCAAATAAACGTACTCAAAAGACACCTACAAATAATATTATAAATAAAATACAAAAATTATTTTCATGCAAATATATATGTTTACATATTACATTTAGTTTCTGTACTTCCCACCCTAAAACAACACAAAAGTCACAACCTGCACATAAAAAGTATTTACACTATTAATAGAAATATTCATCAACAAACTAATTTTCATGAATTAAATATTCATTATCAATTAATTCTAAATAATATTTTTCCCACAATAAATCCCCACAAAGCCCACAACACAACATGTAACAAATAATTATTTACACAATTGACATAATTAATTATTAAATTAATCATTATTATTAATTAACAAATAATTATTAATTGCTTACAATTAATTTACTTCCCACCCCATACCCCTACAAAACCCAAAATCCATATCTAAAATCAAAAGACAAAATGATTTGCACAATTAACATAATTCTTTATCAATTAAACAAATATTATGAATTAAAAATCAAATTAAAATCATTAAACTTATTCAACTTCCAACCCTTTAACCCTATAATCACCACAACCCACACCTGAAATGAAACCTAAACAAATTAATTACACAATTAAAATTAATTTTCAAATAAATAACTAATAGTATTTAACAACTAATTATAAAGTAATTAAAAATAATTTACTCCCCACACTTTAATTAGCATAATTAATTATTAATTAATTAATATTAATTATCAACTAATTAGTCAATAATAAAAAATAAATAACTTCCCACCCTTTTCCCCTATAACCCCACAAACCACACACAAAATGTACCCCAAAAAACTTAAAAGAGCAATTAACATAATTAAATAAATATAATAAATAAAAAATAATCATTCATTTACTATAATTAAATAACTTCCAAACCTATTCCCACAAGCCTTTATGGAACTAAAATTCACAAAATGTATTTAAATTTTGTAACTACTAAAAAAGTAACACATACATTAAAAAATATAAACAACACTTATACAAAAAAATTACATCAATACATTTTAAATAAATACTAAAATAAATAACCCTAATTAAAAACGATATTCTAAACAACTATATTTTTGCAAATAATATTAATGACTTCTTTATTTTAAAAATCAATATTACTTACTTTTATATCGATATTCTTAACATAGATATTTCCATGTAATGATATTTCAAACCCGATTTCCTTGTCTGTCGATATTTGCAACTTGATATTTTGTTTAAACGCCCATTCATCCATTTGTCTATTAATTAATTTGCTTATCATTTTAATATGTTCTCATTGCCGAGCAAGTTATTTATTTGGGAAATACTCAGTTTCCTGAGCTTGTTGTGCCTTTCTGATCCACAAACGAGTTTTCTGTGCTCCTGTATAACTCGCTTGGCTCCTCATTCACGTTGAAGTTACAGATATTGGAGTGAACAAAGGGGATTCAAAAGGTTTGCAGTCTAGGTGGGTTGTCAGAGTGATCATAGGGTGTCAAAGCACATGATTGTGGTGCAGTGGGGTCTTAAGAGGGCAACTGCTCTGCCCTTAGTCTTGTTGGTGTAAAATTTGACTGCCAACATCTTACTCACGCGGAACACCAACAACTAGGAGCCGGAGTGGTTTAGTCCTGATATCGACTTTGGTGTTCCCCAACTGGAGGAGTCTCGTTCTCTGATTAGTTAAATTCGCTTGAACCTGCTAAACATTCTCTTAAGAATGAAAGACAAAGATTGAAGTTTCAAAGCTTTATATTAAGAATTAGTAGGCAAATTACAATGAGCATGCTACAAGCAAGATTTAGCAGCAAAACGTTTGAATCATAAGTACTAAGAACTCAGTACAGTTCTAAGTAAAATCCAGCATAGATTCACCTTCTAAAGGTCTGGAAACTCTCTCAAGTAAAAATATACCCATTTGTTTATAGGACTTTAGACAAAGCCTTACATACCTTCTGTAGGAATACATAGTTCTCAGGATTTGTACCACTAAGGAACAGGCTAGGAGAAACAGCTTACAGAAAAATGCATTTAAAATAGTAGTAAGAACTACATTAAAATGCAGTCATTCTCACAACTTGTAGTTGAATAAGTGAACAGATACATTGTTTGAACAAAAGCCGGAGACGATCAAATACGTCCTTGATACAATACGGTGAGATACATCTCTGGGAACACTCTCTGTCTAGATATGAGAACATTAGTAATAATTTATTTAGAATAGAAATCAGCAGTAGTCATCATGTGGTATTCTGTGACATTGAGGCAAGATGGAGAACAGTGTAAATACAAAGTAATGTTAGGGTAAGCCAGTTTGCGATGCTCTTTATTAACAGAAAATCAACTCTTGCAGTATATGAACCCGGACTGATTTTGTACTGTCCAGAGCAAATGAAGGTCTCCTATTCAAAGCTGAGCGAGATGGTTCCGAAGTTCCATGGCAACAGGATGCTAGAGTTAAGGCATCAGCCAATACCATGGTAACAGGAGTGCCCCGCTCGAGACCATCAAAGGGGACATGGCCAGGTAGTGTGTTGCTATCCGTTTCTGTAGTTGACAGTGGTGGAGAGGCTTAGGACAGCAGGTACAGCGATGAGATCATAAAGAAACACAAATATGTTGGGACTCACACAGCAATGAACATTGGATGGAGGAGTCAAAGAGGTGTTATATGGATACAGTCTTTATTTTAACATAAAAGACAAGAAGACAGAGGCGGACTGCAGGAAAATTGCAAGACTTCCATACGTGCAACTTCCCGTGCTCCATTCTTACTGACCACATAAAGGCACTAATGCTGTTAGCAAACCCTACAATTTGCTCCTGGGCTACCAACCACTTCAGGCCTATATACTGAGCACACAATCACTGGCATGCACAGCTTCCCACAACATTACTTCTGGACTCTGCTGAATACAATACAAGTGACCGCACCCTGTCCCTCACGTTAAGGCAAAAAACCTTGCTGCAGGCAAAAACACTGAGAAAGGCACTGTCTGGCACAATTAGAGTTAGATTCTGCTCCATATACCATCACTGTACGACACACCGCTACTAGCCTATCTGCTGTTCTGCTGTACACACAATCACAGGCATGCACTATGTCTCATAATATCACGTATGGACTCATCAGCTGCACACACCAGGAATCTTTCTCATACTGTGCCTGCCAATTAAGATTGAAAACTTTGCTGTGCACATCACTGAGACAGATACTGTTGAATACAATTATAGTGGGCCTCTAATTCAAGCAGCTTCACTGGGTGCCACGTTTATTTATTTATTTATTTAATTAGAGGTTTTATAAAGTTGGTTGGCAATATGTAGTGCATGACTCACTACAAAAGAGTAAGTTACAACAAAAGTGTAAGTCACTATAGTAGTGCGGTTTGTGAATACCAAAAAGTAGTAAACTTACTCAAGTATAAGTTACCTTTGTGAATGAGCCCCTGGAGCTATAGAAATTAGGACCTGAATACGATGGCAGTGGGACCGCCACCGTCAGGCCATCGGTGGTGATCCCACTGCCATCAGCCCCTGCAGGACCGCCTGCCACATTAGAATGGCAGGCGGATGGTGGGCTGCTAGAGAGACTGCCTGCTATGCATCTGGCGGGCTTGAGGAGCCCGTTGGACCGTGGTAGGAACTTTAATCCCGACAATAGTGACAGTGCCTACTCCTGCCATTTCGTGGCGGTCCACCTGCCATTAAAAGGCAGGCGGAAAGGGACCTTGGGTGACCCTAGCGGGCCCCTTATGCCCCCTGGCCCTCAGCCACAAGTGCCACCCAAAACATCCATACACCGTGTGGCAGGCACCGCATGGTGCTTAATCTACAACAAAGAAGGGACGAGAGATTAAACCTTCCCTTGTTCTTTATACAAATCATTCAACGAGAAGGACGTCTATTAAGGGGTAATGAATTTTTAGAACATTACCTCTTGTGAAAGTGGGCCATTAGGTCCCACACTGGTTAAAAAGTAAGAGGAAAGAGGAAAGCACCAGTAATCACCAAACCCTAAAAGGAGGCTAGAGATTATAGAATCAGAGTTACCTCAGGAGGTAGACAACCAATTTGAGACTCCAAAAGGTTTGTAAATACTGCCCTCACCCACTCAATAAGTGGCATGCTTCATCATAGGGCCACTATGAGTGCCTGACATTGACCAATGTCCAGGGAGGAACTCAAAGAAAAAACTGAATATAGAAAAGAAAGAATCTGAAAAATAGGGATCCCTAACACAGAGAAGAATTCTAAAACTCTCTAAGTGAGTATCCAAAACTTTTATTGTGGATCCACTTGGCAGGATTAAAAGAAAACAGTACTCAAGGTATATTGGAAAGTAACAACACCATTACCCTGTCTGTTGTATCAACATGTTTCTGCACTAGGTTGCCGCCCGGTAGGGAAGTTGGCATTCATCAGGATACAGATCCCTAAAGAAAGTTCTAGTAATGTTCCCTCCTAGTCATTTCACTATCTGGTAGGGGAGTCATAAATGGCTATACTTGCCCTTTCTGTAGACACACACCGCTGTGCACCTATGAGAATAAACATCAATCTTAAGTATGATTGTATTAACTCATATAACTACAACTTTGCATGCCCCCACCTTAGGTTAGGCCAGCTTTTTTCTGATTATGATTCTCTATACACGAAATGTGTGTTCGCCCTACATTTTAAAAGTATTTTCCCAGTGAAAGAAGACATAGTCCAAGTGATCTACACTTTTTTCAAGTGTCCAATAACTTATATGGTAACCAACTTACCTGAGTTTCATCAATGATGATCCTAACTCGGGGACAGAGTGGGGACACCTTCCTACAGTCACACTCTAAAATTAAAAACCAATGACCAAAGTTTAGAAGGTAGAAAATCCTGTATGACCAACACGTGTTTACTCTCAAAGGATAGTCACTGATTTTTAACCTCTTGATCGTAATAAGAGTGCCCCATGCTTCTCTATACTAATTAATAGTGAATTTAGTGGAGTGTGTGTGTAAGGGAGTCCCATTTTTGAGTGCTCCCTTACCGGTCTTGTAATAGAAAGAAATTGCATTAAAAATACATTAAGACTACAAACATAAACACAAGCACAATATTTAAGAAGGTAGATGTTCAATTCATTCCTGGTATCAGACTATGGTTACAATGCTCACTCTGTTGAATCATCTGAAAACTCTTTATTAGCAGACGGTCTGGCTCTTTGGGAATGTGGAGCACAGGTTATCGGGACGATCGTTCTGTTCTCAACACACTGTTGCCATCGCATTCTCAATCTCCCACTCCCAACTGACTCAGGGTAGTATATTATCACAAGCTTATCCTCTCGCATCTCCGCATTCACATGCATCCAACCTACTGATCCAAGGTACGGAGTGTGTCCAGTTGAGCCACTCTGATCCCTCTGATAGTGCAGAGAGGTTGACAGCCGTCCTCCCTAAGATGGAAAGCACTTTCGCCCATATGTTTCTCTGGAACACGCCCCCAATCAAGGTCCATGCGTGATTCATAGAACGGGTACAGCCATCTTGGAATAGGTCTATCTACCAAGGTGCTATATGCTTATGTTTATGTTTAGGGAATTTGTTGAGCGAACATACACTGACAGGTCTCTTGGCGCTAATGGAGGTTGGGAGCTGTCCAGAGGTCAGATCTAGCAGTAAGCTTGGGTGAAGAGCCAGGTTTTAAGTTTTTTTCCTGAACCCCATGTAGCGTGGAAAAGTGTGAGCCACCCATTCTCTTGCACTTGAATCTAGGAATGGTCAGCAGATTCATTGAGGCTGCTCTTAGATTACGATTGGCAAGGTATGGTGAGATATTAGAGGAGATGAAGTTAAGGCCCCTATCGTGGAGTGCATTGAAAATCATGCTGACTCTCTTGAACAAAGACCGCTGAACCACTGGGAGCCAGTGCAGCTGCTTCATCAATGGCTTTGTGTGGCAGTGTCTTGGTTGCTCGAATATTAATCTGGCAGCTTGGTTCTGTATCAGTTGAAGTCTGTGAGTTTGGTTAGCTGGTAGGCCCAGATAGATGGCATTGGCGTAATCCAGCCTGGACATGATCATGGCTAGCATGATCAATGTACTTGCCTCCTGAGTGAAGAATCTCCTAATTTTCTTGAAATTTCTTAGCTGATAAATACATGAAGATGTAACCAGGTTAATCTGTGCGTGCATAGATATGTTGCCATCAGTTTGGATGCCCAGGCTCTTTACAGAGGTCTTAGGCATGGGTGGAGTGCCCAGAGTAGCTGGCCAATGGCCTGACGTCCAATGGTGGAGTCTGTTGTTGGAGATGATTATCTTTGTAAGGGGGCATGAATGTTGCTTGCTCTTAATTGCAAGTTGGTGATAGTTGTCTCTAACTCGTCAACAATATCTGCTCCAGGTGGGAGTGTGAATTTCAGGGTGTTATGGAATTCTGGCAGCTTGATACAGTTGTGGTTCCTGGTCAGTATTTTTGGACCGGTAGTGGGTTTGGCTAAAGATAAACCACCTAAGAGAAAGGGGCATATTCTCAAGGAGTTATCGTCACGTTATCTGCACTTCATTGCAGCAAAAGTTGCAATAAAGTTATCGCCCCATTCACAAGCTGGTGCTAACAGCCGATATCACCAGTTTTCCTGCGACAGCATCCTCAAAAAACATCGCCACGGATGATCCCGGCAACTATCGCTAATGAGATGCAGAGTAGGCGTTCCCGAGCAAAAAGCAGAGACAACACCACTCTGCAACATTCTCAACGACCAGCCAGATCTGCAATAAGAACACAAAACATGTGCTAAGGCGCGTTAGCAGCAGGAAATTAACACCTGCTCTGACCTAATGTAAAGTCGGATGACAAACGGCAGCAGACTAGGGAGCACAGCCCAGAGCCACACCTGAAGAACAACAGATGCCATGAAGCCAACGATCATGCAGCTCGGAGCCCCAACAGGGCCACAACACCCACCACCACCAAACCCCGGACCACCCCTCCCCCCCCCCCGGGGTGGCACCCCGGGCACCCCCCACCTCCCCCGGACCAAGAGACTGCACATCACCGACACAAAATCATGAAAAAAATCATCTGCATGATGATGCAGAATCATCACAGCTAACAGTAATATGAGTACTGAAAACGCATAATGAATCATTCACCATTGAACGTCCAAACAAAATATCACAATCAAATTTCTCTCCAAACAACTATTTGGAAGATTCATAGCAGGTCATCCATGGACAATCTGTAAGTGACAGCCTGTAAGGCAACATTCAAGATACGAAAGTGTGTCAGTCACTCATCAAATGACAGAGAGAGAGAGAGAGAGAGAGAGAGAGACTGAACAAGGAGCGCAAGGACAATCGGGCCCTTGGCTCATACATGCCAACTACTGCGTGTGTTATGCAATTGGTGGACCCTAAATCTAAGGCCTGGCAACGATTTCAGCGTGAAGGCCACATCACATTTCAGAAATGCAAGCATTAGTCAGACTAAAATTAGGCATGAAAGCTCCTTTGTCTCAATACACAAGGCGGAAGGACATCCGAGGCTCTGACCTTTGTCTCCATTATGCCTGGCACCCCCTCAGTGAGATATCATACCAGACTCCTACGACTCCCACACCACGAACTGCGCTAATGAAAGAGCAACGTGTCCACACCCCACACACACTTGTCCCTGCTCGAGGTACACCTGCATGGCATGCCCCCAACACATTGTCAAAAAACAACCCATACGTCCAAACGTTGAACACAGATACAACTAATTTCTCCGAGCTGTGGCATATCGTCCACAGAACTGCCGCCGGTCTGAGGAGTGCCGGTGGTACGAGACCAACAAACGCAAGGGCAGGCAATCCCTGGCACATGCACAACCCCTGTCATGCAGAACTGTACCGTGCACGAATGCTGCATCTGTTGCGAGCTCTGCCAATGGCAGTTTTGCGAATCGGCTTGTGTACGTCACATGCGTACAGCCCTGGTTCCACTGTCGATCATGCACATTGAGTGGCTCATGGAGGTCTGCCTATCCAACACAACATTAGCCGAACTGGATTATGACTTGTGTGAGCGCCCCCTGTTGGCCTACGAACATGAGTGCAACCGGGATAGGCGTGCATGGGATGCCCTGATCTGTGGCGAATGTGCTGGCAGTAGTGGATGGGAGATTGCACAAGTCATCGTGTGCAGTGACCACATCGAGGCACTCCCTTATTGGGCTGTGTTGCGGATCGGTGAAACTGTGTGGTCGGAGCACATCTGTCCGGACCAGTGAATGGATTGGCTCACCCTCATGTTCCTTGAATTCGAGAACAACGTACTTCTGGAACTGATTGCCTATGAAGCAGCGCTCGCATTCATGGATGAGTAACTACCTTCCTGCAGCCACAACTGATTGACACCCAGAGCACAGGTCACAACACCGTCTTGCATCGTGAAGGAATGGTCCCATAAGCCAGAACAACAGTGGACATGTCTGCATTCGCTCGGACTTAGAATGCATGTCCGAGCTGCACAGCGTCGTTTGGCAAATTTCCTAAAGCTGACATACTGCTGGAGGGAGACTACACACATGGCAATGTAGCACGACATGGGACCTTGTTGGTCTCTGTCACCTGCTCACTGTCAGCATAGCACACAGTTGGCGCAGTCCGATGGTACAGCTCCATGCAGATCCCATGGGCTGTGAGTCGTGTCCCCTGACACGGGGCTATGAGCAAATGCCTCACATCACATCACTCGACCAGCAAGGCAAGGTGGGCTGAGACCATTACCAAACGTAAGGATATGTGTTCATTTTTGCATCCCCAATTCTTGCACCTCGATACGTTCCCATTCTGCCTGTAAGTGTCTTAAGCATTTGTCGGCCTGTTGTGGCCCATTACTTGCCTGTACTGACATGCACATGCTAATAAAGTCTTCGCAACTGCAACAGTGTACAACTGTGATGAGTGTTGATTAGTATGACAAATCATGTGCCTCAATGAGCATTGTCCATACACAGGGAGGGACAGACTGCCGCTGGTACATTGGTGGTGGATCCCTATTGGCAGCTCCACCTCTGTGAGCCAGACATTGGGTTTGGGATAGTTGCTGGTAGACCTGTGCTCTTATGTGTCTTCTGCAATGTGAGTATGGTGTCCAACTTCTTGCCATGTGGATCAAAATGACAGACTGTGTCCACACTGATGTGTGTGAGTAGGTCATGCAAAGAGATGTTCTGTAGCCACATGAGATGGGGAATACTACTTCAGGTGGGCTACCGATTCTGACATTTACACACAAAGCCCCATTTAATACATGGATGTGGGGCTACGTTGGGGGATGCAAGATTGTTGTTCATGTGCAATGAGGCCACAGCTAGTTCACACCTTCACATTCATCTAAAGGTCGATGTGGGTCTGGGTCAAACATGCGCATTGATGACATTTACCAGGGTGTACCTTTTTTGTGCAATCCATGTCCCTACATTCATCCATTCTCATACATGTGAGTGAACATAGACATGACACATCTGTGTGATTTGGAATGTTTTTTTCACATCCTGGGGAGTGTCGGAGCTGGAGGGGTACAAAGACAGTTCAAGCCCACATTACGTGGTTACCCAGTGGTGGGCCAACCATTCGCTCGGACTTAGAATGCATGTCCGAGCTGCACAGCGTCGTTTGGCAAATTTCCTAAAGCTGACATACTGCTGGAGGGAGACTACACACATGGCAATGTAGCACGACATGGGACCTTGTTGGTCTCTGTCACCTGCTCACTGTCAGCATAGCACACAGTTGGCGCAGTCCGGTGGTACAGCTCCATGCAGATCCCATGGGCTGTGAGTCGTGTCCCCTGACACGGGGCTATGAGCAAATGCCTCACATCACATCACTCGACCAGCAAGGCAAGGTGGGCTGAGACCATTACCAAACGTAAGGATATGTGTTCATTTTTGCATCCCCAATTCTTGCACCTCGATACGTTCCCATTCTGCCTGTAAGTGTCTTAACCCCTTCGGCGCTCATGACGGAACGGTTCCGTCATGAGCGTCGGTTGAGCTGTGCTCATGACGGAACCGTTCCGTCATGACCACGCCCGCGCAAGCAGCGCTCAGCACAGCGGGGGAATCCGCACCGCATGGAAGGGGTTAAGCATTTGTCGGCCTGTTGTGGCCCATTACTTGCCTGTACTGACATGCACATGCTAATAAAGTCTTCGCAACTGCAACAGTGTACAACTGTGATGAGTGTTGATTAGTATGACAAATCATGTGCCTCAATGAGCATTGTCCATACACAGGGAGGGACAGACTGTCGCTGGTACATTGGTGGTGGATCCCTATTGGCAGCTCCACCTCTGTGAGCCAGACATTGGGTTTGGGATAGTTGCTGGTAGACCTGTGCTCTTATGTGTCTTCTGCAATGTGAGTATGGTGTCCAACTTCTTGCCATGTGGATCAAAATGACAGACTGTGTCCACACTGATGTGTGTGAGTAGGTCATGCAAAGAGATGTTCTGTAGCCACATGAGATGGGGAATACTACTTCAGGCGGGCTACCGATTCTGACATTTACACACAAAGCCCCATTTAATACATGGATGTGGGGCTACGTTGGGGGATGCAAGATTGTTGTTCATGTGCAATGAGGCCACAGCTAGTTCACACCTTCACATTCATCTAAAGGTCGATGTGGGTCTGGGTCAAACATGCGCATTGATGACATTTACCAGGGTGTACCTTTTTTGTGCAATCCATGTCCCTACATTCATCCATTCTCATACATGTGAGTGAACATAGACATGACACATCTGTGTGATTTGGAATGTTTTTTTCACATCCTGGGGAGTGTCGGAGCTGGAGGGGTACAAAGACAGTTCAAGCCCACATTACGTGGTTACCCAGTGGTGGGCCAACCAAAGTCCTTGGGGGAATGTAAAGTTAATTTGTAGAGGAAGAGTTCAGTCCTCAGCCAGATTGCTGTGTCATTGGTACAAGAGCAGATATGGCAGTCCATGTCGGGGTCCAGGTGAATGTCGTAGAGTGTTCCGGGGGACAGTGGGAGGTGTTCCAGGGCATGATGCATAGGGCTGAACCAGGCAGGGATAGGCCATGTAGCAGCTACATATGCTACTGCCTCCTTCCTCACACAGTCATTACCCTCCACATCTTACTCCTCTGAGATGTCTTCTGTGTCCGGTGTGTCAGGTGTGTGTGGTGGTGTTATGGCTTCATCACCGTGTGCCACTGACACATCAGGGGGCGGAGGTGGTAGGACTGCATTACTGTGTGCCAATGACACATCAGGGGGCGGAGATGTGTGTGTCGAAGTTCCAACAGCAGTTATCTGTGACAGGCTCTGTGGCAGCAATGGCAAGATAAGGATCTGCGAGGCATGTAAGATCCCAGCTACATCTCGCTGGTGTTCAGCCGTGGCAGCTCCACTTCCAGGCTGCATCGGCTCCATGGTCTCCATTGTCCTTCGCATCTGTGCCAACTCTGTGCTGTCATCGCTGGAGCTTGTCTGACTAGACAGTTCTTGTATCCGAGTAATGGCCCCAGCGAAGTCAGCCAAGAATTGTTGGTGAGCCTGGTGCAGACAGTGGGTGTCGGTTAGGGACTGTAAGTGGTCCCTGATGGGACTCAGACACCCACGTATGGTATCGAGTTTGGCTGCAAAGGGATCAAACCCCACCTGCACCTGATCAGCAATCTTCTCCTGGCACCCTAACACACGGCGTTGGAATTCCATGTGTTGATCGTAGGGGTCCTTTGAGCCAGGTATATTTTCTGCTGTGTGGTCTGTGCAGGGTGTGGTCTCACTGCGATGCAGCTGGGCTGCCCTGCTCTTGTGGGTGGTGTGCAGATGCTGTCCACGAGCTGTTTGAGGGTTTCTGGGCAAATGTGCAAGGTGTCCTCTTCATCATCACTGTAGAGATGTGGGGTCTACTCTGCAGGAGGTGTTGATTGTCCTTCTGCAATGTAACGGGGAGATGCAGGTTAACAGTGTGTTCCATGTATGTTCATGTATTGTAGATGTTTACATTTAATGGGAGACAGTGGACATTTCGACTACATGACGGATGTAAGGTTGTACCCGTACATTATCATCTCACAGTGTCATGCAATGCCCATTGAGTCAGTGTGCTTTTGACTTCTGTGCTTTTTGGGTGCTGGGATGTTTGCGTCTTGGGTCATTTGTGCTCTTGTACGTTTTTTGTACTTTTAGAATTGTTTGTCTGCAGATGTGTTTTTGACGTCATGGGTTGTAGGTGCACTTGGATGTGTCAGAGTGTGGCCTGCTCCTTTACGGATGTGGTCCACACTCAGCCACCTCAAAGTCGTCGGGCCCGATTCACAGAACTAATTTAAGACAAAATCCTAAACTTACTACCATTTTGGTATTCACAGAAGGCACTTACTCATTTTGGTATTCACAGAAGGCACTTACTCATTTCGGTATTCACAGAAGTTAGGAGTCCTAACTTTAGGACTCCTAAATGCCTTCTGTGAATACCGAAAGTCTTAAAATTAGGATTTTTCTCAGTTTAGTAGTAGTATAGTTAGGACTCCTAACTTTAGGACTCCTAAATGCCTTCTGTGAATACCGAAAGTCTTAAAATTAGGATTTTTCTCAATTTAGTAGTCCTAAGTTTAGGACTCCTAACTTTAGGACTCCTAAACGCCTTCTGTGAATACCGAAAGCCTTAAAATTAGGATTTTTCTCAGTTTAGTAGTAGTATAGTTAGGACTCCTAACTTTAGGACTCCTAAATGCCTTCTGTGAATACCGAAAGTCTTAAAATTAGGATTTTTCTCAATTTAGTAGTCCTAAGTTTAGGACTCCTAACTTTAGGACTCCTAAACGCCTTCTGTGAATACCGAAAGCCTTAAAATTAGGATTTTTCTCAGTTTAGTAGTAGTATAGTTAGGACTCCTAACTTTAGGACTCCTAAATGCCTTCTGTGAATACCAAAAATCTTAAAATAAGGATTTTTCTCAATTTAGTAGTCCTAAGATTAGACTTAGGACTACTAAATTGAGAAAAATCCTAATTTTAAGACTTTCGGTATTCACAGAAGGCATTTAGGAGTCCTAAAGTTAGAAGTCCTAACTATACTACTACTAAACTGCGAAAAATCCTAATTTTAAGACTTTCGGTATTCATAGAAGGCATTTAGGAGTCCTAAAGTTAGGACTCCTAACTTCTGTGAATACCGAAATGAGTAAGTGCCTTCTGTGAATACCAAAATGAGTAAGTGCCTTCTGTGAATACCAAAATGGTAGTAAGTTTAGGATTTTGTCTTAAGTTAGTTCTGTGAATCGGCCCGATTCACAGAACTAACTTAAGACAAAATCCTAAACTTACTACTTTTGTTATTCACAGAAGTTAGGATTTTGTCTTAAGTTTGTCTTAAGACAAACTTAAGACAGACTTAAGACAGACTTAAGACAGACTTAAGTTAGGATTTTGTCTTAAGTCTGTCTTAAGTCTGTCTTAAGTCTGTCTTAAGTCTGTCTTAAGCCTGTCTTAAGTCTGTCTTAAGTTTGTCTTCAGACAAACTTAAGACAAAATCCTAACTTCTGTGAATACCAAAAGTAGTAAGTTTAGGATTTTGTCTTAAGTTAGTTCTGTGAATCGGCCCCATTGATTTTAGCGCGGACATTTGACGCGTTATCATAGGCATATCGCATGGTACCGCCGGCTTGGGAATACCACTTTACTACTGTGTTATTTTCCCGCGATAGACTGCGATGTGAAGAGTTGCGTTAAGCTACTTTTGTGGTAGTTATCACACGTTCTTGAGAATATCCCCCAAAGTGCATTAAATGGTGGTCTGACCAGACACATGGCTTGATAGTTAAGTTGTGGATCAAGAGGTTGGTGGTCCAAAGCTGATCTAATGCATGTCCTTTAATATGTGTGGGCTCTGTTATGTGTCCTTCTAGGTTCAGATTTTCCAGTAGGTCTATTAAGTCTTCAGAGTCCCAACTCCCATTTTCTTCATTAAATCAGCAATTCAAGTCTCCAACTAGCAATGTTTTTGCATAGTCTATGGTCAGAGGGGCAAGATAGTTTGCTAATTCCTTGGTAAATTCCCCCAATGCAATGGGGTTCTATATATCAAAATGCACACCAGTGTAAATGTAGGGGAGATTAATTTTAATGTAAGGCTATCCACCGACGCCACTTCCAGTGGGGCAATAAGGGTAACAGGGAGGTCTTTTTTAACAACTGCAGCTACCCCGCCTCCTTTTTTCCCAGGAGGTCTGTTAGCCTGCAGCAGATAGTAGTTGCCAGGTAATGCTGCTAATATGTCCGGGGTAGACTCTGTAGTTAGCCAGGTGTTAGAAAAACCCCACTCCCACACCGGAAAGGGTGGTGGTAACGGGGTCTTTCCAGACATACACAGTGGTAGCTTGGCTCGAGTGGTCAGGGGTCAGGCACCGTGTTAAGCATACGTTATGCCCACACAATAACCATGCGTGCATCCGTTCCAAAAACGACACTACACCTTAAAAATTATACTGAAAATATATCTCTTTATCTTCTTTTCTCTTAGTTGCTGATTAAATAAATAATAATACAATCACAGTACACAAGGCTTTTCCTGTGGAAGGGTACGTCAAATAAATACTGTCTTAACGATTCAATAAATAAGGTAGATCATAAATAATCAAGGCATAAATATAAGGGCATTACATAACAGGCAATTAAATATTATGAGGCAATAAATACTGCGAGACAATAAATATTGTGCGACAATAAATACTGTGAAACAATAAATACTGTGAGGCAATAAATAGGATGAATACAATAAATACAGTGCTCTCAATAAATAATAAAAGCCAACAGTGACACTTGAAAATCAGTTCACATTCCTGAGGTACTATGGGATGATTTGACCCAATCCCAGCTTGTAAAGATTTGGATGGCCTGAGGGGTATACTCCCTGGCTTGGACAAGGCTGAGGCCTAAACTGAGGTAGATAAAGGGGGAATCTAGAGATCTGGCTCTCCCACACTACACAACCCCTCTGTATTAGTCTCAGCTCACCCCTGGCACAATCAAGCTGGTTCCAGCACCCTAGGTTAGTCTCGCAGGGCTCCACAGGGCCTTAGGCGCCCTCTATTCCACTTACTGCCCTTTTTATGAAGCTCCGACGCCGTTGGAGTCGTGTCGACGCCGTGAGGCGGCTCCGGTTCGATGTCGGCGGCCTCGGCGCAATGTCAGTTCTTGACGACGTCGATAGGCGGCTCCGGTTCGATGTCGGCGGCCTCGGCTCGATGTCGATCTCCGATTCGATGACGTCGGGCAGTCTTGGCTCGATGACGACTTCGAGCGGCTCCGGTTCGATGACGTCGGCCGGCCTTGGCTCGATGTCGACTTCCGTCGGCTCCGGAGTGCGATCTCCACTCCCGACCTCCGGTGCTCGTCTCCTCGGGTTCCGGCGACTCCGGAGTGCGACCTCCACTCCCGACCTCCGGCACGCTTCACCTCGGTCTCCGGCGACTCCGGAGGGCGGACTTCACTCCCCCGTCGACGCCGCTCACTTGACCTCAGGTGTCTTCCTCCTCGACCTCTGGTACTCTCCACGACCTCCGTCGGCGCCCTCTCTCGACCTCTGGCGGCTCCGGGTACGACGTCTGCTTTCCAGTCAGCGCCGCTTCTCCACCTCGGGCTCCAGGTCTCAGGCTTCTCGACGTCGGACTCCAGGGAAACCAATAAACAGGTCAGATTCTTGCTTTTCTTTACTTCTAAGGCCTGTTCCTGCTGTCCAGGTCCTTAAGATGGTTGTTCTTGCTTTCTCCCACACAGGGCTCCAGGCTGGGCTCAGTCAGTAGGGACTAGTATCAAGGGTGGGTTTATGGACCCCACTCCAGGCACAAGTTTCCACCCCTGCTGCCTCACTCCTTCCTCCTTCAGGTTTCTGCTGCTCTCTCTTCACCAGTCAGGTGCCAACTGCCAGCTCCAACTGTCAACTCTGGCTTAGCTTCCCAACATTCCAAACCGCCTCCAACTGTCACAGGGTTCCGGAATGTTGCAGAAGGTTCTAGTAGGTTCCAGTGGGTTCTGATGATGTCACAGGTGGCCACCATTTTGTGCTCCAGGCCCTCAGACAGAAGTTCCAGGGGTAGATAAAATGGCTCCCTGAATCTGCATCAATACGAAAAAGTCTGGTGGTTCCCAAAAAGGAAAAATACTAACAGGGTTTGAGGCAAAAGTGGGACAAAATAAATAATGATGAGGAGGGACCACCCAAAGGGCTGACAGGTCTAACACGCGTCCCCCCCAGCTGAAAGTGGGGAGAGCTACCCAACCCCTTGGGAGTTCTCATCACTAAGGCGGAAATACCTTGAGAGACCGTCTGCATTGGCGTGGTCCACTCCAGGCCGATGTTCCACCTGAAAGTCCATTCCCTGTAGGGAAATAGACCACCTCAACAACTTGGGATTCTCCCCCTTCATCTGCATCAGCCAACGAAGGGGTCTGTGGTCGGTCTGAACCAGGAAGTGCGAGCCAAACAGGTATGGCCGCAACTTCTTCAGAGCCCATACCACTGCAAAGGCTTCACGCTCTATTGCACTCCACTTCTGTTCCCTGGGAAGTAGTCTCCGGGATAGGAAGACCACGGGTTGATCCAGACCCTCTTCATTGAGTTGCGATAACACTGCCCCAATGCCATGTTCCGATGCATCTGTCTGGACAATGAACTCCTTGGAAAAGTCTGGGGCCCTTAAGACCGGGGCCTCGCACATGGCTTGCTTCAGCTTTACGAAGGCCTGCTGACAAGCCTCCGTCCAGACTACCCGTCGAGGTTGTTTCTTGGACGTGAGCTCCGTGAGGGGGGCTACGATGGTTCCGTACCCCTTCACGAAGCGGCGGTAGTATCCCGTGAGGCCCAGAAAAGCTCGGACCTCAGTCTGTGTCTTGGGGGGTTCCCAGGCCATGATGGCCTCGATCTTCGCCTGGAGGGGTTGCACCGCTCCCCTACCCACCAAGTGTCCAAGGTACACTACCGACCCCTGCCCGATCTGGCACTTGCTGGCCTTGATCGTTAACCCAGCTTGTCTCAGGGCCTGGAGAACAGCTTGCAGGTGACGCAAGTGATCCTCCCAGCTGTTACTGAAGACGGCTATGTTATCCAGATAAGCAGCAGAGAAACTCTCCATTCCGGTGAGGATCTGGTTTACCAGGCGCTGAAACGTGGCAGGTGCGTTCTTGAGCCCAAAGGGCATCACACAGAACTGGTAGTGGCCATTGGGCGTGGAGAAGGCTGACCTTTCCCTGGCTCCATCGGTCAAAGAGATCTGCCAGTACCCAGAAGTAAGGTCAAAGGTACTTAGATATTGGGCAGCTCCCAGCCGGTCAATCAATTCATCCGCCCTAGGGATCGGATGAGCATCAGTTTTGGTTACTGAATTCAGTCCCCGGTAGTCCACACAGAACCTCAGTTCCGGTTGGGCACCCGGTGGTGCAGCTTTGGGTACTAACACCACCGGACTGGACCAGGGGCTGCTAGAAGGTTCGATCACTCCTAGCTCCAGCATCTTAGTGACTTCACTGTTAATGCTGGCCTTCACCTTGTCGGACATCCGGTAGATCTTGGACTTCACAGGTGGGCTGTCTCCGGTGTCCACATCATGGACGCACAGGTGAGTCCTGCCCGGAACAAGGGAGAACAACGAAGAGTACTGTCCCAGGACCTGGCGGCAGTCCTCCTGCTGTTCAGGAGTTAGAGATGGGGAGAGAATCACTCCCTCCACCGACCCATCCTTCTCTTGAGACGCAAACAAATCTGGGAGAGGCTCGCTTTCCGCGTCCTCTGCTCCGTCAGTCACCATCATCAAGATGACTTCGGGCCTCTCGTGGTGCAGTTTGAGGCGGTTGGCGTGTAGCACCCGTAGGGGCTGACGAGGGGTCTTAAGATCCACCAAGTAGGTAGCCTTACCCTTCTTCTCCAATACCTCAAAGGGTCCTGACCAGCGATCCTGGAGGGCGCTAAGCTCTCCTGGTTCGATCACCCACACCTTCTGGCCAGGCTCCAACTCCACCGGGTGAGGGTTGTGGTCATACCACGCCTTCATTACTGCTTGGCTGGCTTCCAAGTTGTCAGAAGCTTGCTTGCACAACTTAGCCATTTGGCTCCGGAAGGCCAGCATGTAGCTCACCACGTCCTGGGGAAGCTTTCTGGGAGTTCTTTCCCATCCGTCTCTCACCAGGTTGAGAGGTCCACGTACAGGGTGCCCATACAAAAGCTAGAAGGGGCTGAAGCCCACTCCCTTCTGTGGCACTTCCCTGTAGGAAAACAATAGACAGGGTAGGAGGACGTCCCATTTCCTCCGCAGGCTTTCAGGCAGACTTCTGATCATGCCTTTCAAGGTTTTGTTAAACCTCTCCACCAGACCATTGGTCTGGGGGTGGTAAGGAGTTGTGAACCGGTAGGTCACCCCACACTCCTTCCACATGGCCCGCATGTACGCTGACATGAAGTTGGTCCCCCTGTCGGACACAACTTCCTTGGGAAAACCCACTCGGGTAAAGATTCCCATCAGGGCCCTAGCCACAACAGGTGCTGTTATGGTCCTCAGAGGTATTGCCTCTGGGTACCGTGTGGCATGATCCACCAAAACCAGGATAAACCTGTGACCAGCTGACGTTGGCGGATCTAACGGACCCACAATGTCGATGCCCACCCTTTCAAAGGGGGTGCTAACGACCGGAAGTGGTTCCAGGGGAGCTTTCAGCTTCACCCCTGTTTTCCCACTGGCTTGGCAAGACACACATGTCCGGCAGTAGGTATCGGACGACACTTTCATTTGAGGCCAATAAAAGTGTGGGACAAGACGGGCGAAGGTCTTGTCTTGCCCCAGGTGTCCTGCCAAGGGGATCTCGTGAGCCAACTCCAGAAGGAAGGCTCGATAACGTTGAGGGACTACCAAGGCTCGTGACGATCCATGTAGGGGTGCCTTGGGTTCACTGTAGAGGAGGCCATCCTCCCAGTAAACACTGTAGTTCCCTTCAACGTTCCCTGCTGCCTGGGCTTCGGCCTGTCGCCTCAGTCCCTCAAGGGTAGGGCACTCCCTCTGGCCCTGGCAGAATTCCTCCCTGGACGGCCCTCCCTCCACGTGCCACTCAGCCGGGATGGGTAGGTCCTCCAGTTTGGTAACATCCCCCACCGCAGACTCCTGGTCCACCACCTCCGGTGGCCTATCCGTCCTACGGGGTGTGGACGCCGAGGCAGGCTCCTCCTGTCCTCGGTTCTTCCCTTGACTGGCAGCTGGCTGGGCCTTTGTTCCAGGCTCCAGCCTGAACGAACTCCCTCTCCGGGTAGTCGCAGACCTTGTGCTCACACAGACCCAGTCAGGTGTACCCAGCATCTCAGTGTGAGTCCGGTATTCCACCTCTTTCCAAGCATTGTGCTCCATGTCATTCCCCAGTAGACAATCGACTGGCACGGCAGGGCTTACGGCAACTCGAAGTGAACCTGCAAGCCCCTTCCATTCAAAGGGAACCTCGGCCACCGGATAGTGGCCTGTTCTGCCGTCAGCCATCGCGGCTGGCTGGAGTACATCTGGAATTACCTGCTCCGGAGACACCAGTTGGCTACGTACCATAGTCATACTGGCTCCTGTGTCTCTCAGAGCCTCCCCTCTTTGGCCGTTGATGGTGACCCACTGCCCATACTTTACGGTATTTGCGGGCACCTGGATCTTAGGAACCATCTCCCGTTCTCCCAGGGACACTAAAGTGACACCCGCCCACTCCCTTCCCTTAATTAAAGGCATCTCCTCCCCGAGCACTACACTAGCTACTCCGGGGGTCTTTCCTCCAATGGGAGGGGGTGGTCGTTTCGGGCACTTCGCATCTCCCTTATAGTGTCCAACGCCACCGCACTCGAAGCAATGGACAACCCTTGGCTGCTGTCTCTGGCCAGGATTAGGGTTTCTGGGTGGGTTAGCCCTAGGGGTGAATCCTGTTCCCTTCCCTTGGAAGTTATTTTGGGGGCCTTTGGAGAACTCCTTTTTCTTTTCCCCTCCCTCTTTCTTCTGGGGGGCGCCCTGTCCGGCCTTTTGAGTATCCCCTCCAGTCCCCCTTGTGGACACCCGGGTACTAGCCCAAATGTCCGCCTCCTCAGCAAGCTTCCGGGGATTGGTCAGCTTGCTATCCACCAGGTGTTGACGCAGTTCAGGGAAACATTTTTCGAGCAGGTGTTCCTTCAGTACTAAATCAAACAACCCCTCGTAGTTCCTCACTTCACTGCCCTGAATCCAACCCTCTAGTGCCTTCTTTGCATAGTCCAGGAAGTCCACCCAATTCTGTGTGCCCAGTTTGTGACTACCCCGGAACTTCTGTCTGTACTTTTCGGGTGTTAGTCCAAACTTTCTTATTAGCGCCACCTTCATGGTGGGGTAGTGGGTCTGCTCATCCTCCTCTAGGGCCAATAAAGCATCCCTACCAGCTGGAGGCATGTACCTGTACAATCCCCCTCCCCAGTACTTCTCTGGAACCCCATGGGCCCTTAACGAGACCTCATAGGCCGCTAGCCACTTGGCAATATCGTCGCCCACACCATAGCTAGCCACTATGTCTTTCGGCAAATAGGGTTTGGGTTCCCTGGTGAACTCTCTTTCTTGGTCTTTGCTGCCACCATTAGGAACAGTGTGTGCCCCGACTCTTAGGATCTGAAGATCTATCTCTTTCAGCCTTAGCTCATGAGCCATCCTCTGTTCCTCCTTCTCTTTCTCCAGCCTTGCTAAGTCCCATGTGAGCTGTCTTTTCTCCCTCCGGTCTGTTAACTCCACTTCAGATAAGCCACCGCTAGAGACAGTGCTGCCCTTCCTGGAAATGGTTCTGGGCCCCTCTACTAGGTTCCCCACCTCAGGTTGGTACAACCCAGCCCCCTCGCTGTCGGGCTCTCTCTCCCTGTCTTCCTGCTCAGCCTTGCTTTCTCGTCGTGCCTCCCCCCAAGCCCTTAAGCTGGTTTGGAGTGCACCCTTCTTTGCTCCTGGGGGACAATACACCCCCTCCCGCTGACAAAACTCCCTGAGTTGGGCCACAGTATAGGTTTCCAGGTCTTCTAGCACAAACTCCATTTTGCCCACTCAGAACAGAAGACAGGTTTTTACAGTAGCTATGCGGGGGGGTACCTTATATAATACCTCCTCCCACCACCAGAGTAAATTTGGAAAAAACAAAAACTCACAATTAGGAAGGCCGCTTTGAGAAAACTCCAGGTGTAGGCCTATGGACTACCCACAGTTATTGTCGAGTATACGTAGGCACAGCTCAATCCCACCACTGAACACCAATTATGTTAGAAAAACCCCACTCCCACACCGGAAAGGGTGGTCTTTCCAGACATACACAGTGGTAGCTTGGCTCGAGTGGTCAGGGGTCAGGCACCGTGTTAAGCATACGTTATACCCACACAATAACCATGCGTGCATCCGTTCCAAAAACGACACTACACCTTAAAAATTATACTGAAAATATATCTCTTTATCTTCTTTTCTCTTAGTTGCTGATTAAATAAATAATAATACAATCACAGTACACAAGGCTTTTCCTGTGGAAGGGTACGTCAAATAAATACTGTCTTAACGATTCAATAAATAAGGTAGATCATAAATAATCAAGGCATAAATATAAGGGCATTACATAACAGGCAATTAAATATTATGAGGCAATCAATACGGCGAGACAATAAATATTGTGCGACAATAAATACTGTGAAACAATAAATACTGTGAGGCAATAAATAGGATGAATACAATAAATACAGTGCTCTCAATAAATAATAAAAGCCAACAGTGACACTTGAAAATCAGTTCACATTCCTGAGGTACTATGGAATGATTTGACCCAATCCCAGCTTGTAAAGATTTGGATGGCCTGAGGGGTATACTCCCTGGCTTGGACAAGGCTGAGGCCTAAACTGAGGTAGATAAAGGGGTAATCTAGAGATCTGGCTCTCCCACACTACACAACCCCTCTGTATTAGTCTCAGCTCACCCCTGGCACAATCAAGCTGGTTCCAGCACCCTAGGTTAGTCTCTCAGGGCTCCACAGGGCCTTAGGCGCCCTCTATTCCACTTACTGCCCTTTTTATGAAGCTCCGACGCCGTTGGAGTCGTGTCGACGCCGTGAGGCGGCTCCGGTTCGATGTCGGCGGCCTCGGCGCAATGTCAGTTCTTGACGACGTCGATAGGCGGCTCCGGTTCGATGTCGGCGGCCTCGGCTCGATGTCGATCTCCGATTCGATGACGTCGGGCAGTCTTGGCTCGATGACGACTTCGAGCGGCTCCGGTTCGATGACGTCGGCCGGCCTTGGCTCGATGTCGACTTCCGTCGGCTCCGGAGTGCGATCTCCACTCCCGACCTCCGGTGCTCCTCTCCTCGGGTTCCGGCGACTCCGGAGTGCGACCTCCACTCCCAACCTCCGGCACGCTTCACCTCGGTCTCCGGCGACTCCGGAGGGTGGACTTCACTCCCCCGTCGACGCCGCTCACTTGACCTCAGGTGTCTTCCTCCTCGACCTCTGGTACTCTCCACGACCTCCGTCGGTGCCCTCTCTCGACCTCTGGCGGCTCCGGGTACGACGTCTGCTTTCCAGTCAGCGCCGCTTCTCCACCTCGGGCTCCAGGTCTCAGGCTTCTCGACGTCGGACTCCAGGGAAACCAATAAACAGGTCAGATTCTTGCTTTTCTTTACTTCTAAGGCCTGTTCCTGCTGTCCAGGTCCTTAAGATGGTTTTTCTTGCTTTCTCCCACACAGGGCTCCAGGCTGGGCTCAGTCAGTAGGGACTAGTATCAAGGGTGGGTTTATGGACCCCACTCCAGGCACAAGTTTCCACCCCTGCTGCCTCACTCCTTCCTCCTTCAGGTTTCTGCTGCTCTCTCTTCACCAGTCAGGTGCCAACTGCCAGCTCCAACTGTCAACTCTGGCTTAGCTTCCCAACATTCCAAACCGCCTCCAACTGTCACAGGGTTCCAGAATGTTGCAGAAGGTTCTAGTAGGTTCCAGTGGGTTCTGATGATGTCACAGGTGGCCACCATTTTGTGCTCCAGGCCCTCAGACAGAAGTTCCAGGGGTAGATAAAATGGCTCCCTGAATCTGCATCAATACGAAAAAGTCTGGTGGTTCCCAAAAAGGAAAAATACTAACAGGGTTTGAGGCAAAAGTGGGACAAAATAAATAATGATGAGGAGGGACCACCCAAAGGGCTGACAGGTCTAACACCAGGTTTCTGTGATAAGTAATAGGTCTGGGGCTTCAGTGTCTAGCAGGTTAAAAATGTCTAGTTGGTGCTTGACCATAAAGCGTGTATTTAGGTATATTATGTTTAGCTCTTTTGGGTCTTGGGGCTAGGGGCTTCGCCCCCAATGTAGCGCAATTGCGCTCAATGGGAGGGATGTATCAGGTGCAGGGGTAGTCGGTAGTTTGGGCAGTGCAAAGTTGATAAGGCCATACCGTGCTAGCTTGTTTTTGAGAATAGGGTCGATCTTATGGCTATATGTATCAATATACCGATCCTACACCCAATGCCCGGTGTGAACCAATGTGACATCCTTTAAAGTGAAGTTTAGTTCTAAGTAAGACCACATGTGGCATATTCTCTATTAATCAAGGGCACAGAACAGTATAATTCACAATGCCCTGGTGAATCACAGAACATCCAAAGGGCTAAGAGATAACTTATTATCCACCGACTCGCCCCATGCTATGCAGGTAGTGCCAAAGATTAATTACTCATAGCATGGAGATGCACTACAGATTGGCTGATTTTAATCATAAATACGGCAAGAAAGATCTCTGATTCATTACTAATACAAATTCAGACAACTGAAAACAATCTAAAAGCACAAATACAACTAACTGTTTTTAAAAAGAAGTCGGAAGAAGCAACACTCAAATTAATGAAAAAAAAGACTACTTGACTCGCTCTAAAATCAACATACTACAAAAGTACCCAAAAAGTTTTTCATGGGAAACAAATTTCCGGTATGTGAATGATGAATACATCAAGCAAAAAGAAACACTCAACACTAAGAAAAACATGTGAGGAAGAAGGGAGGTGGATTCCTCAAGTTCCGATAGTGAGAGTAGTGTTAGTGAGATGAAGGAGCAGACAGAAGGGCCAGCGAGTGCAGTGGGAAGACCTGAATCAACAGGTCACTCAGAGCATGTTGAGAGAGGTCCTACCAAGCTCCAGCAGGGACACAGTTTGATTATGAACCTGACTGACATTCCCCTGAATGATGTTCAAGAAAGTGTCATGAATAAGGGCCTGGGCTTTGTCCCGACTAACCAAGGGGATTAGTTCAAATTTAGATGCGAGTTAGTCTGTTTTTTTTTTAGAAAAATCCAGGTGCGTGTTTTCTTTGAAAATGATACGTGAGAAAGCTGGACACTAGAGATAGACACAGGACTACATCGAAAATCCACATTTGTTCTCACAGGGTTCCCCCAGAACTAGGCGTATTTGAACAAGCAGTGATACATAAGATTGAGAATTCTACTGCAATGAAACAGAAAAAAGCTTTCAGTAATCAAGCAAAACTTGAACAAAAAGCATTGACCGAACTAAAAGAAGACACACGTATTGTAATAAATCCAGCAGACAAAGGTGGTGCCAAAGTAATCCAAACCTCAGAGGTGTATAATTTTGAATGCCTCCGCCGGCTGAGGGCCAGGAGGAACAATTAAATCCTTGGTAGAGATCCCACTGATCGATGACCAAAAGAAATCTAGATCATCTTGGACGAAGCAATTACTAATGGGTAGAGTAGCCAAAAGGAGGCAGACTTTCTAGTAAAAGAAATTCCTAAGACACCATATTTTTACACTCTTCCCAAAGCACATAAAGTCACCAGACCGCCCCCAGGAAAACCTATAGTCTTTGGGATGGATTCTGTTTTGGAACCACTATCACAATTTGAGACTTTTACCTCAGACCAATATTTCAGGGAATGCCAGCTTATCTAAAAGTCACGATGGAGGTAGTGAACCTGATCAAGGATGTAGAATTCAAACTGACAGAAGAACTTTTAATCAGGTTGGATATTAAATCACTGTATGCAAATATCCCTCACACGATGTTTTATTGAGAATATCCTTTATGCAGTACAGTGGGAATTCGAAACTCCAAGGTCTCTGGATCTAGGCCTAGCAGAATTGGCATTAACAAGGAATTTCTTCCAATATGACGACAACCTATACTTGCAAACCCATGGGACATCCCTGGGTAGTCCTTTTGTTCCCAGTGTGGCCTGAATATATGTATCACAATTTGAGAAAGAACACATTTACTCAGATCATATCCATATCGAAGCTCCATCAGAGTCTTGCGTCACTATATCGACAATGTGATTTTCATCTGGCACGGAGATTTACCACGAGCCAATGACTTTCTAGCATGGCTTAGTGGTAGAAATCCCTATCTGTTTTTTACCTCTACTATCACCACAGCAGCCCTCCCTTTTCTGGATGCCATTATAAAACCTCAGAATGGAAAACTGAGCAGTGAAGTCTTTCACAAACCCACAGACAAGAACAATTTATTGTCTTGACATAGCTTCCATCCTAAATCATTGAGGGAAAATCTCCCATATGGACAGTTCCTCCGACTGAGGAGAAACTGCTCAGACATTTGTGATTTTGATAAGGAGGCTAAAGTGCTGACTGGGAAACTACACAACTGTAATTACCCAGAACAAGTAATTAAAAGAGCAAAAAAAAAACAAAAAATAATAACAGAGACTCACTGTTGAAAATAACTGAGAAACCCTAAGAAGACAGGAATGTGTGCATAACCACTTTAAGCACAGCATCAAATTGCATCAAAACAATTATAACCAAAAACTGGCGTATTTTGACCACAAATGGCCTAAATGTTAAGAGCCCCTTGGTTTCTTAAAAAAAATGTGTTAGTACATACGAGACCGCAACAACAGAAACAAAGAGATCAGAGAATCTCTTCAGAGGGGGTCCTTGTCCTGACAATTCGACACTATAGCTGTGGGTCGTGTAAAGCTTGTTCACTTACTTCAAACACAAAATCTGTGAATGTGGGACTGAAATACCAATGGGAACTGAGGAATCAAATGACTTGTAATACAGAAAATGTCATTTATTTGATCACCTGCCCGTGTGGCCTACGATATGTAGGTATGACAGCGAGACAGGTTAAAGTCAGAATATTGGAATGCCTGAGCAATGTTAGATGTCAAAATACAATGACCAAACTAACTGCACACTTTGTGGAGAAGAAGCGTACTGAAAAAGATCTGAAATGGCTAGTGATTGACAAACCGTATATTCCCTCTACAACAAGAGATAAAACAAAAGTGTTGTTCCTTTGGGAACAAAGATGAGTCCACAGACATAGGAGTGCTGACAAGGGACTGAAATATGCCATCCCTTGGCATCACCTGTACAGTGAGTCATTATGTGAATGAGGAATATACCAGCCCATTGGAGGTTTTTTGAGTCACTTGGGCATACAGTATTACATAATTCAGAGCCTGTTTTAAATAGGTAAAATACAAAATGGGGGCTAATATCAATGGCTACTTCCTGCTTTAGGGTTATGGTTGTAATATTGACACATATATATCACCACCGCAGGAGAAAAACAGTACAATGCCATCCTTTAGCTCCACCTGAACAGTATGGCGCAAGTAGGTATGATATTGAGTTATCCCATTGCCCTTTGGATGTTCTGTGATTCACCAGGCCATTGTGAATTACACTGTTCTGTGCCCTTGATTAGTACAGAATATGCCACATGTGGGCATACTTAGAACTAAACTGCACTTTAAAGGACGTTACATTGGTTCACACTGGGCATTGGGTATAGGATCGGTATATTGATACATATAGCTCCTGGGTAGATAGACCTATTCCAAGATGGGCGCCCTGTTCTATGATTCATGCATAGACCTCGATTGGGGGTGTGTTCCAGAGAAACACGTGGGCAGAAGTGCTTGCAGTCTTAGGGAGGATGGCTATCACCTCATGGCACCGTCAGAGGGATCAGAGTGGCTCAACTAGAAACACCCCCATACCTTGGAGTAGTAGGTCTGGGGCATGTGAATACGGTGATGAGAGAGGATAAGCTTGCGATAACATACTACCCTGAGTCAGGTGGGGGGGAGATTTGGAATGCGATGGCGACAGTGTGTTGAGAATCAAATGATCGCCCCGATAACCCATGCTCCATGTTCCCCGATGAACAAAGGACTAGGCTGTCTGCTAATAATGAGAGTTTTCAGACCGTTCAACAGAGTGAGCATTGCAACCATAGTCTGACACCAGGACTAACTTGAACATCTAAATTCTTATGTATTGTGTTTGTGTTTATGTTTGTATTTTTAATGTATTTTTAATGCACTTTCTTTCTATTACAGGAGCGGTAAGGGAGCACTCAAAAGTAAGACTCCCTTACATACACACTCCACTACTATTCACTATTAACTAGTATAGAGAAGCCTGGGGCACTCTTATTACGATCAGGAGGTTAAAAATCAGAGACTATCCTTTGAGAGTAATTACTGTGACCATAAATACTTGTATGGTCATACTGGATTTTCTACCTTCTAAACATCGGTCATTGATTTTTAATTTTAGAGTGTGACTATAGGACGGTGTCCCCACTCTGGCCCGAGTTAGGATCATCATTGATGAAACTCAGGGAGGTTGGTTACCATATAAGCTATTGGGCACTTGAAAAAATGGTGGATCACTTGGAATGTGTCTTCTTTCACTGGGTATATACTTTTGATATGTAAGGGGAACACACATTTGGTGTATAGAACATCATAATCAGAAAAAAGCTGGCCTAACCTAAGGTGGGGGCATGAGAAGTTATAGATATATTAGTTAATATGATCATATGTAAGATTGATGTTTATTCCCATAGGTACGCAGATGGTGTGTGTCTACAGAAAGGGCAAGTGTAGCCATTTATGACTCCCCTACCAGATAGTGACAAGACTTGGAGGGAACATTACTAGAACTTTCTCTAGGGATCTGTATCCTGATGAATGTCAACGACCCTACCTTGGCTGCAATCTAGTGCAGAAACATGTTGATACAGCAGACAGGGTAATGGTGTTTTTACTTTCCCATTTACCCGGAGTATTATTTTCTTTTAATCCTGTGAAGTGGGATCCACAAGAAAGGTTTCAGATACCGACTTAGACAGTTTTAGATTTCTGCTCTGCGTTAGGGATCCCTATCTGTCAAATTCTTTGTTAATAATATTCTGTTTTTTCTTTGCGCTCTTCCCTGGACTTTGGTCAGCGTCAGGTAGTCGTAGTGGCGCTTTGATGAAGAATGCCATTCATTGAGTGGGTGAGGGCAGTATTTACAACCCTTTAGAATTACCAAATTGGTTCTCTACCTCCTGAGGTAACTCTGATACTATAATCTCTAGCATCCTTTTAGGGTGTGGTGATTGCTGGTGCTTTCCTCTTGCTTTTTAACCAGTGTGGGACCTGGTGGCCCATTTTCACAAGGGGTAATGTACTCCAAATTCATTACAACTTAGTTGACGTTCTTCTCGTTGGGTAAGGTGTACCCCATGGTGCTGGTCACAAGGAGCAGGTATGTTTCCAAATATGACTCTTAGCAGTGAGGCTTGTGCTGCAGCCCTTTTTTTGGCCGCAGCAAAAGCCACAATGCTAAGAGGCGTGTTCCGAACCACCTCTAGGGCAGTCGGATTGTAATCTGTCTGGCGGAACCGCCGACTCTCTGTCGGCAGTTAACATTCCCGACAGGTTGGTGGTCGGACGCTCGTCCGACCATCATCATAATCAGGCCCTTAGAGTTCACCCAGTTGCATAGGGTAAACCTATATCTGTATTTTTCAGTTTCTCCCAACAAGATCTTGGATTTTGAGGGAAGCCGATTTGAATTGTTTGTATTTCAGGAGTTTCCAGAAGTGAGTGTAACCAACTTGGTTTACAGTGTGAGTCAAGGGCTTGGCTGTGGTTTATAATTTTGTTCCATTGGCCCCCAAGATGGTTTTTAAAGTAGTGCTGTTCGATCACAGGGGCTGACGAAGAATGAAATTTGCAACCTGATCATAGGGGCTAATTACGATTGTGGGCGGCATTACGTCTGCCCGCCCCCCTATCGGAAATCGTGACTGCCCAACAGAGGCATTATGATGAGACTGCCACCAGAGCAGTTTGAAAAGCCTATATTTTGTATTGCGACAGGTGCTGCTGGCTGCAGCACATGCCATAATACAAAAAGGGGTTACATATCCCTGCACTAAGTGACAGGCACTATGCAGTGCCTGCAACATGGGGCAGGGACATGTAAGGGTCCCCCAGTGCCCACATTGGAGGGCCAGGGGGAAGGGAAGCCCACTAAGGGGCCCCAAAAGTACCTTCCCGCCAGCCTTTTCATGGCGGGTTAACCGACATGAAAAGGCTGGTAGAATGGCACATTGTAATCCCTACAGCGGTGCCTGGCAGGCACCGCCACCATGGTATGGACTACAAACCCCTCCACCACACCGGTGGGCCCAAGGAGCCTGTCAGATGCATTGCGGTTGGTCTTTCTGACCGCCACCCTTTGGCCTGACATCCTAATGTGGCCGGCAGTAAAAATGGTTCAGATGGCAGTGAGACCGCCACCAACAGCCTGTCGTAATCAGCCCTGTAGTGTCTCAGCAGATTACCTAGTTAGCCATGACCTTTTTTGGGGCATGGCAGAGGTGGATTATAGTGCCATGTTACCACTGTCGGACTCTGCTATACACAGTCACCAGATTCATTATGGTCCATAGCTACACACTGTACCATAGGAGCACTCCTGAACTCTACCCAGTATCAGATGGCCCCACACTGTCGCTGCCGCCCACCTCATTGCTAGGTGGCATACACTTCCATACTTTCACTGTTGAAATATTTTTCTCTTCTCACCCAATATTGCTCTCACAATGTTTTACATTAGCACTGCTGGATTAGTGACTGTACCCATTATACATGGACCCCGCACACCCTTACAGTATAATTTCTTCAGACACTGCTGTGCACTGCATCACTAGAAAGCACATGACTCTTCATCACCAGTGCTGGGGTATGTGTGTGCACACTGCATCACTAGCCCGCACATCCCCTTCACTGTCACTGCTGGAGCCTGTTCTGCTCACTGCATCACTGGTCGAGCACTCTTCCACTTAATCACCGCTCACTATTTGCTTCAAACACTGTGACTGAGAAACATTGTCTCTCGCTAGCACTTTTAGACTCTCTGTTGTGCACTAGGCCCAATATTATCAATGCTGCACTATTAGGGCCTGATAAACAAAGGTAAATTACTCTTGAGTAAGTTTATACTTTTGAGTAAGTTTATACTTTTGAGTAAATTCACTATTTTTCAATATGCAAAAAATCCAAGTGTAAGTTACTACTGATTAAAACAAATGTATTAATTCTACCACTAGCCAAGTACTGGTACTTCAACAACATCTCATAGAAAATTATGGCGGTAGGGACCTAAAGTAAAACCCCACAGGAAATAATGTTAAACCTACTTGAAAATAATGTAACAATTAGGTGCCGATTCCGATCCAGGAAAAAAAATTTGCGTACGACTCGTATCCGTATATTTTTACGTACGAATCGTACAAGTACAGTACAAACTGCGAAGTACGATTCGTACGTGAAAAATACATACGAATTGCGTCGGGAAAATGGTCCGAGAGGGAGCCGTAAATTTTTACGTCCGAATAGCGTTGGGAAAAGTGTCCGACAGGGAGCCGGACATTTTTATGTGCAAATCGTAAAACAGAAGTCCGAGCGCGCAAGTACGATCCGTACCGCCCGTCCGAATACACAACCGCATGTAAAATGCTACGTACGGAGCGTACGCTGTAGCCTACATGTACACGGGTAAACTTGTGCCCGGATACGAGTCGTACAGCCCCCCACATGTCAGCACCGTACCCCCGTATGTCAGCAACGTACCCCCCCTCCGCACCGTACCCCAACACCGTAGCACAGCCCCGCACCTGTACGCGCCGCACCCCAGGCCCGTCTCCCAGCCCCGCACCTGTACGCCCCATACCCCAGGACCGTACCCCAGCCCCCCACCTGTACGCGCCGCACCCCAGGCCCGTCTCCCAGCTCCGTACCTGTATGCACCGTACCCCAACACCGTAGCCCAGCCCCATACCTGTAAGCACCGTACCCCAACACGTAGCCCAGCCCCGCACCTGAAGGCACCGTACCCCAACACCCTAGCACATCCCCGCACCTGTATGCACCATACCCCAACACCGTAGCACAGCCCCGCACCTGTACGCTCTGTACCCCAACACCTTAGCACAGCCCCCCACCTGTACGCGACGCACCCTAGGCTCGTACCCCAGCCCCGTACCTGAACGCACCGTATCCCAACACCGCAGCCCAGCCCCATACCTGTACGCACCGTACCCCAACACCGTAGCCCAGCCCTGTACCTGTACGCACCGTACCCCAACACCGTAGCACAGCCCCCGCACCTGTATGCACCGTACCCCAACACCTTAGCACAGCACCCCACCTGTACGCGATGCACCCCAGGCTCGTACCCCAGCCCCGTACCTGTACGCACCGTACCCCAACACCGTACCCCAGCACCCTCACCCAGCATCGCGTATGTACGGACCTTACCTACATGAAAAAGACTCATACAGAACCAGGACACTGTAAAACAGCACAAGGAGGGTCAATTCGACTCGCACAACACCACAAAACACGTCAACATGACAAAATACATCTCTATGACTGACCTGGCACATCCAAACAGGCAAACAGAGGCTCTAAATCACAACCACCTCTTATAACACACCCACCACAAATTCAAACCCAGCCACACCCACAAATGGACCAATAAAAAGGGCCCACACACACAACCCATGAGCCTTTGCAACAGACTCACTGCTGCCAGACCCCACAGACAAACAACTGCACCTTACTTACACCTTAACTACACCTTCACTTACACACCTTCACACAACCTCATTCACAAACACCCCCTCTTCACATTCACACACACACCTACACCTTCACACCCACACACCCACAACCATCCACACCCACACCCCACACCATGCCCACAGACAAGAATCCAAAGTTCACAAGGGCAGAGCTGGACCTCCTCATCAACGAAGTCATCTGAGTCGAGCCACAGCTGTTTGGAACATTGGTCAGACAGACCAGCATAGCCCAAAAAACAAGCCTTTGGCAGAGGATCGTCGACAAGGTGAATGCTGTTGCGCCCATCCGAAGGACCAGGCATGAATGCCAAGCCAGGTGGTACGATCTGCGCAGGGCAGTCAAGAGGAAGATGAACGAGGAATACGCCCAGAGTAACATCACTGGAGGCGGGCTGACCCGCAGACCCGTACATTACCATCCCTGGGAGGAGAAGGTGATGGCCATGCTACCGCCGGTGGGAGTACACGGAGTCGAAGGAGTCGCAGAGCCTGGTGAGTACACAAACAACTCACGTAACATGGGGGAATGCCATCCACACCACAAATACACCAAATGCATACAACTTCCCCCAAGCCCTCACCGCACACAACCACACTCTAAAACCACGCTCATGCCACTAACGTCTCCATGCCCCATTCACAAAAAAAGGCAATGCCATGTCCCAGGCCACACCAGATATTGACAGGATGAGAGCCTGTGTATAACTGTGCACTGTTCACAAAGTGTCTAGTCTGACACTATACAGTTTTTGAAGTCAAGATGTGTTTAATTTTCAACACTGAAACAAGACATTATCTTGAATTTTTCACAATATTTGAATGTAAAACAACAAGTAAAAATATTGCGGTTTGTACCAAAACAAATTCATGTCATGTATGCATAACGAACTCAGTTACATACAAGGAACATGTGTGGCATTAATTCAATTACTTATTATAGACATTTAATAATGCATCGAAATTACAACACAACAGAAATGTTAATGCCCAATGCATTTCGGAACCAGCCGGTTCCTTCGTCAGGGGCAGATCTGAAAGATAAAGCATAAACCATTTTGCTGGTGAGTGCTATTCACTGGGGGCTCAATCTCAGAATATACTGTTAAGCAGCGGATTCTCAAAAAGGGGTTACCTGTTCGTGTGTGCTATTATGTATGCTCTGGAATAAATGAAAATAAGACCATGTAAGCAACAACTCGGGCTGTAGGATGTACGTGAGCGGTGATAGCAGAAGATTGCCAAATTCAGGCTTACCTGATTGTAAGAAACCTCGTGATTCTGTAATTGTAAAAACGTACCATAAGGGGTTATTGGGGTTAACAAAACCTACGATAAAATAAAAGTGCTCAAGTATATTGGTTCCTTGAGAGATAAAAAATCTTACCTCTGACGAAATAGTTTGAGAAGCTGTGTGGAAAATGAATGAAAGATATCAATAGGCGTGCCGTATGTGATAAGTGGGGAGTACCGATATATGCGGTATCAACAACTTGCGAGCGTTTCCAAAACAAGTAAGAAATCTTACCTCTGGAAAGAAGTCTAAGGAGCTGCGAGGAGAGTAAAGAAAACAAGGTTTTACTATTAACCACGTGACCGAGGTTAGCGGATAAGACGGCTACCGTATATACTCATGGAAGAGACCTTACCTTAAAGGTATTTCGGGGCGAGAGTAACCGACGATTCTCCTCACAGGATGGGCGAATGTAAAAGAAGTCTAAAATGAGGCTGCTACTTCAAGGTGGAAACCGGAACATGAACCGGAAGTACTCGAAATAAACAGCGGACAATTGAAATCAACGGAGTGTTACTCGTTGAACAGACGCACAGAGGCGCCATCTTAGAACGGAGTCAATAGACTTCCAAGAGAATTAGCAAATACGCCTGGGTGCAAGTAATATTATAATTGGAGCGAAGAAAATATAAGAAAAAATAGAGCAAAGTCCTCAGAGAAAGGTATTAATCGTTTGCGACTGTAGACTTGCGAACGGAAAAGCAAGCAGAAGTCTCAGGGCCTGATTTTCCAGCCTAGAACTTGTAAATACAATGCATTCTTTAAGTAAAAAAAGGACTGCTGTATGCAAGGAGCTAAGACTACAGCCTCGGAATTTGAGCCTGAGCCTCTAGTATTGCGAGACAAGCATATAAGGAGTGTGGGTACAAAACGACACTTGTGTGGGGATGGAGATCAATGAATCACCGGAGGAAACGAAAGGATGACCTATGGCTTAAAAGTAGTGTACTGGGTGATGATTGATGTGTGGGTGATTAGTTGGGCTGAAGTACTTATCACTTGCCTAAAATATGTGAAGTCACCTAGGGCTTCTTGGGTTGGTTGGTTAGCTCATGATTAAATGAAACAAGACATGTCTAGCCTGTCATTAAGACCTGTTGGTGCCATTGTATCCAAAAATTTGATCCAAAAGATCTCCCTTTGTAGGAGTCTCAGGTGGGTATTGACTCCTTGTTGTTGCTCCACATGTTCGATTATTTGGAATCTAAGTTGGGATATAGAGTGGCATGCTTCATGCCAGTGGGACGCCAGAGGTGAATTTGTGCTCTTAGTTCTGATGCGACTTTTGTGTTCTGTAAGTCGTGTTTTCATTTTCCGTTGAGTTTTTCCAACATATAGTTTGCCGCAAGGGCATTTGATCCCGTAGATTACATTTGTGGTATTACAATCACTGGTATGTCGGAGCAAAACGTCCTTGCCCGTTGTGGGATGTTTTAAAATGTTTCCTGGGATGATGTTATTACAATGCGAACAGTTTTGACATTTCACAGTTCCTTTTTTGGTGGGGATGATCTGCGGTTTCTTTGTAGCTGATAGTAGTTCTCGGAGATTTTGTCCTCTTGTGTAAGCATGCAGAGGCAATTCGCGAAAGATATTGTTGAAATCGGTTTCGTTGGATAGTAGTTCCCAACGTTTGTTGATGATTCTTTTGATAGCTGTGGAACTGGTCGAAAATTTAGATAGAAACACTATGTTTGATTTGTTTGTTTTCCTGACCGTTGTAAGTAATTCTCCACGTGATTTTGCCATCGCTCTTTGTGCACAAGAGTCAATGATTGTAGGGGGGTACCCCCGTGCCTGGTATTTTTCTTTGTATTCACTGATCTTGGCTGTGCTGTCAGATGTGTCTGAGCAGATTCGTTTGATCCGAATGAACTGAGAGTAAGGTAAATTATTGATGAGATTATTGGGATGGAAGCTGGAGAATTGTAGCGCATTGTTGCGATCTGTGGGTTTGGTGAAGACTGTGGTGATTAGTCCATGTCCATAAGGGTTTTTGTTGATGGTGACATCAAGATATTGGATGGTCTGGGTGTCAATTTTATGGGTGAATTGAATCCTTGGGTTGTGGGAATTGAGAGTGGTTATCATTTGTTCGAGGAGTTGTTGTGAATTAGTCCAAACCAAAAAGATGTCATCAATGTATCGACAGTATGTGTAGATGTTTGACCACCACTGGGGAATGTCCATGATGTACTGTTGCTCGAACATAGCCATGAAGATGTTGGCATACGATGGGGCCCCCGGAAAACCCATAGATGTTCCCGAGAGTTGAGCGTAGAATCTTTCGTCCCATTTGAAGTAGCTGTGGTGGAGGCAAAAATGTAATAGTTGTAAAATGAAAACTTTTTCTGTGTCAATGTCTTCGCGTTGGAGAAGGGCCCATTCAACTGCCTCCATTCCTGTGGAGTGAGGAATAGAGGTGTAAAGAGCCACCACATCGATGGTACACAATAGCCAGGTAGATTGGATGTTGGGTTGAATCAGCTCAAGTTTTTTAAGAAAGTCCGTGGTATCCTTAGTGTATGACCACCAGTTCTGGACAAACTTCTGCAGATAGTGATCTAGATATTTGCCCACGGAATCAAAAATTGAACCGCATCCTGAAACAATGGGTCTGAAAGGTGGTTGCTGTAAATTTTTATGTATTTTGGGTAGCATGTAAAGATGAGGTCTGCGCGGATCTGGTGTGGTGAGGAACTGTCTGGTTTGTTCATCGATCCACCCTAAATCATATGCTTTTTTCAAGATGTCTTGTAAGATGGTGTCAAGTTGTGATGTGGGATCGGTTTGTAATGGTAAATATATGGATTGATCATTCACATGATTGTTGACTTGTTGAAGGTAGAACTCTGTGTCCATTATGACAATTGCTCCTCCCTTGTCAGCGGGTTGAATGGTTATGTCAGGGTTGTTGGCGGGGGTTCTCAATGTAATTCTTTCTTTGTTCGTCAAGTTCTGGTGTGTTTTCGATCGAAGAGTCAGATTTTTTATATCCTTTTTTACCATGATCTCAAATGTATCCAGCATTTTGTGGGACACTGGGGCTTGGAAAGTACTGCGAGGCTTGAATTTCGTTAATTTACCGGTTTCAGAGGTGTCATCTGTGGCCACAATGTTAGAAAAATAGTGACGTAAACGTAATGTCCGCATAAACTTGTACAGTGCAACATCTATTTCCAATTGGTTAGCGTGACTGGTTGGAACAAAAGACAAGCCTCTATTCAAAACTGCTTTTTGGTGGGGTGTAATGTTAACTGAGGAAATGTTAATGATCAGGGAATGTTCTTCCCGCTGCGTAGCGATTTTCCTGCCCTTTCCTCGCCTGGTTTTGTTGTTACACTTTGTGTCTCTGGTTGTAAGACTGGTGGTAGTCCTTGGTCCGGGGCCTGGGACAAAAAAGACACTGAGCTTGTTTTGTCGGCTTGTTCAGTAGTATCCTTGGTTGGAGTTTGTTGCTGAGAGGACGAGGTTCCCGGCTGCACTGGTATTCTAGATGTTGAAATATCCTTATCTGAAACCAAACTTTCTTCTGATGAGTGCGTATTTGGTTTACGTGGTTCAAATCTTTTGCGTGCATATATTTCGGCCCAGGTGTAAACCTCGTTTAACTTGTAGTCGATAGTATCTCTTTTATACTTCCTTAGTTTCCCCTCTTGTAATTCTCTGCTGTACTTGTCTAATTTTATGTTCAAGCCTTCTAGGTTAATTCGCCAGGTGTCATGTTCTAACCTAGTTTGAAGTTCCTCTTTCAGTGTGTTAATGTCTTGTTCGAGATCTTTGATGGTTTTAGAAAGCTCCTCGATGATAAGAAGAATCAGATCAAGGAAACATTTTAAAACATCCCACAACGGGCAAGGACGTTTTGCTCCGACATACCAGTGATTGTAATACCACAAATGTAATCTACGGGATCAAATGCCCTTGCGGCAAACTATATGTTGGAAAAACTCAACGGAAAATGAAAACACGACTTACAGAACCTCAAAAGTCGCATCAGAACTAAGAGCACAAATTCACCTCTGGCGTCCCACTGGCATGAAGCATGCCACTCTATATCCCAACTTAGATTCCAAATAATCGAACATGTGGAGCAACAACAAGGAGTCAATACCCACCTGAGACTCCTACAAAGGGAGATCTTTTGGATCAAATTTTTGGATACAATGGCACCAACAGGTCTTAATGACAGGCTAGACATGTCTTGTTTCATTTAATCATGAGCTAACCAACCAACCCAAGAAGCCCTAGGTGACTTCACATATTTTAGGCAAGTGATAAGTACTTCAGCACAACTAATCACCCACACATCAATCATCACCCAGTACACTACTTTTAAGCCATAGGTCATCCTTTCGTTTCCTCCGGTGATTCATTGATCTCCATCCCCACACAAGTGTCGTTTTGTACCCACACTCCTTATATGCTTGTCTCGCAATACTAGAGGCTCAGGCTCAAATTCCGAGGCTGTAGTCTTAGCTCCTTGCATACAGCAGTCCTTTTTTTACTTAAAGAATGCATTGTATTTACAAGTTCTAGGCTGGAAAATCAGGCCCTGAGACTTCTGCTTGCTTTTCCGTTCGCAAGTCTACAGTCGCAAACGATTAATACCTTTCTCTGAGGACTTTGCTCTATTTTTTCTTATATTTTCTTCGCTCCAATTATAATATTACTTGCACCCAGGCGTATTTGCTAATTCTCTTGGAAGTCTATTGACTCCGTTCTAAGATGGCGCCTCTGTGCGTCTGTTCAACGAGTAACACTCCGTTGATTTCAGTTGTCCGCTGTTTATTTCGAGTACTTCCGGTTCATGTTCCGGTTTCCACCTTGAAGTAGCAGCCTCATTTTAGACTTCTTTTACATTCGCCCATCCTGTGAGGAGAATCGTCGGTTACTCTCGCCCCGAAATACCTTTAAGGTAAGGTCTCTTCCATGAGTATATACGGTAGCCGTCTTATCCGCTAACCTCGGTCACGTGGTTAATAGAAAAACCTTGTTTTCTTTACTCTCCTCGCAGCTCCTTAGACTTCTTTCCAGAGGTAAGATTTCTTACTTGTTTTGGAAACGCTCGCAAGTTGTTGATACCGCATATATCGCTACTCCCCACTTATCACATACGGCACGCCTATTGATATCTTTCATTCATTTTCCACACAGCTTCTCAAACTATTTCGTCAGAGGTAAGATTTTTTATCTCTCAAGGAACCAATATACTTGAGCACTTTTATTTTATCGTAGGTTTTGTTAACCCCAATAACCCCTTATGGTACGTTTTTACAATTACAGAATCACGAGGTTTCTTACAATCAGGTAAGCCTGAATTTGGCAATCTTCTGCTATCACCGCTCACGTACATCCTACAGCCCGAGTTGTTGCTTACATGGTCTTATTTTCATTTATTCCAGAGCATACATAATAGCACACACGAACAGGTAACCCCTTTTTGAGAATCCGCTGCTTAACAGTATATTCTGAGATTGAGCCCCCAGTGAATAGCACTCACCAGCAAAATGGTTTATGCTTTATCTTTCAGATCTGCCCCTGACGAAGGAACCGGCTGGTTCCGAAATGCATTGGGCATTAACATTTCTGTTGTGTTGTAATTTCGATGCATTATTAAATGTCTATAATAAGTAATTGAATTAATGCCACACATGTTCCTTGTATGTAACTGAGTTCGTTATGCATACATGACATGAATTTGTTTTGGTACAAACCGCAATATTTTTACTTGTTGTTTTACATTCAAATATTGTGAAAAATTCAAGATAATGTCTTGTTTCAGTGTTGAAAATTAAACACATCTTGACTTCAAAAACTGTATAGTGTCAGACTAGACACTTTGTGAACAGTGCACAGTTATACACAGGCTCTCATCCTGTCAATATCTGGCTTCATTCATAGTAGGAGAGGACAAACTCCTGCATAACTGTAGCACCGCTGTTTTCACTAACCAAGAACTACCGATAAGATTGGCTACATACCGGAGTGCTCTCCACATATAACCTCTGTTTCACCAGGCCACACCAACCACAAACCCAAGACTGGATGTCCGAGATGCTGGGAGGGTGGGGCTCACACAACACATTGTGCAACTCCGAAGCAGACACCAATGCCCTCAGCCCATATGGCCTAGGTACATACCCATGCACCATGCCCAATGCACAGGGACTGGCAAAGTACTGACAAGGTAGCTGACACTTGGCCCTGCTGTATGCCGCACAAGGTCCTTCTGTGACCACTGTACACTCAAACACCAACTACACAAGCTCAGATATCTAGCACAGGCACTCAAACTCACTGTCATGCCAGCATGCACCATGAGGGGACAGACACATCACCTGGGAGACCCAATGACAAATCACACTACACCCAACAGCAGGCCCGGTCACACCCCCCCTCATGCAAGCACACACCCCCGGGGCAGGCAACGGATTTACCCACTCTCATAATGGACATGTGATACAACCCAGACAAATCCATCGCCAAATAAGCATCCGAGCCAAACTTCTACTGGTCAAACACTCAGGAGAACATACCAAACTGACCCCCGCAACATACACATCCCCAAGTGGACATTGAGAGGAATGCTAGGCACATCCAACTACCTGGAGGATCTGTGACAACTTGAATATGTATGAAACATGGATGTGGCATGAAACAGCATTAACATTGTCTCTCTCTCACACACAGGGCAACGTCATCGACCTCCCCCCAACAATGGGGGGGAACAATCACAGGCCCAGGCTCAGCGTGAAGATGATCCCACCGGCAGCGACGACTCTCACCACTCCGTGGATGACCCCGACCAACCTGGCCCCTCTGGTGCCCAAGCCCCTGCAGCACCTGCGTCAGGTATATCTGTGCCAACCACCACCCCCATTCCTGCCACATCCCAGGAGACACCCAGGAGCCCTGCTAGCACTGAACAACACAGCCAGTCTGACCAGGAGGGACAAGCTTCTCCGGGCACCCAGGCGGAGGCAGACAACCCCGATAATGCCATCCCTCAGGGGTCCCGTAGACCAGATGTGCCCACAACGGCAGGCAAGGCTCGTGTGGGCAGGGGTGGTGGGAGTGGAGGCAGGCGGAGGCGCGAACCTGACCAGCCAGCTGAGGGAACCGGTATGTCACACATACGCCACATCCTGGACACATACCGGCGTGACACCAGGGGCATCAGCCAGGTAGTGTCGAGCCTCACAGAGATGAAGGGGACCCTCGACGAGATGAAGAACCTGCAGGCCGAGCAACATGCCAGTCAACAACAACACCAAGGACGGATGGAGGCAAGACTGGCTGAGCTCCTTGCGGTGCAAACGGACATGAGCCGTTCACTCCGTCGGATTGCCGACAACATGGGCAACCCTCCCTGTGACACCAGGTGAAGACCAGCACCAGCCACAGGGAGGTGGAGGAGGAGGATTTGTCCAACGGAGCATCACAGACATCATCAAGGCCTGCATCTGAGGGTTCCCAGAGGAAGGTGGGTCGTCCACGGAAAAGACCGTGAGAGTCAGCGGACCATCCACATCTCCCAGGTCACCTGGCCTGGCACCTGGCCCTCTGGCGCAACAGCACCACCTCACCCAATGACATTCTCTGCCACATGGACTTGCTGGTCACAGTCTGACCAATGATGACCAACACTGTGGTCTGGACTCTGATGACTCCAACTGACAAGGATGCCATCTCCCCCTGTGAACTTTGGATTCAATGCACCCGGTAGAGCACCTTACTTCATCCACCAAAAGACTTACCCCACCAAAAATAAATACTTTATTTTGTCATGAGATGTTGCTGTCATTTGGCATTATTCACCAACATATGTGTGTGTAAATGTCAAACTATGCCTGAGTGTTGAACTAACTCCACACATCCATACCCTGGGATCGGAGTCTGGTACAGGACACATATGGGTCACAATGTATCATTCAATGCAGACATGGAGCACAATACTCACCTGTGATGGCCTCAAGCTGCTGAGGGGGTGCATGCAATACTGTGCCGACAGACCTATTTGGAAGAGTACCATTAAGGCGTAGAGGTCATGCCTCATTCGGAGGTTCCCGGGAAGGGAGTCCCAGGTATGTGTTCCCAGGTGGGAGAACTATGTCCTGCATGCTGGAGTACGGTGGATCGGAAGAATGGTGGCCAGGTCAAGGTTGGATGCACGGAGATGGCACTACGGGGTCTCGGATGACAGTGGTACAAGGTTGGTGTTGGGTCGGGGTTGTGGCCTGGCTCCTGAGTGTGGGTGGGGAGTCTGAAGGTCATCCTACAGCACACAGTGATCCATTGCAGCTATCTCTGCTGGACGGTGATGTGGCTGGGGCACGGGATGTTGCAGCTGAGGTGTGCAGATGCAGCCTGGATGTGGACAAGTGTCCTGGGAGTTTGGATGTGGCTGCCCCGTAGAGGGCAGGGCAGTATTTGACACAGATGTTGTCGTGGACCTGGGGGATGGTCTGTCTTTCCTTGGAATGGATCTATCTGGAGATCATGTGCATAATGCAGAGGGTGTTGCAGTCTGAGGCACAGATGCTGGTGATTACCATGGCAAATGTGAGCAAGCAATCCATGATGCACACCATCTTGTGTGCATGGACACTGGGTGCTTGTGCGGGGCTACTGCGGGTGGGACACAAGCAGTTGACCCAGCTGTAAGGGGACAATCCTCAGATGTTGACCTCAGTCCTGTACAAGTTCAGCCTCAGGTGGCTGCTGTTCTGCCATTCATCAATGGATCTCATGCAATCTATAATATTGGAACTGGCAATGTCTGCGCCCTTGGTGAGGGTGAGGAGCACCTGGCTGTCAATGGCATACGAGTTGATGATGAGATTGTGTGCGCATGTGATGGTGGAGAGGGGGGTCCTGGACACATTGTAGTTTGACACGCTGACAGATGATACCTGCGCCATGTGCCTCACAACAACAGCATACTACATGCAGAAGCCTTGAGTCCCACTCCCATGTCCTTGCCGGGGTACAGAGCCGGTGGGGAGTACATGACCTGGTGGGTGTGACAGGGCCTGGAAGGCATGGCAGCCCTGTGTAGGCAGTCGGAGTTGCACACTCATCATGCAAAGGTGTTGTGTGTGCGCTTAGTGTATGCCTGAGAGCTGGCGGCTGATGTGTGGATGGACAGTGCTTGGAGGGTGACTGCAACATCAGACTGTAGTGTGATGTGGGTCATGCAAGGACATAAGGCTCGTGCAATGTGCACGTTGCATGTGCAGACGGTCCAGCCTTTGGGACGGCGTGGCCGCAACTGTGGCACAGACAAGCTGATGACAGCCAAATGAAGAGGGTGGATGGAGGAAGGGAGGAGCATCTTTGATGTGTGTGTGTGTGTTGCCAAATCAGGAAACTTCGTGTGCCCTTGCTGCAGTGGCTGCAACAGCAGGCGGAATGTCCTGGGAACTATGCCACAATTTCCACACAAAGACTAGCATGTCAGAAAGGACTACTGCAACAGGTGTATGTCAAGGAAGGAGTGACCGGTTTTCAATGGCACACCCAGAGACAAAAAATGCACAATCCCCAAAGATGACTGACACCGGATCATGAAACTGAAGGCCAAGCTGCGCACACGAAACACACCCCAGAAGGTGTTGACGGCCCGTTGTGGGGACCAACATACCAAAACACATACACAGCCATGGACGTCATGCAGAATAGAGAATCAAATACATGTAGAACAGCATGCAGGTTGCTAATCTACACATAGACTCATATGCACAATCCTTGACAACCATGCCAGAGATGGCGCATGCACAGTGGCAAGAGACCTGCATTGACAGAGATGAGGCACCTTGGAGGCTGAGGAACACCTTTATAACTCAGGCTTACACCTATGGAAATGCATCAATATTAACAAACTCACATGGTCTTTTGGATTAACATGTGGGACCTACACTGAACACCCCCTTCGCACCACAGATGCTGTCAATCCATGGGAGTGGCACACAAGTGAAGGGGGTGAGCCAAACATCCCCTGTGGCACACGGAGAGGCTGCAATTCCCCATTGAGCCTCTCATGGGGATGTCCCGCAATATGTCCACCCGTAGCCTCCCATATGTTTCCGAGGGAAGTTGTACACACATAGATGCCTTCATCAAAATCCACAATCCCATAACAGATGACTGTCACAAAGTGTGACTATCAATTCATGTGAGACATGCTACATGTTATGTGCCCCATGGTGAGTCGACATGTATGCATAGTAACAATACCTGCACAGGAGCAGTGCCCACACATTACAAACAACTACCACACCCAAAAAGCCTTGCTGCAATCCTTACCCAAAGGAGACTTCTCACCATGTCCGTGCATGTAACGCTGATTCAGCACACGTTGCATTACTCATGAGGAATAGGAGCACAACGATGCCACGAGCAGACAGCATGTGCAAATACCTGGGGATCAGAAACACACAAGAAGTCAGGAAACACATAGTCATCCGCATGCATGGTCATGTACTCTACATGAATAAGGTTGACACCATGCTACTTGTCAATTGAGTGTGTCAGCTAAAATGTGTGGAATGACATCAGCACTCGAGTGACACATCAGCACACACCTCAAAGTCACTTCGCATACAGTCAGCTGGACACACACATTGCAACACATGCCACACAAGGCTCCAAGCGTGCACACTCAGACCCAGGGACTCACCATTATGAGAAGAAGTTGCCTATGAGCTGACTCCGGATGTCCTCCTCCTCCTCCTCCTCCTCCTCCTCACTTGCCTCGTGACCAAGGCCCTCATCCTCCACAGGTGGATGTTCCTGCTCATCGGGATCCAGGATGAGTGGCACAGCTTTCTCCACTGCCATGTTGTGCAGCATGCAGCACACGAGGAAGATTTTGTAGACCTTCACCGGTGCATATGGGAGGGACCCGCCGGTCTTGTGGAGGCAACGGAATCGGCTCTTCAGGAGGCCAAACGTCCTCTCAATCTCTCGCCTGGTCTGCCCATGGGCGTTGTTGTAACGGTGATCTGCAGCTGTTCTTGGGTTGCGGAGAGGCGTCACCAGCCATGGCATGTTGGGATAGCCAGAGTCCCCTACATGGAAACATCATGTAAAGAAGTGGATCAGGAGATGCCGTCACATACTAAGATACCGCTGAATACTGGACAAACAGAGTCTACCCACCAACAAGACATGCTCGTTCATTGTGCAGCTGCAGCATCATTTCTGGCACCCTGCTACGCCTCATGATGTAGGCATCGTGTGCTGACCCTGGAAAACGTGCACAGACATGGGAAATCACCATGTTAGCAAGACACACCACAAGGGCATTAATGGAGTGGTAATGTTTACGGTTACGAAAGGCTACCTCCTGTGCCTGTGGTGGTACCAAAGCCACATGTGTCCCATCAATGGACCCAATTACATGGGGCATCCCTCCCAGGGCATAGAACTTACCCTTGATACCTGTCAACTGCTCAGGAGTTGGAAAATGGATGAATTCATCCAGGTGCTCCAACATGGCTTATAAAACATCATGCAGGACACGGCTGAACATGGTCTGGGACATGCCACCCACATCAGCTATGGTCAATTGAAATGTACCGGTGGCAAAGAAATGTAGGGCTGACATCCCCTTCATCTTGGGGGTCAGCGCAGTCGGATAACTATGTCGCGGTTGGAGGTGTGGGGCCAGCCTGTTTGTCAGGTCCACAATTAACTGTTGGTTGAATCTGTAGCGGCGTATGCAGTCACGTTCCCTAATGGCATTCAAGTCTGGCATTGGTCGGGGGAGAGGCGGTGCCCTGCAGAATTTGGAAGGAATAACAAAGATTGAGTACATTACTACACCAATGTCAATGAACTGAACACATGTTCAACAGCTAATACACATATGCTACATACAGAGTCTGGTCTGTGCAATACATCCTGCGCACGTATGCCAGCCAGGTGATACTCCTACCAAGAGCCGGCTACAAACGTGGATTGTCAAGGTCTACATGACATGCCATGAAAGTAGCTGTGGGCCAGTGTGAGTGAACAGCCAGACACATTACAGGAGTGACATACATCCACATATGTGCATTTGAAGGATGTTATCTCATACAGACAGCTGCCGGCAAGCTAGACGCACAGGTCACATATCATGGAAAAAGGACAGACCACACACCTTGCCACGAAGGGGTACATGTCAAAAATGATGACACAGACATTGAGATTACGCTGATATGTCCTAAGCTCACAAGTCCCTGTTCGATGCATACAGACACACGTTACGTGTTATTCCACATGTGTCTTGGTGTGCGTAATAGTGTGACATGGGCATCTACACACAGACACATGTTGGGTGCAGCTACAGCAGATGCCGTTGACGGAACACCAACAGCAAGATCATGGAAACACTTGACACACACATGACATAGTCACATCGGGGCACGCTGGTAGTGAGATGTCAGGTGTCATCATCCGTGTACCTGGCATCAGGGGACATTTGCGGGTGTTGGTGACTGTGCCATGCCAGTGATGCAGTGCTTGACAAGTTTGAACTACATGCACACATGTAAAAGGTGTGAAGGGGAAGTGGGCCACATAGTGCCCCATCACACATGACATGTGTACACAGGTCATCACACAACTATTGGGTTAAAACATGAGGAGACATGTGCCAGCTCACTGCCTGACATACCTAGGCCCTACACTTGAAGCACTGCACTGACAATGACTTGATGTCTATCCTTGTGCGAGTCTGACACCTCCATTCCTTTCCTGTGCGCCTCCTATCACCACTGTGAGCTGTGAAACGCACCGTACACACGCTCTGAGGGCATGTGTACGGTCGTATCACTATATGGGTTTTGGGTAGGAGTACACGTGTGTGTACGGACCGTACACACGTACGTGTACACACTGGTCCTATCCCTATGGGAGTGTCGCCGTAGGTGTACGCCATAGAGATACGGCTCGTACCCGCGTGTGTAGGGCCCGTAGCAATATGGCAGTGTTGCCGTAGGCGTACGCCATAGTGATACGGTCCGTACATGCGTGTGTAGGGTGCGTATCCCTATGGTAGTGTTCCTGTAGGCGTACGCCATAGTGATACGGTCGGAACACGCGTGTGTAGGGTCCGTATCACTATGGTAGTGTTGCCGTAGGCGTACGCCATAGTGATACAGTCCGTACACGCGTGTGTAGGGCTCGTAGCACTATGGCAGTGTTGCCGTAGGCATACGCCATCTTGCTACGGGCCGTACTCACGCGGGTACGGCCCGTAGCACGATGGCGTACGCCTACGTCAACACTGCCATAGTGCTACGAGCCCTACACATGCATGTATGGACCGTATCACTATGGCGTACGCCTACGGCAACACTACCATAGTGATACGGACCCTACACACACGTGTACGGACGTATCACTATGGCGTACGCCTACGGCAACACTACCATAGGGATACGGACCCTACACACGCTTGTACGGACCGTATCACTATGGCGTACGCCTATGGCAACACTACCATAGTGATACGGACCCTACACACGCGTGTACGGACCGTATCACTATGGCGTACGCCTACGGCAACACTAACATAGGGATACGGACACTGCACACGCGTGTACGGGCCGTATCACCATGGCGTATGCCTACGGCAATACTACCATAGTGATACGGACCCTACACACACGTGTACGGAGCGTATCACTGGAGTAGTGGTGCCCTAGGGGTACGTTTGGAACGCACCGTACCTGTGTGTGGATAGTGAAATTACATAGGGGACACATGAGGGACAAGCATAAGGGCCTAAATGCATGCTGGTTGTCATGGAGACGGCGTTTCCAGTTCAAAACTTTTCATCAGGTGGCCAGCAAAAGTCGGTTGGAGACAATATACTATGTTGCAAAGTGGTTGTTGACTTGACATCATGCTCAAATTTTGAACCATGCAAAGGCCCTCACTGGGGTAGGTTTAAAGAGATTGGAGGAAACGTAGGATGCAAATGAGATTGACCAATCACTCTGTACTCCTGTAAATGAAACAGCCCAGCAAGACAGATATAAGGCAGCCAGGACCCATGAGAGAGCACTTGCCTGCACAACCTTTCATCCCACACCACTGCTGCTGCTTGTGATTCCTCTGGCACCATGTCCAGGTCTGTGGAGAGGGCCCAGCCTGGGGAGACCAGGGGAGCAGGCGAGTGCTGACTCCACTAGCTTTGACTGTGCCCCTTTTTTGTGTCTGTCACTTCTGGCATTGTGTCCAGGTGTGACAGACATGCAATGTTGTTCATGGTGGGTCCCAGGGGGGGGAATGCCTTATGTCTCCCATGCAGAGCATGATGTGGTTCATATCTGCACTCCTCACTTGCATTGTGCTTACTGTGACTATCACTGCATGGTGCATGCCACATTCAGCCTGGCTAATCCTCTTGGGAATGTTGTTTCTATAGTCCTGATGTGATTCTGTGGTCCCCCAGTGTGACAGGTGACTGTACCCACAGATGTGTGTGAGTTGAGTGTACCTGTGGTGAGAGTGTCCAAATGATGTGTACGGGCCCTGGACATTGGTGTGTGTGTAAGTCCCCTGTCATGTGGGTGAGTGTCTATGTGGAGTGTTGCACCCCAGCTGCATGGAAGATGCATATGCCCTACCCATCTGATGTGAGCAGGGAGCCGTGCTGTGTGTCTGACGTGCGAGCTAGCCCCACACCTGTGACACTCCCAGTCAAGTGGCACATGTGCAGAGTGAGGTTTTTACCCGCAGTTGCCAATGGCAGATGATTGGCCTGTGTGTGTCTGTGTACTCCGCTGAGGTTGCGTGAGTGGCCTGGGGCATGTGACTGCTTTGAGGTGCTGTCCATAATCCTGGTGTTGCTTGTGATGCACAGTGTGAGCCATGATCAGTGATTGTGTCGCACCCCTCATGCCACCTGTGCACTTTCAATGCCACGTAGTGCTTTTGGCCTTCCCCAGAGGATAATGTCCCTATGATAAAGGTGTAATGAGTTGGCTGCATACTATGCCCTGTTCAAACAAGCCAAATTGTTCTAATGTGTGTCTCTGTGACATGGAGCAGGTGTATTGATGTTGTCTCACTTTGTCATCCTCACAGGTAGCCGCCTACGCCAAGGGGGAGATATGGAAGCGGGCCGTCAGAGCCGTGAGGTCGGTGGAGGGTCGCAGTCGGCGCCTGGCCCAGGAGAGGAAACGCTGGCAGGACATCCGGTGCTGGACAAGGAGGATCGCCCGGGTCCTACTGGGGGACTCACCTGCACGCAAACACGGCGGGCGCCGGCGCCTGACCCACCAAATGATGCGTGTACTGGCGGTGGTCTTCCCTGACATGGATAGGCGGCTACAGGAGAAGCAGCAGCAGCAAGGGGGTAGGTACATGTGTGTTTGTTGTGTGTCACCAGCTTTTGGAAGTGCTCAGTCGCCTGGATACACTGCCAGGGTTTATATGTGCAGTGCATATCCTGTTCCCCTCAAGTCACCCGGTGCTGTTCTTCCTCCCTTCCCCTCCTTGACATGTGTTCCCTGGTCTGTGTGTAGTCACTCTTGCACAAGGTAATCTAGGCTGCCAGTTAATCCAAGTGCCCAAAGCTTGCAGCATCATGTGTGGGGGTGGTCTGTGACATGTGTTGGGACCTTGCCTCTGCCCTGTCCAGTTCAGTCATTTTGGGGTCCATGATTGTTGGCACTGATGCTGAGTCTCAACATAGGAGTGTGAGGCTTAAAATTAACAGACTTGCAGCATGCATGACCGATGTTGTGGCCTCAGACATGATGTGCATGAGGGGGAGATATGCATAGTGCGGGGACGGTTGCTCCTGTTGCAGTCAGATCTATCCAGGACCATGGAGCAGTGTGGCCACTACAGTCCCCTGAGACACCTTTTCCTAGGAATCATGTGTGTCATCCAACACTGTGGACATTCTCTGTGTCTTCAGCATAGTTGGGCTCTGTGGCATTTTACCCTGGCCTCATTTGTATTTACGTAAAATGTGCTACATGTGTCCACTGTACAGGGTGACCCAATGTGGCTTGTGCATACTCACTGTGGCCAGTGCCTGTGTGTCTCGGTACAACTATCTGATGATGGTTGTTTGTCAATAATATGTGTGGTCAGCCCCACGAGGGGTAGTTAGAGTGCACTTTGGATTTCATGAAGCCCATTTTTGTGATCCCAGATGAAGAGGTGTAAGTCCTTCCTCTGTCTCAATCACATAGTCTCAGGTAGGGGGGGTTTGTGCGGACAAGGCCTACATGTCCAAACCTTATGTCTCCTTTCCAGGTCTGGCCTGTGTGTGATGTCAGTCTGAAGAGACACCCAGTCATGTTGTGCAGGGTTTAATGTTTGTGCTTTGCAGCATGTGTCTAAAGTTTAAAGACATGGTTCCTGCTCATCCTTTTTTGGCAACGGTGTGTGGTCCAGATGCTGTGCTCGACTGTCCACAGACACTTGCTTCTCTGTATAATTCGATATCAAGTTATTTGCTGTTGTGTCATGCTCTCCATTGTTTCCAAGTGGCATGGTGGGTCAACCAACTGTGTAGTGCAGGGTCTACATATGTGCGTAGTATTGTAGATGTTACTCATGATGCTTTTCATGCTATGCACTGTGACCTATGTAATTTGGACTCATGTGTCATATGTATACAGGTGTCTGATTATTTCCTGTCTCTTCACCTTGCCCACAGCATTGTCGGGGGACACCGAGGGAGACACCGGCAAGGACGTGGAGGAGGAATCCAGCACCGGTGCCACCAGTGCAGGGGAGTCTGGCGCAGCAAGTGGCACGAAGGGCGAGGGGAGTCAGACGGAGGACCTGTCCAGTCCCAACACCGACTATGACGCTGACGGGTCCGAGGCTGAGCTCCCAGAGGGGGCGGAGGCTGCTCCCACAGCTGAAAGCAGCACTCCATCTCTCGCCGCCCCCTCCATTCACATCACCGCCCTCCCACTTGCTCGGGTCCCTTCTGTCCGTGCTAGGCGACAACATGTCTCCTTCGTGCCAGGCACCGCACCCCCTGCCCCTGTCTCCCCTGCTGCCGTCAATGCCGAGTCTGTGGACATCCTGCGGCAGTTGCAGGTTGGTCAGACATTGCTGCTTAATGTCCTCCATGGCCACACCAGACTGCTGACACAGATGGTGTCGTACATGAATAGCATGGAAGATGCAGTCAGCAGCGATGTCTGACCAACGGATGTTGCTGAGGTCCATGGACTCGTCACTGACGGCATCAGTGGGTCTCCTGCAGCACTCCCTCCCCCCCTACCCCTGCACCATCCACACTTCCCACTCCCATGCCTGTCCCAAGCACACCCAGACATCCCCATGCACGCACCCCACCAGACACAGGCAGCACACCAACAGGGAAGGCCAAGCGCACACCTCCTGTCACGCACACACAGGCGGAAGTAGGCACATCCACTGGGTCGGGGGGGAAACGGCAGACACGCAGCCACAGTGGGAGTCCGCAGTCCTCATGACCCACTTCCTCCAAAACCACTCCCCTTAGCTCCCCTGCCCAACAGTCAGACAAAGAGTCCTTCATGGCCAGTCTGTCCCTCAGCCCCAGTGTGACACCACCCCGCAAGCGGTCGAGGAAGTCCCTGGGCAGGGGAGTTGAGTCCCCCCCCCCTGTCCACACCCTCCCCCAGTAGCGCTGCAACCCATCCCTCTGACCCCCCCCCCCCTCCTTGGGGCCTGTGGTTCCTTCGGGTGCAGGGGAGACGCTGGAAGACCTTGCGACCGTGTGCAGCACCATCCTAACCACCACCTTTGGCGCTGCCCCACCCCCTGTGGTGGAGTCGTCCGTCCCTGCACCCACAACACCTACCCTTGCCCCTCCTGTCCCTGCGGTGCCTGGTCCTTCCCCCCCACATGATGCCCCCCCCCCTGTGGATATAAAGGAACTCTGAACTGTGCAGGCAAGCTAGGGGAGACGCGTCCCAATGTGTCCCCCCCCCAGGAGTTCGCATATGGACTGGCCTCTGGGCCTTGTATATAGTGTACATTTCAATTCAAATATTATTTTTATGCTGAATAAAGCATTTTGTTTTTCATTTGCACACTAATGCTTTTCTGGTATTGCTGTTGGTGCTGCTGCTCCATGAGTTGGGCTGGTGATAATGTGTTAGGTGTCTGGGAAATGTTGTAGTGTGCTGCTCATGGGGTGGACCCTGGTATCTGCGTGCCATCACAAGGTCTCTGCAAATAATCTTTGGTCATGTAAGCTCTTACTGTATGGTGACATTGTCACAAGGAGTGTTCCTTCCTCTGTGGCACCTGACATCTTCCCTGCAGGGTGTTTCCCAATTGTTGTGCTGACCTGTGTCTACATTTCCTTAGTGTGTGACGGATCCCTTCAACTTTGGCCATGCCTGCTCAGCAATGTCTCCGCCTGCATCGTCTGTGCCATCCTTGGTAGTCACTGTACTTGTATATGGAGTATGTTGCCATGGCTACATGTGGACATGGTCCCTTTTCCGCACTATGCATGTGTGTACTCCCAGCCTAGCACACATGTGTTACTTGTTCTGCAGGGTATTTGGGCACCTGACTGACAATTGTGGGCATTGTATCTGTGGGTACTCCACCCTTTTCCTTCCATGGGAGGCAACAACTTGTTGGCTGCCCCAGCACCTGTACATTCCTATCAGTCCTGGAATGTGCGTGACAGTGTGTGTTCCCTTAGGCTCTCTTAGTTTAGTAGGGTTTAACATGAGTATACAGTCTTGTTGCATGATCTCAGTGTGTGTATTGTGCTGCCACCGCCGGGGGTGGGTATGCATGTGTAATTTGTCATCACACCCACATGTGGTGTGTCATTCAGTGGGGGAAGGACACCCATCCTCATGGGAGTGGGACACTGCTGTCAGTGATGTGTTGTCATGGCACTCTCAACATAGTCACACATTGTGGATGCCTTCATGCACCCATGGAGTTTTGGTCATCAGAGGATGATGTACACACCCCCATGTCTCTGTCCACTGCTGGGAGTCCTCTGCACCCACCCCTCATATGTCTGGGCACTGCTGGGAGTGATAGGCACCCACCCCTCATATGTCTGGGCAGTGCTGGGAGTGATAGGCACCCACCCCTCATATGTCTGGGCACTGCTGGGAGTGATAGGCACCCACCCCTCATATGTCTGGGCACTGCTGGGAGTGATAGGCAACCACCCCTCATATGTCTGGGCACTGCTGGGAGTCCTCTGCACCCACCCCTCATATGTCTGGGCACTGCTGGGAGTGATAGGCACCCACCCCTCACATGTCTGGGCACTGCTGGGAGTGATAGGCACCCACCCCTCATATGTCTGGGCCAGTGCTTAATTGTAAAATAATGAGTGCCGGGGCTAAAAAAAAAAATCTCAAATCTCGTTACCAGCGCTGCCGAACGTGGGGTTGACATTTATGTCAGCTTCCAGCAAAAGCTCCCTGTCCCTTAATTTTACTTTTGCAGGTTCTGTTTCATACCTGCTTTCTTCACTCATCCCTGTTTTCCAGTCTTTCTCTTCCTCCTTCTTTACACCTTTTCTGCCTTTTTCTGTCATTCTGTTCCAGTCCCCAAACATGAGTGCTGGTGGCCACCACCTGCAACTAGGCCTGGGCCAAAATTCCGTTCCGTTCGCGGAAATTGTGATATTTTGGCATTTTCGCGCTCCGCGGAAAGCGCGAAAATGTCAAAATTTCCGCATTCCGCAGCCGAGCGATAATTTGTTTCTTGCTCGCGCTGTAAAAAAATACATTCTCGCGTTCGCGCGATCGCCTTACCTGAATCCCCGTGTTCGCCGACAAGTTTTCCCGACCCGGTCGCGTTCTCCACGAGATGTTGGATTGTTGGTAGCCATTTTGCGCTGTCTCGCAACAGTTCGCGGCCGCATTAACGTCATATGTCGCGCGATCACGTCATTTGTCGCGATATCACGTCTTTCTTCTCGCGATCATGCACCGCGCGAGTATGAGAAGATTGAGATCTCGAACACGTCATTCTACATCGCGAGCCAGAGGGTGAGGACGCGGGCACGTCTAATCGAACGCGAACAGGAGAAAGAGACCCCGAACACGTCATATCCAACGCGACAGGGACAAAGAGAACGCGATCATGTCATTTTCGACACGCCGGCGGAAGTAATGTGAAGCTCGAGAAGTCGAACATGTAAAATTTTCAATTTGGAGAGGAATATCAGCTCTAGCAGCATGAAACCTTCTGCAAATGCTGATTTTGGATGAAAACATCTCCTTACATTGAAATTTGGCTGTCCTTTTTTGTGCAAGGAGTCCTTTTTTTAAAAGGTGGAGAGAGGGAGAAAGTGACACAGAATCTCCAACTTCCTGTTCCTGTCCAGCAGGCTCCTCCCAGTGCTTTGTCCATCTCCTGCTCATTGTGCCTTTGGATTTGGAGCTGGAAAGATCACTCTTTTTGTCTGCTGCATCATTGCAATTGGATTTGAGGATTTTTGGAATAGGATATTTTACAAGTAAGTGGTTGTTGTGTTTGTTTGATTGTGGGCATTGCAGTTGTTGTAACTACAATTTATTTTTGATAATTAATTATCATCATTCCTTTTTTTATTTTGTGGGTAGTAGTAGTAGGCCCGAGCTAGCCATGGGCATGGCCTCATGGGTGTGTGCATGATGAAGCAACTGTTCCTTTTGTTGTTTTTTGAATGTATTTCATTTTCAAGCACATTTAGGGCATGGATGGCATTGGATTGAGTTGGGGAAGTGTGTTTTTTGGGGTGGCCTTTGTGATGTTGTTGGGCCTGGCCATGTGGCTGGTGGCCATTTTGAAGCCTAGGCCTGCAAGCTTGCCTGGCCGTGTCTGCCAACAGGCCTGCTTTTTCATCCACTAGGATCAGAGCAGATAGCCACAGCTTTATTAATCAAGTGTTTTCTGTGTGGTCTGTTGAATTTAGACATCATTTAGGGCATGGATGGCATTGGATTGAGTTGGGGAAGTGTGTTTTTTGGGGGTGGCCTTTGTGATGTTGTTGGGCCTGGCCTGGCCATGTGGCTGGTGGCCATTTTGAAGCCTAGGCCTGCAAGCTTGCCTGGCCTTGTCTGCCAACAGGACTGCTTTTTCATCCACTAGGATCAGAGCAGGCAGCCACAGCTTTATTAATCAAGTGTTTTCTGTGTGATCTGTTGAATTTAGACATCATTTAGGGCATGGATGGCATTGGATTGAGTTGGGGAAGTGTGTTTTTTGGGGTGGCCTTTGTGATGTTGGGCCTGGCCATGTGGCTGGTGGCCATTTTGAAGCCTAGGCCTGCAAGCTTGCCTGGCCTTGTCTGCCATCAGGCCTGCTTTTTCATCCACTAGGATCAGAGCAGGTAGCCACAGCTTTATTAATCAAGTGTTTTCTGTGTGATCTGTTGAATTTAGACATCATTTAGGGCATGGATGGCATTGGATTGAGTTGGGGAAGTGTGTTTTTTGGGGTGGCCTTTGTGATGTTGTTGGGCCTGGCCATGTGGCTGGTGGCCATTTTGAAGCCTAGGCCTGCAAGCTTGCCTGGCCTTGTCTGCCAACAGGCCTGCTTTTTCATCCACTAGGATCAGAGCAGGTAGCCACAGCTTTATTAATCAAGTGTTTTCTGTGTGGTCTGTTGAATTTAGACATCATTTAGGGCATGGATGGCATTGGATTGAGTTGGGGAAGTGTGTTTTTTGGGGTGGCCTTTGTGATGTTGTTGGGCCTGGCCATGTGGCTGGTGGCCATTTTTAAGCCTAGGCCTGCAAGCTTGCCTGGCCTTGTCTGCCAACAGGCCTGCTTTTTCATCCACTAGGATCAGAGCAGGTAGCCACAGCTTTATTAATCAAGTGTTTTCTGTGTGGTCTGTTGAATTTAGACATCATTTAGGGCATGGATGGCATTGGATTGAGGTGGGGAAGTGTGTTTTTTGGGGTGGCCTTTGTGATGTTGTTGGGCCTGGCCATGTGGCTGGTGGCCATTTTGAAGCCTAGGCCTGCAAGCTTGCCTGGCCTTGTCTGCCAACAGGCCTGCTTTTTCATCCACTAGGATCAGAGCAGGTAGCCACAGCTTTATTAATCAAGTGTTTTCTGTGTGGTCTGTTGAATTTAGACATCATTTAGGGCATGGATGGCATTGGATTGAGTTGGGGAAGTGTGTTTTTTGGGGGTGGCCTTTGTGATGTTGTTGGGCCTGGCCATGTGGCTGGTGGCCATTTTGAAGCCTAGGCCTGCAAGCTTGCCTGGCCTTGTCTGCCAACAGGCCTGCTTTTTCATCCACTACGATCAGAGCAGGTAGCCACAGCTTTATTAATCAAGTGTTTTCTGTGTGGCCTGTTGAATTTAGACATCATTTAGGGCATGGATGGCATTGGATTGAGTTGGGGAAGTGTGTTTTTTGGGGTGGCCTTTGTGATGTTGTTGGGCCTGGCCATGTGGCTGGTGGCCATTTTGAAGCCTAGGCCTGCAAGCTTGCCTGGCCTTGTCTGCCAACAGGCCTGCTTTTTCATCCACTAGGATCAGAGCAGGTAGCCACAGCTTTATTAATCAAGTGTTTTCTGTGTGATCTGTTGAATTTAGACATCATTTAGGGCATGGATGGCATTGGATTGAGTTGGGGAAGTGTGTTTTTTGGGGTGGCCTTTGTGATGTTGTTGGGCCTGGCCATGTGGCTGGTGGGCATTTTGAAGCCTAGGCCTGCAAGCTTGCCTGGCCTTGTCTGCCAACAGGCCTGCTTTTTCATCCACTAGGATCAGAGCAGGTAGCCACAGCTTTATTAATCAAGTGTTTTCTGTGTGGTCTGTTGAATTTAGACATCATTTAGGGCATGGATGGCATTGGATTGAGTTGGGGAAGTGTGTTTTTTGGGGGTGGCCTTTGTGATGTTGTTGGGCCTGGCCATGTGGCTGGTGGCCATTTTGAAGCCTAGGCCTGCAAGCTTGCCTGGCCTTGTCTGCCAACAGGCCTGCTTTTTCATCCACTAGGATCAGAGCAGGCAGCCACAGCTTTATTAATCAAGTGTTTTCTGTGTGATCTGTTGAATTTAGACATCATTTAGGGCATGGATGGCATTGGATTAAGTTGGGGAAGTGTGTTTTTTGGGGTGGCCTTTGTGATGTTGGGCCTGGCCATGTGGCTGGTGGCCATTTTGAAGCCTAGGCCTGCAAGCTTGCCTGGCCTTGTCTGCCAACAGGCCTGCTTTTTCCTCCACTACGATCAGAGCAGGTAGCCACAGCTTTATTAATCAAGTGTTTTCTGTCTGATCTGTTGAATTTAGACATCATTTAGGGCATGGATGGCATTGGATTGAGTTGGGGAAGTGTGTTTTTGGGGTGGCCTTTGTGATGTTGTTGGGCCTGGCCATGTGGCTGGTGGCCATTTTGAAGCCTAGGCCTGCAAGCTTGCCTGGCCTTGTCTGCCAACAGGCCTGCTTTTTCATCCACTAGGATCAGAGCAGGCAGACACAGCTTTATTAATCAAGTGTTTTCTGTGTGGTCTGTTGAATTTAGACATCATTTAGGGCATGGATGGCATTGGATTGAGTTGGGGAAGTGTGTTTTTTGGGGGTGGCCTTTGTGATGTTGTTGGGCCTGGCCATGTGGCTGGTGGCCATTTTGAAGCCTAGGCCTGCAAGCTTGCCTGGCCTTGTCTGCCAACAGGCCTGCTTTTTCATCCACTACGATCAGAGCAGGTAGCCACAGCTTTATTAATCAAGTGTTTTCTGTGTGATCTGTTGAATTTAGACATCATTTAGGGCATGGATGGCATTGGATTGAGTTGGGGAAGTGTGTTTTTTGGGGTGGCCTTTGTGATGTTGTTGGGACTGGCCATGTGGCTGGTGGCCATTTTGAAGCCTAGGCCTGCAAGCTTGCCTGGCCTTGTCTGCCAACAGGCCTGCTTTTTCATCCACTAGGATCAGAGCAGGTAGCCACAGCTTTATTAATCAAGTGTTTTCTGTGTGGTCTGTTGAATTTAGACATCATTTAGGGCATGGATGGCATTGGATTGAGTTGGGGAAGTGTGTTTTTTGGGGGTGGCCTTTGTGATGTTGTTGGGCCTGGCCATGTGGCTGGTGGCCATTTTGAAGCCTAGGCCTGCAAGCTTGCCTGGCCTTGTCTGCCAACAGGGCTGCTTTTTCATCCACTACGATCAGAGCAGGTAGCCACAGCTTTATTAATCAAGTGTTTTCTGTGTGGTCTGTTGAATTTAGACATCATTTAGGGCATGGATGGCATTGGATTGAGTTGGGGAAGTGTGTTTTTTGGGGGTGGCCTTTGTGATGTTGTTGGGACTGGCCATGTGGCTGGTGGCCATTTTGAAGCCTAGGCCTGCAAGCTTGCCTGGCCTTGTCTGCCAACAGGCCTGCTTTTTCATCCACTACGATCAGAGCAGGTAGCCACAGCTTTATTAATCAAGTGTTTTCTGTGTGATCTGTTGAATTTAGACATCATTTAGGGCATGGATGGCATTGGATTGAGTTGGGGAAGTGTGTTTTTTGGGGTGGCCTTTGTGATGTTGTTGGGCCTGGCCATGTGGCTGGTGGCCATTTTGAAGCCTAGGCCTGCAAGCTTGCCTGGCCTTGTCTGCCAACAGGCCTGCTTTTTCATCCACTAGGATCAGAGCAGGTAGCCACAGCTTTATTAATCAAGTGTTTTCTGTGTGATCTGTTGAATTTAGACATCATTTAGGGCATGGATGGCATTGGATTGAGTTGGGGAAGTGTGTTTTTTGGGGTGGCCTTTGTGATGTTGGGCCTGGCCATGTGGCTGGTGGGCATTTTGAAGCCTAGGCCTGCAAGCTTGCCTGGCCTTGTCTGCCAACAGGCCTGCTTTTTCATCCACTAGGATCAGAGCAGGTAGCCACAGCTTTATTAATCAAGTGTTTTCTGTGTGATCTGTTGAATTTAGACATCATTTAGGGCATGGATGGCATTGGATTGAGTTGGGGAAGTGTGTTTTTTGGGGTGGCCTTTCTGATGTTGGTTGTCTTAAAGACATGCTTTTGTTGTATGTGTCTGGTGTGTTGGTGTGCAATGCATGCACCCTGCAGACCTTTTTGGGGCCTGTGAATATTCGTATTTCCATTTTGTTGCATTAAAAAGGCAGAGCTTTAGCATGCATCCTTTACCTGGCTTTTATAGGCCTTTTGTCAGCTCCTGGTGTTTCCCAGGCCCCCGGCTTGTGGGTGGTGGCCTTTTTTGGTGTTTGGACTGTGAGTTATTAGTGTCCTGCTTTTGCCATAGGCCTTCATGGTTTTCCTATTGGCTATTTGGCTTACTGCTTCCATCCATCCACCCCCTTTGCCAGCAGCAGCTCCATGGATGCTGAGATGCTCAAATAATTTAATGGTCCACCCCACTTTCATTACATTTTTATTTTGGTGGTTATTATTAACTTTCCTATCCTTCCTGAGAGTGTAGTGTGTGGCTGTACACAGTAGTATAACATAGCTCTAGTTAAAAAAAAAGTCCTAAATGGCTAGACTATCTTTTGTTTGCACTAGTACAGTAGTAAGTAACTGAACAACAACAACAAATGCAACATTTCACTGATGTTCTTCTCCTGTCTTATTTGTTTTTAGGTGCACAAAAGACAGAGTAGGAGGTGTCATCAGCATCACCCGGCTACCCGTTGTACTGCCAGCCAGACAGAAGTCCTGCTGCGCATCACGTCCACGTGTGACCAGAACTTGTTGTGCATCTGCGTCCTGCCTGACATCTGAAGAAGATGGCCCCAAAGAAAGGTACCAGGTCCAGTACCAAGAAAGTTGCCGGTGAGAAGAAGGAACAGAAAAAGGAAGTGCCATTAACCACGACTGGTGGTGTGCCGGCCAATGTTTTTTTTGGCACCAAAGCGTTGTCCGGGAACCAAGCTGGGAGCAGCACAGCGGTCCAACCCCACTAACCTAGGCCCAAGGGCTTTAGTGTCGCAGTGGTAGCCAGTCTACTAACGAACAGCGATGTTGAAGAAATGTCATTACCGCAAAGTAGTACACAATCAAGTTCAACGCAGGCGCAAACTCAGCAGATCAGTGTGCAGCCGCCGCAACAAGAACAGCAGCAGCTGCCGCAACAAGAACAGCAGCAGCTGCCGCAACAAGAACAGCAGCCGCCGCCGCAACAAGAACAGCAGCCGCCGCCGCAACAAGAACAGCAGCAGCTGCCGCAACAGCCCACCATAGTAGTTGTTGCTCCTGACGTAGGGGCATTTCAGGAAATCGAGCTTCCTGCAGACAAAGTGGAGCAAAGTCAAACCACTGTTTCAGAAGATCTATTGTCTTCCAGACCACCAGCAAGGAAAAGGAGGCTTAGTCCATCATCTTCTTCTTCAAGCCCCGCTTCTGATGATCGTGATGACACTTCGGTCCCACCAGCTCAGTCTGAGAGTAATATACGCCACAAGACAATGCTTTTGAAAAGGAAGGTCCCAGAAAAACTTAGAGTTATGGAGGTAGATGTAGAAGAGGGGGGTGATGATGTTGATGAAGACGAGCCAGTCATCACGCACATTACTCCCACCCCAAAGGGATTGGAGACCAACATTCTCACCCTATCCAGAAAGGCTGCTACTGAGCGGGATGTAGCACGGATCTCACCAACACAGGTTACACCACCACTACCTCCAGCTGCCATATTTTCCAAGGCCCGGCAGGGACCTACATCCAGCTCAACCATCTCAGTAGGTAGTGGTAGTAAAAGTCACAGTGTAGGTGCACATGGGCACACATTTTCAAACACCCCCTCTAGTTCATCTGGTGTTGAAAGTGGCACATCCACAGTGCCAGAAAGTTCTCCTCCCCAGTTTGGGACTTCTTTTCTGTTAGCGCCAAGGAGGAGAACGTTGCTATATGCTCAATTTGTCGGCAAGGTGTTCGGCGTGGTAAGCTTGGTACAAACTATGGTACCGGAGGGCAAGCAAGTCATCTAAAAATACACCACACTATCGTGTGGGAGGATCACCTACTTAAGTTAAAAGAAAGTAGAAAAACTCAACCCATTGAAGTTGGTCGGGATGAATCAGAGAGCGATATTATTGTGGTGGCAGGTGAAGAAGAGGGAGGCATTTCTAGCCCTGTCCCCAGTAGTGCAGTAATGCCCACATCCTCCTCAGTAACATCAGAGTGGCACCGCAGTAAGAGCCATACTCAGAGTCTGGGTGAGACACCAAGGCGACCGGCGAGTACCTCAATGAGACAATCTGTGTCGTTGAGCCGTAGTGGGTTAATGAAAACAGCACCACTAAGGAAAGTAAGCCAGCCTACCATTGAGAGCATGTTTAGGTTGGAGGGGCAGTTCCAACGCAACTACCCAACGGCACGATTGTACAATGCGAAGCTGGCTAAAATGTTAGCGCTGGACCTTCTTCCTTTTTCATTTGTGGAAGGGGAGGGTTTCCTTGAATTTGTGTCTGCCATCTGCCCGAAATGGAAAGTTCCCAGCCGGTCCTATTTCGCAAGAATTGCTGTTCCGGCACTATATCATGATGTGCTGGAATTGGTTGGACAAGCTTTGCAGAAGAGTGCTGTGCACAATATCCACCTGACAACAGACATGTGGAGCAGTTGCCAAGCCACAGATTACATGTGCATCACTGCACACTGGATCTCTTTTGTGGGGGTTAAAGATAAACTATCTGCACGAGGTGTTGTTGACACAGCTGCGATTTTTGAAGGTACTCGGAAACATGCAACTGTAGCCATGTTCGCCATGGAGAAATCTCATACGGCTCAAAACATTTTACACAAGTTTCGCACCAAGGTTTTGGAATGGCTGCGGCCCAGAGGGCTTCGTATTGGTTTTGTTGCCACAGACAATGGCAGTAATGTACTTAAGGCCATGGAACTTGGTTCCTATTTCAGGGTTCCGTGTTTGGCGCACTGCATAAACATTATAGTTCAAGACTTTCTGAAAAAAGAACCCATAGTCAGCAATTTACTGGCCATCTGCTGAAGAATATGCACTCATTTCAGCCATTCTTTTAAAGCTCGGAAGCAGCTGAGGATCATCCAACGTGAACTTAGGATGCCAGTCAAGGCACTCATCCAGGAGGTGGCAACACGTTGGAACTCAACGTATTACATGCTTGATCGTCTGTACGAACAGCACATGTCACTCCATGAATATGTCTGGAAAAGAAGAGGGGATGCTAGTGCTACTGTTAAAGGCATGATCCTTGACATGGAGCAATGGAGCCTAATTAAATGCCTGACTGAGATGCTTTCTCCTTTTGAGGTCTTCACACGTGAAGTCAGCAAGGAGGACTGTACAATGGGCCAAGCTATCCCATTATTGCAAATGCTAGAGTATGAGCTGAATAATGTGTCTGAATCATACAAAGGTGTAGAGGACAGAAGGCAAGCCCATGACTTGGTGGAGAGCTTATCCCGGCGCTTAACTGAAAATGTAAGGTTACAAAATAAAATTTTGTCACAAGAACATTACATTTGTGCCACAATTCTGGATCCACGTGCAAAATTGGGACTACTGAAGACATTCCTTGCTTTTTCCGACAATGATGTTGCCCGCTACAAAAGTTGTATAGCTGAAGCAGCCAGTAAGTTGGAAAACGAATGGCTGCTAATTAAAAGCCCGCAAGATCAACCCACAACAAGTACTGATACTGAAGCAGGCCATGCAGAATCAAGTGCAACTTCGTCGGCTGAGGGCAGTTCGGTTGGCTCACAATCACAACACTCACCATCACTATCGACTACAGAAACAATAACTGGATCATTAGGCCGAGTACAATCATTATCATTACAGGATTGGTATGTAAAGATGGGCCTTTGTAAGCACAGTGCTGATGCACAGAAAAAACAGCACAAAAGCTTACCAGCAGCAACCCTGAACATTGAGCGGATGGTCCAGGCCTATCTGGACGACCCAACAGAGGTGTACGCTGATCAAAACCCATTGCAGTATTGGTATAGGAAAAGGTCTAAATGGCCACAGCTCAGCAGGCTGGCGATAAGCTATCTGGCTTGCCCTGTCGCAAGTGTCTCTTCTGAACGTGTTTTCAGTGCTGCTGGTTCCATTGTAACATTGAGAAGGACCAGTCTATCTCCAAAAAACGTGGAGAGGTTAACAATGATCAAAATGAATCAGCACTTCATACCACCGAATTACACAATACAGGAATCAACGGAGGAAGATGAGGACAGCGGCTCAGGGGACGGAAGTATTGTGTCAGATGATTACCTACTACTGGCTGAACCCCCAGAGTTTGAGGACGAGCTATACTTCCCTGACAATTAGGCTCGCACTTACTGTCTTCCTCCCTTTTTTCCCCCTTTGTTTATGTGTCTGTTGTTCCGGTTATAAACTTGTGAATCACAACAAATCCATTACTACCGTCTTCTACTCTTCTAATTTAATATACAAGTTTCAGGTGTCTGCTATTTGACAGTACAGTCCTCCGAATCCAGCTCCTCCGCTCCATCATACTGAATCTCCTGCTCAATTCCATTTCCCTCATGAATGATGATTGGATGATGGTAACAACAAATTCAAACTTTCCTAGTCCTTCCAAAAGAAGTGGACCATGAATCAGATGACTACTGTAGCTATCCTCCTTTCAGAGCCGAGAGACTGGCCATTAACTGAAAATAAGATGGAACAGGTAATGATTGATGCCATGCATTGGACGCAGAGTCGCAGACTGAATGATTTAGATTTTGTTGTGTTTGTTGTGCATGAATTTATGTAATTGTGCACTGCCACTAATCAACTTTCTACAGAACACACTAATTTCCCCCTTCTTGCAAATAAGAAATTGGTACTTCTCCTGCAGCTTGGTGACCCATTGCTTTTAATTCAATACAGGAAGGGGACTCACTCAATCTGCGCAATGAGTATGATTGACACAACAGCACCGTCCATCATGATGATGGCGAAATAGACGGCCCGTTAACTTAAGATGAGAAGGAACAGGTAATGATTGATGCCATGCATTGGACGCAGAGTCGGAGACTGAATGATTTAGATTTTGTTGTGTTTGTTGTGCATGAATTTATGTATTTGTGCACTGCCACTAATTAACTTTCTACAGAACACACTAATTTCCCCCTTCTTGCAAATAAGAAATTGGTACTTCTCCTGCAGCTTGGTGACCCATTGCTTTTAATTCAATACAGGAAGGGGACTCACTCAATCTGCGCAATGAGTATGATTGACACAACAGCACCGTCCATCATGATGATGGCGAAATAGACGGCCCGTTAACTTAAGATGAGAAGGAACAGGTAATGATTGATGCCATGCATTGGACGCAGAGTCGCAGACTGAATGATTTAGATTTTGTTGTGTTTGTTGTGCATGAATTTATGTAATTGTGCACTGCCACTAATCAACTTTCTACAGAACACACTAATTTCCCCCTTCTTGCAAATAAGAAATTGGTACTTCTCCTGCAGCTTGGTGACCCATTGCTTTTAATTCAATACAGGAAGGGGACTCACTCAATCTGCGCAATGAGTATGATTGACACAACAGCACCGTCCATCATGATGATGGCGAAATAGACGGCCCGTTAACTTAAGATGAGAAGAAACAGGTAATGATGACAATTAATGGCATGCATTGGACACCTGACTCTAAGCTATTGGTCTTTGTGTTTGCGTTGTTTGTTTGTTGTGCACAAAGTGATGTCAAAGTGTACTAGTAATCTATCTTTCTGTACACAATAAAGAATGACTCAAGTCAGTAAAATTTAAATTTCTACTCTTGTTGTGTCATAAAAATGTTACTTATACTGCAGGCCGATCTTCACAGTCAGTCAGTAAAAGTATCAGAGATGATGATGATTAAGTCAGGACTCAGGAGGACGTTTCATGAGTGGCATAAACGGAAAAGCCAAAATGTAAACACGTCAACAACAACAACCACAGCAGACCCAAATGTCTGTGTAGAAGTTGAATAGAGTGTAGCGGTGGGATGACTGCAGTGCATTGATTTTACTAACTTAAACTGTAAAATGCTATGTTTGGAATGGATAATGTGCTTTGCGTTTGTCCAACTCTTTGAGAGAAAAAAAAAGAATTTTAAGTGTTAACGTAGGATGTGCTAAATGCTAAGCACTGTGGGCCTGTTCTCTCCTGTTACTGTTGAAGGTCAATGCTGGAAACAGACTAGAGTAGAGATGATGCATAGATGCCACCTCGGAAAGTGTTCTTGTTGCACTGCACCATCACTTGTGCATTTGTTTTAACTTTCTTTCTCAATATCCCCTTTGGTTTTCAATCTACAATTACAGGCCAGGCCTTGCCCGAAACTTTGTAAAACATTACAATGCATATTAATTACCTTACCAATCAATCACCTTTTTTTTCCAGCCGGGCAGTGGCGAGTGGCGAGGCGACACACCCAAGATTGATGGACAAGAGGAGCAAGAGGAATGCCGAGATGCAAAAATCCAGTCCACATTTTTGACCAGGATAAGACAGTAACAGTATCCACTTTTATCTTCTTTTAAATAATTTGATTAATATCTTGTATACAATCTTTACAACAGTGTGTTCTTGGAGTTGTTATTATCAATCATCATTAGGTTTGCTCTGTGTAATTACGATTCTTCCCTACCAATATTTAAAATTTCTATTTGCAATCTGTTAAAGTATTAAGGCCGGCACAACAGAACAAGAACTAGAAGTGTATGTAATACGGGTCTCTCATCATCATGCATGCATTGCCTTTTTCACCCTTAACATATGGATATGGTAGTCTTCAATGATTGTCGTTTGTTTGTCTATGTATGCATACTGTTTTTCTATGTCATACCTTTCCCAAAAACCCCCTTCCCATCTATTCAACAAACCCTAACCCTCTTCCCCCGGGCTGTGTGACTTATTGTCGAGGTGTAACTAAATTAAATGTACACCAATACTTAATCACACACTTGCTGGGGCGGATGTGGTGAAAGCAACACTACTTCAATTTCAAGGCAGAGCGATGATCTTCTTCTGCTTGGCCACCCTTGAGTAGAATATTTCAGAGGTTATTTTTTTTAACAAAGGAACATATACCTCAGCATGAATTGCCGGCATTGATTGGATTTGTTTCTTGTCATTCCTCATATACAGCACTAACTGTTAGGCTGTAGGCCTAGTCAAGTGATTCGACACAACTATAGTTTGTAACTCTGTCTAGTAGGCTATCCTCCTAACCACCATTCTGTTTTTTTGTCAGATATTTGAGCATATTATTGTTGCTCGGTAAGTTCTGTACTGTACTTCATTCAACTACTCCTAACAGTCTCTCAAAGGCGATTGACTGTCTCCTTCTCTTTTTTTGCAAATGCTGCCGCCCTGCCAGTGTCTAATACTACTACTATGCTGCTACCACCACCACCACCACCCCAATCATGGCATGTATGAAAAAGGAAACCATCTTCACCATGCAGCCAGTGCTGTGCCACAGTTGGACATAAACATCAAGCACCGGTAAGAGAGAAGTTTGGGGGAGGCAGAATTAATAATGGACATGTTGTCAATGATTTCATTTTCACACACCACTCCAAAGAATGCATAGACTACAGGACAGACTGAAAGTACTAGAAGGACCAGTCAATGAGTGAGGTGTGTCGCATCTATCTGTTTGTGTCTTATACAGTCAGCCAATTATTGAAATCAAACACAGGCTATGGGCGGCCATGCACCAGCAAGGAAACAGTGTGATGTAAAACAGTTACTCCACTTACAAAACATTAACAACATTGCATGTAACATAGAAAAATATATTTAATTTACCCTAACAAAAATAAACTAAACCCACAAAAGCTGACCCACCCCCCTCCCTAACCCCAACCACTGTCCATAGAAGTCCGTAACACCCAAACAAGTTCCCACCCACCCACCCAAACAAGAATTAAAAAAGGGGCAGAACAGGATTACAGGGACTAAGTGGTGGGGCGGGACTGAAGGAGGACACGCATCTGGCGCATCTCGTCCTCTAAACGGGCGACGCGGCGTCTAAGGCCGCGGCAGTTGCAGCCACAGTGGGGGGGGGCACCGGAAATGGCACGGTGGCGGCGGGCAGCCGCCAGACGGTTGCGCCGGGCAGCCGCCAGATGGTGGCGCCGTACCGCTGGAGGGCGGTGGCTGGGGCCCGGGGCACTGGAGGAGGCTTGAACAATTGCTGCCACAGTCTCCTCCTCTTCCTCGGCTAGGACCACCAGCCGCCGGTATTCCCGCTGGATTGCCTCCAGCTTCCGGCGCCGTGCCTTGGCGGCCAACTCATTCCGGTTGAGTTTCGGAGTAGCTGTGTATCAAAAAGAAAAAAACAAGACAATTGTAAAATATACTCTTAGAAAAACAGTAGGACAAGGTAATTATTTATACACATAGTGGCATGGAAGAGTAGCACTATAAAATAAAGCACAGTAGTACATAACATTTTAAATGTCGCCCGTCCTTCTTCCTTCCACCCGTCTTTCACTTTTTAGTTGAACAGTGCACCAGGTGCTCTTCTCCATAAAACTTTCAAAGCGGAGTTGAAATCAGATAGATGAGGCCATTGGTTACTCAATACTCCGGCTCCTAGTCATATGCCAATTAAAGGGAATTCTAGTCTTCTAGTTCACTCTTCAAACGTCCCCAACAACTCATACTTACTTACGACATCGGATTGATGGCGGGCGGACAACGTCCGCCCGCCATCCTCATGCTAAAAAGGGTGGGGGTCCCGTGGGGACAATTAATTACGATGATGCGCCGGCACAGTGGCGGGCGCATCCTGTTTTTTTTTTACATTCTGGTTGGCTTTGCTGAAAGCAATGCTAAAATGTTGTGCTGCTTTTCTAAGCACAACATGACGGGCCCCGCACGGAGCCTGTCATGTTTTGCTTTGAAAGGCGGGGGGTACCATAGCATAGGTAGGTACCCTCCATGGGGGCCCCCAAGCATACTCTGCAATGTCTGCATGCCTTTCCATGGCGGACAGCAATGCCGCCACGCAAAGGCATTCCAAAATGCAGATTATATGGCTGGCGGTGTGTTCAGAGAGACACCACCGCCATATTGAACCCTTTTCCACCTGGTCGACATGTGGGGGGTCTGAATATTTTCTACAGGGATGGCGGGAGGTTTGCCCCTGCGGTGTCGGCAGTGAATTCCAGCCGGCCCGGCGGGGGCAATACGCCCACCATCCTAATGGGGCCCTAAGTCACAACTGTACAGTATACATATACATACAGTACACCCTTGCAGTGAGTGTACTGTCAAGTTCAACAATAGTTAAGGATTATGAATCTAACTTACCACCGCCTGCCACTGGTGCTGCCACTTCCCCTACCGCTCCATCGTCGGCATCGGCAGCAACTGCCGCATCCTCGCCCTCCGCGTTGCCTTGTTCGCTGGCCCCGGCAATGGTGGTCGGTAGTGCGCCTAGAAAACATTACACATTTATTAGGCGTCATATACACCTCCCCCCTATTGATCAGTAGCAAGGTTGAAAAATGAGTTAATACTAACATACATCACTAGTACAAATCAGGTAGTAGTAGAGTAGACACTAATAGTTATATATGATCATTGTAGCCTTTGCTTAATTAGCCCTAGCCATGCTACCATTTTACCTTTGTGTCTTTTATTTTTGCACATGTGACGTTACCTTGCAGCTTCTTGTATAAGACACCTTTGAGCCCACATGACCTGCCTTACACTGCTACTGTCTAGTCTACGTGCTGCGTACAAGCGGTCAACAAACATTAACAAGCCACTTTTTTAGGAAGTACTAGTGTACTACTGTTACTGTTAGTCCATATTGCTTATCCATAAATGCTACACTTTTTGGCACGGCTGAGAAATGCTTGCAGGTTGCAATATACTAACGCACACCATTTCATTTTTCGCATTACAGACGCGAGATTCCCTTCTACGAACCAGAGCTTCTGAATGATGCAACAACTACCAGTACTAGGTTCTTCTAAGGTGAGGGGTCCCTTCACTCACATCTTCATTTATGAATTTATATAAACTAAATTGCTATGGGATGGTGGTGCTGCCTTCCACCACTGTTCAGTTATCATGATTTAATTCCCAACTGTATAAGTGTAACAATGTATATTATTTTAATGTTATTGATTTTCCGGTTGGTGCTGTATTTATAAGAAAACAGTGTACAGACCTTCTCAAATTGAAATAAACATTTTGAACTTACATAGACTTGGTGGTATTTGGTGTGGACTAACTTACACAAGTGAGCAAATTAAAGTAAGGGTGTGCATGTGAATTGCTTCCACGACTGAGAGGTTGGGTGTGTTATGTTCTGGGTTGTCTACTTGTTGGGTATCTTGGGGGGAGGGTTCCGAGACCTAATAGTTATGACAAGACAGTACTATAGTCAAGCAGTGGAATTGTGGTGGGTGCGGAATTTCTGATTGAGGTGTGCAAGGAAGGTCCAACCTACCATCACCAACATCCTATTTTCTGGTGCAAATGTCTGTGTATGTGCAAGATCCCTACAACAGTAGTATGTCCTATAGGGTATCATATCAAAATAGTAATAAATCTGGTAGGGCTGTTGCTGTGAATTTTCAAAGCCTCAAGATCTATAAGAGTAAAAGTAGTACAAGACAACGACCCAACGGATTGGACTCAATGGCTCGAGCTACTGGTGAATATGAGTTTTATATTACAACCTTTCACAAAGAGTGGAACTGGCCAACTGTGCAAGACTAGCTACTACAGTACAGACAGACTGATAGTATGTAGTAGTACTCAGAGTCATCATAGCGGAGGCAGGGATAAGATTTTTGAAACCGTACAGATCAAAGGATAATTGGTGGTAAAAAAATAGCATTTGGAAACAAACAATAGTTCGGGAAAAATATGGGGCAGTACAAGTTATGGAATAAGAAATATTATTAAAAACAAGAAGACTTACTGGGGCCAGCAGAGGAGCCCTCAGCGGTGTCCTCCTGGTGGTGTTCTTCTGTGTGACAAACATTGATGGATGGTGTCAAACAAATACAATATTTTTCAACAACGCTCAAAAAACATTTATGTAAACAACAATTGCAATAACTAAATTGACCGATCTCATCTGGTCAACAAGTAATATCGGGGGATTCGCAGTTCGACTACTTAAGTTACTATTTATCAACAGTAATCCAGTCTTCCATTCTGATTCCAGAATACCAAGTTACAACTAAGCCTAAGTACAACGTACCACCCAACTTAGCCCACCTATTCCAGGCATGCCAATTGTACATTAAGTATGCATTTCCACTGTATTCCTCAACAATGCATATGGTCAAATCATGGAGGACACATGAACATGACTACATGTTTTGTATACACCAAATTTGGGTTTGATTGATTGATGCTGATCTGCTAGTGCTAAGTAACTGCTAAGCCTACCACCACTCATTGAACAAACTAGAAAAGGTTCTAATAAAGACAGCCGTACTACCAGCACGTCACGTAACTGAGTGAGGGGGCATCACGCATACCTCTAACAAATTAGAAGCTCATACAAAGTACCTAAACCGAAGTATCAATCCACCCCTATCTATTAGTGACAGGACAAAGAAGGAGTGGACTAGAGTCACTGTAGCATTACGTAACTTAATTTCTCTAAAATAAACTCGTAAAGAATCACGCTAAGCAAGCGCAAACGCAAAGCTGCAAACAAGCAAGATTAGCGCAGAAGAGCACCTGTGTCAAAAAAATCACAGACTTTTAAACGTAATTAACCTGGAATGTAAGCAGCAACATTCTAGCTGGTTGGAAGAAAAAAAAGATATTCGCAATATATAACACAGAGCAGAACAACAGACACAAAGTAGTAATAATTAAATAGGTACTCACCAAGCCCCGGGACCTCCACTCCCAGCAGGTCCAGCAGGTCCTGCTCACGGTCCAAGATGTCGGACCACCGGTGCGTCAGCTGCGCCTGGGTGCGCCGAACACCAGAGAAGAGTGACACTGCCCGGCGCACCTTCCCCCACCGCTGCCGGCGCTCCCGGAGGCCGTACCCGGACCCAGGCCTGCCACCTGCTGCCAGGGTTGAGGGGAGGTGGCGCTGCACAAAGAAAATTAGTGCAGCCAACTCCACCTCCCCAAATAAGGCCCGTGCCTGCACCCCTTGTGGGCGCCGCCTTCCGCAAGGATGGCGGTCGCGGCTCTGGCTGCGCCGGAGAACAGCCCTACCCTTGGACATGGTTCTGGGGACGGGGCGGGAAAGAAAAGGTAAAATAAATAAAGGAGTAAAGGAAATAAATAGCAGGCAATAGAAAGAGAAAAAGTAGCTAAAAAACAAAAAAAAAGTAGACAAAAACCAAAAATATAGAGGCAGGAAAATAGTTAGAGAAATAATAAGTAATAAAGATCCAAAAAAAGTGGCTATAAACAAAGGATTGAAAAGATTTTGGGAGGATTCAAAATCAGGCCCCAGAACCATGCAATAGAGTGAAAAACAAGATGGCCGCGCCCATTGCGACCATGTGCGCAAGTTCGTGCGATATTTTCTCCCGAGCAAGCAAAAAGCGACGCGATCAAGTAAAAGCGGTCGCGAACAGGAAATATCGACCGCGAACGGGCGCGAACATGCATTGCGCGACCCGGAACAGGAAGTAAGCATCGTGAGAGGGCGGGACAAGTGAAAACAAGATGGCCACGCCCGTGAGCAACCGCATGGGTAAGTTGGCGACCCGCGATCACGCAAAAATGACCGCGAACAAGCGGGAAAAAAACTTCTGCGTCTTCGCGATATTTCCGGCGTGTTTGCGGAGATTTTCAGCATTTTCGCGATAGTTTGCGAAAGATAATTTCGCAAATTCCGCCCACCCCTACCTGCAACCACCAGCTCAAATTAAGCACTGGAATTGGGAGTCCTTGTGACAGTGTGGGCCTTTACTTTGGCTCTTCCTGCCTTGCTGCTTTTTCAAAAGCAAACAGCGCTTGGTATAACTACAAGCAGCGGTTATGCACTGAAAGCACCCACATATTGTTAATTTGGTGCTAGAGGAAAACTGGGGATTACTTAGAGAAAGACTGTGCTGTTTAAATCATGACTAGGTGATGTTTTCGGTTATAGCTGTTAGTGCCACTATTATGAAATCAGCATTTCTTTCCATATTGACCACATCACTTAAAGAATGCCAGTGGCAAAACTAAGCCACCGCTTCTAGCAGCAAAGAACTGAATTAAACTTTATTGTGGTACCTCCAGGTGAAAAGAGCCTAAACTCAGGCAATATGTTAATAGGGCAGATAGTAGGGCAGATAGAGTGTAGCATTCTTTCATTTTGTCATGATCAGGTGCCTCAGTGAAGTAGAACTGTATCTATGTGTTCCACTTTGTTAACTGAAGTCCCCCGAAGTTACACGTGTAGACCACCTCAGACTCTGTTATGGTTGCTGTTGCAGTCCAGACTGTTACTTAGCTGTAGTCTTCCATGTCCTGTCGGAAGGAGGTGCAGATCTCCAGTAACTGGTAAGGAGAAAGAATGGAGGTCAGGACACAAGGAAAGCTATGTACTATCCGTATACTGTTAGGGTAACTAAGCTTGTCTCATTTTATCCGACAGGACAAAGCATCATGGGGATTGTAGTTTCCCTTTTGCCATTTTACTAATGCGTCTACAAGACGCAGTGTAATTAGAGATCAGTGATAAACTATTACTGGCTGAAATCCACCTTCATAACATCATGCTAGTAATGCGACTCTTACATTGAACAGAGGTATGGAACGCATCAAAAGTCAGAAGGAAGTGTATTTTCCAGGAGCGTGCATAGCACAACAACATCATAGATGGCGTGGAGAACTGCAAAAGCCTGAAAGAAGGGAGAGCCACCGGATTCTAAGGAAATGGGCAAAGCATTTCAAGGACCTAAAATGAGGGAGAAAGTGTTACAAGAGACTGAAATGGTGGAGAAATTACAGGAGGAGCATGGTACAATGCTGATGCATGTGCCCAGACAGAGGGATCATACAGATATCTGAAAGGAGAAAGTGCTGCAAGTGCGCAAAAGATTGGTGCAGGAATTCGAAGAGAGAGACATTTCTGAAGATCCCTTTATTTAAGTAAATAACAATGAGAGATGTGAATGTGCTTGCATCTGGGGAGTTGAAGGAGTGAGCTCTCTATTTCTAAGGAGGGATGGAAGTGATGTTACTAAATAAAAAAGCATAGTGCTTTAGGTGCCTGTAGACAAGGATAATAACAGATTTAGAGTGACCTGATGGCTTGTTGTCGCAGTGATGCTACTTTTCCATTCATGGATTTTGCTTTGACATATCAGTGCATTCTGAGAGTTGTAGTCTTTGTTGATTTTAACTGAGCCAATTGGACAAACACACATACAAAGCAAAGTGTATGAATGGAAAAGTGCTGTCCTGGTAGCATAGAACCTGGTCATCTTACACAGGATCTCAAAGATAGGTGGAGCTCAACTGGTATGTTTTAGAAGTTTGTATAGCTGCACGAGCCTTTAGGAAGTTTAAGTCCTGTTGCTGAGCTTAGAAATAGGAAGCCTGCAGGTAAGAAACAGAATAAGAGAAGCAAGAATTTGGAGACAGTGAATTAGCCTACAGAACTTGTACAACAAAGCTGCATTTTAGTGTTTTTACACGATGGTGAGCTAAGGTGTAGGCCTCAGCCTTGCAGAGCAGAGACGTTTTAATGCATGGGCAAAGTGGGCTCTGGCCCAGGGCCCCAGCCTTTCAGGGGGCCCCCTGACAGAGTCAGCTCCGTTCTCCAGAGTTTTGCCCTAATGACCTTGATTATTTCTTAGTTTTCCTTTAATTTATGTTTTATGTGCCTGATGTGTGATAGTCTAGTACAGCCATTTTGCTGAGAAATGTTGTGTTTATGTTTCATGCAGTATACAGAAAAAAAGTTTTTTAGATCAAAACAAGGCCTAACACATAAGAAATGGGAGGGCGTCACAGAGATTATTTGCAGTAATATTGGTGTGCTGCTGCTGTGTTACAATATTGAAAACACACATACCTATCCCTCAATATTAGATGTAAACACATTTAGGGCCTTATTTATGAGAAGTGATGCATCGCTGTGTGAAAACAGGGATGCGTCACTTCTTAGTGCACCCTCCTTGCAACGTGACGAATGCGTCATATTTACTGTATGTCGCATCATGTCGCAAGGAGTTACAGATACGTCAGTATTTCTGGCGTATCTGTAGGCGCAAAAGTGATGCATTGCTGGGGTGTGTCTGAAAATAGATGCAAGTCCAGCAATGTGTCCTTTCACATGGGGCAAGCCCCATGTGAAAGGGCCTGCATCAGTCTTACACCTGCTGTGAGGCAGGTGTAAGATATTGACGCAATGTCCTCCTAGAAGGGGCGCACTGAGTTCTCATAGATTTCAATGTGCCACTTCTACGAGGCTTTTTGCGGGGGAACACCCACCCTGCATACATTATACCTGGCACAGGTATAATGTGGTGCAGGGCTTTACAAAGTGACGCATCTGCCAAGATGGGTCACTTTGTAAATAGGGCGCAACATGGCACATTTTTAGGTCTCGCCTGACCCAGCGGATGCTCTGGTCTGGCGATACATTTTGTGAGGGCTCCAAAAAGTGCTACCAGACCAGCCTAGAGCTACAGTGCATGTGCGCGGGCGCGCGCGTCGCGCTTTACCGAGATTACTTTCACTTTTGCTTTGATGTTTGATCGCGATCACCTTCGCGGCCGCACGGCTGCTTTAATGTTCTCCGTGAGGCTTCAATAGATTGCAGCAGTTAAAACAAGCATTGGCATAGCCAATAGGTCTCGCTTTTGGGACCTTATAAGTGTTTGGTTATGCAACTGTTGCATGGCTAAACACTTATAAGGTCCCAAAAGCGAGACCTATTGGCTACGCCAATGCTTGTTTTTGCTGCCGGTGCGTCACAAAAAGTGACGCACCGGCAGCATAAAAGTGAAACAAGGCCTCATAAATAAGGCCCTTAGAATTTGGACGAGTGTTCCTTTGCACTGTCAGGGACCTAATGAAATTAAATGAAATAATGTATTTAATAAAGCGCGCAGCCACTCAGACTAGAGTGTCTTGGCACATGACAGTGGGAGGAAAATGTGCGTAAAAGAACCATCATTTATTAAAAAGCCAGGTTTTTAAGTTCTTCCTGAAAGAGAGTATGTCTGTGGTTAGTCTCAGAGACTCAGGGAGTCTATTCCACAATTTTGCGCCTAGAAAGCAGAGGGATCTGCCTCCAGTGCGGGCACGGCATATTTTAGGCACGATGGCCAGGTAGGCATTGGAAGATCTTAGGGGTCTAGATGTTGTGCAGTGATTAACTCGCTTATTTAGGTAGCCGGCTCCTAAGCTGTGGAAAGCTTTAAAGAAGATGGTCATCGCTTTGAAGTTGATCCGTTCTTGTATGCGGAGCCAGTGTAGAGACTTAAGAATAGGGTTCATACTAGATCTGGGTTTAGGTCTCAGGATGGCTCTGGTCACGTTTTGTACTACTTGTAGGTGCTGGATAAGGGCTTTGGGAAGACCGAGGTACACGCTGTTGACATAGTCAAGCTTTGATGTCACCAGAGCCTGCACCACGATCTTTCTACTTTCATGCGGTAACAGTGGCAGGAATTCTTTTAGCATCCGGAGTATGCCAAAGCAAGCTTCAGTTAGATTTTGGATTGGAAAGCGCATGGAGAGTGTCTTTTATGACAATTCCTACGTTTTTGATTTTCTCCTTTTCCAGGGGGGGGCGCAGCAGATCTTTTGGCCACCAAGAGCTCCAGTCAGACATTTCTGGATTACTTCAGTTTTGTCAGGATTGCACTTCAGCTGATTGATCTTAAGCCAGTTAAAAACCTTTGTGAGGCAAGACCTAATCATTGCACCGTCAAAGTCGGTTCCTTTTTCACATGTAAAAATCAGCTGAGTGTTATCAGCATAGGACCAATTTTGACGCTCTCTTCCTCTACCAGAAATGCAAGGGGGGATAGTTATATATTAAAAAGGGTAGGACTGAGAATGGAGCCCTAAGTGACACCTACATTCATGGCCGGAACCGGGGATGAGAAAGGGGGGAGCCAGATGTCCTGAGATCTATTTTCCAAGAAGGATGACATCCATGTTAAGGCGCCCTCCCAGGTCGATGTTAGCAAGTCTCTCCAGGAGCCTCTCATGTGGGACCGTATCGAAGGCCGCCGACAGATCGAGCACTATCAGAACAGCCTTGCCTACCTGGTCCAGCTTACCCTTGAGAAATTCAGTCACATCCAGGAGAGCGGACTCCGTACTGTAGTTAGCCCTAAAACCGGATTGGGACTCATGAAGGAGCTTCTCTACATGCTTTTCTAATACTTTGGAGAGGGCAGGAAGATTGGCCTGTAGTTGGCAGGGTCGGTCAGTTTGGCGTTAGCCTTTTTTATCAGTGGAAGAATCTTAGCATTCTTCCATAATTTCGGCATGTTGCCTGAGGAGAGGGAGGCATTAAAGAGCTGGTTTACCGTGGGGTTTATGGTGGGAGCTAATAGGTTCAGGATATTCGCTGGACATGGGTCGGTAGGAGAGCCAGACTTAATAGTTTGGAGAAGGGTCAGTGACTCTTCAAGCTAAAACTCAGGGAAAACGAATAAAGATGAAGGACCAAGAGGTGAAATTTGCTATTGGAACTAAGGTAGAAGGTCAGTTCTTCCTCTGAAATGTTACTGAAGGCTTGTTGGATCACGGAGATCTTTTTGTGGAAGAATTGAGCTATTTGCTTAGACCATTCTTCCGTACATGGCCCTTCCTTTGTGCCTGCTTTCGGGACGGTAAAGGATTTAACTATGCTAAAGATTTCCTTACTCTTATTTTGGGCATTTTCTATTTTGGTTTTAAAGAAGTTTTTCTTGGTTGCCTTCACAAGAATGTAATGAGCTTTTAAGGTGTCTTTATACACCTTCCTGTCCTCAGGTAGATAGGAGTTACGCCATTTCCGTTCCATTTTTCTACAATTTCTTTTGCTAGATCTGAGGGAACCGTTAAACCATGGAGCTGGTGAGGCCGACCTCTTTGAGGAGCGGGAAACAACCGGTACCACTGTACCAATGTTGGTAAGGAGCCATGAATCTATTGAGAGGGTGTCCGAGTCGGGGCAGCCAGACAGCTCCGGTGAGGAACAACTGAGGGCATCTGCTAACATCGGGATGGATATTTTATGGAACGTCCTGTAATTAGGGACCCTCTGCCCTGTGTTAGCCAGAGGGGCTGTGGCAGAGTTGGGAATGACACATTTTAATAGGAGGTGGTCAGACCAGGTAATGGGAAGAGGTAGGCTTGCTTATATGTCAAAGTTGTGAAAGATTTGGTCTAGGGTATGGCCCTTCTCATGTTTGGCTGAAGAAATAGATGGAAACATGTTGCAGGCCTGCAGTGTCCCAAACAAGGAAATTGTTTGAGGGTCTTTTCCATTGTCCATATACATATTGAAATCTCCCAGAATAAGGCAGTTGTTGTATTTTAAGGCCAGGGAGGTGGTGGCTGTATTAAGTGTAGTAATAACATTTCCAATTGCACCGAGAGGTCTATAAATCATAAAAACAGCTATGCTATGATGGTGGGATAAGGTACAGCAGAAGCCTAAGGACTCTGCACCCTCGATGTTTTCCATTGGTATGGGAGAGCAGTCTAGTTTTTAATTGTAAATTATGGTGACACCGGCCCCCTTCCGACTTTGTCGGTCTCTCCTAAGTGTTATATAACCTGCAGGCATGGGAACAGTGATAGTAGGGTTGGAGGCTACAGACAGCCAGGTCTCAGTGAGAAATAAAAGATCAGGCTGTTCGTCTAAAAGTAGGTCATAAATGTGTGGTTCATGCATTTGCATAGAACGACAATTTAAAAGGGTGGCCTTTAAGTCCTCTGTTTTCTTATTGTTTTTACACTTATTGTTGCGTGGGAGGATCTTGGGTGCGAGTTTCCTAGGCTGGTGGAGAGACCAGTTGCACTTATTAAATCGAAAGTCTACCTCCAATCTCAGATCAGCGGCTGTACACTGACATAATGGTAGCCGCCTAAGGCTAAGCAGTTTTTCCCTATTGTAATGTAGTGGAAGAAACTCACTGGAGGGGAACTGGGCAGCATGGCCAGAGCCAGACGCCTTAGGGATGCTGAAGGGCGCAGAGGGCCTTGCCTTTGGCACACCAGCGGCGCGCCGAAGGCACGCGTCCGTTTGCATCGGGAATATATAGGCTAATGCCTTTGATGAAACTAGACCGCTAACGCAGCTGAGGAAGTGGAAACTACGTGGGCGGAAGGGAGGAGCCCGATAGTAGCCCCAGCCCTCCGCACAATCGGCGTATCAGCCATGGTGGACCAGGACTGGAGAAAAAGTGAGATGCAAATCGGAGCAGCTAAGGAGGTGCAGGCAAGCAGAATCAAGTAAAGTGCAAGTGCGCGTAGGTAGAGGAAATTGTTAAAAAGCACAGAGTAATTCAGCCACAATATACAATTTAAAAAGTATTAAAAACCTAGTAGCAGGGCAGGAAACACTAAATACTACTGCTGTCAGCTGCACGCGTCTGTTTGAATCAGGAATATATAGGCTAATGCCTATGATGCAAACTGGATCGCTAATGCAGCTGAGGAAGCAGAAACTGCGTGGGAAACAGGGGCTCAAATTGGATCATAAATTCAAAGCTGTTATGAACAGGGGCCCCCAAAATATGTTTGGCCCAGGGCCCCCAAAATCCTTAAGAGGTCCCTGTTGCAGAGGTCAGATTAACAACCCCAATGCATATGCTTCTGATTGAGCATCTCTAATCCATGGACGTCAATCCCCCAAAATGTAAGGGGTTGCGGAAGTGATGTCACATGGCCTATGATCCACCCACAATGATATCACAAGTAATTACATTACAGGCCTGGTGCACTACAGGAATTGATGTCATATATCCTTTTACTCTGATGACATCCAGAAAGTAACACCACTGAAAAAAATAAAAAGCTACAAAAAGTGCAAACTTAAATGTGATAAGCATAATAAAAACATTGCTAAACTAAACATGCCTATTTCAATCACCAAGCATGTACTAATTAGGTTGCTGCCATTGTATGTCAGAGATGCATCAGTCACAGATCCAAGGGGGGGAAATGAACCATGTGGCAGTCATGCTAAGCCCAATACCAGCTTTAAATGCCAGCCGCATGCCCAAGCCCAAATACAATTGGAAGAGTCCTCAGGCACACATTAGTAACAATATAGGCGGCATCATTGTGCACCTTTCAGAGTGCCAAATAGAGCATAGTAATAGCAGCAGCAATGAAAGCTTCCCTCAGCACACAAAACACCTAGGCCTTTGAACAGGACTGTCTTGCTGTACACCTGCAGTATAAAATACTTCATCCCACAAGTTCCTGCCATCAGTCTATAGGTCTGGAAATAATAGCAGTAACGTGCTTCAAATGAATACTTTAAGTAATTCTTGGATTACAAAAAGTGTGTAAGTTTTTTGTCCATGTTGCGGTTGTGAATCTGTGTAGCTGGAAGATGAAAGCTCACACAGTTGCATAATAAGCAAATATAAGGAATTAGTCTCCTTGCAGGGTCTTTTGAAATGTGCTTGGGTAAGACTGAAAATTAAACGTATCAGTCCACCAGCATGAGCAACGTTGTTCCACAGACACTGTGAAGACAGGCAGGGCCAATTCTAGGTGTTTTGCCGCCCTAGGCGAGAATTGAAAAATGCCGCCCTCTCCCTTTTTCTCCTAATTTGCTAAATTTTTTCTCTGTTTGATTTCAAATAAAATAATGTTTTCCCCCTTTTGCCACCCTAGGCGGCCGCCTAGTCTTGCCTAATGGTAGAAACGGCCCTGAAGACAGGCGCTCTGCCTGTGGAATATTCAGTCGTGGTGCACGTGCAATAAAGAAAACCCAGTCAGGATGCCCTTCCCGTGCAGAGAAAAGAGTTGTAGGGAGCCTTTTCAAGCAGAACTCACAGCACCCGTGTGTTTTATCTTCCTACACATATGTCCCATGGCTTGCCATTCAGACTATCTTGTGAGGTGCTTTTCCTTAGCAAAATATCCAGCTCTTGCATCCGTTGGTGTGCAGAAACTCTGGAGAATGCTGAAATAATTCTTCCTTCTCTCCCTTATACAGGTTCCAGCACACTCTACCACAAAAGTCGTATTATTTAGAGCCCGCAGAAGGCTCCCTTTTTTTCTTTTTTATAATGAAGTGTTTTTAATTTTAATCATGCACTTTGTCTACTGCACGGCCCAGGGCATTTAACTCCAGCTGCCCAGCCTTACTGATGACTCTTGAGTAATATAGGTACATCTCCTACAATAGCCCTAAAAGTACTTACAGATACGTGCAGGGTTTAAATGCTTACTCAGTGCAAATCTGGTTTCCACTTAAAATCAACACGCTCGAGGCTTTAGATGTGAAGCACGTTTCTTTTCTAGAATTTGCCTCCGTCTGCATCCGATGACGTACAAAAAGAGCAAATACATACATCCTCCCCGTCAGTCCCGTAGGCCTTTAGTAACCAATAGGGAGCTGCTGAAGGCCTACGTGATACGTAACGGACATGAGGTTTGCCAATGCCAGCCTTGTTTCTATTTCTTATTCCCTTAAAGGCCCGAGGGAGGCGGAAGGCGCGTTAACTGTAGAAATAAAGGTAGCTCTTGACAAGCCTGTTTGCATTTATATTTTTTGTGAAAGTTTTAAATCCAGTCACTGGTGTGCCATCTAGGGAGCCTGCACTGATGAATGGGTAAGCGTGAGAGCAGCACAAATGACGTGGGGAAAGTACAGATGAGCTGCCTAGGCTTGTGCATGCATGTAGTTCACCAGCGCTGTTGCTTGAAACAAAATGTATAGCACCGGCCCTGTCAAAAAAGAGCCGGTGCTAAGCACCGGAAAGCACCGGCACAAATTAAGCACTGGTCTGGGCACTGCTGGGAGTCCTCTGCACCCACCCCTTATATGTCTGGGCACTGCTGGGAGTGATAGGCACCCACCCCTCATATGTCTGGGCACTGCTGGGAGTGATAGGCACCCGCCCCTATGTCTCTTTACACTGATGTGGATCGTAGCACGACACCCACCCACCCGCCTGCACCCTTGGTGCAGTACACTGCTCACCTGGGCATACACCCCCCCCCAATATACTGGTCAGATGCTGCACCAGGCCCTATCCCAACATTTGTGGCATGTGTACGCCTTGCATCTATGATGTGCTGGTGCCCTAGGGGTACGCGTGATGCGCTCCGTACCCACGCTCTGAGAACGTGTGTCGTACCACGCGTACCTCTACGTCACCCCAAGAATGGTGGTATGGCCCGTACCCAGGCCTTAAGAGCGTGGGTACGGCCCGTATCACGCGTACCCCTACGTCACCCCAACAATGGTGGTACGACCCGTACCCACGTTCTAAAGGCCTGGGTACGGGCCGTACCACCTTTCTTGGGGTGACGTAGGGGTACGCGTGGTGCGACCCGTACCCACGCTCTGAAGGCCTGGGTACGGGCCGTACCCCCAATTGTTGTGGTGATGGGACGCGTCCACTTCCGTTGTGGCGGGACGCAGGCCTTGGTGGACACGCCCCCACCCCCCGAAGTGACCAGACCCTGGAGGTAAGGTATGTACAGGGCATGTTTACTTGTTAACTTGGGTGGGGGTTGTGTTTCCTGCCCCTGCCCCCCACCTTTGCCCCTTGGTGTTGTTCTGACCTTCTGCGGCGTCTGCGTCGGTTCCTGTGCACCAGGTCGTAGGCTATGAGGGCCGGGATGACACGTAGGATGGGGTCCATGGCTGTCCGTCGCGTACAGGTGCTCCTTCTTCGCGTCGTCCTCAATTTCGCGGCAGTTTTTGGCTCCCGTAAAAAATGCTACATGCGGAGTGACGTAGGCACGAATCGTACTTGCTGGTTCGTAAAACGCTGCCTGGCTCCATCCGGACGTCACGTACGCGATGTCCCGGATCGGAATTGTGGGTATTTTTTAGCCGGTCGGTGTTTTGTACGACTCGTACGGAAATGGCATTTCTGTACGAATCGTACTTGCGGGTTTGTAAGGTGGTTTTCCCGGGTACGAGTCGGACGGAGAATACGCTCCGTACGACCATTCGTACCCGGGTTTTACAGGATCGGAATTGGCACCCTAATGTCATTGAAAAGAATTGATATTAATTCTACAAATCAATTTTAATAATTATTAATGAACATTTGTTTTTTTACTTTAGGTAGGATTTAATTTTTTTAATTAAATTTCTGAAAACAATTTCAATTAAATTTCCGAAAAGAATTTCAATTCAATTTAATATAATTCCATTATTCAATTTAATAGTGCTGGAGCAATTTTTGGTGTTCTACATTTAAAGTAAAAATATCAAAGTAATTTCCATTAAAATTCAACATTAAAATATTGTTTATATTTAGTTTTGTGTTAAATAAACTTTTTTATTTTTCCATTTACTTTATAGTGGTAGTTTTATATTATTTCCAAGGGGGTTATATTTTAAGTCCCCCCAATCATTATTTTCTATGGACAGGTGCTGCGGTACCAGTAGTTGGTCATGTACAGTCCTAGACTTATGGCCTGATTACAATGACAGTGGGACTGGCATCGTAACCATGTTTTCCACCCGCCATACTGCAATGGCGGGCGGATGGTTGGCGGTCAGAAAGACCAACCGCCACGGATCTGATGGGCTCCTTGAGTCTGCTGGTGCATCAGAGGGATCTGTATCTTCTTCAGGACAGGTCCTAAAGAAGAAGCAGCACGCTTCGAAACATGTTGACACACACAGGAGGTCTTGTACATTAACACAACTCCGCCTCACACCTTTTAATAATACCGGCACCAAGGCATATTACATTTTTCTACTCCACAGGTGCTAGGTATTTTTTACCATTCACTTATCACTCACTCCTGATCCTACCACTCACCCTCTCTCACACTACACATAGTGAAAACATCAGTGCTCCCGCGCATTCGCTGGTAGTAGCACGCCGCGTTCCGTAGAGGGACGCGAAGACCCCTGTGATGAAGCATGACACCAAGGGCCCTTTTGGTGTGTGAGGGGTATTTAAGAAACACAATGTGCTTCCCACCAATGTAGGAAACACACTTGACCCATGATCAAACATCATCCATCGCAATCTCTCATGGGTGGATCCTTTTGTTTATAAATAATTGTAAGAGGAGGTCGAATACACCCTAGGTGTTCGTGTAGGACACCAACTCTCCACTCCCTCCTTTGGTATTTATTCGAACTCAGTATCTAGTCAGGGCACACTTCAAAAATACCTAGGCTTCATTTATATCATTTTTAATTCTTTAGACTTTACCATTTTAATTGCTGCATGGTCAGTACATAATGACATATCATTACAAGCTGCAGGTCAGTTGTTGGCCTGGGTACGGCTTCTTTTTTGAACAACCAGCAAACACTGTATGTGACAAGAATGGTCTGACACCCCGAAACCGGTCCTAGGATGCTTGTTTCCAGTCCAGGGAGGACCTGCCTGGCAGTTTGGTCTGGACTGTTCCCATTGGGCGAAGGGTCAAGACTGATTTGCATATGACTGGGTTCAATCTGGAATGGCATGGGGAGCATAAAACCAATGGATTTAGGCCCAGATCTCTGTACTGGGGTGAATGTATGACATTTTTCTGCATTCTGTCCATCAATTGTTCTTTTTGCATTTGTCACCACAAGTGGCACGGGTATGATCAGGCATGGGTCCTGTGCTCTCCATGCCACTGGAGTCAAGTTATCCTGGCTGATGAGGGGTGAAACCCCGAAACTGGTCCTAGGATGCTTGTTTCCAGTCCAGGGAGGACCTGCCTGGCAGTTCTGTGTGGACTCCTCCCATTTGGATTAGTGTCAAGGCTGATTTGCATGTGGCAGGGTTCAACATGGAATGGCATGGGGAGCAAAAAAATAATGGATTTAGACCCGTATCTCTGTACTGAGGTGAATGTATGAAATTGTTCTGCATTCTGTCCATTGATTGTTCTTTTTGCATTTTTCACCCAGAGTGGGGCAGGTATGCTCAAACTTGGGTCCCGTGCTCTCCATGTCACTGGAGTCAAGCTATCCTGGCTGATGAGGGGTGAATCCTTGAAACTGGTCCTAAGATGCTTGTTTCCAGTCCAGGGAGAACCTGGCCTGGCAGCTTGATCTGGACTGTTCCCATTGGGCGTAGGGTCAAGACTGATTTGCATATAGCTGGGTTCAAACTGGAATGGCATGGGGAGCAACAAAACAATGGAGTTAGGCCCATATCTCTATACTTGGGTGAATGTATGACCTTGTTCTGCATTCTGTCCATCAATTGATCTTTTTGCATGATTTGCATATAGCTGGGTTCAAACTGGAATGGCATGGGGAGCAACAAAACAATGGATTTAGACCCGTATATCTGTACTGAGGTGAATGGATGACATTGTTCTGCATTCTGTCCATCGATTGTTCTTTTTGCATTTTTCACCCAGAGTGGGACGGGTACGCTTAAACTTGGGTCCCGTGCTCTCCATGCCACTGGAGTCAAGCTATCCTGGCTGATGAGGGGTGAAACCCTGAAACCGGTCCTAGAATGCTTGTTTCCAGTCCAGGGAGAACCTGGCCTGGCAGCTTGATCTGGACTGTTCCCATTGGGCATAGGGTCAAGACTGATCTGCATATAGCTGGGTTCAAACTAGAATGACATGGGGAGCAACGAAACAATGGATTTAGGCCCAGATCTCTGTACTTGGGTGACTGTATGACATTGTTCTGCATTCTGTCCATCAATTGTTATTTTTGCATTTGTCACCACAAGTGGGACGGGTATGATCAGGTGTGGGTCCCGTGCTCTCCATGCCACTGGAGTCAAGCTATCCTGGCTGATGAGGGGTGAATCCCTGAAACCGGTCCTAAGATGCTTGTTTCCAGTCCAGGGAGAATCTGGCCTGGCAGCTTGATCTGGACTGTTCCCATTGGGCGTAGGGTCAAGACTGATATGCATATAGCTGGGTTCAAACTGGAATGGCATGGGGAGCAACAAAACAATGGAGTTAGGCCCATATCTCTATACTTGGGTGAATGTATGACATTTTTCTGCATTCTGTCCATCAATTGTTCTTTTTGCATTTGTCACCACAAGTGGGACGGGTATGATCAGGCATGGGTCCTGTGCTCTCCATGCCACTGGAGTCAAGTTATCCTGGCTGATGAGGGGTGAAACCCCGAAACTGGTCCTAGGATGCTTGTTTCCAGTCCACGGAGGACCTGCCTGGCAGTTCTGTGTGGACTCCTCCCATTTGGATTAGTGTCAAGGCTGATTTGCATGTGGCAGGGTTCAACATGGAATGGCATGGGGAGCAAAAAAAAAATGGATTTAGACCCGTATCTCTGTACTGAGGTGAATGTATGAAATTGTTCTGCATTCTGTCCATTGATTGTTCTTTTTGCATTTTTCACCCAGAGTGGGGCAGGTATGCTCAAACTTGGGTCCCGTGCTCTCCATGTCACTGGAGTCAAGCTATCCTGGCTGATGAGGGGTGAATCCCTGAAACCGGTCCTAAGATGCTTGTTTCCAGTCCAGGGAGAACCTGGCCTGGCAGCTTGATCTGGACTGTTCCCATTGGGCGTAGGGTCAAGACTGATTTGCATATAGCTGGGTTCAAACTGGAATGGCATGGGGAGCAACAAAACAATGGAGTTAGGCCCATATCTCTATACTTGGGTGAATGTATGACCTTGTTCTGCATTCTGTCCATCAATTGATCTTTTTGCATGATTTGCATATAGCTGGGTTCAAACTGGAATGGCATGGGGAGCAACAAAACAATGGATTTAGACCCGTATATCTGTACTGAGGTGAATGTATGACATTGTTCTTGTTAGACCTGTCAGCCCTTTGGGTGGTCCCTCCTCATCATTATTTATTTTGTCCCACTTTTGCCTCAAACCCTGTTTGAATTTTTCCTTTTTGGGAACCACCAGACTTTTTAGTGTTGCTGCAGATTCAGGGAGCCATTTTATCTACCCCTGGAACTTCTGTCTGAGGGCCTGGAGCACAAAATGGTGGCCACCTGTGACATCACCAGCACCCACTGGAACCTACTAGCACCTTCCAGAACATTCCAGAACCCTGTGACAGTTGGAGGCGGTTTAGAATATTGGGAAGCTAAGACAGAGAGTTGGCAGTTGGAGCTGGCAGTTGGCACCTGACTGGTGAAGAGTGAGCAGCAGAAACCTGAAGGAGGAAGGAGTGAGGCAGCAGGGGTGGAAACTTGTGCCTGGAGTGGGGTCCATAAACCCACCCTTGATACTAGTCCCTACTGACTGAGCCCAGCCTGGAGCCCTGTGTGGGAAGAAGCAAGAAAAAACCATCTTAAGGACCTGGACAGCAGGAACAGGCCTTAGAATCCAAGAACAGCAAGATCCTGACCTGGATACTGGTTTCCCTGGAGTCCGACGTCGAGTAGCCTGGAGACCTGGAGCCCGAGGTGGAGAAGCGGCGCTGACTGGAAAAGCAGACGTCGTACCCGGAGCTGCCAGAGGTCGAGAGAGGGCGCCGACGGAGGTCGGAGAAGTACCAGAGGTCGAGGAGGAAGTCACCCGAGGTCGAGTGAGCGGCGTCTACGGGGGAGTGAAGTCCGCCCTCCGGAGTCGCCGGAGACCGAGGTGAAGCGTGCCGGAGGACGGGAGTGGAGATCGCACTCCGGAGTCGCCGGAACCTGAGAGAATCGTGCCGGAGGTCGGGAGTGGAGGTAGCACTCCGGAGTCGCCGGAACCTGAGGAGAGGAGCACCGGAGGTCGGGAGTGGAGATCGCACTCCGGAGCCGCCGGAAGTCGACATCGAGCCAAGGCCGGCCGACGTCATCGAAACTGAGGTCGCCATCGGACCGGAGCCGCCCGAAGTCGACATCGAGCCAAGACTGCCCGACGCCATCGAATCGGAGGTCGAGATCGAGCCGAGGCCGCCGACATCGAACCGGAACCGCCTACCGGCGTCGTCAAGAACTGACATTGTGCCGAGGCCGCCGACATCGAACCGGAACCGCCTCACGGCGTCGACACGACTCCAGCGGCGTCGGAACTTCAGAAAAAGGGCAGTAAGTGGAATAGAGGGCGCCAAAGGCCCTGTGGAATCCTAAGAGACTACTCTAGGGGTTAGAGAGGTGCTGGAACCAGCTGGACTGTGCCAGGGGTGAGCTGAGACTAATTTAGAGGGGTTGTGTAGAGTGAGAGAGCCAGGTCTCTGGTATTCCCCCCTTGATCTACCTCAGTTTAGGCCTCAGCCTTGTCCAAGCCAGGGAGTAGACACCCTCAAGCCTTCCACATCCCCACAAGCTGTGCCTGGGCCAAATCAGCCCATAGAAATTTAAATGTGATCTGATTCTATGAGTGTCACTGTCAGCTTTTAATTATTTATTGAGGGCACTGTATTTATTGTATTTAACCTATTTATTGCTTCACTGTATTTATTGTTCCACAGTATTTATTGTCGCACAATATTTATTGGTTTGCAGTATTTATTGCCTCAGAATATTTAATTGCCTGTATGTTTTGCACTTATATTTATGCCTTCCTTATTTATGATCACCCCTATTTATTGAATCATTAAGACAGTATTTATTTGACGTACCCTTCCACAGAAAAAGCCTTGTATATTGTGATTGTGTTATTTATTTATCTAATCAGCAACTAAGAGAAAAAGAAGATAAACAGAGATATTTTCATAATTTTTACGGTGTAGAGTCGTTTTTGGAACGGATGCACGCATGGTTATTGTATGGGTATGTCGTATGCTTAGCACGGTGCCTGATTCCTGACCACTCGAGCCAAGCTACCACTGTATGTCCTGGAAAGACCCCGTTACCACCAACCTCTTCCGGTGTGGGAGTGGAGTATTTCCAACATTAATTGGTGTTCAGTGGTGGGATAGAGCTGTGCCTACGTATACTCAACAATAACTGTGGGTAGTCCATAGGCCTACACCGGGAGTTTTCTCAAAGCGGCCTTCCTAATTGTGGGTTTTTGTTTTTTCCAAATTTACTCTGGTGGTGGGAGGAGGTATTATATAAGGTACCCCCCTGCATAGTTACTGCAAATAACTGTCCTCTGACCTGAGTGGGCAAGATGGAGTTTGTACTGGAGAATTTAGAAACGTACACTATGGCCCAACTCAGGGAGTTTTGTCAGCGGGAGGGGGTGTATTGTCCCCCAGGAGCAAAGAAGGGTGCACTCCAAACCAGCTTAAGGGCTTGGGGGGAGGCACGACGAGAAAGCAAGGCTGAGGAGGAGGACAGGGATAGAGAGCCCGACAGTGAGGGAGCTGGTTTGTACCAACCTGAGGTGGGGAACCTGTCAGCGGGGCCCAGGACACTTTCCAGGAAGGGCAGCAGTGCCTCTAGCGGTGGCTTGTCTGAAGTGGAGTTAACAGACCGGAGGGAGAAAAGGCAGCTCACATGGGATTTAGCAAGGCTGGAGAAAGAGAAAGAGGAACAGAGGATGGCTCATGAGATAAGTCTGAAAGAGATAGATCTTCAGATCCTGAGAATCGGGGCACACCCTGTACCTAACGGTGGCAGCGAAGAACGAGAGTACACCAGGGAACCCAAACCCTACCTGCCAAAGGACATAGTAGCTAGCTATGGAGTGGGCGACGATATTGCCAAGTGGCTAGCGGCCTATGAGGTCTCGTTAAGGGCCCATGGGGTTCCAGAGAAGTACTGGGGAGCGGGATTGTACAAGTACATGCCTCCAGCTGGTAGGGATGCTTTATTGGCCCTCGAGGAGGATGAGCAGACCCACTACCCCACCATGAAACTGGCGCTCATAAGAAAGTTTGGACTAACACCCGAAAAGTACAGACAGAAGTTCAGGGGTAGTCACAAACTGGGCACACAGAATTGGGTGGACTTCCTGGACTATGCAAAGAAGGCACTAGAGGGTTGGATTCAGGGCAGTGAAGTGAGGAACTACGAGGGGTTGTTTGACCTAGTACTGAAGGAACACCTGCTCGAGAAATGTTTCCCTGAACTGCGTTAACACCTGGTGGATAGCAAGCTGACCAGTCCCCGGAAGCTTGCTGAGGAGGCGGACATTTGGGCTAGTACCCGGGTGTCCACAAGGGGGACTGGAGGGGATACTCAAAAGGCCGGACAGGGCGCCCCTCAGAAGAAAGAGGGAGGGGAAAAGAAAAAGGAGTTCTCCAAAGGCCCCCAAAATAACTTCCAAGGGAAGGGAACAGGATTCACCCCTAGGGCTAACCCACCCAGAAACCCTAATCCTGGCCAGAGTCAGCAGCCAAGGGTTGTCCATTGCTACGAGTGCGGTGGCGTTGGACACTATAAAGGAGATCCGAAGTGCTTGAAACGACCACCCCCTCCCATTGGAGGAAAGACCCCCGGAGTAGCTAGTGTAGTGCTCGGGGAGGAGATGCCCTTAACTAAGGGAAGGGAGTGGGCGGGTGTCACTTTAGTGTCCCTGGGAGAACAGGAGATGGTTCCTAAGATCCAGGTGCCCGCCAATACTGTAAAGTATGGGCAGTGGGTCACCATCAACGGCCAAAGAGGGGAGGCTCTGAGAGACACAGGAGCCAGTATGACTATGGTACGTAGCCAACTGGTGTCTCCCGAGCAGGTAATTCCCGATGTACTCCACCCAGCCGCGATGGCTGACGGCAGAACAGGCCACTATCCAGTGGCCGAGGTTCCCTTTGAATGGGGGGGGTTGCAGGTTCACTTCGAGTTGCCGTAAGCCCTGCCGTGCCAGTCGATTGTCTGCTGGGGAATGACATGGAGCACAACGCTTGGAAGGAGGTGGAATACCGGACTCACACTGAGATGCTGGGTACACCTGACTGGGCCTGTGTGAGCACAAGGTCCGCGACTACCCGGAGAGGGAGTTCGTTTCTGCTGGAGCCTGGAACAAAGGCCCAGCCAGCTGCCAGTCAAGGGAAGAACCGAGGACAGGAGGAGCCTGCCTCGGCGTCCACACCCCGTAGGACGGATAGGCCACCGGAGGTGGTGGACCAGGAGTCTGCGGTGGGGGACGTTACCAAACTGGAGGACCTACCCATCCCGGCCGGGTGGCACGTGGAGGGAGGCCCGTCCAGGGAGGAATTCTGCCAGGGCCAGAGGGAGTGCCCTACCCTTGAGGGGCTGAGGCGACAGGCCGAAGCCCAGGCAGCAGGGAACGTTGAAGGGAACTACAGTGTTTACTGGGAGGATGGCCTCCTCTACAGTGAACCCAAGGCACCCCTACACGGATCGTCACGAGCCTTGGTAGTCCCTCAACGTTATCGAGCCTTCCTTCTGGAGTTGGCTCACGAGATACCATTGGCAGGACACTTGGGGCAAGACAAGACCTTCGCCCGTCTTGTCCCACACTTTTATTGGCCTCAGATGAAAGTGTAGTCCGATACCTACTGCCGGACATGTGTGTCTTGCCAAGCCAGTGGGAAAACAGGGGTGAAGCTGAAAGCTCCCCTGGAACCACTTCCTGTCGTTAGCACCCCCTTTGAAAGGGTGGGCATCGACATTGTGGGTCCGTTAGATCCGCCAACGTCAGCTGGTCACAGGTTTATCCTGGTTCTGGTGGATAATGCCACACGGTACCCAGAGGCAATACCTCTGAGGACCATAACAGCACCTGTTGTGGCTAGGGCCCTAATGGGAATCTTTACCCGAGTGGGTTTTCCCAAGGAAGTTGTGTCCGACAGGGGGACCAACTTCATGTCAGCGTACATGCGGGCGATGTGGAAGGAGTGTGGAGTGACCTACCGGTTCACCACTCCTTACCACCCCCAGACCAATGGTCTGGTGGAGAGGTTTAACAAAACCTTGAAAGGCATGATCAGAAGTCTGCCTGAAAGCCTGCGGAGGAAATGGGACGTCCTCCTACCCTGTTTACTCTTTTCTTACAGGGAAGTGCCACAGAAGGGAGTGGGCTTCAGCCCCTTCGAGCTTCTGTATGGGCACCCTGTACGTGGACCTCTCAACCTGGTGAGAGACGGATGGGAAAGAACTCCCAGAAAGCTTCCCCAGGATGTGGTGAGCTACATGCTGGCCTTCCGGAGCCAAATGGCTAAGTTGTGGAAGCAAGCTTCTGACAACTTGGAAGCCAGCCAAGCAGTGATGAAGGCGTGGTATGACCACAATGCTCACCCGGTGGAGTTGGAGCCTGGCCAGAAGGTGTGGGTGATCGAACCAGGAGAGCTTAGCGCCCTCCAGGATCGCTGGTCAGGACCCTTTGAGGTGTTGGAGAAGAAGGGTAAGGCTACCTACTTGGTGGACCTGAAGACCCCTCGTCAGCCCCTACGGGTGCTGCACGCCAACCGCCTCAAACCCCACCACGAGAGGCCCGAAGTCATCTTGATGATGGTGACTGACGGAGGAGAGGACGTGGAAAGCGAGCCTCTCCCCGATTTGTTTGCGTCTCAAGAAAAGGATGGGTCGGTGGAGGGAGTGATTCTCTCCCCATCTCTAACTCCTGAACAGCAGGAGGACTGTCGCCAGGTCCTGGGACAGTACTCTTCGTTGTTCTCCCTTGTCCCGGGTAGGACTCACCTGTGCGTCCATGATGTGGACACAGGAGACAGCCCACCTGTGAAGTCCAAGATCTACCGGATGTCAGACAAGGTGAAGGCCAGCATTAACAGTGAAGTCACTAAGATGCTGGAGCTAGGAGTGATCGAACCTTCTAGCAGCCCCTGGTCCAGTCCGGTGGTACTAGTACCAAAAGCTGCACCACCGGGTGCCCAACCGGAACTGAGGTTCTGTGTGGACTACCGGGGACTGAATCCAGTGACCAAAACTGATGCTCATCCGATCCCTAGGGCGGATGAATTGATTGACCGGCTGGGAGCTGCCCAATATCTAAGTACCTTTGACCTTACTTCTGGGTACTGGCAGATCTCTTTGACTGATGGAGCAAGGGAAAGGTCAGCCTTCTCCACGCCCAATGGCCACTACCAGTTCTGTGTGATGCCCTTTGGGCTCAAGAACGCACCTGCCACGTTTCAGCGCCTGGTAAACCAGATCCTCACCGGAATGGAGAGTTTCTCTGCTGCTTATCTGGATAACATAGCCGTCTTCAGTAACAGCTGGGAGGATCACTTGCGTCACCTGCAAGCTGTTCTCCAGGCCCTGAGACAAGCTGGATTGACGATCAAGGCCAGCAAGTGCCAGATCGGGCAGGGGTCGGTGGTGTACCTTGGACACTTGGTGGGTAGGGGAGCGGTGCAACCCCTCCAGGCGAAGATCGAGGCTATCATGGCCTGGGAACCCCCCAAGACACAGACTGAGGTCCGAGCTTTTCTGGGCCTCACGGGATATTACCGCCGCTTCGTGAAGGGGTACGGTACCATCGTAGCCCCCCTCACGGAGCTCACGTCCAAGAAACAACCTCGACGGGTAGTCTGGACGGAGGCTTGTCAGCAGGCCTTTGTGAGATTGAAGAAAGCCATGTGCGAGGCCCCGGTCTTAAGGGCCCCAGACTTTTCCAAGGAGTTCATTGTCCAGACAGATGCATCAGAACATGGCATTGGGGCAGTGTTATCGCAACTCAATGAAGAGGGTCTGGATCAACCCGTGGTCTTCCTATCCCGGAGACTACTTCCCAGGGAACAGAAGTGGAGTGCAATAGAGCGTGAAGCCTTTGCAGTGGTATGGGCTCTGAAGAAGTTGCGGCCATATCTGTTTGGCTCGCACTTCCTAGTTCAGACCGACCACCGACCCCTTCGTTGGCTGATGCAGATGAAGGGGGAGAATCCCAAGTTGTTGACGTGGTCTATTTCCCTACAGGGAATGGACTTTCAGGTGGAACATCGGCCTGGAGTGGACCACGCCACTGCAGACGGTCTCTCAAGGTATTTCCGCCTTAGTGATGAGAACTCCCAAGGGGTTGGGTAGCTCTCCCCACTTTCAGCTGGGGGGGACGCGTGTTAGACCTGTCAGCCCTTTGGGTGGTCCCTCCTCATCATTATTTATTTTGTCCCACTTTTGCCTCAAACCCTGTTTGAATTTTTCCTTTTTGGGAACCACCAGACTTTTTAGTGTTGCTGCAGATTCAGGGAGCCATTTTATCTACCCCTGGAACTTCTGTCTGAGGGCCTGGAGCACAAAATGGTGGCCACCTGTGACATCACCAGCACCCACTGGAACCTACTAGCACCTTCCAGAACATTCCAGAACCCTGTGACAGTTGGAGGCGGTTTAGAATGTTGGGAAGCTAAGACAGAGAGTTGGCAGTTGGAGCTGGCAGTTGGCACCTGACTGGTGAAGAGTGAGCAGCAGAAACCTGAAGGAGGAAGGAGTGAGGCAGCAGGGGTGGAAACTTGTGCCTGGAGTGGGGTCCATAAACCCACCCTTGATACTAGTCCCTACTGACTGAGCCCAGCCTGGAGCCCTGTGTGGGAAGAAGCAAGAAAAAACCCATCTTAAGGACCTGGACAGCAGGAACAGGCCTTAGAATCCAAGAACAGCAAGATCCTGACCTGGATACTGGTTTCCCTGGAGTCCGACGTCGAGTAGCCTGGAGACCTGGAGCCCGAGGTGGAGAAGCGGCGCTGACTGGAAAAGCAGACGTCGTACCCGGAGCCGCCAGAGGTCGAGAGAGGGCGCCGACGGAGGTCGGAGAAGAACCAGAGGTCGAGGAGGAAGTCACCCGAGGTCGAGTGAGCGGCGTCTACGGGGGAGTGAAGTCCGCCCTCCGGAGTCGCCGGAGACCGAGGTGAAGCGTGCCGGAGGTCGGGAGTGGAGATCGCACTCCGGAGTCGCCGGAACCTGAGAGAATCGTGCCGGAGGTCGGGAGTGGAGGTCGCACTCCGGAGTCGCCGGAACCTGAGGAGAGGAGCACCGGAGGTCGGGAGTGGAGATCGCACTCCGGAGCCGCCGGAAGTCGACATCGAGCCAAGGCCGGCCGACGTCATCGAAACTGAGGTCGCCATCGGACCGGAGCCGCCCGAAGTCGACATCGAGCCAAGACTGCCCGACGCCATCGAATCGGAGGTCGAGATCGAGCCGAGGCCGCCGACATCGAACCGGAACCGCCTACCGGCATCGTCAAGAACTGACATTGTGCCGAGGCCGCCGACATCGAACCGGAACCGCCTCACGGCGTCGACACGACTCCAGCGGCGTCGGAACTTCAGAAAAAGGGCAGTAAGTGGAATAGAGGGCGCCAAAGGCCCTGTGGAATCCTAAGAGACTACTCTAGGGGTTAGAGAGGTGCTGGAACCAGCTGGACTGTGCCAGGGGTGAGCTGAGACTAATTTAGAGGGGTTGTGTAGAGTGAGAGAGCCAGGTCTCTGGTATTCCCCCCTTGATCTACCTCAGTTTAGGCCTCAGCCTTGTCCAAGCCAGGGAGTAGACACCCTCAAGCCTTCCACATCCCCACAAGCTGTGCCTGGGCCAAATCAGCCCATAGAAATTTAAATGTGATCTGATTCTATGAGTGTCACTGTCAGCTTTTAATTATTTATTGAGGGCACTGTATTTATTGTATTTAACCTATTTATTGCTTCACTGTATTTATTGTTCCACAGTATTTATTGTCGCACAATATTTATTGGTTTGCAGTATTTATTGCCTCAGAATATTTAATTGCCTGTATGTTTTGCACTTATATTTATGCCTTCCTTATTTATGATCACCCCTATTTATTGAATCATTAAGACAGTATTTATTTGACGTACCCTTCCACAGAAAAAGCCTTGTATATTGTGATTGTGTTATTCATTTATCTAATCAGCAACTAAGAGAAAAAGAAGATAAACAGAGATATTTTCATAATTTTTACGGTGTAGAGTCGTTTTTGGAACGGATGCACGCATGGTTATTGTATGGGTATGTCGTATGCTTAGCACGGTGCCTGATTCCTGACCACTCGAGCCAAGCTACCACTGTATGTCCATGAAAGACCCCGTTACCACCAACCTCTTCCGGTGTGGGAGTGGAGTATTTCCAACAGTTCTGCATTCTGTCCATCGATTGTTCTTTTTGCATTTTTCACCCAGAGTGGGACGGGTACGCTTAAACGTGGGTCCCGTGCTCTCCATGCCACTGGAGTCAAGCTATCCTGGCTGATGAGGGGTGAAACCCTGAAGCCGGTCCTAGAATGCTTGTTTCCAGTCCAGGGAGAACCTGGCCTGGCAGCTTGATCTGGACTGTTCCCATTGGGCATAGGGTCAAGACTGATCTGCATATAGCTGGGTTCAAACTGGAATGACATGGGGAGCAACGAAACAATGGATTTAGGCCCAGATCTCTGTACTTGGGTGACTGTATGACATTGTTCTGCATTCTGTCCATCAATTGTTATTTTTGCATTTGTCACCACAAGTGGGACGGGTATGATCAGGTGTGGGTCCCGTGCTCTCCATGCCACTGGAGTCAAGCTATCCTGGCTGATGAGGGGTGAATCCCTGAAACCGGTCCTAAGATGCTTGTTTCCAGTCCAGGGAGAACCTGGCCTGGCAGCTTGATCTGGACTGTTCCCATTGGGCGTAGGGTCAAGACTGATATGCATATAGCTGGGTTCAAACTGGAATGGCATTGGGAGCAACAAAACGATGGATTTAGACCCGTATATCTGTACTGAGGTGAATGTATGACATTGTTCTGCATTCTGTCCATCGATTGTTCTTTTTGCATTTTTCACCCAGAGTGGGACGGGTACGCTTAAACTTGGGTCCCGTGCTCTCCATGCCACTGGAGTCAAGCTATCCTGGCTGATGAGGGGTGAAACCCTGAAACCGGTCCTAGAATGCTTGTTTCCAGTCCAGGGAGAACCTGGCCTGGCAGCTTGATCTGGACTGTTCCCATTGGGCATAGGGTCAAGACTGATCTGCATATAGCTGGGTTCAAACTGGAATGACATGGGGAGCAACAAAACAATGGATTTAGGCCCAGATCTCTGTACTTGGGTGACTGTATGACATTGTTCTGCATTCTGTCCATCAATTGTTATTTTTGCATTTGTCACCACAAGTGGGACGGGTATGATCAGGTGTGGGTCCCGTGCTCTCCATGCCACTGGAGTCAAGCTATCCTGGCTGATGAGGGGTGAATCCCTGAAACCGGTCCTAAGATGCTTGTTTCCAGTCCAGGGAGAACCTGGCCTGGCAGCTTGATCTGGACTGTTCCCATTGGGCGTAGGGTCAAGACTGATTTGCATATAGCTGGGTTCAAACTGGAATGGCATGGGGAGCAACAAAACAATGGAGTTAGGCCCATATCTCTATACTTGGGTGAATGTATGACCTTGTTCTGCATTCTGTCCATCAATTGATCTTTTTGCATTTGTCACCACAAGTGGGACGGGTATGATCAGGCATGGGTCCCGTGCTCTCCATGCCACTGGAGTCAAGCTATCCTGGCTGATGAGGGGTGAAACCCTGAAACCGGTCCTAGAATGCTTGTTTCCAGTCCAGGGAGAACCTGGCCTGGCAGCTTGATCTGGACTGTTCCCATTGGGCATAGGGTCAAGACTGATCTGCATATAGCTGGGTTCAAACTGGAATGACATGGGGAGCAACAAAACAATGGATTTAGGCCCAGATCTCTGTACTTGGGTGACTGTATGACATTGTTCTGCATTCTGTCCATCAATTGTTATTTTTGCATTTGTCACCACAAGTGGGACGGGTATGATCAGGTGTGGGTCCCGTGCTCTCCATGCCACTGGAGTCAAGCTATCCTGGCTGATGAGGGTTGAAACACCGAAACTGGTCCTAGGCTGCTTGTTTCCAGTCCAGGGAGGACCTGCCTGGCAGTTCCGTCTGGACTGCTCTAATTGGGCGGAGGGTCAAGACTGATTTGCATATGGCTGGGTTTGAACTGGAATGGCATGGGGAGCAAAAAAACGATGGATTTTTGACCAGATCTCTGTATTGGGTTGAATGTATGACATTGTTTGGATTTTTGGCCAGATCTCTGTAGTGGGGTGAATGTATGACATTGTTCCGCTTTCTGTCCATCAATTGTTCTTTTTGCACCTGTAATGGGAAGTTAGTTTTGTAAATCAGTCATTGGGGAAAAAAATTACAGATGAAAAAGTTGACGTCAACTCATCTTTTTCCTCTTCATTTAAAAAAAAAAAAATATTTCAACAATATGTTTTTGGGCGAAAACCATGAGTAATCTGCATAAATGACCCCTTGCTGATTTAGAAATAATGTCTAGTTTTCAGAAATATATAGCTTTCTAAGTTCACCTATGGGTTTCACACCTGTTACCTCCACAAACTGCAAGTAGGATAAAATCACAAAACATAGGAAAAATTGAATACTCAGTGGAGGCGTCTCCACTGAGGCGGAGGGGCTTCACCCCACTGCTTTTCAGCAGTGTAAGGAAAAATAAAATGATAATAACTAAAAGTTATTATCATTTAATTTTTTCCTGTTGTGGGCAAGCAGGGTGGGTGGAGACGCGGGCTGCTCTACTGACAAAGCAGGGGAGGGGAGGAGTGGCTTTCATTCTTTTGGTGCTCATGAATGTTTGGCCTTCTCGGGCTGGCCAAACATTCATCCGCACCTAGGATGTTCTCCACCCAGGCTATATTACTGCCTAGGTGGAGAACAAGCCAAGGCTACCTGTCCACAACTAAGGTGCTCAGACCAATCACAATGCTGCATTGCAATGTTGTGATTGTCTCAGGGGAGCCTCAGCCTGGGTGCTTCCTGTTCTGTGCTTGTTCTGGCCTGCTGGAGGAGGGATGTGACAAGGAGGATGCGGCGTGGGAGAATGCGGTGATGAAGTAAGTTTAATTGAATTTTTTATTTACCCCACGCTCCCTGTCCACCCCACCCTCTCCCGTCACCGCACCACCATCAATACGTGCTTGCCACCACTGGAAATTCCACTGAGAAAAATGTTTAAACTGTGGTAAAAAAATGTTTTCTTTTACAACTCTGCCTATTTTTGAAAGCTGGGAAGATGCTGATGATAGTGGGAAACATTTGACGGTCCCTTTTTTAATTTCTTGCGCAGCAATTTTTCTCCATGTTTCTCAAAACAAATGTTGCTATGGTTTTGACAGATGTCTCCATTCCCTCAAGGAACATTCACAAACTCTGGGTACCTTTAAAGTACAGAAGAAGCAGAACGAATGGTACAAGTTTGAGCAATGTTCCTGTGAGTGTAAAAAAGTTATGAAAGCTTAAGTGTGAAGTGCCCCAAGCATCAAAAAGGGCTCAGCATGAGGGCAAGAAGGGATGTCTCAGCAGCTAAGGAATTGAGAAGAAATGGCATAGGTAAAGAAAATTCCTTAGCAGTGGCTAGGTAAGAGAAATGCCAAAGACAAATAGAGACAGTGGTCTGACTATTATCTTCTTGTGGATTTGGATGCTTGTTTATAATTTTTTTTCTTTTAATTTAGCCATCAGTAAGTACAGAAAGAAAAACATACATAGCACAGAAAGGAGAGTGGTAAAAGAATAAGTACAGATAATAATAATCATCATGGAAGTATTTACCAAGACCAATCAAGAAGAGTTACAGATATATACAAACAATCACTACCAATAACAATTGAGTGATTAAATAATTAGTTAATCCCACTGAAGACTTTACCAGACCCTTCCAAATTTAGGGGCATATCAGCAACAACCGGCGATAATTATCACTAAGCACACTTAGCGCTAGGATAATTATCGCCGGCTAACGTGGATTTTTATCGCTGAGATAGCGTGCTATTAGCAACGCTTATCTCAAAAGCGATAAAAATCCTAGCACTAACTGCCAAACGTGAGATTATCGCTGGAAACCCAGCGATAATCTCACGACGTTTGGCGTTAGCTTGATGATAGTGCCTCACATACTTAGCCATGATACCATGGCTAAGTCAGTCCTGAAGCAGGCGTAAGGAAAGTAGCGATAACAGGGGTTATCGCTACTTTTCTTGCCGCTATACTTCATAGCGTGGGCTAGATGATAGGGGAAATGTCGCTTAGCAACATTTCTCCAGTCAAGTCAGGTCAGGAACTCCCCCTTTGCATCTCATTAGAGATGCGAAGCTGGGCGTTAAGAATCCGGGTGCTAATGCAAGGTTTCACTCGATAGCGTGACCTTGCTAATTAGGGGATAAAATTATCACCGCTTTTTGCCCGAAAATGGACGCAAAAGCGTCGATAATTCTATATTGCCTCGTTGCTGATATGCCCCTTAATCCTTGACCGTAAACCCCTAGCTTTAGCTAATGCCAATTCCATTTCATAGACCCCCCTCAATAATAACCAAATATCAATAATCTTCGGACTAAGTATGTCAATCCATACCCTGGCAATACACAGCCGAGCACAAACAATGGTTAGAAATAAAGATTTTGATAAATTGCCCGGATCTGCGACTGCCCCAATAGAACTTCTTTCTCGGTTAGTTGAATCTTCTTGCCAGCTAGCCTGCTCAACACAAAGGCAACCTCACACCAGAACATGACTAGCCGTGGACACATAATGAACATATGTCGAAGATCCGCAGCGTATTCATTACACTTAGGGCAGTATGACTTTGAGGAATCGTGGGAGCTAGCCCATTTAGAAATGACCTTAGGGGTGTAGTACAGCATAAACATAATACGATGTTGTTGCAACTTTAAATTGATTGAAGTAACCGCAGTGTTGAGTAAAGCCATTGAGTCAGAAACTTCTTCCGTAGTGACATCAGTTGCAAAAATACAATTTAGTTTAGCTGTAATCTGTATTACGTCATCTTCCGATTCAGATATAAAACTCTGATAGGCTTTCCCTATAAAACCTCACCCTGAGGTCTTAAAGATAACCTGTAATACCTTTATCATAAATGTATTTGTGAGAGATAATGTGCTGTGCATTTGTGTGTGTCAGCTTTAACTTTTGATTTCCTGATATTTTAAAACTTTTCCTCCATTTTCCTGTATCATATGGCTATTTTTGTAATTGTGTCACCTGGACAGTGCTTAATTTGTAAAAGATAAAGTGCTGGTTCCCAATGTTTGGCACAGAAGCCTTCAATCGGCGCTATTGAATATCAGGTGTGGCGCATACCAAAGCTGCATAATCTTGATCCCACCTCATGCCTCTCTCATCCACCACCAGATACTCTGTGCCCTTTATTATCATTGTTTCATGCTCTTTTTCATCACTTCTTTCTTTATTTTTCTCTCTCATTAATAACCAACAAGCTAATCTCATTAATAACCAACAAGTTAATCAACATATCAGTTATTGACTAGCACCATTTTTGGTCTCGCCTAAAGACAGCTTTAAGAAAGAGCAATTGTGTACAATACCAGTTCTTGTAATGGTCTTTCAGTCAACTTATTGTTTAATATTAGTTGGCTTTCTTGTCAATCTCAATTGCTTGCTTTCCTATTTGATGACTTGCCTTCATCTTCTAGTCATTTTACTTCACCTTGGGCATAGCTTGTTTACTATTCCTTTGATTGGATTATTTGATTCCTTTACACTGTTTACATTCAGAGAACTTTTTTTTAGTTACTTTCAGCACATTATTTTCACCACCTCTCCACATCCGTTCTGCTTTTTAGGTTGAGCCTGAGTTAGCGCGCAAGTACTGCTCTGAGAGACTTACTGTAGTAGAGTACTGAAGAGAAGCCACGCCCACTACCCCGCCCATATTTTTCATTGGCTTGTGTCTTTGTCATTAGTTAATGCCGGCTCTGATTTCTAATTAGGCTTGTTAGTCCCTCCTTAGGACAGCCTTTTCCTCAATTGTAACGTCCCATGGTTACTGGCCCTTTTACTTCAGTTGTCTTTTGTAAGCACTACTTTCTTTAATGTGTATTTACTACTGCAGGCACGACATGCTTTCCTGCAACATTTAGCGGGCAATGCGCTCTTTCATTTTACAAGCAGCCCGTCACGTGTTTATTTAAGCAGCACGGCCGCTTGAGCTGGGATAATGAAGGATGTGGTTTTCTTTTCGTTCATTGCTTTTTTATAATTTTGACAGCGGGCCATGCCCGCTTTCACTTTCAAAAGTGGTAAGCAGTGGGTGCACACCCTGCTTAACATGAATAATGGTGACCGAGCTTTTGTTTCAATATGCGGCTCAACAAAAACGACTTTACAAACCTTGAATGTATCACTTTTTAACTGCACACAATACCTTGCTTTCTCTTTCATAGTAGTGGGCGCACTGTCCCCGACTCGCCTGGCACCTCCTTTCCCCACCCCCTCTACAGGCTGTTTCGACTCAGGCGGACCACCATTTGTATTCTGGAGACTAACGTCAGAAATCTGTGAAATTACGGCAGGATTGACTCCCATATAAATACGAATTGGCAGTTGCAGGTACCAAGCACTACCTGTATAAATACCTTCACGATTTTAATCAAAGTCACGTGAGAACACTATTGAGATTTCAAAGAGTTTTGTTTACGCAATTATTGTCCTGAAGATGGTCTGACGGATTGACACCACCCAAGACCGAAACGTCGACTTTACCATCTACTTCCAGTTTATTTGTTATGTACAGTAGACCATATGCTCAACAAAGAGTTCTGTCTCTGTTCAAACTAATTAGGAATAGATGTGTTTGTTGGATGAAATGAGGACTTAATCTCGTCCCCTGTTTTCATGATATATTGCTCCAATTTATGTCTCTTTTGTACTCTTTTTACTTTTGATGAAAATATAAAATCATTGTGTTTAAATCACAAAAAGAACCCCCATGTGTGTTGTCATTATATATTATTGATGTTCAGATCAGTGGATTGATTTCACAGTGGTGTTATTTCATCTTAACATTTTTATTGATTTAGTTCACTGAAATTTCTAAATAATGTATTCATTCTAAACAAAATCCCTTGTCGCCATATTTACCCTTCCGGTTCCCAATGTTTGGCACAGAAGCCTTCAATCGGCGCTATTGAATATCAGGTGTGGCGCATACCAAAGCTGCATAATCTTGATCCCACCTCATGCCTCTCTCATCCACCACCAGATACTCTGTGCCCATTATTATCATTGTTTCATGCTCTTTTTCATCACTTCTTTCTTTATTTTTCTCTCTCATTAATAACCAACAAGCTAATCTCATTAATAACCAACAAGTTAATCAACATATCAGTTATTGACTAGCACCATTTTTGGTCTCGCCTAAAGACAGCTTTAAGAAAGAGCAATTGTGTACAATACCAGTTCTTGTAATGGTCTTTCAGTCAACTTATTGTTTAATATTAGTTGGCTTTCTTGTCAATCTCAATTGCTTGCTTTCTTATTTGATGACTTGCCTTCATCTTCTAGTCATTTTACTTCACCTTGGGCATAGCTTGTTTACTATTCCTTTGATTGGATTATTTGATTCCTTTACACTGTTTACATTCAGAGAACTTTTTTTTAGTTACTTTCAGCACATTATTTTCACCACCTCTCCACATCCGTTCTGCTTTTTAGGTTGAGCCTGAGTTAGCGCGCAAGCACTGCTCTGAGAGACTTACTGTAGTAGAGTACTGAAGAGAAGCCACGCCCACTACCCCGCCCATATTTTTCATTGGCTTGTGTCTTTGTCATTAGTTAATGCCGGCTCTGATTTCTAATTAGGCTTGTTAGTCCCTCCTTAGGACAGCCTTTTCCTCAATTGTAACGTCCCATGGTTACTGGCCCTTTTACTTCAGTTGTCTTTTGTAAGCACTACTTTCTTTAATGTGTATTTACTACTGCAGGCACGACATGCTTTCCTGCAACATTTAGCGGGCAATGCGCTCTTTCATTTTACAAGCAGCCCGTCACGTGTTTATTTAAGCAGCACGGCCGCTTGAGCTGGGATAATGAAGGATGTGGTTTTCTTTTCGTTCATTGCTTTTTTATAATTTTGACAGCGGGCCATGCCCGCTTTCACTTTCAAAAGTGGTAAGCAGTGGGTGCACACCCCGCTTAACATGAATAATGGTGACCGAGCTTTTGTTTCAATATGCGGCTCAACAAAAACGACTTTACAAACCTTGAATGTATCACTTTTTAACTGCACACAATACCGTGCTTTCTCTTTCATAGTAGTGGGCGCACTGTCCCCGACTCGCCTGGCACCTCCTTTCCCCACCCCCTCTACTTAGCACAAGTAGAAGCAGCGGTGCCACCCACTCACAAATGCCGTCTTGCAGGAAGAACAGCGGTCGTCAATGGCAAGGTAACTGGCAAGGGATCATGTAAATGCCTTTTAAATGCTGCGTGAGTGCTTGAAAAAGCGTTTCTTCACCTTGATATATCTATGTTTATTTCCACTCTAGTTCTAGAAAGATCCAAGAAATGTAACATAACGTTAGTAATCTAACGCAAGCAGTTCCCAGAGGTGCCAGGCAAACATTCAACCTCAAGAGGCAAAACGCTTCCCGAGGAGCACATTTCCCCCGCCAGCAAAGAATTGTGATAATATTAAATAACATTGTTTTTCTTTGTTGCTCTGTTGTTATGAAAGTAGGCACACTAGTTCCAGTCACAGCGAAAACAACCACTCTTCTTCAGAGTTTCATCCTGCCATTGAGACTGTTCTTTCTTTTTGTTTTGATGGTCCCATATTACAAGGCACCTTCCTGTCTATGCGCTTCCGCACCCCACGTATACACGCTTGTCTCGTCGGAAGTGATAATCCCTTGTGCACACTGCCCACCTCACGACTCGACCCCTTGTGCTCATCTGTTACGCTTACATGTTGTCAACATAAAGAGCACTGGCGCGAGTCCCAGCGAATTCGGACAGTCTTCTGTGCAGGTTCATCCTGTCATTTAGCCTGCCTTTCTTTTTATTCAGGTGTGATCCCACAGCAAAGCTAGTCCAGCCGAGGTGCTGTACAGCCACTCTACAGCAAAGCTAGTCTTGCCAAGGCACCACATAACTAACCTATCCTGCACAGGCGGTGCACAGCCAACATGCAGCAAAGCTAGTCTTCTCAAGACGCTACAAAACTAGGTTGGTCCTACCGAGGCGCTGCACAGCCACCACACAGTAAAACTAGTGCTGGTGCGGTGCTACACAGCCACAACACATCAAAGCTAGTCCTTCGAAGGCGCTACACAGTCAGTGTCCTGGTCCTTGTGTGCAGACTGGTGTTACCACTGCCAGGACAGACCATTCTCTTCCTGCTCTTGGGCACAGGACACACTCCCTGCATTTGGGACACAACCACTGCCCTGGTGCTGGGCCACAGGACAGGCTCCTTATTCTTGTCTGTGTCTCACTTGTCCCTGCCTCTGCTCCTGTTTCTGGCCAGTGACTTTAGTAGATGCTTAGAGGAGATCTGCACTGAGGCACCTGGGTGTGCACAGGCCGGAGATGCCCTCGCTCTCCACAGACCAATGGCACAGCTTGTGTGCATACCTCCAGTGACTGAGGGAGGAGTACAAGTCGAGGCACCCTCCCATAGTGTACACTGTTCCAGTAATCGGCAAAGTGCACATGTCCGGCGAAGCACTAGGACTGTGTGTTGGGTGTAGGCAGTACTGCCTCCTACTGGTTAGACTCGGGCCGATGGGGCTAGCGGCACGGTCCACACAGTGTCCACAGAGGATGGAGGAGGGTGGGCGGACGTGGAGGCTCACCACTCGGTTACTGACGAGGGTTCTCCTGCTTCCCGCCATGTGCTGGATGCTGTATGGAGGTGCAGAGGCGAGTGCAGTATTATCATTTTATGTTAGCATTTTATTTTGAATAGCACTTTCTATGATGAACAAAGCTTCAGAGCACTTTTTAGACAATTTAGCAAACATCTACTCTTATTTTTGTGCTTGGTTGGTAGAATCAGTGTTTTTACTGGTAGCCTTTGTGGGCTGTATTATGATTAGGGCTTCCGGTTTTATGGTATTTATTTTTTTGCCATTTCCGTCTGTATTTATCCATATTTATTTTTTGCTCATTTTTTTCTGTATTTATCCATATTTATTTTGGGTTTTGTGTAAAAATTAAGCTGAAATAAGGATATTTCCACATTTATTTAACTGATAAATATGCACTCATTCTTGAAAATCTGCCAGGTTTCAGTGCTGTGAACACCTGCAGAAAGATAAATCAGTGCACTTCTATGAAAATATGCACATTTCAGTATCATCCTTGTGCATATCTACTGCTGTCAAAGCCTCTTCACTAAAATTCCTTTCCTTTTTAACCCCCTTATCTATCAATCCACGCGTCTATTGGCCTGGCAGTCATGGTAGACAGTATTTAGAATCACTCAAAAAGCAACTCAATTTCCGTTTTTATCCACATTTAAAAAGAAATACAGACAAGAAAATGAATGTTTTCTGTCTGTATTTATCTGTAACAATCAGTAAAAACGGAAAACAGGGAGCCCTAATTATGATGTGCGCAAGATGCACTCAAGCATTGCATGATGCAGAGCGATGTGAGAGGGGCAAATACACGTTTCCAAAGTGCTTGAAACACAAGAACAGTGCCCGTAGAGTGGGGCAATCTGGAAAAATCAAATACACACCCTAGTTCCTGCTCCCAACCCTACCTATTGTCTTGCCTCATTAGATACTGAGAAACATTTTAGTATCTTAAAACATATTAAAAGAAACCTTTTAGGGGCATATTCACAAGGAGTTAACTCTGATTTATCTCCACCTTAACGCAGCAAAAGTGGACATAGATTTAACACCCAATTTACAAGCTGGTGCAAACTGCAGACAACACCAGTATTCCAGCGATAACTGCCCCCAAATTTATCTCCACGGTGGACACCACCAACTAACACTAATGAGATGCAGAGTAGACGTTCCCGTGCAAAAACACACGAGAAAACCACAACACCACATTCACAATGAACTGTCATATCTGCGAAGCAAAAACAGGGGAGAAACCGCGGTAGCACCAGGAATTTTACACCTGCCTTTTGCTGGTGCTAAGCAGGACGACTACCCACAGCATGGAAGGGAGCCCAGCCAAGAGCCACACCTGAAGACTCACAGATGCCATGGAGGCAATGATCATGCAGCTCCGATACCCTTGAGGGTCACAACACCCACCGCCACCACCCCAGCCCCCCCATATTTTTTTAATTACCTGCAAACCCCTCAGCATTCACCCGTGAATGCATTTCCATGTATGACTTGCAGGTGCTGGTTGGCAGGGTCTTTCAATAGAGCGGGGGTACAGAGGTCAGCGAAAGGGCCTCTGTTGACACAGCAGTCTTTCAGGCTGCATGCCAAAAGTTAAAAGAACCAGACAATGTCTCCTGCATTTGTTATTCACTTGACATCCTGACCCTCACATCCTAATATTTGTAGGGCCATGTTCGCAATACGATATCGCCTGGGTTGAGAAAGGTGAGTTATCTGGTGGTGATGTGCCGATCCACAGCTATCGCCTGCTAACGCAGGAATATCTATCGCCATTGCGATGTTGTTGTCGCCTGTTTTCTCTGCCGTTCACTGTAATTATCACCATTAGCACAGGCTTTTGAATTCCACGCTGTCACGGCGAAATAAATCTGGGTTAGGCAGTGCTTTTTGCCGCTAATTTACTCTGGCGATAGTTCTCGCACGTTCTTGTGAATATGGCCCTTAGTATCTTTAAACATATATGAATGGAGTTTCTACAGTGCACAACTTGAAGAGAATCACTTCTGGTTGTTCCCAAATTTGGCAGTGAAGAAACACGAGGCACTATGCTGTATGGTGGTTTGCGCAGGGTTGCACACTTTGGCTAAGCAGGATGCTGGGATTGGAGCCTAGATTTTCAGTTGGCATTATTCAGCCACACGAGGTATCTGCACCGTCTCTACTTTTGTAGAAAAAAGACATTGCTTCATGTATTAGTGAAGTGTGGTCAATAAAACTTGCATGTCAAATTTAGGAACCACATGCCAACCAACTTGATACTACAGAAGACATGTCTGTCCAGATAAGTAGATAAATCCTATGTAATCGAATCACAAAAGAGCAAGAAAACTCATTTATATGTTGGTGTGACTGGTATCCATTGACTTAACAAACAACATTTGCTTATGCCGCCATGCACAGTAAAATAAATCTACAGATAAGCTTCCCATAGGACTCCTTGTTGCCAAGGACGCAATGCTTTACTTTTAATCATTGTTGTTTTCAAACAGGAGTTCAATTGCAGCCACTGAAGAGAACCGGGACACCCTTAACAACAACAAAAACTAGGTGCTAGACATTTCTGGGCGCTTCAGCTGAGATGTAGTTCTTAGTAATAATACACTTTCCTGTTATGTGTGTATGTCAAACTGCAATTTCATTGTAAATCAGAAAGCACACCCACTGGCCACTGAAGCTCTTTGTGGCTGGCAAAATGGCTCTGAGAATTAAGCTCTTGCTACTCACCAGCAGTCTATAGCTCAGATTAGCCAAGGTCAACAGGTTTTCATCCTTCTGAGGTGGATGGAATGAGTATTATTAAACTGAGAAATAGTAACATCTGTTATTTACAGTGCTTCAAAATGGCAAACGTGCTATGAAGCACTATAAAAAAACAAGTAAGGTGTAAGTCAGTCATCGAACTTCATTCGGTTTCACATGGAAACATAAAAGAACACACATGCAGAACCAATTTATAAAAATCAATAACAAAAAAGCAAGAATAAAATACAAGATTAAAAACAGAAATGGAACAGACCATGAGAATACACATCATACAGCAAATAAAGTTTTCCTCAAGCGGGCTGCACCAGATAAAAAATAAGCTAGGTTGGAACAAGTCAATAGAGCCAGTAATAACATTTAATAACACAGAGCAGGTTGGACCTGCAAAGTGTTTATCAATGATCAAGGGGACAACAAAAAGCTTTCTTAGTCTTTTATAGAAAGTGCAAATCATAGTAAAGTTCAAAGTGACATGGGCCGATTTGTTGTCGCAGCTAAGAGGGATAAAGGTGGTACCATATGAGCTTCCACATGTAACTGGTACTAGATGAAGTATTACATTTAATCTAAAATGAGTTAGAAGGAACCGATGGTAATCAGACAAGTTATATAAAAATATGGTTCTACTAAAAGGCTAGTCTGTAATGGCAAATAAGCTTTAACTGACAGATAATGCCTAAGCAATAACATCCCCTCCCTAGCCCTCCGAAGCATGTTATTATTTGGAAGAGGGTGTGTGTCCTTCTGGGAACCGAATGACAACTGAAGCATTCATAAACAAGTATTTGCAATGCAATAGGTCTCACATTTTCGAGAGTTTGAGCTATTGGCATTGTAAATGACAATATCTTTTATTTATGTGTTCTGAGAACCTGCAAGTGGTGTGTAAACACGCACTTTGTACGTATAGTCCTTGCTTACAAGAAGCAAGGCTGGCAGTAAAAGAGGCGCTGTTACTGTCAGCCTTGCTTCTCGTAAGCAACTACTATAACTACAAAGTGCGTGTTTACACACCACTTGCAGGTTTTCAAAATACATTACTAAAAGGCATTGTCATTTACAATGCCAATAGCTCAAACTCTTGCAAACGAGAGACCTATTGCAATACAGTGACAAGCAAACGGTGACAAGCATTTGCAATGCAATCGGTCTCGTCTTTGAGACCTTATATGTATTTAGCTATGCAGCACATTAGCCTGGGTGCTGAAACATCTACTGTTCTTTAACATGGAGGGAAAGTAAGATCCATACTGCGTGACACGCCAAGTATGGGAACACATGGAGAGAAATACTGTTTTAGGCCCCACTCATTATAAATGTAATTAAAGTTTATCAATAATTTAATGTATTAATCTTCAGATCACTCCTAAGAGCTCAAATACCACGTTCACTGCCTAATCTACTGCCACACTTATAATCACTGCCACACAGTCCATTGCAGTAATGTGAGATAATATAATGCATGGTTATACACTTATAGAGTCCCAAAGGCGAGATCGATTGCATTGCAAATGCTTGTTTTTATTCTCCTCAGCTCCTCTGTTCCACCCATACCCCTCCCAGTTTACCATTCATCTGTACCACCACTTGTGTTGCTCCTCTGCCTTCCCTTTCTTATTTATTTACTTTTCTTTTTCACAGCTCCTGCTAGCTGAAATTTGCAACTGGGTCCCTTATTCCTAGATGATGCACTTTCACACACGTTTTTCTTTGCTTAGCACTCCAAGATGAAAATCTGCCATCTTGGAACAGTAAATTTAACGTTAAAAAAATGGCTGCAGCAGCATGATTCATGACGCATACGTATGCATGCGTGGGGATGCATGTGCATGTGCATAAAAAGTACCTGGCTACTGCCGTATCATGATGCCTACATACATGGTTACCCATGTGCGCATATACGTCATCACGCACAGCCATTTTCATTCTTTTCGTTCTTTTTTTTTGCTGCTGCAATGTTGTTCAACATAGGCTACAACTTTGTTTTAAAAGGTTGCTGATGCACTTAAGCATTTGCAATAACGTCAAAAGATTGGCAAGACTTACTGGCTATGTCTCAATGCTTATTCCATAATGCATTCTATAAACCTTTCAACGTATCATAATGTTTACCAACGTGTCATATGGCTTTTATGTAGCTTGTAATAATTACCAGAATGTATATTCTATAAGAATGTAATAAAAACATTTGGTAGACTTGCCATCACAATTTTGTGTGACTTTGTTTTTAAATTGATTAAGCAGAAAACATCACGCAAGCTTTTATAAAAAATATAGTGAATAATGCGATAATCTCTTAGTGCTTGAATAATAAGCTTCTATTTTGTCTCAAACCAATAGTACTGCACTTCATAGACCACAGAAGAATGAGGGTGGGAGCATTTCCCCACGAAGATGCAAACAGAGACACGCAGGTGGCACGCAGACCCCAGCAGGTGGCACTCTGCTCACCCGAGCAGAAAGGTGACCCTGAACTATTTTCATAACAATGGTGACTTACTCCTCGGTGAAGTGACTGCCGCTGCCGCCCCCTGCCGCACTTGCATTTTCTAGGACAGCGAACGCCGACGCTGATTGGCGCTCCGAGGCCTCCCCAGGCGCTTTGGGCCTAAGTCCATCCGGCAGGTCCTGAACCCGTTTCCAGATCTCGTGGCAGGCCTTGTCCAAGCCGTCCTGTGGCGTGTCCTGGTGTATCCAGATGTACCTAGGGAATGGCCCCAGCGGGGGAGAGTGCGTGGGCACCACGGGGGGTTGCAACAAATTCACCGGCGCCATCATATCCTCCCCTTTTTCTCTGCTAGACACAAGAGCATTGCATGAGCTTCACTTTTGAAAACAAATGAGTGTTCAAATGTGGAAGGTTTACATTTGTAAACAGCCATGGTAACTTGGTAACAGTGGAACCCTTGAACTCTCAGAACTCCGGCTGTCTGAGCAAGGCACAACAATCCTTGAGAAACAGGCGCATCGCTGGCCGCCTATAAAGCGCACACACGGAACCGAGGTGTCTTTCAGCGCTTGACTAATGAGGACCCGCCTTCGAGGCGCTCTCCTTCTGAAGACTGAGTCACAAATAACTCCGAGAAGAACCTGCGATTTGAAAGTTACACCCATCTCTGCTGCAGGCGCCATACCCACCGTGCACTGGCACAGAGGATAATCCACCGAATCAGACCAAGGTACGATTTATTTTCAAGGAAGATGTAATGCAAAATTGTTCACAAAAACCGCAAGACAATTTTTTGAGTCATTTTTCAATGTTTTCTCAGCATTAATGTTTCTTTTTTGCTAAATGTGAACATGGCCGAGTACATCTGGTTTACCAGGTTTACCAGGATGTGGGTTACCGGATATATAAGGTTCCATGCTATTATTTTTGATAGTTCAGCTTTGAATTACAACTTATATGTGCAAAAAAATGAACAAATTCCTTGTATTTTTGTCTAACTGAATCAAAATCAGAATACGTTTTTTGTTTAGTTAATTAAAATCATAACAATATGACATTGGTTCGCACTACACGGTGCCACTAAAATCCATTTAAAAATTATTAATAAGGAAAGAAGTTACTTATCATAGAGTTTTGTGCTACATCCTTTTGCAAATAAACAGATCATGCGATAAGATTTGACTAACACATAAGTTAGTGTCTAAAGTGCCATCGTGCTGTTCTCTTAACATTATAAAGTAATGTGTTCAATGTTAGTTAAATTATCAGTTACTTTTGCATTGATAAAACTTGATAGACGGAAGTTCTGGTGATTTTGCCACTAGCCTTATTTCATTTCTTCCTCATGGTTAGTTACAATTTTAGTTAAGCAACAGTTCAGCTGGGGATCTTCCAGATCGAGTCAATTTAATATTGCAGTTCTACAAGAACGAATGCCCCTTGCATTGAATCCCCTTAGCAATTTCCGGCGACTCTGACTTAAGGCTGGGCAGATACAAACTAGGGGGCATATAAACAACAACCGGCGATAAGAATCACTTAGCGCTCGGATAATTATCGCCGGCTAGCACTGATTTTTATCGCTGAGATAGCGTGCTATTAGCAACGCTTATCTCATCAGCGATAAAAATCCTAGCGCTAACTGGCTAATGTGAGATTATCGCTGGAAACCCAGCGATAATCTCACGTTAGCTAGTTGATAGGGACTCACAAACTTAGCCATGATATCCACCTTCCATAGGATATCATGGCTAAGTCAGTCCTGAAGCAGGCGTAAGGAAAGTAGTGATAACAGGGGTTATCGCTACTTTTCCTGACGCTATGCTTCATAGCGTTAGGCTTGCTGATAGGAGAAATGTCGCTTAGCGACATTTCTTCTGTCATGCCAGGTCAGGAACGCCCACTTTGCATCTCATTAGAGGTGCAAAGCTGGGCGTTAGGAATCCTGACGCTAAAGCAAGGTTTCACGCGTTAGCGTGACCTTGCTGATTAGGCGATAAAATTATCGCCGCTTTTCGGCCGAAAACGGCCACAAAAGCGGCGATAATTTTTTTTATCGCCTGCTTGTTGATATGCACCTAGGTGAATAAAATCCTGTATTGATGATCCACAACGATTACATGACTTCAGGCCCTGATATTTCCAACTTGGCTGATCTGCATTAGATGGCAGTTTGCCAAAACATATTGCTAAAAACTTGAGGGTTTATTATCAAGCCAGGCGATACAATTGAATTCCAATTGAAGCCCATGTTAGATGTGAAGGACATCTAACATGGGCTTCAATTGGAATTCCATAGAGCATATTATCAAGCCGATGATTGCCGTTTTAGCGGCAGTTTTCTGCCGCTAAAGCGGCGATAATTTTATCGCCTGTCTTGATAATATGCCCCTTGGACATTAAATAGGGAGAAAACGGCTGACCCAAAAATGACCATGAATGCAATTTTATATAGGATTGCAGGACCATCCATGTGTTCGCTCGCTTACTTAGGATGGCTTTATCCTCCATGTTAGACCTGTCAGCCCTTTGGGTGGTCCCTCCTCATCATTATTTATTTTGTCCCACTTTTGCCTCAAACCCTGTTTGAATTTTTCCTTTTTGAGAACCACCAGATTTTTTTTCGTGTTGCTGCAGATTCAGGGAGCCATTTTAGCTACCCCTGAAACTTCTGTCTGAGGGCCTGGAGCACAAAATGGTGGCCACCTGTGACATCACCAGCATCCACTGGAACCTGCTAGCACCTTCCAGAACATTCCAGAACCCTGTGACAGTTGGAGGCGTTTTAGAATGTTGGGAAGCTAAGACAGAGTGTTGGCAGTTGGAGCTGGCAGTTGGCACCTGACTGGTGAAGAGTGAGGAGCAGAAACCTGAAGGAGGAAGGAGTGAGGCAGCAGGGGTGGAAACTTGTGCCTGGAGTGGGGTCCATAAACCCACCCTTGATACTAGTCCCTACTGACTGAGCCCAGCCTGGAGCCCTGTGTGGGAAGAAGCAAGGAAAACCATCCTAAGGACCTGGACAGCAGGAACAGGCCTTAGAAGTCAAGAAAGCAAGTACCTGACCTGGAAACTGGTTTCCCTGGAGTCCGACGTCGAGTAGCCTGAGACCCGGAGCCCGAGGTGGAGAAGCGGCGCCGACTGGAAAGCGGACGTCGTGCCCGGAGCCGCCAGAGGTCGAGAGAGGGCGCCGTCAGAGGTCGTGAGGAGTACCAGAGGTCGAGGAGGAAGTCACCCGAGGTCGAGTGAGCGGCGTCATCGGAGGAGTGAAGTCCGCCCTCCGGAGTCGTCGGAGACCGAGGTGAGGTGTACCGGAGGTCGGGAGTGAGGATCGCACTCCGGAGTCGCCGGAACCTGTGAGAATCGTGCCGGAGGTCGGGAGTGGAGGTCGCACTCCGGAGTCGCCGGAAACCTAAGGAGAGGAGCACCGGAGGTCGGGAGTGGAGATCGCACTCCGGAGCCGCCGGAAGTCGACATCGAGCCAAGGCCGGCCGACGTCATCGAATCCGAGGTCGCCATCGGACCGGAGCCGCCCGAGGTCGACATCGAGTAAAGACTGCCCGACGCCATCGAATCGGAGGTCGAGATCGAACCGAGGCCGCTGATATCGAGACCGGAGCCGCCTACCGGCGTCGTCAAAGAACTGACATTGTGCCGAGGCCGCCGACATCGAACTGGAACCGCCTCACGGCGTCGACACGACTCCAGCGGCGTCGGAGCATCAGAAAAAGGGCAGTAAGTGGAGTAGAGGGCGCCTAAGGCCCTGTGGAGACCTGAGAGACTGCTCTAAGGGGCTAGGGAGGTGCTGGAACCAACCTGACTGTGCCAGGGGTGAGCTGGGACTAATCTAGAGAGGTTGTGTGGAGGGAGAGGGCCAGGTCTCTGGTATTCCCTCCTTGATCTACCTCAGTTTAGGCCTCAGCCTTGTCTAAGCCAGGGAGTAGACACCCTCAAGCCTTCCACATCCCCACAAGCTGTGCCTGGGCCAAATCAGCCCTTAGGAATTCAAAAGTGATCTGATTCTATGAGTGTCACTGTCAGCTTTTAAGTATTTATTGGAGGCACTGTATTTATTGTATTTAACCTATTTATTGTCCCACTGTATTTATTGGTCCACAGTATTTATTGATGCACAATATTTATTGGTTTACAGTATTTATTGCCTCAGAATATTTAATTGCCTGTATGTATTGCACTTACATTCATGCCTTCTTTATTTATGATCACCCCTATTTATTGAATCATTAAGCCAGTATTTATTTAACCTGCACTTTCTAAAAAGTTTGTATATTGTGATTGTTATTTATTTTATCCAATCAGCAACTAAGAGAAAAAGAAGATAAAGAAAGATATTTTCATAATTTTTACGGTGTAGAGTCGTTTTTGGAACGGATGCACGCATGGTTATTGTTTGGGTATGTCGTATGCTTAGCACGGAGCCTGATTCCTGACCACTCGAGCCAAGCTACCACAGTGTGTTCCGGAAGACCACCACCACCCTTTCAGAGTGGGAGTGTGGTTTTCCAACACTCCAGTACTGAGTGTTGTTTTGATTCCTTCTTTAAGATTTGCTGAAAGGTGGTAAATGGAAGATTTTTCTGCCCAAGGTCTACCATCCTAGTGGACAGTAAAGATGTTTGAAAACATTTGAAGTAGGCAGAATGTGGGTCACCTTGTAACTCGTTTCAAAGTGCGTTGTTGATCTCATTTTTTCGGCTGCACCAAATTTTGAAACAGGCTTTTATTGTGACGTATCTTCTGTGCAGCAGTTGCTGTTGTAGCCCAAATTCTAACCGGACCTGTGCCGGGGAAGCATTCTGTGGAAGCGAGAATACTTTTTTATATGCTCGCGTTTGGAGCCTCTCCAGCATCGTGGCATCTTTTCCGTGATGAACTTCACTTCCATATGCGAGAGTGGTTAAGGTTTTGCTTGCATAATGGCTAGTAGTGGTGTGCAAGTGGGACCTTTTAAACTTTTTGCTATTGAGCAGAATGCGAACGTTGGGCCATTTCCCTTTGTTTCTGTCGCCTCAATCTGTTTTCGAAAAGTTAGTCTTTTATCCAAGTGTATCCCTAAATATTTGTAGCTACCAACTACTTCCAGATTCACATTACTAAGTTTAAATGATGCTTTTTTTTTGGATGGTTTGACTTATAATCATAGCTTTAGTTTTTGTAGCATAGATCTCCAACAGATTCTTCTTAGCGAAGTTCCCCAACTCGTCGATCGCTCTCTGGAGGCGAATACTGGAGTGACTTACTAAAACAATATTGTCAGAGTAAGATAAATGTGAAATCTGGCGTGTTCCCAATCATTGGAGTTGCGAGTTGATTTCATCGAGCCTAGGTGAAAAATCGGCTATGAATAGATTGAATAGGTGTGGCGCTAGAACGCATCCTTGCTTTAGGCCGTCCTTCGTGTAACTTTTTCTGGAGCTTCGTCCCGTCAGCTATTTTCACTTGCATCCACGTATCTGAATACAATTCCATTATAGGTCTTAGTATTTTTTCTGGTAGGCCCCACTGTTTCAGTTTATGCTATAAAATATCTCTGTTGACTCGATCTAAAGCAGCTTTAAAATCAATAAAGCATAAAACAAGTTCTTTTGTTGCCATAAACCTTTCGCTGCCATTAAAGCCAGCGCAAGTACATTCGTAATGGTGCCTGAACCACATCAAAAACCTGACTGGTTGATGGGAATTATTTTATTGGTTTCGGACCAGCTTATTAGATCCGCCAGGATTAATGAGGCATAATACTTTGCTTCTGCATCAATTAGGGCTATCTGATGATAGTTGGCTGGGTCATTTCCCTCCCCACAGTTAAATAACGGATCGATAATTGCACCCCTCCAGCAGGCTGGCAGGCAGTTTGTGGTGCTCACTTCTTCAAATAGGCGGAATAAAGGTGCTGCCCAAAAATTGGGGTCTTGTTTATAAATTGCCTTTTGCTATGACTTTTAGAATTTCCTCAAGGGAGTAGTGTATAAATGAATAATTTATGCTCCCTGAAACCTTGGAGGTATTGATTATGATATGTAATTTTTCCTCCTTTGTTTTTGTTCCTGCAACCTCTGTTATTTGTGTTTGTGCTTCTTGGATAACGGAACTTACGAGAAAGGATGTAGTTTTTATCTTTGCCGGCTGGAAATACAGGGGTACCTGCAGGGCGCTTGCACTCTCGGAAGTTATTGAGAATGTAGCAGTACCAAGGATTGTTCCGTCACACATGTAATGTTTATAATTTTTGGAACTCTTATCAAGGAATTTACTTGATGCAGCCCCCTGTGGGTTGAACCTCCGTTGCCGCTTTTGCCGCCTGACTGCTCGCTCCCTTTTTTATTCTGTACCCCTGCGCTTGGCTTTCTGTGCCACTTTGTTTTTTCATTCTGTGCCCCTGTGTTTTGCTTTCTGTACCCCTGTGCTCTGTTGTCCCTCTCCTGCCGTCTTTTCCTGCCGTTTTTTCCCCGGGTTTTCCCCCGCCGCTGAGCCCCTGCGGCCCCGCCCCCTTCACTTCCATTGGCCGCCCTGCTCCCCCCTCCCAGCTGCTCCTCCCTCCCTCTGCCCTCATATGGAGGCAGCGAGGCGGTGTTAGAGAGCGACCTTTGACCCTGCCACCAGGCAGGTCGCTTCCCCCATCCGCCACGCAGCCCCCTGTGGGTTGAACCTCTGTTGCCACTTTTGCCGCCTGACTGCTCGCTCGCTCCCTTTTTTATTCTGTACCCCTGCGCTTGGCTTTCTGTGCCACTTTGTTTTTTCATTCTGTGCCCCTGTGTTTTGCTTTCTGTACCCCTGTGCTCTGTTTTCCCTCTCATGCCGTCTTTTCCCGCCGTTTTTTCCCCCGGGTTTTCCCCGGGTTTTCCCCCGCCGCTGAGCCCCTGCGCCCCCGCCCCCTTCACTCCCATTGGCCGCCCCGCTCCCACCTCCCAGCTGCTCCTCCCTCCCTCTGCCCTCATATGGAGGCCGCGAAGCGGTGGTAGAGAGCGACCTTTGACCCTGTCACCAGGCAGGTCGCTCCCCCCATCCGCCACGCAGCCCCCTGTGGGTTGAACCTCCGTTGCCGCTTTTGCGGCCTGACTGCTCGCCCCCTTTTTTATTCTGTACCCCTGCGCTTGGCTTTCTGTGCCACTTTGTTTTTTCATTCTGTGCCCCTGTGTTTTGCTTTCTGTACCCCTGTGCTCTGTTGTCCCTCTCCCGCCGTCTTTTACCGCAGTTTTTCCCCGGGTTTTCCCCGGGACTTCCCCCGCCGCTGAGCCCCTGCGGCCCGCCCCCTTCACTCCCATTGGCTGCTCCGCTCCCACCTCCCAGCTGCTCCTCCCTCCCTCTGCCCTCATATGGAGGCCGCAAAGCAGTGGTAGAGAGAGACCTTTGACCCTGTCACCAGGCAGGTCGCTCCCCCCATCCGCCACGCAGCCCCCTGTGGGTTGAACCTCCATTGCCGCTTTTGCCGCCTGACTGCTCGCTCCCTTTTTTATTCTGTACCCCTGCGCTTGGCTTTCTGTGCCACTTTGTTTTTTCATTCTGTGCCCCTGTGTTTTGCTTTCTGTACCCCTGTGCTCTTTTGTCCCTCTCCTGCCGTCTTTTCCTGCCGTTTTTTCCCTGGGTTTTCCCCCGCCGCTGAGCCCCTGCGGCCCGCCCCCTTCACTTCCATTGGCCGCCCCGCTCCCACCTCCCAGCTGCTCCTCCCTCCCTCTGCCCTCATATGGAGGCAGCGAGGCGGTGGTAGAGAGCGACCTTTGACCCTGTCACCAGGCAGGTCGCTCCCCCCATCCGCCACGCAGCCCCCTGTGGGTTGAACCTCTGTTGCCACCTTTGCCGCCTGACTGCTCGCTCGCTCCCTTTTTTATTCTGTACCCCTGCGCTTGGCTTTCTGTGCCACTTTGTTTTTTCATTCTGTGCCCCTGTGTTTTGCTTTCTGTACCCCTGTGCTCTGTTTTCCCTCTCATGCCGTCTTTTCCCGCCGTTTTTTCCCCCGGGTTTTCCCCGGGTTTTCCCCCGCCGCTGAGCCCCTGCGGCCCTGCCCCCTTCACTCCCATTGGCCGCCCCGCTCCCACCTCCCAGCTGCTCCTCCCTCCCTCTGCCCTCATATGGAGGCCGCGAAGCGGTGGTAGAGAGCGACCTTTGACCCTGTCACCAGGCAGGTCGCTCCCCCCATCCGCCACGCAGCCCCCTGTGGGTTGAACCTCCGTTGCCGCTTTTGCGGCCTGACTGCTCGCCCCCTTTTTTATTCTGTACCCCTGCGCTTGGCTTTCTGTGCCACTTTGTTTTTTCATTCTGTGCCCCTGTGTTTTGCTTTCTGTACCCCTGTGCTCTGTTGTCCCTCTCCCGCCGTCTTTTCCCGCAGTTTTTCCCCGGGTTTTCCCCGGGACTTCCCCCGCCGCTGAGCCCCTGCGGCCCGCCCCCTTCACTCCCATTGGCTGCTCCGCTCCCACCTCCCAGCTGCTCCTCCCTCCCTCTGCCCTCATATGGAGGCCGCAAAGCAGTGGTAGAGAGAGACCTTTGACCCTGTCACCAGGCAGGTCGCTCCCCCCATCCGCCACGCAGCCCCCTGTGGGTTGAACCTTCGTTGCCGCTTTTGCCGCCTGACTGCTCGCTCCCTTTTTTATTCTGTACCCCTGCGCTTGGTTTTCTGTGCCACTATGTTTTTTCATTCTGTGCCCCTGTGTTTTGCTTTCCGTACCCCTGTGCTCTGTTGTCCCTCTCCCGCCGTCTTTTCCCGACGTTTTTTCCCCGGGTTTCCCCTGCCGCTGAGCCCCTGCGGCCCCGCCCCCTTCACTCCCATTGGCCGCCCGCTCCCACCTCCCAGTTGCTCCTCCCTCCGTCTGCCCTCATATGGAGGCCGCGAAGCGGCCGCGCAGCGGCCGCGCGCAGCGGGCTCGCCGCTGGCGCCCCGAAGGCGCACCTAAGTCAAGCCCGTCTGCACCCGTCCGCGCCTGGACCGCACCCAGCGCCAGAACCCCTGGACCCTGCACCCCTCGCAACGCCAGACTGCACCACAACGCAAGCACCCTCCATGCACTCAACACCAGACAAGACCACCCCTGCTACCGGGCAACCCCGAAACGCACCCAGGGGCCTTTCACCTGCTGGAACTGCAGATTCACCAGCATCCAACCCTCCACACCCCCAGCCAGAGAACCCAACCACCTCCGCTGCATCCTCCCCAACACCCGCTCCGCTCGCAAGCACGCCATCGAACTCTGGGACCTCCTAGACTCCACCGCCCCGACGTCGCCTTCCGGACGGAGACCTGGCTGAACGCCACCTCAGCACCAGACATCGCTATAGCCATCCCACAGGGCTACAAGATCTCCCACAGAGACCGCACCAACGGAGTGGGAGGAGGAATCGCCATCATCCACAAAGACTCCATCAAAATCTCAACGAACACCGATGACACCCTCACAACCGCCGAGCACATGCACTTCCAGATCCACACCGACCCCAACACCACCGTCAGAGGAACTCTCATCTACAGACCTCCCGGACCCCGCCCACAGTTCAGTGACACCATCGCCGACCTCATCAGCACCCACGCCCTCGCTTCCACGGACTACATCCTCCTCGGGGACCTGAACTTCTACCTCAAGAACAACAACGACGCCAACTCCACCGCCCAGATCGACAACCTCGCCAACCTCGAACTCAAACAGCTCGTAACGACACCTACTCATGCCGCTGGACACACACTCGACCCCATCTTCTCCACAAGCCCCCACGTCTCCTTCAACCACACCACCGAACCACACTGGACCGACCACAGATGCATCCACTTCACCTTCAGAAAACCCACCACAGATCACCGCACCCAACAGCTACCACGCCGCTGCTGGGGCAAGGTCACCGAGGACCAACTGACTGCCGCCCTCGCCCTGAGACCACCCACCGACCCCACCAACCCAGACACCACCACGACCAAGCTCACACAGTGGATCAACGACTACGCCAACACCCTCGCCCCTCTCAAGACCTCTACAACCAACCACACCAACAAGAAAGCCGCCTGGTTCACCGAGGACCTCCGGATCTCCAAGCACACTTGTCGGAAGCTGGAGAAGAAATGGCTCCACGACCGAACACCAGACAACCACACAGCCCTCAAGAGCGCCACCCGCAGACACCACCACCTCATCAGGACCGCCAAGAAGACCGCCTTCAAGGACCGCCTAGACAACAACGCACACAACACCACAGAGCTCTTCAGCATCGTGAAAAAACTCTCCAACCCCAGCTCCAACACCAGCGACATCCCGCCATCTCAAGACTTGTGCGACTCCCTGGCCACTTTCTTCCACCGCAAGATCACCGACATCCACGACAGCTTCAACTCCGACCCCCCCCGCAACCACCACCGAATCCACCACCCCTGCGACTACCACTCGCACCAGTCGCCTGACCGTCTGGTCCAGCGTCAGCGACGAAGACACCATCAAAACCATGAACTCCATCCACTCCGGATCCCCATCGGACCCCTGCCCTCACCACGTCTTCAACAAAGCCAGCGCAACCATCGCGCCCCACCTCCGGAAAACAATCAACTGTTCCTTCGAGACAGCAACCTTCCCAGAAAGCTGGAAGCACGCCGAGATCAACGCCCTTTTGAAGAAGCCCAAGGCGGACCTCAAGAACTTCCGGCCCATCTCCCTGCTCCCTTTCCCGGCAAAAGTGACCGAGAAGATTGTCAACAAACAGCTGACCCGCTACCTCGAAGTTAACAACATCCTGGACCCTTCCCAATCCGGTTTTCGCAGCAACCACAGCACCAAGACCGCCCTCATCGCCGCCACTGACGACATCCGGACCCTGATGGACAAAGGAGAAACAGCCGCCCTCATCCTCCTGGACCTATCAGCAGCCTTTGACACGGTCTGCCACCGCACCCTATCAGCACGCCTCCATGACGCCGGTATCCAAGAGAAGGCCCTGGCCTGGACCACATCCTTCCTCTCCGGCAGAACCCAGAGCGTCCGCCTCCCACCCTTCCGCTCCAAAACCACCGAGATCATCTGCGGCATCCCACAGGGATCCTCCCACAGCCCGACGCTGTTCAATATCTACATGGCCCCCCTCGCCCACGTCGCACAACAACACAACCTCAACATCATCTCCTACGCCGATGACACCCAGCTGATCATATCCCTCACCGAAGATCCCCATACCGCCAAAGCTAACCTCCACAGAGGAATGAAGGCCGTAGCCGACTGGATGAAGGATAGCAGACTGAAGCTGAACTCAGACAAGACAGAGGTCCTCATTCTCGGACCCACCCCATCAGCCAGGGACGACTCTTGGTGGCCCACGTCACTAGGCACAGCCCCGGAACCCACGGACCACGTACGCAACCTGGGGGTCATCCTCAACTCCACTCTCTCCATGACCAGGCAAGTCAACGCCGTCTCCGCGTCCTGCTTCAACACCCTCCGTATGCTCCGCAGGATCTTCAAATGGATCCCCCTCGACACGAGAAAAACCGTTACCCAGGCCCTCATCACCAACAGACTCGACTACGGGAACGCCCTCTACTCAGGAACTACAAACAAGCTCCTGAGACGACTCCAACGCATCCAGAACGCCTCGGCCCGACTCATCCTCGACGTCCCCCGCCGCAGCCACATCACACTCCACCTGAGAGGCCTGCACTGGCTCCCCGTCAACAAAAGGATCACCTTCAAGCTCCTGATCCACGCACACAAAGCACTGCACAACACCAGACCCACGTACCTCAACAACCGACTCAGCTTCCACACCCCCACCCGAAGCCTCCGCTCAGCCAACCTCGCCCTCGCCACAGTCCCTCGCATCCGAAAAACCACCGCCGGCGGCAGATCCTTCTCCTACCTCGCCGCCAAGACCTCGAACACTCTCCCCACCATCCTACGACAGACCCAGGACCTGCTGGCCTTCAGAAGACTCCTCAAGACCTGGCTCTTCGACCAGTAGCACTCCCCCCTCCCCAGCGCCTTGAGACCCTCTCGGGTATGTAGCGCGCTTTACAAATGCAGTGATTGATTGATTGATTGATCCCAAAAGGCTTTGGGGTTTGTTCTTCTAGCATTATACAAGAGTTTTGACCAAAAATTGTCCTGTTGCATTTTATTATCCTCCCAGATTTGTTTTTTGAACCACTTTTTAAGTTGTTGTAAATGCTCCCATTTGATTTTTGATACATTGTCACCCCTTGTGGATCTGTTGGCAGCTCGTAGATTTTCCCTTAAATTTTCAGCTGTCAAACTCAATGTTCTGCGTTTGCTGTGCAGCGTGTTTTGATGTAAATTTGTTGATTTAGCCTTCTTGGGGAGATTTGTTAGAAAAGCAACCCAGGCATCTATCATCGAGCCATTTAGTGAGTCTTGAGATACCCACAGTTCCTTTGCCCAATCTGCGATTTTGGGAAGTGTACGACTTGTCCATCGTAATCTTTTAAGATTTATCGTTGTTGTAGATCTGATCTCAGGTACTGCATCCATGTGCCTGGAGAATAAGGTTAGCAGTACAAGATGTTGACTAGAATGATCGCTTTCTGTGGAGTATATATTTGAAAATGCCTTTGTTTGTGCTAGCAGTGGTAATTGTGTTGTCTAAAATGGAACTAACATTGGTACCGTAGTAAGTGCAGGTTGGCGGTCTATCCTGAGCCATTCTGCCATTAATGCTCATATCCCTAGATGCTCGAGGTCTGTCACTAGGTGTTGACTAATCCGATCCGTCCAAGAGAAAACAGAGTGCACTTGATTTTGTATTGACCATATTGCATTAGCTGTAGTTAACTGGTCGTCTTCCTCTAGAGTATATAACTAATTTGAATTAAAATCTCCTGTTAAAATTATTTCACATGCTGGATGCTTGAACCGTAGTTCCGATATAGTTGCAATCCGGGTTTTGAATAGTTCTTTTTTGATCTTATGCTTCGGATGTGCTTATAGGTTGATAAGAATGATTGTTCTTGCATTTTTGTTGAGTCCCAGATCTATTTTTATAACTTGCATGTCTGATGTTGTTATCGGCAATTGGGCAGATGTAATATTTAAAATTGTCGAGATGTAGATTGCTAGGCCACCCTCTGGTCTCCCATATTGCTGGGTCCGTGTGGCCTTTACGCGATGTAGAATATGCCCAGGGACCTCGGCTGGAGCTGATTGCTATGTTTCTTGCAGCGCTACTATTTCGTAGTTATTCCAGTACTCAGGGGGTACATTGTCCTGCAGGTCACACTTTGCCCCTGCTATATTACAGGACAAGATATTTATCACCAAATTCTCATCTCTGTTGTTCATTCGTCCGGGTCATTCTCTTTGTGTATGTGGTCGAAGTTCCCTATATTCCTCTTTGCCTCTTGCACCCGTAGCACTGAATGAACAGACCTTATACTGGAATTATTGGTCGTGATTCTTTGCTGCTATCACAGAGTTAGTGTGTACCCTTTTTTTTATCAGAGTAGACAAAGATATACCCCAGGCCTCAAACTGAGAAGCGTGATTTAAGATGGCTAAGGTGATGTCCTGGGACTACCAAGTCGACAAGTTTTTTTCCCTTCTTTTTTTGCCCTCCTGTTGGATAAACTCTATTGACAGCAGGTCATTTGAAGTTATTTGCTTTAATGCTGGGATAGCTGCTGTTAGGGTCAGGACATTTTCTCTGTTTAAGTAGTCTTGTGAACCTCGTGAAGTATAGTATGGAGTTAATAATACCTGTTTATTTGAATTTTGTATTTGATCATTGGTTCTTGATTGAGACGCACAGGCTGGGTTACTGTTCCCGTTTGGGTCATGCCTTTCTCTTTAGCGTGCTGAGAATTAATTTGTATCAACACTCGGTCGCTTGATTCACTACCAGGCTGTAGTGTAGTTCCTATATCCCTGATAGGCTCTGCACATTGAAATAACATACACCATAGATTTGACATAGGACTAAGGTCAGTATGTCTCTAGCGAGTATAATAAACTTAATTACTTGTATGTGCCAGCTAACTCAGAGGTCACTAGAAACTTCTCGAATATACATGAAGGGATTAGTCTCTGACAACCGCATAAACATGACAACTTTGTTTCCTTTTAGAATCGGAACAGTCTCAGAATCGTGGAAACAATAGATAACAGTTTCACTCAGTCAATCGTGCATGCTTCGTTTCTACAGAGTTGCAGAGAAATAGAGAGACGGGCGTTTCAATAATAGGGTGTATTGAACAGTCTTATTTCTCATGCAAGAGATATGAATTGCTACAATCGTAAGACAGACTGCAAAGTACAATATGTACGAGGTTAAAAGTAAGATAAAATAATACTGCAATAGCATGGTTTGTAGCTATGACGTATATTAATCAAAATACATACATAAATAACATAAGATAAAATGTGAAACTCATCTGATGCTTCTAAATTGTTCTACCTCAGTGTACCTAACCTAAGTGCAGTATGAGGTTTGAAGTAGGTGCCATTTCTAAAGTATAGCTAGCTATATTTTAGTTTAGCCAAGAGTTGCCAAAAGTTTCTCTAAGTTCTAGTCAGCTCCATACCTTAGAATGAGAGAGGTTGGAATCTCTTTTCTGGACTCGATAGTCTAACCCCCAGCAAGAGACGTCATAGAGCACTGGAGCTGGATTCTCTGCGAGGAGGATGGCAGCGTCAGGTCAGTGCATCAGCTGGAACTCGATCTCCTTCCGAACTTGCAGTGGCGAACCGCGTAGTCTGGGTTGGATCGAATCCTCTGGGAATCGCAATTTGCCAGGGCAAGTGCTGGTATATTTATACCTTGAAGGTGTCTAGGAATGCCAGTATTGACGTAAAAGTCGGGCAGAGGAACGTCATGAATGAACCCTTAAGGGATAGATGTTCATGCATACTTAATGAGTTCTTGGAGAAATCAATATTCAAGCTGAGGGAAATTCCTAAAAGCTTAAGGGTCTGGTTTTCCAAGAATTCATTGTGACGTGGATGGACGGATGTAGGTGGCCATGCCTGTATTTGGTTTGTACGGACAATGTTTAAATAAGGGCCGGATTTCTATGTCCAAATGAGGGCAATGTGAATTATACCTATATATGGGCATAAATCGGGAAACCCATCTACGGAATCTAAATCTGCACACAACAAGGCGGGGTCCCTTTCTGTAGTATGAGTGCTTGAACTCCTGCACAAGGACTATTTGTCTCCTGATGAGGACATAAATCTTGAATTTAACTGTTAGATTTAGGGATGGCCTCTCCTACTTTTTTTGTCATGATTGACCTCTCCTACTTTTTTTGTCATGATTGACCGGTGTAGATTGGTACCACCACTGCTGTTTCTATTTAATGTGGTGTCAATAGCTCTTGTGTTAGTAGTAGATGGCAACTTTTTGCTAACATTAGAGTCCCCTGTTGCTAAATGAGCTGCATATGACTCAGGTCCATCACCCTGGCAGTTCTCATGTGCCTTCATTGGATTGGCAGATTTTGTTTTGAAAAAAATGATTCTCCAACTGTTAGTCTAGATGTTTCTAACATCACCGGCTGATCTATGTGGTGCTCTACCTCTACTTCCTTATATCTGCCATCTGTTACAATGTCAGCTGGGGACTGATTTTTTTTCTCTTTAAAGTTGAAAATGGGATAAAGGCCATTTGCCTGATGGCCTGATTCCTTATTATTGTGGAAGTGCTTCCTGGCCTTCCTAGCACGCTTCTTGTGCCTTTTGGTTAAAGCGGCTGGGAGAGTGTTCGAATGGTCCGTTGGGAAGTTTGGTGGCCCATCCACTAGCTTCCTGTGCAAAGTGTCAAAGGCAACAGATCGCAATGGTTGTTGAACTATGATTAAGACTCCGTCATCCATTCTTTGCCTTTGAATACTTTTATCCATCGGTAGAGAATTGTTATTATGAATTTTTTGTGAAAATGAAAATTTGGTCACCGTTTGCCCATTCTGGGGAGCTGCCACAGCTATGTTATGCATTACCATTGATTGCAACTTCTTCCCATTTGATGAGTCTGTAACAAATATGCGTTGTAACTCTGATAGCTGGACGGGCTGTTTGCATTCCATTAAAATGTTCTTTAGGATGTTTGGTAGTTCACTTAATTTTTCAACTATGTTGCAGCACACACAGTTAGTTACTGGAGCTGGTATGGGAATGCTGTTTTTAGCGATGAATTGGCTTGATAGTGAATCCAGTTTTATGTTTATGTCGGCAATATAATCAGCTATGATGTTCATCAGATTAATTTGAATAGCCAAATAGCCAGCTTGTCTGACTGCATGTTGAGTGCGTTTATTGTCATTTGTAACGTTTTTATTAGGGAGGTGTGAAGGATTGTGAGATCTTCTATCTTTCCATCAATGGTGCTACTCCTTTCCATTACCTCTTTACTAGTTTTGTAGTACTTTTGAGCATTAGGCTCTGATGTGAACCCAGCCGGCTTGGGTATACAATGATTGACAGGGGTGTCTTCATGACTAGTGTTGGGTTTTTTGATTTCGTTCTTTCTATTTACTGGACTAATTACACCTTTGTTGGAGAGCTCAAGTGAGCTCGATATCTCTGATATTGGTTGTTGTTGAACTTCAAATAGGAGAGTTAGTTTATTGGTAACTTGTGCATTTATTGCTTGATTCATACCGATGCATCCAGATAACTGGGATACTTCTGTGTTCTTTGAGTTTGCGCATTGATCTTTGATATCATTGTCAGATGTGTCCTCCCGATTTTGCTTTTGTTCATTATTTGTTTTATATGTGATAAGATTATTATTTGCAGGACTTATAATTATATTTTCAGTAAGCCCACTAAAGCTTAATATTTCTATTATTGATTGCTGTTGCTTTCCCAATTGGGGTGTAGATTGTATCTTATAAGGATGCTAAAAAAAATCTTCCCTTTCATCCAGCGTTCAGCCAGGATCAAGGTAGGTCTGGCTCTGGTAATGGCCAGTTTAGACAACTGCAATGCCCTGCACCTGGCTGCTAGTAAGGGCTTACAACATAAACTCCAGGTACTGCAGAATGCACTGGCAAGACTCATTCTGGACATTCCCAAAAGACATTCAGCCAAAAAGGGGCTAGAATGCCTACACTGGCTTCCCATTGAACAACACATCAGTTTTAAAGCACTGTGTATGGTCCATAAGTAACTGCATGCCTCCTATCCTCTGAGACTGAAGACCATGTTCAAATGGTATTCCCCAGGCTGACTACTTTGCTCCTCTCATCAAATGCAACTTCTGGTACCAAGAACCAAGAAGGAGAAGTGGGGGAATAGGGCTTTCTCAGTGGCAGCGTGTAAGCTCTAGAATTCCCTACCCTTGACACTTAGATCTATTCCTCTTCTGCTCCTGTTTAGAAAAGCCCTTAATACCTGGCTGTTCAGGCAAACGGTAAGCTGAAGTTCCTCCATTCTTCTTCTGGATGATGTGTTATCTGCGGTCTTTCTCTAGCGCCTTGATGCCCTCGGGTGATTGTTGCGCTATATAAATATCAAAATCGAAATCAATCATATCTGACATGGGTTCATAGTAGTGGTTCCAATTGCCTGCATTAAATCTGTATTGTTCGATATTGAGAGAGACTCATTCCAGGAATTACTATGATTTTGTGCAGAATTGTTGATGGCCTGGCTGCTGAATTTAGCTGATTGGTGTCTGGGGGTGGAGTGGCCATTGGGTTTACCACTGTCACAGCTATTGCCGGAAACATTCAAGGTTTTTTTCTATTGCTGATACAAACCTAGGCTTGGACTGGGCTGTGCTAGACAAATGCACTTGTGCCTGAATGATGTGCATATTGCTGTTACAATGATGAATTTTATTTTCCACACTGGTCGTTGGATTTAGCTGGAGGTGGTGGCTTGAGTTTTCTCTCTCCTTCTTTGCTATCCGTATTGTGCCTGCATTACCCATTGAAACCCCGTCCTGTATATATTTTAATTTATATGGCCTCAGAGGTTTAGGGAGACCTGTGATTTTGCCTGCTGTAGAATAAATGGCTGCTGTTAGATCATTTAGGAGCGAGAGTTTTTTGCTGGGGTCCATAGAACCAAAGATAGAGTATGTGGGCAATATTAATATGGCTACAGGGGTTTGTGATGGTTCTGTCGAGTTTCTCAATGGAGTCTTGGTGTTTTTTCATTTTTGCTTCGGCTTAAGTTGGATGGGTTTGTTTCTAATCCTGCCTGATCTCATTTTGAGTGGCTTGAATGGTGACTGGTTGGTCCGATTATAGTCGCTCTTCATCCTGGCACTTGTACCTGAGATTAAATAGCAGTAATATCGGATTTTTTGAATTGCAGGTTGCTTAATTTATCTGTCGAGCCGTTTGTGTGCACAATCCACTACCCCCGTATGAGTAGTAAATGGACTGTGCACGCTCCTTTACTGCCACTATACTATAGTGCCTCTGTAAATGCTGTACCCCCTGTGGACAGGGGGATTTGGTTGGAATGGCAGATCAGGGGGGGTCAGACGAGTGGAGCACTCAGGGCGAAGCGCAAGCCGCACCCAACCTAGTTGGGCCGCTTCTGCTGCTTCTATCTAGGTACACTCTTCACGGCCGCCAGCTAAAGATGTTACAATAAACAAATGATGGACGGAATGCTGACAATGCAGACATTCTCCCCCAGTCAAGAGATCTGGGTTAAATCCATCGTTCTTTTGCCCACTACGCCACCCCAGTTTAGACATGGCCATATGCAAATCAGTCTTGACTCTGTGCCTCATGGGAACAGTCCAGCCCGAACTGCCAAGCCATGTCTTCCCTGGACCGGAATCAAGCATCCTAGGACCGGTTTCTGGCTATCAGCCGTCATCAGCCAGGATAGCTTGACTCCAGTGGCGTAGTGAGCACGGGTCCCACGTCTGGGAAAACCCATCCCACTTAGGGTGAAAAGCGTTACAATAAACAAATGATGGACGGAATTCTGACAATGCAGACATTCTCCCCCAGTCAAGAGATCTGGGTTAAATCCATCGTTCTTTTGCCCACTACGCCACCCCAGTTTAGACATGGCCATATGCAAATCAGTCTTGACTCTGTGCCTCATGGGAACAGTCCAGCCCGAACTGCCAAGCCATGTCTTCCCTGGACCGGAATCAAGCATCCTAGGACCGGTTTCTGGCTATCAGCCGTCATCAGCCAGGATAGCTTGACTCCAGTGGCGTAGTGAGCACGGGTCCCACGTCTGGGAATACCCATCCCACTTAGGGTGAAAAGCGTTACAATAAACAAATGATGGACGGAATTCTGACAATGCAGACATTCTCCCCCAGTCAAGAGATCTGGGTTAAATCCATCGTTCTTTTGCCCACTACGCCGCCCCAGTTTAGACATGGCCATATGCAAATCAGTCTTGACTCTGTGCCTCATGGGAACAGTCCAGCCCGAACTGCCAAGCCATGTCTTCCCTGGACCGGAATCAAGCATCCTAGGACCGGTTTCTGGCTATCAGCCGTCATCAGCCAGGATAGCTTGACTCCAGTGGCGTAGTGAGCACGGGTCCCACGTCTGGGAATACCCATCCCACTTAGGGCGAAAAGCGTTACAATAAACAAATGATGGATTTAACCCAGATCTCTTGACTGGGGGAGAATGTCTGCATTGTCAGCATTCCGTCCATCATTTGTTTGTTGTAACGCTTTTCGCCCTAAGTGGGATGGGTATTCCCAGACGTGGGACCCGTGCTCACTACGCCACTGGAGTCAAGCTATCCTGGCTGATGACGGCTGATAGCCAGAAACCGGTCCTAGGATGCTTGATTCCGGTCCAGGGAAGACATGGCTTGGCAGTTCGGGCTGGACTGTTCCCATGAGGCACAGGGTCAAGACTGATTTGCATATGGCCATGTCTAAACTGGGGTGGTGTAGTGGGCAAAAGAACGATGGATTTAACCCAGATCTCTTGACTGGGGGAGAATGTCTGCATTGTCAGCATTCCGTCCATCATTTGTTTATTGTAATGCTTTTCGCCCTAAGTGGGATGGGTATTCCCAGACGTGGGACCCGTTCTCACTACGTCACTGGATTCAAGCTATCCTGGCTGATGACGGCTGATAGCCAGAAACCGGTCCTAGGATGCTTGATTCCGGTCCAGGGAAGACATGGCTTGGCAGTTCGGGCTGGACTGTTCCCATGAGGCACAGGGTCAAGACTGATTTGCATATGGCCATGTCTAAACTGGGGTGGCGTAGTGGGCAAAAGAACGATGGATTTAACCCAGATCTCTTGACTGGGGGAGAATGTCTGCATTGTCAGCATTCCGTCCATCATTTGTTTGTTGTAACGCTTTTTGCCCTAAGTGGATTGGGTATTCCCAGACTTGGGACCCGTGCTCACTACGCCACTGGAGTCAAGCTATCCTGGCTGATGACGGCTGATAGCCAGAAACCGGTCCTAGGATGCTTGATTCCGGTCCAGGGAAGACATGGCTTGGCAGTTTGGGCTGGACTGTTCCCATGAGGCACAGGGTCAAGACTGATTTGCATATGGCCATGTCTAAACTGGGGTGGTGTAGTGGGCAAAAGAACGATGGATTTAACCCAGATCTCTTGACTGGGGGAGAATGTCTGCATTGTCAGCATTCCGTCCATCATTTGTTTGTTGTAACGCTTTTCGCCCTAAGTGGGATGGGTATTCCCAGACGTGGGACCCGTGCTCACTACGCCAGTGGCTCCCAAACTTTTGACTCCTGAGGACCCCCATTGAGTCCCCACTGAAAGCCGGGGACCCCCAAGCAATTTGTAGGATTTAAATTTCAAGCATTAAAACAGTAATTTAAAAAAAATAAAAACACGTGTGCACACAAAACAAATACTCAAATTACTAAGGATTTCAGGGGCATATTTACAAGTCCCTATCGCCATGGGAACGTCCCTTTTAGCGATGTTCCTGTGGCAAAAGGGGCTTCGCCTTATTTACAAGGCAGCGTTAAGCCACTTATTGTGGCTTAACGCTGCCTTGTAAATAAGGCCCCCTTTCACGCAAGGCTTAGCGTGAAAAAGGTGGACAGTGGGAGTTGCAGTGGGCGTTTCACTCCGACACCCATTGATTTTGACGCTGCCCTTTATTTACAAGGTCAGCTTAAATAGGAGACGTCACCAGAATTAAGACCATGAAAAACCCGGTCTTAACTTTGCGAAATGAGGAGAAATGCCTTATTTCTCCTCGTTTTTGCTTTTTCCAACGTAATAAGCAAAACACCTTTGATTGTTTATGTTCAGGAAGGTGACCCTTCCTGCACATAAACAATCTTTAATAAAAATGACGTTTTGTAACTTCCATGTGTGCTGCACTAGGCAGCACACATAGAAGTGACAAAACAGCATTACAAAATTGTTCATGTACAGGAAGTGGGAACATAGCAGCATCAGGATAATGATAGACTGGGAATAAACATATGTTGCTAACTTTTACCATGCAGTTTGCAAGCAGCTCTTTGATGACAGTTTATAGGACACTGCTAGATTGCGATTGTCCCTTATGAATTGCACAGTGACAAAAGAATCTCTGTGACAAAATCAGTAACACATTGACCTATGCACATAAAATACTGTTTTTTAAAATGCATGGTACGCGTTCTTTGCAGTAGGCATATTAACTCTGTGTCACATTAGATAAGTCAAAGCTGCCACTGGACAAAACTCTCATCTCTCTCCAGCAGGTACATTAATCACTGGCATTTTCTTGACACTTTTATAGTTGCTCAAACTGCTAATTTCACAAAGAACTTTGACGTGCTTTTAAAATTGCTGGCTGAGGACCCCCTGGGAATGTGCCACGGACCCCTGGGGGTCCTCGGACCCCAGTTTGGGAAACACTGCACTACGCCACTGGAGTCAAGCTATCCTGGCTGATGACGGCTGATAGCCAGAAACCGGTCCTAGGATGCTTGATTCCGGTCCAGGGAAGACATGGCTTGGCAGTTCGGGCTGGACTGTTCCCATGAGGCACAGGGTCAAGACTGATTTGCATATGGCCATGTCTAAACTGGGGTGGTGTAGTGGGCAAAAGAACGATGGATTTAACCCAGATCTCTTGACTGGGGGAGAATGTCTGCATTGTCAGCATTCCGTCCATCATTTGTTTGTTGTAACGATTTTCGCCCTAAGTGGGATGGGTATTCCCAGACGTGGGACCCATGCTCACTACGCCACTGGAGTCAAGCTATCCTGGCTGATGATGGCTGATAGCCAGAAACCGGTCCTAGGATGCTTGATTCCGGTCCAGGGAAGACATGGCTTGGCAGTTCGGGCTGGACTGTTCCCATGAGGCACAGGGTCAAGACTGATTTGCATATGGCCATGTCTAAACTGGGGTGGTGTAGTGGGCAAAAGAACGATGGATTTAACCCAGATCTCTTGACTGGGGGAGAATGTCTGCATTGTCAGCATTCCGTCCATCATTTGTTTGTTGTAACGCCAGCTAAAGATGGCCACACTCACCACCCACAACCCCCCAGTCAAACCCCCACCGCTGTGCACAGCTCACTGCTGCACAATTCCACTTGCAGTTCCACTTGCTGCCTCAACTCCACTGATATCCAATAAATGCTGCAGTAGATTAATATATTGCAGCTGACAGGAGCACTGTAGGGGAGGGGGTCGCACACGACCATACGACCACACAAGGGTGTTCAGCAGTGACTCGTTGTGAACTCGTTGTGACCGCTTGATTCTCTCTGTGCGGTCACTGTGTGGTCACTGTGCTGGGTCTGCGGGCAAATTCATTTGCTCAGCAAGTTCAAAAACGACCGTGAACAGCAACTCAGCAGCCCACCCTGAAGAGAAGAGTTTTAGGGGTGTGAGCAGAGTGGAAGGTGAACTCTGGAGCACAGGAGAGAACAGGAGAGGGGTGGGGCAGACCTCACCGCTGCGAAGGCCGCACCGGCCACCTCTGCGCTGTCAGAAGGTACCGCAGCACTAGCGTTGCCCCCCTGCACTACCACTCACTTGCCGTGGGCACCTGTGTGGTGTTCTCTGACACCGTTTGGGGGCTCGCTTGTGTAACGGGCCGACTGGGGTAGGAGGCCACGTGGGAATAAAGACACGGGGACAGTGCAGTATTGTTGCTTGGTCCGCCGCCGCAGCCGTTCTGGCGTATGTGCGTGCGTACCTTTCTTTTATTGGCATCTACCACGTGATCGGACGCGTACGCCCAAGCGTATCGCGTCACGACTCACGACATCACATTCCTCCCCAACAAACACAAAAACCAAACATTTTTAGAAATGTTCCGCCTTAGAAAACACTTTATCCCCACATCTACCACTCTTTATTCAGGCCCCTGATGTTCATTTAAAACCAAAACAGTCTTACGTGAAGTAGTCCTTAAGGCGGCGGGACGGCTCTGGATTGCTTCGGAGATTGTACCTTGACACCTCGCCGGTTGGTGAGCTTCCTGAGTCTCCCCTCATTTCACCACTGGGCTCGCCACATCCCTGGTCATGTAGTTCCGAACGTCCGCCCACACTGGGCCTATCTAGTGGCTGTCGAACCTCATTCGTCTCCGGCTGGGGGACGACTGGCTCCCGCATATCATCGGTGGGGACTGTATTGCTCATAGGCCTCTCTACACACTCCGGATTGCTACTGGGAGCGGCCTGCTCCGGACTTTCGACACTTGGTGGGAATGGTACCTTTTGAAGTACGACACATTTCTGGTTATCTTTTCCCCCCTCCGGACGGCAGTGACGCATGTTCCTCTGACTATCTCTACTGTCCACGGCTCCTTTTCAAACCTCAGGCGAAACTTGCTTCCGAGAGCTCTGTTCTTTATGAGCACCGTGTCCCCCGGGCTGGTGTTCTTGGTCGCCGCTCTTCGCCGGGTGTCGGTACGTGCATGGGTGCTCCGTCGTCGGGCATCAATTGCACTATCTTCTGGGGTTTCTGGCCGTCACTCAGGGTGGTGAGGTATTGTGTCCGTAACTACTCTTTCCATCAGCAGATGCGCCGGAGCAACTCCCGTGGTGGTGTGAGGTGTCTGGCGATAGCTCCGAAAGAACGTGAAGATCGCCAATTCCACGGACTGAGACTTGTCATGCGCTATGCGGATTACCTTGTTCAGTGTTCTCATGAATCTTTCTGCTTCACCGTTGGCCTGCGGCCATCGGGGCGTTATTCGCCGATGATGGATGCCCTGAGCTTGCAGATATGCGGCAAAGTCCTGACTCTGGAAGGGGGACCCGTTGTCTGTCCGGATCTCCTTCACCAGCCCATGGGTAGCCATGATCTTCTCAAGCTTGGGGATGACCTCACTCGCACTAAGGGCCGACAGGACCTCCACTTCAGGGTACTTCGAGTGGTCGTCAATCGCCACGAGGGTGTGGCTCCCATCTGGCAGGCTACCAAAGTCCACGCTGATTTGAGACCACGGGACTCTCGGCCGCGGCTCCATGATGATGGGTGCTGGCTGTGGGGCTTCCCCAGTGACTTGACACGAGTGGCATGCTTGAACGGTGTTTTCTACGAGGTCATCCATTAGGGGGAACCAGACTTTTGTGCGAAGTCTTGACTTGGTTTTTACGATGCCTTGATGTCCTACATGGGCCAGATCTACCATCTGCTGGGTCAGTGAGGTCGGGATGACTAGCCGATGCCCCCTCAGTAGGCACTCAGTGTTATCCTCGGTGATTTCATCCCTGACATGGTAGAGGCTTTCCATTATCCGTTGCGCTGTCGTTGTCAACCTTTTCCATTCCTCCCAGGCGCGGTTCCAATTGTTCTGCTGTACGGCTTTCTTGGCCTGCTGCAGGCACTCGTCTTGGCTGGTGGCCTGCTGAATGCTGGCCATGGAGATGGGTATGGGACATGACCGAGCAGTGACACACCTTACGTACTCCTCGGTGTCAGCGGCTTCTTCCATCTCTTGGGGAGTGGCCTTTCGAGGGTGTCGTGAGAGGTAGTCTGCCGGATTCCGGGATCCGGGTTGGTATTCTATCTTACAGTTGCAATTTTGTAACTGCAGCATCCACTTCTCAATTCGCGGTGGGGGTTTTGTTGAGGTTCCAGAGAATAGAGATACCAGGGGCTTGTGATCCGTGGCGACCACAAATGGTTTCCCGTATACATACAAGTGAAAATGCCGACAGCCCCAGTGAATGGCGATAGCCTCTTTTTCTATCTGTGAATACCTTTGCTCTGTCTCTGTTAACGATCTGCTCGCGAAGGCTACTGGGGTCCACTCATCCTGAGGCATCTTTCTTTGCAAGAGAACGGCACCCAGTCCGACCGGACCAGCGTCTACAGCAATAAGCGTGAGCTTGGCGGGATCAAAGAACGCGAGTGTCGTGGCCTCTGATAGCGACTTCTTGATTTTTTCGAACACTTGGACTTGCTCGCTTCCCCATGTCCACGGTGTGGATTCTTTGGTCAGTTCCCTCAACGGAGCTGTCAGGTTGGCCAAGTCCTGGATGAATCTTCCACAGTAGTTGACCATCCCTAAGAAGCTTCGAACCTCTGTGACATTGGTGGGAGCGGTCGCTTCTTTGATGTCCCTCACCTTTTCGGGGTCCGGGTTCACCCCTTCCGCCGAAAAAGTGTACCCAAAGAACTGCAATTTCTTGCACAGGAACTCACACTTCTCTCGATGCAGTGTTAGGCCAGACTCCCGAATTCGGCGCAGTACTTGGAGCAGACGTTCATTAAGTTCTTGGACCGTCTTCACGTGAACCATAATGTCGTCACTGACATTGATCGCCCCTGGAATTCCAGCGATGAGCTCTTGTATCACATTCTGGAACACCTCGGCGACGCTTGACACTCCAAAACTCAGTCGCGTATACCGCCTGAGCCCCATGTGTGTAGAAAACGTCGTGATATTTCGGGAGGCTTCGTCCAAGACTAGTTGGTGGTACCCTGATCGGAGATCTAGTTTCGAAAACCACCGGGCGCCAGCCATCTCCCCGATCAGGTCGTCTATGGTGGGAGTGATGTGTCGCTCCCTCTTGATTGCAACGTTGGGGAGTCGCATGTCGACGCATATTCTGACCGCGCCTGGCTGCTTGGGTTTCCTTGCAACCACGATGAGAGATACCCATGGGGTGGGTCCTGACACCTTCTCGATTATCCCGGCCGCTTCGAGCTTTTTAAGCTCTTCCTCCACCAGTGGCCTGAGGTGGAACGCTATCCGCCGGTGTCGGAGGGCGACCGGTTGGACTGTCGGGTCTATGTGGAGGTGGATTTCCTTTCCTCGAAATTTGCCAATCCCTTGGAACACCTCTTCGAACTCACCCAAGATGTTTTGCATGGACTCTTGGTGCACCCCGAATGCAAATGTCATCACTCCCAACTCTTCTGCCGCTCGGCATCCCAGGAGCATGCCCTGGCCATCCTCCGTGACATAGATGTTGGCGGTAACCGACCGAGTTCCATGTGATATGACCGTCCTGAAGCGTCCCCGCACTCTCAGCGGTGTTTCTTGGCCATATGCAAACACTGTTATCGTTGACAGACGTAGCGCTGGTCTCGGGTGCATCGTGCTGTGCAGCGCAGCGGCCATGATGTTGATGCTGGCTCCGGTGTCCACCACTGCAGTCATGTCTTGCTCCCCTACTCGGATGTTGCACTGTGGCAGACGCCTTGCGCGTGGCGGTGCCTATCATGTGGATTTTGTGCACCACTCTCTCCTCTTCGTCATCCTCATCCATGTCGCTTGTTGCCGAGTCTTCATGCTTGACCACGTTTACCGCCGGGCGGGGCTTGCGGTACCTCTTCGATCGACATACCTTTTCGAAGTGATTGAAATGCCCGCACCCCGAGCACTTCTTCCCTCTCGCTGGACACTCCGCCGCGGCATGTGGCGGTATCCCGCAGTATCCGCACAACTTCGGCTGCTCTGGGGCGGTGGCTTCTGCCCCTTTCCTGTCCCATTTCTGCTTAGGCCTGGCTGACACCGCATTGACCGGTTCAACTTTCACTGGCGCTTGAAGAGCCGCCTCCATGTGCGCCGCCCGCGCTTTTGATAGTTCTTTGGTGCGACCCATCGTCAATATTTCCGCCAACGGCTTACCCGATTCTTCCAGTATCCGCTCTCTCAGTTTGGCTGACGCGCATCCCTGGATGATTTGACCTCTAATTTCTTCTGTTTCGTCTCGGAACCCACACGTGGCCGCTAGATTTTTTATGCGGGCATGAAACCTATCTAGCGACTCTTCCGGCAGTTGGCGCGCTTGTCGAAATATGAATCGCTCGTAGTCGCGGTTAGCCATGGGTTCAAAGTGTTCATTCAGGGCAGCTATCAGGGTCACGTGCGTTTTGGGCGTAGCTTCTGCGAGCGTCTTGATAATATTGTGAATGTCCTTCCCCCCTAGGTGAATGATCATCGCACGTTTTTGGTCTCTATGGACTTTGGTGGCCTCAAAGAATATGCGTAGCCTGTCTTCCCAATCTTTCCATCTGGCCGCCACTGCGGACGGTGTCCCCTTCACTGTGAATGGTTCAATTGGGGGTATGTTCTTCATGGTTAGCGCGTGGTGCTCCTATCAGGCGAGACCTGCCAATCACTCGGGTAGCTCTTCCTTCGTCACCCCCCTTCAGCACTAGAAGGCTCAGACTGGCTGCCGAATGCAGAGGGCCTCAGGGGTGTGCTGGGTGTGCTCCTAGCGTGAGCAGGTGATGTGTCCCCTCCTCGGGGCGTCAGGCACTCTCCCACGCATACTCACGATTACTCTGGACCGGCCAGCTTCTCTTTTTTGTCAGCACGTGCCTCCTCCAATGCCATGCACAGCAAGCGCGAGGCACTGATTCCGGACTCCCCTTGGGGCCTCAAACAGCTGGGCCTCGTCTTCTCCCTGGCGCTCCGGCGCCTGCAGCAGCCTGTACCACGTGGTGCGCACGATCGGCACCACCGCCGCCAGCACACGCCCCCTCAGAGCTCCGAAACGGATACTGGAGGAGGTAGGAATCGAGGGTCACGCCACCCAGGGGCACGAGCGCCGTGAAGGAAGAACCACGCGCAGCCGGCACACCCGCGCGGAATCCGTAAGCGAGGGCACGCCCACCCTCGTCGCCAGCTTTGTGGTGTTCTCTGACACCGTTTGGGGGCTCGCTCGTGTAACGGGCCGACTGGGGTAGTAGGCCACGTGGGAATAAAGACACGGGGACAGCGCAGTATTGTTGCTTGGTCCACCGCCGCAGCCGTTCTGGCGTATGTGCGTGCGTACCTTTCTTTTATTGGTATTTACCACGTGATCGGATGCGTACGCCCAAGCGTATCGCGTCACGACTCACGACATCACACACCTGGTCCACCTAACTGCAGAGGACACGGACTCAACACGTCGATGCGATGTTCAGCTGGTCGGGGACTCCGTGGCCCTGCAGCTCCGCAGCTTCCACCGTATCTCGTCACATCCGCACCGTCAGAGTCTACCGGATGCACCAACCAAACCCGGAATTATCTGCATCGATCAGACCCTGCAGAGTTAACTGTGCCTGAATAGAGTTAACAAGCATTGGCAAAGTCAATAGCTCTCGCCTATGTGAGAGCTATTGACTTTGTCAATGTCTTTTAGCCATGTTGTACTGTAGTGCAGGTGTTGTGCAGCTTGGCTGAAAGTTAGAAAATGTGCTATGACCTATGCAGCACTGATCACGAGGAGCAGTGATCAATTTTCGTAGTATGGGATTATTATCTGCCTTCACCAGAAAAAAAACAAAAAAAACGTTTTTCGAAAAAAAGACAATATTACACCTTGTCATCAAATAAAAACCAGCAATAAATTAAAATACACTTTTATGCATCAGTCTTTTTTAATGTGGGCAGGAATGTAAGTCAAAGGCTAAGGGTGCTGGACAAAACACAGAAATAATGAAAATAATAAATGATAACCGCCATTTATAAGCTGGTGCGTGGGCGGAATCTATTTAAGTGGTCTGAAGTCGTTAAAATCGAGAAGAAACATGGCATGGCTTCTATGTTTGAAACTTACAAGTACATAAAAGGCATTAAAAGAAAAAACTGAGCTGAAATTCACTGTCTTTAACCCGCATGAAGACAGCACCAAAAAGCCCAAGCAGAACAGGAAGCGCGGCATCATCTGCATTTTTTAGTATATTAAAGCCTGTTGGCTTGACTTTTTGGGTGCTTTTTTACTGGTGGGATTGGAGGGGACATGGCTGAAGGGGCATGGAGGGGATGTGGGAGGCAGACACAGCAAGCAACAATGGATGAAAGATCAGGAGGGTGGTGGGCAGGACAAGCAACAGTGCAGGAGGGGGAGGAAGGAGAGGGCTGCAAGTAAAAGGAAAAAAAGTATCTCTAAAAGCAGCAAGCAGTGGAAGGACAATATGCAAGGAAAGCAGTATGTTATGTCCTGCCCCCAAGCAATAACATCCAGGCAGGATAGTACTGGTAGTAGCTTTATTGCATAATCAGTACAGCATTGAAACAGGTCAGGCTTTTTCCTCAGCCCATTTCCAACAGCCTCCCTATGACCTGCATTCCACCGAGAATCCGATTGCATCAGGCCTTCCATTACATCACTGCCTCGCTGCATAGTACAAACCACAACACATCCTCCTTCTATAAACAAAGGAAGTATACAGTTACACCCCCAACAAGCAACCGCAAGAATGAGAAGACCTCCAATGCAGCACTATGGCAGCATACTGCAACAGTATTCAAATATATGGAGAAATATTATTGCAAAATATAAACAGGCAAGTTAGTTCTAACACAAAATTAGGAAAATTAATGTGATCACATTGTATAATATAACAAATTTAAAAATAAATTGACTACACCTTACAATGAGAAATTATGCATTGCAAAACCCAAATGGATTTGACAGTAAGATAAACTAATCATCGTAGATAATCATTCAACCACCCAGGAGCTTTCTGCATCCTCTGTGGACTGCTAGTACCCCCAAACTGTGGGCTGTTGTCCACCCTTCATTCTTGGATTCTGCCACACGCCCATGATTTCCACACTTCTCCCCATCCTTCTCCGCACCTCTTCCACTCACTTCAACCAGTCTGGACATAGTCCACCATCACCATGTATGTTCTCGCACAACACTGGATTTAACTTCAACAATACATAAAGATCCAAGAAAACCACTATCACTCTTGGCATGAAACCACAGTTTTTGTAATCCACACTTCATCCCCCACAGCCCATGCTCTCCTCACCACCCCATGCTTAAGATCAAAACTGGCTTTGTATTTCTCCTGATACTCCACAGTCTTCCGTTACACCTTGTCATCCTGTGCTCTGCTGCTTTCCACCTCTCCACCTTTCAACCACTTGGGATTTATCTTGGTAGCAGCTATTCTGTCCGTCATCACATTGAAAGGGGTAAAACCGGTGATGGAATTACGCATAGTCCTATATGCCGACAACTTCTTTCACAGCACGCTAGTCAGGGAGACACCCCCACTCACCACCTGATGACTGCACGCTTTTACCAGGCGGTTCATACTCTGTACCAGTCCATTGTCTTAAGGCAAGTACAGCGCATCTCTAAAATGTCTCACACCCATGTCCTTCAAAAACTCTCCCATCTGAGCCGACACAAACTGTACACCATTGACAGAGACAATACATTCAGGCACCCCCTCCTTTACAAACACATTTCTCAAAAATGTAGTAACTGTCTGGGTATTGACCTCCCTCATGCATTCACTTGGGAGTGTAATCCACCGACAATATGACAAACTTCTCCCTCAGAGCTAATGCTTTGACAGCCCCCACAATGTCCACAGCTACCTTGCTCCAAGGTCTGTCTGGAACCTCCACGGGTGACAAAGGAGCAGTTTTGGTCACCTTACTTTTGTCACAGCACGGACATTGCACACATTCCTTGACCACCCTCTTCACCATGTGGTCCATGGGTGGCCACCAGTAACATTCCTTCATTTGGGCCTTCATCCTATTCTTCCCAAGTTGACCCTTATGCACCAAATTCACAATTGTGTCCCTCAAACCCTCAGGTGGCACCAATCTCTCACCCCTACAAAGATATCTCTCCACAATTCTCAGTTTCTCAAGGACCATCCAAAAGTTCTCAACTGCTGCCACTAGACCTTGGTTTTCAGGCCATCCTTTCACCGCATATCCTTTAACCAATACTATGGAGTTATCCTCATCCACTGCTTCAACCCACTTGGCCTTCGTTATAGCCTGCTCTTGCACCCACGACACCCTGATTTCATCCTCCTCACCACCATTCTCCTTCTGAGGCAAGCTGGATAAACAATCTGCAGTCGTGTTACTCGACCCACTCAAATACTGCACTCGGAAATTGAAGTCTCCCACTCCTTCCATCCACCTATGAAGGTGAGGCATGGCTCTTTCACTACCTCAATAAGTGAACAACCTCATTAAGGGTTTGTGGTTAGACCTAACAACAAAAGGTAGACCTCACAATTAGAACTTGAAATGCACACTGCCCCATGTGCACGCCAGAGCCTCCCTCACAATAACCAAATACTTATCTTCAGACCCTTTCAAAGCTCTGGAGGCAAACGCCAACACCTTCTCCTATCTTTTTACAACTTGGGACAATACTGCTTCCAAGGCCTTTAAACTCACATCTGTGGTCAGCACGGTTTTCTTAGTGACATCGAAATGCCCCAACGTGGGCAATACCCCAATACTACTTTTAATCAAGTCAAAAGCAGCCTTACACTCCTCTGGCCACACAAACCTCTCAACTTTTTTCAACAGTAACCTTATTGGATGAACAACACAGCAAATTTCTGAATAAACTTATGAGAATACTCTGCCAACCCAAGGAACAGGTGTGCCTCACCCTTGTTGGAAAGTTCCAGGGCCTACACATTTGATTGACCTAACTCCGGCTTGGGGCTAATGCTATCTCTGGAACTACTGCACTATTAGGTTTTCTCCCTTCCTCAACCTGATCCGATGCTCAAAACCAACCAACTTCCCCAGTTTGTCCCCAAACACTTCGAGGAATCTTCTCACAAAATCCTCATTTTCCTGTGTGCAATCTACTAACATAACTTGCTCCAATACATTCAGGTTAAAGGTGATACCCAGATCCCTCTGGTGTCTCCACCTGAACAGAAAATATCCTCTCTTTGCTGCATACACCTTTTCCCATGTCTTCCTTCCCTTGATATCATTTAAAATGGGCACATATCCCAACACTTCAATAGCTGCTCCCCCATATGCTTCCCCATACCAAAAAGGTTTGATGTCTGGGTGGATCATTTCAATGCCCTCTGCACCATACACATTTACCCAAATACGACCACCTACCAGGGTATAGGGAGACCCCGAATCTGCCAAGACAGGCAACTGTTTCCCTCCAGTCACCACCTCCCACTCCAGCATGTCCACCCTGTCCTTCACACCTCTTCTGAAGTGGTAAGTACAAAATTCTTCAACCTCTTCAAGTTGAAGCACCACTTTGCTCTCCGCATTCATGGCCATGGGGCCCTTACATACTCTCGCAAAGTGCCCCTTCCTACCACACTTCCTACAAATAAATTTTTGTTCAAAACAATTGGGGTAATTTGCATTGTGCTGCCCACAGCCACAATGATAACACTTGAATTTTCAAATGTCCACTTTGTGTTCCAACTTCCTCGCACCTCTCTCATCCTTCTTTTCATCTTTTTTAGAGCCTCTAATCTTAGAGATTGCTCCTCCCTCACGGTCATCCTTTCACATTTCCTTCACACAATGTGCTGTATGCTCAATTCCTTCAACAGTGGCAATGGCTTCCTTGAAATAAGGATTCTTCGCCAAAAGCCTCTCTTGTACCTTAACATTGTTTGTACAACATACACCAAGCTTGCATGTCCTGGCCAAATTCCTTAGGCATGCACATAACTTTCTATACGTTCACTTTTTCCTTGTTGGTGTGTAAAAAATGTGTGACATTTCCACACTACGTTTATCTGTGTTTCGAAATGCAAATCTTACAATTTTACAGACATTTCGTACACATCCCTGGCATCACCCTCATCATGCCCCACTGGAATATCCTCCAAAGTTTCATAAACATTTTTGCGCTCCACCCCAAGTTTGTGTAACAAAACACCTTGATCCCTGGGAGCAGATTTTTCTCCCTCTCAATTGCCACCAAATAGACAAAAAGCCTCTTCAACCTAACCCATGGCAACCTTGGCTCCCCCAAGTCACTTAAAAATTGCGGGGTTTCAGCATCATGCCAGTAGACAACATATTCACTCCTAAGTGCCTCCACTAAAACAATAAACCAGCACAATAAGATAACACAATGAAATAATATAAAAAGTTAAAATAGCAACCATTGCTCAGCAAACAGTTAACAAGTGCACAGACTAGCATGCTAAACCATCAATAGGTCAAGCACACAAGAAGACCATGCAGACAAGAAAAAGCTGCACACTTTGAAACAAGTCACCATTAATGCTGTCCAATAATGCAGTTCTCCAAGGCTGAGCTGATCCCTCCACACAACCGCAGAACAGCAAAATCTGCTATCTCTGTGCTCCATGATTCCCTATGTGCCGTTGCCTTGGGTGTGGCACCTTTCCCCACACTCCGGGGACCTGACGAGATCAAGGTGTCAACTTGTGTGTGGAGATCTAAAATGGCCGTGATGCTCATAACCTGATGCAAAGACACCACCCAACCACTGGGAAGACGCGTAGGGTTGCTTGGGGCATGGCACGTCACGCCACCAGTGTGCACACAGCAGGATAATACTTCTTCTCCGAACATTGGCCTTTGGATTTGTCGTGCTCCAACTCTGTGCTCTGGGCCGAGCTTCCATTTCTCATGTTGTGTCCTGCCCCCAAGCAATGCACTCCAGGCAGGATAGTACTGGTAGTAGGTTTCCTGGACAATCAGTACAGCATTGAAACAAGTCAGGCTTCTTTCTCAACCCATCTCCAACTGCCTCCACATTTCCTGCATTCTACACGGAATCAGATCACATCACACCTTCCATTACATCACTGCCTTGCTGTATAGTACAAACCACAACACTGTACTTGGAAAATGCTCCAGTGTAGGGACAATCACACGACGAGGAAGTGAAGAAAGTGCTGCTGCCCAAAGAGAAGAAAGATAATGAGAGTCACAATGAAACTAACCAATTGAAAGCAATGGGTGTGCTCTACACCCCCTGTAAGTAAATATTTGGTCTTACAAGCAACAGCGCATTTGCTGTTTAATGCAAGACCTAAAGTATAGGGAATGATGGAGTAGAGGGGGGGCAAAGTGTTAAAGAGGTGAAGGTGCTCATCAAACACACTGAAAGGCATAAAACAAATGATAGTGCCCAAAAATATTTAGAGGCGCTAGGGTGAAGGTAGGAGAGTGTTTAAAGAGAGGGTGGGAATGTGTATTTTCTAGGCCAAAACAGCGTCTGCTACGGAGCATTTACCACGCAAGTAAGTACCACACAGGTAAGTATTTGTACCTTTAGCACACAGTGCTTCACAATGCAGGTAAATATTTTTGTTTTGATGATATAACTTTTAAGGCAAGTTAACTTTAGTGTTCAGTGGGGGGTAGAGGTAAAGCAAGATACTGGTGATTTTAGGGTTTAGTAGAGGGTATAAAAAAGAAGGAGGTAAGGTTGATTTGTTATCTTAAGGTATATTATGTTACCTTAGAAAATGTGTAGAGTATGACATACACCCTAGGGTATCTTGGCACTAGCTTAGCAGAGAACATAGATGAGTCAGTAAGGAGAACTAAAGATTGAAAAGCCAGGTTTTTAGGAGCTTTCTGAAGACCTGTAGAGAAAAGGCCAATCTACTGTGTATCTGCAAGAGATTCCCCTGTTTGGTTGCTCCAGTCAGGAAGCTGCTTCCACCCGATTTAGTTTCTTTGAATTTGAAGGTGGTAACTTTGTAGGATCCCATTGATCTGAGGTTCCTTTTGGGAACAAACCAAGAACTTGCTTTTTTCAGAAATTCTGGTCCTGTATCACGCAAGGCCTTAAATGTTAGGCAGAGAGCTTTGAATTTAATACAGTTACTAACCGTGAGCCTGTGCAAATCTTTGATGGCTTGGGAGACTGAGTGGTGTTTAGGGAGACCAAAAGTAAACTGGTGGCAGAGTTCTGCAGTACCTGAAGTTTTTAAATATATTCTGCCATATAATTAATGTTTAGGCCATTACAGTAATCCAATCTGGAAAGAATGAAAGAAGATATAACTGTTTATCAGGAGTTAATGGGGAGAAATTGTAGAATTGTTTTTTTATGATTCTGACAGTGTCACAGGAAGACGATAGGACTGCATTGATTTGCTTGCTAAAATTCAGTTTGTCATTAATTATCACTCCAAGGCTCTTGACTTTAGAAGTGGGCAAGTGAAGCGGGCCCATTTCTCATGGCCAGCTAAGGGTAGACCACAATTGGGGATTGTTCCCCAGGATAATCACCTCTGTTTATCAGATTTGAGTTCAAGGCAATGCTTGATCATCCAGGTGCCAATTTCACTCATACAGTTGTGAAGCTGCAGGCTGGTGTAGTTAGCGTCATTAGGGGCAGATAAAACAATCTGCGTATCATCTGCGTATCTGGTGAGAGAGAGGCCAAAGGTTTTTGAATTTGGGGGGCGAGTTCTGAGACATATAAGTTAAAAACGGTGGGGATAAGTGGAGATCCCTGTGGCACTCCACAAGGCAGAGAGAATGTGTTGGAGCTGAATTTGTCCAGCTTCACTGTATTTTCCCTGTTGTTTTGAAAGGATTTAGGTAACTCCTAGGCAGTACTTTTTATGCCTCAGGCCTCCAAGCAAAAAATCAGGGTAGGGTGGTCCACTGTGTCAAAAGCTGCGGACCGATCAAACAGGATCAGAGATAAAGGAAGGTAGGGTGATTTTAGGGTCGGGGTAGAGGTAAAGGCAGTTAGGGGTGATTTTAGAGTATGGGTTGCTGGAGTTAAAGCGAGGTAAGGTTGATTTTAGGGTTCGGGGCTGGGTAGAGATAATAACAGGTAAGGGTGAATTTAGAGTTTGGTGTGGGTATAGGTAAACACAGGTGAGGATGAATTTAGAATTCGGGGGTCGTAGAAGTAAAAAGAGGTAAGTGTGATTTTAGGCTACAGGGGTTGGTAGAGGTGAAGGTAGGTTAGGGAGATTGTAGGGTTTAGGGGTGGGTAGAGGTAAAGGGAGATAAGAGTAATTATAGGTTTCAGGGTTGGGTAGAAACAAAGGGATATATAGGTCATTTTATGGTTCAGGGTTAAGTAGAGGTAAAGGGAGGTAAGGGTAATTTTGGAAGAATACTGAAATACTTTTTAACTCATTTTCTGATTATTCTAATTGGTGTTGCATGTGTTCACTTTTTCCAAATATTTTGCAGAGAAAATTCAACAATCAATAGGTTTAATTGTGGGTTTAGGAAGCTGACAGCAATAAGAGGAAGAAAGAGAAAGACAATTAATGTAAAGTTAGAAGAAATGCAATGTGAACTCTACAATACTATGAAGGATTTGAGAGAATCGAAGGAAAAGAACCCCAAGTTGATGAAAGATGTGTTGTAATAAAGATGTAGACGTTATGATTTAGAAATCATTAGGGGGGTTGAACATTGTTTTGCTTTTCTTGAGTTTCTAAACTGTTCAAAATCACGCTAGCACTCACAAAGCCAAAATTGTACTGCCTTCCATTTTGAAATGATGTCAAAACATGCCACGTAACCATTGTTGTTATCGTTGCTTTTGTTCTAATAAAGAATTGTGAGCTTTCCATGGGGAGACTGGAGCTTTTACCAGCCTCTGGACTAAGATGTGCCTAACCAAGGACAACCTAGCTGTTCCTGACTGCTCTGTAAACAATGTTACCATTCTCATTGCTTGAATAGACTCTTGTAACCTCTGAATGCAATGTATTATAATAGAATCTTTGAATGTATTCTGTAATGAAATGATTCTTGTTGCTTTTTCCTCATTGGTGCATATCCTGAGAACCATATGCTTGTGTAGTACAGTGAGAAATCTTTTTTCTAAAGCCCTATGAAAGCACTTGCATTTCCTTTGTTGATGGAACCCTCATTTGCCCACACTTAGAAGGCATATCTATGCCGGATTTATTATTGAACTTTACTGATTGTTTTGCACTTATGATATTTTTTCTTTGCCGCTAACCTTATGGATGATATCATTTATTAATTTCTTTTTCAATAATCCTTTGTAGAAATTATTAAATCATTGACCTGTGTCTGTCATTCTTATTGAGAATGTCATTATTTTATGTCTATAGTAAAGCCTACTGGTATTAGAAACGGGTCCAATCGTGGAGCGCAAAAGACCTTTTAGGGTCTATAAACTGATCCTGGTCCAAGCAGTTGGTGAGCACAGAACAGCTAAAGTGAAACAGATGTGCACGCTGACATACATACAATTAGGTGACATACATACCTATGGGTTCAAAGATTTTCAAAGACTTCAAATAATGCAAATTACAATCAAATATATTGCAAGTGATTCTGATACATCATAAAAAATTAGTAGGGTGAAGAAACAGCTAAGGGTAAAATGTAGAAGAATGGGAAAATCCAAACAAGTACTTTGGGGAAGAAGGATAACTGTGAGAAAGTCAAATGACTGCTCGATATTGAGTTGTTAAAAAGATGTAGCATGAGGAAGCAGTCAGGAGGCTAAGATACCTTCTATTCAGAGTTTTCTCTTGATAATAATTGGGGGGCAAGCGTTAACTACTGCATTTCTCAGAATTCTGATCTCTGCCCAGATACCCTTTTAAAGATCGATGGGAATTCACCCCACACGTCATATTCAGGTCTTAAGTGTAAATGGAGTTTCCTCCATCTATAGGGGGTGTTAGATTTGGGGGTCACTAGTTGGCAGAGGTAGGTACCTTTGACCAAATAGGGACCCTTGCGTCTAGTCACGGTAAGGGGGTACACTCCTAAAATAACCCCTGCTCACCCCCTTGGTAGCTTGGCATGAGCGGACAGGCTTATCTCAGAGGCAGTGTGTAAAGCATTTGTGAACACATACAGTAATATAGTGACAACACTACAAAGAGAAGCCACACAGGTTGTATTATAAAAATAGTTATCTTTTATATAGATTTAACACAAGACCATAAATGACAAAAATCCACAATACTGTACTTTACAAATGGTAGAAATAGCTTAGTTCTCTTCAAGATGATAAATGCGACACTTTATGTTCAATGTACCTTTGGATGCGTAACGCTATACAACAAAAGAGTTGCAGGGAAGGTGATCTGTTGGTTCCTTACATGCAAGAACAAGGATGCGTCGGGTCCGTACTCCGGGGAGGTGATGCGTCGGTTCCCTACTACTGTGTAGGGGACGGTGATGTGTTGGTTCCTTACCAGAGGGGAGGTGATGCGTTGGTTCTTCTCTGCGCGGGGAGGTGATGCGTCGGTTTCTTACTGCGCTTCTGTGGCGATGCGGCTAGCAACGCCATGATACGATGAAGATCCGGTGTAATGAAACAAAGATGGCATCTTCTTGATGCTGCAACAACGAAGGGGTTATGCGTGCACGGCTGTCGGCCGTGCAGCGACTCAGTGAATGTTCTTGAGCCGTGACAGGCCCTGTGACACGCTTCTCTGGTGATGCGATGGCGTCTGCTAAGACGGGGACACTCTTCTCCAGGGATACGGGGCACCTCGGTGATGCGATGCAACAGCGGCAGCTGCGGCATGCTTCCTCAGCGATGAGACGACAGCAGCTGCGGCAGCGACACGCTTCTCCAGTGATGCGACGGCGTCTGCTGTGACACTCTTCTCCGGTGATGCGATGGCTCCAGAGGTAGCGGCGGCATGCTTCTCTGGTGATGCAACGGCATCTGCTGCGACGACTACACTCTTCTCCGGTGATGCGACGACAACTGCTGCGGCAGCGACATGCTTCTTTGTCTTGAGTCGCGCTTCCAGCTCCCAGCGACACGCAGTCTCTCAGAAGGCCCAGCTCCACAGCAGGCACTTCAATTCCCAGCAAGGGAAGGCAGGGGAAAGCTGGTGGGTGAAGTCTGTTGTCCCTGAGACTTCAGCAGGAGGCAAGCTCTAGTTCAAGCCCTTTGAGATCTTCTTACAAGTTGATGAAAGTAGCACAAAGTCCTTTCTCCTTTCTTTGGCAATCAGGTAACCACTACAGGCCAATCCTCAAACAGCACACAGCATAGGGATAGTCTCCTCCTGCAGTCTCTCTCTCTGGTTCCTTTCCTCAGCAAAGGTTCTTCTTATTTTCCCAGAAGTGATCTAAAGTCTTGGAGTCTGGGCCCCAGTATTTATACTCCATTTCTCTTTGTTCTCTGAAGGCAGAGAGGCATTTGCCGAGTCCAAACCAGTTCTGGTCAGTCTTTGAGCACTTTGTTTACAGGACTCCTTCTTTCCTTTGACAGTGTGGGCCAGGGACATCAGACGCACCACAGGAGGTGGAGCCAGCATTGTGGAAGGCAGGCACAGCCCTATTCAGACCCAGGTGCAACTCCTCTCACCCATCTACATGCAGATCTCTCTATTCAGTCTTTTGCTGATTCACCCTGTCTCCTGGAATCCCCCATCCCCTGTCACTCAAACTCCAGACAAGGAATAGACAACCTAGCAGAGGCAGGCTTGGATAGTTAGGCAAGGAAATACCTACTTTCTAAAAGTGGTATTTTCAAACACAGAAAGTTAAAACCAACTTCACTAAAAGATGTATTTTATCATTCTGAGTTCAGGCATACTAAACTCGAATTTCTACTATGTTCCCTGGGTCATTTAGGATTATAGGATGTTATAATCAAACTGCCCATTCTGGCCTATGGGGAACAGGTAGCCTTGCAATAGTGAAAAACGAAAATGGCTGTAATTCACTATCAGGGCATGCCACACACATCAGGGCATGTCCTACCTTATACTTACAATGCACCTTGCCCTTGGGCCTACCATAGGGGTGTCTGATCTGAAGAAAAGGGAAGTTTTAGGAACTAGCAAGCGGGTGCACTTGCCCAGTCAGCATGGCAGTCACAGACTGCACACAGGCCCTGTAATGGCAGGCCTGAGACACACTTTACAAGCTACTTCTGTGGGTGGCACAACCAGTGCTGCAAGCCCACCAGCAGCATTTGATTTACAAGCCCTGGGCACACGCAGTGCACTGTACTAGGGTCTGACAAGTAAACCAAATAATCCAATTATGGAGTCACTAATCCATACATCAATTTACAATAGAGAGCATATGCACTTTAGCACTGATCAGCAGTGGTAAAGTGCCCAGAGTCATAAAACAGCCAACAACAGGTCAGAAAAAATACAGGAGGAAGGCAAATAGTTCAGGGGTGACCCTGCAAAAAGGGCCAAGTCCAACAGGGGGCAATTAGCATTCAGTGTTGCTCACATTCTGCAGGATGGGAACAATGAAAGGAAATGTTTTATGGGCATATATTAATAAGGTGGGCAGATTGGGTCCTCGGGGAATGAGACCTCATGTAATGGAGAATCTTATATCAAACACCTGGGAGACAGAACTGTCAATTCCTATTCCCTGAAAACTATCAAAGTCCTCAAAACATTTTGTTCTTCCGTGTGTGACAAAATTAGCCTTCAGTTAAGTATTTGTAAAAAAAAAACATTATTTAGAGTGCAATGAAAGCACAAGAATATAGAAGTAAGCGTTCATTTAAAAAAGTGATTAAAAGAAGTGGTATTGGCCCAGGTAATTATCATCCGCAACCCCAGATTAAGCTCACACAGCGCGCATTCTTTTATTACTACATGATATGATGTCTTTTCCCGATTATCTGGAAGCAGAGTCATTGCTACTCTCAGTTAATCATAAAATTATAAGGGCAAAATTGTACACTGATTAAAAGCCACTTGTGATTATAGTTGAAATAAAAATGTTCACCCCAGGGGGATCTTTGCAGTTCAAGCAAGGATAATGTACTAGGAAAGAAAAAACTTTCACTTGTCGAAATCCCTCTCTGAAAACCTATTGGTGAAGTAATTAAAATAACACAGCGCCTCTTTTTGGGATTATTAGATGCAATCAACTTGAACAAAAGCTCGGTTTTAAGTGTCGTGAAAGAGTAAAAACTTTACAGTCTCCAGAAGGTACCTGCAGAAACAGTTCATTTATTCTTTTCTACAAGTTGCACTTTCTCTTTTCTTAGCATGAATAGGGACTGCAAATCACTACAAGCTTTCCACTGTTGCCTGATAAAGAAGGCGTGGAAACTTTTTCGGGAGACCTAAGATAATAAGGTGTTGTTAAGCCAGTGCTTCAACATAAAAAAAAGTACTTTAATCTTTAATCTTTACTTGCAGCAAAATACTACACATGAAATGCAGATGGCAAAATTATAGTGAACGGTTGACAAGGAAGGGCTGGGTGTGGTGAGTTAGCCAATCCTACTTGTGGGCTACCTTCAGGGTCTTACAAGTGGTTTAACAAGAACAGTGGGCAACACATTTTGGCAGTTCCAGGCATGGAGAGTACAACATCCTTTCATTTTCCAAGGCTGTTGAAATGCCAATATTAAGGTTGGTAAGGTACAGCTGTTCGCCATCAACCTATATCGCTGCCCCAGTGCCTGTCAACGCTATTGGCTTCCCACCAGCTGCCACGGGTTTGCACTGCTCAAATGCTGCTGTCCAAGGTGCTGCTCCCACTACAGCGTGTACTCGCGCACATGCCGTGGTGAACAGCAGCATTGACTTTGCCGCAGCCCTGTGGCTCCAGTGACAGCTTTCAATGATGCAGATGTCTGCCGCACATGCCTCTGAGTCTGAAGAGGAGGGGCTCTGCGGGCGCAGACGGGCATAGGCCGCACTCGCTCTTTTAGTGGGGAGAGTAATCTTTGTTCTAGGATCACCTCCGAGCCAGAACTCAAGCTTACCACTAAACACATAATAACAACCAGAGATGCAGTGGTAATTCTTCTCGGGGGTCTATGATGGAAAAATACTGAAAGCAATTATGATTCTTTCAGCACATTCTAAGCACTTCTTCTGCCAATAAGATGGCCGAATGTGGTTACAACATTTCTTATTGATAAATCATCATGGTCATTTCTTCTTAGATTCTGTATTCTGTAATCGCCTACAGCTTCTCTAGCCACTTTCCAATCTGGGGATGTTGCCCTACTTAGGGAAACATCTCAGGGGGGCAAGGGTCACCAGCCCTCTCCACATAGCATGGTTGTGCAGATCTTTTCATGAAGTACTGCGAGCCAATGGTCTGTCCTTTCGGCACAGGTCCAAATGGCCATCCTTTTCTAGGAAGCCTTCTCTTCGTGCAAGGGTACCATCAGCAACCCTTTTCACAAGTCAGTAAGCTTCTTCCTTCAGAGTGGATCCAATGCAACTCTTCCTGCAACATAGATTCCAGAACCAGACTCCATTCCTAATGTACTTAGTGTTAGCCTCACTTTAGTTATTCACATTTGCCGGCTTTTAATGAGATGCAACATTTTCTTGTTAATTTATCAGCAGAATAAGAGACATGAGTCTGACCAAGAAATCCTAAATATCTACATCTCAGAGTCGTCAGGGACACATATGAGATAAAACGGTGAAATGTGCACAGAGGTGAAGCATGTAAATAATGCTGGTTCCAGCTGGATTTTTCCACTGTGTTTCTGCCTTGCTTGTCATTCACAATCAGTTAGATTATGCAGTGGTCAGTTTATTTTATAAACTCTGAGATTTTATCATTCAGATCAGAGAGGCATTCACACCTGAGCTTTCCAGAAAGAAGTCAGATTCCAGACTGCTGGCTGCTGTCCTCCGAGATTGGACATGTACACAGTCACAGAAGCCGAGATCAGCGGATCCCTGCGGACAGACACCTCCCTCGTCCCACCCTGCTCAACCAGCTGAGAGTATGATAACACAGAGTCACGCTGGTGTGCAGGTATTCAGGGCGATGGTCCAGGTTCGCCCCAGCAGGCAACGTTAGTTTACTTTATGCTTTCAGTGTAGAGCTAAAATAGAGTGCAGGAGTTAGGAAGCATATTCTTGGAAAACATGATAGAAACGTTTGTGTTTTCTCTCACAATACCCCTATCAATAGCAATCTGCTTCGCATGTCTCGTGGTAACAGTGCATGTACTAAGTCATAGAAAACTACAATAAATATTTATAAACATACATTTTGTCATTATTAGTAGAGATGCTTGAGTGTGACATTCTAAGTGCCAAAGGTGGGGTTCATGAATGCCACTGTTTCCTTGAGAGAGGGACTGTTTCGTTTACCAGAAAGTGCATCCTCCCCCCCCCCCCCCCCCGAAAACAGAGTGCAGGTCTGCAGTAAAGCAGATCCACCCTCCTCATACATAGCCCATTCAACTGAGTCCTTGCGTTATAAGGTTAGGGGTTCTGAACCGGTAGTCCTCGGGTATATTCCTAAGAAAAGTAATACCTAGCAGGTGTGTCAGGCTCCTTTTTTGAAAATTTTGAAAGGTAATTGGTGGTTAGAAATTCCCAATCCTGGTGCTGGGATATCTCCCTCGATCTTCACTGGTGTTAGACTCCACACATTTGCCAATAACAATTCCTGGCACAGCGCCTGAGGGTTTCTGACGTATACTTTTAGGGCCTTATGTATGAGGCCTTGCGTCAATTTTGCGCTGCCGTTGCGTTACTTTGTGTGACGCATTGGCGGCGTAAAACATGCCCCCCCCTGTTGCGCCCTATTTACAAAGTGACACATCTAAGCAGATGCGTCACTTTGTAAACCCCTGCGCTACATTATACCTGCGTCAGGTATAATGTATGCAGGGTGGGCGTTCCAACGCAAGTAAGCCTAATAGAAGTGATGCAGTAAATCTATGAGATTTCACTGCGTCACTTCTAGGACCCGAAAGCGTCGAAACCTTACGCCTGCCTCATGGCAGGTGTGAGGTTGATGCAGTGGTATATCCACAGGCCTTCCCCTGCATTGCTGGAGTTGCGTCACGCTTTAGACACAACTCCAGCAATGCGTCATTTTTGCACCGACAGATACGTCAGTAAAACTGGCGTAGCTGTCATTCCTTGCAACATGATGTGTCATACAGTAAATATGACGCATCCATCATGTCGCAAGGAGGGCGTAATGAAAAGTGACGCATCGCTGTTTTCACTCAGCGTTGCGTCCCTTTTCATAAATGAGGCCATTAGTTTGCAGACATAGTTTGCCGATTGAAAGGGTCTGGCTCCATGGACTGTTTCTACAGGTCCTGGCTTTTTGCATATGACTCCCAGACAACACAAACCATAGTCTTTGGTCTTTGCTGCCAAACAAGGGGTGACACTAGGAGCTCCATATAAGAGAGACCCAAAGCAACGGCAACAAGCATTGGCATAGCCAATAGGTCTCGCCTTTGGGACCTTATAAGTGTTTAGCCATGCAACAGTTGCATAACTAAATACTTATAAGGTCCCAAAAGCGAGATGTATTGGCTATGCCAAGCGGCCGCGAAAATGATCGCGATCAAACATCAAAGCGGCCGTGCGGCCGCGAAAGTGAAAGTAATCACGGTGAAGCGCGGCGCACGCACCCGCGCACATGCACTGTAGCTCTAGGCTGGCCTGGTAGCACTTTTTGGAGCCCTCTCAATAAGTTTCGCCAGACCAGCGCATGCGCTGGGTCAGGCGAGACCTAAAAAGGAGCAGCTTCCTCACTGAGCTACCGCACAGTCTATTGTGAGCAACACCTTTGTGGGAGAAAGGCCCAGGAAAGGAGAAGGGACTATCCTAAAACTTAAAATTGGTGCACTGTCTCCTATCCCCCACACCCTAGAGGTTGGTACTGCTTGGTAACGCTTTGGAGGAATCCTGCAATTCACATTGCTGTCTGATAGGCTCCCTCACCACTCCATTTTCTGTACCATCCACTTACAGGAGTTCCAAAATATATTCCAGGGCAACAGTCAAGCACAGCACAGACAATCACCCTTATCGTAAGGCCTACTAATAGTGAAAAAAGGTGCATGTGACATCTGCGTCCCACAACGATGTAGTGAAGAACCCTGCTGTGGGCGAGTGTCAGACAATTTTAAACATGAGGGGCTAGTCTCCCTGCCTAGGCAACAAGTATGATAATCTGGCCTGCAAGTGTGATCAGTCAGTCTTCCACAGCTCAGTAAGCTGATGGTAGCCATGCTCAGAAAAGGAGAAGTGCACATACTGTGCTAACATAGACTACAGACTTACAGAGCCCATCCCTGGATCTCCATACATTTCAATGCAGGCCCTCGCTCTTCCCAACTGATTGTGGTGTGTGCTGAGGGTAAAAACAAAAAATGTTCAGAATTTCTTTGCAGGAGAAACTCAGGGTAGGGATGCATGATCGCCACAGCCATGCAAGGGACATTTCTGCCCAAACAAGAAGATTGACTAAAACTCACCAACATGATACCAGGCCAGTTGACAGGGTGCTTGTTCAGCTTTACACTAGAGAAGCTGCTTTTGAATACAAAGTTGCTAGGTGGGTAAACAGTACTGATAAAATACATGATCTACAAGGGTGTTTCTTGGAGGCACAAAAGTGTTGTCAGAGTATGGAGCAATTTGAGGTGCTGAAGGTGATAGTCTGAGAAAGCAGAATCCAGGCCATGCACTTGAAGGACAGGCAGAGAAAGCTCAACAGGGACCCAGTCTAAACTGAACACCAACAGGTCTAAAGGGGGTGGACGGACACATCCAAGATTGAACATAGTGCAGGTGCACTCTTACCGGACCAGCAGGGGTACGCCAGGTGCAATAACTCATCACTGCTGCCCACAAGAGAAGGGTCAGGCAAGGAAAGCCCTCTCCCCTGCATCTGTGCTACGTAACATGACTTCAGCACCACAGCATGGGGTACTTACAGGACTGGCAGGGGGACTCCAGCGCCCCTTACCCATCACTGCTGCCTACAGGAAGAAGAGGAGGGGCAGGTAAGGAGCCCTTCCCCCTGCATTTGCACTATGTCTCCTTACCAGGGTGGGACGTTTACCGGACCGGAAGAGGGACTCCTGGCCCCATAGCCTACCACTTCTGCCCACAGGAGGAGGAGGAGAGTTTGACAAGGAGATCCATCCTCCCTGCATCTGCTCCATGTGGGGCGACTTCACCCGTGCAAGATGGGATGCAGGCCGGCAGTGCCTGGGCAAAGCCCGGGCAAATGGTGGGCCTATCTGCGTCATCAGGGCCTGGGGCTGGGCCACTCCTGTTAGTTCTGTGCCTCACATTTCCATGGGCTCAGCTTCAGGTACTGTATGAGGCCAATTCTTTCCAAAGCCTTCCTTCTCCTCATTGGCAGGTGGTTTATTGACTTACTGTCCTACTGGTAAAGCGAGGGAGTAGACATTTTTGGCTCAATTCACAAAGAGCCTTTGTAGTCGTGGCAGAATTTCTGCACTCGAGGTGTGATCTCCGCATTGCAGTTTCTCATTCCTTCCCCCTTAGCCAGGACCCTAGCCCTCCCTAATCATGAAACCAACTTCTTGACCCCAGTAATACATATTGAACCTTCCATATTATGTATGAACAGTTTTACTCCATTGGTCGAGGAGGAGGCAATCACACTGATAAGGATCACAGAGGATAAAGGATAGGCAAAACAGGGGCTCCCTGAAAACAATCTATTAGAGGAATGGATACAAATGATTAAAGGGCTGAAAAATTAAGCAAATAAACTAAAAGAGAGGGCGAAAAATCTTGAAGTAATAATTTGTACATCTAAATTCATTGTCAGCATCCGTATAACACCTTCCATACTGAGCTTCTAGCACCATTCCTAAAACACAAAATCCACCAGGATCCCCCTCACCAAAATCATCATATTCTCCAATCCTCAAAGAGAGGTTCCACTTATGACTGTAACATCTTTTGTACCTCAATCGAACAAACAAGTAGGAATAGCAGGATTCCCAGTCTGATGAGTAGAACCAAGATTACTGATTAGGGAAGAGATAGGCAGCAGAATAAGGCATCTTGGGCACATCGATTCAAGAAGGGAAAGGTCAATACACGCTAACCTGCTAAAACGGTAGAATGACCTGAATTATACCAACACGCCCCTGCATCATCATCATCGATCTTAGGAAAGATTCCAGAGAGGATTCCCTGGAGAAATAGCTCTGATGATCTAAGACCTACCCGGATACACCATGAATTTGAGCAGAGGGAAATGTATCTGACATCCATTCCCAAAGCCCCACAGCATACTTTCCAAACCAAAGGATCTTTAATTAACAAGGTAATCCACTGGTTAAGAACTGTTTGTAAGATACCCTCTATTATCAGAGATGATATATACAGGGCAGATTGACTGACAAATCCCTGGGACAAACATGACATTATGAGCGTTGTGTTCCAAAAATGCAGACAAAGTCAGGAGACTAATGGCAATGGATGCTCGTACAATTTTTAATGCTCCAACATCCATACCATTAGGTATAAACTATCCAATCAAGAGCACCATGCAGCCGAGGTTCTGTGGAAAAGACCCCAACAAATCAAGAGGCAAGACGAGACCTCTTCTTTGGAAAAAGTCGACTGACTAATCCCCAATAAGACGAATGCGGGACCCTGCATACCTAGAGGAAGTGAACCCAAACGTTCCACAAAGGAGCTACCTTCACTCATCACTCAGATGAGGAAATGCTGCCATTGGAGCAAGGATATTCTCTCCACCCAATTTACAGATTCCATTGACCAACCCCCTATAGAAGGATCTATAGAAATGAATAGTACCAATTTGGCAGTCAGTCGGCAAAGACAGCCTTGCAACTGGGGGACAAGGTCAAAATAACCACAATCTGGCAAGAATTTATTACTATCCAAACTGAAACACCTACATCGATCAAATTTCTCTCATGGAATGTTGATGGTGTAAGGTCTAAGAAAGTTGATCCAGAGTGGAGATCATTTATAAATAGACCCAATAACTGCCTTCTTCAGGAAAACTGTTCTCTGGGGCCCTTCTATTGTTTAGGCTTTTCTTACTTTCACAGGGCTGCATTAAATGCAGGGAAGGGAAGACTGTTGTGTGGATTAGCAATTTGGGTCAAGACTGCCCTCAAGTGCAGAATAAAAACAATTAATATTGAGTTCAAACAATAACATGGCTGTTGTTCTTGAACTATCTACGGGCCACACAGTAAGGGGCCGATTAAGATCTCGTTAGGCAAGCCCTCCAATGACTCAGTTCCGGAAGGCTTTCCGTACGAATTGCGCTCCAGGAAACCGACCGAACGAGTACGATGCATCTGTATGCTGAAGGACTTGGTTCACTTGGACTCCCATTGAATTCAATGGGAGCCTGTGTACCGCACGCGTACACAGGCTCGCATTACAAAATTTGGGGCTGGGAATGGGGAAAAGCGTGCACCCTGTGGCGGGCACCCCTCGGTGCCCACAACACTGTGCATGCATGGAAAGGGTGGAACCATGGGTACCCCACGGGACTGATTCGGTGGGCCCAGAGTGAGGGGGGGCTGCTACGGCCCCCGAAGTCAGATTCCCAGAGCTGTTCCATCTCGGCAAAACCGAGTCGGTACGGCTGTCAGACTCTTGCATTGTACTCGCTTGTTTGGAATCCGGCCCCCTTTGGCTGCACAATTCATTTCTGAGCGACTTATACTGACTGTTTCGGTTTCCGAACTGATTCGGTCAACACGGACGGTAGGGGGACGATCGGTCAGAAACAGAGGCTCCGAATCGGATTTGCTTTTAACAAATCCGGTTGGGAGCCCTTCCGAACTATATTGTAATCGACCCCTAAGAGTGTATAACGTATACAACAGGTTATCAGGTCGGAGCACAGAATCTGACTTGATTGTGGAACTTGAAGCAAGCCTATACAGCAGCCAAGGAAAGGGTAACTTGATTATTGCGGGGGATCTCACCACCACTTTTGATCCCTTAGCAAATAACCCACAAAATGTAACTATAGACCTGGATCTGATATTGATGATACCAACACTAAAACAACCAGCCCAGCTGTTGAATGGTCAGCCAAGGCCAATCAAGTAACTTTTCTGATTCTAAATTGGGATTTAAGAGCATGCAATGGTAGATGTGAGTCAGAGAGAACAGGCTAACACACGTACAATATCCATGGCTGTACAAGTCGAATCAAATATATTTTAATCAAACTTGGTCTATGGAATCTGTTGGATAGTATGCTCATCTTAGACCATAAGAACAGTGACCAAAATTCTCTTATGAGGACTATGAATGGCCTGCTAGATGCTCAAGAAAAGGATTCCCCAATACTGACTTTGCAGGAAATTATTTGTACAGAAAACAGAAAACCTATAAGATGGGGCTGGTACAAAAAGCCCCAAATTCTTGAAAATGTTTTTGAGGTAGTGGAGGATATGAATGATATCATCTCATTGCACAATGGTGTAGTGGAATATCCATGACAATGAACCAACACAACTAATTTACTAACAATATATGTAAGCTACTCTGTCGGGAAGTAAAGACAAAGACCAAAAAACCCTCCACTGCACCATGGTACAATAAGGTCTGCAGGCTAGCCACGAACAATATACATCATGACCTGAAAAGTAACAATAGAGTAGAACTGCATTCTGCCAGAAAAGCATGTAAAAGTGTCCTGTCAAAGGCCAAAAGTGAATGGGAGAACTCAATTTGGGAGGACTCAATAATTTCTGATAATTTCAACAACAAGCTGTTTTGGGATATGACCGCTGATGAATTTGCCAAAGCTCTCAAAAAGCTTGAATACTCTGTTCAGCCACAAGACTGTGTAGACCACTTTATCAGCTTATATAAACCGCATAACAGCATGAGTCATTTACCTACAACACATGTACACAGACATCAGTGGGACCAAGCATGGTATGGCACCAGGCCTGGATAAGGTCCCAGATGATCTTTAAATCAGAAACCCAGATGTTTGAGTGCCTTACATAAACCATATTTCAACTCCATTTTTAGAAGGGACAAGTTTAGCACCATTTTTGAATGCTGCTGAGATTATTCCAATTTTTAAAAAGGATTCTCTGGAATCATCAAGCAACTAACTATAGGCCTATGAGCCTTATAGATAGCCTGCAAAAGGTTTTCTGCAGGCTCATACTTAGCAAGATTCAGGACTGGATAGTAGCAAATGATTTCCTGTTATCCTGCCAGGTGGGATTCAGATCCTATACGAGTACTCTTGATCAGCTCTTTCACTTTAGTAATATCTATTGGAAGACCACGTTAATCAACCGGGGCCACTTGTATGTGCCCTTCATTGATATATGCTCGGTCTTTGATCTGGTCCCAAGAAACAAGCTCTGGACAGTCCTGAATGACTTGGGACTTTCACCCAGCCTATTTACCATACTGATATGGCTACATGCCAGTAATTACTCACAGGTAAGATGTGACTCTGGAGGGCAATTTACCGATCCTGTCGCAATCCAAAGGGGAGTTAGGCAGGGGTGTGTCTTGGCCCCTAAATTGAGACGTGGTGAGTTGGCTGGGCTTGTAGGGCTGTGATGCACTGAAAACGGCAAAAGATTCCTGCCCTTCTGTTTGCAGATGTCACACTTTTACAGTCCAAGAACACCTGTGGCCTCCAGCAGTTCTGAAATGCCTTCAAATCATTTGCAAATGGAGGGGATGGAATTCAATTCTAACACATCTAAATAAATGTTTTTCAGCAGTAAAAAGGCACCTAATATACAAATGTGGGTAGATGCAGATGAGATTGAGTGTGTCTCCAACTTTTGTACTTTGGCAATAAAGTTTACCCAATATTTGTCTTGGACTCCGCAGCTACAGAAAAATCAAGCAACTTTACAACAGTATAACTCAAGCATAACAAGACTGCACAAGGACTCAGTCTCAAGGACAATTTCACCTGTCATGGAAATCTATAATATCAAGGCATTGGGGCTAGCTTTATAAGGAGCCGAGCTATGGGACCACATGAAATGTGATATGTTCTCTGTCACTGAGAGTAGAGTACTGAGATCCCTGCTTTCTCTCTCCCCAGAGTACTCCACTCATCTCAATGCATTTAGATCTGGGCCATAAGCCTATCGCACAAAAGATACACAGTCCCCCAATTCTATAATAGCATCCTTTGTGAACAATAGATGTGATGGCCTCTTTCCCAGTTGGCCTAAGAGAATTTCTGTGCTGTATAGACAGAGCAAGGAAAGCATGACCGAACTATAACAAATCCACATTTACCAGTTGTGGAATGGGAAGGTTTTGGGAACACCTTGAAGAGACGACCGCGATTTTCAGAATATTAATCAAAGAAAATACTGGAAATTTGTGATCGAAGAAAGTATTCAGAACTGCAAAAGTAGAGGTATGGTGGTCAATTTTCTTGATATTAAAATGCTACTAACCTCAGAACAGTTTATGGATTATGCTTTACCTGCCTTAGCTAAGACTATTTATCTACATATAGATATGGTACCCTGAACACCAAGAGCTTCTGTAAAAACTGGAGACATCTAGCAGATATTTCTGATAAATGTCTCGATTGTATTACTCAGACAGAGACGGTGGCCCATCTCATCTTCTTCTACAAGGAATATGAATCAGAACAAAAAAAGGGCAGTTCCGCTATGTTGGAGTATTGGCTGCACAAGACACATTGAGGCACTAAGATTTCTCAGGTTTGACACTTCGACTTTAGTTGTCTATTGCATGTCCAAATATTTGTTATCTGTCTGGTTGTTAAGACCACTGCTCCTAATGGAAACGCAGTACTAATGAATTACTGTTTTTAAATCTCATGATATGCTTTTCTTGGATTTATTAATATTTTACAATGAATTAGATTGTTTATATTCGGGTTGTATGAACGTATATATACCTTCTACAAAGTTTAGCCTAGGACAATAATTCTGCAAATAGATTATCTAGTGGCCAGTCCTATTACTAATGAAATTAATATGGTGTATTGTGTTTTTAAGGAAATCATTTTCTGGAATAAACTATTTTGATGATGAGTACAGGTGCAAAAGTTCAAAATTGTGAGACAATGTATCACATTAAAGGTCTCAAAATCAGTTTTATTGCTGTTAGGAGGCTCTCTGCGACTCAACATTTGCTCTCTTACTGCCCGTAAGATGGATACACCTTTTTGCACTCTATGCATGTTAACAGAGGATAAAGTGCTCTTCTACTGAAAGGTCCCACCATCTAACCTCTGCTGCATACATCTCACTCACTACCATGAGCACAAATTGGTAAAGTAAAATTTTATGGGCCATATTATCAAGAACGGCGATAACATTATCGCTGGTTTAGCGTCGGAAAACTGCCACTAAAGCGGTGATAAAGGGCTTGATAATATACCCTGTGAATTCCAATAGAAGGCAAGGTTCTGGTGTGAAGGACATCAAACCTGGGCTTCTATTGGAATTCAAAAGAACCTATTATCAAGCCCTTTATCGCCGCTTTATAAACACTCGTGTAGCTACTCACCAACCCATGCAACTGCTTACACACCAACTGACAGACAAGAAGAGACATTCACACAGTTTAATCACTAACCCATGCATTGAGTAAGATACAATTAATCACTCACTTACACAGTCAGTCATGCACCTACTAAATCATACATTCAGACACTTATACACCCACTCATTCTTCAATACACCTTTGTATATACATATATATCTATAAAATCTATTTAAACTTTACAGAAATACATAGTCACTGGATGATGTCATCAGTGATGTCATTTGAGATGTCATCAGTGATGTCATCAGTGATGTCACTGACCAGGTCATGAATGATGTAATATGTGACGTCTTCAGTAGTGCATTGTGCGGTTGCAAGTTCTAGTTAGCTCAACTAACTATAACGTGCGAATTTCTCTGATTTTGTACTAGTGAAATGTCCAACTAACTATAACGTCCCTGAAAACTATGTTATTTTCAGTGAATTTCTATGGTTTTTTTAAAGGCTAATTTCTTACTATAACGTAACTGAAAACAATGTTTTTTTCTGTGAATTTCAAAGGTTTTTTAAATGATAATTCCTAACTATAACGTCCCTGAAACCTATGGTTTTTCAGTGAATTTCAAAGGTTTCTTAAATGCTAATTTCTATCTATAAGGTCCCTGAAACCTGTGATTTTTTTCAGTGAATTTCTAAGGTTTTTTAAATGCTAATTTCCAACTACACCTAGATAGGTAAGATGTGTGCAGAAAGAGAAAGAAAGGCACAGAAAGAAGCAAGAGAAGCGCAGAAAGAAGCAAGAGAAGTAGAGAAAAATGCAAGAAAAGTGCAGAAAAAAGCAAGAGAGGTGCAAAAAGCGGAAGAAAGGTGCAGAAAGAAGCAGGAGAAGTGATGAAAGCAGCTAGAGAGGGGCAGAAAGAAGCAAGAGAAGTGTAGAAAGAAGCAAGAGAGGCACAGAAAGAATCAAGAGAGTTGCAAAAAGAAGAAAGTGGGGTGCAGCAAGAGGAAGTAAGGTGCAGAAAGAGACAAATGAGGTGCAGAAAGAGACTAGAGGGGTGCAGAGAGAAGCAAGAGAAGCGCAGAATGAAGCAAGAGAGATGTAGAAAGAAGAGAGTGAGGTGCAGAAAGAGGCAAGAGAGGTGCAGAAAGAGGCAAGAGTGAAGTAGAAATCCAAGAGAGGTGCAGATAGAGGCAAGCGAGGTGAAGAAAGAGGCAAGAGAGACACAAAAATAGGCAAGAGAGGTACAGAAAAAGGCAAGAGAGGTGCAGACAGAGGCAGGAGAGGTGCATAAAGAGGCAAGAGGGGTGCAGAAAGAAGAGGGTGAGCTGCAGAAAGAGGCAAGAGAGGTGCAGAAAGAAGCAAGAGAGGTGCAGAAAGAAGTAAGCGGTATAGAAAGAGTCAAGAGAGGTACAGAAAGAGTAAGAAAGGAACAGAAAGAAGCAAGTGAGCTACAGAAAGAGGCAAGAGAAGAGCAAAAAGAGTCAAGAGAGGGGCATCAAGAGGCAATAGAGGTGCAGAAAGAGGAAGAAATGTTCAGAAAAAGGCAAGAGAGGTACAGAAAGATGCAGGAGAGGTGCAGAAAGAGGCAAGCGAAGTGCAGAACGAGGCAAGAGAGGTGCACAAAGAAGAGAGTGAGCTGCAGACAGAAGCAAGAGAAATACAGAAAGAGGCAAGAGGAGTACAGAAAGAGGCAAGAGAGGTGCAGAAAGAAGCAAGATAGGTGCAGAAAGAGGCAAGAGGGGTGCAGAGAGAAGCAAGAGAAGCACAGAATGAAGCAAGAGAGGTGTAGAAAGAAGAGAGTGAGGTACAGAAACTGCAGGAGAGGTGCAGAAAGAGGCAAGCGAAGTGCATAACGAGGCAAGAGAGGTGCAGAAAGAAGAGAGTGAGCTGCAGACAGAAGCAAGAGAAATTCAGAAAGAGGCAAGAGAAGTGCAGAAAGAGGTAAGAGGTGTAGAAGGAGACAAGAGAGGAACAGACAGAGGTAGGAGAGGTGCATAAAGAGGCAAGAGGGGTGCAAAAAGAAGAGGGTGAGCTGCAGAAAGAGGCAAGAGAGGTGCAGAAAGAGGCAAGAGAGGTGCAGAAAGAAGCAAGAGAGGTGCAGAAAGAAGTAAGCAGTATAGAAAGAGTCAAGAGAGGTACAGAAAGAGTAAGAAAGGCACAGAAAGAAGCAAGTGAGCTACAGAAAGAGGCAAGAGAAGAGCAAAAAGAGTCAAGAGAGGTGCATCAAGAGGCAAGAGAGGTGCAAAAAGAGGAAGAAATGTTCAGAAATAGGCAAGAGAGGTACAGAAAGATTCAGGAGAGGTGCAGAAAGAGGCAAGCGAAGTGCAGAACGAGGCAAGAGAGGTGCAGAAAGAAGAGAGTGAGCTGCAGAAAGAAGCAAGAGAAATGCAGAAAGAGGCAAGAGAAGTGCACAAAGAGGCAAGAGAGGTGCAGAAAGAGGCAAGATAGGTGGAAAAAGAGGCAAGAGAAGTGCAGAAAGAGGTAAGAGGTGTGGAAGGAGACAAGAGAGGTGCAGACAAAGGCAGGAGAGGTGCATAAAGAGGCAAGAGGGTTGCAAAAAGAAGAGGGTGAGCTGCAGAAAGAGGCAAGAGAGGTGCAGAAATAGGCAAGATAGGTGCAGAAAGAGGCAAGAGAAGTGCAGAAAGAGGTAAGAGGTGTGGAAGGAAGCAAGAGAGGTGCAGAAATAAGAAGAAATGTGCAGAAAGAGGCAAGAAAGGTACAGAAAGAGGCAATAGAGGTGCAGAAAGAAGTAAGAGGTGTGGAAAGAGTCAAGAGAGGTTCAGAAGGAGAAAGAAAGGTGCAGAAAGAAGCAAGTGTGCTACAGAAAGAGGCAAGAAAGGAGCAAAAAGAGCCAAGAGAGATGCATCAAGAGGTAAAAGAGGTGCATAAAGAGGCAAGAGAGGTACTGATAGAAGAGAGTGAGCTGCAGAAAGAGGGAGAGAGGTGCAGAAGGAGGCAAGAGAGGAGCAGAAAGAAGAGAGTGAGCTGCAGAAAGAGGCAATAGAGGTTCAGAAAGAGGCAAGAGATGTGCAGAAAGAGGCAAGAGAGGTACAGAAAGAGGAAAGTGAGCTGCAGAAAGAGGGAATAGAGTGCAGAAAGAGGCAAGAGAAGTGCAGAAAGAGGCAAGAGGTGCATAAAGAGGCAAGAGAGGTGCTGATAGAAGGGAGTAAGCTGCAGAAAGAGGGAAGAAAGGTGCAGAAAGAGGCAAGAGAGATGCAGAAAGAAAAGTGAGCTGCAGAAAGAGGCAAGAGAGGTTCAGAAAGAGGTAAGAGGTATAGAAAGAGGCAAGAGAGGAGCAGAAAGAGGATGAAAGGCACAGAAAGAGGCAAGTGAGGTGCAGTAAGAGGCAAGAGAAGAGCAGAAGGATGCAAGAGAGGTACAGAAATAGGCAAGAGAGGTGCAGAAAAGGCAAGAGAGGTACAGAAAGATGAAGAAGGGTACAGAAAGAGGCAAGAGAGTTGCAGAAACAGGAAGAAAGGTACAGAAAGAAGCAAGAGAGGTGCAGAAAGATGAGAGTGAGCTGCAGAAAGAGGGAATAGAGGTGCAGAAAGAGACAAGAGAGGTACAGAAAGAAGAGAGTGAGCCGCAGAAAGAAGCAAGAAAAGTGCAGAAAGAGGCAAGCGAAGTGGAGAAAGAGCCAAGAGAGGTGCAGAAAGAGGCAAGATAGGTGCAGAAAGAGGCAACAGAGGTGTAGAAAGAAGCAAGAGAGGTATATTTATATGTGTATATATTTAATCTCCTCTCACTCTTACAAGGAAGGAATCAGCACTCGGGTTATAGTTTGGAAGTATTTAATCTACAAAGGACACGATCCACGTGTTTCGGCTAGTCCGACCCTTGATCAAGAGACAAGACGTCATTGTAGCTTCCTTATTTAAATGTAGAAATGGCTCCAGCTCCCAACATTAACAAAGGTCTACATATTACATTAAAACAAAAAGCTGTCAGCCATATTGGCCTGGTCACAATGCGAAAATTTAGTAATTCATACAATAAAGAAAAGAAAACAAGTGTTAATATGCACACTATGTAATGTCAGCATATCATGCCCCGTGACTGCCGTACCTGTATGTTGGTCAACGTGACTTGTTCATAATACACATACTTACGATTGCAAACATCAACATAAATAATAGACTACACATTGCTTTAAAATGAAGGGCTATCGGCCATGTTGATCTGGGCACTTTGCATATAAGACAGAGGTTCTTACAAGAAAGAAAAGAAAGAAAAAGGGGTGTTAATATACACACACACTATCCCTAAATAAAGTTCTAGTGATTATAGTTCTATTCCATTTACAGCTCATTTGAGATGTCATGAGTGATGTCTGAAAAGTGATGTCACTGACCATGTCATGAATGATGTAATGTCTGAGGTCATAAGCAGTGCATTGTGGGGGCGTAAGTTATAGTTAGCTCAGGTAACTATAACTGCTGAATTTCAGTGGTTTTGTACGAGTGAAATCTGAGTTTAACTATAACGTTCCTGTAATCTTTGTTTTTTTCAGCGAATTTCTAGTTTTTTTAATGTTAAATAAGATGCCTATCACAATGGATGTTGGGGGGTTGGAAGCAGGGCCTGGCCTGGCATTGTGCTGCCCCCCACCAAAGCTAGCTGCCCCTGCCTCCCCTCCTCCGTGCCATCCATTATCCAATTCCATGCCCCTGCTCCCTCATTACAGCCCTGTGTGGCCGTTGTTCTGCCACTAGCCTTCCCGCCTTCTCTGAACAGTTAGCTTGCTGCCCCATCTACTTTCAACTATCCTCTGTTGTCTGAAACCATGCACTAGCCTCCTCCCTCCTGTCTTGCATGGTCTGATGTGCTACCACTGCCCTCCATTTAGCATGATGTGCTCAGCTTGCTGCCCCTACTCTCCTTCCCCCTGCCCTCCGATATCTGTATGCATGCCCCTGATCCATCCTTTTTGCCTACCATGTTCCATGGATCTGCCCCTCCTATCTACTCTAAATTTTTTGTTCAGCTGTCACTCCCCTCCCACCTGCCTAGCATTGTCAGATGACTGTAACCTCTCGCTGCCACCTCCACCCTGCCTGTCCACGTTCCATGGCCCTATCCCCTTCCTCTTATCCTCCATGGTCCATTTTACTGCCACATCCTTCTGCCCTCCCTGGTCTGTTGTGCTGCAACTGCTCCTCCTGCCTGCCCCGCGTGGTCTGTTGTGAGGCTCCTTCCCCTGAACTCTCTTGTCTATGCCCAGCTTCTATCCCTCCCTTCTAACCTCCATGATCCTCTGTGCATGCCCCCGCACCCTCCTTCTTGCCTATCATGACCAAATTGTGCTGCCACTAACCCTCTTGCTTGCCCTGCATGGTCTTCTGTGCTGCCACGGCCCCTCCCACCTTCCTTGTGTGGTCAGCTAGCTGCCCCTGACACCCTCCCCCTCCCACCTTCCCACCATGATCTCTGTGTATGTCATTATAGTCTCACTGTTGCCCTCCATGGTGCTTTGTGCTTCTTGTGCCCATCCTGCCTGACCTCTATGGTCAGCTTGCTGCTCCTGCCCTGCCCCCTTTCCCCCTGCCCTCTCTTTTCATGTGCAGACCCCGATTCCCTCCCTCCTGGCTTGTCTGTACCATTGTCATGCCCCTGATCCCTCCCTCCTGCCCTTTATGGTCCGTTATTCTGCAGCTTTCTCTCCTGTCTGTCCAGTATGGTCAGCTTGTTATCTGTTGTCCATGTGCATGGTCCTGTCCCCTCCCTATTGCTTTCCATGGGTTGTTGTGCTGCACTGCCGTCCCACATGCCCTGTGTGGTGTATTATGCTGCTGCAAACCCTGATGCCTGCCCTGTAAGGTCAGTTGAGTGCACCTTTTCATGTCCCTCCTGTCCTCTGTTATCCGAGTCCATGTCCCTACCCCAATTAGTCCTGCCTTCCATGATCCGATGTACCATACTTGCTAACATTTTGAACTTGGTAAGAGGGAGATTTTGGGGAAAAAATGGGGAATTGATTTTTCCCATTGACTTGCAAAGAAAAAAGAGGAGATTGTAGACAAGAGACATTTAAAATAAAGCCCTTTTGGGCTTAAAAACATTGGGCATTTCCTACCTGAATCGTCTCTGTTGGTATGTATTGTTGTACTACCACTGCGTCTTCCTTCTGCCCTCAATGGTCTATTATATTGCCACAGCATCTCTTGCCCGTCCTGCATTGTTGGTTGGCTGCCCATGACCCCCTTTCCACTGCCCTCCATGTTGTGCCCTTCCTGGCTACCCAGTGTGGTCAAATTGTTGCCACTGCACCCTCCTACCTGCCTTCAATTTTCCAAGTCTGTGCCCCTGACCTGTGCCTCCCAACAGTATCCTAATGAACAACTAGATTGATAACATTCTATATTTATTACAAAAGTGTGGCACGCCTGACTTCATCTTGATGTAATCAAAACTGTAAATACCTAAAGCATTTCCTTCAGAAATTATAGAAATTAGAGTATCTTATTTGCATAGAAATTATGGTTAGTGCTCTAAAAAACTAAAATGAGGACATATTTTCTGTGTTTTCAAATAGCGACATATCTTTATTGTTTTTATCCAGTTGACCACTTGATTAAATGTTACGCTTAGGGGAGAGAATGTGGTGTTACTTCCAGAGCTGCACACGTTGCAACTGGGGAACCAAGTTGGAGTTTCTGCTTCATCTCGACATTCTGTGCTTCTGGTCAAATCACTTAATCTCCCCATGCCTACAACCAAAATGAGTTTGTCCTTGTATGATGTAACCAATGCTCATGTAAAGCACTCCAACATCTGACCAGCCTGCACTATATAAAACTTCAAAAAAACAAAGGATGAAAAGTGTTTTCCACACTTCTGTCATTGGGCTATAAGTGGGCTACATCTGGGTGATATTTGTGCTACATGTGGGCTCCTTTTTCTCTGGTGGCCATCTTGGGAGACTTCAATTAAATTCATTACAATTTATTTGATCTGATTTATAAACATAGATCATGAAAGTGTACATAAAAACAGTAAATCCTCTTTCTTAATAAAATACAGTGAGAATAAATTAAAACCAGTAGGTAAAACGGGTGTTAAAAAGCCCGGTTCAGAGCAACTTCAGGTTAACAGAATAGTAAAGTTCAATGTTTCGCATGATCAATCTCATGTACTTTGTGCAAAATATGCAATAAGGGGTCCAAGTAAGATGCAACGCTCCAATACCTGACCACTCTGCACTATATAAAATTGCAAAAAAACAAACTAAATAGTGTTTTGCACACTTCTGTCATTGGGCTATATGTGGGCTACATCTGGGTGATATTTGTGCTACATTTGGGCTCTTTTTTCTCTGGTGGCCATCTTGGGAGACTTATTTGTTATAAAGTTACCTAATTTCCTCATTTACTGCAGTCTCCTCAGTAGGAAATGCTTTAAGTTTTTGTTCTGCTTGGGTTTTCGGATCAGATAGAACCCGCTCATCAGAGCCTCACTAACCCAGCCAGAACGTTACCCCCCTCCCTAGAACCTATTTACAATAGTGCAACCACATATATCTATCACCTAAGGACAGGGAATTCCTACTATACATACCAAGACCTCTTATAAGTGGCGGGCTCGCGATTCCATACGAATCCAGACCTCTCTGCCCATACGACAGTATCACAAGTGGCGGCCTCGCGATCCCACACGAATCCAGACCTCTCTACCCAGACGGCAGTCTCAGCACAATCGGCGGCCTCGCGATCCCACACGAATCCAGACCTCTCTACCCAGACGGCAGTCTCAGCACAATCGGCGGCCTCGCGATCCCATACGGATCCAGACCTCTCTGCCCATACGACAGTATCACAAGTGGCGGCCTCGCGGTCCCATACGAACCCAGACCTCTCTACCCAGACGGCAGTCTCAGCACAATCGGCGGCCTCGCGATCCCATACGGATCCAGACCTCTCTGCCCATACGACAGTATCACAAGTGGCGGCCTCGCGGTCCCATACGAACCCAGACCTCTCTACCCAGACGGCAGTCTCAGCACAATCGGCGGCCTCGCGATCCCATACGGATCCAGACCTCTCTGCCCATACGACAGTATCACAAGTGGCGGCCTCGCGATCCCATCCGAATCCAGACCTCTCTACCCAGACGGCAGTCTCAGCACAATCGGCGGCCTCGCGATCCCCTACGAATCCAGACCTCTCTGCCCATACGACAGTATCACAAGTGGCGGCCTCGCGATCCTATACGAATCCAGACCTCTCTACCTAGACGGCAGTCTCATACGACAGTTCATCCTATGATCACCATAACATACAAAAAGGGAATCAGTCTCACTATTCATCAGATCACACAAGGATTGCCAGTTCGAGCATAGCCTGTTCTCAGGTTCGAGGGGCTCCTCTTTCCCTTATTCAGTTACCACTTACCTGATCAGGGTTAACATCTGTTCATGTAGCCGCAGCTGACTAGAAGAATAGGCTACCCTCTTATACAAGAACACGCAGCACATGTTGGTTCACTACAAACTGGATACTTTATTACTCATTACATACACAATCACATAACATTACGATATAACACATAACCTGCAAAGAAAAGTGAAAGATTAAGTTGTACACTCTAATAAGAAAGGGTCGACATCACCTTAGTAGTATGTAGCCTGCACTCAGTGGTCATCTAGGTTCCCTTCTCGTCTGTGCCTCGGCTTGCCTGGAATCACCCTTCTCCGAGTCACTGGGACCTCTTCCTTATCGGCTACTCTCTCCTCTCTGGCTATTCTGCTAGGAAAGCATCTGTCTCTCGGTTCTTCTCCGCCTTCAAGATGGCGTCTGTCTTCCCTGGAATAAGTAGTAGCTTTACTGCTAACGGCTAGATGCCGCCTACGGACTGAACATGTAACTGCCTCAGACTTTCACTAATATAGAGGTGCGTTTCCTCATGGAAAATTCCGGCCCGTAACCTGCCGCCCACCAAATTCTTGTACCTCCCCGTACCAAGGACACGTTCCCAGCCGGCCGGCCTGATGTAGTGTCTTCGGCATGAAGAAAAATACAATCCTTCGATAAGGGCTGGCCTGAACCGGTTCTCTCCAAGCGAATAACACCTCATAACTAAAACATTACGTTTGACCTAGAAGCATCCCAAGCTGCCGGAGCAGAAAGAAAGATGGAGTCTCTCCCGTTTGAGGCCTACCAGGCCTGAATTCAGCACGGCTCCATGAAATACCCTCACTACAGGACAGGTTATCCCTAATACTAACAAATCTATCCCCTAGGCTATGTGTGCGAGCCCTGATCTATGGGGAAGAGCACAGAATCATGTTGAAGTGCCTAGTAAATAGGCTCCATTCACTACTCTAACCCTTAGACTTGAATGATAAGAGACTGAAGTCACATTCCGTCATTGTGCCTCACAAGAAGGCCAGGAAAATCGAGCAGAACAGTTTTTTACTTTGATTCCACCAAGAAGGCATTTAGATGTGTCACACATTTGCCATATATTCAGAATGTTAGCACTCTAGTTACTCATTAGATCACTGTAGTAAAGCTACTGCTCACCAGGGAGTTAACTGGAAGTGATTGTTTCAGTCTGCATGTCAGAATTTTCTAATGAAATGGAAGAGGATTTGCGATCTCACTTAAAACATGCCCTAATTTTTCTTTCTGCAGCACTAACCATAATTGTTATGGCAAAATGAACCCCCTCATTTTGTTCCTTTTTAAATTAAATGTTTTAAGTTTTACCAGTTTATTCCAATCAAGATGGCTTCAAGTGTGCCATAATTTTGTCATAAGAAAGACTGTTAGCATTCTAGTTGTTCTTTAGAACACGCTGGGAAGCTGCAGTGGAACACAAAGGAATCAACTGACAGGCTGCTCCTGTTGAAATATAACATGAAGATATTTGAGATCACACTTAAAACATGTCCTAATTTTTCTTTCTACAGCACTAACCATAATGTCTATGACAAAATGAACCCCATCATTGTGCTCCTTTTGAAATAGAGGTGTAGATTCCGATCCTGGAGAAACCGGGTACGAATCGTCGGACGGAGCGTTTTCTCCATCCGACTTGTACCCGGTAAAAAGACCATACAAACATGCAAGTACGATTCGTACGGAAACCCCATTTCCGTACGATTCGAAAAAAACACCGACCAACGAAAACATACATACGAATGTGATCCGGGACAGCGCATACGTGACATTCGTACGGAGTTAGGCAGCTTTTTACGTACCAGCAAGTACGATTCGTACCGACAGCACTCCGGATGGCAATATTTCTACGGCACCCAAAAAGTGCCGGAAAAGCGAAGTACGCCACGAAGCGTGAGGAAAAGGGGGCCCGGTACGCGCCAAACACCCCCCCGGACCCCTGTATGTACGCGCCGTACCCCCAGCCCCCTGTGTGTACGCGCCGTACCCCCAGCTACCCCCGTGTGTACGTGCCGTGCCCCCAGCTCCCCCCGTGTGTACGCGCCGTACCCCCAGCCCCCCCGTGTGTACGCGCCGTACCCCCAGCCCCCCGTATGTACATGCCGTACCCCAACCCATGTATGTACGGAGCGTAGCCCCACTCCTGTATGTCCGGAGCGTACCCCCACCCCCATATGTACGGAGCGTACCCCCACCCCGTATGTACAGTACGGACCCCCACCCCCGTATGTACGGAGCGTACCCCCACCCCCATATGTACAGTGTGGACCCCCACCCGTGTGTGTCCGGAGTGTACCCCCACCCGTGTATGTACGGAGCGTACCCCCACCCCCGTATGTATGGAGCGTACCCCCACCCCCATATGTACGGAGCGTACCCCCACCCCCGTATATACGGTGCGTACCCCCACCCCCGTATGTACGGAGCATACCCCCACCCCCGTATGTACGGTGCAGACCCCAAGCGCATAGTGCTGGGCGACCGCACCGTACATATGGGGGTGGGGGTACGCTCCGTACATACGGGGGTGGGGGTACGCTCAGGACATACACGGGTGGGGGTCCGCACCATACATACGGGGGTGGGGGTACGCTCCGTACAGACGGGGGTGGGGGTACGCTCCGGACATACACAGGTGGGGGTCCGCACCGTACATACAGGGGTGGGGGTACTCTCCGTACATACGGGGGTGGGGGTACACTACGGACATACATGGGTGGGGGTCCGGCATGTCCATCCGCGTGGGGCTGGGGGTACGGCACGTACATACGGGGGCTGGGGGCGTGTTTGGCACATACCAGGCACATGTTTGGACGTCTCCATGGTTGCTATAGGAGTTCGCTCTGGACGGTCTTTTTTCCATACGGTTGTACTATCGGACGGACGGTACGGATCGTACTTGCACGCTGGGACTTCAGTTTTCCGATTCGTACGTAAAAATGTCCGGGGATGAGTCAGACACTTTTCCCGACCCGAGGACGTGTAGGGGAATTTACCCAATGCGATTCGTATGGACTTTTTCACATACGAATCGTACTTGCCAGTTTGTACGGGACTTGTACGATTCGTACGGAAAAAAATCCGGATACGATTCGTACGAGGTACATTTTTAACGGACCGGAATCGGCACCTAAATGTTTTAAGTGTTACCAGTTTATTCCAATCAAGATGGCTTCAGGTGTGCCATTTTTTTGTCATAAGTAAGGCTGTTAGCACTCTAGTTGTTCTTTAGAACACTCTGGGAAGCTGCAGTAGAACACAAATGACAGTCTCTGCCCTTGTTGGATGTACATGTTTTACAGAGAATGTCAGACTTCATTCACACATGACTGAGAAAGATAAAGTGAATTTACAGAAAATATGCTCTCATTTTATCTTCTGGAGCACCTTCTAAACCTCTATGGGACAAGCATGAGAAAATAGTTTTCTCTCAAACATAATTCATGATATCCCAGCAGAAGTTTTTTCACAGGGTAAAATCACCTTAGAACACACCACAATTCCTAAAATTAGTATGGTACCATCAGCAAATAAATTCTAATGTAACTAAAGTCTTATCACCCGTTATAGTTCTCCTTTTGGTGACCCTCAAAATCTTCTATTCACTACAATGCATTTCAATTGGGTGCTATCATGTATATTGGTCCCAAGATGGCTGCCAAAAATTCCAGGGTGAAGTGCTGACAGCCAATCAGATCTCACGATGAGATGTGTGGTTAGGTTCCGCCCAGATATCGATATATATATATATTTTTTTATTTCTTAGAAACTACTGAATGGATTTACACTAGGCCTGGGCGGTAAAATCCGTTCCGCTCGCGGAATTTGCGGAATTTGGGTAATTTCGCGCTCCGCGGAGAACGCGAAATTGACCAAAAATCTGCGTTCCGCGACTTCGCGGAATTTTTGGCTTGTTCGCGTTCTCAATATGCGTGTTCGTGAGATATTTCACCCCGAGCACGCAAACAGCGATCGCGAACAGGAAAAAGGAACGCGAACAAGCAATTCTGCGTGTTCGCGGAATTTCTGCGTGTTCGCAGAGATTTTTTACCGTTTCGTGGAGATTTGCGTAACACGATTACGCAAATTCCGCCCACCTCTAATTTACACCATTTAACAAAAAGGACTTGTAGTGGAGACAGGGTTCTATATAGACACATTGCTATGTTAGCATAAGTCCTTTAGATGTAAAATGCCATCTTGCCACTTTGCTGCTTTTGCACACGACACTGCAGGTAGCTGTTATTACAAGTAAAACTGCTTGCCTGCTTTTTTTCACATGAGACCGGTCTGCTGTTCACATCCCTAGACGTGCACCGCAACCTTAGTCTGAACACTGTGGGCCTGATTCATAGAACTAACTTAAGACAAAATCCTAAACTTACTACCATTTTGGTATTCACAGAAGGCACTTGCTCATTTTGGTATTCACAGAAGGCACTTACTCATTTCGGTATTCACAGAAGTTAGGAGTCCTAACTTTAGGACTCCTAAATGCCTTCTGTGAATACCGAAAGTCTTAAAATTAGGATTTTTCTCAGTTTAGTAGTAGTATAGTTAGGACTCCTAACTTTAGGACTCCTAAATGCCTTCTGTGAATATTGAAAGTCTTAAAATTAAGATTTTTCTCAATTTAGTAGTAGTAAAGTTAGGACTCCTAACTTTAGGACTCCTAAATGCCTTCAGTGAATACCGAAAGCCTTACAATTAGGATTTTTCTCAGTTTAGTAGTATAGTTAGGACTAACTTTAGGACTCCTAAACTGAGAAAAATCCTAATTTTAAGACTTTCGGTATTCACAGAAGGCATTTAGGAGTCCTAAAGTTAGGACTCCTAACTTCTGTGATTACCGAAGTGAGTAAGTGTCTTCTGTGAATACCAAAATGAGTAAGTGCCTTCTGTGAATATGAAAATGGTAGTAAGTTTAGGGTTTTGTCTTAAGTTAGTTCTGTGAATCGGGCCCTGTGTACAGAAACCGTCAAGGTCAAATAACAATGTATGCTGTTGAATTCAGGTTGATCGGCTCACGCTCTAGACACAACACGCACACAGCTGCAAATGTCTGAAACTCTGGTTCCTTTAATATTGCATTTTGCATGCATGATTCAGACACTTGGAGAAAACCTTTCCAGACATAGAGAGCAGAGCTGTTCCTGTGATGTGATTCACCTAAGCTGATCTTTGAGGAATGGGGTTCCCCATTCAAGCCTAGAGACCTTCTATTAGTTTTATAAAAGTAGTTTACTAGCGAAGGGAGGGTGGTTCACAAAGTATTATGGGACTTGTTTTCCACTATCATTTGTAATACGATTTCTCCGTTCATTTTTTATGGTATTGTAACAATGCTGATGGTTTTGTTTTTAATCATTTGCCTGCTTGTAGGAGCCAAAGTACTGCACCTTAAAACACGTAGTTAAAAATAAACATTTTAAACTTTACCGTGTTTCTGATTACTCTTGTTGTGGACTGATATGAGAATAATAACGAAAAGGTGTTTCTGATTCCCACCATTCCTGAGAGTACTCTAAGTCGCATGTTCTGGGTTGTCTAATCATTGGTAGCTCCGAGGTGATACGGAGAACGAATGAGACACTGATGCTAGTCGGATAGGGGTTCTGGGTACTGAGGTGAGCTGTTTGGTACACCACAATTCACTGAAGTCCTGGTTTCCTGTGCATAGTTCTGTGCAAGAGCAGCATCCCCGCAACAGACTCTTTCTGAACCAAGACCTACCTTTTTGCCATATATGGTGTAATTCCGTTTAGCAGTTCGGGCTGTAGCTTTGTCTAAAGTTTCCTATGGAAAAATACATGGGGAAAACGTGTTTTGGGACTCCCCTTTTTTCTCGGCCCCCATTTGACAAATCACCCCGGAACTTTCAAAACAGCAGCTGAATGGAGCGGGCCACTAGTTTTGAAATGTTCGCGAAGATTCATCAACCGGCGCCAAAGTTATTGGGAAAACAAAAAACGCTTTTCCTATGGAAACTAGGTCCTAACTATAACTTCCTACTGGCGACCGCCAGTAGGTAAATTATATATATATGTATGAGTATGTGTGTATATACATATATTCACAGAAAAAAACATAGGTTTCAGTGGTGTTATACTTAGCTGGCCATTTCACTCGTACAAAACCATAGAAATCCCTCTGTTATAGTTAGTTCTGCTAACTATAACTCGCGCGCCCGCAATGCACTGCTGATGATGTCACATATTGCATCATTCATGACGTGGTCAGTGACATCACTGATGACATCACTGATGACATCTGAAATGACATTACTGATGACATCATCCAGTCAATGTGGTTTAGTTTGAAATTAAAATATGTATTATATATATACCAATCTGTATTGAAGATTGAGTGGATATATAACTGTCTGGATGGAGGATTTAGTAGCTGTCTGACTGTCTGAGTGAGTAATTAAAAGTGTCTCACTTAATACATGGATTAGTAACTAAACTATGTGAATGTGTGCAGCACTGTCTCTGTTGTTGTATAACATGCTGCATCAGTTGGTCAATAACTACATGAGTGTGTATATTAGTTATTAATTAGTTGGGTGAGTATTTGTATGGGACACTGAGTTTGTGTGTGGTTGAATGGGATGTGTGTAACTCTATGCATAGATGTGTGAACGGTTGATTGACTAGGTGTATAGGTTTAAGAGGGCATGTGGAAACAGTTGATTGGGTGACTGAGTGTATTTATTTGCGTGTTGGTGAGCGAATATATGTTTTAGTTGTACATCTTCAACAAAGTAAAAAAATAAAAGGCATTGTATGTGAGAGTTGGCGTATATAAATAAGTATGTGTAAGAGTCAGTGATTGTGAGAGTATCTATATGAATGGGTGTATAATTGTAATGGTGATTTTTTAACATATTAACTATGAGTTACTATGTGTTTGAATAAATGAGGTGTTGTTGGATAATTGTGTAAGTGAGTAAATGTAAGTGTGATTTTTTTTTTTCACGAGTGAGTAGGATGACTGCATAACCGACTAAGATGACTGCTGATGTGTCAATGTCTATATATGTGTATAAGTGCATTTGATAGTGTTCTATTAATTAGTGAATGCATGTATAAATGATTCTGTTGTTGAATGGGTAGTTGTGTGTGTAGACTTAGGAATCAGTGAGTGGGTATGTAGTAACTGGTATTGGTGTGTCAATGGTTTCAAATATGGTACTCTGTATTTAACAGTGAGTGATGAAAGGTTATACTAGTGTATGATGAGGTGTATCAGATTGTCACGTGGATGATGTCATCAGTGATGACATTTGAGATGAGATCAGTGATGTCATCAGTGATGTCACTGACCATGCCATGAATGATGCAATATGTGACATCATCAGCAGTGCATTGCGGGCGCGCGAGTTATAGTTAGCAGAACTAACTATAACGGAGGAATTTCTATGGTTTTGTACGAGTGAAATGGCCAGCTAACTATAACACCCCTGAAACCTTAGGTTTTTTTTGTGAATTTCAAAAGTTTTTAAAATGCTAAATTTTAACTATAACGTCTCTGAAACCTATGGTTTTTTCAGTGAATTTCAAAGCTTTTTTAAATGCTAATTTCTAACTATAACGTCTCTGAAACCTATGTTTTTTCAGTGAATTTCAAAGGTTTTTTAAATGCAAATTTTTAAGTGTGATAGTAGTTTTTTGTACTGATTTTGTACTGTTTTTAACTGTTTATTTATAAATATTTTATTCATTAAATAACATTATATATTTTTCTGAAAATTGCATAAAATAAATTAACAAAAATAAATTCAAACTGAAATATTGATTTATTTTCTTGTTTTCTTTTTTTCTTTTAATATATTTATATTATTTTCTTTTAAAAAAAATTCCATTTTTTTTTCGGAGCTGCGCACTCAAAGCATACACATCACGGTGGGTGTGCGCATTCTAGCCGCCATTTTAGAAAAGTCGTGAAGGATCCGCATACGATGTGCGACGGCTGCGTGTTTTTCAGTTATATCATATACATTTAATATTACGTGATGTGCGCGATTGGTATACGACCAGTCCGCGACTCCTGCTCCCGCGCATTCGCGACACATGCGCATTATGGTACGAGATGCTTGCGCGGTTGCGGGTCATGCGTGATGTCATATACGTGCTGGGGCATGATGGGTACGCTGTGGTAAATAATTTAATTACCGGGACTTAATTTGATACAGAAACATAATAAAATAGCTCAGTAAATAAGAGGCAGAATCCGTGGTATTAGAGGTTCGGAATGGGCTTTATTCCAGTGGTCGATTATAATCGGTTGCTCCAGGTTCCATCACCACGAAGGTTCAGGAAGTGAAGTACATACATTATTAACAATCAATTACTTTTATACAATAGGCATTACAGTGAGGCAAATACAAGAGGCGTAACAATTGATAGTGGTGATAATATATTCGTACGTAGCAAAAATAGGCGTAACTGGGAGTGATTTAAAGAACGTCATCAGATGTGATGTCATAAGAGGGTGGTTACATGAAAGAATTTCGCAATGTCAGCAGAAATACTTGGCAGATATGCGCGCGCAGCAGCATGACGTGTAATTGACGTGCAACTAGGGGGTGAAGGGGACTTGACATTTAGCTCTACATGTGGCGACAGAAGTCTGGAGGGTCAAGTCAACCTAATCCCAAATCATATCTAACATCCTATGTTTAAAGAACTAAGTTATCCAAAAGAGAGGTCTCTTCGAGTAGAATCTTATTCTATACTGACTATACTGACTGTTAGTGCGTGTACAAGCGTCTAAGTGTCTATACTAGATGCGAGGGCGGAATCTTCCATAGTAATAGGGCTATGAATTACTTGCATGAAGACAGAGAAACCGGGCCTTTGCTCGGTAGCTGGCAGAATGTTTACTTAAACTACTAGACAGGAATGCATTGGGCAGGGATCGGAGCAGATAACTTCGAAGGTGAAATACAGTTTTTGGCAGGCAGCAGGCTGATGTCAGGCTTCGTGAGCCGCGCAGAGAATGAGACAAAGTTCATGGTCACAGATGCAGGCTCAGACTGGAGCTTTCAGAGGCAGAAGGCAAGAAGAGTTTGATGACAGAATCAGGGCCTACTTGCCTGGACTGTAAAATGGCATAAGTGAACCATATAAAGCCGGTGGCCTTTCATACTTAGGAATGGAATATCCGGCCTATTCATGGCGGATCTGACAGAGGACATGTTAACGGTGGACGCACATGTATTTGCGTCTTCATAACTGGAACTGGAGGGAACATACATGTACTTGTAACATGCACATAGAACCGTTGAGGTCCAAGATAGGGGACATAACTGACCAGAAAAATCCATATTTCCACATTCCCTCCTTGTCCCCTACTTGCCCGTCAAGAGATATCAATCTTCATTAATCCATTGATCTGTTCATATAGCATCATTTGTTCTTCTTTCTTCTTCCGGGATCTTGAATGAAAATCTTGATGTGGAATGCACGATGTGGCACACAGACCACAAATCGCTGGTCCACATTGTAGACATAGACAGCAACTGAATAGTATGAGAAGGCCAATACCTAGGAAAGATAGGACCTTCCATCCAAAGGTAGATAATACACTCCAAAACCAACCGGACCAAGTCCAGGTGCCTGGATTCTGGTGTATCTGGCTTACAATCTTATGAAGACGAGTTATGGCTTTATATACAGATGGCGAATTTTCTGGTATGAAAATGCAACAGCTTGATCCGATGACCCTACAAGCTCCGCCCCTATCGGCCAGGATGACGTCAAGGACAAGACGATTTTGAAGCACAACAATCCGCATAGCAGACTGCTCTTCTGTTAAATTGCCTAAGGCGGAAATAGTTTCGTTCACTACTGCTTCAAGGGTTCTAGTTAATCTACGTATCAGCTTACTATTAGTAACGGTACCTATATAGGGAAAGAGACCTTTATTGAAATCTGTGTATTTTTCCCATGCTGTTTCAGTGTAATCGACTATCGGGAGATCTCTCCTTACTCTATTATATACTAAATGAATATTTCTGTGATAATCAGCAGGAGCTAGAAAAACAGGTGGCAAAAGGAATCCAATATAGCAAGTACCATCCCAATCTAGAGGTAAACGTACATATGCCGTCTGACCACATATGAAATAGGAATGGCGGGAAGCTCTAAATGTAGACTTGCCTTGATCACTAAATTCTACTACAGTGGTGCATTTACTATGGCCCATGTGTATGGAACCATTCTTTCTTATACATAATTCACCTTTTACTGGAAATATTGACATAGCGGGCAAAATTGAAGTAGCTTCTGATTCGACATTTAGGATCATAAGATTGAGCGTAAAATTACCTAATCCATACACTTCATTTTCTAGATCAGTTCCTGTTCTCTGGGGAAGTCCCTCCTTGTTAGGGTGGCAGACTTTAAGCAAAACTAAGTTCAAATTTCCCCATACCCAGTTATCTTGATAAACTGCAGAATTCGAATCTAGAGAGTTAATTAAACTAAACCATGCTCCACAGGAGCCGTTGTGTGTGAACGGGTATGGAAAGAGAGGTAGAATTCCTTTATAATTCTGATAGGGAGGGAGTTGGCCACATATCCAACAATTTGTAGCATTGCTAACCTGATGGGAATGATGCAACATACTAATAAACGTGTTATTGCGCAGTGCAAATCTATAAGACAACTCAAGCGGAGGTAATTCACTAAAAGAATGTTCAGCAGTAACATTGTAAACATGTCTAGAAATAGGATAATATATGTGCAACAATATACTTGCAGTAATTATTAAAAGACTTGAGAAAAACAAAATTAATAACGTCACTATGCAATGACTACGCAGTGATTTACAGTACGCCTGTCGTTTCAACATTTTTCGGGTGCTTTCTCTATTCAGGTCCAAGGGATACATGTCAGAGACAATTCAACCGCTTCACCTTGGAGAGGACTTAAACAATCAAATTGCTCGACTGATTGGGCCTGAGCTTTAATTTATAATGTTCGGAATCACTTTTTTCCACAAAAGGAAGTTTTGAGTCAATGGGTGAAGACACACAAGGTGTGGTATTCACATCTGATTTTAGTCCATGAAATTTCTTGATATGACTTGAATGAATCCATCCTTTTCTGCCTTCGATCTTCACGGCTGTTCTTGTGGTGAGCAACACCAGCTGAGGTGACCTCCACCTAGGTTCCAGCTGAGTCTTTCGATCAAAGTTCCTCACGAGGACCAAGTCTCCCGGAACCACGTCATGGGGTTTCACTTCAGTGTTGTCAGGAAAAGCTGCAGCTACCTGTGAACGACAAGATTGTAGTGCAGACATCAAGGAAGCCAAGTAATCTGTCAGCATGTTACAGTCAATATCAGTTATTTTGCGTGGTATAGGCGTCCCCCACATATTTGGTGGTCTGCCGAAGATCACTTCATACGGGGATAGCCCTGTTCGAGAGTGTGCTACCATTCTTGTGTAAAAGAGTGCAACTGGTAATGCTACTACCCAGTCGACACCTTTCTCTCTGCATATTTTGGATAATCTTATTTTCAGAGTCTGATTATGTCTTTCTACGAGACCTGCTGCTTCGGGGTGTCGGACACAGTGGAATTTCCACTGATAGCCTAACAAAAGTGAAACGTGTTTCATTAATTCGGATGAGAACGGCTGGCCGTTATCTGAGTGAACAACACGTGGTAAACCGTATCGTGGGAAGAATTCTCGAACCAACTGTTTGGCAGTAGTCGGGGCAGTGTAATCTGAAACCGGGTATGCCTCCGTCCAACGGGAAAGAGCACACACAACTACGAGAACATATTTGAATCCTCTACATCGTTCCATCTGGATATAATCCATCTGGAGGACTTCAAAAGGATGATCAGGAGGATGAAATCCACCCTGTTCTACGGGAACGCTTTTTCCTGGGTTGAACTGGCAACAGATCATGCAGGTACGAACTTTTTGTTTGGCTGCAGCTCGTAAATGTTTATTAAACCAAATGTGTTGAATGCTATCTAGCATAGCTTTTTCTCCTAGATGTGCTGGACTATGTACAGTGTTAATTATAACTTGGACCATTGAATCAGGAAGGAACCACACAGACTTTTCCTTCATCATCCATCCTTGATCGGTTTGGATCCCTCCTAGTTCAGTCCATTTCTTTATTTCGTCTGGTGTAGCATGTGTCTGTATGTCAATTACGTCAAGAGTAGGATCTTTAACCGTCATACAATGTGTTGGCGTCGGGACTATTGTCTTTGTCATGTCGGATGTTTGAGTTTGAGCAGTCTGTTTAGCTGTTCTATCAGCTAAATTATTGCCTTGAGAAATGATATCAGTAACTTTCGTATGAGCTTTACATTTCATAATTGATATTGCAGTGGGTAGATGTATTGCATCTAATAAAGCATGAATGAGGGGTCCGTGCTGAATGTGGGCACCGTGAGAAGTTAAATAACCTCTCTCTCGCCACAGCACGCCGAAGTCATGTACGACTCCGAATGCATAACGTGAATCAGTGTATATGTTGACTTTTTTATTTGTGGCTTGAATACAGGCTTGTGTCAGAGCGACGAGCTCTGCTGCTTGAGCGGACAAGGTATTTATGCAATTTGTTTCAATGATTTCAGTGTCTGTTGTGACTGCGTAAGCGGCCACTAGTTCTCCTGTACCTTTTCTCATACATGAACCATCTACATACAACGTCAGGTCTGGGTCTGATAATGGGACATCGGTTAAATCTTGTCTGGGTTTCGTCGTGATTGTAATAACTTCAATACAGTCATGGGCTAGTGGGTCTGTTCCATTTACAGGTAAAAGTGTGGCAGGATTCAATGTGTTACAACGTCTGATTTCTATATGTGGCTGAAACAGTGTTAGTTCATACCCTGTAAGTCTTGCTATAGTCAAATGTTGTGTTTGCGTTCGATTCACAAGAACCTCCACTGCATGTGGTACTTGTACTGTCAATGGATGTCCTAACACTATGGCATCGCTTTGTCTGATTGCTAAAGCTGTCGCTGCCACTGATTTCAGGCACGCAGGCAGAGCCTGAGCTACGGGATCTAATGTACTAGAAAAATAAGCACATGGTTTGTGTGCTCCTGCTTGTTCCTGTGTGAGTACTGACAAGGCAGTACCTTCGCGTTCTGTAATAAAGAGTGTAAACTGTTTACTGTAACATGGTGTTGCTAAAACAGGTGCTTGACATAAAGCTTTCTTTAAGCTTTCAAAAGCTTGTGTATGTTCCTGAGTCCAAGGGAGAACAGTCGATGTGGCTGCCTCCTGTGTTGTCAACTGAATGAGTGGTTTTGCTAGAAATGCATACTGAGGGATCCACTGCCTACAATATGAAGTGAGGCCTATGAAAGCCCGTACCTCCTTTTGTGTCTTGGGTATTGGCATGTTAGCTATTAACTGAATGCGGTCGGGTGTAAGCTGCCTTCCCTCCTTGGACAGCGAGTGTCCAAGATAAACAACTCGCTGGACACAGAATTGCAGCTTAGAAGGGGACACCTTGTGCCCCTTTTCGGCTAGAAATTGTAAAACTGTCCGTGATGCTTTCTCACATTCGGGTTCGCTTCTAGCGGTGATCAGCAGATCATCGACATATTGAAGCAAGGCAGTGTTAACTGGCATGTGGATACTGTCGAGTTCTCGTTTCAGTGCTTGGCTATAGATGCTGGGGCTTTCTGTAAATCCTTGAGGTGCGCGTGAGAATTTGAAGCTACGTCCATTTAAACTAAATCCGAACAAATATTGGCTTTCCGGATCTATTGGGACGCTGAAAAAGGCATTTTTGAGATCAATTACAGTAAAGAATGTTGCTTCGGAATCAATAGCTGTCAGTAAAGATGAGATATCGGGGACCACAGGGAATTGTGGCACAATACACTTGTTTAATTCGCGCAGATCAATAACCAATCGATATACTGGCGGGGCCTTCGGATCTGTTCGTTTGAGAATCGGAATTATCGGTGAATTACATACATTGGAGTCTGTTTCTACAACCACTCCTTGGGCAATGAGCTCGTCAATGATTTGTAGTAAAGCCACTACAGCATCTGGTGGTAACTTGTATTGTCGCATTCGTGGTAGTACCACTCCTGCCTTTAGTGTAACTCGATATGGTGTAATATTCATGCAACCAACATCAGTAGGGCCTTGTGCCCATAGATGTGTAGGTAAAGTCTGCAATCGGGGATCCATGTCTCTAGACACATAATGACCTTTAAAATCACGTAAAAACAATCTTACTCCTTCCGGAGAACAACATATTATAGCTCCTAGAGCTTTCAATGTCTTTATTCCTAACAGGTTTTCTGGACATGATTTAGTAAGCAATAAATCTGTAGTTCGGGTCAAAAGTCCTATCGTAAGTGGAAGAGGTTGTGACACTTCATTAACAATAGGTTTTCCTGAAAAACCAAGGGAAATATTCTGTGAGCCTGAGAGGGGTGCCCCTGGAACTTCACTACGTTTTATAGTTGTTCGACTTGCCCCTGTATCGAGTAAAAATTTTCTGTCTTGGCCTAATAATTCACTATGTACATAAGGTCCTTCTTGATCTACAGGGATCTCGATAAGGGGTAAGTCAACTTCCCTCTCTAGGCTGGTTCATGCATATCGTTGATAATCAGGATAGTCATACTGTGCGGTCTGGTACAGTTGTCGTGTCGTGGTTTGCGTGGCAGCAACAGGCAGCGCTGGTGCAGCTGGCACAAACTGTATAGTCTGTTGTGGAGCTGGCACGGACTGAGCATGCTGCAAGGCTCCTTGTTCATTCTGATCCTGTCTAAGTGGCCGTGGTCTTTCTTTTGTAATACCCGTGGCGATATTACGCTTCAGGACTGGACAATCGTGTACATGATGACCTAGTTGTTTACAATAGTTGCATGTCCCTTTTACAGGTCCTGCTAGATCGCCAGAATGTGTCGTACCCTTTTTATGTCCTTCAGCTGGAACTGTCTGGGAGACTAGCATTTTCATTTTCGTGTCTTTCATGCGTCTTTGTTCATGATCTTGTTCCTCTCTAATTCTATTGTGATGATACTGTAACATTTGTAACATTTGTGATGGAGTGTTACCTTGCCAGGTACTCTCGAATTTTAATACTCTATTCTTCACTTGGGGCAAGGAATTTTCAACTAATTTTGTCACAAACAGATGTGGGTATGATTCGCTACTTGCTTTTATGCCACTATTTATACCGAAACATTTTTCAAATCGTGCATAGAAATCACTAGTGTCTTCATCTTGCTTTTGTTTACAGGCTGAAATTGCACCCCAGTCTTCCTTTTTCGTGGTTAATAAACGTGGCAGTACCTGTACTAGTAAACCTGGTAGTGCTTTAGTTTTGTCCCCAAGCCCCGAACCTGGACCTCGGGCCTTTTCTTCATTTTCTAATGCTGTCCAATCTATCTTTTGGTCTCCCACCTCCCACTCTTTTTCCTTGAGTTTTTCATAAATGCCAGCAGGCATTAATACCTTTAATATTGTCATAATGTCGGGATAGGTATACTCTCCCATGAGTAACATGTCTTTAATTTCTCGGTGGAAACCCGCTGGGTCTTTGTCATGACTGGGTACCACTTTCTTCATTTCTAACAATTCTATTTTCGATATGGGTGTATATACAAATACACGTTTAAACTCATTGTCCTCGCCTTTTATTGGGTGTACTTCTCGTAAGGGATTCTGTCTGTCCATGTAATACGTGGTTCTTTCCTTAATGGGCAGTGAGACATGTCCTGGACATACAAAAAGAATGTACTGCTTTCTTGATTCTAGTATTTCTTTAATTAGCTTAGTACCTGAACCTCTCCATTTATTCGTGAGTAATTCAGTCAATATATCAGGTAAGGGACCAGGATCTGAATGTTGGCTTTTATATAGTATAAGAAGTTGTTGAATCATATAAATCCCAGCTAAACGCTGTTCATCTGGGGTGAGATTCAAAAATGTGTGTGCTACTGTATTATCACCATACATTCCGGGACTGTCAACCCAATGGACAGCTGACCTGGCTAATTCTTGTTCATCCATAGAATCGAGAAAATGATAACCCCTTCGTTCTCGCAGTAATTTGTCAGCGGCTTGGAATGAATGCTCGTTAGACCTTATATTTATTATTGGTGTTTGAAAATTCCTGTTATTTTCTAGACATATCGGACGTATCGGATCAGTAAGACATCTAGTACTATTACAATATCTTCCTCTACCTACATAGGCTATAGTTTCTGTCTGTCCTGTGGGCAGTCCTGATGCTTCTTCCTCGTTTTGTTCGAACTGGTCTACCGCTAATCTTTCTTCGTGTAGGCGTTCTATTTCTTTACGGATCTTTCGGCACATGGCTATTATACAGTTTTGCTTATCATGTCTCCCTTCTGATATATTCTGGCTCCATCTGGTAAGAATTTGCATTGCTTCCGGGTCTACCCCCGGTCGGTCTTGATTTCTGATCACACAATTTATGAGGAAACGTAACAGTTCCCCCTGTATTTCCACTTTCTGGTATTCCATAGCTCTGTTAATACATTCAGAATCTCACCCTGTTTGGACAAAATGGTATATATTATCTAGATGCGCAGTCATTCCTGGTAACTTCCCTAAATACACCGCGGCTCGTCTGATACGTAATGATGCTAGGGTCACAGGGTGGATTTCATCCTCTTTTCCGGGCACAGGGTCATATCTACAATCTATAAGAAGTTCCTTAAGCGTACGGGCATTTATGAGTTTGGGGGTACGTGAATGTGCTGACTCTTGAAAAGTAAGTTTATTTATTCTAGGTGGCGTAGAAAAGATATTGGTAGCACCTCCGGTAGCCCCGTCTGGGGTATCGGGTGTGAAAGGATTCGTTGAACGTGATACAGCAACTATAGGTGTGGATACAGCTATAGAAGTAGCTGTAGGAACAGATGCAGAAACAGATGTGCTTGCCGGAACTTGTGTCAGAACTTGTTGCTGTAGGGATACGGGTACTGGATCTTGGCGTTGAACCTCCCTGGCAGGCGGTCTATGTGGGGCGGGATTAGCATACTCGGGAGCTGCGTCATCTAAATATGAGGAAAGAAAAATATCTTCTGCGGTTCTAGGATGCCCCTTAGGATGTACCTTTATTGGAAATAATGGGGTTGGCAAGTCTTTTGGTATCCCTGGAGTAGCCTTAGGTAATCCTTCAGCCAGAAGGGGATACATACCATTCATAAGGGCATTTCTTTGTCTGTCTACTTGTTCTGATTTTACTCGTGCACCTTCTTCAATTAATAGATTTTCTCGGACTTCATTTGAATTCTCTTTACTCTTCTCTTCCTGTCTACGTGCTTTTTCTGTACGTCTATACGATTCTTTACGCCATAATTCAATGGCGTCTTTCTGTGATTGTCTAGCTTTCTTTTTCCATAATTCTTCCTCTACTTTCACGATGCACTCTGCATCCCAGGTCCCAGCCGCGGGCCACCTCTGACTTTCTGGTAATTCCTTAGTGTAGTCTACCCATAAATCAAGAAATAATATAGCGTCTAAGCCATGTTTATGATACATGAAGTGCCCTGGAGTGTCCCTAGGAGGAATAGGAACGGCTTCTTCGAGTACCCCTTTTCTTGTTGTGATCTGTCTTAATTTCGAAAAGAGCGGCATATTGAAAACTGATCTGATACTTGATTTTGAACAAACTTAATACATTAAACACAATAATGAACAGTCATTCACACCACAATATGCAGAACGTTATTAAACATTTAACATTTAACATTTAACTGAGCAACGATGATGATGACGATCTAAGAAAAACTTAATCACTAAACATAATACTCGACTTGAACTGAATTATTCTGAATTTATATACTTGATATACTAGATATACTGCTAAACAGTACAGATACACTGCTGAAACAGTGCAGACCGGATTTGTGTACCCAAACCCGTCTGGACCGGCACAACTTATGTGCACGCCAGAACGCCTCCCCAGTAATGGTACTCACCGGGTAGCTCGGAACGGAAGGCCTCGGAAACTGAACTGAACTTGAACCGGACTGGACTCGACTCGAACACTTCGGACACTGGACTCGACTTGGGACTTCGGAAAACTGGTGGGCCTCTGTATACCTCGGATCTTGCTCTCTCAGCTAGGCTCTGGTCGGGATACTTCGCACTTCTCACCGCCTCGTCTGGGTGTTGATCGCAGCCTCAGTCGCCCCCGCTTGACCGGAGGGAGATACAGGAAATCCTGCTGGTACGCGTTATTGTCCGTCCAGCTGTGGCAGGAGACCGGGCCTGCAACGCACCGCCGGCGCGTGAGATGAGAAAGTGTCCCTGTTCGGGCGCCATTCATGTGGTAAATAATTTAATTACCGGGACTTAATTTGATACAGAAACATAATAAAATAGCTCAGTAAATAAGAGGCAGAATCCGTGGTATTAGAGGTTCGGAATGGGCTTTATTCCAGTGGTCGATTATAATCGGTTGCTCCAGGTTCCATCACCACGAAGGTTCAGGAAGTGAAGTACATACATTATTAACAATCAATTACTTTTATACAATAGGCATTACAGTGAGGCAAATACAAGAGGCGTAACAATTGATAGTGGTGATAATATATTCGTACGTAGCAAAAATAGGCGTAACTGGGAGTGATTTAAAGAACGTCATCAGATGTGATGTCATAAGAGGGTGGTTACATGAAAGAATTTCGCAATGTCAGCAGAAATACTTGGCAGATATGCGCGCGCAGCAGCATGACGTGTAATTGACGTGCAACTAGGGGGTGAAGGGGACTTGACATTTAGCTCTACATGTGGCGACAGAAGTCTGGAGGGTCAAGTCAACCTAATCCCAAATCATATCTAACATCCTATGTTTAAAGAACTAAGTTATCCAAAAGAGAGGTCTCTTCGAGTAGAATCTTATTCTATACTGACTATACTGACTGTTAGTGCGTGTACAAGCGTCTAAGTGTCTATACTAGATGCGAGGGCGGAATCTTCCATAGTAATAGGGCTATGAATTACTTGCATGAAGACAGAGAAACCGGGCCTTTGCTCGGTAGCTGGCAGAATGTTTACTTAAACTACTAGACAGGAATGCATTGGGCAGGGATCGGAGCAGATAACTTCGATGGTGAAATACAGTTTTTGGCAGGCAGCAGGCTGATGTCAGGCTTCGTGAGCCGCGCAGAGAATGAGACAAAGTTCATGGTCACAGATGCAGGCTCAGACTGGAGCTTTCAGAGGCAGAAGGCAAGAAGAGTTTGATGACAGAATCAGGGCCTACTTGCCTGGACTGTAAAATGGCATAAGTGAACCATATAAAGCCGGTGGCCTTTCATACTTAGGAATGGAATATCCGGCCTATTCATGGCGGATCTGACAGAGGACATGTTAACGGTGGACGCACATGTATTTGCGTCTTCATAACTGGAACTGGAGGGAACATACATGTACTTGTAACATGCACATAGAACCGTTGGGGTCCAAGATAGGGGACATAACTGACCAGAAAAATCCATATTTCCACAACGCGACTCCCGCAAAAACAAATTATGTTCCAAAATGATATGTATTTGTCTTTAATATACATATTAGGGCAAGAGATTATCTAAGATATTCATAAAAATAATATATTTGTAATTATAATAAACTTATATTATTTTTAAATATATTTTTGCGAAGTCGGGTGCGTGCATCGTGAGTGCAGAGAACCAGGTCAGCAGAGCTGCTGTAGAGCCAGAGAAACCAGATCAGCAGAGCCGTTGGAGAGCCAGAGAACCAGGTCAGCAGAGCTGCTCTAGAGCCTAAGAAACAGGTCAGTAGAGCTGCTCTAGAGCCAGAGACTCAGGTCAGCAGAGCTGCTCTAGAGCCAGAGACCCAGGTCAGCAGAGCTGCTCTAGAGTCTGAGAACCAGGTCAGCAGAGCTGCTGTAGATCCAGAGAAACCAGGTCAGCAGACCTGCTTTAGAGGGAGAGAACCAGGTCAGCAGAAATGCTTTAGAGCCAGGGAAACAGGTCAGCAGAGCTGCTTTAGAGCCATAGAACCAGGTCGGCAGAGCTGCTCTAGAGGCAGAGAACCAAGTCAGCAGAGCTGTTTTAGAGGGAGAGAACCAGGTCAGCACAGCTGCTGTAGAGCCAGAGAAATCAGGTCAGCAGAGCTGCTTTAGAGGGAGAGAACCAGGTCAGCAGAACTGCTTTAGAGCCAGAGAACCAGGTCAGCAGAGCTGCTTTAGAGGCAGAGAACCAGGTCAGCAGATCTGCGTTAGAGCCAGAGAACCAGGTCAGCAGAGCTCTTTAGAGGGAGAGAACCAGGTCAGCAGAGCTGCTTTAGAGCCAGAGAACCAGGCCAGCAGAGCCGCTCTAGAGCCAGAGAACCAGGTCAGCAGAGCTGCTTTAGAGCCATAGAACCAAGTCAGCAGAGCTGCTTTAGAGCCAACGAACCAGTGCAGCAGAGCTGCTCTAGAGCCAGAGAAACCAGGTCAGGAGAGCTGCTTTAGAGGGAGAGAACCAGGTCAGCAGAGCTGCTTTAGAACCAGAGAACCAGGTCAGCAGAGCTGCTCTAGAGCCAGAGAACCAGGTCAGCAGGGCTGCTTTAGAGCCATAGAACCAGGTCAGCAGAGCTGCTTTAGAGCCAGAGAACCAGGTCAGCAGAGCTGCTCTAGAGCCAGAGAACCAGGTCAGCAGAGCTGCTGTAGAGCCAGAAAACCCAGGTCAGTAGAGCTGCTTTAGAGGGAGAGAACCAGGTCAGCAGAGCTGCTTTAGAGCCAAGGGACCAGGTCAGCAGAGCTGCTCTAGAACCAGAGAACCAGGTCAGCAGAACTGCTTTAGAGCCATAGAACCGGTTCAGCAGAGCTGCTTTAGAGCCAGAGAACCAGGTCAGCAGAGCTGTTGTAGAGCCAGAGAACCAGGTCAGCAGAGCTGTTGTAGAGCCAGAGAACCAGGTCAGCAGAGCTGCGCTAGAGCCTTAGACCTAGGTCAGCAGAGCTGCTCTAGAGCCAGAGAACCAGGTCAGCAGAGCTGCTGTGGAGCCAGAGGGATCACTGACAAAAAATCGAGAAGGAGAATATCGACCTACCAAAATATCGAGGAAAAAATATAGAATGCCAAAATATCGAACCCCTATCTCCAAACAGGTAAGTACAAAAATATAGAATCCAAAATATCGTTGTAAAAAATATAGTTAGTCAAAATATCGAATTTTTTAAATGTCTTAAAAGTAATGTAAAATGAATGAAATAATACATACAATTAACTGAAACATACTTAAAAATACTTAAATAACTAACATTAATAAATAATTCATGTAAGTAAAAAAATAAATGAATACATATATATTAACATAATATTATTTACAAATATTCAATATTTTTTGCGTAGGATAGCGGGCGGGTAAAATTTACTATTACCACTCCAGTAAGTGCAATAGTAGGTAAAGCGTTGGATAGCGTAGGGGTAAAAATTACTATTCCCACTCCAGAGAGTGCAACAGTAGGGAAAGCGTTGGATAGCGTAGGGGTAAAAATTACTATTCCCACTCCAGAGAGTGCAACAGGAGGGAAAGCGTTGGATAGCGGGAGGGCAAAATTTACTATTCCCACTCCAGTGAGTGCAACAGTAGGGAAAACGTCAGATGGCGTAGGGGTAAACATTACTATTCCCACTCCAAAGAGTGCAACAGTAGGGAAAGCGTTGGATAGCGGGAGGGTAACATTTACTATTCCCACTCCAGTGAGTGCAACTGTAGGGAAAGCATTGGATAGCATAGGGGTAAAAATTACTATTCCCACTCCAAAGAGTGCAACAGTAGGGAAAGCGTTGGATAGCGTAGGGGTAAAAATTACTATTCCCACTCCAGTGAGTGCAATAGTAGGGAAAGCGTTGGATAGCGTAGGGGTAAAAATTACTACAGGCATACGGAACAGCTGTTGTTAACTTTTTCGGCAAGATGAAGCATGCCGTAGCTAATAAAGGCTATTTCGGCAAGGACTGTGGTCCGAGTGCATCTTAAACGTTGGGCAACCTGGAGCTTGGATATATATATACATATATATATATCTGTATGTGTGTATATATATATATATATATATATATATATATATATATTCACTTAAAAACCCATAGGTTTCAGGCACGTTATAGTTGGGAATTAGTATTTAAAAAAAACCTTAGAAATTCACAGAAAAAAACATAGGTTTCAGGGGTGTTATAGTTAGCTGGACATTTCACTCGTACAAAACCATTGAAATTCCACCGTTATAGTTAGTTCAGCTAACTATAACTCGCGCGCCCGCAATACACTGATGATGACGTCACATATTACATCACTCATGACATGGTCAGTGACTTCACTCATGACATCACTGATGACATCTCAAATGACATCACTGATGACATCATCCAGTGAATGTGTCTTTCTGAAAATTAAATATTTTTTATATATGTATCTCTGAAGGTCGAGTGTCTACATAGGTTATAAGTTGTTTTTTTGAGTATCAGTATGAGTGTCTGAGTGTCTGTATTGTTCAGTGGGGGTATTACTTAGCGCATAGATGCATGAATGAGTGACTCACTGTTTGTATGTGTTGAAGACAGCAAGTGTGCAGGACTGTATGGGTGGATGAGTGTGTGTATGGGTGTGTTAGTGAGTGAATGACTGACTCAATAGTGTCTTTATGAGTAACAACATATGTTTTAATCTAGTATATGTGAGTATTGGTGCATATAAGTGAGTATATTTGAGAGTGAGAGATTGGAAGAGTTCCTGTATAAATAATTATGTGTTTCTATAAGTGATTGTTTAAGAGAGTAAGTATGTGTACGTTTCTGTAGAAGTAAGTGTAGTGGTGTGTGTATAACTGTATATGCAAGTAAATGGATGTTTGATTCTTTATTAGCATGAGTGACAATGTGTGTGAGTAACTCTATGAATGAGTGGCGGTTTGAAACAGGATGTATAGGTGTATGAGTACATATGAAGAGTGAGTACATGTATGAGTGATTATATAGGACTGTTGTTGAATGAGTGGTTGTGTATGTAGATATTGGAATTACTGAATAGGTTGTTGTAACTGGTATTGGTATGTCCATTTTTCTGAAAATGTTAGTTTCTATTTTTGAATGTGTGTATCAAAGGTTATATTAGGGTGAGAGGAGGTCTGCCACTCTATCACAAGGATGATGTCATCAGTGATGTCATCAGTGATGTCATGAGTGATGTCACTGACCATGTCATGAGTGATGTAATATGTGACGTCATCATCAGTGCATTGCGGGCACGCGAGTTATAGTTTTTTTTCTTTTTTTTTCTTAGTTTTTTTATTAGCAGGTTTTAACAGCAATAGGCAAAACATACAATGGCAACATGTAAACAACTTACAGGTCATGGTACAACAACATCCTTCATCCAGCATGTAGCAGTATGCAATAACACTGATATTTCATCATATCTGGTGTCCTTTGTTAAAATACAGTTAGTTAACTTGGTGCATTTGTAAATATTGAATTAAATATTTCCAATAGTCCCTAGGCTTTGACCCCGTGGGCAGCTCTTCCTCGTGTGTTTGCAGTGTATCCCTGCAGTAAGTCAGATCTTGAATCCAGTGTTTAACCCTGGGCACCATGCTGCCACCCCAGCATAATGATATTCTCCTCTTGGCAAATAGCAATGCAATCATACAAAATTTACATTTATTTGCTTTAACCCCGGGCAATAAGCCCAACAGACATGTACGAGCAGTGCATTCAATGTTTACATCCACCATAGCACGCAATACACGTATTACCCTAGTCCAGTATTCAGCCACCGCTTCACAGTGCCAACCCAGGTGTATAAAATCTGCCGACTCTGCCCTGCAGCGACGACATTTGGCGTCAGTCCTCAACCCATATTTATAAAGCCGTGCTGGGGTGTAATATGTCTGGTGGAGGTATTTATAGTGTATCTCGCGCAAGTTCCCATTCGGTGTCAACATACCAGTGATTGAACAAGCCGTAACCCATTCCTCCATTGTCAATGGATCTAGTAGGCTACAGTTCCATCTCTCCATTGCTTTGTGCGTGGTGTCAGCAATGTCTGTCTGAAGTGCTGCATATAGTCTGGACACTAACTTTTTAGCAGTAGAGGTTGTAATCAGTAACTGCAACACAGTCAATTGGGGGGGCTCCGCAGGATGTGTTGGATATAATTTCTTCAGTGCTCCTTGCAGTCTATAATATGTGAATTGAAATAATAGCGTTGGGTTGCTAATGAATGTCAACTCCTCGTGCGATTTGAAGGATCCATTTTCATACAGGTCCCCCATTGTATCTAGGCCTATCTGCCTGAGCAAAGCCATGCCTACCTTCTCTTGAGTAACTGAAAGCTCAGGGTGATGCTGCAGCTGCAGCGCCGGGGCGTACAGTGGCATTTTACGTGCTTTCCTACCCATAGTCTGCCAAACTTTATTTGTCGTGTCAATAGTATTTATGTCCCAGTTGTGCAGTGGAGACCTTTTATGTGTTATAATAGCATTCAGTGGGATAGGGTGTGCGTCCCCTTCTTCAATTGCAGCATGCGTAAGAAATGGGATTGGATGGTACCAAAAATGCGCATATTGCGCTTGTGCGCATAGATAGTAGAGTAAGAAATCTGGAACCTCAAACCCACCCTGCATATACGATAGTGTGAGAGTCAGCAATTCAATCCTAGCTTGCTTACCCGCCCATATAAGGCAGAGGGTCATGGCCGAAATTCTGCGAAAAACCTCTGACGAGGGCTGAATTGGGATATTGTTAAAAAGGTACAACAGCTTGGGAAGAATAACCCTTTTTACAATAGCTATGCAATCGGCCAATGATAAGGGCAGCTGGATCCAGCGCCCTATTTTACCTTCCAGCACCTCGATCGCCCGTCCATAGTTTGTTCGAATTACAATTTCTGAGTCTCGGTGATACCAAACGCCCAGGTACCTCACAGGTTCCGACTGCCACTCCAGTGGGAAGTCCACAAAACAGGGGTCAGTGGTATCTGTTAAAGGTATAATCACCGATTTAGACCAGTTAATATTAAGACCAGAATATTGACCAAATTTGATATATTCCCTCAATAATGGATTCAAATTTTTTTCAGGATCACGCACATATAGCGTCATATCATCCGCATATAGCGAGATGTGCAGTGGTCTTTGTGGAAACTGGAGCGCTGAGTAATGGTGTTTCTGTCTAATTTTACAGGCTAAGGGTTCTAGCGCAATTGCGAATAATAATGGAGATAGTGGGCATCCCTGCCTTGTACCTCTCGCAATATTGATCGGGTCGGATATGTATCCATTAACTTTTATCCGCGCCGTCGGTTTCATGTAAAGTAGGGTCACCCATTGCAGGAATAGCGGGGGAAAGCCCATTCGTTGTAAAATTGTATGCAAGTATGGCCACTCAATCAAATCAAATGCTTTGGCAGCATCCAGTAACACTGCCGCTGCTTTGGTGTGAGGAAGCAAGTAATGTGATAATGCGAAAAGTGTCCTAGTGTTATGGGTTGTGGATCTGGAGGGGATAAACCCCGATTGGTCTGGTAATATCAATTTAGGCATTAGAGGCTGTAGCCGAGTTGCGAGGAGCTTAGCCAGTATCTTGGTATCCACATTAATTAGGGACAGCGGTCGGTATGAATCGCAGTATTCAGGGTCATTTTTTGGCTTTAGCAATGCAATCAGCATGGCCTCACGCAATGTTGGTGGCAGTTGTTGTTTTTCATGGGCATCCCCATACATCTCAACTAAATGAGGTGCCAGCTGGTCCACAAACGCCTTGTAGAATTCACATGTGAATCCATCTGGGCCCGGGGCTTTCCCATTGGGCAGGGATTTAATCACCTCCGTTACCTCCTCCACCGTGACAGGCAGTGACAAATATTCTCTCTGTCTGTCCGACATCCACGCTATTGCAACGTCTTCCAGGTAGTCCATTATCACTTCAGGTGATGCCGTATGTCGTGAGGCATACAGTGTTTCGTATGTGTTCATGAACTCCCTCAATATACCCTGCATGTCGCGCTTCAGTGTCCCTGTGGCATCTTTTACCGCACGTACTGTGTGTGTCCGAGGACCGGAGCAGATTTTAGCTGCCAAGCTCCTACTTGGTCTACCACCCTCTCCGTATTTTCACGCCGTTGAACGCTTGGTTACATATTTAAGCTCATCTTCAGCATAGGATTGATATTCTGACAATACTTCCCTAATATCACTCAGATTTTTTGTGTTGTGCGTTCTTTCATACTCATTCTCTAGGGTGCGTAACTTATCCTCACACTTAGTCAGTTGCTGCCTGATGTCTTTAAGGATACCAGCAGCAGTACCCAGGCACACCCCCCGAATTGTAGCCTTGAAAGCCTCCCACAGGAGCCCGGGATCATCCACCGTGGATGCGTTGATGTCAAAATATTCCTTAATGGCCTGGTGTATTGTATCTGTGTAGACAGAATCCAACAGCGCCTTGGCATTGAATCTCCAGCTATACGGAGGTGGTGTGTAATATGGTATGTTTAAGGACAGAAGCACGGGGTTATGGACTGATAGTGTCCTGGGGAGATGGGCAATGGAGTTCGTCCACAGCAGCACCTCATCCGAACCCAGCCAATAGTCCAGACGAGACCAGCTATCATACGCAACCGAGACATGTGTGGCTTCCCTAGTCTCAGTGTGCCGGACTCTCCAAATATCTGCCAAACGTCTGTCAGCCATGATATCCTTTAGTTTACCTAGAGCCCTTTTGTGTGGTTCAGCAGACCCACCCGATCTGTCAAGCTTATCATTGAGTGCGATATTAAAATCACCCCCCGAGATTAGCGGGATATCTGGTAATTCACTAAGTGTTCGCCATATTTTATGATAGAAGTCAGGATCGTCTATATTCGGACCGTATATGTTCAGCAATGCTAGTCTCTGACCCCGTACCATACCCGTTATAAGGACAGACCTCCCGGCTTCGTCCGTAATGGTGTTTTCTACACTAAACTGCACTCCCTTCCTAATCAGGATAATGACTCCCCTGGAATAGGAAGAATATGAGGAGCTTTTTATTACCTCCGCCCATCTCTTCCCTATGTGGACCTGCGAGGCGGGTGCAAGATGCGTGTCCTGCAATAGGGCAATGTCAATTTGATGTCTGTCTAAATATGCAAATACCTGCCTGATTTTTCTAGGGTTATTAAGACCTCTGATATTCCAGGTCAGGAAGTTCAAGCGAGTGGCACGTGATTTCACATCAGCCATCAGACATATGACATACTCCAAGTATTGGATGGATATTCACGTATACCGTAGCAACCATAAATGATCAGAAGCATATAATTGTACAACCAAGTGTAGTACTGGAATTCAGCCATGTTTCATGCACCATAACCTGCATAACATTCCCCAACACCGATACACCCACCCCCGCCCACTTCAGCAACCCAACCATGCCAAAGCCATACCCCACCTTCACAGAACAACATAATTTAACTGAGAATGGGGAGCACCCGCTTCGGGGGTCCACCGAAAGCTCACAACTCCATCCATTAAAATGGATGTGATCAGGCATCCGTGATCTATACGAGGTATCTCAAACCCAGCAATCCATGGCTACCAGATACTTTTTGAACATAATAGACCGCAACGGGCCTATACCCGGAGCCGTCAGATGTTACCTCCTTTCCCAGGGTCATCCGGTGCATTATGCTGATCCAATTTAATGCCTCGCCACCAATCTACACTACCCTGGCAACATGGCAAACCCGCCAACCACCACTCAAAACCCGGAACCGGTCGCCAAACGATAGAACCAGGCAAACGCTAGTGAAGTACAGACCCATGGTCGCACCCAGTTCTGAAGCGCCCACCCTCCGAGCACAGTTTACATGACAGATGTACCCAGCCATCCAGCAACAGTTCAATGAGTCCAGACCAGGAGGGCCCGACAGAGACCAAGCTACAAGCTCCATGTACACCAATGTCACTTTTTGCGTCTCAAATCTACCCCTGCTGGGGCGCATGGGACCACAGCAGAACAGTCATCCACAATAGTACATCCACAGATCTTACCGGTACAGTTCAGCCTGAGTATAGTAACCATTTCAACCCATATCGGTGTCCATATCTGACTCCCGGTGCAGCTACACCTGTCGCCGCTCTTTGCGTTTTGCGCCGAGTTTCTTAATGAAGTCCTGCGCCGCCTTTGGCGTTTGAAGGATTGTCTGTCGGCCGTCATGCGACACCCGGAGCCTCGCCGGGTAGAGCATGGCGTATTCAGTGTGTAAATCACGGAGTCTCTTTTTTGCCGGGTTGAATTCTTTGCGCGCCAGTTGAACTGCCATAGTGAAGTCCGGGAAGAACTCCAGCGCGTTACCCTGGTAGGTGATTTGTCGTTTCTCACGTGCCAGTCTCAAAATGGTATCACGATCTCTATAGTTCAGAACACGGGCAACAATCACTCGGGGAGTTGCGCCCGGCTTCGGGCGCGGGGCAAGGGTCCTGTGCGCCCGTTCCACCACAAAAATAGCCGAGAGGCTTTCCGTACCAAACACGTTTCTAACCAGCTCCTCAATATATGTTTCCATTCGACCTGTATTTGTGGATTCCGGAATTCCCGCGATTCTGATGTTATTGCGCCGCGATCTTGCTTCTAAATCTTCTGCCTTGTTTCTTATAACATCAAGCAGCTTCTCCATCTTGGTGCATTTCTGCGCTGTGCCATGCGCCTCGTCCTCTACCGCCGCGATACGGGATTCCGCCTCCTCCAGGCGCTCGCCGTGGCCGTCCAGCTTGGCCGACATGTCGTCCACCCATAGGGTGATGGTGTCCAATTTACCATTAATATCCTGTAAGCTGCGCTGTATGGCCTGCAGGACTCCCTCCATGCCAGCAGATACCTCTATATTAGGCACAGGCTCCGCCACCGGGGGTGTCACCGTATCCTTTGCGTTCCTTTTATTGTTGAATGGCAACTTGGACTGCGTCTCATCAGGCTCCCCCATCTTTGCGCCGCACAAGTACAGCCCCCAGTGGGAGTCGATGGGCCCCGTGCAGCACACCGGATTCTCGCCACCAGTTCCGCACAGCGTCGTCAATGGCACTACACAGCACAACTTCGCAATGAATCAGCCCTCAACGCTTCAGCACGGCACATAAAAAAGGTCGGCAGTAGCCAGGGTGATCCACATACATCGAGTCGCCGCAGGATCTGCAATGATAGTCTCCAGCACTATGTCTGTATCCCCTTCGAGAAATGGGCCATAGGTATGCACTCCACACCTCGGGGACAGCCTCTCAGCAGCCACTGCACGGTAAACACCCCATCCTCTGCTCGTTGTTAGTAGATTGCAATTCTCGACATATAGCAGGTATTACGCGCATGGCAGCCCCACCGCAGATGCACATAGCAGAGCATACGTCCCGCCGTCTGCAGAGGTCACGCCCTCGAGCGGTCGATGATATCATGCAGCGTAGCTGCATCCAGCGGGTCGCACCGCACAGCGCCGACTCTCCATCCTCCCTTGGCCATCCAACGCAGCAGAGACACACAGGACCAAAGAACAGCCAGCAGGCAGCACGTGCAAATCCCCAGCATACAATCGCGGTCTCACCCGCATAGTTCGTCTGCAGCATTACATCGAGGATATTCAGCGCGTAGTTTGGCTCCGGGCTGCCGCAATTTTGGCCGTTGCGTCCTCTATGCGTGGCAGTGCGCTCCGCTCATGACTTTATCTGCCATTTTGGACTGAGGCGCGTGAAAGACTCACCCAGGCGTCCCGCCTGCCTCTCATCCGTCCGCTCGTAGCCAGTAACCTCGCCACTTCAGCTGTGTCACCACCGCACCATGGCCATCCGGGTGCCGGATCCCGGCCAAACAGAGCCAAGATACTCCACTCTTTTCCTTGCTTGTTTCACTCCGGTAGGACCGCAACTTTAGGGCGCCGCCATCTTGTGCGCGTATTTGCCGGTGTCCCCGCTGCACCGTCGGGCGCCGATTAGCGGCTTAGGAGCGCATCCGGACACGCCACTAGGCAATCCTCGTGTAGCCCAGACCTTCTGACGCTAGAATCTGTCGGCTGTGTGGAGATACGAGCTCGCCATGTCACCTCAAATGCCGCGTGTTGTGCCTGATTGGCGGAGCTGTCTCAAGAGGCAGCCATTCCGCTGTGGGCTCTCTAGCGCCCCCCGGGCACGCGAGTTATAGTTAGCTGAACTAACTATAACGGTGGAATTTCAATGGTTTTGTACGAGTGAAATGTCCAGCTAACTATAACACCCCTGAAACTTATATTTTTTTCTGTGGATTTCTAAGGTTTTTTAAATGCTAATTCCTAACTATAACGTGCCTGAAACCTATGGTTTTGTCAGTGAATTTCAAAGGTTTTTTAAATGCTAATTTCTAACTTTAACGTAACTGCAACCTATGCTTTTTTCAGTGAATTTCAAAGGTTTGGTGAATGACAATTTTTAAATGTATGAATTGTTATATTTATTTTTCTGACACTGATTTACTTATTTTTTTTAAACTATTTATTTTTAGGTATCTTATTTTTTAAATGACATTATAATTACATTATACATTACATTACAAACTATACTTTCTCAGAATGAATTACTTTAGTTAAATACTTTTTGAAATAGGCAAAAGACCTTTTGAGTGCAATAGTTATAGTTTGTTGCAATAGGCAACACAATTTAAAACACAATGCAACATTGAGCTCAAATGGGAGGAGCCTAGCGCGCAACCAAGATGGCCGCGTAGGTGCGAGGCTCCCGAGGACCTCCGCGACCTCCTGAATTAATCCTGCCGATATCCTGTCCTTGTTGAGGGGACTGTGTCGGTGAACCCGAGCTGAGGCGCCACCCGTTTTTTGGGCTCGAATCGGACCCCGAACACCGGTGGGAGCATCGATTGAAGGTTGCGGCCTTCTCCTCGCCGGCCCCCCGGATTGGAGTAGTGGGGCGATCCGGGGACGAAGTGAATAACAGCGGCGAGCGGGGCTGGGCGACTCGCGTACCCCGCACTTTCACTTTCGCTTTTGCGCCCTCCTTGCCTCAGGCGGGGTCGGGCTGCGGAGCGAGGTGCGGTGGTGTTGCCTTGTCCAGGTGCCCGGCTGACCCGCCGGCGGTGGGTTGACCCGCGGCCCGGTGGTCGCCCCCGCCCCCCCCCCTGACACCCGTGATTTGGTGTGGCGGCCCGTTTGGAGATCTTGGCACGACGGTGGAAGGGCCAGCATGTCCACCAAACAAGATGGCGACCGGGCGAAGATGAAGACAACCCGCCGTGGCACGGCGCACCAGGCCAATAGTATGGATCGCTATACGCTCCAGAAGGGTTCTCCGGAGACATCGCGGTCATCCCTGGTGGGCCCGACGGAGGCGCCTGCCCAACCGGTGGATCTGACCCTCCGGGACGTCATGGGCGCCATCGCAGAGATGAAGGCCTCAGTGGACCAGCGTTTCGATACCTTGGCGCAAAAAATTGACTCGGTCCTGGTGGATGTGGGCCTTGTGAGGGCAGACTTGTCAAAAACGAACGACCGAGTTGACTCCCTGGCCCACACCACAACGAGCCTCACTACGGACGTGGTGGCCCTCCAGAAGGAGGTGCGCCGGCTTGGCCAGGCGAGCGCCCTGATGGACCGGCGACTGGAGGATTCCGAGGGTCGGGCCCGGAGGAACAATGTTCGCATTATTGGTGTGCCGGAGGGCCGAGAGGCGGAGGCGGCAGATCTCTTCGTGGAAGAACTGATCCTGACCCATCTCCAGCCCCGGGGGCTGAGTAAGCTTTTTGCGGTGGAGCGTGCCCACCGGGTCCCTGGGGGCCGCCCTAAGACCGGTGCCCCGCCGCGGCCTATTATTGCCCGGATTTTTAATTTCCGGGACAGAGACGCCATCCTCCAGACCTCCAGGCAACAGGGACCGGTCAGGCTGGACAACATGGATGTACACTTCTACCCAGACTTTACTCCGGCGGTCCAGAAGCAGCGACAGAGCTTTCTTGGTATTAAACGTCGCCTAAGGGACCTAAACCTCAAGTACTCAATGCTCTTTCCGGCTAAGCTGAGGGTGGAGGTGGATGGCCGTACGCACTTCTTCGACCGGCCCGAGGTGGCTGGGGACTGGTTAGATACTTTGCCTGGAGATCGGGGTGGGGGGGGCGCGGCTGGCGGGGAGGGCCCGCCGGATCAGAATTGAGGGGTGACTGTATAGGCCTTGCTCTGGATATTGTTCCTTTACCATATATTGCTTTCGTATGTTCCCCTCCCATGGAGGTCGGGTGGGGTCTGCTGGGGGCTTCCCTCCTCCTCGGGGGGACTAGTTAGTACTTAGCTATGGGGCGACAGGCACACTGCACTTTGGGGGGGCTGTCTGGGCTCATGCAGGGGTGCAGGGAGGGGGGAGTTCTGTTGGGACCGGGGGGTGGGGGGGGTGTGTTGTTTGTTAGCACCGCAAGGCAAACCCGCAACTGTTTTGTTGTTTTTAAGATGCTCGGTGGGGGGCGACCGATTGTTTTGACGTATGATGGGGGGTAGGGATTTGATTGTGTTGTCATGGAATGTTAACGGCCTGGGGGATAGGATTAAGCGTGGTGTGGTCCTGCAGTATTTAAAACGTATTTCTCCAGATGTTGTCTTCCTGCAGGAGACACACCTTATAGGTAACACCTTTCATGCAATGAATCGGCGGGGATATCGTTTGGCGGCCCACTCCGGCTTCACTTCGGGCTCGCGGGGGGTGGGTATTATGGTCAAGAACTCGCTCCCGTTGGAGATTGACGAGGTGCGCCATGATGAGAGGGGACGTTACACTGTTCTGGTGGGACGAATGGAGGGTAGAGTGTTTATCTTTATATCAGTGTACGTCCCGCCTGGGTTACAAGCCACTACATTTGCGGACCTGGGGCGCCTCCTTCTGGACCTTCCGGGTGGCCTGTTGGTGGTTGGAGGGGACTTTAACGCGGTTGCCTCTGGGTCTATGGATCGCCATCCCCCTAGGGACCTCCCCCGGGCACAGGCGTGGCTGCCCGGCCTTTTAGACACGCTGGGCCTGGTGGATTGCTGGCGCTTAAAGCATCCCGTATTGCAACAGTACACCTTCCACTCGGGGGCCCATGGTAGCCTCTCGCGGCTTGATTACATCCTTGTCCCGGCGGCCCAGGCAGGGAGGGTGGGGGAGGTGCGCCATTTGGCACGGGGTATCTCAGACCACTCCCCATTGTTGTTGCATTTCGACGTCTTCCCGAGGGGGGATGGCAGAGGGGCCCCGATCAATGCATGGTATTTGCGCGACCCCACCATTCGTGCCGACTTGATCAAATCCTTACAGCGCTATTTCGATGAGAATGTGGGGTCGGTCCCGTCTGCCATCTCCCTGTGGGAGGCTTTCAAGGTGGTTCTTAGAGGGGAGGCCCTCTCCTTTATTTCCAATGCCCGGCGGCGCGAGCGGGAGGAGGTGACCCGGGTTGAGGCCGAGATTGCAGAACTGGAGGGTGACCTGGGGAGCGGGGTAACAGACGCCAAGTTGCATGTTTTGCACTTAAAGCAGGCGGCCTATCGGGCCCTCGTCACGGAGGCGGCCAGGGGCCTCAGTAGAGAGCAGCAGGGGCGATTGTATGATGTGGGTGACAAGGCTGGCAAATTGATTGCGTGGTTGGACAAGAGGGAAAGAGCGAGCCGCGTGGTGCCTTTGATTGAGAGCGTGGATGGTGTGTGCGTCACTGAGCCGGAAGCCATTGTCTCCTGCTTCGCGGATTATTTCCGCGAAGTCTACTCCCCGGTTTCTCCCTGCTCGGAGGAAGATTCCCATGCCTTGCTTCGGGACATCGCACTGCCCTCCCTTACGGTGGAGGACAGGGATTCGCTGGATGCCCCGCCCACCTCGGACGAAATTGCCTCGGCTATTCGCTCGGTTGCATCCGGCAAGGCCATGGGCCCCAATGGTATTCCCATTGAGCTATTCAAGCTACGCCCGGATGTGTTGGCGCCCCACCTGCGCGCGATGTTCCTTGCGGCCCACTCGCAGGGCTCCCTCCCGCCGGACCAGCGTCTGGCTACAATTGTGGTGATCCATAAGGAGGGGAAGCCCCGTGAGCGGGTCACATCCTATAGGCCGATTTCGCTTCTGAACGCGGAGCCCAAAATCCTCGCCAAGGTGTTGGCCAACCGGTTGGTTGGCGTGGTGGGCGATTTGGTCCACCAAGACCAATCGGGCTTTATACCACACCGCAACACGGCGCTTAATCTGCGGCGCTTACACGGGGTGCTCGCGCGTGTCCCATTTGTGCGGGAGCCGGCCATCTTGGCGTCCTTGGACGCCACCATGGCGTTTGATACGCTCGAATGGCCATATGTTTGGGCGATGCTGGCGAAGTTTGGGTTCGGCCCGGGTTTCGTCAGCTGGGTCAAATTGCTATATTCGGGCCCGTTGGCGCAGGTGGTGGTGAATGGGCGAGTATCTGCCCCATTCGCGCTGGGACGGGGCACGCGACAGGGTTGTCCCCTGTCGCCTCTCCTGTTCGCCCTGGCCATGGAGCCCCTGGCGGAGTGGTTGCGGTGGCACCCTTCTATCCGTGGTCTCCGCTGGACCCCCGAGCATGAGGACCGCGTGTCCCTCTATGCTGACGATATCCTTTTGTATCTCGCCTCCCCGCGCAAGTCACTGATCGTCCTGGTTGATGTTTTGCGCTCCTTCGGTCGCAACTCAGGCCTGGTCATCAACTGGGCGAAATCCTGTGTCTATGTGCTCTCCGGGGAGGCCCCGGTCTTGCCACGGGACTGTCCGATCCAGATTGCCTCCCAGGGTTTCCGGTACCTGGGTATATATATCACCCTTGACCCGGAGGCCCGCTATGAGCGGAACTTGCTGCCCCCCCTCCAGTGTCTGAGGGAGGACGTGGTGCGCTGGCGGCGTCTGCCGCTCTCGCCGCTCGGCCGAGCGGCCTTATTTAAAATGATGTCCCTGCCGCGCTTCCTCTACGCCCTCCAGAATACCATGGACCTGGTCCCGGCACGCTACTTTCGCGAGGTGGAGGGCCTCCAGCGGCGCCTGTTCTGGGACGGGAGGCCGCGTATTGCTCTGGCTAAATTGACGCTCCCGTGGTACGATGGAGGGGTCGCCCTCCCGGACATCAAACGGTATTACTGGGCCTCCCAACTAGCTGCAATTAATCATGGCCTTTACGGGCCCGCCTTGAACCCGGCATTTGAGATGGACAGGACGCTTCTGCCCGGTGCCGATTATAATCGAGCGCTCTACTCTGGCGCGCCCGACTCCCGTTTGACGGGACCGACGCGTGTCATGGTGCGTGTCTGGCACGCGGCTAATGCAGCTATGGGGTGGAAGGACCGTTTGACCCGAGCGTCTCCGCTGTATGCATCTGAGAGGTTGGGCTCCCTGTGGACGTCGAAGGGCTTCGAGAAGTGGGACACGATCGGAATCAGCACGGTGGGAGATCTCTGGACGAGGGGGGGATTCAAAACTTTTGAGACGCTGCAGGCGGAGTTTCAGCTGCAGGGCAGTGAGTACTTTCGGTACCTACAGGTCCGCCATGCGCTGGGCTCCGTCTTCCCGGATGTTGCATCCATTCCGGAGTCTTCCCCCCTGGAGGACAGAGTGCTAGATGGCCATGTCCCGGACAGCACGATCTCCCTCATATACAAAAAATTGATTAACGATAGATCGTGTCTGCTGACTAGTCTCCGCGAGGCTTGGGTTGCCGACGGGCTGGAGCTGGACGACGAGGATTGGATCTCCGCGGTGGCCTCTCCGAAAGAGGTGGCCATCCCGGCTCGCCTTCGTTTCGTCCAGCTCAAGATCCTTCACCGGGTCTACGTGACGGGGCCAAGGCTTTTACGTATGGGTTTTGCCGGTGATGGAATGTGTAAGCGTGGCTGTGGTGCGTTGGCGACTTTCATGCATATACTGTGGGAGTGCCCGAAGGTGGAGCGATTCTGGCGTGGTGTGCATGAGGTTCTACGAATGGTTACGCGTGTCGCGCTGCTGCCTGAAGCGAGGAGATGCTTGCTGAATGTCTGGGAACCAAATGACTACTCGGTCCCGCAGGCGCGGTGGGTGACTCTGGGATACATGATAGCCAAGCGTGATATTGCCCAATTGTGGGGATCCCAGAGGCCCCCTGCGGTGTCGGCCTGGAAAGAGCATATGGATTGGTGTATGTTTCGTGAAAAGGTGGTGTATGTGGCGAGGGGTAAGCCTGGGGCGTGGATGAAACTCTGGGGCCCCTGGAACGCCTACCGCGGGGGTATTTGTGAGCCGCCGCTGCTACCGGCGGCCTCGCCGGCTCCGTCTCCCTAGATGGCGCCCCTCCCTTGGCCGCGGGCGCGCGGTCCCCCAGTCCCTGATCTACTCCCGTCCCCCTCTTCAGAATTTTGCTGCTGGTTTGGATCCCCCACTTATGGAGCACGTGTTGTCACTTGGATCGAGGGTTGCCTTGCGGTTGTGGTTTGTTTACGTTGTTTTGCTTTAAGAAAATGGAACCGTACTGTGGGCATGGAGCTGTGAGGCCTGCACCATTGATCACTCCTGTCTTCCTACTGTGCACCGCTGAGAAAGTTTTTTGCTGTATGTATGTAATATGCTTTTGATGCTCTAGCGGCCGGCCGTGTGGTTGTAGGCCCATACCTGTAACTTCTATAAACTGCAATAAACGGTTTAAAAAAAAAACAAAAAAAAAAAAAAAACATTGAGCTCAATGGGAATTTCTAGTTAAATGCAACAAGTTACTTTATGGATTACTTTTCTAACCACAGCTGGGACAGCTCCTGTAAACAGTTGAGTAAAAGCGTTATGGTTACAGTAGTGATTTTTAAGGAATATTATTGTATTTTAAAAGTTGACAGAAACTTTTTTACATAGAATAACCAATGTTATCCTATGGGAGGAAATTCACTTAGCAGGTAAGTAGTGTTATCGTTACTTTTTCTTACTCAGTGGTGGATCCGGGACCCAGCACTGGTGCATCTCCTGTAAACAGTGGAAAGAATGCGTTTAAGTCATACAGGCGATTTTTAAGGAATATTTGTAGTTTGTGAAAATTGACACTTAGAAACTTTTCTGGTGAAAACCAGACAATGGATTCCTATGGAAGGAAATACAAGTTACTGGTAAGTACGGTTAGAATTACTTTTCAGGGTCAGTGCTGGGCTAAAAGATGCAGCACTGGGTTCTCTCCTGATAACAGGTGAGTAAATCGGTATTCGTTGTTCGGATGATTTTAGGTGAATATTTTAAATCTCCAAAACTCCACACTTAGAAGAATTTCCAAGTGAAACCAGTCAATGTTAGCCTATGGAAGGAAATTCAAATTACTGGTAAGTACGGTTAGAATTACTTTTCAGGATCAGTACTGGGCTCAAAGATGCAGCACTGATGTCTCTCCTGATAACAGGTGATTAAATCGGAATTCGTAGTTCGGCTGATTTTAGAGGAATATTTTAAAGTTCCAAAACTCCACACTTAGAAGAATTTCCAAGTGAAACAAGCCAATGTTAGCCTATGGAAGGAAATTCAAGTTACTGGTAAGTACAGTTAGAATTACTTTTCAGGATCAGTACTGGGCTCAAAGATTCAGCAGATGAGTAAATCGGAATTCGTAGTTCGGCTGATTTTACTTCGGTCCAGTATATATAGAGCCACTTTCCTACACCATCCCCTCCCTTCACCACTGTGCAAACATGCCCTGTGGCGCGTTTTAAGTTGGGGAAACTATTCCCCTTCAATCCTGAGGGTCCCTAGAGTCCAACTAGCCCAGTAGGTACATCCAGTGAAATGTCCAGCTAACTATAACACCCCTGAAACTTATATTTTTTTCTGTGGATTTCTAAGGTTTTTAAATGCTAATTCCTAACTATAACGTGCCTGAAACCTATGGTTTTGTCAGTGAATTTCAAAGGTTTTTTAAATGCTAATTTCTAACTTTAACGTAACTGCAACCTATGCTTTTTTCAGTGAATTTCAAAGGTTTGGTGAATGACAATTTTTAAATGTATTAATTGTTATATTTATTTTTCTGACACTGATTTACTTATTTTTTTTTAAACTATTTATTTTTAGGTATCTTATTTTTTAAATGACATTATAATTACATTATACATTACATTACAAACTATACTTTCTCAGAATGAATTACTTTAGTTAAATACTTTTTGAAATAGGCAAAAGACTTTTTGAGTGCAATAGTTATAGTTTGTTGCAATAGGCAACACAATTTAAAACACAATGCAACATTGAGCTCAATGGGAATTTCAAGTTAAATGCAACAAGTTACTTTATGGATTACTTTTCTAACCACAGCTGGGACAGCTCCTGTAAACAGTTGAGTAAAAGCGTTATGGTTACAGTAGTGATTTTTAAGGAATATTATTGTATTTTAAAAGTTGACAGAAACTTTTTTACATAGAATAACCAATGTTATCCTATGGGAGGAAATTCACTTAGCAGGTAAGTAGTGTTATCGTTACTTTTTCTTACTCAGTGGTGGATCCGGGACCCAGCACTGGTGCATCTCCTGTAAACAGTGGAAAGAATGCGTTTAAGTCATACAGGCGATTTTTAAGGAATATTTGTAGTTTGTGAAAATTGACACTTAGAAACTTTTCTGGTGAAAACCAGACAATGGATTCCTATGGAAGGAAATACAAGTTACTGGTAAGTACGGTTAGAATTACTTTTCAGGGTCAGTGCTGGGCTAAAAGATGCAGCACTGGGTTCTCTCCTGATAACAGGTGAGTAAATCGGTATTCGTTGTTTTCGGATGATTTTAGGTGAATATTTTAAATCTCCAAAACTCCACACTTAGAAGAATTTCCAAGTGAAACCAGTCAATGTTAGCCTATGGAAGGAAATTCAAATTACTGGTAAGTACGGTTAGAATTACTTTTCAGGATCAGTACTGGGCTCAAAGATGCAGCACTGATGTCTCTCCTGATAACAGGTGATTAAATCGGAATTCGTAGTTCGGCTGATTTTAGAGGAATATTTTAAAGTTCCAAAACTCCACACTTAGAAGAATTTCCAAGTGAAACAAGTCAATGTTAGCCTATGGAAGGAAATTCAAGTTACTGGTAAGTACAGTTAGAATTACTTTTCAGGGTCAGTACTGGGCTCAAAGATTCAGCAGGTGAGTAAATCGGAATTCGTAGTTCGGCTGATTTTACTTCGGTCCAGTATATATAGAGCCAATTTCCTACACCATCCCCTCCCTTCACCACTGTGCAAACATGCCCTGTGGCGCGTTTTAAGTTGGGGAAACTATTCCCCTTCAATCCTGAGGGTCCCTAGAGTCCAACTAGCCCAGTAGGTACATCCAGTAAGCGCCACATAGCTGCGTAGCAGAGAGATGTAAAAAGGGTCACAGCCTGCAACACCTCTCTGCAACGCAGTGCAGTGGCGCTTCCTGGAAGCATCTAGTGGGCTACTTGGCCCCCATGGTCCCTCAGGATTGAAGGGGAATTTTTTCCCCAACTTAAAACGCGCCACAGGGCGTGTTTGCACACATCACCTTAAGACCTGTCCCCTCTCATCACTACTGTGTAAATGTGCCCTGTGGCCCTTCTAAGTTAAGAGATTAAGTCCCCTTGATGCCTAAGGGTCCCTAGGGTCAAACTAGACCACTAGGTACCTCCAATAAGCGCCACAGAGCTGCGTTGCAGAGAGGTGTAAAAAGGGGCGTGGCCTCTGAACACCTGTCTGCAACGCAGCTCCCTGGCGCATACTAGAGATATCTGTTGGGCTTTTTGGCCCTCAGGGACCCTCAGTATTGAAAGAGAATTAATTCTCCAACTTAAAACACGGCAAAAAAGTTTTGGGGCCTTGGGGGTCCTTGTGGCACCCCCTGAGCAGGCCTAGGGGGTCAGAGTGTTTCTATCCTGCTCCCTTTTTGCGTCTTGCGCATTTTGTTATTAGGTTTGTTGTGCCTCAGTTCTATCCAGGTACAAGATGGCTGCCAACACTTCCTGATTTGGAGTGTTGACAGCCAATTAGCATGCAGCTCGTGATCGGGAGGGTGCGCGGATCCTCCGAGGCCATAGATATATCTATGATTTTGATTTTCATTTTCTCAGGAACTACTTAATGGATTTACACCATTTAAACAAAAGGCACGACTCTGAACTAAGGTCTACCTTTCTGCCAAATTTGGTGTAATTCCGTTCAGCAGTTCGGGCTGCAGCTGCGATTAACCGTTCCTATGGAAAATTGCATGGGGAAAACACGTTTTGGGACCCCCCTTTTTCTCAGCCCCCGCTTGACGATTCACCCCGAGACTTTCAGGATAGGAGCGGATCGGAGTGCCCCACCAGTTTTGAAAAGTTCGCGAAGATACTTCAACCGGCACCAAAGTTATTCCAAATAGAATGTTGCGGATTTCCTATGGATAATAGGTCCTAACTATAACTACCTACTGGCGACCGCCAGTAGGTAATATATATATATATATTCACTGAAAAAACCATAGGTTTCACACATGTTATAGTTAGTGGAAATTTTACTGATAAAAAACCAATGAAATTGCCCCGTTATAGTTAGCGCAGGCAACTATAACTCACGCGACCACAATCCTCTGCTGATGCTAATACTGTATTTAGACACTTATTTGCCCATGTCTTCTTCCATACATTTTTAGCTATACATATATTACAAATATTTTTTTTTCCTAAAGACACATATGTCATCAGCAGAGGATTGCGGTCGCGTGAGTTATAGTTGCCTGCGCTAACTATAACGGGGCAATTTCATTGGTTTTTTATCAGTAAAATTTCCACTAACTATAACATGTGTGAAACCTATGGTTTTTTCAGTGAATTTGCAAGGTTTTTTAAATGCTAATTCCTAACTATAACGTGTGTGAAACCTATGGTTTTTTCAGTGAATTAGTACGGTTTTTTAAATGCTAAGTTTTTTTCCCTTATAATAAGCCCTGTACATTTGGTGGCCTACGGCCACCAAAAGCACAGGGGGTGGGGTAAGTGTGGATAGTGTTTTTTTCCATTGTAATAAGCCCAGCACATTTGGTGGCCTTCGGCCACCAAAAGCACAGGGGGTGGGGTAAGTGTGGATAGTGTTTTTTTTATTTTTATTTTTTTACCGTACGCTTACCGTAAGCGTACGGTAAGCGTACCCCGCGAAATTGCCGAAAAAAAAAGAAAACCGTTTTTGCACTTGAGGGATGTTTGGGGACTCCCTCCACATGACTATGTGGGAGGGAGTTGTCAAAACAGCCCCTTTACATGTTTTTGGGCTTCCGATTTTAAAAATCTCTCTCAGTGCGAGAGACAAAATGGCGGCCGCCGCTTCCTGGTTTCGGCCGATTCGAATGTTTACTAAGATCTAAGAGCCAATCAGAATCGCGCTCGCGCACGCCACCGTACGCTTACCGTAAGCGTACGGTAAGCGTACCGTAAGCTGGCTCAGATATATATATTGATTTAAAGGCTATTTTCTCAGAATCTACTGAACAGATTTACACCAAACCTACAAAAGGCACTTCCTTGACCTAGGGACTACCTCTCTGCCAAATTTTGAGTAATTCTGTTCAGCCATTCGGGCTGTAGCTCGTTCTAAAGGTCCTATGGAAAAATGCATGGGAAAAACGCGTTTTGGGACCCCCCTTTTATCTCAGCCCCCGCTTGACGAATCCCCCCGAGACTTTCAGGGTAGGAGCGGAGCGTAGCGCCCCACCTATTTTGAGAAATTCGCGAGGATTCGTCGACCGGCGCCAAAGTTATTCAAAATAGAATGTTGAGGTTTTCCTATGGAAACGTGGTCCTAACTATAACTACCTACTGGCTATCGCCAGTAGGTAATATATATATATATATATATATATATATATATATATTCGAAGCCCAAAGTAGATCCTCTTTTGACGTTGGCGCTCGTAATGTAGCGCGGTGCGTGTCTCTTTGGCAGGATCCAGCCGATATTTATCCATTAAACTTAGTCTCTCAGTGTCTCAGACTAAGAAATAACGCACTCACTCGTAGATTTCATGAAAACGGCTTTATTTTTCTTGCCAAACCCAACGCGTTTCACCTCTTCCAAAGGCTTGATCACGGGATGAGATCACATGATAAGTGCGTTTCATTTATATTTAGCACGCATTCACTTCCTGTTCTATTTTATCAAGTGCATTGTGGTTAGTGAAATATTTTAAAGTGATATATATTTTTTGTGCTACATGTCAAGTGAAATTAAAAACTGTTTCCACGCATGCAGATTTATGACACTTATATTTCTAGTACTTTGGTGTACATATTTTCCTTGTCATACATTATTAATTGCCTTTTGGTTACATAAGCCTCTTTACATTTTTCGTTTTTAGTATTTTTCTTTTACTTTTTCACTCTCTTATGAGTTAGGAAGTCTATCATCCTGTTTTCAATTTTTGCTCTTTTTTGCTCTCTGGTGAGCATTTCATTTTGAGCTTCATAGGATAGAAAAGGGATGATTTTCCTTTGTTTATAAATGAACATAAAGTTCCTCATTCTGATTCAAACCTCTCGGATCCAGGGTTCTAAACGTGAGAATGTGCTTAGATTCTTTTTGTCAGAGCGTTTTCAGCCGATCTCCCCCTCTGTCCGATGTTAGTATCTGTTCCAAAACCCAATATCTTAAGGTTTCCCAATCGTCGTTGTGAAACATTTCCATATGTCTCGCAACTGCATTTGTTCAATCTTTGTGAATCGTGGCTCGTACATGTTCTAGGATGCGTTTTTTGATTTCAAAGATTGTGCTTCCCATGTATCTTTTATGGCAGGGACATTCAATCATGTATATCACATAAGAGCTTTTACACGTGAGGTATTGTCGTATCTTCCAGGTCATGCCCTTTTTGATGGTAACTTCCTTCAATGGAGTAGCAATTTTACAGACCTTACACTGTTTACATAGCCAGAAGACTTCCCTCTGTAACCATGTTTTTTTTGGGACATCTTGGAAGTGGCTATGAACAATTTGATCCTCAATGTTTCTAGCTCTTTTGTACAATATTTCTGGATGGTCTCCTATAATGTCCGCCATTGTCGTATCCAGTTTTAAAATGCCCCAGTGTTTTCTGATGATTTTGATCATTTTTTTATTCTCTGCACTGTATGTCGTGATCAGCCTGATTTTATGATCTTTTCTTTTTTCTGTTGTAAGATGGTATTTCGATCTTGATTCAAAACTCTGTTCAGGCATTTGGTGACTACCTTCTTTGGATATTTTCCAGCAAGGAAACGATTGCTTGCATCTCTACTGTTCTTGAGAAATCCTTGGTTATTTGAACAGTTTCGTTTGAGCCTTAGAAACTCTCCATATGGGATGCTCCACTTCAGGTTTTCATCGTGGAAGCTCTCCCCATGTAGCGTGGCATTTGTTGCAGTGCTTTTTCTATGCAGTGTAGTTTGTAAGGAGTCATTCTCTGTATATATTTCTGTGTCCAAGAATATAACTCTTTCCGAGCTTATGTCATATGTGAACTTCAGTTTAGCTGGAGAATTATTCAATTTGTCAAAATATCTAGTAAACTCTTCTCTGGTCCCATTCTAAATGATCAAGAGATCATCTATGAATCTCAGCCATAGTATGATTTTCTCTCTCCACTCATAGTTTGCAGTGTTCCATGCTAGATTTTGTTCGAACCAACCCATCGTGAGGTTCGCGTAATTAGGTGAAAACGAAAATCCCATTGCACATCCCCTTGTCTGTTTATAGATCTGTTTATTGAATAAGAAAATGTTGTTATTTAAACACAGTGAAATCATTTCATTCAGCATCTCATTGTGTTCTTTGTACTGTATGTTGCATTTTCCCAAGTAATATTTGCAGGCTTCAGTGCCAATAGTATGTTCAATATTGGTATATAATGATACCACATCCAAAGTGATTAATTTGTAACCTGATTTCCATATCACTTTATCTAATTTCTTGAGCAAATCTGTTGTGTCTTTTAAATAAGACGCAAGATCTTTCACTAAGGGTGACAAGAAATGATCGAAATAGTTAGATATTTGTTCCAGTAAAGAGTTGTTAGCGGAGACTATAGGTCTGACAGGCGGTTTCTCTCGATTTTTATGCACTTTTGGAAGGCAATAGAAAGTTGGCAATGTCGAATGTTTCTTGTCAAGATATCTATACTCATCAATTAGGCCCTTTTGTCGCCAGTCTGTAAGAAGTTTGTTTAGTTTACTTTGTAGTTGTATTGTCTGGTCTTTATTTAGTGGTGCATAGGATTCCATATCTGAAAATTGGAGTTTGACTTCTTCGAAGTAATCCATTTTGTTGAGGATAACAATATTTCCACCTTTGTCAGCCAGTTTTATTTCAATTGTTTTATCCTCTTGCAGATTTTTCAATGTCTCCTTTTGTTTCACATTTAAGTTGTTCTTGGTCGTATTCGGTATCATTTTGTAAAGTTCTTCCACTATCGCATCATGAAATAGGTCTATTTTATTCCCAGGGGGTAGGATGGGATAGAATCTAGATTTAAATTTGAGCCCACTTTCACTGGCCCCTTCCCTGGGTAATGTATTTTCCAGTTCTGATATGGCTTCTTTTTCTTGGGAATCAGATGTTGCTCCCATCGTCATTAATGTTTCTAATCCTTGTGCATCTTCTGCAAGTAGTTGATTCAATTTTTTTAAGGATGTTTCTAGGATCTGCTGTTTTTGGATTCCCTGCATATATTTTTGCCAATTTCAACTTCCTTGTATACTTGTACAAGTCTATTCTCGTCTCTGCTATGTTTAGATGTGATGTGGGGCAGAAATTTAAACCTTTTTTAAGGACTTCATTTTCTAGGGGGGTCAAGGTTCGTGATGACAGATTGATTATATTCAATTCTTTAGCGTTCCCATCTTGTATTTCTATATCCGCAGCTGTCTCAATCTGTCTCTCGACCATACATTGGTCTTTGCTTCTCCCCTGTCCTCTCTGGCCTCTTCTGGTTTTCATCTTCCTCCCCGATTCCAGCCTCTTCCTCTTCCTCTTTTTGTTTGTTTGTTTGTATTTTGTTGTTCCAATGCCATGCGCATTTCCATTAAAAAGTTGGTCTTTTTTCCCATTTCTATAGTTTGGGGGGCATTAATTTCTCCTTCACTCACATCTGTGCTAGATAGGTAGTCAAAGCTGGATGTTTCTTGAGCAGATGCTTCATGTTTTGATTTCTTTTTTCTCATCTCATATTGTTTTCCAAAGGTGAAAATTCTCCCCTCCTCAAAGTCTGCTTTATCCCTCTGGAATTTGACTTGTTTCCTTAGTTTTACTCGTTCCTCATGTTTATCCAAGTTTTTAAGGATATCTGATTTTAATTTTTGTTGTTCTTCTGTAAGAGTTAGTTTTTCTATTTCTTCTTCCACACTTTGTAATTCTCTCCGTATCTCTTTCAGAGTTTTATCGATGTATTTGATGAGAATGATTATCAGACCTATTGAGGAGTCTAATAGATGTTCCCCCCATTCTTGTAAGAGTTCGCCGCTGGTATCTTGGTGACTCGGCATTAGTGTTAGGCAAAGGCCCCTTGGGATCCACTTCACTTCCACATATTTTTGAAGAGTTAAACGTTCCCAATACCTCAATTTATCTTTATTATTATTGGGTACTGTTACTTCTCCCCTTTCCATCCGAGGTTTGATTGTGGGGGTAAACAAATTTGGCATTTCTGCTATGCATTTGGCTTCTCTTCCTTCCATGGCAAGTGTTATTTCTTATTGCACACCGTATTTACTACAAGTCCCAGAAACCCCCACTATTCACTACGCCAATTTTCGAGTAATTCCTACACAATTGCTGTGTTATCTCGGCATTTGACGTGTGCTGTTGCGATGTTGTGGGGCAAAATCATGTTTAATCCACTATTTAACTGGGGCACATATAACTCGCTCTTCTGCAATTGTTATTTATTTTATGTATCGCGGGCATCCGTATATTATACAAATGCTTTATGTCTCTTACCCGATAACCAGCAATGAGGTTAACAACTGCAAACCAGATATATCGGGTATTTCTCTCTAGGAGTCATCCCCTTTGAAATGGAGTGTAAATGAAGGATTAGTCCTAGTAATCCAGGCATACAGTTCCTTTAATAGTACATTTCTTCTGAGAAACCAGGGAATATTCATATTTTTACACTCTCACTCTCACTTTTGTTTAATAATTCAAAGCAAAATCTCATAATATTTCATAAAGTTAATGACAAACTTTTTTTTAGAATAGTTAAGTAGCAGACACACATTATACCCTTTTGGGAACACTAAAAGTCAGACCCTGTGAATCTGGAGATTTTGTACTGAGAGCACCAACATTCTATGGAGCATATTCTCAAGGAGCTATCGCCAAGTTATTGGCACTTTAGCGCAGCCAAAGTCGGGATAAATTTACTGCCCCATTCACAAGCTGGTGCAAACAGCCAATACCACCAGTTTTCCGGTTATAGCATCCTCAAAAAACATCGCCACGGATGACACCAGCAACTATCGCTAATGAGATGCAGAGTAGGCGTTCCCAAGCAAAAAGCTGCAAAAACACCACACCTCAACATTCTCAAAGATTAGCCAGAACAGCGATAAGAGAACAAAACATGCAATAAGGCGCGTTAGCAGCAGGAAATTAACACCTGTTCTGACATGGTGCAAAGTCAGACTACAACCTGCACCACAAAAGGGAGCCCAGCCCAGAGTCACACCTGAAGAACAACAGATGCCATGGAGCCAATGATTATGCAGCTCGGACACCCAAGAGGGCCACAACACTACCACCACTCATCCCATACCAACCCCCGGGACCAAGAGATTGCACATCAACGTGACGAAATCATGAACAAAATCATTTGCCTGATGCCGCAGAATCACAACAACTAACAGTCATGTGAATACAGAAAAAGCTGAATCAATCATTCACCATTGAGAGTCCAAACAAAATATCACAATTACATTTCTCACCAAACAACTATTTGGAAGAGTCATGGCGGGTCATCCCTGGACACTCTGTAAGTGACAGCCTGTAAGACAATATCCCAGATAAGAAGATGTGTCAGAAACTCATAAAAGAACAGAGAGAGAGAGAGAGAGAGAGACAGAACAAGGAGTACAAGGACAATCGGGCCCTTGGCACATACATGCCAACGGTTGCATGTGTCTCGCAATTGGTGCACCCAAAATCTAAGGCCGGGCAACAATTTCAGCGTGAAGGCCACATCACATTTCAGAAATGCAAGCAGTAGTCAGACTAAAATTAGGCATGAAAGCTCCTTTGTCTCAATAAACAAGGCGGAAGGACATCCGAACATCCGACCTTGGTCTTCAATGCGCTCGTTACCCCCTGAGTGAGATACCATACCAGACTCTGGCGACTCCCACACCACGAACTGCGCTAATGAAAGAGCAACATGTCCACAACCCACACACACTTGTCCCTGCTCAAGCTACACCTGCATGGCATGCCCCCAACACATCGGTAAAAAAGACAACCCATATGTCCAAACGTTGAACACACATACAACTCATTGCTCCGAGCTGTGGCATATCGTTCACAGAACTGCTGCTGGTCTGAGGAGTGCCGGTGGTACGAGACCAACAAACACAATGGCAGGCAATCCCGGCACATGCACAACCCCTGACACTTGGAACTATACCATGCATGAATGCTGCATCTGTTTTGCAAATCAGTTACCATCTGAGTTTCCTGCTTGCGTACGTCACATGCGTCCTGCCATGGTTCCACTGTTGATCATGCACATTCAAGTGGCCCATGGAGGTCTGCCTATCCAACACAACGGTAGCTGAACTGGATCATGACTTGTGTGTGCAGCTCCTGTTGGCCCACAAACAGGAAGGCAACCGGGATACCCAAGCATGGGATGCCTTGATATGTGGTGTCTGTGCCGGCAGCAGTGGATGGGAGATTGCAGAAGTCATTGTGTGCAGTGACCACATCGAGGCGCTCCCCTATTGGGCTGTGTTGTGGATTGGTGAAACTGTGTGGTCGGAGCACATCTGTACGGACTAGTTAATGGATTGGCTCTCCCTCGTGTTCCTTGAATTTGAGAATGACGTACTTCTGGAACTGATTGCCTATGAAGCAGCGCTCGCATCCATGGACGAGTAACTACCTTCCTGCAGCCACAACTGATTGACACCCAGAGCACAGGTCCCACAGGTCCCAACACCGTGTTGCACCATGGAGGAATGGTCCCATAAGCCAGACCAACAGTGGACATGTCTGCATTCGCTCGGACTCAGAATGCATGTGCGTGCACCTACGTGTGTTGTCACACAACTGTGCAAGGTGATGCAGCCCCATGGGCGGAGCTGCACAGCGTCGTCTGGCAAAGTTCCTAAATCTGACATACTGCTGGAGGAAGACTATACACATGGCAATGTAGCACAACATGTGACCTTGTTGGTCCCTTTCACCTGCTCACTGTCAGCAGAGCACACAGTCGTCGCAGTTCGGTGGTACAGCTCTATGCAGATCCCATGGGCTATGAGTCATGTCCCCTGACATGGGTCAATGAGCAGACGCCAAACATCACATGACTCGACCAGCAAGGCAAGGTGGGCTGAGACCGTTGCCAACCGTAAGGATATGTGTCCATTTTTGCCACCCCATTCCTTGCACCTCGACATGTTCCCATTCTGCCTGTAAGTGTCTTAAGCATTTGTCTGCCTGTTGTGGCCCATCACTTACCCGTACTGACATGCACATGCTAATAAAGTCAACACAACTTCACCAGTGTACAACTGTGATGGGTGTTGATTAGTATTACAAATCGTATTCCTCAATGAGCATTGTCCATACACAGGGAGGGTCAGACTGCCTCTGGTACATAGGTGGTGAATCCCCATTGGCAGCTCCACCTCTGTGAGCCACACATTGTGTTTGGGATAGTTGCTGGTAGAAATGTGCCCTTACGTGTCTTCAGCAATGTGATTATGGTGTCCAACTTCTTGCCATGTGGATCAATATGATCCATTAAAACAGGCTGTGTCCACACTGATGTGTGTGAGTACATCATGCAAAGAGATGTACTGTAGCCACATGCGATGGCAGACACTACTTCAGGCAGGCTACGGATTCTGACATTTACACACACAGCCCTATATAATACATTGACGTGGGGCTACGTTGGGGAATGCAAGATTGTTGTTCATGTGCAATGAGGCCACAGCTAGTTCACACCTTCACATTTATCTAAAGGTCGATGTGGGTCTGGGTCAAACATGCACATTGATGACATTTACCAGGGTGTACCTTTTAGTGCAATCAACGTCCCTACATTCATCCATACTTGTACACGTGAGTGCACATAGACATGGCACATCTGTGTGATTGGGAATGTTTTATTCACATTCTGGGGAGTCTCGGAGCTGGAGGGGTACATGGCCAGTTCAAGCCCACATGACATGGTTGCCCAGTGGTGGGCCAACCAGAGTCCTTGGGGGAATGCAAAGTTAATCTGAAGAGGAAGACTTCAGTCCACAGCCGGATTGCTGTGTGATTGGTACAAGAGCAGATATGGCAACCATGTTGGGTCCAGGTGTATGTCACATAGTGTTCCAGGGGACAGTGGGAGGTGTTGTTCTAGGGCATGATGCATAGGGCTGAACCATGCAGGGACAGGCCATGTGGCGGGTACAGATGCTACTACCTCCTTCCTCACACAGTCATTACCCTCCACATCTTACTCCTCTGAGATGTCTTCTGTGTTCGGTGTGTCACGTGTGTGTGGTGGTGTTATGGCAGCATCCCTGTGGGCCATTGACACATCAGGGTGCGAAGCTGATAGGGCTGCATCACTGTGTGCCACTGACACATCAGTGTGCGAAGGTTATAGGGCTGCATCACTGTGTGCCAATGACACATCGGGGGGGGGGGAGATGTGTGTGTCAAAGTTGCAGCAGCAGTTATCTGGGACAGGCTCTGTGGCAGCAATGGCAAGATGAGGATCTGCAAGGCCTGGAAGATCCCAGCTACATGTCGCTGGTGTTCAGCCATGGCAGCCCTACTCCCAGCTTGCATCCGCGCCATGGTCTCCATTGTCCTCTGCATCTGTGCCAACTCCGTGCTGTCATCGCTGGAAACCTGTCTCAATAGACAGTTCTTGTATCCGAGTAATGGCCCCAGCGAGGTCAGCCAAGGATTGTCGGTAAACATGGTGCGGACAGGGGGTGTCTGTTGGGGACTGTATGTGGTCCCTGAAGGGACTCAGGCCCCCACGTATGGCTTTGAGTTTGGCTGCCACGAGGTCGAAACCCACCTGCAGCTGATCAGCCAACTTCTCCTGGCACACTAAGACACGGTGTTGGAATTCCATGTGTTGGTCGAGGGGGTCCTGTGGGCCAGCAGTGGTGGTGTGTGCTTCCTGCTGTGTGGTCTGTGCAGGGTGTGGGGTCACCGTAATGCAGCTGGGCTGCCCTGCCCCTGGGGATGGGGTGCGGAGGCTGTCCACAAGCCATTGGAGGGTGTCTGGGCAAATGTGTAGGGTGTCCTCTTCATCATGACTGTAGAGATGTGTGGTCTGCTCTGCAGGAGGTGTTGATTGTCCCTCTGCAATGTAACGGGGAGATGCAGATTAACAGTGTGTTCCATGTGTGTTGATGCATTGTACATGTTTACATACAGACTGCATGACAAGTACATTGTGACTGTTTTGGAGGAGCTGGCTATTTGATGGGAGACAGTGAACATTTCGACTACATGACGGATGTGACGTTGTACTCGTACATTATCATCTTACAGTGTCATGCAATGCCAGATGTGATTGGCCAGTTTCTACGCACGAGCTGCACCAGTTGTGTCCTCTGTCCTGTGGTGTAAGAGTTGCACTTTGCACCACATTGTCGTCAGTGTTGATGTGCTGTGATTGCTATGTGTGTGTGCTGCATTGTTGGCGAGTCGGCCCTGCAGCTCTGATTTGGCGTCCCCTTATCCCTTTGAGTCGGTGTGCCTTTGACTTGTGTGCTTTTCGGGTGCTGTGATGTTTGCGACTTGGGTCATTTTGTACTCTTGAGCATTGTTTGTCTGCAGATGTGTTTTTGACGTCATGGGTTGTAGGTGCACGTGGATGTGTCAGAGTGTGACCTGCTCCTTTATGGATGTGGTCCACACTCAGCCACCTCAAAGTCGTCTCGTGCTCCATGTCATGTATTGTGACTGCAGCCATGCTATCTGTCATGCAGTGTCACTTGCATAGTCCGTGTGGCTCACAGAGCAGCTGCTTTTCTGGATTCAGCACATGTGTATGGGTAGGTTGTGGCATTGGTGATATGGAGTGGGGCCAATTGTGCACATTGTGAACGGGGTCCTACTTGATGTTTCTATGTGTGTTGCAGTGTGCCAAGGGTGTCAGGGACATGTTCCATACTCATTGTGGGTGTGCAGTGTGCTGCGCATAATTCTGCATGTGTGCCATTGTGCCCATCTCCCTCCGTCCCCCCAAGCCCTGGTCGGTACTCACCCTGGTGCTGTTGGGTCAGGTCATATCGAGCTTTGTTCAGACCACCAACTCCTTGCTCCGTCTCCACACTGATGACTGTGGCTACCATTTCCTCCAGCTCATCCTGCTCCCCCTGTGGCGCAGGAGTCCTACCTCCAGTCGCCTTTGCTGCCTTCCTGCTGGCAGCGAGTTTCTCCTTGGCTTTGCTGTGCACTTCATGCCAGCGCCTCTTGACCTCCTCCATTGACCTCCTCGATACTCCGACTGCATTCACGTTGTTGACGTTGGACTGCCATATTTCCGTTTGTGGTGCCAATGCGGCAGTAGAGGTGTTGAACAGATGTTGGTAGTGTTCTATCACCTCTGTGACGATGATCCGGTCTGTGGACTAAACCCCGTCTTCCTCTTCCCCTTGCCTGATCCCGAGCATGGGGTTCCTGGCTGGTCCTCCGTGGGGCTTTTGGGGTTCGGGTTGTCCTCTGCACTCGGTCCGGGTGCATCCATGGTGCTACGCAGTTCGATTTGGTTTTGGTGGGGTTTTTTGTTGTTGCTTTTATAGTGCATTTCCCCGCATGACGCGTGAGAATTGCAGGCCTGTGGCTGGTTTTCGCTAATTTTTGTATCGCGCTTGGCCTCATCGCAGCTTTTTTTGCGTTCGTGTTTTGTATTTTTGCGGCGTCGCGTTGACTTTGTCGCTGACTTTTGACGCGTTATCGTGACCATATCGCATGGTGCTGCCGACTTGGGGAGCGTTAAGCTACTTTTGCGGTAGTTATCACACGTTCTTGAGAATATCCCTCTAATCCTTTTGTGAAATGTAGGTGGTTTGATATACCCTGTAACTGTTGGGTGAAAGGGGGGCAGCACAGACCAATGACACCAGGATTGTGTGAAAAAGGCTGCTTTATTGAAACAGGTGCACAATCACATTACAACATAACCTGGGCCTTTGCCTTCCAAAACTATGACCTTGCTATAAATCTTTAATCACCTATGATAAGGTACCCCCACCCCTAAAGTAACCCTCCCCTTCCATAACAACATAAAAACCTCAATAACGCATGTGCATCAGAATGGATCATCTGTAAGTGGGACCTCTAAAATCCTTTCCATTTTCCTACCTTAATTAACTCTTGAACCTCATTCAACTACCTACCTAACCTTGAACTTCCTATGTTGTCCAAGCCTGAACTTCCTACCCATTCCCTTTCACCCTGAACTGCAGCTGAAAAACAATAAACTGCTGTATGTCATGGCAACTTCTCAGCCAACAGCCACCCAGAGAAGGTGGGGGGATTACAAGCATTGGAGGGGAATAACTCCCCCACCTCCCTCCTTTCTCTGCCCCCCACTTTTATCCCCCATGTGCCCTAAGGGAAATGTCTCCTTTCACTGAATGCCCAATGTTTTGACCAGGCCAAACATCCTCATAACGGAGATCAGAATGAACAACCCTGTCAATACATTGTCCCTTTTTTTGAATTTCTTTCATTTCTCATCTATGGTAGACGACTTGACTGCGCCGTGCCATACTCTCCTGGGAATAAATTCTGTCCACATAATGTTGGAACCCACCCATAACCTATGGATCTCCCTCAGATCCTCTTTCATAGCCTTGATAAGCGCCAAGCCCTTCGGCCCACCGGGTCATTTTCCTCTTAAGAAGAAAGCGCTCATTCTGACATTTACCACCTGCAAAATGCCTATTCAGACAGGGAATGAGGTCTCTCCACTGCATACGCTCTTTTTCCACCCAGTTGATAGAATATAATGCCTTGTTGAACCTCAGATTCAAGCCATGACTGCTTGCCCTAGCTTGCCACTCCACCCACTTCACCAAGGAGTGGCCCACAACCCATATGTTCATCCTGCCACCTGGGGTCTGGGAACAGACCCTGAAAAAATGAAACAAAGTTGACAGTCTGAATATTTACTTCTCCCATCTACCTCCCTCCGGACATATCTATGAAAGCAATTTGATGACCACCTACCCAGTTCCAAGATATTCCCTTGGCCCCAACCCCGCTGACTGCTTCTGACGCTGCACCAATCCTGAATGAGTGAGTCACAAACCCTCTCGGATTCAAGGCAATTGGCCTCAGCGACTTGCGCAAAATGGCCAAAAACTGAAAAGAGGCACCAGGCTTGCCACTCTGATGTCTAGATACCCTCCGACCAATGTCTGCCTGAGCCACAATACTTTCACCCAACGTACCGGGCAGATGCCAGCAGAAAGGTAATATTTTAGGAGCATGGTTCTCCCCTTTTTCCATTGGTCTGTCTTTGATTTGTATAACCAGACATGCACACCATCGTCCCTGCAAAACACTTCCTCCCAGAGCAAGCCCCTTCTCCTCTTACCACCTAGTAGCTGCGAGACCCAGAAGGACCCAAAGAACATCCAGGACGTAAGGGTCGAAAACAGCACTGTCTCCCTATTCCCTGAGCACATTGTCCTAAGTGACCTAGTCACGTTAACTAGAATCTCCAAGTGCAAAGGCCGATGTATCTGGCCCCAGGTTCCTCAACCCTCCAAAATCCTTTCCCCCAGTTCCCCCCGCTGAAGGGGTGTGGCCCCATAGGAACTTGCCCGTGAAATCAATACCTGTCAATTTGCCCAAAATTGTCACCCTCAACCGGCCCTTCTCCATAAAGGGGAGTATGAATTGTACAACATCCTCAACCCTCTCCCATTTTCATGACCTTCTATTAGCACCCCCCCCCCCGCTTAAAGTTCAGACCAGGCTTGAAGGTATGCCTTCCTTGTAGCAATGGCTAAAACTCAGCTAACGATTGGGGTATCCTCTTTCTCCTAGTGACCAGAGTTCCAGTGGCATCTGTGTCTTCACTGGTCTGCCTCTGTGGCCAGCCAATGGAACCTCTCCGACTGTGAATGAGATAAGGCATCAGCAATGTCATTGTCCACACCGCAAACATTTTGGGCTCTAAAAGTGATATGATGTCTCAAGCAGTACAATACAAAAAACCCCTACAGCTGCTACAACTGTGGCTCCCTGGTGCAATGTCTGTTGACTACCTGCATGACTAACATACTGTCAACACAAAAAAGAACTCTCATATAAGCCAGCTGTTACCCCGATAGCACTACAGCTACCACCAGAGGAATAACTCCAAGAAGGCAATGCTATGCTTACCCTCCTTCCAGTTCCTTGGCCATTCTTCCACGCACCAGTGCCCCTGCCAATACAAGCCAGAGCCACAATCTCCTGCTGCGTCGGAGAAGATTTGGGCATGGTTCAATGATAGTCTTAATGCCGAAAAAGGAATTTAAGACTTGCAGAAAGGAAGTGGCGATCGTATCCGTCCCTTGAACATGTTTGTCACCTGAGATCCTTGCGAAGCATATACAACAAACGCATCAGATGCTCGAAGGCTACCTTCTTCAGAACTCAACTAGATCAAGAAAAAAATCGTACGAAAAAACTGTTCGAAATCATCAAGTCCCAATCTAATAATCATCCTAACCTCTCGGTCCCGGGTCAAGGGACACTGCCGAACTGTGAAAAATGGGGAACAGCCATTACAACGCGGTTTTTACCATGCGCAGCTTTTACATCGCATGCGTTACAACGCATGCGATGTTACAACGCAATGCCATTACAACGCAATTCTTTACATCGACTTGCGCTAGATGGCGTGCTAATATTACAAATAGTGCAGTTTACTATCCCAACACCTTCCCTACTGTTAAGTGGACTGGAGTAGGAATAGTAAATTACACTTTTCTAATGTTAGCACGCCATCTAGCGCAAGTCGATGTAAAGACTTGCGTTGTAATGGCATAGCGTTGTAACATCGCATGCGTTGTAACGCATGCAATGTAACTGCACGCGTTGTAATGACACACGTTGTACTGTCATACATCCGTGAAAAATTCACTGTTTTCTTCACAGAGAAGACTATTAAGATCGAATCTGAACTACGCTCGACCCATGATCACATCTCGAGCGGGCCGCTGATCACCCTTTGCCCCTCAGAGTCAAATCTCACTGAACCCTCACAGCCCTGCCGCCTCAAAAACAATGCATCCTGGAATCTGTTCCAAACCGTGGATGAATACACAATACACAAAATGCTGTTGACTTTGAAACCTTCCAATCACTACAATGACCCCCTGCCATCAAACCTGTTCCCGGAAGTGAGATCCGCCTTACTAACTCTTTGGATGACAATCGTCAATGATTCTCTTATGCATTGGGCAATTCCGGATTGCCTTAAAGCAGGTCAAGTTACCCCGATCGTAAAGAAACCAAATTAGGATCCTATGGACCTTCTTAATTTTAGCCCAATCACTAACATTCCCACCGTGGGAAAACTCTTGGAGAAATGTGTGCTTGCCCATCTTTGCCATCACATTGACCATTTCCAACTCCTGGATCAATGTCAATCTGGTTTCCGCCCAGGTCATAGTACAGAGTCGGCGCTAACGCACTTCGTGGATGATGCGCTTAGAATGCTGGATCACAATGAGTCATGCTTACTGATCCTTCTGGACCTTTCGTCAGCATTTGATACTGTCAAACATGATCACCTAATTATCATCCAAGAGCACAGGATGGGACTGTCTGGGTTGGTATTAAGCTGGTTCTCGTCCTTCCTTCAGAGCAGATCCCAAAGCTTAAAGGTGAACCAATCCTTGTCCCACCCTGCACCAGTCACCTTGGGGGTGCCACAAGAGTCAGCATTGTCTCCCACACTCTTTAACCTGTTTATGGAGCCTCTGACAGAAATCCTAAAATCATCCAGCATTCGCTATCATTTGTATGCAGACGATACCCAACTTTACTTGAAGATCGCCTCCCCAAAGACATCCAGTCCCTCAATTCAGTCCTGCTGGAAACACAAAACTGGCTGACATGCAATCACCTGAAGCTAAATGCTCTTAAAACGGAATTCCTACTGATCCCACCCCATAACCAATCCCTCGTCATGGAGCAATGGTTGAATCAGCTGACTGCCCTGAACAGCAGACCGCACCTTGTAGATTCAGCATCATCTCTGGGCATCACTCTAGACAAAAGCCTGAACATGCAGAAGCACATCAGTTCCCTCACCAAAGGAGTGAACTTCCAACTCAGCTTACTTAGGAAGCTCAAACCCTTCCTCCCTGCTTATGACCTAAAGGTTGTAGTTCAAGCATTAGTGATCTCAAAGCTGGACTATGGTAGTGCAACACTTTGTGGCCTGCCCAGAGTGAGGACGGCTCCTCTTAGGGCTACCCTCAACTCCGCTGCGAGGCTCTTAATTGGCACAAAAAAATACCATCACATCTCCCCGGACTTGCGGGAACTGAATTGGCTGCCATATGAAGCTTAGATACAGCTAAAAATTGCATGCATGGCTCACAATGCCATCCACCTCAAGACGTTTTTGTACCTTGCGCAGAAACTGGAACACTCCTGTGGTTCTAGAGCCTCCAGAAGCGCCAGCTCCCTTTAGCTTAAACCTCCAAAAAAAAAAGAAAAAAGACCTATAACTGAGCCTTCTCAGGGATGGCTCAGAGGATCTGGAACTCCCTTCCCCCTGAAGTCAGGATGAACCCGTCTAATGTCTTCTTCAAAAAAGAAGTCAAAGGGCTACTGAGGAAGACATTTCTGCCTTAGCCTGGCACCTTCCTCTGATTCTGGGTCCATACCCGTTGATTCTTCCCCAGCCACCTTGTTCATGAGTCAGTCACACAATTTTAGACTGTGATCTTTTTGCTCCCTCTGTTGTTTATGATGTGTTTTGCTGTGCCTTCACGAGAATGCTGGACAATTTTGTCTTTTAATTTGTCGTTTTGGTGATTCTGTTTTGTATGCTTATTACCTTGAGATGCATAACCTGTAAAGCGCTCTGATACCCTCGATAGTCATTTTCATGCTATATAAAACTTTCAAAATAAATAAAATAAAAATCCCACTTCGTGTCCATTGAGGCTGCCAATGGAACCCCATTAAATGACTGTAGGGAGGGCCCTCCACATTCTCATGTCCTCTTTCCCACCTGCTGACAGCCTATCATGATGATGAGGTAAGGGAAAACATGAGAGACAACAAACCGAGACATCTACAAAAAGTCTAGCCTTCTCTCACTACTCTGTGGGTGAAGTTCAGATGACCCAGCAATATCTGCACCTCTTTATTCATCACCCTCTGTTTACCCAACATTTCATTCAACAGGGTCAGCATGTTAATCTTTTTATCCTCGGACAGCAGGGCCTCCATTGCTAGTGAATTGATCTCAATATCCAGGAAGGACAGTACTGTAATTTGACCCACTGTGTTCTTCTGGGCCAAAGAAACACCAAAGTCACTCATGAGATCCTGGAATCTATCCAGAAAGCGCTGGCAGTCTCCAGCACCGCGAGCAACTAGAAAGAAGAAATCATTCAGGTAGTGCATCATAAAGTCATGCCCTGTGTGCCAGAAGAATAGCCACACTCAAAAAAAGCACACTAAATATAAAATCCCGTTGGGAGCACCTTGTCCACAAACCATTCGCCTTTGACTTGGATGCCCAGCTGCTAAAAGTCACCAGGGTGGACCGGCAATAAATGTAAGGCAGACTTAAAGTCACTCTTAGTCATCGGTGCCCATTGTCAAATTTCTCCACTAAAGCTAAGGCCAAATCCACAGATGAATAGGTCACTGAGACCTGTTCTGATGAAATTAAGTAATTGATAGACTGCTCCTCAGACGAGGAGAGATGCTGAATCAGCCTAAACTGCCCTGGTTCCTTTCTAGGTACCACTCCAACGAGGGACACAATGAGGTACTCCATAGGCCAATCCTCTAAGGGGCCAACCAAACTATTGTCCTGAATCTACTTGTGTAGTTTCTCCCTCACCACTTGGGCATGGTCACTTGCAGACTTTAAATCAGAAGCTCAGCGGAGTACCCTCAGGCCATCATAGCCAAGTCTAAACCCATCTGTAAAGCCTCCTAGCAGTAACCTACAGTCCTCAGTCCTGTCATAATGTGAAAGCCGAAACGCGAGCACGTCCAATTTATGGGCATACCAGCCCTTTCCTCCAGATCCCGGTGCCCCTCTATCTGACCTGAAGCCCGTGGTCTGACTATAGTGCAGCCCCTGAGGTGTCCCTTTCTGTCCACCCGGTGCCCCTTGTTGGTACCCATAGACAGTAGCATAGCTGTTTCTGCCTGCACCAAAGCAGGCAACCAATGTATGTCTGCCTGATGCTTCGAGCACTCATGGTGGAAATTACAAAGTTCTCTTGGATAAAATCCTTTGCTGTAGTCCCAGCTGGCCCCACTGGCTGACCCCACTGGTGGCCTTGCGGGAAGGCTGCCCCATGCTGTCTTGGGCCCTATCCCGCAACAGGTTGAGACGGCCCATCTCAGCCTCTCCAGACTCAGCAAACACCATCACGTAAGGAAAACCTATAAACTATAAAGCTGCCTAAAGAATGACTTATAACCGCCTATGATGGCACAAGTGTACAGACTAAAATGCTCCTGCCTGGGTACCAGCCAACGTGCTACCAGGACGAACATGGTGGCTAGCACACAAAATGGCAGGTTATATATATGTTGGGCTACAAACATAGCCCAAAATGAGCTCAAAACCCCTGTGCAGTTTCTGGACTGCACCACGTCCCGGGGGCAGACCTCCCTATGGTCGGCTGCCCCCAATCCCCATTCCAACTAATACAGTGCTTGTTTTTGATATATTTGTAATGTACCCCTGCATAAACATCCACCCTTACTCTTTTTAACCTTGTCCCAGAACCCCATTATTAAATAAATATTCTCTCCAGGCTTGGAGGGGGATCCTTGAGACAATTTTATGAAAATGCACTTTTCACTATTCTGCACTACAAACACCCGCTCCGCTGAAACCACCTGGGATGCATCCGGCGTCCTAGGTGGGAACCCAATGATGAAGCATGCCACCAACTAGGTTCTAAAAACGTATTAGTTTCCAAAGAAAACAACAGTTTTCGTATTGTGAGTACTTTTTGGATGGGGTAGATTTAGTTAGGAGCTGTCCTTTTTTGTTATAAATGGCCTACTATTACAAAAACAACATTAATAATGAAAACGGCAATTATAATTATAATAATAACCATAATCATAATAATAATATTAATAATAATAATGATATGAGGTAAAAAAGGCTGATAGCTGACAAATTGTGCTGGATCTGCCAAAACTATTGATAAATGTATTTGTCCATTTGAAAAGCACTGTGAAGAATTAGACCCTCATTATGAGTAACATAATTTCCACCCCAAGTGAGAACTTTGGGTGCAATTAAGCCAATTGTGATAGCAAATGTCTGCAGGAATTCTAAACCAAATAATTTTGGGCTCAGAGAGACCGGGCCTAGCTTCACCGTGGAAGCAAAAAAGCAAGGCCCCACCCAACTCTCGCACTAGTACGAAGGGAAGTCTAAAATGCTCCTACGGATTGGATAAAGCCTGCCATGAATGAACACCTGCCAACTCATTCCACCCCTTCACCTCCCATCTGCTCTTTTTCAGACACTACAGGCAGAAAATACCTGCATGTTTCTCCCTCAGGATGAGGTCTACTGGCTCATCTGTGTAAGGATCTGCTTGCATGCGCTTGTCCAGACACTTACACTGACATCCCAAGCACGTTTCAAGTACGGTTGTGTTTGTAGCCACTGTAACACATGTAAGGTTACATTTGTGAATGAGCTAGAATATGGATGCCATTTTGAATACCCCTGGCCTGGCTGCAGACCAGACAGATATTGAGGACTGTGCTGTCTGACTGCAGTAGCATAATATTTACATTCCTGCAGCTGAAGAGAGGAGACACAGACACTCAATTAAGAGGAGAGAAGACACGGCTACTTTAAACTTTCTATGATGACTTTGGTGAGCAAAGAGCTGCTGATTAGTCTTCCTGAGAACAATCAATTAGTGGATGGAAGGGGTAAGGGCAGGGCTGCAGAATCTGTTGTGAAAGGTGATGAAGTCTCAATGCGAGGGCCTCCTTTCTTTCATTTTGTATTACTTTTTTGATTGAGCTGATTACATCCAGGTGCAGAACCTCACCTTTTAGTGCCTTTCTTTTTTTTTTTTTTTTTTTTTTTTTTGTCCTCATATGCCACCGAGGTTATAGATGCGCAATCAATCGGATTACAAGCAATATGCTGGCACAGTTCGAACCAACTGGGAGGGATAGTCATGGAGCCGGGACCTCATCCCACAGCAGAAAAGCTTGACATACCAGGGACCGCCATACCATAACCTCAGAAATTCAGCTGGGGTGCCACCCAAGTGCTGAAAGAAGGGAATCAAAGTACCGCTTATGCCAAGCAGTTGTAAATATGGCTTAATCATTGGACCTGGGGGAAAAAAAAAAAAAAAAAAAAAAAACCCCAGAGTCTCACTGATCCCATTTAAGAAGATGCCAAAATGATCTTTTGGCTGGATTCCCAGCTCTAGCCAAATCCAACTTAGAAACCTGCAGGGTAGAGGCGTACCAATCGTTGATAGAGGGAGGTAAAGGATCCTTCCACTTTCTGCATATCTCCCTTCTAGCCAGTAGTATAGTGTAAAATACTAGCTTCTTTGCTGAGCTGGAGACCCCCTCTAAGACTCCGAAGATCACCAACTGAGGATGTACAGTTATTCTGGAGTCTATTGAGGACTACAGGATCTTACAAATGGCTTCCCAAAACTGAAACAGAAGGGGGCAATCATAAAACATGTGGATGTCAGAGGCTGCTAGGAGACCACATCTAGCGCACCCCACCATATTCCCCTGAGTAAATTTAGAAAGTGGAAGGGGGGAATAATATGCTCTGTGGATAGTGAAGATGTGGTTCCTACGCAACCACGCCGGTTTCACCACATCCCACAGCAGTCTACAAGATGTTCTCCAGACCTCATGCAAATCCGTATTACTTAATATGTCAGCCCCCCAGAGTTCCTGTGGAAGATTAAATAATCCGTCCATCTCATCCAAAATCAGATTGTACCAGGACGAGATCTCCTTCTTAGCAGGGGGTCTATCAATTAGCAGAGTAATAAGAGTACTATAACCCCTCACTGGGAATTTATTTTTACGAGAGGGCTGTGCAGAATAGGAACGAAACCAGCTAGCCATCTGCAGATATTTTAGCTTAGCAAGGCCAGGGCCAATCTTTCTACTCAAACACTCCCAGGAGAGCAATTCCCCTTCAACAAATAGATCACCCCAGACCTCCACACCTGCCTCTCTAATGGGTGTTGCAAGTGAGTCTCCCAACCAAGATGGATTATCAGGGAGATCCCATAGGGGAGTTCTACTGCTATAGTACCCTATTTTGATAGATTTGGAAACCTGGGCCCAAGTCTTTGCCATTCCCAATAGAATTTTCAATTTAATTTTTTTAAAGAACTTGGGATCACCGAATTTCAATAGGAACCCAGACTGACTGACCCCCTCTCCCCTAAGCAGAGTAGTGTATAGGGATCCCACCCCACATTCCAATGGTTTTTTTAGCAGCACCCTAGCATGAGACAACTGGAACGCCCAGGCATAGACCTGGATATCGGGTGCGGCCAGCCCCCCCTTTTCCCTGCGCCTCCTTAACTTTTTCCACGCAATTCTTGGAAGATGTTTATTCCAGATAAAGGTATTAATCTCGGCCTGAAAAGTTTTAATGTGGTTTGGATCGAAGTAAAGGGGGATAGTATTGAAAAGAAAGGAAATCTTTGGCAAAATAGCCATCTTAACCAAATTAGCCCTTCCTAATAAAGACAGAGGAAGATGGAACCAGGACTGAAGCAACTTACGGCAGTCCTTAGCTACTTTGGAAAAATTGATATCTGCAATTTGATCTATATTTTCCACAATGTCGAGGCCCAGGTATCTCAGTTTATTCCCCGGCTGAATACCCGAGATACAGAAGTTCTTGTCCATACCCCATGTCATCATCTCGGTTTTAGAGGCGTTGATCTCATACCCGGACACGACACCAAATTCGGAGGCTAGCTTAACTATTTTCGGGAGAGCCGTACGGGCATCAGAGGTGAAAATAAGGATATCATCAGCGTACAGGGCCACTTTCCTTTCCCAACCCCTGTACGTGAACGCCTTGATGTCAACATTGTTTCTTAAATTTTGAGCGAATGGTTCCACGTAAAGATCGAAAAGAAGTGGGGAAAGTGGGCAGCCCTGTCGCGTACCCCTCGAGATGTTAAAGGGGTCAGACAAGATGCCATTAATCAGTACACAGGCACTTGGATTCTGATACAATAAACTAATTGCCCGGCGAAACCCGGCTCCCACATTGAACTTTGCCAGGGCCTCCGACAGTGATGAAGTCTCAATGCGAGGGCCTCCTTTCTTTCATTTTGTATTACTTTTTTGATTGAGCTGATTACATCCAGGTGCAGAACCTCACCTTTTAGTGCCTTTCTTGTGGGTGTTCAAGGATAGAGACAAGCCCAGTTCTTCTTGATGTGTTTAACCTCACTCTACCCAAAGGCTGTTTAGGGAGAACAGCCTGAGAAGACAAGAATAACTTTCCCAAACCCTGCCACTTTGTTTAAGCTCCATATTTTCTATGAACAAGGGAGGGATTGCACTGCAAAGTACTCAGAAGGCTGCTGTGAAAACAAGGCTGATGTGTGGCTGACAGTGGGGAACAACCTTTACAACGCAACTTTTACAACGCACTACCTTTACAACGCATTTTTTACAACGCATAATCCATTACAACGCATGACATTACAACGCATGACACTACAACGCATTTTTAAAAACTACCTTTACAACGCATTCCATTACAACGCATACTACCATTACAACGCATACCATTACAACGCATAATATTACACTACACTATCCAACACTTACCCTACTGTTGCACCCCCTGGAGTTAGAATAGTAATTTTTACCCCTATACTATCCAACACTTACCCTACTGTTGCACCCCCTGGAGTTAGAATAGTAATTTTTACCCCTATTCTATCCAACACTTACCCTACTGTTGCACCCCCTGGAGTTAGAATAGTAATTTTTACCCCTATACTATCCAACACTTACCCTACTGTTGCACCCCCTGGAGTTAGAATAGTAATTTTTACCCCTATACTATCCAACACTTACCCTACTGTTGCACCCCCTGGAGTCAGAATAGTAATTTTTACCCCTATACTATCCAACACTTACCCTACTGTTGCACCCCCTGGAGTTAGAATAGTAATTTTTACCCCTATACTATCCAACACTTACCCTACTGTTGCACCCCCTGGAGTTAGAATAGTAATTTTTACCCCTATACTATCCAACACTTACCCCACTGTTGCACCCCCTGGAGTTAGAATAGTAATTTTTACCCCTATACTATCCAACACTTACCCTACTGTTGCACCCCCTGGAGTTAGAATAGTAATTTTTACCCCTATACTATCCAACACTTACCCTACTGTTGCACCCCCTGGAGTTAGAAAAGTAACTTTTACCCCTATACTATCTAATACTTACCTTAAATGCAATTTAATATTATGCGTTGTAATGGTATGCGTTGTAAAGGTAGTATGCGTTGTAATGGAAATGCGTTGTAAAGGTAGTTTTTAAAAATGCGTTGTAGTGTCATGCGTTGTAATGTCATGCGTTGTAATGGATTATGCGTTGTAAAAAATGCGTTGTAAGTGCATGCGTTGTAAAAGTGTGCGTTGTAACGTCATACATCCGCTGACAGTTTATCAGAAAGGAGGGGACATCACCCAAAGTCTGGATTTCCTGCTTGGGGAGCGGTGTACCTGTCCTGCACCTGAAGAGCCTTGAGGCATGGCTGCTGAGACTGGATTGAGCCTGTTTTTCTAAGCAAGAGGATACATTGTCCAGGAAAAGCGAGGTCCAGCACATTTCTGGTGGCTGTGAGACACCCAGGAATATGCTGACTAACCGAGAATGATCCAGAAGAGTGGCTGTTTCAGCCCAGGGTCTAATTCCGGTTCCTGGGGCTAACTGCAATTGTGCGACTACCAAAGGCACAGTTGGGCTGCAACTACTGAATTGCAAAAGGTTGAAGTGGGACTGCAACTGCTGAATTGTTGAAGGTCCGGTTGGGGCTATATCTGTGGAACAGTCAGTTGGACATGAGCTACAATAGCCGATTGTGGCGGTCCCTCCTGCAACTGCACCTACCATAGGGTCGGTTGGCACAGCACTGTTTCTGCTGGTGACTGAGTTACAGACTGCACCTGTTTCAGTTGGGACTATGGCCATCCAAGCTACTCCTGCTGGACCCATGAGAACCGCATGGGATCTGTTGAAGCAACCATGATAAGCTGGCTGGGTGGATGCACTGCTGAACGCGGTCCACGTCCAGCTGGACAGACATCAACAGAGACCTGCTGGTTCTCTGTGACTTTCCACAAGTGCATAAGAAAACCCCTTGGAGAGCAAGGTGGAGCCTAAAGGAAACATGAGACTTCGATCCATGAAGGAGTTATACAAGCCCGTCTTGTGAATGAGTGTTTGAGACAGCACCTGCGACAAATTCAAAGGCTACTTCTGATTGCCCTCAAACAAGGGGGACCTACCAGCTAAAGAGAGCCCTGGGTGGGGACAGTGAGAGAATCGGGGGTGGAGTAGCATTCACAAGACATAGTGCCCAGAGACAATAATTAAGTATTTGACTATTTGAGTGCTCATTAATGTGTGATTAAAGTACTTTTTCTTACAAAGAAAACCACCGGGCTGGACATTCACTTTATTGTCTCTACTTGTTAATTGCTAGCACATGCAAACTACCTCCCTGTGATGCCTGTGACTGCTCACCCTCACTACCTTCCCAGTCAAGTGTGGAAGGGATTGTACTTGGCCCCGTTTACAGAGCCTTAGTAGGATAGGCTCCTGGATATCAGTGACAAACGATCACAACATCTACTGTTGAGCCCCCTCTTTTCCCAAACAGGGTCCGACAGGGGCTAACAGGGGCTGAGGGGCATATTACCAAGGACAAGCGATAATTATCGCTAAACGCGCTTAGCGCAATTTAAATTATCGCCGGCTATCGCTGGATTTCATCGCCGTGTCCGCTGCGTATTAGCAACGCTTAGCTGTCAGGCGATGTGAAATCCTGCAATAGACTGCGATAAAGAGCATTAGCGTTTGAAATCCTGCGATGATTTCACAGCGCTAATGCCAAGCTTGGTAATAAGGTGGTGTGGACTCAGCCTTACAATCCACCTCCCATAGGCATAAATGGTAAGTCAGGTTTTTTTCTGGCATTGGAATCATGCTATAATGGGGGCTTAGCGCGCGTTTTGTTATCACCTCACTGTCCAGGGGCAGCCTTGTTGATACAGCGATGTAGGTTTTGCGTGCATTTTACATGTTGACTTAGGAGGGAACGCCTACTTTGCACCTTTTATTAGCAATATTTATTGCTGTCATGAGATGCGTTATGAAATCGGCTGCTAACATGCACTGCAGCATGTTAGCGCCGCCTTGTTGATAGGGCGATAAGAATATTGCCGCTTTAGAGGCAAAAAGTGCAGCTAAAACGGTGATAATGCCTTTGATAATATGCCCCTACGTGTTTTATTGGCGCAGAATTTAACTCTTCTTGGGTGGCACCTTCTTCCCAGCAAAAGCATATAATCTGAAGAAATATAGGTGGCCCCAAGGCAACTGAAAAATTGCATTTTTCTTTCTTTTTTTACTATTGTCCCGCTGAAATGAGACCTTCCATACACACTGTCTGTTTGGAGCCTATCATAGAGTAGACATTAACGTCTTTGCTAGCCAGTTTCCATACCTCACAGATTTAGTATGAAATTTCCCAATTATAGAGTGCAGTGCAAACCCTATGAATGGTATTCGAAGTGAAAATCTTAAATGCCTTATGCAGTCTATGATTGTCTTTAACTCTAACGTGAAGGCTAATCTGGTGGTGTATAATTCGTTTGTAAGGGAATAAACAAAGGTGTAACTTTTCACTCACCTTAAAGTCAAATTATTTTATAGACGATTTGCCCAAATAATAAACTTAATACATTTAATAGCACATTTTATAATTTGTCTCATCTTTAGACGCTGGAAATAGGTGTTATGTACTACCCAACTGTGACAATTTATCGACTTCATAAGAATGAAAGCTGCACAGGCACTCTAGTATGAGAACCTGTAACCTGAAGGTTACACGTATATTTCTACAATGAGCACATTAGTCCCAGTTTTGCAATATCTAAAATAATGTGAAAAATAAAAATGGCAGACGGAATAAGGATGGATATTTGTTTTAGAGATAATTTCTTAGCTCTATTAGTTTCTATTTGATCCTTTTTAGGTCTCGCCTTGCTATCGCGTAAGCGATCGCAAAGCGAGACTATAGGGGCTTTTAAAAGTGCTCCCAAAAAGCGGATTGCATTGCTAGCACGCGCACAATCACGCGCTTGGTGCCGCCATGCAATCCGCTTTTTGGGAGAACTTCAAAGGGTCCGCCCCCCGCCTGGAATGCGCTCCCCCGCCCCCAAGCGCGCGCCACGCTCCGCTGGGCTTGTTTTCTCTCGTCGCGTGATCTGGAAGACTCCCGTATCGGAAGTTTCACTCTTGAGTTCTTCTACTTATTTTAGTCCCCATTTTTTGTTTTTACTGCTTTGGAGTTAAACTAGTATCTTTATAGACATATTTCATACGAGCCGTATCTAGAAGTGATGTTTTACGAGTGCTTTATACTCGTCAGGTGATCTCTGACACATCCCACTTCCCGACGGTCGATTCGAGCCGGGTTCGTCACAACTCCTTACTTTAATTTATGAGATACGTATCGGGTAAACCGCTAATCCAAGAGGTATAATCATCTAATATTGACCTTTTCTACTCACAATCGAATGCAGAAAGCAAAGCCAAGCCATCTATCAGAGAATGTTGCTCCTTGCGCCTCCGATTCTGAGAAGAGCCATCAATATTAGAAAACGTTATTGAAGCTACAACAGGAGATATACGGGCTCTAGTTCTTTCCGTCATGCAGGCTCATTAGTCTCATTAACCTCCATATTTTTATTGTTTCCAACTTGCTCCCCCACTCCATCGACCCCCTCGTCTTGCAAAGAGCCCACATTCTTGCCCCTTTTTTTTGTCCTTACCGTTCTGGAATAGTCCTTTTAGTTAGTGTCAGTTTTCAACCCCTTAACATTTGTATTGTCTTTGGTATTTTTTGCAGCAACTGGGGGATTACCTGGCGGCTTCACTCCACTACCAGCGTTCCCTTCTCCAAGTGGTTCTTCCTGTAGCCGCGGTTTCCCCCTTGCACTTTTGGGAGGCATTGCTACAGACCAGGGATACTCCCCTCTCAAGCCTCGGTACCGCCTTGAGCACAAACAAGCAGCCCAACACCGATGTCGATAGAGCAGGACCGTCCAGCCGCTCTGCCGAAAGCTACCGAGCCTCGCCGCGGCCACCGCCAAAACGGTCGGCAACCTTCACAGGTGAGACCCGACTCGGCATTCTTTTTTTTTTTCCCACGCTCCGTGCGATACCGCACAACTCCGGGCTTCAATCAGCACATAATCGCCGCGTTACCACATTCTCTACCGTTTGCGGGCTCCAGCATCGGCGAGCGGTCAGCTTACACGTCCGAACTCGCGGATGCCATCTTGCCTCTACCTACAGCCCAGGTGCCTTTCTGATGTTCCAGTAATAGAGTGGGTTGTCTTTCTTTGGTAAACACAGAAGTTCCCAGAGTCCTTTGCCTTCTCTGCGTAACCCATACATATCTTCTTAGTCTCCAGTTATCTCTTAGTCTACGCCCTTAAAATAGAAGGTGCACCACTTGGCAGTACTAGACAGTGTCAGAACACCCTAGCCCCATTTGCTAAAATTGGTCATGAGCATCTTCTTAGAGACACTTAGTTTCTCTCACTCCCCCAGACGTACTTCATGAGTTTGGACAGGAACTCTTCAACCTCCCGTTGCTGGATAGGATCTGTCAACGTCTTAAACAGATGTAGCTGTACCCAGGAGACAGTCTCCACTGTCTACTTCTGCAGGTCTCATGTACAGAGCCACTTTCTCACACCATGTGAATGCTCCTACAGGTAAAGTTAATAATCTCATGATTTTGTTTGGCTCTATGGATAATCAAATGATGTATTCTATGTTTTATAATGATGTATGTTAACAATTATTGGCCATACACTCACTACATGGCCAGAAGCTCACCCATACACTGGTGTGACAGTACACCTTGATCTGCTTTCTAAATGCTATTTGAAACCAATGGTTTCTACTATTGTATGTGTATACAGGAGGATGGCCAGTTCGGTGTATATCATATTGCCTCAATTAGTAAAATGAAAGCTGTTTTGTTCCATTAGTTACCAAGCTCGTTTCAATAAAAACTCGCACATTTTCTTCAGACACATCAATATTTTGGAAATATAATGAAGTGTACACAGTTCCTCAGATTGTTTTACACACCTCTCATAACAAGCATTAGGAAAGCCAATGCACGCCACACACTGCTGCACGATGCACACTGCTGCACGATGCACACTGCTGCACGATGCACACTGCTGCACGCCACACACTGCTCTGCACGCCTCACACTGCTGCACGCCTCACACTGCTGCACGCCTCACACTGCTGCATGCCGCACACTGCTGCACACCGCACACTGCTGCACGCCGCACACTGCTGCACGCCGCACACTGCTTTTATGCGAGTTTATGCTTCTGACATTGTAAATGACAATGCCTTTTATTTGTTTTAAAACCAAAACATAAATAAAAGGCATTGTAATTTTACAATGCCAAAAGCTCAAACTCTTATAAATGCGAGACCTATTGCATTGCAAATGCTTGTTAACTCTTGTAACTTAATTATTTATACAATATGAAACACATTAATATCAAGATGTATTTACCTGTATTACTTAGAGAAACAGGCCACCAGGCAGAATTCTTGTGACCTTAGTTCATCTCCAGCGGTGCTGGGTCTGTTCTCGCCTCATACTGTCCCCCTCTAAGCAATAGGGTTTTTGAGGAACTAGTCCTTAGTTTATGCTTGAGATTTCAGGTGATGGGCACCAACTCTCATTATTGTAGACAGGGACTTGCTTTTCATCATCTGAATTTGATCCATATCAAGTGGGAGACAGGCAGAAGATAGGAAAAAAAGGACAAATAGAGAAAGCAGATATAAACAAGCACTGGCAATGCCAGTAGATCTTGGTTTAATTTCCTTATGCATGCAGCTATAGAGCACTTTAGAACAAGACAATTGAGAAGGACCCAGAAGGAGTTGACAGAGAAGGCTGCAGTTGTAAAGTAATAGTTCATATAGATAATTGGAAGCAGTGAAGAGAAGGCACAAGTATATACCCTAGCAACCAATCGTATTAGGCAAGAAATGAATACTCCACTGGACTGAGACAAAAAGTGATTGACAGTCTCAAGTCAATAGCTGAAAAAGGCTGGTCGAGGAAAGCCAGTGGTTGAAATGGAAGACCTGAAATCCACTTTATATATATTGTTAGCAATAAGTATCTTTGATGGCTATGCAGGCAGTCAAAACAAAGGCATACAAGAAGGGAACTGTAGAATTGCAGTTGGAGGATGAAACAGGCAAGATGTTGAATCCAATTTATGTAGCAATAATTAGGCCAGCATTTCTATAGTAAAAGTGTTTTTTGTGTTGCTCATAACCTTGGCCCCATTTGATGAATCTCCACAAAACGTTCCTAAAGGGTGCTACACTTTGACAAGTTTGTGCATGGAAACTTTTGAGGTGATCTGTCTGGGGGTTCCAAACGGAAAATCCTCATGCATTTTCAATGGACTTCTTCAGGCAGGGCTACAGCAAAAACTGCTGAACGGAAATACACCAAATATGGAAGTAGTTTTTCAGAAATGAAGAGTCAGAAATATTGATATATCTGGACAGTTGGGTCTGCGAGAGACTTAAAAATTGAGAATTCTGATTGGCCTAGGGAGCTTTTTTTCCCTTGGGACAATTCGTCCTTGCAGGAGTTAGAAATCCCACAGGACTGAGTGCTTCTTTGGCTTCCAGCAACATCAGAAACATGCTGCTGGCAGACATTACAGTACTCAGCAACTTAGTCCCCTGTCCTGAAATATTAAATACAAAAAAATAAGATGGCATGGTAGGGATACTCTGTCCCCCTAGGCACCAGAGGGGGGACCCAAAGGGACCTCCCCTGGGGCCAAAACCTACAAAATTGGCAAATTTTGGTAGTCAACCCGCTGGATGCCCACTGCATCAAAAACAAAATGGTGGCCGGGTCACTTTCTTTCATTAAGGGGAGGAGGACTAGCAGCCCCCTCCCTGAGCAATTATAGTTCCAGGAGAGACCAGGGCCAAAATCATCAGAAAAGCCATCACAGGCCTTGGAGCCCACCCCAGGGAGCCAAAATTACCCCCTTCCCAAGCCTTGCTTGTCCCTGGGGATCCCATCCACCAGAGCCTTCTTTTTTGATTAAAGGTGAGGGGACACATGACACCCCTCCCCGAGCCCTATTAGGCCCTGGGACTCCATCCCCCATCACCCAGGACTGTTTTTTTTCTAAAGCGGAAGGGATCCGCGTGACCACCCTCTTCTACTTTTTAAAAGGCCCCGGATCTCATCCCCGAATGCCACTACTTATCTTAAAGGGGAGGGCGGGTCCTTTTGCAAGCTGTTTTTGGCCACAGGGATCCTCATCCCCAGGGTCTGCATTAATTAAAGGTTTTGCTAAATTTGGTGTATTTCTGTTCAACAGTTTTAGCTACAGCCCTGTCTAAAGAAGTCTATGGGAAATGCATGGGGATGTTGTGGTGGTTTGTGACCCTGCTTTTTTCGCAACCCCCGCTTGGTGGCTCACCCCAAAACAAAAATAGGCAGACGTTATAGTTAGGAAATAGAATAAAAAAGCATTCAAAATTCAGCTAAAGAACCAAAGGTTACAGGGGCGTTGTAGTTAGGCCTAGATTTCACTCACACAAAACCATTGAAAGTCAGCAGTTGTAGTTTCCTGAGCTAACTATAGTTTACGCCCCCGTAATGCACTTTGACCTCACATATTACAACACTCATGAAATGGTCAGTGACATCATTGGTGACATTGCGGATGACATCTGAAATGACATCACTGATAACATCATCCACAGAATTCCTCACACACCCATTTGCACCCCCATAAACCTCTGATACACACATTCAAACACATACCACTCACATACCCATCCACAGACCCATTCCAGTACTCATACATCCACTCACTCATCTACAGAACCACTCACACATCCACTCATTTAGACAAGCACTCAAACAACCACTCACCCATACAGATATGCCCACAACCACTCACTTACTCATATTGATACTAACACGTCATCAGTCACCTAAAGAGTGACTGAGACAACCACATAGTCTCCCATAGACCCTCTCTCATTCTCACATAGTCACCCATACAGCAGTCACACACCCCATCACGTATCCATGGAGCCACTTGCACACCTACTAACTCATACAGCTACTCACACAACCACTCACTCACCCATACAGCTTTTCACACTCATCTATACAGATACTCAGGCAGCTGCTCACTCACTTACACAACCACTTACATACCCATTCACACATCCATATAACCACTCACATCCCTACTCACTCACTCATACACCCACTCACATAGACATATACTTTCCAATACAGCCACAGACAACCATACGCTTACCTATACACACACTCAAACAAATACTCAGTAAATAGAAACTCAGACACCCACTCTCTTACCCACACAGCCACTTTCACAGGCACAAATCCACCCATACAGTTACACACACACACTCACACACCTCTGCAGGCACTCATACAGCCACTGACTCACCTATACAACCACTCACACAGCCACTCACTTTCCAATAAAGCCACTAACATACCACTTACTCACCCCAATAGCTACAGCCACTCAGACAGCCATTCACCCTCCAATATAAGGGTGGGTGGAATTTGCGAAATTGCCTTTTGCAAAATTTCGCGAAACGGCAAAAAATCTCCGCGAACATGCGAAATTTCACGTGCTCGCGGAGATTTTGTGCTGATTAATGCGTTACTGAATTTGACCTTCAACTCGGGCACCTGCTTTATTTATATCTGTAAGTGCTTCTTGTTGAGGCTTAATTTTTGTGACAGGAGCATCGTACCAGAAGGAATCCTGCCCTGCCACCATTTTGTGCAATAGCTCTACTGGAGTACTTTCTACTGGCTAATCAGTAAGTGCTACCTCGGTGGGTAAATGTATAGTGCTTTTCCTACACTACAGCTGCGTAAAGGGCCAAAAGAGTTGTCTCCAGCGACCATGTGTGTCTGTAACTTTTGCCACCGTGCCGATGGGCGCCGGGGTCCCTCGAGTGAGCTGTCCATCATAGTGGGGAAAGGGCGGGAAGACGTTGCACACTGCTGGTGTGTGGGCTGGGGCAAAACAGGCAGTTCACATGCCTCTTGTTTATAAAGGGTCAGTGACCGACCAGAGCAGCAGATGAGGAGACAGAAACTCCTGGTGTCAGGACCTACACGGGGATTGCGCTCGAGAAACTCATGGATGCACAGACCTCCATCAAGGATTACAGCAAATTGTTGATGGTAGATATGGGGAGAAAGCACACCTGCCTAGCCTCCACCGTGCTCACGAATCTTTTGTGCTGATTAATGCGTTACTAAATTTGACCTTCAACTCGGGAACCTGCTTTATTTATATCTGTAAGTGCTTCCTGTTGATGTTTAATTTTTGTGACAGGAGCATCGTACCAGAAGGAATCCTGCCCTGCATATTTATCCAAGAAGAGGCCACTATTATGTGCAATACCTCTACTCAACTGGAGTACTTTCTACTGGCTAATCAGTAAGTGCTACCTCGGTGGGTAAATGTATAGTGCTTTTCCTACACTACAGCTGCGCAAAGGGCCAGAAGAGTTGTCTCCAGCGACCATGTGTGTCTGTAACTTTTGCCACCGCGCCGATGGGCGCCGGGGTCCCTTGTGTGAGCTGTCCATCATGGTGGGGAAAGGGCGGGAAGACGTTGCACACCGCTGGTGTGTGGGCTGGGGCCAAACGGCGGGGCTTCTATGCAGTTCACATGTCTCTTGTTTATAAAGGGTCAGAGGCCGACCAGAGCAGTAGATGAGGAGACAGAACCTCCTGGTGTCAGGAACTACACAGGGATTGTGCTCGAGAAACTCATGGATGCACAGACCTCCATCAAGGATTACAGCAAATTGTTGATGGTAGATATGGGGAGAAAGCACACCTGCCTAGCCTCCACCGTGCTCATGAACCTTTTGTGCTGATTAATGCGTTACTGAATTTGACCTTCAACTCAGGCACCTGCTTTATTTAAATCTGTAAGTGCTTCCTGTTGAGGTTTAAAATGACAGGAGCATTGTGCCAGAATGAATCCCGCCCTGCATATTTCCGTTCCGCCGCAGATCGCGGAAGTTTCGACATTTTCGCATTCCGCGGAAATGTCGAAATTTCGAAATTTCCGTGCGCGGAACGGAAATTGTCACCCACCCTTACTCCAATACAGCCACTAACACACCTACTCACACACCCATATGGCCACTAACACATCCACTCACACACCTATATGGCCACTCATAGAGCAATTCAGAAATAGACTCGCAGTCTCACAACCACTCAGATGACATATCTTAGAAATACTATCATGCTTACTGGATGATGTCATTTGAGATGTCATCCGTGATGTCGCTGACGATGCCGTGAGTGACGTGATAATGTGAGGTCATAAGCACTGCATTGCATTGGTGAAGCTATAGTCAGATCAGGTAACTATAACTGCTGAATTACTATGGTTTTCTACGAGTGATGTCATTTGAGATGTCATCAGTGATGTCATCAGTGATGTCACTGACCATGTCATGAATGATGTTAATATGTCACGTCATCAGCAGTGCATTGCGAGTTCGCGAGTTATAGCTGAACTAACTATAACGGGGGGATTTCTATGGTTTTGTACGAGAGAAATGTCCAACAAACTATAACGTGCCTGAAACCTATGGTTTTTCGAGTGAATTTCTAAGGGTTTTTAAAATGCTAATTTCTAACTATAACGTGCCTGAAACCCATGTTTTTTTGGGTGAATTTCAAAGGTTTTTTAAATGCTAATTTCGAATTATAATGTTCATTAAACCTATAGTTTTTCAGTAATTTTGAATCTTTTTTTTAGTGATATTTTGTAACTTTAAAATCCAAAAAATAGTTTTTGTAATTTTTTTATTTGTTATTAAAATAATAAAATGTCTTCTGTTTTCTTAAATATTAATATATAGTTTTTCTTTTTTGAAAAAAAAGTGGAGTTGCGCATCGTCTACCTATCTCGGTGGGTGTGCGGATTCAAACCGCCATATTGGTAAAGTCATGAACAATGCGTGTTTCAGCCAGCCCACTCCGCTTATGCTTACAGGGAGGTGAACTACAAAGCTACTTGTCCCAGGTCTTCCCTGTAGTGATCTCCTGATCACAGGTCTAGTTGTCGGCATGCCACAGCCACTCCCTCACGGCTGCTTTACACCCACACCACACCCATGCAGCACAGGCGTCACAGGACTTGTGACCCTGCCAATAAAAAGGGCCGGGCGCACGTGCTTGATACCATTTCCACTCTCTATCTGGGTGTATCCGTGTCTTTATTATGTTGGTGGCAGCCGAGGCACTTCGACCGACACGGGCCTACCACAACGTCGCATTGACTTGAGGTGCACAGAGTTGGTGGCAGCCAAAGCACTTTGCTGGACACTGGCCTCCTGCCACGTGATGATAACTTGAGGTGCACAGAGTTGATGGCAGCCGAGGCATTTTGGCTGACACGGGCCTCCCACCACGTGGCGATGACTTGAGCTGCACTGAGTTAGTGCCACCAGAACTGAGCGGGTGTGCAGCCTGCGATGATGCGTGGCCTCCATATGCTATCCTGGCAATCAAGACCCGATTTGAATTGTGAGCGCGGCTGGACCGTATGTACGCCAAGGGCAGCTGGCTGTACAGACATGACTCCTCTGCGCCATGCAGCAGGAGGCGCTGGGGGCCAGTGCTGTGGAATCCAGCGATGGCTGAGGACCTTGCTCTGGCAAGTGGTGGGCCCTCTAGGAGACACGCCGGTGGCGGCAGGTGTGCATTGAGGTCTGGGTGCGCAAGGTCGGGCAGTCATCGCTGGGTGGTGGACTGGTCTGGGTTTGGGATGCTTGCGAAAGATGTAGGAATCATGCACACTGCCTGAGAAGTTTGCGATGACATTAGTGTACAGGCCCCGGTGGTCCAGTTTTTCCTGCACATTGTTGGAATACGTGTGGTTTCTGTTGCAGTGCTTGTGTGCAGTGTCGGCAGGGGGCACAAGTAGTACATGTGTGCAGTCAGTTGCCCCAAACATGTGCAGGAAGGCTGCTATGGCGTGGTTCCCTTGCTTGGTCTCTAGCTGTTTCTGCGCAGTGTAGCTGAAGGGAACATGCAGGTGTATCAAGCTGAAACAAACCCTGATGCTTACAGGTGTGATAAATCCTGCATGATGAGACCATAACAGAAGTTCGTGTAGTTGTAACATTCCTTTTCTTTCCTACGAAGGTTACGACCACACAAGCTTCTGTTATGGTCATTTTGTGCAGGATTGATCATACCTGTAAGCATTCCGGTTAGTATAAGTACAATACATTGTACCATATTATGTTTGTGACCATACTAACGCTTGACCATTGTCTTCATTTTTCCAACAGGTTTCTGAATAAAGAGTTTGGGGATTTCCAGGACGATCTACAGTTATTTCGATCCACAAGTTGATGTTCACCGTTGGCACTGTCACTTGTTTGAAGTTTTTGTTTTGTTAATGTATGTTTTTCTAATAAAGTACTTTTTTCCACTACTGTTGACTACTAGACTTCATGACCAGGGGCACCCCCATTTCAGTGACTACAATCTCGAAACGGGAGCACACAGGCGTCAAACAACGGCTGGGGTTGGGTTTGGTTGTGCAGGAATACTACGAATTGGGACGAGTGGGTGATGGGGATGCAGGGGTCCTACATTGCTTTTGTAGACATGCATCCAAGACGTGTGAGGAAGTTTAATAGGGCTGGCTGTGAGATTCCTCCGACTCTCGCAGTTGTTAGTTGGAAGATACCAGAGGCCAACAGGTGAAGCACAGCCAGCAGCTTTGTCTGCGAACGATGTTGATTGTCCGCTGTGTTGGTACCGTCAGCCTGTGGGAAATGTGGCAGTGTGCACCAACTTGAGAATGGGGCGATATTTCTTTTGCCACTTTTGCTGCGCTAAACTGCCGATAACTCAGAGATAAGTCCTAACTGTTGGCTTATAGGGTCACTCTAAAACAAGCCTTGGTTTTATTAGGACTTTGTTGTAGCTACATGCGAATCACAAGATAAAACATGGAAAAACAAGGAAAGTGGGCAGGGTACAAACACCCTGACCCCCTAGGCCTGCTCAGGGGATCCCACAAAAAGCCCCAGGGCCAAAAAATTGTTACTATTTTTTTTTTAAGCGGCTGGGTGCACAAATCCGGACGAAAAAATAAAAAAAATCAATGAGGCGTATTCTCAAGAACTTATCGCTTAGTTATCGGCACTTTACTGCAGCAAAAGAATTATCATCCCATTCTCAACTAGGGGTGGGCAGAATTTGCTAAATTCATTGTCGCAAACTATCGTGAAAATGTTAAAAATCTCCGCAAACACGTGGAAATATCGCGAAGACGCAGAAGTTTTTTTCCCACCCGTTCACGGTATTTTCTGCGTGATCGTGGCTCGCCAACTTACCCATGCGGTTGCTCACGGACGCGGCCATCTTGTTTTCACTTGTCTGGGGGTGCATGATCGCGAGAAGAAAGACGTGATCGCGCGACGAATGACGTGATCGCGCGACGAATGACGTCAATGCGGGCGCAAACTTTCGTGAGACAGTGCAAATGGCTACCAACAATCCAACATCTCGTGGAGAACGCGACCGGATCGGGAAAACTTGTCGGCGAATGCGGGGAATCAGGTAAGGAGATCGCGCGCATGCGAGAATGTATTTTATTACAGCGCGAGCAATAAAAAAAATTTCGGTAAGATGCGGATTGAGGAAATTTTTACATTTTCGCGCTCTCCGCGGAACGCGAAAATGTCAAATTATCGCAATTTCCGCGAGCGGAATGGAATTTTTGCCCGGGCCTATTCTCAACCTGGTGAAAACTGCAGATATCGACAGTTTTCCAGCGATAGCGTCCGCAAAAAAACATCGCCACCAATGAGAGCGACAACTAACGCTAATGATATGCAGAATAGGCGTTCCCGTGCAAAAAAAACATGAATACACCACTTCCCGATATTTTCAACGACCAGCGAAATCTGCGATGCGATCCAAAAACAGGCGTTAGCAGTAGAAATTTAACATCTGCCTTTTACTGGTGTGAAGCAGGACGACTACCTACAGTATGAAAGGAAGCCCAGCCCAGAACGACATTTGAAGACCAACACATGTCATAGAGCTACTGATCATGCAGCTCCGACAAACAAGAAGGCCACAACACACACCACCACCACCCCAGGACCTCCCCCTCGGACCACTCCCCCCTGCTACCACCAAGGCAGTGCAGAACAGAACAGCGGACCTTCCCAAAATGGCAAGGCCCCTCAGACACACAATAGCTGAATGTTGGGAGACGTGGGAACCAAATATGTGTGAAGGAGGCAAGTCACCCATCAATAACAATGCACACAATGCCAAGTGTAACGGTAATGTGCTTGACAGACCTCACTATGCAGAGCACAGACCTCTCCATGTGTACATATACTGCTGGTGCTTGTACTGTTGTGGACAGTGGACGCAACCATGTTACCTCAGGCAGTGGGGAAGATCTCGGTCATGTAGCTGTGTTGTCCCCCCTTTAAGTGGAACCGGAAGCGGAGTGGGCTCGTCCAAAGTACGCAACTCCAGCGTAGGAGTGTGAATAAATAGGCCAGGGCTCTGGGCATGGTTCACTTCTGTGAAGGCCAACGCGTCTGCCAGAGCGGTGGCCCTCACCCTGCCACAAGGCTGCCGCCGTGACCACGGGCCTCCTCGACACAGGCCCCCTGGGAACCGAGCGGCACAGCACCGCAGAGTTGTCTCTGCACAGACTACTGCCTTCGATGTACACTGCGGACAGCAGGGCTCACAATTCGTGATTGCAGATGACGCAGTCCAGTAGGCCAGAGGCATTGCTCACAGTGCAACCCACCTGGACCACACATCATCGCAGGCTGCGCACACGTTGAGTGCTTCAGGTGCCCCTAACTCAGTGCACCACAAGTCACCGCCACATGGCCTTATTGACGCAGAATTCATTAGACAAAAGACATTGCTACCAGTGCGGTCTGCCCGGACCATGCATCATTGTAGGTTGCGCATACACTAAATGCTTCTGGTGCCACTAACTGTGCAGCTGAACTCAACGCCACATGCCTGTGGGCCCTTGCCGACCACTGCCTCCGGCCTACACTGCGGTCAGCAGGGCTCACAATTCAAATTCAGTCTTGATTCATTAATTTCAGAGTCCAGTAGACAACTGACTATAACGTCCCTGAAACCTACACATTTCGACAATGTATTCCATACATATTTCATCTTTTGTTCCATTCACCTACACTGTTGTCAGCAGAGCTCACAACTTGAATTGAGACTTGAATTATTAATTGCAGAGAGAATTGTACTCTATGTCCTCGGAATTAGTCAAGAGTAAGTGATAAAAAGCATTCCTCGATGTCTGCACTGACTACTGCTTTCCATCTACACTGTGGACAGTATGGCTCACAATTCAGATCGAGTGCCGATTGCACATGACGTAGTCCAGTAGGCAACAGACATTGCTCCAAGTGCGGCCCGCCCGCACCACGCATCATCACTGGCTGCGCACATGCTGAATGCTTCTGATGCCACTAACCCAGTGCACCACAAGTCACTGCCACGTGCCTTATTGACGCAGAATTCATTAGGCAAAAGACATTGCTCCCAGTGCGGCCCGCCCGAACCACGTATCAACGCTGAGCCCCACTGTTGCCACTAACTCAGTGCATCACAAGTCAACACCACGTGGTTGTAGGTCCTTGCTGACCGCTGCCTCCAGCCTACACAGCGGTCAGCAGGTCTCACACATATCGAATCCAATCCTGTCCTGCAAGGACATGCCATCATCGCTGGCTGCACACACGCTGACCTCTTCAGTTGCCACTAACTGTGCATCACAACTCATGGACCCTTTATGATTGACTTTCGTGCTGTAGATACCGGGCGCAACAATGTCACCTCAGGCAGCAGGAATATCCTGAAGGGACATTAACAATTTCTTCACATCAGCACGCTCATCTCTGGTGCCCCTACCTCAGTGCTCACAAGCCATGGACCCTTTACAATACAATCTTTTGTGTGTGATTTACGATCTGGTGCCCCTTCCTTAGTGCACCACAAGTCATGGACCCTTTATGATTGAATCTCTGTGGGTGATCCGATGATCACTGTTGTAGTTGTTGCCAGCACCAACTATTCCCTGAGGGCTGTCTTACACTCACTGCACATGCATCCAGCACAGACGTCACTGGACATGTGACTCTGGTAATAAAAAGTTGCAGAGTACACGTGCCCGTAGCCTATCTGTCTAACTGTGTCAGTGTGTTCATTATGTATGCATGATGACCCTGGTCCCTACCACATTACATTGTGCTGTTGACTGCACACGCAACCATGTTACCTCTGGCAATGGGGAAGACCTCGGTTATGTAACTTTGTCTGGGTCATTCTATGAGTACATGGGTAGAGACTGGATGATTAGAGTACTGCAAGGAGAGTGTATAGTGAATTTATAAGTACTTGGGGATTGGCGGAGTGATTGGATATGTACATATGTTGGCGGAGCCTAACCCCCGAGCAGGAGCTTGGCTCTAATTGGCTGCCAACCAGTGGCAACCCCGGTGGAGCGTCAGGATTGCAAACCAAGCCTCGGGAAAGGACCAGAATCCTGTCTGTAAGATATTCCCAGCCCCACAGCTGGATCATTGACATACAGCGGATAGAATCTACGGAATTCTGTAAGCGGAGTGGGCAGAGCCTGCTCAAGCCAGTCAGGGGCGCAACTAGAGCCATATTTCGGGGGAGGCTGATAAAAATTTCAGGGGGGGGGGGCTAATTCTTCCAGTCATAGGCAGAGTGATGCAGCGGCTCTAAGAAGAGGTGAAATCACAACAAAGCCTCATTTACCGGTAGATGGAATTTTAAAGACCTGTGAATTACTGGAGTGCCGTTCTGAGAGCCGCGCGCCCAGCGCGTTCACACTAGGGGGCCGCACTGAGAGCCGCACACACAGCTCATTCACACTAGGGGTCGCACTGAGAGCTGCGCACCCAGCACGATCACACTAGGGGGCCGTGCTGAGCGCTGCATTAGGATCGCCACTCCAAATTTTCTATAAAAAAAAATGGTTCACTTGCATTAATTTATATTCGCCAGGAGGACCCCATCCCCCGTGGCATGCCCAATTCTTAAATGTTTTTATTAATCATTAGGAAGGGGGGCCACGTAGTCCCTCTTCCCTTGTCCACCACTCGCCCCAGGGACCCCATCCCCCAGGGCCTGGCCTCTTCGTTGGGGAAGCCCCAATGCCCCCACACTCCCGCCGGCTTCCCGCCTCCTGCTGGAACTGGCATTGCTTTTGGGCAAGAGGAGCTGCTAACATACAGCTCCCCATGCCCAAAAGCAATCCTGCTTTGCTTCATTGAAGCGAGAGCAGATTATTCTCCTCTCGCTTCAATGAAGCAAACCAGGGTTTGCTGTGACAGTGTGCGAGACATGCTTCCACCCTGCCATAGCAAAAAACAATGTCCCGGGGATGGGCCCACCTAGACATTGCAGGAGCCGGCCCTGGGGGTGGTGGTCCCCAAGGCCATCAAGGGCTCCAGGAGGGGGGCCGCGCCGCCCCCCTCCCTCTATTTTCAAAGCCCCAGGGAGGTGGTGGTCCCCAGGACTTTAGGGGGCCTCGGAGACCCCCCAACAATTACAAAACAAGCCCCGGGGAGGTGGCAGTTCCCGGGGCTGCGGGAGGGTTGTGTGTCCTCCTGCACCTAATTTACATAGCCCCTGGGAGGTGGCATTCCCCGGGGCTGCGGAGGCACCACAAGACCCTGCAATATGATTATAGGATTGCCCCCGGAACCTGGCCCACCCGGGGGCTCATTTAAATGAAGTGTAGGAGCCCCTGCTTCATTATTTTTTTGTCCAGATTCGCGCACCAAGCGCGCATTCGGACGTTTAAAAAAAAATTATAATTACTTTTGGGCCTGGGGGCCCTTGTGGGACCCCCCTGAGCAGGGCTAGGAGGTCAGGGTGTTTTTACCCTGCCCCCTTTTCTTCTCTTTTAATCTTTTTTCGACAGTATGTGAGTGGCTATGAAAATGTCTGTATGGGTTTAAGTTTGCAGGTGAAAGTCTCTGTATTGGTTTGTAAATGGGTTTAACGGCATCTGTTGGAATTTTGAATGGGTGTGACAGTGTCTATATGGGTGTGTGTGTTGGTGTAACAGTGTCTGTATAGGTGTAAGTGTGGGTGCAACAGTCTCTGGGTGTAAAGCTGGGTGTGACAGTGTGTATATGGGTTTGTGGATTGGTGTAACCATTTCTATATGTGTGTAACAGTAACTTTTCAGAGTGTAGGGCTTTGTATGTGGGTGTGAGAGTATCTGTATGGCATGTCAGTGGGTGGCACACTGTCTGTATTGGCTTTATCTCTGGGTGACAGTCTCTATAGTTTTTAACGGGTTTGACACTCTGTATGGGCTTGTGAATGGGTGTAACAATGTCTGCATGGGTGTAAGAGTGGGTGTAAGAGGGTCTGTATGATCATGTGACAGGGGGTGTGATTGTCTGTATATATGTAAGGGTGGTTGTAGGAGTCTCTGTATGAGTTTGTGAATGGGTATAACAGGCTCTAGGATATCTGAATGGGTGTGAGAGTGTATGGGTATGTGAGTGGGGTGGAACATGTCTATACAGCTGTAAAAGTGGGTGTGGGAGTATCTCTATGGGTTTGTGAATGGGTGAGAGTCTCTGTATAGGTTTGTGAATGGGACTAACAGTGTCTTTAGGCTATCTGAATGGGTGTGAGAGTATCTGCATGGTTATGTGAGTGGGTGAAAAAGTGTCTTTAGAACTGCAAGTGTGCATGTGAGAGTCTCTATATGGGTTCGTGAATGGGTGTAAGAGTCTCTGTATCGGTTTGTGCATGGGTCTTTGTATGGGTATGTGAGTGACTGTGAGAGTAAGAGTGTAATAATATAAATATGTACTCTTTTTTAGCTGCTCTAGATTACATGGCTGCCACGGTGAACGCGGCATGTGTTCTGCAGATCTCGTGAGTGGCCAATAAAACAGTTTTTCACATTTCTCACATTTCTCACCCCAGGGCACATGCTCAGCCCTATTTTATAACATGCACAAGGAGTCAGGAAACCTCTCACTTGACCCCTTAATTCAGTATACCAACAACTTTTCTGCCTGGGGACAGTTTCCGGGAAAACAAAATGGCAGCCTGCAACTTATCTGTGACAGTACAGCCAGACAATCAGGAATTTGCTTTGGCACATGAGTTCAATGATCCCCCTCCAGTAGATCAGCAGAAAATCTGCGTCTCTTTGTATACAAATTTGTTTTTTAGTTAGTATCTCTAAAACTACTGAAAGGATTTACACCGAATCACATAAAGTATCATCTGCAGAATAAAATCTAAGTTTTTGCCAAATATAGTGTAATTCCATCCAGTGGTTTGGGTGTAGTCATGTTCAAAACTCTTGTGGGAATTCCCCCCTTTTTCTTGGCTTCCTCTTCACGGATCACCTTGAAACTTTCCCAGCAGCAGCTGAAGCAATAATCACATTTTGGGGGAAAACTTTGTGAAGATTTGTCAGCTGGCGCCAAAGATATAGGCAACTGAAAAATCGATTTTTTCATAGAAATTAGGTCCTGGCTTTAACTCTCTACTGATGGCCTCCAACAGGTAATATATATATCATCAACTGGCGGTCGCAAGTAGATAGTTTTAGTTTGTTACCTCATTTCTATTAAAAAGCTGTTTTTCGGTTGCCTATTTCTTTGGTGCCGGTTGACAAATCTTCACAACTGCCAGTAGGTGATATATATATATATATATATATATATATATATATATATATATATATATATATATATATATATATATATATTACCTACTGGCGGTCGCCAGTAGGTAGTTATAGTTAGGACCCTGTTTCCATAGGAAAACCGCAACATTCTATTTGGAATAACTTTGGCGCCGGTCGACGAATCCTCGCGAAATTTTCAAAACTAATGGGGCGCTACGCTCCGCTCCTACCCTGAAAGTCTCGGGGGGGATTCGTCAAGTGGGGGCTGAGAAAAAAGGGGGGTCCCAAAACGCGTTTTTCCCATGCATTTTTCTATAGGACCTTTAGACACAGCTACAGCCCGAATGGCTGAACAGAGTTACTTGAAATTTGGCAGAGAGGTAGTCTACCGGTCAAGGAAGTGCCTTTTGTAGGTCTGGTGTAAATCTGTTCAGTAGTTCCTGAGAAAATAGCATTTAAATCAATATATATATCTGTGGCAGCTTACGGTGCGCTTACCGTGCGCTTACGGTAAGCTTACCGTATGCTTACCGTGCCGTGCGCGAGCGCGATTCTGATTGGCTGTTAGATCTTAGTAAACATTCGAATCGGTCGAAACCAGGAAGCGGCGGCCGCCATTTTCTCTCTCGGACTCTGAGGGGGGGAGGAAAAACAAAGGTTGAAAACATGTAAAGGGGCATGTTAGACAGCTCCTAACCACCTAGCCTTGATTAAGGTGTCCCACAAGAACCCCCAAGGCAAAAAATTCAATTTTTTTTAATTTCGAAAAAACGCCGATTACGCTTACCGTACGCGTACGGTAAAAATAATTATAAAAAAAAAATTATCCACATTGTCCCCCCCCCCGTGTGCAAAAGGTGTCTGCAAGGCACCTTTTGTGCATGGCATATAAATGCAATTAACAATTAATAAATTACCTTTCACAACGAAGCGCATAATATGTCCTCCGTGTGCGGACGGTGCGCATCGTGCATACATGGCCCATCCAGCGTAACGTGGGCACGCGGTGCGTGTAGCACGGCACTAACTGCGTAAAGTGGGTGCGCGGTGCGCGAAGCGCACTGCGTGCTCACTGTGCGCGCACGGAACGAACTGCGTTAAGTGGGCGCGCACGCCACGAACGGCGTAAAGTAACTTAGCATTTAAAAAAACGTACAAATTCACTGAAAAAACCATAGGTTTCACACACGTTATAGTTAGGAATTAGCATTTAAAGAACCTTGCAAATTCAGTGAAAAAACCATAGGTTTCACACACGTTATAGTTAGCTGGACATTTTACTCGTAAAAAACCATTGAAATTCCCCCGTTATAGTTAGTGCAGGCAACTATAACTCACGCGACCGCAATCCTCTGCTGATGACATATGTGTCTTTATGAAAAAAAAATATTTGTAATATATGTATAGCTAAAATTTAATGGAAGAAGACATGGGCAAATAAGTGTCTAAATAAAGTATTAGCATCAGCAGAGGATTGCGGTCGCGTGAGTTATAGTTGCCTGCACTAACTATAATGGGGGAATTTCAATGGTTTTTTACGAGTAAAATGTCCAGCTAACTATAACGTGTGTGAAACCTATGGTTTTTTCACTGAATATATATATATATATTACCTACTAGGTAGTTATAATTAGGACCTAATTTCTATTAAAAAGCCGTTTTTCAGTTGCATGTATATATATATATATATATATATATATATATATATGCCACCAGGAATCGTCTTGTAGATTGCGCAGCTTCAAAGCGCAAAAACGAACACGGACCCAAAGTAAGTGCTGAGTTTAAATTTATTCGGACAAAAACTTTACACAGCCGCCATGACACGTTTCGGCCTTCAGAAGGCCTTGATCACATGACGCTGATGTCAGAAGCCTGACCTTTTAAAGTGCAAGTGCAAGTCTAATCAATGACATCATGACAATGGACATGGAAAACAGATTCAAAGTGCCGTTTGTGCAAATGCATATAGCTGTGCAAAAATACGCAAAAATCTGTACATAGAGGTAATCTATCCAATGAATGTAAAATACATTAAAATACATTAAATTCTAGAGAAGACAACTAACAACTGTGCAAGATATGCAAACAATTGAAGAACAAAGTTAAAGAAAAAGTCCTCCTTGTATATGTAAAATACATTGAATTTTGCAGAGGACAACAAACAGGGGACACATTATACAAGTAAAAAACTGTACTACCTAAAGTATCTAAAACTTATAAAAGGCCATGCACCAAGGTGCCAGATATTGTAAAAACAGTTGTTAAAAGATCATATATATATATATACATATAAATAAATTAATAAATATATATACACACATTTTTCTCTCAACTGAAAAATAGGGTGCATGAATAGTCAAACACCTTAAAAATGGCAAAATATAAATGCAAAAAAGGTTAAAAATACAGTTTTTCTAATATGTATACACATATAAATATATGTGTCACCTGTGTGTCACCCCCAATTACAAGGTGTGACCTTGAGAAGGAACTAACTGCAAATGTATATAGCCCTTAATTCATACATAAAATTTTTGTTAATAAGGTATTTCCAAAGTGTCTGAGTAAATCCAGCACCCCTGTTCGGTATAATACCTCAACATGTATCAAGTCATTCTCTATGATTACCTAAACATGAAAATGTCCAATATGTTTAACTGTCATGATTCGAAAAAACTCTCATTGATAATTCGTGAAAAAATAATAAGTGAAGAAAGAGGCAAACTAAATTAAAAGAACCAAACTAAAAAAATGACCCGTATCAAGTCCGGTTACATCATAATTCAAAAATCAGGAGAAAAATATATGCTAAGCAAGTTCATGAATAGCTGACAAGAAATAACTGGGAGTGCCATTGCAGAGATATAATGACGCCTAGAGCCAGGTGAAGAAATCTTCGCTAGAGTTAAGCCCATTAGGGACTTTGGAGTCCAGCTCCAAAATGTATCTGGTCTCAAGCTTTCTAAGGGAGGCTTCCCGATCCCCACCACGTCTAAGCGGAGGCACCGAATCAATGACGAAATAGCACAGATGTTCCAGACTGCTATTGTGCTTATCACTGAAGTGTCTTGCCACAGGATAAGAAACGTCATGATTGGTGATAGCCCTCATGTGCTGGAGTATACGTTTGTGCACCTGCAATTTGGTACTACCAATATATTGCATGCCACAAGTACACTCCAGCACATAAACTGCAAAGTCTGTCCTGCATGTTAATTTCTTGTTAATCTTACAGGGGGTACTTAAAAAGGGAGAAGTGTAAGTAGTTGTACTTCTACCTAACATACAGGCCTTACACGAGGAACACTTAATAAATCCCTTGCTGGCCTGTAACCAATTAGTAGTGTTGTTGCTGAGTTCAGGACTACTCTTAACTAGCATGTCGCTCATAGAGCGGGCCTTGCGGAATGTAATGGCAGGTGCATTAAGTATGCCATTGCCAATTACAGGGTCCTGACGAATCAGTGACCAGTTCTTTTTGAAAATCCTACGCAAGTTAGAATGTTGATGACTAAATGTGAGAATCAGTCTGGGTGCCTCGCTCTGGGAAGCTGATACACTCGGGTAACTGTTAAACAGGAATGGGTTACAACGGGAAACAAAGTCTGATCTCTAGCCAGAGATCTAGTGCGAGACATGGCCTTATCTATAATGGTCGGGGCATAACCCCTTGCCAAAAATCTGAGCTTACTCTGCTCCTGAGCTTCCCAGCAGTGTGATTCAGAACTACAGATGCTATATATATATTCACTGAAAAAACCATAGGTTTCACACACGTTATAGTTAGGAATTAGCATTTAAAAAACCTTGCAAATTCACTTAAAAAACCATAGGTTTCACACAAGTTATAGTTAGCTGTACATTTCACTCGTAAAAAAACAATGAAATTCCACGTTATAGTTAGATCAGGTAACTATAACTTGCGCGCCCACAATAAACTGCTGATGACGTCACATATTACATCACTTATGACATGGTCAGTGACATCACTCATGACATCAATGATGACATCTGAAATGACACATTGTGCATTGCGGTCGCGCAAGTTATAGTTACCTGATCTAACTATAACGTGGAATTTTTAATTTTTGCTCGCACGGTGCGCTTCGCGCACCGTGCGCGCGCTGTGGGCACTCGGTGCGGTTCGCGCACCGAGCGCCCACGTTGCGCATTTCGTACCGTGCACGCCTCGCCATTTTTTACAAAATATCAATTGTTTTTTTCTCCCTTGGGGGTCCTTAGATTTATATATTAAATGTGATTGTTAATTCTTTTTTTTTTTTTAATTTTTTTTTACCGTACGCGTACGGTAAGCTTACCGTACGCGCACTCCGCGATTTTTTTTTAAACTTATTACATTTATTTTTCATACTTTTTGGTCCTTCGTGAACCCCCTGACGAACGCTAGGGGGTCTGCAACTCTCTTCGTTGCCCCCTTTTCATGTTATCAACCTTTGTTTTTCAGTGCGAGAAACAGAAAATGGCGGCTGATACTTTCTGATTTCGACCGATTCGAATGTTTACAGTCATGTAACCACCAATCAGAATTGAGCTCGCGCACGGCACCGTACGCGTACGGTAAGCTTACCGTAAGCGCACGGAGCGCGCTTACAGATATATATATTGATTTAAATGCTATTTTCTCAGGACCTACTGAACAGATTTACACCAGACCTGCAAAAGCCACATCCCTGACCTGAGGACTACCTCTCTGCCCAATTTCAAGTAATTCTGTTCAGCCGTTCGGGCTGTAGCTCGGACTAAAGGTCCTATGGGAAAATGCATGGGGAAAACACGTTTTGGGACCCCCCTTTTTTCTCAGCCCCCGCTTGACGAATCTCCCCGAGACTTTCAGGGTAGAAGCGGAGCGGAGCGCCCCATTAGTTTTGAAACATTTGCGAGGATTCGTCAACCGGCGCCAAAGTTATTCCAAATAGAATGTTGCGGATTTCCTATGGAAACACGGTCCTAACTATAACTATCTACTGGCGACCGCCAGTAGATAATATATATATATATATATATATATATATATATATATATATATATATATATATATATATATATATCACTGGAAAAACCATAGGTTTCAGGGATGTTATAGTTAGCTGGACATTTGACTCATATAAAACCAGAGAAATTCGCCTGTTGAAGTTAGTAGAGCTAACTATAACATATTACATCACTCATGACATGGTCAGTGACATCACTGATGCATCTCAAATCACATCATTAATAACATCACTGATGATATCATCCAGTTAATGTGTGTTTCTGTAAAGTTTAAATATTTTTCATATATATCTATGCTAAGGTGTATTAAAGAAAGAGTGAATTTACAAGTCCCTGAATGAATTATTTAGTAGGTGCACGACTGACTGTGTAAGTGAGTGATTGAACATGTGTTACTGAATTTATGGGTTGGTGACTAAACTGTGTGAAAGTCTGTATTAGTGTCTCAGTTGGTGTATAAGTGGCTGAATGGGTCGGTGAGTAGCTACATGAGTGTCTATATGGGTTATTGATTTGTTGTCTGAGATTTGTTGTATGGGTACCTGAGTGTCTCTATGGGTGGGTGTGGGGGGGTGTGACTCTGTGCATGCATGTCTGAGTGGGTGATTCACTGGTTGTATGGATTAAAAAGTGCATCTGGGAAAGGCTGTATGGGTGAGTTAGTGTGCGTATGGGTGTGTTGGTGAGTGAATGAATGTCTCACTGGTATATGTGTGAGTAACTACATATGTTTTAAGGCAGTATATGTGAGTGTTGGATTATATAAATGACTATACGACTATAGAGTAAGTTATTTGAAGAGTGGGTGTATAAAAGAGTGTCTGCTTGTATCAGTGACTGTATAAGACAGTAAGTATGTGTTAGTATCTGCATAAATAAGTGATGTGGTGTGTGTATAAATAACACAGTTGGTGTGTATAACTGTATACATGAGTAAATGCCTATGTGATTGATTCTTTGCATGACTGACTAGGTGTGTGAGTAACTCTATGGATGAGTGGCGGACTGTGACTGTATGTATAGGTGTATGAGTGCATATTATAGTACTGTATTGATGAGTAACTGCATGTATAAGTGATTGGATGTGAGTGTAGACCTAGGAAATAGTGGGTGGTATGTAGTATCTGGCATTGTTGTGTGTATGGTTTCAAAAATAGTAGTCTGTATTTTAGAGTCCGTGTATCAAAGTTTATATTAGGCCATCAGTATGTGCATCAGATTATCACATGGATGATGTCATCAGTGATGTCATTTGAGATGTCAATGTCATCAGTGATGTCATCAGTGATGTCACTGACCATGTCATAAGTGATGTAATATGTGACATCATCACCAATGCATTGCAGGCGCGCGAGTTATAGTTAGCTCACCTAACTATAACAGGCAAATTTCTCTGGTTTTATATGAGTAAAATGTCCAACTAACTATATCGTCCCTGAAACCTATGGTTTTTTCAGTATATTTCTAAAGTTTTTTAAATGCTAATTCCTAACTATAACGTCTGTAAAACCTATGTTTTTTTCAGTGAATTTCAAAGGTTTTTAAATGTTAATTTCATATTTTAATATTTATAAAACCTATATTTTTTCAATTTTTTTGTAATATTTTGCAACTCTATTATCCTTTTTTTTAAATTTGAAAAATTATGTCATTTTTTATATCTTCCAAAAAAAGTATGTAAATATATATATTTTTTTTTTTAGAAAACTAGACTCCCGTACCGGTAGTGTACCAAGCTCCATCACCACGTGAATCCTATCCGCGATATAATGAAACTCGTTAAGGATGTGCATTTCATATCCAATTGCTTCGTAGCACCGTGTCCCCCCTAACATCATATACGTATAAGCTCCTAGTTTGGTATGCGACGGCTGCGCTGTAGCAATACACGCGTTACGTCATCTACGTATAGGGTCGCGCTGGCTGTGCGTTCCGTATGCGATGAGCGCAAGCTGCCAGGCCCTGTGTTACGTCATAGATGTATGGTATCACGCCGGGTACGCCATTCCCTCATTTATTTTTTTATGTCTCAAAACTATATCTATATAAGTTTAAAGTGTATATGAGAGCAAGCGATAATCTAAAATATTTTCCACATTTATATATTTCTAACTGTAATAAACTTATATTATAGTAAATATATTTTCTCAAAATCGCGTCGGGTGTGGCCTCCTTGCGTGCTCGGTGCATGCTTGCCATGTGACCTTAAAAAAAAGCTTTTGATTGGTTCATAACATTTCCCATTGTAGCAGTTGGAGGACACCACCCATTTTAGTCATTCTCTCTACACCATTTGATGAGAGATACCTCTTCTGCTTATAGAGATTTTTTGAAAACTTTTTTGCTGTGTACACATATCTTATACTACATGCAACAATCATCTTGATTAATATTCATGGTCTGTACAGTAGCCTTCCACGTGTGATGGCCATGCATCTGAAACGTTACATCAAAAAACAAATGTGTGTTACACGATATCCCTGGTGTGTGTGTGCGTGCATTATTGTGCTGCCTTTTGGCCTGGGTATTGGTGGCTCGAAGGGGTATCATCAGCCATGGGCAGAGTGCACATCCTAGATCACATGTGACAAACAGTAAAGAGTATTGTGTAGATTTGTGTTGCAGTATACTCTGTTGTCAGGCGTTACCAGTATAGTAGTGTGTCATATGTGAGACTTTCAGATTCATGTTTGACATGCATTGCTTGACTGTATTGAGCGCTATCACTGTGTATGACGTAGCCTCACTGCTGATCCTCCCTCCATCCGAGCACATTCACATGTGTGCGCTTCGCGATAGCAACACTTTCAATAATACCGCACACCATTGACATGCGTGTCTGCGCATATCCACAAGCTTGACAACGACATGCGATGTTGTCCATTCAATGTTTATGAACAGCATCTCATTAGCGATAGTTGCCGTCCTCCCGGTAAATGCTAAATTAATGTAAATTGCAGATTGTACGACGTCAAAACTGCAACAGGGACACACACATAAGTACACTTCCTGTCCAGGCAGGAACTAAACAACACTCAGGTCCCCGGAATAATTAATCACACCCCCTATGGTGGCCTGCCGTACGCAAGCCTAGCCCACTTTGTGTACGTATAAATAGGATAACGACGACGCCACATGTCCCAGTTCTTCCACACTGCTTTAGGTGATATGGCCGCATCAACCTCGCATATCACAATACGCAATAAAAAAAAGGGATCCATGAGGTGTGCATCATCCTGGCAATCAAAACTACATCTGAATTGTGAACCCTGCTGGCCGTCGTGTTTGGACACAAACCAATGACAGCAGGTGAGCAGTGGGGCCTGGGTGCACAGGGGCTGCAATTGAGCACAGTGCGGCGGAAGGGATGGGGTGCATCAGACTGGGTGCACAGGGGCAAACAAGCGCTGCAGCCATGCATAATGATGTGATCTCTGACTTCATTCAGTCACATCCTTGTCTCATTTTAAGGACCTGCGCGACCGTACTGTAGGCCTGAGCCAGAGGGCAGCGCTGCCCTACAGACATGTGGCGTTGGCTTTTGGGGCACTGTAGTGAGCTGATTACTAAGTGTACATGCACACAGGCTTGCCCAACTGCATTGCACAAGCACATTATGCTTCTAGCATGCGATCTGTTCCTTTGTATGTGAATGTTGGCATAACATATTATTATTTACCCTTGTGTATTCTCGTACACTCCAATTCCTCTTTGAACCACGATTACCACTAACAGTTGCTAGATCGTACTTCAAGAAGGAAGGATGCACTCAACTGGTGTTCTCTCTTAAGCTTGAAATAAACCTTCATTTACCTTAAGACGTTTCCAGCATTATATTATTTCTCCCTTTTTAGACACTGAGGGGCATATTAACAAGGAACAGGGAAAATTAACGCTAAGGGCGCCTAGCGTTAATTTTTTTAACGCCCGCTATCGCTGGATAATATCGCCTGGTTATCGCGTTATTAACAACGCTAACCGCCTAGGCGATAAAAAATCCAGCGATAGCGGCATTTTGGGAGGTTATCGCTGGTAATGCAGCGATAAAACTACAAGGATAGGGATATCCTTGTTGATAGCCCATAGTGGACTGGGCCATGTAATCCACCTCCCATTGGATTACATGGCTAAGTCTGAAAATTAGCAGACGTAAAAAAGCAGCGTTAACCGTGGTTTGCGCTGCTTTTTTTGTCTCTAACAGGGTTAGCGTGAATATTTTGCTCTGGAACGCCCACTTTGCATCTCATTAGAGATGTAAAGGGAAGCGTCGTGAAAAAGGGTGCTAACATGCGATTTTGCATGTTAGCACCCTGTTGTTGATAGGGCGATATTTTTATCTTCACGTCTTTGGCTTTTAAAGCCAAAAAAGCGGAGATAAAGCCCTTGTTAATATGCCCCTGAGTTTGTTGCACGAAAAAGCATGCAGCAGGTGCTCAACCGGTGCTGATGCTCTGGCCTTTCTGACGCCTTCCATCGTGGTATCAAGACACCGTCCCCGACCGGAGACCTGCTGTGCCACCCTGAGAGCGGCACCCCGGAGTTGGAGCTCGCACCGGCACGTCATTGGACACACCGGTTGTGGCAGGTGAGCAGTGAAGCCTCGGTGCGCAGGAGCTGCAATTGAGCACAGTGTGAGGGGAGGGGCTGGGGTGCAGCAGCCTGGGTGCACAGGTGCAGGCAAGCGATGTTGCCATAGATAAAATTATAATCTCTGGCCTCATTCATATCTCTGTTTCATTTGAATGACTTGCTGGACCGCACTGTTTCTCACGGACCCTAGCATCCCAGACACACGTGTGACGGGAGGTGAACAGTGAGGGCTGGGTGCAGTAGGCCGACGCTCTGTCTCCTCCTCCCTCTGTTCTTTGACTCTCCCTCCCCTTCTCCCTTCCACCCACTCGCTCTCTGTCCCATTCTCACTTTCTTCCTTTCATTCTGACTACCTTTCTTTTTAGGTCTCGCCTACGCAGTGCGCATGCACTGCGTAGGAGACCTTTAGTTGTCGTTCAGCTCTTTTTACAAAGCACATACTCGTGCTTGTGGCGGCATACGGCTTGCAGGAGTGCTAAGCCACGCACCACAAGCACGAGTATGTGCTTTGAAAAAGAGCAGGATGCGCGAACACGCACCCGCTCGTCGCCAGCGCACTCACTCTAGCACCTTTGATCACCACTCACGTGCTTTTTTAACTTTTATTTTAGCGCACGCTCGCACACAACCCCCGGGCTTGTTAGTTCATTGTATTTATTTTGATGTTTTTAGAGCTCCTAAGTGGCGCCTTACGAGAACTTCAGGGCACGTGCTGGTATTGCCTCTTTTCTGATGCAGCTCAGGAGCGTGGGTTAAGGCTGCCTCTGGTCTCATGCGGTGAGCCAATGATGGTGAGTTTTAGGGATAGGAACCTCATACTGTGAGCAGGAGCCAGTGTCACTGGGCAGGGTGCCTTTGGTCAAAGGGCAAGGAGCCTTTAGTCTCGTGCAGAGGGCGCTTGCTTGAAACGTACATGGCACTGAAACTGCGTTACTGGCAGTCGTTGAAGAGTCTCGAAGGATACTGGATCAAGGAGGATCAGTGGCAGTGATCCTCCTTGATCTAAGTGCAGCCTTCGACACGGTCAGCCACGCCACTCTGCTGAACCGTCTGCATAACCTCGGTGTCGGAGGCGACGCTCTAAAATGGCTGGAATCATTCCTGCATAATAGATCCTTCCAGATCTTTGATGGGGATATAACATCAGTCAGAAAACCCCTAGACTGTGGAGTACCACAGGGCTCCTCTCTGAGTCCTGTGCTCTTCAATGTCTATATGAAACCATTGGCTGGGCTCGTCGAACCATCAGGCATAAAAATTGTATCATATGCCGACGATACCCAGCTAGTGGTTTCATTGACGCAGGAAAGCACCAGCCACACTTCAGGAAACCTGATAAACAGCCTGGAGGATATAAAAAAGTGGATGACAGGCTCTTCATTAAAGCTGAATGGAGATAAAACGGAGCTCATGCTCCTAGGCACCGCTTCACCCACCTTAATCCCTTCCATGTGGCCTGGATGTTTGGGCACACCCCCCATCCCCAAAGAGAGTGTAAAAAGCCTGGGAATATGGCTGGATAAAAATCTTTCCTTCTCCACCCAGGCCACTAAACTCTCTGCTATCTGTCTTGGCTTACTTAGAACACTAAGGAAGGTCCTCCCCCTCCTCCCTAGGGAAGCTAAACAAGTGGCAGTTCAGGGCCTGATCCAGTCCCGGCTGGACTCAAATAACGCTCTGTATGTGGGGGCCCCAGAGCTGTCCACGCGTAAACTGCAGGTCATCCAAAACTGCGCAGCACGCATGTTGCTGCAGATTCCTAGGACGCAGTCTGCAAAATCTGCCCTGGCCGCCCTACACTGGCTCCCAGTAAAGCAGAGTGGCATTTAAGGCACTATGCATCGCCCATCGAGCTTTCTGGGGGTCTGGTCCAAGGATCCTCAACAAACTGGTTACTCAATACCATCCTAACAGAAACCTTCGATCCACGGAAGCTTTTTTAGCCGTAGTCCCAAGAGTGCGAAGAGCCAGGACCGGAGGAAGGATGTTCTCCTTAAACGCCGCGAAGATGTGGAACACACTCCCGCTACAAATCAGGTCCAACCCCAACTTACTCTCATTCCGAAAGCAGCTGAAAACTTACCTGTTTGCTAAGTCCACCTAAGCTCGTTTTCCATCCCTCATCAGTTTTGTTTTTTATGCCTTTAGCGCTTGGACGCCCATTGGGCAGCAATCGCGCTCTATAAATCACAATACAATACAATACAATACAAGTGGGCTGGGTCCCTCCTGGTCGTAGACCTGCCAGCAATTAACAAGCATTTGCAATGCAATAGGTCTCACATTTATGCGACTTTGAGCTATCGATAATGCAAATAACAATGCCTTTTATTTTTGTTTTCGTTTTTAAAACATCAATAAAAGGCATTGTCATTTACAATGCCAATAGCTTAAACTCGCGTTAATGCGAGACCTATTGCATTGCAAATGCTTGTTCGCTTGGACATGGCACACATACTTTTGTTTCTTTTTTCTCTTACAGGTTTTGTACACTGCTTCCGGAGGAGTCCCACCCACTTCTTTCATGTTTTAATGTTGTTTGAATAAAGTTACATTTCCATTTATTTGTGTTGTTTTAATAAAAGTTATTTTTTTTACCATTAAATAAGTGAGTGTATGGGTCTTCTTTTTCTGACAACACTTGTCTGTAGTTTATTGTGAAAATCGGCGGTTGATAGTAGGTTATGAGGGAAAACATTTTTTATTTTGCGGTGCACCTACCAAATATAAACCAACAGACTATTAAATAAATAAAGCCTGGGTAATTCTACAATGGCAAGGTTTCTATGAGTGTATCACTTTATAACACGATGAGTACTGCCTGTGTGATTTCAGAACCAATAAGGCACTGCCTAGGGCCACCGAGGCTTCAAGGACTGGCAAGGCCCACCCTGCATATTTAAGTAAAGCCCCGGAGGTTGCCGATCCCTGGTCTTAAGTTGGCCTCGAACCCCCCCGAACAATTCGTAAACAATACCCGGGGAGGTGCCCAACCCCTAGCCTGTGAAACGTCTCTGTGCCCTCCCGCGCCTAATTTACATGTGAGATTAAGGTCCCCAGTGCTGCAGAGACCCCGCAATATAATAATAGGATTGGCCCGCAACATTACCCACCAGTGGGCTCATTTAAATGGACGGGTGAGAGCCTGCTTTATTTTTTTCTCTCCATTTTTACCATCCGGATCTGCTTTATTGAAGCGATACAAGGTTTTCCTCCTCTCGCTTCGACGAGGCAAACAAGAATTTACTATCACAGGGTGGAAGCAATGCTCCCACCCTGTAATAGCAAACATAAATGTCCAGCGGATGCACACCCTGGGACATTGTATGACCTGCGCCTGGGAGGTGGCACTCCATAAGGCCATGATGCATTGGTTAATGCATAACTACAGAATTAGTATAAACGCATACTAACACTACTTGCACACATGTAGTAAAGCAATCAGAGTGTAGTGAAGAGGCAGAGGAAGCCCAAAAATATAAATCCTACCAGAGGTAGGATCACATAGTTTGATCATCCGATGTTCCTGGGATGAGTAGAAACAATTTCACCAAGAAAACGGGTCTTCAGCAGAACGCAAGCAAGCTCAAAATCTTGGTGAGTGCTGCCTTCTTTTTACCTTCTCCCGCTCGTCGCCAAATTTATCTAGTGAAGAGGAAGACAGCAGTGGATCCAATAAGTAGATTTATTGCAGGAAAAGAAGACAGCTTACACAGACACCAACAGGACCAGGCAGCAAGGCAACCGTCTTCTCCAGCACCGTGTACAAACTCCCCAAGATTCTCCTCATGACAGCCCTACATTCTATCATCACATACTTACATTATAGTAGCATTACATACTAACATTCAACTATAACTTACATTGGAATTCTACACAGAGCACATGACTTTACATCAATGAGCTCATGGTTTCATCCACGAGTCTTGAGACCGGTAGGGTGAGTAGTTCGCTTCGCACTCCCTGTATAGTATAACAAAACTTACAAGCATAGAAGCATGCTTTTGTTTATTTGGTGTAAATCCGTTCAGTAGTTTTGGAGAAATATCAAAATTTACAGATATCGAAATTTGGGAATTCTGCCATCTGATTGGCTGAGGCGTTACGAGCAAGAGCTTGCTGCTTATTGGCTGCGAGCGGTGCAAGCGGTTGCAACTAGGAAGTGTTGGCAGCCATTTTGTAATTCCGTTGATATGAGTAAGGGGAAAAAGGGCGAAACGAGTAGGAAACAGGAGGATAGGAGCACTGTAACCTCGACCTGTAGCCTTGTCTAAAGTTTCCTAACATGGAGAAAACACAGTTTGGGCCCCCCCTTTTTTTCTCGGCCCTCCTTCACGAATTACCCCCAAACCTTTCAACATATGAGCTGATATGAACAAAGAATTAGTTTGGAAAATTTCATGAAGATTCATCAAGCGACGCCAAAGTCACAAGCAAAACAATAAATGCTCTTCCTATGGAAACTTGGTCCTAACTATAACTACCTACTGGCAACCGCCAGTAGGTAATATATATATATATATATATATATATATATTCACTGAAAAAAACCATAGGTTTCAGGGGTGTTATAGTTAGCTGGACTTTTCACTTGTACAAAACCATTGAAATTCCCCCGTTATAGTTAGTTCAGCTAACTATAACTCGGGCGCCCGCAATGCACTGCTGATGACGTCACATATTACATCACTCATGACATGGTCAGTGACATCACTCATGACATCACTGATGACATCTCAAATGACATCACTGATGACATCACTGATGACATCATCCAGTGAATGTGTGTTTTTCTGAAAATTAAATATGTTTTATATATGTATATCTCAAGGTCGATGGAAGAATAAATGGGTATATAAGTGTCTAAATGGATGATTTGTTTTTGAAAAATTGATTGTGTAACTGACTGATTAAGTGTATCATAGTGAATACATGGCTTAGTGAGTAATGTTTAAATAAGTAAATATCTGTATCAGTCTCTCACTTTGTGTATAAGTGGCTGCATGGGTTGGTGAGTAGCTACATGGGTGTCTATATAGGTTATTAGTTGGTTTTTTGAGTATCAGTCTGAGTGTCTGCATGGTTCGGTGGGGGGTATTACGTAGTGCATAGGTGCATGAATGAGTGACTCACTGTTTGTATGTGTTGAACACAGCATGTGTGCAGGACGGTATGGGTGGATGAGTGTGTGTATGGGTGTGTTAGTGAGTGAATGACTGTCTCAGTAGTGTCTTTATGAGTAACTACATATGTTTTAAACTAGTATATGTGACTATTGGTGTATATATGTGAGTATATGTGAGAGTGAGAGATTGAAAGAGTTCCTGTATGAATAAGTATGTGTTTCTATAAGTGATTGTTTAAAAGACTAAGTATGTGTAAGTTTCCGTAGAAGTAAGTATGGTGGTGTGTGTATAACTGTATATGCAAGTAAATGTATGTTTGATTCTTTATTAGCATGAGTGACTATGTGTGTGAGTAACTCTATGGATGAGTGGCATTGTGTAACAGGATGTATAGGTGTATGAGTACATATGATGAGTGAGTACATGTATGAGTGACTGTATAGGACTGTTGGTGAATGAGTGGATGTGTATGTGGATCTTAGAATTACTGAAGAGGTTGTTGTAACTGGTATTGGTATGTCCATTGTTTTGAAAATTTTAGTCTCTATTTTTGAATGTGTGTATCAAAGGTTATATTAGGGTGAGAGGAGGTCTGCCACTCTATCACAAGGATGATGTCATCAGTGATGTCATTTGAGATGTCATCAGTGATGTCATGAGTGATGTCACTGACCATGTCATGAGTGATGTAATATGTGACGTCATCAGCAGTGCATTGCGGGCGCCCAAGTTATAGTTAGCTGAACTAACTATAACGGGGGAATTTCAATGGTTTTGTACAAGTGAAAAGTCCAGCTAACTATAACACCCCTGAAACCTATGGTTTTTTTCAGTGAATTTCTGAGGTTTTTTAAATGCTAATTCCTAACTATAACGTGCCTGAAACCTATGGTTTTTTCTGTGAATTTCAAAGGTTTTTTAAATGCTAATTTCTAACTATGCCTACAGAGATAGGACATGTGAAGAAAGAAGAAAAAATGCACAGAAAGAAACAAAAGAAGTGCAGAAAGAAGCAACAGAAGTCCTCAAATACGAAGATAAGTGCAGGAAGAAGGATAACGTGCAGAAAGAACAAAAAGAAGAGCAGAAAGAAGCCTTGTTGCAAAATCATCCTGTACCCTCAACTTGTTCAGACGGATACTGGTGGTAACTGAGCCTGACTAACCAGTCCTAGAGCCAGTGCTATGTTAAAAGACACTTAGAATACAGTGAAAACACCTACATACACTAGGGAACATTATGCGTTGGGGTCCCCCTGTGATTAGCATGACCTCCTCTGTAAGCCCCTAGTATATAAGAGGGCATGGGGATTAAAACTACCTCTTAAAACAGGCCACAGGGCGTTTTTGCACACGTTAACTCAGGCCCCGTCCCCTCCCTTCACCACTGTGTAAACACGCCCTGTGTCCATTTTTAGTTGGGAGATTAAGTTCATTTGAATCCTGAGGGTCCCTGGGGTCCAACTAGCCCACTAGGTACCTCCAGTAAGTGCCACAGAGTTGCGTTGCAGAGAGGTGTAAAAAGTGGCACGGCCTGGACCACCTCTCTGCAATGCAGCTCAGTGGCGCTTACTGGAAGCACTTGGTGGGCTAGTTAGCCCCCAGGGGCCCTCCGTATTGAAGGGAAATTATATCCCCAATTTAAAACGTGCCATAGTGCGTGTTTGCACACGTCACCTCAGGCCCCGTCCCCTCCCTTCACCACTGTGTAAACGCGCCCTGTGGCTGTTCTAAGTTGAGAGATTAAGTCCCCTTGAATTCTAAGGGTCCCTAGGGTCAAACTAGACCACTAGGTACCTCCAGTAAGCGCCACAGAGCTGCGTTGCAGAGAGGTGTAAAAAGGGGCTTGGCCTCAGAACACCTGGCTGCAGCGCAGCTCCCTGGCGCATACTGGAGATACCTGTTGGGGGCGCGTTTGCAGAGTGCTGCACGGAGGGGGCATGGCCTCCTGCACGATGCCAGTCTTTTATTTATTTTAGTTTTTTAAGAAGGGGGGCTGTTTGGTTCCCCTTCTTATTCTAATTTATTGGCCCTGATGACCCCATCCCCCAGGGCCAGTCTCCTAATTATATTTTTTTGACCCCAATCCCCAGGGCCGGCCACTGTTTTTTATTATTTTTAAAAATATATATATTTATAGACACACCTAGGACATGCTGGACAAACCGTACGTACCTATCACCATGACGATTTGCGTGATATTCATTAACCCCTTGCATGCCCGCCCCTTTCCCCGCCCAGTGCCGCGCCTTTCATTAGCGGGCGGAGTTCATGACGAGCTGGACTCGTCATGGGCACAGCGCCACCGCAGCCCATGACGAGTCCAGCTCGTCATGGGCACTGAAGGGGTTAAAAGGCGACTATGCATGCAATGAATCCACGTGGAATGTATTTACACCACTAGTGAAGCTCTGACATGTCTGATGCCCTACCGTGCCTAATCCCGGTAGACACCCTTGTCGTTTATTTATACAAACTTGGGTAGCTATTGACGGGCACATTTAATACACATGCACACCAAGCCATTCAAAGGGGATTCGACAAAAATTCGACCAAAACTATGCAAGAAACCCCCCTCACGGTTAATAAAACACACATCCACTGCCGGATGTGTAATACTTTTTATTTTACTCTCTGGAAAGGGGACGAACATCACTTGAGAGTCACAGCGCGCTCCTGACAGAGCCCAATGCTGTGTTACACCCACCATTGCCTGCCGTGTGCCACACACCTCTGTGTTGTATTCCACTAGCTAGTGCATATGCTATGACACTCTCTAGCCCATGTGCACTGTAACACCACCCCGTGAATATGTCATGCCACACTTGTCTTCGCACGGGTTATATTGCCCCATCTAACGTGCCTTTCTCGATGCCTATGTTATAACGCACAGTGCTATGCCATACATATTACAATCTGGGATCCATATCTTTGTCACAGTGCATATGCAACGTTACACTCCCCAGCACATATTTTATATTACAACTTTAGAGACTAGTTAGGTTACACAACACTGCCCTGTGCATATTACACTCCAAGGCGCATATCGCATAGCACGCGCTAGTGCCTGTGCTATCTCGCGCTCTCCAATGAATCTGTCATTGCGCACAATGTATTGCATATTATATTTCACGCCCGGTTCATCTTATATCACACTTTTTGGTGCATAGTTTATACCATACACTATATCTAGTTTTCATTTTCAATCGTGCTCTCAGGACTATGTTCTATATAACACTGTGTTCACCTACCCTTTTCACGGGCATTACATTTTGCGATAGGGGGTGGAGGGTCAGGGGGTGTTTCTGCCAAGTGAGCCCGGAGTCACAGTCACAAACGTCCTCTTCTTCCTGAATAAAAGTGAGATTATGCTGCATACTTGTTCATATTTTAAGTAGTTCGCACAGACACAATGTTTTAAAAACAATAAAGTTCCTAATACCCGCCTTCTCTGAACAGTTAGCTTGCTGCCCCATCCCCTTCCTCCCTATCCTCTGTTGTGTGAATCCATGGACTAGCCTCCTCCCTCCTGCCATGCATGGTCTGATGTGCTGCCACTGCCCTCAGTATGATGCACCAGTCCACTCCTCCTGCCCTCCATTGCCCAATTCTATGCCCCATCATTGACCTCCTGCTTAAACTCTGTGCTTAGCTTGCTGCCCCTATTCTCCTTCCCCCTGCCCTCCGATGTCTTTGTGCATGCCCCTGCTCCATCCTTTTTGCCCACCATGTCCCATGCACCTGCCACTCCTATCTACTCTGAGTGTTCTGTTGAGCTGCCACTCCCCTCCCACCTGCCTAGCATTGTCAGATGACTGTAACCTGTCCCTGTCACCTCCACCCTGCCTGTCCACATGCCATGCCCCTATCCTCTTCCTCCTGTCCTACATGGTCTATTGTACTGCCACACCCTTCTGCCCTCCCTGGTCTGTTGTGCTGCAGCTGCTCCTCCTGCCTGCCCCGTGTGGTCTGTTGTGAGGTCCCTTCCCCTGAACTTTCTTGTCTGTGCACAGGTCCTGACCCTCCCTTCTATCCTCCATCGTCCTTTGTGCATGCCCCTCCACCCTCCTTCTTGCCCATCATAGCCATTGTGCTGCCACTAACCCTCCCACTTGCCATGCATGGTCTTCTGTGCTGCCATGGCCCCTCCCACCTTCCCTGTGTGGTCAGTTAGCTGCCCCTGACCCCCTCCCACCTTCCCTCCATGGTCTGTGTGTATGCCATCACAGTCTCACTGTTGCTCTTCATGGTGTGTCTTGCTTCTAGTGCCCATCCTGCCTGACCTCCATGGCTATCTTGCTGCTCCTGCCCTGTCCCCTTGCCCCCAGCCCTACTCCCTCCCTCCTGGCTTGTCTGTTCCATTGTAATGCCCCTGATCCGTCCCTCCTGCCCTTTATGGTCTGTTATGCTGCAGCTTTCTCTCCTGTCTGTCCATTATGGTCAGCTAGCTACCATTGCCTCTTGCCCCTCTGTTCTCTGTTGTCCATGTGCATGGTCCTGTCCCCTCCCTCTTGCTTTCTATGGATTGTTGTGCTGCACTCCCGTGTGGTGTATTGTGCTGCTGCAAACCCTGATGCCTGCCCTGCAGGGTCAGTTTGGTGCACCTCTCCATGTCCCTCCTGTCCTCTGTTATCCAAGTCCATGTCCCTATCCCATTTCCTTCCATGATCCAATGTACCATACTTGCGAACATTTTGAACTTGGTAAGAGGGAGATTTTGAAAAAAAACTGGGGTATTGATTTTCCCCTTTGAGTTACATTGAAAAAGAGGATATTGTAGACAGGAGACAGATCAAATAAAGCCCATTTGAGCTTAAAAACATTGGACGTTTCCTGGCTGAATCGGGTCTGTTGGCATGTATGGTTGTACTACCATTGCCTCTTCCTTCTGCCCACAATGGTCTATTACATTGCCACAGGCTTGAAGGAGGATAGATTTTGTATCACAGGGGGCCCCTGGCCCGTTCTGTCCACACCTGAAGTATGAGACCCTTGTCCTTGCCCTGCCAGCTGCATTTGTAGGCCGTATTAAATTGACCAGCGGGTCCTGTGTTGCTATATAATTATCCTGAGACATCCTTACCACTCAGCCAGTATAAAACCCCTGTGTAGGCCCTTCTGTTCAATATGTAGGCCTCTTTGTTAAATTGACCATAGCTCTGCAATTTTAGTGTATAGCAGTCTGAAGGCAGGTCTGCGAGGCCTTCTGCTCCAAACCAGTAGCCCCCACCCTACCCGAGTGCTCCGTGCTCGGTATCAAAGTTCAACATCCCCCTGAAGCTGTCGACATACAGTAGGCTGCATCCTGGACTGGTACTTGCTTCCTGGGCAGGTTTCCCGCTTTTAAGGAAGTGGCAACCGCAGAGCGTCAAGTTAGGAGAACTGAGGAGATTTTATACATGAATATATTGAATTCCCGTACAATACCCATTATTTTCTGCTTGCTCTATGGAACTTACGATAAGCGATTGGCCTGAGAGACTGACCTTTTCACCCAGTCCATTGTCAGCATTAAGTGGGTAAATGACGAAATGTCTGGTAAAATCTGCAGACAAAGCTTTTGGGTAGCATACGTAGGTAGATGTAGCGTGCAAAGGAGCCCACAAAATGATATAAAAAGGGAGCACCCACAGATATCGACGGACTACCTCGCCGTCTGTATGTAGGTTAACAGGCAGTGCAGGTTTTCCCCAAGAGCTGGGAGCTCTTGTCTTCCTTTGCTTAAAATGTCTTGCTCTGCTTTGCTTGAAGTATCTTATTCTATTTTACCTATATGAAATGTCATGTTATGTTTAACCATTGTTCTCTTTACTTTTGCATTTAAAAGATTTTGTATTGTAATTGCAGGAATGCTTGCTCTAAGAGTAAACGTGAGTGTTCCTAGGTAACATTTTCCTTGGTGTAACTTGTTTCTCATGATGCATTTATAGATGTGTTTTCTCTCTCTCTCTGTCAGTACATTAATTGAGATACAGAGAATATCATGACAGCTGTATGATTATCTGGATTCTGTATTTTGTACTTTATGTCTCTATTCTGCGGTTTCTTTGAAGTTGCATCTTCTCATTAAACTGCCATTGTATTCTGCCTCCAATTCCATGTCTCATATGTCTGTTTTCTTCATTTTTGGAGCAAGCGTTCCTAGGCACCCCGGCTCAAATTAAGGTGCCCCTTTTGTCCCTGACTCACTCTCCTGCTCAGTTCTGTGGTGGCTCCCGGGGATCTGGGGACCGCCCCTAGCTTCCTTGACCCGTAATAGATCTTGCCTCCAACAGCCTCTCTTGCAAGTCCTGTATTGTTGGTTTGTTGCCCCTGCCCCCCTTTCCACTGCCCTCCATAGTCTGTTGTGCTTCCACGGCCCTTCCTGCCTGCTCAGTGTGGTTAAATTGTTGCCTTTGCACCCTCCTACCTGCCTTCAATTTTCAGAGTCCGTGCCCCTGGCCTCTGCCTCTCAACAGTATCCTAATGAACAACTAGATTGCTAACATTCTATATTTATTACAAAAGTGTGGAACGCCTGACATCATCTTGATGTAATCAAAACTGTAATACCTAGAGCATTTCCTTTAGAAATTACATATATGAGAGGGTCTTATTGGCATCAAAATTATGGTTAGTGCTCTAAAAGGCTAAAATAAGGACATATTTTCTGAGTTTTCAAATAGCGACAAAGCACTTTTACATTATTAGTTATCTTTATGTTTTTTTATCCAGTTGACCACTTGATTAAATGTTGCACTTAGGGGAGATGATGTGGTGTTACTTCCAGAACTGCAGACTTTGCAACTGGGGAACCAGGTTGAAGTTTCTTCTTCAGCTCGACATTCTGTGATTCTGGTCAAATCACTTAGTCTCCCCATGTCTACAACCAAAATGAATGTGTTCTTGTGTGATGTAACCAATGCTCATGTAAAGCACTCCAATACCTGACAAGTCTGCACTATATAACACTGCAAAAACACAAAATAATAAGTGTTTTGCACACTTCTGTCATTGGGCTATATTTGGGCTACATCTGGGTGATTTTGGGCTACATTTGGGCTCTTTTGTCTCCGGTGGCCATCTTGGGAGATTTATTTGTTATGAAGTTTCCTAATTTCCTCATGTACTGCAGTCTCCTCAGTAGGAAATGCTTTCAGTTTTTTACTTTGATTCCATCATGAAGGTATTCAGATATGTCACACATTTGCCATAAATTCAGAATGTTAGCACTCTTTTTGCTCATTAGATCACTGTAGTAAAGCTACTGCTCACCAGGGAAAACTGCTGCTGGTATTGAAAGTGCATGTTTCAGTCTGCATGTCAGAATTTTTTTATGAAATAGAAGAGGATTTGAGAAGTCACTCAAAATGTGCCCTAATTTTTCTTTCTGCAGCACTAATCATACTTTTTATTGAAAAATGAACCCCCTCATTTTGTTCCTTTTTAAATTAAATGTTTTAAGAGTTACCACTTTAATCCAAGCAAGATGGCTTCAGGTGTGCCATACGTTTATCATAAGTAGGACTGTTAGCGCTCTAGTAGTTCTTTGGAACACTCTGGGAAGCTGCAGAAGAACACAAAGGAATCAACTGACAGTCTCTGCCCTTGTTGGATGTACATGTTTTACTGAGAATGTCAGACTTCATTCTCACATGACTGAGAAAGATAATGTGAATTTACAGAAAATAAGCTCTCAGTTTAGCCTATAGATCACCTTCCAAACCTCTGTGGTAAAAGCATGAGAAAATATTTTTCTCTCAATCATGATATCCCAGCAGAAGGCTTTTTCACATGGTGAAATCACCTTAGAACATACCACAATTCCTAAAATGAATATGGTACCATCAACAAATGATTTATAATGTAACTAAAGTCTTAAAACCTTCTATTAACTGCAATGCTTTTTAATGAGGTGCTATCATGTATATTGGTCCCAAGATGGCTGCCAACACTTCTTGGATGAAGTGCTGACAGCCAATCAGATCTCAGGATGAGATGTGTGGTTAGGCTCCGCCCACATATATATATGCTTTTAAATGCTATTTTCTCAGGATCTACTGAACAGATTTACACCAAACCTACAAAAGGCACTTCCTTGACCTGAGGACTACCTCTCTGCCAAATTTCAAGTAATTCTGTTCAGCCGTTCGGGCTGTAGCTGTGTCTAAAGGTCCTATGGAAAAATGCATGGGAAAAACGCGTTTTGGGACCCCCCTTTTATCTCAGCCCCCGCTTGACGAATCCCCCCGAGACTTTCAGGGTAGGAGCGGAGCGTAGCGCCCCACCTATTTTGAAAAATTCGCGAGGATTCGTCAACCGGCGCCAAAGTTATTCAAAATAGAATGTTGCGGATTTCCTATGGAAACGTGGTCCTAACTATAACTATCTACTGGCGACCGCCAGTAGATAATATATATATATATATATATATTCACTGAAAAAACCATAGGTTTCAGGGGTGTTATAGTTAGCTGGACTTTTCACTTGTACAAAACCATTGAAATTCCCCCGTTATAGTTAGTTCAGCTAACTATAACTCGCGCGCCCGCAATGCACTGCTGATGACGTCACATATTACATCACTCATGACATGGTCAGTGACATCACTCATGACTTCACTGATGACATCTCAAATGACATCACTGATGACATCATCCAGTGAATGTGTGTTTTTCTGAAAATTAAATATGTTTTATATATGTATATCTCAAGGTCGATGGAAGAATAAATGGGTATATAAGTGTCTAAATGGATGATTTGTTTTTGAAAAATTGATTGTGTAACTGACTGATTAAGTGTATCATAGAGAATACATGGCTTAGTGAGTAATGTTTAAATATGTAAATATCTGTATCAGTCTCTCACTTTGTGTATAAGTGGCTGCATGGGTTGGTGAGTAGCTACATGGGTGTCTATATAGGTTATTAGTTGGTTTTTTGAGTATCAGTCTGAGTGTCTGCATGGTTCGGTGGGGGGTATTACGTAGTGCATAGGTGCATGAATGAGTGACTCACTGTTTGTATGTGTTGAACACAGCATGTGTGCAGGACTGTATGGGTGGATGAGTGTGTGTATGGGTGTGTTAGTGAGTGAATGACTGTCTCAATAGTGTCTTTATGAGTAACTACATATGTTTTAAACTAGTATATGTGACTATTGGTGTATATATGTGAGTATATGTGAGAGTGAGAGATTGAAAGAGTTCCTGTATGAATAAGTATGTGTTTCTATAAGTGATTGTTTAAAAGACTAAGTATGTGTAAGTTTCCGTAGAAGTAAGTATGGTGGTGTGTGTATAACTGTATATGCAAGTAAATGTATGTTTGATTCTTTATTAGCATGAGTGACTATGTGTGTGAGTAACTCTATGGATGAGTGGCATTGTGTAACAGGATGTATAGGTGTATGAGTACATATGATGAGTGAGTACATGTATGAGTGACTGTATAGGACTGTTGGTGAATGAGTGGATGTGTATGTGGATCTTAGAATTACTGAAGAGGTTGTTGTAACTGGTATTGGTATGTCCATTGTTTTGAAAATTTTAGTCTCTATTTTTGAATGTGTGTATCAAAGGTTATATTAGGGTGAGAGGAGGTCTGCCACTCTATCACAAGGATGATGTCATCAGTGATGTCATCAGTGATGTCATTTGAGATGTCATCAGTGATGTCATGAGTGATGTCACTGACCATGTCATGAGTGATGTAATATGTGACGTCATCAGCAGTGCATTGCGGGCGCGCGAGTTATAGTTAGCTGAACTAACTATAACGGGGGAATTTCAATGGTTTTGTACAAGTGAAAAGTCCAGCTAACTATAACACCCCTGAAACCTATGGTTTTTTCAGTGAATTTCTGAGGTTTTTTAAATGCTAATTCCTAACTATAACGTGCCTGAAACCTATGGTTTTTTCTGTGAATTTCAAAGGTTTTTTAAATGCTAATTTCTAACTATGCCTACAGAGATAGGAAATGTGAAGAAAGAAGAAAAAATGCACAGAAAGAAACAAAAGAAGTGCAGAAAGAAGCAACAGAAGTCCTCAAATACGAATATAAGTGCAGGAAGAAGGATCACGTGCAGAAAGAACAAAAAGAAGAGCAGAAAGAAGCCTTGTTGCAAAATCATCCTGTACCCTCAACTTTTTCAGACGGATACTGGTGGTAACTGAGTCTGACTAACCAGTCCTAGAGCCAGTGCTATGTTAAAAGACACTTAGAATACAGTGAAAACACCTACATACACTAGGGAACAGTATGCGTTGGGGTCCCCCTGTGATTCGCATGACCTCCTCTGTAAGCCCCTAGTATATAATAGGGCATGGAGATTAAAACTACCTCTTAAAACAGGCCACAGGGCGTTTTTGCACACGTTAACTCAGGCCCCGTCCCCTCCATTCACCACTGTGTAAACACGCCCTGTGTCCATTTTTAGTTGGGAGATTAAGTTCATTTGAATCCTGAGGGTCCCTAGGGTCCAACTAGCCCACTAGGTACCTCCAGTAAGTGCCACAGAGCTGCGTTGCAGAGAGGTGTAAAAAGTGGCACGGCCTGGACCACCTCTCTGCAATGCAGCTCAGTGGCGCTTACTGGAATCACTTGGTGGGCTAGTTAGCCCCCAGGGGCCCTCAGTATTGAAGGGAAATTATATCCCCAATTTAAAACGTGCCATAGTGCGTGTTTGCACACGTCACCTCAGGCCCCGTCCCCTCCCTTCACCACTGTGTAAACGCACCCTGTGGCTGTTCTAAGTTGAGAGATTAAGTCCCCTTGAATCCTAAGGGTCCCTAGGGTCAAACTAGACCACTAGGTACCTCCAGTAAGCGCCACAGAGCTGCGTTGCAGAGAGGTGTAAAAAGGGGCTTGGCCTCAGAACACCTGGCTGCAGCGCAGCTCCCTGGCGCATACTGGAGATGCCTGTTGGGGGCGCGTTTGCAGAGTGCTGCACGGAGGGGGCATGGCCTCCGGCACGATGCCAGTCTTTTATTTATTTTAGTTTTTAAGAAGGGGGGCTGTTTGGTTCCCCTTCTTATTCTAATTTATTGGCCCTGATGACCCCATCTCCCAGGGCCAGTCTCCTAATTATATTTTTTTGACCCCAATCCCCAGGGCCGGCCACTGTTTTTTATTATTTTTAAAAAATATATATTTATAGACACACCTAGGACAAGCTGGACAAACCGTACGTACCTATCACCATGACGATTTGCGTGATATTCATTAAAAGGCGACTATGCATGCAATGAATCCACGTGGAATGTATTTACACCACTAGTGAAGCTCTGACATGTCTGATGCCCTACCATGCCTAATCCTGGTAGACACCCTTGTCGTTTATTTATACAAACATGGGTAGCTATTGACGGGCACATTTAATACACATGCACACCAAGCCATTCAAAGGGGATTCGACAAAAATTCGACCAAAACTATGCAAGAAACCCCCCTCACGGTTAATAAAACACACATCCACTGCCGGATGTGTAATACTTTTTATTTTACTCTCTGGAAAGGGGACGAACATCACTTGAGAGTCACAGCGTGCTCCTGACAGAGCCCAATGCTGTGTTACACCCACCATTGCCTGCCGAGTGCCACACACCTCTGTGTTGTATTCCACTAGCTAGTGCATATGCTATGACACTCTCTAGCCCATGTGCACTGTAACACCACCCCGTGAATATGTCATGCCACACTTGTCTTCGCTCGGGTTATATTGCCCCATCTAACGTGCCTTTCTCGATGCCTATGTTATAACGCACAGTGCTATGCCATACATATTACAATCTGGGATCCATATCTTTGTCACAGTGCATATGCAACGTTACACTCCCCAGCACATATTTTATATTACAACTTTAGAGACTAGTTAGGTTACACAACACTGCCCTGTGCATATTACACTCCAAGGCGCATATCGCATAGCACGCGCTAGTGCCTGTGCTATCTCGCGCTCTCCAATGAATCTGTCATTGCGCACAATGTATTGCATATTATATTTCACGCCTGGTTCATCTTATATCACACTTTTTGGTGCATAGTTTATACCATACACTATATCTAGTTTTCATTTTCAATCGTGCTCTCAGGACTATGTTCTATATAACACTGTGTTCACCTACCCTTTTCACGGGCATTACATTTTGCGATAGGGGGTGGAGGGTCAGGGGGTGTTTCTGCCAAGTGAGCCCGGAGTCACAGTCACAAACGTCCTCTTCTTCCTGAATAAAAGTGAGATTATGCTGCATACTTGTTCATATTTTAAGTAGTTCGCACAGACACAATGTTTTAAAAACAATAAAGTTCCTAATACCCGCCTTCTCTGAACAGTTAGCTTGCTGCCCCATCCCCTTCCTCCCTATCCTCTGTTGTGTGAATCCATGGACTAGCCTCCTCCCTCCTGCCATGCATGGTCTGATGTGCTGCCACTGCCCTCAATTTAGTATGATGTACCAGTCCACTCCTCCTGCCCTCCATTGCCCAATTCTATGCCCCATCATTGACCTCCTGCTTAAACTCTGTGCTTAGCTTGCTGCCCCTATTCTCCTTCCCCCTGCCCTCCGATGTCTTTGTGCATGCCCCTGCTCCATCCTTTTTGCCCACCATGTCCCATGGACCTGCCACTCCTATCTACTCTGAGTGTTCTGTTGAGCTGCCACTCCCCTCCCACCTGCCTAGCATTGTCAGATGACTGTAACCTGTCCCTGCCACCTCCACCCTGCCTGTCCACATGCCATGCCCCCATCCTCTTCCTCCTGTCCTACATGGTCCATTGTACTGCCACACCCTTCTGCCCTCCCTGGTCTGTTGTGCTGCAACTGCTCCTCCTGCCTGCCCCGTGTGGTCTGTTGTGAGGTCCCTTCCCCTGAACTTTCTTGTCTGTGCACAGGTCCTGACCCTCCCTTCTATCCTCCATCGTCCTTTGTGCATGCCCCTCCACCCTCCTTCTTGCCCATCATAGCCATTGTGCTGCCACTAACCCTCCCACTTGCCATGCTTGGTCTTCTGTGCTGCCATGGCCCCTCCCACCTTCCCTGTGTGGTCAGTTAGCTGCCCCTGACCCCCTCCCACCTTCCCTCCATGGTCTGTGTGTATGCCATCTCAGTCTCACTGTTGCTCTTCATGGTGTGTCTTGCTTCTAGTGCCCGTCCTGCCTGACCTCCATTGCTATCTTGCTGCTCCTGCCCTGCCCCCTTGCCCCCAGCCCTACTCCCTCCCTCCTGGCTTGTCTGTTCCATTGTAATGCCCCTGATCCGTCCCTCCTGCCCTTTATGGTCTGTTATGCTGCAGCTTTCTCTCCTGTCTGTCCATTATGGTCATCTAGCTACCATTGCCTCTTGCCCCTCTGTTCTCTGTTGTCCATGTGCATGGTCCTGTCCCCTCCCTCTTGCTTTCTATGGATTGTTGTGCTGCACTCCCGTCCTGCATGCCCTGTGTGGTGTATTGTGCTGCTGCAAACCCTGATGCCTGCCCTGCAGGGTCAGTTTGGTGCACCTCTCCATGTCCCTCCTGTCCTCTGTTATCCAAGTCCATGTCCCTATCCCATTTCCTTCCATGATCCAATGTACCATACTTGCGAACATTTTGAACTTGGTAAGAGGGAGATTTTGAAAAAAAACTGGGGTATTGATTTTCCCCTTTGAGTTACATTGAAAAAGAGGATATTGTAGACAGGAGACAGATCAAATAAAGCCCATTTGAGCTTAAAAACATTGGACGTTTCCTGGCTGAATCGGGTCTGTTGGCATGTATGGTTGTACTACCATTGCCTCTTCCTTCTGCCCACAATGGTCTATTACATTGCCACAGCCTTGAAGGAGGGTAGATTTTGTATCACAGGGGGCCCCTGGCCCGTTCTGTCCACACCTGAAGTATGAGACCCTTGTCCTTGCCCTGCCAGCTGCATTTGTAGGCCGTATTAAATTGACCAGCGGGTCCTGTGTTGCTATATAATTATCCTGAGACATCCTTACCACTCAGCCAGCATAAAACCCCTGTGTAGGCCCTTCTGTTCAATATGTAGGCCTCTTTGTTAAATTGACCATAGCTCTGCAATTTTAGTGTATAGCAGTCTGAAGGCAGGTCTTCGAGGCCTTTCGATCCAAACTAGTAGCCCCCACCCTACCCGAGTGCTCCGTGCTCGGTATCAAAGTTCAACATCCCCCTGAAGCTGTCGACATACAGTAGGCTGCATCCTGGACTGGTACTTGCTTCCTGGGCAGGTTTCCCGCTTTTAAGGAAGTGGCAACCACAGAGCGTCAAGTTAGGAGAACTGAGGAGATTTTATACATGAATATATTGAATTCCCGTACAATACCCATTATTTTCTGCTTGCTCTATGGAACTTACGATAAGCGATTGGCCTGAGAGACTGACCTTTTCACCCAGTCCATTGTCAGCATTAAGTGGGTAAATGACGAAATGTCTGGTAAAATCTGCAGACGAAGCTTTTGGGTAGCATACGTAGGTAGATGTAGCGTGCAAAGGAGCCCACAAAATGATATAAAAAGGGAGCACCCACAGATATCGACGGACTACCTCGCCGTCTGTATGTAGGTTAACAGGCAGTGCAGGTTTTCCCCAAGAGCTGGGAGCTCTTGTCTTCCTTTGCTTAAAATGTCTTGCTCTGCTTTGCTTGAAGTATCTTATTCTATTTTACCTATATGAAATGTCATGTTATGTTTAACCATTGTTCTCTTTACTTTTGCATTTAAAAGATTTTGTATTGTAATTGCAGGAATGCTTGCTCTAAGAGTAAACGTTAGTGTTCCTAGGTAACATTTTCCTTGGTGTAACTTGTTTCCCATGATGCATTTATAGATGTGTTTTCTCTCTCTCTCTGTCAGTACATTAATTGAGATACAGAGAATATTATGACAGCTGTATGATGATCTGGATTCTGTATTTTGTACTTTATGTCTCTATTCTGCGGTTTCTTTGAAGTTGCATCTTCTCATTAAACTGCCATTGTATTCTGCCTCCAATTCCATGTCTCATATGTCTGTTTTCTTCATTTTTGGAGCAAGCGTTCCTAGGCACCCCGGCTCAAATTAAGGTGCCCCTTTTGTCCCTGACTCACTCTCCTGCTCAGTTCTGTGGTGGCTCCCGGGGATCTGGGGACCGCCCCTAGCTTCCTTGACCCGTAATAGATCTTCCCTCCAACAGCCTCTCTTGCAAGTCCTGTATTGTTGGTTTGTTGCCCCTGCCCCCCTTTCCACTGCCCTCCATAGTCTGTTGTGCTTCCACGGCCCTTCCTGCCTGCTCAGTGTGGTTAAATTGTTGCCTTTGCACCCTCCTACCTGCCTTCAATTTTCAGAGTCCGTGCCCCTGGCCTCTGCCTCTCAACAGTATCCTAATGAACAACTAGATTGCTAACATTCTATATTTATTACAAAAGTGTGGAACGCCTGACATCATCTTGATGTAATCAAAACTGTAATACCTAGAGCATTTCCTTTAGAAATTACATATATGAGAGGGTCTTATTGGCATCATAATTATGGTTAGTGCTCTAAAAGACTAAAATAAGGACATATTTTCTGAGTTTTCAAATAGCGACAAAGCACTTTTAAATTATTTGTTATCTTTATGTTTTTTTATCCAGTTGACCACTTGATTAAATGTTGCACTTAGGGGAGAGGATGTGGTGTTACTTCCAGAACTGCAGACTTTGCAACTGGGGAACCAGGTTGAAGTTTCTGCTTCAGCTCGACATTCTGTGATTCTGGTCAAATCACTTAGTCTCCCCATGTCTACAACCAAAATGAATTTGTTCTTGTGTGATGTAACCAATGCTCATGTAAAGCACTCCAATACCTGACAAGTCTGCACTATATAACACTGCAAAAACACAAAATAATAAGTGTTTTGCACACTTCTGTCATTGGGCTATATTTGGGCTACATCTGGGTGATTTTGGGCTACATTTGGGCTCTTTTGTCTCCGGTGGCCATCTTGGGAGATTTATTTGTTATGAAGTTTCCTAATTTCCTCATGTACTGCAGTCTCCTCAGTAGGAAATGCTTTCTGTTTTTTACTTTGATTCCATCATGAAGGTATTCAGATATGTCACACATTTGCCATAAATTCTGAATGTTAGCACTCTAGTTGCTCATTAGATCACTGTAGTAAAACTACTGCACCATGGAAGTCTGCTCCTGGTATTAAAAGTGCATGTTTCAGTCTGCATGTCAGAATTTTTTAATGAAATAGAAGAGGATTTGAGAAGTCACTCAAAATGTGCCCTCATTTTCTTTCTTCAGCATTAATCATAATTTCTATGGCAAAATGAACCTCCTCATTGTGTTCCTTTTTAAATTAAATGTTTTAAGTGTTACCAGTTTATTCCAATCAAGATGGCTTCAGGTGTGCCATACTTTTGTCATAATGAAGACACTAAGCGCTCTAGTTGTTTTTAAGAACATTCTGGGACATTCTGTCATTGGGCTATACTTGGGCTACATCTGGGTGATATTTGGGCTACATTTGGGCTCTTTTGTCTCTGGTGGCCATCTTGGGAGACTTATTTGTTATGAAGTTTCCTAATTTCCTCATTTACTGCGGTCTCCTCAGTAGGAAATACTTTCAGTTTTTTACTTTGATTCCATCAAGAAAGCATTCAGATGTGTCACACATTTGCCATAAATTCAGAATGTTAGCACTCTTTTTGCTCATTAGATCACTGTAGTAAAGCTACTGCTCACCAGGGAAAACTGCTGCTGGTATTGAAAGTGCATGTTTCAGTCTGTATGTCAGAATTTTTTAATGAAATAGAAGAGGATTTGAGAAGTCACTCAAAATGTGCCCTAATTTTTCTTTCTGCAGCACTAATCATACTTTTTATGGAAAAATGAACCCCCTCATTTTGTTCCTTTTTAAATTAAATGTTTTAAGAGTTACCACTTTAATCCAAGCAAGATGGCTTCAGGTGTGCCATACGTTTATCATAAGTAGGACTGTTAGCGCTCTAGTAGTTCTTTGGAACACTCTGGGAAGCTGCAGTAGAACACAAAGGAATCAACTGACAGTCTCTGCCCTTGTTGGATGTACATGTTTTACTGAGAATGTCAGACTTCATTCTCACATGACTGAGAAAGATAATGTGAATTTACAGAAAATAAGCTCTCAGTTTAGCCTATAGATCACCTTCCAAACCTCTGTGGTTAAAGCATGAGAAAATATTTTTCTCTCAATCATGATATCCCAGCAGAAGGCTTTTTCACATGGTGAAATCACCTTAGAACATACCACAATTCCTAAAATGAGTATGGTACCATCAACAAATGATTTATAATGTAACTAAAGTCTTAAAACCTTCTATTAACTGCAATGCTTTTTAATGAGGTGCTATCATGTATATTGGTCCCAAGATGGCTGCCAACACTTCTTGGATGAAGTGCTGACAGCCAATCAGATCTCAGGATGAGATGTGTGGTTAGGCTCCGCCCACATATATATATGCTTTTAAATGCTATTTTCTCAGGAAATACTGAACAGATTTACACCAGACCTGCAAAAGGCACTTCCTTGACCTTATGGCTACCTCTCTGCCAAATTTCAAGTAATTCTGTTCAGCCGTTCGGGCTGTAGCTGTGTCTAAAGGTCCTATGGAAAAATGCATGGGGAAAACGTGTTTTGGGACCCCCTTTTTTCTCGGCCCCTGCTTGACGAATCCCCCCGAGACTTTCAGGGTAGGAGCGGAGCGTAGCGCCCCACCTATTTTGAAAATTTCGCGAGGATTCGTCGACCGGCGCCAAAGTTATTCCAAATAGAATGTTGCGGATTTCCTATGGAAACAGGGTCCTAACTATAACTACCTACTGGCGACCGCCAGTAGGTAATATATATATATATATATATATATATATATATATCCACCAGTCTTTCTCCAGGTAAGGACAAAAGCGCGAGACAGCTCCGGGATAAACTGCAATTGACTTTAATAATTACCAGCGCTCTGTGTACAACAACTCATGAAACGCTAGGCAGACGCGTTTCGCTGTGATAGCTTCCTCAGTGCCCGTTTCAAAAGTTTAAACAATGTCCTGGGGGTCTGCTGGTATTTTAGCTGTTAATGCGGCCACTCCCAGTCAGGTGCTTACTTGCCCCTCCTCCACCTCCGAGGCTGTAGGACATCTCGCGCTCCACCCATCAAGCCACTGCATACTGGAAATTGAAGTCCTCCATGAGTGCCCATACAGTGATAGGGCCTCTCAGGCAACAAGTGATGCCCCAAACCAGTTTGGATGGTGGCCCCCACTCCTCCGCAGTTCCTTGGGGGGTGCAAGTCAGTTACAGTCTCTCTTATCAGGCAAATGATTTGCCTCCTCTCTCCCCTTGCGCCAATAACCTCCGTGTGGAAATATGCAGCGTTGTGGGGGTATCGCGGTGTAGACAATACATCAACCAAAGGTTGCAGGACATTGTTTAAACTTTTGAAACGGGCACTGAGGAAGCTATCACAGTGAAACGTGTCTGCCTAGCGTTTCATGAGTTTTACACAGAGCGCTGGTAATTATTAAAGTCAGTTGCAGTTTATCCCGGAGCTGTCTCGCGCTTTTGTCCTTACCTGGAGAAAGACTGGTGGTTGTGTGTCGCCAGCTTGCAGGAGCTGGCTTTAGCGAGACGCCCTCTCGTTCTGGAGGATCGTGGAACACCTGCAACCTTTGGTTGATGTATTGTCTACACCGCGATACCCCCCCAACGCTGCATATTTCCAGACGGAGGTTATTGGCGCAAGGGGAGAGAGGAGGCAAATCATTTGCCTGATAAGAGAGACTGTAACTGACTTGCACCCCCCAAGGAACTGCGGAGGAGTGGGGGCCACCATCCAAACTGGTTTGGGGCATCACTTGTTGCCTGAGAGGCCCTATCACTGTATGGGCACTCATGGAGGACTTCAATTCCCAGTATGCAGTGGCTTGATGGGTGGAGCGCGAGATGTCCTACAGCCTCGGAGGTGGAGGAGGGGCAAGTAAGCACCTGACTGGGAGTGGCCGCATTAACAGCTAAAATACCAGCAGACCCCCAGGACATTGTTTAAACTTTTGAAACGGGCACTGAGGAAGCTATCACAGCGAAACGCGTCTGCCTAGCGTTTCATGAGTTGTTGTACACAGAGCGCTGGTAATTATTAAAGTCAGTTGCAGTTTATCCCGGAGCTGTCTTGCGCTTTTGTCCTTACCTGGAGAAAGACTGGTGGTTGTGTGTCGCCAGCTTGCAGGTGCTGGCTTTAGCGAGACGCCCTCTCGTTCTGGAGGATCGTGGAACACCTGCAACCTTTGGTTGATGTATTGTCTACACCGCGATACCCCCCCCAACGCTGCATATTTCCACACGGAGGTAATTGGCGCAAGGGGAGAGAGGAGGCAAATCATTTGCCTGATAAGAGAGACTGTAACTGACTTGCACCCCCCAAGGAACTGCGGAGGAGTGGGGGCCACCATCCAAACTAGTTTGGGGCATCACTTGTTGCCTGAGAGGCCCTATCACTGTATGGGCACTCATGGAGGACTTCAATTCCCAGTATGCAGTGGCTTGATGGGTGGAGCGCGAGATGTCCTACAGCCTCGGAGGTGGAGGAGGGGCAAGTAAGCACCTGACTGGGAGTGGCCGCATTAACAGCTAAAATACCAGCAGACCCCCAGGACATTGTTTAAACTTTTGAAACGGGCACTGAGGAAGCTATCACAGCGAAACGCGTCTGCCTAGCGTTTCATGAGTTGTTGTACACAGAGCGCTGGTAATTATTAAAGTCAGTTGCAGGTGATCCCGGAGCTGTCTCGCGCTTTTGTCCTTACCTGGAGAAAGACTGGTGGTTGTGTGTCGCCAGCTTGCAGGTGCTGGCTTTAGCGAGACGCCCTCTCGTTCTGGAGGATCGTGGAACACCTGCAGCCTTTGGTTGATGTAGATGTAATATATATATATATATATATATTTCAGCCACAGTTTTTAAGAATTGCTGCGCACTCTGGTCAGTTGCAATAAAGTAATTTATTTCAATTCGTTGCTAAACACGATCTGTACGCGATCTGCTGACAAACGCGTTTCAGCCTCCTGGCCTTCGTCAATGTCAATAGTGTTCAGTTACCATAATCTATTTAAGCATTTCATTGGTTGCCATGATCATAGAAAAATGGAAATAAAAAGCGGACCACATATGTACAAGTATTCAGTGTGGGAAGTGTCGGCCATCTTAACACTGTGCAATACTATATACAAACTAAATGTTTAGGCTGCTCTCTCAAATTATAAAGAACAACAGTTTCTGTGTCAATCAAGCATATATACATTTGGCAATTAAATCAACTATCACTAAACTATTTGCTAAAGTCAGATGGGGGGTACAGGGAGAGGTTACCGATTCTTTCCCTGTTGGGCGGGGCGTCCGACAGGGGTGTGTGTTGGCTCCTACCCTATTTTCTCTATATATCAACGGGGTAGTTGAGTATCTTTCAGCGGTCCCTACCGATGCTCCCCTTCTGGCTGGCAAGCATGTCCCTGTCCTCATGTTTGCGGACGATACTTTGCTCATCTCCAGGACCCCGAGTGGTCTCCAGAAGACCATTAATGCATTTGTGGATTTTTGTTCCCTGAGAGGGTTAGAAATAAACATCTCGAAAACCAAGTTTATGGCTTTTAACCAGCACAAATCGTTTAGAGGCAGTATTTTATTAAACAATGAGCCCCTAGAACAGGTGAGTGCGTTCACGTATCTTGGCATCTCTCTCCAAAAGGATTTGGGCTGGAAACACCACTTGGACATAACAGCTCTAAAATTACATCAACACATAGGGTGTCTGACCAAGAAATATAAATCCTCCATTACCAAACCAATCACTCCAGCCCTAGAGATCTATAACGCCAAAGCAGTGAGCTCGGCCCTCTATGGTGCTGAGCTCTGGGGATTCAACGACCTAACACACCTAGTAAGACTAGAAAATAAATTTCTACGCAACCTTGCAAGTGTCCCGCAAAGTACTCCCATGCTCCCGCTCCATCTAGATCTAGGGAGGAAGAACATTGTGGACATAGCAAAGCTACGGCCAATCCTTTATTGGAGGCGTCTTTGGGTCACCCCAGAACTTGTGCAGTACGCTATGGGTTTCAAGGATGTGATCTTGCGGGATTGTTTCCACAGAGTAGGTTGGTTAAAGGAGGTTAGGGCCCTATTAATTAAATTGGATTTAGAGATACTCTGGAATAACCCTGAGACGGCAGTGTTTCCGACAAAGGTACAACTGAAGCAGAAATATTGGGAAATGGTTTATTCATCTATAGGTCATGCCAGTATTGCAACTAGCCTAACAGGTCGTTTTTTGGATTTTAAATCATGGCCTGTATGTGAGGCTTACTGGGACTTGATCGAGAGGCCCTTTGATCGAAAACTTTATTTTCAGTTTAGGGTAGGTAGTTTGCCTATAAAGTCCTTTACGTGTAAATGGGCATCTAGAACTGATGATAAATGTCACCATTGTGTGACAATGGCAGAGACCATCCCCCATATTTTCTTTGTTTGTCCACTTTATGCTGCCCCACGGAGAAGATGGCTGAGGCCGATTTGCAGCCTGATGGGTGTCCGGAGATGTGCCATTGCGTTGAGAATCTTAGGGTCTGACTGTAGCCCTAGTACAGCCATAGCAACAGCCAAATTCCTGGGCTGGACATGGGTTATCCGCACTCGCACTTTAAATAAAAATGTTGCTGCTATTTTATCATAAAATGTATCTTTTTAATAGGACCTGTTTATGTGACTGCCTCTTCCCCTTCTTTTTTAACTGTTCTTAAATTTTTTAGATACCCGACAGTATATGGAATTTAATAGGTCTTTTTAATCTGTAATTGTATATATTATGTGTTATTTATATATGTGTTATGTGTTGTATGGTTGTGCTTTTATGACAAACTGTCGAAATAAAGCTATTTGAATTGTTAATAATGACTTGGACCATTGAATCAGGAAGGAACCACACAGATTTTTCCTTCATCATCCATCCTTGGTCCGTTTGGATCCCTCCTAATTCAGTCCATTTCTTCATTTCTTCTGATGTAGCATGTGTCTGGATGTCAATTACGTCAAAAGTAGGATCTTTAACTGTCATACAATGTGTCAGCGTCGGAACTATTGTCTTTGTCATGTCGGATTTTTGAGTTTGAGTTGTCTGTTTAGCTGTTCTGTCAGCTAAATCATTGCCTTGAGAAATGATATCAGTAACTTTCGTATGTGCTTTGCATTTCATAATCGATATTGCAATCGGTAGATGTATCGCATCTAATAAGGCATGAATGAGGGGTCCGTGCTGAATGTGGGCACCGTGGGAAGTTAAATAACCTCTCTCTCGCCACAGCACGCCGAAGTCATGTACAACTCCGAATGCATAACGTGAATCAGTGTATATATTGACTTTTTTATTTGTGGCTTGAATACAGGCTTGTGTCAGAGCGACGAGCTCTGCTGCTTGAGCGGACAAAGTATTTATATGATTTGTTTCAATGACTTCAGTATCTGTTGTGACTGCGTAAGCAGCCACTAACTCCCCTGTACTTGTTCTCATACATGAACCATCTACATACAACGTCAGGTCTGGATCTGACAATGGAACATCTGTCAAGTCTTGTCTGGGTTTCGTCGTTATTGTAATAACTTCAATACAATCGTGGGCTAATGGGTCTGTTCCATTTACAGGTAAAAGTGTGGCAGGATTCAATGTGTTACAACGTCTGATTTCTATGTGTGGCTGAAACAATGTAAGCTCGTATCCTGTAAGTCGCGCAATAGTCAAGTGTTGTGTTTGCGTTCTATTTACAAGAACCTCTACGGCGTGTGGTACTGGTACTGTCAATGGATGTCCTAACACTATGGCATCGCTTTGTCTGATTGCTAAAGCTGTCGCTGCCACTGATTTCAGGCACGCAGGCAGAGCCTGAGCTACTGGATCTAATGTACTAGAAAAATAAGCACATGGTTTGTGTGCTCCTGCTTGTTCCTGTGTGAGTACTGACAAGGCAGTACCTTCGCGTTCTGTAACAAAGAGTGTAAAATGTTTTCTGTAACATGGCGTTGCTAAAACAGGTGCTTGACATAAAACTTTCTTTAGGCTTTCAAAAGCTTGTGTATGTTCCTGAGTCCAAGGGAGAACAGTCGATGTGGCTGCCTCCTGTGTTGTCAACTGAATGAGCGATTTTGCTAGAAATGCATACTGGGGAATCCACTGTCTACAATATGAAGTGAGGCCTATAAAAGCCCGCACCTCCTTTTGTGTCTTGGGTATTGGCATGTTAGCTATTAACTGAATGCGGTCTGGTGTAAGCTGCCTTCCCTCCTTGGACAGCGAGTGTCCAAGATAAATAACTCGCTGGACACAGAATTGCAGCTTAGAAGGGGACACCTTGTGCCCCTTTTCGGCTAGAAATTGTAAAACTGTCAGTGATGCTTTTTCACATTCGGGTTCGCTTCGGGCGGTGATCAGCAGATCATCGACATATTGAAGCAAGGCAGTGTTAACTGGCATGTGGATACTGTCAAGTTCTCGTTTCAGTGCTTGGCTATAGATGCTGGGGCTTTCTGTAAATCCTTGAGGTGCGCGTGAGAATTTAAAGCTACGCCCATTTAAACTAAATCCGAATAAATATTGACTTTCCGGATCTATTGGGACGCTGAAAAAGGCGTTTTTAAGATCAATTACAGTAAAGAATGTTGCTTCGGAATCAATGGCTGTCAATAATGACGAGATATCGGGGACCACAGGGAATTGTGGCACAATACATTTGTTTAATTCGCGCAGATCAATAACCAATCGATATACTGGCGGGGCCTTTGGATCTGTTCGTTTAAGAATCGGAATTATCGGTGAATTACATACATTGGAGTCTGTTTCCACAACTACTCCTTGGGCAATGAGCTCGTCAATGATTTGTAGTAAAGCCACTACAGCATCTGGTGGTAACTTGTATTGTCGCATTCGTGGTAGCACCACTCCTGCCTTTAATGTGACTCGATATGGTGTAATATTCATGCAACCAACATCAGTAGGGCCTTGTGCCCATAGACGTGTAGGTAAAGTCTGCAGTCGGGGATCCATGTCTCTAGACACATAGTGACCTTTAAAATCACGTAAAAACAACCTTACTCCTTCCGGAGAACAACATACTATAGCTCCTAGAGCTTTCAGTGTTTTTATTCCTAGCAAGTTTTCTGGACATGATTTAGTAAGCAATAAATCTGTAGTTCGGGTCAAAGGTCCTATTGTAAGTGGAAGAGGTTGTGACACTTCATTAACAATAGGTTTTCCTGAAAAACCAAGGGAAATATTCTGAGAGCCTGAGAGGGGTGCCCCTGGAACTTCACTACGTTTTATGGTCGTTCGACTTGCCCCTGTATCGAGTAAAAATTTTCTGTCTTGGCCTAACAATTCACTATGTACATAAGGTCCTTCTTGATCTACAGGGATCTCGATAAGGGGTAAGTCAACTTCCCTCTCTAGGCTAGTTCATGCGTAACGCTGATACTCAGGATATTCATACTGTGCGGTCTGATACATTTGTCGTGTTGTTGTCTGTGTGGCAGCAACAGGCAGCGCTGGTGCAGCCGGCACAAACTGTATAGACTGTTGTGAAGCTGGCATGGCCTGTGCATGCTGCAAGGCTCCTTGTTCATTCTGGTCCTGTCTGAGTGGCCGTGATCTTTCTTGTGTTTTACCTATGGCGATATTATGTTTCAAAACTGGACAATCGTGTACGTAATGACCTGGCTTTTTACAATAATTGCATGTCCCTTTTACAGGTCCTGCTGAATCACCGGAGTGTGTCATACCCTTTTTATGTCCTTCAGCTGGAACTGTCTGAGAAACTAGCATTTTCATTTTTGTGTCTTTCATGCGTCTGTGTTCATGTTCTTGTTCCTCTCTAATTCTATTGTGATGATACTGTAACATTTGTAACATTTGTGATGGAGTGTTACCTTGCCAGGTACTCTCGAATTTTAATACTCTATTCTTTACTTGGGGCAGGGCATTCTCCACTAATTTTGTTACAAACAGATGTGGGTATGATTCGCTACTTGCTTTTATGCCACTATTTATACCAAAACATTTTTCAAATCGGGCATAGTAATCACTAGTGTCTTCATCTTGCTTCTGTTTACAGGCTGAAATTGTACCCCAATCTTCCTTTTTTGTAGTTAATAAACGTGGCAGTACCTGTACTAGTAAACCTGGTAGTGCTTTAGTTTTATCCCCGAGTCCTGCTCCTGCAGTTCGGGCCTTTTCTTCTGCCTCTAATACTGACCATTCTATCTTTTGGTCTCCTACCTCCCACTCTTTTTCCTTGAGTTTCTCATAAATACCAGCAGGCATCAATACCTTTAATATTGTCATAATGTCGGGATAGGTATACTCTCCCATGAGTAACATGTCTTTAATTTCTCGGTGAAAACCCGCTGGGTCTTTGTCATGACTGGGTACCACTTTCTTCATTTGTAACAATTCTATTTTCGATATGGGCGTATATACAAATACGCGCTTGAACTCGTTGTCCTCGCCCTTTATTGGGTGCACTTCTCGTAAGGGATTCTGTCTATCTATGTAATACGTGGTTCTTTCCTTGACGGGCAATGAGACATGGTCTGAACATACAAAAAGAATATACTGCTTTCTTGATTCTAGAATTTCTTTAATCAATTTAGTACCTGAACCTCTCCATCTATTCATGAGTAATTCAGTCAATATATCAGGTAAGGGACCAGGGTCCGAATGTTGACTCTGATATAGTATAATGAGTTGTTGAATCATATAAATCCCAGCTAAACGCTGTTCATCTGGGGTGAGATTCAAAAATGTGCGTGCTACTGTATTATCACTGTATTTTCCGGGACTGTCAACCCAATGGACAGCTGACCTGGCTAATTCTTGTTCATCCATAGAATCGAGAAAATGATAACCCCTTCGTTCTCGGAGTAGTTTGTCGGCGGTTTGGAACGAATGCTCGTTAGACCTTATATGGACTATGGGTGTTGGGAAACCCCTGTTATTGTCTGGACATATCGGACGTATCGGGTCAATAAGACATCTAGTACTATTACAAGGTCTTCCTCTACCCACATAGGCTATAGTTTCTGACTGTCCTGTGGGCAGTCCTGATCCTTCTTCCTCGCTTTGATCGAACTGGTCTACCGCTAATCTTTCTTCGTGTAGGCGTTCTATTTCTTTTCGGATCTTTCGGCACATGGCTATTATACAATTCTGCTTATCATGTCTTCCTTCTGATATATTCTGACTCCATCTGGTAAGAATTTGCATTGCTTCCGGGTCTACCCCTGGTCGGTCTTGATTTCTGATCACACAATTTATGAGGAAACGTAACAGTTCCCCCTGTATCTCCACTTTCTGGTATTCCATAGCTCTGTTAATACATTCAGAATCTCGCCCTGTTTGAACAAAATGATATATATTATCTAGATGCGCAGTCATTCCTGGTAACTTCCCTAGATACACCGCGGCTCGTCTGATACGCAATGATGCTAGGGTCATTTCGTCCTCTTTTCCGGGCACAGGGTCATATCTACAATCTATAAGAAGTTCCTTAAGCGTACGGGCATTTATGAGTTTGGGGGTACGTGAATGTGCTGACTCTTGAAAAGTAAGTTTATTTATTCTAGGCGGCGTAGAAAAAATGTTACTAGCACCTCCCGTAGCCCCATCTGGGGTGTCGGGTGTGAAAGGATTCGTTGAACGTGACACAGCAACTATAGGTGTGGACACAGCTATAGAAGTAGCTGTAGGAACAGATGCAGAAACAGATGTGCTTGCCGGAACTTGTGTCGGAACTTGTTGCTGTAACGATACGGGTACTGGATCTTGGCGTTGAACCTCCCTGCCAGGCGGTCTATGTGGGGCGGGATTAGCATACTCGGGAGCTGCGTCATCTAAATATGAGGAAAGAAAAACATCTTCTGCGGTTCTAGGATGCCCCTTAGGATGTACCTTTATTGGAAATAATGGGGTTGGCAAGTCTTTCGGTATCTCTGGAGTAGCCTTAGGTAATCCTTCGGCCAGAAGGGGATACATACCATTCACAAGGGCATTTCTTTGTCTGTCTACTTGTTCTGATTTCACTCGTGCACCTTCTTCAATTAATAGGTTTTCTCGGACTTCATTTGATTTTTCTTTACTCTTCTCTTCCTGTCTACGTGCTTTTTCTGTTCGTCTATGTGATTCTTTACGCCATAATTCAATGGCGTCTTTCTGTGACTGTCTGACTTTCCTTTTCCATAACTCTTCTTCTACTTTTATGATGCACTCTGCATCCCAGGTTCCCGCTGTGGGCCACCTCTGACTTTCTGGTAATTCCTTGGTGTAGTCTACCCATAAATCAAGAAATAATATAGCATCTAAGCCATGTTTATGATACATGAAGTGCCCTGGAGTGTCCCTAGGAGGAATAGGAACGGCTTCTTCGAGTACCCCTTTTCTTGTAGTGATCTGTCTTAGTTTCGAAAAGAACGGCATATTGAGAACTGGCCTTATATTTGATTTTGACCAACTAACCTGATACTTGATTTTGAACAGACTTAATACAATAGCACAATAATGAACAATCATTCATACCACAGTATACAGAACGTACTTAAAACATTTAACATTTAACATTAAACCTTTAACTAAAACAACAATGATGATCGTCTGCATAACTAATCACCAAGCATAATTCTTGACAATAACTAGATACTTCGGAATACTTGATATACTGCTAAACAGTACAGATACACTGCTGAAACAGTGCAGACCGGATTTGTGTACCCAAACCCGTCTTGACCGGCACAACCTATGTGCACGTCAGAAATGCCTCCCCAGCAATGGTACTCACCGGGTAGCTTCGGAAACGGAAGGCCTCAGAAACTTGACTGAACTTGAACCGGACTGGACTCGACTCGAACGCTTCGGACACTGGACTCGACTTGGGACTTCGGAAACTGGTGGGCCTCTGTATACCTCGGATCTTGCTCTCTCAGCTAGGCTCTGGTCGGGATACTTCGCACTTCTCACCGCCTCGTCTGGGTGTTGATCGCAGCCTCAGTCGCCCCCGCTTGACCGGAGGGAGATACAGGAAATCCTGTTGGTACGCGTTGTTGTCCGTCCAGCTGTGGCAGGAGACCGGGCCTGCAACTCACCGCCGGCGCGTGAGATGAGAAAGTGTCCCTGTTCGGGCGCCATTCATGTGGTAAATAAAATTCCTTTACCGGGACTTAATTTGATACGGAAACATAATAAAACAGCTCAGTAAAATGAGAGGCAGAATCCGTGGTATTAGAGGTTCGGAATGGGCTTTATTCCAATGAACGATTATAATCGGTTGCTCCAAGTTCCATCACCACGAAGGTTCAGGAAGTGAAGTACATACATTATTGACAAGAAATGACTTTTATAGTACATACATTACAATGAAGCGAATACAGTAGGCGTAACAATTGATAAGGAAAATGACGAATTATATGCGTAACCGAAAATGGGTGTAATAAGGAGTAAAAAGGAACATAATTGGTTATGATGTCATATATAGGTGGATCTATAAGATAATACTTGGCATAGATGCGCGCGCAGCAGTATGACGTGTGATTGACGTGTAACTAGGGGGTGAAGGGGGCTTGACATTTAGCTCTACATGTGGAGACAGAAGTCTGGAGGGTCAAGTCAACCTAATCCCAAATCATATCTAACATCCTATGTTTAAAGAACTATGTTATCCACAAAAGAAGGACTCTCGGACAGAATCTATTCTATACTGACTGTGCGTGCGTGTACAAGCGTCTAAGTGTCTATACTAAATGCGAGGGCGGAATCTTCCATAGTAACAGGACTAGGAATTACTTGCATAAAGACAGAGAAGTCGGGCCTTTTGCTTGGTAACTGGAAGAATGTTTACTTAAACTACTAGGCAGGAATGCATCGGCTGAGGGGGGAGCAGATAATTCGAAGGTGAAATACAGTTCTTGGCAGAGAATAGGCTGATGTCAGGCTTCGTGAGCCGCGCAGAGAATGAGACAAAGTTCATGGTCATAGATGCAGGCTCAGACTGGAGTTTTCAGAGGCAGAAGGCAAGAAGAGTTCGATGACAGAATCAGGGCCTACTTGCCTGGACTGTAAAATGGCATAGGTGAACCATATAAAGGCGGTGGCCTTTCGTACTTAGGAAGGGAATATCCGGCCCATTCATGGCGGATCTGACAGAGGACATGTTGACGGTGGACGCACATGTGTTTGCGTCTTCATAACTGGAACTGGAGGGAGCATACATGTACTTGTAACATGCACATAGAACCGTTGGGGTCCAAGATAGGGGACATAACTGACCAGAAAAATCCATATTTCCACATGCCCGAAATGTGTTTTCACGCGCACAGGAGCAACTTACCCGGCCCTGCGATCGGTGGCGCGATTTCCTGAGCCTTTCATGAGGCCCATGAGATTTGCTAGGTGGCAGCATGGTTCTGCAAGAGTTTGTGGTTGCAAACACGTCATTCTGCCGCTCCATCGCACTTCCAGCGGAAGTCTTGTGAAGAACACGATCCCGAACATGTAGAATCTACTTTCTAAAAGATGTGTTATTACATTCTGAGTTCAGAGAGCCTAAACCTTATTTTTCGATCATGTCCCAATGAGAAGTTATACTTGAAAGAGGTTACAAAGCATTTCCCATTCTATCCTATGGGGCAAGATAGACTTTCAATAGTGAAAAATTAAATTGTTAGTATTTCACTACCCAGACATGTCACATACACCAGTACACATCCTTTCTTTCACATACACTGCACCCTGTTCATGGGTGTACCTTGGGCCTGCCATAGGGGTGCCTTAAATGTAAGGGAGTACTTGCACTTTGACACTGATCAGCAGCGGCAAAACGCCCAAAGCATCTAAGCTAACCCTGGGCTTAAAACTCCGCTTCGCTAGCGGAGCTTGCTAAGTTTTTGCAACTCCGCGTTCCACGTAGAACGTGGACTTGCTGAAAAACTCTGCACTCCGCAACCGCCATGAGATTTGTTAGGCAGGCGCATCGTCCAGCAAGAGTGTGCGGTCATGAACACATCATTCAAACGCACCATCGGACATCCGGTGTTTTGTGAAGAACGCAATCCCAAATGCAGAGAATCTACCGCAACGGCAATGTGGAGAAGGTTCTCTCCCCAAGCAACATCAACACCTTCTCGAAATGATGATTTGGAGTAAAAAGCTCCTCAAATTGATATTTGGCTGTACTTTTTTGTGCAAAGAGTCCTTTTTCGTTTTTAAACTGTTTTTTTCAAATGGAAGGAAGTGCCCCAGAGACTCCAACTTCCTGTTCCTGTCCAGAAGGCTCCTCCCAGTGCTTTGTCCCTCTCCTGGTCACCTTTCATTTGGATTTGGAGCTGGAAGGATCACTTTGTGTCTGCTGCATCATATATCATTGGATTTGTGGACTTTCAATTTGAGATTTCACAAGTAGGTTGGAAAGTTGGTGTTGTTTGTTTGATTGGGGTCATGCACCTAGCTTTTTTGTACTTTTCATCATTTAATTTTTTTTTATTGAGGTGGGTGGCCTGGGTCCTAGTTGGTTCTTTGCAAGTAATTTTTCTTCTTTTATAAAGGAAACATGTTACACAGTTCACTACATTTTTCTATATGGTTTGAAAACAATTTGCAATAAGGCCGTTCTCAGCCAGTAGGCCCAGAGCTACTCATGGGTGCAAGAAACAACTTTCTGTGGTGTCTGTTGAATTTAAAGATTACTTTAAACATCATTTTGGCCATGGATGGCATTGGATTAAAAATACAAAATGTGTTTTTTGTGGTATTTCACCTTTTTTCATGTGTGTTAAATTAAATGTCTTTGTTGGATGTGTGTGGTTGTAACTTGCCAACCTTTTTAGCCCTGTGAATTTTTGTTTTTGGCATTGTTGCATTAAAGATGTGTTGTTTAGCATGCCTCATTTGTCTGGCCATTGTGTGAGTGTGTTTGTAATAGTGGGCCAGCATTTCAGTACACCATGAAAGCACTTGTTGCCAAAGTCTCACAAATGGTTACACTGTATTGTTAATTGTTTTAATAACTGAGGTAATAACACTAACAAGTGTGACCACACACTAAATTATATTATATTTATTTATACTAGTAATTGAACCACAACAATGCAATGTTTCACTAATGTTCTACTTGCTTCTTTGCGTTTAGGTGCATCATCATCCAATGTACTGCCAGACAGAAGGCCTGCGCCCTGGGCACGATGTCACATGACGTGTGACCACAGACATCTCTTCAAATTGTGAATCTAAGACAAGTGCCGCTGCGTGCTAACTGACATCTTCAAGATGGCCCCAAAGAAAGGTTCCAGGTCCAGTACCAAGAAAGTCAAAGTTGCCAGTGAGAAGAAGGAGGCACTGCCACTTACCACCAATGGTATGTCACCCAAGACCTATTTTGGGAAACCAAAAATTGCAGCTGCAGCAGCGGTGTTTGGGAAGCAAGCTGGGAGCAGCACCCCCGCATCAGTGGACCCACCCTACCAACCTAGGCCCAAGCCCATGTCTGTCGCAGAGGCAGCCAGTCTAATTAAGACAACACCGACAAACAGTGATGTTGAAATTGACTTATCGTTATCGCAAAGTAGTACCCAATCAATGCAGGAGACTCAGATAAGTGGCCGGAACCACTCTCAATAGTAGTAGTTCCTTCCGAAGTAGGGGCAGTTCAGGAGATAGAGATTCCTGTTGAGGAAGAAGAGCAAGCCACTCTTTCAGAAGATCTATTGTCTTCCAGATCCCCAGCAAGGATAAGGAGGGTTGGTCCATCAACTTCTTCTGCAATCCCCCCTTGTGATGATCTAAGGGCCACTTTGATCCCACTTCAGTCTGAGAGTGAGACATGCCACGAGACAAGGCTAGGGAAAAGGAAGGTTCCAGAAAGCCTAAGAGTTATGGAGGTAGATGTAGAAGAGGAGGAAGATGAAGAGCCAGTCATCATGGACATTAGACCCGCCCCAGTGGAGACCAACATTACCCAATCCAAAATTGGAGTGAGGATGTGGCACGGATACCACCAACACAGATACCACCAACACCACCGCCAGCTGCCATATTTACAAAATCCCGGCAGCGACCTACATCCACCACAACCACCTCAGTTGAAGTAGGTACTGCAGAGAGTCAAACGTCATGTCCATCTACCAGTTCATCTGCCATTGCAGATGGCACCAGCAGTGTCAGAAAGTTGACCTCCCCAGTTTGGGACTTCTTTTCAGTTAGCAGGAAGGAGGTGAAAATTGCTATATGCTCCATTTGTGGAGTAGGTTTTAGTCAGAATAAGCTTGGCCCAGACTATGGAACCGGAGGCCAAACAACCCCTCTGTGAAAACACCACTTGATCCAGTGGGAGGAGTACCTTAGCAGCCAAAAAACTGCAAGTGTTGGTGGAGGGAATGATGAAAATCTGATCACGGTGGAAGGTGAACAAGAGGGAAACATTTTCTCTGGTACACAACGCAGCCCTGTTGCCATGGAGAAATCCCATACTGCTTCATTTATTTTAGAAGACTTTAACACTAAGGTCTTTGAATGGCTGTGACCAAGAGGGCTTAACATTGGTTTTGTTGTCATGGACAATTGCAGTAATATAGTTAAAGCCCTGGCCGATGGTGGCTATTTCAGGGCCATGTGTTTGGTGCACTGCATTAACATCATTGTTCAAGACTTTCTAAAAAAAGAAGACCGAGTCAGCAACTTACTGACTAAGCTAACCCTGAGCTTAAAACTCCACTTTGCTAGCGGAGCTTGCGGAGTTTTCTTCTGCAGAAGAATATGCACACATTTCAGCCATTCTTTTAAAGCCCAGAAGCAGCTGAGGATCATACAACGTCATAATAGAATGCTACTTAAAGCACTCATCCAGGAGGTGCCAACACATCGGACCTCCACTTATTACATGCTTGAACATCTGTTTGAGAATTACAGACCAATCAATGAATATGTCATGCAAAGAGAAAATGGAACTGTGAAAGTCATGATCATTGAGATGGACCAATGGGGACTAGTTAAATGCCTGACTGAGATGCTGCTTCCTTTCGAGGTGTTCACATGTGAAGTCAGCAAGGAGGACTGTACCATGGGCCAAGCTATCCCATTGTTGTACATGCAACAGGAACAGCTAAAGGAGATGTCTGCAATGTACGCAGATGTGGAGGAAAAAAAGAAGCATATAAGTTGGTGGAAAGCTTATTTGAAAATACGAGGGTGCACAGAGACATTGTGTCATCCAGCCATTACATTTGTGCCACAATTCTTGATCCACGGTACAAACCATTACTGAACACTTTCATTCCTTTTTCAGATGGGGATGTTGCCAACTACAAAACTTGGATAGCTGTGCAAGGCAGTCAGCTAGAAAAAGAACGTCTGGGAATTAGAGGCCTGCCCCTCCAGGGCACAACAAGTGCTGCAGTGCAGCCTTCAAGTTCAACTTCAGAGCCTGAGGGCAGTGCGGTTGGCTCACAGCAGCCATAAACACCAAGACCAACATGAACATGAACAACTACAGGAACAGGATCATCGCCCCAAAATCTGCACCGGAATGGTTTCTACAGGCAGGGCTTAAGTCTAGTGCTGAGGCAAAGGCAAAAGAGGCAGAGCAAAGCGGAGCACCCATGACCATTAAGTGGATAGTCCAGGCCTATCTGGATGACCCAACAGAGGTCTACTTTGATCAAAACCGATTGCTGTATTGGTATGGGAAACAGCGACAATGGCCAGTTCTTCGCAGATTGTAGCAAGTGTCTCTGCTGAGCGTGTTTTCAGACATTGGATGGAGAATTAAAACAAATGTGTGCCTGCCTCCAGCCCTGGGACCTGACTATCTATCTATCTATCTATCTATCTATCTATCTATCTATCTATCTATCTATCTATCTATCTATCTATCTATCTATCTATCTATCTATCTATCTATCTATCTATCTATCTATCTATCTATCTATCTATCTATCTATCTATCTATCTATCTCTCTCTCTCTCTCTCTCTCTATCTATCTATCTATCTATCTATCTATCTATCTATCTATCTATCTATCTATCTATCTATCTATCTATCTATCTATCCATCTATCCATCCATCCATCCATCCATCCATCCATCCATCCATCCATCCATCCATCCATCCATCCATCCATCCATCCATCCATCCATCCATCCATCCATCCATCCATCCATCCATCCATCCATCCATCCATCCATCCATCTATCTATCTATCTATCTATCTATCTATCTATCTATCTATCTATCTATCTATCTATCTATCTATCTATCTATCTATCTATCTATCTATCTATCTATCTATCTATCTATCTATCTATCTATCTATCTATCTACCTATCCTTTCCTAACCTAGAGGGACTGCCCCGGAAGAACAGGTAAATGATGGCATGCATTGCACACTGAGTGATTTTGGTTTGTTGTGAATGTCTACTATTCTACAAAGTGACTTAAGTCAATCTTTCCCTTCTTGTTGTTCAATAAGAAAATTGTACTACTACAAGCCAATACATTGCATTTTGAGTCGGGACGAGTCTGAAGGACTCACTCTGGAGTCAGACACTGATGGTACGAACTCAGAGTTGGACACCATACTCGCAGTCAGAGTCAGGTTAGGAGGATTAGAGATGATTGATGGAATAACTCAGAACATGAGCATGACTACTTCGATAAATGACACCAGAAGAATATGGAAGTTTTCAAATTCACTGAAACCAACCGATTTGGATGATGATGACTTTGAAGTGGCCTAAAGGTAATCAACAACACAGACAAGACCTACATGCCTATCTAGTGGTGGTGGGCAGCGAGTGTTGTGTGACCGACAGCTGTGCACTGATTTTTTACTTAATTTGGAAAATGCTGTGTTGCTGTGTGTATGTATGTGTGCTCAGTGCTGTCTTCCTCAAATCCGAAGCTAAGTGGAGATTGGGTGGGGGTGGCCTGTTGTTGGAGGTAACTGCAAGAAACAGAAATGAATTAATCATGCTGCCTCTGAAAGTCTTCTTGTTGCACTACCCTTTTGCAGTTTAACTTTTTATTTTCTGCTTGATTTTTCAATATCCTTTTTATTTTTACCCTGCACCATACTGGAAAAACAACTCACACTTACCTTTCCAAACCACATCTGCCAGGCACCCAAGATTGACGGGCGGACAGTACACAAGGAATGTGGAGATGCAACTCCCAATTTGTACAGTATCATTTTTTTCCTCTTCAATCATTGCGACTGTCTGTGTTGTTTATATTTGCTTATTTTACTCCTACAGATCTTTTAATTGTATTTGATATCTTTCTAAGCCTGGTACAACAGAACATATTGTATTTGAATTGGTTCTCTCTGGGGGCAGACAGACATTTGCATAATTATTATGCTGCCCTGTACTAGTCTAGTACCACTCATCATCATGCATGCATTTCCTTTTCCTCCCATAACAGAGTTATGATGATCGGCTGCCAAGATGGGTATTGTCCATGTGTAGTGTTTGTCTTTGTCAAACCTTTCCCACAAATCCCCCTTCCCAACCATTCATCAAACCCCTAACCCTCTTCCCCCAGGCTGTGTGATTTATTGAGGTGTGACTTAACGATTTACACCATTAATTGATCACACACTTGGTGGGGCAGATGGGGTGAAAGCAACACCAATTCAGTGCAGGGCAAGGAGGATCTTATTCTTAAGCTCACATAGCCCACACTGGCAGTATATATTATATTATCCACCCCAGCACACTGTATGATATTTTTTTCAGAGCAACATCTCATTGCCGGCATCATCATTCAAGCACTGTATTCATTTGCATCTAAGTTTAAGCTTGTCCACTTCGTACAGTTCATAGTAGCTCAACGTTGTTCTGATTAATTAAATTTTTTCATTGTTATCATACTCTCTTCTTGTGTCTGGCTCTGTTCTAGTAGTCTATTCTCTGGTGACTGTCATCAAGCTTGCATATAATAATGGCATGAACCTAGCTTTTTTTATTTCAATTTGTTAACTTCCCTTTCTATGAATAGTCCCCACTCTCCGAGTCCTTATCCTACAGTTCTAGTTCACCTAGGAGGGAGTGGGATCTCGCTTCAGTTCTGACGAGTTTGCCTTCAATATCTAAAGAAACGCTAGAAATGCATGCTGCTACTACTACCACCACCATGATGGCACCTTGGAAAACCATGGAGCCCTCGCTTCATCTAATCAGGTAAGAGAAGTGAACTGTTGTTGATTCATTGTTGGACAACAATCATTCTATACCATGAAAAATCACCCCCACCCCCTCTGAGTCCTTAGGGGTTAATAATAATATATAGTATCAGAGTAGACTGCAGAGACTAGGAGGATAGAGTAGTAGGGCAAGGGAGGGTACTTCATCACTATTTTGTTTAACCTATCAGCAGATTTTTTAAACTGACTGAGGCAAAGGCAGTGGTGTGAAGTAAAACCCTACCGAAAATATTTAAAATCATTTGTAATTATAAAATGTAAAAGTATTAAAAGTTTATTCACTGAACAAATCTAAACCAAACCCACAACTGACCCACCCGCCCCCTAACCCAACCAACGTCCAAGTAGTGTCCAAGAAATGTCCATAAATAAAGAAAAACAAAACAATCCCCCAACTCCCACCCACCAACCCCAAAACAGATTAAAAAAGTGGCTGAAGAGAGCACTAACTGCGGGTTAGAGCTTCTTCAGGTGCCTGTCCATCCGTTCCTGTCTGGCTTCAAAATTCGCCAGCCTTAGCATGATGTGGCGCTCAAACTGATGGAAATAAGGGGGAGCAGCAGTGCTGGTGGAATGGCAGTGGTGTGCCATTGGACCATGGCGACGGTGTGGTAGGGTGGTTGTTGTGGCCTGGCTTCGGCCCAGGGCATCTGCCGCAGCTTCTGCCTCCTCATCCTTCAAGACCACCAGCCACCGGTACTCGCCCTTGATGACCTCCATTTTCCGCTGCCGGGTCTGGGCTGCAATCTCCTGCCTGCTCTGTGTTTTTAGTGCAGCAGGAGTAGCTACAAATCAAGAAAGAAAAAAAACAAATTGTAAACAATGCTCTTTGCACCACATAGAAAGTTATGCCATGGGGATGGATGGAGGTGATTGAAGATGGGTGGGTAGGAAGGATACATAATGTTGCACTTGAAAACTACTGTGCGTCTAGGGAGGAGTATGGAATAACACCTCCTCACCCTTTCAATCAAAAAAACCTAGAAAAAACGATTCCAGGCAGGTAAAGCTGAGAAGAATACCACGAAAGAGGAGCACCCTTATTCTCCTTCCCAAGGATTTTTCCATTCATCATTGCATTGTTCTTCTAGTATTTTATTTTTTATTCCTGTTCAGAACTAGGGGTGGGCGGAATTTGCTTAGTCGTGCCACGCAAAGCTCAGCGAAACGGTAAAAAACCTCAGCGAGCACGCAAAAGTCCCGCAAACACGCGGAATTGCTTGTTCCGCCCGTTCGCGATGCTTTTTTCCTGTTTGCGAACGCTGCTTGCGTTCTTGGGGAAAAATATCTTGCGACCACGCATTTTAAAAGCGCGAATAAGAAAAAAAATTTGCGAAGCCGCGTATTGCGGAATTTTTGGCAATTCCGTGTTCTCCCGCGGAACGCATCATTACTCAAATTCTGCAAATTCCGCGAGCGTAGCGGAATTTACCACCCAGGCCTATTCAGAACGTGATCCCGGCACCGACACTCATTCTAAGATAGCGTACTCGCATCTAAGATTGCCACATTTAAACTTCATTTTACTTGGAGCATCTGGACAAACCACTGCACTTGGGACTTGAGATCCAGTCCATTGATAAGGTTGGACTTGTTAATCTTCCTCATGATCGGAATCATAGTCAAGTTTGGGTGTATTGACAAGCCGGGTCGGAAGTAGAACCGGTGGAGAGGACTTTAATTTAGGACTTAAAGAGCTTTACAGCCCTGAAGAAGTTGTGAGGTGTTTCCCAAGGGACGAAACATGTGTTGGCTGGGCGGTGTTGGATTAAAAAGAAAACTTTATTCCCTTTTTTTCACACTTCTTGTAATTTTGAAAGTTCACTTGTGTATAGAGCGTGTGCATAGGATACAAATTGTCATAAGTTTGGCATTTGGGTCAACATTGGAGGGTCTAGGGTGTTTTCCCTCACCTTGTGCACGGTATAGAAGAGTAGGATCCAATACCAACGCAAACTCGACAGGCGCTGTTTCGCCTAGTGAATGACACCCCTCTGTGGAGGTGCATTTTTTTATTACTAATAATAAATTGCAACAAATTATGTTTGTTTCTTCTGAAATCTCATTTGCAATCTCTCAGTCTTAAGTCAACCCCCTTTGAAAGGTCAATTCACTAATCACTAGGAGCCTTATTATAATAATTACAATGATGTTGGGCCGACGCCATTGCTGTTCTGGAACCGCCCGACCAAAGGTCGGCGCCACGGTCATGACCACCGCACTAGTCTATTACGAATCGATGCAATCGCCCATAGGCCATAGGGCGGTCGCAAACGTCCATTTCTCAATGGAAGCTTGTGTGGCAGGCGAAAAAGGCCCGCAGCACATCCTTCCATTGAAAAATGGATGTTGTTGTTAACAAACATCCCAAGTACCGTCTGTATGGCATGCACCGTACAGTTACGAAATTACAAATAACTAATTACAGAACGTCTAACATAATCATCACTAATCACATCAGCCCAAGCGAGCGGCAACAAGTATGATTCGACAACTAGATTAGGTAGCGCCAAGTAAGCTAAGCACCTGTCTAGATTAATAGACTATTGCATAATATTTGAAAATGTAACTTACCTGCATATGAGCAGCATGTTTGCTATTATTTGAAAAAAAAAAATTAGCTATAGCATAGAACACACAAGTAGTAATAAAAACTAACAATTTTAATAATTACTCACCTAGCCCCGCAACTTTAGCTCCTAGCAGGTCCAGCAGGTCCTGCTCTCAGTCCTGGATGTCGGACCAGCGGTGTGCCAACTGCTGATGGCTGCGCCGGACCCCACAGTAGCAGTAAACTGCCTGGCGCAACCTGGCCCAGTGCTACTGGCGCTCCAGTATTTCGTACCCGGACCCAGGCCTGCTGCCTGCTGCCAGGGTGGAGGAAGGTGGTGCTGGATATAAAAAACAGCGCTGCCACCTCCACCTCAGAAAATAGGGCACAGGGCAGCACCCCTGCCCGGGGCCACTTTCTGCAAGGAAGGCGGCTACTACTTGCGTGCATTGGTGCGCCCTTACCTGCCATGGGGCTGGGGGGGAGAGAGAGTAAAAAAAGAAACAGGGAAAAAGAAGGAAGAACGGTAATAAGGAAGAAGGAAAGCTAAGAAATTAAAAAGTACAAAAACACACAGTAAAGTAGAAAAAAAAACACGTATACACACTTAGGGCCAGATTCACAGAACTAACTTAAGAAAAAATCCTAAACTTACTACCATTGTGGTATTCACAGAAGGCACTTACTCATTTTGGTATTCACAGAAGGCACTTACTCATTTCGGTATTCACAGAAGTTAGGAGTCCTAGCTTTAGGACTCCTAAATGCCTTCTGTGAATACCTAAAGTCTTAAAGATAGGATTTTTCTCAGTTTAGGAGTCCTAAAGTCAGGAGTCATAACTTTACTACTCCTAAACTGAGAAAAATCCTAACTTTAAGGCTTTCGGTATTCAAAGAAGGCATTTAGGAGTCCTAAAGTTACGAGTCCTAACTTTAATACTCCTAAACTGGGAAAAATCCTAACTTTAAGACTTTCGGTATTCACAGAAGGCATTTAGGAGTCCTAAAGTTCGGACTCCTAACTTCTGTGAATACCGAAATGAGTAGTGCCTTCTGTTAATACCAAAATGAGTAAGTGCCTTCTGTGAATACCAACATGGTAGTAAGTTTAGGATTTTGTCTTAAGTTAGTTCTGTGAATCTGGCCCTTAGAAAGATAAAGGGTAAGATAATAAATAAAAAAGATTGGAAAAAAAGTTTTAGAAAGCAAGGATTGCAAAGATAGAATAAGGATGGAAGAGTAGACACCAGCACCATAAACAGAGTAGGAAACAAGATGGCCGTGTTCATGTGCGACCGCGTGGTGCAGTTTGCACGGTTTTTCCATCCGAACACGCAATCCGCATTGACGTATGGTGGAAACATCACGCAAACAGGTGGGACATGCAACTTCACCCGCTTGCGGAACGCCGCGTAGTGCAGCAGAGTTTTTTTTGCAACTTCACGGAGTTCTGCCCAGGCTTAATCTAAGCCAGCAAAAACAAAATCCAGCACAGCATCAAAAATACAGGAGGTAGAGGCAAAAAGTCAGGGGAAAACCATGCTGAAAGGTGGGGAGAACTACCCACCCTCTTGAGAGTTCTTATCACTGAGGCTAAAGAATCTGGACAGACCATCAACATTAGCGTGTTCTGCACAAGGGCGGTGTTTCACCGTATAGTCCATTCCCTGTAGGGAGATGGACCACCTCAACAGTTTTGGATTCTTACCCCTCATCTGCATCAGCGATCTGAGGGCCTGTGGTCTGTTTGAACTTGGAAGTGAGTCCCAAACAAGTAGGGTCTCAGCATCTTCAGCACCCAGACCACAGCAAAAGCTTCTCTTTCAATTTCACTCTACATCTCTTCCCTGGGAAGTAGCCTTCTACTAATAAAAGCTACAGGTTGATCCAAGCACTCATCTTTCAATTGAGAAAGTACTTCTCCCACACCATGCTCTGAAGCATCTGTCTGCGGAACAAATTCTTGGAAGAATTTGGGTGTCTTTAGCACGGGTGCTATGCACATGGCAGATTTCAGGGCATCAAAAGCGGTCTGACAGGCATCAGTCCAGATCACTTTCCATGGCTGCTTCCTTGAAGTCAGCTCTGTCAAGGGGCAACAATGTTGCTATATCCTTTGAAAAAACGTCTATAGTACCCGATGAGTAATAAAAAAGCTCTCACCTCTGTCTAGCTCTGTCTGGTTCTTGGGGGGGTTCCCAAGCAAGAATAGTGTTGATTTTAGGTTGTAGAGGTGCCACCTGGCCGCTTCCTTCCTGGTGCCCTAAGAACACCACAGATCCTTGCCCTATCTGGAACTTACTAGCCTTGATAGTGAAGTCTGTCTTCTGCAGAGACTTTAACACTTCACAGAGGTAAGGCAAGTGTTCCTCCCAGTTGGAGCTGAACACAGCAATGTCATCCAGGTAGGCTGCACTGAATTCCTCAGGTCCGGACAGTACCTGGTATGACATGGAACTGGTAGTGCACCTCTGGAGTTGAAAACACAGACCTCTTTCATGCCCCATCAGTCAAGGCAATCTGCCAGCACCCAGATGTTAGATCAAATGTACTGACGTACCAGGCAGCTCCCAGCCGATCAATGAGCTCATCAGCTCTGGGGATGGGGTGCGTGTCAGTCCTGGTGATGACATTGAGAACATGGTAGTCCACGCAGAACCAGAGATCAGGTGTAGCAGGTTTTGGAACCAAGACCACTGGGCTAGCCCAGGAGCTGCCCCTAATGCCAACATTTTGGAAACCTCTTCCTTAATGCTGGTCCAGACTTTGTCAGTTACTCTGTACATTTTATGTTTTACAGGTAAACTGTACCCCAGAATCCACATCATGGACACACCAATTGGTAATTCCTGGAGTCCAGGAGAATAGGGAGGCGAACTGTCTTAGCACCTGGCGACAGTCCCTCTGCTGCTCTGGGGTCAGTGTGGGAGAGAGGTTTACTCCATCCACTGACCGATCATGCTCCTGGGTTGACAGTAGGTCAGGAAGAGGTCGCTCTCCTCTTCCATTGCATCATCTGTAGCCAGGAGCATTGTCACTTCAGACCTCTTAAAGTGAGGTTTGAGGCGACTCACATGTAGGACCCTCAAAGGGTTCCTGGGAGGTTGCAAGTTGACCAAGTAGGTCACATCACTCTTGCTCTCCACCACCTCAAAATAGACCAGTCCACTTATCTTAGAGCGCAAAAAGCTCCTCCGGTGCCATCACCTACACTTTTTTGGCAAGGCTAAAACTCAACCAGAATGGTTTTCTGGTCGTAACATCGTTTCATTTCTTCCTGGCTGGCGTCCAGGTTTACCTGAGCGATTTTTTTGAAGCTCAGAGTCTGGTTTCAGAAGGCCAGCATGTAGCTGAACACACATTGGGGGGGTCTTACCAGGAGTTTTCTCCCAGCCCTCCTTCACCAGACTCACAGGGTGCCCATACAGCAATTCAAAAGGACTGAACCCTAAGGATTTCTGTGATATCTCCATGTAGGCAAACAACAGGTATGGTAAGAAGAGGTCCCACTTAAGTCTAATGGACTTTGTAAGACCCTTTATCATGCCTTTCAGGGTTCAGTTGAATCTCCCAACCAACCCATTCCCTTGGCAATGGTAAGGAGTGTTCAATTGTACATTACACCGCAGTCCTCCCACAGTGACTTCATATACCTGGAAATGAAGTTTGTATCACAATGAGAGACCACCTTTCAGGGGAACCCCACACGGAAAAAGATCCCCATCAATTCATGGCTCACCACAGGGGCCGTGATTGTCCGAAGAGGGACAGCTTCTGGGTACCGGGTGTCATGGTCCACCAAGACCAAGATAAACTTCTTGCCTAAGGTGGTCTTGGGTGCCAGTGGCCCCACAATTTCAATGCCCAACGACTCGAAAGGGATGCTGGGGAGCCTTACACTTGCCTCTTGCCTGGCAAGAATGACAAGACCTACAGTGTGTGCCAACGTGTCTCTGCATTTGGGGCCAGTAAAAGTGGGTGATAAGCCTGTGATAGGTCTTGTCACACCCAAAATGTCCTGCCAAAGGCACGTCATGAGCCTGACCCAGTAGGAAGGTCCTGTAGCACGCGGGTAACACCAGCACATGGGCTGCCCTGGGCTCAGCAACCGTAGGATCACTGTAAAGGAGACCATTCTCCCAATAAATCAAATTTGATCAGGACAGACCACCTGCCGGCTGGTCTGCAGCCTGCTGCCACAAACCAACAAGAGGAAGGCATTCCATCTGTACCTTGGAGAAATCCTCCCTGGAGGGACCTCCTTCCTGTTGCCAATAGGTCAGCTCTGGCAGGTCTCCCCATTCAGCCATTTGCTCCTGTGTAGGTTTAGGGCAACCCCCTCAGGTTCTGCCTCATCCTGGACCGTGGAAACTTCTGGGGCTGGTTTCCCACTCCCCCTGCCCTTCTTCTTTCTAGCAGGCACCTGGGCCACTGTTTCAGGCTCCAGGTTCTCCTGATCACCCCTACTGGATTCCATTGACCGAGGCCCACTCTGGCAGTCCCAACAATTCTAAATGAGCCTGGCGCCCCACCTCCTTCCAAGGTGATTGCCAAGCAGACAGTCAACAGGCATGGGCGGACTTACAACGACCTTCAATGAACCAACTTCCCCACCAGCACTGCACTAACTAACCCCGGTGACAGTGCAACAGTGGGTGCTGGTGGTGCCTAGGGGCACTTGAGATCATTCTGCAAGTGACCGACCTGACCACATGCATAACACTTGCAGGGACACAGCTTGTCTAGCCTACCCGTAGGGGGCCATGGCTTCTTAGAACTGTTGGGCACGGAATCTTTACCCTGGGACCTATTTTCAGACCTTTTAGAGAAATAATTTTAGCTACCCTTGTCCCCTCTACTCTTCTGCTGGGGACCCTGCTCACCCTCGGCCGGGTTTGACACATACGACTTGTGGACCCTAGTACCTGTCCAGCAGGTCCGCCTCCTGAGCAAACTTCTTAGGGTCAGTCAGCATACTATCCATCAGATGCTGACACAGCTCTGAAACTCAAGTGCTCCCAAGCAATCAAGTTGTAGAACCCCTGGTAATCAGTTACCTTGCTGCCCTTTATCCAACCATCCAGTGCTCTGCAATAAAGATACACACACTTAACCCCCGTATTGGATTTAATCTTCTTGAAGAACCTAAACTTTTCTTGGTACTGCCCCGGTGTGAGCCAATACCTGAGGCATAAAGCCTCTTTCATATTGGAATAGATCAGAGCACCTACCTCCTCCAAAGTTGTCAGGGTGTTCCTCCCATTGGCCTCAAAGTGTCTCTATCGGCCTGCTCCCAATTCTTCTCAGGGACTTCATTCATACGCCAAGCTGCCTCATAAGTTACAAACCATGCATAAATATCCTCCCCCTTCTGGAAATTCTGTACTAGGTCCTTGGGAATATAAACCTTACCCCCTTGCACTGGCTGGAGGCTGTCACCATTTCTACTGGACTCCGCCTGTTTGGCCTTGAGGTCCAACTCTCTCATGCTCACTTCATCTGCCAAAACCAACTTTTTATCCTCTTAGGCATGAGCACTCTGGCTCTCTTCTTTCTTGTTCAGGATTTCCATTTCTATCTGCTTCAGCTTGAGCCTCAGGATTTCCAACTCATGCTCTCTGGCCCTTTTGTTCTCCTCTATGTTCTCTGGAGACAAATTCCTGGAAGAATGATTGCTGCCAGCTCTAGAGGCTGCTCTCCCAAGAGGCAAATCCTGGAATCTGAAACCGCCTTCGCTGTCTGCATCATCTGTCTCCTCAGCTTGTCTAGCCTCCCACCAGGCCCCTAAGGCCTTCTGTAGCTCCTCTTTCCTAGAGTGGCTCTTCATGGGACATCCAAAGCTGTTGCAGAATTGCTTGAGTTTCTCTATTTTGTAACTACTTAACATTTCAATGTCAATCTACAATTCTGCAGCCTCACTTGCTGATTTACTATCCAAAGACATGGTGCGTGGATACTTCTAGGGTCAGATCAAAAATAGAACCAAAAAATAAAACAAAGTATGTGGTTGCATAGTGGTGTACACCAATCACTGTGGGTCAAGTACAAATACAAGCTCAAATCCTCACCGCTGACCACCAATGTTAGAAATGGGGGTCTCTCTAGTTGGCAGAGGTAGGTACCTTTATCCAAATAGGGACCCTTGCTTCTAGTCAGGGTAAGGGGGATACATACTTTAGATGACCCCTGTTCACCCCCTTGGTAGCTTGGCACAAGCAGACAGACTTATCTCAAAGGCAATGTCTAAAGTATTTGTACTCAAAACACACAGTAATACAGTGATAACACCACAAATGGACATCACACCAGCTTAGGAAAAATAAAGTATCTTTATCTAAACTCAACAAGACCAAAATGACAAATATCCAACATACATGTAATAAGAATATGACTTTAGAATAGTTGCTTCAAAAAAAAGCTTGTAGAAAACAAATAGCTCCACCTGGGGATATTACGATTTTGTGACAACAATAAATCCAAAGTACGGAGCCGACTACGAGGAGCATAGCATCAGGCATGGAGTCACACAGACCCCCAAACAAATAGTGCCTTGGAATCTAAGTCTATGATGATGCACTGTGTCGTGGAGGTGAGGCGTTGGTGCCTAAGTCAAGGCCGGATCCCTGGCTGCCATAGAGGAGGCGAAGCGTTGTGTCTGCGAGGAGGCAACGTGTCGTGTCCAGGACAGGGGAGAACATTTGCGTCGGCGGGGAGGCTGCAGTTCCGGTGACGATGACAAGTCGGAGAGTTTGTGGAGTCACCCTCAGCAGTTATTGGCATTGTGATAACATGATGCAGGTTCTGGCGATTACGGAGTCGGTGCAAGCACTGGTGTCAGGCATGGGCAATAACTGCAGGCGTCAGTGGGCATCAAAGGGCGTCGGAGCTGCGGTGCAGGACAGGCGGTGCATATTTCACCTCACGAGCGGTGCCCTGGGCCTCTGTGCAGTTGGTGGCGTCACATCGGTGTGGCTGACAGCATAGCAGACAGGTTTTCTAGCTTCTCTTAGGTTTCTTCTAGCTTCCAAAAGCAGGAACAACCTTTAGAACAGGAGGCCAGCACACTTCAGTCCCTTGGAGATCTTCTTCAAGCAGGTTCAAAGCAAAGTTCCAGTCTGTGTCCTCTCCTTGGCAGAAACAGAAACTACAGGCCAACCCCACACAGCACATAGCAAATGGGCAGTACTCCTCCTCACAGCTCTGAAGTAATCTAAAGTTCTTGGGTTTTAGGTCTGATACTTATACCCAAAAATGTCTTTGTTCTCTTTGTGCAAGGGTCTCTGAGCCCAGTCCAAACCAGTTCTGGCCTCACTGCTTCAGTAGGAACACAGGGGGTGGAGACAGCAATATGCCAATCAGGGAGAACCAAGTGTAATAACAATTTAAACAGGGAGCACTTGCACTTTGACACTGATCAGAAGTGGCAACGTTCCCAAAGCATCCAAGCAAGCAAAAACGAAATCCAGCACATCATAAAAACAAAAAGGAGGTAGAGGCAAAATGTCAGGGGAAACCATGCCAAAGATGCCAAGTCTAACAGAAGTTAGTTGCCAAGCTTCTATTCCTATAGTGAACGTTGTGCTCTGCAAATCCTCAACAACATGTGTAAGAATTTGGGTCCCACAATTAACCGATGCTCAACCCAAGGCACACTGTAAATCCAGTAGTTTTCAAGCAACAGTAAAAGTGTCAAGATAACTCTGCTGTTTAATGTACCTGCTGGAGAGAACAGAGTTTTATATTGTGGCAGTTCTGCCTCATCTAAGGCAGTACAGAGGATTAATATGCCTGTTGCAATCACAGAAAAGATGTTTATGTGCATAGCTCATTGGGTTACTGCCTTTGCCACAGAGGCCCTTTTGGTATTGTGCAGTTCATAAGTTACAATCATAATCTAGCACATTGAGCTATGAAGTGTCATCAAGAGCTGCATGCAAACTACATGGTACAGGGTTATGATCTGCTCAATTATATTATCATCCTGTTACCGGAATGTTACCTATGTTATCATTGCTTAGGTGACCAAAACAATATCTTGGTCATCGATGACAGCACAAAACAGCAAGCACTGGGCTGAGTGAATGTTTTGAATGTTAGTCAGTTGATCAAGCTATCTGCATGGGTTGCTGGTCCTTAACCTCTGCTGGATAAATACTTGACAACTACACCAGGAGTACCTGTGGTGACTGACAACTTAACATTGGAGATGAGTGCCTGCTTGGGATAGGTATATGACCACCAGCTTTCCTGTGAACCCACAAAGTAACGAGTGGCAGCTGAGATAGACAGACCCTTTGAATACACAACACTTGGAAGGGGCCATGGTGTACTGGACGTCAGTGGTGACCACCATGAATAAAGAGTGGTCGGGCGGCAGGCGTAGTGCAGGAGGGGTCGCTTGGGAGGGGGGAGGTCATGCGTGGGGGGTTTATAAATAATATATTATTTTAAAAATTAAATCTTACCTTTAGCCACCGGCCCTATCCGGCGTCGCGCCGCCTCTCCTCTAGTCCTGGGTCCCGGCAGCCCCTGGGATATACTCCCATCCAATGAATGGGCTCAGAAGATGACCTGCTCAGACCAGGGAGTCTGTGGGGTTTCTCCAGCCCAGCTGCATTGAGCAGTCGGGCTGGATAAAACCTGTGTCTTGGTCCGCCTGAGACGGCCGGCCAAACACACATGAGCACTTAGAGAGTGGAGTGCATGTAGCACTCCTCCTCCCCACTCCAATGCCTAGGCCCTGCCGCTCCCTACAGCGCTGGCTAAGAGCCAGCAAATGTGAAATAAAACGATGCAAAAACATTCATTTATTTGTCATTTGCTGGCTCTGAGCCAGGCAATGGGGCGACGCTCCTCCACCATTGTGGAGATGCCGCCCCTGCTGGACATGATAGCCGTGAGTACTTGCGATGTGGATTTGATGGAGTTGTGCACTTTTGAAAACTTTAATGAGCACTATCTTTAACACATCGAGAGGAGTGCTCGAGTGTTGGAGCAGGAGGCCTCGGTAACCCTGTTGTTGGAGCATTAGCAACGCGCCCGGCTGGTGAGGAGCACTCGAGAGTGTTAGGCCCTTTGAACAAGAAGCTTGGCAATGTTAAAGGAATTTACACTGTGTCGTGTCGGTGTGCAGTATGTTGTGGTGCTTGTGAAGTCCGGGGCGCGGTAGAGGTGCTCATGAAGGCTACCGTTTTGCATGTTACCATTGGTACACGCTGAGGTTTTTCAGCAGCTGAATCTTGGCTCTTCTGACGTGGCATGCATTATTTGTGGAATGCTTACCAGTGAATAAAGGGATATCCTGGTCCATCGGGAAGTTCGTGTTTTCAGTGCAACTGCTTTCCGTTTTGTGCTCTCAGTTTGGCAGACAAGCACGGTGGCGCGCACACACTCCAGATGACATACGGGTCCTTAATAGTGAAAGTCAATTGCTTCTTAAAGGGGAAGTTGCTCTCTGTGTGCTGAATAAGGAACGGTGATGGAATTTTTAAATTGTGTGTTTACGCTAAGAACACTCTTCAGTGATGTGCACACCTTGGTGCACAATCTTCTCTCTGCCCACTACCAGTGGCTGGTACGGTGATGCTCACACCTTTCTTATAATAAGAATACAGTAATAAAAGCGTTGAGTGCAATGTAATTGTGTACAATCAATCAATCAATCAATCAATCAAAGACATTTCTAGAGCGCACTACATACCCGTAGGGTCTCAAGGCGCTGGGGGTAGGGGGGGTGCCGCTACTGCTCGAACAGCCAGGTCTTCAGCTTCTTCCTGAAGGAGAGGTGGTCTTGGGTCAGGCGCAGGTCGGTCGGGAGGGAGTTCCAGGTCTTGGCGGCCAGGTAGGAGAAGGACCTTCCTCCTGTAGTCGCTCTTCGGATGCGGGGGACCGCGGCGAGGGCGTGGTTGGCTGAACGGAGGTGGCGTTTGGGAGCGTAGAAGTTGATTCGGCTGTTGAGGTAGCTCGGGCCTTGGTCGTGTAGGGCTTTGTGTGCGTGGGTGAGGAGGCGGAAGGTGATTCTTTTGTTGACGGGGAGCCAGTGTAGGTCTCTCAGATGTCCGGAGATGTGGCTGGTTCGTGGGATGTCGAGGATGAGTCTGGCTGAGGCGTTCTGGATCCGCTGGAGTCTCTTCTGGAGCTTGGCGGTGGTACCGGCGTAGAGGGCGTTGCCGTAGTCCAGTCGGCTAGTGACGAGGGCCTGGGTGACGGTCTTCCTGGTCTCGGTGGGGATCCACCAGAAGATCTTCCGTAGCATGCGTAGGATGTTGAAGCACGCCGAGGAGACGTTGTTGACTTGTCTGGTCATGGAGAGGGAGGAGTCCAGGATGAAGCCCAGGTTGCGTGCATGGTCTGTCGGTTTGGGTGCGGTGCCCAGGGCGGGAGGCCACCAGGAGTCGTCCCAGGCGGAGGGTGAAGAGCCCAGGATGAGGACCTCCGTCTTGTCTGAGTTCAGTTTCAGGCGGCTGGTCGTCATCAACTCGGCTACCTCTTTCATCCCTTCGTGCAGGTTGGCTCTTGCGGCGGCGGGGTCGTTGGTCAGGGAGAGGATCAGCTGGGTGTCGTCGGCGTAGGAGATTATGCTGAGGTTGTGTTGGCGTGCGATGGCCGCGAGGGGGCTCATGTAGACGTTGAAGAGGGTGGGGCTCAGCGAGGATCCTTGGGGGACGCCGCAGATGACTTCGGTGGCCTCTGACTTGTACGGTGGTAGGCGGACTCTCTGTGTTCTTCCGTCGAGGAAGGAGATGATCCATTCCAGAGCCTTGTCCTGGATTCCGACGTTGCTGAGGCGCTGTACTAGGGTGCGGTGGCAGACAGTGTCGAATGCCGCGGAGAGGTCTAGGAGGATGAGGGCCGCTGTTTCTCCGTTGTCCATCAGGGCTCGGATGTCATCGGTGGCGGCGATGAGGTCGGTCTCGGTGCTGTGGTTGGCTCGGAAGCCAGACTGTGAGGGGTCGAGGGATCCATTCGTCTCGAGGAAGGCGGCCAGCTGCTTGTTGACGGTCTTCTCGATGACTTTGGCTGGAAACGGGAGGAGCGAGATGGGGCGGTAGTTCTTGAGTTCGGTGGGGTCCGCTGTGGGTTTCTTGAGTAGAGCGCTGAGTTCGGCGTGCTTCCAGCTCTCGGGGAAGGTGGCGGTGTCGAAGGATGTGTTGATGATGTCTCGCAGGTGGGGTGCGATGACAGCGTCGGCCTTGTTGAAGACGTGGTGAGGGCAGGGGTCGGTCGGTGATCCGGAGTGGATGGAGTTCATCGTGCAGATGGTGTCTTCGGTGCTGATCGGGGTCCAGGCGTGGAGGGTGGTGGTGGGGGGTGGTTGTTCGGTCGTGGTGTGCGTTGGTTGGTTGTTGAAGCTGTTGTGTATGTCCGCGATCTTGTTGTGGAAGTATGAGGCGAGGGAGTTGCAGAGGTCTTGCGATGGGGTGATGTCGTTGTTTCCTGCGCTGGGGTTGGATAGCTCTTTCACGATGTTGAAGAGTTCCTTGCAGTTGTGTGCGTTGTTGTCCAGCCGGTCCTTGAATGCAGTTTTCTTGGCGGCGCGGATCAGCTGGTGGTGCTTCCGGGTGGCAAGCTTGAAGGAGGTCCTGTTGTCCGGTGTAGGTTCCCTTCTCCAGACTTTCTCGAGGGCTCGGCAGTTCTTCTTGGAGCTCTTGAGTTCGTCGGTGAACCATGGGGTTTTCTTGCTGCCGGGTCTGCTGGGCGGGGTCCTCAGCGGGGCGAGCTCGTCCGCGCAGTTGCTGATCCACTTCGTGAGGTTGTCGGCGGCCTGGCTGGGGTTCGCTGAGCTGGCAGGAGGGTGCTGGCTCAGGGAGGTGGCGAGCTGGTCGGCTGTGATCTTGTTCCAGCTTCTGCGGGCAGCCTGTTGCTGGTGGTGGTGGGTCGTCGTTCTTTTGAAGGTGAAGTGGACGCAGCTGTGGTCCGTCCATTGAAGCTCTGTGGCGTGGCTGAAGTCGATGTCTGTGCAGGAAGAGAAGACTGCGTCGAGTGTGTGTCCGGCGAGGTGGGTGGGGGTGGACACCAGCTGCTTGAGTCCAAGATTGGCGAGGTTGTCGAGCAGGGTGCTGGTGTTGCGGTCGTTGTTGTTCTCCAGGTGGAAGTTGAGGTCCCCCAGGAGGATGTAGTCAGCGGAGGGGAGGGCATGCGGGCTGACGAAGTCGGCGATGTCCTCGCTGAATTGGGTGCGTGGTCCCGGAGGTCGGTAGATCAGGGTGCCTCTGAGGGTGGTCTTCGGGTCGGTGTGGATCTGGAAATGCAGGTGTTCGGCAGTGGTCAGGGTGTTGTCGGTGCTGGTCGTGAGACGGATGGTGTTCCTGTGGATGATGGCGATGCCTCCTCCCATCTGGTTGGCGGTGCGATCCCTCCGGGTGATCTTGTAGCCCTCTGGGATGGCGATGGCGATGTCGGGAGCTGAAGAGGCGTTCATCCAAGTCTCCGTGAGGAAGGCAACGTCCGGGGCTGTGGCGTCTAGGAGGTTCCAGAGTTCGATGGCGTGTCTGTGGACGGAGCGGGTGTTGAGCAGGATGCACTTGAGGTGGGTACTGCTGGTGTTCGACTTGGCGGGTGCTGGTGCGAGGCAGGTCCGGATGCAGGTGAACTTGCAGGTGTGGCATCTGAAGGGTCCGTGGGTGCGTCGTGGTGTGGCTCGGTAGCATCCTGGGAATCGGCCGGTGTTGAGTGCGATGAGGGTGGCGGCGGTGTACGTCAGGCGGGTCGGTCGGGGTCCTCGTGAGCCAGGGGTCCTGGCGCTGGGCGCGATCCGGTCGCGGACGGGCGCAGACGGGCTTACCTTTGGCGCACCTTCGGCGCTCAATCGGTGCTCCCGCTGCGCGCGTCCGCTGCGCGGTCGCTCTGGGGACGTCATAAGAAGGGAGCCGGTCGGGAGGGTCTGCGGGGAGGCGGGAGCGCGGTCCAATCGGCTGTCGGGGGGCGGGGCCACGGGCTGGGGCGGCGGGAAACGCTGGTGTGGGCTCGGCGGCCCTCGGGTGGCTGGGGCGGCGGGAAAAGCAGGTGTGGGCTCGGCGGCCCTCGGGAGGCTGGTGCAGCGGGAGCGGCAGCAGGCACAGGAGCGTGGGGGTGACCAGGCCGAAGGCGCTGTGGTCACTCCCTAGATCTTGGTCTGGCTCCCCTTAAGAAGGGAGCCGGTCGGGAGGGTCTGCGGGGAGGCGGGAGCGCGGTCCAATCGGCTGTCGGGGGGCGGGGCCACGGGCTGGGGCGGCGGGAAACGCTGGTGTGGGCTCGGCGGCCCTCGGGTGGCTGGGGCGGCGGGAAAAGCAGGTGTGGGCTCGGCGGCTCTCGGGAGGCTGGTGCAGCGGCAGCAGGCACAGGAGCGTGGGGGTGACCAGGCCGAAGGCGCTGTGGTCACTCCCAAGATCTTGGTCTGGCTCCCCTTAAGAAGGGAGCCGGTCGGGAGGGTCTGCGGGGAGGCGGGAGCGCGGTCCAATCGGCTGTCGGGGGGCGGGGCCACGGGCTGGGGCGGCGGGAAACGCTGGTGTGGGCTCGGCGGCCCTCGGGTGGCTGGGGCGGCGGGAAAAGCAGGTGTGGGCTCGGCGGCCCTTGGGAGGCTGGTGCAGCGGGAGCGGCAGCAGGCACAGGAGCGTGGGGGTGACCAGGCCGAAGGCGCTGTGGTCACAATTGCAGGTGGTATGCGAATCCACTTGTTTAGCAACAATAGTGTTTCCCAATATTGAATCACAATTTTAGGGGGAGGTGAGAGTACTATATTATGTTTTGGGTAGAAATTCAACACTACTGCGCTCTGGCATCAGCTAGCATATCTCAGCCACCACCGGTTTTAGGTCGAGGACCGCCGGTCTGCCGAAGGCAGAACCGGAAGTCGGAGATTTAATGACTTGGAGAAGAGGGGCTTGAACCCGCCCCTCTTCTCCCCTGTTCTCCATTGGCTGGCCTCTTCAATGCTGGCCAGCCATTGGAGAAGAGGTCCCGTCACTCCGATCAGGCCCCGTCCTTTTCGGATCGGGGGCGTGTTTTTTGCAGAAAGTCTTGGCTGGAGGAGATAACAGCAAAACACGCCCCCGAATCCGAAAACGACCTGCGTTTCTCCGAGGCATTTCTGCTCTGCCTCGGAGAAAGGCGGTGGTGTTCGATGACTGCTTGGAAATATGCTTTTTACAAAACGCTGCAAGTACTGAGGTACCGAAGATTCTCTGTTGCAGCAAGGCACTGAGTGGCGGTATATATCCCAAATTATATATAACAGTCGGTAGACGCATGCCTCTACAGTGTTCTCTTATATTTTGAAACCAGAATTGGTCAAGTTCGTATCCTTTCAAAGTTCCCTTTTCAAACAATCATTATCAACGCCAAGTCTGGCCCTGGCACGGTAGTGCGATTTTTGTTTAGTATTAATAAAATGTGACACTTCTTCGAGCAGTTTCAGCAGAGAGGACAAAGAAGGAATGGGCATGGAATCCAAATACAGAAACTAAAACTTCTCTATCAAGGGGAAACATCACTGCCAAAGTTCAGAGCTTGTGAAAAAGCGACCAGCGAAATCACTTGCTAGTTAATGTTCGGGGGGGGGGGGCTAAGCGAAAATTTCGGGGGGGGGGCTGAATCTTTAAACAGTAGGCAGAGTGGCGCTGATTTCGGGGGTGGGGAGGCTGAATCTAGGCAGAGTGGAGCTGCGGGGCTTCTTAGAAGGGGTGAACCAACAGCGAGGCCTCATTAACATGCAAATGGTCTTTTTAAAGACCTGTGAAGTGCTCGGGCGCGGCTTTGTGTCTGCCCGGGAAGCGGTCTCATCCCAGGCTGCCACACACGACGGGGGGGGCTGAAGCCCTTTGAGTTCAATGGGTGTTGCGCGCCTGATCACAGGTAAATGCGGGAGAGAACGGGGTTGTTGAGCAGGGCTGGGCTGGCTTGCCCGGGCATCGGGCGTTTCCTGTAGCAAAAGTTCTTCACAGTTAACCTCCCCCATGAGACATAATTGCCAGGCCTACTTTGGGGTTCCAGTTCGGCCCTGTTGTTGAGTATCCTACCCAGGGCTTTAAGTGGGATAAAAAAAAAAGGGTGGGGGTGGGGGGCGGTGTTGCGCGGGGTCTATACGACTTGTATTTTGCTGTCTCTTTTCTCATTGCATCCAGGCATAATGATACAACAAGTAACATGATACCTACAACAAGTTAGGACTATTGGCTTTGTCAATCGTTGTTAGTTGCATAAGATGAATTAGCAGTAACTGTGGCTTGTATATAATATTGAAAAAGCATCCACTTGAAGCCCTAGTGACACCACGACAATGTTACTGCTCCTGAGTTTCAAAAAGAGACAACAATATAATCATGCAGTGGCTGAACTCGACAGATTAAGAAATATATCCCAAATTATATATAACAGTCGGTAGACGCATGCCTCTACAGTGTTCTCTTATATTTTGAAACCAGAATTGGTCAAGTTTGTTTCCTTTTAAAGTTCCCTTTTCAAACAATCATTATCAACGCCAAGTCTGGCCCTGGCACGGTAGTGCGATTTTTGTTTAGTATTAATAAAATTTGACACTTCAGACAGCAGTTTCAGCAGAGAGGACAAAGAAGGAATGGGCATGGAATCCAAATACTAATCATGCATATTAGTCTGGGCCACTGGCATTTTGCGATGCTGCAGCGTTTTCCTCATAATTATGGATTTGCCAAACTTCCCAAATAATGCTTGCATAATAAATCTCGCTTTTGAGAGTGATTAAGCTATTGACATTGTAAATAACAATGCCGTTTCTTTAAATGTTTTAAAAACAAAAACAAAAAAAAAAATAATGTCATGAGCAATGCCAATAGCTCTAACTTTAACAATGCCGAGACCGTTGCATTGTAAATGCTTGTTGTTGTAGGAGGGGGAACTAATTATACCATGGAAGAGAGGGAAAAGACACTCCTATTTACTTGCATTCATTGGGGTGGAAAAGGTTTCAGCTATATTGTTACACAATTTTGGTTTTGGAGGAAGAATTGTGCATGGGTGTTTAATGAAATCACAATAGGGCATGGTGAAGGATAATGTTTTTGATATGTTGGTTATGAAGCTTTGAAATCACTTTAGTTCTCAAATTAATGTTGTGTTGGAATGGCACACTTTGTTCACAAGATTGCAGGGCAAGAAAGAAAAGATTGAAAGCTATGTTGCAACATTGAAAACATTGGCATGTACCTGTGAATTTGAACAACTCACTGATTCTCTAGTTAGGGATCCGATGGTTAGGTGCACTCACAAGGTTAAAGTTCAGGAAACGTTTCTAGCGCAGAACCCTGATTTAAAAGAGGCAATATCCATTGTGGAAAGTATAGAGAATGCCAGCATATGGGTCCTTGAAATGAGAGAAGATAAAGGTAAAGGCACAGTGGTGGAAGAAAACTCTGTACATGAGATAAAGAAAGAAGGAGACAAAGTTGGAGATTCAAGAAAACATGCTAACAGCAAGAATGGGAAGACATTTGTCAGTAATGAGCATGCTAATCTCAACAGAAGTGGGGTTATATGCTTTAGATGTGGCAGCGAGGGTAATCTATCAAATAGGCCAGGATGTTTGGCATGGTTTACCACATTAAAAAGATGTGGGAAGTAAGGGCATTATGCGTGAGTGTGTTGGGAAACTAAGGGCCCGATTCACAGAACTAACTTAAGACAACATCCTAAACTTACTACTATTTTGGTATTCACCGAAGGCACTTACTCATTTTGGTATTCACAGAAGGCACTTACTCATTTCGGTATTCACAGAAGTTAGGAGTCCTAACTTTAGGACTCCTAAATGGCTTCTGTGAATACCGAAAGTCTTAAAGGTAGGATTTTTCTCAGTTTAGGAGTCCTAAAGTTAGGAGTCCTAACTTTACTACTCCTAAACTGAGAAAAATCCTAACTTTAAGACTTTCAGTATTCACAGAAGGCATTTAGGAGTCCTAAAGTTAGTAGTCCTAACTTTACTACTCCTAAACTGAGAAAAATCCTAACTTTAAGACTTTCAGTATTCACAGAAGGCATTTAGGAGTCCTAAAGTTAGTAGTCCTAACTTTACTACTACTAAACTGGGAAAAATCCTAATTTTAAGACTTTCGGTATTGACAGAAGGCATTTAGGAGTCCTAAAGTTAGGAGTCCTAACTTTACTACTCCTAAACTGAGAAAAATCCTAACTTTAAGACTTTCGGTATTCACAGAAGACATTTAGGAGTCCTAAAGTTAGGACTCCTAACTTCTGTGAATACCGAATTGAGTAAGTGCCTTCTGTGAATACCAAAATGAGTAAGTGCCTTCTGTGAATACCAAAATGGTAGTAAGTTTAGGATTTTGTCTTAAGTTAGTTCTGTGAATTGGGCCCTAAATGACAAGGGGCTCATTGTGTGGATGAAGAGGAAATAAATTGTGTTGAGTGTGAGAGAAGATGGGATAGTGGACTGTGAAAAGTTGGAGATGCTTGAATACAAGATTACAGTTAGTGGGAAGATATTGTCTGTCTTAGCTGATTCAGGTTTACCTTGCACTATGGAGGGTAACAAGAATTTGGAAATAGTACTTGGTGGAGATAAAATTGAGTTACTTCTGTCTGACATAAACCCGTTGAGCTGGGATTGGGTCAAGAGTGATGTTCTCAGATATGCTGTAATGAAAGCAATTTTTGGATCGTGAGACGGTGTGAAAGGTGTATGTGGGCAAAAGGGGTGAAAGCTTGTTGGGTTAGAGACTCCAGAGAGATATGGTTATCACTTTAAATCCCAATACACCGTAGAAAGTGTTACTACTCTTGATTGGAACAGTTATCGGAAAATGGGTGTTCTAATTTTCTAAGGTGTTTGGTGATAATTTTGGGTTGTTGAAGGATTTTGAACACAAAAGTATTCTAAAAAATGGGGCAATATTGTTTGTAAGCAAGGTAAGAAAGATGACTCATCTGATGGTGGAATCACTTGAACGGGAGTTAAAGAAGTTATTGGAAGCTGGAGTAATTGAAGAGATAGAATCCTCAGTGTTGTTTGCCCCAGTGGTTTTAGCCCAAAAGGATGGTGGGAAAGAGACCAGAATGTGTGTAGAATTACGTGGACTGAACTGTAGGAAAGTAGGATCTGCTTCCTATGGTTACCCCCACGTTTTGCTTGATGTTGCACTGTTTTTGACTAGCCTGACCGGGATCCTGCTAATCAGCTTTCTCCCTTAAATTGTTATGCATGTACTTTGGTACAGTCCAGATTGGATACTAGGGTACCCTTATCAGTCCCTAGTATATGGTACCCAGGTACCCAGGGCATAGGTACCCCAGAGGCCTCCCATGGGCTGAAGCATGTATTATGCCACCCAGGAGAGGCCATGAAAAATGGAACTACAGGTCTGCTACTGAAACCTGTGTAAGTTGGTGCTTGCATCACTTACCTTAGATATAGGTTCACTATATCTACAGGTCACTGCACTTAAAACTTATAAGTCACCCCTATAGCAGGCCTTATCGATCCTGAAAGCAGAGTGCTAGGTTTTTAGTGAGAAGGTGCCCCTGCATGACGAGAGCCTCTCTTCAGCCTTTGGAGACCATTTGTCTATGGGTTGTCTATGACTCAGCCGGACATATAGGTAGAGGTGCATTATAATCTTGTGGTAAATGCTATCTCGAAAATGGTTACATAGAAACATATCGTGTTTGGTATCAAACACCTTGGAATCATACCTCCATACCGGTAACCGATGTGGGAGGTTTGATTCCACCCTTCTGAAGCAAGCTTCGTGGGGTCAATGGTCTATCAGGTGGCAGCCTTCTCGACCCAGTCAGCACAAAATGGATGCTGCCGACCAGAGACACATTTCTGCCCTCCTGCTGCTGAGCCAAGCTTGAGCAGAGGACAGCAGCACAATAGGCATCCTGTCACAGGGAGGTGTGGCCACCTCTCAGACAGGATTTAGTATATTGGGGCTTGGTGGGTGCACTCTGAGAGTGCCTGAAAGTCTGCACTTGTGGCACATTTGGTGTCCCTGTGTACAGTCATGCTCAAACCAGTTCTGGGAGCCATTGTCTCCTGCTCTGGCGCGGAACTGGACAAAGGACATGGGTGTAACCACCCCTCTGAGGGTACCCCGAATCTGTTCAACCTCCTCCAGTGGGTACAAAAGGGCTTACCTGGCTGTAAGATTTTAGATTTTACATGGACAAGATTCTACTAGAAGAAACCACTGACCTTCGACTGTCTGGACACCCTGGACTTCGCTGGACTTCAATTGGGCCCAACTTCGTCTCCCTCTCGCTCCAAAGCTTTGTCTGTGCCCTTGCTCCACACAGGCTCTGTGCAGTATCTGTGGTGCACTAAGGACAACCAAATAATCTCCCTTGGAGTGAAGGAGTCACTCCCCTGCATTTGCAGGCACCGTAATGCAACTGAATGGTCTGCTGCTCTTGTGAACTCCAAATATTTCAGCAACACAGGAGGTGGGTTCCTGAAGGTTTCTGAGGTTGATCTGCCCTCTCAGCAAGTTTGAGGCCAGTATCCCTCGTGGGGACTGCATAACCCGAACCTCTGTGCATCGCACCCATTTGCAGTTGCATATACTTGTTGGCAATTCCAGAGCTTGTGCATTGGACTCTGTGTAGTCCTGACCCTGAGCAGTATGTGCGCCAAAGAACTCCAGTCTCATCACACCGAGTGCTCCGTGGGCTGGTACTTTGCAATCTTGCACGAGGTCCCCTCGTGACTCCTGGTCATCCTGAGGGTCATGTTGATATCTGTTTGGCTTCCCAGGTTGCTCCAGATGTGCCCTGTATCTCCATTGCTTGGTGAGTCCCCTGGACCTTGCTGGTCCACACTGTAACCAGTTTGACCTCCCTGCATGAGTTGCTTTTGCCTAGGCTTGTTGGTGGCACAGCCGACACCTCAGCACTCGACAACCTTAGTGGGACAGCTCACCTCCAGCACCTGGTTGTCATTGATGTCTCCTGGTCCTTGTGGCAGCAGAGTCAAGCATCCCTTCGCACCTGAAGCACCCGATATCAGAATGCAGAATGACACAAAATTCCCAATGCCCCTCCCTGACTTCCCAGTCATACAATTGTGACTCACATGACTGAAGAACCCAGAGGGGGAAAGGAGATAGGGGACAAAGAAGAGACAGCCACACCCTTTGTCTGGTTCCTCTCTGGTCTTCCGTCTGTTCTTCCTCGCTCTGAATCGTGCTGTCTCTCTTTTCTTCTTCTAGTAGTGCATTAGGAATTGTAATACAATGGCATTCTATGATCTTACTCAGTGTACAGCTTATATTTTAATTATGCAATAAATATACTGTCTCATGCAATTCTCTTTATCTACTCGACTTGTGTGACCAATGCCTCTCTTCTTAATTATCATCTTTTTGTATTAATTGTATGTGGTCTTGTGAAGCTCTTGTTTTATTCTTAGGCTTCGAGTGCTTATCGTCTTTCTGTCTCATAAAGTAGAGGCAATCTTGTGGTAATTCTATTCTTTGTCTTTTGATGATCTTTTAGGTTTTAACTATCACCTTCAGAGTCAAGGGAATGAGATGGACACTGCCCTGAATTCTCTTTTGTGTAAGTATTCACTAATATACAGATGGCACAACTATGGCTTATTCCGTAACTCTGGTCAAGAATATACTGAATATACTGACTGAAAACTCTGGAATTGGCTCCTCCCAATTTTACACAATGAACAGCTTCTCCCGGCTGTTCTACAAAGCTAAAAATAACTAGTACAAACTCTAAATCATACCCAACTCACCGAGCTTGTGCTGACTCTTCTTTTCTCTTCAGAATTACTGCGCAAGCTCCAAGTCACTAATCTCTTGGTAACAGAAAGCTTCCTCTGTCAGGTGCACTAAGTAACTACAACACATAAACACCTTACTGAGAGAGCACAGAGCGGAGATGCTAATCTCACTAACACGGACCTCCGAAGACTCGGCGAGACACTAGACGTCGATTTCCACGCCAACATCTACCCTGACTAACTTCTTCGTGCCAAAATTCCTACACCTCCTATTCCTCCAAATCTTCAGGTGAAGTGTGCGGATCCGTGTGTGAGCTCTCCTGACATTCTAAACTGCCTTAATAGATTTTGCAAGACTAGAATGTAGCTTTGGAGGTGGCTCTCTTGGCAGCCATCTTGGAAATTCTCCCCAACACATTCCTGCTCTTGGCAATACCATTCCTTACCTTACTACGTAGCCATAAGGAAATTACGTTCACTGACCTCCTTTTTCTTGTAGATGGGCGCGAGGTTCTGACAGTACCTCACCGCAAAGGAGGTTCTTCCAGTTCGGGTTTTCAAGGAAATTCTCTATGAAAGGCTTTAACTAAACTAAGAAAGTGCACATCAGAAGCCAACTCCCAGGACCTCTCCTCAGGGCCATAACCTTTCCAGTCTATCAAATAATAAATTTGACCCTTGCTTTCTTTTGAATCTAAAATTTGCTAAACCTCAAACTCAGTTCCTGTTTCTATTTGTATTGGTTTCGGAGGCGAGGTCATTCTTAATCCCTGGGAGACCATTTTAAGCAGGGTAACATGAAAAACTGGGTGCATTCTTAGTGTCCTAGGTAATGCCAACTTATAGGTTAATGTACTCAACTTTTCCTCAATTTCAAAGGGACCTATAAATCTTGGTTGTAAGTTTCTATTGCCCTTGAGTCTCAGATTTTTCGAATTTAACCAAAACCTGTCCCCAAACTTGAGATCTGGTTCCTTCCTTCTTTTTCTATCAGCATAGAGTTTGTAACTCTCCTTAGCCTTTGCTAGATTCTTAGTTGCTGATTTGTGTATGCAAGTCATATGTTGTACTAAATCTTTCACTGCTGGAACATCTATCTCAAGAAAATTTGCTGAAAGACTGGGGTGTCTGTGGTATTCAAATAGAAAGGTGAATAACCTGTAGAAGCGATCCTTGCATTATTATGTGCAAACTCTGCTGCCCAAAGGTATTCAGGCCAATTTCCTTCTTGATCTAGCAAATGTAATCTGAGGTACTGCTCTAATTCTTGATTCACCCTTTCTGTCTGCCCATCTGATTCTGGATGGTAACTAGTGGTGTATCTTGTCTCTATATTCAATTTCTTAGTAAAAGCTCTCCAAAAATGTGACAAGAATTGAGAGCCTCAATCTGAAACTAGCGTCTTAGAAATCCCAAGTGCCCGCACAATATTCTGACTAAAGACGGGTGCTAACCTCTTCACTGTTTGTACTCCTTTTAATGGAATAAAATGGGCCATCTTTGTAAAAGCATCTACACAGACTAATATAGTATAAAAACCCTGATTGGAGGGTAGATCTACAATTAAATCTAAAGTCACTGTATGCCACGGTAGAGGTGGATTTGGCAATGGTTGCAAAAACCCTTTAGGAGACTGTCTCTCGGCTTTTCCCTGAGCACAAATTTCACAAGTAGCCACATACTGATGAATATCCTTAGTCATATAAGAACACAAAAATCTTCTTTTCACTAAATCCTCTGTTTTCTGCATTCCTTTATGTCCATGACACTCTGCAATGCCTTTTCTTGTAATGCTGATGTGGGCAGATATAAGGCTCCGTCATGATATGGCAAACTCTCCAGAATCTCTCTTGTGGTCTCTTGGTCTGCCCACTCCTTCATTTCATTCAAACTCATAGATTTCTACACTGAATCTTCCATAGATTATTGGAGAACTGCTCCTATGACCCTGCCTTCCGCAATGATGTTTTGATATTTAACCACTTCTTGAACATTTTCCGTACCCAACCTAGACAAAGCATCAGTCTTCCCATTCCTTGACCCAGGTCGATAAGTGATGGCAAAATCATAGTCAGCAAAATACAATGACAAACGAAGTTGGCTTGGATTTAATGTTCTTGCAGACTTTAACATTTTTAAATTACAATGATCGGTGTAAACTATGACAGTATGTTTGGGTCCCATAAGATAATGCCTCCATTCATTGAAGTCATCCTTTATTGCCGCAAAACCTTTTCAGTGATGATATAATTCACCTTTGCTGAGTTCAATTTTCATGAACGAAATGCCAGAGGATGAAATTGTCCTGTCTTCTTTTGTCTTTGAGACAAGATTCCTCCTAAAGCCAGATTCAAAGCATCTGTCTCTACAAAGAAGGGCTCGGATGGATCTGGGTGAAGCAAAATTGGAGCTGTGGTGAAATCTTTCTTCAAAAGTGTAAATGATTCTACAGCTTCCTTAGTCCATTCAAAGGGAACTCCTTTTCTTAGAAGACATGTAAGTGATATTACTTTTTGGGAGAATTCTTGAATGAACCTCCCATAAAAATTTGCAAAGCCGATAAAGCTCTGTACCACTTTTACAGTTTGTGTGGACTTCCATTCCGTGACTGCTTCCATTGTTATTCCATCTGGTGACAGAACAAAGGAGCTTCACTAATGTTATATTGAACGCACACTTCTACAATTTCACAAATAGGCTGTTTTCCCTCAACTTCAGCAGAACTCCTCGCACTTGTCTCTCGTGATTCTCCTTTGTATCTGAATATATATCAAGATGTCGTTGGACTAAACTATGGCACACTGATCAATGTATTCCTTTAAAACATAATTGATGAAATATTGAAATGCTGCTGGAGCATTGCAGAGGCCATAGGGCATCATCTTGTATTCTAATAGTCCATATTTAGTTCTGAAGGCTGTTTTCAATTCATCACCTTCTCCGATGCGAACAAGTTCATATGCCCCTCTTAAATACAAGTTGGTATATATCCGTGAACCTTTCACTTGATCTAAAAGAACAGATATTAGTGGAAAAGGATATTGTTTTTTGACTGTTATTCGGTTTATCGCCCTATAGTCAATGCAAGTCCTCAATTCACCTTCCTTCTTGGGAATAAAGAAAAGTGGCGAATATACTGGGGATTGGCAGGGTCAGATAAATCAATTTTCAAGATATTTCTGTATGTACTCTTTCAAATGCTGATTCTCCTTCTCAGTTAGGGCGTACATTTGACTGCAGGGTAAATTGGACCTGGTTCTAACTCTATTTTACAATCATATGTTCTGTGTGAAGTGGGAATTTCTGTAGTGTGTATCACACAAACTGTTGCTCCTCCTTGGCATAAATGGGTCGCAGGGGTCAACCTTTGCTTGTTCTCAGTGTTCTTGTAGCAATTTACAGAATTCAAAGTTCATTGTTATTGTTCGAGCACACCAATCTATTGTGGGGATATGCTCGGTGAGCCAGAGTAAGCCCAAAATTAACTGGAATTGTGGGGCATCTATGAGGTTAAATTGTAATGTTTCGCAATGCCCCTCAATTGATTCTAGTTCCATTGGCTCAGTGTGACTCACAATCAGTCCAGATGAAAGATTCGTACCATCCACAGCTCTGACTGCCTCACTTTTCTCCTTCCGTATGGACCTCAATCCTATCTTCTCTGCAAACTTCAAATCGCAAAAGTTGCCAGTGGCCCCAGAGTCCACCATCACTGTTATTCCTTTCAAATGACTTTCTCCAAACTTGAGTGACATGAGTATAACCATATGTGGAGAGGAGGATTGCAGTGTGTTAGCCAAACAGTGATCCATAGGAAAGGTATTCAATTCTGCACCCATCAGTTCAACTCATCCTACTGATGGTGCTGCAAGTTTTCCTTCTGCATCTGCTTAGCTTTTTTTGGACAGTTACGAACAAAATGGCCACCAACTCCACAGTGAAAGTATTGTTTATTCACTCCCCGTTTCTCCTTCTCTTCTTTTGATAACCGCCCTCGAATAGTCCCAATTTGCATAGTCTCAGTGTTGTGCTGTCCATCTGACACCTTAGCAATCTCCAATCTTTCTCGATTAAACCTTGGTTTGCTGGAACAAAAATCTCGTCTTTTCTCTCCTCTTCTCTCACTCTGATGAAAGTTTATTTCTAATACAAGATCTATGAGAGCTGAAATTTCCGTTGGTCTGTTGGGTTCTTAAGCAAGAGCATCTTTAAGCTCGTCCTTCAACCCTCGATAAAATACTGCTGCTCTCTTGTTCTCAGACCATTCTGTTTCTACTACCAACTTGTTGAACTGGGTCAGATAAGCGATTAAGTCTCGATTGCCTTGTCTTAACTCCAGTAACTCTTTGTCTGTGGCTTGCAAAACTTTCCGTCAATTACATTTTCTAAGGAATTCCATCTTGAACTCATCCAAGTCATTTAGAATTGAGTCATTTCTGGAAACTAATGGCATAAGTGCATTGGGTCCAAAATATCTGTGCCTTTTGTGGATCCCCATTAAATTGCTCAGGAGGCACCAATGGGATTACCGGAGTCAAGGAGTGAATGACCTGAGTGGTAACTTTAGCCTGTGGATTCGCTGTATCACTAGTAACTTCTACAGGGGATGAAGGAATCTTAAAGCTAGCTCGTGGTGCAAAACTTCTCATCTTTATTGCTAATACAGATGTCTCCCTTCTGGAAATCATTATGTCTTGTTTCAAATCTCTATTCTCTTCTCTTACAACTATTAATTCGTTTTGTATTCCTTCAAAAACTTCACCTAATTTCTTAAGGTCTAGCCCTTCGGTAATTCTGCTCAGGTGCAAAAACAACATGGGTACATCACTCTGTCAGGAGCAGGTACCAAATATGGTAGTTTCCATACCCCCCAGTCCTGATGAAGACCCGCCTCTGACGGATATTAAACTGCACTTCCGCCCAGGGTCGAAACATCGACGTTGCAGTCACACTAGTCCATGCAGCTTCCCTAACCCCAGTATAAAGTCACACTTGGGTCGTGTATTCATGCTTTAAGGAATGGACAGTACAACATAACTGTTATTTGTCTTATATGTTACCTATTTGTATAATATATGTAAATGTAAATGTATTTGTACTTATATAGCGCACTTCTACCCAGGGGTCTCATAGCGCTGTATTCATCCCACTGTGGAACCCTTCCTGGTTTTCCTGTGAGAAGTCCACTCCTGGGCACCCCCCAAGGTGAAGCCAGGCATCCTAGCGCTGTGGGGGCCGTTGTGGAGATTAAGCAAGCTATTGCCCAGAGTTGCACAGTGGGACCCATGATTAGAATAGGCACCGAGGCGAGAATTATCAGGTCCGGGGAAATTGAATCCAGGAGCCGCCGAGGCGGGAATTGAACCCTGGTCCCGGGCCAGACCTCTGCATCAGGGTCTGCCGCTCTAACCATTGAGCCACACTTATCCACTATGATTAGCACTTTTTCACTTATTACCACAAGTCACCTTTCTTGCACTTCAATCACTTTATTGCCATGTATTGTATTATTTTATTGACAGCCATAGTCATTATTTAGTGTACATGACACTCATCCAATACAAATTGTCATGTTTGACCAAAAAATTCTTTGTCTTTGTGGACTCTCCTTTTCTCTTCAGATTTACTGTGCAAGCTCCGAGTCATTAATCTCTTGGTAACAGAAACCTCCCTCAGTCAGGTGCACTAAGGAACTACAACACATAAACACCTTACTGAGAGAGCGCAGAGGAGAGATGCTAATCTCACTGACACAGAACTCTCAAGAAGCGCCGAGACAATAGACGTCGAATTCCATGCTGACATCTTCCCTAACTTCTCCGCGCTGAAATTCCTAAACACCTCCTATTCCTCCAAATCTTCAGGTGAAGTGTCGCGGATCCGTGTTTGAGCTCTCCTAACATTCTAAACTGCCTTCATAGGTTTTTCAAGACTAGAATGTAGCTCGGGAGGTGGCTCTCTTGGCAGCCATCTTGGAAGTTTTCCCAAACACATTCCTGCTCCTTGCAATATAATTCCTTACCTTTCTATGTGGCCATAAGGAAATTACATTCACTGACCTATTTTTTCTTGTAGATGGGAGTGAGGTTCTGACAGTTGGTGATGAAGGCGCAATGCAAGTTTTGTTTGACCTCAGTGACTTATCTGGGACATAAGATCTCTGATGAGGGAATAAGTCCACAGTTATATTTGACGGATAGTATTCGGGGGGGAACCAACACTAGAGAGCAGAGATCAAGTGCGCTCCTTTCTGGGGTTGGCGAGGTTTTCTTCTAAGTTTATCCCAAATTTTGCCAGCCTATCTTTGCCTTTGAGATTGCTGTTAAAGAAGAATTCCAGATTTGTGTGGTTGATGAGTGCGCAGATGTTTTTACTGGTATTACGAAATATATTGGAAAATTACCTACATTATAAAATGTTGATGCCAGCAAGAACACAGTGTTGTTGACAGATGCCAGCACTCGTGGCTTGGGAGCTGTGTTTAAGAATGTGCTGGATGATGAACCTAAGGTGTGGCCTTTGCTTCTTGTTTACTGAAGGGTGTGGAAGAACGGTACTCCGTAACTGAGTGAGAAGTATTGGCTGTTTTCTGGGCGAGGCAAAAACCAAAGGAAATGATGGACGGAGTGTTGAACATTGCAAGCACTCACCCCCAGTCAACTGATCTGGGTTTAATCCATCACCGTTCTTTAGTTAACTCTGCCACCCCAGTTCAGACATGGCCATATGCAAATCAGTCTGACCCTGTGCCTCATGGGAACAGTCCAGCCCGAACTGCCAAGCCATGTCTTCCCTGGACCGGAAACAAGCTTCCTAGGACCGGTTTCTGGCATTTCAGCCGTCTTCAGCCAGGCTTGCTTGAATCCAGTGGCAAAGTGAGCAAGGGACTCACGTCTGACCATACCCTGCCAACTTATGGCGAACAAAGCAAAAACCAAAGGAAATGATGGACGGAGTGTTGAACATTGCAAGCACTCATCCCAGTGAACTGATCTGGGTTTAATCCATCACCGTTCTTTAGCCCACTCTGCCACCCCAGTTCAGACATGGCCATATGCAAATCAGTCTGAACCTGTGCCTCATGGGAACAGTCCAGCCCGAACTGACAAGCCATGTCTTCCCTGGACCGGAAACAAGCTTCCTTGGACCGGTTTCTGGCATTTCAGCCGTTTTCAGCCAGGCTTGCTTGAATCCAGTGGCAAAGTGAGCAAGGGACTCACGTCTGAGCATACCCTGCCAACTTATGGCGAACAAAGCAAAAACCAAAGGAAATGATGGACGGTGTGTTGAACATTGCAAGCACTCACCCCCAGTCAACTGATCTGGGTTTAATCCATCACCGTTCTTTAGCCAACTCTGCCACCCCAGTTCAGACATGGCCATATGCAAATCAGTCTGACCCTGTGCCTCATGGGAACAGTCCAGCCCGAACTGCCAAGCCATGTCTTCCCTGGACCGGAAACAAGCTTCCTAGGACCGGTTTCTGGCATTTCAGCCGTCTTCAGCCAGGCTTGCTTGAATCCAGTGGCAAAGCGAGCAAGGGACTCACGTCTGAGCATACCCTGCCAACTTATGGCGAACAAAGCAAAAACCAAAGGAAATGATGGACGGTGTGTTGAACATTGCAAGCACTCACCCCCAGTAAACTGATCTGGGTTTAATCCATCACCGATCTTTAGCCCACTCTGCCACCCCAGCTCAGACATGGCCATATGCAAATCAGTCTGACCCTGTGCCTCATGGGAACAGTCCAGCCCGAACTGCCAAGCCATGTCTTCCCTGGACCGGAAACAAGCTTCCTAGGACCGGTTTCTGGCATTTCAGCCGTCTTCAGCCAGGCTTGCTTGAATCCAGTGGCAAAGTGAGCAAGGGACTCACGTCTGAGCATACCCTGCCAACTTATGGCGAACAAAGCAAAAACCAAAGGAAATGATGGACGGAGTGTTGAACATTGCAAGCACTCACCCCCAGTCAACTGATCTGGGTTTAATCCATCACCGTTCTTTAGCCCACTCTGCCACCCCAGTTCAGACATGGCCATATGCAAATCAGTCTGACCCTGTGCCTCATGGGAACAGTCCAGCCCGAACTGCCAAGCCATGTCTTCCCTGGACCGGAAACAAGCTTCCTAGGACCGGCTTCTGGCATTTCAGCCGTCTTCAGCCAGGCTTGCTTGAATCCAGTGGCAAAGTGAGCAAGGGACTCACGTCTGAGCATACCCTGCCAACTTATGGCGAACAAAGCAAAAACCAAAGGAAATGATGAACGGAGTGTTGAACATTGCAAGCACTCACCCCCAGTCAACTGATCTGGGTTTAATCCATCACCGTTCTTTAGCCCACTCTGCCACCCCAGTTCAGACATGGCCATATGCAAATCAGTCTGACCTTGTGCCTCATGGGAACAGTCCAGCCCGAACTGCCGAGCCATGTCTTCCCTGGACCGGAAACAAGCTTCCTAGGACCGGTTTCTGGCATTTCAGCCATCTTCATCCAGGCTTGCTTGAATCCAGTGGCAAAGTGAGCAAGGGACTCACGTCTGAGCATACCCTGCCAACTTATGGCAACCAAAGCAAAAACCAAAGGAAATGATGGACGGAGTGTTGAACATTGCAAGCACTCACCCCCAGTCAACTGATCTGGGTTTAATCCATCACCGTTCTTTAGCCCACTCTGCCACCCCAGTTCAGACATGGCCATATGCAAATCAGTCTGACCCTGTGCCTCATGGGAACAGTCCAGCCCGAACTGCCAAGCCATGTCTTCCCTGGACCGGAAACAAGCTTCCTAGGACCGGTTTCTGGCATTTCAGCCGTCTTCAGCCAGGCTTGCTTGAATCCAGTGGCAAAGTGAGCAAGGGACTCACGTCTGAGCATACCCTGCCAACTTATGGCGAACATAGCAAAAACCAAAGGAAATGATGGACGGAGTGTTGAACATTGCAAACACTCATCCCCAGTCAACTGATCTGGGTTTAATTCATCACCGTTCTTTAGCCCACTCTGCCACCCCAGTTCAGACATGGCCATATGCAAATCAGTCTGACCCTGTGCCTCATGGGAACAGTCCAGCCCGAACTGCCAAGCCATGTCTTCCCTGGACCGGAAACAAGCTTCCTAGGACCGGTTTCTGGCATTTCAGCCGTCTTCAGCCAGGCTTGCTTGAATCCAGTGGCAAAGTGAGCAAGGGACTCACGTCTGAGCATACCCTGCCAACTTATGGCGAACAAAGCAAAAACCAAAGGAAATGATGGACGGAGTGTTGAACATTGCAAGCACTCACCCCCAGTCAACTGATCTGGGTTTAATCCATCACCGTTCTTTAGCCCACTCTGCCACCCCAGTTCAGACATGGCCATATGCAAATCAGTCTGATCCTGTGCCTCATGGGAACAGTCCAGCCCGAACTGCCAAGCCATGTCTTCCCTGGACCGGAAACAAGCTTCCTAGGACCGGTTTCTGGCATTTCAGCCGTCTTCAGCCAGGCTTGCTTGAATCCAGTGGCAAAGTGAGCAAGGGACTCACGTCTGAGCATACCCTGCCAACTTATGGCGAACAAAGCAAAAACCAAAGGAAATGATGAACGGAGTGTTGAACATTGCAAGCACTCACCCCCAGTCAACTGATCTGGGTTTAATCCATCACCGTTCTTTAGCCCACTCTCCCACCCCAGTTCAGACATGGCCATATGCAAATCAGTCTGACCCTGTGCCTCATGGGAACAGTCCAGCCCGAACTGCCAAGCCATGTCTTCCCTGGACCGGAAACAAGCTTCCTAGGACCGGTTTCTGGCATTTCAGCCGTCTTCAGCCAGGCTTGCTTGAATCCAGTGGCAAAGTGAGCAAGGGACTCACGTCTGAGCATACCCTGCCAACTTATGGCGAACAAAGCAAAAATCAAAGGAAATGATGGACGGAGTGTTGAACATTGCAATCACTCACCCCCAGTCAACTGATCTGGGTTTAATCCATCACCGTTCTTTAGCCCACTCTGCCACCCCAGTTCAGACATGGCCATATGCAAATCAGTCTGACCCTGTGCCTCATGGGAACAGTCCAGCCCGAACTGCCAAGCCATGTCTTCCCTGGACCGGAAACAAGCTTCCTAGGACCGGTTTCTGGCATTTCAGCCGTCTTCAGCCAGGCTTGCTTGAATCCAGTGGCAAAGTGAGCAAGGGACTCACGTCTGAGCATACCCTGCCAACTTATGGCGAACAAAGCAAAAACCAAAGGAAATGATGGACGGAGTGTTGAACATTGCAAGCACTCACCCCCAGTCAACTGATCTGAGTTTAATCCATCACCGTTCTTTAGCCCACTCTGCCACCCCAGTTCAGACATGGCCATATGCAAATCAGTCTGACCCTGTGCCTCATGGGAACAGTCCAGCCCGAACTGCCAAGCCATGTCTTCCCTGGACCGGAAACAAGCTTCCTAGGACCGGTTTCTGGACTGTTCCCATGAGGAACAGGGTCAGACTGATTTGCATATGGCCATGTCTGAACTGGGGTGGCAGAGTTGGCTAAAGAACGGTGATGGATTAAACCCAGATCAGTTGACTGGGGGTGAGTGCTTGCAATGTTCAACACTCCGTTCATCATTTCCTTTGGTTTTTGCTTTGTTCGCCATAAGTTGGCAGGGTATGCTCAGACGTGAGTCCCTTGCTCACTTTGCCACTGGATTCAAGCAAGCCTGGCTGAAGACGGCTGAAATGCCAGAAACCGGTCCTAGGAAGCTTGTTTCCGGTCCAGGGAAGACATGGCTTGGCAGTTCGGGCTGGACTGTTCCCATGAGGAACAGGGTCAGACTGATTTGCATATGGCCATGTCTGAACTGGGGTGGCAGAGTGGGCTAAAGAACGGTGATGGATTAAACCCAGATCAGTTGACTGAGGGTGAGTGCTTGCAATGTTCAACACTCCGTTCATCATTTCCTTTGGTTTTTGTTTTCTGGGCGACTCACGTCTGAGCATACCCTGCCAACTTATGGCGAACAAAGCAAAAACCAAAGGAAATGATGGACGGAGTGTTGAACATTGCAAGCACTCACCCCCAGTCAACTGATCTGGGTTTAATCCATCACCGTTCTTTAGCCCACTCTGCCACCCCAGTTCAGACATGGCCATATGCAAATCAGTCTGACCCTGTGCCTCATGGGAACAGTCCAGCCCGAACTGCCAAGCCATGTCTTCCCTGGACCGGAAACAAGCTTCCTAGGGCCGGTTTCTGGCATTTCAGCCGTCTTCAGCCAGGCTTGCTTGAATCCAGTGGCAAAGTGAGCAAGGAACTCACGTCTGAGCATACCCTTCCAACTTATGGCGAACAAAGCAAAAACCAAAGGAAATGATGGACGGAGTGTTGAACATTGCAAGCACTCACCCCCAGTCAACTGATCTGGGTTTAATCCATCACGGTTCTTTAGCCCACTCTGCCACCCCAGTTCAGACATGGCCATATGCAAATCAGTCTGACCCTGTGCCTCATGGGAACAGCCCAGCCCGAACTGCCAAGCCATGTCTTCCCTGGACCGGAAACAAGCTTCCTAGGACCGGTTTCTGGACTGTTCCCATGAGGAACAGGGTCAGACTGATTTGCATATGGCCATGTCTGAACTGGGGTGGCAGAGTTGGCTAAAGAACGGTGATGGATTAAACCCAGATCAGTTGACTGGGGGTGAGTGCTTGCAATGTTCAACACTCCGTTCATCATTTCCTTTGGTTTTTGCTTTGTTCGCCATAAGTTGGCAGGGTATGCTCAGACGTGAGTCCCTTGCTCACTTTGCCACTGGATTCAAGCAAGCCTGGCTGAAGACGGCTGAAATGCCAGAAACCGGTCCTAGGAAGCTTGTTTCCGGTCCAGGGAAGACATGGCTTGGCAGTTCGGGCTGGACTGTTCCCATGAGGAACAGGGTCAGACTGATTTGCATATGGCCATGTCTGAACTGGGGTGGCAGAGTGGGCTAAAGAACGGTGATGGATTAAACCCAGATCAGTTGACTGAGGGTGAGTGCTTGCAATGTTCAACACTCCGTTCATCATTTCCTTTGGTTTTTGTTTTCTGGGCGACTCACGTCTGAGCATACCCTGCCAACTTATGGCGAACAAAGCAAAAACCAAAGGAAATGATGGACGGAGTGTTGAACATTGCAAGCACTCACCCCCAGTCAACTGATCTGGGTTTAATCCATCACCGTTCTTTAGCCCACTCTGCCACCCCAGTTCAGACATGGCCATATGCAAATCAGTCTGACCCTGTGCCTCATGGGAACAGTCCAGCCCGAACTGCCAAGCCATGTCTTCCCTGGACCGGAAACAAGCTTCCTAGGACCGGTTTCTGGCATTTCAGCCGTCTTCAGCCAGGCTTGCTTGAATCCAGTGGCAAAGTGAGCAAGGAACTCACGTCTGAGCATACCCTGCCAACTTATGGCGAACAAAGCAAAAACCAAAGGAAATGATGGACGGAGTGTTGAACATTGCAAGCACTCACCCCCAGTCAACTGATCTGGGTTTAATCCATCACGGTTCTTTAGCCCACTCTGCCACCCCAGTTCAGACATGGCCATATGCAAATCAGTCTGACCCTGTGCCTCATGGGAACAGCCCAGCCCGAACTGCCAAGCCATGTCTTCCCTGGACCGGAAACAAGCTTCCTAGGACCGGTTTCTGGACTGTTCCCATGAGGAACAGGGTCAGACTGATTTGCACATGGCCATGTCTGAACTGGGGTGGCAGAGTGGGCTAAAGAACGGTGATGGATTAAACCCAGATCAGTTGACTGGGGGTGAGTGCTTGCAATGTTCAACACTCTGTTCATCATTTCCTTTGGTTTTTGCTTTGTTCGCCATAAGTTGGCAGGGTATGCTCAGACGTGAGTCCCTTGCTCACTTTGCCACTGGATTCAAGCAAGCCTGGCTGAAGACGGCTGAAATGCCAGAAACCGGTCCTAGGAAGCTTGTTTCCGGTCCAGGGAAGACATGGCTTGGCAGTTCGGGCTGGACTGTTCCCATAAGGAACAGGGTCAGACTGATTTGCATATGGCCATGTCTGAACTGGGGTGGCAGAGTGGGCTAAAGAACGGTGATGGATTAAACCCAGATCAGTTGACTGAGGGTGAGTGCTTGCAATGTTCAACACTCCGTTCATTATTTCCTTTGATTTTTGTTTTCTGGGCGATTCACCATTTCAAATTCTACCTGTGGGGAATACCAATTGTGATTAGGTCAGATCACCGCCCGCTATGTCACATTTTCACATGAAGGAAGTTGGAGAATACATCTCTAAGAATTAAATGATGGAAGGAAGGTTAGACTGCATTGAATTCACCTTTATGGTGGAATATGTACCTGTAAACAAGAATAAGGTAGCAGATTATTTATCGAGGTTACCATTTGATCAAGAAGTGGACAATGGTGATACCTCGTTAGCAGGATGGGTATGTGAGTTTGCAATTGATACCAAAGAATGGTCTGAAGCCAACATCAGAGATGAGGATCTTGTAGTCTTAAAAGGGTATATTGTTAATATATGGCCCTATATGTGCCAGATTCATTGAGGTTATTTTTGAATGTGAAGGACAAACTTTGCATAGTTGAAGGGACATTTCTGAGAGGAGACAGGGTAATACCACCTGATGATCTAAAAAACAAACATTAATCTAGCATGTGAGTGACACCTTGGAAGGAATTTGACCAAGGCCAGAGGGGTGTGAATGGTATTGGTGGCCTGGAATGGATCGCCAGATTTTAGAGGTTGTAAAAGACTGCTGGCAATGTACAAATAATGATAAGTGTAGTAAGATATGTATGATCCTATTATCTCCAGTTCATATGCCCATGGAACCTTGGTCCAAATTAGTGCTGGAAATTGCAGGACCTTTTGAATTTCTAGCTAATAATGAACAATATGTTTTATTATTGGTTGTTTATACTTGAGTTATAAGTGATTCTAATTTTTGATTATAAGTGAATGGTCACTAAGTGTGTACCTATGGTTAGCACCAAATCAGTAACTGAGTTTTTACAGAAGAATTTTCTAGTGAAGGCATCCCTAAATGTATTATTACTGACAATGGTGTACAATTTGTGTCACAAGAGATGTGTCTGTTACACAAATAACTGTCCATTGTACATTAAAGGACGTCTTTGTACTCTTCTCAAGCTAATGGTTTGTTGGAGAGCATGAATAAATTGGTAAAAAACTGTGGTCAAAAAGCTTTGCAAACAAAGTCATTGCCCTTCCCTTTCATGCTAAGCATAGCGTGAAAGGGTGCCTTATTTACAAGCCAGCGTTAAGCAACTTGTAAACAAGGCAAAGCCCCTATCCCCAAAGGAACATTGTAAAAAGCGACGTTCCCGTGGCGTTAGGGGCTTGTTTGGGTCCAGGAGCTGATTGGGGAGCCTTTTATATCCCTGGGGCTCGAATCAAGAGGCCAGCAGACTAGCCATTGGAGTCACTCTGGGGTCCTGGGCTCCACATGACATTGCGGGTCCAGTTCTTCTTGCCCAGGTAAGAGGACAGCAGGTCAGCACAACAAGGCAGCAGTTTCTTTTGAGAAGCGGTCTTGTAGTAGCACATCAGTCCTTCTTTCTGGCAATGTATACTCAGCTTCAGTAGTGTACTGAAGAGTTGGTGTCTGAGGTCCTTCTTTTATACACCATTGTGGCTTTGAAGTGGAGATAAGCTTCTAGAGGCATGCCTTGGCTCCAGACTAACTACAGCAGGCATGCAGTCCTTTGTGTGGAGGCAGGACACTGCTTATTTAAGTGTAAGTGGGGCTGGCCCTAGCTCCTCCAACCCACCCTGCCAGTGACTGCCCATCTAGTCCAAACTAAACTCTCCATTGTGTGTGAGTGTCTAGACAGAGTATGAGACTGTTAATGGGTATTTCTCCAGTCCATGCAGACCCATTCTAGTTGTCCCTGACTTAGATCTTCAGCTCTTTTTCTTGAAAATATACTGTTAGAGCATAGCCAAAATTAATTTTCCTCATGACATTGTAGCAGCACTTTATTTTGTTTAAATCATAAACTTTCACTCCAGTCTCTGGCCCAGCAACAGTGTTGACCTTCTTGCATCCATCATTTTTATTGAGCTCAATCTGCTTGGGGCTGTTTTGGATTGCCTGTCCCATACGTCAAAATAATCTGATCAGTAGAGTACAGCCATAATAAACTTTGCCCAGCCGGTTGCAGTTGCACTTTACTTTATTCCACTTTTAAATTGTGCTTTGGTCACCGGATATGCTGCAGAGACACCTGTCACTTCTTATTGAATGAGGCACTTTCCCAATAACAATCTGTTCATGGACCGTCTGTCTTCTACAGAATCCCTGAGGGTATAAGACTGCAGCCAAAGAAGATTTCTTGGGTCCCCGATTCCTAGCAAACTTTTGTGTATGGGTCTAGTTGCTATCTCCACCTCATTTCACTGGAATTTCCAATTACATGACTGTTACCTTTGAGGATAACATTGAACTTGTTAGGGCTTTAGAAGATGTTTTAATTAATCATTTTTATCTGCCTGGTCCATTATAGGTCATCTCACCTGACCTTCATTTGAACCCAACACAGCGCCAAGCCCCTCTTAGTCCTGGACTTGAAGTGGGCCTTAACCATTTTGTTGTATACCACTGTATTGGTCAGCTGACAATGGCTGTTACAGAATGCCAATTGTATAAATGGAACCAGCTTTTTTTATTTTTTGGGCTGTTTTTACTGTTTTAAGAATAATGTTGTTTTATATTGTGATGGTTTTACCTAACTTGAAATAATAAAAATTAATAAATCTATGTCTTAAATGAATAAACAAAGCCCAACTGTCAGCTACACCGAATCATGTGCCCCAGAGACAAGCTGCAGATAACAAACAGCTGAGACAAGAAAATGACTACTTTCTAAAAGTGCAAAAGAGACAATTAATGGACAGAATGCTGGACAATGCAAACATTCACCCCCACTCACAAGGATTTGGGTTAAATCCATCATTCTTTTGCTCACCACACCACCCCAGTTTGGACCAAGCCATATGCAAATCAGTCTTGACCCTATTCATTGTGGCAACAGTCCAGCCCGAAATGCCAAGCCAGGTCCTCCCTGGACTGGAAACAAGCATCCTGGGACCGGTTGCCCAGACGTGGGTCCCGTGCTCTCCATGCCACTGGAGTCATGCTATCCTGGCTGATGAGGGGTGAAACCATGAAACCGGTCCAAGGATTCTTGTTTCCAGTCCAGGGAGGCATGGCAGTTCGGGCAGGACTGTTCCATTGGGCGCAGAGTCAAGAATGATTTGCATATGGCTGGGTTCAAACTGGAATGGCATGGGGACCAAAGGACGATGGATTTAGCTCAGATCTCTGTACTGGGGTGAATACATGACATTGTTCTGCATTCTGTCCATCAATTGTTGTTTTTGCATTTGTCACCCAGAGTGGGACGGGTATGCCCAGACATGGGTCCTGTGCTCTCCAGGCCACTGGAGTCATACTATCATGGCTGATGAGGGGTGAAACCCCGAAACCGTTCCTAGGATGCTTGTTTCCAGTCCCGGGAGGACCTGGCCTGGCAGTTCGTGCATTACTGTTCCCATTGGGTGCAGGGTCAAGAATGATTTGCATATGGCTGGGTTCAAATTGGAATGGAATGGGGAGCAAAAGAACGATGGATCGAGGCCCAGATCTCTGTACTGGGGTGAATGTATGACATTGTTCTGCATTCTGTCCATCAATTGTTGTTTTGCATTTGTCACCACAAGTGAGACGGGTATGCCCAGACATGGGTCCCGTGCTCTCCATGCCACTGGAGTCATGCTATCCTGGCTGATGATGGGTAAAACCCCAAAACCGGTCCTCGGATTCTTGTTTCCAGTCCAGGAAGGACCTGGTCTGACAGTTCGGGCTGGACTGTTCCCAATGGGCGCAGGATGAAGACTGATTTGCATATGGCTGGGTTCAAACTGGCATGGCATGGGGAGCAAAACAAATTATGGATTTAGTCCCAGATCTCTGTACAGGGGTGAATGTATGACATTTCTCTGCATTCTGAATTGGAATTTAAAATCCAACATCACCATAAGTTAAGATAACATATTGTGATTCCAGATACACCAAGCATGAGCTGGGTATCTCCCCCATTTGGAAATGACACTTATAAAATGTAACGAGGTAACTCTAATGCTATCCTATGGGAGAGGTAGCCCTTGCAGTAATGAAGAACAAATTTAAGAGTATTTCACTGCCAGGACATGGAAAATGTCATAGTACATGACCCCTCAGGGCTGTCAGGGCCTACCCTAGGGGTTTCATATGTGTATTAAAAAGGAAGGTTTGGCCCTGACAAAAGGTTTATTTCTCCAGGTTGAAATTTCATTATAGAACTGCACACAAACACAGGGGCCTCATTTACAAGCAGATTGGCCACCAGTGCGACACTTTTAATAGATGCACCAGCGGGGTAGTGTGCCTGCCCATATTTACAAGGCCATGTAAAGTCACACCCCATGACTTTTCATGGCCTTTTAAATATGGGCCCCTTTCATGCAATACTTTGCATGAAAGGGGCATTCCATGGTTGTTGCAGAAGGTGTTCCCATGCAACATCCATGGAACCTGACACATTCCCAGATTTGCAAAGTGTCATAAACCTGGCAATGCGCCAGAATCCTACACCTTCCCAGTGGAGGTGTAGGAGTGGCGCAACGAGGAGAAATACTTTTATTTCTCCTCGTTTTTTGCAGCAGACATAGAAGGAGCAAAATGGCATTGATTATTGTTTTTGTGCAGGAAGGCATCCCCATAACGCAGGAACACCTGGCAAAAAGGTGTTTGCTTTGGCGCACAGCTGCTGTTTGTGGTTCTGTGCAAGGGAGAAGGACTGGAATCCGACATATCTTCTGGATACGGCCTATTCCTGCCCTTTATTTTGACACAAGGCAGCGCAGCAAAAGGTTTGCAGCGCTGCTGTGCATGAAAATATCGCAAATGAGGTCCACAGTCTGCAGTGGCAAGCCTGAGACATGTTTAAAGTGCTACTCAAGTAGGTGGCATAATCAGTGCTGCAGACCTACTAGTAGCATTTAATTTACAGGACCTGTGCACAGGTAGTGCCACTTTCTAGGAACTTACGAGTAATTACAGGGTTTGCATAAGCAAAAGTGTTTATTACATTGGGCCTCTGAATACATATTACCATCTCATCAAACCCAGTGTGAAGGAAACATAGTTTTGGCATATGTCACCATGGGCTGCCCAGAAGACCAGCAAAGAGAAAACACGGCTTATGAGAAGCTCAGCAAGCTTTTTTCAGATTTGACATATAGGCGCTTGTGCCTTCCACCGAAAATTAGTACATAAAACATACAAGAATGGACTAGGGCACTGATATGTAGAATTGTTTTGTGATTGGTGTGATATACCGGTGGCATGGCTCAGGAATGGAGTTTACCTTTCTAACACAGTATTGCAAATTGTATTGATTGTTTCATTTGGTGGATCACTGGTACCAGAAGAAGCAAAGTGGCATTTGCAGGCAGCACTTTGAGTACTGCATTTCCTGTGATAACGATGTGATTAAACATAATGCTGCAGGCTGATGGTAACATCTTGTTCGAATATCAGTCATGGCTCAGGGGATTTTTCTCCCCCTCACACTACAGTCATGTATTGCTTTGAATCAATGTTCAAGAGATATGAACAAATGCAAACAGCTAAGCATAGTAAAAAAATAAAAATCACTTTCTTTTGTGATTTTCCTTTATGTTGCTTAAATGGAAAACCCTTTGATTTGCTTGAAAGCAGGAAGAAAAAAATAGACATACACAACAAATGTAAGATTGGAACATTAAAATAACGCAAATGAATATGTTTACCATTTATTTTTATTTTTTCATATTATGAAATGCAAAGACACATTAATTTGTTTGAATGCAAGCCTTGGAAAAAGTCAAGCACCACACAAAGCCCCTCACAGGAACTGGATCCCTTTTAAAACAACATAGGCAGAGAAATACAATAACACTCAATAGAAACTAATGCTAAATTAATTAAATTATTTTGACATTTAAATTATATATATTATCTAGTGCAGTCACCACGTGGAAATTATAGTTAAGAGTGTTTCCAAGGGAAATGTCTTTTTTTGTGTTGCTAATAACATTGGTGTTGTTTGTTGAACCTCCACAAAAGAAAGTGCTACATTTCGACAAGTTTCTGCATCGAGGTTTTCGGGGTGATCCATCAAACGTAGCTGAGGAAAAGGGGGTGTCCCAAAACATATTTTCACCATTTATTTTTCTATATGAACTTTAGACACAGCCACAGACAAAATGACTGAATGGATTAACTCCAAATTTGGCAGAAAACTGGTCCAGAAAAGGGCGCTTCTCGTGTTTTGATGTAAATCCTTTCAGTAGTTTAAAAAATAAATGAAGTTTCCCAAAAATTGTATATCACGCTGTGGAGGATCTGCTGAGCGGACATATCTCATCCTGAGATCTATATAGCTGCCACCACAACAACCAGGAAGTAGTGACATCCAATTTAGGACTTGAGACTCAGTCCAGAGTCCTACAAAAATTCAAAAAAAGATATAGGAGGCAGGGTATGGGCACCTTTACCGCCCAGGCTGTGTGGTGCGGTCATAGCGGAACTCCTCTTAGGACCAAAATGTTGCAGCAAAATCATTTTTAAAAAGGTGTGGGCTCCCACCTGTTTGTATAACATCCACCCTGGGGTTGGCCAGGGCCCTGGGGGAGGCGCAGCATATATTAGGGAGAAAAAGGGCTCATGACCCTCCTCCCCAATCCTGCAAGAGGACCGGGGACCCAAACTCTGGGGCCAACATCTTATTAAAGAGGAGGAAGATCACACTGCACTCCTCCCTGGGCCTAATCAGGCCCCTTGGACCATTCTTCTGGGAGCAAAATGCCTAAAAAGGAGTAGATGGTGCAGCCCCCTCCCTGTACCTAATTAGGCCCAGGGGATCCAATCCCCTAGGGATGAAATGTAAAGAAAGTGGATGGGGCACCCAGCCCCCCTCACCGAGCCGTAAATAGGCCCTGGGGACTCGAACTACCAGAGTTGTGACTTAAATTAAAAGAAAGGGGGGCCGGGTGGAACACCCCCCTAAGACTTTGATGAACCCAAGGACCCCATCCCAGCTTTTAAAGCAGTATGCATAGCATTTAAATCCCTGAATGGAATAGGTCCTAATGAGGAACTTTAGGTTCTTCGCTCAAGTACCCCCACAAATCTGGGGTTCCCTTCCCACAAGTTTGTTTCCTGTGGAGATGGCAGTTTCAATAGAGACACAGCCTTACACTGGAAAATTGTGCCTCACAGCATAAAATCTGCTTCGTATCTTTTGGCTTTTAGGAAACCCCTAAAGACGTGGCTATGTAGCAATTAATCAGGTCCTCACTCCATGTCATAGGTTAGTGCCAAGATGCTTCCGGGCACATGAGCGCTTTACCAAACTCCAAATCAAATCAATCCCGGGGCAGGCTCACTTACTGTGTCCCAAGGAGCCCACCCCCGAACACAGTAGTTTCCATGCCCGCAGTAGCGTGGGCAGCGATAAATGTTTGCTTCCACCAAATGGCAGCAAACCCTAAGGGCCTGATTACGATCTTGGTGGATGTCATACTCCGTCACAAACAAGGTGGATAGCCCATCCCGAAATTACATGTTCCATGAGCTATAATAGAATTGCAATTTGTGAAAGAGTATCTCATCTGCCAAGATCGTAATCAGGCCCTAAGTCTGCTCCCAGCCGGCAGGAGATTTAAAAATGCTCCCCCGGCAGACTTGTGTTCTGTTTCCCTGCCAACACTGATGCGGGTAGGGAAACAAAACACATATTGTTCCTGCCTGAAGGGAGCATGTAAAAAGCAGTCGCACTCCCCCGGGCTAAAGGAGAGGGTTGCACACACCCTCCCCTTAGAATGTGGCCATGGAGATAGGGTCCAGGTGTCATATTAAGGCTCAGAGAGGGGGGCTATGTGGGCCACGTCGTCTTTTTTGTTCGAATTGGCCCTTGAGATGGAGTTCCTGGGGTTATTAAGGCTTGGAGAGAGGGGCTTAATTCTCCCTTCCCCTTAATATATATGTTCTAGCCTCAGGAGATGCTTAAAGACTTTACTATAGAAATGTCAAAATACGTTGAGGCATATATACAAGGAGTTGCATCATCACTTTTTGATGCTGCAACATTTGATTTTAGGACCATATGTACAACGTGATGCTGGAGCACCTTAGCATCACTTCTCCACTGATAGAAACTATTTTTTCAACACCAATTCTGCTAGCGGCATTTTCTGAAAATGATGTGCAAGGTAGATGTTCCCTCGGAAAATTCCTTGTAAAAACTGACAAGGATTTTCAGAAACACTGCTTCTTTTCAAAAACTGCAGCTCAGTCCCATGATCGGCAATTTTTTACCGCTGAGGAAAAGCTGGTCTTAAAAATGACGCTAGCACTGGTAGAAAAGCAGAACAGATCCAAATCAATTTTGCAAGCTCAACTAAGCCATAAATCTACTGCTATTGCAACTAGGAGCACCAAAGAGACCACCACTACCACTACCACAGATGCAACACAGGGGAAGGGAGTGGACATACTGCCAGAGGATAACGCTCATTCACCTCAGGGAGGCAGACGTCAATGTCCATTACAGGCTCAACAGGGAGTCCATTGTCCACCTCCTGTACCAGATTGCACAAAGGCTTCAGATAACATTGCAGCACTGCACCAACCTACCTCTGCAAGCCAAGCTACTGGCTGTACTTCAGATGCTGGCATCTGGAACTTTTCAACCCACCACAGCCAGAATGGCAGGAGTATTTCAGACATCCTCCTCCAGGTTCCTCCCCACCATCCTGGATGCCACCAACAGCCTCACGCCTCAGTACCTCTACTTCCCCAACACAGCACAGCAAAAACAGGACAGCAAGTAAGGCTTTTATGCCATTACAGAATTCCCACATGTGTTAGGGGCAATGGACTGCACACATGTGCAGCTTGTGTCTCCAGCTGCAACATCCCACATCTACCATAAAGGATGAACACATATTTCATGAACTTGCAGGCAATCATTGACCATCTGGGCCTTTTCATCAACGTCCTTACCGAGTACCCAGGCAGTACACATGACTCATTCATCTTCCGGTATTCCACCATCAATGATTGCTTCCAGTATGGGACTTATGGGAATGGCCTACTGGTTGGTAAGTACACTTGAAGCCCCTGACAAACCACATGGCAGTCAATTATGTAGGAATACAGTGACATATCAGCCTTGGGTTGAATGAGACAGTACATACGTAGTTGGTGTGGGCTTACATACTTGCACCATACTACATGTCCTATGTGCAACGCAATCCTATAAGTCACACATGTTGACACTGCCTACTCCACTGTGGCCACAAGTATTAGAGAACTGTGCTGATGGACTATCACTATTCATGATGGTCTGGTGGAGCACCTTCCCAAATGACATTACATGGCCTCAATCTTATGCTGTAAAGCGAGCCACACCAAAGTGCAACATTTATTCACCCTACATTGAGGATGTCTACCATGCGACTTGGGGGGGCCTGTCCCATCCAACACCAATGATTAACTCACACATTTACACATAACCTAGGTTCAGGGACTCTGGGACAGTGTATAACTAGTGTGCCTCCCAAGGGGAGGTGAAATGAGGATACAGAATCCCATGTCTCTTTGTCATGTCCATTAACTATGTGTCCAGCATTTCGCACAACACATTGAAGGAGGGAATTGCATAGATGTTGTGTTACTTGTGCTGAAATGTGAGGACACTAAGCTGGCACGTGCTCCATGGTGCAAGTGCAGGGCTGGTGGTACCATTAGTCACTATCATTTGGTGTTGAGAATGTGGACACACCATGGGTGTGCTGTATGTCAAATGAAAGGCACAATCCACTAATTCACTTTGGGTGCAGGTCAGCTCAGTCAGTTCACATTCATTGCTGCCCAGTTACAGCAAATGCTAGATTAGGCCCTGTGTGTGCATTCAGTAGAGTCAAACACCCTCACAAATTCAATAACTATTACAATTATGCTTCCAAATACTCTGTTGAAGCAAGGAAGTCCCTGTCTCTAGTCTGTGTCTCACAGGTAATTCCCATGGGCAGGAGGCATGAAGATGAATCCCAGACCTGTGAAACTGAGATATATGGTCATATGCGAACCTCACAGGATCAACTCTAGCATTCAACATCATATCACTCATCATATATACACACATCACGTACTATGTGCACAACATTTGTATTCATGCAAAAACCACATCCAAGGCGCTTGACTGTGCAGCAAAGTGCAGCCTAATGCACAAACTACATCTCCCATGACACCCAACAATACAGTTCTCAGGGAAATATTGTGACTGTCTTGGAGCAATGCTGCACTTGTTCTGCCTGTACAGCCATAGATCCCTGCACTCTGAATAACGTGCAAGATATAGCCTACACCGTCTACAAGAAGTGAGGCCCTGTAGTGTAGTTAGTCCACCAGTTGTACTGTACAGTGAAAGATTGACTCATATTAATAACCCCTTGGTTACTGTCACAATGCGGGACACTGCGCACTGCCATGTGTAATACTACCATTTATATCCACTCACTATCCTTTCCATGGCGGAGCACAGTGAACAATATTGACTCCAATTCTCAATGCAAAATATGTGTGACTGAAGTAACACCCATCACCTGCTCCTGTTACATGTTGTCAAATCAACCAGGTATCAGTTCAGGAATTATTAGCCATTAATAGACCCACTAGATGAATGTGAGATGTGTCTACCCAATGGCAAATTGACTCTCCTTACTGGTGAGAATTCATCACCTGCATGGCATTGGTACTCACTAGAAAGACAAATAATAAGTGAATCACACACAGCAGGACAGAATTATGTGTAGCTCAGTGAGAGCCATTTCCAATCCCTACTTGCGTGGAAGTCACACTATGTAATTGCATATCTATTACTGTAAGCAAGGTGTATGAGTCAAGCAGGACACAAAACAGGTTAAAAATTAATATTGGGCTATCCCTTGTCATGACCCTTAACTATTGTGACACCTCCTTTCTTTGCAGCAGACCAAGGTTACGCTCTGATGCCTTGGGTCATGACTCCAGTCAAGAATCCACAAACAGAAGGCCATCATACAATCATACCCTATGCCGCACCAGGTCCATCATTGAGCGTACATTCAGAGTATTAAAATTCCGCTTCTGGATCCTGGACATATCTGGGGGCAGAGCGCTCTACTCATCACCCTTGGTGTGTAGATTTATTTTGGTATGCTGCATCTTGCACAATATCTGTGTCAGGACAACGGAGAGCAGGAAATGCCGGACAATGAGGAGGAGGAGTAAGAAGTGGAGCCTCAGCAACCTGGACCAACAGTTGCCGCAATGCGGCGAGGAACAATATTATAATGTATTTACTGAACCATGAATGTTCAACATCATAGTCAATAATGATGAAATATCAGACATTGTTCATCAATCTGTAAATACATTTCTGAACACTGTTTATGCATTTTTATTCCATAGTCAAAGTAAACACCTAAACATTTATATTTTACCTGTTATTTCTTGTCACAGAGAAATTGCATGTAGGTATGTGTAACACACAGCATTGACAAACATCTGGTACAAATGATTTAGTGTGCAAGTCAACTATCTGCAGCAGATAGTCCTCCATTGCCAGCCACAATTACCATGATGTGGTCATGTAGATAGTGTGCACTGACTGTGTGTGTATGTGTTTCCTGATGCTAGCTATGTGTACGGCCACATACTTGTGGAAGATAGTTGAGGCCACTGATATCATGATGACTTTCAAGTGTTCCACATAGTACGTGCATGGGAACACATTCCCAAAACTACAGTCTACATATGCTACAACAACAACTGTATCCACATGTCAAATCCATTAGGTGATCACATCTAACATAAGTAAATGCAACACACTATACTTTGCCAGTCCAAAAGTGTTGCATGTGAACACCCACTCCTATGCACAAGCAACACTGCCTTGATGCAGATTGTAGTCATGGTGTTATTTACATAGCCTTACTTTCTGCCATATCCAGGAGGTCACACCAACACATCCATAGTGATCTACCATAGCACAATCACCATGATTAAGGATCATGTTTGACACAAAATAGGAGAACATTGTCTCTTTCCTGTGGGGTATGTCCCTTTGATATGAAAGGCAAAAACTCTAACTGACCCTATGCCAGTGGGAGTCTCCCCAGGGGAAGCTAATACAATCTCAATGGGTGCTATTAATGAGATAGCCCACGGAGCACCTCTAGCCATTGTGCTACCACAGTGTTGGGCACTATGCATAGTATGATCCCTAAACAGGATGACCCCACACATATGTTCACTTAATAGCACACATATGGCGCTTATGCAACGACTGTAATCAGAACTCCACTAATCACACACAACACTGCATTTACGGATTAATTTTACATGAATAGCTCATCCCAAAAACTCCCCAAAAATTATTTTGACCAATTGAGTAAAACAAAAAACAAAAATGCTGCAACACCATTATGAATGAAATCTTTCAACTGCTAAGTCAGTGAAAAATTATGCTTTCCTGCCAAAGCGCGATATAAACCGCATTTTCCATTGTGAAATCGACGCATAGCATAGTGGTAGCAAAACAAATGACGAATCGGCTGAAAACGTGCTGCATCCGCCCATGAAGTGAAGTCATGGATAAAGGGAAGTGATATGATGGATCCTGCATACTGCAAACCGTGAACTCTGAAGTTACCTTCCTTTTCACTTTAAGTCACAGTTTTACTGTCTGAGCTTGAGAGTGGTGATTTTGGGCTTGTGCTGGAGAGTGGTGTTGGTGTTTTTGGTACTGTGCTTTTATTGCATATCAAATATGCGTAGTGAGTTTCTGATGTGATTTACATGTTATATCTTGTAGTTGGACCCCCGTCATACCCAAAACTAAGGTGCCAAACTTCAAGGACCCTAATTTCACCGGTGAGTGCCTTCATCAATCTCTTAACAGCGTAGTGAAAGGACTGAGTGTGGTTTGAGATGCTCTGGGAATTATATCTCACAAAATGTTCGGGATGGTGTAAAATAGAAGAGAACAGGGACCAAGGAAGAAAGGGAGAGAGGGATTGGGAAGCACTGGTGTGTTTAAGACGAGAACCCTCACTCACCCAAGGGTGACATTCTTCATCATTGGGTCCTCTCTTCATACTGGGACCCCAAGGTACCCAGTGTGGGCTACTAAACTCCCGTAGGAGAAGAGCGTTTTTTTTATTTTTTGTCAAGCACCCTTCAAATTTAAACTATCTTTTGGCGGGTTAGGACAACTTCAGTCTGGTAACGCCAATGGATAGGATTAAAAGACAAGCTCAGTGAAATAGGGATATTGATATTTCCCTATTCTATCCTGGTCAACATGTTTTTGCCTACAATGACCAACAGGTTCATGGCATTCTTCAGCACCAAAATTAGAAGTCACTCTGCTTCAAAAACAAGTTTTTGAAAAGTGAAAACCATACTTTCACTGGTTTGGAACAGTCTCATGATACAGACATCAAGTAGGGTTCACAAGATACTGTAAAACACAAAAACAAAACAAATTCAGTGATGTTTAACATCTTTCACCACAACTGTGCCCATCACCAACACTGCAAACTCACAGTGACGCAGCTGTGTGCGGATAAGTCAGCTATATCAGTCCTTACCAATTATAACCTATATAGTTAGCTCCACATTCATCAGTCCCTTCATGGCGGGTCAAAGCTACAAAGATATATAAAGGTAATGTAAAGAGTCATATATACTCAATTACAAGGTTCTTTGTTACCGTCTAACAAAAAGTCTGACTTGTTGAAAGTCTGTTCTAAAATATATGTTGCATTATGGTGATACATGTTCCTAGTCACCTTTGACTGACATATATCCTCATTGCCTCAACAAACAAAAATACCCCAGAGGAGCTGAGGCAACATAATAAGCGCAAGGATCTCTAGCACCACCTCCGATGGGTCGCCAAAGCACACCGGGCATTGAAGAGGATGTATGAGGAGGAGAAGGCCCAGGGCACATAAAAGAGCTTTCCAATGGGACCACCAACCAGCGCCAAGGGGACATTGACAGCCCAGTGCAGGTACCTCCCAGCCAATTAATCAAAAAGGAGGAACGTGGGGCTTTTAGTAAGGTCCAGCATACATGCCCTGTTAGGATACAAGTGAAAAGGGTATGCAGTTCCTTGGCGGGTCAGGAGAAGTAATGAGAGCTACAGGGTGTTGTCACAAAGGGCTGAAGGCAGTCCTAAAGTGATAGGCGGGAGGAACAAGGGCCCTCTTACACCCAGCCAGCTAGGTGTCATGGTTCATCATTGGGCCTGCTCCTCGTCGGGTCGGCGCTGCAATACCCGATGGGTACCCAATGAGGGGCTCTTTGGCAGAATTTTTTTATTTTTTCTTGCCTTATGGTGCAGTGGGGGTGAGGGGCCTGAAAGCTGTAGATGTGGTGTAGTGGTGGAAGCTTAAAACAGGTTGGGCAGTCCAATGAGCAACTTTATTCTGGGTGGCTCCCCACCTGATTATAAAGAAGGAAAGAGTGGCAACTATCTAAAGTAATAGTTCAGGATAACTACGCTATACTCTTAAGGGGTCGAGATGTTTCTTGCCTAATGGTCTGGAGGATCAAACGGCAATTCATCAGGACATAGCGAAAAAACTATCTACACACCGTGGCAATGTAGACCTTTCTACCTACCACGTTGTATCTCTGTAGGTAAGGTACCCACAGATGTAGAGGACGAACTAAAAGAAGACAAATTACATAGGCGTCATTGACAGCGTTAGCTTAGTGACAACGTCATTCTCTCTAAATAAAACCATGTGGTGACCCATTGTGTGTGCAGAAGTGGCTAAAATTGTCACACAACTGTAGTAACAGTGGTAAAACCAATCATGTGGTTAAAAATAGATAAATCAATGTGGAGATGTTTATCTCGTATTCTAGAGGTAGCAAGGGATAGTGGACATCACGACTCATCTAATAGCTCTAATAGCCTCGCCTCAATAGTATCCGGCGGGATGAGACACATACAATTATTGTGTCCTGGGGAAACAAAATGGCAATCAGGAGCATTAGGCACAAAACAATAGATTCACGGAGTCACCTGTAACCCCGGAATCATAAACATGCTGACGGTAAGAATCAGGGACAGGGTTGTATAGTTCCCGTTAGCCCAAGCAACTGAGAACAAAGGCTCCCCCACCGCTCGGTAGGTCGCGACCCTCAATGTCTCAGGCCCAGTGGACGGGGCAGTGTCATGTTCCCGTGCTTGTGGGGGGCGAGGCGGATAAACGGCTCCTTGGAAAGGCAGCGTGCGTCTGCCTATGCAGTCAGTTGCCTCGCTACCCAAACATTCACCATCAGCGTCGCTGCAGATTGGGCCGAGGCTGCTCGCAGATTCAGTTCTTTACTGCCATACTCACCTCAAGTCAGTGTTTCCAGGATGGACGACCTACCCCTCACTGCCGGAAAGGGGTGGTGTAGTATAGCCCCACTAAGGCGCTGATATACTCACCAGTTCCTGGTAAGGGTAGGGACCGGCGTCCAATTGGCAACCAGAGTGTGTGGAGCGCTAACGTGTCAGTAAAGGACGTATAGGATGAGGCTCGCTAAGCAAAGGTGACGGCCATCTTATAATGTGTGGTCAAAGCTCCATTTAGATTGGTACAGGGAAGACAGAACGCCCATTGAGGTCACTGATGGCAAACAATCGTGAATAGGGGGCATCCTAGCTCACGTCGAGAGGTGAGGACATTGGTGATGTACCCAATTGTGGTGTACCACTAGTAAAGTAATGATTAGTATGTTATAGCCCCTTCTTGGGAGCCAGAACAGGCATCAGTAAGGTGGAGAGTGTATAAAAACACATGTTTGGAGTTCCAAGTCGTATGTTGAATGCGACCCCCAGCTAGTAGTAGACACATCTGGTGGGGTTGCTAGCTTGGAGTGTTACAGGGACCGCGAGGGAATGTCCTCATCCAATCCCCGACAGTCGGTGGACAATCGATGTACCCATCTCTGTTCTATCCTGAACTGAGCTCTCTGTGTTATCTGAGGATGGGCTTCAAGTACCAACCACCTGAGGGTGTCTGGTGGGTGATTCAGGTCTTTAAAATGTGTACACATCTTGGTTGTCGCCCGTTGGCAGCGGATATTGCTCTTGTGCCCTGTGATGCACGTTTTGATCGTCCTCATTGTCATGCCTATGTACCTCAGGTTACACGGGCACAAGACTATGTAGATGCAGTGGGTGGTGTTACAGTTAGTGTGTTTTATCAGTTGCCAAGTGAGGGTGTCAGAGAAAATTATCTCCTTGATGGGTGTTGTTTGGTGACACACTGTGCACGAGCCAACAGGGTAGTGACCCTTCACTGGTGGGAGGTCCCAGAGGGATCTCTGGTCATTACTTCTCTAAACCTTGGGTCTTGTATGCACAAGTATGTCCTTCAAATTCTTTGTTCGTTTGTAAGCGAACCTGGGTGTAGGCAATTGTAGGGACCCGGTGGCCAGAATAGCCCAATGTTTTTTAATCATGCCTTTGATGCGGTTAGAATCAGGCGTGAATGAGGTGACGCAGGTAAGAGCATCCATGGGTTCTTTAGGGGATACCTCTAACAGGGCCTCACGTTGATTGTTTCTGGCTCTCTTCATTGAGTTCATAACATGGCGTTGTGGGTACTCTCTTTGTCTTAAGTTGGTGGCTAGGGCTTTTGCCTCGGTTTTGTAGTCTGTTATGGAGCTACAATTTCTTCTGATACGCAGAAACTGCCCGAACGGCAGATTATCTTTGAGGGCTCTCGGATGGTGGCTACTGTATAGTAACAGACTATTCCTGTTAGTACGTTTCTTCTAGAGAGTGGTACTCAACTGGCCTTTATTCAGTCTGATGTTGAGATCCAGGAACGGAATACAGGTGTCTGATATGGTGTTAATAAAGTGTAGGTACTCATTCTGTTTGTTAATCCACTGGCAGAAGCTTTCGCAAGTGGACAAGTCTCCTTTCCAAAAGATGAGAATGTCATCGATAAATTGTTTCCACAATATCAGATTGCCGGTGTAGGGGTTGCTGGGGTGTAAGATGACATTCTCTTTGAAGGCCGTTATATCGAGGCAGACTACACTTGGGGCAAATGTGCTGCCCATAGAAGTTCCTTGGGACTGGTGAAAGAGCTGTTTTTTTAACTCAAAGAAGTTCTCAGTTAGTGCCAGTGTGGCGCACTCCATAATGAAGGAGACAGGTGTAGGTGAGTTCCATTCAACCTTCTCGAGGGCTGCCTTAATGACAGTCAGGGTGGCCCATTGAGGAATGTTGGTATAGAGCGCCTCAACGTCTAATGTGACTAAGAAGCTGATCTCTTCAGCGTCTTGTACATCCTCTATTTTGCGCAAGATGTCTGTAGTGTCTCACACAAAGGAAGGAGTCTGTCTAACTAGTGGCTGCAGAAAGTGGTCACAGAATTTGGATAAGGGTTCGAGGAGTGAGCCTATACCTGAGACTATGGGTCGCCCTGGGACAGGTGTTATACCCTTGTGAATTTTAGGCAGGATATCAAACTAAGGTGTTTTGGGTTCTTTGGTGGTAAGAAAGTCTGCCTCTTTATTACTAATCCAACCATTGGTCTCTGGTGCGAACACCATGATAGAGATCTTGGTGGCCAGTTGCGCGGTAGGGTTGTCAGAGATTGGTGTGTAGTACCTCATATTATTGAGTTGACGTTGGCATTCTAGGTCGTAATCAATAGTTGACATGATTACAGTGGCCCCAACCCTTGTCCATCTGTTTGATAGTGATGCTGGTGTCGTCTGCAAGAGATCTGGCAGCAGCTAATTCGGCTGATGAGAGGTTGTGGAAGGCGGTCCGACCGAAGTTCAATGACAGGTCTTTCAGTACTGCTTGCTCAAAGGTAGTTATCTCAGTGGGAACCATACTGTTATTAGGTGTGAAGGTAGACAGATTCCGTAACCCAGTGTCTACTGTAGCAGGTAGGGGTTTTTCTTGAAAGAAAGCTTTCAGACGAAGTTTATGGAAGAAATTCTGTATCTCTCAGTGGTCCCAGAATTTGTCGGTCCTGGGAATGAGGACATACCCTAGTCCCTTCTCAAGCACTGTGTTCTGTCTCAGTTGTTCTTGCCACTGAACCTGTTTTTGAATCCCTCTTCTTCGTCCTCTTCCTCTGCCCCAACCTCTGTCTAAAAAAGGAGGGTTACTCCCAGGGAAGAATTGGGGCTGACCTTGAGGGTACATTGGGAATTGCCAGAATGGTGGTCCGGGGTAGGTGGGTACACTGTAGTTGGGATAAACTGGGTGGGAGGCCCTTAGTGAATTGGTACTGCCCCAACTATCAGTGCTGGAGTCACTGTTGGATGAGCCCCTTCTGTTGGTATCAGAAACCTCATCAGATGAGTAGCTGTTTTTTTGCAGATGAATAATCTGTTTTTAGATAAGGATAAACCCTTTCCTTATCAAATTTGTGTATGTCCTTTTGTAACTTGGTAATCTTTTGTTTCATTAGAAACTCCGTATTGTCTGCAATTTCGTTGTTTATTTCCGTTAGTTTAGACTTGAATGCGGATATTTGTATTGTGGTCTTGAGAGCACCCTCTGCAATCTGTATCCGGACCAAAAGGGCATCCGCTATCCTTTTAGCGGTATTGATAATCAAGACGAGCCAGTCCCTAGTGCACTTCCATGCAACTAGTGACCACTCTTTCTTGAATGTTGCGTCCTCCAGAAATAATCTGGGGAAATTGTTGACAATGAGACCATTAGGAGCAATGTTAGCTCGCAGGTACTCGGTCATCATTGCTCCATGGAGGGTGATTTTTAGCCATTCCCTTTTCATAGTGGTGAGGGATGTCCAATCTTCTGATTGAGTGACTGAGGCCGAGCTACCTTCCGCCCCTAAGAGGGAAGGTGTCCTCAAGATCTCGGCTACTGCATCTTCATTGAAGCTAAGTCCCTGGTTACTCTCCATCATGTTGAGTGTAACAGGCAGGTGACTTAAAGGTTGAAGTCAAGTGGGGTGAACAAGGTGGGTCAGATGAGGCAGTTAGCGTCTCAGGTAACCTATTGGAGTAGTCCCATGGGGGTCGCCCGTGCAGACAATTAATCAAAAAGGAGGGATGTAGGGCTTTTAGTAAGGTCCAGTTGTATAAATAATGGGGTAACCCAGTATCCCTCAGAACCTGGGCGGTGAATTTATAAACTAAACAATGGTCCTGTTGGGTGAAAAAATTTCTTTACGCATAGAACATAGTCAAACGTTAACTCAATTATACGCAATGTTATGTTGTAAGCAACACACCAAACAGTTTGTATGTTAATCAAATTCTTTATATATAAATTACGTCATTCATATATATGCATCTCTATTTTATGAGAGGCCGTCAACCAACAATGTGATAATGGAATAGTGACACAGTGACAAATAGGTGCTCCGTGACAATGTGTGTGATATATACAAAAGTTTTAAAAGCTAGAAAATTCCAACATGGCCAGAAGGTTAAATATTTCTAGTAATTCTGCGCAGTAGAGAAATTCCTTTCTAACGCAGGTTCTATATGCTGGTCCAAATGCAAGTCGACGTTTCAACCCTTGTGCTGCCTTTTTATCAGGTCAGTACGGGTCTTCATCAGGACATGGGGCAAGGAGTGACGGCCTTGATCTAGACAGAATTCAAATGTTAACAGGGCCCTTGGGAGAATTCCCCATCCGGCGTAATCCTCAGGGAGGGCTTCCAATGGATATTAGAAGTGGGCCTCCGTGGCATGTGAGATCAGTTCACGGAGCAATCGATGCTCGTCATACGTTAACTCAATTTGCAAAGTCTGACGGCAGGCAAAAAGTCCGGGCTCGTCTGATGTGTATACACATCAGACGAGCCCGGACTTTTTGCCTGCCGTCAGACTTTGCAAATTGAGTTAACGTCGCGTAGACGAGCAGAGACTTTTTGCCTGCCGCCCGCACGATTGTATCAGAAGCGCCAAGAATAGAGACGGCACTTCGTAAACATAGAGGTACATATGACGAGCATCGATTGCTCCGTGAACTGATCTCACATGCCACGGAGGCCCACTTCTAATATCCATTGGAAGCCCTCCCTGAGGATTACGCCGGATGGGCAATTCTCCCAAGGGCCCTGTTAACATTTGAATTCTGTCTAGATCAAGGCCGTCACTCCTTGCCCCATGTCCTGACGAAGACCCGTACTGACCTGATAAAAAAGGCAGCACAAGGGTTGAAACGTCGACTTGCATTTGGACCAGCATATAGAACCTGCGTTAGAAAGGAATTTCTCTACTGCGCAGAATTACTAGAAATATTTAACCTTCTGGCCATGTTGGAATTTTCTAGCTTTTAAAACTTTTGTATATATCACGCACATTGTCATGGAGCACCTATTTGTCACTGTGTCACTATTCCATTATCACATTGTTGGTTGACGGCCTCTCATAAAATAGAGATGCATATATATGAATGACGTAATTTATATATAAAGAATTTGATTAACATACGAACTGTTTGGTGTGTTGCTTACAACATAACATTGCGTATAATTGAGTTAACGTTTGACTATGTTCTATGCGTAAAGAAATGTTTTCACCCAACAGGACCATTGTTTAGTTTTTAGTAAGGTCCAGCATACATGCCCGGGCAGTATACAAGAGAAAAAGGTATGCTTCCTTGGCGGATCAGGAGAAGTAATGAGAGCTACAGGTTGTTATCACAAAGGGCTGAAGGCAGTCCTAAAGTGATAGGCAGGAGGGGTATACCTCCCTTTGGGACTAGGGCCCTCACACACCCAGCCAGGTAAGTGTCATGCTTCATCATTGGGCCTGCTCCTCGTCGGGTCGCTGCTGCAATACCCGATGTGCAACCAATGAGGGGCTCTTTGGAGGAGATCTTTTGTTCCTATTCGTATGGTGCAGTGGGGGTGAGGGGCCTAAAAGGTGTTGATGTGGTGTAGTGGTGGAGGCTTAAAACAGGTTGGGCAGTCCAATGAGCAACTTTATTCTGGATGGCTCCCCACCTGATTAAAAGAAGGAAAGAGTGGCGACTATCTGAAGTAATAATTCAGGATAACTATGCTCTACTCTTACGGTTACCTGTTCTGGCTACCAAGAAGGGGCTATAACATACTAATCGTTACCTTACCAATGGTACACCACAATTGGGTACATCACCACTGTCCTCACCACTCAACATGAACTAGGGTACCCCCTATTCCCGATTGTTTGCCATCCCTGACCTCAATGGGCATTATGTCTTCCCTGTACCACTCTAAACAGAGTTTTGACAACACATTATAAGATGGCCGCAACCTTGGCTTAGCGAGCCTCATCCTATACGTCATTTAATGACACGTTAGCGCTCCACACACTCTGGTTGCCAATTGGACACCAGCCCCTCCCCTTAACAGGAACTGGGGAGTGTACCAGCGCCTTAGTGGGGCTGTACTACACCACCTGGTTCCGGCGGTGAGGGGTAGGTCGTCCATCCTGGAAACACTGACTTTATGGCAGTAAAGAACTGAATCTGCGAGCAGCCTCGACCCAATCTGCAGCGACGCTGATGGTGAGTGTTTGGGTAGCGAGGCAACTGACTGCATAGGCAGACACAGGCTGCCTTTCCATGGAGCCGGAAATCCGCCTCTCCCCCCACGAGCATGGGAACATGACACTGCCCCGTCTGCTGGGTCTGAGACATTGAGGGTCGTGACCTAGCGAGCGGGGGGGGCCTTTGTTGTCAGTTGCTTGGGCTAACGGGAACTATACAACCTTGTGAGTGTACTCGTGCGTCTGAGCAGGCACGTCGCTGTCCCTGATTCTTACCTTCAGCATGCTTATGATTCCGGGGTTACAGGTGACCCCGTGAATCTATTGTTTTGTGCCTAATGCTCCTGATTGCCATTTTATTTCCTCAGGACACAATAATTTTATGTGTCTCATCCCGCCGGATACTGTTGAGGCGAGGCTACTAGAGATATTAAGTGAGTCGTGATGTCCACTATCCTTTGCTACCGCTAGAATACAAGATAAAGATCTCCACATTGATTGTATCTATTTTTAACCACATGCTTGTTTTTACCACTATTACCACAGTTGTATGACAATATTAGCCACTTCTACACACACAATGCGTCACCACATGTTTTTATTTAGAGAGAATGACGTTGTCACTAAGCTAACGCTGTCAATAACGCCTATGTAATTTGTCTTCTTTTAGGTCGTCCTCTACATTTGTGAGTACCTTATCTACAGAGACACAACGTGGTAGGTAGAAAGGTCTACATTGCCACGGTGTGTAGATCGTCACTATGTTCTGATGAATTGCCGCTTGATCCTCCAGGCTATTAGGGAACAAACATGTCGACCCCTTGAGAGTAGAGCGTAGTTATCCTGAACCATTACTTGAGATAGTCGCCACTCTTTCCTTCTTTTTAATCAGGTGGGAAAACATCCAGAATAAAGTTGCTTATTGGACTGCCCAACCTGTTTTAAGCCTCCACCACTACACCACATCTATTCCTTTTAGGCCCCTGAACCCCACTGCACCATACGGCAAGGAATAAAAGATCTCCGCCAAAGAGGCCCTCATTGGGTTCCCGTCGGGTATTGCAGCGCCGACCCGAAGAGGAGCAGGCCCAATGATGAAGCATGACACCTAGCTGGCTAGGTGTGTGAGGGTCCTAGTTCCGAAGGGAGGAATCCCCCCTCCCGCCTATCACTTTAGGACTGCCTTCAGCCCTTTGTGACAACACCCTGTAACTCTCATTACTTCTCCTGACCCACCAAGGAACTGCATACCCTTTTCTCTTGTATACCTTCAGGCAGCCATTGCCAGTACCTTTACCAGCACCCCATTGATCCCCTCTGGACCCATTCCTCCGGCCACAGGAGGGCCCACTGACATTTTGGACCACAAACTGCATGTGGGAGTCCTGGAGAATAAAATGGACCAGGCGTTATCCTTTGTGTAGGAGATTAAGCAGGCAGTGGCCAGACCAAAGCACCCACAGACTCAAGGACCCTTTTTGCTCTCCCCCCTGCTGATACATTTTTGCAATTGGATATATTTTGTTTTTAGTTTTGCTTATGTCAGTGTAATTATAGTGATAGTACAGGGATAGTGATTTGAGTTTTTTTTTAGGGGTGGGTTAGATTGTTAGTGGGTAGGGGTAATTGGGGTTATTTGGGAGTGGGGGTTAGTGTGTTTTATATGTTAAAAATAGAAAATACCTAAAAAAACTGAAAAAATATATTGGTTTCTATGTGTGGGTAATTGAAGTTTAGGTGTAGTTTCTGTTGTCCTTGTGTGAAGATGTGTCTTAACCCCTTCACTGCGGTGCGAATTCCGCCGCGGCGCTGGGGGGGTGCGGGGTGAGCACGGCGCCGCCATGCTCGTGACGGAACCACGCCGTCATGAGTCACGGGCGAGCTGTGCTCATGACGGCATGGTTCCGTCACGACTCCGCCCACTCTCTATTTTGCCCGCACAGGCGGGGAATCAGTGCCGCGTGGGAGGAGCGGCCGCAGCATGACGGAACCACGCCGTCATGAGCACACGCCGCCCATGGCTCATGACGGCGTGGTTCCGTCATGAGCACGCAAGGGGTTAAGGATGGTGTGGGGTTGATGTTTATCATGCCGTGCTAAATGTGTAGAGTAAGCTAAGTTAATTAAGTTAGTCTTAGATAGTAGGCTAAGATAGCGTAGAATCGGTTAGTATAGGCCGCAAGTATTGCATAGTTTGTTTTTTCTTATTTAACTTTTCTATTGACATTAAATGTCATTGATGTTACATACAGGTCTATGTCATGATTTACTGTGTGCTCAGGTTAAATATTTTACATGCATGTGTCTTTGCTAGAAGTATTTGGCAATATGTTTGAGTATGTGCCTTCCCATCATCTTACAATCAGACATTGTTGGGCAGTGGACCTGGCAATCTTGATTGAATTGTGACACAGTGCTAATCATGTGTTCACATACAATATCTATTTGTAAGTTGCTAATGCAACATGCATTGGAGGGATGTTGTGGTCAAAATCATTTGCCTAATTAATATGTTTTTTCCTCATACACTGATGGCTGTCCTATACCTACTTACATTTGCAACGTTTACTTGTCAGGCCAATGTTGTATGCTTATAGTAACCATGAGTAGACCTGGCGTTTGTGGGGTGACTTTATTCACCATTCACATTGAATGCATGACACCAGTTGAACTTAATGCTTGCAACCTTGAATAAGCACTTGCTAGTCATCACACAAATAGTGATCACAAAATATGTTACACTCTCACTGCCTAGCATTGTCCTGGACTCCACAAAACACATGTCCCTTTGGCAAGTTGTTGGTGTGATTGACCAATGGTCAACTTGTTCCCCGCTCCTAAAGACACACAGCACACTGTAATTATTAGCGCATTTATTTACAAGTGCAAATGTTGAAGTGGCTCACAGGTAAAGTTCATTGGACAACAACCCCAGAAGATGTTTAGAGCCAGTGGATGTACAGACAGAGTCCATGTGGGGAACATGTTGAAGTGAGGAGTGCTACAGTCAGGAGGATGACTATAATGTCATTAGGGAGGATAGGCCACATTGACAGTTCAAAATTTGTCAATATGAACAGGATGAAGTCAAAATGAGGACAGTGACAGCAGATGTTCCCTGGCATGTTAATCTGCACAGGCCTAAGGAGTAACTGGGTATATGGCACAGATGAATGCTACTGGACACCACTTTGTTGGAAAGAGGAACCATCCACATCTTCCTACTCTTGTGTGCGGTGTCTCCTGTAAGGGTGGCGTTGTAGATGTGGCAGCCTAGAAAGGCACACACACATCAGAGGTGGAAGAAGTGGACCCCATGCCAGCAGAAGCATTCATCTGTGTCAACACAAGAGGCAGCACAGCACCAAGGAGTATCTGCTGGTTTTGCAACACAGCAGCAACCTTGTGGTGGTAGGCAGCCATGGCAGCCATGTGGGAGTGTTGCTTCCGCTCCATGGACTCCAAGATGGTTCTGATTGCCTGCAGCTCTTTGGCGACGTTGCAGGTGCCACTTTGGCCGAGCAGGTGTTAATGCCTCGGCCTCATGACACCTGCGATGTCAGCCAGGGACTGCTGGAGTCCACTAGGTGGAGAGTGCGTAGTGTTTTCCGAATTGGGACTGCGGCATGCACGGACTCCCTCTGGGTGGCCCCCACAGTCTCCATCCCTGATCTCACCTGATCTGCCAACTCCCGCTGGACTCCTACCACAGCCCGTTAGTAGGTAATCTATGGGTCCTCAGAGTCCAGGGTTCTGGGTGGGGTGACAGGTGGTGCTCGTTGGTTGGTAGGCCAGGGATGTGTAGACACCACAACACTGCTGACCCTTAGTGTGTCAGGAGATATTTTCTCAATGGAGTCCAGGAGTTCTTGTTGTGTGTCATTGTCAATTGTTAGCAGGTTGTCGTCATCGCCATCATCACTGATGCCTGGGACAGGGTGCTGGACAGGAGGTGAGAGTTCATCCTCTGCAATGAGATGTGGAAATGCTATTGGTGATGTCTTCTACATGTTGACATGGTTAAAGCAGTTGATAAACAACAGGCATTACATTACAATTTCAGTTCCTCATTGATGTGTAGGACAGCTGTTATGCAAGGTTATGGATTACAAATAGCACTGAGTTTCCCCTTTCAGATAACTGGATCCCAGAATTGTCATCACTACCACTGTGTGCATTCTCTGAGTGGATGGGCCCTGTCATAGTAGACCGATTCCAATCACTGACATTCATGCCATTTCATCATGAGCTGAGTTGGTTACCTGCAGAGTGTCACACATCGTTTTTATCAGACCCATGCACTTGTATGTGTCCATGCCCCCTCTGGCTGTTCCAAATTTGGTCATGCCAGTCGACTTACCACAACACAGAGATGGGACCCTGATCATAAATTGCCTCTCATGTGCCTACAACATCTATATTATGCATGGTTATCTTCAATAGGCTGACATGGCAGGCTGTTATAGAGTGACATGTGTCAGGCAGAACCCCTGATGGTAGCAGTGCTGGAGATGATGACATGTATCTGCTGAGGGGCATGTTCACATAGAAATGACACAACACTTCGGTACAAGCACTATTGCTGTGCCACGCTGTGTCATTCTACAAACATAGGAAAGCACCGTATTCACAAGGATATAACACACCCCATGTGTGTTACCTTGCGCTGGCACCGATAATAACAGCCAAACACCAACACAGATACCCTAGTGCCATAGTGCAAGGATGCCTATGTTGGTGCACGGCTGTTTGATTTTGCAGCCGTGCATGGGTGTGCACAAAGGTGGCACATATTCCAGTAAATATAGCCCATCCATGCCTTTAGGAAGTGATGCAGCTTGGCACTTCAGATTTGTTAGCATCTCACTTTAAATATAGCCCTTGGTCTGCTGGTGTACATAACTTGCATTCATCCCCACACCCAGTCATATATATATGTAGATGAGAAGAGTTAAGGTGGACCCTACCATGGCAGCTGACACCTATGTGGTGTGAGCCTGCATGCAAGGACAGCTGCTTACCATGTAGTTTCATTTAGGGGAGTATGGCAGTGACTCTTGGAATGTCCCTATATGTAGGTACTATCCATGGCCCACTTATCCCCCACCCCTCAGGTGTGATGTTTCTCCTGTGATTGTATGCTAGGAATTTGCAGGCTAGGTTAATGTGCATTGGAACAGGTGAGATAGAGGGGTATCTTTCATAGACATGAGGTGCAGCACAAGAAACCATCTTGCTGTACATTCAGCTTGCTATCACCAACACAGGTACCCTTGAACCATGCTGCAGGCATACTGATTTGGTGAACATCTGCTGTTTGTGTGCTAGTGCACATAGTTAAGACAGGAATGCACCGTATCTTGTAGAAACAGCACATTGCTGTCCTTTCCTTTTGACAGGCTTGTGACGCTACCCTATACCAATTTATGATCAAAATGCCCATGAACCTTCCATTGATGTCATGTCTAAGCATAGATGAGCCAGGTGCCTACAATCAGTCCTGCAAAAAATGTGGCAGAGCGCTGGGCCAAAGCTGCCTGGACTGCACAATCTTACATAGTTCTCCACATTGGCCCTCCAGCTCCATGGTCAGAATCTCATTCTCCTCCTGACCGAACTTGCACTTCCTCTTCCCCAAGGACACTAGCTAGTCATTCCGGTTGGTACTGGGTTTGTTGGGGTTGTTGTCCTTGCTGTGCTCACTCCTGGCTGCTCCATAGCTGCTTTCAGGTAGGTATAACTTTTTCTTCCTTTTAGCTGTGTTTTTTCTTTCACGCTAGACGCAGAAAAGTGACATTAGGTCGGCTAGCATATATTTTCTAGCCAATAATTGGGTAAACGTCACTTTTTGTCCTGCGGAGTGCATTTTCTGATCGACTTGACGCTCACCTCTGCATCAGTTTTTTCAGCTGCTAAATCTATATGTGATATGTTGCTTAATGTGAATTGTTTTACATTCTCTGTCCCTCACACTCCTTTTTTTATTCCAATCTTGCATGCCTTGGAACTGGATCCATATATAGTGCGTACAATTTCAGCAATTACTGTATCACCACCTAATGCCTTAAAATGCATTACAAATTGGCACATTTTAGTTGATCAATGAAAAATTAGTGTGTATGTGAATTGGTACTACACCAGCAACTCAGGAAATACCCAACACCTATTTCATAAATACGATATGATGGTATGTTGGTAAATCGGCATAATCAATTTGATTGCAGTGCTGAACTTTTTATACTGCATAAAACATCAAGATATACACACCTCGGGCCATATGTAGGTAGGGACCCATTTACCACTTCATAAATACCGAATTTTACCGATTCGGTATTTATGAAGTGGTAAATGATATGTAGGTAATGAGTCGGTAATATTTACCGATTCGGTAAAAGTCGGTAATTACCGAATCGGTATTTACCGATTCGGTAATGAGGCATACCTTCCCATTGATGGGAAGGTATGCCTCATTACCGAATCGGTAAATACCGATTCGGTAATTAGGGGAACACATGCAAGGGTGGCAGGGTGTCACATTGACACCCTGTTGCACCCCTGATTCGGCCACGTGTGCACATGTGGCACACATACATGCCCTAAGGGCATGTATGTCTGCCACATTGCACACTTCTAAGCGCTTCAAAATGCGTAAACACATCCATTAATTATTTACCACCAACTATTAGTTGGTGGTAAATACCGACTCCTAAAAACACCCACACACTCCCCCTACATCTCATTTTTGTATTCGGAATTTCCCGAATCGGTAAAATTACCGATTCGGTAATTTTACCGATTCGGTAAATTACCGAATACAAAAATGAGCCCCCTACATACCAAAAGCCAAAATACCGGTCGGTAACGGTATAATTACCGAAAATCGGCCGTTACCGACCGGTATTTGGCTACCTACATGAGGCCCATAATGTTTAAAAAAGAACCCAATGTGATTTGGTAATATTATTGTTGAACTACAACTTCCACAATGCCTCATTATGGGCTAATGATGGATATGTATATATATAAGAAGTGAAGAAAGACTCACTTACAGTGAAAAATACCTGGTTAGGTCGAAACGCATTGGTGTAGCAGTGTTCTCTGAATAAAGAAGAACTTAAAGGATTCATCTGAGTGTGGCGTTATTTGCAGATACAAAACGTTTGTTGGCTCAAAGGTTCAACCCATCGCCAGCACCCGCAGTTGAGCGCGCCAGGACTGAACCTGTTTGTGCAAAAATACAAATGAAAAGGGGGGGCTCTAGGCCCCCCCGCCCGCATGGCGGTGCGGCGACCCCTCCCCTTGCCCTCCGGACCTCTCGGTGGTGGGGCGTGTCCACTGGGGCGCGCCCTGCCACCGATTGGTTGCCACCCCACCCTTGACCCGGATGGCGTTAATCGACATCCGGGTCGGGGGGGGGGTGGGCCGCTTGGAAATAAAGAGGCGGGGAGCGCCCAGGTGACCCCCTTGTTGCCTGGACGCTCCCCCCACACCGGACGTGCCCCGCGCTCGGGGCCTCGTGTTTTTCCCACCCACCATCCCTGTAGGACGCAGTTGATGCGTTACTAGTCCGATTTAGGGTGTAAATTGCTAGGTTGTGGTTAACTTACTTTCTCAAGCACGGTAAACTGGGTCTGAAATGTTGGTTTTTCTGATGAGGTTTTCTTTTAGGACTTTCTCTCCCATTGTAGTGATCAATATTGTATTTCGAAGATATGTTGCTGATTATGCTTTCTCGTAGGCCTTTTTTCTCCCAATGTAGTGAAGGGTACTGTATTATGTGTCACTGGTACAATTGTGTCTAGGCCCTTTTTTTCCCTTGTAGCTCTACGGTGTTATACATGATGTATGTTTTTTGTTTTTAGTCAGTGTAGTTGTACTTTAGAATTTTTCCCATAGGTCGTCGTATTTATTAGGTATGGGGCATGCGGTAAGGTCATGACCGGTGAGCAACTATTTTAAGGTCTGAGAGGGCGGGCATCATCCTATGGAGGTTCCCGCCCAGGGGGAGGGGCCATTGGCCCCTCCTAGAACTTCAGGGGCAAGGTAACTGGTGCTTCAAAGGGGCGCGGGTTGGGGAGTCACGCTTTCCTTAGGCTGGTAGCCACCCCGCGCGCGCATACTCATGACGTCACCGGATGGCGCAGAGTAAGGGCCCTCCTTTAGTGGGTAAATGAAGTTCACGGCGTGGACCGGGTAATTACCGGGCCCGGCTGCGCATGCGCACATCTGAGGCGCAGCTAGTAGGACCTGACACCGGTTAGCGACCTTGCCATTTGGCCCAGAAATGTTAGTATACAAAAATGCAGAGGAGGATGTTAGACTCGGTTAGGAAACAATCTGTATTAGAGTCTTTGTTAAGGATAGTCATTCACACTTGTTGACAATAATGTATCTAATGTCCTGCTGATTTTTGTATAACGGTTTATCATGCAATTATAAAGATTTTTATTGTTTTATAACTTAATAAATACGGCCGGGGGGTCTTGCGACCTCCCGCCTTCCAAAGATACCATGCTTATGTTCCTGTCTCCGGGGGTGGTGAGGTCATAAGGGGGGGTGCGGTAGCCAGTCACTGACCATGTGATTACTGGCAGCGCCCGAGTCAACACTAAGCAGAAACTAAACTCACCAGGGGTGAGAGCGCCGAAGAAAGGGGCTGGAGGACGCTGCCTGAACAGGAGTCTCCCGAGGTGAGTCCAACTATGGCAGTGCATGAGTGTTGAAATTGAAGCGGCTTGTGCGTGTATGGGTCACAAAGAGATCTGAGTCAGCTTACAGAGCAGCGGCTCCTCAACACGCAGAGCAGTGAATCCTTATTGACTATTGCGAAGAGTCTAAGCGGGTGAACGCGCCGCTACAAATCTTTGCATTCTTCTGTTTTGTTAATAGAAGTTGAAACACTGGGATGAGATGTTAATACTAACAGAAGCACGAGAGTTCTTTACGCATGAATGCCGAAAACTGCAAATAGGATACATTCTTTGTACCAAAGTAAAATGAGCAGCCAAAGCTGCAAAAATGTTTCTACCTACAAACGGGGAATCCAATGAGTCAGAGTAAAACCGGACATTACAAACTGGCAATAAATTATCATTGAAACAAGTGTTTTCCAATTAGAACATTTACACAAAAAAGAGATAAATAAATGATGGGATGTCATAGCCTTGGAGAAATGTCTAGAGGTGAACCGAATCCCCGGAGCACTAACTGGCACATGCATCAATAAAGACTTTTGCGATTCCTTAATTGCGATTTTTAAGGAATCGCAATTAAGGAATTGCAAAAGCCTATCCATGTAGGAATCGCTATAAAAATAGCGATTCCTACAAATTCCTTAATTGCGACTCGCAAATTGCGAGTCGCAATTAAGGAATGCCGTCCCATTCATTCCTATGGGCCTCCAAGCCCATAGGAATGAATAGGAGATTGCATGAGCAATTTGCGAGTACCAGACGGTACTCGCAAATTGCTCATGCAATTTCAAGGGTGCAAGGGTGTCAAAATGACACCCTATTGCACCCCTGAAATTGATCAGTGCACATATGTTGCACACACACATGCTCTAAGGGCATGTGTGTGCGCAACATGAAACTTTGAAAAATGCACAAAAGTGCATTTTTCAAAGTTTTTGCAAATTACCATGAAGTTCAACTTCATGGTAATTTGCTCCCCCTATTAGCGAAATCGCTAATTTTTTCACTTTCATGCATTGCATTTAAGGAATCTCAATTTGGCATTCCTTAAATGCAATCGGAATTTAAGGAATCGCAATTTAGAGATTCCTTAAATTGCGATTTTTGCATTTGGGATGATGCATCCCAAATGCAAAAATACCGGTCGCAAAGGGGCAGATTCTGAGAATCTGCCCGTTTGCGACCGGTTTTTACATTGATGCATGTGCCTGTAAGAAGCTTTACAATGGCAATGCTCCCAGACACCAAGACTGAATTATTGAAGGAATTGGGACAGAATAACATGCAGTGCTCGACAAATATGATGGAAATCCTAATTAAATATGCTAGGATTGACCTGGATGAGGTCCATGATTCTATTAAAGAGATGGAAACTAAGACAACATCTTACACTAACAAATGGGAAAAGAGATGGGCACACGTCTAGATAACTACGAGGAGGACATACAGGAGAGAAAGAAAAGGAAATTCACCAGAGATTAAATGGGTTACAAACAAGGAAGAATACTCACATTTGTCAAAAGGTTTTAAGTGCTAGAACAAACTTATACTACAAGTGCAACTCCCTCTGTGACAGGGGACATAACCACTGAGTCAGATATAAGTGAAGGAGAAGGCTCGAATCCAACCCTCTCAATAAAGGCTACTTTTTTAGAAGAAATGAGGCCCAGGCACCTAGACTAAACCATGGCGAGACGGAAAGGGAGAGGAAGAGGAGGAGGCAGAGGACATGGCAAAGGAGATACAAGGTCTTCAAAAGCACAAGAAAGACCAGAAGATCCAAACGAAAAAAAGACAGTATCCCCTGCGCAACCTGAACAAGAAGAAACAATGAAGGAAGAAGAAAACTTAATAATTAACCTCTCTAATCATGTACTAACGGAAGATGATAGATCATTACTTAACAAAGGCATTTCTTTTTATCCTGAGAATCATTTCAATTAGGTAGATGCTAGGATTGAAATATTTAAATATATCAGACAATTGAAATTGGCAAAAATACACATAACCAGTCCTACTTGACACCAGGCACACACACAAATTGAACCCATCAAAAAAAAGACAACAAGCTAACAATAGAACAAATTACAGATCTTAAAAACATGTTTGACCTTATGTTTGACTTGAATGATGGAGACATGACAGAAAGTGAGGTATTGCAGGAATTAGCAATAGAGATGGATCAACATTCATTTAGCAAACTCAAAAACAAGTACTGCCCATCACTATCCCCTGGAAACAAAATCCATCTGTTATTAACGCTGTTGTTTTGGAGCTAGATTAAGTGACCAGTTCCAAACATTCTAATTATAAAAATCTATCTCTGAATGAATGGAAGGCTTTGATCATCTTGATGAGTAATGAACAAATCATAACTAAGCCTGCGGATAAAAGGGGAAGTACAGTCCTGCTAAACAGAAGTGACTATAAGCGAGAAGCATACAGGCAACTAAAGGATGTGACCAAGTATGTACGACTAATCTCCAATCCCATCAATAAAATGACAGTCGAGTTGATAAAACAGCTGAATCAATGGTATAAAGCAAATCTCATTAACAAAGATGAACACAGATTCTTATTGAAAGAGCACCCAACGATGCCAACCATATATTTTTTGCCAAAAATACACAAGAACATCACAAAACCGCCAGGTAGACCAATTGTCTCATCCTGTGACTCACTATATGAAAATGTATCAACATATGTGGACACCTAACTAGCTCCTATTGTCCATAGTCTGAGTTCCTACATTAGAGATACTGGATACTTTTTATGCATATTGGCAGAAACTAATTGGAATAACAAGTATGTAATACCGACCATAGACATGGTGTCACTTTATACATCCATCGAACATGAAATAGGACTACAAGCTTGTGCCTATTTTCTAAGACAAATAAACATCAAAGAAATACAACACTCGAAAATGTTATTGCCAATGATTGAAATTTGTTTGACAAACAATGTGTTCCTATTCAACCACAAAGTATATCACCAATGTTGTGGGACCGTAATGGGAATTTCCTTTTCACCAAACTACACCAATATTGTGATGGGATGGTGGGAGAAAGAAATAACGTGGGGAATTGGAGAATATCTCACTTTGGGTGAGATACATAGAGGATCCCTTTTTGATATGGAATGGCACTGAAGAAAGTTTCATGAGATATATTAACAACCTTAACCCAGAACCATATAGGACTCTCCTCTACATGCACAGTGAGTAAGACAGACATCGTCTTTGTGGACACACATATTTATATAGATCATGGGACAATTCACTCGACCTTGTGTAGAAAACAGACAGCCACGAACGGCATATTGCACGGAGAAAGTTTTCATCCCCCCTCACTATTAAAAAGCATCCCATATGGTGAACTCATAAGGATGCAAAGAAATTGCTCTAAAGATAAGGACACTGAAATCAAATTTGAAGAAGCCATATGCGGATATAAGGAAGGGAATATAAATATAAAGACTTGTTGGCTTGCTTGAAAAAAGAACAAATTAAATTACAAGCGGATACACTAATAACGAAAAAGGAGAAACAAAATCTAAAACATGAACAACTGCAACAGGAAGTCCTGAGATTGATAATTACTTATAGCAAAGAAAGCAAGAAAATAATGAATGTGGTCCAACACCACTGGCATTTGATTTCTAAAGATCCAGACAAAGGCAAGCTACTAGGCACAACACTACTGGTTACATATAAGAAAACGAAATCTCTTAAAGACCTACTAGTGCCAAGCCATTTACAAGAAATGCAAAAACCAAAAAACTGGTTGTCAGAAGCGCAAAGTAGATTCACCAAATGCAACAACTGCAAAGCATGCAAGATTGGAATAAATAAAAGGAGTGTGATGGACAGAGATGGTAAAACAATTCACATTAAGCAATACATCACATGCAAGACAACTCATGTGGTGTATGTGATAGAATGCAATTGTGGTCTCCAATATATAGGATGCATAATCTGTATGCTAAAAAAGAGAATTTTAGAGCACATGAGTGGTGAAAAGCAAGGACATCAATTATGCTTCAGCTAAACATCTGATCCAATGTCAGGATGCAGACTCAAAACCTATGACATTTATTGGATTAGATATGGTACCACAGAATGAATGTGGGGGAGACAGGACCAAAAAACGGAGACAATTGGAATCAAGATACATAATCAGATTATAGACCTTTGGAAACTAGCTGCAATGGCTGTTAGCATCAACTGAAGCCATTTTGTTTGTGGCAGCCATTTTAGTTAGCCATGTGCTCGCCATGTGCTTTCTCCCTCTCCACTATTGCCTGCCCTTGTATTCTGCTTGTGTCATCAGTTAGTTAACTCTTTCAGCACTGAGCCAAAGCCTTGCACATGCTCAGAAAGACCTGTAGCTGCCAGAATGCACCTGCTCTTAGTGTATAACTGTCAGGCTATTTTACTAATGACAGCAATATTGTAACCCCTCCTACTTTGTTGACTAAGCGATTCTTATGTATCCTTATATGTAACTAGCTATTCATGTGCACACTTGTACTGCCTCTTTTTGAGTCTCCCTGCATGCTCAGCGGTAAATACAGTATATAAGACCTGTGATTTCTGTACTCCTTGGACTGCCTCATTACAGTGGCCTAAGGGTACCGTATTGACGCAGTCTCCCTCATGTGAGGTTAATATAATTGTTATTTTGATATTCCAGCTTCCGTGCCAATCTCTTCTTTGTTGGTTTAAGGACCAGGTGCATCAGTGAATCCCTAAAAAGGTTTTTTTCTTTCAACAGACCAAGATACCTACAGGCCTTAACAACAATGAGGAACTTTTTTATACATCTATAAAATTGAGATATATCCATTTTGCAACAGAAATTTAAAGTAAAGATAACATTGTCATTGGATAATTGCAGAATTATGGTACTATACCTATAAGGCAGCATTTTCTATACTATTTGACTAAAGTACTATTGAGAAATTGATTACCAGCATATGATTAACGGTAGGAACTGGATCCTTATCTAGTACATACAATGTCAGCAATTGCTGTATCACCACCTAATGCCTTAAAATGCATACAAATTAACACATTTTAGTTGACCAATGACAAATTAGTGTGTATGTGAATTGGTACTACACCAGCAACTCATGAAATACCCAACACCTACATTTCATAAATACGATATGATGCTATGTTAGGAAGTGAAGAAGGACTCACAGTGAAAAATACCTTGTTAGGTCGAAACGCATTGGTGTAGCAGTGTTCTCTGAATAAAGAAGAACTTTTAAGGATTCATCTGATTGCAGTGTTATTTGCAGATTATATTCACTGTAGAAAACAAAGGTTACAAGGACTTTATAGTTAGGCTCAGGTCACATTCGAACAAAAACAGTGATATTCGGCATAGTTAGCTGAGCTAACTATAACTTGTGCCCCCACAATGCACTGCTTATGACCTCACATACTACATCACTCATGAAGTGGTCAGTGACATCACTGATGAAATCTCAAATGACAATACTGATGACATCATTCAGTGATTGTGAGTGTTTTCAAAAAGTTAATGAGTGTCAAATATATATACCAATGTGTATTGGTGAAACAGTGTGTGCATGAGTGCATGACATTTTCAACAGCCTTGAAGAACATAGATCACCATGTAAACATATACGTGATTTCACAATAGATATACGCCTTCCGGACATCTTTCCAAATATATATAGTTCTCGGCATCTTTAAGTAAACTCAACAGTCTCATCATACATATAACTATCTGCAACCAGAAAAAAACATATCTCACCATCTCAACATATGCAAACTGGTCATATAAGTTAAAAACCACATTGACAAACACTTCCTAATGCATACCTAACAAGTATTACTACTTTTTAATTTATATACAGGCACAGCACATTTTCTTATGTTTTATTTATGACTACACTAATCCTATTTAACAATGTGACTAAATGTACTACAGTTACCAGAATGCAAATAATACAAATTTGTCTGTTCTGCACATGATGGTTGAACATTTATAACATTGTTATTTTTAAAGGCATTACTCATGGTAACTTTCAACAGTACTAACTTCTTAAACACATACCCTCTGCCTGATACAGTTCATCTGATACATATTTTTTTCATATCAAGCTGATACTGTTTTTTGTCAAACTCCCACATACATCTTTATTTTTAATCTACATTTTTTATATATATTAAAAAAGTTATATACATACCAGTGATTTCAGTTTGTAGATTATATTGATGTTTTAGCTCTTTCTGGATAGTTTTGACACTGTTAAGATTTGTAAAAACTAAGCACAAGAATTGTACACCACTCTCATACAAAGCAACTATAAAATGGCAACCTCTTCAACTTTGTACTCTATGATCATGAGGAAGGCCAAAAATGAAATCATGTCTTTCGTTCTAGACTACTCTAGCTCCACTTGTGAATGTTAGCATCTGTAAACCCTTTCCCTCTGTTTCAAAAAGAGGTTTCTGTCCCTGCATGTTCTTGATGTTTTTGTGATTATCGCGGAGTAATCACGGAAAAAAACGGGAGTCCAACTCGATATTTAGGTTCCGCCTTTACACATTTAAAACTGCACCACAGTTCATTATATAGTCCTCAGTTGGAAATTACATTTTGCTATTACTTTAATTGTGTCATAACTCCTCAACTTTAAAAAAAAATGTTTTGTCTCTGTAACACCCTTCCCTCAATACACTATTAGCTCAGTGTACCTAGCAACCCAGTGGAACCAACAAGTCACAAGTTCACAGCACATTCTAGAAGGAACATGCTACTTCCAAATGAGCTACAGCAGGTGTGGTTTACTCCACAGATTCAAATGCATATCCAAGTCTGCATTACATTTGGTTTTTAAACACCAACCAGTAATAGGACTTCTTGCTCAGGCATATCACACACTACCTGATTTTATTCATTTTCATGTGTACAGCATTCAATTAAATAAATCTTTTTGTTTTTTAACGAAACACCTTTATTTTAACTGCTTTTGTTTTGGAAAACTACCGTGTTGGGCTAAAGAGGTTGCAAAAAACAGAGATATTGACAGGGACTTGTGTTTGCCAAATGTGGAGATTACTTGGTTTGGACAGAGAGGGTTAAAGTTTCATCAGTTGTTGGCTTTGGTTAAATCCATTGTGGATTGTCAAGCTCCTCACCTCTTCATTGTGCTCTTGGTAGCAATGACCTAAGCACATTGACTGGGGTAGGGCTGGAAATCCTAATGAAAGATACCATTGCAGCACTGATGTTGCTTTTCGCTCTCACTGTCTAGATGTACTCTAATACATGCCAAAGACAGAAATGGAAGTGGTAAAATCAATTCTGTACGCAGATTTACAAAACCAGGAAACAAGTTAACTGTTTCTGCATTCCTCAGAGACCATCGCATGGGCTGTGTAAGAGAGTAGGATCTGCTTCACATGGGTACCCCCACTTTTTGCTGGTGTTTCACTGTTTTTCGACCTTAGTCTGGCTGTGGCCCTGCTAATCAGGACCACAGCCTAGCTGCTTCCTCTCTAAAATGGTTTGCATGTACATTAGGTACATATCTAATTGGATTCTGGAGTGCCTTATAAGCCCCTAGTATATGGTATACTATATACCTAGGGCATAGGTACCTCAAAGGCCTACAAGGGGCTGAGGCATGTATTATGCCACCCCTGGGAAGCACTCCAAAATGGCACCACAGGTCTGCTACTGCAGCCTGGGTAAGGGTGTGCTTGCACCCCTTACAGTGGTATAGGCTACCTATATCCACATATATATACAGACACATATAAACCTATAAGTCACTCCTATGGCAGGCCTTGAAAATCCTGAAGGCAGAGTGCTTGGTTTTGTGTGAGAGGGTGCCCAAGCATGAGCTGAGCCCCTCTGCAGCTTTCGGAAATACTTCCTTATGGCTGTTCTGTTATACAGCCATACCATATACTCTTAAGTGCATTATAACCTTGCAGTAAATGCTAACTTTGGAATGGCTGCATCAAAACATGTCATGTTTGGTGTCAAATGCTTTGGAATACTACTACCCCGCCAGTTCTGGTGGCGGGGGTAGCATTCCACCCTTCTAGAGGGAGAGACATGTTCACACTGGTCAAACCCGATAGGACTTTCCTGAGCCCTGGCATCACAAAAGGGATGCCTCTGCCACAGACATGGGTCTGGCCTCCAGCCAGCTGACCGAAACTCCAGCAGGGGAGGCCTGGACAATAGGTTTCCTGTCGAAGGGAGGTGTAACCACCTCCCCAGAAAGGCAGATGTGTATTGGGGCGGGGCGGGAGCACTCCCTGGTGCTTTGAAGTCCTGCACTGGGGGCACGTTTGCTGTCCCTGTTCATAGTCCAGTTCAAACCGGTTACGGGGGCTACCTGCCCCAGCTCTGGCATGAAACTGGACAAAGGAAATGGGTGTAACCACCACTCTTTCCAAGCCCACCCATAGCTGGGGCCTTAGAGTTAGTCCATCCCCTAAACTTAGTATAAGTATAGCAATCCAGTCCCTAGGACTTTAGATTACCCTGGACGAAACTCTGCAACATATATCCTGGACCTTCGACATTCTATCCTGACTAGAAGACTGAAGAAATCTCCCTTGGGGTCAAGGAGTGACTCGCCTGCTTGGCAGGCACCAAAGAAGCAACTGACCGGTCTGCATCGCTGAAGCTCCTGCTGGACGCCGAAGCCTTTGCATCACCAGAGGTGGATTTTAAGACTTCCCCGAGGCTACCCTGAGTCCACAGCAAAGCTGAGGCCCATGGCTATCGTGGGTGACGTGGAACCATGACCGCTGGACACCGTGATCTTTTGAAGCACCACTATCTTCCTGGTCCTCCTCGAAGTTGTACTTCGGGCTCCGAGTAGCCCCAGCCTTGATCACCTTCTGCACTGAAGATTGCTGGCCTCCACTCCACGAGTGACCCGTGGGCCAGGTTCAAGTGCGACCGCTCAAGGCTCCTTCGTGATCACTAGCCCGTTGGCTAGCAGGTTCCCACGAAGGCAACTCCTCTTCTACTTTGACTTTCCTGGTTGCTCCAGATATGCCCTGACTTACCCTTGCTGGGTGAGTCCCTCAGACCTTGCTGGTCTACACCGCAGTCCTTCCTCTGAATTCCAGTGGCTTGCCGTTGCCAAGGCTTGTTGGGTCCAATCTGGTCGCCAACACCGCAGCACTCGACAGACTTTGTGGGACAGCTCGAATCTGGCTCATGGACTTCGTCGACGCCTCCTGGACCTCGTGGCTGAAGAGTCAAGACACCCATCAACTCACCTGAAGCACCCGACATCTGTGGGCATTGGTCCATCCTGCCCTCGGTCACTGGCTAGTAACTCAGACTCTGTCCCCTCTGCTTTTAGGTTTCTTCCATCCTAGATCCAGGCTTGGATCTCTTCGGACACTTCTCCTCTTCACGGCAGCAGCAGTTCTTTGCAGGCTTCTATTGAAATCGACGACGCGACCCGACACCAAAAGACACCTATGCACCCGGCTTCCCTGGGTGAGGTAACTCGAGTACTCCGGTGCTCCCGTGGGTGCTAGCCCTAGAACTTCTTAAGTCCAAAAGGGTTTGGTCCTGACTCAATTCTAAGTGTCCCTAATCTTTAAATTTCCAACCGCAACATTGCCCGTAGAAGATAACGGGAACCCATGGTTGTGTTCACACACTGCATACAGTCCCCGTGGGTCCCCTGTGTCACTACCTTAGGTGGTTCCTTGGGGTCCCATCGATTCTACAGGCTCTAGGCCTTGTGTCTAGTTCAGTCATGGTTCTTATACCACTTTTTTGGTACATGGTTTGGTACGCCCCTAGGGCCCAAACGTGTATTTGTACTATTACTGATGCTTGCTCACTTGTAAATTAAGTACTTCGAACTCCAGTCTCATAAAGACAATAGAGAGGTGTGTTTTAACTAGGCCTGGGTGAAGCACTACGCTACGCTCACGTAGTTTGCGAAGTTCGCGCTACTTCGCACTTAGCGAACTGCACGTAGCACAGTGCGAACACGCGTAGCGTAGTGTTGTGTAGTGCTGCGGTCATTTTTTGCTTGCTCGCGGTCCTCAACGTCAAGTTGGCGACCGCGAGCAAGCAAAATGACATCCCGGCGAGACTTTTTCCTTGTTTGCGATCGCGAGCATGGAAAATAAACCTCCCGGCGAGATTCCCAACGCGAGGAGGTCAGGTTTCTCATTGCGAGGGGTCGCGTATGCTCGCGACTGCTCGCGATGAGAAACTACCAGTTCGCGTTGAGAAAGCTGCCGCTCGAGTAAAAATCTACTCGAGCAGCAGAAAACTACACCTCGCACTGTGCAAGATGCCATTTTCAATGATTGCACAGTGCCGGTTGCTTGTCCGCACTGTGCAATCATTGAAAACAACATCTTGCACAGTGCGAACATGTTACTACGCAGTTCGCGAAGTGCTACGCGTAGCTCGCGTAGTGCGAACTTCACTTTGCGTAGCTTCGCGAAGTGCTACTTCGCGAACTACGCCCACCCTTAGTTTTAACCCAAATACATATATTTTAAATATATACCTGGTGTGGTTGTCCTTTCATTTGATAATTCAGGAGATTATAGACTGGTAAAACAAGCTGCGTTACATTCCTTCAAGACTTAGCCTGAAGGCTGCTCTCCATAGCTACCACTAGGATAGCTTTCAATAAAGGTTGTCTTTAACCTATCACCATAAGGGGTTGTTTGGACTGATACAAGGTGCCCACTAGAACGAGTGGACAGCATATATCAGGCCACCTTCTCACAGGCTGTATCTATAACAACAATCTGCATTTTAACATGCATGTAATTTATAGAAATGATGGAGTGCAACAGGGTGTTTCTCAGTAACCTGAAACTCTGCATCCCGTCTTATGTGTTGCTGTCATATACACAAACTCAACACAAAGGGCCTCATGTAGGTACTTCAATACCGGTCGGTAACGGCCGAAAATCGGTAAATATCCCGTTACCGACCGGTATTGAGGCACTTGAGATGTAGGTGGCTGATATCTGGATTCGGTATTTACCGAATCGGAATTTTAAGAAATCGGTAAAATACCGATTCGGTAAATACCGAATCCAGAAATGCAATGTAGGGGGCACTCAAGTGAGTGCATTATTGGTGTCTGGATTCGTTATTTACCACCAACTACAAGTTGATGGTAAATGACAAATACCTTACAAAAAGCATTTTTGGGCTATTTGTAAAGTGCCATGTGGCAGACATACATGCCCTTAGGGCATGTATGTGCGCCACATGTGCACACATGCACGAATCAGGGGTGCAGCAGGTTGTCAATGTGACACCCTGCCACCCATAATAATGCCTCCCCTATTACCGATTCGGTATTTACCGAATCGTTAATAGTAACTGGCTTCCCAATCATTCCTATGGGCCTCCAGGCCCATAGGAATGAATGGGGAGGGATGCATTATTACCGATTCGGTAAATACCGATTCATAAATACCGATATTTACCGAATCGGTAATAATTACCGATTATTTACCTACATACTATTTACCGATTCATAAATACCGAAACGGTAAAATTCGGTATTTATGAATCAGTAAATAGTATGTTACCTACATATGGCCCAAAGTCTCTTGTCAGAGCCACCCTAGTCACCGAAATATTGTTAATTTTCTTTAAAAAGATCCTTTTTCCATTTTGGGGGATCCTCGCGATGACACTGCGATGGTTGTGGATACGTCGGGGAGAACACATAACAAAAGTATACATTCAACGGCCACCAGCACATCCAAACATAATAAGTAAAGAAATCCATTTTATACATTGCACTACACGTATTACTATATACATGTTTCTTTAAAAACTTGTTTAAACTCATGTTTTGGTACTAAGTTTCTATCAAATCTATCTTTAAGTCCTATTTTCCGTTTTCGTAGTTATTCGGGGAGTTGCGACAATGCCGTTAACCGCGACGATTTTGCCTTTACCATAAAATGAAAAACACTTATATGCACACATTTTACAGTATTCTACACACTAGTGGTTTATTACTGTACACTTCAAACTCATGTTTTTCTTGTTTAATTCTAGAACAACCAATCTCTAAAACCTATTTTCCGTTTTTGCGTTGAGGCCGGACATTGCAATGACATCAGTACTCGCAATCCCCACGAATACGTCCTGAAAGTGGAAAGCAAAAGCAGGAATTCAATAGCTACCACCACTTTAAAAAATGATAACTATATAATTAATTCTAACCATCACACTAGATAAATCACTATCTAAATAACTCTATAACACATTTATCAGAATCTCAATATCTCTATAACAATGTGTATTAATTTATTTTAATACATTTTCACCAATATTCGCACGGATGTCACGATACTCGCAACGTCCCCTTGATGGCACACGGGGCGCCATATTGGCAGTTGTGCCATCATCGAGAATTTAGCGTGCAATTAAAAAAATTAAATTTGGACACATAACTTATATCACGATCACACCCATTTCTCAAACATGGGGCCAGGGTACTTCCACCCTGACCGATTATGTTAGCTTTCCCACAAATTCAGCCTTGGGAACTGTTCCTGGATGATAAAATGGCAGCTGCAACTTTCTATTAAGATTACGTTCAGCCAATCACACCATTCCCGATGGCGTGCGCATCCGCAATTAATCGCAAAACCACTGCGAAATATCCACGGCCAGAGATATATCTATAATTTTCAGCTTAAATTTCTCAAAAACTACTGGATGGATGTGCACCAAATAACAAAAAGCACATTCAGCGTAACAACATCTACCTTTCTGCCACATTTGGTGTAATTCTGTCCAGTGGTTCAGCCTGCAGGTTCGATAACGCGTTCTTATGGGAATTAACATTATGCACCCTTTTTTCGCGTCCCTATTTCTTGGTCCCCACTGCACGGATCACCCCCAAACTTTCTATGACAACTAGACCCTACTTTGACATTTTTGGGGAAAATTTCATGAAGAATGGTCATACGACGCCAAAGTTATAGCCAAGTCAAAACATGCTTTTCCTATGGAAACTAGGTCCTAACTATATCTACCTACTGGTGACTGCCAGTAGGTAATATATTTATATATTATATATATGCCACACACCCTACTCCAGCAGGGCACGCTCAGACCAGTCCTGTGTTCTTGCAAAAAACGTTAAACCAGATTGGTCGCACACTGCTACACCTACCAGGCGTGTTCCCCCAATGAAAATGGTCCCTGAAGGTCAGCGTTGGCGGATACACCTATGCTCGAGTGTGAATGCAAGTATGCGTGGCGTGTGCCATCCCTGGACACGTGTTTCGAGGTAGTTGCCTCTCGTCAGCAGGGAGTAGGAAAATGTGTGGGGTTGCTGTGTAAGCTGCTAAAATCGTATGAGGTCTAGTACCTCTCGTAGCGCGCAGGTGCGTAACCATGAGTCCGTCGACTCCACCGGCTCAAGGGAGCCTGAATATAAAGTTAAACCAGATTGGTCGCACACTGCTACACCTACCAGGCGTGTTCCCCCAATGGAAATGGTCCCTGAAGGTCAGCGTCGGCGGATACACCTATGCTCGAGTGTGAATGCAAGTATGCGTGGCGTGTGCCATCCCTGGACACGTGTTTCGAGGTAGTTGCCTCTCGTCAGCAGGGAGTAGGAAAATGTGTGGGGTTGCTGTGTAAGCTGCTAAAATCGTATCAGGTCTAGTACCTCTCGTAGCGCGCAGGTACGTAACCATGAGTCCGTTGACTCCACCGGCTCAAGGGAGCCTGAATATAAAGTTAAACCAGATTGGTCGCACACTGCTACACCTACCAGGCGTGTTCCCCCAATGAAAATGGTCCCTGAAGGTCAGCGTCGGCGGATACACCTATGCTCGAGTGTGAATGCAAGTATGCGTGGCGTGTGCCATCCCTGGACACGTGTTTCGAGGTAGTTGCCTCTCGTCAGCAGGGAGTAGGAAAATGTGTGGGGTTGCTGTGTAAGCTGCTAAAATCGTATCAGGTCTAGTACCTCTCGTAGCGCGCAGGTGCGTAACCATGAGTCCGTCGACTCCACCGGCTCAAGGGAGCCTGAATATAAAGTTAAACCAGATTGGTCGCACACTGCTACACCTACCAGGCGTGTTCCCCCAATGAAAATGGTCCCTGAAGGTCAGCGTCCGCGGATACACCTATGCTCGAGTGTGAATGCAAGTATGCGTGGCGTGTGCCATCCCTGGACACGTGTTTCGAGGTAGTTGCCTCTCGTCAGCAGGGAGTAGGAAAATGTGTGGGGTTGCTGTGTAAGCTGCTAAAATCGTATCAGGTCTAGTACCTCTCATAGCGCGCAGGTGCGTAACCATGAGTCCGTCGACTCCACCGGCTCAAGGGAGCCTGAATATAAAGTTAAACCAGATTGGTCGCACACTGCTACACCTACCAGGCGTGTTCCCCCAATGAAAATGGTCCCTGAAGGTCAGCGTCGGCGGATACACCTATGCTCGAGTGTGAATGCAAGTATGCGTGGCGTGTGCCATCCCTGGACACGTGTTTCGAGGTAGTTGCCTCTCGTCAGCAGGGAGTAGGAAAATGTGTGGGGTTGCTGTGTAAGCTGCTAAAATCGTATCAGGTCTAGTACCTCTCGTAGCGCGCAGGTGCGTAACCATGAGTCCGTCGACTCCACCGGCTCAAGGGAGCCTGAATATAAAGTTAAACCAGATTGGTCGCACACTGCTACACCTACCAGGCGTGTTCCCCCAATGAAAATGGTCCCTGAAGGTCAGCGTCCGCGGATACACCTATGCTCGAGTGTGAATGCAAGTATGCGTGGCGTGTGCCATCCCTGGACACGTGTTTCGAGGTAGTTGCCTCTCGTCAGCAGGGAGTAGGAAAATGTGTGGGGTTGCTGTGTAAGCTGCTAAAATCGTATCAGGTCTAGTACCTCTCGTAGCGCGCAGGTGCGTAACCATGAGTCCGTCGACTCCACCGGCTCAAGGGAGCCTGAATATAAAGTTAAACCAGATTGGTCGCACACTGCTACACCTACCAGGCGTGTTCCCCCAATGAAAATGGTCCCTGAAGGTCAGCGTCGGCGGATACACCTATGCTCGAGTGTGAATGCAAGTATGCGTGGCGTGTGCCATCCCTGGACACGTGTTTCGAGGTAGTTGCCTCTCGTCAGCAGGGAGTAGGAAAATGTGTGGGGTTGCTGTGTAAGCTGCTAAAATCGTATCAGGTCTAGTACCTCTTGTAGCGCGCAGGTGCGTAACCATGAGTCCGTCGACTCCACCGGCTCAAGGGAGCCTGAATATAAAGTTAAACCAGATTGGTCGCACACTGCTACACCTACCAGGCGTGTTCCCCCAATGAAAATGGTCCCTGAAGGTCAGCGTCGGCGGATACACCTATGCTCGAGTGTGAATGCAAGTATGCGTGGCGTGTGCCATCCCTGGACACGTGTTTCGAGGTAGTTGCCTCTCGTCAGCAGGGAGTAGGAAAATGTGTGGGGTTGCTGTGTAAGCTGCTAAAATCGTATCAGGTCTAGTACCTCTCGTAGCGCGCAGGTGCGTAACCATGAGTCTGTCGACTCCACCGGCTCAAGGGAGCCTGAATATAAAGTTAAACCAGATTGGTCGCACACTGCTACACCTACCAGGCGTGTTCCCCCAATGAAAATGGTCCCTGAAGGTCAGCGTCAGCGGATACACCTATGCTCGAGTGTGAATGCAAGTATGCGTGGCGTGTGCCATCCCTGGACACGTGTTTCGAGGTAGTTGCCTCTCGTCAGCAGGGAGTAGGAAAATGTGTGGGGTTGCTGTGTAAGCTGCTAAAATCGTATCAGGTCTAGTACCTCTCGTAGCGTGCAGGTGCGTAACCATGAGTCCGTCAACTCCACCGGCTCAAGGGAGCCTGAATATAGAGTTAAACCAGATTGGTCGCACACTGCTACACCTACCAGGCGTGTTCCCCCAATGAAAATGGTCCCTGAAGGTCAGCGTCGGCGGATACACCTATGCTCGAGTGTGAATGCAAGTATGCGTGGCGTGTGCCATCCCTGGACACGTGTTGCGAGGTAGTTGCCTCTCGTCAGCAGGGAGTAGGAAAATGTGTGGGGTTGCTGTGTAAGCTGCTAAAATCGTATCAGGTCTAGTACCTCTCGTAGCGCGCAGGTGCGTAACCATGAGTCCGTCGACTCCACCGGCTCAAGGGAGCCTGAATATAAAGTTAAACCAGATTGGTCGCACACTGCTACACCTACCAGGCGTGTTCCCCCAATGAAAATGGTCCCTGAAGGTCAGCGTCGGCGGATACACCTATGCTCGAGTGTGAATGCAAGTATGCGTGGCGTGTGCCATCCCTGGACACGTGTTTCGAGGTAGTTGCCTCTCGTCAGCAGGTAGTAGGAAAATGTGTGGGGTTGCTGTGTAAGCTGCTAAAATCGTATCAGGTCTAGTACCTCTCGTAGCGCGCAGGTGCGTAACCATGAGTCCGTCGACTCCACCGGCTCAAGGGAGCCTGAATATAAAGTTAAACCAGATTGGTCGCACACTGCTACACCTACCAGGCGTGTTCCCCCAATGAAAATGGTCCCTGAAGGTCAGCGTCGGCGGATACACCTATGCTCGAGTGTGAATGCAAGTATGCGTGGCGTGTGCCATCCCTGGACACGTGTTTCGAGGTAGTTGCCTCTCGTCAGCAGGGAGTAGGAAAATGTGTGGGGTTGCTGTGTAAGCTGCTAAAATCGTATCAGGTCTAGTACCTCTCGTAGCGCGCAGGTGCGTAACCATGAGTCCGTCGACTCCACCGGCTCAAGGGAGCCTGAATATAAAGTTAAACCAGATTGGTCGCACACTGCTACACCAACCAGGCGTGTTCCCCCAATGAAAATGGTCCCTGAAGGTCAGCGTCGGCGGATACACCTATGCTCGAGTGTGAATGCAAGTATGCGTGGCGAGTGCCATCCCTGGACACGTGTTTCGAGGTAGTTGCCTCTCGTCAGCAGGGAGTAGGAAAATGTGTGGGGTTGCTGTGTAAGCTGCTAAAATCGTATCAGGTCTAGTACCTCTCGTAGCGCGCAGGTGCGTAACCATGAGTCCGTCGACTCCACCGGCTCAAGGGAGCCTGAATATAAAGTTAAACCAGATTGGTCGCACACTGCTACACCTACCAGGTGTGTTCCCCCAATGAAAATGGTCCCTGAAGGTCAGCGTCGGCGGATACACCTATGCTCGAGTGTGAATGCAAGTATGCGTGGCGTGTGCCATCCCTGGACACGTGTTTCGAGGTAGTTGCCTCTCGTCAGCAGGGAGTAGGAAAATGTGTGGGGTTGCTGTGTAAGCTGCTAAAATCGTATCAGGTCTAGTACCTCTCGTAGCGCGCAGGTGCGTAACCATGAGTCCGTCGACTCCACCGGCTCAAGGGAGCCTGAATATAAAGTTAAACCAGATTGGTCGCACACTGCTACACCTACCAGGCGTGTTCCCCCAATGAAAATGGTCCCTGAAGGTCAGCGTCGGCGGATACACCTATGCTCGAGTGTGAATGCAAGTATGCGTGGCGTGTGCCATCCCTGGACACGTGGTTCGAGGTAGTTGCCTCTCGTCAGCAGGGAGTAGGAAAATGTGTGGGGTTGCTGTGTAAGCTGCTAAAATCGTATCAGGACTAGTACCTCTCGTAGCGCGCAGGTGCGTAACCATGAGTCCGTCGACTCCACCGGCTAAAGGGAGCCTGAATATAAAGTTAAACCAGATTGGTCGCACACTGCTACACCTACCAGGCGTGTTCCCCAATGAAAATGGTCCCTGAAGGTCAGCGTCGGCGGATACACCTATGCTCGAGTGTGAATGCAAGTATGCGTGGCGTGTGCCATCCCTGGACACGTGTTTCGAGGTAGTTGCCTCTCGTCAGCAGGGAGTAGGAAAATGTGTGGGGTTGCTGTGTAAGCTGCTAAAATCGTATCAGGTCTAGTACCTCTCGTAGCGCGCAGGTGCGTAACCATGAGTCCGTCGACTCCACCGGCTCAAGGGAGCCTGAATATAAAGTTAAACCAGATTGGTCGCACACTGCTACACCTACCAGGCGTGTTCCCCCAATGAAAATGGTCCCTGAAGGTCAGCGTCGGCGGATACACCTATGCTCGAGTGTGAATGCAAGTATGCGTGGCGTGTGCCATCCCTGGACACGTGTTTCGAGGTAGTTGCCTCTCGTCAGCAGGGAGTAGGAAAATGTGTGGGGTTGCTGTGTAAGCTGCTAAAATCGTATCAGGTCTAGTACCTCTCGTAGCGCGCAGGTGCGTAACCATGAGTCCGTCGACTCCACCGGCTCAAGGGAGCCTGAATATAAAGTTAAACCAGATTGGTCGCACACTGCTACACCTACCAGGCGTGTTCCCCCAATGAAAATGGTCCCTGAAGGTCAGCGTCGGCGGATACACCTATGCTCGAGTGTGAATGCAAGTATGCGTGGCGTGTGCCATCCCTGGACACGTGTTTCGAGGTAGTTGCCTCTCGTCAGCAGGGAGTAGGAAAATGTGTGGGGTTGCTGTGTAAGCTGCTAAAATCGTATCAGGTCAAGTACCTCTCGTAGCGCGCAGGTGCGTAACCATGAGTCTGTCGACTCCACCGGCTCAAGGGAGCCTGAATATAAAGTTAAACCAGATTGGTCGCACACTGCTACACCTACCAGGCGTGTTCCCCCAATGAAAATGGTCCCTGAAGGTCAGCGTCGGCGGATACACCTATGCTCGAGTGTGAATGCAAGTATGCGTGGCGTGTGCCATCCCTGGACACGTGTTTCGAGGCAGTTGCCTCTCGTCAGCAGGGAGTAGGAAAATGTGTGGGGTTGCTGTGTAAGCTGCTAAAATCGTATCAGGTCTAGTACCTCTCGTAGCGCGCAGGTGCGTAACCATGAGTCCGTCGACTCCACCGGCTCAAGGGAGCCTGAATATAAAGTTAAACCAGATTGGTCGCACACTGCTACACCTACCAGGCGTGTTCCCCCAATGAAAATGGTCCCTGAAGGTCAGCGTCGGCGGATACACCTATGCTCGAGTGTGAATGCAAGTATGCGTGGCGTGTGCCATCCCTGGACACGTGTTTCGAGGTAGTTGCCTCTCGTCAGCAGGGAGTAGGAAAATGTGTGGGGTTGCTGTGTAAGCTGCTAAAATCGTATCAGGTCTAGTACCTCTCATAGCGTGCAGGTGCGTAACCATGAGTCCGTCGACTCCACCGGCTCAAGGGAGCCTGAATATAAAGTTAAACCAGATTGGTCGCACACTGCTACACCTACCAGGCGTGTTCCCCCAATGAAAATGGTCCCTGAAGGTCAGCGTCGGCGGATACACCTATGCTCGAGTGTGAATGCAAGTATGCGTGGCGTGTGCCATCCCTGGACACGTGTTTCGAGGTAGTTGCCTCTCGTCAGCAGGGAGTAGGAAAATGTGTGGGGTTGCTGTGTAAGCTGCTAAAATCGTATCAGGTCTAGTACCTCTCGTAGCGCGCAGGTGCGTAACCATGAGTCCGTCGACTCCACCGGCTCAAGGGAGCCTGAATATAAAGTTAAACCAGATTGGTCGCACACTGCTACACCTACCAGGCGTGTTCCCCCAATGAAAATGGTCCCTGAAGGTCAGCGTCGGCGGATACACCTATGCTCGAGTGTGAATGCAGGTATGCGTGGCGTGTGCCATCCCTGGACACGTGTTTCGAGGTACTTGCCTCTCGTCAGCAGGGAGTAGGAAAATGTGTGGGGTTGCTGTGTAAGCTGCTAAAATCGTATCAGGTCTAGTACCTCTCGTAGCGCGCAGGTGCGTAACCATGAGTCCGTCGACTCCACCGGCTCAAGGGAGCCTGAATATAAAGTTAAACCAGATTGGTCGCACACTGCTACACCTACCAGGCGTGTTCCCCCAATGAAAATGGTCCCTGAAGGTCAGCGTCGGCGGATACACCTATGCTCGAGTGTGAATGCAAGTATGCGTGGCGTGTGCCATCCCTGGACACGTGTTTCGAGGTAGTTGCCTCTCGTCAGCAGGGAGTAGGAAAATGTGTGGGGTTGCTGTGTAAGCTGCTAAAATCGTATCAGGTCTAGTACCTCTCGTAGCGCGCAGGTGCGTAACCATGAGTCCGTCGACTCCACCGGCTCAAGGGAGCCTGAATATAAAGTTAAACCAGATTGGTCACACACTGCTACACCTACCAGGCGTGTTCCCCCAATGAAAATGGTCCCTGAAGGTCAGCGTCGGCGGATACACCTATGCTCGAGTGTGAATGCAAGTATGCGTGGCGTGTGCCATCCCTGGACACGTGTTTCGAGGTAGTTGCCTCTCGTCAGCAGGGAGTAGGAAAATGTGTGGGGTTGCTGTGTAAGCTGCTAAAATCGTATCAGGTCTAGTACCTCTCTTAGCGCGCAGGTGCGTAACCATGAGTCCGTCGACTCCACCGGCTCAAGGGAGCCTGAATATAAAGTTAAACCAGATTGGTCGCACACTGCTACACCTACCAGGCGTGTTCCCCCAATGAAAATGGTCCCTGAAGGTCAGCGTCGGTGGATACACCTATGCTCGAGTGTGAATGCAAGTATGCGTGGCGTGTGCCGTCCCTGGACACGTGTTTCGAGGTAGTTGCCTCTCGTCAGCAGGGAGTAGGAAAATGTGTGGGGTTGCTGTGTAAGCTGCTAAAATCGTATCAGGTCTAGTACCTCTCGTAGCGCGCAGGTGCGTAACCATGAGTCCGTCGACTCCACCGGCTCAAGGGAGCCTGAATATAAAGTTAAACCAGATTGGTCGCACACTGCTACACCTACCAGGCGTGTTCCCCCAATGAAAATGGTCCCTGAAGGTCAGCGTCGGCGGGTACACCTATGCTCGAGTGTGAATGCAAGTATGCGTGGCGTGTGCCGTCCCTGGACACGTGTTTCGAGGTAGTTGCCTCTCGTCAGCAGGGAGTAGGAAAATGTGTGGGGTTGCTGTGTAAGCTGCTAAAATCGTATCATGTCTAGTACCTCTCGTAGCGCGCAGGTGCGTAACCATGAGTCCGTCGACTCCACCGGCTCAAGGGAGCCTGAATATAAAGTTAAACCAGATTGGTCGCACACTGCTACACCTACCAGGCGTGTTCCCCCAATGAAAATGGTCCCTGAAGGTCAGCGTCGGCGGATACACCTATGCTCGAGTGTGAATGCAAGTATGCGTGGCGTGTGCCATCCCTGGACACGTGTTTCGAGGTAGTTGCCTCTCGTCAGCAGGGAGTTGGAAAATGTGTGGGGTTGCTGTGTAAGCTGCTAAAATCGTATCAGGTCTAGTATCTCTCGTAGCGCGCAGGTGCGTAACCATGAGTCCGTCGACTCCACCGGCTCAAGGGAGCCTGAATATAAAGTTAAACCAGATTGGTCGCACACTGCTACACCTACCAGGCGTGTTCCCCCAATGAAAATGGTCCCTGAAGGTCAGCGTCGGCGGATACACCTATGCTCGAGTGTGAATTCAAGTATGCGTGGCGTGTGCCATCCCTGGACACGTGTTTCGAGGTAGTTGCCTCTCGTCAGCAGGGAGTAGGAAAATGTGTGGGGTTGCTGTGTAAGCTGCTAAAATCGTATCAGGTCTAGTACCTCTCGTAGCGCGCAGGTGCGTAACCATGAGTCCGTCGACTCCACCGGCTCAAGGGAGCCTGAATATAAAGTTAAACCAGATTGGTTGCACACTGCTACACCTACCAGGCGTGTTCCCCCAATGAAAATGGTCCCTGAAGGTCAGCGTCGGTGGATACACCTATGCTCGAGTGTGAATGCAAGTATGCGTGGCGTGTGCCATCACTGGACACGTGTTTCGAGGTAGTTGCCTCTCGTCAGCAGGGAGTAGGAAAATGTGTGGGGTTGCTGTGTAAGCTGCTAAAATCGTATCAGGTCTAGTACCTCTCGTAGCGCGCAGGTGCGTAACCATGAGTCCGTCGACTCCACCGGCTCAAGGGAGCCTGAATATAAAGTTAAACCAGATTGGTCGCACACTGCTACACCTACCAGGCGTGTTCCCCCAATGAAAATGGTCCCTGAAGGTCAGCGTCGGCGGATACACCTATGCTCGAGTGTGAATGCAAGTATGCGTGGCGTGTGCCATCCCTGGACACGTGTTTCGAGGTAGTTGCCTCTCGTCAGCAGGGAGTAGGAAAATGTGTGGGGTTGCTGTGTAAGCTGCTAAAATCGTATCAGGTCTAGTACCTCTCGTAGGGCGCAGGTGCGTAACCATGAGTCCGTCGACTCCACCGGCTCAAGGGAGCCTGAATATAAAGTTAAACCAGATTGGTCGCACACTGCTACACCTACCAGGCGTGTTCCCCCAATGAAAATGGTCCCTGAAGGTCAGCATCGGCGGATACACCTATGCTCGAGTGTGAATGCAAGTATGCGTGGCGTGTGCCATCCCTGGACACGTGTTTCGAGGTAGTTGCCTCTCGTCAGCAGGGAGTAGGAAAATGTGTGGGGTTGCTGTGTAAGCTGCTAAAATCGTATCAGGTCTAGTACCTCTCGTAGCGCGCAGGTGCGTAACCATGAGTCCGTCGACTCCACCGGCTCAAGGGAGCCTGAATATAAAGTTAAACCAGATTGGTCGCACACTGCTACACCTACCAGGCGTGTTCCCCCAATGAAAATGGTCCCTGAAGGTCAGCGTCGGCGGATACACCTATGCTCGAGTGTGAATGCAAGTATGCGTGGCGTGTGCCGTCCCTGGACACGTGTTTCGAGGTAGTTGCCTCTCGTCAGCAGGGAGTAGGAAAATGTGTGGGGTTGCTGTGTAAGCTGCTAAAATCGTATCATGTCTAGTACCTCTCGTAGCGCGCAGGTGCGTAACCATGAGTCCGTCGACTCCACCGGCTCAAGGGAGCCTGAATATAAAGTTAAACCAGATTGGTCGCACACTGCTACACCTACCAGGCGTGTTCCCCCAATGAAAATGGTCCCTGAAGGTCAGCGTCGGCGGATACACCTATGCTCGAGTGTGAATGCAAGTATGCGTGGCGTGTGCCATCCCTGGACACGTGTTTCGAGGTAGTTGCCTCTCGTCAGCAGGGAGTAGGAAAATGTGTGGGGTTGCTGTGTAAGCTGCTAAAATCGTATCAGGTCTAGTACCTCTCGTAGCGCGCAGGTGCGTAACCATGAGTCCGTCGACTCCACCGGCTCAAGGGAGCCTGAATATAAAGTTAAACCAGATTGGTTGCACACTGCTACACCTACCAGGCGTGTTCCCCCAATGAAAATGGTCCCTGAAGGTCAGCGTCGGCGGATACACCTATGCTCGAGTGTGAATGCAAGTATGCGTGGCGTGTGCCATCCCTGGACACGTGTTTCGAGGTAGTTGCCTCTCGTCAGCAGGGAGTAGGAAAATGTGTGGGGTTGCTGTGTAAGCTGCTAAAATCGTATCAGGTCTAGTACCTCTCGTAGCGCGCAGGTGCGTAACCATAAGTCCGTCGACTCCACCGGCTCAAGGGAGCCTGAATATAAAGTTAAACCAGATTGGTCGCACACTGCTACACCTACCAGGCGTGTTCCCCCAATGAAAATGGTCCCTGAAGGTCAGCGTCGGCGGATACACCTATGCTCGTGTGTGAATGCAAGTATGCGTGGCGTGTGCCATCCCTGGACACGTGTTTCGAGGTAGTTGCCTCTCGTCAGCAGAGAGTAGGAAAATGTGTGGGGTTGCTGTGTAAGCTGCTAAAATCGTATCAGGTCTAGTACCTCTCGTAGCGCGCAGGTGCGTAACCATGAGTCCGTCGACTCCACCGGCTCAAGGGAGCCTGAATATAAAGTTAAACCAGATTGGTCGCACACTGCTACACCTACCAGGCGTGTTCCCCCAATGAAAATGGTCCCTGAAGGTCAGCGTCGGTGGATACACCTATGCTCGAGTGTGAATGCAAGTATGCGTGGCGTGTGCCATCACTGGACACGTGTTTCGAGGTAGTTGCCTCTCGTCAGCAGGGAGTAGGAAAATGTGTGGGGTTGCTGTGTAAGCTGCTAAAATCATATCAGGTCTAGTACCTCTCGTAGCGCGCAGGTGCGTAACCATGAGTCCGTCGACTCCACCGGCTCAAGGGAGCCTGAATATAAAGTTAAACCAGATTGGTCGCACACTGCTATACCTACCAGGCGTGTTCCCCCAATGAAAATGGTCCCTGAAGGTCAGCGTCGGCGGATACACCTATGCTCGAGTGTGAATGCAAGTATGCGTGGCGTGTGCCATCCCTGGACACGTGTTTCGAGGTAGTTGCCTCTCGTCAGCAGGGAGTAGGAAAATGTGTGGGGTTGCTGTGCAAGCTGCTAAAATCGTATCAGGTCTAGTACCTCTCGTAGCGCGCAGGTGCGTAACCATGAGTCCGTCGACTCCACCGGCTCAAGGGAGCCTGAATATAAAGTTAAACCAGATTGGTCGCACACTGCTACACCTACCAGGCGTGTTCCCCCAATGAAAATGGTCCCTGAAGGTCAGCGTCGGCGGATACACCTATGCTCGAGTGTGAATGCAAGTATGCGTGGCGTGTGCCATCCCTGGACACGTGTTTCGAGGTAGTTGCCTCTCGTCAGCAGGGAGTAGGAAAATGTGTGGGGTTGCTGTGTAAGCTGCTAAAATCGTATCAGGTCTAGTACCTCTCGTAGCGCGCAGGTGCGTAACCATGAGTCCGTCGACTCCACCGGCTCAAGAGAGCCTGAATATAAAGTTAAACCAGATTGGTCGCACACTGCTACACTTACCAGGTGTGTTCCCCCAATGAAAATGGTCCCTGAAGGTCAGCGTCGGCGGATACACCTATGCTCGAGTGTGAATGCAAGTATGCGTGGCGTGTGCCATCCCTGGACACGTGTTTCGAGGTAGTTGCCTCTCGTCAGCAGGGAGTAGGAAAATGTGTGGGGTTGCTGTGTAAGCTGCTAAAATCGTATCAGGTCTAGTACCTCTCGTAGCGCGCAGGTGCGTAACCATGAGTCCGTCGACTCCACCGGCTCAAGGGAGCCTGAATATAAAGTTAAACCAGATTGGTCGCACACTGCTACACCTACCAGGCGTGTTCCCCCAATGAAAATGGTCCCTGAAGGTCAGCGTCGGCGGATACACCTATGCTCGAGTGTGAATGCAAGTATGCGTGGCGTGTGCCATCCCTGGACACGTGTTTCGAGGTAGTTGCCTCTCGTCAGCAGGGAGTAGGAAAATGTGTGGGGTTGCTGTGTAAGCTGCTAAAATCGTATCAGGTCTAGTACCTCTCGTAGCGCGCAGGTGCGTAACCATGAGTCCGTCGACTCCACCGGCTCAAGGGAGCCTGAATATAAAGTTAAACCAGATTGGTCGCACACTGCTACACCTACCAGGCGTGTTCCCCCAATGAAAATGGTCCCTGAAGGTCAGCATCGGCGGATACACCTATGCTCGAGTGTGAATGCAAGTATGCGTGGCGTGTGCCATCCCTGGACACGTGTTTCGAGGTAGTTGCCTCTCGTCAGCAGGGAGTAGGAAAATGTGTGGGGTTGCTGTGTAAGCTGCTAAAATCGTATCAGGTCTAGTACCTCTCGTAGCGCGCAGGTGCGTAACCATGAGTCCGTCGACTCCACCGGCTCAAGGGAGCCTGAATATAAAGTTAAACCAGATTGGTCGCACACTGCTACACCTACCAGGCGTGTTCCCCCAATGAAAATGGTCCCTGAAGGTCAGCGTCGGCGGATACACCTATGCTCGAGTGTGAATGCAAGTATGCGTGGCGTGTGCCATCCCTGGACATGTGTTTCGAGGTAGTTGCCTCTCGTCAGCAGGGAGTAGGAAAATGTGTGGGGTTGCTGTGTAAGCTGCTAAAATCGTATCAGGTCTAGTACCTCTCGTAGCGCGCAGGTGCGTAACCATGAGTCCGTCGACTCCACCGGCTCAAGGGAGCCTGAATATAAAGTTAAACCAGATTGGTCGCACACTGCTACACCTACCAGGCGTGTTCCCCCAATGAAAATGGTCCCTGAAGGTCAGCGTCGGCGGATACACCTATGCTCGAGTGTGAATGCAAGTATGCGTGGCGTGTGCCATCACTGGACACGTGTTTCGAGGTAGTTGCCTCTCGTCAGCAGGGAGTAGGAAAATGTGTGGGGTTGCTGTGTAAGCTGCTAAAATCGTATCAGGTCTAGTACCTCTCGTAGCGCGCAGGTGCGTAACCATGAGTCCGTCGACTCCACCGGCTCAAGGGAGCCTGAATATAAAGTTAAACCAGATTGGTCGCACACTGCTACACCTACCAGGCGTGTTCCCCCAATGAAAATGGTCCCTGAAGGTCAGCGTGGGCGGATACACCTATGCTCGAGTGTGAATGCAAGTATGCGTGGCGTGTGCCATCCCTGGACACGTGTTTCGAGGTAGTTGCCTCTCGTCAGCAGGGAGTAGGAAAATGTGTGGGGTTGCTGTGTAAGCTGCTAAAATCGTATCAGGTCTAGTACCTCTCGTAGCGCGCAGGTGCGTAACCATGAGTCCGTCGACTCCACCGGCTCAAGGGAGCCTGAATATAAAGTTAAACCAGATTGGTCGCACACTGCTACACCTACCAGGCGTGTTCCCCCAATGAAAATGGTCCCTGAAGGTCAGCGTCGGCGGATACACCTATGCTCGAGTGTGAATGCAAGTATGCGTGGCGTGTGCCATCCCTGGACACGTGTTTCGAGGTAGTTGCCTCTCGTCAGCAGGGAGTAGGAAAATGTGTGGGGTTGCTGTGTAAGCTGCTAAAATCGTATCAGGTCTAGTACTTCTCGTAGCGCGCAGGTGCGTAACCATGAGTCCGTTGACTCCACCGGCTCAAGGGAGCCTGAATATAAAGTTAAACCAGATTGGTCGCACACTGCTACACCTACCAGGCGTGTTCCCCCAATGAAAATGGTCCCTGAAGGTCAGCATCGGCGGATACACCTATGCTCGAGTGTGAATGCAAGTATGGGTGGCGTGTGCCATCCCTGGACACGTGTTTCGAGGTAGTTGCCTCTCGTCAGCAGGGAGTAGGAAAATGTGTGGGGTTGCTGTGTAAGCTGCTAAAATCGTATCAGGTCTAGTACCTCTCGTAGCGCGCAGGTGCGTAACCATGAGTCCGTCGACTCCACCGGCTCAAGGGAGCCTGAATATAAAGTTAAACCAGATTGGTCGCACACTGCTACACCTACCAGGCGTGTTCCCCCAATGAAAATGGTCCCTGAAGGTCAGCGTCGGCGGATACACCTATGCTCGAGTGTGAATGCAAGTATGCATGGCGTGTGCCATCCCTGGACACGTGTTTCGAGGTAGTTGCCTCTCGTCAGCAGGGAGTAGGAAAATGTGTGGGGTTGCTGTGTAAGCTGCTAAAATCGTATCAGGTCTAGTACCTCTCGTAGCGCGCAGGTGCGTAACCATGAGTCCGTCGACTCCACCAGCTCAAGGGAGCCTGAATATAAAGTTAAACCAGATTGGTCGCACACTGCTACACCTACCAGGCGTGTTCCCCCAATGAAAATGGTCCCTGAAGGTCAGCGTCGGCGGATACACCTATGCTCGAGTGTGAATGCAAGTATGCGTGGCGTGTGCCATCACTGGACACGTGTTTCGAGGTAGTTGCCTCTCGTCAGCAGGGAGTAGGAAAATGTGTGGGGTTGCTGTGTTAGCTGCTAAAATCGTATCAGGTCTAGTACCTCTCGTAGCGCGCAGGTGCGTAACCATGAGTCCGTCGACTCCACCGGCTCAAGGGAGCCTGAATATAAAGTTAAACCAGATTGGTCGCACACTGCTACACCTACCAGGCGTGTTCCCCCAATGAAAATGGTCCCTGAAGGTCAGCGTCGGCGGATACACCTATGCTCGAGTGTGAATGCAAGTATGCGTGGCGTGTGCCATCCCTGGACACGTGTTTCGAGGTAGTTGCCTCTCGTCAGCAGGGAGTAGGAAAATGTGTGGGGTTGCTGTGTAAGCTGCTAAAATCGTATCAGGTCTAGTACCTCTCGTAGCGCGCAGGTGCGTAACCATGAGTCCGTCGACTCCACCGGCTCAAGGGAGCCTGAATATAAAGTTAAACCAGATTGGTCGCACACTGCTACACCTACCAGGCGTGTTCCCCCAATGAAAATGGTCCTTGAAGGTCAGCGTCGGCGGATACACCTATGCTCGAGTGTGAATGCAAGTATGCGTGGCGTGTGCCATCCCTGGACACGTGTTTCGAGGTAGTTGCCTCTCGTCAGCAGGGAGTAGGAAAATGTGTGGGGTTGCTGTGTAAGCTGCTAAAATCGTATCAGGTCTAGTACCTCTCGTAGCGCGCAGGTGCGTAACCATGAATCCTTCGACTCCACCGGCTCAAGAGAGCCTGAATATAAAGTTAAACCAGATTGGTCGCACACTGCTACACCTACCAGGCGTGTTCCCCCAATGAAAATGGTCCCTGAAGGTCAGCGTCGGCGGATACACCTATGCTCGAGTGTGAATGCAAGTATGCGTGGCGTGTGCCATCCCTGGACACGTGTTTCGAGGTAGTTGCCTCTCGTCAGCAGGGAGTAGGAAAATGTGTGGGGTTGCTGTGTAAGCTGCTAAAATCGTATCAGGTCTAGTACCTCTCGTAGCGCGCAGGTGCGTAACCATGAGTCCGTCGACTCCACCGGCTCAAGGGAGCCTGAATATAAAGTTAAACCAGATTGATCGCACACTGCTACACCTACCAGGCGTGTTCCCCCAATGAAAATGGTCCCTGAAGGTCAGCGTCGGCGGATACACCTATGCTCGAGTGTGAATGCAAGTATGCGTGGCGTGTGCCATCCCTGGACACGTGTTTCGAGGTAGTTGCCTCTCGTCAGCAGGGAGTAGGAAAATGTGTGGGGTTGCTGTGTAAGCTGCTAAAATCGTATCAGGTCTAGTACCTCTCGTAGCGCGCAGGTGCGTAACCATGAGTCCGTCGACTCCACCGGCTCAAGGGAGCCTGAATATAAAGTTAAACCAGATTGGTCACACACTGCTACACCTACCAGGCGTGTTCCCCCAATGAAAATGGTCCCTGAAGGTCAGCGTCGGCGGATACACCTATGCTCGAGTGTGAATGCAAGTATGCGTGGCGTGTGCCATCCCTGGACACGTGTTTCGAGGTAGTTGCCTCTCGTCAGCAGGGAGTAGGAAAATGTGTGGGGTTGCTGTGTAAGCTGCTAAAATCGTATCAGGTCTAGTACCTCTAGTAGCGCGCAGGTGCGTAACCATGAGTCCGTCGACTCCACCGGCTCAAGGGAGCCTGAATATAAAGTTAAACCAGATTGGTCGCACACTGCTACACCTACCAGGCGTGTTCCCCCAATGAAAATGGTCCCTGAAGGTCAGCGTCGGCGGATACACCTATGCTCGAGTGTGAATGCAAGTATGCGTGGCGTGTGCCATCCCTGGACACGTGTTTCGAGGTAGTTGCCTCTCGTCAGCAGGGAGTAGGAAAATGTGTGGGGTTGCTGTGTAAGCTGCTAAAATCGTATCAGGTCTAGTACCTCTCGTAGCGCGCAGGTGCGTAACCATGAGTCCGTCGACTCCACCGGCTCAAGGGAGCCTGAATATAAAGTTAAACCAGATTGGTCGCACACTGCTACACCTACAAGGCGTGTTCCCCCAATGAAAATGGTCCCTGAAGGTCAGCGTCGGCGGATACACCTATGCTCGAGTGTGAATGCAAGTATGCGTGGCGTGTGCCATCCCTGGACACGTGTTTCGAGGTAGTTGCCTCTCGTCAGCAGGGAGTAGGAAAATGTGTGGGGTTGCTGTGTAAGCTGCTAAAATCGTATCAGGTCTAGTACCTCTCGTAGCGCGCAGGTGCGTAACCATGAGTCCGTCGACTCCACCGGCTCAAGGGAGCCTGAATATAAAGTTAAACCAGATTGGTCGCACACTGCTACACCTACCAGGCGTGTTCCCCCAATGAAAATGGTCCCTGAAGGTCAGCGTCGGCGGATACACCTATGCACGAGTGTGAATGCAAGTATGCGTGGCGTGTGCCATCCCTGGACACGTGTTTCGAGGTAGTTGCCTCTCGTCAGCAGGGAGTAGGAAAATGTGTGGGGTTGCTGTGTAAGCTGCTAAAATCGTATCAGGTCTAGTACCTCTCGTAGCGCGCAGGTGCGTAACCATGAGTCCGTTGACTCCACCGGCTCAAGGGAGCCTGAATATAAAGTTAAACCAGATTGGTCGCACACTGCTACACCTACCAGGCGTGTTCCCCCAATGAAAATGGTCCCTGAAGGTCAGCGTCGGCGGATACACCTATGCTCGAGTGTGAATGCAAGTATGCGTGGCGTGTGCCATCACTGGACACGTGTTTCGAGGTAGTTGCCTCTCGTCAGCAGGGAGTAGGAAAATGTGTGGGGTTGCTGTGTAAGCTGCTAAAATCGTATCAGGTCTAGTACCTCTCGTAGCGCGCAGGTGCGTAACCATGAGTCCGTCGACTCCACCGGCTCAAGGGAGCCTGAATATAAAGTTAAACCAGATTGGTCGCACACTGCTACACCTACCAGGCGTGTTCCCCCAATGAAAATGGTCCCTGAAGGTCAGCGTCGGCGGATACACCTATGCTCGAGTGTGAATGCAAGTATGCGTGGCGTGTGCCATCCCTGGACACGTGTTTCGAGGTAGTTGCCTCTCGTCAGCAGGGAGTAGGAAAATGTGTGGGGTTGCTGTGTAAGCTGCTAAAATCGTATCAGGTCTAGTACCTCTCGTAGCGCGCAGGTGCGTAACCATGAGTCCGTCGACTCCACCGGCTCAAGGGAGCCTGAATATAAAGTTAAACCAGATTGGTCGCACACTGCTACACCTACCAGGCGTGTTCCCCCAATGAAAATGGTCCCTGAAGGTCAGCGTCGGCGGATACACCTATGCTCGAGTGTGAATGCAAGTATGTGTGGCGTGTGCCATCCCTGGACACGTGTTTCGAGGTAGTTGCCTCTCGTCAGCAGGGAGTAGGAAAATGTGTGGGGTTGCTGTGTAAGCTGCTAAAATCGTATCAGGTCTAGTACCTCTCGTAGCGCGCAGGTGCGTAACCATGAGTCCGTCGACTCCACCGGCTCAAGGGAGCCTGAATATAAAGTTAAACCAGATTGGTCGCACACTGCTACACCTACCAGGCGTGTTCCCCCAATGAAAATGGTCCCTGAAGGTCAGCGTCAGCGGATACACCTATGCTCGAGTGTGAATGCAAGTATGCGTGGCGTGTGCCATCCCTGGACACGTGTTTCGAGGTAGTTGCCTCTCGTCATCAGGGAGTAGGAAAATGTGTGGGGTTGCTGTGTAAGCTGCTAAAATCGTATCAGGTCTAGTACCTCTCGTAGCGCGCAGGTGCGTAACCATGAGTCCGTCAACTCCACCGGCTCAAGGGAGCCTGAATATAAAGTTAAACCAGATTGGTCGCACACTGCTACACCTACCAGGCGTGTTCCCCCAATGAAAATGGTCCCTGAAGGTCAGCGTCGGCGGATACACCTATGCTCGAGTGTGAATGCAAGTATGCGTGGCGTGTGCCATCCCTGGACACGTGTTTCGAGGTAGTTGCCTCTCGTCAGCAGGGAGTAGGAAAATGTGTGGGGTTGCTGTGTAAGCTGCTAAAATCGTATCAGGTCTAGTACCTCTCGTAGCGCGCAGGTGCGTAACCATGAGTCCGTCGACTCCACCGGCTCAAGGGAGCCTGAATATAAAGTTAAACCAGATTGGTCGCACACTGCTACACCTACCAGGCGTGTTCCCCCAATGAAAATGGTCCCTGAAGGTCAGCGTCGGCGGATACACCTATGCTCGAGTGTGAATGCAAGTATGCGTGGCGTGTGCCATCCCTGGACACGTGTTTCGAGGTAGTTGCCTCTCGTCAGCAGGGAGTAGGAAAATGTGTGGGGTTGCTGTGTAAGCTGCTAAAATCGTATCAGGTCTAGTACCTCTCGTAGTGCGCAGGTGCGTAACCATGAGTCCGTCGACTCCACCGGCTCAAGGGAGCCTGAATATAAAGTTAAACCAGATTGATCGCACACTGCTACACCTACCAGGCGTGTTCCCCCAATGAAAATGGTCCCTGAAGGTCAGCGTCGGCGGATACACCTATTCTCGAGTGTGAATGCAAGTATGCGTGGCGTGTGCCATCCCTGGACACGTGTTTCGAGGTAGTTGCCTCTCGTCAGCAGGGAGTAGGAAAATGTGTGGGGTTGCTGTGTAAGCTGCTAAAATCGTATCAGGTCTAGTACCTCTCGTAGCGCGCAGGTGCGTAACCATGAGTCCGTCGACTCCACCGGCTCAAGGGAGCCTGAATATAAAGTTAAACCAGATTGGTCGCACACTGCTACACCTACCAGGCGTGTTCCCCCAATGAAAATGGTCCCTGAAGGTCAGCGTCGGCGGATACACCTATGCTCGAGTGTGAATGCAAGTATGCGTGGCGTGTGCCATCCCTGGACACGTGTTTCGAGGTAGTTGCCTCTCGTCAGCAGGGAGTAGGAAAATGTGTGGGGTTGCTGTGTAAGCTGCTAAAATCGTATCAGGTCTAGTACCTCTCGTAGCATGCAGGTGCGTAACCATGAGTCCGTCGACTCCACCGGCTCAAGGGAGCCTGAATATAAAGTTAAACCAGATTGGTCGCACACTGCTACACCTACCAGGCGTGTTCCCCCAATGAAAATGGTCCCTGAAGGTCAGCGTCGGCGGATACACCTATGCTCGAGTGTGAATGCAAGTATGCGTGGCGTGTGCCATCCCTGGACACGTGTTTCGAGGTAGTTGCCTCTCGTCAGCAGGGAGTAGGAAAATGTGTGGGGTTGCTGTGTAAGCTGCTAAAATCGTATCAGGTCTAGTACCTCTCGTAGCGCGCAGGTGCGTAACCATGAGTCCGTCGACTCCACCGGCTCAAGGGAGCCTGAATATAAAGTTAAACCAGATTGGTCGCACACTGCTACACCTACCAGGCGTGTTCCCCCAATGAAAATGGTCCCTGAAGGTCAGCGTCGGCGGATACACCTATGCTCGAGTGTGAATGCAAGTATGCGTGGCGTGTGCCATCACTGGACACGTGTTTCGAGGTAGTTGCCTCTCGTCAGCAGGGAGTAGGAAAATGTGTGGGGTTGCTGTGTTAGCTGCTAAAATCGTATCAGGTCTAGTACCTCTCGTAGCGCGCAGGTGCGTAACCATGAGTCCGTCGACTCCACCGGCTCAAGGGAGCCTGAATATAAAGTTAAACCAGATTGGTCGCACACTGCTACACCTACCAGGCGTGTTCCCCCAATGAAAATGGTCCCTGAAGGTCAGCGTCGGCGGATACACCTATGCTCGAGTGTGAATGCAAGTATGCGTGGCGTGTGCCATCCCTGGACACGTGTTTCGAGGTAGTTGCCTCTCGTCAGCAGGGAGTAGGAAAATGTGTGGGGTTGCTGTGTAAGCTGCTAAAATCGTATCAGGTCTAGTACCTCTCGTAGCGCGCAGGTGCGTAACCATGAGTCCTTCGACTCCACCGGCTCAAGAGAGCCTGAATATAAAGTTAAACCAGATTGGTCGCACACTGCTACACCTACCAGGCGTGTTCCCCCAATGAAAATAGTCCCTGAAGGTCAGCGTCGGCGGATACACCTATGCTCGAGTGTGAATGCAAGTATGCGTGGCGTGTGCCATCCCTGGACACGTGTTTCGAGGTAGTTGCCTCTCGTCAGCAGGGAGTAGGAAAATGTGTGGGGTTGCTGTGTAAGCTGCTAAAATCGTATCAGGTCTAGTACCTCTCGTAGCGCGCAGGTGCGTAACCATGAGTCCGTCGACTCCACCGGCTCAAGGGAGCCTGAATATAAAGTTAAACCAGATTGATCGCACACTGCTACACCTACCAGGCGTGTTCCCCCAATGAAAATGGTCCCTGAAGGTCAGCGTCGGCGGATACACCTATGCTCGAGTGTGAATGCAAGTATGCGTGGCGTGTGCCATCCCTGGACACGTGTTTCGAGGTAGTTGCCTCTCGTCAGCAGGGAGTAGGAAAATGTGTGGGGTTGCTGTGTAAGCTGCTAAAATCGTATCAGGTCTAGTACCTCTCGTAGCGCGCAGGTGCGTAACCATGAGTCCGTCGACTCCACCGGCTCAAGGGAGCCTGAATATAAAGTTAAACCAGATTGGTCACACACTGCTACACCTACCAGGCGTGTTCCCCCAATGAAAATGGTCCCTGAAGGTCAGCGTCGGCGGATACACCTATGCTCGAGTGTGAATGCAAGTATGCGTGGCGTGTGCCATCCCTGGACACGTGTTTCGAGGTAGTTGCCTCTCGTCAGCAGGGAGTAGGAAAATGTGTGGGGTTGCTGTGTAAGCTGCTAAAATCGTATCAGGTCTAGTACCTCTAGTAGCGCGCAGGTGCGTAACCATGAGTCCGTCGACTCCACCGGCTCAAGGGAGCCTGAATATAAAGTTAAACCAGATTGGTCGCACACTGCTACACCTACCAGGCGTGTTCCCCCAATGAAAATGGTCCCTGAAGGTCAGCGTCGGCGGATACACCTATGCTCGAGTGTGAATGCAAGTATGCGTGGCGTGTGCCATCCCTGGACACGTGTTTCGAGGTAGTTGCCTCTCGTCAGCAGGGAGTAGGAAAATGTGTGGGGTTGCTGTGTAAGCTGCTAAAATCGTATCAGGTCTAGTACCTCTCGTAGCGCGCAGGTGCGTAACCATGAATCCTTCGACTCCACCGGCTCAAGAGAGCCTGAATATAAAGTTAAACCAGATTGGTCGCACACTGCTACACCTACCAGGCGTGTTCCCCCAATGAAAATGGTCCCTGAAGGTCAGCGTCGGCGGATACACCTATGCTCGAGTGTGAATGCAAGTATGCGTGGCGTGTGCCATCCCTGGACACGTGTTTCGAGGTAGTTGCCTCTCGTCAGCAGGGAGTAGGAAAATGTGTGGGGTTGCTGTGTAAGCTGCTAAAATCGTATAAGGTCTAGTACCTCTCGTAGCGCGCAGGTGCGTAACCATGAGTCCGTCGACTCCACCGGCTCAAGGGAGCCTGAATATAAAGTTAAACCAGATTGATCGCACACTGCTACACCTACCAGGCGTGTTCCCCCAATGAAAATGGTCCCTGAAGGTCAGCGTCGGCGGATACACCTATGCTCGAGTGTGAATGCAAGTATGCGTGGCGTGTGCCATCCCTGGACACGTGTTTCGAGGTAGTTGCCTCTCGTCAGCAGGGAGTAGGAAAATGTGTGGGGTTGCTGTGTAAGCTGCTAAAATCGTATCAGGTCTAGTACCTCTCGTAGCGCGCAGGTGCGTAACCATGAGTCCGTCGACTCCACCGGCTCAAGGGAGCCTGAATATAAAGTTAAACCAGATTGGTCACACACTGCTACACCTACCAGGCGTGTTCCCCCAATGAAAATGGTCCCTGAAGGTCAGCGTCGGCGGATACACCTATGCTCGAGTGTGAATGCAAGTATGCGTGGCGTGTGCCATCCCTGGACACGTGTTTCGAGGTAGTTGCCTCTCGTCAGCAGGGAGTAGGAAAATGTGTGGGGTTGCTGTGTAAGCTGCTAAAATCGTATCAGGTCTAGTACCTCTAGTAGCGCGCAGGTGCGTAACCATGAGTCCGTCGACTCCACCGGCTCAAGGGAGCCTGAATATAAAGTTAAACCAGATTGGTCGCACACTGCTACACCTACCAGGCGTGTTCCCCCAATGAAAATGGTCCCTGAAGGTCAGCGTCGGCGGATACACCTATGCTCGAGTGTGAATGCAAGTATGCGTGGCGTGTGCCATCCCTGGACACGTGTTTCGAGGTAGTTGCCTCTCGTCAGCAGGGAGTAGGAAAATGTGTGGGGTTGCTGTGTAAGCTGCTAAAATCGTATCAGGTCTAGTACCTCTCGTAGCGCGCAGGTGCGTAACCATGAGTCCGTCGACTCCACCGGCTCAAGGGAGCCTGAATATAAAGTTAAACCAGATTGGTCGCACACTGCTACACCTACAAGGCGTGTTCCCCCAATGAAAATGGTCCCTGAAGGTCAGCGTCGGCGGATACACCTATGCTCGAGTGTGAATGCAAGTATGCGTGGCGTGTGCCATCCCTGGACACGTGTTTCGAGGTAGTTGCCTCTCGTCAGCAGGGAGTAGGAAAATGTGTGGGGTTGCTGTGTAAGCTGCTAAAATCGTATCAGGTCTAGTACCTCTCGTAGCGCGCAGGTGCGTAACCATGAGTCCGTCGACTCCACCGGCTCAAGGGAGCCTGAATATAAAGTTAAACCAGATTGGTCGCACACTGCTACACCTACCAGGCGTGTTCCCCCAATGAAAATGGTCCCTGAAGGTCAGCGTCGGCGGATACACCTATGCACGAGTGTGAATGCAAGTATGCGTGGCGTGTGCCATCCCTGGACACGTGTTTCGAGGTAGTTGCCTCTCGTCAGCAGGGAGTAGGAAAATGTGTGGGGTTGCTGTGTAAGCTGCTAAAATCGTATCAGGTCTAGTACCTCTCGTAGCGCGCAGGTGCGTAACCATGAGTCCGTTGACTCCACCGGCTCAAGGGAGCCTGAATATAAAGTTAAACCAGATTGGTCGCACACTGCTACACCTACCAGGCGTGTTCCCCCAATGAAAATGGTCCCTGAAGGTCAGCGTCGGCGGATACACCTATGCTCGAGTGTGAATGCAAGTATGCGTGGCGTGTGCCATCACTGGACACGTGTTTCGAGGTAGTTGCCTCTCGTCAGCAGGGAGTAGGAAAATGTGTGGGGTTGCTGTGTAAGCTGCTAAAATCGTATCAGGTCTAGTACCTCTCGTAGCGCGCAGGTGCGTAACCATGAGTCCGTCGACTCCACCGGCTCAAGGGAGCCTGAATATAAAGTTAAACCAGATTGGTCGCACACTGCTACACCTACCAGGCGTGTTCCCCCAATGAAAATGGTCCCTGAAGGTCAGCGTCGGCGGATACACCTATGCTCGAGTGTGAATGCAAGTATGCGTGGCGTGTGCCATCCCTGGACACGTGTTTCGAGGTAGTTGCCTCTCGTCAGCAGGGAGTAGGAAAATGTGTGGGGTTGCTGTGTAAGCTGCTAAAATCGTATCAGGTCTAGTACCTCTCGTAGCGCGCAGGTGCGTAACCATGAGTCCGTCGACTCCACCGGCTCAAGGGAGCCTGAATATAAAGTTAAACCAGATTGGTCGCACACTGCTACACCTACCAGGCGTGTTCCCCCAATGAAAATGGTCCCTGAAGGTCAGCGTCGGCGGATACACCTATGCTCGAGTGTGAATGCAAGTATGCGTGGCGTGTGCCATCCCTGGACACGTGTTTCGAGGTAGTTGCCTCTCGTCAGCAGGGAGTAGGAAAATGTGTGGGGTTGCTGTGTAAGCTGCTAAAATCGTATCAGGTCTAGTACCTCTCGTAGCGCGCAGGTGCGTAACCATGAGTCCGTCGACTCCACCGGCTCAAGGGAGCCTGAATATAAAGTTAAACCAGATTGGTCGCACACTGCTACACCTACCAGGCGTGTTCCCCCAATGAAAATGGTCCCTGACGGTCAGCGTCGGCGGATACACCTATGCTCGAGTGTGAATGCAAGTATGCGTGGCGTGTGCCATCCCTGGACACGTGTTTCGAGGTAGTTGCCTCTCGTCAGCAGGGAGTAGGAAAATGTGTGGGGTTGCTGTGTAAGCTGCTAAAATCGTATCAGGTCTAGTACCTCTCGTAGCGCGCAGGTGCGTAACCATGAGTCCGTCAACTCCACCGGCTCAAGGGAGCCTGAATATAAAGTTAAACCAGATTGGTCGCACACTGCTACACCTACCAGGCGTGTTCCCCCAATGAAAATGGTCCCTGAAGGTCAGCGTCGGCGGATACACCTATGCTCGAGTGTGAATGCAAGTATGCGTGGCGTGTGCCATCCCTGGACACGTGTTTCGAGGTAGTTGCCTCTCGTCAGCAGGGAGTAGGAAAATGTGTGGGGTTGCTGTGTAAGCTGCTAAAATCGTATCAGGTCTAGTACCTCTCGTAGCGCGCAGGTGCGTAACCATGAGTCCGTCGACTCCACCGGCTCAAGGGAGCCTGAATATAAAGTTAAACCAGATTGGTCGCACACTGCTACACCTACCAGGCGTGTTCCCCCAATGAAAATGGTCCCTGAAGGTCAGCGTCGGCGGATACACCTATGCTCGAGTGTGAATGCAAGTATGCGTGGCGTGTGCCATCCCTGGACACGTGTTTCGAGGTAGTTGCCTCTCGTCAGCAGGGAGTAGGAAAATGTGTGGGGTTGCTGTGTAAGCTGCTAAAATCGTATCAGGTCTAGTACCTCTCGTAGTGCGCAGGTGCGTAACCATGAGTCCGTCGACTCCACCGGCTCAAGGGAGCCTGAATATAAAGTTAAACCAGATTGATCGCACACTGCTACACCTACCAGGCGTGTTCCCCCAATGAAAATGGTCCCTGAAGGTCAGCGTCGGCGGATACACCTATTCTCGAGTGTGAATGCAAGTATGCGTGGCGTGTGCCATCCCTGGACACGTGTTTCGAGGTAGTTGCCTCTCGTCAGCAGGGAGTAGGAAAATGTGTGGGGTTGCTGTGTAAGCTGCTAAAATCGTATCAGGTCTAGTACCTCTCGTAGCGCGCAGGTGCGTAACCATGAGTCCGTCGACTCCACCGGCTCAAGGGAGCCTGAATATAAAGTTAAACCAGATTGGTCGCACACTGCTACACCTACCAGGCGTGTTCCCCCAATGAAAATGGTCCCTGAAGGTCAGCGTCGGCGGATACACCTATGCTCGAGTGTGAATGCAAGTATGCGTGGCGTGTGCCATCCCTGGACACGTGTTTCGAGGTAGTTGCCTCTCGTCAGCAGGGAGTAGGAAAATGTGTGGGGTTGCTGTGTAAGCTGCTAAAATCGTATCAGGTCTAGTACCTCTCGTAGCATGCAGGTGCGTAACCATGAGTCCGTCGACTCCACCGGCTCAAGGGAGCCTGAATATAAAGTTAAACCAGATTGGTCGCACACTGCTACACCTACCAGGCGTGTTCCCCCAATGAAAATGGTCCCTGAAGGTCAGCGTCGGCGGATACACCTATGCTCGAGTGTGAATGCAAGTATGCGTGGCGTGTGCCATCCCTGGACACGTGTTTCGAGGTAGTTGCCTCTCGTCAGCAGGGAGTAGGAAAATGTGTGGGGTTGCTGTGTAAGCTGCTAAAATCGTATCAGGTCTAGTACCTCTCGTAGCGCGCAGGTGCGTAACCATGAGTCCGTCGACTCCACCGGCTCAAGGGAGCCTGAATATAAAGTTAAACCAGATTGGTCGCACACTGCTACACCTACCAGGCGTGTTCCCCCAATGAAAATGGTCCCTGAAGGTCAGCGTCGGCGGATACACCTATGCTCGAGTGTGAATGCAAGTATGCGTGGCGTGTGCCATCACTGGACACGTGTTTCGAGGTAGTTGCCTCTCGTCAGCAGGGAGTAGGAAAATGTGTGGGGTTGCTGTGTTAGCTGCTAAAATCGTATCAGGTCTAGTACCTCTCGTAGCGCGCAGGTGCGTAACCATGAGTCCGTCGACTCCACCGGCTCAAGGGAGCCTGAATATAAAGTTAAACCAGATTGGTCGCACACTGCTACACCTACCAGGCGTGTTCCCCCAATGAAAATGGTCCCTGAAGGTCAGCGTCGGCGGATACACCTATGCTCGAGTGTGAATGCAAGTATGCGTGGCGTGTGCCATCCCTGGACACGTGTTTCGAGGTAGTTGCCTCTCGTCAGCAGGGAGTAGGAAAATGTGTGGGGTTGCTGTGTAAGCTGCTAAAATCGTATCAGGTCTAGTACCTCTCGTAGCGCGCAGGTGCGTAACCATGAGTCCGTCGACTCCACCGGCTCAAGGGAGCCTGAATATAAAGTTAAACCAGATTGGTCGCACACTGCTACACCTACCAGGCGTGTTCCCCCAATGAAAATGGTCCTTGAAGGTCAGCGTCGGCGGATACACCTATGCTCGAGTGTGAATGCAAGTATGCGTGGCGTGTGCCATCCCTGGACACGTGTTTCGAGGTAGTTGCCTCTCGTCAGCAGGGAGTAGGAAAATGTGTGGGGTTGCTGTGTAAGCTGCTAAAATCGTATCAGGTCTAGTACCTCTCGTAGCGCGCAGGTGCGTAACCATGAGTCCTTCGACTCCACCGGCTCAAGAGAGCCTGAATATAAAGTTAAACCAGATTGGTCGCACACTGCTACACCTACCAGGCGTGTTCCCCCAATGAAAATAGTCCCTGAAGGTCAGCGTCGGCGGATACACCTATGCTCGAGTGTGAATGCAAGTATGCGTGGCGTGTGCCATCCCTGGACACGTGTTTCGAGGTAGTTGCCTCTCGTCAGCAGGGAGTAGGAAAATGTGTGGGGTTGCTGTGTAAGCTGCTAAAATCGTATCAGGTCTAGTACCTCTCGTAGCGCGCAGGTGCGTAACCATGAGTCCGTCGACTCCACCGGCTCAAGGGAGCCTGAATATAAAGTTAAACCAGATTGATCGCACACTGCTACACCTACCAGGCGTGTTCCCCCAATGAAAATGGTCCCTGAAGGTCAGCGTCGGCGGATACACCTATGCTCGAGTGTGAATGCAAGTATGCGTGGCGTGTGCCATCCCTGGACACGTGTTTCGAGGTAGTTGCCTCTCGTCAGCAGGGAGTAGGAAAATGTGTGGGGTTGCTGTGTAAGCTGCTAAAATCGTATCAGGTCTAGTACCTCTCGTAGCGCGCAGGTGCGTAACCATGAGTCCGTCGACTCCACCGGCTCAAGGGAGCCTGAATATAAAGTTAAACCAGATTGGTCACACACTGCTACACCTACCAGGCGTGTTCCCCCAATGAAAATGGTCCCTGAAGGTCAGCGTCGGCGGATACACCTATGCTCGAGTGTGAATGCAAGTATGCGTGGCGTGTGCCATCCCTGGACACGTGTTTCGAGGTAGTTGCCTCTCGTCAGCAGGGAGTAGGAAAATGTGTGGGGTTGCTGTGTAAGCTGCTAAAATCGTATCAGGTCTAGTACCTCTAGTAGCGCGCAGGTGCGTAACCATGAGTCCGTCGACTCCACCGGCTCAAGGGAGCCTGAATATAAAGTTAAACCAGATTGGTCGCACACTGCTACACCTACCAGGCGTGTTCCCCCAATGAAAATGGTCCCTGAAGGTCAGCGTCGGCGGATACACCTATGCTCGAGTGTGAATGCAAGTATGCGTGACGTGTGCCATCCCTGGACACGTGTTTCGAGGTAGTTGCCTCTCGTCAGCAGGGAGTAGGAAAATGTGTGGGGTTGCTGTGTAAGCTGCTAAAATCGTATCAGGTCTAGTACCTCTCGTAGCGCGCAGGTGCGTAACCATGAGTCCGTCGACTCCACCGGCTCAAGGGAGCCTGAATATAAAGTTAAACCAGATTGGTCGCACACTGCTACACCTACAAGGCGTGTTCCCCCAATGAAAATGGTCCCTGAAGGTCAGCGTCGGCGGATACACCTATGCTCGAGTGTGAATGCAAGTATGCGTGGCGTGTGCCATCCCTGGACACGTGTTTCGAGGTAGTTGCCTCTCGTCAGCAGGGAGTAGGAAAATGTGTGGGGTTGCTGTGTAAGCTGCTAAAATCGTATCAGGTCTAGTACCTCTCGTAGCGCGCAGGTGCGTAACCATGAGTCCGTCGACTCCACCGGCTCAAGGGAGCCTGAATATAAAGTTAAACCAGATTGGTCGCACACTGCTACACCTACCAGGCGTGTTCCCCCAATGAAAATGGTCCCTGAAGGTCAGCGTCGGCGGATACACCTATGCACGAGTGTGAATGCAAGTATGCGTGGCGTGTGCCATCCCTGGACACGTGTTTCGAGGTAGTTGCCTCTCGTCAGCAGGGAGTAGGAAAATGTGTGGGGTTGCTGTGTAAGCTGCTAAAATCGTATCAGGTCTAGTACCTCTCGTAGCGCGCAGGTGCGTAACCATGAGTCCGTTGACTCCACCGGCTCAAGGGAGCCTGAATATAAAGTTAAACCAGATTGGTCGCACACTGCTACACCTACCAGGCGTGTTCCCCCAATGAAAATGGTCCCTGAAGGTCAGCGTCGGCGGATACACCTATGCTCGAGTGTGAATGCAAGTATGCGTGGCGTGTGCCATCACTGGACACGTGTTTCGAGGTAGTTGCCTCTCGTCAGCAGGGAGTAGGAAAATGTGTGGGGTTGCTGTGTAAGCTGCTAAAATCGTATCAGGTCTAGTACCTCTCGTAGCGCGCAGGTGCGTAACCATGAGTCCGTCGGCTCCACCGGCTCAAGGGAGCCTGAATATAAAGTTAAACCAGATTGGTCGCACACTGCTACACCTACCAGGCGTGTTCCCCCAATGAAAATGGTCCCTGAAGGTCAGCGTCGGCGGATACACCTATGCTCGAGTGTGAATGCAAGTATGCGTGGCGTGTGCCATCCCTGGACACGTGTTTCGAGGTAGTTGCCTCTCGTCAGCAGGGAGTAGGAAAATGTGTGGGGTTGCTGTGTAAGCTGCTAAAATCGTATCAGGTCTAGTACCTCTCGTAGCGCGCAGGTGCGTAACCATGAGTCCGTCGACTCCACCGGCTCAAGGGAGCCTGAATATAAAGTTAAACCAGATTGGTCGCACACTGCTACACCTACCAGGCGTGTTCCCCCAATGAAAATGGTCCCTGAAGGTCAGCGTCGGCGGATACACCTATGCTCGAGTGTGAATGCAAGTATGCGTGGCGTGTGCCATCCCTGGACACGTGTTTCGAGGTAGTTGCCTCTCGTCAGCAGGGAGTAGGAAAATGTGTGGGGTTGCTGTGTAAGCTGCTAAAATCGTATCAGGTCTAGTACCTCTCGTAGCGCGCAGGTGCGTAACCATGAGTCCGTCGACTCCACCGGCTCAAGGGAGCCTGAATATAAAGTTAAACCAGATTGGTCGCACACTGCTACACCTACCAGGCGTGTTCCCCCAATGAAAATGGTCCCTGAAGGTCAGCGTCGGCGGATACACCTATGCTCGAGTGTGAATGCAAGTATGCGTGGCGTGTGCCATCCCTGGACACGTGTTTCGAGGTAGTTGCCTCTCGTCAGCAGGGAGTAGGAAAATGTGTGGGGTTGCTGTGTAAGCTGCTAAAATCGTATCAGGTCTAGTACCTCTCGTAGCATGCAGGTGCGTAACCATGAGTCCGTCGACTCCACCGGCTCAAGGGAGCCTGAATATAAAGTTAAACCAGATTGGTCGCACACTGCTACACCTACCAGGCGTGTTCCCCCAATGAAAATGGTCCCTGAAGGTCAGCGTCGGCGGATACACCTATGCTCGAGTGTGAATGCAAGTATGCGTGGCGTGTGCCATCCCTGGACACGTGTTTCGAGGTAGTTGCCTCTCGTCAGCAGGGAGTAGGAAAATGTGTGGGGTTGCTGTGTAAGCTGCTAAAATCGTATCAGGTCTAGTACCTCTCGTAGCGCGCAGGTGCGTAACCATGAGTCCGTCGACTCCACCGGCTCAAGGGAGCCTGAATATAAAGTTAAACCAGATTGGTCGCACACTGCTACACCTACAAGGCGTGTTCCCCCAATGAAAATGGTCCCTGAAGGTCAGCGTCGGCGGATACACCTATGCTCGAGTGTGAATGCAAGTATGCGTGGCGTGTGCCATCCCTGGACACGTGTTTCGAGGTAGTTGCCTCTCGTCAGCAGGGAGTAGGAAAATGTGTGGGGTTGCTGTGTAAGCTGCTAAAATTGTATCAGGTCTAGTACCTCTCGTAGCGCGCAGGTGCGTAACCATGAGTCCGTCGACTCTACCGGCTCAAGGGAGCCTGAATATAAAGTTAAACCAGATTGGTCGCACACTGCTACACCTACCAGGCGTGTTCCCCCAATGAAAATGGTCCCTGAAGGTCAGCGTCGGCGGATACACCTATGCTCGAGTGTGAATGCAAGTATGCGTGGCGTGTGCCATCCCTGGACACGTGTTTCGAGGTAGTTGCCTCTCGTCAGCAGGGAGTAGGAAAATGTGTGGGGTTGCTGTGTAAGCTGCTAAAATCGTATCAGGTCTAGTACCTCTCGTAGTGCGCAGGTGCGTAACCATGAGTCCGTCGACTCCACCGGCTCAAGGGAGCCTGAATATAAAGTTAAACCAGATTGATCGCACACTGCTACACCTACCAGGCGTGTTCCCCCAATGAAAATGGTCCCTGAAGGTCAGCGTCGGCGGATACACCTATGCTCGAGTGTGAATGCAAGTATGCGTGGCGTGTGCCATCCCTGGACACGTGTTTCGAGGTAGTTGCCTCTCGTCAGCAGGGAGTAGGAAAATGTGTGGGGTTGCTGTGTAAGCTGCTAAAATCGTATCAGGTCTAGTACCTCTCGTAGCGCGCAGGTGCGTAACCATGAGTCCGTCGACTCCACCGGCTCAAGGGAGCCTGAATATAAAGTTAAACCAGATTGGTCGCACACTGCTACACCTACCAGGCGTGTTCCCCCAATGAAAATGGTCCCTGAAGGTCAGCGTCGGCGGATACACCTATGCTCGAGTGTGAATGCAAGTATGCGTGGCGTGTGCCATCCCTGGACACGTGTTTCGAGGTAGTTGCCTCTCGTCAGCAGGGAGTAGGAAAATGTGTGGGGTTGCTGTGTAAGCTGCTAAAATCGTATCAGGTCTAGTACCTCTCGTAGCATGCAGGTGCGTAACCATGAGTCCGTCGACTCCACCGGCTCAAGGGAGCCTGAATATAAAGTTAAACCAGATTGGTCGCACACTGCTACACCTACCAGGCGTGTTCCCCCAATGAAAATGGTCCCTGAAGGTCAGCGTCGGCGGATACACCTATGCTCGAGTGTGAATGCAAGTATGCGTGGCGTGTGCCATCCCTGGACACGTGTTTCGAGGTAGTTGCCTCTCGTCAGCAGGGAGTAGGAAAATGTGTGGGGTTGCTGTGTAAGCTGCTAAAATCGTATCAGGTCTAGTACCTCTCGTAGCGCGCAGGTGCGTAACCATGAGTCCGTCGACTCCACCGGCTCAAGGGAGCCTGAATATAAAGTTAAACCAGATTGGTCGCACACTGCTACACCTACAAGGCGTGTTCCCCCAATGAAAATGGTCCCTGAAGGTCAGCGTCGGCGGATACACCTATGCTCGAGTGTGAATGCAAGTATGCGTGGCGTGTGCCATCCCTGGACACGTGTTTCGAGGTAGTTGCCTCTCGTCAGCAGGGAGTAGGAAAATGTGTGGGGTTGCTGTGTAAGCTGCTAAAATCGTATCAGGTCTAGTACCTCTCGTAGCGCGCAGGTGCGTAACCATGAGTCCGTCGACTCTACCGGCTCAAGGGAGCCTGAATATAAAGTTAAACCAGATTGGTCGCACACTGCTACACCTACCAGGCGTGTTCCCCCAATGAAAATGGTCCCTGAAGGTCAGCGTCGGCGGATACACCTATGCTCGAGTGTGAATGCAAGTATGCGTGGCGTGTGCCATCCCTGGACACGTGTTTCGAGGAAGTTGCCTCTCGTCAGCAGGGAGTAGGAAAATGTGTGGGGTTGCTGAGTAAGCTGCTAAAATCGTATCAGGTCTAGTACCTCTCGTAGCGCGCAGGTGCGTAACCATGAGTCCGTCGACTCCACCGGCTCAAGGGAGCCTGAATATAAAGTTAAACCAGATTGGTCGCACACTGCTACACCTACCAGGCGTGTTTCCCCAATGAAAATGGTCCCTGAAGGTCAGCGTCGGCGGATACACCTATGCTCGAGTGTGAATGCAAGTATGCGTGGCGTGTGCCATCCCTGGACACGTGTTTCGAGGTAGTTGCCTCTCGTCAGCAGGGAGTAGGAAAATGTGTGGGGTTGCTGTGTAAGCTGCTAAAATCGTATCAGGTCTAGTACCTCTCGTAGCGCGCAGGTGCGTAACCATGAGTCCGTCGACTCCACCGGCTCAAGGGAGCCTGAATATAAAGTTAAACCAGATTGGTCGCACACTGCTACACCTACCACGCGTGTTCCCCCAATGAAAATGGTCCCTGAAGGTCAGCGTCGGTGGATACACCTATGCTCGAGTGTGAATGCAAGTATGCGTGGCGTGTGCCATCCCTGGACACGTGTTTCGAGGTAGTTGCCTCTCGTCAGCAGGGAGTAGGAAAATGTGTGGGGTTGCTGTGTAAGCTGCTAAAATCGTATCAGGTCTAGTACCTCTCGTAGCGCGCAGGTGCGTAACCATGAGTCCGTCGAGTCCACCGGCTCAAGGGAGCCTGAATATAAAGTTAAACCAGATTGGTCGCACACTGCTACACCTACCAGGCGTGTTCCCCCAATGAAAATGGTCCCTGAAGGTCAGCGTCGGCGGATACACCTATGCTCGAGTGTGAATGCAAGTATGCGTGGCGTGTGCCATCCCTGGACACGTGTTTCGAGGTAGTTGCCTCTCGTCAGCAGGGAGTAGGAAAATGTGTGGGGTTGCTGTGTAAGCTGCTAAAATCGTATCAGGTCTAGTACCTCTCGTAGCGCGCAGGTGCGTAACCATGAGTCCGTCGACTCCACCGGCTCAACGGAGCCTGAATATAAAGTTAAACCAGATTGGTCGCACACTGCTACATCTACAAGGCGTGTTCCCCCAATGAAAATGGTCCCTGAAGGTCAGCGTCGGCGGATACACCTATGCTCGAGTGTGAATGCAAGTATGCGTGGCGTGTGCCATCCCTGGACACGTGTTTCGAGGTAGTTGCCTCTCGTCAGCAGGGAGTAGGAAAATGTGTGGGGTTGCTGTGTAAGCTGCTAAAATCGTATCAGGTCTAGTACCTCTCGTAGCGCGCAGGTGCGTAACCATGAGTCCGTCGACTCTACCGGCTCAAGGGAGCCTGAATATAAAGTTAAACCAGATTGGTCGGACACTGCTACACCTACCAGGCGTGTTCCCCCAATGAAAATGGTCCCTGAAGGTCAGCGTCAGCGGATACACCTATGCTCGAGTGTGAATGCAAGTATGCGTGGCGTGTGCCATCCCTGGACACGTGTTTCGAGGTAGTTGCCTCTCGTCAGCAGGGAGTAGGAAAATGTGTGGGGTTGCTGTGTAAGCTGCTAAAATCGTATCAGGTCTAGTACCTCTCGTAGCGCGCAGGTGCGTAACCATGAGTCCGTCGACTCCACCGGCTCAAGGGAGCCTGAATATAAAGTTAAACCAGATTGGTCGCACACTGCTACACCTACCAGGCGTGTTCCCCCAATGAAAATGGTCCCTGAAGGTCAGCGTCGGCAGATACACCTATGCTCGAGTGTGAATGCAAGTATGCGTGGCGTGTGCCATCCCTGGACACGTGTTTCAAGGTAGTTGCCTCTCGTCAGCAGGGAGTAGGAAAATGTGTGGGGTTGCTGTGTAAGCTGCTAAAATCGTATCAGGTCTAGTACCTCTTGTAGCGCGCAGGTGCGTAACCATGAGTCCGTCGACTCCACCGGCTCAAGGGAGCCTGAATATAAAGTTAAACCAGATTGGTCGCACACTGCTACACCTACCAGGCGTGTTCCCCCAATGAAAATGGTCCCTGAAGGTCAGCGTCGGCGGATACACCTATGCTCGAGTGTGAATGCAAGTATGCGTGGCGTTTGCCATCCCTGGACACGTGTTTCGAGGTAGTTGCCTCTCGTCAGCAGGGAGTAGGAAAATGTGTGGGGTTGCTGTGTAAGCTGCTAAAATCGTATCAGGTCTAGTACCTCTCGTAGCGCGCAGGTGCGTAACCATGAGTCCGTCGACTACACCGGCTCAAGGGAGCCTGAATATAAAGTTAAACCAGATTGGTCGCACACTGCTACACCTACCAGGCGTGTTCCCCCAATGAAAATGGTCCCTGAAGGTCAGCGTCGGCGGATACACCTATGCTCGAGTGTGAATGCAAGTATGCGTGGCGTGTGCCATCCCTGGACACGTGTTTCGAGGTAGTTGCCTCTCGTCAGCAGGGAGTAGGAAAATGTGTCTGGTTGCTGTGTAAGCTGCTAAAATCGTATCAGGTCTAGTACCTCTCGTAGCGCGCAGGTGCGTAACCATGAGTCCGTCGACTCCACCGGCTCAAGGGAGCCTGAATATAAAGTTAAACCAGATTGGTCGCACACTGCTACACCTACCAGGCGTGTTCCCCCAATGAAAATGGTCCCTGAAGGTCAGCGTCGGCGGATACACCTATGCTCGAGTGTGAATGCAAGTATGCGTGGCGTGTGCCATCCCTGGACACGTGTTTCGAGGTAGTTGCCTCTCGTCAGCAGGGAGTAGGAAAATGTGTCGGGGTTGCTGTGTAAGCTGCTAAAATCGTATCAGGTCTAGTACCTCTCGTAGCGCGCAGGTGCGTAACCATGAGTCCGTCGACTCCACCGGCTCAAGTGAGCCTGAATATAAAGTTAAACCAGATTGGTCGCACACTGCTACACCTACCAGGCGTGTTCCCCCAATGAAAATGGTCCCTGAAGGTCAGCGTCGGCGGATACACCTATGCTCGAGTGTGAATGCAAGTATGCGTGGCGTGTGCCATCCCTGGACACGTGTTTCGAGGTAGTTGCCTCTCGTCAGCAGGGAGTAGGAAAATGTGTGGGGTTGCTGTGTAAGCTGCTAAAATCGTATCAGGTCTAGTACCTCTCGTAGCGCGCAGGTGCGTAACCATGAGTCCGTCGACTCCACCGGCTCAAGGGAGCCTGAATATAAAGTTAAACCAGATTGGTCGCACACTGCTACACCTACCAGGCGTGTTCCCCCAATGAAAATGGTCCCTGAAGGTCAGCGTCGGCGGATACACCTATGCTCGAGTGTGAATGCAAGTATGCGTGGCGTGTGCCATCCCTGGACACTTCGAGGTAGTTGCCTCTCGTCAGCAGGGAGTAGGAAAATGTGTGGGGTTGCTGTGTAAGCTGCTAAAATCGTATCAGGTCTAGTACCTCTCGTAGCGCGCAGGTGCGTAACCATGAGTCCGTCGACTCCACCGGCTCAAGGGAGCCTGAATATAAAGTTAAACCAGATTGGTCGCACACTGCTACACCTACCAGGCGTGTTCCCCCAATGAAAATGGTCCCTGAAGGTCAGCGTCGGCGGATACACCTATGCTCGAGTGTGAATGCAAGTATGCGTGGCGTGTGCCATCCCTGGACACGTGTTTCGAGGTAGTTGCCTCTCGTCAGCAGGGAGTAGGAAAATGTGTGGGGTTGCTGTGTAAGCTGCTAAAATCGTATCAGGTCTAGTACCTCTCGTAGCGCGCAGGTGCGTAACCATGAGTCCGTCGACTCCACCGGCTCAAGGGAGCCTGAATATAAAGTTAAACCAGATTGGTCGCACACTGCTACACCTACCAGGCGTGTTCCCCCAATGAAAATGGTCCCTGAAGGTCAGCGTCGGCGGATACACCTATGCTCGAGTGTGAATGCAAGTATGCGTGGCGTGTGCCATCCCTGGACACGTGTTTCGAGGTAGTTGCCTCTCGTCAGCAGGGAGTAGGAAAATGTGTGGGGTTGCTGTGTAAGCTGCTAAAATCGTATCAGGTCTAGTACCTCTCATAGCACGCAGGTGCGTAACCATGAGTCAGTCGACTCCACCGGCTCAAGGGAGCCTGAATATAAAGTTAAACCAGATTGGTCGCACACTGCTACACCTACCAGGCGTGTTCCCCCAATGAAAATGGTCCCTGAAGGTCAGTGTTGGCGGATACACCTATGCTCGAGTGTGAATGCAAGTATGCGTGGCGTGTGCCATCCCTGGACACGTGTTTCGAGGTAGTTGCCTCTCGTCAGCAGGGAGCAGGAAAATGTGTGGGGTTGCTGTGTAAGCTGCTAAAATTGTATCAGGTCTAGTACCTCTCGTAGCGCGCAGGTGCGTAACCATGAGTCTGTCGACTCCACCGGCTCAAGGGAGCCTGAATATAAAGTTAAACCAGATTGGTCGCACACTGCTACACCTACCAGGCGTGTTCCCCCAATGAAAATGGTCCCTGAAGGTCAGCGTCGGCGGATACACCTATGCTCGAGTGTGAATGCAAGTATGCGTGGCGTGTGCCATCCCTGGACACGTGTTTCGAGGTAGTTGCCTCTCGTCAGCAGGGAGTAGGAAAATGTGTGGGGTTGCTGTGTAAGCTGCTAAAATCGTATCAGGTCTAGTACCTCTCGTAGCGCGCAGGTGCGTAACCATGAGTCCGTCGACTCCACCGGCTCAAGGGAGCCTGAATATAAAGTTAAACCAGATTGGTCGCACACTGCTACACCTACCAGGCGTGTTCCCCCAATGAAAATGGTCCCTGAAGGTCAGCGTCGGCGGATACACCTATGCTCGAGTGTGAATGCAAGTATGCGTGGCGTGTGCCATCCCTGGACACGGGTTTCGAGGTAGTTGCCTCTCGTCAGCAGGGAGTAGGAAAATGTGTGGGGTTGCTGTGTAAGCTGCTAAAATCGTATCAGTTCTAGTACCTCTCGTAGCGCGCAGGTGCGTAACCATGAGTCCGTCGACTCCACCGGCTCAAGGGAGCCTGAATATAAAGTTAAACCAGATTGGTCGCACACTGCTACACCTACCAGGCGTGTTCCCCCAATGAAAATGGTCCCTGAAGGTCAGCGTCGGCGGATACACCTATGCTCGAGTGTGAATGCAAGTATGCGTGGCGTGTGCCATCCCTGGACACGTGTTTCGAGGTAGTTGCCTCTCGTCAGCAGGGAGTAGGAAAATGTGTGGGGTTGCTGTGTAAGCAGCTAAAATCGTATCAGGTCTAGTACCTCTCGTAGCGCGCAGGTGCGTAACCATGAGTCCGTCGACTCCACCGGCTCAAGGGAGCCTGAATATAAAGTTAAACCAGATTGGTCGCACACTGCTACACCTACCAGGCGTGTTCCCCCAATGAAAATGGTCCCTGAAGGTCAGCGTCGGCGGATACACCTATGCTCGAGTGTGAATGCAAGTATGCGTGGCGTGTGCCATCCCTGGACACGTGTTTCGAGGTAGTTGCCTCTCGTCAGCAGGGAGTAGGAAAATGTGTGGGGTTGCTGTGTAAGCTGCTAAAATCGTATCAGGTCTAGTACCTCTCGTAGCGCGCAGGTGCGTAACCATGAGTCCGTCGACTCCACCGGCTCAAGGGAGCCTGAATATAAAGTTAAACCAGATTGGTCGCACACTGCTACACCTACCAGGCGTGTTCCCCCAATGAAAATGGTCCCTGAAGGTCAGCGTCGGCGGATACACCTATGCTCGAGTGTGAATGCAAGTATGCGTGGGGTGTGCCATCCCTGGACACGTGTTTCGAGGTAGTTGCCTCTCGTCAGCAGGGAGTAGGAAAATGTGTGGGGTTGCTGTGTAAGCTGCTAAAATCGTATCAGGTCTAGTACCTCTCGTAGCGCGCAGGTGCGTAACCATGAGTCCGTCGACTCCACCGGCTCAAGGGAGCCTGAATATAAAGTTAAACCAGATTGGTCGCACACTGCTACACCTACCAGGCGTGTTCCCCCAATGAAAATGGTCCCTGAAGGTCAGCGTCGGCGGATACACCTATGCTCGAGTGTGAATGCAAGTATGCGTGGCGTGTGCCATCCCTGGACACGTGTTTCGAGGTAGTTGCCTCTCATCAGCAGGGAGTAGGAAAATGTGTGGGGTTGCTGTGTAAGCTGCTAAAATCGTATCAGGTCTAGTACCTCTCGTAGCGCGCAGGTGCGTAACCATGAGTCCGTCGACTCCACCGGCTCAAGGGAGCCTGAATATAAAGTTAAACCAGATTGGTCGCACACTGCTACACCTACCAGGCGTGTTCCCCCAATGAAAATGGTCCCTGAAGGTCAGCGTCGGCGGATACACCTATGCTCGAGTGTGAATGCAAGTATGCGTGGCGTGTGCCATCCCTGGACACGTGTTTCGAGGTAGTTGCCTCTCGTCAGCAGGGAGTAGGAAAATGTGTGGGGTTGCTGTGTAAGCTGCTAAAATCGTATCAGGTCTAGTACCTCTCGTAGCGCGCAGGTGCGTAACCATGAGTCCGTCGACTCCACCGGCTCAAGGGAGCCTGAATATAAAGTTAAACCAGATTGGTCGCACACTGCTACACCTACCAGGCGTGTTCCCCCAATGAAAATGGTCCCTGAAGGTCAGCGTCGGCGGATACACCTATGCTCGAGTGTGAATGCAAGTATGCGTGGCGTGTGCCATCCCTGGACACGTGTTTCGAGGTAGTTGCCTCTCGTCAGCAGGGAGTAGGAAAATGTGTGGGGTTGCTGTGTAAGCTGCTAAAATCGTATCAGGTCTAGTACCTCTCGTAGCGCGCAGGTGCGTAACCATGAGTCCGTCGACTCCACCGGCTCAAGGGAGCCTGAATATAAAGTTAAACCAGATTGGTCGCACACTGCTACACCTACCAGGCGTGTTCCCCCAATGAAAATGGTCCCTGAAGGTCAGCGTCGGCGGATACACCTATGCTCGAGTGTGAATGCAAGTATGCGTGGCGTGTGCCATCCCTGGACACGTGTTTCGAGGTAGTTGCCTCTCGTCAGCAGGGAGTAGGAAAATGTGTGGGGTTGCTGTGTAAGCTGCTAAAATCGTATCAGGTCTAGTACCTCTCGTAGCGCGCAGGTGCGTAACCATGAGTCCGTCGACTCCACCGGCTCAAGGGAGCCTGAATATAAAGTTAAACCAGATTGGTCGCACACTGCTACACCTACCAGGCGTGTTCCCCCAATGAAAATGGTCCCTGAAGGTCAGCGTCGGCGGATACACCTATGCTCGAGTGTGAATGCAAGTATGCGTGGCGTGTGCCATCCCTGGACACGTGTTTCGAGGTAGTTGCCTCTCGTCAGCAGGGAGTAGGAAAATGTGTGGGGTTGCTGTGTAAGCTGCTAAAATCGTATCAGGTCTAGTACCTCTCGTAGCGCGCAGGTGCGTAACCATGAGTCCGTCGACTCCACCGGCTCAAGGGAGCCTGAATATAAAGTTAAACCAGATTGGTCGCACACTGCTACACCTACCAGGCGTGTTCCCCCAATGAAAATGGTCCCTGAAGGTCAGCGTCGGCGGATACACCTATGCTCGAGTGTGAATGCAAGTATGCGTGGCGTGTGCCATCCCTGGACACGTGTTTCGAGATAGTTGCCTCTCGTCAGCAGGGAGTAGGAAAATGTGTGGGGTTGCTGTGTAAGCTGCTAATATCGTATCAGGTCTAGTACCTCTCGTAGCGCGCAGGTGCGTAACCATGAGTCCGTCGACTCCACCGGCTTAAGGGAGCCTGAATATAAAGTTAAACCAGATTGGTCGCACACTGCTACACCTACCAGGCGTGTTCCCCCAATGAAAATGGTCCCTGAAGGTCAGCGTCGGCGGATACACCTATGCTCGAGTGTGAATGCAAGTATGCGTGGCGTGTGCCATCCCTGGACACGTGTTTCGAGGTAGTTGCCTCTCGTCAGCAGGGAGTAGGAAAATGTGTGGGGTTGCTGTGTAAGCTGCTAAAATCGTATCAGGTCTAGTACCTCTTGTAGCGCGCAGGTGCGTAACCATGAGTCCGTCGACTCCACCGGCTCAAGGGAGCCTGAATATAAATTTAAACCAGATTTGTCGCACACTGCTACACCTACCAGGCGTGTTCCCCCAATGAAAATGGTCCCTGAAGGTCAGCGTCGGCGGATACACCTATGCTCGAGTGTGAATGCAAGTATGCGTGGCGTGTGCCATCCCTGGACACGTGTTTCGAGGTAGTTGCCTCTCGTCAGCAGGGAGTAGGAAAATGTGTGGGGTTGCTGTGTAAGCTGCAAAAATCGTATCAGGTCTAGTACCTCTCGTAGCGCGCAGGTGCGTAACCATGAGTCCGTCGACTCCACCGGCTCAAGGGAGCCTGAATATAAAGTTAAACCAGATTGGTTGCACACTGCTACACCTACCAGGCGTGTTCCCCCAATGAAAATGGTCCCTGAAGGTCAGCGTCGGCGGATACACCTATGCTCGAGTGTGAATGCAAGTATGCGTGGCGTGTGCCATCCCTGGACACGTGTTTCGAGGTAGTTGCCTCTCGTCAGCAGGGAGTAGGAAAATGTGTGGGGTTGCTGTGTAAGCTGCTAAAATCGTATCAGGTCTAGTACCTCTCATAGCGCGCAGGTGCGTAACCATGAGTCCGTCGACTCCACCGGCTCAAGGGAGCCTGAATATAAAGTTAAACCAGATTGGTCGCACACTGCTACACCTACCAGGCGTGTTCCCCCAATGAAAATGGTCCCTGAAGGTCAGCGTCGGCGGATACACCTATGCTCGAGTGTGAATGCAAGTATGCGTGGCGTGTGCCATCCCTGGACACGTGTTTCGAGGTAGTTGCCTCTCGTCAGCAGGGAGTAGGAAAATGTGTGGGGTTGCTGTGTAAGCTGCTAAAATCGTATCAGGTCTAGTACCTCTCGTAGCGCGCAGGTGCGTAACCATGAGTCCGTCGACTCCACCGGCTCAAGGGAGCCTGAATATAAAGTTAAACCAGATTGGTCGCACACTGCTACACCTACCAGGCGTGTTCCCCCAATGAAAATGGTCCCTGAAGGTCAGCGTCGGCGGATACACCTATGCTCGAGTGTGAATGCAAGTATGCATGGCGTGTGCCATCCCTGGACACGTGTTTCGAGGTAGTTGCCTCTCGTCAGCAGGGAGTAGGAAAATGTGTGGGGTTGCTGTGTAAGCTGCTAAAATCGGATCAGGTCTAGTACCTCTCGTAGCGCGCAGGTGCGTAACCATGAGTCCGTCGACTCCACCGGCTCAAGGGAGCCTGAATATAAAGTTAAACCAGATTGGTCGCACACTGCTACACCTACCAGGCGTGTTCCCCCAATGAAAATGGTCCCTGAAGGTCAGCGTCGTCGGATACACCTATGCTCGAGTGTGAATGCAAGTATGCGTGGCGTGTGCCATCCCTGGACACGTGTTTCGAGGTAGTTGCCTCTCGTCAGCAGGGAGTAGGAAAATGTGTGGGATTGCTGTGTAAGCTGCTAAAATCGTATCAGGTCTAGTACCTCTCGTAGCGCGCAGGTGCGTAACCATGAGTCCGTCGACTCCACCGGCTCAAGGGAGCCTGAATATAAAGTTAAACCAGATTGGTCGCACACTGCTACACCTACCAGGCGTGATCCCCCAATGAAAATGGTCCCTGAAGGTCAGTGTCAGCGGATACACCTATGCTCGAGTGCGAATGCAAGTATGCGTGGCGTGTGCCATCCCTGGACACGTGTTTCGAGGTAGTTGCCTCTCGTCAGCAGGGAGTAGGAAAATGTGTGGGGTTGCTGTGTAAGCTGCTAAAATCGTATCAGGTCTAGTACCTCTCGTAGCGCGCAGGTGCGTAACCATGAGTCCGTCGACTCCACCGGCTCAAGGGAGCCTGAATATAAAGTTAAACCAGATTGGTCGCACACTGCTACACCTACCAGGCGTGTTCCCCCAATGAAAATGGTCCCTGAAGGTCAGCGTCGGCGGATACACCTATGCTCGAGTGTGAATGCAAGTATGCGTGGTGTGTGCCATCCCTGGACACATGTTTCGAGGTAGTTGCCTCTCGTCAGCAGGGAGTAGGAAAATGTGTGGGGTTGCTGTGTAAGCTGCTAAAATCGTATCAGGTCTAGTACCTCTCGTAGCGTGCAGGTGCGTAACCATGAGTCCGTCGACTCCACCGGCTCAAGGGAGCCTGAATATAAAGTTAAACCAGATTGGTCGCACACTGCTACACCTACCAGGCGTGTTCCCCCAATGAAAATGGTCCCTGAAGGTCAGCGTCGGCGGATACACCTATGCTCGAGTGTGAATGCAAGTATGCGTGGCGTGTGCCATCCCTGGACACGTGTTTCGAGGTAGTTGCCTCTCGTCAGCAGGGAGTAGGAAAATGTGTGGGTTTGCTGTGTAAGCTGCTAAAATCGTATCAGGTCTAGTACCTCTCGTAGCGCGCAGGTGCGTAACCATGAGTCCGTCGACTCCACCGGCTCAAGGGAGCCTGAATATAAAGTTAAACCAGATTGGTCGCACACTGCTACACCTACCAGGCGTGTTCCCCCAATGAAAATGGTCCCTGAAGGTCAGCGTCGGCGGATACACCTATGCTCGAGTGTGAATGCAAGTATGCGTGGCGTGTGCCATCCCTGGACACGTGTTTCGAGGTAGTTGCCTCTTGTCAGCAGGGAGTAGGAAAATGTGTGGGGTTGCTGTGTAAGCTGCTAAAATCGTATCAGGTCTAGTACCTCTCGTAGCGCGCAGGTGCGTAACCATGAGTCCGTCGACTCCACCGGCTCAAGGGAGCCTGAATATAAAGTTAAACCAGATTGGTCGCACACTGCTACACCTACCAGGCGTGTTCCCCCAATGAAAATGGTCCCTGAAGGTCAGCGTCGGCGGATACACCTATGCTCGAGTGTGAATGCAAGTATGCGTGGCGTGTGCCATCCCTGGACACGTGTTTCGAGGTAGTTGCCTCTCGTCAGCAGGGAGTAGGAAAATGTGTGGGGTTGCTGTGTAAGCAGCTAAAATCGTATCAGGTCTAGTACCTCTCGTAGCGCGCAGGTGCGTAACCATGAGTCCGTCGACTCTACCGGCTCAAGGGAGCCTGAATATAAAGTTAAACCAGATTGGTCGCACACTGCTACACCTACCAGGCGTGTTCCCCAATGAAAATGGTCCCTGAAGGTCAGCGTCGGCGGATACACCTATGCTCGAGTGTGAATGCAAGTATGCGTGGCGTGTGCCATCCCTGGACACGTGTTTCGAGGTAGTTGCCTCTCGTCAGCAGGGAGTAGGAAAATGTGTGGGGTTGCTGTGTAAGCTGCTAAAATCGTATCAGGTCTAGTACCTCTTGTAGCGCGCAGGTGCGTAACCATGAGTCCGTCGACTCCACCGGCTCAAGGGAGCCTGAATATAAAGTTAAACCAGATTTGTCGCACACTGCTACACCTACCAGGCGTGTTCCCCCAATGAAAATGGTCCCTGAAGGTCAGCGTCGGCGGATACACCTATGCTCGAGTGTGAATGCAAGTATGCGTGGCGTGTGCCATCCCTGGACACGTGTTTCGAGGTAGTTGCCTCTCGTCAGCAGGGAGTAGGAAAATGTGTGGGGTTGCTGTGTAAGCTGCTAAAATCGTATCAGGTCTAGTACCTCTCGTAGCGCGCAGGTGCGTAACCATGAGTCCGTCGACTCCACCGGCTCAAGGGAGCCTGAATATAAAGTTAAACCAGATTGGTTGCACACTGCTACACCTACCAGGCGTGTTCCCCCAATGAAAATGGTCCCTGAAGGTCAGCGTCGGCGGATACACCTATGCTCGAGTGTGAATGCAAGTATGCGTGGCGTGTGCCATCCCTGGACACGTGTTTCGAGGTAGTTGCCTCTCGTCAGCAGGGAGTAGGAAAATGTGTGGGGTTGCTGTGTAAGCTGCTAAAATCGTATCAGGTCTAGTACCTCTCATAGCGCGCAGGTGCGTAACCATGAGTCCGTCGACTCCACCGGCTCAAGGGAGCCTGAATATAAAGTTAAACCAGATTGGTCGCACACTGCTACACCTACCAGGCGTGTTCCCCCAATGAAAATGGTCCCTGAAGGTCAGCGTCGGCGGATACACCTATGCTCGAGTGTGAATGCAAGTATGCGTGGCGTGTGCCATCCCTGGACACGTGTTTCGAGGTAGTTGCCTCTTGTCAGCAGGGAGTAGGAAAATGTGTGGGGTTGCTGTGTAAGCTGCTAAAATCGTATCAGGTCTAGTACCTCTCGTAGCGCGCAGGTGCGTAACCATGAGTCCGTCGACTCCACCGGCTCAAGGGAGCCTGAATATAAAGTTAAACCAGATTGGTCGCACACTGCTACACCTACCAGGCGTGTTCCCCCAATGAAAATGGTCCCTGAAGGTCAGCGTCGGCGGATACACCTATGCTCGAGTGTGAATGCAAGTATGCGTGGCGTGTGCCATCCCTGGACACGTGTTTCGAGGTAGTTGCCTCTCGTCAGCAGGGAGTAGGAAAATGTGTGGGGTTGCTGTGTAAGCTGCTAAAATCGTATCAGGTCTAGTACCTCTCGTAGCGCGCAGGTGCGTAACCATGAGTCCGTCGACTCTACCGGCTCAAGGGAGCCTGAATATAAAGTTAAACCAGATTGGTCGCACACTGCTACACCTACCAGGCGTGTTCCCCCAATGAAAATGGTCCCTGAAGGTCAGCGTCGGCGGATACACCTATGCTCGAGTGTGAATGCAAGTATGCGTGGGGTGTGCCATCCCTGGACACGTGTTTCGAGGTAGTTGCCTCTCGTCAGCAGGGAGTAGGAAAATGTGTGGGGTTGCTGTGTAAGCTGCTAAAATCGTATCAGGTCTAGTACCTCTCGTAGCGCGCAGGTGCGTAACCATGAGTCCGTCGACTCCACCGGCTCAAGGGAGCCTGAATATAAAGTTAAACCAGATTGGTCGCACACTGCTACACCTACCAGGCGTGTTCCCCCAATGAAAATGGTCCCTGAAGGTCAGCGTCGGCGGATACACCTATGCTCGAGTGTGAATGCAAGTATGCGTGGCGTGTGCCATCCCTGGACACGTGTTTCGAGGTAGTTGCCTCTCATCAGCAGGGAGTAGGAAAATGTGTGGGGTTGCTGTGTAAGCTGCTAAAATCGTATCAGGTCTAGTACCTCTCGTAGCGCGCAGGTGCGTAACCATGAGTCCGTCGACTCCACCGGCTCAAGGGAGCCTGAATATAAAGTTAAACCAGATTGGTCGCACACTGCTACACCTACCAGGCGTGTTCCCCCAATGAAAATGGTCCCTGAAGGTCAGCGTCGGCGGATACACCTATGCTCGAGTGTGAATGCAAGTATGCGTGGCGTGTGCCATCCCTGGACACGTGTTTCGAGGTAGTTGCCTCTCGTCAGCAGGGAGTAGGAAAATGTGTGGGGTTGCTGTGTAAGCTGCTAAAATCGTATCAGGTCTAGTACCTCTCGTAGCGCGCAGGTGCGTAACCATGAGTCCGTCGACTCCACCGGCTCAAGGGAGCCTGAATATAAAGTTAAACCAGATTGGTCGCACACTGCTACACCTACCAGGCGTGTTCCCCCAATGAAAATGGTCCCTGAAGGTCAGCGTCGGCGGATACACCTATGCTCGAGTGTGAATGCAAGTATGCGTGGCGTGTGCCATCCCTGGACACGTGTTTCGAGGTAGTTGCCTCTCGTCAGCAGGGAGTAGGAAAATGTGTGGGGTTGCTGTGTAAGCTGCTAAAATCGTATCAGGTCTAGTACCTCTCGTAGCGCGCAGGTGCGTAACCATGAGTCCGTCGACTCCACCGGCTCAAGGGAGCCTGAATATAAAGTTAAACCAGATTGGTCGCACACTGCTACACCTACCAGGCGTGTTCCCCCAATGAAAATGGTCCCTGAAGGTCAGCGTCGGCGGATACACCTATGCTCGAGTGTGAATGCAAGTATGCGTGGCGTGTGCCATCCCTGGACACGTGTTTCGAGGTAGTTGCCTCTCGTCAGCAGGGAGTAGGAAAATGTGTGGGGTTGCTGTGTAAGCTGCTAAAATCGTATCAGGTCTAGTACCTCTCGTAGCGCGCAGGTGCGTAACCATGAGTCCGTCGACTCCACCGGCTCAAGGGAGCCTGAATATAAAGTTAAACCAGATTGGTCGCACACTGCTACACCTACCAGGCGTGTTCCCCCAATGAAAATGGTCCCTGAAGGTCAGCGTCGGCGGATACACCTATGCTCGAGTGTGAATGCAAGTATGCGTGGCGTGTGCCATCCCTGGACACGTGTTTCGAGGTAGTTGCCTCTCGTCAGCAGGGAGTAGGAAAATGTGTGGGGTTGCTGTGTAAGCTGCTAAAATCGTATCAGGTCTAGTACCTCTCGTAGCGCGCAGGTGCGTAACCATGAGTCCGTCGACTCCACCGGCTCAAGGGAGCCTGAATATAAAGTTAAACCAGATTGGTCGCACACTGCTACACCTACCAGGCGTGTTCCCCCAATGAAAATGGTCCCTGAAGGTCAGCGTCGGCGGATACACCTATGCTCGAGTGTGAATGCAAGTATGCGTGGCGTGTGCCATCCCTGGACACGTGTTTCGAGATAGTTGCCTCTCGTCAGCAGGGAGTAGGAAAATGTGTGGGGTTGCTGTGTAAGCTGCTAATATCGTATCAGGTCTAGTACCTCTCGTAGCGCGCAGGTGCGTAACCATGAGTCCGTCGACTCCACCGGCTTAAGGGAGCCTGAATATAAAGTTAAACCAGATTGGTCGCACACTGCTACACCTACCAGGCGTGTTCCCCCAATGAAAATGGTCCCTGAAGGTCAGCGTCGGCGGATACACCTATGCTCGAGTGTGAATGCAAGTATGCGTGGCGTGTGCCATCCCTGGACACGTGTTTCGAGGTAGTTGCCTCTCGTCAGCAGGGAGTAGGAAAATGTGTGGGGTTGCTGTGTAAGCTGCTAAAATCGTATCAGGTCTAGTACCTCTTGTAGCGCGCAGGTGCGTAACCATGAGTCCGTCGACTCCACCGGCTCAAGGGAGCCTGAATATAAATTTAAACCAGATTTGTCGCACACTGCTACACCTACCAGGCGTGTTCCCCCAATGAAAATGGTCCCTGAAGGTCAGCGTCGGCGGATACACCTATGCTCGAGTGTGAATGCAAGTATGCGTGGCGTGTGCCATCCCTGGACACGTGTTTCGAGGTAGTTGCCTCTCGTCAGCAGGGAGTAGGAAAATGTGTGGGGTTGCTGTGTAAGCTGCAAAAATCGTATCAGGTCTAGTACCTCTCGTAGCGCGCAGGTGCGTAACCATGAGTCCGTCGACTCCACCGGCTCAAGGGAGCCTGAATATAAAGTTAAACCAGATTGGTTGCACACTGCTACACCTACCAGGCGTGTTCCCCCAATGAAAATGGTCCCTGAAGGTCAGCGTCGGCGGATACACCTATGCTCGAGTGTGAATGCAAGTATGCGTGGCGTGTGCCATCCCTGGACACGTGTTTCGAGGTAGTTGCCTCTCGTCAGCAGGGAGTAGGAAAATGTGTGGGGTTGCTGTGTAAGCTGCTAAAATCGTATCAGGTCTAGTACCTCTCATAGCGCGCAGGTGCGTAACCATGAGTCCGTCGACTCCACCGGCTCAAGGGAGCCTGAATATAAAGTTAAACCAGATTGGTCGCACACTGCTACACCTACCAGGCGTGTTCCCCCAATGAAAATGGTCCCTGAAGGTCAGCGTCGGCGGATACACCTATGCTCGAGTGTGAATGCAAGTATGCGTGGCGTGTGCCATCCCTGGACACGTGTTTCGAGGTAGTTGCCTCTCGTCAGCAGGGAGTAGGAAAATGTGTGGGGTTGCTGTGTAAGCTGCTAAAATCGTATCAGGTCTAGTACCTCTCGTAGCGCGCAGGTGCGTAACCATGAGTCCGTCGACTCCACCGGCTCAAGGGAGCCTGAATATAAAGTTAAACCAGATTGGTCGCACACTGCTACACCTACCAGGCGTGTTCCCCCAATGAAAATGGTCCCTGAAGGTCAGCGTCGGCGGATACACCTATGCTCGAGTGTGAATGCAAGTATGCATGGCGTGTGCCATCCCTGGACACGTGTTTCGAGGTAGTTGCCTCTCGTCAGCAGGGAGTAGGAAAATGTGTGGGGTTGCTGTGTAAGCTGCTAAAATCGGATCAGGTCTAGTACCTCTCGTAGCGCGCAGGTGCGTAACCATGAGTCCGTCGACTCCACCGGCTCAAGGGAGCCTGAATATAAAGTTAAACCAGATTGGTCGCACACTGCTACACCTACCAGGCGTGTTCCCCCAATGAAAATGGTCCCTGAAGGTCAGCGTCGTCGGATACACCTATGCTCGAGTGTGAATGCAAGTATGCGTGGCGTGTGCCATCCCTGGACACGTGTTTCGAGGTAGTTGCCTCTCGTCAGCAGGGAGTAGGAAAATGTGTGGGATTGCTGTGTAAGCTGCTAAAATCGTATCAGGTCTAGTACCTCTCGTAGCGCGCAGGTGCGTAACCATGAGTCCGTCGACTCCACCGGCTCAAGGGAGCCTGAATATAAAGTTAAACCAGATTGGTCGCACACTGCTACACCTACCAGGCGTGATCCCCCAATGAAAATGGTCCCTGAAGGTCAGTGTCAGCGGATACACCTATGCTCGAGTGCGAATGCAAGTATGCGTGGCGTGTGCCATCCCTGGACACGTGTTTCGAGGTAGTTGCCTCTCGTCAGCAGGGAGTAGGAAAATGTGTGGGGTTGCTGTGTAAGCTGCTAAAATCGTATCAGGTCTAGTACCTCTCGTAGCGCGCAGGTGCGTAACCATGAGTCCGTCGACTCCACCGGCTCAAGGGAGCCTGAATATAAAGTTAAACCAGATTGGTCGCACACTGCTACACCTACCAGGCGTGTTCCCCCAATGAAAATGGTCCCTGAAGGTCAGCGTCGGCGGATACACCTATGCTCGAGTGTGAATGCAAGTATGCGTGGTGTGTGCCATCCCTGGACACATGTTTCGAGGTAGTTGCCTCTCGTCAGCAGGGAGTAGGAAAATGTGTGGGGTTGCTGTGTAAGCTGCTAAAATCGTATCAGGTCTAGTACCTCTCGTAGCGTGCAGGTGCGTAACCATGAGTCCGTCGACTCCACCGGCTCAAGGGAGCCTGAATATAAAGTTAAACCAGATTGGTCGCACACTGCTACACCTACCAGGCGTGTTCCCCCAATGAAAATGGTCCCTGAAGGTCAGCGTCGGCGGATACACCTATGCTCGAGTGTGAATGCAAGTATGCGTGGCGTGTGCCATCCCTGGACACGTGTTTCGAGGTAGTTGCCTCTCGTCAGCAGGGAGTAGGAAAATGTGTGGGTTTGCTGTGTAAGCTGCTAAAATCGTATCAGGTCTAGTACCTCTCGTAGCGCGCAGGTGCGTAACCATGAGTCCGTCGACTCCACCGGCTCAAGGGAGCCTGAATATAAAGTTAAACCAGATTGGTCGCACACTGCTACACCTACCAGGCGTGTTCCCCCAATGAAAATGGTCCCTGAAGGTCAGCGTCGGCGGATACACCTATGCTCGAGTGTGAATGCAAGTATGCGTGGCGTGTGCCATCCCTGGACACGTGTTTCGAGGTAGTTGCCTCTTGTCAGCAGGGAGTAGGAAAATGTGTGGGGTTGCTGTGTAAGCTGCTAAAATCGTATCAGGTCTAGTACCTCTCGTAGCGCGCAGGTGCGTAACCATGAGTCCGTCGACTCCACCGGCTCAAGGGAGCCTGAATATAAAGTTAAACCAGATTGGTCGCACACTGCTACACCTACCAGGCGTGTTCCCCCAATGAAAATGGTCCCTGAAGGTCAGCGTCGGCGGATACACCTATGCTCGAGTGTGAATGCAAGTATGCGTGGCGTGTGCCATCCCTGGACACGTGTTTCGAGGTAGTTGCCTCTCGTCAGCAGGGAGTAGGAAAATGTGTGGGGTTGCTGTGTAAGCAGCTAAAATCGTATCAGGTCTAGTACCTCTCGTAGCGCGCAGGTGCGTAACCATGAGTCCGTCGACTCTACCGGCTCAAGGGAGCCTGAATATAAAGTTAAACCAGATTGGTCGCACACTGCTACACCTACCAGGCGTGTTCCCCAATGAAAATGGTCCCTGAAGGTCAGCGTCGGCGGATACACCTATGCTCGAGTGTGAATGCAAGTATGCGTGGCGTGTGCCATCCCTGGACACGTGTTTCGAGGTAGTTGCCTCTCGTCAGCAGGGAGTAGGAAAATGTGTGGGGTTGCTGTGTAAGCTGCTAAAATCGTATCAGGTCTAGTACCTCTTGTAGCGCGCAGGTGCGTAACCATGAGTCCGTCGACTCCACCGGCTCAAGGGAGCCTGAATATAAAGTTAAACCAGATTTGTCGCACACTGCTACACCTACCAGGCGTGTTCCCCCAATGAAAATGGTCCCTGAAGGTCAGCGTCGGCGGATACACCTATGCTCGAGTGTGAATGCAAGTATGCGTGGCGTGTGCCATCCCTGGACACGTGTTTCGAGGTAGTTGCCTCTCGTCAGCAGGGAGTAGGAAAATGTGTGGGGTTGCTGTGTAAGCTGCTAAAATCGTATCAGGTCTAGTACCTCTCGTAGCGCGCAGGTGCGTAACCATGAGTCCGTCGACTCCACCGGCTCAAGGGAGCCTGAATATAAAGTTAAACCAGATTGGTTGCACACTGCTACACCTACCAGGCGTGTTCCCCCAATGAAAATGGTCCCTGAAGGTCAGCGTCGGCGGATACACCTATGCTCGAGTGTGAATGCAAGTATGCGTGGCGTGTGCCATCCCTGGACACGTGTTTCGAGGTAGTTGCCTCTCGTCAGCAGGGAGTAGGAAAATGTGTGGGGTTGCTGTGTAAGCTGCTAAAATCGTATCAGGTCTAGTACCTCTCATAGCGCGCAGGTGCGTAACCATGAGTCCGTCGACTCCACCGGCTCAAGGGAGCCTGAATATAAAGTTAAACCAGATTGGTCGCACACTGCTACACCTACCAGGCGTGTTCCCCCAATGAAAATGGTCCCTGAAGGTCAGCGTCGGCGGATACACCTATGCTCGAGTGTGAATGCAAGTATGCGTGGCGTGTGCCATCCCTGGACACGTGTTTCGAGGTAGTTGCCTCTCGTCAGCAGGGAGTAGGAAAATGTGTGGGGTTGCTGTGTAAGCTGCTAAAATCGTATCAGGTCGAGTACCTCTCGTAGCGCGCAGGTGCGTAACCATGAGTCCGTCGACTCCACCGGCTCAAGGGAGCCTGAATATAAAGTTAAACCAGATTGGTCGCACACTGCTACACCTACCAGGCGTGTTCCCCCAATGAAAATGGTCCCTGAAGGTCAGCGTCGGCGGATACACCTATGCTCGAGTGTGAATGCAAGTATGCATGGGGTGTGCCATCCCTGGACACGTGTTTCGAGGTAGTTGCCTCTCGTCAGCAGGGAGTAGGAAAATGTGTGGGGTTGCTGTGTAAGCTGCTAAAATCGTATCAGGTCTAGTACCTCTCGTAGCGTGCAGGTGCGTAACCATGAGTCCGTCGACTCCACCGGCTCAAGGGAGCCTGAATATAAAGTTAAACCAGATTGGTCACACACTGCTACACCTACCAGGCGTGTTCCCCCAATGAAAATGGTCCCTGAAGGTCAGCGTCGGCGGATACACCTATGCTCGAGTGTGAATGCAAGTATGCGTGGCGTGTGCCATCCCTGGACACGTGTTTCGAGGTAGTTGCCTCTCGTCAGCAGGGAGTAGGAAAATGTGTGGGATTGCTGTGTAAGCTGCTAAAATCGTATCAGGTCTAGTACCTCTCGTAGCGCGCAGGTGCGTAACCATGAGTCCGTCGACTCCACCGGCTCAAGGGAGCCTGAATATAAAGTTAAACCAGATTGGTCGCACACTGCTACACCTACCAGGCGTGTTCCCCCAATGAAAATGGTCCCTGAAGGTCAGCGTCAGCGGATACACCTATGCTCGAGTGCGAATGCAAGTATGCGTGGCGTGTGCCATCCCTGGACACGTGTTTCGAGGTAGTTGCCTCTCGTCAGCAGGGAGTAGGAAAATGTGTGGGGTTGCTGTGTAAGCTGCTAAAATCGTATCAGGTCTAGTACCTCTCGTAGCGCGCAGGTGCGTAACCATGAGTCCGTCGACTCCACCGGCTCAAGGGAGCCTGAATATAAAGTTAAACCAGATTGGTCGCACACTGCTACACCTACCAGGCGTGTTCCCCCAATGAAAATGGTCCCTGAAGGTCAGCGTCGGCGGATACACCTATGCTCGAGTGTGAATGCAAGTATGCGTGGTGTGTGCCATCCCTGGACACATGTTTCGAGGTAGTTGCCTCTCGTCAGCAGGGAGTAGGAAAATGTGTGGGGTTGCTGTGTAAGCTGCTAAAATCGTATCAGGTCTAGTACCTCTCGTAGCGTGCAGGTGCATAACCATGAGTCCGTCGACTCCACCGGCTCAAGGGAGCCTGAATATAAAGTTAAACCAGATTGGTCGCACACTGCTACACCTACCAGGCGTGTTCCCCCAATGAAAATGGTCCCTGAAGGTCAGCGTCGGCGGATACACCTATGCTCGAGTGTGAATGCAAGTATGCGTGGCGTGTGCCATCCCTGGACACGTGTTTCGAGGTAGTTGCCTCTCGTCAGCAGGGAGTAGGAAAATGTGTGGGGTTGCTGTGTAAGCTGCTAAAATCGTATCAGGTCTAGTACCTCTCGTAGCGCGCAGGTGCGTAACCATGAGTCCGTCGACTCCACCGGCTCAAGGGAGCCTGAATATAAAGTTAAACCAGATTGCTCGCACACTGCTACACCTACCAGGCGTGTTCCCCCAATGAAAATGGTCCCTGAAGGTCAGTGTCGGCGGATACACCTATGCTCGAGTGTGAATGCAAGTATGCGTGGCGTGTGCCATCCCTGGACACGTGTTTCGAGGTAGTTGCCTCTCGTCAGCAGGGAGTAGGAAAATGTGTGGGGTTGCTGTGTAAGCTGCTAAAATCGTATCAGGTCTAGTACCTCTCGTAGCGCGCAGGTGCGTAACCATGAGTCCGTCGACTCCACCGGCTCAAGGGAGCCTGAATATAAAGTTAAACCAGATTGGTCGCACACTGCTACACCTACCAGGGGTGTTCCCCCAATGAAAATGGTCCCTGAAGGTCAGCGTCGGCGGATACACCTATGCTCGAGTGTGAATGCAAGTATGCGTGGCGTGTGCCATCCCTGGACACGTGTTTCGAGGTAGTTGCCTCTCGTCAGCAGGGAGTAGGAAAATGTGTGGGGTTGCTGTGTAAGCTGCTAAAATTGTATCAGGTCTAGTACCTCTCGTAGCGCGCAGGTGCGTAACCATGAGTCCGTCGACTCCACCGGCTCAAGGGAGCCTGAATATAAAGTTAAACCAGATTGGTCGCACACTGCTACACCTACCAGGCGTGTTCCCCCAATGAAAATGGTCCCTGAAGGTCAGCGTCGGCGGATACACCTATGCTCGAGTGTGAATGCAAGTATGCGTGGCGTGTGCCATCCCTGGACACGTGTTTCGAGGTAGTTGCCTCTCGTCAGCAGGGAGTAGGAAAATGTGTGGGGTTGCTGTGTAAGCTGCTAAAATCGTATCAGGTCTAGTACCTCTCGTAGCGCGCAGGTGCGTAACCATGAGTCCGTCGACTCCACCGGCTCAAGGGAGCCTGAATATAAAGTTAAACCAGATTGGTCGCACACTGCTACACCTACCAGGCGTGTTCCCCCAATGAAAATGGTCCCTGAAGGTCAGCGTCGGCGGATACACCTATGCTCGAGTGTGAATGCAAGTATGCGTGGCGTGTGCCATCCCTGGACACGTGTTTCGAGGTAGTTGCCTCTCGTCAGCAGGGAGTAGGAAAATGTGTGGGGTTGCTGTGTAAGCTGCTAAAATCGTATCAGGTCTAGTACCTCTCGTAGCGCGCAGGTGCGTAACCATGAGTCCGTCGACTCCACCGGCTCAAGGGAGCCTGAATATAAAGTTAAACCAGATTGCTCGCACACTGCTACACCTACCAGGCGTGTTCCCCCAATGAAAATGGTCCCTGAAGGTCAGTGTCGGCGGATACACCTATGCTCGAGTGTGAATGCAAGTATGCGTGGCGTGTGCCATCCCTGGACACGTGTTTCGAGGTAGTTGCCTCTCGTCAGCAGGGAGTAGGAAAATGTGTGGGGTTGCTGTGTAAGCTGCTAAAATCGTATCAGGTCTAGTACCTCTCGTAGCGCGCAGGTGCGTAACCATGAGTCCGTCGACTCCACCGGCTCAAGGGAGCCTGAATATAAAGTTAAACCAGATTGGTCGCACACTGCTACACCTACCAGGGGTGTTCCCCCAATGAAAATGGTCCCTGAAGGTCAGCGTCGGCGGATACACCTATGCTCGAGTGTGAATGCAAGTATGCGTGGCGTGTGCCATCCCTGGACACGTGTTTCGAGGTAGTTGCCTCTCGTCAGCAGGGAGTAGGAAAATGTGTGGGGTTGCTGTGTAAGCTGCTAAAATTGTATCAGGTCTAGTACCTCTCGTAGCGCGCAGGTGCGTAACCATGAGTCCGTCGACTCCACCGGCTCAAGGGAGCCTGAATATAAAGTTAAACCAGATTGGTCGCACACTGCTACACCTACCAGGCGTGTTCCCCCAATGAAAATGGTCCCTGAAGGTCAGCGTCGGCGGATACACCTATGCTCGAGTGTGAATGCAAGTATGCGTGGCGTGTGCCATCCCTGGACACGTGTTTCGAGATAGTTGCCTCTCGTCAGCAGGGAGTAGGAAAATGTGTGGGGTTGCTGTGTAAGCTGCTAAAATCGTATCAGGTCTAGTACCTCTTGTAGCGCGCAGGTGCGTAACCATGAGTCCGTCGACTCCACCGGCTCAAGGGAGCCTGAATATAAAGTTAAACCAGATTTGTCGCACACTGCTACACCTACCAGGCGTGTTCCCCCAATGAAAATGGTCCCTGAAGGTCAGCGTCGGCGGATACACCTATGCTCGAGTGTGAATGCAAGTATGCGTGGCGTGTGCCATCCCTGGACACGTGTTTCGAGGTAGTTGCCTCTCGTCAGCAGGGAGTAGGAAAATGTGTGGGGTTGCTGTGTAAGCTGCTAAAATCGGATCAGGTCTAGTACCTCTCGTAGCGCGCAGGTGCGTAACCATGAGTCCGTCGACTCCACCGGCTCAAGGGAGCCTGAATATAAAGTTAAACCAGATTGGTTGCACACTGCTACACCTACCAGGCGTGTTCCCCCAATGAAAATGGTCCCTGAAGGTCAGCGTCGGCGGATACACCTATGCTCGAGTGTGAATGCAAGTATGCGTGGCGTGTGCCATCCCTGGACACGTGTTTCGAGGTAGTTGCCTCTCGTCAGCAGGGAGTAGGAAAATGTGTAGGGTTGCTGTGTAAGCTGCTAAAATCGTATCAGGTCTAGTACCTCTCATAGCGCGCAGGTGCGTAACCATGAGTCCGTCGACTCCACCGGCTCAAGGGAGCCTGAATATAAAGTTAAACCAGATTGGTCGCACACTGCTACACCTACCAGGCGTGTTCCCCCAATGAAAATGGTCCCTGAAGGTCAGCGTCGGCGGATACACCTATGCTCGAGTGTGAATGCAAGTATGCGTGGCGTGTGCCATCCCTGGACACGTGTTTCGAGGTAGTTGCCTCTCGTCAGCAGGGAGTAGGAAAATGTGTGGGGTTGCTGTGTAAGCTGCTAAAATCGTATCAGGTCTAGTACCTCTCGTAGCGCGCAGGTGCGTAACCATGAGTCCGTCGACTCCACCGGCTCAAGGGAGCCTGAATATAAAGTTAAACCAGATTGGTCGCACACTGCTACACCTACCAGGCGTGTTCCCCCAATGAAAATGGTCCCTGAAGGTCAGCGTCGGCGGATACACCTATGCTCGAGTGTGAATGCAAGTATGCATGGCGTGTGCCATCCCTGGACACGTGTTTCGAGGTAGTTGCCTCTCGTCAGCAGGGAGTAGGAAAATGTGTGGGGTTGCTGTGTAAGCTGCTAAAATCGTATCAGGTCTAGTACCTCTCGTAGCGCGCAGGTGCGTAACCATGAGTCCGTCGACTCCACCGGCTCAAGGGAGCCTGAATATAAAGTTAAACCAGATTGGTCGCACACTGCTACACCTACCAGGCGTGTTCCCCCAATGAAAATGGTCCCTGAAGGTCAGCGTCGGCGGATACACCTATGCTCGAGTGAGAATGCAAGTATGCGTGGCGTGTGCCATCCCTGGACACGTGTTTCGAGGTAGTTGCCTCTCGTCAGCAGAGAGTAGGAAAATGTGTGGGATTGCTGTGTAAGCTGCTAAAATCGTATCAGGTCTAGTACCTCTCGTAGCGCGCAGGTGCGTAACCATGAGTCCGTCGACTCCACCGGCTCAAGGGAGCCTGAATATAAAGTTAAACCAGATTGGTCGCACACTGCTACACCTACCAGGCGTGTTCCCCCAATGAAAATGGTCCCTGAAGGTCAGCGTCAGCGGATACACCTATGCTCGAGTGCGAATGCAAGTATGCGTGGCGTGTGCCATCCCTGGACACGTGTTTCGAGGTAGTTGCCTCTCGTCAGCAGGGAGTAGGAAAATGTGTGGGGTTGCTGTGTAAGCTGCTAAAATCGTATCAGGTCTAGTACCTCTCGTAGCGCGCAGGTGCGTAACCATGAGTCCGTCGACTCCACCGGCTCAAGGGAGCCTGAATATAAAGTTAAACCAGATTGGTCGCACACTGCTACACCTACCAGGCGTGTTCCCCCAATGAAAATGGTCCCTGAAGGTCAGCGTCGGCGGATACACCTATGCTCGAGTGTGAATGCAAGTATGCGTGGTGTGTGCCATCCCTGGACACATGTTTCGAGGTAGTTGCCTCTCGTCAGCAGGGAGTAGGAAAATGTGTGGGGTTGCTGTGTAAGCTGCTAAAATCGTATCAGGTCTAGTACCTCTCGTAGCGTGCAGGTGCGTAACCATGAGTCCGTCGACTCCACCGGCTCAAGGGAGCCTGAATATAAAGTTAAACCAGATTGGTCGCACACTGCTACACCTACCAGGCGTGTTCCCCCAATGAAAATGGTCTTTGAAGGTCAGCGTCGGCGGATACACCTATGCTCGAGTGTGAATGCAAGTATGCGTGGCGTGTGCCATCCCTGGACACGTGTTTCGAGGTAGTTGCCTCTCGTCAGCAGGGAGTAGGAAAATGTGTGGGGTTGCTGTGTAAGCTGCTAAAATCGTATCAGGTCTAGTACCTCTCGTAGCGCGCAGGTGCGTAACCATGAGTCCGTCGACTCCACCGGCTCAAGGGAGCCTGAATATAAAGTTAAACCAGATTGGTCGCACACTGCTACACCTACCAGGCGTGTTCCCCCAATGAAAATGGTCCCTGAAGGTCAGCGTCGGCGGATACACCTATGCTCGAGTGTGAATGCAAGTATGCGTGGCATGTGCCATCCCTGGACACGTGTTTCGAGGTAGTTGCCTCTCGTCAGCAGGGAGTAGGAAAATGTGTGGGGTTGCTGTGTAAGCTGCTAAAATCGTATCAGGTCTAGTACCTCTCCTAGCGCGCAGGTGCGTAACCATGAGTCCGTCGACTCCACCGGCTCAAGGGAGCCTGAATATAAAGTTAAACCAGATTGGTCGCACACTGCTACACCTACCAGGTGTGTTCCCCCAATGAAAATGGTCCCTGAAGGTCAGCGTCGGCGGATACACCTATGCTCGAGTGTGAATGCAAGTATGCGTGGCGTTTGCCATCCCTGGACACGTGTTTCGAGGTAGTTGCCTCTCGTCAGCAGGGAGTAGGAAAATGTGTGGGGTTGCTGTGTAAGCTGCTAAAATCGTATCAGGTCTAGTACCTCTCGTAGCGCGCAGGTGCGTAACCATGAGTCCGTCGACTCCACCGGCTCAAGGGAGCCTGAATATAAAGTTAAACCAGATTGGTCGCACACTGCTACACCTACCAGGCGTGTTCCCCCAATGAAAATGGTCCCTGAAGGTCAGCGTCGGCGGATACACCTATGCTCGAGTGTGAATGCAAGTATGCGTGGCGTGTGCCATCCCTGGACACGTGTTTCGAGGTAGTTGCCTCTCGTCAGCAGGGAGTAGGAAAATGTGTGGGGTTGCTGTGTAAGCTGCTAAAATCGTATCAGGTCTAGTACCTCTCGTAGCGCGCAGGTGCGTAACCATGAGTCCGTCGACTCCACCGGCTCAAGGGAGCCTGAATATAAAGTTAAACCAGATTGGTCGCACACTGCTACACCTACCAGGCGTGTTCCCCCAATGAAAATGGTCCCTGAAGGTCAGCGTCGGCGGATACACCTATGCTCGAGTGTGAATGCAAGTATGCGTGGCGTGTGCCATCCCTCGACACGTGTTTCGAGGTAGTTGCCTCTCGTCAGCAGGGAGTAGGAAAATGTGTGGGGTTGCTGTGTAAGCTGCTAAAATCGTATCAGGTCTAGTACCTCTCGTAGCGCGCAGGTGCGTAACCATGAGTCCGTCGACTCCACCGGCTCAAGGGAGCCTGAATATAAAGTTAAACCAGATTGGTCGCACACTGCTACACCTACCAGGCGTGTTCCCCCAATGAAAATGGTCCCTGAAGGTCAGCGTCGGCGGATACACCTATGCTCGAGTGCGAATGCAAGTATGCGTGGCGTGTGCCATCCCTGGACACGTGTTTCGAGGTAGTTGCCTCTCGTCAGCAGGGAGTAGGAAAATGTGTGGAGTTGCTGTGTAAGCTGCTAAAATCGTATCAGGTCTAGTACCTCTCGTAGCGCGCAGGTGCGTAACCATGAGTCCGTCGACTCCACCGGCTCAAGGGAGCCTGAATATAAAGTTAAACCAGATTGGTCGCACACTGCTACACCTACCAGGCGTGTTCCCCCAATGAAAATGGTCCCTGAAGGTCAGCGTCGGCGGATACACCTATGCTCGAGTGTGAATGCAAGTATGCGTGGCGTGTTCCATCCCTGGACACGTGTTTCGAGGTAGTTGCCTCTCGTCAGCAGGGAGTAGGAAAATGTGTGGGGTTGCTGTGTAAGCAGCTAAAATCGTATCAGGTCTAGTACCTCTCGTAGCGCGCAGGTGCGTAACCATGAGTCCGTCGACTCTACCGGCTCAAGGGAGCCTGAATATAAAGTTAAACCAGATTGGTCGCACACTGCTACACCTACCAGGCGTGTTCCCCAATGAAAATGGTCCCTGAAGGTCAGCGTCGGCGGATACACCTATGCTCGAGTGTGAATGCAAGTATGCGTGGCGTGTGCCATCCCTGGACACGTGTTTCGAGGTAGTTGCCTCTCGTCAGCAGGGAGTAGGAAAATGTGTGGGGTTGCTGTGTAAGCTGCTAAAATCGTATCAGGTCTAGTACCTCTCGTAGCGCGCAGGTGCGTAACCATGAGTCCGTCGACTCCACCGGCTCAAGGGAGCCTGAATATAAAGTTAAACCAGATTGGTCGCACACTGCTACACCTACCAGGCGTGTTCCCCCAATGAAAATGGTCCCTGAAGGTCAGCGTCGGCGGATACACCTATGCTCGAGTGTGAATGCAAGTATGCGTGGCGTGTGCCATCCCTGGACACGTGTTTCGAGGTAGTTGCCTCTCGTCAGCAGGGAGTAGGAAAATGTGTGGGGTTGCTGTGTAAGCTGCTAAAATCGTATCAGGTCTAGTACCTCTCGTAGCGCGCAGGTGCGTAACCATGAGTCCGTCGACTCCACCGGCTCAAGGGAGCCTGAATATAAAGTTAAACCAGATTGGTCGCACACTGCTACACCTACCAGGCGTGTTCCCCCAATGAAAATGGTCCCTGAAGGTCAGCGTCGGCGGATACACCTATGCTCGAGTGCGAATGCAAGTATGCGTGGCGTGTGCCATCCCTGGACACGTGTTTCGAGGTAGTTGCCTCTCGTCAGCAGATAGTAGGAAAATGTGTGGGGTTGCTGTGTAAGCTGCTAAAATCCTATCAGGTCTAGTACCTCTCGTAGCTCGCAGGTGCGTAACCATGAGTCCGTCGACTCCACCGGCTCAAGGGAGCCTGAATATAAAGTTAAACCAGATTGGTCGCACACTGCTCCACCTACCAGGCGTGTTTCCCCAATGAAAATGGTCCCTGAAGGTCAGCGTCGGCGGATACACCTATGCTCGAGTGTGAATGCAAGTATGCGTGGCGTGTGCCATCCCTGGACACGTGTTTCGAGGTAGTTGCCTCTCGTCAGCAGGGAGTAGGAAAATGTGTGGGGTTGCTGTGTAAGCTGCTAAAATCGTATCAGGTCTAGTACCTCTCGTAGCGCGCAGGTGCGTAACCATGAGTCCGTCGACTCCACCGGCTCAAGGGAGCCTGAATATAAAGTTAAACCAGATTAGTCGCACACTGCTACACCTACCAGGCGTGTTCCCCCAATGAAAATGGTCCCTGTATACGTGTCCAGGGATGGCTAAATGCAACACATACTGTTCTCTTTACACATCGTGGCATAGGCGTACCCGCCGTCGCCACTTCATTTACCACAGTCCTTTGGGGCAACTTGCTGGTGTGACGAGCAGTGTGCGACCAATCTGTGTACAAATTATTACGGCTCCCTTGAGCTAACGGGCTGACGAGCCTTGGATCTGCACCTGCGCGCCATGAGAGGTACGCGACCTGTTTTTAATTACATTTTGGCAGTCCACGCGGCACCCCTTTACACTGTCCTACTCCCTGCTGACGAGAGGCAACTACCTCGAAACACGTGTCCAGGGATGGCTAAATGCAACACATACTGTTCTCTTTACACATCGTGGCATAGGCGTACCCGCCGTCACCACTTCATTTACCACAGTCCTTTGGGGCAACTTGCTGGTGTGACGAGCAGTGTGCGACCAATCTGTGTACAAATTATTACGGCTCCCTTGAGCTAACGGGCTGACGAGCCTTGGATCTGCACCTGCGCGCCATGAGAGGTACTTGACCTGTTTTTAATTACATTTTGGCAGTCCACGCGGCACCCCTTTACACTGTCCTACTCCCTGCTGATGAGAGGCAACTACCTCGAAACACGTGTCCAGGGATGGCTAAATGCAACACATACTGTTCTCTTTACACATTTTGGCATAGGCGTACCCGCCGTCGCCACTTCATTTACCACAGTCCTTTGGGGCAACTTGCTGGTGTGATGAGCAGTGTGCGACCAATCTGTGTACAAATTATTACGGCTCCCTTGAGCTAACGGGCTGACGAGCCTTGGATCTGCACCTGCGCGCCATGAGAGGTACTTGACCTGTTTTTAATTACATTTTGGCAGTCCACGCGGCACCCCTTTACACTGTCCTACTCCCTGCTGACGAGAGGCAACTACCTCGAAACACGTGTCCAGGGATGGCTAAATGCAACACATACTGTTCTCTTTACACATCGTGGCATAGGCGTACCCGCCGTCGCCACTTCATTTACCAGGACCCTTCCTGCAAAGAAGCGCTGCTCCTGTGTTGTTGCTGTCTGGCCACTTCGCCACGCCTCGCGGCCCCCGCTTTGCGGGTGCCGCTCGTAGGCTTAGACTCTCTCTGGGGAACATCCTTTTTGCCTCCCTTCACGTGCTTTGAGCACCAACGCGCCCCTTGCAAGCTGTCATCTGGTCAACAGGGGTAGAGGCGGGACTGCGAGGACCAGCATTCCTAGCGGCGTGGATCGGCCGCAGCTGGTCCTCTTCCCGCCCCCTCCTCCTCCTCTTTAAAATCTGTGTGGAGTGAGTGAGCCTTGGGACCCTTCCTGCAAAGAAGCGCTGCTCCTGTGTTGTTGCTGTCTGGCCACTTCGCCACGCCTCGCGGCCCCCGCTTTGCGGGCGCCGCTCGTAGGCTTAGACTCTCTCTGGGGAACATCCTTTTTGCCTCCCTTCACGTGCTTTGAGCACCAACGTGCCCCTTGCAAGCTGTCATCTGGTCAACAGGGGTAGAGGCGGGACTGCGAGGACCAGCATTCCTAGCGGCGTGGATCGGCCGCAGCTGGTCCTCTTCCCGCCCCCTCCTCCTCCTCTTTAAAATCTGTGTGGAGTGAGTGAGCCTTGGGACCCTTCCTGCAAAGAAGCGCTGCTCCTGTGTTGTTGCTGTCTGGCCACTTCGCCACGCCTCGCGGCCCCCGCTTTGCGGGTGCCGCTCGTAGGCTTAGACTCTCTCTGGGGAACATCCTTTTTGCCTCCCTTCACGTGCTTTGAGCACCAACGCGCCCCTTGCAAGCTGTCATCTGGTCAACAGGGGTAGAGGCGGGACTGCGAGGACCAGCATTCCTAGCGGCGTGGATCGGCCGCAGCTGGTCCTCTTCCCGCCCCCTCCTCCTCCTCTTTAAAATCTGTGTGGAGTGAGTGAGCCTTGGGACCCTTCCTGCAAAGAAGCGCTGCTCCTGTGTTGTTGCTGTCTGGCCACTTCGCCACGCCTCGCGGCCCCCGCTTTGCGGGCGCCGCTCGTAGGCTTAGACTCTCTCTGGGGAACATCCTTTTTGCCTCCCTTCACGTGCTTTGAGCACCAACGTGCCCCTTGCAAGCTGTCATCTGGTCAACAGGGGTAGAGGCGGGACTGCGAGGACCAGCATTCCTAGCGGCGTGGATCGGCCGCAGCTGGTCCTCTTCCCGCCCCCTCCTCCTCCTCTTTAAAATCTGTGTGGAGTGAGTGAGCCTTGGGACCCTTCCTGCAAAGAAGCGCTGCTCCTGTGTTGTTGCTGTCTGGCCACTTCGCCACGCCTCGCGGCCCCCGCTTTGCGGGTGCCGCTCGTAGGCTTAGACTCTCTCTGGGGAACATCCTTTTTGCCTCCCTTCACGTGCTTTGAGCACCAACGCGCCCCTTGCAAGCTGTCATCTGGTCAACAGGGGTAGAGGCGGGACTGCGAGGACCAGCATTCCTAGCGGCGTGGATCGGCCGCAGCTGGTCCTCTTCCCGCCCCTTCCTCTTGTTTTTCCTTTATAGCTTGTGTGGTCAACGCGCACGCGGGACGCGCGCGGGGCAACGGCCGGGGCGAAGACCGGGCTAAGAGCGGGCCGTTTGAGGCCGTTCGAGGACGGCAGAGGACGGCCCAGGCCCACCCCCCTTATTGCTCCTAACCTGCTTGTTATTGTATCATCGTGCTGAGACAGGTTAGCTTAAACTGAAGCTCCCTAGTTAGTAAGTCGAATGACGACCCTGATCTCATTGTAAGCACCATGAGTACTAGGATGACACGTAGCAAAGCCTCCAAAGGTGGTTCACAAATCTGTGGCCCTATGGACGACTTCATCACCCGCACAAATGTTGCCATCGATGAAGAAATATCTAAACTTCAAACCCGGGTATCCCTAGAATTGGTAGCTGCACGTAGGCTGTCTGAGGTAATTGCCCTCTCGAAAAAATCATCCCTAGGACATATAGCCTCTGCTGTCACTCCAGCACGCCCTGCCCGCCCAAATAGTATTACCACCCAGGTTGATTTACACCAGCCCCCGATTACTTCCACCCTCACTCCGCCCTTAGAACAATCACGCATTACAGAAGAGCTAAGTTTCGCTGCACCTTCTCTCGCCCAGACCCCCACCCTTAATCCCCTTTCCCAAGCATTCCCAACTACTTCCCGTGTTAGTGGTGCACAACCCAAAAGAAAACGCCAATTACGCTCAGCCTACTTTCGTAAAAAGGCAAAGGTCGCAGTCTCCCACCAGCTCACAATGACCAACACTCAGGCACGTAATGCTTTACCTGAGGGTTCCTTGAGCACACAGTCAGTATGCCAAAGTATGGGAGAGGGTCCAGCCAACACCACCCCAGTAGACGAGGGGGCGCAGGTACAAGACCAGGGAAGGAATGATAAGGAATTTATAGATCAAGTCTGGGAAACATTAAAAAAACTTCTCTCACCACTCGACTTAAGATTGTCTAGGATAGAAAACAATCTACTCGAGATGGAGAAGAGCATTATTGCTCTGGCCACTCTCGGCCTAAGAAGTCTCGAAAACCAGGGCGTGTCCTTATCTGACCCACTTTCGCCAGCCCCTGTTTTGCAAGCTGAGCAGCACCCCCCACCAGTACCTGTTGCTGTAAGGCCTGTTCCTAAGTCGAGGACTGTGGCTGTGGATCAAGTTTCCATAACCGCTAAACCTCAGGCTACCAAACCGCAGATTCCCACACGGAACTCTAAGCCTGGAAAAGTAAATCCAAACCTGGTAGCATCCGCCAGACCCCAGCCTGCCGAAACCCAGGGTCCTCGTCCAAAAGAAAATTTTAGAGGAGGCTATATAGACCTTCCACCAGAGGCCAATGACTATGTGGTCGTGTTGACAGGCGTCCCTGTGATTGGCACTGACCAACACGAAAACCACTGGTCATTGAAAAATAAAACTATGCACTGGCTTAACGTCAACAGACCGATTCCCAATGGCAAAAGAAGCCGAGTAATGATGGTCCGTAGAATACCCTGGGTGGGCCCAACCAAGAAATCTAAGCAAGGGGACTGTGTAGTTGTAACTTTTGACGACCCACATACGGCGCACCATATCTGTTCCTGGCCAACTAGTGAAGATTCTTTAGTCATACCAAGGCCGCTATCCTATTTTTACCCCCCACGCCAATTGCATACCCAAGCGGATAACTGGTCCTTGGTGCAGCACCACCCATGGAACACCCATCCCATGAGGCAAAAGAATACTCTTTTACACTGGAATGGCCTTTCAACCTACAATAGATTTGGAGGCCTGGAGGAGGTCGATTGACTTTCTATGTTCCCAGCATGCCCACAAGTAGAAAAAGCATTGTCTCCACATGTTATAGACATAATTGGAAATCCAACCAACGGCCCTCCAACTAGCCAAGCCGGGCTTCTGACTCTCTTGCCCCGGGCCATGGAACCGATCAAAATGGCCATTTTAGATTGCAAAAGAGTGGAAATGAGGCCAGACAGCCCCTGTTCGACCCCCCCTCCTCCAGTACAATCTAATCCAATGGAGATCGACCTGCCTGATAGAGTTGCCTCCCCAGGCGATTCTTCACTGAGGGTCTTAAGCTGGAATGTGGCTGGCCTTGCACGTAACTTTGATAACCCGGAATGGAACACCTTCCTGGCACCCTATGACATTTGCTTGCTACAGGAAACATGGTGCCAGGAACCTAGACATAGAGTGGGGTTTTCGACCTTCTATGTTCCGGCTGTATGTCACCAAGGTTCTAAAGGACGCCCATCCGGTGGTCTTCTCATCTGGATCAACATAGCACTAGACCTCAGTGTTTCTCAAAGGACCACCGAAACACCTGACCTTCAATGGCTAACAGTGCACTACAAAGGGGGAAGGAAACTAGAACTATTTAATCTCTACTTAAGGGGCAATAGGAACGGAGGATCTCTAAACTCTTTAGGCTTAAGTAACTACCTGTCTGCCTGTGACGCCGACTCTCTCGTCCTGCTGGCAGGCGATTTTAATTGCTGTTTTGAGCCTTTAGCCAAAGAAGATATTCTGGATACCAACGAGGAGGATAACAGGAGGGGCATCCCTATTTTGAACCTCGAACCGATCCCTAAATGGACACAAAAGGCGATCGATATAAATGCTCTTTGCATGGAGCATAACTTGAGAGCAACGAATGGGCGTTCTAAATCAGATCCCATGGGTGCCCATACATACAATAGGACGGGCCACTCATCCAGAATTGACTTTGTTATGCTCAACTATAACCTCTGGCCATATCATCAAGACATGGAGGTTATAGAGACCTGTGACAGCGACCACAACCCTCTCGCTTTAACCATTTCTGTCCCCTGGCAAACTGGGTCTCAAGAAGCTACTAATCAGTTATGGAAAGCGTCACATGAGATTTTTCCCTCAAACTGTGGCAGACGTCTTAAATGGGCAAGAGTCTCTGCGGATGAGGCTAGGATGTCACAAGCTGAAACTATCTTACTAGAGGCTGAATCTAGGCTTGATAGCACGAATAGCGATAGCAAGATGTTTTTATTGTTATTTACGGAGACTGTAACGGCACTAAGTGGGCTGTTCATCATTCCCAAACCCAGCTCCAGAACTGCTTCAAAGGGGGCCCTGAGAACAAGTGAAAAGTGGTTCACAGCCAAGTGTCGACTTGCTAAGGGTGATCTTGTTGCTGCAGTAAAAGGAAAAGACCAAGCTACCATCAGGTCTGCAAGGAAACTTTATAGGAAAACTGTGACTGAGGCTAAGCGGACATATGATTTCAACTTTTGGCGTGACCTAACGGAGGCGAGCACAAGGAAAGATGCTAAGGGGTTCTGGGACTTGCTAAGATCAAGAGACAAGCCCATTGATCAACAACTGACTTGTAATATCCCTGGTGTTGCCTGGTTTGCCCACTTTTCGAAATTGTATTCGGCTCAGACAGGGCCTCCGCAACCAGACCCGCTCCCAAGGCTCAGTTCCACAGATCTCCCACCAAATGAAGTCCTATTTACCACCTTGGAAGTAGAGAAGGCAATCAGGTGTATTGTTTCTAACAAAGCGGCAGGACCTGATGGGATCCCGGGCGACTTGATAAAAAATAATCCCCCATTTTGGAGCAGATTAATTGCTGCTCTTCTTAATGAGGTTATGTTGGGGGGGTCTTTCCCTGACTCTTGGAGGGGCGCTGAAGTAGTCCCCATTTTCAAGAAGGGTAGCAGGGAAGACCCAGCCAATTACCGCCCCATCAGTTTGCTGGATTCGACGCAAAAGGTAGCGGGGAAAGTGGTATTGGGCAGGATTCTGGAGTGGGTGGATGAAAACCAGATATTGTCTGATTTCCAAGCGGGTTTTAGATCAGGGACAGGCACCGTCGAGCAGACATTCCGCCTTTTAATGCTCTATTGGAAGGTAGTGGTGCTAGGAGGGGGCAGCTTATACTTAGTCTTCATAGACTTAAAAACAGCCTTCGACCTGGTTCCAAGAGCATTATTGTGGAAGGTCCTTGACGAGTTAGGTCTACCTCCCTATTTGTTGGCCTTGCTGATAAAATTCCATGAAAACAACTTTGCCCAAATCAGATGGGGTGCCCAGGGAGAAAAAACCCCGTGTATTCCAGTAGACAGGGGCGTCCGCCAGGGGTGTGTGCTTGCCCCCACTCTGTTTTCGCTTTACGTCAATGGAGTGGTGGAGCACCTTCTTCAACATCCTGCAGATGCACCATCCCTGGCTGGAAGGAAAATCCCGACGCTCCTGTTTGCGGACGACACCCTCCTGATTTCGAAATCACCTGTAGGCATACAGTCACTACTTTCCAGCTTCAAGGCCTTCTGTGACACCAAGGGACTGGCCATAAATATTGGCAAGACCAAATTTCTTGTCCTCAACCCCCCTAAGAAATCTGTTAAACCCCCCACTCTAGACTCTGTCACATTAGAACGGGTCAAAGAATTTGACTATCTAGGCATACGTCTTTGTGATAGTATGAGCTGGAAGGCCCATCACCAAAAAGTGTTTCTAACCCATAAGAGGGTTGTTGGTGCGTTACTTAAAGAGCAGCGTGCTTCCTTCATAAAACCTATTGGGGCACTTCTTGATATTTATAGGGGTAGGGTTGTGAGTGCAGCACTGTATGGCGCAGAACTTTGGGGTACCCAGAGAGTGGATACTTTGGCCCACCTAGAAAATAAATTTCACAAAGATCTGATGAGGCTACCCCAGAGCACCCCCACAATCCCCCTCTTGCTGGACGCAGGTACCCGTCCAATCTGCGAGCAAGCTAAATTACGCCCCTTACTACTATGGTCTAGAATTTGGAACGTCCCCGAACTCCACAGCTATGCAGACGCCCTAAAAGATGTACTGTCCTTACCTGGCTGGCATAAGATCGCCTGGCTCAGAGAGGTCAAGAGGGCATTATACAAGCTCGGTCTGGGAGCTGTGTGGGAAAATAAAACAGCACCTCCTAAACAAGAACTGAAGAAGGCTTACTGGTCTTGGGTGGATAACGAGAGACTTGGTAAATCAAATCACCCAAGATCTGTTGCCAACTTCTTGATGGTTAAAGATATCCCCTCCAGAGAACCATATTTGGACTTGATTCATAGTCCACATGATAGGGCATTATATTTTAAATTCAGGGTTGGGGTCTTACCTTTATGTCAGTTTACCTCTACCTGGAAACCACCACTGCAAACTGTACCTTATTGCCCATTCTGCGAGCTAAAAATCGAATCTGTCACACACTTTCTATTTGAGTGTCGAGTCTATATGGCCCCTAGACGGAGGTGGTTGAAGCCTCTTTGTAGGAGCCTGGGAACTCGCTCACATCTGGAAGCTATAAGAATACTGCTCTCAGATACAAGACCCTTTTTTGCCATTTGTTTGGCTAAATTCCTAGGCTGGGCTTGGCGCATAAGATCTGCTAAACAACTGACGATACAGTAAAGTGTCCCTCTTTCATTTTTTCATAAATTTTAAGATTATCCCGTGTAAATATGAAATGTTTTTAATGGTAATATGAATTGTAAATTGCTTTGTTTCGACCATTGTTTTTATGCTGTCATGTTTTGCTTTTATGATATGTTTCTATATCGAAATAAAGCTTTACTACTACTACTACTACTTCATTTACCACAGTCCTTTGGGGCAACTTGCTGGTGTGATGAGCAGTGTGCGACCAATCTGTGTACAAATTATTACGGCTCCCTTGAGCTAACGGGCTGACGAGCCTTGGATCTGCACCTGCGCGCCATGAGAGGTACTTGACCTGTTTTTAATTACATTTTGGCAGTCCACGCGGCACCCCTTTACACTGTCCTACTCCCTGCTGACGAGAGGCAACTACCTCGAAACACGTGTCCAGGGATGGCTAAATGCAACACATACTGTTCTCTTTACACATCGTGGCATAGGCGTACCCGCCGTCGCCACTTCATTTACCACAGTCCTTTGGGGCAACTTGCTGGTGTGACGAGCAGTGTGCGACCAATCTGTGTACAAATTCTTGCAAAAAACGTGTTTATTTCCAGTCAGGCTTCCCCCAACACATTTTGGTCTTGTCCTTATCACGGTTCACGGGAGTAAATCACGACCAAAGTGAAATACAAATGATAGAAACAAACAAAGTGTCACTTCCCTCAACTTGTTACAGAGACTAGTGTAAACATAAGTGCCATCTTGGAATTGTAAATGGAACAACAACTAGCATAAGGTACAAAACAGGTTAAATGTACTTTGAAGTTTGATATTTGTAAGTTGAATATGCAATATGATATGTGATGTAATGTACAGTTATAGCACGATGAATAAACACATATCAGCAATATTCAAATTGATTACAGAAAATGAAGTTGAAAACACACAATATGCATCCAGCAAATGGAAAATAAAGTTAAAGTGCATACAAACACTGAAAGCAAAATGTATACCAGGAAAGTATAAGTGAAATATAAGCGCCTGAGGGCAGAAATTATGCAATGATGACAAGTGACAAATTACAGGGGGGGTCACCCTGGTGAAAAACAAATAACCGTACACAATAGAATCAATCTGTGAGGCATACTTATGCAGGAATAAAACCTTGTGCTCAGACTATCAAAGTAATACCACCAGTCTGTTGGTGAATGTGAGCATCATAATATACTGCCCCTCTCACACATGGAAAAGTGAAAATGGAGGTCCATACATCCCTTGCACACATTTCCTTTTATAAAATAAATCTGCCCCCTAATGCATTCTGACTGGAATTTCATGGGAGATCCAAATACAGGTCACCAATAGAATCAAATAATGAGAACAAAGGTGTCAAAATTGCATACTACTACATGCATGGTGAAAAATCTAATGCCCCCAAAATTAACGGCTCAGAAACGTCCATGTAGGCAGTCCAGGAATGCTGATTAGTAAGGATACATGAAAAGGTATTGCACAGGTGCACAAAATTCTACCCATGTGGGTAACATATGCACGTGAAGGTCAATCTTCTTGTATGATGTCCCCATACATGATGAGTATGTAAACATCTTTAAAGTGAAGTGACCTGAGTGAAAAGACAAAATACGACAAAAGTGAATTAAAATAAATGTAAACAGGCTGACACTCCTTGAAACAATCAGTTGAAAGAAGCATCACACACACTATAAGTGTCATTTAATTTAGGTGAACTGAAAACTCGTTCTCAAAATTCAGTCAAAAAGGTGTGAGAGTATCGAAGTCATATATGAAACGTGATTCATGTTTGCGCAGTGTCTTTCCAGTTCCCTTCCTCTTATATTAGGCAACACCGTGTGCAAGACAATAAACTGCTGAGAGGCCTTATTGCCAAAGTGTTTTTAGGCAAAGTGCTTTGTCACCGGGTACTGTTGATTAGTGTAGGTCATTGCCCTTATGTGCTCAAGTATTTGCCCCTTGGCCTTATGTATTGTGCTGCCTATGTACATCAAGTCACACAGACAAAGAAGGCAGTATATACACAATAATCTGTATTGCATGTTACACACTTTCTAATCACAAATTGTCTTGACGTTTTGGGGATAGGCACACTAGAGACATCAGAACTATTGTGACATGCTCTATAGTTTTTGCAACAGAAGAAACCTGTATGTGTATATATATATATACAATCATTGTATAATGTTGTGAAATCAGAGACACGTTGCAGTGCACAATTGAAGTATTTTCTCTATGTCAACTTAGGTGAACATGTGACCCACAGGACACCAAGCAATATAAAAACATTGGCAGACGCTATTGTCTTGCGGAATTACAGCCTGTCAGGGCCTTACCTTGCCACCACCTCCTATCGCTGCCTGTGCTCTGGGGGATGCCGAAGGATTCTCCCCGCCGCCGCACCATCACCTCTCTGAGCGGCCGCAGTGTGGGAAAAGACCACAAGCCCCACGAGCCTCTGCGGCAGGAAGCCGCCACCACCAGCTCGGATTTCGCACCAGGAGGCGCTCAAATATCGAGGGCATTCCCGGCAGAGCGGGGGCTTTGTCTTGCGGAATTACAGCCTGTCAGGGCCTTACCTTGCCACCACCTCCTATCGCTGCCTGTGCTCTGGGGGACGCCGAAGGATTCTCCCCGCCGCCGCACCATCACCTCTCTGAGCGGCCGCAGTGTGGGAAAAGACCACAAGCCCCACGAGCCTCTGCGGCAGGAAGCCGCCACCGCCAGCTCGGATTTCGCGCCAGGAGGCGCTCAAATATCGAGGGCATTCCCTGCGACGCGGGATCGCGCGCGGGGCGGCGCCGGGAGAAGCCCGGGACAAGGGCGGGACCGTCTGTGGCCGTCCGGGGCCGACGAGGGCCGGGCTGGGCCAGCCCCCTAACTTCCACTCCAAACTGTGAGTATCGCTATTATCGCTATTACCAACTGCGAAATAAAACATTGTACACTATGACTACTAGAAGGGGCGCCAAACCGACACCTATAGGAATGGTTGCAGGGACTCTCGATCAATTTATAACGAGAGCGTCATCAGTCCTTGAAAGAGAAATTGCGCTGACGCAGCGCCGTCTGTCCCAAGACCCTATTTTTTCGAGGAGATCCTCTCTGGGCCCGATTGCTCATGTATGTTCACCAGCCCCTATCCAGCCAAATAGAGCTACTTTGGATCCCCCCGCAGACGAAACTGAGAACAATCTAGGTGCCCAGGCTGACGCCTCAAATCGACTAAACCAATCATTATCTGGCCAGGGCACAAACACACTTCCTGCTCCAACGGTAATGAGCCCAAATGAACAGACGAATCCACGTTCTAAGGAAGGTGCAATTGCTAAAAAGAAGAAGGCTGCTACTGCACCTCGGGCCAGAAAACCCAAACAGCCTAAACCCAACAGCCCTTTGGTACCCCAGCCCACAGAGCCATGCACCCCTGAGGTTTTAACAGACACCTCCCCTAAGGCCGGCGGAGAACTCGAAATTACATGCCCTCCCTATTTTGACTCTTTGGTGGGGAAATTGAGCCTGGCCCTATCCTCTTTTATTCATCCTGTGGTGCAAAAATTGAATTGCTTAGAAGAAAGACTGGGGAAACTGGAGTCTCTGCTTGGGGGAAATATGGACCTTAGAACGGACTTTCTTGCAATTCAAACCCAAGTCGAGGCTTTAGTAACAACAGTCAATGCCCCACAGCCACAACTTAAGTCAACACATAACATTGCAAAGGACCAACTTATCTTGCCTACCACATTGGGATCAACCTTGAGCTCTAATCCTATTGGCCCAAAAAATAACTTTTCTACTGTGGAAAATGCAAATCCCTCTCAATCTGATAATCCACCCAGTATCGCCATGCCAGGGAAGGAGTCTTCAAACCCCTGTGGAGGGAAATTTATCCATCGTGACCTACCCTGCATCAATTTACCCCCGGTCTGCGCCCCATTTGTAGTGATTCTTACGGAGGTCCCTGAGCTAATGAGTCCCAAACAGGAATCTTATGAGGAACTCAAAAATAAGACAATCCATTGGTTGAACACCCACAGACCCTTGCCCAGATTAACCCAAAGCAAGATTTTGTTTGTTAGAAGGGTGGGGTGGGTGGGACATAAACCAAAAAATGTGGACGGGGATTGTATAATTATCAATTTTGAGGATCACAGGGCTGTCGATCACATTTGTAGTTGGCAACAGATAAGTCCCAATACAATGATCAAATCTCTGAGGCTAGACTATTTGTATCTAACAGATCATGTTCATCCCCCCCCTGACTATGGTAGGAACCTTGTGACGCCACAGCAGGAGGATATTTGGCATTATGTACATAGAAGTAGGGGTGTTCATTGTAGGGGAGAAGCAATTGGAATCCCGCTGAGCAATAGATATAGTATGCTTGATCAGGTGGATTGACTCCCTGCACCCCCCAGTTCCACACTGATTTACCACCTAAATTCTATTAACACGAAAGGGGCTTTTAAGCCCACCAGGAGGGAGTACATGGAGGTAGCCAAAATTGTTGATAAATCTTCGCACCATATAGCAGCTAGAATGATGTGCAATGAAAAGCCTCTAGCTAGTACAGGGGAGTCTGAGGTTGACTTACTTCTTCCCATGTTTGACCATTGTCCCTCGGACACACAAGTCCAGACCGCCACCGTGCAGCCAGTTTTACTCTTAGCTGACCCCGGGACACTTGATCATGATGGGTCAATACATAAGGTATGCCCAAGGCCCAAGCAGGCACTGCCAATCAGGTCTCTTAAAATCCTATCATGGAACATAGCGGGACTTACATCCAACCTAGACATCCCGGATTGGTGTACCTTTTTGGACTCTCATGGGTTCTGTTTATTCCAGGAAACGTGGGCGGTCGATCCAACTCATAGACTGGGGTTTGTCACTTTCACGGAACCTGCATCTAAAGGCACTAGAGGAAGACCATCAGGAGGTTTGTGCACCTGGGTGGGCACCCACTTAGGTTTTACGTTGAAAAAACTAGAGACAAACAGCCCTGACATCCTATGTATTTTGATGACTCATAACAAAACACCAAAAATAGCTTTGATTAACATCTACTCCCGGTCAGTACAATCTGGCAGAACCTCTACAATCTTGGACAACTTAACTGCGCTGCTACACACGCTTGGGGGCGACGTAGTTCTGCTGATCAGAGGGGACTTCAATTGTCATTTTCAACCTTTGCAAGGGGCCCCCCCAATCACATTGGGTGAGGATGAAACTTGGGCAGTCCTGCCTTCCAATGCATACCCTGTGAAAAATTGGTCCGCCCTATCCCTCCAGCTGACCTCCCTTACTTATACGTTTTCTCTTAGAGCCTGCAATGGACGCTTCAAGAGTGACACTCCAGCCCAGTTTACTTACAATGCTCTGGGGCATACATCTATCATTGACTACTTTCTAGTGAGTTTGGCACTTTGGCCAAAAACCCTAGATTTTAGTGTACCTACCCGTACAGAAAGTGACCACAACCCCCTGATAATTGAGTTGGATTACCAGTTAATCAGTGGGGATAGCGCCCCAGTTAACTCCCCAAGTAATAATCTAAGAATAGTGCAAGGTGGGAGAAGAATCCGATGGGCGGCTGTCCTTTCATCTACCGAAACTATGGCAAAACTATACCACGATGCTATCCCCCTGTTTGAAAGGGCATATTGCACCCTCACCAACACTTCGAATGTGGAAGTCGAGTCAATGACCGAAATCCACAGTGGAATGGTTGCTATACTAAAGGACACTTTTTACAAAGAAGGCATTGCCAAACCCAAACAATGTAATGATGACAATACGTGGTTTAACAAATCCTGCAGGGATGCAAAAAAAGCGCTATTGCTGGCTCTAAGGCTAGGCAGCAGGCCTAATGTCATCGTAGCCAGAAAAGAATATAAAAAACTGATAAAAAACGCCAAATTAGAATGGGAGGTGGATCGTTGGGTGGCCATTACATCCGCACTTGCGGTAAAGGACTCAAGGACTTTCTGGAATCTTGTACATACAGGGATTCCAGAAGGTAGGACCACGATCTCCCCTAATATCTCCGAAGAAGCCTGGTCCACCTACTTTAAAGATCTTTACTCACTTCCTCCTCTTTGTGCAAACCAAGTTCCCCCTAGCCCTCCACCCCTGAACCTTACATGGCCAGCACAATCTTTTTCATTGGAGGAAGTAAAGTTGTCCATTTCTAGCATCCAGTCTAACAAAGCGCCAGGACTTGATAAGATCCCCGGTGATCTATTTAGAGAAGAACCAGCAGTTTGGGGCCCATACCTTCTGTTTTTATTCAATGCGATTCTGCAGGGCCTACCACTGCCAAGTACTTGGTTAGGGGCTGAGATTATCCCAATACACAAAAAGGGCTCTCCGCTCCAGCCCTCTAACTATAGGCCGATCAGCCTTATTGACGTCACACAAAAAATCTATGCCAGGCTACTGCTCCATCGACTAGAGACCTGGATTAGTGATAACGACATATTGACGCCGTTACAGGCGGGGTTCAGGGCAAAAATATCAACAACCGACCAACTATTCCGGTTGCAAGTGCTCCATTGGAAGCACGTGACTTTGGACGGGGGTGTCTCTATCTCACATTTGTTGACCTAAAGTCAGCATTTGATATGGTGGATCGGAACCAGCTTTGGTCCATTTTATTATCAATGGGGGCGCCACCTTATCTATGCCAACAATTTAAGAACTTACATGAAGGCACTTATGCGAGAGTTCGCTTCGGTAAACTAGGACAGCTAACTGGTCCGTTCCCGATTGAGAAAGGTGTTAGACAGGCATGCGTCCTTGCCCCGACTTTATTTTCCCTGTTTCTCAATGGGCTAATCGAAGATCTTTTAGCTACAAATGACATCGACTCCCCCAAATTAGGTTCCCGGAGATTCCCCGCCCTAATGTTTGCGGACGACACGCTCCTGCTTTCAAAATCCCCAATGGGGATGCAGCGCGTGTTAAACCAATTTTCTAATTTTTGCTCCAAAAGAAACCTGGTGGTCAATGTAAACAAGACTAAATATATGGTCTTTAATGCCAATACTGTCAATTGCCCCCATCCAACAATGGACGCCAGACCCCTCGAAAGGGTCCCGACCTTTGAATATCTGGGTCTGACTCTGAACGACAAAATGGGATGGGGCCCACAAATGACGAAAGCTAATCTAAGGTTAACCCAAGCAGCAGGTGGAATTTTGAAAGTACAGAAGAATTGCACACACAAAATAATAAGTGCCCCCCTTGAAATCTTCAAAGTCCAAGCTAGGGCATCTTCCCTGTATGGGGCGGAACTTTGGGGACACACATCAGTTAGTAACCTATCACTAACTGAAAATAATTTCATAAGACAATTGTTGGATTTACCTCAAAGCACTCCTTTGGTTCCTCTAAGATTAGATCTAAACATTTGCCCAATGTCAGAAGTGATTGCCCTCCGGCCCTTACTGTATTGGAAGCGCCTGTGGAGCACCCCTGAGTTGGTGCACTATAAGGAGGAGCTTAAAGTAGTGTTAGCTTCATTGGGCTCTGGCAAGATCCCTTGGTTGGCTTTTGTAAAACAGTCACTGACATCGACTGGGTTTGAGGAACTCTGGTTCAATCCCGAGGTTGCCTGCCCAGCCACATCTAAACAAACTATGATAAGCACTGTTAAAGAAATTAACTTAATGAACCTTTTTAGCTCCACAAAAGGTTCAAGCCTGACCGATATTTTCTTGGACACCAAGTACTTTTATAGTTTTGAGCCTGCGATTGATACAATCCAACCTACACTAGCAAAGAAACTGTACTTGCAATTTAGATATGGCACTTTGCCCCTTTTCCAAAAAATTGATAGGTGGAAAGGGGGCCCTGTGCGTCCCTGCCCAGGTTGCTCGCAAGAGGATGAAAATTCTGTGCACGTCATCCTCTTTTGTCCAGCTTACTCCTATATTAGAAAGAAATGGATAATTCAGCTTTGTAAGAACTTGGGTATAAGGCAATACTTGGCTTTTTTTAGGATTCTGAAAACTGACACAGATGCAGTGATTGTCTCTGCAGTAGCTAAATATTTACATTCCATGTGGATAACCCGAAGGAATTTGATAAACAATGCTGTAGCACTTTAACACTAAGTCCATGACTACCAAAAAAACATTTTATCTCCTTTGAATAATCTGACTTTTATTAATTTTAGAACTTTTAAGAATTATTTAAATTTTTTTTTAAAAAAACAAAAAAATGTCTAACAATCAACTAAAAATCCCTGAGATTAATATATTGGAATGTATTGCTTGACCTGTTGTATTGTTGTGTTTCTTTTTTTTATTTTCTTTTTCTGTATGTCCTTTTATGGTAAATCTAACCGCAATAAAGCTGATTTGAATTGAATTGATGTCCCCATACATGATGAGTATGTAAACATCTTTAAAGTGAAGTGACCTGAGTGAAAAGACAAAATACGACAAAAGTGAATTAAAATAAATGTAAACAGGCTGACACTCCTTGAAACAATCAGTTGAAAGAAGCATCACACACACTATAAGTGTCATTTAATTTAGGTGAACTGAAAACTCGTTCTCAAAATTCAGTCAAAAAGGTGTGAGAGTATCGAAGTCATATATGAAACGTGATTCATGTTTGCGCAGTGTCTTTCCAGTTCCCTTCCTCTTATATTAGGCAACACCGTGTGCAAGACAATAAACTGCTGAGAGTCCTTATTGCCAAAGTGTTTTTAGGCAAAGTGCTTTGTCACCGGGTACTGTTGATTAGTGTAGGTCATTGCCCTTATGTGCTCAAGTATTTGCCCCTTGGCCTTATGTATTGTGCTGCCTATGTACATCAAGTCACACAGACAAAGAAGGCAGTATATACACAATAATCTGTATTGCATGTTACACACTTTCTAATCACAAATTGTCTTGACGTTTTGGGGATAGGCACACTAGAGACATCAGAACTATTGTGACATGCTCTATAGTTTTTGCAACAGAAGAAACCTGTATGTGTATATATATATATATACAATCATTGTATAATGTTGTGAAATCAGAGACACGTTGCAGTGCACAATTGAAGTATTTTCTCTATGTCAACTTAGGTGAACATGTGACCCACAGGACATCAAGCAATATAAAAACATTGGCAGACGCTATATTCTTTCTGTGAGCAAGGGCACAGTGCGCTCAAAACGCGTCAACAGAGGGAAAGGTTTAAAGAATAAAACATCTACCTGCCTGGGCCGTTGGGTCTTTTTCTCTCATTTTGCCTGCATGGAAGTAGTGAGAGTTTGCTTATGACGTCAGATATTACATCACTGTATTTAGACACTTATTTACCCATGTCTTCTTCCATTAAATTTTAGCTATACATATATTACAAATATTTTTTTTTCAGAAAGACACATATGTCATCAGTGATGTAATATCTGACGTCATCAGCAGAGGATTGCGGTCGCGTGAGTTATAGTTGCCTGCACTAACTATAACGGGGGAATTTCAATGGTTTTTCACGAGTGAAATGTCCAGCTAACTATAACATGTGTGAAACCTATGGTTTTTTAAATGAATTTGCAAGGTTTTTTAAATGCTAATTCCTAACTATAACGTGTGTGAAACCTATGTTTTTTTCAGTGAATTTGTACGTTTTTTTAAATGCTAAGTTATGTATTTTTTTTTTTTTAAGGTTTTTCACCGTGCGCGTACCGTATGCGCACGGTGAGCTTCGCGCACCGTGCGCGCACAGTGGGTGCGCGGTGCGCTTCACGCACCGCGCGCCCACGTTACGCATTTGGCGGAATTTTTCAGTTTCTACCGTACGCGCACGCTACGCGTACTCCGTGATTTTTCGCAAAAAAATTAAAGGAAATTTTGGCCCTTGGGGGTCCTTCTGGGACCCCCTGACAAAGGCTAGGGGGTCAGGACCTGTCCACCCTGCCCCCTTTTCACGTTCTCCACCTTTGTTTTTCACCCCCTCAGACTGCGAGAGACAAAATGGCGGCCGACACTTCCTGGTTTCGACCGATTCGAATGTTTACTAAGATCTAACAACCAATCAGAATCCCGCTCGCGCACGGCGGCGTGCGCGTACGGTAAGATTTACCGTACGCGCACAGTGCGCGCTTATAGATATATATATGCTTTTAAATGCTATTTTCTGAGGAAATACTGAACAGATTTACACCAGACCTGCAAAAGGCACATCCCTGACCTGAGGACTACCTCTCTGCCAAATTTCAAGTAATTCTGTTCAGCCGTTCGGGCTGTAGCTTGGACTAAAGGTCCTATGGAAAAATGCATGGGGAAAAGTGTTTTGGGACCCCCCTTTTTCTCAGCCCCCACTAGACGAATCCCCCCGAGACTTTCAGGGAAGGAGCGGAGCGGAGCGCCCCACCTATTTTGAAAATTTTGCGAGGATTCATTAATTGGCGCCAAAGTTATTCCAAATAGAATGTTGCGGATTTCCTATGGAAACACGATCCTAACTATAACTATCTACTGGCGACCGCCAGTAGATAATATTAATATATATATATATATATATATATATATATATATATATATATATATATAAAGAACACCACAGAGCCCAACTCCGTCTTATTCCCTGAAAAGCATTTAATGACTGAATGCGCAGCAGCTTTAGAACACTTAGCTCCACCTACGCGTTTCGGCGTCTTGCCTTTATCCAGGTGAGTGTTCATAGTATTTAAAGTCACAGTGATAAAATTAAATCCCAGTGGTCACATGGCCAAATGTAAACTTCAGGCCCCAGAATGCACTTTGAGATACTGCAACGTGATGTGGCAAAATTCAATAGTTGCTGAATAGCGTGATTTCTTTGCTGCCATTATCTCGTGTTCATTCATGCATTCGCGGTGCATCTGTAAATGTAAAAGCACAATGCTGGTAGCTGCCACGCAAAAATTGAATATTCAGGTATGCGAAGATCTCGAGGGGAGGGTGTCGCCTCTCTCAGCTCCCTTTCTCTCTCTGACTCGCAATACCAAATTGCCATGGAAGTCCGACGGCTGGTGCGAGAGAAAAAGCAGGTCATGTCCCCTCCATTTGATGCTTACAAAAACCTCCAGTTTGCTGGGGACCCTCAACCTTGCAGGGCGGGCTCGTAATAGACAAGACTGGAGAATCCTGCCAAAATTTCAGAAAAGAACACCACAGTGCCCAACTCCGTCTTATTCCCTGAAAAGCATTTAATGACTGAATGCGCAGCAGCTTTAGAACACTTAGCTCCACCTACGCCCTTTCGGCGTCTTGCCTTTATCCAGGTGAGTGTTCATAGTATTTAAAGTCACAGTGATGAAATTAAATCCTAGTGGTCACATGGCCAAATGTAAACTTCAGGCCCCAGAATGCACTTTGAGATACTGCAACGTGATGTGGCAAAATTCAATAGTTGCTGAATAGCGTGATTTCTTTGCTGCCATTATCTCGTGTTCATTCATGCATTCGCGGTGCATCTGTAAATGTAAAAGCACAATGCTGGTAGCTGCCACGCAAAAATTGAATATTCAGGAATGCGAAGATCTCGAGCGGAGGGTGTCGCCTCTCTCAGCTCCCTTTCTCTCTCTGACTCGCAATACCAAATTGCCATGGAAGTCCGACGGTCGCCAGTAGATAGTTATAGTTAGGACCGAGTTCCCATAGGAAAGCTGAAAATTCATTTTTGAATAACTGTGACGCCGGTTGACAAATCCTTGCGAAATTTTCAAAACGAATGGGGCACTCTGCTCAGCTCCTACCCTGAAAGTCTCGGGGTGATTCGTCAAGCGGGGGCTGAGAAAAAAGGGGGGTCCCAAAACGCGTTTTCCCCATGCATTTTCCCATAGGACCTTTAGTCGAAGGTACAGCCCGAACGGCTGAACAGAATTACTTGAAATTTGGCAAAGAGGTAGTCCTCAGGTCAGACATGTGCCTTTTGCATATATGGTGTCAATCTGTTCAGTAGTTCCTGAGAAAATTGCAGTTAAAAGTACATAAATATCTATATGCACGCACGGTGCTCGCACGGTGCGCGCACCAACTGTGCGCGAGCGTAATTCTGATTGGTGGTTTGATGTCAGTCAACATTTGAATCGGTTGAAATCAGGAAGTCTCGGACGCCATTTTATGTGTCGCAGTGAAAAAGAAAGGTGGAGAATGTGAAAAGGGGGCAGGGTAGAGAGTTCCGTACCCCCTAGCCTTTGTCAGGGGGTCCCTGAAGGACCCCGAAGGGTGAAAAAACATTTTAGTTTTTTTTTAAAAATCGCGGGGTGCGCGCACCGTGCGCGCACCGTGAAAAACCCTTAAAAAAAACAAAACATTTTCAACTGTTTATAAGTTTATAGAAGATATTAACTATGCTGTTCAACTTTATCCAATTTAAAAAAAAAAGAGCTGAGCCATTCCATATTACAGGATACAGTCAATCTATAACTATATACATAGGTAGTTTATTGTAAAATAAATATATAAAAAATATAATAATACATACATAAATTAGCATTTAAAAAACCTTACAAATTCACTAAAAAAAACAAAGGTTTCACACACGTTATAGTTAGAAATTAGCATTTAAAAAACCTTGCAAATTCACTTGAAAAACCATAGGTTTCACACACGTTATAGTTAGGAATTAGCATTTAAAAAACCTTGCAAATTCACTGAAAAAACCATAGGTTTCACACATGTTATAGTTAGCTGGACATTTCACTCGTAAAAAGCCATTGAAATTCCCCCGTTATAGTTAGTTCAGTTAACTATAACTCGCGCGACCGCAATCCACTGCTGATGACGTCACATATTACATCACTCATGACATGGTCAGTGACATCACTCATGACATCACTGATGACATCTCAAATGACATCACTGATGACATCATCCAGTGAATATGTGTCTTTCTGAAAAATAAATATTTTTTATATATGTATATCTAAAGGATAATGGAAGAATAAATGGGTAAATAAGTGTCTAAAAGGATGGGTTTTTTTGTAAAATTAATTGTATAACTGACTTATTAACAGTATCTTAGTGAATACAGTGATGTAATATGTGATGTCATCAGCAGTGGATTGCGGTCGCGCGAGATATAGTTAGCTGAACTAACTATAACGGGGGAATTTCAATGGTTTTTTACGAGTGAAATGTCCAGCTAACTATAACATGTGTGAAACCTATGGTTTTTTCAGTGAATATATATATATATATATATATATATATATATATATATATATATATATATATATTATCTACTGGCGGTCGCCAGTAGATAGTTATAGTTAGGACAGTGTTTCCATAGGAAATCTGCAACATTCTATTTGGAATAACTTTGGCGCCGGTTGACGAATCCTCGCAAAATTTTCAAAATAGGTGGGGCGCTCCGCTCCGCTGCTAACCTGAAAGTCTCGGGGTGATTCGTCAAGCGGGGGCCGAGAAAAAAGGGGGGTCCCAAAACACATTTTTCCCATGCAATTTTCCATAGGGACCTTTAGTCCAAAGTACAGCCCAAACGGCTGAACAGAATTACTTGAAATTTGGCAGAGAGGTAGTCCTCAGGTCAGGGATGTGCCTTTCGCAGGTCTGGTGTCAATCTGTTCAGTAGTTCCTGAGAAAATCAAAAGTAAAATCATATATATATGTGGGCGGAGCCTAACCACACATCTCATCCTGAGATCTGATTGGCTGTCAGCACTTCATCCAAGAAGTGTTGGCAGCCATCTTGGGACCAATATACATGATAGCACCTCATTAAAAAGCATTGCAGTTAATAGAAGGTTTAAAGACTTTAGTTACATTATAAATCATTTGTTGATGGTACCATACTCATTTTAGGAATTGTGGTATGTTCTAAGGTGATTTCACCATGTGAAAAAGCCTTCTGCTGGGATATCATGATTGAGAGAAAAATATTTTCTCATGCTTTTCCCACAGAGGTTTGGAAGGTGATCTATAAGCTAAACTGAGAGCTTATTTTCTGTAAATTCACATTATCTTTCTCAGTCCTGTGAGAATGAAGTCAGACATTCTCAGTAAAACATGTACATCCAACAAGGGCAGAGACTGTCAGTTGATTCCTTTGTGTTCTACTGCAGCTTCCCAGAGTGTTCCAAAGAACAACTAGAGCGCTAACAGTCCTACTTATGATAAACGTATGGCACACCTGAAGACATCTTGCTTGGATTAAAGTGGTAACTCTTAAAACATTTAATTTAAAAAGGAACAAAATGAGGGGGTTCATTTTTCCATAAAAATTATGATTAGTGCTGAAGAAAGAAAAATTAGGGCACATTTTGAGTGACTTCTCAAATCCTCTTCTATTTCATTAAAAAATTCTGACATGCAGACTGAAACATGCACTTTCAATACCAGCAGCAGTTTCCCCTGGTGAGCAGTAGCTTTACTACAGTGATCTAATGAGCAAAAAGAGTGCTAACATTCTGAATTTATGGCAAATGTGTGACACATCTGAATGCCTTCTTGATGGAATCAAAGTAAAAAACTGAAAGTATTTCCTACTGAGGAGACTGCAATAAATGAGGAAATTAGGAAACTTCATAACAAATAAGTCTCCCAAGATGGCCACCAGAGACAAACGAGCCCAAATGTAGCCCAAATATCACCCAGGTGTAGCCCAAATATAGCCCAATGACAGAATGTCCCAGAGTGTTCTTAAAAACAACTAGAGCGCTTACTGTCTTCATTATGACAAAAGTATGGCACACCTGAAGCCATCTTGATTGGAATAAACTGGTAACACTTAAAACATTTAATTTAAAAAGGAACACAATGAGGGGGTTCATTTTGCCATAGAAATTATGATTAATGCTGAAGAAAGAAAATGAGGGCACATTTTGAGTGACTTCTCAAATCCTCTTCTATTTCATTAAAACATTCTGACATGCATACTGAAACATGCACTTTTAATACTAGGAGCAGACTTCCATGGTGAACAGTAGTTTTTCTACAGTGATCTAATGAGCAACTAGAGTGCTAACATTCAGAATTTATGGCAAATGTGTGACATATCTGAATACCTTCATGATGGAATCAAAGTAAAAAACTGAAAGCATTTCCTACTGAGGAGACTGCAGTACATGAGGAAATTAGGAAACTTCATAACAAATAAATCTCCCAAGATGGCCACCGGAGACAAAAGAGCCCAAATGTAGCCCAAAATCACCCAGATGTAGCCCAAATATAGCCCAATGACAGAAGTGTGCAAAACACTTATTATTTTGTGTTTTTGCAGTGTTATATAGTGCAGACTTGTCAGGTATTGGAGTGCTTTACATGACCATTGGTTACATCACACAAGAACAAATTCATTTTGGGTGTAGACATGGGGAGACTAAGTGATTTGACCAGAATCACAGAATGTCGAGCTGAAGCAGAAACTCCAACCTGGTTCCCCAGTTGCAAAGTCTGCAGTTCTGGAAGTAACACCACATCCTCTCCCCTAAGTGCAACATTTAATCAAGTGGTCAACTGGATAAAAAAACATAAAGATAACAAATAATTTAAAAGTGCTTTGTCGCTATTTGAAAACTCAGAAAATATGTCCTTATTTTAGTCTTTTAGAGCACTAACCATAATTTTGATGCCAATAAGACCCTCTCATATATGTAATTTCTAAAGGAAATGCTCTAGGTATTACAGTTTTGATTATATCAAGATGACGTCAGGCGTTCCACACTTTTGTAATAAATATAGAATGTTAGCAATCTAGTTGTTCATTAGGATACTGTTGAGAGGCAGAGGCCAGGGGCACGGACTCTGAAAATAGAAGGCAGGTAGGAGGGTGCAAAGGCAACAATTTAACCACACTGAGCAGGCAGGAAGGGCCGTGGCAGCACAACAGACTATGGAGGGCAGTGGAAAGGGGGGCAAGGGCAACAAACCAACAATACAGGACTTGCAAGAGAGGCTGTGGCAATGTAATAGACCATTGTGGGCAGAAGGAAGAGGCAATGATAGTACAACCATACATGCCAACAGACCCGATTCAGCCAGGAAACGTCCGATGTTTTTAAGCTCAAATGGGCTTTATTTGATCTGTCTCCTGTCTACAATCTCCTCTTTTTCAATGTAACTCAAAGGGGAAAATCAATACCCCTGTTTTTTTTCAAAATCTCCCTCTTACCAAGTTCAAAATGTTCGCAAGTATGGTACATTGGATCATGGAAGGAAATGGGGTAGGGACATGGACTTGGATAACAGAGGACAGGAGGGACATGGAGAGGTGCACCAAACTGACCCTGCAGGGCAGGCATCAGGGTTTGCAGCAGCACAATACACCACACAGGGCATGCGGGACGAGAGTGCAGCACAACAATCCATAGAAAGCAAGAGGGAGGGGACAGGACCATGCACATGGACAACAGAGAACAAGAGAGGGGCAAGAGGCAATGGTAGCTAGCTGACCATAATGGACAGACAGGAGAGAAAGCTGCAGCATAACAGACCATAAAGGGCAGGAGGGACGGATCAGGGACATTACAATGGAACAGACAAGCCAGGAGGGAGGGAGTAGGGGTCTGCACATGTAAACAGAGGGCTGGGGGCAAGGGGGCAGGGCAGGAGCAGCAAGATAGCCATGGAGGTCAGGCAGGATGGGCACTAGAAGCAAGACACACCATGATGAGCAACAGTGAGACTGTGATGGCATACACACAGACCATGGAGGGAAGGTGGGAGGGGGTCAGGGGCAGCTAACTGACCACACAGGGAAGGTGGGAGGGGCCATGGCAGCACAAAAGACCATGCATGGCAAGTGGGAGGGTTAGTGGCAGCACAATGGCTATGATGGGCAAGAAGGAGGGTGCAGGTGCATGCACAAAGGACGATGGAGGATAGAAGGGAGGGTCAGGACCTGTGCACAGACAAGAAAGTTCACGGGAAGGGGCCTCACTACAGACCGCACGGGGCAGGCAAGAGGAGCAGTTCCAGCACAACAGACCAGGGAGGGCAGAAGGGTGTGGCAGTACAATGGACCATGTAGGACAGGAGGAAGAGGATAGGGGCATGGCATGTGGACAGGCAGGGTGGAGGTGGCAGGGACAGGTTACAGTCATCTGACAATGCTAGGCAGGTGGGAGGGGAGTGGCAGCTCAACAGAACACTCAGAGTAGATAGGAGTGGCAGCTCCATGGAACATGGTGGGCAAAAAGGATGGAGCAGGGGCATGCACAAAGACATCGGAGGGCAGGGGGAAGGAGAATAGGGGCAGCAAGCTAAGCACAGAGTTTAAGCAGGAGGTCAATGATGGGGCATAGAATTGGGCAATGGAGGGCAGGAGGAGTGGACTGGTAAATCATACTAAATTGAGGGCAGTGGCAGCACATCAGACCATGCATGGCAGGAGGGAGGAGGCTAGTCCATGGATTCACACAACAGAGGATAGGGAGGAGGGGGATGGGGCAGCAAGCTAACTGTTCAGAGAAGGCGGGTATTAGGAACTTTATTGTTTTTAAAACGTGTGTCTGTGCGAACTACTTAAAATATGAACAAGTATGCAGCATAATCTCACTTTTATTCAGGAAGAAGAGGACGTTTGTGACTGTGACTCCGGGCTCACTTGGCAGAAACTCCCCCTGACCCTCCACCCCCTATCGCAAAATGTAATGCCCGTGAAAAGGGTAGGTGAACACAGTGTTCTATAGAACATAGTCCTGAGAGCACGATTGAAAATGAAAACTAGATATAGTGTATGGTATAAACTATGCACCAAAAAGTGTGATATAAGATGAACCGGGCGTGAAATATAATATGCAATACATTGTGCGCAATGACAGATTCATTGGAGAGCGCGAGATAGTACAGGCACTAGCGCGTGCTATGCGATATGCGCCTTGGAGTGTAATATGCACAGGGCAGTGTTGTGTAACCTAACTAGACTCTAAAGTTGTAATATAAAATATGTGCTGGGGAGTGTAACGTTGCATATGCGCTGTGACAAAGATATGGATCCCAGATTGTAATATGTATGGCATAGCACTGTGCGTCATAACATAGGCATCGAGGAAGGCACGTTAGATGGGGCAATATAACCCGTGCGAAGACAAGTGTGGCATGACATATTCATGGGGTGGTGTTACAGTGCACATGGGCTAGAGAGTGTCATAGCATATGCACTAGCTAGTGGAATACAACACAGAGGTGTGTGGCACTCAGCAGGCAATGGTGGGTGTAACACAGAATTGGGCTCTGCCAGGAGCGCGCTGTGACTCTCAAGTGATGTTCGTCCCCTTTCCAGAGAGTAAAATAAAAAGTATTACACATCCGGCAGTGGATGTGTGTTTTATTAATCGTGAGGGGGGTTTCTTGCATAGTTTTGGTCGAATTTTTGTCGAATCCCCTTTGAATGGCTTGGTGTGCATGTGTATTAAATGTGCCCGTCAATAGCTACCCATGTTTGTATAAATAAACGACAAGGGTGTCTACCGGGATTAGGCACGGTAGGGCATCAGACATGTCAGAGCTTCACTAGTTGTGTAAATACATTCCACGTGGATTCATTGTATGCATAGTCGCCTTTTAATGAATATCACGCAAATCGTCATGGTGATAGGTACGTACGGTTTGTCCAGCATGTCCTAGGCGTGTCTATAAATATATATTTTTTTAAAATAATAAAAAACAGTGGCCGGCCCTGGGGATTGGGGTCAAAAAAATATAATTAGGAGACAGGCCCTGGGGGATGGGGTCATCAGGGCCGATAAATTAGAAGAAGAAGGGGAACCACACAGCCCCCCAAATTAAAATAAATAAAAGACTGGCATCGTGCCGGAGGCCACACCCCCATCTTGCAGGACTCTGCAAACGCACCCCCTGGCGAGTTGTAAGTTGGGGAATTAATTCCTCTTCAATACTGAGGGTCCCTGAGGGCCAACCAGCCCAACAGGCATCTCCAGTATGCGCCAGGGAGCTGCGCTGCAGACAGGTGTTCTGAGGCCAAGCCCCTTTTTACACCTCTCTCCAACGCAGCTCTGTGGCGCTTACTGGAGGTACCTAGTGGTATAGTTTGACCCTAGGGACCCTTAGGATTCAAGGGGACTTAATCTCTCAACTTAGAACAGCCACAGGGCGCGTTTACACAGTGGTGAAGGGAGGGGACGGGGCCTGAGGTGACGTGTGCAAACACGCTCTATGGCACGTTTTAAATTGGGGATATAATTTCCCTTCAATACTGAGGGCCCCTGGGGGCTAACTAGCCCAACAAGTGCTTCCAGTAAGCGCCACTGAGCTGCATTGCAGAGAGGTGGTCCAGGCCGTGCCACTTTTTACACCTCTCTGCAACGCAGCTCTGTGGCACTTACTGGAGGTACCTAGTGGGCTAGTTGGACCCTAGGGACCCTCAGGATTCAAATGAACTTAATCTCCCAACTAAAAATGGACACAGGGCGTGTTTACACAGTGGTGAAAGGAGGGGGCGGGGCCTGAGTTAACGTGTGCAAAAACGCCCTGTGGCCTGTTTTAAGAGGTAGTTTTAATCCCCCTGCCCTATTATACACTAGGGGCTTACAGAGGAGGTCATGCTAATCACAGGGGGACTCCAACGCATAATGTTCCCTAGTGTATGTAGGTGTTTTCACTGTATTCTAAGTGTCTTTTAACATAGCACTGGCTCTAGGACTGGTTAGTCAGACTCAGTTACCACCAGTATCCGTCTGAAAAAGTTGAGGGTACAGGATGATTTTGCAACAAGGCTTCTTTCTGCTCTTCTTTTTGTTCTTTCTGCACGTTATCCTTCTTCCTGCACTTTTCTTCGTCTTTGAGGACTTCTGTTGCTTCTTTCTGCACTTCTTTTTTTTCTTTCTGTGCATTTTTTCTTTTTTCTTCACATGTCCTATCTCTGTAGGCATAGTTAGAAATTAGCATTTAAAAAACCTTTGAAATTTACAGAAAAAAACCATAGGTTTCAGGCACGTTATAGTTAGGAATTAGCATTTAAAAAACCTCAGAAATTCACTGAAAAAACCATAGGTTTCAGGGGTGTTATAGTTAGCTGGACTTTTCACTTGTACAAAACCATTGAAATTCCCCCGTTAAAGTTAGTTCAGCTAACTATAACTCGCGCGCCCGCAATGCACTGCTGATGACGTCACATATTACATCACTGATGACATGGTCAGTGACATCACTCATGACATCACTGATGACATCTCAAATGACATCACTGATGACATCACTGATGACATCACTGATGACATCATCCTTGTGATAGAGTGGCAGACCTCCTCTCACCCTAATATAACCTTTGATACACACATTCAAAAATTGAGACTCAAATTTTCAAAACAATGGACATACCAATACCAGTTACAACAACCTCTTCAGTAATTCTAAGATCCACATACACATTCACTCATTCACCAACAGTCCTATACAGTCACTCATACATGTACTCACTCATCATATGTACTCATACACCTATACATCCTGTTACACAATGCCACGCATCCATAGAGTTACTCACACACATAGTCACTCATGCTAATAAAGAATCAAACATACATTTACTTGCATATACAGTTTTACACACACCACCACACTTACTTCTACGGAAACTTACACATACTTAGTCTTTTAAACAATCACTTATAGAAACACATACTTATTCATACAGGAACTCTTTCAATCTCTCACTTTCACATATACTCACTTATATACACCAATAGTCACATATACTAGTTTAAAACATATGTAGTTACTCATAAAGACACTATTGAGACAGTCATTCACTCACTAACACATCCATACACACACTCATCCACCCATACAGTCCTGCACACATTCTTTCTTCAACACATACAAACAGTGAGTCACTCATTCATGCACCTATGCACTACGTAATACCCCCCACTGAACCATGCAGACACTCAGACTGATACTCAAAAAACCAACTAATTACCTATATAGACACCCATGTAGCTACTCACCAACCCATGCAGCCACTTATACACAAAGTGAGAGACTGATACAGATATTTACATATTTAAACATTACTCACTAAGCCATGTATTCACTATGATACACTTAATCAGTCAGTTACACAATCAATTTTTCAAAAACAAATCATCCATTTAGACAGTTATATACCCATTTATTCTTCCATCGACCTTGAGATATACATATATAAAACATATTTAATTTTCAGAAAAACACACATTCACTGGATGATGTCATCAGTGATGTCATCAGTGATGTCATTTGAGATGTCATGAGTGATGTCATGAGTGATGTCACTGACCATGTCATGAGTGATGTAATATGTGACGTCATCAGCAGTGCATTGCGGGCGCGCGAGTTATAGTTAGCTGAACTAACTATAATGGGGGAATTTCAATGGTTTTGTACAAGTGACAAGTCCAGCTAACTATAACACCCCTGAAACCTATGGTTTTTTCAGTGAATTTCTGAGGTTTTTTAAATGCTAATTCCTAACTATAACGTGCCTGAAACCTATGGTTTTTTCTGTAAATTTCAAAGGTTTTTTAAATGCTAATTTCTAACTATGCCTACAGAGATAGGACATGTGAAGAAAGAAGAAAAAATGCACAGAAAGAAACAAAAGAAGTGCAGAAAGAAGCAACAGAAGTCCTCAAATACGAAGATAAGTGCAGGAAGAAGGATAACGTGCAGAAAGAACAAAAAGAAGAGCAGAAAGAAGCCTTGTTGCAAAATCATCCTGTACCCTCAACTTTTTCGGACGGATACTGGTGGTAACTGAGTCTGACTAACCAGTCCTAGAGCCAGTGCTATGTTAAAAGACACTTAGAATACAGTGAAAACACCTACATACTCTAGGGAACATTATGCGTTGGGGTCCCCCTGTGATTAGCATGACCTCCTCTGTAAGCCCCTAGTATATAATAGGGCATGTGGATTAAAACTACCTCTTAAAACAGGCCACAGGGCGTTTTTGCACACGTTAACTCAGGCCCCGTCCCCTCCCTTCACCACTGTGTAAACACGCCCTGTGTCCGTTTTTAGTTGGGAGATTAAGTTCATTTGAATCCTGAGGGTCCCTAGGGTCCAACTAGCCCACTAGGTACCTCCAGTAAGTGCCACAGAGCTGCGTTGCAGAGAGGTGTAAAAATTGGCACGGCCTGGACCACCTCTCTGCTAAGCAGCTCAGTGGCGCTTACTGGAAGCACTTGGTGGGCTAGTTAGCCCCCAGGGGCCCTCAGTATTGAAGGGAAATTATATCCCCAATTTAAAACGTGCCATAGTGCGTGTTTGCACATGTCACCTCAGGCCCCGTCCCCTCCCTTCACCACTGTGTAAACGCGCCCTGTGGCTGTTCTAAATTGAGAGATTAAGTCCCCTTGAATCCTAAGGGTCCCTAGGGTCAAACTAGACCACTAGGTACCTCCAGTAAGCGCCACAGAGCTGTGTTGCAGAGAGGTGTAAAAAGGGGCTTGGCCTCAGAACACCTGTCTGCAGCGCAGCTCCCTGGCGCATACTGGAGATGCCTGTTGGGGGCGCGTTTGCAGAGTGCTGCACGGAGGTGGCATGGCCTCCGGCACGATGCCAGTCTTTTATTTATTTTAATTTTTTTAGAAGGGGGGCTGTGTGGTTCTCCTTCTTATTCTAATTTATTGGCCCTGATGACCCCATCCCCCAGGGCCTGTCTCCTAATTATATTTTTTTGACCCCAATCCCCAGGGCCGGCCACTGTTTTTTATTATTTTTAAAAATATATATATTTATAGACACACCTAGGACATGCTGGACAAACCGTATGTACCTATCACCATGACGATTTGCGTGATATTCATTAAAAGGCGACTATGCATGCAATGAATCCACGTGGAATGTATTTACACCACTAGTGAAGCTCTTACATGTCTGATGCCCTACCGTGCCTAATCCCGGTAGACACCCTTGTCGTTTATTTATACAAACATGGGTAGCTATTGACGGGCACATTTAATACACATGCACACCAAGCCATTCAAAGGGGATTCGACAAAAATTCGACCAAATCTATGCAAGAAACCCCACTCACGGTTAATAAAACACACATCCACTGCCGGATGTGTAATACTTTTTATTTTACTCTCTGGAAAGGGGACGAACATCACTTGAGAGTCACAGCGCGCTCCTGACAGAGCCCAATGCTGTGTTACACCCACCATTGCCTGCCGAGTGCCACACACCTCTGTGTTGTATTCCACTAGCTAGTGCATATGCTATGACACTCTCTAGCCCATGTGCACTGTAACACCACCCCGTGAATATGTCATGCCACACTTGTCTTCGCACGGGTTATATTGCCCCATCTAACGTGCCTTCCTCGATGCCTATGTTATAACACACAGTGCTATGCCATACATATTACAATCTGGGATCCATATCTTTGTCACAGTGCATATGCAACGTTACACTCCCCAGCACATATTTTATATTACAACTTTAGAGACTAGTTAGGTTACACAACACTGCCCTGTGCATATTACACTCCAAGGCGCATATCGCATAGCACGCGCTAGTGCCTGTGCTATCTCGCGCTCTCCAATGAATCTGTCATTGCGCACAATGTATTGCATATTATATTTCACGCCCGGTTCAGCTTATATCACACTTTTTGGTGCATAGTTTATACCATACACTATATCTAGTTTTCATTTTCAATCGTGCTCTCAGGACTATGTTCTATATAACACTGTGTTCACCTACCCTTTTCACGGGCATTACATTTTGCGATAGGGGGTGGAGGGTCAGTGGGTGTTTCTGCCAAGTGAGCCTGGAGTCACAGTCACAAACGTCCTCTTCTTCCTGAATAAAAGTGAGATTATGCTGCATACTTGTTCATATTTTAAGTAGTTCGCACAGACACAATGTTTTAAAAACAATAAAGTTCCTAATACCCGCCTTCTCTGAACAGTTAGCTTGCGGCCCCATCCCCCTCCTCCCTATCCTCTGTTGTGTGAATCCATGGACTAGCCTCCTCCCTCCTGCCATGCATGGTCTGATGTGCTGCCACTGCCCTCAATTTAGTATGATGTACCAGTCCACTCCTCCTGCCCTCCATTGCCCAATTCTATGCCCCATCATTGACCTCCTGCTTAAACTCTGTGCTTAGCTTGCTGCCCCTATTCTCCTTCCCCCTGCCCTCCGATGTCTTTGTGCATGCCCCTGCTCCATCCTTTTTGCCCACCATGTCCCATGGACCTGCCACTCCTATCTACTCTGAGTGTTCTGTTGAGCTGCCACTCCCCTCCCACCTGCCTAGCATTGTCAGATGACTGTAACCTGTCCCTGCCACCTCCACCCTGCCTGTCCACATGCCATGCCCCTATCCTCTTCCTCCTGTCCTACATGGTCCATTGTACTGCCACACCCTTCTGCCCTCCCTGGTCTGTTGTGCTGCAACTGCTCCTCCTGCCTTCCCCGTGTGGTCTGTTGTGAGGCCCCTTCCCCTGAACTTTATTGTCTGTGCACAGGTCCTGACCCTCCCTTCTATCCTCCATCGTCCTTTGTGCATGCCCCTGCACCCTCCTTCTTGCCCATCATAGCCATTGTGCTGCCACTAACCCTCCCACTTGCCATGCATGGTCATCTGTGCTGCCATGGCCCCTCCCACCTTCCCTGTGTTGTCAGTTAGCTGCCCCTGACCCCCTCCCACCTTCCCTCCATGGTCTATGTGTATGCCATCACAGTCTCACTGTTGCTCTTCATGGTGTGTCTTGCTTCTAGTGCCCATCCTGCCTGACCTCCATGGCTATCTTGCTGCTCCTGCCCTGCCCCCTTGCCCCCAGCCCTCTGTTTACATGTACAGACCCCTACTCCCTCCCTCCTGGCTTGTGTGTTCCATTGTAATGCCCCTGATCCGTCCCTCCTGCCCTTTATGGTCTGTTATGCTGCAGCTTTCTCTCCTGTCTGTCCATTATGGTCAGCTAGCTATCATTGCCTCTTGCCCCTCTGTTCTCTGTTGTCCATGTGCATGGTCCTGTCCCCTCCCTCTTGCTTTCTATGGATTGTTGTGCTGCACTCCCGTCCTGCATGCCCTGTGTGGTGTATTGTGCTGCTGCAAACCCTGATGTTTGGTGCTCCTCTCCATGTCCCTCCTGTTCTCTGTTATCCAAGTCCATGTCCCTATCCCATTTCCTTCCATGATCCAATGTACCACACTTGCGAACATTTTGAACTTGGTAAGAGGGAGATTTTGAAAAAAAACTGGGGTATTGATTTTCCCCTTTGAGTTACATTGAAAAAGAGGAGATTGTAGACAGGAGACAGATCAAATAAAGCCCATTTGAGCTTAAAAACATTGGACGTTTCCTGGCTGAATCGGGTCTGTTGGCATGTATGGTTGTACTACCATTGCCTCTTCCTTCTGCCCACAATGGTCTATTACATTGCCACAGCCTCTCTTGCAAGTCCTGTATTGTTGGTTTGTTGCCCCTGCCCCCCTTTCCACTGCCCTCCATAGTCTGTTATGCTTCCACGGCCCTTCCTGCCTGCTCAGTGTGGTTAAATTGTTGCCTTTGCACCCTCCTACCTGCCTTCAATTGTCAGAGTCCGTGCCCCTGGCCTCTGCCTCTCAACAGTATCCTAATGAACAACTAGATTGCTAACATTCTATATTTATTACAAAAGTGTGGAACGCCTGACATCTTGATGTAATCAAAACTGTAATACCTAGACCATTTCCTTTAGAAATTACATATATGAGAGGGTCTTATTGGTATCAAAATTATGGTTAGTGCTCTAAAAGACTAAAATATGGACATATTTTCTGAGTTTTCAAATAGCGACAAAGCACTTTTAAATTATTTGTTATCTTTATGTTTTTTATCCAGTTGACCACTTGATTAAATGTTGCACTTAGGGGAGAGGATGTGGTGTTACTTCCAGAACTGCAGACTTTGCAACTGGGGAATCAGGTTGAAGTTTCTGCTTCAGCTCGACATTCTGTGATTCTGGTCAAATCACTTAGTCTCCCCATGTCTACAACCAAAATGAATTTGTTCTTGTGTGATGTAATCAATGCTCATGTAAAGCACTCCAATACCCGACAAGTCTGCACTATATAACACTGCAAAAACACAAAATAATAAGTGTTTTGCATACTTCTGTCATTGGGCTATATTTGGGCTACATCTGGGTGATTTTGGGCTACATTTGGGCTCTTTTGTCTCCGGTGGCCATCTTGGGAGATTTATTTGTTATGAAGTTTCCTAATTTCCTCATGTACTGCAGTCTCCTCAGTAGGAAATGCTTTCAGTTTTTTACTTTGATTCCATCATGAAGGTATTCAGATATGTCACACATTTGCCATAAATTCTGAATGTTAGCACTCTAGTTGCTCATTAGATCACTGTAGTAAAACTACTGTTCACCATGGAAGTCTGCTCCTGGTATTAAAAGTGCATGTTTCAGTCTGCATGTCAGAATATTTTAATTAAATAGAAGAGGATTTGAGAAGTCACTCAAAATGTGCCCTCATTTTCTTTCTTCAGCATTAATCATAATTTCTATGGCAAAATGAACACCCTCATTGTGTTCCTTTTTAAATTAAATGTTTTAAGTGTTACCAGTTTATTCCAATCAAGATGGCTTCAGGTGTGCCATACTTTTGTCATAATGAAGACAGTAAGCGCTCTAGTTGTTTTTAAGAACATTCTGGGACATTCTGTCATTGGGCTATACTTGGGCTACATCTGGGTGATATTTGGGCTACATTTGGGCTCTTTTGTCTCTGGTGGCCATCTTGGGAGACTTATTTGTTATGAAGTTTCCTAATTTCCTCATTTACTGCAGTCTCCTCAGTAGGAAATACTTTCAGTTTTTTACTTTGATTCCATCAAGAAGGCATTCAGATGTGTCACACATTTGCCATAAATTCAGAATGTCAGCACTCTTTTTGCTCATTAGATCACTGTAGTAAAGCTACTGCTCACCAGGGAAAACTGCTGCTGGTATTGAAAGTGCATGTTTCAGTCTGCATGTCAGAATTTTTTAATGAAATAGAAGAGGATTTGAGATGTCACTCAAAATGTGCCCTAATTTTTCTTTCTGCAGCACTAATCATACTTTTTATGGAAAAATGAACCCCCTCATTTTGTTACTTTTTAAATTAAATGTTTTAAGAGTTACCACTTTAATCCAAGCAAGATGGCTTCAGGTGTGCCATACGTTTATCATAAGTAGGACTGTTAGCGCTCTAGTAGTTCTTTGGAACACTCTGGGAAGCTGCAGTAGAACACAAAGGAATCAACTGACAGTCTCTGCCCTTGTTGGATGTACATGTTTTACTGAGAATGTCAGACTTCATTCTCACATGACTGAGAAAGATAATGTGAATTTACAGAAAATAAGCTCTCAGTTTAGCTCTCAGTTTTCTGTGGGAAAAGCACACGAAAATATTTTTCTCTCAATCATGATATCCCAGCAGAAGGCTTTTTCACATGGTAAAATCACCTTAGAACATACCACAATTCCTAAAATGAGTATGGTACCATCAACAAATGATTTATAATGTAACTAAAGTCTTAAAACGTTCTATTAACTGCAATGCTTTTTAATGAGGTGCTATCATGTATATTGGTCCCAAGATGGCTGCCAACACTTCTTGGATGAAGTGCTGACAGCCAATCAGATCTCAGGATGAGATGTGTGGTTAGGCTCCGCCCACATATATATATGCTTTTAAATGCTATTTTCTCAGGAAATACTGATCAGATTTACACTTCCTTGACCTTACGGCTACCTCTCTGCCAAATGTCAAGTAATTCTGTTCAGCCGTTCGGGCTGTAGCTGTGTCTAAAGGTCCTATGCAAAAATGCATGGGGAAAACGTGTTTTGGGACCCTCCTTTTTTCTCGGCCCCTGCTTCACGAATCACCCCGAGACTTTCAGGGTAGGAGCTGAACGGAGTGCCCCATTAGTTTTGAAAATTTCGCGAGGATTCGTCAACTGGCGCCAAAGTTATTCAAAATAGAATTTTGAGATTTCCTATGGAAACTAGGTTGTAACTATAACTATCTACTGGCGACCACCAGTAGATAATATATAAATATATATATATAGATAGATAGATAGATAGATAGATAGATAGATAGATAGATAGATAGATAGATAGATAGATAGATAGATAGATAGATAGATAGATAGATAGATAGATAGATAGATAGATAGATAGATAGATAGATAGATAGATAGATAGATAGATAGATAGATAGATAGATAGATAGATAGATAGATAGAGAGAGAGAGAGGAAGCGCACAGCACTTAGAAAGAGGGAATAACCTCCATTGATTGTTTTCGTGCAAGAAGGTGTCTCTTTCTGCACAAAAACTATCATCCGTACAATGCAGACACCCTTGCTCCATGGTGTAATGTTGCCTGTGTTGGCACATGGCAGTCATTTGAGTGCCAGTTTGGAGATAGACTACTGGAATGTGCTGCATCTGATAGATACTGCACATTCCTGCCCTTTCTTTTGCTGTAGAGGAGCTTAGCAGGAAGGCATGCGGCACTGCCCAATGGCAAAATATTGTAAATGAAGCCCGAAGTTAACATAAAACCCTTACACAAAGAATTTCCATCCTAATTTCTGTCCATTCATCGCATTTCGACTCTATGTGCTTCTTCTAATCTGCTGGCTGACAATATCTGTGTTGTGGAGGACTGTGTGTGTTCCTTTATGTTTCTTTTTTCTGTGTTTTAGCCTGACTGTGTTGGTCTGTGAACATGGATTCCTGGCTCTCTTTGACTTGCCCTGAGTTCTCTCTAACAGTCTATCACTCCTTACTTTCCACCCGTACCAGTTCTTAACACTGGCACCTTAATCTGACACTTCTACAATCTCTTGATCTTTCCTTCAGATTCTTTAGGCTCAGGTGACATTTAAATTATGTTTGCGAAATTTTGGAGTTTGCATTCTGTGAAATTTGTAAAATTTTTGAAATTTTTTGATCCCGTGGAAGCTATTCAGCAGAAAATGTTTAATCGAGAGACATTTTCTTCTTGATCCAGTCAACCACTGATACCTTGATTAACGTGAATGTTTCAAGCAAAACGCAGGTGAGCAACTTTCTTTAATATTCTCATAATTGTTCATAATTTCTCAATTGTTTTCGCTAATTTCACGACATATCAAGAAAATCAATTAATACAATTTTGCACACCCCTAGTTTGCTTTTCCTTCTTAGTCTTTGTCAACTAGATACCCGAGGTAGGTTACCAACTACTCTCCCACTTTGTGGAAGATTATTTAATTCACAAGACTCTTCCTTCATCCCCTCTCTCTTGATCCCTCATTTCCACTCTCCTGTAAAATCGAATATTTTGAATTGGCTCCAGAGCAACCAAACATATCGCTTTATCTGTGTAACTGAGTGATCGCAAATTTTGGGGCAGATTTACAAGCCCCTTGCACCTCATTTACACCGCTGTTGCGTCACTTTTGTGACGCAGCGGCGGCGCAAATCCTGCGCCATGGTGCGGGGTACTTACAACATGACGCATCTGGGAGATGCGCCACGTTGTAAAGCCCTGCGTCACATGTAGGTGTTCCTGCGCAGGGGGGGTCGTTCCGGCGCAGGCACGCCTCCTAAAAGTGGCTGAGTGAAACCTACAAGATTTCACTTAGTCACTTTTAGGGCCATGCTGCATCAAAACCCTGCGCCTGCCTGAAGCAGGCGTAAGGATTGACGCAGCATTAACAAGATAGGGCCCCCCAGAGCATTGCTGGAGCTGCGTCGCGCTTGCGACGCAACTCCAGCAATGCGCCACTTTTACGGCACAAATGCGTCACGCATCTGTGCCGTTTTTGCCCCATGGTGCACCTCATTGTAAATGCGGCGCATCGATGGTGGCGGAGCTGTGGCGCACAATAACTGGCGCATCCCTGCTGAAATGCAGGGATGCGCCAGTTATTGTAAATATGCCCCTTTGTGTTTAATGTATATTGGTGCAGTCAGTGCACTGGGTGCAAACTGGTCTGAGTGTGTATGGATTGCTAGAGCTTTGTTAATCTGTTTCTATATTTGTATTTGTGTGCTATCTATGTCGACGTGTTCGTGGATGTTGTATGTGTGAATCTAATATATAAAAAGTCAAGCCTTCGAACCTACTAGAAAGGTATTTGTGTTAGGGAAGGTGTCATTAGAAACTCAGGGGCATATCAGCAAGGGCCGGCGATAATTATCGCTCAGCGCTCTTAGCGTGAGGATAATTATCGCAGGCCAACTCTGAATTTTATCTCGGAGATAGCGTGCTATTAGCAACGCTTATCTCCAAAGCAATAAAATTCAGAGCGCAAGCTGCCAAATGTGCGATTATCGCTGGAAATCCAGTGATAATCACACAACTTTTGGCAATAGCTTGCTGATAGGGCCTCACATACTTAGCCATGATATCCACCTTCCATAGGATATCATGGCTAAGTCAGTTTCAAAGCAGGCGTACGGAAAGTAGCGATAATAGAGGTTATCGCTACTTTTCTTGTCGCTATGCTGCTTTGCGTGAGGATTGATAATAGGAGAAATGTCGCTTAGCGACATTTCTCGCGTTAGCCTGGGGAGGAACGCCTACTTTGCATCTCATTAGAGATGCAAAGATGGGCGTTAAGGGAAATGGTGATAAGGCAAAGTTTTACGCGATAGTGTGACCTTGCTGATAAGGCAAAAAAATGATCGCCGCTTTTCGTCTGAAAACGGACGCAAAAGCGGCGATAATTTTTTATCGCCTGCTTGCTGATATGCCCCTCAGGGATTCTCTGATACATTTTAAACGTGCCGCACAAAGATGATGGAAACTGTAGCGACAGAGCACATTTCAAAGTGGCGAATGCGAATTGCTCCTGACAATGTCTACGCTGATTTCCATGTGTCAGGTTTCTCTGTCTTTTATATAAAGATTGCATCTTAGAGTAGTTTGGCAGGAGTTTGGGTATCGGCCTCTAAGTAAAAGTTTTATTGACTCTAATCAGGTTCAACAGAGCACGAGTTATTTGTTCTCCTTGACAACTGTTTCAGCTTCATTTGAAGATTCTGAGAGTATAATCGCCTTGATCTCACAGTAGTTTCTGCTTCATTTTGTCTCATCAGATTAACATCCAATACAAACCCTTTCGGCATTTAAAGTTCAGTCACAAATAAATGGATACCCCCTTTTTTGAATGCAAAAGGAAACATCAAAATATGTGATAAATAATCATCGCTCCCTGTCTCACATAAAAAGTAAACTTTCACTCCACGGAAATTCGTGTAGTTACATAAAAACTCAGGGGCTCATTTATGAGTCGTTGCGTCACTTTTGCGCCGCCGGTGCGTCTCTTTTTGTGACGCATCAGCGGCGTAAAAGCTGGACCTTGTTGCACCATATTTACAAAGTGACGCATCTAGGTAGATGCGTCACTTTGTAAACCCCTGCGCTACATTATACCTGCGTCAGGTATAATGTATGCAGGGTGGGCGTTCCCACGTACGTAAGCATCATAGAAGTAACGCAGTGAAATCTACGAGATTTCACTGCGCCACTTCTAGGGTGCAAATGCGTCAATATCCTGCGCCTGCTTCACAGCAGGCGTAAGACTGACACAGGCCCTTTTGTGACACACTCCAGCAATGCGTCACTTTTGCGCCTACAGATACGTCAGAAATACTGACGTATCTGTAACTCCTTGCGACATGATGCGTCATACTGTAAATATGACGCATCATTAGAGTCGCAGGGAGGGCATAGTGAAAAGTGACGCATCACTGTTTTCACGCAGTGATGCGTCACTTTTCATAAATGAGGCCCTCAGAGAGATTCTGTAGAATTCTGCAAGCAGGTGGAATTCGAAACATTGTGCTGTGCGCACTGATATTTAGCACCAGGTTTTTGTTCCGCACTACAGAATCAGTGCCAATGACACCACGCAGCGTGCCAGAGGAAGCTGCGTTTTTCTGCCTCTAGAAGAGATTTCCTATTTGAGCGGCAGCTTTCTCAAAGCAAATGGTTGAGACCTGCCGCAAACGCCAGTGTGAAAAAAGTTCCCTGGAAGGCATTCTAGCACCAGAAAATCATGTTAGGGGATGTCAATTTTCCCTTGCGCTCCCCAATTTACCATTCGGTAGCCACATGTGTGAAAAAACCCTGCCACGCAGCATATTTTTGGCGGAACTCTGCACTCCAAGTTGAACGCAGAGTTGGCAAAGCTCTCCAAACTCCACTGGAGGAGCAGAGTTTTTGTCCCAATCCTATTAACGAGTTTTCCAGAGTGTAAGGTAGCATATCACTGACTATATGCAGGATGCCACACATTATCCTAAAATTAAGAGAGGCAAATGGGAGTTCACCAGTCAACAATCATGTTATGGATCCCTTAAATACATTTTGTTTGAACTCTTGGTTGAAGGTTTAAAGTTGGGAAAGTTCTTCAAGAGGTAAAATATCAATGGGAACTTTCGGGCTCATTAGGATGGCGGAAGGTCCGCCACAGCCGAGCCGGCGGTCCTTCCTCCATCTGACTCCCATTTTCCACCGCCACATTAGGATGGCAGGGGGAATCGCTCTGTGACTGCGGCAGTTGCAAAGACCGCTCTCCACGATTCCGCCACAGGCATTTGTCACGATTGCCTGGCAGAGCGGTCAGCATGTGTAAAATGGTGGTGGTGCTTAGCAGGCACCATCCGCCAGATTACAATGCTGGCGTCAGCCAGTCTTTCCAAGGCGGTGGAACCGCCATGGAAAGGCTGGAGAAGGCTGGATTTGGGGGCCCGGTGCAGGCCCCCTCTGTGTAGGGAGAGGGTGGTTGTGCACTACCATTTCCATGCACAAGGTGGCAGGCACCGCGTGGTGCCTGCCATGTTGTGCAGGAAAATGCACAACATGGGTTTTTCAACACCGCAGCAGTGCTGCAGCCAGCATCATCGTCTGCAATGTTGAAACGCTGGATGCGATCGCCACGGTGGCGGTCGCATCATGATTTGGAGTGCGGGACCACCATCTTACAGGTGGGTGGTCCTGTACCCGCTATGATGGTGGGCGGACTCAAGTCTGCCTGCCATCCTAATCGGCCCCTAAGGGGCCGATTACGATGGTGTGCGGACACATCATGGCGGTGTTTGGTACCGCCCACCAGACATGCGGCGGTCCCACCACTGCGATTAGGATGCGCCCACCATACTGGCAGGCGCATCCTGGGTTTTTCACATTGCGGGCGGTGCTGTGAAAAGTGCGTGCACAGCATTTCCCTGCACTACGTGGCAGGCACTACATGGAGCCTGCCACTTGGTGCAGGGAATTGAGCGGGGTACCATCGGTACACCCCAGTGTAGCGACCCCCCCAATCCTTGCCAGCTTTTCTGCTGCCATGGAAAGGCATTCCTGAACCCACGTCCTGATCTGGTGGACGGTGCCTGCTAGGCACCGCAACCATTTCAGGGGCTCTGCTCAGTCTGCCAGGCAATCGGTGTGATTGCCTCCGGCGGAAAAGCGGTGGACGGACTTTGCGTCTGCCGCGATACCCACCGCCATCCTTATTTGGCGGTGGGTAATGAGCTTGGTGATGGCGGAAGGACCGCCACCACCCTCCCGGCGGTGGCGGTCCTTCCGCCATCCTAATGAGCCCCTAAGACAGTTTGAGAAAAAATGGCTGTTAGACTTGCCCCTCAAAACTCAATGTCTCAGCCATGACATAGTGACATTAAATGTGACATTGCCGGTATACTTATTAACATGACACTGGGCAAGGGAGTAGTCAAAAAAGAAAGAAAGTACCCCCTCACTTTGAACCATATCCAAAATGGCACTAAGTGAGTGAGGCAAGTGTGCCCAGCTCTCATTTGTTTGCTACACTCAAAGAAAATCTGAAAACAATGTGGCCAAGTGGTGCCTTTGGAATCTCAAATCTGAGTGAAGTTGGTTATCCATCCACCATCCCTTCCATCCATCCATCCTTCTTTCCATACATTCTTCCTTCTTTTCATCCATCTATCGACCATCCTTCCAACATCCATACTTCCTTTCTCTATCCTTAATTCTCTCCATCATCCATCCTTCCTCATCTTCATCTTTCTCCCATCCATCCATCCATCCATCCGCCCATCCATCCACCCATCCATCCATTTGTTCTACCATTTCACATCTGTTTTACATTTTTGCCGCGGTATTTATGACCTTGTGTTTGGAAACTAATGTCACATATAGAAGTCACCTATCAAAGAAGTCCTAAACAACATGGTAGAGGTATTATGTTACACACACCTCTGCTTAAACTGCTAAAGCATGGGGGTTCATGACACTCCTAGTACTCAGTCCTTGGCAGACAGTTGGTCTCTATCACTAGCAGTGGACAAGCACTTCAGGCTTAGCTCAAATGGGATAGTATGAGGTTAGATCAGGGTACAATGAAAAACTGTATAATAGTGGCAAAAAACATTTGACCATACAGCTAGATTTTTGAGGTTTTTAAATTATTCAATGCTTTGGGAATACCCTGAAAGAATACAAAAATACATACACATTAAAATTAGTGATCAAGTAGTAAATGCACAGAGTCAAAACAGGTGATAAAAAGGGTAGAACACTAAAAATATACCCTTATATTGCCGTTATGACAGTTGGGGTGAGCGGGTCAAACCCAAGTGTTGCTGTCTGAAGCTGCTTAAGAAGTACAGATAAATGACAAAGCTGTGTGTCTAGCCCGCTGCTCACCAACAACTGTGTGTAATCTCTTGCCCTGTTATTGAAGAATGGTAGCCACTTTGGATTGGGTGAAGGAGTGCCCCATGCATGCTGTGCAAAAGTTATCTTTCCAGAGATCTTCTTGTAGGCCATTTGGTGATGTGCAGGTGTAGGGGTTTGAGGAGTAGACTGGTGTTAAAGTGTAAAAGTTTGAAGTTAAAATAGGAGAAGAGGTACTTCTTAGGAAAAACTGAATGCACAAGTTATTTCACCTATGTTAAAAATATGTGATGCTTTCTATTAGACGTTAGTTATCTTAGATAGCTATAGGTCCTATCTAAGATAACTAAAATCTAGTAGATAGCATCACACCAGCACATCACCAAACAGTGTACAAGAAGATCTCCGGCTAACAGCCCCCATTGAGGGTGCCTGTCCAGCATTGCAGCGCCGGCCCGACAAGGAGCAAACACCTTATGATGAAGCATGACACCTATTCAGGTGTGTGAGGGCATTTGATTATTGCAGAGTCATGCCCCAGTGTACCTTACAGAACAAGTTGTTGACCTATATAGACACTCATACTTTATTTGGAACTGCATACTCTTTATACATTATCGAGATTATTTGGAGCATGTATGCTGGACTTTGATGCACTCGAACTTCCTCCTTTTTGCTAAATACACAAATAGGGCTGCCAGTATCTGTTCACATTTATTCCCTGACCCCTCCTAGACCCTTTAGCTTCAACCTCAGTAAGAGAGAGAACAAGGTTGGACCCAGACAGAGGAGAAATCACCTTGTCTAAATGAGGGAGTGGCAAGGGGCGTGCCTGGAACACTTCTGGAGGGAAGAAGGGTTCAGCCAGCTTTAATGTAAGGGGTATGCTAAAATTTGCAGTAGAACAAAGAGAAAGTGCTGTTAAAGGAGGTAGGCATAGGATGAGAATGTAGACAGGAATTAGATAGCTAGAAATAGCTAAATAGTGACTAGTACACAGTATAAAACTAGCACCTCACCCCCACCTCCTCACAGCATTCCAGGACCCAGGAAGGTTCCACCTGAAGAAGAAGGCCCTGCTGAAACAATAGAAGACTCCTGATTCTAGCTGAAAGAAGAGGACTCAAGGACTGATGAGTCCTTCTGGCACCCAGTTCCTGGAAATACTCTCCAAGGGTCAAATTGTTGGCAATCTGTTTGGCAGCTCCATGCACACAAAAATGAGAGGGACTTCTGAAAACAAGAAGGCCACAATGACCACACAGGCTTGTACTCTGCAGGGGCACTGGTTCAAAAAATATCTAGTTTCAAGAATCCTGACCTGAGAACCTTGGGACTAAAGGTCTGAACAGAAAGAACTTTCCCAGCAGTTGAAGAAAAGTGGAACCAGATAAGCAAAGATCTCAAAATATGGAAGACCCTAGTACCCCATGCCAACAAATATTATTACCTCTGCCCCATGGCAGACATGAGCCACTCCACAAACTCTAAATGAGGCCCTAAGTCTGATGGTGAAAGATTAGACTGGGGCATGGTAGCAAATCAGTCTAGCCCACAAAGTGATCTTGAGGACTACAAAAGGCAGATTTGTCTCATTTCGAGCTTTGGACTGCAAAATCAACGGCTTCAGCAGGTGCTCAATGATGTTGTATCTGACTATGGGAACACTTGCCAGCCTTAGCCTTGGACCTTGACCCACCGAAGGATTTTGACTTTAATTTCTGATACTAAATCTGTTAGACCAGGCATCACTGGAGTGGTGTCCCCTGATTTTTGCCTTCAGATCTCTTGTTTTGCTGAGTGCAGTTTTGCTGTTTTTAGGACTCTGGGCACTGTACCACGGCTAACCAGTGCTTACATTCATGTTCTCACTGCTTGTAAATATTGTAACACCGGCTAATCTACAATTGGTATTTGTAGTTTACTTACAAGTCCCAAATAAAGTGCACTATATGTGCCCAGTGCAGGTAAATTAAATGCTACAAGTGGGCCTGCAGCACTCATTGTGCCACCCACTCAGTAGCCCTTTAAACATGACTCAGGCCTGGCACTGCAGAGCCTGACTTTGCAATTTTAAACTGCCTTTTTGACTTGGCAAGTTAAACCACTTGCCAGGGCCAAACCTTCCGTTTTCTTGCAAGTCACACTTAAGATAGGCTATAAGTGGCACCATGGGTAGGGTGCAGTGTATTTAAAAAGTAGGACATGTACTTTTAAGTTTTTCATGCACTGGAATTGAAAAACTCAAATTCGTTTTTCACTACTGCAAGGCCTATCTCTCATAGGGTAACATTGGGATTACCTTATTACATTTTATAAGTGTTATTTCCAAGTTGGAAGAGATTGGGCCCCCAAGTTTGGTGTCTCTGGAATCAGAATTTAAAAACACAACATATGGTGATGTCGGATTTTAAATTGTAATTCTAAAAATGTCACTTTTAGAAAGTCTGCATTTTCTTACTTTAGCCATTTGGTGCTTGCTGCCTATCTCCGATTGCAAGTCTGGGTTGGGTGACAGCTGGTCATTGTCTACTCCTTCTAGACAGCCACACACAAAGGGAGCTTATGTGTGACTTGATGGACATCTGCGTCCCTGTGGGCCATTCTGGGCAGGATGGGAGGGAAGAGCTGGACATAGCATCATCTTCCCTACTTCAAAAGCCCAAATGGGTATCAATCAATCAATCAATCATGGTATTTGTAAAGCGCACTACATACCCGCGAGGGTCTCAAGGCGCTGGGGGGGGGGGGGGGAGCTGCTACTGTTCGAAGAGCCAGGTCTTGAGGAGTCTTCTGAAGGTCAGAAGGTTTTTGGTCTGCCACAGGCTAATGGGGAGGGTGTTCCATGTCTTGGCGGCGAGGTGGGAGAATGATCTGCCACCGGTCACTCTTCGGATCCGGGCGACGGTGGCGAGGGCGCGGTCTGCGGAGCGGAGCGGAGCTGGCGGGTGGGGGTGTAGAGGCTGAGTCGGCTGTTGAGGTACGTTGGTCTGGTGTTGTGGAGTGCCTTGTGTGCGTGGGTGGGCAGTTTGAAGGTTATCCTCTTGTTGACAGGGAGCCAGTGCAGGTTTCTCAGGTGGGGTGTGATGTGGCTGTGGCGAGGGATGTCGAGGATCAGGCGTGCAGAGGCGTTCTGAATGCGTTGAAGCCGTTTCAGGAGTTTGGCCGGGGCTCCTGCGTAGAGTGCATTTCCGTAGTCCAGTCTACTGCTGACGAGGTGACTGTCCTTCTTGTTTCGGTGGGGATCCACTTGAAGATCCTGCGAAGCATGTGGAGGGTGTTGAAGCAGGAGTAGGAGACAGCGTTGACCTGCTTCGTCATGGAGAGGGTGGAGTTGAGGATGACCCCTAGGTTGCGTGCGTGGTCGGTGGGTGTTGGGTATAAGTGCAGTACCGCAGACAACACCACTTCATTAAACTTCTGGGCCTGTGGATACTCTGCCAGGAAGGCCTTCTGTGCTGCTGAATGAACTACCACCCTGTTACATTGCTGGACTCCTGCTCGCTGTGCTGACCTGCTGCCTGCTGCCTCTTGCCTGGGTGAGAAAACTGGACCCACATCACTTGAACCCAGAAATAGAGTGAATCCAAGGGCTTGCCTCCCAATTAAAGTCTCAGGGACATAAAAGACTTCCAACTCACCTGCTACAGCACCTAGACTCTGCCATCTATGAGTCTGCCCTTCTAAGTGGTGTCATGCTTCGCATTGTACACAAGGACTCTGAACTGGAGCATCTCCTCCACTGCGGCTGCATCGCGCAGTTGCGAGAATTCACTCCAATGAACCATCGACTGCACAGCGCATCGACTACATTCTCAAAGCATCATTGCTGCTGCTTGGCTAGAACTGATGCATCGCCTTCCTTTGTGAACCGTCGACACTTCGCCTCGCCTGCACTCTGCATTTCTTTCTCAATATCGACGCAACCAAGGCACTATGCAACAGATCACGGCTGGTCCCTATTTCCCACACACACTCCATCGTGGTGAGCCTGAACTTTTGGATTTTACCCTGTCTAGTGTGACTAGATAGTCCCCGTGCTTCATGCTTTTAAACACTATATTTCAGTTTATTCTTTAAAAAATCATTACTCTGATACTATCAGATTTTTGTCATTTTGGTCTTGTTCTGTTCACTAAATTAAGGTCTATTGTCCTAACTAGGTGTGGTGTTTTCACTGTTTTACTGCATGAAATGTTGCACAAATACTTTACACATTGCTTCTTAAGTGAAGCTTGATTGCTCTGTGCAAACTACTAGGGGCTGAGTACGGGTAAATTTAGGGTGTATTTGGGTACTCACAGGTGCTCACACAGTGATATAAAAGCAGAGAATACAGAGTGTGTAAAAACAAAAGGACATCGCAGCCACATTAATTAAGTATAAATGTCACTGTCAATAGGGAATTGGTCACTGGTTGAATACATCCACAAATTGCTCCTATGCCTTATACACTTTGAGTCAGAGCAATTACTGGGTCATCATTAGGTCAATAGGAATTTGAAAGAAGCAACAAGCATTGTACTAACAAAAATAAACAGTAATATGTGGTTAGAATATTAATTATGCAAAGTTTGTGTGAAACTGTGTGTGCCAGTAGGCTACGTACTATTGCCGACTTGTTTGATGTGGAAACATAGGAAAGTTCAGAAATTGCTGGTCAAGCACGATAACAGGCAAAAAGTGAGAGACCAAACAATATCTGACACCTGAGCTCTGAAGTGATGACTCACCTATAATGTAAAAAGAAAACATGTAACAGTTGTAAACTGGGAGTATAATATCAACAAAGTAATACATTATCATAAGATAGTGGTCGGAGAACCACTATCTTATGATAATGTATTACTTTGTTGATATACGCTGTAAATCCAGCATCACTGATCCAAAAATTGCTACTTCAAAAAAAGCAAGTCAGCAATAGTAAGTAGCCTACTAACACACTTAGGTGCCAATTACGATCCGGTAAAAAAATTCCCCGTGCGACTCGTATCCGGTCTTTTTACCGTACGAATCGTACAAGTGCCGTACGAACTGGCAATCACGATTCGCATGGTAAAAAGACCATACGAACCGCATCGGGAATGAATTCCCACACGTCCTCGGGTCGGAAATTGTGACCGACACGTCCTCGGACGATGTACCGTACAAATGTGAAAGGTGAAGTCCGACCGAGGAATCACGATCCATCCCGTGCGTCCGATGTTACAACCGTATGGAAAAAACTCCGTCCGCACCGAACTCCCATAGCAACCATGGAGACATGTGCCCGCATACGCGCCCAACACTCCCCCCCGCCCCCGTACATCCGAGACGTACCCCCCGTGTATGCACACCCCCACCCGTGTATGTACACCCCAGTATGTTCGAGTCGCACCCCCACCCCTGTACGTGTCGTACCACCGTCAATGTACACCCCAGTACGTTCGAGTCGTACCCCCACCCCTGTACGTGTCGTACCACCGTCAATGTACACCCCAGTACGTTCGAGTAGTACCCCCACCCCTGTACGTGTCGTACCACCGTCTATGTACACCCCAGTACGTTCGAGTCGTACCCCCAACCCTGTACGTGTCGTACCCCCCTGAATGGACACCCCAGTACGTTCGAGTCGAACTCCCACCCCTGTACGTGTCGTACCCCCATGAATGGACACCCCAGTACGTTTGAGTCGAACCCCCACCCCTGTACGTGTCGCACCCCCCTGAATGGACACCCCAGTACGTTCGAGTCGTACCCCCACCCCTGTACGTGTCGTACCACCGTCTATGTACACCCCTGTACGTTCGAGTCGAACCCCCACCCCTGTACGTGTCGTACCCCCCTGAATGGACACCCCAGTACGTTCGAGTCGAACCCCCACCCCTGTACGTGTCGTACACCCCTGAATTGACACCCCAGTACGTTCGAGTCGCACCCCCACCACAACCTCTTAAGTACGGAGCGCACCCCATGCCCCAACATCACGACCGCATGTACGAGTCGTACCAAGCCACACACAAGGACAGCACCGTACAACCAAATGGCCCATGTACACACCGTACACACGCTAAAAACGCACGTACACAACCAGGACAAAACAAAACAACACAAGAATACACCATTCGAATGGCACAAAGCCACTAAACATGTCCAACAACCACTAAAATAACACATTCACTGACCTGCAACTGCCAAAAACAAACAGAGGCCCAATACACCACCACTCCTTATAACACACCCACCCAAACTTCAAACACAGCCACACCCACCAATGGACGAATAAAAAGGGCCCACACACACAAACCATGAGCCTTTGCAACAGACTCACTGCTGCCAGACACCACAGACCTACAGCACCATACTACAAGCTACACCACACCTTACACTTGCACACCTTCACACAACCACCTTCACAAACACCCCCTCATCAAATTCACACACACACACACCTGCACAACCACACCCACACACCCACAACCATCCACACCCCCCATCCACACCCCTCACCATGCCCACTACCAAGAATCCAAAGTTCAGTAACCGAGAGTTGGAGGTTCTAGTCGATGAAATCCTCAGAGTCGAGCCACAGCTCTTTGAAACATTGGTCAGAAACACCAGCATGGCAGCAAAAACAGGCATGTGGCAGACCATCATCGATGCTGTGAATGCTGTTGCGGACACCAGAAGGACCAGGCAGGAATGCCAATCCAGGTGGTACGATCTGCGGAGGAGGGTCCGAGCCAAGATGCTGGAGGAACACAACCAGGCCAACGCCACTGGAGGAGGGCCCTCCCGCAGACCCGTACACTACCAGCCCTGGGAGGACAGGGTGATGGCCATACAGCCGGTGGAGGCAGTCGAAGGATTAGGAGGACTCCGAGACCCGGGTGAGTACACAAACAATGCACCTCACATGGGGGGCACGTCATCCACAACCAAAATCACTAACAGGCACGCAACCACCCCAAGCTATCGCATGACTCAACCACACTCCATGAACACGCACATGCAACTGCCGCCACCATGCCCCATGCACCCAGCTGAACAATGTCAAGTCACAGGCCACAGAAGACACCAACACATGACACGGTAACCCGGATGGCGGGAGGGTGGGCCCCAAAAATCACATAGTGCAACTCAGAAGCAGACAACAATGCCCTCTGCCCATATGGCTAAGGTCACAGCCAGACAAACAGTGTGTACCCACACAGGAAAGACATTTCAGCAAATGGCGGACGCCTTGCATCAACACATGGGGGTGAAGGCACTGTTTTGCACATGACAGCAGCTAATGAACAGCCAACATTGTGAAAGAGTGGCAGCATACACCACCACAGCAGCAGCGCACAGACACACACTACACCCAATGGGTGCCTGGAGATCAGAAACAAACGCACATCAACAAGCCAAGGGCCATTCAAAGATCTGCTAACAGTGTGTGGCCAGGAAGCTGGGCTGAGGTGACAGAGGGTGACACACAGAGGGAGGGAGAGGGGGACAGACAGGGAGGGAGAGGGGGATAGAGAGGGAGGGAGACACAGGGACACGGACAGAGGGAGGAGGCTGACACACGGAGGGAGGGAGAGGGGGACAGAGAGGGAGGGAGAGGGGGACAGAGAGGGAGGGAGACACAGGGACACGGACAGAGGGAGGAGGCTGACACACGGAGGGAGGGAGAGGGGGACAGAGAGGGAGGGAGAGGGGGACAGAGAGGGAGGGAGACACAGGGACACAGACAGAGGGAGGAGGCTGACACACGGAGGGAGGGAGAGGGGGACAGAGAGGGAGGGAGAGGGGGACAGAGAGGGAGGGAGACACAGGGACACGGACAGAGGGAGGAGGCTGACACACGGAGGGAGGGAGAGGGGGACAGAGAGGGAGGGAGAGGGGGACAGAGAGGGAGGGAGACACAGGGACACGGACAGAGGGAGGAGGCTGACACACGGAGGGAGGGAGAGGGGGACAGAGAGGGAGGGAGAGGGGGACAGAGAGGGAGGGAGACACAGGGAGAGCAAATCAGCCGTGTGGTGTGTGGGAATGTCTGCTCGTCAGCAGGTAGACCGCGTGCATGTAGCCAAGGGTGGCCAGTGCCAGAACCCCCCCTCTTCCCCATGGCAAAACACAGGGCCATGTCACAACCTGTTCACGAGCACAACGACAGCTACCTGCATTATATAAGTGTGTGGATCCACTCCATGTGCACATGTACAGTGCTACACGGAAGGCGCCAATGCATGGCTCGCCACACCTGCCCACTCCACTGCTGACTGCAGTCACACTTGACGCAGAAAGTAAGACTGTGCCACACATAGTTAAAGGGGCCAAAGTGGTGCCCAAGGGACACACCCATGCACAAGTGCACTGTGAGTGGAATGCAAGACAGATCCTAATTCCAAGAGGAAATGTGCCAACTTTGAAACTGATGAAACATGGATGTTGCATGGACCAAATTTAACATTGTCTCTCTCACACACAGGTCAACGTCGTGGTTCACCCCCCAACACTGGGGGGGAAGACTCACAGGACCCGGATCTGCAGGAGCCCGATCCCACCTGCAGCGACCACTCTCACCACTCTGTGGACGAGCCCGACCGACCTGGCCCCTCTGGTGTCCAACCACCTGCAGCACCTGCGTCAGGTACAACTGTGCCAACCACCACCCCCACTCCTGCCACATCCCAGGAGACACCCAGGATCCCTGCCCCACCACCACAATGCAGCCAGGCTGGCCAGGAGGGACACGGTGTCCCGGGCACACAGGAGGAGGCAGGCGACAACGCCAATGCCACCCCTCAGGGGTCCCGGAGACCCGATGTACCCACAAGGGCAGGCCAGGTGCAAGTGGGCAGGGGTGGTGGGAGTGGAGGACGGCGGAGGCGCGAGCCTGACCAGTTGGCTGGGGAACCGGTACTTTCCCATGTCCGTAACATCCTGGACACATACCGGCAGGACACCACGGGCCTGGCCCAGGTTGTGTCTGTCCTCGAGGGGATCAAGACCCAGCAGGCCCAGCAACATGCGGAGCTACATGCCTGTCTACTGCAACACCAACGGAGGATGGAGGACGGACAGGCTGAGCTCGTGACGGCGTACACGGGAATTCACGATACACTCCGTCGGATGGCCGACAACATGGCCGACCCTCCCTGTGCCAGAAGGCGGAGAACATCACCACCCACAGGGAGGGAGCAGGAGGAGGAGGAGGAAACATCCGATGGAGCATCCCAGACGTCGTCACGGCCTGCTTCTGAGGGTCCCCGTAGGAGGGCGGGTCGTCCACGGAAAAGACCGTGAGGGTCAGCGCAACATCACCATCTCCCAGGACACCTGGCCTGGCACCTGGCCCACTGGAGCAACAGCATCACAGCATCAAGAGACATTCTCTGCCACATGGCCCTGCTGGTCACTGTCTGACCAATGTTGACAAAGACTGTGGCATGGACTCTGAGGATTTCAAATGGCAAGGACACCAACTCCCCTACTGAACTTTGGATTCCAAACTCCCGGAAAGCCCCTCACTTTATCCCCCCCCCCCCCCCCCCACCAAATAAAATATCACACCATGAAGAGAAGATGCCTGCTGGTTGCATTATTAACTTACATGTGTGTTGTAAAGTCTAAACATGCCTGAGTTCTCTTTTGACTACAACCATCCACACCCTGGGGCCTGAGTCTGGCACAGGACACATGGGTCACAGTGTATTAGGCAAGACAGACATGGAGCACCATACACACCCGTGATGGGCCCAACCAGCTGAGGGGGTGGCCGCACAACCGTGCTGACAGACACATTGAGTACAGAAACAGTCATGCGCAGAGGTCAGGGATCATGTGGAGTGTCCTGGGGGGCACCCAGGTATGTGTAGACAGGTGGCAGAACCATGTCCTGCAAGCTTGAGTCCGGTGGATGCAGAGAATGGGGGCCTGGCCAACGGTGGATGCATGGGGATGGCACATGTCACAATACCCACACAGTCATGGACATCATGCCCATTACACAGTCTCAGGCCACACACACAGCTTGCATCTTGCTACTCGACACATCGACACATAGCCACTATCCGGGAAAACCATGCCAGACATGCTGGATGCACCGTGGCAACACACCAGCATTGACTGAGAAGAGGCACCTTGGAGGCATAGGGACACCTTTATTAGTCATGTTTTCGGGATTGCAGAGGCAACTTGAAGTACACATGAACACATCTTGTGGAGGAACATGTGGGTCCAACACTGGCACCCCCCTTCTGCAGCACAAATGCGTGTTAGCCATGGAACTGGCACACCATTGTCGGCCAACAGCTAAACACCCACAGCTGCTCATGGAGATCCTGCCATACACCATAGATCCGCTGATGTGGAAGTCCCACACCATGTCAAGCCAATGCTAACCGTATGTGTCCGAGGGCAGTGTCACACACATTGATGCCATCATCACAATCCACTATCCCATCACTGATGACTGTCAACCAGTCAGGCCCTCTATTCAGGTGTACACAGCTGCATGTCGTGTCCCATGGTGATGCTACATGGCTGCAGAGGAACCAAACATCGACAGGGGCAGTGTGCATACATCGTGAACAACTGCCACACCCAATACACCCCTGATGCATCCCTTACCCTATGGAGACTTCCAAACGTGTCCGTGCCTGTAACGCTGAGTCAGCCCACGATGACGTGTCCATGAGGAATAGCAGTGCCACAACAATGCAACCAGCAGACGGCATGCGCAAGTACCTGGGGAAGAGAGACACACAAGAAGTCAGCCACAAAAAGCACAGCCACTTGCATGTGCATTTACTCGACACATGTATGGATGACAACATGCTAGGTCACAATTATGACTGGGGAAATACAACCATCACTGCCACCATCACTCCAGTGACACACCCACACACACCTCTGACTCACGTGCCATACATGCAGGTGGAGACACACATCACAACACATGCCACACGGGGACCATTGCGTGCACACTCAGACACTGGTACTCACCACTAAGCAAAGAAGTCGCGTATGAGCCGGATGTCCTCTTGCGGCTCCACATCCTCCACATCACTAGCCCCATTGCCAAGCCCTTCGTCCTCCACGGGTGGATGGTCCTCGTCATGTTGATCCAGGATGAGTGGCACAGCTCTCTCAACTGCCATGTTGTGCAGCATGCAGCAGACCATGAAGATTTTGCAGACCTTCGCAGGGGCATATGGGAGCGCGCCGCCGGTCTTGTGGAGGCATCGAAATCGGCTCTTCAGCAGGCCAAACGTCCTCTCTATCACTCGCCTTGTCCGGCCATGGGCGGTGTTGTAGCGGAGCTGGGCCGGCGTGATGGGGTTGCGGAGAGGTGTGAGCAGCCAAGGCATGTTGGGATAGCCAGTGTCCCCTACATGGGAAGCACATGGACATGGTTAGTACTGGTGAAGCGGTCATGCTGGTAGGCTATGCAAAATACAGGACAGACAGACTGTACCCACCAACAACACATGCTCTTTCGTTGCGCAGCTACATCATCATTTCAGGCATCCTGCTACGCCTCATGATGTAGGCATCGTGTGCTGATCCTGGAAAACGAGCACAGACATGTGAAATCACCATGTTGGACTGACACACCGCAAGGGCATTGATGGAGTGGTAGTGCTTCCGATTGCGGTACGCTACCTCCCGTGCGTGTGGTGGTACCAAAGCTACATGTGTCCCATCTATGGACCCAATGACATGGGGCATCCCTCCCAGGGCATAGAATCCACGCTTGACCGCAGTCAACTGTTCAGGGGTTGGGAACTTGATGAAGTCATCCAGGTGAATCAACATGGCCTCTAAGAAATCATGCAGCACACGGCAGAACATGCTCTGGGACATGCCACCAACATGAGCTATGGTATATTGAAAGGTACCCGTGGCAAGAAAATGTAGGGCAGCCATTACCTTCAGCTGGGGTGTCAGTGCCGTAGGATACCTGTGCTGCGGTTGCAGGTGTGGTGCCAGTCTCGCCGTCAACTCCAGAATCAACGGTTGGGTGAAGCGGTTGCAACGGATGCTGTCATTCTCCCGCATGGCAGCCAAGTCTGGAATTGGTCGGGCAAGAGGCGGCGCTCTGCAGTAATTAGGAAGTGACAAGGAAGAGTGAGTGCACTACGACAACAAATCATATGTACTGAGCACATGTAAATCTGTCAATACACATATGCTACATAGGGAGTCAGGTATGTGCTACATGCCCAGGACACGTATGGCTGCCAGGTGACACTCCTACCAAGACCCAGCTACACACGGAGATTGAGAACCTCCCCATGCCATGCCATGGGAATAGCTGTGTCCCAGTGCAAGTGAACAGCCAGACGCAAGACAGGAGTGACATACGCCCACACATCAGCAGAAGTAGGATGCCGATTGCAGAGACTGTTAGCGGGACACTAGAGCCACAGGTCACATGACATTACACTAGGACAGCCCACACACCTTGCCATGAAGGTGCACATGTCATGACTCACCACACATTCATTGTGAGGATGCAGACATGTCCTTGTCACGCTACTCCGTGTCCCATGCATACATGTGCACCTCACATCCGATACCACATGTGGCATGGTGTGCGGAACAGTGTGCAATGTCAATCTACACACAGACACATGTTGGTTGCTGCAACAGCTGCAGCTTTAGAGGGTGCTCCAACATCAACCTGATGGGAAGCCCCCACACATACATGACATTGTCACATTGTGCACCATGGGTAGTGACAAGGCAGGTGTGGTAACCCCTGTACCGGGCATCAGGGGACACTTCCATGTGTTGGTGTCCGTGCCATGCCAGTGACGCTCACCCCAAGTGTGCAGTACGACATGCACACATGTCAAAGGAGTCAAGGGCATGCCTGGCACACATTGCACCGTCACACAGTACATCTGTACACATCTCATCATACATCTGGTGCCTTCTCCACTCAGGAGTAATGTTCCACATCACAGCCTGTCACACCTGTGCCCCACACATGTAGTAATGCACAGACGATGCCTTGATGTCCATTCATGGACAAGTATGTCCATCCATGAAAAAGTATGTCCATCCATGGACAAGTATGTCCGCCCTATTCCTACCTGTGTGCTGCCTATCACCACTTTGATGTGTGAAAACCGCCGTACTGCTGCTAAGAGGGCCTGTGTACGTTCCCATATCACTATGGGAGTGCTGCCGTATGTGTACCCATCGTGATGGCGAGCGTACAGGCATTTGTACGGTCCGTACCACAACGAGTACGCATACGCGAGGACACCCAGAGTGATAGGGAGCGTACAGGCGTGTGTACGGCCCGTACCACTACGAGTACGCATACGCGAGGACACCCATAGTGGTAGGGCCGTACACACGCCTGTACGCTCCCTATCACTCTGGGTGTCCTCGCGTATGCGTACTCGTAGTGGTACGGGCCGTACACGCGCCTGTACGCTCCCTATCACTCTGGGTGTCCTCGCGTATGCGTACTCGTAGTGATAGTGAGCGTACATGCGTGTGTACGGCCCGTACCACTACGAGTACGCATACGCGAGGACACCCAGAGTGATAGTGAACGTAGGCACGCGTGTACGGGCAGTTGCAATGCATTTGGGGTGCCCTAGGGCCCCGGAACGCACCGTACCTGTGTGTGAAGCTCCAAATTACATAGGGGACACATGAGGGACAAGTATTAAGGCCTACATGCATGCTGGTTGTCATGGAGACCAAGTTCAAATTCCGATTTTGTTCTGGAAGGTGCACAGCAGAAGTCAGTTGGAATTCTTCTACTTTGTTGCAATGTGTTTGTGGGGCTGACATCATGCAGGAGAATGAAACCGATAGAGAACCCACAGACTGCTAGGTTTGAAGGGATTGGAGGAAACATAGGATGCTAATGTGAGTGACCAATCACTCTGTACTCCTGTGCATGAGATGGGCCAGCAAGGCAGATATAAGGCAGCCAGGTCCCATGAGGGAGCACTTGCCTGCACATCTCTGTATTCCACGACCCAGCTGCTGCTACTGATTCCCTGGAACCATGTCAAGGGCTGTGGAGAGGTCACAGCCATTCACCCTGGAGGAGAACATGGCTTTGGTGGATGTGATCCTCCCACGGTACCCCATGCTGTATGGGCGACCAGGTTATCAGGTGAGTGCAGTGTCCACTGCCACAGACTGTGTCCCTTTTTTGTGACTGTGACTTCTGCCATTGTGTCCAGGTGTGACACACATGCTATGTACTGTAGGGGGGGGGTCTCAGGGGGGGGAATGCCTGATGTCTCCCAGCAGTGCCCTGAGACAGGAGGGGTGTGTGCAGAGTACTCCCAGCAGTGCCCTGAGACAGGAGGGGTGGGTTCAGAGTACTCCCAGCAGTGCCCTGAGACAGGAGGGGTGGGCGCAGAGTACTCCCAGCAGTGCCCAGAGACAGGAGGGGTGGGTGTGATGCACAGTGTGAGCCTGGCTCATTGATTGTGTAGTTGCCCTCATTCCACCTGTGTCCTTTCAATGGCACGTACTGCTTTTGGCCTTCCCCCAGAGGATCATGTCCCTATGACAAAGGTGCAATGCGTTGGATGCATACCATGCCTTGTTGTAAACAGCAAATGTGTTCTGATCTGTGTCCCTGTGACATGTGCCAGGTGTATTGATGTAGTGTCACTTGTCCATCCTCACAGGTAGATGCCTCTGCCAAGGAGAAGATATGGCTGGACGCCGTCAGCGCCGTGAGGAGTGCGGATGGTCGGAAGCGGCGCCTGCCCCAGGTGAGGAAACGCTGGCAGGATATCCGGTGCTGGACGCGGAGGATCGCACGGGTCCTGCTGGGGGACTCACCTGAGAGCCATAAGAACCGCGGGCGCCGCCGTCTCTCCCACATCCAGAAACGTGTGCTGGCGGTGGTCTTTCCTGACTTGGACAGGCGCCTACAGGAGATGCAGCAGCCGGAAGGGGGTAGGTACATGTGTGTGTTTGTTGTGTTTCACCAGCATTTGTAAGTGCACTGTTCCATGGATACACTTCCAGGGTTTATGGTGCTGTGCAGATCCTGTTCCCCACAGTATTGCAGTGCTCTCCTGCCTCCCTTCCCCTCCTTGCAATGTGTTCCCTGGTCTGTGTGTAGTCACTCCATCACAAGGTTATGTAGCCTGACACCTTCTCCAAGTGTACAATGCCTGCAGCATCATGTGTGGGGGTGGTGTGTAACAGGTTTTGTGACCTTGCCTGTGCCCTGTCCAGTTCTGGACTTGTGGGTTCCATGTCAGTTGGCACTAATGCTGAGTCCAGACATGGGAGTTAATCTCTCGAGTGCCAGGCCTTCCAGCAGGCATGTCCCATGTGGTGGCCTGTGACATGATGTGCATGATTGTGCGTTAGGCATAGTGCAGGGATGTTAGCGTGTGTTGCAGTCATTCCCATTCAGGAGCATGGAGTTGTGTGGCCACTACTGTCCCCAGGGGCATATTTTCCTAGGTATCATGTGTGTAATCCGAGAATGTCGACAATCTCTGTGTCTACAGCATAGGTTGTGCTCTGTGCCATTGTCCCCTGGCAACATGTATATTGACATGAGATGTATTACAAGTGTCCACTGTACAGCCTGACCTGATTTTCCTATTACATACTCACGGTGGCCATTGCCTTTGTGTCTTGTTGCAATCATCTGATGCTGCCAATTTGTACATGATAATTTGCACAGCCGCACCTTGGGTAGTTTGTGTGCAATATAGAAGTTTTGCATCCCATGTGTATTTCACCCTGACTAAGAGATGTACGTGCTTCCTGTGTCTCCATAGATTTGTCTCATGTAGGGGGTGGGTGGTGCGGGCATGTCCGACATGTCAAGACCTGATATCTCCTTGCTAGGACTGGCCAGTGTGTGATGTTTGCCTGGACATACACTCAAGGTGCAGTGTGCCAGTCAGGGTGGGCATGTTATCAGTATTACCTATGCTGCATGTGCCTCTAGTTCCTGGATTTGGTCCCTGCTCATCCCAATTTCCTGCGACGCTGTGTGGTGCAGATGCAGTGCTGGATTGTCCCCAGGGCCTTGCTCCTCAGTCAAAATTCCATATCATCTCATTTGCTATTGTGTCATGCTCTCCATGGATTTTCCATGGCATGGTGGGTCAAAAAACTGTGTCTTGCATGCCCTACATATGTACCTTGTTTTGTAGATGTAACTCTTCCTTTGTTTCAGGCTATGCACTGTAACCTACGTAGATTTGACTCATGTGACATATGTATACAGGTGTATGATAGCTTTCTGTCTCTTCACCCTGCCCACAGCATCGTCGGGGGACACGGAGGGAGACATGGACACAGACGGCGCGGAGGGACCGAGCACCAGTGCCAGCGGTGACATCGGGGCTGGCACTTCGAGTGGGACAGAGGCGGTGGAGAGTGAACCCGGGGACCTGTCGACTGGCAAAACAGAGTATGAAGCTGACGGGTCCGAGGATGATCACTCCGAGTGGGCGGTGGCTGCACCACCATCTGACAGCAGCCCTACATCTGGCACCGCCCCCTCCATTGGCATCAGCCGCCTCCCACGTGCTCGTGTCCCTTCCCAACGTGCCCGGTCACCACATGTCTCCTTCCTGCCAGGCACCGCACCCCCTGCCCCTGTCTCCACTGCTGCCGCCAATGCTGAGTCTGTGGACATCCAGCGGCAGTTGCAGATTGGTCAGACTGCGATCCTTAATGTCCTCCATGGCCACAGCCAGGTCTCAACAACATGGAGGCATACTTGGAGGGCATTCATTCATCGCAGGCTGACCAACGCAACTTGCTGAGGTCCATAGACTCCACACTGACTGCAGCAGTGGGTCTCCTGCAGTGCTACGTCCCACCCCCTACCCCTGCTCCTTCCACAATTCCCACTCCCATGCCTGTCCCACATACACCCAGACGTCAGCATGCAACCACCACAACAGACACAGGCACCACACCAGCAGGGAAGGTCCGCCGCACACCTCCTGACACGCACACACAGGGTGCAGTAGGCACACCCACTGGGTCGGGGGGCAAACGTGTGACACGCAGCCAGAGTGGGAGTCCGCATTCCACCCAATCCACTCCCTCCAAATCCCCTCCCCTCAGCTCTCCTGGCCACATCTCCCCCAAAGACTCCTTCATGGCCGCTCTGTCCCTGAGCCCCACAGTGACGCCACCACGCAAGCGGTCAAGGAAGTCCTCGGTCAGGGTGGTTGAGTCCCCCCCCTGTCCACACCCTCCCCCAGTGGCGCTGCGACCCTTCCCTCTGACCCCCCCCCCCCTCCTTGGGGCCTGTGGTTCCTTCGGGTGCAGGGGAGTCCCTGGAGGACCTTGCTAAGGTGTGCAGCGAGATCCTGGCCTCTGCCCTTGGCCCTGCCCCACCCCCTGTGGTGGAGTCCTCCATCCCTGCACCCACGACGCCTACCCTTCACCATCCTGTCCCTGCGGTGCCTGTTTCTTCCCCCCCACATGATGCCCTCACCCCTGTGGAAGACGATGGATTGTAACTGTGCAGGCAAGCTAGGGGACACGCATCCCACTGTGTCCCCCATCCAGCTGGGACTCCTGGACTGCCCTATGGCCTTTGTTAATATTGGACTTACGTCATTCTAGTTTTTTGCTCATGCTGAATAAAGCTATTTATTTTTTACCCTTGGAACATTCCTGCATTGCTGGCATTGCTGTTGGTGGGGCTGCTACATGGTTGTGGGTGTTGGTCATGTGTTGGGTGTGTGGGAAATGTAGTAGTGTGCTGCTCATAGGGGGGACCCTGGGATCTGTGTGCCTCACACGGTGTTAGCTACCTTTCTCCATTCATGTAAGCAGTTGCTGCATGTTGCAATTGTCCCAAGGTGTATTCCTTCCTCTGTGTACCCTGACTTCTTCCCTGCAGGGTGTCCCCTGACTTTAGCACAGAGCTGTGTGTCCATTAGCTGGGTGTGTGACCTAGTCCTTCACCTTTGCACATGCATGCTGAGCGATGTCTCCACCTGCATCATTTGTGGCATCCTTGGTAGTCATTGTACTTGTGTATGTGGCCTATTGACATGACTTCATGTGGACATGTTTTCTTTTCTGCGCTATGCATGCGTATACTCCCAGCCTCGCACACATGTGGTACATGTACTGCAGGGTCTTTGTGCACCTGACTGACATTTGTGGGCATGGTATCTGTGACTACTCCACCCTTTGCGTTCCATTGGCACTGCTGGGAGTGATGGGCACCCACCCCTCCTGTGTCTGGGCTCTGCTGGGAGGTCTCTGCACACACCCCTCCTGTGTCTGGGCACTGCTGGGAGGTCTCTGCACCCACCCCTCCTGTGTCTGGGCACTGCTGGGAGGACTCTGCACCCACCCCTCCTGTCTCAGGGCACTGCTGGGAGGACTCTGCACCCACCCCTCCTGTCTCAGGGCACTGCAGGGAGGACTCTGCACCCACCCCTCCTGTCTCTGGGCACTGCTGGGAGGACTCTGCACCCACCCCTCCTGTCTCAGGGCACTGCTGGGAGGACTCTGCACCCACCCCTCCTGTCTCAGGGCACTGCTGGGAGGACTCTGCACCCACCCCTCCTGTCTCTGGGCACTGCTGGGAGGACTCTGCACCCACCCCTCCTGTCCCTGGGCACTGCTGGGAGGACTCTGCACCCACCCCTCCTGTCTCAGGGCACTGCTGGGAGGACTCTGCACCCACCCCTCCTGTCTCAGGGCTCTGCTGGGAGGACTCTGCACACACCCCTCCTGTGTCTGGGCACTGCTGGGAGGTCTCTGCACACACCCCTCCTGTCTCAGGGCACTGCTGGGAGGACTCTGCACCCACCCCTCCTGTCTCAGGGCACTGCTGGGAGGACTCTGCACCCACCCTTCCTGTCTCAGGGCACTGCTGGGAGGACTCTGCACCCACCTCTCCAATTTCACAATATGTACGCTCATGACATGCACGGATGTGGGTACGCTCCATGCATTCGAGGTGGGGGTACATGTCGTACTTACACTGTTGGGGTGGGGGTACGCTCCATGCATTCGAGGTGAGGGTACGTGTCGTACTTACACTGTTGGGGTGGGGGTACGCTCCATACGTACGCGGGTGGGGGTACGTGTCGTACTTACACTGTTGGGGTGGGGGTACGCTCCATACGTACGCGGGTGGGGGTACGGGTTGTACTTACACTGTTGGGGTGGGGGTACGCTCCATACGTACGCGGGTGGGGGTACGGGTCATACTTACACTGTTGGGGTGGGGGTACGCTCCATACGTACGCGGGTGGGGGTACGGGTCGTACTTACACTGTTGGGGTGGGGGTACGCTCCATACGTACGCGGGTGGGGGTAGGGGTCGTACTTACACTGTTGGGGTGGGGGTACGCTCCATGCATACAGGGGGGGGTAGGGTCCGTACATATCCGTCCCCACGCTATGTGATGCTTGTGCGGCCCATACCCAGGCCTTTGCCACGTGGGTACGAGCCGTCCCGCCATTGTTGGGGTGACGTGGGTGTGGGCGTGGTACGACTCGTACCCACGCTCTTCAGGCGTGGGTACGGGACGTACCTGTCTGTTGTGTTGCCGGTTCGCATCGTGACGGACTTCCGTTGTGGCAGTCGCTGGCTTAGCTGGACACGCCCCCACCCCCTCGTAGTGACCAGGGCATGGGAGTCAGGTATGTCCAGGGCATGTGTGCTGTGTGACTTTGGTGGGGGGTTTGTGGCCTGCCCTGGTCCTGCCACCCCCACCCCACCCCACTTTCCCCCCTCCCTTAGTTGTTCTGACCTTCTGTGGCGTCTGCGTCGGAACCTGTACAGGAGGTCGACTGCTATGAGGGCCGGGATGACACGTAGGTTCGGGTCCATGTCTGTCCGTCGCGTACTGGTCCTCCTTGTTCGCGTCGTCCTGTCTGTCCGTCGCGTACTGGTCCTCCTTGTTCGCGTCGTCCTGTCTGTCCGTCGCGTACTGGTACTCCTTGTTCGCGTCGTCCTGTCTGTCCGTCGCGTACTGGTCCTCCTTGTTTGCGTCGTCCTGTCTGTCCGTCGCGTACTGGTAGTCCTTGTTCGCGTCGTCCTGATTTCCCGGCAGTTTTTGGCAGCCGGAAAATAATCACCGTGCGGGATGACGTCGGTGCGAATCGTAATTCCTGGTTCGTGAATGGCAGGCTGCGAGCGTCCCGACGTCAGGTCGGCGCTTTCCCGGATCGCATTTGTAGGTTTATTTTGTTCGGTCGGGGTTTTGTACGATTCGTACGGAAATGGTGTTCCCGTGCGAATCGTAATTCCATGTTTGTATATTTTTACGACCGGGTACTCGTCGGACGGAGAATATGCTCCGTCCGACGGTTCGTACCCGGTTTTTACCGGATCGTAATTGGCACCTTAATGTGACATACATTTTGCATTCCTAAAATTTTAATCACATTACTTCTTATTTTTGTTAGTATGTGGCTCCCACTGTCCTGATGATGACCCAGTAATTGCCCATGGTTGAAATGTCATTGACATATACGAAAAATGTAGCTTTTTGCAGATTTATTTACCCAGTGACCCATTCTGTATTGACAATGTCACTTATAACTTCTTAGTGTGGCTCTAGTGTCCTACTGCTTTTAAAGTATTTTCTGCTTTCATTTAATTTCATTCAAAAGGGTGCAGAAATACTGATGTGGTGCTCCCACATCCAAAATTATCAATAGTAGTAGAATCAGTGATTTCAGATGCAGGAATACTTTGGCTTCCCAATTTTAAGCCTAACAGTCCTTTGAGAAACGGGGCATTTCTACTGGAGTCACACACCTATGTTGTAGAGTAAACTCTTATTTCATTGTCTTGTTTCTACTTGGAGGTTTCACTATTAACCAGCTCTCAGCTACCGAATGTCGTAATTATGAGTATGGTATTGATGCATCTCCTGCAAATCTTGATTCAGTTTCAAACACTACTTCTAATGGATACTTTTTAACAACAGATTCATCACCAAGCAAATAACTCCAGGTGCCTGACTGGATCCTCAGGTTTTCACCGCATAGACCCCACATGTTAGCAGGTGTTCATTGTGCAGCTCCGCATTGGCCTAGTTCCTTTTCACAAGTTACAATTGGAGCCACATACAGGTACAACTACAAGAAAACAACACTCCTTTGGACTGTATAAAGAAAACCCAGAAAGAAGACTTCAACAAAATTACAAGGCATTTTCACAAGTAAGTTTCAGAATTAACTTAACTACAATGTAACCTAATTTTAAATCACAAATATGCAAACTACTACACTCTCTCTTTTATTATGTATACTAATCCTTTCATTCTAAAGAAAACAAATACTGCACACCTAAAAATCCTAATACTCGCTTGTAAAACTGGAAGAAAAAGAGTTTCAAAGTAAGTAAAATAAAACAGTTAAAAAGCAACCGTATGGGGTGATTGAGCTTTAAATTTAACAGATAGAGGTATTTTATTTTTATAACAGGAAATTAAAATAATCATTTTCTTACCAACAGAAAAGGAAAGCCCATCTGACTCAAATCTCAACAACAAAGACAAACTGTAGAGAAGCAAGTATCTCAAAAAGTAATAGCACATATGTAGGTATACAATGTAAAATGTTTGAATGCATGTTTAAATTAAATGAGCCAACATAAATAGTTTTTGCAAAAGTATTAATTTTAAAATGATGCTATTTTCAGACAAAAAAAAGCAGAAAGCGCTGCATATATCAAATCACAAAAGGGCAAACTATTGGTTTTGTATATGAGATACAGCCAGGAAAGTGCAACCACAAAGAATTTGAATTGGAAATGTAATAAATATTAGGGAAATGCTTGTTATGGAAGGACTACAATGAAAAAACGATATTGCAGTCAACATCAGAGAACACAACCACCCCACAAATGTAACATAGATAGACTTAAGATGCATGCATGCTCAAGACAAGATGGCGTCTGTATGAACCACCGCGCTGGTTGCTCCCTGCCGCTCGGATCTACATGAAGCTATAAAAAGATTCCCTGATGAAGGTTTGAAACTACCTAAATGTAGACTTACTTGCTGCATTTCTGGACTGTGGACGTTTTGCGGGCAGCCTAGGCGGCAGTTACGGCTGCAGTAGCTGCTAGCATGCTGGGGCTTCGCCAAGTGTTGCGGCTCGCTTCACCTCTTGCCGCAGGCTGGGAAGGAGGAGTCGCTGGCAGGACCAGGTGGTTTGTGGTACAAATCTACATCAAAACATTAATGCCTTCGAAAATGAGCCGCGCTGCTCGGGTCAAAAACTTTGATCCCAAAGTAACTGCCGAGACACCTGCATCCCCTAGCGAAAATGGAAGTATGTCTCTGCAGCGCTTTAAGGTGGGGAAGCAAGGAGGCAGCATTAGGATTTCTAATACTAATTCTACAATGTCCCTAAAGGGAAAATAGAGTTTGGACATTTCCAAAAAAGGAGAAATGAAGGGTGAAGGAAGGCTGAAGAAAGCCAATGAAGGAAAACAAGAGAGTTTTAGGATGAAGGTTAATTACAACAGACACAGCCTCTGTTGCAATTTCAGCAGCAGCAACAGAGTATCACTGAATTTTTCCCCACTATTGTGATTCTGGCTGGAGACTCCGTGGATGAAGCAATGGGAGCCCCTGATGGTGATCAGAATGATCTGGAAGAGGGTATCAACAGCCTAGCAAAGACTAAGCCTGGCACAGACGGTTCTTCAAACAAGGTAGAGGTGCCCTACAAAGGATATACTGGGCCAACTAGCCTGGAGTGTGTTCCAGGGGAGGGGCTGGTAAATAAGGATAATGATCACCACAAGAATTTGGGGCTACCCTCACAAACACCCTCTATCAAGGCGATAAGGTATCATTATCCTGCCCAATCATTGCAGGCACCGGCTTTGGACAATTTGGCTACCAGTGCACTAATCGAAGGGGCAACAGGGGCAATAGGGCCTAAGGAGCTAGAATGAGCTGGTTAATAAATTCTTCTCAGGAACTGATAGCTCCGGAATCAGCTCTTCGGATTCAGAAATTGGGAGTAATGATCAGCTTTCCAGCTCTAGCCCAAGTACTCAGCAAGCGGGAGCCGGGATGGTGGTTAGAAGGAAATGGCTTTCCAGGAAAAACAGAGACCCCCACTCGTCTGAGCCGATCATGGGGGAAATCGCTAGGCACAATGTAAAATCTGCTCTGAAATGGGACTACTCCGCTACACAGAAAGTCTATCCTGATTTTTCGAGGCAGGGGGAAGTCTCCAGCAAGGACAATACAAATGGAAGGGCCGCCCCCAAAAACGAATGTATGAATCTATCAAGCAGCTCTAAGTAGAGACTAGATGGGGAAAAAAACAATTGGCTGGCAACTAAAAAGCTTCATGGTGCGGTCAGAAAGATGGCTAAAGCCTGTGTAAACAAGAATACCAGACTGTTGGCTGCAGAAGAACGAACAGCAACTCTAGAAGATGATGTGGCTATGATTCAAACCCAGACAGAGTCGCACGGGGCCCAAATAACAGATATCCAATGGAATTTGGAAGACTTTGAAAACAAGCAGCAGAGGAATAACCTAAGAATCCCAGGCATCAAAGAAGGAGCAGATGGAAACGATATCCGAACCTATATGCTGAACCTATTGAAGGAAGCCTTTCTGGAACTCCAGCGCTGGAATTGAGACCTAGAAATACAGCGTGTGCACCGTTCTCCAATGACCCTTAAAAAGTCAGGTCAATCACACTACGGAGAAACACCAAAGCCAAGAGGAATCTTATTTTATTTTGGGAACAACCTGCTCCGGGAAGAAGTGTTTTCAATTGCGCGCCCACAACCAAACGAATGTATGAGGACCAGTGTTTTTTTGTAACACCGGATTTTTCTCACTTCACGGTGGAGAGATGATGGAGACTCAGACAGCTCATGCCAAGCTCTGGGGGCTGAAGTATATCTGATGAATCCAGCTTGCCTGAAAACGATACATCAAAACACTAAAAGATTTTTTTCCTCTGAAATCCAGACAAAAGAGTACCTTGATAAACTGACACAGAATAGGCCAAACAGCTCCTCTTGCTAGTAAGGTTGCTTTGGCCTGTTACACATGATTCTCTTTGTCAGAATAGGAGGCTTTGAGATGGGATATCTTTAAAATAAGGTATAAACAAGTTGGTATGATCCGGATGGTGTCGGGGGGCCCGAGCACAGGCTCCATCACTTAGACCTTTGGTCTGCTTGTCTCACAGTGTAGGTGGAGGGAGGTGAGTGGGGGGTTCCAAGGGCATGGGTGTGGGGGTGCGCCACCTGGTGGGGTAGACAATGGGTAGAAAATCAAAAAACACTGCTACATCAGGAAACTAGAGAGGTTGGGGAGGAACGGGAGTAAGTGCTAAACCAGTCTAAAAAAGCGCAATCAGTATACGGATAGCGACAATAAAAATATGTAGGCTGAATGACCTGGTAAAGCATTGGAAAATCAATGAAGAGTTATGTATGTTGCATGCTGATATAGTATGTATGCAGGAAACTCATATTGAAGGGAGCAAGAGAAATCTATTAGAGCAGTTGGGGTTTCAACTGATAGCATACACTACGCAAGGAACCAGAACTAGGGGTGTCGCTATTTTGGCCTGGAAGGGGGATATATTATTTTAAAAACTGGGCAACGGACATATTTGGCCACTGGGCAGTAGTGGAGTGTCAATTGCTGGGGTTCAAATTTACTCCTTGCTCAATTTATGGCTCCACGAGTGCTGACCCCGACATCTTTGATTTTCTCAACTCAGAGCTCACTGAATTGCCGTTGCCAAATATACTTTGTGGTGATCTGAACATTAAATGCCTGGGTGAGCTATGGAATGGGAATTCCAGTAATTACAATGGCCGAAACAAAAAAGTGTTTCGTGCCTTTCGGCAATTGATGCAAGATAATGGGCTTACAGATGCCTGGTCACATTTAATACCCCAGGAGGATGCTAGCATATTTTTGTTAGTCCTGCGTAGAGTAGTAGCGCTTCTGAATTACTTCCTGGTCTCACATTAATTGCTCACGGTTTGCACCATCAAGAAGTTCCCCCGGGTCATGTCAGATCACAACCCTTTGCTTATACAAGTAACTAACACAGGCGTAGATATACCAGAACGAGCTTGGACTTTTGAGAGGAGCTTGCTACAGGAGCCTGAATATATTAGCCATATGGATAAATTGTTGGAAGAATTTCTAGAGTTTAACTGGGGAAGTGTTGGGTGTGGAGCGGTATGGGATGCTCTTAAGGCAGGGGTCAGAGGAGAGACGTCTGATTCGGAACAAGAAGTCAGCTCAGCGCCTAAATCGAATTTAAAGTACTATGATAGATTTAGAAGAGGAACTGGTCAGGGCTATAACTAATGGCTTAGGTTTGGAGAGGATTCTGCAAAAGCTCGCTTTAGCAAAGGTATCTGCTGGCAAAGTTTTGGCAGTAAGAGCAGCAGAAAAATTCTTGACCTGAAGGCAAAACTGTTATGAATACAGTGAGCAAGTTGGGCATGTCTTAGCCACAAGGACAAGACAGAAAACTGCTGGGGCTGAGATCTTGGAGATTAGGAACTATGAGGGTGAACTTGTTTGTGGGTCCAGGGATATAGGGAAGGTATTTCAGAGATACTATGGAAAATTATATGGAGATGAGGGACACAGGGATAGGAAGCTCATAAGGGAGTACCTAGAGTTGCTCCATATTGAGCAATTTTCAAAGGAAGATTCAGAATCCCTTGACGTCGCTTTCTCAGGGGAAGAAATACAAAATGCATTAAAAGAACCCCCTTCTGATATGGCTGTGGGCCCCATGGAAAGATGAGAAGGGCACTTAGGTTCATGTCCCTTACCACGGAAGTGGGGGGCAGTCCCAGACTTGAAAATATATTATGGGCGGCAGTAATTCAATATATCTGGGAACTGCTTGGAGGAAAGTTTGTGGACTGGTGAAGAGGTGATGCCCCCCCAGATATATAAAAACTGCTATTAGGGAAAGAAGCCCTAGATTGGCTTCCGAGATACAATGAACGTAGCTACTACAAAAAAGTGGCATTTAAGACCTCTGTCTTAACTATTGTTAGGTTGAAATTAGGGATAGGAAGGATAAACTTCCACACCCCGCTCAATGGAAATCCAACTTTCCCAGAAATAGTTCATGATGCAGTCATGTTGTGATGGGATGCACTAGGAGTGGGGAAGATGGGGGACTTGCTCGATTCATGTGGATTAATACCGTTTGAGAATGTACAGTGGCTTTTTAATATTGACCGTAAAGAATTAAAAAAATATCTATAGATTCGGAGCTACATTGTGAAAAAGAAAGGGGGGAAGACCTTTATGTAAAGAATCCATAATGGAGGCAATAGGAGATCCAGAGGGCTGCACCATCATCCAGATATATGAAGGGATGAGACAATTGATGGCGGATGATCTAGAGAAACATTGTGAGAAGTGGCAGCAAAAGTTAGGTATCGATGAGACTGAGTTCTTTGATTCACTTACAGTAGGACACTCCATATTGAGACTGGCTGGGCTGCAAGCTCAGCATTATTAATCACTATTTTTATTATATTATACGCCAGCTAAGATTGCCCAATGGGGTGGTACAGAAGGAACTCTCTGCCCTTGATGTAGTAGTGCCGAGGCCGATATCATTCATATGTTTGCTTCTTGTCTGATTTTAGAGACTCTAAAGACATCTATAGAAGAATTTTTGTGGCAGTCTATGAGGATTAAAATAAGACTCACAACAGACTTAATGTTATTAGGGGTTACGAAGGAAGGAGTGCCGGTGGCTCAAGGAGTATTTGTCTCTTTAGTCACAGCAGTAGTTAGAATATGTATATCTTCTGCTTGGCTGGATCCTGGCCGACCCTCATTCCAACAGTGGCTTGCATGGCTTTTAGCTATCTATAATCTAGAAAAGAGTATAAATGAAAGGAAAGGATGGAGGGCTAAAGAGCTAGGGAAACGTATCTGGGGTCCCATATATTACTGGGTAATAGATAGTGAGGTGAGGCAAGCCACTGCCTAAATGATTTAGAGTATCTGGTGTATCAAATACAGCCTAGTAATGTTATTTTCACTTCATGCTATGAAATCTTGAAAAAGTGTTTTACTCCCTTTCTTAACTATTTATTATGAGCAGTGTTTACTCCTGTATTTATTCATGGATGTATTTAAATAAATGAATTTAACTGACAGTGAAAAAATAAAAATATTTTAAAAAAAAATAAAAAATAAGTAAGATACATACTTCAAGATTTTAAAGATGCAAGCACTAGTTCCCAAGTGCTCACTACCACAATTTGAAAAGACATACTCCCTTAAGTATCTGAGCAAAGTAGAGATTTTCTTCCATCAATTCATACTTAAAAAGTGCTAATATCACATAATAAAAAAGCCAGAAGTCAAACCCTTGCTGCTCCAGGCATATGGGTTGCAGAATACCTTACCAATTCAAATAATGATCAACGCTTCCTCCTACACAACAATCCCAGCAACAGTGGAATAATAATCATATTTGCAACTGAAAACAACTCATAAGACAAAGCCAATGTGAAACATGGATGATGGACAGACTTTTAAAATGTGTTCTCATTCACAGATTGAGGCTTTCTGTGAAGCTAGCTTAAAAACCTTAGGCACCTTTCAGTTTCCTCGGGTATGCCTTTGGGCCCATGGATCCGTAGAGACCTTCAGTCGCCTACCAGTGATGGATCCATCCTGTGCACCATCTCTGCCTCTATAACAAGTCTGACATTGATCTCCCACTCTGGAGCCGACTTCAAACCCGGTGCTAAGATCCTCGCCGGTTCCTGCCACATTGATGCCGGCTCTGACACCCCCGAATAAGGACACCATTCCTATTGTCTTGTCTGACTCCAAACCAAATCTGACTCAACCTTGACTGAGGTCACGTCCCTCGGTTGGTTTGAATGTGTCTGTCCCCAGTTCACTCAGATTTAAACAACATTTTGCCCTTAACTCTGGCGCTCCAGCAACTTTTTTATTCAGACTCTGTCCAAAGCCAATCACCTTTTGCTTATGGTGGCTACGAGGTAAAAAACGAATGTACTCTCAGACATTTTTCAATCTGGGCATGCTTTATATAAGCCCTTGTTATCATTCAACAAAGTCTATGATTCAGGACTTCGGACTGTATGCGTCTTTCTCTCTCGCTTGAATCAGGGGCTACTATACCCCTTAGAAGAATGAATATATAACTGGCTACAACAACAAATAGCAGTGCAGCCTTTTATTCTAAGAACTTATTTTGTGATAAAAGAAGGGATACCTATTTCATTGGACTCATCAGGACCAGATTTTGTATATTTTCATCGTGTTCCAATTTATAATAAACACAAACAGCCTTGAAGAAGTCCCGTGGGGACAAAACGCGTCGCGTCAGCTATGAAAATGCATTGTGTTTTTAATGAAAAACTACCAGAATAAAAGAAAAATACATATTTTTTTACAAGAAATTGAAGTCTCAAGTCACTCATTTGGGAGATTACTCTTTACTTGTTATTTGTCTATTCAAATACTGTATCACAGTGTTAGTAATCAGTCTTTATATTTGGGTAGGTGCTGAGCTTTTCTGTATTTAAAGTCCTGACTGAGTCTCATGGGTGCTTCGGCTAAGCCTTTTTCTAGCCCACTTGTGAATAGGTTGGTAGTAGATGCCACTGTACCGCTCCAGCAAGAGACACACAATTGGGCATCCTGCTTTCCTAACACAGCACCCTACTCCTAAGAGCCTGGTAGGTCAGGCATCTACCAGCAATGTTAATCCAAACTTGTTTTTTTACAACCCCCCCCCCCCCCCCCAATAGAACATCAAAAGATTTTAGGCATTTGAGAAAACAAATGATTACCTCGGCAAATCCAGCCCCTCAGCAAGTCAGAGCCTGATGTTTGCTGGGTAGATAGCTCCAGGCATTATGGGACATAGATGACAAAATCTTGTTGACAGTCCTGGAAGAATTTTAAGCCAGCTTAGCACAAACTATTCAGGATGACCAGGAAGCAGCAAAATGTGATATCAGATCAGGACTTGGCACTACTGAATACTTAGGCAAAGTAGTCAGGACTAGTGTGGTGCTCAAGTGTGATGCAGTGATGAGCTCTGCAGGCTTCTCTGGAGCAGTACAGGTGTTACTTATGGATATGCCTTTTGATGAGTCTCGCCTGTTTGGCAAGAAGATTGATTTCACATTGGAGTGCTTCAAAAAAAGCAGAGTCAGAGTGTGCGCCTTGAGCTTCTCTATGCCTTCAAGGCAGTATCCTCAACAAATTTACCCCAGTTTCAAGACCTAGCCAGGGATTTAGCATATAGTCAGCAACAAAGCCCACCGCCCACAGAACAAGTACCACTTTTATTACGTTTTTGGGTCTACCCTTTTGGTTAAAGAGTCCAGGACATTTGGGCTATGTTCCCAATATTTCAACCTTGTGAGTATTTCAGGCAGTGTGTGTGGCACTGAGGCGTCTTGACTTACTGGCTTCCAGTATGCTACTCATCGACCATGCCAGGTAGCATATGCACTCTCTCTAGTGGGATCTAAAGTCTCAAGGGGCACAGCACCAAGGGATGTCATCCAGGTTTCGAAGGAGACTGAAAACATAGTGGTGGTTGTTGAACTTGAGTTGGACCAGTGCAGATAACTCTCTACTCCATCCAGAGCTGATGATGTAACAGATGCATACCTGCTGGGTTGGGAAGGTCGTCTGTGAGAAGTGGAGATCAGAAGTCTTTGGTCTCCAGAGGCTTGTTCAGGACCTCACAGATAAAACTGCTGCCATGCGCATTGCAACACACAGGGCAGGGTGAGTTCCTGTGCCGAGGGGACCTGCGCCTCTGGAACTAGCTGAATCATCACGGCATTTCCCTGGTCGTGCACCACCTAGCAGTATCTTTACATGCCAGAGCAGTCAAACTAAATCAGTGATGGATAAAGCATCATGAATGGCAGTTGCACCTGAAGGTGGCAATGGGCATCTTGTAGCAACGGCGAGAACCCTGGCACAATCTTTTCGCCACTGCAGAGAATGCTCATTGTCAGCACTATTTACATGCTGGAGTTCCCAAGAAGAAAAGGAACAAATGATGTACGGAAGGAAAGTGCTGAACATTCAACTCCAGTCACAAAGATCTGAGGTTGAGCCATTGTTCTTTTGCTCACCATGCCACCCTAGTTTGGATCCAGCCATATGCAAATCAGTCTTGACCCTGTTCCTCACAGGAACAGTCCAACCTGAAATGCCAAGCCAGGTCCTCGCTGGACTGGAAACAAGCATCCTGGGACTGGTTTTGGGGCATCACCCCTCATCAGCCAGGCTAGCTTGAATCCAGTGGCATGGGGAGCAGGGGATCCATGTCTGGGTATAACCTTCCCACTTAGGGCGACAGAAGGAAAAAGAAAAAATTATGAATGTAATGCTGAACAATGCAAACATTCACCCCCAGTCACAAAGATCTGGGTTTAATCAATCGCTGTTTTGCTCACCACGCCACCCCAGTTTAGACCCAGCCATATGCAAGTCAGTCTTGACCCTGTTCTTCATGGGAACAGTTGAGCCTGAACTGCCAAGCCAGGTTCTACCTGGACTGGAAACAAGCATCCTGGGACTGGTTTTGGGGCATCACCCCTCATCAGCCAGAGTAGCTTGAAAACCAGTGGCGCAGTGAGCACGGGACCCACATCTGGGCATACCCATCCTGCATAGGGCGACAGAAGCAAAAGGAACAAATAATGGAGGGTATGCTGTGCAATGCAAACATTCACCCCAGTCACAAAGATTTGGGTTTAATCCATTGCTCTTTTGCTCACCACGGCATCCCAGTTTGGACCCAGAGAGATGTAAATCAGTCTTCACTCTGTTCCTCATGGGAATACTCCAGCCCAAACTGCCAAGCCAGGTCCTCCCTGGACCGGAAACAGGCATCCTGGGACCAGTTTTGGGGCATCACCCCTCATCAGCCAGGCTAGCTTGAATCCAGTAGCGTTCCCAAGAAGGCTCTTTCTTGGAGACTCAATCCACCTAGAGTGGAGCATGTGACTCCTGTATGCCTTCCCACCGCTGCATCTTCTGCCTTGAGTTCTGAAGAAGATAAGAAATGACTGGGCCCAAGTTATCTTAGTGACTCAGGATTGGGCTAGGAGGGTGTGGTTCCCGAAATTTCTGGACATGAGCTTTTGTCCTCCGATCAGGCTGCTAATTCAGAGGGATATTCTGTTCCAGCACCAGGGCAGGGTCTTCCACCTCGGCTGGCTCATTCTACACCTCCATGCATGAAAACTTGAATGGTGGCAACTGACTGCATTTGATTTACCTCTTGAAGCACTGGATGTCATCCTTGCTGTCAAGAATCTTTCTGCGATGTCTATTTAAGCCATGCCCTTGGCTAGCGCTAGAGGTGTATGAAAGTTGTGTAATTTTCTTTTGTGTAAGTATGCCATTTTTCAGAAAAAGTTGTGCAGGATAACAAATAATTATGCAAAATGCAAATCTGTGATTTCATTCTACATTTTAGCATGAAATCCATCCTCATGTCAATTTTTGGTGTGAGTTTGTATTTAACAAAAGTAAAGAGAACAATAGCTACTCGTGAATGACAGATTTCTTGTGTAACTATGCAAAGTGTGGCAATGGTGGAATTATTGGAATTTCTTGTAATAAGCGTAAAGCGAAATTGCCAAATTTAAGTAATTTATTCTAGTGTTGTTTAAATTTTGCCCAGGTCCAACAAGTTTGTGGCCTGATGTGGCACCTGTAAGACGGACTGTTGGATATATTGAAGTTTGTTTTGTCTTTGGAACAGCAAGGACTTGTAGTTGGCATTGTCAAAGGTTGTTTGTTGGCTCTTTTGTCCATTTGACAGACAAGCCAACCTAGTTTAAATCAACTGTTCTGATATTTCATAAATTTATAACTCATATTTTTTCCCATAATCCTTTTGTGATACCACATTAAGAACTTCATTTGAGCAGTGTTTTTCCTATGTGCACCCCCTTGAACCAATGTGAAGGTGTCCATTACTTCACCTGCCTCTGAAGACAGTCTTGGATATCTGTCAGACTGCAGTGTGGGCGTCAAAGTGGAAGGGTCTTCTTCTGTATCTAAAGCAGTCACAAAATAGATATCTGCAGACTGGCACATCTGATTGATTGTTGGACTCCACATTAGAGGATGTAGACAATGTGAAGAAAGAAACTGATGTCAGCATACAGAGGTGGCACTTATATGCAGCTACGATCATTATTTCTGTGGCAAATGTTATTTTGATTTTTAATTTGTGCCCTGTTATATCGCTTCGTGGTGATAGGGAATTAATTATTGTAGCATAAGAAGAAAATGAAACCTGATGGAGGGTTTACAGTTATATTTTGAGAATTTCTGTGCTTAGGCACTGAAACTTCATTGAGATCATTGCATCACAAGATCACGGTTTTAGAGGTGTGAGCAACAACTTGTTAATTATAGGATGTGTATAGCAATGGCATTTTTGGAGAGTCCCAAAATGTTTACACTTTGGGACATTTGGTGATAATGTATGTTTTACTCTTCATGATAGACAGGACCTCTTTGTATTGCTTCCTATTGTGAGGAGGAAGTATGTGGCAAGAGACCTGGCATAAAGAATGTGGTCCTCATTCCAAGTCCCCTTGTATTTTCTTAATCCAGATGGGCACAGGTAATTAGAGTTACATCGGAATTACGAGACCCACAGTAGCACTGCGTCTCTTTTGTGTTTCACCAGGTCATTTCCGCTGCTGAAATCAGCTGAAACCTCTGGGTGAAACTCAGGGATAAAATGAGGAATTACCGGGGCCATCAGGTGCAATATTCCTAATTCTCCAGGTAAATCCACATTTCTCAGGTGATTCTCAGCAATACATTTATGATCCCGGTCACCACCCTAGAATTGCCAAATCCATGGGTATTGATAATTTGAGGAAGATGGAATTCCAGACCCATTCAGTGCTTAATTTGTGCGGGGGTTGCCAGTGTTTGGCACCCACACTTATTTCGAAACACTGACGCATATTTATGACAGCGCTAATATTTGTTTTTTAAAAACACACATGAGAAATTTGTTTAAAACATTTAATCTACAATGAAAAAAATAATAACACCAGGGTGTGCATGCCATTCTTGCAGCTTTGAATCACCTGCCGTACATAGTTCAAATAATGTAGGCCTGTAATGGTAAGTAGGTGTTGTTGGTACCTGTAGTGATCTGCTGGTCACTGTTCTAGTTGTTATGTTACCAGCCACTCCCCGAGGGCAGGTTTACACCCCACCCCACACACATCCAACACAGGCATCAAAGGACATGTGACCATGAGAATAAAAGAGGTTGGGCGCACGTGCCCTGGGCCAGTTCTATCAACTAAGTACCCGGGTCTGTGTGGTTATTTATGCGTGGGGGCCTAGGGCCTGCACCATTACATTGGTGACATGCAGGTGAGCCCACGTGTGCAGGCACCTTGGTGGTGGTTGAGGGGGAGAGAGCAGCCCGTGTCAAGGGCACCCCCTGCTAGAAGGCATAGAAGTGCCTGACTGCCTGCAGGGAATGGAGGAAGCCCATGGGAAGAAGGAGGTGATCAGGAGCCCACCCCACAGCTGATGTGCCCATGAATGTATGGCAGCACCCGACTGCAGAAAGAACTGTGTGGAGAGGGCGAGAGGCCCTAGTGAAGGCCCCAACTGGAGAGCGAGTGGGGCCGGACTGCCGAGACACTGGCCCACCCCCTCATATAGTGCTCTGAGGAGGAGTAAGGCCTGATCAGTTATGGGGCAGAAGGTGAGCCCTAAGTTTGGGAAACGGGGCAGGGAGGAGACCAGAGACGCTGCCCACTCCTCCCCGCCCCAGTGAAGAGAAACGGAGCCCTGTGGTCCAGCACCGGGCCCCAGCAAGGGGACAGTCAGTGAGAGGAGGTGGCATGGTCTGGGTCTAGGACCGTGGTCTGACCCGAGGTAAGCTGCAGGCAGCTCCAGCCCCCCATGCAGCTCGTGAAGAGAGAGGTTGCTGCGGAGGGAAGGGAGTGAATGAAGATTCCGAGAGCTGCGGTCAACCGCTCAGCGATCCAGGCAGTTGAAGGCCTGGTGGTGCCCATGCTGCAGGCAGATGGTTGCGCTGCAGGGGTGCGGTGCTGAGCTGGACGAGGACGCACGAGCACAGGGCACGGATCCTCGCAGCCCGTAACCATGAGACAATGCTGCTGGCTAAGTGAGGAGCCTAGCCTAAAGAAGGAAAGAATGAGGAGCGGTGCCAGCAAGAAATAAGCTGAGAGGTAGGGAGGTTGAAGTGGTGTCCCTCACTTACACACCAAAGATGGATTTTGTTCTCCTGCATGACCCCAAAGTAAAAAGCTTACCATGCAGAGGAGGTGCCGCTATACTGGGAGTCTCCTGTCGCGTGTGATGGGATAGCGGCTGGAGGAGATGGTGCCGCGCCCTACCTGGTATCAGGTACCAGCTCAGGCTGCTGCAGGCACTGCACTGGATACGCCAGCACCAGCAGCCCTCAGTGAGATGAATTGCTGAGGAAGGGGGCTGCCGGCATGATAGAGAATGGGAAGAAACGTTCTGCCAGGCTTACTGCTACTGGGGGAAAGGTGGTGACAGTGGCTGCGCCTTTACAGCGAAAGGGCCCACAAGGGCAACACGTAACTGCAGCTAACAAAATAAATAAAAGAGATAACATTTACCATACAGCAGGTAGAGAGAGACGCTGCTGTCCCTGCCGCATGTCCTGTGCTGGGAAGAGTTCAGTAATGCCACCTGTTGGCTACATTCAGGAACAGAGCCAGAAAACAAAAAAAGGTCAGTGGAAGGGACAAGGTGAAAGGAAAATGCACAAGAGGAAAAGAATACACAGAGACTGAAATGGCAGCCACCCCTAAGACTCTGTTTTGCTATGGGGGGAGGAAAGACTACATCATCGGTCAGCGAGCGCTGAAAGGAACTGTGAGGACTAAGGCTGCCAAGGTTGGTGAGGAGAATACAGTGACGCCTAGTGGCCATATGTGGTCATAGCAGCAGCAAGGATAGCCCTGGGACAGCGTGAACAGGAATACTGGGTGCAGAAAGGCAGCTCAGAATGGACTGTGTTCCCTGGAGGGAGAAGCTCACACTAGCCAAGATGGAAGAAGTGCGTAAGCAAGCTGCCCAACGCAGGAGTACCATCAGATGAAGAAAGGAGAACGCAAGGATAGAAGTGCGCCAAAGATTGTACCCTAGACACGGATGGAGCGAGAAGTCAGTAAGGATGATCAGCGAAGTCAGAGAGAGCGAAGGTGACCTGCATGAGGTCAGCGAAGATGACCTGCAAGAGGTCAGCGACAATGACCAGCAAAAGGTCGGCGAAGATGACCTGCAAAAGGTCGTCAAAGATTACCTGCAAGAGGTCGGCGAAGATGACCTGCAAGAAGTCGGTAAAGATGACCTGCAAAAGGTCGGCGAGGATGACCTGTCAGAGATCAGAGAGGAGATGACCTGTCAGTTATCAGAGAGGAGATGAGCTGCCAGAGATCAGAGAGGAGATAACCTGCCAGAGGTTAGAGAGGAAATGACCTGCCAGAGGTCAGAGAGGGGATGACCTGCCAGAGGTCAGAGAGAAGATGACCAAGGAGAGGTCAGTGAAGATGACCAATGTGAGGTCTGGCAAGAGTGACCGAAAGTCAAAATATGAAAGCTTATGAGAAGTAGTGAAAGGAAGAAGGTCGCAACTGCAGGTCTGGTCACCGAGAGAAGAGAATGCATTGTCCTAGGGGTAGGACAGGACCAGGGAGACCCTGTAAAGTGCACGTCACATGGAGAGCCTGGTCAGAGAAGAAGTGCGAAACCTGATGGGACTAGACCCCGTTGCGAAGTGAAAGAAACAGAAAGAGGAAATTGTGTGGCATGACGCCACCGCAGAAGAAATTTCAAGAAGAGAGGAGTGTGCGATCAGACAACTCACACACCAGAAGGTAAAGATGACTAAGTGCAAGAACATCTGGAATGGAGCACAGTAACTTGGAACATCGGTGGCACCATGAGAAGCTAGCTGTCCAGGATTCTTCATTACGCCAAGCAAACCTGGTGACGGCAGAGGTGAGCAAGTTGGACCATTTGTGACATCCACCTTTGGGGTCACACGGGAGACTGGACAGTGAGACTGTTCAAATGTCCTGAAGAAGAGGATCCAACCACTCCACACCAGACTATGGCGGCCCACGGTGCAAAGGCCTCAGGGACGCCGATGAGAGCTGGTCCCCCCATGAGAGATGAGTCTACAGCCGCTCCTCTGCAGGTCCCATGAACATGAAGATCTTGTGTTAGGTGGCAGGAGCAATCCTATCAGGCAACAACTACCCTCCAGATGGAGCAAAAGACTTGAAGGTGGAACTCATAGCGCTTCCTTCAAGAACCTAGAGGGTGGCATTTGAGTGACACGGTGAAGTACACCCAGTCCAGTGGAAGCCTGGTGAAGAGGACCTCCATGACATCCCGTGAGTGGGGAACACCCGCGAGAGGGGCATCCTGGTGAGAGAGCACTACTGCCTTTGTGAAGATTGGGGAAAATGTGACATCTACCAGATTCACTATCACTCCACCCGCACCATCAGAGAACTGTACATAGAGAGACATTGGTGTCAACTTCCACGCTTTGAGTCCAAGGAGGACTGGACCCGCTGGAAAGCACTGAACTGTGCCAAGCAAAACTGGTGATCTTAGCTGCAGTTGCACCATCGTCTTGTTTCTGCAAGCATCTGAACAGACTCAGTGGCAGTTTCTACTATTGTTTTATTCTATACCACAGGTTGGACTTTGTTGTTCCAGTTTAAATACAGATTGGGAGGGATCTAGTGACCTGCTGGTCACTGTTCTAGATATTATGTTACCAGCCACTCCCCGAGAGCAGGCTCACACCCCACCCCACCCCACACCCATCCAACACAGGCATCACAGGACATGTGCCCCTGAGAATAAAAGGGTCTGGGCGCAAATGCCCTGGGCCAGTTCTATCAACTAAGTACCCAAGTCTGTGTGGTCATTATTTATGCATGGGGGCCTAGGGCCCAGCATTACAGTGCCCTTATTTAGCAGGTCGGGCTGGCACCATGGGTGATGCACGCTGATTTAGCATTCTGACAAATCTCTTGGTCACCGGAACTTATTTAATCCCATTTTTGCCTTGTCTGTAAACATACCTGGCTGGGGCTAAGGCAGGGACATTTCTCAAGCTTAAAGTGTGTTTATTTGAAGCCACTTTTTGCTTTCAGTTTCAAACAGATATCTGTGCAAAATTCTACAGACGGGCATTTGAAATTGAACAATTGGTTCTGTCCTGTCTTATCGGCGCCTCCCTGTTTTGCTTGTTTTTTTTTATTGCATCATAAAAGGGGCTCAGAGAGCAGCTTCTGTTCAACCCATGTTTTTAACAGAATTTGTAGCTTTTTGTTTGAAATTAAATTGCAAAGATTTGGGTAGTCTGTTTTCTGATAATGCGGATGAGGCCTCTAACCTTCGTATATGTCTTTAAAATATCTTACACTGGGGAGAACTCGTCTTTTTAAAATATGGGCCGAGCTGAGAAGAAAGAAAATAGGGTCATATTATCAAGAAACAGAGTTAAAATTATCGCCACTTTAGCGGCAGAAAACTGCCGCAAAAGCGGCGATAAAGGGCTTGATAATATGTCCGTGAGAATTCCCATAGAAGCCCATGTTGACACCAGAACATGCGCTTCTATGGGAATTCTCAAGGGCATATTATCAAGCCCATTATCGCCGCTTTAGCGGCAGTTTTCTGCCGCTAAAGCGGCGATAATTTTAACTCCATGCTTGATAATATGCCCCACAGATACACATATTCTGGAAAAATATGAGGACATGAAAAAAAACAACTCGTCATTTAACTCACTTTTACCTTCACAATGGTCCTCTATCCATCTCCTTCGCAAATCATATTTATGGATCAAATGGGTATTTGTAGCCAAATCAGACTCATATCTCGTGTGGTAACAGAACAACACGCTTGCTTTTGCCGGCATAAATTCATAAATTCTGTCACTTAAAACGCCAACTGATCATTGTGCTGGAAAACACCACACATCCTGAGTTTAAGTACTCAGAAGGTGGGAACATGTGCTGTTGGATCTCCTTTTACCCTATTCTGGAAATGCCTGAATTGAAATATGTGGTAACAGCACACCCCGTAGATCGTGCAGCAGGTGGCACCCACAGATACTGGGTGGGTCCCTACTTTCAGATATTGTGCTGGGCATGCAATGAGCCCGTTAGCGTTTATTCAGTGAACTAAGGGACATATTTACAAGCTGGCGATAAAAAATTATCGCCGCTTTTGCGGCCTTTTTCGGCCGAAAAGCGGCGATAATTTTATCGCCTAATTAGCAAGGCCACGCTAACGCGTGAAACCTTGCTTTAGCGTCAGGATTTCTAACGCCCAGCTTTGCATCTCTAATGAGATGCAAAGTGGGCATTCCTGACCTAACATGACAGGAGAAATGTCGCTAAGCGACATTTCTCCTATCATCAAGCCCCACGCTATGAAGCATAGCGTCAGGAAAAGTAGCGATAACCCCTGTTATCGCTACTTTCCTTACGCCTGCTTCAGGACTGACTTAGCCATGATATTCTATAGAAGGTGGATATCATGGCTAAGTTTGTGAGTCCCTATCAGCAAGGTAACGCCACATTGCGTGAGATTATCGCTGGGTTTCCAGCGATAATCTCACGTTAGGCAGTTAGCGTGAGGATTTTTATCGCTGATGAGATAAGCGTTGCTAATAGCACGCTATCTCAGCGATAAAAATCCACGTTACCCGGCGATAATTATCCTCACGCCAAGAGCGCTGATTGATAATTATCGCCGGTTGTTGCTGATATACCCCTCAGTTGTTTATGTTCAGTACAAACATCACATATCTTGACCTAGTTTGTCAAGAGCGAGGGTGAATCACTGCGAAGTGTAGGAAACACCTCCTTAACACATTATTATCACTTTCATTTCGCACTTGAAGATATTGGCATGCACATTCACGCCAGGAGTCGCTCGCTATAGCAGTATTGAGGCGGCCTGTGGGGGAACAGCAGATACAGTGTAGTCGTGGTAAGCAAGAAATGAGCATGACAGTACACGGAGGCAAGGTGACTCCCACTGAGAAGCCAGTGACCGCATCACAATCATTTTTGACTGGCGCCATTTCTCGATGGAGCGCCCCTGGCTAATATGTAACAATAATGTTTTCTGCTAGTTGTTGTGTGGCATTTTTTGTAGTGGTGATGTATTCAACTGGAGTTCTGTGCTGCTGCGCTTTTGTGCTGCATTATTGCAATGTGATGTTGTGACGTCATACTGTGCTTGTTGCATTCTGTATTGACTGTTTGTTCTGTTGTACCCCGGATATGTATTAATTGTTTTGGTGCTATGATTATGTTATTGTATTTTCTCGTGCTGTTTACTTTAGATACATCAACATTTGTTGCTAAGGTGCCTCCCAGGAGCAGCATGTGCCTTCAAAGTTTCAGTGACAAGCAACCATTTTGCACTGAGTGAGGTGGTAATGGCGTAATTTTAGGAATTTCGTTTTGCTTCAGCTTCTCCCCTATTTGAGACATAAGTGACCCCAAAATTGCAGCAGATACTGTTGGCAGTCGGCAGTGGGGAAGAAAGAAAGAAAGAAAGAAAGAAAGAAAGAAAGAAAGAAAGAAAGAAAGAAAGAAAGAAAGAAAGAAAAAAGAAAGAAAGAATTATATTAGAAGAAAGGATAAGATTTAAATAGGGTGGTAAAAAAATGAAGGAAATAAAAAGGTTTGAGGAAAAGAGATAAAAACGAAAAGATTTAAAAGGAGGGAAGGAGAAAGGGCAAAAGAGAAGAAGGAAGGGAGTAAGATGAAGAAATTAAGGTACAATGAGCAACCTCAGCCAGTATAAATCATGCATATAGGTTAATAGGCCAATGGGAGAAGAGTATGACATTTTCTTTTTACATTTTGAATAGTGCATCCTATATTTTAAAACGCAGTTTAATTGAAGTAGATGAAAATTTGCATGTAAGAACACTACAAGGTTCTCCATGTATATTATAGGTAACCCATATACTTATTTTAGAAAATCGTTTTATTTCAATTATTGTTATAAATGGCTACATCATTTCAGTTCTCAGAAGGAAGAACTGGCTTAGAAATAATGGTATATTTAGCCACTCCTATGTGGGTCATTTTACCAGTAGGAGACTACTCTGTTTCAGAAAGGTAAAATGATAGGCCCATTATATTTGCATCATGTACTTTTAGGAAAAAAGCACTGCTTTTTGACCATACAAGGTTTACAGCTAGCACACCATTTCACTTTCTTTCGCCTCTGGGTTTGTCGATATAGAGCTACATACAGTGCAGCATTGTGTGTGGTGCCAACTACGGCACTGAGCCCTAAATCTTCAGTGTCATTATGATGATAATCCGAATATACCAAACACACTCTATTTTCCACTTCAGAATTAGTAATAGTAACAGGTAAAGTACATATTTGTCTGTAACCAACGACCTAACTTGTACTTATATCTTATGTGAAGACACTGAGAAAAAAGAGTGTTGGGGGAAATCTATAGAACGGTTGTATGATGGAACAACAAAATCCCTAACCCTGCATGCCTAAACAATGCGGTCTGAATGACAATAGAATCTTAACCACGCATTGCTTCACCACACATGCCTTTACCACAAATTTGCATGGTAAAGGCATGCATGGTAAAGGAGTTTGTGTGGCTAAGGTCGCCACGATTCTCCCCACTGCCCTAAGGCGCAAACTCCCCCTGCCCCCTCCCACCCTGAGGTGCAAATACCCCTACCCTTTTTCCAACCCCCACTCTGTGCTCTTCCCTTGCCCTAATGTCTACAATCCTGTCCCTTAAACCTGTTCCTTAACCTGACCCAGCCCTTAGAACTGCCCTCCCTCCCCTAAGCCCTAAAAACTAGCCCGACTACCCATTCCCCTCCCCCTCCCTGAGGCCTAATACCCTAACTCTTAATTAAAAAAAACGATCCCAACACTCCCCCAGCTCTGAAAACTACTCTGACCTCCCAGCCCTGAAAACTACCCCTGATCTCCCAGCTCTAAAAAAACGTGCCCACCCACCAGCCTAGAAACCTGGCCCCACACCCCAGCCCTGAAAACTAGCTCCAACCACCAGTCCTGAAGACTCGCCTGAATCCCCCCAGCCCAGAAAACTACCCGGACCCATTCCCAGCCCAGAAAACTACCCCAGATCCACCGCCAGCCCAGAAAACAACCCCCGACTCACCCCAGCCCAGAAAACTACCCTTGACCCACCCCCAGCCCAGACAACTATCCCCAACTCAGACAACTACCCCCAACCCACCCCCAGCCCAGAATACTACCCGACCCACCAGCCCACCAAACTATCTCTAGCCTACAAAACTACCAGTGACCCACCCCAGCCCACAAAACATTACTGACCCATCCCCAGCCCACAAATACAAATCTGCCAAACCCCCAGCCCACAAAAGTACCCTGACCCACCCCCCAGACCCACTTAAAACAACCCCGACCACAAAACAACCCCAACCCCATCCCACAAAAGTACTCAACCCACCCCCAGCCCCACTTACCTCACCATGGATCTCTCCCTGCTTCCTGCTTACGTCCGTCTGCAAGCCCTAACCACGCACATGCATGTGTGGTAGGGCTTGCGAAGTGGACATTCAGGACAAATCAGCTGTGCAATATCCACCTAGGCTGGAAATTCATTGAATCCCAAAGATATTCTCCCTAATTAGATTTGATACTAAAGATGAAGTTGATTCCTTAGACCAGATTTAAAAAGATGACCACACACCTGGGTACCCTAAGGTGATAAAAGCAGGTTATGGATACAGTGGAGATCTGAGGAGTCAGAGATAACTCAAAGTCATCAAAACACCAACGATTTGAGCCACATCTTCTGAAGCAGGACAGGGTTCTTTAAGAGGACTGAAGAGAGCATTTATGGAAAGTTGTGCCAATAGACTGTGTTGCACTACTTAATTTTGACCCCCAGAATATTGTTGTACAAGAATATTGAGGACAGAATATTGAGGTTGAAAATATTGAAAGATGAGAGCAAATAGTGAAGTATAGATTAATATTCCTAGCTCCACATCTAAGTACCTTGAAACTATATGTATCACCAAGGTACATATACGAGGAGTTTGGTATATAAAATCTAGACTTACTTATCTGTCTATTTTTTAGTTTATATATTTTGTCTTTGATATCGTTGCCCATTGATATTCTGGTGTCAATATTCAGGGTGCATACCAAAGACTGGTAGCAAAATGTGGTTGTAAATAGAGCACTGACATTTTGTGACCAGTCTTTATTTTTGCAATGTGACCCATGTATTTTTAGATCACATCATAAAGTCTCGATACGCAGAAGGTCACAGAATGATCTGCCCAACAAATATTATCAGGTCAATATTTCCTAATGGGAAACATTTTTCTTAAAGTAGCATGTGTTCCTTAAAGGGACTTGTGTTGCTTTTAAAAAACTAAAATCTCCCTGCGACTATGGTATCAAACTTTCTTTTGTTGCTTAATAGCTTACACATTTTACAATTACATTTACATTCATTTTTTTATAATATTTTATTTAAGTTTTTAGCAACTTTTTTAAGGTCTCATTACAGCATCAAACATTTTATAGTCTTATACAGGCTGTGCAAGCAAGTGAAAGTGTAACATCTGTATAAATGGTACGCCATAAGAGCAGACAGTTCAATACAGCAAGCACTGCAACATAGCCACTCATGCATATTAACATTGGCTACATCAGTATGGCAAAAGGTACAGCATAACAGGACCAAAATGTGTGATGCTGCGTAATATAGCTGCTACTGGAGAAGAACAGTAGAACAACTAAAAACCACGGTAACTGGGAGAGTGAGGAAGACACACAGAATGCAAAGTTACAGAAACCTTTACCACAGGTTGGGGCAGGAGCCAGAGTGACGATGATGAGCTATGATTGAGTCTCAGCAGTGGGTGTCCAGGGGCCAAAAAGTGTGAAGTACAGGCTAGTGAGAAAGTCAAGTAACAAATAGAAAAGGCTGAATGGGTAAAAGGTGGAGTGGAGTTCGAGAGAGAGGTGAGAAAACACATGAAGTTGATTGCAGTGAATCTTTCCATAGATGGGGCGGTGTCCTTGCTGGGCGCACAAGTGAGGAGAAAATGCCACACGTCCAATCTGTTGGCACATGCCTATAGAGGTAAGGTGCCTTCCTTGGCCTGGGCACGAGAGGTTTCAATGAGCTAATCCCAGCTCAGTGGCAGAGGGTATTTTCCAGAGACCTCTAGCCTCCTCACCATGAAGAAGAGTGACAACCGGGCGCCATGCAACCACTGATGGGGTGCACCTCTGAATTCCAGAGGCACGTGATGGACCTCAGTGCTAAGATGAATGCCAGGTCAAGGAAGCAAGGCATAGCCTTGTGATGATTTTAAATCGCTTAAAGAGACCCGGAGAGGTGATATCCCAACCATGCAGATTATCATTGCCCTGACAGCGTCTGTCGGTAATTTATAACTGAGCCTAGTAGGTTGTTAATGCAGGGCAGGCCAAGTGCATATGCTGCATGCCAGCAGCCATTGTGTCTATCATCTGCAAAATTCTGCGGAATCACTGAAAAACTCACCTGAATTCCGCAGAGTTCCACAGGCGGGAAAGCAGAGTATTGCTCAGCCACCCATACTCGTGTCACTGTGCATGGTTATTTATTACTTTTCAGGTTTCGTTTTCATGTTTAATGGCTGCCCAGGATTTACAATGCAACGCCACCTCAGGGCACCTACAAACAAATAACTCTGAGCAGGCAGACTGCGCTGTAGCCCAAACCAGAAAACACAGCAATAGGCGCAAGGCACCCAACTGACCAAAGCCTCAAGTGGCACAACGCGGGACAAGAGAGACTTACTTAGACTCACAAGTTCACAACCCTTGAAGAAATTAAACAATGCATGTTGTGTTCTTGCGGTAACATTTCAAAAGACCCTTCCCCCTGCTTACTTTTTAGGTCTCGCCTATCGTTGCAGCTCATGCACAGCTCGCTTTGCGAGGCATGCAGTATTGACTATGGCGTGGAAGCTCTGTGTAAGCCCCGCCCACTCTCCGCCCATCTTTCCTATTGGCTTAGGTCCTAAATGCTGCCTTCCTTTTGGTTTTCCGCTTTTTAGTCCCTCCTCCTGACGGCCATGTTGTCATTTGTGTCCTTCCATGGCTACTGGCCCCTTTACTGTCAACACTATTTTGTTCCCGTGCCTCCCTCCATCCCCTCTCGCAGTCAGTGACTTCTCGGCCCACCATCACCCCCCGCACTCTCGTCCGTGCCTTTTTGCCCGCCTGCAGTCCCTTTCAAATGCAATAGGTCTCGGGTAAATGTGAGTCCTATTGCATTGCAAAGGCTTGTTTTTAATGTAGTTCGTGCTGACAAAGGATTGTAGAGTGTCTGTGCAGAAGCATGCGCAGTCATTTCAATTTTACATGCGCACGGTGCCCAGTCGCTAATTATAGCGTACGCATGCACGCCAGAGGGTCACGTTCCTGGGTCTCCTTCAGATGTGATGCAAGGAAAATATTTTTATTATTACTGTAAGGGAAATATTTTTATTATTACATCCAAGACAAGAGTTGCATCAGAGCTATGCTATGGGACAGATGCACTGTTGCATTTTGTGCTTGGGCTAAGGATCGGCTGTTGTCAAGAGCTGCCGATGAGAACTCGCAGAGTTAACCGAGAGTTCTGACCTGCAACGGCAGCCTTCTGGAGGCTTGTGTCACTAGAAATGTATGCTGGTCCCCTTTCTATTTCCTTTCTCCTGAACAGGAAGTTCTGCCCATGTATCGGAAGCTGCGCCTCCAAACGGGACTGCAGCGAAACATGGGAGAGCGAGAAAAAGTTACTGTGCTTGGTGGAGTGCAGATCCGGTGCTGAGCTCATAGACCAAAGGAAGGAGGCAGGTGCATCTCGTCAGTGTTTATTTATTTATTTTGTTTTATCTTGTAAGCGGGTTGTATTTTTGCCACTTCTTGGAGGCTTGGCATAAAGCGCATAGATCAGTCTTAAGAAGCGGGAGCCCGCCTGTCTAAAACATGTGTGACTTGAATGCTGGTGTTTATTTTGGAAAGATAAATTCAGGAGCCCGCTTCTCCCTACAGGATTGTTTTAATAGTGGACGAGCAGACCCTCAAATACAGCAGACCACTGTGAATGTAGTGCTTTATAAAAGCGAGTGGTAGCTTTGGAAATCCACCCGGGCTCGGGTGAGTATAAGAATTTATTTTAAAAAGGTGACCAAGCCATGCTGATTTTACCTGTACATAACCTGAACGTCACATGGTCGAGATCTGACTAGTCCTGTGTTGTAAATGTTTATTCTTAATTGTGCCTATCTGGTTCTAGCCCTTCCTTTGTGTCCTTTCCCATTACTCTTCTAGAACCTATGAATGTTCTTAGTGTGTTCTTTCACCCAGCTTGATTCCAGATCTGTCAGTTATCAGTCTGGTCAGCTGGGGAGTTGTACTCTGTTCCTCTTTGCTCCAGAATAAACCCACTCTTACCTTATGAAGACACCTGTGTCCATCTCATGATTATTCGACTTCATCCTGCTTATTATCAATACCACAACGGGACCAATAGTGAAATACAATGTGCTGAATTCAAAAACTGTCTGTCATCACAAGTGTATATGCCATGCATGTGCGTGTAGGTGAATATGCGTGTATGTGAGGGATTCTGACCAAACCGCTGAACATGTTCATTATGGACTTTGTGCACCCTGGTTTCATGTGCATGCTAATACACAGTGCCACAAAAATGCACCTAAATAAAGATTGTGGAGGTGTCTATACAATAGAAAAATAAAAGGTGAGTGTGCATGCCAGCGTGATATTGGGCAGCTCTTACACTGTGGAGAGCATGTTTTCCTGCACAAGCGTGTATGTTTACAAATGGTTTGCCCACATTTGTGCACAGACTTTTGTTACACTGTTTATGTGTGTCTTTGGTGCATACTTGTGCAGAAAGTAAGGTTCCAAGCGGCTTTATTGTGATTATTCTATGCGTTAAAGTGCACTATGTTTTGCGGAGTATGTTTTCTTGACTATGGCACGCACTGCAAAATGATGTGCCTTTAGATGTTTAAAACTGAAGCTTGTGAAAGGCGCTAAACCGAGTGCGCTGCAGGTCAAGATAGAAAATGTTTCACCATCGGAGATGTCATGTAAGTGCTTGTAAGTGCTATGTTGATATGAGTGTTCGGATGTTGTAGGTCTCCGTAGGCTTTGATCGTGGTGATGCTGTCAGTTTTTTCAGTATTCTAAAGCTATGAAGTTGTGAAGTGCCATGATGTGTTAAGCGTTGTAAGTGACTGGTCTTGTACAGTTTATTATTCTAATGCTATGAGAATTTGAACATGTGATTATTTTTAGGACTGAGTTTTCTCTGGATGCTGCAAGTGCTCAGAGTGTCTTAGTGATGAACAACTCTCACCCCCCTTCCTGCCCCTACTGTTTTGTGTTTAGATGTAGTGGGCTTCAAAAATTGTGTATTTAAAGACCTGTTTTGGAACGTGTTTATATTTTTTTATTAATCTGACAAGAAAGCTTTGTGGACAAACGCAACCACTGCTTAGGTCTTCATGTAAAACAAGCCTCTCACTAAGCCTGTCATCCTTCCAAGGTTGAAATAATGAGTATGATGAAATCAGTTAAGCATAACCTCTGTTCTTGCAGGTTATGTCCGATTTTCGTCTGCCTTACCTAATGTTAATACCCAGCCATCCATATACACCCCATTGTCCCCATCAGGCGCAGTGCTCCGGTGTTTAGTAGCTAGACTTGTGAAATATGTTACATACGTACACAGAGCCTGCACAGTATTGAATCTAAAACGCGTTAAAGTCTGTGTTCAGGCTTTAAAACCATAGGAAAGTAGTTGGAGCCCCTTGCTGTCAGTAATTCAAATTGGTACTAAACTGAGGATTTACTTGGATGCTGTGCTAGCCTGGCGTCCTCAAGATTCGTGCTAAGCGGCCGCTTTTCCATGCCCCTATTTCATGACAACATCTTCTAGGTTACTAAAAAGTTCAGGCAAACCCAGCAAAGAAAAAGCATTTTTAGGTCGAGCATTCATGATCTCTTGAATATACTTTAGTATATACTTTAGCAAAGGTTAGTAAAATACCAGATTCACTTTAGAATTCTCTAGTTTCCAGTCCATGTTATAAAACAGTAGATGTTCCAGCACCCAGGCTAACGTGCTGCATAGCTAAATACATATAAGGTCCCAACGGCGAGACCTATTGCATTGCAAATGCTTGTTTAAAGATGCCGCGGCGCTGCCTCCCACTAAGGCAAACCACTGGCTTTGGATTTAGGAAGCAGAGTACCGGAATGGACGGTGGGTCTTTGCTGTGTCACCTCGGCCTCTGCTGGGTTTTGCTGCAGAGCCCTAAGGTCAGTGTATGTGGCAAAGTCCACTTTGCTCGCACTGCCCGGAGCTCGCATGCCTGTGGTAACTAATTCGTTCTAATTACCAGGCTGCAGCTTACTGCTGAGTGTCGCTGAAGCCGGTCTCCCTCATCAGACCAGAGCAGAAGCACGCCGAGTCAAGTGGCTTTTACCGTTTACTAACCTCTTGTTTGTCTTCATTAGGATAGCCTGGGACATGGGTGTGTTATGAATGTTATTAACCACTTCCTGCAACCATTCCTCTGTGGGCATCTGAAGAATCACTGTGAACTAACCACAAAAGTCTGAATTAACACTTGAGATATATATTATTCATCTGGCAGCCAGCCATGGAAATATTGTGGCACTGATTTACATTTAGCAGGCAGCAGTCTGAATAGGCAGCTTTTTGTTTACCAATGCAATATCCACTTCCCTCTTTCTTATATTTCTTCTGTTTCCCATACCACCATTTAAGTTTAATCGTTTTTTAAAACTTATTTTTGTTTTTATACACTAGTTGAGGATAGCGATGATTGTTTTCGTTAGTCCTCTTTCATTCACTATCATTACATTGCATGGGTCATACACCATGCAAGTAACTTTAAGCAAGTTTTTCAACATTTTACTTGCCATTATTATTTATCTCTTGGTGATGCTTTCGATCTCCATGTTACGTCACCTGTGCCATATCCGATTCCTGACAGCACAGCTATGCCCACCAAACCACACATGTCCTAGTGAAATGTGCCTGTACGTTTCCCTACACAGTGCATGATTGATGCTCTACTGTCCTTAATTATATTCTGTTTACTGTTCCTTGTACTTTATAGTTTACACATATATTAGCAGCGCGAGGGTGCTGCTCAGCGAGCTTGCCCTCAACATTGCTGCTGAATTGCCCCTCTTCTTGAGGCGTGGTCCATTGCAGAGTGATGTGTGAAAGCAGCTGATCTCTAACCAATGCTGCGAGGCAAGCTGTGGACGAGGGACGCAACTTCAGGTACATTGATCTGCATATAATCATAGTTCCATTATAGGCGCAAGACCCCACCCACACCACAGCAGAATAGGCATGCATGAATAAATACACAACACAACTTCTTGTTTGGAGAAAATATTGCTGCAGGTTTATTCCATACAAAAGTATGCAAATACGGTGGGTTATATTACGGGCGATCCAAGGGCAGGCAGCTGTACCAACCTATGCTGCCCTGCCTGCCTGATGAGCCAAGTACTGTGGAAAACCCAATCAGCGCTACCCTTATAGGGGTGATCCCATTACTGGATCACATGACACATTGGTCCCTTATTACTCACGCCCCTTTCAGGGCGGAGCGTAGCAAGGCAAGCCCCCGGTTGTTCAGGTCCACAACCGCCCGAAGGACTAACGGGGCGCCGACGTCATTGTTCCAGGACCCTCCCATGAGGCTCCTGAGATTTGGCTCTGGCACCCCTATTGTGCTCTTGCAGAGGTATCCTTCTGTACCCAAACGGCTTCCAGATCACCCTGTAACTCCGCCACAGCTCTGGAGCCGGCCCCCGTCGCCTAAAGAGACCCCCACCAATACAGCTGTATTCTCACTTGCCACCTGAAAATTCCTGGGCCTCATTCATGTCCAGTAAGAACAGATTCAAGCCCACCTGAGCCAGGTGCACCCCAGCTTTGTCAAAATAACCTTTGGTGTTCGCCCAGCACAGCCCATGCCTGCTGAAGCCAAAGCCCCTTGCTCTGCGAACTTGCACATGCAGCGGGTTATCCTTCTCTGGGAATGTACCAGTGCCTCACATGACCTGCAAGAAGGTGATGGCTTCCCAGGAGGGAGCTCTCTTAAACATTGCTATATTACCCCGCAAGCTGATGTGGCTCCCACCTCCTGCAACCTGTAGTTGCAGCCCTTCTAGCATTCTGTGCTCCCTAACACCTGTTTCCCCAATTTATGGAACAGCAACACACTTGCTAAGAAGACCGCTTCCACAACCAGCCTATATACTCTGGCTATGCGGACAGGGCATTTTATGCATCACTGAGCAACCCGTAACCTGCCCTGGGAGCAGAGTGCACCTACTTTGTTGAGGTTGACCAGACATGTGCACAGATCTTTGCGATTAATAAACCATGGTGAACATGACTGCTCACATAGCGCACACTATTCCAGTCACAGCCACCATATGGAGTGACAACTTACACCAACTACCAGGCTTGTTTAACTAAAGCTCGATCACAGATACCCACATACCTGCTAACCAGCTGTGACCCTTGATGCTCTATAGGTCTTGCCCCCACTCTATTTATGCAGATTCCTGCAATGTACCCTTCTGCCCCTATATGGGCGGGAAAATACCTGTAATATTGCACATTCCACTGCACTCACAGTCTCAGTCAGTCCAGTGGGGGAGAGGGGTCCTTAGCATTGGTTCTGCTACATTGCCTGGCCTCCTAGCCCGCAAGCACCCTCGTCTGACAGCAGACTATCTGCTGTGTCGCCCGTGCAATGACCGCACCCTGGCGCAAGACGTCCCGTTCTATACCTCTGCTAACAGCTACCTTCAGAGGCTGGGGTGAACGGTTGTATGTTGTGCATCTGACCCTAAGAACTTTTAGTTTGCTTTGACAGGGATCAAATTGTTGCACCTGTCACACTCAAATTAGTGCAATGTGAAGTTCTTTTGCATTCTACACTTCAGAGTGGGACTACATACCCCACGAGACCACGGAATCATGTGTATATTACCAATGATACTATTAGAATCAAAGGTTCCCAGTGTCAATTGGTGACTATCCCGCCATGGAATATGTGACATTAAGCAATGGAGTCTTCGTGTACTTGCCATTATCCCTCCTGTCATACAGTAATTTTGCCTTTACAGTTTAATCTGTGGTATTCGCCCCCAGACTTCACAGGCTGCGTACTGCTGGCCATGTGCGCAGCTGCTGGCGTAATAAGGGAATCTCCCCTTGCAACTTGCAATAAAACAACGCCCGCTTGTATGCGCTACGTTGTAAGCGATCAAGTGCCTATCATATCTCTTCCCCTTGAAAATATACCACAACCGCACTGGTCATTAGAACCTTAAGTAGCACACAATTTTCACCTGGGCATACCTCTAACTGAGAATGGATCTACACCGCCGTAAGGCCAGAAACACCCATATCTTTAACAATTTTCTGGGTTTGCCACTTGGCACCCTTCTGGTTGGTGATACGGAACCTCCTACCCAGCATAAGCTGACATCCTCCTGTGCAATAGTCATACTGCTAAGTGGGCAATCGATTCAACATCCCTCCTTTCCTGCCAAGCTGTTGCCTGTTCAGTTTAATCTGTGGTGACTGCATCCAGACCCCACCAGGCAGCTTTGTTGCTGACAATGTGACCATTTGCTGAAATTGAGGGAATCTCACGCTTACCACTTGCAACTAAAGCAATTATTTCAATTAATAAGGTATGGTGTATCTGTGAGAACTATGCACAGGTAACTGACACTCTCCCACAAGCAGTTGCTGTGAAACCTTTTGGACTAGTCCATCAAATTCAGCCAGCCACCCCCCTAGGTGGAGTTTTGCACTCCCAAACTTCTGCTAGTGTACACCACGTCCACGCCTCTTGTTCAGTTGGAATTTAGTAATTCACGACACTGACAAACTCAGGGGCCTAATACTGGGCTTTGTATCATGAGGCCCAAGCTGACCTTAAATAATCGGCTTGGAGTGGCTGGGTGTTAACATTTCCCGGCTGAAGTGCAATACCTTTGACTCCTGACAAGATGTTCCAATGCAGGGAGGAGTATAAATCATCCAGCCCGCCTTACTTCCTTCCCCAGCTAACTGTGTATAGCGCTTGTTGGAGCATGGCGCTTGTGTATTTTTGAAGTGCACATGTTCCCATAGGCATGGTGCCGCTGGATCAGAGATCTTTCTTACCGCGCGACTGATATTAATTTTAACAACCACAGAAGAAAGGAAGGTTGATTGAAACCCGAAAGTGGCCAATTGGCTGACACCCCAGCGAGACCTGGCAGTCGTATTTAAACTTTATATCCTTACAGCATGGCAACACTCACCGCTGCAAGATGCCTTGGTGTGTAAACACCTGGTAGTCCCACTACTCCATACAGCGATTATTTAAATTAATAATACTGTGCATATGAATAAAACTATGCACCAGCAGCTAAAAACTTTCACACGTTAATAAATGTGAAACATATTGGATTTGTCTATCGCATTAAGCCAGTCACCCCCCTAGTGAAGTCTTGCCCTCCAAAACTTCTGCTAGTATCCCAGGGAGCAGACAAGACAATGGGAACAGGAGGGGAACAATATGTATCAATACCTGCCCCTTCTTGAATACTGGGAATTATGCCACAAGTTCTTCAATAAATTGTGGCCTATTTGTGCCTTAACTTGTTGCCCCCACACCGTTTGACCACAAAACTTTGGGACAACTTTAGTGGCAACATGCCCTTAATGGTATGCGACATCCTACAAGCACTGCGCAGAAATCCCCCTTTGACCTGCTCGAGCCTGGCAGCGTTTGAACTGGTAGCTGATACTGTTACTTACGCCTGCAAATGTGCTGCTCAGAGCAGCCCTCTAGACAATGGCACCCTTTGAAAGGCAGTGCCAACAGACCTCCACAGACTTAAGGCGGTCCCTCTGAGTAGGGCTCTAATCTAACAGATGCCCCTTGCATCGGATGCCGCATCTGGCTGTAAGCCGCTCAGTGCTCCTGATGCCTTGGCGCTTCTTGACCCACAGCCAGCTCACCCTGATACAATCCGCTCGTGACTGGGACTCAACAGTGCTGCGAAAGCACGAGTCATCCTAGCCTGATCTTAGCTCTTCGCCAGGCTCCCACACCAGAGCCCTCCACAAACCTTGTGGCCTAAAACAATCGCCCTGTGGGGTGGTTGCTAATGGACTGCAAAGATCTCAGAGGCATACTCTACCAATGTTGTAAATGGAGTTTCTGGTTGGCTAGGGTATGCAACTAAGCCTGGCCGAACCCACCTCTCTGGTCAGGAGAAGGGAGTACACACTGAAGCTGACACACTACAGAAGAGACACCGTACCAGGTTTTTTTTAAATTACCCTTCGTATCATCCATACTAGGGAAACTTAGGTCGGTCTGCCCCTATTACCTTGTGCTACCAAGCCTTATCATGACCTCACCGGAATTACATCACAAACTAGGTCACATTTCAGTGCATCTGTGAGTGACATCAAGACTATGCCTTACATTTTCTAGCACTACACCTACAACAAGCCCATACATTGGCTTAGTCAATGATTATTATTAGCATACGATAAATAAGCCACTATTATCGCTTTGTTGCATAGCCAACAAAGAGCTAGCCACCCCCATCCAAGCTGCCACGGTCTCACATTGCTTTGGTTGACATTTTCATTGTTTCAGCTAGCTGTTCCTTGCCGCTGGGTCATCCTACCCTATGGAGCCCCTCAGAAAGACCAGGGAACATTATATCACCCTCAACACTTAAGCTTAACGTTGCTTGGCATGGTGCTGAAGGCGGTGTGTACACCTTCCACCTGGTCCCGGACACAGCGGTGAAGAGTTCCAGCAGGACCTGGGCAATATAAAAGACACCAACAGAGCAGAGGGAGCCCTGAGCAAGCTTCAAGGATTGCTTAAGAGTTACAACTAATCTGCAGGGCTACCCAGCTTGCTCAGGCAATGTGCTGAGTATTGCCTGGTATTTAGCCTAGCCGCTATGTCCTTGCCTTCCTATATTTACAACAAAAGGAGCACTACGCCTACAACAAGAACATCTGTTGGCTTAGTCAATGCTTATTAGCTGCATAAGATAAATAAGCCACAATTATAGCTTTCTTGCAGAGCCAACCGAGAGCTAGCCGCCCCCATTCATAGCTGCCAAGGTTTCAAATTGCTATGTGTGACATTTTCATTATTTCAGTGTGCTAAGAGTGAAATTTAAAAGACTATAAATGACACTTTCTTGCAAGCAAATCAAACAACAAGTGAGGGAGACATACCGATATCTGTAATTACGCCCATTTGACCAACAAGAAACTCTAAGAAGACCAAGGTTTAAGGCTGCTTTAGTGAAACATTCCCAAGCTTGGAATGTGCATATGTGTAACCTTAACATATATGCAATACTTTGGGTGGCAAAGTGCCTGGTATGGTCTGAGACTGACGTGGCTCAGATGGAGCAGAGTATCACAAATATACTGTCAGTCTGAACAGCCTGGCACCGTTAAGTACATGAGATGGGCACATGCAAACTACAAGCCTTGCGCGACGTACACACCTTGCACTGAGGGGGGGAAACCGGCTTGTGCCAGCTTTGCCTCATACTGAGCATGCCACTCAGTGACCCATGGTGCCATCAGCGAGCTGCACCCCAATGGAACCCCAAGCAGCAGCTGCACCTAGAGAGAGCACTGCCCTCCCCTACCCGGGGACGGGAGGCCCGAATCTGCCCCTCTCGAGCACAGGACACCAACCAGGCGAGCAGCCCCAATTTGGCTTTGGTGTAGTAGAAAACTGAAAATGCAAGGATTCTGGACAGATGGAACTGCGGCAGGTGCCCACCCAGAAATCGGTGGCCATTCTGAAACCGGAATGGCAGTGCACAATCCCTGCGTTGGAGATAGAACCGACTCGTGTTGGCATCTGCCCCACACTGGGCTTCTAAAAGTGCCTGCTTTCCTTGTACCAAGGGACTTGAGTGTTAATGCCCCTACGCAAGCCAGTCTACTCTGCTCTTGCCTTTGTTTCCGTATGCGACACCCAATGCAAGAGGTAGTAAACTCAGCCCAGCTGGCCTAAATGTATATTAAAAAAAAAACTTATCGGGCCTGCATATAACAGACATACTCAGTGTCACGCTAAATCATGCTTGACAGAGAGCTCGAGTGCGTGGTCGAAAGTAAAGCAGGCCATGGTCGAAATGGCAAGGGAGGTGGATATACAGGAAGACGTCCTACAAGAACCCATCCCTCTGTATACTATCGCAACCCCAAAATACGCGGAGGTCTTTAAAATTCACGGACTGCGTACAGACCTAGACATAACAGGAGCTTTCAAAATTGCACTACCATAGGCACCGGCACCTTGTTTATAACAGACATTGACCTGTGGATGGTTATTTTCAACCAGCTCATAGGCACCTATTTTCCCGACCTCAAGAGGATGAAAGGTTGAGTGGCCCGGCAGGGCTCCAATCCTGCCCAAGGCCTACGATGCACACTTGCAGGTGTTCCTGCCCAACCCACAGCAGTAACCTGGTATGGACCGCCTAACAGCACCGCCAGGTATGCTCCCCCGAACGAGGGTTGCCCCCTTACTTAAAAGAGGAAGGGAGGGGTTAAACCGCGGTGAAAGCTGAGTTCGCCTGACAGCACCACCAGGGATGCTACCCCAAACGAGTGTTGCTCCCCTGCTTAATAAAGGAAGGAAGGGGTTAATCCGTGGTGAAAGCTGAGTTCGCCTGATGGCGTGGCCCGGTCCAAACGTGCAGCTCCCCCGCCCCCTGCAGCTGGGAAATGAGCAAATCATGCGACCCAAGACCGCTTCTCCTGCCACTCAATGGAGTGGGGGGGCGCAAGAGGCATCCTGAAACAGCGGCGTCATTAGGGTTGGTGTCACCCAGTGCGGTAACTCATGGTGACGTGCGGTCTGCACCCCCCACGCCTCCCTAGTGACGCCACTGCCCCCCCCAGGGTTTGGCTCGCTCTGGGCATGGGTGTGTGTTTCATTGCGCCTCTGTTCTCCGCGCACACAGACGTGTCTATCTGAACGTAGTGGGGAGGGAGGTATATTTTATTTACATGCTGTCTTTGTGCAAACACAGTCTGTTTTATACTGTCGTTATAAAGAAGGCCAGCTGCAAATCTGAAGGTGGAATTCGGTTTTTGCGGCCCAAAAAGCCTACGATGTAACAGGATTCTGGCTGTCTCCCCGAATTTACCTTGAATGGCTCTGCTTTCGGGGTGAGGGCAGGCGTGTGCGGTCTATTTCGTGTCATTTTCTGCGCATTGGGGTATGTTCGCCGGATGTCGTTCTGTGTAGGGGTTGTCTGTCTGTCTTGGCTGCCTGTGGCTGCACCTGGATGCCTGCTGGGTGTCTGCCTGTCATTCACCCTGTCTGGGGGCTCCGCAGCCAGAGTCTCCGCCTGACTGCTTTTCTGTCACCCCATCTTTCTGGGAAGCAGATTGTCTGTGACCCTGTCTGCATCTCTGTGACCCTTCCACTGCCTGTCTGTGTGTCTGTCTGCGAGCGTCTCCTAGTGTGGGCCTGTGGAACTGTCACTTTGTCTGCTTGCTGTGGTGTCACGGTGTCACCCCATGTGATGGTGTCACCCGGTGCGGTCCACACCCCCCACACCCTCCTAGTGACGCCACTGTCCTGAAAGAAGCCCGAGACGACCTGCCAATGCCTGTGTACCATTTCCAGGCAGTGGGTGTGCTGATAAATTAGAAAAAACAGTGGCAGAGGCTCAGTAATTTATGCACCCCGAATGCACCGCTGACATGAGTTATCGCACCTCGGCCTACCCCGCATGTCTTGTCCCAATGCCGGGCGTAGGCAGAAGCAGCGGAAACCGGAATCAACTGCAAGACCCGATTTTTTTCCCCTGGAGTGGGCATGATTGAGTGTTAACTAACGCCCAAAAGCATTTGCCCAATGTCAAATAGGTTAACTCTCCAACTTCGTACACAAGGACCGCCCTGCAATGGCCTAGTACAAGTGTTGTTTGATCCAACCACTCTGCACCCAAGTGTCACCGTCAACGGGGCAGTCACAAGTACCATGGCTGAATTTCTTCTGGCCAGAAAACTAAGAGATGTGGCTATTCATCAGACAACGAGCAAACATGTACAACTTTGGCACATGAGAGAGGACTTAAGGGGGGGGTCAGCAAGAGCAAAGCCCTAACTCCTGTTTGAGGCCAACTGTAGCAGTGGTATATTTAACCTCATATGCCCCCTTACGAGCATTGCGCGGGAGGCATGTGACGCAGTTCCGCAAGCGCCGGTTCCGGGAGCCTTTGCACACTGTCGCTCCCGTGACCTCGTTGGTGCTCCATACACCTTGACCCCCCCAAAATCCTCAGTCAACCTCAGTGGCTCAATCCGAGCAAACCGACTGGCCCGACACACCGTGACCTCGCAGCATCCAACAGCGCGACTACACCCTCACATCGCGGAGTGGAAAACCTCAAAGCGCACGAAATGAAAACATTCGGAATCAAGACAATCCCCCCCACCGAGCACATAGTTTCCAGCCCCGACCGCTTGCCGAACTTCTGTTCCGATGGCCACTACTACTGCAGTGTGACCTCAGCAGCGGACCCGGGCAGAATCGGAAGCCTGAATGTGCACAAAGGCGGATAAGTGACAAGCGCAACTCTACACTGCCATCCGTGACGACAAAAGCAGGCCACAATTTTATGCATTCATTATTTGGTGCATTTAAAGAAACCTTCGAGGGGAACAATAAGGGAGGGGGGCGCATGATGACGTGGACGGCTTCATTAATTTGTCTGCACTACTGGGCATGGCTGCATCCATGCCGTGGCGCTCCGCTCCCATCGGCGTAGCCGGCGAGGAGGTGAGCCGAAGTAAAACAGAGGCCACTGGGCACTCAGCAGCTCCGACGCGTTAAGCGATTTGCCCAGACTCACAGTAAGATAAACCGGGCTCACCAAGCTCCCGGATGGTCGCTCGAACCGCTAGGCCGCGTCTCCTCCACTGAAAAAACATCCCAGCGAACAGTGGTTTTCTTTTCACGTCACGCTGTTGCTGATTTCTCCGCTGTGCACAGGTGTGTTATTCGTCAACTCAGCGCTGTTTCAGGTGTAAACCCTGGAATGACGACACCTGAGCCGATCCCACCAGGATCTGAACCTATGACCCGCTGGTTACACCCAGATGGCGCAATAACTCACTGATCAGTGCCACTGATTTACGCGGAATGCCCACGAACGAAGGAGAGCGGCCGAAAGACCTCCCAGCCTCCCGCCCAGAACAGTCCCCCTGTGCGGTGAGCCCCGGGCCTCCGCAACAAAGTACGGTAGGGGGGCATGTTTGGCTGGAGGTACGCTTAGCGTCGCGAGGGTTCAAGCACTTAGCGCAATCACCCCAAGGAAATATATGGGGTAGTGGGGGGAGGCGGGTGCTGGCCGTGACACAACCCATCACCCAGTCGCATGTTGCCAACCCCTGAAAACGCTCCCCGCTGCAGCGAGCGGGACAGGCCATAATGACACGGTACCGCCCAGAGTAACCCAAGGGCATCCCCACTGTGGGTAAGGAGGAGGGGAGGCACCTACACGGACGTGCCCTAGCCCCCCCTCCTACGCAGAGTGTGGCAGCGGGGAATTAAACTCGACCCCACAATATTCATGCCCAATCTGGCTTACAATTCGGGCCATAACATGTTTTTACTGGCAGTGATGTGTTACCCACCCATGGGCCACATGAGGCTACTCGCAGCCTTGCCCTTGGTTGCCGCGTGACCAGCCTCTGGGGACAGGGCTCCTGGAGAGGCGGTGACCAGGGGGCTGATCGATGGTGGAGCTGGTTCGTAGACGCCAATGCTGTGTGCGGCCCATACGATCTACCTCCCCAAACCTGACCCCATCCCGAACCCTCGCCACAGTTCTCCTTTGCTAACGGCATGCACCCTACTGTGACCAGACCAGGGGAAGCCTTACTGAGGTGGGGGTCCCACATGGGTATAACCAGATGGTGGGACCTTTGGGGGGGCCACCTGGGAGGGTATTAGGCCGCACTCACCTCAATCAGACGCGAGACCGCCCACCCTACAGCGCATCCCGAACCAACAGCTCGACCAGCAAGACGGCATGACAGGCAACAAAGAGGATCTAAAATGGAGGGGGGAGGCCTAAATACCCTCCTCATCCCCGGCGCACAGGACATGACGTGTCTGGCGCGGCCTGTAAGGGGACTCCTCCTGGAGTCCCGCAGTAGAGAGTGGGGGTGGGAAAACACCCAAATGGAACTAAGGGGGGCCGCCCTCTGAGGTGGCCCCCTGCGGGGGCCGTGGACAGCCACAGAGTGAGCAGCAGTGCGCCGGTAAACTCTGCTTCGCCGGCGGTAGGCAGAGTTTTCTTCCAAAGTCTGCACTCCAAGTGGAATGCGGAGTTGAAAAACTCTGTAAACTCCACCGGCAGAGCAGAGTTTTCCACCCACCCTCAGCCCAGACGTGGGTCCTGTGCTTGCATCACCACCAGATTCAGGCTAGCCTGGCTAATGAGGGGTGATACCCCGAAAATCGTCCTAGGATGCTTGTTTCTGGCCTGGCACTTTAGGCTGGACTTTTCCCATGGTGAGCAGGGTGAAGACCGATTTGCATAGGCTGGGTCTAAATTGGAATGGCATGGAATGCAAAAAAACAATCGATTCAGCCCAGATCTGTGACTGGGGTGAGTGTTTGATTTGTTCAGCATTCCATCCATCATCTGTTCTTTTTAAATTTAACACCCATTGTCTGGCAACTGCAACAACAGGAGCCAGCTCTCAAAAAGAGGCCATTGATATAACCAGGGGTCAAATAGGCCCTATGTAGAATATAAAATTGTATGAGCTTCGGCCGGGCATTCCTGAATGAGGGCGTGCTCCTATTCAGCATCATTTAGTTTCCTAGTAAGTTCCGTCTCCCATTTAACGCATAGTACCTCTAAGGGGTGTTTTTATGTGTGACATTAGCACTTTAGTTAGCCAGCTTATGAGATGCAACCTGGTGCTCATGGTGTGGAGTGCCTGCAGTAGTTGGGGAGTTCGAGGCTCCCCTTTCACCATCTGCCCTCCTGGTGGAGTGTGTGTAACAGGGTGTTACAGGTTAGAAAGTACCCTTGAGGCACACCGTACAGCTCCATAGGCTCTCTGAAAGCGAGAAGTGAGCCCTCAGTAAAAATATAACCCAATTTCCCAATGCCCAGTGTGTGCCAGTGTGAAAGGTTAGAGTAGAAACATTTCTTGCATGCAACAAACTAAGAATTGGGGTGGCTGGAGCATAGGGGAGCCCCTCTCATGATGCTGAGAGCTCTGAAATAACATATTTATGCAACCTGATTGAGTTGGGGAGAGGGGCATGTGGTGCAGCCCACCAGACAGAAGAGCTGAAGCAGTTCAGCCATTGTCCATAATGCCTGTGTGGTTGCAGTATCATCTCGGCAAATGCCCACAAAGCACCAGCTGAGCCACTGAAGTTGGGAGCCAGGATAAGAATGCTCAAAATCAGGTAACCCAACATCACCTTTATCAGCTGGATGTCTAAGCCACTCTGCATTGGCCCTTAATCCATATTAGCTCACTGAGAAAGGTGTTAAGGGATCAGAAGAATGAAGTGGTTGAGTGAAGTGGCGGGTTGACAAAAAAAGCAGACGGGGAGCATGATCATCTTTGAGAGGTCAATTCAGCCCATTACGAACAACACCACGAGGATGGGAGACCCAATAACCCCTCGGGAGCTAGGGCATCAACGGAATAGGGTAAATTGTTATCCCCTTGTTAACAATTTGCCTTGTTTGTTACGGACAATGGCAAAGTTTTCCAGAATGCTACCTGGCCCACAAACACCTTAAAGGCCCGAGTTCCCTCCCTATCAAGCAGATCTCGATCAGAGTGATAAATACATATGCCTAAATATTTGAAGGTATGTTGTTGTCAGCAAAGGGTAGTCCAGTGGAATCGTACAGGCAGATGGATTTAGGGAAAACAGCAAGATTTCTGCTACTTAAGAGGCAGGCTGGGTACCTCATGAAACTCCCCAAGAGTCATTGCAATATTCTGACAGCCTGCCATGATATGAAAACCAGAAGATGTTGACCTTCTTTCACTAGCACATATCCTCACATACCTTAGAGTGAGAATGTGCGTTTTGCTCTGGTTTTAATCAGGGTAGTGACCACAACTCATTAAAATTGTTCTGAGTGGATCACTAATCCCTGTTTAATTCTCACATCCCTATACATCACCATCACCTACACTAGATACATATCCACTAGGGCCCTCACACGCATTACATCCAACGGCATTGGGAATAAAGATCTCCGCCAAGAAAGCCCCATCACGGGTGCCTCATCGGGTATTGCAGCGCTGACCCGATAAGGAGCAGACCCGATGATAAAGCAAGACACCTGCTTGTTGGGTGTGTGAAGGTCTCTTTTCCAAAAGGAAGAAATACTTCTCCTGCCCGCCTTATTATCCACACCCTGTTACCCCCTGAGCACTTACCATTACCTGCATCATACATTAGGAACTGCATACTACTTCTGGTTTTCACTGTCTTTTGGGCATGTATGCTGGACCTTAATATTTGAAAGCCCATAGTTCCCCTTCTTGGATAAGCCCACCATGATGTCACTGATGCACAGAAGCAGGTCATCTAAGTACACAGAAACCACATATGTTCTGTCTCCCCAAGGGAGAACCCATTCAGACCCCGCAAAATGCAATCGGATAGCAAGAGGCTCTATTTCCAAGGTGAAGTGGAGAGAGAGGGAACCTCCGTCTGGTACCCCTGTGAGTTGTGATCTATGGCGGCCCATAAGGACGCATACCGTGGGACAAGCATAATGTAGTTCAATAAGTTTCACTATGAGATTGTCTAGTCCCAAGCGACAGAGCAGCTCAAATAGTTAGCACCAATCTAGGGAATCAAGTGCCTTTCCCAGATCCACCAAAGGACATGCTGACCCAAGAAAGAGCACAGGGAAAACTCCATGATGCAAAAATAACCTGTGTATACTCAATGAGATGCTATGGCCTGGAACAAAGGCATTTTTTTTATTGAGTTTTTTAAACATTTGCCAACAAACATAACAACATTTGCAGATTCCATCTTATCAGTTTGTCGCCAACAGTTTTACGCAGTACATGGTTACACTTATTCGTTCTCTGTCGCATTGAGTCCTGTATAGGTCAGATTACATTATAGACACACGTCCCATAATGATATAGCGCTCCCCGACAACACCAAATAGCAATTACAGGCCTCTTCATCGGGTGCCCCGTGGTTTTGATGTCAGTGGTGCCCAGTGTTTGCTCTTTGTCATTAAGAGTGTACAGTGTCTCCTACAGTGTATCCCCGTCCACAGATCCAAGCCAGTGTGTAAATAAAGACCATATGTCCTTTGGTCGGGATCTAGCGTGTATCAGCTCCCAGTAACACTCCAGTTTGTCCCTGCAGTAAGTGACATCTTCCACCCAAGTTTTTTTAACCGGTGGTGCTGGTTTCCCCCAGTGCATTGCCACCCGGTGGTTTGCCAGTAATAGCAACAGTGCCGTCAGCTTCCTCCTTGTGGTTGGCACGTTACGCATATAGCCTAGTAATGCTACCAAGGGAGTGCATGGTAGGTTAAAAGCTGTGATGTCCTTTATATGCCTAAATATCTCACCCCAAAACGTGGCAATAGTGTGACATTCCCACGCCAATAGAATGAAATTGGCCTGCGCCGCTCCGCATCTCCAACATCGTGTATTGGGTCGCAAACCAATGTGGTGTAATTGTGTTGGGGTCCAGTATAGACGGTGTATATACTTAACATTTATAAGGCGAAGGCGGTAGTTGGGAGATAGATTCTCAAGTTGTCCGCAACAGAACGCCCATTGTTCATCGGATAGTTCTTCCCCTATATCAATATGCCAAGCAGTGCGTGCGCTTGGTGTGGTAATGGGTGATTCGCATTGTGTGGTAGTGTAAATGCTAGTGACTAACCTGCAAGCCGAAGGTTCTTTGAGCATATGTTCTAGCGCCGTCAGTGTAGGTGGGGCATCGGGAAATATGACAAACCGTGTGCGGCACGCTGCTCTGAGTTGGAAATTCTAAAGCATATCTAGAGGTGAGAGTCGCGGTGCTGTGCTTAGTTGTTGCTTGGTGATAAACTGGCCGCTAGGGTACAGGTCATTAAATGTATATAGCTCCTTCTGTTGAGCGCATTTCCATATATTGCTTTCCATTAAGGGAGGGTTCAGGGGGTTGTTAGCCAGTGGCATGTTTGGCGCATATAGTGTTTCTAGTTTGGCTCGTTTTCGTATCCCCCTCCATGCCCACCTTAGTGTTTCTGTTGTGTCGATCTCTTGTGTGGGATGCTTGTAATCCTGATATAGGGCTGTTGTCAAGGGTAATGGGGCCACTCTGTCAATTTCTATGGCTACATGTGGTTGGAATGGCGTAGGATGTTGCCAGAAGTGGAGAAATTGTGCCTGGGCACAATATGCATACAATTCAAAATCGGGTGCTGCCAGCCCAGCTTGCGCCAAGGGAAGTGTGAGAAGATCCCAGGATGCACTTGGTTGTTTTCCCGCCCTTACCAGTTCAATCATGCCTGATTTTAGGTGTTTAAAAAAGTGTGAAGTGAGGGGTATTAGTAAGTTTACAAACAGGTATAGCAGTTTAAGGAGAAATAATATTTTCGTGATTGCTTTTCACCCTGTGAGTGATAGTGGCAAGTGTTTCCACCTTTGGATTCTCTCTTCTATCCAAGCCATCACTCTTCCATAGTTTGCTGACCAGATCTCCTGTAGGTTCCTGCTTATTCAGATTCCCAGATACCGCACAGGTCCCTCCGCCCACTCCACTGGGAATTCAGTGTCAAATGGCACCATTGTGTCCGTCAATGGGAGAATAGTAGATTTTGCCCAATTGATCTCAACACCAGATAGTCCACCATACCGGACTAGCTCTCTGATTCATGGATTAAAATTTGTCTCTGGGTTTTTTACATAAAGAGTTACGTTGTCCGCATACATGGACACTATCAATCATCCAGTGGTGAAGGCAAGGCCTCTCTGCGCATGATGTTGCCTCAGCCGTGCCGCCAGAGGTTCCGTGGCAACGGAAAATAGGAGGGGATATCCCTGCCGGGTCCCTCGGGTGATCGAAATTAATTGGCTCTGATATTAACCTATTCACTTTCAGCCTGGCAGTGGGTGTAGTGTATAAGAGTCCAACAAGCTTCAAGAAGAGGGTCTGATACCCAGCCGCACGAGTAGCTCGAAGAGAAATTTTCACTAAAGAGAATCAAACGCTTTTGTGGCGTCTAACATTGCAGCAACCGCTGAGACCTGGGGGGCAAGGTAGTGTAATGAGGTAAAAAGCGTCTGGAGATTATGTGAAGTGGAACGCCCTGGCACAAAACCGGACTGGTCCGGTCTGATGATTAGGGGAAGTAGTGGCTGTAGCCTGTTGGCCAGTAATTTAGCAAAGTTTTATTGTCTATATTTATTAGGGGCAATGGGCAATACGAATCACAAGAAGTTGGGTCTTTGCTCGGTTTGAGTATTGTTATGATGATGGCTTCGCGCATTGACGGCGGGAGTGTTCCCAGCAGCGCTTCATTGTATAATTCCAACAGCCGAGGCGCCAATAGCTCCAGATATTCTTTAAAGAAGGCAGCGGTTAAGCCGTCTGCCCCAGGAGCCTTGTCGCCTGGCATGCTTTTGATGACTTTTTGTATGTCCTCCACAGAGAACGGTTCCTTTAGGTACTCGCGATGTGCGTTTCTAAGCCACAAAAGTTCAAGGGAATCTAAGTAGTTCTTTATGTCCGAGTCGGATGGGGTGGTCTTCGATGTGTATAAGTGGCCATGATAGTTTTTCATTGTGTCTAGAATGTCAGTGGGCAAGTGTACCAATGCATTCTCCGGTGTGCGCAGTTTAGTGATGTACCCAGAGCCTCTACGTGGTTTTAGCAAGTTTACCAATGTCCCCCCGGGTCTGTCTTTCTCCCCATAACGCCGGGTCTGTGCATGCTTAGTTAAAAATTGTGTTTCTCTTACAGCATCTTCCTGGTGTGCCATTAATTTCCTCTGGATGTCTGCTAGTATGCCTGGCAACTGGGTTAGAAAATATTGTTGTTCCAGGCCGCGGATTTTACTTTCCAATGTCGCGAGATACCTCCTTTAGGACCCCAGCCTGCAACGCTATACACTCACCACGAGTAACGACTTTGAAAGCCTCCCACATTACACCCTCTGAGTCTACTGATCCCATATTGTGGTCAAAGTAGTCTTGTATTTTATTGCAGATGTCTTACTTAAACACAGAGTCCATCAATGCTTGGTGCGGTAAGCGCCATGTGAAAGGCTGTATGTATGGCCAAGGGATCTGCATGCGGAGTGCCACAGGTGCGTGGTCCGACAGTGTGCGTGTTCCATATATTCATTCTGCAACATTAAAAACCAACAGTTAAAACAATCCCCCCCACACCAACCCCCCAAACAGGTTGAGTATGTACCCCTCCCATAACCCTCAAACTCAGTTTTAGTAGAAAGATAGCACCAAAGGCTATGCAGGAATTATCCCATGGGGAACGAGGTTCGCCAGCAAACACCCCTGCCGTTTAAGACTGGGTGGCCAAGCCATTTGTGACTGGAACATTTAGGGAGGTTGACAACTTTTAGAGAAAATATTACACAAATCTAGCAGCTCATTTATGAGTTGTAGTGCGTGGCCAGCAGAAGGGCGAAAATGCAGGTTGGTTACAGTTGGAAGGAGTCCCCCCAGAAGCAGAGTTGGTGCAGCACTGGGCGAATGAATATGTAACTAGACCCCTCTTATCTGTATTTAAGGTCCATCTGCTCAGTCATTGTCACCTGGGCGATCTTCTGCTGCATCTATAGAGTTTTGCTGCAGGCTTGGCCGCAGGCCAGCATGTTTCTTGGCATATTTCATGGCAACCCGGGCGTCTGTAAAAAGTAGAGGTTTACTGCCAGTGTGCACTTTGAGTTTGGCAGGGTAGAGAAGAGCGTATTTGATGCCACCCCGCTGAAGGAGTTTTTTCACCGGTGTAAATTCCCGATGTGCAGCCTGTTCCAGTTGGGTGAAATCCGGGTAGAGTGAGATATGGTTGCCCTGGAATTGCACCGTGCCTTGTTCTCGTGCCAGACGTAGGATAGTGTTTCTATCTCTGTAGTTCAGTAGGTGTGCGAGAATCGGGCATGGCGGTGCGCCGACCGGTGGTTTGGGGCCCAGAGTGTGGTGTGCACGTTCTACCAGCAACATGTTGGAGAGGTCTGCCCCAAATAATTCTCTCGGAATGGCCTCCACGTATTACTCCATGTTCAGAATATTCGTTGTCTCTGTAATTCCAGTAATTCTTACGTTGTTGCGGTGAGATCGGGCCTCAAGTTCTTCGTTCTTAGCTTTTATCACATTGAGTATCTTGTCCATGTGCAGGAGTTGTTCGCGTGACTCAGTTTGGCGGTGATCTAAGTCCGATATCTTTGTTTCAGCTGTGTCGAGGTGGGTCTTGTGTGTTTCGATCTTCTGCGACATCTGGTCCATGCGCGCTGCTATGGTATCAACTTTCGAGTCTATCGCTTTGAGGCTTTCCTTCACCTCCTACAGCATGGCTTTCAATACATCATCTTGCCGGGCACCGTGTAGGGATCCCCAGTTTCAGTGGCGGGTGCATTTCCACCTTCCATTTGTCGCATTGTGCGCTTGTCAAACGTTAATTTGGGCTGTTTGATGTCCGTTTTCCCCATGGCTGGTGGAGTCACTATTAGTGCGCAGTGCGTGTTTTGTCTTATTGTGTTGGTAGCAAAGTTGAAAGCAAGTTATGGTCTGTAGTTGGCACACTGTATATACCTGTGGGGCCCTGTGCCTCACTACATCTGCAATTTCTCTTGCGCTGCAAATCCTAGACTGCCTCCCAGCCGTGTCACTAGCCGGCCCCATCACAGTTCCAGACAAGTATGGCCACTCCGCGTATGCACTGTGATACGTCCCACTTCTTGGCACACCACAGCTCCTCACTGCCCACTGGGGGAAAATTGGCGCCCAAATGTCGTGTTAACTGCAGCAATATTTCTCAAGTTGTGTCAGGCAAGATCCAGTCGGTTACTGGCCTGCTGTCGGCGCATGGATCCAATCCCCTCCTTGCCGTGCAGCGCGTATCTTCTGTTTTTTCACATGTGTCTGCAATGCACTATGGGGAACATGTATCAAAGTACAGTTTTGCGAGTCCCTAATAGCAATTTTTTGCGAATCGCTATTAAGGACTCGCAAACTGCTATGTAGATAGGATGCGCATTTAAAATAGGGGTTCCTACACATTCCTTATTTTCGACTCGCAAATTGCGACATGCAAATAAGGAATGGCTTCCCATTCATTTCTATGGACCAAGAGGCTCATAGGGATGAATTGGAATTGCGTGCGCAATTAGCGAGTACCCAATAGGTACTCGTTAATTGCGCACGCAATTTCAAGGGTGCAAGGATTCCCTGTTGCACCCTTGAAATATGCATGTGTTCACATGTGGTGCACATACATGCCTTAAGGGCATGTATGTGTGCCACATGGCACTTTGAAAAAAGCAAAAAAGTGTTTTTTTCTAGGAAATCGCAAATTACCACCAACTTGAATTTGGTGGTATTTTGCGATTCCTTAAGGCACTATCACAATTTGTGATGCCTACTACTGCAGTTCCAGCTATCGTGCTCTAAGGAATCACCGGACGCCCCCTTCCCGTCCTGGCGAGACTCTTTTGAGCTCTGTATATACCGGCAGCCATTGCCTGCTGTTTAGTATCCCGTTTCACACCAACAGACGGCCGTTCCTTCGGTCCTCGGAACATGAACTCTACCTCCTGGACCATGTTGAATTAAATTTTCCACCAAGGTGTAACATTACATCCAATTCGGTAACTTCTCCCGTGTTTGGCACATTATTTGCCAACCCGTAAAGGCGTCCAAATTAAATCAGGCAAACTGTGTATTTTTCTGTCCTGAGGATGATCCCATTGCATTAGGAGCTAGGGATCGAAACGTCAACTTTTCTAACAGCACCGCAATCTATCCATTGTGTAACTTACATTGAGGTTACTGTTGAATTGAGCTTACTTTAGATTTTAATATACTGTAAGCCACCACTTGCTCCTGAAGTCTTTGCCTGCTATTTTGTTTCCTTCTCAATTTTTCCTTTTGTCAAACTCGATACAGGATTGTGCCCTTGTTTCACCTGTTTCGTTGTCTTTACCTTGTTTAAATCTTTCCGCACTGTTCTAAATAAATGTTCCTCTGTCCGGCTGGACATTGGAAGACTGCCCATAGTTCTCATTGTAATCTATGCTGAAATGCTTTTCATTATCTACTCCTAAGCTAAGGACCGTTGTTTGTTCTAAATAAGTAATTACCCAAGGTCCTAAGCTACCCGATCGGGTCCCCTTGTTATTTACACTGCCTACTAGCATAGCATTTGAGGAATCGCAAATTGCGATTCTCTAAATGCATGCTCAAAATAGGGGTCTGCAATTTTTGGAATTCCTTTTTTTTGAGTAGGTTTCTGCCTACCTACATTGCACACAGCTAAATTGCGATCTCAATTTAGCTTGATCCATCTGGCCCTTTATGTGTCGGTAGGGCGCCAATATGTGTCTTGCAACATACGCTTTATGACCCAGCAAAGTTACACTTGTTAGCATGCACTGGTCTATTCCTTCATGTCGCTCCGCTGCTGCATGCAATTTATGCCCTGAGCAGTTTCTCCCCGATCCACCATATAATAACCTGCAGGCGCTATCTTTGGCTATTTACTGTAAAATCTTGGGGCGCTGCATGCCACCGCACCTTCATCACCACAATTGTATCCCTGGCAGCCGGATTTGGTTACTCTGAACTGAGACCTGTCATCGCTGTCTCGATCTCGCCGCTCCAGCCATCAGGAGGTCGGTAACCAAGCAGCAGCTGGGTGTTCGATCCGACAGTCCCACAGCAGTCACGCTGTCGGCAGATGGCAGGCAGCGACCCACACAAACTTCACAGCCGACGCTCCCCCTGCTGTCAGACAGCGTTAACCTTTTCCTTCCGCACTGCCGCAAATCGGGTCACAGGAGCAGGGGACCTAGTTGGTCACTGTCGCAGGCAAATGTCCCGGCTTGTTTCTGTAGCCCTCGGCTTGCCCCCGCCCAGCCGCACAGTGCTGTGCCGCAAGCCTCGGGTCTATTCCGTATCTTTCCCCCACTTGAGGTTGGTCTCGCAGCCCAGCCGGAGGCCGCCCGGCCGGACACACCGGAGCTCCTCCGCTTGTGCACACTCGCCCCGTGTGGCTCACAGCAGCTTACCGCCTCACAGGTGTTATTTCTGAGTGCTCGGTGCAGCACAGCTGCTTCGGAGCCCCCGGTCCATCAGCACCTCAAGTCAGCCCCAGGGCCACGCGCAGACGGCGGCACCAGGCCCGAGCCACGCATGTGGAGGGGAAAGGACGATCCAGTGTTGCCACCGCAGATGAGTCGGCAAATTTCTGTGCCACAGGCTCCAGGCAGATGAAACAGGTAGCTTTCGATCTCGATAATTCCGGGATTGTCAGGATGATTGACGGATAACTGGGCTCAGCCGGCAGCGCCCTCTCAGTGAGCAGCTATCTTGCTGCTCGGCTTAGCCAAGCCAAATAAAGGCATTTTGGTAGGGATGGACCAGAACGGAAAGTAAGTACAATAGCCGAAATGTTAGGACCTTAGTCAGGATCCTATTTTGCATACATTTTAGATATTATGTTGAACAGGAAATTCAGTCTGTATTTAATTGTACCATTTTATCACTTGTCTTTAATATTGCTTTTAAAATCGCACCATACCATGAGTTAGTCACACCTCCTTTCGCTGTAGTCCATTACATAAAGGACATAAGATAGAGGTCTACCAAATAGTATTTGCTTTAAAAGAGAACTGTGAGTAGGCAAACAGGATCACCTGCTTGAGGTGGTCTTATATCTTCAACAGTTTTTGCTAAAGGGCCGACCTCTAATAGTTGAAAGAACCCAGAATCAGGCTGATAAGTACCATCCACTATGAAAGGCATTATTTTAAATTTGTTGCATTATAGCTCATGAATACAGTTTTTCCTTATTTTTTCTGGAATAAAACTCCCAGAAATAATTGAAAAGGCAGAAATGTATTAGAGTCCAAATTTTCCTTGAGTTCCTACTTCAAGTGCTAACTGTCTCCTCACAAGGGCTTTTAAATAATACATTTTCTTGTGAAAAAAAATAATTCTTACTTATTTTTAAACCATTTCAAGGCTTTGGTGAGTGAGACACTATCATCCTTTTTATGCACCCTCCTAAATCTAAGCTATGTTAAGCTAGCTTATTGACAATCGGCGTTAAACTCTGCACTGGGGAATATCCTTTTTTCAGACACAGGTTTATCTGGTTGAGTAATGTTATTGGTTTAGACAATTCATAATAATGAATTCCCTACACCAGGGCTGTTCATGATTTCCCAAATTCCTACTCTGCGAGTTTTTAATAGATTCAAGAGAAGACTCATTGAGACAGATTCTCTTCCTATGTAAACAGTGTAAAAAAAATGGAAACTGAAATTAATTTACATAGGTTTTGTTAATCTGTGTATTTAGGACCATATGGTCACACTTACTTAAATTTAATATTCTAAAAAGTTTCACATTTAAAAAAATTATATTACGATAAATACCTAGACTATTGTTAATAGAGTGACCATTCAAATTAATTTGGTTCTTCCGATCCAGGATAAACATTAAGAAGTCTGTCTTATCACCACAACTATACATTCAAACAATAAATTCAGGGATCTCTTTACTACACATTAGCAACTCTAGCAAGACGTTGTCTAATTTACTCAGGGGCAATTTAAAATTCAGATAACCTGCAAAACTAATTATTGATAGTGGGTACATAGATCTTAGTTTTTTTCTCTTCTAATTTGAAATTGATTGCTGATGGAGGAATGTATATAGCAAACACAAGGAGATGATGGATGGAGCACTGAAACTTTTCAGACACTCACCCCCAGTCACAGATCTTGGTTGAATGCATCATCGTTCTTTAGGTCACTTCGCCACCCTAGTTCAGACCCAGCTATATGCAAATCAGTCTTGACCCTGAGCATCATGGGAATAGTCCAGCCCGTACTGCGATGAGAATTCTTCCCTGGACCGGAAACAAGCATCCTGGGACTAGTTTCGTGTAACATCCCTCATCAGCCAGGCTAGCTTGAATCCAGTGGCAAAGTGAGCAAGAGGCCCTCATCTGGGCATACCCTGCCAACTTAGGGCGAACAAAGCAATTAGAAGGAGATGATGGACGGAGCGCTGAAACTTTTCATACACTCACCCCCAGTCACAGATTTGGGTTGAATCCATCATCATTCTTTAGCTCACTTCCCCACCTTAGTTCAGACCCAGCTACATGCAAATCAGTCTTGACCCTGTACCTCATGGGAACAGTCCCGCCTGAACTGCCAAGACAAGTCTTCCCTGGACCGGAAACAAGTATTCTGGGACTGCTTTCGGGTAACACCCTTCAACAGCCAGGCTAGCTTGAATCCAGTGGCAAAATGAGCAAGGGACCCACTTCTGGGCATACCCTGCCAACTTAGGGCGAACAAAGCAATCACAAGGAAATGATGGACAGAGTGATGAAATGTTTCAGACACTCACCCCCAGTCACAGATTTGGGTTGAATCCATCATCATTCTTTAGCTCACTTCACCACCCCAGTTCAGACCAAGCTAAATGCAAAACAGGCTTGACCCTGTGCCTCTTGGGAACAGTCCAGCCTGAACTGCCAAGCCAAGTTTTTCCTGGACCAGAAACAAGCATCCTGCGACTGGTTTCTGGGTAACATCCCTCATCAGCCAGCCTGGCTTGAATACAGTGGTAAAGTGAGCAAGGGACCCACATCTGGGCATACCCTACCAACTTAGGGCAAACAAAGCAAACACAAGGAGATGATGGATGGAGTGCTGAAACGATTCAGACACTCACCCCCAGTCACAGATCTGGGTTGAATCCATCATCATTCTTTAGCTTACTTCACCACCCCAGTTCAGACCCAGCTATATGCAAAACAAGCTTGATCCTGTGCCTCATGGGTGGGAACAGTCCAGCATGAACTGCCAAGCCAAGTTTTCCTTGGACCTGAAACAAGCATACTGGGACTGGTTTCAGGTAACATCCCTTATCAGCCAGGCAAGCTTGAAACTAGTGGCAAAGTGAGCAAGGGACCCACGTCTGGGCATACCTTGTCAACTTACGGCGAACAAAGGAATCACAAGGAGATGATGGACGGAGTGCTGAAACTTTTCATACACTCACACCCAGTCACAGATTTGGGTTGAATCCATCAGTATTCTTTAGCTCATTTCGCCACCTTAGTTCAGACCCAGATATATGCAAATCAGTCTTGACCCTGTGCCTCAGGGGAACAGTCCAGCCTGAACTTCTAAGCCAAGTTCTCCCTGGACCAAAAACAAGCATCCTGGGACCGGTTTCTGGGTAACACCCCTCATCAGCCAGGATGGCTTGAATACAGTGGTAAAGTGAGCAAGGGACCCACGTCTGGGCATACCCTACCAACTTAGGGCAAACAAAACAAACACAAGGAGATGATGGACGGAGTGCTGAAACGTTTCAGACACTCACCCCCAGTCACAGATCTGGGTTGAATCCATCATCGTTCTTTAGCAAACTTCACCACCCCAGTTCAGACCCAGCTATTTGCAAAACAGGCTTGACCCTGTGCCTCATGGGAACAGTCTAGCCTGAACTGCCAAGCCAAGTGTTCCCTGGACCGGAAACAAGCATCCTGGGACCGGTTTCTGGGTATCATCCCTCATAAGCCAGGCTAGCTTGAATCCAGTGGCAAAGTGAGCAAGGGACCCACGTCTGGGCATAGCCTTCCAACTTAGGGCGAACAAAGTAATCACAAGGAGATAATGGACGGAGCGCTGAAACTTCTCATACCCTCTCCTCCAGTCACAGATTTGGGTTGAATCCATCATCATTCTTTAGCTCAATTTGCCACCTTAGTTCAGACCCAGCTATATGCAAATCAGTCTTGACCCTGTGCCTCATGGGAACAGTCCCGCCTGAACTTCCAAGACAAGTCTTCCCTGGACCAGAAACAAGCATCCTGGGACTGCTTTCAGGTAACACCCCTCATCAGCCAGGCTAACTTGAATCCAGTGGCAAAATGAGCAAGGGACCCACGTCTCGGCATTCCCTGCCAACTTAGGGTGAACAAAGCAATCACAAGGGGATGATGGACGGAGTGCTGAAACATTTCAGACACTCACCCCCAGTCACAGATCTGTGTTGAATCCATCATCGTTCTTTAGCTCACTTCACCACCCCAGTTCAGACCCAGCTATATGCAAAACAGGCTTGACCCTGTGCCTCATGGGAACAGTCCAGCCTGAACTGCCAAGCCAAGTTTTCCCTGGACCGGAAACAAGCATCCTGGGACTGGTTTCTTGGTAACATCCCTCATCAGCCAGACTGGCTTGAATACAGTGGCAAAGTGAGCAAGGGACCCACGTCTGGTCATATCCTACCAACTTAGGGTGAACAAAGCAAACACAAGGAGATGATGGACGGAGCGCTGAAACTTTTCAGACACTCAACCCCAGTCACAGATCTGGGTGGAACCCATCATCGTTCTTTAGCTCAGTTGACCCTTTTCTTGGCCCATAATTCACTGATCACCTCCAAAACTTTCCAGGAAAGACCAGGCTGAGTTGGCTTAACCTTTTTGGAGCAAAGCATTTTGAAGATTTGACAAATGGCACCAAAGTTATTAGCGAACCCAAAAAATTTCCTATGATGATCCTAACTATTTTTGCACAGCCTTGGATATATATATATATATACCCGTGAGCAAGGAGTGCGTGAACTTCGAAACGCGCTTGGTCTCTTATTTTTTTGTTGCCGTGTGTGGAATACAAAATATACGCTTTTTTGAAACTAGAGTATCGGCTCTGTTCTTTTTGAATTCTGGTTGAAAAACGCTGTGAAGGAAGTTACAGATCTGTTGGGATATTAGAGGTTCACTACCTCTCCGGATACTCCTCAACATTTGAGGCTTGAGCTACGCGAACCTTCTGTTGTGTGTGTGTGTGTGTATATATATATATATATATATATATGTTCACTTAAAAAACCATAGGTTTCACACATGTTATAGTTAGGTGGATATTTCACTCGTAAAAAAACAATGAAATTCCCCCGTTATAGTTAGTTCAGATAACTATAACTCGCACGCCCGCAATCCACTGCTCATGACATCACATATTACATCACTCATGACATGGTCAGTGGCATCACTCATGACATCACTGATGACATCATCCTTGTGATAGAGTGGTGGTCGCGCGAGTTATAGTTATCTGAATTAACTATAACGGCGGAATTTCATTGGTTTTTTACGAGTGAAATGTCCACCTAACTATAACATGTGTGAAACCTATGGTTTTTTAAGTGAATTTGCAAGGTTTTTAAAATGCTTATTCCTAACTATAACGTGTGTGAAACCTACGGTTTTTTAAGTGAATTTGTACGGTTTTTTAAATGTTAAGTTATGTATGTATTTTTTTTTTTAAAGTTTTTTCACCGTGCGCGCACGGTGCGCGCCCCTCGCGATATTTAAAAAAAAAAATTTAAATGTTTTTTTACCCTTCGTGGTCCTTTAGGGAACCCCTGAAAAGGCTAGGGGGTCAGGAACTCTCTACCCTGCCCCCTTTTAACGTTCGCCACCTCTCTTTTTCACTCTCGCACCCAAAACAAACAAAATGGCGGCCGACACTTCCTAATTTCGACCGATTCGAACATTGACTGACATGTAACCACCAATCAGATTTACGCTCGCGCACGTTAGGGTGCGCGCACGGTACGCGCACGGTGCGCGGCTATAGATATTTATATGCTTTTAAATGCGGTTTTCTCAGGAAACACTGAACAGATTGACTCCATATATGCAAAAGGCACTTCCCTGACCTGAGGACTACCTCTTTGCCAAATTTCAAGTAATTCTGTTCAGCCGTTTGGGCTGTACCTTCGACTAAAGGTCCTATGGGAAAATGCATGGGGAAAATGCGTTTTGGGACCCCCCTTTTTTCTCGGCCCCCGCTTGACGAATCACCCTGAAACTTTCAGGGTAGGAGCTGAGCGGAGCGCCCCATTAGTTTTGAAAATTTCGCGAGGATTCGTCAACCGGCGCCAAAGTTATTCAAAATAGAATTTTCAGATTTCCTATGGAAACACGATCCTAACTATAACTATCTACTGGCGACCACCAGTAGATAATATATATATATATATTCACTGAAAAAACCATAGGTTTCAGGGGTGTTATAGTTAGCTGGACTTTTCACTTGTACAAAACCATTGAAATTCCCCCGTTATAGTTAGTTCAGCTAACTATAACTCGCGCGCCCGCAATGCACTGCTGATGACGTCACATATTACATCACTCATGACATGGTCAGTGACATCACTCATGACATCACTGATGACATCTCAAATGACATCACTGATGACATCATCCAGTGAATGTGTGTTTTTCTGAAAATTAAATATGTTTTAAATATGTATATCTCAAGGTCGATGGAAGAATAAATGGGTATATAAGTGTCTAAATGGATGATTTGTTTTTGAAAAATTGATTGTGTAACTGACTGATTAAGTGTATCATAGTGAATGCATGGCTTAGTGAGTAATGTTTAAATATGTAAATATCTGTATCAGTCTCTCACTTTGTGTATAAGTGGCTGCATGGGTTGGTGAGTAGCTACATGAGTGTCTATATAGGTTATTAGTTGGTTTTTTGAGTATCAGTCTGAGTGTCTGCATGGTTCGGTGGGGGGTATTACGTAGTGCATAGGTGCATGAAGGAGTGACTCACTGTTTGTATGTGTTGAACACAGCATATGTGCAGGACTGTATGGGTGGATGAGTGTGTGTATGGGTGTGTTAGTGAGTGAATGACTGTCTCAATAGTGTCTTTATGAGTAACTACATATGTTTTAAACTAGTATATGTGACTATTGGTGTATATATGTGAGTATATGTGAGAGTGAGAGATTGAAAGAGTTCCTGTATGAATAAGTATGTGTTTCTATAAGTGATTGTTTAAAAGACTAAGTATGTGTAAGTTTCCGTAGAAGTAAGTATGGTGGTGTGTGTATAACTGTATATGCAAGTAAATGTATGTTTGATTCTTTATTAGCATGAGTGACTATGTGTGTGAGTAACTCTATGGATGAGTGGCATTGTGTAACAGGATGTATAGGTGTATGAGTACATATGATGAGTGAGTACATGTATGAGTGACTGTGTAGGACTGTTGGTGAATGAGTGGATGTGTATGTGGATCTTAGAATTACTGAAGAGGTTGTTGTAACTGGTATTGGTATGTCCATTGTTTTGAAAATTTTAGTCTCTATTTTTGAATGTGTGTATCAAAGGTTATATTAGGGTGAGAGGAGGTCTGCCACTCTATCACAAGGATGATGTCATCAGTGATGTCATCAGTGATGTCATTTGAGATGTCATCAGTGATGTCATGAGTGATGTCACTGACCATGTCATGAGTGATGTAATATGTGACGTCATCAGCAGTGCATTGCGGGCGCGCGAGTTATAGTTAGCTGAACTAACTATAACGGGGGAATTTCAATGGTTTTGTACAAGTGAAAAGTCCAGCTAACTATAACACCCCTGAAACCTATGGTTTTTTCAGTGAATTTCTGAGGTTTTTTAAATGCTAATTCCTAACTATAACGTGCCTGAAACCTATGGTTTTTTCTGTGAATTTCAAAGGTTTTTTAAATGCTAATTTCTAACTATGCCTACAGAGATAGGACATGTGAAGAAAGAAGAAAAAATGCACAGAAAGAAACAAAAGAAGTGCAGAAAGAAGCAACAGAATTCCTCAAATACGAAGATAAGTGCAGGAAGAAGGATAACGTGCAGAAAGAACAAAAAGAAGAGCAGAAAGAAGCCTTGTTGCAAAATCATCCTGGACCCTCAACTTTTTCAGACGAATACTGGTGGTAACTGAGCCTGACTAACCAGTCCTAGAGCCAGTGCTATGTTAAAAGACACTTAGAATACAGTGAAAACACCTACATACACTAGGGAACATTATGCGTTGGGGTCCCCCTGTGATTAGCATGACCTCCTCTGTAAGCCCCTAGTGTATAATAGGGCATGGGGATTAAAACTACCTCTTAAAACAGGCCACAGGGCGTTTTTGCACACGTTAACTCAGGCCCCGTCCCCTCCCTTCACCACTGTGTAAACACGCCCTGTGTCCATTTTTAGTTGGGAGATTAAGTTCATTTGAATCCTGAGGGTCCCTAGGGTCCAACTAGCCCACTAGGTACCTCCAGTAAGTGCCACAGAGTTGCGTTGCAGAGAGGTGTAAAAAGTGGCACGGCCTGGACCACCTCTCTGCAATGCAGCTCAGTGGCGCTTACTGGAAGCACTTGGTGGGCTAGTTAGCCCCCAGGGGCCCTCAGTATTGAAGGGAAATTATATCCCCAATTTAAAACGTGCCATAGTGCGTGTTTGCACACGTCACCTCAGGCCCCGTACCTCTCCCTTCACCACTGTGTAAACGCGCCCTGTGGCTGTTCTAAATTGAGAGATTAAGTCCCCCTGAATCCTAAGGGTCCCTAGGGTCAAACTAGACCACTAGGTACCTCCAGTAAGCGCCACAGAGCTGCGTTGCAGAGAGGTGTAAAAAGGGGCTTGGCCTCAGAACACCTGGCTGCAGCGCAGCTCCCTGGCGCATACTGGAGATGCCTGTTGGGGGCGCGTTTGCAGAGTGCTGCACGGAGGGGGCATGGCCTCCGGCATGATGCCAGTCTTTTATTTATTTTAGTTTTTTAAGAAGGGGGGCTGTTTGGTTCCCCTTCTTATTCTAATTTATTGGCCCTGATGACCCCATTCCCCAGGGCCAGTCTCCTAATTATATTTTTTTGACCCCAATCCCCAGGGCCGGCCACTGTTTTTTATTATTTTTAAAAAATATATATTTATAGACACACCTAGGACATGCTGGACAAACCGTACGTACCTATCACCATGACGATTTGCGTGATATTCATTAAAAGGCGACTATGCATGCAATGAATCCACGTGGAATGTATTTACACCACTAGTGAAGCTCTGACATGTCTGATGCCCTACCGTGCCTAATCCTAGGAGACACCCTTGTTGTTTATTTATACAAACATGGGTAGCTATTGACGGGCACATTTAATACACATGCACACCAAGCCATTCAAAGGGGATTCGACAAAAATTCGACCAAAACTATGCAAGAAACCCCCCTCACGGTTAATAAAACACACATCCACTGCCGGATGTGTAATACTTTTTATTTTACTCTCTGGAAAGGGGACGAACATCACTTGAGAGTCACAGCGTGCTCCTGACAGAGCCCAATGCTGTGTTACACCCACCATTGCCTGCCGAGTGCCACACACCTCTGTGTTGTATTCCACTAGCTAGTGCATATGCTATGACACTCTCTAGCCCATGTGCACTGTAACACCACCCCGTGAATATGTCATGCCACACTTGTCTTCGCACGGGTTATATTGCCCCATCTAACGTGCCTTTCTCGATGCCTATGTTATAACGCACAGTGCTATGCCATACATATTACAATCTGGGATCCATATCTTTGTCACAGTGCATATGCAACGTTACACTCCCCAGCACATATTTTATATTACAACTTTAGAGGCTAGTTAGGTTACACAACACTGCCCTGTGCATATTACACTCCAAGGCGCATATCGCATAGCACGCGCTAGTGCCTGTGCTATCTCGCGCTCTCCAATGAATCTGTCATTGCGCACAATGTATTGCATATTATTTTTCACGCCCGGTTCATCTTATATCACACTTTTTGGTGCATAGTTTATACCATACACTATATCTAGTTTTCATTTTCAATCGTGCTCTCAGGACTATGTTCTATATAACACTGTGTTCACCTACCCTTTTCACGGGCATTACATTTTGCGATAGGGGGTGGAGGGTCAGGGGGTGTTTCTGCCAAGTGAGCCCGGAGTCACAGTCACAAACGTCCTCTTCTTCCTGAATAAAAGTGAGATTATGCTGCATACTTGTTCATATTTTAAGTAGTTCGCACAGACACAATGTTTTAAAAACAATAAAGTTCCTAATACCCGCCTTCTCTGAACAGTTAGCTTGCTGCCCCATCCCCTTCCTCCCTATCCTCTGTTGTGTGAATCCATGGACTAGCCTCCTCCCTCCTGCCATGCATGGTCTGATGTGCTGCCACTGCCCTCAATTTAGTATGATGTACCAGTCCACTCCTCCTGCCCTCCATTGCCCAATTCTATGCCCCATCATTGACCTCCTGCTTAAACTCTGTGCTTAGCTTGCTGCCCCTATTCTCCTTCCCCCTGCCCTCCGATGTCTTTGTGCATGCCCCTGCTCCATCCTTTTTGCCCACCATGTCCCATGGACCTGCCACTCCTATCTACTCTGAGTGTTCTGTTGAGCTGCCACTCCCCTCCCACCTGCCTAGCATTGTCAGATGACTGTAACCTGTCCCTGCCACCTCCACCCTGCCTGTCCACATGCCATGCCCCTATCCTCTTCCTCCTGTCCTACATGGTCCATTGTACTGCCACACCCTTCTGCCCTCCCTGGTCTGTTGTGCTGCAACTGCTCCTCCTGCCTGCCCCGTGTGGTCTGTTGTGAGGTCCCTTCCCCTGAACTTTCTTGTCTGTGCACAGGTCCTGACCCTTCCTTCTATCCTCCATCGTCCTTTGTGCATGCCCCTCCACCCTCCTTCTTGCCCATCATAGCCATTGTGCTGCCACTAACCCTCCCACTTGCCATGCATGGTCTTCTGTGCTGCCATGGCCCCTCCCACCTTCCCTGTGTAGTCAGTTAGCTGCCCCTGACCCCCTCCCACCTTCCCTCCATGGTCTGTGTGTATGCCATCACAGTCTCACTGTTGCTCTTCATGGTGTGTCTTGCTTCTAGTGCCCATCCTGCCTGACCTCCATGGCTATCTTGCTGCTCCTGCCCTGCCCCCTTGCCCCCAGCCCTACTCCCTCCCTCCTGGCTTGTCTGTTCCATTGTAATGCCCCTGATCCGTCCCTCCTGCCCTTTATGGTCTGTTATACTGCAGCTTTCTCTCCTGTCTGTCCATTATGGTCAGCTAGCTACCATTGCCTCTTGCCCCTCTGTTCTCTGTTGTCCATGTGCATGGTCCTGTCCCCTCCCTCTTGCTTTCTATGGATTGTTGTGCTGCACTCCCGTCCTGCATGCCCTGTGTGGTGTATTGTGCTGCTGCAAACCCTGATGCCTGCCCTGCAGGGTCAGTTTGGTGCACCTCTCCATGTCCCTCCTGTCCTCTGTTATCCAAGTCCATGACCCTATCCCATTTCCTTCCATGATCCAATGTACCATACTTGCGAACATTTTGAACTTGGTAAGAGGGAGATTTTGAAAAAAAACTGGGGTATTGATTTTCCCCTTTGAGTTACATTGAAAAAGAGGATATTGTAGACAGGAGACAGATCAAATAAAGCCCATTTGAGCTTAAAAACATTGGACGTTTCCTGGCTGAATCGGGTCTGTTGGCATGTATGGTTGTACTACCATTGCCTCTTCCTTCTGCCCACAACGGTCTATTACATTGCCACAGCCTTGAAGGAGGGTAGATTTTGTATCACAGGGGCCCCCTGGCCCGTTCTGTCCACACCTGAAGTATGAGACCCTTGTCCTTGCCCTGCCAGCTGCATTTGTAGGCCGTATTAAATTGACCAGCGGGTCCTGTGTTGCTATATAATTATCCTGAGACATCCTTACCACTCAGCCAGCATAAAACCCCTGTGTAGGCCCTTCTGTTCAATATGTAGGCCTCTTTGTTAAATTGACCATAGCTCTGCAATTTTAGTGTATAGCAGTCTGAAGGCAGGTCTGCGAGGCCTTCTGATCCAAACTAGTAGCCCCCACCCTACCCGAGTGCTCCGTGCTCGGTATCAAAGTTCAACATCCCCCTGAAGCTGTCGACATACAGTAGGCTGCATCCTGGACTGGTACTTGCTTCCTGGGCAGGTTTCCCGCTTTTAAGGAAGTGGCAACCGCAGAGCGTCAAGTTAGGAGAACTGAGGAGATTTTATACATGAATATATTGAATTCCCGTACAATACCCATTATTTTCTGCTTGCTCTATGGAACTTACGATAAGCGATTGGCCTGAGAGACTGACCTTTTCACCCAGTCCATTGTCAGCATTAAGTGGGTAAATGACGAAATGTCTGGTAAAATCTGCAGACGAAGCTTTTGGGTAGCATACGTAGGTAGATGTAGCGTGCAAAGGAGCCCACAAAATGATATAAAAAGGGAGCACCCACAGATATCGACGGACTACCTCGCCGTCTGTATGTAGGTTAACAGGCAGTGCAGGTTTTCCCCAAGAGCTGGGAGCTCTTGTCTTCCTTTGCTTAAAATGTCTTGCTCTGCTTTGCTTGAAGTATCTTATTCTATTTTACCTATTTGAAATGTCATGTTATGTTTAACCATTGTTCTCTTTACTTTTGCATTTAAAAGATTTTGTATTGTAATTGCAGGAATGCTTGCTCTAAGAGTAAACGTGAGTGTTCCTAGGTAACATTTTCCTTGCTGTAACTTGTTTCTCATGATGCATTTATAGATGTGTTTTCTCTCTCTCTCTGTCAGTACATTAATTGAGATACAGAGAATATTATGACAGCTGTATGATTATCTGGATTCTGTATTTTGTACTTTATGTCTCTATTCTGCGCTTTCTTTGAAGTTGCATCTTCTCATTAAACTGCCATTGTATTCTGCCTCCAATTCCATGTCTCATATGTCTGTTTTCTTCATTTTTGGAGCAAGCGTTCCTAGGCACCCCGGCTCAAATTAAGGTGCCCCTTTTGTCCCTGACTCACTCTCCTGCTCAGTTCTGTGGTGGCTCCCGGGGATCTGGGGACCGCCCCTAGCTTCCTTGACCCGTAATAGATCTTCCCTCCAACAGCCTCTCTTGGAAGTCCTGTATTGTTGGTTTGTTGCCCCTGCCCCCCTTTCCACTGCCCTCCATAGTCTGTTGTGCTTCCACGGCCCTTCCTGCCTGCTCAGTGTGGTTAAATTGTTGCCTTTGCACCCTCCTACCTGCCTTCAATTTTCAGAGTCCGTGCCCCTGGCCTCTGCCTCTCAACAGTATCCTAATGAACAACTAGATTGCTAACATTCTATATTTATTACAAAAGTGTGGAACGCCTGACATCATCTTGATGTAATCAAAACTGTAATACCTAGAGCATTTCCTTTAGAAATTACATATATGAGAGGGTCTTATTGGCATCAAAATTATGGTTAGTGCTCTAAAAGACTAAAATAAGGACATATTTTCTGAGTTTTCAAATAGCGACAAAGCACTTTTAAATTATTTGTTATCTTTATGTTTTTTTATCCAGTTGACCACTTGATTAAATGTTGCACTTAGGGGAGAGGATGTGGTGTTACTTCCAGAACTGCAGACTTTGCAACTGGGGAACCAGGTTGAAGTTTCTGCTTCAGCTCGACATTCTGTGATTCTGGTCAAATCACTTAGTCTCCCCATGTCTAAAACCAAAATGAATTTGTTCTTGTGTGATGTAACCAATGCTCATGTAAAGCACTCCAATACCTGACAAGTCTGCACTATATAACACTGCAAAAACACAAAATAATAAGTGTTTTGCACACTTCTGTCATTGGGCTATATTTGGGAGACTTATTTGTTATGAAATTTCCTAATTTCCTCATTTACTGCAGTCTCCTCAGTAGGAAATACTTTCAGTTTTTTACTTTGATTCCATCAAGAAGGCATTCAGATGTGTCACACATTTGCCATAAATTCAGAATGTTAGCACTCTTTTTGCTCATTAGATCACTGTAGTAAAGCTACTGCTCACCAGGGAAAACTGCTGCTGGTATTGAAAGTGCATGTTTCAGTCTGCATGTCAGAATTTTTTTATGAAATAGAAGAGGATTTGAGAAGTCACTCAAAATGTGCCCTAATTTTTCTTTCTGCAGCACTAATCATACTTTTTATGGAAAAATGAACCCCCTCATTTTGTTCCTTTTTAAAATAAATGTTTTAAGAGTTACCACTTTAATCCAAGCAAGATGGCTTCAGGTGTGCCATACGTTTATCATAAGTAGGACTGTTAGCGCTCTAGTAGTTCTTTGGAACACTCTGGGAAGCTGCAGTAGAACACAAAGGAATCAACTGACAGTCTCTGCCCTTGTTGGATGTACATGTTTTACTGAGAATGTCAGACTTCATTCTCACATGACTGAGAAAGATAATGTGAATTTACAGAAAATAAGCTCTCAGTTTAGCCTATAGATCACCTTCCAAACCTCTGTGGTAAAAGCATGAGAAAATATTTTTCTCTCAATCATGATATCCCAGCAGAAGGCTTTTTCACATGGTGAAATCACCCTAGAACATACCACAATTCCTAAAATGAGTATGGTACCATCAACACATGATTTATAATGTAACTAAAGTCTTAAAACCTTCTATTAACTGCAATGCTTTTTAATGAGGTGCTATCATGTATATTGGTCCCAAGATGGCTGCCAACACTTCTTGGATGAAGTGCTGACAGCCAATCAGATCTCAGGATGAGATGTGTGGTTAGGCTCCGCCCACATATATATATGCTTTTAAATGCTATTTTCTCAGGAAATACTGAACAGATTTACACCAGACCTGCAAAAGGCACTTCCTTGACCTTATGGCTACCTCTCTGCCAAATTTCAAGTAATTCTGTTCAGCCGTTCGGGCTGTAGCTGTGTCTAAAGGTCCTATGGAAAAATGCATGGGGAAAACGCGTTTTGGGACCCCCCTTTTTTCTCGGCCCCTGCTTGACGAATCCCCCCGAGACTTTCAGGGTAGGAGCGGAGCGTAGCGCCCCACCTATTTTGAAAATTTCGCGAGGATTCGTCGACCGGCGCCAAAGTTATTCCAAATAGAATGTTGCGGATTTCCTATGGAAACAGGGTCCTAACTATAACTACCTACTGGCGACCGCCAGTAGGTAATATGTATATATATATTCACAGAAAAAACCAAACCAAAGGTTACAGGCACATAGGAAATGGAATTAAAAAAACGTAGAAATCCATAGAAAAAACAAAGGTTACAGAGACGTTGCTGTTAGGCTCAGGTTTCACTTGCACAAAACTACAAAACCAGTGAAATTCAGCAGTTATAGTGAGCTGAGATAACTATAACTCGCACCCCTGCAATGCAATGGAGTGGGTCTGTGAGTGAGTGCATAAGTCTCTTACTGGATCTATCACTGGTAGTGTGAATGTCTGAGTGGTTCTGTCAGTGGGTACATGGGTCTCTGAGTGTGACTGTGAGTGGGTCCATGAGTCTCTCTGAGTGTATAACTGACTCGGTGCATAAGTCTCTGAGTGGGTCTATGAGTGTGGGTGTGTGAGTGACTGTATGGGTGTGTGAGTGTCTGAGTGGGTCCATGAGTGGTTGTATGAGTGTCTGAGTGGATCTGTGAGTGGGTGTATCAGTGTCTCAATGGGTCTATGAGTAAGAGCATGTGTCTGAGTGGGTGAGTGAATGGGTCCACGCATTAGTGTGTGAGTGGGTCTTTGGGAGGGTGAGTGTCCGGGTGAGTCTGAGTGGATGCATGAGCCTTGAGTGGGTGATTGAGTGAGTGCATGTATATCCGAGTGAGTTTGTGAGTGGGTGGGTGAATTTCTGACTGTATGAGTGAGTGACTGAGTCCATAAGTCTCTGAGAGGGTCTGTGACTGAGCATGTAAATGACTGTATAGGTGTGCGAGTGGGTGTATGAGTGTTGAAGTGGATCTGTAAGTGGGTGTATGAGTGACTCAGTGGGTATGTGAGTACGTACATGAGTGTGTAAGTGGGTGTGTGAGTCACTGAGTGGGTCAGTACATAGATACGTGACTATCAGAGTGAGCTGGTAAGTGGGTGCATGAGTATCTGGGTGGGTCTATGAGTGGGTACATAAGTGCCCATGGGGGGTTATGAGTGTATGTAAAAGTCTCTAAGTGGGAATGACACTGTATGCATCAGTCTATGAATGGGTCTCTAGTAGGTGCCGGAGTCTCTGAAAGGGTCTGTACATGGGTGCATCACTCTCCGAATGGGTATGTGAGTGGGTGTTTGACAATGTATGTGTGTGAGTAGGTTTGTGAATGGGTGTATAATTGTCTGAGTGAGTTTGTGAATGCATGTGTGACAGTGACCGACGAGTGTGTACAAATATATATATATAGATTTGAAATATTTTCGCCAATATTCGGGATGGTGTTGCGATATTCCAATGTCCCCGCGACAATACTCTGGGCTACACTGGCGATTGCGTCATCATCGCAAATATCACACTAGATTAATAAAATCAATTTTGGACACATAATTTGTGTCACTAATACTCCCATTTCTCAAACATGGGGTCAGAGTACCTCCACCCTGACCCCTTATGTTAGCTTTCACAGAAATGTTCAGCCCTGGTCCCGATCAATAAAATGGTGGCTGCAACTTTCTGTTCAGGTTGTGTCCAAGCAATCAGAGCATTCCCGTTGGTGGGAACATTTGTGATTAATCGCAAAACCGTCGTGATATATCTGCGGCCAGAGATATCACTATAATGTTTGGCTTAAATTTCGCAAAAAGTTCTGAATGAATTTGCACCAAATAACAATAAGCACAATATAACTTTTTGCCAAATTTGGTGTAATTCCAACCAGCGGTTTGGGTTGTAGGTTCAACAACACGTTCTTATGTGAATTAACATTACAAACGCACCATTATTTCGCCCCCTTATTTCTCGGTCCTCACTGCAGTGATCACCCCCAAACTTTCCATAACACACAGAATCTACGTTTACCCTTTTTTGTGACAATGTCATGCAGATTGGTGGTTGCCAGTAGGTAGTTGTAGTTAGGATCTAGTTTCCACAGAAAAGCATTTTTTACTTGCCTATAACTTTGGCATTGTTTGACCAATCTGCATGAAATTTTCGCATGGAAAGTTTGGGGTGATCCGTGAAGTGGATATATACATATATATATATATATATATATATATATATATATATATTGGTCATGTGATCAAGATCCCTAGAGGATCGAAACGCGTCAGGCGAGTGAGTGGGTGCAAGGGAAACGAACAATAAACTAATTTTTGCACTTATCTGTGGTCCGTCCTCCATTGGTGTTCACACGTCAGAAGCTGCAGCGGAGTATGGAGTTTAACGCATATATATATATATATATATATATACACACACATATATACATATATATATATATTTGGATTCGGCTCTTCCTGGTGGCATGACGTCAGCACTGCATCAACCAATCGTAATGATGCAGGTAACTTAAAGAGAGGGCGGGAGAACCGAGAATTGTTTGGCAGCATTTGAAAAAGCTATCACAGCGAAACGCGTCATGCGAAGCCAATTGGTGATTAAAAGCAGTTTGAACTGAAGTCCTGCGTGTGCTCTGCTTCCTTGTCAAGGGGGAGTTTTGGTGGATGTTGATGGTGCGAGCCACGAGCACCTTGTGAGTACCAACCCCCAAGTGTCCGGCGTTTTATGTGGCTAAACTTTGGTGAAACTACAGACTTTGTGGTAAACGCCGGATCACCGCTTACCTGAACAGTACCTGGCTGTCAATGACGGACCGCGACTTCGCAGGGGACTCATTGCTTACTGAGGCGGTGCGCACAGGAGAACATCGGGATTCAAAGCGGTGGGGTGAAGGGCCCAAGACAAGCGCTACCCCGCTCACTTTCACACCGAAGCCTTTACGAACTAGGCGGCCATTGGGATACGGGAGCAGACACTGCCCACTGGGGCAAGTACTTACATTGGTGGCTGCTCTGCCTGACCTGGACTCCTGGGTTCGGCTCTTCCTGGTGGCATGACGTCAGCACTGCATCAACCAATCGTAATGATGCAGGTAGCTTAAAGAGAGGGCGCGAGAACCGAGAATTGTTTGGCAGCATTTGAAAAAGCTATCACAGCGAAACGCGTCATGCGAAGCCAATTGGTGATTAAAAGCAGTTTGAACTGAAGTCCTGCGTGTGCTCTGCTTCCTTGTCAAGGGGGAGTTTTGGTGGATATATTTATATATATATATATATATATATATATATATATATATATATATATATATTACCTACTGGCGGTCGCCAGTAGGTAGTTATAGTTAGGACCCCTTTTCCATAGGAAATCCGCAACATTCTATTTTGAATAACTTTGGCGCCGGTCGATGAATCCTCGCGAATTTCTCAAAATAGGTGGGGCGCTACGCTCCGCTCCTACCCTGAAAGTCTCGGGGGGATTCGTCAAGCGGGGGCTGAGATAAAAGGGGGGTCCCAAAACGCGTTTTTCCCATGCATTCTTCCATAGGACCTTTAGACAGAGCTACAGCCCGAACGGCTGAACAGAATTACTAGAAATTTGGCAGAGAGGTAGTCCCTATGTCAAGGAAGTGCCTTTTGTAGGTTTGGTGTAAATCTGTTCAGTAGATTCTGAGAAAATAGCCTTTAAATCAATATATATATCTGAGCCCGCTTACGGTACGCTTACCGTACGCTTACCGTACGCGTACGGTGGCGTGCGCGAGCGCGATTCTGATTGGCTCTTAGATCTTAGTAAACATTCGAATCGGCCGAAACCAGGAAGCGGCGTCCGCCATTTTGTCTCTCGCACTGAGTGTTATTTATCAAACATGATGCCCAAAAACATGTTACGGGGCTGTTTTGACAACTCCCTCCCACATAGTCATGTTGAGGGAGTCCCCAAACATCCCCCAAGAGCAAAAACGGTTTTATTTTTTTTTCAGCAATTTCGCCGAGTACGCTTACCGTACGCTTACCGTAAGCGTACGGTAAAAAATAGAAATAAAAAAAACACTATCCACACTTACCCCACCCCCTGTGCTTTTGGTGGCCGTAGGCCACCAAATGTACAGGGCTTATTACATCAGTAAAAAAACTATATTTTGGCAACATGAAATTATAAAATCGAAATAAAAAAAACACTATCCACATTGACCCCACCCCCTGTGCTTTTGGTGGCCGAAGGCCACCAAATGTACAGGGCTTATTAAAGTTGATAAAAACCGTGCACGGAACGCACTGCGTTAAGTGGGCGCGCACGCCTCGAATGGCGTAAAGTAACTTAGCATTTAAAAAACCGTACAAATTCACTGAAAAAACCATAGGTTTCACACACGTTATAGTTAGGAATTAGCATTTAAAAAACCTTGCAAATTCACTGAAAAAACCATAGGTTTCAGACATGTTATAGTTAGCGGAAATTTTACTGATAAAAAACCAATGAAATTCCCCCGTTATAGTTAGTGCAGGCAACTATAACTCACGCGACCGCAATCTTCTGCTGATGACATATGTGTCTTTATGAAAAAAAAATATTTGTAATATATGTATAGCTAAAAATGTATGGAAGAAGACATGGGCAAATAAGTGTCTAAATACAGTATTAGCATCAGCAGAGGATTGCGGTCGCGTGAGTTATAGTTGCCTGCACTAACTATAACGGGGGAATTTCATTGGTTTTTTATCAGTAAAATTTCCGCTAACTATAACATGTCTGAAACCTATGGTTTTTTCAGTGAATATATATATATATATATATATATATATGGAAAACAAAGGTACCCAAAGCATTGAGCAGGCACTCAACGTCGCTCTTGGCCATACGGCATGAAATTGCAGCTTGTCCCAGTGCTCCGCTGTTTATTACAATAACAAAGGAACAACACAGAAGGTATGCCAACTACAAGAGCCGACAGAGGCTCAGGTCAAACAAGAGGCGGTCAAAAATCGAACAGGAGAGGAGGCAGAAGAGTATGGTAACACATCCACATCAGACTGAGACATCAAACAATACAATCATCAATTTGACCGATGTGACTTTGTCAGGACATGAGACCAATATGTTACATTTGGGACTATCATATGCCCCTGGAGTAAACTTTGATTATGCAACAACGAGACTAGATATCTACAAAGGGGTCAGAAAACTAAAATTAAAGAAATATCATACACAAATGAAGACAAATAAAGAACAAAATAATACTCGCAGAGACTCAAATTCTGATGAAATGTCCAACAATACAGCTGTACCGCAAATAGATCAAACGCTGCTCCAAACTATGGAAGAGTTATGGAATGACAATGCCAGCGGGACTGTAATTGATACAAGGCCAATGCTCGTAGCTTGCGATACCACAAGGGACACACAACGAACCCAGTTTAAACCTAAGTCCTCGTTCAACCCCATCATGATCAGGGATTCCATTGATCTATTTCATGAATCCACAACGTAGATTAAAAAACTGTGGTGGCTATGAAGGAAAAGAATGTAAAAAATAAAGATCAACAATATAACAATTTGATCAAAAACCTGAAGGAGAATAATAAGATTGTAGTTCGCAACAGTGACAAAGGTGGCAATATTGTGCTCTGGCCACAAAAACTCTATAATAAAGAAGCATATAGCAAGCTCAATGACAGATTGTGTTACAATCGGAGCAGCCAGGCCAACCTCAATGTTTCACACAAGGAATACCATGGTAAATTACATATATGGAAACACGCCAACCTTATCAATGTAGTTGAATACAAATATTTGAAAAAGAAAACCCCCCCCACTCCCTCACTGTACTTCATTCCAAAAGTTCACAAAGATCTAAACAATCCCACTGGCAGGCCAATCATCTCTGCCAGGGATGGTTTATTGGAACATACTACTAGATACATTGACTATTTCCTACAAGATTATGTCAAGATGTTACCAACATATGTACGCGATACAAGTGACGTTTTAAGACCGATCTACGAATTTGAATGGCAAGAAGACTATATACTCATAGCATTGGATGTAACATCGTTGTTCACGAGCATAGAACACACAGACGGAATTGAAGCAATTAAATATTAGATATCACGCAGACGGAGCAATTTAAACAACATAGTAATATGCTCATTGAGATGATAAATTTCTGTTTGTACAACAACATTTTTATGTTCAATAGCCAGCTATATCAACAGACAAGAGGAGTACCATGGGGGCCAGCTTCTCACCCAGTTATGCCTGTTTGCCTATTGGCATGTGGGAGGAGCTGGTCCGCAGGGGCAAACACAATCATTACATGTTGGAAAATGTCAAACTGTGACGATGTTACACTGATGATCTTTTCGTAGTATGGCGAGGAACTGAACTAGAAGCTATTAATTTTGTGCATGCCTTGAATACCAATGAGAGCAATTTAAGGTTCACTGCTACCATTAGTTCAAGTTCGATAGAATTCCTTGATACCCAAGTGTATATTAAGGATCACAAAATAGAAACTAGGCTTTTTAGGAAGAAAACAGCTGGAAACTCTACGCTCCATGCGAGCTGTATGCACCCCAAACACCTTATAAATAGCATACGTACGGCGAAATGCTTCGCTTAAGGGGAATCTGTAGCACAGAAAGTGAGCTAGTGATAGCTCAAAACAATAGCAAGAAAAGATTCCTAGAGAGAGGGTATCAGGAAAAATTGATCGACAGAGCCATAATGAAATCTATGGAATATAGCAGAACAGAAGCCTTAAAAGAAAAGCAGGGGGACATTAAGGAACAGGAAGATAATACCTTTCGTATGATTATGAAATACAACAATCAACATAGAACAATGCAAAAAATCATACAGAAAAATTGGGCCATGGTACTCTGTGACCCAATAATTGTTCCCCTGCTTCCACAAAAAGTATCCATTACATACAGCCGAGCCCCCTCATCATGTGATAAGATAGTGAAAACAAGTCCTGAAGTGATTGAGAGTGGAAGTTGGTTACTAATGAGAAGAGGCTTCTATAGATGTAAAACGTGCAAGACATGTACACACGGTATCAGCAAGAACACCTATGTTACACCGTTCAGTGACAGAGTACAAAATCACCAAACCTTTGACCTGCAGAACAGAATTTGCCGTATATGTACTGCTATGCCCTTGCGGGTTGCAGTATATAGGCAGCACGGTCCTGCAGGTACATAAACGTATTCTCCAATATTTGCGCGCCATAACGAATCAAGACAACACCTATCCAGAAGCGCGCCACTTTAAAGAAAAACATAATTCCAACAATGCAGATCTCAAATACTATGTAATAGATGCTATCCCTCCAAGTAGGCGTGGCGGTGATAGACCCATGAAACTTAGGAAGTTGGAGACAAGATATATTTTGCAACTTGACTCTAAGGCCCCACAAGGGCTCAATGCAACTGAGGATCTGCATACATGTTTGAGTTAGGACACTGAGATAGTCATAGCAAGTATGTTTCTAGAGATAAAGATGAGTAATATTCACATAAAATCATCTCATGGCAGGATAATGTAGAATGAAAAGAACGGTTTTTAGACAACTATATATTTAGGATATTTTGCCAATTGATTATTTAGTATTTTACTTATATTTATTGGTGGCAATTGTTATTTATGTATATAGTGATATATATGTACATATTTATACATGTGTACAAATGCAGGATGATATGCACATATATTTGTACATAATTATTTTTGGGATTATACGCTAAATACCCAAATGCCCACATATATAGAGACAATGAATTGTTCAAATCATATCTGATCATTATTGTCATTCTGCACAAGTGGTATCCATCAACATCTGTACATATATATCTGGAAATAAATAACTTAGTGGATAAAAATGAGTCTGTAAAACAATATTAAGAAGAACTGAGTCGGAAACATGAATAATGATTATTTAAGAGTATATTTGTTTACATTTTAGCACATTGCACTTTACACTTAGGCACTTTTTTCGATTTTATTGTATGAGAAATCAATCAGGATACAGAAAATAACAGAATTTGCATAAAACATGCTGTAAAATGGGATTTATCCAGGTATTATTGAATGTTTTGGTATTCTACCAGTATAGAAATGAAAGTCTTTAATTTGCTGCTATTTGTCGAAATGTTCTAAATGGCCAAGACAATTCAAGGAATTAACAGAAATATGTGAAATTCCTCATATGCAAATAGATGTGAATAAGCAACGCAAACGGAGATGTCTTTTGTGTCTATAATCACGTGGTATCCTGAATGTGAGCAAATTTCCCTTTAAATTTTGCACTTACCCAAGTATCCATGTCATGTGATCAAGGCTCTACGGAGCAGAAACCCGTAATGGCGACGGGTGAATAAAACACCTCTGAGCACTGATCCGGGTCCGTGTCCGTGATTGTTTGAATGAGAAGGTATCCAGCCAGCGGAGTTTTCGTTTCGTGATGTAATAGATGTAAACAAAATACTCTTCTAAGGCTGTACGTATTGCGAGGCAATAAGTCTGTTTCGTTGGATGGTCGGAAATCCCATAATATAACATTTGCCCAATGATGAAAAATAGCAAATGTATTTTGATTGTACTTGTTAGACCTGGCACCTTGGCGTGGGTCTCCCTTCCATTTATTGCTGTTGCCTCATGTATTTTTGCTATTGTTAGTTGCTCAGGGCACTGTGCCACTGCTGTCCAGTGCCACAGTGCAAGTGCTCCCTATTGTAAATTAATGTATGATTTGTAATTCCATGATTGGTTGGTTTGGTTTACCTGTCAGACCCTAGTACAGTGCACCAGGAGTGCCCAGGGCTTGTAAATCCAAATGCTGCTGGTGGGCTTGCAGCACTGGTTGTGCCACCCACAGAAGCAGCCAGTAAAAATGTGTCTAAGGTCTGCCATTACAGAGCCTGCGTGCAGTCTGGTGCTGACTGGGCAAGTGCACCCACTTGCCAGTCCCTAAACCTTCCCTTTTCTTCATATCAGACACCCCTATGGTAGGCCCAAGGGCAGGGTGCATTGTAAGGATAAGGTAGGACATGCCCTGGTGTGTGTGGCATGTTCTAATAGTGAATTACAGCCATTTTCATTTTTCACTATTGCAAGGCTACCTGTTCTCCATAGGCCAGAATGGGCAGTTTGGTTATTACATCTTATAATCCTAACTGACTCAGGGAACATGGTAGAAATTCGAATTTAGTATGCCTGAACTCAGAATGATAAAATACATCTTTTAGTGAAGTTGGTTTTAACATTCTGTGTTTGAAAATGCCACTTTTAGAAAGTAGGCATTTTCTTGTCTAACCATTCAAACCTGCCTCTGCTAGGCTGTGTATTCCCTGTCTGGAGTTTTGAGTGACAGGGCTGGGGAATTCCAGGAGACAGGGTGAGGTGTCCCAGTGGTGAATAGAGAGATCTGCATCTAGATGGGTGGAAGGAGTTGCACCTGGGACCTGAATAGGGCTGTGCCTTCCCTCCACAATGCTGGCTCCACCTCCTGTGGCGCGTCTGATGTCTCTGCCCTGCACTCTGAAAAAAAGAAGGAGTCAGGTAAACAAAGTGCTCCAGGACTGACCAGAACCGGTTTGAACAAGGCAAAGACCCCTCTGCCCTCAGAGGACAAAGGATTTTGGGGTATAAGTATTGGGACCCTGAGCCCAAGAATTTAGATCACTTTGGGAAACAAGAAGAAACTCTGCTGAAGAGAGGAACCAAGAAGAAACTGAGGAGAGACTATCCCTGAAACTGGGGGATTGGCCTGCAGGGGTTGCCTACTGCCAAAGAGAGGAGAAAGGAACTTTGTGTGTACTTTTGCTCAACTTGTGAAGGATCTCCAAGGGCTTGGAAAATGGTCCTGCTGAAGTCTCAAGAACAACAGACTTCACCCCCCAGCTCCCCAGAGTCCTTTGGAAGTGCCTGCTGCTGCTGTTTGGGCCTTCTGAGGGACTGTGTGTCGCAAGGAGCTGGAAGCACGACTCGAGAAGCGTGCCGCCGTCGGAGCTGCTGTCGTTGCATCGCGTAAAGTGTGTCGCCACTGCAGCATCGCATCAAGCGGAAGCGTCTCGTATCATCGAAGAAGTGTCTCGCAACGCTGAACAAGCATGTCGCCATCTCAGCCATCATAGCTGACGCATTGCACCGCATCAAGAGAAGAGTCTCGCATCGAGGAAGAAGCGTGTCGCCATCGCAGCCATCGTAGTTGTCGCATTGCACCGCATCAAGAAAAGCGCCTCGTTGCGCACACTATACCTACCTACGACGGGCGGAGGCATAGGAGCTCCGTCCTTCAAATCATATTTCCTCGCAGCACAGCTCCAATGGTTGTCCCACTGGACGGCGGAGAGGCATACGGGAGAGACAATCACAGAGAGAGGCAGAATACCCCTTCCTGTGATCAGACGAATGCTATTACCAGGTACTACACCGGCACGCACGCACCCACTTCAAGTGACCATAGCTCGCAGATGCATGATGCAGATACACCGCATGTCCAAGGGCCAACCACTATACTCCCCCTTGCTTCCCCTGGTGGGATTCCCCCAGAAAGCCGGATACTACACCGCGGGAGCCCTTCGAGTGTGGACCGATCATGACATCACTGAGACGGGGGCGCTATTTCATGAGGGACAAATGAAGACATATGCTCAGTTGGTCGAATGGTATGACCTCCCTCGTGGACAGTTTATACGACATAGACAAATTTTAGAAAGTGGTGATCAATTCTTGAACCTGCGGGATGGGGAGCCCCCGACACATCCAGTGTTACACACGTTGTTGCGCATGGGGGCCGGCAGTCACCTAATCACGTGGCACTACAAAGCGATCCGGGAATTGACGGACGTCTCCCTGGACGGGCTCCGGGGTGTGTGGGAGGGCGATGCGGGCCGAGCGTTCCACGACACAGAGTGGCGCAAAGCTCTGGAATTCCCAAAAAAGGTGTCCAGAAATGCGCGATTCAAAAACATGATAAAAACCGTGCACGGAACACACTGCGTTAAGTGGGCGCGCACGCCTCGAATGGCGTAAAGTAACTTAGCATTTAAAAAACCGTACAAATTCACTGAAAAAACCATAGGTTTCACACACGTTATAGTTAGGAATTAGCATTTAAAAAACCTTGCAAATTCACTGAAAAAACCATAGGTTTCAGACATGTTATAGTTAGCGGAAATTTTACTGATAAAAAAACAATGAAATTCCCCCGTTATAGTTAGTGCAGGCAACTATAACTCACGCGACCGCAATCTTCTGCTGATGACATATGTGTCTTTATGAAAAAAAAATATTTGTAATATATGTATAGCTAAAAATGTATGGAAGAAGACATGGGCAAATAAGTGTCTAAATACAGTATTAGCATCAGCAGAGGATTGCGGTCGCGTGAGTTATAGTTGCCTGCACTAACTATAACGGGGGAATTTCATTGGTTTTTTATCAGTAAAATTTCCGCTAACTATAACATGTCTGAAACCTATGGTTTTTTCAGTGAATATATATATATATATATATATATATGGAAAACAAAGGTACCCAAAGCATTGAGCAGGCACTCAACGTCGCTCTTGGCCATACGGCATGAAATTGCAGCTTGTCCCAGTGCTCCACTGTTTATTACAATAACAAAGGAACAACACAGAAGGTATGCCAACTACAAGAGCCGACAGAGGCTCAGGTCAAACAAGAGGCGGTCAAAAATCGAACAGGAGAGGAGGCAGAAGAGTATGGTAACACATCCACATCAGACTGAGACATCAAACAATACAATCATCAATTTGACCGATGTGACTTTGTCAGGACATGAGACCAATATGTTACATTTGGGACTATCATATGCCCCTGGAGTAAACTTTGATTATGCAACAACGAGACTAGATATCTACAAAGGGGTCAGAAAACTAAAATTAAAGAAATATCATACACAAATGAAGACAAATAAAGAACAAAATAATGCTCGCAGAGACTCAAATTCTGATGAAATGTCCAACAATACAGCTGTACCGCAAATAGATCAAACGCTGCTCCAAACTATGGAAGAGTTATGGAATGACAATGCCAGCGGGACTGTAATTGATACAAGGCCAATGCTCGTAGCTTGCGATACCACAAGGGACACACAACCAACCCAGTTTAAACCTAAGTCCTCGTTCAACCCCATCATGATCAGGGATTCCATTGATCTATTTCATGAATCCACAACGTAGATTAAAAAACTGTGGTGGCTATGAAGGAAAAGAATGTAAAAAATAAAGATCAACAATATAACAATTTGATCAAAAACCTGAAGGAGAATAATAAGATTGTAGTTCGCAACAGTGACAAAGGTGGCAATATTGTGCTCTGGCCACAAAAACTCTATAATAAAGAAGCATATAGCAAGCTCAATGACAGATTGTGTTACAATCGGAGCAGCCAGGCCAACCTCAATGTTTCACACAAGGAATACCATGGTAAATTACATATATGGAAACACGCCAACCTTATCAATGTAGTTGAATACAAATATTTGAAAAAGAAAACCCCCCCCACTCCCTCACTGTACTTCATTCCAAAAGTTCACAAAGATCTAAACAATCCCACTGGCAGGCCAATCATCTCTGCCAGGGATGGTTTATTGGAACATACTACTAGATACATTGACTATTTCCTACAAGATTATGTCAAGATGTTACCAACATATGTACGCGATACAAGTGACGTTTTAAGACCGATCTACGAATTTGAATGGCAAGAAGACTATATACTCATAGCATTGGATGTAACATCGTTGTTCACGAGCATAGAACACACAGACGGAATTGAAGCAATTAAATATTAGATATCACGCAGACGGAGCAATTTAAACAACATAGTAATATGCTCATTGAGATGATAAATTTCTGTTTGTACAACAACATTTTTATGTTCAATAGCCAGCTATATCAACAGACAAGAGGAGTACCATGGGGGCCAGCTTCTCACCCAGTTATGCCTGTTTGCCTATTGGCATGTGGGAGGAGCTGGTCCGCAGGGGCAAACACAATCATTACATGTTGGAAAATGTCAAACTGTGACGATGTTACACTGATGATCTTTTCGTAGTATGGCGAGGAACTGAACTAGAAGCTATTAATTTTGTGCATGCCTTGAATACCAATGAGAGCAATTTAAGGTTCACTGCTACCATTAGTTCAAGTTCGATAGAATTCCTTGATACCCAAGTGTATATTAAGGATCACAAAATAGAAACTAGGCTTTTTAGGAAGAAAACAGCTGGAAACTCTACGCTCCATGCGAGCTGTATGCACCCCAAACACCTTATAAATAGCATACGTACGGTGAAATGCTTCGCTTAAGGGGAATCTGTAGCACAGAAAGTGAGCTAGTGATAGCTCAAAACAATAGCAAGAAAAGATTCCTAGAGAGAGGGTATCAGGAAAAATTGATCGACAGAGCCATAATGAAATCTATGGAATATAGCAGAACAGAAGCCTTAAAAGAAAAGCAGGGGGACATTAAGGAACAGGAAGATAATACCTTTCGTATGATTATGAAATACAACAATCAACATAGAACAATGCAAAAAATCATACAGAAAAATTGGGCCATGGTACTCTGTGACCCAATAATTGTTCCCCTGCTTCCACAAAAAGTATCCATTACATACAGCCGAGCCCCCTCATCATGTGATAAGATAGTGAAAACAAGTCCTGAAGTGATTGAGAGTGGAAGTTGGTTACTAATGAGAAAAGGCTTCTATAGATGTAAAACGTGCAAGACATGTACACACGGTATCAGCAAGAACACCTATGTTACACCGTTCAGTGACAGAGTACCAAATCACCAAACCTTTGACCTGCAGAACAGAATTTGCCGTATATGTACTGCTATGCCCTTGCGGGTTGCAGTATATAGGCAGCACGGTCCTGCAGGTACATAAACGTATTCTCCAATATTTGCGCGCCATAACGAATCAAGACAACACCTATCCAGAAGCGCGCCACTTTAAAGAAAAACATAATTCCAACAATGCAGATCTCAAATACTATGTAATAGATGCTATCCCTCCAAGTAGGCGTGGCGGTGATAGACCCATGAAACTTAGGAAGTTGGAGACAAGATATATTTTGCAACTTGACTCTAAGGCCCCACAAGGGCTCAATGCAACTGAGGATCTGCATACATGTTTGAGTTAGGACACTGAGATAGTCATAGCAAGTATGTTTCTAGAGATAAAGATGAGTAATATTCACATAAAATCATCTCATGGCAGGATAATGTAGAATGAAAAGAACGGTTTTTAGACAACTATATATTTAGGATATTTTGCCAATTGATTATTTAGTATTTTACTTATATTTATTGGTGGCAATTGTTATTTATGTATATAGTGATATATATGTACATATTTATACATGTGTACAAATGCAGGATGATATGCACATATATTTGTACATAATTATTTTTGGGATTATACGCTAAATACCCAAATGCCCACATATATAGAGACAATGAATTGTTCAAATCATATCTGATCATTATTGTCATTCTGCACAAGTGGTATCCATCAACATCTGTACATATATATCTGGAAATAAATAACTTAGTGGATAAAAATGAGTCTGTAAAACAATATTAAGAAGAACTGAGTCGGAAACATGAATAATGATTATTTAAGAGTATATTTGTTTACATTTTAGCACATTGCACTTTACACTTAGGCACTTTTTTCGATTTTATTGTATGAGAAATCAATCAGGATACAGAAAATAACAGAATTTGCATAAAACATGCTGTAAAATGGGATTTATCCAGGTATTATTGAATGTTTTGGTATTCTACCAGTATAGAAATGAAAGTCTTTAATTTGCTGCTATTTGTCGAAATGTTCTAAATGGCCAAGACAATTCAAGGAATTAACAGAAATATGTGAAATTCCTCATATGCAAATAGATGTGAATAAGCAACGCAAACGGAGATGTCTTTTGTGTCTATAATCACGTGGTATCCTGAATGTGAGCAAATTTCCCTTTAAATTTTGCACTTACCCAAGTATCCATGTCATGTGATCAAGGCTCTACGGAGCAGAAACCCGTAATGGCGACGGGTGAATAAAACACCTCTGAGCACTGATCCGGGTCCGTGTCCGTGATTGTTTGAATGAGAAGGTATCCAGCCAGCGGAGTTTTCGTTTCGTGATGTAATAGATGTAAACAAAATACTCTTCTAAGGCTGTACGTATTGCGAGGCAATAAGTCTGTTTCGTTGGATGGTCAGAAATCCCATAATATAACATTTGCCCAATGATGAAAAATAGCAAATGTATTTTACTTTCAGAAAGCATATATATATATATATACACATACAAAAGAGTCCCACAGCAAGCAGGACGGGCACACACTGGGTCAATTTAAAGATTGTTTATTCCTGCAAACAGATCGGATTCTGCAACACTGCCTTTATCAATGTTTGCTTAAAAAATCTCCTATCAGCAATTGTATTTAATGCTACAGACTGCTTTTTAATTGCAGGACGAAAAGTGTACATAAAGTAATGGCTGGGCAACCAAAGTTCAATTCACTATTCACGGCTGCCATCTTTTCATGTCAAATGTTCAATGACAACTTGTGGCAGCATTGGTGTTACACGGATAATGTCATTAAAATATCAACACATCAAAAAGTCCAGGACTAAAAAAAACATAAGAATTTGATATCTGCAAGTACCCAGAGCAATACATGGAATGAAGTCCAGTAGTTGTGCATGGGAGGTCATTGTAACAGGGTTGTTGAATTGTGCTGTAGTTAGGTAAGTTGTTTTAAACACCTCAAATGTATTTTAATCTATGTCTTTGTCCCTATGATTTGCCACATTGGTGAATTGTATATTTCCTCAGTTTGTGTGAACAGATTCCCATTGCTTTAGTTGCTTTTATATTCTCAGTATCTATGTGTATAATTTATTGCATTTATGTTTTTCTTTTGATTGTACTCATATTGAATTTTGGCATTATTAGCAATAAATGCTTTATAAATGTGTTCATACTAATGAATAGTGGAAAATATGGAATTTAATTGAACCTACATCAATTTATCAATTAATCTATCAATACCAATTTGAGGCAGTATCATTCTGACTGGTCGATGGACAATATCATTGTAAATAAACCCTGGCATATATTTCATTATAACTTCTTGATAACAAAAGGTAATTAAATATAATAGGTTTCAGCCCTTATAATGTACTGAACAGAAAGGCCTATTACAGTGGATGGATTCTTATTTCCCAAAGTGTTTGCTGCACACAACAGACAACTAACATAATTCCTGTAAAATACCAGGGAAATAGGGAAAATCCAATAAACTACTGCCATTTAAGGAGTGACAGGCCAGTGCTATTTGCTTCACTTGTCTGCCAAATATTTTGAATATAGATGAAATAATATTCTGCCTCCAGATGTATAATAAGACACTCTCTGTCTTTGTTGTATGGGATTTGCACCAAGAATTCCCTTTTCCTGCTTGTATTTTTCATTACCTCCTGGTAACTGTAATGAACTTGAAGGTCAAGTATGAAGTGATATGGCAATCCCTAATATTGGTATTACAAAATAGGATCATATGCAAATCACGATGAAGCAACTATTACAAAACTGAGATTTATATTAGACAGATTACCCTATGAAAGAGTCTTTAAAGTAAGAAACAAAAAAAGTGTGGTCAGGCTAAAATGTATTCCAATTATCACAACTTGAGAAATGCTTCTCAGCATCATCTCAAAGTGCATACACCAATAATAGTGAAAACTATATCTGTCTTCCTAAATAATAGATATTGAGATTTACCAGACACCATGATAGTTTATTGAAATGTTCTGGGAATACAAAAATATAACTTACCATGATTGAACCCATCATTTGCTGGATACAAGGATTGTTGCTAGGTCCATAGCCAGAGATAGGATTCCTGAACTCTGAGGACAGGTGATACTTGCCTTGGGTCACTTCCACTGGCAATGTGGCCATACTTGATTATTGTTGAAGCCATCTGGTACAACCAGCTGGAGAAATTCAGACATTTACCATGAACTGTATTTCAAAATTCATCCTGAAGGTTGATAGTATATTAAGAGATTCTCCTACAAAAAGCAAATTGAGAATGGGGCTCTAAAAATTGCATGGGCTAAAATTATTTTTACTAGATGTGGTAAACACCTCACCCCATCTGGCTCACTTGTAAGCAAGGTCTAAATCTTTTCATTTTATGATGAACAGTCAACCTATCAGTGCTGTCATTTTTTACAGTTTTAAGTGTGACTGACATATTTATATCAGTTGCATTTTTAGCTCTTCCTACTGTTGCTGAATGCAGAACCCTTTCACCATATCCCACATCAAACTAAGCTTGTGGTTATAAAAGATAACAGAGGGCCAGATGTAACAAGGAGTTATGCAAACACAAATCCTATTTGTCCCCTCTTCTTGCCACCCATATAATAGTACATCAGGGGCTGTAATATATATTGTGCTCCGGATGCGCAACAGGCATGTGCGCGCACTTTGTGCACCCCCAGGATACAATGGTATTATTGAGGGGGCTGCAGATGCTTGTGCATCTCCTTCTGTAACACAGATAGAACTGGTACACATGTTGCTCCAGCGCTATCTTAAGAAGGTATTCCCTCATTTGCATGGCAGAGTTCGAAGCTGCGCTTGGGGTCGCACATTCTTTCTAATATGCTGCACTGTCCCAGTTTGCACCCGACGCACCTTTTGAAAGATATGTCATGATGTAAGCCTTATTTGTTCATGGTTAACAACAATATTAAATAATATATTTATATGAATCTATGCATATGTCGCAAATAATAGGGTATTTTACATGAATTGTATGCAAAAGTGGATTCTGTTTAAACCATGATTTGCTAAAAGCATTTATGCGTGTATTTGAATGGTAGAATTTTGCTGCTTTCCATTTCTATGACTTTTTGCAAGCACTAGCACTTTAAATAACGGGCAAAAAAGCTGAGCTGTGTCATGTGATCAAGGCCGCTAGGTCGGCTGAAACGCGTTATGGCAGGCGAAGACTAATAAAGAATTTAATCACGTACTGGAGGTCTGCACTCGTTCTTTCCGACGTGAATGGAGGAGTGACGAGGTGATGAAATGTATATATATTTTATATATATATATATATATATACACACACACACACATACAAAAGAGTCCCATAGCAAGCAGGACGGGCAAACACTGGGTCAATTTAAAGATTGTTTATTCCTGCAAACAGATCGGATTCTGCAACACTGCCTTTATCAATGTTTGCGGAAAAAAACCTCCTATTAGCAATTGTATTTTAATGCTACAGACTGCTCTTTAATTGCAGGACGAAAAGTGTACACAAAGTCATGGCTGGGCAACCAAAGTTCAATTCACTATTCTCGGCTGCCATTGTTTCATGTCAAATGTTCAATGACACCTTCTGGCAGCATTGGTGTTTCACGGATAATGTCATTAAAAAATCAACACATCAAAAAGTCCAGGACTAAAAAAACATAAGAATTTGATATCTGCAAGTACTCATAGAAATACATGGAATGAAGTCCAGTAGTTGTGCATGGGAGGTCATTCTAACAGGGCTGTAGGATTGTGCTGGAGTTAGGTAAGTTGTTTAAAACACCTCAAATGTATTTTAATCTATGTCTTTGTCCCTATGATTTGCCACATTGGTTAATTGTATATTTCTTCAGTTTGTGTGAACAGATTCCCATTGCTTTAGTTGCTTTTATATTCTCAGTATCTATGTGTATAATTTATTGCATTTATGTATTTCTTTTGATTGTACTTGTTAGACCTGGCACCTTGGCGTGGGTCTCCCTTCCATTTATTGCTGTTGCCTCATGTATTTTTGCTATTGTTAGTTGCTCAGGGCACTGTGCCACTGCTGTCCAGTGCCACAGTGCAAGTGCTCCCTATTGTAAATTAATGTATGATTTGTAATTCCATGATTGGTTGGTTTGGTTTACCTGTCAGACCCTAGTACAGTGCACCAGGAGTGCCCAGGGCTTGTAAATCCAAATGCTGCTGGTGGGCTTGCAGCACTGGTTGTGCCACCCACAGAAGCAGCCAGTAAAAATGTGTCTAAGGTCTGCCATTGCAGAGCCTGCGTGCAGTCTGGTGCTGACTGGGCAAGTGCACCCACTTGCCAGTCCCTAAACCTTCCCTTTTCTTCATATCAGACACCCCTATGGTAGGCCCAAGGGCAGGGTGCATTGTAAGGATAAGGTAGGACATGCCCTGGTGTGTGTGGCATGTTCTAATAGTGAATTACAGCCATTTTCATTTTTCACTATTGCAAGGCTACCTGTTCTCCATAGGCCAGAATGGGCAGTTTGGTTATTACATCTTATAATCCTAACTGACTCAGGGAACATGGTAGAAATTCGAATTTAGTATGCCTGAACTCAGAATGATAAAATACATCTTTTAGTGAAGTTGGTTTTAACATTCTGTGTTTGAAAATGCCACTTTTAGAAAGTAGGCATTTTCTTGTCTAACCATTCAAACCTGCCTCTGCTAGGCTGTGTATTCCCTGTCTGGAGTTTTGAGTGACAGGGCTGGGGAATTCCAGGAGACAGGGTGAGGTGTCCCAGTGGTGAATAGAGAGATCTGCATCTAGATGGGTGGAAGGAGTTGCACCTGGGACCTGAATAGGGCTGTGCCTTCCCTCCACAATGCTGGCTCCACCTCCTGTGGCGCGTCTGATGTCTCTGCCCTGCACTCTGAAAAAAAGAAGGAGTCAGGTAAACAAAGTGCTCCAGGACTGACCAGAACCGGTTTGAACAAGGCAAAGACCCCTCTGCCCTCAGAGGACAAAGGATTTTGGGGTATAAGTATTGGGACCCTGAGCCCAAGAATTTAGATCACTTTGGGAAACAAGAAGAAACTCTGCTGAAGAGAGGAACCAAGAAGAAACTGAGGAGAGACTATCCCTGAAACTGGGGGATTGGCCTGCAGGGGTTGCCTACTGCCAAAGAGAGGAGAAAGGAACTTTGTGTGTACTTTTGCTCAACTTGTGAAGGATCTCCAAGGGCTTGGAAAATGGTCCTGCTGAAGTCTCAAGAACAACAGACTTCACCCCCCAGCTCCCCAGAGTCCTTTGGAAGTGCCTGCTGCTGCTGTTTGGGCCTTCTGAGGGACTGTGTGTCGCAAGGAGCTGGAAGCACGACTCGAGAAGCGTGCCGCCGTCGGAGCTGCTGTCGTTGCATCGCGTAAAGTGTGTCGCCACTGCAGCATCGCATCAAGCGGAAGCGTCTCGCATCATCGAAGAAGTGTCTCGCAACGCTGAACAAGCATGTCGCCATCTCAGCCATCATAGCTGACGCATTGCACCGCATCAAGAGAAGAGTCTCGCATCGAGGAAGAAGCGTGTCGCCATCGCAGCCATCGTAGTTGTCGCATTGCACCGCATCAAGAAAAGCGCCTCGTTGCGCACACTATACCTACCTACGACGGGCGGAGGCATAGGAGCTCCGTCCTTCAAATCATATTTCCTCGCAGCACAGCTCCAATGGTTGTCCCACTGGACGGCGGAGAGGCATACGGGAGAGACAATCACAGAGAGAGGCAGAATACCCCTTCCTGTGATCAGACGAATGCTATTACCAGGTACTACACCGGCACGCACGCACCCACTTCAAGTGACCATAGCTCGCAGATGCATGATGCAGATACACCGCATGTCCAAGGGCCAACCACTATACTCCCCCTTGCTTCCCCTGGTGGGATTCCCCCAGAAAGCCGGATACTACACCGCGGGAGCCCTTCGAGTGTGGACCGATCATGACATCACTGAGACGGGGGCGCTATTTCATGAGGGACAAATGAAGACATATGCTCAGTTGGTCGAATGGTATGACCTCCCTCGTGGACAGTTTATACGACATAGACAAATTTTAGAAAGTGGTGATCAATTCTTGAACCTGCGGGATGGGGAGCCCCCGACACATCCAGTGTTACACACGTTGTTGCGCATGGGGGCCGGCAGTCACCTAATCACTTGGCACTACAAAGCGATCCGGGAATTGACGGACGTCTCCCTGGACGGGCTCCGGGGTGTGTGGGAGGGCGATGCGGGCCGAGCGTTCCACGACACAGAGTGGCGCAAAGCTCTGGAATTCCCCAAAAAGGTGTCCAGAAATGCGCGATTCAAAAACATACAGTTCAACATCCTGCACCGAGCGTACCTTACACCGGACAAACTCCACCGGTTCTACCCCGATACGCAATTCCGATGCCCCCGCTGCCAAATGTTAGAAGCAGACTTCAAACACATGTTTTGGACCTGCCCATCCATACAACGATATTGGGGTAGGGTGCACCAAACGCTCCGAGTGACGACCGATCTCACGATTGCCTCTACGTGGGAAGCGTGTGCTTTGGGGATATCCCAGAAAAAGAAAACCGCAAAAGTACAATGGAAGTTCACTTCTCTGGCTATCCTCTTGGCGAAAAGGAACATAGCTATGCACTGGAGGGCTCCAGCGGGACCTTCGGAGGCAGGCTGGACGGGAGCGCTACTTAAATGGGGCGCGGCGGAGGAGGAGACACTCAGAGAGGAAGAGGCGAGGGGCGCCCGCAAACATCCAATATCTATGGAGTGGGCACAACTCCTAATACACTTCAAACAGCAGTGTGCAGAAGGAGAAACACAGGACACGACACAGCCCACTTCCTGCACTCCTCACGCTCCCCCCGCCACTCAAGAGCCAGAGATAATGGCAGAAGTACAATAGACAAGCAGGGAGCTTAACCAGGAGAGACGAGTGGAGGCCCCAGCCTTTTTCGCGCACCCGCACACCGACCCGCTTTCTCCCTGACTTACCCTAGAACGCCTACTCTTAATCAGTGCACAGACCGCCGTGGCAACCTGTCCAAGCCCGCCCTACACCCTCCCCCCTCTCACGATCCTCTCATTCGTTTCCCTTCTCCCCCTTTTTAGTTTCTTCCTCCTTTCTACGGTCTTTTCCTCACCTCCCCACAGTTAGTAGTTGAACCCATCGGCAGTTCAAACAAAGATGCACTAGTTAACGAAACAGTTGAGTACATTCGTCATAAGGGAGGAGCTACAAAGACAGTAAAGAGAAGACCGAGTTGACCTTAGATACACGCGACACATCGATACAGCTGTGTCGACACATATGACGGTCTATTGGAACGTATCAGTGGGAGACATGTGGTTTTAGCAATATCAGGAGGTTCCAGGGACAAAGCAACTAATATAATCACCCTTGTAAACAGTAATGTTAAGTCACAATGATGCACAAAATTGGTTCGTATGTAATACAGTTGACATGCATTGTGGAAAGTTGTACGCAAAACCCTAATAAAAAAAATAAAAATAAAAAATCAAGAAAAACGCCTCGCATCCACGGAGAAGCGTGCCGCCGTCGGAGCTGCTGTCATCGCATCGCGTAAAGGGATGTCGCCGCTGCAACAGCCGCATTGAGCAGAAGCGTCTCGCAACGTCGGAGAAGAGTGTCGCTGCCAAGGCCGCTATCATCGCATCGCGTAAAGGGTTGTCGCCGCTGTAGCTGACGCATCGAGTCGAGCCTTCTCGCAACATCGGAGAAGCGTGCCGCATCTGGAAGGTCTTCACGTCTTTATTTCTTTGCACCAAAAACTTCATTGCATCAACATTGTTGCAACACTTTCGTTGCCCTGCGTGTCGCATCTAAAAGGTACATTGACTTAAAGTGTTGCATCTAAGAACTTTCTACCATCTAAAGTAAGAGTATTGTGTATTTTTGTCGTTTAATGGTCTTGTGATAAATCTATATAAAGAATACTTATTTTTTATATAAAACCTGTCCATCTGTAGTGTTGCCACTTGATTACTGTATGTGTTCACAAATGCTTTACACACTGCCTCTGAGATAAGCCTGTCTGCTCGTGCCAAGCTACCAAGGGGGTGAGCAGGGGTTAGTTTAGGAGTGTACCCCTCTACCCTGACTAGAGGTGAGGGTCCCTATTTGTCACAAGTGCATACCTGTGCCAACTAGAGACCCCCAAGTTTAACAGTACTCATATTGAATTTTGGCATAATTAGATACTCTAACAATAAATGCTTTATAAATGTGTTCATACTAATGAATAGTGGAAAATATGGAATTCAGTTGAAGCTACATCAATTTATCAATTAATCTATCAATACCAAATTGAGGCAGTATCATTCTGACTGATCGATGGACAATATAATTGTAAATAAACCCTGGCATATATTTCATTATAACTTCTTGAAAACAAAAGGTAATTAAATATAATAGGTTTCAGCCCTTACAATGTACTGGACAGAAAGGCCTATTACAGTGGATGGATTCTTATTTCCCAAAGTGTTTGAAACACACAACAGACAACTAACATAATTCTTGTAAAATACCAGGGCAATAGGGAAAATCCTATAAACTACTGCCATTTAAGGAGTGACAGGCCAGTGCTATTTGCTTCACTTGTCTGCAAAATAATTTGAATATAGATGAAATATTATTCTGCCACCAGCTGTATAATTAGCCACACTATGTCTTTGTTGTATGGGATTTGCACCAAGGATTCCCTTTTTCTACTTGTATTTTTCATTACCTCCTGGTAACTGTAATGAGCTTGAAGGTCAAGTACGAAGTGATATGGCAATCCCTAATATTGGTATTACAAAATTGGATCATATGTAAATCACGATGAAGCAACTATTACAAAACTGAGATTTATATTAGACAGATTACCCTATGAAAGAGTCTTTAAAGTAAGAAACAAAAATAGTGTGGTCAGGCTAAAATGTATTCCAATTATCACAACTTGGGAAATGCTTCTCAGCATCATCTCAAAGTGCATACACCAATGATAGTGAAAACTATATCTGTCTTCCTAAATAATAGATATTGAGATTTACCAGACACCATGATAGTTTATTGAAATACAAAAATATAATTTACCATGATTGAACCCATCATTTGCTGGATACAAGAATTGTTGCTAGGTCCATAGCCAGAGGTAGGATTCCTGAACTCTGAGGACAGGTGATACTTGCCTTGGGTCACTTCCACTGGCAATGTGGCCATACTTGATTATTGTTGAAGCCATCTGGTACAACCAGCTGGAGGTATTCAGACATTTACCATGAACTGTATTTTAAGATTCATCCTGGAGGTTGATTGTATATTAAGAGATTCTCCTACAAAAAGCAAATTGAGAATGGGGCTCTAAAAATTGCATGGGCTAAAAGTATTTTTACTAGATGTGGTAAACGCCTCACCCCATCTGGCTCACTTGTAAGCAAGGTCTAAATATTTTTAATTTATGATGAACAGTCAACCTATCAGTGCTGTCATTTTTTACAGTTTTAAGTGTGACTGACATATTGATATCAGTTGCATTTTTAGCTCTTCCTACTGCTGCTGAATGCAGAACCCTTTCACCATATCCCACATCACACTAAGCTTGTAGTTATAAAAGATAACAGAGGGCCAGATGAACAAAGGAGTTATGCAAACACAAACCCTATTTGTTACCTCTTCTTGCCACCCATATAATAGTACATCAGGGGCTGTAATATATATTGTGCTCCGGAGGCGCAACAGGCATGTGCGCGCACTTTGTGCACCCCCAGGATGCAATGGTATTACAGAGGGGGCTGCAGATGCTAGTGCATCTCCTTCTGTAACACAGCTAGAACTGGTACACATGTTGCTCCAGCGCTATCTTAAGAAGGTATTCCCTCATTTGCATGGCAGAGTTCGAAGCTGCGCTTGGGGTGGCACATTCTTTCTAATATGCTGCACTGTCCCAGTTTGCACCCGGCGCACCTTTTTAAAGATGTGTCATGGTGTAAAAAGGGCAAGTGTGCTGTACTCATAATATGACCCCTGGCTCGAAAAATTCATTATAACTTTGATCTTTATTGAAGCTATGTATTGTCTGAAAAGTATTCAAAAATGCATTTAAATTCTTAAATTTCTAATCTATATTTTAATATCTTCCGAAATCATTGCCACAGATATTTAAAGGAAATTTGAGAACTGAACGGATTAGCAGTGTTTGTGGAAACAAGCACAAATTCATTCCTAAAATGTGTGTGACTCCATATTAAACTTAGGACGCTTTCCACTGTTTTCTAAGAACTTAATCGGACAACGATTAATATTTAATTCTCCTAATATTATTTCACAATAAATCCAGCTGATGGTCATAAAGGGCAACTCTGTATTTCAATTTGAATCATGCATGAAAACATTTGGGAAACATTAAACACAATCATGACATAATTTTTCTGAAAAGAAAAATTCATATATACACACCCTTGTCTTGTAAATATCGGTAGCAAAAAGGGAATTGTTTTCTAAAGTGGTACTTTCATAAATGAAGGGAATCAAATGTCTATTATTAATGTAAATTAACATATAGGTTTGAAAGCATACAAGTGCTGAATACAGCATGCTGGATTTAAAAAAGTAATTTTTGATTCACATGTATGAAAAAAAAATAAGAAATTTGAGTGATGTTATTAGTGAAAAACCAGCTGACATTTGTTATATTAGCTATAAGCTCTGTAAGCCGATTGTTGTTTAATTGTATTAAGGGACTGTGAGCCTCTTTAACCCATTTTCAAATGGGAATGGGCCCTGTTGGGACCACTTCCCCTTTCTGAAAGAAAAAAAGAATGCTTGTTAGGGAGTAGGTAGTGTTCCATAGAACCACTGTCAGCTCTAAATCAGTGTATCGCATGTGCAGGCCCAGATATCTAAAGCCATCAAAGACCTGTTATTGCTCAATCTTGTGTGGCTGAATGCCACTTACCCCTCTAAGAAGTTGGACACCGATCGTTGGGGGTCACGTAACTAGTTAGCATGGAGGGGTCTCATTCATTATCAGAATTAACCAGACCAATCACTCCATCAACTAACAATGGCCCTTCACCATGACCCACAGAATCAAGAAAGAGCTATCACTTAAGCCGGGGCGGTAAACTCCGCTCACTAAGTTTGCAAAATTCAGGCATTCTGCGCTCCACAGAGGAGTGCGGAATTTCTGAATTTCGCCATTCTGGTGCAAAGCAGAGTTTTTTTTCCTTTCACGTGCTCGAGTTTTTATTGGCTCTAAAACCGCGAGTTCTAAGAGTCTCAGCCCTCTTGCTAGGGCACGTAAGACTTCTCACACCACTAGCAAGCGCCCGAGAGACTTCGTGCTCACTCACACTGCTTCTGGCCGAGACAGCACCAATCTACAATTCTTAGTGCTGATCGCGATCTCAAATGGAGCAGTCGAGTAGCTTTTCTGCTTAAGAAGGCAGCTTAGAGCCCTTTGGAGTGGTTTTTCTTCTCAAACTGGCCACTGGAGTTGTGTTTTTGTGCGAGAAGCTATTTTTTAAAACCTTTTTTTTCAAACCAGAAGGAAGTGTCCCGTAGACTCAAACTTCGTGTTCCTGTCCAGCAGGCTCCTCCCAGTGCTTTGTCCCTCTCATAGTCACTTTTCATTGGGACTTGGAGCTGGAAGGATCACTTTCCTTGCCTGCTGCATATATACCATTGGATTAAAGGACTTTGTTTTTGAGATATCACAAGTAAATTGAAAAAACTGGTGTGTAAGGGTGTTGTTTGTTTGATTGGGGGCATGCACCTGGATTTATTTGTACTTTTATTCGATTTTTTTAATTTATTGTGGTGGGTGGCCTGCAGTTTTAGTAGGAGCCTAGTTATTTTTTTGCATTTAGTTTTTCTTCTTTTGTGAAGGAAAAATGGTGCAGTTTACTACATTTTCTACCTGTTTTTTAAGAAATGTGCAATATTAACTTAATTCACTTTGTGGCCTGGTCTGCCAATGGGCTTTTCGCCCAGTAGGCACTGTACAAATCATGGGTGCATGAAACAACTGTTTCTGTGGTGTCTGTTGAATTGAAACATCATTTAGGCCCAGGCATGACATTGGATTAAAATACAATTGTTTTTTTTTTTAGTGGTATTTCACTTTTTTCCCTGCAAACAGTATATAAGTGGTGTAATGGCTTTGGAGGATGTGTGTTGTAAACATTTTGAGCCCTATTAATTTTCATTATTGGCATAGCTGAATGAATGCTGTATTATCTGTGTTACCATGCCTCTTTTGTCTGGCCAGTGTGTGTGTGTGTGCGTATTTGCCATAGGCCACTATTTGTCTTTGTTGGTCCCTATGACATGTGGCCAGGGGTCATTTTGTATAGTCAGTGTCCACCCTAGGCCTGCATGTGTGAAGCCAGCCAGTGTGCTTTTGCAATAGGTCTTCCCTGTTTGTGGCCTTGCCTCTTTGCTAGCATGTGGCTGGCAGCCATTATGTGTAGGCAGTCAGTTTGCTTTGATTTCCCCATAGGCATGCATGTCTTTTCTGTTTGTGGTCTATGCCCCCTTGCTGGGTGTTGTGACCATGTGGCTCGGGGCCATTTTGTGTAGCCAGCCAGTGTGGTTTCCCCATGGGCCTGCATGTCTTCTTGGTTTATGGCCATGCCTTCTTGCTCAGTGTTACTTGTTGTTGATGACCATGCTGCACTGACTGGCAGCCATTTTGTGGATCCATCCATTATGGTCCTTTGTCATAGGCTTGCATGGATGGATGACAATGATAGTAGTTTGATAAATTAATATGCTTGCAGATATTTTCACTTATCTTTAATTGTTTAGAGTTTTTGAATTTTACGTTTTTTTGGTTTAATTTTTTGTATTTTCATTTTATTTAAATTATACATGTAAAAAATGTTTACATTTTTTTAATTTACACTTTGTTTTATTTGTTTGTTTAATTTATTTTATTTTCATTTTTTCAAACTTTTTACTTTTTTCTGTAAAAAGTGTTATTTTTTTATTTTATTTACATTTAAATATTTTTTTATTTAACATCTAGCATCAACCCCATGACTGAAATAGGTCCACTTCACAGAAGTATTAATTGTCCAATATCACCCGCACCTCCCTGAGTGCGACAACCCATCGTAATGCACATAAAGCAAAAGGTTACATCAATATGTTTTTGTTGCTCTTTCTGATCCTTCCTGAGTGTACTGCACACAATGATAGTTTGTTGGTGTGGTTTTACGTATGGGTTTTTAGACTTTTTTTGACTATTGCTAAGTCTCCACACTAAATGATATTGTTTGTTTGTACTACTAATTGAACTGCAACAATGTCACGTTTCACTGATGTTCTTCTTTTTGCTTTTAGGTGCACAAGAGAAGAGACATCACCACAGTACTGCCAGACAGAAGGCCTGTGCACGGCGTGACGTGAGACTGACTACACAACACGGTTATCTCTTCAGCTTGTTGTGAAGCTAAATGCCACTGCCAACTGACAGCTTCAAGATGACCCCAAAGAAGGGTGCTGCCAAGAAAGTGGGTAGTGGGAGGAGAAGAAGCACATTTCCACCACTGACGTGCCGACCACAACGTTTTTCTGTTGTGAAGCTAAATGCCACTGCCAACTGACAGCTTCAAGATGACCCCAAAGAAGGGTGCTGCCAAGAAAGTGGGTAGTGGGAGGAGAAGAAGCACATTTCCACCACTGACGTGCCGACCACAACGTTTTTCAGGAAAGTTGTGCCTGTTGCACCGGCTTCCTGCAAACAAGCTGAGAGCAGCACTCCTGCATCAACAGCACCACCCACCCAACCTAAGCTTAGGACCAGGTCTGTCAGTGAGTCAGCCGGTGCAATCATGTTGACACTGACGAGTAGTGACGTTGAATTGGATTTGGAGAGACAAGGGAAAAGAAAAGTTCCAGAAAGACTTAGACTTATGGAAGGGTGTGAAGAGGAGGATGATGAGGTAATCATGGTGGAAGGTGACACAGAGGAATCTGACATTGCTATTCAACTAGCTCCGAGTGATGTGTCATAGGTAGCACCACGACCAACTCCGATATTTGCAAAGCCCCAGCTGAGACCTGCACCAACCCCTGCCCCAGGATAAGCAGAGAGGCAAATGACGACATGCCTACCTACCTCCAGGTTCTTCTTCAGGCATTGGCAGTGACCCAGTGAAAAAGTACTCCTCCCCAGTCTGGGACATTTTTAGAGTTATCAAAGAGGGGGAAGCACATTGCAGTATGCACCATTTGCCACACAAATGTTCATCGAGGTAAGCATGGAACACATTATGGTACTGAAGGCCAGACGACCCACCATGCAACCATGTAAGAGCACCTTGAAAAAATTACTGAGCGTGATTGTAGTGGTGGGGAGAGCCGGGAACATAGCTACAAGTCCAATCATGGGGGAAGGTGATGATGAGGAAGAAGAAGGTGACATCTTCACACAGATCAGCTCTGTTCCCAGCAGTGTGCCAGCAGATTCACTCACCTCAGTGACTTCACAATGGCACAAGAAGGCTCAGAGTGAGATGGAGACACCATGGCATACAGTGACTCCCCACCACCACCACCACGCACATTGAGTGTACCACTAGCATCTACTTCTCCAAAAACACCTGTGTCGGTGCCCCAAGAAAAGAAGAAAGTCCAGTATACTATTATGGGCATATTAAGGCAGGAGGGGCCCTATGAGCAAATCCACCCAACTGAAAGTTTGTACAATGGGGAGCTGACACAAATGTTAGCGCTGGACTTCCTCCCTTTTTTTCTCTTGTGGAAGGAGTGGGATTCTTAGAATTTGTGGCAATTGTGGCAGCCATCTGCCCAAAATGGAAGTTACCAAGTAGGACCTATTTTGCCTGAGTGGCTGTTCTAGTGCTGCATCACGAGGTACTGCAATTGGTTGGACAAGCTATGCATCAAAGTGTTGTTCACCCCATCCACCTGATGACAGACATGTAGACCAGATGTCAGGTGACTGATTACATGTGCATCACTGCACATTTGATCTCTTTTGCAGGGGTAAAGTGAAAGTTATCTTCCAGTCTTGGCCCTGAAGAAAGTTTTAAGAGCGTTCAGAGGCATGCAACAGTGGCCATGTTCGAGATGGAGAAATCACATTCAACTGTAAACATCTTGGAGGAATTTAACAGCAAGGTGTATTAATGGCTGTGACCCAGAGGATTCAGAATTCGATTTGTTGCCATATACAATGGCAGTAACATAATCACAGCCAAGAAGGAGGCTATTTCTGGATCCTGTGTTTGGCCAGTTGCATCACCCTGGTAGTGCAAGATCTCCTCAAAAAAGGAAGACATAGTCAGCAACATACTGACCACCTGCAGAAGAATCTACACTAATTTCTTTTAAAGCCAAGAAAGCAGCTGTAGATTATTCAGCGTAATAATAGAGAACAAGTTAAAACCCTGATACAGGAGGTGTGTCAACATGTTGGAACTCCACCATATAAATGTTGCAACTTCTGTTTGAGCAGTACAAACAGATCAATAACTATGTCATTCAAAAAGGAGAAGATGCAGTTGGGAAAGCTATGACCACAGATGCAGACAAATGGGGACTAGCCAAATGCCTGACACAGATGCTACTCCATTTTTGAGGTTTTCACACAGGAAGTTAGCAAGGAGGACAGTATGATGGGCCAAGCAATCCCATTGTTGCTTCTCCTACAAGACCAGGTAAAGAAGATGTCTTAATGCCTAGGTCAAGCGAGGGACCAGATGGCCTAGGACAAAGGCCCAGGCCCCAGGACCCATGACCCAGGCCCCAGGACCCAGATCCTGGGCTCCAAGCCTCATGACCCAGGCCACAGGGACCTAGGACCCAGGCCCAAGGTACCAGGACCCAGGCACCAGGACCCAGGACCAAGGCCACAGGACCAAGGTCCCAGGACCAAGAACTGAGGACCCAGGACTCATGACCCATGCCCCAGGCCCCAAGCACCAAGACCCAGGCACAGGACATAGGCCTTGGACCCAGGACCCATGGCCCAGGCCCCAGGATCCAGGCCCTGGGACCCAGAACCCATGACTCAGGCCCTAGGCCCAGGGACCTAGGCCCCAGGACCAAGGCCTCAGGCCCAAGGACTCAGGACCCAGGCATTCTGCCACACCGCAGGCCTGAGGACAGAGATCAGGATGGGAGCCCCCACTCCAGGCCTGCTAGGGACCCAGTCCTGGTCCATCTGGCCACTGGCTCACAACTGCCAGATGACAAGGGGGTCCAGGGTACCCTGTCCCTAATAATCCAGAGGAAGGCTACACCCCTTTCTTGTACTCCGTGTGCATCAAGTGACAGAGGGTGCTTGAGGATGCGAACAAGCCCTCTTCAGGACCTTCAGGGCAGTATGGTCATCCTGATGCGCCTTTGGAAAGCATTGTGCACGACCAACTAGCCGGGCTTGAAGGACGGCAATATGGTTGCACTGCTTCTTATGGAAGGGCTTCTGCTTGTCCTTGGAATTGATGAGGACCCTGTGGCCTGGGTGCTCAGAGCCCCAGCTGGGCCTCAGGCATAGGACTGCGGGGGGGGCCCTGACGGAGCTCCGACCTGGGACCTACAGGCACCTTAACACTAAGACGAAGTGGAGGAGGCCTCTACGGACCTGATGGACCCCAGTCCATGGGCCCTTGGTGGTACAGCAGGCAAGAGAATGGAGCCCAAGGTAAGAGGGCCCACCCGGGAGGGCCCGTCCCAGGGCCAGTGGTACCCAAGGGCCCAGTCGAAGTTCCTGGACCCGGCCACACAGGGGAGGCCATCCCGGGTGCTTGGACATGCAATGGGCCTGAGACCGGAGCCCAGGACATGGGGACCCTATCCCAGGGCCTGCTGGGCCCCTGTCAAAGCTTCTGAACCCAGTCAAGCAGGGGAAGCCCGATGGGCCTCCGACCCACGCCCTTGGCGGTGCAGAAGACCTGAGGACAGAGCCCAAGGTGGGAGGGCCTGGGCGTTTTGCCATGAAGTGAGCCTGAGGATGGAGCCCAGGATGGAGACTTCCAACCTGGATCCTGGCTGGAGGCCCAGTCAGAGCTTTTGAACCTGGCCAAGCAAGAGAAGCCTACCTATGCCAGACAATTGGTAATAAAACGTGTTCTCCTATTCTGTGTTCCCTTAGCCAGAGTGGGCTGACGTGTGTCTCTCTCATTACATTTTATCCCAGAATCTCTTTCAAACCTCAAACTTTGACCAAAATGACACACGGTTCTGTGATTGTAAGTGCAAGACTCTGCAGAGATCTGCAAACTTCCTTCCACCCAGCTTTCCTCCAAGTCTCCAGATAAAAATGGTACCTCACTTGTGTGGGTAGACTTGGCGCCCACATCAGAAAATGGCCCAAAATGCAACATAGATGCAGCACAGTTTTCCACCCAAAAAACACTCTTTATCTTTCTTTTGACCGGCTATTTTCACTTTCAGTGTAATGATGTCACAAAGAAAAAAATGTCTCAGGTGGCAGGGGAAACTCTTCCCCTGCTCCCGAGGCTGAAAAATAAAAAAGGAAATCTCTCTGAAGTAAACAGCAGAGGGATTTCCTGGACATGTGCAGAGAATGTAACAGTTCTTTCCTTCACACACGACCACCATGGCAGAGAATGGTACCTTTACGTCCTCCGCACAGAAGGGGTTAGGTAAAACCGAATGCATTTAAAAAAAGTTTACTTTATGTAAAATGCAATCACAGACATGGTGATCTGCTGACCCCAGCAGGCCACCGTCCCTGTGATGGCATTACATTGAAGCGAGTTTCAATTTACTACATACCTCATGAAAATTGATGAGATAGGTTGGATTGTGTTCCACTAGGATTCCAAATTTTGTGAACAGACCTATTAGTACATTGGTTTGTTCACAAAATTCCTGTCCATTCACAAAACATCCCAGCGCGACCACATTTTGCAAATGGAAAGTTCATACGCCAGGCTCTATGATTTCACCTTCACCTACAGGTGACCAAAGCAACTTCACGTAATTCATCAACAGGATTTTTTTCAGAATCACAGTTCATCCTCCACCATCATGATTTATTAAGATAAATGAAAAAGATGCCATGTTTCATTATATTAGAATTAATTTCTATTTGGGAAAAAATAAGTCTGAAATTAAAAAAGAGCAACATTTTTCCATCTACCATTTTCAGTTGTGCTGTCGACGGGTGCCTGCTTAGACTATATCTTCTAAGAAGCATTTGGCGAATGCACTATACTTATAACCCCGCATTATGCTCCAAAATCCATCAAACCAGAATCATTAATTTAGTAACTGCAGCTTCTGCACCACAGAAACGTCGCTCTGCACACGCCCAGACATATATGTGGCATAACTCTGCTAAATGAAATAACAATCGTGCCTGTCTATGTTTATCCCATTAGTATCCCCCACTGGCGAAGCTCTTGGAAATATTGGTTTGCTAAGGTGGTTGTTTACCCATTACCATGATGAGTCGCTACAAGAAGGAAAATGAAAGATGACAGAAACAGCAGTGCAGGGACTCCAGGTATGATAGACGTGCCAATAAGCAGTTTGATAAAAAACATAAACAACTGTTTTAATGAGTATGAATTCGCTACCCGCCCACTGGCCAGGGCGCCAGCCGTGGGTAAAGAAAATAAGTTCCAAAGAGATAACTGTCTATCTATTTTGATGAGAGCATAAAATATATATTTTTGAATATTAGTAAGATAGCATCCAGAGGAGCTGGTGGCTGAGTTCAGCGGTTCATGTGCCTTCTGCTGTTTGTGTAATTTGAGGTTGGCAACTTCCAATCCTAGTGGTCTCAATTCTCAGATTGTAACTTGATTTGAGAATGAGTTCCATGGTGTCTCCAGACCCGGGATTACAAGATCTGAAAATCAGACCATATATAATCCTGGGTCTGTGTCCGCCACTGCTCGCCCTCCTCCTGTGCTGCTGCAGATGCTCACCCTCGCTCTCCACTCACCTTTTCTTCCCATCACAGATTTTGACCCCCGGGGGTAGATTTACAAGACCCCTGCGCCATCCCTACGTCACTTTTCGTGACGTCCTGGTGGCGCAGAGGGCTCCTCCATATTTACAAGGACAGGAAAAGCCACCCTGCGTGACTATTCCTCTCCTTGTAAATACGGCCCCTTCACACACAGCACTTTGCGTTGAAGGGGCGTTCCATGGGTGTTGCTGTGGGTGTTCCAACGCAACATCCATGGAACAAGATACATCTCCAGATTTACGAGAAGTCGTAAATCTGGCAATGGGTCTGAATGCTACGCCACCCTAGAGGTGGCGTAGCGAGGCAATTTTTTTTCATTTCTCTTAATTTTTTCCTCTTTCAATGCACGCTGCATTCTACAGCTCGCATTGAAAGAGGGAAATGCCTGTAGTGATGGTTTTTGTGCAGGAAGGTGCCCCTTCCTGCACAAAAACAATCTCCCCACAACGCAGGCATCCTTGCACCATGGTGCACGGGTGCCTGTGCGAGTGCATGGCTGCAGTTTGTGCGCCAGCGCAGGGGGAATCAAAGAGATGCGACATATTATTGTGAATATGTCGCATCCCTGTGCTTCGGAAGTGCTGCAGCGTGGCGCAGCCAAAAGGCTTGCAGTGCCGCGCTGCGTCACTTCCTTTAAGATCTGCCCCTGGTACCTTGCACCTATATCTGGGGCACTCATAACAAAGGCTCCGTAGGTGAATCAGTAATGAATCCATAACTGCAACTGAAACTCGAGAAACTTCTTTAGTCACATTTGTAATGTTGGAAGTATCTGTCAGTCTCATATTTTCATAGAAATAAAAATGTTAAGATGTATATTCCTGTTGTTCGTACTGTTCTATTGTAAGAAAGAAGCTGCTGCTTTTCACACAGCACATGGTTTGCGACCAGAGCATTGTTTCTTACACAGCACCAGATGTACTAACACAGTACAACAGAAAACAAGCATTCAGTAGGATATGTCAAAACATCAGCCTTATTTATATTAAAGGGTAACGATTCATCGTGCGAATCCTACTAATAGTTGCAAATTAGGGATGGTGGCATCCGAGGGGCAAAATACCTGGGGGCAGATTTATGTTCCCTGGCGCATCCCTGCAAATCGGCATGGATGCACCAGGGAAGATGCGTCACGCAAGTTTGCCCTTGCGCCACCGCAGATGCGCCGCATTTACAATGCGGTGCATCGTGGCGCAAGGACAAGCAGATATGTGACGCATCTGCCGGCATAAGGTTGGCACAGTGCTGAAGTTGCATCGCAAGCGCGACGCAACTCCAGCACTGTTCCAACCTAACCTGTCCCTAACATGGTGCATCAAGCCATATGCCTGCTTCAAGCTGGCGCAGGGTTTTGACGCATCAGCGTTGGGAAAGTGACTCAGTGAAATCTTGTAGATTTCACTGAGTCACTTTTCAGGGGCGTTCCTGCGAAACGCGAAACGCCCACGTGAAACCTGACGCAGGTTTCACGTGGCGCAGGGCTTTACACCGTGACGCATCTCCATAGATGCGTCACGATGTAAATGGGGCGCAACGTGGCGCAGGGTTTACGCCACCGCTGCGTCACAAAAGTGACGCAATGGCGGCGTAAAAGGGGCGTAAAAGAACGCAAGTCCCTCATAAATCTGCCCCCTCCTTTCCTACATTAGACTTCAGGAAAAAAACACATGCAGACCATCCTCATCGCACGTCAGGTTGCAAAGGCCTCAATGTCACAGTCGCAGACTTTACACAACAAATCAATCGCGGCGTAGGTTCCCGTAAATATTAGTGTATGTATGTTAGTTATTCCCGGCAAGCAAGCGAGAGGTGAATAATCTCTTCGGCTGATCCTACATGTGATAGATTTTATCTCAAAGCATTAGCTAAATGGAGCTGAACCAAGCAGGCGATTGGTTGAAGGGGTTGACACAAAGCACACCCTGTGTACATTGTAGCCAGCAGCTCTGCAGACAGCTGCTCTGTGAAGCCAGACTTAAAACAAGTTAGGGTCTTGTTTATGAGGCCCCTTGCGGCACCGTAATGATACGTTTTTAACGTTTCGGTGGCACAATGTGCCCCGGCATATTTACAAAGCCAGTTTTCATGGCCTTCTAAATATGTGCCCCTTTCACGCAGAACACTGTGTGAAAGTGGCCTTCCATGGGTGTTGTTGTGGGTGTTCCCACGCAACACCCATGGAAGCTGAAGGATTCCCAGATTTCTGACAAATCGTAAACCTGGGATTGCATCAGAATCTAACTCCACCACAGGGGTGGCGTTAAGAAGGCACAAGGCGTTAGGAAGGCACAACGAGGAGAAATGTTTTCATTTCTCTTCGTTTTTTACTTTTTTCATGTGTTCTGCAGCACATATAGAAAGAGTAAATCGCCTCTATTGATTGATAGGTGTCCCTTCCTGCAATAAATCAATCAGCCCCGCAACGCAGGCACCCTTGCACTATGGTGCAAGGATGCCTGTGTTGGCGCATGGCAGCCCATTGTGCACCAGAACAGGGGAAAAGGACATGAATGCACCGTATCTCATAGATATGGCACATTCCTGCCCTCTTGCTTTGAGGTAGGGCAGCGCAGCAAGATTCCTTGCTGTGCTTTCCTACGTCAGAAGCGTCTGAGGCCCTCAGTGTCTGCCACTACCAAGATGCCCTTCTGATAAACGTGTTTCTCTAGACCAGTCAAGTGGGATGTAAGCACTGGAGGTATCTGCATGTGTCTCAGGAGTAGGTCCAATTAGATGTAGGTTTGCACACACGTTCTGCTTCCATTTACAGGCAGTTATTGTGCTAGCCAAAAACATATGCTCTTCATGTCAAACCATGTGGTGCCCCCTAACTTTGAGACTAAATGCACTGCGAGTTCATGTGCCTGTGCGAGTAGGTCTTCAAATGTGCTCCAGAATATTGCTCTTTCTAGATGACAGCTTTCAGAATGTAGATCTTTTTAATTTGCACAAAAGCATTTGGTATTAATACCAGCATGATCCTCTCTTATCAGTCTCCCATGATGAATTTATAAAAGCATGAAGTGCTTAATTGGTAAAAGTATAAGTGCCCGGCCCAAGGTTTTGCTCAGAAGCCCGCAGCCTGCGTTATTGAAGGTTGGTGTGCCGAATACCAAGTCTGCTTCGTCTTTATTTCTCCTCATGCCTCTAATCAAACATCAGAATCTCCTTGCTTCTTTATCTCACTGTTGCAGGTTCCTTTTCATCACTGATTTCACCTGTTATCAATGTTTTTCATGTTTCTCTTGCTCCTTCTTTCCCCCTTTTCAAAATCTGTTAAGGAAAAATAAGGGGCAGTCCCAAAAATAGGAGTGGCTGTGGGCCACACCTGCAGCCACTGGTTCAAGTTAAGCACCACACCATGCCTGAATATGCCAAATATCCCCTACGTGCCCATACCACTTAGATCACTCTCCAATCCTGCCGCAATGAAGACATTGGACAGTGCGTGCTTGTCCTAATCTGCCCTTCTACTCTCCTTGTCCCTCTAACCATAATGCTGTCTGACAATGCTTATCTAGTCTCCAGCACTTGCTGTCAGATACATTGCAATCACCTCCGCCTGTTCTGCTGTGTACTCTGGGTCTCCACAGTGCAGAGCCAAACTGACAGCTCACAGCTGTTGTGTGCTGCCCTTCTTTTCTTCCCCCCCTCCTCACCGACTTCCCTGTTCTCACATGCATCTTCTGAAAAGATGTGATGGTCAGAAATGACGCGCGACTGTGACTTCCATGCCCAGGATGCCCTCAAGGGGATCTCGCAGAAGCATGAGATAAGAGGCTGCATGGCTGTTGCTAGAATTTGTACGTGGATTGTAATTCACAGTAACTCATCATTTAGTCAATGCTTAATTTTCATTTCTACGGTCCTGATTCACAAAGGCAATCTGAGACAAAAGTCTAACTTGCGACTTTTGGTATTCACAGAGGTCATTTATGGGTCGTATTTTTACGTCCGCAGTCTGGGAAGAATACCAGGCTTGGGCCGTAATCTCCGCACCTGGTCCATACTAACTGGCTCAGGCTGTACTCCCCGGCGAGATGAAGTGTAATCAATGGACCATAATGCAATTTTTCCAAAAAGGAGCATTAGGAACGTGTGATAAATGGTAGAGGAGATCATGAAAATCAGTTTTGGCAGGGAAAAGAGTGTGGCCAGACACTACATAATATCCCAGAAAAGTTTGCTCCTTTGTATCATGGTACATGCAGTCCACAATTTCCGAGACTTTTGTCTAACCCTGGGCGTTATACTACGCTTCGCCCACGTAGTGTACGTAGCGCTGCCTGCTTCACAGTTTTCGAAGTAGGCGAAGCAGGCAGCGCTACGCACACGCCAGGGCGAAGCATAGCTGCCTGCCACCCGTCCCCCGCCTCCCGCCCGCCCTCCTTTTAAAATATTATCATGCATGATAAAATAATTAAATGTAAAGACTTACCTGCAGCGCGGCGTCTCCGGGGCTCCTTCTTCCTCGTTTCCAACTTCTTGTGACAAATGCGCATGCGCGGATGCCCGCGCATGCGCATTTCTCACAAGAAATGCGCATGCGCGGGCGTCCACGCATGCGCATTTGTCACAAGAAGTTGGAAACGAGGAAGAGGGAGCCTCGGAGACGCCGGGCTGCAGGTAAGTCTTTACATTTAATTATTTTATCATGCATGATATTATTTTAAAAGGAGGGTGGGTGGGAGGCGGGTGGCGCATAGTGGGGCTATGCGGAGCGCGCGAGTGTGCGTAGATTTGGGCACACTACGCGCTGCTCCACGTAGCCCCACTACGCCCGCTACGCTCACGCTTACTTTTGTCTCAGTTTGCCTACATGAATCTGGCCTTACGAATCCAAGTCTTCCTCCTCACAGCCCTAAGGAAATGAGGTTTGCCTCGACCGTGAGACTCCCTATCCAAGATTAAAAGTAAAAGTATTTCCTCTCTATCTTTCATCTGTGTGTGGTTCTCCTCTCCCTGCCCCTAGGAAAGCTGTGCGTTCCCCTCCCTCTTCCAGATATATACCAAAGTGCCTTGTGGTGGGGCCTATAATGGAATCCGGAAGGAAGTGAATCCAGGACTGTGATGAGGAAACCTTGGACTTGGAGTAATTAAAATTACCAGTAAGTAAGGCATTTCCTCCTCGTCTGTCTTACTCGCCCAGCCCTAACAAAAATCAGAACCAATCAAAATGCATCCTGGGGAACCTACAAAACAACTATGAGCTGCCTATTTAGAACAAGTGGAACTCAAAAATGGGAACCAGAACTACAGACTCAAACATCTCCCAGAAAACAAGAAGCAGCCTCAATGCCACAAACAAGAAGCCGCAGACCTCTAAACTAGTAAAACAGAAGGTGAATGAAAATAGAGCACAACTCAGTACTAGAAACCCGGCAAATACTGAACTTATCTGAAACCGACAAAGTACTTAGAAAAAACACAAACACCCCCAAGAACTCTATGACCAGACACTAACTCCAGTAAAAATACTGAGAGACAAATGATTCCTACAAGCAAACCTGAAGCTAGGATGAGGTGTCAAGGACTGAACCAGACTTCCCAACAAGAAAAAGAACGCAACTCCAAAACCAACATTCTTAGAAATATCAAAGGCAAAGAGAAGGATGCATATGGTCCTGAAACTCCAGGAAACAAAATGACAGTGTCCCAGCAATAGACTCACACTATTCATACAGAATGTAACACAGAGATATGGAACACCAATAGGCACAGGAACACTGTAGGCCTAAATGCCCAGCTAGTAAGACAAGCATTGGCATAGTCAATAGGTCTCGCTTTTAGAACCTTATAAGTGTTTAGCCATGTGGCACATTACCGTGTGTGCTGTGCCACCAGGGATTGAAGAGCTATTTTGCTACACACTGGGTCTTTCAGTCTGATTCAGGAATGCATGCTTGCCTCAGGAAACATTTATGGAGACATTCAAAGACTATTTAACCCACAAACAGAATGACAAGTGCCTGGATGCATGTCAACAGCACTACAACAGTCTGTGTGCGACTGCTTAGAGTATTGCACAGCCTATGAAAAAATGCAGTGAAGTAGTTTCCAATGGTGGAGACATCCATCATAACATTTTCTGCTGAAAACTCACTTCACAAGCTACCATCTGTCGCCTGGTCATCCTTAAGGTTAAGAACCACTGGAACGAGCAGCGTTCTAATCATGTCTTTTCCGCGAGATGAAAAATAAATCAGTTTACCTTCCCATTTTTGCTAATCTACCAACCATGAGAAAGCTTGTAAAAGGCAAGTTTAGGGGTGAAGATGAAACGGTACTGTTATAAACCACTCTGTAGATAGACACACCCCCAGGTGTTAAAAGATAGAAAGAGGACACTTTTCCAAGGTCTTCAGAATTACTAACACAGAAAGGTCAAACACATTGTAAAACCAGAGGGCACACAGGGATGATTCCTCATTATGTGAACGCAGAGTATGAACCACAAATCAGTGACCCAGCACAATCCTTAATAGTCAAAACTTCAAGAGCACAGAGGCTAGTTGTTGCTCTTTTGGGCAATAGAGTGTCTTATTTTAGCAGTTATTTCCTTTACTTTTTTTGTTCTGTTCAAACACATATTCGACATCCCATTAAGCTTAAAGTGAAGTATCAGAGCGCTCATTTGCAAACCATCAGAGGGCATGGAGGAGCAAAACTCGGCATGAAATATCAAGCTATCCTCCTATCCCTGATAAGACTATGAGATTTATATAAACATTGACCATCTCCATAGAGGGAGGGAGGAGTGGTCAGAGTACAGATACGGAGACTTTTAGATTATATTTAATTTACAGAGCATCATTCAAAACACTTAAAGTGGTTTGCAGGGGTGATGCTCTCAGATTTTGCCATTCATCCATCTTCTCAGATTTGCATTTACAATGTCATCCACCTATCCACTCAGATTTCTATTTACTCTGCCATCCTTTTACCCACCTATCAGCTGAGATTTCCATTTACTCAACCATAGTTTAACCCACTGATTCATTCGTCCATCCTCTCAGATTTCCATTTACTCTGTCATACTTCCCCTCACCCATTCAACATCTCAAATTTTCATTTGCACTGTCATCCTCAAAGTTTCACCCACTCATCTACCCACCCAGCCACCCATCCTCTCACCCTCACATATTTTCACTTGCCCATCCAGCTATCCATCTTCTCAGATTTCCATTTACTCTACTATCCTTTCATCCACCTATCTACACATTGTGTCCTCCACTCATCCACCCAACCAATCACCCATCCTCTCACTGCCAATCTTAAAAACACTCATCCACCTATCCTTTTACCTACTCAACCATCCATCCTTCCACACACCCCTCAATCCTTTCACCCACGCATCCAGCCATCCAAACATTCTTCCTTTCCCTCAACTATGCATACTTTTACCCACTCATCCATCCTTTTACTCACTTACCCACCCGTACTTTCAGCCACTCATCCATTCTCTCACCCTTACAGGCATTCCACTCATCCATCCTACTTTACCTTTACTTGCAACCATACCTTTCTTTCTTCCTTTAGGTTAATTATGATCTCTTATCTGGCAAGTTGCAAATAAGATGCCCCTAAAAATGTATCCCTGCTGTATGTGGTAAGGCGGGGTTCACTACGCCCCTGTGTCTGAGGGTTGAGGCATGCCTCGCTTCATTAAGACTGTGATAAAGAATACAGAGGCAGAGGTAATGAACAAAACTGCAATAGTGAGATAAAGAGACATGAATTATAGGGTGATAGATAGACGCATGAGGTAGAAGCAAAACTAGGCATCCTCAGTATTTGGCAAAACCAGCATTCAACAATCTTGTGCTTTTAAGAATAAATGCTTTTAAGTAATCATATGCGCATAGCTGTCAAGTTTCCCAGGTAAAAGCGTGACTAGGTAGTCCAGTCAGTGTTTATTTCTTAGAATTCTGGGTCTTGTAGTCCTTGTTTTTTACTGGGTGAAATAAGGCTACAACTTCCGGAAGAAAAAACATGACTAGCCTAACTAGTCTCACATGGACCAGGGAACTTGGTAGTTATGAACATGTGCGGTAAAAAAAGAACAATGATTATTGAAAGTTGTAAGCTAAATAACACTGTGAAAAAATAGATTAATCCTATTAATTTAAAAAACAATGTAGGTTTTAAAGAGTGTTTGTTTCGAAAGCATATCTTATCTAAAACTGTCATGAAGTAGAAGTGGAGTGAAACCTGCCTTTGGTGTGTTTCTTTTAGAAAAGCAGATAGGACAAATGTAGTTTATGTGTTCTAGGTTTTCAAGGGGCTGGCATACTAAAAACAAACGAGGCGCAAAAAATAGAATGCTGAGATTTGTTTCCAGGGTGGATTATCATTCTAAAAGAACAAAATACAACGTATTGTCTTGTGAAAAGGAAACCAGGCAAAGCAAAACAATTGATTAGGCCTAATTGATTTACGTAGTCAATAACTCTTTATTAGTCACTTCTCTTTGTGTATCTGGTAAAGTTTGTCAGGAAGTTTACATTAATGTAATACTGCTTATATCAATCTTTTTTGGGAGAATACGTACCTTTCATTTCCGACTTGAGATGTAGCTTATTAAAAATCTCTTGGTCTAACTTGGAGAAACTGAAATAAAAGTTGAGTACTGGCGGCTGTGCTTCAGTATCTCTTTTGGGGGTTGATTGAGCGAGGATCAAACAGAAGCACACTTTTTAAGTGCCCGGACCTGTCGTAACCATTGTTCTCTGCTGTGTCAAGGCGGGCAGTGTATCGATTGCCTCATCCCTGTACATTGAAAACTCTATGGACAGAATTATAAATTCATATTGGTTGGTAGTATCCAGGTGGGCTTTGTTAGATATGTCTCACATAAATGCGGACTTAGCATAGTACAGGAGGAACTTCGCACCAAATTGAGGGACTGATCTAAACTTCGGCACAAGGCCAATTTCTCCACCAGTGGAAAAGAGTGAGTAGCTCAGTCGCTCTGAGGAGATGCCACCCACCAAACTAAATAAATGACCGCCAAGGTGGCAGTCATTCCTAAAGCATTGGCAGCGACCTCTGTCACGATGATTCCTATCAAGGCTTCATGCAGTGCGGTGCAGGGATCCATCAACTTGATAGAGCCCTGCACCAAACTGTTTTCTTTATTTATTTTTTCGAAAAGAAAATCCCAAAGCAAAAATAAAAAAGATAATGCCCCCGCTCGCAATGGGAGCCTCCTCCAATGGCAAGGGGGGCAGTTTTTATTTTTTACTGTCCCTTACCACCAGGGTGACTGACAGTAAAAAATGTCTATATGTCCGCCCATCCTAATTTTGCAGATGGAAATATAGCCAGTTCTTTGATGGCCCATACTCTGCCGGGCTGTAAGGGAAATGTTTGGCTACTGCGTGGGCAGAGTGGTCACCTCCATAGCCATAGGCAAACCTATGTTCCACCCATACATAAATAGGGTGGGTGAACCTCTGTGTTAGTGAGGAGGGCACTCCATTGCTGTTGTGGCAGGGGTCCTGCTCTGTCAACAACTAAATCATTCCCTAAATACTACCCAACACAAAGAAATCTCAATACAGGGTTGCAATCGGTTAGAGCCTCCTTCTCCCTAGTTCCCGTCTCCTTCCTGCAGTGGTCAGGTTTCTACCTCTACAGCTTCTAGCATCTGTGGAAGCTGTCCTCACCCTTGTCCTGTGCCATGTTACAGCATGGACTTCCAAAATGAACCCCACTGGCTTCAGTACCCGGACACATACACTCATAGAGCCTCACTACCACATGTACCACATTCATTCTAAACATGCACATGCAATTCACATACAGGATGTCAGCACAAAATTCGAGGGTACACATTACAGCAGAACTTGACATAAGAGGGGTCAGTAGAACACACTCTAACTGACAGATAAATAGTTTTTCTCAGACTAAGGATTCATAAATCAAAGAGGGCTGCCACAAGCGCTTTGGCCCACATGCATCAAAGCAAAAACCGATCGCAAACGGGCAGATTCTCAGAACCTGCCCCTTTGCGACCGGTATTTTTGCATTTGGGATGCATTTTCAAGTGCAAAACTCACAATTTAAGTAATCTCTAAATTGCGATTACTTAAATTGCCATTGCATTTAAGGAATTGCAAATTGAGATTCCTTAAATGCAATGCATTAAAAGTAAAAAAAACTAGCGATTTTGCTAATAGGAGGAGCAAATTACCATGAAGTTGAACTTCATGGTAATTTGCAAAAACTTTCAAAGTTCCATTTTACACACACACATGCCCTTGGGGCATGTGTGTGTGCAAGATGTGCTCATATGCAGATTTCAGGGGTGCAACAGGGTGTCCTTTTGACACCCTGGCACCCTTGAAATTGCATTCTCAATTTGCGAGTCTCTAATTGAGAATCACAAATTGAGAAAGTCTTCCCATTCATTCCTATGGGCCTCTAGGCCCATAGGAATAAATGGGGAGGTATTCCTTAATTGCGACTCGCAATTTGCGAGACGCAATTAAGGAATGTTTAGAAATCGCTATTTTTTAAGCGATTTCTACATGCATAGCCTTTTGCTATTCCTTATTAGCGAATCCTTATTTTTCGCTAATAAGGAATCGCAAATGGCATTGTTGATGCGTGTGCCAGTTTATGTGCTACACCCAAGAAAGGACACTAGTCCCCTGTCCATGCTTGGTGCAGTCCTCTAGGTCACAGGACATGTCTTAAACCGTGCACTGCCAGGGTAGGTAGAGAGGCCTAGGTCTCTGCACACCTGCTAGACCTGCTAGAGTAGCGTGACACCAGGGCCAGAATAACAGCCAATATACCAGATTCACACACAGTGAGGCACACTGGCAGAGGAAGATACCTGTATACAATGCGGGAGACATTCCAGTCTCAAGAGCAACACTTTATTTTTCCTACTTGATTACCATCTCACAAATACATGCTGTTTGGGAAATTCTCGTTCATTGATTACCAACATGGATAGTTGCATGTGGCTTGCATAAATTATGCATTCATTCTACTGAATTGGGCACAATTTTGTTACTTTGTATCGGAGATTTTTTTATACATCAACATCATTCCCAGGAAAGCATGTATAGCAGTTTTGAAGGAAGCTAAAACAGCTGGACACCTCATTTCCTTGACCAGAACTACCACAGGGGAATAATATTCCATCACCTCTCCAGAGTGTGCTGCACCAGACACTGTAGTGCCTCAGTCAGATGTCTGAAAGGATTGGGCGAGTCTCAGAAAAGGCCATAGAGTGGATTCCATCATTCTACCAGACTGCAGACAACAGCCTTGTGATTGATTTTTTATGTGGACATGCTGGCACAGTTTATCGTAAACTACTATCTCCAAAATTATAGGTCGTTGAGGGACACAATAAAACAACGAGCCATGTTAACGTTACCAGTTTCCGCCACCGAGCTTACTGCGGGATGGAAGAAGACTGTTTCGGCCATAATGGTTGAACACACTGTTGTGTAGAAGTGTATTGGACTGACATTACTCAAGTGAAGTTGTGCAAAGGCCCCACCCTCTGCTCTTTATGGGGTGGATTAGGACGAGCCTAGAAATGCCTCGAGGTGTGTGTGGGGCAATTATTGGGATGTGGCTTAATTTGTACTGAAGACCAACGAAAGGAATGTGCAAGAAGGCGTACTGAAGGCAAATGATTGGCCCAATGATTGCGATGTGGCGGTGAGTGCACTGAAGGCCATTGGTTGTGATTAGGCTACAGGTGTATGGAAAGCCAATGACTGGACTGCAATTGCAGGTTGTGGTAGAGCCAATCACTGGGATGCAACTGGATGTGTCAGAATGGCCTACGGTTAGGATGCGCCTGCAGGAGCGCAGTGACTTGTGATGCTGCTGTAGGTGTTTGGAAAGACAGTGATACTGAAAATGACTGATGCTCATGTTGACACACCTGGTGCTACTGCCGTACGCTTGGCGCGTGGTTCTTGTGGCGCTGACAGATTTTACTGCCAGAAATCCTCCCTTTGATTGGCGTCGGTTTAGCCCTTCCACTTTCCTGCTCACTCACCTTTCTGGTGGAGTTCCCTCTAATTGATGCTGCCTGCTCTCTGCTATTCAGTTTCTGTTGCAGATTTTCGGCTGCTTGTACAATCAATAAGATGTCATCAAGCAAATCAAGAGCGCGGAGCGCGTGAGTCTCAGGAGAGAGACATTTTAGCATTTTTCCCGCCAGGCTTGTTTTCATGTTATTACCTCCTCCTCCCCTTCAGCCGTACAAGCAGAAAAGACGGAGGAAGGGAGAGAGCAAAAGGAGAGGAAACAGGTGAGGAAAAAGCCACAGGCAGTCCGCCCAGTCAAATGGAGCACAGACGGGAGTTTGTTAATGCCCAGGCCCAACAAAGGCAGCCATGCCGCCTTGACACCATTGATCCAGCCCTCCTGTTCATTTATCAACTCAATGCCTTCTGGGAAGTGTTGTCTTAGTCGGAAATGGTATTCTACCTTTTCTGTTAATCTCTACCCCGCTTCGGTTTGCTCAGTGCCATGATACCATCAGGCGATGGAGCGCTTTAGAAGTAAATACATAAATAAGCACTGCATCGGTTAGAAGCTTCAGAATACAGTGTAGTACAATGAAATTCAGGACTAAAAACATGGACCGCCCATGACATGGAGCCGTACGGTCACTCATTGGGGGGGGGGGGGAGGGGGGGGGGGGTAATGATCATCAACCTTTGCTGGGAGATTTTGCTGTGATTTACTTTCGTTTGTTGCGCTATGTGACGCGAAGGCCCCTCGGATTAGTAGAGAATCTGCCATGGCATCAAGATTGACTGCCAGTTGTGCATTGCCATTCAGTGTGCAGCAAGCTGGGACATGTTGCTGTGATTCCTGTGCTGTTGGTCCACTGAAGTACCTGAAAGTTCCCCAAAAGAACTGACTGTATGCCATGTAACGGGTTCTAATTAGCCCTGGGCAGAGTTGGCGTAGTGCCACTACGTGGAGTTCCACAGAGTTATGGAAAAAAATCAGTGGATCCCTCATGTCCGGGCAGGCTCCCAGATCCCCCTGGCTTAGCTGGGTTGAGAAGTAGGGACCGGGCCCGGGGCCTGGGTTTCAGACAGGACCTGGGGTGTGGGAGCCCCCATCCTCCGGCCTGCCAAGGAATGTATGATGTAACAACGCAAACATTTACAACGCATGCCTTTTCAACGCAGTTTTTACATTGCAACATCCATTACATTGCATGATTTTACATCACATGCCATCACAGCACCTTTTTAGAAACTACATTTACAACGCATCCCATTACAACGCATACCATTACAACGCATATTACTTTTAGGGCAACAGTAGGGTAAGTGTTGGATAGTGTAAGGGTAAAAATTACTATTCCCACTCCAGTGTGTGCAACAGTAGGGTAAGTGTTGGATAGTGTAGGGGTAAATATTACTATTCCCACTCCAGTGAGTGCAATAGTAGGGTAAGTGTTGGATAGAGTAGGGGTAAAAATTACTATTCCCCATTACTTACCTTATATAGTGTTGTAACGGCATGCGTTGTAGTGATGTGTTTTAATGACATGCGTTGTAGTGACATGCGATGTAATGCTTGCGTTGTAATGGCATGCGAAAGGATGTTGCATTGTAATGACTGCGTTGTAAAGGTAGTGTGATGTAATGACTATTGTAAAGTTTGTTTCCCCTGCCAAGAGTCCGTCTGCTGGGGACAGGGGTGCCTGGTGCCCAGAGAAGCTCCCCCCCGCCCTGCGGCCTGGCTGGGTTCTGAAGCAGGACCGGTTCCGGGGCCTGGACTCTGGTGGGCCCTGGGGTGCGGGAGCCCACATCCTGTGGCTAGCCGAGGGTCTGGGTGCCCATGACAGGGGTCCATTGGGCCAGGACAGGCCTCCCCCTCTCCGCCTGCGTGTCAAGGTGCCTGCGGGCCCAGGGTCAGAGTTCTGTCGGGGCCCCCCCCTTGCAACCCCGTGACAAGCTGAGACCCAGCTAAGGGCTCTGATGAGCCCTCGGAAAGCAGAGCCCGAGCCCTCCATAGGGCAAGCAGGAGCCCTCCTGCGAAGGCTCGGGTGGGCAGATTGGCGTACTTCAGAACCAGCCATCTGGTCGCTAGTTTCCCCTCGGCCATCTGGTCGTGCGCAATGCTTTCCAATGGGGTGACCAGATGGCCGGGCCGGCTTGGAAGTCCCGATGAGGGCTCGCCCCCTACCCAATCCCAGCCAGGGCTCCAGGATGTCGGGCACCCCCGTGTCCTGGGTCTCCTTCCGTCACTCGGTGCGCACAGGTTACCAGAAAGGGGGGTACCCTTCCTTTGGATTACTAGGGACATGGTACTCCAAAACCCCTCTCGGCCTAGCAGTCCTCAGTAGCAGCCGGACGGGCCAGGATGCCCCCCCAGCCCCAATGTGTGGCTTGGTGCCTAACCAGGATGGGGGCCCACGATGGCTCAGTCTCCTGGCCTGCCGCTCCGACAGAGGCCCGAGACGGGGTTCCGCTGGGCCTGGGGAGCCTCCCCCTGCTTGGCTGGGTTCAGGAGCTCCAGCCAGGGACCTGGGGAGGGCGGCCTTCCCCCCCCTGGGCTCTGTCCTTGGGCCTGCCACATGTCAGGGTGCCCAGGACGGGGTCCTGCAGGCCCAGGGAGGCTTCCCCTGCACCTCTGGGCTGCCGGGCCCTGGGTCGGGTGCTCCAGCCCTGGGCCCGTCCCCCAGCCTGCCGTTATGCCATAGGCCCGAGAAGGGGTTCTGTCATGCCTGGGGAGCACCCCTTGCCTGGCTGGGTTCAGGAGCTGCATCTGGAGCCCCTGAGGGCCCCGGGGAGGTCAGCCTCCCTACCCCAGGCTCTGTCATCGGGCCCTGGCTGGATCCAGGGGCCCTGCCGGGCCCCAGGTCAGGTGCTCCAGCCCTGGGCCCCGTCCCCTGGCCTGCCACTCTGCCAAAGGCACCAGACGGGGTTCCGTCATGCCTGGGGAGCATTCCCCTGCTTGGCTGAGTTAAGGAGCTCCAGCCAGGGCCTCCCCACCCCGGACTCTGTCTTCAGGACTGCTGCGTGGTACTTTCTGTGCCTACCATGGTGACCAGGGGTAACGGGAAATCAGGGTTCGATTCCGGAGAGGGAGCCTGAGAAGCGGCTACCACATCCAAGGAAGGCAGCAGGTGCGAAAATTACCCACTCCCGACTCGGGGAGGTAGTGACGGAAAATAACAATAAAGGACTCTTTCGAGGCCCTGTAATTGGGATGAGTACAGTTTAAATCCTTTAATGAGGATCCATTGGAGGGCAAGTCTGGTGCTAGCATCCACAGTAATTCCAGATCCAATAGCGTATATTAAAGTTTCTGCAGTTAAAAAGCTCGTAGTTGGATCTTGGGATTGGGCTGCCGGTCCGCCGCGAGGTGACCTACCGCCTGTCCCAGCCCCTGCCTCTTGGCGTCCCCTTGATGCTCTTGACTGAGTGTCCTGGGGGTCCGAAGCATTTGCTTAGAAAAAATTAGAGTGTTCAAGGCAGGCCGGTCGCCTGAATACTTCAGCTAAGAATAACTCCGGTTCTATTTTGTTGGTTTTCGGAACTGGGGCCATGATTAAGAGGGACGGCGGGGGCATTCGTATTGTGCTGCTATAGGTGAAATTCTTGGACCGGCGCAAGATGAGCCAAAGCAAAAGCATTTACCAGGAATGTTTTCATTAATCAAGAACAAAAGTCAGAGGTTTGAAGACGATCAGATACGTAGTACCGACCATAAAAGATGCCGACTAGTGATCCGGCGGCGTTATTCCCATGACCCACTGAGCAGCTTCCGGGAAAACAAAGTCTTTGGGTCCCGGGAAGAGTATGGGTGCAAAGCTGAAACATAAAGGAATTGACGGAAGGGCACCAGCAGGAGGGGAGCCTGTGGCTTAATGTGACTCAACACGGGAAACCTCCCCCGGCCCGGGCACAGAAAGGATTGATAGATTGATAGCTCTTTCTCGATTTTGTGGGTGGTGGTGCATGGCCGTTCTTGGTGGAGTGATTTGTGTGTTTATTTCCGATCACGAATGAGACTCCTCCATTCTAAATAGTTACGCAACCCCCAGCGGTCAGCGTCCAACTTCTTAGAGGGACAAGTGGCGTTCAGCCACACGAGAGTGAGCAATAATAGGTTTGTGATGCCCTTAGATGTCCAGGGCTGCATGTGCGCTACACTGAATGGATCAGCGTGTGTCTACCCTACTCCGACAGGTGCGGGTAACCCGCTGAACCCCGTTCGTGATAGGGATTGGGGATTGCAATTATTTCCCATGAACAAGGAATTCCCAGTAAGTGCGGTCATAAGGTTGGCCTAACGGCTATGGCGGCTGACCTCGAACCCGGGAAACTGGGTTCGAGTCTCAGCAATGACACTGAACATCCTGTGATTCTGGGCAAATCACTTAATCTCCCCGTGCCTAACAAAAAAATACAAAAAAATGAATGTGTCCTCATGTAATGAAACTGGTGGATTTGGGTCAAGTTCGCGCTATATAAAACTCTGTAAAAAATAAAAATAAATAAGCTTGCGTTGATTAAGTCCCTGCCCTTTGTACACACTGCCCATGGCTATTACCGATTGGATGGTTTTGTGAGGTCCTCGGATCGGCCCCACCGGGGTCGGCAACAGCCCTGGTGGAACGCCGAGAAGACAATCAAACTTGACAATCTGGAGGAAGTGAAAGTCACAACAAGGGTTCCGTTGGTGGACCTGCGGAAGCATGATTAACGGCGGAGCGGCCCGAGCGATGGACGGCACCAGCCCGAAACCCTTGGCCGCCTCCTGCCAACACACCCTAGGCACAGGGACCGGCCACGCCCTCGTGCGCCCCTGCCGGCAGAGTGGTTGATGGCCACATGGGGCGCTTGGGTGAGGACCGTGCCTCAGCGGGTCTTCCTCTGCCAGGGAAGGACCCGACTGACCGAGGGACTGGGTACGGGGGTGGCCACCGCCCCCTGTCCCTCTTTTCCTGTGAGGGGCACAATGGTGGGCCCTCCTGAGAAAGACCCACGCTCACCCAGCACAACCCCAGCGGTGGGGGGAAACCGAATGCCAGTATCTCCCAGGGCTGGGAACACCCTCCCATCCTGAAAGGCCCTGCCGCCCTGGGTCCTCCCTTGCCTGAGACCCAGCCCGTCTGGTCTTTGGATGACCGAGGATCGGCCATTCAGTAAGACCACAGATCCTTAGCCGGAGCTGCTATGCTCTTCAATAGCTGGGATGTTGTGCATTCAGGGGAGAATGCATCAATTGTTGGAGTACATAGCTAAGTTTTTATGATGAAAGATTCAGAGAAAATCTTCAAATAATCCATGTGAAGGGCAAATTGCATATAGACCAATACTTCCAGTCTTGCAATCTTTAAGGGTTGGTATCGCAGTCCAATCAAAATCGCATAAGAAAGACAGCTGATGAGGGCCCTGTCACAGAGCTGACAACTGGAGGAGAGTTTTTGGTTGCAGGTTGGACCAGATGCCTAGGTTTTCACAGTTCTTGATTGCCATAGGTATGGACAACCCCTTCCAGTAACCATGTTGGTGCTGACACAGGAAGTGCCTAAGCAGAAAAGTGCCTTCCGTATTTGTCCCAGGAAGAAGGAAAAGGCCAGAGAGCAAAAATACTCTATATTTAATGCTTCTCTCTACTTGGTGGTTGCATGCAAAAAAATTAATCGTCAACACACATATGTCTGCCATTATCAATAGCAGCAACCGCTCTGTGACTGGTATCATCAGATGAGTGCCATTCCATTCTGGAAGTGGACCTTCACATTTAAAGGGATCTTAGGCCTGGGGAGAGGGTCCAAGTGCTTGCAAATTCTGTGTCATCTCACCAAAGTATGACAGACTAGATGCCCTCGTGACCCCCTCGGTGACTCATGGAATAAACTGGTTTCATTTGAAGTGCCTGTGCTGTGACTGCCCCAAAGGATGAGGCAATTTGCTATAGCTCATTCAGAGACAGGACCTCAGAAAGGGGGTAATGCCAAGTGTATGTCAGGTGCTCAAGATTAATCTCAAAGGAGAGAACCACCTTGAGGCTAGACTCTGGGACAATTTGAAGGCCCTGACCCCTGGACAAAAAAGAGGACAATAAAGAGGATAGAAGATACAACTCCCAGCAGAGTTATCATTGTCTGATATGGCAGCTCAAGGATGGGCAACTATAATTTCATGCGTCATGTGTAGGCCTGAGGCAAACGCTAAGTTTCAGGTGCAAGCCCAAATAAAACACCAGTACAGAAAGGAGGAACTTTACCATTCACTTTCCTGATTCCTCCTCCTGGTTTATGCTGCCACTGCTGCTACCCAAACTGAAGTAGGAATGTACGTCTTCACTCCTTTTTTCATGTAAACACAGAGCTGTGGAATAACTAGACGGGACCCAAGCCACTCACACTATACATACTCTTTCCACATTATGTCTTTTTTAAGGACAAACATCTTTAGATAGGTGAGGGTTCCACCTGTGCTGGAGAAAGGGGAAGTGCGCACCTATAGGAGATAAAAAAGATGTAGCCATGAAAGTCGCGCGAGGTTGCAGAATACAGGTCACTCAGCATGAACTTGTAAGAAGCCCTTCTACCGTGAGTCACAAGATGATACACTGAAGATCACACTTTCCTCTAGAAGGGGAAAAGATTGGAAAGTAAATCTAGAGTTAAACAAACAGGAATTATCAGAACGTATACAAGGCAAAGACAAATAAGTCTAGTTTCACAACCAGATAAACCAATCAATCAATTAAGGGTTGATAAAGCGGAACTATTCACCTGTGAGGGTCTCAAGGCGGTGGGCAGGAGGTGGGGAGTAGATCCATCTAAGTGCTGGAGTCATTGAAAGGGCCAGGTCTTGAAGTCCTTCCTGAACTTGGGTAGCGTGGGGGATAAGCAAACAATAAGTAGATTTGTAAACAGCTAAAAACAAGACCAAAACAGCAAATCAGAAAATACAATGTATTCACAGAAGGGCTGCTTGAAAAGTGGGTGAATTGAAGGGCTAATCATCTGGCTAAGAATAGCAATCAAAAGAGGACTTCCTTGGTGTAGCCAGCCTTCTTGTTAACTGAGTTCACTTTCAACTTTGTGATCTCATATGCTGCAAAGTTTTGCACAGCTCTCAATCCTCATCCTCCGTGAAGTTTGCAAACTATCCCAGTTTACCTTCGCCTTTACTCATTTAAAGTCTTTGAATTGTGAGATTGTTTTTACGCGATGCGAGATCATTTTGAACCTTATCAAATTCATCCGAGCAGGAAAATATATGCTGACATTTTCTCAGCCATTTTACCATTTACATAGATTTTCTTTGCACAACGGCTTGGCTCAGTAAAAGATCTAATTTTACTGAAATTTTACTAATGCAGAACAAGTCTGTTAAAGTTAAATAAGGACATAGTCATGAAATCTGTAGGAAATGTCACAATGTTCACATGGAAGTGCAAAATCTTTGTAGATTTTGCAAGTTTTAATTTTCCAAAGACCTCTACCTTGCGAAAAACACAAAAATATGCTGCAATTGTATCATATAAATCATTAATCCCTTATCCAGATGTTTTAAAGTACTCCCAGCTCATGGTTGTAAGGTCACAGTGTGTGATATTTATTAACTGCGGCATCTGGAACAAAAATGCTGTGAAGAGAATACTCGATAAGGTTTCATAGGACAAGGTGATGCGCGTTTAACAGGGTTTGCCAGTTTCTTGTAAATTCTATTCTTGCTGTTCTGCCCTTGTGTTGAGGTCAGCACTGCATAGACGCTGTTTAAACATTCTGAACTACAGGATAGAGCACGCATATAAATTGTTCATATTTCACCAACTTTGGTTGCCTGTTATGTAAGATACATTTGCTAACAGAGATCTCATCAGTGATGTAATATATGATGTCATAGAACATGTCATGAGTGATGTAATTTGTAAGGTAATAAGCAGTGCATGGTGGGGGTTCAAGTTCTAGGTTGCTCTGCAACTATAACTGGTAAATTTCTGTATCTCTTTTAGTTCAAAAAGTTATGTTGGCGCTCAAGTTTTCACCTTCTATGACGTCAGTTTAACCTTGGTTTTAGGTAAAGTTTTATATAGAGTCGTCAAACGGTGCCCAAGTTATAAGCAAACCAAAAAACAATCTTTTAATGGAAATGTAGACCTAACTATAACTACCCAATGGCAACTGCCACCATGCCACCAGGTAAAACAGAAAAAATAAAATAAATATAAATATATATATATATATATATATATATATATATATATATATATATATATATATAGACTAAATAAAGTACATATATACATATATTGACTAAAAAAACAAACATTAAAGTAACATTATTGTTAGGTGAAATGTTCAGTAACATTTTAAACTCTAAAAACCACTGCAATTCACCAGTTATAGTCATAGTTACCTCAAGCAACTATAGCTCATGACCTAAGGTAACTATAACTCACCCCCCCGCCATGTATAGTTTTCTCTTCAATAATTTCACTGCAAATGTTGCAGTGACATTATCAATGATGTCAAAGAAGGTGTCATGAGTGATGTAATATGTGGGTAATTAGCAGTGCATGTTGAGGGTCAGAGTTATTGGGAGTTTATTTTTTTGAACAGGAAGGAGAGCCAAGTGACACACCCTGCCCGAGCATAATATGACCCTGGGGACCTCATTCCCGAGGACCATATATATTTTAAAGGGGAGATGGGTTCACATAGCCCCCCACCACCGAGCCTCAGTAGCCCCTGGGACCCCATTTTTTAACCTTTCTTTAGGACTCAGGACTAAGGTGGCTGCCACCACTTTCTGGCTGAGGCGGTGGTAGCCAACCAGATCTCAATTTGAGATTTGTTGGCTCCGTGGATAGTTCGCGGCATGAAATATAAAAAACATTTTAACCTTAATTATTCCAAAACTACCCCATAGATGTACACCAAAACACAAAAAGCACTGCTTCTGGAACAAAATCTATCTTTCCGTCAAATTTGGTGTAAATACTTTCAACGGTTTGGTCTGTAGCAGTGGCTAAAGTTCCCATGGAACAAATGAATAGGGAAAACACATTTTGTGACACCACTTTTTTCTCTGTCCCCACTTGATGGATCACTCTGAAACTTTCAATGTGCAAACTAGAGAAAAAGTAGTACTCTTTGGAAAGTTTCATGGAGATTCGTGAAATGGGGCCAAAGTTATTAGCAACACAAAAATGCATTTTATATATATATACATACATATTATCTACTGGCGGTCGCCAGTAGAAAGTTATAGTTAGGGCCTATTTTCCATAGGAAATCCGCAACATTCTATTCCCAATAAGTCTGGCGCTGGTTGACAAATCTTCGCAAAAGTTTCAAAACTTTTGGCCAGCTCCGCTCTGCTCCTACCCTGAAAGTTTCGTGGTGATTCGTCAAGCGGGGGCCGAGAAAAAAGGGGATTCCCAAAACACGTTTTCCCCATGCAATTTCCCATAGGATCTGTTGTCGCAGCTACAGCCCGACCTGCTGAACGGAATTACACCAAATTTGGCAAAGAGGTAGTCCTCAGTTCAGACTCGTGCCTTTTGCATAAATGGTGTGAATCCGTTCAGTAGTTCCTGAGAAAATTAGAGTTAAATGTACAGATATATATATGGCCGGGGAGGATCCGCGCACCCTACCCGCACCGTAAGCGCACCCTCCCCGAACCGAGCGCGCACCCTCCCGATCGCACGCTGAATGCTAATTGGCTGTCGAGTGTCTGTCTACATTCGAAACCAAGAACTATTGGTGGCCATTTTCTGCCTCTGTAGAAGCGAGGCTAAAGAAGCAAGGGGAATAAGTGTGTAAAACATATAAAGGGGGCAGAGTGGAAATACTCTGACCCTCTAGAGGTGCTTAGGGGGTCCCAGAAGGACCCCCTGTGGCCCCCTTTTAAAAAACAAACAAACGGCGAAATGCGCGCAGGGTGCACGCATCCTATCGCGTTTGGTGCGCGGATCTAAAAACATGGAAAAAAATATATAAAATAACGATTTGAACATATAGTTAAAAAAATATTTTGAAAAATATAAAAAAATATGTTTGAAAAACCCATTAAATTCAAATAATATTTTTTAATTTTTAAAAGAATTAATTGAAAAAATAAGTTTACAAAATGGTGATAAAAAAGTATTTTAAAAAAACATAATTAATGAAATTGACACACTGAATTGGCAAAATATAGAAATCCAATCAAAATCATTAACCATGATATCTTTAGAGATAAGTTATAGATAGGAATTAGCATTTAAAAAACCTTTGAAATTCACTGAAAAAACCATAGGCTTCATGCACGTTATAGTTAGGAATTGGCATTTAAAAAACCTTTGAAATTCACTGAAAAAAACAAAGGTTTCAGGGGTGTTATAGTTAGGGATTGGCATTTAAAAAACCTTAGAAATTCACTGGAAAAACCATAGGTTTCAGGGGCGTTATAGTTAGCTGGACATTTCCCTCGTACAAAACCCTAGAAATTCCCCTGTTATAGTTAGTTCAGCTAACTATAACTCGCACCCCCGCAATGCACTGCTGATGACGTCACATATTACATCACTCATGACATGGTCAGTGACATCACTGATGACATCACTGATGACATCTCAAATGACATCACTGATGACATCACTGATGACGTCAGGTCATCCATGTGATAAATTAGTGCATCTTCTCTCACCCTAATATAACCTTTGATACACCGACTCAAAATTTCAGACGGCCATTTTGAAAACCATAGATACTCCAATACCAATAACTACATACCCACTCATTAACTCTTAGGTCTACATACACCTCCACTCACTCACCTGTACAGTCACTCATACTTACAGTCACTCCGTACAAGACTATCATATGCATTTATACACCTATATAGACACTCACACACCGCCAATCATCCATTAAGGTACTGACACACCTAGTCAGTCGTGCAAATAATTAAACACAGTCCAATTTACTCACCTATACAGTTAAACACACTCAAGTTCACTTACTCATAAAAATAGTACCACATTCTTACGCTCTTATACAATCATTGATACAAGCACACACTCATCCATACAGCCACTCTCACAATCACACACTCTCACATATACCGACTTATATACTCTTACACACATATATACTGCCTTTCACATATGTAGTTAGTCACACATGTACCACTGAGATATACATTCAATCCCTAACACACCCATACATACACTCACCCAACCATACAGTCCATCACAGATGCACTCTTAAAACCATGTACCCATAGAATCACACACTCACACATCTATGCATAGAGTCACACACACCCTTCCCACACAAACACTCAGGCACCCATACAGATACTCAGACAACCAATCAATAACCCATATGGACACTCATATAGCTATTCACAAAACCATGCAGCCTCTTATACACCAACACACAGACACAAACAGACATTCACACAGTTTAGTCACTAGTCTGCAGTAAGATACATTTAATGACTCACTTATAGAGTCAGTTACGCACCTAGAAAATCATCCATTCACACACTTGTACACCCACTCATTCTTCAACAGACCTTTCCCTATATATATTAAACATATTAAAACTGTACAGAAGGGGGGCGTGGTCTCGTGCCGTACGAAGATGGTGGCTTTCTGTTAAGCTCCGCTCGACCGCGGAGCTTTATCATGAAATACAGCCTGCTTCCTAACTTCGCAGGTCCTAGAATGCAGGAATCCAGTGTATGAAGGGTCGGAGCGGCGATTGATGCCGTTTCGGCCGACTTTTCTTTATTCTCCGAACCAGTGGCAGTGGCGGTGATTCTCCTCACAGGGATGCATGTGACGGCCGCCATTTTGTAATGGTTACTCGCCTCATGCAGCCAGCTGCCAGGTTAACCGGCGTTTCTGTCATTAACGCACGGCAAAGTTTTTTGCTTTTTTTCTCTCCTATCTACTTGGAGTAATGGAGGTTTCTCACACTTTGTATGCTGTCTGCAGTCTGCCCTGATCTAGCAGCAATGGGCTTGCTCTCATCTTTTTTTTCTCTTTTTTTTACTACATTTTTGTCACACCTTCTAGCCTCTTCATAATTCGGTTTGTGGCCGAATAAACGCCACGTCGTTTTGAAGACCTGTTATTTATTTATTATTAGAGTGCTGACGGAGGGTGACACAATCCTTTTCCTTGGAACCGCGCTGATTTGTGTTGTGCCTTCACTAGGCATATGGGCAGACTGAAATCTCGGTTAAAAATCTCTTCTCGCCCTACACATCATTCTAAGATGGCTAATGAAGCTCCAATTTCGGTCAGAGCCTCGTCTTCAGGTACCAAACCCAAGAGAGCCAAAAATGACCCTCCCTCACCCATATTATCTTCTCAAAACCCTGTTCTTGACACTATTTTGGATGAGGTGAGGGGTCTTAAATCTTTTGTGACCGCGACTAACGAGAAGCTGCAACAAATTGAGGATAGATGGATTAGTATGGAAGCTAAAGTGTTAGATATGGAGCAACGCATCAGTGATGTTCATGACGCAACTACTAAAATTCTGATTTTGGAACAGGAAATTCAACGTCTCAAGCTTCACACTGAGGACCTTGAAAATCGTAATAGACACAACAATCTACGTCTTTATGGTCTGCCAGAAAATCTTGAAGGTTCGGACATGCTTCTCTTCCTAAAGAAATTCTTTCCAGAACTCTTAGACCTTCCACCGGATCCTTCATTAAATATTCAACGAGCTCATAGACTTGGTCGCTGTCAACCGCATGCTTCCAAACCTAGAGGTATCATCATGTTGTCTTTGGAATTTACGGATTTAATGTGAGTCCTTTCTGCAGCCAAGGCAAAACGTCTCCTTAAATGGTCGGGACATAACATCTTTATATCACAGGATTTGTCTAACGCTACTAATGCTCGAAGGAAGGAATTTTTGGCTCTTCGCCCTCAAATGAGACAATTGTATATTCGTTATGGTATCCTTCACCCTTGTCTGTGTAAAGTTACTCACGAAGGCTCCACTCGGTCTTTTGATGACCCTATTAAACTGAAGTCCTTTCTCCAGAATCTTCCGATGGCCTCTGCAGCTGGTTCCTCTTATCGTCCTTAATGTTCCTGTTTTTATTCGCTTTTTTATTTATTATGGCTGTCTATAATTTTTATATTGTTATTTCTCCCTCTGTCATTTCATCTGTTGTCGGTGCTGTTACGTCCCGTGCATCAGCTCTTATTGCTTTCCTTTAGATCTGGATATCTGTCCTTGATCTATCTTCTTTTCCTTCTATTTCTATTCACTTTTTCTTTTTGGACCTCTTCGTTTCTTCCTCCTATGGGTTTTTTTTGTTCAACAAGATTCTATTCATCGCAGTACTGTTTGTTGGTATATAGCTTATTTTTTCTATTTATCTTATCTGTGGTGTCCTTCTCTTTTTAGATGTATCCCTGAAGTGTCGCATCTCTTTACATGTATTGCCCCTCCGTTCCTCCACCATGTGTAATTTTGTCACGTGGAATGTTCGTGGTCTTGGAAACCCCGTCAAATGACAGAAAGTACTTTCCCATTTATCCAAATTGGTCTTATTAAATATATATGGCCCGGTCAGACCGGATCCTAAATTTTGGCATGACATTAAGATTTTACTTTCCTCTGTTGATTGCACTAATATTATTATTGCTGGTGATTTTAACCAATGGATTGACCCCTTTTCTGACAGACAATCTAAGTGTAAGTTTCATCCGGATAAAACCCACAAAGCCTTCCATGCGGCCATTGCCTCTCGTCCATTATATGATGTTTGGAAGACTTGTAACCCTGATTCTCTTGAGTTAACTTTTTTTTTCAATGTTCACCAAACACGGTCTAGGATTGATTATATTTTAGTTAGTAAACCCCTACTTCCAGCTATTCAATCATCGGAGATTGGGTCAATTTTTATCTCCAATCATGCACCAGTCCTTACTGTTTTGGATCTTTCCTTAAATTCTCCTAAATTCAGCCGCTGGAAGCTTAATAACATTTTGTTATCAGATACTACTTTAATCACAGAAGCCACTACTTTTATTAACGAATTTTTTGTGCTTAATAATCCCATTGAAACCTCTATTTCCAATAATTGGGATGCCTTTAAGGCCTCTTTTAGGGCTTTTTCTATTTCTTATGTTACAAAAAAAAAGAAAATCGCATGAAACAAATATTCAGCTTTCTTACAACAGCTTAAATTATTGGAACACAATTATTTCACTTCCAAATCATCTTCGGTATTTCATGAATTGATCAAGGCCAAATCTGAACTTAACAAACTTGCGACAGTTGAAGCTTGTAATATCCTCCTTAAAATTAAATCCAAATATCATGGTGGCCAAAACAAAGCTGGTAAGATGTTAGCCAACTACTTAAAAATTAAATCTGAACGTAAAAATATTGGGCCCATTTTAAATGAATCTACTAAACGCCTAGCGTCCTCAGATGAAGATATTGCGAATATTTTTCATGAATATTATGAATCAATTTATTCTGATGATACGAATCCTTCTACTCAAAATTTCGATATTTTTTGTTCTGGCCTTCCCTCTCCTCCTTCCTTGCCCGATGAATGTAACTTATTGGAGCGTGTGATTACTGCCCAAGAAATAACCAAGGCCATCAAATCTTTAAAAAAAGCAAAAGCACCTGGGCCGGATGGCTTTTCGGTTGAATTCTATTCCACTTTTACCTCCATTTTTGTTCCCCAACTTTTGACACTTTTTAACTCTTTTATTAAGGAGGCTAAGGCATCTGGATCTTTTATGGATGCCTTAATAATTCTCATTCCTAAGCCTGACAAAGACCATTCCCTATGTAAAAACTACCGCCCTATATCATTAATTAACTATGATTGTAAAATATTTGCTAAGATTCTTGCCTCCCGTCTTGAGAATCTTATTCCATTATTGGTTAAGACTGATCAAGTTGGATTCATTAAGGATAGACTAGCTGCAGATAATGCTCGAATGTTTGCAAATGTTATCTCCTATACGAAAAAATTCAAATCTCCTCTTGCAGCATTATCTCTAGACGCCGAAAAGGCGTTTGACCGTATAAATTGGCAATTTATGTTTCGTACCCTCCAATGGTTTGGTTTTGGCCCTACTTTCATTTCCTATATTAAATTATTATATTCCTGCCCACGTGCCAGTATTTTTGTAAATAATCGCTTTTCCAAATTTTTTTCTTTATCTAGAGGTACCCGTCAAGGTTGTCCTCTTTCTCCTTTGCTATTTGTTGTTTGCCTTGAACCCTTCCTTGAATGCATCCGTGTCAATGCTCTTATTTCTGGTTTCACGCTTAATTCTTTAGAAACCAAAATATCAGCATATGCCGATGATATATTAATTTGTATGTCTAATCCTCTCACTTCCCTTCCCCCTTTTTTGGATGAGGTTCGGTTATACTCCAGTATTTCTGGATATAAATTAAACCTCTCCAAGACAGAAGTTTTACATCTGAACTCTTTATGTTATCAATATATGTTTAATGACACTAATTTTACATGGTGCCCCACGAAAATTAAATACCTTGGTATTTGGTTTTCTGCTTCTATACCTACCACAATTAAATATACGTTTAATGCATTAATCACTAAAATCCAATCCCTACTTTTTACTTGGACCCCCTATATCTTTCCTGGTGGGGTAGATTGGATACCATCAAAATGATGATTGTGCCTCATGTCCTCTATACATTATCTATGCTGCCTATTCGAATTCCCCTTTCATATTTTTCACAAATTAATTCAATTTGTACTAGATTTTTGTGGAACAAAAAGCACCCACGTATTGCCCTTACAAGACTTAAACGTCCTAAATCTGAAGGTGGGGTACGTTTTCCAGATTTTAAAGCCTATCACTCAGCCTTTTTAATTAAACAATCATTTTCTTTATCTTTTGACTTTGTTGATACTCCTGTACCCAGATGGATTGTTTTTGAACGCTCTGCTTTAAAGTTAAAGGATTTTTCTTTTCAGAATGTAATTTATATGTCTAATTGTTCTTTCATCTCTAATAACCCTATTTTGAAATACTCCCAAAATTTACTGTACAATACATTCACCAATGGTCTAACTCCATTTTAATGCTTTTTATCCTCTGCTATCTGGTATAATACATTTCTCAAATACAAGGGTAAATCATTCTATTACAAACATTGGAAGGAGAAGGGTATTATTTTTGTACATCAATTAGTTTCCCAACACTGTGTTACTCCCTTCCTTGACTTACAAACACGTTTTCATTTACCTGACTCCGCACTTAATGAATACCTCTTAATTTCAGCTGCTTTACAATCACACTTAGATTCTTTTGACATTCCAGATGCCATAGCATCTCTTACTCCTTCAACACCTTTATACAGTTTATTTCCTATGCTTAGGTCTAAAGCTGCTTTTATTTATAAACTATTGTTGTTACATATAACTGAAAGACCTAAATCCCCTATTGAAACTGCATGGGAATCGGATTTGTCCCTCTCATTTTCTATTTCTGTCTGGGATAAATTATGGTCTAAGTTATTTAAAATTTATGCAGCTGCCCGTATAACCCTATCCCTGTATTTTATTTACAATAGAGCTGTTATTACTCCTGTTTGCATATCCAAATTTTCCCCTTCCTCGTCTCCACTATGCTGGTCCTGTTCTACAGTTACCGGTACTTTGAGACATTTAATTTATGATTGTTCTAATGTCTTGACTTGACTTTTTGGAAATCTGTTTGGTCTACTTGCATGAATAGTTTTAAATGTAACCTCACATTATCGTTACATAACGTTTTTCTAGGTTCCTCCTCACCTGATATAGATGACTCCACTTCTATTTCCTTATTGTTCGACCTTTTTATTGAATTAGCATTCAAAGTTATATTATCATCTTGGAAAGACAATTCTAAAATATCTTCACTGTTGTGGTGGAATTTTATTTGCGATGAACATAGGATTGCTAGTGTCTCTTCTCCTAATCTTTCACTAAAAATTAAATCTGACCTTCTCTGGTTACCTTTTACATCTTATCTTTCTACACATGCTCCTATGTCTTAACCTGCTTTTTTTTTCTTAATATCATATCTGGTTCTATGACATTCTTTATTTATTTCATTTATTTGTTTATTTTCTCTTCTCCTTTGTTTTTTCTTTTCCTTTCCTAGTCTCTTTTCTTTTCTTTTTCCTTTTACTATTCTCCTCATACACTATATTTCTATATTAGTTGGTTATATTCAATTTGTAATTATGGTTTTTATTGTTGTAAGGATTGTATTCTTATTTTTTCTTTGTTTGTTCCTCTTGAAAATTCAATACAAAATTCTTAAACAAAAAAAAACTGTACAGAAACACATACTCACTGGATGATGTCATCACTGATGTCACTGACCATGTCATGAGTGATGTAATATGTGACGTCACCAGCAGTGCATTGCGGGGCGCGAGTTATAGTTAGCTGAACTAACTATAACAGGGGAATTTCTAGGGTTTTGCAGCTAACTATAATGCTCCTGAAACCTATGTTTTTTTCAGTGAATATATATATATATATATATTATCTACTGGCGGTCGCCAGTAGATAGTTATAGTTAGGACCCTGTTTCCATAGGAAATCCGCAACATTCTATTTGGAATAACTTTGGCGCCGGTCGATGAATCCTCGCGAACTTTTCAAAATAGGTGGGGCGCTACGCTCCGCTCCTACCCTGAAAGTCTCGGGGGGATTCGTCAAGCGGGGGCTGAGAAAAAAGGGGGGTCCCAAAACACGTTTTTCCCATGCATTTTTCCATAGGACCTTTAGACACAGCTACAGCCCGAACGGCTGAACAGAGTTACTTGAAATTTGGCAGAGAGGTAGTCCTCAGGTCAAGGAAGTGCCTTTTGTAGGTCTGGTGTAAATCTGTTCAGTAGTTCCTGAGAAAATAGCATTTAAATCAATATATATATGTGGGCGGAGCCTAACCACACATCTCATCCTGAGATCTGATTGGCTGTAAGCACTTCATCCAAGAAGTGTTGGCAGCCATCTTGGGACCAATATACATGATAGCACCTCATTAAAAAGCATTGCAGTTAATAGAAGGTTTTAAGACTTTAGTTACATTATAAATCATTTGTTGATGGTACCATACTCATTTTAGGAATTGTGGTATGTTCTAAGGTGATTTCACCATGTGAAAAAGCCTTCTGCTGGGATATCATGATTGAGAGAAAAATATTTTCTCATGCTTTTACCACAGAGGTTTGTAAGGTGATCTATAAGCTAAACTGAGAGCTTATTTTCTGTAAATTCACATTATCTTTCTCAGTCATGTGAGAATGAAGTCTGACATTCTCAGTAAAACATGTACATCCAACAAGGGCAGAGACTGTCAGTTGATTCCTTTGTGTTCTACTGCAGCTTTCCAGAGTGTTCCAAAGAACTACTAGAGCGCTAACCGTCCTACTTATGATAAATGTATGGCACACCTGAAGCCATCTTGCTTGGATTAAAGTGGTAACTCTTAAAACATTTAATTTAAAAAGGAACAAAATGAGGGGGTTCATTTTTCCATAAAAAGTATGATTAGTGCTGCAGAAAGAAAAATTAGGGCACATTTTGAGTGACTTCTCAAATCCTCTTCTATTTCATTAAAAAATTCTGACATGCAGACTGAAACATGCACTTTCAATACCAGCAGCAGTTTTCCCTGGTGAGCAGTAGCTTTACTACAGTGATCTAATGAGCAAAAAGAGTGCTAACATTCTGATTTTATGGCAAATGTGTGACACATTTGAATGCCTTCTTGATGGAATCAAAGTAAAAAACTGAAAGTATTTCCTACTGAGGAGACTGCAGTAAATGAGGAAATTAGGAAACTTCATAACAAATAAGTCTCCCAAGATGGCCACCAGAGACAAAAGATCCCAAATGTAGCCCAAATATCACCCAGATGTAGCCCAAGTATAGCCCAATGACAGAATGTCCAAGAATGTTCTTAAAAACAACTAGAGCACTTACTGTCTTCATTATGACAAAAGTATGGCACACCTGAAACCATCTTGATTGGAATAAACTGGTAACACTTAAAACATTTAATTTAAAAAGGAACACAATGAGGGGGTTCATTTTGCCATAGAAATTATGATTAATGCTGAAGAAAGAAAATGAGGGCACATTTTGAGTGACTTCTCAAATCCTCTTCTATTTCATTAAAAAATTCTGACATGCAGACTGAAACATGCACTTTTAATACCAGGAGCAGACTTCCATGGTGAACAGTAGTTTTACTACAGTGATCTAATGAGCAACTAGAGTGCTAACATTCAGAATTTATGGCAAATGTGTGACATATCTGAATACCTTCATGATGGAATCAAAGTAAAAAACTGAAAGCATTTCCGACTGAGGAGACTGCAGTACATGAGGAAATTAGGAAACTTCATAACAAATAAATCTCCCAAGATGGCCACCGGAGACAAAAGAGCCCAAATGTAGCCCAAAATCACCCAGATATAGCCCAAATATAGCCCAATGACAGAAGTGTGCAAAACACTTATTATTTTGTGTTTTTGCAGTGTTATATAGTGCAGACTTGTCAGGTATTGGAGTGCTTTACATGAGCATTGGTTACATCACACAAGAACAAATTCATTTTGGTTGTAGACATGGGGAGACTAAGTGATTTGACCAGAATCACAGAATGTCGAGCTGAAGCAGAAACTTCAACCTGGTTCCCCAGTTGCAAAGTCTGCAGTTCTGGAAGTAACACCACATCCTCTCCCCTAAGTGCAACATTTAATCAAGTTGTCAACTAGATAAAAAAACATAAAGATAACAAATAATTTAAAAGTGCTTTGTCGCTATTTGAAAACTCAGAAAATATGTCCTTATTTTAGTCTTTTAGAGCACTAACCATAATTTTGATGCCAATAAGACCCTCTCATATATGTAATTTCTAAAGGAATGCTCTAGGTATTACAGTTTTGATTACATCAAGATGATGTCAGGCGTTCCACACTTTTGTAATAAATATAGAATGTTAGCAATCTAGTTGTTCATTAGGATACTGTTGAGAGGCAGAGGCCAGGGGCACGGACTCTGAAAATTGAAGCCAGGTAGGAGGGTGCAAAGGCAACAATTTAACCACATTGAGCAGGCAGGAAGGGCCGTGGAAGCACAACAGACTATGGAGGGCAGTGGAAAGGGGGGCAGGGGCAACAAACCAACAATACAGGACTTGCAAGAGAGGCTGTTGGAGGGAAGATCTATTACGGGTCAAGGAAGCTAGGGGCGGTCCCCAGAGCCCCGGGAGCCACCACAGAACTGAGCAGGAGAGTGAGTCAGGGACAAAAGGGGCACCTTAATTTGAGCCGGGGTGCCTAGGAACGCTTGCTCCAAAAATGAAGAAAACAGACATATGAGACATGGAATCGGAGGCAGAATACAATGGCAGTTTAATGAGAAGATGCAACTTCAAAGAAACCGCAGAATAGAGACATAAAGTACAACATACAGAATCCAGATAATCATACAGCTGTCATGATATTCTCTGTATCTCAATTAATGGACTGACAGAGAGAGAGAGAAAACACATCTATAAATGCATCATGAGAAACAAGTTACACCAAGGAAAATGTTACCTAGGAACACTCACATTTACTCTTAGAGCAAGCATTCCTGCAATTACAATACAACATCTTTTAAATGCAAAAGTAAAGAGAACAATGGTTAAACATAACATGACATTTCATATAGGTAAAATAGAATAAGATACTTCAAGCAAAGCAGAGCAAGACATTTTAAGCAAAGGAAGACAAGAGCTCCCAGTTCTTGGGGAAAACCTGCACAGCCTGTTAACCTACATACAGACGGCGAGGTTGTCCGTTGATATCTGTGGGTGATCCCTTTTTATATCATTTTGTGGGCTCCTTTGCACGCTACATCTACCTACGTTTGCTACCCAAAAGCTTTGTCTGCAGATTTTACCAGACATTTCGTCATTTACCCACTTAATGCTGACAATGGACTGGGTGAAAAGGTCAGTCTCTCAGGCCAATCGCTTATCGTAAGTTCCATAGAGCAAGCAGAAAATAATGGGTATTGTACAGGAATTCAATATATTCATGTATAAAATCTCCTCAGTTCTCCTAACTTGATGCTCTGCGGTTGCCACTTCCTTAAAAGCGGGAAACCTGCCCAGGAAGCAAGTACCAGTCCAGGATGCAGCCTACTGTATGTCGACAGCTTCAGGGGGATGTTGAACTTTGATACCGAGCACGGAGCACTCGGGTAGGGTGGGGGCTACTAGTTTGGAGCAGAAGGCCTCGCAGACCTGCCTTCAGACTGCTATACACTAAAATTGCAGAGCTATGGTCAATTTAACAAAGAGGCCTATATATTGAACAGAAGGGCCTACACAGGGGTTTTATGCTGGCTGAGTGGTAAGGATGTCTCAGGATAATTATATAGCAACACAGGACCCGCTGGTCAATTTAATACGGCCTACAAATGCGGCTGGCAGGGCAAGGACAAGGGTCTCATACTTCAGGTGTGGACAGAACGGGCCAGGGGCCCCCTGTGATACAAAATCTACCCTCCTTCAAGGCTGTGGCAATGTAATAGACCATTGTGGGCAGAAGGAAGAGGCAATGGTAGTACAACCATACATGCCAACAGACCCGATTCAGCCAGGAAACGTCCAATGTTTTTAAGCTCAAATGGGCTTTATTTGATCTGTCTCCTGTCTACAATATCCTCTTTTTCAATGTAACTCAAAGGGGAAAATCAATACCCCAGTTTTTTTTCAAAATCTCCCTCTTACCAAGTTCAAAATGTTCGCAAGTATGGTACATTGGATCATGGAAGGAAATGGGATAGGGACATGGACTTGGATAACAGAGGACAGGAGAGACATGGAGAGGTGCACCAAACTGACCCTGCAGGGCAGGCATCAGGGTTTGCAGCAGCACAATACACCACACAGGGCATGCAGGACGGGAGTGCAGCACAACAATCCATAGAAAGCAAGAGGGAGGGGACAGGACCATGCACATGGACAACAGAGAACAGAGGGGCAAGAGGCAATGGTAGCTAGCTGACCATAATGGACAGACAGGAGAGAAGGCTGCAGCATAACAGACCATAAAGGGCAGGAGGGACGGATCAGGGGCATTACAATGGAACAGACAAGCCAGGAGGAAGGGAGTAGGGGTCTGCACATGTAAACAGAGGGCTGGGGGCAAGGGGGCAGGGCAGGAGCAGCAAGATAGCCATGGAGGTCAGGCAGGATGGGCACTAGAAGCAAGACACAACATGAAGAGCAACAGTGAGACTGTGATGGCATACACACAGACCATGGAGGGAAGGTGGGAGGGGGTCAGGGGCAGCTAACTGACCACACAGGGAAGGTGGGAGGGGCCATGGCAGCACAGAAGACCATGCATGGCAAGTGGGAGGGTTAGTGGCAGCACAATGGCTATGATGGGCAAGGAGGAGGGTGCAGGGGCATGCACAAAGGACGATGGAGGATAGAAGGGAGGGTTAGGACCTGTGCACAGACAAGAAAGTTCAGGGGAAGGGGCCTCACAACAGACCACACGGGGCAGGCAGGAAGAGCAGTTGCAGCACAACGGACCAGGGAGGGCAGAAGGGTGTGGCAGTACAATGGACCATGTAGGACAGGAGGAAGAGGATAGAGGCATGGCATGTGGACAGGCAGGGTGGAGGTGGCAGGGACAGGTTACAGTCATCTGACAATGCTAGGCAGGTGGGAGGGGAGTGGCAGCTCAACAGAACACTCAGAGTAGATAGGAGTGGCAGGTCCATGGGACATGGTGGGCAAAAAGGATGGAGCAGGGGCATGCACAAAGACATCGGAGGGCAGGGGGAAGGAGAATAGGGGCAGCAAGCTAAGCACAGAGTTTAAGCAGGAGGTCAATGATGGGGCATAGAATTGGGCAATGGAGGGCAGGAGGAGTGGACTGGTACATCATACTAAATTGAGGGCAGTGGCAGCACATCAGACAATGCATGGCAGGAGGGAGGAGGCTAGTCCATGGATTCACACAACAGAGGATAGGGAGGAGGGGGATGGGGCAGCAAGCTAACTGTTCAGAGAAGGCGGGTATTAGAAACGTTATTGTTTTTAAAACATTTTGTCTGTGCAAACTACTTAAAATATGAACAAGTATGCAGCATAATCTCACTTTTATTCAGGAAGAAGAAGACGTTAGTGACTGTGACTCCGGGCTCACTTGGCAAAAACACCCCCTGACCCTCCACCCCCTATCGCAAAATGTAATGCCCGTGAAAAGGGTAGGTGAACACAGTGTTATATAGAACATAGTCCTGAGAGCACGATTGAAAATGAAAACTAGATATAGTGTATGGTATAAACTATGCACCAAAAAGTGTGATATAAGATGAACCAGGCGTGAAATATAATATGCAATACATTGTGCGCAATGACAGATTCATTGGAGAGCGCGAGATAGCACAGGCACTAGCGCGTGCTATGCGATATGCGCCTTGGAGTGTAATATGCACAGGGCAGTGTTGTGTAACCTAACTAGTCTCTAAAGTTGTAATATAAAATATGTGCTGGGGAGTGTAACGTTGCACATGCACTGTGACAAAGATATGGATCCCAAATTGTAATATGTATGGCATAGCACTGTGCGTTATAACATAGGCATCGAGGAAGGCACGTTTGATGGGGCAATATAACCCGTGCGAAGACAAGTGTGGCATGACATATTCACGGGGTGGTGTTACAGTGCACATGGGCTAGAGAGTGTCATAGCATATGCACTAGCTAGTGGAATACAACACAGAGGTGTGTGGCACTCGGCAGGCAATGGTGGGTGTAACACAGCATTGGGCTCTGTCAGGAGCGCGCTGTGACTCGCAAGTGATGTTCGTCCCCTTTCCAGAGAGTAAAATAAAAAGTATTACACATCCGGCAGTGGATGTGTGTTTTATTAACCGTGAGGGGGGTTTCTTGCATAGTTTTGGTCGAATTTTTGTCGAATCCCCTTTGAATGGCTTGGTGTGCATGTGTATTAAATGTGCCCGTCAATAGCTACCCATGTTTGTATAAATAAACGACAAGGGTGTCTACCGGGATTAGGCACGGTAGAGCATCAGACATGTCAGAGCTTCACTAGTGGTGTAAATACATTCCACGTGGATTAATTGCATGCATAGTCGCCTTTTAATGAATATCACGCAAATCGTCATGGTGATAGGTACGTACGGTTTGTCCAGCATGTCCTAGGTGTGTCTATAAATATATATTTTTTAAAAATAATAAAAAACAGTGGCCGGCCCTGGGGATTGGGGTCAAAAAAATATAATTAGGAGACAGGCCCTGGGGGATGGGGTCATCAGGGCCAATAAATTAGAATAAGAAGGGGAACCACACAGCCCCCCTTCTTAAAAAAATAAAATAAATAAAAGACTGGCATTGTGCCGGAGGCCATGCCCCCTCCGTGCAGCACTCTGCAAACGCGCCCCCAACAGGCATCTCCAGTATGCGCCAGGGAGCTGCGCTGCAGACAGGTGTTCTGAGGCCAAGCCCCTTTTTACACCTCTCTGCAACGCAGCTCTGTGGCGCTTACTGGAGGTACCTAGTGGTCTAGTGTGACCCTAGGGACCCTTAGGATTCAAGGGGACTTAATCTCTCAACTTAGAACAGCCACAGGGCCCGTTTACACAGTGGTGAAGGGAGGGGACGGGGCCTGAGGTGACGTGTGCAAACACGCACCATGGCACGTTTTAAATTGGGGATATAATTTCCCTTCAATACTGAGGGCCCCTGGGGGCTAACTAGCCCACCAAGTGCTTCCAGTAAGCGCCACTGAGCTGCATTGCAGAGAGGTGGTCCAGGCTGTGCCACTTTTTACACCTCTCTGCAACGCAGCTCTGTGGCACTTACTGGAGGTACCTAGTGGGCTAGTTGGACCCTAGGGACCCTCAGGATTCAAATGAACTTAATCTCCCAACTAAAAACGGACACAGGGCGTGTTTACACAATGGTGAAAGGAGGGGACGGGGCCTGAGTTAACGTGTGCAAAAACGCCCCGTGGCCTGATTTAAGAGGTAGTTTTAATCCCCATGCCCTATTATATACTAGGGGCTTATAGAGGAGGTAAGGCTAATCACAGGGGGACCCCAACGCATAATGTTCCCTAGTGTATGTAGGTGTTTTCGCTGTATTCTAAGTGTCTTTTAACATAGCACTGGCTCTAGGACTGGTTAGTCAGACTCAGTTACCACCAGTATCCGTCTGAAAAAGTTGAGGGTACAGGATGATTTTGCAACAAGGCTTCTTTCTGCTCTTCTTTTTGTTCTTTCTGCACGTTATCCTTCTTCCTGCACTTATCTTCGTATTTGAGGACTTCTGTTGCTTCTTTCTGCACTTCTTTTGTTTCTTTCTGTGCATTTTTTCTTCTTTCTTCACATGTCCTATCTCTGTAGGCATAGTTAGAAATTAGCATTTAAAAAACCTTTGAAATTAACAGAAAAAACCATAGGTTTCAGGCACGTTATAGTTAGGAATTAGCATTTAAAAAACCTCAGAAATTCACTGAAAAAACCATAGGTTTCAGGGGTGTTATAGTTAGCTGGACTTTTCACTTGTACAAAACCATTGAAATTCCCCCGTTATAGTTAGTTCAGCTAACTATAACTCGCGCGCCCGCAATGCACTGCTGATGACGTCACATATTACATCACTCATGACATGGTCAGTGACATCACTCATGACATCACTGATGACATCTCAAATGACATCACTGATGACATCACTGATGACATCATCCTTGTGATAGAGGGCAGACCTCCTCTCACCCTAATATAACCTTTGATACACACATTCAAAAATAGAGACTAAAATTTTCAAAACAATGGACATACCAATACCAGTTACAACAACCTCTTCAGTAATTCTAAGATCCACATACACATCCACTCATTCACCAACAGTCCAATACAGTCACTCATACATGTACTCACTCATCATATGTACTCATACACCTATACATCCTGTTACACAATGCCACTCATCCATAGAGTTACTCACACACATAGTCACTCATGCTAATAAAGAATCAAACATACATTTACTTGCATATACAGTTATACACACACCACCACACTTACTTCTACTGAAACTTACACATACTTAGTCTTTTAAACAATCACTTATAGAAACACATACTTATTCATACAGGAACTCTTTCAATCTCTCACTCTCACATATACTCACATATATACACCAATAGTCACATATACTAGTTTAAAACATATGTAGTTACTCATAAAGACACTATTGAGACAGTCATTCACTCACTAACACACCCATACACACACTCATCCACCCATACAGTCCTGCACACATACTGTGTTCAACACATACAAACAGTGAGTCACTCATTCATGCACCTATGCACTACGTAATACCCCCCACCGAACCATGCAGACACTCAGACTGATACTCAAAAAACCAACTAATAACCTATATAGACACCCATGTAGCTACTCACCAACCCATGCAGCCACTTATACACAAAGTGAGAGACTGATACAGATATTTACATATTTAAAAATTACTCACTAAGCCATGTATTCACTATGATACACTTAATCAGTCAGTTACACAATCAATTTTTCAAAAACAAATCATCCATTTAGACAGTTATATACCCATGTATTCTTCCATCGACCTTGAGATATACATATATAAAACATATTTAATTTTCAGAATAACACACATTCACTGGATGATGTCATCAGTGATGTCATTTGAGATGTCATCAGTGATGTCATGAGTGATGTCACTGACCATGTCATGAGTGATGTAATATGTGACGTCATCAGCAGTGCATTGCGGGCGCGCGAGTTATAGTTAGCTGAACTAACTATAACGGGGGAATTTCAATGGTTTTGTACAAGTGAAAAGTCCAGCTAACTATAACACCCCTGAAACCTATGGTTTTTTCAGTGAATATATATATATATATATATATATTCACTTAAAAAACCATAGGTTTCACACATGTTATAGTTAGCTGGACATTTCACTCGTAAAAAACCAATGAAATTCCCCCGTTATAGTTAGTGCAGGCAACTATAACTCACGCGACCGCAATCCTCTGCTGATGACGTCAGATGTTACATCACTGATGACATATGTGTCTTTATGAAAAATAAATATTTGTAATATATGTATAGCTAAAGATTAATGGAAGAAGACATGGGTAAATAAGTGTCTAAATACAGTGATGTAATATCTGACGTCATCAGCAGAGGATTGCGGTCGCGTGAGTTATAGTTGCCTGCACTAACTATAACGGGGGAATTTCATTGGTTTTTTACGAGTGAAATGTCCAGCTAACTATAACATGTGTGAAACCTATGGTTTTTTAAGTGAATTTGCAAGGTTTTGTAAATGCTAATTCGTAACTATAACGTGTGTGAAACCTATGGTTTTTTCAGTGAATATATAAACATATAAATATAATCTGCATATCTATATAAATATAAATTCATGCAAACATATACATATATGCATACATATGCATGGTATGTACATGAAAGTTTGAAAAACTCTAATACAAGCAAAGCTAAAAAGCCACCTAATTACAAACAGATTTGCTTTAACTTAAACGAGGGCGAGACCTATTACATTTTCAATGCTTGTTTACTTTGATTCCATCAAGAAGGCATTCAGATGTGTCCCACATTTTCCATAAATTCTGAATGGTAGCACTCTAGTTGCTCATTAGATCACTGTAGTAAAGCTACTGCTCACCAGGGAAGTCTGCTGCTGGTATTGAAAGTGCATGTTTCAGTCTGCATGTCAGAATTTTTTAATGAAATAGAAGAGGATTTGATAAGTCACTCAAAATGTGCCCTAATTTTTATTTTTGCCTCACTAATCATAATTTCTATGGCAAAATGAACCTCCTCATTGTGTTCCTTTTAAATTAAACTACTCACTCTCTACTACTCACTCGCTACTACTTTCTACTACTCACTCTCTACTACTCACTTTCTACTACTATCTACTACTCTACTACTCTCTACTACTCACTCTCTACTACTCTCTACCACTCACTCTCTACTACTCTACTACTCACTCTCTACTACTCTCTACTGCTCTCTCTCTACTACTCTCTCTCTCTACTACTCCCTCTCTACTACTCTCTCTACTACTCACTCTCTACTACTCACTCTACTACTCTCTCTACTACTCACTCTACTACTCACTCTACTACTCTCTACCACTCACTCTCTACTTCTCTCTCTCTCTCTACTACTCACTCTCTACTACTCACTCTACTACTCTCTACTACTCTCTACTACTCTCTCTGCTACTCACTTTCTACTACTCTCTACTACTCACTCTCTACTACTCACTCTCTACTACTCACTCTCTACTACTTTACAACTCTCTCTACTACTCACTCTCCACTACTCACCCTCTACTACTCTCTACTACTCTCTCTCTACTACACACTCTCTACTACTTGCTCTCTACTACTCACTCTACTACTCACTCTACTACTCACTCTCTACTACTCCCTACTACTCCCTACTACTAACTCTACTACTCACTCTCTACTACTCTCTACTACTCACTCTCTACTTCTCCACTACTCTCTACTAATCACTCTCTGCTACTCACTCTGTACTACTCTCTACTACTCACTCTCTCTACTACTCTCTCTCTACTACTCACTCTCTACTACTCACTCTCTACTACTCACTCTCTACTACTCTCTCTCTACTACTCTCTACTACTCTCTACTACTCACTCTCTACTGCTCTCTACTACTCACTCTCTACTACTCTCTACTACTCACTCTACTACTCATTCTCTACTACTCATTCTCTACTACTCTCTCTCTGATACTCAGTCTCCACTACTCACTCTCTACTACTCTCTACTACTCACTGTCTAATACTCACTCTCTACTACTGCCTCTACTACTCACTCTCTACTACTCTCTACTACTCCCTCTACTACTCACTCTCTACTACTCTCTACTTCTCACTCGCTACTACTCTCTACTACTCACTCTCTACTACTCACTACTACTCTCTCCTACTCACTCTCTGCTACTCTCTCTACTACTCTCTACTACTCTCTCTACTACTCTCTCTCTACTCTCTACTCTCTACTCTCTCTTACTCATCCTCTACCTCTCTACCTTTCTCGACCTCTCTCTCTACTACTCTCTACCTCTCTACCTCTACCTCTCTACCTCTACCATCTCTACCTCTACCTCTCTACCTCTACCTCTTTACCTCTACGTCTCTACCTCTACATCACTACCTCTTTACCTCTCTCTACCTCTCTCTACACGCACACATATGCACATATATGCATTTATATATATGTATGTGTGTATATATGTATATACATACATATATAAACATATATATAATCTGCATATCTATATAAATACAAATATAAATGCATCCATACATATACAGATATGCATCTTATTTACATGTAATTTTGAAAAACACTAATAAAAGCAAAGCTAAAAAGCCACCTAATTACAAACAGAACTGCTTTAACTTAAACGAGGGCGAGACCTATTGCATTTTCAATGCTTGTTTACTTTGGTTCCATCAAGAAGGCATTCAGATGTGACACATTTGCCATAAATTCTGAATGGTAGCACTCTAGTTCCTCATTAGATCACTGTAGTAAAGCTACTGCTCACCAGGGAAGTCTGCTGCTGGTATTCAAAGTGCATGTCTCAGTCTGCATGTCAGAACTTTTTAATGAAATAGAAGAGGATTTGAGAAGTCAAAATGTGCCCTAAGTTTTCTTTCTGCAGCACTAGTCATAATTTCTATGGCAAAATGAACCCCCTCATTTTGTTCCTTTGCAAATTAAATGTTTTAAATGTTACCACTTTATTCCACTCAAGATGGCTGCAGGTGTGCCATACTTTTGTCATAAGTAAGACTGTTAGCGCTCTAGTTCTTTAAAACACTCTGGGATTTCTGTCATTGGGCTATACTTGGGCTACATCTCGGTGATATTTGTGCTACATTTGGGCTCTTTTGTCTCTGGTGGCCATCTTGGGAGACTTGTTATGAAGTTTCCTAATTTCCTCATTTACTGCAGTCTCCTCAGTAGGCATACTGTCAGTTTTTTACTTTGATTCAATGAAGAAGGTATTCAGATGTGTCACACATTTGCCATAAATTCAAAATGTTAGCACTCTAGTTGCTCATTAGATCACTGTAGTAAAGCTACTGCTCACCAGGGAAGTCTGCTGCTGGTATTGAAAGTGCATGTTTCAGTCTGCATGTCAGAATTCTTTAATGAAATAGAAGCGGATTTGAGAAGTCACTCAAAATGTGCCCTAATTTTTCTTTCTGCAGCACTAATCATACATTCTATGGCAAAATGAACCCTCTCATTTTGTTCCTTTTTAAATTAAATGTTTTAAATGTTACCACTTTATTCCAATCAAGATGGCTTCAAGTGTGCAATACCTTTGTCATAAGTAAGACTGTTAGCGCTCTAGTTGTTCTTTGGAACACTCTGGGAAGCTGCAGTAGAACACAAAGGAATCAACTGACAGTCTCTGCCCTTGTTGGATGTACATGTTTTACTGAGAATGTCAGACTTCATTCTCACATGACTGAGAAAGATAATGTGAATTTACAGAAAATATGCTCTCAGTTTAGCTTATAGATCACCTTCCAAACCTCTGTGGGTAAAGCATGTGAAAATAGTTTTCTCTCAAACATGATTCATGATATCCCAGCAGAAGGCTTTTTCACATGGTAAAATCACCTTAGAACATACTACAATTCCTAAAATGAGTATGGTACCATCAACAAATGATTTATAATGTTCTAAGGTCTTAAAACCTTCTATTAACTGAAATGCTTTTTAATGAGGTGCTATCATGTATATTGATCCCAAGATGGCTGCCAACACTTCTTGGATGAAGTGCTGACAGCCAATCAGATCTCACAATGAGATGTGTGGTTAGGTTCCGCCCAGATATGTATATGATTTTACTTTTGATTTTCTCAGGAACTACTGAACGGATTTACACCATATATGCAAAAGGCACATGCCTGACCTGAGGACTACCGCTTTGCCAAATTTCAAGTAATTCTGTTCAGCCGTTCCGGCTGTAGCTGTGTCTAAAGGTCCTATGGAAAAATGCATGGGGAAAACGCGTTTTGGGACCCCCCTTTTTTCTCAGCCCCCGCTTGACGAATCACCCCGAGACTTTCAGGGTAGGAGCTGAACGGAGCGCCCCATTAGTTTTGAAAATTTCACGAAGATAAGTCAACCGGCGCCAAAGTTATTCAAAATAGAATTTTGAGATTTCCTATGGAAACTAGGTTGTAATATAACTATCTACTGGCGACCGCCAGTAGATAATATATAAATATATATATATATATATATATATATATATATATATATATATATATATATATATATATATATATATATATATATACATATAAAAAACCATAGGTTCCAGGGGCATTATAAAAACTATATATATATATATATATATATATATATTACCTACTGGCGGTCGCCAGTAGGTAGTTATAGTTAGGACCCCTTTTCCATAGGAAAACCTCAACATTCTATTTTGAATAACTTTGGCGCCGGTCGATGAATCCTCGCGAATTTCTCAAAATAGGTGGGGCGCTACGCTCCGCTCCTACCCTGAAAGTCTCGGGGGGATCCGTCAAGCGGGGGCTGAGATAAAAGGGGGGTCCCAAAACGCGTTTTTCCCATGCATTTTTCCATAGGACCTTTAGAACGAGCTACAGCCCGAACGGCTGAACAGAATTACTCGAAATTTGGCAGAGAGGTAGTCCCTAGGTCAAGGAAGTGCCTTTTGTAGGGTTGGTGTAAATCTGTTCAGTAGATTCTGAGAAAATAGCCTTTAAATCAATATATATATCTGAGCCCGCTTACGGTACGCTTACCGTACGCTTACCGTAAGCGTACGGTGGCGTGCGTGAGCGCGATTCTGATTGGCTCTTAGATCTTAGTAAACATTCGAATCGGCCGAAACCAGGAAGCGGCGGCCGCCATTTTGTGTATTTCACTCTGAAAAAAAGAGTGAAAACAAGAAAAGGGGGCAATGAGGAGAGTTACAGACCCCCTAACATTTGTAAGGGGGTCAAAGAAGGACAGAAAAGTACAAAAAAAACATTTATTGATTTTTAAAAAAATCACGGGGTACGCGTACGGTAAGCTTACGGTAAGCGTACGGTAAAAAAAATAAAAATAAATAAATGAAAAGCAGATTTAAGAGTTTAGATATTAGGGAGCTCTAAAAAGAGCTGTTGTGTTTATGAAGTCATTTTTTTAGTGGTACCTACAAGTAAGTACCGATGCAGAGTCTAAGGTTCAAAAGGAAGACTCTGTTCCCTTCATCATTGAAGTGCACACCATCTCCTCTATAAATGTCTTGCATGTCATAACGCAAGTTGTTGTGGTAAATGGCACCCATACCATAGTCACGGAGGAAAGCAGAAACAGATTTGTTGACGTGCTTTCTTGCTTTGTCAATCTGTGGACAGAAATGATTGGACCAGTTCCATTTTTGCCTTTGGCATATGTTGGAAAACACAAAGGCAGTTTTAGGGAAAAGTGAAAACAGTTGTGCAAAGGTGTCCTTCATAAGCATTTCCAGACCTACCCCAGTCAAAGTGCCTAGGTCATTGCCACCACAGTGCACTATTATGAGGTCAGGGTGTTGGATTTGCATGAAGGATTTCACCAATGGCATCAATTGGTGCCACTTTAACCCTCTCTGACCAATCCATTTAATGTCTACATTTGGCAAAGCAAGGTCTCTCACCATATCTGTTTTCTCTGCAAACTTTTCACTCCAGAAGACATAGCTGTGCCCTACAATCCACACTGTGAACATCTTCAAAGGAGATCTGGATGCACTCAGGAGGTGTCTTTCAGTAGAATGGCAATATGAAAAGAAAGACAGTTTGGAAATGGAGGCATACATATTTTTTTCAAAACAAAAAGAACTGATTGGCTGTTTCATACCATTCTAGAATAAAAACTAGGCTGTATGTGTAAATTAATAGAAGCATGTTTTGTATTGGTACAAAAAAATGTGTAACCAAAGAACAGTACTATGGATTTGCTGTTAGGTTTGAAAAGTCAAGCACTCTTGCTCTGTGGAATTGAAACATTGTTTGGCGAACTTCTGACCTAACTCAACACAGCAGTGTTCCATGAGCTGTTGCTATGGTAGCAGGCAGAAGTCAAGTTGGGGGAAGGGTACTAGGCAGAAGTCAAGTTGGGGGAAGGGTACTTTTGGAAAAGGGTTGGTTTTCAACCAATAGAAATGTGTGATTACATTTGAAAAAAAGGGGGAAGCACTGAGATTTGAAACTTACATGTATATGTGTGGAAAAATAGAGGGAAAGTTTGCCATTATCTGGTTCTGCTGAGAGGAGAGAGGTGAACACAACAGAGATCCTGGCTCTGATAATCTGCTGTTTGAGTGTCACATTTCTTTCACAACTAACTAATTTTAAAGGTGAGTTTACAGTTTGAGAGGGGATGTATGTGGTAACTTAAGAAATGAATAATAGAAATGGAAATTTTTTTTGTTGCGTATTGCTCTGGTGATTTCACAGTTGCATTAGATGGAAAGGGGGAGCGAATTTTTGGGGGAAGAAGCAGACTCTTAGCACACACCCATGTGCTTGCCATGTATAATCATGCACAGTATTTACAAGCGAGTGGGGTTTTCAGGTTTCAGTCTGTAATGCAAATACATTCAGCATCACTAAGGCTGGTTGCCCTTGCTGGAGTGTAGGCAGTCACCGAGAATACACATGGTGGTGGTCTGAAAAAACAGTTTGGACATGTGCATTTAAATAAATCAAAAAAAGTGGTTTCATAATGTGTCAGTCTGTAAAAGTGATTTTCACTTGCCCCGAAAAAAAAAGAGCAGTAAGTGTGCTTTCAAATTGGCAAAGAAATTTCGTTTTGGGACTAATGTGAAAACATGACTCTGTGTGCAGAGAGGAATTATAGGCAGAGATTTATTGCGTATTGCTCTGGTGATTTCACAGTTGCATTAGATGGAAAGGGGGAGCGAATTTTTGGGGGAAGAAGCAGACTCTTAGCACACACCCATGTGCTTGCCATGTATAATCATGCACAGTATTTACAAGCGAGTGGGGTTTTCAGGTTTCAGTCTGTAATGCAAATACATTCAGCATCACTAAGGCTGGTTGCCCTTGCTGGAGTGTAGGCAGTCACCGAGAATACACATGGTGGTGGTCTGAAAAAACAGTTTGGACATGTGCATTTAAATAAATCAAAAAAAGTGGTTTCATAATGTGTCAGTCTGTAAAAGTGATTTTCACTTGCCCCGAAAAAAAAAGAGCAGTAAGTGTGCTTTCAAAAACATTTTTAAAACTATTTTTTAAAAAAACAAATGAATAAATATTTTTTCAGTGAGTATGGTAAGTCAATAATAATAATTGTAGTCTCTCAAGGACCTTGTAATGTGTTTATTGATTTTTAGTGTTTTTAAAAAAAAAAAAAAAAAAAAAGTACGCGCACCGTACTTGCGTACGGTAAAAAAAAAAAAAAAAAAGTTTTTAAAAACATATGTAAAAAAAAGATGAAAGATAAGGTTGGCTCTTAAAAGAACCGTTGTGTTCATGCAGGGACAGAGGAAAGGAAGCATGGGAAAATTATTCAAAGCGACAAATGTGCTGATCTATTTTGTTGTTCACTAGGGAAACACTGGTCTCCCTATAGCAAATTAGATCTTGACAAAATGTGCATCGAATATCAACCTTCCGAAATCGAGGGTTGATTTCCAGAGGGCCAGCAAAAGGAGATTCTCCCCCCACAGATGAAGGGCTCACCTGACCTGCAGAAGAAGGAGTCAGCCCTGCAGATGATGGTCCAGGCTGAGCTGCTGTGGATGTACTGGCTTGTCTTTCTGAAGAGTTACCTCCAAAAAGATGACCATGTGTCCTTCTGTGTACATCCTGGAGGTGTCTCTTCATGGTGTGATTCCCAAAGGAATACTTCCTGTTAGGATTACCTCTAGAAAGTACACGCTTACACAGCTTACAAGTCACTAAGGGTGCATTTACCTTTTGCTGGCCTTCAGGAAAAGTAAAATAATCCCATACATAAGAGGGCTTTTGTTTCCTCGATCTCTGCCTCAAGACAGTGCTGCTAGTGCTAGCCTCACTCTCAGAAGAGCTCTGCTGTTCTGCCATCGTATCCCAAAGACAAACCAGCTCCTTCTCCCAAGGGATCACAAGCAGAAATGAGGGGAATGGGTGTGGTGTAGGAGAGTTCTAGAACTGAAAGTAGTTTCAACCAATCAAAAGTTGTGTTTCATGATCACATGACCTACCGTACGCTTACGGTACGCTTACGGTACGCTTACGGCAAAAGTGCGCATGCGCGTAAAAAAGACACGCGCTTGCGCGTATGCGCATAACAGTCACTCCCGGCACTTCCGCGTAACGTGCGCGTGTAGCGTACACGCGTACGCGTCCCACGCGGAGTACGCGCGGCTACGCAAATTGCGTAACTATACGCAAGAGCGTAGGAAAATTACGGACGTTGCGTAAACCGTACGCTTACCGTGAGCTTACGGTACGCGTACTAAAAAAATAAAAAAAAAAATAGAAAAAAAGTACTGCAAATAAATTTTACATGTTTATTTTACAAAATATATAAAAAAAAACATATTAAAGAATTTTAAAAATTTAATCATAGTCTTTATAAAAGGTAAGAAAATTAAAATAAAAATATGTTAGAAAAAATAGAAGAAAAAAAAAAATTAGCATTTAAAAAACCTTGCAAATTCACTGAAAAAACCATGGGTTTCACACACGTTATAGTTAGGAATTAGCATTTAAAAAACCTTGCAAATTCACTGAAAAAACCATGGGTTTCACACACGTTATAGTTAGGAATTAGCATTTAAAAAACCTTAGAAATTCAGTGAAAAAACCATAGGTTTCACACACATTATAGTTAGGAATTAGCATTTAAAAAACCTTAGAAATTCAGTGAAAAAACCATAGGTTTCACACATGTTATAGTTAGCTGGACATTTTACTCGTAAAAAACCAATGAAATTCCCCCGTTATAGTTAGTTCAGCTAACTATAACTCGCGCGCCCGCAATGCACTGCTGATGACGTCACATATTACATCACTCATGACATGGTCAGTGACATCACTCATGACATCACTGATGACATCTCAAATGACATCACTGATGACCTCACTGATGACATCATCCTTGTGATAGAGTGGCAGACCTCCTCTTCCCCTAATAAAACCTTTGATACACACATTCAAAAATAGAGACTAAAATTTACAAAACAATGGACATACCAATAACAGTTACAACAACCTCTTCAGTAATTCTAAGATCCACATACACATCCACTCATTCACCAACAGTCCAATACAGTCACTCATACATGTACTCACTTATCATATGTACTCATACACCTATACATCCTGTTACACAATGCCACTCATCCATAGAGCTACTCACACACATAGTCACTCATGCTAATAAAGAATCAAACATACATTTACTTGCATATACAGTTATACACACACCACCACACTTACTTCTACGGAAACTTACACATACTTAGTCTTTTAAACAATTACTTATAGAAATACATACTTATTCATACAGGAACTCTTTCAATCTCTCACTCTCACATATACTCACATATATAAACCAATAGTCACATATACTAGTTTTAAACATATGTAGTTACTCATAAAGACACTATTGAGACAGTCATTCACTCACTAACACACCCATACACACACTCATCCACCCATGCAGTCCTGCACACATGCTCTGTTCAACACATACAAACAGTGAGTCACTCATTCATGCACCTATGCACTACGTCATACCCCCCACCGAACCATGCAGACACTCATACTGATACTCAAAAAACCAACTAATAACCTATATAGACACCCATGTAGCTACTCTCCAACCCATGCAGCCACTTATACACAAAGTGAGAGACTGATACAGATATTTATATATTTAAACATTACTCACTAAGCCATGTATTCACTATGATACACTTAATCAGTCAGTTACACAATCAATTTTTCAAAAAGAAATCATCCATTTAGACAGTAATATACCCATTTATTCTTCCATCGACCTTGAGATATACATATATAAAACATATTTAATTTTCAGAAAAACACACATTCACTGGATGATGTCATCAGTGAGGTCATCAGTGATGTCATTTGAGATGTCATCAGTGATGTCATGAGTGATGTCACTGACCATGTCATGAGTGATGTAATATGTGACGTCATCAGCAGTGCATTGCGGGCGCGCGAGTTATAGTTAGCTGAACTAACTATAACGGGGGAATTTCATTGGTTTTTTACGAGTAAAATGTCCAGCTAACTATAACATGTGTGAAACCTATGGTTTTTTCACTGAATTTCTAAGGTTTTTTAAATGCTAATTCCTAACTATAACGTGTGTGAAACCTATGGTTTTTTCACTGAATTTCTAAGGTTTTTTAAATGCTAATTCCTAACTATAACGTGTGTGAAACCCATGGTTTTTTCAGTGAATATATATATATATATATATATATATTATCTACTGGCGGTCGCCAGTAGATAGTTATAGTTACAACCTAGTTTCCATAGGAAATCTCAAAATTCTATTTTGAATAACTTTGGCGCCAATTGACGAATCCTCGCGAAATTTTCAAAACTAATAGGGCGCTCCGTTCAGCTCCTACCCTGAAAGTCTCGGGGTGATTCGTCAAGCGGGGGCCGAGAAAAAGGGGGGGTCCCAAAACACATTTTCCCCATGCATTTTTCCAAAGGACCTTTAGTCGCAGCTACAGCCCGAACGGCTGAACAGAATTACGTGAAATTTGGCAGAGAGGTAGCCATAAGGTCAAGGAAGTGCTTTTTGCAGGTCTGGTGAAAATCTGTTCAGTATTTCCTGAGAAAATAGCATTTAAAAGCATATCAATATCTATACGCGCGCACCGTGCACGCACAGTGCGCGCACCCTGCCGTGCGCGAGCGCAATTCTGATTGGTTGTTAGATGTCGGTAAACATTCGAATCGGTCGAAACCAGGAAGTGTCGGCCGCCATTTTGTCTCTCGCAGTCTGAGGGGGAGAAAAAAAAATGTGGAGAACGTGAAAAGGGGGCAGAGTGGACAGTTCCTGACCCCCTACCCTTGGTCAGGGGGTCACAGAAGGACCCCCAAGGGAGAAAAAAACAATGTTTTTTGTTTTTTTTAAATCGCGAGGTGCGCACGGCACGCACTGCGATCCGTGGGTGCTCGGTGCACGAAGCGCACCGAGTGCCCACAGCGCGCGCACGGTGCACGAAGCGCACGGTGCGCGCACGGTGAAAAACCTGAAAAATAAATTAATTAATAAATACATAACTTAGCATTTAAAAAAACGTACAAATTCACTGAAAAAACCATAGGTTTCACACACGTTATAGTTACGAATTAGCATTTAAAAAACCTTGCAAATTCACTTAAAAAACCATAGGTTTCACACATGTTATAGTTAGCTGGACATTTCACTCGTAAAAAAGCAATGAAATTCCCCCATTATAGTTAGTGCAGGCAACTATAACTCACGCGACCGCAATCCTCTGCTGATGACGTCAGATATTACATCGCTGATGACATATGTGTCTTTATGAAAAATAAATATTTGTAATATATGTATAGCTAAAGATTAATGGAAGAAGACATGGGTAAATAAGTGTCTAAATACAGTGATGTAATATCTGACGTCATCAGCAGAGGATTGCGGTCGCGTGAGTTATAGTTGCCTGCACTAACTATAATGGGGGAATTTCATTGGTTTTTTACGAGTGAAATGTCCAGCTAACTATAACATGTGTGAAACCTATGGTTTTTTAAGTGAATATATATATATATATATATATATATATATATATATATATATATATATATATATATATATATATATATATATATATGTGTGTGTGTATATATATTCACTGAAAAAAACATAGGTTTCAGGGGCATTATATATATATGTATATATATATATAATTCACTGAAAAAACCATAGGTTTCACACATGTTATAGTTAGCTGGACATTTTACTGATAAAAAACCAATGAAATTCCCCCGTTATAGTTAGTGCAGGCAACTATAACTCACGCGACCGCAATCCTCTGCTGATGACATATGTGTCTTTATGAAAAAAAAATATTTGTAATATATGTATAACTAAAATTTAATGGAAGAAGACATGGGCAAATAAGTGTCTAAATACAGTATTAGCATCAGCAGAGGATTGCGGTCGCGTGAATTATAGTTGCCTGCACTAACTATAACGGGGGAATTTCATTGGTTTTTTATCAGTAAAATGTCCAGCTAACTATAACATGTGTGAAACCTATGGTTTTTTCAGTGAATTTTCAAGGTTTTTTAAATGCTAATTCCTTACTATAACGTGTGTGAAACCTATGGTTTTTTCAGTGAATTTGTACGTTTTTTTAAATGATAAGTTACTTTACGCCATTCGTGGCGTGCGCGCCCACTTAACGCAGTTCGTTCCGTGCGCTCACGGTGCGCTTCGCGCACCGTGCGCGCACAGTGAGCACGCGGTGCGCGAAGCGCACCGCGCCCCCACTTTACGCAGTTAGTGCCGTGCACGCACGGTGGGCACGCGGTGCACTACGCCCACAATTTGCACACGGGGTGGGGAGAGTGTGGATAATCTTTAAAAAATGTTTTTACATAATTTTTACCGTACGGTAAGCGTAATCGGTGATTTAAAAAAAAAAAAAATTGACTTTTTGGCCTTGGAGTGTCTTTGGGGACCCCTTCATCAAGTCTATGTGGTTAGGAGCTGTCTAAACAGTCCCTTTACATGTTTTTTGCCTTTGTTTTTCCTCCCCCCCTCAGAGTGCGAGAGAGAAAATGGCGGCCGCCGCTTCCTGGTTTCGACCGATTCGAATGTTTACTAAGATCTAACAGCCAATCAGAATCGCGCACGTCACCGTACGCGTACGGTAAGCTTACCGTAAGCGCACGGTAAGCGCACCGTAAGCTGCCACAGATATATATATTGATTTAAATGCTATTTTCTCAGGAACTACTGAACAGATTTACACCAGACCTACAAAAGGCACTTCCTTGACCTGAGGACTACCTCTCTGCCAAATTTCAAGTAACTCTGTTCAGCCGTTCGGGCTGTAGCTGTGTCTCAAGGTCCTATGGAAAAATGCATGGGAAAAACGCGTTTTGGGACCCCCCTTTTTTCTCAGCCCCCGCTTGATGAATCCCCCCGAGACTTTCAGGGTAGGAGCGGAGCGTAGCGCCCCACCTATTTTGAAAATTTCGCGAGGATTCGTCGACCGGCGCCAAAGTTTTTCCAAATAGAATGTTGCGGTTTTCCTATGGAAACAGGGTCCTAACTATAACTACCTACTGGCGACCGCCAGTAGGTAATATATATATATATATATATATATATATATATATATATATATATATATATATATATATATATATATATATATATATATATATCGAAGCTCAAGGTTGCCCTGTTGTGGGAAGCACTCTGACGCTGTTCGTGGGTAACACCCTTTCATTGGTACAAGAAGCGCAGATGGAACATCAATCGCGTAGGCAGTTCAGCAACGTCCCAGAGCCTGACGCGTTTCGAAGTGTAGAAACCTTCTTCCTCAGAGGCAAGGACGTTCTGAAGGTGTGCTTTGTGGACTTGCCCCTTAAATTGCCAAATGGCCCGCCCTAGATGGGCCCCTCATGCCGTTCTGAGCAAGGGATGCTGGGTCATAGATATCTGTCTGTATAGACCGCTCATCGCCATGAGCGAGGAATGCTGGGCCATGTAGTCCCTGACGAATTTGATCACGTTGCACGTCATGTTCCTGCCGCAAAATTCAAGCCCTCAGATGGGCCTCAATGTCCATGCCCCTCTTTAAATCCATCACAACGTCCCCAATTGCAGGTCAGCTAGGTAACTGTCCTTCTGGCCCCCGGTTGTGGGCCATTGAGCTTCGATATATATATATATATATATATATATATATATATATATATATATATATATATATATATATATATATATATATATATATATATATATATATATATATATATATATTACCTACTGGCGATAGCCAGTAGGTAGTTATAGTTAGGACCACGTTTCCATAGGAAAACCTCAACATTCTATTTTGAATAACTTTGGCGCCGGTCGACGAATCCTCGCGAATTTCTCAAAATAGGTGGGGCGCTACGCTCCGCTCCTACCCTGAAAGTCTCGGGGGGATTCGTCAAGCGGGGGCTGAGATAAAAGGGGGGTCCCAAAACGCGTTTTTCCCATGCATTTTTCCATAGGACCTTTAGAACGAGCTACAGCCCGAATGGCTGAACAGAATTACTCAAAATTTGGCAGAGAGGTAGTCCCTAGGTCAAGGAAGTGCCTTTTGTAGGTTTGGTGTAAATCTGTTCAGTAGATTCTGAGAAAATAGCCTTTAAATCAATATATATATCTGAGCCAGCTTACGGTACGCTTACCGTACGCTTACGGTAAGCGTACGGTGGCGTGCGCGAGCGCGATTCTGATTGGCTCTTAGATCTTAGTAAACATTCGAATCGGCCGAAACCAGGAAGCGGCGGCCGCCATTTTGTCTCTCGCACTGAGAGAGATTTTTAAAATCGGAAGCCCAAAAACATGTAAAGGGGCTGTTTTGACAACTCCCTCCCACATAGTCATGTGGAGGGAGTCCCCAAACATCCCTCAAGTGCAAAAACGGTTTTATTTTTTTTTCGGCAATTTCGCGGGGTACGCTTACCGTACGCTTACGGTAAGCGTACGGTAAAAAAATAAAAATAAAAAAAACACTATCCACACTTACCCCACCCCCTGTGCTTTTGGTGGCCGAAGGCCACCAAATGTGCTGGGCTTATTACAATGGAAAAAAACACTATCCACACTTACCCCACCCCCTGTGCTTTTGGTGGCCGTAGGCCACCAAATGTACAGGGCTTATTATAAGGGAAAAAAACTTAGCATTTAAAAAACCGTACTAATTCACTGAAAAAACCATAGGTTTCACACACGTTATAGTTAGGAATTAGCATTTAAAAAACCTTGCAAATTCACTGAAAAAACCATAGGTTTCACACATGTTATAGTTAGTGGAAATTTTACTGATAAAAAACCAATGAAATTGCCCCGTTATAGTTAGCGCAGGCAACTATAACTCACGCGACCGCAATCCTCTGCTGATGACATATGTGTCTTTAGGAAAAAAAAATATTTGTAATATATGTATAGCTAAAAATGTATGGAAGAAGACATGGGCAAATAAGTGTCTAAATACAGTATTAGCATCAGCAGAGGATTGTGGTCGCGTGAGTTATAGTTGCCTGCGCTAACTATAACGGGGCAATTTCATTGGTTTTTTATCAGTAAAATTTCCACTAACTATAACATGTGTGAAACCTATGGTTTTTTCAGTGAATATATATATATGTGGGCTGAACAACCAATGACAATCATGCTTTAATTTGAATAAAAGGACAAGCAATCCGTATCTCATGTGTTTAAGCTGCCTATGATTAAGAGGCGGAGTGCCTCGAAACGCGTCAGGCGAGAAATCTTACCAAAATGTGATGGTGCTGTGTCATTGAAAGCCGGATGGTGGGGTCGCTGCCGAGTGCGTCCTTAAAGCTGAGGGCTATTTGTTGGTTAATCTTTTTGCATGGAGCCCTGCCGTGGAGGATTGCACCATCTTCTACACATGAAGAGGCTGAGGTATGAAACGATGTTCGACCAGTATCAGCGCAGCAAGCCAGACGAAAAGAATGCGCCAAAACGTCTTGGATTCTACTAAAGACTGCAAACAATGCTTTTAATCTACGAATGAGAACGGAACCCACTTAGGTAAGATCGTTCGCTTTCGTTTTGGACTATATGCCCCAGCATGCAATATTTTTCTGTCATGCACTTAGCACAGCCAAATGTGGGCTGAACAACCAATGACAATCATGCTTTAATTTGAATAAAAGGACAAGCAATCCGTATCTCATGTGTTTAAGCTGCCTATGATTAAGAGGCGGAGTGCCTCGAAATGCGTCAGGCGAGAAATCTTACCAAGATGTGATGGTGCTGTGTCATTGAAAGCCGGATGGTGGGCTCGCTGCCGAGTGCGTCCTTAAAGCTGAGGGCTATTTGTTGGTTAATATATATATATATATGTATATATTCACTGAAAAAACCATAGGTTTCAGGGGCATTATAGTTAGCTGGACATTTCCCTCGTACAAAACCCTAGAAATTCCCCTGTTATAGTTAGTTCAGCTAACTATAACTCGCACCCCCGCAATGCACTGCTGGTGACGTCACATATTACATCACTCATGACATGGTCAGTGACATCACTGATTACATCATCCAGTGAGTATGTGTTTCTGTATAGTTTTTTTTTTTTGTTTAAGAATTTTTTATTGAATTTTCAAGAGGAACAAACAAAAATAAATAAGAATACAATCCTTACAACAATAAAAACCATAATTACACATATATATATATTCACTGAAAAAACCATAGGTTTCACACATGTTATAGTTAGCTGGACATTTCACTCATACAAAACCATTGAAATTCCCCCATTATAGTTAGTTCAGCTAACTATAACTCGCGCGCCCGCAATCCACTGCTGATGACGTCAGATATTACATCACTGTATTTAGACACTTATTTACCCATGTCTTCTTCCATTAATCTTTAGCTATACATATTACATTACTCATGACATGGTCAGTGACATCACTTATGACATCTCAAATGACATCACTGATGACATCACTGATGACATCATCCAGTGAATGTGGGTCTTTCTGAAAAATAAATATTTTTTATATATGTATATCTAAAGGTTAATGGAAGAAAAAAATGGGTAAATAAGTGTCTAAATGGATGTTATTTTGTAAAATTAATTGTATAACTGACTTATTAACAGTATCTTAGTGAATACAAGTATTAGTGAGTAATGTTTAAATATTTAAATATCTGCATCAGCGTCTCACTTTGTGTATAAGTGGCTGCATGGGTTGGTGAGTAGCTACATGAGTGTGTATATGGGTTATTAGTTCGTTTTTAGAGTATCAGTATGAGTGTCTGTATGGTTCAGTGGGGGATGTTACTTAGCGTATGGATGCATGAATGAGTGACTCACTATTTGTTTGTATTTTGAAGACAGTATGTGAGCAGGACAGTATGGGTGGATGAGTGTGTGTATGGGTGAGTAAGAGAGTGAATGACTGTCTCAAAAGTGTCTTTATGAGTAAGTCCATATGTTTTGAACTAGTATATGTGAGTATTGATGTATATAAGTGAGGATATATGAGAGTGAGAGATTGGAAGAGTTCCTGTATAAATAAGTATGTGTTTCTATAAGTGATTGTTTTAGAGAGTAAGTATGTGTACGTTTCTGTAGAAGTAAGTGTACTGGTGTGTGTATAGCTGTACATGCAAGTAAATGGATGTTTATTTGCATGTGTGAGTATGTGTGTGAGTAACTCTATGTATGAGTGTAGGTGTGTAACAGGATGTATAGGTGTAGGAGTACATATGATGACTGAGTACATGTATGAGTGACTATATAGATGTGTTGATGAATGAGTGGATGCGTATGTAGATTTTGGAATTACTGAATAGGTTGTTCTAACTGGTGTTGTTATCTCTATAGTATTCAAAACCTTAGTTTGTATTTTTCAATGTGTGTATCAAAGTTTATATTCGGATAAGAGGAGGTCTGCCACTCTTACACAAGGATGATGACATCAGTGATGTCATCAGTAATGTCATATGAGATGTCATCAGTGATGTCATGAGTGATGTCACTGACCATGTCATGAGTGATGTAATATGTGACGTCATCAGCAGTGGATTGCGGGCGCGCGAGTTATAGTTAGCTGAACTAACTATAACGGGGGAATTTCAATGGTTTTGTACGAGTGAAATGTCCAGCTAACTATAAGATGTGTGAAACCTATGGTTTTTTCAGTGAATTTGCAAGGTTTTTTAAATGCTAATTCCTAACTATAACGTGTGTGAAACCTATGGTTTTTTCAGTGAATTTGCAAGGTTTTTTAAATGCTAATTCCTAACTATAACGTGTGTAGGAGAGTAGGGTCTGCAATCCTATGATCACCCAGATTTTTTTGCTTTTGCTTCATTGGTTTACGACTTTCCCTGGCTGTGGGCCTGCCAATCAGACCCACAGCCTAGCTGTTCTCTCTCCAGATTAACACACATGTACATTAGGTGCATCCACTAATTGGAACTGGGCCGCCTTATCAGTCCCTGTATCAGCATACCACAGGTATCCAGGGCATCGGCGTACCCGGGGCCTACCAGGGGCCGCAGCATGTGTTATGCCACCCCTGGATGGCCACCCAAATCTGACACAACTGGCTGCACGACAGCTGGGGCAAGGTGGTGTAATCACCCGTTGCTGTAGGTGTAGTATTCCTATACCTAACCCTAAAATGGACGCATGGATTCCTATCAGTCACTCCTATGGCAGGCCTTATCAATCCTGAAGGCAGAGTGCTGGGAATCATGTGAGATGGTGCTCTGGCGCGAGCTGAGCCCGTCGACGGCTTGCGGAACCAAGTCCTAATAGCTGTTCCATGGTGACGCGTGCCATCTACCTTAAAATGCATTATAATCCTCGCGGTTATTTGCTAACTATGGCATCGCATCACCCACACATGTCGAGTAAGGTGTCATACGAATTGGAATACGAACCCCTCACCAATTCTGGCGACGGGGTTAGCATTCCACCCTTCTAGAGGGACACGACATGGAAGTAACCTTGAACCCCAGTTAAAGTTGACTCAAGCCTCAGCATCACAAAATGGATGCTGCCACCAGACACAATTCTGACCTCCTGCTGCTGGGAGACCTTCCAGCGAGGGGAGCTTGGACAAAGGGTTTCCTGTCGAGGGCGGTGTTAGCACCATCCCAGACAGGGTTTGTGTATCCCAGGTAGGCAGGGCTGAAAGGAAGGTGATTGCAAGTGGCACCCCGGTGCTCACTGTGCATAGCCCGGCTCAAACCAGTTTCGGGGGCACCCCAGCCCCTGAGCTGGGGCGAAGCCGGAGAAAGGATAGGGGTGTAACCACCCCCCTCCTGGTCCCACCCATAGGTAGGACCTAGTCACGGGCCAGCCCCTTTTCCTAGTATAAAGGTAGGAGCGAGTCCCCTTCCCAAATTGGATAATTCTGAATCTTGAACTACTTTCCACGAAAGGAACTCTTGACTTTTTCTGAAGACTCTCCGTTGTGGCTAAGGAGTAGTCACCCTGCACCAGCAGGCACCACCTAAGCGCTTGCGGTTTGCTGTACGTCTCTCCTACGGATCAAGACTGCCCAGCTCGACGAGACCCGGATTCCCCGCCATCTCTGACCTCTACCTACATCGTCAGCCCAGCTGAGATTCGTAGGTGTGACGAGACCTGCGGGACCGGCCATCTTCAGAACCTGCACGACGCTTATCTAGCACAACCACCGAGGGACCCTCGAGTGAGTGCACCTAGGGTTTGAGAAGCCCTAACCCTGAGTAGCTCCAGCACCGAAGGCTGCCTCCCCAGCATCCACGAGATCTGCGTGGGGGCCCTTCTGCTCCTTGCTGCTCACCGTGTTGTCCGGCCACTCGCCATCGGCTAGTGGCCCTCTTCACGACACACCACGACAGTTTTTCATCACTGGTCTGGTTGCTCCAGACTGGTCCTTGCTCCCCTTCAACAGAGGAGTACCTCCGACCCTCCTGGTCCACTCCAGGCGCCATCTTAACTCCCCCGCGTGGGCTCCTCTGCTAAGACCTGCTGCCCCACTCCTGGGCCCAGCATCATCGACAGCAGACACCTTCGTGGAACAGCTCGCCCTCCATCCTGGTCGCCGCCGCGCCTCCTTGTCCGAGGAACAACCGAGTCCGACGTCGCCCGCTCACCTGGTCGAGGTGACTTCATCCGGTACCTTCCTGGTGCCCACACGATCGCTGGCTAGCAGTTGAGAACTGAGTCCCCTCTGCTTTCAGGTTTCCTTCATCACCGATCCAGGCTTGGATCTCGCTGAATATCGACACTGGTCGCCTGCCAGCAACTTCTTCTTTCAGGCTCCCGAGACTACAACGAGGACTCCCGACATCTTGCTGAACCCCACGCAGCCGCAGCCTCTGGGCTAGGTAACTCAAACATTTCGGTGCTCCGTCGTAGGTTCACTCGACAAGTGCCCAGCTCCTTTTCCGTTTAGTCCAACTGATCGGATTCCTCCGGAATCAGTAACTTTAGACTCTCTAACCTCCCCCATTCCACTTGCAGTGTAAATGGTTTTGTGCCCTTCGGGCATTTGTGTAAATTGTGCAACTAGGAGTATTTTCCCAAGAGTTTTGTATTGTGCTTAGCTCCCTGACTCATAAAGAGCCAGGGTAGTCTTGTTATAAATAAATATCCTTTATTTTCATAACAACTTGTGTGGTGTCCTTTCACTTGGTGTTCAAGGGGTATATGTGATGGTAAACAGCTGGCTTAACACGCCCTCTAGAGATTAGCCTGAAGACTGCTCTTGTCCACGCTACTAGGATAGCTGGTCTACAAGGTTGACTTACAACCAATCATCAATAAGGGTCGTTTGGAATGATACACAGTGATCACTAGAATAGTGAGCACTACATATCAGGCCAACTTCTCACAACGTGTGTGAAACCTATGGTTTTTTCAGTGAATTTGCAAGGTTTTTTAAATGCTACTTTATGAATGTATTGTTATATTTTTTAAATATTTATTTTACAATAAGCTACCTATGTATACAGTTATAGATTGACTGTATCCTGTAATATGGAATGGCTCAGCTCTTTTTTTTTTTATTTGGATAAAGTTGAACAGCATAGTTAATATCTTCTATAAACTTATAAACACTTTAATTTTTTTTTTAAGGGTTTTTGACCGTGCGTGCATGCGTACGTGCTCCGTGTGCGCATGCGTACGTGCTCCATGTGCGCATGCATACGTCGTGCGTGCTCCGTGCGCGTGTGCTCCATACGCGAGCATGCTCTGTACGCGCATGCTCCGTAAGCGCACCGTGCGCGCACGGTGCGCGCACGGCAAGTCATGTGATTAAGAAACAACACTTTTCATTGGTTTATAGTAGTTTCAGGTCATGTGATTAAGAAACAACACTTTTCATTGGTTTATAGTAGTTTCAGTTCCAGAAACTTCCAACACCACACCCACTCCCCTCATTATTTCTTCTGATTCCCTGGGAGAAGGAGCTGAGCAGCTTTTCCAGTACTCCAGTACTTGAGAATGGCAGAGCAGCAGTCATCTTCTGGGAGTGAGCAGGAGACCCTTGTGCCACAGAGACAGAGGAAACAGAAAGACTCTTTTATATGGCAATTTTTTACATTTCCAGAGGGGCAGAAGAAGGTGAATGCTCCGAAAGTCACCTGCACTATTTGTGGTGTTGTCTTATCAAGACGAGATCCTAAAAGGAAATACTCTTTTAGTATTTTCATTATGATCAGGCACGTTAAAGGAGTACATCCTGTGGCTTATGCTCGAGCTGCTAGAGACAACCCTCCAGCAGCTCAGCCGAGCACTTCCGCAGCAGCTCAGCCGAGCACATCATCGGCAGCTCAGCCGAGCACTTCATCTGTGGCGGCAGCTTCACCTGCCTCTGTTCCTCTGGATATACACCCTCGGTTCAAGAGGGTGCATATACGGTGCAATGCATGCAATGCTCTTCTCTCTTATGGTGACACCAGCATTCCCCTAATAGAGAGCAAGATACAGCAGCAAACATGCGGCACCCCATACTTTTTTTCATTTTTTTGTTCCTCTGTTCCTCAATTAACACAACGGCTCTTTTTAGAGCCACCTAACATCTAAACACTTAAATTAGATCTTTATTTCTATTTTTTTAATGATTTTTTCCGCCGTGCGCGCACCGTGCGCGCACCTCGCGACGGTGCGCGTACCATGCGATTTTCCGAAAAAAAATTAAATGTTTTTTTCACCCTTCGGGGTCCTTCAGGGACCCCCTGACAAAAGCTAGGGGGTCAGGAACTCTGTACCCTGCCCCCTTTTCACGTTCTCCACCTTTCTTTTTCACTGTCACACACAAAATGGCAGACGACACTTCCTGATTTCGACCGATTCGAATGTTGACTGACATGTAACCACCAATCACAATTACGCTCGCGCACGGCACCGTGCGCGCACGGTGCGCGCATATAGATATTTATGTACTTTTAACTGCAATTTTCTCAGAAACTACTGAACAGATTGACACCATATATGCAGAAGACACATCCCTGACCTGAGCACTACCTCTTTGCCTAATTTCAAGTAATTCTGTTCAGCCGTTCGGGCTGTACCTTTGACTAAAGGTCCTATGGGAAAATGCATGGGGAAAACGTGTTTTGAGACCCCCCTTTTTTCTCAGCCCCCGCTTGACGAATCACCCCGAGACTTTCAGGGTAGGGGATGAGTGGAGCGCCCCATTAGTTTTGAAAATTTCGCGAGGATTCGTCAACCGGTGCCAAAGTTATTTAAAATAGAATTTTGAGATTTCCTATGGAAACTCGGTCCTAACTATAACTATCTACTGGCGACCGCCAGTAGATAAAATATATATATATATAAATAGTGGCATTTAAGCTTTCGAATTTTCAAGTACACCTTCTTGGTAATTGTTTTTGCATTAGCAATATATGACTATGTTAAAAATGACGAGACAAATAGTAACTTTTCCATGTTTACTACTAAGGTAATCAGCACTAGCACTTTAAATTGAGGGTTTGTCAATGCGTGTGGTCAGGTGATCAAGGCTGCTTGGACGGCCGAAACGCGTCCTGGACATCGAAATTGGGAAATAAATAAAGCAAACTGTTCTGGTATAACAGTGGTCTGTGCCCGTAATTTTCCTTCAGGAAAAAGAATTGCGAGTTGCTTCAATATATATATATATATATATATATACACATACATATATAGAAAAACAATACCCTTTCAGGCATAGAGTGACGCATAACATATGCAAAAAAGAAGAAGAGAACTCTGGGTAGTTCCCAAGTTTAGGTGGAAAGCAGCTCCTGTATAGAGCACTCTCAACACCAGCGACACTCTAGTTCTGCTCACCTCAAATGTCGGCTTTTCTATCAAAGTCTTTAAGCATAGGATTAGCACAATGCCATCCACGCAGAGATAGAAAGGGACAAAGTATTTTGCCATTTCTACAGCGAAGGCTTTAAGAATAGGACAAGCACATTGCTGTCCACGCCGAGCTGTAAAATGACAAAAGCCATTTACCACTCCAGGCACAATATTACAGCTTTCAATTGGTAAAATACCAACCAAGAAAACCTGAAATGAGTAAAAGCAACCCCTGGCACAGTGCTTTGCTCTACTTAGAGCTCTTCAGAGAGGTATAGCTCTGTCCAGACACAAGGGACCACCTAGTATAAGTCAAAACAATACCCTTTCAGGCATAGAGTGATGCATAAATTATACAAACAAAAAGCAGAGAACGCTAGGTAGTTCCCAAGTGTGTGTTTGTGTGTGTGTGTGTGTATATATATATTTATATATATACTCCCCAAAAAAAGGTTATAGGGACGTTATTGTTAGGAAATGGAATTTAAAAAAAACATAGAAATTCACTGAAAAAAACAAACGTTACTAAGACATTATAGTTAGGCTAACATTATACTCGTACAAAACCAGAGAAATTAAGCTGTTATAGCTAGTGAGCTAACTATAACTTGTAACCCCGCAATGCACTGCTTATGACCTCACATATTACATAACTCATGACATGTTGAGTGACATCACTGATGACATCTCAAATGACATTATCTGGTGACTAAGTGTTTTTACAAAGTTTGGGTATTAAATTATATACCAAGATGTTCTGGTGAATCAGTGGGAGTATGGGTGCTTGTATGGGTGATTCATTGGGTGCGTAGCTGACTGTATAAGTGAGTGATTAGGTGTCTCAGTAAATGTATGGGTGAGTGACTATGTTGTGTAAATGTCTGTATTAGTCTGTTAGTTTGTGTCTAATTGGCTGTATGTGTTGGTGAGTGGGTACGTGAGTGTCTGTATGGGTGACTGTTGGTTGTCTGAGTTCCCCGTATGGGTATCTGAGTTTCTGTATGGGTGGTTGAGGGGGTGTGTGATTAACTGTATAGATGAACTGAAATGAAATGAAATTAAATACTGTATTTAATAAAGCGAACAGCTACACAGACTAAAGTGTTGTGTCACGTGACAGCGGGAGAAAGACATGCAAAAAAGACCCACCAGTTGTTAAAAAGGCAAGTTTTTAGGTTCTTCCTGAAGGAGAGTAGGTCTGTGGTTTGTCTCAGTGACTGAGGGAGACTATTCCTCAATTTTGCGCCCAGAAAGCTGAAGGATCTGCCAACAGAGCGGGCACAGCATATTTTAGGCATGATGGCCAGGTTGGTGTTGGAAGATCTGAGGGATCTAGATGTTATGTAGCAATTAACATGCATATTTAGGTAGCCTGCTCCTAAGTCGTAGAAAGCTTTCAAGAAGATGGTCATTGCTTTGAAGTCGATCCATTCCTCTATGCGGAGCCAGTGTAGAGACTTAAGAATAGGGTTCATAGTAGATCTAGGTTTAGGTCTCAGGATGGCTCTGGCTGCCGCGTTTTGAACCACTTGTTAGCACTGGATGAGGGATTTGGGAAGACCAAGGTACAGGCAGTTGAAATAGTCAAGCTTAGATGTCACCAGAGCCTGCACCATGATCTTTCTGCTCTCAAGCGGTAACAGTGGCATGAATCTTTTTAGCATTCGGAGTATGCCAAAACAGGCGCCAGTTAGGTTTTGAATTTGAAAGCGCATGGAAGGCATCTTGTCAATGACAATTTCTAAGTTTTTGGCTTTCTCCTTTTCAGCCGGCGGGGGTGGCAGATCTTTTGACCACCAAGAGCTCCAATCAGGTGTTTCTGGTTTACCAAAGAAAACAACTTCAGTTTTATCAGGGTTGCACTTCAGCTTGTTGATCTTAAGCCAGTTGAAAACCTTTGTGAGGCAAGACTTAATCATTGCCCTGTCAAAGTCAGTTCCTTTATTGCATGTAAAAATCAGCTGAGTGTCATCAGCGTAGGAAACAATTTTGTCGCCCTCATCCTCTACTAGAAATGCACGGGGGGATAAATATGTATTAAAAAGAGTGGCTGTATGAGTCTATGACTGGATATGTCCGTGGCTGTATTAGTGAGTGAGTGAGTGACTGTGTGAGTTGCTGTATGGGTGAGTGAGTGTATGTGTGTGTTGATCTATGAATCAGTGACTGGCTGTGTAAGTACTGGTATGTGTGTATGAATGGGTTTTAGAATGGTAGTGTGGTAGTTGGAGTGGATGTATGAATAATCATATGCAAGTATGAGTGTGTGTCCGTCAGAGATTCTCTGGATGATGTCATCAGTGATGTCATTTGTGATGTCCTCAGGGATGTCATTGACCATGTCATGAGTGATGTAATATGTGATCACAACAGTGCATTGCAGGGGCGCTAGTTATAGTTAGCTCAGCTAACTATAACTGCTGAATTTCTCTGGTTTTGTACAAGTGAAACTTGAAATGTCTTTGCAACCTTTGTTTTTTTCAGTGAATATATATATTATATATATATGTATATATATATATATTTAATATATATTATATACATATATGTGTGTGTGTGTCTGTGTGTAAACCAAATTGTTCTGAGTGAACCAACAAAAACAACAGACTTTTTCATTGTATTTTCGTTTTTTTATTATTATTTACTCTTGTTCTCACAATGTATCATGTTAATACATAAATAATGCCTACAGCCAACATGTGTATGCTACAAAGCACTTCTTCAGGGCTGTCACAGACAAAGAAATACAAATACATTTAACATAATTAACAGAACAATGCACGAGTTTCTAAATATATCTTAACCTCATCTATTTATATATGTTTTATAGTATACTTTCTGGATTTTCAAAATTTAAAGATTCACAAGCAGTTTGAATCTGCTTTGTGTATCTTTTCCTGAAAACCATAATCATCATTGAAAAAATATTATCACAACATATTCTTTAGTGTCAAACATCTCTTAACATGTTTTCTGTATGTTCTTGTATCTAAGGGATATTCTCTTGTGCTTATGAAACAAATTATTTATTCCTACCCCACTGATTGTAACTAATGAAGCAGCAGGGATCCTATTAATTACACTACGTCTATTGGAAACTGAATATGAGCATAGTTTACCTTACAGTTTCCGTCTTTAGACTTTTCATATATGCTAAATTTGTATGTGTAATATGTCCTCCGCTTCTGATTATACTCTTCTGTGCTTTAAGAGAATGAAAAGTAAGGGAAAGATGACTATGTAATCAAGCTTTTATATTTCATAAGTTCTCTGTTCATTCTTTATATTTTGAATATTCTGTAGACATACTTTTACTCAGTCCTTTTTTCACATATATTATCTACTGGCGGTCGCCAGTAGATAGTTATAGTTAGGACCGAGTTCCCATAGGAAATCTGAAAATTCTATTTTGAATAACTTTGGCGCCGGTTGACGAATCCTCGCGAAATTTTCAAAACTAATGGTGCGCTCCGCTCAGCTCCTATCCTGAAAGTCTCGGGGTGATTTGTCAAGCCGGGGCTGAGAAAAAAGGGGGATCCCAAAATGCGTTTTCCCCATGCATTTTCCCATAGGACCTTTAGTCGAAGGTACAGCCCGAATGGCTGAACAGAATTACTTGAAATTTGGCAAAGAGGTAGTCCTCAGGTCAGGTATGTGCCTTTTGCATATATGGTGTCAATTACCAAATGTGCGCGAGCGTAATTCTGATTGGTGGTTAGATGTCAGTCAACATTCGAATCGGTCGAAATCAGGAAGTGTCGGACACCATTTTGTGTGTCACAGTGAAAAAAAAAGGTGGAGAACATGAAAAGGGGGCAGGGTAGAGAGTTCCTGACCCCCTAGCCTTTGTCAGGGGGTCCCTGAAGGACCCCAAAGGGTGAAAAAAACATTTTTTTTTATTTTATTTTTAAATCGCCGTGTGCGCGCACCGTGCGCGCACGGTGAAAAACCCTTAAAAAAAAAACATTTTAAACTGTATATAAGTTTATAGAAGATATTAACTATGCTGTTCAACTTTATCCAAATTCAAAAAAAAAAATGAGTCATTCCATATTACAGGATACAGTCAATCTATAACTATATACATAGGTAGTTTATTGTAAAATAAATATATAAAAAATATAATAATACATACATAAATTAGCATTTAAAAAACCTTTCAAATTCACTAAAAAAACATAGGTTTCACACACATTATAGTTAGAAATTAGCATTTAAAAAACCTTGCAAATTCACTTAAAAAACCATAGGTTTCACACACGTTATAGTTAGGAATTAGCATTTAAAAAACCTTGCAAATTCACTTAAAAAACCATAGGTTTCACACATGTTATAGTTAGCTGGACATTTCACTCATAAAAAAACCATTGAAATTCCCCTGTTATAGTTAGTTCAGCTAACTATAACTCGCGCGACCGCAATCCACTGCTGATGACGTCACATATTACATCACTCATGACATGGTCAGTGACATCACTTATGACATCACTGATGACATCTCAAATGACATCACTTATGACATCACTGATGACATCATCCAGTGAATGTGTGTCTTTCTGAAAAATAAATATTTTTTATATATGTATATCTAAAGGTTAATGGAAGAATAAGTGGGTAAATAAGTGTCTAAATGGATGTTTTTTTTTCTAAAATTAATTGTATAACTGACTTATTAACAGTATCTTAGTGAATACAGTAATGTAATATGTGACGTCATCAGCAGTGGATTGCGGTCGCGCGAGTTATAGTTAGCTGAACTAACATACTGATACTCTAAAAACTAATTCTGGTATCTCACCTTAATCCATAGTGTCTTTGTGTCAGATTTCAAATATAGTTTAGTTCTTTTATTCCTTTTACTTTTAGCCTTTCCCTTGATATGGGGCACTGTAAAAACGAGTGCATATTATAAATTTAGGGGCATATTATCAAGGACGGCGTCACAATTATCGGCACTTTAGCAGCAGAAAACTGCCGCTAAAGCGGCGATAATGGGCTTGATAATCTGCCCTTGAAAATTCCAACAGAAGCCCATCTTGACACCAGAACATGGGCTTCTATTGGAATTCTCTGCGTCATATTATCAAGCCCATTGATAATATGCCCCTGCATTAGTTAACCAGTTTATTAACTTTGCTGTTGATGATTTTAACATCCCTTATTTTATTCGATTGGATTTTAAATAGCCCTCTTGCTGTAGTGGGAGTGCATCCGGGTGAGTGGCCAATGTACTTCAGTCAATGCATTTTTATAAATTCTTTCGATAAGTTGAATATGCAGTACGAAAAAATATTTTAAGTATTCATCCATTTTAAGGCAATTCTTGCACCCACAAAGTTTCGATGACTGAAAACCATAGGAAATTAATAAAATTCCTCTTGCCATTATGACTCATAAATTAAACGCATACCTGCAATGCTCTACAGCTACAAAGTATGAATTATTAGAGACATTGGGCCATATTATCAAGAAACGGCGATAACATTATTGCCGCTTTAGCGGCAGGAAACTGCCGCAAAAGTGGCGATAATGGGCTTGATAATATGCCGCAGAGAATTCCCATAGAAGCCCATGTTCACACCAGAACATGGGCTTCTATGGGAATTCACAAGGGCATATTATCAAGCCCATTATCGCCGCTTTAGCGGCAGTTTCCTGCCGCTAAACCGGCGATAATGTTATCGCCGTTCCTTGATAATATGGCCCTTTGTTTGTTATAAGAAACAATTAATTATTGAAACAGATGGAAATACTACCTTTCTCCCCGCTGCCTTTAATTAACTTAATATTTGACTCTGTATTTTAACATGCGTTTTAAACAGAAGTGAAAACTAGCTTTCTCCCCACTGCTGTTAGTTTCCCTTGTATTTATTCTATACCTCTACAAAAGTTTAAGACTACAACTCTCCCTTACCGCCGTGATTGTCTGCGCCTCAGCCTGGTTAGGAGGTTATGTGCAGAGGGGAAATGAGGCCTTCTAGTTATACTCTGCCTCGGAGTTAATTACTCTAACCTGTTTAAGCATGCATTTTCTGCAAAAGTTCCGAAGAGTTAGTTGTTTCATTTGAAGTTTCCCGTTAAAGTCTCAGCATTGTACTTCCGGCATTTCCCTACTCCACATAGATGTTAAAAATAAAGAAAGAGGTTTTTGCCTAAATTATTTAAAAATAATTTCGTAATGCAACATAATAATAGTTAATAAGCGATAATTCGTATTTTATGATGGCCAGAAGTATATATCAAGGATTCAAACCCCACACCGCTGCCTTCCTTGGAGTCATCGGTGTGTCTTGTTACCCTTTTGCCACATATGGGTTTGATAGTGTAGCAAGAAATTCTTCCCTCTTATTATTCGGTGAACTGGTTTTTAGTCGATCAGATATTTCTTATGCTCTTCTTCCTTCTAGGACAAAGTAGGATTAAAAGATCAAAAGAAACGTACTTTTCTTAGAGGGATGATTAGTCTAAAAAAAGATTATTTGGTTTAAGTGAAAAATAGGGTGTACATAGGTGATACGAACCACACATTACTCCCTTTGTTTAGTTCATCAGTAGGTCTAATTACTGTTCTGCTACATGTGCCCGTTTATTTTTTGCACTTCACTGTTGCCTATTATCCAATTAATTGCTTTAAAGTTATTAGGTCAATCTTTATCTCAATGACGGTTAGTTGGTATAATTAGTTGATGTAATAAAATTGATATAATAAGAGGAAGAAACTAAAATGAGCACCTGGGAGACATGGGTGATGAAATCAACCCAGGGAGGGAGGCTGCCTGGCCACCCTCCACCATTGAATTAAGGCCTGGCCCCGGGGGATGGTGTCCCAAGCTCAAAATTTGCCTGAGAGGGGGGCTGAGCAGCTCCCCTCTCTGCTGAGTTATGGCTAGGAAATGGGGTACCCGGGGCCGTATGTGGCAAGGGAGGGGGGCCTCCTACTTTATTAAATGTATTTTGCCCCTGAGAGGTGGTGACCCCCGGGGCCCGGTGGGTCCATGAGGCCCCCGACAATATTTTTAAATAAAAGCTCCGGGAGGTGGTGGTCCCCAGGGACCGGGGTTCTCAGTATGGCCCCCGCTTTCATATAATCGTAAGCCCCAGTGAGGTGGTGGTCCCCGTGGCAAAGAAATGCCCATGGAGGGGGCCACGTGCACACTACTGGTTAGGGGATGAAGTCCCCTTTGCTGATGAGGGTCGTTGGGAGCCAAGAACCCCTATTGTTGCCACAAGTAAGTTCCCCACAGCTGAATTGCTGAGACATCAGCAGAGGCCCGCCCCCTTTCTTAACCACTCGGCAGAGGGGCCTCCTGGTGCGCTACTAGTTGGGGATGAAGTCCCCTTGGATGCTGAGGGTAGTTTCTGGCCAAGAACCCCCAATGTTGCAACAGGTAAGTCCCCAACAGCCAGATTGCTGAGATGTCATCAGATGTCTGCCCCCTTTCTCAACCAGTCTGTAAAGGGGCCTCCTGGTGCACTACTGGTTGGGGGGTGAAGTCCCCTTAGTTGCTGAGGGTCATTGAGGGCAAAGAACCCCTATTGTTGCAACAAGTAAGTCCCCAACAGCTGGATTGCTGAGACTTCGTCGAAGACCCTGCCTCCAGGGCTGGACTGGCCGTAGCTGGCACCAGGGGTTTTCCTGGTGGGCTGCCAGGGTGGGTGCTGGTTTTGGGCCCCTGGGGGCTTTTTTGTTATGGGGATCCCACAGTATCGGTCCCCTGTAGCAAAATTGGCCGAAACCAGTCCTAGCAAACAGCTCTGCCGCATGTCCTCCCAACCCCACCCGGGGGTCGGCCGAGCAGTTTGCCAGGGCCGGTTTTGGTTCTTAGTCCGGCCCTGGCCGCCTCTTTTCTCAATCACTCTGCAAAGGGGCCACCTGGCTCATTACTGGTTGGGGGATGAAGTCCCCTTGGCTGCTGAGAGTAATTGGAATCCAAAAACCACTAGTATTGCAACAAGTAAGTTCTCCACAGAGAGACTGCTGAAACCCCATTGGAGGCTCCGCCTCTTTTCTCAATCACTCTGCAAAGGGGCCTGCTGGTGCACTACTGATTGGGGGAGGAAGTTTCCTCAGATGCTGAGTGTCATTGGATGCCAAGAACCCCTATTGTTGCCACAATTATGTCCCACACAGCGAGATTGCTGAGACCTTGTTGGAGGCCCTACTCCCTTTCCTAACCACTCTGCAAACTTGCCTCCTGGCGCACTACTGGTTGATGGATGAAGTCCCCTTGGCTGCTGAGGGTCGTTGGGGCCAAGAACTCCTATTGTTGCCACAAGTAAGTCCCCCACAGCCGAACACTACATGTTGCAGCTGAGGCCGATCGCTGTCAATTGCAAACACCTACGGCACAAAACCATTTCGCTCCGTTGCAGTGTGTGCAGTCCATCGGTAACTCCACGTTCTCTGCACAATGCAGAGTTGCTGAACTCTGCAAACTCCGCAAGTGGAGAGGAATTTTACTACCAGGCCTCATAAAAAATCAAAAGTTACCGCGATGCTATAGTTAGGGAATAGGACTTAAAAAACATTTAGAAATTCACTTAAAAAACCAAAGGTTACATGGACATTATAGTTAGGAAATAAAATTTAAAAAACCTTAGACACTCGGGACCTGCTCATTTATTATTTCCTGCTCCTTGAAGAAGAACCTCAGAATGCTCTGTGGCTTTTTTATTCTTTTTTTTGTGCTGGTGGTGCCCCTAAAAGGGACAGGGACAGGGGCACCATCTGCCATTTTTGTAATGTTGTTGGTGGCTGCAGGGAATGCAGGAGACATCAACAGCATTGAAAAAACACAGTAAGTCTCCTAGGAGTTATATTTCCTTCAGAACAAGAGTTATAGTTCTTGAGATAACTATAACTGGTAAATTTAAGTGGTTTTGTTAATTTAAAATTGTATTTTTTAATGGACATTTTCACCTAACTATAATGTCCCTTCAACCTTTGTTTTTTTCTGTGGATTTTCAGGTTTTGTGAAGCAAAGTAAGATACTCCAGCAGCAGCAAAGGCAGCTGCACCAAACTCCGGGGCTGATAGAGGCGGACTATAGCTTCCACTGAGCACTGTGCCACGAGGAGCCAATGCTTGCTAGTCTCCTCCTGCTAAATCTGATTTTGGGGAGCTAAGGTCTAAGCTCCAAACTCTAGCATGCCAGATTGCTGCAATTATTCCAGTATTAAAACAGTTGACTATGGATTACCCCCAAGTGGCCACTTTTGCTAGCCAGCTACCATTACTTGCTCCAGATAGACAGATTCTGCATCCTCCCTGGGGAGGCGCAGGTGGGAGGCGTCTGTATCGATCGACCCCACCAGCTCTCCAAACAAAGTTGTGTGGCTGTTGGAGACCTATAATATCATCTAGTTAGACCCTCCTTGCTCCCCACCACCAGCCTTATCAGAGAACAGAAATGGTCCCCTTCAAATGTGACCAGGCTAGTTGTGTGTCCCGGCTCATAGCTACCAAAGTGCAATCGTCTGAGGACTACAATCCTTCTTGTATTTCTCAGAGACTGTCAAAAAGGCTGCCAGTGGAGACCCAGCGCCACCCAGGGTGGGTTCATAGTGATGCACACTGCACCAAATTTACAGCAGGGAGATTTTGAGGACCATGAATCGTTCATAAACAAAGTAATTCACTGGTTCCATTCGAAAATGAGAATCTATCATATGCCAGGATATTGTGAGGGCCAAACACTGTAGCATGGCCGAAGAGGGGCCTATTATTTTGAAATTTCTCTTTCTCCCCAGGCTATGGCAGATGTCTTAGTTGCACTGGAGGTTCGCTTTCTCTGTCCATCTGCAACCGGAATCAGTTTAAAGTATACCATCCCTTTTTTGAGTGACAGTGCCCAGCTGGCCACTCAAGAGCCTCCTTTTGTCCACCCTGAGGGCTCCAAGTAAACAGCACATGCAGGGACGGACTTTTCCCTTCACTATCTCTTTACTAAATCCTGTTTTCCCTGCTAAGGACACATGGAGCATACTCTTATGGAACATCGCCGGTCTGAAATTTAAACTTTCTAACCCAGTATGGGGTCCTTCCATGGACATGTTATATATTTGCTTGTTTCAGGAATCAGGGTGCACTGAGCCTTTTTTCAGATCTGGCAATCGAACTTTTGCTGCCAAGCGATTGTATATGGGAGAGGCCACCCTGTGGTTGGCCTGATTGTATGGGTGAAAAATACTTTAAACTGCAAAATCGAGAGTCTTTGCATGAAATCACCTGACTTACTTATCCTCTCTTTCTGCAAAGATAACCAATGTATTCACATATTTAACATATATATTAGGCCTCTAGCTACAAATAATGAATCAGCTACCCTTACCAATCTGGTGCCCTACCAGTAGATGTACCACTGGTAGTAGCTCGAGATTTCAATGTAATATTCAATCAATCAATCAGGGGATTTTAAGCACGCTACTCACCCGTGAGGGTCTCAAGGCGCTGGGGGGGGGGGGTTAGCAGCTCCGGTCAGTCGAGGAGCCAGGTCTTGAGGATCTTCCTGATGATGTGCACGGTGGGTGCACGTCTGATTTTGATCGGGAGCTCGTTCCAGGTCTTGGCCGCGATGTAGGAGAAGGGTCTTCCACCCGTTCTTCCTCTGGAGATGCACAGGGGTTCGGCGAGGGCGGTGGATCAGAGGTTTCTCTTGGGCACATGGAAGGAGATTCTATCGTTGAGATATAGGGGTCCTGTGTTGGGGAGGCATATGTAGGCGTGGGTGAGTATCTTGAAATTTGTTCTCTTCTTGACGGTGAGCCAGTGGAGGGTTTGCAGGTGTTAGGTGATGTGTTTGTGTCGAGGGATGCCGAGGACGAGTCTGGCTGCGGTGTTCTGTATGGTCTGTATTTTGCGGAGAAGAGACTTGTTGGTCCTGTCATAGAGGGTGTGTCCATAGACGAGTCTGCTGGTTATGAGTTTATGGGTGACTGCCTTCCTTGATTTGGGGGGATCCATTTGAAGGTCTTCAGGAGGATGCGGAGGGTGTAGAAGCAGGTATAGGCGACTGCTTTGACCTGTTGGGTCATGGAGATGGAGGAGTCGAGTACAATGCCGAGGTTCCGGGCGTGATCCATCAGGATAGGGGCTGCCGAGGGTGGTGGGCCACCAGGTGTTGTCCCATGCAGAGTGGGAGGGTCCGAGAACCTCTGTCTTCTCCAAAATGAGCTTAAGGCTGCTGCTCCTCATCCAGGATGCAAGGTCCTTCATTTCTTCGTGAAAGTTGAGTCTGGTGGTGATGGGGTCCTGGTGAGGGAGAGGATGAGCTGGGTGTCGTTGGCGTAGGATACTATGCTGAGCTGAGTCTGTGCTGTCTGACGATGGTGGTGAAGAGGGCCATGTAGATGTTGAAGAGCGTAAGGCTGAGCGATGATCCTTGGGGTACTCCGCAGTTGATCTCAGTGGGTTCGGAGAGGAAGGGTGGAAGTCGGATTCTTTGGGTTCTGCTGGTGTGGAAGGAGAAGAGCCAGTCATGGACGGTTCCCTGTATGCTGGCATCATGGAGTCTGTCGGTGATTGTGCGGTGGGAGACGGTGTTGAAGGGGTCAAGTAGGATCAGGGCCGGGGTGTCCTTGGTTGAGGAAGGTGCAGATGTCATCTGTAGCGGCAAGAAGAGCGGTCTCAGTGCTGTGGTTGCTGCAAAATCCGGATTGGGAGGGGTCGAGGATGGCGTTTTCTTCGATGAATGTTGTTAGTTGGGCGCTGAAGGTCTTCTAGGTGACTTTGGCCATGAAGGAGAGGCGGGAGATGGGTCGGTAGTTCTTGAGGTCCATAGGATCTGCTGACGGCTTCTTGAGTAGGAGTCTGACTTCTGTGCGTTTCCAGTCATCGGGGAAAGTGCTGGGTTCGAAGGTGGCCTTGATGGTGTGTCATAGTTCCGGTGCAAGGGCGGCTCTTTGGAAGATGTGCAGGGGGCAGGGGTCCGTGGGGGCCCGTGAGTGGATGCCTTTCATGGTTGCTGCGGTGTCTTCGGCAGTGACTGGTGTCCAGGAGGAGATGGTGGGCTGGCTGGCATTGCTGGACAGCGGAGTGGTTTCGGAGTCAGGTGTCTGGCTGTTGAAGTTGTCGTAGAGACCCTTAATTTTCAGATGGAAGTAGGATCCAAGCTTGTTGCAGAGGTCCTGGGAGGGGGTGATGTCCGTGGTTTCGCTGGGGGCTTTGGTGAATTCCTGCATGATGCTGAAGAGTTCCTTCTAGTTGCTGGAGTTGGCGTGGATTTTGTTCTGGATGAAGGTCCTTTTGGTGGATCTGATGCATTGGTGGCATTCTGTAATGGCGTTCTTGGAGGTAGTGCGGTCTTCCAAGGATTTACTCTTTCTCCAGTTCTTCTCAAGACGTCTACAAGTGTGTCTGGATTCTTGGAGGTCGGCGGTGAACCAGGTGGCTTTTCTGTGGCACTGTCTGTCGGGGTTATGTAGGGGTGCAAGCTCATCTGCATAGTTGGTGATCCCTCTGTGAAGTTCTTTGGCTGCGAGGTTAGTGTCGGTTGAGGTGGAGGGGGCATCACAGTTGAGGGTGGAGTTGAGCTACTCCTCGGTGGTCTTGCTCCAGTTCCTTCACTGGGGCGGGGAGCTGGTTTGGGGGTGGTGGGTTTGTTGACGTAGAAGTGTACGCAGTGGTGGTCCGTCCAGGGAGGTTGCGTGGTGTGGCTGAAGTGGATATTGTTACCTCCAGCGAAGATGGGGTCGAGGGTGTGTCCTGCCTTGTGGGTAGGGGTGGTGACAATTTGTTTTAGTCTGAGGTTGGCGAGTTTGTCTAAGAGGGTGGCGGAGTTGGGGCCGCTGAGGTTGTTGAGGTGGAAGTTTAGGTCTCCGATAAATATGAAGTCAAAGGAGGCAATAACATGGGGTGCGAGGAGGACAGCGATGGTAGTGGTGAACGCAGTTCGAGGTCCGGGAGGTCTCTAGGCGAGGGTGCCTCATAGGGTCGTTCAGGGGCTGGTCGTTCTGGAAGTGTAGGTGTTCGGTGGTGGGCAGGCTGATGCTCGAGCTGGAAGTGGTGAGTCGGAGGGAGCTCTTGTGTGTGATGGCAAGTCCTCCTCCTGGGTGGTTGGGATGGTCCTTCCTCTGGATCTTGTATCCGTCAGAGACGGCGGTGGCGATGTCAGGGCATAGGTGGTCCAAAGTTCTGTGAAGAAGTCGACGTCTGGTGAGAGGGTGTCAAGGAGGTCCCAGATCTCTACAGCGTGTCTGTGCAGGGAGCGCACATTGAGAACGATGCACCTCAGGGCTTCGAGGGTGCTGGTGTCCAGTGCAGGGGTGTAGGCTGCGGGGGTGCAGGGGTGGTCAAGGTTTAGCGACAGTGACACACCCCTCGAGAACTGAATAATAGACTTAAGCGAGGAAGAAGATGCTATTTGGCATTTTCAGAAGCTAGATATTCCCCAAGTTAAAATATGTTCAGTCTTAGTAAACCAACTACTGGTCTGGACTCTGAGGTTAGGCTTTAGAGACTTTAATGGTAGATCTCAGTCTGAGCAAGGTGGAGCTCATACGAGACAAAACCAATCCAGCAGAATAGATTGCATGTTCTTATCCCCATACAGCTGTGGTCGCATACAGGGGACCATAACTCCATTTATTTAGGCCTAAAAGGTTTAATAATTCCAGGTTTTGGGCTAATGAAACCTAGGCTTTTGGGTGATATTACCATCTCATGCAATACAAAAGCATTAAAATGGGAGTATGTATCTGGACACTCCAACCTAATGAAACAGGTGTATTCCAAGGTAGCTGACACACTGCAAACTCTGAGTAGGCTAACTTCTCAAAGCATAGGCTCAAACGCTATATTAGCATGCCACAAGGAACTGTTTGTAGCTATGAGAGAGCTCTATTGTCTATTGTCAAGAGAGCCCAAAAGCCATAAAATAAAATTGACACGCGCCCAGGGTACAATGAACAGTGCAGATTGGCCAATCCAAAGTAGTATTTCCATGGCACAGAGAAAGTACAAGGAAGTGGTGGCCCGTGCCAAATCAAGCTAGCAGAATGCGGTCTGGGGTGACCTGGTACATGCAGCCAAATCAAGCGATTCAAAGACCCTTTGGGGTAAAATCACACATGGCAGCTGCCATGCAGTTCCATCAGTGGCCTTCCACATCCAACCTCACAACTGGGTTGAGAACTTCAAGAGGCTGTACTCTGAAAATGGAGCTATGAGTTGTGACACTGAAAGCCTAGGGTTCAGAAAATCGACCTACCTGTGATATCAAATAGCGAATCATTTGAGGCCCTAAAGTCTATTGTCCCTAAGAAGGCTCCTGGTCTGGACAGCATTCCTGTAGATCCATGTGCAGCTGAGCAAGATGTATAAGCTCCCTATCTCTATTTCCTCACACGGGCAATCTTGGATGGTGACCCTATACCAAAACAATGGTATAACACCAAGATTGTACCCAAATATCCGAAGGGCCATCAGGATGATCCTCATAATTACAAACCCATCAGCTTAATTGATGGTCTACAGAAGTTATTCTTTTGTTAACTTCTGGGGAAACTCATGATGCACTACAAATAGGTGAAATTAAAATTCCCACACTCCTATTTGTGGATGACACTGTCCTTTTATCCAAACCCCCTGCAGGTCTCAAGGCAATACTTGATTGTTTCCTAGGGTTTTGCGCTGACAGAGGGCTCGAGTTAAATATAGGTAAAACAAAGTTCACTGTGCTAAATCCGTAAAAGGCTGTGAAAACGAGCATCCTAGTGCAAAGCACACCTCTCGACAAGTCCAAGATTTTGTTTAACTGAGAGTGAATTTGACTCACAATTTTAACTGGAGGTCACATAAAAGCAAGAGCGCACTGAAACAGTGGCTGGAATCAGGGGTGGTCCATAAGGTAGTAAAGAGAATGAAATCTCAAAACCTCTTTCCAACTATTTTAAATTTATAGTGCTAAAGCAAAAGGTTTGGCCCTATATGGTGCAGAACTCTGGAGCCATGCAAGTGGTAAAGAACTAACCATGGTTTCTTAGGTCCTTAGTAAACCTTCTACAAAGTACTCCTCGGCTCCCAGTGCTCTTAGACATCAGGGGGCATGTTTACAAGTCCCTTGCACCACTTTTGTGTCACTTTTATCATGGTAAAAGTGACGCAAAAGTGGCGCAAGAGGCTTGTAAATCTGCCTCCAGGTTGTATCTGATCTCTTGTACTGTGCAATTGAGACCCTTGCTATTCTGGCATAGGCTTTGTCCACTGAAGTATTGGAACCCTATGCATTACCTCTTAGAGAACTACTAGGCACTCAGGGCCACCCATCTAAGAATCTCTTGGCTGGTATACATGAAAAACACATTCTACACCATAGATATTAAGTCACTCTGGGATTCCCCGGATGAAGCTTCTGTAATAGCAAAGCGTTAGATAATGGATTGCTGGCTAGCTGAGTTATGCACCCAGGCAGGAACCATCACTATAGTCAGGGTAAGATAGATACACACTAAAAGAACCTGTGCTCACCCTCTGTTAGCTTGGCACAGGTTTATCTAAAGAGGCAATGTGCAAAGTAGATGTGCAACACACAGTAACGAAATGAAAACACAGCAAAAATACTCCACAAAGTTTTATAAAAATAGATTATTGTATTATAAACGAAACAAGACCAAAACAACAAAATTCAATGCATAGAAGTTGAGATATTGAATTTTAAAGGAATTAATGCAGTAAAGCACCTAGAAGCAAGTAGTGCTAAAATGGTTACTTTAGCTGGTGCTCGACTGGGACAAAGTCTGGCCAACTTTGTGGAAGTGCAGGTCAGCTACAGGACCCACATAGGCCCCAGTGCACATAGTACCTTTCCTGGTCGCAAGCAACGAAATGCGTAAATCTTCTCCAATCAGAGAAGGCAATGCATTGCTTATGATTCACGCAGGCGGATTGATGCATTATAGTTAAGCCTCGTGCTGGGGAACTCGGATGAATGCTGCATGGTTGTCGAACCTCGCAGTCAGGTCAATGCATCAAAGTTGAGAGTCGTGGTCAGTTCCGATCAGCGTAATTGTGACGACGCATCAATTTTGAAGCAAAATATCTGCAGAACCCATGTCTGATCCCCAGATTTGGAAAAGCAAAGCAAACACAAGGAGATGATGGACGGAGCGCTGAAACATTTCAGACACTCACCCCAGTCACAGATCTGGGTTGAATTAATCATCGTTCTTTAGCTCACTTCACCACCACAGTTCAGACCCAACTATATGCAAACCAGTCTTCACCCTGTGCCTCATGGGAAAAGTCCAGCCCGAACTGCCAAGCCAGGTCTTCTCTGGAATGGGAACATGAACCGGTTTCAGGGGACACCAAAGGTCACCTCAGGAATTGGTAGGACTCACAGAAAGCAGAGTCCAGTAGCACCAGCAGAATTGCAGGAAGTCTTTTGTGGCACGGAGACTTCAGAAAACAGAAGGCAAGCCCTTGGAGATCACTTGGAGGAAAGGAATAGTCCAGCTCTTCTTTAGCAGAGTCAGGGAGCAGCAGACAGCAGGCCAACAAGCAGAAAAGCAGTGCTTTCAGAAAAGCAGTCCAGTTTAGTCCTTTAAGCAGCACAGCAGTCCTTCTGACAGAGGTTCAGTTCAAGATCTAGAAGTGTCTGATTTTTGGGGTGACAGACCCACTGCTTATACTCAAAAGTGCATTTGATGTAGGTGGTGAATTCAAAGCAACTCGAAGACGTACACAAGGAGCCCTTTCTGCCAGGTTATCCATGGGGGGGACATCAGAGCTTTGTGTGTGGACAGGGCACTACCTATTGAAGTATAAGTCTCAGCCCCTCCTATTCCTACCTGCCCAGGAAGCCCCATCAGAATGCAGATGAATGCAGATGTGTTCTCAGAATGCAGATGAGCCTCACCTTCCTGTGTTTGTGGATGTCCAGAGGGAATGCACAAGTGTAGCTGTCACCCAACCCAGAAGTATTTTGGAGACAGGCTATAAGTTACAAAGAGTAGTAAAGAGAGAGAAATGTCGGCTTACCAAAAGTGGCATTTCTAAAACAGTAATGTTAAATCCAACTTCACCAGTAAGGAGGATTTATCATTACCATTCTAAAGATCTGAAACATGAAAAAGCTACTTCTATCTGATCAGGAATTAAAGCTTAAAAGTGTAAAAAGGAATTCTCAGTGCAAGTAGTTTTAAATGTGAAGTAGAAGTGGCAGTAAACTACACACAAGCACTGCAGTAGCAGGCCTGAGACAGGTTTGAAAGGCTACTCCTGAGGGTGGCACAATCAGTGCTGCAGCCCACTAGTAGCATTTGAAGTATAGACCCTAGGTATATGGTATACCACTTCACAAGGGGCTTACCAGTACATCAAATATGCCAATCAAGTATACACCAATGTCTTTATGTTTAGATTAGAAGCACATGTACTTTAGCACTGGTCAGCAAGGGTAAAGTCCTTAGGCCATTAAAGAGAATGAGCAACATTGGGAAGCAAAAGGCAAAAACTCAAAAGATTACAGGTCTAACATCAACCAACTGATTAAGGGCAGGCTTAGGGAACATCTATGGAGGGTGGAGCTTAACGGCTGCAAGGTAGGCAGCTTGACTGATAGATTCCTAGATCACAAAAATATTTCAGCATACAAAGCCTCTTTTGATCATATCCTAGGTATTTTACCTAAGTAGCTGTATCTAAAATGTAGATATGGGCCCCTCCCTATCCATAGTTTTACTGCTACCTGGGGAAATAGCTCCAGCTTGACCCTCTTATGCCCAGCTTGCAAGCTGGAGCCTGCAAACCATGATGACCCACTTTCTGCAATGCATACAACTTTTCTCGTGAGAAGTGTATCAAACTGGTGTGCCAAATGTTAGGCTTTAGACAATATGAGGCTGCCCTAAGAATTTTGAGCACCAGCACTAGAGATGTGGGAGTTATTAGCGTTGCCAAATTCTTACATGCTGCATGGCTTACACGGAAAAGAAATCTTGAGGGCACGTTTGGTAGCTCATCCAGCAGCATCTGATAGAATGACAAGCACTTTTTGCTAAGCGTGGGCGTAGTGCTCCGCTCCGCCCGCAGAGTGTGCGTAGTGCTGCCTACTTCGCGGTCCACAAAGAGGCGTAGCAGGCAGGCTACGCACATGCCACGGCGGAGCAGAGTTGCCCGCCACCCGCCTCCCTCCCGCCCTCTTATAAAATACCTTACAATGTTTAAAAGCATGTAAAAGTAATGAAAATTACTTACCTGAGCTGCAGCATCCCGGGGCTCCCTCTTCCTGCTCTATCGCTGACTTCTTCCTCACAAATGCGCATGCGCAGGCACCCGCGCATGCGCATTTCTCGCATTTCACGCATTTGAACGGATAAATGAGAAAGATAGCATTACAGTTCCTAACTATAACGTCACTTTAAACTTTGTGTGGTTTTTTTCATTGACTATGTGATATTCTGGATTTGACAGTGAGGGTGCACACCCTTCTATACCTAGAAATTGCATTGCCCTCTTGTTGAGTCTGAACTCTGCACAGTAACAGCCTACAACAGAAACCACCGCAATGTATCTGTGTATGTTAGGTATTTTTACAGCACAAACCTAGGTACATAGCAATGGAGAGCCGTGCAAGGAAGAGATATTGAAACAGATGAGCTAACCAGGGACCACTTTGCCAGCCCTGGTCAAGAAGGCCAGGCTGTGCAGATGTTAGGGGCACATAGATATAAAAGCTGCTAAGTTAACTTCTGAGCTGCAATGTTTTGACAAAGCTTTAATAGGTCTTACAAAAAGAGAAAAAGCAGTAGAGTGAAAGGAGAAAGGAGAGGAGCCGGAGGTGGGCATGTCTCTCTTCAGAGGAAACACCTTCTAAATGCATTAGCATACACAATCTGCCACAACTCAGTGTTTTCCATAAACACTTCATGCCCTATCAATCAGCCAGCCAAAGAAACGATCAAAAACATATTCAGGTAAATTAATACCTGTACAACATATAATATGTAAACTGCATCTACAGAATGAACCTTCAAGTAATTAGATATTACCATTGAAAAAAGCAATTAGCAATCAGAACATTCAATAAGAATAAAAATAAATGCAAAACCTTCGTTGTGAGCATTTATCACAGATGGGCATCTTCATACTTTAAGAATGGCTGCAATTTACTTGTCAGTGCGTATTACCTGTAGGTGTTAGGGCCCTAGGCCCTCATGCAGTATGAATGATCACACAGACACCAAGAGTATAGTGCTGGAACTTGCCCAGGGCATGTGTCCGGCCCCTTTTTTGTCAAGATCACCTTACCGGTGACACCTGTGATGGATGGGTGTGGGTGAGTGTAAAGGCCAGCCTTCTGGGCGTAGCTGGTTACATAGGCCATATGCTGGAACACTAGAACATGTCCAGCAGATCACCACATCCCTCCCAAACTTTATTGAAAAAAGAAATAAACAAAGTCCAACCTGTGGGAAAGAACAAACAACAAAACAAAACACCACTGAGTCTCTTCAGGCAATCTGCATGGGCACTGCTGCTCTGTCCCTCCTGGTCTCACGGTGTTGGTGTCTATATACACAGTTCCTTTGGATGGTGCATCAGGAGCAAGGGTGGAGTCCACTGCAAAGATATCTTTGAAAACGCGCTGTCTCCATGGATGGCCAACCTGCAAAGATGGAGGACAACAGTGTGGTGGTTGAAAGCCTTTCTCGACTAACGTGGTGCTTCCCGGTACCCGCTGGTAGATGAGCTTCTGTCTTTCCTCCGATGCTAGGACTCCTCTCTGCCGGGCTGCCACAGGACTGTGTGGACTGCGTGGACTGTGTGGGGCCTCTCATAGACTGTGTGAAGAAATCACTCAGGAACTGGACTACATCCAGATCGCTCGTGCAGCCACAAAGGCCAGTTGTCTCAGGGTCTTTGTGCTCAGGCTATCATGACTCTGGTGTACTTGCTTTCATGAGAAAGTCTTTGGGTGACTCATCTCTGTCCGCAACCTCAGTGCTTCCTGGTGCCTGTTGTGGAGCTGCTGCAGACCCATCTCTTCTGTCAGGGTTCCCCTCTCACTGGAATTCCCTGAGACCCTTGTCCCTGGATTGCCACGGGCCTGTGTGAATTGTTCGGTGCCTCCTATAAGCCCCACGACTGAGGTCACCGAGGAACTCTTGTGCAACCCCAAAGGTGGATGTTACAAATGGTCGAGTATACTCTCTTCAGCAGGCTTCATGTTCTTCTTATTTTTTAACAGGCCTCTCGATGTGACGTGCACTTTACATGAACCTCCCTGGTCATGTCCTACCCCTAGGACTGATTATCTTCTTTGTCTCTTCCCCAGGCCTCTAGCTGTCACCTTTTTTCTCAGGCACCTCCCTGATCTCATCCTGTCCTCTCTGTAGGACCTGACTCTTCTCTTTATCGACCTCACACACGCCTTCTTTCTCCTCATGGAACTCTCATAAGTCCTGCCCCTTTTCTCGGGGATCTTCTCAGTGGGCCACTCCATGGCTGGAAGATCACCTTTCTCCCTTTGCCTTTTCTTCACTCGAGTACACACTGCTTGCATCTCGGGCTATGCTGTCACTGCACTTGGTCCTGCCCAAGTGTGGGCATGCTTAGCAAGGTTGGTCACTCCGTGCACGACGGGCCAATGTCGGCCATTCTGCCCTGTGTTGGGGTGGCCGACTGGTGTTGCCTCTTCTGTTTAACATTGATTCTTCTCGGAGCGCTCTCTCTCCCGGGCTCCTCTCCATGCTGTCAGATTTCCAGGTGTAGGCTTCGGCGCATCTCAGTCTTTGTGCTCTTGGTCCTTCTTCATGGCCTTTTCTAGCTTGCAGTGGAGTCCATTCACCACTGGGAGCGTGTGGCCCAATCTACTCTTTTGTGGTGGCATCAGATGGCCAGATTCCAGGGGGCGCAGGGCTCTCAGTCTCGCTGCAGGTGCCTCTGCTCATGGCACCTCTCCTCCGCAATGAGATGGCAGGCAGCTGGCAACCACCTCCGCGGGTAGCAACAAAACTACACTCACACTCCGATTTTCCTCTGCATACTGCGAGCAGCTCACCTCTCTGAAGAGTGGTCTGCTCTCCTCTTCATACGGGAACAGATGGCGGATGGGGAAGCTGCTGACGGATACCTCAGTAGGTAGGGAACACTTTGGGCTCAGGATGTGCGTCGCTCAGCATGGGGCAATGCTTTGTGGGCTCTGATTGTGCTGGCGGCAGAGCAGCTCACTGCCTCATACCAACTCAGTTCTTATGGGGACACTACAGACCACTTAATTTCCTTTTGTATGTGGGGCAGCCGATGGCCCATATCCAGCCGACTTGACTTCAATCGCACCTCCTCATGATGCAGCAGCATTCCTCAGTGCTGGGTCAAGCTTGGGTCTGTCTTAGTCCCAGCTCGCTGCAGAGGGTCATACATTTGTGGCACCATCGTCCTTACCCGCTGGTTGCAGTGTGCTGGCAGGGGTGTCTTTGGCCCAGGCAACACTTTACCCCTTGCCCAACTTCATAGCTGCTGCTCATCTACATGCAGGCCGACCCACTTGTCGCCATTGTAGGAGTTAGGGCCCCAGGCTCTCATGCAGGACAAATGACCACACAGACATCAGGAGTATTAGTGTTGGAACTGGCCCAGGGCATGTGCTCCTGGCCCCTTTTATTGGTAGGTTCACCTAACCGGTGACACCTGTGATGGATGGGTGTGGGGTGAGTGTAGAGGCCAGCCCTTTGGGAGTGGCTGGTTACATAGGGCATATGCTGGAACACTAGAACGTACCCAGCAGTTCATTAATATTATCCTATAGGGGAGCTGATTCACTTCCTGATAATGCCCTTCGAGTGCATACAAATAAGTTAATCTCTGTTCCATTCAACTTCTGCCATGCAACTAGAACGCCCCTCTTCTGCCGCCTGCCCAGCTTCGTGTACTCGCACACAGGAAGACATGGTTCACACACTGAATTAACTAATATTTATGATTGATCATCGCGACAAACCTTCTATTACACAATTTAATTCACTGTCGGGCAACACTGACAGCCACCAAGAGCCAGGCTTCCAACGCGCTACGTACGACCTGTTTATCTGCCAACTCCCACCCCGAGAGTGACTGCACGCCACTGATAGGAATAACCCGCATTTCGCATGACTGGCTGGGTGCAAGCGGCATGGAGAAGACAAACAAAATCCCACACTTTCAGTTTACATCAATTACAGGCATTTTCACCTGAATAAACTTGAATTAGGCAGTGCGCAGTAACCTGCTGACAGCTGTAAGCACAGCATCTATTCTTAATCTCCAGCCATGCATTAAACATCTGATATTTGCAGGGACGGCCTGTCAAAAGCAAAGGGAAAGGCAAAAAAAATCCAGTCATAAAGTTTTAAAATTAGTTTGATGCTGGCTGAGCGTCAAGACACAGCAGGCAGCTATTCCTGGGGTATAGCAAGATTGGATTCTGAAAAGGTCTGTCCTTCAGAACAGTGGGCAAGTGGAACCAACAAAATATTATTAATGTATCAGCCACTGTGAAAACTCCCACCAAAAATAATTGCGGTTTCTGCCTTAATGAGTGCTATCGGCATGGCGCGCTCGAGGTATGTTGCGAGTTGCGACACACAAACGAGGCGTATATTTTGTGCACCCACACTCCCTGATTATCTTTTGGAGGTTCACTGCTCGTCCTGTTTTAAGTTACAATACATGTAAAACAGGCTTCAGGCAGGTGAGGATTGAAAGAATGCATGAATAAATGAAGGCTATTAAATATGCCAAGAGGGCCCAATCAGGCCCGTGTCCACTGCAGACATGTATGTGTGACTGGTAAGTAAAGAGTGTGAATCTCAACAGAACCAATCTTTTCATTCTTCTGACGTCAACACATTAAAGAGTATTAAACTGGGTAATAGTAGTTCCAGTTATTTATAAGCATTTGAAATTTCAAAACTGTGGTGTTACGTGTGTATGACAAATATTTCATGTAGCAACCACATATTCTGGAATGATAATAATAATAATAATAATAATAAAATTATTTATAAATCGAAGTGTCTCCGCGCTAAGATTTCACTCTCAGGCACAGCACCTATGAAGCATGCTCCAGAAATAGTCACTCTGAATAGCCAAGTTCTGAGGGGCATATTATCAAGAAATGGCGTTAAAATTATCGCCGCTTTAGCGGCAGAAAAATGCCGCTAAAGCGGCAATAATGGGCTGGATAATATGCCGCAGAGAATTCACATAGAAGCCCATGTTCTCGTGTTAATATGGGCTTCTATGGGAATTCTCTGCGGCATATTATCAAGCCCATTATCGCCGCTTTAGCGGCAGTTTTCTGCCGCTAAAGCGGCGATAATTTTAACGCCGTGCTTGATAATATGCCCCAGAGTTTATTTCGAAAGGCCAATTTAGTGATTTCCTGTCTAATTGCCGGGGGCAGAGCATTCCACTTTTTGGAGGCCAACAAATTAAAAGCGCATCCTCGCATGTGTGCTCTTTTCACAGTAGGAATAGTGGCTAAAGAGGCCCCTGCAGACCTTTTACTTCTTCCGAGTACATAGGGTTAGGGTTTGACAAGCGAGTGCAGATAATGAGGCTTTTTTCCATTCAGGGTCCGGTGACAATAACACATGGCTTTAAAGGACACTCTCTTGCCCAGTGGCGACCAGTGCAATTTATCGAGTGCTGGACCCATAAAGGTTAAGCAGCAGACAAGCTGCTGCATTCTGCACCCTTTGTAGTCTTCGCAATATGAATTGTGAGACTCCCAGTTACAGCACATTGCAATAGTCTAGTCTGGACATACATTACCAGAGCCTGGACTACTGACTTTCTTGCAGCTTCTGGTAGAAATATAGGGATTTTTTACAGGGATTTTAGAATCCCAAATTATTTCCCCGCTAGACTGGTGATCTGACTGTCAAGCGAAAGTCTTGCATCAAATGAGATTCAGAGATTCTTAACTTTCAGCTTGGCATCAGGCAGTGGCCCAAGGGAATTTGGCCACCATGCAGAGGGCCAGATTGATGATTGCTTCCCTAGAATAAGAACCTATGTTTTTCCAGCATTTACTTTAAGGCAGCTATTGTCCATCCACTTAGCCAGTTCTGACAAACAGGATCATAACAGAGCTGCAGTGTCTCTTTCACCCTGAGAGAGAGTGATAATAACTACTGTGTATCAACGGCATATGACTTGATGTTAAACCCATGATGCTTGATGATTTCAGCTAGGTGGCGCATGTAAAGATTGAACAAAGTGGGACTAAACCCTGAGCTCTGTGGCACCCACTGTTGCAGAGGAAGAAACGCAAAGGTTTTTGAGCCACCTGGAAAGTGCGATCTGTAAGAAAGATGCAAGCCACGGCAAGCTCTTAACTCCAATGCCATAGTTCCACAGCAGTTCGAGCAGAAGACCGTGGGACAGGGAATCAAAGGCTGCAATGAGATCCAGCATCATTAGTGCTTTAGTGTTACCCCCCTTCCACAACCTGCCTGAGGGATTCAGAGACTAGCAGCTACCATGAACTGCATGGTAGAAACCCATCTGGGTCTCATTAAGTAGTCCCTAGCCTCAACAAAGCTCGACAGCTGTTTATTGCTATGTTTCTCAGTCACATTGGAAAAGAAGGGAAGCAGGGAAATGGTCCTAAAATGTTCTGGCTTCATGGGGTCTAGTAGAGGATTGTTTTAGGAGTGGAACTATGGTAGCATGTTTCCAGCCCGTAGGAACCTGATCTAGCTCAAGAGAGCTGTTAAGTAGGTCACAGAGCATGGGCACTATTGCCTTCATTCCTTGTTCTAAAATATTGGGCGATGCAGGGTCAGATGGTGAATCTGATTTAACCTCTGTCAACAGAGGAAGAAGATTTTCCAAGGTTAACTGCATCAGCAGATGGGGGGCGTTGCCAACCACCTAAGATGGTGGTCGCAACCTGGTGAGGCTCCGGACCCTGGGGGGGGGGTGGGGGGAAGAATCCTGAAATCCACCGTGCTGTGATCTCACAGTGGGGCCAGTGAGGTCCCGGAATCTCCCCAACGTGATCAGGAACCAGATTTTATTCCCGACACGACTTGGCGACTTCGGAGTGGAAATCACGGGCATCGGAGGTGGAGCACGGGGCGTGCAGCCTGCTGACAGAGGCAAGACTGAGGCCCACACCGTCCCTGATCGGCTGAGCTCCTGGGGGGCGAAGCTGCGACTGGAGGCCACTCTGGCTTGCCCGCGTGGTGATACTCGGAGGGCTGGGAGACCGGCAAAAAGGTACGGAGGGCCGAGCACCGACACTACAGCACAGTGCGGAGGGATGCGCAGGGACGGAGACTCGGGCTGGCAGCGAACGGCTCTCCCCGCCTCTGATTTCCTCACCGGGGCCTGCCGCACTACAGAGGAGCCGCATAAGGGGGAGCCGCATAAGGGGGCTGGCATTGACTGTAGACATGAAGTACTGGAGGCCTCTCAGTGGTGCCACTGCACAGAGCGCTGAATGCCGATTCTCCGCACCCCCCCTGCACACATTATGAGGAGCGGCCGCTGGCACATGCGTTGCTGGCGGAGCTATGCTGGAGCTGATCAGGACAGGAGCGGAGGGTGTGCGGGGGACGCTTGCGGAGGAGGGTCAAGACGCAGCGCCACAGAATGCAGCCTGAAGTGAGATAGACCCCCAGAGGCTGCGGTATAAATTGGGACCTCACGAGGCGGCGAGGACGGCGATCGGAGGGCGAGAGGCCTTGCTTAAGGACTTGAAGACGCTGCGGATCGCTGCCCGGTGAGGAGTGGAGTTTACAGCCTTGGTCACTGCCAGGCGGACTGACTGCACGTGGTGAGGACCCATAGCACCAATAACACAGCTAACATTTGATTGGCTTTCATGATGGGCAGACTCAAGGGCAAAGTCTTAGACGCTGTCTTACCTACAGAGTGGGGGCCCCACGAATCCGACAACAAAAGGCCGCCGCTGAGCACATCCGCCTCTGGCCCTATGGAGTCCCACTCGGAGAAGTTGGACTTAATACGGCAGGAAATCCAGGACTCCAAGAAGATGATGGAACAGCAGATAGGAGTCCTCACGACAGGCCTTACTTTACTGCGGCCAGATAATGGGAAGCTCGCTGACATGGTGAGAAGCCATGACACGGCATTGACAAGCATAGACCCCCAACTCAAGGAACAGGCGACGCAAATAAAACAACTACAACACCAAGTTACTGTACTCCCGGACCGGATTGAGGATGCGGAGGGACGCAACCGACGTAATAACATTTGTGTTATTGGTCTGCCGGAGAGAAGCGAAGGAGGGAGATCTGCGGATTTTATGGAAGCATGGTTCAGAGAACATGTCGCCCCGGAAGGTCTGTCCCCATATTTTTGCGTGGAGAGGGCACACCGGATTCCAACTGGAGCACCGAAAGTGGGGGGCCCCCCAGCGACCTTTGATAGTGAAAATCCTGAATTACAGGGACAGAGACATACTACTCCAGAAAGCAAGGGAAAAGTCGAACATCCAATTTGAAAATCAGCGGATCTCATTATACCCGGACTACACGATCATGGTGCAGCGGCGGCGGACCTCTTTTCAAGCAGTGAAGAAAAAACTGCGGGCGGCTCAACTTAAATATGCCCTACTGTTCCCAGCCAGGCTCAAAGTCATGCACGACAAGAAATCTTATTTCTTTAACAGCCCCACTGATGTGGAAGAATGGCTTGAGGTGATGGAATTCGACCATAGTCAGGAGAGACTGTCTGGCTCGGTACGACACAGCCCTGTGCCATCACAACAACAGCTGCCCAGAGGACGAGGAGGAGGCTCAAGGGACTCGGCAAGACTAGGTCCGACTCCAGCCCAGAAGAGAATGGACAGAGAGGAGGCGCTGGCAGTCGCTAGATCCTTCCGCAAGTGCAATGCAAAGCTTTCGAAGGACTCGGAAGACAGCACCATACACTCGGATTCGGAGCATAGCATAACTCTTTTCCCATCGGTGACACCTCAAATTGGAGATGGCCTGTTGGACAACTGAGGGGTGGTCCTGAACTTTTCCCACATCAAGCTCACATGAGGAGGATCGCTTGAACATGGACACGATCTTAACCGTTAGACAGTATCCTTTTTTGATTGAACTTGTAGAGTTGTGCGTTTAACAGTATATACAATGCCTGTATTGTAAACTGTGCTGTTATGCTATATCAATAGGTGCATACTGATCGGTAAGTCAGACTAGCGAGATTCCACAAATTAGAGTTCAACCCCAGGTACTCGCGGGCAGCATATGCCATCGGACCTCCTGGTCCCAAACACTACTATACAATGCACTGACAAGTATAACTTGAGAGGTACAAACCACCCCCCCCCCCGGGCCCCGTAGAGCCGCCAGAGTTATACACCCATTCAGACAGCAGTGTGGTTGGCTGTGCTTACCCCCCACAAAGCGCATGCACGGTTCTATGTTTTCTGTATGTTGTCAGTTTTGGTTTGGTTCAGCACGGTTTATTGGCTGCGCTGTTTATAGCTAGTTTACAATGGTTGGGGACTTCATGGTCTGTACATATTCATGGGCTCGCCACTACGCGGAGAATGGCACATGTAACACGGATATGTCTCATACATGTACCGGCCTAGGCACATACAACCTATTGACCTGGAATGTTCGGGGATTGGGGGCTGTGAGCAAATGGCACAAAGTACACGCTTACCTTCTTAGGAGGAGGGCACAGATCGTGTTCTTGCAGGAGTCCCATCTGATGGAGGCAGAGGCGATGAAGACCCGGAAAAAATGGGGAGGCTGCCTATACACCACTAATTATTCGGCATTTGCTAGAGGGATGACCATTTGGATATGCCATGGGGTCCCGTTTGTGGAAGTGGATCACCATATAGATGTCCAGGGGTGATATATCCTTTTAAAGGGCATTTAGATGGACTGCCTGTAACACTGGGTTGTATATATGCGCCGAATTTCGATCAAGACAAATTTTTCATTGATCTGGGCAGAGCCTTGGTGGGATGGGAAGCCACACCCTGTGAAGAACCAGAACCTTTTGGGCCTGGCGGCGCAGGGTACGCCCTCCGTCTCCTAGGTTCACCTGCTTCGATACACAGAGACACGGGACACTCTGTCGGCGTTAGAAGATTGGATTTATTTAGCTGCAGCTAGTACAGTTATCCTAGAAGTACACAAAGTAGGTTCTCAGGAGACTGCCACTTCACTCTGTGGCGCATCAGATTAAATACTATACAATATGGAATTATTAACAGAACACACGCCCCAAGCAAAGAAGAAAAGAGCCAATAGGGTAAGTGGAAAACAAAGCGGAACCAGTAAGAAGGGTTCGAAAACAGAAAGATCAGATGACTCGAAGAGTCCTCTCCTCCAACTGTGTTTGTCATCCCACCCCCGAACTTAATTTATTAACAGAGTACAACTGACTTGCAGGTGGTGAGATACGTTTGTGTGTATTGGAGGACGGGCATGACACAAGAGAATGCTAGCAGGAGACAGTGAAGGCCAGTCGATAAGATATGATCAGGAAAGAATGGTGTGAGCCTACAGATAGTTGAAACAGTGTACTCGGCTAGTCCAAACACCAGCCTCGCAAACAAGGCCGAGGACATATTTTGACACCAAGCTACGTGAAAAGCAGAAAAGACTTCGTTCGCCGTGCTGCCTGAGTGGTGGCAACACAAAATGGCGGCGGGTTACAAAATGGCGGGTCGATTCGATCGTGATCGAAAATCGAAGTTCCTCAGACCCTCCTTTTGCCAGAACTCAGGCAAGATAGACTCACGTTAATCTGAGTCCACATCAATAGCCATGAGATCATCAAGCTGTTGTTGTAGCATCATCCTTATGTTTTCTGCTACTTGAGGTTTGGGTCTTGAAATGCACATAGTGGCACAAAGATCACAGATAGCGGGACCACAGTGCATACAAAGACAACAAGAGAATATGATTGTCAAAATTACTCCAAGGAATGTCAATATTTTCCAGCCCCATTTGGACAGTAATCCCCAAAACCATTCCGTTAAGGACCAATCTCCTTCGTCCTGATGAATAGACTTGGAGATTATATGCAACTTGGAAATCGCTTGGTATACTGTCGGAGCGTCATTAGGAATGAAAATACAACAGCTTGACCCGATCGATTTACATACTCCACCACGATCGGCAAGAATAAAGTCTAAGGCAACTCGATTTTGCAAGGTCATAAGACGATCCGCCTGTAGTTCCGCTGTGATATTACTCAAGGCTCCTACAGTGATGTCTATTGTAGTCTCCACAACACGGACCAGTTGCCCAGTTGCCTTATATTTCTGCTATTGGCCATTGGACCCCAGAAAGGAAGAAAACCCTTAAGGAAATCTCCTTCTTGTCCCGTGGTGTCTTTGGAGTCAATAATTCCTCGGCTGAGATGGGTTCGGTGATAATTGGCAGAAGCAGTGTAAGTAGGGGGGAGAAGGAAAGCTATGTAGCAGGTACCAGAGAAACCCGTTGGCAACCAGGTATAGGCTCTATCATAACAAATGAAATAGGTGCCTTGTGACGGTACTAGAGGAGGTGAGTTCAGAGAGGAATAAATGTATGTGTAGGAACAGTTACTTTTTGGTACAGTGTCAGAAGAGCGTTCGTTTATCTTTAAACAGAAGTTACCTTGATGCGGTACAGTCCAGATTGGTGAAGATTTCTCCTTTTATTATTAAGACTCGACATGTATTGGGTGACGTTCCAATTAGTGTATGCTTTTCTTTCATCAATAGAAATCTTGCTATTCTCCATGATTTTAGCCATAACCACCATACCCTTAATCAAAGAACTATGACTGAAATCCGGATAATTAATTTGTGAAGCAACAGACCGTCTGAATTTACTTTGATATGCATTTGAGAAAATAACAAAGAATGCCCAAGCGGAACCTTCGTAGGAGAAAGGAAGAACTAGAAATGGTATTCCCTTCTCAGTAGTATGCGGCATAAGACCACATACCCAACAATCAGTTGTGTTAACTACTAGTTGATGCTGGTGTAATAGTTGAACAAAGGAATTATTGTAATACTCGGTTCTTCTGACAAGTTCATGTGAAGGGAAAGTATGGAAAAGGTGTGGAGAGATAGTAGAAGAAGGCAAAGAAAAGGAAGGGGAGGTGTGTTTTGGCTGCAAAACATAAACTATCCAACCAATAATCGCCAAAACAATACATAATGATAGCAAAACACATAGGGTAATACTGTAACGACTGTACATTATTTTACAAGATGCTTTCTTTGTTTCATTTCTTCTCTCTTCAATACTGGGTGTAGTTTCCATTTTCACTAGTGGATGCTCACGGCAATCTTCCTCAATCACTAAAATCACGATGCTCTACCGTCCTATGACACTAAAAGATCCTGCAGACCTATTGTCACTACTCAGGTCGTGACCTAGACTCCTACCGTGACCCTGCAACCTAAACAGAACACTACACAAGGAGAAGAAAATTTCAAATGTTCTTATGTCTGGGTCGAAGATGGTAGCGCTCTTTCCCTAGAACACTCTGGTCTTGAAACAATGTTTTTGGTTCAGTCGTGTTCAAGCGACGATGCAATGGAATCGCTTCCTGTAAAATGTCGTCGTCCTCTTTCTCAGACAATGTCCCATTCAGGCGTGCATCGCTAAAGGGCATGAATCGTGGAACTGTTTCGCCTTCGCAGTCACCAATCCCTCTGCGAACCCACTGATCGAAAGGGAAGGGCAAAGGTACTTTCTTGCAGTGCACACCGTGAATCCAATTTTTCTTTCCTTCAACTTTAATTGCTGTCCTCGTGGTAAGAAGGACCATTCGGGGCTCTCGCCATCTGGGCTCCAAATTCTTCTTCCTCTGAAAATTGCGGATGCAGACCCAGTCACCTGGACGGATGGAGTGACCTGGATCTGTGGAAGCCTCTGGCAAAGCACTCCAAACCTGTCGATGAAGGACATGCAATTTAGTTGTAAGGTCATGCAAATAGTCAATCATCACTGGGTAGGGCAAATCTGAGAACTTTTTAGGACAAGGTATTCCCCATATGTTGGCCGGACGGCCAAACACCACTTCGTAAGGGCTAAGTCCCAGACGAGAGTGTACTGCAGTTCTGGTGGAAAGCAGAGCTAACGGTAAAGCATCAGGCCAATTAAGTCCCGTGCTTGCTTGAATTTTCGCTAACTTTAGTTTCAGGGTCCCATTGTAGCATTCTACTAAACCTGCTGATTGAGGATGATTTGCCGCATGGAACTTTTGTTTGATTCCAAGACCTGCACAAACTTTCTGCATGACTTGGCCAACAAATTCGCTCCCATTGTCGCTCCAGACAATGCGCGGCAATCCAAATCTGGGAAAGAACTCTTTAAGAAGGATTTTGGCTGTGGATAAAGCTGTGTTGTCTTTCAAAGGGTATGCTTCTATCCATCTCGAAAAGGCACATACTACCACCAGAACATATTTGAGGTTGTTGCATCGATCCATATGAATGTAATCGATTTGCAACACTTCAAATGGGTATGTCGGAGAAGCAAAGTGACCTGCTGGAGTGGGGGTTCCCTTTCCTGGATTATACATCAGACAAACAATACAATGCTTTACTACGTTGTCTGCACATTTAGGGATGTTCTCATTCTGCCAAACTGGAGCTAAAAGTTTACAAATGCCTTTTGCACTAAGGTGAGCTGGACCATGAGCCATAGTAACCACTGGGAGTACATAAGCGTCCGGTAACAACCATCGTTGATGTTCGGACAATTCTACCCAACAACCCATCTCATCTAATATTCCCGTACTTTCTCACCACTTGCTTATTTCTCTTTCTGTAGCCTCTTTCTGAATCGTTTTCACGCTTTCCACTGTATTCTCACACATACCTCTTTCTCTGACCCAATTTGCAGGACCTGCCATATACATTCGACTCATTGAATCTTTCGCTGTTTTCTTTGCTGTTTCATCAGCAAATGCATTTCCTCATCCAACATCATCCGTTATCTTCTTGTGAGCACTACACTTCACTATTGCTATTTGGACAGGTAAAGTAAGTGACTCAAGGAGATCAGTCACTAACTGACCATGCTGTATCTTAGTGCCATGTGAAGTTAGGTAACCCCTCTCTTTCCAGAGACGCCCAAAATTGAACGCGACACCAAAGGCATATTGACTGTCAGTGTACACGTTCACTCTCCTCCCTTTTGATAGTACACAAGCTCTTGTCAGTGCTATCAACTCTGCTGCTTGCGCTGAATTGTGTCTAACACGCGCAGTTTCCACAATCGTATGTAGGGGTGGGCGGAATTTGCGAAATTAACTTTCGCAAATTATCGCGAAAATGTTTAAAATTATCGCAAACAAGCAGAAATATCGCGAAGATGCGGAAGTTTTTTTCCCGCATGTTCGCGAGATTTTCTGCATGGTTGCGGGTCGCCAACTTACCCATGTGGTTGCTTGTGGGCGCGGCCATCTTGTTTTGAGTTGTCTCGCGGTGCATGATCGTGAGAAGAAAGACGTGATCGCGCGACACATGACGTCACTGCGGGCGCGAACTGTCGCGAGACAGCACAAATGGCTAAAAACAATACAACATCTCATGGAGAACGCGACCGGATCAAGAAAACTTGTCGGCGAACGCAGGGATTCAGGTAAGGCGATCGCGCGCGCGAGAGAATGTAATATTTTACAGCGCGGGCAAGAAACAAATTATCGCCAAGTTGCAGAAACCGGAAATTTTGACATTTTCGCGCTCTCCGCGGAACACGAAAATGTCAAATTATCGCAATTTCCGCGAACGGAACAAAATTTTCGCCCAGGCCTAATCGTATGTAAGGTAGTTACAGCATGGCTGAAACCGTGTCTCCATTAGACATCTTAAAACAAGAACCATCTACCCATAGAGTCCCATCTGGATTCTATAAAGGCACATACTACCACCAGAACATATTTGAGGTTGTTGCATCGATCCATATGAATGTAATCAATTTGCAACACTTCAAATGGGTATGTCGGAGGAGCAAAGTGACCTGCTGGAGTGGGGGATTCTCTAAAGGTGTGTCTCTCAAATCAATCCTTCCTTTTGTCTCTTCCTCAGTACGGAAGAAACAGTCATGTTGATCTTCAACACTCTCCTCATTTGGAAGGGGCAACAAGGTAGCTGGATTCAGAGTATTGCATCGTTTGATGTGTACGCGACTAGACAATAGCGTCAGCGAGTCGTAACCAGTTAAACGTGCACTCGTGAGATGCTGTGTCTTCGTTCTGTTTAGTAAGGTATCCACTGCATGTGGCACCATGACAATAAGAGTGTTATCTAACACTATCCCAGCGGACTGTCGAATAGAAATCGCTGCGGCTTCTGTGGCTTTGAGACAACTAGGCAATGCTTTAGCTACGGGATCTAACGTAGCCGAAAAATAAGCACATGGTCGCTGTCTATCTCCAAATTGCTGTGTTAAAACTGATAATGCACAACCTTCTTTCTCGTGAACATACAGCGTAAAAGGCTTAGTGTAATCTGGGGTACCCAGTACAGGAGCAGAACACAGAGCAGTACGTAAATCAGTGAAACTCTTTTGGCACTCGTCAGTCCAAGGAAGGGGCTGAGGCGTATCTTTTAAGGTGAGTGACAACAGGGGTTTGGCGATCAAAGAGAAGTTAGGGATCCACTGTCTACAATAAGAAGTGATTCCCAGAAAAGCACGTACTTCCCTTTGTGTGGATGGTACAGACATTCGCGCAATCGCCTGAATTCGTTCTGGTGTCAATCGTCGTCCCTCCTTTGATAGGAGATGACCCAAGTAGGTAACCTCTCGACAAACATACTGAAGTTTGGAAGGTGAAACCTTGTGGTTCAGCTTGAACAAGTGATGTAGTAGTGCAACAGTGACATCTTTGCAGATATCTTCTGAGTCAGCGGCGACTAACAAGTCGTCCATGTATTGGATAAGGGCAGCACCAGTCGGCAAGTGAAAAGTATCCAGATGACATTTCAAAGCTTGGCTGTAAATGGAGGGACTTTCACAGTACCCTTGGGGTGCGCGCTTAAATCGGAAGCTTCGGCCTCCAAGAGAAAAAACAAAAATGTCCCTACTCTCTTCTGCAATTGGAATACTGAAGAAGGCATTCTTTAGATCAATAACAGAGAACCAAGCCGCTGTGGAAGGTATCATAGTCAACAAGGCAGTGATATCTGGAACAACAGGAAATTGTGGAATCACAATTTTGTTTACTTCTCGCAGATCAATCACAAACCGGTACACAGGAGGTTGAGAAGGATCAGTACGTTTAAGAACAGGAAGAATAGGGCTATTGCATGTGTTGCCTCTCATTTCTTCGACCACACCCTTCCGAATGAGATCATGAATGATTTCTAAAAGCGCCTTTTCACCTTCAGCAGAAATTCGATATTGTGGAATACGTGGTAATTCAACATTGGGCTTGAGAGTAACAACATAAGGCGGTATCTCAAGACAACCCACATCGTTCAGACCTGTGGCCCAAAGTGCTGTCGGAAGAGAAAGCAACTCAGGAGGAAACTGATCTTTAGACAGATACATTGGGGAGATCAGTTTCTGACCTAGAGTGAGATGTACGCCTTGAAGGAGAACAATATATTGTAGCATGCATCCTTTTCAATAGGTCTAGACCCACCACAACCATTCGTTAACAGAAGTGAAGCTTCCAAGTCATAAGGACCAACTGAAATAGGCAAAGGACAAGAAACCGGATTGCGAACAGGGGCGCCAGAAAATCCTACAGAAACATTTGTTAAGCCAGACAAAGGTGCGCCAGGGAGTTTAGAATGAATAATAGAACTTCTCATTGCTCCAGTATCTAGAAGAAACGGCTCTGATACACCCATAGTAGTGACGTTGACATAAGGGCCATTTTGATCAACTGGGATTGGCACAACTCCTCTACTTTGTCCGTGGCTCTCCTAGTTGACATGAAGATTCTCATTTTCGCCTTCAACACAATGGTCCTCCTTATAATATTGAGTGGATCTCACATTTTGCTGATCAAAATAGTTCATGGAATTAGGAGAAGGAAGGGGAATCTGTTCTTGAGTTGACATGCCTCGACCTCTACCTCTGTTTGCTGACTGGAGGCCAGCACGACCTCGTGGAGCAGATGATGCTCCATTGCGCTGCAATAAAATCGGACAGCTGCTCTTAAAATGACCTTCCTCTTTACAATAGGCACATTGATTAGGACCTAACAAAGGTCGCGGAATGTATGACTCAGGTTTCTGATACAATCTCTGAAACTGCGGTGGCTGATGAGTTTGAGGCTGAACGTAACGTGGCGGATAAGCTTGCTGTAAGAGAACCTTCATTTTTAGATCTTTTGTTTTCTTTTCTTGCTTTTCTTTTTCTTCTTTGTCCCTATTCTCGTAATATTGTGCAGTAGCCAATATCTGGGCAGAAGAAGAAACAGCCCAAGAACTTTCTGAATCCTTTAATTTGTGTGACAGCTCGGGAAGCAAATTGAATACAAATTTGTCCACGAATAATCGCTGTCCACCCTCGGTAGCCATGTCTTGACCACTATGATCGATGAATGTCTCTTCGAACCGAGTAAAGAAATCAGAGACACTTTCATCTTTCTTTTGTTTACATGCTGCTAGCTTATCCCAATTCACTCTCAATGCAGGCATCATAGTTTTCATTAACGTAATGATTCTACCAGGAAGTCCCGAAATCAGAGCGTCAGGTTTTGCACCACCCACTTGGTCTCTATCTGTATTAGTTATAACATCCCAAGTAGCACCTAGTTCCTGTGAATGATCCTCTCTACGAATCTTAGCCCATATTGTCTGTGGAACTACATTACCCATTAGCATATCAATATCTGCCAGATTCATTATACAAGCATCGATTGTCTGCGATAATTCTTTGTAATAACCTGCAGGGTTATTACGAGGATCTGGTAGAGTCTGCTTAAGGGCCAAAACTTCAGATCTCTTCCAAGGGTCATGTACCCATGTACGTTGGAAGTGAGCAGGAAATAGAGGATTAGCACCTGCTGCTGGAACCTCTTCTTTCCATACTGTAGGAACCTCTCTCATAGGATAATTTTTCGACGTCAGTCTAACCGACGGATCAGAATCAAGAAAAATCTGAGAGAACAATAAGGTTCTATAAGAGATGAGTGTTCTTACAGCTTCCTCAACCTTGGAACCTACAATAAGTCCTTTTTCAAAATCAGTTTGGACATCTAATAAATCTTGTGAGATCAGACTCGAACTCACATCTTCCCATTCTTTAATGAGAATGTCGCACATTACATTGAAAACATACCTTTGTGTAGGTGCATTCCATTGCAAAAAGGTAGACATAATATCAGACACACTATATTGTGGACCCTTCTTGATCCATCTTCGTGCCAGAGAATCTTGCTTCTCTCGTTCCTCGGAATCTGGGAACTGACTACGTGATTGTCTTCGAGCAAAAGCCGGAGACGCATTAAGAGCTCCAAAGAAAGGAGATAAAATACTGGTGACAGAATCTGTGAGACGTTTACGCATAGATGGTGAATTAGACAGAATATTAGGAGAATTATCAAGAGAAGAACTAGAAATTACAGGAGGAGCAGAAGGCAAAGGAGATGATGGCGGAAAAACTGGTAATACCGGCAAGGGCGGTAGTACTGGAGGAGGCAGATGCTGAAGAGCTGGAACCGGCGGAGGTACTACCAGCAACTGAGCAGGCTGTAACGGCTGAGGCACATTAGCATTTTGCGCATAGGGCGGAGGCAACCTCAATAAATGAGACATTAGGGGATCTTCTTCTATATCTTTCTTGTTATCAGAAGGAGAAACAGGCAACACCGGATAGCATTTATCTATCGCCATACGATGTTGTCTTTCTGAGATTTCAGTCGCATTGTCAATTTCATCATTTTTGAACTGTTGGGCAGCCTGTATAATCGTCATACCCTGTGCTTTCCTATCTCGCTTTGCTTGTTTAATTTCTTTCTGTTTGGCTTCCTTACGCCAAAGGCGAAGAGAGTCAAACATTGCCGGCCGGGCTTTTCTTTTGAACAAAACTGTCTCTAAATTATCTAGCACATCGGAATCAAAACTACAGTTTTCTGGCCATTTAAGAACACGATCTTTCTTCGTGTATCGAGTCCATGTCTCGTTAAAGGCAATGGGGCCGATACCATGTTTCGAGTAGAGCTCATATGTGGGAGTTCTAACCGAAGGAATCGGACAAGAGTCCTCAAGTCGGGAGTGCCCACCACAACCAAGACAACAAATTCTTCCAAACTTAGTCAGACCAGACATTTCACAATGACTCTGGACTGTTCACAAACTTCAAGGGAGTTAACTCAGTTTACGCAGCACAAATGCACTTACCCTCGGCTTTAGTCGTTGCAATGACTAAATCTAAGATACCTAAGGACATCAACACAAAGAACCAAAGTTGTGGGCGCGACCCACGAAAATACTTAACTTAACTAAGGACGTCTTCTTCCACCAACAGAGGCCCGTCTATCGTCTCGCTTTACCATACATCACCAAAGGAATGGGTAGCGGTCGCCAGTAGCCGTCAGGAAGGAGTAACCACGCTGCAAAAGACCTTCGGACCACTTTCGACATACAGGGGTCGCTTAGTGTGGCTCGCGAACCCTCTCGAATTTTCTTGCGAGGTTCCTCACGACCTTCGAGCAGAACCGGTACCACTGAAGCCGCCCCACGTGGGCACCAATTGAAGAACCAGAACCTTTTGGGCCTGGCGGCGCAGGGTACGCCCTCCGTCTCCTGGGTTCACCTGCTTCGATACACAGAGACACGGGATACTCTGTCGGCGTTAGAAGATTGGATTTATTTAGCTGCAGCTAGTACAGTTATCCTAGAAGTACACAAAGTAGGTTCTCAGGAGACTGCCACTTCACTCTGTGGCGCATCAGATTAAATACTATACAATATGGAATTATTAACAGAACACACGCCCCAAGCAAAGAAGAAAAGAGCCAATAGGGTAAGTGGAAAACAAAGCGGAACCAGTAAGAAGGGTTCGAAAACAGAAAGATCAGATGACTCGAAGAGTCCTCTCCTCCAACTGTGTTTGTCATCCCACCCCCGAACTTAATTTATTAACAGATTACAACTGACTTGCAGGTGGTGAGATACGTTTGTGTGTATTGGAGGACGGGCATGACACAAGAAAATGCTAGCAGGAGACAGTGAAGGCCAGTCGATAAGATATGATGAGGAAAGAATGGTGTGAGCCTACAGATAGTTGAAACAGGGATTAGGAAAGCCAGACATGGATTAGTGTACTCGGCTAGTCCAAACACCAGCCTCGCAAACAAGGCCGAGGACGTATTTTGACACCAAGCTACGGGAAAAGCAGAAAAGACTTTGTTCGCCGTGCTGCCTCAGTGGTGGCAACACAAAATGGCGGCGGGTTACAAAATGGCGGGTCGATTCGATCGTGATCGAAAATCGAAGTTCCTCACCTGGATCCTAGGGGGAGACTGCAATGCGGTCCTAGACATTGAATTAGACAGATCCCATCCAATGCTACACTGAGCCAGTACAGACAAACAGGCTGAATTTCTGAATACTTGGATACAGGGCTGGGCTCTCATAGACGTATGGCGCATGCTCCACCATACGCACAGGGAATATTCCTTTTACTCCCCGGTCCACCAGCTTCAAACTAGGCTCGATAGATTTCATTGCTCCCACTCTATAGCTACTCAAATACACCACTCAACATACCTGGCCAAGACATTTTCGTACCACAATCCCTTAGAAGCTACTCTAACGTGGGGCAGGGTTCCGACCCCTGTACCAACTTGGAAACTATGGCCCCAATTCCTGGAGGATGCCCCCTTTCGGACCACGTTATCAGATACTATTAGTCATTATTTTACAGACAACTGGAATGCAGCCTCCTCCAACCTCATAGATTGGGATGCGTTCAAAGTGGTGGTTCGAGGCTCGGCAATTAGTGCTACTGTTGGGGCGCACCAAGAAGCAAACAAAAGACTTATAGCTACAGATTCACTGATGACAGAGTAAGAACAAGCCGCAGTGACAGATGCTGATAAAAGGGCAACTCTCCAGGAGGCCTGTATTAGACATGCAGAGACTCTGGAAACACTTAGACTCATGGATTACCGAGCATATGCACAACTGAAACACACGGATGCTGACAAGTCATGTACACTACTAGCACGGTTAATAAAGGATAAACAGGAGACACCTCTAATCACCTGTATTCGTACACCACAGAGGGGCCTGCTTCATACTCAAATGGAGATTAATGAAGCTTTTTGTGATCACCTCAGTACTCTATATGCGGCACCAACGCACATAGACGATGGCCTAATAGATGCCTTCCTCGATGACTTATAGTTTCCCAAGATCACGGAGGCCATGCGGAAGGGCCTTTTGGGCCCCATCACCATACATGAAATAAAAGCAGCGATCAAAGGCTTTAACCGCAATAAAGCCCGGGGCCTAGATGGCTTGCCCGTCGAATTTTATGCAACGTACTCAGAGATTTTAACGCCAAAATTAGAAGAGCTCTATAGGACGGCTTGGGAAACTGGTAGATTACCGCAATCCACGATGCAGGCTATGGTGGTGTCATTTCTCAAGCCCTGAAATGTCCAACTATAGAGCGCTGTCATTACTGGCTGCCGAATATAAAATTCTTAGTAAGGCCTTAGCCAACCGTTTGGTCCCCACTCTCCCTACTCTTACACACAGTGACCAATGTGGGTTTCTTCTGGCACGTAACACTTCACTCAATACTAGAAGACTCCACCGCATAATGAGGGCTGTTCCCAGGGACTATGACAAGGGTGGATGTCTGGCGGTAGATCTACGTCAGGCGTTCGACTCCATAACATGGGAATACATATTCGCAGCCCTGTTGCGTTTTGGTCTCTTCCACGATTTTCTGAGGTGGATACGCCTACTCTGTGTTGAACCTACTGCAAGGGCACGAACGGGGCGATACTGTAATATGGGTTAGCCACTCCCTATTTACAACACTAAGTTAGCATAACTGAGCCAACTGTTAGAAAGCCAGCTTGACGTTTCTGCTGCTTTGCACACAAAACTGTTGTTATATGTTATTCATTTTAGAAATGCTTACTCGACTTTGCCTTACAGGATAACAGTTTATTGTTTAACATTCTTAACAGTGTGCTGCGACCTTCGTCTGTACATCATGTAAAGAACAAGTCTAGGACACTAGACGGTGCAGAGTGTTGTGTTCAGATTGATCGTACCACTTTTTAGACATATCATACATGCAGCTGCCAATATCTGAAGGACAAGTGCCTTTAATATTACCGTACAGAAATTTTTAGAATTGATTCGAACAGAAGAGCTGATGCATGAGAGAGCTAGCTGATCCTTTGATGTGATTCTACTAAGCTGATCTATACGGTATGGGGTCCCCCCTGTTAGCCTAAGAGACCTTCTATTAGTCTAATCATAATTTATTAGTTGCTGGAGAAAGGAGTGTGGCTGCAAACCACTGTAATTATTATTATGATTGCTCCTTTTATTCTGTATGGTATTGTAACAATGCTGATGGTTTTGATCTTAACCATTTGTCTGCTAGTGTTAGCCAAAGTACTGCATCTTAGGACGCGAGGTTTATAAATTAAACTCTTTAAACTTTACCGTGTCTGTATTATTCTGTTGTGGACTGTTAAATAAGTACAAACTGGTATTTCGGATGCACACCACTCCTGAGAAATATCTAAGTCGCATGTTCTGGGTTGTCTATACATTGGGACTGCCTAGCTAGATCTAGGCTAACGAATGGGACACTAAGCTAGTCGGATATGGGGTTCTTGGTTCTGAGGGGAGTTTCTGGTACACCACAATTCTCTGAGGTCCTGGTTTCCTGCGCATAGTTCTGTGCATTCGCAGAATCCCTGCAACATGGCGCCCAACGTGGTTAAGTTCTGATACGCCTTAGTAGTACTTTTATTAGTCCACAACGCCCTCACTCTGGTTTCCGGATAACGGGAGTGGCGGCTTAATCTACCTGAGTTTCGACTAGAGGTTCGTTCAAGCTTGACAATTAAAAAGATTAGTTTTTACTGAACCCAAGTGCTACTGTAAGACTTGTCGTTATTCTTTAGTGTGTCCTAATGGCGGTCAATATAGCCGCACATAGTAGGGTTCCTCTACGTCAGCACTTGCGGACGTATGGGGTGCCTGATGACGGGCTGGCTGTGGTCTTTGTGGTAGCTGCTGACGCAGCACACCCTTATGAGTTGTTTTACTCTTGGGTGACTTTTCCAGAAGTGGATGAAGATAATACGTTCCACGAATATACTGCCACACAAGTACCTGCAGCTTATGCTCCGTATAGGACACTAGAAATACCTATTTCTGCCTGGCAGCATACTATTTGGTTTAATGGCGCCCTTCCCCATACGGTAGCACCGCCAAGACTTGGCCCTTTGTCAATTGCAGGGGCTGATTGGCCGGTGCTGGCCGGTTTTACACCCCATCCAAACTACATGACGGTTGGGGTGGCAGACTTACGAGTACTGCACACTGCCCTGATTACGGTCCATAGGGCTTTAGTGCAGTACGTGTCTCGCAACGTACAGGTGGGGGCACCTGTTGTTGCGGGTCACACGACTGACCACCGAGCTGTGGTCATTAGTCCCGTGATGGTTAATGCGGTTGTAGGCAAGCGCCCCCAAAATAAGGATGAATTTCCTTACTGGCTTGCTGAAAAGTTTGATCAACTGGAAGCCGTGTTTCCAAACACTTCTCCTGTGGATAAACACAGGATACTCACCATTACTTTACCGAAAGATCTGGTACCTGATATTGTCGATTGTAACAATTGGGGCACGGTCTTTGCTGCGATCTATTCGAAGTGCTATGGCACTCCGTCTATGTCTGTACTACCCTCTGTCATCAAGAAAGTTCAGGAAAATCATGGTGCAGAGGTGGCCATTGAATTGGGAATGAGGCTTGTCGACAGCTTCGATGTGGTTTCTTCCATGGTGATGGGGAACCTAAAAGGAGATGCTCTGCAGTTCCAAGTAGGCAATATGCTGGAACTTGTGGCTCCTGCCGACAAGCCCAGGGAATTTGCAAAAACTATTGCAAAAGCCTACACAATGGTGGGACGTAGCGCCTTAGGCGTGAAACCCACCGTTAAGATTCCTGATGTAGTACAGCAGACTAAGGTGAGTTCGTCTACAAAAGACGAAAAGCCCAAGTTTCCGAAGGAAAGTTGGCGTACCTAAAAACAGGGAAAACAGCAACAGAAACGTAGGTCGCGTTCTGCCTCGCCAGTTCAGTCGTCTACTGAACGCAAATATGATTTGCGCGATCGCTCTAATATTAAATCACCTGACAGATTTCAGGTTTCTGAACGCTCTCCTCGTTCTTCACCGGAAACATCGGCTTCACAATCCGGTGGCGGAGACCGTGGAAGAGGAAGGGGTGCTCAAGGTCGTGAGCAACCCCGTCAGACTGACGTAAAAGGCAAGCAGGACGACGCTGCACGTCAAAGACCTCCGTTTCAGAAAAAGAAGGTTGCTGCTCTAACTGCGAGATATGCCTCAGATGGTACGGACACTGCTTGAGAACCGGACATGGGCTCTAACGGTGTTAGACAGCGCGGCGGAAGTTACAAAAGTGCGGCAAGCACTGCGTCCGTATCTGGAGGTGACAGCAACTGATACATATGTGAGTGTTGAAACTGCTGATACTTGCGAAAAACCCCCTGAAAGGATGTTTGACATAATCCTTAAAATAGAGGGTGACATACATCGTAGAATTAGAGTAGTTTTTTGGGATAATTTGTCCTCCACTTATGACATTCTGTTAGCGGAAGAGGATTGGCCTCCGGCTTTCATTTTAGATGCTCCTAGAGGGGAGGTGGTAATCCTCCCCTCCTTTGGGCACACAGTGCCTATGGAACATACTAACAGGTTGGCCGGGGAGTGGGCGCAGGTGCAAGCGCCTGCGTTGTATCGCAATCAAGTGGGCTGGGATAAAATTTCTCCCGACCATACGATTCCGTTGCGGTCCGATCCCCAGCCTCAACCCCAAATCCCATGCGTCACGAGGCTAGATCTCACGTCGCGACTATCCTTGAACAATTGGAATATCAGGGAGTAATTGAAACTTGAGTGTCACCTATGAATAACCCTTTATTCACTGTGACGAAGCCTGATGGTTCGTACCGCCTAGTTTTGGATTACCGGCACTTAAACTCTCACTGCCGGACGTGCGCGGTACAGAATACTCACAGTTCAGCTCTCGTCGATAGTCTTGTAAGAAAACGGTTTAAAACCACACTTGACATTTCCAATCGCTTTTACAGCCATAACCTGTCCCCTTAGAGTAGTGAGTGGACGGCTTTTACCTCGGGCGGTAAACAAAGAAAGTTTAAAAGGCTACCTATGGGCTATAAGAACAGCCCTGGGGTCTTTGCTGCTCGAGTGGTCTCGCTTCTAGAGTATATAGACCCGGATGCATACTCGTATGTCGATGACATCTATCTAACAGACGACGAGTTGCTCCCACACCTTGCTCGCGTGGATGGCATAATTACTACGTTTGCTGACTTTGGATACAAATTAAATTTTGCGAAGTGCCACATTGCCGAGTTCACAGTGTTGTTCTTGGGGTACGAACTCAATAGTGAGGGTCGCGGCTTGGCTCCGCACTTCCTTGAGAAGTGCGCACGCCTTTGTACTCCTACAACGCTGAAAAAATTACAATCATTGCTGGGTTTTCTGAATTTCGGTCGTACCTACATTCCTAATTATGCCCAGCGTATCAACACGCTTTATGCCTTGGTACAACCTACTTTTACCAAATCATGCTGGGTACCAGAGCATACAGCTGCATTACAAACTTTGCAGTCTGATCTTCTTGCTTCTAAATACTTACAAACTTGTGATAACCACACTAACCTGGTCATTAGAATTGTACCAGGCGCGGTGGGTTTCACGTACTTAACGTTCAATGAGGGCGACACCGTTCCCATTGCTTACAAATCTCATCTGTACACATCAGCTGAGCTGCGCTTTTCCGCTGTCGAAAAAGTACTGACAGCAGTTCAGATGGCGATCTTGAAAGAACGAGCGCTATCACAAGGAAAGCACATGCTGGTGGTAACACCGTACCCTGCCCTACATTTTGGAACGTTGATACAGATATCGGAGAGGCCGCTATTGAATTCCTTGAACGAAGTTATCTCGAGGATGCTGACAGTTGTCCTGTTATAGTGCTGGATGCTCCGATAATTGAGGAACACGTGTGTTCCTTTCCACTACTAAATTGGATGGCAGATACTTTTGCGGAACGCTCCAATGATTTCCTCTTGGAAGCTGTTGCAACTTATGGTGCATATACCTTGATGGATTGACTGTTTCACATAGTCATGACAGGATGCATCCATAGATGTCATTTTTTTATCGAAAAATTTTTTGGGATGGTTTTTTCTCTGGGACATCGTTTCTATTTTTTACACGATTTTTTTCTTCTATTTTTTCCCGAACTTTACACTTACCTTATATGGAATTATAGTTCATGCTCTTGGTTCTGTTCTATATCACTTGAACTCTGCGTTCTTGATAAATGCGCCCCTAGTGGTTAGTGATTCGATCAACGAGGGGTGTAATATGGGTTAGCCACTCCCTATTTACAACACTAAGTTAGCATAACCGAGCCAACTGTTAGAAAGCCAGCTTGCCGTTTCTGCTGCTTTGCATGCGACACTGTTGTTATATGTTATTCATTTTAGAAATGCTTACTCGACTTTGCCTTGCAGGATAACAGTTTATTGTTTAACATTCTTAACAGTGTGCTGCGACCTTCGTCTGTACATCATGTAAAGAACAAGTCTAGGACACTAGACGGTGCAGAGTGTTGTGTTCAGATTGATCGTACCACTTTTTAGACATATCATACATGCAGCTGCCAATATCTGAAGGACAAGTGCCTTTAATATTACCGTACAGAATGTTTTAGAATTGATTCGAACAGAAGAGCTGATGCATGAGAGAGCTAGCTGATCCTTTGATGTGATTCTACTAAGCTGATCTATACGGTATGGGGTCCCCCCTGTTAGCCTAAGAGACCTTCTATTAGTCTAATCATAATTTATTAGTTGCTAGAGAAAGGAGTGTGGCTGCAAACCACTGTCATTATTATTATGATTGCTCCTTTTATTCTCTATGGTATTGTAACAATGCTGATGGTTTTGATCTTAACCATTTGTCTGCTAGTGTTAGCCAAAGTACTGCATCTTAGGACGCGAGGTTTATAAATTAAACTCTTTAAACTTTACCGTGTCTGTATTATTCTGTTGTGGACTGTTAAATAAGTACAAACTGGTATTTCGGATGCACACCACTCCTGAGAAATATCTAAGTCGCATGTTCTGGGTTGTCTATACATTGGGACCGCCTAGCTAGATCTAGGCTAACGAATGGGACACTAAGCTAGTCGGATATGGGGTTCTTGGTTCTGAGGGGAGTTTCTGGTACACCACAATTCTCTGAGGTCCTGGTTTCCTGCGCATAGTTCTGTGCATACGCAGAATCCCTGCAACATGGCGCCCAACGTGGTTAAGTTCTGATACGCCTTAGTAGTACTTTTATTAGTCCACAACGCCCTCACTCTGGTTTCCGGATAACGGGAGTGGTGGCTTAATCTACCTGAGTTTCGACTAGAGGTTCGTTCAAGCTTGACAATTAAAAAGATTAGTTTTTACTGAACCCAAGTGCTACTGTAAGACTTGTCGTTATTCTTTAGTGTGTCCTAATGGCGGTCAATATAGCCGCACATAGTAGGGTTCCTCTACGTCAGCACTTGCGGACGTATGGGGTGCCTGATGACGGGCTGGCTGTGGTCTTTGTGGTAGCTGCTGACGCAGCACACCCTTATGAGTTGTTTTACTCTTGGGTGACTTTTCCAGAAGTGGATGAAGATGATACGTTCCACGAATATACTGCCACACAAGTACCTGCAGCTTATGCTCCGTATAGGACACTAGAAATACCTATTTCTGCCTGGCAGCATACTATTTGGTTTAATGGCGCCCTTCCCCATACGGTAGCACCGCCAAGACTTGGCCCTTTGTCAATTGCAGGGGCTGATTGGCCGGTGCTGGTCGGTTTTACACCCCATCCAAACTACATGACGGTTGGGGTGGCAGACTTACGAGTACTGCACACTGTCCTGATTACGGTCCATAGGGCTTTAGTGCAGTACGTGTCTCGCAACGTACAGGTGGGGGCACCTGTTGTTGCGGGTCACACGACTGACCACCGAGCTGTGGTCATTAGTCCCGTGATGGTTAATGCGGTTGTAGGCAAGCGCCCCCAAAATAAGGATGAATTTCCTTACTGGCTTACTGAAAAGTTTGATCAACTGGAAGCCGTGTTTCCAAACACTTCTCCTGTGGATAAACACAGGATACTCACCATTACTTTACCGAAAGATCTGGTACCTGATATTGTCGATTGTAACAATTGGGGCACGGTCTTTGCTGCGACCTATTCGAAGTGCTATGGCACTCCGTCTATGTCTGTACTACCCTCTGTCATCAAGAAAGTTCAGGAAAATCATGGTGCAGAGGCGGCCATTGAATTGGGAATGAGGCTTGTCGACAGCTACGATGTGGTTTCCTCCATGGTGATGGGGAACCTAAAAGGAGATGCTCTGCAGTTCCAAGTAGGCAATATGCTGCAACTTGTGGCTCCTGCCGACAAGCCCAGGGAATTTGCAAAAATTATTGCAAAAGCCTACAGAATGGTGGGACGTAGCGCCTTAGGCGTGAAACCCACCGTTAAGATTCCTGATGTAGTACAGCAGACTAAGGTGAGTTCATCTACAAAAGACGAAAAGCCCAAGTTTCCGAAGGAAAGTTGGCGTACCAAAAAACAGGGAAAACAGCAACAGAAACGTAGGTCGCGTTCTGCCTCACCAGTTCAGTCGTCTACTGAACGCAAATATGATTTGCGCGATCGTTCTAATATTAAGTCACCTGACAGATTTCAGGTTTCTGAACGCTCTCCTCGTTCTTCACAGGAAACATCAGCTTCACAATCCGGTGGCGGAGACCGTGGAAGAGGAAGGGGTGCTCAAGGTCGTGAACAACCCCGTCAGACTGACGTAAAAGGCAAGCAGGACGACGCTGCACGTCAAAGACCTCAGTTTCAGAAAAAGAAGGTTGCTGCTCTAACTGCGAGATATGCCTCAGATGGTACGGACACTGCTTCAGAACCGGACATGGGCTCTAACGGTGTTAGACAGCGCGGCGGAAGTTACAGTAGTGCGGCAAGCACTGCGTCCGTATCTGGAGGTGACAGCAACTGATACATATGTGAGTGTTGAAACTGCTGATACTCGCGAAAAACCCCCTGAAAGGATGTTTGACATAATCCTTAAAATAGAGGGTGACATACATCGTAGAATTAGAGTAGTTTTTTGGGATAATTTGTCCTCCACTTATGACATTCTGTTAGCGGAAGAGGATTGGCCTCCGGCTTTCATCTTAGATGCTCCCAGAGGGGAGGTGGTAATCCTCCCCTCCTTTGGGCACACAGTGCCTATGGAACATACTAACAGGTTAGCCGGGGAGTGGGCGCAGGTGCAAGCGCCTGCGTTGTATCGCAATCAAGTGGGCTGGGATCAAATTTCTCCCGACCATACGATTCCGTTGCGGTCCGATCCCCAGCCTCAACCCCAATATCCCATGCGTCGCGAGGCTAGATCTCACGTCGCGACTATCCTTGAACAATTGGAATATCAGGGAGTAATTGAAACTTGTGTGTCACCTATGAATAACCCTTTATTCACTGTGACGAAGCCTGATGGTTCGTACCGCCTAGTTTTGTATTACCGGCACTTAAACTCTCACTGCCGGACGTGCGCGGTACAGAATACTCACAGTTCAGCTCTCGTCGATAGTCTTGTGAGAAAACGGTTTAAAACCACACTTGACATTTCCAATGGCTTTTACAGCCATAACCTGTCCCCTCAGAGTAGTGAGTGGACGGCTTTTACCTCGGGTGGTAAACAAAGAAAGTTTAAAAGGCTACCTATGGGCTATAAGAACAGCCCTGGGGTCTTTGCTGCTCGAGTGGTCTCGCTTCTAGAGTATATAGACCCGGATGCATACTCGTATGTCGATGACATCTATCTAACAGACGACGAGTTGCTCCCACACCTTGCTCGCGTGGATGGCATAATTACTACGTTTGCTGACTTTGGATACAAATTCAATTTTGCGAAGTGCCACATTGCCGAGTTCACAGTGTTTTTCTTGGGGTACGAACTCAATAGTGAGGGTCGCGGCTTGGCTCCGCACTTCCTTGAGAAGTTCGCACGCCTTTGTACTACTACAACGCTGAAAAAATTACAATCATTGCTGGGTTTTCTGAATTTCGGTCGTACCTACATTCCTGATTATGCCCAGTGTATCAAGACGCTTTATGCCTTGGTACAACCTACTTTTACCAAATCATGCTGGGTACCAGAGCATACAGCTGCATTACAAACTTTGCAGTCTGATCTTCTTGCTTCTAAATACTTACAAACTTGTGATAACCACACTAACCTGGTCATTAGAATTGTACCAGGCGCGGTGGGTTTCACGTACTTAACGTTCAATGAGGGCGACACCGTTCCCATTGCTTACAAATCTCATCTGTACACATCAGCTGAGCTGCGTTTTTCCGCTGTCGAAAAAGTACTGACAGCAGTTCAGATGGCGATCTTGAAAGAACGAGCGCTATCACAAGGAAAGCACATGCTGGTGGTAACACCGTACCCTGCCCTCGAGGCAGTCACTAAAGCTAGTGTACCAAATTTTAAGGCTTTGCATCCAAGGTGGATACAATGGGCAACTTCCTTGGCTTCGCACGACGTCACATATATCTTTGACGTGGCGTTGCAGTCTCAGGAGTTCTTGGATTAGGAATTCGTTCATCCGACTCCTTCGACAGTGCGCCCACTTGAGGAGTATTGTTGTGTCATTTACACTGATGGGTCTGCGCAACCCGCTACTGGATCAAAGCACGCCTATTCAGCTGCCTGCGCAATTGTTGTGGGTACCTTCGTGAATGGAGAGTTCCAATCTGAAGCTGTGCATACACAGACATTGGGTGATTGTACCGCGCAGTTGGCTGAAGTATGTGCTCTAGTGCTTGCGCTGGAGTACGCTGATCTTCGAATCCCCACTCTTGTGGTGTGTGATTCGTTCTATTGTGTTCAATCTTACAATGACAATCTACATTTTTGGATTCAGAATGATTTTCATGATTCCAAAAGTAGCACAATAAAGCATAAAACGCTTTGGGTTCGAGTGGCAGCACTTAAAGAACTGCTACCACTCGTGAATGTAATTCACACTCTTGGTCACCAACGAGTTGGTGTCCATGCTGTCGGTAACAGTTTGGCTGACGAGGCAGCAAAAACAGCAGTGGCAACATATCTAGTAGCAGCAGTTACAAGATCCAAAAGTAAGATCGATGATGACATCTTGGCAGCTATTGCTGCTTCCGAGAAAGAGACAACTTTTCCTAAAGGCTTCCCTTCTCGATACCATTATCGCTTAAGTCCTGATAACGTCCCGTTAGTGAGGATTAACGACGTTGGTGACAGGGTGATTCCCAACGCGGACCGTAGATGGTCTTTGATACCAGCAGCTCACGAAGGTGTTGCGTCTGCGCATGCCGGAGTGTCGGCTACTGTATCTCTGTTGCAACAACGTTACTGGTGGTACCGTTTGTACAAACAAGCGCGGGCATATGTTCTTACTTGTGAAATTTGCCAGCAGATTAAACCTTCCACTGCAGCGCGTCCACCACAAACACAGTTGCATATATCTAATCAACCACTCGCGTGCGTTTATTTAGATCACTGCGGTCCTTTTACCTCTGATACTGCGTACAAATACATCTTGGTTGCAGTTGATTCGTGCACACGTTTCCTGTGGGTAGGGCCACAAAGGAGTGCTGATGCCAGAACTGTCATCAAGGATTTGCGTGTCTTTGTAGGGAGTTTTGCATGTGGTACCCTTCATTCTGATCAGGGTCCTGCGTTCGCCTCAAGGGCGTACAAGGAGGCCATGAGAGATTTGGGGGTCCAAGTCAAATTTTCGTCTCCATACCGGCCTGAGGGCAACAGTGTTGTGGAGCGGATGAACCGTGACCTAAAGCAATCTTTGACAGCGAGGGTATTAGGTACAGGCCGGAACTGGCTCTCCCACTTGTATGACGTACAACGTGCACTTAATAATCTCCCTAGAAGGTCTCTGGGTGGGAGGACCCTGTACATGATGCTCTTTGGAGTAAGAATGTTTGTTCCGGACCTTGATGGTCTAGACATGGTGGCAGCAGCCGCCCCTTTTGACCTAGATGACCACTGTGCTGTATTGCAGAATCTACAAGAAGCCAGAGACACTCTAGCGAAAGGACACGTACCCTCTACATCAGAAGCTGCGCTCCAGATTCGGGTAGTCGGCTGGCTACCTCGAGTTGGTGACCTGGTCCGTGAGAAGGTGGAGAACAAGAAGGAGTTTGGCCCCTCTTATCGTGCACCGATCCCGGTGCTTGGAGTCCTGGGTACGCGTACAGTTGTTTTACCTCCACTTCCTGGTCGCAAGGATAACAGGTACATCTCGATTGACAATGTCAAGCTACAGCGGGTGGCCGATTCTCCATAGTATGACACCTTCAGTTTCTTGCCCTTCAATGCTGAGAAACTCTGTTGTGGTGCCACCCTCTAACATCTTGCCTGCAGTTTCCATTGAGCTTGCAGTTACTGGTCCTTCTGTGCCATCTAATGCTGGTGGTCTACCTGATGATCCTGAGTATGCTTATCCAACAGAAGTACCTTTGCCTCTATTACATTCAACAACAATTGCCCAGTCACATTCTTCCTTTGAAACTGAATCATTGACTTCCACTGCCCCTTCCAAAATTTCTAAATTTTTTGCCTGGTTCAAGAGACATTTTTTGGTTGCACCTTGGACTTACATCTGGCTGGTGCTAATAAGTATTTTTTTGTTCATGTCCATTGGCTTTGTGGTAGTGTTTTTTAAATTGATTAATGGACACTACCTGAATGAACGATCTACAATTCGATTAATTGATGGAACTTTAGCCCCCCATCCCTCATCACACATCATGAAAAGGGACCAGGCTTTTGTGAACATCACCGCCTGGCCTGTACGTGATGGAATTGCTTGGGATGCTGTGAACTTTCAAATTCATGGTCCCACCGAAGTGATTAATGTGCCAACTGTTTTTCGTGTTTCTATGGGTGATGTAGTTAAACAGAACATCCGATCAGATGATTGGGATGTGCAAGCGATAGAAACACTGTTTTCTGATTTGAAATATTATGCTGCATTTGATGCTGAGGATTTGTATTTAAATACTGCAAATTACGATGAACAATTTTGCTATCAACATTATGGCACACATTTCCTACACAGGGCAAATACCTTTCGGAATTTTGTTAATTTCACTCAGTGGGAACATTGTCCTGTCCCTACGGGTGGCACTTCTGCCACTTTAGTGAAAAAATTCACTTACTTTTCGGATTTTAGTGTGTCTGACCCTAATTCTTTTTATTTTAAGGTGGAGGTAGAACCAGTTTCTAAGATTAGACTGACACACACCAAATTATTATATTCCAAATCCTTTATGGATGAATTGGCTATTGGAGGTTATGACCTCTGGAAAGCTACTATCGATCTTAAATCGGTTTGGGGAACTAAACCGTGGCAGGTACAGGGAACAGAAGCTTGGCATAGTGCCTGTCTTATCTCAAATCATATGTTATTTTTTAATTCAACTATTTTTCAGACCACCCGTTTTGGATTGGCTATATCTAAAAAATTGAATTCCCCCTCAATCCCGGATCTGGGTGCTTATCCTAATTGGGCGAATCACACAGATCTGTCCCTTACTATGTTGCAGTCCCTCGTCTCCAACACCACCTTCAATATTTCAGCAATTGATCCTGAGGGATGGTTGGTGCGGCAGACGGGTTCAGATTCCTGTCAACGTCGGTTTCTGAATTTGACACCAGGGTATACACAATTGAGAGTAGACCCTTGTTTTCAATCAACACACACGGTAACTACCTACTCGGTAGGTAAGTTATGCCAGTCATGGTTGCAACATTCCACATTAGCTTCAGTTAAGCTTCATTTATCACGATTAAATGACAAAATAGATTTGAATGATTTTGTTAAGGGTCCTGCGAGTGGCAGGTCCAAGAGATGGGTTTATGCTATTTACAATGAAGTTTGGAAGTTATCGCAAATTGAAGCTGCTTCCAGGTTACGTGCTATTGACCAGGCCAATATGAGACAGTATTGGCTGTTATAGATAATAGTATTAACACCTTGTCTTCTAGAATTTATACATTAGATAATATTGTTTCATCTGTCGTAGACATTGTGCAAGATGAAGTATCTGTGTTATATCATGGTCAAAATCAGTTGCGTTCAATTATGCAGTTTGCATGGACCTTGCAAACGTTAAAAGCAGGGAAAGTCCCTTGGGATTACATGAATACGTCTTCGTTATTCCTTCCTTTTAATTTGACTGATAAACAGAAGTTTATGTCGATGAAAGACGCCACTTATGCATTACTGCACATTGAAAAACTAGAACCATTACCTTTTTCTATTGCTGAGTTGAATTCGGCTGTGTGGCTTGTACACGGATTGATCATGTTGCCTTTCAGTAGGTTTAAGTTCAGTTCATGCATGAAGCATTATGCCATAGGCAGATATGAACAGCTTGGTAATGCCTTCCTGCATGAAGTTTGGTCACTTCCTTTCACATATAGATGCGTGAGGGATGGCAAGGAAGTGTACTTGAAAGGTGAAGAATGTACTTCAGCTCCTGATCATTCTGTGGTTTGTAGACATATAAAATTACATGGCACTTGCAATATATACGCTCCTAATTTAGCTTGTGTCCTAAAAGGCATTCCGGTGCCAGTTATAACGTCTTCTTTTAAGCTGCTTGCCAACGGTAGTTATTTGCTTTTAAATAATGAAGCTTGCTGTGGGATGCTCGTGGGTATTCCGTACATAGTCACCGTTTCACAAAGGGTGGTTTGCTGTAATAACGTCCTTTTCCCACCCCCGCATGGCAGGCTCGATATATCCATCTGGCCGGCGATTTCAACCTTGAACGCAGAGTTCAACAGGATGAATAGAATAAGAGCTCTTTTGTCTCAAAGAGAAGTTTCTTTGACTTCGTCCCGTGAAACATTTCTTCTTCACATAGCAAACACACGCACTGAAGTACAAGCTCTTTTAAATACTGACCTCCCCCTACATTTTGGAACGTTGATACAGACTATCTTTAATGCTTCGTCTACGACTGGCCTTGTTCATTTTTTTAAAATTGTCGGCTCAGGCCTCGTGACTTCTTTCCAAACTGTTTTTGGTGTGATCCCCGCGTTTTTACATTCTATTTTTTCAAGTATCTTCGGAGGGTTTCCCTTGCTACTGGCTCTTGGGGCCGGGATCCTATTGTTGATCTGCGCTTTTCGTTATGGCTGCACGCCTGGGGTTACAAGACAGAATGCTCCGCCTGCTACATCTTCGTAGCCAGATGCTTGATTACTATGGCACTTTACCGCTGGCGACCTTAAGCGTCAAGTATGGATTGTCATTCCGGTTTGCTTATTTTACCTGTGTGCAGCCTGTCTTTCATTGCCTAGATTGTCCCTTCCAATGGGCTCTGGACTTGTGTCTGTCAAACTTGGTGTCACCTGACCCGGATTTTGATGAACTGATGTGTCCGTTACTGGATCATGAGTTTGCTTGTTCTGGAATTGGGTTCATGGCTTTGGGTGCTACACAAGGAGTCCTTGGTAACTGGGATATCGGAGAGGCCGCTATTGAATTCCTTGAACGAAGTTATCTCGAGGATGCTGACAGTTGTCCTGTTATGGTGCTGGATGCTCCGATAATTGAGGAACACGTGTGTTCCTTTCCACTACTAAATTGGATGGCAGATACTTTTGCGGAACGCTCCAATGATTTCCTCTTGGAAGCTGTTGCAACTTATGGTGCATATACCTTGATGGATTGACTGTTTCACATAGTCATGACAGGATGCATCCATAGATGTCATTTTTTTATCGAAAATTTTTTTGGGATGGTTTTTTCTCTGGGACATCGTTTCTATTTTTTACACGATTTTTTTCTTCTATTTTTTCCCGAACTTTACACTTACCTTATATGGACTTATAGTTCATGCTCTTGGTTCTGTTCTATATCACTTGAACTCTGCGTTCTTGATAAATGCGCCCCTAGTGGTTAGTGATTCGATCAACGAGGGGTGTAATATGGGTTAGCCACTCCCTATTTACAACACTAAGCTAGCATAACCGAGCCAACTGTTAGAAAGCCAGCTTGCCGTTTCTGCTGCTTTGCATGCAACACTGTTGTTATATGTTATTCATTTTAGAAATGCTTACTCGACTTTGCCTTGCAGGATAACAGTTTATTGTTTAACATTCTTAACAGTGTGCTGCGACCTTCGTCTGTACATCATGTAAAGAACAAGTCTAGGACACTAGACGGTGCAGAGTGTTGTGTTCAGATTGATCGTACCACTTTTTAGACATATCATACATGCAGCTGCCAATATCTGAAGGACAAGTGCCTTTAATATTACCGTACAGAATGTTTTAGAATTGATTCGAACAGAAGAGCTGATGCATGAGAGAGCTAGCTGATCCTTTGATGTGATTCTACTAAGCTGATCTATACGGTATGGGGTCCCCCCTGTTAGCCTAAGAGACCTTCTATTAGTCTAATCATAATTTATTAGTTGCTAGAGAAAGGAGTGTGGCTGCAAACCACTGTCATTATTATTATGATTGCTCCTTTTATTCTGTATGGTATTGTAACAATGCTGATGGTTTTGATCTTAACCATTTGTCTGCTAGTGTTAGCCAAAGTACTGCATCTTAGGACGCGAGGTTTATAAATTAAACTCTTTAAACTTTACCGTGTCTGTATTATTCTGTTGTGGACTGTTAAATAAGTACAAACTGGTATTTCGGATGCACACCACTCCTGAGAAATATCTAAGTCGCATGTTCTGGGTTGTCTATACATTGGGACCGCCTAGCTAGATCTAGGCTAACGAATGGGACACTAAGCTAGTCGGATATGGGGTTCTTGGTTCTGAGGGGAGTTTCTGGTACACCACAATTCTCTGAGGTCCTGGTTTCCTGCGCATAGTTCTGTGCATACGCAGAATCCCTGCAACATGGCGCCCAACGTGGTTAAGTTCTGATACGCCTTAGTAGTACTTTTATTAGTCCACAACGCCCTCACTCTGGTTTCCGGATAACGGGAGTGGCGGCTTAATCTACCTGAGTTTCGACTAGAGGTTCGTTCAAGCTTGACAATTAAAAAGATTAGTTTTTACTGAACCCAAGTGCTACTGTAAGACTTGTCGTTATTCTTTAGTGTGTCCTAATGGCGGTCAATATAGCCGCACATAGTAGGGTTCCTCTACGTCAGCACTTGCGGACGTATGGGGTGCCTGATGACGGGCTGGCTGTGGTCTTTGTGGTAGCTGCTGACGCAGCACACCCTTATGAGTTGTTTTACTCTTGGGTGACTTTTCCAGAAGTGGATGAAGATGATACGTTCCACGAATATACTGCCACACAAGTACCTGCAGCTTATGCTCCGTATAGGACACTAGAAATACCTATTTCTGCCTGGCAGCATACTATTTGGTTTAATGGCGCCCTTCCCCATACGGTAGCACCGCCAAGACTTGGCCCTTTGTCAATTGCAGGGGCTGATTGGCCGGTGCTGGCCGGTTTTACACCCCATCCAAACTACATGACGGTTGGGGTGGCAGACTTACGAGTACTGCACACTGCCCTGATTACGGTCCATAGGGCTTTAGTGCAGTACGTGTCTCGCAACGTACAGGTGGGGGCACCTGTTGTTGCGGGTCACACGACTGACCACCGAGCTGTGGTCATTAGTCCCGTGATGGTTAATGCGGTTGTAGGCAAGCGCCCCCAAAATAAGGATGAATTTCCTTACTGGCTTGCTGAAAAGTTTGATCAACTGGAAGCCGTGTTTCCAAACACTTCTCCTGTGGATAAACACAGGATACTCACCATTACTTTACCGAAAGATCTGGTACCTGATATTGTCGATTGTAACAATTGGGGCACGGTCTTTGCTGCGACCTATTCGAAGTGCTATGGCACTCCGTCTATGTCTGTACTACCCTCTGTCATCAAGAAAGTTCAGGAAAATCATGGTGCAGAGGCGGCCATTGAATTGGGAATGAGGCTTGTCGACAGCTTCGATGTGGTTTCTTCCATGGTGATGGGGAACCTAAAAGGAGATGCTCTGCAGTTCCAAGTAGGCAATATGCTGCAACTTGTGGCTCCTGCCGACAAGCCCAGGGAATTTGCAAAAATTATTGCAAAAGCCTACAGAATGGTGGGACGTAGCGCCTTAGGCGTGAAACCCACCGTTAAGATTCCTGATGTAGTACAGCAGACTAAGGTGAGTTCATCTACAAAAGACGAAAAGCCCAAGTTTCCGAAGGAAAGTTGGCGTACCAAAAAACAGGGAAAACAGCAACAGAAACGTAGGTCGCGTTCTGCCTCACCAGTTCAGTCGTCTACTGAACGCAAATATGATTTGCGCGATCGTTCTAATATTAAGTCACCTGACAGATTTCAGGTTTCTGAACGCTCTCCTCGTTCTTCACAGGAAACATCAGCTTCACAATCCGGTGGCGGAGACCGTGGAAGAGGAAGGGGTGCTCAAGGTCGTGAACAACCCCGTCAGACTGACGTAAAAGGCAAGCAGGATGACGCTGCACGTCAAAGACCTCCGTTTCAGAAAAAGAAGGTTGCTGCTCTAACTGCGAGATATGCCTCAGATGGTACGGACACTGCTTCAGAACCGGACATGGGCTCTAACGGTGTTAGACAGCGCGGCGGAAGTTACAGTAGTGCGGCAAGCACTGCGTCCGTATCTGGAGGTGACAGCAACTGATACATATGTGAGTGTTGAAACTGCTGATACTCGCGAAAAACCCCCTGAAAGGATGTTTGACATAATCCTTAAAATAGAGGGTGACATACATCGTAGAATTAGAGTAGTTTTTTGGGATAATTTGTCCTCCCCTTATGACATTCTGTTAGCGGAAGAGGATTGGCCTCCGGCTTTCATCTTAGATGCTCCTAGAGGGGAGGTGGTAATCCTCCCCTCCTTTGGGCACACAGTGCCTATGGAACATACTAACAGGTTGGCCGGGGAGTGGGCGCAGGTGCAAGCGCCTGCGTTGTATCGCAATCAAGTGGGCTGGGATCAAATTTCTCCCGACCATACGATTCCGTTGCGGTCCGATCCCCAGCCTCAACCCCAATATCCCATGCGTCGCGAGGCTAGATCTCACGTCGCGACTATCCTTGAACAATTGGAATATCAGGGAGTAATTGAAACTTGTGTGTCACCTATGAATAACCCTTTATTCACTGTGACGAAGCCTGATGGTTCGTACCGCCTAGTTTTGGATTACCGGCACTTAAACTCTCACTGCCGGACGTGCGCGGTACAGAATACTCACAGTTCAGCTCTCGTCGATAGTCTTGTGAGAAAACGGTTTAAAACCACACTTGACATTTCCAATGGCTTTTACAGCCATAACCTGTCCCCTCAGAGTAGTGAGTGGACGGCTTTTACCTCGGGTGGTAAACAAAGAAAGTTTAAAAGGCTACCTATGGGCTATAAGAACAGCCCTGGGGTCTTTGCTGCTCGAGTGGTCTCGCTTCTAGAGTATATAGACCCGGATGCATACTCGTATGTCGATGACATCTATCTAACAGACGACGAGTTGCTCCCACACCTTGCTCGCGTGGATGGCATAATTACTACGTTTGCTGACTTTGGATACAAATTCAATTTTGCGAAGTGCCACATTGCCGAGTTCACAGTGTTGTTCTTGGGGTACGAACTCAATAGTGAGGGTCGCGGCTTGGCTCCGCACTTCCTTGAGAAGTGCGCACGCCTTTGTACTACTACAACGCTGAAAAAATTACAATCATTGCTGGGTTTTCTGAATTTCGGTCGTACCTACATTCCTGATTATGCCCAGTGTATCAAGACGCTTTATGCCTTGGTACAACCTACTTTTACCAAATCATGCTGGGTACCAGAGCATACAGCTGCATTACAAACTTTGCAGTCTGATCTTCTTGCTTCTAAATACTTACAAACTTGTGATAACCACACTAACCTGGTCATTAGAATTGTACCAGGCGCGGTGGGTTTCACGTACTTAACGTTCAATGAGGGCGACACCGTTCCCATTGCTTACAAATCTCATCTGTACACATCAGCTGAGCTGCGTTTTTCCGCTGTCGAAAAAGTACTGACAGCAGTTCAGATGGCGATCTTGAAAGAACGAGCGCTATCACAAGGAAAGCACATGCTGGTGGTAACACCGTACCCTGCCCTCGAGGCAGTCACTAAAGCTAGTGTACCAAATTTTAAGGCTTTGCATCCAAGGTGGATACAATGGGCAACTTCCTTGGCTTCGCACGACGTCACATATATCTTTGACGTGGCGTTGCAGTCTCAGGAGTTCTTGGATTATGAATTCGTTCATCCGACTCCTTCGACATTGCGCCCACTTGAGGAGTATTGTTGTGTCATTTACACTGATGGGTCTGCGCAACCCGCTACTGGATCAAAGCACGCCTATTCAGCTGCCTGCGCAATTGTTGTGGGTACCTTCGTGAATGGAGAGTTCCAATCTGAAGCTGTGCATACACAGACATTGGGTGATTGTACCGCGCAGTTGGCTGAAGTATGTGCTCTAGTGCTTGCGCTGGAGTACGCTGATCTTCGAATCCCCACTCTTGTGGTGTGTGATTCGTTCTATTGTGTTCAATCTTACAATGACAATCTACATTTTTGGATTCAGAATGATTTTCATGATTCCAAAGGTAGCACAATAAAGCATAAAACGCTTTGGGTTCGAGTGGCAGCACTTAAAGAACTGCTACCACTCGTGAATGTAATTCATACTCTTGGTCACCAACGAGTTGGTGTCCATGCTGTCGGTAACAGTTTGGCTGACGAGGCAGCAAAAACAGCAGTGGCAACATATCTAGTAGCAGCAGTTACAAGATCCAAAAGTAAGATCGATGATGACATCTTGGCAGCTATTGCTGCTTCCGAGAAAGAGACAACTTTTCCTAAAGGCTTCCCTTCTCGATACCATTATCGCTTAAGTCCTGATAACGTCCCGTTAGTGAGGATTAACGACGTTGGTGACAGGGTGATTCCCAACGCGGACCGTAGATGGTCTTTGATACCAGCAGCTCACGAAGGTGTTGCGTCTGCGCATGCCGGAGTGTCGGCTACTGTATCTCTGTTGCAACAACGTTACTGGTGGTACCGTTTGTACAAACAAGCGCGGGCATATGTTCTTACTTGTGAAATTTGCCAGCAGATTAAACCTTCCACTGCAGCGCGTCCACCACAAACACAGTTGCATATATCTAATCAACCACTCGCGTGCGTTTATTTAGATCACTGCGGTCCTTTTACCTCTGATACTGCGTACAAATACATCTTGGTTGCAGTTGATTCGTGCACACGTTTCCTGTGGGTAGGGCCACAAAGGAGTGCTGATGCCAGAACTGTCATCAAGGATTTGCGTGTCTTTGTAGGGAGTTTTGCATGTGGTACCCTTCATTCTGATCAGGGTCCTGCGTTCGCCTCAAGGGCGTACAAGGAGGCCATGAGAGATTTGGGGGTCCAAGTCAAATTTTCGTCTCCATACCGGCCTGAGGGCAACAGTGTTGTGGAGCGGATGAACCGTGACCTAAAGCAATCTTTGACAGCGAGGGTATTAGGTACAGGCCGGAACTGGCTCTCCCACTTGTATGACGTACAACGTGCACTTAATAATCTCCCTAGAAGGTCTCTGGGTGGGAGGACCCTGTACATGATGCTCTTTGGAGTAAGAATGTTTGTTCCGGACCTTGATGGTCTAGACATGGTGGCAGCAGCCGCCCCTTTTGACCTAGATGACCACTGTGCTGTATTGCAGAATCTACAAGAAGCCAGAGACACTCTAGCGAAAGGACACGTACCCTCTACATCAGAAGCTGCGCTCCAGATTCGGGTAGTCGGCTGGCTACCTCGAGTTGGTGACCTGGTCCGTGAGAAGGTGGAGAACAAGAAGGAGTTTGGCCCCTCTTATCGTGCACCGATCCCGGTGCTTGGAGTCCTGGGTACGCGTACAGTTGTTTTACCTCCACTTCCTGGTCGCAAGGATAACAGGTACATCTCGATTGACAATGTCAAGCTACAGCGGGTGGCCGATTCTCCATAGTATGACACCTTCAGTTTCTTGCCCTTCAATGCTGAGAAACTCTGTTGTGGTGCCACCCTCTAACATCTTGCCTGCAGTTTCCATTGAGCTTGCAGTTACTGGTCCTTCTGTGCCATCTAATGCTGGTGGTCTACCTGATGATCCTGAGTATGCTTATCCAACAGAAGTACCTTTGCCTCTATTACATTCAACAACAATTGCCCAGTCACATTCTTCCTTTGAAACTGAATCATTGACTTCCACTGCCCCTTCCAAAATTTCTAAATTTTTTGCCTGGTTCAAGAGACATTTTTTGGTTGCACCTTGGACTTACATCTGGCTGGTGCTAATAAGTATTTTTTTGTTCATGTCCATTGGCTTTGTGGTAGTGTTTTTTAAATTGATTAATGGACACTACCTGAATGAACGATCTACAATTCGATTAATTGATGGAACTTTAGCCCCCCATCCCTCATCACACATCATGAAAAGGGACCAGACTTTTGTGAACATCACCGCCTGGCCTGTACGTGATGGAATTGCTTGGGATGCTGTGAACTTTCAAATTCATGGTCCCACCGAAGTGATTAATGTGCCAACTGTTTTTCGTGTTTCTATGGGTGATGTAGTTAAACAGAAATCCGATCAGATGATTGGGATGTGCAAGCGATAGAAACACTGTTTTCTGATTTGAAATATTATGCTGCATTTGATGCTGAGGATTTGTATTTAAATACTGCAAATTACGATGAACAATTTTGCTATCAACATTATGGCACACATTTCCTACACAGGGCAAATACCTTTCGGAATTTTGTTAATTTCACTCAGTGGGAACATTGTCCTGTCCCTACGGGTGGCACTTCTGCCACTTTAGTGAAAAAATTCACTTACTTTTCGGATTTTAGTGTGTCTGACCCTAATTCTTTTTATTTTAAGGTGGCGGTAGAACCAGTTTCTAAGATTAGACTGACACACACCAAATTATTATATTCCAAATCCTGTATGGATGAATTGGCTATTGGAGGTTATGACCTCTGGAAAGCTACTATCGATCTTAAATCGGTTTGGGGAACTAAACCGTGGCAGGTACAGGGAACAGAAGCTTGGCATAGTGCCTGTCTTATCCCAAATCATATGTTATTTTTTAATTCAACTATTTTTCAGACCACCTGTTTTGGATTGGCTATATCTAAAAAATTGAATTCCCCCACAATCCCGGATCTGGGTGCTTATCCTAATTGGGCGAATCACACAGATCTGTCCCTTACTATGTTGCAGTCCCTCGTCTCCAACACCACCTTCAATATTTCAGCAATTGATCCTGAGGGATGGTTGGTGCGGCAGACGGGTTCAGATTCCTGTCAACGTCGGTTTCTGAATTTGACACCAGGGTATACACAATTGAGAGTAGACCCTTGTTTTCAATCAACACACACGGTAACTACCTACTCGGTAGGTAAGTTATGCCAGTCATGGTTGCAACATTCCACATTAGCTTCAGTTAAGCTTCATTTATCACGATTAAATGACAAAATAGATTTGAATGATTTTGTTAAGGGTCCTGCGAGTGGCAGGTCCAAGAGATGGGTTTATGCTATTTACAATGAAGTTTGGAAGTTATCGCAAATTGAAGCTGCTTCCAGGTTACGTGCTATTGACCAGGCCAATATGAGACAGTATTGGCTGTTATAGATAATAGTATTAACACCTTGTCTTCTAGAATTTATACATTAGATAATATTGTTTCATCTGTCGTAGACATTGTGCAAGATGAAGTATCTGTGTTATATCATGGTCAAAATCAGTTGCGTTCAATTATGCAGTTTGCATGGACCTTGCAAACGTTAAAAGCAGGGAAAGTCCCTTGGGATTACATGAATACGTCTTCGTTATTCCTTCCTTTTAATTTGACTGATAAACAGAAGTTTATGTCGATGAAAGACACCACTTATGCATTACTGTACATTGAAAAACTAGAACCATTACCTTTTTCTATTGCTGAGTTGAATTCGGCTGTGTGGCTTGTACACGGATTGATCATGTTGCCTTTCAGTAGGTTTAAGTTCAGTTCATGCATGAAGCATTATGCCATAGGCAGATATGAACAGCTTGGTAATGCCTTCCTGCATGAAGTTTGGTCACTTCCTTTCACATATAGATGCGTGAGGGATGGCAAGGAAGTGTACTTGAAAGGTGAAGAATGTACTTCAGCTCCTGATCATTCTGTGGTTTGTAGACATATACAATTACATGGCGCTTGCAATATATACGCTCCTAATTTAGCTTGTGTCCTAAAAGGCATTCCGGTGCCAGTTATAACGTCTTCTTTTAAGCTGCTTGCCAACGGTAGTTATTTGCTTTTAAATAATGAAGCTTGCTGTGGGATGCTCGTGGGTATTCCGTACATAGTCACCGTTTCACAAAGGGTGGTTTGCTGTAATAACGTCCTTTTCCCACCCCCGCATGGCAGGCTCGATATATCCATCTGGCCGGCGATTTCAACCTTGAACGCAGAGTTCAACAGGATGAATAGAATAAGAGCTCTTTTGTCTCAAAGAGAAGTTTCTTTGACTTCGTCCCGTGAAACATTTCTTCTTCACATAGCAAACACACGCACTGAAGTACAAGCTCTTTTAAATACTGACCTCCCCCTACATTTTGGAACGTTGATACAGACTATCTTTAATGCTTCGTCTACGACTGGCCTTGTTCATTTTTTTAAAAGTGTCGGCTCAGGCCTCGTGACTTCTTTCCAAACTGTTTTTGGTGTGATCCCCGCGTTTTTACATTCTATTTTTTCAAGTATCTTCGGAGGGTTTCCCTTGCTACTGGCTCTTGGGGCCGGGATCCTATTGTTGATCTGCGCTTTTCGTTATGGCTGCACGCCTGGGGTTACAAGACAGAATGCTCCGCCTGCTACATCTTCGTAGCCAGATGCTTGATTACTATGGCACTTTACCGCTGGCGACCTTAAGCGTCAAGTATGGATTGTCATTCCGGTTTGCTTATTTTACCTGTGTGCAGCCTGTCTTTCATTGCCTAGATTGTCCCTTCCAATGGGCTCTGGACTTGTGTCTGTCAAACTTGGTGTCACCTGACCCGGATTTTGATGAACTGATGTGTCCGTTACTGGATCATGAGTTTGCTTGTTCTGGAATTGGGTTCATGGCTTTGGGTGCTACACAAGGAGTCCTTGGTAACTGGGATATCGGAGAGGCCGCTATTGAATTCCTTGAACGAAGTTATCTCGAGGATGCTGACAGTTGTCCTGTTATGGTGCTGGATGCTCCGATAATTGAGGAACACGTGTGTTCCTTTCCACTACTAAATTGGATGGCAGATACTTTTGCGGAACGCTCCAATGATTTCCTCTTGGAAGCTGTTGCAACTTATGGTGCATATACCTTGATGGATTGACTGTTTCACATAGTCATGACAGGATGCATCCATAGATGTCATTTTTTTATCGAAAAATTTTTTTGGATGGTTTTTTCTCTGGGACATCGTTTCTATTTTTTACACGATTTTTTTCTTCTATTTTTTCCCGAACTTTACACTTACCTTATATGGACTTATAGTTCATGCTCTTGGTTCTGTTCTATATCACTTGAACTCTGCGTTCTTGATAAATGCGCCCCTAGTGGTTAGTGATTAGATCAACGAGGGGTGTAATATGGGTTAGCCACTCCCTATTTACAACACTAAGTTAGCATAACCGAGCCAACTGTTAGAAAGCCAGCTTGCCGTTTCTGCTGCTTTGCATGCGACACTGTTGTTATATGTTATTCATTTTAGAAATGCTTACTCGACTTTGCTTTGCAGGATAACAGTTTATTATTTAACATTCTTAACAGTGTGCTGTGACCTTCGTCTGTACATCATGTAAAGAACAAGTCTAGAACACTAGACGGTGCAGAGTGTTGTGTTCAGATTGATCGTACCACTTTTTAGACATATCATACATGCAGCTGCCAATATCTGAAGGACAAGTGCCTTTAATATTACCGTACAGAATGTTTTAGAATTGATTCGAACAGAAGAGCTGATGCATGAGAGAGCTATCTGATTCTTTTATGTGATTCTACTAAGCTGATCTATACGGTATGGGGTCCCCCCTGTTAGCCTAAGAGACCTTCTATTAGTCTAATAATAATTTATTAGTTGCTAGAGAAAGGAGTGTGGCTGCAAACCACTGTCGTTATTATTATGATTGCTCCTTTTATTCTGTATGGTATTGTAACAATGCTGATGGTTTTGATCTTAACCATTTGTCTGCTAGTGTTAGCCAAAGTACTGCATCTTAGGACGCGAGGTTTATAAAATAAACTCTTTAAACTTTACCTTGTCTGTATTATTCTGTTGTGGACTGTTAAATAAGTACAAACTGGTATTTCGGATGCACACCACTCCTGAGAAATATCTAAGTCGCATGTTCTGGGTTGTCTATACATTGGGACCGCCTAGCTAGATCTAGGCTAACGAATGGGACACTAAGCTAGCTATATTGGGTTCTTGGTTCTGAGGGGAGTTTCTGGTACACCACAATTCTCTGAGGTCCTGGTTTCCTGCGCATAGTTCTGTGCATACGCAGAATCCCTGCAACAATACATCTCCCCAGAATACGCGGTACCCAGAGGTACTAGGCAGGGGTGCCCCTCTCCCCTCTTCTGTTTGTGCTAGCGTTAGAACCGCTGGCCATAGCCTTGAGGAGGTCGTCAGGGGATTTGGGAATTCTCATACAAGGCAATACACACCTCGTCTCAATATACGCAGACGATATCCTCATATATTTGCGCGATTTGGAGAATGGGGCGGACCCGCTCCCTTTCGTCTTCTCCACCTTCGAGACTATATCAGGGCTGGCGATTAACGCAGGAAAGTCTTATGCCTTTTATTTCCAAGAAGGTCCTTGACCGGACATACTCCGATTTGGCACCTATCAGATTCCCGTGGCATTAAACACATTTAAGTACTTAGGCATTAACGTATACAGAGTTCCATTGGACCAACTAGAAGGTAATTTGATGAAGGTCATAGCCTCACTGCGCCCGAGCATTTCCTCCTGGACCTCTCTGCCACTGTCCGTGAATGGGAGGATAGCCACCTCCAAGATGGCGATACTGCCCCGACTATTGTACTTCTTTGTTAATCTACCCCTGATGGTGCCCCAGGCCACATTTCGCACTCTAGACACACTCTTGCTGGAACTCATATGGGGCGGAGGCAGGCGCAGAGTAAGTCTCAGAAAATTACAATTGGCATCGAACCGAGGAGGGTTGGGTGTCCCTGATTTCCGAGCATACTACTATGCCGCCCATTTGCAATGGCTGTCTTTCTGGACGGCAAGCAGGAACTTGCAAGAAATAAACGATACCACTCATGAGCTAGACAGGGGTACACTACATAGCATGCTGTTCCCAAAGACAAAGCCACCCTCTGACGGTCCACCGCTGTTAAAAGCGGCACTGCAATGTTGGAAAAAGGCCCTACAGTACAAGTCGACCATGCTCCCTTACGCATCCAATATCCCGCTACTAGGGCTGCCGGTCATGGGTAGTAGAATCACAATGGCTAGGATGCAGGAATGGACAGATGTGGGAGTAGCAGAGGTGGGTTCATTCTTCGGAGATGGTATGCTCCTAGATCATGATACATTTGTAAGGAACGCGGGGGCTCCTGATCGCCTTTACTTGCTACATGCAATGACGGCGCATTACATCAAGACGACATGGGCACCCCAGCGTAACAAGCCTCCACAACATGACCTGGTCCATCTACTTTATTATATGGGAAGGGGTGGACACCTAGTCAAGTGGTTATATACCGGCATCCGGACACAGGCTTCCATCTGCCTTGCGGACCTCCGTGAGAAATGGGCAGACACTGCAGATGTGGTAATCACAGACAATGCATGGGAAAGCATTTTGGAACACCCCAAACGGGTCTCCCGAAATGCCAAGCTCAAGTTTATACAGTATATGGCTCTCCATAGGGCATATTTGACCCCGAAGCAGATACATTGTATGTTCCCGGAGGCCCAGAGCTACTGCCCAAGGTGCAGGGAGGAGGAGGCTGGCTTTGCTCATATGTTGTGGACCTGCACACGCCTTAGGGAATATTAGGGACACATTCGTAGCGCTCTGGGAGAAATCACACATCTCACAATGACTGATAACATATTAGAGGGCCTCTTGGGTCTACGCAAGCGCACCAAGGCCCAGAAGCTCCACTTACGGTTCCTAGATATAGCGAGTATATTAGCGATCAGAGCAATCACAATGAGGTGGAAGTCACCAAAGAGCCCCCCGCTGCATGTATGGAAAGAGGAGGTAATCAGGTGGGGTAGCGCGGAAAGCGCAGCACTTCGAAGAGAGGAGGTGAGGGGATGAGGAAACGTCCCTTCTCCATGGACTGGGACATTATGTTGGAAGACCTTTCACAATTGGATATCCCACTTACCTGAGTCTATCAGACATTTACTACGCAGACAGAAACAATTGGGGAGGAAAGGGAGGAAGACCCATGGTATACAGGCGGTATAGGTTGGAATCCATGATTCTCACGGATATGGCACGGAATTGATGGAGGTACACGGACAGACCAGGAAGCGGGAGGGGTAGGGAGGGGGGTAGTTTAATTTAGTTTGGGGAATAACAGTATAAATTCCAGCCAAGATAACTAGGAGACGTTCGAAATGCATATATATGATTCTGCATGCTACATTCATTGCATTATTATTTCCGTACTGTGGAACTGAGGGATATGAGGGTTGAAATATGTATATTTCCTTATGGAAACAGATGAGTCAATATTACACCTAAAATGAAAAATGCCATGAATATTTGTTATATTGTAATGTGCTCTGAACAATGGCTCAATAATGTTTGTTGGAAAAAAAAACTGCATCAGCAGATGGTTCAATTCAGACTTCAAGACCTAGGGGACCTCTGACTGCCTCTGGAAAAGTAGCATAGCTAGAAGTGACTTTGTCAGAGAAACACTGAGCGATGTAGTTACAGCCATCTAGTGAGGGAATAATAGACTCTGAGACGCGATCCAAAGAAGATAGGGATTTCACAATAGAAAATAGTTCCCGAGAGGGAACTCTGAGAGGGAGCACTTTTAGAGCGCATAGCTACCCTTGGGCATCCCAGAGCTGTTAGTGCGGCACAGACCTGTGAGAGGGGATTAGAGAGATCTTTTCTTGAAAAGTCAAGTCTTAAGTAGTTTTCAAAAAGGGAGTTCCTTTTTGGCTGATCTCAGAAAGTGGGGAAGGGTGTTCCAAAGTTTAGCCGCATTGTAGGCAAAGGAGCACCCGCCATATTTTGCCTTTCTGATCCTCAGTACTGTGGTCAGATGGGACATGCAGGATCGCAAAGTTCAACCGGGAAGGTAAGGGGATAGTAGAGTGCAGAAGTTCAGAAGTCATTTGTCAAAGAGTGAACTACGGGCCATACAAAGTGATTTGGATTTATTCCTCTCGGTCACTGGGAGCCAATGGAGGGAACACAGGGCTTGTTGTATGGACTGATGTCTTAAGGTTCAAATATACGCTTCTAACTCCAATCGCACAAACATTGAGGGCAGTGCATAAATTGGTGAGCATGGGGAGATTTACTAATCTCACTCATGTCTTACATATATTGTGGAAAGTTATTACATTTGAGGGTAGGGAGAATACACAATTCTAACTCCAGTCGCACAAATAATTGGAGAAAGTTAATATATTTTAGGAGATCGAATTTACTACTCTAAATCCAGTCGTGTGAGCATTGGAGAAAATACATACTTTGGGGAGTTGTGATTTACTATTCTAACTCATGCCACACAAACATTGAGGTAAGTACATAAATGGCAAGGGGTGGGGAAACTTTACTATTCTAACTCCAATTCCACAAACATTGAGGAAAATGCATGAATTGGTGGGAAAGTGGTCTGATTTACTATTATATGTTCAGTCCCAGAAACATTGGAGAAGATTATTACATTTTGGAGATGGAATTCAATAGTTTAACTCCAGTCCAGCAAACATTGAGGAAAGTGCATAGTTTGGGAAATGGATCAGATGTAGTAGTCAACCTCCAGTACCACAAACATTGGGAAAAGATCATAATTTCTGTATGTATGATTGACTAAGCTAACTCAAATCTCACAAATATTAAGGAATGTACACACTTTGAGGAGAGTGAGGGGCTTACTATTCTAACCCCAGACCCCCAAACATTGATGAAGGTGCATACATTGGAGTGGGTGGGGTTCAGAATTACTTTATTACCCTGACTTCCACAAACTTTAGGGAAAGAGAATAAATTGAAGGGTTGTCAGAGGCATTATTCTAACTAATACCCAATAAATACTGGATATTATTACATTTGGGCTCCAGTTCAACAAACATTGGGGAAAAAGCCTAACTCAAAGAGATTTCATTAATTTCGACAAAATAAAACCCACTACATTTACAATTAATAATGGAAAAAGGAAAATGAAAATAACATAAAATATAAAACCTAAAAAAATTAAATGCCAAAACACCCTTCAACATTGTACTGTCAATATTTCGTTTATACACTTTTTAAACAAACGCAATACTTAGAAATGAACTCTCAAAAAACTAAAAAAGAATTAGATTTCGGGTAACATTATTACTCTACTCAACCATAACACCCATAATCCGTGATTTAAAGAGTAATTTAAAATTATACACCCTAAAATATATTACCCACAGCATTTTCCTAAAATTTTACACATAGGAAATAGCAATCAATTAAAATTTCATTGTGGAATTGATTTTGCTCATTACAAACTCATAATTAATTCCCTAACCACCCATGCAGCCAAAATAACAGAACCATCACTTAAACATTTTACATTAAAATATAGCAACAAAATAAAAATAACATATCAAAAGGTAACAAACAAATGAAATTAAATTAAACTACTCTAAACTTATTTTATCGTAAACGTATGTTAAACTAGTGCCCACCCAAATGCCTGTGACCTGTAATAAATAAAGTAAATGCAATTTATAAACTGCAAGATACATGAACCGCAATATTGAGGAAAACGAAATATTACTAAAATCATTGTTTTAATAATGATTAAATACTTAAAATACAAATTAAATTTTAAATGATTTTAACTATTTTATCATTAAAGCAGTAGCCACTCAAACACCCAAAATAACTCAAACCTGTTAATAATAGAAATTTCCAATAGCAGTGTGCATGTCAAAAAGTAACAAATCACTTTTTTAAATAAAACATTTTTAAAATAAATAATGACATTGAGAGATTAACACTAACAATATAAAATTCCCCAATATTTTGGTAAAATATATTTCAAACATTGATGTTATTGAGGACCACATAAAAAAGATATAGTTATGTTCTATATGCCCTGTAAGATTTTATTTGTTACAATATTTCAATATAAATCCGTATTTTTATGTAAAGCACAAACTACTTCCCCTTACGGGTCTCAAGGCGCTGGGGGCCGCCGTGAAAATTAAGTGAGCTTTTGCCCAGGGTCACATGGTGCTGAGCAGAGCTGGAGCCGGGGATCAAACCGTGAACCATGTGCTCTGAAGTCAGCTGCCCTGGCCGCTGCACTACACCTCTCCATATAATATTTTTGTCCTATGATAGTTCCAGCTCAATATTCGGGACCATACCATCTGAGGAAAATCCTTGATAGATTGATCTAAGTTTTTTAACTGTCAGTCTTGAGGGGTCCTTAAACTGGATAATGTGTTCTGAGCTTCCATGCATGTTCCCGTATTCCAGTGTAAGCGGATATACTATTTAACCTTATTGGGGTTGTGTAACTTTATCTAACAAGGTAACAGTATAAGATTTCATTAAAGAGGACTATAGAGGCTGAAGTTAACCTGTGTTTAGTTTTTCAAGGAGGAGGCTAGATTAAGGCTGAACAGGAGATCTGCAACGCTCAATTATGTTCTTTACTATTCTTATCGGATCTTCATCACAGCTGTAGATTTTAATGGTGACTGGCTATCTGAGGGTAGTCAGAAAAAAGGAATTTCTTCTAAAGTTGAAGCGATGGAGCTGATGCCACAGTAAGCATTGAAGAGTTATGCAGTGCTATGATGTTTCTGTTCATTCTCCTTTCCTTGAACATCTAACCTTTTCGATTACATTAAGCTGTTAGTATCAATTAGTGTGTGGCTTCTGAAAAAGTGACTGGTGTCTGTCATATAGATTTTTACCATAAAGCCTCTGCTAGGTGTGCCTTACACAATTTGTATTTCTAAGAGAGTTTTTTACGTTTGCTTTTAATTGATAGACAAAATGCAGGACATAAAATGCAAATGTATTTTACACAATATATGAAAATATTTAAACTAGAGAAGATAAACATGTTTATCTGTCAGGAATTCCTTTGGCATTTTTACCTGTACTTGCTCTTCTGGGCACCTGGTATGTTGACTTATGTTGTGGCTACAGCCTACTTAATAGCTCCATCAGCTATATGAGCTCTGTTCGAAAGTATACATCTTAACTTAGAAAGTATCACAACTGCCCCTCTTCAATTATATTTTTGTGTGCTCATCTCTGGAATATAGATGTATGAAGCAGAAGCAAAGTGAGAATTTGCCCATCTACTTTTTCATCTCTTTGTGTATGTTTTCTTGCAGCTGGTGCTGTAGGACTGTGTCCCCGATGTTGAAAAATGTAACATGGCATTTAATGTGCAATTTTGAATTGGAGAATTCCATCAAACCAAATTTGAATAATACTGGTAAACTCCGATGAAAAAACCATTTGGTGAAGTTAGGTTCCAGCTTTCCAGTACCCTTAAAGCAGGGACAATAGATGGGAACAATTCTGTATATATTCAACAAACAGGGGGCAGGGATATCCAAGATGGTGACCGAACTCGCCACTTAATTGTGAGCTCTGTGGCGTCGCCAGGATTTATCCTGTTGCATCAACCTTGATATCCTCTCCTGAGGGAGCATTTGTTGAGAGAATATCACTGCCACCACCTGGGTCATTAATTTGGGAACTGTTGCGGAATGGTGGATGGTGCTGCTGACCAGCACAGCACACTTTGCAGCCTGTGGTCTGTGAGGCAGCGTAAGGGCAATGGCAGGTAGTGGCCCGGCTCCTCTCCCGCTCCAGAGCGGACCTTAGTGGGGACTGTGTGCACCCAGGCAAGGCTCCCGAAGAACTAAGAACACCACCCGCCAGGTGTGGACCTCACAAGAGAGGAAGGAGCTCCCTGGAGAGAGGCTGCAAGGAGAGTAGGCCGTGACCATGACAATCTGAGTCTGTTCTGTGTGACCTTCAGAGGAGCCGAAGGGGCTTGTAGGAACCCTTGACCTATGACCTACGAGGTGGGGCCCCCAAAAAAACAATAGAGAGAGTGAGGGTAATGAGGATCCCGAACCCCCGGTCTGGATATGAGTATAAAACAAAGGAGGGAGAGAGATGCAGTCGAAAAAGATTCAATCGGAAAGAAGGGAGAGAAAGGAATAATTCAGGGCAAAAGAATTTCCTATTTGGAAAAAGACCCATCACTCACCAACCTGGTTGGTGACATGCTTCATCATCTGGGTCCCACCCTGACCGCCGAATGCCGTCAGGGTGTGCTTCGACGCCTGGAATTCCAGCGGAGCGGGTTTTCGTGTGTGTAGGTGAGTGAAAACGTGAATGATGAAAAATAAAAGTGATATATTAAAAGTGTCAGCGGTGTGCTTCCTAATAATTTAATATGAAGCCACTTGGCACGATTAAAACCTGTGAATAGATATCGTAACTGGTATTATTTGGCCAGTGATATCAGTGTTGGTATGTGTGTGTGGTCAACATGTTTCAACCTTTCTAATAATTCTTAGGTTTTCGTCAGGACCAGGAATTTGAGGAACGGGTGGTCTGCACTCGCTAAGGTGCACCCACACCCTGAACCTCTGTGTACTACACCTTTATTAGAGAGTAGTTTGTTGTGCCTTCAAGCCGTTCTTGAAGGATGATTCGGATCTGTAAAAGTAAAATCCGAAAAAAGAAACTTTCTATTGGAATTATTCCCATTAACTCTCCACGATCACTTATTATGGTATGCGACATGCAATGTGAGTTGTTGCATGCAATCTATTGTGGGTTGTTGAGGGTGGTTTTTGCATGTCTCAATCCATGTATAGGGCATGCATTGTTGATTTGGCGAAAATAATTATTATTAACAAGATCTGGACACAAAAAAACCATACCAATTGCAACAGTTGCAATGTAGTCTACCTCATAATATGCCCCTGTAATCTACGTTATGTAGGCATGACCACTCGTAAAGTTAAACAACGCATAACAGAGCATCGTAGTACTATCCGATGCAAGAACTGAACATTTTATCAGCAATAACCACACTCCAAATGATATGATTTGGACTGTTATTGAATCTGTCGAAAGTCAGAATACACTCTATGAAAAGGAACAAAGATGGGTGTACCGTCTGTCAACCCACATAACAGGGCTGAACGACAATATACCATGGAACTCAGTACTTAGTAGATGAATTTGGTCTCTGTTATCTCTTCTTCTCGGTTTACTGTTATAACACACACCAAGGTTTCAATCAGAATCCATTGTTACCTTTTCTCTGCAATATACCTCTTTTCTGCAGAACCCTTATTATTTACACGGGTTACTGAATTTTAAGCTGAGCCCTATGACTCAGCAAACATCTGTAAATAAACACCTCTTTATTGCAGAACCCTTATCACTTTTCACCAAATACAGAATTTTACCTTGATGCCTATGAACCAATTAAACCACACCCCAAGCCAGAAGGGCGGAAGCATTTTCTCTTAAATACCGACCGTGATAGACACGGCGCCAGCATTCGGTAACTGTGGGACCCCGAAGTAGGTGTGTAAACGGGCGTACTGGTGAGAGAACGTAAGTGTATCCCTACTTCAACTATAGAAGGGCCTTACAAGATCAAGGTAAGACAAATCAAGCTGAAAATGTTGTTTCCTTTTCTATCAGAGCAATGGTTCAGAGCCCACGCTCCCCACGGGAACCATGAGGCTTTATATTTAGCCTTTTTAACGTGAGTCCTTGAGCGCTCTTTATTTGTTTGTCTCTGTCTAAACTTTTACAAATATACGCGCACTGCACTAGAAATGTTTGATAGCAGTGTGAATCATCACGTCTGCCCTTCTTGTATTGCCAACAGACAGGCACAACTAATGCACGTGATGCGAGAATATTAATAATAATTATTTTCGCCAAATCAACAATACCCTATACATGGATTGAGACATGCAAAAACCACCCTCAACAACCCACAATAGATTGCATGCAACTCACATTTCATGTTGCATACCATAATAAGTGAGCGTGGAGAGTTAATGGGAATAATTCCAATAGAAAGTTTCTTTTTTCGGATTTTACTTTTACAGATCCGAATCATCCTTCAAGAACGGCTTGAAGGCACAATAAACTACTCTCTAATAAAGGTGTAGTACAAAGAGGTTCAGGGTGTGGGTGCACCTTAGCGAGTGCAGAGCCCCCATTCCTCAAATTCCTGGTCCTGACGAAAACCTAAGAATTACTAGAAAGGTTGAAACATGTTGACCACACACACACATACCAACACTGATATCACTGGCCATTAATACCAGTTACGATATCTATTCACAGGTTTTAATCGTGCCAAGTGGCTTCATATTAAATTATTAGGAAGCACACCGCTGACACTTTTAATATATCACTTTTATTTTTCATCATTCACGTTTTCACTCACACACGAAAACCCGCTCCGCTGGAATTCCAGGCGTCGAAGCACACCCTGACGGCATTCGGCGGTCAGGGTGGGACCCAGATGATGAAGCATGTCACCAACCAGGTTGGTGAGTGATGGGTCTTTTTCCAAATAGGAAATTCTTTTGCCCTGAATTATTCCTTTCTCTATCTCTCCCCCTTCTTTTCGATTAAAACTTTTTCGACTGCATCTCTCTCCCTCCTTTGTTTTATACTCACTACAAGGTGGGGCACCGGCGTGCCCGCATAATTAGTGGGCCGGTGGCAGCGAAAATAGGCAAAAGAGACACAGACCTTTGTGAAGGCAGTCAACTGGAATATGCAGTGGCGTGGATCTTCTGAGGATCAGGCCGAGGTGAGGGGGCCCCCACAACAGAAAAGGCCCGAGAGAAATCTACTGCCATTTTTCACAAAGGATAATCAACCCACGCTGCCTTCTGGGCTGGGATGGTTGATCCTCCTGGCACTAACATTAATGATATCTTTCACTACTATGTGACAATGTGATGCCTCCTTATTACCCAGAATGATGTCAGGGCTCGGCTGCTTCAAGATCTTGCAGGGGAAGTGGAGCCCCCGGCTGGGGATTGGTGACAAACATTTTAGAATGAGCGGATGGATACTCCCAAGCTGAGTGACAGTCTTGCTCCATTACAATATTCACTTGGCCCTGAATGACACTTTGTGCACCGCAATGGTGAAACTGAAGGGTATTAAGCTAGGTGCTGGAGCAACACCTACTGAGCAGGTACTGGGGGGGCAAGACATTAGCCTTTGTTTTCAGTGGAGTGAGCACGCAGGACCAGTGATGGCGAACTCTTCAATTTTAGAGATAGGGACAACATATTGCAAATAGCTAAAACCAAGGGGATATGGGCGGTAAAAAACAGCAAAGTTACAATCTTTCCCAGCAGACATGCGGAGGCAATGGAAGTCTTACCATACAGTGAAACAGTGGCTTCGCCATGTGAAGTACTGTCTGTTGTAGCTGGTGAAATTGGGAATACTGGATGGTGCCAAGGCTTTCTCCATCGCCTCCACTAAGGAGGCTTGGACCTGGCTGGAGTCAAAAGGAGAGACCTCACCCCAACCTCAGGTGGATAGCAGAGAGGATGGGAGAATTCGCAGAAGCAGGCAGCACCCCGCAGGAATTTCGTAGTAAGCCCACAAAGGAGCAAGGGGTCATTGAATGGGCCAAGATGTTATCTTCAGAGACTGCTGCAGGAGACTCTGAATTAGATGCTTTGGACTTGTAGGATTGTGTTGGTACAGAGGAGATCCTGGAGGAACTGAGTGTAGGGCCACGCATCACTCCAATGACTGCAGATATCTTGATGTGCCCATACATTATTATTATGGATTGTTTTACTATGCAGAGACCTTGTTTACACAACATTGACCTGGGGAGAGGAAGGCATCAGATCATAACTTGCCCGGTCATGGAGGAGTATATGGTGAGATGCTGGAGAGGGAGATTGCTTGGATATATGTCCGATAGACTGTCTGGACCCCTCCACAATTCAAACTGATTATTATTTGTTTGCCAAATAATTTGTGGACAGGGGTTGGCAGTGGTCGATTGGTGACATAGTCTGGGATGTGGTATTGTTGGGGATTGTTCAGTTTATTTGTTCTCTGTTTACAGTGCATACACATGTACCCTCTCCACAAGTTGGTTTATTATGTTGCACCCACTACACCCTAGTTCCTTCTCCTTAGGGTAGCTGTGAGCCTTGGGGGCGATGCCCTTATGGGGAAAAACATCCGCAATAATGACATGGTTACACAGGAGTATCAAGTATTGGCGTGAAATGTGAGGGGCATGGGCACACATGCAAAATGGTACTGGATCCACATGTATTTGAAGCACCAACATATACTGTGTGCATGCCTCCAGGAGACACATTTGACTTCAGGGGAGTTACACAAAGTACACAAGAGATGGCAGGGAGCTAAATATGACACAAAGCACTCTGCATACTCCAGGGGTGTCTTGATATGGGTGGCTCTGGGAAACCTATATACCGATGAACATTCACAGATCGACCCTGAAGACTGGCATGTAGTTTTGGAGGGCACTCTTGATGGGGAGTCATTGATGTTGGTGACATTATATGCATCGAACATGGGAAAATCTATATTCCTTACTTCTTTGACACCAGCACTCTTCCACTATAGTGTCCCCAACAGTATGGTATGGGGATTTTAACTGTGTACTGGATCTGCATTGGGATAAGTCATCACCACTGATCACAGGGGCACAGGCCCATACTAACACTAAACACCTGCAAGAGTGGGCACACAATCTAGGGGTGGTGGCTATATGGTGAGCTCAGCATCTGCATGAGAGAGAGTAGTCTCATTACTCAGTGTTACATATATCACTTACCAGAATTGGTGTTGGGTACTGTAGTGCAACTTTGTTGCATTAATTGCTATGTACTGAATATTTGGGCATACATTGTCAGATCATAATCTTTTGATGCTCACCCTAACATGGGGGCAACCATGTCTTAAAATACCTACATGGCAATAACAACCTGGGGCACTGTGTGATGGCCCATTCCATGCACAAATAAGAGGCACTATTGAACACTATTTTGCTGATAATGAGGGGTGTGCTGGTGATACATTAGTGGAGTGGGAAATATTTACAGTGGTATGGAGGGGGGATGTGTGTGAAAGTGTTGTGTGGAACAAAGAAAATTCTATGGGAATAGTTATCGAGGTTGGAAAGCCAGATAAAGACTACGGAGCGTGCCTGGGTGGAAACCAGAACCACAATGTACATTAGCAGATCTTCGTACTGAATGTAGGAATATCCTTATTTGCCTATCAAAGATGGAATAGGAGGAGTATTGAAAATGTCAGTATGACCAGGGGGATAAAGCGATAAGGTTGTTGGATCGGCGACTGAAAGCAGACTCTCCACAGGTCAATATGGGGGCAGTTCGTAATGCTACTAGTCAGATGGTTAGTTCTCAGTCGGAAATTAATAGTGGGCCTGAGGATTACTATAGTGTCCTATAAGGATGATGTGAGAGTCGAATCAATGACCGCCCTGGGTTACCTAATCAATATTTAGATCTCCACTCTTAATCCCCTACAGACACATGAGCTAGATGCTCCCTTCACTTTAGAGGAAATGTAACTAGCTATTCAGCAGATTGCAAGGAGCAAGACCCCAGGCACCAATGGGCTCTTGATTGTGTTCCATGCTGTCTACCAAGCTCAGCTGGCTCATCAATTATTGAAACTATATGAGAAGGCAAATCATTGGAGCATACTGTCCGATTCTGTGAGAGAAGCACGGATAGTATTGCTCCTAGGACTGTTTTGCTAATGTTTCTCCATCAACCAACACACCCTTTTTGAATTAACCATTCAACATACTCAAGTTGGAGTCCAGGTGCCACATGCAGCAAGTCTAAACCAGCTGTCCTTGTACTCTACAATGGTTCAAGAAGTGCAATATTGGAAACGCTGAATTGAATTTCAACAATACTTTCAAACTGAACTTTACTCTTAGAATAAACTTGGACTATTTTTACACATTTTTAACTATTTTTCTCTAGCGTAGGACTTGGCTTTTTTATTATAAGTTTATCTTTTTAATTACGTATGTCTGGACCTTTAAGTCCTTTAAGTGCTTTATAGCTTCATTTTATTATTCTTTAGCTGCTAGTTGTATACATACCACATCTATGTTCTATGATGGAAGGGGTGTAACTTATTAACTTGCCTTCATTCTGACTCACAAAGTATGTGACTGCAGGACATTAAAGATCTCACATGGTTACTCTCACTCATGTATTGCTGGGGTTCAATCTGGATATGGCGGAACCCTGGCCTTTTAGTGATGAAGAGCAATTCCAGTGGTAACTTGCTGTGAAAGACCTCTGAGGCACATTTTCATATTTTTTCTTGATGGCAATCAGATTATGTTGTGTCTTAAGGTCTGGGTACAGTTCACACTTCACTGCTGTGATCCTATCTCCTGGATTGACTTGCCTCTGTATAGTTTTCGATTGAATAGGGCACAAATAATCAATTCTACATTACCTCAGGGTATGGTTTGGTGCTAACTTTGAAAAAAGTGCATGTAAATATTTTGGGCCTTGGCCCTCCTCTCCTACTTTGAAAATGTAGCAAACAATCCTCAATTTACTTTTTAGGCCACTGGGAGTCAGAGGAGGGCCACGAGAGCAAGGGGGATGTTCACTGATTGATTTAGACTAAGACAAGATCTAGCTGCCTGACTTTGACATTTCTGAAATATTAAAAATGCACCTGCACAGATTATGCTGCAGAAATCCACTATTGACATTACCAAGGCCCTTATCAGTCTGAAGCAGTGCGGTAGTGGGAGCTCAGAACAAGCTTCCAAAGGTAAGCCAAGGATTCCATACACAGACCAGTTCACTTTAAGAGTGTGATCCCTCTCTTACTGGTCGTCCAGCTATCTCATCCTGCCCATATCAGATACACATAACCTTTTTGACTATTTTTTTTTAAAATAGCCATGCGTTTAGAAAAACTGGCCCAAAATAGAGTAAATAGTGAGTTGTGCTCCTTCAAGTGTCGCCAATATAGTAAACTCATTTAACAAATCTTACTGTCAGCTTTTTCTTTTTCATGTGCCCACTGTGCCATTGGTTTCAAGATAGCCTGGCTGATGAGGGATGATATCCCAAATCTGGTCCTAGGATGCTTGTTTCCAGTCCAGGGAGGCCTTTCCCTGGCAGTTCGGGCCAGACTGTTCCCATGGGGAGCAGAGTAAAGGCTGATTTGCATATGGCTGGGTCCAAACTGGGGTTGTGTGGAGAGCAAAAAACAATGGTTTAAACCCAAATCTGTGACTGGGGGTGAATGCTAGATTTGTTCAGCATTCTGTCCATAATCCGTTCTGTTTACTTTAAGAAAGTGGGCATTTTCTTGCTTTACCATTCTGTGCCTCTGCCTGCCTGTGGAACCCACATCTAAAGGAGGGGAATAGTTGAGTTGTTTGTACATTCACTCCAGACAGTCACACAAAAGGAACTGAGGTGTGCCCTGCATATCTTAATGGCCCATAAAAAGTCTGATGGATCTTCCTGAGCTAGAGTGGTGGGAGGAGTTGACACTGACACCTATATAGGGTTGTGCCTGTCCTCACACAAAGCTGTCTCCCCCTTCCTATAGTGTGTCTGGAGCCAGGTCAAGGAAAGGCAGGGTTTTATGCTCTACAGAGATTTTCCTTTGACGTTTTCCTACTTCAAAGGCAGAAACTGGTATAAGGACTGGAGCTGTGACATCATAACTTCACAACACTTCTGGACTAAGAGGATATCTTGCCAGGTTCTCCAAAGGCTTGTGAGAGCTTGTCTCCCATTAAGAAGTCTCAGGGCCATCAAAGACTTAATCTGCGGCCCCTGAAGCCCTCTGCTGGGAGTTCTGCACTGCCAAGTGGTGACAATTTCAGTTCTGTGTCCTTGGAGGTGGCTGATGCTGCAAGGAACCAAGAAAATCCATGTATTGACCTCCAGCACCTGTTTTTCCTTGAAAAGCCAACACATCGCTGTCGTGTAGCATAAGAATCGACGCAGCACCTGCCGTGTGGCTGAAGGGTCGCCGAAGCCTGAGCCCTGAGCTCTGTGTCACCAAAGTCGGTGGCACCCACTCTGACTCCGACGCAGGCCATGCTGTTCGGCTGAAGAAAGTGGAGCATTACCTGCTTCGTGCCTGAAAAATTGATGCAGTGCCTGTTTCATCACTACCGCATCGACCCAGCGTGTCTGAATTTTCGTTGCATCGCACCTGTACGACAGGTACTTCATCGATGTGGCCCAGCAGCAAGGAATTGAGGACGCATGTCCGCAAACCCATGCATCACCTCCCCTGACAGCAAGGAACTGACACATCACTTTGCTTTTCCGGTGCCTCACCTCCTCTGCACTCTTTGACTTTTATTTTGGCACATCCCAGGTATACTTTGTGATAAAAGTGACCCATCCATAGTTTACTTTGGACTGAACTATTTTAAACCTTTTAAAAGCGATATATTTACTTGTATATTTTCGATTCTTTTCGTTTTGGTCTTGTTCAATTCAGATAAACATTGGTTATTTTTCTAATCTGGTGTGGTGTATTTTTTTAGTGTTTTTATGCATTACTGTGTGTTAATGTACAATTGCTTTACACATTGCCTCTGAGATCAGCCTGACTGCTTATTGCAAACTACCAAGGGGGCGAGCAGGGGTTATCTTGGTTGTGTAACTCCCTTACCCTGACTAGAATAAGGGTCCCTACTTGGACAGGTTGCAAACCACTCCCAAGTAGAGACCCCATTTTTAACAACAATGATGAAGTATCACTAGAACCAGCATGTGAGATGCTCTAAAGCTTGAAGGAATCCCCCTTGTGTAGTTAAGAACTCAGGATTGAAGCATTTTCAATCTGAAAATGTAAGTCTTCAGGAATTTTGGTTGAAGGTTTTTAAGTCAGTCAGTCAAGAAACCTCAAACTCATTTTTTTCGGAAATTATTTCAGATTCTTCAATGATGTAACACTATGCAACTCCATGTGGTTAGTTGACCTAGTTTGCCAACTACGTTGAAGGTTTAATAAATAATCGTTCATAGCCACGTGGTAAGAATTCGCTGAGAAATTGCAGAATATATCTGAAGACCTTCCAATTGCAAACTATATGACAGCAGGCAAGTAAGGGTTTAATGCAATGTCCATTTTTTATATACTGCATAATAAAAGAAAGCAGTTTGGTTCTGAGTACTCCCTCTTTTTCAGATTAGGGAACAAAGCACTAGGGGGCATATCAACAAGGGCTGGTGATATAATTATCGCAGCTTTAGCATCCGTTTTTGGGCGAAAAGCGGCGATAATTATATCGCATTATTTGCAAGGACACGCTATTGCGTGTTTCCTTGATTCAGCTCCCGTTTAGTTCACGCCCCGCTTTGCATATCTAATGAGATGCAAAGTAGGCGTTCCCTGCAAAAACTAAGGGAAAATGATCACTAACTGTCCTTCTCCGTATTTACAATATGGCCCTGAACACCCCTAGCGAGATGAAAAGCAGCGCTAACCGCTGTTATCGCCGGTATTTTAAGTCTGCTATTTTTTATGACTACCCTATCTATGACATGGGAGGTGGATTCGGTGGCTGAATCCACATCTCCCTATCATCAAGATTTCTTCTATCTCTGTGGGAATATTGCTGGATTAACAGCAATATTCCCTCATAACGCCGCTTTTGATGTATAATTTATCGCCCTGGAGAAACACGTTGTTGATAACGTGTTATCCGGGCGATAAATTACAGCGATAGGCGGCGATAAATATAAATGCGCTAAGCGCGCTTTGTGATATTTATCGCCGTCTGTTGCTGATATGCCCCTAGGTGTGTATGAAGTTGCAACGTTACTTTCTTTTTTCGTTTTTGAAAACTTTTAAAGTGAAAAGCTTAAGCATTTCAGGAAAAACAGACCATTTAAAGTATTCCAGAGAATTATTGATAAGGATCGGATTTCAACTGATACAATTTAAGGCAGTACATAGCGTTTACCACTTCCCAATACAAATGCTGCCATTTGGGCATGCCACTTTAAAAGCCTGCCTCAGAACCTGAAACTATGAAGGCCACAATGATTCTTAAGGGCACTCTTTCTGGGTTATATACTCAAGCTATAAGTGAAGACCTATAATGAGACAGAGGGCATTTACGAACCATGACTGCTTGTGGAAGAAGGTCTATAATGATACTAGCTCATTCAACGCTGAGGACAGAATGTTCTAAAATAAAGAGACGGTCTATGTCAGTCATTATTGGCAGTCTGTCGTTTGAAAGTCTTCTATGAAGTTCTCAACATTCCAATGTACTAATTTAGCAATATAATGCAAGGAGGTGGACACTCCTGGCTAGCTGCTGACCAGGCTGGAGTCGAAGGGTCCTGAGGTGACACAGAGGGCCCTTCTTTACCCCAGTAAATAAGTCTCCCCTTGCATAATATAGAGATTGCAAATCAAAATTTTACTATTTAGGGTGAAAGCTTTAAAAGGTTTTGTTAGATGGCGTACTTTCATTGGACAACTTAGGTGAAACATTACAAGAAGCATAACTGTTTGATTTTTTTGGTGATAAGGCTCCACCTTTTTTGTCCATTGAAATCCATTGTAGAAAATGCCTGGTTTTGAGTGTCATAAAAAGGAACAAATGCAAAGGTGGTAACAAAATTTAGGCACAATGCAAATCATTCGTTGGTAGTATCATACTAATTTTAGGAAATGAGGTGAGATCTAGGCTGATTTTACCTTGTGAAATATGCTGCCCCTCAGTTGGGTTTAAATAGACCATGTTTGAGAGAAAATGTTTTCTGTCATGATTTTCTCATAGACGTTACGGAAGGTGCTAAACTACAACCAGTTTTCTATAAATTCACAAGCATCTTCCTCAGTTATGTGAACCAAAATATGAGTAAAACACATGGGGGCATATTATCAAGCACGGCGATATTATCAAGCACGGCGTTAACATTATCGCCGCTTTAGAGGCAGAAAACTGCCGCCAAAGTGTTGATAATATGCCCTTGAGAATTCCAATAGAAGCCCATGTTGACACCAGAACATGGGCTTCTATGGGAATTCTCAAGGGCATAATATCAAGCCCATTATCGCCGCTTTAGCGACGATAATGTTAATGCCGTTTCTTGATAATATGCCCCATAGTTCCCATAGCAGCAGCAGGCTGTCAATTGACTCCCCAGTGTTCTACTTGAGCTTCAATAGAGACTAACAATGAACAACTAGAGCCTCAACATTCCATATTCATGGTGAAAGTGTCGCACCTAAGCCAACAAAGTATCCCACCTGATCCATGGAGACGGTCGGGCTCAGCTGATGGGACATCATCCGATCATATGCGGGGAAAGTGTAGCACACCTGAGCAGCATACTGATGGAATTACAGCTGTAGAGCTGAAAATATTTTCTATGGAAGAGAATGCAGTAAATGATTGCAACAAAGGCTTTTATTTTGTCATAGAAATTATGGTTGGTGCTCTAGAAAGCTAAAATCAGGACACATTTTTGATAAGTTCTCCAATATTGTCCTCATCTGAGTCAAATGTACTTCTGACAGTAGATTGGCAACCCAGCCATCTACTGCAGCCTCACCACAAAGGTCTAACGAGTGCAAACATTCCATATTCAAGAAAAAAAGAAGCACACTTGGATGCAATTTTATTGGAATAAGACCTGTTGAATTGATAGTCTTTTCTGTGGATCATACTGAAGTAAATGAGAAATGAAGATGCAAAACCAGGGGGGTAAAGAAAGTAAGTGGATGTATTAGTTTTTAGCCATTTGAGGCAAAGCATATTTTTGGAGGGACTAAAATAGTGAAAGAGAGAGATACCTCCCTAGGTCCAGCCTTTCCTTTTCACATCTTTTTACTCGGGTTAACCTTTTCTTCGGTCATTAATACTACCCTAATATTAAAATAGTAACATTTCGTAAAAAATGTTTTTTGTAATTTTCAATTTAAATATATGTGTGTAGGTATGTGAGGCCCTATGTTCTCAAACTCAATTTGCGCTGAGGGCCTCATTTACGAGGACCCTAGCGGCACTTTTGCACCACTGGAGCATCATTTTTTTGATGCTCTGGAGGCACCAAGTGCCACAGCCTTATTTACAGGGCCACGCAATGTCACTGTATGTGGCTTTTCATGGCCTTGTAAATATGCGCTCCTTTCATGCAGAACACTGTATGAACGGGGCGTTCCATGGGTGTTGCTGTGGGTGCTCCTACCAACACCCATGGAATGTGAAGCGTTCACAGATTTATGAGGTATCATAAACCTGGGAATGCATCAGATTCTAACGCCACCCCTGGGGTGGCGCTAAGGGAGGCGCAACGAGGAGAAATATCCTTATTTCTCCTTGTTTTTTCCTCTTACTATGTGCGCTGCATTCTGAAGCACACATACAAAGCGGAAAACATATCTCGTGATTGTTTTTGTGCAGGAATTTGTCCCTTCCTGCACAAAAGCAATCACCCCTACAACACAGACACACTTGCACCATGGCGCAAGGGTGCCTGCCTTGCAGGATGGCAGCCCATTGTGCGTAGGACAGCGCAGCAGGATTCCTTGTAGCACTGCCCTGTGCCAAAACCTCGTAAATGAGCCCTCAATGTTTAGATGATGCCTGGGAGAGATGTTCATTGTGTGAATAAAAGCTGATAAAACTCGAATATTTCGCATCATACGATTTTAGCTACATTTGTTATTTCATCTATGCAAAATGTTATGTAGTATTGTTACGTGGAACACTAATTTCAGAAGAAAGTGTCTGAGAGATATTTTCTTCTTGCACAGGACTCCTCCATTTCTCTTGCTTGACTTTTTGAATGTAAGGAATGAGTAACAGCATATACATTTTCACATGAGATACCAGCCAAGGACTTTTAGCAAAATATGTGTGAAATATTTTCAAAAGCTACACGTTTTTCACAAAATATAATTTGCAGTTTCGTACACCTAATATGCACACATAAAATGAAATAAAACAATACAAAAGATAAAATGCAGAAGGCAACAAATATCTAATTGGAGGTCCTTTCTTTATGATCCAAAAACCAGCAAAGATGATACTAAACTCCCAGGTTCCGGATCTCACATCCTCTTCTGCAAATAGGATGCATGTTCTTTTAGAAGTGACTCTATTATCCGGATGCAACGTGCCCACGCTTGCCCTCAATGCACGCTCAGTAAAGTCTGGACGCCCGGATGGATATTTCCACTGGCTTTGCCAACTCTCTGAAGCTCTCACTTCAGCAGCTGTTTTACATTGTGCACAGTAGGGGTCTGCGCACAAATGTACCTGGCATTTGATTGTATATAATTTGATGTGATTTCTTTAGCTTTTCGTGTTTTCCGACACAGATGCAACACTCAAGTAATGCGCCCTTGCCATTTCAATACAAAGCAAGTCAATTTCCATTTCGTTTCACAGTGTCTGTGCTGCTTTTATTGTATTATCATTAAAGGACAAAGCATAGTGAATGCGTCGCCACCAACAGGAAGCACAAAAGAACAACTCATCATGCGTGCTACTATCTGCCCACCTTTCATCGAGACTTTGCGCATACATAGCCTCTTGCTGGTACATATGGCATGGAACTAAGATAACAGCAACAGTGGAAAAATCCCCACACATTGCAACAGGCAATTATAGGAGCACGATTACAAGTGGTCGAGAAACTTGCCTGCACTACCTACTTTAAACTAGGCCATGCTTGCTCAGATTGTGGTAAAATCACATGCCAGTTGCAGACAGAATGAACTTTATTTTCAGAGCCCACACATCAAGCATATAGAGATGGACCACCAAGAACAGAACTGACAAGAATATGGAACTTTCGCAGGGCTAGACTGGCCGTGGCAGGCATCGAGTGTTTACCCGGAAAGCAGCAGGGGGGGCAGGTCCTTCAACATTGCCAGGGCTGCTTTGGGTTCCCAGTTAGGCCCTGAACTTTAGTTAAATTGTACTATCTAATATCATCATGACATTACAATGAGAGCTAGAAGGGTGAGAGAATGCAGATGAACTACTGCAACACACACAGGAGCAGATTTACAAGCCCCTTGCGCCTCTTTACGCCGCCATTGCGTCACTTTTTTTGACTCAACGGCGGCGCAAACAATGCGTCCTATTTACAACGTGATGCATCTAGGGAGATGCGTCACGTTGTAAAGCCCTGTGTCACATTATACCTGCGTCAGGTATAATGTATGCAGGGGGGCGTTCCTACACAGGAAAGCCTCGTAAAAGTAACGCAGTGAAATCTACAAGATTTCACTGCATCACTTTTAGGACACCACTGCATCAAAACCTTATGCCTGCTTGAAGCAGGCGTAAGGAGTGACGCAGTGTAGTGGGAATGGGCCACAAAATGCATTGCTGGAGTTGCGTTGTGCTTGCGACACAACTCCAGCAATGCGTGACTTTTGCCCCAACAGATGCGTCAGAATTTCTGACGCATCTGTCAATCCTTCCGCCATGGTACTCCGTATTGTAAATACAGCACATCCATGGTGGTGCAAGCATTTTTTAGGGTGGCACAAGGAAAGTGACGCATCTTTATAGATGCGTCACTTTCTTGTAAATCTGCCCCTAAGTCCTCATTCCGAATTGAATCAGAGCTTCAAATCCAGGTGAAATTCACAATTAGCAATTAGGAGTGCTTCTGGGTCCCGAAAGTATAGGATGGCAAATCCTCCGCCTCAATAATTGCAGGCTTGGAGACTCTGGGGCTCTCAGAGAAGCTGCAGGGGCTGTAGCAGTCAGCATTGCATAGCCCCACTCACTTTCTGCAGCAGTCTGGAGGAAGCGTTTAGTGCTCCTACCAGACAGCCACAAGTGTGTCCTTCATCCATGCCCTCCCCAATTCAACAACCCCACCAGCAGCCCCACTGTCATTTTCTGCCAGTCCAGGGCAAGAAGATTACGCTAGCATTTGTTTCACCCAAATAGTGAAAAATTGGTTGGTAAATCGATCTGTGGATTTTGAGGTAAAAATAACTCCCAATCACTGGCCTTTGCAGTGGAGACACCACCCTTTAAACTTAATTCTGGCCCTCAAGGATCTCCATTGCAATGTCTATCAAACTCGTAATGAGGGAGTAAGCATTCTGCTAGGAAAAACAGTAATGCAAAACAATGCTTACACCATCATCAATCACCCTACGCACTTTTGAAAACTTAGGGGCATATTTACAAGCCCCTATCGCCACCATAACATCTCCTTTTTTTACGTTGTGGTGGGATACGGGCTTTGCTTTATTTACAAGGCAGCATTAGGAGTGCCTACATTGGTGCTAGACAGCTAAATTTAGCACCAGCGCAGGGTGAAACGCAGGGCTGCACTGTATTGTTGTAAATACAATGCAGCCCTTCATTTTAGAAGTGGCGGAGTGCTGCGTTAAGCCAAGAAAGCTAACGCTACTCTCCGTCACTTCCTTGTGCATATGCCCCTTAGGGGCACATTTTCAAGCCCCTATCACCACCATAACGTCACTTTTTTTTACGTTTTGGTGAAGACGGGCTTCACCCTATTTGCAAAGCAGCATAAAGCTACTTAGTGTGGCTTAACACTGCCTTGTAAATAAAGCCCCCTTTCATGCTAGGGTGGGCAATGGGTGTTGCAGTGGGTGTTCCGCCACAACACCCATTGATTTTGACGCTGCTCCATATTTACAAGGGTGGCATAAATATGGACAGTGCCAAAATTAAGACCAGGGAAAACCTGGTCTTACCCTGGTGAAATGCTTTATTTCTCCTCGTTTTCAGCAGTGGCCAGCACATGTAAGCGCGGTAGGGTGGGGGACGCGGGGGGAAGTCAACAGATGACAGAATAGATATTATTTATTTATTTAATTATACCTATTCTGTCATCTGTCGACTTCCCCCCACTCCCGCCCCGCCCACTGCGCTCACCTGTGCCAGCCACCACTGCTCATTGTGAGATTGAACTTCAGGCTTTTCCTATCCAATAGTCGTATACTACCTTCTTGTTTCCTCAGAGAAAGGCTGTTTTTCTTCTGAAAAATGTCATGCTCTTCCACATAGTACAATGTAGCACTTACCAGCTTTCTTCATCCATCCTCATACCTTCAAAAAGGAGGAGGAACAACTCCATCTGCTTAGGCCCCAAGAGGGCCCTAAGCTTTTATGCTGATTGTACCAGAGAGCACAGAGTGGATGATCTGCTTTTTGTGGGCTTCACTGGGGCTAAGAAGGGGAAAGTGGTATAGAAGAGGACGATCATCAGATGGATTGTTTTATGCATATAGATCTGTTATGCGCTGGCTAAGAAACAGCTGCTAGTGGGCTTACATGCTCATTCCACCAGAGTGAAATACCACCATGGCGCTGACAGAAAATGTGCCAGTATCGGACATCTGCCAGTTTGCTACATGTGTGTCAGTCTTTACGTTCAAGAATCACTACTGAATAGATAACTAGAATCAGCAGGAGGGGCATGTTGCCTGATCTGTCTTGGAGGATTACCTGGTCTTAGCCATTCCACAGAGCCACCACCTGTGGGTGGGGGGGGTTGAATTGCTTTGAAATCTAGTCACAAAGTGAAGAATCTGTGAATTAGAAGTATCCATCAGAAGAAAAAGTTACTTACCTTTGGTTACTCTCTTCCTGGTGGATACTCTATCTAACTGCAAATTCTTCACTGATCCGCCCTCCTACCCGTTCTGTGAAATGAACTCTTTTAGCTCAGACTAATAAAATACCAATCTAGAGATCTGCACACTTACATACTAGGATTTTGGAGGCCCTGCATCCAAAGGTGTGGACAGAAATAACAAAGAAACTGACATCAGGGCATTAAGGTGGCACAGATATAGTGGCTCTGAAGTCACATCTGGAGCAGGACGGACCTGACGCACAGCCACGCGACACCATCTACCAACACGCAAGGGAGTTGCTATGAAAATCTTCTGGATCCAGTCTGGTGCCTGGACAGATGCATCAGGTGAGGAGTCTGCAGTTCGCTAGATTATTTAACAGAAAAAGCGTTACCAAAGGTGAGTACGTGTTTCACATAGTAAAACTGATATACTTATGTGTTTTTTGATGATATTCTGAACCCGATATTCTTGTCTCAATATTTTTGTAGGATAGATTAAAAGTATCTAAACATAATATTTTGGTTCCTGGTATGTTTTTTTTAACGATATTTGTGTAGCAAAATATATTTGTTATTGATACTATGTCATACAGCCAAATGCCTGCCAGACTCACACTATGTTGATCTCATTCAAATGTGATGATGTCATTTTATGCTTGATTTCAACTCTAGATCTATGTTTTTGATTTTATCACAATTTGCTATTTAACTCTTCCATGCACCTATCTCCATTATCACTTTTATTCCTGTTCGACTATGGTGCACTAATCCCTTCAAGATATGCAGCAACTACCCAATTTGCTCAGTACATGCCACTGAGTCTGCTTTGCTCTGATTCCAACAAAGGTTGACAGGGATCATGAGTAGGGGTGGGCGGAATTTGTGTAATCGCGCTACGCAAATCTCCGCGAAATGGTTAAAAATCTCCGCGAACACGCAGAAACTCAGCGAACACGCGGAATTGCTTGTTCGCGATGCTTTTTACCTGTTTGCGACTGCTGTCTGCGTGCTCGGGGGAAATATCTTGCGAACACGCATTTTGAGATCGCGAACAAGCAAAAAGTCCGCGAAGCCGCGGAAATCAGAATTTTGGTCAATTCCGCGTTCTCCGCGTAACGCAAAATTACCCAAATTCCGCGAGCGGAACGGAAATTGCCGCCCAGACCGAATCATGAGACACCAAGGTGAATGTTCTCAAAGACAGCCTACATTTCAGATTTGTACAGTGATCCCAGCTTCATCTTCTACCAACATTGAACTGCTTCCCACTAGTAAGTGGCACTCCGAGTTCAGCCGCTTCTCACAGCCAAGTGTTACCGCCTTAAAACTTTTTATAACTAGTCGGCAATGATTACCGCTTTATTGCACCACACCGCCATCCTTTATGCTATTTCACTTTTTCAGAGCTACATGTCAGCCATTGATGGTTACTAATTTTGAATCCAATAGGAAGAACTCACTACTATTACATTTCGTAGGCATGGAGATTTGAGGAAGTTTTTGAAAGTTTATCACTTCTACTATTTCCTCAAGTTGTTGATGCCATAGACTACAATTGTTTTACTGAAGCTTTGGAGTGACTTGTAATGGAAAGATTGAATTTTTGCACCTGTCATCAACATATCAATGAATCTGTGGATTAGTATGTAGCAACCATGAAGCTTTTGGCTGCAAAATGTGGTTTTGGAAATGTTGTGGATACTTGCATTAGAGATCAAGTTATCATGTAATGCTCCAGCAAACAGATATAGGAACAAATTTCAAGACATTGGAATCTATCCTTGCAAGATACTAGATTATTCTTTGCCAATGGATTTCCCCGATCACCTTGGCTTAAAAACAGACAGTATAAGACTCTATGTTGACATTTTGATCTGTTCACAAACAAACTGTGGTAGATTGTTGTCCCTTGCAGTATATTCAAGAGTAGTTGGCTGTGCGTGATGGGTCAAAAGTCTTCACCACACTGTATGTCAAATTCATATATCATCAAACTGAATTTACTCAAGATTCACATCAAATTACGACTTTCAGTAAACCTGATGGAGCTTTTCACTATACCGGGATCCCATTTGAAATCATCCCAACCACATCAGCTTTCCAAAAACATATGCATTGTTTATTTCGGAGTATTCATGGGTAATGGTGTTCCAAGATGGCATATTTATATTTGTAGAGTCAGTGGAGGGACACAACTAAATTTTAGATGAGGGTTTGTCTATTCTAATTGAGAGGAGGGTGATCTTTAGCATCTGAGGTAGAATATTTGGGTACACAATTACCAGAAAGGGTAAATTTTCCCCCAAAAAATCTTTTGGAGGCCTTTGGGGCAAACAGCAGCAGACAAATAAGGCCCAACTCATATTTTATGGGAAAATTATGAATTTTAATCAAGATCTGTAAATATTTCCAAAAATGTTGCTCCTTTTGGAATTCTGTTAAAGAAGGGAAGCAAGTTTGTTTGGACAGAAAAACATACAGAAATGTTTTGTACACTGAATAATCAAATAATTAAGCTTACCTTATGACTCCTTTCTCATACTAAGTGATGAATATTATCAAAGTTCATGTTAGTCCAGAAGGTTTGAGCGCCTCAGTTTATCTGGGACAAAGTTGTAAAGAAAGCACACTGTCTTTTGCATTATGGTCTGTATCTCAAGCTGAGTCTAAGGGCCTTATTACGAATTTAGCAGTCCCGCGGACCGCTGTATCGGAGGTAGATGTCTGAGCACGGTGAGCTTGGCAGTACGACTGCCGTATTATGAGTTGGGAAGATATGGTTTGCGAAGACCGCCACTGGATTGCCGAGACCACCAGCAGAACGCTCACCTCTAGGTTCGCGGTCAGGGAAAGGCAGCCGCCAAAGGGCAGCACAGGAGAGCTGCACCGCAGTCCGTATTTCGAGTTACCGGTTCTACGAGCGGACCGTGGCAGTCCGACTGCCGGCTTCAAGGTGGTGGCGAGAAAGGATTTGGGGTGCGTACACACCTATTTCTTCTTCTGCCAGGCAGATTCCAACGTGGATCTCTTTCTCCAGGTCCCCCATTCACAGCAAAATCTTTAAGCCAAGGATTGCCACCCTTTATCAACATTGGGTGGCCAAGAGAGTGTTGACTTAAGAGCTGCAAGTTTATCTCTTTAGCATACTTGGGTCATATTGGTGAGACAGGAACCATTTGAAAAGTTAGAAACACGTTTTAGTCCAATATTGTGACTCTCAGTTTGTGACATTTGTAAAGAAATGGTCTCAGTGTCTGAATGCCGATAAGGTTGATTATCCATCATGAACTTAACCATGGACGTTCTGGGTACAGATTAAGAAATTATGTAGGGAATGTTGACACTTATTGTTTCAATTGTCTCATCCCAATACTGAAGCTGTAATAGATTTTCTTGAAGACTCTTTTATTCTAGAATCTGTAACTTGGGATAATGGTGTGCAATTTGTATCTTTTAACTTGTAGATTTTTTTAAAGTTTGGAGAATAATCAAAAACATACAACATTGTATGCCCTAAATATAAATGGATTGGTGTCAATGTTTAATTAGGATATTGATGAGGGTTTACAGCTAGATATAAAAGCATATGTGGATGTTAAGCAACCAGTGGTGGCTGATGACATTCGAAAGTGGTGTGGTGTAAAACAATAGCCATACTGCAATGTAGCGAGCAAGCGTAGCGAGCGAGCCCGAAACACTTATGGGGGGTTTGGGGGGCAAGTTTGAAAAAAGAGTGGGCAAATGGTGCATTTTCAAGTAAATGTGAGATAGCAGGAAGATTAATAAAGCAATTGTGAATCTGTTCCAACAAAGACAGTAACTGGCAAAACTGTCAGTCTAATGGGATGCATTTCAGACGCCGGCCTACCACATGCTGTATAGTTTGGACATAATTTACATAAATTATCTTAAACATGCCACTCCATCACATAAAGGACACTGGGTCACTTGTGTTTACCTGGCTTGCGATGCTGCCCAGATAACAAACAATATACAGAGGCTGATCAGGGAAGAGCAGTCAAGTCCTACAGCGCCCCCATCCACACTCATAACACACTAGCAGAGGTGCCAATTCCGATCCGGTAAAAAGCGGCTACGAATCGTCGGACGGAGCCTTTTCTCCGTCCGACTCGTACCCGGTGCGAAATCCATCCGAAAAAGCAAGTACGATTCGGACGGAAACACCATTTCCGTTCGAATCGAACAAAACACCCACCGAACAGATTCGAAACACAATTCCGATCCAGAAAAGCGCCGACCTCACGTCGGTACGCATCCAGCCTACGTTTCACGAACCAGGAAGTACGATTCGAACCGACGTCATCTCGCACGGAATATATTTACCGGCTGCCAAAAACTGCCGGGAAATCAGGACGACACACGCAAGGAGCAGCTGGACGCGACGAACAGACATGGACCCGAACCTACGTGCCATCCCTGCCCTCCTAGCAGTCCACCTGGTGTACAGGAACCGACGCAGATGCCGCAGAAGGTCAGCACAACAACCAGGGGCAAAGGGGGGGCAGGGGCAGGGGCAGGACACACAACACCAACACATGGTACCAAATCATACATGGGCTGGACATACCTGACCATCAGGGCCTGGTCACCTCCAGGGGGTGGGGGCGTGGCCAGCAACGCATGCGTCCGCCACAGCGGAAGTGGATGGCACGCGAACCGGTACGTACCCTACCCAGGCCGCAAGAGCGTGGGTACGGAACGTACCACGCGTCCCCCAACATCACTACAACAATGGCGGTACGGCCCGTACCCACGTCAGAAATGCCTGGGTACGGCTCGTACCAGCATTGCTGGGGTCATGTAGGGGTACGCGTGGTACGACCCGTAGCCACGCCCCCAAGGACTGTGTACGGTGCGGACCCCACGGCACCGCAACAATAGGGGGACGCACCGTACCCACCCACCAAAGGCATGGGTACGGGCCATACCCAGGCATGCAGAGCGTGGGTACGGGTATGTACGGACCGTACCCCCACCCCAGCAGTGTATGTACACCCCGAACCCCCACCCGTGTATGTACGCCCCGAACCCCCACCCCAGCATTGTATGTACGCCCCGAACCCCCACCCGTGTATGTACGCCCCGAACCCCCACCCCAGCATTGTATGTACGCCCCGAACCACCACCCGTGTATGTACGCCCCGAACCCCCACCCGTGTATGTACGCCCCGAACCCCCACCCATGTATGTACGCACCCAACCACCACCCGTGTATGTACGCCCCGAACCCCCACCCGTGTATGTACGCACCCAACCCCCACCCCAGCATTGTATGTACGCCCCGAACCCCCACCCGTGTATGTACGCACCCAACCACCACCCGTGTATGTACGCCCCGAACCCCCACCCGTGTATGTACGCCTCGAACCCCAACCCCAGCATTGTATGTACGCCCCGAACCCCCACCCGTGTATGTACGCACCCAACCACCACCCGTGTATGTACGCCCCGAACCCCCACCCATGTATGTATGCCCCAAACACCCACCCCAGCATTGTATGTACGCCCCGAACCCCCACCCGTGTATGTACGCCCCGAACCCCCACCCCAGCATTGTATGTACGCCCCGAACCCCCACCCGTGTATGTACGCACCCAACCACCACCCGTGTATGTACGCCCCGAACCCCCACCCGTGTATGTACGCACCGAACCCCCACCCCAGCATTGTATGTACGCCCCAAACCCCCACCCGTGTATGTACGCACCGAACCCCCACCCGTGTATGTACGCCCCGAACCCCCACCCCAGCATTGTATGTACGCCCCGAACCCCCACCCGTGTATGTACGCACCGAACCCCCACCCCAGCATTGTATGTACGCCCCGAACCCCCACCCGTGTATGTACGCACCCAACCACCACCCCAGCAGTGTATGTACGACACGTACCCCCACCCGCGTATGCAAGGAGCGAACCCACACCCGTGTCTGTCATGAGCGTACATATTGTGAAATAGGAGAGGTGGGTGCAGAGTCCCCCCAGCAGTGCCCAGACACAGGAGGGGTGGGTGCATATCACTCCCAGCAGTGCCCTGAGACAGGAGGGGTGGGTGCAGAGTCCTCCCAGCAGTGCCCAGAGACAGGAGGGGTGGGTGCCTATCACTCCCAGCAGTGCCCAGACACAGGAGGGGTGGGTGCAGAGTCCCCCAGCAGTGCCCAGACACAGGAGGGGTGGGTACCTATCACTCCCAGCAGTGCCCAGGTCATTCTTGGTGTGTGAGGGGTATTTAAACACCTTTGTGTATGTCCAACCATTGTGGGACTTTTACACCTATATAACCCAGGTTTTGAAGTTCCTTCTTTTCTCCCCCTATGAGATGGATCTTTTTGTTAAGTAAATACCTATCACTCCCAGCAGTGCCCAGAGACAGGAGGGGTGGGTGCCTATCACTCCCAGCAGTGCCCAGACACAGGAGGGGTGGGTGCAGAGTCCCCCAGCAGTGCCCAGACACAGGAGGGGTGGATGCAGAGTCCTCCCAGCAGTGCCCAGTCACAGGAGAGGTGGGTGCAGAGTCCTCCCAGCAGTGCCCAGACACAGGAGGGGTGGGTGCAGAGTCCCCCAGCAGTGCCCAGACACAGGAGGGGTGGGTGCCTAACACTCCCAGCAGTGCCCTGAGACAGGAGGGTTGGGTGCAGAGTCCTCCCAGCAGTGCCCAGAGACAGGAGGGGTGGGTGCCTAACACTCCCAGCAGTGCCCAGAGACAGGAGGGGTGGGTGCCTATCACTCCCAGCAGTGCCCAGACACAGGAGGGGTGGGTGTCTATCACTCCCAGCAGTGCCCTGAGACAGGAGGGGTGGGTGCAGAGTCCTCCCAGCAGTGCCCTGAGACAGGAGGGGTGGGTGCAGAGTCCTCCCAGCAGTGCCCAGAGACAGGAGGGGTGGGTGCATATCACTCCCAGCAGTGCCCTGAGACAGGAGGGGTGGGTGCAGAGTCCTCCCAGCAGTGCCCAGACACAGGAGGGGTGTGTGCAGAGTCCTCCCAGCAGTGCCCAGACACAGGAGGGGTGTGTGCAGAGTCCTCCCAGCAGTGCCCAGACACAGGAGGGGTGTGTGCAGAGTCCTCCCAGCAGTGCCCAGAGACAGGAGGGGTGGGTGCATATCACTCCCAGCAGTGCCCTGAGACAGGAGGGGTGTGTGCAGAGTCCTCCCAGCAGTGCCCAGACACAGGAGGGGTGTGTGCAGAGTCCTCCCAGCAGTGCCCAGACACAGGAGGGGTGTGCGCAGAGTCCTCCCAGCAGTGCCCAGAGACAGGAGGGGTGGGTGCAGAGTCCTCCCAGCAGTGCCCAGAGACAGGAGGGGTGGGTGCATATCACTCCCAGCAGTGACCTGAGACAGGAGGGGTGGGTGCAGAGTCCTCCCAGCAGTGCCCAGACACAGGAGGGGTGTGTGCAGAGTCCTCCCAGCAGTGCCCAGACACAGGAGGGGTGTGTGCAGAGTCCTCCCAGCAGTGCCCAGACACAGGAGGGGTGGGTGCCTATCACTCCCAGCAGTGCCCAGAGACAGGAGGGGTGGGTGCAGAGTACTCCCAGCAGTGCCCAGAGACAGGAGGGGTGGGTGCAGAGTCCTCCCAGCAGTGCCCAGAGACAGGAGGGGTGGGTGCATATCACTCCCAGCAGTGCCCTGAGACAGGAGGGGTGGGTGCAGAGTCCTCCCAGCAGTGCCCAGACACAGGAGGGGTGTGTGCAGAGTCCTCCCAGCAGTGCCCAGACACAGGAGGGGTGGGTGCAGAGTCCCCCAGCAGTGCCCAGACATATGACAATATACCCCATCAACAAGTTCAGTGACCAACAAGGGTGATACCCCAGATGCAGGTGGAGCCATCGCTGAGCCAGCATGGCCATAGTGAAAGGCAACCCTCACACATCCAGGAAATGTAGACACAGCACAGCACAGCATATGGGAGACACCCTGCAGGGAAAATGGCCGGCTCCACAGAGGATGGAACACACCTTGGGACAATGTCACCATACAGTGAGAGCAAACATGACCAAATACCATTGGCAGAGACCTCTGTGATGGCACGCAGATGGCAGGGTACACCCCATGAGCAGCACACTCCAACATTTCACAGACCCCTAACACATTATCACCACCCCAACTCAGGGAGCACCAGCACCAACAGCAAGTCCAGGAAAGCATCAGTGTGCAAAACCAAAAGAAAATGCTTTATTCAGCAGGAAAATATCTCTGAGAAAATGTCCACTATGTACAAGGGCCATGGGCCAGGCCAGCAGCAAAGTCCGGGGGGGGGTACACATCGGGACGTGTGTCCCCTAGCTTGCCTGCACAGTTCACATGTCCATTTCATCCACAGAAGAGGGGGCATCAGGTGGGAGGGTGGAAACAGGCACCGCAGGGACAGGATGGGCAAGGGTAGGTGTTGTGGGTGCAGGGAGGGATGATTCCGCCACAGGGGGGGTGCCAGCGCCAAAGGTGGAGGACAGAATGGCGCTGCACACGTTGGCAAGGTCCCCCAGCGACTCCCCCGCACCCAATCGAACCACAGGCCCCAAGGAGGGGGGGGGGAGAGGGATGGGTCGCAGCGCCACTGGGGGAGGGTGTGGACAGGGTGGGGGACTCAACTCCCCTGGCCGGGTCCTGCCTCCACCGCTTGCGGGGTGGTGTCCTCCTGGGGTGGGGGGGCACACTTGCAGTGGATGATGCTGTCACCGACTGTTGGCCAGGAGAGCTAAGGGGAGTGGATTTGGAGGGAGTGGGTTGTGTGGACTGCGGACTCCCACTGTGGCTGCGTGTTGTACGTTTCCCCCCCGACCCAGTGGGTGTGCCTTCCTCACCCTGTGTGTGCGTGACAGGAGGTGTGCGCTTCGACTTCCCTGGTGGTGTGGTGCCTGTGTCTGGTGGGATGCGTGCACGCTGACGTCTGGATGTGCGTGGGACAGGCACGGGAGTGGGAATTGTGGATGGGGCAGGGGTGGGGGGGTAGGCAGCGCTGCAGGAGATCCAGTGCTGCAGTCAGTGTGGAGTCTATGGACCTCAGCAACTGCCGTTGGTCAGACTGTGCAGCCGACATGCCCTCCATGTATGCCTCCATCTGGGTCAGCACCTGGGTGTGGGCATGGAGGACATTTAGCATCGCAGTCTGACCAACCTGCAACTGCCTCAGGATGTCCACAGACTCCGCACTCACCGCAGCAGTGGTGACAGGGGCAGGGGGTGCGGTGCCTGGCAGGAAGGAGACATGTGGGGACCGAGAACGGAGGGAAGGGCCACGAGCAGGTGGGAGGCCGGTTATGGAAACTGAGGTGGCGGGGGGATGTGGAGGGCTGCCATCAGCTGGGGGGCAGACTCCGCCACCTCTGGGAGCTCAGCCTCGGACCCGTCTGCGTCATAGTCTGTGTTGGCAGTCGACAGGTCCTCTGCCTCACTCCCTTCGGCCTCCGTGCCACTCCATGTGCCAGACAGGACAGCACTGCTGGCACTGGTGCTCAATCCCTCCTCCCGGTCCGTGCTAGTGTCTCCTTCCGTGTCCCCCGGCGATGCTGTGGGCAAGGTGAAGAGACAGGAGATAATCAGACACCTGTACACATATGTCACATGAGTCAAATATACATAGGTCACATTGCATAGCCTGAAAAGCAACAGGAGTAACACCTACAAAACAATGCACACATGTAGGCCATGGAACACACAGTTTGTCGACCCACCATGCCACTGGGACACAATGGAGAGCATGACACAACAACAAATCACTGCACCTAAATTTTTACAGAGGAGCCAGCCTCTGGGGACAAATGTGCACAGCATCTGCACCACACTGCGTCGTCAAAAAGGGATGAGCAGGAATCAAATCCATTGACTCTTGCCACATGCTGCAAAGGCAATACATGAAACCATCCCAAACATGACTGGGTCAATGCACCTTGAGCGTATGTCCAGTCAAACATCACACACAGGCCACACCCAGCAAGGAGGATGAAGCTTCTGACATGTAGGCCTTGTACGCACAAACCACCCACACCTGAGACAATCTCATTGAGACGGAGAAAGTATGTACACCTCTTACTCTGGGATGAAAACACATGGCCTCCACTAATTCATGACTGTACACACACTGCCCCTGGTGCGCCTGTACACACATCATTGACAGGCAAACATCATCAGATTGTCTTAACAACACACACAGGTAATGCCCACTGTGAGTATGCACAAGCAAAATGGGTCCCACTGTACAGTGGACACATGTAGCAACCTGTAGGTCCTAACAGTTGAGCCCAGGGTACAATGCCACCCTACCCAACCCATGGCGAAGACACATTGAATGGCCATATTGTTGGATGACGCACATGATACCTAGGAAGAGGTGCCCCAGGGCACAGTAGTGCCCACACTCCTCCATGGTCCTGGATGGACATGACTGCAAATTAAGCAACCTTCCCTGCACTTAGCAGGCCTCCCACTCAGGCACATCATGTCAGAGGGCACACAATTGGACATGCATGCTGGAAGGCTGTACATTTTGGAGACACACCCCTATGTCGTGATTCACAATCAGTGCCAAGTGACATGGACACCACAATGACTGAAATTGGCCAGGGCACACGCAAGGTCCCCAGACCTGTGACACATCACCCCCACACATGATGCTGCTAGCATTGTGCACCTGCATAAACTGTCTGCCTAAATAACCTTGTGCAAGAGTGGCTACAGACACACCAGGGAACACATGGCAAGGAGGGGAAGGGAGGGAGTGAGAACAGCACTGGGCTACTTTGGGGAGAAGTTGACGCACTGCACAATCAAACCCTGGCAGTGTATCCATGCAACTGCGCACTTACATTGGCTGGGGACACACAACTGACACACATGTACCTACCCCCTTCCTGCTGCTGCTTCTCCTGTAGGCGCCTGTCCATATCGGGGAAGACCACCGCCAGCACACGCTTCTGGATGTGGGTCAGACGACGGCGCCCACGGTTCTTACGGCTCTCAGGTGAGTCCCCCAGCAGGACCCGTGCAATCCTCCTCGTCCAGCACCGGATGTCCTGCCAGAGTTTCCTCACCTGAGACAGGCCCCGCATCCGACCCTCTGTAGCCCTCACGGCACTGACGGTTGTCCTCCAGATCTCCCCCTTGGCAATGGTGCCTACCTGTGAGGATGCAAAAGTGAGAATACATTAATCCACATGAGCAAAGACACAGAGACACACATATAGAACAATCCACTTCATGAACAGGCCATGGTATGCATGCAACTCATTGCACCTTTGTCATAGGGACATAATCCACTGTGGAAGGCCAAATGCACTACGTGCCATTGAAAGTACACGGGTGGCATGAGGGGTACCACACACTCACTGACCAGGGATCACACTGTGCCTCACAGGCTACACCAGGATTATGTACAGCACCTCAAAGCAGTCACCTGCCCCAGCACACTGATGCTACCTCAGCAGAGTACACAGACACACACAGGCACAGGACAATCACATGGCATTGCCAACTGCGGGTACACACCTCACTCTGCCTGTTAGAAAAACCCCACTCCCACACCGGAAGGGTGGTAATGTGATTTTCCCAGACATACACTGTGGTAGCTTGGCTCGAGTGGTCAGGGGTCAGGCACCGTGCTAAGCATACGTCATACCCACACAATAACCATGCGTGCATCCGTTCCAAAAACGACACTACACCTTAAAAATTATACTGAAAATATATCTCTTTATCTTCTTTTCTCTTAGTTGCTGATTAAATAAATAATAATACAATCACAGTACACAAGGCTTTTTCTTAAAAAGTGCAGGTCAAATAAATAATAACACTTTACAGGTGCAATAAATAGGATCAGGTCAAATAAATACTGTGAGGCAATAAATACTGTGCAGGAATAAGTTAGCTCAGGACAATAAATACATCACAGGAATAACTTAGATAAATACAATAAATACAGTACCCTCAATAAATAATATCAGCCAACAATGACATTTGTAAAATCAGATCACATTTAAAATACTATGGGCTGATTTGGCCCCGTCACAGCTTGTGGTTAGGTGGATGGCCTGAGGGGTATACTCCCTGGCTTGGACAAGGCTGAGGCCTAAACTGAGGTAGGTCAAGGGGGAATCTAGAGATCTACACAACCCCTCTGTATTAGTATCAGCTCACCCCTGGCACAATCAAGCTGGTTCCAGCACCTCTCTAGCCTCTAGGATGGTCTCTTAGGGCTATACAGGGCCTTAGGCGCCCTCTATTCCACTTACTGCCCTTTTTATGAAGTTCCGACGCCGCTGGAGTCGTGTCGACGCCGTGAGGCGGTTCCGGTTCGATGTCGGCGGCCTCGGCGCAATGACAGTTCTTGACGACGCCGGTAGGCGGTTCCGGTTCGATGTCGGCGGCCTCGGCTCGATGTCGACCTCCGGTTCGATGACGTCGGGCAGTCTTGGCTCGATGTCGACTTCGGGTGGCTCCGGTTCGATGACGTCGGGCGGCCTTGGCTCGATGTCGACTTCCGGCGGCTCCGGAGTGCGATCTCCACTCCCGACCTCCGGTGCTCCTTTCTTCAGGTTCCGGCGACTCCGGAGTGCGACCTCCACTCCCGACCTCCGGCACGATTCTCTTCAGGTTCTGGCGACTCCGGAGTGCGATCTCCACTCCCGACCTCCGGCACGCTTCACCTCGGTCTCCGGCGACTCCGGAGGGCGGACTTCACTCCCCCGTCGATGCCGCACACTCGACCTCGGGTGACTTCCTCCTCGACCTCTGGTACTCTCCACGACCTCCGTCAGCGCCCTCTCTCGACCTCTGGCGGCTCCGGGTACGACGTCTGCTTTCCAGTCAGCGCCGCTTCTCCACCTCGGGCTCCAGGTCTCTAGGCTTCTCGACGTCGGACTTCAGGTAGTTACCAGTAACCAGGTCAGGTATTTGCTGTTCTTTACTTTTAAGGCCTGTTCCTGCTGTCCAGGTCCTTAAGATGGTTTTTCTTGCTTTCTCCCACACAGGGCTCCAGGCTGGGCTCAGTCAGTAGGGACTAGTATCAAGGGTGGGTTTATGGACCCCACTCCAGGCACAAGTTTCCACCCCTGCTGCCTCACTCCTTCCTCCTTCAGGTTTCTGCTGCTCTCTCTTCACCAGTCAGGTGCCAACTGCCAGCTCCAACTGCCAACTCTGGCTTAGCTTCCCAACATTCCAAACCGCCTCCAACTGTCACAGGGTTCCAGAATGTTGCAGAAGGTTCTAGTAGGTTCCAGTGATGTCACAGGTGACAATGGGTGGCCACCATTTTGTGCTCCAGGCCCTCAGACAGAAGTTCCAGGGGTAGATAAAATGGCTCCCTGAATCTGCATCAATACTAAAAAGTCTGGTGGTTCCCAAAAAGGAAAAATACTAACAGGGTTTGAGGCAAAAGTGGGACAAAATAAATAATGATGAGGAGGGACCACCCAAAGGGCTGACAGGTCTAACACTGCCCATGTGCCAGTAGACGGGGGGTGTCACAGGTGTGGGGCTGGCTCAGCACGGCATGCACACAGCACTGCTCCCTGCTCACATCGGATGGGCAGCCTATATCCATCCCTCATGCAGCTTGTGTGCAACACTCCCCAGATGCACTCACCCACATGACAGGGGACTTACACACACACCAATGTGCAGGGGACGAACACGGCCTTTGGACACTCACAGCACAGGTACACTGAACAAACACACATCCATGGGTACTGTCACCTGTCACACTGGGGGGAACACAGGATCACATCAGGACTGTGGAAACAACATCCCCAGGAGGAGTAGCCCGGCAGTATGTGGCATGCACCATGCAATCATTGTCACAGTAGGCACTATGCAAGTGAGGAGTGCACACAGGAAACGCAGCATGCACTGCATGGGTGACATGAGGCCTTCCACACCCTTGGACCCACTCTAAACACCAGTGCATGTCTGTCACACATGGACACAATGCCAGAAGTCACTGTCACACAAAAGGGGCACAGTCTAAGCTAGTGGAGTCTGCACTCACCTGAACCCCTGGTCGACCATACAGGCTCTGGTACTGTGGGAGGATCACATCTATCAGGGCAAGGTTCTCCTCCTGGGTGAATGGCTGTGACCTCTCCACAGTCCTGGACATGGTGCCAGAGGAATCACTATCAGCAGCAGTGGTCATGGATGAATGGATGTGCAGGCAAGTGCTCTCTCATGGGACCTGGCTGGCTTATATCTGCCTGGCTGGCCTGTTCATGTACAGGAGTACAGATTGATTGGTCAGTCACATTTGCATCCTACGTTTCATCCAATCCCTTCAAACCTACCCCAGTGTGTGGCTTTGCATGGTTTCAGTTTTGATGATGATGTCAAGTCGACATCCACTTTGCAACAATGTAGATTCTTGCAAACTGACTTCTGCTGGGCACCTGGTGCTCAAATTCAAAAATCAAACTCGGTCTCCATGGCAACCATCATGCATTTAGGCCCTTATACTTGTCCCTCATGTGTCCCCTACGTGTTTTCATACATGTACACACAGGTACGGTGCATTCCACGCCCTAGGGCACCCCAAAAGCAGTGATATGGTCCGGACAAGCGCTTGTACGGTCCGGATCACAACATGGGCGCTGGCCTATGCGTACGCCACAGTAGTACGGACCGGACAAGCGCTTGTACGGTCCGGATCACAACATGGGCGCTGGTGTATGCGTACGCCACAGTAGTACGGACCGGACAAGCGCTTGTACGGTCCGGATCACAACATGGGCGCTGGTGTATGCGTACGCCACAGCAGTACGGACCGGACAAGCGCTTGTACGGTCCGGATCACAACATGGGCGCTGGTGTATGCGTACGCCACAGTAGTACGGACCGGACAAGCGCTTGTACGGTCCGTACTACTGTGGCGTACGCATACGCCAGCACCCATGTTGTGATCCGGACCGTACAAGCGCTTGTCCGGTCCGTACTACTGAGGCGTACGCATACACCAGCGCCCATGTTGTGATCCGGACCGTACAAGCGCTTGTCCGGTCCGTACTACTGAGGCGTACGCATACACCAGCGCCCATGTTGTGATCCGGACCGTACAAGCGCTTGTCCGGTCCGTACTACTGTGGCGTACGCATACGCCAGCACCCATGTTGGCCCAGGGACCCTATACACGCCCTCAGAGCGTATGTACGGTGCGTTCCACACCTGTCAGTGGTGACAGGCGGCACACAGACAGGAATGGAGCGTCAGATTTTGCCAAGGGTGGACACCAATGCATTGTCTGTGCAATACCACATGTGTGTGACACAGGTATGTCAGGATGTGATGTGGCACATTACCCCTGAGGTGTGGGCAAAGCATATGTACGATGAGCTGTGCACACATGTCGTGTGTGATGGTGCGCATTGTGCCACACATACCCTCCACTCCTTTGACATGTGTGCATGTCGTACACACTAGTAGAGCCATGAGTCACTTGCATGTCCCAGTCACGGACACCCGCACCTGTCCCCTGATGCCAGGTACACGGAATATTACACATGACATGTGAATGGCTGCGTTGCACGCTGCAACCATGTCATGTGTGTGGCATGTGTTTCCATGATTTTGCTGTAGGTGTGTGGTCCAATGCATCAGCAGTTGCTGCTACCAACATGTGTGTGTGTGTAGATGGCCATGGCACACTGTTCCGCACACCAGCCCACATATGTGATCTGCCATGAGGTGTGTATGTATGCAACTACACGGAGTTACAAAACAAGTACATATCCACATGCTCTCAATGCATGTATGTTCTGTCTCGACATGTACTCCTCCAAGGCAATGTGTGTGGCCTGTCCTTTTCCTATAACATGTGACCAGTGCATATCGCATACACCAACCTGTCTGTACCATACGCATCCTACTTCTGCACATGTGTGGATGTCCGTGAATCCTGTGATGCGTGTGCATGTTCACTTACACTGGCCCACAGCTAGTCTCATGCCATGTCATCGTGAGCTTGCCCCACTCCGTTAGTGGCTGTCCCTTGGTAGGAGTGTCACCTGCCTGGCGTAAGTGTCCAGGAAATGTGGCACAGACCTGACTCTGAATGTGGCATTTGTGTATTGGCTGTTTAACATGTGCTCAGTGCATTGACAATGTCGTCGTACAGTGCTCACTCATCGGTGTTCCTTCCATTTCACTGCAGGGCTCCCCCTCTCCCTCGACGTATGCCAGACCTGGCTGCCCTGCATGAACGGGACTGTATACGCCGCTACAGATTCAGCCAACGGTTGATTGATGAGTTGACTGGCCGGCTGGAAGCACACCTCCTCCCGCGCCACAGGTATCCCAGTGCACTGACACCCAAGTTGAAGGTGATGGCAGCCCTACATTTCCTTGCCACGGGTACGTTCCAACATACCATTGCTGACGTCGGGGGCATGTCCCAGACGATGTTCAGCCGTGTTCTGCATGATTTCTTAGAGGCTATGTTGGTTCACCTGGATGAGTACATTAAATTCCCAATTCGTGAGCAGTTGACAGGTGTCAAGCGTGAGTTCTATGCCCTGGGAGGGATGCCCCATGTCATTGGGTCCATAGATGGGACACATGTTGCGTTGGTACCACCACAGGCACAGGAGGTGGTGTATAGGAATCGCAAACATTATCACTCCATGAATGCCCTTGTGGTGTGTCTGTCCAACATGGTGATTTCACATGTCTGTGTTCGCTTTCCAGGATCAGCACACGATGCCTTCATCATGAGGCGTAGCAGGCTGCCTGAAATGATGCAGCAGCTGCGGAACGAGCGAGCATGTATTGTTGGTGGGTAGACTCTGGCAGTTCAGTGTTTGGCGTCATCTTCCAATCTCACTGCCTGTGCTGACACACTTCTGTCCATGATGTTTCCTTGTAGGGGACGCTGGCTATCCCAACATGCCATGGCTGATGACGCCTGTCCGCAACCCCAGCACGGCTGCCGAGCACCGCTACAACAACGCCCATGGGTGGACCAGGAGAGTCATTGAGAGGACGTTTGGACTTCTGAAGAGCCGATTCCGGTGCCTCCACAAGACCGGCGGAGCACTCCCATATGCCCCGGAGAAGGTGTGCAAGATCATCATCGTCTGCTGCATGCTGCACAACATGGCAGTGGAGGAAGCTGTTCCACTCATACTGGATCAAGATGACCAGGACCATCCACCCGTGGAGGATGAAGGGCTTGGTGACAGGGCAAGTGATGTGGAGGAGGAGGAGGCTGTGGAGGACATGCGGAGTCGGCTCATACGCGACTTCTTTGCTTAGTGGTGAGTTCCAGTGTCTGAGTGTGCACGCATTGGGCCGTGTGTGGCATGTGTTGCAATGTGTGTGTCCATCTGCATGTCTGCCAAGTGAGTCAGTGGTGTGTATTGAAGTGTCACTCGAGTGATGGCGCAATGGAAGGATGTTGTCCGAGAGTCATCATTGTCACCTGTCATGTTGACAAGATGATACGTGTTGAGTACATGCTTGCGGATGTGCTCCTTTGGGCTGACTCCTTGTGTGTCTCTCTTCCACAGGTCCATGGGCATGCTGTCTGCTGGTGGCATTGTTGTGCTCCTGCTACTCCTCATGAACACAGCAACATGTGCTGATTCTGCGTCACATGCACGGGCAAGTTTTGTAATCTCCTTAGGGTAAGGGATGCCTCACTGCGTTTTGGGTGTGTAAATTGTTTGTAGTCTGTGTGCACTTCTCCGGTTCATGTGTGGTCAATTTGCATACATGTGGATCCTACATGGGGAACATGACATGGGGCAGGCCTCACCTGGAGCCATGGTCAGACTTGGTGACTGTCATGTGTCAGGGGATTGGGGATTGTGATGAGGCCATCAATGTGTGTAACACTGGCCTCGGAAACATACAGGTTGCACCGGGTTGACATGGTGTGTGATTGCCCCATCAGGGCCTCAATGGTGTATGCAGCCTCTCCGTGGCAGCAGGGGGTGTTTAGCTGTTATCCGTCACTTGTGTGCCAGTTCGATGGAATACCAGCATCTGTGTTGCAATGGGGGGTGCCAGTGTTGCTCCCACATGTCCATCCACATGACCTGTGTATGTGTTGACAGAGTATCATTGTCATTCCAACACACATGACTAATAAATGTGTCCCTCTGTCTCCAAGGTGCCTCTTCTCTGTCAATGGTGGCCTGTTGCCACTGTGCATGCGGCATGTCTGGCATAGTTTTCAGAGGTGGTGCATATGTGTCTATGTGTAGAGTAGCAAGATGCTAGCGGTTTGTCAGGGATTGGAATCTGTATTATGCACAAGATGCACAGTTCCATCCACCTCAAGGCAAGAGAGACCATCCCCCAGGGCAACTACAACATCCGTGTCTAATCCTACCCTGAAGTCTACGGACATGTGCCTTACAACTCCCATGATACTTGTCCATATCCGGAGTGCATCTGCACAGCTCTGCTACTGCATCGGGCAACCAGGCCACATCAACGTCCAAACGGGATGGGGGGAATGATTCACAGCCAGCTGCAGGATGACCTTCGCGATCCACGCCCACACTCATGATGCAGCCCACAACCCCAACACAACCATGTGGCACTGTGATCCAAAACTGCATTCTGGCATCTCCATGCATCCAACCTTGGCCTAGCCACCATTCTCAACATCCGCCTGACGCAAGCATGCAGGACATGGTAGGGACACATGTCTAGACATACCTGGGAGCGGCAAGCCAGGTCACTCCACATGATCCCTGACCTCTGCGCATGACTGTTGCTCCCCTAAATGTGTCTGTAGCCACAGTTGTGCGGGAACCACTCAGCTGGTTGGGCCCAGCACAGGTGAGTATGGTACTCCATGTCTGTATCAGATGATACATTGGGACCCATGTGTGTCCTGGGCAAGACTGAGACCCCACGGTTTAGATTGTTGGAGTTAATTCTGAGATCAGGCATGCTTTGACTTTACGACACACACATGTATTGTAATAATGCAGAATCACGGCATCATCTTGTAATTGTGATTAATTTATTTGTGGTGGGGTACGGGTTTGTGGGGATGACAAGAGGTGCACTGCGGGAGTGTAGAATCCAAAGTTCACTGGGGGAGTTGGTATCCTTGCCGTAGCAAATTATCAGAGTCCATGCCACAGTCTTCGTCAACATAGGTCAGACAGTGACCAGCAAGTCCATGTGGCAGAGAATGTCATGTGCTGCTATTGGGCCAGAGGGCCAGGTGCCAGGCCAGGTGACCTGGGAGATGGTGATGTTCTGCTGACTCTCACAGTCTTTTTCGTGGACGACCCACCTTCCTGCGGGGACCCTCGGAAGCAGGCTGTGACGATGTCTGTGACGCTCCGTCGGATGAATCCTCCTCCTCCTGATCCCTCCCTGTGTCTGGTAATGGCCTTCGCCTGGTGCCACAGGGAGGGTTGCCCATGTTGTCGGCAATCCGACGGAGTACACCGGTCATTTGGGTTTGCACCGCCACGAGCTCAGCCTGTCTATCCTCCATCCTTCCTTGGTGTTGCAGTTGACAGGCATGTTGCTGGGCCTGCAGGGTCTTCATCTCCTCGAGGGTCCCCTTGATGTCATTGAGGGTGGACGCAATCTGGTCCATGCCCCTGGTGTCACGCCGGTATGTATCCAGGATGTTGCTGACCTGGGACACTACCGGGTCCTGAGCTCCCTGGTCAGGTTCGCGCCTCCGCCATCCTCCACTCCCGCCACCCCTGCCCACGTGCACCTGGCCTGCCGTTGTGGGCGCATCGGGTCTCCGGGACCCCTGAGGGATGGCATCTGCGTTGCCGCCTGCCTCCTCCTGGGTGCCCGGAGGACCGTGTCCCTCCTGGGCAGACTGGCTGGGTGGTCGTGTGCGGGCAGGGCTCCTGGACGTCTCCTGGGATGTGGCAGGAATGGGGGTGGTGGTTGGCACAGTTGTACCTGACGCAGGTGCTGCAGGTGGTTGGACACCAGAGGGGCCAGGTTGGTCTGGGTCATCCACGGAGTGGTGAGAGTCGTCGCTGGCGGCGGGGTCCTCATCCCGCAGAGCCTGGTCCTGTGAGACTTCCCCCCCAGTGTTGGGGGGTGATCGACGACATTGACCTGTGTGTGAGAGAGACAATGTTAACAGTGTTACATGTGGCATCCATGTTTCATGCATTTCTGATTTGGCACTCTTCCTCTGGGTAGTTGGATGTGTCTTGCATTCCTCTCACAGTGCACTTGTGCATGGGTATGTCCCTTGGCCACAGCTGTCAGGGCTTTACGCATGTGTGACACAATCTTAGTTGATGCATCTATTTGGGTACACAGTCAGCAGTGTGGTGTGCGGGCGTAGCGAGCCATGCAGATGCGCCTTACGTGTTGCACTGTACGTGGCCAAATGGTGTTTTGCCAAGGCAATTTGATGATGCAGGTAGGGGACTGAAGCATTTGTGACAGGGTTCTTACCGACACAGTGGGTGGGTATACTGGGTGTGGTTAGGTCTGTGCCTGCAGCACAGATGGACTCGTGCACAGATTGACACATGGACCGGTCTTCATCTACGGTAGGGGGGGGTTGAGGCACTGCCAGACCTTGTCTGCATGCACACAGTCCACCGGCTGACGAGTGGACATGGCCACACCACCCAAGGGTGATTTAGTCTCCCTGTGTCTCCCTTCCTCCCTCCCTCTGTCACCCTCCTCCCTCTGTCGGTCTCCCTCTGTCACCCTACTCCCTCCCTCTGTCTGTCTGTCTCCCTGTGTCCCCCTCTGTCTCCTTCCCTCTCATTCCCCCTCTCCCTCCCTCTATTTGTCACCCTCTGTCACCTCAGGCCAGCTTCCTGGGCACACACAATTAGCCGGTCTTTGAATGGCCATTGGCTTGTTCATGTGAGTTAGTTCCTGTTCTCCGGGCAACCATTGGGCTTTGTGTCTGAGTGTAGGCTGCTGCTGTGGCGGTGTGTGCTGAGACTCTATCAGAACGATGCATCTTCATTGTCTGCTGTTATGTGCAAATTGTGCCTTCAGACCCATGTCATCCTGCAAGGCGGCCACCATTTGCAGGCAAGACAGTACTGTGTGGGTACACACAGTTTGTATGGCTGTGCCCTGGGCCATATGGGCTGAGGGCATTGTTGTGTGCTTGTGAGTTGCTCAATGTTAGTTTTGATGCCCACACTCCCAGCATCGGCCACATCCTGTGTTGTGTTGGTGTTTTGTGTGGCCTGTGACTTGGCATGGCCCTGATTGGTGCATGGGGCATGGAGGCGCTAGTGGCATGTGTGCGTTTGTGGAGTGTGGTTGTGTCCGGTGGTGGCTTGGGGGGGGGTGGCGTGCATGATTGATTGTGTATGGCATCCCCCCCATGTGAGGTGAGTTGTTTGTGTACTCACCAGGGTCTGGGAGTCCTGGTAGTCCGTGTAGTCCCTCCACCGCCAGCGTGGACATCACCTTCTCCTCCCAGGGATGGTATTGTACCGGTCTGGGGGGCGGCCCTCCTCCAGTGATGTTCCCCTGGTTGTGATTGTCAGTCATCTTCCTCTTGACCGTCCTCCGCAGATCGTACCACCTGGATTGGCACTCGTGCCTGGTCCTTCTGGTGGACCCAACAGCATTCACAGAATCGACAATCCTCTGCCACATGTTTGATTTTTCGGATATGCTGGTCTGTCTGACCAATGTTCCAAAGAGCTGTGGCTCGACTCTGAGGATTTCGTCGACAAGGATCTCCAGCTCCTCCTTTGTGAACTTTGGATTCTTGGTTGTGGACATGGCGTGGGGTGTGGGTGTGGATGGTTGTGGGGGTGTGGGTGTGGATGGTTGTGGGTGTGTGAGTGTGGTAGTGGAGGTGTGTGTGTGAATGTGATGAGGGGGTGTTTGTGTAGGTGGTTGTGTGAAGGTATGCAAGTGTGAGGTTCAAGTATGGTGGTGTGGGTCGTCTGTGGGCTCTGGCAGCAGTGGGTCTGTTGCAAAGGCTCATGGTTTGTGTGTGTGGTCCATTTTTTTAGGTCCATTTGTGGGTGTGGCTGTGTTTGAATTTTGTGTGGGTGTGTTATGAGGAGTGGTCGTGTTTTGGGCCTCTGTTTGGCAGTTTGGCAGTTGCAGGTCAGTGTAGGTGATGTTTGTGGGGTTGTTGGGCATGTTTGGTGGTGTGGGGAAACTCTAATTGACTCTCCTTGTGTAAATGTGGTTTTTTCGTGTTCAGTACGTCTGTTTTTGGCGTCAGTACGGTCCGTACATGCACTGGTGGTGGTACGGTCCGTACATTCCCTGGTGGGGTGTGGGTACGGGCCGTACTTCCACGGGTGTGGGTACGGTCCGTACATACACGGGTGGTGGTTCGGTGCGTACATACACGGGTGGGGGTTCGGGGCGTACATACACGGGTGGGGGTTCGGGGCATACATACACTGCTGGGGTGGGGGTTGGGTGTGTACATACACGGGTGGGGGTTCGGGGCGTACATACACGGGTGGTGGTTGGGTGCGTACATACACGGGTGGGGGTTCGGGGCGTACATACACTGCTGGGGTGGGGGTTGGGTGCGTACATACACGGGTGGGGGTTCGGGGCGTACATACACGGGTGGTGGTTGGGTGCGTACATACACGGGTGGGGGTTCGGGGCGTACATACAATGCTGGGGTGGTGGTTGGGTGCGTACATACACGGGTGGGGGTTCGGGGCGTACATACAATGCTGGGGTGGGGGTTCGGTGCGTACATACACGGGTGGGGGTTCGGGGCGTACATACACTGCTGGGGTGGGGGTACGGGCCGTACTTCCACGGGTGTGGGTACGGTCCGTACATACACGGGTGGTGGTTCGGTGCATACATACACGGGTGGGGGTTCGGGGCGTACCTACACTGCTGGGGTGGGGGTATGGGCCGTACTTCCACGGGTGTGGGTACGGTCCGTACATACACGGGTGGTGGTTCTGTGCGTACATACACGGGTGGGGGTTCGGGGCGTACATACACGGGTGGGGGTTCGGGGCGTACATACACTGCTGGGGTGGGGGTTGGGTGTGTACATACACAGGTGGGGGTTCGGTGTGTACATACACGGGTGGGGGTTCGGTCCGTACATACACGGGTGGGGGTTTGGTGCGTACATACACGGGTGTGGGTACGGTCCGTACATACACGGGTGGTGGTTCAGTGCGTACATACACGGGTGGGGGTTCGGGGCGTACATACACTGCTGGGGTGGGGGTTCGGTCCGTACATACACGGGTGGGGGTTCGGTGCGTACATACACGGGTGTGGGTACGGTCCGTACATACACGGGTGGTGGTTCAGTGCGTACATACACGGGTGGGGGTTCGGGGCGTACCTACACTGCTGGGGTGGGGGTACGGGCCGTACTTCCACGGGTGTGGGTATGGTCCGTACATACACGGGTGGTGGTTCGGTGCGTACATACACGGGTGGGGGTTCGGGGCGTACATACACGGGTGGGGGTTCGGGGCGTACATACACTGCTGGGGTGGGGGTTGGGTGCGTACATACACGGGTGGGGGTTCGGTGCGTACATACACGGGTGGGGGTTCGGGGCGTACATACACGGGTGGGGGTTCGGGGCGTACATGCACTGCTGGGGTGGGGGTTCGGTGCGTACATACGCGGGCGGGGGGGTGGTGGGGTGTTCGGCACGTATGCGGGCACATGTCTCCATGGTTGCTATGGGAGTTCGGTTCGGACGGTGTTTTTTGCGTACGGTTGTGAAATGGGGAGGACGGGAGGGATCGTACTTGCGCAGTCGGACTTTATTTTTCCGCACGGTGGGTTTTTCGACCGGGGACGTGTCGGTGACTTTTCCCGACCCGAGGACGTGTGGGGAAATCTTCCCAATGCGATTCGTATGGACTTTTTTCCGTTCGAATCGTACTTGGCAGTTTGCACGCTACTTTGACGATTCGGACGGAAAAAAAACCGGATACGAGTCGGACGGGGAATTTTTTACCAGGATCGGAATTGGCACCAGAGTGTCTGAATGCGTCTCGGACTTGTTTTAAATGACATTGACCCACAAGAACGTGCAACGTGATTTATTTTACATTCACTACAGTGTCCTTGGTAGCGCTCTTTTTTGAAATAGAACAAACTTTTAAATACGCTTTACAAATAACTGTTTACTCTAGTTTAATATTGACCTGTGTATGAGACCTGATCATATCGCTTTAATGTCTTTTCATAAAATGATACTATATTGGTTGGAAAATAAAAATCTAACATTTATGGCATACTGACTTGTGTACGTTGATTGCATATCATTTTAAGAGGCTGCTAGGAAATCCAGTTGGGACAAAATCTTTTTTTAGTCACGCATACAAAAGCTGCGTTGCTTTTTCAGAAATGATTGGGTTAGCTCAATATAAGTAACTGTTGCCCATGGTTAAGCAATTTATTTTTGCAAGATGTGATACCATTTGGGATTCAGTAGAGTCCTTTTATGACTGTTTGTAGACACATATTTTCACATCTTGCAGGTCGGAATGAGCTCAGCCCCTTTTTGTTACACAGTTCAATTTCAATTCAATCTTTATTCGATTAAATTAAAATGATCATAAAAACACAGATAAACTGCATTACAATAAAATATTAAAATCAGAAAATAATTCATTGTTGAACTTCAAAATGTAAAGACACTGTTACAACAAGATCAATTTACATGTTGAGAGTTACCGCATAGCAGGCTCAAGTCTCTTGTGTGTGGTCCATTTTTTTAGGTCCATTTGTGGGTGTGGCTGTGTTTGAATTTTGTGTGGGTGTGTTATGAGGAGTGGTCGTGTTTTGGGCCTCTGTTTGGCAGTTTGGCAGTTGCAGGTCAGTGTAGGTGATGTTTGTGGGGTTGTTGGGCATGTTTGGTGGTGTGGGGAAACTCTAATTGACTCTCCTTGTGTAAATGTGTTTTTTTCGTGTTCAGTACGTCTGTTTTTGGCGTCAGTACGGTCCGTACATGCACTGGTGGTGGTACGGTCCGTAAATTCCCTGGTGGGGTGTGGGTACGGGCCGTACTTCGGGGTTCGGGGCGTACATACACGGGTGGTGGTTGGGTGCGTACATACACGGGTGGGGGTTCGGGGCGTACATACACTGCTGGGGTGGGGGTTGGGTGCGTACATACACGGGTGGGGGTTCGGGGCGTACATACACGGGTGGTGGTTGGGTGCGTTCATACACGGGTGGGGGTTCGGGGCGTACATACAATGCTGGGGTGGTGGTTGGGTGCGTACATACACGGGTGGGGGTTCAGGGCGTACATACAATGCTTAGGTCCATTTGTGGGTGTGGCTGTGTTTGAATTTTGTGTGGGTGTGTTATGAGGAGTGGTCGTGTTTTGGGCCTCTGTTTGGCAGCTTGGCAGTTGCAGGTCAGTGTAGGTGATGTTTGTGGGGTTGTTGGGCATGTTTGGTGGTGTGGGGAAACTCTAATTGACTCTCCTTGTGTAAATGTGGTTTTTTCGTGTTCAGTACGTCTGTTTTTGGCGTCAGTACGGTCCGTACATGCACTGGTGGTGGTACGGTCCGTACATTCCCTGGTGGGGTGTGGGTACGGGCCGTACTTCCACGGGTGTGGGTACGGTCCGTACATACACGGGTGGTGGTTCGACGCGTACATACATGGGTGGGGGTTCGGGGCATACCTACACTGCTGGGGTGGGGGTACGGGCCGTACTTCCACGGGTATGGGTACGGTCCGTACATACACGGGTGGTGGTTCGGTGCATACATACACAGGTGGGGGTTCGGGGCGTACATACATGGGTGGGGGTTCGGGGCGTACATACACTGCTGGGGTGGGGGTTGGGTGCGTACATACACGGGTGGGGGTTCGGTGCATACATACACGGGTGGGGGTTCGGGGCATACATACACGGGTGGGGGTTCGGGGCATACATGCACTGCTCGGGTGGGGGTTCGGTGCGTACATACGCGGGCGGGGGGGTGGTGGGGTGTTCGGCGCGTATGCGGCACATGTCTCCATGGTTGCTATGGGAGTTCGGTTCGGACGGTGTTTTTTGCGTACGGTTGTGAAATGGGGAGGACGGGAGGGATCGTACTTGCGCAGTCGGACTTTATTTTTCCGCACGGTGGGTTTTTCGACCGGGGACGTGTCGGTGACTTTTCCCGACCCGAGGACGTGTGGGGAAATCTTCCCAATGCGATTCGTATGGACTTTTTTCCGTTCGAATCGTACTTGGCAGTTTGTACGCTACTTTGACGATTCGGACGGAAAAAAAACCGGATACGAGTCGGACGGGGAATTTTTTACCAGGATCGGAATTGGCACCAGAGTGTCTGAATGCGTCTCGGACTTGTTTTAAATGACATTGACCCACAAGAACGTGCAACGTGATTTATTTTACATTCACTACAGTGTCCTTGGTAGCTCTCTTTTTCGAAATAGAACAAACTTTTAAATACGCTTTACAAATAACTGTTTACTCTAGTTTAATATTGACCTGTGTATGAGACCTGATCATATCGCTTTAATGTCTTTTCATAAAATGATACTATATTGGTTGGAAAATAAAAATCTAACATTTATGGCATACTGACTTGTGTACGTTGATTGCATATCATTTTAAGAGGCTGCTAGGAAATCCAGTTGGGACAAAATCTTTTTTTAGTCACGCATACAAAAGCTGCGTTGCTTTTTCGGAAATGATTGGGTTAGCTCAATATAAGTAACTGTTGCCCATGGTTAAGCAATTTATTTTTGCAAGATGTGATACCATTTGGGATTCAGTAGAGTCCTTTTATGACTGTTTGTAGACACATATTTTCACATCTTGCAGGTCGGAATGAGCTCAGCCCCTTTTTGTTACACAGTTCAATTTCAATTCAATCTTTATTCGATTAAATTAACCCCGGGCGTAGCACTACGCTTCGCCCACGTAGTGTACGTAGCGCTGCCTGCTTCGCACTTTCCGAAGTAGGCGAAGCAGGGCAGCGCTACGCACACGCCGAGGGCGAAGCGTAGCTGCTTGCCACCCGCCACCCACCTCCCGCCCGCCCTTCTTTTAAATAATATGAGCAATGAAAAATAAAGTAAAGTAAGTCGACTTACCCGTAAGCGCGGCGTCTCCGGGGCTCCCTCTTTCTGTTTCTAATTTCTTCTGGCAAATGCGCATGCGCGGACACCCGCGCATGCGCATTTCTCGCGAGAAATGCGCATGCGCGGGCGTCCGCGCATGCGCATTTGCCAGAAGAAATTAGAAACTGAAAGAGGGAGCCCCGGAGACGCCGCGCTTACGGGTAAGTCGACTTACTTTACTTTATTTTTCATTGCTTATATTATTTAAAAGAATGGCGGGTGGGAGGTGGGTGGCACGTAGTGGGGCTACGCGAAGCGCGTAGTGTGCGTAGATTTGGGCACACTACGTGCTGCTTCACGTAGCCCCACTACGCCCACTACGCCCACCCTTAGATTAAATTAAAATGATCATAAAAACACAGATAAACTGCATTACAATAAAATATTAAAATCAGAAAATAATTCATTGTTGAACTTCAAAATTTAAAGACACTGTTACAACAAGATCAATTTACATGTTGAGAGTTACCGCATAGCAGGCTCAAGTCTCTTGGCATCCCCCCTTCCTCTTTCTCAAGCAGGCCCATAAGAATGTAGCTACAGAATAACAAACCAGTAGGTCAGGTAACGATTTAAAAAAATAAAGTGCCACTCAGCATTGGTTAAAACTCCCTTTCTTTAAAATTGGTTTAAGGTAGTCGTTCCTTTCTTTTTCATAGAGCCAGGGCCGGACTGGGAACCAAAACCGGCCCTGGCAAAGTGCTAGGTCCCCCCCTGGTGGTGCCGCCAAGCTCTTTGCCAGGGCCGGTTTTCTGACAATTTTGTTATAGGGCCGATTTTGCCGCTATGCTGCAAAATCGGCCCTGTAACAAAACAGCCCCCAGGGGCCCAAAACCGGCCCCCACCCCTGCGGCGCACCGGGGGATTGCCCGGTGCCCGCTATGGCCAGTCTGGCCCTGCATAGAGCCTGCAGAAGAAAACTAAGTGCAATTGAGTTTGAGATGAGAGGTTATCACATGGGCATGCGCTTAAATCCACGTGATTATGTTTTTTCTGGATAACCTAATGACAGTCGGATCATATTCATACGAAACCTCAGTGATATAAATCTATGTTGTGACCTGGTGACATCTGCTAAATAGGAATACCCCCCCTCTATCAATGGCGAGTTTTGGAGATAAATACAAACTACTTGCTTTTCTCTGTGGTATTCCTTTCGCTTATAATCTGCCATCAGTAAGAACATATTGGTGACTTATTGTTTAAAAACTTTTCTGCAGGCCGGTGGGTCCTTAAACAGTTCCCGGAGACCAATCTCCTTCAGTACTGACTCCCCGTAGCTAAGCCACCTGGACCTTCTCCATTTGTCCATACTTCAACAATTCTTTTTTATTGTTTGTGTCAATGGCACTGTGTTCCATCCGCCAGATTGAATGCCACAAAAGAATTGGGGCTAATTGTATTGAATCTGCAATATAGGGCAAATCCAATTCCAAATTTAAGATATAAAGAAGAGAGAAGGAGGCCCCCTATGGATTTGAAGAAGTTATTACCTCCTCGTCAGCCCTCCCCGCCCCAGTCCTAACTACATGAGCATAGCTCCTCCCAGCAGAAACTCCCAAGCAACTAAAAACCCATCCCTTCCCTCCAGGCCACACCCACACCTTGAGGCATATAATTAAGTGACCCGCCTATCCACACCCTGTTTGTTTTTTCTGTGTAGTTTACTTCCTGAGCAATGTGAGTGTGGATCGGTCTGCTTGTTCTTGGTACCGCTGGGGGTTTCCGTTTCCCCGTGAACAGTGAGGCTCTGTCTCTCTTGGGTGGGGATTTCAGGAAGTTGATGGGCTCTGCGTATGCATTCTGTTACCCTTGCAAACAGCCTAATATGTACTCTTTGCATATTGCAATGTTCAAATATAACGACGTGCAAAGACATTTTTAACTGCTGTGCGCTGGTGTGTGCGGGCGCTTGCCTGGGCGTACACTGGTTGCTGTAGCAGTGGGTCCGGGTGGCGGTCCCGGGTTGACCCTTAAGTCTTGTATCGCTTGGACTGGGGTGTTTATGGGATGCTGGTTCTCTGTTCTCATCATGGATCAGGTTCTTACGTGTGTGGGCTCCACTGGGTGGTGGAGGTGTTGGTAGCTGAGTCTTCCACTGCTCCTTCCCTGGTGGATATACAGATTGCCTTAGCTGAACCTAGGTGCCATTGCTCCGCACTAATGTCTTCTGCCTCTGGATGCTCAGGCTCCTCTTTGTCGAGGGTTCTAATCCTGTCTATGATGCCAATAGTTTTTGGTTGGAATAATATCGTGCAGCTTTTTACTTTTATATCCGAACATGGTTTCGGGTGTAGTGGTGATAGGTCAGTTTGTCCAGGAGGCTGACCTTCACGATGTTCTGCTGCATGTTCAGGTCAGTTTATTCCCTGGTCCCTTGGTGGGTGGAACGTCAGTAGACTTTTTTGCATATTTCCAGTAAATGGGGCCTCAATGCCTCCCTATTCATTGCTCTGTGGGACATGTGCTTGTGGGGGTGGGGAGGTTTTTACCAATCTTGCCTTTCCTCGGTTTCTGGCAGAGTGGTGTCCTTTCCAGGGGTTCACTGAGGTGTTCCCAGCTGTGATGTTGGTGGTGCCCTGCTGGCTGGTGTGGCGTCAAGGAGCCTGGTGGTGTCCGTGGAGTCGGTCATACTTGTCCTGGGCTCGAACGATGTATGGGGCCTTATGGCGCTCCTTTTATGCCTCTGATCTTGCGGTTTGGTCTGCGACTTACAACAGCTTTCTGGTTCTGTTGCTTCTGAATGTCTGTCGGCGTATTTCTGAGCAGCTCTTGCAGGACATGGATCCCTCTGACTCTTTGTCCGTGTTGGCACTGCGGTTGCGTTTCTTGGCGGATTTGTCCTTCGAATCCATTGGGGCGACAGCAGTTGGGGCCTCAGGGGCTGCTCGGTGGCAGTTGTGGCTTGTGCCTTGGTGGGCGGAGGCTACTATGAAAGCTGAAGTGATGTTGCTTCCCTCCACGGTCTCTTCTTTATTTGGGGTTTCCGTTGGCGGCATTGCTTCCGCACACTGCGGATGCCTAGACTTTGTTGGCTCTGGTCCGCTCTTCTCAGTTGGGGAAGTTTGCAGGTTGTTGTCGAGCTTTTGGGTGGCATTTCCATTTCCGTTTCGGTTGGCCACACAGCCCTTTCGTGGTGGGGGCCGTGGCTGGGGTGTCCGTTCTTTCCACTAGTCCCGGGGTCGACAGGATGCTTCCTCTTCTTCAGGTCCCTCCGGGTAGTGACTGTGGGGAGTTTGTTGGGGTGCCATTTGGTGGTCGCCTAGCAGTTTTGTCTGTTTGGGAGGAGTTCGTTCGTAGTCAGTGGGTCCTACGGGTGGTCCAGCTGGGCTACAGAACAAATTTGGTGTTCCTCCGGTGGATGTGTTCAGTGCTACCCCTGTTCCATTGTCTTTGACGGAGTGTCAGCCTCTGTTGGATGGAGTTCTGGTCTTGGTTTCCAAAGGGGCTGGGGTGTGTGGGCCTGTGTGTCTGCATAGTCGGGTGTTTTCTCAATCCTCTTTCTGATCCTGTAGCCGATTGGAGACTTCCGTTCTGTCCTGGTTCTAAAGCGGTGAACTTGTGTGTCCCTCAACGGTCCTTCAAAAGGGTGGTCCCTTGCTTGGACGTTAGGTTGTTTCTTCTCTTCTTTCCTTCTGACTCGGGATCTTTCCCGGGATGTTTGCTTGCTCCTTTGCTGTCACCCCTCTCTGGAACTACTGTTCATTGGGGGGATTTCATCACCGAAGTGGGGTGGGTCTTCCTATCAGTGGCCCGCAGACTGTCTCTGATGCTCGGACGTAGGAGGGTGTTGGGGGCTCAGTCTTCCTCTGCTCGCCTGTGGCTGTGTTCGGGGGCTAATGTCTGCTACTGTGCTGTTTGTTCCTTGGGCCTGTTTGCACTTGTACCCATTGGTGACTCATGCCCTGGGGCATTGGGTTCCAACGTCTCTGGTTTAAGGGCTATTGATTACAGGGGATGTGGCCATTTGCCTGGTGTTGTCCTGGTGGCTGGTGGATCAGATCCTATTGCAGGGCTCACCATATGTGTCCTCGGGGAGGTTGGTCTTGACGACCGATGTCTGCATACTGGGTTGGGGGCGTTGTTGGGTCAGGAGTCGGTGTGGTGGCTGTGGTCTGTGCTGGTGGAGAGAATGTCTTCGAATTGGGGAGAGTTGAAGACAGTTCAGTTGACCTTGACTCTTTTTTTGCCACAAGTCCTCTGGTGGGTTGTGTTGGTGCGATCGCTCAAAGCGGTGGTGGTGTGTTCTGTCCTCCACCGTGGGAGTGTGAGGGTGCCTTCCCTCTTGTTGGCTCAGCAGCTCTGCCTGAGTCGGTATTGTTGTCTGTGGGTGCTTTTCATCTGCCGGGTGTTTTGATCTCGGTGGCGGGCACCTGAGTGGGGGGTTTCCCTCCCTGTCTGAGGGGTTCCTGACTCAAGTGGTGTTGGGTTACCTGATGGCCCAGTTCAGGGTTCCAGTGGTGGGCCTGTTTGCTGTTCCGGGCAACACCCTGAGATTGGGGTTTGTTCTCTGGTTTGGTCTGCCGTGCTTTGGTGGGTGGTTGCCCTGTCCTTCCGGTGAGTCGGGGGGGTCCTATTGTTTGCCTTCCCCCGTTGCTCTGATTCTGCGGGTCCGGCTGGAGGTCAACCTGGATTGGGCCTCGTTTGTCCTGGTAGCTCTTGATTGGTCCTGGTGTCCTTGGTTCCCTCTGTTGTTGAGGTGGGCAGGAGGGGCCTTGTTGGTGGTTGCCTTTGGTCCCTTGTCCCCTTTCGTTTCCCCCTCGGTCTCCGGGGTGTCTGGTCCGCCTGCAACTGGCGGGTTGCCTGTTGTACTGGCGTGCCTCGTGGCTTTGGAGTGTTCTCATTCTGTGATTGTGTTTCTTCACGGGTCGGCGCCCGTCCACTCGCGTGTCCTATGCCTGTCATTGGGTTTCCTTTCTGGATCGCTGGCATGGAGGTAATGAGTGTGCATCACGGGGTTGGTCTTCGTTGGTGGTGGATCCAGTGCATGTCTTGGATTTCTTGTAGGATGGCTTCAACTTGGGTCTGGCTGTGTCCTCCCTGTGAGCTCAGTGGGCGGCTGTGCTGGCCTTTCGGGGTTTGGGCTGTGAGCCGGTGGTTCCCCTGGTGTCCCGCTTGTTGGTGAGTTGTTGCATCCTGGAGCCTGTCATTCGGTCGTTTGCACCTGATTGGAATCTGCCTCTGGTTTTCGGGGCCTTGTAGGGGGCTCCCTTTAAGCCTCTGCTTGAGGTTTCTTTGCAGTTTTTGCCGTTCAAGGTGATTTTCATTGTCGCTATTACCTCGACTCGGCGGATTGAGGAGTTGGGCTCCTTGCTTTGTACGGTCCCCTGTTTGCGTTTTTTCCTGGTCAGGTGATTCTACGGCCTGATCTTTCATTTGTTTCCAGAGTCCCTTCCTCGTTTTTACTGCTCGGCGGATCTGGTTTTGCCTGTTTTCTGTCCGAGTCCTCTTTCGGTGATTGAGGTGCGGCTGCACTGTTTGGAGGTTCGGAGGGCTCTGGTGGTCTGCTTGCTGCATACTACCCCTTTTTGTAGGGTGGATTCCCTTTTTGTGCACTTTGACCTGGCTGGTCGGAGTCTGCAGCCTTCTGGTGATACCCTCACTCATTGGCTGCAGTGGGCTGTGGGGGCTGCCTGTGAGGCTTGTGGTGTGTTGGTGCCTGGGTCGGTTCAGGGGAGTTCGACTTGGGCAGTGGCTGCTTCCTGGGCTTGTTTCAAGTGGCTTTCATGGCCGTGTTCTGCAGGGCTGCTGCTTGGTGTTCTTTTCACCCCTTTCTGTTCCATTGTCGTTTGGTGGTGAGTGGGACTGATTCTGCTGGGTTTGGGGGCGCTGTGTTGCATTCTGCTCCGGTAGTGTGACTTTTGCTGGGCTTTATAAAAGTCTGTTTTTGCTATTGGGTGAAGCTGATTCTTGCTTTGGTATCTGCTCATGTAATTAGGACTGGGACGGGGAGGGCTGACGAGGAGGTAATGACCGGTTATTCACCGGTAATATTCATTACTCCAAGTCGTAGCCCTCCCCGTCCCAGTCCAGGTTCCCATCCCTCCCTCCCTGTTTGGCTTCTTGTGCTTGGTGGTACAAGATGTGGATAGACGGGTCACTTGATTATATGCCTCATGGTGTAGGTGTGGCCTGGAGGGAAGGGATGGGTTTTTAGTTGCTTGGGAGTTTCTGGTGAGAGGAGCTATGCTCATGTAGTTAGGACTGGGACGGAGAGGGCTACGACTCGGAGTAAAGAATATTACCGGTGAGTAACCGGTCATTCTCTGTGGTTTGCAATAAGGTTGGCGCTACCACACCCCAGACACCAGCCCCACCAGGCCTTTACTTTGGCCTGGTAGATGTTTTTTATTGGTAGTAAAGGCCTTGTGCCCAGTTTTTGTGTGAAAGATTTAACAGCTGAGGTACCTCTCTCCATTACCAGCGTTCTTCCTTCCACCAGCTTTGACCATGATAGGTCCTTATCAAAAAGAACCCCCAGATAGGCAAAGGAGTCCACCCCTCTATTATTTTGGTATCCGCATGTAGATATGGGCTTTTGTCTCTTTTTCTGGCCCCGGCTATGATTACAAAGGACTTTGTTTGGTTTACCTTCAACTGTATCGAATCCATAAAGGAAACATACGCAGTTATCAGGTGTTGCAAACCAAGCCCAGTTCTTGCGATTAGCACCGCGTCGACCGCATAGGCCAGTATTGGTAGCAGTTGGTAATCAAAACCAGGGACATCCCGGTTGCCACTGTGAGTGCTTTCTTGACTCCCTTTGTGTATATGGAGAAGAGGAATGGGGCGAGGACGCAACCCTGCCTTACTCCCCTGGCAATTTTAAATACACGCGTGCATTTGCCGTTTTTTGTATAGCAGAACGAAGCCACGGCGTTTGAGTACAGCTCTCTGATAAAGTTTAATATGGCTTGGTCAATCCCCATCCCCTCCATGATGTTCCATAGCTTAGCATGAACCACGCAGTCGAACGCAGCCGACAGGTCCATGAATGCCATATAGATCTTTTCATCCTTCATTCTGGTGTACATTTCTATGGTCAGTGCTAAATTCAAGCACTGATCCACAGTGCCCCTTCCCTGCTGGAATCCATATTGGGCATGGATTAAGATATTTTTCTCCTTGGCTCACCCATCTAACTTAGAGAGGAGGAGGCGGCCCATGAGCTTTGATGTTGTGTCCAGCAGGGAGATCGGTCTCCTCTTTTATAAATTGGGACAATGACACCCGTTGACCATGAAGGGGGGTGCCTGCCAAAGCTATACTGTTAAGGACATTTGTTAAGAAAGGTACCCATAAGTGTGGGTTATGCTGAAAGAAGTCAATTGCGACGCCGTCTGATCCTGGGGCCTTTCCCGAACTACATGATTACAACCCTATTTTTACTTCAATAAGTGAAAAAGAAAGAGGAGCGTCTGAGTTTGCCTCCGGGGACAAGGAGAGGTTTGGGGAGTGAGGACTTGGGATAAAGATGTTCTCAAAATGGGAGACCCATGCCTCCTCATCTACATTTGTGTTTGTTGTAGGGTCACTAGAATTTTTAAAATGTGGTGCGTTAACTAGCTTCCACAGGTCACGGCTGTTTCCCATTCTAGCTGCCTTATCGAGCCCGCCCATAGCTCCTCCTTAATGCCTTTTTCTCTATTTGTTCGTGCCAGTTTATATAAGGCCCGCGATGTTTTTATTTGGTCCAGGATTCGGGGTCTGGTTTTTAAAGCATGCATCAGAACCTTTCTTGCTTTTGTGCATGGGTAGCCAAACCAACCCCTGCCTTTTGCTTTGTTCGGCACTTTTGTGCGTGTGAGGACCAAATTTACTTTCTCTAAGATGGCCCCAAAAGCGGACACAATTTCCCGCGGATCAGCATCTAGTTCTAGGCATAATACTATGTTATCCTGTCTATTTAACATAATGTCGTGGATCGGCCTTATTTTGTCAATATGGGCCCATTTTAGTTTGACACAATTTTTTCTTGCCACAATTGGGATTCCAAGGGACTGAGAGTTTGGTGGGTCACATATGAATACCTTTAGCTCTAGAGATAAAATGGCGTGGTCACTGAAAATTGAAAAGGAATTTTCTACCTTGGTGGCCCTTGTACTAAGGGGGTTTGTAAGTAGTATATAATCAATCGTTGAGTTAGCCCCATTACGAAGAAAGGTTCCTACTGAATCACCTATTGGTGGATCTGTATCGCTAATTACTTCCATGTTTAAGGAGGCTAGTAATCTCTTTAGACAGTTACCATACTCATTGTGAGAGAAATGATATATTGGATTTCCCCCCATATCATCTAAACCACAAACGGGGAGTGAGTTGTGTTTACATGGATGTGAATTAAAGTCACCCAACCAGATGACATTGACATTCTCATTATTATTATTACGTGTGATTTTGTTTATTGCCTTGTCAACCTCTCCCACAATAGAATGCATGTTTGGGCCAAACCTATTGTTATAGAAGTTTATTAAAAGCCATGTCCCTTCCTGTTGTACCTCCATCGTGAGGATATGGAAGAATGGATTTGGAAGGTCACACTTTGTTACTTTAACAGATAGTTTTTTTTGGATTAAAGTCAAGATGCCCCACTTTGCCCTCCCCGAGACGGAGGGTTTGCTAAAGTCTGTAAGGAGCGGTATCCATTTATGAACACTAGCTCCGTGGCCCAGGTCTCCTGGAAACATGGTCTTGCCAGATTTTTACCCAGTTATTGTCACTCAATTTGGAGGCGATGCCTACCACATTCCACGAGGTTATTTTAAGAACCGTTTTATTAGCCCCCAGGTGTAATTTGGGTGACTGGGGGCTCTCCCTCATAGCAGGGACCAGCATGACCTGGCTCTTTGCTGAACGTAGTCAGTCACATGCTCAGAAAGGGGTGCAAATCTATTCACAATCCTCAGGTCTGGTGTCCTGAGGTTTCCCCCTGAGAGCCCCCATATTTGTCCCTCCCGATGCTGTAAATTGCCCCCTGATGTCAGTGGGAAAGGGGGTCTATAGAAATAGCCAAACAGTCACCCGGCATTTCTTATCTAGCGGGGCTTACCCAGGGTACTCTTCTAGCCATAATCATTTGATTTGGGAGGCTCCTTCCTCTGCCCCCCACCTCATTCAAATTTTATGTTATCCAATGGAGAGCCTTGGACATCAGTTGGGCTGTTGATTCTATCTGGCTCTCCCTCAATGGTGGTGCGTTTCCCAGCACCAATACCAGGGGAGCGGCTGCTGGAGGGAGATGTAGGGTCTGAGTTCCAGTGACCAATGATCCCAAAAACAATCTCTTTTCCCTCTGGTAATCCACTTGGCTGCCCCGCCAAACCGGGCTCCATCCAAGCATGTAGATGCTGTGTTGGGTTGATCCCTTTGCTGGTTTGTTAAGTCCCCCGCTACACTAGAATGACCCAGATGACTACGAGCATTTTTGCCAATTGTGCCAGCATTTGTACCAGGGATTGAGCCAGTATGGATGTTAGAATTATTACTTGGAGGATTAGTCAAATCAAGTGGAGCAGGTTTCGTCTTTGTAAGCATTTTGGGAATTGTGGTCGGATCTGTTCAACATATCGCTAGGTGGGTTTGGGGCTCTGGACCAATCGTTGATCCTGTCCTTACCAATAATGCCTCCACTGTACGAAAATGGTTTTTGGCATGGGCTTCTAAACCAGCCTATTTCTCTTCAATCTGGCTTAGATTTAATGAGATAGGATTCAGCATGGTAGAGACCAAAGTTTCTAATCTCTGCCACGTGGCCTCCTTCATCACTGGGCAGGGAGTTTCTCGGAGGCCTAATCCACATTGTATTTGTTCTATTTCATCACTCCCCCCAATTTTAGTTACTCTAAGGGCTTTTGCTGGTTTCTGTCTCTGTGGGTCCCCGCCCCTTTTCCTCTTTACTGCATGCTCAGGGGTGATTCCCAGATGGTTTTTCGCGGCTGTGGCCCTAGTAGATGATCTTCTCATTTTTCTTGTCAATACTGGGTGTTGGGGTATGGATCCCGTAAATGTTTCTATTTCTGCTTCCTTATCAGATTGAAAAGGTTGGTTTGGGGCGATGTAAGATGTTGCGCCCCCCAAAGAGGATCTTTTTTAGAGGATAGGCTTCAGAGATAGGCGGCGTTCCGTCCGTTCAATCTCATGTGCTAGGACTGAAGTTGCCCTGGTTAAAAAGGAGTCTAGTGTCCCCACAATACTTCCACCCAGCTGGGCGCTCAAACCTTCACGCTTACTCATCCTGAGTAAAAGACCCAGGAACTACATACAGTGAGAAGAAATGGAAATGGTGATGGGGTGGGAATGACAAAACTTAGCACTTTACCTTCTGTTGACAAGGTCTTTAGAGGGGGGGCCCAGCCCAGCCTCCTCCGGGCTCTGACGGGCGTGGACGGGCCACCCTTCGTCCGGGCTTCACCCAGGCGCGATACGGGCGCAACCCCGTGCGCGTCCCGCGCCGCGGGTCAGTAGTGCCTTTAATGGGCACCAAAGCGCAAAGGATATTGGGCGCTGTAGTTCACTCCTCAAACAGGCACAACACCAGCAGCAGTCCTCCCGCAAATCGCTTCTCCCGCTGAACAGTTAAAAACCACTGTAAGCCTCCTCTAATTTTGACACATCCCATTGGGGTCTGAAACCGTTCTTTACCCAAACACTCACTAATTACACCTATTTGTCCCCAAACACATAATTGAGCATTTAGCATTTCAACATCCCTAATTAAATATTAAACTTCTACTTTAAATTACAACTCTATGGTAAAGCAAGGTGGGAAGTTCACGTCGTATAACGGTACTACCACTGCAGCCAGGATTACACATCTTTAACCCTAAAAACATTGCATAACGCAACACTGCATTTGAACAGTTTATCAACACAACATTTGCTCAAAGAACAGCAGGGCACAGAAAAATAAAACTGGCTAAAATGCTAGTTCTCATTTAACCCTACTAGTTTTATCGATCAGTTCAATTCAGTTACATAATAATACTTTATGGGGCATATTTATAAGAAACTATCGCGGAGTCAACAGCACTTTATCGCAGCCAAAGTTGCGATAAATCCATTGCCCCATTCACAAGCTGGTGTTAACAGCCCACAGCACCAGTTTACCCGTGATAGCAGCCCCAAAAAACATTGCCACAGAGGACCCGCGCAACTATCGCTAATGAGATGCAGAGTAGGCGTTCCCGTGCCAAAATCCGCGACAACATCACACCACAACATTCTCAACGACCAGCCACATCAGTGATAAAAACACAAAACAGGCGATAAGGCGCGTTAGCACCAGGAAATCTACACCTGCTCTGACCTGGTGTAAAGTCGGACGGCAGCCTGCACCACAAAAGGGAGACCAGCCCAGGGCCACACCCGTAGGGCAACAGAAGCCATGGAGCCACCCATCATGAGGCCCAGACACCAAAGAGGACCACAACACCCGCGACACCAACCCCAGGACCACCCCTCCCTGCCCCCCCCCGACATGCCACATCAGCTACACCTAAACATGCACAAAATAATCCGCATTACGTCGCACAATCACAACTGGTGACATGCATGTGTTGACACAGAAAAGCGTTACAACAAACAAATGATGGACGGAATGCTGACAATGCAGACATTCTCCCCCAGTCAAGAGATCTGGGTTAAATCCATCGTTCTTTTGCCCACTACGCCAACCCAGTTTAGACATGGCCATATGCAAATCAGTCTTGACCCTGTACCTCATGGGAACAGTCCAGCCCGAACTGCCAAGCCATGTCTTTCCTGGACCGGAATCAAGCATCCTAGGACCGGTTTCTGGCTATCAGCCGTCATCAGCCAGGATAGCTTGACTCCAGTGGCGTAGTGAGCACGGGTCCCACGTCTGGGAATACCCATCCCACTTAGGGCGAAAAGCGTTACAACAAACAAATGATGGACGGAATGCTGACAATGCAGACATTCTCCCCCAGTCAAGAGATCTGGGTTAAATCCATCGTTCTTTTGCCCACTAAGCCACCCCAGTTTAGACATGGCCATATGCAAATCAGTCTTGACCCTGTACCTCATGGGAACAGTCCAGCCCGAACTGCCAAGCCATGTCTTTCCTGGACCGGAATCAAGCATCCTAGGACCGGTTTATGGCTATCAGCCGTCATCAGCCAGGATAGCTTGACTATGGTGGCGTAGTGAGCACGGGTCCCACGTCTGGGAATACCCATCCCACTTAGGGTGAAAAGCGTTACAACACACAAATGATGGACGGAATGCTGACAATGCAGACATTCTCCCCCAGTCAAGAGATCTGGGTTAAATCCATCGTTCTTTTGCCCACTACGCCAACCCAGTTTAGACATGGCCATATGCAAATCAGTCTTGACCCTGTACCTCATGGGAACAGTCCAGCCCGAACTGCCAAGCTATGTCTTTCCTGGACCGGAATCAAGCATCCTAGGACTGGTTTCTGGCTATCAGCCGTCATCAGCCAGGATAGCTTGACTCCAGTGGCGTAGTGAGCACGGGTCCCACGTCTGGGAATACCCATCCCACTTAGGGCGAAAAGCGTTACAACAAACCAATGATGGACAGAATGCTGACAATGCAGACATTCTCCCCCAGTCAAGAGATCTGGGTTAAATCCATCGTTCTTTTGCCCACTACGCCACCCCAGTTTAGACATGGCCATATGCAAATCAGTCTTGACCCTGTACCTCATGGGAACAGTCCAGCCCGAACTGCCAAGCCATGTCTTTCCTGGACCGGAATCAAGCATCCTAGGACCGGTTTCTGGCTATCAGCCGTCATCAGCCAGGATAGCTTGACTCCAGTGGCGTAGTGAGCACGGGTCCCACGTCTGGGAATACCCATCCCAGTTAGGGCGAAAAGCGTTACAACAAACAAATGATGGACGGAATGCTGACAATGCAGACATTCTCCCCCAGTCAAGAGATCTGGGTTAAATCCATCGTTCTTTTGCCCACTACGCCACCCCAGTTTAGACATGGCCATATGCAAATCAGTCTTGACCCTGTACCTCATGGGAACAGTCCAGCCCGAACTGCCAAGCCATGTCTTTCCTGGACCGGAATCAAGCATCCTAGGACCGGTTTCTGGCTATCAGCCGTCATCAGCCAGGATAGCTTGACTCCAGTGGCGTAGTGAGCATGGGTCCCACGTCTGGGAATACCCATCCCACTTAGGGCGAAAAGCGTTACAACAAACAAATGATGGACGGAATGCTGACAATGCAGACATTCTCCCCCAGTCAAGAGATCTGGGTTAAATCCATCGTTCTTTTGCCCACTACGCCACCCCAGTTTAGACATGACCATATGCAAATCAGTCTTGACCCTGTACCTCATGGGAACAGTCCAGCCCAAACTGCCAAGCCATGTCTTTTCTGGACCGGAATCAAGCATCCTAGCACCGGTTTCTGGCTATCAGCCGTCATCAGCCAGGATAGCTTGACTCCAGTGGCGTAGTGAGCATGGGTCCCACGTCTGGGAATACCCATCCCACTTAGGGCGAAAAGCGTTACAACAAACAAATGATGGACGGAATGCTGACAATGCAGACATTCTCCCCCAGTTAAGAGATCTGGGTTAAATCCATCGTTCCTTTGCCCACTATGCCACCCCAGTTTAGACATGGCCATATGCAAATCAGTCTTGACCCTGTACCTCATGGGAACAGTCCAGCCCGAACTGCCAAGCCATGTCTTTCCTGGACCGGAATCAAGCATCCTGTGGAAATATGGATTTTTCTGGTCAGTTATGTCCCCTATCTTGGACCCCAACAGTTCTATGTGCATGTCACAAGTACCTGTGTGTTCCCTCCAGTTCCAGTTATAAAGACGCAAACACATGTGCGTCCACCGTCAACATGTCCTTTGACAGATCCGCCATGAATAGGCCGGATATTCCATTCCTAAATATGAAAGGCCACCGGCTTTATATGGTTCACTTATGCCACTTTACAGTCCAGGCAAGTAGGCCCTGATTCTGTCATCAAAACTCCTCTTGTCTTCTGCCTCTGAAAGCTCCAGTCCGAGCCTGCATCTGTGACCATGAACTTTGTCTCATTCTCTGCGCGGCTCACGAAGCCTGACATCAGCCTACTCTCTGCCAAGAACTGTATTTCACCTTCGAATTATCTGCTTCCCCCTCAGCCGATGCATTCCTGCCTAGTAGCTTAAGTAAACATTCTTCCAGTTACCGAGCAAAAGGCCGGCTTCTCTGTCCTCATGCAAGTAATTCATAGCCTTGTTACCATGGAATATTCCTACCCCCTCGCATTTAGTGTAGACACTTAGACGCTTGTACATGCACGCACAGTCAGTATAGAATAGATTCTGTCCGAGAGTCCTTCTTTTATGGATAACATAGTTCTTTAAACATAGGATGTTAGATATGATTTGGGATTAGGTTGACTTGACCCCCCAGACTTCTTGTCTCCACATGTAGAGCTAAATGTCAAGTCCCCGTCACCCCCTAGTTACACGTCAATTACACGTCATACTGCTGCGCGCGCATCTATGCCAAGTATTATCTTATAGATCCACCTATGTATTACATCATAACCAATCATGTTCCTTTTTACTCATTATTACACCCATTTTCGGTTACGCAGACCAAACGTCAATGTCCTTATCAATTGTTACGCCTACTGTATTCACTTCATTATAATGTATGTACTATAAAAGTTACTTCTTGTCAATAAAGTGTGTGCTTCACTTCCTGAACCTTCGTGGTGACGGAACATTGGGAGCAACCGATTATAATCGAATTAATGGAATAAAGCCCATTCCGAACCTCTAATACCACGGATTCTGCCTCTCATTTTATTGAGCTATTTTACTATGTTCCTGTATCAAATTCAGTCCCGGTAAAGGAATTTTTATTTACCACATGATGGCGCCCGAATAGGGACACTTTCTCATCTCACGCGCCGGCGGTGCGTTGCAGGCCCGGTCTCCTGCCACAGCTGGACGGACAATAACGCGTACCAGCAGGATTTCCTGTATCTCCCTCCGGTCAAGCGGGGGCGACTGAGACTGCGATCAACACCCAGACGAGGCGGTGAGAAGTGCGAAGTATCCCGACCAGAGCCTAGCTGAGAGAGCAAGATCCGAGGTATACAGAGACCCACCAGTCCGAAGTCAAGCCCAGTGTCCGACGAGTCGAGTCGAGTCGAGTCCAGTCCGGTTCAAGTTCAAGTTACTGAGGCCTTCCGTTTCCGAAGCTACCCGGTGAGTACCATTGCTGGGGAGGCATTTTCTGACGTGCACATAGGTTGTGCCGGTCAAGACGGGTTTGGGTACACAAATCCGGTCTGCACTGTTTTAGCAGTGTATCTGTACTGTTTAGCAGTATATCAAGTATTCCGAAGTATTCCGAAGTGTCTAGTTATTGTCTAGTTATTGTCGAGAATTAAGCTTGGTGATTAGTTATGCAGACGATCATCATTGTTGTTTCAGTTAAAGGTTTAATGTTTAATGTTTAAAGTGTTTAAGTATGTTCTGTATATCGTGGTATGAATGACTGTTCATTATCGTGTTTATTGTATTAAGTCTGTTCAAATTCAAGTATCAGGTCAAAATCAAGTATAAGGTCAGTTCTCAATATGCCGCTCTTTTCGAAATTAAGACAGATCACTACCAGAAAAGGGGTTCTCGAAGAAGCCGTCCCTATTCCTCCTAGGGACACTCCAGGGCACTTTATGTATCACAAACATGGCTTAGACGCTATATTATTTCTTGATTTATGGGTAGACTATACCAAGGGATTACCAGAAAGTCAGAGGTGGCCCCCAGCGGGGACCTGGGATGCAGAGTGCATCATGAAAGTCGAGGAAGAGTTATGGAAAAGGAAAGTCAGACAGTCACAGAAAGACGCCGTTGAATTATGGCGTAAAGAATCACATAGACGAACAGAAAAAGCACGTAGACAGGAAGAGAAGAGTAAAGAGAATTCCAATAAAGTTCGAGAGAATCTATTAATTGAGGAAGGTATCCGAGTGAAATCAGAACAAGTAGACAGACAAAGAAATGCCCTTATGAATGGTATGTATCCCCTTCTGGCCGAAGGATTACCTAAGGCTACTCCAGAGCTACCAAAAGACTTGCCAACCCCATTGTTCCCAATAAAGGTACATCCTAAGGGGCATCCTAGAACCGCAGAAGATGTTTTTCTTTCCTCATATTTAGATGACGCAGCTCCCGAGTATGCTAATTCCGCCCCACATAGACCGCATACCAGGGAGGTTCAACGCCAAGATCCAGTGCCCGTATCCCTACAGCAACAAATCGAGTCACAAGTTCCGGCAAGCACATCTGTTTCTGTATCCGCTCCTACAGCTACTTCTATGGCTGTGTCCACACCTGTAGTTGCTGTGTCACGTTCGACGAATCCTTTTACACCCGACGCCCCAGATGGGGCCGCGGGAGGAGCTACCAATATCTTTTCTACGCCACCCAGAATAAATAAACTTACTTTTCAAGAGTCAGCGCATTCACGTACACCCAAACTCCTTAGTGCCCGTGCGCTTAAGGAACTTCTTATAGATTGTAGATATGACCCGGTGCCTGGAAAGGAGGACGAAATGACCCTAGCATCATTGCGTATCAGACGAGCCGCAGTGTATTTAGCGAAGTTACCAGGAATGACTGCGCATCTAGATAATATATATCATTTTGTCCAAACAGGGCGAGATCCAGAATGTATTTACAGAGCTATGGAATACCAGAAAGTAGAGATACAGGGGGAACTGTTACGTTTCCTCATAAACTGTGTGATCAGAAATCAAGACCGACCGGGGGTAGACCCGGAAGCAATGAAAATTCTTACAAGATGGAGCCAGAATATATCAGAAGGGAGACATGATAAACAAAATTGTATAATAGCCATGTGCCGAAAGATCCGTAAAGAAATAGAACGCCTACACGAAGAGCGATTAGAGGTAGACGAGTTCGAACAAAACGAGGAAGAAGGGTCAGGACTGCCCACAGGACAGTCAGACACCATAGCCTATGTAGGTAGAGGAAGATCTTGTAATAGGAATCAGACTAGATATCATACTGACTCAATACATCCGATATGTCCAGATAATAACAGGAATTTTCAAATACCTATATTTAATATAAGGTCTAACGAGCATTCGTTCCAAACCGCCGACAAACTACTCCGAGAACGAAGGGGTTATCATTTCCTCGATTCTATGGATGAACAAGATTTAGCCAGGGCAGCTGTCCATTGGGTGGACAGTCCCGGAAAATATAGTGATGATACAGTAGTACGCACATTTTTGAATCTTACCCCAGATGAACAAAGGTTAGCTGGGATTTATATGATTCAACAACTCATTATACTATATCGGAGTCAGCATTCGGACCCTGGTCCCTTGCCTGACATACTGACTGAATTACTTATGAATAAATGGAGAGGTCCAGGTACTGAATTAATTAAAGAAATTCTAGAATCAAGAAAGCAGTATATTCTTTTTGTATGTTCAGAACATGTTCCATTGTCCGTCAAGGAAAGAACTACGTATCACATAGATAGACAGAATCCCTTACGAGAAGTGCACCCAATAAAGGGTGAGGACAATCAGTTTAAACGCGTATTTGTATATACGCCCATATCGAAAATAGAATTGTTACAAATGAAGAAAGTGGTACCCAGTCATGACAAAGACCCAGCGGGTTTTCACCGAGAAATTAAAGACATGTTACTCATGGGAGAGTATACCTACCCCGACATCATGACAATATTAAAGGTGTTGATGCCTGCTGGCATTTATGAGAAACTCAAGGAAAAAGAGTGGGAGGTAGGTGATCAAAAGATAGAATGGTCAGCATTAGAAGCAGAAGAAAGGGCCCGAGGTCCAGGTTCGGGGCTTGGGGACAAAACTAAGGCATTACCAGGATTACTAGTACAGGTACTGCCGCGTTTATTAACTACGAAAAAGGAAGATTGGGGTACAATTTCAGCCTGTAAGCAGAAGCAAGATGAAGACACTAGTGATTACTATGCCCGATTTGAAAAATGTTTTGGTATAAATAGTGGCATAAAAGCAAGTAGCGAATCATACCCACATCTGTTTGTAACAAAATTAGTAGAAAATGCTCTGCCCCCAGTAAAGAATAGAGTATTAAAATTCGAGAGTACCTGGCAAGGTAACACTCCATCACAAATGTTACAAATGTTACAGTACCATCACAATAGAATTAGAGAGGAACAAGAACATGAACACAGACGCATGAAAGACACGAAAATGAAAATGTTAGTTTCCCAGACAGTTCCAGCTGAAGGGCATAAAAGGGGTATGACACATTCCGATTCAGCAGGACCTGTAAAAGGGACATGCAATTATTGTAAAAAGCCAGGCCATTACGTACACGATTGTCCAGTTTTAAAACATAATATCGCCATAGGTAAAACACAAGAAAGATCACGGCCACTCAGACAAGATCAGAATGAACAAGGAGCTATGCAGCATGCCCAGGCCATGTCAGCCGCACAACAGCCAATACAGTTTGTGCCAGCTGCACCCCCATTGCCCGTTGCTGCCACACAAACAACAACACGACAAATGTATCAGACCGCACAGTATGAATATCCCGAGTATCAGCGTTACGCATGAACAAGCCTAGAGAGGGAAGTTGACTTACCCCTTATTGAAATCCCAGTAGACCAAGAAGGACCTTATGTACATAGTGAATTATTAGGCCAAGATAGAAAATTTCTACTCGATACAGGGGCAAGTCGAACGACCATAAAACGTAGTGAAGTTCCAGGGGCACCCCTCTCAGGCTCACAGAATATTTCCCTTGGTTTTTCAGGAAAACCTATTGTTAATGAAGTGTCACAACCTCTGCCACTTACGATAGGACCTTTGACCCGAACTACAGATTTATTGCTTACTAAATCATGTCCAGAAAATCTATTAGGAATAAAAACGTTAAAAGCTCTAGGAGCTATAATATGTTGTTCTCCGGAAGGAGTAAGATTGTTTTTACGTGATTTTAAAGGTCACTATGTGTCTAGAGACATGGATCCCCGATTACAGATTTTACCTACACGTCTATGGGCACAAGGCCCTACTGATGTTGGATGCATGAATATTACACCATATCGAGTCACATTAAAGGCAGGAGTGGTGCTACCACGAATGCGACAATACAAGCTACCACCAGATGCTGTAGTGGCTTTACTACAAATCATTGACGAGCTCATTGCCCAAGGAGTAGTTGTGGAAACAGACTCCAATATATGTAGTTCACCGATAATACCGATTCTTAAACGAACAGATCCGAAGGCCCCGCCAGTATATCGATTGGTTATTGATCTGCGCGAGTTAAACAAATGCATTGTGCCACAATTCCCTGTGGTCCCAGATATCTCGTCATTACTGACAGCTATTGATTCCGAAGCGACATTCTTCACTGTAATTGATCTCAAGAATGCCTTTTTCAGCGTCCCAATAGATCCGGAAAGCCAATATTTGTTCGGATTTAGTTTAAATGGACGTAGCTTTAAATTCTCACGCGCACCTCAAGGATTTACAGAAAGCCCCAGCATCTATAGCCAAGCACTGAAACGAGAACTTGACAGTATCCACATGCCAGTTAACACTGCTCTGCTTCAATACGTCGATGATCTGCTGATCACCGCCCGAAGCGAACCTGAATGTGAAAAAGCATCACTGACAGTTTTACAATTTCTAGCCGAAAAAGGGCACAAGGTGTCCCCTTCTAAGCTGCAATTCTGTGTCCAGCGAGTTATTTATCTTGGACACTCGCTGGACAAGGAGGGAAGGCAGCTTACACCAGACCGCATTCAGTTAATAGCTAACATGCCAATACCCAAGACACAAAAGGAGGTGCGGGCTTTCATAGGCCTCACTTCATACTGTAGACAGTGGATCCCGCAATATGCATTTCTAGCAAAACCACTCATTCAGTTGACAACCCAGGAGGCAGCCACATCGACTGTTCTCCCTTGGACTCAAGAACATACACAAGCTTTTGAAAGCCTAAAGAAAACTTTATGTCAAGCACCTGTTTTAGCAACACCATGTTACAGAAAACAGTTTACACTCTTTGTTACAGAACGCGAAGGTACTGCTTTGTCAGTACTCACACAGGATCAAGCAGGAGCACACAAACCATGTGCTTATTTTTCTAGTACATTAGATCCCGTAGCTCAGGCTTTGCCTGCATGTCTGAAATCAGTGGCAGCGATAGCTTTAGCAATCAGACAAAGCGATGCCATAGTGTTAGGACATCCATTGACAGTTCAAGTACCACACGCAGTAGAAGTTCTTATAAATAGAACACAAACACAACACTTGACCATAGCACGACTTACAGGGTATGAACTTACATTGTTTCAGCCACATATAGAAATAAGACGCTGTAACACATTGAATCCTGCCACACTTTTGCCAGTAACCGGAACAGACCCACTAGCCCATGACTGTATTGAAGTTATTACTGTAACGACAAAACCCAGACAAGACTTGACCGATGTTCCATTGTCAGATCCAGACCTGACCTTGTATGTAGATGGTTCATGCATGAGAACAAGTACAGGAGAGTTAGTAGCCGCCTACGCAGTCACAACAGATACTGAGGTCATTGAAACTAATCGTATAAATACTTTGTCAGCTCAAGCCGCAGAACTTATCGCTCTGACACAAGCCTGTATTCAAGCCACGAATAAAAAAGTCAACATATACACTGATTCACGTTATGCATTCGGAGTTGTACATGACTTCGGCGTGCTGTGGCGAGAGAGAGGTTATTTAACTTCCCACGGTGCCCACATTCAGCACGGACCCCTCATTCATGCCTTATTAGATACAATACATCTACCTACTGCAATATCAATTATGAAATGTAAAGCTCATACGAAAGTTACTGATATCATTTCCCAAGGCAATGATCTAGCCGACAGAACGGCTAAACAGACTGCTCAAACTCAAACTCCCGACATGACAAAGACAATAGTCCCGATGCCGACACATTGTATGACAGTTAAAGATCCTACTCTTGACGTAATTGACATACAGACACATGCTACACCAGACGAAATAAAGAAATGGACTGAATTAGGAGGGATCCAAACGGACCAAGGATGGATGATGAAGGAAAAGTCTGTATGGTTCCTTCCTGATTCAATGGTCCAAGTTATAATTAACACTATACATAGTCCGGCACATCTAGGAGAAAAAGCTATGCTAGACAGCATTCAACACATTTGGTTTAATAAACATTTACGAGCAGCAGCCAAACAAAAGGTCCGTACCTGTATGATCTGTTGCCAGTTCAACCCAGGAAAAAGTGTTCCCGTAGAACAGGGTGGATTTCATCCTCCTGATCACCCTTTTGAAGTCCTACAGATGGATTATATCCAGATGGAACGATGTCGAGGATTCAAATATGTTCTCGTAGTTGTCTGCGCTCTGTCCCGTTGGACAGAGGCGTACCCGGTTTCAGATTACACTGCCCCGACTACTGCCAAACAGTTGGTTCGAGAATTCTTCCCACGATACGGTTTACCACGTGTTGTTCACTCAGATAACGGCCAGCCGTTCTCATCCGAATTAATGAAACACGTTTCACTTCTGTTAGGTTATCAGTGGAAATTCCACTGTGTCCGACACCCCGAAGCAGCAGGTCTCGTAGAAAGACATAACCAGATACTGAAAATCAGAATGTCCAAAATATGCAGAGAAAAAGGTATCGACTGGGTAGTAGCGTTACCCGTTGCACTCTTTTACATGAGAATGGTAGCACATTCACGAACAGGGCTATCCCCGTATGAGGTGATCTTCGGTAGACCACCAAATATGTGGGGGACGCCTATACCACGCAAAATAACTGATATTGACTGTAATATGCTGACAGATTACTTGGCTTCCTTGATGTCTGCACTACAATCTTGTCGTTCACAGGTAGCTGCAGCCTTTCCTGACAACACTGAGGTGAAACCCCATGACGTAGTTCCGGGGGATCTCGTCTTTGTGAGGAATTTCGACCGAAAGACTCAGCTGGAGCCCAGGTGGAAGACACCCAAGTTGGTTCTGCTGACCACAAGAACAGCCGTGAAGATCGAGGGCCGCAAGGGCTGGATTCATTCAAGCCATATCAAAAAATTTCATGGACAATCCTCGGATATAGACATTGTGCCCTGCACTCCCTCACAGACTGATTCAAAACTTCCTTTGGTGGAAAAAACTGAAAGCGAACTTTACAAAGTTAAGTTAAGGCCTAGGACGTCAGACGGTTTGATTGTTTAAGTCCTCTCCTAGGTGAAGCGGTTGAATCTGTCTCTGACATGTATCCTCTAGACCTGAATCATGAACAGTCGCGAAAAAATGATGAAACGACAGGCGTATTGTAAATCACTGCGTAGCCATTGTATAGGGACATTATTAATTTTGTTTTCCTTAAGTCTTTTAATAATTATTACCAGTATGTTGTTGCACATATATTACCCTATTGCCAGAAATGTTCACAATGTTATTGCAGAACATTCTTTTAGTGACTTACCCCCGCATGAATTGTCCTATAGACTTGCGCTGCGCAATAACACTTTCATTAGTATGTTACATCATTCCCATCAGACTAGTAATGCTACTAATTGTTGGGTGTGTGGCCGACTCCCTCCCTATCAGAATTATGAAGGAGTCCTGCCATTCTTTCCACACCCATTTACACACAATGGCTCCTGTGGAGCATGGTTCAGTTTAATCAATTCCATAGACTCAGACACAGCAGTTTACCAAGATCATTGGATATGGGGAAACCTGAACCTAGTTTTACTCAAAGTCTGCTACCCTGACAAGGAGGGTCGCCCCAAAAGAACAGGAACTGATCTAGAAAATGAAGTGTATGGATTAGGTAATTTTACACCTAATCTCATGATTCTAAATGTCGTATCCGAAGTTGAGCTAGTCTTACCCACCATGTCAGTATTCCCAGCAAAAGGTGAATTGTGTGTAAGAAAGGTTGGTTCCATACATATGGGCCATAGTCAATGCACTACTACAGTAGAATTCAGTGATCAAGGCAAATCTTCATTCAGAGCTTATCGCCACTCCTACTTTATATGTGGTCAGACTGCATATATGCGTCTACCTCTAGATTGGGATGGTACCTGCTACATAGCATTCTTTTTGCCACCTGTTTTCCTAGCTCCTCCTGATTATTATAGAAATATTCATTTAGTACACAATAGAGAGCGGAGAGATCTCCCAATTGTCGCTTATACTGAGACGGCATGGGACAAGTATGTAGATTTCAATAAAGGCATCTTTCCCTATATAGGTACAGTTACCAATAGTAAGCTGATACGTAGATTAACTAGAACCCTTGAAGCAGTAGTGAATGAAACTATTTCCGCCTTAGGCAATTTAACAGAAGAGCAGTCTGCTATGCGGATTGTTGTGCTTCAAAATCGTCTTGTCCTTGACGTCATCCTGGCTGATAGAGGCGGAGCTTGTAGGGTCATCGGATCAAGCTGCTGCGTATTCATACCAGAAAATTCGCCATCTGTATATAAAGCCATCACTCACCTTCATAAGATTGTAAGCCAGATACACCAGAACCCAGGCACTTGGACTTGGTCCAGTTGGTTTTGGAATGCGGTATCAGCCTGGGGATGGAGAGTTTTATCCTTCCTAGGTATTGGCCTTCTCATACTATTCAGTTGCTGTCTATGTCTACAATGTGGACCAGCGATTTGTGGTCTGTGTGCCACATCGTGCATTCCACATCAAGATTTTCATTCAAGATCCCGGAAGAAGAAAGAAGAACAAATGATGCTATATGAACAGATCAATGGATTGATGAAGATTGATATCTCTTGAAGGGCAAGTAGGGGACAAGGAGGGAATGTGGAAATATGGATTTTTCTGGTCAGTTATGTCCCCTATCTTGGACCCCAACAGTTCTATGTGCATGTCACAAGTACCTGTGTGTTCCCTCCAGTTCCAGTTATAAAGACGCAAACACATGTGCGTCCACCGTCAACATGTCCTTTGACAGATCCGCCATGAATAGGCCGGATATTCCATTCCTAAATATGAAAGGCCACCGGCTTTATATGGTTCACTTATGCCACTTTACAGTCCAGGCAAGTAGGCCCTGATTCTGTCATCAAAACTCCTCTTGTCTTCTGCCTCTGAAAGCTCCAGTCCGAGCCTGCATCTGTGACCATGAACTTTGTCTCATTCTCTGCGCGGCTCACGAAGCCTGACATCAGCCTACTCTCTGCCAAGAACTGTATTTCACCTTCGAATTATCTGCTTCCCCCTCAGCCGATGCATTCCTGCCTAGTAGCTTAAGTAAACATTCTTCCAGTTACCGAGCAAAAGGCCGGCTTCTCTGTCCTCATGCAAGTAATTCATAGCCTTGTTACCATGGAATATTCCTACCCCCTCGCATTTAGTGTAGACACTTAGACGCTTGTACATGCACGCACAGTCAGTATAGAATAGATTCTGTCCGAGAGTCCTTCTTTTATGGATAACATAGTTCTTTAAACATAGGATGTTAGATATGATTTGGGATTAGGTTGACTTGACCCCCCAGACTTCTTGTCTCCACATGTAGAGCTAAATGTCAAGTCCCCGTCACCCCCTAGTTACACGTCAATTACACGTCATACTGCTGCGCGCGCATCTATGCCAAGTATTATCTTATAGATCCACCTATGTATTACATCATAACCAATCATGTTCCTTTTTACTCATTATTACACCCATTTTCGGTTACGCAGACCAAACGTCAATGTCCTTATCAATTGTTACGCCTACTGTATTCACTTCATTATAATGTATGTACTATAAAAGTTACTTCTTGTCAATAAAGTGTGTGCTTCACTTCCTGAACCTTCGTGGTGACGGAACATTGGGAGCAACCGATTATAATCGAATTAATGGAATAAAGCCCATTCCGAACCTCTAATACCACGGATTCTGCCTCTCATTTTATTGAGCTATTTTACTATGTTCCTGTATCAAATTCAGTCCCGGTAAAGGAATTTTTATTTACCACAATCCTAGGACCGGTTTCTGGCTATCAGCCGTCATCAGCCAGGATAGCTTGACTCCAATGGCGTAGTGAGCACGGGTCCCACGTCTGGGAATACCCATCCCACTTAGGGCGAAAAGCGTTAATGGGGTGAATGTATGACATTGTTCTGCATTCTGTCCATCAATTGTTGTTTTTGCATTTGTCACCCCGAGTGGGAAGGGTATGCTCAGACGTGAGTCCCTTGCTCTCCATGCCGCTGGAATCAAGCTATCCTGGCTGACGAGGGCTGAAAGCCCGAAACCGGTCCTAGGATGCTTGTTTCCAGTCCAGGGAGGACCTGGCTTGGCAGTTCGGGCTGGACTGTTCACATGGGGCACAGGGTCAAGACTGATTTGCATATGGCTGGGTTCAAACTGAAATGGCACGGTGAGCAAAAAAACGATGGATTTAGGCCCAGATCTCTGTACTGGGGTGAATGTATGACATTGTTCTGCATTCTGTCCATCAGTTGTTGTTTTTGCATTTGACACAGAAAAGAGCAGCACACATTCAATTTTGAAGCAACAAATGAAACTTTATTAAAATGAACACTGAAATGAAATGAAGACACATGGCCGCTCCCCTCGGGACAATCCGCAGGTGCCATCCTGCAAGACAAAAATCATGATGAGAAGGTGTGTCCTCCGCACTTCAAAGGACAGAGAGAGAGCGAAGGGGAGAGAGAGGGAGAGAGGGGGGCAGAGAGAGAGAGAAGAAGAGAGGGGGGGAGAGAGAAGTAGAGAGGGGGAGAGAGAGAGAAGAAGAGAGGGGGAGAGAGAGAGAGAGAAGAAGAGAGGGGGAGAGAGAGAGAAAAAGAGAGGGGGAGAGAGAAAAGAAGAGAGGGGAGAGAGAGAGCGCACCCAGGCCACACTGCTCACCTGCTGCCACCGGTGTGTCTCCAACCACGTGCAGGTATGCATCGCAGTTCACCAGGTCACACAACTGAGTCAGAGCCGCCAGCTGAGCAGGGTCCAGATATGTGACTCGCACAGTACACAGACCTGCACAAGACAACATCGCCTGCCTGCCCATGCACACCCAGGCAGAGGCACCCCAACCCCTCCCGCTGCCAATCGGAGCATGCCCACCCATGCACTCCAAGGCATCACTGCTCACCTTCCGCCACCGGCACGTAGACGGGAGGTCCCGCCACGTGCCGCTGCAATCCACAAGCCCGGGGCCCGCGGACTGGCACCCTCCACACCATGCAGCCATACTCCGCAGGCCAACAGGTCTCACATCTGGTGCTGGGTCTTCATTTCTCCATGGCAGAGGACATACCAGTGCACCCGGCACCATCGCAGGCTGCACACCCACTGAGCCCAAAGGGTGCCACTAACTCTGGGATCCCGTAAGCGACGCCACTTGGCGGTAGGCCTGCGCTGCCCGCTGGCTCTGGCCTACACTGCGGTCCAGCAGGGCACACAAAACCTGAGCTGTCCGGACCGCCGGGATGGAGCATCATCGCAGGCTGCACACCCGCTCAGCAGCTTAAGGTGCCACTGACTCAGTGCACCCAAAGTCACCGTCCCGTGGCGGGGTGCCTGTGCCGGCCGCAATGCTCCAAGTGCCACTAACCCTGTGCAACCCCAGTCAGCGCCACATGGCGGTAGGCCTGTGTCGTGCACCAGGCCTCAGATGCCAACAACCCTGTGCGCAACAACTCATGGGCCCCTTATGAATGAGAAGCGTGGAGCAGCCGTCAACCAGTTACCACCGGAAGAGGGGAATGTGACGTCGTCTGCCCCTTATGTTGGTGGAGTCACATGGCCAGTGTCTCCTGTGCCGGATGGGTCTGGTGTGTGTGAAAACCTGCCCTCAGGGAGTGGCTGTGACATGCTGACGACTAGACCAGTGACCTGCACACCACCAGCGAGTACGCCTGCAACTGGTAGCAATGATGGCCCCCCTCTGTACGTCATCGGAGTGGTCTGGCCTGCCGTATGCCGGACCAGCACAGGGCTTGCCACAATGACTCATGGACTCGGGCGTGGTCCAGTCCATGTCCAGACAAGGAAGTGACTGATGCGTGTGTCCCTGTTATAGTGTTCACAGGACCAGGTACACAAAATACAATGTTGCACCTCTGACTCGCTTCCCACAGGATGAACTTTATTGACGCAAGGGAAGGCACTGTCCCCACATTCATCCACACATCCATAACTGAATGATGTAAGACATGACACAGCAGTGCGTCACTGGATGTTTATTTGCACATCCAGTGCAGTTATGCAGCTGGAGCGGTACAGGGCAATGCCGAGCACATTACACAATATGGGCCCGTGGAGGGCCAGCCAGAGTCCATCCGGGGATTACATGTACTGCGGAAGAGGAAGGGTACAGTCCGCAGTCTGTCTGCCGTGTCATTGGTTGTCGAACAGGATGTGACAGTCCATGTCGCTGTCCAAGGTGAGTGCATCGGAGTGTATCGGGGGTCAGTGGACGGTCATGAGGCCATGTGCAGCACCAAGTAGAAACAGGCCAGGTGGCGGAAATTAATGCTAGTGCCTCCTGATCACAAACCCATCCACGTCCTCATCCCCGGATGTGTGCACTCCCCCCTGTGGGTGTTGCAGTCCCGGCTGCGGCACTTTGTGCCACTGATATATCAGGGGCCTGGGTGGATACGTCTGCCACACTGTGAGGCACTGACACACCAGGGGGGATGTGGATGGTGTGGGGGCAGCAGCATTCATCAGCGCCACACCTTATGGCAGCAATGCCATGATGGAGGTCTGCAGGGCATTAAAGATCCCAGCTACATTCCAATGATGTGCAGCGGTGGCTGCCATCCTTTCCACCTCCATCCGCACCATGTCCTCCATGAGCCTCCGCATGTGTGCCAGCTCACGGCTGGTATCACTGGAGCCACTCTTAGTGGACAGCTGTTCTACTCTACGTGTCATGACTCCAGCGATGTCAGTCAGGGCTCATTGGAGACCATGAGGCAGACATAGACACCCAAGGATGGCGTCCAGTTTGGCAGCCATGAGATCGAACCCCACCCGCACCTGCTCAGCCGTCTCCCTCTAGCCCTCCAGCACATGGCGTTGGAAGGCCATTTATTGCTCCTGGGGGATTTGGGAGGGTGCCGGGGCTGTGGGTGCCTCCTGCTGGGTGGTTTGTGTGGTGGGTGGGGTCTCCTCGATGTAGCTGGTCTGCCCTGATCCTGGAGGTGAGTCGCGGATGAGGAAAATAATGTCTAGGAGGGCTTGTACGTCGATGCTGGTGTTGTCCTCCTCATCATCAGTGAAGAGTAGCTGGGACTGCTCTGCAGGAGGTTTTGACGATGCCCCTGTGATATGAAGGGGAGATGGTGTATTACAATGTGTCCACATGTATGTAGCCGCAAAGGTACAGGTTAACATTCTGACAGCATGGCGTTGTACATTGTGACAGTCTGTGGGTCTGGGCGAGGTGCCAGGGTCATTGTGGGTGTGTACTGTGCCCTGCTTGATTGTGCATGTGTGCTATTGTGGCCATCTCCACCCGTCCCCCCAGTACCTGGTGGTCACTCACCCTGTTGCGGTTGTGTTGTGTCCTGTCGAGCAGTGTCCGGTCCCCCGACTCCGGCCACAGTATCCACACTGATGACTGTTGACACCAGCTCCTCCATGTCATCCAGCACGAGCTGTGGTGCTGGGCCCCCACCTCCAGTCTGCATTGCTGCCTTCTGGTAGGCGGAGAGTTTCTCCTTGGTCTTCCGCTTGACGTCATTCCATCGCCTCTTGACCTTCTTCCATTGTCCGCTTGTGCTCTCCGACGGCATTCACCTTGTTGACGATGTCCCGCCATATTGCAGTTTTGGTTCCCAATGACACGATGGAGTTGACGAAGAGTTGTTGGTGGTGTTCCATCACCTCCGTGACTATGATCCTGTTCGCCTGCAGACTGAACTTTGTCTTCCTTGTCTTCTTGTCCTTGCCCTTCCCTGTCCACGATGTCCCGGGCTGGTCATCCGGGGTGCTTGTGGGGATGCGCTCATCCTCTGCGCCAGCTCTGGCTGCCTCCATGGTGCTTGGGTGTAGGTCAGTTTGGGTGTGGGTGTTTTTTCTACTTTTATGGTGATTTTATCGGCCTGCCATGTGTGTTGCAGTCCTGGCGCTGCTTATCGCTGATTTCCTCAAACCGCTTTGGCCCATCGCGTGTTTTTTGGTGTTGTGGTTTGTGTTTTTTTCTCCGTCGTGGTGGTTGTATCGCGGACATTGTCCGCGGTGTCGGCGGACTATCGCATGGTACCGCCTTGTTGTGAATTCCACGTTGATACTGGGTTATTTTCCCGCGATGGGCTGCGATATTGGAAGTTGCGTTACGCTATTCTTGCGGTAGTTATCACACGTTCTTGTGAATATCCCCCGATGAGTTTGTTTCCGCAAATTTGTAAGTCGATGTGTGTTTGACTTCTCCTTTCTCCTTGATACTTTGATTTTTGCGCTCTTACAGTACTGGAAACTATGCACATGGAAAAAGAATACAGATGGCATATAATATTGTCCCTAGTGTAGATTTCTTGATTTCAGGCCGGGAGGTGGATCGCCAATTTTTTGAAAACTGCAGTTAACCAGTCAGAATTCGCTTATGGTAGTTAAACTCTTTTTCATTTACAGTGATGACAGCCTACTTTGAGAAATGCATCACAGCACATTTATTTTGCAAGTTTCCGACATTGTACCATTGATAGCTCTGGAACATGCTCATTTAAAGGAATAATTTGGTGACAAACTGCAAGCAATTAGAGTGAGTATTCTTCCATTAAAGGAATGACAGGCGTGTTACAAAATGACTCTATTGACTCCCAATCTATACCTTACAAAGCGGCCAAATGTACCCGTGCCATGCAAGCCAAGGCACCATCAGTCAGTCCTAGTTTTCCAAACAAGCACTCTTTATGCTGGGGCTTTTTTAGCAAGACACTGAAAATGGGAAAAGTGAAACTACAAATCCCAAAATGCATTATACTGTCCATGGTAAGCTCTCTCATCATCACTCTTTATGGCTCTTCTCTCCCACAATGCCTTTCTCCTGTCTCTGGTTTTCACTTCCTTCTCTATTTCCCCAGTCTCTCCAACGCAAGCATTCTGTGCTGCAGCATGTGACATACCTAAATGGCCCCATGTCAAGTTTGACGCTCACTCCTCCAGCCAATCCAGCCTCTTTGCGAATAGAGCCCAATAGAATAGAGCCGTCACGTCGAGGCTATACTACCAATTTTAAAATATAAAATGTAAGTCCTTGCTGCTGATAATATCCCAGGACAGTCTGAAGGTGCTAACGACATGGCGCCACATGGCAGCCATGAGCGTGTACATTGTTTTGGTGGCTGTGATTCAGGGGGAACGCTTTGTAGATAAGACCTTTCCTTTTTCCATTACTGAAATGATATGACGTAAATTGAAGATAAAAAAAAATCCTACCTTTTGTCGGGGCAACTATTGTACGAGTAACCGTTTCCTCGTATGCTTTATATAAAAGTAGTTAAGCACAGACTCAAGGTAAATTACACGTGAAGCGAGTATTTGGGTTCAGAACTTCAGGAACATTCCTAAAGGTTAGTTTATCGAAAGGGCACGCATCTTGGGATCACTGTAGTAAACAGATACGCATTTTTGGAGTAGCTATCGGTAGTAGTGGAAATGCAGCAGGTGCAGTAAATAGCACTGCGCCGAAGGTTGCCAGGGACCTCAGCACTCAAATGATAGCGTTTACTATGAAACAAGGGGCGCCCGGGGCACTCCCATTCATGCCTTTAGGGCCCACGGCGTCCCAGCTGCGCCACTGCACTAATGCGGGATGTCTTCTTTGTTTAACAAACTACAAAGGTACGGTAAATTGGTAACTTGCACCCCTGTGCAGTGCTGTCCTCTTCGCCTCCGAAAGCAGTGTGTCCTGGGCACTGTGGGCTCCGCGGGGAGCAGCGCTTTCCCTCAGTGAGGAAGGCTTCAAGCCGAACCCCAGTCTTGGGGAGGACAGGAGAGTATCATACCAGATCTCTAAAAAGTTATCAATCAATTATCAAACGCACACAGCTTCAAGACCTTCAAAACCTGCACATTACCTACCAGGCAGCTGGGATTAGCTTCTTTGAGGTCCTCCAGGCGCTGCAGGGTCCCTCAGGTACAAGGGCTCAGCTGCTATAGAACCAGTCTGTGTGATGGTGTAGCCGGTCCCGCGTGTTCCTGCTGCTGCTTTCCTGCAGAAAGAGGAAGCAGCCAGCAGGCAGCCTCCTTCCCCGGCCCTAAGCCAATCACAACGCTGCAATGGCAGCGTTGTGATTGATGAGGCGCAGCGGAGAGTGCCTGTTAGATATGGGGGTCTCTAGTTGGCAGAGGTAAGTAACTTTGTCCAAATAGGGACCCTTACTTCTAGTCAGGGTAAGGGAGTACACACTGTTGATAACCCCTGCTCACCCGCTTGGTAGCTTGGCACAAGCAGACAGGCTTATCCCCAAGGCAATGTGTAAAGTATTTGCACCAACACCCACAATAACACTGTGAAACACCACAAATGGACACCACACAGGTAGTTATAAAAAAATATAAATATCTTTATATAGCTTAAGTCAGATCAAAATGTCCAAAAATGCACATACACAAATCAATCTTGTCTTAGAAATGTTTCACTTTGGCAATGCTCTCTTTGTAGAAAAAGTACTTGCAATATCCTCGCAAAAATAAATGTCCCTGCAATAGCAAAGGGACTTGGGGAGTCAGTAGGGCTATAGACTTGGTTTCAATGCAGGGAAAACACTGTAACAACATGGGCCCTGATCAACACTGTCCCCGCAGTACTTGGGCTTAAATAGGTTGCACTGGTTGAGAGAGAACACGGCCCTTCATGGACAAAAATTCCCCCGCTGCCCTCGGTAGCAAACTACTACACTCCTGGCCCAGCACGTAACCTTGGCGATCGGGAGTGAATAATGCCCCCGCTGCACTCTGTAGCAAAGGGTTACACTCCTGGCCCAGCACGTAATCTTGGCGATCGGTGTTAATACTGCCCCCGCTGTGCAGGTAACCAAGGTGGGTAGTTTGAAACCAAAGCACAGCCCGCCGGCCGTGTGCTTGGTAATCACCGCTTTTGGGCGCGAGCCCCGGTCAGTGATCAGAGCTATTTACCTTGCAGGCAAGGGGCTGGGCAGTCCGTGTGGTCCAGCGAGGTCCTTCGGCGAGGCAGGTTTCTTCTTCGGGACGCTCCTGGCCTCAGGCGCAGCTCCGATTCTCAGAACGAGTGTGGGGGAAGCCTGGGACCAATCCCAGCATGGCTTAGCAAAGACGTTGCAGGAATCCCTGGGGGCTGAGACCAATCCCAGCGTGGCTCGGCAATGACTTCGCAGGAATCCCTGGGAGCAGGAACCTATCCCACCGCGGCTCGGCAATGACCTCAGCGGACTCCAGGCCAGCGGCGGTGAAGCATTTTTAAGGCTCCTTTCTCCTCGGTGAACCCTGCCTCATGCACTCAGCTCGAGGTGCGGCGGTGAAGGCACAAAGGGAAAACACAGCACGCTTGACGATCAGGGGTTGGTGGGGAAGAGATACCGGCCCTCAGTGCATGTTCCCCGTCACGGACAGCCTTTCTTGTGTGCCGATTGCACACGGAGTCACAGATCCCCAGCAGGCACCAGTTGTGCGCAGAAACCTGCACTCAGCTTCTCAATAAGTGTCGTTTTGGGAACCTTGATATCCCTGCATTCCCAACAGGAGGCCAGCTCTTCTCAGGCTCTGGGGCCAACCAGCCAGTCAGTACCCACAACAGTGGGCAAGCCACTGCCCCCCTGCCGTTGAGCAGGACCGCCCGCCCACAACTAGGCACCGTCGGCACTTCTGCTTTCTCGTAGTGCGAGAAGCAGAAACATAAAATGGTAGTTTTACCATTTTATGTTTCTGCTTCTCGCTTTGCGAGAAAGCAGTAGGGCGATGCCCCCACACCCCTATGGAGGAGCCGCCACTGACAATGAGCAGAAGTGATCTAAATAAGGAATGTTGTTTTCAATGTCAGTAGTCATAGAGAGCAAATGTGAATTGGTTCAAATGGGGCAAACATAAAAAATGTGAGAACCAAGTTAAATTCTCACTGAGGCATCACAAATGATGTTGGTGGGAACATGTGAATCAGCCCTTTTAAAATAACACATCACAATGGGTGATTTGAAAAGAGATGGTGGACCGGGTAGATGTAAAAAGGCCTAGGGCCAACAAATAACCTTTAACTGTTGCCACAGCAAGGTCTTGCTGGGCTCAAGACAAAGCAGCAGAATGTTCACTAAATGTGTCTGCAAAAGCTGAATGTTGCGGAAGAAACACAATTTTACCAAATACGTATTTATTGATATAACACACTCTAAGTACGACACAGTATCTTCTGCATGAAGATACTCAGAAAGCACAGAATACTGTGGCACAGAAACAATAGTAAATAGCACTAATACACAGTGGGCTCCAGGAGGAGACCAAACCATATACTAAAATAGTGATATAAGAACAACAACTCGAGTCAAGACAGTGTCTAGATGTTGTAGAAACGTTGGAACCACAAGGTACTAACCAAGGTGAGTAGGTAGGGAGCCCACGAAGGACAGGTGCAGTGTGAGAACACAACCGTGTTCCGTGTTCCGTGTTACGCGTGCACCGTACAATTCTATGGGAGAGTCGCGCTTGCAGCTTTAAAGTTTAAGGACCTTTCTGAATGGACTTCAAAGAAACCCAGTGAATCTTAGGAGGCTGGAGAGCCAGTCCACCGGTGGATACCGTGGTACCAGAGTTACCTATCCCAGGGAAGCCGGGTGTGTAGGCCTGAATTGGCCTCGGAAACCGCTGTCAAACTCAATGGAGGACTTAGAAGAAGAGCCACTGCTGTGAGGAAGAAATCGGATCGGACCAGCAAGGTCCAGGAGACTCACAAAACCCAGGGGTGTCAGAGCAAGCTTGGAGCAAGCAGGGGATCCCAAGAAAAGCAATGTTGAACCTCAAGAGGACTCACAGGCAGAGGCACAGGAGTCACAAGGGGACCTCAAGCAGTTTCACAAAACAGCAGCCCACGGTGCTCGGTGCGAGGAGGCCAGAGTTCTTTGTAGGGAATGGTGCCAGAGGTTGGAGCTACTTGGAGCCCAGTGCACTTGTTTTGGGAACACCAACAAGCATATGCACTTGCAAAAGTACATGGTGCACAGGGGTACAGGTATTGCAGCCCCCACAAAGGATTATGACCTCAAACTTGGTAAGAGGGCAGCTTGGACCTCGAGGGACTTGAAAACCCACCTCCTGTGTTGCTGGAGCCTTCAAAGTCTGTAGGAGCTCAGAAGCAGCAGACAAGTCAGTTGAGATGTGGTGCCTGCGGTTGCAAGGGAGTGACTCCTTCACTTCAAGGGAGATATCTTCAGTTGTCCTTGATGCTCCACAGATCCTATAGGGAGCCTGTATGATGCACAGGCACAGACAATGCTTCCGACTGAGAGGGAGGCAAAGCCGGGCCCAAACAAAGTCCAGCAAAGTTCAGAGTGTCCAGACGGTCGAAGTTCAGTGGTTTCTGGTTCAGAATTTTGTCCACATCGAATCTAGGGTCCTACAGCCAGGTAGGCCCTTTTGTACCCACGAGAGAGGGTTGGACAGATTCAGGGGATCCTCCCAGGGTCTGGACAGTGGGGAGGTTACAACCATTTCCTTTGTCCAGTTTTTGCCAGAGCAGGAGACAATGGCTCCCACATCTGGTTTGAACTGGACTATGCACAGGGATACCAAATGTGCCCCTCATGGAGACTTTCGGTCACTGGCAAATGCACCCACCCAGGCCTAATACACTAAATCCTGTCTGGGATGTGGTCATACCTCCCTGTGACAGGATGCCTATTGTTCTGCCTTCACCTGCTCAAGCTTGGCTCAACAGCAGGAGGGCAGAAATGTGTCTCTAGTCGGCAGCAACCATTTTTGGCTGCCCGGGACTAGAAGGCGGGTACTGGGAACACCAGGGACCTCACAAAGCTTGTTTATAAGAGGTAGAATAATACTTCCCACACCAATTACCGGAGTGGGGTATGATTCCACAATGTTTGACATCAAACACGTTAGGGTTACTTTCAGCCATTTTAGAGTTGGTCATCACGCGTTTGCATAATGCCACTCTATATGTCGTAAATGGCTGCAGCACTAACAACCCGGGAGAATGGACTCCATAGGCTGCAGGGGTGTCCTGCTCATGTAGTGGCACCTTCTCACTGATAACCACGCACCCTGCCTTCAGGATTGTCAAGTCCTGCTATAGGGGTGACATAGGTTTTAAGTGTTGTGACCCTTAGATACAGTAAACCTATATCTTAAGTAAGATGTGCATGCACCAACTTACACAGGCTGTAAAGGCAGGACTGTAGTTCCATTTTGCATCTCTCATGGATGGCATTATACATGTTCAGCCCATGGAAGGCCTCTGGGGCAGCTATGCCCTGGGTACATGGGTACCATGTACAAGGGACTGCCAAGGGTACCCCAGTATCCAATCTGGAGTGTACCTAAGTACATAACATAACAGGTTTAGAGAGAAAGCAGATAGACTGGGTCCTGATTAGCAGAATCCCAGTCAGACTAGTCAAAAACAGTATAACATGAAGCTAAAAGTGGGGGTAACCATAAGAAGCAGATCCTTCTTTCCTACACAATCACCCCTCCCCAAACGTAAGGAGATGAGACTAACCTTGCCTAGTTGAGTCTTCATTTTCTAAGTGGAAATATCTGGATAGTCCATCTGCATTGGCATGGTTTATTTAGTGTTATTTATTTACTTAGTGTTTTAGACCCGTTAGGGTATCAGAGCACTTTACAGAGTTAAGCAAAATCTTTACAAGACAATTAAAGACAGACGAAATCACGAGAGCGTTTTGCCATGAGAAGCAGGGTAATACAATGAGAGGGAACAAGCAACATGGGTACAATTTAACGGGGAAAAACAAACATTAGCGGGAGCAGAGACAGATTGTACAGCACTACACTCTGCCCCATAAAGTGAACAGTGAGGTACGAATGAGGTAGAAGGAAGCAGCAACAGCCATGGTACAAGATATTGCATAGGCTACATCAAGGAAGTCCAGATTGGCTTACATATGTAGAGGTCAAGAAGAGATGCATGTCGCTAGGCAGCAAGCTGTATAACCACTGAGAATGTTAGGGAAAGAATTTGCCCATTAGGAAGGTCTTTGCTTCCTTTTTTAATCCAGACAAGCATGGTATTCTTCTGATGTGGGGCGGCAGCAAGTTCCAGATTCTGGGTGCGGCCTCAGAGAAGGCTCTGTTGTATGTTTTCTTCTTCCAGAAGAGGGGAGGTTTCAGAACAAAAGCCCTGGCGGACCCGGAGTGCCTGTTTCCTCCTGGAGACCACGACTTTCTAGGCAAGATACGCTGGAGAGTTTAGTGCTTTGTGTGTGACGCAGGCCAATTTGAGCTGTATTCTGGCTTTGAACGGGAGTCACTTCAGCGCTTTGAGGTGCAGAGAGATGTGGTTGAATTTGATTGATCCTGTTAGGAGTGTTGTGGCTGCGTTGAGACAAGCATTTAGGGGAGGCGTTGAGATCTTGGGTAGTCCTGCGAGGGTAGAGCATCAGTACTCAATCCTAGAAATAATTAGTGCCTGAACTGCCATTTTAAGGTCCGATATATCTAGAAATGGTTTTCATTTTCTCAGGTAGCTCAGGTGAAACCTTGCATTTTTGGCTAGGGTGTTGATGTGGGCTCTCATATTCAAGTTCTTGTCCAGTGTGATTTCTAGTGATTTGGCTGAGTCCACTATGGTTGGGTTGCAGTTCAGCGCGGTGATCGAGTTGGTCCATTCTCGAATGTCAGTTGAACCTTTAGGGGGGGGAGATTAGCAGGAACTCCGTTGTTTGCGCATTCAGCTTGAGCTGGTTGCTAGCAAGCCATTACACAGTTAGTTTAGAGACTCATTCATTGTTTTGATCTCTTCTAGAGATGAGATTTTGATGAAAATCTGTGTGTCATCTGCATACATATGGAAAGAGAAGTTGGCACTGCGCAAAGATTCAGCTAACAGTTCCAGATAGAGATTAAAAAGCGTGGAGGAGAGAGTTGAACCTTGGGGAACTCCGATTGTGATTGGAGAAGGATTGTATAGTTTTCGATTAAGAATCTTTGGGAGCCGTTACAATGGAAGGATTTAAACCATTCGAGGACGGTCCCCCTTAATCCCATCCTGTGTTCAAGACGTTCTAGTAACTTCTCATGGTTGACTGTGTCGAACACCAATGATAGATCCAGAAGAATTAAGAGACACGTTTTGTCCTGGTCTAAGGCTACAAGGGCATCATCTACTATGTGGAGAATAGTAGTTTCAGTGGTCTGATCTGGCCTGAAGCCTGATTGGCATACATCCAGCAGGATGAATTTGGTGATGTGTTGGCTGAGTTGCTGTTGCATGCATTTTTTGAGAACTTTAGCTAGAAGTGGAATACTGGCTATAGGTCTGAAGTTGTCCGGTTCAGCAGGATTCAGGATGGGTTTTTTTAAGATTGGGATGACTTGCCCAGATTTTAGAGTCAGGTATGGACCCTTGCGATAGAGAAGCATTGATTATTGTTGTCCAAATGGGTATGAGAAATTGGATGATTGTTGATAAGCAGCTGGTTGTTAGCAGGTCATTGAACTGGTTGTTTGGTTTGATGGATGCTAAGATTTTCGAGATGATATGGTCATCGTATAGGTCAAAGGTAGATCAGTGAGCTTGGTTTTTGGGAGCTGCCTGGTGGAGGTGAGTGGAGTTGTTGGTTTGTGTCGCCAGAGGCAGAGAATGGGCGCTAGCAGCTAAATTTAGCTTGTTTCCCAGAGAATTGATTTTGGTTGCAAAGAAGGAGGAGAACTCATCACAGTTTATTAGGGATTTAGTTACCTCTTGAGCGGTCCTTACCAGTTTGTTCGATTGTTATTTTACCATTTCAAAGAGTTTGTGAGGCCTATTCTTAGCGCTCTCCATTTCTAGACTAAAGAATTCTTTTTTGATTTGTGAATGCTCTTGTTGTACTCATTTCTGGTCTTTCTGAGAAGTTTAAGCTGGGGAAAGAGGGGTGCTGTCTCCATTTTCTTTCTGTTAGCCAAAGAGTTCTCCTTTCATTGTTTAGGGCACCATTGAACCAGGGTTTATTGTCTTTAACCTGAATTCTTTTTAGTTTAGGCGGAGCAAGAGAGTCAATTATATCCAACATTGTTGATTTGTAGTGCTCTGTAAGATCGCAAACATTAGATAGCTTGGGGGGAGGGGGGATATCTTTCTCGCATCGCGCTGCCAGCTTCTCAAAGTCTATGTTTTTTATGTCCCTAAGCCACATTTTCAGTTTTACTGGTTGCACTGATCTTTTCTTATGTAGACCCTGAATTACGAAGGTAATTCTATGGTGGTCTGACCAGTCGCAAGGAGCAATTGAGGTTAGACTGACCGTCATATCCTTTGAGATGATCCAGTCCAACGTGGAGCCTTTCGAGTGAGTTGGTAGAGTACAGGCTTTGGAGAGTTATAGGTCAGCTAAGAGGTCTTTGAGGGTGTTGACCTGAATGTGATTGAGGTCATTCCAGTGAAGATTGAAGTCACCAAGGAATATATCATTGGAGTGAAGGGAAGTATTTGCTGTGATGATTTCCATGAGGTGGTCAATGAATAGGTCATTCTTACCCATGGGTGGTGGAAGGAGTACAATTCACTCCGCTGGTTGGAATCATTACTTATGGAGAGTGCGAGATTCGCAAGAGTCAAGAGATTCTGCACGGAGTTGGGTGACTTAGAGGTAGGAGCGGTGGATGCAGGCAATGCCTCCCCCTTTTTTTATTTGTCTATCCAACCTTATGACGTTGTAGGTAGGAGGTACCAATAGGTCCATGCAGGGCGAGAATGATTCGGTAAGCCAAGATTCGGTTAGGATTGCCACGTCTATATCATGACTCAGTATGAGATTGGCAATGTCTGATGCATGTTTCACTGCCGATCAGCAATTGAGTAGGAGACTGGAGAGCGGTGAGACTAAATTCCCCGGGGGAGTGCTGTGCGTTGGGACAGATCCGGGTATATGCATTAAGTTGTTGCTGTTTACCATTCTACTACTGAATGTGGACGTTCTGTTAGTGATGATAGTGACCGTATGAATTTTGTTATCGTCTTTCTTATCAAGGGGACTGGGAGAGGCTGGATTTGCTTCATAGGATAATAGAAGAGCTAGTGTTTCATCCTCCGATAGGTAGCTAAGTTGTCTGTGGGGGCAGTAGTGTCTGTTGGCCAGAGCCATCGGTTGAAGGAAGGGCTTAGATTGGTGGTTGAGTACAGATTTTTGAGTGTGCGTGATTTTAGAGAGAGAGAGTGTTCGGTGAGATGAAGGATGCTCTTCAATTTGAGGATATCATTATGGATGCTCTGAGCTATACTGGCTATTCGGAGGTTCAGAGCTTCCAGGTCCATTAGTGTAGATTGAACTAGAGGCGAAATAGCCCGTGAGTCAGGGATTGGTCTGCTGGTGGATTCAGAAATTCTGGCTGAGGAGTGTGAGTTCGACCTCTTGATGGGGGAGTGAAAGGCCTGAATGGTTACTACCAGGTCTATGTTCCACTGTATAGTCCATCCCCTGTAGGGAAATAGACCACCTAAAAAGTTTGGGTTTTTCACCCTTCATCTGTTTTAGCCATAGGAGGGGCTTATGGCATGTCTGAACAATGAAGTGAGTGCCAAACAGATATGGCCTCAGCATCTTCAGGGCCCATACCACAGCAAAGGCTTACCTCTCTATAGCTGACCAACGTTTCTCTCTGGGGGCCAACCTTCTGCTGATGAAAGCTACTGGTTGATCCTGACCCTCTGCATTAAGTTGTGACACCACAGCCCCTACCCCCAACTCAGATGCATCTGTTTGGATAATAAATTGTTTGGAGTAGTCAGGACTTGGCAGAATGGACACAGTGCACATGGCCTGCTTGAGATCATCAAATGCCTTCTGACAGCTAACTGTCCACTGAACCTTCTTGGGCATTCTTTTTGATTTGAGATCATTTAAGGGAGTCGCTATATACCCATATCCTTTAACAACTCTCCTGCAATACCCATGCAGGCCCAAGAAAGCTCTGACCTGAGTCTGGATATTTGGAGTAATGATGGTCTGGATTTTGCTCTGTAATGATTGAACCCGGCCTCCACCCACAAGGTGGCCCAGGTACACAACCTTGCTCTGCCCCATTTTGCACTTAGTAGCCTTGATAGTGAGGCCAGCTCTCTGCAAAACCTACAAAACATTCTTTAGGTGGACCAGGTGGTCCTCCAAGGTGGAGCTAAAGACAGCTATATCAACAAGATATGCTGCAGTATAGGCTTCCAGGCCTGGAAGGACTTTGTTCACCAGCCTTTGGAATGTGGCAGGTGCATTCTTCAAACCAAAGGGCATTACAATAAATTGATAATGCCCACTAGGGGTTGAAAATGCTGTTTTTGGTTTGGCATCTTCAGCTAGTCTGATTTGCCGATAGCCAGAAGTTAGGTCAAATGTACTTAGATACTTGGCTGAGGCCAGAGTATCAATAAGTTCATCTGCCCTGGGAATAGGGTGAGCATCAGTCCTAGTGAATGCATCGAGTCCCCTGTAGTCCATACAAAACCTTATCTCTCCCTTACCAACCCTGGTGTGAGGTTTAGGTACCAGGACTACTGGACTAGCCCAAGGGCTATCTGAGGGCTCAATCACTCCCAGTTCCAGCATCATTTGGACCTACGTCCTGGTGCAATCTCTAACATGGTCAGGCTGCCTGTAGATTTTTTCTTGACAGGTAGACTCTCACCTGTGTTAGCTTAATGGGTACACCAGGTGGTTTGACTGGGTGTCAGAGAAAACAATTGCCTTTATTGATTGAGGACCTTCCTACAATCAATCTCCAGTGAGGCTGTCCGCCAAGACTACACCATTTACTGATCATCATCAGGGTTCTGTGAGAGGAGGTCAGGGAGTGGGTCACTCTCTTCCTCCTGTCCCTCATCAGTTGCCATGAGCAAGTCCATGTCAGCCCTGTCAATGTATGGCTTGAGCCTGTTCACATGGAGCACCCTATGGGGGCCCCTGGGAGTACCAAGGTCCACCAAGTAGGTGAACTCTCCCTTTTGCTCAAGAATGGTATGGGGTCCACTCCATTTATCTTGGAGAGCTGCTGGGGCCACAGGCTCCAACACCCACACCTTCTGCCCTGGCTGATAAACAGCCAGTATAGCCTCATGCCAAGCTTTTTGCAATTCTTGACTTGCCTCAAGGTTTTTACTTGCCTTCTTCATGTGTTCAGTCATCCTGGAGCATAGACCAAGTACATAGTCCACTATGTCTTGTTTGGGAGGTTTGAAAGGTAGCTCCCATCCCTCCTTCACCAAACACAAAGGACCCCTAACTGATGCCCAAACAAAAGTTCAAAAGGGCTGTAGCCACGCCCCTTTTGTGGGACTTCTCTGTAGGCAAAGAGAAGGCAGGGCAACGGGACATCCCATTTTCGCCAAAGCCTTTCTGGGAGGCCCATGATCATGACCTTCAGGGTTGTGTTGAACCTTTCAACTAACCCATTGCATTGTGGGTGATAGGGTGTGGTGAACTTCACTCCACACTTCTTTCACATTGCAGTGATATAATTTGGCATGAAGATTGTACTTCTGTAAGTTAAAACCTCCTTAGGGAAACCCTCTCTGGAAAAAATTCCCAGGAGGGCCCTTGCTACCACAGGAGCTGTGGTAGATCTAAGGGGGTAGAGCCTCTGGATACCTTGTGGCATGGTCACAGAGGCAGTTGGAAGGATCATAGGACCAATGATATCAATCCCAACTCTCTCAAGGGGAACTCCCACCACAGGTAGCGGTATAAGGGGGGCCTTTGTGGTCCCACCTGACTTACCACTGGCTTGACAGGTGGTACAGGAGCAACAAAACTCCTTTGTGTCCTCTGACATGTGAGGCCAGTAAAAGTGATGAACAAGCCTGTCCCAAGTATTACTTTGGCATAGGTGTCCTGCTAGGGGCATGTCATCTGCTAGGGTGAGTAGGAAGCCCCTAAACGTCAGGGGTATGACCTACGTGAGTCCTTAACTCTACCTCAGCCCAAGCTGAAGTTTTCAAATCATTGCCCAATAGACACTCCATCGGTAGGTCTGAGGTAACCACAACTTTCTTAGGGCCAGTTAGCCTTCCTTAGCTGAAATTAACAACTGTCAAGGAATAATCAGTCTTGACATTGTTAGCATTGGTCACTTGGTACATTTCTCCAAGTATGATTTGGACAGGGCCCACAAGATTCTCTGTCACCATAGTGACACTTGCACCTGTGTCCCTGTATGCCATGGCCTCCTTACCGTTGATCAAAGGCTGTTGTCTGTTTTTGCCCAGATTACTGGGACTGACAAATAATGTGGCAAGATCCATGCCACCATCACAGACTAGCACAGTCTGAGCTGGAGTTCTGGCTAGGCCAGAACCCATCTCAGAGCCCAAGGTTAATCCTACTAATCCCTTGTTCCCTGTACCACCCCCTGTACTTGTGCTAGGGTGCGCAGTTGCCTTAGGGGCAGTGGTGGTAGAAAGATATCCCTTGGCTTTTGGACAATCAGCATCCTTTGTCCAATGTGTCTTTTGTTTACTGAGATAACACCAAGGTTTATTGTTGCCTTTACCTTTGTTGGATTGTGACTCCTCCCCCAGATGCAGGTTTTTGGGGCCCTGATTAAGACTTCTGATCTTGACCCTTCTCTCCACTCTTATCTGAAGTTTTTGCATCTTGCTTCTTCTGGTCACCACCATTGTTCTGGTTTTTCTGCTTCACCCTGGACCTGACCCACTTATCTGATTTCTTTCCCAATTTTTGGGGAGAAGTCAGATCAGAGTCAACCAGGTACTGATGCAATAACGGATTTTTGGCAATTATTAAGGATCTACTCCCATATAATCAAATTGTACAATCCCTTGAAATAATTCACTTTGCTGCCAAGCAACCAACCATCCAGAGCCTTAATGGCACTATCCACAAAGTCTACCCAAACTTGTTTCTGTGTCTTCTAGGTGCCTCTAACTTAATCCTGTACTGTTCATTGATTAAGCCAAACCCATCAATTGAGAGCACTCTTCAAGATTGAATAGTTGTCAGCATCCTCTTTTTTCACAGTGATGAGCTTATCGCTACCTTTGTCAGCAAAGGAGAGCCACAAGATAGCTGCCCACTGCACTTGAAGGACCCTCTGAACTTTACAGGCCCTCTCTAAAGCATTTATCCATTTATGGATGGCATCCCCAACATGGTAGGGAGGGACAAATTTGCTCAGGTTCCTATTATCAAAGGAATGTTCCTTAATTCTAGGGACACTGTTGCTACCACCATGGGACTCTAGTCCCAACTTTTTTCTAGCTTGTTGGACTTCTAGGGACTCTTTATCAAGGGCCAATTGCTCTTGCCTGAGCCTACGCCAAGCTTTCTCAAGTTCAAGCAATTGGTACTCCCTATCATAATAGTGGTTCCTCTTGCTAGATACAGAGCTCCCTACAGACTGTCCTGAGTGATTAGACTCTGCAGAGGGAGATCTAGATCTCCTCGGTAAAATCTGCACGCTGCAAGGAAGAGTGAAGAGGGGGCCATCATAGCCTTCTCCACTACCTTCTGGAATGTCTGAGTTATCCAGGTGGGACCCATCTTGGACCGCCTGGTGTGGGTTAGATTCCAGGTCATAAAAGGTGTCACCTCCTGACCTGTCTTCATTCCCTGTCCCATCCACTCTGTCCTGTTCATCTGACCCAGGGGTCTTCCTTAGGTCATCTAAAAGTAACATCTCTATTAGACGTTGAGCGTTGCCACTTCTTCCTGTCTTCACCTTTCTAAAGGCACACAGGGCATTCAATTCTTGGAATGAAAGCTCACTGTATCCAGGGAGCCACTGGCATCTCCTTTAGTAGACATACTAAGTGTGGTGAGGTGTTGCACCTACCTAATCTAGTAGGAACTAAACTCTCTGAGGTTGGAGAAAGGGTGCTCTAACCCTTGACTTACCCAACCCTAAGTTCAGTAGAATTTATTTATTCTAAGCTAGTATTATATGTACCTAGTACTTAGTGGTTTTCAGTTAATTAATACAAAGATTTATCTGGTTAAACAATACAGGCTTGAATCCCAACTGCTGTACACCAATGTGAGAAGTTGGCCTGGTGTACGCCGCCACTAATTCAAGTAGGCACCCTGTACCAGTCCAAACAACCCTTATGGTGATTTAAGAGGTCAAATATAACCTTAGAATGCTGTCCAAGTGGTAGCTGTGGAGAGCAGCCTTCAGGCTTAGTCTTGAAGGAATGTTAAGCAGCTTGTTTTGACCAGAATGCATCCTTGTAGTATTGTTTAAATGAAAGGAGAACAACACAGTAGTTATAAAAATATGTATTTATTGATATAACACACTCTAAGTATGATACAGTATCTTCTGCACGAAGATACTCACAAAGCACACAATACTGTAGCACAGAAACAATAGTAAATAGCAATAATACACAGTGGGCTCCAGGGGGAGACCAAACCATATACTAAAATAGTGGTATGAGAAACAAGACTTGAGTCAAGACAGTGTCTAGAGGTTGTAGAATCACTGGGACCCCAAGGAACCAACCAAGGTGAGTAAGTAGGGACCCCACGGAGGACGGGTGCAGTGTGAGAATACGACCAGGACTTCGAAGAAACCCCGTGGAACTTAGGAGGTAGGAGGTTGGAGAGCCACCCCACCCGTGGATACTGTGGTACCAGAGTTACCTATCTCAGGGAAGATGGGTGCATAGGGCTGAAGTGGCATTGGAAACCAGTGTCAAAATCAATGGAGGACTTAGAAGAAGAGCAACTGCTGGGAAGAAGAAAAGTGTCAGTCAGAATTCAAAGGTGGATTCTTGATGAAAAGTATCTGAAAGCAGAGGAGACAGAGTCTGGGTCACTCAGGAGTGACCAGTGGCTTGGTAGACGAATGCCCACCGATGTCGGGTGATTCAGGAACGCTGAGGGGGTTCTTAACTCTGCAGCCATCGGGCCCAGGAGACGTCCAGGACATCCAGGAGCTGGATACGAGCTGTGCCACAAAGGATGGCGAGTGCTGAGGGGTCGGTGTCCGGCTGGAGAACCAACAAGCCTTGGCAGCCACAACCCAAGAAGATGGTCAAGAAAGGTTATGGTTCCGACCAGCAAGGTCCAGGAGACTCACCAAACACATGAGTCAGAGCAAGCCTGGAGCAACCAGGTGAGCCCAAAAAAAGCAGTGTTGACCCTCAAGAGGACTCACAGGCCGGGGGCACAGGAGTCGCGAGCGAACCTCGAGCATTCTCACAAAGTAGCAGCCCACTGAGCACTCGGTATGAGGATGCCAGAGTTCATTGTAGGGAATGGTGCCAGAGGTTGGGGCTACTTGGAACCCAGTGCACTTGTTTTGGGAACAACAACAAGCATATGCACTTGCAAAAGTACTCGGTGCACAGGGGTACAGGTATTGCAGGCCCCACAAGGGATTTTGACCTCAAACTTGTTAAGAGGGCAGCTCGGACCTCGAGGGACTTCAAAACCTGCTTCCTGTGTTCCTGGAGCCTTCGGAGTCCATAGGAGCTTAGTAGCAGCAGACCGGTCAGTTAAGATGTGGTGCCTGCAGTTGTAGGGGAGTGACTCCTTCACTCCAAGGGAGATATCTTCAGTTGTCCTTGATGCTCCACAGGCCTGCACAGAGCCTGTATGGTGCATAGGAACAGACAATGCTTCAGACAGAGAGGGAGACAAAATTGGGCCCAAACAAATTCCATCGAAGTCCAGAGTGTCCAAATGGTCAAGGTTAAGTGGTTTCTGGTTCAGAATCTTGTCCATGTCGAATCTATGGTCCTACAGCCAGCTAAACCCTTTTGTACCCACAGGAGAGGCTTGGACAGATTCAGGGGACCCTCCCAGGGGCTGGACAGTTGGGAGGTTACTCCCATGTCCTTTGTCCAGTTTTGCACCAGAGCAGGAGCCAATGGCTCCCAAGTCTGGTTTGAGTTGGACTATGCACAGGGACACCAAATGTGCCCCTCATGCAGACTTTCAGTCACTGGCAAGGGCACCCACCCAGGCCTAATACACTAAATCCGGTCTGGGAGTGATGCCTATTGTTATGCCTTCCCCTGCCCGAGCTTGGTGCAGCAGTAGGTTGGCAGAAATGTGTCTCTGGTCTGCAGCAACCATTTTGGGCTGCTCGGAACTAGAAGTATGGTTTTGGGACCACCAGGGACCTCACAAAGCTCATTTCTGAGGGGTAGAATCATACCTCCCACACTGGTTACCGGTTAGGCCTGGGTGGTGAACTTCACTCAGTTCGCTGAGTCTGCAGAGTTTTTTTCACACTCCACTCCGCAGAGCTTGCGGAGTGCAGAAAGCTCTGCTTTGCGATGTGCAGAAGAGTTTTTTCCCCACTCGCGATCGCAAACGGTATCGTTCGCAAGCGCGAGTTTCTACCCGAGCTATGGGATTACCAGCACAAACTGCAGTTCACACTGCACTCCGCCACTCGCGGAACTTCGTGGAGTTTTTTTGTAACTTTTCGGAGTTCTGCGTAGCAAAACTCTGCAAACTATTCCCAGATGTATTACCGGTGTGGGCGTATGTTCCACAATGTTTGACACCAAACAAGATAGGGTTACTTTCAGTCATTTTAGAGTTGGTCAGCACGCGGTCGCATAATGCCACTCTATATGTGGTAAATGGCTGACGCACTAACAACCTGTGAGAATGGACTCCGTAGGCTGCAGGGGTGTCCTGCTGATGCAGTGGCACCCTCTCACATAGAAACAAGCACCCTGCCTTCAGGATTTTCAAAGCCTGCTATAGGGTGACTTATAGGTTTTAAGTGTAGTGACCCTTAGATATAGTAAACCTATATCTTATATAAGTGGTGCATAAAACAACTTACACAAGCTGCAATGGCAGTTCCATTTTGCATGACCTCTCATGGGTGGCATAATACATGCTTCAGCCCATGGGAGACCTCTGGGGTACCTATGCACTGGGTACATGGGTGCCATATACTAGGAACTGACAAGAGTACCACAGCATCCAATCTGGAGTGTACCTAAGTACATAACATAACGGGTTTAGGGAGAAAGCATATAGACTGGGGTCCTGATTAGCAGGATCCCAGTCAGACTAGTCCAAAACAGTATAACATGAAGCACAAAGTGAGGATAACCATAAAAAGCATATCCTACTTTCCTACAGTAACTTCAACAAGTTGATGTGGAGGCGGGCTTGATGGAGAGTGGTGTTAATTTTCACCTCTCCTAGGTGACCTCCCCAACTCAGCAACTATGCATCTGTCTCGACTGCGAAGTCTGGATGGGACAGGGAGAGAGCTCTGCCACCTGTCCAATTGTACGCTAGTAGCCACCACTGCAGGTCTTTTACAATCTCCTCAGACACCTGCATAGAAAGTGAAAAGTTCCTTTGGTGCTGAGCCCACTGGAACTTCAGGTCCCACTGCAGAGCCCACATGTGGCACCTGGCATAGTACACAAGCAGGATGCAGGTTGCCAAGAGCCCAAGAAGCCTCACTGGGACCCAGGTCAAAGGTTTAAACATCAGTATCATAGCCCAAACGTCCTGATCTCATTGAGGCAGAAGGCAGGCTCGGAAGAGGACTGTATGCAGGATAGCTCCAATGAAGGGTACTCATTGTGAAGGAGTCAGGGGTGACTTTGGCATGTTGATGGAAAAATCCAACAATGTAAACAGGTTTGCCGTTGTTTGGAGGTGGTTTACAACTGTTTTAGGAGAGCCTGCCTTCTGTAGTCAGTCGTCAAGTTATGGTAGCACTAGTATTCCCAACCTGCTCAGATGGGCAGCCACCACCACCATCACCGTTATGAACAACCTAGGTGCACTGGTAAGGCCAAAAGGCAACACTAAGAACTGAAAGTACTTCTGGCCTACCAGAAACTACAGGTAGCAGTTGTGGAACTGCAGGAGGGGAATATGGAAGATTGCATTCTGCAGATTCAGTGGCACCATCCAGTATACTTGATCAAGGTCAGTCGAAATTTCGGCCAGGGTGAGCATTTTGAATTTGTTTAACTGGAGGAGGATCTTGAAAGAACAAAGGTGTAGAATAGGACAAAGCATCTACCATTTTGCTGGCACCAGAAAATAATTGGCATAGAGAGAAACCAGTCTTCATCTCTGATGCAGGCACCCTTTCTATGGCTCGCCAGGCCAAGCTTGAACTTCTTCTTGGAGTATGGACAAGAGGCTCTCCAGAAGGTGTTGTGGTGTGGGAGGCATGTCAAGTGTTGCTTCAGAAAAGGAAGGGAGTAACCATTCTTTATGAGATTGAGCACCCACTGGTTGGCTGTGATGCTCTTCCACCCCGGGTGGTAAAAAATTAATCAACCTTCCTCTGGGCGATTGTGTACTGCTGAGTGTTACTAAAAATTGGTTTGTGGCAGTTGTGGGGGGCAATGTTTGTTTAGATCATTGCCCCTGGGAGCCTGGATGCAGGCGGCTGAATCCCCAGCCTCAAAAGCTTGTGGGGTTTATTGCTGTTGAGGTACATTCTGACATTGTCTCTGCAGATATCCACTTCCGAGCCTTCAAGTGGAGCGAAACGACTGGAGAAAATGCAGCACGTACTGTGCCAGCCATGAGAGCTTGCTGTTGCCTTGCTGTCCTTAAAGAGCTCTAAGGCTGAGTCCACTTTGTCTCCAAAGAGATGAAGTCCATCAGATGGTATGTCTATGAGTGACTGCTGGACATCACTCAAAAATATGGTAGAGGGAATCCAAGAGAGGTACAGAAGAATAACACACTGGTCGTACCCAAGTGGTCGGTAGTGCCGAGGTCTGATCTTATGGAGTATTTTGCCGCATCCTGGCCATCTTATATAAGGCACTGAAGGTTAGGTTGAACATTATCTGTGAATGTTGGCAAGATATATTTACCACCCAATTCCACTATGTATGTGCCTATTTCCCCAGGAGACAGCAAGTATTAACTGACCTCAAAGCAAGGTTGGCCGAGGGAAGCATTCTCTTTGTGAAAGTCTCAATGTGTTTCAACTCTGTCTGGAGGTTTCTGCCTATTCACTGGAGGGCAAAATCCTTCCTTTACCCTATTTCCCAAGAGTGTTTCCATGAGGGCCTGGTTAAAAGAGAAGTGAGGCTCCTGTGGTGTTAGTCCTCTGTGCAGGAATTCCGTTAAAACATTAGTCAGGACATCAGTGGATCAGTGGTGGGCAAAGAGAAATCCAGGCATTCTGTTGCTCTCCTAATGACCATGTCAAAGGAGGTAGAGTCTTCTGAAGCAACATTAGGCAAGGGTGAATGCAGGTCAGTGTCAGGTGATGTGTCCAAGCTACTAACATCCTTAAGGTCTAAAAAAAAGTTTTCATCACCACATGGTGTACTGGTGTCATCATTGCCATAGTAGTAAAATTGTTGTGGTAGCGATTTGGGGTCAGAGAATGGGTATACACGAGGTTGGTGCAAAGTCAATGGAAATCATTCTGGGTTTCCTCCTGAATCCAACTGAATTTTAGAATCCCCCACCCATTGGCATCATCAGCATCAGTGCCAGCATCAACATTCGGGGTTGCAGTGTGGTCTGCGGTGCCATAAATGGTATCAGAATTGAGCCGGAAGCTGGTGCTGATCTTGGAATGAGTGCTGTGGCAACAAATGATGTACAGATTGCTGAATTAATCAAACACTCAGCCCCAGTCAAGAGATCTGGATTAAATGTATTCTTCTTTTGCTCACTACACAACCCCAGTTTGGACCCAGCTATATGCATACAGTTTTGATCTTGCTCCTCATGGGAGCAGTCCAGCCCAGACTGGGTCCCGACTGGACCAGAAACAAGTACCGTGGGACGTTTTCGGGGTATAACCCCTCATCAGCCAAGCTAGCCTGAATCCAGTGGCACAACAAGCAAGAGACCCACGTCTGGACATACCCATCCCACTTAGGATGAACAGTGTTGCAGCAGCAAATGATGGATGGAATGCTGAATAAATCAAACATTCACCCCTAGTCAAGAGGTCTGAGTTAAAGCGATTGTCCTTTTGCTCGCTAATCAACTCCAGTTTGGACCCACCTTATGCAAATCAGTCTTGACTCTGCTCTGCATGGGAACAGTCCAGCCCGTTCTGCCAAGCAGGGTCCTCCCTAGTCCAGAAAGAAGCATCCTGGGACTGGTTTCAGGGTATCACTCCTCATCAGCCAGGCTAGCTTGAATCTAGTGGCACAGCAAGCAAGGGACCCAACTTTGAGCATACCCATCCCACTTAGCCCAGACACAACCCACTATCTAAACGGCTAGTTGCCCACTACAGGTGACTGCTCAGCTCCTGATATTGGTCTCTCAATCATATAATCTGGCTTATCTTTGTTGTAGACCCTGGATGGCAGTCCAGTGTCTTGGGGGACCTCACAGCTTTGTGGTGCTTTTGGTTATTTCCTAGAGTGCTGCATGACTTTGCGGTGTTGTCTTACAGTCCTTGTGTATTCATGGAGTTCATATATCTGACCAGTTCTGGGCAAGTCTACCCTTTTCCTTCTATTGTCGCACAGACTGGCCCAGCCATGGTCTTTGGGCCATATTATCAAGGAACGGCGATACATTATCTTGTAATTAGCGGCAGGAAAATATTCTTCCATGCTACTAAGATTAAGAAAATGAGTACGGTTTTTAAAACAAGCGAAGATTCGCCTTTCCAGAGCAGCTTTTCTTTCTTTATTGTCACTGCTGAATCCACGGATTGCTCCTTTGACTGCAACTTATCTCCTTCCAGAGGGCTATCAGGCAGCGGAGTGATGTGATTGTGTAAAATTACGATCTCTTGTTCTGCTTGCTTCCATCATCCGGCAATGTCATGTTATTTATGTCATTTTTTTCATGATTTAATGGCATGTTTTAATCTGTTTGCTTTTATATATTTGACTGCTTCTTTTTTGATCATGATTGTAATCGAATAAAGATGTTTGAATTGAATTGAGTACATTTGTTCTGTTTAATAGTTCTACATTGGCTGGGAAAAATAATTTAATCTTCCAATATTGTTGAAATGAGTACTACTGATTTAGGTTATGGTGCTGCAGTCAAGAGATAACTCAATAATTCAAGGTAGTTAAAAGGGGTTGCCCTGTGGTAGGTATTAGTACAAGGAAAGCTCCAATAGATAACCATTCAGTGTGTTGATCTGAATACTTTGAGTTGAGTAGTAGTACTTGGCAAGCGACAAAAAAAACATCTGTTGTTAAAATGAGAACCCTTCCATCGAGTAGAGTCACTAGGCTGCCACCAAGAGATAACAATCAAGGAAGCTGAAATGAGTGCTGCTGAGATCTAGGGATAGAGGGGCATATTAACAATGCGACGATAACAAATTATCGCCGCTTTTGCGGCCATTTTCGGCAGAAAAGCGGCGATAATTTTATCGCCTTATCAGCAAAGACACGCTATCGCTTGTTTTGCTGATTTTGCTCCCGTTTCCAGCATGCCTAACTTTGCATCGCTAATGAGATGCAAAGTAGGCGTGTCTGTGGAAACAACATGGGTAAATATCACGAAGGCAGCTTCGTGATATTTACAATGCGGGGAAGCGATTATTTAAATCGCGCTAAGTATGCCTTAATGCAGGAATTAAACGTCTGTTAAATTCCTGACTAAGGCATACTTAACATGGGGGGTGGATTGTGTGGCTAAGACCACAGGCCCCCATTATCAAGGGTATCGCCGTTTTCCATGGAACATCCCTGGAAAACCAGCGATGTTCCATGGAAAACATCGCTATTGCTAGGATAATTATCGCCATTGCGCTGAGCGTTGTTAATACAGCGCTAGCAAGGCGATAATTATCTGCGATAGCCGGCATTAAACATTTTAACGCTAAGAGCGGCCAGGGATAATTATCGCTGGCCGTTGATGATATGCCCCAGAGTAAGGCCCACCATGCTGTCAAGAGATGCCTCAGCGCATTCTTCAGTCTGCATATTCACATTATTGTATTCATTCTTCAAGCTACTTCCGCAGCACACAAATTATCAAAGAGATGAGTAGCTGAATGCTGCTTCATCCCCATAACTGTAACCTGTCACGTTGAACAAAAATCTCACAATGAGGAGTACCTACAGGCACTTTTTACACCCCACCCCCCAAAACCCCTCCTCCCCCCCCAAAAAAAGCTTGCTGAGGCTGTTGCCCATGTCCTGGGGTGTTTTCACACCCCTTAATGGACGTCGAAAGTTTAAAGCATGGGAAAACGAGCTGGAAAACCACTATTTACCGTGGTTTTCAGCTCGTTTTCCCTGCCACAGTGTGATATCAGCTCCCCTCTCTGTAAGACAGTGTGATGGGAGCCGATATCGTGTGTCACACGGTGGCACCGTGTGAGTTGGCAGGTCTGTAGCTGTGTTTTCTCAAAAAAAGAATATATATAATTGAGTAATTCTTCATCTTAGGCTTTGGCGCTTGGCAGGGGGTGCCTCTGGGAGTCTCCTTTGAGCGATCCCTTTTACTATGTGAGTCTTTGTGCGCCTTGTTGAGTTGCGGTTTTGATCAAAATAAAGGTTTCCGTGCCTTTCCTGGCAGGCCGAGATTCCATTGTGTGTTTGGCGGGGAATATTTCAATTTTTCACTCTCCGGCTGGTGTTAACACCTTTGTTTGTGCGAAGCTGGCTAGTTTCTCCCGGTACTGGAGCCTGACAGTAATTGCTAGGTGTGTTATCTGCCTTTATAAGTGCCGCACAATAGATCCAATTGCAACCAATACTTTCTGTGCAATGTAGCCCATTATAACATGCTAAAGAGGGACGTGGAACTAAAAATACCTGGATGTTTCCGCATGATTGCCGAAAAGTACAGTGCGTATTCTCTAGGGTGACAGGCAGGGAGGGAGAGGACGAGAGTGGGTGTGGTGCGTGGGTGGAGGAGCAGGTGCGCGATGAAGAGTAATCCTTCATAAACACACCCCCTGCACGACCCACGGCTTGGCCAACGCAGGCGTCTTGGAGCATCTTGACAGGAGGCCGCAGAAGTGGTGTCAGCAACATCTTGCATGCTCAGCCCAGCTCCGCCTCCCAAACAGCAGTTTGCGAAATATTGCATCCGGGGTGGGAGCAGAAATAGATATGGCCCACGTAAATAATCTCTTCAAGTACCTGCACCAACTGTGAAACACTTGGGCCCAGATTCTTAACAGTTTAGCGTCGGGGTAGCATTACTTTTTCAATGGAAGCCCGGCTCCAAACCTGTTTTGGGATTTACAAATCAATGCTCATTGTTATTAGCATTGGTTTGTATGACACGCTGCTTTGCATTACTTTGCATCCAGGGGGTGTACATGGGTGGTACATGGGCATCCCATGCTCGACCAATGCTTTTTGACCCTAAACCCATGTACTAACATTGGTAGATAGGGTTTTGTACCAAAAATTAACGCAGCTGAAAAGATGTTTTCATTTCTCCGTGCGTTTCCGACTTTGCTTGCATGCACCACTATACAGCCCTCATACAAAGTAGGAATGGCTTTTAAACTTGTTTAGGCTTAGTATTTTGTACAGGAAAGATACCTTTCCTGTACGAAACCTATGCTAGACTCAGGAACACACCCTAGCACTGTGGCACTAAAGTGTGTGACTGGCACACGGCAGCTGAAATCTGCAGTGGCAGAGTGGAGTGCCATATCTCTGTGAATATGGCACTCTCCTGCTGTCTCCCTGTCATGCAACGCAGCGCAGCATCTTTGGGTGCTGCGCTGTGTTGCCTTGCACATTTCAGAATCTGGACCTTTGACATTTTTGATATCTTGAAACAATGCAGAGCAATTAGTCAGAGTAAAAAATGCCAAAGGACACAAAACACAGGGTATTTTGGGATGTATTTATTATTAAGGGATTTATAGAGCACACAAATGCTCCTTTGATTTTGGCCTGGCCAGTATAACAGAACACTCGAGTTAGTAATTCAAGGGATGGCCCATGAAGGGTCCACACGTTCCAGAACTGGCCAGAGTTTCATCATCAGACAGAAGAGAATGGTGGTGAACCTCACATACATTTTGTGGCATGATCTTCACGAGAGTGCAGAGCATTCCATACTATCTATTTTCAAAATCACATGCAATGCTTTCACACTGACCTCGGGAACACATGAAAGGCCAGATTCATAATGGTTTAGAGTTAGGTTAGCATCACATTTTTTTACACAAACTGGCGCTAAACCTTTTTGGGGATTAACAAACCAATGCTGTTATACTTTGCTTTTCCAGTGGGTTTATCCCCAAACTTTTTGCTTTTTGGCCTCCTGTTTTGGACCCTGTTTTGTTGGTTTTATGACTCTGGCCACTTTACCACTGCTGATCAGTGGTAAAGAGCATATGTTCTCCCTGTAAATTTTGTTTATGGATTGGTGATTCTACTATTGGCATATTTGATTTACTGGCAAGTCCCTAGTACAGTGCACTGTGTGCCCAGGGCCTGTAAATCAAATGCTGCTAATGGGCCTGCAGCACTGATTGTGCCACCCATATGAGCACCCTGTAAATGTAACTCAGACCTGCCACGGCAATGGCTGTGCACAGTTTGGTACTGCCATGTCGACCTGACAAGTGCATCCACTTGCCAGGCCCTAACCTTCCCTTTTCGTACATGTAAAACACACCTAAGGTAGACCTGAGGTAGCCCCATGGGCAGGGTGCAGTGTATGTGAAAGGTAGGACATGCACTGAGGTGTATGACAGGTCCTGATAGTGAAATACAGTATATTTTGTTTTTCACTTTTGAAAGGCTATCTGTCCCATACAATAGAATGGGAGTTTATTTGTACAATCTTATAAATATAGCTTCCCATTGGGACAAGATGAAAAGATGGAGTTTAGTGTGCCTTTACTGAGAATATAAAAATGCTATCTTTTAGTAAATATGATTTTTATATTGAGTGTTTGAATATACCAATTTTAGAAAGTGGGTATTTTCTTCCTTATGATATATATGAAAAGGAGAGAAATGAAAATAAGGGAGTAGTTCACTTCCCCTAGTAAATGTATAAATCAATGAGAACTGACTACTAAAGAAGCTGCTAGTGTTTGTTAATAGGCAGGAAAAAACATTTGTTTTTTATAAAGACCCTCACACACCAACCTAGTTGGTGTCAATCTTCATCATCAGGTCCCATCCAAGGCACCAAGTGTACCTTGGGTGTGCTGCGACGCCTGACTAAAGCGGAGCAGGTTTTGTTAAGTGAGTGTGCAGTGTTGATGTGAAGAGTGTAGGTTAAAAGACTGTCCTTTGGGTCCCAAGTATCCAAAGGACTATTTTAATAGTGGGCCTTAGGCAGTATTAAAAACAAGGCGGTGGATATGAGTGGAGGAGATTAAGAACTCCCATATCCTATGTGGTCAACATGTTTCAGCGAGTGTCTTAAATTAAAACTGGCTTACTTCAGGACCTTATGTGAGTGGAAGTTAAAAGGTGATGGTCTAGGTGAGTGTTAAGACCAGCTATGTGACGCACTCGCTAAGGTGCGCTATATGTAAGAGGATGGTTTCCTCTAGTGGCTTATTTCTGTTGTGGGTAAAAACAAGACAAACAAAAAAACACAGAACAGTGAGTAGCTTCAAGAAGCTACATGAATTTAATGTGACTAAATGTCGTCGTGTCCGTGCTCTATGCCAGAAAAAAGCAAAGGTGGCAAGCGGATCATGACGGTAAGTGGATTAAAAACATTAGAGACTATGCGCTACTGTGCCGAAAAGTCAATAGCCTACAAGGTATGAATTAGCTAGAAGAACGAAAGTGCCAAAGTTAGGGAAACATTCTCTTACTTTGTAATTTGTAGTGAAAAGCCCCATGAATTCCGGGAGGGGGTCCGACCTTTAGTCACACACTGGTGTGGTTGAGGGGAAAGAAAAACAAACAAAACATAACTGATGCGGAAGTCCTTGAGCCATCAGAAGGTCTCCGCTGTCAGCTTGAAATAGGGGAAAAAACATCCTCCCTACTTACTTCATCAAGATCTGCGACCCGTTTTCAAACCTGTTGCGGCCTGCCCTTGGAATTCCGTTGAAAGGACAAGGACTTTGTTGTGTGCTGTGTCCCTTGCTTAAGGAAGATATCCCAGGGCTTAAAGTAGAGCTTGCCTCCTGATCTGAAGTCTCAGGGGCACAAAGACTTCAGTCCCTCCTGAACTCCTTTGCTGGGAGTTCTGATTTGCCAAGAGGGGCCTGCCAGTGTTCTGGGCCGCTGGAGGTTGTTTCTGGGGCTGGAAACTGTGAAAGACTAATGAACTGTGAAAAGTGACGCATTTGAAGTACTGGGTTTTTAAAACCCAGCGGGGCAGGGGAACACACCCTAGGACTTCGAGTTCTTCCTGTTTCAGACCCACAGAAACACAGAGTCTTCTAGGTGAAGTCAAAGATCTTGTTTATTGGCTGCAGACCAATTACAGGTGTCCGAGAAGTACAACACAATGTATGTTCTCAGGAGACTGCCTCCACTTACAGAAACGGGCTTCTCCTTAAATACAAAATATCATGCTTCAGGCACACATTCCTTGTTTTACGATATGGTCCTTCACATGTATTCATTACAATTGAAAAGGCAGAGTCATGATGACCATCCCACATTCCAGTTAAACCAGCCCACAATTATTTACCCAGCGAGGCTCAGATCCCACATCAGATATCAACAGACCCCAATAAACACGGGCACCTCCTGTTTGTAAAACAAGCCATAAAGCAGGAAGAGTCAGGTGTGAAAGAGATTAGCCGGAGGCTTGCGTGGGATGAAAAGGCTTTATGGTGTGTCAAACCCTGATGCTAATCACAGGTGGCCGTAGGACGGGCAGTTCGTGGGACCGGACTGACCTGGGGCGGTGGAGCCAAGTCGCACAGGTCACAGAGAAGTCAAAGGAAGGCACATGTGTTTTAAAGGCCTGTGCTTGTTCGTAATGTGTAGCCTATGTGAGGGCAACCACAAGATGGCCACCGCTCCATGATGGAACCCACGAAGTCAATGTGTAATATCGTATACATAGTGCATTTATTGATAAAACGTTATGCAAAGCACTTGTACATACCGCATTGGCCATTCGCGGTTCGCTAATACCGGAATAGGCAGGGTAGGGCCCTGCCTCCTACGCGGTCCCAAATTTTAAAGTACCACAGACCCTCCTTTTGCCCTTACATAGGCAATAACTATACTCATATCAATCCGAGTCCAGGTCTATATTCATGAAGTCATGGAGATGTTGCTGTAGCATCATCCTATTACTTAGCTTGTCCCTCGATACAGGTTTCCTTACACATAATGTAGCACAGAGGCCACATATCACAGGAGCACACTGTATACACAGACAGAACAGGAAAAGAATGGCTAAGATCATTCCAATGACCTTCAGAATCTTCCAACCCCAGGCAGATATCAGTTCCCAGAACCACCCTATCAGTGACCAATCTCCTTTATCTACGTGTATAGATTCAGATATTTTGTGCAGTTTGGAGATGGCTTGATAAACTTTTGGAGCGTTATCTGGTATGAAAATGCAACAGCTAGATTGGATAACCTTACATACCCCACCGCGGTATGCAAGTATGACGTCTAGAACCATACGGTTCTGCAAAGTCATGAGGCGATCCGCTTGGAGCTCAGCTGTCAAATTACCAAGGGCACCAGCTGTAACATTAACAGTGGATTTAACCACACAAGTCAGTTGTCTCAGGTTCCTACTATTGACCATAGTTCCCCAAAACGGCAGGAAACCCAAAAAGAAGTCTCCTGCTTCCTGACCGGCAGTATCCTCCTTACTAATCACTCCTCTCACAACTCTGGTCTTGTGATAATCAGAGGCAGCAGTAAATGTTGGCGGTAGCAAGTTTGCAATATAACATGTGCCCGAGAAATCAGGGGGCAACCATGTATATGCTCGGTCATTGCAGACAAAATATGTACCCTTGGCAGCCAAAAACGCAGGGGAAAACTGTGATGGAAAAGTGTACGTTTCAGTACAGTCACTTTTACCCAGTTGAGCTCTTGGATTCTGACCATTACCTTGTAAACAGAACCGACCCATGTGGGGTACGACCCAAATTGGGGATGAGATTTTTCGCTGCCATTCACCCAGACTAATACTATACCCCGTCGCGCTCCCTACATAAGCTCGCAATTCATACTTGGGAATAGATGAGTATGCGTCGATGTCTCTGCTCATATCGGCAACTCCTTTCATTAAAGCTTTAATATTGGTGCTAGGTCTGATGGAACGCGGTTGTCGCGGGGAGTAGGCATCTAATGCAAAAAGAAATATGGTCTGTAATTGCCCATGACGATCCATTATAGCTAAACGGCAGCACTAGATAAGGAATACCTTTGTTAATGGTATGTGGCATTAAACCACACACCCAGCAATTGGTTGTATTCATGACTAGTTGGTGCTGGTGCAGGAGCTGAATAAACGAGTTGTTTACGAACTCAGACCGTCTAGCTTGTTCGTGTTCAGGCAGAGGGTGGAAAGAGTGCAAGGAGACAGTAGGAGGAGGTATAGGCTGTTCAGAGGGTGCAAAGGGCTATTGAGAGGAGAAGAATAAAAATCCTACAGTAAACACCATCATACCACATAGTATAAACAGACATAAAAATACAAAACGTTTGCTCTTCATTATTTTACATATTTTCATCTTAAAGTTCGTTTCCTCAGCGGGTCTCTCCATCTTGAAAAACTCCATCCTCTAATCGTGCCGCTCGCGGCGGGTGAGTATCTTCTGCTAAGGGGTACGCCTGTCAGTCCAGGGAACGCCCCAGACCAACCAGAACCGTTGACCTAACGTCTTCGGCCTGTACCCCAAAGTCTTGGCACCGCGACCCTGCGGCTGAACCCGGATGGTGGTTCGAAAAACAAAAATCAAGAAAGTCCTTCAGATGGGAGAGCTATAATATCAAAAAAAATAGTAAGGGAAAGGAATATTTATTTGTCCATAGGCCTGGGTCTCAAGTTATATCGGTTTCTGCCAGGTACTGTCTGGTCTTGAAACAAGAGTTCAGGCTCCGTGGTGTTCAAACGAATTGACGGTGGCACAGCTTCTTGCAAAATATCGTCACTTTCTTGTTCTGAAGTTGTGCCTCTTACGCGTGCATCACTAAATGGTACAAAACGAGGTACAGTGTCTGTTTCAGAATCAGCGATACTCTCCTGGACCCACTGGTCATATGGTAGAGGCAAAGGGATCCGTTTACAGTGGGCGCCGTGAATCCAATTCTTTTTCCCTTTCACTCGAACCGCTGATCTTGTCGACAGAAGTACGAGGTGAGGGCCAATCCAACGGGGCTCATCGTTGTTCTTTCGCTGAAAGTTCTTCACGAGAACCCACGTGCCAGGGTCGATATGGTGTCCTGGAGCTTCAGAGGCCTGGGGGAGAGTATCGTGCACCTGTTGGTGTAAAACACGCAATTTAGCCGTCAATTCATACAGATAGTCAAGCAGTACTGGATGTTCGATTTCGCTGAATTTTGTCGGTCTTGGCACACCCCATACATTGGCCGGGCGGCCAAAAATGATCTCATATGGGCTAAGTCCCACTCGTGAGTGCACGGTCATTCTGGTGGATAGGAGTGCTAAAGGCTGAGCGTCAGGCCATTTAAGACCGGAGCTCGCCTGGATTTTGGCCAGCTTGAGCTTCAGAGTGCCGTTGTAGCACTCTACTAATCCAGCTGATTGGGGGTGATTTGCAGCGTGGAATTTTTGCTTTATCCCTAACCCCTCACATACATTCTTCATCACTCGACCCACAAATTCACTCCTATTATCACTCCACACCATTCTTGGCATTCCAAACCTAGGGAAACATTATTTCACAAGGGCCTTGGCTGTGGATAAAGCAGTGTTGTCTTTTAGGGGGTATGCTTCTATCCATTTTGAAAAAGCGCAAACAACAACCAGTACATATTTCAAGTTGTTGCACCTTTCCATGTGGATAAAATCTAGCTGCAAAACCTCAAATGGATATGATGGAGGCGCAAAATGACCAGCTGGAGTTGGGGTTTCCCTACCAGGGTTGTATTTCAAACATACCATACAATTCTTGACCACATTCTCTGCACACTTGGGAATTCCAGCGTTCTGCCATACTGGAGCCAACAACTTACAGATTCCTTTCACACTGATATGTGCCATTCCATGTGCCATAGTAACCACTGGAAGCACATATGCATCAGGTAGCAACCATCGCCGGTGTTCTGACAAATCAATCCAACAACCATTCTCATCCAATTTACCCGCACTTTCTCTCCACTTGCTCAACTCTTTCTCCGTGGCTTCAGCTTGAAGGGACTTCACACTCTCTATCGTGTCTTCACACATTCCAACATCACCAACCCATCTTGCAGGGCCTGCAACATACATTCGAGTCTTCACATCTTTTGCTGTTTCTTTCGCGATTTCGTCAGCAAATGCATTACCACGACCAACATCATCAGTGACTTTCTTGTGTGCACTGCATTTCATAATCGCAACTTGTAACGGTAGGGTCAGTGACTCAAGGAGATCATTCACCAACTTGCCATTCTGAATTTTAGCTCCATGCGAAGTCAGGAACCCACGTTCTTTCCACAATCGCCCAAAACTATGAGCCACGCCAATGGCGTACTGGCTGTCGGTATATATGTTCACTTTCATTCCTAGGGATAATACGCATGCTCTTGTAAGGGCAATTAATTCTGCTGCTTGAGCCGAATTATGTGGCACTCGTGCAGTTTCAACAATCGTGTGCAAAGTCGTGATAGCATATGCAGCAGTCGTATCACCATTCGGAAGCTTGAAGCACGAACCATCCACCCATAAGGTACCATCACACTCAGTCAGGGGAGTATCTTTAAGATCTATTCTCCCTTTTGTCTCTTCTTCTGTTCTGAACAGACAATCATGTTGCTCAATCTCATCTATGTCTGCTGGAATTGGCAATAATGTAGCTGGGTTCAACGTGTTGCATCTCTTTATGTGTATATGGTTTGCCAACAGTGTCAATTCATACCCTGATAATCGAGCACTAGTTAAGTGCTGTGTCTTGGTCCGGTTTAACAATGTGTCCATAGCATGTGGAACCATTACAATCAATGTGTTATCCATTACCAGTCCAGCAGGCTGTCGAATAGACATAGCTGCTGCGGCTGTAGCTCTCAGACAACTTGGCAATGCCCTCGCTACCGGGTCCAAAGTTGACGAAAAATATGCACATGGACGCGGTCTGTCGCCAAAAGGCTGTGTTAACACTGATAATGCGCAACCATCTTTTTCGTGAACATACAATGTAAAAGGCTTGCTGTAGTCAGGGGTACCCAACACAGGAGCTGAACATAATGCATTACGCAATTCCCAAAAACGTTTCTGACACTCTTCAGACCATGGGACAGGATTCGGTGTGTCTTTACATGTTAATGCTAACAAAGGTTTTGCCAGTAAAGAAAAATTCGGTATCCAATGCCTACAGTATGAAGTAATGCCCAAGAAAGCACGCACTTCTCTCTGTGTTCTTGGCACGCTTAATTGTGCAATGGCTTGGATTCTTTCTGGGGTCAGTTTCCTTCCCTCCTTCGATAAGAGATGACCTAAGTAGGTCACTTCTTGTTGACAATATTGCATTTTTGAGAGAGACACTTTGTGATGAAAGGCAGACAAATGGCGCAACAATGATAATGTAGCTTCTTTGCAAATCTTTTCAGTATCCGCGGCGATTAGTAAATCGTCAACGTACTGAATAAGGATAGCGCCACTAGGTAAAACAAGTGCATCAAGCTGCGCTTTTAAAGCCTGACTGTATATTGATGGACTTTCACAGTAGCCCTGTGGAGCGCGTTTAAAGCGGAAGCTTCGACCTCCTAAACTGAAGCCAAAAATGGCCCTGCTCTCTTCTGCAATTGGGATGCTAAAGAAAGCATTCTTTAAATCGATCATTGAGAACCATGCAGCGGAAGCTGGAATCATAGTTAACAAGGCAGTTATATCAGGGACAACTGGAAACTGTGGCACAACAATCTTGTTTACCTCTCTAAGATCAATTACAAATCTGTAAACAGGTGGCTGTGAAGGGTCCGTTCGTTTTAAGACAGGTAAAACAGGACTATTGCAAACGTTGCCTCTTGTCTCTTCAATTACACCCTTTTTAATCAAATCACTGACAATTGCTAACAACGCTTTCTGACCTTCATTGGAGATCTTGTACTGGGGAATGCATGGCAATCTGACATTTGCCTTTAAAGTGACCACATATGGCGGTATTTCCAAGAGACCCACATCATTGGGACCAGTAGCCCAAAGGACATCCGGAAGGCATGACAATTCAGGTGGCAATGTATTCTTTGACAAGTACATCGGGGAAATCACTTCCTTACCCAATGTAAGTTGTACCCCTGAAGGGGAACAATATAGCGTTGCATGCAATCTTTTTAACAAATCCAATCCTAGCAGATTTTCACCACAACCTGTAGTTAGGATGAGGGGTGCTTTTAGCTCACAAGGTCCAACAGAAAGTGGCATAGGACTAGAAATCGGGTTACTAACTGGGGCGCCAGAAAAATCTACTGAAACATTCATTTCGCCAGACAAAGGCGCGCCAGGGAGTTTTGAATGCATAATTGAACTCTTTGCAGCACCAGTATCCAGCAGAAAGGGCTCTGTTACACCCGCTGTCGTCACCTTAACATACGGTCCACTCTGGTCCACTGGCACTGAAACAACTCCCTCTCTCTGTCTATGGCTGTCCTAGTAATCATTACCTTCCACATTGTCGTCTTCTGCATAATAATCATTATTATAGTACTGAGCTGTATTACCATTTGCATTGGCTTGCTGATCAAAGCCATTTATCGTATTTTGAGGCGGAAGAGGACGCGCGTTCTGGGGAACATTTCCACGCCCTCTACCTCTAGGAGCTTGCTGACCACCTCTACCTCTTGCGCCATACGCATTACTGGTACGCTGCATTAATTTAGGACAACTATACTTGAAATGACCTTCCTCTCTGCAATATGAACATTGATTGGGACCTATAGGGATACGTGGTTGATAATACCCATTCATTTGCTGGTTAGTCTGAAACTGTTGGGGTTGCTGATAGATACCTTGGGTTTGCCTATAATTATTCTGTCCTCCACGTGGCGGATAAGCCTGCTGTAAAAGGACCTTCGTTTTCAATTCTTTCATTTTCTTGTCTGTTCTATCCTTCTCATCTTTATCTCTATTTTCGTAATACTGTGCAGTAGCCAGTATTTGCGCTGAAGAGGAAACAGCCCAAGAACTTTCTGAATCTTTTAATTTCTTACACAACTCGGGAAGTAAATTCTGCACAAATTTATCAACAAATAACCGTTGGCCACCTTCAGTACTCATGTCTTGACCACTGTGGTCGATAAACGTTTCTTCAAACCTTGTAAAGAAATCGGACACTGTCTCATCTTTCTTCTGCTTGCATGCAGATAGTTTATCCCAATTCACGCGCATCGCGGGCATTAAAGATTTCATGTATGTAATAATTCTACCAGGGAGTTCTGCTACCAAAGGGTCAGGCTTCGCGCCACCATCTTGTCTAGTGTCTGCAGCAACAATATTAGCCCATGTGCCCCCTAGTTCTGCAGCATGATCCGTATTACGAATGGATCCCCATAAAGGCTGTGGAACGACATTCCCGAACAACATATCTATGTCAGCCAGATTCATGACACATGAGTCTGCAGTTTGTGATAACTCCTTATAATATCCTGCAGGGTTTTTACGGGGGTCAGGCAATGTCTGCTTAAGCGCGAACACCTCAGAACGCTTCCATGGGACATGTACCCAAACACGCTGAAAATGTGCTAAGACGGGTGGAGCAGCATTTAGATCAGCAGGTCTCCAAACTGGGGGAACCTCACGCATCGGAAATTGGCGCGCTTTTACCTTTTTCCCCACAGGGAATTCCTGTTCAAACAATAATTGTTGACAATCGCCATTCCTGAAGGACAGTAAAGTCACAACTGCTTTATCTACATCGGGACCCACAATTGTACCTGTTTCAAAATCAAATCGCACTCGACACAATTCCTGCGGGATTGTGTTGGAACCATGATCCTCCAATTCCTCACAGAGGAATTCACACATTTTGTCAAACACATACCTCTGTTTTGGGGCATCCCATTGGTGAAAAAAGTTAACAACTGATTCCACCTCATAGAGTGAAGGGAAACCAATCCACCTACGCGCCAGATGATCTAACACCTCCTTCTCTTCAGGACCAGGCAGCTGACTGCGCAATTGCTTACGTTGTAAACCAGGGGTCACACTAGATGACCCAAAGAGAGGCGACATTAAACTAGTAACTACATTAGCTAGACGTTGTCGTGCTGAAGGAGAAGTTGAGGCAAAAACGGGGGGAAAGACAGAGGGAAGAAAAGAGGATGCAGATACAGGTACCTGGGTAGTGTAAGAAAGAGCGCCAGGGGAGGCAGCTGATGTGCTAGACAAAGTCGCAGGAAGCGCAGGGGTAACAGGTAACAAAACTGGCGGCCCTTGAGAGGGATGCACTGTAGGGATAGGAGCCAGCGGAGGAGGAGCTGGCGGCTGTGGGAAGGCTTGCGGCACATTAACTGGAGGCTGCACATTCACGAGCTGTGGAGGCGCTGTGGCATTTTGCGCATACGGGGGTGGTGAACTTAGCAAATGGGACATTAGGGAATCCTTTTCTTTCTCTTTTGTCTCATCTTGTACAAGGGGTGACAAAACTGGGTAACATTTATCGATCCCTAGTTTGCGCTGTCTATGTAACTATTCATTCATTTGTTCCTCCTCATTATCTTTAAATTGCACAGCTGCTTGCATCATTGATATACCTCTTTCTCTCTTATTCCTTTTCGCTAGCTTAATTTCCTTCTGTTTGGCTTCCTTTCGCCATAGGCGGAAAGAATCAAACATCGCCGGCCGGGCTTTCTTTTTAAACAATTTAACTTCCAAATTATCTAAGATATCTGTATCGAAACTACCATTTTGGGGCCATTTTAAAACACCGTCCTTTCTGGTGTATTGGATCCATTCTTCATTATATGCAATGGGGCCCACGCCATGTTTGACATAAAGCTCATAAGTTGGAGTTCCAATTGGAGGAACCGGACATGAATCCTCTAATTGGGAATCCCTTCTACAACCCAAACAAAACAATCTTCCAAATACACTAGAACCAGGCATCTTCGCTCACTAGTCTAGTTTCAAACTTCAAAGGATTATCGAATCCGATAGTCTTGTGAATACATGGCTTTGGCACTTGCAAGTTCCAAATCAAAGCGATCCCGAAGGATACCAAATTCCCGAAGGATACCAAAAAAAACTGGGAGACGCTCCACTTATACTTAACTGAATATCGATGATCGATGGCGTCACCAGAAGACTCTCTCGATTGTTTCGCTCTACCAAATCGTCAAGGGTCCAAAACAGGGCGATTAATCAGGGCAGCAGTCCTTCGTAGCCGTTGGGACACGGAGAACCTCACAGAAAAGACTTTCGGACCACGTCGACATGCAGGGGTCGATGAAGTGGCGGCCTTCCTCCAGAATTTCCACACGAAGCTCCTCACGAACCTCTGGCTTGGACCGGTACCGCTGAAATCGTCCCGAGTTGGGCGCCAACTGAAGTACTGGGTTTTTAAAACCCAGCGGTGCAGGGGAACACACCCTAGGACTTCGAGTTCTTCCTGTTTCAGACCCACAGAAACACAGAGTCTTCTAGGTGAAGTCAAAGATCTTGTTTATTGGCTGCAGACCAATTACAGGTGTCCGAGAAGTACAACACAATGTATGTTCTCAGGAGACTGCCTCCACTTACAGAAACGGGCTTCTCCTTAAATACAAAATATCATGCTTCAGGCACACATTCCTTGTTTTACGATATGGTCATTCACATGTATTCATTACAAACGAAAAGGCAGAGTCATGATGACCATCCCACATTCCAGTTAAACCAGCCCACAATTATTTACCCAGCGAGGCTCAGATCCCACATCAGATATCAACAGACCCCAATAAACACGGGCACCTCCTGTTTGTAAAACAAGCCATAAAGCAGGAAGAGTCAGGTGTGAAAGAGATTAGCCGGAGGCTTGCGTGGGATGAAAAGGCTTTATGGTGTGTCAAACCCTGATGCTAATCACAGGTGGCCGTAGGACGGGCAGCTCGTTGGACCGGACTGACCTGGGGTGGTGGAGCCAAGTCGCACAGGTCACAGAGAAGTCAAAGGAAGGCACATGTGTTTTAAAGGCCTGTGCTTGTTCGTAATGTGTAGCCTATGTGAAGGCAACCATAAGATGGCCACCGCTCCAATATGGAACCCACGAAGTCAATGTGTAATATCGTATACATAGTGCATTTATCGATAAAACGTTATGCAAAGCACTTGTACATACCGCATTGGCCATTCGCGGTTCGCTAATACCGGAATAGGCAGGGTAGGGCCCTGCCTCCTACGCGGTCCCAAATTTTAAAGTACCACACATTGCCTGGTTCTGACGCATCGCAGCGGTGCAAGAAGAATTTCCAATGCATCGCCACAGCCGAAGAATGGACACAGCACCTGCCCGTGGCTGGAATGTCTGTCGTGTGACCAGTCCTGTGCACGGATCTCCGACGTCTGATACCAACACACCAACTCTGACACAGGCCCTGCTGTGTAAGAACAAACGCATCGAGGGGACGCAGCTAGAACCACCACAGAACATCATGGATCTTCACACATCCCATCGAGGCACAAGATTTGTCACATCACTGGGGGACTCAGTAAGAAACCCCCCAATGCAGTAAGAAATCGACGCATCACCGCCTCTCTGGTAAGGAACCGACACATCACCTCCCCTGCGCAGCAGTAAGGAACCGATGCATCACCTCCTCTGGAGCAAGGAGCCGACACATCACCTTCCCTGTGTGAAAGGAAACGGCGCATCACCTTTCCCGCAATCCTTTTGCTTGTGTTTTTGACGCATCCAAGGTGTTGAAAGTGTCACACCCACCATTTTGATAACTGTATTGTGTATTTTTGTCGTTTTGTAGTGTTTTCACTGTATTACTGTTTGTGTGCACAAATGCTTTACACACTGCCTTTGAGATAAGCCTGTCTGCTCGTGCCAAGCAACCAAGGGGGTGAGCAGGGGTTATTTTAGAAGTGCATCCCCCTTACCATGACTAGGAAGAAGAGTCCCTACTTGGACAATGGCGCAAACCGTTGCCAACTAGAGACCCCCATTTCTAACAAACACAAATTGGTATTTGCGTTGGTTTGTATGGAAAAGGAATGCAAACGAGCTTGAGATTAAGGGTAGGCAGAGCAGGCGTAGTGCCGCTACATGGAGTTCCACAGAGTTGGAGAAAAAGTGTGGAACTCTGCTCCGCTCCCTCCCCCCTCCCAAAGTAATTATAATGTAAAAAAAGCCATTTACCTGCCTTGGCTGCCTCCTCCTCGCCATGTCCGCTCTCCTTCCTCATCCTCACCATCCTTCTCCTTTGATAACCCCTATGTTGTACGTCTAATAATTACTTTGGGAGTGTGGAGAGACCGGCTAACTCCGCTCCGCTACAGAGTCGGAGTTTTGCCTAAACTCCGCGTTTGCAACAGAACGCAGAGTAGGCAAAACTCTGTATACTCCGCTGGCGGAGCGGAGTTACCCACCCTGGTTTACTTTAAATATAGCTTTGCATTACTTATCATCAAGTGGGGGTTACATGTGTGTTACATGGGCATTCCCATGCAACCACCCATGCTTTTTGATTCAAACCCTGTCTACTAGCATGAGTAGACAGGGTTTTGACCCAAAAATTAACGCAGTTAAAAAGCAAGCGTTTAAAGGAGAAATATTTTAATTTCTCCTTGCTTTTATGACTTTGCATGTGTGCTCCACTGCACAGCACACATGCAAAGTAGGAAAAGGTTTTAAACTTATCTAGCCTTAGTGTTTTGTAGAACAAGGGTACCCTTCCTGTACAAAACCTATGGTAGACTCAGGCATGCACCCTAGCACTATGGCGCTAAGGTTCGTGTCTGGCGCACGGCAGCTAAAAGCTGCTCCGCCACTAGGCATAGGGGAAAAGAGAGCCATAACTCTGTAGATATGGTGCTCTCCTGCTCCTTCCCTGTCATGCAATGGCAGCACAGCATTTTTGGCTGCTGTGCTGCATTCCATGATTCTTTTGAGAATCTGGGCAACAGAGTCAACAAGCAAGAGATCTTCTTCAGGGGATCGTCTATTACTAGAGGAAACTCACACAGCTGGACTGTTGCAATTCTTGGCCTCCACCCCTCCCAAAACTTGCCAGTCTTGCTGTCAGAATTGTATGTCTGTGGCATAAATATTACAACCAAATTTCATTATGGCAATATATCACCATTTCCTTATGATTTTTGCAGCCGCAATCTCTAGGAGCCTGTACTCAGTTCTAGGTCACTTGTCTTTCCACAAATCCTATTCCGGTGATCTAACAAACGTCCTACAGGACAACATGGCACTTTATAAGCTTGTGTTCTTCGAAGTGCTTTCTCCAAATGTTCCTTCTTTATTTTGATCTCTTCAGGAGGTTTTTCAACAGGGTTCATGTGTGTTGAACACTCCACCAATGTAATGTGTGACACACTATGTGATCCTCAGAGGAATGAGTACAAGCGTGACCCTTTTTCAGCATACCTGTTAGCACCAGCTGCTTCTTCTTATCATGAAACTATTGACAGCTCCAAGCCTGGGCGCAGCTAGACCCGAACTTCGGAGGGGGCTAGTACTGAATAGTGTTGGTGGGGCTACTATTTCACACACTGGAGGCTGAGACAGTATTAGACTACACATTTGGAAGGCCAATAGGTCAGGGTTCAATGTGCAAATGCAGGGAAAAGGCATATGTCTATGCCTGTTCTTTTCTGCAGTAGCACATTAAAGCCAGATCTTTTGTCCTTGCCAATACATTCCCCTGAGACACCAAGCACTGCTGGAGCTCAGAGAGTGTCCACCAGACCTGCGAGCATCGGATGTATGCAAGATGGTTGGTACCAAGCGAGTCCTGTGCATGTCAGAAATGAAAGCACTTAAGGCTGACTGGAAAAGTGGCTTTTCTGATTAAAAGTAGGATGAACTGCAAAATGATAACATGCTTCCAGGGAACAAGAAGATGTGTGTGGAGGAATCTCCCAATGTGCCAAATAAAGTGCTCCCACAGACATTGAGAAATAGACTTGAGGTGTGAAGAATAACCCAGAAGTAGGAAAATCATGGGAGCTTCTGTCTGGGTGTCGCAAAATGAGTTTGGCTCACCAACAGCTGAAAAGGAAGGGGTATCCACAGAGACTTATAAACTGGATACCTTTTCACAGTGTAAAAGCATGCACCTGTTCGTATTTCTTTAGCATGAAACTAACTTGAGAGCAACAGAGCGTTGCCAGTTATGGGAGGTGATGGAAATAAATGCAAGAGTATATTCATCAAGTGGTGGCTTATATCTTTTTGTTACACACACTTACACTTGTATCCTACACATTTTAAATTGTAGGCACATTGTGTAATTAAGTGATTTCCCATAACTGCACACATTTCAGTCAATGCCTATCTGGATTGAAATCAAGGTCTTCAGATCGACAGCTTAGCCATTAGACATATCCTTACTTAATTGATGTACTAGAACTTTCAAAAAATCTCCAAACATTCAATTTCACCACTCCTTGTGAACACCCATGGTCTGTTGATGTTTTGCCATAGTCATTAGGCCGCATTCCTCATGCTGTCTAGTGAGTGGACCGAATACAAATTATTTTGGTATTTTTATTTTATACTTATGTAGTATCAGGTGTCTCTTGTTTAAGGTTGAGGTTTATCTATTTGCATATACACAATGGTTTAATTTTAAAAACATAGAGAGCATGCATGACAAGTAAATGTGTAATCTGTTGCAATATTACCATTGAGGGGCTCTGGTGATATATTTGACCCTGTGGTTTGTAAATGTCACCCGAAGTCTGAGATGGCAATGACAAGATCCCTGGTATGCACTTTTTATATTAAAAGCTGTTTCATTCAAAGTGCAGCTAACAATGGCCATTGACTGGAACTAAAATGTTGAGGTTTTGTTTACCAGTCACAAATAAATCCTTGATAAAATATTAGGCAATTGTGAGATCAGTAGATTTATGTGACTGTGTGGCTGCAGAATATATAGCATAATTAAGTATACTGAATTTGCCACATAATTTCCAAAATATGCAGTTTTCACAAAAAATGTTGTTTACAGCTCAAACTGATTATAATAATACCGCCTGACAAAGTGCCACATAATGTGCATTTTTTGTTTCATAATTTCGATAACCTTGGTCTTCCAATCTGCATAATCCTAGTAGCCTGAACAATGTAAAACCTTATGCACACTGGTGAAAAAATCGGTACTATTTTCCATAATTCACGGTTCGTTAAAAATATGCAGGTTTAATTCTACTGCTTTTTGTGCAATAAGTACATGCATTTTTACTTGAAGATGTCATGACTTTTCAATACTCTCCATTGCACCCATCAGTGTGGAGTAGAGATAGTAGTGGGGATGAGTATCTTTTTTGAGGTGGTATTTTCTGTCATCTATGGTAATGTTCAAATGGATGATGAATCGTTCTTCAGTTGCAGCCATGCAAAACTCCTTTAAAATGAGAAGTGAGGCTATATTGCAAATTACAACTAAACAGCAAGTTTCCATTTTAATAGCTCAAAATTTCTTATAAAAATACAAACTTACACCTATGCCCAAATTTAAATGAGTGCATGTTGCAACAGAAATTCATCATAGGAAGTGGTGTTGGCACTCATATTAGTGAAGGAGCTGAAGCGATGTAAAAATCACATTTATTTTTGTTATGGTGAGCATTGACAGCATAAGACACTTCTGCAGGATTCGATTGATGTAGCCAGAAGGAGACATGTGAGTAGGCCCATGTGTCTGAAAAAGTGTGTGCTCGTAACCCTGCTGCACCGCTCTCAAACGGCACCTGTAGCTCCAGCCAGTGCACAACGCCTGCACCCTCAGCCAGTGCGGACTTCATGTTTCTTCACCTGAACAGATGCACTTCACAATTACCCTTAACATAGCATACCATAGCAAAACATGACATAACATAATATAACATAACGCAACATAACATAAAGTTTGGCTTAGCATTATTTTTGCAGTGTTGTTCATCCATCTCTCAAGCTGGTGTTTCCTGTTTCACACTCTGGGGGATATTTACAAAGAAATGATGCAGCGTGGCTCTACAAGCAATTTAGCAGCGCTGCGCTGCATCATTTAGAAGCTCACACCTGTGTTTTCCCTTGCCACGACTCTAAAAAAAGCTGCCTAGCGCCAATGCAGACACCCTTGCACCATTGTGCAAGGATGCCGGTGTCGCAGGGATGGTTGTTTATGTGCAGGAAGGAACACCTTTCTGCACAAAAACAATCATTAAAGGGGATTTTCTCCTTCTATCTGAACTTCAGAATGCAGCACACACAGAAAGAGCAAAAACAAAGAGAAATACAAGTATTTCTCCTTGTTGCAGCACTCTAATGCCTGCTTTTCAATGGCGTTAGTTTTTAGGCACTGCCTCATATTTACAGATCCTTGTAAATCTGTGGCAGGGTCAAAAAGCAATGGGAGTTGCGCTGGAATGCTCACAGCAACACCCATTGCACACCCCTTTCATGCAAAGTGATGAGTGAAAATAGGCTGTATTTACAAGGCCATGAAAAACCACATAGGGTGGCTTTGTGTGGGCTTGTAAATATGGGCCAGCGTATAGCGCCACCAGAGCACCAAAAAAAGTGATGCTCGGGTGGCGTTGGGGCTTGTAAATTTGCCCCTCTGTTTTTGTTCTTTTCCATCTCAGTCAACCTCTCCTCATTTCTTTCTTACCTTTCTGTCCATATGCTCGCACATTATTAATTATCTTTCACTACTATCTACCTTGTCTTTCTCTCTATCTCTCTCTCTCTTTCTCTCTTCAATTACTTTTCTCAATCACTTTTCTCTCACTGTCGTCCTCCCTCCCACTTTCTCTTCCTCACTCTCTATCAGGAAGATGAAGATGGGAACGAGATGTGTGATACTCCCACAGAATATTAGCTGGTGCTTGTTTCTCAGTTCCCACAGAACCTCATGTTTTACATTATAGGAATGAATGCTGAAAGAGTTCAACTCTGGCTGTGAACTGGCTCACCTTGATCTTTGACTGTGCTGGGGATCACCACTGTCTGCAACAGAGCTCAACTGCATTTTTGAAAGAGCTCATCTCTGTTTTCCCAGGGTCACAGTACTATGTATTAAGGAACTAATCTTCAGTTCTAAGAAAGAAATTACTTATGGATAAACAGTCTGTGCTCTAGCTGTGCATGGGTTCAACACTATGGGGCAGATTTATGAGCCCCTTGCGCCTCATTTATGCCGCCGTTGCGTCACTTTTGTGACCCAGCGGCGGCGCAAATCCTGCGCCATGCTGCGGGGTATTTACAACGTGACGCATCTGGCAGATGCGTCACGTTGTAAAGCCCTGCGCCACATGTAGGCGTTCTATAGCAGGGGGGAGGCGTTCCGGCGCAGGAACGCCTCCTAAAAGTGGCTGAGTGAAATCTACAAGATTTCACTCAGTCACTTTTAAGGCCATGCTGCGTCAAAACCCTGCGCCTGCTTGAAGCAGGCGTAAGGATTGACGCAGCATGTAAGGGATAGAGCACCCCCGAGCCTTGCTGGAGCTGCAACTCCAGCAATGCGCCGCCTTTCCGACAGGAGATGCGTCACGCATCTGCCCATCCGATAAATTGTAAATGCGGCGCATCAATGGTTGTTTACGAGTGGGCAGATGCGTCGCAACTCTTCTGGCGCATCTCTGCTGATTAGCAGAGATGTGCCAGATGTCATAAATCTGCCCCTTTGTAGGCAGGGACTTGGATGCATCTGTGCTTGAGCTCAGCTATATCTGCAGAGCAGTAAGTTCAGCTCAAAAAGATGTTAAGGTATTCTCTGTATGCACAAGAACCTACTTTTCTCTGGAATTTATGTCTTCTAAGTGTTCAGCCTATTTCCCAAAAATTAACCAATGTTCTCTAAGTGGGAAAAGTGAGGTGAAATAAACACATTTTTTCTTTTTAATGCCTGCTTTCATGTGTTGTTTATTTTTTTGGTTCAAAAAACTGTCTTCGATAGTAGATATGGTTTTACATTTAAAAAAAACTGGGTGGTTGCATGGGAACGCCCATGTACAACTCATGGAATGCCTTATTGATCCAGAGTAACACAAAGCAGCGATTTGCACTGCTTGATGTTACTTTCAGGTAACTTTCGAGAGCAAAACAGGTTTTGCACTGGAATATAAATTATATAAATCATTTTGCACAGGTTTGCGCCACTTTTGTAATGCAAACTCAGCGCAAAATGGTTGTTATACTGGGTCTAAGTGTGAGTGGGAATAAGAATGAGTGAGGTGAAGTTTGAAAACAAATGGGAAAACTTCTGGGTGGTAGTACAACCCACCACTTTCAAAGATCACCAGACGCCACTGACGCCAATACTAACTGATGAGATTTGGCCTAATGCCCAGAGCTGCCAACTTGGGGACTGGGGAACAAGGTTTGAATTCCAGTGTCAGCTCAACATTGTACAATCCTGGGCAAATCACTTAATTTCACCATACCTCAAATAACAAATCTGATATTGTGTAGTGTAATCTGGTGCTCATGCCTTTGGGCTGGGTTTGCTCTATATAAAACTGCACAGATAAAGGAACATTTTACCCAGAGGATCAGGAATGCTACCCTTGGGCCCTCTTTGCTATCTACCCACCCCACCCCTATGTTGCCAACATGATCATTTTGCAAGTTCTTATGTTTTAGTCTGTACTTGGAACTTGTAGCACCAACATCACAAATCCACCCCCCCCCCCTTCCCATTTTCCTTTGCTATTGACAGAAACGTCTGGACTGTTGGATGGTCATTGCATTTAAAAAACAAACACTCTTTCTTCCCTTTTTAGCATTTATATAGCATGTATTACCCTCACATGAATTGTGAGCACTATATAAATGCAATGATGAATCAAGACAATTTGGAATTTCTGTCTTCTTTGCTTGGAAGCAGAGGAGGATGAGATTGGCTTTAAATTGCAGATGCGGTCTCACATACCAGCGTTAATGGGCACGCATTGTCTCTCTTTAAAACAAAGGTGATCGCTAAATCACACTGCCTTGCACAAGCAGAACCCCACTGTGGGGTTTTTGTCACAGATGTTGTGAAAGACCTGTGACCTCCCCATTGCCTCCCTCCAGGACATTGCAAACAGCAAGATAAGCTGTCTGTCAGAGAAAAGAAAATGTTTATTCTAATGCACACTCTTCTCAACCCATACTTCACCCAAGCTTTACCAAGGACAGACACCCTCACAGCTGAAGGCCTGCAGCCCGGGCTACAGAACAGGATGGGGGAGGGGGATCAAGTAAATAACGCCACTTCTGACTCTTTCTTAAGAGACTTTTTTTTCATGTCATGCATTCATAAGATATTTTCACATGAAGCACTGACTAATAATATTTCTCATAATACATGTCATTTTGCATAATCTTGGGAAAGAATGGCCCAGATTCATGAAACGTTCACACAACGTATCACAACAACTAAATTTACTGTGCTGCATTGTAGAAGAAGGAAAAAGCAGAACAGCACCATATCTACTAAGTCTGTAGTGCACAAGTGCGTGTGCTCTGTAAGGAATAATTTTTGTACTAGAAGGAGACTCTTTCAGTACACAAATAGTTCTTTAACACTTTTGGTGGTTGTTGGACCCGGCCTCGTGGCGTGGTCTTAACCCTCTTGGATTGTGCTCGTCCCCCGCACCGGCCTACACGGGCCGCCATTTCAGGCCGCCAGGGACCCCTCCTCCCTTCGAGGTCCCCCTTGGATTGTACCCGTTTTCCTACACCCGCCTCAGCGGCCCCCTTTTCCAGGGTGCACAGGGACCCCTCATCCCTTCGGGGTCCCCCCCACGCTTGCTCCACGCACCAGCCCATGCAGCCCGGCTGCCTCCGGCCTCGGCCCCAGCGAAGCCCCGACATCGAGGCACCAAGATCTGGCCAGGGGGCTCCGCATGGCCACTTCACCACTCCCGGATGAGGAGAGTTTCGATGGGACCCCCACCGTCCCTCAACACCTAGGTGCGGTCGTCCTCCGGCCTCCCCGGGCCTGGCGCCTCTCTCGCTGGGCGTCTGGCCTCTCCCAGCCCGGCCTCTCCGCCCCCCCAGGCGCAAGAGTCCGGACATCAAAGGGCTCCAGACCTATATCTGGGGCAACCCCGCAATGGGACGGCAGTTGTATCCCGGAGTCAAGAGCCCTGCTAATGGAATTGCGGCTGACCCTACGGAGAAGAACTCTTGCTGACACTACCACGAGCCCTGCTGACTGCGTCGCGGCTCCACCTTATTGAGACAAGGAACCTCACGGAACATCGGAGCCCTGCTGACGCTGTCGCGGCCCAACCTCGCTGAAACCTCCACCAGAGCCCTGCTGACATCGTCGCGGCTCGAGCTGAACTGAACCACCTTAAGAGCCCTGCTGACCTAGTCGCGGCTCAAGCTCCACGAACTGATCGCCAGAGCCCTGCTGACGCCGTTGCGGCTCGACCACTCCGAGACCCGGAGTCCCTCCAGCTTGAGGATCAAGAACTGGGCCGAAGGTACCCTCGTACCCAGCTGCTACTAAAGACTGTCCCGCTACCCCGTCCCTACCAAAGACTTTGAGACTCTTGCGGATCCCTCGATCCCCCCTTGTATATATCGATAACAGTAACTTCCTAAATGCTGATAAAGAATTGCTCGTCTTGATAAACCTCCTCGAGTCCTGTGTGGTGGTGTTACTGTGCTAGTACGGAATAGGAGAAGGACCTCTCCTAGGAGGCTTCTCAGCAGCGCTCGGCTACCTCGTACAGTGTGGGGGCCCCCCTGGGTGGTCTCTCCGACTCCCCCGAGGTCCGCCTTCCAAGTGGTTTGTTTGTGTTCTGTACAATGCAGCCCGCATGCAAACTAGTAAAACATATGGAGAAACAAAAACATTTCTCGTAACCCCTACCTGAAGGAGGCATAAGATTTTTGACACATCCCTGTCTGTAGGTAGGGTTTTGCGTCAAAACCCATGGGTAGTTGCATGGGAATGTCCATGTACTACCTATGGAATGTCCCCTGAGACAAAGTAACACAAAGCAGAATTTTGCGTTACTTTGGAAAACTATCCAACTCAAATACTGATTTGACTTGGATAGAAAATCTCGGCATTATATTTTGCATCTGGTTTACATTACTAATGTAAATCAAACCTGGCGCAAAGAGTTAGTAAATCTGGACCTACATCTATTCCACGAAAAAATAATGTATTTATTTTGAACCTAACTGTACGCTATCTCTATGATTTAAATTATCTCAATAATGATCTTTTAAAGGCAAAAATTTATTTGGATTTCATGTCAAGACCGAAATTTAGAATTATGCATATATATTTTATTGCCAACTCTTTGCAGAACTTTAAAGCAAACATCACCAACAACAAAAAGTCTAGAACTAGAATGTCCCTTAGGCCTATATAAAACTCCTATCACAGCAGCCATCTTCCTTTTTTATCTGCTGCTCCTTGACAGAGAAGTATTATTCTTATACAGTTTTCTAGAGTGCATGCATTTAGTTTAAGATTTATACATGTTAATATTTAGCACTCAAGATTGATTTCTGTATGTTTCCTTGACGGGGCAATAATAATTAGTATGTATGTTGGTAATTTGGGCAAGTTTTAAGTATTTTGTTGGGACCTTTTTTGCAATTGATGGGTTTTAGTTTATTGGTAGTTTTTAGCAGCGTATCGTATCGGTGGGTACTTGTACAACATAAGGAAATTAATCTTAAATGCGACCGTTACCACGAGACACTAGCATCCACATCAGGCTAGTTTGTGCTTGGCAGCGGTAACGGCGTTAATGCAGCAACCTTTGATTGTGTGGGACTTCCTTTGCTCACACAGGTGAGTCAGGTGCTGTTTTCAAAGGCGACTTTGGAACAGGATTGTTCCTCTGAGGCGTCCGTATCGGTTAACGTGATGTCGTCATGCACTCGTACATGATGACATTGCTCAGGGGCCATTTTGAATAAGACAGTCTTTGGTTATAGAGACTGAATATTGAAGGGAGAATCGCCATGTTAGTTAAGGTAGTGGTGAACATTACCTCAGGACAACTGTCAAAACAGCTGTTTTCTTAGCGTTTTGTGTAGGTAGGATAGTGGTAATGCGGAGAATCATTAAAAAAAGGGGGGGAAGGTAGATTAATTGAGAAGAGTTTTGACAGAAAATAGTAAAAAGTATTTATAAATATTTACTTTATTATTCAATTTAAAGAAAATCATTAGAAAGGAAGGTGAATCTTCAGGTGTTGGGGAGGCATTGTTGAGGAAGATGGTTCAGGAAGAGGTAAGAACAAATGTAAAGGAGGCTTTTCAGAGCATGTTTAAGAGAAAGAGAAAGGCTGTGGAATGTTCAGGGGATTCATTTTGGTCAATAGATGAAGATGAGGGTAATAAAGACAAAGGAATTGGGAAAAAAAGTAGGAAAGCTAAGAATGTTGAAGTTGGTGTCAGGTTTCTGGTTAAAGAGAAAGTTGTGCCAAGCACCCCAAATGAAGAAGGTGTCCAATGCGGCACGAAAGATGGTGTCCTTACTGGCACAAAGGAAAGTGAGAATGTGCATGCAGATTAAATCAGTCAGGAGTTTGGAGATGATGAGGATGAGTTTGTTTTAGATGATTATTTTGATGATGGATGGGATATGGATGTGGACAAGATAGAAAAAGAAAGAAAGGTAAAGGGGATAGTTTAAAGATCCTCAGGGAGAGGATATGTTCGGTCCTGAGATGAAAAGGCATCCCAGAATTGCAGACTGGTGGTCACTTCCACATGTGGCAGATCTTTTGAAGCTCTGGGTCAGGAGACCATTAGAGAAGGAGGCCAGGGCTGTGATGAGTGCGGAGTGTTCCCGGCCAATTGTTGAGAATAAAATTTGTGTGATGCATGATTTGCGTCCTGATTTGATCAGTTTCCTGTTTAAGATGGGTTGCTATCCAAGGAAATGCTTAGAAATGGTACTAAAACAGTGTCATGATCATTTTCTGGATATACTGGGGCCACTAGCCAGAATTGTGGACATGGCTTAGGAAGCTAGGATGAAATCAGTACAAGTAGACAAGGATTTGCAGCTTGAATGGTCGCAGAGAGCAGATTGTTTCCTCGGAAACGCAAATACTGCAATTATGGCTGAGAGACGCAAGGCGGTCTTGATGAGGGTAAGTCCCAAACTGGGAGATTTTGCCAATAAAGAGCCTTCTGAGGACCCTAAGGGTTATTTGTGTGTGGAAGGATTGGTGAAAGGGGTTGGAAAGTATGTCTCCACCTTCACCAGTTTAGACAAGGCACAATCCTCTCTAAGAAGAGTGTTTGGCAAAAGTGTTTTTGAGCGGGCAGGGGCAAAGGGCCGTTACCCTGGCTGATCATTTACAAGGTCCTATTATCAGTCCCAAGGACTTGGTACATTCAGAGGTTTTCAGCCAAGGGGTGGAGAAGAGCAAGCAGGATACGCCAGTCCAGAGGAAGAGCTCAGTTTGCTCAAAGATTTCAGAGTAAGTATGAAGACTGTTTTCCCCATAAAGGTAGGGGGAAGATTAAGGTGGGATGTGAAGAATTGGAAGATTTTAACAAATGATATGTGGGTGCTTCTCACAGAGCAGGTATATGTTTTAGAGTTTGGAAGGGAACCAAGACAAACGGAGGAGCCAAGGCATATGGTCTTATAATGACAGCGACAGAATTTAGGTGAAAGGGAGGTGTAGGAGATGATTGTAAAAGGAGCTATAGAGAGAGAGTCCAAGGAAGATCGGGGTTTTGTGAGCTTTTTGGTCAGGAAAAAGGACAAAGGTTAGAGGCCCATGATAAATTTGAGAGGACTGAATCAATGTCTCATTTGCAGACATTTGGAGGGGATCCATCTTTTAAAGGATTTTTTGCAAGAGAACTATTGGTTGGTGAAACTGGATCTGAAGGATGCGTATTTTACAATTCCAATAGCGAAGGAGAGTTGCAAGTTTTTTCAGTTCATGTGGTCAGGAGTTGTGTATCAGTTTGCATGCCTTCCATTTGGGTTGGCATCGGAACTTTGATGTTTTACAAAGGTTCTAAGACAAGTGGCTACGTTTCTCAGGGAGAGAGTTATGAGAATAATCATGTACATGAACGACATTTTAATAATATCACAAATTGAAAGAGCAACTGCATGTGGCTATATGTCTATTGGAAGGACTGGAGTTTTCCGATTAACAGAGAAAATTCAGTGCTTGTACCCAGTCAGTATTTTGAGTTTTTGGGTCTCATAGTGAAGATGAAGGAAAAGACTCTGAGTCGACCAGAAAAAAGCTGGTAAAGATAAAGTCGGAAGTCAAAGGTTTGTTGAGGAAAGAAAGTGTTACTTTAAGGGCAAGAGTGATTGGTTTATTTTCTTCTTTAGTTCAGGCAGTTTTCCCTGGTCTGCTTCATTACAGGGCTTTACAGAGATTGAAGGTAGAAGCTGTAAGGAAAGACTTGTGGTATGGAGATTAGGGGCCTCATAATGAGAAGTGGCGCATCGCTGCATGAAAGCAGCTATGCATCACTTCTCACTGCGCCCTCCTTGCGACATGATGGATGCATCATATTTACAGTATGACGCATCATGTTGCAAGGAGTTACAGATACTACAGTATTTCTGACGTATCTGTAGGCGCAAAAGTGACGCATTGCTGGAGTGTGTCAGAAAAGTGACGCAACTGCAGCAATGTGTCCTTTCACATGGGGCAAGCCCCATGTGAAAGGGCCTGCGTCAGTCTTACGCCTGCCATAAGGCAGGCGTAAGATATTGACGCATTTGTGTCCTAGAAGTGGCGCAGTGAAATCTTGTAGATTTCACTGCGTCACTTCTACGAGGCTTACTTACGTGGGAACGCCCCCGAATATATTATACCTGGCACAGGTATAATGTGACACAGGGGTTTACAAAGTGACGCATCTAGGTAGATGCGTCACTTTGTAAATATGGTGCAACAAGGCTCACTTTTTACGCCACTGGTGCGTCACAAAAAGCGATGCACCGGCGGCGCAAAAGTGACGCAAAGGCTCATAAATAAGCCCCTAGGTATTTCTCTCAGAGGACGCTCAAGAGAAGTTAGTATGGTGGTTGTACAATGTGGAGGCCTGGAATGGCAGTGCAATTTTATTTATTTATTTATTTATAAAGTTTTATATAGTGCAAACATGATCCTGAAGGATATCAGAGCGCTTTACAATTTGAGGGAGAGGAAGGTAATAGTTGCAGTACAATCATCAGAAGGAGTACCAACCCAAACAAATCACATACGCATATCAAACAAAAGGTTACAATCGAAAGGGACAATAATGGGTAAGATAAAAACTGGAACATAGCGAACTGGGAGGGGAGCAAGTGACTAGTAAAGCAGATTAACACCAAACACAGGACTTGGGGTGTAAGTTCAAAGCATTAGAGCAGACGATCCTAGACCCTTTTAAGGTAGGAACTTGTTCATGAGGAATCTTTTTACGTCCAATTTGAAGGCAACCTTGGAGGAGATTCTGCGAGTTTCCCGTGGGAGAGAGTTCCAGATCTTTGGTGCAGAGCAGGAGAAAGCTCGATATTTGATGTATGCCTGGATTTTGTGCTAAAAACAGATGTGAGCCTCTTTGCTTGAGGGGCTTGTTTGGAGCATCAAGAGACTGGTGGGAGATGGTCTTTGGAGGAGAATTCAAAGCATATAAATGGAATGGAAATGAAAGCAGGTCTCTTTGCTTTGCAAAGTTTTGGAAAAATGTTGAGAAACTTCAATGTTTTACTGAAGATGGACATTGTCTCAGCAGTTCGGTGTATAAATCGCTTGAGAGGAAGCCGATCGAAGAGTTTGACTCAGATTGCGAAGCAGATTTGAAGTTTTTGTCTAGACCAAAAGATTGGGGTACAAGCAGAGAATTTCCAAGGGAAGGACAATTTTGTGGTGGACTGGAAATCGAGGTATCTTGGGGATTTCAGCGACTTGAAGTTAAATGTGAAAATATTCTAGAGAATGCTTCTGGCTTGTTGTGTTTGATGTCTTTCAGGAAAGTGTCAGATGTGAGAGCTTTGGAGGTAGGAACTGGATTTTTTAAGATCACTAGATGAAAAAAACTATGTCTTCCTTTATATTCTATCCAAAGTTTGATGACCATCCTAAGTTGTGTGTGGTGAGATGTATGAGGGAATATGAGAATTGAATCGAGGAGTTCAGAAGGGATAAAGATAATCAGTTGTTGAATTCTTATGTAAATCCTTTCAGGCCAGTAACTTTGGCAATGGATGCTCATTGGGTGAGGACTTGCATGTTTGACGCAGGTATTGATTTGCCAAAGTATGGAGCGCACTCAGTGAGAGGTGCTATGGCGAGTAAAGTGTTCTCATCTGTTGGACGTTTGGAGGAGATTTTGCATGTAGCCGACTGGTCAAATGCTGATGTGTTTGTGAGGTATTATTTGAGCCAATGGAGCATGTGTCATCTGTGCTGTTAACACATCTTTGAGCATGCATAATGCTAGCCTCTGGTCTTGACATGAAATGTAGATTCTCTAAGTACGTAAAGAGAGAATCTGGATTTCATTAAAGACACGTGGGATAGCATTATGCCTTCCACCCTCTGAAGTGATTATTTGGGGTGAAAGTAAATAATAGATAGATTATATTCTGGAAAAGATAAGATTTTGCTGTATGTAATATTAGAAGAACATTTTATATGTTGTCATGTGTTGTTTTATTTCAGACACCCAATGGAGAAGGGAGAAGAGAAGAGGAGTGTAATTTGTTCATCTGTGTTAAAAATGTTTTGAGTTACAGGACCCGAGCAGCTTCAAAAAGGAAAATGACTGCTGTGATGGGAGTTATATAGTCTTAAAGGACATTCTAGTTGTGGAATTTTGGGTGTTGGTGATGTTTACTTTAAAGTTTTGCAAGGAGATGGCAATAAAAGATATATGCATAATGCTAGCCTCCTTGTCTTTAATGAAATCCAGATTCTCTCTTCACCTACTTGGAGAATCTACATTCTGCAACACTTAGTAGATGACAGATACAATCCATATATTGCTAAGGCAGTTTAATGGAACTATAGCCACAGATCACTAATGATACATAAAGAATCAAAAACACTAACAGTAATCAGAAAAAGGTGTTGCTTTATGGGGGCTTCTGATCCTAAATGGTGTCCAATTACTTCATGGAATGAACTAAATAAAGAACAGGGGTTAAGCTGCAGTCTTATGCAACACCTGTTTATTTAAGTTAACTATGTTTAGTTGCTGATTTTTTCATATAATCCATTAAGACAGTAGTATCTCACAATACTTCAAATAACTACAAATGTATTGCCTCTGATATTTGTATCTTTGAAAGAATTAATTCCAAAACCTGAGCAGCCAACTTGCGTTTCTTCAGGTGTGGCCTCGTCAATTAGGAATTCACCAGGACAAGAAAGTTAATGATCACTCAGTGTTCCAATTTAATTCATTTTAGATCTTTCAATACCATCCAATATTATCTCATTACATGTACAAAGCAATTGGTCATAATACCATAAATATGATCTTGTTTTGCACAGTCTTGAAAATAGGCACAGTTGCAGATGATAGGTTGCAGCTATTATCAAAGTCATGCACAAACAGATCACATATATTTAACTAATAAGTAGTGTGATGAGCCTTTATTTTCATGTATACTCTATGGAGACACAAATTCATATAAAGATAGGATATAGGAAGGTCGTGCTTAAGCTTGGTGTTAATTTGGATTACTCAATATATTTGTATCTTACACCACACATGAGCATTAGGTGGAGGCCTTGGTATTTATAACGTTGTTTTCTTTAGACGGTTGTTTTGAGGCTCTTATCAATAATTTTTTAATAAAATATTATAGAGTCAAGCATTTAATAAAGTTTGTTTAAAACAAACAATAGCCCATCACCTGTGTCAAAGTGTATGCATATCAATTATTTTGATAATATCTCATTAGTGTGCCAAAGAATGCCAGATTTTTCTTTTGTTACTTCTATTAGTTTGGTAGAATGACACTACTTACACAACACAAAAAAGAAAGTAAACATTTTCAGTACAAACATATTTCCATTTTTTTTCACGATTTCTAAAAATCAATAACCATGCAAAAAGGGAGAAATCCACAAAGGTTACATTTTTGCAGAAAAGGAAAAGCAACATATGTATTCGCCTGAATTCCTTCTCTGGTAATCGTAATTAGGATGATGCAAAATTTAAAATTCAAAGGCTTCACAATATTGCTTAATTTTTGGAAAATGCTTTGCAGCTTCACATCGTGCAAAGCTGACAGTTTAAAACAAGCATTGCCCGAGCGCGCGGAGGCGGCAAACAAAATGGCCGCTCCCTGATTGAGCTCCGCGATACGGAGAAACATTTCTTCACGGAAGGCTGTTCCTTCTGCTCGGTGCGGAGAACAAACAATGGATTCCCACGTCGGAAGTCACGCTGAGTGCTACGGCATGTTTTTCTGACCTTGAGAGGTATTTTTGCTTATCTTTTTTCCTTTTATCTCTTACCTCATCCAGCTTCGCACTGTGACCGCCAGTTTCTCCCTTCAGCATTCGGATTTACCTCAGTGAATAACTTTTTGACTGAACTTTCCTTCTTTTTTCTACTCATTTTTTTTTTACCTGATGAACATTCATTGGCTTACTTATCTCTTCTATATAGGCACTAAGGCTACACAACATTCTTCAGTTAGTTTTTTTACAACATTTGTTGGTGCTGTCACTATTTTGCTTCTACTGTGCGGAGAATTTATTCTCATTTCTATCAGCTGCGTTGTGTATTGCGCTGCCGTCATGGACTCTTCACATCCCAACAAATCTCATGTGGTTGCTACTTCCAATTCTGCTTCATATCAGACCCTTTATGACGGATACTACTACAACACTTCGGAGAATTGAGGAGAAGTGGTCTGGTCTGGAGTCTAGACTTTCTGATGTGGAACAAAGAATCAGTGATGCTCAAGATGTTGTCGCCAAAGTCGATATCCTCACAATGTAAATGTAAATGTGCTAGTACTTATATAGCGCACAGCTACCCCGGTCCGGGATCTCCCGGCGCTGTATTCATACCGCTAGGGAACCCTTCCTGGCTTTTTCCCTGTGAAATGTCCACTCCTGGGCATCCCCAGGGTGAAGCCAGGCATCCCCAGCGCTGTGGGGCCGTTGTGGAGATTAAGCAAGCTATTGCCCAGAGTTGCAGCGTGGGACCCATGATTAGAATAGGCACTGAGGCGAGAATATCCAGTCCGCGGAATTTATAGCCCGAGACCCTGCCGCGACGGGAATCGAACCCTGGTCCCGGACCAGTGCTCTGCATCGAGGTCTGCCGCTCTAACCATTGAGCCACACTTCTCCACTAGAGAAGTTGCACACTTAAAGAAAACTACTGAGGATTTAGAAAATCGAAATAGGCGCAACAATCTATGCATTTATTGAATTCCGGAGGGTTCCGAAGGCTCAGACATGATATCCTTCTTGAAGGTTCAAGTTCTGCAGATTGTTGGTCTAACAAAATCTGTTGATTTAAATATTCAGAGGGCACATAGAATTGGCCCTCAAAACGCTTCCTCCTCAACCAAACCAAGAGGTATCATTGCTTATTTTCTTCTGTACTCTGATCTTATGGCAATCCTCAATGCTGCCAAGCAACATAAGCAGATGCTTTGGTCTGGTCACAAGATTTTCTTCAGTCAAGATGTCTCCAAGCCGACTCGCCGTAAGGAATTTCTCGATCTTCGGCCAACACTGAGATCCATGAACGCCTGTTATGGTCTTATTCATCCGTGCTTCTTTAAAGTGGTTTATAAAGACAGAACTTTCACCTTTGAAGAACCTGGCAAACTTCAGAAATTCATTCAAGTTCGCAAAGGAGAAGCTATGGAACTGAGCAAGCCTTAATTGTTATCTAAAAAAAAGTTTTCTTCTCTCCTGTTTCCTAGGTCTTCCCCTCGTAATTTCCGATGCTGATGTCCATACCCACGTTGTCCATATGTTTTATTATGTATGATCCACTCCGTTGCATTGTCTTCCCCAATGTCTGATAAGTTCCCTTCCATCTTGTTGCATATGTTTACACATATTGTCTTTACCTTCCCTCTCTGTATTATCTTTTCCGTTTCTCAGTAAACTAGTGGTTTCTTGGTGTCCACCTTTGGAGTGGCTTCTGCTCTCTTTGACCCCCCTCATCTACTGATGTTCTGTTTGTTTGTTCTCATTATGACTAACGTCTTTTGGCTTTCTGTCATCTCTTCTCTTTTTACACTCATAGGGCGACTGTGCTCCCCTTTAGCTTTCCTTATCTATCTCCTGTTTTCCCTCTTTTTCTCTCTTCTTTTTCCGTCTTTCTATTTTCTCTCCCTCTCTTACTTTATTATATCATCGTGAGTTTTTTCTTCCTCAAGGTGATTTTTGTTGTCTTTTTTTTCCCTTATCTGGCAAATTGTTTTTTGATAAATATTGTAGATCTCATTCTACTTTTTCTACTCTTTTCCTCCTTTTTTCTCCTCGGCTTATATTTATGTCAGTCTTTTCTTAATGTTGGAATTTGTGTGCGGATTTTCGAGCTTTCTTTATTTGATTAGCTTAAGCATCTATTTGGTTACCTTTTTATTTCATGTTATTAGGTTTATAACTGAGTTTTTATATACTTACTTATTATTAGTGTAATGAGCAATTTACATGTGGTGTCATGGAATGTTAAGGGCATTCGTAACCCCGTTAAAAAACAAAGAGTTTTATCCCATTTGTCCAAATTGAATTGCCAAATAGCACTACTGTAGGAAACACATCATAAGGAACAAGATATTAATTCATTTAGAAAACAGTGGGTTGGCAGTGTCTGTGGTTCTTCTGCTGTACAAAACAAAAACAAAAATGGTGTTCTTATACTGTTCCATAGATCATTGAATGTTCAATTGATAAATGAGCACAAGGACGATGCCGGTAGATGGCTTCTCCTCGAAGTTGCCATTAATAATACCAATTTTTTGATTTGTAATATATATGGCCCGAATGGAGTATATCATACTTTTTGGAAGGATATTTCTTCCTTGCTGTCCTCTCATGCTTCTGAAAATGTAATAGTTGGAGGAGACTGCAATCAACCTCTCGACCCATTTTTGCATCGCAAGTCACAAGCCAGATTTGTCCCATCTCCAATGCATAAGGCCTTCCGTAAAACCATTTTAGATAGAGGTCTTGCCGATGTATGGAGAGTTTCCTATCCTGACGATTTGGAATATACCTTTTTTTCCCCTGTTTATAAGTTTTTTTCTAGAATCGATTATGTGTTCTTCACACAACACATGCTTCAATTTCTTACACATGCAGAAATAGGTTCGATTTTAATTTCTGATCATGCACCTGTTATTGTAGACTTTGATTATCCCAACCCCATTTCATCCACCCTTAGATGGAGATTTAATGACTCCCTTTTATTAGATCAGCAGTTTACAGATCAATTTACGACATTCAACTGACTATGTGGCCACAAAAAAGAAAAAAACACTTCAGGAATCCAATAAACTCCTAATTCAGATCAAGTCCTTGGAGCACGAATATTTTTCCTCCAATAAGGACGATACTTTGTCTAAGCTTGTCAAATGTAAATTGCAATATGATAAGCAATCCCTTATTGACGCATGTGCTACTTTACTAAAATTTAACGTGAAAATGTATGGCGGGCGCAATAAAGCGGGTAAATCTTTGGCAAATTACCTGAAAATTAAAAAACAAAAATCTAAAATTACTGCCATTACAGATCCTTCTGGTGTACGACATATTAGTGACTCAAACATTTTAGAATGCTTTACTGATTATTACAAAAACCTATATACTCCAGAATCATCCCCTCATCTGATCAAATTGAATCCTTTTTTCGGTTGATTCCCAAAGACCCTAATAAAAACGTAGATCAATCCTACCTTGATACACCTTTATCTGAACAAGAATTTTTAAACGCTATTTATATGCTTCCTAAGGATAAAACACCTGGGCCCTATGGCTTCACTGTGCGTTTTTATTTACACTTCAAACATCTTTTAATTTCCAAACTTTTATTTGCTCATCAATCATTTTTTGAATACTCAGTGTACGCAAGGTCCTTTTGCTCAGGCTATGCTATGCCTAATTCCTAAAAAAAAGATAAGGATTTGTCTCAATGTGGCAATTATAGGCCCATTTCCTTAATCAATACTGATTGCAAAATGTTCGCTAAATTGCTGGCTATCCGGGTTAATTCTGTCATTCCAGATTTAATAAATATACACCAGTCTGGATTTGTAAAGGGTAGATCCATTTCAGATAATTCGAGAACCTTCCTCAATATTATACATTTAGCAGCCAAACTTAGTCCTCCAGTCGCTGCCATAACATTAGATGCCGAGAAGGCCTTTGATCGAGTCAATTGGGACTTTATGTTCGCTGCTTTGAAATGGCATGGTTTCAGTCCACACTTTATCCAATATAAAAAATTGTTATATTCCAACCCCTCCACTTCGATTTGGGTGAATGGTCAACAGTCTAGATACTTTCCTTTGCATAGAGGTACCAGACAAGGATGCCCCTTGTCTCCCTTATTATTTATCCTGTTGTTGGAACCCTTTTTAGAAACAATTCAAAGATCCTCCACATTTACAGGTCTTCAATTTAAAAACTTAAACATAAAGTACACTGCGAAAGCAGATGATATTCCATTGTATGTCTCTAACCCCACTACTTCTTAACCGGAATTCTTTTCCTTATTGGCTGAATACTCAACTGTTTCAGGTTATAAATGAAATATTAACAAATCAGAAGTTTTACCGCTAAATAAATATTGTCTTCCTCACATGTTTAAAGACTCCGGTTTTAAATGGAGCCAAAAAGGTATAAAATGTCTAGGAATTTTATATACAAATAACATCAAGGACACTATCAAAATTAATAGGAATGAACTTTTGTCTAAAATTAATGCCTTAATAGATGGGGTCCTCTCTTTTTATTTCTTGGTGGGGTAGATTAGCCACAATTAAAATGATGCTTCTACCCATTGTCAATTTTTATTTGTCAATGCACCCTATTTCTCTCCCACTTAACTTTTTAAAAGTTATTACCTGATCTTTAGTAAAAATTGTATGAAACAAATGCAAACCATGCATTGCTTTGACTTGATTACAACAATCCAAGGTCCTTGGTGGGGTTAATTTTCCCAATATCAGAACTTATCACTCCGCTTTTACGTTGAAGCATATTTGGCCTTCTCTTTCTGACAACTATTCAGAGCCATCTACGGTTTGGGGTCAATTAGAGCATGTGCAGTTTTCCCCATTTACTTTTAGGGATGTGATTCATTTATCTCAACCCCCACAAGGCATAATTTCCCCCATCCTCACTCATTCAATTGCCATTAGTAAACCCTTACTTGTTTCCTCTAACACCATCTCTGATATTATTTTACAAACCCCAATATAGTATAATACTAACCTTAAATTAAACAATAGGATCCTTGTATGGAAAGAATGGATTTAAAATGGCATTATCAACATCAGACATATTGTTTCAAATACCATTTTATTGTCCTACTCCGAGATACAAGACAAATGTCATATATCCAACAAATATGCTTTGCAGTTTGAAATTCTTAGGCCCCTCCTCAATACATTTATTTCTCAACAATTTCTCCCAGCTACAGTTATTCACTCTCCTTTCTCCTCAATTGACTTTTCTAACCAACTCAATGCTTCAACTATAGACAAACTATAGCTCAGCCCCTCTAAATCTGTATCAAAACACAAAATAGAACTTCTATGGGAATCAGACTTACACCAAGAATTTTCTGCTCACATTTGGAGCTCAATTTGGGCCAAGATTCATACCTCATCCTCATCAGCAAGCACTACACAAACATTGTAATATTTTTATAATAGATTATTTATTACACCCACAAGTATTTACAAATTTAAAGTATCCTCTAATGCTAAATGTTGGTCATGTGCACATTATAAGAGTGATCTTTTTCATATGTTTTTGACTGCCCTTTTGGTAAAAAGTTTTGGTTACAAATTTGGCACAAAATCAATGACATCCTTTCGATATCCCTTTCCTTTGATTTTCAATTTTTTTGTTTGGGTAGTGCGCTTCCTTTTTGGGCTTCGCAATGTTTGGCTGGTAAACTCCTTGACTTAATGATCGCCTTGGCCTTTCAAATTATCACCTCTAATTGGAAGGATACAGGTAAAATCTTATCTATGGCATGGTGGAACTTATTATGTCATCATCATCGATTAGACCGTGCTTATGCTACATCTATTCTGTTAAAAATTAAAAAAGATTTGTTATGGTTACCACTTACTTCTTTTTTGTCTAGGAATATAGATAGATCAGTTTCTACTGTTTAATTTCAAACCTCCTTAGATTATAATTGCTTTTAATTATAATTGTATATTTGCAATACTCGCTTCTTTAATCTGATATTGCATTCCTTTTCCCTCTCTTTTCTTTCTTCCGTTCTTTCTTTCCTTTCTTTTTTGTCTTATCTTTAAAAAAGATGAAATACATTTTTTTATTATGCAATTCTTGTCAGATTACAATGCGAGTTTTAGGCATGCATTCTCATAATAGTAGTGATGTTTTACGTTTAATTTTTGAGCAATCCAGTATCTTTTCCTGGCTCTTAAGTTGCTGCATTGTATTTCTACTTCTTTTACATTTACTTGTATTGATTTATTGCTCATCCTTATTATTAGATGTAATTGCATACTGTTTATCTTTATTCTCAATAAAGCATTTTTAAACTTTAAAAAAAAAGCATTGCCTGAGTCAATAGGACTCATCTATATGAAAGCTTTGGACTTTACCAGTGTCTGTTAGCCATGCTGTACAGTATAGTGACTGCTGCACAGCATGGCTACGTTTTTGGAAAAAAAGTACTATGACAGGGCCATCTTTGGTGGGTCATAGCACCTTTTTTCCTTAGGGTGGGTGGAGGCGGAAGCACAGACATCGGGTGGGAGCTTGGGATGTAAGGGGCACAATGACAACAGGAGTGAGGGTGAGAGGGAATGGGCCAAAGGACAGGAAAATAAAGCAACATTTAATTATTATGGCGGGTGGGGTGGGGAACAGCTCAAACAACTGGAGGGTGGGAGGGAATAAGGAACACAGACAAAAGGGGGATGGGGTGGTGGGAGAGAATAAGCAACATGGACAAAGGGAGGGTGAGGAGTGAAAATCAGACGCAACACGGACAAGGGGGGTTGGGAGGGAAGAAGCAACACAACAGTAAGGAGAAAAAGAAAGAAAAGAAAAATACTGGTACCTTAATCACAGCAGCAGCAGGGGAAGGACTCTAATCAAGTTAGACCAATCAGTCCTTGGTCCATGCTCCACATGAAAGAAGAAGAAGGGAAGCCAGCACACTCTGGCCCATTGCAAGGCAGTAAATAAGAGCAACAATGAAGCCAACAAATGGTAAGCACTGGGCAGGCTCCAAGCCCCTCGTAGAAATCAATATATCTCACAAGGAAGAGTGCATGCGCTAGTGCATGCACTGTCACAGTTGAGCCCTAAATAAGGATTATAATATAAAGTCTTGCTTAAGCAGCGGGAAAAAAGTTCCCTCTGCCATGCTAGCAGAAAAAAGCACTACCAGGGTCATCACAATGCAGCCCAGTCACTACTATCGTTTTATATTCTGTGTGGCACATGGCCTTTCCCTGCCCATGGGAAATCCGACTTCTTAAAGCTGGACTTCTTTTGTGTGTGAAGTTGATATTGGGTGAGCACCACAAAGCATTCCTGCTGCTTCTCAAGGCTAAAGGCAGCCTTGAATGGTAGCAGGAAAACTGTGGACCAATTTCTTGCAACCTGACATCCCATCCTTCTTTGGTGGAAAAGTCTGGCAACAGGGAATTGATGCCAGAGACTCGCTCAACTTTGTTGGAGAAGTTTAACTCCGGGACTCTAGCTACTCTTTCACTTCATTGTACATAACTTGCTGAAAAATGTATGATGGATATGCATTTAGTTATAATAAATAAATAACTTGGTGTTAACTTTATTTCTCAGAACCTCTTTATTAAAATTCTCAATATTTTAGCACGTGGTGTCCGATCACAGAATTCTAGGCTTGTCTTGCTACCTTTGCAACTGCCTTACAGCTAGCCGTTAGCTTGAATGGGCTGCAAATTCTATGCCCGAGTGACAGCCCTCTCAAAACATCAGTACCTTGCCTGCTGGCCCTACCATTTGCCATTCAAAGGCCTGTGGGTAAGGGATGACTGCCCTATTTGGTCAACCCTTAGACCTTTGCCTTGTTTTTTGAGGGAGGACTTTTCATTCTTACCACTTCTTTTTCCCAACCTCGGCCTTCTGACACAGGGCTCTCCTGCCAGGAGCCATTGTTGTTGTTGCGTGGGTTGTATCTTGCATCTAATTTTGTTGCTGGCCTACTTAGGGTGGGTCTTTGTGCTGCCTTGCTGGTCTCCCATTAGTTCTTTGAAGGATTCTGAGCAGCCGTCGCTTCTCACTGGGCACAACTTTTTGCAAACTTTCTGTGTGCCTCTTTTCATTGGTTCCTCCCAGCTCCCCATTCCACCCCTTATTTCCACAGTCAAGAGGGCATTTGTACTCACCATAGGTATGCCATTGGGAATAGCCAGGCTCTTGGCCAGGTTAATACTTCAGCCCCCTGATGTCAGCTTCTCTAGTAAGGCTCTAACCCTAGCAATCTAGCCACTCCTTTCCCTTCATTATGCAGAGATGCTTGCTGGAGTTCGAAGGCGGCTGTTTATTAAAATAGTGCCCTCAGCCATCACTTGTGGGTGGGGTCATTAATATGTATTCAGTTATGATTTAGCGTTACCTTAATTGCTCAGAGCCTAATTAGTCAAATTCTCTATCTCTGTCTTGTAGCAGGAAGTGACCACTTGCAGAATTCAGAAAAGTTGCTTATTTTGCAGCTGTCCTTCAGCTGGGTCTCTCAGAGTATAGGCTGCAAATGCTGTGGCCCTTCTTTCAATCTTTCAGCCTCCTCCAGGTGATCCTGCTGTTTGGCATCCCAAGGTCCATGGGCAAGGGATGGCTGCACCATTTGTTCTCTCTTGTGATTGCTAAATGTTTTTGGTGGGTAGATCATCATTATTTCCACCACACCACCAAATGGTTTCCATCCCCTTGCAGCTCCCATCAGAACACATCAGCCTTTCCTCCTTCTTTCACACCTCCACCTCTATTACCTCCTTAATGGTCAGGATAAACATGCCAATGCAAAAGTCCTCTAGGTGTACTCTACTTTTGCAACAGTATTCCTGCATCCTCAAATTAATGAGCGCATGCTTCACCTCATCCCACCCTATGCTCTTGCAGAAATTGCACATGGCTATGATCAGCTTCCTCTTTGACTTCTCCAGTGAGCTGTGGCTTTCTACTCATTTTCCTTTAAACCAGACGATCGGCTTAGGCAATGTTACTGTTGCTTTTCCCAACAGCACTTCCATTGTAATGAGAGCCCTTATCATATCAGTGAGCTGCAGCTTTGTACTTGTACTTCCAAGTCTTTGCCCCAAGATTTATTTATTTATTCAAATGGTTTTATATAGCGCTGGCTAGACCCAAAGGTATCAGAGTGCTTTACAATGGTTGGGAGAGGAACAAATTGCAATATAACATTTGTACAAAAAGGTAAAATGCAGAAAATAAGAACAATATGCAAAGAACAGTAATTACATGGACAAGAAAATAAGGAGTACAATTAGGCCATAACCAGTATTGGATAGTCGAGCTAGCGTGGGTGGTCAGGGATGGGGGGGGGGGGGTGTATGGAGGTAGGGAGGAATTGAGGATGGTGATGGGAGAGGTGATAGCATGTGGGAGTAGGCAGTGATTATAAGAGAACTAGTGGGGGGAGGGTGGAAGTATATGTAAGAATGAGAGGAGGGGGGGTGGAAGGAGAAATTCTCTCCGCTGGTTGTACTTCCATCCCGACTGTAGGGGTGAGCAAATCCAATGAAGGACATCAACTAATACTAAGGTGAGTACGCTTGTGTATCGATGCTTGCGGGAAAACCGGTTTTCCCGCAAGCATCGATACACAAGCGTACCCGCTGTCTTCGTGCTCGACTAGCATGCAAGTGCTCTTGGTTTTTGGTACTCACCTTAGTATTAGTTGATGTCCTTCATTGGATTTGCTCACCCCTACAGCCGGGACGGAAGTACAACCGGTGGAGAGAATTTCTCCTTCCAGGCCTTCTGTCCAATAGCCCTGAAGAAGTCGTGGGTTCACACCCTGACGAAACACGTGTTGGCTGGGCTTCTGATCTTCAATTAAACAACACAGAAAGAAAACGCCTATCCGAATACTGTGATAGTTGTGTTTATTTGTTACTTGCAGTAATCATACTGTTGACACAGATTACGTGTGCACAGGCAATCTAGAAAGTACTAGTGATTGAACAACTAATTTAAAGTCATCAGCAGGAATTAAGGGTTTAATTTCCTTGAGGTGATGTAGAGTGAAGAGAGCGCCTTTGGCCGCGTTTTTTATGTGGGGAGAAAGGCTGAGGTCCTGGTCAATGCTTATTCTGAGGGATTTAACTGAGTTAGAAGTGGACAAAGAGCAGTTGAGAGCTTTAAGGTCGTAGATCCAGTGTTGAATGGGGAGCCGGTTGTTTTTAGGAGCGAAGAGAATGACTTCCGTTTTTTTAGGGTTGAGTTTAAGGTGATTGTGATGGAACGAGTATTGAATCTTAGTCAGGTCATCATTGAGGTGCAGAATATCAGCTTGGGATTTGATCTTATAGTAAAGCTGGGTATCGTCAGCATAGAGGTAGTAGTTTATTCCTGCTTACTTAAGAATGAGATTGAGGGGTTCCATTTCCATGAAGAGGTTAAATAGAGAGGGAGAGGGAATAGAAACCTGGGGAAAACCCAGGGAGACAGGAATAGGTTTAGAGAGGCAATTGCTGATTTTAATTTGTTGGGTTCTGTGCTGAAAGAAGGAGGTGAACCATTTGAGGACTGGACCATTGAAGCCAAACCGATCTTTGAGGGTGTTAAGTAAGGCAGAGTGGTTAACAGTATCGAAAGCAGCAGAGAGGTCAAGAAGAATGAGAAGGGAGGCCTCCCTCTTGTCGAGGAAGTGATGGATGTCATCAACAATGTTGAGCATTGAAGTTTCAGTACTGCAGCACTTTCTAAAGCCTGACTGTAATGTGTCCAAAAGGCTGAAAGAGTCAATGTGCTTGTCCAGTTGGAGCAAGGCGCATTTTTGGAGGGCCTTGGATACAAGAGGAAGATTGGAGATAGGACGCAGATTGTTAAGGTCGGTGGGGTCAAACAAACAGTGAGGAACTGGTGGTCTAATGAAACAAAACTTGTAGGGAACAGACCTACCAACAACCCAAACACAAAGAAGAACCTAACTGCTTGGGATTATACCTATGTTCAACAGAGATCACAAAAAGTTGTCAGGATTTCCATCAACTGCCAAGAGAGGCCAGTGTCATCATCTGGTCATCCTTCAATCTTAGCCACTCTTCCTCAAAGCCTTGAGGGAAATCGTGTAGCAATAAGATTGCAACTGAGCAAACAAAGTCTAGTCGCAGAAGGAGAGAAGCAAAAGGTGGCTGATCAATGTGATCACAAAAGATAGTAAATTATCTCTTGCTTGATGGAAATAGTATTAGTGCAGTGCAGGACAGTGAGATTTAAAAAGGAGTTGGAGAAGAGAGAAACAGCCTTTAATCACCATCTCTGTGCCAATCCTATTAAAAACATGCTGAAGCAACTTTGAACAAATAGGTTGCTTCACAGTGGGTCAACTAGTTTCAGCCTAGATGGAACTATGTCCGGCTTTCTTCAGGACCTATATATAAAATAGAGCTACTGCAACAGTGAAATAGTGGTTTAAAACAAAATTGTCAAATGTACAACCTTGGGTGATGAGATCTCAGAGAGGGCACGGTGAACTTCACTCCTGAAACAAATGGAGAAATCAGAATATTTATTGTATTGAGAGATAGGTATAGTCTAGTAAGTTCCTTACAAGTCTTAACAACGCATCATTCGAGGCGGTTCTTTATAAGCAAATTCCAATAATTATTGGCGCACTATAATAGTAAGCTATTAAAGCTGTGCACTCACCTGCATCTTTCTAGATACAGACCTCACCTCACCTGGTCAATAACTCAGGGATGGGAGACCCCGCTCTACAATGAATAAGAGAGTGGATCTGTGTTAGTGTGAAGAATGCTGTGTATTCTTTCAGAAATGTTTTAGAATCCTTATGTAGTACATCTTATTTCCATTGTGTCAACCAAACATTCAAAACATTCAGACATTCAAAAGGGGGTTAAGTGTCTCGGGACGGATCGTTCTCCGAGAGGAACACACACACAAAAAGAAATTTACTGTGCGACCTTCCTAATAAGTTGTCTAAAAGGAAGGAAAAACTGAAAAACAAGTGGCCACATCCGTATAGTTTTGGGTCAAAAAATGCTCATAGAGATAGAGCACCGATAGATACAACAGTCTCTGTAAGTGAGAAAGAAGAGTGTGTCTATGAACACTCGGTCGAGTGGTCACACTGGTATTTGTATCGTGAGGTGATTTACAAGGTAATTTAAAACCCGGGTCAGGTGTAGTCGGTGGGGTCGGCAGTAGCATTTTTGAGGGTGGGAGTGATTTGGCCAAGCTGGAGGGAAACAGGGACACACCCTGTGGCCGAGGAGGAGTTGATGATGTTGGTCCAATAAGGTGCAATGATATGCTTTAAATCTTGAACAAGGTTAGCGGGGAGAGGGTCCAAGGTATGAGAGGAGGGTTTAAGCTTGGTGATGATGTTGAGGACTTCCCGCTCTGTAACTGGGCTGAAGTTAAGCCAAGATGCATTCTTTTTTAGCTGGGGGCTGGTGAGGAAACGTTCTGGAGGGGCGACAGCGGGAGGGAAATGAACAGAGTAAGGAGGGGGCGAAGGTGTAAAAGAAGACTTGGATGGGAGGTCATAGAGGGATGATGAGCAATGCGGTGGGAGGGTTACGGCGAAGGATTGATCAATCTTGGCAATTTTTTCAGAAAAGAAGTTCGCAATTTCTTCACATCTTTCGATAGAGGCCATAAATTTGGGGGGGGCAGAAGCTGTTTGATTTTTGATAATGCTGAATAGTTCCCTGGGTCTATTTTTAGCCCGGTCAAGTTGTGCGCGGAAGAAGGAGGCCTTTTCATTGAGGATGTGTTTTTTGTAATTAGCCCTTGCGGTTCTGAGGCGGGCAAGATTTGGGGGGGCAGGGGTGTTGTCTCCAAGTGCGTTCGGTCAGTCTAAGCGAGCGTCTCTCATTGTTGAGATCAGCATTAAACCAGGATTTGGCTGGGTTGTTTTTTGTGGTTTTAATTTGGCTGGGGCAATTTGGTCAAGGACCTCGATGATGGATTTGTTGTAGTGTTCTGTAAGGTCATTAGCATTTTGTGAAGGGGGTAAAGTTGAAGCTTTGCTTTAATCTTAGTCTCCAGTTCGCCTGGAGGAATAAGGTGAAGATTTCTGGTTAATTTCCTATGTTTGATGATTTAGGGCAAGGGGGAGGTACGGCGCTGTTAATCGTGAAGAGGATAAGGTGATGGTCCGACCAGTCAATGGGGACAATGTGGGAAAGGGAAGTCAGATCTTTACTAGTAATGATAGTGTCAAGAGTAGCCCCTTTGGAATGTGTTGGCGAATGGCAGAGTTGATTCAAGTCAGTAACGTTGAGTAGGTCATTGATGATGTTAACCGAGGGATCATCCTTATTGTTCCACTGAATATTAAAGTAGATGAATCACAATAACATCCGGTGGTCTATGCTTCTCAAGGAGCTCTCTTCAACTGTGGGATGAGTTGTGCCCATCTCATTCCCAGTGGAGAGAGAGTGTGGCATAACAACCAGAGCTGCCGACTTTGTAACTAGAGCCAGGGGTGGCTCCTCTGTTGGAGCAGAGGCAAGTCGCCCCACTTAAGTCACTCCCAAAGCCCCAGAGATTAAGATATAATGGTAATTCATTACCATTTTATTTTTCATCCCCCATCCCGAACGAAGTGTCAGGACAGGGCCACTGATGATTGACAGCAGCAGAGAGGTGGGTGGTCTGTCAAAAGCGCTGTTTAAAGTGTGCATGCCACCCATGCGCACTTTATACATCTGTGGTAAATAATTTAATTACCGGAACTTAATTTGATGCGGAAAATCTATAATAATAGCTCAGTAAAATAAGAGGCAGAATCCGTGGTATTAGAGGTTCGGAACGGGCTTTATTCCAAGATCAATTCGAATTGAGGAGCTCCATATTCCATCACCACGAAGGTTCAGGAAGTGAAGACCCCACTTTATTGACAAGTAATCATTTTTATACAATAGGCATTACAGTGAAGCAAATGCAGGAGGCGTAACAATTGATAGTAAAGATAAAACATACATGCGTAGCAAAAGTGGGTGTAACTGGGTGTAACTAAAGAACGTCATCAGGTATGATGTCATAATAGGGTGGTTCCATGAAAGAATTTCGCAATGTCAGCAGAAATACTTGGCAGAAATGCGCGCGCAGCAGCATGACGTGTGATTGACGTGCAACTAGGGGGTGAAGGGGACTTGACATTTAGCTCTACATGTGGCGACAGAAGTCTGGAGGGTCAAGTCAACCTAATCCCAAATCATATCTAACATCCTATGTTTAAAGAACTGTGTTATCCAAAAAGAAAGGTCTCTTTAGAGTAGAATCTTATTCTATACTGACTATACTGACTGTTAGTGCGTGTACAAGCGTCTAAGTGTCTACACTAGATGCGAGGGCAGAAATCTTCCATAGTAACAGGGCTATGAATTACTTGCATAAAGACAGAGAAGCCGGGCCCTTTGCTCGGTAGCTGGAAGAATGTTTACTTAAACTACTAGACAGGAATGCATTGGATAGGGAGCGGAGCAGATAATTTCGAAGGTGAAATACAGTTTTTGGCAGGCAACAGGCTGATGTCAGGCACCGTTAGCCGCGCAGGGAGTAGGACAAAGTTCATGGATACAGATGCGAGCTCAGACTGGAGCTTTCAGAGGCAGAAGGCAAGAAAGGCTTGATGGCAGAATCAGGGCCTACTCGCCTGGACTGTAAAATAGGATAAATGAACCATATAAAGCCGGTGGCCTTTCATACTTAGGAATGGAATATCCGGCCCATTCATGGCGGATCTGAAAGAGGACATGTTGACGGTGGACGCACATGTGTTTGCGTCTTCATAACTGGAACTGGAGGGAACATACATGTACTTGTGATTTATACATGAAACCGTTGGGGTCCAAGATAGGGGACATAACTGATCATAAAAATCCATATTTCCACACATCTCTAACCCATCTGTTTTAAGACAGCTGGGTTAGTGCAAGCGCAGGCCTCCAGAGCGCTTTGGAGTAGCGAGTGAGGCTGCTCCCTCCAATCAGGGTGCTGCTCTCATGGTTGAAAAGCATCGCCAGGATTAGTCAAGGGAGGTTCCTTGTGGCCCGGCTGCAGAAGAGAAAAGAAGAGGAAGGAAGAGGTCCGGTACGTCTCGGTAAGTGTTTAATTTGTTTTATTTTTTTATTTGCACTTGCTCACGTGTCCCCGCCTCCCCCCCTCCAAGTAGATGCAAGCTGCTACTGACTAGAGCATGGGGTTCGAGTCTTGGCGTCACCTCAACATCCTGTTGTTCTGCACAAATCACTTAATCTCCCCAGGCCTACAAAACATGAATGTGTCCTTGTGTAAAGTGACTGGTGCCCAAGTTCGCGCTATATAAAACTGCAAAAATAAAATTAAAAAATCCTGGAGTCTTGAATCATCTCACCCATGTCCTTTTCCTACTATCAGCTCATTGTTGAGCTCGGGAGATGTAGAAATGACCTCCGATCCATGCTACCTTCTTTTGTCCTTCTTCCCTGCTGATGATATGAAAAGTAAATGTAGGTGTAATTTTGTGATCAGAACTATTCTTGGCTATTGTATGCATTAAAAGCCGATGAGCCCCACCGGCCAATTTTCCCAATCGTTCCTTCCTCCATTTTGTATCCTGCCACCGTGGTTGCCATCACTATTCTAAAGTAACGAGCACCTTAGGATGTTCCCAGTAGCCCAAGGCACTCAAAGCTTTTCAAATGACCTGTATATACTGAAAATCTCCATTAGCCTCTCTGGAAATGGGGCCCTCACCCACTAGCCTTGAAAGTTGTGCTCATGTATTTGACACATAGAATATGTCTGGGGGTTGTTTTTCTTTAAAAACATTGTTTATTGCATTTTCCATAATACAGAAAAAGAAGAAACACAAAAGAATAATTCAGAAAAACATAAACACACAGGGGTATTTCATCTGTCATCACAAGGCATCAATAGGAAAACAACAACATTTACAATGCAGTTAAGAGCGTTATTAATACAGGCACTGTTCAACTATAGTCCAGAGGGAGAGGGTGTGACAGAAAAATGGAAAGAAAAAACTCAACATGGCATAAGAGGAAAAATCTGTCTCCAAGCAAAGAGCACTGCCTCATGCAGGATGGACCCTACATTGCATAAGCGGAACGGGACAAGAAGGGATCGCATTAACAGCCTCGCTCTGCGTGCATACAGGGCACTACTGTGCAACATACAGGCTTGTATTCATTCCATCTCCTCGGGGTGTAAAAGTAGGTAAGAGCAGAGCAGCTGCCAAATGTGTTTGGGCCTGGAGGGGAGTGGTTGCACGGAAGCGTAAACGTCACTAGTGGTGTCGCAGTGTGTTAAATCCCTCAACCAGGCCTTAACTGTTGCAGCCGTGGGGCTACTCCAGTGTTTAGAGACCTGCCGTTTAGCAAGGACTAAGGTAATAGCAGAAAAGCGACAAACACCAGTTTCACAGAGCCAAGTAAAGGCATTAATGGGGAGGGGGTCAGTTCAGAGCCAATCACCAAGCAAGTTAGCAAAAAACTTCACCCCAATATGCTAATATTGGTGCGCAATTCCACGCCAGACAGGAGAAGTCTGCAGACTCCACTGCACATCTAGGGCTGCTCTGAGGTTTAGTGAGGTCCATCTTCCCTACTAATAGGTGTAATATACGCTCTATGTATGTATTTGAAATGCAAAAGCTTATGGCAAAGATTGCAAGAGACAAACCGGGTTTGTGAAGCAGTAGGTCCAGGTTTTGTCTGGTAAGGGGTGTCCCAGATAATTTTTCCAAACCACGCTTGCCCCCATGCCCACCGGTGGCCTAAGTGTAAGAGCCAGATGATACAGTCGGGAGACCAGGTGTGCGCTAGAAGTAGATGTAAGTAATAACAAGTGAAAGCGGGAAGGGGGGGAATCCACCGGCCCTGCAGCAGATGCCCGAAGGGCAGCTGCCACCGAGGTGCGCGTCCTATGCAGCAGAAACCTGTCCATATGAGGCAGCATATCCCCACACAAGATCCAAGACGTGTCCGAGTTGGGCATTCTGGAAAAGGTGTCCAAGTCTGTGCAACTCGCATCGAGTTGAGGTTCTTTTGGTCAAGGCTTCCATAGTTGGGGAGAGCCCTTGGTTGTCCAGGAGCGGTATGTGTAGGGAGTAAAGGTGATAAGTAGGCAAATATCGGCATAGTCTTGTCCAGGCCCAGTATGTTGTCTGGAGGGTCGGTATTTCAGTGGGCGATCTAAGTAGACAGTGAGGTTTAATAGTTGAGAGAGAGTGGGGCAGAGCTTGGGTCCACTCTGGCTTTAGATATTGCAATCTGGCATCCGGGTGGTACCAGTAGTACACAAAATGTGCATCCGCAACCAAATAATGCAAATGAAAATCCAGGACACCGAACCCAACCCACTGATATGGCATTGTCAATGTCTGCAAACTGATGCTTGGCTGTCCGCCAGCCCAAATCAATCTAGTAAGCATACCCCGTAGTGTGTCGAAAAAGTTAGAGTTGAGTGGAATGGGAATGTTAAGAAAAAATAAAGAAAGCGAGGGAGAACAACCATTTTAAATATAGCAATTTTTCCAGCAATAGACAGAGGAAGGGTGATCCAGCTATTAATTTAAGCTAATAAGCGTCAATAACAGGCACATAATTAAGCCTAATCACCTCCGCTGTATTGTGGTGCAAAAAAACACTAAGAAATTTGGGCGGTCGGTGCACCAGCACAGAGGAAAGTCAAGAGTAAAAGGGCCTGTGGCATCTGTTAGCAGGAATATTTCATATTTGGCCCAATTGATGACAAGCCCAGAAAATACCTCAAACCGCACAACCTCACGGAGAAGGAGAGGGAGATTAGTTTCAGGTTCCGAACGAATAATATGACATCATCTGCATTTAGTGAAGCCAATACAGGGCCACAGTGAAAACGGAGCCCGCGTTGCAGGTGAAGCTACTGCAGTTGACAGACAAGGGGGTCCATCGTGATGATAAACAGTAGTGGCGACAATGGACAACCCTGTCTGGTTCCCCACGAGAGCTCACATTTATCCGTAAGTCAGCCGTTTATATCGAGTCGGGCAAAGGATTCGATTACAAGAGGTGGATAAGGTCAAAGAAATTCTTGGGGATTCTCAGTTTCCGTAATGTGGCACAGAGGAACGACCACTCCAAGGAGTCGAATGCTTTTTCAGCGTCAAGTAATATCGCTGCTGCTGGAAGCTCAGGAGTAATTTGATTAATAATTGCAAATACCTTGCAAAGATTAACCGATGTAGAGCGATGTTGGACAAATCCAGTTTGAAATGGCGATATTATTTTATCTAGGGGTGGGCGGAATTTGCGTAGACGCGCTACGCAAAGCTGCGTGAAACGGTAAAAAATCTCCCCAAGCACGCATAGTTCCACAAACACACGGAATTGCTTGTTCCGCCCGTTCGCGATGCTTTTTTCCTGTTCGCGAATGCTGTTTGCGTACTCGGGGGGAAATATCTTGCAAACACGCATTTTGAAAGCGCTAACAAGCAAAAAATTCCACGAAGCTGTGGATCGCTGAACTTTTGGCAATTCTGCATTCTCCGTGGAACACGAAATTACCCAAATTCCGTGAGCGGAACAGAATTTACCGCCCAGGCCTATTTTATCCACCAAAAGAGAAATATGAGCCGCAAGGACCTTAGCTAGGATCTTATAGTCTTGATTTAGTAGAGAGGGGGCCTATAAGAATCAGAGCGAGATGGCGGTATGCCAAGTGTAAGGAGCAGAGATATGACAGCCTCTCGCATCGTAGGAGGAAGCGATCTGTTCTCAAGGACTCTGCATAGACCTCCAGTAAGTGAGGGACAAGCAATGGCTTGAATGCCTTATCAAATGAGCCAGATAGCCCACCAGTACAGGGTGCGCAGGCTCTGCTGAAGTCATCAATGGCTTGGAAGATCTTATCGGCCGTGATAGGGGATGCCAAGAATTGTTGTTGGCCATCTCGAAACCAGACCATGGCCATCTCAGATAGATAGTCAGCAAGTATATAATGGACGAGGGGAGGCGGGTAGTATATAGACAGACGTAATATGAAAGGAAGGTAGTGATGATGTCAGCACTGTTAGTGCTCGATGTGCCGTCTGCCATCTGAACCTGTGTATTTGAGGAAGAATGATATTGAGGACGCAGCAGCCTGGCCAGTGTACACCCCGGCCCTTCTCCCTCTCCATATACCCGCGACCGTGCATATTTGCCAAGGTAGTTGGTCTTGTGAGCAGCAAGCTCCTGGAAAGCCGTGACCAGTCCCGCCCTTTGATGCAACGGAGGTGGAGGATTTCCCTGTAAAACCTGTGTGTCAAGGTCTCTTAATGCCCTCTCCACCCTCTCAAGGTCCCTACGGATAGAGCGAAGAACCACAAACTGTTTAGCAATACAAGATCCGCGAATACAGACTTTAAACGCTTCCCAAAGCGTAGTAGAACTGGATACCGAGCCAGAATTCAGCTGAAAAAATTCCACTATGGCGTCCCTGACCTCCCTTCAAAATACGCTGTCTTGTAAAGCTTCAGCCGGGAAGTGCAAAGGTGCACATGTTTGCATGCTGCTGGGAATGGATAAGGTCAAAAGCACTGGTGAATGGTCCGATAGTCCGTGAGGGAGATGATCGAGGGAGAGAGTAGCCAATGCAAGATTGGGGGACAGATACCAATAATATATACATGACCATGTCCCATGTGGGTGCGAATAAAAGGAAAATTCTATGCTTAGAGGATTACGGGTGTGCCACACATCCACCAAAAGAAAGGACCGCAGCCAAGTATACAGTTCCTGCACAGAGTGAGGTTTAGTGATCAGCCCGGTGCCCATTGTGTACAGTGTGAGATTAAATCCCCACCCATTAAAATAGTGTCAGTGCCCAGTTGGGAAATATGTGTAGATATGTTAGGGAAAAAATCTGCAAGTCTACATTGGGAGCATAAATGTTCACTAGGAGTATATCTTCCTTCCCCAGGTTTCCGGCCGCTAACAGATAGCTGCCCTTGAGGTCTGCAACTATTTTATGTGTCTGGAAAGGTATTGCTCTATGAATGACGATGCACACACCCCTTGAGCAGGAACTATAGTTTGCAAAGAAACGATTGTCATCCCAATTAAATGCAAACCGATTGACTCAGTTTGGGCGTTGTGTGTCTCTTGTAGGAACGCCACCTGTACATCATGCTGGCTAAGGTAAGATAGTATCTGTTGTCCTTTTCGGGGTTGGACAGTCCCCGCACATTCTAAGACATACATTTCAGCCATATTATCTCAGGACCCTTAGTCGGAGTTGCCATGTAGCCTGCACATGTGTGTATAAGCTGGAAACAGTGCATGGAGGGGCCACAAGATGGGCTGTTATAATCAATGCTCTGTGCAAAACCGTCATCAAACATTTAACATATAACCCCCCGTTACCTCCCACCCCTTACCCATATCGAATAACAACCGAACCAGTATCTGGTGAATCCCAACATTTGCCCATCAAACAAAAGGCGATCTCCTTGGGGGGAGGCAATGCTCAGAGGAGACCACCAACACCACCCACAGATGGATGACAGTATATTTTGCCTAAGGCAGCAAAAATGACAAAATAATAAGAAAAAAGGGATAAGATGCAAGACCAATACTTATATAGCCAATGAACATTAATAACTACCACCAGCCCGCTTATCTGTAGAGAAGGGGTAACCAGCCAGTGGTTTAGAATAGCAGAGAAAAGCATGATACCACAGTACATAAATGTTTGCTTCATAGTTCAGGTTTTACGGGTCAGTGGAAGGTGAAAGCAATGGGCCAGTCGCTCCACCACCCTGGGGGGAGGCATAGAGACTTCAGTGATGTTTCCAGAAGTTGGCAGCTTCAATAGGTGAGTCAAAAATATGAGTTGTACCATTCAGATGGATTCGCAACTACGCCATGTAGAGCATCGCATATCATACTCCAGCTTTCTGCAAGGACCTTTCAATGTCCAAGAATTTCCGGTGGTCCTCCTGTACCAAGGGGGTAAAGTCAGGATAGAAAGCAAGCGTCATGCCTTGGTACTGTATGGGTTCTCTGTCTCGGGCCACGGGGAGGATGTTATCGCCGTCATGGTAATTGAGGAGCCGAGTGATACTTAAGTGTGGGGGAGCTCCAGGAGCAGCTCTAGGGGCTAATGAGCGATGGGCCTGTTCCACTACAAACGTAGGTGAGAATGCATCACTCCCAAACAGCTCCTTCAGCAGGCATTCCACGTACTCACTCATAGGGACTGTGTTAGTGGACTCTGTCACTCAAACTACTGGATGTTGTTCCGGCGCGAATGAACCTCCAAATCTTCAGCTTTGGCGGCGACCATTTTGAGAAGTCACTCTGTGCACTCCAACCACCTGGCCAGCATGGGCTGTGCATCCTCCCTCTCTGATATTTGGTGCTGAGCAGCCTCGATGCGAGTCCCATGTTGGTCGATGAGGCCGCGCATACCCTCCAATTGAGTGGCTAGAGTATCAAAGTGTGCATCGATGGCCATGAATCCAGCTCGCAGTTCCATCATAATGGCCATGGCCCCATCCGGCAGGGAAGACTTCGATTCTGTATAACCCTGGGCGGGTAACTCCGCTCCGCCAGCGGCGGTTGTGGAGATTTGCCTACTATGCACTCTGTGGTGATGCGGAGGTAGGCAAAACTCCGCCTCCGTGGCGGAGCGGAGTTAGCCATTCCCTCCCCCCTCCCAAATGCATTAAAAAGGTATAAATAAGGCACATACCTGCATGTGAACAGCATCCCGTGCCTTGCCACTCACCTTTCTGCTCCTCTCGCGTCCTCAACATCCTTCTTAAAACACTACGTTGTACGTCTTGCGAGTGGTGCAAGCCTTGACTATTCCTCCACAACACATTTGTGTTCTTTTTCACTAGTGGGCACAAAGACCTGCAGACTATCTTTCCCCAGGGGTGCGACTTTACTCAGAGTTCGAGGGGAGCTCACAAGTCAAACAGGTAGTGATCATTACAGCTATTTCAAATTTAATGATTGGGTGTCTGCAATTGCTGTTAAGGTGCAAGGTGTTCTTCTGAACTACATGTGGTAAATAATTGCATTATAAAGTAAACTCTTCCAGCAATACTGTTATCACCATATAAGGATTTCTTGTTGCAGCAACTTAAAAGGACAGAAAAACAACTTTTACAAGATATTTGAGGATCCTTCTCCAAAAGGAATTTTTGAGTCATTTATAGTGTGTAGGAAAGTTTAACCTTTAATTATTGTTCTGTTCATAATGGATTTACCTGCACTTGATACTTTTGTATTATTTGCAGAACAGGATGTTAGTTTAGTTCACAGTCTTCCTGACCTTTGTGGAGATTGGTCCAGTGTAAGCCCTACAAAACATGCACAACTCATGTTTGGAAAAAAGTGCTGTTATAAGATGCAGTCATTCTAGTATAAAGTATGTGTGCTGCAACAACCATTAGACAGAAACAGATGTATATGGTTATAAGCACCAACAGAATAAATAGAAGGTAGAATTCTACCATAGAGCTAAAACAATGAATATATGCAGGCATATATATACATGACAATAATAATGCGTACTCATTCGATGCAAGCCCTAACTAGATGCACCTTAGTGTGCCTAGCATGTATATATGTGTTTAGCCAAGAATCGCCCTAGGAAAGAGCCAACCTCATTTCCTGATGTGAGAGAGCAAAGGACCCGGTTTTGGTCTCGAGTTGGATAAACCGCAAGGGATGTCAGATCACTGTTTGATGGAGCTTCTGCAGGCCAGGACCGCAGCATGAAGCTTCTCCTCTGCCAATCTAGTCTTGGTATGATTCTTTTATACCGCAAAGATAGCCTCAGGGGTTCCTTACATAATCGATGTGTTCTGAATGCGATTATTCAAATAAGCCTAGAAAAACACCTGCGATTATGCAAAGTAGTTCTTTCGCCCTAGGATGAAGATGACCATGACTTTTACACAGACTATGTTCATGCTGTTATGTACGTCATGTGCAGGGACTTTTCTAAGAATCCTCATGCATAATAAATTATGCTAGTTTCCAGGATATTAATTGTATAACTGGACACAGTAAAAGTGTGGGGAATCCCCGATCTAACTTTTTTAGTGCCAGTATCAGGGCTTTTACTTCTGCCAGCTGTGCCATGCAATCTCCTAGATACTGCTTCTGTGTATTGCTAGGACGGAACTTGCCGTCCCGCATACATGCCTTCACAATCGCATATGCTGCACTGTGTTGCTGTTTACTTCCTTAGGTAGGGCGGGCAGATTCGTCAGTATAAATTATGTATTCATACTGATCTAGAGGCATTATTTGCATTTGTGATAGGACATTCTTGTTCGTACTGCAGTAATGCTTGTGTTTTTAATGTAGAATCGAATTTGTAGTCTACATCTGTTGTATAAACCTAGTGCTGCTATGTGACTGTTTGCGGACCCCGAGGGTGGAGCGGGTGTGACTGTTTGCGGACCCCGAGGACCTGCTGTTGCTGCCTGTAAGCCCTACCTGCTTGCCACTTGCTCCTAAAGCCCCGTAGTCCTCCCGCTGCCGCACTACCATCGGACCGGCAGCCGAGGGGAGGACTACTACTCCCAGGGGGCTTAGCGGCGCGCACGTCGCATTACGCGCCCGGAGGCGCCATAAATCCAGTCTGACATCCACGTCGCGGGAGCGCCCGGGGCTAAGCCCGGGCAAAGGGCGGGCCCTCTGTGGCCCTCAGTGGCTGAGGTAGGCTGGGCTGGGCCCTGTTACTTTCATTGTCCTTGTCGCTATTCATATTATATACGTCTGGCAGTTAGAGGAAGGAACATTCTGTGAAATTATTAAGTCGCTTCCTTGCTATCTACTACCGGTTAGTTACTGCTGCATCTCCAGAACTATATTTATTCTCCTATGAACATTGTACTATTTTGTGACTTTTTCTTCTGGAGGTAAATTACTTGTATAACATCGATTTGTGGGAAAAGTCTGCAGAAGATGTCTAAAAAACTCAGTTCAGGAAGGTTAGTGGGAGGAAAACCTGGTGCTAAAATAGATACCATCCGCACAAGAAATAAATCTGTGAATAATCCCCCGTTGAAGGGTCAATGCCAACTCTTTGAGCTATGGGACATTCCTATGGATAAGAAGTCTAATTCTGCTGTAAAGGAAGCTCTCCGCTCCGCAGTTCAGGAGGATCTTACTCAAGCTGTTACAAACTCTTTGTCCTCATCCTTGCTGACCGCGCCACCGCAAACAGCAGCAGTGGTGAATGCCTGCCCTGTACATCCTGAAGGGGAGGGGGAGAGTAATCTCGGAGTTCTTGTATCTGAAGGAAAACTAGAGAATCAACCACCTATGCCTCAAGCTCTTACTTTGAATGACAGGTTAGGTGGGGATTCCTCACCGTTATCCATTGATCTTGAACTTTGCGGCCGCTATGTAAATACAGCTAATTTGGAGACTCTGGATCCTATTAAGCCTTCTGGGGGTGCTACTCCCTCTGGGCTAATGTTATATATTGTAGTACCCCTTCGTTAAACGGACAGGACATGTCTGATCTGTTAAATGTTTCCAGGAGCTCGGGTCTCAATCTTTCTGGTATTTGTCGTCCAGCTGAAGCTAGTGATAAACCGATATCAGAATCCATGATTGCTTTGGAACAATTATTAGCCTCCATTCTATTTCTCCTGGGGAAATTTGTAGGCAGCTCGGATTGTATCCTGGATTCAGTTACCCAAATACTGAAGACATTGTTACAAAAATCACCAGATACGAGGAGTGTTTCCCCCTCCAAGGCTGAACCCAGTTCTCCAAAGGGGAAAATAAATGCGCCCATAGTGGATACTGGCATAAAGGCTGCAGCAATAGTTCATGAAATTCATACTACAGTTCAGCCTTTAACCGCAGTGCCCAATTGTGTTAAGAACTCTGTTCTAGAGATTGAGGAAGAAAACAAATCTATTTCCGGTTCTAAAGTGGTTCAAGATTTATTCCCAATCTTCATGTCTGAAAATAAAAAAGAACTTTCTGAAGATAAACAAGAGGTAAAGGTAAAAAACGGTAAACATAGAAAGAATAAAGGGAATAAAAGGAAACCAATCCGAAAATACAGGAAGAAAAGACAACGACGGATAATCTTCCAAAACTCTCTAGTTGCATCGGAGAACGAAGAAATAGACTTGGATCCAACTTCTACGTCTTTAAAGGTGGAAAGTGAATTTTGCCCACCAATGTCTTTGGAAGTTTTGCCGCAAATGGAGGGTCCTCTTCCGAGTTCCTCTCCATCGACTGCGACAAGAGCCCCAATCCTATATCAACTTGGGCCCCTTAACCCTTTGGCCTCTTCTTTCTCTCCTGCCCCAGAGATTGGAGACCGCTCTCTTCCTGCGCGCCATCCAAAAAACTCAAAGGCTCATGTGGACACTCTTGTGTTAGACTTTTTACCTTTATTCGATGCAGATATACCCCTAAACAGAGCATGGCTACTTAAGCGTTTTAGCCAGATTGAAAGTCTTCACCCTATTCAATCTAGGGACATTGAGCTAGTCTCTTTGTCTGGTGGAGACAGGGTTTTGAGTATAAGGGTTTAATTTTATTCACCTATCATTGTAAATTTGATATTACAGCAAGCTGAGAATTTTCAACGCACAGGTATTGATGTTCTCCCTATTTTTAACTTTGGTAATACCAACCCTTCCCTTGGGATGGCACTAAAGGGCGATAAACAAAATGGGGTAGCCTCCCCTCTTAGAGACCTGAAGATTTGGGTCTCTAAGGGGAAACGTTCGGTCTCTCAGGTAAAGCCACTCCCTCTGCCTCAGAATTCCTCCTTCATAGAGGATAATAATCGGTGGAATTGGCTGCACAGTGCTTTATCTACTAAGACCACAGATAACCCCAAATTGTTTCACCATCTTTAACACCCCATTGAAAATTATTTCTTGGAATGCGGCAGGGATTCATAGTAGCCCAGAGAAATTTGACCTTTTATTCTCTTTAGGAGCAAATGTGATTTGTATACAGGAAACCTGGTGTATTAATATGCTGGACGTTTCGAAGGATTTCTATGTTTTGGAAGTGCCAGCTGCCCCTTCCAAGAAAGGTCACGCTAGGGGGGGAATCGCTTGTCTATTATCAAATAAATTGCAGTGGAGATTTTCCCATTACACCGACCCAAGTAAATTTTTTCACGCTATAACAATAGCAAATCTGTTTAGTAATTTTAAAAAGTCACCCATTGTTATTCTTAATGTGTATATTCCTCCAGAAGAGCGTTTTAATCTCATATTGAAGCAGGTATTTCGATATATTGATCAAATTAAAAATGTTCCATCCCCTCCGGAAATCATTCTCGTAGGAGATCTGAACTGCAAAATTTCCAATGCTAGTCTGAAACTTTTTAGAAATAAATCTAAAGAAGAGGCGCATTTTGTTCCCCAACCCCTCTTCCCAGATAAGTTAGTGACTAACAAAAGAGGGAAGATTTTGCTAAAAGAACTAGCGGCCGTTGAGGGACTTATATTAAATGGGAGATTCCCGTCCGATGTGCCTGCCAAATTTACACATAAGTCTCCTTTTGGGTCTTCTATCTTGGATTATGCAATCTCGGATTATGGCTTGTTTCCGTGTATTCAGGATTTTAAGATTATTCCTACATCTCTGAGCGACCATAGTGTAATGCTCATAACTATTTCTTTAAATCCCATGCCCACTGCGCCATGGTCCCTTAACGGCAGTGACGCTGCTTTCCACGCTTCCACGGGAAGGTGCTTTTGGAATCCTTCTGCCATTAATGGGGTCCAGGATATATTATGTGAAACTTTAATAGAATTAAATGAGTGGCGTGGTCTAGAAATAGTTAATTTTGAAAAACTCATGCGAAACATTATTTTACATGTAAAAAAGACTTCCCGCCCTAGAAAAGGGGTAGTGGTGCCTAGTATACTACGCATCCTGAACAAGGAAATAAATAAACTAGTCCGTGAGCAATATCTAGATAGAGTTATGGAACGAGAAAAAGAAATTTCTAGACTAAAAAGAAAGAGATGCAGACTAAAGGCGAAAATAAAAAAGGAGAAGGAAGATACAGTTTGGATCAACTTGAGGGAATCAGTTGTTCATGGTAGGATTAGAGAATTTTGGGCAATAATTGGGAAGGGATGTGGTACTCGAATAAGCCCTTGCCCCATCCCTATAGCTGAAGAGGTATGGATCACTTATATTCGGGACCTCTATGCAGGGAATGGTATTACAGGTGAAGATATTGTCCTAGATGCAACGCCCGAAGGTCTCATTAATTATCCCACAGAGGAAGCAATTGAGATGGCTATAAAAAATATGCGTGCCTCTGGGGCAATGGGTCCTGACGAACTCCCTATGACATTCCTGAAGCAGGATCCTTTAAGGTGGAGTAAAATCCTGTATCCATTGTTTAAAGCCTGTTTCTTGTCTAAAACGGTACCTGCCTCCTGGAGGGGAACTATCTTGGTCCCTATTTTTAAGAAGGGAACCAGGGATAGCCCCAGCAATTATCGTTTGATAGCCCTCCTCGACTCTATCGGAAAGGTCTTTGCGAAATGTCTTTTAAATTTCCTCTCCGACTGGGTCGAGGAGAATAATATCTTGCCTCTTGAACAAACTGGCTTCCGTAGGGGGCATGGTACTTTAGATAACCTCACCGCTCTCCATGTGGTTACTGATAAATACGTGCAGGTGAGAGGGGGGGTGGTGTATGCGGCTTTTATTGATTTCTCCACAGCGTTCGATAAAGTAGATCGTAGAACGCTGTGGAGAAAATTGGCAGCTCTTGGTGTTCCAGCTTATCTATTGGAGCTTGTTCGGACTCTCCATACAGAGACTTGGTGTAGTGTCTTGCAAGGGGGCGAAAGGGGGCTCTCCCACCAAATTCCGTCCTTGAATGGCCTTAAACAAGGCTGTTTATTGGCTCCCCTTTTGTTCTCCTTATATACTGTAGACCTACCCGCTGCCTTGTCTGCCAGTGAGGGTATTGCTCCGGTGATGGGGGGACCCCAATATCCTGCTTGATGTATGCCGATGACGTCCTTATTCTAGACTTGACTCCTAAAGGACTTACAAATCGGCTACATGCCCTTCATGTTTTTGCTGCTGCCCATTGCATGAAGATTAATATATCTAAAAGTAAAGTTATGTGCATAGCCGGTAAGAAGAAGTGCCGATCTGTAAATTTTGGATGGTATATCGGCGGCCAAAAACTGGAGGTTGTTAACTCCTATACCTTCCTGGGGAAAATTATCACGGCTAATTTGAGTGAGAGGCCCCATATTGAGCATAGTTCACGCAAAGCCCTCGCCCATGGCAAAGGTTTAAACTCCCTCTATCAGGCTACGGGGAAAAGGCACTTTTCGTGTTTACTGGAGGTGTACAGGTCTAAAATCCCCGCAACGATACTGTATGGTATAGAACTTATAGAGGTGAAATATTGGGACTTTTGCCATAAGATTGAGGGGAAACTCTTAAGATCCCTATCTTCTCTAAATACTGCGTGCTCTTTGGCCGCTTGTAGGCTCGATTTCGGTCTCAGGAGCAGTTGGGTACAGGGACTATGTGCCCTAGTAAAATGGGTGGCCTGCCTGGCTAGAGCTGAACTAGGGACGATGAGAGCTCTCCTCAGAAGTGAATTACTGGGTAATTTTAAAGAGTTTTCACAACTTGTAAGGAATTTTAGAAAAGCCGTAACCCTTCAAAAATTAGATGAAAACACCTTGTTTTTGTATTCTCCCTTACAGTTAAAACTCGTATTAAAACAGGCCTCGTGGGAACTATGTTTTCAGTCTGATAAGAAGTTAATCTGTGAAAAAAGGGATGTAGACCTTCTCCTTAATTCTTATGTGATGAAGTTGGCCCAACCCTATGTCACATGGATCTTGCCGCATAGTATTCGTAGATTCTGGTTTCTTTTACGTTACGACCTAGTACCTTTAAATCTACTTTTATCCAAATGGTACGGTTCTTCTCCTATGTGCAATTTATGTAAATTGAGTACCCAGGATTGTATGCATGTTTTATTGATCTGCCCTGCGCTCCGTATATTGCGTCTCAGATGGTTAAAACCTATTTGTATCCGTCTGGGCATTTCCACTTTGAACGGCTTTCTCCAAGCACTTTATTGGCCTCCTAATGAAATGTTCTGTTTCTATATTTTTAACTTTTTTAAAGGTTTTTTAGCTATTTATTAACATGCCTCTGGAGATGTTTGACATTGCTTCCTGCTGTAGATCTGTCATTGTATGTTATTTTTGTACTTAAATATGTTTCTTAAATGTCATAATCTTGATATGTACTTGTCTTCTGCTTTTATCATTGTAAACTTCTATGTGGCCCTCTTTTGAGAGCCAAAACATAATAAAATAAAATTGAATTGAAAAAAATTAGTGCTGCTATGTGAAGAATGCCTTTCAGCAGAGTCAGGTGGGTCACTGGGATATTGCTAAGCAGGCCGTTTCCTCTGCATAGGAAGGAGAGTATTATAGCCTGATCTGAGGGTCTGAAGTCCCCTTCTGGGAGAGAAGGTTTCACATTTTCCAGCAGAGAGTTGGAATCAAGTTCTATTGGTCTTCTTCACATTCTACACTTTGAGTGAGATGTTCAAGTCAAGGATTAATCTGTGGAATTTGGCCTGTTCTGTCAGTTGGAGTGTGAAGTCAGTTGGGTTTGAATTGGATAGTCATTACTGAATTGGAGGATATTTGGTGTTGTTCGCAAACAGAAGAAATTGTGCCTTCATGGAATTTAGTATTTATTAGCTTGACGACCCCAGGTTTGGATTCATTCCAAGGATGCTTTGAGTTTTCTATGTTGCTGGTTGAGAAGATTTTGTGATACAGTTGGGTATCATCCGCACACTGGTGGCTCTTGATCTTGCTGCCTGCAAGGAAAGCCGACAAGAGTTCCATAGACATGATGAACATAATTAGTGCCGGTATGAAGCCCTGGGGTCTCTGCGGGTGTTGGGGAGAGTCTGGAATCGGTAGTTCCTATTAGAATGAGCTGCTCTTGGTTGGTGAGGTAGGATGTGAACCACTGTAGGACTATGTCAGTGAAGTCCAGGTGTGTTTTCAGGCTGGGGATCAATGCCAGGGGGTGTTGAAGGCTCCAGAGAGGTCAAGCAGGACCCGGACACGAAGGTTGTTATTATCATTGGACAAGAGTGGTTGGTCAACCAACTGGAGCATGACTGTGTCAATACTGCAGCATGGCCTGAACCACAATTGATAGTCTTGACGTATGTTATTCTTCCCAATGTGCCCCTGCAGCTGCATGGCAACTGCCGTCTCAATTTTTCACAAATGGGAGGTGGGTTATAGAACAGCAGCTGGCAAGGTCAGTTGGATTTAGTGTAGGCTTTAGCAGCAAGGAGAGAATGTGAGCAGTGTTAAGGTTCTCGGGAAGGTGTCCTGGGGCAGTGAGGCACTAACAGTATGAAGAAGGGGGTTGTGAGGTATTTTCCTTGCAGAGACTTGATGATGGAGGAAGGGATCACAACATCCTTGTAGGAGGTGGCTTGAGTGTGTTCAAAATGTTAGAGACGTTTGTGTGGGAGATAGTGTTTGATCTGTCAGTGATTTCACAACTGGGTATAGGTAATAGTGTGGATGGTGGTGTTGAAGTTGTGATGTTAGATGTGCTTATTTTATTTTCTGCATGAAGAAGGGGTTGATGGCATTGCATCTGTTGGCTGATGATGAGAGAGTGGACTGTAGGATGGCTAAGCAAACACAAGGGGGCAGATTTATGAGGAAGTGCGCAGCATGGCCACGCAAGTCCTTTGACTGCCCCACGCTGTGACATTTCCAAAGCACAGGAATGTGACATATTTACAATAATATGTCGCATTCCTGTGCTCTCCCCTGCGCTGGTGCACAAACAGCTGCCATGCGCCATCACAGGCACCCTTGCACCATGGTGCAAGGATGCCTGCGTCATGGGGAGATTGTTTTTGTGCAGGAAAGGTCACCTTCCTGCACAAAAAAAATCAGTACAGGCATTTTACTCTTTCAATGTATGCTGTAGAATGCAGCACGCATTGAAAGAGGAAAAAACGAGGAGAAATAAAAACATTTCTCCTCGTTGTGCCTCCCTAAACCTCCCTGGGGAGGCGTAGCATTCACACGCATTTTCACCCACAGCAGCACCCATGAACGCCCTGTTCACGCAAAGTGCTGCGTTTAAAGGGGCCGTATTTACAAGGACAGGAAAAGCCACGAAGGGTGGCTTTTCCTGTCCTTGTAAATATGGAGCAGTAAAATACACCACCAGTATGTCACAAAAAGTGACGTACTAATGGCACAGGGGGCCTGTAAATCTGCCCCAAGGAGACTGGACTGTTCCCATGCGGCACAGGGTCAAGACTCATTTGCATATAGCTGGGTCTGAACTGAGGTGGCGAAGTGAGCTAAAAAATGTTGATGGATGTGAGTGTCTGAAAAGTTTCAGCACTCCGTCCGTCATCTCCTTGTGTTAGCTTTGTTCGCCCTAAGTTGGCAGGGTATGCCCAGATGTGGGTCCCTTGCTCACTTTGCCACTGGATTCAAGCTAACCTGGCTGATGAAGGGTGTTACCCACAAACCGGTCCCAGAATGCTTGTTTCCGGTTCAAGGAAGACCTGGCTTGGCAGTTCCGGCTGGACTGTTCCCATGAGGCACAGGGTCAAGACTGATTTGCATTTAGCTGTGTTTGAACTGAGGTGGCAAAGTGTGCTAATGAATGATGATGGATTCAACCCAGATCTGTGACTGGCGGTGAGTGTCTGAAAAGTTTCAGCACTCCGTCCATCATCTCCTTGTGTTTGCTTTGTACGCCCTAAGTTGGCAGGGTATGCCCAGACAGGGGTCCCTTGCTCACATTGCCACTGGATTCTAGCTAGCCTGGCTGATGAAGGGTGTTACCCAGAAACTGGTCCCAGGATGCTTGTTTCGGTTCAGGGAAGACCTGGCCTGGCAGTTTGGGCTGGACTGTTTCCATGAGGCACAGGGTCAAGACTGATTTGCATATAGCTGGGTCTGAACTGAGGTGGCAAAGTGAGCTAAAGAACGATGAGGGATTCAACCCAGATCTATTTATTTGTTTACTTACCTGTGTTCGGCCGCATTCCGTAGTTTACTACCCCCCACCCTGCTCCTCCCCCGCCCCACCACCCCGCAGCACTCCCTCCACGAGCCGCTACTGGTTTCTCACCCTTTATGTCAAGATGCTAGATTACGTTTTCCAGTTATTTAGTGGCATTGCACGTTGTTTCACACTACTAAAAATAAAAGAAACTGCTTGTAATATTAGTGTTTTCACATCATAAGTAGTTGTATTTTCATAGCCAGAGCAGCTGATTTTGGAACTATTCAACCATGTGCTAGTCTTGCCGCATCTCAATATCCTGTGATTCTGGGCAAGTCACTTAATTTTCCCATGCTTACCAAAAAATGAATGCATCCTTGTGTAACGTAACTGGTGCTCATGTAAAGCGCTACAATACACTCGGGTCACGTTTGCGCTATAAAAAAAACTGCAAAAAGAAAAGGAAAAGAAGCATTTTATTTACAGGGCAACATTCTCAAGAAATGTCACATATCTTAATTGCTCATTTATTGGGGCTCTGTGCTTGGCTTTCATTGCAGTGAGTTTGTTGCAGAGTACCCGTACTGTGTGTTTGTAGCGAAGGTGGGCTCTGATAACAGCAGGTTTTCTCCACACTTCTGTCTTGACAATTTTCTATTTTCTTTGAAATGAAAATGATTAGGCAGGGCCAAGCATGTGGCAGGGGGCCCAGGGACATCTTAACAGCATTATAGGCCCCTGGAGAAAGCAGTGCACGGGCCCTGCATATAAAACCACTCACAGGAAAAAAAAATGTCTAACCTAAATTTTGTGTTCAATTCTGGTCTGCATGGGGCACCTATGCTTGTGGGTCCTAATGCAACTGCCCAGCATGTCCATTTTTAGGTCGACACTGAGGAGGGCCCCTGAGAGAGAAAAAAAAACCTAACGAAGGATGGCATCTCATATGAAGGGAGATCATATATGCGTGGAAACCAAAAGAAATACTTCACAATGGGACATATGTACTAAATCGCGTGTTTGTGATTTCCTAAAAGCAATATTTTTTTCTAATGCGGCCCGTTTGCCTTAAAGGAAAATGGGATGCATTTCAAAAATAAAAATGCAAAGCTACCTTTTCATCTTTTAAGAGTGCGCAGTGGTCTGTAGGACTACCGCCTGCTCTTACAAAAGTTGGTGGTAACTGCGAATATTTTGCGACCACATTTCCTGGTCGCAAAACATTCATACATACCAGTGCTATTCGTCATTAGGAAGGATGCCCTAAACACGCCCCTTCCTAATAGCAAATCACAAAATGTGATTCGGTAATAAGTTACCCATTTCGTACATGGCAAATTGCATTTTACAAGTCGCAAAATACCCAATGGGCTGTTTGCGACCAGTAAAATGCTTCGTACATCTGGCCCAATGTCTGAACAACATGCCAAGCTCGCAACCCAGCAGCCCAAGTCTAGTCAACCCTGCCTACATCAACTGGCACGGGGCGCTAAATAAAGCCCGTTCAGCCCTATGGCTTGTTGCACACCTGTCTTTCACTTATTTCATGGGAGTTTGAAAGTTTTTTTTTTAACAATGGAACACACGTTTAAGCTGAACACAAGACCACAGAAATACCAGGACTTGAACTTCTAGCTTTCACATAGGAAGTCTTACATATCAACCAGCGACAAGCAACTATCATTCAACGCAGGGCACACTAAGTGAAATATTTTCTGGCACAACACTGCCAATGCTTATGGAGGGAGGGAGGGGGAGGGGCATGCACATCAATTCTCACATCCTGCTGGGAGTGGGTGGCATGCATTTAAGGTGACCACTAACACTAATGGCCGAGCGTGCTTACGAGGCGCGGATTACAGGAACGGGAGTAGTGTCACCCAGACTGCAGAGTGTTGCTGCCTGGCTGTCCCCACCTCTCTTGGTAAGTCTAGCTTCCCCAGGGATGTTGCATCACCAAATCCCACTGCTCAAACCTGGCAGACCCCCTTGCTCTTGTTTATCCACAGCTCCTCCAAGCCAGCCTAAGAGATTGTGCTGCAGCGGGAGTTAAAGTGTTGCTGCCCAGAGGTCCCTCTGGGCCTGTAGTTCTAGCTCGCCTATGAAGTCCACAGAGGTAGTGTTGTTGGGTGATGTTGCTCAGACCCAGTAGTTGCTTGTGGTGCTCTTCTCCAGCCAGAGATTATCAATTTGGCTGCATCCTGTGGAAGCAAGTTTGAAAGATCACCCCCTGTGGTCCTCTCCACACGTCTGCCTTGCCCATCATAAAGATGGCTTCACCAACAACCCCAAACAATGATTGCCTAGCAGTCCCTTCTGGTGCTTAATACACTGTTGCAGCAAAACCCCGAAGCCTGCTGCTACACTCATTACATCCTTTCAATGGTCAGCACAGTGAGCACGCAGACTGGCTCAACTTCTCCATTGTTCAGCTCCACAGTACACCTTTGGCACAGCATTGCTTTTTGAGGTACTGCGTTTTTGTGGATTCTAGGGGTGCGTCATTATGGTGACTTTGCCATGGTCCTGTAAGTCTATTTGACGGATGGTGGCCCGGCTCAACTTCTAATTGAACACAAATATTTGCTCCTTTTCTGCATGCCTCTTTCCTGTTTGCAGGCTTTTGTCCGCTCACTTTCTTCACCCCTTTGCTCATCAGTCAAGAGGAGGGAGAGAGTCACTCACGCTGACACTGGAGGCGGCATTGGGGTAGCTGGGTTTTTGCCCACAGTAATGCTCTGGTCGCCTGATGTCATCTTTGCCATTAGGGCCTTTTCGTTCACCTGTAAACATCCCTAATTCTAATAGAGGGCCTGGAGAAGCATATGTCCAAAGCGATCATTTAGGAGTTGATGTAGAACCTGGTAACCCAGCTGTAGCTCTTTGCATTCCAAGTAGACTGCTTTCAAATGCCTGTGATTTCTCCATTCTGTTTATTGACCATTAATCATTAGAATGCCTTTGCCTTTGCTTTTGCTCTGGTTGTTTCTCCATGTTAGGAATCTGAGTGAATTGCAACATCAAGAAATAATGTTTAAAAACAGAAACATTTCTGCCATCTGGGTCAAATGTCATGATAACTGCCTCAAGCTCATCACAGACAAGACAGAAGTACTGATTTTTGGGAACAACACCTCCCTATGGAGTGATGCCTGGTGGCCTCCCGAACTAGTACCCTCACCCACTCCGACCGACCATGCCGGCAACCATGGCATCATCTGGGACAGCAAGCTCACCATGAAAAGACAGATCAACGCAGTCTCATCTACCTTCTTTCTCACCCTATGCATGCTCCTTAAAATGTTCAAGTGGCCCATCAATGCCAGATAGACCTTAACCCAAGCCCTTGCCGCCAGCTGATTGGACTACAGCAATGCACTCTATGTAGGAATCGCCTTGCACCTCCTCAAGAGACTGTAGACCATACAGAATTCAGCAGCCAGACTCATCCTCGACCTCCCCAAGATGACCCACATCAATCCCCCATCTCAAGAAGCTCCGCTGGTTTCTCATTCAGAAGAGATGTCAGTTCAAGATGCTGACCCACACCTTCAAAGCCCTACGCAACCAAGGACCATCATACATCAACCACCGCCTGAACTTCCACCTTCCCTCCAGACACCAGCATTCCGCCTCCCTCTTCCTCACTTACACCTCCTGGATCCACCACAGCAAGAGTGGAGTACATTCCTTCTCCTACCTTGCCACAAAGTCCTGGAATGAATTCTCACTTCCCCTCCGGACCCCCTCCTCTCTGCTGGAATTCGGGAAAGATGTCAAGACCTGGCTGTTCAACCGAACCCTCCTCTGCAACAGTGTCAGTGCCTGTATACCCTCACGGGTGAATAGGTGCGCTTTACAAATCTGATTGATTGATTAATTGATTTCTCGCCCTGCCATGTAATCGAGGAGAATGAAAGTGCATGTGGCATCACTTCTGGCACATTCATGATTTTGGTAAAATTACACCTACATATATCGGTTTGGAAAAAAGAGATGATCATCGAAAATCTTTCCACCATTATAACACTGTTCTCATAATTGCAATCCCTTTACGTAGTAACAGGATTATTTCAATCACTGAAGCATATTTATCACAGCTGAAAAGGAATGTATTAAAATGTAAATGAGCTTATAACTCTCACCTGCAAATGCCTTCGGCAACAAGGTACTGATGAGAGGTGTTAAGAGCTTTCTGCACACCTGTGCCCTGTAGGGAGCATGATTTAGAGGGATGCTAGTAGCTCAGACAGTGTTTTTATTCTGAGAAATGCAACGCAAAGAGAAAAGGAGAGTTAGAGCAGGCGGATGCATACATGGAAATGGGACCCCTGGGTGGAAACTAACATTGAGACAGGTTCCAAAACTGGTCCATGCAACAGATCAACTTGGTTTCTTACCACTCAGAGATTAATGATCACTTAAGGAAGTGCCCTGCTCCCCACGCCAGGGTAATCTATCCCCTTTGCAGGCTGTGTAAGATCTATAGAAAGACGAAGCCCATTGTGAGTGTGCAGATAGCTACATCTTACATGTGTTAGTGCCATCATGTTCATGTCAGGATTTGAATTGGATACCCAAATGTGTGCCACAAAAAGGGAATCTTTGGTCTACTTTCCGTTCAATTTTTTACTCCAGGTGAAAGTGAAAAAAATATATTTTGTTTTACCCCAGGCTTTCACCTTTAACACCTTGTCTGGGGTAGTAAGCAATATTTAAATGGAATTACAAAATGCAACATCTTTTGTTACCATTCACTGTTTCATGCTACATGAGAAGAAATGTCACTTCTCTGGTATGATTTAAACTGCCTCCTTATGAGGTCAACCATGATGGCACTGGTTTTTGCGGCCTGTGTAAATAGCATTATCAGTCTGTATTGTAACACGGAGACCCAGATTGGGAACACTGTCACTCGACATCGCCCAGCCTCCTGAGAGTCAGCGCTGTGTTGAGTGACAGGGAGAGAGCTGGCTAGTGCCATATTCACAGAGAAATGGCTCTCTCGTCCCCTCTACCCTAGCGCGGGCGCTGATTTCAGCTGCAAGCGCCAGGCACGCATCTTAGCGCCAAGTCACTCAGGTGCGTGCCTGAGTCTAGCACAAGGTTTTGTACATGGAGGGACCCTTCCTGTACAAAATGCTATGCCGAGACATGTTCAAATGCATTTCTTACTTTGTATGTGTACAGCACGCATAGAAAGTCGGAAAAGCATGCAGAAAGTAAACATTTCCACGTTTAATGCCTGCTTTGCAGCTGTGTTAATTTTTGGTCCTAAACCCTTTCCACTAATGCCAGTGAATCCGGTTTAGTGTCAAAAAGCAGGGGTGTTAGCATGGGAATGCTCATGTAGCACCCATGTAACACCCCCATAACGCAAGGTAATGCAAAGCAGTGTTTCGCGCTGCTTTGCATTACTTTTCCATACAAACCAATGCAAATGTTAATTTGCGTTGGTTTGTGAGGCCTAAAACGGGTTTAGGGTCGGGTTAGTGTTAAAAATGTAACTCTAACCCGACGCTAAACCTTTCAGAATCTGGGCCCAGGGGCGAGAGCAACAATGTCAACAGGAGTTATACCCTCTGGGCAGCTATGATATAAATGGGGAATACCAGGGGAATCGGATTTATTATTTCCTGTCTCTATCATTCCTGCTCACATTTGTACCTGGAGATCTCGGCTGCTTTGAGCAGCTGCAGTCCCAGGGGAAGCAGAAGGTCCTCTGTGTATTCTGCATTACTAGTAAACCTGATGGACCAGGGTTCTGCAGGATTTCAAGTAAATTGATATAACAGGAAGAGGTGTGGCGCCGCGGCCAGGGCAACTAGGAAAGGTGGGGCCGGCAACGGACCCGCCGATGATATGGCGGTCCTGCCGACCCCCGACGACCGAAGGAGGCGGGACTGTCGCGCACAGCAGTGACGCGACAGGCGCACATCCTCTCTCATTGGCAGGCCGGGTCGTGACCCGGAAGTGAATGAATCACTTTCGGGTCACGCAAGTTGCCAGCCACCCCCCCCCCCCTCTGGGGGGCGAGTACTTGTCGATAAAAGGCTGGGGAGCAGGGGAATCTTCCTCTTTGCCCTCCGCGCTCCCCAGCCTGTAGTGCGACCTCGCTAGGAGGTGCAGCGCGCACAAGTGATTATTGAACCCAGGTACAGTGCTATATGCTGGGGCGGTCGCAGTACTAATAGCGGTGTGTAACTTTAGACAAATAAGGTAAACAGGCCTAGCATTGTAGACGCGGTGCTAGCTCAAGGGTCAAAACAGCAGGGAAGGAAGTGACAATGTCAGGAAAAATGAAGCGGGCGACAAGCGTTCTCGCATGGAATGTATGATGAAAACTATGATGCGAAAGATGGCTACCATGGACACGAGATTGAAAAAGGTAGATAGATTGGGGCAAAACCTGGAAGACCTCAGGGAGAGAGTTGAGGGTCAGAAGGGGACGTTAGAAAGGCCTAAGCGCACCATAGTACCCCCCAAGCCCAGAGGTGAATTGGAGCCCATGCCTAAACATGTTAAGCCCAGAAAGAATGGGACTAAGGTTAAAACCACGGCTCCGGTATCTCAACCCAAGGATGGGGAGGTTCCTGGGCCGTTAGGGGTGGTCCCGCTGGGGGAAGTCCCTTTGAGTGACACGGCCCGACAATGGTACCTTTGGGAGAACCATTGCCTGAGCCATTAGCGGTCGTCCCGGCAGGCGCAGTCCCGGTAGCCATCACGCCACAGGGCACAGGGGTGCCAGATAGTGGGGTCCCTAAAGATAGTCCAGCAGGCATTAATGGAGTTCCAACAGATTTGGTGGCGCATTTAGCAGCGGTTCTGCCTTGGTTGGAGAAAGCCGGGATTTTGTCGCCAACAGTTGGGGGAAGGGCATGCAGGGCGACCCTGAGGCAGAAGCAAGAAGGTTGATTTCCCAGTTTGTGGTAACACCAGTAGGGCCACTAGGAACAGGGCAGGTGCCTCCTTCTCTTCCTTGCCCCATCAATGGGGTTGCACCAGGGGACGTCAACAAAGAGGTACCGGTGGACAGCCAGGCGAAAGAGAAGCTGACAGAACCTGCTGGAGTGACCACAGCAGGTAAGCAGGAGACACTGCCATTGCTGGGAGAATCTCGTACCGGGAGGGAGAACGTGGCTAGGCATGTGTCACGCGAGTTGAAGGAACTCATTTGGTCAGGGTGCTATGTTAGCATGTTTTCTCTTCTAGTAGATGAAAGGGAGAGAGAGGAAGCTAAGAAACAGAAAGACTGGATGCTCCCCAGGGAATGGGCAAGCGAGTTGTTAAGATTCAGAGTGGAGGAGAACTTAAACAATTGGATCAGGGGTTTTTCAGTATTCATGGCAGTAATGGCGGAACGTTTCCCTAACATACAGGCAGAGATGGCATGTTACCAGAACCGTATTACCATGGCTCATGACAAATACGGGGGATGGGGTTGGAAACAGTATGACATAAACTTCAAGAGGTCGAAGGCATCTGACCCTGCGCTATCTTGGAACATGGTCGACACAATCTATTGGTTGGATCAATTTGGCGCACCACAGACCAATTTTCAGTTTAGCACAACGCAGGTAAACAGAGGACAGACAACTCCAGCGTTTCAGCCTTATCAGCCCTTTCAGCCTGCGCAGAACACAGGCCCTGCCCATGGCTCAGGTGGTGGAGGGGGGATTTTAACAGAAGAACATGCACTAGGGCGCCAGGCACATGTAAGTTTAAACATGCCTGCTCTATCTGTGCAAATCCTTCCCACCCAGAATCCAAGTGTCTCAAAAAATCTAGAGATAAACGCAAGAGAAAGCAGGATTGATGGCAGGGTGCACCGAGTCACACATTACCCCATTGACATCACAGCTATGACCCTGTGACTGAACAGATACGCCTGTCATGATACTGCTAGGACACTACAAGAAGGTTTCACATATGGGTTTAGGATTCCTGAACCGGGTTATGTCGGGATGCCTGAATGCAAAAATCAATTGTCAGTAAGGACCAACCCAGGCGTGGCGGCAAATAAAATTGCTAAAGAGTTACGCCTGGGCAGAATAGTGGGCCCGTTTGATCGCATTCCGGTGCATAATTTTGTTTGTTCACCACTGGGTGTTGTTCCCAAAAAAGAGGAGGGTGAGTTCCGGTTGATCCATAACCTATCCGCACCTAGAGGCAACTCACTAAATGATGCCATCAGCGAGGAAAGTTGTAGTGTAAAATACGCTTCCTTTGATCAGACCGTGGAAATGCTTAGGGAGCTGGGCCCTGGCGCATTGCTGGCAAAGTCTGATATTGAATCAGCCTTCCATTTTTTACCGGTTCACCCAGAGGACTTTCACCTGCTAGGCTTCAAGTTTCAAGACAAATTCTACATGGATATGTGTATGCCCATGGGTTGCTCGGTCTCCTGCGCCTATTTTGAAAAGTTCAGTTCATTTTTGGAATGGGTTTTTAGACGTGTGACCGGACACCAGTCTGTCATGCACTATCTAGATGACTTTCTTATGCTGGGGTCTTCGGGCTCTCAGAAGTGTGCGTGGGCACTGCAGGAATTCTGCACACTCATGTGGGCTTTTGGGGTTCCCCTGGCGCCGGGAAAGACAGTTGGACCAACGACAAAGATAGAATTCTTAGGTATTGAGCTAGATTCAGTTCAAGGCTGTTTCCGCTTGCTGGAAGATAAGATAAAGAAATTCAAGACAACCTTACAGCAATGCTTGGCTAAGGATAAGGTTACCTTGCATCAGTTGCAGCAAACAGTAGGACAGTTGAACTTTGCCCTTAGAGTGATTCCAATGGCACACCCATTCTCCCGCTCTATCGCCCAAGCCATGACCGGGATTTAGGAAAAACATCATCACCTCGGCTGTCAGCTGAGGTCAAGCAGGACATGCGGATTTGGATGGCATTCCTGCAGGACTTCAACGGCAGGGTGGTCTGGCCCGGTCCACCCACTACCTCTGCAGAGTTAGGTTTATGGACTGACGCTGCGGGTAGTGTGGGATTTGGTGCCATACTTGGCAATGAGTGGGTGGCGCACAGGTGGCCAGACGCATGGGTGCAGAATGGTCTAACGGCTAACATTGGCTTCTTAGAATTGTTTCCTATCTGGGTGGCCTTAATGGTATGGCCGGACAGGCTGCGTAACCAATCAGTGGTATTTTGATCTGATAACATGACTGTGGTGGAATGCATCAATCAGCAGGCTGCGAGATGTAAGATAAGCCTCCGCCTGTTAAAAGAGATTGTCCTGTTGTGTATGAAGGAGAATATGCTGTTTAATCAATCAATCAATCACTGCATTTGTAAAGCGCGCTACATACCCGAGAGGGTCTCAAGGCGCTGGGGAGGGGGGGTGCTACTGGTCAAAGAGCCAGGTCTTGAGGAGTCTTCTGAAGGCCAGCATGTCCTGGGTCAGTCGTAGGATGGTGGGGAGAGTGTTCCAGGTCTTGGCGATGAGGTAGAAGGATCTGCTGCCGGCGGTGGTTTTTTGGATGCGAGGGACTGTGGCGAGGTTGGCTGAGCGGAGGCTTCGGTGGGGGTGTGGAAGCTGAGTTGGTTGTTGAGGTAGGTGGGTCCGGTGTTGTGCAGTGCTTTGTGTGCGTGGATCAGGAGCTTGAAGGTGATCCTTTTGTTGACGGGGAGCCAGTGCAGGCCTCTCAGGTGGAGTGTGATGTGGCTGCGGCGGGGGATGTCGAGGATGAGTTGGGCCGAGGCGTTCTGGATGCGCTGGAGTCGTCTCAGGAGCTTGTTTGTAGTTCCTGAGTAGAGGGCGTTCCCGTAGTCGAGTCTGTTGGTGATGAGGGCCTGGGTAACGGTTTTTCTCGTGTCGAGGGGGATCCATTTGAAGATCCTGCGGAGCATACGGAGGGTGTTGAAGCAGGACGCGGAGACGGCGTTGACTTGCCTGGTCATGGAGAGAGTGGAGTCGAGGATGACCCCCAGGTTGCGTGCGTGGTCCGTGGGTTCCGGGGCTGTGCCAAGTGACGTGGGCCACCAAGAGTCGTCCCAGGCTGATGGGGTGGGTCCAAGAATGAGGACCTCTGTCTTGTCTAAGTTCAGCTTCAGTCTGCTGTCCTTCATCCAGTCGGCTACGGCCTTCATTCCTCTGTGGAGATTAGCTTTGGCGGTGTGGGGATCTTCGGCGAGGGATATGATCAGCTGGGTGTCATCGGCGTAGGAGATGATGTTGAGGTTGTGTTGTCGTGCGATGTGGGCGAGGGGGGCCATGTATATATTGAACAGCGTCGGGCTGAGGGAGGATCCCTGTGGGACGCCGCAGATGATCTCTGTGGTTTTGGAGCGGAAGGGTGGGAGGCGGACGCTCTGGGTTCTGCTGGAGAGGAAGGATGTGGTCCAGGCCAGGGCCTTCTCTTGGATACCGGCGTCATGGAGGCGTGCTGATAGGGTGCGGTGGCAGACCGTGTCAAAGGCTGCTGATAGGTCCAGGCGGATGAGGGCAGCTGTTTCTCCTTTGTCCATCAGGGTCCGGATGTCGTCAGTGGCGGCGATGAGGGCGGTCTCGGTGCTGTGGTTGCTGCGACAACCGAATTGGGAAGGGTCCAGGATGTTGTTAACTTCGAGGTAGCGGGTCAGCTGTTTGTTGACAATCTTCTCGGTCACTTTTGCCAGGAAAGGGAGCAGGGAGATGGTCCGGAAGTTCTTGAGGTCCTTGGGGTCCGCCTTGGGCTTCTTCAAAAGGGCGTTGATCTCGGCGTGCTTCCAGCTTTCTGGGAAGGTTGCTGTCTCGAAGGAACAGTTGATTGTTTTCCGGAGGTGGGGCGCGATGGTTGCGCTGGCTTTGTTGAAGACGTGGTGAGGGCAGGGGTCCGATGGGGATCCGGAGTGGATGGAGTTCATGGTTTTGATGGTGTCTTCATCGCTGACGCTGGACCAGACAGTCAGGTGACTGGTGCAAGTGGTAGTCGCAGGGGTGGTGGATTCGGTGGTGGGTGCGGAGGGGTCAGAGTTGAAGCTGTCGTGGATGTCGGTGATCTTGCGGTGGAACAAGGTGGCCAGGGAGTCGCACAGGTCTTGAGATGGCGGGATGTCGTTGGTGTTGGAGCTGGGGTTGGAGAGTTCTTTCATGATGCTGAAGAGCTCTTTGGTGTTGTGTGCGCTGTTGTCTAGGCGGTCCTTGAAGGCGGTCTTCTTGGCGGTCCTGATGAGTTGGTGGTGTCTGCGGGTGGCGCTCTTGAGGGCTGTGTGGTTGTCTGGTGTTCGGTCGTGGAGCCATTTCTTCTCCAGCTTCCGACAGGTGTGCTTGGAGATCCGGAGGTCCTCGGTGAACCAGGCTCATTTCTTGTTGTTGTGGTTGGTTGTAGAGGTCTTGAGAGGGGCGAGGGTGTTGGCGCAGTCGTTGATCCACTGTGTGAGGTTGGTCGCGGCGGTGTCTGGGTCGGTGGGGTCGGTGGGTGGTCTCAGGGCGAGGGCGGTAGTCAGTTGGTCCTCGGCGACCTTGCCAGAGCAGCAGCGTGGTAGCTGTTGGGTGCGGTGGTGTGTGGTGGGTTTTCTGAAGGTGAAGTGGACGCATCTGTGGTCGGTCCAGTGTGGTTCGGTGGTGTGGTTGAAGGAGACGTGGGGGCTTGCGGAGAAGATGGGGTCGAGCGAGTGTCCAGCAGCGTGAGTAGGTGTCGTTATGAGCTGTTTGAGTCCGAACTTGGCGAGGTTGTCGATCAGGGCGGTGAAGTTGGCGTCATTGTTGTTCTCGAGGTGGAAGTTCAGGTCCCCGAGGAGGATGTAGTCCGTGGAAGCGAGGGCGTGGGTGCTGATGAGGTCGGCGATGGTGTCACTGAACTGTGGGCGGGGTCCGGGAGGTCTGTAGATGAGAGTTCCTCTGAGGGTGGTGTTGGGGTCGGTGTGGATCTGGAAGTGCATGTGCTCGGCGGTGGTGAGGGTGTCATCGGTGTTCATTGAGATTTTGATGGAGTCTTTGTGGATGATGGTGATTCCTCCTCCCACTCCGTTGGTGCGGTCTCTGCAGGAGATCTAGTAGCCCTGTGGGATGGCTATGGCGATGTCTGGTGCTGAGGTGGCGTTCAGCCAGGTCTCCGTCAGGAAGGTGACGTCGGGGGCGGTGGAGTCTAGGAGGTCCCAGAGTTCGATGGCGTGCTTGCGAGCGGTGCGGGTGTTGAGGAGGATGCAGCGGAGGTGGTTGGGTTCTCTGGCTGGTGGTGTGGAGGGTAACCCTGGGGGAGACACTACGCTTCGCCCACGTAGTGTTCGTAGCGCTGCCTGCTTCGCAGTTTTTGAAGTAGGCGAAGTAGGCAGCGCTACGCACACGCCAGGGCGAAGCGTAGCTGCCTGCCACCCACCACCCACCTCCCGCCCGCCCTCCTTTTTAAAACATACCTTAATTGTAAATTAAATAAAAGTAAAGACTCTTACCTGAAGTGCGGCGTCTCCGGGGCTCCCTCTTCCTGGTTTCTAACTTCTTCTGACAAATGCGCATGCACGGACGCCCGCGCATGCGCATTTCTTGCCACGTGGGTGGCGCGTAGTGGGGCTACGCGGAGCACGTAGTGTGCATAGATTTGGGCACACTACGCGCTGCTTCACATAGCCCCACTATGCTCACTACGCCCACCCTTAGTGGAGGGTTGGATGCTGGTGAATCTGCAGTTCCGGCAGGTGAAAGGCCCCTGGGTGCCTTTCGGGTTGGCCCGGTAGCAGGGGTGGTCTCGTCTGGTGTTGAGTGCATGGAGGGTGCTTGCGTCGTAGTGCAGTCTGGCGTTGCGAGGGGTGTGGGGTCCAGGGGTTCTGGCACTGGGTGTGGTCCATGCGCAGACGGGCTTGCCTTAGGCGCGCCAGCGGCGCGCCGCTGGCGGGCCCGCTGCACGCGCCCGGCGCTCGCCCGCTTTGCGGCCTCCATATGAGGGCAGAGGGAGGGAGGAGCAGCTGGGAGGTGGGAGCGGGGCGGCCAATGGGAGTGAAGGGGGCGGGGCCGCAGGGGCTCAGCAGCGGGGGAAAACCCGGGGAAAACCCGGGGAAAGAACTGCAGGAAAAGACGGCGGGAGAGGGACAACAGAGCACAGGGGTACAGAAAGCAAAACACAGGGGCACAGAATGAAAAAACAAAGTGGCACAGAGAGCCAAGCGCAGGGGTACAGAATAAAAAAGGGAGCGAGCAGTCAGGCGGCAAAAGCGGCAACGGAGGTTCAACCCACAGGGGGCTGCGTGGCGGATGGGGGGAGCGACCTGCCTGGTGACAGGGTCAAAGGTCGCTAAACATGTTCTAAACATGTTCCAGGTGGGTTGAATAATGCTGCTGATGCACTCTCTCGCTTCAAGATGCAGGTCTTCAGAACACACCTCCCTTCTGCAGAAGCGAACCCAATACCCTTCCCAGAAGTACTTTGGCTGATTGGTGCCCCCAAATACCGAACCTCGTGGCAGCTAGCCTGGCTCCCAGGACCAAGAAAGCCTATGAGGGGGTGTTTTGGGCATATTGCACTTTCTTGGGGAAGGATTGGGCGTAAGAATGGCACACCCCAAGGGCATTGCTACGTTACTTAGGCGTATTACAAGATGAGGGATGCTCAGTGGCGGCAGACAGGTGCCACGTGGCAGCAATATCTTTCTTCGCCCAAGCCAGGGACAAGGGGGATCCCACTGATAGCTTTACAGTCAGGAAGGCTTTAAAAGGTTGGCAGCGCATCCAGGGGACAACACCCGATTCAAGGCGTCCTATAGGATTTGAACTACTAGCCGCCCTACTGGGGACGCTTGACGCTGTCTGCACGACAAAAGGGGAAGTTTTATTATTCAGGGTGGCCTTTTCACTAGCCTTTTATGGTGCATTTCGCATTGGGGAATTGGTCGCCCAGAATAAGCAGGATGCACAGGGGAGTTTACAGTTAGACCATGTAAAAATACATGCGACGCCCTACTAATATCCATTAAAAAGTCCAAAACTGACCAAGAGGCCCGTGGTGAGGGGTTAGCTTTGCATAGGGTACAGGGCAATCCATGCTGCCCTGTAGCACAATTGGAAGCATTTTTGGGGCAGAGATCTTCTATAAGGTGTGGGAAGTTATTAATCCATGCAGACGGTACACCTCTCACCCGGTTTCAATTTAAGAGGGTCATGGACATGGCAATTAAGCAGACAGGTTTAGATCCTGCTCGCTTTGGAACTCATTCATTTAGAATAGGGGCTGCGACCGAGGCAACAGCAAGGGGGTTACACAGCAGCAATGTCAAGAGAATTGGTAGGTGGTCCTCCAATTGTTACAAACGTTATCTGCGGCTGCCCATGTTGTAAGTGGGTCGTGTGCACTCTACTGATGCATGTCTTTCTGCTTAATGTCTACAGTTTCTCAAACCTGTCACGCAGGGGGGAAACTGCGTCGCAACATCCACAACGAACAAAGGAAGAACATGCACCTCTGCCAGCATCAGGAACACAGGTGGTTTGGATTATTGGCCATTCCTATGTGACACATTTGAAGGCATTTTTCTGTTCAGGGAACTACATATACAGGGTGGAGCAGGCTGGTTTAAAAGTCTCATTTCATGGGAGAGGAGGTCTTTGTTTGAGTCAATGCAGGGGTTTTATAGGGGATTTGCTGAGTAAAAGGGGTCCCCAACCGGATATCATTATCTTACACCTGGGAGGGAATGATCTGGTGAATCTGGTTAGAAGGGGGCTGGTGGAATCCATAATCACAGAAGTGGGTTGGTTACCAAAAGCATGCCAGGGATGCACCATCGCATGGTCGCAAATGGTACCTAGATGTCAATGGAGGCGGGGGTGTCTGTAAGGGCACTGAACCACTCGGTAAGACGTATCAACAACAAGATAGAGAGGTTGTTTAGGTCTCCTCAATTGTAGACTATCGCCCACGGGTGTATCAGGGGGGACCCGTGCTTCTTAAAAGACGGTGTCCATTTATCAACGGTGGGGAATGCAATCCTCTCGGAGAATCTGCTGGTGTGGTTGGTGAGCTTGAAAAGCAGGGCATGACCTCCTAGTTAGCTTGAGGGTAGGGGGGGCCAGATAGTCGGGCAGCTATGCTGGCCTGTGGCGGTAAGGTCATGATTGGTGAGCAGTAAATTTAAGGTCCTTAGGGGGCGGCGCCATTCTTGAATGGGGTCGCCCAAGGGGGAGGGACAAGTCGTCCCTCCTAGAACACCAGGGGCAGTTACAGCCGTTGTGGCTGTATGGGTGCGGGGGAGGGGAGAGTCACACTTTTCCTAGGCTGGTTGGCCACCATGCACGTGCCCAATGGTGCCAGTAAAGGGTGCAGAACTGCAAGGGCCCCTGATGGAGTTAGTATACAGAGCGTACGGGGGTAACTGGGGGGGGAAGTGCCCTCACGGTGAACGGGCACTCTGCGCATGTGCACTCAGGTGGGAGGGCGGGGTTTAATTGATAAGGATCTGACACCAGTTATTGACCTTGCCGTAGGCTCAAACATGGATACGCAGAAAATGATTGCCATTATGATTATGAATGATGTTACGCTTAGATTTGGATAGGAATAACTTGTATTAGAGTTATGTTAAGGATAGCCATCTGATACCTGTACATATCAAATGTAATCAAATGTCAATTATATGATTGTCTGCGTACATTTTGTAAGAAATTGTTAATATTCATTGTTTGATTAATTTTGTTAATAAATACGGCCGGGGGTTAACTACGACCCCCTTTTCCAACTAAACTCTTGTTCTTGATATTGTGTGGGTCTGGACAAGGGAGGAGGGGGTATAGGTAGTACCAGGCCATATGACTCCGGAACCTGGGGATCACGATTCGATCCCCGGCGCTGGTGGCAGATTAGCCCAGCACAATGTGACTCTGGGCAATAGCTTGCTTAATCTTCCAGACGGCGCCTAGAGCGTACAGACCCTTACCGCTTTACAAATGTGGATTATTATTATACTAGGGTAAGGTGTTCACGTATAAAAGATTTGGCATTACAAACTAGACCACATTAAAGACGAAATTGGGAGAGTTTTACATCCACAGTATTAGCCAGCGACATTTGGAGTTTAATCTTCATTAAAAAATTGCAGCTTCTCTTTTATTCACCCTAATTCTAAATGTCAGTATTAAGCTATGAACGTATTTATTTCTCTACTCATCGAAATGTTCAGGCTATACCTATTCTGTTTCTTTATATTTTTAGCATCAATAATTATCTTACTCCTTCTTCCTTATTGACTCACCGAACTAACTGTTAAAAGATCCTTTCCGTATCAGCTGTGTAATGCTTCTAGCAAGCTACCACGTACTTGACGCTCTTTGAATTGGGCTGATTAATTTAGTACTTTGAAAATAGAAACTTGGTCATCAAAAGAGTAAACTTCTGTTTCTGCCGTCTACTCCTCCCTCAGGCTTCATCCACTGATGTGCCTATTAAATATTTGGGGACTGTGGGTACAAGTTGAAAACTTGTAGGAGAAAGTGTTCTCATTCTAACTTAATTCTTGTGATACTAGTGATAACTTGACATGTTTCAGCACATCAGTCTCTCTATTTGACTTGTAAAAATGGACGCTGCAATTTTGTCTTGTCACAAGTGCTCGTGCTTGGAATGTTTCATGACAGCCATCATTTGAGGGTCAGATGTATGCTTCCTATCTTATGCTGATTTCTCAAAGTACTTAACTCTTTGCACTTCCAATATGTTTTTTTACTTAGAAATGTTGATGCTTTCCTTGAATCTTTTTAACTCCCAACCTTAAGGTTGTTTTCACCACGTGACTGTACAGGCAAGGGGCGTGGCCTTGGCAACGGGCAAGGACAATGCAAGTGGGGCTTACGACACCCTGCCTTCCATCTCGAGGACATAACAATTATTGAACCAGTTCTGTACAAAAGGTTTCTTTTTTTTTTAACTCTAAAAATGCTGCTAGGATTTGCAGTGAGGCAAAGATATCAATCTCATTGCCCCCACCTCCAATAAACAAGCATTGGCATAGCCAATAGGTCTCGCCCTTGGGACCTTATAAGTGTTTAGCCATGCAGCACATTATTCTGGGTGTTGTGTCACCAACGATTGAATAGCTATACAATTACTCCACACAGGGTCATACAGTCCGATTCAAGAATAAATGCTTGCCTTTGCTGCATGCTTCTTCTTCCTGGGCGGCATTATGATACCAAACACTGAGAAGGCTCATGTGATGTTAGATGCAATGGGCACCAGAACCCAGTCTATACAACATGTATATCTCTTTTCTAGCGTGATCTTTGAATATCCAATGGCAACAGAGAGTTACTGGAGATGATGGGGAGGATACCCAACCATGAGGGAAAGGAGGGATGGTACACTGACTCAGGACATGCCCATAGGAAGTTGAGTCACTAGTCAATCGAGGGTCAATGCAACAAGTGGGTGGTTCTTTTGAGGGCGATGGTGAAAAGGACCACTGTGAATTTAAATGGTCACTGGAAGGTTGGGTCATTGCTCACCTCTTCCAAAGCTCCTGCTTATGTCTGTAACCCTGGCCCTTTGCCCCGGATATGCCCTCGCCTGCGACTTTGCCTCTGCCCTGTGCTTCTTCATCCCTGAGGGCATAGTGATTGTTTGCACCTAGTACAGATTTAGCTGCCCCCGCTATCAGAGGTCATGGAGGCAGGGACATGAATAATGAGAGGCTATAAGTGGGATAAGTGTTCAGCCCAGTGATGTAATCGAGGCCAAAGGGCAAGCAATGTCACTTCCCTCACACTGTGCATTTTGTTGCATGAAAGATGGGAAACGTCACTTTAGAAAAGACTGGTGTGACGCAGCCATACTCAGTGTGTTCCGTTGCCTTCCAGGAAGAGGGGCTAACCGCAATGCTTTGTTCAGTAATTTACCATTTAATGTATCAAAGCTTCTCATGGGGGTTTATACTGCAGCATGATAGGGGATATTTTCAGCTAAGTGGTTTTAGAGGTGCTTATATGAGTTGACTCCTCTTTTTACATTTCCGTTTATTTTAAATTGTAAAGTAAATAATTGATCATCTTTCTTTGATGTAACCTGAATGATTTATTTTTTACATCGAATAAAGTATGTTTTTTTTTTCACCTTATAATCATTTTAGCAATGATTGCAGTTTTCTAAGGAAACAAATGTGTGTTTTGGCATGTTTATACGAGTGACATGGGAGTCACGCCCGTTATGTCCCTTATGACTTCATTGGCGAGTTAGTGAACGACCGCTTTTAAAGACCAAGAAGGCCCTCATTACAATTGGACCGGAAATCCTGACACGGGTGTAAACGCGTTTCCACAATCAGCATTACTATTTGCGTACAAACTCTGCACACGCCTCTGCGTACAGATTTCTTCAGGTGAAACGCCCTGAAATGCGTGCGTGTAAAAAAATGCAAGATGCCAGGTTCCGCAGGCTTTGAACGGGAGAAGTCATTTGTTACTGTTTTGTTGCACAACTCCACAGGCAGAACCATGGATGTCTCCGAATTAGAGAATAAACATCCCCTAAAGAATGCTCCATCAATTTTGCCTGCATATCAGCCAGGGGTTTGTGTACAATGATTAATCCTGTTGCCCTGCATGGGTGGTTTGTGTTCAATCTATGGCCGCTTTAGAATGTTGGATCATTGTTAAATTCGTATTCATCAGCCATGGTAAAAGAATTAGGAGGTTTATTCGTGTACAATTCCAGTATCGACAGCACCAACGTTACGCCAGGCAACAGCACTTCCCCAAAAATGAATCCGTCACTCCACATTCCAAATGACGGCCCCGCATTCTAAATTTGACATCAGCACATCTTAACACTCCAGATTATAACACATCCTCCCTCCAAAAGATAACAAAGAAATATATTCTGTACTAAAACAATGAGGAAGAAACCGAAAAGAAAATAAGAATAAAGTTCCACAGAAAAGATAATACAAAAACCTCACTACAACAATATTGTGAAGCACTGTAAAAATAATTTGAAACACAAGAAAAATCACAACCTTAAAGAGCTAAATTTCTAAAACAGGTAAATTGTTCTTTCCTGCACTACTTTAAGTGCTGCATTAAGATAAGATATAGTCCTTGAACTTAACAGGCAGATTCTTGCTTCTTGCATTTCTACGATTGGTATCAAACTTAGAAAAGTGTGAGTTGGAAGCAAAAGATGATGAAGTGCTTAATGACTTCCCTGTACATTTCACAAGTCTGGACATACTCCACATAGCACCAGAGTCAACTCTCACCACATTCTTCCTTATTGCAACTATGGTGAAAGGACCCAAAAAGGTAGATCTACCTTTGAAAGTGTGATTAGGATTTTTGACCATAACCTTGTCGCCTAGATGCCATTTCTTCCGCTTCACACACATCTTGAAATCAAACCTGGATTTATACTTCTGTTGATAGTCAGAAATTCTGGCACGCCTGATCTCAACAGGAATACTACCATCCATACAAACAGGCAACCAAGCTGGGTTTAATTTGGAGATAGCCTTCCTTCCCTTCAGAGCCTCAAAAGGTGATATATGGGTGACAGCATTTGGAGTGGTGCGATGTGCCCACCAGGTGTCCCTCAGAACACTGTTGAAATGAACCTTACATTCAAGAGCACGCTGAGCACAACTTTTTACAACTCGATTCATTCTCTCGGTTAATCCATTGCTTTGCGGTGAATACAAAGCTGTTTTTTGATGGACAATATTGTGGTCTTTGAGGAACTCACACATCTCATGGGAGACAAACTGCACCCCATTATCAGTTACCAAATATCTGGGCACACCCTCCATGGCAAAGATATCTTTAAGAAAATCAATTACCATTTTAGTACCCACCGAAGAAACACACTTAGTGACTACCCATTTTGAGGTATAATCAACCAACAGAATGACAAAACGTTCACAGGAAGGTAAAAGTTCAAAGGGACCAGCAATGTCTAACCCCAGTTTCGTCCACACAGCATCAGGAACTTCTACTGGAGACAAAGGAGCAACATTCGTTACTCGAGATTTATCATTGGCAGCACATGACACACAGTCCTTAACAACATCCTCAGTCATGTGATCCATACTGGGCCACCAATATCTCTCTCTCACTCTTGCCTTGGTAAGACTCCTACCCAAGTGTCCTTCATGGGCAATATTAATTATTGTATTCCTGAATTCAACAGGAGGTATGATCCTATCACCTCTCATGACATTTCCACCATAAAAAGATAACTCCTCTCTTACAGGCCAATACGACTTAATTTCTTGATCTAAGGTCTTATAGTCAGGCCAACCTTGACTCGTCCACGTTTTGAGCGAAGAAAGGATTTTGTCCCTCTTTACACCCTCTAACCATTCTTCACCAGTCAGAGTTGATTCAGACATCCAACAAACACTCTCTATCTCAATCTCATTCTGTACATCACCAACAGGTAACCGCGAGAGACAATCAGCAGATCTGTTGCAATTCCCAGGTATGTACTGAACACGGAAATTAAACTCCTGAAGACCCTCACTCCAGCGCTTAAGCCTGGGCGTGATCTGTTCACTGTGACGGCATGAAAAAATCTGAACCAACGGTCGATGATCCGTCTTGACAAGAAAAGGAATACCCCATAAATAAAACTTGAAATGCTGTATGGCCCAAAATACACTTAACGCTTCTCTCTCCACACATGAGTAATTCACTTCAGCATCTCTAAGAGCCCTTGAGGCAAAAGCAACCGTCCTCTCTTCTCCATCTACAATTTGTGAGAGAACTGCCCCCAAACCTTTAAGACTGGCATCAGTAGTTAAGACAGTCTTACGGTTGGCATCAAAATTTCCCAAGGTTGGTAACTTACCAACTTCAGTTTTGATCACAACAAAAGCTTCCTCACATTCATCCGACCACACGAAATGTGTACCTTTTTTTAGCAAAGCCCTGATGGGTTCAGTCACGCTGGCAAATCCCTTCACAAATTTAGAATAAAACTCAGCTAATCCTAAAAATGACCTGACCTGATCTTTATCTTTAGGAGAAGGAGCTTTTACAATGCTCTCTGCAAGTTCCAACTTGGGTTGAATCCCTTCTCCCGAGATCACATGACCTAAATAAGTGACTGATCTTACTCCTAATCGACATTTCTGTTTCTTCAAAGTGAGTCCCCTGTCCTTTAACCTTTGTAAGACACATGTCAGGGTAGAATTGTGTTCATCTTCATCTTTCCCATATACTAAAATATCATCTTGGAAGAACATGATATTCAACACTCCCTTTAGAACTAGTTTCATCACCCTCTGAAAACATGCCGCTGCCGACGCCAACCCAAAGGGCATTCTAAGAAAGCGATAAGCTCCCAGAGGTGTAACAAAAGATGTCAAATGTCTAGAGTCTTTGTGAAGAAGGACTTGATGGTATGCAGAAGACAAATCCAGCACACTAAAGACCTGTGCCCCTTTGAGTAAGCTAAGAGACTCTGATATGTTAGGCAGGGGTTGCCGATCCACCCATATCCACTCATTGAGTCCTCTCAAGTCCACACACATCCTGACGCTGGCACCACCGTCCTTAGGGGCTAAAACAATGGGTGCCAACCACTCTGACCCTTCAATTTCTTCAATAATTCCTAGGTCCAAAAGTCTTTTAAGCTCTAGCTCTAGCGGTGCCATCATCATATTAGGCACTCTTCTGACCTTGTATACACAAGGTACAGCTCTCTCTTTCAGAACAATCCTATGTTCAAAACCTTTAAGACATCCTAAAGTGTCCGTAAAGACTTCTGGAAACTTGTCAAAGTAATCAGAGACTTGTCCCATCTCTGCAGGATCCACCAACATGACCTGGTCCTTGGGGTCACGTGCACTAGCGTTAAGCATAATGCCTAAATCGCGTTGATGCCTCCATCCTAGGAGGTTATCCCCTCTCTCAGCTATATAAACTTTGCCTACTGTCTGTCTGTCCTTAAAATGGATATTGGCTACTACATATCCTAGAACATTTATCTTTGCACCACCATAACTGACTGGATTTATATCCGGAGGCAACAACATCATACTGTCTAACCCCACAATCTCATCCCATTGCTTATTGCCTACCATAGTGAAAGGTGAGCCAGAATCAGCCAAAACTACAAAACCATACCCATCAACAGAGATATTACACTCAGGCATAACAATCTTCCCATTGTCAACTTCATTGTCACTATCCCCAACATTGAGGATGATTGTTCGCACAGTTTCTGTTCCTTTCTCCGGATTCCGAGACTTGGCAGAAGATCTACAAACTCTGGCATAGTGTCCTTTTATACCGCACTTGTTGCAAATAGAGTCTTTGGCAAAGCAATGAGGATAGTTGGAGAAATGTGAAAGACTACCACATCTAAAACACTTTGGTTTGGATACCTCTCCAGAAACTCTGTCACTATTGCAATTGTCATTAGAAGAACGACTTTCATGGTCTCCCTTAGAGTATACCATTTTCGTCGGGCAACGCGGCCGCACATCTTTATCAAAGGACTTTTGTTTCTCAACAGGGGAGACTTTGGCAATATTATCACAACTTTCTTGAGCAGGTTTATCAACTAAAGCATGGACATCATTCTTCCCTTCTTTCTTTTCTTCTCGGTCCATTTTCATCTCCTTCACCCACGTAGAAGTATTCTCCATGCCTTCTACGATAGCAATTGCTTCAGACAGAGACGGGTTTTTTGACAAAAGCTTCTCTTGGACTCGAGTGCTGTTGGTGCATCTCACAAGTTGATCTCTTACCAGAGACTCTAAAAGTTCACCAAACTCGCACGTTCGAGCTAAGGTCTTGAGAGAAGCTACATAACTTTTAACTCGTTCCATGGGACCTTGTGTTCTAGTAAAAAACTTGTGCCTCTCAAGCACGACATTAATTCGAGGACCAAAGTATCTCTCTAACATGGTCATGGACATCTCAAACACATCAGCAGGTTCGCCATCTCCACCACCCATAGGTATAGAATCCATGCTATCATACACATTTCTTCCTTCTACCCCCAAATTATGTAACAGAATTGCTTGCTTCCTAATTGCAGAAAACTTTTCTCCTCCTATTGCAATAATGTAGGAGTCAAACAAATTCTTCCATCTTTTCCAGGGAAGGACAGGATCACCCTCTTCAGATAAAAAAGGTGGTGGTTGTGACATGCTAGATGCGGCAGCCATAACTGACAAGGTTGGGGCTAGAGTCAATAATCCGAGAGCTGAGATGTAATGGTGAAATCACCGTAACGTAAGTTATGTTAAAGGAAGAAAACAAAGCACAACTTGCTAAAATGTTTAAAAAAAAAACAAAGATGTAAGCATAAAGTCAGTGCAATATTTCCACCTTGTGTCCCACATTTGAGAAGTTAAAAATCGAGTTACACTGATTAACTTGTGACAAAGTCAGTGCGAGATTCCTTCTTGTGGCCAATGTTTGAGAAAATGAAGGAAACGAGTTACACTGATTAACTTGTGAACCTTCACTGTGAAAAGCGGAAACATTAATAAGAAAAAAAAGTCTCACCCTAATGTTTTGCAATCACCGGTAGCCGAGCAGTGCAATCTCTAACTTGGACAAATATAGCCGCACGTAACGTGGGTTCTGCGTGAATGCGTGGATACATGCGGATACATGCGTTCCAATGACGATAGGAAGCACTGGAGGATCACGGTAAAGACAACGAGGCATGCGCATTGAAACAAAAGACAGCAGCGCGCGAGACGGTGCTCGAGACTGAGCCGTTAACGGTGAGTTAAAAGTCCTTTAAATTCCACGAAATTCAGTAAGCTTTAAATAACTCACAGGCTCCCAGTACGATTAGCAATAAAGTCTGAATGTCCTTTCTCTTTTTCTTGACACGAAGATTTTGATTGTTATCTACGATGAGGCGATAGTCTCGAAGGGGAGTTGGTGCGGTCTGGTACCTGTCCCCAATCAGGTCACAACAGCTCGTCGCCAGTGTTAAATTCGTATTCATCAGCCATGGTAAAAGAATTAGGAGGTTTATTCGTGTACAATTCCAGTATCGACAGCACCAACGTTACGCCAGGCAACAGCACTTCCCCAAAAATGAATCCGTCACTCCACATTCCAAATGACGGCCCCGCATTCTAAATTTGACATCAGCACATCTTAACACTCCAGATTATAACAATCATTTACTTTTTTCCTAATTTAGGGGAAACTACTTTTGAAGCCTTTTTTGTTTTGTAAGAAGAGAAGAAGAGAAAGCACTCCAGAAACCCCAGTAAGAAAGGACTGGCAAATCTAACTGGATGGCCATATGAAACTAAACATGAAGGGGCAAATTTACAAGCCCCTTATGCCAGATTTGCGCCGCCGTTACGTCAATTTTGTGACGCAGCTGCGGCGCAAAGCCAGCGCCATGCTGCGGGCTATTTACAACGTGACGCATCTAGGGAGATGCGTCACATTGTAAAGCCCTGTGCCACATGTGGGCGTTCCTGCACGGGGGGGGGGGGCGTTCCGTCGCAGGAACGCCTCTAAAAAGTGGCTGACTGAAATCTACAAGATTTCACTCAGTCACCTTTACAGCCATGAAGCAGGCGTAAGGATTGATGCAGCATGATAGGGATAGGGGCACCCGAGCCTTGCTGGAGCTGCGTCACGCTTGCGATGCAACTCCAGCAATGCGCCGCTTTTCCGCGGGGGGATGCGATACGCATCTGCCCATCCGTGCGCCGCATTGTAAATGCAGCGCATCAGTGGTGGCGCACGGGTGGACAGATGCGTCACAACTCCTCTGGCGCATCCCTGCTGATTAGCAGAGATGCGCCAGAAGTAGTAAATCTGCCCCGAAAGCAGGTGCAGTGCTGAAACATGAAGCGCGGCGCCCGTGTAGACAAAAGTTAGGCACGCGCCGCTTTGGTGAAACCTGAAGCGCGGCGTCCGAGAATCGGGCGCTGTGCTGATAAAAGGCACGTGGTACTAGAAACAGAACACAAGTAATGAGGGCAACAAGCTAGGGAGTGGGAGGTGTGGGAAGGATGGCAGCAACAACAAGTAAAGGAGTGGGCCGGAGGGAAGATGCAATGAAATACCGCCAAAGGTAAAAATACACCCCGTAGTTGCCATGGTTTCAGGTTGCTTACGTGTGACATTTTCATAGTTTCAGTGCACTTGTGAGTGACATTAAATAACTAAATGTGTGGCACTTAAAGTGACACTTTCTCATGACCAAAATCATGCAGTAAATCCATGGACAAATATCAGAAACCATAATAATTTGAGCAACGAGAAACTTGAACTCTGCAGCAGGTACTTTTAAACCTATTTTTTCAAAATGATCAACACCCTCCCACCCAACCTCTGTGCCAGCTGTGGCTGAACCACAAGTATCATAGGTATCTTTGTGACCAAAGCAGCAACCCACTGAACTATCTATATAAAATCTAGTTCTGTAATATGCTGGTAGACTTTCTTTGCAGGAGGCACATTAACCCTATGTGCTACTTTATGGTGAGAGTCAAAACTGCTGGTAGACAAATGCTCCACCCTCTCTGCAGTGGGAACATTACTTACCAGCCTTCTCTTTGATCCACCAAGTCTCACAGTGCCGGGATAATAAAGTCAGCGGGTCCAGACTGCCACTGTTGCTGTAGCGGAAGTGTCTGCAGAGTCACACTCACTGACTACAGACAGCTGCTAAGACAGTTTTGCTTGATGTGGAGACAGGAGTCAGTTGTGGTTTCGGACTTTTGGTCTCAGCAAATAGACGCAATGGTATTTTGGCAGTCATGTGACTGCTGCCACAGCTGGTCCGGCTGAGTCTCAGCAGCAGCTGTAATGAATGCTGAAGCCACCGAGCACAGCTGAACCCCCAGGCCTGGCCGGCAAGACTGGACCCACACTCCTGTTACCTGGCATAGGCTAACTTTTAATTGAACACCAGGGTGGCACTGTACAGTGTGCAGTAGTGCAGTCAGTCACACTCTAAACTGCAGTGGCGGCTCGCAGAGGGAATGCTGTGGGGCAGTGGGGTGGGGGAGGGGCAGGGTGGAGGGTAGTGTCGCCAACTCGGCGATGCAGCGAACGCAAGGTAAATTGTTTTATTTACTTACTTCACTCCTTGCCGTTGTATGTCAGACTCCACTACCCCTCACCCTGCCCCTCGCCCGCCCCATCCCACTGCCCTGCAGCACTCCCTCTGCGAGCCGCCACTGCTAAACTGCCATAACAACGTGCGGTCTGCGCTACTTGCTCAATGAGTAATTCTATAGGGCGACACTTATCTTTCTTCTGTCTGCGAGGTGGGTAAATGGATGGCTTTCCATGTTAGTTCAAAATATTTGGCTAACCCCCGATGCGTAGAACTTGGCAGGTCTGGCATCCACAGTGTAACACAAGCAGGAAAGAAATAACACAAATATACCCCAAAAAAATAGATAAACATCCAAACCGTACTGATACAATACTTGGTCCCTGCTCTGTGGGAGGAAATGAACAACCGAAGAGGAAGGAATGACCAGTAAAAAGCAGGGATGTTTAGAGGACAGTGAAACAAACACATGAAAAGCCAGGGAATGGTTTGAAGCCCACAAGAGAAGTGTATACTAAAGTATATACAACAGGTCTCGAGCTCGACCTAAAAAGAGCTCTTACTGTATGCATCTTATCACTCAATATGCTCATTAAGCACTAAAAGAGATATCCCAATAATTAGACTTAGGCATAGTCAGAGCCAGTAATAGACAAATCGGTGAGTAAATCCAGCTATGCTTTATTCTGAGAAGAAGGTGGCACCAATGTGAGCAATACATAGTGACCAACGCTACCTCAGTTCAACAAAGAGCATGGTGTTAGCGATCTACACCAACTTTAAACGATATTCATTTGTGTTGACCGCCCTATGCAAGATATTTGCAAAAATTGGATTATGGGGCTATTTTCTGAATGACATCAGATTATAAAATAGAGAACCAAAAAGTATCTTTAGAGTGAAACAAGCAATGCTTGACGCGAGAAGAAACCCGACTGTCACCTTGACTCGTCTATATACAGAGGAACCTTAAATCATTCAAAGGAGATTTTTCCATGCATCTTTTTTGAGAATACAAAAATACTTCCTGTGTCTGATAATTTCAACAGATAATTTCTGTAACAAAACCACAGCCCTGTTAACAGCAATGATGAGCTTTGCTTCTTATTAAAGTAAAACAAAAGTTGTGTTTTGAAAGCAAAGAACGTGGCTGTGATAATCCTGAGATCTCTTAAGGTATCCATTAGCACAATGAATCAACAATGAAGAACAACTTGAAAATAATATTTTACAATGGAAAGCTGTCAGTGTCGAAAATTGGACTCATTATCTATTCAAACATGATCATTGTAACCAAACTAATGTTTTCATTTAGCTACGTTCCATCATACACACCATTACTGCTGAAAGTGCAATCTTGAGTCAGACAATTCATTTGAAATGGAACAAATGGCAATGCTTTTTAAACAGCTTGAGGAGGTATGACAAAGGCCAGAAGGGCGGATAATAATTATTATTGGACATCACTTTGTCATGCCACTGTCCCAAAATCTTACCACAAATCAAACGTATAAACTTAGGGACATATTCTCAAGGACTTATCGCCGAGTTAGCGGCATATTATCGCAGCCAAAGTGGCGATAGATTTATCGCCTTATTCACAAGCTGGTGCTAACAGCTGATATCGCCTGTTTTCCTGCGATAGCAGCCGCAAAAACATCGCCATGAATGACAATGGCAACTAACGCTAATGAGATGCAGAGTAGGCTATCCCGTGCAAAAAGCTGCGACAACACCACTTTGCAACATTCTCAACGACCAGCCACGTGGAGGGCCCTCCACGTGCAGGTGCAAGCTCCAAGCCCAGGACCCGTGGCAGCCTCCACATCATGCAGCTCAGGGCACTGCGGGCCACCAGGTCACACACGTGATTCTGGGTCTTGATTTTGCAATGGCAGGGATCATATCAGTGCACAGAGAATCATCGCAGGCTGCACACCCGCTCAGCTCTTTAGGTGCCACTAACTCTGCGAACTGCGAGACAATGCCATGTGGCGGTAGGCCCTCGCTCCCCACTGGCTCAGGCCTACACTGCGGTCCAGCAGGGCTCACACAAATCCGTACCAGTCCGGACCGCCAGGACGGCGCATCATCGCAGGCTGCACACCCGCTCATCACTTAAGGTGCCCCTACCTCAGTGCACCGAAAGTCACCATCCTGTGGCGGTAGACCCGTGCCGGCCGCAGTGTATCCAGTGCCACCAACTCTGTGCAATGCAAGGCATGGAATCTTTATGATTGAGTCTCGTGATATGCCAGGTGGACGCAGTCATGTCACCTCCGGCAGTGGGGATGAACTGGGACACGTAGCATCGTTGTCCCCCCTTTATACGTAATCCGAGTGGGCTAGGTCGGCGTATGCCAGGCCAGTGTAGGGGTGTGAATAATTATCCCTGGGCGTGGTTCATTTCTGGGCTGGACAGGAAACCAACTGATGCGTGTGTCTCTGTTGCAGTGTCAGCGCCACACGGCCCGCAACCAACAATGTTGCATGCACCTGGAGGGCAGCTGCGCACAAAGGAATTGCGCAAGGCCGCTCAGGCTCTTGGCTCATACAAGCCAACTGTTGTGTGTGTGTGTTGCTATTGGTGCACCATAAGCCTAAGGACTAGCCTCAATTGCAGCACGAAAGCCAAATCACATTTCCAGAAAGCAAGCAGTGGTCAGACTAACATAAGGGATGAAGGTTCCTTTGCCCCAATACATAAGGTGGAAGGACATCTGCACCTCCGACCTTGGTCTTGTGATATCATAGCAGATGATGACAAATCCCAAGCGCTAATGAAAGACCAACATATCCACACCCCACACAGAGAAGTCACACAGAGGAGTCCTTGCTCGAGGTACTCTTGTATGGAAGGCCCTTGACACTTACGTAGACAACAACCCATACGTCCAAACTTTGCACACACATACGACTCCGCATATCTGGCATATCATCCACATAACTGCCGCAGGTCAGAAGAGTGCAGTTTCTACGACAGCCACCAACGCAATGGCAGAACATCCCAGGCACATGAACAACACCTGTCACGTGGAACTGTACCGTGACGAATGCTGCTTGTTAGTGTCTGATGCATTGGTCTACATGTTGTGGCCCTTGTGTTGCCTGTACTGACATGCACATGCTAATTAAGTCTATGCAACTTCACCAGTGTTCAACTGTGATGAGTGTTGATTAGAATGACAAATCGTGTGCCTCAATGAGCATTGTCCGTACACAGTGAGGGACTGACTGAAGCATTTCACTTAGGGCTGAGTCCCTATTGCCAACTCCACCTTTGTGAGCCAGACATTGTGGTTGGGATAGTTGCTGATAGATCTGTGCTCTTACGTGTCTTCAGCAATGTGAATATGGTGTCCAACTTCTTGCCATGTGGATCAATGTGATCCATCTCTACAGGCTTTGTCCACCCAGTTGAGTGTGAGTAGGTATGCGAAGATATGTTCTGTTGTTAAATGTGATGCTGGGCACTACTTTAGGCCTGCCAACAACTTTGACATTTCATACACAGCCCTATTTCTAACGTTGCATGGGGCAAAGTTGTGAAATTGCGCGATTGTTGTTTCAGAGCAATTAGGCCACAGCTAGTGCACACATTCCCGGTCATCTCACTGCCTATGTGTGTCACGGTCAAACATGCACATTGCTTTCATTTCCCAGGGTGTACCTTTTTGTGCAATCAATGTCCTTATATTCCATCATACTTTCATACTTGATCGATTATGGACATGAGTCAGACACATCTGTGTGAATTTGAATGATTTATTCACATTCGGTGGAGTGTCGGAGCTGGAGCAGTACATAGCCATGCAAACCCCACATTACTTTGTAGCCCAGTGGAGGGCCAGCCAGAGTCATTTAGGGATTGACAAGTACTTTGGAAGAGGAAGAGTACAGTTCGCAGTCTGATTGCTGTGTCATTGGTAAGCAAACAAAATATGGCAGTCCATGTCGAGGTCCAAGGTGAGTGTCGCAGAGTGTTTCGGGGGACAGTGGGAGGTGTTGTTACAGGGCATGATGCAGAGGGCAGAACCAAGCTGTAACAGGGCATATGGCAGGGACGATTGCTACTGGCTCCTTCTTAATACAAAGGTGGAATCACCCGCATCTTCATCCTCTATGTCATCTGTCTGACATGTGGGTGCTGATGTTTGGTCTGCAGCACTGTGTGCCACTGACAAATCAGGGGCTGGAGATGTGTAGAAGTACCAGCAACATTCATCAGCGACTGCCTTAGTGGCAGCAATGTGATGATGAGGATCTGCAGGGCATGAAAGATACCAACAACTTTTCGCTGGTGTGCATCCGTGGCAGCCATTCTTTCCGCATGCATCCACTCCATGTTCTCCATTATCCTCAGTATCTGTGCCAACTCTCGGCTGACATCGCTGAGGCCATTCTGACTAAACAGTTGTTCTCCTCTCAGAGTCATGACTCCAGCGATGTTGGGCATGGATTGTTGGACATCATGGAGCGAACTGTGGGTGTCCGCTAGGGAGTGCAAGTGGTCCCTGATGTGACTTAGACACCTACGTGTGTCATCTAGTTTGGCTGCCATGAGCTCGAACCCCACCCACACCAATTCAGCCACCTCCTTCTGGCAGTCTAACACCTGGCCTTGGAATGCGATGTGTTCTTCGGTGAGGTGCTGGGAACCAGCCGTGGTGCTGGGTGCTTCCTGCTGTGTGGTCTGTGCAGGGGGTGGGGTCTCCTTGATGCAGCTGGGCTGCCCTGCTCCTGGAGGTGGGTTGCCGTAGCTGTCCATGAGCTGTTGTAGGGCATCGGTGTTGATGGTGTGGAGGTCCTCTTCATCATCACTGATGAGTTGTCTGGTCTGCCCTGCAGGAGGTGTTGATTATCCCTCTGCAATGTGAAGGGGAGATGCATTTTAACATTGTTTTGACATGTATGTTGACGCATTGTTCACGTTTACATACAGACTGCATGACAATGCACATTGTGACTGTTTGGGAGGAGCTGACTATATGATGCTTGACAGTGGACATTTGAACAACATCACGGATGTGAGGTTGTACACGTACATTATTATCTCACAGTTTCCTGCTATGCCAGATGTGATTGGCCAGTTTTCTACGCACAAGGGGAACCAGTTGTGTACTCTGTTCTGTAGTGAAAGTATTGCACTTTGCACCACATTGTCGTCAATGTTGATGTGCTGTTATTGCTATGTGTGTGTGCTGCATTGTGGGAGAGTCGCCCCTGCAGCTGTGATTTTGCTGCCCCTTATCTCTTTGAGGCGGTGTGCCTTTGAATTCTGTGCTTCAACAGTGCTGACATGTTGCAGACTTGGATAATTTTGGCTCTTGTTCGGATTTTGGACTCTTGGGCATGGTTTATCCGCAGGTGTGTTGTTGACGTCTGGGGTTGTATGTGCACATGGATGTGTCAGAGTGTGAGCCTACTTGCTGTTTGTATGTGTGCTGCAGTGTGCCAATGGGATCAGGGACACGATCCAGAGTCATTGAGGGTGTGCAGTGTGCTCTACTTAATTGTGCATGTGTGCCATTGTGCCCATCTCCCCTGTCCCCCGTCCCTGTTCGGTACTCACCCTGGTGCTGTTGTGTCAGGTCATGTCGAGCAGTGTCCGGACCCCCAACTCCTGCCACCGTCTCGCCACTGACTGCGGACACCATTTCCTCCATTTCATCCAGCTCCTGGTGTTCCGCTGGACTGCCACCTCCAGACTGCATTGCTGCCTGATGGTTGTCAGCGAGTTTCTTCTTGGTTTTGCGCTTCGCATCATTCCAGCGCCTCTTGACCTCTCCAATTGTCCTCCTCCTTACTCCGACTGCATTCACCTTGTCCAGGATGGACTTCCATATTGCATTTTTATTTGACAATGACACGTTGGAGGTGACGAACAGTTGTTGGTGGTGTTCTATCACTTCCATGATGATGATCCTGTTTTCCTGCGGACTGAACCTCGTCTTCCTCGTCTTCTTCTCCTTGCCCTTCCATGACCCCGAGGTCCCAGGCTGATCCTCCTGGGGGCTTGTGGGGTTCTGGTCGTCCTTTATACTTGCTCCGGCTTCCTCCATGGTGCTCGAAGTGTAAATTATTTTGTTTGTGTTTTTCGGTGCTTTCATAGTGCATTTTTCCGCATGACGTGTGGGAATTGCTGGCCTGACGCGGGTTATCGCTGATTTTTTTTATCGCAGTTGGCCACATCGCAACTTTTTTCGCGTTTTTTTTTCTGTCACGGTAATTTTCTTGTGGTCATTTGACGCATTAGCATGAGACTATCGCAGGCTACCGCCGTGTTGAGAATACAACGTTAACACTGCATAATTTTCCCGCGATAGACTGCGATGTGCAAAGTTGCGTTAAGCTAATTTTGCGATAATTGTCATACGTTCTTGAGAATATCCCCCTTAGTATCTCCTGAGTTTTAGCCTAATTTTTACAGGGGTTCGGTTCCCAAACATTTTGAGAAAGTGTCCTTTATAGGTTTATAAAACCCATGTACAGAAAGATATTCAAAGACAAAATACAGTATCGTTAATTGCAATCAATATCTATAGGTAGAACAATCGTCTTTTCCTGAAATGTTTTCATAATGTAAAACACCAGCACCCTATTATAAAAACTTTATATATAAATGGTGCAAATTTTCACTGAGGAGGTACTCACAACTATACTGCTTATTGCAATTGTGTTATTGTTGATCAATTTCTATTTGCAGCGATCTCTATATATTTATATAGACGTTTTGGACAGCACTGTAGGTTACATATCAGGTGCTCCGGTGTGCTAGTAAAACCCAAGCCAGTGGTGAGAAGAATGGATTCCCTAACTATGTGGAATTCATTTGAAGATGTGTAGGAACAGTTCATTTTCCAGGTCTTTCCTGGGAATCCTGCCTTTGTCTTCTTGAATCAATGGTGGTTTCAGTATAATTCACAGGCTGGGACTCTGGCCTTTCGAGCTCCTGGCTTCTTGATTAATGGCTTCATATTGATCCTATAGGGCTGCCCGCCAGTACACCAAGTCAGCGAGGCCATGGTCTTCAAAACCCTGTGAGAAGACAATTTGCCAAATGTATAGATTGCCACCTCCCCGATAGGAATATCTGTGCCTACATTGCTCATTAATTACAACCTGCAAAATTAATTCTCGTTAAACTCTACTCTACTCTACTTCTCACATGATCCATCCAGATTTCCATCCATCCATTCCGAAGATGGGTTTGTCGCCTCAATCAAATGTTGATGTTACTTTTCGATGCTTTGGGTCTTATGTTGGGGTGCAGACAATTCCTTGGATCCTATTAAATTTCATTCTTTAATTTGTCGACCAGCGCCCACAAAAATCGGTGCTTGATCTCAGAGGTGAATCTGACTGAAAATTTCAAATGTCCCCGTAATAAAAAATGTTGTTACTAAATTCTTGTTTAATATGTCCCTGCTCAGCCATATATGCAAATTGTTGGTGTTGTTCAGCAGCGCCAGACTTCAGAACTATCTAAAAGAACGGTGGTGGGGGTTGCCATAATGCACATAAGGCCTTCGTGCCACAAAATGCCATTTCGAAGACGTGTTCTTCAATTTTTGTGGTAATCCTTTCACTATCAAACAAAAATGTCCTGATGTGTGGAGCCTTGAACAATATTGCTTGAACCGTTCAAATGCTTTGTTTGAATTATTTCCAGTCAAAAGCATTAAAAGTCTTTAACATTTGCAAAAAAAAACCATTCGTTTGGCTTGCTATTAACCTATCAGGAGAGACTGTCCGCATAGAGCAACACAATTTGACTTTGAGGCGATTTTGATATCACTTCTCAAGACTCGAAATTTCCCTGTTGTAAACATCAGGTCCGAAGCAAGCTTATACCCTTTGACAGCTAGTCCCAAGTGCCCCTTGCTGTCTGTAACCAGCTTGAAGAGGAAGTTGTTCCTCAATGTAAGCTTTACACAGCACCACACTTTCCCTTTTACAACATGCCTTTCACGAAATATCAGAATTGACTAGTACATGTTTCTCATCTCTGGGCACCCAAGAGACACTTCAACTGCGGCACATGTCTTAATTTAAAAGAGCTGCAAAATAAGACCAAGTGTATGGGATTTTTTTATGTATTAACTGTACTGCAAATGTTCCTGCCTATTCCTTATGCCAAGACACAGTGATTATCTCATAAATGAAACATCTCACCAATGAATTGCCTGTTCTGGAATTATGTAAAATCATTTGTTATTAACTGTTACATCAAAATTCATTTTTGAGATAACTTCATCCAATGAAATTCCTTGCCTCATTATCAAAATGCCACCTATGGTTTCAGATTAGTGAGTGAGTGAGTGGGTCAAGTGTTTATAAGTGCAATGGTGGCCTGAGGGCATCTTGATGCTAGTACCAAAAACACAATAAGAAATAGGTGAGATTTTACAGCTCCATGAAAGCTGCCATTTTTGGTCATCCATCAAAGAACTAAAAGCAGAACAGACCAATGCTAAGGAACAAGGAGGGAAAAGGCATTTCAAAGAAGGAATGGAAATCAAAAGAAGAGATTGAGACGGGGAATAACATTTCTGTTATGAATGGATACACAGGGTCCTGTCTCTGTAAAAAGCACAGTGAGATAAAGAAAGGTCTAGCACTGAATCCACAGCAGCACATGGTGATGATGAAGGGATTGTCAAATACAGCTACACCTTGCAAGATTGAATACAAACCTAAGAGCAGTGGCGGCTGCCGGCTATGGAGAGGAGGAAGGGTGGGCAAATGGGGGCAAAAATATATAAGCTAAATTCATGCCGACATGCATTACATTATCGTTTTAAAGTTAAAATGTTTAACGTTAAAACTGAAATGTAATGCATGTCGGCGATTTAGGGCAATTATAAACATAAAATATATTTTTTTAAATTAAATTTAAGACACTTACCTTGCTGAACGCCACGCTGCTTCCCAGTGTTCTTCTCTCTTTGGGTCCAGCAACTCCCCTAACCAATCCTGGCGCTGTTCTCAAACAGCACGAGAGGAGCGCCAGGATTGGATGGAGCAGGCTCCTTCAGCGCTCCAAAGAGCACTGGAAGCCTTTGCTCGGTCTCTACCCAGCTGTTCAAGACATTTGGATTCAGAGGTTTAAAGTGTCTGGATGGTTGTCGCAAGATGGCCAACCAAAGTGACATGTGCACTTTAAAGTGCCCAGTCCATCACTCTTCTCTACTGCTGCCTGTCTGCAGCTTCCCTGCCCCCATTCCTGAGACTCTGCTTGGGACGGGGGTTTACAGAGATGCCATTTTAGTTTTCATCTGGGAGCATTTAAACTAGTGAGGCAGCGCTCCTCTGCCTTAACCGAGGAGCCACCACTGCCTAATGGCCTTGTTCTAAACTCTTTGGTAACCACTGAATTGGTTGTACATATAGACACAGGAATCAGATGTTCCCACATTCTATGATGGACATTTGATAGAAGAATTAAATGGTTTTATGTATTTATTTATTGGTTTGTTTATTTATTTGTTTACATACTTATGGCATTTACTGGTCAAAACCATAGCACAGCTGCAACAGTTCAACGGGGCACTTTAAGTAAAGCATTTTAGATACAGCATAACTTCATGAAAACAAAATACTTTTGCTTAAACATCATCAACTCTGCAGACCCGACAGATGGCTATGGAAGGTATGTTTTGAATAGGAAGGTTTTTTAGACTTTTCACAGAATATCAGAAGGTTCTGAATTGTTCTTATGTCCTTGGTCCTTTGGTTCTGGAGGTTCGGTGCAAGATATGCAAAGTCCTGTTTTAAGGTTCTAGTTTCCGGGGCGTGGCTTGGACGCCGAACAAGATGGCCGCCTGAGACCGGAGCTCTCCCGTACCGCGGCGGACTTTTCATCTTTTCGCCGCTATCCGCGATCATTTCGGCAGATTTCTTGTGCCTCCTGTAAGCGGATGACTTCGTGCTGAAGATGTGACTGCCAGACTTCGTTTTCATGCAGTTATTTGCCCATTCATGCCTCTCGATGTAAGTCCCTCAGCGCGACCGCCATTTTGTAATATGCGCGATGTGTGCGCGTCGCTGAGGTGACTGCAGACATGCTCTTCCTGTTCTTCCTCCAGTCACTGGACATTATTCTAAGCAACTAAGGACCCCTCCTTTGTGTTTTGCGCCCTGTCAGTGCGCTATGCTTGCAACTTATTCCTCATGTTGACGCTCCTTCCTGAGGGACCTCTGCCTTCATGCTCCCCTCGCAGGCTATCACATGCGCTCTGCTCTTCAATGATAACTTACTTCAGTCTCAAGGCGTAAGACTCATACCATCATCATTGCGTCTTTGTGCTGGTTCTTTTTTGTTGCAATTATGTTCACCAAGTCTTAGGGCGCATGGCTTTCGCGCCCACTGGTGACCTCCTTGTTATTACTGGAAACACCCTTTAACATCTGCTTGCATTACCTCTGGGTCCGGGGTTTCTTCATGATTTTTCCTGGTGTCCTTCACTGCTCCTGCTGACCGCTGGGCTCTTTAGACTGGACATAGTGACATTCTCTGCTTTTTGAGTGCAGGTCGTTGTGTTGGTTTGCTTCTTTGCCTTCCTGTCACTGGCACGTTTAGGCTTCTATGGGCAAGCTACGCAACCCAAAGTTTGTCTTTGTGCCCTCGAAGACTCCACCTTCCTCCGCCTCTTCCTCAACAACAGGTCATTCTTCTCATCCTCCTCCCACAGATCAAATGGCGACAATAGCCTCCACCCGTTCTTCTCCGTCACAACCTACCTCCAGCAAGTCTTCTCCTCCTGCCTCCTTACCTAAGCGCTTGAAGCAGGACTCCTCTCCTCCTCCACCCGAGTCATCTCCACCCCCTATATCTATGGAGTTGATACTTGAGGAGATTCGCGCTTTGCGCCCGTTTGTGGAGGAGACTAATACTAAGATGCAGCTTTTTGAGGCTAAATGGTCAACTATGGAGGCTCGTGTTTCTTCTGTGGAGCAGCAGGTTCCAGAAATTCAGTCAAACTCTCAACGCATCTCCTCTCTGGAAAAGTCTCTTCTCGCCCTTCAACAGCACACTGAAGACTTGGAAAACAGGAATAGGAGGAACAACCTACGCGTTTATGGCCTGCCGGAATCCCTGGAAGGAGATGATCCTATCACGTTTTTCTCCTCTTTCCTCCTGAAACTCCTGGACCTTCCCGCTACTACCTCTCTCAGTATCCAACGAGCCCATAGACTTGGCCCTCGCTCCTCCTCCTCTACCAAGCCGCGAGGGGTCATCATCCTCTTCCTCAAGTTTACTGATCTCCTTCTGGTCCTCTCTACAGCTCGAGCGAAGCGCCAAGTGTCCTGGATGGGTCAGAGAGTTTTTCTCTCTCAGGATGTCTCTAGTGTCACTGCTGCCAGAAGAAAAGAATTCTTATCTCTTCGTGCTCCTCTGCGCTCTATTGGAGCTAGATATGACCTCTTTCACCCCTGTACCTTCAAGGTAACTCATCAAAACAACACCTGGACTTTCCAAGATCCGGCTGAACTTAAGAATTTTATTCATATTCAGACCAATGCTGGCATGGATACATCCAATCCTCCTACTGGTTGATTATTTATTTGTTTGGTTTTTTCTCCTTACAGGTTTTTGCTGAAATTTTTCTCTCCTTGATTTGATTCTTCTTCTGCTTGATGTGATTACATAATGGTTGTTGTTTGGGTTTTCTGTTTTGCATATAATGTCTGCTTTTGTGCTGTTTATCTTACCATGACTTTTGCATAACACGTTTCTTTTTCCCTCCCTTAGATTATTCGATAAACCCTTTTGTATCCCTCTTCGTATCATACGATTCGTCTTCCTCATATCCCGTCCTGGTGCGGTGTGTTGCTCTCCGGCTTAGGAGACCGTTCTTGTCGAATCCTCCCATACCCCATCGTCATCTTGTCATCTCCCTTCCCCCTTCAGGTATGTTTTCCTCAGTCATCTGTTTTGGATATGTACTGTCTCTTCTTCTACTTCTTTTTTCTTCCCTCTTCCCCTCTTTCCTCTTTCTTTGTTCTTCTCTTACTGTATCTCCTGACTTTCTTTTGTCTTGCTCTTTTCCCTCATTCATTTGTTGTTGTCCTTTTTGGCGTTCTGGGTTTTATGCCTTTTCTCTGTTCCTTGTACATTTTATTGTTATTTAATTCAAAGTTATCTCATGGAATGTGAAAGGTTTTGTTAGCCCTATTAAACGACAGAGAGTGCTTTCCCATCTAGCCTCTTATACTCCTGATTTAGTTCTTTTACAGGAAACTCATCTTTCTGAGGCGGAGTCTCTTAAACTAAAGAGAGGCTGGGTGGGAACGGTTTTATTTTCTTCTACATCTAATAAAAAGAATGGTGTGGCCATTTTGTGTCACAAGAAGCTCAAATGTAAAGTTCTTTCTCAAGAGAATGATACTGATGGTCGTTGGGTCTTAGTTAAGCTGTTAATCAATTCTGTATCCTTGACTGTTTTTAATGTATATGGCCCCACTCATCCTGATTGTAATTTTTGGCCTCTAATAACTTCTAAGTGTTTTCAATACAGTGATTCCCTGTTCATTCTGGGGGGGGATTGTAATCAAATTGTTGACCCGTTTCTTGATCGCAAGTCCTCTGCCCGCTTTACCCCCCACAAATCATATTCCTTGACACTATTTCTAAATCTCACCTTCTTGACTCATGGAGACTGTCCCATCCTGACTCTCTGGACTATTCCTTCTTTTCACCTCCTCATGCCTCTTTCTCTCGGATTGACTACATCTTCCTTTCTCAGTCTCTTTCTCAAAATCTTCTGTCCTCGTCTATAGAGCCGATAGTTATCTCAGACCATGCTCCCATTGTCACAGTTCTTGATCTTCTCCCTCCTCCTCCCAAATCTTCTCGTTGGCGTTTTAATAACTCTCTCCTCCTGGATCCCCTCTTTTCCTCTTCTTTTCTTTCTTTTGCCACAGAATTTTTTCTACTCAATTCTGATCCCTCTTTATCCCCTCATGTTATTTGGGACTCTTTTAAGGCTACCGCTCGTGGTTTTGTGATTGATTTTGTCTCAAAGAAAAAGAAGTGTTACCTTAAGAAACAAAAAGACCTTCTCTCCCATATTAAATCCCTGGAGCATAAATTCTACACCTCTTCTACTAAAACGGTTCTACCAGACCTCATACGCGCCAAACTCGATTTTAACAAAATCACTACTGATAACGCTTCCTCAATATTACTTCGGAGCAGCGCCCGCTACTACGGGGGTCGCAACAAGTCAGGTAAACTTTTGGCCAACTACCTTAAGTCTCGCAAGGAGCGTAACTTGATTGATTCGATATATTCCACCGATAATCTTCTCTTGCATAAGGAGCAGGACATACTCACCCAATTTCAATGTTTCTACCAATCTCTTTATACTCCTGAGTCCCCCCCTTCGGCCTCTCTTATTCAATCCTACTTGGATAAAATTCCTGCCCCCTCCACTTCTCATCTTAACTTCCCTGATCTTGAACTTGATCTTTCTATTACCGAACTGGATAGCGCCTTAACGTCTCTAACCAAAGGTAAATCTCCGGGTCCGGATGGTTTCTCTGTGGAATTTTACCTGCATTTTTCAGATCTTCTGCTTCCTAAACTTCTCTCCCTCTTCCAATCCTTCTTTACCTCTGGCACAGCTGCCGGTACTTTTCACGAGGCTACGATCTGCCTTATACCTAAAGAGGGTCGCGACCCCCAATTCTGTAAACATTACCACCCAATATCCCTTGTTAATGTAGACTATAAATTATTTGCTAAACTTCTTGCCCGGCGCTTGGATCCTTTCCTTCCACATCTCATAGGTAAGGAACAGTGTGGATTTGTAAAGGGCAGGCTCACCTCGGATAATTCCCGCCTTTTTCTCAATGTTCTAAATAAAGTACCTTCTCTCAACATTTCTCTAGCCGCCATCTCGGTTGATGCTGAGAAAGCTTTTGATAGAGTAGATTGGTCCTTTCTGTTTGCCTCCTTGCGTTGGCACGGTTTTGGCCCTAATTTTATTTCTCTTGTTTCTTTACTTTATTCCTCCCCTAAAGCGTCTGTTTTAGTTAATGGTCAACTATCCCCCTATTTTCCCTTACAACGTGGCGTCCGTCAGGGCTGCCCTTTGTCCCCTCTACTTTTTGTTCTAGCCTTAGAGCCATTTCTTACGTCTATTAGAAATAACATTTCTATTTCTGGCTTCCCTTATGACAAGACTCATTTGAAACTCTCTGCGTATGCAGATGACATTCTTTTGTTTATTTCTGACCCTGACCAATCCATTCCGGCCTTACTACTTGAGTTTAACTCCTTTTCCCAAGTTTCTGGCTACTAGATTAACTCTGATAAAACTGAGATTCTTCCTCTTAATAAATTTTGTCTCCCTCATCAGTTTTCGACCACTGGTTTTGCATGGAATTCCTCTAAAATTAAGTACCTTGGAATTTGGTTCTCTAACTCCATCTCTTCATCTATTCGGTTGAACATGTCTGCTGTATTATCCCGTATTGATAAGTTGTTCTCTTCTTGGAATCCTCTCTTTCTCTCATGGTGGGGTCGGCTGGATTCGATCAAAATGATGATATCTCCCATTCTTATATACATCCTTTCCATGCTCCCCATTCATATCCCTGATATCTATTTCAAACGCATTGATTCTTGTCTCTCTAAGTTTCTCTGGAATCATAAAAAATCGAGAGTTGCTCTAGTTGCCCTTCGTAAACCGAAATCCAATGGCGGAGTCAACTTTCCGGATTTCCGTCTCTATCATAAATCTTTTTCTCTCCGTCAGGCCTCTAATTGGTTTGTTCTTGCACCCTCCCCTCTTGCTCCTCTTTGGCTCTCTATTGAACGCTCACTCCTCTCTCCTTTCTCTCTATCTGAAATTGTACATTTCTCTGCTAAGAACTTAACCACTCCTCTACCCCTGTTCAAGCACACTTCTTCTCTTTTACATGCTCTGGTCTGTCCTGACCCGGTCTCTCGTGAATCCTTTTTGGCCTCCCCTATCTGGTACAATTCGCTTATTCTCCTCAATAATCGTCCTATTTGTTGGACTGTGTGGAGATCAAAGGGTCTGATGTGGGTTAACCAACTTTTCGATGGTCTTCTTCCATGTTCTTTTCCTCGATTCCGACTTCTGTTTCACTGCCCCCAGTCTTTTTTCCACAGATTCACTGTCCTCATGGCCATCATACTTGATGTTTATTATTCACTTCCCTTGTCATCCTCTTCCGTATCCCATTCCCCACTTCTTCAGATCTTGTCTACTCTCCCTAAAGCCTCTCTTATTTATAAATTCTTCTCCTCCCCCAATCCGACCCGCCCGAAATCTAAATTGGAACTTGCTTGGGAGCTAGATTTGGGCTGTGACTGGTCTATAGCTGTTTGGGACAAAGTTTGGGCCAGGTCTTTAAAAATTTCCCGTTCCGCCTCACTAACTCAATCTATGTTCTTTCTATATCATAGACTTTATCTCTCTCCTGTTTCTATTTCTCGCTTTTCTCCTGATAAGGACTCTACCTGTTGGACCTGCTCTGCCCCTAATGCTGATCTTTTTCATTTACTTTTTCTGTGCCCTTCTGTTCTCGCACTTTGGGATCAGGTGTGGTCTTATGTCTCTCGTCTATTTTCTATCTCTATTCCATACTCTATCCCTCTTCTTTTTTTAGGTAGTATCTCTGACACTCTTCATATTCCTTCTCACTCCTCTGGTCTATTAGATCTTATGTTGGCTCTGGCTTTCCAACACATTTCTTCTAACTGGAAGGATCTCTCTAAGCTCTCTATACAATGTTGGTGGAATTCTCTCTGTCACTATCATAGACTTGATGTTCGTTTTGCTGCTGCCTCCACTCCTACCCGCGATAGAGATTTATTCTGGTTGCCTCTCACAGCATATCTTGACCGCATGGCTCTGAAATCTATCTCTCCTTTATCCTCTGAGAATTTCAAACCCCCATAAGTGACTCTTTCTCTGTCCTTCTTCTTCTTCTTCTTCTTCCTCTACCCCTCTTGTATCTTTTACATTTGCATTTCTCTTTCCTGCCTTTCAACTATTCCCTATCCTTGGCTTATTTGCTCTTTCTATTCTGCCTAGTTTTTCTCTGATCTCTTTATCTATTCTTCTCCTAACGCCTCATATTTACCTTTCTCTTTCTCCTTTCCCTTCCTTCCCTTCTCCTCCTTTTTTCTCCTCTTTCCCCCTTTTCTTCCTGGTTGCCTTTAAAAATTTTACAAAATGCTTTTTAATTTTCCCTCTGGTTTCTTATGTTAACACATGATGATCCTCTATTTTTTCTCTTTTTGATTCTGTATGACAATGTTCTTTATATGATCTGTATTTTGTTGTTCACTATACTTTTCTTCAATAAAGCATTTCAAACATAAAAAAAAAGGTTCTAGTTTCCTTTAAGGAAGGGATTTCAAGTGTTTATTTTGCTTTTCCTATAGTTGCTCTTAAGCCCCTGGCAGTGCCTAGTTTTTCTTATAGGTAGCTTGTAAGTCCTAATGGTATTTTTGTTTTGTATTAAGCATGCAAAATTGAAAATTATGAACACTTCAACAGGAAGCCAGAGTAATTTTTTTCAGTATTGCTGCATTGCTGCTATGTAGTCAGTATTTCTGGCATTTGTGATAAGACTAGTTGCTGCGTGCAAGATGTCCTATCTTGAAGAGATTGTCGATTTAGGGAGGCCTTCTAGGTTGAAGTTGACACTAACTAAATGTTAGAGAACAAGTGGTTGCACCAAAGTTCCGAAGTCCTTTAGAGGGAAGGATTTTCTAATGTTTTTCAGTATGTGTCTTTAGTAGGTAGTGGATCTCACCAGGGTGGTGAAGTGATCATTGAAGGAAAAAGACCTGTTGTTCGAGAATCCAAGGGATTGAGCTGTAGGTATTAGATAGGGGGTGATTGCTAAGATTGTCATAATTTCCAGCCATTTTCCATGGGCGGAAGGTATTTTGGGGGGAAAGCAGCTGTGTGCATTTGGTCAAGGGTTACATTTTTTAGTAAAGGCAGCCGTCTACTGTATGCCCTTTGAAGGAAACATTCCAAGTTGTGGACCTCAAATGGGCTGTAGACTCTCAGATAAAGCTGAGTATCATCTATGCACTGATGTAGAGTGACGTTTTCATCTTACATCATAATAGTTAATGGGGACATATAGAGGTTGAATATTGTGATGAGAGGGAATAACCTGGTGAAACCCTACAACTCAGAGTAGAGTTTTATTATTTGAATGAGTCTAGTTAATGAACTGTGTTTTGTAAGGTGGGAAGGTTTGGAATCAGGGATTACAGTGCTTTCTGTGGCCACTCTGCTTGAAAGGATGTTCAACAGCTTTGTGTGGCTAATGCTGCCAAATCCTGCAGATAAGTTGAGTAAAACTCACTAGTATGCATTGCAATGGTCCATGATTTTAAGAATGTCATCTAAGTCAAGTGGAGGGTTGATGATTTAATGCCGTTTTGGATTTTATAATTAGATTCATTATTATTGTTTGTAATGCTTTTCTTAGTTATATGTTCAGTAAACTGAAGTTACTGATTGTTCATTGATTTTACCAATGAGCAGAAGAGTCACTGGCTTTAGGTTCTCTAGATTTTCTGAGTCTAGTTTCGGTATCATCTCCAACAGACACTTTGAGGCTTCTATGAGTTTATGATGAGAATCTATACTTTGAAATTCGAGAAATAAGTCTAGAAGATGTCACTGCTCTACCGCCTAGTAATACAAAAAGTATCTGCGAGAGGTGGGACATTTCATTAGATCCTCTATTCAGATAAATCCATAAACAGTTTGGCAGTTCTAGTTATCCAAACCATTTACTCATATTTTACCAGCATGCAATGATGAAGAAAAAAATCCAGTCTGGAAAACAGCTATGGGTTCTCTCTGGATGTAATATTCAACTCAACAATCAAAGAGACTCACGCTGTACTAAGTTCCAACATGTCCCTTTCTAAAATAACAACAGAGAAAAAGTTAGAATGGTAAATGTTAAATGCAATGACACATCAAACTATTTGGAAAGTCTGTGTCTTTTTAATCTTCAGACCATATTTATTAGTGGAGGTGGTGTTTTCCAACTAACTCAGGTCTTAAATACACGTCTTTTAAAAAGGGTGAGGTATTTGCCACACCTTAGAAATATATTTATGCCAGGATGTGAGATTTACCTGGTTTGGTGCATGCCTCTTATATTGAGTTTTCATCTTGGAAATTAGGAGTAATATGCAAAATCAGTTTTTGGCATATTGAATTCTGCATGTTTTACATTTTTCCTTTGCCTGTTTCAGCACATTTGATCTGCTGGAATCTATCAGGAGATATTGCAAGTGTGTGATAATTGTCACACAACTTGTTAGCTGTGAACTTGTAATCATGGTCTCAAAGTCAAATAATCATGTTGTGGTAACGCTGCTCAGCCGCTTAACAGAAATTCTAAGATGTACTTGTAGCTTGAAGTTACAACGCTGAACGTTGGCAGAGTTTAACCGATCCTTTATTCTATCATGGTTCACGAGCATCACTGAATTGGCTACCAGGTAGTAACACCTGTTACTGTCAAATCTACTTTGGGATGGTACATGGGCCATACACCCAAAATGATGACCTCAGCAAAATCTCTTCACCTGAACGTTGAAGTATAGTCCATCTTCCATCTGCATGTCAGCGATCTAGACATTAACAAGGACTCCAGTAAAATTCTGTCATTAAACTAAAAAACTTTCTTCCAAAACAAGACCTAATGTTGACCACCCAGTCTTTGATCATTTCACACATAGACCTTGTAACGCTCTTTTAACCCGCTTGCCAGAATTCTGCCTGACTCTCCACAGTGACTCCCCTGCTCTCTAACTCGAAAATATTTCAGCAAAATAGGCATGTCCTTATTTCTGTAAGCGGGTACTCCCTGGAATGTTGCTCAGCATATGCAGTTGCTAGGATTACCCAATTCACTTGAACAAATCAGAATGCTTGTTAGAAGACCACCAGAATCAGAACTTTAGGAAGAAAATGTCTGCTCAAGCTTGAGAATCCCAGATTTAGAAAGAACTCTACGCTCAAATAATGTTCCTCTAAAGACGCAGCAAAGACATGGAATGCTCCAACAGAAAAAATCAGAGCAGTCCAATCAATCTTTGCCTTCAAAATGTGCTGCAAATATGACTTTCTTTCAAAACTTAACATGAGCTGCATCGATCACCTGCACGTAAATATCCAAAAGTACTTGCGAAGGGGCATATTAACAAGGGCCGGCAATAAACATTGCAAAGCGCGCTTAGCGCTTGCATATTTATCGCCGGCTATCTCTGGAATTTATCGCCTGGTTAGCGCGTTATCAAGAACGCGCATCGCCCAGGCGATACAAATTCCAGAGATAGTGTGGATATCGCCGTTTTCCATGGTGGAAAACGGCGATATCCTAGATGATAGGGCCTGTGGTCTTAGCCACAGAATCCATCCCCCATGTTAAGTATGCCTTAGTCGGGAATTTAACAGACGTTAAATTCCTGCGTTAAGGCATACTTAACGAGATTTAAATAATCGCTACCCTTTCTTGTTGATATCGCGAAGCTGCCTCCGCGATATTTTCCCTGGTTGGTTTCACAGCCACGCCTACTTTGCATCTCATTAGCGATGCAAAGTTAGGCGTGTTGGAAACGGGCGCTAAGTCAGCAAAACACGCGATAGCGTGTCTTTGCTGAGAAGGCGATAAAATTATCGCCGCTTTTTGGCCGAAAGCGGCCGCAAAAGCGGCGATAATTTTATAGCGCCACCTTGTTAATATGCCCCTAAATGCCTTGCTCTCCTTCACTATAAACTAATCCTATTCCTAATTTCAATTCTACCTACCTGTATTCAGCATTGCCCCACTATTTCATCAAGCATTATGTCATCCTGTGCACAGTATTGCAAAGCTAAACCAAAAACTAAAGTAAATAAATACTAAGGGGCATATTTACAACGAGGCGATAAAAAATTATCGCTGCTTTAGAGGCCGTTTTCGGCCGAAAAGCGGCAATACTTTTATCGCTATATTAGCAAGGTCACGCTAACGCTTGAAACCTTGCTTTAGCGTGGGGATTTCTAACGCCCAGCTTTGCATCTCTAATGAGATGCAAAGTGGGCGTTCCTGACCTGACATGACAGGAGAAATGTCGCTAGGCGACATTTCTCCTATCATCAAGCCCCACGCTATGAAGCATAGCGTCAGGAAAAGTAGCGATAACACCTGTTATCGCTACTTTCCTAACACCTGCTTCAGGACTGACTTAGCCATGATATCCTATGGAAGGAGGATATCATGGCTAAGTTTGTGAGTCCCTATCAACAAGCTAACGTGAGATTATCGCTGGGTTTCCAGCGATAATCTCACGTTAGCCAGTTAGCGTGAGGATTTTTATCGCTATTGAGATAAGCGTTGCTAATAGCACGCTATCTCAGCGATAAAAATCCACGCTAGCCGGCGATAATTAATCCTAGCGCTAAGTGTGCTTTGCGATAATTATCGCCGGTTGTTGTTGATATGCCCCATAGATAGAAACAATTGCTAACAGCACTATGGACAACAAATTACTGTGCTTACAAAACGAACAAAAGAAGTTAATTCGCACCGATTTTTCTTGAACCTATGAACATCGGGAAGCGTGCAAACAAAGTTCGATTCTCAAAAAAAGGGGTTTGGAGTTCATATGGTTAAACCTTTCGATCAGATCACATTTAAGGGTGTGCAAAACTTCCAAGCATCGTCGGTTTGCTGTTCATACAGCTGGGACATTTTAATGGGGTGGGAACATTTCCTATGCTGTATAAGCCCATGAGAACAACACTTGGCATCCACTTACTATTGTATGTCAACATCGCTGTGTACCTCTCCTTTCCAGACAGCTGGGAAAGTAGAGGACGTGTGTGCTGAGCAGCTTCTGTTATTTATGGTCGATGCACCACAACCTGCCCTGCGTTTGAGAACTGAGGCCTGGTTATTGTGCTAAGAGCAGCACCTTCTATGTGGATTGACTTTCGCCTCCATCCTACAAAGGGAGTACAAAGATAACCTTTACTATGTGGTCATAAAATGTGGTCCTTTTCAAACTCACCAGCAATAAAACGTGAATGTTTCATAAGGAGGGTAGCATTATTCATAGACCTTTTATTCATCACTTCTGAGCAACAACACTTCGAAGCTCCAAGTTAGAAGATAACACAAACACACAATCACACACTCATCTTTTGTTTGCAGCTTCTGAGCAGATAAGTATAAATTATTTATCTCAACTTCCTTAGTGTGGCATATGAATTTTGATGTGCAAGTGTGGAGACTGAGGGGCATATTAACAACAAACTGCGAATAAATATCGCAGAGCGCACTTAGAGCGATTTTGTCCTAGGATGCTTGATTCTGGTCCAGGGAAGACATGGCTTGGCAGTTCGGGCTGGACTGTTCCCATGAGGCACAGGGTCAAGACTGATTTGGATATGGCCATGTCTAAACTGGGGTGGCGTAGTGGGCAAAAGAACGATGGATTTAACCCAGATCTCTTGACTGGGGGAGAATGTCTGCATTGTCAGCATTCCGTCCATCATTTGTTTGTTGTAATGCTTTTCGCCCTAAGTGGGATGGGTATGCCCAGACGTGGGACCCGTGCTCACTACGCCACTGGAGTCAAGCTATCCTGGCTGATGACGGCTGATAGCCAGAAACCGGTCTTAGGATGCTTGATTCTGGTCCAGGGAAGACATGGCTTGGCAGTTCGGGCTGGACTGTTCCCATGAGGCACAGGGTCAAGACTGATTTGCATATGGCCATGTCTAACTTGGGGTGGCGGAGTGGGCAAAAGAACGATGGATTTAACCCAGATCTCTTGACTGGGGAGAATGTCTGCATTGTCAGCATTCCGTCCATCATTTGTTTGTTGCAATGCTTTTCGCCCTAAGTGGGATGGGTATTCCCAGACGTGGGACCCGTGCTCACTACGCCACTGGAGTCAAGCTATTCTGGCTGATGACGGCTGATAGCCAGAAACCGGTCCTAGGATGCTTGATTCTGGTCCAGGAAAGACATGGCTTGGCAGTTCGGGCTGGACTGTTCCCATGAGGCACAGGGTCAAGGCTGATTTGCATATGGCCATGTCTAAACTGGGGTGGCGTAGTGGGCAAAAGAACGATGGATTTAACCCAGATCTCTTGACTGGGGGAGAATGTCTGCATTGTCAGCATTCCGTCCATCATTTGTTTGTTGTAATGCTTTTCGCTCTAAGTGGAATGGGTATTCCCAGACGTGGGACCCGTGCTCACTACGCCACTGGAGTCAAGCTATCCTGGCTGATTACGGCTGATAGCCAGAAACCGGTCCTAGGATGCTTGATTCTGGTCCAGGGAAGACATGGCTTGGCAGTTCGGGCTGGACTGTTCCCATGAGGCACAGGGTCAAGACTGATTTGCATATGGCCATGTCTAAACTGGGGTGGCGTAGTGGGCAAAAGAACGATGGATTTAACCCAGATCTCTTGCCTGGGGGAGAATGTCTGCATTGTCAGCATTCCGTCCATCATTTGTTTGTTGTAATGCTTTTCGCCCTAAGTGGGATGGGTATTCCCAGACGTGGTACCCGTGCTCACTACGCCACTGGAGTCAAGCTATCCTGGCTGATGACGGCTGATAGCCAGAAACCGGTCCTAGGATGCTTGATTCTGGTCCAGGGAAGACATGGCTTGGCAGTTCGGGCTGGACTGTTCCCATGAGGCACAGGGTCAAGACTGATTTGCATATGGCCATGTCTAACTTGGGGTGGCGGAGTGGGCAAAAGAACGATGGATTTAACCCAGATCTCTTGACTGGGGAGAATGTCTGCATTGTCAGCATTCCGTCCATCATTTGTTTGTTGCAATGCTTTTCGCCCTAAGTGGGATGGGTATTCCCAGACGTGGTACCCGTGCTCACTACGCCACTGGAGTCAAGCTATCCTGGCTGATGACGGCTGATAGCCAGAAACCGGTCCTAGGATGCTTGATTCTGGTCCAGGGAAGACATGGCTTGGCAGTTCGGGCTGGACTGTTCCCATGAGGCACAGGGTCAAGACTGATTTGCATATGGCCATGTCTAAACTGGAGTGGCGTAGTGGGCAAAAGAACGATGGATTTAACCCAGATCTCTTGACTGGGGGAGAATGTCTGCATTGTCAGCATTCCGTCCATCATTTGTTTGTTGTAATGCTTTTCGCCCTAAGTGGGATGGGTATTCCCAGACGTGGGACCCGTGCTCACTACGCCACTGGAGTCAAGCTATCCTGGCTGATGACGGCTGATAGCCAGAAACCGGTCCTAGGATGCTTGATTCTGGTCCAGGGAAGACATGGCTTGGCAGTTCGGGCTGGACTGTTCCCATGAGGCACAGGGTCAAGACTGATTTTCATATGGCCATGTCTAAACTGGGGTGGCGTAGTGGGCAAAAGAACGATGGATTTAACCCAGATCTCTTGACTGGGGGAGAATGTCTGCATTGTCAGCATTCCGTCCATCATTTGTTTGTTATACCACTATTTCATCAAGCATTATGTCATCCTGTGCACAGTATTGCAAAGCTAAACCAAAAACTAAAGTAAATAAATACTAAGGGGCATATTTACAACGAGGCGATAAAAAATTATCGCTGTTTTAGAGGCCGTTTTCGGCCGAAAAGCGGCGATAATTTTATCGCTATATTAGCAAGGTCACGCTAACGCTTGAAACCTTGCTTTAGCGTGGGGATTTCTAACGCCCAGCTTTGCATCTCTAATGAGATGCAAAGTGGGCGTTCCTGACCTGACATGACAGGAGAAATGTCTCTAGGCGACATTTCTCCTATCATCAAGCCCCACGCTATGAAGCATAGCGTCAGGAAAAGTAGCGATAACACCTGTTATCGCTACTTTCCTAACACCTGCTTCAGGACTGACTTAGCCATGATATCCTATGGAAGGAGGATATCATGGCTAAGTTTGTGAGTCCCTATCAACAAGCTAACGTGAGATTATCGCTGGGTTTCCAGCGATAATCTCACGTTAGCCAGTTAGCGTGAGGATTTTTATAGCTATTGAGATAAGCGTTGCTAATAGCACGCTATCTCAGCGATAAAAATCCACGCTAGCCGGCGATAATTATCCTAGCGCTAAGTGCGCTTTGCGATAATTATCGCCGGTTGTTGTTGATATGCCCCATAGATAGATACAATTGCTAACAGCACTATGGACAACAAATTACTGTGCTTACAAAACGAACAAAAGAAGTTAATTCGCACCGATTTTTCTTGAACCTATGAACATCGGGAAGCGTGCAAACAAAGTTCGATTCTCAAAAAAAGGGGTTTGGAGTTCATATGGTTAAACTTTTCGATCAGATCACATTTAAGGGTGTGCAAAACTTCCAAGCCTTGAGTCTTACAGCATCGTCGGTTTGCTGTTCATACAGCTGGGACATTTTAATGGGGTGGGAACATTTCCTATGCTGTATAAGCCCATGAGAACAACACTTGTCATCCACTTACTATTGTATGTCAACATCGCTGTGTACCTCTCCTTTCCAGACAGCTGGGAAAGTAGAGGACGTGTGTGCTGAGCAGCTTCTGTTATTTATGGTCGATGCACCACAACCTGCCCTGCGTTTGAGAACTGAGGCCTGGTTATTGTGCTAAGAGCAGCACCTTCTACGTGGATTGACTTTCGCCTCCATCCTACAAGGGGAGTACAAAGATAACCTTTACTATGTGGTCATAAAATGTGGTCCTTTTCAAACTCACCAGCAATAAAACGTGAATGTTTCATAAATTTTATTTAAGGAGGGTAGCATTATTCATAGACCTTTTATTCACCACTTCTGAGCAACAACACTTCGAAGCTCCAAGTTAGAACATAACACAAACACACAATCACACACTCATCTTTTGTTTGCAGCTTCTGAGCAGATAAGTATAAATGATTTATCTCAACTTCCTTAGTGTGGCATATGAATTTTGATGTGCAAGTGTGGAGACTGAGGGGCATATTAACAACAAACTGCGAATAAATATCGCAGAGCGCACTTAGAGCGATTTTGTTTAACGCTGGCTATCGCTGAATTTAATCGCCGAGATAACGCGTTATTATCAATGCCTATCTCCACTGCGATATAAAATCCGGCAATAGTGGCGAAATGAGGGAACATCGCTGGAAATCCAGCGATACAACTGCAGCGATAAGGGAATCCTTGGTAATAGGGAGATGTGGGCTTAGCCTTAGAATCCACCTCCCTTTATAAATATAGCTAAGTCGGAAATTTTGCAGACGTTAGCTTACGGCGATAACCGCTGTTAGCGCGGCTTTTAATATCTCAATTGGGTGTCCTTGGCCGGCTTGTTTGTATATACAGAGTAGTGCAGTTATCAATATATTCTCTGTTGTTTCGGAAAGAAATGCCTACTTTGCATCTCATTAGCGATGCGAGGTGGGGCGTTTTGAGAACGGCTGCTAACATGCGCATGCATGTTAGCACCGCCTTGTAAATAGGGCGAAAATATTATCTCCGCTTTTCTGGCTTTTAAAGCTAAAAAAGCGGAGACAGGGCCCTTGATAATATGCCCCTGAGTATGAGTGAAAATGTACCCAATTTTCGGGTTGAATGTGTGAGGAAATGTGCAGAACAATTTCGGCCTGTGTTTTAAGTATTGTATAAGCAATATGGCAAAGTTGTTATTTTATGTAATAAAAGTATAGCAGATATTAACAAATGCAGCAAGAAACTGAAGGCTTAAATAGGAAATACCATACGAGCAAAATAAGTTTTTTCGTAAACATCCATTGAGGGGCATGGGTCTCAAGATGCACGTGCGGTAGAAGTAAGGGCAAGATAGGCTTCAGTGACAGCAGCCATCTTTGAATTGAGAAGCTTGATGACGCAACTCTATGTTCCATTCGTTTTAAGAGGAAATTGGGCTTTTTTATGCAGCATTGGTGTTGCACGCTATTTTGTTACAGAAATAGGTCGACAGCATTGCGTTGCCAGGAAACGTGTAGTTATGAAGGAGATTGTTTAAGTGCTGGTTAGTATTTTATTCCACTGGAAAGTATTCAGTGTGAAGTAATTGCTAAATTAACGACAAATAGGAAATTACAAGGGTTATAGCAAAATATTTTTGAAGAGGATATCTGAGGGAATACCTGCAATTCCACAAGAAGGGCAGGAGGAAATTTTAAGAAGGATTATAAGTAAGGAAATTGGAGACACTGTAATAGAGACAATTAAATCTATTTTGAACGAAAGTAAGAGGAAAGGTAGAGCTGCTGAAGAAGAGGAATATTGGTCTTTGTCAGAGGAGGATGCCAGGTCTAATAGAGGGCCAGGAGGTAAGTGCTTTTAAAAAAAGAAAGCATGTTAAGAAGACTGGAGGAACAAGTATTTCTGATGGAAGAGGATTTGATATCTAAAGCGACTCTACTTCTAGTGGTGGCCAACACGGCACAAAAAGAGGACAGGAGTTCCATGCAAGGGAGAAGGGTTATCAACCCGAGTAGAGTCAGCATGATATGGATGCTGATTTGGATGAGAATATCCTAGAACTGGGATATGATGATGAAATCAAGTTTGCGAGTGACGAGAGTGTAAGAGTGAATGTAAAAAGAGAAATGAGGGATTCTTTAGGGAAGGTGCTGTTTACTTCTTTATAGATAAGACATTTTTGCGGTTCAGATTGGTGGCCTGTGGACCATGTGAAAAAATATATCAAGTTCTGGATCAGAAGACCATTGGAAAGGGAGGAGATAAATATCATGAGAGCTGAATGATTATGCCCAGTCATTGATGATAAGGAGACTATGACTCTAACTTAGATTCAGATTTAATTACTTACTTGTTGAAGTGTAAAAGAGATGCTAGATAGAGTTTTGAAAGAGCCTTAAAACAGTGTGAAGATAAGTTGCTTGACGTTTTAGGGCCTCTGGCAAGGATTTGTGCAATAATAGAGGAAGCTTATGTTAAGGGGAATGACCTGGATATAAATATGTTAGGCGGATGAAGCCAGAGAGTAATATGTTTTCTTGAGAATGCCAATGTAGGCCTAATTACTGAAAGTAAAAAAGCGGTTTTACTGCACATTAGTCCAAAATTGGGTGATTTGGCAAAGAAGGTGTCCAGTGAAGAGGCTAAAGGTCTGCTTTTCAGAGAGGGTCTAGTAAAATCCCTTGGTAATTATGTGCATACATTCACAGCCTTGGAAAAGGCTCATACTTCCATGAGGAAGGTGTTTGGTAGTGGAACTTTATATGGCAAGGCCAGAAGGAGAGGGCAAACTTTTGGCCATTCCTATTAAGAGCCCATACGGACAAGCCAGAGGATCATTCAGGGGAAACTGGGGCTATGTAGAGTTTTTTCCCCAAAGAGGACGAGGAAGAAGAAGTAGATCAAGAGAGGCAGGATCATATCAACTGTTTGGAAATGAAGGCATGAATATTTGCAATATGCAATTTTAAGGGACAGGTACAGGGTTGTTCATTCTTGTTTAATGTGGACAATATTTGCGCTGTAACATATAGAAACAGACTGGGATTCAGCAGATCAAAGAGACTGTCAAAGTTAGCAAAGGAGATGTGGGAGTTTTGTTTGGAACACAAAATAAGTTTGAGAGTACAGTATCTGCCAGAGAAAGAAAATATAGGGGCTAATTGGAATTCATGACGTGATAGAGTTCAGTGACTGGAAATTGAAGCTGGAAGTGTTTCAGCAGATTCAGCCAACGTTTGGTACACTGAAAGTGGATCTTTTTGCATCTCACTTGACTTTCCAACTGGAGAAGTATGTGAGTAGGATCTGGGAGCAATGACAACCATTTAGTCTGGATCTGCAGAATATGAAGGCTTATGCTTTTCCTTCTTTTTTAAATGAGTCAGGGAGTTTTGTTGCAGGTGAAAAGGCAGAGATGTCAGTTGGTGTTGGTGACACCTTTTTTGGTAACTCAGGCCTGGTTTCCATCTGTAATGGAATGGGTGATGAAAGTTCCATTGTAGATTCGTCCATGCAAGAGATTAGTGTGGGTAAAAGTAGAGAAGCAACTTCTGGTAGAGTCAGAAGTGCTCAGCCTTCTAGTTTGGAAAATTACAGGAATTCAGGAAGAATCATTTGACTTTCTGGAGACGCTTCAGAATTACTCAATGAGTCTTGGGCACCAGGGACAAGGAAGCAGCATAGGTGGGCTTGGAACATCTGGCTTAGTTGGTGCATGGCACAGGACTTGGATCTCATGGAGACAGATAAGGTTATGATAGCAAATGTTTTGGCAGAATTGTTTGGGAGAGGAATTAGTTATAGTACAGTTAATTGTTATAGATTAGCTAGTTTGGCTGGACACTCACTCTTGAATGGCATGTCTGTAGGAAGGAGTCCTTTATGTATAGATTACCAAAATGAATAAGGATTCAAAGACTGCAGAGAGCTAGTGATGAAAGTCTGCTGGTTGTTGAGCTGGTTTTCAGTGTTTTTAAGGAGTGGCCAGTCAAGAAAGTTTTAAATACAAGAGAAATGTCATGTAAGGTAGCAACTTTGTTATGTTTGATTTCTTTTATGAGGGTTTCGGATGTGAGAGTGCTGGAAATAACAAATAGATTTTATCAGCCTCATGGTGTGTTTTTTTTTAATTTGGAGGAGAATGAAAACTATGTCAGAATCAGTTTTTTATCCTAGTTTTGATGATCATCCAACATTTTGTGTGGTGAGGTGTATCAAAAAGCATATAAGGTAAGAGCCAGTGAGCACAGGAGTGTGAGTGTAGCTCAGTTCTTGATCTCTTCTGTGAAACTATATGGTGCAGTTTCACCTGTGACTATTGCTAGATGGGTTAAGAATGTCATCAAAAAGGCAGGTGTGAATTTTAATTTGTTTAAAGCACATTCGGTAAGGGGAGGGATGGCTACGAAGGTTTTTAATGCAGGAGTTAGGTTGAAGGACATTATGTAGGTAGTAGGTTGGTCAAATACTGAGATCTTTAGGAAGTTTTATTTTAAGCCAGTTGACCATGTTGAGGGGATGGCATTAAAAAGCTTTGAAACATGCATAATGCTAGCCTCCTGTCTTGCCATAAGATTCTGATTCTCAAAGATTTTATTGAATAGAGAATCATGATTTCATAAAAAACAAGGAGGCTAGCATTATCTCTCCCTCCAACCCTTTGGAGGAGAGGTCGGGTAAAGGAACTAACTTAAATTCTGAAATATTGATATGCATATTTGCGTTATTGAAGTTAGGGTTTGTGAAATATTTAACATTTGAATAGAAATTAAGACTTGTTTGGATTATTTTTCAGAGAGCCAATGAAGTTCTGAGGGAAGCAGTGATGTATGACCTGAGGAGAATGCGAACTTTGAATGTTTCAGATAATTTTGGCAGCGACAAAAGAGAGTAGTGTTCAAGGGCAGCTGCGGTTGCTTTGTGAGGGTGCGTTGCCCGCTGCAGTGGCCCTTAACGTGAAAAATAAAATGACAATGAAATGATTTCATTACCATTTTATTTTTCACGTTTAGCACACAGCAGCCGCCAGCCAGGATAAATGGGGGTATGTTCTCATCTGCTGCAAACTGGCAGCATAGAGGACTGGATGAGCGAGATGGACCCTCCAAAGGAGGCATGTCAGTTTGGCCGGTGTTCTTGAGCCGGTCAAAGTGACATGCGCACTTTGCAGCTCTCCACTCAGCTGTCTTAAAGAGCTGGGTGGAGACCAACCACAGGCCTAAATGGCCTGAAGGAGCATCCAATCAGGACACTCTATCCAATCCTGGCCAGGGCCAGTTTTAGCACTGGTGGCGCCCTGTGCAACAATGTTTGTTGGCGCCCCCACACACTACCTCAGTAATACCATTCAGCCGCAGTACGTGCAGGTAACAGCGGTGGGGCCAGGTGGAGGGGTATTCCGACGGACGATGCAGAGGGAAAATTAAATAAGTAATTAATTTTCCCTCGGCATCATACATAGGAATCCCCCCCATTCGGCCCAACCGTTGTTATCTGCACGGACCGCGGCTGCTACACTTTAATAGTGCCCCCTCAAATCTCCATAACCACTCTCTCTCAGATGTATTTAATTAGTTATATAGCGCCACCTATACCAGTGTAGGGTGTCAAAGCACTTTACATTACAAACATTAATCAGAGACAATCAGTCGTATGTGTGTAAATCAGTGTATAGGAAATATTACATAAGTCAGAAGACTACAAGGTGATTCACATGTCATCCACAATGGTAGACAGTATAGTTTAAGAGTGCTTAGCCTTGAAAAGCACAGACTTAGAATTTAAAACAGAACCCCATGGTTGGGGGGTTACACTTAATAATAAGGATTTTTTTTTACTGAATTGAACCCTTTTTGAAACATTAGAAATAATGAAAGACGAAGGAAAACATCATAATGCTCCAATCTATACCTTGCAGTTTGCATGCAGCTCTTTGATGACAGTTATTAGCTCACTGTTCCATGTTAGGATTTTAACACCTACACTGCTAGTAGCAAAAGGATCTCTTCTGATAAAAGCACTGACCTATTTAAACTATATGCACTTTGTGATCTGCATGGTACACATTCTTTGCTGAAGGCACATTAAATCTCTGTGCTACCATAAAATGAGTTAAAATTTCCACTTGACAAAACTCCTTCTCTCTTCAAGAAAAACATTAATCACTGTGTTATCTTGCCATTTTTATTTTTGTATGAAAATTGTGGAGGCCAGCAATGCAGCAGCAGGTGCTTTTGAAACCATAAAATACTTCCAAACACGGTATCCCCTGGAAGAGTCAGCACCCGGTGCGGTGGCACCGGTCGCACCGCCCTAGAGCCTGGCGCTGCTCTCATGCTGGTGAGCGTAGCACCAGGATTGGTTAGTGGAATTTCCTGGAGGGTGGAGGCCGCGGAGACGACAGAGGAGGGACCAAGGAGGATGTCGGACGTACAGCAAACAAGGTAATTGACTTTATTTTGCATTATTTGCCACTTGCCTTGACTGCATGCAGTCACCCACTCACCCACCACTTAGTTTTGCGCCTTTCTCACCTGTCTAAATATGTGCCAGACCCTAATTTTTAATGGGCTTATATGGAGTGTCTGAGTTCTGTGTGTTCATGTTGTGTTTTAATTTGGAGTGTTGCTGCTCAGAAGTGTTGAATAAAAGACATATGCATAATGCTAGCCTCCTTGTCTTTAATAAAATCATGATTTTGCATGCAGGAAAACCTCTAAGAATCGGCATTCTCGTCCGGTTTGTGTGTGATTGAGCAACAATGTGGAATAAACAATGTCTTGAGCTTCTACCTCCAGCTTGTTGTGCCTCTAAATTAGTGTCTGTCTTGCATTGACGCCCCTCGGGTGCTACTGGCTGTCCAGGCCACAGGTAATGCATGGATTTTCAGCATCCTGGGTAAAAAGTATTTTTTTTTAAAGCGCTCTCTGGCCCCTATCAGGAACTGCAATTTTGGATCTTTTCTAGTAATTTGCTCCAACCTTAGGTGGTGCCCTAGGGCTGGAGCCTTTCCTCACTGTCAGGAAGTGCTGTCCTTTCTCTAACCTCTCCATTTCTATTTCAATACACTGACGTTCTACATGACTGAAGTTGCACAATCTGATTATATCATTCCTTTAGGCCAATCAGAACGAGCTGAGAAAAATCTCAGTGACACTTCGTATACATGTACCACTTCGAAATGGTTTATTTAGGCAGAGGTAACACCACACCTGGCGCTGTGATTCCGTGAGCTTGCGAGGGTAGCAAGCCCTCTGGCGCTAGTTTCACAGCCCATAATCATGTGCTCCACAGTTTTTATTTGACACACTCCTACAGAAATGTCTAGTGCGATTAGAATACATCAGGAGAAATGTATTGGAAAAAAAATTATCTGTAAATCAGCAACGCCAAGAAAATTAAAAAAAAAATAAGAAAATGCCAAATTCTAGTCAGCATACAACCATATTCAGCTTTTATGTGTGAATGTACACTAATGTTTCTCCTTGTTGCCACCACAACAGGGCTTGAGAAACATTCTGGTGAAACGTGAAACACATGAAACACACTTGTGGGGGAAATTTTGTGGCAGAGCCTATTAAGTGGAATTTTGTAGTTTTCACAGAATTTTTGGAGCGTTTCTGTCTCCCCAACCCAATGCTAACCACTGAGACAGAACAACCACCATGAAACACCAACATTTACAAACTGACAAAAAAACCTTCGTAGGAGAGGAAAAAACGGGTCATCGATTATTTTCATTTTACACAAAAAAAAATACGCAGGCTTGCTCAGAGCTGAGAGGGATGACTTTGAATTGTTGCAAGCTTATCCAGGGCTGCTGGGACAATTTTCAGAATTGTGATATGGGCCATAACATTGCTGCAATCGCAGGGCTTTTGAAAAATTGTGTTACTTGAAGGCGTCATACATTCAGCAATGTCGCAATACATCTCAAAATACCAGACTACTTCATCAAACAAAGGCAACAGTTTACGAACCCTGTTGTTGGTGACCGAGGAAAGTTAAGCCTTTTTTAAGCCTTACTTGTTGCACACGTTAGTAAACGTGAGGGGTAAATAGGGCAAACTTTTTCCGCACGAGACTGTTGGGAATCGAATCCCCCCTCGAGCGACCCCATAATCCCACTCATGTTTCTGAAAACTGCCTCTGGTGGTGGTACAGTAGTCTCTTTTAAAAATAGATTGGGTAGGGATCCCTTGTGAATTCATAGAACGCTTCACAGTTTTCAACAGTAGGCTATGGCAGGCTTCCTTTGCCACAATGTATGTATTTGATATTTCTGTAGCGCAAACCTAGCTAAAGGGCATGGTAGTGCTGTACATGCAAGTGTCCATCCTCTTCCTTTAACGTTAGAAAGGAAGATTTTTTCTGAAAAGCTCAGCATCACAAACACCATACCAAATAAAATGACTTCTATCAGGATTAGAGTGCTAAGACTAAGAAACAAAGGGGCATATTTACAATAGCAAGGCGGAGTGCGGTGTTAAGCTAAAATTGCTAACACCTCGATCCGCCATTCTGAAAACGTGGAGATGCGCCATATTTACAATGATACAGTGCACCCCTGTGTTTTCTGCAATGCTGGCGCTAAATTCAGCTGTCTAGCGCCAATGCAGGCACCCTTGCACCATAGTGCAAGGGTGCCCGCGTTGAGGGAAGGCACATAAACAATCACTAATGGGACCTCCCTGCACATAAACAATCATTCATGGCGATTAGCTGTTGCTCAATGCAGCTCACATAGAAACAGCAAAAACAAGGAGAAATTAATAGTTTCTTGTTGTTTCGCCATGGTAAGAGCAGGACATTTTTGTCTTAATTTTGGCGCTGCCCCATCTTTATGCCACTCTTGTAAATAGGGGGCAGTGCCAAAATCAATGGGTGTTCTGGTGGAACCCCCACTGCAACACCCATTGCCCACCCCTTTCACACTAAGGGGCCTATTAGCATGGCGGGCAGATAGCCACTGCCTGACCGGCGGTGACGATCCGCCTGCCAAAACACCCTGCCGGACGGACATTTACCCCCCGCCAGATAAACCGTCCGCCGCTTTTCTGCCGTTAGTCAATATTCACGATTGCCTGCCGGGTGGAAAAGGCCCATAATATGGTGGCAGTGCTTTGCAGGCACCCCCATCCATATTATGATGTGTGCGGTAGAATGACTTTCCATGGTGTAGACTCCACCACGGAAAGGCATTTGGAGAATACTTTGGGGGCCTGTTGTGGGCCCCTGGGGGGGTGGGGAGGTGGGGGCTGCACTTGGGGGGTACCATGGGTACCCCCCTACATTGGCATTCACAAGGTGGCAGGCACTGCGCAGTGTCTGTCATATTGTGAATGCCAATGCACAACATGCATTTTCAACATTGTGGCGGGTGCTGCTCACAGCACCGCCTGCCACAATGTTGAATATGCGGGATGCAACCGCCATCCTAATTGTCAGTGCGACTGGCGGCCGGTCCCAGCACCGCTAGGGTGCCGCCATCCTAATGGGGGCCTTAGTGTGGTGTGAATGGGAGCCTTATTTACAATGCCGCCTTGTAAATAAGGTAAGGGTTTATCACCACTGGAATGTCACAAAAAGTGACATTCCTGGGCCGATAAGCCCTTATATATATGCCCCAAGGAACGGGTAGCACAAGCACAAACACTGGGCCAGATTTACTAAGATTTTACATAGTGTTTGTGTCACAAAGGGGAAGCAAATCGGCACAAAATCTTTTTGTAGGATTTTCTTTCCAGTGCTAAACTTGTTTGTCGCTGAAAATAACATGATGCTTTGCATTTCGTAGCGTCAAGGGGGCATACCATGGGTGGTGCATAGGTGTTCTCATGCAACCACCCAAGGTTTCTGATGCTAAACCCAATTTACTAAATAAAGTAGACAGGGTTTAGCATCCGAAAATAGCGCACCCTTTAACCAGGCGCTATGAAAGAGGAATTCTTTTTTACGTCTCCCCTAGGCAGTGCATGCGCTGTCTTTCCGAGACATCAAGTAATTAGTGTATGTGGTGAAACTCCACCTACTCCACCTATGCAGCACCGCCTAACTACTGCAAACATGCTGCTAGTGGAATTAAGTGTTTGTCTTGGAACTCTTTCGTTTATTTTTGTTGCTTGCTTATTCTGCTCATGCACGTGTTTGCAAGTGTTTTTTTTGTGACCGGTAAGCTTTAATGTTTTTGCGTTATGATGTATTACTTTAGTAAAGCTGCCGCCTAATTCTGGTTGCCGGACGCATTTGTTTGTTTATGCACTTCTTAACAGTAAAGCTGCCACCGGCTTCTGGTTGCCGGACGCATTTGTTTGTTTATTGTGTGGCAGGCACGCTTTTACTTATGAAAGTTGCCCCCCCCGCTTCAGGTTGCCGGACGCATTTGTTTGTTTATTGTGTGGCAGGCACGCTTTTACTTATGAAAGTTGCCCCCCCACTTCTGGTTGCCGGATGCATTTGTTTATTTATGTACTTTTTAACAAATTTGGACATACTTACTTTATTTGCTCTGGTTTCACTTTCACTGTTGTGTCTTTTCCGGTCCCTCTACACCCTCCCTCCCAATCAGTGAGCAGGCTCCTGCCTCGCAGCAGAGCCAGCAGGCGGACCAGGGGGTGGGCTGTGCTGCTTGCCTCAGAGGAGGGGGCACTGGTCTGTGTTTGCTCCTCACAGCTGCCCCGGACATGGACTGGCTCTGGCGTCCGGTTAAAACTGGAGATATGAACTCTATCAGCAATGCGCTCTTTCACGAGCGCCGTGCTGGTTATGCTTTCATTGTGTCTCTTTCCTCACTCCTCCATCCCACTCTTTTTGTTCTAACTTCCCTCTTTCTTTAAATCAGTCATCGGTCTACAGCTTGTAAAAATTACCTGACTAAGGCTGCACTTAATTTACTTAACTCACCTCTTGTCTGGCCAATAAACATATGCAGAACTGTGATAGCTTTTGTTAGCATTTCTCACGGACAAATCAGGCTAAAGACGTGCTACATGCTCTTCCGTCAGCACGCCTTAATTTCAGGTGTCCATAAATGTATCATGGAATTGTTTTATCCTGGCAGGCAGCATGCTGCTGCAATTTTGGAATACCTAAAACTGTGTGGAGTTTTCATCTGCTACTTTTAAAAGCAGCACTTTGGCTCGGAGAGTAATAAACAGCCAGATCTTTCAATTAGGGAAACAAGAAGCCGAGCGCAGTGGAACTGCAGGATTCACAGAGCGCTTAACAGGAGGCATGGAATGTAAGGACAGCTTCTGCTTTGCCAATGTACTCACTCTTATAGCCGGGCACCACAAGAGCTAGAACCTTGTAAAAACACTGTGATTTCTCAGGGTGCATTTAAATGCTCCATCAATCAAGGCAGCAGAGACTGATTACTGATTATGGCAATCTTAATATTTCATTAGTATAAATGGCTGGGAAGTGCCACAGACACCGGGTGTTTGTCAGTGTGTTTTTGTGAGATATTAGTATTGTTAATGACAATGCCTTTTATTATTGCAGGTTTTTTAATCACATTAATAAAAGGCATTGCCATTTACAATGCCAATAGCTCGAAATCTCGCAATTGCGACACCTATTGCATTGCAAATGCTTGTTTCTCCTTTATTTTCTGACATCGCATGGGTGCTGCACTGTACAACATATGTACAAAGTGGGAAAATGTTTAAAATTAGTCTAAGCATAGTATTTTGTCCTGGAAGGGTATCCTTACAGTAGAAAACCTATGCTTGACTCACAGAGACACCCTTGCACTATTGCACAAATGTGCCTCCGTGGTGCATGGCAGCATATTCCAGTGCCGGCACTAGGGAGAGGGGAGGAGAGTGCCATATTTCAGTAAATTTGGTGCTCTCCTGATTTCTCCTTCTCACGCAGCACAGCATTTGTGGCTGCTGCACTGCACGAGAAATTGGTAAATCTGGCTCACTGTGTCAGTGCTTAATTTGAAAGTAATATATGGCAGGGTCCGATGTTTTTGGTCAGAAGCACATGGCAGGAGCTATCAAAGTCCAGGTGCCGAATACCAAAACTGTGAAATCTTGATTCCACCTTTTTTTCTGCACCAAAAGTGTATATTTTGGGTAATATTTGAGGACTTGGGAAGATGTGTGTTGCATTAAATGTTTTATGGCTCAGTTAATTTTTGGTTTTGGCATTGCTGAATTAACAATTGTGTTTTCTTCAGTGTTATCATGGCTCCTTTGTCTGTCCAGTGTGTGAGTGTGTTTGCCACAGGTCACCAATAATTTGTCTTTGTTCTCCATGCATCTGACTGGGGGCCATTTTGCGGAGTCTGTGTTCATAGGCCTGAATGTGTTCCATTTGTTCCCCATACCCCCTAGCTTGCCATTGTTGTGGCCATGTGGCTGACAGCCATTTTGTGCCTCCTGCCAATGTGCCTTTACCATAGGCTTGCATGTTTTCTTTGTTCCCCATGCCTCCTTGCTTGCTCTTATTGTTTGGCCATGTGGCTAGCAGCCATTTTGTGCATCCAGCAAGTGTGCCTTTGCCATCAGCTTGCATGTGTTGTTTGTTCCCCATGCCTCCTTGCTTGCTGTTGTAGTTTGACCATGTGGCACTGGCTAGCAGCCATTATGTGCAACCAGCCAGTGTGCCTTTGCCATAGGCGTGCATGTGTTCCTTGTTCCCCATGCCTCCTTGCTTGTTGCTGTTGTTTGGCCATCCAGCCAGTGTTTAGTGCGTCCAGCCAGTGTGACTTTGCCACAGGTGAGACAACTATGGAGTGAAGTGAACTTGATAAGTTAGCAAGTAAGTAACTAACTGCTACTGAAAGTAATCATTTATCTAGGTTGTTGTAGACAATATGGGTCATGGATTGGCAGCATCCCACCTAATGGTCAAGATAGTTACAGAGGTATAACTACCTATAACTATGCAGTGTACACTTTATCAAACAGATAAACAAGCTACGTAAAAACTGCATGAAGCAATGGAAAGTAAAACTAAAACATAAAAAAACGACTTCAGGCATAACTTTTGGTGAAATATAATCATTTTCCCCCATTTATATATTTTTTAGGTCTCGCCTAGGCAGCTACTCACCAACCCATGCAGCAGCTTACACAACAACAGACAGACTGATACAGACTTTCACACAGTTTAGTCACTAACCCATGCATTCAGTAAGACACATTTAATCACTCACTTATACAGTCAGTCACGTACCTACTAAATCCTCCATACAGACACTTATACACCTACTCATTCTTCAATACAGCTTGACATATATATAAAACAAATTTAAACTTTACAGAAACACACAGTCACTGGATGATGTCACCAGTGATGTCACTGACCATGTCATGAATGATGAAATTTGTGACGTCAACAGCAGTGCATTACAGGGGCACGAGTTATAGTTAGCTCAACTAACTATAACGCCGGAATTTCTATGGTTTTGTACGAGTGAAATGTCCAACTAACTATAATGTTCCTGAAACCTATGGTTTTTACAGTGAATATATATATATATATATATATATATATATATATATATATATATATAAATATTTATATTCACTGAAAAAACCATAGGTTTCAGGGACGTTATAGTTAGTTGGACATTTCACTCGTACAAAACCAGGGAAATTCAAACGCTATAGTTAGTAGAGCTAACTATAACTTGCGCCCCGCAATGCACTGCTGATGATATCACATATTACATCACTCATGACATGGTCAGTGACATCACTGATGACATCTCAAATGACATCCCTGATGACATCACTGATGGCATCATCCAGTGAATATGTGTTTCTGTAAAGTTTAAATATATTTTATATATGTTAATGCCAAGGTGTACTGAAGAAGGAGTTGGTGTATAAGTGTGTGGGTGGAGGATTTAATAGGTGTGTGACTGACTGTATAAGTTAGTGATTAAACGTGTCTTACTGAATGCATGGGTTAGTGACTAAACTGTGTGAATGTCTGTATCAGTCTCTCAGTTGTTGAGTAAGCTGCTGCATGGGTTGATGATTAGGTACATGACTGTCCATATGGGTTACTTATTGGTTGCAAGAGTATCTGTATGGGTGCCTCAGTGTTTGTGTGTGTGGGTGGGTGGGCGGTGTGTGACTTTCTGCCTACATGTGTGAGTGGATAATTTACTGGTTGTATGGGTTCAATAGTGCATGTAGAAATAGCTGTATAGGTGAGTGAGTGTGTGTATCAGTGTGTTGGTGAGTGAATGTATGTCTCACTGGTATATGTGTGAGTAACTACGTATGTGAAAGGCAGTATATGTGAGTGTTGGAGTATATAAATGACTATATGTGAGAGTGAGTAATTGTGTGAGTGGCTGTATAAATGAGTGTGTGCTTGTGTCAGTGATTGTATAAGAGAGTAAGTATATTTGAGTATCTGTATGAATAGGTTAGATGGTGAATGTATAACTGTATAGGTGAGTAAATGGCAGTGTTATTGATTCTTTACATGACTAGCTAGGTGTGTCAATAACTCTATGTATGAGTGACGGTGTATGAGTGTTTGTATAGGTGTACAAGTACATATAATAGTGCTGTATTGATGAGTGACTGCATGTATGGGTAACTGTATGGGTGAAATAATGAATGTGTGTGTATAGCTAGGAATTAGTCAGTGGGTATATAGTAAATGCTATTGATTTGTCTAAGGTTTCGCAAATGGTACTCTGTATTTTAGAGTGGGTGTATCAAAGGTTATATTAGGGTGTGAGGAGGTGCATCAGATTATCACGTGGATGATGTCATCAGTGATGTCATTTGAGATGTCATCAGTGATGTCACTGACCATGTCATGAGTGATGTAATATGTGACGTCATCAGCAGTGCATTGTGGGGGCACGAGTTATAGTTAGCTCTACTAACTATAACATTAGAATTTATCTGCTTTTGTATGAGTGAAATGTCCAACTAACTATAACCATCCCTGAAACCTATGGTTCTTTCAGTGAATTTCTGAGGTTTTTTTAAATTCGAATTTCTAACTGTAAAGTCCTTGAAACCTATTGTTTTTTTCAGTGAATTTCAAAGGTTTTTTAAGTGCTAATTTCTAATTATAATGTTCATTAACTCTAGTTTTTTCAGTGATTTTAAATTATCATTCCATTCTCAACCTGGTGAAAACAGCCGATATCGCTAGTTTTCCAGCAATAGATTCCGCAAAAAAAAATCGCCTCAAATGAGAGCAACAACTAACGCTAATAATATGCAGAGTAGGCATTCCTGTGCAAAAATAACACGAAAACACCACTTCCCGACATTTTCAACGAGCAGCCAAATCTGCGGTGCGATCCAAAAACAGGCGATAAGCTGCGTTAGCAGTAGGAATGTAACATCTGCCTTATACTGGTGTAAAGTAGGATGACTACCTACAGTGTGAAAGGGAGCCCAGCCCAAAATCACATCTGAAGACCAACACATGTCATAGAGCTACTGATCATGCACCTCCGAAACCCAAGAAGGCCACAAACCCCACTGCCACCACCCTCAGGACCTCTCCCCCAGACCACCCCCCCTACTACCACGAGGCAGCGCTCAACAGGACAGCGGACCTTCTAAAAACAGCATGGCCCCTCAGCCACACACTAGCTGAATGTTGCGAGATGTGGCAACCAAACATGTGTGAAGGACGCAAGTGACCCACCAATAATAATGCACACAATACCAAGTGTAGCAGTGATGTGCTGGACAGACCTCACTATGCAGAGCACAAACCTCTCCATGTGTACCTATACTGCTGGTGCTTGTAGTGTTGTGGTCAGTGGACGCATCCATGTTACCTCAGGCAGTGGGGAAGATCTCGGTCAGTTACCTGTGTCGTCTACCCCTATAAGCGGAAGCGCAGTGGGCGTGTCCAACGTACGCCACTCTAGCGTAGAAGTGTGCATAAATAGGCCGAGGCTCTGGGCGTGGTTCACTTGTGTGAAGGTCAACGCATCTGGCAGAGCGCTGCCCTCACCCTGCCACGTGGCTGCCATCATGACCGCGGGCCTCCTCGATCCAGGCCCCCTGCGAACACAGCCGCACAGCACCCCAGAATTATGTCTGTACAGACTACTGCCTTCTATCTACACTGCGGACAGCTGGGCTCACAATTCAGATGGAGTCGCGATTGCAGATGACGCAGTCTAGTAGGCAAGACACCTTGCTCCCAGTGCGGCCCGCCCGTACCACGCATCATCGCAGGCTGCGTACACGCTGAGCGCCAGAGGTACCACTAACTCAGTGCACCATAAGTCAACACCACGTGGCCTTATTAAGGCAGAATTAATTAGACAAAAGACATTGCTACCAGTGCGGCCAGCACGGACCACGCATCATCGCAGGCTCCGCACACGCTCAGTGCTTCAGGTGCCACTATCTCACTGCACCACAAGTCACCGCCACGTAGCCTTATTAAGGCAGAATTCATTAGGCAAAAGACATTGCTAACAGTGCGGCCTGCCCAGATCACATCATCACATGCTGCACACACGCTGAGTGCTTCAGGTGCCACTGGCACTAACTCAGTGCACCACAAGTCAACGCCACTGGCCTTATTAAGGCAGAATTCATTAGACAAAAGACATTGCTACCAGTGCGGCCTGCCCGAAACACGCATCAATGCAGGGTGCGCACACGCTGAGTGCTTCAGGTGCCACTAACTCAGTGCAACATAAATCATCGCCACGTACCCTTATTAAGGGAGAATTCATTAGACAAAAGACATTGCTCCGAGAGCGCCCCGCCCGGACCACGCGTCATCGCAGGCTGTGCACACGCTGAATGCTTCAGGTACTACTAACTCTGTGCACCACAATTCACTGCCACGTGGCCTTATTGAGGCAGAAATGATTAGGCAAAAGACATTGCTACCAGTGCGGCCCATCCGGACCATGCATCATCGCTGACTGCGCACACGCTGAATGCTTCAGGTGCCACTAACTCTGTGCAGCACAAGTCAACGCCACGTGGCTGTCTGTCCTTGCTGGCTGCTGCCTCTGACGTACACTGCGGTTAGCAGGGCTCACAATTCAAATTCAGTCTTGATTAATTAATTTCAGAATCCAGTAGGCAACTAACTATAATGTCCCTGAAACCTACATATTTCAACAATGTAGTCCATACATATTTCATCTTTTGTTCCATACGCCCACACTGTGGTAGGCAGAGCTCACAATTTACATTGAGACATGATTTATTAATTGCAGACAGAATTGTACTCTATGTCCTCGGATTTTGTCAAGAGGAAGTGACAAAAAGCATTTTTCGATGTCTGTGCTGACTACTGCCTTCGATCTACATTGCAGACAGCAGGGCTCACAATTCAGATCGAATTGTGATTGCAGATGACGCAGTCCAGTAGGTAACTCACATTGCTACCAGTGCGGCCCTCCCAGACCACGCATCATCACTAGCTGTGCACACGCGAAATGCTTCTGATGCCCCTACCTCAGTGCACCACAACTCCTCATGGACCCTTTATGATTGAATCTTTTGTGTATGATTTCAGATCTGCTGCCCCTACCTCAGTGTACCACAAGTCATGAACCCTTTATGATAGAATCTTTTGTGTATTATTTCACATCTGGTGCCCCTACCTTAGTGCAGCACAAATAATGGACCCTTTATGATTGAATCTCTGTGTGTAATCCGATAATTACTGTTGTACTTGTTGCCAGCACAAACCATTCCTTGAGGGCTGGCTTACACTCACCCCACACGCATCCAGCACAGACGTCATTGGACATGTGACCCTGGTTATAAAAAGAGGCCGAGCGCACGTGCCCATACCCAGTTCCACTATCTATCTGTGTCCGTGTGTTTATTATGTATGCATGATGCTGCCCCTGGACCCTACCACATTACATTCTGCTGTGGACATCGCTCACAACCATGTTACCTCTGGCAGTGGGGAAAACTTTGGTTATGTAACTTTGTCTCGGTCATTGTATAAGTATGTAGGTAGAGACTGAATCATTAGAGTACTGCAAGGAGAGTGTATAGTGAATTTATAAGTGCTTCGGAATTGGCGGAGTGATTGAATAAGTACATATGTTGGCGGAGCCTAACCCCTGAGCACGAGCTTGGCTCTAATTGGCTGCCCTCCATGTGCCAAAAACAGAAATTTGGGCTTTGCATGGCCCTGTATTGCTACAGCTGCACACTCCACTGAATGTGCAATAAATATTCATGTCCACACAGATATGTCTTGTGTACGATCTTTCATGTGTGGAAGTAGGGATGAATGTAGGGTCAGTGATACCCCCTACCTTCCATGTTGGCCATGTTTTGGGACTTGGGTCACAGGGTGACACATTGGCGCTCGCAGCCCAGGTGGCGGCAGCACTACAACAGGGACACCCACATCAGTTGATTCCTCATACAGCCCAGGACGAAACCACACCCAGAGCTCCAGAGTCATTGTTCACAGCCTCACACAGGTCTGGCATACGCCAGGCCAGCCCACTCCACTTATGCATACAGGGAGGATGTATGACGTTACAACGCATGCTTTTACAACGCATGCTGTTACAACAAAAGTTTTACAATGCATGCGATGTTACAACGCATGCTTTTACAACGCAAGTCTTTACATCGACATACACTAGATGGCGTGCTGACATTAGAAATGTGTAATTTACGATTCTAACTCCAGTCCACGTTGCAGTAGGGAAGGTGTTTGGATAGTAAACTACACTATTTTTAATGTTAGCACGCCATCTAGTGCAAGTCGATGTAAAGACTTGCGTTGTAAAAGCATGCGTTGTAACATCGCATGCATTGTAAAAGTTTCGTTGTAATGGTAGTGCGGTGTAAAAGTTGCGTTGTAAAGGTTGTTCCCCATACAGGGAGGGACAACAATGCTACCTGGCCCAGATTTTCATTGTAGGGATCTTCTGCTCACAGGTCTAGTTGTCAGTACACCTCAGCCACTCCCTGGTGGCTGGTTTACGCCCACACCACACCCATCAAGCACAGGCGTCACAGGACACATGACCCTGCCAATAAAAAGGAGCGGGCGCACGTGCTCCTCGCCATTTCCATTTCAGACTTGGTGGCACCGGATGCACTGCGGCTGGCACAGGCACACCGCCACGGGACAGTGACTTTTGGTGCACTGAGGTAGGGGCACTGTAAGTGCTGAGCGGGTGTGCAGCTTGCGATGATGCCCCGTCCTGGCGGTCTGGACAGGTCAGGTTTTGTGTGCCCTGCTGGACCGCAGTGTAGGGCTGAGCCATCAAACAGCGGAGGCCTACCGCCACGTGTCGTGGACTCACTGGTCACAGAGTTAGTGGCACCGCAAGGGCTGAGCGGGTGTGCAACCTGCGATGATGGCAGGTGCACTGGTATGTCCTCTGCCATGGTAAAATCAAGATGCAGCACCAAATGCGAGACCTGGTGGCCTGCGGAGTGGGGCTGCATGATATGCAGGGTGCCCTGCCCGCGGGCCCAGGGCTTGGGGCTTGCAGCAGCACTTGGTAGGCCCTCTTTTCTACATGCAGGTTGCGAAAGGTGAGCAGAGAGGCTTGTTTTCGCAGTGGCGGGCAGTCACCTCCGGGCAGTGGGATTGGATGTGGTGCAGCAGCCTGGGTGCGCAGTGGCGGGCAGTCACCTCCGGGCAGTGGGAGTGGATAGGGTGCAGCACCCTGGATGCACAAAGGCGGGACAGCGATTTAGGCGTGCACAGTCGTATGTACTCTGCTATTACTGTACTATGTTTCAGATGAGTGAGCTTGAGGGCTCCACTATGTCCTGGCACGTGGTTGGAGACCCACCGGTGGCGGAAAGGTGAGCTGTGAGGGTTTTGTCCACAGTGTGGGCACTCACTGTCCCTCTCCATCTCTTCCTTTCTCTCCCTCTCCCTCACACTCTTTCTCTCTCTTCCTCTCTCTCACTGTTTCTCTCTCTTGCGAGAAATGCGCATGCGTGGGCGTCCGCGCATGCGCATTTGTGTAAGAAGTTACCAGCAAGCAGGAAGAGGGAAACCCGGGAGGCCGCACTACAGGTAAGGACATTTTATTTACTTTTTATATTCTTTCAAGTAGTTTAAATGAGGGTGGGCGCGCAGCTCCGCTTCGCAGCGGCGTGGGCGTAGCGCTGCCTGCTACGTCTACTTCGTAAACGGCAAGGCAGGCAGCTCTACGTGCACTCCTTGGGCGAAGCGGAGCACGACGTCCACCCTTACTTCTTACACACACGCTGGTGGCAGAAGGTGAGCAGAGAGGCTTGTTTCCACAGCAGCAGGCAGTCACCTCTGGGCGGTGGGAGTGGATAGTGTGCAGCAGCCTGGGTGCACAGGAGTGGGCAGACACCTCTGGGCAGTGGGAGTGGGTGGGGTACAGCAGCCCTGGTGCACAACAGTGGGCAGACACCTCTAGGCAGTGGGAGTGGATGGGGTACAGCAGCCTGGGTGCGCAGAGGTGGGCAGACACCTCTGGGCGGCAGGAGTCGATGGGGTGCTGCAGCCTGAGTGGGCAGGGCAGAGAGACACCTCTGGGTGGCAGGAGTCGATGGGATGCAGCAGCCTGGGTGAGCAGGTGCGAAACAGAGAATTACGCATGTGCAGTTATATGTACTCTGCCATTACTGATTCTAAACTATGTTTCAGATGCCTAAACTTGAGGGCTGCACTATGTCCCGGCATGTGGTTGGAGACACACCGGTGGCAGAAGGGTGAGCTGTGAGGATTTTCTCCACAGTGTCAAGACTCACTCTCCTTCTCCATCTCTTCCTTTCTGTCACTCACACTCTTTCTCTCTCTCTCACTCTCTATCTCTTCCTTTCACTCTCTCACACTCTTTCTCTGTCTCTTCCTCTCTCTCTTTCTTTCTTTCTTTCTCTATCTCTTCCTCTCTGTCTCACTCTTTCTCTCTCTCTCTTCTTCTCTCTCACACTGTTTCTCTCTTTCTCTCTCTTCCTTGTATCTCACTCTTTCTCTCTTTCTCTCTCGCTCTCGTTCATTATTTCTCTCTTTCTCTTTCTCTTCCTCTCTTCCTCTCTCTCACACTTTCTCTCTTTCTCTCTCTCTCCTTTGATGGACGCATGACGCACAAACTTATCTTTCTTTTTGTCTTGCAGGCTGTGATTCACAAATTGTCGAGGGATGACACGCCATGCCTGTACCTACTTTTATTTTGTTGTTTTGTTTACATAAAATGTTTTATATGTAAATTCATAGATGACTGAGATTCTTATTTGTCCAACCTCACATTCATCTTCTTTATTATAATTGTGCGACATCAGCCAATTTGTTACGTTCCAGATTTCCTAAGGTTGTTGTCACATTTTTTTGGGGGGTGGGGGTGAGGGGGGATGGCGGACAAGGGGCTGTTGGCGGGGGGTGTCGGAGCATTGTTGGGTGTCCGAGCTGCATGGTCGTTGACTCCATTGCATCTGTTGTTATTCAGGTGTGGCTCTGGGCTGGGCTCCCTTAAAATGTTGCAGGTTGCAGTCCGACTTTACACCAGCTCAGAGCAGGTGTAAACTTCCTGCTACTAACACACCTTATCACCTGTTTTGTACTCTCTTCGACGATCTTGCTGGTGGTTGAGAAACTTGCGAAGTGATGTGTTCACTGCTTTTTGCACAGGAACGCCTACTCTACATCTCATTAGCAATATTTGCCGGGGTCATCCGTGACGATGCTTTTTGAGGCTTCTACCACTGGTAAACTGGTGATATGGGCTGTTTGCACCAGCTTCTGAATGATGCGTTAAATTTATCACCATTTTGGTTGCGATAAAGTGCCGTTAACTCGGCGATGTGTCCATCAGAATATACACCTCGGTGTTTGAAAGACTTAAGAAGTACTCGAGTGCCACGCTGAGAGCCGCGCACCCATTGCTTTCACACAGGGGCCGCGCTGAGAGCCGCGCTAGAGTCGCGACTCCATTTAAAAAAAATAAAAGTCCACTTTCACTAATTTACATTCGCCTCGGGGACCCCATCCTCGAAGCATGCTGACATGTTCATTATTTTTTTTTAAACAAACGAGAGGAGGGCCTTGTCGGCCCCCCAGCCCCATGGCCATTCTGGCCCAAAGGACCCCAATTTCCGGGGGCCTGGCCTCACCGTTGGGGACCGTGGGGGGAGCCCCAATGCCTCCACGGTCCCGCTGGCTCCCTGTGTCCTGCGGGAGCCAGCATTGCTTTTCCACAGGGAGCTGCTGACATGTAGCTCCCCATGTGGAAAAGCAATCAGCTTTGGATTTTGGAAGCGAGAGCTAGCCAATTTTTGCCAACCCAAAATTGTGGACATATATGATGGATTTGAAGTAATTAAATCCAAAAAACGTAATTTATTGAAGACCCTGGGTAGAGAGCAACAGCTGGACATCCGTGAGTCTTCGGTGCTTAAGGATCAAAAGTCTAACATGCTCTCGGTAGTTCCATTTCTTACCTTGGAGATGATGGAACAACATCTCCTTAACATGAAATCTGGCTCACCCCCGGAATTTTGCATATGGTGGCTAGCACGGTGGCTCACTTTCTCACAGATCGTATAAATAAAACTATTCTTTCTGCCTGCTATCCCCACAGATGGAAGGAGGCAGTGATTTGGCTCCTACTAACAAAATACCAATTTGAAAAGCAAGGATCTTAAAAATTGCCATCCAATTTCACTGCTCCCTTATCCAGCTAAGATCCTCGAGAAACATCTGAAGGGCCATTTGATGGAATTTACTGAAGAGCAGGGATGGCTGGACAACTCCCAGTTCAGTTTCAGAAAACATCATGGAACCAAAATGGCGTTTATCTCAGCCATGGATTGTATTAGGCGGTTAGTGGATGAGGGGCAAGGAGCAGATTTGGTACTTTTAGACATACCTGTAGCCCCTCGATATCCTCTACCCCTCACTACTGATTGAACACCTTCAAGATATGGGATATCACACAAAAGACACTGGCTTTTCTTACCTCTTTCCTCATGAACTAGCAGAGGGTGCTACTACAGCAGTTCTAGTCAGATGCTTTCTCTCTGCCATGTGGAGTGCTGCAGGGCTCATCACTGAGCCCTACGCTTTTCAACCTATATGTCTTTCCACTTGCTGCCATCATCTGGGCCTTTAGGATGTGTGCGATTTCCTATGCTCACAACACACTGTTCATTGTGTTGATTTTTAAGAACTCTGCCACCACTGCTGATAACTTCTCATAATGCATGTCAGCAGTCGCTGACTGGATGGGAAGGAACTTTTTAAAGCTAAATAGTGATACAACTGAAATACTACTCTTTGGGATGCAAACCTTGTGCTGGAATATTAACAGGTGGATGGGTATCTTAGGCACCTGTCCCATTCCAGGCAGGACGGCAGAAAATCTTGCGTTCATTTTAGACACTGAACTCACACTTAATGACCAGGCTAATATCACTGGGGTGACTGGATTTTGGTATATAAGGATGCTTAGGAAAATGTTCCCTTTTATGACATTGCTGGCATGAAAGCAGGTTATATTAGCCCTGGTCATGTCCAAATTGGACTATTGTAATTCCCTGTATCTTGACTTCCATATCAGCACTCAGCATAAACCGCAGGTGGCACAGAATGCACTTGCCAGAGCAATCCTTGATATTCCGAGGTGTGTGGTCTCCATTTCCCCATCAGAAAGCGCATTATGTTTAAAGCTATCTGTACTGTGAACGAGGCCCTTTATACCCCTAGCCCTGCTGGGATTAAAGAGATGTTTCATTAGTACATTGCCACAAGAAATCTACGCTTGGCACACAGTAATTTGGTCTCTGTGCCTTCGACCCGAAAGAAGAAATGGGGAGGCAGATACTTCTGTGGCGCAGCAGGCAGACTCTGGAACTCCCTTCCGCAGTGCCTTACAGTGATCACAGAGCTGTTGCCTTTTAGAAAGACACTTAAAACCTGGCTCTATACTATATCGGCAGCGTTTCTCCCTAATATTTAATATGGTGGGTCTACGGACATTTCTCAGTTTTGGACGTTCGACTACAGCGCCTTGATGCCTCCGGGTATTTGTTTGTGCTTTATAAATATTCAATTAAATCAAGTAAAAAGTCAATGCATAAATGCATAGTAGTACTATACATCACTGTGAAATTGCTTGGGACTGTACGAGCTACATGAAGAAAGTCATAGAGAACGCTAACTCACTGATATTACTAATTCACTTTGATGATAGGAGGACAGAGGAGTCTGCAATTGCTCCATGAATAATCAGTCAAAGTGAGCGCTGACTATACGGTTAGGTAACACCTGCTTAGCTCAAACTGGATCACACAATAATATCCTTAACGTAAACTAAACTCAACTTACCTCTGAGTGTGAGCAGCAGACTTTTCGGAAAAAATATGCATTGTAAAACATAAGCACGACAAATAATTAATACTCACCGAGACTGCAATCTCGACGCTTAGCAGGTCGAGAAGGTCCGTCGAGAAGGTCCTGCTCCCGGTCGAGGATATTGGCCCAGCTCTGCGTTAGCTGCTGGGCGGTGCGCTGATCTTGGTTGGCTCGCCGCACACACTTGCGCACCCTCTCCTAATGCAGCTGACACTCCCGCAGGGGGGGTACCCACTTCCAGGCCTATTGCCTGCTGCCAGCCTGGAGGGGAGGTGGTGCTGCACGAAAAACTAGTGCTGCCACCGCCGCCTCGCAAAAGATTGCAAGGGCTGCACCCCTTGCCGGCGCCGCCGTCCACAAGATAGGCGGCTGCTGCTGGCCATTCGTCGGTAGTGGCGCTGCCACTCCCATGGTCGCCTTGCTCTGCCACGGTGCTGGGTGTGGTAAAAAAAAGAAAAGCAACAGGAAAAGAAAGGAAGGAAGAAATAATGGAGTAAAGGGAAAAATAAACAAAATTAAAAAAAGTCGCAAAAAAACATGAAAAAATGTAAACTACACAGACAAAAAAATGCACACTAATACAATAAATAAAAATGAACGGTAAATTAATTAGGAGGGCAGAGGATTGAAAATATTAAAGAGGGATTAAAAAACAGTCCCAGCACCATAACCAGAGCAAGAAAACAAGATGGCCGTGACCAAGCGAACTGTGTGGGGCCGTTTGAGCATGATTTCCAACATAAGGACATACTCTACATTGTGTTTGATGTAAACGCAACTCTAACGGGCATGCCGTAAACTCTGCCCGTAAGCAGAACACAGTGTAGCGCGGCAGAGTTTTTGGCAGAGCGACTCCTCAAACTCCACCCAGGCCTGCCTATTACCAAGTGAGGACCATTGATTGATTTTCTTTATTATCAAGAACAAACCTCCAAGGTTATCCCTGCATGATTGAGATCATGTCTACATGTGACTCAGCTTTAGAGAAAAGCGCTGTGTGACTCTGGGTGTTAGTGTGGACTATATGATTAGGGATTTTAGTATCCTCTCTATCTACCTGAAGATGGAACTTTGGCTCTTGGAACTACACTTTTATCATTCAAAACTGGTACAAAGTAACTCCTGATACTAACAACTTGCAAATGCTGAAAGTCTACTTTCTCTACAGAATGAAATCTTCCTTCATTTTAATATTCAAGCATGCTTTTTCCTATGAAAGTTTGCACGAAAGATTGATAAGTCCATCAACTGAAGCGTGTAAACTCGATGTGTTCCCGGTGTCATTCATGTACTCTCTAAACCAGTGATACTTAAAGGCCGCCCAGGGGCCGTACGCACTTCTCCTGACCTTTACATGCAGCCCCCTGATCAACAGCAGAGCTGGGCTGTTGTTCACAATCCTCAGCACTAACATTAAAAAGATGTTAAATATACAGGCAAGCCTTTATATAAAGGTTAATGGAAGTTAAAAAAACAAAGTATCTACGTTTTCCTGCACCACATAACATTAGGGACATTTAATTTTCAAAGCTATTTTGCAGCAAGAGTATACAAATATAAGGTTTTTCAAAAAGTGTACTTCATTAACATGCCAAACCATTTCACCTTAGCATATCAGATTACATCAGTGCATTGAATAGTATTTTTTTAAGTGATCATTTATTTTTTATTTTTATTGATTTTCATTTGCAGCAATACAAAAAGATTCATTAATACATGTCATGACATTTCTTCACATAATACATAATACATTAAATAAGGGAGAAAGAGAGGGAGAAGTCTATTAGATATATACCAAGAATAGCAGCTCAAATAACCTCAAAGGTTATTGCCTACAGTGGAAAAGTGCAAATGCAATAAATAGAATGATCAGATATAGAATTCACTAATAAACATAATCAACAGTCGAGCACAGCAGGATAGAGGATAAAATGACATAATTCCTGCCTGCCTCCTTGCTCAGTTACTCAAAGATAACAAACCCCAAAAGGGGAAAGTAGGCCTTTAAAATGTATCTCGACTGTCCTTTATTGCTTTACCAGTCAGTCAATTGGAGCCCAGATTCTCTGCCCTAGATCCTTTTTCCTTCGTCCTCTTAACTTGTATACAGAAGATTCTATATTATAGATAGCCAACATTTTAAACCGCCAGTTGGTAAAAGCAGGAGGGTCATTGCTTATCCATTGAGAGGTAATACATAGATGGGTGATGGCCATTGCGATAAACACAAACCCAAACCCAAACTCTGCCCTTACCCTTTTATTTAGCTCCGTACTATCTAATAACTCAAAGATTAAAAGAGCTGGGGCAATCGACACAGAGAACCTTAAAACCATAGTTAAAAAACCTCAAGGTCCTGCAAAAAAGCAACCAATTTGGGGCAACAGAAGAACATATGTAGGATGACAGCAGCTTGTAAACCACATCTGGTACATTTCCCTCCCCTCGTTCCACCCCATTTAGATATCTTTGCTGGTGATCAAAAACAGACATAAACTGCTGGCTCCTAAGACTCCCTGTTATCAACACCTGGTTCGCCACTTCCAATGAATCTTCAATATGTATTGCTTCCCTCCCGAGCCTGTTCTCTTATTTTGCATTCTAGGCCTCAATGTCATCTGGGGATGCTCGAATCAGAATTTAGTAAATTTGCCCAGTCCTGGACTTACCTCTCACTGTCTCCACCAATGGCATCTTTCCTGGTATCAGAGCTGCCCTGTTCCCACTTCCCACATGAAAGCTGCATATTTGCAGATATTTGAAAAAAATCTAATTTATTTACCCCATACTCTTCCTGTAAGTTCATAAACAACAAGAGCTGGCCTTCCCTACACAGGTCACCCAAAGATTTAATCCCATTTCTCCCCATCTGAAGGTGACTTGGTCCTGAAAAATTGGCGGGAGTATACCCGGAGCAGTGAGTGGAGTATATACGTTTAGGTTTGTGATCTTCAGTTTCCGCTGTACCTGTCTCTATACTCTATAAGCAGCTTTCAGTATATTAAATTTAATCTTTTTGTAATAGCTGGGTTCAAGTATCCTGACCAGCAGCCCTTGGCTCCACTCGCCAACCCTAATTCGTATATAGTCGGTCTCACCTCCACGGGGACTTCTGCCTTATCCCCCACAAGTCGAATACCCAGGTGTTGCAAAATGGATGCCCAATGGTAATAGAGAAAACTGGGAATAGCCCAACGCCCGCTGTCTTGGAAGGGCCATCCATTTGGCCACCCTTCTTGGTCTACGATATCCCCATAGAAATCTATAAGATGCCCTCTCTAGTTTGCTAAGCAGAGTGAGGAACATTCTAGAGGAACAGTTCTGAAGACAATTCAAGACATATAACAGTTTTGGGAGGACTGACAGTTTGATTACATTGCTTCTACCAAATAATGAAACATGTAGATGGTCTAGCCTCTCCAATTTTTTGCTTACATTATCTATTATTGGGACAATATTCAAATCAGGGATTTTGTCTATAGCAGCTGTGATTTTGACCCCCCAATTAAGTTGCCTTTTGAACAACCGAGAGGCCTGTAAATCACATATTCCCTGAGCAAAGAATCTGGGTTTTCTCAATATTTAATTTGTATCCTGAAAAGGTACCAAACTGCTCGGCTACAGTCTTCACCTCTGGAAGTGGCGAGATGACATCAGCAGTGAGCACCGTGATGTCGTCCACATACGCCAATGCTCTATAGTCGATATCATTGACCCTCACTGCTTTGATATTAATATTCAGCTCTAGCTTTTTAAGAAAAGGGTCAATATAGAGAGCAAAGAGCAGAAGAGACCACGGACACTCCTGCCTAGTGCCCTTGCTGAGTTCGAACAGAAGTGCGGATTGCAGCATTCGGTAATAAGTATAATGCGCTGATTGCCTGAATAAATTCTCTACATATTCCCTTCCACAGAAAGACAGACCACACATACTGCCAGGAGACTCTGTTGAACGCTTTCTCAGCGTCCAACAGGACTACCCCCAGCGGTGATTCCGTGGCCTGATCCCAGTCAATAAGGACTATGACCCGACGTACATGATATGCCGTGTCTCTGCCCGAGATAAACCCATGTTGATGGATTGAAACCAGAGAGGTGATGACCTTACCCAACCTGATTGCAAGTATTTTAGAATGTATCTTGCTATCACAATTTATATGACTATAGTAGTGCTCTGCCATGAATTTGAGACATGACCCCTTTGAGCCTGCTAGAATATTTGCAGCATATCTTGCTGTAAAGATTGCGAGAATGCTCTATGAAACTCTCGGAGGATGCCGTCGGGGTTGGTGGCTTTGCCCAGGACTAAAGAGGTAAAGGCATCCTCCAGTTCTTCCCAGGTTATCGGAGACGCAAGGATTTCATTTTGTGCATACGTGACTTTCATTGTCCCTAGATCTTTAAATAAATATTCTGGAGATTCAATCCCTCGTGAGGCTACTCACTCAGTATCAGCTGTTTGTAGTAGTTTTTAAATACATTCAACACTTCTACCAGAGAGTCTAGAATTTGGGCTAGATGGTCTCTGATCTTACAAATTCGATTGGCCACCTCTCGCTTCCACAGACTTTTTGCCAAGACTCGCCCAGTGTTTTCTCCCAGCTCATATAATTCAGTCCTATACTGCATATATTTGGCTGCCACCTCTGTCCCAAAGTGTTGATGGATTTTGGATTTCATAATCGCTATTGCCTGTTGACAATCCTGAATATTTTGTCCCTCAGCTACTTTCCCCATAAGTTCAAATTCAGCCATTCTTAGCTGCTCAAACCACTTTCGAATTGCCTCCTGTAGCGCTTTTTGGCAGGAGATAGAAAAGCTCAGGGTTTCCCCTCGAACCCCTGCCTTGAAGGTATCCCAGACTATAGTATCAGAGGCTGTGCCTCTATTAATATCAAAGAATTCCATTTAACCATATGATCACAATATGATTGATTAAACAGAAGCTTACTTTCAAAGGTCCAAAGCTTCTGAGCTCTAGTAACGCCAATCAGTGGAAATTCAGCTACTAGAGGGTAATGATCTGAAATGATCCTCAGAAAGCTCTCAATTTTGACTATTTCGGTTAATTCATTGGAGACAAAGAAATAGTCCAACCGCACTAGTCTATTATGAGGGGCCAAATAAAAGGTAAATCCTGGATCGAATGATCTATGCTTATACCAACTGTCTACCAGACCATGGGGCATATTAACAAGCCAGGCGATAAAATTATCGCCGCTTTAGCGGCAGAAAACTGCTGCTAAAACGGCAATAATGGGCTTGATAATATGCTCTGTGGAATTCCAATTGAAGCCCATGTTAGATGCCCTTCACATCTAACATGGGCTTCAATTGGAATTCCATAGAGCATATTATCAAGCCCATTATCGCCGGCAGTTTTCTGCCGCTAAAGCGGCGAGAATTTTATCGCCTGGCGTGTTAATATGCGCCCATGTTCTCTCACCAGGCCTTGCAGGGCCTTAAAGACCATTACTTTTCTACCCTGGTATGGTAGATCGGCAATTAAATTAAAATCACTATCTAAGTGGATATTAAAGTCACCACAGAGGATCAGGGGATGCGGTCTTAAGGCAAGTTCAATGCTCAGATAATTCAACATATCGGGATCATCTATGTTAGACCCATAGATAGAGCAGATCGAAAAAGAAGCATTATTTGCTGCTAGATTATATTCTGCAATACACCAACGCCCCAGCTTATCTTCCTTAGTTCGTTTACAAATACCCATGTAATTTCTTACTAGGATCTCTACCCCTCTAGTTGTTGTTCCCTGCTGAGTACACGATAACATATTATAGCCTAAATCCCTCAAACACCATCGCTTACTCCAGGGTATGTGGGTCTCTTGAAGGCACACTAGATCGGCCTGCATAAAACAGAAGCTCTTTGCCAATATTCCCCTATATTTTTTATCATTTAGGCCACATACATTCACTGAGCAAATACGGATTTTGCCCACCATCCTTGTATTTAAGATTCCTAATACCAAATCTCTCCATAATATATATTAGTTTGCAATTAACCACAAAAATCATGTCGTTCCTCCTTACAGAAATAAGAGCGTCATGATATATATTAGAAAAAAACAATCAACGATTACTTGCCCTCCTCCCCTACCCCCAATTTCTTACTGTCCCTCCCCCCCACCCCACTCGCTCCCTACCCACACCAACCCTCACAGAAGACTTGACCTTCCAGGTCCGGTTTTGGAGTAGGACCCCTCCCGCATTCCCACCCCGACTGCAATTCTATCAGTAATGCCCTAAGCAGAAAAGATGTTTTCCTATTGGGGGTCTTCCCTGATAGTAGTGCGGGGGCTTTTTAAAGAAGTTAGGCCAGGCACCTTCCGATTCTGGTGCAACAACCTCTTTTGATGAAGAGCCCAGGTCCACTTTTGCTGCAGGCTTTTTTCCAACTGATCCGGTCTCCGAGCGGCCATTCATTGCCTTAGCCACCTTAGCTGGAGACATTGCCAGGGTATCAGCCAGGAGCGCTCCGCCCCCAGCAGCAACACCGCTTATGAAGGAAATCAGCCGCCAGGCAAGGAGACCCCATACGCGGCAAACCTGTACCGCGCAGAATGTAAACGAGCTGAAAATTGTTCCACAGTGCTCTGCTCGTCTGGCGGTAAGATTTGCCCTCTTCAACATCATACTTTGCCGGCGTGGAGGGAGATTCAAAATGCGGTTGCGGGGCAGACCGGACAGGAGAGTTTCCAGCCACGATCACACAGCCGCCATCTTGCTGCCTACCGTGTTATCTAAGTGATAGTTTTCAAATATGAATTTAGAAACATTCATTCTTCCCTCCACCCTGACAATCATGCCAAAAGTGAACTAACTCTTAGGGTGGTCTCCCATAATACATGAAAAGCATTATAATTTATGAAATCAAACACAGAAGAAAGTTTTGTACAGCGCTCCTCCTGAAGTCATGTATTTCAAAAGTCCTCTTATATGTGATAATAAGCAAAAAATGAGGGAAAGTGAAAGAAAACAATTGTCTAGGATCACACAGTTTGGTTTACTGGGGAATCTGGGATTAATCCTAGGTTTTCTAGTTTTGCTTTGTGTAATTCAGCCACTAGATGTATATGCTTTGTTTCCCCTATACCCACCTTACTACCCAACTCCCCCTGGATCACCACCACGCTGCCATTGATGCTGGCGGCATTTGGTCACATCACAGACCAAACTTTGTGGCCCTTGGGAAAATATTTGTGAATACTCATGTTCTAAAACTTTCTGGGGCAGATTTATGTTCCCTGGCGCATCTCTGCAAATCAGCATGGATGCGCCAGGGAAGATGCCTCACGCAAGTTTGCACTTGCGCCACCGCAGATGCGCTGCATTTACAATGCGGTGCATCGTGCCGCAAGGACAAGCAGATACGTGATGCATCTGCTGGCGTAAGGTTGGCGCAGTGCTGAAGTTGTGTCGCACGTGCGATGCAACTCCAGCACTGTTCCAACCTACCCTATACCTAACATGGTGCTCAAGCCTTACGCCTGCTTCAAGCAGGCGCAGGGTTTTGACGCATCAGCGTTGGGAAAGTGACTCAGTGAAATCTTATAGATTTCACTGAGTCACTTTTCAGGGGTGTTCCTGCGACGGAACGCCCCCCCCCCTGAGTAGAAACGCCCACATGAAACCTGATGCAGGTTTCATGTGGCGCAGGGCTTTACACCGTGACGCATCTCCATAGATGCATCACAATGTAAATGGGGCGCAACATGGCGCAGGGTTTACGCCGCCGCTGCGTCACAAAAGTGACGCAACTGCGGCATAAAAGTGGCGCAAGTCTGATATGAATCTGCCCCTCTGTACTTAATTCACACAATGCTAGAATTCATCAAAAATAGCAGCATTGTTTATGACGTTTGCAGTTAGTTCGATGCAGCAACCACCTACTACGAGGTAAGCTACCTGTATGTGGGTTCCTGCTTTACAAGCAGATACTGTGCATTGCAGAGGAGTAACGCAGGCCACTGCAGTCCCTGCGGCGCAGGGGGGCACCCAACCGAACAGGGCCCCAAGCCCTCCAAGGGGCCCCATTCAGCCCAAGGCCAATGAATATCTGTGGATATGAGAGACATGGGGGCTTGGTGCAAATATATGAAAAGGACCTCCCACTCGACCAACAATTATTTTCTCAATGGCTAAATATAGCTCGTACGGGCTATCCCTTTGTTGTAAATATGACTAAATACATCATCAATTCATCAGTTCATATATTTTATTTGTCTTGTAAATCTTCTGTTATAATTTCATTTTACTAGTTATAAACTATATTTTTCCCATTTGTATTTTTTGTAATTTAACCCCTTAACTGCTGGGCCTCCTACTCCCCCCCCCCCCCCCCCCCCAGTGCTGAGCCCTTTTTTGGCTATTTGTTGTAGTTCGCGATTAGGCCTCTGTAACTTTTTGACCACATAGGGTATTCACGCCAAATTTGCGTCCTTTTCCTCCAACATCATGAGGATTCTAAAGGTACCCAGGGTTTGTGGATTTCCCTGGAGGGGGTCCCAGAAATTAGCCAAAATACAGCAAAATTTTAGTTTTTTGTGAAAAATGGGAAAAAAGTGCTGCAAATGAAAGCACCTGGGTTTTTCCCTGAAAATGGTATCAAAAAATGGTTTGTGGGGCTGAATTCACCATTTTCCCAGATTTTAGGGAATGACAGACTTTTGTCAGAAAACCAAAACTTTTTATACAGTTTTGGCATTTTTCTGGGACATCGCCTATTTTTGCTATTTTTTGTGCTTTCAACCTCCTTCCAGTTAATTATAGAAATTGGTATGAAAGCAATAAGGCATCCTGCTATACATTTTAGAAAAGTAAATAAAATGCTGAATTCAGCAAGGGGTCATTTGTGTAAATCCATCAAGGTTTCATTAAAGAAACTAACAGTTAAATATAGGAGAAATGGAAAGTTAGTTGAAAAAAACAGCCTTTTGTGTCAACGTTTTCACCTGTATCTTCTTTGAATTATGACAGCTCTTTGAAAGCAATATACCGTTAAAACCACTGGACCTTACTGGTTGTGGGGATATATAGGACTTGTAGGTTCACCAAGAACCCGACGAACCCAGAGCCAAAACTGAGCAGCGTCTTGCAATGGGTTTTTATTATGTACCGGGTATATAGCAATTATTTTGGGAAAATGTATACATGGAAAATTCGGTATGAAAGACACCTATGTATTTCTGAAATGGGAACAAATTATAGAGTTTAGAAACAGTATATATTTGCACATTTCCAAAATTGGGAATACTCATACTAGCATGTGAATTATTGGTCATTTTTCAAAAAGACTTTTTTTTTTACACATTGTTTTTCATTTGGAAGGCAGAAATGCATCGAAAGTCAGTAGGTAATAACAGTTCCTTTACAAATCTGCATTACCCTAAGTCTCCCGATAAAAATGGTACCTCACTTGTGTGGGTAGGCATAGTAGGAAATAGGAAACGGCTCAAAACGCAACATGAACACACCACATTTTCACAATGAAAAATTACCCTTTTTTTGCAAAGTGCCTAGCTGTAGTTTTTGAACCCTAGCTCTGCCGGCACCTAGGAAAACCTAGCAAACCTATACATTTTTTAAAACTAGACACCCAGGGGAATCCAGCATGGGGTGACTTGACTGGCTCTCACGAGGTTCTGTTACCCAGAATCCCTTGCAAACCTAAATAATTGTCCCCAAAAACATTTTTTCCTCAGATTTCTGTGGTGGAATGTTCTGGAATCTGTGTGGATCCACAAATTTCCACCCACCCCGCATTCCCCAAAGTCTTCCAAGAAAAATGGTACCTCACATGTGTGGGAGGCCCAAGTACCCGTGACAGGAAACGGCCCAAAACGCAATGTGGACACACCACATTTCCGCAGTGAAAACTGACCTCTTTTTTGCAAAGTGCCTAGCTGTAGATTTTGAACCCTAGCCCTGCCGGCACCTAGGGAAACCTAGCAAACCTATACATTTTTGAAAACTAGACACCCAGGGGAATCCAGGATGGGGTGACTTGGCCGACTCTCACCAGGTTCTGTTACGCTGAATACATTGCAAACCTAAAAAACTTTTCCCAAAAAATAAATTTTCTTCACATCTCTGTGGTGGAAAGTTCTGGAATCTGCTTGGATCCACAAAACTCTACCCAGCCCGCATTCCCCAAAGTCTTCCGAGAAAAATGGTACCTCACTTGTGTGGGAGGCCCAAGTATCCGCAACAGGAAACGGCCCAAAATGCAACGTGGACACACCACATTTTCCAAGTGAAGACTGACCCTTTTTTTGCAAAGTGTCTAGCTGTATAATTGGAACCCTAGCTCTGCCGGCACCTAGGGAAACCTTGCAAACCTATACATTTTTGAAAACTAGACACGCAGGGAAATCCAGGATGGGGTGACTTGGCCGACTCTCACCAGGTTCTGTTACCCAGAATCTATTGCAAACCTAACCAATTGTCAAAGAAAACACATTTTCTTCACATTTCTGTGGTGGAAAGTTCTGGAATCTGCGTGGATCCACAAAATTCCACCCACCCCGCGTTCCCCAAAGTCTTCCGAGAAAAATGGTACCTCACTTGTGTGGGAGGCCCAAGCACCCGCAACAGGACACGGCTGGAAACGCAACGTGGACACACCACATTTCCCAAGTGAAAACTGACCCTTTTTTGGCAAAGTGCCTAGCTATAGATTTTGAACCCTAGCTCTGCCCGCACCTAGGGAAACCTAGCAAACATATACTTTTTTTAAAAGTAGGCACCCAGGGGAATCTAGGATGGGGTGACTTGGCTGGCTCTCACCAGGTTCTGTTACGCTGAATCCATTACAAACCTAAAAAACTTGTCCAAAAAAATAAATTTTCTTCACATCTCTGAGGTGGAAAGTTCTGGAATCTGCTTGGATCCACAAAACTCCACCCAGCCCGCATTCCCCAAAGTCTTCCGAGAAAAATGGTACCTCACTTGTGTGGGAGGCCCAAGTATCCGCAACAGGAAACGGCCCAAAATTCAACGTGGACACACCACATTTTCCAAGTGAAGACTGGCCCTTTTTTTGCAAAGTGTCTAGCTGTATAATTTGAACCCTAGCTCTGCCGGCGCCTAGGGAAACCTAGCAAACCTATACATTTTTGAAAACTAGACAGCCAGGGTAATCCAGGATGGGGTGACGTGACTGGCTCTCACCAGGTTCTGTTACTCAGAAACCATTGCAAACCTAAAAAAATGTCAAACAAAACACATTTTCTTCACATTTCTGTCGTGTTCCAACAGGACTCCAGATACAAATGATGCCTCACTCGTGTGGGAGGCCCAAGTATCCGCGACAGGAAACGGCCCAAAACGCAACGTGGACACACCACATTTTCACAGTGAAAACTGACCCTATTTTTGAAAAAGTGCCTAGCTGTAGATTTTGAACAATAGCTCTGCCGGCACCTAGGGAAACCTAGCAAACCTATACATCTTTGGAAACTAGACACACAGGGGAATCCAGGATGGGGTGACTTGGCTGGCTCTCACCAGGTTCTGTTAACCAGAATCCATTGCAAACCTGAAAAATTGTCAAAAAAACACAGTTTCTTCACATTTCTGTGGTGGAACGTTCTGGAATCTGCGTGGATCCACAAAATTCCATGCATCCTGTGTTCCCCAAAGTCTTTCGAGAAAAATGGTACCTCACTTGTGTGGGAGGCCCAAGTACCCGTGACAGGAAAGGGCCCAAAACACAACGTAGACACACCACATTTTCCAGGTGAAAACTGCCCCTTTTTTTGCAAAGTGCCTAGCTGTAGATTTTGAACCCTAGCTCTGCCGGCACCTAGGGAAACCTAGCAAACCTATACATTTTTGAAAACTAGACACCCAGGGGAATCCAGGATGGGGTGACTTGGCTGGCTCTCACCAGGTTCTGTTACCCAGAAAGCATTGCAAACCTAAACAAATGGTCAAACAAAACACATTTTCTTCACATTTCTGTGGTGGAATGTTCTGGAATCTGCGTGGATCCACAAAATTCCACCCACCCCGTGTTCCCCCAGGACTCCCAATAAAAATGGTGCCTCACTCGTGTGGGAGGCCCAAGTACCCATGACAGGCTAGGGCCCAAAACGTATTGAGGCAACATCAAAATTGCCTATCACAAAACAACCTGGTTTTGCAAGGTGGGTCACCTCGGTTTTTGTCCACGTGCTCAGCGACCAGCTAGGGAAACCTATCAAACCCACATATTTCTGAAAACTAGACACCCGTGGGGTTCTAAGGAGGTATGGCTTGCGTGGATCTCCCGTTTTCTTATCCAGAATCCCCTGCAAACCTCACATTTAGCTAAAGAAAAACACTTTTTCCACACATTTTTGTGTGGGAAAGTTGTGGCATCACTGGGCAGACATGAATTTCCTACCGCCCAGCATTCCCCAAGGTCTCCCGATAAAAATGGTGCCTCACTCGTGTGGGAGGCCCAAGTACCTGTGACAGGCTAGGGCCCAAAACTTATTGCGGCAACATCAAAATTGCCCATCACAAAACAACCTGGTTTTGCAAGGGGGGGTCACCTCGGTTTTTGGCCCTGTGCTCAGCGGCCAGCTAGGGAAACCTATCAAACCCACATATTTCTGAAAACTAGACACCAGTGGGGTTCTGAGGAGGTATGGCTTGCATGGCTCCCCCAATGTTTTCTTACCCAGAATCCCCTGCAAACCTCACATTTTGCTCAAAAAAATCACATTTTCCACACATTTTTGTGTGGGAAAGTTGTGGCATCACCGGGCAGACATGAATTTCCTACCACCCAGCATTCCCCAAGGTCTCCTGATAATAATGGTGCCTCACTCGTGTGAGAGGCCCAAGTACCCACGACAGGCTAGGGCCCAAAATGTATTAAGGCGACATCAAAATTGCCTACCACAAAACAACCTGGTTTTTGGCCCCGTGCTCGGCGGCCAGCTAGAGAAACCTATCAAACCCACATATTTCTGAAAACTAGACACCCCCTCTCATCCCCCGTCACTTGGTGGATCTCGAATTAGAAATTTGCTTTACGCCGACGATCTTGTTTTATTCAGCCACGCGAGGGTCGGTTTACAGAGACTTCTTGACAAGCTGCTTTCTTTCACATCAAGTAACGCTCTGGAATTAAATCTTTAAAAAACAAAAGCTATCACCTTCGGGAATCAGAAGCAGCAAACCGGCGGGTGGTTCTTTGATGGCAAAAAAATTGAAACTGTGACATTGTATAAATATCTGGGCATTTATATGGATTCCAAGGGCTCTTTTGTAAAACAGAAAGAAGCGGTCAAAGCAAAAGCATTGTCCCTCGAAGTAGCAACAATGAAACTTTCGGCACAGCTACTTGGCCCAAGCTTATCCCCCCTCCTGACAGTCATGAAGGCAAAGGTTACAAACTGTTTAACCTATGGTCAAGAAATAATGTTGGGGAGCAACTCGTCAATGCTGAATAAAACAACAATTAGAATCTACAAACGAGCCTGGCACCTTCAGATATCGGCATCTCCGACTCAGATCAGGCTCGAGTTTGGCCTTCTGAACCATGAGGGTGTCGGAGCAGGTGCATTCATCAAGTTGTGTCACAAACTGCGTAATTCAAGGGAAGGATGCCTGGAGGCCAAGTTGTGGCAAGAAATATCAGTAGGTCAATCCAGCCAAAAAACCGACAATTCCTCGAACACTCCTTGAATCTGCTCGATGTCGTGGACTACTGGGGAACTAATCCGCCCCAGCAGGCACTAAAACTATCCATTAAAAGAAGTGTTCGCCTCTGGTCTTTCCATCGGGACAGGGCACAATTGGCTAATAGAAAACACGCCTGGTCTATGATCACTGACATTTGAGATGTCATCAGTGATGTCATGAGTGATGTCACTGACCATGCCATGAGTGATGTAATATGTGACGTCATCACCAGTGCATTGCGGGTGCACGAGTTATAGTAAGCTTAACTAACTATAACGTGCACATTTCTCTGGTTTTATATGAGTCCAATGTCCAAGTAACTATAACGTCCCTGAAACTTATGTTTTTTTCAGTGAATTTCAAAGGTTTTTTAAATGCTAATGTCTAACTATAACGTGCCTGAAACCTATGGTTTTTTCAGTGAATTTCTAAGTTTTTTTAAATGCTAATTTCTAACTCTCACGTGCCTAAAACCTATGGTTTTTTCAGTGAATTTTAAAGGTTTTTTAAATGCTAGTTTCTAATTATAATGTTCATAAAACCTATGTGTTTCTCAGTAATTTTGAAAAAAAAATTGATATTTTGTAACTTTAATATCCTAAAAATTGTTTTTGTAATTTTATTTATTTATTATTTAATGTCTTCTTGTTTTTTAAATATTAAACAACTACATACAGTATGAAAGCGAGCCCAGCCCAGAGCCATATCTGAAGACCAACACATGTCATACACCGACTGATGAAGCAGCTCCGACACCCAAGAACTCCACAATACCCACCACCACCCCCAGGACCCCCCCCCCCACCACTGAGGCAGCGTAGAACAAGACAGCGAACTTTCCAAAAACGGCATGGCCCCTCAGCCACACAATAGCTCAATATTGGGACAGGTGTGAACAAACTATATGTGAAGGAAGCAATTCACCCATGAATAACAATGCACACAATGCAAAGTGTAGCGCTGATGTGCTGGACACATCTCAGTATGCAGAACACACACCTCTCCATGTGCACAAATACTACTGGTGCTTGTAGTGTTGTGGACAGTGGACCCAACCATGTTACGTCAAACACTAGCGACGATCTCAGTCATGTCGCTGTTTTGTCCCTCCCTGTAAGCATAAGGGTAACCGGAGTGGGCTGGTTCGATGTATGCCACTTCAACGTAGGAGTGTGAATATATAGACTGGGGCTCTGGGCGTGGTTCACTTGTGAACTCTGAAGACCAACGACTGTGCCAGAGCGACAGGCCTCAACCTGCCACGAGGGTGCTGCCATGACCTCTCCTCTCCTTGACACAGGCCCCTTGCGAACTCAGCGGCACAGCACCGCAGACTTATGTCTGTACAGACTACTGTCTTCGATCTACACTGCGGACAGCAGGCCTCATAATTCAGATGGAGTAGCGATTGCAGATGACGCAGTGCAGTACACAAGATACATTGCTCCCAATGCGGCCCTCTCGGACCACGCATCATCGCAGGGTGCACCCACACTGAGTACTTCACATGCCACTAACTCAGTGCACCACAAGTCATCGCCACATGGCCTTACCGGGGCAGAATTCAATAGACAAAAGACATTGGTCCGAGTGCGGCCCCCTGGGACAATGCATCATCACAGGTGACCTGTCAGCCCTTTGGCAGTTCCCTCCTCATTTTATTATTTTTATCCCTTGTCCCCTTCTCATTTTTCTGTCTACCATATTTTTTTTAGGTGTTGTTGTAGAGGTTCTGGGCGCCTCTTCCTCATCCCTTGAGGGAAAGACGCAAGGTGCTCCTCTGAGGAGAATAGATGAGAGAGGTGAGATGCGCAAAATGGTGGCTCCAACTGTCACTTTGACACCTGGGCCATGACTTGCCATGAGAGGTTCCGGAACCTTCTGGGCCCTTCTGGCAAGTCAGGCCCAAGGTGATAAATAGAGGTGGCAGGAGGGCAGCCATTTTAGGTTAGAGTGGACTGCGTGGCGAACAGGAGGAAGGCGCCTGTGTGAGGAGGTGGTTGTGCTGGAAAAGGAACGGACAGGTTTAAGGGCCTGCATAGATTTCCACTCCTGGTAACATCATCCCTAACCGTGCGACCGGGCCCTGAACGCAGTCGGAGATCTGGTGACCAGCGTTATCTGGAGGTCCAGTGGTCAGACTCCTTGAAAGAGGTCCAGGAGCAGTCTGTGACCGTCTCCCTATCCTCAACACCCCCCCCGCTAGAGGGGCGATGTCCATCCCCAGGAAATGAGAGGGTTCTGGACTCTCATCTAGCTGCACAGAAGAATTCCTGGCACCCTTAATTTGCCCCCCCCTTCTTTCTTCCTCCCTACGAGACCCTACCTGACACGATCACCGCCGCCACCCCAAGATCGGAGGGCTCCTGTTGTCCTCTGGAGGTGGCTCGCTGCTGAGGGGAGTTTGTGTGGGGCTTCCTGTGAGGAGCGGGTGAGGAGTTCGCCTGAGAGAAGAGAGAGACGCGACAGGCTTGGAGGCCGGCATCCTCCGATCACGTGTGAAGGGCCTTAGCGCCGCCCCTCTCTGCTGCCGGTAGCTGAGGAAGGCCGCGCCCCGTTTGACACGCTGTTTCTGGAGGCAGCGGGCGCCTCCCACAACTGAGTTCGGATCGACCCGGGGCCCATAGCTGTGGAAAGGTCAGGGAAAGGCCAGCGACAACGGAGGACACCCGCCGAAGAGTCAGCGTTGTCAGAGGCACTTCAGTGGGGGGGTGCCTAGAGTGACGCCTCTGACTCTGTCAGGATTTCCCCATCGGGGGCCATGAGTTCAGTCACCCTGGATCAGGTCCCTTCAGTGCCGGATTCAGCGCTACTACTGCGGGGACAACCGGCGTAAGCACAGTAAGCGGGGCATTAGAAGGTGGGAGGTGGAAGGAGTCCCCGGAGGGCACCTGGGAGTACGCCGCAGCAGTAGGGGATGTCCTGATATCCATTAGGTTCCGTTACTGTGGAACACAGGCTCTTGGCAAATAGTACGGGGAAAGAGACTTGAGTTAACACAAGACTGATCATTGGGGAATACAGTCCTTTCACTCAGTGTTGAGGAGAAGCCACCTCCCCTCCCATGACAGCTTGAGTTCGAATACCATGTTAATGTAAAGGTTATGAGTTGCCAGCCACAGTGAATGTCCAAGGTAGCGCCTAAAAGGCAGAGATTGGATAGGATTGGCAGAATAAGAGTCAGGTGGTGTAGTTGGGAGGGGAACCATCGGATTGAATGTTTTGAGGGGACTAAATGCTCATTCGCAATGTGATTAAAAGCTCAAAGGGCAATTACAAGTCTATTGTATGAAATGTATTGTTTGGAGTGAATTGTCATTTCCTCTGCAAGTACAAGGTACACTGTTGTCATGTGAAATTGCGGATTCTTGTAGAGTAAGACAAGTTTATCTAGTACCGTAACGTGCAGGTTTGACCTTAGACAAAGGAGAGAGGTTCTAATGTAAATGAAATGAACTGGTTTTAATTGTAATGTCAAAGTGAAAACTGAACCCTGATCAGAAAAGAAAGGTTATAAAGTTTACAATAACTCTTTACAAAAATCGGTGTAGTGTTCTTTTTGAGTGATGTGGCGCAGGATTGCGAGCTGAGTGGGATGCAGGCATGAAAAGCCAAATGGAGTGTTGAGCCAAGTGACTTGAGCCAAGCTACCCCCTTAGACGTAGGTCTAACAAATTGGTGCTCAGCGGTGGGATCGTTATTCAGTGCTTGCATCCGCTTGGTAGCAGTTTTGCGCGCATCACCACCTACACTGTATTGTTTTGACTGGAGTTTTCTCCAGACTGTCTTTTAATTGGAGGATTTTTGAAATTGTCCTGTGTATATTCCCTTTCTTGAGAAAAGTTCTTGCTAACTGTGTGGGGGTCCCATCTGGCAGGATGGAATTCGAATTGGGTAGGCTGAAGGAGTACACAGCAGCCCAATTGAAGGAGTTCTGCCAGGAACGGGGGGTATTCTTTAAGCAAGGGGTGAAGAAGACAGAGCTCCAGGCAAGCTTAAGAGCCTGGGTTATGGCCCACCCTAGCGGGAAACAGGAAGAAGAACCAGAACTAGATCTCCTAGAAGAACCGGAAGTCCTTCTACCCCCTGGGAGCGGTAATATGGACGTGGGGTCCAGGGCCCCATCAAGAGTGGGAAGTAGCGCCTCGGGGGGGAGCCTGTCCTCTGCTGACCTAGTTGATCGGAGGGAAGAGAGACAGCTTAGAATGGATCTGGCCCGGTTGGAAAAGGAGAGGGAGGAGAGGAAGTTCCTCCACGAGCTTCAGTTAAAAGAGTTAGAGCTCAAAGTCCTTCAACTTGGAACCCCCAGTAGTCCTAATGGTGGCAGCATACCGAGAGAAGTCTCGAGAGAGTCCAGGCCCTACCTGCCCAAAGACGTGGTTGCTAGCTATGGCGTAGGGGATGATATTGTAAAATGGCTGGCTGCCTATGAGGTTTCTCTAAGAGCCCATGGGGTCCCTGAAGCCCAGTGGGGGGGTGGCCTGTATAGGTATATGCCTCCGGTGGGGAGGGATGCCTTGTTAGCGCTAGAACAGCCAGACCAGACCCGGTACCCTGTTATGAAGGTAGCCCTAGTAAGGAAATTTGGACTGACCCCTGAAAAATTCAGGCAGAGGTTTAGGGGTAGTCAGAAGTTGTCCACTCAGAATTGGGTGGACTTCTTGGACTACGCCAGGAAGGCCTTAGAGGGCTGGGTGCAGGGCAGTGATGTCAAGGACTATGAAGGACTGTACAATTTAATTCTAAAGGAGCACCTCCTAGAGAAAAGTTTTCCAGAGCTGCGTCAGCACCTGGTAGACGGCAAGCTAACCAATCCCAGGAAGCTTGCGGAGGAGGCGGATATCTGGGCGAGTACCCGGGTATCCTCAAAAGGGACTGGAGGGAATTTCCAAAGGACTGGACAGGGCGCCCCCCAGAAGACAGAGGGGGGAGACAAAAAGAGGGAGTTCTCTAAAGGTCCCCAAAAGAGTTCACCAGGGAAGGGAGTAGGATTCCCTCCTAAGGTTGTTCCCCACAAACCCCCTTATCCTGACCGTGGTCAGCAGCCTAGGGTTGTCCGATGTTACGAGTGTGGTGAGGTTGGGCACTATAAGGGGGATGCCAAGTGTCCCAAGAGACCACACCCTCCCATTGGAGGAAAGACCCCTGGGGTGGCGAGTGTAGTGCTCGGGGAGGAGTTGCCCCTAGATAAGGGAGGTGAGTGGGCAGGGCTAACCTTAGTGTCCTTAGGGGATTGTGAGATGGTTCCTAAGACCCAGATGCCCTCGAATACTACTAAGTATAGGCAATGGGTCACCATCAATGCCCAGAGGGTGGAGGCTCTGAGGGACACAGGAGCCAGCATGACTATGGTAAGGAGTCAGCTGGTGTCCCCAGAGCAGGTGGTCCCCAATGTAGTCCACCCGGTTGGGATGGCTGACAACCGAGAGGGTCACTATCCGGTGGCCCAGGTTCCCTTTGAGTGGGGAGGGGTTGCGGGTCCTCTACGAGTTGCGATCAGCCCTGCCATGCCGGTCGACTGCCTGTTGGGAAATGACCTTGAACACTCGGCGTGGAAGGAGGTTGAGTTCAGGGCCCACATGGAAATGTTGGGGACCCCTGAGTGGACGTGTGCTCACACTCGGTCCGTGACCACCCGAAGAGGGGATTCACAGAGGTTGGAGCCTGGGACAAAGGCCCAACCAGCTGCCGGAAAGGGTAGACGGGGACGGGGAAAGCCTGCCCCGGCATCTGACCCTCCAAAGGTGGATGGGGCCACCAAGGCGGCCCCGGAGTCTACGGAGGGGGATGTAATGTCCCTGGAGGGCTTGCCTACCCCTGCAGACTGGCAGGTGGAGGGAGGACCTACTAGGGAAGAGTTTTGTCGGGCCCAAAAAGAGTGCCCTACCCTTGAGGGTTTACGGCGGCAGGCCGAAGCCCAGGCAGCGGGTAACGATTCGGGGACCTTCCACATATACTGGGAAGATGGACTCCTGTATAGCGAACCCAAGGCTCCGGTGCATGGTTCATCCCGGGCCTTGGTAGTTCCCCAGCGTTACCGAGCCTTCCTATTAGGACTGGCTCACGAAATACCCTTGGCAGGACACTTGGGACAAGACAAGACCTTTGCTCGACTTGTTCCTCATTTTTACTGGCCTCAGATGAGGATTACGTCCGATACTTTTTGTAGGACGTGTGTAACCTGCCAAGCTAGTGGGAAAACAGGGGTGAAGCTGAAAGCTCCCCTGGAACCACTGCCTGTCGTTGGTACCCCCTTTGAAAGGGTGGGCATCGACATTGTCGGGCCATTGGATCCACCAACATCGGCCGGTCACAGGTTTATCCTGGTTCTGGTGGATCATGCCACACGGTACCCAGAGGCTATCCCTCTGAGGACCATTACTGCACCTGTGGTGGCACGGGCCCTTATGGGAATTTTTACCCGGATGGGATTCCCCAAGGAAGTGGTGTCGGACAGAGGTACCAACTTCATGTCGGCATACATGCGGGCTATGTGGAAAGAGTGTGGAGTTACCTACCGGTTCTCCACTCCTTATCACCCCCAGACTAATGGTTTGGTGGAAAGGTTTAACAAAACCTTAAAGGGCATGATCCGGAGTCTGCCCGAGAGCCTGCGGAGGAAATGGGACATCCTCCTGCCTTGTTTGCTGTTTTCGTACAGGGAGGTACCACAGAAGGGAGTGGGCTTCAGCCCCTTCGAATTGCTGTACGGGCACCCTGTGCGTGGACCCCTCAGCCTGGTGAAGGAAGGATGGGAAAAGTCTCCCAGAAAACTTCCCACGGATGTGGTGAGCTACATGCTGGCCTTTCGTAGCCAAATGGCTAGGTTGTGGAAGCAAGCTTCCGAAAACCTAGAAGCCAGCCAAACGGTCATGAAGGAATGGTATGACCGAAACGCTCACCCGGTGGAGCTGGAGCCTGGCCAGAAGGTGTGGGTGATGGAACCTGGAGAGCTTAGCGCCCTCCAGGATCGCTGGTCAGGTCCCTTTGAGGTGGTTGAGAAAAAGGGTAAGGTTACCTACGTGGTAGATCTTAAGACCCCCAGGCAGCCCCATCGGGTGCTCCATGTCAACCGCCTCAAGCCTCACCAAGAGAGACCCGAGGTCACGTTAATGATGGTGACTGATGGGTCAGAGGAAGAGGAAAGTGAACCTCTTCCCGATCTGTTTGCGTCCCGAGAGAAGGATGGATCGGTGGAGGGAGTGATCCTTTCACCGACACTAACTCCTGAACAACGGAAGGACTGTCGCCATGTCCTGGAGCAGTTTGCTTCCTTGTTCTCCCTTATTCCGGGAAGGACTCATCTGTGTACCCATGATGTGGACACAGGGGACAGCCCACCTGTGAAGTCCAAGTCCTACCGACTGTCGGATAAGGTGAAGACTAGCATCCATGAGGAGGTTACCAAGATGCTAGAGCTAGGAGTAATTGAGCCTTCAGGAAGTCCTTGGTCCAGTCCGGTGGTACTGGTACCCAAAGCTGCCCCACCGGGCACTACCCCAGAACTCCGGTTCTGTGTGGATTACAGAGGACTGAATTCAGTGACAAAGACAGATGCTCATCCTATCCCGAGAGCGGATGAGCTCATTGACCGGTTGGGAGCTGCCCAATATCTCAGTACCTTTGACCTCACATCTGGGTACTGGCAGATTTCCCTAACAGATGGAGCCAAGGAAAGGTCAGCCTTCTCCACACCCGAGGGTCACTACCAGTTCTGTGTGATGCCCTTCGGGCTCAAGAACGCCCCTGCTACGTTCCAGCGATTGGTGAACCAGGTCCTCTCTGGAATGGAGACCTTTTCAGTTGCGTACCTGGATGACATCGCTGTCTTCAGCCGCAGCTGGGAGGACCATTTGAGTCACCTTCAGGCCGTACTTCAGGCTTTGCAGCAGGCAGGTCTGACGATCAAGGCCAGTAAGTGCCAGATCGGGCAGGGGTCGGTAGTGTACCTCGGTCACTTGGTGGGTCGGGGCAAGGTGCAACCCCTCCAGGCCAAGATCGAAACCATCATGGCCTGGGAACCCCCCAAGACACAGACAGAGGTTCGGGCCTTCTTGGGCCTCACTGGTTACTACCGACGCTTTGTCAAGGGATACGGAACCATCGTGGCCCCCTTGACTGAGCTCACTTCCAAAAAGCACCCTCGACGGGTGATCTGGACCGAGGGATGTCAACAAGCTTTTGACACCTTGAAAAAGGCCATGTGTGCGGCCCCTGTTCTCAGGGCCCCTGACTTCGCTAAGGAGTTCATCGTCCAGACGGACGCGTCGGAGCACGGTATTGGAGCAGTGCTGTCGCAACTTAATGATGAGGGTCTAGACCAACCGGTGGTTTTCCTATCTAGGAGACTACTCCCCCGGGAGCAGAGGTGGAGTGCAATTGAGAGGGAAGCTTTTGCGGTGGTGTGGGCTCTGAAGAAGCTGCGGCCATACCTGTTTGGCTCGCACTTCCTGGTTCAGACCGACCACCGGCCCCTCAGGTGGCTGATGCAAATGAGGGGCGAGAATCCCAAGTTGTTGAGGTGGTCCATTTCCCTACAGGGGATGGACTTTAGGGTGGAACATCGCCCAGGAGTGGACCACGCCAATGCTGACGGTCTCTCCAGGTATTTCCGCCTTAGTGAAGAGGACTCCCAAGGGGTTGGGTAGCTCTCCCCACTTTCAGCTGGGGGGGACGCGTGTTAGACCTGTCAGCCCTTTGGCAGTTCCCTCCTCATTTTATTATTTTTATCCCTTGTCCCCTTCTCATTTTTCTGTCTACCATATTTTTTTTAGGTGTTGTTGTAGAGGTTCTGGGCGCCTCTTCCTCATCCCTTGAGGGAAAGACGCAAGGTGCTCCTCTGAGGAGAATAGATGAGAGAGGTGAGATGCGCAAAATGGTGGCTCCAACTGTCACTTTGACACCTGGGCCATGACTTGCCATGAGAGGTTCCGGAACCTTCTGGGCCCTTCTGGCAAGTCAGGCCCAAGGTGATAAATAGAGGTGGCAGGAGGGCAGCCATTTTAGGTTAGAGTGGACTGCGTGGCGAACAGGAGGAAGGCGCCTGTGTGAGGAGGTGGTTGTGCTGGAAAAGGAACGGACAGGTTTAAGGGCCTGCATAGATTTCCACTCCTGGTAACATCATCCCTAACCGTGCGACCGGGCCCTGAACGCAGTCGGAGATCTGGTGACCAGCGTTATCTGGAGGTCCAGTGGTCAGACTCCTTGAAAGAGGTCCAGGAGCAGTCTGTGACCGTCTCCCTATCCTCAACACCCCCCCCCGCTAGAGGGGCGATGTCCATCCCCAGGAAATGAGAGGGTTCTGGACTCTCATCTAGCTGCACAGAAGAATTCCTGGCACCCTTAATTTGCCCCCCCCCTTCTTTCTTCCTCCCTACGAGACCCTACCTGACACGATCACCGCCGCCACCCCAAGATCGGAGGGCTCCTGTTGTCCTCTGGAGATGGCTCGCTGCTGAGGGGAGTTTGTGTGGGGCTTCCTGTGAGGAGCGGGTGAGGAGTTCGCCTGAGAGAAGAGAGAGACGCGACAGGCTTGGAGGCCGGCATCCTCCGATCACGTGTGAAGGGCCTTAGCGCCGCCCCTCTCTGCTGCCGGTAGCTGAGGAAGGCCGCGCCCCGTTTGACACGCTGTTTCTGGAGGCAGCGGGCGCCTCCCACAACTGAGTTCGGATCGACCCGGGGCCCATAGCTGTGGAAAGGTCAGGGAAAGGCCAGCGACAACGGAGGACACCCGCCGAAGAGTCAGCGTTGTCAGAGGCACTTCAGTGGGGGGGTGCCTAGAGTGACGCCTCTGACTCTGTCAGGATTTCCCCATCGGGGGCCATGAGTTCAGTCACCCTGGATCAGGTCCCTTCAGTGCCGGATTCAGCGCTACTACTGCGGGGACAACCGGCGTGAGCACAGTAAGCGGGGCATTAGAAGGTGGGAGGTGGAAGGAGTCCCCGGAGGGCACCTGGGAGTACGCCGCAGCAGTAGGGGATGTCCTGATATCCATTAGGTTCCGTTACTGTGGAACACAGGCTCTTGGCAAATAGTACGGGGAAAGAGACTTGAGTTAACACAAGACTGATCATTGGGGAATACAGTCCTTTCATTCAGTGTTGAGGAGAAGCCACCTCCCCTCCCATGACAGCTTGAGTTCGAATACCATGTTAATGTAAAGGTTATGAGTTGCCAGCCACAGTGAATGTCCAAGGTAGCGCCTAAAAGGCAGAGATTGGATAGGATTGGCAGAATAAGAGTCAGGTGGTGTAGTTGGGAGGGGAACCATCGGATTGAATGTTTTGAGGGGACTAAATGCTCATTCGCAATGTGATTAAAAGCTCAAAGGGCAATTACAAGTCTATTGTATGAAATGTATTGTTTGGAGTGAATTGTCATTTCCTCTGCAAGTACAAGGTACACTGTTGTCATGTGAAATTGCGGATTCTTGTAGAGTAAGACAAGTTTATCTAGTACCGTAACGTGCAGGTTTGACCTTAGACAAAGGAGAGAGGTTCTAATGTAAATGAAATGAACTGGTTTTAATTGTAATGTCAAAGTGAAAACTGAACCCTGATCAGAAAAGAAAGGTTATAAAGTTTACAATAACTCTTTACAAAAATCGGTGTAGTGTTCTTTTTGAGTGATGTGGCGCAGGATTGCGAGCTGAGTGGGATGCAGGCATGAAAAGCCAAATGGAGTGTTGAGCCAAGTGACTTGAGCCAAGCTACCCCCTTAGACGTAGGTCTAACAACAGGGTACGTACACGCTGAACGCTAAAAGTACTACTATCTCAGTGCACCACAAGACATCGACATGTCGCCTTACTGAGGCAGAATTCAATAGACAAAAGACTTTGGTCCGAATGCGGCCCTCCCAGACAACGCATCATCGCAGGGTACGTACACGCTGGGCGCCAAAGGTACTACTAACTCAGTGCACCACAAGACATCGACACATCGCCTTACTGAGGCAGAATTCAATAGACAAAAGACATTGCTTCGAATGCGGCCCTCCCAGACAACGCATCATCGCAGGGTACGTACACTCTCAGTGCCAAAGGTACTACTAACTCAGTGCAACACAAGACATCGACACGTCGCCTTACTGAGGTAGAATTCAATAGACAAAAGACATTGCTCCGAATGCGGCGCATAGACAAAAGACATTGCTCCGAATGCGGCCCTCCCGGACAATGCATCATCGCAGGGTACATACACGCTGAGCGCCAAAGGTACTACTAAGTCACTGCACCATAAGTCATCGCAAGGAAGAGTGAACAGTTTTATGTCAGCAGTGAGGCATACTATCACTTGAAAATCACCCAAAAATACTTATAATATAAAAAGAACAGAAGAATCAAAGTACATTAATGATTACAATCCAGTAATTTTGAAGATGTGGAATGCAAATATGGACATACAATATGTTGCAGATAACTCAATTCCTGTTCCTCGCATACTATCCAAATAGAAGTCCATATCTGGAAAACACATGTCTCTATAAAATACTGCAACATTATAGATTTAGAAAAAATGTAACAGAGAAAATAAATAAAGGGAAATATGCTGTAATTGGATCTGATGGATGTTTCTTAAAGAATGCCAAAGGAAATTTGATTAATCACAGGAAATTAAGGTGTGATACTCCAGATAAGAGAGAGTTTTTCTATTGAGCTCTTCTCCAACTCTTCAAACCTTGAAGGACTGAAATGGAATTACTTGGAGATTTTGACTGCTATGAAGATTATTTCAAAGCATGTGAAGACATTGCTACCAGTGAGGCCTGCCCGGACCACGCATCATCGCAGGGTGCGCACACGCTGAGTGCTTCAGGTGCCACTAACTCACTGTACCACAAGTCATCACCACGTGGACTTATTCAGGCAGAATTCAACGCAAGCCGCAACACATGGTGCCACTAACCCTGTTCAACACAAGCCGGCGACACTTGGTGCCACTAACCCTGTTCAACACAAGCCAAACGATCCCACATGTGTAACTGTGTCCTGAGTCCTGAATGGCAGTGACCCCAAGTCCATGGCAGCGACCTCAGCACCAGACTCACTCTGATTAGTTAGGCATATTTCCGTATGCAAGGCCAGCGACACGTGGTGCCACTAACCCTGTACAACACAAGGCGGGACATGTGGAGCCACTAACCCTGTTCAACACAAGCCGATCCCACATGTGTAACTGTGTCCTGAGTCCTGAATGGCAGTGACCCCAAGTCTGTGGCAGCGACCACAGCAGCATACTCCCTTTGATCAGTTAGGTATATTTCCATAAGCTAGGCCGGCGACACGTGGTGCCACTAACCATGTTCAACACAAGCCGATCCCACATGTGTAACTGTGTCCTGAGTCCTGAATGGCAGTGACGACAAGTACATGGCAGTGACAACAGCAGCATACTCCCTTTGCTCAGTTAGGCATATTTCCATATGCAAGGCCGGCGACACATGGTGCCACTAACAATGTTCAACACAAGCAGATCCCACATGTGTAACTGTGTCCTGAGTCCTGAATGGCAGTAACCCCAATCCGTGGCAGCGACCACAGCAGCACAAGCAACCTATCTCCTGAGGCGGAAGCCGGGAGTGCGAATTTGCGCTATTTTTAAAAACAAAATCTATTGTCACTTAACTTTGTGTTTTTAAACTCACCACGCTTGCAAAGCATTTCCGTGCACTTGCTCGCCCCTGATCGGCCCGCGTAGCAGACTCTAGCGCTGCCGCGAAGCCTGACCTGAACACTCCTCCTGACGCCATTACCGGCGAGGACAGAGGCCACGCCCCTTTTTCAGGCCACGCCCACTGCCGCTGGTACAAAAGACGCTGATTACAAGCGCCATAACCACAAGCAACCTATCTCCTGAGGCGGAAGCCGGGAGTGCGAATTTGCGCTATTTTTAAAAACAAAATCTATTGCACTTAACTTTGTGTTTTTAAACTCACCACGCTTGCAAAGCATTTCCGTGCACTTGCTCGCCCCTGATCGGCCCGCGCAGCGGACTCTAGCGCTGCTGCGAAGCCTGACCTGAACACTCCTCCTTACACCATTACCGGCGAGGACGGAGGCCACGCCCCTTTTTCAGGCCACGCCCACTGTCGCTGGTACAAAAGACGCTGATTACAAGCGCCATAACCACAAGCAACCTATCTCCTGAGGCGGAAGCCGGGAGTGCGAATTTGCGCTATTTTTAAATATAAAATCTATTGTCACTTAACTTTGTGTTTTTAAACTCACCACGCTTGCAAAGCATTTCCGTGCACTTGCTCGCCCCTGATCGGCCCGCGCAGCGGACTCTAGCGCTGCCGCGAAGCCTGACCTGAACACTCCTCCTGACGCCTTTACCGGCGAGGACAGAGGCCACGCCCCTTTTTCAGGCCACGCCCACTGCCACTGGTACAAAAGACGCTGATTACAAGCGCCATAACCACAAGCAACCTATCTCCTGAGGCGGAAGCCGGGAGTGCGAATTTGCGCTATTTTTAAGAACAAAATCTATTGCACTTAACTTTGTGTTTTTAAACTCTCCACGCTTGCAAAGCATTTCCGTGCACTTGCTCGCCCCTGATCGGCCCGCGCAGCGGACTCTAGCGCTGCCGCGAAGCCTGACCTGAACACTCCTCCTGACGCCATTACCGGCGAGGACATAGGCCACGCCCCTTTTTCAGGCCACGCCCCCTCCACCCCCTTCCTTCCTCATAAACCATGTGCATCTGCCGGAAGCGCAGCGGGAGCGCCTAAGGCAAGCCCGTCTGCGCCCGTCCGCGCCAGACCGAGCCCTGAGCCCAGGACCCCTGCTTCGGCCACACCTTCTCCTCTGAGATATACCCAGGAAACCCTCCTCAAACTCAGGGGCTCTCCCTCCGCTCCCTGTCGCAGCATTATCTCCCTAAAGGATGGACATTCCTGCTGCGCAAACTGTCCATATAGGCTCACTCCACGACTCCCCCTGAAACCACGCTGACTCAATATGGCTCTACTCAATTGCAGATCCCTCCCGAAACACCAAGCAGAAATCAACATGCTCCTGCAGGATTCTGAGATCGAGATCCTCTTTCTCACCGAAACTTGGATCAAACCCAACTCTGACCCAGACATAATCCAAACACTCCCCCCGGGCTACCTTATCAAGCACCAGGACAGACCCTCCGGGACTGGAGGTGGGATAGCAATCATCTACCGTGATCACCTGGCTTGCTATTTTAAAGACAGCCCAATTCAGGACTGTGAAAATGCCCAGTTCTCTATCCACTTGCCACCATCCACAACCCTCTCGGGGATATTAGTCTACCGTCCCCCAGGACAGCAACGACTTTTCTGCAACTCCCTTGTGGAATCCATCTCCTCTCTTGCCTGCCTGACCCCTAACTTTACGGTCTTAGGAGACCTAAATCTCCATTTCGACAACCTAACAAACAAAACAGCCGTCGACCTTAAAAATACCTAGCCTCCCTTAATCTCCACTTGAAAAGCAACCAGCCTACCCATTCTAAGGGCCACCTGTTGGACCCTATATTCACTAACCTCACGAGACTAGTCGTGAATACCCCCATACCTGTCCCCTGGTCAGACCATTTCTTAATACCCTTTAAGCTTCAACGTTCGGCTGAAGCACCGGAGAGACCTCCTCCCCAAGCACCATCCCGCCCGTGGCAAAAACTGGATACGGCCTCTTGGGCCCAAGCACTTGCCTCTACCTCACCAGTGCTGGACCCAGACCCCTCCAGAGCAGATGTTCAACTATGCGGCTGGATCGATCAATCCCATGATGCTATCCTTTCCGTCAAACCCCTCCCCAGTAAGAAGAAAACCCCCAAATCTCCGTGGTTCACCCAAGAACTACGCCAACTCAGGAAAAAGTGCAAAAAGCTCGAGCGCCTTTGGAGAAAGGACTGGGCGACTGAAAGCAAAAACGAATACAGGTCCGCCATGAAGCACTACAAAACCTGTATAAAAAACACCCAGGCAACCTTCTTCGAGAAAAAAATATTAGCTGCAGCTAACTCTGCCAAAGAAACCTATCACATCGTTCGCCTTCTCACTAAAACCCCAGACCCTTTGCCCACACCAGACCAATCGGGCACCAGATGCAACCAGCTAGCTGAGTTCTTTGCAACAAAAATTAATAATATCCTCAAATCCCTCCCATCTCCCATTACCTCCCAACTCCCCGCTAACCCCCCCTCCTCCCCTTATGCAGAGGCTCCATGCCTCCAAACATTCTCCCAGGTCACCACAGAACTTTTCCTGACCACTTTACAATCCGCGAAGAGCGGGGCTCCATCAGATCCAGCTCCTATGAGCAAACTAAAACTGGTCGCCGCCACTGTCGCCCCTCCACTCACCCACCTGATTAACGCTTCCCTAGCACTAGGCATTGTTCCAGCCAACTGGAAGAAAGCTACAGTCAGGGCACTTCTTAAAAAACCCCACCTCGATCCAACGGACCTATCCAACTTTAGACCCATTTCTCTCCTCCCGGCCATCAGCAAAGTGGCCGAGCGAATTGTCAACCACCAACTATCCCTCTTCTTGGAAACCAACAATCTCCTGCGCCAATCCCAGACAGGGTTTAGACCTGGACAAGGAACAGACACCGCACTACTAGCCATGGTCGAGGAGGCAAGAACCATCATAGACGCAGGAGGATCAGTGGCAGTGATCCTCCTCGATCTGAGTGCCGCCTTCGACACGGTGGATAATGCCATCCTCATCCACCAGCTCAGCTTGGTAGGAGTTTCAGGCACCGCCCTGTCCTGGATCAAATCCTTCCTTGAAGGCAGAACCTTTCCGGTGTCCGATGGCACAGTTATGTCCAGAGCTCTTCCTCTCCAGTGTGGGGTCCCCCAGGGCTCCTCCCTGAGCCCCACACTTTTTAACGTCTACATGTCCCCCCTAGAGGACATTATAGCCCCATTCGGCATAAAAACAGCCATGTATGCCGATGACACCCAACTGGTGGTGTCCTTAAACCAGTCGAGTAAAAGCCTGGACAACCTGGCAGCTTGTCTTGAGAACATCTTCCACTGGATGTGCGAATCACGCCTGAAATTAAACGGAGAGAAATCCGAGATCCTCCTCCTGGGATTCCCACGCAAACTCCCTCCTTCCCTCTCTTGGCCACTCTGCATGGGATCACCTCCCACCCCCAAATCAGAAGTCAAGAGCCTTGGTATCTGGTTGGACCAAGAGCTCAACTTTAAAGCCCAGGCCAGAAAAACCACAGGCATCTGCTTCGGTCTCATTCAAACAGCGCGGAAGATCCTCCACTTGATCCCCTTCCAGTCCAGGAAATTGCTCATGCAGGGGCTGGTGAACTCCAGACTAGATTACGGAAACGCCCTTTATCTAGGGGCCCCTGCATCGGTCATTAACAGACTGCAATACGCCCAAAACGTGGCTGCCAGACTCCTAACCGGGACCACATCCAGATGCTCCGCCAAACCGGCCCTCAAAAGCCTACACTGGCTCCCGATTAAGGAAAGGATCACCTTTAAGACCCTTTGCATTTCACACAAAATAATAAAAGGCAGAGGCCCGCCGATCCTGAGATCCCTCGTCGAACCCCATCAGTCTGACAGACAACTCAGATCAGACTCCCTCTCCCTGGCCAGCGTCCCCAGAATAAAAAAGGCCCGCTCTGGGGGGCGATTGTTCTCCTACAATGCTCCAAAACTGTGGAACTCCCTTCCACTTTCCATCCGAAGAGAACACAACCTACTTGCCTTCCGTAGGCAACTTAAAACACGGCTCTTCCCATAATTCTTCACCTCCTCTTCACCCCCTCCGGAACAATAGGTCGACTGACAGCGCTGGGACGCCCCAGGGTAGCTACGCGCTTTATAAATCCGTATTCAAATTCAAATTCAAATACTCCCTTAACTCAGTTAGGCATATTTCCATATGCAAGGCCGGCGACACGTGGTGCCACTAACACTGTTCAACACAAGCCAATCCCACATGTGTAACTGTGTCCTGAGTCCTGAATGGCAGTGACTCCAAGTCTGTGGCAGCGACCACAGCAGCATACTCCCTTTGATCAGTTAGGCATGCAAGGCTGGGGACACGTGGTGCCACTAACCCTGTTCAACACAAGCCGATCCCACATGTGGAACTGTGTCCTTTATCCTGAATGGCAGTGACCTCAATTCCGTGGCAGCGACCACCAACCTATGCATGTGGCTGTGGGCCCTTGCTCACCGCTACCTCTGGCCTACACTGCGATTACTACTACGATTGCAGATGACGCAGTAGGCAAGAGACATAGCTCCCACTGCGGTCCATCCGCACCAAGCAGCATCATAGGCTCATACACTTCGACAGTGTATTCTATACATATTTAATTGTTTCATGATACGCCTACACTGCGGTCAGCAGGGCTCACAATTAAAATTAAATCTTGATTAATTAATTACAGAGTCTACTAGGCAAGTAACTATCACAGGCTTAAAACCTACATAATATCCTTTTAGTATCTTTTCTTCAAGAACTTTTTTAATATCAGTTATGCCTTTAGTACAATCAACAAATTCATCTTCAAGTACAAACAAACACTCAACAACAGTGTACACTGCGGGCAACAGAGCTCGCAATTTGAAATTTTGACAAGTGGTGCCACTAACCCTGTTCAAAAACAAGCCGCGACACGTGGTGCCACTAACCCTGTTCAACACAAGCCGATCCCACATGTGCAACTGTGTCCTGAGTCCTGAATGTCAGTGACCCCAAGTCCATGACAGTGACCACAGAACCAGACTCCCTTCGACCTGTTTGGCATATTTCCATATGCAAGGACGGCGACACAAGGTGCCACTAACCCTGTTCAACACAAGCCGGCGACACGTGGTGCCACTAACCCTCCTCAACGCAAGCCAATCTCACATGTGGAACTGTGTCCTGAGTCCTGAATGTCAGTGACCCCAACTTTGTGGCAGCGACCACAGCACCAGACTCCCTTCAGATGTATTTGTTGTTGTTTTCTTTAAATAAAATGTTTCATATGTAAACCTATACAAGACTAAGATTCATATTTGTCCAACCGCACAGGGACACTTCCGGGCCCAATAAGGTTGTTGGGGGTATGTTGGTAATGTGGGAAGAGGGTGCGTTACCTGCTGATGTGAGGAGTGGCAGCGTGAAAGGGGTATCTCTCACAGAAAGAACTCTGATATGTTTTCAGAAATGCCTCAGACAGATGCCAGCTGACAGACTGAATCGCAAAATGGTTTTTCAATGCTTATGTAGTGTGAGGTATGAACAGTTCGCACCCAGACTCACAGAGGGACAACTGCGGCCCGTCCGCACGACTCACAGACGCAGTACTATGAGCCGTCCACTCCCAAAGGAACAGCACAGTAGTAGTTCGCAGAGGTACAGGCACAGTAGCGTACTAGCTCGCAAAGGTAGAGAGCTACGAGCTGACGGGCGGGCTTCCAATGGCATAGCTGCGAAGTGGTAATGTTGGGCAGAGGCAGCGTGAAAAAGTTATGTTGCAGAAACAGAGCTTCGGTATATTAAATTGGCCCCGAGACCTTTCGTTTACATTTTCACTCGATGCAAGAAAGCCCGCTTTCTGGAACAAGACCTTGCTCCCTGCCAAATGTGGCGTAATTCCATTCAGCAGTTTGACCTGTAGCCTTATCTAAAGTTTCCTATGGAAAATCCATTGGGAAAACACGTTTTCACACCCCCATATAGCTACCTGACCCAGGCGTACTCACTGTTGGTGAGCAGGTCAGTGCTCTAGTTGTCAACATGTCACAGCCACTGCCTGAGGGCAGGTTTGCACACACACCACACCCATTCGGCACATGCGTCACAGGTCATGTGACCACGCAAATATAATGCATCGACAATGTCACATTCTTTATTGCCGGTGGTGACTGGATGGCGGACGCTCCATGGGTCTGAATCATAAAGAGTCCATGAAGAGTTGCACAGAGGGTTAGTCGCACTCTGAGCTGCATGGCGGTCAGGGGCCTACTACCACGTGGCGCTGACTTGCGTTGCACAGGGTTAGCGGCCCCAAAAGCTGATGTGGTCTCCGCCATTGATGACTCAAGACTCAGCGACATGTGTTTGATCTGCCGGTCTGCAGAGAAGCTGATGTGGTCTCTGCCATTCATGACTCAGGACTCAGCGACATCTGTGAGATCTGCCGTGCCGCGGAGCTTTGACGGGCACGTGGAGTGCCCACTGGTAGACACTCCAGTGGCAGCAGGTCATTATTTGGTCATGGCTGCGCAGGGGTAGCAGTGTCTCTCTCTCTCTCTCACTTCCCTCTCTTCACTCTCTCTCTCTCTCACTCTCTTCCCTCCTTTCCTTCTATCTCTCTCTCTCTCTCCCTTCTCCCTTTCTCACTCCCTTTCTTTCCTTCCCTCTGGCTTTTTTTTGTTCTCTCTTTCTCTGTGTCTCACTCCTCTGATATGCGCATTACACACATCCTTATTTTGTGCTTTATTTTTCAGGCTGTGTTGTCGACATTGATGGACCCGACAGGAGTCTTCCACCTTGTTGTTTTGTGTTGAGTTTGTTAAATTTCAATAAAGATTTTGGTTGTTACTTAAGTGCTGTGCCACTCTTTCTCGTTCTTATTACTGTTATTTGGTGGTGTCCACCAGGTGTTACATTTTGGGGCAGTTATCGCGGAAATACTGGTGATATCTGCAGTTTGCACCAGCTTCTGAATAGTGTGTTAGATTTATCTCAACTTTAGTTGTATTAAAGTGCTGATAATGAGATGCAGAGTAGGCGTTCCCGTGCAAAAACACACGAGGTGCACCTTTGCGATCTATTCTAATTACTAAAATCCTGTATTGAATTCCACTTTGGTAGTGGGTGCATTTACAGTGTACACACAAAATCAATAAAGAAATCTCATTGTATTTATATTGATTGGGAATAGTGGGTCAGTTGCCGGATCTTGACGGGATACACGGCCCAGTTCGTTTATTTTTCTGTACACGAAAAAACCACATCACAACTTTTACAACGAAAGCCAAAAAGTACGAAGCAAAATAAATTCCGGCGATAAGCCGCGTTAGCACCAGCAATTTTACACCTGCTTTCTGCTGGTGTTAAGCAGGACGACTACCTGCAGCATGAAAAGGAACACAGCCAAGAGCCACACCTGAACACCCACAGGTGCCATAGAGTCAATGAGCATGATAAACGGATACCCATGAGGGCCATAACACTCTTCGCAACAACCCCAAGACCGCCAACACCCCCCGAACCCGCATCTGAGCAAGTATGTCCGTGTGGTCATTGTGTTAGCATGATAGGCACCAGCCCTGGAACATCACAGTGTGCTGTCTTCAGCGGATGTTACCATGTCACCTCAGCGTTGGCAGTGAGCCTGGAGATGTAGCTACACACGCAACCTCCTGCATGCACAAGCGGCAAAGGGAACAGGGTGTCTCACACATGTCCGTGTGCAAGAAGTGCGATAAGTGTGTCTCTGTGTTCTGCTGTGGCCGCCACAAGGGCTGCAGCAGTCGATGTTGTAAAGTGGCATGCACCACCTCCAAACGGCAGTGTCACGGTGTGATTGGAATGCCGCAGGACATGCGCCAATAGGCATTACAAAGGTGTGCCATAGGAGTGCATGGGATACAACAGCGCAGCGCACAAAAGTGTGGGGGCTCGTTGGAGGCAGGAGCAGCTGTTTGGCAATGTAACACATAGTAAACCCGCCCATGTGCCACGTGCTGGGCATCTCATCCATGATGACCAGGGTCACAGACATCTCACAACACCCACAACTGGCCTTTGTACACATCCTGTATAAATGCACCTGGAGACGTTACTGCAAGGATGAAAGGTTCTTTGTCTGAGCTATCTTGCGCTAACATATCTGCTGCTCTGAGAAGAAACTTGCAAGTAGCCAGCCCCCCTGACAGATACTATAATATTTGCATCCGTCTCCCACACTACCCACTGCCCGATTTGAGAACAACGAGTGGACATCCCACACTCAAAAGTCCTTCGTCGTAGTTAGCGTGCGTGAAATGGCCTTCACACATACTCCCGCCACAACCCTGCCCTGCACCCATTGAACACAGACCGGCTCATTGCAGCAAGCTGTGCCATTTCATCCACAAGACTGGCACACAGCAAGCCAGTGCAGCTACAAGCAGAGCCACTGATGCATAGCAGGCTTCCTGAACACATGGTTGACTCCATTCACGTCCACGTATACCTTGCACGTCTGCTCCATGTCCTGGGCGCACTGCCTTTGCAAGTGCTGCGGATCACTTACCAGCACCATATACAAGTTACCGTGTTCCAAACAGAACTTCCTACTACTACGTATAAAAAATATTGCTGACACTACTTGGACAGGTGTGGCACAACGCCCAGAGCACATGACTTCACAGCATAGGACACACAGTTTGGGCTCACGGTTTCACCCCCGAGTCCAGCAGCAGCTCAATTTAGCAGCATAACACTCTAGGCAATACCTCACTTAATTTCCGTACCCCGCACTTTCAGACCGGTAGGGGTCAGTAGTTCAGCGCCTTTATTCCCAAGTCCAGCAGCAGCTCAGCTTACGCCCCCAGCACCATCAGACCCATACGAGTGAGTAGTTTGCACTTTCCAAATACCGAATTGATTTGATACCCGTGAATTTCCCTTCGCACTCACTGTATAACACCCCTAAACACCATACACAACTTACAATATTTGAAACAAAAGTTCTTCCGAGTCTGTATAACTACATGCTGACACTACTTGCATAGATGTGGCACAGCGGCCAGAGCACATGACTTCACAGCATATGACACACAGTTTGGACTCACGCTTTCATCCCCGAGTCCGGAAGCAGCTCAGTTTAGCAGCATGAGACTCTAGACATTACCTCACATATTTTCCGTACCCAAGCACTTTCAGACCAGTAGGGGTCAGTAGTTCATGCTAGTAGGTATAAACACATGCTGACACTACTTCCACAGGTGTGGTGCAACGGAGAGGGCACCTGACTTCACAGCATAAGACACACAGTTTGGCCTCACGCTTTAATCCTCGAGTCCCGCAGCAGCTCACCTTAGCAGCATCAGACTCTAGGTAATACCTCACTTAATTTCTGCAGCCCAGCACTTTCAGCCCGGTAGGGATTAGTAGTTCGCTTCGCTCCCCTGTATAACACACCCTAAACACCCCACAGAGGTTACAGTGCTCCTACCCTCCTCTTTCCTCCTTTTTTCGCCCTTTTTTTCCCTTACTTGCTTCAACAGAATCACAAAATGGCTGCCAACACTTCCTAGTTGCAACCGCACGCACTGCTTGCAGCCAATAAGCAGCAAGCTCGTGCTCTTAACACCTCAGCCAATCAGATGGCAGAATTCCCAAATATCGACATCGGTAAATTTTGATATTTCTCCACAACTGCTGAATGGATTTACTCCAAATAAACAAAAGCGTGCTTTCTATACCAAGCCCCTTCTCCCTGCCAAATTTGGGATAAATCCGTTCACCCGCTCGACCTGTAGCCTGGTTTAAAGTTTCCTACGAAAATTAACATAGAGAAAACACGTTTTGGGACCCCCCTTTTTTCTCGGCCCCCCCTTGACGAATCACCCCCAAACTTTCCAAACAGGAGCTGATAGGAGCAAAGAATTAGTTTGGAAAATTTCATGTAGATTCATCAAACGACGCCAAAGTTATAAGCAAAACAAAAATGCTCTTCCTATGGAAACTTGGTCCTAACTATAACTACCTAATGGCGACCGCGCGCTGTGATTTCATCGGCGTTCAATGGAATGGCGTGACCATGTTTGGCAATACTCCGAGCAGGGACCCAGCCTTGCCATGTACAGTTACCCACTAGAGGTCTTTAAGGAACATTGGGAGACACAGTGATGTCCACCACGGATGTCAATTAGCTCAAAACTACTGAGACCAGCATGCCGTTGCGAGGCACGCCCACCGGGCGGGACTATACTTCAAATGCTGCAAGCACGGCGGGAAACTCTCTTGCTGTGCCTCCCGAGTGATACCAGTGAGCAAGGGCTAAGGAAGCCCGAAACATGTTTGGTTTACTTACGCTGTGATGGAGAGCCTGGTTTCCCTGCAACTTGCCGAATTAAAAGGTTAAAAATACACACATGTGTGGTGCCTCAATTGTGGTGCAGCTTTCGATTGGATATATATATAGGCAGGCAAGGGCCCAAAACGTAGTGAGGCGACATCAACATTGCCTATCCCAAATGTCGCATCACTACGTTTTGGGCCCTTGCCTGCCGCGGGTACTTGGGCCTCCCACACAAGTGAGGCACCATTTTTACCGGGAGACCTGGGGGAACGCTGGGTGGTGGTAAATTTGTGTGAGCCCGGTGATGCCACAACTTTCCCACCCCAACATGTGTGAAAAAAGTGATTTTTTCAGCTAAAATGGAGGTTTGCAGGGGATTCTGGGTAAGGAAATGTTGGGGGATCCACGCAAGCCATACCTCCCTGGAAGCCGCCAGGTGTCTAGTTTTCAGAAATGTGTGGGTTTGGTAGGTTTCCCTAGATGGCTACCGAGCACCGGGCCAAAAACCAAAGTGACCCCCCTTGCAAAACCAGGTGGTTTTGCGATAGGCCATTTTGATGTCGCCTCACTAAGTTTTGGGCCCTTGCCTGCCGTGGGTACTTGGGCCTCCCACACAGGTGAGGCACCATTTTTACCGGGAGCCATACCTCCCTGGAAGCCGCCGGGTGTCTAGTTTTCAGAAATGTGTGGGTTTGGTAGGTTTCCCTAGGTGCCGGCAGGGCTAGGGTTAAAAAACTACAGCTAGTCACTTTGCCAAAAAGGGGTCATTTTTCACTGCAAAATTGAGGTGTGACAACGTTGCGTTTTGCGCCGTTTCCTGTCGCGGGCACTTGGCCGACCCACACAAGTGAGGTACCATTTTTCTCGTAGGACTTTGGGGAAGGTGGGGTGGGTGGAAATTTGTGGATCCACACAGATTCCAGAACTTTCCATCACAGAAATGTGGGGAAAATGTGTTTTTTTTGTCATTTTTTTTCGTTTGCAAGGGATTCTGGGTAACAGACCATGGTGGGAGGCAGTCAAGTCACCCCATCCTGGATTCCTCTGGGTGTCTAGTTTTCAAAAATGTATAGGTTTGCTAGGTTTCCCTAGGTGCCGGCAGGGCTAGGGTTCAAAAACTACAGCTCGTCACTTTGCCAAAAAAGGGTCATTTTTCACTGCAAAATTGAGGTGTGACCACGTTGCGTTTTGCGCCGTTTCCTGTCGCGGGCACTAGGCCAACCCGCACAAGTGAGGTACCATTTTTCTCGTAGGACTTTGGGGAACGCGCGGTGGGTGGACATTTGTGGATCCACGCAGATTCCTGAACTTTCCATCACAGAAATGTGGGGAAAATGTGTTTTTTGTCCCTTTTTTACGTTTGCAAGGGATTCTGGGTAACAGTCCATGGTGGGAGGCAGTCAAGTCACCCCATCCTGGATTCCCCTGGGTGTCTAGTTTTCAAAAATGTATAGGTTTGCTAGGTTTCCCTAGGTGCCAGCAGGGCTAGGGTTCAAAAACTACAGCTAGTCACTTTGCCAAAAAGGGTTCATTTTTCACTGCAAAATTGAGGTGTGACCACATTGTGTTTTGCGCCGTTTCCTGTCGCGGGCACTAGGCCGACCCACACAAGTGAGGTACCATTTTTCTCGTAGGACTTTGGGGAAGGCGGGGTGGGTGGAAATTTGTGGATCCACGCAGATTCCAGAACTTTCCAACACAGAAATGTGGGGAAAATGTGTTTTTTTGTAATTTTTTACGTTTGCAAGGGATTCTGGGTAATAGACCATGGTGGGAGGCAGTCAAGTCACCCCATCCTGGATTCCCCTGGGTGTCTAGTTTTCAAAAATGTATAGGTTTACTAGGTTTCCCTAGGTGCCGGCAGGGCTAGGGTTCAAAAACTACAGCCAGTCACTTTGCCAAAAAAGGGTCATTTTTCACTGCAAAATTGAGATGTGACCACGTTGCGTTTTGCGCCATTTCCTGTTGCGGGCACTAGGCCAACCCGCACAAGTGAGGTACCATTTTTCTCGTAGGTCTTTGGGGAACGCTGGGTGGGTGGAAATTTGTGGATCCACGCAGATTCCAGAACTTTCCATCACAGAAATGTGGGGAAAATGTGTTTTTTTTGTCAATTGTTTTCATTTGCAAGGGATTCTGGGTAACAGACCATGGTGGGAGGCAGTCAAGTCACCCCATCCTGGATTCCTCTGGGTGTCTAGTTTTCAAAAATGTATAGGTTTGCTAGGTTTCCCTAGGTGCCGGCAGGGCTAGGGTTCAAAAACTACAGCTCGTCACTTTGCCAAAAAAGGGTCATTTTTCACTGCAAAATTGAGGTGTGACCACGTTGCGTTTTGCGCCGTTTCCTGTCGCGGGCACTAGGCCAACCCGCACAAGTGAGGTACCATTTTTCTCGTAGGACTTTGTGGAACGCGCGTTGGGTGGACATTTGTGGATCCACGCAGATTCCTGAACTTTCCATCACAGAAATGTGGGGAAAATGTGTTTTTTTGTCCCTTTTTTACGTTTGCAAGGGATTCTGGGTAACAGTCCATGGTGGGAGGCAGTCAAGTCACCCCATCCTGGATTCCCCTGGGTGTCTAGTTTTCAAAAATGTATAGGTTTGCTAGGTTTCCCTAGGTGCCGGCAGGGCTAGGGTTCAAAAACTACAGCTAGTCACTTTGCCAAAAAGGGGTCATTTTTCACTGCAAAATTGAGGTGTGACCACATTGCGTTTTGCGCCGTTTCCTGTCGCGGGCACTAGGCCGACCCACACAAGTGAGGTACCATTTTTCTCGTAGGACTTTGGGGAAGGCGGGGTGGGTGGAAATTTGTGGATCCACGCAGATTCCAGAACTTTCCAACACAGAAATGTGGGGAAAATGTGTTTTTTTGTAATTTTTTACGTTTGCAAGGGATTCTGGGTAATAGACCATGGTGGGAGGCAGTCAAGTCACCCCATCCTGGATTCCCCTGGGTGTCTAGTTTTCAAAAATGTATAGGTTTACTAGGTTTCCCTAGGTGCCGGCAGGGCTAGGGTTCAAAAACTACAGCCAGTCACTTTGCCAAAAAAGGGTCATTTTTCACTGCAAAATTGAGATGTGACCACGTTGCGTTTTGCGCCATTTCCTGTTGCGGGCACTAGGCCAACCCGCACAAGTGAGGTACCATTTTTCTCGTAGGACTTTGGGGAACGCTGGGTGGGTGTAAATTTGTGGATCCACACAGATTCCAGAACTTTCCATCACAGAAATGTGGGGAAAATGTGTTTTTTTTGTCAATTTTTTTCATTTGCAAGGGATTCTGGGTAACAGACCATGGTGGGAGGCAGTCAAGTCACCCCATCCTGGATTCCCCTGGGTGTCTAGTTTTCAAAAATGTATAGGTTTGCTAGGTTTCCCTAGGTGCCGGCAGGGCTAGGGTTCAAAAACTACAGCTCGTCACTTTGCCAAAAAGGGGTCATTTTTCACTGCAAAATTGAGGTGTGACCACGTTGCGTTTTGCGCCGTTTTCTGTCGCGGGCACTGGGCCGACCCGCACAAGTGAGGTACCATTTTTCTTGTAGGACTTTGGGGAACGCGGGGTGGGTGGAAATTTGTGAATCCACGCAGATTCCAGAACTTTCCATCACAGAAATGTGGGGAAAATGTGTTTTTTTTTGTCAATTGTTTACGTTTGCAAGGGATTCTGGGTAACAGACCATGGTGGGAGGCAGTCAAGTCACCCCATCCTGGATTTCCCTGGGTGTCTAGTTTTCAAAAATGTATAGGTTTGCTAGGTTTTCCTAGGTGCCGGCAGGGCTAGGGTTCACAAACTACAGCTAGACTCTTGGCAAAAAAAAGTGTAAATTTTCAGTGTGAAAATGTGGTGTGTTCACCTTAGGTTTTGAGCCACTTCCTGTCGTGGGCACTATGCCTACCCACACAAGTGAGGTACCATTTTTATCGGGAGACTTAGGGTAGTTCAGATTTGTAAAGCAACTGTTATTACCTATTGATTTTTGATGCATTTCTCCCTTCCAAATGAAAGACATTGTGTAAAAAAAAAGTCTTTTTGAAAAATGACCAATAATTGTCATGCAAGTATGAGTATTCCCAATTTCGAAAATGTGCAAATATGCACTGTTTCTAAACTCTGTAATTTGTTCCCATTTCAGAAATACATAGGTGTCTTTCATACCGATTTTTCCATGTATACATTTTCCCACAATAATTGCTATATACCCGGAACAAAAAAAAAAACATTACAAAATGCTGCTCAGTTTTTTACTCTGGGTTCGTTGGGCTCTTGGTGAACCTACAAGTCCTATATATCCCCACAACCAGGAAGGTCCACCGGATGTAACGGTACATTGCTGTCAAAGAGATGTCATAATAAGAAGAAGTTACAGGTGAAAACGTTGACTCAAAAGGCTGCTTTTTTCAACACATTTTTTATTTTTCCTATATTTAACTGTTAGTTTCTATAAAGATACCTTGATGGATCTACACAAATGACCCCTTGCTGAATTCAGAATTTTGTCTACTTTTCAAAATTGTATAGCTTTTCAGGATCCATTATTGCTTTTCTACCCATTTCTACCATTATCTGGAAGGAGGTTGAAAGCACAAAAAATAGCAAAAATAGGGTATGTCCCAGAAAAATGTCAAAACTGTGTAAAAAATGTTGGATTTCTGACAAAAATCTTTCATTCACTAAAAGTTGGAGAAATTGTGATTTCAGCCCCACAAACCCTTTTTTGATATCATTTGCAGAAAAAAACCCAGACGCTTTGATTTGCAGCCACTTTTCCCCATTTTTCACAAAAAAAAACAACATTTTGCTGTATTTTGACTAATTTCTGGGAACCCTCTAGGAGAATCCACAAACCCTGGGAACCTTTAGAATCCCCACGATGTTGGAAGAAAAGGACGCAAATTTGGCGTGGATACCTAATGTGGTCAAAAAGTTACAGGGGCCTAAACACGCACTACCCCAAATAGCCCAAAAAAGGCTTAGCACAGGAGGGGAAAAGGCCTAGCAGCGAAGGGGTTAAGCAGTTCCTGTTGCCAAAAAAAAAACATAGAAGAAATATTTGTATTATTACTTAATACTGCTGTTTTTTTTTTTAGTTTTTAGAAAACAGACTTCAACAATTTTACCCATAATAAAAAAGAAAAAACATTTTTTGTTAACAACAAATAAACAGTAAATATAATCACTGTATTTCCTTGGTTAGCTTTTGGAACTGTTCTTCAGTAATATTCTTTTTATAATTCATTTATAAGTTTACAAAAAATATAATTCGAATTAATCGTTTTAACATCATAGTACACCACACGTACAGGATAAATGGCCAGTGCCATACGCTATTATGCATCTTATTCGTGGTCTTAATAAAGAAAGAATTTTTTTTTTTAAATTCTAGTCCTGATTCTTTTTAGCAGTCAATTAATAAAAATCAGTAGCTGAAGCGGCTATAGCAGGACTACCAGAAATCCCCAGAGATCGAAAGAGCATCAAAAGTAGTGGAAGGACAGAGACAAGGAGATTTAAAGGCACATTTTGTCAACCCAGATGGACATAAAGGTCTTCCTCATGATTCAGGCCTCTTGGGGTCTTACTCTGAACCTTGATAATGTATTCAGATTCCAGGCGTCGTAATTGACGTTCCCGATCTCCCCCTCTGGCTGACGCTTGCACCCTGTCAATGCCAAAATATGACATTTTAGAGCTGATATCGGACATATTGGGATGTATCAGATCACAATGTTTCGCAATGGCGTAGGACAGATCTTTGTTTTTAATAGCACGCAAGTGCTCGAGTATACGTTTCTTCACTGGGAAGATCGTACTTCCCACGTAACATAGACCGCAAATGCAGACTAACACATATACAACAAAATCAGTGTTACAATTGATGAAAACATTGATTTTACTCATTTTTCCATTAGGTAATTGGAATTTTTTTACATTTGTACTGTTGTTACATGCTTTGCACTGCCCGCATTTGTAAAAACCTGGTAGCTCTCGCAGCCATGTCCCTTTCGCCTTTGTTTTCATGTCCAGATGGCTATGGACTAATATGTCCTGTAGTGATTGACATTTCCTGTATGTGATGTGTGGTGATGGACTGACCAGTTTTCCAATTATTAAATCCTTCTGAACTCTGTGCCAGTGCTTGCTGTGCCTATGTATCTCATTTGAGGCATGATTGTAAGTAGTAATTAATCTTACCTCTTGTTTTTCATCTCCTCTTACTTTTGGGATAAGTAAGCTATTCCTGTTTCTGCTGTCTGCTTTATCTAAGGCTATTTTGATAGTTTTGGAAGTGTAGCCCCTGTTTTTAAAGCGAGCTTTCATGTTTTTTGCTTCTTTCTCATAAGAGGAAACTGAGCTGCAATTTCGTTTAGCTCTTAACAGTTCCCCATATGGGATACTGTTTATAAGATTGGCAGGATGGTGGCTATGTGCATGTAAAATGCTGTTTGTAGATGTAGGCTTTCTGTATAGACTGGTATGTAATGTTCCTGATTCTACTCTTACTTGGACGTCCAAAAACTCAATTTCATGTTGGTCAGTCTTGCTGGTAAATTTCAAGTTTAAATTATTCACTGACATGCCTTGGATGAAGTGATCTAAAGATTTTTGTGGCCCATCCCAAATAAGAAAGATATCATCGATATACCTGGTCCACATAACCAAATTATTGGTATATCGAATGTTCTCTTGATGCCAAAGATGTTCTGCCTCTCACCACCCCATGAATAAACAGGCATAGCTCGGCGCGAAGCTGTTTCCCTTAGCAGTACCAGTGTACTGTTCATACCAATCCTCCTCAAATAAGAAGCAATTATTGTGTAGACAAAAATGTAACATTTGCATCAGAAGGATAGTGTGATCATACATATTGATCGGTCTGTCTCTCAAGAAATATTTACAAGCTTGTATGCCCAAATCATGTTCTATACAAGTGTACAGAGAAACAACATCAATCGTTGCCAATATATAAGTATCTTTCCATGGAATCTCCTGTATTTTAGACAGGAAATCCATGGTATCTCTACAATATGATGGAAGATTGAGGACATAGGGGCACAGAAAATAATCCAAATAAATGGAAGTGTTTTCCAAGAGGCTTTGATTAGCTGAGATGATCGGCCTACCAGGGGGATCAGTTGGATGTTTGTGCACCTTTGGCAACATATAGAAAACCGGTGTAACAGGTTTACGTATTAAGAGGAACAGATATTAGTTCTTGCTGAGCATATCTTTCTCATGCCAGTTATATAACATTTCATGGTATCTTTGTATTGTATTGTTATATCTGGCCTGGCTCGATCTTAGGTAACATCCTGAGAGTTCTAGTTGTCGTTTAGCCTCTGTTCTGTATTTATTAATGTCCCAGAGGACCACATTACCCCCTTTGTCAGATGGTTTTATCACAAAGTTGGTAGCCTTTTTCAAAGATTGTAAGCCTATTTTTTGTGCTGGCGATAAATTATTAGCAAAGTTATTTGTTTCTTTTCGCCATAGGTTCATTAGATCATACAACACAGCCTCTTGGAAAGTATCAATACCATCATGCAATGTGATGGGGTTAAATTTTGATTTTGTTTTAAAGTCATTTCTCGATTTTCTGTTGACCTCCATGTCCATGCTAATCAATAAATCACGATCTGAATCCCAATCTCGTACTTTTGATTGGAATTCCCTCTTGATGGCCAATGTCTCGATATCACCCACAGATAGAATTTCATCCGAATTAGTGGGAATGCTGGTAGATGGTTTCATTTTAGATTGATCTCTTGTTAATTTGCAAGTATGTAATTTTAACAATTTTAATTTACGTGAAAAGTGAAAGAGATCAATACGTGTTTTTGCAAAGTCAAAGTTGGAGGAGGGAGAAAAGGATAAGCCTAATTCTAAAACCGATCTTTCTTCTGGAGTAATGGTATGAGAGGAAAGATTTATAATAGAAAGATTTGACTGCTCGCCCATCATTTGTTTCTCTTGGATCGCCTGATGCCTCTCCCATGTGGCGTTGTGTTGTCGCTGGCCTTCGCCCCCTCTCCTGCTCCTTCTTTTTGGTCTTGTTCTTTGCCTCCTCCTCTTCCTCTTCCCCTTGTTGGTTGTTTAGAAGTACTGAGGCTTAACTGTAAAAAATGGTATTCTTAAAGTGATGTGAAGGGTCCTCTGTTCGAATCCGATGAGGTGTTTCTATCATCATCATCAGAAGGTGCAGCTGAGCTGGATCCGGAAGTTTCTGATTCTTGGGCCCTGATGGCTTCCATTTTTCTGTAATCTTTACGTATGGCGTCATATTTTCTACTGAAGGTTAAAATACGCCCCTGTGCATAGTCATTCCTGTCTCGAATGAATTTCCAGCGTTTTCTTGCTTTGATGCCATCTTCATATTTTGTTCATCTAAGTTCCATATCTTTAATGAAAGAATTTTCAATTTGTCTTCGATTTGTTGCAGTTCTATCGCCGCATATTTGGAGAGAAGGCCCAGCATTTGTTTGCAAGTGCCAGCCATTAGCGCAGACCATTCTTCTAGGAGCTTTGGATTGGGGTTCTGATAGGTAGGGGTCACCAAGATTCGTAGTCCCCTCAGAACACGTCCCACCTCAATATAATTGTCCAATGAAATTACCTCCCAACTTCGATTAATTTCTTTTTTACAAAGTTTTTCAAGTTTATGTAAATTTTGTGTCAAAGTGGTGTTCTCTATCGATTCGCCCGTAGTAGTTCCTGTAGCGATAATATTTTGTGCTTGATCAGTTTCAATAAAGAGTGTTTTGGCTACATCGAGGCATTGGCGTACTGCTTCACACATCTTAATCACGCTACAATCGGTCTCTGTTACAATCCTGGTAATCCGCTGGTCGCAGCTTCAGCTCCGATCATGCTGCTCAGAACAGAAAAACTTCTCCCATTCATCCGCGTACGCAGCTGCGTATGTCGGAGAAAGGAGCACCTCTGCCGTTTAAAATGTATACGAGTCAAGGTTATTACGGGGATCCGCAAGAGTTCTGCAAACACAGCAACACTCACCCTGAACAGGGCTCGTCTGTCGGGATGCGAGGCTCGGTTGGATTCACTCCGTATTACTTTGAATGTCTCGAAAAGGAAAATGAATTTCCCGTAGTCAAATACGGCGGCCGGAATCGGGAAAGAAGAGGTTTGCACTTAGATTCCAGCGTTTCTTCCGATAACATCCACCTAGCGAGGTTGGTGCAGACGGGCGGGTGCTGGACCCGCTAACATATTAAACAGGAATATATATATATATATATGGTGTAGACTCGTCTCTATCTTCCTGTGATGGAAAAGATGAAGCGCACCCAAAACTTGCAATTCCTCTTTTTCTTTATTGTGTGCCCAGCACCACCGCCATTACGCGTTTCGATCCTCACGGGGCCTTGATCACATGACAGGCTACTACGTACACTCACCATATTTAAAGTGACAATGCCTAATTCAAACAGCACCTTGTCATCGACATGGAAAAAATACCTTGTTTATGTAGTGTGACAACATATTGTGAATACAGCAGTTCTTAAATTTCAGACAATGTGCAAATTGATGCAATGTAATTAAAAATATAAATATATAAATATCTGTATTACATAGATTCTTTGTTGAACCCAGAAATAATACCGGATAAAACCTACCCTTAATAAAAGCGAAAAAATGAGTTTAAAAGGGATATAACACATATAAATAAATATTTATAAATACATGTATAATTGTCAATAAAATGCATGGGCCTCAAAAGAATAAAATTATTAACTTTTAACATCTTGCTTCGATGTGGCTGCATTGACCAACTCGGCATCAGATATTGAATTGCATCGAAATGAACTGTAAACAATGTTTTAATATTGTAAGTTGACATCACACGATCAACATAAATAGGGCCCAAGTGGGCAAATAATCCATGTTGAAGGTTAAAGTGCTAGTGCATTCAGAGAGTCACATTAAAAAGCCCTTAACTAAAACCCTAATGTGCAAAAATTGTTATAACATAAAATAGGTAAATCTAAAAACCATATCTAGGGGTTACAACAGCATGAAAATATGGGTACTTTGTCTATTCCGTAAATGTGAAAATTATTTTACAGATGCGTATAGAAATCCTCACTGGAATTTATCCCATTAGGTGTTTTTGAATCCATATCAAGAATGTATTTAGTTTCCAGTTTTCTCAAAAGGATATCTCGATCCCCACCTCTTCTCAGTGGTAGAATTGAATCAACCACGTAGTACCTTAGCTCACTAGATTTGTTGGCATGACATTCACTGAAATGTCGAGCTACCGGATAAGTTGTATCACCATTGTTGATTGCGCGTATGTGCTGGAGTATCCTCTTGTGGACCTGCAGCCTCGTACTGCCCACATAACGCAGGCCACAAGGAAACTCCAGCACATACACCGCAAACTCAGTTTTGCAAGTAAGCTTTTTATCAATCTTGATAAGCCTACTCTTAAATGGTGTAGTATACTCCGTCTTGCTGACACCATGTTTGCATGCTTTGCAGACTGCACACTTGATGAAACCAGAACTCACAGTCAACCAATTTGAATTGAGTGATACTTCAGGACTACTGGTGACCAGTGTATCACCCATTGTGCGGGCTCTTCTAAATGTTAGTTTGGGGACCTTGTTAGTCTGTCATCCAACACTGGATCATTTCCCACTAATTCCCAGTTCTCATTGACTATTTTCCTGATGGTTTGATGTTGATTACTGTACATCAATGTAAGTGTTGTTGTCTGTACTGCCTCTGACTGGTTTTCATTAGGAGTTTTACTCGCCAGTATATATATATATTCACTGAAGAAACCATAGGTTTCAGGGGCATTATAGTTAGCTTGACATTTCCCTCGTACAAAACCATTGAAATTCCCCCGTTATAGTTAGTTCAGCTAACTATAACTCCCACCCCCGCAATGCATTGCTGATGACGTCACATATTACATTACTCATGACATGGTCAGTGACATCACTGATGACATCTCAAATGACATCACTGATGACATCACTGATGATGTCATCCATGTGATAATTTGATGCATCTTCTCACAACCTAATATAACCTTTGAACACCCACTCTCAATTACATGTTTTTTTCAGTGAATTTCAAAGGTTTTTTAAATGATAATTCCTAACTATAGCATACCTGAAACCTATGGTTTTTAAGTGAATTTCAAAGGTTTTTTAAATGCTAATTCCTATCTATAACTTATCTCTAACCTATGATTTTTAATGAATTTCATAGGATTTCTAAATCTTTATTTTTCAGTGTATCAATTCCTTTATTTATGTTATTATATTGTTTACATATTTTTTTAAAAATTAATAAATATTACATGTTTTTAATGACTTTTTTTTCAAAAATATTTGTACAATCTTTTTCACTATTTTTTTTTAAAAAAAATATTTTTAAACGATATTTTTAATACTTTGTTATTTTTTTTTCAATAATTTTTTGGAGTAACGCTCCCAACGCGTTAGGGATCGCGCCCCCTACACGAGAGAAATCGTGCACCCAACGCGATAGGATGCGCGACTCCTAATTTTACCGTAAAACAAAAATAGCTTCTATCACCATCCCCCGGGGCTTTTAAAAAACGCTGGGGACCGTGGGGAGAGCCCCAATGCCTCCACGGTCCCAGCCGGCTCCCCCGCGTCCTTCGGGAGCCGGCATTGCTTTTCCACATGGGGAGCTGCTGACATGCAGTTCCCCGTGTGGAAAAGCAATATGGTTTGGATTTGAAAGGTTTCCCTGCTCTCTCTTTCAAAATCCAAACGAAGTTTGCTATGGGAGGGCAGGAGACTCCCGCCCTCTCATAGCAAACAACAGTGTCCTGGGGGTGACACTGCAGGAGCTGGCCCTTGGGGGGTGGCGATCCCCAGGGCCCTCAAGGGCTCCAGGAGGGGGGCCACGCAGCACCCCTCCCTCAATAAATAAAGCCCCGCGGCTAGTGGTCACCAGGGCTTGGGGGGGCCGTTCAGCACCCCCACCCATTTATTTTGTAGCCCCGGTTAGGACTCCTAACTGTAGTAAGTGCCTTCTGTGAATACCAAAATGGTAGTAAGTTTAGGATTTTGTCTTAAGTTAGTTCTGTGAATCGGGCCCTATATGTGAGTGTTGGGGTGTATAATTGACTACATGAAAGAAAGTGATTGCAAGAGTGTCTACATACACGAATGTGTACATGTATTAGTGATTGTATAAGAGAGTAAGTATGTGATAGTATCTATATAAATAAAGAAAGTGATGTGTGTATAAATAAGGCAGGTGCTGTGTATATATCTGCATAGGTGAGTACATGGGTGTATTTTTGGCATGACTGAATAGATGTGTGAGTAACTCTATGGATCAGTAGCACTGTGTAAATGTTTATATACGTGAATGAGTGGATATTATACTGATGTAATGATGAGTGACACCATGTATAAGTGACTGTATCAGTGTATATCTGGCTCACAATATATAGATAGGAATCAGTGGATGGATATCTAGTATCTGGTATTGGTGTGTCTATGCTTTTCAAAACGGTAGTCTGTATTTTAGAGTGCGTCTATCAAAGGTTATATTACAGTGTGGAGAGGTGTGTCAGACTAGCACGTGGATGATATCATCAGTGATGTCATCAGTGATGTCATTTGAGATGTCATCAGTGATGTCATGAGGGATGTCACTGACCATGTCATGAGTGATGTAATATGTGACGTCATCAGCAGTGCATTGCAGGCGCGCGAGTTATAGTTAGCTCAACTAACTATAACAGGCGAATTTCTCTGGTTTTATATGTGTCAAATGTCCAACTAACTATAATGTCCCTGAAACCTATGGTTTTTTCAGTGAATTTCTAAGGTTTTTTAAATGCTAATTCCTAACTATAACGTCTGTAAAACCTATGGTTTTTTCAGTGAATTTCGAAGGTCTTTTAAATGTTAATTTCATATTTTAATAGTCATAAAACCTATATTTTTTCAAATTGTTTTTTAATATTTTGCAACTCTATCATCCTTTTCTTAAATGTTACAAATTATATAATCTTTTATATCTTCCCCACACAATATGTATATATTTTATTTTTATTTTCTAGAAAACTACAGTCCCGTACCGGTAGTCTACCAAACTCGATCAACACGCGAATCCTATCCACCACATTTAAAAGATGCGCATTTCGTATGCGACGGGTTTGTGGCACCGCGTCCCGCGTCACAACATGTACATATGAGGTCGCACCAGCTGCTACTTTGGTATGCGACGGGTATGCACTACCAAGCCACGCGTTATTTCATGTATGTATAAGGTCGCGCCCACTGTGTGTTGCGTATGCGACGAGTGCATGCTGCCACGCCCTGTGTTACGTCATAGACGTACGATGTCACGCCTCATATGCCATTCCCTCATTTTATTTTTTTTTGTCTCAAAACTATATTTGAAAAACTTTAAAGTGTATAGGAGAGCAAGCGATAATTAAACATATTTTTAACAGTTACATATTTCTAACTCTAATAAACTTATATTATATAGAAATATATTTTCTCAAAATCACATCGGGTGCGGTCTCATTGCGCACTGGCTGCGCGATTGCCATTTAACCATAAAAATAAGCATTTCATTCGTTCATAACATTTCCCATTGTAACAGTTCGAAAACGCCACCCATTTTAGTCAATATCTGTACTGCATTTCATGAGACACACCTCTTCTGCTTAGAGAGCATTGTTCAAAACTTTTTGCAATATACACATATCTTACACTACACACAACATGCAACCATCATTTTCATCAATATTCATGCTCTGTAAAGTAGCCTTCCACCTATGATACCCATACACCTAAAAGTTACATTACCGAAATTTTCTCCAATACCACAGGTAACATGGTTGCATACGCTGTCCACACCACAACGTAATATAGTACGGCCCAGAGACAGTATCATGCATAGATAATGAACACAGGGACACAGATAGATAGTGGAAGTGAATACGGGCACGTACGCTCGACTCCTTTTTATTACCATGGTGACATATCCAGTGAGGTCTGTGCTGGATGTGTGTGCGGTAAGTCTAAACCAGCCTTCAGACAATGGTTGCTGCTAGCATCAACTACAACAGTAATCATTGGATCTCACACAGAGATTCAATATTAAAAGAATCAATAATTTATGCTGTAGTGAGGTAGGGACAGTAGATGTGAAATAATACAGAAATAATTCTATCGTAAAAGAACAACTACTTGTGGTATACTGACACACAATCAATAGATCTGAAATGATACACAAAAAGATATCATAAACGCTCCATCAGTTCTAGTGCACTCACATAACCACATCAAAAGAATTCAGCATGTGCACAGCCACCGATAATGTGTGCTGTAGACAGGCCTTACTAGGAGCAATATCTGTTGCCATCAACACTGCATCATCTGCCATACCGACTCAATCTGATTTATGAACACTGCTGTCTGCAGTGTAGGCCATAGAGAGTGGTCACAAAGGACCCACAAACACGTAAAGTGACTTCACCTACCCAGTTTGTTGTCAGCGAAGCAACAAAAAAGAGTGTGCAAAGCCTGCAATGATACATATGCATGGTGTAGACAGTAAACACTGGAGCAATGTCTTTTCCTACAGGACTACCTCATCTACAATAGCGACTCAATCTCAATTGTGAACACTGCTGTCTGCAGTGTAGGCCAGAGTGGGCGGTCACAAGGGCCCACAGCCACATGGCATTTACTTAAGCTCTACAGTTTGCAATACACAAACTCAAAAAAAATGTGTGCAGTGCCTGCAATGATGCATATGAGTGGTGCACACAGAGCGCACTGGAGCAATATCTTTTCCTACAGGACTGCATCATCTACAAAACCGACTCAATGTCAAATGTGGACACAGAAGTCTGCAGTATAGGCCAGAGAGAGCGTTCAGCAAGGGCCCACAGCGCCGTGGCATTGACTTGACCTCTACAGTTTGCAATACACGAAGCAAAAAAAAGTGTACAGAGCCTACAATGATGCGTATGAGTGCTGCAGACAGAGCACACTGGAGCAATGTCTTTTCCTACAGAACTACCTTATCTACAATAGCGACTCCATCTGAATTGTGAATACTGCTGCCTGCAGTGTAGGCCAGAGAGAGCAGTCAGCAAGAGCCCACAGCCACCTGGCATTCACTTGAGCTCTACAGTTTGCAATACACAAAGAAACAAAACGTGTGCAGATCCTGCAATGATGCATATCAGTGGTGCAGACAGAGCGCACTGGAGCAATGTCTTTTCCTACAGGACTGCATCATCTACAAAACCGACTCAATGTCAAATGTGGACACAGAAGTCTGCAGTATAGGCCAGAGAGAGCGTTCAGCAAGGGCCCACAGCGCCGTGGCATTGACTTGAGCTCTACGGTTTGCAATACACAAAACAAAAAAAACGTGTGCAGAGCCCGCAATGATGCATATGAGTAGTGCAGACAGAGCACACTGGAGCAATGTCTTTTCCTATAGGACTGCATCATCTACAATACCGACTCAATGTCAAATGTGAACACTGAAGTCTGAGCTGTATAGGCCAGAGAGAGCGTTCAGCAAGGGCCCACAGTCACGTAGCATTGACTTGAGCTCTACAGTTTGCAATACACAAAGCAAAGAAAATGTGTGCGGAGCCTGCAATGATGCGTATGAGTGGTGCAGACAGAACACACTACAGCAATCTCTTCTCTTACAGGACTGCAACATCTACAATAGCAACTCGATCTGAATTGTGAACACTACTGTCTGCATTGTTAATTAAAAGCAGTACTCACACACACAACCATCAATACTTTTTCTCACTCCCTCTTTTCAAAATAAAACAACATAAATTACAGAGAACTCTACAATGAATAAATCAAAACAATTCGAATTGGGATTTCATCTCTCCACAGTCTACACTATTCACTGTTCCTTTGGACTTCCAAGATAAATTTGGTCATTTCACTAAACCTATAACTGATATAAAAAAACTTCTTGAAGCAAGTATACTAAAACAATATTGTGTATGTTTCAATAGACGTTCTAATTACTTAACTACTGGATTCTGTAATTAAACAATCACCACACAATCTAAATTGTGAACCCAGCGAACTGCAGTCTACACCAAATCCAGTGGTCATTCACAACTCACAGCAACATACCGTTGGATTCGGAAGAACGGAGTTGGTTGCACCTGATCAGAGGGGGTACACAAAAATCATCACAGACTTTAACTTATGACATCCTCAATCATAGAATCAAGACCCCATTTCACTGTTTGCACCTGCTGTACCACAGTATACTCCCCGACTACTGTCAACCAAGCCCAATAATCATGTGCAGCAGTTGGCTATGGAATCACAGACTGTGATGCACCTCAACACATGAACTTCTGAAAAAAGCAAGCAGCAGGGAATATCGGACATCATCCATTGTGGGATCAAGACACCGTTCCACAGTTGGGACCTAAAGTTGGATGAACCTGATCGAAGAGAGTACCTTCATCTCCACTCTCAAATGCAGTTCTAATATCGTCCATTGTGGAGTCAACGCAACGTTCTACTTTTCGAACCTAGAGTTGGTTGCAGCTGGTAGAAGGGAATGCCTCCATCTCCACTCTCAGATACAGTTCTAACATCATCCATTGTGGGATCAACACACCATTCCACTGTTGGGACCTAGAGTTGCTTGCACCTCATCAGAGGGGGTACACAGAAATCATCACAAACTGTAACTTCTAACATCCTCAATCATATAATTAAGACCCCATTTCACTGTTTGGACCTGCTTGACCGCGGTGTATTCCAGCAATACCAGTCAACTAAGCCCAATAACCATGTGCAGCACTTAACTACAGAAGCACAGAATCTGATGCACCTCAACAGACGGAGTTGTGTGAAAAACCAGCAACAGGTAATATCAGACATCGTACATTGTGTGATCAAGACACCATTCCACTGTTGGTACCTAGAGTTGGTTGCGCCTCTTCAGAAGCTATACACAAAAATCATCACACACTTTAACTTCTGACATCCTCAATCATAGAATTAAGACCTCGTTTCACTGTTCGAACATGCTGTACCGCTGTGTACTCCAGCAACTGCAATACACCATGCCTAATAATCATGTGCAGCAGTTAACTACAGAAGCACAGAGTCTAATCCACCTCAACGGAAGGAGTTCTGTAAAAATGAAGCAGAATGTACTATCGGACATCTTCCATTGTGGAATCAAGACAACGTTCTAAAGTTGCAACCTAGAATTGGGTCCACCTGGTCAAAGGGAGTACCTTCTTCTCCACTCTCAGATGCAGTTCTAACATCATCCATTATGGCATCAAGACACCGTTCCACTGTTGGGACCCAGAGTTGGTTGCAACTGGTCAAAGGGAGTACCTCCATCTCCACTCGCAGATGCAGTTCTAACATCGTCCATTGTGGGATCAAGACACCGTTCCACTGTTCGGACCTAGAGTTGGTTGCACCTGATTGGAGGGGGTACACCAAAATCATCACAGACTTTAACTTCTGACATCCTCAATCATAGAATCAAGACCCCGTTTCACTGTTCTGACCTGCTGTACCATGGTGTACTCCACTGACTGCAGTCAACCAAGCCCAATAATCATGTACAGCAATTAGCTATGGAAGCACAGAGTCTGACGCACCTCAACTGAGGGAGTTCTCTGAAAACTCAGCAGCAGGTAATATCGGACATCATCCATTATGGGATCAAGACACCATTCCACTGTTGGGACCCAGAGTTGGTTGCAGCTAGGGAGTACCTCCATCTCCACTCACAGATGCAGTTCTAACATTGTCCATTGTGGGATCAAGACACCGTTCCACTGTTCGGACCTAGAGTTGGTTGAACCTGATCGGAGGGGGTACACCGAAATCATCACAGACTTTAACTTCTGACATCCTCAATCATAGAATCAAGACCCCGTTTCACTGTTCCGACCTGCTGTACCGCGGTGTAATCCACCGACTGCAGTCAACCAAGCCCAACAATCATGTGCAGCAATTAGCTACGGAAGCACAGAGTCTGATGCACCTCAATAGAGGGAGTTCTCTGAAAGCTCAGCAGCAGGTAATATCGGACATCATCCATTATGGGATCAAGACACCGTTCCACTGTTGGGACCCAGAGTTGGTTTCAGCTCGTCGAAGGGGGCACCTTCATCTCCACTCTCAGTTCCAGTTCTAACATCATCCACTATGGTATCAAAACACCTTTCCACTGTCGGTACCTGTCGGACTACTGTGTTATTATTATACAGAGCACTCCACGCTCCTGGGCCTCAGGCTGGGCTCTGTGTGCCTGTGTTACGGTAGCCAGCGTTAATCTCAGCAGCCTTCCAAGCTCGCAAACCTCGGCCAAGGACCTTCCGCTGGCACGAGGTCGGCCCTCTTTCACATACAGCGGTATCGAAAGGTGAACTGTGGGGCATATATGCGTCACAGCAGCCATGACGGTTTCTGAGTACCAGCAGGCTGAGAGAATCATTCACGCACCCACCTTCGCTCACAGCGTCAGCCTCGTGGCGGTGTAAGCTGCGCAGACCTGGCAGACACATTCACCAATCCGGAAGAGAACCACACCCAAAGAAACGTGCCTTTTTTTCACACCCCTACGCTAGCCATGCGTACGGCGAGCCAGCCCACTTCCCTAAAGATTTTTTTGGGGGGAGGCACATACGCGCTACCATTCCGTAATCTTCTCTACTGACATATCGCTGTCTTAAAGAGCATACAAAGGTTTTTCTCACAGGTGAATAGTGCGACCACAATGGCAGTCATTCATTACTATCCAAGAATGTCCAACTACACAGTGCTTCTAAGCTCACAGCCACCAATCTTTTGTCCTTTCTTAAAAGGACGCCAACTCCCACAATCACACCAACATTCACACAGCTTTCTAACGACAGTTATCTACTTCTCAATAACATACACTCCTACGGAATATGAGCTGGGGTACCGCATGTCCTTACTGTTTCAAACACAGTAAGTTCCTGTGGCAATATCTATTCCCACCCACACAAACTAGCTCCCAAACTTCAACTTGGCCTTCAATTCCTAGTTTGAAAATACATTTCAAGAAACAAACCAAACTAAAATCACCTTTGTTCGGAACAGAAGTCTCCCTCACTTCTGCAAAAGAAATCTATCGACTGCAGATACCACGAACTTCAAATAAAGTACACTCCCTTTTAAATACGAACCGCCAATTACACTTTGTGAATTGTTACACAATTTTCAACACATGTCACACTCAAGGTCTGGTACACTTTTTTAACACGGTCTCCTACAGCCTTCTAACATGCTTTCAAACTGTTCTTCTTTTAATACCAGATTACATTCAGACATTCTTTCGATCATCTCTGGAATAACAGGAACAGTGCCCATAATTCTCACCCTCTTTGAGGCCATCTTACTACTAATTCTAGAAATGGCTACGCTCTCTATGGTAACAAATATGTACGACAGAATACGCCTCTACGCCAAGCTACATCAATACTGTAAAAAAACGGATAAACTTTTCGGCTGCCTGCCTCTATCTATTATCGGTGCTAGCTACAACTAAGGGTGGGCGGAATTTGCGAAAGTGCCTTTCGTAAAATTTCGCGAAACGGCAAAAAATCCCTGTGAACACGTGAAATTTCGCGTGCTCACGCAGATTTTGGGCTGATTAATGCGTTACTGAATTTGACCTTCAACTCAGGCCCCTGCTTTATATATATCTGTAAGTGCTTCCTGTTGAGGTTTAATTTTTGTGACAGGAGCATCGTGCCAGAAGTAATCCTGCCCTGAATATTTATCCAAGAGGATGCCACCGTTTTGTGCAATACCTCTACTCAACTGGAGTACTTTCTACTGGCTAATCAGTAAGTGCTACCTCGGTGGGTAAATGTATAGTGCTTTTCCTACACTACAGCTGCGTAAAGGGCCAGAAGAGTTGTCTCCAGCGACCATGTGTATCTGTAACTTTTGCCACCACGCCGATGTGCGCCGGGGTCCCTCGAGTGAGCTGTCCATCATAGTGGGGAAAGGGCGGGAAGACGTTGCACACCGCTGGTGTGTGGGCTGGGGCCAAACGGTGGGGCTTCTATGCAGTTCACATGCCTCTTTTTTATAAAGGGTCAGAGACCGACCAGAGCAGCAGATAAGGAGACAGAACCTCCTGGTGTCAGGAACTACACGGGGATTGCGCTCGAGAAACTCATGGATGCACAGACCTCCATCAAGGATTACAGCAAATTGTTGACGGTAAATATGGGGAGAAAGCACACCTGCCTAGCCTCCACCGTGCTCACAAATCTTTTGTGCTGATTAATGCATTACTCAATTTGACCTTCAACTCGGGCACCTGCTTTATTTATATCTGTAAGTGCTTCCTGTTGAGGTGTAAATGACAGGAGCATTGTGCCAGAATGAATCCTGCCCTGCATATTTCCGTCCACCGCGGATCGCGGAAGTTTTGACATTTTCACGTTCCGCGCAGAACGCAAAAATGTCGAAATTTCGCAATTTCCGCGAGCGGAACGGAAATTGTCGCACACCCTTAGCTACAACATAACATTTATCTACACTTATGCAATATGCGTACAACCATTGTTTGATTTCAAAACTCGCGAATGGATGTATGCCTTTCCAACATCTCAACAATCTCTCCAGATATCCAGCAGGTAATGGAGTATCTTGAAAACCATGAACGTGATTGTTCTGGCAGCGAAGCAATGGCGAATGCAATGCCAAAAGGAATTGCAGCGTAATGGGATTTCTGCGCAGCCACGAAAGATCTCCTGCAATGTGCGACCTTTCACAACATCGCAGATTGCCTGCCCATTCAAATTACCGCTCCAACATTCGAGGAACATTACTGTCCCTTCGAGGAAATGAATTGGATCGCTTCGCTTTTCTCACACGATGGCAGCAATAGCCTCTTGGAACATTACACATCTCAAGCAGCTGAAGAACTTCTGGACTGGGATCTCCAAGACTTGTAAGAAGCTCACATTATTCTTGAATGGATTTTTTTCCATCTTTTTTTACGTCTATTCTTTGTGCACACACCTCTCTGCCTGCCTGTTATTCACAAAGCCCTTTCACACAATTTTACTCAAAGTCAGCCTCTGCTCAGAACCTCACGATAAAAATGTAAAAAGACGACTTTGTTTAGGAACTGGTTGGCACAGTGTGGTAATTGTAAACTACCTTTATTTTCATTATACAATGTATTTATTCATGTCTAATAGCTATTCTGTAGGTCACATAGAACTATAACATATAATGTGCAATTCACTGATGCAGGAGCTTCGATTTGACTACAGCAGAAGCAATGCAATTGGAGTTTGTCTAAGCTCGATGCCTTAGCTCTCTACACAAGAATGTTTTTTTGAAACAGCTGAAGACAATATTGTATGGTTTGACTATAAAGGTACCGAATGTGCTTCTCAGAAGCGAAATGTTTGTATTCATCCTCAAAGTTCCAATGTGGGTAGAACTAGTACCAATTCTGACACGCACCACATTGAATCTACTGTACAACAGATTGCTAACTATTCTACTGTTGTTCATTTTCTGTTACAAAAAAGCACTGCCAAGGTACATAAAATGTTTGATGACTACATTTTGCAATTTCTTTTTTATTTATTTATTTTCTTAAACGATACGTGTGGTAATTGTATCCTACCTTTATTTTCTTTATAGAATGTAGAGTCATTCAAGTGTAATAGCTATTGTTTATTTCACATGCAATTGTAACATGTAATATACAATTCACCGATGCCGGAGCTTACGTTTGAATAAAGCAGAAGTGGTTCAACTTTGCATCAGGCGGATACCCTAGCTCTTGCACCAAAGGGTCCAATTATGGCACTTAAATAAAGAGACATTCTATATAATTTTCAAACTCCATCCCTTTATTACACACAACCACTTTCTTAGACACAACTCATTTTACCATTTTCCTTCTCCGGCATTGCAACCTTCTGCATTATATACTTCATGATTATTCCTTTATTCCTGCTTCCTAAAACACTACATTCGACTCTTCAGACCAATAGGGATGAGTAGTTTGTTTCACACTCCCTGTATAGAATAAACGCACACTAACACTACTTACACAGGTATGCTACAGCGGCCAGTATCCTACAGCGCCCACAGCACATCACTTCACAGCAATAAACTCACAACTTACACTCACAGTTTCATCCCGAGTCTTCATACCGATACCACTAAGTACTTTGCTTCCCCCTCCCGCTATACTCTAAACGCATACTAACACCACCTGCACAGATATGCTACAGCACCCACTATGCTACAGCGCCCAGAGCACATCACTTTACAGCACTCAGCTCACAGTTTAGACGCACGGTTTCATCCCAGAGTGTATCGGCACCTCACCTCAGCACCATCTCACAGTGGGCAAAACAGCACTTTTACACCAGTAGGGATAAATAATTGATAAATAATTCGCTTCACACTCCCCCTAGAGCACACCCTACCCACCCTACAAACCTCACAGTGCACCTACCCTCCTCTTTCCCACTTTTTTCTCCCTTTTTTCCCCTTACTCGCTTCAACGGAATCACAAAATGGCAGCCAACACTTCCTAGTTGCAACCGCTCGCACCGCTCGCAGCCAATCACCAGCAAGCTCGTGCTCGTAACGCTTCAGCCAATCAGATGGCAGAATTCCCAAATATCGATATCTGGAAATTTCGATATTTCTCAGAAACTACTGAACAGATTTACACCAAATAAACAAAAGCGTGCTTTCTAGACCAAGACCCTTCTCCCTTCCAAATTTGGGGTAATTCCGTTCACCCGTTCGACCTGTAGCCTTTTCTAAAGTTTCCTATGGAAACTAACATTGAAAAAACACGTTTTGGGACCCCCCTTTTTTCTTGGCCCCCCCTTCACGAATCACCTCCAAACTTTCAACATAGGAGCTGATCTCAACAAAGAATTAGTTTTGAAAATTTCACGAAGATTCATCAATCAGTGCCAAAGTATTGCGAATAGAATGTTGCCATTTTCCAATAGTAACTAGGTCCTAACTATAACTACCTACTGGCAATCGCCAGAAGGTAATATATATATATATATATATATATATACATATATATATATATATATATATATATATATATATATATATATATATATATATATATATATATATATATATATATATATATATATATATATATATATGTATGTATATAGATACATATATATATATATATCATTCACTCCAGGGCCGACATTAGCGCTGGTGGCACCCTGTGTGACAATGACTGCTGGTGCCCCACCAATGACCACCTTTGCCACGGATTCCCTCACTAGCACCATTTAACAGTGCCCCTCAAGTCTCAATAACCACTGTCTCTCAGATTCATTTAGTTTTATAGCAACACTCACAGCAGTGTACGGTGCCCCACCAATGACCACCTCTGCCACGGATTCCTTCACTAGCACCATTTAACAGTCCCCTTCAAGTCTCAATAACCACTGTCTGTCAGATTCATTTAGTTTTATAGCAACACTCACACCAGTGTACGGTGTCAGAGCACTTTACACCACACACACACACATTGCACAGAGGCAATCTTACATCAGTGAATAGGACATGCTACATCAGACAGAACAAGGTGTAGTGTAGGAGTAACATGTCCTCTATACTGGCAGGCAATATAGTCTGAGTCTTTATTCTGGGAAAGCACAAATCCAGAATTTAAAATGTACCATCATTGTTAGGGTTTCTCTTTCATAATAAGAATTATATTATACCCAAATGAACCCTTCTCACAAGCTTGGGGTGATGAAATTGCCCACACTGGGGGTCGGCCACTGAGCAGAAGGACCAACCCCCTGCCAAAATCGCCATTTAAAAAAAAAAATGTTATCGATTTTTTTTTAACAATTTAGGGGGGCGATCGTGCCCCCCAGGGAAAGCCATATATTTAATTCATTAAATATGCCCCTGGGGGGGCCTGACCCATTACCATGAGAGCCGACACTCCCAAAGACATCCCTGGTGTCTAGTGGGGTTTCCTGGCAGTGGATCGCAGCGCTGCCGCGATCCATGGCCAGGAAACCCTTTCAGGAAGGCCTCGTTTGAAAGGGGAGACTCTACCCTTTCAAACAAAGCCTCCCTGAAAGCTTGGGAGGCCGTTTCCAGACAGATTTCCCCATCGGAGTCGAGCACGGCCTTACCTGCTGCTGTCCTCGGCTCCGGTGGGGAAATCAGTGATAGCAGAGCGCCTCACGGCATGCTGACGTCACAGATGGGTGGAAGGGGGGCGGGGAAGACGTGGAAGGCTTTCCGCGTCTCCCCCAAGACATTTTTTTTAAAAGGAGTTGCCGGTGCAATGCACCAATGATTTTTTAGAGATTTCCCTGGTGACGTCCAATGGACGTGCGCAGCACCAGGGAGGTAGTGCTTGTGTTGGCCATTGGCAGACGCAAGCACCAAAAGGGTTAAAAGTCAAAATCTTTCTGTGTTCTTATATACAGTGCTAAACAAACATAATTCAACAAAGTAAACAATTTTCCTAAAATGTACACATAAAGCATGATTGTGCAATATTAGATGTACATATTGTCATGATAAAGTTCAACCCCTTCCATCATCACAAGTGAACTAACCTCACATACAGACATCACATCCCAATCATACACATTCACACATCCCAATCATAACATTCCAGCTTAAATGGCTAGCACAGAATAACTTGTGGTGAGAATCCTTCATTATTTTCCACGGTTGTGACGCCAGCTGGAAAAAGATCAGGTCATGGGGGCTTGGGGCATCATATTCTGCGGGGGTGGGGGGGGAGGGGGGCGCACCATTTTGTGTACACCAATTGTTCAATACCACCAACCATGCAGGTAGCAAAACCAGATAAGTAAAATGAAATTACTCAATATAGCACCCTACAGCTCGCGTGCAATCCACAACTTCATTGTAACTGTCTAACAATGTGTTCCTGAAGTACACGGAGAGGGGCACGTCTCCTCCCTCGCGAGGTTTGTCTGCGCACGCACACGCATATATAAGCCTTAGAATCCTGGGATAGGTCGCGCTCTCTCCACACCCCTCACCTGCCCACCACAGCAGAATATGAAAAGATCGTAGGCTCGAGGGGGTCCTTCTGAAAGCCCACCTCCTGTCTCAGGTAAGTGAGTTTTGTGGGGGCTGAAGTGTAGGAGGTTCAAAGGCCCCGAGAGATACCAGCAGATGCATCAGTTCATTACTGTGTGACCCTGCGATCCCCTGACCCAGACTGTACCTCACCGTGCGCGCCTTTGAGCTCCGAGGTGCTGGCTCACTCTGGATAATGAGCGGGAATATGCAGCAACGCCTCGGGCCAGGAGCCTGGCTGGCAGGATGCTGAGTGCAGGTTTCTGTATCCTGGCCTTATGTCAGAGAAGGAGCGATAGCCCCCTGCTCCCGCCTCCACGAACCCTGTACAAAACGAGCCTTATGTCGTGCTGCTCGGTGAGGGGGAACATGCCTTTAAGGACAGTAAATCAAACAATTAGAAGCCCGTGAACAGGAAACATAAACATCCACGCTAGGCATGCGATGTTAGCGCATCTCTGTAAACAGTTAGCACCTAGCCTGGGGGAGGACTGTGGGGGCGGGGGTGCTGGTAACACTACAAGGAGACTGCAAATCAATTATGCCAAGCGATGCACACCAGTTATAGGTAAGCAGGCCTAGCCAGTGAGACAGGCAATCTGAAAGGCAGATGAAACAAGCATTGCAGTCAATAGGCCTCCTCTATGCAAGAGTTATGGACTGGGTTTTAGCCATGTTGTACACCAGTGTGGCTGCGGCTCAGCATGGCTAGAATTTAGTGGCTTAGAGGAAAATGGTGTGGAGTGTTGTAGAGTGAAATGGCAAAGAGTGGAGTAAAGTGTTGTAAAGTGGAGTGGCATAGACTGTTGTGTATTAGAGTGGCATTGAGTGCTGTGTATTGGAGTGACATAGAGTGGGATTGTGTTTAGTGACGTACAGTGGAGTGGCGTAGCGTAGAGTGGACTGGTGTAGAGTGCATTGGCGTAGAGTGTTGTAGAGTATAGTGGCATAGAGTGCTGGGCCAGTAGAGTGCAGTAGCATTCAATTTAGCCACATACAATGCAGCATTGAAGAATGCAGTGGCATAGATTAAAGTGTTGCAAAGTAGAGTGCAGTGGTGTGGAGTGCAGTTGCATAGAGTGCAATGGTGCAGAGTGGAGTGGTGCAGAGTAGAGAGGCATAGAGTGCAGTGAGCTAGAGTGATACAGAGTAGAGCGGTACAGATAAGAGTGGCATAGAGTGGTGTAGAGTACAGTACAGTGCTGTAGAGTGCAGTGGCATAGAGTGCATTGCTGTAGAGTGAAGTGCTGCAAAGTGCAGTGGGCGTAGAGTGGAATGATGCAGAGTAGAGTAGCACAGAGTGCAGTGGTGTAAAGTGACATAGAGTGCTTTGGCGTAGAGTGCAGTGGCATTGAGTAGAGGGGTGTAGAGTAGAGTGGCATAGAGCTCAGTGTCATAGAGTACAGTAGTGCAGTGGTGTAAAGTAAAGTGGTGAGGAGTAGAATGCAGAGGTGTACAGTGGAGTGGAGTGACATTGAGTAGACTTGACTGGTGTAGACTGCATTGACGTAGAGTGTTGCAGAGCAGAGTGGCGCAGAGTGATGTGGTGTAGAGGGGAGCGGTATAGAATTCAGCAGCTTACAATGCAGCGTCGTAGAATGCAGTGGTGCCTAGTAGAGTGCAGTGGCATAGAGGGCAGTGGTGCAGAGTGGATTGGTACAGAGTGGAGTGGTGAAGAGTAGAATTGCATAGAGTGCAGTGGTGTAGAATACGGTGATGTACAATGCATTGGTGCAGAGTGGAGTAGAGTGGTGTAGAATAGAATGGCACGGAGTGCATTGGTGTATCGTGGTACAGAGTAGAGAATAGTGGCATATAGTGGATTGGTGTAGAGTGCAGTAGCATAGAATGGAGAGCTGCAGAATGCAGTGGTGTAGAGTGCAGTAGTGCAAAGTTGAATGGTGTAGTGTTCAGTGTCAAAGAGCGCTGTGTTGTAGATTAGAGTTTCGTAGAGTGCAGTTGTTTAGAGTGCATTAGCATAGAGTAGAGTGGTGTAAAGAACAGTGACATGTACTACAGTGGTGCAGAGTAGAGTGAAGTGGCATAGAGTGTATTGTCATAGAGTGCAGTGGTTTAGAATAGAGTGCCATAGAGTACTGTGTCGTAGAGTAGATTGTTTCAGAGTAGAGTGAAGTGGCATAGAGTGGAGTGGTGCAGGGTAGAGTGAAGTGCCATAGAGTGGAGTAGGTTAAGGTGAAGTAGCATATAGTAGAGTGGCATGGAGTAAAGTGTTGTAGAGTGCAGTGGCATAGAGTCCATTGGTCCAGAGTAGATTAGAGTGGCGTACAGTTGATTGGCATAGAGTTCAGGGGCACATAGTGGCGGTGTACAGAGTATAGTGCACTGGCGTAGAGTGTATTTGCATAGAGTGCAGTGGCATAGAGTGCAGTGCTGCATAGTGGCGTAGAGGGGAGTTGTACAGAGCACAGTGGAGTGGCCTAGACTGGAGTGGTGTAGAGAAGAGTAGTGTAGAGTGCATTGCCATAAAGTAGAGTGGTGTAGAGTAGAGTGGTGTAGAGTAGAGTGGCGTAGAGTAAAGTGGCGAAGAGTAGAGTGCTGCAGAGTGCAGTGGCGCAGACTGCAGTGTCTGGTGTAAAGTGGGGTGGTGCAGAGTAGAGTGCAGTGGTGTGGAGTGGTGCAGAGTAGAATGGAGTGGTATAGCGTGGAGTATGCATTGTGTAGTAGAACACTGCAATTCAAGACAACACATTTTCAATTAAATGACCATTACATTTGCACAAACATAAAGTTTTATTAATAGATTTACACAGCGCACAAATGATAATGTTTGGAAATGTATATTGATTTGTTTTGATCATATTGAAGTATTTGATTCCAAAACACTTAAGAAATAATCAAAAATGTATTCTGAAATGCTTTCACAGTTCATTTAAAAGTTGTAAGCTAGAAAAAAACCTTTCCTCTACCACCAGTATCCAGCAAGATTTTCTGACATTTGTCCTCTGTCTTTAAATGCACAGCAAACATGCCAAAATAAGATCAAGATTTACAGGCCTGTTTACAAAAAGAAGTTCTCATAGAAGAATACAAGGAGAGGTAGTGTAAAAAGGCTTTGCTCCTTGGGAGGGACCAACTGAACCTAAAATAGCCTAAAATAAATAAAGCCAGCTAATGGAAAGCCAGAAAATATGAGCTACTAATCACAAAGCCAATGGTAAGCAATGGGTGGTATGCATTCCCAGGATGACTTAAGCAAATCAGACAGCCAAGCTTTCTGGTAAGCTCCGAGCTAAAAAGGAATGATGAATATAATGTGAGTATCTCAATGTGACTTAATGAATATGTTTTTTGGTAGATTTGTTCAAATCCTGACTGCCCAACCTGATTAGAATGATATGATGTTGTTCTCATTACTTTATCCTCAATCCATTAGTTATACTATTGATTTGCAGAGGTAGGTAGGCCTCTTGCTGAACATTAGAAATATGTATTAGTGAAACAAAGACCTATCCTATATGCCCATCAGGACCAGAGTATCCACATATCAAAATAGCAAAGGTCCTGTGGGCCTCTTACTAAGGAAACCGTACCTGTGAGTCCTGTGGTAACTGAGGTAAATTAATCTAATTATAACTCGATGAATGAAAAATTCATCAATGGTCTCAATTTTTCTGTTGCCCATGTATTCATTGTATTTACATAGGTGCAAGAACAAATGTATCAATAGTGCAGATGATGAAGTATGAGTTGAAGATGAATAAGTGAAGTTTACAGCACTGTACAATATCCTATGTTTCTAACACAAATGTTCTAGTGGACTCTGTAAACCCTTTTAAAGACTTTTTTCTGAGCAACAGTCACAAGAAGGTAACAGGATTTATATTGCCGTTTTGACCCAATATCAAGTCAGTGAGTCTTATCAGTGCCAGTCATCTGACTAATCATGCGCCTATGAACTAAATAGAGAAAACGGGAACTTTACATCTCTAGAAAGGTTCTTAAAAATCAGTCCAATTGTTGCTTCCTAGGTGAGCAACTAGTGTGGCAGAGAAATGTCCTCCATAGAGTCAATCAATAATTGTTGGGGCCTATAGAGAAGCAGAAACAATAGATGTTTTATGTGAAAAAATCTGACTAAAATTCTCTACCAATACTAATTTACCATGATACATTGCATATGTGTGACTGGCAGCATGGCCTTACTGTCCATACCATAATACAAAACTTTGTATAGAGGGTAGCTGTAGGAATGTAGGATCCTTCTGTATGGTTACCCTCACTTTTTGCCTGGTGCTAAGCTGTTTTTGACTAGTCTGACTGGGATCCTACTATTCAGGACCCAAGTCTATTTTCTTTCTCCCTTAAATTGTTGTGGTAAGTACTTAGGTACATCCCAGATTGGATACTGGGGTACTCTTATAAGTCACTAGTATATGGTACAAAAGTACCCAGGGCATAGGTACCCCCAGAGGTCTCCCTAGGGCTGAAGCATGTAATATGCCATCCATAAGACACTATTCAAAATGGAACTACAGGCCTGCCATTGCAGCCAGTGTAAGCTGGTGCTAGCACCGCTTACTAAAGATATTGGTTTCCTATATCTAGGGTCACTGCACTTAAAACCTATAAGTCACCCTTATAGCAGACCTTTGCAATCCTGAAGGCAGGGTGCTTGGTTTTAAGTGAGAGGGTGCCCCTGCATGAGCAGGGTATGCCTGCAGCCTACGGAGTCCATTCTCCCGGGTTATCAGTGAAGCAGCCATATGCTATATAGAGGGGCACCATGTAATTATGCGATGACCATCTCGAAAACGGCTGCAGTGAATCCTATCATGTTTGGTATCAAACATGTTGAATCATACCTCCCACACCATAAACGGTGTGGGAGGTATGATTACAAGCACTGGAGGAGCCCTCCGTTAAACTCTCAGTGTTCCCGGTACCAGCCTTCTTGACCTGGACGGCACAAAACGGTTGCTGCTGACCAGAGACACGATTTCCTGCTGCTGAGCCAAGCCCGAGCAGGGAAAGGCAGAACAATAGGCATACTGTCACAGGAAGGTGTAACCACCTCCAAGACAGGATTTACTGTATTGAGGTGGGGTGGGTGTGCTTGCTAGTGTCCCTCAGTCTGTATGAGGGGCACATTGTGTGTCCCTGTGCATAGTTCAGTTCAAACCAATCCTGGGAGCCGTTGGCTCCCTCTCTGGCACGAAACTGAACAAATGACATGGGAGTAACCTCCCCCCTGTCCAGACCTTCCTCTGGGAGGGTCACCTGAATCTTCCCAACCCCTTCCCCAGGGTACTCAAGGGCTTATCTGGGTGTAGGTCCAATCAGACACAACTTCTTCTTCTACCGTCTGGGCACTTTGGACTTCGCTGGACTTTGTTTGGGCCTGACTGTCTCCCTTCCAGTCTGCTGCCTCGTCTGTGTATCATACAGGAACCTTCCAAGGGATGTAAAGCATCAAAGACATGTGAAGAAATCTCCCTTGGAGTGAATGAGTCACTCCCCTGCATTCACAGGCACCGCAATCAAGTCAACCATTCTGCTGATCCTGAGCTCCTCCGGACTCTGAAAGGTTCTGCAACACAGGTGGTGGTTTTCTACAGCTCCTGATGCCTGCCCTTCTCATCAAGTTTGAGGCCAGTATCCCTCGTGGGGGTTGCAATAACTGAACCCTTGTGCACCGTGTCAACTTGCAGTGGCATAGGCTTGTTGACTTCTTTCCAAGAAGATCTTCAGGCTCCAAGTAGCCCCATCCTCGAGCATGTCCAGTGACCAGAATCTTCAGCCACACCTCATTGTGTGCATTGTGTCCTGCATCTTTTGGTGAGCTGATTGAGGTCCTCTCGTGACTCCATTGCCTCCGCCCCGTGGGTCCACTTGAGGGTCACCTTTGCTTCTACTAGGCTCTCCTGTTTACTCTGGGCCTGCCCTGACTCCCTGCGTTTCGTGAGTTCCCTGGACCTTGCTGGTCCCAACATTGTTCCTTCTTTGATTCCTGAATTTGTTGCATTTGCCAAGGCTTAGTGGTGCTCCCTCTAGACACCGTCACCTCAGCACTCGACATCCTTCAAGGGACAGCTCGTGCATGGCTCCTAGTCCTCCTCATCATCGCCTGGTCCTCACAGCTGTAAAGTCAAGGTCATTGTCATCCATCCTGAGACAGGAGGGGTGGGGCCTATCACTCCCAGCAGTGCCCTAAGACAGGAGGGGTGGGGGCCTATCACTCCCAGCAGTGCCCTGAGACAGGAGGGGTGTGTGCAGAGTCCTCCCAGCAGTGCCCTGAGACAGGAGGGGTGGGTGCAGAGTCCTCCCAGCAGTGCCCTGAGACAGGAGGGGTGGGGGCCTATCACTCCAAACAGTGCCCTGAGACAGGAGGGGTGGGTGCAGAGTCCTCCCAGCAGTGCCCTGAGACAGGAGGGGCGGGGGCCTATCACTCCCAGCAGTGCCCTAAGACAGGAGGGGTGGGGGCCTATCACTCCCAGCAGTGCCCTGAGACAGGAGGGGTGTGTGCAGAGTCCTCTCAGCAGTGCCCTGAAACAGGAGGGGTGGGTGCAGAGTCCTCCCAGCAGTGCCCTGAGACAGGAGGGGTGGGGGCCTATCACTCCCAGCAGTGCCCAGAGACAGGAGGGGTGGGTGCCTAACACTCGCAGCAGTGCCCTGAGACAGGAGGGGTGGGTGCAGAGTCCTCCTAGCAGTGCCCTGAGACAGGAGGGGTGGGTGCAGAGTCCTCCCAGCAGTGCCCTGAGACAGGAGGGGTGGGGGCCTATCACTCCCAGCAGTGCCCAGAGACAGGAGGGGTGGGTGCCTAACACTCGCAGCAGTGCCCTGAGACAGGAGGGGTGTGTGCAGAGTCCTCCCAGCAGTGCCCTGAGACAGGAGGGGTGTGTGCAGAGTCCTCCCAGCAGTGCCCTGAGACAGGAGGGGTGGGGGCCTAACACTCCCAGCAGTGCCCTGAGACAGGAGGGGTGGGGGCCTATCACTCCCAGCAGTGCCCTAGGACAGGAGGGGTGGGGGCCTATCACTCCAAACAGTGCCCTGAGACAGGAGGGGTGTGTGCAGAGTCCTCCCAGCAGTGCCCTGAGACAGGAGGGGTGGGGGCCTATCACTCCCAGCAGTGCCCATGGAACGCTAAGGGTGGAGTAGCCACAGATACCATGCCCACAAATGTCAGTCAGGTGCACAAAGACCCTGCAGTACATGTACCACATGTGTGCGAGGCTGGGAGTATACACATGCATAGCGCCGAAAAGAAAACATGTACACATGAAGTCATGTCAATAGTCCACATACACAAGTACAATGACTACCAAGTATGCCACGAATGATGCAGGTGGAGAATGGCTCAGCATGCATGTGCAAAATTGAAGGAGTCCGTCACACACCCAGCCAATGTACACACAGCTCGGCGCTAAATATTGGGAACACCCTGCAGGGAAGAAGTCAGGGTACACAGAGGAAGGAAAACACCTTGGGACAATTGCAACATGCAGCAACTGCTTACATTAATTGAGAAAGCTAGCTAACACCGTGTGATGGCACACAGATCCCATGGTCCCCCCTATGAGCAGCACACTACTACATTTCCCACACACCCAACACATGAACACCACCCACAACCATGTAGCAGCCCCACCGACAGCAATGCCAGCAAAGCAGGAGTGTTCCAAGGGCAAAAAATAAATAGCTTTATTCAGCATGATCCAAAAACTGGTATGTAGGAAGTTCAATATTTACAAAGCCCATAGGGCAGTCCAGGAGTCACATCTGAATGGGGGACACAGTGGGATGCGTGTCCCCTAGCTTGCCTGCACAGTTACAAGCCGTTGTCTTCCACAGGGGTGAGGGCATCAAGTGGGTGGAAATGAACAGGCACCGCAGGGACAGGAGGGCGAAGGGTAGGCGACGTGGGTGCAGGGATGGAGGACTCCACCACAGGGGGTGGGGCAGGGCCAAAAGCGGATTCTAGGAGCGCGCTGCACACCTTGGCAAGGTCCTCCAGGGACTCCCCTGCACCCGAAGGAACCACAGGCCCCAAGGAGGGGGGGGTCAGAGGGATGGGTCGCAGCGCCACTGGGGGAGGGTGTGGACAGGGGGGGGGACTCAAGCACCCTGACCGGGGACTTCCTTGACCGCTTGCGGGGTGGTGTCACTGTGGGGCTCAGGGACAGAGCGGCCATGAAGGAGTCTTTGGGGGAGATGTGGCCAGGAGAGCTGAGGGGAGGGGATTTGGAGGGAGTGGATTGGGTGGAATGCGGACTCCCACTCTGGCTTTGTGTCACACGTTTGCCCCCCGACCCAGTGGGTGTGCCTACTTCACCCTGTGTGTGCGTGTCAGGAGGTGTGCGGCGGACCTTCCCTGCTGGTGTGGTGCCTGAGTCTGTTGTGGTGGGTGCATGCTTACGTCTGGGTGTATGTGGGACAGGCATGGGAGTGGGAAGTGTGGAAGGAGCAGGGGTAGGGGGTGGGACGTAGTGCTGCAGGAGACCCACTGCTGCAGTCAGTGTGGAGTCTATGGACCTCAGCAAGTTGCGTTGGTCAGCCTGCGAAGAATGAATGCCCTCCAAGTATGCCTCCATGTTGTTGAGGACCTGGCTGTGGCCATGGAGGACATTAAGGATCGCAGTCTGACCAATCTGCAACTGCCGCTGGATGTCCACAGACTCAGCATTGGCGGAAGCAGTGGAGACAGGGGCAGGGGGTGCGGTGCCTGGCAGGAAGGAGACATGTGGTGACCGGGCACGTTGGCAAGGGACACGAGCAAGTGGGAGGCGGCTGATGCCAATGGAGGGGGCGGTGCGAGATGTAGGGCTGCTGTCAGATGGTGGTGCAGCCACCGCCCACTCGGAGAGATCATCCTCGGACCCGTCAGCCTCATACTCTGTTGTGCCAGTTGACAGGTCCCCGGGTTCACTCTCCTCCGCCTTTGTCCCACTCGAAGTGCCAGGCACGATGCCACCGCTGGCACTGGTGCTCGGTCCCTCCGCGCCGTCTGTGTCCATGTCTCCCTCCGTGTCCCCCGACGATGCTGTGGGCAGGGTGAAGAGACAGAAATTAATCATACACCTGTATACATATGTCACATGAGTCAAATCTACTTAGGTCACAGTGCATAGCCTGAAACAAAGGAAGAGTTACATCTACAAAACAAGGTACATATGTAGGCCATGCCAGACACAGTTGTTTGACCCACCATGCCATGGAAAAACTATGGAGAGCATGACACAATAGCAAATGAGATGACATGGAATTTTGACTGAGGAGCAAGGCCCTGGGGACAATCCAGCACTGCATCTGCACCACACAGCGTGGCAGGAAATAGGGATGAGCAGGGACCATAGGCATGAACTAGAGGCACATGCAGCATAGGTAATACTGATAACATGCCCACCCTGACTGGCACACTGCACCTTGAGTGTATGTCCAGGCAAACATCACACACTGGCCAGTCCTAGCAAGGAGATATCAGGTCTTGACATGTCGGCCATGCCCGCACCACCCACCCCCTACATGAGACAAATCTATGGAGACACAGGAAGCACGTACATCTCTTAGTCAGGGTGAAATACACATGGGATGCAAAACTTCTATATTGCACACAAACTACCCAAGGTGCGGCTGTCCAAATTATCATGTACAAATGGGCATCATCAGATGATTGCAACAAGACACAAAGGCAATGGCCACCGTGAGTATGTAATAGGAAAATCAGGTCAGGCTGTACAGTGGACACTTGTAATACATCTCACGTCAATATACATGGTGCCAGGGGACAATGGCACAGAGCACAACCTATGCTGTAGACACAGAGATTGTCGACATTCTCGGATTACACACATGATACCTAGGAAAAGATGCCCCTGGGGACAGTAGTGGCCACACAACTCCATGCTCCTCAATGGGAATGACTGCAACACACGCTAACATCCCTGCACTATGCGTAACGCACAATCATGCACATCATGTCACAGGCCACCACATGGGACATGCCTGCTGGAAGGCCTCGCACTCGAGAGATTAACTCCCATGTCTGGAATCAGCATTAGTGCCAACTGACAGGGAACCCACAAGTCCAGAACTGGACAGGGCACAGGCAAGGTCACTAAACCTGTTACACACCACCCCCACACATGATGCTGCAGGCATTGTACACTTGGAGAAGGTGTCAGGCTACATAACTTTGTGATGGAGTGACTACACAGAGACCAGGGAACACATTGCAAGGTGGGGAAGGGAGGCAGGAGAGCCCTGCAACACTGTGGGTAACAGGATCTGCACAGCACCATAAACCATGGAAGTGTATCCATGGAACAGTGCACTTACAAATGCTGGTGAAACACAACAAACACACACATGTACCTACCCCTTTCCAGCTGCTGCATCTCCTGTAGGCGCCTGTCCAAGTCAGGAAAGACCACCGCCAGCACATGTTTCTGGATGTGGGAGAGACGGCGGTGCCCGCGGTTCTTATGGCTCTCAGGTGAGTCCCCCAGCAGGACCCGTGCGATCCTCCGCGTCCAGCACCGGATATCCTGCCAGCGTTTCCTCACCTGGGACAGGCGCCGCTTCCGACCATCCGCACTCCTCACGGCGCTGACGGCGTCCAGCCATATCTGCTCCTTGGCAGAGGCGTCTACCTGTGAGGATGGACAAGTGACACTACATCAATACACCTGGCACATGTCACAGGGACACAGATTAGAACACATTCGCTGTTTACAACAAGGCATGGTATGCATCCAACGCATTGCACCTCTGTCATAGGGACATGATCCTCTGGGGGAAGGGCAAAAGCAGTACGTGCCATTGAAAGGACACAGGTGGAATGAGGGCAACTACAAAATCAATGATCCAGGCTCACACTGTGCATCACACCCACCCCTCATGTCTCAGGGCACTGCTGGGAGTGATAGGCCCCCACCCCTCCTGTCTCAGGGCACTGCTGGGAGTGATAGGCCCCCACCCCTCCTGTCTCAGGGCACTGTTTGGAGTGATAGGCCCCCACCCCTCCTGTCTCAGGGCACTGCTGGGAGTGATAGGCCCCCACCCCTCCTGTCTCAGGGCACTGTTTGGAGTGATAGGCCCCCACCCCTCCTGTCTCAGGGCACTGCTGGGAGTGATAGGCCCCCACCCCTCCTGTCTCAGGGCACTGCTGGGAGTGATAGGCCCCCACCCCTCCTGTCTCAGGGCACTGCTGGGAGGACTCTGCACACACCCCTCCTGTCTCAGGGCACTGCTGGGAGACATCAGGCATTCCCCCCCTGGGACCCCCCCTACAGTACATAGCATGTGTGTCACACCTGGACACAATGGCAGAAGTCACAGTCACTAAAAAGGGACACAGTCTGTGCCAGTGGACGCTGCACTCACCTGATAACCTGGTCGCCCGTACAGCATGGGGTACCGTGGGAGGATCACATCCACCAAAGCCATGTTCTCCTCCAGGGTGAATGGCTGTGACCTCTCCACAGCCCTTGACATGGTTCCTGGGAATCAGTAGCAGCAGCTGGGTCGTGGAATACAGAGATGTGCAGGCAAGTGCTCCCTCATGGGACCTGGCTGCCTTATATCTGCCTTGCTGCCCCATCTCATGCACAGGAGTACAGAGTGATTGGTCACTCACATTTGCATCCTATGTTTCCTCCAATCCCTTCAAACCTAGCTGTCTGTGGGTTCTCAATCTGTTTTTTTCTCCTGCATGATGTCAGCCCCACAAACACATTGCAACAAAGTAGATTCATTCCAACTGACTTCTGCCGTGCAGCTTCCTGAACAAATTCAAAATTTGAACTTGGTCTCCCTGACAACCAGCATGCATGTAGGCCTTAATTCTTGTCCCTCATGTGTCCCCTATGTAATTTGGAGCTTCACACACAGGTACGGTGCGTTCCGGGGCCCTAGGGCACCCCAAATGCATAGCAACGGCCTGTACACGCGTGCCTACGTTCACTATCACTCTGGGTGTCCACGCGTATGCGTACTCGTAGTGGTACGGGCCGTACGCGCGCCTGTACGCTCCCTATCACGACGTGTACGCATACGCGAGGACACCCATAGTGATATGGAGCGTACAGGCATGTGTACGGGCCTTACCACTACGAGTACGCATACGCAAGAACACCCATAGTGGTAGGGCCGTACACGCGCCTGTACGCTCCCTATCACTACGAGTACGCATACGCGAGGACACCCATACTGATAGGGAGCGTACAGGCGCGTGTACGGCCCTACCACTATGGGTGTTCTTGCGTATGCGTACTCGTAGTGGTACGGACCGTACACACGCCTGTACGCTCCATATCACTATGGGTGTCCTCGCGTATGCGTACACGTAGTGATAGGGAGCGTACAGGCGCGCGTACGGCCCGTACCACTACGAGTACGCATACGCGAGGACACCCAGAGTGATAGTGAACGTAGGCACGCGTGTACGGGCCTACCACTATGGGTGTTCTTGCGTATGCGTACACGTAGTGATATGGAGCGTACAGGCGCGTACGGCCCGTACCACTACGAGTACGCATACGCGAGGACACCCATACTGATAGGGAGCGTACAGGCGCGTGTACGGCCCTACCACTATGGGTGTGCTTGCGTATGCGTACTCGTAGTGGTACGGACCGTAAACATGCCTGTACGCTCACCATCACGATGGGTACACATACGGCAGCGCTCCCATAGTGATAATGGAACGTACACAGGCCCTCTTAGCAGCAGTACGGAGGTTTTCACACATCACAGTGGTGACAGGCAGCACACAGGAAGGAATAGGGCGGACATACTTGTCTATGGATGGACATCAAGGCATTGTCTGTGCATTACTACATGTGTGGGGCACAGGTGTGACAGGCTGTGATGTGGAACATTACTCCTGAGTGGAGAAGGCACCAGATGTATGATGAGATGTGTACAGATGTAATGTGTGATGGTGCAATGTGTGCCAGGCATGCCCTTCACTCCTTTGACATGTGTGCATGTTGTACTGCACACTTGGGATGAGCGTCACTGGCATGGCACGGACACCAACACACGCAAGTGTCCCCTGATGGCCGGAACAGGGGTTACCACACCTGACTTGTCACTACCCACGGTGCACGATGTGACTATGTCATGTATGTGTGGGGGGTTCCCATTAGGTTGATGTTGGAGCACCCTCAAAAGCTGCAGCTGTTGCAGCAACCAACATGTGTATGTGTGTAGATTGACATTGGACACTGTTCCGCACACCATGCCACATGTGGTATCGGATGTGAGGTGCGTATGTATGCATGGGACACGGAGTAGCGTAACAAGGACATGTCTGCATCTTCTCTATGAATGTGTGGTGAGTCATTACATGTACACCTTCATGGCAAGGTGTGTGGGCTGTCCTAGTGTAATGTCATGTGACCTGTGGCTCTAGTGTTCCGCTACCAGTCTCTGCAATCGACATCCTACTTCTGCTGATGTGTGGATGTATGTCACTCCTGTGTTGCGTCTGGCTGTTCACTTACACTGGGACACAGCTAATCCCATGGCATGGCATGTGGAGGTTCTCAATCTCCGTGTGTAGCTGGGTCTTGGTAGGAGTGTCACCTGGCAGCCATACGTGTCCAGGGCATGTGGCACATACCTGACTCCATATGTAGCATATGTGTATAGACAGATTAACATGTGCTCAGTACAAATTATTTGTTGTTGTGGGGCACTCACTCTTCCTTGTCACTTCCAAATTCCTGCAGAGCGCCGCCTCTTCCCCGAGCTATTCCGGACTTGGCTGCCATGCGGGAGAATGATCGTATCCGGTGCTACCGCTTCCCCCGACGGTTGATTCTGGAGTTGACGGCGAGACTGGCACCACACCTGGAACCGCTGCACAGGTATCCTACGGCACTGACACCCAAGCTGAAGGTAATGGCAGCCCTACATTTTCTAGCCACGGGTACCTTTCAAAATACCATAGCTCATGTTGGTGGCATGTCCCAGAGCATGTTCTGCCGTGTGCTGCATGATTTCTTAGAGGCCATGTTGATTCACCTGGATGACTTCATCAAGTTCCCAACCCCTGAAATGTTGACTGGGGTCAAGCGTGGATTCTATGCCCTGGGAGGGATGCCCCATGTCATTGGGTCCATAGATGGTACACATGTAGCTTTGGTACCACCACACGCATGGGAGGTAGCGTACCGCAATCGGAAGCACTACCACTCCATCAATGCCCTTGTGGTGTGTCTGTCCAACATGGTGATTTCACATGTCTGTGCTCGTTTTCCAGGATCAGCACACGATGCCTACATCATGAGGCGTAGCAGGATGCCTGAAATGATGATGCAGCTGCGCAACGAACGAGCATGTGTTGTTGGTGGGTACAGTCTGTCTGTTCTGTATTTTGCATAGCCTACCAGCACGACCGCTTCACCAGTTCTAACGATGTCCATGTGCTTCCTATGTAGGGGACGCTGGCTATCCCAACATGCCATGGCTGCTCACACCTCTCCGCAACCCCATCACGCCGGCCCAGCTCCGCTACAACACCGCCCATGGCCGGACAAGGCGAGTGATAGAGAGGATGTTTGGCCTGCTGAAGAGCCGATTTAGGTGCCTCCACAAGACCGGCGGCGCGCTCCCATATGCCCCTGCGAAGGTCTGCAAAATCTTCATGGTCTGCTGCATGCTGCACAACATGGCAGTTGAGAAAGCTGTGCCACTCATCCTGGATCAAGATGATCAGGACCATCCACCCGTGGAGGACGAAGGGCTTGGCAATGGGGCTAGTGATGTGGAGGATGTGGAGCCGCAAGAGGACATCCGGACTCGGCTCATACGCGACTTCTTTGCTTAGTGGTGAGTACCAGTGTCTGAGTGTGCACACATTGCTCCACGTGTGGCATGTGTTGTGATGTGTGTCTCCACCTGCATGTATGGCACGTGAGTCAGAGGTGTGTGTGTGGGTGTCTCAGTGGAGTGATGGTGGCAGTGATGGTTGTATTTCCCCAGTCATAATTGTGACCTAGCATGTTGTCATCCATACATGTGTTGAGTTCATGCACATGCAAGTGGCTGTGCTTTTTGTGGCTGACTTCTTGTGTGTCTCTCATCCCCAGGTACTTGCGCATGGCGTCTGCTGGTTGCATTGTTGTGGCACTGCTATTCCTCATGGACACGTCATGGTGTGCTGACTCAGCGTTACACGCACGGACAAGTTTGGAAGTCTCCTTAGGGTAAGGGATGCATCAGGGGTGTATTGGGTGTGGCTGTTGTTCACGATGTATGCACACTGCCCCTGTCGATGTTTGGTTCCTCTGCAGCCATGTAGCATCACCATGGGACACAACATGCAGCTGTGTACACCTGAATAGATGGTCTGACTGGTTGACAGTCATCAGTGATGGGATAGTGGATTGTGATGATGGCATCAATGTGTGTAACACTGCCCTCGGACACATACGGTTTGCATTGGCTTGACATGGTGTGGGACTTCTACATCAGCGGATCAATGGTGTATGGCAGTCTCTCCGTGTGCAGCTGTGGGTGTTTAGCTGTTAGCCGACAATTGTGTGCCAGTTCCATGGCTAACACGCATTTGTGCTGCAGAAGGGGGGTGCCAGTGTTGGACCCACATATTACTCCACAAGAAGTGTTCATGTGTACTTCAAGTTGCCTCTGCAATCCCGATAACATGACTAATAAAGGTGTCCCTATGCCTCCAAGGTGCCTCTTCTCAGTCAATGCTGGTGTGTTGCCATGGTGCATCCAGCATGTCTGGCATGGTTTTCCCGGATAGTGGCTATGTGTCGATGTGTCGAGTAGCAAGATGCAAGCTGTGTGTGTGGGCTGAGACTGTGTATTGGGCATGATGTCCATGACTGTGTGGGTATTGTGACATGTGCCATCCCCATGCATCCAACGTTGGCCAGGCCCCCATTCTCTGCATCCACCGGACTCAAGCTTGCAGGACATGGTTCTGCCACCTGTCTACACATACCTGGGTGCCCCCCAGGACACTCCACATGATCCCTGACCTCTGCGCATGACTGTTGCTGTACTCAATGTGTCTGTCAGCACGGTTGTGCGGCCACCCCCTCAGCTGGTTGGGCCCATCACGGGTGTGTATGGTGCTCCATGTCTGTCTTGCCTAATACACTGTGACCCGTGTATCCTGTGCCCGACTCAGGCCCCAGGGTGTGGATGGTTGAAGTCAAAAGATAACTCAGGCATGTTTAGACTTTACAACACACATGTAAGGTAATAATGCAACCAGCAGGCATCTTCTCTTCATGGTGTGACTTTTTATTTTAGTGGGGGGGGGGGGGGGGGGTATGACATGAGGGGCTTTCAGGGAGTTTGGAATCCAAAGTTCAGTAGGGGAGTTGGTGTCCTTGCCATTGGAAATCCTCAGAGTCCATGCCACAGTCTTTGTCAACATTGGTCAGACAGTGACCAGCAAGGCCATGTGGCAGAGAATGTCTCTTGATGCTGTGATGCTGTTGCTCCAGTGGGCCAGGTGCCAGGCCAGGTGTCCTGGGAGATGGTGATGTAGCGCCGACACTCACGGTCCTTTCCGTGGACGACCCGGCCTCCTGCGGGGACCCTCAGAAGCAGGCCGTGACGATGTTTGGTATGCTCCGTCGGATGTCTCCTCCTCCTCCTGATCCCTCCCTGTGGGTGGTGATGTTCTACGCCGTCTGGCACAGGGAGGGTTGCCCATGTTGTCTGCCATCCGACGGAGTGTATTGTGAATCCCCTGGAACACCGTCACTTGCTCAGCCTGTCTGTCCTCCATCCTCCGTTGGTGTTGCAGTAGACAGGCATGTTGCTGGGCCTGCTGGGTCTTTATCTCATCGAGGGTCCCCTTGATTTCATTGAGGGTGGACACAACCTGGACCATGCCCGTGGTGTCCTGCCGGTATGTGTCCAGGATGTTACGGACATGGGAATATACCGGTTCCCCAGCCAACTGGTCAGGCTCGCGCCTCCGCCGTCCTCCACTCCCACCACCCCTGCCCACTTGCACCTGGCCTGCCCTTGTGGGCACATCGGGTCTCCGGGACCCCTGAGGGGTGGCATTGGCGTTGTCGCCTGCCTCCTCCTGGGTGCCCGGGACACCGTGTCCCTCCTGGCCAGCCTGGCTGCATTGTGGTGGTGGGGCAGGGATCCTGGGTGTCTCCTGGGATGTGGCAGGAGTGGGGGTGGTGGTTGGCACAGTTGTACCTGACGCAGGTGTTGCAGGTCGTTGGACACCAGTGGGGCCAGGTCGGTCGGGGTCGGGTTCGTCCACAGAGTGGTGAGAGGCGTCGCTGCCGGTGGCTCCGTCATCCTGCAGAGCCGTGTCCTGTGAGTCTTCCCCCCCAGTGTTGGGGGGTGAACCACGAGGTTGACCTGTGTGTGAGAGAGACAATGTTAATTTAGGTCCATGCAACATCCATGTTTCATCGGTTTCAAAGTTGGAACATTGCCTCTGGGAATTAGGATCTGTCTTGCATTCCACTCACAGTGCACTTGTGCATGGGTGTGTCCCTTGGGCACCACTTTGGTGCCTTTAACTATGTGTGGCACAGTCTTACTTGCTGCGTCAAGTGTGACTGCAGTCAGCAGTGGAGTGGGCAGGTGTGGCGAGCCGTGCATTGGCGCCTTCCGTGTTGCACTGTACGTGGGCACATGAAGTTGTTCCACACACTTCAATGATGCAGGTAGCTGTCGTTGTGCTCGTGCACAGGTTGTGACATGGCCCTGTGTTTTGCCATGGAGGAGAGGGGGGGTGCTGGCACTGGCCACCCTTGTCTACATGCACACAGTCCACCTGCTGACGAGCAGACATTCCCACACACCACAAGGCTGATTTGCTCTCCCTGTGTCTCCCTCCCTCTCTGTCCCCCTCTCCCTCCCTCTGTGTGTCAGCCTCCTCCCTCTGTCCATCTTCCTGTGTCTCCCTCCCTCTCTGTCCCCCTCTCCCTCCCTCTGTGTGTCAGCCTCCTCCCTCTGGCCGTCTCCCTGTGTCTCCCTCCCTCTCTGTCCCCCTCTCCCTCCCTCTGTGCGTCGGCCTCCTCCCTCTGTCCGTCTCCCTGTGTCTCCCTCCCTCTCTGTCCCCCTCTCCCTCCCTCTCTGTCCCCCTCTCCCTCCCTCTGTGTGTCAGCCTCCTCCCTCTGTCCGTCTCCCTGTGTCTCCCTCCCTCTCTGTCCCCCTCTCCCTCCCTCTGTGTGTCAGCCTCCTCCCTCTGTCCATCTCCCTGTGTCTCCCTCCCTCTCTGTCCCCCTCTCCCTCCCTCTGTGTGTCACCCTCTGTCACCTCAGCCCAGCTTCCTAGACACACACTTTTTCCAGTCCTTTGAATGGCCCTTGGCTTGTTGATGTGAGTTTGTTTCTGATCTCCAGGCACCCATTGGGTGTAGTGTCTGTGTGTGCGCTGCTGCTGTGGTGGTGTGTGCTGCCACTCTTTCACAGTGTTGGCTGTTCATTAGCTGCTGTCATGTGCAAAACAGTGCCTTCACCCCCATGTGTTGATGCAAGGTGTCCGCCATTTGCTTGCGAGTCTTTCCTGTGTGGGGACACACTGTTTGTCTGGCGGTGACCTGGGCCATATGGGCAGAGGGCATTGTTGTCTGCTTCTGAGTTGCACTATGTGATTTTTGGGGCCCACCCTCCCGCCATCCGGGTTACCGTGTCATGTGTTGGTGTAAAAGCAGTAAAACATTGGGCATCACATTGTACATGTTTCCAGCAGCTTAGCCATACACATATCCTTAAATTTGTTGGCCGACTCGGCCGATCAATTCGGCTGCGCACCTTGTGCCGGCAGGCCCCAACGCACTACAGCAAACCTTGCATCAATTACAAATCCAGGGCACCGCATAGCGCATCGGCCCACCGAGGTACCTGACCACAGGCATCCTCCAACTGGTCCACACAGTCCATATGTTGCGGGATAAGGCAGTAGAGGCGGGACCACCGGCAGGTCAGTCCCATCCCTGTGCCTACCCTCGGCAGTAGAGTCCAGGACCACCAGCAGGTCAGTCCCCTCTCCGCCTACCCACTGTACCGTTCTATCATGCCCCTTCTTGGGCTCCAACCAGTCCTGAACCTCCAATGCTGCGCATGCCCCCATTTTGTGTTAACTGTCAGTGCTGCGCCACAGGGCGATAAGGTTACTGGCGCACTCGCCCTCCCCCTTCCAACAAGCGCTGACTGTGCTCAGAAATAGCCCCCAGTATAGTATGGATAAATATCGCCATTCCCTTGGCGGACAAATGCACCCCGTCCTCGTGGAACAACTCACTCATTTTGGGATGCAGCAATCGATGCCTAATAGTGCCCATTGAGGATTTTGCGAAAAAAATTTCTACAGAGTGATTCAGCTTCTTTACTGACTCATTCATGGCTCTTACAGAAACCCCCCTGCCCCATGTAACTCGCGGAATTACTTCCGACCACAATATTGTTGCTTCCGGTGTGCATTGTCGAAACTTAGCCATGACTGAAAACAAAGCCTCGCGCACACCGCGCCTGCCTACGGACGCCATATCATTTCCACCGGCGTGGATAACTATTATGTCAGGTCGCGGAACAACCCCAGATCTTAACGCCCGTTCAAAATGGCCAAACATATCCTGCAATTCCAGACCCACCACCCCTAACCAATGATGTATAAACCCAGCAGCTTTTTGCGATTCCTCCAAACTGGACCCGCGAAATTGCTGCTCTGCTCTGCGAATCACGGAATGGCCACACCAACACGCTTGCACCGGGCTACTGGCATCAACTGCAAGAAAGAGAGAATTGCTATTACCCACCAAATCCTGTGGCCCCGGACACCTTCCTTCAACTATACGAGATCCGGTCTCACGTACCGCTGAAAGCATGCGGAATGCCACCGACCCACCCTTTTTATCGCGTCCGACGGTAGGCCCAGAGCTGCTGCTGTGGTGGCCGCCCCTATGCGGAAGGAATGGGACGAAAACTGGGAGGCATCCTCCCCCAGGCGGGCTAATGCTCGCCTACACACCTTAGTAAATTGATAACGCGTCATAGGTGTCCCATCCTGATGGACCAGGAACCTGAATGATGCCACCGCCGGGCGTCCCTTGAAATAATCCCGTGCCAGTGCCACCGGGCATACCGATGTATCGGGCGCTGCAAGCAGTTTTACCCAAATGCCCTTCCCCAACTGATCTGTTTTAGACCTGCGAATCCTGATATAGAGAGCCCGTGCCTCGAAATGGACATCCCTCACACTTAGGCCCCCTTCGACCATCGCTGACTGTGGTACTAACTCAGAAACACGCAAGGCCCCAAAGAACGCCAGCACGTAGGCGATGCTGAATAACTTGGTCTCATACTCCGACCGACACACCTGGTGTAAAACTCCCAAAAGTCTGCCCAACCTCTCCATGTTGATGGGGCGCCTACCGTCTGGTGCTCCCGGTGCCATACGCTCCCAACCCCTGATGGCCTTCCTTACCCTAAAGTCTTTGGTGGGATCCTGAACCCCCCGCAGCCCCGCAAAGAAGGCTATGGCGGACAATTGCCGGCGCACTAGAGACAATGACCTCCCATCTTTTTTCTGGTGCACCAGAAAAGCCAGTACCCCCTCCGGAGAGAATCTGTTTACATCCCCGTCTGAATTGAACGATGCAGTGTACACCCCCCAGGCTGTTTCGTACATATGTTTAGTCTTGGGTGCCAGTGATGCTGCAATTAGGTCTGTTGCAATGGGCACCAAGCCTCCACAACTCCTCTGGGAAGTCCGCCATCACTTCGTCCGCCTGCGGCCAGCGTGCCCTGAACTCTGCCAACTTAGATCGAGACAAAGCATCAGCCACTGCATTATCCACCCCTAGTACATGTTTGGCAGAAAAATGCATGTTATGCAATAGACACAAGTGGATGAGATACTTTAGTAAGCGCAGCACCCAAGGACATTTGGCGCTTTGATTATTTATGGCCAACACTGCAGACATACTATCAGACCAAAATATAATGCTCGCGTTAGCAATTGACGCCCCCCATATGTGCAGGGCGACAATAATGGGAAACAATTCTAGAAAAGTAACGTTGCGTGTGAGCCCAGACGCAACCCAGTCCCCAGGCCAATGCTGCATGCACCACCGGGAGCCCAACACTGCCCCAAAACCAACGCCACCCGCCGCGTCTGTGTAAAGTGCTAACTCCTTGTTGCTCAGGGAAGGTCGCTGCCATAATAGGGTTCCATTGAAATCTGCCAAAAAGGCCTGCCATGTTCTCAAGTCCCCTCTAACCTCCGCTGACAATTTGGTATGGTGGTGTTTTGCCCGTAGGCCTGACATAGCTCGCGCTATGCTTTTAGCAAAAACTCTCCCCATCGGAATAATCCTTAACGCAAAATTAAGCTGTCCCACCAAAACTTGCAGTTGATGAAGTGTAACCTTCTTGGCTGTTAAACAGGCAGATATCGCCGCCCTGAATGCCCTCACCTTCTCCTGCGGCAGCCTGCACTGCCCGGCCACAGTATCTATCTCAATCCCAAGGAAGCATAGACAGGTGGAGGGGCCCTCGGTCTTGTCGTCAGCTAAGGGGACCCCCAATGCCTCGGCCAACTGTTGGAAACCTTGCAGGGCCCTCCCTCATGCCTGGTCCCCTGGGGGACCCATGAACAAAAAATCATCAAGGTAATGCACCACATCATCCGATGACACCAAGTCCCTCACCGCCCACTCCAAGAATCTGCTGAATGTCTCAAATACTGAGCAGGCTATGGAACACCCCATGGGCATGCATAGATCTACAAAGAATTGTCCCTCGAAAGTGAAACCTAGCAAATGGGTGTCATCAGGATGAACGGGCAAGAGGCGGAAGGCTGACTGTATGTCAGACTTCGCCATCAAGGCTCCTTTGCCTAATCTCTGTAGTTTGGCCACAGTAGCATCGAAGGTAGTGTATCGGACTGCGCAGAGAACGGGATCCAACCCATCATTGACCGACATGCCCGCGGGGTAAGAAAGGTTATGAATCAGTCGGAACTTGCCCGCCTCTTTCTTAGGCACCACACCCAGCGGTGAAGATACCCAAGATGCCCCAGGTGGGGAATCAAAAGGACCACCCACTCTCCCGGCATGCACTTCCTTCATTATTTTGTCTCGAACCCACTCCTGGTGCTGCCGAACAGACAACTGATTTCTTGGAGGAACTGATGTTGGGGGGGTGTGTGAAGGGATGCGGAAGCCATCCCTGAAACCGTAGTACAACATATGTGCGTCGCGGCTATTCGTATAGCGACTGAGGAGATGTGCAAGAACATGCAGGCGGATTGGGGTGGGGAGCTTCCTCCCATCAGTTGGGGGGCAGTCGACTTTTGGGGGTTGCTTGCTCCCCGTGCTTGCCAAGCTTTTTGAAACATTTGAACTCTGGATGTCCTTGTGCACCACAGAAGGCGCAAAGGTGCTTAAACCTACATGCCGGCCCTTTGCTACACTCTTTCCTGTTATAGTGCCAGCAGGCCAGTTTCTTGTCCCCCAAGTGTTTATCGGGTCGAAAGGACTGAACCGTCCTCCCTGGTGACTTTGACATCTGGAACTCTGAGTGCCAGAGGTTGATCTCCCTCTAGTCCCAAGCTATCTCCGGCCTAACCGCCTTCATCTGCCGAAACTTAGTATCATACTGCATCCAGGCTGCGCCTGGAAACTCTGAGGCTGCCCCATGTATGAGCGACATGTACCCAAATAATTGTGGGGCCAATGAAGGAGTTTTCTCTGTAAGAATGGCCGCATAAATGGCAAACCCAGTCACCCAGTTACGCAGGGACCACTCTACCCAAACAGTCTTCGGTTTCGAATCCCCCAACTTGCCTGATCGCGGCCTACTTGGGACCACCCCCGCATTTATCAAATCAAAGATATTCACGAACTCGCCCTTGTGGATTTTCTCCCGGGTCTCAGCTGGGACATGCCATGAAATTGCTGAAGAAGGGGTCAACATTAGGGATGACGAACCGAATATCAAAGGGGACACCACGGGGGGCGATTGGCCCATACCCACCCCCACTGTTGGTGGCGCGGAGGGAGGCTGCGCCACGGCTGTGCTCCCTGAGACGGATACCTCTTTGGGCTGAGCCCACACCTGTGCAGCCACTGTCCCGATAACCCCCGGGAGAGGTACCTGCCCCGGTGGACTTGACCCTGTTGCCCCTCCTGAGACTACTGGCACCTGGGACTCCCCCCGTAACCCCGAGTAAGTGCCTGGCCACTGAGGGGGCGGCACCAGCGCCCCTCCGGCTATCACAGGAGGCTGAATAACGGCGCTCCCCGACCCTTGCACTACTACTGGTGCCCCGCCCACCTGCGACAGCGCTTTCGCTGCCGCTGGAATTGCCAAAACACTGAGCCCCCCCCGCACCCACATTCATGTCCATCGCCAGCCCTTGCGCTGCCTGGTCCACTCTGGGAGTGGCCACGCTCTGGGTAATTGACTCACCCCCAGCGGCTGATGCTGCAGGCTGCGAGCCGGTATCGACCTGTCGCCCCTCTCTATAACGAGCCGGGACCTTCCTCTGCCGCTTTGGTAACTCTTCTTGCGGCCGAGCGTCCGGTTCGCCTGCTAACTTCCGCAACGCCGCCTCCATGCCATGCCACTTCGCTGCTTCCCAGAGTTCACTCAGGGCATGGAAGTCCTCCTTTGATGCCGGTTTTTTGGCATTGGCGCGAGCGCGCTTCGGCGCCATGCTTGGACCTACTAAAAGAAAGAAAGCAACATATCATACATCAAAAGAACCCCACATGCCCCACACCGCATCCTGCGTGCTACTAAACCTGGATAAATACCAATAACCTCGTACAACTTCCAGTTCCCCCTTCATTCCCCCTTTTTTTTTTTTTTTTTTTTGGCATTGACAGCCTTCAGAGAAACCGCTCCCCCAAATGGCCCGCCAAACCCCATTAAGGCTCCCGCCAACGTGATTTTCCAAGCCAAACTGGCGCAGGCTAAGCCCATCACTCCGGCCAAATATCTAACCCTGGTTGCGGACTGGCGTCCTGCCAAAGCAGCCGGCTCTGCTGCGCTGCCTAACCAGCGCAAATTCGACATTACCTAAAATAGTGGTATAAACCATGTGCACTTGAGAATTAATCTCCGAAGATGGTACGTTGCTAGGATTTAAATCTGATAATACGACCCCCCATACCTTGCGAGGTTAACAACCTAGCTGTAGTAACGTGACATGTACACTGTATGCATATCTAATGCGTGACAGCGTGCTTCAGAATGTTATTCAGAATGTTATTAGTACTTCAGAGTGCTTACAGAAGGTACTGGAGCCTGCTGCTGCTCTTGCAGAGGAAAGTAACCATGAGCCCACTCGAAAACATTTGAGTAGCAAAAACGAGTAGGCCAATCGCCAAGGACGGCGTGAGCCATGCCCCGTTCATAGGGTTTTTTTAATTTTTTTTTAATTAAATGATATAGCGGGAACTCGACCCGAAGGTAATGGAGCGCTTTACATGGCGCCGTATTCACATTAGACATACAGGCACGGGGAGATTAAGTGCTTGAACTCACCCGCAGTTAATGGAGAGAACCCGCCCCCAAGGCAATGGAGCGCTTTACCTTAGACATTCCGGCGCGAGATTAAACATACCGGCACGGGGAGATCACGTGATTCGCCAGAAACACAGGATGTGGACACGACCTCGACGCTCGAACCTTGGTTCTCTGCACCAGAGGCGGCAGCGCACCGAGGAACCACATCGTTAACGACGCTGCTCGCACCTCGGTTCCTTGCACCGGAGGCGGCAGCTGCCTGACTTCCTCTCCCCTGATGCCAGATGCAAAGTAGATCGCCAGAGGTAACTTACCCATTCGCTACTCCAACGTACATTTGCCCTATACTACCAAAGTACACCGGGCAATGCCCTATTTACCTCAGCCTGGCCCACTGCCGGAAGTTCACAGATAAAGGGTGTTTACGCGTGCGCAGTATCTGGCCAGAAAACTTCAACGCTTGCTGCCCCCGACCTGTGGCGCTTCGTTCCAGCCTCAGGGAAGAGTAGTCCCGTTCCCAAGCGCAAGAGCAACACGCCCCGCACGCCTGCCGAGAATCCTAAGCCCCGCCGGAAAATGCCACCGGGTAACCCCCGGCCACGACAGTGATCTCGATGACCGCCGCGGCCCCAGGTATTGGAACCCTTTCTATTATTCATTTATTTATTTATTTTAAAACGTGAGGATCGAGCCCACCGAAGTATCAGTTATTTAATACCCCATGCAAACACTATGCCAGGCCTCCCCAGACCCACCGTGCCACACGCCTCGCTGCTTCAGACGTTCACGCGGCTTCCCCGGGGTCCCAGGAGACAAAGAGGAGGAGACCCCAGGGGCGCTGCCTTATATAACCGACACCTTTCAGTTTCGGTTTTTCCACCATGCCCCCCTACGTCATCGGGAGGAAGGACCATTCATCCCCACTGGTACCCCCACGGGCTTTGGTTTCATGGCACGACTAAACGCGCCCCTCCCCTAGACGAGGGGGGCGCCTGTTCAGTAGGGCCATTAACCCCTTCCCTGCTCATGACGGAACCGTTCCGTCATGAGCCACGGTTGCCGTGTGCTCATGACGGAACGGTTCCGTCATGACAATCCTGTCGGCGGCCGCTCCGCCTGCGCGGCGCTGTTTCCCCGCCTGTGCGGGGCGACAACGCAAATGGGCGGAGTCATGACGGAACCGTTCCGTCATGAGCACAGCTCAACTGTGGCTCATGACGGAGCGGCTCCGTCATGAGCACAGGCCCGCCGCGCTGCCCCCCTGCCCCCCCCAGCGCTGCAGCGGAATGTCCGCAGCAGCGAAGGGGTTAATATATTTTATTGTCTGTGTTGAAGTGCTTCACATCTTTTCAAATGTTTTTTGGAGCTAAACCAGCGAAGGACAGCGGTATTAACATGTGAATGGAGTGCTTCACTTACCGAACATCTAGTTTTCCAACACAGAGATCAAAACAAACGCATTTTATAACCCATTCCGTTGACTGGAGTGCTTTCTTCTACTTTTGCCAAAAAGCAATACAGTAACCAAATATATCACGCGAGATACGTCAAATATGTATTTAAATTTTTTTTAGCAGCCTGTATATAGTTTTATACCTGTCATCTGCTCATGCGAGCGAATTATGTGCTCGTTTTTTCAGAGGCTCTGGCGAGGTTTAAGCTCTTAGGGACAAGAAAGGGCAGGTCACTGGCACGGTTGCCTAGGTTCCCCCAGGAATTTGGTAGCTTGAAAGCACCCAAGAAGAACCTCCGATCCTCTGACCTCGCCCTCGCCGAACCCCAGCGCATCCACAGAGCAAGAACAGGTGTAAGACCTTCTCCTACGTCGCAGCCAAGACCTGGAACAAGCTGCCGCTCAACATCAGACTCGCCCCCACCCTGCACACCATCAAGAAGACCCTCAAGACCCTTTGACTGACCGGTGCTGCTATCCTCCCCCCCCCCCCCTAGAGCATTGAGACCCTCACGGGTGAGTAGCGCGCTTAAAAATCCCCTGATTGATTGATTGATTGACCTCTACACATCACCTTGCCAAAGATCTTACGATGTGCCTGATGCGACGGGGCAACTATCCTTATCCAGCTCTGCTTTCCAACTGCCTGCAAACCTGTCTGGCACTGAACGCAGCGAAAGAACCACCTGCCAGTCCAACTTAAGCCTTTCGAGCTCGTAGAGAACAGAGCGCGCAGCGACTCTATCATAATATTTATCTCCGGGACATCCAAAGGAGGCACCTGAGTCTTGGTAAACAGCAACTGCTAACAGCCATGTTCCTGCCAGCCCCCGTTTTCGCCTAAATGTTATTTTTTTTGTAAATTACATTTTATTTTTGCACCAGCTGCTGATTCTGTGAGACAGATTGAGGGATCAATTATCCCAGCGGTGGAGGAATCTAATTTTTAAATGTAATTTGCGGTAATTCTATATTCCATGAAAAAAGATGAAAATAGCTCTGGTTCTTTTCCAAGGTCTAAACTTGAAAGGCAAAGCTGTCCGGGGGGTCGGCATTCCCCTGCTGCTCCCCTGATGCTGTGAAGATTTACTCCTGCAAGCCCTGCAGCTTGCAGCACTTCCCACTTGAAGCGCTGCTATGCGCAGCTTCCTTGCAAAGCCGAGACACGCCGCCTCGTTAAGAACTAACAGATCAGCGTCATGCTGCTGTCCCTGCCGAAACAATGGAAGCAGGGTAAGTCTCCTGTCACAACAGCGTCTCTTTTGTACCCTGGAAGGTCATTCACTATTAACAATGAAATGGGCAGATGTTATTTGAGAAAAATCTAGAAGGGCAGGAGGATACCCCCTTATGTAAACTAGAAAGGGCAAGGGTTTCTAGGATCCAAGAAAAGGTGTCCAAGAAGGGTTGGGGACAGCAGGGTAACACGAGGCAGGCCAGTTTGCACCTGCACTGTCTGAGCTGCAGCCTAATAAGTGCTTATTCTCCCACCCTTGCATGTGCACGGTGAGAGTCTGGCTGAGGTCTGAGCTGTGACTAGACTAGGGCTCACTCGACTACCTCTCATCTATCTGAGAGCTTCAGTAGGGTTTGGAGCATCAGTCCGTGCTCAAACTGTGGTTCCTTAGGCCTAGCAGGCGTAGGTGGAATCTGAGCCTTTTAAAGTTCATATAGTTTCTTTTCAGATTGCCAGCCTTGATTGCTGTTCTACTTCCTACCTCCTTTCTTTGGGTTTATTTATTTAGTAGTAGTCTGTATCCCTGCATTTAAAAAACAACCACATTAATTAATTAATTAATTAATTAATTAAATGCTGCATGGCTACTCCTTATGTCACCAATTCCCATCCTAACCCTTTTGGAATAGAACCTCTGCCTTGTGCTTGTTGCCATAAGGATTGCTTGGAATTCTTGGGTTACCCCTCTTTTTGGTTTACAGGCACGCAGCATCCCGCTGCCTTGTGGCTAAGCTAGTTAGTCAGTATTATAATTATAATTTGGAAGTCTATCTCCCACATAACTTCACCCATCTCACTGTCAGGCGCTAACACAATAACACCACTTCAGGGGTCATCATGAACAACATGAAAACACTTCCCATATGGCAGCAAAACACCTCCACCAATGTATGGGTTCGGTATGCCACCTTTCCAGGGGACCCCGATGTGGCAATACCCAGGTTACCCACATGGCCCTCAGCAGCCCTTCACTCCCTTCCACCAACCTTTCTTAGGCAGAGGCTGGGGCAGAGGGGAAGAAAGAAGAAGAGGCGGACAACATCAACAGAAACAGGTCCAATGGCAGGACCAGCCGCAGCTCCAACATATGGAGCTCAAGAGCCACACGGGGACAAAAAACTGATAGTCAATCTTTCCTCAATAACTATTAGTGACGTAGAAAAGAAGGTTCTGTGCAGAGGACTGGGTTTTGTTCCTACACCTAATCAAGACCAGTTTAGAACAAATTGGGAAGTGCACAATTAAAAAAAAAAAAGACCATAGGCATTCTTTACAGGAAAACCTGACATGCTAACAGTAGACTCAGGTTTACGGAAGCCATCAACCTTCACTCCCAACTCCAGTATGGTACCAACAGAGGTTCTCACTTTCGAAAAAGCTGTATTAAAAGAAGTAAACAGCAATAAGACCAGCATAGCCTTTCAAAATGTCTCCAAGGAAGAGAATGAGGATATTCGAACTTTGGCCAATGACACCTCGATCGTAATCAAAGAGACTGACAAAGGGGGTGCAATAGTTATCATGTCATCAACTGACTATAGGAACGAGTGTCTCTGCCAACTACAAGAAACACAGTACTATAGACCATTACTGGAGGAGCCTACTCCCCGCCTTACAACACACATCAAGATCATAGTTACAGCAGCCTTGAACCAGAGATGGGTCACTAAACACGAGGCAGATTTCCTCACTACTGAAAATAGGGGTGGGCGGAATTTGCAAAATTCACTTTAGCAAACTATCACGAAAATGTTAAAAATCTCCGCAAACACATGGACATATCGCGAAGACGCAGAGGTTTTTTTGCCGCCCGTTCGCGGTATTTTCTGCGTGATCGCGGCTCACCAGCTTACCCATGCTGTTGCTCACGGGCGCGGCCATCTTGTTTTCACTTGTCTCGCGGTGCATGATCACGAGAAGAAAGACGTGATCGCGCGACGAATGACATGATCGCGCCACGAATGACGTTAATGCGGGCGCGAACTGTCGCGAGACAGCGCAAATGGCTACCAACAATCCAACATTTCGTGGAGAACGTGACCGGATCGAGAAAACTTGTCGGCGAACGCGGGGATTCAGGTAAGGCGATCACACGCACGCGAGAATGTATTTTTTTACAGCGCGAGCAAGAAAAAAATTTCCGGTAAGATGTGGATTGCGGAAATTTAGACATTTTCGCGCTCTCCGCGGAACGCGGAAATGTCAAATTATCGCAATTTCCGCGAGCGGAACGGAATTTTCGCCCAGGCCTAATTGAAAACCCCAGGTTACCCTATTTCTACACCCTCACCGAAAATACATAAAGGGACTCCACCACCACCAGGGAGACCCATAGTGTCTGGGATAGGGTCCCTCCTGGAACCTCTTTACAAATTCTCTGACCATTTTCTCAAACCCCTGGTAAAAGAAACCCCCTCTTTTATCCAAGACACAAGAGATGTTCTGAATCTCATTGAAACTAAGAACACTGAGGGCCTTCAAATGGATTGCATCGTCACTCTTGATGCAGAAGCGTTGTATACAAATATCCGGAAACAGGCGACTTTAGAAATCATAGAAGAAATTTTAAGATCAAGGCACTGGTTGTCTCAAACCGCTGTCAGTTTCATAATGGAATGTGTAGCCATAGCTCTCACTGAAAATTTCTTCCAATTCCACCAGACACAGGGGACCTCAATGGGCAGCACCTTCGCCCCTAGTTTGGCATGCCTGTACATGTCAGATTTTGAGGCTAAACATATTCTAACAAACACCAACCCCTACAAGGAGAACATAACTTTATGGCATTGATACATCGATGACATTCTCATTTTCTGGAAGGGAGGAAAAGAGAGGATCCTCCAATTTGTTGATTGGGTATATGATCTCAACCCCTATCTAAAATTCACTGCTAATACCTCAGAACAAGAGCTACCATTTTTGGACCTAATGATTAGTCTGTCATCCGACAAACTTCACACAAAAACCTTTTAAAAAACAACCAACAGTTACAGTCCCCTACTGTACAGTAGTTACCATCCCAAAGCCCTCTGGGAGATCCTACCCATTGGGCAGTTTTTGCGCATCCAACGTAATTGCAGTAGCCTAGGTGACTATGCCAACCAATCCATTGATTTAGCACAACACCTAGCCAGACGCGATTACCCCTTGAGGAATATAGGGACAGCACAAAAAAGAGCACGGAAGAACAATAGAGAATCGCTCCTAGAAGTACAGATAAATCCAGAATCCAATGATCTGACTTGTGTCACCACCTACACCCCGGATTCCAACTGGATCAAAAGGGTAGTTAAAAAGAACTGGAAAATCCTACAAATGGGCGAATTAACATTTAGCCACCCAAGATTTGCTTGTAAAAGAACCGCCAACCTCAAAGATATGTTAGTAAATGCAAGACCCAAAAGAAGGGGGACCCCTAAACAAAAACCACTCTGGGACCTACCCGCAGTGGTAGGACACTACCGGTGCGGTTAGTGTATTATTGCCCCTTGACAAGTGCAACTATATCTGTAGCACTAACAGAAACACTTACGTGGAAACAGCTTAAACATACAAACTGCAACACACGCAATTGTGTTTACCTCATTACCTGTCCCTGCCAACTAAAGTATGTACAGTACAATAACGAAATGGTCAAGTAGTACACAACAGTTAGAAGCCAAACAATAATTTGCATCCACAGTACCGAGTTTTAAAGTCCAATATGTGAGTAATGCAATTTATTTGCAATGCAGTTATTATTTTAATTTTTGGCAACGCAGTTGCTCAATACTCCTATGGTGGCACAAATATTTACACTAAATGGTGCTCAGGGTTGGGTAACGGGAAAAAAATAAGTGCTAATGAGCAATGTGAAGACGTGAGGGTAGTGGACAAGGACAGGGTGGTGTGACATGTACCCATCACATTTGCATGGTGATACTGATCCGGCTTTAACAAAGGTCAGTTGTTCCGAATATATTACATAGCTGTGCATGAACACTGTCAATAAATTACAGTTGTACTGGCTTGTAATCAGGTTTTTCTCGACGTTTCGACCCCTATAAAATTAACTAGGTGAGTCCAGCCTTAGTGTGGGGTATTCATCAGGACTATGATAGAGCACCTAGAGGCAATGGGATACTGTGCGTTAGGATAATGGTATTCTTGTCACACGGTAGTGAATGCGAAAGGAATATAGAAGGTGATTACCTAATTGGGCATCCAGCTCTTCAGATTCTTGGAAGAAGTCATCTTTGAGGGAGCAGTTCCTACGGATTTGGAGGAATTGTTCGAAAGGCAGGTTGTCACGGAGGCCTCTAGTATGATGGCTGGAGTATCTCAGTGTAGTATTCCTCTCTGCTGGTTTTCTATAGAGTGTTGTATATAGATGGTCTTTGTCTACTTTAATGGTGATATCTAGAAAATACATGGTTTTCTTATGCCAATTGATGGTAAATTTAATGTCCAAAGATCTCGTGTTCAGCCATTCAAAGAAGACTTGAAGGTCTTTTTTGTTGCCTGTCCAAATGAGCAGAACATCGTCTATGTATCAGCGCCACTCCGTCACCTTGTCTTCGAAAGGGTTAGTATGGTGAAAAACGAATTGTTCTTCAAAGTATGTAGGCATGACTACAGGAGCCGTTAAGATTAGAATAACAGAGCACCAAAGCAACATCAGGTGCAAAAAGACTAACACGAAAATGTGTGCCCATTACACAACAATGGGCCACAAAGAAACTGATTTACATTGGACCATCCTTGAGTCCCACCAATAAATACAAAAAGAAGCCCTTTTTAGAAAAGAGCAAAACTGGATCTTTAGGTTCTCGTCCCATATTACAGGATTAAATGATGGCATCCCTTGGGTGGAGCTCAATAATTAATAGTGCACTATGACCGCAGTACCCCATGAACGTCAACCTCAATAGTGTCCTGAGTTCCCTTCAACTTCTCCCGGCCGGGAGCTCTAATTACACAGCATATACTGTTACAAATTAAGATTCCCCCTGAACACCCGTCATGTTTCCCAAATGGGCTCCATCTGACAGTAATATAAATATCCAGACATGCTGTATTTGTTAATCATTTGTTACTCATACACCAGAGTTGTGATGCACCATTAATGCACCACAATCAACCATGTTATTTAATGAACACAATAATAATGCTTGCTATGTACATCAAGGAGCCAGGGACTTCACCAGGCTAGGTATCACCACTCAAAAGTTACCCAGAACTGCCCCATGTAAAATCGCGATCCCTCGACCTTCCCAATATGACCAATCATAGAATTAACGCTCTAGTCGTTCCCTATATTGACCTTATACAGGAAATACGTATAATTAACCTACCTCCGGCGCGTCTCAGTATGGGAGACAGAGCCAGGGTAGGTGAAGGGCTAGTCACCATGCCACATTTCAGAGAGTTCGATACGCGCAACTTGCATGCAATCCTCACCGGTAAGATTTTGTTTCTCTTAACCACAACCTGCTATCACTTGCTGTTTTCTCCTCTACAGGTGGTGAGTGAACTACATGCTCTGGTTGTATTCCCGTCAGCCTAAGACCTAACCATTGTGGGGTGAGTGCCTAAAACATATCCTGTAAGGACAAAAACACGGCTTTACTGTCACAAATGATGCCGCAATCTGAACTCACCCGATCTGAATTTAGAGATCGGACACTGATGATAAGATATGGTTGTGTTTCCTTGTTCTTCCTCTTATTGTAACAAATTCAGCATTGACTTTAATGATCATGTATAAAATATTCACACAACTCGGGCATCACGCATGTCTGGAGCCAACCACATAGCAGCAAAAGGCAAAAAAACTTTATTAAGAATAGTGCACATGGATCAGTGACGTGAACATGACGCACGAGCTGTCAATGCCGTTTAAAAAAAAACGCACACAATTATGTTTGTGTGTCAGAAGAACCTCTCTGTCACGTATTTTATTTCAATGTCATTTTCCCTTTTCCCACCTTGTTGCTTTTTTTCAGGTCTCCAGCAATAAAAGCCAGCCCACCATCACCACCTGGACACCGGTCACCATCAAAGACACCACATGACCATGAAAAGCACCCTCTCAGGAGCCCCTACGGACCCCTGCCCGCCCCACATCTTCCACAGAGCCGCCATCACACCCAAACTACGCTGCACCATCAATGCCACCTTCGAATCTGGCATCTTCCCTGACGACTGGAAGCAGGCTGAGGTCAAGCCCCTCCTCAAGAAACCCTTGACTGACCCGACAGACCTGAAAAACTACCAGCCCATCTCTCTCCTTCTCTTCACAGCCAATGTCACAGAGAAATTCGTCAACCCACAACTGACCACCATCATCGAAGAGAACACCATACTTGACTACTCCCAGTCCAGATTCTGCAACAACCACAGGACCGAGACCGCCCTCCTCGCCGCCACCAACGACATCCGCATGTTACTCGACCGAGGACACACCACGGCCTTCATCCTGCTAGACTTCTCCGCTGCATTCAACACCGTCTCCCACCGCACTCTTGCAACCAGACTCCACGAAGCTGGCATACAAAGACTTGCACTCGACTGGATCCGCACCTTTCTCATTGGTAGAACCCAACGGATCAGCCTCCCACCCTTCCTCTCCGAACCCACAGAGATCAACAGCAGAGTACCCCAAGGATAATCGCGGAATCCCACGCTCATCAATATCTACACGGCCCCCCTCGCCGCCATCGTCAGACAGCATGGGCTTAGAATAATATCATACGCCAACGACACCCAGCTCTTCCTCTCCCTCACAAAGAACCCCAAAGACACCAGACTCAGCTTCCAAGAAAGAATGAAAGATGTCACATCCTGGATGAGAGACAGCTGCCTAAAACTGAACTCGGAGAAGACAAAGGTCCTTGTGCTTGGGCCCTCCCCCTCCACGTGGGACAGCTCCTTTTGGCCCTCCGCCCTCAGGAACCCACCCTCCCCTACGGACCACACCCTGAACCTCAGCATCATTCTAGACTCCTCCCTCACCATGACTCACCATGTCAACGCCATTGCCTCCACCTGTTTCAACTCCCTCCGCATCCTCCGCAAGACCTTCAAGTGGTTCCCACCCAAAGCCAGAAAAACATCACCCATGCACTCATTACGAGCAGATTGGACGACGGAAACACCCTCTATGCAGAAATCAACAAATCCCTGCTGCAGAAACTCCAGACCATCCAAAACACTGCAGCCAGACTCATCCTCTGCACCCCACAACATGAGCACATGACCCAACACCTGCGAGACCTTCACTGGCTCCCTGTCGAGAAGAGAGTAACCTTAAAGCTACTCACCCACACCTACAAATCCCTCCACAACATCGGACCCAAATACCTCAACGAAAGAATCTCTTTCCAGGTACCCAAAAGAAACCTACGCCCCACAGACCTCGCCCTAGCAATGACCCCGGGCATCTGGAGAACCAGAGCCGGCGGACAAGCATTCTCCTACGTCTCAGCCAAAGCCTGGAACGAACTCCCAGTCAACATCAGACACTACCCCACCCTTCACACCTTCAGGAAGAGCCTCAAGACCTGGCTTTTCGGCTGACCTAGAACTGCAAACCCCCCCGCGCGCCTTGAGACTCTCACAGGTGAGTAGCGTGCTTTATAAACCCCTGATTGATTGAACAGCAGCTGTTATTTGATCCGGCAAAGTCAAGTGGAACACCGATTTTAACACCCCGAGTACAACAATATCACCATGCAAAAATTATCAAAGCTAGAACATCAACTAAATCAATATCTTAAAGGTAAATATGTATTAGGTAGTATAGATTTATAATCCTTAAGTACACACCTGTATACTTTAATCTTCATGGTACATATATTTGAAGTTAGAAAAGTAATTCTATACCTTTGCATGCATACCTTCTTTCATGATATTATGCTGAAATTATATTCTAACTTTGATATTTTTGTAGAACAGTACTTAAAATTTGATATTCTTCTTGGATGTACCGTTTTTCTGTGTTTTTATGACCTTGGTTAACTTGGATGAGTTTCTGGTGAAGGTTCTGTAACTTTGAGGCTAATTTTCTTGATCCCCTTCATTGAAAGAAGTCAAAGGCTCTACATATGTGATTCAGATCATTCTGTTCTAGAGGTAAAAAAATCTGTATTCCACTACCAATCCACAGATCAAACTCATTGGCACCAAGCATATCATACAGAAGGAAGGACTATGTACCTCTATGGATGCTCCTGATGGCAAACATCCTAGAGTAGATCTCTGGTACTATTCACTTTGCTGCTACATTGTGATAGGGGAAAACCTTTGTTTTTTTACCAGTGCAGAGTCTGGCAGAATGGATGAAGAAAACAGAGAACTGCATCTCAATGGTCAAAGACGACCTCCGAACCCTTACAACAGACTTCAAGAAATTGAAAGAAAGAGCATTCTATTTGTGTCATAGGGTAGATGACATTGTGATTAGGGCACATGTTGTGCCTTGTGGGGACTCCAGAAGGACTTGAAGGCCCTAGACCTACACATTTCCTCCATGAATGGTTCAGGTACTGGGTTCTTGGGGGGGATCTTTCATCCAGCTTTATCCTACTATGAGCCCTGCCTTGGTCCCCTCTCTGTCCAATTATTGTAAGATTGATGAAACACGCAAATTGAGACATAGTTCTTAAGAAAGACAGTGAGGGTAAGGACATTGAATGTGACTCCAATAAAAGTGTCAGGATTCTTACCTTGGTGCCAAGATGTCTTCCACAGAAGCAGATGACAATTCCCAAATCCCCAGCCCTGTTGCCGAGACAGAATAATTCTGTATCGACACCCACGGGGGGAAAGGGGAATGGGAAAAGAAAGAGAGACTGCCTGCGATCTCAGGAGCTGCCACCTTCTCTATTCTGAATCTTCTGTATTACGTTTTCTCCTCAGTTTTCTAGATTCTGGAAGGATCTGGCTGACCTGCAGAAGGGGGAAAAGAACAACCTTATAATTCTAAATCCTCCCTATTATCTGGGATTCCTCTCTCCCTCCCATATTCGAACATAGTCTACCTGATGTAGTCACAGTTTGGCCTCTCTCTTGATGGTAGTGAAATTGGTGTTCCTGTAGTGCTGCGATTCTAAGTTTACAACCTGGAGTGAGAAGGGAACAATTATGTCATTGAACTGAACCTTGACCCAACTCTAACTCTCACAGGGAACTGACTTTAATACCTGGAGTAGCTGCACTAAGCCTGACTCACTTGGAATGCTGAAGAACTATGGCGCTCTTCTCAGTAGTCTTAATATGCTCCAATATTGTCGCAAGAAAGGTGATGCTCTTGCTCTCAGATAAATTGTGAAAAAAAAGTCAATTATATATATATATATCTCTTCTGTCTCCTGAACCAATAACAAGAAGTCTCTGTCTTACTTGGTCTCGCTGTGTGCTTGGATGCTCTCTGGACTCACGGTCTTGAACACCGACTGGGAACGGAAAAACTGCCACAGAAGTCGACGAAGTCTCTTCACTTGAAATTCTCACTCTGGAACTCTGGCGGGAAACTATTAGACGTACGCTTAACTCAGCGTGTCTAATAACATCTGAACTCAGGAGTTTAGGGAAGACACGGAAAAAACTAGTGGACTCTACTCTGGGGAACGAGTTCCCGGTGTGCACACCCTCTGAATACTAACGGAAAAAATTAGGGGGGGAACTCTGACTGGAATTAAGTCTCTTCACTGGAGCTGCTGAGAGACGCAGCTGTCGACGCGGAATTCCTCAGTTGAATTCCGCGGCTCACCGGGCGCTCGCGCAGCGGATTGGCTTGAGCTCGAGCCTTTCTCCAGAAGACTAGAGCGTGTCACATTGAATAAATGGCCGCCGCCATCTTGGATGGAGTTCGAGCCGGTTTGCGCAATCAACAGGAGCAATTTTTTAAACAGAGGCCACAGATGGCGGATGCAACCTTCTAAGCTTAAGGTGCCGAATCAACATACTCTTTTTTGGAACAGAAGCGGTAAGTGTGCAAGCAATTGAGTTCCTGACAGTACCTGCCTCCAAGGATTGCCCTACCAGTTTTGGTTTGTTAGGAAAGGTGTCATGAAATTGATTCACTAATCTGGAAGCGTGCACATTTTCAGAGGGCTCCCAAGATCTTTCTTCTGGGCCATAACCCTTCCAGTCAATTAAATAATACAGTTTTCCTCCCTTAATCTTTGAGTCCAGAATTCTTTTGACTTCATATTCAGAGTGAGAATCTATGGTAACTGGATTCGGTGGAGAGGTTAATCTTACATTTTGCTGGGCTTTTTTTTAACAATGACACATGAAAGACAGGATGGATTTTCATTTGGGAGGGAAGGGAGAGTTTCACTGTGACAGGATTAACAATTTGGTTATTTTGAAGGGGCCCAAAAATCTAGTTTGAAATTTTTTGTTTCCTTTGAGGTGTAAGTGTTTAGTGGAGAGCCAGACTAAATCTCCTCTTGAATATTTTGGGTTTGACCTTCTCTTTAGATCTGCGTACCTTTTATAATAATCTTTAGCTTGTGTCAAGTGTTTTTTGGCTGACTAGTATGTCTCTAATATTCTCTCACTGAGGTCTTCAACGGCCGGTACCTTGTCATTTGACCGTCCTAAAATAATGTTTGGATGCCTGCCTGTATTCAAGTAGAATGGAGAAAAACCTGTGGAAACATGAACTGCATTGTTGTATGCAAATTCCGCTGCCCAGATGAGTTCTGGCCATTCCTCATCTTGATCCAGAAGGTACAGACGGAGGTATTGTTCAATTTCTTGATTCACCCTTTCCGTCTGGCCATCTGTTTCTGGGTGATAGCTTGTGGAGAATCGTGAACCGGTTCCCAATCGCTGCAAAAAGGCTCTCCAAAACCGAGAAAGAAACTGAGGCCCTCGGTCGGAAATCACAACTACTGGAATCCCATGAGCTCAGTGCTTTAAATGGGCCGGTACTCACCGGTACTGAGTACGGCACTTCCAAATTTTCTAGCCATCAGTACCAGCACTTTTTTTCAGTCAGGGAGCGTACCGGTACCCTGATTGAAGGTATGGCAGGTTAAGGTTTGGTATTGCCTCCAATGCGAGACAAATGCCGCTCTGCATTTGGATCTCGCAGTCGCAGGGAGCCCCTGAAGGAGCCTTTTGCATAGATCCTGCTAACGTTCAGTAGTGCCCATTAGGATTTCCCAACACTGCAGGGGTTGGGGAGGGCTTACTTAACGCTGTGATTAACAGGACAGGGTCTAGGCAGACCCTGCACTGTTGATTAGGCGTTAAACAGCCATTATGCTGAAAGTGCTTGACCCCCCCTCCCTCATCCCCCCGTTAGGTGTGGGAAATAGCCAGGCCTCCGGCTGCTGGTCAGTAATCCAGTCCATCTTTCCCAAAGACGGTTTTCTTATGTTTGTATTTTTTCAGCACAGGAGCTGCTTTCCTTTGTGCTGCTGCATTTACATGATAACAGCGAAGGATCCATGGGTGTGAAAGTAGCTCTGCCCAAAGAGCAATGAACAGCAGGGAACTGCAGCACTCCAGAAATGAGCTCCCATGAGAACCCGAGATGAACAAAGAGTTAGAATTGCCACTTTTTTCAGATAACAGTACCAGATATTCGTTTAGTTTTGAAATGGGTGCTTAGGAATTGTATTTTAATACAAATTCAAATCTACTGTATTTCTTGAAGTAATTGGTTTAGATATTGATGAACCACATGCCTGAAATTCAGTTCAAAAACCTGCCCTGCAGAATTTACAGGGCGCACCAGAGCATGCACGCACACAGTCACACACACACGCACACAGTCACACGCACACAAGCACACACACACACGCACACACACACACACAGCTTGGAAATAGTTTTGTACTGCTTTTATTTACTGGAAAAAATATTTAAAAATACAGGCCTCAACAGTAAGCGTGCTCTATCAACACAAACAATGAAATATAGGACAACAAATTACAGGCCAGGTGGCAAATTTAAGGTTTGGGTACATCATGGAGGGGAGAAGAGGAGGCAAGTGGGGAAAAAAACAGTGACAAAATGTAAGAGACTTGTGGAGAAAGTAAGTGAGAGGTGGCAGTAAGAGGGGCAGAACCAGGGAGAGAAGGTTATAGGCTGGGTAGAAATGAGAGGTTAATCGTGAATGGAGAGTAGATGTGGATGTAAAGACACTGAACAAGAAAGGGACAGGAAGAGCCTTGCCGTGGGGAAAAGGGCTGTTGCAGTGCTTTAAATGGGCCGGTAGTCACAGGTACTGAGTACTGGCACTTCTTATTTTTATCACTGTTAATACCGGCCCTTCGCCACTACCTAGGAGAGTACCAGTACGCATGAAAGGTAAGCTCATTGGCTGCTAGTGCTGGTGAGCACGAGGCTGTCTGAGAAGAAGCTGTCTCTGACAGCCAAGGCTCTTCTGAGGTCCTTAGCTCAGCCGCTTTTGTGTACGTCTGCTTATTTCTGTGTGTGTGTGCACGCTTGAGGATATATAGCATTGTCCCAAACAACAACAAATAACGGTATGACATTAAGAAGTTGCAAATATTACAAAACAAGGACATTTTTAACATATTATCCTGTTTGCCTTTTATTTGTGTAATGATTTAACCTGTTTTGTTAACATAAATGCATTTCTGCTGTGTTTTGATATGTGCTGCAACTGGTATAGAAGTCATTATGTATCATCATATCTTGGCCTTAGCTCCGCCCATAGCCCCGCCCACTTGCCACACCTCTAGCTCATTTTAATGAGTACCTGCACTTATTTTTTCCCATTTAAAGCATGCTGACTATGTGTTGAGTGAACATCTGTGCCAATTGTGGGGGCCGTGGGGATCTTTTTTAATGGAATAAAGTGACTCATTTTGGAGAACGTATCCATGAAAACCAAAATGGTATCAAAACCTTGACTGCTTGGCAATTCTACAATTAGATCCATGGTGACTGTGTGCCATGGGTATGGTGCTGTGGGGAGGGGCTGTAGTTCTCCCTCTGGGGCCTGTCTATTGCTTTTTCCCCTAATGCATTTCTCACAAGAGCGGATGTATGGTCTCACTTGAGGGGCCATAGCTGGCCACCAAAAATATCTCTTCAACAATTCTGTAGTTTTCAAGACTCCCTTGTGCCCCGCTAAAGGATCGTCATGGCAGGCATGTAGTGCTGACTCTCGCATTTCCTCTGTGGGTAGATATAAGGTTTCCTTGACATAAGGGAGATGATCAATAACAGCTCTCTCATCATCCTCCAGGGCCCACTTCTGCATTTCTTCCTTAGACATCGATTTCCGAATCTTTTCTTTGATTTCCGAAAATTGCAAGGCACATATGAATTTTTCTGCTGGTATAATTGATTCTTCCTTGGGCTCCTTGAGCTTAGGAATTGTTCCCAATCTAGACAATGCATCAGCCTTCCCATTTGCCGAGCCAGGACGATATGTGATCGTGAAATTGTAATCAGCGAAAAAGAGTGACCATCTCAATTGTTGGGCTGTAAGGGTTTTGGCTGACTTAAGAAATTGTAGGTTTTTATGGTCAGTGAACACGGTGACCACGTGACGAGCTCCCAGCAGATAATGCCGCCATTGCAAAAAGGCATCCCTCACAGCAAGCAGCTCCTTATCCGCGATGGAATAATTTATTTCAGGAGGAGTCAACTTTCTAGATCTAAACGCCACAGGGTGAAGTTGTCCCGTCTCCTTGTATCTTTGAGATAATATGCCTCCTATGGCCATTTCCGAGGCGTCTGCTTCAACATAGAAAGGTTCTTCTGTATCAGGGTGAAGAAGAATTGGTGCAGAAGTAAAGGAATTTTTGAGAAATTTAGAGGCCTCAGCTTCTCTGGACCATTGGAAGATCACCCCTTTTTTCAGAAGTTAGGTAATGGGGCTCACTTGTTTAGAAAATTCTTTAATGAAACGTCGATAAAAGTTGGCAAAGCAGAGGAAGCTTTGCACTTCCTTTACGTTCTTAGGGGATGGCCAGTCCAAAATTGCTTGAATCTTAGCGGAATCCATGGAAATTCTTTCTTCTGACAGAACAAATCCTAAGAACTCAACCTTGTTTACATGAAAAGCGCATTTCTCAAGTTTCACGTATAAGTTATTTTCCAAGAGTCGTCCAAGAATTGCTCTTAAATGCTGCACATGCTCTTGAGGATTCTTGGAGAAAATTAAGATGTCATCGATGTAGACCACAGCGGTGTGATCTAGGAACTCCCTTAACACGTAATTTACAAAATGTTGAAACGCGGCTGGTGCATTTCATAAGCCGTACAGCATCACTTGGTATTCGAATAATCCAAATCTGGTCCCGAAGGCTGTCTTCCATTCATCTCCTTCTGCAACTCGAATCAAGTGGTACGCTCCACGAAGATCCAATTTAGTGAAAATCTTGGCCTCCTTCACTTGATCAAGAAGCACAGAAATGAGTGGCAGGGGGTACCTATTCTTGACCGTGACCTGATTCAATGCCCTATAGTCGATGCACGTTCTTAACTCCTCCTTCTTATTCCTAGGGACGAAGAACAAAGGAGAGGAAACTGGCAATTGGGAAGGACGGATGAATCCATTGGCCAAATATTGGTCCAGGTATTCTTTCAAGAACTGATTTTCCTTTTCTGTTAGCGCGTAGATCCTGCTACAGGGCAGATTCGCTCCCGGCTCCAGTTCGATCTTGCAGTCGTAAGGTCTGTGTGGGGGGAGTTCTTCTGCCTTAGCCTTATGGAATACTGCCTTCAAATCTTCATACTCCTGGGGAATGGACACTGTTTCTATGGCTCCAATTACAACTGGTTTTATGGCTAAAGACTTTGCCAGGGATATCTCGCCACACTCATTCGGAGAGTCGTAACAGTGTCTTTGACAGTAATTAGAATTAAGTTTCACAGTCCTAGATTCCCAATTTATCTCTGGGTTGTGTTCCGTGAGCCATGGTAAGCCTAAGATCAGCTGGAATTGAGGGGCATCAATGAGGTTGAAAGAAATATTTTCAAGATGTCCTTGACCATGTTTTAGCTCTACAATTTCGGTTTCGTCTGTGATTGGACCAGAGGTCAAATTAGTACCGTCAACTGCACGGACTGGTTCTGCAAACATCTTTCGAACAAAACTTATCCCTAATTTTTTGGCATATTGTATGTCACAGAAATTTCCGGTCGCCCCAGAATCAATCATCACTGGTACAGCCTTAATTTCCTTTATTCAAATTTTAGGTCAAATGATACTGTAAGATGTGGGGATGCAGACTGTAAGGTATTTGCCAGATGTTGGGGTTCAAGAGTAGACTTGGGTGGGTCTACCATCAGGGCAACTCCCTTCACTGATGGGACTTTCAACGGATAATTTGTCTGAGGTTTTTTAGGACATTCCCTTACAAAATGCCCAGATTGTCCGCAATACAAACATAAATACCCTGATCTTCTGTTCTCTTTTTCCTCCTTGGAAAGAGGCCCTCGTACACTACCAATTTGCATAGGTTCTTCTGCGGTTCGCACATCAGGGTTCTTGGTGGCTTCAGTTTTACTCTGATCGAATCAGGGAGGAAATGGTTTGAACTCTCACCTCCGCTCTGATTTTCTCTCGTAAAACCTTTGGTCTATTTGCAACACTGAATCGATCAACTTAGAAACTTCTGTAGGTCTATCAGGAATTTGCGCTAGTGCGTCCTTCAACTCGTCTCTTAAACCCCTGTCGCAGATTGCAGCTCTTTTTTCTTCCGGCCACTCTGTTTCAACTATTAGCTTATTGAATTGGGCCAGGTAAGAAATTAAATCTCGATTTCCCTGCTTCAAGTCAAGCAGCTCGTTATCCGTAGCCTGTGAAATAGCTCGACGGTCAAAAATACGTAGAAATTCCTTTTTAAAATCCTCAAAGTTATATAGCACTGGGTCATTGCGGGAGACAATAGGCAATGACCAGGAAGCTGCGTCACCATTCAAGTAAGACAATACAAAAGCTGTTTTAGACTGGTCTACAAAGAAAATGGAATGAACATTGGGTCAGGAATATTTGTGCCTTTTGAGGGTCCCCATTGAAGCGTTCAGGATGGGCTAAAGGAATTACTGGGGAAATAGAGTGTACTACTTGTGTAGTTATTTCAGAATTTGAACTAGGAAACTCCTTTCTTTCTGGTCCTCTTGCCTGGAATGAGGATCTCGAAGTTAGGGTGTTTAATTTCTGTATTAGTTGTTGGTTCTCTACTTGGGATCTTTTCATACCCTCTTTTAATTCTTTATTCTCCTCCATTGCAAGCGTTAGTTGACCCTGCATGTTTTGAACTAGGATTGCTAAAGCGTTAAGATGTAGCCCTTCTGCCATCCAGCTTGGGTGGAAATAAATGGCACTTCAATCTGTCAGGATTCTTACCTTAGTGCCAAGATTTCTTTCACAGAAGCAGATGACAAGTCCCAAATCCCCAGCGCTGTTGCCGAGACAGAATAATTCTGTATCGACACCCACGGGGGGAAAGGGGAATGGGAAAAGAAAGAGAGACTGCCTGCGATCTCAGGAGCTGCCACCTTCTCTATTCTGAATCTTCTGTATTACGTTTTCTCCTCAGTTTTCTAGATTCTGGAAGGATCTGGCTGACCTGCAGAAGGGGGAAAAGAACAACCTTACAATTCTAAATCCTCCCTATTATCTGGGATTCATCTCTCCCTCCCATATTCGAACATAGTCTACCTGATGTAGTCACAGTTTGGCCTCTCTCTTGATGGTAGTGAAATTGGTGTTCCTGTAGTGCTGCGATTCTAAGTTTACAACCTGGAGTGAGAAGGGAACAATTATGTCATTGAACTGAATCTTGACCCAACTCTAACTCTCACAGGGAACTGACTTTAATACCTGGAGTAGCTGCACTAAGCCTGACTCACTTGGAATGCTGAAGAACTATGGCGCTCTTCCCAGTAGTCTTAATATGCTCCAATATTGTCGCAAGAAAGATGATGCTCTTGCTCTCAGATAAATTGTGAAAAAAAAGTCAATTAGATATATATATCTCTTCTGTCTCCTGAACCAATAACAAGAAGTCTCTGTCTTACTTGGTCTCGCTGTGTGCTTGGATGCTCTCTGGACTCACGGTCTTGAACACCGACTGGGAACGGAAAAACTGCCACAGAAGTCGACGAAGTCTCTTCACTTGAAATTCTCACTCTGGAACTCTGGCGGGAAACTATTAGACGTGCGCTTAACTCAGCGCGTCTAATAACATCTGAACTCAGGAGTTTAGGGAAGACACGGAAAAAACGAGTGGACTCTACTCTGGGGAACGAGTTCCCTGTGTGCACACCCTCTGAATACTAACGGAAAAAATTAGGGAGGGAACTCTGACTGGAATTAAGTCTCTTCACTGGAGCTGCTGAGAGACGCAGCTGTCGACGCGGAATTCCTCAGTTGAAGTGCGCGGCTCACCGGGCGCTCGCGCAGCAGATTGGCTTGGATGGAGTTCGAGCCTGTTTGCACAATCAACAGGAGCAATTTGTTAAACAGAGGCCACAGATGGGGATGCAACCTTCTAAGCTTAAGGTGCCGAATCAACATAGTCTTTTTTGGAACAGAAGCGGTAAGTGTACAAGCAATTGAGTTCCTGACAAAAAGTGTTCGTTTTTACGGACTACCCCGCAGGAGCGGCCCGTGCAGGTAAGAGCGGTGGGACCGGGTGGGGGGATTTAGACAGACAGAGATGAGGGAAAATTAATTATTTCTTTAATTTTCCCTCGTGGTCATCTGTCGAATCACCCCTCCAACCCGGCCCCACTGCCTCACTGCTCCTGCTACCCCATGAAGGTGCAACAGCAATGGAAATCATTCCAAGAGATAAAACAGAAGGTGAGAGCAATGCATTTCCAATATATGAATGCTATTACACCCAACACTGCTCACAGTATTACACCAGGAGAAGTCTCATTGTATTAGACATGCCCAGGGCCACGTGAGTGCAAATAGAGGAATGGTCTGATTTGCGAAAGACAGCTGGAGCCCGACAGCCTGTGGTTGGGACTGGCCAGTGGGCCGTTGAATTAGCCATCGTTGAAGTGGCAGCCGAAGATACCAGACAGGTCTTGCTCTTTGTAAAGACAATGGCAATGATGTCCTGCCAAACACCAGTGTTAGCACAGACGGTGTCCAAAGATCCATGGCAGAGAAAGAGGTATCTCCAGGCTGGAAGATCCGTCAGTCACCGATAAAAGCACGTGACTGACAGACTTATCACCTGGTCGGGAACACCAGGACTCCAAGACCTAAGTTGCCGATATTTATACTTCATTCTTTGTATTACTGAGATTATTTTGGGCCCAGTGGCTGGTGGAGCTTCTGACCCTGAAGGAAGTTGTGATGCTGTTTTTGTTGGGGGTAGATGCTTCATGTTGGGAAGTATGGGGAAAGGAGCTTTGGGGTTTGAGGTAGTTTAGTAGTTGGTCAGTTGTTCAGTGCAGCATCCCACAGAGCTTGTCTCTATTGACTTTTATTAAGGCTTTGTCAAGGAGGGACGGGGTTGTGGAGGAAGGATCCATGCACAATTCATATGTTAATCTGAATGGAACCCAAACTTAATGTGAAAGTGCTTTCTGGGAATGCAGATGGCTTAAAGGATATCACAATACAATAAGCAAGATGCACTGCGCTATTCCAAGAAGAGAGACTTTTAATGGGCACTCAATATAATTTTCTAGGGAGGCATGGTTGCACCAGAGTTTACCATTCCGTGTTCGCAAGGTGACCCAGGGAGGTGGCAGTCCTGGTGGCAAGCCTGGTTCACATGGCACTTCTCCTGCCAGTGGCAAAAGTGCATCATAAGGCTCTGGGCCTCCGATGTGAGAATCTCTGGTTCACTAGAGGGCACTTCATGGTTTTTTATAAGTGTGCATATCCCAGCTAACCTGACCAAGGTCCCAATGCAAGACCTAATAGACCATATTCTTTTTTTTTTTTTTTACATTATTTGTAGAGTTTTATAACAATGAAACAAAACAGAACAAACAAAAAGGAAATGCACAAGGGACTGATCATATACAAAATAGTTATCCGACAGTACAATACAAAAAGCTATTTATGTCCATTCACATTAGATATTAAATAAATGACACATATTTAATGTCAACTTAAAATAAGGAATAAGTGGAGAGAGAACGTGAGATGGAGATGGAGTATGATGAAGAACAGGCAGCTACACTGAATCACCAACTGAAAGGGTGTCTATTTTGAAGTAAACATTAGAGTCATCTAAATGAACATATGCATGTTTTCAGTCACGTGGAACCCAGTGGGGTATGCATCAACCATGCTCGGGCCTCTCTATAGTAGCAGGAAAAAGCAGCAAATAGTCTTCCAGTGGTTGCCATAAGTTCTTGGTTCTGGAGACTGGTGTGTGTAATGTAGAATATGTATCTCTCGTGGTATCGCAGTACAACAAATCATGAGACCACGCCATCGCTGTCAGCGCGGTAGTGCCGCTCCAATGCAGGGACACATGACATTTAGCCAATAACAGAGCAATGGCGGCATAATGTTAGATTCCCACAGGCAATAACACTAATATAGCCTAATAATGCCATTAATAGGGTCGGGATAAGTGCAAAATCAATCATTCACGATAAAATGGAAAAAAAACTTCTTACCAATAAGAGAGTATTGGTGCACAACTCCACACCAGATGTGAGAAATCAGTGTGTTCCGCTGCGCTTCTGGGACAACAGTGCGATTTGGCGGAGTTGATTTTGGCGATGACATTTGGGGTAGTGTATGCCGGTGTAGGTATTTAAACCACAGTAGTTTATGTTGATGATTACTGGAGACAAAACGTGTGTGTTCACAACAATAGTATCATGTCGCATCTGGTAGTCTGTTCCCCAAGTCTCTCTCCCATGCAACCAGAGCCCCTCCCAGCCCAGTAGGTTCCAGTAGGAGAGACGAATGGAATAAACGAGAAACCAAATGGGCATTATCTGGGGTCGTAATGACCATGGTGAGGGGTGGGATGTCCGAAGGCTCTGCAGGGGACGACGGAAGTGTAGTACGAATGGTGTTGTATAGCTGATATAGAATGAACCTGTCCATATAAGGCACGCCATGCCCCATTGTCAATGAAGTCACAAATCGAAGCGTGGCATCAACAAAGAGATCGGCCAGTGTGTGGAGCTGACACGCAGCCAATGTTCAATTGGTCAGTGCCACCGCAGTCATCGGAAGCTAAGTATTATCAGGGATTGGAATATGTGGAGAGTATAAGAGATCCAGGCCCAGTGTGTAGTAGGGAGCCTCTGTATTACTGAAGGAGTTCTGGGTAGGCCTTGTGGCATAATGGTTGAAAGGGGATATGGGAGGGCTTGAGTCCATTCCGGCTTCAGGAATTGCAAACGAGCATTCGGGTGATACCAATTGAACGCAAAATGTGCCTGTATTATAAGATAGTGGAGATAAAATTCAGGGACCCCAAATCTCCGAGCGCGTATAGCATGATTAATATTTGCAAGCTAATTCTTGATTGTCTACTGGCCCAGACTACTCGAGTGAGCATGCTATGCAAAGTGTGAAAAAAACCGCCCATTTTGATGATGGCAATTATGCCAGTAATGGATAAGGGGAGTTTAAGCCACTGATCAATTTGGGATGACAGCCTATCGATAGTGGGGCATAATTGAGGCGTATGACCTCTGAGCTGTTCAGATGGAGATAGATGCCCAGGTATTTTGGGGAATCCGTACACCATTGTAGAGGGAACTCAAGGGGTCAAGGGATAGTGGCCTCATTCAATGGAAAACTTGAGTCCCAATAATACCCCAAATCTAATGACCTCTCGCAGAAGGGGAGAAAGATTGGATTTGGGGTCCCTGGCAAATAGCATCATGTCATCGGCCAAAAAGGGACTGTGATGGTAGCACATACATGCGCCCGGTGGCGCTCCTGAAAATGATGCACCAGGGGATCCATGGCGATGATAAATAATAGGGGAGATAAGGGGCACCCCTGTGTAGTGCATCGTGAAAGCCTAAACTGTTCGGTTAAAGTGCCATTCACCTTTAGTTGTGCCAATGGGGCAGTATAGAGTGGACAGGCAAGGTCCCAAAACCCCTTCAGCATACTCAGTTTCCGTAATGTAGCATGCAGAAAACTGTTACTCTCCTGGCCACTGTTGCATACACCAGAGGTGTATGCGACAGTGGCCAGGAGAGTAAGAGACCTGAGACCTGCTACTAAAGGACTTATGAAGGTGGACATTGACTAGTAGTCTCCAATTGAATGTGGACCTGATTACTGGCTGGTACCACAGACAATTCCATACCAGTAAAAGTATGGTAACTTTCTTATTTTCTTCACACAAATTAAGTGGAGTGACATAGTGAACGGTCCTGAATAACGCTAAGAACCTTTTTGGTTTATTAAGGCAGAAACATGTTGACCTTATCCTAATAGGGAACATCTATATCCCTATTTTCACTAAGCTTATTTTAAACTATCCACTGGGGACATCAATAAAGGATTGACCCTTTCAACCAGGAGATAGTTCTAATTCACATTAAAATAATTTTTTGCACTCTAGCCCTCATTCTGCCATACATTGGATGACAAAAAACACCTCGCGCTCCTCTCCTGAGGGGGAGATGTAGCCCACACTGGGTACCTTGCGGTCCCAGTGTGCAAAAGGAAGCCCAATGATGAAGCATGTCACCTTAGGGTGAGTGAGGGTTCTCGTCTTAACACGTGTGCGTCTGTCTCTTCCCCACTCACTTTGTTTCTTTGGTGAGTAGCTAGGATCCACCATCCGGTTACCTTTTTGTGAGTTTATATTATATCAAGTGGTACCGTAGATAGTAATAATTCCTCCCTCTAGAACCCCTATAGTGAGATTATAAAGTCCTTGCTACTCACCTCTCCCTTCTTATGAACAGCATAGCCTCCTTATTGCAATATGGATTTTTCCAAATCGCTCTACGTCGGTTGATCTCTGAACTGTATTCGCCATCCTTAAGCAGATAACTCCTGATCTCCCTGCGGCAGCAGTTTAATTCGACGCCGAGAAGGTGTGTGATTCACTAGAATTGTCCTTGTGTGCGTCTGTCCCTTCTCCTCTAACTTTGTTTTTTTGGTGAGTAGCTAGGATTCACCATCTGGTTACCTTTTTGTGAGTTTAATAGCAAGGACTTTTGCCAGAATTTTGTTCTCATGATTTGAAAGGGACAAAGGTCTGTACGAGGTTTAACTCTGCAGAGATTTGCATGGTTTGAGTAAAAGAGTTATCACTGCCTTATACATTGTAGGGGGGGAATTCCTATTGTTAAAAATTATGCATAGACTTCTAGCAGGTAGGGGTACAATAATGACTTATATGCCTTGTGGGAATCGCCGGTTAAACCATCCAGACCTGGGTGCTGCTCAGGTCATCAATGAACTGCAAAATCTCAGCACAGGAGATAAGCGAGGCAAGGAACTGCTGTTGTCCCACATCCAGCCACATCATAGCTACTTCTGTTAAATAATCAGCCAGTGCTTCATCAGCAGTGATGCAGCAGGACATATATAGGCGAGTGTAATAGGTGAGGAAAGCAGCAGAGATGTCTTCGTTATGCGTAACTAAGGAACCATCATCCAGCTGGAGGTGCGTGATGAAGGAAGCCTGATATGGGGGCAGAGCATCTTAGCCAGTGTACGGCCGGGTCTCTCACCCTTACCGTAATCTCGCTCATATTTGCCCAGGTAGGTCACCTCACAAGCCGCTAGATCACAAACATTTTAGAGTAGCACCACGCATCGGTGCAATGATGGGGTGGGGTCATCAGTCTGGGTCTGTGCGCCGAGATCTCCCAGTGCACACTTAATAGTCACTAGTTCCCCACGTATGGAATGGAGTACCCCAGAATGCAAACTTCCCTGATGTAAGCTTTAAAAGCCTCCCAGCATATGGAATGTTGTAATATGGTTCCAGTATTGAGCTCAAAGTATTTTACAATGGCGTCCGAACCTCCACTTGAAAAACGTCATCCAGTAACGCGTTTGTAGGGAAACACCAGGTCGCACGAGGCGGCACAATGTTGGGGAAACAAAGGGTCAAAAGCACTGGAGAGTGGGCTGATAAGGCTCGGGGGAGGTGCTCGACATCAGTAACTGTGAGCAATAAATCAGGGGTAAGATACCAATTGTCAATATGGAACCACGACCCAAGCAGTTCATGTTGATCTCGCTGCCGCCCGAGTAGAAATTCTATCTGAGTGGTAGCTAATGCTCGCCAACTTAACGTTGGCGAGTATGGGGAGTTAAATTAAAGTTGCCCCCCTTAATATGCAATCTTCATGTAATCGTGGAAATGTCCAAGAAGCCGTCAGTTGTATCCACGTTAGGGGCATATATATTGACTAGTAAAAGGGATGTAGTAGCAAGCATGCCGGAGACTAGCAAATAGTGGCCCTCTGGGTCAGCAATGACCTCATGCATCCTGAAAGAGATTGCCCTGTGGATTAAGATGCAGACCCTGCTGGAATATGTGCTATGGTGAGCAAAAAAGCAATTATCCCCCCCCCCCTAGTTTGATGTATTGCGATTGGCGGAATTCAGAGCACAGTGGATTTATTGTAGGAAAGCTAATTGAGTATAGTGTCTGGACAGGTAGGACAACACCTGCCACCCCTTCTGAAGAATAGTCAGCCCTCTTACATTCCAGGTCATGCATCTCAGTGTTAGCGCCCCAGGTACTCTAGTTGGTGAAGTCATCTAGGCAAAAGGCTAGTGAGTGGAAATGCAGGCATGTGAGTATTAAAATAATGTATGGCATGCAACAGAATCAGTCCCCTGTGTGAAAAAATGACAAGAATAACATAGCAGAACACATCAAAACCCATACCCCCACCCACATCGGATAGCAAACAAACTGCATCCTGTGAACCCTATCATAAACCCAAATAACAAATAGAGATAACAATTGAGTGGAGTACTCCCAGAGGAGACGGCCCAATGTCCATGATCTTGATGGGGCAATTAACAGCCTTATCTGGAACATGAGCAGTAGAGGTAGGTAGAGCACCGATGTAACATAGCAGTTAATTACACAACCGAATACAAGAGTGATCAGTCTGGTGCAGCAGCATGCTGGCGAACATGAGAAAGTACAGGTTTGTTGGATCACAGAAGGGGGAGAAGCAGATCCCCCACCGCTCGACGATCTGGACCCAAGATTATACTGATTACAGAAGTTTGTGGCTTCAGTAGGAGAGTCAAAATGTGAAATGTACCATTAATTTGGATTCACAGTCGTGCATGGTACAACATAGCATGGTGCATGCTAACTTTCTGGAGCATGCACTCAACATCAGAGAATTTACGATGCGCCTCTTGCACAATTGGAGTGAAGATGGGAAAAAAGATAGAGTCATACCCTGGTGTTGTATTTGCTTCCTCTTGCAGTCAACAGAAAGAACAGTGTCCCAGTCCTGATAGTTAAGAAGTTTTGTGATGATCAAGTACGGTGGTGTGCCATGAGTTCTGTGGGCCCTCTCAACCACAAACATGGACGAAAATGCCTCTCTGCCAAAGAGTTCCTCGAGTAGGTGTTTAAAATAGATGTTCATGCGGTAAGTATTGGTAGATTCTGCATTCCGGAAATGCGTATATTATTTTGATGCAAGCGCGCCTCCAAATCTTCAGCTTTGGTGACAACCATCTTGAGTAATTTCTCAATCTTATCAATATGCATGTTGGTCATGGGGTCGGCATCTTCAAGGTCGAAGACATGCTGCTCTGCGGCACTTGTTCGTGTCTCATGCTGGTCATGTCGTTCATGTATGCTTTCCAGCCGGGCTGTGAGCGTGTCGAAGTGCGAGTCAATTGATTTGAAGCCAGCCTTCAATTCAGCCATAATGGCCGCAGTGCCTTTCAGCCACGGTGCGTTCGATATAGATGATCCTGGGGCATAACCCTGGGGACCCTCAACCTCCCCACACTGGGAATTCTTGGCAGCATCAAAAGAGAGTGGGCACTGCTTGGGATCTCTGCGCCGCATTTTAAGTAGTAATGTCCGGGGCCACGTGTTAATGGTACGGATTGAGAGGAACAGAGGGTGCCAGATAGGCAAAGCGGGGGCGCACATCAGCAAGCTGTCACCAAATGAGGTAAGTAGATGACAGGCAGTCCACTATGCACAAGATCAATCGCGCAAAAATACAGGCGCCATCCAATAGTAGAGAAAGTTGACCAGTAGAATCTATGTATAAGGAATCATGCCACGCGTAACCCTAGATTCTGTAACAAACTCTTCACCAGCTCCAACTGTTCCATCAACTCATCCGTGTTCTGATTTATCATCAATATATTGTCCAAGTAAATAATCATCCTTATTCCCCTTTCGCTTAGAAAAGCTATAACCAGTCTCATCACCTTTGTGAAACACCAAGGGCTGCAGACAACCCAGAAGGGAGATTTTGCAACGGATACATCTCTCCCTTCCATCTGAACTGCAAAGACTCCTGACACTCTTTCTCTATTGGAATTGTGATATATGCATCCTTGAGATTCATCTTCACTATCAATCCAAATCCTGATGCAAATCTCAAAGTAGGTGTATACCCTACCTTTTGAAATGTTGATATGTTACAAACTGATTTAAACCTCTCAAATTTATCAAATAAAGTACTTACAAATTTCCTCTCTTCCTCTCTTACCTTCACTATCTCATTGTTTTCTAACATTTGCTATACCTCCTCTTGCATAATCTTTCCCAGATCCTTTTGATGTACCGATTCGCTTGGCTCTCTCAACTGGTATGGTTCTGTGTCAAACTCTATTTGGTAGCCTTTTATCTCTTCTAATACCCACTTATCTCTTGTCACCATTTTCCAATGTTCCTTGAAAAATGTCAACCTTTCTCCCAGACTTGTAGGGATAAAACCAGAAATAGTCTTCATATTCACCTTGGATTTCCAATGCTCATTGAAAAATGTCAACCTTTCTCCCAGACTTGTAAAGATAAAACCAGAAATAGTCTTCATATTCACCTTGGATTTGGCCGCCTTGACTGGGATTTTGTCCCCTTCCTCTGGTACTGCAACCTCGTCCTTTCCCCCTCTTGGAATAAAATTGGGATCTTCCTTTATTCCCCTTGCAATAACCAAACCTTTGATTCTGGTAAGGGGCTCTATAATTTGTTCAGTCAGAAGGGTGCCCTTGCCTACCAGCCCTGCCATAAAAACTACTATTTGCAAAGACTCTGCACATATAGAACTGTGCCTCGTCCAGGCTCGTAAAGGTGTGAACTTATTTGGATAGGGACTTCACCATACCATATCCAACCTGCAAACCTCTTGCATCATCGCTAGAATCTTTTCTAGTCAAATTGCTTAGCTTTGGATTATTGCGTATAAGCACCATCTTCTGCCTTTCCACCAAAAGGCCTGCATTTGCATTGCCCAAAAAGCAGATAGCATGCTGACACCACACTCATAGTTAATGTATATCCAATTTCATGCCCTTCTCAAAGGCATCCTCCACTTAATCAAATATCTTTGACAATAGTCCGATAATATCTAATTCCCTGGCCTGGCACTGTTTCTGTGATTTCTCCAACCCTTTTCTCTGGTCTTTGTCCATCTTAAATAAATACGTAATGAGTAAAGGCTCTAAATTCAGTGTCATAGTCACCTTTTCATCTATTATGGGTTGGGAACATTCTGCCTGCATCATATTCCTCTCCTCGTTCCTCAAGAACAAGTGGATTTAATGTAGTCTGATACATGGTCTAAAGCCCACCAATACTTCTCTTTGGGGTGCCTTATATCCCTTGGATCGAATAACTTCTCCCACAAAGGATCAACCATTGTGTTCTTAATCTTATTACTACCACTTATTTCCCTCTCTTCATTTAATCCATCTTTGTACTCAAAATCCAAAATATATGCATCCAGGTCTTCATCAAATCTTCCTCTTGACACCCCATATCTTCCTCAGGATCGCAATTCTTCTTAGTGTGAAACTGACCCTTCCATTGCATTGCTTCAGGCACCAACTCTCATCGAACCCCTTTGGGCTCCTTTCTCACTGAATCCATCCTCTACATGTTTTCTCTTCTTAAGGTACTCACCACCTGGGCCTTTATTCTGCTCTTCCTCATCTGATACTGAGAAATACTCTTCATCAGTGTTCCCTTTCTGCCCAAAACTTGCCTAACTGTCTCTTGGACAACCACCTGAATCTCTTTACTCACAACCCTCCTAATCGTCTCCTCCTTATTAGTGTCTTCCTTTGTACTCTCTTGTCATTTTGGCTTCTTCCCCTTTTAGAACAAAAATCCAACCAAAACCTTTTCTTAACAAATTTCTCTTTATTCTTGACCAATTTGTATTTTTCCTCTTCACCACCTTTTTTTATCTCCTCAAAAACTGCTTCTCAATACCTCACTCATAAAATCAACAGTTTCTGGCAACAGACATACTAACCACATGCTGTTTGCAGGCCTAATTCCATTAGAAAAAGGCTGCGAAGCTAAATGCGCTCAACAGCTCATTGTTTAACAATTTCTACCAAAAGATAAAAACGTCAGATGTAACGATGCCCTGACATCTCATTTAAATTAAATGCTGCCCTCGAGGCTGCGTACAGGCAAAATAATCAACAGCCTCTCCGCGCTCCAAGGGAACAGCTACCGCTACTCCTCGCGCCCATGGCTACTGCGCTCTGCACTCGAGCATGGGGGTGCACTGTGCCCTCAAGCACGAGGCTCGCCCGTTAAAGTAAGATGATCATTCCCTCTAAATTTGTTGAAAAATGTGTCAACAATGCCTGCAACACTCCTGAAAAGCTGTTGGAAACCAGAATTATTTTGTTTTAAGTTTAACAACATGTTTTGTTTTTTATGACACTTTCACAGATTATTAATAAAAACACTGCTAAAAAACAGTCTTCACAAATAACATAATATCCACAAATTAGGTAGTAAACAAACAAACAAACATCCACTTCAAATATATTCAAACTCATATTCCCCAAAATATTTCACAGAAGCAGTAAACAAAAGAGGAAGAAGATGGATGTCAAGGAGTATTTATGGGACTAAAAACTCTAATTCATTGTGATGTTTTTTAAGTTGTTTGGAAGCCTTTAATGGTTGTGCTGCTCAGGAGTAGTGAATACAAGTTCATGCATAATGCTAGCCTCCTGTCTTGACATAAAATCTGCATTTTTCACAGGCTAAAATCAACTTAAAACATTCCACTGTTCATAAAATATTGATGGTACCACCAACAAATGATTTATATTGTGACAAAAACCTGTTATAATCCTTTATATGTGGTCCTGTTTGTCACTCTCAAAATCAAGTTTTATTTACAATGCATCTCAAAGGGGACCAATTCCCCGTATCTTATGATGTTGTCCATTTTGTTGGATGCCTATCAAATGGGGATTCCTTTGGGACACCTCCCAAAATGCCACTAGGTGTCAGGGTCAGGGTGTTCTCAACTTGCCCTCCAGATATATATATATATATATATATATATATATATATATATATATATATATATATATATATATATATTATCTACTGGCGGTCGCCAGTAGATAGTTATGGTTAGGACCGTGTTTCCATAGGAAATCCGCAACATTCTATTTTGAATAACTTTGGCGCCGATTGACGAATCCTCGCAAAATCTTCAAAATAGGTGGGGCGCTCCGCTCCGCTCCTTCCCTGAAAGTCTCGGGGGGATTCGTCAAGTGGGGGCTGAGAAAAAGGGGGGGTCCCAAAACGCGTTTTCCTCATGCATTTTTCCATAGGACCTTTAGTCCAAGCTACAGCCCGAACGGCTGAACAGAATTACTTGAAATTTGGCAGAGAGGTAGTCCTCAGTTCAGGGATGTGCCTTTTGCAGGTCTTGTGTAAATCTGTTCATTAGTTCCGGAGAGAATTGCAGTTAAAAGCATATATATATCTATAAGCGCGCACCGTGCGCGTACGGTAAGCATACCGTATGCGCACGGTGACGTGCGCGAGCGCAATTGTGATTGGTTGTTAGTTGTCAGTAAACATTCGAATCGGTCGAAATCAGGATGTGTCGGCCGCCATTTTGTCTCTCGCAGTCTGAGGCAATGAAAAACAAAGGGGGAAAACGTGAGAAGGGGGCAGGATGGACAGGTCCTGACCCCCTAGCCTTTGTCAGGGGGTCACTGAAGGACCCCCAAGGGTAAAAAAAAATATATATTTTTTGCGAAAAATCGCGGGGAGCGCGCACCGTACGCGCACGGCACGATCAACGCATCGTGGGCGCTTGTTGCGCGAAGCGCACCAAGCGCCCACAGCGCGCGCACGGTGCGCGTAGCGCACGGTGCGCGTACGGTACGCGCACGATGAAAAAACTTACAAAAAAAAAAATAATACATAACTTAGCATTTAAAAAACCGTACAAATTCACTGAAAAAACCATAGGTTTCACACACGTTATAGTTAGGAATTAGCATTTAAAAAACCTTGCAAATTCACTTAAAAAACCATAGGTTTCACACATGTTATAGTTAGCTGGACATTTCACTCGTGAAAAACCATTGAAATTTCCCCGTTATAGTTAGTGCAGGCAACTATAACTCACGCGACCGCAATCCTCTGCTGATGACGTCAGATATTACATCACTGATGACATATGTGTCTTTCTGGAAAAAAAATATTTGTAATATATGTATAGCTAAAAATTAATGGAAGAAGACATGGGTAAATAAGTGTCTAAATACAGTGATGTATTATCTGATGTCATCAGCAGAGGATTGCGGTCGCGTGAGTTATAGTTGCCTGCACTAACTATAAAGGGGGAATTTCAATGGTTTTTCACGAGTGAAATGTCCAGCTAACTATAACATGTGTGAAACCTATGGTTTTTTAATATATATATATATATATATATACATACATACAAACAGACATACATACATATATATATATATATATATATATATATATATATATATATATATTCAGCATACGGTTCAAGTTGTTCTCGGCAAAAACCACACTGCACTCCCAGGGGGATTGTTTCATTCGGCTCTTTATTGATGAGTTCACATCAACGCGTTTCGATGGCCTCTCGCCAAGAATTTTCTTGACACAATACAAGTCCATGTATTGTGTCAAGAAAATTCTTTTTTGACCAACTTTGGATGACATTATGTCCATTTGACACAGTCGGTTTACTTATTACTTTGACACTGTTAAAATGGCCGCCACTATTGCAATAAGTTCCAATACTGCTGAAGCTAGCAGTCTGTCTTTTGTGTTTACATATTTTGAAGTGTATTTAACTTTATTAAAAAAAAACTTCGCCATGAGCGTGAACAAGGCGAAAGCTGAAACGCGTTGTGTTTGCAGTGAATAAACCAATCTGAACTGCAAATCTCCTGAGTGTCCGTGTGATTTCATATTGGAAGTCGTTTGGTGTGTTATATTTGGGGCTGCCGATTACCCCTGCACGGACCGCCCTTCCAGACAGCCTTCAACTTTATCGGGATCGTGAGATGGTGGATTACTGAACGGAGGCTGACCTCGTCTATTACCCTCAGCTACCTCGAGCCTGGGACATTAAGCAGTATATATTTTTCACCCCCATTGAGTCGCGCTATGACGCGGTAACAATTGGAAGCGGAACTCGCCCATTGTCATCAGGTGCCCCGGGCTTGTGACTCTGAGCACAGCGTTTGATTGAAGAAGACTCTGTGACGAAGTGTAAGCGGTGAGTAACTGTGGCTCAGCAGCTACTCTCAATTACCAACTGGGAAGTGACTGCCTTGCTGTTATTCGGTTCTTGACTCTTCACGCTGCTGGGTGCGTTTCGGTGTCGGCTGACTCGAATCATTCCAGCAGTCGGTATTGAGTCCGGTCCGGATTTTACCTTTACCGCTTCAGAGGCTGAGGAAGTATAAGACGAGAAGGGAGCCGTATATTGCTGTGACAGATCAGTTTCAGTTTACGGCACTGGAGATTTGAAGATTAACTTGGATTGTTATGGCTGCAGCTTTAGAGGCGAAGCGCAAGTTGACAGCAAACAAGCTCTTTTTTGCACAAGGCATTGCTAATGATGATGCAACCAACTCAGGGACAAGCATCACGGAGGAAATTAAGATACAGCAACTATATACTCATTTAGAAAAACTATATAAAAAAGAACTTTTCAAATGGTGGGAAGCAGAGTCCTTACAGAGATACATCGACGTAGCCCGAGTACCACGAGGGCTGCGAATTTTCACTATACCTACTTATGAGAATCCGTATCCGGATATGTTAGAGGAATGGTCTAACAACTCAGCCGCTTGCTCTATTACAATGATGCGGATTCTGGTGAAGTTTGCATTAAAAGATCGTAGCAAACTATTATCTGAGATTGACCTGGTGTATGCTGAACTGGAGAATTTGGTGGCCAAAGATGTCTTGGAGGGCTTTATGAAATCCTTGCTAGCACGGTTGGATAAGCTAGAAGAAGAGATCACGGCCAAGAAACAACGTAAGTTCCTAAGGGACTACAAGGATTATCTATCGGGTCGTACCCTAACCTTCCATAAAAAATACGATCATTTATTTTTAAAGGATGGAAGTGTATCTTTACCATTGGCCACAGTAACATCGGCTGTGGATATAATCGAAAGTGATGTCTCTGATAGCAGTTTGTCTGATGTACCCACATCAGGAGCTATAAGTAGTGCTGGTTCAGTTCCTCAAAAAAAGTCGAGTAATTTTTTAGCCCAATTCCAGGCGATGAATCAGGGACGGACAGAACAATATCAGGAGCATTCTGGGCAGAGAGGCAGAGGACGCGGCAACAGAGGAAAAACAAGAGGAACAAACAGGCCAAACAGAGGAGCAAGAAAAGAAACAGGAAGCCCGATGGGAATGATGACAAGGGGCAAGAAAATACAACCATGACTGTCATGAACCTGTCCAAACGTCAGCTATCTCAAGACGAGGAGGAACTTCTTGGCCTAGGTTTGTCTTTTTGTCCAACTTCCAATTTTAACTTTGTACAAACTAGGATAAACTTGTTTTATTTCTCTCGCAAATTGAAACTTAAGAAATGGTTTGACACTAAACATAACAAATGTGAATTGATTCAAGTTGGAACACCTTTATGTAATCTTGATACTGATGACATAGAGATTTTACATGCATTATCATCTATGTCTGAGTCAGATACTGATGGTGTAAATTCGAATGTGAATCTGGAAGATTTCTCCATTGATCCTAATGTTAACCCAGGCAGTCACTTAAAGCCTAAATCGGTTTTCTTGCCCAATATCGAATGTGATGCGATTGAGGTATTTGAGAGGGGCGTTTTAGGTGACTTGAAAAAATTGAGGTACACCAAAACCCCGGTAGCTAGTAAAAATCTAACAAGGGAGCAGATTACAGCATTGAATAACCTTAGAATGGACAATACCATCGTTATCCGACACTCGGATAAGGGTGGTAATGTCGTTATCCTGGACAAAGCGGCATACCTGCGGGAGGGTTACAGGCAGTTGGAGGATCGATTATGTTACTCCATTTCTGATAAAAATTCAATTTTACAATCTAACCGCAAGTATGGAGAATATTTGGTGGAGTGGAGAGAGAAGGGATTACTGGAATGGGAGGAATATAACTATCTTAAATGTCCTCACCCTAAAATCCCGGTCTTATATCTACTCTCGAAACTACACAAGGACCCAGTTAATCCTCCAGGGAGACCCATAGTTTCATCGATTGGCTCCCTGTTGGAAAACACATCCCGCTTTATTGATCACTATTTACGTCCATTTGTGGTCAGTTTGCCTGCATATTTGCGGGACACAACCCATTTTTTAACAAGCATTGATGGGATTTACTGGGAACCTCAATACACCTTGGTTACTCTTGACGTGGGCAGCCTATATACCAGCATAGAACATCAGCTTGGTTTGTGTGCCGTGAAACATTTCTTGAAGACTCAATCTATTTCTCTGCTTAATCATTCACAAATGATTTTAGATATGATCGAGTTCTGTCTGACAAAATTTTTTTCCTATTTGATGATGTCATCTATCGGCAGTCACAGGGCACGGCCATGGGCACCTGCTTCGCCCCCAGCCATGCGAATTTATTCATGGGCTGGTGGGAGGAGCAGGTGGCCTTCCAATTGGCCGAATTTTCCAACTGTGTCCTGTGGCTCCGATATATTGATGACATTTTCTTTATCTGGAATGGTGATGTTAATTCGGCTATTTCATTTGTTAATAAGCTAAATGACAATCTGTTTAATTTGATCTTTACAGAGAATATTAGCAAAACATCTGTTGAGTTCCTTGACATTGTTGTACAAATTGAAGAACATTCAATGCATACACAATTATACCGCAAAAAGACTGCTGGTAATAGCATTCTCAATGCTTCCAGTGCACACCCTCGAAAGCTAGTTTATAGCATTCCGTATGGTGAACTATTGCGTGCCAAGCGTAATTGCAGTACCAAAGACAGCTTCCTAAAAGAAAAAGAAAAAATGATACAACGCTTTAGAAATAGGGGCTACCAACAAAAAACTATTAATGAGGCTTGCAGGAGAGTAGAAGGGGTGTCACACAATGATTTATTACATCCTACTCAACGTGCACCGGATTCAGAAAGTTTACGGTTTATCACAACTTATTCAGGACAAGCACAGGAGGTGAGACAGATTTTGGACAAATATTGGCATGTATTGCTGACTGACAGCAATCTGCAGAAATATTTGAACAGTCATCCACAAGTTACATTTAAAAAGAGCAAAACACTGAGAGATGAACTGAGTCCAAATATGATAACCGAATCTCCTAAACCAAGAGTGGGCGGCCGTCCAGGTTTTAGATGCTGCAAAAATTGTAAGGCATGCAAATATAGTTCTGACTGTACGATGTTACATTTTTCCAGCATGAGCAGGGAAATTAAAATCAAAAAAGCCCTTACGTGTAACACAACCTATTGTGTATATGCTCTGATATGCCCGTGTAATAAGGCGTACATTGGTAGCACAATCCATCGTGCCAAAAAAAGAGTACTCGAGCATGTTAGGGCTATACGCCATAACAATAGGCAATATCCAGTTGCCAGGCATTTCTTTGAGCAACATCAGCAAAATGAGAGGCTATTGAAGATGGTTGTAATTGATGCGATATATGACAATGTACGAGGAGGTAACAAGTTACTCCAGTTGAGACAACTGGAATCAAGATATATTGTTGACCTTGAAACTATGTTCCCAAAGGGTCTTAATTCAAGCGAAGAATTGTCAGTGCATTTGCATACTTAAAATGTGAGAATTTATGCAGTTGTGCTATATTGAGTTTTTGCTGTTGTTACTTGTGATTTCATATTTAAACACATTTTATTGTATTTTTCAGGTAGTGGCACTGCAGGCCTGAACAGACCATTGATTAAATTAAGTATTTTGATACTCCATTTGCGGCTTTATTGGTTTATAACTTGTTGTTTATTTGCCCACTAGGGCTTATTGTCAGAGTTATTTTGTAAGGCTTAATGTATGTCTTATAGTTCTACAGATTAGATCTTTAAGTAAGGACCTTTTTGTGCGTCTAGATTGATTGATGCACTGATTTTGGCATATTTTCAAGATTTTTAGAGGATGGACTATATACCTCCTTTTAAGTATATACTTTGACATTGACTGCCAATAAATGTTTATAGGTCCTTGCATTATTGATATATTGAATCATGTATTGAGCCTGCTTATAGTTCCAGTATTCACTTGTGTTATTTTGCCCACTTGGGCATTATATCATGATTATAATTGCTTTGGACTTGTATTGTGTCAAGAAAATTCTTTTTTGACCAACTTTGGATGACATTATGTCCATTTGACACAGTCGGTTTACTTATTACTTTGACACTGTTAAAATGGCCGCCACTATTGCAATAAGTTCCAATACTGCTGAAGCTAGCAGTCTGTCTTTTGTGTTTACATATTTTGACGTGTATTTAACTTTATTAAAAAAAAACTTCGCCATGAGCGTGAACAAGGCGAAAGCTGAAACGCGTTGTGTTTGCAGTGAATAAACCAATCTGAACTGCAAATCTCCTGGGTGTCCGTGTGATTTTATATTGGAAGTCGTTTGGTGTGTTATATATATATATATATATATATATATATATATATATATATATATATATATATATATATATATAAATTCAGTTTGAGGACTCACAACCATGTCCCTGAGTCCTGGAATGGCTATCACAATGTACTGTTCAGGTTGTGGCCAGCCAATCTGAAATCTATGTTAAAAGTGGAGGCGAGGATTAGGCTTAAACTATGCTTTATTTTCACCAACAGCCATTTTAAAATATGTAAGAAAACACTTGGGGGCAGATTTACAACTTCTGGTGCATCTCTGCAAATCAGCAGGGATGCGCCAGAACAGATGTGCGTCACGTACTCCCCCCCTTGCGCCACCACGGATGCGTTGCATTTACAATGTGGCGCACCATGGTGCAAGGACGGGAAGATGCGTGACGAATCTTGTGACGTACATGCGGCGCATTGCTGGAGTCGCGTCACAAGTGTGACGCAACTCCTGCAATGCACAGGGGCCACCCATACTTCACGTGGTGTGTCACTCCTTATGCCTGCTTCAAGCAGGTGTAAGGATTTGACGCAGCAGCGTCGTAAAACTGACTCAATCAGTTTTACATGGCTTTCCTGCGAGGGAACGCCCACCCTGCGACAGAACGCCCAGATGAAACCTGACGCAGGTTTCATGTGGCGCAGGGCTTTACAACGTGACGCATCTGCCTAGATGCGTCATGTTGTAAATAAGTCGCAACGTGGCGCATGGTTTACGCCGCTGCTGCGTCACAAAAGTGACACAACGGCGTCGTAAAAGTGTCGCAAGGGGCTTGTAAATCTGCCCCTATGTTTCCCATCAAACCATGGGAATAATAAACAATGAAGTCCACCAATCAGAGAAGTACTAGTCCTTCAACAGTGTCTGTAGACGCTCTACCCTCCTCTTTCTTGGCTGCTCCAGCAGCCACAGTTAAGTGCTTTTTCCTCGCTCCATTATTTTCTCTGTGATGGAGTTCTTATTGTCTATAATATTGCTGTGTTCACTGCCTTCCCGCATTGCGGGCTTGTTCTCCACTGCCCAGAAAAGCAGAGCACCATAATCACTGGAACGATTTTCGCTCCTCCGTGATCGCAGTGACTCTTTGCCATGCTCTCTTCGCGGTGGGGTCATCTGACCGCTCGGGGGCCAGGCAGTCTAGATTAATCGGTCTATGTGTTAGATCCCTGGCGGCCGACGCATCTCTGTCACTCAGCGCGATCAGGACAGAGTGAAGTGTGCCCGGCTGCATGTGTGTTTTACAGGGCAAGAAGCTATTCACTAATTAGGTCTGGGATTTGTGCAAAAGAGAGCAGCCGCCTGGTGCGTTACGCCCACGCTGCGGGTAAGAAATTAATATGAAGCGGGGACTCACCCATGTGGTTGTGTCAGCAATTTCCCTTCAGATTACATAGGGAGTGATAGTCCCCAGGCCTCTAGCTTTTACCTATCGATGCTGGGTCTCCCCAGAATAGTTATCCCCTATTACCCCACAAAACCTCCTTGACACTAACAAAATGGAGGAATATGGAGCTGATTTGGAAGAGGGAGAAGTGCAGTACTTACCTATTGATGATGACTTCTGTCAGATAATGGATGTATCCATTTTAAGGGATGTTACCCAGGTAGTGGTGCCCTTGGAGAGGAGAATTCAGGAATTACAGGCTCACTGCCCCAGATCACTTGAACAAAGGTAAGAACCTACCGGGCCTCGGGCCCCTTTACCTCCGAGGTAACCCATACCGGACCCTGACACCCAGAGCAAATGCCCAGCAGATACTGGCATCGATCTAGATGCCTTTGAATGCCCCAAGAAGACATTCATAGAGTCCCAGCCCTCCACCTCCGCCCTATCAGACTTATTAGGGGACCCCTGCATTCCTGTTCCCAAGCCTAAATCGGGGGGGGGGGGCGGAGGACTCCAACAATACCTCAGATGGAGATGAAAACTCCGGAAGACTTTAGAGACCGTGGTGGCTCGCATTCCATGGGGAATGATGCTTTTGGGGATAACCCTGCTGGGTTCTCTGAAATGCTTGATCCAGAGGACTTTTTGCAACCGCGCTCTGCTGTGTGCTCCCCAGCCCCTAAGCTAGCTTCTTATATAGTGGGACAACTGCGGAAACCATTAGACAAAGAGGTGCGTAATTGCCTCCGGGTAGAATGCATCCGACCCTCCTTAGAAGCCAGAGTAGCTTCTACTCCTGAGATTGATCTCAAAATGGTAACCTTTCTTACAAAGTTTGTGCGTGAGCCTAAAAAGGGTATCAACTGGTCTTGGTGATCCTGTCAAGACAAGCTGCTGGATGTGGTTGACCCTATCCAAAATTTGGATATGGCTGAGGATGTGAAGGCATCTGGGTCACTTATTGCTCCTGAGGCACTGTCCAATGGGCCCAGAGGGCCATCATTCAGCTAGGGAATGCAAACTGTGCAATTACTACCGATTGCCACAGGCCTCTATTGATTAAGCTTGACCCCAAGCTGTGAGAGCTTGCGACCTCGGAGGCAGGTCCGATAGCCGAGGGGAATCTATTTAAAGATCTTTTTTATCAAGGAATTGGGAAAATTTGTAAATACGTTCACAACCATAGAGAAAGTCCAGACTTCTATTAGGCACATCTTCACCCCTCATCTTTTTGCCAGAGCCAGTTGTGACAGAGGGCGCTCGACCAGGACGCCTTTTATCAGCCCTTAGCCAGAGGTGGAGAAAATTGACGTGGACAATGGCAGGATCCGGTGACGTTTGATATCTTCTACAGCAACAGAACCTATCCCCGACATCGGGGGATGAGAGGAAGAGGCAACTGTACATATAATACCCAACAAAGTGAGAGTTCAATCTTCCTCTGGAATGCATTTGGAGGTCAGGTTGGGAGTCTTCTTCCACAATTGGCAGAACCTCAGTTCAAGTGCTTGGGTGCTCCAAACTGTCCAAGGGTTCCAGATATAGTTTTCTGGCTCGCCACTTCAGCAGACTTGTCCAATACCACTAAGTTTTTCCCCAGAACTGTGGTCGGTTTTGGTGACGGAGGAGATTCTCCAATTGCTAGGCAAAATGGCCATTATTGATACCAGCCTCCAAACCCATGGATTTGTCAGAGATTTCTTCCTGGTGGAGAAGAGGGATGGAGGGTATCGCCCAGTGATCAATCTAAGGGAGTTCAACAGGTGGTTGATTTATCGGCACTTCATATTGGAGGGTACACATCCCCTTCGGGATCTTCTTCAACCTCAGGACTGGATTGTTCACTTGGACCTCAAAGAAGCTTATCTCACGATCTCAATTTCCGCTCCTCATCAGCGATTCATTCAGTTCCAATTCAGGTATTGGATATTTGAGTTCACCTCCATACCTTTCGGTCTGACATCCGCTCTGTGGTGGTTCACCACGGTCATGAAACCGATGGTCGAACACCTGCGGGAACAGGGAGTCAGGTTGATCATCTAGCTCGAATATATTCTGATTATGTATCAGTGGCTTTCTTGCCCAGTCCTGCATTTTCAATTGTCGATAGGCCTGCTGGAGTCTCTAGGCTTCGTGATAAATGAGGAGAAGTCAGTCCTAACCCCTTCTCAATCTGCCCTATTTTTGGGGCTTGTGGTGCACTTGGTAACATCGACCCTCATTCTTCCCTTCCACAAGTTGAGAAAGATCAAACACATGCTCCGTTGAACATTGTCCAAGTATTCGATTACCATACATCACTTAGCCCTATCGTGGGTTTGTTTTCATCTTCAATACAGGCAATGTTTCCAGGCCCCTTACACTACAGGGAGCTACGATGGACTCAGTTACTCTCAGGCCATTCCCCTTTCAAAAGAGGTGAAAGAGGAACTGCGGTGGTGGATCACTCAGATGGCCACTTAGAATAGCCAAGCTATCTTTGGCTCCCAACCCGATCTGGTTATAGAGTCGGTTGCCAGCGGGTGGGGTTGGGGTGCCCACTGCTGGGAGTCCTCCACCGGTGGAAAATGGTCATCCATCAAAAAATGCCCCCACATAAACTGCCTGGAGTTAATGGTGGGCTCCTTTGCATTGAAGAGTTGGACCAAAGACAGGGCTCTTTGCTGTGTCCTTTTAAAGACGGACAACATGGCAGCTGAACGGGATCCTCAAACACCTCGGAGACACCAGGTCAAGGGCACTGTCAGGTCAGATTTGGCTCGAGCACTGTGGAATCACTACTTGACCAAGCACATATCTCCGTCCACAAAACATCTAGCGGGTCAATACAATCAAGTAGCAGACTGGCACTCTCACCATTGGCGAGATACCAGTCTTTGGAAACTTCACCCAATGGTGTTCACCCATCAGCAGAAGTGGGGTCCTTTCTCAATTGATCTGTTTGCCTCACAGCTGGATCATCAGTTGGAGAGGTTTTGCAGTTGGTGGCCAGACCCGGACACAGTGGCCTCCGATGCTTTTTTCCAGAAGTGTGGCGCAAGGAGAGGGGTTACGCCTTTCCCCCGTTTGCGATGATCATGCTGTTGTCCATTCAGGTACGCCAGCAGAGTGCGGACCTAGTGATGATCACCCTGTAATAGAGGTCTCAAGTCTGGTTTCCTGTTCTAATGGAACTTTCTGGGGATTTTCCCATCCCTCTACCCCTCTTTCAGGATCTCCTGTTTGATCCCCTGGGAAACCCTCATCATCCAGTACTTTCTCAGACCCACCATCTCATGGTGTGGCGGTTACAGGGAAATGATAGAAAGTCCAACACATTTCATCTCAAGCTGTGGCCCTACTTGCCAAAGCCTGGGCAGATAGCACACATAAGCGATACCGCTCTGCCTGGTCCAGATTGTCTATTGGTGTTATCAACGGCAACTTGATCCCGTGGGGGCAGAAGTTGTGTGTATTTTGAATTTTCTGGCGGATCTGATGGCTTTGCCTATCAGTCGATCAATATGTTAAGCTATTTCCGCTGGCCGCAGTTTTGCGGAAGGACATCCGGTGGGGGAGCACCCCCCCACACTTGTAAACTCCTCAGGGTCATTAGTTTGTCTAGCCTAACAGTACCTAGTTATTCCCTATTGTGGTATATTAACAAAGGGGCATATCAGCAACAACGGGCGATAATTATCGCTCAGCGCTCTTAGCGTGAGGATAATTATCGCCGGGTAACGTGGATTTTTATCGCTGAGGTAGCGTGCTATTAGCAGCGCTTATCTCCTCAGCGATAAAAATCCTAGCGCTAACTGCCTAACGTGAGATTATCGCTGGAAACCCAGCGATAATCTCACGAAGTGTGGCGTTAGCTTGCTGATAGGGACTCACAAACTTAGCCATGATATCCACCTTCCATAGGATATCATGGCTAAGTCAGTCCTGAAGCAGGCGTAAGGAAAGTAGCGATAACAGGGGTTATCACTACTTTTCCTGCCGCTATGCTTCATAGCGTGGGGCTTGATGATAGGAGAAATGTCGCTTAGCGACATTTCTCCTGTCATGTTAGGTCAGGAACGCCCACTTTGCATCTTATTAGAGATGCAAAGCTGGGCTTTAGGCATCCCCACGCTAAAGCAAGGTTTCACGCGTTAGCGTGGCCTTGCTAATTAGGCGATAAAATTATCGCCGCTTTTCGGCCAAAAACGGTGATAATTTTTTATCGCCAGCTTGTAAATATGCCTCAAAGTTCTTCATTTGTTCATGTCTTGGCCAGCCAATAAATACCTTTCATGGAAACAATGTCAGCAAAACTGGCTACCCTGCTCTGCCTCATTTCCTGCTGCAGAGTGTCAGACGTGAGGTTGCTGGATCTCACAGGTAGAGGATTTACCCCAGATGGGGTCGTTTTTCACATTTCTAGACACACAAAATGTAACTTGAGCATTGTGTCATATCCTGCTTTTCCTGATGTTCCTAAGTTGTGTGTGGTAAGGGCATTAAAATGTATGAAGCCTTGACTGATGAAATCCGCCCTCCAGGTGAAAGACAATTGTTTATTGCACTTACAAAGCCTCACACAGCTGTTCCCTCCCCTACATTGCCAGGTGGGTCAGATGGGTTTTCCAGGAAACGGGAATCGATATTTCTGAATTTGGAGCTCACGCTGTACATGGAGCCATGGCTTCCAAAGCTTCTGTTTGGGAGCACGTTTGGTGGGCATCATCAATGCAGCGGACTGGTCCTCAGATTTTACTTTTAAGAGATTTTAGTTTAAGCTGATTACACATTTGTCATCTCTAGTGGTGGAGAAGATTTAAACCAGCCTAATCCTCGCCTCCGGTCCTGACACAGAATGAAAAACGTCCTAGCTATCGAAAAAGGAACGTTTTAATTCTATTAAGAACACAGAGGCGAGGATTAGCCCACCCGATTGACTCATATCTCATTCTTCCCACCCTAGAGTGTCCGTTCTTCCTATGTTCTGAGGAATTACCTAATTAATGGAGATGTATGAATTAGGTTTATGAGTTCTTACCAGAATTATGTTTTTCGTTACAGGAAATATCTTTCTCTGTATAACTTCCATTAAGCTTTGGATAGAGTTATAGTAGTTTGCTAACTGTTTCAGTTACTGCTCTCTTAAAAACTGTCTGGATGTTTCTTTTATCTTACTTACTGTGTTTTCTCTTCCTAGGGATGGACACGGATAAACAGGATTAATTCCGCACAAGATTGGCTGTGTTCGCAGAAAGAAAGAGGAGTGTAGAGCATCTACGGACACTTACTCATTTCTTAAACATAGTGGTGCCGATCACGATCCGGTAAAAAATGTCCCCGTACGACTCGTATCGGGTCTTTTTACCGTACGAATCGTACAAGTGCCGTACGAACTGGCAATCACGATTCGCATGGTAAAAAGTCCATACGAACCGCACTGGGAATATTTCCCCACACGTCCTCGGGTCGGAAAATGTGTCCGACACGTCCTCGTACGATTCACCGTACAAACGTGAAAGGTGAACTCCGACCGGGGAATCACGATCCATCCCGGGCGTCCGAATGTACAACCGTATGGTGAAAAGACCGTCCGCACCGAACTCCCATAACAACCATGGAGACGTCCAAACAGGTGCCCGGTACGTGCCGTACCCCCCCCCAGCCCCCGTAGGTACGCGCCGACCCCCCCCGCCCCCGTAGGTACGCGCCGACCCCCCCTGTGTGTACACCCGTGTACGGTGCGTACCCCCCGTGTACGTTCGAGTCGTACCCCCACCCGTGTATGTACGGTGCGTACCCCCCGTGTACGCTCGAGTCGAACCCCCCGTGTACGCTCGAGTCGAACCCCCCCGTGTACGCTCGAGTCGAACCCCCCCGTGTACGCTCGAGTCGAACCCCCCCGTGTACGCTCGAGTCGAACCCCCCCGTGTACGCTCGAGTCGTACCCCCACCCGTGTACGCTCGAGTCGAACCCCCCGTGTACGCTCGAGTCGAACCCCCCGTGTACGCTCGAGTCGAACCCCCCCGTGTACGCTCGAGTCGAACCCCCCCGTGTACGCTCGAGTCGGACCCCCCCGTGTACGCTCGAGTCGTACCCCCACCCGTGTATGTACGGTGCGTACCCCCCCGTGTACGCTCGAGTCGAACCCCCCCGTGTACGCTCGAGTCGAACCCCCCCGTGTACGCTCGAGTCGTACCCCCACCCGTGTATGTACGGTGCGTACCCCCCCCGTGTACGCTCGAGTCGAACCCCCCCGTGTACGCTCGAGTCGAACCCCCCCGTGTACGCTCGAGTCGTACCCCCACCCGTGTATGTACGGTGCGTACCCCCCCGTGTACGCTCGAGTCGAACCCCCCCGTGTACGCTCGAGTCGAACCCCCCCGTGTACGCTCGAGTCGAACCCCCCCGTGTACGCTCGAGTCGAACCCCCCCGTGTACGCTCGAGTCGTACCCCCACCCGTGTACGCTCGAGTCGAACCCCCCGTGTACGCTCGAGTCGAACCCCCCCGTGTACGCTCGAGTCGTACCCCCACCCGTGTATGTACGGTGCGTACGCGCTGGGGGTACGCACCGTACATACACGGGTGGGGGTACGACTCGAGCGTACACGGGGGGGTCCGACTCGAGCGTACACGGGGGGGTTCGACTCGAGCGTACACGGGGGGGTACGCACCGTACATACACGGGTGGGGGTACGACTCGAACGTACACGGGGGGTACGCACCGTACACGGGTGTACACACAGGGGGGGTCGGCGCGTACCTACGGGGGCTGGGGGGGGTCGGCGCGTACCTACGGGGGCTGGGGGGGGGTCGGCGCGTACCTACGGGGGCTGGGGGGGGGTCGGCGCGTACCGGGCCACCTACTCTGGTCGATTCGCGCCGTACTTCGCTTTTGCGGCACTTTTTGGGTGCCGTGAAAATATTGCCGTCCGGACTGCTGTCGGTTCGAATCGTAATTCCTGGTTCGTGAAACGCTGCCTGAAAGCGTCCCGACGTCACGTCGCAGCATTCCCGGATCACATTCGTATGTATATTTTCGTCGGTCGGTGTTTTTTACGATTCGTACGGAAATGGTGTTTCCGTGCGAATCGTAATTCCATGTTTGTAAAGTTTTACAACCGGGTACGAGTCGGACGGGGAATTCGCTCCGACCGACGGTTCGTACGCGGTTTTTAACGGATCGTAATCGGCACCAGTGTGTATTACATGTTTTAAAATGGCTGCTGATGAAAGAAAATATAGAAAGTTAAGCCTAATCCTCACCTTTGCGTCCTTAATACAATTGAAACTTTCCTTTGTAATTGCTAGTTAATTTTTCATTGACTATTACCTTATAAAGTGCCCAATCAGAGAATATGCGGACACTAACAGTCCAGATATCCCTTTCTTTTTAACATCTTCATGACCACCCCAAGCACCTCTTTAAAAGCTAATTTCATTTTGCAAAATATGGTGTAATTCCTTTCAGTTGCTTTCTCTTTATCACATCCCAAAATTTCCTATAAGAAACTAATATGGAAAATCAACATTTTGGGCCCCCCTCTTCTTGACCACTGCTTGATGGACTTGAGCAAAACTTTCCAGGGAGGAACTGTGTGTGTGTGTGTGGGTTTGTGTGTGTGTGTGTGTGTGTGTGTGCGTGTGCGTGTGCGTGCATGTGTGTGTGTGTGAGAAAATCATCATGACAGATATAAAAAGCTAAAGGAGAACACCATGTGAGAGTCCAGCTAGGCGCAACTGTTACAAGAAGGGGGCATTTGGCACAGTTTCCCTTATCCCTGAACTGTGTAGGAAAGTGGAATATTATGTGGAATGGCTTTGAGACCTTACCATGTAATATTATCAAAATGCCTCAAAGATAATCCTTGGAATCAACAACAATAATCATTAACTCAGTCCTGGTAGTGTGGAAAAGAGAAGTCAGGCATTACTGGAGGAACATGTAAACCATTTTACAGTGCCATTATGGTGCATAAGTAATTGACACAGCTCAAAACAAATCCAACAATAATTCATAAAACTAGAGCCTATTTTTGTATAAATTTAGACACCCAAATGAACGTTATACTTTACATTTAACCAGAGTTATGATTTTTCAAAGCATTAGAAAATAAATGCATTAAATACTGCGGACATTTAACATTGCAGTCTATGAAAAATTCTGCCAGTGACAAACAGTCACTTGGGGGTTGATTTTCTTTCCACCCTCACAGAGTTGAGATCTTTGGGGGCCCAGGACCAAGTTTCAATAGTCAGAGTATGTTTAACATGCTTGGGGATCCAGGTGCAGAGGTAACTTCTGAGCTATCAGTGGGCTTTCAAACAGGGATTTTAACATCAATCATCAATGATCAATGGGAAACGCTGCTCAGTGACAAATGGTCACTTAGGGTTCAAGTTACTTTCTACCTTCAGAGGGTAGGGGTCTTTTGGGTCCCAGAACCAAGGTTCAACATCCGGTTTAATTTTACTTTGCTCGGTGAATATTGGTGCAGAGGTAGCTTCGGTGCTGTCAATCAACTTGAATCCGGTTGCGCCAAGTCTGCTTTTTCCATAAGGACGATGCCTCCAAGAAGAAGATGCAAATACACAGGAGTGCGATCCTTGCTGACATCCATCGCTGTTTCTGTGAGGTGCTGCAAGCCCTGATTACCCCTTTACCAACCATGCCCTGGGTACCACAGGCACCATTTACCAGGGATCTAAGCTGTTGTCATTTGGGGATGCCAAATACGCCTGTCACTTTAGAGGAAAGATCAATGGCACTGGATCCTAGTTAGCAGGCTTCAGTGCACTGTCAGAGTCAAAACCTAGCATCTAGGAGATCAAATGGGGCAAAAAGTGGGGGAACATACTGCAAATAGTCTGATTTCCTACACACTGTCACATAACCTGCGCCACCGGTACTACAAATGTGTTGAATATTCAAAGCCAGGAAACCAAAGGAGAACAATAATACAATTGTTCTATCAGAGGGTGCCAGACTCAGGAGCAGATATTTCTTTTTTTCTGGCAAAATTCTTCTTCATAACCCTTTGGGCATGACACTTTACTAGGGGGTCAGGAGTAAAACTCTACATACCAAGTAGGCCATGGCATCTTATGCACTTTACTGGGACTTGCCTACTTTGCTAGGATGTTTTGCTTTCAGCCTGGGTCCTAATGTTGTAACACGGCTGCCTTTAGAAATGGACATGAAAGCAACTAGTTGGGAAGAGAAAAAACCAGTAGGGGTACGAGCCCAGTCTGGCATGTGGCACATGCAACAGAATGTCACAGGATGTCACTGTGATATGCTGTGGCAGGTGTCTTATGCCAGAATGTCACATTTCAAAATAGATTTCTACCCCTACTATATTAATAATGGGGGTCACTAGCCAGTTATGACTGAAGTGTAGACTTAGTCCATCACACCTCTGGGTTCTACTGCTCAAAACTCGCTATAGCAATGATAGCAATGGGGGGTCATGTCCAAGATGGCGACAGCTAGGTCACACTTCAGAGAAACTCCTGGTTAATCACTGCACCTGGCAAGAATCTGCACAAAATCCTGCAACTGGAGAAGGAAAGGTGCCAGGGGTCTCACTGCGAGAAAGGTGACCCACCTGCCAGTCCCTGCTACCTATCAGTTGTGGATATTGTAGAGCAATGGACAACAACAGCAGCATCTCCTGGGCCATGGTAGAACTGCACGGAAATCATGACCAAGAGAGACCTTTGGAGTCACTGGAGAAGTGCCAAAGGGAACCGCACTGCATAAGGACAGAGGATCCCCCCTTGCTAGTGCCAAACCACAGTGGAGTACCATGCCAGTGATAAAGAGCAGCAGCAGAGAGCTGATGGTGCGGAGATGGAGGCTGAGAAGAGCACTACATTCTAGTTGGACACCTGGGGCATGTGGTTTGTGTAGTGCGGCCAGATGAGGGCTGTCAGAAGAACTACAACCCAAATCACGTGGTGCAGCCGATGAGCACCAGTGTCACTTATTAGAACAGTGGTGCAGGCCTCGGAGGGACTGGAGATGGACCACTGGTGACGTTGGCTTGTGGCACCTCTGGGGCCCACTGCTCTGAGGTGGAGAGGATACTCAACTAAAAGAATCAGCCAACTCTTGGAGGCGACTAAGGAGGTGTGGTCGGAAGGCTTTTGTAACCCTATGAGCCTGTTATAGGTGAGCAGCCACAGGCCTGCACACTGCTGAGGAGCACAACATATTAGCTGGCCTTTGATTTATGTACTGTGCTGGCTTGGTAGTGACCCAAAGGGATGCAGCATTGGAGGTGAACTCTGGGAGCACAGTTTGGTCTCCTAACCTCCCTGATCAGGTACTTTTTTTTTTTTTCTTTAGTTCAAAAACCTTTATTTCAACATTCAACAACCATACATCCTCTCGCCTACAACCTCACGGGCCGGCTATAGTAGACATTACATCGAGATTTCAACCCCCTTGTACACAGCCAATCTGCCGACAACCCGGGGGTCCGGCGGCACGTTTATATATATACCTTTCTGAGTGTCAGTGATGTGTATTACATAGCAGTCCCGGGCCACGGGATGAGGGTGTGTCCATTAGGCCCATTCGGACCATGTGTCATCAGCTATCACCAAACATAGGGCAAAAAAAATAAAAAATATATATATATATATTAAAAAACTCCCAAGCACAGCAGCCCACTAGAGGTCACACGAGTCCCGATCACTCTGGGCAAGCGAACATAGCACCCTGCGACATATGTCCCCACTTGTCTCTTCTCCACCACGGCCAAGCCGCAATGAGCACCTGCTAGTCGGATGCCATACCAGTCAGCACTGCGCTCTCCGGTACCTGACTTTCCCCTTCAGCGGAGCTAGTCCGCTCCGACAGATATGCTCTAAACGGATCCCATATGTCTTTAGCCCTGCTCTTCAATGGTTGCGTTTCGGCATAGATCGCGTTCTGGTCCTGGCAGTACAGAACATCCTCCAACCACTCCTTGAATTTTGGTGCTCGACCCCTACCCCACCTACATGCAACACGCCGTTTCGCAAGCAACAGTACAATGCTAACAAATTTACGGTGCTCCTTAGGTACCGACGCTGTATGGCCCAGCAGCATCACGAGCGGGTCCAGTTCAACCACAGCCCCCACCATAGCCGTAAGCGCAGTATGGACTTGCAACCAGTAGGCAGCCACCCCTGGACATATCCAAGCCAGATGTAGAAAATCAGCCCCCTCCAAGTGGCACCTTTCACATCGGTCAGTATCCGACAACCGAAATCGAAGCTTCCTGACAGGAGTGTAGTACCAACGCTGCTGAAACTTATAATGGATCATACGCAATCTGCAGCTGGAAGAGATCTGGGAAGTGAGCTCACAACAATACGCCCACTGTGCCTCCGTGATGTCCCTACCCAACTCAACCATCCAACATCGAAGCGCTTTACAGCCTGCATTCCCACCACACTCTCGAATACTGCGGTATAGCTGAGAGACCAAATGCCTACCATCCGTAGAAGCAAGCAGAACCTGCAACAGGCTCACCACCTCAGGTTCCTCCGGATAATGCGGTATCACCAGTCTCATCCCTTGCCGCAACCGGAGATAGTAAAAGACCTCCAGCGGATTAGGCTGATATCCCTCGAAAAATTGCTCTTTCGTCTTGAACTGACCATTCACGAAGAGATCTCCCCATTGTCGGATCTTTATCTTAGCACATAACCCGCGGAACCCTCCTTCCTGCAACAGAGAGAGGCTCGGATGATAAACCAGCGGCAACTTCGGAGCATATAGCAGACTATATGTCATCCTGCGCAGTATTCGCTGCCAGGCATCAATCGTGCACGTCACGGTGGTGAGCGGCGTTTCAATCGCAGTGACGGGACCATGTATGATACCCTGCAGTGGCAGAGGCCGAGCTATCCAGTCCTCTACCGCCAGCTGTGGCATGCAGGGCGTAGGGGTAAACCAATGATAAGCAAAGTGTGCCTGCGAGCTCAGGTAATACGCTTGGAAGTCGGGAACGTCAAATCCCCCCTTACTGTACGGCTGGGTGATAGTCGACCAAGCCAGTCTGGGCTGTTTGCCAGCCCAAAACAGTTGCAATAACTCAGAGCGCAATGTCCGGAAAAAAAACGCACCTGGGTAGTATGGTATGTTCTGGAAAAAATATAAGAAGCGAGGCAACACCACCATTTTAATCAATGAGGCCCTACCAGCCATAGTCAACGGCAATGATATCCAGCGCGTAACATCCTCCGCCAACTTACTTATGGCTGTGCCATAATTCAGACGTAAAGTCTCTTCCCGGCTTTTCGAAATTCGAACCCCTAAGTATCGGAGATCCGACTCACACCACTCAAGCGGGAAATCCAGTGCATATCTCCCTACCGCGGTCGTCATAGGGAAAAATTGCGATTTCTTCCAGTTAATGTGAATTCCAGACAATCTCCCAAACACCACAAATTCGCGGAGCAGCGGATTCAGGTTATTCTGCGGGTCCACCACATAGAGCGTTAAGTCATCAGCATATAAGGACACATCTATCTGCCTTTGAAAACATTTGAAGGCACTTTGCTTGTGCAGTTGTCGGATACGACATGCCAGAGGTTCAATTGCTATGGCGAACAGCAGCGGGGACAGCGGCAACCCTTGTCTGGTTCCCCTATTCAATGGAATCGGATCAGACAGCTCCCCATTGATCAACACCCTGGCCGTAGGGTCAGTATAGAGCAGTTTTATCCAAGCGACAAAGATTTTGGGAAAACCCATCCTGTACAGAATAGCAAACAAATAATTCCACTCAACTGAGTCGAAAGCCTTGGTGGCGTCCAGGAATATAGCCGCGACAGGCAGTTCCGGCGCTATTGTTTGAATCAAGGAAAAAAGCGTTCGCAAGTTACTTGCGGTGGATCTACCCGGGACGAACCCTGCCTGATCAGGAAGGGCAATTTTAGTCATTAACAATGAGAGTCGCGTGGCCAACACCTTCGCCAAAATCTTGGCATCACAATTTATCAAGGATAGTGGTCTATAGGAGTCGCAATCCACCGCGTCCTTATCTGGTTTCAGCAGGGAGGTTATCACCACCTCTCTCATCGTTCCCGGCAACACTCCTGTCTCCAGGGAGTCCTCATAGACTTCACGAAGCACAGGGGCCATTATATCAATATAGCTTTTGTAAAATTCCGCAGGTAAACCATCCAGACCAGGCGCCTTACCATTACTCAGAGACATAATCGCTTCCCGTATCTCAGCCAGCTCAAATGGGGCTCCCAGGAATTGCCTGTGTTCATCACTCAACCAACATAATGCTACATCGTCTAGGAAGTCCCCAAACTGGACATCAACACCGTCACGGGCGGCATATAACCCCTCATAATGCTCAGTGAATTGCCTTAAAATCCCCTTTGTGTCTTGATGTATAACTCCGCTCGATGCACGTATCTCTAATATGTGCGAAGTGCCCCGTGAACGCCTAGTGATTCCCGCCAATGCCCGACCAGGTCTCTCTCCCTCACAATATCGACAGGCCTGCCAATATTTCCCCCTGAAGTTGGCCTCTCTGTCTGCCTCTCGCTCGTATTGCGACAGCTTTTCCCTAAACTCCTTGTGGAGAGGGCCCATCGACTCTCGGGCCATGCCAGTCTCCAGCTCCTTAAGTTCGGACTCCAGCTTGGCGAGCGTGCCGCGTATGGTCCTTAATACCCCAAAACTTTTGGAGATGTAATAACCCCTCACTGTTACCTTAAACGCCTCCCAGATGGTCTCTACACTTTCTACCGACCCTTTGTTGCGCGGAAAAAAATCCGCTATCTCCTCCCCCAATTCTGTCTGGAATAGGGGATCCAATAGTGCCGTGGGTTGCAGACGCCACAGTGCTGCTGCCCTACCGTACCCCGGGATAGCTACCTGAGCCAGCACCGGACAATGGTCCGAATAGGACCGCGGCAAGTGCGTCACTCTGCCTAAATCCACCGCTAATCCACGGGACAGTAAGCAATAGTCAAGCCCAGCCCAAGTGTTGGCATACGCTGTGTACTGTGTCCCCTCACGGACCCCAGCATGCACGAACCTCCAACTATCTATAAGGTCGCCTTCCTGCATTATGCCCGCCACCACATCTCTCGCACTTTTGTTATATTGGGGGCTACCATCCGATCTATCTAGTCCAGGTGTCAATGTAATATTAAAATCTCCACCCCATATGATATGCATGGATCCCGTATTCAGTATCTCACCCCACAACTTGGTGTAAAACGCAGGCGAGTCCACATTTGGCCCATAACAGTTTACAATCGTGACCGTATCAGTACCCAGTCTACCCCATAACAATACAAATCTACCCTCATTATCCGTACGTTCACCCAACCGCACAAGCGGCACCGTTTTTTTTATCAAAATCGCCGTACCTCTGGCGTACCCAGAATATGAGGAGAAACTATGCACGGCCGCCCATTTACTCGCAAATGTATAAGTATCCCGGGGACTAAGATGCGTTTCCTGCAGCAGAGCGACCTGCGCCTGATGCTGTTCCAAATAGGCCACCACCCTCCGACACTTCCTCGCATCATTCAACCCACGGACGTTCCAGGACAGGACCGTTAGTCTGGAATTACGATCTTGTTCAGTCATCTTCAGTCAACCACACATAATCCAGATCGCCACCCTGCCTCAACCACATCTCCCGCCCAAGGGAACAGCCAAACCGCACATAACCCCTGCAACATCCAGCCAATGCGACCACAGGAACCCCCGCGGTGTCAGCGCTGTGCATTCCTAGCCTTTTCCTATACCGTAGCCAACCACCACCGTACCACGTCGTTACACTCATCTCATTTTGCGAACTCCAATCAGACAAACAAGTACTACAACCCTTGTACCCCCCTCCCACTGAAGCAATCCTCAACCTGCCAGCAACGTACCCTCCCAATCCCTCCCACACACACCCCGATAACTAGGGCTAAGACACCCCACAACTCCAAAACCGTATGCTAGGGTAATTCCCATAGGGAAACTTATCTAGGTGGCACCACTAATACCCCCCATGACAGCCCGCCCGAACCACACAACGTGCAGCCCAGCCCGGCAACCAGGAGGGGCATCCGGCGCTATAATCAGAGGCATCTGGGGCATACCATCAGCGGCTAATGATATCAATAAACCTGTTATATCAATAAGTTCCTGCATCGCAGACGGAGATGGACCCGATACCCTAGGGACCCCGGTATCAACCGTCTATCATAATACCCCCTCATCCCCCACATCAAACATACCAATACAAAGACCCTTACACTGTCCTTCAACAATAAATCCCAATCTGAGCTCTTGGGCAACGCTCTACGCTCAGCAGTAAGTCTGTAGGCAGATACAGTACTGTCCACTCACGGTTCACCATCTTCCAGCATCTCTTGACTAGGGTCCATGTCATCCTCCGCTCCAGCCCCCAACCTCCGAGTCCGTTTATGCTGCTTGAGAAAATCCTCCACCTGCTGTGGATTTGTGAAGAATTTCTGTCTCCCTTGGGACGTGACCCGCAGGCGCGCCGGGTAGAGAAATGCGAATGTCTGACAGAATATCGACGGACAGAAAATCGACCTACAAAAATATCGACACAAAAATATCGATGACAAGAATATCGAGATCCTATCTACAACATGGTAAGTACAAAAATATCGAAAATAAAATATAGAATGTCAAAAATATCGTTATTAAAAATATAAAGTATTTTTTAGATAAAAAAAAATATGTAAAATAAACCAAATAATACTTATAAATAAAATAAACATAATTAAATATATGTTATAATGTTTAAAATTAATAATTAATATATATGATGTAATAAAACATTAATTAAACATATACATATAATATATAATATATATACTTACTTAATAATACATTTTAATAATTGTTTTAATAACTTATAACTTGTTAAAAATTATTATAAATTACAAATACATCATACACATAAAACAATAACATGAATAAAAATTAAATAATTATATATAACACATTTAAAAAATTACATTTAATTTGAATATTGTTAAAATTAATTATATATTACATTAGCTAAAATAATACAAAAAATATTAAATAGCACCGACAATAAAACTACTACTCCAGCTCCAAAAAAAAACAGTAAAGAAAATATTGGATAGCGTAGAGCTAAAAATTACTATTTCCACTCCAGGGAGTGTAACAATAAGGAAAGTGTTGGATAGCGTAGGGGTAAAAATTACTATATCCACTCCAGAGAGTGCAACAGTAGGGAAAGTGTTGGATAGCGGAGGGGTAAAAATTACTATTCCAACTGCAGAGAGTGCAACAGTAGGGAAAGTGTTGGATAGCGTAGGGGTAAAAATTACTATTCCAACTCCACAGAGTGCAACAGTAGGGAAAGTGTTGGATAGCGTAGGGGTAAAAATTACTATTCCCACTCCAGAGAGTGCAACAGTAGGGAAAGTGTTGGATGGCGTAGGGGTAAAAATTACTATTCCCACTCCAGAGAGTGCAACAGTAGGGAAAGTGTTGGATAGCGTAGGGGTAAAAATTACTATTCCAACTCCAGAGAGTGCAACAGTAGGGAAAGTGTTGGATAGCGTAGGGGTACAAATTACTATTTCAACTCCAGAGAGTGCAACAGTAGGGAAAGTGTTGGATAGCGTAAGGGTAAAAATTACTATTCCAACTCCAGAGAGTGCAACAATAGGGAAAGTGTTGGATAGCGTAGGGGTAAAAATTACTATTCCCACTCCAGAGAGTGCAACAGTAGGGAAAGTGTTGGATAGTGTAGGTGTAAGAATTACTATTCCAACTCCACAGAGTGCAACAGAAGGGAAAGTGTTGGATAGCGTAGGGGTAAAAATTACTATTCCCACTCCAGAGAGTGCAACAGTAGGGAAAGTGTTGGATAGCGTAGAAGTTAAAAATAACATAGTTATAAATAAAATAATTATTTAAAATAATTAGTGATTTAATTATTAAATAACTCAAAATTATTTACAAATATCAATAAATAATTATTACAAACATAACTACCAAAGAATAATTAATTAACAATACATTAATAATAAATACCAATAAATAATAAGTAATAAATATTAATTACCAAATAATAAATATTAAACGATAAAATAATTTTCATAACCAAAAACATATGAATTATTAAAAAGTAAATACCAATTAAAATATATTTAACCATTTAAAAAAATATATACCGCAAAATAATAATTATGAAACATTAATTACCAATTAAAAAATATTGAAATATTAAATATTTTTCATACGCCAAAATAATAAATATTACACATTAGTTACCAATTAATAATTACTTATTAATATATTAATTAGAAATATCAATGCATAATATTTAATTATATTTAATTCCCAATTAATGATTAATCAACAATTAATTATTTTTTATAACCTAAATATTATAATTTAAAATATTTACCAATTAATAATTATTGTCCAATTAATTAATTATCAATACCCAACAACTCATTTCATAATTACTTAATTAGATTTCAATTACTTCCAACACTATTCCCCTATAAACGCACGACACGCTCCACTAATAAAATAATACACTTAACATAATTATCAATTAATCAACTAATTAAAACTAATTGCCAATTAATAAAAATTAATTACCAATTTATACTTAATTAACAATAATATAATTATCAATACCAATAAATGAAAATAAATTAATAATTAATTACAATTAAATTACTTCCCACCCTATTCCCCTATAAACCCACAACCCGCTACAGAACTTAAACGCAAAAATGTATTAATATCAATTTATAATTCCTCAAAATGTATAATTAATTCCATATAATTAAATTACTTCCCACCCTATTCCCCTATAAACCCACAACCCGCTACAGAACTTAAACGCAAAAAATAATTAAAATTAATTTATAATTCCTAAAAATGTATAATTAATTCCATATAATTAAATTACTTCCCACCCTATTCCCCTATAAACCCACAACCCGCTATGGTACTAAAACACAAAATTGACTTAAAAAACCTTTGTTAACATATAAAAATTGTATACATATATGTTAAAACCAGTAGAACACTTAACTAAAAACATATAACACATACATATTAAATACATAATAAAATACATAACAATAATATAAATATCGATATTAGTAACATCAATATTAGTAAAATCGATATATTTGATGTCGATATTACTAACTTCGATATTACTAACATCGATATTAAAATACTTACCTTAGGATCGATATTCTGTCCATAGATATTATTGACATCGATATTCTGTCCCTTCGATATTTAAAACTCGATATTTGTGTAGGTAGATATTTTAGTTTCGATATTTTGGCTGCTCACCGAGAAATGCGTAGTCTATTTGCAGATTTCGCAATTTTGTCTTGACTCCAAGGAATTTCCTACGTTCCTCTTGGACCAGTGGAGTGAAGTCCGGATACAGCGTGAAGGAATTACCCTCATACGACGCTCTCAAGGCCGCGTCACGATCGCGGTAATTTAGCATCCGGGCTATAATCGGCCTAGGCGTAGCTCCCGGCTTCGGTCTGGGGCCCAGGGCCCGATGCGCCTGCTCCACTATAAAGTGTGTAGAGAAAACGTCTGAGCCAATCGCCGCCACCAGCATCTTCTCGACGTACTCCTCCATTTTGCCCACATTTGTCGTTTCTGGAATACCTACGATGCGTACGTTGTTCCGTCTGCTTCTCGCTTCTAAATCCTCATTTTTAGCTGCGATGACACGTAGGAGATTGTCCATTCTGGATAACTGCGACGAGTGTTGTGTCACCGTATCCTCGGAGTCCGATATGCGCTGTTCCGCCTCTTTCAAGCGCGCCTCGTGCGCGTCCAGCTTGTGCACCACCGCATCCATACGCGACGAGATCCTGTCCACTTTGTCCGCGATTGTCGCAAACCCTTGGTGCACCTCGCGTAGTACATCCTGTAAATTCGTCGCCGTATCCACAGCTCCCCCCGACGCCTCAGCTGTCTCATCCGGGTGGCGCGCCGTCTCTCCTGGCGCTGTCGTTTTCTTACTAGCCGCAAACGTGAGTTTGGGCTGCCTAGTGTCCGTCCTGCCCATCGCTGTTCCCGGGCGAAGGTCTCCGGCACCACCAGCACAATCACAGCGACACCCCCACTTCCGCTCCTTCTAGAGCGTGTAACTCGCCAGTCTGCGAACCCAAGTGATAAATTCGTATAGTCTTTATAGTGCACGTCCCTCTATGCAGGCAATCGTATCCGCACCCAGTTTAAAAGTGGATTGCACGCACAACTGCACCAGCTCTACATCAATACCTCAGGCCACGTGCTTTTTATCTTCTCTCCACCACGCAAGCGGGGCGCACCAGCCATTATCTTCAGTCCTGGGGGGACAGTACGCTGTAACCGGTGGCGCCAGTCGTGGCTCCTTCCGCCCCTCAGCCGAGCATCATCGCACCATGCAACCTGCACGCCAGATATTGCCTCTTCTGTGTCAGGAACTCGTCGCGCTGCTCCTCTCGCAAAATCAGGGGGGGGGGAGGGATTGACACCCCTTGCCTCTGTCCCCGGTTCCAAAATATTCTTGCCCCGAGGTCCCCTACCAAGCGCCAGCCGACGCCAGACCAATCCCGGGCCGCAGGAGGTGCTCAGGCCCCGCAGCGACTCCAGGGGACCGGGGGGGGGGGAGGCACCGCTGCTGGCTCTCACCCGGCAATCCGTCGCTCCGATCCGCACCTCTCGCCCAGCCAGGTCACTGCGAACCCGGGGGGGCCTCCCAGACCGTCTCCGTTGTCTGCGGCCTTCCACCACGTTCTCAGCCACGGCCTCGCCTACCAGCCCGATCCGGGGCCGCGGCCCAGCGTCTTCCGTCGTCGCGTCCGCCGCAACTTTCGACTCCTCTCTCGTCGGTACCACAGCGGCTAGAGCCCTCTACGGCCGTCTGCCCACTCCTGACATCTTTCTGGACCTTCGCTTGCGATGACGGCACCCAGGTGTGCCCGTTGAGGATAAATAACCGGATTTATGCCGCCGGACAGCGGGAGCCCTACAGGAAGGCGTCCATTCGCTGGTGCGCCACCTAGCATCCCCTCCTGATCAGGTACTTTGGGCGAGATTGAGCCAGTTCAACAAAGGAGCACTCAGAACAACCATATCATTTCTTCCTGCTGCCCTATCACCTGCAGGAAATGTTGAAGCCTAGATTGGTTAAGCAACCTGAACCTTGGACAAGCCCAAAAATGCCATCCTCAAAACAAATTATCCTCACATTTCTGTGGTGGAAAGATCTGGAATCTGCGTGGATATTCACAATTTCACCCTCCCCGCATTCCCTAAAGTCTTCCAAGAAAAATGATTCCTCACTTGTGTGAATAGACATAGTACCCGCGACAGGAAACAGCCCAAAACGTAACGTGGACACACCACATTTTCACAGTGAAAACGCACCCTCTTTTTGCAAAGTGCTTAGCTGTAGATTTTGAACCCTAGCTCTGCAAGCACCTTGGGAAACCTAGCAAACCTATACATTTTTTAAAGCTAGACACCCCGGGGAAAACAGGAAGGGGTGACTTGTCTGGCTCTCGCCAGGTTCTGTTACTCAGAATCTGTTGCAAACCTCAAAATTTGTCCCAAAAAAACACATTTCCCTCAAATTTCTGTGGTGGAAAGTTGTGGAATCTGCGTGGATCCCAAAACATCCACCCACCCTGCATTCCCCAAAGTCTTCTGAGAAAAATGGTACCTCACTTGTGTGGGGAGGCCTAATGCCCGCGACAGGATATGGCCCAAAACGCAACGTGGACACACCACATTTTCACAGTGAAAACTGACCCTAGCTCAGCCAGCACCTAGGAAACCTAGCAAACCGATACATTTTTGAAAACTAGACACCCAGGGGAAACCAGGATGAGGTGACTTGTCTGGCTCTCACCAGGATCTGTTACCCAGAATCCCTTGCAAACCTCAAAATGTGTAAAAAAAACACATTTTCCTCACATTTCTGTGGTGGAAAGTTCCGGAATCTGTGTGGATCCACAAAATTCCACCCACCTTGCATTCCCCAAAGTCTTCTGAGAAAAATGGTACCTCACTTGAGTGGGTGGGTCAGAAAGCCCACTAGAAACCAGTGATTTTCTTTTAATTGACGTTGGAGTGGGGGCTGCCCAAAAAAGCATCGGCAATGCCCCCACCCCACCAGAGAAATGTCAGTCTTTCTGCTCCCCCAGGAAGAAGACGGGGGCAGTAGCCCCCAATCTGCCCCCCGGGGGGACAGAAAGCCCACAAGGACCCAGGTATTTTGTTTATTGATGTTGGCTTAGGGGCAGCCCAAAAAGGGCATGGCAATGCCCCCATCCCCCCCAGAGAAATGTCAGTCTTTTTGCCCCCCCCAAGGGGGCAGACAGGGGCAGTAGCCCAGGGGGGCAGAAAGCCCATGAGAAACCAGGGATTTTTTGTTATTGATGTTGAGGTGGGGGCTGCCCAAAATAGGCACGACAAAGTACCCAACCCCAGAGAAATTCCAGTCTTTCTGCCCCCCAATCAGTCTGTTAGAAACCAGGGATTTTTTTATTGATGTAGGGGTCGGGGCTGTCAGAATGGGCATGATAATGCCCCCACCCCAAAAACAATTACCACAGTCTTTCTGCCCCTCCCCAGAGGCATATTGGGGCATTAGCCCCTTATCTGCCCCCCCGGGGGGCAGAAATCCCACTAGTCCTCAGGAAATATATATGTTTTTTAATTCAGGGGTGAGATCTGTCAAGACCTCAATCTGCCCCCCGTGGGGGAAGATTGGGAGTTACTGCCCCATCTGCACCCCAGGGGGGGCAGAAAGACTGTTATGCCCAAAAGATATGGGGGGAGCAGAGGCCCTTACCCAAGGGGCCACTCCCCCCTCCCTGGTGCTAGTGGGTGGATCCCTGCTTGGGGTTCGCCCTCCTGGGCTGATCCCCAAACAGGGATCCACTAGGGATTCTCCCCTTTCCAACGATACCTCTTCCAAGTGTTTCAGTGCTCGGGGGGCTGAGAGGCCCCACGAGTACTGAAACACTGAAACTGAAACAGTTTCAGTTTTGTTTTCAATCTAATGACAACAGCGCACCATGCGCGCGATCACCATTGGATTGAAAATAAGGGAAGGGCCTCGGGAGGTTGGGGAAGCTCTTCCCCACCTCCCGAGGCCCCCCAAAAAATGGAAATCCCTCTGCTGTTTACAGCAGAGGGATTTCATGCCCCTGTCCTCATTACGGAATGGTTCCGTCATGAGCACAGGAGCACTGGTGCTCATGGAGGAACCATTCCGTCAGTCATGAGCACCGAAGGGGTTAAAGAAGCTGAATTGCACCAGCATTTTTCAATAAGACAATAATTCAATATTCCAGCACTACGTGAACTCAACTCACTTCTTTTCCTAGACCTTCTCATACAGACTTTTACCTGTTTATCTTGTTGTTTTTAAGACTAAACCAGATGATGCACCCATTGGGTTAGACATTCCCTAAGATTGTAGGACAGTTTCCACAATTAGGCGCCGATCACGATCCTGTAAAAACCGGGTACGAACCGTCGGACGGAGCATATTCTCCGTTCGACGCGTACCCGGTCGTGTAAATATACAAACAAGGAATTACGATTCGTACGGAAACACCTTTTCCGTACGAATCGTAAAAAAGCCCGACCGAACAAAAAAACAACTACCAATGTGATCCGGGAAAGCGCAGACCTGACGTCTGGACGCACGCAGCCAGCCATTCACGAACCAGGAATCACGATTCGCACCGACGTCACCCCGCACGGTGAAGATTCTGCGGCAGCCAAAAACTGCCGGGAAACAGGACGACGCGAACAAGGACCACCAGTACGCGACGGACAGACGACGACGCGAACAAGGAGGACCAGTACGCGACGGACACAGGACCACGCGACCAAGGAGGACCCGTACCCGACAGGACGACGCGATCAAGGAGGACCCGTACGCGACAGGACGACGCGAGCAAGGAGTACCAGTACGCGACGGACAGACATGGACCCGAACCTACGAGTCATCCCTGCCCTCATAGCAGTCCACCTGCTCTACAGGCACCGACGCAGACGCCGCAGAAGGTAAGAATAACTAAGGGAGGGGGGAAAGTGGGGTGGGGTGGGGGTGGCACGACCAGGGCAGGCCACAAAACAACCACATAAGTCACACATGGCCTGGACATACCTGACTCCCATGCCCTGGTCACCACGAGGGGGTGGGGGCGTGTCCTGATAAGCCAGCTACCGCCACAACGGAAGTCCGTCACCACGCGAACCGACAACACAACCAGACAGGTACGTCCCGTACCCACGCCTGAAGAGCGTGGGTACGAGTCGTACCACGCCCACACACACGTCACCCCAACAATGGCGGGACGGATCGTACCCACGTGGCAAAGGCCTGGGTACGGCCCGCACAAGCATCACATAGCGTGGGGATGGATATGTACGGACCCTACCCCCACCCTATATGCATGGAGCGTACCCCCCATGCCAACAGTGTAGTACGACTCGAACCCTCACCCGCGGACCTACGGACCGTACCCCCACCAGTGTAAGTACGACTCCGACCCCCAACAGCGGACTCAGGGACCATACCCCCACCCCAACAGTGTAAGTACGACCCGTACCCCCACCCGCGTATGCAAGGAGCGTACCCCCCATGCCAACAGTGTAAGTACGACCCGTAGCCACACCCTATATGCAAGGAGCGTACCCCCACCCCAACAGTGTAAGTACGACCCGTACCCTCACCCGCGTATGCATGGAGCGTACCCCCACCCCAACAGTGTCAGTACGACTCGAACCCTCACCCGCGTATGCAAGGAGCGTACCCCCACCCCAACAGTGTAAGTACGACCCGTACCCCCACCCGCGTATGCAAGGAGCGTACCCCCACCCCAACAGTGTAAGTACGACTCGAACCCTCACCCGCGTATGCAAGGAGCGTACCCCCACCCCAACAGTGTAAGTACGACCCGTACCCCCACCCGCGTATGCAAGGAGCGTACCCCCCATGCCAACAGTGTAAGTACGACCCGTAGCCACACCCTATATGCATGGAGCGTACCCCCACCCCAACAGTGTAAGTACGACCCGTACCCCCACCCACGTATGCAAGGAGCGTACCCCCCATGCCAACAGTGTAAGTACGACCCGTAGCCACACCCTATATGCATGGAGCGTACCCCCACCCCAACAGTGTAAGTACGACCCGTACCCCCACCCGCGTATGCAAGGAGCGTACCCCCCATGCCAACAGTGTAAGTACGACCCGTAGCCACACCCTATATGCATGGAGCGTACCCCCACCCCAACAGTGTAAGTACGACCCGTACCCTCACCCGCGTATGCATGGAGCGTACCCCCACCCCAACAGTGTAAGTACGACTCGAACCCTCACCCGCGTATGCAAGGAGCGTACCCCCACCCCAACAGTGTAAGTACGACCCGTACCCCCACCCGCGTATGCAAGGAGCGTACCCCCACCCCAACAGTGTAAGTACGACTCGAACCCTCACCCGCGTATGCAAGGAGCGTACCCCCACCCCAACAGTGTAAGTACGACCCGTACCCCCACCCGCGTATGCAAGGAGCGTACCCCCACCCCAACAGTGTAAGTACGACTCGAACCCTCACCCGCGTATGCAAGGAGCGTACCCCCACCCCAACAGTGTAAGTACGACCCGTACCCCCACCCGCGTATGCAAGGAGCGTACCCCCACCCCAACAGTGTAAGTACGACTCGAACCCTCACCCGCGTATGCAAGGAGCGTACCCCCCATGCCAACAGTGTAAGTACGACCCGTAGCCACACCCTATATGCATGGAGCGTACCCCCCATGCCAACAGTGTAAGTACGACTCGAACCCTCACCCGCGGACGTACGGACCGTACCCCACCCCCACCAGTGTAAGTACGACTCCTGGACTCACGGACCGTACCACCACCACACCAGTGTAAGTACGACTCGAACCCTCACCTCGAATGCATGGAGCGCACCCACACCGTGTATGTCCCAAGCGTACATGTCCAGAAATTGGAGGTGTGTGTGCAGAGTCCTCCCAGCAGTGTCCAGACCCAGGAGGGGTGGGTGCAGAGACCTCCCAGCAGTGCCCTGAGACAGGAGGGGTGGGTGGTGAGTCCTCCCAGCAGTGCCCAGAGACAGGAGGGGTGTGTGCAGAGTCCTCCCAGCAGTGTCCAGACCCAGGAGGGGTGGGTGCAGAGTCCTCCCAGCAGTGCCCAGAGACAGGAGGGGTGGGTGCAGAGTCCTCCCAGCAGTGTCCAGACCCAGGAGGGGTGTGTGCAGAGTCCTCCCAGCAGTGTCCAGACCCAGGAGGGGTGTGTGCAGAGTCCTCCCAGCAGTGTCCAGACCCAGGAGGGGTGGGTGGTGAGTCCTCCCAGCAGTGCCCTGAGACAGGAGGGGTGGGTGCAGAGACCTCCCAGCAGTGCCCTGAGACAGGAGGGGTGGGTGGTGAGTCCTCCCAGCAGTGTCCAGACCCAGGAGGGGTGTGTGCAGAGTCCTCCCAGCAGTGTCCAGACCCAGGAGGGGTGGGTGGTGAGTCCTCCCAGCAGTGCCCTGAGACAGGAGGGGTGGGTGCAGAGACCTCCCAGCAGTGCCCTGAGACAGGAGGGGTGGGTGGTGAGTCCTCCCAGCAGTGCCCAGAGACAGGAGGGGTGGGTGGTGAGTCCTCCCAGCAGTGCCCTGAGACAGGAGGGGTGGGTGCAGAGACCTCCCAGCAGTGTCCACACCCAGGAGGGGTGTAACACATGTGTGTGATGCCACAATTACCCACATCCATACTGCCTACAAGGGAACATGTCCCCATGAACTCATGTCAACTGACTCCACACACAAGTACAGTGATCACCAAGGATGCCACGATTGTTGCAGGTGGAGACATGGCCATGCATGCATGGCCAAAGTAGAAGGGCTCCGTCACACACACAGCTCATGTACACACAGCTCTGCGCTAAACATTGGGAACACCCTGCAGGGAAGAAACTGGGTACACAGAGGAAGGAATACACCCTGGGACAATTGAACCATGCAGTAACTGCTGACATGACCTAAGGAAGTTAGCCAACACCTTGTGATGGCACACAGATCCTAGGGTGGCCCCAAAGATCAGAACACTACTACAAATCCCACACACCCAAAGCCTTAAACACCACCAAAAACAATGTAGCAGCCCCACCAACACCAATACCACCATAGCAGGAGTGTGATAATGAAAAAAAAAAATAAGCTTTATTCAGCATGAGCACAATGTCCGTGGATCAAAGGCAGTTCAAAGTCAACAAAGGCCATAGGGCAGTCAATGATTCCCAGCTGCATGGGGGACACAGTGGGATGTGTGTCCCCTACCTTGCCTGCACAGTCAAATGCCATCGTCTTCCATACTGGTGAGGGCATCGGGGGGGGGGAAGCAACAGGCACCGCAGGGACATCAGGGCAAAGGGGCGGCGTTGTGGGTGCAGGGATGGAGGACTCAACCACAGGGGGTGTGTCATGGCCAAAGGCGGAGGCCAGGATGGCACTACACACCTTAGCAAGGTCCTCCAGGGAGTCCCCTGCACCCGAAGTGACCTCAGGCCCCAAGGAGGGGGGGGGTTCAGAGGGATGGGTTGCAGCGCCACCGGGGGAGGGTGGAGACAGGGGGGGAGACTCAACCACCCTGACCGAGGACTTCCTTGACCGCTTGCGTGGTGGCGTAACTGTGGGGCTCAGGGACAGAGCGGCCATGAAGGAGTCCTTGGGGGAGATGTGGCCAGGAGAGCTGAGGGGAGGGGATTTGGAGGGAGTGGATTGTGTGGAATGCGGACTCCCACTCTGGCTGCGTGTCACACGTTTGCCCCCCGACCCAGTGGGTGTGCCTATCTCACCCTGTGTGTGCGTGTCAGGAGGAGTGCGGTGGACATTCCCTGCTGGTGTGGTGCCTGTGTCTGTTGTGGTGGGTGCATGCCGACGTCTGGGTGTACGTGGGACAGGCATGGAAGTGGGAAGTGTGGATGGGGCAGGGGTAGGTGGGGGGAGGTCGCGCTGCAGGAGACCCACTGCTGCAGTCAGTGTGGAGTCTAGGGACCTCAGCAAGTTGCGTTGGTCAGCCTGCAAAGAATGAATGCCCTCCAAGAATGCCTCGATGTTGGTGAGGGTTTTCCCGTGGGAATGGAGGACATTCAGGATCGCAGCCTGACCAACCTGCATTTGCCGCTGGATGTCCATAGACTCAGCATTGGCGGCAGCAGTGGAGACAGGGGCAGGGGGTGCGGTGCCTGGCAGGAAGGAGACATGCGGTGACCGGGCACGCTGGGAAGGGACACGAGCAAGTGGGAGGCGGTTGGTGGGAACTGAGGGGGCGGTGGCAGGTGTTGTTCCACTGTCAGCTGCTGGTGCAGCCTCCGCCAACTCTGAGACATCCTCCTCGGACCTGTCAGCTTCGTAGTCTGATGTGCCAGTCGACAGGTCCTCGGCCACACTATCCTCCGCCTCTGTCCCACTCGATGTGCCAGCCCCGATGTCACGGCTGCCACTGGTGCTCGGTCCCTCCGCCTGGTCCGTGTCCATGTCTCCCTCTGTGTCCCCCGACGATGCTGTGGGCAGGGTGGAGAGACAGAAATTAATCAGACACCTGTACACATCTGTCACATGAGTCCAATCTACATAGTCAACATTGCATAGCCTGAAGAGGCAGATCCCTAACATCTGCAAAACAAGGTACCGATGTAGGGCATGAAACACAGTTGGTTGAGCCACCATGCCACTGAAATACCATGGAGAGCATGAGACAATAGCTGATGACAGGAAACGGAGTCTGACATAGCACCCAGGCCCTGGGGACAATCCTGCACTGCCTCTGCACCACACAGCGTTTGTGAAAATACCTATGACCAGGGACAATATCCATGAACTTGAGACACATGCTGCATAGCTAATGCTGCAAACATGCCCAACATAACTCGGTCACTGCACCTTGCGTGTGTGTCCAGTAACATCACACACTGTCCAGACCCAGCAATTAGGAATCAGGAATTGACACATAGGCATTGCCCGCCCCAAGCAACCCCCACACGATGCTAATTGCTGAGACACAGGTGGCACCAACATCTCATAGTCTGGGTGATAAACACAGTGCCAGGCAAAAGGCAAGATTGGACGCAAAACAGCAAAGGTGCGCCTGTACAAATAATGAGGTACCAGTGCCCATCCTCAGATGAGTATAACAAGACACACAGGCACTGGCAACTGTGAGTATGAAGAGGGACAATCAGGTCAGGCTGCACAGTGGACACCTGTACATAATAGCACGTCTATATACATGGTGACAGGGGACAATGGCACAGAGCACAACCTACGCTGTAGACAGTGAGAGTGTCCACGTTGATGATGACACAAACAACACTGAGGATAAGGTGCCCCAGGGGACAGTATTGGGCACGCAACTACATGCTACTGAATGGGAATGACTGCTACACACGTCACCATCCCTGCACTATGCGTAGCGCACACTCATGCACATCATGTCACAGGCCACTACATAGGACATGCGCGCTGTAAGGCATGACACATGAGAGACCAACTCCCATGTCTGGAGCCAGCATCAGTGCCAACTGACATGGAACCCACATGCAGTGAACTTGACAGTTCACAGGCAAGGTCCCACAACCTGTTACCCACCACCACCACCCATGATGCTACAGTCATTGTTCTCGTGGACAAAGCGCCAGCCTACATTACCTTGTGAAGGAGTGACTACACACAGACCAGGGAACACATTGCAAGGAGGGGAAGGGTGGCAGGGGCGCAGCGCTACACTGGGGCAAACTGGATGGGCACAGCACCTTTAAACCCTGCCAGTGAATTAATGCCACTGTGCCCTTACAAATGCCGGTGACACACAACAAACGCACATGTACCTACCCCCTTCCGCCTGCTGCATCGCCTGTAAGCGCCTCTCCAGGTCTGGAAAGACCACCGGCAGCACACGCCTGTGGAGGTGGGTCAGACGGCGGCGGCCGCGGTTCTTGTGGCTCTCAGGTGAGTCCCCCAGCAGGAGCCGTGCAATCCTCCGCGTCCAGCACCGGATATCCTGCCAGCGTTTCCTCACCTGGGACAGGCTCCGCCTCCGACCATCCACACGCCTCACGGCACTGACGGCGGTCAGCCAGATCTGCTCCTTGGCAGTGGCGCCTACCTGTGAGGAAGTACAAGTGACACCACATCAATACACCGGCCACATGTCACAGAGAGACATATGTGAACATAATAGCTGGTTACTACATGGCATGTAATGCAGCCAACGCATTGCACCTCTGTCATAGGGACATCATCCTCTGGTGAGGGAAAAGGCAGTACGTGCCATAGTGGGTACTCAGGTGGAATGATGGCAATGTCACAATCAATGATCAAGGCTCACACTGTGCATCACACCCACACCTCCTGTCTCAGGGCACTGCTGGGAGGACTCTGCACACACACCTCCTGTCTCAGGGCACTGCTGGGAGGACTCTGCACACACCCCTCCTGTCTCAGGGCACTGCTGGGAGGACTCTGCACACACACCTCCTGTCTCAGGGCACTTCTGGGAGGACTCTGCACACACCCCTCCTGTCTCAGGGCACTGCTGGGAGGACTCTGCACACACCCCTCCTGTCTCAGGGCACTTCTGGGAGGACTCTGCACACACCCCTCCTGTCTCAGGGCACTGCTGGGAGGACTCTGCACACACCCCTCCTGTCTCAGGGCACTGCTGGGAGACATCAGGCACCCCCCCCCTGGTACCCCCCCGACAGTACATGGCATGTGTGTCACACCGGGACACAATGCCTGAAGACACAGTCACAACATAGGGACAGTCTGTGGCAGTGGCCTATGCACTCACCTGATACCCTGGTCGCCCATACAGCATGGGGTACTGTGGGAGGATCACATCCAGCAGAGCCATGTTCTCCTCCAGGGTGAATGGCTGTGTCCTCTCCACAGCCCTTGACATGGTTCCAGGGAATCAGTAGCAGCAGCTTGGTCGACAAATGCAAAGATGTGCAGGCAAGTAATCCCTCATGGGACCTGGCTGCCTTATATGTGGCCTTCTGCCCAGTCTCATGCACAGGAGTACAGAGTGATTGGTCACTCACATTTGCATCCTATGTTTCCACCAATCCCTTCAAACCTAGCAGTCTGTGGGTTCTCTATCGGTTTCATTCTCCTGCATGATGTCAGCCCCACAAACACATTGCAACAAAGTAGAAGAATTCCAACTGACTTCTGCTGTGCACCTTCCAGAACAAAATCGAAATTTGAACCTGGTCGCCATGACAACCAGCATGCATGTAGGCCTTAATACTTGTCCCCTATGTAATTAGGAGAATCACACACAGGTACGGTGCGTTTCCGGGCCCTAGGGCACCCCAAATGCATGGCAACGGCCCGTACATGCATGCCTACGTTCAAAATCACTATGGGTCTGCACGCGTATGCGTACACGTAGTGGTACGGACCGTACACACGCATGTACGCTCACTATCACCATGGGTCTGCACGCGTATGCGTACACGTAGTGGTACGGACCGTACAAATGCCTGTACGCTCACTATCACTATGGTTCTGCACGCGTATGCGTACTCGTTGTGGTACGGACCGTACAAATGCCTGTACGCTCACTATCACTATGGGTCTGTGTACCCGTAGTGATAGTGAGCGTACATGCGAGTGTACGGTCCGTACCACTACGTGTACGCATACGCGTGCAGACCCATAGTGACAGTGAGCGTAGATGCGAGTGTACGGTCCGTACCACTACGTGTACGCATACGCGTGCAGACCCATAGTGATAGTGAGCGTAGATGCGAGTGTACGGTCCGTACCACTACGTGTACGCATACGCGTGCAGACCCATAGTGACAGTGAGCGTAGATGCGAGTGTACGGTCCGTACCACTACGTGTACGCATACGCGTGCAGACCCATAGTGATAGTGAGCGTACATGCGAGTGTACGGTCCGTACCACTACGTGTACGCATACGCGTGCAGACCCATAGTGATAGTGAGCGTAGATGCGAGTGTACGGTCCGTACCACTACGTGTACGCATACGCGTGCAGACCCATAGTGATAGTGAGCGTACATGCGAGTGTACGGTCCGTACCACTACGTGTACGCATACGCGTGCAGACCCATAGTGATAGTGAGCGTAGATGCGAGTGTACGGTCCGTACCACTACGTGTACGCATACGCGTGCAGACCCATAGTGATAGTGAGCGTACATGCGAGTGTACGGCCCTCTCACTATGGTTCTGCACGCGTATGCGTACTCGTTGTGGTACGGACCGTACAAATGCCTGTACGCTCGCCATCACGATGGGTACACATACGGCAGCACTCCCACAGTGATTGGGGAACATACACAGGCCCTCTTAGCAGCAGTACGCCGGTTTGTACACATCACTGTGGTGATAGTCGACACACAGGTAGGAATAGGGCGGACATACTTGTCCATGGATGGACATACTTGTCCATGAATGGACATCAAGGCATCGTCTGTGCATTACTACATGTGTGGGGCACAGGTGTGACAGGCTGTGATGTGGAACATGCCTCCTGAGTGGAGGAGGCACCAGATGTATGATGAGATGTGTACAGGTGTACTGTGTGAGGGTGCAATGTGTGCCAGGCATGCCCTTGACTCCTTTGACATGTGTGCATGTCGTACTGCGCACTTGGGGTGAGCGTCACTGGCATGGCACGGACACCAACACACGGAAGTGTCCCATGATGCCCGGTACAGGGGTCATAACACCTGACTTGTCACTACCCACAGTGCACAATATGACTATGTCATTTATGTGTCCGGGATTTACATCAGGTTGATGTTGTAGCACCCTCAAAAGCTGCAGCCGTTGCAGCAACCAACATGTGTCTGTGTGTAGATTGTCATTGCACACTGTTCCGCACACCATGCCACATGTGGTATCGGATGTGAGGTGCACATGTATGCATGGGACACGGAGTAGCGTGACAAGGCCATGTCAGCATCCTCACAAGGAATGTGTGGTGAGTCATGACATGTGCACCTTCATGGCAAGGTGTGTGGGCAGGCCTAGTGTAATGTCATGTGACCTGTGGCTCCGGTGTTCCGCTACCAGTCTCTACAATCGGCATCCTACTTCTGCTGATGTGTGGGTGTATGTCACTTCTGTCTTGCGTCGGGCTGTTCACTTGCACTGGGACACAGCTATTCCCATGGCGTGGCATGGGGAGGTTCTCAATCTCCGTGTGTAGCTGGGTCTTGGAAGGAGTGTCACCTTGCATCCATACGTGTCCTGGGCATGTAGCACATATGTGACTCCCTATGTAGCATGTGTGTATTGCCAGATTTACATGTGCTCAGTAGACATGAGTTGTTGTCGTAGTGCACTCACTCTTCCTTGTCACTTCCAAATTACTGCAGAGCGCCGCCTGTTGCCCGAATAATTCCAGACTTGGCTGCCATGCAGGAGAATGACAGGATCCGGCTCTACCGCTTCACCCAACCGTTGATTCTGGAGCTGACAGCGAGACTGGCACCACACCTGCAACCGCAGCACAGGTATCCTACGGCACTGACACCCCAGCTGAAGGTAATGGCTGCCCTACATTTTCTAGCCACGGGTACCTTCCAAAATACCATAGCTCATGTTGGTGGCATGTCCCAGAGCATGTTCAGCGGTGTGCTGCATGATTTCTTGAGGCCATGTTGATTCACCTGGATGACTTCATAAAGTTCCCACCCCTGAACAGATGACAGAGGTCAAGCGTGGATTCTATGCCCTGGGAGGGATGCCCATGTCATTGGGTCCATAGATGGGACACATGTAGGTTTGGTACCACCACACGCACGGGAGGTGGCGTACCGGAATCGGAAGCACTACCACTCCATCAATGCCCTTGTGGTGTGTCTGTCCAACATGGTGATTTCACATGTCTGTGCTCGTTTTCCAGGATCAGCACACGATGCCTACATCATGAGGCGTAGCGGGATGCCTGATATGATGATGCAGCTGCGCAACGAACGGGCATGTGTTGTTGGTGGGTACAGTCTGGTCTGTCCTGTATTCTGTATAGCCTACCAGCACGACCGCTTCGCCAGTTCTAACGATATCCATGTGCTTTCCATGTAGGGGGACGCTGGCTATCCCAACATGCCTTGGCTGCTGACACCTCTCCGCAACCCCATCACGCCGGCCCAGCTCCGCTACAACACCGCCCATGGCCGGACAAGGCGTGTGATAGAGAGGACGTTTGGCATGCTGAAGAGCCGATTCCGGTGCCTCCACAAGACCGGCGGCGCACTCCCATAGGCCCCGGCGAAGGTTGCCAGATCTCATGGTCTGCTGCATGCTGCACAAACATGGCAGTTGAAAGAGCTGTGCCACTCATCCCTGAATCAACATGACGAGGACCATCCACCCGTGGAGGACGAAGGGCTTGGCAATGGGGCTAGTGATGTGGAGGATGTGGAGCCGCAAGAGGACATCCGGACTCGGCTCATACGCGACTTCTTTGCTTAGTGGTGAGTACCAGTGTCTTGAGTGTGCACGCCTTGGTCCCCGTGTGGCATGCGTTGTGATGTGTGTCTCCACCTGCATGTATGGCACGTGAGTCAGAGGTGTGTGTGGGTGTGTCACTGGGAGTGATGGTGGCAGTGATGTGTATTTCCCCACTCATAATTGTGACCTAGCATGTTGTCATCCTAACATGTGTCGAGTACATGCACATGCAAGTGGCTGTGCTTTTTGTGGCTGACTTCTTGTGTGTCTCTCTTCCCCAGGTACCTGCGCATGCCGTCTTCTGGTTGCATTGTTGTGGCACTGCTATTCCTCATGGACATGGCATCGTGGGCTGACTCAGCGTTACAGGCACGGACACGTTTGGAAGTCTCCATGGGGTAAGGGATGCATCAGGGGTGTATTGGGTGTGGCAGTTGTTCACGATGTGTGCACACTGCCCCGGTCGGGGTTTGGTTCCTCTGCAGACATGGGGCATCCCCATGGGACACGACATGCAGCTGGGTACACCAGAATAGATGTGCTGCCTGGTTGTCAGTCATCAGTGATGGATAGTGGATTGTGATGATGCCATCAATGTGTGTGACACTGCCCTCAGACACATACGGTTAACAATTGCTTGACATGGCGTGGGACTTCCACATCAGCGGATCTGTGGTGTATGTTAGGCTCTCCGTGTGCAGCTGTGGGTATTTAGCTGTTGGCCGACGCTTGTGTGCCAGTACCATGGCTATCACGCATTTGTGCTGCAGAAGGGGGGTGCCAGTGTTGGACCCACATGTTACTCCACATGAAGTGTTCATGTGTACTTCAAGTTGCCTCTGCAATCCCGAATACATGACTAATAAAGGTGTCCCTATGCCTCCAAGGTGCCTCTTCTCAGTCAATGCTGGTGTGTTGGCACGGTGCATCCAGCATGTCTGGCATGGTATCCCCTGATTGTGCTATGTGCCAATGTGTCGACTGGCGAGATGCAAGCTGTGTGTGTTGGCTGACACTGTGTATTGGGCATGATGTCCATGACTGCGTGGGTATTGTGACATGTGCCATCCCCATGCATCCAACGTTGGACAGGCCCCCATTTCTCTGCATCCACCGGACTCAAGCTTGCAGGACATGGTTCTGCCACCTGTCTACACATACCTGGGTGCCCCCAGGACACTGGCCAGGATCCCTGACCTCTGCGCATGACTGTTGCTGTACTGAGTGTGTGTGTCAGCACGGTTGTTCGGCCACCCCCTCAGCTGGTTGTGCCCATCCACGGGTGTGTATGGTGCTCCATGTCTGTCTTGCCTAATAGACTGTGACCCTGTGTCCTGTGCCAGACTCAGGCCCAGGGTGTGGATGGTTGAAGAGAACAGATAACTCAGGCATGTTTTCGACTTTACAAGACACATGTTAGGTAATAATGCTACCAGCAGGCATCTACTCTTAGTAGTGTGATTTATTATGGGGGGGGGGGGGGGTGGACAAAGTGAGGTGCTTTCCGGGATTATGGAATCCAAAGTTCAGTAGGGGAGTTGGTGTCCTTGCCATTGGAAATCCTCAGAGTCCATGCCACAGTCTTTGTCAACATTGGTCAGCCAGTGACCAGCAGGGCCATGTGGCAGAGAATGTCTCTTGATGCTGTGATGCTGTTGCTCCAGTGGGCCAGGTGCCAGGCCAGGTGTCCTGGGAGATGGTGATGTAGCAGCCACCCTCACGGTGGCTTTCCGTGGACGACCCGGCCTCCTGCGGGGAACATCACCAGCAGGCCGTGACGACGTCTGGGATGCTCCGTCGGATGTTTCCTCCTCCTCCTGATCCCTCCCTGTGGGTGGTGATGTTCTCCGCCTTCTGGCACAGGGAGGGTCGGCCATGGTGTCGGCCATCCGACGGAGTTCAGCGTGAATCCCCTGGGACGCCGTCACTTGCTCAGCCTGTCTGTCCTCCATCCTCCGTTGGTGTACCAGTAGACAGGCTATAGGTCCGCATGTTGCTGGGCCTGCTGGGTCTTGATCCCCTCGAGGACGGACACAACCTGGGCCATGCCCGTGGTGTCCTGCCGGTATGAGTCCAGGATGTTACGGACATGGGAATATACCGGATCCCCAGCCAACTGTTCAGGCTCGCGCCTCTGCCGTCCTCCACTCCCACCACCCCTGCCCACTTGCGCCTGGCCTGAACTTGTGGGCACATCGGGTCTCCGGGACCCTGAGGGGTGGCATTTGCGTTGTCGCCTGCCTCCTCTGGGTGCCCGGGGACACCGTGTCCCTCCTGGCGAGCCTGGCTGCATTGTGGTGTTGGGGCAGGGATCCTGGGTGTCTCCTGGGATGTGGCAGGAGGGGGGTGGTGGTTGGCACGGTTGTACCTGACGCAGGTGCTGCAGGTGGTTGGACACCAGAGGGGCCAGGTCGGTCGAGGTCGTCCGCAGAGTGGTGAGAGTGGTCGCTGCCGGTGGGATCGGTCTCCTGCAGATCCGGGTCCCTGTGAGTGTTCCCCCCCAGTGTTGGGGGTGCAGCACGACGTTGACCTGTGTGTGAGAGAGACAATGTTAATTTTGGTCCATGAAACATCCATGTTTCATCAGTTTCAAAGTTGGCACTTTTCTCCTCTTGGAATTAGGATCTGTCTTGCATTCCACTCACAGTGCACTTGTGCATGGGTGTGTCCCTTGGGCACCACTTTGGCCCCTTTCACTATGTGTGGCACAGTCTTACTTGCTGCGTCAAGTGTGACTGCAGTCAGCAGTGGAGTGTGCAGGTGTGGCGAGCCATGCATTTGCGCCTTCCTTGTAGCACTGTACATGTGCACATGGAGTGGATCCACACACTTATACGATGCAGGTGGCTATCCTTGTGCTCGTGTACAGGTTGTGACATGGCCCTGCGTTTGGCCCTGATGAAGAGGGGGGGTTCTTGCACTGGCCACCCATGTCTACATGCACGCGGTCCACCTGCTTACGAGCAGACATTCCCACACACCAAAGGACTAATTTGCTCTCCCTGTGTCTCCCTCCTTCTCTGTCCCCCTCTCCCTCCCTCTCTGTCCCCCTCTCCCTCCCTCTGTGTGACAGCCTCCTCCCTCTGTCCGTATCCCTCCCTCTCTGTCCCCCTCTCCCTCCTTCTCTGTCCCCCTTTCCCTCCCTCTGTGTGTCCCCCTCTGTCACCTCGGCCCAGCTTCCTGGGCACAGACTGTTAGCAGATCTTTGAGTGGCCCTTGGCTTGTTGATGTGAGTTTGTTTCTGCTCTCCAGGCACCCATTTGGTGTGATGTGTGTCTGTGCGCTGCTGCTGTGGTGGTGTGTGCTGCCACTCTTTCACAATGTTGGCTGTTCATTAGCTGCCGTCATGTGCAAACCAGTGCCTTCACCCCCATGTGTTGATGCAAGGCGTCCGCCATTTGCTGGCAAGTCATTCCTGTGTTGGGACACAGTGTTTGTCTGGCTGTGACCTAGGCCATATGGGCAGAGGCCATTGTTGTCTGCTATGGAGTCGCACTATGTGATTGTTGGTGCCCAGCCTCCCGCCATCCGGGTTACCGTGTCATGTGTTGTTGTCTTCTGTGGCCTGTGACTTGACATTGTCCAGCTGGGTGCATGGGGCATGGTGGCAGCAGTGGCATGTGCCTGCTCATGGAGTGTGGTTGAGTCATGCGATGGCTTGTGGTAGTTGCGTGCCTGTTAGTAGTTTTGGTTGTGGTTGCAGTTCCCCCCATGTGAGGTGCGTTGTTTGTGTACTCACCCGGGTCTCGGAGTCCTTCTAATCCTTCGACTGCCTCCACCGGCAGTATGGCCATCACCCTCTCCTCCCAGGGATGGTACTGTACGGGTCTGCGGGAGGGCCCTCCTCCGGTGGCGTTGGCATGGTCGAGTTCCTCCTGCCTCTTGGCTCTGACCCTCCTCCGCAGATCGTACCACCTGTTCTGGCAATCCTGCTTGGTCCTCCTGGTGTCCGCAACGGCATTCACAGCATCGACGATGGTCTGCCACATGGCTGTTTTGGCAGCCTGGCTGGTGTTTCTGACCAATGTTCCAAAGATCTGTGGCTCGACTCTGAGGATTTGATCCACAAGGACCTCCAACTCTCGGTGACTGAACTTTGGATTCTTGGTAGTGGGCATGGTGAGGGGTGTGGGTGGGGATGGTGTGGGTGCGGGTGGTGTGTGGATGTTGGGGGGGGGTGTGGATGGTTGTGTGTGTGTGTGAATGTGATGAGAGGGTGTTTGTGAGGGTGGTTGTGTAAAGGTGTGCAAGTGTAAGGTGTGGTGTAGCTTGTAGTGTGGTTCTGTGGTGTCTGGCAGCAGTGAGTCTGTTGCAAAGGCTCATGGTTTGTGTGTGTGGGCCCTTTTTATTGGTCCATGGGTGGGTGTGGCAGTGTTTGAAGTTTGGGTGGGTGTGTTATAAGGAGTGGTGGTGTATTGGGCCTCTGTTTGTTTTTGGCAGTTGCAGGTCAGTGATTGTGTTATTTTAGTGGTTGTTGGCCATGTTTCGTGGCTTTGTGCCTTTCGAATGGTGTATTCTTGTGTAGTTTTGTTTTGTCCTGGTTGTGTACGTGCGTTTTGAGCATGTGTACGGTGTGTACATGGGCCATTTGGTTGTACGGTGCTGTCCTTGTATGTGACTTGGTACGAGTCGTACATGCGGTGGTGATGTTGGGGCCTGGGGTGCGCTCCGTACTTAGGAGGTTGTGTTGGGGGTAGGACCGGAACCTACTGGGGTGTACATAGACGGTGGTACGACACGTACTGGGGTGGGGGGGTGTACATTGACGGTGGTACGACACGTACTGGGGTGGGGGGTGTACATTGACGGTGGTACGACACGTACTGGGGTGGGGGGGTGTACATTGACGGTGGTACGACACGTACTGGGGTGGGGGGTGTACATTGACGGTGGTACGACACGTACTGGGGTGGGGGGGTGTACATTGACGGTGGTACGACACGTACTGGGGTGGGGGTACGACTCGAACGTACTGGGGTATCGGTAGACGGGGGGTACGACACGTACTGGGGTGGGGGGGTGTACATTGACGGTGGTACGACACGTACTGGGGTGGGGGTACGACTCGAACGTACTGGGGTATCGGTAGACGGGGGGTACGACACGTACTGGGGTGGGGGGGTGTACATTGACGGTGGTACGACACGTACTGGGGTGGGGGTACGACTCGAACGTACTGGGGTATCGGTAGACGGGGGGTACGACACGTACTGGGGTGGGGGGGTGTACATTGACGGTGGTACGACACGTACTGGGGTGGGGGTACGACTCGAACGTACTGGGGTATCGGTAGACGGGGGGTACGACACGTACTGGGGTGGGGGGGTGTACATTGACGGTGGTACGACACGTACTGGGGTGGGGGGTGTACATTGACGGTGGTACGACACGTACTGGGGTGGGGGGGTGTACATTGACGGTGGTACGACACGTACTGGGGTGGGGGGTGTACATTGACGGTGGTACGACACGTACTGGGGTGGGGGGGTGTACATTGACGGTGGTACGACACGTACTGGGGTGGGGGTACGACTCGAACGTACTGGGGTATCGGTAGACGGGGGGTACGACACGTACTGGGGTGGGGGGGTGTACATTGACGGTGGTACGACACGTACTGGGGTGGGGGGTGTACATTGACGGTGGTACGACACGTACTGGGGTGGGGGGGTGTACATTGACGGTGGTACGACACGTACTGGGGTGGGGGGTGTACATTGACGGTGGTACGACACGTACTGGGTGGGGGGTGTACATTGACGGTGGTACGACACGTACTGGGGTGGGGGTACGACTCGAACGTACTGGGGTATCGGTAGACGGGGGGTACGACACGTACTGGGGTGGGGGGGTGTACATTGACGGTGGTACGACACGTACTGGGGTGGGGGTACGACTGGAATGTACTGGGGTGTCGGTAGACGGGGGATTTGACACGTACTGGGGTGGGGGTACGACTGGAACGTACTGGGGTGGGGGTACACGGGGGGTACGACACGTACTGGGGTGGGGGTTGGACTGGAACGTACTGGGGTGTACCTAGACGGGTGGGGGTATACATACACGGGGGGTACGTGTCGGACGTACGGGGGCTGGGGGGGGTGTTGGGCGCGTATGCGGGCACATGTCTCCATGGTTGCTATGGATGTTCGGTGCGGACGGTGTTTTTTTCCATACGGTTGTAGGCTCGGACGCACGGGATGGATCGTGATTCCTCGGTCGGACTTGGCTTTTCACGTTTGTAAGGTAAATCGTCCGAGGACGTGTCGGACACATTTTCCGACCGGAGGACGTGTGGGGAATGATTCCCAGTGCGGTTCGTATGGACTTTTTACCATGCGAATCGTGATTGCGAGTTCGTACGGCACTTGTTCGATTCGTACGGTAAAAAGACCCGATACGAGTCGCACGGGGACATTTTTTGCCGGATCGTGATCGGCACCAAAATGTGTAAAAAAAACACATTTTCCTCACATTTCTGTGGTGGAAAGTTCCGGAATCTGTGTGGATCCACAAAATTCCACCCACCTTGCATTCCCCAAAGTCTTCTGAGAAAAATGGTACCTCACTTGAGTGGGTGGGTCAGAAAGCCCACTAGAAACCAGTGATTTTCTTTTAATTGACGTTGGAGTGGGGGCTGCCCAAAAAAGCATCGGCAATGCCCCCACCCCACCAGAGAAATGTCAGTCTTTCTGCTCCCCCAGGAAGAAGACGGGGGCAGTAGCCCCCAATCTGCCCCCCGGGGGGACAGAAAGCCCACAAGGACCCAGGTATTTTGTTTATTGATGTTGGCTTAGGGGCAGCCCAAAAAGGGCATGGCAATGCCCCCATCCCCCCCAGAGAAATGTCAGTCTTTTTGCCCCCCCCAAGGGGGCAGACAGGGGCAGTAGCCCAGGGGGGCAGAAAGCCCATGAGAAACCAGGGATTTTTTGTTATTGATGTTGAGGTGGGGGCTGCCCAAAATAGGCACGACAAAGTACCCAACCCCAGAGAAATTCCAGTCTTTCTGCCCCCCAATCAGTCTGTTAGAAACCAGGGATTTTTTTATTGATGTAGGGGTCGGGGCTGTCAGAATGGGCATGATAATGCCCCCACCCCAAAAACAATTACCACAGTCTTTCTGCCCCTCCCCAGAGGCATATTGGGGCATTAGCCCCTTATCTGCCCCCCCGGGGGGCAGAAATCCCACTAGTCCTCAGGAAATATATATGTTTTTTAATTCAGGGGTGAGATCTGTCAAGACCTCAATCTGCCCCCCGTGGGGGAAGATTGGGAGTTACTGCCCCATCTGCACCCCAGGGGGGGCAGAAAGACTGTTATGCCCAAAAGATATGGGGGGAGCAGAGGCCCTTACCCAAGGGGCCACTCCCCCCTCCCTGGTGCTAGTGGGTGGATCCCTGCTTGGGGTTCGCCCTCCTGGGCTGATCCCCAAACAGGGATCCACTAGGGATTCTCCCCTTTCCAACGATACCTCTTCCAAGTGTTTCAGTGCTCGGGGGGCTGAGAGGCCCCACGAGTACTGAAACACTGAAACTGAAACAGTTTCAGTTTTGTTTTCAATCTAATGACAACAGCGCACCATGCGCGCGATCACCATTGGATTGAAAATAAGGGAAGGGCCTCGGGAGGTTGGGGAAGCTCTTCCCCACCTCCCGAGGCCCCCCAAAAAATGGAAATCCCTCTGCTGTTTACAGCAGAGGGATTTCATGCCCCTGTCCTCATTACGGAATGGTTCCGTCATGAGCACAGGAGCACTGGTGCTCATGGAGGAACCATTCCGTCAGTCATGAGCACCGAAGGGGTTAAAGAAGCTGAATTGCACCAGCATTTTTCAATAAGACAATAATTCAATATTCCAGCACTACGTGAACTCAACTCACTTCTTTTCCTAGACCTTCTCATACAGACTTTTACCTGTTTATCTTGTTGTTTTTAAGACTAAACCAGATGATGCACCCATTGGGTTAGACATTCCCTAAGATTGTAGGACAGTTTCCACAATTAGGCGCCGATCACGATCCTGTAAAAACCGGGTACGAACCGTCGGACGGAGCATATTCTCCATCCGACGCGTACCCGGTCGTCAAAATTTACAAACATGGAATTACGATTCGCACGGGAACACCATTTCCGTACGAATCGTAAAAAACCCCGACCGAACAAAATAAACCTACAAATGCGATCCGGGAAAGCGCCGACCTGACGTCGGGACGCGCGCAGTCTGCCATTCACGAACCAGGAATTACGATTCGCACCGACGTCATCCCGCACGGTGAATATTTTCCGGCTGCCAAAAACTGCCGGGAAAGCAGGACGACGCGAACAAGGACTACCAGTACGCGACGGACAGACAGGACGACGCGAACAAGGAGTACCAGTACGCGATGGACAGACAGGACGACGCAATCAAGGAGTACCAGTACGCGACGGACAGACAGGACGACGCGATCAAGGAGGACCAGTACGCGACGGACAGACAGGACGACGCGAACAAGGAGGACCCGTACGCGACGGACAGACATGGACCCGAACCTACGTGTCATCCCGGCCCTCATAGCAGTCGACCTCCTCTACAGGTTCCGACGCAGACGCCGCAGAAGGTCAGAACAACTAAGGGAGGGGGGAAAGTGGGGTGGGGTGGGGGTGGCAGGACCAGGGCAGGCCACAAACCCCCCAACAAAGTCACACAGCACACATGCCCTGGACATACCTGACTCCCATGCCCTGGTCACTACGAGGGGGTGGGGGCGTGTCCAGCTAAGCCAGCGACCGCCACAACGGAAGTCCGTCACGACGCGAACCGGCAACACAACCAGACAGGTACGTCCCGTACCCACGCCTGAAGAGCGTGGGTACGAGTCGTACCACGCCCACACCCACGTCACCCCAACAATGGCGGGACGGCTCGTACCCACGTGGCAAAGGCCTGGGTACGGCCCGCACAAGCATCACATAGCGTGGGGACGGATATGTACGGACCCTACCCCCAACCCTTATGCATGGAGCATACCCCCACCCCAACAGTGTAAGTACGACACGTACCCCCACCCGCGTACGTATGGAGCGTACCCCCACCCCAACAGTGTAAGTGCGACCCGTACCCACACCCGCGTACGTATGGAGCGTACCCCCACCCCAACAGTGTAAGTACGACCCATACCCCCACCCGCGTACATATGGAGCGTACCCCCACCCCAACAGTGTAAGTACGACACGTACCCCCACCCGCGTACGTATGGAGCGTACCCCCACCCCAACAGTGTGAGTACGACCCGTACCCCCACCCGTGTACGTATGGAGCGTACCCCCACCCCAACAGTGTAAGTACAACCCGTACCCCCACCCGCGTACGTATGGAGCGTACCCCCACCCCAACAGTGTAAGTACGACACATACCCCCACCCGCGTACGTATGGAGCGTACCCCCACCCCAACAGTGTAAGTACGACCCGTACCCCCACCCGCATACGTATGGAGCATACCCCCTCCCCAACAGTGTAAGTACGACCCGTACCCACACCCGCGTACGTATGGAGCGTACCCCCACCCCAACAGTGTAAGTACGACCCGTACCCCCACCCGCGTACGTATGGAGCGTACCCCCACCCCAACAGTGTAAGTACGACACGTACCCCCACCCGCGTACGTATGGAGCATACCCCCACCCCAACAGTGTAAGTACGACCTGTACCCACACCCACGGACGTATGGAGCGTACCCCCACCCCAACAGTGTAAGTACGACCCGTACCCCCACCCGCGTACGTATGGAGCGTACCCCCACCCCAACAGTGTAAGTACGACTCGTACCCCCACCCGCGTACGTATGGAGCGTACCCCCACCCCAACAGTGTAAGTACGACCCGTACCCACACTAGGCCTGGGCGGTAAATTCCGTTCCGTTCGCGGAATTTGCGGAATTTGGGTAATTTCGCGTTCCGCGGAGAACGCGAAATTGCCCAAAAATCTGCGTTCCGCAACTTCGCGAAATTTTTTGCTTGTTCGCGTTCTCAATATGCGTGTTCGCGAGATATTTCACCCCGAGCATGCAAGCAGCGATCGCGAACAGGAAAAAAGTATCGCGAACAAGCAATTCCGCGTGTTCGCGGAATTTCTGCATGTTCGCGGAGATTTTTTACCGTTTCGCGGAGATTTGCGTAACGCGATTCCGCAAATTCCGCCCACCCCTAACCCACACCCGCGTAAGTATGGAGCGTACCCCCACCCCAACAGTGTAAGTAAGACACGTACCCTCACCTCGAATGCATGGAGCGTAGCCCCACCCCAACAGTGTAAGTACAACACGTACCCCCACCTCGAATGCATGGAGCGTACCCACATCCGTGTATGTCATGAGCGTACATATTGTGAAATTGGAGAGGTGGGTGCAGAGTCCTCCCAGCAGTGCCCTGAGACAGGAGGGGTGGGGGCCTATCACTCCCAGCAGTGCCCTGAGACAGTAGGGGTGGGTGCCTATCACTCCCAGCAGTGCCCTGAGACAGTAGGGGTGTGTGCAGAGTCCTCCCAGCAGTGCCCTGAGACAGGAGGGGTGGGTGCCTATCACTCACAGCAGTGCCCTGAGACAGGAGGGGTGGGTGCCTATCACTCCCAGCAGTGCCCTGAGACAGTAGGGGTGGGTGCCTATCACTCCCAGCAGTGCCCTGAGACAGTAGGGGTGTGTGCAGAGTCCTCCCAGCAGTGCCCAGAGACAGGAGGGGTGGGTGCAGAGTCCTCCCAGCAGTGCCCAGAGACAGGAGGGGTGGGTGCAGAGTCCTCCCAGCAGTGCCCATGGAACGCAAAGGGTGGAGTAGTCACAGATACCATGCCCACAAATGTCAGTCAAGTGCACAAAGACCCTGCAGTACATGTACCACATGTGTGCGAGGCTGGGAGTATACGCATGCATAGCGCAGAAAAGAAAACATGTACACATGAATTCATGTCAATAGGCCACATACACAAGTACAATGACTACCAAGGATGCCACGAATGATGCAGGTGGAGACATCGCTCAGCATGCATGTGCAAAGGTGAAGGACTACGTCACACACCCAGCTAATGGACACACAGCTCTGTGCCAAAGTCAGGGGGCACCCTGCAGGGAAGAAGTTAGGCTACACAGAGAAAGGAATACACCTTGGGACAATTGCAACATGCAGCAACTGCTTACATGAATGGAGAAAGCTAGCTAACACCGTGTGATGGCACACAGATCCCAGGGTCCCCCCTATGAGCAGCACACCACTACATTTCCCACACACCCAACACATGACCAACACCCACAACCATGTAGCAGCCCCACCAACAGCAATGCCAGCAATGCAGGAGTGTTACAAGGGCAAAAAATAAATAGCTTTATTCAGCATGACCAAAAAACTAGTATGACGTAAGTCCAAGATTAACAAAGGCCATAGGGCAGTCCAGGAGTCCCAGCTGGATGGGGGACACAGTGGGATGCGTGTCCCCTAGCTTGCCTGCACAGTTACAATCCGTTGTCTTCCACAGGGGTGAGGGCATCATGTGGGGGGGAAGAAACAGGCACCGCAGGGACAGGAGGGTGAAGGGTAGGCGTTGTATGTGCAGGGATGGAGGACTCCACCACAGGGGGTGGGGCAGGGCCAAAGGCGGAGGCCAGGATCTCGCTGCACACCTTAGCAAGGTCCTCCAGGGACTCCCCTGCACCCGAAGGAACCACAGGCCCCAAGGAGGGGGGGGGTCAGAGGGATGGGTCGCAGCGCCACTGGGGGAGGGTGTGGACAGGGGGGGGGACTCAACCACCCTGACCGAGGACTTCCTTGACCGCTTGCGTGGTGGCGTCACTGTGGGGCTCAGGGACAGAGCGGCCATGAAGGAGTCTTTGGGGGAGATGTGGCCAGGAGAGCTGAGGGGAGGGGATTTGGAGGGAGTGGATTGGGTGGAATGCGGACTCCCACTCTGGCTGCGTGTCACACGTTTGCCCCCCGACCCAGTGGGTGTGCCTACTGCACCCTGTGTGTGCGTGTCAGGAGGTGTGCGGCGGACCTTCCCTGCTGGTGTGGTGCCTGTGTCTGTTGTGGTGGGTGCATGCTTACGTCTGGGTGTCTGTGGGACAGGCATGGGAGTGGGAATTGTGGAAGGAGCAGGGGTAGGGGGTGGGACGTAGCGCTGCAGGAGACCCACTGCTGCAGTCAGTGTGGAGTCTATGGACCTCAGCAAGTTGCGTTGGTCAGCCTGCGATGAATGAATGCCCTCCAAGTATGCCTCCAAGTTGTTGAGGACCTGGCTGTGGCCATGGAGGACATTAAGGATCGCAGTCTGACCAATCTGCAACTGCCGCTGGATGTCCACAGACTCAGCATTGGCGGCAGCAGTGGAGACAGGGGCAGGGGGTGCGGTGCCTGGCAGGAAGGAGACATGTGGTGACCGGGCACGTTGGGAAGGGACACGAGCACGTGGGAGGCAGCTGATGCCAATGGAGGGGGCGGTGCCAGATGTAGGGCTGCTGTCAGATGGTGGTGCAGCCACCGCCCACTCGGAGAGATCATCCTCGGACCCGTCAGCTTCATACTCTGTTGTGCCAGTCGACAGGTCCCCGGGGTCACTCTCCTCCGCCTCAGTCCCACTCGAAGTGCCAGCCCCGATGTCACCGCTGGCACTGGTGCTCGGTCCCTCCGCGCCGTCTGTGTCCATGTCTCCCTCCATGTCCCCCGACGATGCTGTGGGCAGGGTGAAGAGACAGAAATTAATCATACACCTGTATACATATGTCACATGAGTCAAATCTACGTAGGTTACAGTGCATAGCCTGAAACAAAGGATGAGTCACAACTACAAAACAAGGTACATACGTAGGCCCTGCAAGACACAGTTGTGTGACCCACCATGCCATGGAAAAACTATGGAGAGCATGACACAATAGCAAATGAGATGACATGGTATTCTGACTGAGGAGCAAGGCCCTGGGGACAATACAGCACTGCATCTGCACCACACAGCGTGGCAGGAAATTGGGATGAGCCAGGAACTAGAGGCACATGCAGCATAGGTAATACTGAGAACATGCCCACCCTGACTGGCACGCTGCACCTTGAGTGTATGTCCAGACAAACATCACACACTGGCCAGTCCAAGCAAGGTGATGACAGTTCTTGACATGTAGGCCATGCCCGCCCCACCCACCCCCTACATGAGACAAATCTGTGGAGACACAGGAAGCACTTACATCTCTTAGTCTGGGTGAAATACACATGGGATGCAACAATTCAAGATTGCACACCAAATACCCAAGGTGCGCCTGTCCTAATAATAATCTACAAATGGGCATCATCAGATGATTGCAACAAGACACACAGGCAATGGCCACCGTGAGTATGTACTTTGAAAATCAGGTCAGGCTGGACAGTGGACACTTGTAATACATCTCACGTCAAGGAACATGGTGCCAGGGGACAATGGCACAGAGCACAACCTATGCTGTAGACACAGAGATTGTCGACATACTCGGATTACACACATGATACCTAGGAAAAGATGCCCCTGGGGACAGTAGTGGCCACACAACTCCATGCTCCTGAATGGGAATGACTGCAACACACGCTAACATCCCTGCACTATGCCTAACGCACACTCATGCACATCATGTCACAGGCACCACATGGGACATGCCTGCTGGAAGGCCTGGCACTCGAGAGATTAACTCCCATGTCTGGACTCAGCATTAGTGCCAACTGACATGGAACCCACAAGTCCAGAACTGGACAGGGCACAGGCAAGGTCACAAAACCTGTTATACACCACCCCCACACATGATGCTGCAGGCATTGTACACTTGGAGAAGGTGTCAGGCTACATAACCTTGTGATGGAGTGACTACACACAGACCAGGGAACACATTGCAAGGAGGGGAAGGGAGGCAGGAGAGCACTGCAATACTGTGGGGAACAGGATCTGCACAGCACCATAAACCCTGGAAGTGTATCCATGGAGCAGTGCACTTACAAATGCTGGTGAAACACAACAAACACACACATGTACCTACCCCCTTCCGGCTGCTGCATGTCCTGTAGACGCCTGTCCAAGTCAGGAAAGACCACCGCCAGCACACGTTTCTGGATGTGGGAGAGACGGCGGCACCCGCGGTTCTTGTGGCTCTCAGGTGAGTCCCCCAGCAGGACCCGTGCGATCCTCCGCGTCCAGCACCGGATATCCTGCCAGCGTTTCCTCTCTGGGACAGGTGCCGCCTCCGACCATCCGCACTCCTCACGGCGCTGACGGCGTTCCAGCCATATCTGCTCCTTGGCAGAGGCGTCTACCTGTGAGGATGAACAAGTGACACTACATCAATACACCTTGCATATGTCACGTGGACACAGATTAGAACACATTTGCTGTTTACAACAAGGCATAGTGTGCATCCAACGCATTGCAACTTTGTCATAGGGACATGATCCTCTGGGGGAAGGCCAAAAGCAGTACGTGCCATTGAAAGGACACAGGTGGAATGAGGGCAACTACACAATCAATGAGCCAGGCTCACACTGTGCATCACACCCACCCCTCCTGTCTCAGGGCACTGCTGGGAGGACTCTGCACCCACCCCTCCTGTCTCAGGGCACTGCTGGGAGTGATAGGCCCCCACCCCTCCTGTCTCAGGGCACTGCTGGGAGGACTCTGCACCCACCCCTCCTGTCTCAGGGCACTGCTGGGAGGACTCTGCACCCACCCCTCCTGTCTCAGGGCACTGCTGGGAGTGATAGGCCCCCACCCCTCCTGTCTCAGGGCACTGCTGGGAGTGATAGGCCCCCACCCCTCCTGTCTCAGGGCACTGCTGGAAGTGATAGGCCCCCACCCCTACTGTCTCAGGGCACTGCTGGGAGTGATAGGCCCCCACCCCTACTGTCTCAGGGCACTGCTGGGAGTGATAGGCCCCCACCCCTCCTGTCTCAGGGCACTGCTGGGAGGACTCTGCACCCACCCCTCCTGTCTCTGAGCACTGCTGGGAGTGATAGGCCCCCACCCCTCCTGTCTCAGGGCACTGCTGGGAGGACTCTGCACCCACCCCTCCTGTCTCAGGGCACTGCTGGGAGGACTCTGCACCCACCCCTCCTGTCTCAGGGCACTGCTGGGAGTGATAGGCCCCCACCCCTCCTGTCTCAGGGCACTGCTGGGAGTGATAGGCCCCCACCCCTCCTGTCTCAGGGCACTGCTGGAAGTGATAGGCCCCCACCCCTACTGTCTCAGGGCACTGCTGGGAGTGATAGGCCCCCACCCCTACTGTCTCAGGGCACTGCTGGGAGTGATAGGCCCCCACCCCTACTGTCTCAGGGCACTGCTGGGAGTGATAGGCCCCCACCCCTCCTGTCTCAGGGCACTGCTGGGAGGACTCTGCACCCACCCCTCCTGTCTCTGAGCACTGCTGGGAGTGATAGGGCCCCCACCCCTCCTGTCTCAGGGCACTGCTGGGAGGACTCTGCACCCACCCCTCCTGTCTCAGGGCACTGCTGGGAGACATCAGGCATTCCCCCCCTGGGACCCCCCCTACAGTACATAGCATGTGTGTCACACCTGGACACAATGGCAGAAGTCACAGTCACTAAAAAGGGACACAGTCTGTGCCAGTGGACACTGCACTCACCTGATAACCTGGTCGCCCATACAGCATGGGGTACCGTGGGAGGATCACATCCACCAAAGCCATGTTCTCCTCCAGGGTGAATGGCTGTGACCTCTCCACAGCCCTTGACATGGTTCCAGGGAATCAGTAGCAGCAGCTGGGTCGTGGAATACAAAGATGTGCAGGCAAGTGCTCCCTCATGGGACCTGGCTGCCTTATATTTGCCTTGCTGGCCCATCTCATGCACAGGAGTACAGAGTGATTGGTCACTCACATTTGCATCCTATGTTTCCTCCAATCCCTTCAAACCTAGCAGTCTGTGGGTTCTCTATCGGTTTCATTCTCCTGCATGATGTCAGTCCCCCAAACACATTGCAACAAAGTGGATTATTTCCAACTGACTTCTGCTGTGCACCTTCCAGAACAAATTCAAAATTTGAACTTGGTCTCCATGACAACCAGCATGCATGTAGGCCTTAATACTTGTCCCTCATGTGTCCCCTATGTAATTTGGAGCTTCACACACAGGTACGGTGCGTTCCGGGGCCCTAGGGCACCCCAAATGCATTGCAACGGCCCGTACACGCGTGCCTACGTTCACTATCACTATGGGTGTCCTCGCGTATGCGTACACGTAGTGATAGTGAGCGTACAGGCGTGTGTACGGCCCGTACCACTACGAGTACGCATACGCGAGGACACCCATAGTGATAGAGAGCGTACAGGCATGTGTACGGCCCTACCGCTATGGGTGTTCTTGCGTATGCGTACACGTAGTGATAGTGAGCGTACAGGCGTGTGTACAGCCCGTACCACTACGAGTACGCATACGCGAGGACACCCATAGTGATAGGGAGTGTACAGGCGTGTGTACGGCCCGTACCACTACGAGTACGCATACGCGAGGACACCCATAGTGATAGGGAGCGTACAGGCGTGTGTACGGCCCGTACCACTACGAGTACGCATACGCGAGGACACCCATAGTGATAGGGAGCGTACAGGCGTGTGTACGGCCCCACCACTATGGGTGTTCTTGCGTATGCGTACTCATAGTGGTACGGGCCGTACACATGCCTGTACGCTCCCTATCACAATGGGTGTCCTCGCGTATGCGTACTCGTAGTGGTACGGCCCGTACACATGCCTGTACGCTCGCCATCACGATGGGTACACATACGGCAGCACTCCCATAGTGATATGGGAACGTACACAGGCCCTCTTAGCAGCAGTACGGCGGTTTTCACACATCACAGTGGTGACAGGCGCCACACAGGTAGGGATAGGGCAGACATACTTGTCCATGGATGGACAAACTTGTCCATGGATGGACATACTTGTCCATGGATGGACATACTTGTCCATGAATGGACATCAAGGCATTGTCTGTGCATTACTACATGTGTGGGGCACAGGTGTGACGGGCTGTGATGTGGAACATTACTCCTGGGCCGAGAAGGCACCAGATGTATGATGAGATGTGTACAGATGTACTGTGTGACGGTGCAATGTGTGCCAGGCATGCCCTTGACTCCTTTGACATGTGTGCATGTTGTACTGCACACTTGGGGTGAGCGTCACTGGCATGGCACGGACACCAACACACGGAAGTGTCCCCTGATGCCCGGTACAGGGGTTACCGCACCTGACTTGTCACTACCCACGGTGCACAATGTGACTATGTCATGTATGTGTGGGGGCTTCCCATCAGGTTGATGTTGGAGCACCCTCAAAAGCTGCAGCTGTTGCAGCAACCAACATGTGTCTGTGTGTAGATTGACATTGCACACTGTTCCGCACACCATGCCACATGTGGTATCGGATGTTAGGTGCACATGTATGCATGGGACACGGAGTAGCGTGACAAGGACATGTGTGCATCCTCACAATGAATGTGTGCTGAGTCATGACATGTGCACCTTCATGGCAAGGTGTGTGGGCTGTCCTAGTGTAATGTCATGTGACCTGTGGCTCTAGTGTTCCGCTACCAGTCTCTGCAATCGGCATCCTACTTCTGCTGATGTGTGGGCGTATGTCACTCCTGTCTTGCGTCTGGCTGTTCACTTGCACTGGGACACAGCTATTCCCATGGCATGGCATGGGGAGGTTCTCAATCTCCGTGTGTAGCTGGGTCTTGGTAGGAGTGTCACCTTGCATCCATACATGTCCTGGGCATGTAGCACATACCTGACTCCCTATGTAGCATATGTGTATTGACAGATTAACATGTGCCCAGTACATATGAATTGTTGTCGTAGTGCACTCACTCTTCCTTGTCACTTCCAAATTACTGCAGAGCGCCGCCTCTTGCCCGACCAATTCCGGACTTGGCTGCCATGCGGGAGAATGATCGGATCCGGTGCTACCGCTTCCCACGACGGTTGATTCTGGAGTTGACGGCGAGACTGGCACCACACCTGCAACCGCAGCACAGGTATCCTACGGCACTGACACCCCAGCTGAAGGTAATGGCTGCCCTACATTTTCTTGCCACGGGTACCTTTCAAAATACCATAGCTCATGTTGGTGGCATGTCCCAGAGCATGTTCTGCCGTGTGCTGCATGATTTCTTAGAGGCCATGTTGATTCACCTGGATGACTTCATCAAGTTCCCAACCCCTGAACAGTTGACTGCGGTCAAGCGTGGATTCTATGCCCTGGGAGGGATGCCCCATGTCATTGGGTCCATAGATAAGACACATGTAGCTTTGGTACAACCACACGCACGGGAGGTGGCGTACCGCAATCGGAAGCACTACCACTCCATCAATGCCCTTGTGGTGTGTCAGTCCAACATGGTGATTTCACATGTCTGTGCTCGTTTTCCAGGATCAGCACACGATGCCTACATCATGAGGCGTAGCAGGATGCCTGAAATGATGATGCAGCTGCGCAACGAAAGAGCATGTGTTGTTGGTGGGTACAGTCTGTCTGTCCTGTATTTTGCATAGCCTACCAGCACGACCGCTTCACCACTTCTAACGATGTCCATGTGCTTCCCATGTAGGGGACGCTGGCTATCCCAACATGCCATGGCTGCTCACACCTCTCCGCAACCCCATCACGCCGGCCCAGCTCCGCTACAACACCGCCCATGGCCGGACAAGGCGAGTGATAGAGAGGACGTTTGGCCTGCTGAAGAGCCGATTTCGGTGCCTCCACAAGACCGGCGGCGCGCTCCCATATGCCCCTGCGAAGGTCTGCAAAATCTTCATGGTCTGCTGCATGCTGCACAACATGGCAGTTGAGAAAGCTGTGCCACTCATCCTGGATCACCATGACGAGGACCATCCACCCGTGGAGGACGAAGGGCTTGGCAATGGGGCTAGTGATGTGGAGGATGTGGAGCCGCAAGAGGACATCCGGACTCGGCTCATACGCGACTTCTTTGCTTAGTGGTGAGTACCAGTGTCTGAGTGTGCACGCATTGGTCCCCGTGTGGCATGTGTTGTGATGTGTGTCTCAACCTGCATGTATGTCACGTGAGTCAGAGGTGTGTGTGGGTGTGTCACTGGAGTGATGGTGGCAGTGATGGTTGTATTTCCCCAGTCATAATTGTGACCTAGCATGTTGTCATCCATACATGTGTCGAGTAAATGCACATGCAAGTGGCTGTGCTTTTTGTGGCTGACTTCTTGTGTGTCTCTCTTCCCCAGGTACTTGCGCATGCCGTCTGCTGGTTGCATTGTTGTGGCACTGCTATTCCTCATGGACACGTCATCGTGGGCTGACTCAGCGTTACAGGCACGGACACGTTTGGAAGTCTCCATAGGGTAAGGGATGCATCAGGGGTGTATTGGGTGTGGCAGTTGTTCAAGATGTATGCACACTGCCCCTGTCGATGTTTGGTTCCTCTGCAGCCATGTGGCATCACCATGGGACACGACATGCAGCTGTGTACACCTGAATAGATGGTCTGCCTGGTTGACAGTCATCAGTGATGGGATAGTGGATTGTGATGATGGCATCAATGTGTGTAACACTGCCCTCGGACACATACGGTTAGCATTGGCTTGACATGGTGTGGGACTTCCACATCAGCGGATCAATGGTGTATGGCAGTCTCTCCCTGAGCAGCTGTGGGTGTTTAGCTGTTAGCCGACAATTGTGTGCCAGTTCCATGGCTAACACGCATTTGTGCTGCAGAAGGGGGGTGCCAGTGTTGGACCCACATGTTACTCCACAAGATGTGTTCATGTGTACTTCAAGTTGCCTCTGCAATCCCGAACACATGACTAATAAAGGTGTCCCTATGCCTCCAAGGTGCCTCTTCTCAGTCAATGCTGGTGTGTTGCCACGGTGCATCCAGCATGTCTGGCATGGTTTTCCCTGATAGTGGCTATGTGTCTATGTGTCGAGTAGCAAGATGCAAGCTGTGTGTGTGGGCTGAGACTGTGTATTGTGCATGATGTCCATGAGTGTGTGGGTATTGTGAAATGTGCCATCCCCATGCATCCAAAGTTGGCCAGGCCCCCATTCTCTGCATCCACCGGACTCAAGCTTGCAGGACATGGTTCTGCCACCTGTCTACACATACCTGGGTGCCCCCCAGGACACTGGACATGATCCCTGACCTCTGCGCATGACTGTTTCTGTACTCAATGTGTCTGTCAGCACGGTTGTGCGGCCACCCCCTCAGCTGGTTGGGCCCATCACAGGTGTGTATGGTGCTCCATGTCTGTCTTGCCTAATACACTGTGACCCGTGTGTCCTGTGCCAGACTCAGGCCCCAGGGTGTGGATGGTTGGAGTCAAAAGAGAGCTCAGGCATGTTTAGACTTTACAACACACATGTAAGGTAATAATGCAACCAGCAGGCATCTTCTCTTCATGGTGTGAATTTTTATTTTGGGGGGGGGGGGGGATAAAGTGAGGGGCTTTCCGGGAGTTTGGAATCCAAAGTTCAGTAGGGGAGTTGGTGTCCTTGCCATTGGAAATCCTCATAGTCCATGCCACAGTCTTTGTCAACATTGGTCAGACTGTGACCAGCAGGGCCATGTGGCAGAGAATGTCTCTTGATGCTGTGATGCTGTTGCTCCAGTGGGCCAGGTGCCAGGCCAGGTGTCCTGGGAGATGGTGATGTAGCGCCGACCCCCACGGTCCTTTCCGTGGACGACCCGGCCTCCTGCGGGGACCCTCAGCAGCAGGCCGTGACGATGTTTGGGATGCTCCGTCGGATGTCTCCTCCTCCTCCTGATCCCTCCCTGTGGGTGGTGATGTTCTACGCCGTCTGGCACAGGGAGGGTTGCCCATGTTGTCGGCCATCCGACGGAGTGTATCGTGAATCCCCTGGAACACCGTCACTTGCTCAGCCTGTCTGTCCTCCATCCTCCGTTGGTGTTGCAGTAGACAGGCATGTAGCTCCGCATGTTGCTGGGCCTGCTGGGTCTTGATCCCCTCGAGGACGGACACAACCTGGGCCAGGCCCGTGGTGTCCTGCCGGTATGTGTCCAGGATGTTATGGACATGAGAAAATACCAGTTCCCCAGCCAACTGGTCAGGCTCGCGCCTCCGCCGTCCTCCACTCCCACCACCCCTGCCCACTTGCACCTGGCCTGCCCTTTTGGGTACATCGGGTCTCCGGGACCCCTGAGGGGTGGCATTGGCGTTGTCGCCTGCCTCCTCCTGGGTGCCCGGGACACCGTGTCCCTCCTGGCCAGCCTGGCTACATTGTGGTGGTGGGGCAGGGATCCTGGGTGTCTCCTGGGATGTGGCAGGAGTGGGGGTGGTGGTTGGCACCGTTGTACCTGACGCAGGTGCTGCAGGTGGTTGGACACCAGAGGGGCCAGGTTGGTCGGGGTCGTCCACAGAGTGGTGAGAGTCGTCGCTGCCGGTGGGATCGGGCTCCCGCAGATCCGGGTCCTGTGAGTCTTCCCCCCAGTGTTGGGGGGTGGACCACGACGTTGACCTGTGTGTGAGAGAGACAATGTTAATTTTGGTCCATGCAACATCCATGTTTCATCAGTTTCTAAGTTGGCACTTTTCCTCTTGGAATTAGGATCTGTCTTGCATTCCACTCACAGTGCACTTGTGCATGGGTGTGTCCCTTGGGCACCACTTTGGCCCCTTTAACTATGTGTGGCACAGTCTTACTTGCTGCGTCAAGTGTGACTGCAGTCAGCAGTGGAGTGGGCAGGTGTGGCGAGCCATGCATTGGCGCCTTCCGTGTAGCACTGTACATGTGCACATGGAGTGGATCCACACACTTATATCATGCAGGTAGCTGTCGTTGTGCTCGTGAACAGGTTGTGACATGGCCCTGTGTTTTGCCATGGTGAAGAGGGGGGGTTCTGGCACTGGCCACCCTTGGCTACATGCACGCAGTCTACCTGCTGACGAGCCGACATTCCCACACATCACACGGCTGATTTGCTCTCCCTGTGTCTCCCTCCCTCTCTGTCCCCCTCTCCCTCCCTCTCTGTCCCCCTCTCCCTCCCTCTGTGTGTCAGCCTCCTCCCTCTGTCCGTGTCCCTGTGTCTCCCTCCCTCTCTGTCCCCCTCTCCCTCCCTCTCTGTCCCCCTCTCCCTCCCTCTCTGTCCCCCTCTCCCTCCCTCCGTGTGTCAGCCTCCTCCCTCTGTCCGTGTCCCTGTGTCTCCCTCCCTCTCTGTCCCCCTCTCCCTCCCTCTCTGTCCCCCTCTCCCTCCCTCTGTGTGTCAGCCTCCTCCCTCTGTCCGTGTCCCTGTGTCTCCCTCCCTCTCTGTCCCCCTCTCCCTCCCTCTCTGTCCCCCTCTCCCTCCCTCTCTGTCCCCCTCTCCCTCCCTCCGTGTGTCAGCCTCCTCCCTCTGTCCGTATCCCTGTGTCTCCCTCCCTCTCTGTCCCCCTCTCCCTCCCTCTCTGTCCCCCTCTCCCTCCCTCCGCATGTCAGCCTCCTCCCTCTGTCCGTCTCCCTGTGTCTCCCTCCCTCTCTGTCCCCCTCTCCCTCCCTCTCTGTCCCCCTCTCCCTCCCTCTGTGTGTCACCCTCTGTCACCTCAGCCCAGCTTCCTAGACACACACTTTTCCCAGTCCTTTGAATGGCCCTTGGCTTGTTGATGTGAGTTTGTTTCTGATCTCCAGGCACCCATTGGGTGTAGTGTCTGTGTGTGTGCTGCTGCTGTGGTTGTGTGTGCTGCCACTCTTTCACAGTGTTGGCTGTTCATTAGCTGCTGTCTTGTGCAAAACAGTGCCTTCACCCCCATGTGTTGATGCAAGGCGTCCGCCATTTGCTGGCGAGTCTTTCCTGTGTGGGGACACACTGTTTGTCTGGCTGTGACCTGGGCCATATGGGCAGAGGGCATTGTTGTCTGCTTCTGAGTTGCACTATGTGATTTTTGGGGCCCACCCTCCCGCCATCCGGGTTACCGTGTCATGTGTTGGTGTCTTATGTGGCCTGTGACTTGACATTGTCCAGCTGGGTGCATGGGGCATGGTGGCGGCAGTGGCATGTGCGTGTTCATGGAGTGTGGTTGAGTCATGCGATAGGTTGGGGTGGTTGCGGGCCTGTTAGTGATTTTGGTTGTGGATGAGGTCCCCCCCATGTGAGGTGCGTTGTTCGTGTACTCACCCGGGTCTCGGAGTCCTCCTAATCCTTCGACTGCCTCCACCGGCTGTATGGCCATCACCCTCTCCTCCCAGGGCTGGTAGTATACGGGTCTGCGGGAGGGCCCTCCTCCAGTGGCGTTGGCCTGGTTGTGTTCCTCCAGCATCTTGGCTCGGACCCTCCTCCGCAGATCGTACCACCTGGCTTGGCATTCCTGCCTGGTCCTTCTGGTGTCCGCAACAGGATTCACAGCATCGACGATGGTCTGCCACATGGCTGTTTTTGCTGCAATGCTGGTCTGTCTGACCAATGTTCCAAAGAGCTGTGGCTCGACTCTGAGGATTTCATCAACAAGGACCTCCAACTCTCGGTTACTGAACTTTGGATTCTTGTTAGTGGGCATGGTGAGGGGTGTGGGTATGGATGGTGGGGGGTGTGTGTGGATGGTTGTGGGTGTGTGGGTGTGGTTGTGCAGGTGTGTGTGTGTGAATGTGATGAGGGGGTGTTTGTGGAGGTGGTTGTGTGAAGGTGTGCAAGTGTAAGGTGTGGTGAGGCTTGTAGTATGGTTCTGTGGTGTCTGGCAGCAGTGAGTCTGTTGCAAAGGCTCATGGTTTGTGTGTGTGGGCCCTTTTTATTGGTCCATTGGTGGGTGTGGCTGTGTTTGAAGTTTGGGTGGGTGTGTTATAAGGAGTGGTGGTGTTTTGGGCCTCTGTTTGTTTTTGACAGTTGCAGGTCAGTGAATGTGTTTTTTAGTGTTTGTTGGCCATGTTTAGTGGCTTTGTGCCATTCGAATAGTGTATTCTTGTGTTGTTTTGGTTTGTCCTGGTTGTGTACGTGCGTTTTGAGCGTGTGTACGGTGTGTACATGGGCCATTTGGTTGTACGGTGCTGTCCTTGTGTGTGGCTTGGTACGACTCGTACATGCGGTTGTGATGTTGGGGCCTGGGGTGCGCTCCCTACTTAGGAGGTTGTGTTGGGGATGCGACGGGAACGTACTGGGGTGTACATAGACGGTGGTACGACACGTACAGGGGTGGGGGTACGAATCGAACGTACTGGGGTGTACATACATGGGGGTCGGACACGTACAGGGGTGGGGGTACGACTCGAACGTACAGGGGTGTACATAGACAGTGGTATGACACGTACAGGGGTGGGGGTACGACTCGAACGTACTGGGGTGTACATAGACGGTGGTACGACACGTACAGGGGTGGGGGTACGACTCGAACGTACAGGGGTGTACATAGACGGTGGTACGACACGTACAGGGGTGGGGGTACGACTCGAACGTACAGGGGTGTACATAGACGGTGGTACGACACGTACAGGGGTTGGGGTACGACTCGAACGTATTGGGGTGTACATAGACGGTGGTACGACACGTACAGGGGTGGGGGTTCGACTCGAACGTACTGGGGTGTACATTGACGGTGGTCGGACACGTACAGGGGTGGGGGTTCGACTCGAACGTACTGGGGTGTACATACATGGGGGTCGGACACGTACAGGGGTGGGGGTTCGACTGAAAAGTACTGAGGTGAACATTGACGGTGGTACGACATGTACAGGGGTGGGGGTACGAATCGAACGTACTGGGGTGTACATACATGGGGGTCGGACACGTACAGGGGTGGGGGTACGACTCGAACGTACAGGGGTGTACATAGACGGTGGTACGACACGTACAGGGGTGGGGGTTCGACTCGAACGTAATGGGGTGTACATACATGGGGGTCGGACACGTACAGGGGTGGGGGTTCGACTGGAACATACTGGGGTGTACATTGACGGTGGTCGGACACGTACAGGGGTGGGGGTTCGACTGGAACGTACTGGGGTGTACATACATGGGGTCGGACACGTACAGGGGTGGGGGTTCGACTCGAACGTACTGGGGTGTACATTGACGGTGGTCGGACACGTACAGGGGTGGGGGTACGACTCGAACGTACTGGGGTGTACATAGACGGTGGTACGACACGTACAGGGGTGGGGGTTCGACTCGAACGTACTGGGGTGTACATACATGGGGGTCGGACACGTACAGGGGTGGGGGTTCGACTGGAACGTACTGGGGTGTACATTGACGGTGGTCAGACACGTACAGGGGTGGGGGTACGACTCGAACATACTGGGGTGTACATAGACGGTGGTACGACACGTACAGGGGTGGGGGTTCGACTCGAACGTACTGGGGTGTACATACATGGGGGTCGGACACGTACAGGGGTGGGGGTTTGACTGGAACGTACTGGGGTGTACATTGACGGTGGTCGGACACGTACAGGGGTGGGGGTTCGACTGGAACGTACTGGGGTGTACATACATGGGGGTCGGACACGTACAGGGGTGGGGGTTCGACTGGAACGTACTGGGGTGTACATTGACGGTGGTCGGACACGTACAGGGGTGGGGGTTCGACTGGAACGTACTGGGGTGTACATACATAGGGGTCGGATACATACAGGGGTGGGGGTTCGACTGGAACGTACTGGGGTGTACATACATGGGGGTCGGACACGTACAGGGGTGGGGGTTCGACTGGAACGTACTGGGGTGTACATACATGGGGGTCGGACACGTACAGGGGTGGGGGTTTGACTCGAACGTACTGGGGTGTACATACATGGGGGTCGGACACGTACAGGGGAGGGGGTACGAATCGAACGTACTGGGGTGTACATAGACGGTGGTACGACACGTACAGGGGTGGGGGTTCGACTCGAACGTACTGGGGTGTACATACACGGGTGGGGGTGTACATACACGGGGGTACGTCTCGGACGTACGGGGGCGGGGGGGAGTTTTGGGCGCGTATGCGGGCACATGTCTCCATGGTTGCTATGGGAGTTCGGTGCGGACGGTGTTTTTTCCATACGGTTGTAAGATCGGACGCACGGGATGGATCGTGATTCCTCGGTCGGACTTCACCTTTCACATTTGTACGGTAAATAGTCCGAGGACGTGTCGGACACATTTTCCGACCCGAGGACGTGTGGGAAATCATTCCCGATGCGGTTTGTATGGACTTTTTACCATGCGAATCGTGATTGCCAGTTCGTACGGCACTTGTACGATTCGTACGGTAAAAAGACCGGATACGAGTCGCACGGGGAATTTTTTTACCGGATCGTAATTGGCACCTTAGTCTGGGGTCTCCTTCAAATCCTCTGTCCTGATGATGACCCTTTTCTGATTAATTTGCCATTGTGGGTTGAAGCGTCATGAGAAAGGTGCGTAGGTGAGATGCTGCTCATCTCCCAGGAACATTATGCACTGGGCGAAGAGGGTGGCATGGGTGCATCACCTTGAGAGGGGATGATCGCAGAGACACCTTCCACATGCTCCAGTGGACTTGGTTAAGCTGAAGGGTATGGCTGTTGTGACTGGTGTTTCCCGAAGCTATTATGTAAGTACCAGGAGGCCTGTTAACAACCTGCCAAGGCTAAGGAAGCTACTATTGTATTGTGTTGTTTAGTTGCTCTCTCCTCCCACTGCTTGTTCACAAGGTATAATGAAGACACCAACTAAGGCACATATGTAGGAACCCCTTGTGCCACTAGAGCATCACTTTTGTGATGCTCCAGTGGCGCAAACCTTGAAATCATATCTATGAGGTCAGGCAAAGCCACTTTGCATGGCTTTGAATGGCCTCATAGATATGGGGAAAGGGAAGGCAGCGCAAATCGCTTCCTGGAGGCGTTCCATGGGCGTTGCGGTGGGTGCTCCCACGCATCACCCAGGGATTTTGACGCTCCCCCAGATTTACAAATCTGTGTAAACTTGGGGGTGCGCCTAAACCTTAAGTCTCCCGAGGTGAGGCGTACTAAAGAGATATAACTTTATTTCTCCTTGTTTATTCCTCTTTTCATGTGTTGCATTCTGAAGCACAAATAGAAAGAGAAAAAGCCTCTCAGGATTGGTTTTGGGCAGGAAGGTGCCCCTTCCTGCGGTAAAACAATCCTGCTAACAACACAGACACCCCTGCACCATGTTGCAAGGGTGCCTGCGTTGGAGCTAGGCTGCCGAAACGGTGCCAGGGCAGGGGGAAAGGACAGGAATTCCCTGTATTGAATATATACGGTGCATTCCTACCTTTTCATTTTGATGTAGGGCAGCAGAGCAAGGTGACTTGCTGTGCTGCCCTGCTCCAAAACCCCATAAATGAGGGCCTTAGTGTGTGCAACTGACAGGACCTCTGTGTAGAAATGAATGTTTGGCACCAGTAGTCTTCACCATCTTACACTATCCTGCCTTGCAATGTAAGTTTATAGCCAGGGCCACTAGAATTATGCAATTGTGCAGCTGGGGTGTATTTTGCATAGTTATAGATTTGCCACATTTGCCACATGATTCATCATCTACTGATAATCTGCAGATTGTAACAAAAAAAAATGTTTGCAGCTCAAACTGTTAAAAAGTTACTAAAAATGCAGCAATACTTGTCGTTGGGCAATGTTAGTCCATTTGCAAAGGTTAACTGGCCACATTCCTGTTGCCTATTGCTATATTTGGATGGTAAACTGGTACTAATGAGGTGCAACCAATGTCCAGACAGTGTTAACAAGTGTAAAAAGACAAAATACGGATGTATAACTATCACAAAATGTGCTGCATTACGTGGCATAATTTACTTTTCTTGCCGCATAATTTAATCAACACTGCCGCATATTTTGGCCCTGGTCTGCCGCATAAATACAGTGTACCTGGGTATAGCCACTCGCACCACTCTTCACTAGAGGTGCGCAACCTAGTTAAACTATGGCCTACTTAAGGGGCCGGATGAAGGGTTGGGGCCTCTGGGAGGCCTGAAGACACATGAACCACAATCAGAGGGAATACTCATGCTACTTCCCTGTACATAGATTACACACCAGCCTGGATTGTCCTTATGCAGGTCGGTACTAGATGCAGAATACTTAGGTGAATTCTATCTGACCACACCCCCCTCAAAATGGTGATAGGATGGGGCAGATCCAGAGCTCAGATATCGGCTTGACATCTAAACACTCGAGTTCTGCAAGACCCATTATTTAATGGTGCGGGTGATGAGTGAGCAGGGAGAGACGCCCTGTTGGAATGGGATGCATTCATAGTGGTGTTAAGAAGTATCAGTACCAAACTGCATATGGTTTTAGGAAGACGCTGGAGAGAGATATCCTAGGTGTGGAAAGGGAAATCTGAAATGATGAATTGGAACTTGAACAGGGGCTTGGAGATGTGCAGCTCGTTAAGGCGCACAGAGAAACATACAGTCCTGGAAGAAAGACTTAGGTGGGTGGTCCGGGGTAAACATGGCTCGGCAGCGCAAAAGGATGACAAGTTAAGGCGATTGTTAGCCTGGCTGCTTAGAATCAAGCAACAGAATTCTGTTTGGAGCTCTAAGACCTTCATATGGCGAGGTGGGTAATTTACAGGCCGCTGTGAATTTGGCCTTTCCGGAATTTTACAGATCACTTTACAAAGCTCAAGGCACATGATATTTGGGTGGTCTACAACAGTATTTGGAGGCCACAGATATCCCCGATCTGGATCCTGTATAGTGACACACATTCGATGAACCTCTGACTATAGAGGAGGCACAACTGGCACTAGATCAGATGGTGCGTGGTAACACCAAGGGAAGGATAGACTTGCCGCTTAGTTTTATGGTACGAAAAGGCCTGTGCTCACACCCAAACTGCTTAAGGTGTATTAGGAGGCCAATCGCTTGGACATCTCTCGAGCTCCTTGAGACAGGCACTCACAGTAGTGCTACTGAAGCAGATGTCTGCTCCTATCGGCCTCTGGCGATGCTCATCCTTGACTATAAAATTCAAGGGAAGATTATTGTCAATCGGCTGCTAGAGATAGTGCTCTCATTGATGGACCCAGACCAAAATGGGTTTGTCCCCTTCTTGAACCTGTGTCGTGTTTCAGCTTAATAGATGTGGGCAAAGGGGGCGAGTTACAGCAGCTAGCGTTTCCCTCAATATAGGAAAGGCATTTGGCGCCATAAGGTGGCCATGTTTGATGAGAGCACTGACACGGGTGGGTTTGGCTCAAAGTATCAGAGGTGGATCCAGATTCTATAGACCCACCCAGTGGTAAGAACGTGCACTAACCAGACAATCTCGTGGCACCTTTCCATTAACGGGGGAACCCGGCATGGATGCCCACTGTTGCAGCTTATCTTTGCTATGGCTATGGTGCCCATGGCATATTTTTGAGAAGTAGGAAGGCAGCCTGGGGCATCTGCTTGGGTGACTGATGGCAAATTATTTTACTATATGCCGATTATGCTCTGATTTACTTATGGTGTAGCCTACGCGCACTGACAGCCGTAATGGATTTATTAAAAGAGTTTGGTGACTCCTCTGGGTTAAGAGTAAGCTAGAGTAAGTCCTTTCTGTTTCATTGTCAGAGCTGGAATGAGGAGACGTCCTTGTGTTAATACTCAAGTTGCAGTTGGAGTAATTCAGGTACTTGGGTGTCAATGTGTATCTGAGATGAGGCTTCGATAAAGGTTAACACGGGAGGAGTGTTGGCAATGGTATGACAGTCGAGTAAGTTCTGAGCAACATTTCCACTGTCACCTATGGGAAGGATGACCATAGCAACAATGCTTGCCGTGTTGCTGCTACTCTATTTCTTTGCGTTGTTACCCGCCTTCCAAGATGGCTCTTCACAGACTAAAATAGTGTACTGTCAGACCTGATATGGGGAACAGGGAGCAAGAGGGAAGTGCTGTAGGCAATTTTCAACCCAATAGACTGAGGGGGACTAAGAGCCCCTAACTATGAGGTATATTATGCAGCAGCTCAACTCCAGTGGGTGATGAGGTGGCTCAGTGGTCTTCAGAACCTTTAATGTGAGGTGGTATTTGGGAACCAGGACCCATGCGAACTGATCCATTGGTTGATGGGTAAACAGCAGATGCTTGTTTACCTTCATAAGCAGAAGGCAATAGCCAAATATTACTAGCAGAGCTGTGTGCACCCCAGTGTGCGGTGGTTTCTCTATGTCCCGGGCGTTCCGCTTTGGGCAGTGCCAGAGGCCTGGTTGCTGAGTAAGGTGCATGGGAAGAAGCCATGGACAGAAGTGGGTATTCTAACCATGGGGAGACTATATGTCCATGGTACACTTTGTGCTTGGCAAGACATTCGGGACATGAAACATTTGGGACTTGGCTAATTCCTGACACACAATGCAGTAGTGTGGGTGCAAGGACAACTTTGGCCCCTTGACCATGTGGAGCCTACTCTATCTGATACGTTGCAGCTTTTGCTGACGCAAGGCATAGGGAGGTGAGCGGTGATAATGTTATACTCAGATGTGCTTCACCAGTATTTACCTATGCGTACAGCACTCCATAGTGGGTGTTTGGGCATGGCAATTACTGACTGGGAGAAGGCTATGGAGGTAGTTAAATGAATATCCCAGAAAGCTTGGCTGAAATACACCCAGTTTAACTACCTTCACCAGACATACCTGACACTAGGGCATGTTGGCCACATAAACACTTGGACTGTTAGTTAATAATAGTATTTAATTCACTATTAGCATAATAGAAAAAATTAAGCACCAGGAGCTGGAATGGGAGAGAGAGTGTGTGTATGTATTAAAGTATGTCAGTGTGGGAGCATGTGTCTGTGTGGGTGCATGAAAGTGAATCAGAGTGAGGGACAGGTACTAAGAAGGAGTGAGAATGACTAAGATTGAGGGACAGATTTCTCAAAACGTTGTGCTGATGCAAAGGGATGCAAAGTGGCACAAGGTTTTGGTAAACTATTTACTTTTCAGTGCAAAACTATTTTAACACTGGAAAGTAACCCGAAATTTACACAAATAATGATTTGTGCTGCTTTGTGCTTCTTTTCATCACAGGAACATGCCATGGGTTACCATGTTACAACCTGGAGGTTTTCATGCAAAGCTCGACCTACTAAAACTATTTGTTGGTGCATTGCACAAAAAAACTGGGGTTAATGTGAGGAAATGTATTAATTTCTTCAAACTTTTCACATACTGCATTTGTGCTGCACTATACATCACACATTCAGTGTGTGACATTTTTTAAAGTATGTCAATGAATGGCATTTTGTACTGGAAGGCTACCCTTTAGTACAAGATTTATGCCAAACATCATGCGCACACCTTTGCACCATAGTGCAAAGGGATGTGTGTGAGGATAGGGGAAGCCGGCAGCACTTTGTAAGTCTCAGTATATATGGCACTGCAATGCTCTCTGTCCCTAGCAGTAGTGCAATGTAATGTGGCACATTGGTTGCTGCTCTCTTTGATGCATTCTTTGGGGAAATGTGCCCCTAAAGGACAGTAAGTATTAATGAGTCATTGAGTGAGAATAAGTGAGTAATGAGTAACAGTATGTGGGTGAGAATTAATGTGTATGAGTTTGAGGGAGTGTTAGTGACCACGAGGGAGTGTGAGAAAGAATGAATGAGAGTAGGTAGAAGCGAATGAGTGTAACTGTGAGTAAGAATGAATGAATGAGAGTGTGAATTTAAGTGATCTTGAGTGAGAATGTGGTGTTACGCTTGTGAGTGTGCCCCATACCCTGGCATATTGAAGAACATTTTGCCTTAAAGAAGCACCTATTGCAAAATTCAGGCACTGGCATTCTGGAGACAGTTATTCACATGGCAAGCACCTGTGACAAAATGCTACCAAATAAGGGCACACAAGAGGTTATGCTTCCCATATGGGGAGGCCCCATCACAAAATGCTGGCCTTGGCATACTGTATCTAAGTTTGACATAGGGGCACCTGTTAGCACAGGCATACTGGATGTAATTCTTGGCATGGGAGCACCCTTAGCAAAATATTGGTGCTGACACATTGAAGGTAATTTATGTCATACTGGAGGACAACTGTGTGATAGAGGAGGGGGCAATCATGACAATCAGCTGCCCCTGACATAATAGAGATTATTTTTGACATCATACTGCAAGAGGCATATTGTATATAATTTGTGGACTAAAGGGGCACCCATGGTGTATGGGGAGTACCCATGCAAATATGTTGGGCTTTGCACAATGGAAGTACATTTTGGCTTATAGGGGCAACCTCAGCCCATTTTGGAAAAAATGGGGCAAACTCGTGGGGAGCGTCATGTTAATTAGATATGGCACACCATGAAAGACTTGATTATTTGAGTGCTTTTTCAGAGGCTGTACCTTTTTATCATATTTAAAATGCTCTATCTTGTCCCATTTTTTCCAAAATTTCCTCAGAGGATACCTGTCCAGAACCCTCTCTAGAAGATGTCAGGCTCACTCGCTACAATTCAAAGGAAGTATTACAGCCCGCCACTTAAAAAAATCACCAGTCTCCTATCAGAAGGTAAACGGTGTCTTGATGAGCACTGTTCACTGTCTGCAGCTTCCAGTGGGAGTGGGACGTTATACATAAGGGGCCATATTTCAGAAAGTGCCCCAGGGGCGCAACAGGCATTTGCGCCCACTTTGCATGCCCCCAGGGGGACTTTGGTATTACAGAAGGGGCCGCAGACACTTGTGCGGCTCTTTCTGTAATACTGATAGCGCTGGCGCACATAAAGCGCCAGTGCTATCTGGTGGGAGAGTTCCCTCGTTTGCATGAGGGAATCCCTTTGCCTCTGCACCCGCACTGTATTGCAGACGAAGGCACAGAGGCAAAGAAGCCCTCAGGAGGTGCACAGACAGTGGTAACCCTCTGGCGGGGGAAGGGGGTCCCATTGACCCCTCCAGACATCCCCTTCTAAATTGCAGGCAGGTTGCTGCCGGCACTGTGAAAACACGAAACAACTGTTAAGCAGCCGTCCTAATTTTCACAGAGATGCGCTGCACTGGGGGCAGGGCGAGTTCCTAGCTGCCCTTGGGGCAGAGCAATCATTGTAAAAGGGCTCACTTTCGTTGCTTATGCCGGGCACACCTTTTTAAAGGTGCAGCCGAAGGCAAACAATGAAAATTAGCATATTGTGTAATGTGGCCCCCGGCTTTGTAAAAAATAATACATTTAGCAGTGCAATGTTCACTCTTGTGAATAAATAATGAAACGAAGTCAAAACAAATATTTTTGAGCAGGTTCTAATGTTTCATTATTGTGACTAAATGAACAAGCATTTGCAATGCAATAGGTCTCGCATTTACGCGAGTTTGAGCTATTGGCATTGTAAATAACAATGCCTTTTATTTATGTTTTAAAAACAGAAACAAAAATAAAAGGCATTGTCATTTACAATGTCAATAGCTCAAACTCACGTAAATGCGAGACCTATTGCATTGCAAATGCTTGTTTTAGTTAGGGGTTAGGGTGTTAGGCCTAAGGGCAATGGGGGGTTCGGGGTAGTTATAGGGACAGCGTGGGGTGTGAGGGGGTTGGGTAGTGTATTTAAAGGAGCAGAGTTTTAGGCCTCAGGGCAGGGGAATGGGTAGTTGAGGTTGTTTTTAGGGCTTGGGGGCTAGCGGAGTCGTTTTTAGGGCTTAGGGGTGGGCGGGGTAGTTTTTAGGGCTATGGGAGGTCGGCATAGGTTTTTAAATTAGGGGTTAAGGTTTTAGGCCTGAGGGCAGTGGAAGGGGTTGGTGTAGTTTTAGGGACAGCGCGGTGAGTAGGAGGGGATCGGAGGAAGGTTTTGGGCCTCAGGACAGGGGGGCAGGTAGGGAGTTTGTAGGGCGGGGGAGGGGTTCAGAGAAGTGGCGACTTTAGCCACACATACCCCTTTACCATTCATGGCTTTACCATGAAATTGTGTGATAAAGGCATGCATGGTAAAGGAATGTGTCTTTAGGACGCATTTGGGGTTCGAGCTGCGTTGTAGAGGCACATGTGATTAAGCCATGCATGCCTCTATCATACAATCTCTGCAGCACACATAGCAAGAGGAATACATCTCTCCCAATGGTTTTTGTGCAGGAAGGTGCCCCTCCCTGCACAAAAACAATCCTGCCTGCAATGGAGGCACCCTGGTGCAAGGGTGCTTAGGTTGGAACTAGGCAACAAATTAATCAGCGCAGGGGTAAAGAACAGGAATGCACCTTGTTTCATAAATACGGTGCATTCCACCCGTTTCACATTGGCGTAGGACAGCGCAGCAAGAAAACTTGATGTGCTGCCCTACGCCAATTCCTCGTAAATGAGGCCCATTGTTCGGGGGGGGGGGGCGGGGGGGAAATAAACACAAGCATTGAAAATGCAATAGGTCTCGCCTTCGTTTATGTTAAAGCAAGTGTAGAGAGTGGTAGTGAGAGAGGTGGAGAGGTAGAGAGTAGTAGTATAGAGTGAGTATTTGAGAGTGAGTAGTAGAGATTGAGTATTAGAGTAGCAGAAAGTGAGTATTAGAGTAATAGAGAGTGGATAGTAGAAATTGAATTGCAGAGAGTATTAGAGAGTTAGTAGAGAGTAGGAGAGAGTGAGTAATAGAGAGTGAGTAGTACAGTGGATAGCATAGAGTAATAGTGATTGAGTAGTAGAAAGTGAGTAGTAGTTAGTAGTAGAGTGAGTAGTAGAGAATGAGTAGTAGAAAGTAGAGAGTGAGTAGTAGAGAGTGAGTAGATAGCAGTAGAGGGTTGTTGAGAGTGATTAGAGAGTAGTAGAGAAGTAGAGTGAGTAGTAGAGAGTAGTATAGAGTGAGTATTAGAGAGTGATTAGTAGTGATTGAGTAGTAGAGAGTAGTAGAGTGAGTTGCATAGAATGAGTAGTATAGATGAGTAAAGAGTGAGTAGAGGGTAGAGAGTAGTTGAGGTGAGTAGTAGAGGTGAGTAGTAGAGAGTCTGTAGTAGAGTGAGTAGTAGAGTAAAGAGTAGAGAATAGAGAGTAGAGAATAGACAGTAGTAGAGAGTGAGTAGTAGAGAGTGAGTAGTAGAGAGTGAGTAGTAGAGAGTGAGTAGTAGAGAGTGAGTAGTAGAGAGTGACTAGTAGGGAGTAAAGAGTGAGTAGTATAGAGTATTAGAGAGTGAGTAGTAGAGAATGAGTTTTAGAGAGTAGTGTGTGTAGTAGAGAGTAGTAGAGAGCGAGTAGTATTGAATGAGTAGCAATTAATAACAGCAAGCTGCGTACTGAAAGCGGCATTTTAATATAAGAACAGCGTAGTGACACCTTCAAAGCTTCCGTTGCTCTAACTGCAAGCTGCGTACTGAAAGCGGCATTTTAATATAATAACAGCGTAGTGACACCCTCAAAGCTTCCGTTGCTCTAACTGCAAGCTGCGTACTGAAAGCGGCAATTTAATATAAGAACAGCGTAGTGACACCTTCAAAGCTTCCGTTGCAAGCATTACCTTTAGCTGCGCACTGAAAGCGGTATTATAATAAGAAGGAACGGCAATTAATAAAAGCTTAAACACTCATCTGGATCCCTTAAGCAAGACGTGGTGCCACTGCACCTGCTGTACGTGTGACTGCACTTTGGTACGGCTGACTTTAGAGCAGTCTGTGGCCGCTGTGCTGCTGCTAGGCCATCGCTCAAGCAAGACGCGGTGACACTGCACCTGCTGCACGTCTGACTGCACTTTGGTACGGCTGACTTTAGAGCAGTCTGTGGCCGCTGTGCTGCTGCTAGGCCATCGCTCAAGCAAGACGCGGTGCCACTGCACCTGCTGCACATCTGACTGCACTCTGATAGGGCTGAAAGCGGATTGTAAAATAAGAAGGAACGGCAATTAATAACGGCAAGCTGCGTACTGAAAGCGGCATTTTTAAATAAGAAAGAGTTTTAAAGGAAGAAGGAACGGCAATTAACAGCAAGCTGCGTACTGAAAGCGGCATTTTAATATAAGAACAGCGTAGTGACACCTTCAAAGTTTCCGTTGCCAAAACAGCAAGCTGCGCACTGAAAGCTGCATTTTAATAGAAGAACAGCGTAGTGACACCTTCAAACTTCCGTTGCTCTAACTGCAAGCTGCGTACTGAAAGCGGCATTTTAATATAAGAACAGCGTAGTGACTTCAAAGCTTCCGTTGCTTCAAAGTTTCCGTTGCCAAAACAGCAAGCTGCGCACTGAAAGCTGCATTTTAATAGAAGAACAGCGTAGTGACACCTTCAAAGCTTCCGTTGCTCTAACTGCAAGCTGCGTACTGAAAGCGGCATTTTAATATAAGAACAGCGTAGTGACTTCAAAGCTTCCGTTGCTAGGACACCAAAATAAACAAGAAGGGCTGGGCGAGAAGGGAGGGGGGAATGCCAGCAACAGAGGAGCCCGCGAAAGTGAAAGTGATCGGATTACGATCGCTACGGAGTTAAGACACATGGCGCTGCGCGCGTGCACGTTCACGTGCACTGTAGCTTTAGGCCACGGCAGCACTTTGAAAAAGCCCAGATATAAAATGTCTCTTCGAGCCTTTGGCTCGCGAGACCTAAAAATGAAGTCTCTGAATACAACCTTCCCCACTGTGCTTCACTCTAGTGATATAACATTGCAAATTATATTAAATCAAAATGTATTAACCGTAAGGAATAATTTAGGCCAATAATGTAGTTCATATTCAGTAGATGGTCTACATCAGTTAATACATGCGGCAAATACTATTACTTTATTTTAATCTCTGTTTTCCTCTCCCTATGATCATTCAACACATTTCTCACCGCAGTATCCAGTATGGGAGCTATTAAATCATGAGAGTTTGTGATATTAAAAAAAATAGGTTCCCAGTGCTGTTGTGTGTTTGCTGCACTATATCCTCTTCAGATGACATAGTTTTGCATATAATGTTAAGAGAAATAACGCATGATCCTCTTTTTCTATCATGTCAGCACCCTAATAGAGGTGGCATCTAAATCAGACAATCTAAATTGTATTAATATATTGATAAAGCATTTATTATGAAACTTCAATGTTGCCAATTATTGTGATGTCATCAGGGTTAAGGTCATGTGATATCACTACCTAGGAAGATTGAGGGTCAAAGGTCACATGGTTTACTTTCCTGTGATGTCACTTCCTCTCCCCTGGCATTATAGTGAAACGACATCTATGTCTACTGGCATGCTGCATTTATTCTAGAAAGAAAAGCAACCCTTTACAACGACACCCTTATCGGACGGAGAAGCATCAAATGTATTTTTTCTTTAGAAGGGAATCGGACATCTTGTCTGTGGACAGTGTTTCTACTTCGCTCAGTTGTTCGCTGACCATCCAACGGGGCCACAGAGCTTATATAGATTTAACTCTCCAAAATGGCCAGAGAGAGCCAAACAGACATTTTATAAAAACATTTAACAAGTAAGAACATCTCGGTACCCATGTGGCAGTCACTGGAGGCTGTCCGTCTGAGATGAAAAGGCTGTGTTTTTTACATTTGTCTATGAACGTGAGAAAAGTAATCACAGCAAGATGTTGAGGCGCCTTAAAATGGTTCAATCGTTCAATAAAATATGGATTTATTGGAAGGCTTCCTCATTTAACATTTTAATTGCGCCGATGATGAAAACATTAAATACTCATCGAACATGTCTCAAACCCTAGGGTATGTTCCTCTTTCCGGTCGCTTATTGTGGATTAATGTGCTTTTGGTAGGGCGCCTATTGAATACAATCCGGCGAAGGGCAGCGACCTCCAAGCGCCGACGGCACCGCCATAAGCTCGTTTCTCTCTCACTGGGCCTTCCCCTGCCGAGCCTGTGTGTAATTAACGGGGCTTCCACTCTAATTAATGCATGCTAACATGGCTGTCAGAGTCCGATCAAGCGTGAACCGAGTCGGAGGGGAGCTTCGTTTCTCGTGCAACGCTGTCTTTGGGGACGTGATTCCAGTTTGGAATTGTCTAAACAGGTTGGGTGGACGCTGCTGGAGAGGAGATGTCAATGTTTAAATGACATAGTTTAGAAATAGGAACTCATGTTGCCTCTGGCTGTTCAGTGAATGGCAGGTGGATGCCTTTCCACTCTCGCCCAGGAAATCACTGCATCATTCCCTGGTGACACGATGACCAATCATGCCAAGTTTAATGAGACTGCTCGCTTACAAAAACACACGGAAGTGATTGGGGAGATGGCTGAATTATCTCAGTACCTACACTTATTCAGCACTACATTCCAGTTCATCAATTTTTGGCTAGGATGTCACTTCAGACTGAGATCAGCCCTATGCAAACACAAGTAACTACAAACTGACCTCAGCGGGAAACAACCTTTAGAACGCAGTCATTACAACACACTACCTTTACAACGCAGTCATTACAATGCAACATCCTTTACATCGCATGCCATTACAACGCAGCCATTACAACGCATGTCACTACAACGCATTTCATTACAACGCATGTCACTACAACGCATGCCATTACAACGCATTATAAGGTAAGTAATGGGAAATAGTAATTTTTAACCCTACGCTATCCAACACTTACCTTACTGTTGCATTCACTGGAGTGGGAATAGTAATTTTTATATTAAACAAAAAGAGGGGGGGACCTAGGAGCTATTAAAGGTCCAGTGTCCATGCTCCTGATACATGTATTTATAACCCAACGAAGGACACTGTTCCTACAGTAGGATGCAATAAGTCACCCATACTTAAGGGTGCAAAAAGTCACCCGTGCATTTTACAAGAAAAATTGTGAGCAAGAAAACAAAAACAAAACAAAAGAACCTTAGGTATGAAGGGCCCATAAGTGAGGGGAAAAAAACTTTTTTGTCCTCTGATGCCCTCACACACCCCAAGGGGTGTCATGCTTCATCATCGGGCAGTTGCTCCTCGTAGGGCCGGCGCTGCAATTCCCTACGGGTCCCCCGAAGGGTCGCTTTGTCGGAGATCTTTTTAGGACTGCCGGATGGTGCATGCGGGTGTGTGGGGAGTGGGTTCAAAAAGAGGGTAAATCAACGGAGAATTGTGCGTGCAAAATAATCAATGAATTAAAAAGGGTCAACATGCAGCGACAGTGTAACTGTTGTACCCTTCGCAGTCCGAAAACCGCTCAATAAAAAACAATGCCCCAAAGGCTCACTATGCCTGGGTGTCATAGGTCATAGGTCGACATGTTTCGCGCTACTCTTGCCCAACCAGGGTCATTTGCGCTTCTTCAGGACCATAAAACGATTCAGTGAAGTGCACGTGAACAGTGTACATAAGATAAAAATACCCTCTATCTCAATCAGGGCGGAACAGCAACTTATATACCCACAGTATGGCAACAGCTGTATGATGGATGCCGCTCATGATTAATACCTAGGAAAGAAAAACAAAAAATAAAAATAAACCGAACATATGGACTTCAGTACAACTTGATGCCTCATAATGTGCCACAGCTGTGTGCACATAAGTTCTAGTTAAATAAAAAGAGAATAGCAGACACACGAGACACCCATCACCGAAACAGAATCCCATATTTATGTGGCGTCCAAGGTTCTAACATATTGCCAGTGTCCTTCGTTGGGTTATAATAGTAATTTTTACCCCTACATTATCCAACACTTACCCTACTTTTGCACTCACTGGAGTGGGAATAGTAATGTTTACCCCTACACTATCCAACACTTAACCCACTGTTGCCCTAAAAGTAATATATGTTGTAATGGTATGCATTGTAATGGTATGCATTATAATGGAAGGCATTGTAAATGTAGTTTATCAAAATGCGGTGTGATGGCATGCATTGTAAAATCATGCATTGTAATGGATGTTGCGATGTAAAAACGACATTGTAAAGCCATGCACTGTAAATGTTTGCGTTTTAATGTCTAACATTCGGCCTCAGTATAGGGTGGAGTAAACAAAAATAAATCCCCCTGCCACAGATAGCTAAGTGCTGACAGTCTCGCTCTTCGCTGGGACAAATGTTCCCAGGTGTAGACCAAACCACCCTAGTGCTTAGAAAATAAGCTAATATGCGTAGATTTATAAAAATATTCTAATTTAATACAAAATGTTGTCAATACATATAATATCCTTTGAATAAATTCAACATGGTCCAAAGCTAATACTGAATCAATAATGTGAAAAGAAAAAGCAAGAAACAACAATTGTCCAATACATCAAGTATATTCATACTAATGCAAGTGCCTTAATAAATTACTATAATGTCCATAATTATAACCATTTGGCAAAGGCTTCTTAGTACGTCGTTGGCATCCTGATGCTCCTTTATTGATCTGCGCCTCAGCTCTCAGCATAGCGTCGGCCTCATCAGTGATACTCCTCAGAACAGGTAAAAGGTGCAAATAGCAAGCGAGCGCAGGCGTTATTGTACCTTAGGGTATATTCACAATAAAGTGGCGACGCGTGTCGTTATGCCACGAAGACTAACGACCTGCTTCATCACTTTAGAAACGCAGGGTTGCACCATATTTACTAGAATATAATGCAGCCCTGTGTTCCCTCCTGCGCTGGTGCTAAATTTAGCTGCGTAGCACCAACGCAGGCACCCTTGCACTATCTGTGTTGAGGGGAAGATTGTTTATGTGCAGGAAGGTCCACCTTCCTGCACACAAACAATCTTTAAATGCCATTTTATAACTTCTATGTGTGCATAATGCAGCACACAGAAGTTGCAAAACGGCATTTTAAAACAATTATTCCTTCCTGCACATAAACAATCATAGGCAATTTGCTGTTCCTATGTGTGCTGCACAAAGTAGCACATGTGAAAATAGCAAAAGGAGGGAGAAATAAAGCATGTTTCCTCGTTTCGCCTGTTTAAGACCAGGTTTTCTTTGGTTTTAATTTTGGCGCTACTTCCTATTTACACTGCCCTTGTAAATAGTGGGTAACATCAAAATCAATGGGTGTTGCTGTGGAACGCCCATAGTAACACCCATTGCCCTCCCCTTTGATGCTAAACACAGCATAAAAGGGGGCGAAAAGGGGGCCTTATTTACAAGGCTTCATTAAGCCATGTTAAGTAGCTTAACGCTGCCTTGTAAATAAGGTGAGGTTCCTATCGTCACCACAGTGTCACTGAAATTGACCCAGTGGTGGCGATAGTGGCTTGTACATATGCCCCCTTGTATTCTGCTTCACATTGCTCATTTTTCCGGGTGTCTCCTCCCTTTGAATAATTCTAAGCAGGTCTCCCCCTATGCCTTAGAGTATCTCCTGGGCATTAATCAAAGGTGAGGTGGAGACTCCCCTTTAGTTCAATACACAGCGCACAGGTCATCAAAAAGTCCCTTTCAGCACATTCTAACCACAGCTCAAGATCAGAGTCCTTTCCTGGTTGCCTACGGAGCATGCATCTACCTTTACTTCCACTTCTGACAGAAGACGCGATGGTTGGAGTTACAGGACTCAATCCGGATGAGGGCGGCAGCAAACACATTGGCAGGGGCTACCGTCCGACGTCCTCAAAGATGGGCACTGACTATGGATGAGCGGATGTCTCCAGCAGTCAGTGAAACAGCTTCTTGGTCTCTGCTGAGGGAAAGCAAGTCAGCTACACCAAGATCCTTGGGTGAAGCAGCGGGGCTTCCCTTGGGTGTTTTTTTGGTTGTGGTGGCACAATCCACCTTGGACTCAGTTCTTGATGGCAGTGGCATATTTGGCCTCAGGCACAGTTTCTTGGTTGTGGTAGCATTGTTCCTGTCCACTTAGGTGATGACCGCAGTGCTTGATTCCCACCCAGAGCCACTAGCATTAAGAGATTGCACCCATACCCCTCATGGCATGCATATCGCTCTCTAAGGTTTTCCTTCTTCTGGCGCACCTGCACACCACCAGGTCAAGCTGGTTCTGGTGCTCTTTCAACAGTCACAACTTCTGCAGGGTCGCAAAGCTCCTGTCCTCTCTCAGCAGGCAGGTTGGCTTTTAGGCTTTTCAGGTCAGAAGATCAGCTTCTTTCAACAAGACAAGTCTTTAGATGATGTCCCCTAATGTCTGGGAAGCTGGCTGTCAGAATCTGTCTAATTACTCTGTGGAACACTCCTTTCTATGGTCAACAAGAAATTTGAATTGGAACAACACGTGTCAGTGGCTCAAACTTCTATACAGTCAAAACAGACAGAGGATGTTTTGGGTGGTTCTTCTTTCAAGCGTCCTTTCCAGGCTGTTCTGCAAACACATTCTTTGTATAGAGAGGAATAGAAAAGTGTGAACTCCCTGCACCTAGCTAGCTACAGCCAAGTAAATGGCGGGGGTAAAGTGTGAGACTGCAGTCTTTGTTGTAAAGGTAAAAAAGACTAAAAAATGGTCTCACCTAATGAGACCCCTTTTACCTTTACAACAAAGACTGCAGTCTCACACTTTACCCCCACCATTTACTAAATGGCAGTGCTCCAGGAAGACTAACCAGCCGCCACTCTAAACAAAATGCCTAATTGCATTTTTAAAGGAGGCTTGCCTCCCCTGCTTACCTCCCCTGTCCCCACTTCAGTGTCAGCAATACCCTTTCACTGTCTATGAAAACAACCTCGCCTCCATCTTGTGAATAGGAACAGGCTAGGGTTTGCAAAATGGAACCCCAGCATTAGTATTAGGGTATTAGTTGAGGGGTGAGAACCCACCTCAAATTATAATCACAATTCTTGTCAGGGCGAACCACATAAAGCCACTAAGTAAACCTGTGCTTGACCCTCTGGTAGCTTGGCACAAAGAAGTCAGGCTTAAATTAGAACCGGGGGCAGATTTATGAGCCTCTTGCGCCACCAGTACATCACTAAAGTTACGTGCTGGAGGCACACTTCACTACTCCATATTTACAAGGAGAGGAAAAGCCACCCTGTGTGACTTTTCCTCACCTTGTAAATATGGCCCCTTCACACGCAGCACTTTGCGTGGAAGGGGCGTTCCATGGGTGTTGCTGTGGGTGTTCCCACGCAACACCAGTTGAACGGGACACATTTTCAGATTTACAAGGAATCGTAAAGCTGGAAATGTGTGTCAATGCTACGCCAACCCAGGGGAGGCGTACCGAGGCGCAACGAGGAGAAATTTTTTAATTTGTCCTTGTTTTTTCCTCTTTCAAAGTGTGCTGCATATTACAGCACGCATTGAAAGAGGAAAATGCATGTAGTAATTACTTTTGTGCAGTAAGGAGCCCCTTCCTGCACAAAAACAATCTCCCCATGAAGCAGGCATCCTTGCACCATAGTGCAAGGGTGCCGGTGCATGGCTGCAGTGGCTGCATGGCTGCAGTTTGAAATGCCAGAAACTGGTCCTAGGAAGCTTGTTTCCGGTCCAGGGAAGGCATGGCTTGGCAGTTCGGGCTGGACTGTTCCCATGAGGCACAGGGTCAGACTGATTTGCATATGGCCATGTCTGAACTGGGGTGGCAGAGTGGGCTAAAGAACGGTGATGGATCAAACCCAGATCTGTTGACTGGGTGTGAGTGTTTTATTGGTTCTGATGCTCCGTCCATCACCACCCCTTTTTGTACCGCTTTGTTAGCCATAAGTTGGCAGGGTATGCTCAGACGTGAGTCCCTTGCTCACTTTGCCACTGGATTCAAGCAAGCCTGGCTGAAGACGGCTGAAATGCCAGAAACTGGTTCTAGGAAGCTTGTTTCCGGTCCAGGGAAGGCATGGCTTGGCAATTCGGGCTGGACTGTTCCCATGAGGCACAGGGTCAGACTGATTTGCATATGGCCATGTCTGAACTGGGGTGGCAGAGTGGGCTAAAGAACGCTGATGGATCAAACCCAGATCTGTTGACTGGGTGTGAGTGTTTGATTGGTCCTAATGCTCCGTCCATCATCACCCCCTTTTGTACCGCTTTGTTCGCCATAAGTTGGCAGGGTATGCTCAGACGTGAGTCCCTTGCTCACTTTGCCACTGGATTCAAGCAAGCCTGGCTGAAGACAGCTGAAATGCCAGAAACCGGTCCTAGGAAGCTTGTTTCCGGTCCAGGGAAGGCATGGCTTGGCAGTTCGGGCTGGACTGTTCCCATGAGGCACAGGGTCAGACTGATTTGCATATGGCCATGTCTGAACTGGGGTGGCACAGTGGGCTAAAGAACGGTGATGGATCAAACCCAGATCTGTTGACTGGGTGTGAGTGTTTGATTGGTTCTGATGCTCCGTCCATCACCACCCGCTTTTGTACCAGTTCGTGCGCCAGCGCAGGGGAGAGCATGGGAATGCGACATATTATTGAAAATATGTTGTATTCCTGTGCTTCGGGAGTGCCGTAGCGTGGCACAGTCAAAGGGCTTGCGTTGCCGTGCTGCGGCACGTCCTTGTAGATCTGCCCTATTGCGTAAAGTATGTTTGCATCATTCAAACAGTAATAAAGTAAAAACACAGCACAAGAAAAATCCCAAACCTATTTAGAAAGTTAGAGTAAATTCTTATAAATAAAAAGCACCTAAACAACAAAAATCCAATACTCGAACCAGAGTTATGAATTTCTAAAGTTTAAGGTTTAAAATAGTGTCAAAAAGTTTTAAGCACCAATCTTGATTATCTGGTTGCACTGGACTAGGGCTATGGAAATGTTTTAGGCTGACCGAGATGGAGTGCGGGTCTGATACCGGAACTAGATTCATCATGGTTAGAAGTTTTACCTTTTGATGCAATATCTGGGAAGGAAGTCAAAGATCCTCAGTGGGGCAAGGCAGCAGGCTGTGGCCAAAGAGGGCTTCACGCTGTTGGATAGCTGCTGGATGAGGTTTCAGTGAAGCCGTTGTCTTTTGGTGGGAAAGCTCAGAGTGGGAGAGCATCACTGGCCGGATACTTTTCATGCCTTAACTTGGTGGAGATTTCTACCTTCAGACTTAGTCACGTTTTTGGAGCTCGTTTCTTCCAGCAGGTAAGAGATGAGGCTGTAGCCAAAGAGGGCTCCATGAGGCCGGACACCTTCTCCGCAAAGTCCCTCTTGATCAGATTTGCTGCTACGGAGAAGAACGTAGCAGGAGTAAAATGAATCTTTGGCCCAGCGGCAATGCATTTTTGTCAAATCGGCTTGGCAGGTTGGTCTCGGCCCCCTGTTAGTTTTCAGTGGAAAAAAGTAGCAAAAAGGGTCTAAGTTCCTGGTTACAGGAAACTTTAGGAGGAGTGCACTTTGACACAAGCCAGGGGTCCAAGACCTTTGTGAAAGCACTTAGGGGTCAAAATTAACTCCAGCACAGGCCAGAAGCAGGGTCCAGGGCACATCCAGTTGGAACTGGCCACCTATGCAGTTGCAGCAAAGACCTCAGGAAGCTTGTTGTGTCCATGTAGCTCAAACAGAAAGCAGTCAACTGACCCTGGGTGTAGGAGAGTAGGGTCTGCTATCCTATGGTCAACCCAAATTTTTGCTTTTTGCTTCACTGGTTTTTGACATATTGAGGCTGTGGGCCTGCTAATCAGACCCCCAGCCTTCTGTTCTCTCAACTAAATTGACACTATGCACTATAGGTGCATAACCAATTGGAATTGGATCACCCTGTGAGCCCCTGTACCAGTGTACACTAGGTACCCAGGGAATTGGTGTATCTAAGGCCTACCAGGGGCTGAAGCATGTATTATGCCACCCCTGGCCTGGCCTAGCAATTTGACACAACTGGCTGATCACTCAGCTGGGGTAAGTTGGTGTAACCACCTCTTACTTAGGTGTAGTATACCTATACCTAACCTTAAATGGGACACATGTTAACCTATAAGTCACTCCTATGGCAGGCCTTGACAATCCTGAAGGCAGAGTGCTTGGTTCCATGTGAGATGGTGCTCTGGCATGAGCTGAGCCTGTCTGCAGTGGTCGGAACAACTTCCTTCTACCGTTTCCAGGTATCGTCATACCATATGCTTAAGTGCATTATGAACCTCGCGGTTAAATGCTATCTTTGGTTTGGCTTTACCAAAACATGTCGAGTAAGGTGCCATACGAATTGGAATACTAACCCCTCGCCAATTCTGGCGACGGGGTTAGCATTCCACCCTTCTAGAGGGACACGACATGTACAGTACCTGAAACCCGGGTAAAATCAGACATAGCCTCAGCTCCACAAAATTAACGCTGCCACCACCGACACAAGTCTGCCCTCCTGCTGCTGGGAGTCCTTCCAGCTTGGGAGACGTGGGCAAAGGGTTTCCTGCCAGGGGAGGTGCGTGCACCACCCCAGACAGGATTTTGTGTATTGGTTAGGTAGGGCTTGAATAGAATCAGACATGCCTGAGGCTCACAAGGAGCCTCGGTGCATATGCCAGTTCAAACCGGTCCTGGGGCACACCAGCCCCGGACCTGGGGCGAGCTGGACAAAGGATTGGGGGTGTAACCACCCCCCTTCCTGGTCCCACCCTTAGGGAGGGACCTAGCAGGTAGTCCGGCCCCTAGAATCCGCTTAAAGTTAGGAGCTGTGTCCTAAGACTTCAGACATCCTGGAATCAACTTACTACAAAGAAGAAGACGGGAACTTTGACGCTCTGCTGCACAGAGGACAGAAGGAAATCTCCCCTATGGTCAGGGAGTGACCATCTTGCTAACGCAAGCACCAACCAGCTACTCAACGTCTGCTTTGCCGCCGCCTCCTGCCGGAGCCCAATCCCAGAGCCCAACAAGACCTGGACCTCCAGACCTCTCACAGCCCGATCCACAGTCCCTGCAAAGAAGGAACCCGTGGAGGCACCGAGACACGTGGAGCCAGCCATCTTGAAAGACCCACGACAAGCTGCAAGCGCGACAACAGAGGCTCCCTCCAAGTTGTGCTTTGGGTCCTGAGAAGCCCAACACCCGAGCAGCATCTGCACCAAAGGTGAGCCCTCCAGCATCTCCACGATCTGCGTGGGGCCCCTCTGCACTTTGCATCTCGACGCACCTGCCCGGTCCCTGGCCCGTTGGCTAGTGGCCATTTTGGCGACGAACCTTGAAAACTACGATGCTGGTCTGGTTGCCCCAGACTGGCCCCTGCTGCCCTCCAAAGGACCTTGCTGGTCAGAACAATCAGCTTTCTTCATTCTTCACGACTCCTGCTTTTGCCAAGGCTTGTTTGCTTCCTTCGAGTCGCCGACACCGCCAACAGCGAGAGCCTGCGTGGAACAGCTCATGAACCGACTCCTGGACGTCGTCGACCTTCAGGGACCACGTGGCTGCAGAGACAAGCTACTCCTTATCACCTGTTTGCACCCGACATCGCCTGGTACCTACCTGGTGCCACGCCGGTCACTGGCTAGTGACTGAGAACACTGTCCCCTCTGCTTTCAGGTCTTCTACAACTCCGATACACTCTTGGATCCACCGCATCTCTTCTGGACCGGCCGCCTGCAGCATCTTTGTCATCAGGCTCCATTGAATCGATAGACGAAACCCGACGCACTTCGAGACCTATGCACCCGCTTCCTGTGGGTGAGGTAAAGCTGGCACTCCGGTGCCCAAGTGTAGAGAAACATCTCTAGTGTCTGTGTTTTAAGTCTTAAGTTCGTAGTCCATCCAGAAGACCCTTCTAGCAGTAACTTTTGAACTTTTACGCACCCATTGAAAACCTATGGGAGCCCGCGTGTAACTTTCCTCACTGCACACGCGACCCGTGGACCTCCTGGTCACTAACTGAAGTTAGCTCCTTGTAGGCCCAGCGATTCTAGAGGCCCTAGGCCTTTTCCCTTTCCTGTTCGTGGTACTTATACCACTATTTTAGTATATGGTTTGATCGGCCACCAGGGCCTATCCATATAAAGTGCAACTTCTGTATATTGTAATACTTTCTTGTTTAACGATTTGTGCTCCTGTGCTCATAAAGAGTCTAGGGGATACTTTGAGTAATAAATACATATATATTTTGAATATATATCTGTGTGGTGTCCTTTCATTGGTATAAAGGGGGGTTACATATGGTAAAACAGCTTGCTTAACACGCTTTAACGAGTTTAGCCTCAAAGACTGCTTAGCCTACGCTACCACTAGGGCAGCTAGTCCGAAAAGGTTGACTTACAACCACACCATAAGGGTTGCTTGGCATGGTACAAAGTGGTCACTTTAACTAGTGAACAGCATATACCAGGCCAACTTCTCACACTGGGTTAAAGGCAAGCAGGTTGAGTCTTTCTTCTGGTTTTTCAAACAGCAGAACAGCTCTTCTTCTGATTCCTCACAGGTCTAGTAGTGTTCCTCGGAGGGTGCTGGGAATGCCACATTTTTGACAAGTGCCAGTCTAAGGGTGGGGCAGTCTCCAGGCTACTCCCTCACAAATGGAGTAAAACTCATGGGTGACCCCATTGACTTTGTAGAACTCCCTATGTGTTTAATTGCAAGCTATCCCACATTACCACTCTCTATCTAAATCCAAAACAGCAGAAACTTTCTTCCCCTGGTCAGAGTTTCCAGTGCACACCCAGAAATGTGGGAAGGATAACAGGCAAACCCTCTTTTGTGGTTACTCAAAACCAGTTCTGGTGCAGCTGCCACCTTAGAGCCAAGCTGACTCATCTAATAATAGGTATTAAAAAAATCAGGAAATCCTAGAGAGTGTTGGGCTGCTGTGGACTTTGGCCCTCATACGATAGAACTGCTGCCAGTCTTTCATACTACAAGTGATCCAGTGTTTTCAGACTAGTTTGGGTGTGGAAACAGCAGACCCATTTTTCTGCATGGTTTGACTCACTGCTACCCTACTGTCCAAACTACACTGCTCCTTCTGTTGACATTTGCCACCTGTAGAGAGCAGGTGGAAATAGCCAAAAAGAATGCAGAACCAATAATACATGAACATTTTCCCTCAGTATATTTGGGTTCACAGTTATTCCCACTCCAAGGACTATGACTTGTAATGACCAGATTTATAGGCCACAGTTGCCATGTACCAAAATCTATCCGGCTTTTAACTAAGGCCTTTGTGTATCTCATATATAGCTAGATCTTAACACTGACATTACAAAAGGTTTCTTCATGCTTATGTCACATCTTCACATTTATGTAGCATATACTATCTTCTTAATTTGTTTAATTTTTGTCCTCATTCACCCTATATTACAGCATCAAACTCCCAAGTGTGATGCCCTCTTTCCAGCGCAAGTAGTAAGACCTTACATTTTGTCCTTCGAGGCTGATGGTATTTTTCGGATTAACCAAAGTCGAGTACAATGGGGCACTGGAATTCCATAGAGCATATTATCAAGCCCATTATCGCCGTTTTAGTGGCAGTTTTCTGCCGCTAAAGCGGCGATAATTTTATCGCCTGGTTTGATAATATGCCCCTAAGTAAGGTGTAATCATCGGACATATGTTTTTTTTGTTTAATAACTTCAGAACATCATTATTTATAGTTTAATCTAATGTAGGTTTTTAACTTGGTTCAGCCAAGTTATCACTGTTTGCCACAACTTTAGTCTGTTATTCGATGGATCATTAGTGTCCATTTTAAGTGCATAACTTACCAAAACAACCCATTCTGCCCTCAAGGGGAATAGCATGGACAGCCACTTTCTGCAGATTTCTCTCCTTGCCAAAAGGAGCAAATGAAGCAATAGCTTGTCTTTGTCTTTTCTTAACAAGTGTGGCTCGTCCATACAGATAAAAATAATAAGTGTGAGGCATACCTTGATTTCTCTTTGCAGGATATTTGTTATGGTCTTACCCACATTTTCCCATTGAGTTCGAATCAAGGGGCCGTCCAGAAACATGTGAATGACATCTGCTCTCTCTGCACCACACTTCATTCATTCTGGCAAGTTCCTCTTATCCATCTTCGCAATTTTGTAGGGCGTCCAGTACACCCTATGTAGAGTGAACAAATGGTTCCTTCTTAAAAAGGCAGGTCTGACAGTACCATAAAGAATAGACATTGACACGTCATTTATCTTGTAACTCCCTCGTTGGCAAGTCTATTCCCCATAATTCGTCTGAAAGTTTGAAGTCTCCATCTACGTCTTCAGTATTAACCAGCACCAAGTTGTGACTTACTTTCTCCTTGGTACTGTTTGAACCAATTTTTCATCTAAGTCATTTATTGTGGGTACCCTGACATATGTTGCCTGAAACAATTTTTTCAGTTGATAATATTTAAACCTCCTAAGTTTCCCACCAGTAGTCTTGTCCAAAGCATACCAAGGTAAAACCTACCCCTCCTGCACCAGCTATCCCTATCTATATATTCCTGCTGGTTTCATGGGGTTAGCCAGTTTATCTTCCACACTCTCTGGAGTGCCTGGTGAATCCCAAATAGAGGCATGATTGCTATAGTAAAGTAGCTCTGTTGCTTTCCTTGTCTGAACCCATCATAACGCTGCTTCATGCAGTACTTACAGCCTTACTTTTATGAAGAATCTTTTGTTAGCAAACTTAAAGAGGGAATGTGGATTTCCCAATCTAATGTTTTTCAACTTTGCTGAATATAATAATAATCCAATCTCAGAAGAGTCTAATGTACTACATAAAATTCTACAATTTTTTATTTGGAAAGCCCATGCATAGTTTTGTAAGTCAGGCAGAGATAAACACCCCTTGTCCCTCTTCCAGCTTTTAATGGCCTTTGATAAGAACTCTCCCAACATCCAGCTGACTTTTTCAGAAGCCATGACAGCCATTGCCGCCTGGATGAGGAACAACTTCCTGCAGTTAAATGCAGGGAAAACGGAGATTATGCTATTCGGAGAAGCTCCTCTGCTCTGCTCTCCAGAATGGGGGCCCACTGAACTGGGTGCAGCTCTGGCCCCTAAAACCGTGGTAAAAAACTTAGGCGTACTCCTGGATAAAAAACGTACAATAAAGGAGCACGTCACTACCACCGTAGTTGCATGCTTCCATATGCTAAGCCTTTTACGGAGGGTTTTCCCTCTTCCCCCGCTGAATGTGCGTAAAACACTCCTCCAAGCATTAGTAATTAGCCGCTTAGACTATTGCAATGCTCTTCTGATTTCAGCTACCGAGTCCTCCTCGATAGACTTCAGGTGGTTCAAAATACAGCGGCTTGCCTTGTCTCCAACTCTCTCCCGCTAGGACCTCTACTTCAAGGATTACACTGGTTGCCAATTCGCAAGCGGATCCGATTTGAAATCTGCTGCATTGTGCATAAAGCACTAAATGGCTATGGTCTTAGCTACTTAGCAGATAGACTTACCCGTTACCAGCCTTCCCGAACACTCCGTTCACGCTCTAAGTCGCTAATTTGGGAACCTTATGTTAAGAATTGCCACACAGGTGGGAACGCCTTTTATTACCAAGACCCTCCTACTGGAATCAACTTCCCAGCCACATTCGGAAATGTCCAAATTATTTACTATTCCGAAAACTCCTAAAAACTAAGCTCTTCGGAAATACCCCTCTTGGGGTGATTCAGTCTCTTTATAAGCTATAATAATAATATATAATAATAGTTTTTTCCATGATATCCTAACTCCTTTTGAGGTCCAAATTAAGGTAGGAATCTTGCACTGGAGTTTATTTATCTAGGGCCATATGTATCGCAATGTTCTTTTGTGATTGTCAAATAGCAATTTTTTGCGAATCGCTATTTGAGAATCTCAAAACGCTATGTATGTAGGATTTGCAAATAATTTTGTGAATCCTACATATTCCTTAATTGCGAATTGCAAATTGCGATTTGCAATTAAGGAATACCTCTCTATTCATTACTATGGGCCTAGAGGCCCATAGGAATGAATGGGAAGACATTCTCACTTTGCGATTCTCAATTAGAGAATCGCAAACTGTGAATGCAATTTCAAGGATGCCAGGGTGTCAAAAGGACACCCTGTTGCACCCCTGAAATGTGCATGTGTGCACATGTGCCACACATACATGCCCTAAGCGCAAGAATGTGTGCCACATGGCACTTTGAAAAATGCAAAAAAGTAAATTTTTCAGAGAAATTGCAAATTACCACCAACTTGAAGTTGGTGGTAATTTGCGATTCCTTAAGGCCAAATTGCACTTTTTCTGTGCTTCTTACATTGCATTTAAGGAATAGCAATTTGCGATTCCTTAAATGCAATCGCAAAATAAGGAATCGCAAATTTTGTGATTCCTTATTTTGCGAGGCAGTTTTTCTTTAATACATACAACTGAGCCAAATTGCGATCGCAAAAGCCGAAATTCTGCGAGGGAATGATACATATGGCCCCAAGTCCTTTTTAAAGGTCAGGAGTATGACTTTGAAAAGAAAGGTAACTTTGGGCAAAACGGACATCTTTATCAAATTCTGTTCTGCCCAATAGAGTTAATGGCAAATGTAACCAGCTCCTTAACTGTTTGCCTGACTCTATTAATGCTATTTTAAAATTAATTTATTCTGTTTTGTCTAGATCCTGTATTATCTTAATCCTGAGATATGTCATCTCTTGCCTTCTTTTGCTGACTTTTGCTTGGGCTATTCCAAGCCATAATATCTGTTTTTTCTGGGGTTACCAAGAATCTTGATACGCTCCCAAAATCTTGTGTCAATTTATCTATAACCGGTAGAGCCTTTTTTGTAGATCAGTTATTTATACCATAGGGTCATCAGCATAGCGAGCCGAGTTTTTTGTTCCTATCCATTATACCTAAAGGGGCAAATTGATGACTCCTTCCTTAATTTGCTTGCTTGAGATTCTATATAGAAATTGAACAATAAGGAGAGTGGCAGTCTTGCCTTGTACCTCTCGTAATTGTAAACTCTGATGTTAAACAGCAGTTCAGGAGAATTTTAGCGGTCAGATCTTTAAATATTTGCTGAATTGTCCCACAAAAGCTCTCGACCCGATGCAGCACTGTGCTCCTTGAATTAATAATTTACCCAATCACATGCTTTAGTGGAGTCCTCTGTTAGGACTGCCAACCAGCACGCAACCCACCAGCATCCTCAACACCTCCATCTCCACAGCAAACTTCCCGGACAGATGGTAACACAGAGATGTCAAACCCCTCCTAAAGAAAGCGTCCGCTGCCTCCAGCGATCTAAAAAAAATGTGCCCAACCTCGCCACTCGCCTAACTGGCCAAAGTTCTCGAGAAAGCCATCAAACAGCAGCTCATAGAATCCCTGGAACAAAACAACCTACTGGACGCCTCTCAAACAGGATTTTGTGACAACCACAGCACTGAGACCATGCTGATTGCCACCAGAGATGACATAAGAACACTCCTCGATCATTGTGAAACTGTAGCCCTGACACTCCTTGACCCCCCTGCGGCGTTCAAGAGAGTCTCCCACAATACCCTCATCAACATACTCTACAACATAGGCATACAGCAAGACACCCTCAATTTTTATTGCCTTCTTCCTTACAGGAGGCACACAGAGCATCTGACTGCCTCCCTTCGCCTCCGCACACAAAGATATCATATGTGACATGCTACAAGGATCATCCCTTAGTCCCACCCTGTACATCATCTACTGGACACCCCTTGCAGATCTTATCATATCCCACAGACTCAGCATATTCTCCTACGCAGACAACATTGTACTGATGCTCTCACTCACTGATGACCCCTCCAACGCCAAAACCAACTTCTACAATGCCATGACAAACTTAGCCAAATGGATGAGAAACGACTGCCTTCAACTCAACTCTGGCAAAACTGAAGTACTGATCTTCGGGTAGAACACCTCTGCATGGCATGACAGCTAGTGACCTGTAAAACTCAGACCCACACCCACACCAACTGACCATACATGCAACCTCAACATCATCTTCAACAGCCAACTGACCATGAAACAACAGGTCAATGCAGTTGCCTCCTCCTGCTCCGAAACAATTTGCATGCTCCGCAGAATCTTCGGATGGATTGCAACCAACACCTCACTCAGGCCTTCGTCATCAGCCACCTCAACTATGACAATGCCCTCTATGCCTGCATTGCCACCCAGCTTCCACAAGACTCAAGACCATAACGCTGCAGAACCAGGCTCTTTCTGGACCTCCCTAAACAAACTCACATCACCCCCCCACCTGAGAAACCTCCACTGGCTCCTCATCCAGAGAAAATGCTAGTTCAAGATCCTCACGCACAACTACAAACTCTTCACAATCTAGGACCTGACTACCTCAACCATCGACTGAACTTCCACCAACCGCTAGACATGTGCACTCCTCTTCTCTAAACCTCGCACACACACACCATATCCGTTGCAGTGGTTGCCACTCTTTCTCCTACATAGCTGCCAAGACCTGGAACAACCTTCCCCCAAGCTCCATACAGCCACTTGCTGGCAGGCTTCAGAAAGAGACTCAAGACCAGGCTCATTGACAAAGACACAGTGCCCAGATACCCCTAGGAGTGACACTGTTGAGCTTCACAAATACTGTTTAATTGATTGATGGAAGATTAAATGCAGAAGCTATCTTAATTGCACTTAACAACGCCTGGGTTAATTTATGGAGATGTCTTCATACCATAAATCCCTTTTGATCTATGTGTATTAGACATCCTACTACATTGCTTAGTCTCTTAGCTAATATATTAGCAACTAATTTATAATCATTATTCAGCAAGGATAGTGGTCTATATGACTCACAGCTTGTCTGGTTCTTTTCTGGTTAGATGACTAGAGTAATTGTTGCTTCCTTCCAAGAAGGAGGCAGCTCGAGCACATTATCTCTCTGAATAATCTGGTTAAGACAGGTATGATTGTTTCCCCCAGTACCTTATACCGCTCATTAGATAGCCCGTCTGGGCCCTTTGCTTTCCCTTTTTTAACAACCTTTAACAGCCTGCAAGATTTCACACAGTTTAATCTCCCTATGAAAATATGTGTCCAACCATTCTGTAACCCCGCTTTCCATGATGTCTAGATCTTCAGTATATACTGCTCTAAAAAAGACGCCAAGGAAAGCCTTCTCTATATCCTTCCTGTTACATAATATCTCACCTGTATCTTCTTTATTTTCCTGACAAGATTCTTTGGTAATAACTTGCCAATGTTCTCTCAATATTTAGTGTGCCAATTTGCTAGCCTCCCACCTCTTCCTTATTCTCTCATCCATTAATCTTGCAAATGTATTTTTTGCCTCCTGTCGATCAGTAGCTAACACTTTCTTCTAATCATTTATGGTATTCTGGGTCAGCAATTTTTCTTCAAGTTGTTTCATGCCCTCCTCCAGCTGCCCACACTCTTTTCTATATGCGCTGTTTCCATGCCATGAACTGCTATATTTTCCCTAATATAAAACTTAAAAGCATCCCAGCCCAGATTCAAGGCTGCTGATCCTTTGATAAATAACATATGTTCAGCGTCCACTCTTAACCCCTTCGATGCTCATGACGGAATGGTTCCGGCATGAGCATCGGTGCCGCTGTGCTCATGACGGAACCATTCCGTCATGAGACCAGGGGCACAAAATCCCTCTGCTGCAGACAGCAGAGGGATTTCTATTTAATCCCTTTGACCTTGGGAGCTGGGGAAGAGCTTCCCCAGCTCCCAAGGCCCCCTCCCTGGTTTCTGTGCAATGAAGATCAGCGTGCACGTCGCGCTGTCTTCATTGCACAGAAACCGAAACTAAAATGAGCCTTTAGGCTCATTTCGGTTTCACTTTGTATGTGCTCAGGGGGCTATCTCAGCCCCCCGGGCATGTAGAAAGACGGGAGAGGTATCATTGGAAAGGGGAGAATCTCCCCTTTCCAATGGTACCCCTCCCCAGTCGATCCCTGCTTGGGCATCGCCCCAGGAGGGAGATCCCCAAGCAGGGATCCACCCACTAGACACCAGGGAGGGGGGAGCGGCCCCTTAGGCAAGGGTTTTTGCTCCCCCAGTAGCCCCCAATCTGCCCCCCCGGGGGGGCAAAAAGCCCACTAGACACCATGGATATTTACTTTGCGCACATCAGTTATTAGGGTGGGGGCTGTCCATGCCCCCACCCCGCATAATGTACAGCCTTTCTGCCCCCCCTTGGGGGCATTTGGGGGCAGAAGCCCCTAATCTGCCCCCCGGGGGGCAGAAAGCCCACTATACACCAGAGATTAATTTTTTCTTATAATTTTTTCTTATAATTTGTGGTGGGGGCTGCCCAATATGGGCATGCCCATGCCCCCACCCACCCTCCGCAAAAATGACAGCCTTTCTGCCCCCCCCGGGGTGGCAGATGAGGGCATTAGCCCCAAATCTGCTCCCCCGGGGGGGCAAAAAGCCCAGTAGACACCAGGGATTTTTTAGGCAAATTTTAATTAGGGTGGGGGCATTGGCATGCCCGTTTTGGGCAGCCCCCACCCTAATTAAAATTTGCCCAAAAAACTCCCTGGTGTCTTGTGGACTTTCTGCCCACGCTGGCGGGCAGATGGGGGCATTAGCCCCCAATCTGCCCCACCGGGGGGCAAAAAGCCCACAAGACACCAGGGATTTTTGGGTGGCAAATTTGAATTAGGGTGGGGGCTCCCAAAACAGGCATGCCCATGCCCCCACCCGCAAAAACAACAGCCTTCCTGCCCCCCTAGGGGGCAGATGGGGCAGTAGCCCCCAATCTGCCCCCCCGGAAGGGCAAAAAGCCCACTAGACGCCAGGGATTTTTTGGGCAAATTTTAATTAGGGTGGGGGCATTGGCATGCCCGTTTTGGCCAGCCCCCACCCTAATTAAAATTTGTCCCAAAAACTCCCTGGCGTCCAGTGGACTTTCTGCCCCCCTGGGGGGCAGATGGGGGCATTAGCCCCCAATCTGTCCCACCGGGGGGGCAAAAAGCCCACTAGATGCCAGGGAGTTTTTTGGGGAAAATTTTAATTAGGGTGGGGGTTGCCCAAAACGGCCATGCCCATGCCCCCACCCCCTCCCCGCAAAAATTACAGCCTTCCTGCCCCCTGGGGGACAGATGGGGCAGTAGTCCCTAATCTGCCCCTCCGGGGGGCAAAAAGCCCACTAGTCGCCAGGGATATTTTTAGGCAAATTTTAATTAGGGTGGGGGCATTGGCATACCCGTTTTGGGCAGCCCCCACCCTAATTAAAATTTGTCCCAAAAACTCCCTGGCGTCTAGTGGACTTTCTGCCTCCTCTGGGGGGCAGATGGGGGCATCAGCCCCCAATCTGCCCTGTTGGAGGGGTAAAAAGCCCACTAGACGACAGGGATTATTTTGGGGCAAATTTTAATTAGGTTGGGGGTTGGCCAAAACTGACATGCCCATGCCCCCACCCCCTCCCTGCAAAAGTTAAAGCCTTCCTGCCCCCTGTGGGGGACAGATGGGACATTAGCCCCCAATCTGCCCCCCGGGTGGCAAAAAGCCCACTAGACGCCAGGGAGTTTTTTTAGGCAAATTTTAATTAGGGTGGGGGCATTGGCATGCCTGTTTTGAACAGCCCCCACCCTAATTAAAATTTGCCCCAAAAAATCCCTGGCATCTAGTGGACTTTCTGCCCCCGGGGGGGGGGGCAGATAGGGGCAGTTTCCCTCAATCTGCCCCCCTTGCGGGGCAAAAAGCCCACTGGACGCCAGAGATTAGGCTGGCTTTTTTTATGTGTGGGGGTGGGGGCTGCCCAGAATGGGCATACCAATGCCCCTCCCCCCTGATTCCCCCCCGGGTGGCAGAAAGTCAACTAGGCACAGAGTTGTTTTTAGCAATATGCCTACCTGTGGATTTAGGGCCCTAGCGCAGCCATCACATAGGGAAACCTACCACACCGACACATTTCTGAAAACTAGACACCTGGGGGCTTCCAGGGAGGTATGGGTTGCGTGGCTCCCCCAACGTTTCCATACCCAGAATCCCCTGCAAACCACAATTTTGGCTGAAAAAAACACTTTTTTCACATATTTCTGTGTTGGAAAGTTGTTGCATCACCGGGCTCACACAAATTTCCCACCACCCAGTGTTCCCCTAGGTCTAGCGGTAAAAATGGTGCCTCATTTGTGTGGGAGGCCCAAGTACCAGCGACAGGCAAGGGCCCAAAACGTAGTGAGGCGACATCAAAATTGCCTATCTCAAAACCACCTGGTTTTGCAAGAGGGGTCACCTGGGTTTTTGGCCCCGTGCTCGGCGGCCATCTAGGGAAACCTACCAAACCCACACATTTCTGAAAACTAGACACCCGGGGACTTCCAGGGAGGTATGGCTTGCATGGATCCCTCAACGTTTCCTTACCCAGAATCCCCTGCAAACCTCAATTTTAGCTGAAAAAATCACTTTTTTCACACATTTTTGTGTGGGAAAGTTGTGGCATCACCGGGCTCACACAGATTTCCCACCACCCAGCGTTCCCCCAGGTCTCCCAATAAAAATGGTGCCTCACTTGTGTGGGAGGCCCTAATAACCGCGACAGGCAAGGGCCCAAAACGTAGTGAGTTGACATCAAAATTTCCTCTCTCAAAACCACCTGGTTTTGCAAGGGGGGTCACCTGGGTTTTTGGTCCGTGCTCGGCGGCTATCTTGGGAAACCTACCACACCCACACATTTCTGAACACTAGACACCCGGGGACTTCCAGGGAGGTATGGCTTGCGTGGATCCCCCAATGTTTCCTTACCCAGAATCCCCTGCAAACCTCAATTTTAGCTGAAAAAAACACTTTTTTCACACATTTTTGTGTGGGAAAGTTGTGGCATCACCGGGCTCACACAAATTTACCACCACCCAGCGTTCCCCCAGGTCTCCCGGTAAAAATGGTGCCTCACTTGTGTGGGAGGCCCAAGTACCCGCGGCAGGCAAGGGCTCAAAACGTTGTGAGGCAAAATCAACATTGCCTATCAAAAAATGTTTTGGGCGCTTTCCTGTCGCGGGTACTTGGGCCTCCCACACAAGTGAGGCATCATTTTTACCAGGAGACCTGGGGGAACGCTGGGTGGTGGTAAATTTGTGTGAGCCCGGTGATGCCACAACTTTCCCACACCAAAATGTGTGAAAAAAGTGATTTCTTCAGCTAAAATTGAGGTTTGCAGGGGATTCTGGGTAAGGAAACGTTGGGGGATACATGCAAGCCATACCTCCCTGGAAGCCCCTGGGTGTCTAGTTTTCAGAAATGCATGGGTTTGGTAGGTTTCCCTAGATGGACGCCGAGCACCGGGCCAAAAACCCAAGTGACCCCCCTTGCAAAACTGGGTGGTTTTGCGATAGGCCATTTTGATGTTGCCTCACTACGTTTTGGGCACTTGCCTGTCGCGGGTACTTGGGCCTCCCACACAAGCGAGGCACCATTTTTACCGGGAGCCCAGGGGGAACGCTGGGTGGTGGTAAATTTGTGTGAGCCCGGTGAGGCTACAACTTTCCCACACCAAAATGTGTGAAAAAAGTGATTTTTTCAGCTAAAATTGAGGTTTGCAGGGAATTCTGGCTAAGGAAACGTTGGGGGATCCAGGCAAGCCATACCTCCCTGGAAGCCGCCGGATGTCTAGTTTTCAGAAATGTGTGGGTTTGGTAGGTTTCCCTATGTGCCGGCAGAACTAGGGTTCAAAAACTACAGCTAGGCACTTTGCAAAAAAAAGGTCATTTTTCACTGCAAAATTGAGGTGTGACCATGTTGCGTTTTGCGCCGTTTCCTGTCGCAGGCACTAAGCCGAGCCGCACAAGTGAGGTACCATTTTTATCGTAGGACTTTGGGGAACGTGGGGTGGGTGGAAATTTGTGGGTCCACGCAGATTTCAGAACTTTCCATTATAGAAATGTGGGGAAAATGTGTTTTTTTGGACAATTCTTTAGGTTTGCAAGGGATTCTGGGTAACAGACCCTGGGGGGAGGCACTCAAGTCACCCCATCCTGGATTCCCCTGGGTGTCTAGTTTTCAAAAATATATAGGTTTGCTAGGTTTCCCTAGGTGCCGGCAGAGCTAGGGTTCAAAAACTACAGCTAGTCACTTTGCCAAAAAAGGGTCATTTTTCACTGCAAAATTGAGGTGTGACCACGTTGCGTTTTGCGCCGTTTCCTGTTGCGGGCACTAGGCCGACCCGCACAAGTGAGGTACCATTTTTCTCGTTAGGACTTTGGGGAACGCGGGGTGGGCGGAAATTTGTGGATCCACGCAGATTCCAGATCTTTCCATCATAGAAATGTGGGGAAAATGTGTTTTTTTGACAATTTTTTAGGTTTGCAAGGGATTCTGGGTAACAGACCCTGGTGGGAGGCACTCAAGTCACCCCATCCTGGATTCCCCTGGGTGTCTAGTTTTCAAAAATATATAGATTTGCTAGGTTTCCCTAGGTGCCGGCAGAGCTAGGGTTAAAAAACTACAGCTAGTCACTTTGCCAAAAAAAGGGTCATTTTTCACTGCAAAATTGAGGTGTGACCACGTTGCGTTTTGTGCCGTTTCCTGTCGCGGGCACTAGGCCGACCCACACAAGTGAGGTACCATTTTTCTCGTAGGACTTTGGGGGATGCGGGGTGGGTGGAAATTTGTGGATCCACGCAGATTCCAGAACTTTCCATCATAGAAATGTGGGGAAAATGTGTTTTTTTTTACAATGTTTTAGGTTTGCAAGGGATTCTGGGTAACAGACCCTGGTGGGAGGCACTCAAGTCACCCCATCCTGGATTTCCCTGGGTGTCTAGTTTTCAAAAATATATAGGTTTGCTAGGTTTCCCTAGGTGCCGGAAGAGCTAGGGTTAAAAAACTACAGCTAGTCACTTTGCCAAAAAAGGGTCATTTTTCACTGCAAAAATGAGGTGTGACCACGTTGCGTTTTGCGCCGTTTCCTTCCGTGGGCACTGGGCCGACATGCACAAGTGAGGTACCATTGTTCTCGTAGGGCTTTGGGGAACGTGGGGTGGGTGGAAATTTGTGGATCCACGCAGATTCCAGAACTTTCCAACACAGAAATGTGGGGAAAATGTTGTTTTTTTGACACTTTTTTAAGTTTGCAAGGGATTCTGGGTAACAGACCCTGGTGGGAGGCCCTCAAGTCACCCCATCCTGGATTCCCCTGGGTGTCTAGTTTTCAAAAATATATAGGTTTGCTAGGTTTCCCTAGGTGCCGGCAGAGCTAGGGTTCAAAAACTACAGCTAGTCACTTTGCCAAAAAAGGGTCATTTTTCACTGCAAAAATGAGGTGTGACCACGTTGCGTTTTGCACCGTTTCCTTTCGTGGGCACTGGGCCGACCCGCAGAAGTTAGGTACCATTTTTCTCGTAGGACTTTGGGAAACGTGGGGTGGGTGGAAATTTGTGGATCCACGCAGATTCCAGAACTTGCCAACACAGAAATGTGGGGAAAATGTGGGTTTTTTGACACATTTTTAGGTTTGCAAGGGATTCTGGGTAACAGACCCTGGTGGGAGGCACTCAAGTCACCCCATCCTAGATTCCCCTGGGTGTCTAGTTTTCAAAAATATATAGGTTTGCTAGGTTTCCCTAGGTGCCGGCAGAGCTAGGGTTCAAAAACTACAGCTAGGCAATTTGCCAAAAAAGGGTCATTTTTCACTGCAAAATTGAGGTGTGACCAAGTTGCGTTTTGCGCCGTTTGCTTTCGCGGGCACTGTGCCGACCCACACAAGTGAGGTACCATTTTTCTCGTAGGACTTTGGGGGATGCGGGGTGGGTGGAAATTTGTGGATCCACGCAGATTCCAGAACTTTCCATCATAGAAATGTGGGGAAAATGTGTTTTTTTTTACAATGTTTTAGGTTTGCAAGGGATTCTGGGTAACAGACCCTGGTGGGAGGCACTCGTCACCCCATCCTGGATTTCCCTGGGTGTCTAGTTTTCAAAACTATATAGGTTTGCTAGGTTTCCCTAGGTGCCGGCAGAGCTAGGGTTCAAAAACTACAGCTAGGCAATTTGCCAAAAAAGGGTCATTTTTCACTGCAAAATTGAAGTGTGACCAAGTTGCGTTTTGCGCCGTTTCCTTTCGCGGGCATTGGGCCGACTCGCACAAGTGAGGTACCATTTTTCTCGTAGGACTTTGGGGAACGCGGGGTGGGTGGAAATTTGTGGATCCACGCAGATTCCAGAACTTTCCATCACAGAAATATGGGGAAAATGTAGTTTCTTTGACAATTTTTTACGTTTGCAAGGGATTCTGGGTAACAGACCCTGGTGGGAGGCACTCAAGTCACCCCATCCTGGATTCCCCTGGGTGTCTAGTTTTCAGAAATATATAGGTTTGCTAGGTTTCCCTAGGTGCCGGCAGAGCTAGGGTTCAAAAACTACAGCTAGGCACTTTGCAAAAAAGGGTCATTTTTCACTGCAAAATTGAGGTGTGACCACGTTGCGTTTTGCGCCGTTTCCTGTCACGGGCACCAGGCCGACCCGCACAAGTGAGGTACCATTTTTCTCGTAGGAGTTTGGGGAACGTGGGGTGGGTGGAAATTTGTGGATCCACGCAGATTCCAGAACTTTCCACCACTGAAATGTGGGGAAAAATCTTTTTTTTGTCAATTTTTTAGGTTTGCAAGGGATTCTGGGTAACAGATCATGGTGGGAGGCAGTCAAGTCACCCCATCCTGGATTGCCCAGGGTGTCTAGTTTTCAAAAATGTATAGGTTTGCTAGGTTTCACAAGGTGCCGGTAGAGCTAGGGTTCAACAACTACAGCTAGGCACTTTGCCAAAAAAGGCTCATTTTTCACTGCGAAATTGAGGTGTGACCACATTGCATTTTGTGCCATTTCCTGTCGCGGGCAGTAGGCCAACCTGCACAAGTGAGGTACCATTTTTCTCGTAAGACTTTGGGGAACAGGGGGTGGGTGGAAATTTATGGATCCACACAGATTCCAGAACTTTCCTCCACAGATATTTGGGGAAAATGTGTTTTTTTTGTCAATTTTTTAGGTTTGCAAGGGATTCTGGGTAAAAGATCATGGTGGGAGGCAGTCAAGTCACCCCATCCTGGATTCCCCTGGGTGTCTAGTGTTCAAAAATGTATAGGTTTGCTAGGTTTCCCTAGGTGCCAGCAGAGCTAGGGTTCACAAACTACAGCTAGACTCTTCGCAAAAAATGTGTACATTTTCATTGTGAAAATGTGGTGTGTTCACGTTAGGTTTTGAGCCACTTCCTGTCGTGGGCACTATGCCTACCCACACAAGTGAGGTACAATTTTTATCGGGAGACTTAGCGTAGTTCAACTTTGTAAAGCAACTGTTATTACCCATTGATTTTTGATGCATTTCTCCCTTCCAAATGAAAGACATTGTGTAAAAAAAAAGTCATTTTGAAAAATGACCAATAATTCTCATGCTAGTATGACTATTCCCAATTTCGAAAATGTGCAAATATGCACTGTTTCTAAACTCTGTAATTTGTTCCCATTTCAGAAATACATAGGTGTCTTTCATACCGATTTTTCCATGTATACATTTTCCCACAATAATTGCTATATACCCGGACCATAATAAAAAACCATTACAAAATGCTGCTCAGTTTTTTACTCTGGGTTCATTGGGCTCTTGGTGAACCTACAAGTCCTATATATCTCCACAACCAGGAAGGTCCAGCGGATGTAACGGTGCATTGCTTTCAAAGAGATGTCATAATTAGAAGAAGTTACAGGTGAAAACGTTGACTCAAAAGGCTGCTTTTTTCAACTAATTTTTTATTTTTCCTATATTTAACTGGTAGTTTCTATAAAGAAACCTTGATGGATCTACACAAATGACCCCTTGCTGAATTCAGAATTTTGTCTACTTTTCAAAAATGTATAGCTTTCCTAGATCCATTATTGCTTTTGTACCCATTTCTACCATTAACTGGAAGGAGGTTGAAAGCACAAAAAATAGCAAAAATAGGGTATGTCCCAGATAAATGCCAAAACTGTGTAAAAAATGTTGGTTTTCTGACAAAATTCTGTCATTCCCTAAAAGCTGGAGAAATGGTGATTTCAGCCCCAAAACCCTTTTTTGATACCATTTGCAGAGAAAAACCCAGATGCTTTCATTTGCAGCCCGTTTTTTCAATTTTTCACAAAAAAACAATATCTTGCTGTATTTTGACTCATTTCTGGGAACCCTCTCGGAGAATCCACATTCCCTGGGTACCTTTAGAATCCCCATGATGTTGGAAGAAAAGGACGCAAATTTGGCATGGATACCTAATGTGGTCAAAAAGTTACAGGGGTCTAAGCGCGCACTACCCCAAATAGCCCAAAAAAGGCTTAGCACAGGAGGGGAAAAGGCCTAGCAGCGAAGGGGTTAAAGGCTCAACTACCTCTTTGTCTAAAAGTAGTATATGGTCTAAGGTCCACCATTTCGGCTCAGATTTATGAGACAGTTTAAAATTAAATAAAATTATTAAAGATTTATAGAGTGCAACTGCTACTCAGAAGAGAGTCCTGGCACTGAAAGAAAGTCTGTTCTCAAAAAAACATTGAGAACTAAAAAGCTGAACTGAAAAGCCAGGACTTGAGGAGTCTCTTGAAAGACGTAATGTCACTAGAGGCGCGAAGCTTGACTGGGAGGGCATTTCACTCCCTGGCAGCCAGATAGGAAAAAGAACTACCACCCCACTTTTACCGTCTAAAATGTGGAGTGGCTACCAATAGAGCATTGGATAAATGCAAACAATGAACTGGTTGGTAAGGAATGACTCTGTTGGACAAATACTGAGGGGCTTTAAGATAAAAAGCTCTGTGTGCCAGAACTAGACTTTTAAATCCCACCCGCTCATTTATGGGCAACCAGTGCAGTTCTTTTAAGCCTGGTTGAATAAGGGCTCTGCTGGGCAGACATAATAAAAGTCTGAAACTACAATCCCTTGCACACGCCAGCAGTGTATATTATATATCATTAACAGTAACAAAAACACTCTTGTTCCTCCATTGAAACAGTTACTTCAGTTTAATCCTGAAATACTTAGCCATCACGTGTTTCGTCGCCCTTAATGGTTGTGCGTAGCGACTTCTGCAGGGCTAAGAAACAAACAAGTGTATAGAAGTTGGAAGTAAAAGATATCCATCACTAACATCTGATGTCAGTTACCTTTTGTGACAGTATGTCTATTGCACAGAGCAGCTCAAGTCTAATCCTCGAGCCTATAGAAACCCATGCTGTTTTTTTAAAAAACATATCACAATTTCTGTCAGAAGACAGACTTGTGCAATTTAAAATGATTTCTTTTCCAAACAAAATCGTCCACAATAGAAGATAAACCTGTTCTGGTGACTTATTTTGTGACATCCAATCTCAGAACAGTTACTATTGACTTTTCTGAGGTGATTTTAGGAAACAAGGCACCCCCTCAATGTTGCCTGAGATTAATAAAAGGCCTATTTTTTATTTAAAAAGTACCTATATTGTCTTTGTATGGACCCTACATGGAGAAAAGGTAAAAGAGAAGAAAAATACCATGGTATTAGAATTTCGAATCAACTAGGACTGGTGAATAGTGATAATTGTGAATAAATACTGCAGGAAAACAAACATGAATTCCGGTTGTATTTCCGACCCGGAATGGGTTCTAGAGCTTCAGTGATAATTACTCTGTAAAAGGCTCAGGGTATACTGTCTCCAAAATTTTGTGTATTCCAGAAGTCTTTTCTGGGGATAAATGAAAAAGAAAGACGGAACAGGCCCAGTTACAGTTGTGAATACACCCCACTTAAGCAAGGGCATGTTCTGGCCCATTCGTAGATGTCGTCAGGAAGCCCCACATACCTTAAGTATGGATCTTGTGTGTATGAATCATTATTACATCAAGAAGAACGATGGGGTGGTGTAGTAAAACCACTCTTGGGGGTTAAGTAAGTCCCTCATACCAGCAACCAAGTCTTTGCTGGCGTAAATGCAAGCCCTAAACACAGAAAAGGGAAGATAGGGACTTTGTCACAATCACTATATATAAATCCTCCCCATGTAATGCTAATAAGAAGCGTACCCCCCGTTAAGGGAGCGCGTCTCAGGAGTGTATAGTATACCACTGCTGAGTACTACTGGGTATTCTAACATGGGCGCTTACCTCTGTTTCTTAGCAGGGCTGCCTCTGGCATGTCTGTAGAAGGTACTGAGTTTGGCCAGCTGAGGATCCTGCCTAAATATCGGTGAGACAGAGGACATAGTCATAGGACTACAACCCACTTTCTCTTGCAGATCATAGAAATGACATAGGCCATCTTGAAATGAAGTAGAGTTAATGTTTAACGCACCACTTTCTCCAAATGACTCAGTGGATGGTGCAATCCATTGATCCCAAAGTGTATGAAGGGTCATGTAAAGATGTACTGGGGTTCCTGCATGGCCACAAAATATAGGGGGCTATTTTGTCTAACGTTCAATTCATATGCATTGAAACAGAAGCAAATTAGTATACAAAAACTGTCGGCCATCTTGGAGCAGTGAAGCTCCACAATTAATGTTAATTCCAATGCAGTATTGAGTGGAAGAGTAATTTAAAAAATTTGAGTTCAGAGCCGCTGCTTTAACTAAGACAACATTGAAGCAGAGCCAAGGGAATACATTTCAAATCTAGTGGAAGTGTGTCAAAAACACTCTAGGGCAAAAAGTGCAAGCAGGAGTAATCATAGGATGGTATTAGACACTCACAGGACCTACAGACATAGTTCTGTGAATTGTCTTGAGAACGTACTTCTTTTAAAAATATAAATCAGTGCCCGAATATAAGCAAACTGTTGTAACACATATAATATATTCATATAGTACGACAATTTGTTGAGAAGGTCTAAACGTGTGAATGAAAAAGCAAGTTGCCAATCTTCTGTTAACGTTGATAACAGTAGGGAGTTGCAAGTAAAAGAAATGTCAGTCAGCATAGGAGAGCCAAATTAGAAGTAGGAATAAGGTTGTAACAAGTATAACATAATTATATAGTACGTCATTTCTTGGAACGGTCTACACGTGTGAGCACGAGCGCAGGTTGCCAATTTTCTGTTAGCATTTACAACAGTAAAAAATTGAAAGTGAGTGAAAGAAAGGTCGGTCAGCATAGGAGTGTCAAGTTGGAGATGGGAATACATTGGGGATAGGGACACGCCCACATGAATAGTGTTGTGTACAGTAGCTGAGACATATTGAGTCCTGGTGATATGATCCACATAATTGGACCATGAGTGCTAGTCCCCCAAAAAATAATGTAATTTATTGTTTGTATTTTGGCCCATCTCTACACTTCTCAATCGCATGATCCAAGTTGCTTCCCTCCTCCTCAACATACGTTCTCTATTGCCATCCCTAACGTGTTTGGGTACGGTGTCAAATCTGTAAATATAGAAGGATTTGTGGCTGTCTTGAGCAGGACATTCCCCTATGTGTATTGCAACAGGGTATCTCGTGCTGGCCTGTTTGACCGCCCTGACATGTTCCAAAATGCGGTCCTTCAGAGCCCTGATAGTGCTGCCAATATACCTTTGTTGACATTTGCATATGATTGCGTAAATCACATGGTTGGTCTGTCAGTTGATGTTGGTGTTTATCTTGTAAGTGCAGTGATTGGGCCAGAATACGTCTTCTTTTTATCTGAGGCCCATCTACACGCAGAGCAGCGTCCACACTTGTAGAAACCCAGACCCTGTGTTGATAGCCAATGTTTCTCAGTACCCGCTTTCGGGTAACTGGGACTCAATAGATTCGTAAGGCTCTTACCCTTACGAAATGTCACTTCTGGTCTAGAAGAGATAAAAGGCTCCAATGTCTTATCAGCACAGAGTAGGTGCCAGTGTTTTTGCATGCTCTTGGTGAGTGTCATATTGAGCGCATTATAATCTGTAACAAGCCGAATAGTTTTAGGATCTCCTCACTTGCCTCTTTCTTGAAGTGTTTGTTCTCTTTCTACTCGTGAAATTCTGCTCAGTGCATTATGTATTGTTCTCTGGCTGTAGCCCCTACGCTCAAATCTATCCCCCATATTTTTGAGGGAACCCGCAAAGTCACCATCAATGCAGCAATTGCGTCGAGCACGTATAAATTCCCAGTAGGGGATAGCAATGATCTGGTGTTTGGGATGCACGCTAGTGGCATGTAACACTATTGCACGCCATTGTCTTCCTATATAGTCTGCTTTCAATTTTGTTATTAGAAACAAAGAGTTCCACATCCAAAAAGGTGAAGGAGGTCTTGCTATGGGTGTAGGTGAAACTAATGTTGGCGTCATTGCTATTGAGATATGTTACAAATCTGGTCAGTTTATCATTGTTGCCTGTCCAGATAAGTACGCAGTCATCAATGTACCTGCCCCAAAAAAGTTACATTAATAAAAGTCTGGCTGCTGCATTCTGCACCAGCTGGAGATTCTTCAAAAGGTAAGCAGGAAGGCCCCAGTATAGTGAGTTAGGGTAATCCAGCTGTGATGTAATCAAGGCGTGGATCACCATCTTCTGTTGCTGAGAGAGAAGGCGACAGAGAAATGTTTTAAACATTTTCAGCAAGCCAAAACAGGTGCCTACCAAACCTGCTACCTGAGGGTCATAAGAAGCCATGGTATCAAAGTTGACCCCTGGGTTGCGAGCGATAATAGTGGGGGGAGGAGGCAGGGGAACCTCCTTAGGCCAGAAGTTGTTATCCCAACTGGCCGGGGGCACCCTAAAGTGCAGAATTCTAGTCTTATTGGTGTCACATTGGAGACCACTGCCTGGAAGTTACACAGTGCTTTAGGAGAATTTTTGTCAAAAGTCAACAGCAACTGGGTATCGTCTGCATGAAATATAGTCTGTACTATGAAAGATTCAATGAGGTTAGCCAAACGGATCATGTACACCTTCAATAGTGTAGGTCCTAAAGCAGACACCTAAGGGACCCCGTAGTACAGTCGGTTTAGATCGGAGGAGAAAGGGGCCAACCAAACTGACTGAGACCCATTGGTTTGAAAAGAATGGAGCCAGGCCAAATCCCACCCACATAGCCCAATGGCTTCTAAGCGCTGCAACAGTGTCTCATGTTGAACCGTATCAAAGGTACAGGATAGATCAAGGAGGACCAGAGCTACTTGTTTCCTCAGATCCATCGCTAGTCTAAATGTATACGAGATTTCCAGCAGCGTGATTTCCGTGCTAAAACCCGAGTGGCAGCCAGATTGTGTGGGAAGTAGAAGAGTATTCTGTTTGAGGAAAGCAGAAAATTGTTTATTTAACAGCTTCCAGCTGCTGGGCACTGCGACTGATGTATGAGCTGATTTAACACCAGGTTAATAGCTGTATGGTTGGTGGCAAGAATATGTGAGGGGTAAGGATCACCTGGAGATCCTGATTTGCAAGCCCTTAAGGCCTGAGTGGATTCCTCCGGTGAAATCGAGGCAGATTTCTGAAATCTTTGTCTGCAGGCGGACATTCTTTCAGCCTCTGCTTTCAAGGTGACCATTGTTCTTGGTCACGCTGATTCCCTAAGATGTCTGGCATCAACAATGGCTTGAATGTTTGTATCAAAAAAGTCTGACTATTGTGAACATAACCTGGGAGAAGGAGTTAAAGGCTGAAGCAGAGCTTCAGGGTGTGTGACCTTTTTAAAAAAATATCTCCTGGGTTGTCAATCTGACTGGAAACAAACTCAGACTGGGCCTTCTTGATTGCGTGATGGTAAATGTTCAAGGCCTGCTTACAGAGTGCTTTATCATTAGAAAGGTAGTGACTCCTCCAAACTCTTTCTGATTCCATGCAACATTTGGGAAGTGTTTTTAGTGCTTCACCAAACCAGGGTACTGACTCCCTTGTTCCATGGGAATTGGCATCTTTATATTTAATTGGTGCAGCATGGCTGGCCAATTGTGTGAGCCAGCAAACCACTGACCTATCATCAACTTTAATATCCCCCGACATAGCTGGAGTGTATTTGCTCAAGGCAAGACTAAACTCCATGGAGGAGGCTGTGGCCCAACTGCGAAAAGGGATGTAGGATTGCGCGGTCTCCAATCCAGTGTCCATTGGAACTGGATAAGCGCATGGTCTGACCAGGTCAGGGAACTGACATCAAGGACTGCGACCTGGATATTCAAAAAGATGGTATGTAGAGTGTTACCTGCAATGTAAGTGGGCTGCATCACAAACGGCACCATATCCCAAGAAGCCACAGAGTCCAGAAGAAATGAACCATGCAGGTCGGAGGGTTTGTGTACATGGATATCAAGGTCTCCAAGCACCATAAAAGTTGAATATTTCAATAAGTACTTTGAAAAGAACTTGTCCACGGAGATACAAATCCCTGCATGACCAGGGGGACGATAAAACAGCACAACAGCCAGAGATATATTTGCAGATAGTTTGTTGCAGAAACCCATGGACTCGGCCCCTAAAAGCCCTTGGTGTAAAAAGTAACTCAACTGAGCGACTGCTTAAATGTAAATGTGATACCGCCCTCCTTCTTCCCCACTCTGTCAAAATGTAGTACAGGATAGCCAGCAGGAGTGGCCAAAGCCGCGTCTGGTGCTGAGCACTCTCAGACATCCAGGTTTCAGTTAGAAAGAATACATCAGCCTTATCTTCACCTAGAATATCATAAATATGTAGGGGCAGATTTACAAGCCCCTTGAGACACTTTTACACTGCCGTTGCGTTGCTTTTGTGACTCAGCGGCGGCATAAACAATGCGCCACTATGCGACATATTTACAACGTGACGCATCTAGTGAGATGCGTCACGTTGTAAAACCCTGTGCTACATTATACCTGCGTCAGGTATAATGTATGCAGGGTGGGCGTTCCGTCGCAAGGAAGCCCCGTAAAAGTGACGCAGTGAAATCTACAAGATTTCACTGAGTCACTTTTACGTCCTAGCTGCGTCAAATCCTTACGCCTGCTTAAAGCCGGTGAGAGGAGTGACGCAGCATATAAGGTATAGGGCACCCCTGAGCAGTGCTGGAGTTGCGTCGCGCTTGCAACACAACTCCAGAACTTCGTCACCCTTACGGCGACAGATGCATCATGCATCTGTCTATCTTTGTGCCATGGTGTGCCGTATTGTAAATGCGGCGCATCCATGGTGGCGCAAGGGTCTTCTGAGTCATGCAAAATAACTGGCGCATCCCTGCTAATATGCAGGGATGCGCCAGTTATTGTAAATATGGCCTGTAAAGCATTTTTGTGGATAGAGCGACTATTGCATAGTAAGGCACACATGGCAAGAGGGCCCCCGCCTGAGAGACATAAACTGCGAGCCAGTATAGGAAACAATACCAAAACAGGCAGCATGGCTGGTGCCAAGCACGGGCGAACACGGATAGGTGCAAATGGCCTTGGGCGTGCCAGCAGTGCGTCCCTACACCAGCTCACTTTAAATGGAGTTGCAACATTGAAGCTTGGAAGGCACTAGACTGCTAACGGGCCCAAAATGGCTGCCGGTGCAGTATACGATAGAAAAATAGCACCCCCACCACCCACCTCACTTTTTCTTCCCAAATCTATACGGAACCCCAGAACAACAAATTCCCAGGATTATGGACAGCAGGGTTCCGAGAGAAATGTGCAAATGGGAAGACCTACATAGTGCAACACATAAACAATGAAAACGTTTGATTCAGCTAAAAACATACACCTCAACACATCAAAAATCAAAAAGAGCCCAGCAGCGAAGATAGAGACAAAGCATCTCAAAGTATGAAAGGAAATCAGTGCTTACAATAGAGCTGAGTGATCAGATAGGTGTGCGGGCAAGTGAGTAATATTGCAGACTTCCTCTCATAACAATTGGTCAACAAGAAAATAGTCAATTATTGAGTCATGTTCATAATATTTATTTTGAAAGGTATATTCTCTCTTTTTTCCCCACCCTCCTTCCCCAGATGTCACACAGTCTTAACTGTATCTTTGGGGCATGTATTGTTACTGTTCTGGAAGACTTATCTAAAACATTATCCAGTTAAAGTCTCCTGCCATTATAATAGCAGCAGGAAGATCTAGTAGTTTAGGTGGACATTTTTTATTACATTGACGTCCTCCATATTAGGGCAGCAGTACCCTGATAATGAGTAACTTTTGTCATATATTCATATTGTAGAAATTATCCATCTTCCTTTATTATCTGTACATATCCCGTACTAGTAGCTTGGATGTAATTTCTTACTAAAATAACGACTTCCTTAGTACAACCATATTGGTCTGTGCAAACCACTTGCTGAACCCATTTTTGAGGCTTGGGAAGTTCTGAACATTCTTTACATGTTAAGTGTGCTTCCTGCTAGTTTTGTAAATAATGTAGGATTCTATCTTGTCTATTTCTTGTGCACAACCTGCTAATATTCCATGACAATATTCATAGTAGGGCTTCTTCAACTCTACCTGTTACCCCCCTGTATTTGGGTTTTAATAACTACTAACTTAATTTTATCTCTATCAATACAGTGTCTGAGGTATACATGAGGCTTCTGAGGATCCCCCCCAATGCTTCCCACCCAGTGCACCCCTTCCCACTTGCTCCTCCCTCTCCTCCTGTGGAGATCCCTCCCACTTTTCTTGTGGACATAACAGCTGTCCTTTCGAACTAACCAAAGAATGACTAGAATACCTTAAGTGAGTAGACTAAATAAGAACAAAAGGGGAATTGAAGATGAAGAAAGCAGAAGCTGAGTCTTAATAGGCCTGTGACCTTGTTTACGTAACCAGGGGCCAACTTTATATTGCCTCTGTTTAACTATGTTTAAGTTGGCTTGCATGTTTTGATATTGTTAATCAATTCATCCTCCTCTTTGCACTGATTTAAGTTGTACATTTTATTGTCACACATTACTGTTAGTGTGCAGGAAATTTCAATTGTGTAGTAGCACCTAATTTTTTAAGCCTAAGCTCCTCCACCTGTATTCATAGTTCCCATTGACTCTCCTCGGTTATACAGGAGATGTCTTACCTAATTTCAAAAATAAATCTCTTTGCCATTAAGAATTTAAATGTTAGCACTTTCATCAATATCTGCTCTTTAATCGAGAATGCAAAGACGTTCACTAATATCACCTGAGATTTTCTCCTATCAGGATTCCTCTTTAAAGGATCCCCGTGTACCCTCGGAACATCCCCCGCTATACTGACTGTCGGATCCTCTAGCGGACTACTGATTTTCAAATCCTCCCCTTCAGCGCACTTCGTGACATTTAGAATCCTGCAGTTATATCTTCTGGAGCTGTTTTCCAACTATTCAGGCTTCTCATACAGTTCTCACTCCTTATGTTTTATTTTCAGAATCTCCCCTTTGCTCTGCGCTACTGATTCTTTAAGTTCACAAACTGTCTTCTCCAACACCTGGGTCCTTTGTGCTAAGGAGTCTAATTTTTCTCTAGAGTATTACGAGCCCAATGAATCTCTTTCTGAATTCTTCATACATAAGAAATCTGGATTTAATTTCTGTCGCCAACGATCGCAGCATATTTTCCACTGTGGAGGCAGGGGGTTCGTTTGATTTAGCTAAGTTGGTCTGGGGTCTAAATGTGTCAAGTTACATGGGGTACTTATCTGCTCTTCCTTCCCTTTCTTCTGATGTCAATCTTAGAGTAATGTGGGGGGCATGTCTTGCTCCACTGCTTTCTGCAATAAGCGTTATACCTTCTATCTGGGGACAGACTTCCCCCAACTCCCCTGACCCCTTGTATCTGTCATTTCTGCAAATAGATGGTATGTATTTGAGGTCATAACTTTCACAATGTCACTGCTGTTACCTATTACCCTGACCTCAGAAAATAGGGACAGTGCTGTGTTTTTGCCATGTATTCTGGATTAGCAACCTCCTTAAGAGACCACCTTATTTGGAGCATTCAGGGTAGAAGCTTCTGACTGACTTGCCAATGTGTCTGCTAAATCATTATCCGGAAACACCTTAAAAAAGAATCTCATGAAGGAGTAATTTCCAGTCTCTGTTGTGTCTTTACGTCCAAGCCTCTACTGCGTTTATTCAAAGAATGCCCCCTGCATTGTCGTTCTAAGTCAATGTCAAGCCTTCATTATCTGACTTCTCAAATTTCTCAGCATTATGTACAAACAATGTATCCTTCTTATGTCCATCAGCATTGGATACTCCACACTTGCTTTTTAAGGTATCAGGAAAAGTGCTCCTAAATGCAACGGGCTCATAGAGTTAATGGCTTCACTTGTTGTGCTTCTAAAGGTGTATCTACTTTTTCCTCTTGCTAAGCCTTCCCTTTGACCTCCTACGGATTTGCCTGAATGCCCTGTTGCCTCCTTACCTGCTATACAACGGGCGTCCCCAGCATGTCCTATGTCAATTTTTCCAGGGCACTCCGGCCTGCATTTTTTTCTCACTGCATTTTCCTCCAGCCTTCACCCCGAGGTCCGGGGTTTCACTCAGTCAAGGATTATGCTGTATGTGGGCTCAGACACCTTTCTGTGTTGCCTCTGCCTCCCAATCCTCAGAAAGAGATTCTTCCTGCCGCTTGGAGGCCCCGCTTAACTTCCATTGTCTTCCGCCTCCAGGGATCAGCATCAGCTCTCAATGTGTATGCACCCACTGTGGTACCAGCTTCGCCATAGATGCTGACATCAAATAAATATCTGGGCAAATCATCTAACATCACTTCTCAACATAAGGCCCTTTGTACCCGCTGTCCACAACTTCCCTCGCACTGCATACTCTAATCCCACAGCAAAACCGAGTAAGCCATTCCAGATGGGAATGCTCCTACGATCTGCCTCCTAACCGGTCACCACGTTCCCCACCTCAGCCCCAGACAAATCCAGATATCTTCACCTTTATGGTAAATGGAACATCTTCACATTGATTTTCAAGGCATTTCTTCACCTTCATGTTGAAGAGGATATGTTTATAACACATGGGTTATCTTCATATTGATGTTACATGGAATAGCTTCACCTTGATTATACATGGGATGTATAGACATTGATGTTACATGGTGCCGGAGCATGGGAACTTAATAAATATTTATTTTACAATTCAGAATTTGTGCCTCAGCTTACCTGGAAATAAAGTCCCTGCTCTTACTGGGCCCTAAGGCTATGAATATTTGCTGTCGGTAAAGAATTATTCAGAAGCTGCCAATCAATGTTAAGTTTAAATATCAGTGTTAAACATCAATTATTAGGAGTCAATGATGAGATTTTGGTATGAGTTTAAAGAGTTTTATTGATCTCTATTAGTAGATATTTCTTTATTATTCATCAATAAGTAATCGATTAATCAGTAATACAATACAGAACAAGTATCTTGAACCCATAGAGTTCGAAACTGAGAGGTGACAGCCTAAAGTGTTAAGCAATTCAATTTGTACTTCTCATGAAGCAAAGTTCAGAAAATCAGCTGAGTCTCAGAAAATATAGCATAAATCTGGAAAGAGAAATAAATGAAGGCCTGCTCAGAGCGCGGGACTTCAGAGAACAGAGATTCTGAGAAGTTCTTCCAAGTGTGGAGAATAGGAGATCTGCATTTGCCAAAGAAGCTGTCTCAAAGAAGCTCTCCCCCAGTCTAAAAAATGCACTATTATAACATTTTGATATCTAAACAAATACAATTGTTGAAGTAGGCCAGTCTCTTCATCCAGTAGGATTGCAATGTTTTCATTGGAACAGAAAGCTTCCATCGTCTTGAAACAAAGACTTACAAATTTTAAGTGCTACATGTCCATTACTAACAGCATTGTGCGACTTGTGGTTTGGTTACCACTTGCCTCTTTTCTAAAAAACAAAACAGTTCACAGTTAGGTTTGTCATTCCACAAATGAAATCATCTCTTTCTCACATATTCTACCTTTCAAACCTTACTCATAAAGAAACATTTCACTAAGATTTGACTCCATTTCTATTGTATTTTTTTGAATTATTTTTCTATGGGATGTGTTTCTATGGTACGATCGTAAACTATATTTTCTACTAGGTTATTTAGTTTGAACACATTTCACCATGGAGCATCTCTGTTATTCACATTACCAAGAATGTTGACCTAAGGTCAGTAAAAAAATGAAAAGTTAAACTGCACCATAAAGCATTTCTAACTAGACATGCCTTGCTAGTGCGCCCATTTGCCATTCGAAATATGGTTTCTCGTTTTAGGCCTACACATATTACGAAATGCTAATTGCCCAAATTTGCATTTATTAAAAAATGCCCTATCAATGGGATATCTTCAGACTGAAGGCAGATGGATTACCTTCACCTTAATGTTGAATGGAATATTTTCACCTGCCTTTTACATGGAACGTCTTGGCATTGATGTTATAGCTCGAGCTTTATATCGTCATGGCTAAAGGCAGTGTCACTTAAGAGAATTTACATGCCTACTGCTCTCAGAAAAATACCTTCTGCTCTTACGACTACATTACACAGAGGTGCACCCAAAGAGGCCTCCTAAGAGCATGGGCAACCAGCTGGAGTGGCAGGATGGGCATGAGGACGATGACATTTAAAGAGGCCTAAAGATGTATTGTTGTAGCATTCCTCCAGCAGCAGCAGCGCCAAGCACCAGCACGAGCCTCGCATCATTCATTCATAAATCGAATCAATTTGATCATCTCAGGCATTTATGGAGAAGCGTGGTGCTTAGCATGCAAAGGAAATTCATTTAAATAATTAAAAGAAGCAACATGTCTGAGTTGCACACTCGGCCAGCCAACACTGGCTCCGATCATCGAATGGAACAGTAAGTGAATCGCGCTCTCTATCTGCTGGGAATACAAACAGTGCAATTAATTGGCGGTAATTTAGGAGCGCTCTGCCTCGGAAGCTCCAGGATAGAGAGAGTGGCGAGGATAAATCTATTACGTCGGCTGGAGTTTTGCATTGAGCTGCTGACAGGAGGCGACGGGGCTTCAGGCCTTCTCTCCCACCTGTCAGTGCCCGCCAGGACGCCTGCCGCTCATGGCGCGGTAGGTTTAGGATCTCAGATAGCCGAACCCTTGCTTTAAAGGATTATGTACTTATTACCACCATCGTTCATACTTCTCCAGCTCAATATAATTGGTTGTGAAAGCCCACGGCATTCCTTGCTACTCCTAAGTACCTCTCTCAAACCGTGACCATAGATCCAAACGTGAATGTTCATAGTCCTGTTACTGCCGGAATGGGCATTAGCGTAGCTTAGAAAATTTACCAACTCAGGCCTGGGAGCGCTGAGGTGAAGATAATAACTAAGCGCTGCAAATAACAGCGACTACTCCACTAGGGCAGAGGAGCGTCGCCCCACTGCTTTCTCGTAGTGCGAGAAGCAGAAACATAAAATGGTAATAACTTTTAGTTATTACCATTTTATGTATGGTTGCGATAGGGTGGGTGGGCGGGGCTGCACTGCAAGCAGGTAGGGGAGGAGTGGTGTGCCAGCCCACTCCAGAGTGTGCAAAGACTGTTTGGTCGGCCCTCTGGAGCAACCCAAACCGTGGAGAACATGGCTTTCCCATAAGCAGGGTGATAGATGTATGCACTATTAGTCACGGGTAAGGAAGTATTAGGCAAAATGGTCCTATTGCCTCACTGCCTGTACCCAATACAAAACTTTTTTTGTGTGTTACCACCCTCATTGTTCCGGAGGATCAATGGGCTGCTAGTGTCCCTGGTGTGGGCCGTTAGAAGGTGCAGGGTCCGCCTTGAGAGCCATAAATTTGATCCTAGCCAGGGTGGCCTTTGTCTCCTAATCTTAAACTATATTACTTGGCCGGTCTACTATAGTGCGTTGCTCTATGGTGTGTAGACTGCAATAACTGGAAATAGAAACTGCTATCGGGCTCCACTGTGGTAGTTAAACTCCTAAGGTTACTCGTATGCAGACGTAGACTTCCAGATGATTCTCCCTTTATTGTCATGCAGGTGGCACAGGCACAAGAGAGGGCCATCACTCAGGTGTTGAAGTGGGCTCCCTATGCCAAGCTCCTACTGATTTGGTTTGTGCGCATACAGGACTACATGGCAGTATTAAAATTACTGGATGGGGGTTGTCAGAGGGCAGAAGATCTATTTCTGAATGGTGATTTTATGTCCTTGGAGGAGATTGGATCTCATTTTGGAATAGACTGGGGACAGTTCTTGCAGTTTGCAATCATATCACGTATGGCTAGAGAATTGGACATTGCTTACGGACGAACCGGGAGAATCCCATGTATTACATGTGATTCTGGATCCCGGGTCCACAAAAGGCATGATATCCCGATTAAATGCAGCCCTAAAAAGTGACAGACAAACAAATATTGCACAACAACGCACCTCCTGAGATGGGTATGTAGAGTCCCCACTCAAGGACGGTGAATGGGGAAGGTTCCTGGCGTAGGTATGTGGGGTGGCCAGTAACACCAGGTTTAATCTGACCCAGTTGTATTATTTACATAGGGCTTACCTAAAACCACAACGCCTACATAGAGTTTACCTGGCACGCCCAGCGGGTTCCACTCGTTTTGGTGCACTTCCAGCCGATTCTGGACACGTCGCGTGGGATTACCCACAGCTAAAGCACTTCTGGGCTGAGATATTGCAAGCGATGCACAGAGTGACAAAAGTGAAGGCAGAACTTACAATTCAGCACTACCTCCAGGGGCTACTGCCTCGTTCCATGGAGGGTAAAAAATGTTGTATAGATTGCTTAGCTAAGATTGGTGCTGGCCATAATGTGCATAACAATACACTGGGCTAGCCTGACACCCCAGATAAAGACCACATGGCTGTCTAACCTCCTGGGATGTGCACTAGCAGAAGAGTGTCAGCTTCGGAGATCCCGTACCGACAACAACATGGAGCAGGATCTCGATATCTGGGGTAGTATGATTGATAAATGAATGACCGAACCACCGAACAGGGTGACAATTCAGCTGCCAACTCATCGGAGGGAGGGAATGCTAATCCCCCTAGATTGACTGCAGTTTAGACTGAGCCCGATGGACTGAGGGAGCACTCCATCGTGCCCCTCTGAGACTTCCATTAAAAATAAGCCTCTTTAGAGACAATAGAGCTAGTGCCCACAGAGGGGGACACCCACGGATCTTGCATGTTCATTGTGTGAGGGGTGCTGTCCTTTCCCCACTTGGTTCCACCTCACCTTGCTCACCCCCTCTCTCCCACTACCCCCATGGAGATTATGTATTAGTGCTGAGATATGCGAAGACGCTGATGTTGCACTATTTGATTTTGTGTTGTATGCAGTTTTTCATAAGGTCATTGATGTGAAATCTTTGGGTGGTCCCTGCAGCGACACTGTTCATGTATGTTATGATTCTCTGGTATTTCTCTCGTTTGACCCGTATTATCGTGAACACAAATTTATAAAAAGATTTCCAAAAAAAGAGCGGAAAAATACTTCCCGGCTGATTCTCTTCAGGAAATATTGCATGCCTTCAAGTTTCAGAAATCCAATTCTTTTTTCCAATTGCTTCTTTTCTCTTTTCCAACTTTTACCCCAGTACTACCACATAGATCCTCTGTCTCTTTCTCAGTAGCTGCTGATACCGAACGGGCATGGGGGGAGGTGGGAGCGGAGGGGGGAAGGAATTACATTTTTAAAAAAAACACTTACCTGGATGCGGCAGTCCCGTCACTGCCTCTTCACTGAGACAATCACAACGCTGCAATGAAGCATTGTGATTGGCCTGAGCACTGTGGTTCAGTGCTCAGCCAGGGAATGGGGGCCTGAGCATCTTCTCCACCCAGGCTATAATGCAGCCTGGATGTAGAACATGCATAGTGCACATGTTATTTTGGCCGGACCGAGACGGCCAGCCAAAATGTTATGCGCACTTAAGAAGTGCCTACCACTCCCCCAGATGTGTTATTATTATAATTTTACTTTTCTGATTGTAATTTCTCACTCAGGGCCATATGTAGGTGGCATACACTTTACCGATTCTAAAATACCGAATTATACCGATTCGGTATTTTAGAATCGGTAAAGTGTATGTAGGTAATAAATCGGTAAATGTTACCGAATCGGAGAAATTCGATAATTACCGAATCGGTATTTACCGATTCGGTAATGAGGCATACCTTCCCATTGATTGAATCAATGGGAAGGTATGCCTCATTACTGAATCGGTAAATACCGATTCGGTAATGGGGGAGGCATCATCATGGGTGGCAGGGTGTCACATTGACACCCTGTTGCACCCCTGATTCGTCCATGTGTGCACATGTGGCGCACATACATGCCCTAAGGGCATGTATGTCTGCCACATTGCACACTGCAAAGTGCACAAAAATGCTTTTTCACACCTATTCGTCATTTACCACCAACTATTAGTTGGTGGTAAATAACGAATCCACACAACACCCACACACTCCCCCTACATCTCATTTCATGAATCGGTATTTACCGAATCGGTAAAATTACCGATTCGGTAATTTTACCGATTCGGTAAATTACCGAATCATGAAATTGTCCCCCTACATAGCAAAAGCCTAAATACCGGTCGGTAACGGTATATTTACCGAAAATCGGCCGTTACCGACCGGTATTAGGCTACCTACATGAGGCCCTATGTGAGCAGTGGGGAGAAACTCCTTCGCCTTAGCAGAGGAGCGGCCACTGCTCCAATCCAATAATAATTGTATTTGATTCAGACCTCAATTGGGGTTTACAAATACAATTACATAAAAAAGAACATGTTAGATTATATATTTTTTCAAGCGATTTAAAAAAACTCCTTATAAGAAAGAACAGGCTAAAATAGATTGTGGCCCGCACGAACAACATACAATAGTTAGAACTATTAGGTTTGTGCACTTTTTTAAAATAGCTTTAAGAAACTTTTTCAAGACGTAAACAAGTTGCAGCAAACAAATTCATTGGGGGAAACTTACACACCGTGATTGGATCTTGAGCTAAAATAGCGTTGTGTCTTAAACAAATTGGCTTTATGAATCGACGCCAAGCATCTACTAATATCAGATTAGGATAAATTAGTAATACGTGATAGAGATCTTGTTATCCCCGTTACACAGGTCACATTTGCCTAGAGAACTTTTTGGGGCGTCCCATCTGGCGGAATTTGCTTTTAAAGGGAGAATTCCTAATCGCAGAAGAAGAATACAGCGCTTTACACTGTGCTCTAACTCAAACTGTAGATAGTGTTTGAAGTTTTATATACAATGTTTTCTGCAAATTTTTTATAATGCTTTAATTAGATACAATATTCTTTATCCGTTTCATAGCTCATTCTCGGGGTCATATGTTTTAAAAAGAGCTTCAAATGCGCTGGAGACCAGGCCTGAAAAAGTGCTACAGTGCATTGGGACACCTCAAGGGCTTTTATAAGGTTCCTATTGAAGGTGTACCGAGACGCTTCATCTCTAGAAGTCTCCAATTTTAATATGTATTTTAGTGTGCCAGGAACTGAATGAAAGAGATTAAAGGCCCACCTTATGATATTGGCGATGACTCGAGCAAATGTGCTCGTTGGAGAGAGCTCGAGGTGGAGGCTTGTAGGAATTGATTGGGACACTTTTAACAGATTCCGAAGGATGTTCCCTTCCTTTACTTTTATTGATTGCCATGTTTTAATGTGTGTATATTCCAAGGGGTAAGATAGAATGGGTGGGATTTTCATGTTGTAGACCTCCAGCAGGGATTTAAAATGTCCATTGCCTGTTGAGCAATAAAATCTCTGTAGTGCCCCTAAATGGGAGTCTGCCTTTCGCCCAAGGTGTTGGAGATGGGATGCGTCTTGTAAATTATGTGAAAAGAATGATACGCCCCAAGTAGACATATTGTTTCACTTTCTCAATTGGGCTACCTCCCAATAATCATGTGATAGGCAAAGATTTCCTTCTTCTACTAAAAGGTAAGAATTTGGTTTTAGATATGTTAGGGACCAAGACATTTTCTATTGCATATTGGTTAAGTTCATTTAGATTTCTTTGCAAGCCAATTGGGGTACAATCAAATATTACAATATTATCAGCGTACATTAGGCAATGGATATCGCGCTGTGCTAATTTTGGTGGGGAGTTCTTAATTTGGGAAAAGCACCGCAGTAGATCACTTATGTAGATGGAGAATAATATGGGTGCTAGTAGGCATCCTTTTTCAAGCCATTCATCGTAGGGATTGAATTGGTTAAGCCATTTTCTCCCCCCATTTGAACTGTACTCCATGTTGCCATGTGCAGGGTGATAATTACTGTAGGAAGATCAGTGGGAATCACTCAAAACTCTTTTTTCTAAAATGTTGGTTTGTCCACGCTGTCAAAAGCGATTGAAGAATCAATAAAAGCACAATATACTATTTGTGAATTTAACATAACTTATTTATCAAGGACAGCCTGGAGAACAGCGATGTTATCCCAAGTTGAGGGTTTTGGGCAAAAGCCGGCCTGTGTCATAGGAATCACATTATTCGAGAATGCTCAGTCTTTTAGATGCTCCAAAATGCATGCTGCAAAGATCTTTCCAGTGGCATCAAGGAGGGCTATTTGTCTATAGTTGTGTGGGTTCAATCTTGAGCCTTCTTTTAGGAGAGGGACCACTATGCTCATTGCTTTCCCGCCAAGATTTTGGTATTTTCCCAGTCTCAACACAATATTGGAAGTGTGGGGCTAGAAATTTACTCCAGTCATCGGTATTTGTTTGTAGGACTTTGATTGAAATATTGTCCGGGCCCATCGCTGCTGATGATCTAGCAGATTTTATAAAAGCAGAGATCTGTGTAGCCAAGATGTTTGACAAGACCTGATCAAATGGGCCCTTCCGGACGGAGTGCAGGCCTGGAGAAGCTTGGTTATGGAAATTAGATTTGTAACGCTGCCACTACTCTTTCTCAGCCATTTGCCACTGATGCCTCCCTACTCTCTTATTCTGAATTTCTGAAGAGCAAGCATTTTATATTTCCTTGCTTCAACTGCACTCTCATCTCTTCTGGACCCTGTATGATTTACACCTGATAATCTCATCTGAACACTAATAACTAGCGGTAATTTTCAACCATAATATACACCTGACCCCTTCATAGCAACTGCAGTTACTGCTGCTAGATTTCAACTTCTGAAAATCCACAAATCGTGTCCTAACAACCCTTTCTGCACCACCAAAACACTGATCTCTACACTAGTCTTCGGCAAGCTTGAGAATAGTTTATTAGTGGGCCCTCCAACAACATTCATTATCCCCACTAGTTAAGGTAATATATTTTGTGACTAGATCTCTTTAATCCCCTTTCTAGACACCCTACTATCTCCCTATAACATCACCATGCTTTGCTTGTTATCGGCCAAAAATCGGGCCTTTTATAAACTACTGTTCTAGTCTTCTATCCATTAATTACCTAGCCAAAGTTCTTCTCTGGTACTTAACTGCTCCCATAATTTTTGATCAGCAAACCAAAATATTCTAGCTACACTCAAAAGACCCTGCATGGCTTCAAACCTTTGGTCTTTTAGCTTGCTAAGACTACATCATTGGAGTTCAATCTGGCCATTTCTGGTCCTTGTGAAAAGATGCATATTCTAGGATATACTAAAGTGCATAAAGTTTCATAGTGTTAGACCTGACTTTTTTATCGGTTTCATCCCCAGACTGTTCCCTTTGTAGACCTCCTGTTTTGGAACCTTTTTTTTGTTGGCTTTATGACTCTGGGCCGCCTACCACTGCTGATCAGTGCTAAAGTGCATATGCTCTCCCTGTAAAGTGTATTTATGGATTAGTGATTCCATGATTGGCATATCTTATTTACTGGTAAGTCCATAGTACAGTGCACTGTGTGTGCCCAGGCCTGTAAATTAAATGCTGCTAGTGGGCCTGCAGCACTGATTGTGTCACCTACACAAGCAGCCTTTTGGAAGGGACTCAGACCTGCCACTGCAGTGTCTGTGCACAGTTTCTACTGCCATGTCGACCTGGCAAGGGCACCAACTTGCCAGGCCCTAACCTTACCTCTTGTTACATGTAAGACACCCCTAAGGTAAGCCCAAGGTAGCCCTGTTGGTAGGGTGCAGTAAATGTGAACGGTAGGACATGACCTTATGTGGGTGGCATGTCCTTATAGTGAAATAATATCAATTTTGTTTTTCACTATTGAAAGGCTATCTGTCCTATAGGGTAGAATGCTCGTTGGCTTTGGTAGTTGCCGCTGGTGTTCGATGCTGATAGCGAGATCGCGGAGCAGCAGGACTTTCGCTGCACACTTCTGCTACAGACTCTGGGGTGTATCCATTCAGGACTGTGAGGCCCAGGGAGCATAGCGTGGACCTCATCATCTCCACCTGGCTTCCTCTTCCTGACCCCTCCCCCCCAAGCTTCATTACGCCTTGCGGCCCCCACTTCGCGGGTGCCGCTCGTAGGCTTTGGTAGTTGCCGCTGGTGTTCGATGCTGATAGCGAGATCGCCTAGCAGCAGGACTTTCGCTGCACAATTCTGCTACAGACTCTGGGGTGTATCCATTCTGGACTGCGAGGCCCAGGGAGCATAGCGTGGACCTCATCATCTCCACCTGGCGTCCTCTTCCTGACTCCTCCCCCTAATCACTACTATTTAAGGTTCTCTAACACCCGCGTGAGCGGGACGCGTGCGGGGCACAGGCCGGGGCGAAGACCGGGCACAGAGCGGGCTGTTTGAGGCCGTTCGAGTACGGGCGAGGTAGGCCCAGGCCCAATTCCCCTGGTCTAGCATCGCTCGCTAGTGATTGAACTTAGGTTTGTAGCCAAGACTATGACTGCAAGAGAAACCCGGAGTAAATCTGCGCTAGCCGCTGGTACGGCCACCGGCACTTTGGACATGTATTTTGCCAAGGCAGGTTCTTTGCTGATTAATGAAATAACCACCTTAGAAAGGCGTATCTCACAGGAAATTGATTGAGTTAGGAGATCGTCTTTGGGTCCACTTGCACAGGTCACCTCTCCTGCACAATCCTCAGAATGCATTGTTACTGGTGTGACGGGGGGATCCTGGCAGCTCTGAGATTAGTACTTCGATTACATCTATTGCAGACTGTGACATTTCTGCCCCTGAAGAGCTTAGCATACTACCCTTCCCACCACTCAGGCTCCCCCCTGCCCAAGTCACTCCTAAAGTAAATCCCACTGCCAAGGTCTCCACCACAGATAGAAACCTTCCATTTACACAGTCAAGGAAGGGGGAATGGGAGGGAGCAATTCCTAAAAAAAAAAAGAAGGGCGCAAACTACGGGCGGGCGCAAGCCCAAGATTTCAAAGAATAATCCGAGGGGTGAAGAGAACCAACATGGAGTAGCTCGCACGGGGATAGACCCACCACACACTATAGGTCACATATCCCCTAGTTATAATGCCACACTACGAGAGGACGGCTTTTCTCTCTCGGATATCAATTCTCTTATGAGGAAAATACTTACCCCTCTAGTAGATCACCTTGCAAATCTGGAACTATCTCTGGCGAACCTTCAAAAGGGAATCGATCAAATAATGGATGCCTCCAAAATAGCTATCCAAAACACGATGCCCAAGCAAGTACTTCCAGGTAAGGAAGGTTGCCCCTCACTGAAGCCTGCACAAGTACATCACCCAAGATCATCCATTTCTCACACACCAAATCTCCTGATTCCATCTTGCACTACAAATTCTGGGCCCCAAGGGAAGATAATAGAACCTACAACACGGATCCAGGGTAATGGCACAAGACACAGGCCTCTTAATCTGCCTCCGGAGGCAGTCCCGTATACAGTCATTCTAGCTGGTATCCCCGAACTAAAACCATCCACCAGCGAACCTGTGGAGGCTCTAAAAAATAAGGTTATCCATTGGCTCTCCACACACAGACCTCTCCCTGTGGGTATCCACAGTGAGGTCCTTATGGTGAGGAGAGTCCCCTGGCTAGGAAATACCAGAAAAACTATCCATGGGGACTGTGTATTGATTAATTTCAGGGACCCCCGTACAGTCTCCCATATATGCGGCTGGCCCGACAACGCCCTGGGGTCCTCTATCCAATCCCATCCCCTCTCATTCTTTTACCCTTCCATAACTATTGATCAGGACGAGGAAGGATGGGAATTAGTAGGTGGGAGAGGAGGTAGAAGGGGCCTAGGGGAAAGAAGGGAGTATCCCTTTATAGGTTTTCCCCGATTTGATTATCCCCCAACCCACAATAGGTTTAATCCTCTAGAAATGGTGGATTGACCGAGAGTGCTGGGGGGTGGCGGTGATGCAACCCAAAATAAGATTAAAACACCTAATAAACAACTGGAGATTCCCAAGGAGAAGAATGATCTTGAGTACACCCAAGTTGTTGAAGAAGGATGCCCAGGGATCACTAGTCCCCTCCACAACATGACTATGGACCGGGTTGACCAAGAAAATAACCTTGCTTCTAACTCACTCCCGGGGACGAACTACGGGGAGGCTCCACATCAACTCCCACATTCCGAGACAGGTAATTCTTCTCCTCTTAAGATCCTATCCTGGAATGTCGCGGGCTTAGCTAACAAATTGAATAACCTGACCTGGAATTCTTTCATTGAGGATAAAGATATCTGTCTCTTCCAAGAGACCTGGGCTAGGGAAGATATCACCTATACCGGCTTTGCAACATTTTCGACACATGCAACCTGGGGGGGGAAGAGGGCGCCCCTCAGGCGGTCTTGCAATATGGGTGGCTACCGACCTGGGATGCAGGGCTGCCATTCTCCCGTCGAATTCGGAGGACATCCTAGTTGTACTGCTGGATTGGCCTAATTCCCAAAGTTGATAAATGTCTATTCTAGACCAGTTAACATCACACAGGAGTCGCCCACAATTGCGGAGCTTGTGCTCGCCCTCAATGAAATTCCGGAGGGTACTCCCCTTTTAATTGGTGGCGATTTCAACTGCCACTATGAGCCCCTTTCAGGTACCTTGGAAGGGCTGGCCCTGGAGGAGGACCTTTTGTGGTTCATACCCCCTTCGCAGGCTCCAGCCCCAAGATTGTGGTCTCCTTTGGCCCTACAAATCACCTCCCTAACTTTGAATTATGGCCTGCAATGGAAGGTTTAAATCTGACATCCCTTCCAGATGCACTTTCAATAGAGTGGGCAGAGAATCACGACTTGATTATGTCCTGGTTCCCCTGACCTCATGGTCGCATATTAGAGATTTTTGGGTATCAGTTCGGGACGATAGTGACCACAATGCCCTGGAATTAGAATACGTCCATCCTGGGCCTGCGGCCAGGGGGAGACAAAGGGTGTCTCCTGTGGAGAGCCTGGTCCTTGAGAACAACAGACGTAGAGTGAAGTGGGAGCAAATAGCTTCACACCCTGGGAAGATTTCTAAGCTATACGCCCAGGTGATTCCTACATTTAAAAAGGTCCAGGCACTCAAGACGAAATACACCACACAGGAATTACACATGCAACTGGGGCAGATACATGATGATCTTGTTAAATCCATCTCTGAATGTCTAACTAATAAACCTAACAAGCTGAATGGAAAAACCGCCGGTCCTCTTTGGTACAATAGTGCCTGCCGCAAGGCAAAGACCGAACTCATGATTTCAATTAAAGAGGGATAGGGCAATGTAGAAATCAGGGCAAGGAGGTTAGCTTACAAGTCCTTGATTTCCAACGCCAAAAGTGAATGGGAGCACGAAAAATGGTTAAAACTCACTACTTTCCTGGCTAGTGAGGACTCGCGCAAATTCTGGCGCTGTGTCAACACAGGCTCGGAGGAGCTGGCCTCTGCCATACAACCTAATATCTCAGCTAAGGTATGGCAAGACCACTTTCAGTCCCTTTACAAATTACCGGAGGATGAGAGGGCAAGTTCTACCCAATTGTCCTGTCCCGTCGGGATTGGGGAATTGTTTACATTAAAGGAGGTACGAGCAGCTGTTGTTGGGCTGGCATCTGGAAAGGCACCAGGTTTGGATGGTATACCGGGCGATCTACTCAAACAAGAACCTGAGGTTTGGGCGCCTTACCTCATGATTCTCTTCAATGCCATCCTGGGAGGCATGGCTATGCCGGGTACTTGGCTGGGCGCAGAGATTGTCCCAATCTTTAAAAAGGGTTCTCCTCTGCTCCCAGCCAACTACAGACCTATTAGCCTTATTGTAGGCCTGGGCAAAAATTTCGTTCCGTTCGCGGAAATTGCGATAATTTGACATTTTTGCGTTCCGCGGAGAGCGCGAAAATGTCAAAAATTCCGGTTTCCGCAGCTTGGCGATAATTTGTTTCTTGCTCGCGCTGTAAAATGATACATTCTCGCGCGCGCGCGATCGCCTTACCTGAATCCCTGCGTTCGCCGACAAGTTTTCTTGATCCGGTCGCGTTCTCCATGAGATGTTGTATTGTTGTATTGTTTTTAGCCATTTGCGCTGTCTCGCGACAGTTCGCGCCTGCAGTGACGTCATGCGTCGCGCGATCACGTCTTTCTTCTCGCGATCATGCACCGCGAGAACAACTCAAAACAAGATGGCCGCGCCCGCAACCCGCAACCATGCAGAAAATCTCGCGAACATGCCGGAAAAAAACTTCCGCATCTTCGCGATATTTCTGCTTGTTTGCGATAATTTTAAACATTCTCGCGATAATTTGCGAAGGTTAATTCCGCAAATTCCGCCCACCCCTACCTTATTGATGTCCCACAGAAGATCTTTGGCAGACTCATGTTAAATTGCCTTCAGGACTGGATTGAGGAGAGTGCGATCATGAGTCCTTACCAGGCAGGGTTTCGCAGAGGTATTTCCACCGTCGACCAAATTTTCCGTTTGACTCTTATATATTGGAAGACTGTGTTGATCGAGGGCGGCAGCTTATACACGGTTTTCGTGGATTTGCGTGCCGCCTTCGACCTAGTGCCCAGGGATAAACTATGGGCTGTTTTATTAGATCTTGAGGTTCCCGCCGACATCTTATCAATTCTGAGGACACTGCATCAGGGAAACTTTGCCCGGGTAAGATGCGGAAGAGGAGGCACTCTCTCGGATGCCTTCCCCGTTGACAGGGTGGTTAGACAGGGCTGTGTCCTTGCACCGACCCTTTTCTGCCTCTTTGTCAACGGGGTTGTAAAACATCTTAACGATGTGAGCAATACCAATGCCCCTAAGCTGGACGGCAGCAGGGTCCCCGCAATTATGTTTGCGGATGATACCCTGCTGCTCTCCAAATCCCCCATGGTCTTACAACGGATCCTGGATGGGTTTACAAGTTTTTGTGTGGACCGCGGATTGGAGATTAATGCCGCAAAAACTAAGTATATGATCTTCAACCCGCCCTCCTCAACGCGTCCGTGCCCTTCTATAGGGTCCTCCAGATTAGAGCGGGTTTCACGTTTGAATATCTGGGGGTAGTAATCAACCAGTCCATGGCGTGGGATTCGCACAAAAGCAGGGCAAACATGAAACTGACTCAGTTGGTGGGTGGCATTGCCAGGATGACCAAAGGATCGATATACAAGCCATTCGGCCCCTGCCTACAAATATATAAAATCCAGGCTAGAGGGGCAGTGACCTATGGAGCCGAAATATGGGGGCATACGTCTGGGCAGAAGCTACAGGTAACGGAGAACAACTTCCTTAGGCAATTGGCGGCTTTACCAACTAGTACCCCACTTTTGCCACTCAGACTGGATTTGGGTCTGAGACCTATTTCAGAGGAGCTGGGTCTCAGACCCTTAACTTTCTGGTGCAAAATATGGTCCTCGCCGGATCTTTCCAAATACAGAGCTGAGCTATTAGAGATTCTGCGTCTTTTCAAAAACATACAAATCCCATGGCTAAGTTATATCAAGCATATTTGCGAGTCATTGGGCAGACCAGAATTGTGGTACGACCCAGCGTCTGCTTGTCCCAGGGTTTCACGAAAATTTATCTCGAAGGCTTACTATGAACATAACCTACGTGTTGCCATCACAAAGCCACGGGAGGGGTCTCAAATTGGTAATTTCCTGGGTTTTAAAGACTCATACCATCTAGAGTCTATATATGACGACATGGTCCCACCACTAACAAGGAAGCTATATATGCAATGGTGTTACAGCACTCTCCCCCTTAGGGCGCGTACGGTTCTTTGGTCACATTCCCATCATACAGCCCAATGTCCCGCTTGTGCGCATTCATGTGAGACGGATGTGCATGTTATATTTTTTTGTCCAGCCTACCAAAGAGCAAGGAAGTATTGGCTTCGCCCTCTCCTTAGGAATCTGGGTTTTAGACAGCATGTCCCAGCTTTTAGAATACCGAAAACAGATCTTTCAGCCCCAACTGTATTTGCTGTTGCAAAATTTTTATCATAAATGTGGATTATTCGCATGCACTGTCTTAAGTCACTTCAGTCGAATGAACTATTATGACAATTTTAGTTAATTGGGTTGTGTCCATTATCAACTGAATTATGTTTGTATATTCCATTGTGTACAATTTTCATTGTATTATTTTGTATTCTTTTATGGTCCTAGTGACCGAAATAAAGATAAATGTAATGAAAATGAATGCGATTTTATTTATAACATCTTCTACATATAACTTCCCATTGGGATAAGATAGGAAAGTATAGTTTAATATGCCTGAACTAAGAATAAAAAGATGAGGATGATTTAGTGAGGATGATTTTTACATTCTGTGTTTGAAAATACCACTTATAGAAAGTGGGCATTTTCATGTTTAGCATCCTGTGTGTCTCCGCTGGTTTGTGGATTGACTGTCTGGCTTTGGAGTGACAGGGGCTAGGGATGTGCATTCTCTCAGACAGCCACTGTGGGGGCGGGTGATGTGTGTCCTGCCTTTCCTGAATGAGTCATGGCTGGGCTGAATAGACCTGGGCTTCATTTAGAGTAGGGGGAAGAGATTTGCTTGCACCTGAATAAGCCTGGTCTGCCCTACACAATGCTGTTGCCACATCCTGCTGGACAGCTGCACCAGAGAGTATAGAACAGGTTATGGCTGGGCAAAGAGCTTTTCTGCCACCAGAGAACAAAGGAATTTGTGCTATAAAAAGTGAGGCCCTGACCCCTGAACTTTAGATTACTTCTGGAATTCAAGAGGAATCTTTGCCAAGGAGAAGAGCTGGAGAAACTGAAGGAGGAGTACTGCCCCTTTGCTGTGTGCCGTCTGGGGTTGGTCTGCAGTGGCTGTTACTGCAAAGGAAAGGATAAGGACTTTACTGTGTGCTGTGTCCCCTTCTTGAGGATGCTTGAGGAAGATCTCCAAGGGATTGAAGTAGAGCTTGCCTCCTCTTCTGAAGTTTCAGGAACACATAGACGTCACCCCCAGCTCCCCTGAACTTCCTTGCTGGGAGTTCTGACGTGCCAGGGGGTGCCCGTCGCTGTTGTGGACCTTTGGAGGTTGTTCCTGTTGTTGGGAGCTAGAGAAGTAATGCAATGACGAGAAGCGTGACGCATCCGCACCTGTTTCTGATGCATCGCTGAAGAAACCGTTGTAGCGCCTACCCGCGGCTGGAGGAATCACCGCACGTCGCATTGAGTGCATCGATCTACGGAGTCCGTAATCACTGCGCCGATTCTGACACAGGCCCTGCTGTGCGGCTGAAATAATCAACGCATCATGGGACCGTGGCTGAAGAAAGCAACGCAGTGCTGTTGCCGTCACCACATTGAGAACCGACGCATCCCCAATCCTCACGCATCACACCAGGGCGCCAAGTCTACAAGGACACCGGGGCCGAAGTAAGAAACCGGCACATCCCCTTCCCGCATAGTAAGAAACTGACGCATCACCTCCACTTCATTAAAGAACCAACACATCATCTCCCCTGAGTGGCAGTAGGGAACCGATGCATCACCTCCCCTGTAGTAAGGAACTGATGCATCACCTTCCCTGTGCATAAGAAACTGATGCATCACCTTCCCTGCAGCTGTTTGGCTTTGGATTTTGACGCATCCAAGGTACTTTGTGTTGAAAGAGTCTCATCTATAATTTGCTATGGACAGAACTGTTTCTACCTTTTAAAAGTCATATTTTAATAACTGTATTGTGAATTTTTGTCATTTTGGTATTGTTTGGTTTTGATAAAGATGTCACATTTTTCTAAACTGGTGTGGTGTCCATTTGTAGTTTTTTCACTGTACTACTGTATGGGTGCACAAATGCTTTACACACTGCCTCTGAAAAAAGCCTGTCTGCTCATGCCAAACTACCAAGGGGGTGAGCTGGGGTTATTTTATAAGTGGATACCCCTTACCCTGACAAGGAAGAAGGGTCCCTACTTGGACAACGGTGCAAACCATTGCCAATTAGAGACCTCCTTTTCTAACACATAGTATATGAAATGTCTTCCATCATCACTCACCTATCATCACTGGTCATACTATTTCATTTATATTATCCACCAGACCATTTACTCTTGTTCTACGTAACATCCAAGTTGTTGCTATGTGAAGCATCTCTTTTTTAAATGCCTTTGCTATTGTTCATAAATAAACATATAAATTAATATTATAAAACTATCTCTTCTCGATTTTTTTATGAGAAAGAAGATGGAGTTTTTTCACTTTGAGTTCCTGTGTCTTAAAATTGATGCGATGATAGAATAGCCTAAGTACAACATAAAAAATTGAGCCTGTAAGTACAATATTTTTTAGGGCTCCTAAGTTTCATCTACCACTTTAGATTCTCCATAATTACAGATCAGTTGCTGCGATCCCTGCAGTGCCCACATGTTGGACCACTCTAACTTTGCCTGCTACTGCTTCCTTCTTTTCCTCCCAGAGCTTCACATGACTGTGAACATTCCATTTCTCAAGCCATCTTCATTGATCCTGATAGCTCTGATCAAACTTTGTGGTTTCGGCTTTACAGCAGTTGAGACCATCACTCCGTCTACCAGTTTCTCAGTAGGAAAATTGTACACTTCCCAGGCACAATGATGTGCACATAAACATGTGTATAAATGCAAGTTGTCTGGCACGTTTTTCCAAGGTGATAGGTGACCACTTCTTGATTCAAAGAGACAAATTCAGTTTGAAGCTAACTCAAAACTTATCATCTCTGTGTAGCTGTCACAACCCTATCTAAGGAGCTGGATTGTGAGAACCAGTTTTGGAAAATTCTGAACCTATCATATATTCTAAAGATTACTGAATTACAGAGAGAGAAGACTTTCTCTATGTTCTAATCAGTTGTTTTTTAATGTGTTTTGGGACAGATCTACTTCCACAACTAACGTGAGCATGGATCATTGTGTCTGAGTACTGCTATCATAGGAAGCAATGTGGCAACTTCAGGATTTAAAAAAAAAAGTTAATTCCTTGCACTCAATATCTACCCCAACTGCTTGCAGATGGGCCTAGAAAGTACTTTCTCCCAAATTCTCACCTTTGACCTATAGGATTTATCTAGATCCCTATAACAAGCACATCCACTCAATGAGCTCTCTCACTTTCACATTTTGAGTTCTGCTATCTGGAAAATATTTGCTCGTGTAATATGTAGAGGGAAGTGGAACTCACAGAGTTTCATTCCACAGAATTTTACTCGAGCGGCAGCTTTTTCAACGTGAACAGTCGGGACCACCCTCATTGAGAAATATCACCAGGTGACGTTCTAGTGCCCGAAAATCGCGATAGGGGATGCAAATTCTTGTTTGTGCCCGTCAACTTGAAGATGGTGAGCTGCACGTGAGAAAAAACTCCTCCATGCGGCGACTGGCAGGGTTTTGCCAGAACTCTGCGTTCCAAGAGGGCAAAACTCCCTGAACTCTGCCAGCGGAGCTGAGTTTATCGCTTACCCATAGTAATATGATACATTCATCTTCGTTTGCGGTCTCTTGCACCACCATCAGTCTCCTTTAAAGCAGCTCTTTCCCTCTTTCCAGTTCTAAATCTCCGTAGTTCTTGTTCCCATTGAAGTTGTGTTCTATAATGTTTATTATTCAAAGCTCTTCCATAATCCTGAATTTAGCTCCACTTATGGTCTCTGTTTTGTCAAAATCCTATGCCCAAACTTTACGGGGGGTTTTGGTCTCATTTATTAGGGAATATCTGCAAATCATTTCAGATTGGGGACGCAATTAATTCATTTGCTGTAAATCTTTCATAGCGCCAAGCCTTCCACGGAAAGCACCATTCTAATATTGCGATGACTCAACTTGTACGGATGCGGGTGAAGACGTTTCATTCTTTATTTTTTTATTTTATTTTTTCTTTAACTAAATCAGATTTTCTGACACACGGGCAGCATTAAAAGAAGAAAAGTTTCATTATTTGGGGGTGTCCGAGGTCACCTCAAAATTGTCCAAACAATATATTGTACTAGAGCACCTAACAAACGGTGAGGGTGAGGGTAACAGTCTGGATGTTTGAATTGTTTGTTATTTCTGTTTAAAAAGCTAATAAAAAAAAAATAAAAAAAATTAAAAAATTGTCCAAACAATTCTCCTGGAACGCCTTTCCAGCTGACATAGACTCCAGCAGGGCAATTAACATTTGCTTTGATTCATTTCACTGCCATGTTTGTATTGTGCCCAACTCTCGTACTGCCACGCAAACCCTAATATTTCTTGTATTCCCCCAGAAGCTCGTTACATCCTGAAATGCCACCGGGTAATGATTACAGCAGCCGCTACACTGCTCTGCCTCTTTTCTGCCATCATTACTGTGTGCTTGTTGTGCTGCTTTGACGCCAAACAAAACTTTCCGACTACCAATTAAGTCTGAATTTGTGTTTGTCGGAATATTGGATCCTTTTTATTGGGCCGACATGGATAATTACCCAGAGAAGGTATTATGCATTAGCTACGGAGGTCGTCAGGTCCCATCTTCAGATGTCTCAGCTATTATACCAGAGAAACATATGTTGTTGTTTTTTTGTGCAGAGTAGCTTTTCTGCAAAGGAGGCTTCCAAGAAGGTCAACATGCGGTAGCAGGCTGCTAATGGCATCGTGGGAACCCTTAACCTGCTTCACGTCGCCATCTTTTCCAGGAATAACAATGAAAAAGACCCTCACCTAGAGGCCAATTGCAATGCAGGGAAGGGAGAGAGGGACGCCATGAATCTACAGCCTTCTGAACTACTAATGAGGTTCTTGTTGCGTTTGACACTCGCCTTCACATAAAGGGTGCGTGTGTGAATGGTTTGAGCGCAGAGAGGGTTTGTCCTGTTATCCGCTGTGCGTGATCTACAGAAAAGGATTGGTCAATTTAGAATTAGGAAACGCCTTTGAAAGTCCAGTAGGGTTGAGGCAGAGACTGTTGTGTGATAAGGTAGAACATTATGTGGATACATGGGACAATGAAAGATGCTCTGAATATTCTTTCAGAATATTTAAATTGTTATACTAGTCTGTGGCAATCTGCCAATAGTGCTGCCCAGTCTGCCATTTCAACGTTATAGAACCTGTATTGGTCAAGGGCCACTTCAGTTCCTCTACTTGGCTTATATTCAGTATTCATGACATAGTGGGGCATATTCACAAGCCCTTAGCGCCACCGGAGCATCGCTTTTTTTGACGCTCCAATGGCGCTCTGTGCTGGCTCATATAGGCCGCGCAAAGGCACTTTGTATGGCTTTACAGACAGGGCCGGTATGTGAACGCAAACCGGTCCTGGCAATTGAGTCGGACAGGCCATGTGGGTGGGGTGGGGGAGAGGAGGGGGCGTGCTCTTAGGGAAAACACTGCAGCAGGGGGCCGATATTGCAGTTAGGGGTCCAAAACCGGTCCCCACAGTAGCAGCCCACCGTGGAAATGCCCGGTGCCCGCTACAGCCAGTCCGGTCCTGTTTACAGGGACTTTTAAATTTGGCTCTCTTTTAAGCAGTATTCTGCATAAAAGGAGCGTGTCATGAGTGTTGATGTGGGTGTTCCCAAACATCAACCCTGGCTTTTTGACATTGCCCCAGATTTACAAGGATCGGTAAAATCGGAGGCAGCGCCAAAACATAACTCCTTTCAAGGGGAGCCATTAAAGTGGCGCAACGAGGAGAAAAGCTTTTATTTACCCTCATTTTTCGCTCTTTTTATGTGTGCTGCGTTCACACATAGAATGAGCAAAATGCCAAAAAATTTTGTTTTTGTGCAGGAAGGTGTCCCTTTGTGCACAAAAACAATCATCCCTGCAACGCAGGCACCCTTGAACCATGGTGCAAGGGTGCCTGAGTTGGCGAACGGCTGCTGTTTTAGCGCTGGCACAGGGGAGGGTGCATACCTGTGACTTTAAAATGATGCAGCTCGGTGCAACAGATTTGCTTGCGGCCCCACGCTGCACCATTTCATTGCAAATATGCCCCAGTGAGTATTAGCTAACACTTGGGATGTAGCTGCGTTATACCTCCACTGTATCACATGCATTATATCACATGACAATAATATTGCATCCACTACATTGACCTAACTACTACATCGGAAGGTAAGAATAATAGTAATAATAGGTGAATATAATAGTTAATAGGGTTAGGTAGTTGATCCAATGGTAAAAATGCATTCATATCCTACACAATGTAGTGGTAGCAATGTACCAGATGCAATATTATTGTAAGCTGATATTATGGACCTCAATGTAGTTTCCTACAACTGCATCATCTCAGGGGAGGTTTTCCACTGTGGTTGTAACAAATGGAAAGACGATGGAAATTGATAGTTGCATTACAAAATAAAACTGGCTGATCCTGTGCAAACTATTTAGTGCACAGGATCAGCACTGTGACTTGGTTGCGCAGGTTAACTTCTGGTCTTTGCACCACAAGCCACACTCTTTTCTTTTGCTCCCAACAGTTACAGGCCCAGAGAGTTCTAGGGCTGAATTCATTATATTGCCTCAAGGTACTTTGGTATTTAGTCAGAGCTTTAACCTACAATTTCAAATGGGGCGGGTAAAGAAGGCTTTAGTATTTTAGCCAGAAGTGCTTTATTCTATAAATTTAACAAACCTGGGGCCTCGTATACAAAGCTATTTTTCTAACGCAAACCCTATGCAGACGCCAGAAACGAAAGGTGGTGGGGCGTGTGGGGTCATGTGGGAGTCATCGCGGGGGAAGGGATTGAATATATATTAAAACAAGCATTTACAATGCAATGGTCTCGGCATTGGTAAAGTTAGAGCTATTGGCATTGCTCATGACATTATTTTTGTTTATGTTTTTAAAACATTTAACCCCTTCAGTGCCCGCCCCTTTCCCCGCCCTGTGCAGGCGCTTTCATTAGCGGGCGGGGTTTATGACGAGCTGGTCTCGTCATGGGCACAGCGCAACCGCGGCCCATGACGAGACCAGCTCGTCATAGGCATTGAAGAGGTTAAAGAAACGGCATTGTTATTTACAATGTCAATAGCTTAATCACTCTCAAATGCGAGACCTATTGCATTTGCACCCACACACAGAGCCACTGAATGCTGACCGGACAGAAGCAGTGAACGGGCAGGAGCAGTGAACAGGCAGGAGCGGTGACGGTGCAGGAGCGGTGACGGTGCAGGAGCGGTGACGGGACAGGAGCAGTGACAGGGCAGGAGAAGCGACGGGACAGGAGAGGTGACGAAGCAGGAGAGGTGACAAGGCAGGAGTGGTGACGGGGCAGAAGAACTGATGGGGCAGGAGCGGTGTTTAGGCATGAGCAGGAGAGGTGACCGGGCAGGAGTGGTAAACGGACAGGAGCAGTGAATGGACAGGAGCAGTTAACGGGGCAGGAGAAGTGATGGGGAAGGAGAAGTGACGGAGCAGGAGAAGTGACGGGGCAGGAGAAGTGACGGGGCAGGAGAAGTGACGGGGCAGGAGTGGTGTTCGGGCATGAGCAGGAGTGCTGATCGGACAGGAGCAGTGAACGGGCAGGAGCGGTGAAAGGGCAGCAGAAAACGCTTGAGGCACCCAAGGAAGTGTAGGTTTAAAGGTTCAATGTCTGTGACTAGAGTAGGTGCACCTTCTTTCTTCCAAAGAACTAACCCTGAACATAAACATGGGCAGAATTGTCTGATGGGAGGGATGCAGTTAATTTAGAGTACCTGGGACAGGTCCCACAGAGTCACTTTGATCATAAGAGAACTGCACAATCCACACACCCCAAACGGAGGGGCTCGGGGTCAGAGGGCGATGTTTAGAACCAAAATAGGCTCTGGATGGAAAGTGCAGAGCCTGTGGTGGGTGGAAAGGCCCTGCATGGGGCACTGCTCGGCAATAACATTGACTGGGAGCAACTGTTGGGTGGAGGGAGCAGTATCTGTGCCGGAGATCATATGTCCTACTTGATCACGGAGGGGACTTCGTGGGTAAATATCTGAGGTGGCAGGGGCACATAATGGCAGTGGAATGACTGGATGGGACAAAATCATACCTACGGTGGTGACAATTTCTGGAGGGTGCAATCTCTGGAAGGTACAATAATCAAGGGGTGTCATAAGACCCCTTTCCTCTCCCCGGGTGCCTACAAGGGGGGGGGGGGGTAATTCTCCCTGGCGGGGTGTGGGGGGGGGGTTGTCTGGAGTTTAAACCCTGCTATACTCTAGTGGTGCTGGGGGGTGCAATGCATGGGACTATATGTTGAGTGAGGGGGGTGGGTGCTAACTCTGGCCTGGCGCTCTGTCACCCCTCCCCCCGAGCTCCCACAGTGCCCCGCGCGCGACCCCATCTCACCCTGGCTGTCTCCCATCCCGGGGGGCAGGGTCGCCAGCTGTGGCCGGGTGCCCCCATCCCCGGGTCGTCCGCACTCCTTTCCCGCCGCTATCTCCTAGGGCTCCATCAGCCGGGGCCCGCAGATGCCACTGCGTTCCCTGCCAGAAACGTACAATTTGACGAAGGAAACGTCCCCCAAACCTCCTGCAACGCTAAGCACCTTAAACCTAGAGGCGGTGACGATGCCCTACCTCTCATTCCCCATCACAACCTTGGCTATACACACACTACAGTTTCAGGGTTTGAATAACCCCCAGTGCGCATGCGTGGAAAAACCAAAACAAGGAAGGCTGTGGGCGTGTGGCACCTCCGGGGACAGAAACAGCAGGAGCTGTGGGTGAAGCGTGGAGACGGGCATACGGTCACTATGACAACCAGCTTTTATTACAATAACGAAGATGTGGGGAGGAGAAGGAGAGGATTGGGAGGGGCTTCTCGTGTGGTGGCAGTAATCGAATTGGGAGGTCGTGCTGCGAAGGGGCTGTGGGTGAAGCGTGGAGACGGGCATACGGTCACTATGGCAACCAGCTTTTATTACAATAACGAAGATGTGGGGAGGAGAAGGTGAGGATTGGGAGGGGCTTCTCGTGTGGTGGCAGTAATCGAATTGGGGGGTCGTGCTGCGAGTGATCTTCAATAACAAATTCGGAGGATTGCAGACACTTTACACATTACTTCTTAAATCCGCTACACACTTGCATACTTGGGTTCCTTAACATTATTAGTAAAAACAAAATTAATTCGTTGGACCCTCCATGTCAAACAGACATGATCTTCCTTCGAAGCATTTTGATCAACAAATCATAACAGGAACGAACAACACGGGAGCCAGCAGGGTGAGAGGATGCCATTAACGCCGCCGCCTTTCTCCGAGGCGAAGCAGAAATGCCTCGGAGAAAGGCAGCGGCGTTTTCGGATTCGGGGGCGTGTTTTTCTTTTCTCTCCTCTAGCCATTGGCTGGAGGAGATAATTAGAAAAGTTGCAAAAAACACGCCCCCGAATCCGAAAAGGACGGGGCCTGTTCGGAGTGACGGACCTCTTCTCCAATGGCTGGCCAGCATTCAAGAGGCCAGCCAATGGAGAACAGGGGAGAAGAGGGGCGGGTTCAAGCCCCTCTGCTCCAAGTCATTATGACTCACGAGCGAGACTGCGCAAGCGCAGCCTTCGCTAGCCGAGACCTAAAAAAGAAAGTGTACCTTTTGCCGCCGGCCGCTCCAGCTTCGCGACTCCTCGTACCGCCTCCCCTCTTTCTGCCTGCTGGTCCCAACAGACCCTGGGAAAGACTCCCTAACCAATCCCCATGCTGCAGAGCAGCGCAGGGATTGGCCTGAGCAGGCAGAAAAGAAGCCCTGCTCAGACCAGAGAGTCTGTGGGGTTTCTCCAGCCCGGCTGCTCAATGCAGCTGGGCTGGAGAAAACCTAAGTGTGCATGTGTGTTTTAGTCGGCTTGAGACACCTAGGGAGTGGGGTGCACTAGCACTCCTCCTTCTCCCTCCCATCCCATACCTAAGTCCCGCCCGTCCCAATAGCGCTAGCTAAGGGCCAGCAAATGTAAATTAAAACGGTGCAAGAAGATCGTTTTAATTTACATGTGCTTGTTCTGAGCCAGTCAGTGAAACGACGCTCCTCCGCCATTGCGGAGGAGCCGCCTCTGACACTATGATTGGCAAAATCAGAGGGTTTCTGACTGCAAAACATACAAAATCCCTTTTTTATAACCCATAAAATTATTTCTGAATGGTGAAAGGGTTTTTACAATCCTGTCCAAAACACAAGAGGGAAGTAAAAGTGTAAGCCCCTCTTATTTCTGAGAGAGAAAGGCATGCATAAATGGCTTGTGACCTCAATCGTAGTCAGTGGCAAACCACTGACCAGATACCAACGCCTCAAAGGCTTGGAAAGGGGATGTCTTCCCCTTTGGGAAACGTGACGGTGTCCTCAAGGGTGGGAGGAAGGGAGAGAGTGGTCTGTAGCTGCACTAATCTCTTTAACAGACACTGCCTGCATTTAACAAAACACTTACAAATGCAGGGTCCGCTGTCTTTTTCAGGCCTCCTTCCTTGCATTAACAGCTAATCGAAAGGAGTCTCAAACTGTTAGTTGTGAGCATGATTTTACGGAAGGCTAAGTGACGAGCTTACAGTATATTTATTTACATTAACGGAGGCCTTCATCTCAAAGGAGGCAGCACCAAAGTGGGCTCGCTAGGGCACAAAATTGAAGGGAAACACATTTTTGATTCCACGTGTCGGTCTATTCCTTGAAGACATTTTCCAAATATTGCTCATGACATAAAATACCATAACATAACATAGTATACCACAACATAACATAACCTACTACATTATGTGCACAATAGATGCAGTACACCTTCAAAGTTTGTATATTTTTGCAAAACTGTTGCAAAACACGCATAATATACAACAAATCATGCAGAAAATCATAAACCATAATATAACGTACATTGTAAACCATTCATTCCAACCACTAAACTGTGCCCTTAAAATTAGTTCCAGTTTCCATGCCAGGCACTGTGTTTACTTCTTTTTTCCTGTGTGTAACTGCGATATGAGTGTGGCATAGTATCTTGAGCAGGTGGCAATACAACTGATTGAAACCTCCCAGTTCTGAAAGAGCGTGCTCAAAACAGCAAATGAATACTCATCCCCAAATTAAGGGGCCGATTCTGATGCGGTTAGGAATGGCTCCCACCCTCAGTCGGAGCATTCCTAACTGCATCGGAACTGCCCCTTCGGATTCCTTTCCGATCGAGCCATTCCGATGGGCTCGGTCAGAAAGGAATCCGACTTGGTTTTCCAGAGGGCGCTTCCGACACGCTCAGAGAGCCCGTCTACCATCCAGAAACTCCTCAGTACTCCCCCTGCCAGTTCTTTCTGGCCGAGGGAGTATGATAGCAGTTTCCCACTGTCTCCGACACAGAAAGGCATTGGGAAACTGTCTTTGGGGACCCCCAGAAGGGTCCCCCAGGGTGCGAGGCCGCAGCATGGCAGCCTGGGGGCACATATGGTGCACCCCTGTTGATCCCTGCACCCGGTGACAGGCCTCTTGGGGTGCCTGCCTCGGGGTGCAGAGATGAACTGCACCTCTGCACTTAACAATGTGAGCATGCATTCCATTCGATATACATGCTCCCATCGTTAAGTATAGGACTGTGACCAAACAGGGTTCGGTTGCATCCTATTGTATGTCTGGAACCGAGAACAAGAGGTCATTCGGTTCCAGTTCCTGGCCGATGTCGGACGGACTCCGGTCCGTCTGACATTGGAATCGGCCCCTAAGTTACATTCTCTAAAAAAGTGATGATATGTTAAGTTGTGTTTAATTAAAATGTGTAATGTTAGGTTACCATGTGTGATGTAACGTCATGTTAAAACTTTTTATAGAGAGTGTTTTTATAGAGAGCACATTCACTGCAAGAGGTTTCTTAGCGATGAGAGGTGGGTTCCAAATGAGTAGGCGCGACGGTGAGTAAGCTTGCTGAAAGAAATGCACTTTGGCTGCTCGGACAGAGAATGTGCGCCTTGTCTATTTAGCTCGTATGACATTTGGTATTTGAAGACGAAATTAATTTAACAAAAGCAAAACTCAGATAGTTGCCGGAGGAGAAGGTTTAATTAAATGCAGTCGCGCCAGTGATGGCCACGGATATCTACATATCCCTCATGCACAATTGAAAGTTTTGAAACCATCCAAGTTTGAGAATAGATCTGCCAGTAGTGCTTCTACTTTTTGAGAAATGCTCAGAAAGTTAAACATTTACTTCTGTATGTGCAAGTGGAAAAAACCAGTGCATAAATTTTCACTTTCGTGGACAGCTCACAGTTCCTACATTATTACCCTGAGCAGTGAGTGTGAAGTAGGACTCATTCTGAAGCAAAACTGCTTTAGTCCCTCTCTTCCTGCTGTGGCTTTCTCTTGTAAGGATGATCATAAATTTCAGACCCCTATGTTAAATCATTATTATAGCCTTACAGCCTGCCGCCGAGGACTATACCGGTTGATAAACGCCCTGAACCCCCTTACAGGCCTGAGTACCAGGTGAGGGCCTATAACGAGAGTGAGGGCCTTCAACAACCAGTATAGCCCATGGCACACGAGCCATACAGCTACTGGAACAATCCACCCACTGAGAGTAGAATATTCTAAATTAAAAAGATAGAAACATGAAGACTAACAATGGAATTTTGGAGCTCTGGGATTATACCAGCCAATATAAGCCAGGAGCTACTCCACTGCCTTCAATGGACTTCAGCATTCCAATGTGCTAATAAACTACATTATTCTGTAAATCAGCAGTTTAATAGTCTTGATTTTCAATACTCTGTAACAAGCACTTGAACAAGAACCCTAGTTCGCTGGCTACCAGTCAGAATCACCTTCAAACTTTGCTGTCTCAAACATAGAGCTAACCACAAAAACACAACGCTCTACCTACCCGATCTGGTCATCATCTCCAGTGGTTCCAGGGTTGACAGAAGTTAGACACCTCTTCTTCTAGAGCAGCCTACGTTCACAACAGCGGCAATGCAGAAACATTCTGGTCCAGTCACATTTGCCTGGAACTCACTGCCTCCCAGCCTCGTAGCAGTGACCCCACTTTCAATGTTTTATAAACAGCTCATCGCTTACATTTTGAGAAAATTCGTAGGCTGTATCACATACAGATTCTGTGGACTGAGTCTGAAATCATAAAGTGTAATTAAGTCTAAGTCTCTTTAAGTTTCCTTACCCCACTCCATCTCTATAATCCTATTTTGCTAACCCCTGTCGTGATGTTAGGAGTCCTCCTACCGATTGGCCCATGTGAACAATATAAATGGACAAAAAACCTCTTAGCATTCTGGCCAACACCGACCCAACAGCTAAGGAAACATAGAAGTAGAGTGCTAGCCCCATGACAGTTTGCAACTGTTCCTATTTGCTGTCACCACCATGTTAAGGACAGCTCATCAATTATCCCCAGCTCCTCAAACCTGGTCGCCACAAATTAAGATTATATGTCAAAACAAGACTTGAGTTGAAACCTTATCAGTTTGAGAGGTAAAAAAGGGTGTTTTTAAATATTACTCACCCAGCGGAAAGGGTTAATTTACATGTCCTCCCTGCATCACAGACCCGTCATCGCACATACTCATTCACGCATGCATCCATTGGTGGGGCCCATAACACCAACACTCATACGTCTCACTCGAATCTGTACACAGAAGGAAAAGAAGCGCTGGACATGTAGGGGTACCTTATTGCCTATAGGAAAGGAAATTCATTACAGTATGTACATATTTACATCAGTACCTATAGAATGGTAACCTTAGCATCAAGGCACTCCACCACTTGGTCGACGGACCAATTAGTTGGACTGGTTGATTGTGATTTAGAACCAGCTAAACCACATTAAAGCTTCGGAATCTTTAATCAGTACCTTACTTAAAGGATCACAAACACATTTTCTGTTAATCAATGTTTTGTTTATCTAATTAATTTGCTTTCATTTTCATAATCAGCATTTTGGTCAACACAGAGTTCAAATTTGATAATTCAGCACAACAATTATAGTTACCTAAATCTTGATATCGGTGACCCTTTCTCAAACCCTGTTAGCTCTGCATAACTCAAATCCTTTCGGGTGAAATCGTCCCTATCGAATGCAAGCTAATACCCAAATAAGTCCGGGAAAGTTATTTCGCTCGGCACGACACAGTCCCAAAGATCTCCAAAGGACCAGGCAATCGTGCAAGCAAACCGATCACGCATGTTCGGGACACCCTTCTGGAACGCACTAGTCTACACCCTCCTCTACAGTTCCCCTTTTATAATAATTTCTAAAGTAATCGGCAACAATTTCTAAAATCTAAACACTCTGATTGGCCAAGCCCCTCAAATTTGCAATATGGTCCTCTATTCTCATGTTCCTGGGTTCTCAGGGAAATGACTATGTCATTCTTTTAGCTTAGAAAGATATTATGCGAAAAGGTCCGAAGTATCAACATGTTGACATCTAAGTATAGGTGGTTATTGTTTTCCTCTGTCATTCACACTAGCTGAATTCTGGCAGTCCTCCATGTTCCTATCCTTGACGGGGAACACTGTGCTCTGCTCGGAGGACGCCTGGAGATCTTCAGAGCCATCCGAGTCTGCGCAGTAGACATCGCGCTCACACGACGGTGGTCACTCCTGAACTCCATTTTGAATATCATGGTCTAGTAGGCCCAAATGCCAACTTAAGCAAAATAAAGATAAAAAGTAATTAATATACTGAAATGAAGATTCTAATGTTCAAACCCACACTAACCGTTTTATATATTAGTATTTTCCTAGCTTATAGCAACATTTAAAGCAATAATACTCACCATTCTGCCATAACAGGAACGCAAATCATTACAAAGCAACATAAATCATGCAATTTCTATCACAATCACATTCTACCGTTAATATGCGTACCACAATTAGTCCTTAGAATTATTTTGCCATGCTATTTGCATTTAGTCCCGCGTGTAATTCGTGTTTATTAAGGTGTAATGTTGGTTAGTTATACCACTGCAAACAATTAATACAAGTTAATATGTAAATTGATTACACAATTAGTATTTTCATGCAAAATAGAGAAGGTATACAACATTTTTCATTTTACCTGCTCCACCAACCCCCCCTTTGATGATTTTTCATATCACCACAAATCCCACTAAATTTTAGTTCAAATTTTACGGAAATTAATTCAATTCTCTTACATTTGGTTACGTCACATCATTGCTTCCCCCATCTCATCCTCTCTTGTTTTCTTATACACATTTTCTTTCCATTCTTTCAGTTCTATATCTCCCATTTCTCTTTCCTTTCTTTCTTTCTCTCTTTTCTTAGCGACTTCTCTTTTTATTTTATTTTGTAACTTTCTTCTTTTTATACATACACACCCTAATCTCAGAATTAATTCTAGTATTACCACACAAGTTACTGGAATTAGAATCTTCCCTACAAATGAACTACCTAATTTTACTAAGAAGCTTTTGATAGTAGAAAACCCTTTTCCAATCTTCTCCCAAACACTTTCAACCTCCAATGGAACAATTTCCTCATGCAAGTCTGCTATATTTTTAATATATTTCTTGTCAGGAATATAAGTACAACAATGTTGCACTTTCAGCATTTCACAGACTCCTCCCTCTTTTGCCAAAATAATATCAAGGGCAAGTCTATTTTGCATCACCATGGCTCTCATGGCAAACATTTCGGTATTTACCAGTAAGAACCCTCCAGCAGTGCTTGTCGATAAGTGATCCACTACTGTAGACAATTTTCTAATTTTATGTGCATTCAGAGATATTCCAATGGCTGGTATCAGTGCTCCAAAAATATGCCGTACAATTACCGACCAACTTTCCCTCCTTCTACTTTTTAGTTGTCTACCTATCTCATGCGCACCATCTTTTCCCCTACCCACATGAAATATCTTTGGGATGACCAGGCCTAGATAACATGTGCATACTAATGGTCCGGCAACCAATAATAAGCTTTGTTCCCGCAGATGAAATATAATTAGGGATCCCGGTTTTATAGTATTTATTTTTTTGCCATTTCCGTCTGTATTTATCCATATTTATTTTTTGGCCATTTTTTCTGTATTTATCCACATTTATTTTTGCCACAAGCAAAAGACGACGCTACAGCTAGTATTTTTTCACATTTATTTAAATGACCAATGCCAGTGTCCACCTGAACTAGAGCAGGTAGCAAGAGCACTTTCAGTGAACACGACCTAAAACCCTCAGTGTTACCGAAGCTTTTCTAGAGTAGACAACAGAGAGCACATTCAGTGTCCAATACACGCCACTGCCACTGTGCACTTGAGCTCATAGGAACAATGATGTTACCTAAGCCCTTCGGGTGAAGGCAGCAGCAAGTACATTTATTGACCAATGTCCACCACCTCCAGTGTCCATCTGAGGATATCTAGAGTGTTTTCAGTGACCAAGGCACAACAATGTTAGTGCTTTCCTAAGCTTTTCTACAGCAGGAAACAGGGAGCACATTTAATGACCAATACCAGTGTCCACCTGAACTCACTTAGAGCAGGAAGTAAGAGCACTTTCAGTGAACAAGACCGAAAACCCTCAGTGTCTACTGAAGCTTGTCTAGAGTAGACCAAAGAGAGCACATTCAGTATCCAATGCCCACCACTGTCTACCTGAGCTTATATAGAGCAATCTCAGTGACCAAGTAACAATGCTGTCAATGACTACACAAGCTCTTTGGGAGTATGCAACAGCAAGTACAGTCACTGGCCAAAGGCCACCACTACCAGTATCTACCTCAGCTCATCTGGAGCACTTTCAGTGACCACAGCAGAATGCTGTCAGTGACTGCCTAAACTCGCCTGCAGCAGGCCGCAGAGAGAACTTTCAGTGAGTACAACCCCAGCCAAAAGGTGTGCTTTCCACCAATCCAGGCAGTAGCGAGCACATTCACTGAGTACACCCCCAGCAGAAAGGTGTGCTTCCCACCAATCGAGGCAATAGCGAGCACATTCACTGAGTACACCCCCCAGCAGAAAGGTGTGCTTCCCATCCCAGACAGCAAAAGGCACATTCAGTGACTACAACTCCTCAACAGACAGATGTGCTTCCCATCAGCTGGAAACAGCAGAGAACACATACAGTGAGTACAACTCCTTAGCAGCCATAGATGCTACTCACTCACCCACATGCAGCAGAGAGCGCATTCAGTGAGTGCACGTAACCAGCAGAGGGGTGTGCTTCCCACCAACCCAGGCAGCAGAAGGCACATTCAGTGACTACAACTCCCCAACAAACAGATGTGCTTCCCACCATCCGGAGACAGCAGAGAACACATAGAGTGAGTACAACTCCCAAGCATTCAAAGATGCTACACACTCACACGCATGCAGCAGTAAGGGCATTCGGCCGAAGTCCGGTGCTGAGGGGGCCCCCTGGAGCTTGGAGGCCCCCCCACCCCACGGGGGCTATGGGTGCCTGTGTTACTCCCTGATTTTTTTGTATGAATCAATAAATAGCACGTTGGGAAATGGTCCTTTTGTAACGCGCTCTGACACCTTCGGGTAAAGTTCACTCTGTATAAAATTGCATTACATAAATAAATAGAAGCTGGGAACCCGGGAAGGGCATGCAGCAGGCATCCTCTGAAGCCATGTGGGTGCACAAGTGCAGAATTATCCTTCAATCACAGAGATTAGTTGGAGAATGGGGTGGTAGGGCTGATTTCATTGGTGTGTGGCAGCCCGGGCACACACACAGCCGCACCCGAGTATTTAACAGGTCTTTAAAAGACCATTTGCTTGTTAAACACCCATCTCAAAGTGAAAAGAACACCACAAGACCCCCCACCCACATGAGGAAGGAGGACAGAGGATCCGATTTCGGACTCTTGTGCTGCCAGTTCAAACCGGAGGGGAGAGGAGCTAAAGGCTGCAGCGGTACAGACTTTGTCAGGAGCAGCTTTCTCGGGGGCTTTTATCTCTCTTCTGTTTTTAGGGACACTGTGAAGCCGCCATTTATCTGTCCCCTGAGGGCACATACACAGGGGAAATACACGTACCTTTGTGGTTGCACGCGGCATGAATTGCTAGTATTTTGCCGTTTTTACATATAAAAACAGACAAAGGAAATATAGAATTCCGTCTGTATTTATATGTAAAAATCCGTTTAAACGGAAAACCGTGAGCCCTAAATATAATCCAGGGAATACCGGATCATTTCCTCCTTTAAATCCCCATCCTCCCATGATTCTATATGTATCATGGCATTCACTCGCACCTATAAAAGTAATTGTCATACACAGTTTCATTTCTTCTGATACACAATTTCCCTCTCTGAGGCCAATCCAAAGTCATTGCGGGACTTGTTTCTCCCTTCAAATGTTTTTCCTTTTCAACATCCCAAACTGTCGTTTCTCTCTTTTCCTCAGGTACCTTTCTTTGCATCTTAATTCTCCTCTCTTCTACCATGTCCAAAAAGGTCTTTTCTTCCCTCTTCAGACTACAAGTGAGTTTATTCTTAAATGCTGCTTCTAAAGTTAATTCTTTAGTGTCTAAGAAATATTCACCTAAAACGTTACCAGGATTTATCTTATTCAATTCAGGAACTACAGGCACTTGTGAGAATATGTTATCTACATCAGAGAAATAGTATTCTAATTTTCCTGTCTTATTAAACAAACTTGCCAGCACTCTACAGGATATTCTATATGTCACAGGAAGGTGGTGATATGTAACACCTTTAGACACCGATGCAGGTAACTGCATACAAACATAACAATTTTTAACATCCATAGTTTTCACATATTCATACAATAATTTTGAAAAAACATTATTAGAAAAATCTGTTATAGACCTATCCTTATGAAAATCAGTTGTCTATCAATCTAGTTACGTGAGTATCATGAATCTTTCCTATATTAGTCTGGTTCTCCGTATGCCCCTCTACCGTTTCGAACGTTACTTTAAATGAAATTGTCAAAGCCAATACACTCCACAGAAGCATTAGTAAACCTGTACAACAACAACACACTTTGCACCATCTTCGAAGGAACACACACGTAGATTTTCTACCCTCTGTGTTTGCCATTTCGAAAATGATCACTGTCTTTTGACTTAGCCTCGTCTACTCACAACTAGCTTTTGTCTAAACCCAAGGCTCTGAGCGCCTACTTGGTTCCTTTCAGATATATGCCTTATTCAGTAATTCAATCTCTCTGCAACTTCTTCTTGTCACTTCAGTCTGGCATTTGATCATCTTTCACTTTGTTTTCACAATCTTGATTCAGAATTTCCTGAACATTCGTCTCTTCTCCGATATCAGACAAGATAACTCTCAGGATTTCCGAATCTTCTTCTTCCTCAACCACTTCCGGTATAGCCACACCTAGACTTTCTTGGCTGTCTGCTTCCTCTTGTACTTTTTAAAGTGCCACATACGTCCATTCGGGTGACTTATACTTCTGGTTGGGCCTCCTAGTCCATTTTTCCTTCTTCAAGTGTGTCTGATCAGTGTCCTCAGGTTTTTCTTGACTGGACACTTCATTCACTTGTTCTGCTTTAGATGACTTCACTCGTGTCAATCGATATCTCAGTCTTTTTATTTTGTTTGGCCAAATTTCCTCCTTTGCTGGCCTTTTCAACTTATTTCCCTTTTCACCTCTCTCAGCTTTCCAAAATCTCTTTCTCAAAACTCGTCCCTCTTGTATTTCTCCTTCACTATCCTCGGATTCGGTCTCAGGGTGATTTCCACCTTCGGTCGATTTTTCTTTCACAACTTCCTGTTCCCTATCTATAGTTGTCCCTCCTCGTGTTTCTTCCATGCAATCTTCCTGCTGACTAACTGTCCCTTCTTCTACCTGGATGTGTGGTTTCCCTACACCTCCTTGGGGGTCTGGCGCAACAATCTTACCAGCACTCTCTGTATCTAACACCCCATCTTCTACTTCTGTGACCTCAGGTGGAATTGCATGTGGAGCTTCTTTATCGAGAATTTCCTTGACAGTTTCTTCAATATTCTCTTTTACCTTTTCCTGTACTTTCACTTGTTCAGTATCTGACTCTGAGCTAGTATCAGAAATCTCCACTCTCCTTCTTAATGGCAAATTCTCTTGTTCTGTAACTTGACTTGGTTCAAACTCTCCCCTTCTCGGAGTTGGTCTTGCTTTTGTTTCTTCTGAATCCGACTCGGAACTGGTATCAGATTCTTCCAAATATTCCTCTTCAGGTCTATTCACTGGACTAGGGATTCGCAGAGTATGACTCGCATGAATCCAATTCTTTACCCTGGCACATTTCACAGCCGTCGTCGTGGTCAAAATCACATGACGTGGTTTTCCCCACCGTGGGACCAGACAATTTCTTCTTCTATGCACTTTGATTCTTACCCGGTCTCCTGGACTTAAATCATGAGCTGGCTTCTTTTCAAGAGTGGTTGCATCCGACCCAACCTGATGAAACACAGAATGAACGGAGTCAGCCAACCCCTTGCAATAATCCAACACAAAGTCATCAGATATAGGCAGTAGTTTGTTGACAGAAATGAAAACATGTCTCATCGCTCTACCCATAACAATTTCATGGGGACTCAGTCCAGTATTTCTATCAGGAATAGATCTAATAGTCATGAGCACTAGAGGCAAGACATCAGGCCATTTCAAACCTGTGGCCAAACACATTTTTCCCAATCTATTTTTAATGGTGCCATTTACTTGTTCCACCACTCCAGAAGCCTCTGGACGATAGGCACAATGCAGTTTCTGTTGTACATTCAATGCTTCACAAATCAATTTCATGAGTTAATTTTGAAAATGCTTCCCTGTATCTGACTCGATCGTAATTGGAAAACCAAATCTAGGAAATAATTCTATCAATATGAGTTTAGCTACTGTAACCCCATCACTCCTTCTAGTCGGGTACGCTGCCACCCAACGTGAAAACAAGCAAACAACGACTAGAACATACCTTAGCCGATTACATGGGGGCATTTTAATGAAATCAATCTGCATTCTGGTGAAGGGACCTCCTTCCCGTCCTATCGTTCCCAGACTCACCACTGTTTTTCTTCCTGGATTGTATTGCTGACATATGAGACATCTTTGACAAAGGCTCTCAGCTACAAGCTGAAAATAGGCATTATACCATGTCTGTTTGAAAAGCCTGATCATAGCATCCCTTCCTACATGTGCCTATCCATGGTACATCTGTGCCATGGTAGAGACCATGCTATCAGGCATGACTGGTCTTCCATCCTGATAAACCAAAACTCGGTCTGTCTCTCGGGGTGCGCATCCTGATTTTATCCACTGTTTCCTTTCCTCATCTCCTGCCTCTTCCTGTAACTGTCTCACCTCTTCCCACGTATTCACAGTGTTAGTAAAATGTAAGGGACATGAGTTCATTTCCTTTTCCCTGCTTCGATTGACCGAATTCTGGTTGCGCGCACAATATTGCGCTATGTTGTTGCAAAATCGTTCCCCGCCGACACATAGTCAGCAGTCTTCGAGTGGGCAGCACATTTTACTACTGCCAATTGCTTAGGCAGCTGTATCGCCTCAAGCAATTTCCCAACCACTTCAGCATTCCTTATAGGAGTTCCACTCGATGTCAAGAACCCTCTTTGGGACCATATCTGTCCAAAGTCATGTACCACTCCGAAGCCATACTGACTATCGGTAATCACAGTAACTCTCAGATTCATTCCCAATTTGCATGATCTTGTTCATGCAAACAGTTCAGCAACCTGGGCTGATCTCACTCCTTTCAGGCAAGACGCCTCCAATACAGCCGCTACAGTGCATGCTGCGTATGCTGCACTCAAAATCCCTTCGTCTGTTCTCAAACATGACCCATCAACAAACATCACATAGTCACTTTCTTTCAGAGGCACATCTTTTATGTCAGGACGTGGCTTGGTGCAAAAGTCAAGCACTTCCAGACAATCATGATCCACATCATCCTTCACTTCCACATTTTCAGCATCAGGCAACAACGCCAATGGGTTCACATTGAGACACCTCACAAGGCTCACATTTGTTGCACCCAAAATAACTTTCTCATACTTAGTTAGATGACTATGCATCATAAACTGAGTGTGACTCCTAGTTAAAAGGATCGCCACATCATGAGGTACAAACACTCTCACAGGATACCCCATCACAATTCCTTCACTCTGTTCCAAGCTCTTACAGGTAGCAGCCACTGCTTTCAAACAACCAGGCAATGCCACAGCTACAGGATCTAGTACAGCCAAAAAATATGCAATTGGTCGTCTCAATTTTCCATGTTTCTGTACCAACACAGAAAGCGCACACCCATCTCTCTCACTGCAGGAGAGCTCAAACTCTTTTTCATAGTCAGGCATTCCAAGAGCTGGGGCTTCACACAAGCTGTCTCTTAATTGTTTAAAAGCCTTCAACTTTTCCTTGTTCAATTCAAGGGGGTCTTTCACATCACTCTTCGTCAATCGCACCAAAGGCCTTGCAATCAGTGAAAAGTTGCTGATCCACTGACGGCAGTATCCAACCATTCTAAGAAACATTCTCACCTCTCTTTGAGTCATTGGTGCTCTCATTCTCTTGATTATCCTGATCCTGTCTGTAGTCACTTGTCTCAGCCCTTTCTCAATTTTATGGCCTAAATATTGCACTTCCTTTTTGCAAAATTGTAATTTCGTTGGGGATACCTTAAGTCCTCCATCCGCCTGATGATTCAGTAACGCAATGGTATCTACTACACAGGCTTCTCGGGTTCTCGATACCCCCAGTAGGTAATCGATGTATTGAACTAGTACTGAGCTTTCGGGCATTTTTCAATCTTCCAGGGATTTTTTAAAAATCTGATTAAATATCGATGGACTTTCTGTATACCCCTGTGGGATTCAGCACCATGCCAAAGTACGTTCGCCGAACCGGAACGTAAAGATCTGTTGGCTGTCAGGGTGCAATGGGATGGAAAAGAAAGCATGACACAGGTCAATGACTGTGTACCATTCTGCATCATGAGGAATCTGATATAGGATCATTGAAGGGTTTGGTACAATGGGACAACATGGTACAACAATTGTATTCACTTTTCTCAGGTCTTGTACTATCCTGAAAGTTCTGTTAGGCTTTTTCAGACCCATGATTGGTGAATTACATGGACTGCTCACTATCCCTTTCAAAATACCTTGTTCAATCATTTTGTCTACGATAGGAGTCACTCCTGCAATTATTTCTGGTGTCAATTCATCCTGGGGAATATTTGGGTAACTTATTCCTTCTTTTACAGTTATTTTTACGGGATCTACATTTCTCATCAATCCCATGTCTTCTCCCGTGAAATCCCATACCTCGGGTTTCACTGTTTTCTTCAATTCCTGAGGCAATTCTTCTGGGTCAAATACAGCAAATGTCTCAGTAACTTCGGGTTCCATATTGGCCATGGTCATTTTATACAGTACATCCTCATCAGGAGTTTCAAAAGCTATACCATCCGGAGTACAGAAAATCATGCAATTCATTTTACACAACAATTCCCTCCCTAACAAATTTACAGGGTTGGTATCGCACACGACAAAGCGGTGCATGTCAGTAAATGCCCCTATTTTAACTTTAACTGGTTCAGTAAGATATGTTTTTATCTGTCTGTTTGAGACTCCAACTACTTGGATTGTGTCCTCCGAGAGAGGAAGATTCTTGATGTCCGCTGATCTAACATTTGAACGAGTAGCACCAGTATCTACTAGGAAAGTAATATTTTCATAATTTATCTTTCCGTCCACAAAAGGACCTCTCAGGTCTACTTCTAGAGTTACGCCAAGTACGCACTCTTCTTCCTCTCCTCGGCACCGTCAATAACTCTCTTCTGACTCACTCTCATCGCATTGCAGCCAACACTGCGAAACAGCACTAGCACGCGGTAGCTTAGTTACCTGTTCCTCGGTGTAGAATCCTGTCTCATTACTGTATCTCTGAGGGTTTACACTCTGTGTAAAAGGTAGCTTTGGCACCTGACACTGTTGGGCAACAACCTGCTGCTGTCGCTGCGGTTGACAACTCACCTCATTCTGCACCTGTGGATTTAATGATGCATTATCGGCATTAGCACTTGGGGGTAATTTACATTCGGATTTCCAATGCCCTACCTTTCCGCAATTATGACATGGCCACTTCTTTTTGGCTTTCTGTCCCTTTCCCTTTCCAATATTAGGTTTTTGTCTTGCATGGTCCATGCCATTTGTTTGTTCAATCAGTTGGGCTTCCTGCCTTTCTGCTACCTTAACCTGAGCCCAGATGGCCTTCTCTTTTAACTTGTGTTGCTTTGCTTCAATTTCGTCACTAAAATATTTTGCATGTCTCAGTACTTCATCTATCTTTTTATTTTGCCAATCCACTGTATGCTGTTTAATCATATTGCTTACCTCAGGTCACAACCCATACACAAACCGACATACAAAATGACTTAAATCCTTTTCACTCAATTTCTCATCACCACTGTATTGCTTAAAAGCCATTAGCAATATCTCATAATAGGCATGTACAGATTCTTTTACTTCCTGGTGAGTTCTATCAATTTTCACCCAATCAGTTTCTTTCGGAGGCACTTTATTTTTCAAGAAAGTAATTACCTGTTCATACTTTCTCATTACTTCTGGATCAGGGGCACCTGTTTTAGGATCCCTAGGGTATTGTTGAGTGGGCCAACCTACTGTGATTTTACACTCCGCCCATAGATCTGCCGGCACAATTATATTGAACAGACCATTCAAATCTATGCATAGTACTTTTGATAATTTGACAAACCTTTCTACCTGCCGGTACCATTCCACCGGCTTCTCCCGGAGCCTGGGGAAGTCGTTTGTAAATGACAAAATATTCTGTCTTGTCCAAGGAACATGCACATAACCTCCTCCTGGAATCTCCCTCATAGGGCATTCCGTGACTACAACCTCCTTTTCTCTCACTGGAAAAGCTTAAAAAGTCTTATCTGTTGCATCATCTCTTTTCGGAAACCACCTACTTTTCCATCTATCTACATCACCCCATTTCCTTAACAATGCAATCAGTTCTTTGATTTGAGTTAATCTTCCTGCAGTATTCAAATTCTCAATATCCTATTCAGAGAAATCTACTCTATATGGTTTCTGTAATGATTTTATTTTCTCAAAATCAATGCCCATTTCACTCGCTACTTCTTCCAATTTTTCATGCAAACTTCTCGCTCTCCAAGTTATACTTTTACAAAGAAACATTAATTCCTCGTCCTGATATGCTTTTAATTTTTCAGTTGGATATTCCCTACTATTAATTCCTCCATCGTTATTTTTAATTTCACCACATATAAAGGTTGAGGTTCTGCATCTTTTCGCTGTAAACTCCTTAACCAATCGCTTAGTTCATCAGAAGTGGGACCTACAGGAATCGTTTCATTCCTTGCTCGCTCTATACTGCTTTCTGGGGACTCTGGTGCCGATTCTGTTGTCATCAGCATTTTACTTGCTGGACTTTGATTCATTGTCAGATTTATAGGAGTACTTAACCCTGAAGTTCCTACCAATTTTCCCCAGGGACTCTCTCCTGAATCTCTTTTTCCCGTCTCAATTTGTTTATTACTATTGTAAGGAATCGTTAAACAATGCTCACTATCTTTCTGTTTATCAAAGACAGGCATCACTGGTCCTATCGTTACAGAAACAGTTACGGCTTCCATATCTCAGTTAATTCCAGAGTAGTTCTAGCCAATTCAGCTGAATTTTCATTAACCATCCTAACGGGTTGTGTAATTTCAGATTCTCTAAATGGATTATTTTTTCCTAAATCAGGTGGGGTTTGCTCAAAAGTTTTATTTCGTGGTGCTTCTTTTACTGGCGCACTCGGCATCAGTAACGTGGAGTTTGGTTGATACGGGGGAGGATTCTTATAAAACATGTCCTCGAGCACATCATCCTCCGACTCATTCACACCATACTTGTAACCTTCTGACCCGGTATTGTTTCTCTTCTCTGCACACTTTCTACTACTAGTCTCCAGCGTTTCTCAAAGGGAACATCCCATCGGCCATATTTGCACTCCGCCATCTCCTCATCCTGTCATCATGCCTTTCCTGTTTACACGGTCTACCAAACATGTAATTATACCTTCCGCCAGTCCGCTGTCGTTCTCTTTCATACATCTCATCTTCCCACTCCGTTAAAGCTTCAAACTGAGTAGGTCTAGGTCTTGGTTCTAATCTCATCATCCTTTCTCTTAAGTTTCTTAATACAGCCGTACTAAAGGAACCACTTTCTGGAAATGCTAAATCTCCATCTTCTTTAGTATACTTTGCCCAGTTATCTAGCCAAATACATGTATGGTATCCATATTTCGCCACCATAAAGGATGCAGGCGATTTAGGTGGGGAAAGTAGCTGTCCTTCCCTAGTCACAATTGGCTTATCCTTTTAAATAGGTTCTTGACTTTCCCAAACCATGACTTTTTCTCTTTCTCTGGTGGATCGTAATACATCATTTTCCTTATCCTGTATCGCTAGATTTCTTGAATCACTCCTCTACGATTATTCTGTTTACTGTCCAATCGTAGCGCGACTCACACTAACGCACCAATCAGGAGCGTCTACGTTACACTGAAGTTCTCCAATCCCAGCGAGACTCACACTAACGCACCACTGGCAATTCTCCACTCCTAGCGTGGCATGCACCAACTCACTAATCCGTGAAAACCTCGTCTCTTAATGGCTGGCCAATCCCAGCGCGGTCTTTCTGACGTCAGCTTTTCTCGCTACTCCTGGTGCTGCTGACCCCTCCTTTACAAAAGTTATCGGCAAACCTTTCTTACGTTTTCTTTAATCAAAATCTGTTAGTAACGACATAAAAACACCACCATTGCCTGTTCCGCTAAACCAAAGAGATAGTTTTGTCCAATTACACAAGAATCCTGTATTTCTCGAGAGCAGAGCTTACCTCTGCCCTTCCACAGAATTATCCAGTTTCGCCGCTAAAGTAGCACTTCCCTCTACCTTACCCTTCTAACAAGCAAAAAGGCTTACCGTTTCACTGGGGATAAAACACATGTGGAGACTACACTGCTCCTGAGAATTAAGGTCAGAGTTTCACGAGAGAACCTGTTGCTATTCCACTCACGCACTTTCACACAGAAATGTCCCTAACGATAACACACGACGATGTTATCAAATCGAACCCAGACAAAGCGTCGTGCGACTCCAATCGCCACACGTTTTCCCTGTGTACCTACAGGGCAACAAGACAATACACCGTGTGACTTCACTTGCCACACGTTTTCCCCGTGTACCTACAGGGCATCCAACTTCCTACATCCCGGAAGTCTTCAAAAACAACATAAAACACGACGTGACTCAACATAGAATGTTAGTACATAAATCAATAATCAATCATCAAAAACCAATAATCAACAATCACCAAACCAATGCAATAAAACCATAACTCTGCTACCAGAAAAACTGATCCAGCGGAAAGGGCTAATTTACATGTCCTCCCTGCGTCACAGACCCGTCATCGCACATACTTAGTCACGCATGCATCCATTGGTGGGGCCCATAACACCAACACTCATACGTCTCACTCGAGTCTGTACACAGGAGGAAAAGAAGTGCTGGACATGTAGGGGTACCTTATTACCTATAGGAAAGGAAATTCATTACGTATGTACATATTTACATCAGTACCTATAGAATCCTAACCTTAGCATCAAGGACCTCCACCACTTGCTCGACGGACCAATTAATTGGACTGGTTGATGGTGATTTAGAACCAGCTAAAACACACTAAAGCTTCGGAATCTTTAATCAATACCTTACTTTCAGAATCACAAACTCATTTTCTGTTAATCAATGTTTAGTTTATCTAATTAATTTGCTTTCCTTTTCATAATCAGCATTTTGGTCAACACAGAGTTCAAATTTGATTATTCAGCACAATTTAGCATAACAATTATATTTACCTACATCTTGATATCGGTGACCCTTTCTCAAACCCTGTTAGCTCTGCATAACTCAAATCCTTTCGGTTGAAATCATCCTAATCGAATGCAGGCTAATACCCAAATAAGTCCGGAAAAGTTCTTTCGCTCGGCACGACACAGTCCCAAAGATCTCCAAAGGACCAGGCAATCGTGCAAGCAAATCGATCACGCAAGTTCGGGACACCCTTCTGGAACGCACTAGTCTACACCCTCCTCTACAGTTCCCCTTTTATAATAATTTCTAAAGTAATCGGCAACAATTTCTAAAATCTAAACACTCTGATTGGCCAAGCCCCTCAAATTTGCAATAGGGTCCTCTATTCTCATGTTCCTGGGTTCTCAGGGAAACGACTATGTCATTCTTTTAGCTTATAAAGTTCTCATGCGAAAAGGTCTGAAGTATCAACATGTTCACCTCTAAGTATAGGTGGTTATTGTTTTCCTCTGTCATTCACACTAGCTGAATTCTGGCAGTCCTCCATGTTCCTATCCTTGACGGGGAACACTGTGCTCTGCTCGGAGGACGCCTGGAGATCTTCAGAGCCATCCGAGTCTGCGCAGTAGACATCGCGCTCACACCACAGTGGCCACTTCTGAACTCCATTTTGAATATCATGGTCTAGTAGGCCCGAATGCCAACTTAAGCAAAACAAAGATAAAAAGTAATTAATATACTGAAATGAAGATTCTAATGTTTAAACCCACACTAACCCTTTTATATATTAGTATTTTCCTAGCTTATAGCAACATTTAAAGCAATAATACTCACCATTCTGCCATACCAGGAACGCAAATCATTACAAAGCAACATAAATCATGCAATTTCTATCACAATCACATTCTACCGTTAATATGCGTACCACAATTAGTCCTTAGAATGATTTTGCCATGCCATTTGCATTTAGTCCCGCGTGTAATTCGTGTTTATTCAGGTGTAATGTTGGTTAGTTATACCACTGCAAACAATTAATACAAGTTAATATGTAAATTGATTACGCAATTAGTATTTTCATGCAAAATAGAGAAGGTATACAACATTTTTCGTTTTACCTGCTCCACCAATGCCACCAGCAGTTGCATGAAGGTAGCCAGCAAAAACAATTTATGTATGCTCTTAAATACAAATTAGAAATGCGGCATTCCGGCATCAACATAAGGTTGAAATAATAATTTTGCTTTTCTGTTAAGTTCCAATAACCACCTAAATTGGTGGATTTATAGAGCTCGGGGATTGATTATGAATAGGGTGAACGGGCGGTGACAGACATAGTAAATTGCCCTAAGCAGACTGCTTATTACAATGTGATATAGTGATACTATTAAAGAGTTCACACTTGTGTATAAGCCTTGGACATGCAGAAGGTCGCGTGCGCTTGTTCAAAGGGGGTGCCAGTCGTACGCAAATGAAATCATCTAACAGCATTTAATTCTGGGACAAACTAAGTCCAGGCAGGTGTTTAAAGCATTGTAATTGCATCACAATAGGTAACCGTTCAAAATAAAATACTATGAAATTAATATCAGAAGTGTGTATTGTTTTCATTTATGTCCTTTCAGTTATATATGTATTTTTTTGGTTATTTTTTAGGTGTCAATTCCAGGTCATCTGTGGAACCAACAATACAGAGGAAGGTCCATTGATGTCCTCCACTGTACCTCTGCAGTAGGGAGGATGTCAACAACTCATCCGCCTCTAGGGGCACGGAGGAAGCTTTGGTGCTCCAACCAGAGGCTTCCCTCAATGTAGGTTCCTGTGGGAGCTGACACGCAATCGCTCCTGCCTCAGACACCACTGCACTCCCTGGCCGGCTATCAGGGATGACATTGTGCCATGTGGCTTGTTGATGTCACAGATCCCACCTGACGATGGAAGCAGACGGTGCATAGAGCTTTGCACATGTTGTGTGGGATTTTGCCTGCCAGGTGCCTTCTCTGCGTTTGAGGGAGGCATCCGCAGCAGGGAGCAATTTTCTTGAAAGCCTTTCTGATACCCCAATCCCGTGGGAAGCACATAAAAACAAACAAAACAAGTATTGGCATAGCCAATAGGTCTTGCCTTTGGGACCTTATAAGTGTTTAGCCGTGCAACAGTGGGTGTTGTTGCACTAAGGATATTGTGCTGCATAACTAAATACTTATAAGGTCCCAAAAGCGAGACCTATTGGCTATGCCAATGCTTGTTTTTCTTCAAATCATTTATTTGTTTTTGCAGGCACACAAGTAGATCTTAATAAATACCTGTTTGTATCACAAGGTCCATGCAATCAGACACGCAGCCAAGCTATAAACACAGTGTTACTTGTGTAATGCGCGTGGTTGAGCCAGACAAAAGGCAGACGTGAACATTGCTGTTTGTATACCATGCTTAGTGCAGTCAGACGTACAGGTAGGCTGTAAACAATGTACTCCTTTCATCACGTATCTACTGTTGCTAGACACAGGCAGATAATGGACATTGAACTGTTCCTTCCAGCCGTGTCTCAGAAGACCAGGGCAGTGACAGAAATGTCATAGCAAATGTAAAGCAGAATGCGGTATGCATGGACGAGGGCTGCTAGATAAGCATCCCTACCCATGCACGTGCACCAGCTAATCCTGGCCTTCAAGCACACACCTGGCCTCAGACATGTACCTCCTGTGACCTACGAATACAGTCAATAGAAATAAATGCAGAAAATATTCTGGTTACTAATGTTTGATAAGACGTAGCTTTTAGCAGACTTCAACCAGCAGTTGAGGCGGTGCGGGGGAAACATGAGAGTTATATCTTTCTTAACTCCGACAGGAGACATTAACTGTGGAACCAACCATACATTAATAGCAGACTCCAGTCTCCACTGCCCCTTTGGAAAGCCAGTCACACCAAGCAGTCTTCCCGTCAGCGTGTTTGGAGGCGCGAACCTCAAAGGCTGCTCGTGTGTGCGGAAAGTTCTTCCGTGCCTTTGATCACTCTGCAGCCCTGACAGACATGCCAGCAAGGCACTCTCATCGGCTGATGGGAGGGGTCTGGACGTCTCTAGTGATGGCTTCCAAGCTGCGCAGTCTCTGCCATCAATCACTGCTTATTCCAGTACGAAGTAGAAACCGTTTTGTGTCATGACAAAATTAACTAGAACGTTTGAAAAAGAAAGATTAAAAAAGAAATGAATCATCAGGAGACATTGGTATACAAATGTGAATACCTCGAAAAGCCACGGTGTCCATACAATTCCAGGCGTATTACATACAATTTAGTAAAATATGTTACACATTAAATCAATATCGCAAAGGAAACGTGCCGTGCCATAGTGCAAACAATGTTTAGCAGTATGTTACAGGTCCCCACAGTCCACTTACAAGACGAATAACGTCCCCCCATGTATCTGTTACAGCGCAAAGCTGTATTGGCAATAGGAAAAGACATCTTTCATTTGCAGTCCTCATTAAAACATTAAATAACAAGCGCGCGTGCCTCGCGCTGCAGCGGGAGAGAGAGGCGGAGGGGTGCACCCGCGAATGGTGCGCGCACGATGGAGAGAGCAGTCGGCTCTTTTTCAAAGCACATACTCGTGCTTGTGGCACGCCGCTGCGCACTCCCGCAAGACGTATGCCGCCACATGCACGAGTATGTGCTTGGAAAAAGAGCTGCACGACAGCTAAAGGTCTCCTAAGCAGTGCATGCGCAGTGCGTAGGCGAGACCTAAAAACACAAGGGATCCATTCCCCCAAGATATATGTTGGGGCTGAGTGAAATTAAAATGTGAATGGCACACTAACTGATAAGTGGCTGAAATGGTTTCCGCCATTGCCCCATAGTGCATGCTGTGCAGGGTAGATGTTCCATGTGAACTGAAGAGTAACTGATCACTGGCTAAAGTTTTCTTACCCATTTTCCGAAAGATATATGCTGTGCTGGGTGGAAGTAAACTGGAAATGGCACAATAACTGATCAGTGGCTGGAGTGTGCTAACACATTGCAATATGCTGTGGTCAACGGAAGCAAAGAGGCACATGGCTCACATGGCTAACTTAATTGTGAGTCACCCAACTGCTCTTTGACAAGCAGCACATCTCACAAAGAGGTTTTTCCTGGCATTGTGGACTAATTTGGCATAATCTGTTTTTGCCCTATTGGGTGTGTTGCAACTTGTAGTGATTTGTTTTTTTACCTTTTCTCCTGGATTTCTTGGAGACATTCTTTGCAGTGCTGATCTTTGGAGAAGTTCTTTGTAGTGTTTAGTTACAGAAGTGCAAGTTTTGACATTGTTTTTCTTATCAAACCTTACTACGCTCTCTCTGCATTACATTAGGTTCTTTCAGGCCCTGGTGCACACAAAGCATTCATTATTTGAGTACTTCAGCATGTCTGATTTGTCAACTCATCTGTGACTGCTCACTGACGCAGAGCTGCTGGGTGCTTGTTGCTGGGTGCTGGGAAGTCAGCAGGTCGACCCTCGGGCCGTAGTGGGATCACATGAGACCGGGGCGTTCCGGCAGCCGGGTGGAGGCTCTGTGATCGTGCCTGCGAGTGGGCGGGCCGGGTGCTTCAGCGCTGTGGTGCTTTCGCCCCATGTGGGAGCCAAGGATTGGCTGCAGCGGATAGGCAGCCCCCATAAGAGGTGACTTCTGGAAGCCTTCTGGAAGCCTGGATCAGGTCCTGGTGAGGCTTTGTGGAGGTGAGCAGCTGAAGCCGCGAGCACAGGAGTGGCAGAGAGAGGGCCAGGGGATTCGCAGTGGCAGCACTGGGATACTGCTACTAAAAGTGCAGTAAGTAAGTGACTTGAGGCCTGTGGCTGGCTGGCTGAATTTGTACCTGCTGGCTGCGGGGGGTGAGATGGTGAGAGCTGATGCGGGGCCTAGCGACTGTTCATTTCATTAGGTCTCGCCTACGCAGCGCGCATGCGCTGCTTAGGAAAAAGACCTATAGAAAGCGCTTTGGCTTTTCAGCCAAAAACGTGCACGCATTGCATTGCTTTCAATGGCAATGCGTGCACGTTTGGTGATTCCCTTGCGGGAGCGAGCTTTGGCAACAATTGTTAGCTCGCTCCCGCAAGGGAATCACTGTTTTTTCTCTTGCACTCCCCCCACCCTTCCCACTTGTTAGGCCAGTACTGTTTCACTTTCGCAGGCCGCGAGGCCGCGTTTGTGTTTCAGCGCTTGTTTAGTTCTGGCGTGACAGACTATCAGCCTGGTGATTATTGTTACCATTTCTTGGCTCCTCCCAAAGGAATATTACTCTCTCAGCTCACAAAATTAAAATCTAAAGGGCATATTATCAAGACAGGCGATAAAATTATTGCCGCTTTAGCGGCAGAAAACTGCCGCTAAAACAGCGATAATGGGCTTGATAATATGCTCTATGGAAGTCCAATTGAAGCCCATGTTAGATGTGAAGGACATCTAACATGGGCTTCAATTGGAAATCCATAGAGCATATTATCAAGCCCATTATCGCTGTTTTCGCGGTAGTTTTCTGCCGCTAAAGCAGTGATAATTTTATCGCCTGTCTTGATAAAATGCCCCTAAGTCTTATGCAATAACTAACTACAAACAGTGAATTTACGCATCGGTGGCGAATAACCACGTCTGAACAGTAAAAGGACTTGTGCATAACTTTGGTTTATTCACAATCTCTAAATATAGGATACATGTCCCACCAGTCTCTTAGGACACTTCATTCCTTAAAAGTGGTGTGCACACTACTGTTATTCAGTAGCGAGGCTATGTTGGAACCTATATTGTGTGGTGTCAAATAGTTTGATGAAGTACATCTTAACCCGAAGAATGTGGTACATCGTTGTGCTTGGTTAAATATAAGATAACAGCTGGTGTGATCTTGGACAACAACATGTACAGGGTGAGCTGAGATTACCTGGTGTCTTTGCTTGACGGGCGCAGGAACACCTCAGTCAGTTGCTGTGTGAGGAGTTTAAACGGAGGGGGAGGAGGGATATGTTATTGCCAATATACTGTGCTGTTCAACTACACTTTAAGATAAGTATCCTATCGTCCAGCGAACACACCAAATGTGGAATTTAGACATTCTTCTCCAGAGTAGCATCTGCAAACCATCACAAACGCTACTGAAGCCTGTCTATGGTGTCCATATGGTCTTTTATCTATTTCTTTGGCTTCTTCTGTGTATAATTTCTTCTTCGGTGGCGTTTCTGTAAAACGGTACGAAGGCACATATTATTAAAAACCTATCTGGCCAATTATGAGCCATAAATCGTGGGTGTGATGTCATTCCTTTAAATCAGGCAATGGCTTTATGCAGTGCTAACAAACGAAGCCAGGTTCTATAAAACTAGTGCTTAATTTGTAAAATATGAAGTGCAGAATCTTTGTCGGAGGCCACACCTATTTTTCTCTGGCTCCACCCACTTCCTCGATTAGCTCCACCCACATCCTCAACTAGCACTGCGAAAAGTCAGATGAATTTCAGCAAGGGAGCCTGCCTTCCTCAGAGTAAGGTTAAATAAGGACTAACAATATAGGCAGATATGCAGCATTACCCTGGCTATAGGGGCAGCAAAATGCTGTGTGCATGCCACCAAAATAAAGAGGGGGGGGTTAGAGAAATACAGAAACATAGATGCCAGCATGTGCCAGGCAGAGATGATGTCAAACGAGTAAAGGGATGGGAAAAAAGGGAAATAATTCAAATTGGTGACATGAGCAGTAGTCCTGTATCTTTTTTTCAATTTTATTTACTAGTTTTTATTCAGGGCATTGTCTTCAACCTCATGAAAGAGGAAGAGCAATTACTCTCCAACCCTGAGCAGAAACTAGGTAATCTTTGCAAAGCCTCGACTCCCTCTCTTCTGCTAGGTCAGAGGAAGACAATATTTTGAGCAGGTGCTCACACCCCAAACTCCTGAAAAAACTCTTGAAAGTTCCCAAAGGTAGATAAGCACCTTGCTGTTGAGTCAGACAACATTGCGTCCTGCCCATTGTCAGGGCCGGACTGGCCGTAGTGGGCACCGGGCAATACCCCGGTACGCCGCATGGGTGGGGGCCGGTTTTGGGCCCCTGCAGGCCGTTTTTGTTGCTGGGCCGTTTTTGCAGCAGAGCTGCAAAATCGGCCCCGTAACAAAATCGGCCGAATACCGGCCCTGGCAAAGAGCTCGGTGGCACCCCCAACCCCTCCGTGGGTGGCCGAGCAATTTGCCAGGGCCGGTTTTGGTTCCCAGTCCGGCCCTGCCCATTGTCAACGGTGTTGTGCCTACTTATGAAGTGCCCTAGATCTGAGGTGGACACGGTAAATTGCACAGTCTGGGCATGGCACCTTCTCAGCTGGCAAGTGCCCCAAGAGGTTATCTATGCTAGCTGGAACCCCACATTACATAACCTGGCCTAGCTGCTGATTTCAGATCGCAGGGTATTGTGGAAATTTAGCCTGCAAACTGAACATTATCTGCGCCATCTTGTCTCTCCCCAGCGCCACGCACAGCGAATGCACGGCCGCCATTTTAGGCACCCCACTCTCTCCCCGCTCACTCTCGATCGCCAGCGCTTTCCCCTGGCGCTGCGAGCATCCCCCCGCGCGCTGGCCACCCCCGCTCTCTCATACAGGCCATAAACCCTCTCCTTCTGCGCGACCCTGCTACGGAACCACATCCGACCGACATCCCATACATGGTCATGCCTCTCCTTTGATAACCCCCTTCCTCTGCGCCCCATTGTCCGAACTGGTCCCAGGCCATCACCTAGCCCTGCGGATGCAGTTTATTGCCCCTACTGTAAGGGAAACACCCCGCATCAAAGGGATTACAGTAGATCAAAGCCCCTACCCCCTGAGACCCGGCCGGTTGCACACACCCCCGGGAATTAGCGGAATTCCCTGCTGCGCGATAGCCATCTCCCACTGCGGGTAGGGTGGGAACCTCTACTGTAACTATGTGTGGGATCGGATCTGAGCCGGGGCTTCAGGGGATGTTCTTTCAGGCATCAAGAGAATCTCAAGAATGTACTATATGTAATAAAGCAATAAACCGGTGTATAAGAGACCAGGTCTCAGAGATGCGGTTAGAGCACCTCGTGACGATACCTTGCTGTCTGATCTGATGTGTTCTGCTCCGACGGAATAAAACTTTGTTTCCTGCCTTCCAGTCTCCGGCGCCCGCCTCTTTCATTATAATTATTATTATAAGAGGCGATTACCGCCGGGCAAATACTTGAAAGGTTATCGACTGAAACTGCCGCTACCATTTAACAATTGGCGTCCCAAACGTGGGGCCCATCAGCGACACGTGGATCCAGTGGGAGAGGTCCCGACGACAGAGTGAACGACTGCAACGATCGGGAGAGCTCCTGCCCAATAGACCCTCGTCTGGCAGCCGATCATCCGAACTTCACTGGTTCCGAGCAGACCTCTCTTGAGTGATCTACGGTCCTGACTGGGAACCATCAGGAGTGCCGCGGCAAATACGGAGAGTAGAGGACGATCGGGCGCTGGAGGCGGAAGACGAGAAACTGTCCACGCGGTCCGGGTAAGGTCGTGATACACGACAAAATGCGAAATAATTGATTGATTGTTTAAAGCTTTGGAAATACTAGTATTGCTCATTGATTGTGCTCATTGATTGTTCTCTTTGAGATATTCGCTGTCTACAAACGGGGAGGAGTAGAAATACTCTCTCTCTCTCCCTTTGCAGATAGTGAAGGGTAGGTAACGCAGACTTTTGTCCCCGTTGAAACCCGTCGTGCCTATCTTTATCTCCCCATTGATTGATTGTCCGAACATTGATTGTTTTGGAGAATAGTGCTTTTTGAGATATTCTCTGTTTGCAAATAACGTAGAATAGGAATATTCTGTCTAGTCTTTGCAAATAGTGAAGGGTAGGTAATGCTGACTTTTGTCCCCGTTGAAACCCGTCATGCCTATCTTTATCTCCCATTGATTGATTGATTGATTGATTGTCCGAACACTAGTTGTTCGATATTGGTTCTTTGGAGGTATTCTCTGCTTGCAAATAACGAAGAATAGAGATATTCTGTCTAGTCTTTGCAAGCAGTGAAAAGATAGGTAGTGCTGACTTTTGTCCCCGTTGAAACCCGTCATGCCTATCTTCTCCCCACTGATTGGTAGTTGGTTCTGCCCGGACCGCTTATTAGAGGTGAACCATCCGGCTCCACTGGAGGGCACCCCTAATAAGGACATGTTCACTAAATATGGACTAGTCGCCGTAGCTTATACCAAGCTATGGCATAAATATACAAAGAAGGACCCCGAGAGTCAGTGGCCACTGATGGGATCCTTCGACGACCATAAGATAGAAGCGCTAGAAATAGCTCTGCGTAGCAATAAGACGACGCCTACTATGCTTGACAGTATCGGCATGTGGCGCAAAGAAGCAACGCAACGGAAAAAGAGGGAAGAAGTAAAAGCAGAAAAGGAATTACGAAAGGCAGCTCACCTTGCCGCTAGAAAGTTAGAAGAAGACATAAAGGAGAGAAGGGAAACTAAACTAAGACAGGAGCCCGAAACCTCAGGCCAGTACGCTGTTAGGACCCCTTCATTGCTCTACCCTGAGTTGTCCTCCAAGCAGCGAACGAATGATGAATTACTGTTAGGTCCCCCGATCATTTACATGCCCCCTCCATATGCACCCTCCCAGTCAGTAGTGCAACACCTACAACCCCCGAACACGAGCGAAAGCAGTACAGGGGCCTCGGTCCTCACGGCCTCCGCGCCGGCTGAGCCTCTTGTACTGAACCCAATGTCGGTTACAACGCTAGATGACCATGAGATGGGAAAGAAAGAGTCCACCAGAATGAATCGATTAACAAAGGATGAACGAGCAGGAATTGATAAGATAGTAGGGACACTGGTGGAGCGAAAAGAAAGTGAGGAGTATATAACAGACGTGTATAACTCGTATGCCGACAGCCGCAGACGACACTTCGTCGTACGGCTCTGTTATCACGCCCTGAATGCGTATGAGGAAAGATACCACGATAAAGGTCCCGAAGGCTTAGCAGCCCTATATAGGAAGGTAGACATCGGAGAGGAAAGAGAGGGCGACGTTACGAACCTCTTCACTCGTGCACTCGAGGTCTACCGACACCTTAAAGAACGTGGACAGACCACCAAAGCAGAAACCCCCATAACGACTAAGCCCCAGGAAGGGAGGGCTGATGCCATGATGCCCATTAAAGAAGCTGCCCCCTACTGGGTCCCCCCACGAGGTCTGGGAACACATGACGACATCAACCACCAAGATGCGAAGGGAAGGGTTGTATATAACTGGGTCTACCAGCCGTGGGACCGGCAAGACATTTTGACCTTTAGAAAAACTCTACCCGACTTAAGAAAGAACCCGACTGCCTTCTACACTGAACTGGGTACAGCCTTAGGTTCTACGATTATGACTTTAGCAGATATCGACTTGTTCTTTGGGCTATGTCTGCCGGCTGATGTGTGGAAACAAATCCGGAAAGTTGACCACGCTGAGCCGTTCGGATATACCTGGGTACAACTCGATACCATAGATAAGCAGCGAGAATCAGGACAGAAACCCCCAAAAGCCATATTAGAGCTCCCAGACAAGATTGTACTAAAACTGAAGACTCTAATCCCAGAAAGAAAGGTAGACTGGTCGATAGTAACGGCTTGCCGCCAGAAACCCCAGGAGGATGTGTCTGAATACTTCTCCCGATTCGAGACTGTGTTTTCCGATTACAGTGGCCAAGACATGACCACCGCAACCGGACATCACCTCTTTGTCCAGAATTATGTGAAGGGTTTGACACAAGAAATTTCCCAGAAACTACAGACCAGCGAGAGTAGCTGGGCAGCCTCCAAACCCGCAGCGATTCTCCAGATGGCCCAATACTACGAAAATCAGAAAAACGAGAACGATAGGGCATCAGAGAAGAAGAAAAAGGAACTGAAGGAGAGGGTAATGATAGCACAGTTGCAAGGGGTGACCATAGGAAGGGAACCCCCGTAAGAGAATTACCACCCAACCGCCCCTAGAAAGCTACCCCCTAGAGACCATACACCTGCACCCTACAACGGACGGAGAGACTTAGATGGGAACCAATGTGCGTTCTGTAGAGGGTTCGGACACTGGAAATCCCAGTGCCCGGTCCTTCTGGAACTAAACAAAAATAGGGATCTCAGAGACACAGCATATGACCCCAGAAACAGAGGACAGGGACGAGGGCTCACGAACGACGCAACCAACGTCAGGCCAGGCAAACCAAACACCTTTGACCGCCCCCGACAAAACCAGTGTCAGCAGTCCGACTATGAAAGCACCCATGACTTCGCATAGGACCGCCAGGGGCAAGGGAGGGATCCAGTCGAACTCCGTGTTGACCAGCAAGGCCCTTACGTCACTGCTAAGGTCTTGGGCACAAAATCCCCATTCCTGGTAGACACTGGGGCGACACGTAGTGCGTTATCCAAACGACTGATCCCTAGGGCACCCTTGTCTGGCTCACATGTAACCTCAATAGGCTTCGATGGAACGCCCTCCACTAACCCCTTATCAGCACCAATCTCCTTTGACTTAGAAGATAACACCACTGACACGACCTTTCTGCTCTCCTCCAACACCCCCGATGCTATTATGGGACTTGATTTGCTAAAACATTTTCGAGCTACCATCAGATGCTCCCCAGACGGAGTTCGAGTCATCCTACACGATAACCCAGATCTGTCCAGACCCTGTCACACACGGCGTATGCTCTCTATAACCGATGCTGACATGTCCCTACTCGACACATTACCTTCACATCTATGGGCTAAAACCGACTCAGATGTAGGGCGCATGGTGATCGACCCGGTACACATAACCGTCCGACCGGACGCAGTGCTCCCAAAGCTTCCACAGTATCGGATATCACCCGAAGGCGAGAAGGCATTGGTGGAAATCATCGAGTCCCTAGTCGAGGCAGGAGTGGTAGAAGAAGTAGTGAGTAATGTTTGCAACAGCCCTATCCTACCCATTGTAAAGAAGCAAGGCGAGGGGGATGAGAAAGCCTACCGTTTCATTGTTGACTTGCGAGAGGTTAACAAAGTAGTCATACCCCAGTACCCCGTGGTCTCAGACATCACCACCATCCTCACCCTGATTCCATCCACTGCCACCATCTTTACTGTTATTGATCTCAAGAACGCATTCTTTTCCATCCCCATCCACCCAGACAGCCGCTACCTGTTCGGATTCACTTTAAAAGCCCGTTCATACAGATTCTGCAGGGCACCCCAAGGCTACACTGAGAGTCCCAGTATTTACAGCCAAGCCCTCAAGAGGCAACTGGATGCAGTCCAACTACCCGATGGAGTGGTGTTGATACAGTACGTCGATGACATTCTTTTGGCGGCCGACACCACTCCACTTGCCGTCACAGCCACCATTCACCTCCTCCGCTTCCTTGCGGAGAACGGTCACAAGGTCTCCAGAAAGAAATTGCAATTCTGCCAGCCCCAAGTAACGTATCTAGGCCACCTACTATCCAAAGACGGGAGGAAACTTACCCCTGACCGAATTCAAACCATTCTAGAAACCCCTGTTCCCAAAACTCAGAAGCAAGTGCGGTCCCTAGTGGGCCTCACCTCCTTTTGTCGACAGTGGTTGCCAAATTTCAGTCTTATCGTAAAACCTCTGCTTTCCCTGCTGGCTAAAGATACCCCCTTCCCCCTCCCCTGGACACCCGAATGTCAATCCTCCTTCAAAGAATTACGAGACGCCCTCTGCTCGGCCCCAGTCCTAGGAACCCCAGACTACACTAAACCTTTCTCCCTCTACACCCACGAAAGGGAGGGATGTGCGTTGTCTGTCCTAACCCAGTCCATAGGCCCTAAGCAACGCCCTTGTGCCTACTTCTCTGCCACTCTTGACCCCGTAGCCAGAGCTTTGCCCGCCTGCCTTCGAGCAGTAGCCGCCGCTGCTGTCTCTATCCGACAAAGTGAGGGGATCGTGCTCTCGAACCCCCTCACGGTATTGGTACCCCATGCTGTTGACACCCTCCTGAACCAAACCAAGACTCAACACCTGACTAGCGCACGACTAACTGGTTACGAACTGACTCTGCTTGCACCCCACATCACATTGAAACGATGCACCACTCTGAATCCAGCTACACTACTGCCTTTCCCTGACGCTGACCCCAATGCATCCCCTATACATGATTGCGTGACCCTCACCAACGAACAAACCAAGAGTAGGGTTGACCTCCGGGATACTGCCTTCCCGGACCCTGACGGAGAACTGTGGGTGGATGGCTCATGCATCAAGCTCCCCGATGGCGCCACCTCAGCTGCCTATGCAGTCACCACAGCCCGAACAGTTGTTGAGACAGCCCGCATCACACAGCGATCCGCACAGGCGGCGGAACTAATTGCTCTTACACGAGCCTGCATCCTGGCAGCAGGGACAACCGCAAACATTTACACAGACAGTCAGTATGCCTTTGGGGTAGTTCACCACTTTGGGCTCTTATGGAAAGAGAGGGGATTCTTGACTTTTCATGGCACACCCATCCTGCATGGAGATCTAGTCTCTGCCCTGACCGAAGCAGTCCTCCTCCCCACACGGTTAGCTGTGATCAAATGCCAGGCACACAAGAAGGTGACAGACATTATAGGACAGGGAAATGCACTAGCTGACATTACTGCCCGAACCACAGCCGAGAACAGGTCCACGACCCGCATGTACGTGACCAGGTCACAAACTGAGAAATGGAAGGATGCTAGGGAAACGATTAGGGATATCCAACTAGCCAGCACACCACACGAATTAACTGAATGGGCCCGGGTGGGGTTGAAGGACGATGACGGTTGTTGGCGAACTAAAGACTCGAACAAATGGTTGCTACCCGACTCATACTTGATCCCCATGCTGACCATGGCACACTCCCCCGCACACATAGGGTCTGCCCCCATGATCGAACTCATCTCCAAAGTCTGGCACAACGACAGAATACCAGACTCAGCCAAACGTCTGGTCCAACATTGCCTAGTATGCCTCCAACACAACCCTGGGAAAGGAACTGCTGTACCCCGGGGAGGGTTTGGGGTCCCCAATCACCCCTTTGAAGTCCTACAAATGGACTATGTCCAGCTAGAAAGGTGCCAAGGTTTAAAGTATGTACTTGTCGTTGTGTGTGCCTTCAGCAAGTGGGTGGAAGCCTACCCAACCCATGACAACACCGCTATGACTACTGCAAAAGTACTACTGAAGGAATTCTTCCCCCGATACGGCCTTTGTCGAATTTTGTGGAGCGACAACGGCCCCCACTTCGTAGCCGAAGTTATCCAACTCATCTTAAAAGGGTTGGGTATTAAACAGAAATTCCATGTGGTCTTCCACCCCCAATCTGCAGGCCTGGTTGAGTGACACAATGCCACATTGAAGCTTAAGATAGCAAAAATAGTCGCCACCACAGGACTAAGATGGCCAGACCACTAGCATTGCTATCAATGCGTTCCACCCCCACCAAATACCACTTAACCCCCTACGAGGTCGTCTTTGGGCGGCCCATGAACCTTTGGACTGCACCAAAACCAACATCTATCCACGACGTCCCGGACGTCCTCATGTCTGACTATTTGTATAACCTAACTAAGACGTCTGTTATCCATCAGCAGGTGCTGCACGCCATTCCCGATGTTTCCAGGGGCCCCGGGCACGACATCCAACCCGGTGACTTCGTCTTAGTGCGTAACTTCCAGCGCACCAAGAGTCTGGAGCCCCGGTGGACGGGCCCCCTGCAAGTCCTGATCACCACCCGAACAGCTCTTCGAGTGGAGGGGAAACGCAATTGGCTGCATGCACACCACTGCAAGAAGGTATCACCGACCCTGACAACCACGGACAACATCACCGCCCAAGAGGAACTTCTGGACAAAGACCGACCATCCCTGAGCCGCTGCCCGGATACAGAGACACTTGAATTGATTGAATATCCAGATCCCACTGTGCCATCCAAAGAAGGGTATAACTTGCGACGAAAGGAGAGAACTTCGGCTAAGCAGACCACAGGCTAAGTGGAAATCTCAGAACGGTAGCCTAGTCACCTCAAAGGCCACCAGGAGAGAAACTAAAACAAAGTCTGTGGTTCTGCCCGCTACCGAGTCTCTTGAAGGTGATGGAAGCGCCCGACATGAAGATGATGGAAGCAACCGGACGTCCGAAGATCCACTACAAAAACCCAAAGACTGACCGAATGCACAGCTTTAAGACAATAGCACTTTTCATTTCCCTTCTCTTTTGCCTTCTCCTCGTGGTCACCTTCTGGATCATGGAGGAGAGCACACCCGCTCATAAGACATTGCTGACCACCGTTCAACCTACCACCACGAAAGAACACCATCTGATCTCACTTTCACCCCAACTCCGAGAAAGGCGTAAGGAGTTCTGGAATAACTCTTTTGTGCAGTTGCTCCACCAACACAATCTTGCCACCAACGCCACTAACTGCTGGATCTGTGGATTGCTGCCCCATGCCACTGGGCACTCAATCCCTTTCATCCCTTCACCTTTTTCTGTCCATGGTTCCTGCCTCGCCTGGCTGATCCTCCTGCAGGAGAGCTACAAGGACAATGCCACTTCCGGCAGAACCATGTCACACTTCTACCATGGGTTCTGGCTGAACAAAACTGGTAGAACCTCCGCCCTCTTCTGCCCTCTGAGATCGAACACTTCCTTTCACATGGACATCCCCGCCAAAGAACGAGTTGAAATGCAAGTGTTCAACAATCCAGCCAGACCCACCTTCTCTTACCTCCGAAAACGGACAGCCGCCACCCTAACAGTGGCCCTGTCCGTCATCAACATCACTGGATCTGTATGCCTCGAAGGCCTGGGGGCACAGCTGGTGGGCCACAGCTCCTGCCTCATCACCCGAACATTGGACTCAGTTGACCCACCCTCCTTTGTTGCCTCCCCGAATATGTACTTCGTCTGCGGTACTAAGGCCTACACCTGGCTCCCGAAAGGTTGGGGAGGCACCTGCTACATCGCCTTCGTCCTTCCCCCGACATATGTGGCTCCAGCAAACCATCACCGACAGAAACGTGCCAAAGACATTGTACAAGCCGACTCCACCGGAGCACAGTTCATGGACGCAGTAAAGGGTCTTGTTCCGCTCTGGGGTCCGATGGCAAACAGCCGTGCCATCCGCCACTTAACCCAGGCAGTCGAAACAGCAATGAACATTACAGCTGGCGCCCTCGCCAACAACACCGCTGAGCTTCAGGCCGTCCGCCTGGTGGCTCTTCAGAACCGCCTTGTTCTAGATGTGGTTCTGGCTGATCATGGAGGAGCATGCCGCATCATTGGGTCCAGCTGTTGTACCTACGTACCAGATAACTCACCCTCAGTCTACAAAGCAATTGAACACCTCCACAGACTGTCCACAGAGGTCCATCAAGAGCAAGAAGAATGGTCGCTGGGGAGTTGGTTTTGGGACACTATTAAAAGTTGGGGATGGAGGCTGTTTTCATTTATCCTAATACCGATTGTGATACTATGTGGATGTTGTTTGGGGATTCAGTGTCTGCCACCTTTATGTTCGCTTTTTATGAACTGCATCTGCCCTAAGACTTTGAACTTTGAAACAGAGCGGATGAAAGCCCTCTATGAGGTGGAAGTCCGCAGTATTATGGGGATAAATCCGAACTAGACAAGCTGGCGAGATATGTTAAAAGGGAGGACTGTGGAAATTTAGCCTGCAAACTGAACATTATCTGCGCCATCTTGTCTCTCCCCAGCGCCACGCACAGCGAATGCACGGCCGCCATTTTAGGCACCCCACTCTCTCACCGCTCACTCTCGATCGCCAGCGCTTTCCCCTGGTGCTGCGAGCATCCCCCCGCGTGCTGGCCACCCCCGCTCTCTCATACAGGCCATAAACCCTCTCCTTCTGCGCGACCCTGCTACGGAACCACATCCGACCGACATCCCATACATGGTCATGCCTCTCCTTTGATAACCCCCTTCCTCTGCGCCCCATTGTCCGAACTGGTCCCAGGCCATCACCTAGCCCTGCGGATGCAGTTTATTGCCCCTACTGTAAGGGAAACACCCCGCATCAAAGGGATTACAGTAGATCAAAGCCCCTACCCCCTGAGACCCGGCCGGTTGCACACACCCCCGGGAATTAGCGGAATTCCCTGCTGCGCGATAGCCATCTCCCACTGCGGGTAGGGTGGGAACCTCTACTGTAACTATGTGTGGGATCGGATCTGAGCCGGGGCTTCAGGGGATGTTCTTTCAGGCATCAAGAGAATCTCAAGAATGTACTATATGTAATAAAGCAATAAACCGGTGTATAAGAGACCAGGTCTCAGAGATGCGGTTAGAGCACCTCGTGACGATACCTTGCTGTCTGATCTGATGTGTTCTGCTCCGACGGAATAAAACTTTGTTTCCTGCCTTCCAGTCTCCGGCGCCCGCCTCTTTCATTGGTAAATTATCGAGTGGTATAAGAGGCGATTACCGCCGGGCAAATACTTGAAAGGTTATCGACTGAAACTGCCGCTACCATTTAACAGTATCTACTCGACTACAAAAGCTGCATTTGATGAAGGTGGGGCGTTTATTCCCAGGAGGCACCTTTATAACCACACAACACAAGACTTAATAGCAGATCCTAACAGCACTCCACTAGGCGCATTTTTGATCCACAGGTTCTGCATCACATGCTGAGAGACGTTTCAATCGTTTCCTGACGGTGCACCGGAGCTACATGCCCATGAAACTCTATTGAGCAATCCTTCACACTGCAACTTATTACCTGCGTATTATATGCATGTCAAGGTGCCACTTTGCAAACCAAGAGCTCAAGAGCTCAAGACCTCAAGCAGCGAGACCTAGAAACGGAACACACAAATGAACAATGGGCATATATTACTGCACTAAATAACCAGTCTGCTATCTCGAACTATCGTTTATGGTTGGTAAACGTTCAATATCTCCACCATAGAAAGTATTGCACCCCCATCACACTATGTCAACGACATTTGTTGTGCATGCTGTGGGATGCCAGATGCAGACTTTCTGCACCTAGCATGGCGTTGTCCCAGAGTAGCGGCATTTTGGTCCTTAGTGTTAGACACTAGAAAGTATCATAGACTACCGGATAAATAGGAACCCATTAGTGTTACATTGCTACTACACTACCACACGGTGACCGGGTGACATGACCTGCTGCGACCGTCACGCCACCACCACGCTGCACATTATGCCTTCGCAAAAGGTTACTAAGTTTGCTTCATTTCATTCTAAACAACACACAATGGTCTCTCTTCTGTTACGAGAGAGAAGTAACTTCTTGTGACCTTATTCAAGATAAGAAGGGGCCCGGGCGTGTTGATTCCAGACAGTCAGTCACATGAAGCAAGCAACCCAGAGAAATGCAGCTGCCTGCAGGCATCTTGTCCTGACCTGCACCCCTGTATAAGATTAAATCCCACGTTCACACAGGAGTTTGTTCCACCACCACCCCACCCACTGCACGGTCGGGCGGCATATTCATGATCATGGTGGCATGACGGCTACGCTACTTAACTAATTGAACTTCTTCAAATCAGTACTGTGTTACTGTTTTGTTTAGTAAAACTTAAGTTACCGTCAGCCAGGTTCGTTCATGGCGGGCCGGGCGGCCGGCTGGCCCGGGACACACACAGATTGTTTTAGGCTGCTGCGCAGCAGTTTAACTGATTAGGCCTGCCAGGCCCTACCTCAAGTCACCTCGTGCTGTTGCATTCAGTCACAGTGATTGCCACTAGGACCCACTACTGGCAGCGGCTAGTACTCACCAATGCAATGCAACGTCGTCCGGGTCGCGCTGGCTGGCTGTGAGGGCAGGCACTCTCGGTTCTTGAAACTCTAAACGGCCATTATTTGGATCACTCAATCATAATGGCTCGGTGGTGACAATCAATCAATCAGTCAATCAGATATTTGTAAAGCGCACTACATACCCGCGAGGGTCTCAAGGCGCTGGCGGCGTGGGGGGGGCTGCTACTGATCGAACAGCCAGGACTTGAGTGTTCTCCTGAAGGTCAGCAGGTCTTGGGTCTGTCGTAGGCTCAATGGGAGGTTGTTCGATGTTTTGGCGGCGAGGTGGGAGAAGGATCTTCCGCCGGTGTTAGTTCTTCGGATGCGCGGAATGGTGGCTAGTGAGAGGTCGGCGGAGCATAGCTGGCGGTTGGGGATGTAGAAGGAGAGATGGCTGTTGAGGTAGGCAGGGCCGGTCTTGTGGAGTGCCTTGTGTGCGTGGATGAGGAGCTTGAAGGATATCCTCTTGTTGACGGGGAGCCAGTGCAGGTTTCTCAGGCGCAGATGGTGGGGTGCGGCCGTGAGCGGGTATGCTGGGGCGTAGCAAAGAGGCTAATGCGCAATCTGAAAAAAATCAGCGCATGCTGCCTGCTGCCGCACACAGACCCAACCCCAACCCCCACCTTCCCCTCCGGGCCACCCAGATTTGTAGAATCCAGCCTGAGCCCTGCAGCACCGATCTAACGGCCGCCACGCCATCAACATATCAGTAACAATATATTGAGATTTGTGATTCATTCATCATTTATGAATCTCTGTCTCCTCTTGGCTCAGCCAGGGCAGGTCAGGCTGAGGCTCACAGGCGCGCCCGCAACACACTTCACGCTGGGAGTAGACTGGATGGGATGGGAGTGGGACGGGGACAGTCAGTAACGGGGACCAGTACATTGAGTGGAAGACTGGGACTCTTTGCACTACCGGCTGCTGCGCAGCTTTATTAACTGATTAATTAGGCGTGCGAGCCAGGAGGCCCTGTCTCACCTAGTGCAGGTGTTGCCAGTACTGGCTACTCAGCTTCAAGGCTCAACGCCGGCCAAAGTCGTCCGGATTGCGTTGTTCAGTACTTAATTGAGACAGTGAGTGAATGCCGTTGAAGTGAACGAACCACGATGACTCGGTGCGGGCGTGCAGGTATGCTTGGGCGTGGCAATGAGGTGAATGCGTGCGCAATCCTGCCAATCCACAATCTGAAAAAAGCTGCGTGTGCTGTCGTGCACAGCCCAAACCCCCGCAGAGAAGAGAATCAAAATCCAGCCCAACTCCGTGTCCCGCCCACTGGGCTGGCGGCAGCAACACTGCATCAACAATCTACATTACATTGATTTTTCATTATCAACTTAGAGCAGTGAGATCATCAGAACATCATTGAGAAGAAGTCATATATACTGGCAGAGTCTCCGGACGAGTAGTAGTTGTCAGTTGAACACTTGAACACAACAGAGTACAACAGTACTGCCAAGTCCCGTAGCGATAGTGAAGTAAATTACTATAACTCAATTACGTGCACCAATACGTGTAGACCCGGCCCTGATAATTAGGTGCCGGTGCTATGCACCGGAAAGCACCAGCACAAATTGAGCACTGTATAAAACGCCACCTGGGGGTTGTTTTGACAGATACTCCGAAGCTCTGTCTCTTTCCTCTCAGGGTCCAACAACCTCTCCCTCATATATGCCCATCTACCTTGCTGTATAGTTGATTACCTCTGCATAGGAAGTACATGTGCAGAGAGCATGTCAGGGAAGTTATAAAATAAACAAATAAATCTGCCTGCAACCCACTCCAATAACTTTATCATCTTAACAAAAAGTAACTAGTGGTCTTTATTTTAAATGACGGACCTGCATACAAATCAATATATTTTGTAGCATTAACACTGCAGAACTAAAAGAAAACCGAAACACATTTCAGGAATTGTCAAGGTGAAAAAGATTAACTGAAACATATTTAGACTGCAAGTACCAAAATGCCAAAATGATTTGACAAGAGGCCACATTTTTCTTTCCAAGCTGAGAGCCACACACTTTCAAACATGAACAAACATTGGCATAGCCAATAGGTCTCCCTTTTGGGACCTTATAAGTATTTAGTTATGCAGCACAATATCCTTGGTGCAACAACATCAACTGTTGCATGGCTAAACACTTATAAGGTCCCAAAGGCAAGACCCATTGGCTATGCCAATGCTTGTTTTTAAACTGTTATTATTCTGCTTCAGGGGTAACCATCTTTGTTTGTTGATTGAAGTAGTAAGCATGCCTGCCGACCTACGCGCCAAGGAGCCTGACTGATGTATTAACTTATAGAGACTCTGTGGAGGGTGGTCTGACTGTATTGAAACTACCTTTGCCAATAGTGGGAGTGAGCTAAGGATCCCTGCTTCCTGGATCTGGTAACATGGCTGTGAAGAAGGACTTGAGCCACAATGCAAGTGCTCGGGGAGAGCCTCTGCGGGTATGAACGCCGCTGCTGAAGGACTACAAGCTCCGAAATCCCCTGTTGTTATCTCACTTGCAGCCCATCAGCTGGTAATTTAAGACGCTGCATTGTTCTACGCTCAGGGGAGGCCAGTTTGCCCACCCCTCTTGGTTTATGCCATCTTGCTGCACAGTGGGTTAATGTTAGGTGGTGAAGAGCTGATAGTGATATAAAGACTGTGCGGGATGCCCGATCATTGGAAGGAGGAGGAGGCACGTTCACAAGCACCAGTGTCGCCGCCGCCCACGCTAGTACATCCGCGCCCAGAGGCGCATACTTAGGCTGCCTGAGGCTCCCGCTGCCAAGAGCGAGCCCGTCCTCACCCGTCAGAGACCGGAGGAGGCAGGGCTGGGCCCCCTCTCTTGGTCTCTCTCATCAGCCGTTAAGTTTGCAGTGTCATAGTGACACCAAAGTTAGCTGAGACTCTTGAAAGGCTGTGGAGGAGCACACCGTGCATGAAGAGCAGGTAGGAAAGCAGCTCATTCTTTAAACAAACCTTTGACCCTCCTACCTGTGCAGTTTTAAGTGGGGTACAGGGCCCACCTAAGTTGTTATAGCAGACTCTGGATGGTGTTCCTTTATCAAAATCCGAGCTAGCTGCTCGTTTACTTCATCTTAGTACCCAACAGTCTTCGTTATAGTGTGGAACAGTAATGGGAAAACGCAAAGTGGTCACGCTGACTCCAAAGGCCTCCTCAGGTACCGTAGTTACTATGGACTCCTTCTTACAAAGGGCGGCTGGGGTCCTTGATAAGGAGATCGAGTTGGTGACCCGGCGTCCTTCTCATTCTCCCACTTTAATTGTCTTCTTTCTAGTCCCTCAAGAGTGCTGTTGCTCCCTGAACCTGCTCCAGAATCACCCTCTATATTGTCAATGTAAGACATTGGTTGCATGTCTGGTTGTGTGGCTGGACAACCCACACCCCTTACACCTATCACACTGCCTGTCTGCGCTCCTGTGGCTAATCCCTCTCTCTCCCAGGTACAGGGTAATGGCAGTCCCGTTAAGACATCAGCCATTTATCCATCAATTCCGGTTTGGAGGGTTAGAGGAGGAGCTGGGGCTGGCTCTAGTGCGAAAAGAAAGTGTTCTGTGTCTGGGGGAAAAGCTAAGCGTCCTAGAGCTGAGGGCACGCATGTCACTCAAGTAGAAAATCTACTTGAGGGGCTGCAAACATCAACTCGAGTAGGTATTCTCTCTGGCGTGCTGCTTGGTGTCATTCTCGCAGCACCAAATCATAGCATGGTGTGCCTATTTCTCCTCATTGGTGGAACTCCACAGAATCTCTCTGAGATTTTATGTAACTCTGTAAAATTCTGCTGAGTCAAATTTCGTAACTTCTGCCACACCAGGGTCACTGTGGAGTGGTGTAGAGCAGAGTGGCAAAGAGTGGAGAGGCATAGGGTGTGCTAGAAATAGGGTCTCTAGTTGGCAGAGGTATGAACCCTGTCCAAGTAGGGACCACCACTCTAGTCAGGGTAAGTGTAGTACACAATATAAGTTTACCTGTGCTCATCCTTTGGTAGCTTGGCACAGAGCAGTCAGGCTACAATAAAGAGGCAATGTGTCAAGTATTTGTGCACACACACCCACACACAGTAACACAGTGAAAACACAAAAGTACTCCACGCCATTTTAGAAAAATAGACAATATTTATCTGAGTAAAACAAGACCACAACAACAAAAATCCAACATACACAAGTCAAAGTATGACTTTTGCGATATAAAGTGAAAATGCAGTGCTTAGAGTCAATAGCTCCAACTGGGGATATCTGGTCATGCATGCCCGGGACAAATCCAAAAGTTCACTCCAACTGCGATGGAGCGCGGGCTGGGTACAGGAGTCATGCAGACCTGTGACAGTACCTTTATTGCGTCAAAAATCGTAGAAAATGTGGTGGTCCTCCTCCATGAAAACCCTGGCAGAGAGGAAACAAAAGGGGCCCTACAGGGTCCCCTGTGGCTCTGTGCCCTGTGGAAGCACACTGGGAGGCACAGCATGTGTCTCCCTGTGTGCATGCACACCAATTCCTGCATGGCATGGACTTTTCAGTCCATACTGTGCAGGAACTTTTTTGGGTATTCCCATTGTGGTGCCTGTTTTTAAAGGCGCTGATAAAAAAGCCCACCAGACACGAGTTACACTTGTAATCTGGCGGGTGGCCTCACCACAGATTTACGGGTGCGGTGGGTCTGGTGCTGCACCGCCAAACTCGTAATTGGGCCCATAGCCTGGAGTGGCGTACAGTGGAGTGGCATAGAATAATATGGCATAGAGTGAATTGCCTACAGTAGAGTGGTGTAGAGTGGAGTGGTATAGAGGGAAGATGCATAGGGTGTAATGGCATAGAGTGCAGTGGTGTATAGTGGTGTATAGTGGTGTAGAGTCAAGTAGCATAGAGTGGAATAGCATAGTATAGAGTGGAGTGGTGTAGAGTGCATTGGCATACAATGAAGTGGCGTACCTTTGAGAGTCATAGAGTGAAGTTACACATAGTGGAATAGCGTAGAGTGGAGCGTTGTAGCCTAGAGTGGCATAGAGTTCAGTGGCATAAAGTAGAGTTGGGGAGAGTCCTATGGCATAGAGTGGAATGCCATAGAGTGGAATAGCGTAGAGTGCAATGGGATAAAGTGGAGTGTAGAGTGGAGTATAGTACTGTGGAGTGGTGTGGTGTACGGTGGAATGATGTAGAATGTATTAGTGCACAGTGAATTTGCGTATATTGGGGTGGCATAAAATGGAGTAGCACAGAATGGAATGACATAGAGTAGAGTGGTGTAGAGTGGAGTAGCATAGATTGGAGTGGCCTAAAGTCAATTATCGTACACCTAGAGTACCGTGGAGTGATGTAGAATGTAATATTGTAGCGTGGAGTGGTGAAGAATGGAGTGGAGTGGCGTAAAGTGGAATAGAGTAGGGTAAAGTGGCATAGAGAGGGGTGGCATACAGTGGAGTGATATGGATTGGAGGGCCGCAGAGTGGAGAGCAGTAGAGGTAAGTGCCACAGAGTGGAATAGCGCAGAGTTGAGTGGCGTACAGTGTCATAGAATGGAGTGGCGTAAAGTGGAATAGCATAAAGTGGAGTGGCATAGAGTGTAGTGGCATAGAGTGAAGCGGCGAATAGTAGAGTGCCATAGAGAGGAGTGGCATAGAGTTTACTGGTGTAAAGTGGCGTGGCATATAGTTAATTATTGAAGAGTGGATATATAAAAATAAATATATAAATACATATGAATATATAAATAATAATGAAATAATAAATAAATAAAGATTTATTCCATGCCTGTGGTGTCACTTGATTCTGGATGTGGAGAGAAGAAATTGGAGTAGCAGGATTCCTTGGTTTTATATAACTATATATAAGGGTTTGCTGAACTCCCGCTGTCAGACCCCGTTGACCAATGAAAGTTGTGGATTATACAAATCTAGCATGCCCAGCAATACGATGGACACCTGTGGAGATTCTGTGAACAGCAACCAGCGTCAGGGGAGGGGTATGTGCACAGTGACTTGGCTCTTGAATGAACAAAGGAAAGTGGCTTTCCATTTGGGGCATAATAGTGTGCGAGGATCGGCGATACAATGAGGCTGAACATGCTATGTGAGGACTGTGAGCAGCATCGCACTTTTCATCGAGGACCGATGTGCTTATTGGGCATTGAGGCTTGTATATCGATTATATGTATTGTTAATGCCGACATAGCATTGCTCATGCCTGATGGCCATAGAAAACCAAGAAAGAACGTTGTCATCCATCTATTAGTTACAGTTCCACCTATCGGATTAACAGATGGCTGTTTAAAACGAACCAAATGCTGTGCATGTTTTACAATGATTTTACTGCACACAGGAAGGCATTACACTGAAATGCGTCTGCAGTAATAAAGTCATTAGAATTACCCTGTGAGTGCTCCGAACTGTTTTTGAAGTCGTGGAACAAAAACAGGTCTTACCTCCTGTATAGGGATGCACCCACCGTGAGTTCGGCAGCCTTGGTAAGATTGTGAAAAACAAATCAATTTTGGATTGCCTGAACCACTGCTGTCAGACCCAGTCGACCAATGAAGGTAATGGATTATACAAATCTAGGGTGCCCAGCCAAACGAAGGACACCTGTGGAGATTCTGTGAACAACAACCAGCGGCAGGCAAGGGGTATGTGCACAGTGACTTGGCTCTTGAATGAACAAAGGAAAGTGGCTGCCCATTTGTGGCATAATGGTGTGAGAGGATTGGTGATACAGTGAGGCTGAAATCCCTATGTGGAGACTGTCAGCGGCATCCACTGGCGTAGCTAGAGCTGGTGGCGCCCGGGGCTATCCCTCAGATTGCCGCCCCCGGGGGAAGAGGGTTGCTGACGAAAAAGGACGGTGAGCACTTGAAAGAGGTCCGAGAGAAACGTAGTATCGTCGCTAATAGTTACCTAGATCATGCAAGTTACATGCACATACATGACACAGACCAAGGCTACACAGTTGAATACACCAGTGACTGGCAGTACAAGAGAGAACACACAGACTGCATGATCTATCTGGGGACTCAGAAAAACCGCATGTGACATCCATCAGAGAGCTGCATGAACGGTTACCTGGTAATCCCCTCAGCACATTGCAAACATGCACATACATGACACTGTTCAGGGATCCATCATCTACAGCTGACATTAAATGACCATACATCATGGTCCCCACATTAAAGCAGTGGGGACCTGCACAAATGTGATGTGCTCTGGGGACCCAAAACCAAGTTAACAGTGTTGAAGCTTGTGATGCTTTAGCTTTCAAAAACAGCAAATTAATTATTCACAGGGAATGACTCACTGGAGCCCTTAGAATTAAATGCAGCACAAAGGGGTCAGTCAGCTCCACCTTGCCAACACAGACCAGATACAAAGCCCGCTCTGGTGGTACAAAGGCAACAACCAGGGGTCGCGCCCTGTCATTACTTCTAAGCAGCAGCAACCTACTCCCTGGGAATAAAAAGACGGGTGCTCTTGGGACCCAAAACCAGCTTGTAATAGTGCATCTCTCCTTCAGAGTAGCCTCAGCACACACATGATGCACAGCCTGCCCAGGGGCTCAAAGCTAAAATACAGGGAGGGGCGACACATTATCATCACAATCCTTAAACACAGCTGTAGGGGCCATGGGAACATGTTCAACTCTATCCAAGGCCCTGGACAAACTGTTCCGGCGCTGCTGCACTCCTTAAATATTCAGAAGAAACCAGAAACATTACATTTTTCTGCAATTTTCTTTTCACATTACTTTCATGGTAACCAACAGTGTTTAAAGTCCACAAAAACAGTAAAATTATAATAATGTGTCTAGTACGGCAAGGCTTGCACACTGCCGGGTGGGGGTCACCTTCAGCCCCTGGTGTGGGAGGGGAGGGGATTGGAGGGGCCATCGACCGTTCAACTGCGGAGGATTAGGACAGTCAATAAATTATAAAGGCCACCACAACAGGCCACCAGTGCCGCGCAGCCGCCCCCAAAATAGTGCCGCCTGGGGCAGACCGCCCCCCCCAGCTACACCGCTGGTTGTGTTATGTTTGTGCCCTTGATTTCTTGTGTGTTTAGTAGACTTTAGAGTGGAATTACCGCTTTATAATACATTTTCCTGTTATGAGTGGGGAATTATAATGGAATCACATTACAAATTCAGGTATTTCTGAAGCTATATTATACGGGGTTTTTTCGTGGTAAAATATGTGCATAGATATGCCAGAGGGTGCACAATCACCACATATGATTCCGATTTGGCCAGTAACTCTAAGCAATTTCACTCCTGGGGAGAAGCCCTAGTCATTGAGCACTTCAGTGTATGGAGTTTATTTTCTTGCTATGTGAAACGTTCTAGATTATTGCATTTATACTTTCTGTATTGCAATATGTAAGGTGTTAAAATCACCAATTTTACTGTTGGTGAGAGGTCTTTGCGGTATATCTGTCAAATAACTCAGTAATTATAAATTTCAATTCTGAATTCTTAGTAGATCACTAAGCATATCAGGTCAGTCCAGTCATCACCCGTTACTACTTCTGACTCATGTACAATAGCGTGAGAACATGAAAATCATTCCCAGTAAATATCTGTTCACTGACTTGGGAATCTCATACACTTTTTTGAAACATCTAAACATTCATGATCTGGTATCTAAAATAATTCTTAAGCCTGATTTACAAACAAGTTAGAAAAACTCTGTTTAGGATTGAGACTTCTAATCCTATGATTTGATTTGGCGACTTATTAAGCGCGAACGAATGCCTGAAGGCGTCAAGGCACTAATGCTGTTTGTCTACTGGGTGTAAGGAGAAGAAATGCAAAGTCCCAGCCCTAGGGAGGCATTAAATGGAAAAGAGCCAGGTCTTCAAAGCCTTATTCCAGAGTTTGGATGGAGCCACAGCAAAGGCTCATCCTCTCCATCCTTCCCATAAGAACTCTGGAATGACCAACTTGAGATTGAGAATCCTGCTCGTAGAAGCCACGATTGGTATAGTTTCCTTGGGGCATGTTTATATTCCTTAAATTAATGCAAAACAAAAACAAATGTGATGGGCGCAATGCTTGTTTTAAAAAATAGCCACTGGTATTGGTCTGTGCAGCCTAATGCTCCATTGGTTTTTACTTAATGTGCTATTATTGAGCTTGACCAACAATATGAAAAGAAGTCTGGAACCCACCACAGAGGGAAGAGTGAACACAAATTGCCAGGCGATATCACCTGTTTTGGGACCAAAAACAATCCCAGACTGCATTCAGCACCCTGTGGACCTCCTCACTAAGGTGAAGCTAGAGACCCTATGGCACAGTAAACTATGGGAATTGAAGACACAACATGGGTTTGATCATAATAGAAGAGTAAAATCTCATTCCAAATTCAAGATTTTCTATTAATATAAAGCGCAAGGGGTTGTGAAGTTCTTCAAGCTCAGGATAGACTTGTTCAAAATATTAAACATTCCCATATCAGTTTTCATTAGGGCCCAAAAAAGATAGCTTTGAAACTCTCCCATGTAGTGGGGGCCTGCAAGTGATAGAGTAACCATTTTTTAATGTTGTTCTTAATTGTCATAGATGGCAATGTGAAGACAATGGGTAGACAAAGCCTTTAATACACCTGTGCAATATTTAACCCTACAACAAAATGGCATGGTGAATCACATGCACATACTGTACAATGAGGCCCAAAACACTATGTGAACAAGACTAGGCCTGGGCAAAAATTTCGTTCCGTTCGCGGAAATTGCGATAATTTGACATTTTTGCGTTCCGCGGAGAGCGCGAAAATGTCAAAAATTCCGGTTTCCGCAGCTTGGCGATAATTTGTTTCTTGCTCGCGCTGTAAAATGATACATTCTCGCGCGCGCGCGATCGCCTTACCTGAATCCCTGCGTTCGCCGACAAGTTTTCTTGATCCGGTCGCGTTCTCCATGAGATGTTGTATTGTTTTTAGCCATTTGCGCTGTCTCGCGACAGTTCGCGCCCGCAGTGACGTCATGCGTCGCGCGATCACGTCTTTCTTCTCGCGATCATGCACCGCGAGAACAACTCAAAACAAGATGGCCGCGCCCGCAAGCAGCCACATGGGTAAGTTGGCGACCCGCAACCATGCAGAAAATCGCGCGAACATGCCGGAAAAAAACTTCCGCATCTTCGCGATATTTCTGCTTGTTTGCGATAATTTTAAACATTCTCGCGATAATTTGCGAAGGTTAATTCCGCAAATTCCGCCCACCCCTAAACAAGACCCATCCCAACACCCAACATTTCTCACAATAGATGACTTTTCATCACCACACTGTGCAAACTAGACACCAACCCCACATCAAAAAAGATGCTTCCCCAAAGGCAGTATTAGACGAAGTAGTTACTGTCCGAAAGTGGCTTCATTATTAATTTGGAAAAGCGGTACCCCCACGAACTTAATGAAAATACTCACAACAGAGTTCCAAGTACATTCCAGCTTGAGCCTGTTAGCTGTGGCGGAAACATCAGTCAGTCCTGTGGCAGCCAGGGTCTCTATGGCAGGGCAGGGGTTGGTTCACTTCTGCTGCAGCAGCCAGCAAATCGCCCAGCACTGCCATTGCCCCAGAATCAAAGCCTCACAAGAGCGTGTAGCGCGTCACACGCTACGTTCTCATCGCGAGGGCTGGCCAATATGATGCCCAGGGCCGTCATTGGTAGCGCTCGCGCGCTACATGATTGACGGCCCTGGGACGGACCACAAGCAACCACTAACGCAGTACGTCGCGGCGGCAATTGGCTCTGGCAGCAGACAGTTACAACAAGCAGGTCAGTCAGGTGCGCGTGCACTTTCGAACGGGGCCGCGCGTGACACTGGTGGCCCATTGCAGCGGCGTTTAAAATTTATCTGGGGGACACTGATACTACTGTAATGACAGTAGTGTCAGTGAGTGTACCCAAATAAATTATAAATGCCGCCGCAACGGGCCACCAGTGCCGTGCGGCCGCTCCCAAAATAGTGCCGCCTGGGGCGGACCGCCCCCCCCCCCCAGCTACGCCGCTGCTACCAGGCAAGAGATGGAGTAAGGAAGAGAATTCCAGAGTTTGGATGGAGCCACAGCAAAGGCTCATCCTCTCCATCCTACCCATAAGAACTCTGGAATGACCAACTTGAGATTGAGAATCCTGCTCGTAGAAGCCACGATTGATATAGTTTCCTTGGAGCATGTTTATATTCCTTAAATTAGTGCAAAACAAAAACCATTGTGATGGGCACAATGCTTGTTTTTAAAAATAGCCACTGGTATTGGTCTGTGCAGCCTAATGCTCCATTGGTTTTTACTTAATGTGCTATTATTGAGCTTGACCAACAATATGAAAAGAAGTCTCGAGCCCACCACAGAAGGAAGAGTGAACACAAATTGCCAGGCGATATCACCTGTTTTGGAACCAAAAACAATCCCAGACTGCATTCAGCACCCTGTGGACCTCCTCACTAAGGTGAAGCTGGAGTCCCTATGGCACAGTAAACTATGGGAATTGAAGGCACAACATCGGTTTGATCATAATAGAGGAGTAAAATCTCATTCCAAATTCAAGATTTTCTATTAATATAAAGCGCAAGGGGTTGTGAAGTTCTTAAAGCTCAGGATAGACTTGTTCAAAATATTAAACATTCCCATATCAGTTTTCATTAGGGCCCAAAAAAGATAGCTTTGAAACTCTCCCATGTACTGGGGGCCTGCAAGTGATGAGTAACCATTTTTTTGATGTTGTTCTTAATTGTCATAGATGGCAATGTGAAGACAATGGGTAGACAAAGCCTTTAATACACCTGTGCAATATTTAACCCTACAACAAAATGGAATGGTGAATCACATGCACGTATTGTACAATGAGGCCCAAAACACTATATGAACAAGACCCATCCCAACACCCAACATTTCTCACAATAGATGACTTTTCATCACCACACTGTGCAAACTAGACACCAACCCCACATCAAAAAAGATGCCTCCCCAAAGGCAGTATTAGACGAAGTAGTTACTGTCAAAAAGTGGCTTCATTATTAATTTGCGGTACCCCCACGAACTTAATGAAAATACTCACAACAGAGTTCCACGTACATCCCAGCTTAATCCTGTTAGCTGTGGCGGAAACATCAGTCAGCCGCGTGGCAGCCAGGGTCTCTATGGCAGGGCAGGGGTTGGTTCACTTCTGCTGCAGCAGCCAGCAAATCGGCCAGCAAATCGCCCAGCACTGCCATTGCCCCAGAATCGAAGCCTCACGAGAGCGCGTAGCGCGTGACGCGTCACACGCTACGTTGTCATCGCGAGGGCTGGCCAAAACGATGCCCAGGGCCGTCATTGGTAGCGCTTGCGCGCTACATGATTGACGGCCCTGGGACGGACCAGAAGCAACTACTACCGCGGTACGTCCCGGCGGCAATTGGCACTGGCAGCAGACAGTTACAAGCAGGTCAGTCAGATGCGCTCGCACTTTTGAACGGGGCCGCGCGCGACACTGGTGGCCCGTTGCGGCCGCATTTATAATTTATTTGGGGACACTAACACTACTGTAATGACAGTAGCGTCAGTGAGTGTACCCATATAAATGATAAAGGCCGCCACAACGGGCCACCAGTGCAGCGCGGCCGCTCCCAAAATAGTGCCGCCTGGGGCGGACCGCCCCCACCGCCCCCCTCTAGCTACGCCGCTGGCGGCATCCCACTGTTCATAGGGATGTGCTTATTGGGCATTGAGGCAATAAAGTAAATTGGAATTACCCCGTAAATTGGAATTACCCCGTGAGCGCTCCGAACTGTTTTCGTGGTTGTTGTGGAACAAAAACAGGTCCTACCCCCATCTATGGACGCACCCGCCATGAGTTCGGTAGCCTTGGTAGGACTGTGAAAAACGAATATATATATATGCACAGTCACTCTCCCTTCATCAAACAGAATAAATCCAGCCACACCAATCAAGCATCAAGGTGTTTTATTCGGCACCATAAAATATAATGCGTTTCGACCTGCACAGGACGCGATCAAACATATCTGTATGTAGCAGACATAATTTATATATAGGCTCACCTTAATGAGAAAAAAAAAAAATATATATATATATATATATATATATATGGTGTGAGCAAGGGCACAGCGTGCTCGACACACGTCAACAGAGGGAAAGGTTTAAAGAATAAAAACATCTACCTGCCTGAGCCGTTGGGTCTGTTTCTCTCATTTTGCCTGCATGGAAGTAGTGAGAGTTTGCTTTTTGATATATATATATATATTATCTACTGGCGGTCGCCAGTAGATAGTTATAGTTAGGACCGTGTTTCCATAGGAAATCCGCAACATTCTATTTGGAATAACTTTGGCGCCGATTGAAGAATCCTCGCGAAATTTTCAAAATAGGTGGGGCGCTCCGCTCCGCTCCTATCCTGAAAGTCTCGGGGGATTCGTCAAGCGGGGGCTGAGAAAAAAGGGGGGTACCAAAACGCGTTTTTCCCATGCAATTTTCCATAGGGACCTTTAGTCCAAGGTACAGCCCAAACGGCTGAACGGAATTACTTGAAATTTGGCAAAGAGGTAGTCCTCAGGTCAGGGATGTGCCTTTTGCATATCTGAAGTCAATCTGTTCATTAGTTACTGAGAAAATTGCAGTTAAATGTACATACATATCTATAGGCGCGCACCGTGCGCGCACCGTGCGCGCACGGTGACGTGCGCGAGCGCAATTCTGATTGGTTGTTAGATGTCAGTAAACATTCGAATCGGTCGAAATCAGGAAGTGTCGGCTGCCATTTTGTCTCTCGCAGTCTGAGGCAGTGAAAAACAAAGGTGGAGAACGTGAAAAGGGGGCAGGGTGGACAGTTCCTGACCCCCTAGCCTTTGTCAGGGGGTCACTGAAGGACCCCCAAGGATGAAAAAAACATTTTTTTTTTTAAAAAGCGCGGGGTGCGCGCACTGTGCGCGCACGGCACGCACATCGCGCACCTAGCGCCTACAGCGCACGCACGGTGCGCGCACGGTGAAGAACCTGAAAAAAATATATAAAAAAATACATAACTTAGCATTTAAAAAACCGTACAAATTCACTTAAAAAACCATAGGTTTCACACACGTTATAGTTAGGAATTAGCATTTAAAAAACCTTGCAAATTCACTTAAAAAACCATAGGTTTCACACATGTTATAGTTAGCTGGACATTTCCCTCGTAAAAAAACAATGAAATTCCCCCGTTATAGTTAGTGCAGGCAACTATAACTCACGCGACCGCAATCCTCTGCTGATGACGTCAGATATTACATCACTGATTACATATGTGTCTTTCTGAAAAATAAATATTTGGAATATATGTATAGCTAAAGATTAATGTAAAAAGACATGGGTAAATAGGTATCTAAATACAGTGATGTAATATCTGACGTCATCAGCAGAGGATTGCGGTCGCGTGAGTTATAGTTGCCTGCACTACCTATAACGGGGGAATTTCATTGGTTTTTTACGAGGGAAATGTCCAGCTAACTATAACATGTGTGAAACCTATGGTTTTTTAAGTGAATACATATATATATAAGACGTACCGGAACATACATTTCAAACAAAATATTGTGTTCATGGTCAATAATTCTTTAGTTGGGCCAATAATTTAAAAAACTGAAAAGGGCTAGGGGAGGTATGCATGCGTGTGTGTGTGTGGGGTGTGTATATATATATATATATATATATATATATATATATATATATATATGTATATACATATTACCTACTGGTAGTTGCCAGTAGGTAGTTATAGTTAGGACCTATTATCCATAGGAAATTCATAACATTCTTTTCCCAATAACTTTAGCGCCGGATGACGAATCTTCGCGAACTTTTCAAAACTGGTGGGGCGCTCCAGTCAACTTCTATCCCGAACGTTTGGGGGTGATTCATCAAGCGGGGCCGAGAAAAAAGGGGGGTCCATGTTATTTCCTATAGGAAATTTTGGAACAGGCTACAGCCCAAACTGCTGAACGGAATTACACCAAATTTTGGCTCAGAAAAAAACCTTTTTTTTAAATGGTGTAAATACGTTCAGTAGTTCCTGAGAACATCAAAAAATAGAGGTCAAAAAATAATTTCCCATAGGAAAGTTTAGACACAGTTATAGCAAAAACTGCTGAACGGAATTACACCAAATTTGGCAAAACGGTACTACTTGTTTCAGAAAGCAACCTTTTAAAAAATGGTGTTAAGCCGTTCAGTAGTTTTAGAGAAATGAAGAAATAAATATAGGGATATCTATGGCCGCGGTGGATCCGCGCACCCTCAAGATCATGAGATTCATGCTAATTGGCTGTCAACACTCCAAACCAGGAAGTGTTGGCAGCCATTGTGCCTCGGTCGAACCAAGGCACAAGAAAACAGAAAAACAAATGCGCAAAACAGGAAAAGGGGGCAGGGTAGAAACACCCTGACCCCCTAGGCCTGCTCAGGGGGTCCCACCATGACCTGCTTTCTCTGCAGTGGTGCATCCCGTGACCAGGGAAGGCCACTTATAAATCCACACGAAAAGCTCCCAACATTTAGGCGCCTCACACAGCATACTGTTTTCACCTTATTTATTGGTTGGTTTTTAAAGGTTCAGCATTATCCATCAAGCCTTACAGCATTCCCATTAATTCAAGTTCTTTCAACCAACATGTACGGACTTCTCAACGGGACCCATTAAGACACGGCCATATCCTTACCAACCACTATATATTTAACAAGGGATTTACTAGGGTGAGTGGTTAACTCTTTTTGGTCATTGTATCAACTTACATATTTAAGTTTCATTGGCCTCATTTGAACGGTTCATTATTACACAGGTCCTGATGTACTGAGATTCTTGAGATTCTCTACGACTACTCGATTATTTGAAGGTGTCTTAGTATCTTTGTTACGACGCTTTACCACGATTTAATTTGTACATTGGTAAGTGTTTTCATTGCCCCTGTTTTTAGGTCTCGCAAGCCAAAGGCTCGAAGAGACATTTTATATGTGGGATTTTCAAAGTGCTACCCACACTTTTGGCTGGCCTAAACCTTGAGTGCACGAGATCACATGCACGTGCACAGCTGCTCCTCTGCTAATTGCATTCCCCCCTCCCTTCTCACCCAGCCCTTTGATGCTCTGCTCGCATCTCCCTCCTCCCTGGGCGTGAAGGGAGACAGAGACATCCTCCTTAATTGCTGTTTCCCCTCTGAGCCGAGAACACATCGGGTCCTGTGGACACGTTATTGATCAGCTCCAAACTCCGATACATTGCTCTCAAGTGACCATCTGTCAGAGGAAACAAGCAGCAGGCACTTAAAAGACCTCTATACATAATTATGCTTTATTATATGCCACATAATTTTACACCACTCAATGCAACACAATTCCACGCCATGCTACACAATTCTATGTCACATAATTCTACTCCACATCACATAATGCCACTCCACATCATGCCACATAATTTGACAGAACACCACATAATTGAACAAAGTGTAACATAATTCCACTCCTCCCTACATGACTCCACTCCACACAATGGCATTCCACATCACACAATTGCACTCCAAGTTACACATCTGCCCTTCATGCCACACAATTGCTCTCCATGCTGCACAATTCCATGTCTCACAATTCGACTCCACACCACAGAATCCCACGCAACCAAGTTCCACGCAACGTAATTCAACTCCACACCACATAATTTCATGCCATATATTACCCCTCCAAGTCACATAATTCCACTCCACCTATTTTCAATCCACTCCATACCACATCATTTCACCCCATGCTACATAATTCCACACCACTCAAGGCCTCGCAGTTCCATGCAACACAATTCCACATCTCATAATTCCACTCATGCCACAAATTTCCACTCACACAATTCCATGCCACATAATTCTACCCCATACCACATAATTCCACTTCAGTGCACAACATATAATTCCACATCATGCCACATACTATGCCACATAATTTCACTCCCTACAACATAATTCCACTCTGTGTCACATAATGCCTCTTCCCTTTCGTGCCACATAATTCAGATCAACATATTTCCACTCAACTCAATTCCTTGCCATGCGACACAATTGCACATCACATAAATCCATGCCACATAATTCTACTATATGCCACACACTTTCACTCCACACCACATAATTCCACACCACGTCACATAATTCCACTCCACATCACTTAATCCCACTCCACACAATTGCACTCCATGTCACACAGTGGCACTCCTCACAATTCCATGTCTCAAAATGTCACTCTATGGCACACAATTGCACGCCATATAATTTCACACCACAAAATTCCATGCCAAAAAATTCTGCGCCACTTAAAGCCAATCCATGGCATGTAATGCCATGCCACACAATTCAAATCAACATAATTCGGCTCCATGCCACATAATTCCACGGCACGTAATTCCACTCAACACCACACAATTCATTACCATGTCACATAATTCCACTCCATGCTATATGATTTCCACTCCACTCAGTGACACTCCATGTCACCCAATTGCACTCCACATCACACAATTGCATTTCACGCCACACAATTCCACGTTGCACAATTCCACTCCAGTCAACACAATTACACTCCATGCAACACAATTCTGAACCACACAATTCAACTCCATGCCACCTAAGTGCACTCCACCCTCCTATTTCCAATCCAAGCCACATAATTCCACTCCATGTCGCATAATTCCAATCCTCTCAATGCCGCACAATACCATGCCAAACAATTCCATGCAACACAATTCTTCTCCACATAATTTCACGCCACCTAATTCTACTCTACACCACATAATTCCACTAGTCAACACCCCACAATTCCATGCCACACAATTCAACTCCATCCCACATAATTTCACTCCATGCAACATCACGACTCCACATCATGCTACATAATTCCACTCCATGAGACATAATTCCACTCCATACCACATAATTCCACATTGTACCACACTGTACCACCTAAATTTAATCTCCCCAAACCAACATAATTTCACACCACACAATTTCACACCACACAATTCCACACCAGACAATTCCATGCCAGACCATTCCATGTCACATCTCATAATTCTACTCCACGGAGCATAATTCCACTCCTTGCCACCTAATTCTATGCCACACCACTTGATTTCACACCATGTCACATAATTCCACTTCACGGCACTGAATTCCTCTCCACACAATTGCACACCACGTCACATAATTGTAGTTCACGCCACACAGTAACATATCTATCTCAGTGAATGCAAAATAATTCCACTCCACATAATTCCATGCCACATAAAGTGCTCTCCACTTCTCATAAATCCACACCACATAATTCCATTCCATGGCACACAATTGCATGCCACATAATTCCATACCACACCCCATAATTCCACACCACATCACATAATTCCACTCCACCCCCATACTTCCTCTCCGCAGAATTGCACTCCATGTCACACAATTGCATACCACGCCACACAATTCCATGTCTCACAATTTCCCTCAACACCCCACAATTCTAGGCCACACCACACAAATCCACACCAATTAATTCCATGCCATACCACATAATTACACTCCATGGAACGTAATTCCATGCCACATAATTCCACTCCACTATTAATGAATCCACTCAATAACATAATTCCACTTAGCGGCACATAATTCAAGTCCACCACATAATTTCATTCCATGCCACATATTTCCACTCCATTCCATGACACATACTTCCATTCCTCTCAACACAATTCCATGCCACACAATTCCATGCCACACAATTCCACTCCACACAATTCCACACCACACCATATAATCCTACTCCACGCCATGCCAACTAATTCCACACCACATCCCTTAATTCCACACCATGCCACATAATTTAACTCCAGGTAACATAATTCATTTCCATACAATTGCAGTCTATGCCACACCACGCCAAAGAATTCCACATCTCACAATTCAGCTCCATGCCACACAGTTCCAAGCCACTCAACATACTTTCATGCCACATAATTTCACCCCACACATCATAATTTCAATCTGCATATTTCCACTCTACTTGACAACACATAATTCTACTCCCCTCTACATTTGCAGAACAAGCATTTGCAATGCAATAGGTCTCGCATTTACGCAAGTTTTAGCTACTCACATTACAAATAACAATGCCTTTTATTTTTGTTTTCTTTTTTAAAACTTAAATAAAAGGCAGTGTCATTTACAATGCCAATAGCTTAAACTCGCGTGAATGCGAGACCTATTGCATTGCAAATGCTTGTTCTGCACTGTCTTCACGTTGATTTGACTAGTTTACTTGGCTGTGACTAGTCTAATATCCACTTTGGGTAGTATCTTCTGTCCACCTAAGTTGTATGCGCTACGCTTGTGGTACACCCATCGAATTATTTTCTATTTACAGCGTATTTGCCTTCGAGCTCACATTTTAATAACTATCCTACTGATCCAAGACCTCTAGTCAGCCTTATTATCTGCCTAACATTATAGGCATATATACATGTTTCTTTAGTATATTCACCTCGGACACTACTGATACTTATGGTGTAGTGTTCACTGTCGTAGCAGCGACTATCTAGTGTTATTCATGCTGATCGTATTTTTATCTTGGACTAAATATTCCATGATTTGTTTTCTTTTGCTCTTTAGACTTTGGTGAATTCTGTAACCTAGAGCACACCAGGATTACTACGTTTGACTCTTCTCTCCGCTGTTGGTGCGTGTCTTTTTGCGTTCTTCCGTATGATCCCTACCTACTAAGTTTCTTTCTACCTTTTTACATTCTATGGCTTACTGTGGTTTATCTTTTGACTAGCTCTGGTTCGAGGAAACTTTTTATATATTTTTATATATTTTCTTGCACCTTTTTATAATGAGGGACTCTTTACATAGCTGACTACTTTACTCGTTTTCAAACTCTGATAGGTTAACCAAGTTTATCATACTTGCTCCATTATTTATATCACACCTATTCCTCGTCCTGATTTGTCACATTGCTCGGTGCAACTTGGTATTCCGTATATTCTTGGCTCCAACATTTGGGTTCTCTTTCTCTCTCTATTTTTACTTTGGTGTCTTCTTGTTTCATTTTCAACAAATTCTATGATTTTCTAGAGTATTTTTAGCATATCTAAAATGCATATAACAACTTATTTGCTGAATAACTGCTTATGAAGTCTCATTGTATGTATATACTTTCATCTTGTTCCAGCCTTGACAAAGTCTGAATACCTACTGTGGTACAGACGAAACACGTGTTGGCTTGTTTTTTCACTTATTTGCTGCTGGGAAGTTTTGCATACAAAGAATAAAAAGAAGATGAACATACAGCATGAATGGACTTTCTTTTGTTAATACAAGTACCTGGGTTGTTAAACCTTAGGCATACATTGCCATTTGTAACTGTACTAGGGAAGTGCTTCAACTGAAATATTTCTTATGTTTCGGCAATCCTTCGCCCTTGATCATGGCATAATTCATGGAGTGCAGCGGCCAAAAATCTACATCACACCGGCGACTGGTTTAAATATCCTGCCTCAGTGGGCATCTGCACGCTGTGCATTCTGGTTGTAATAGTCCAACACATTATTCTTTCAAGGTTTGTGTCGCTACATCCCAAAATGCTGTAAAATTAAAAAAACACAGTGGGTGGCTCCATCCGGCATAGCACTGCTACCTTTACTTTTGATATCCATCCAACAGGCATACGCTGTTCCATCTGCGCTCAGTTCCCTGCATGTAGGACCTGCTTTCTCTGCAGTGGTGCATCCCGTGACCAGGGAAGGCCACTTATAAATCCACACGAAAAGCTCCCAACATTTAGGCGCCTCACACAGCATACGGTTTTCACCTTATTTATTGGTTGGTTTTTAAAGGTTCAGCACTATCCATCAAGCCTTACAGCATTCCCATTAATTCAAGTTCTTTCAACCAACATGTTTCGGGCAATCCTTCGCCCTTGATCACGGCATAATTCATGGAGTGCAGTGGACGAAAATCTACGTCACACCTGCTACTGGTTTAAATATCCTGCCTCACTGGGCATGTGCACGCTGCGCATTCTGGTTGTAATAGTCCAACACATTATTCTTTCAAAGTTTGTGTCGCTACATCCCAAAACGATGTAAAATTAAAAAACCCCAGTGGGTGGCTCCATCCAGCATAGCGCTGCTACCTTTACTATTGATGTCCATCCAACAGGCATACACTGTTCCATCTGATCTCAGTTCCCGGAGTGTAGGACCTGCTTTCTCTGCAGCGGGGCATCCATTGACCAGTGAAGGCCACTTATAAATCCACAAGAAAAGCTCCCAACATTTAGGCACCTCACACAGCGTACTTTTTTCACCTTATTTATTGGTTGGTTTTTAAAGGTTCAGCATTATCCATCGAGCCTTCTTACAGCATTCCCATTAATTCAAGTTCTTTCAACCAACATGTTTCGGGCAATCCTTCGCCCTTGATCACGGTATAATTCATGGAGTGCAGCGGCCAAAAATCTACGCCACACCTGCGACTGGTTAAAATATCCTGCCTCAGTGGGCGTGTGCACGCTGTTTATTCTGGTTGTAATAGTCCAACACATTATTCTTTCAAGGTTTGTGTCGCTACATCTCAAAACGCTGTAAAATTAAAAAACCCCAGTGGGTGGTTCCATTCGGCATAGCGCTGATACCTTTACTTTTGATATCCATCCAACAGGCATATGCTGTTCCATCTGCGCTCAGTTCCCTGCGCGTAGGACCTGCTTTCTCTGCAGTGGGGCCTCCCGTGACCAGGGAAGGCCACTTATAAATCCACATGAAAAGCTCCCAACATTTAGGCGCCTCACACAGCGTACTGTTTTCACCTTATTTATTGGTTGGTTTTTAAAGGTTCAGCATTATCCATCGAGCCTTCTTACAGCATTCCCATTAATTCAAGTTCTTTCAACCAACATGTTTCGGGCAATCCTTCGCCCTTGATCACGGCATAATTCATGGAGTGCAGCGGACGAAAATCTACGTCACACCTGTGACTGGTTTAACTATCCTGCCTCAGTGGGCGTGTGCACACTGTGCATTCTGGTTGTAATAGTCCACAACATTATTCTTTCAAAGTTTGTGTCGCTACATCCCAAAACGCTGTACAATTAAAATAACCCCAGTGGGTGGCTCTATCCAGCATAGCGCTGCTACCTTTACTTTTGATATCCATCCAACAGGCATACACTGTTCCATCTGAGCTCAGTTCCCTGCGCGTAGGACCTGCTTTTTCTGCAGCGGAGCATCCCGTGACCAGGGAAGGCCACTTATAAATCCACAAGAAAAGCTCCCAACATTTAGGCACCTCACACAGCGTACTTTTTTCACCTTATTTATTGGTTGGTTTTTAAAGGTTCAGCATTATCCATCGAGCCTTCTTACAGCATTCCCATTAATTCAAGTTCTTTCAACCAACATGTTTCGGGCAATCCTTCGCCCTTGATCACGGTATAATTCATGGAGTGCAGCGGCCAAAAATCTACGCCACACCTGCGACTGGTTAAAATATCCTGCCTCAGTGGGCGTGTGCACGCTGTTCATTCTGGTTGTAATAGTCCAACACATTATTCTTTCAAGGTTTGTGTCGCTACATCTCAAAACGCTGTAAAATTAAAAAACCCCAGTGGGTGGTTCCATTTGGCATAGCGCTGATACCTTTACTTTTGATATCCATCCAACAGGCATATGCTGTTCCATCTGCGCTCAGTTCCCTGCGCGTAGGACCTGCTTTCTCTGCAGTGGGGCCTCCCGTGACCAGGGAAGGCCACTTATAAATCCACATGAAAAGCTCCCAACATTTAGGCGCCTCACACAGCGTACTGTTTTCACCTTATTTATTGGTTGGTTTTTAAAGGTTCAGCATTATCCATCGAGCCTTCTTACAGCATTCCCATTAATTCAAGTTCTTTCAACCAACATGTTTCGGGCAATCCTTCGCCCTTGATCACGGCATAATTCATGGAGTGCAGCGGACGAAAATCTACGTCACACCTGTGACTGGTTTAACTATCCTGCCTCAGTGGGCGTGTGCACACTGTGCATTCTGGTTGTAATAGTCCACAACATTATTCTTTCAAAGTTTGTGTCGCTACATCCCAAAACGCTGTACAATTAAATTAACCCCAGTGGGTGGCTCCATCCAGCATAGCGCTGCTACCTTTACTTTTGATATCCATCCAACAGGCATACACTGTTCCATCTGAGCTCAGTTCCCTGCGCGTAGGACCTGCTTTTTCTGCAGCGGAGCATCCCGTGACCAGGGAAGGCTACTTATAAATCCACACGAAAAGCTCCCAACATTTAGGCGCCTCACACAGCGTACTTTTTTCACTTAAAGTGAAAATGCTAATTATCGCTCAGTCGATCTTAAGTGCAGTTCCTACAAATGCACATTGTGCAAAGTGCGGGTGTTAAAGTTCAAATCCACTGACAATACTAAATCACTTAAAAATTTTATCTTCAATTTTCCCCTAATATTCACATCATGTGATATCAGTTTTTTTACCTTTGTCTAAAATATTTCCTCATGTAAGGCAAATCATCAAGTCTAAAATACAATTCAGAGGCACCATTGAGTTTGACCTATGTTTCTACAAACTTCACAGTTTAGTGAGATCGAAGGTAAAAGATAGTTTCACAAATGTACATGCAACTCAGCATCGTCCCATCGGGTTCTCCGCACCCATCCAGATGATTAGTTTCAACTGCATCATCCTTAGGGTGAGTTGTCAATCATCATCCTTAGAGTCAGTTGTCAATCTCCTCCCCTGTCATTTTTAGGTCTCGCCTGACCCAGCGCATGCGCTGGTCTGGCGAGACTTATTCAGAGGGCTCCAAAAAGTGCTACCAGGCAAGCCTAGAGCTACAGTGCATGTGCGTGGGCGCGCCGCTCTTTACCGCGATTGCTTTCACTTTCGCGGCCGCACGGCCGCTTGGCATAGCCAATAGGTCTCACTTTTGGGTATTTAGTTATGCAACTGTTGCATGGCTAAACACTTATAAGGTCCCAAAGGCGAGACCTATTGGCTATGCCAATGCTTGTTCTTTATGTGCTTGATGCCAAAGTATTGTAATTCCATTGCATTTCCTCCATGTTCACCCCAAAAGTTTTCTGCGACAGGGTATGACAATTCTCGATTTTTTATTACTAGAACATGTTGCAGAATTCTGTGTGTTTGTGAATGTTTTATTTTTTCACCGAGAAATTATAGTTCCATGACAGTTATTGTTCATGAAACTGAAAAGCTCTGAAAATTGGCAGCTATGGTTTTCAACACACAATGCACACAACGCACACCACATACCGCAACTCCTGTCCCCACCATGATTTTCTCTTTTTAGATAATCTTTCTTTTTTCGCGATTGGATAAGGGGTAAGATGAGCACAGTAGGGGCCTATATGAGAAAAACAAAGTAGGCCCAATACCCTGAGTCTCTGCCAAGTTCCATGGAGATCCATTAAACTGTGTGAGTTTTAAGTCAATCAAAAATGTTTTGATCCCTTCCTTAACTTGCCCCTACCTTTCAATCTGCAAAGGAAGTGGGCAAAATCCTGTCCTATTAGATGCAGATTCATGAAACATCACTAAAGTAATACAGCAATGGAATATTTTTTTGTCCCGTTTCAACTTTCCATCCCCACCCCCACTCTTGGATTTTCACAAATAACTACTGAAAATCAATCTTTCAAAGCTTCTGCCAAATAGTGTGCAGATTCATCACAAAGTGACTATCATAGTAGGAAATGAACACTTTGTTGTTCTCCTTTTTAACTTCGCCCCTCCAACCCCGCCGCCAATGGTTCTGCACAAATGTAAAAATATCAAGGAAAGGCTGCTTGTGCCACTATCTTGCAAATTTCATGCAGATCCGCCAAATGGTGCCAAAGTGATTAGTGAGTCCACAATTAATGTGACGCCCTCTCTCCTTTTGTGAATCAAGGCTGCACCCCTCGTCTGTCTGTCTGTCTGTCTGTCTGTCTGTCTATCTATCTATCTGTCTATCTATCTGTCGAACTATCTATCTATCTCTGTCGAGCTATCTATCTATCTATCTATCTATCTCTATCTATCTATCTATCTATCTATCTATCTATCTATCTATCTATCTATCTATCTATCTATCTATCTATCTATCTATCTATCTATCTATCTATCTATCTATCTATCTATCTATCCATCCATCCATCCATCTATCTATCTATCTATCTATCTATCTATCTATCTATCTATCTATCTATCTATCTATCTATCTATCTATCTATCTATCTATCTATCTATCTATCTATCTATCTATCTATCTATCTATCTATCTGTCGAGCTATCTATCTATCTATCTATCTATCTATCTATCTATCTATCTATCTATCTATCTATCTATCTATCTATCTATCTATCTGTCGAGCTATCTATCTATCTCTATCTATCTATCTATCTATCTATCTATCTATCTATCTATCTATCTATCTATCTATCTATCTATCTATCTATCTATCTATCTATCTATCTATCTATCTATCTATCTATCTATCTATCTATCTATCTATCTATCTATCTATCTGTCAAGCTATCTACATACCTTCCTTATTCTCTATCTATCTACACAGAGCATGTGAAAGTACATTAAAAACTGCTGCTACAATTCAATCCAGAGGTGGAAACACCTGTAAGCGGACACCATTTGTTTCCGCACTCAGAATCCTGGGGAAAAATTAAATGAAATTAAAATAAAATACTAAAGAGACATCCTGCTGAGTTTCCTGGAACTCCAAGCAGATGATAAATAATGAAGCGAGGGTTGGCGCGCAGATGAAATTTCTCAGCAGCTGTTAGTTTCATTATTGCACTGTCATATTCCTTTAGGAAGAGTTGCAATTGAAAAAATAATGGTGCCGGCAATTATAGATTTCTTCCTCTTAGGGGCACAGGAAAGGAATCGCGGTTCGGGTGAAAGTAGCAGCAAAGCTAGGACAGACTGCGGCCTTGGGGATCCAACGAGGCGACTTAACCACAAATGCGGGATACAATTCCGTGCTTCCATAATGTGAATTATTTAGAAAAAACGCCCTTACATAATTCTGCACAGCGAGGGCGCGAGAAGGCTCGTCCGCTTTAAATAATACTATCACTGCTCCGAATGAAATAGAATTCTGCCCAGGACATGCCTGGAGCAATGTTGCAATTAAAACTCTTGGACTTTTTCATGGCAAGAAAAAGCACAAACACCTACTAAAAAGAAACGCCAGGCTGTCAAAGACAATAGCTTTTTATATAATCTTAGTAGTGGCTAAAAAATCCTCAACGTGCCCTTATTGATGGATGGACAGGTCCTTCCCGCTCATATATTTTTAGCACTGTTCCATCAGTCACAGTGATGGCACAGCAGACTGGCACTCTCACGGGCCTGATTCGTTGTTTTGCATGTTTGTAAACAATTTAGAAAACAAAAATATTTCACCAGACACCTCATCTAAATATTGTCTTCTATTTTTTCTGTCATTAACCTATTTACTCTAAAAACTGTAAGCATGGAGGAGGCTCCCATACAAATTGAATAACTATCACAATTATTAAATATGACATTTTAAGACTTCTACAAAAATATTGTGAAAGTGTATTTAGAGTTTCCTTATTAGAAACCAGTGTTGTGTTTGTTCTCTAAAATCTTGAAATCAGATCACCAACATTTTTCAAGAAGATTATATCTTCAATTCTTTTCTTGCATGACCATAAGGATTACTCATTTTATGATTGACCAAAAAGACTAAAAAAGTTTATGGGATACTGAAAAAATCTTGTTGCAGCTCTTACTGAGGTGTTTCACTATTTAAAAACAAAAAACTAAGACCCTGATTACAAGTCCATACAGAGATTGCAGGCAGGGAGAATTACTGCTTCCATATTCAAATGGATTTCCATCAATTACTAGTTAAACCCCTCCGAATGAGGAATAACTGAACAGACCTGCAATTACCGGGTGGAATTCCACACAGTATTCTTTTTTCTGTGAGACTTATAACAAACATTTTCCATCTGCATTAGGTATGTGGTACACTGGAGGTCGCTACCCTTTTCCCTCCTGGGAAGGGCAGCCTTATTTAAAATGCTTGCACTCCCTAGATTCTTATACGTGATTCAAAACTGTCCATTCCCAATTGCTGATAATTATTTTACTACCATTGAAGGGGAAATCCGTACTTTATTATGGGACGGGAGGGCGCCTTGCATCGTCCTCCAGAAACTAACAAAGGCTGGAAAGATGGGGAGATTGCCCTTCCGGATCTGCGTCTATATTATTGGGCCTCACAACTGCTGGCAATCAACCATTGGATGCATGGCTCCCCGTCGAATCCGTCTTTCCAACTAGAAAAATATCAAACAGGGCGGGAAGGATATTTAGGCGCTCTGTACAGCAAGGTCCAAAGGGGCCGTTACCTGTCACAAACTGTGGCCATTTGGCATAAGGCCACCAAGCGCCTGGGATGGGCGGATAAACTCACAAAAGCTACATCGCTGTGGTCCTCTCAGCAGCTGGGATTGCTCTGCCACCACACAGGGTTCGATAAATGGGACACCATTGGCATAAAAAACATAGGAGACCTAATCTGCAGGGGCAAACTTCTCATATTTAAAGAGCTGCAAACCAAATATGCTCTTGCACCAGGGGAGGTTTTTCGATATTTGCAGATCAGACAAGCTCTTCTCACAAGTACTCGAGACCTACCCTCCTTACCAGACTCCTCCCCTTTAGAGGACCGCCTGCTCTCAGAACCGCTCTTCACTAAAGCTATCTCTTGCACCTACCGTAAACTCTGTAACAACTTACCTGACTCCTTTCAGACTCTTCGGGACCGCTGGCAGGTGGACATAGGGCCAATAGATAATGAAGACTGGCAGTCAGCACTAATGTCCCCCAGGGAAACAGCGATAAACCATCGCTTTCACCTCACACAACTAAAAGTTCTACACAGGTCCTACCTTCCCGGGGTGCTCTTGGTCAAAATAGGCAGCCGTATGGATGCGCTGTGCCTTAGAGGCGGCGGCAAAGACAGCACCTTTTATCATATGTTGTAGGACTGTCCCAAGATACGTCCTCTGTGGAACAATGCAACCCAAAAAATGAGGGACACATTGGGTAAGCAGCTCCAATTGTCACCGCGGTTGGGGATTCTAAATATGTGGGAGGCCACCGACCTGATGGAAATCGAACAACAATGGGTGGCACTGGGGTACCTACTGGTGAAAAGGGCTATAGCGATGCTCTGGGGATCCACTAAACTACCTTTGACAGTTGGATGGGTGGTGGAGATGGATAGATGCATGATAGCGGAGAATGAGGTCTACAAACTACAGGGCTGTCCCAAGAAGTGGGACAGAAAATGGGGGGGGGGTGGAATGCCTTTAGGGGGGAAATTTGTACTTCACCGACAGAAGATATGGAGATGCGGAGACGACCGGAACAGTAATCTCACAAATCACTAAACATACTTAGTCTATGAGTATTGATGCACTGTATTTCACTGAAATTGAAATGTAATACTGTATTGAAATGATGACTCTGTGCTTCTAACTTTAATAAAACTGTTATAAAAAAAAAAAGTATGTGGTAACTGTCTACATGAGTCCTGTGTGGGCCATTGCTGAGGGGAGAGAGGGATTGTGGCAGACAGGGAAGTGGATAGAAGAGGTCTCCACAAAAAGGAAGTCATACTTGCTCCTTCTATGTCTTGGCTGGCGAAAGGGTGTAGTCTGAGAAAAGAGTTATGTGCTACAATGTAGCTTTTTCCCTATGCAATAATACTTACTGAATTTTCTTACTGGTAAATATGGGCCTGGTGTTCCTGCGCCCAAAAATTCTGGGGCCAAGAAAGCAGAATCCCATATAATTGTCTGTGGCGGACTTCGCTGTACAATGTTTAATTGAGTCCTGACTGTCCCCTTTATAGAGAGGTGTACATAAGCCTGTAAACTCACATTGCTCCATAAACTGTTCATTGGTGAAGAACAACCGCCATTTCTTTTCTCAAAAAGAAGCAATGTTTGTATTTTGTAAATAACATGAGGGAAATGATCAAATCAATGATCATGAATTGTTAAGTAGTGACAAAGTGAGTGGTGAGTATTACCAGTATTGGAATCTGCTATAAGATCATGAAAGACATTGGATCTATTCCTTGTTTTTGCTATTGGTTTTTTCTCTTTAAACTGACTTTTCTTGGGAGACATGCTTTTGAGCTATTGATGGATCTTCAGTTCTAAACGACCTTCATCTGCTTGCTTGCCACGGTTAAATCAGCTTTACAAGGCGAGGCCCTTGAGCTACTGCCATAGAGGGGAAATGAGAGGGAGCCCCGCCTGTTAATTTATGTGATTGTGAGAAGTCCAGATGAAGGGGCAGGACATTTTTTTTATGAAACTGCTGCTTAATTACTTTTGTATTACTTCAGCTCTAGGAGAAAAGCAAATTTGTCAGGCAATGTCCATTCTTCATATCTGTAGAGTGAAAAAGAACTAGAGGGAACATATGTCCAACAACACCAAGCCAGAATTAGAGACAACAAGAGGATTAGTAAGGAGAGGAGTCAAACACTCTACACTTTTCTTCTCAGGTGTTGTAAACACACAGAGGTGTTTGTAGAGCTTGAAAGTTATGAAAAGGGTTTAATATGACATGGTTGTATAGGGTATAGGGCAGACAGCTTCATGTCATGCCTACTGCTCCTCCAAGCAAATCTACATCAATTAGGCAGAGTAACTTGAAATGACTAGGTAGAGATTCCTTGTTTTTTTCAACTAAAGTTTCATCAGTATATCTTTGGCTTCTGAAATACTCAATTCAAACTTTATTCAGTGGATTTCACCATCAAAGATAATAAAAACATATCCATGCACGGGTAAAAAAACAGAATTAAAAATATAAAAAGCATAAAAACATGCTAATACAGTACTATTATCAATGGGAATGTTTAAAATTGCATGCGGCTGAAAAAAGCTAAAAAATTGAAATTTACTAAAATCGACAGAGTGGCTGCCAGTTCATGAGCATTTCAGCATTATTTTAAAGTGATCTTTGCCAAATCCTCCACATAGCCATCAGGAACTTCAAAACCACTAGTTGCCTAGAATCAGATGTTATCATTCTTAAAGCTTTTCTAAATCTCTGACCCCAAGGTGATGACGCAGTGATGCAATCCACTTCTTTCCTACACTATGATAGATGGGGAAAACAAATAACACACGCTCAATTATTTCAGTCCATGTGGTACAGAATGGACAAAGACCGTTTTTAGATTGGCCAATGGTCCCCAGCTAAGTGTAAACATGGTGAGCAGAAGAGTCCCATATCTGACTTGCAAATAGAGCTTTCTGGTGCTGCTGGGCTCTTTTTCATTCAGAAACTCCTCTGTCACAAAATCATATTTTAGCATAAGAAAAGCCTGTGCCAAAGGCCCCAAATTGGGCCGACTTTGCAATGAGCCTATTTTATGCTGCCAATATGCCCTCTTTATTTGGTATTTGGGAACCACGCATGCCTCTTCTGGGTGGCCCACAGGTGCTTTAGCCTGATATTCACAAAAGTTGTCCTCACAAGCCTAAACCACAGGAGATCACCTGCTCCTGGCAGGGACAAAACCTCTGCCAGTCCTTGTTGATAGAGACTTAACTGCCCAAATCCTCCTCCAGAACAAAAGAGGCTATAGCCTAGCTGTCTAAGAGACATTGTTAAGCCCCAGGTCCAACCACAAGGGGAGAAATGATGTACTTATAGGCAAACCAGTCAGTTGCCTCATGAAGCAATTTTCTGGGTCAACCAGAAAGGATGCCTCCCTGTGCACCCACACTTTGGCATAATACAAAGTGGACCCGAGCGCTTGATGGTTGTAGACCTGCAGGACCCGTAAGATGGGACGATATTGGGAGGCCTTGGATGTCTTCAATAGTCCCCCAGTGGTTTGCTCTAGTTTTCACCAACACCTTGCAATATGAGTCTGCCAGGTGAGGTGCTCAGTCAAAATAACACCAAGGCATTCAAAAGTATGGACTTGTTCCATAGGGTTCCCTCACAGCATGGGGTGTTGGCAAGTGTGAAATACACAATGGCAGGCACTGCCACTCTCAAATATGGCATCAAATTCTCAGCCAAAAAGCCCCCACTGTTGGCAGCCTCTGTCACAATCTCTCTAAAGCATTAACTTGCTAGGCTGTCCTCGTTATGCTGACAACAGAGAGGATATGAGACTTGCATCCCTACCTGTGCTAAGATGGTACCCAGATACAGCAGGGCAAGGCCAGCAGCCCCATCATAAATAGGGTAATACATTTGTTAATTAATATAGTCCCATAGTGTTGTGTAATATTGTGTGAGGTAATGTGGAGCAGGCACATGACGAATGGTACATTTGCTACTGAGAGTTATTAGATGTTTTTGGAACAATTTCATATTCTGTACATTTTAGATTTTTATTAACTGTGTTTATTAATAGAAAACACTTCCAATGAACAGAGTTCCTCTGTCCTCGATCATAAATGCAATTCTCACCCTTTTCTTACTGTCTCTCACCCACATGGTGGCTCCCCTTCCCCTACTCCTTCTATCTCTCCTCTTTTCTCTTCCTACTAATAATTTATGTTGGGTATGCCTACTGTACCCCTCTTCCACATCCGTGTTTGTTAGGACTTGCATTATTGCTTTACATGCTCTATTTAATGAAACTCATTGTTGCCCTTGCCGTTGTGATGCATCACCTTCTGCCTGCAGACAAGTTTGACTGTTTATCTATATTTCCCCCCTTTGTACAAGGTTGTAGGTGGAAGCAAGGTATATCTTTACTGATATTAGCATGTTCTTTCAGGCTTCACGTATATATGTATTACATGTTTTCTGTTTCCTACTGTCTGTAAGAATATAATAAAATATTTAGTATTTAAAAAGCGGAATCACCAAGGAGTGGTTTTAAAGCAAGAGTAAAATACTTCTCTGTTTAGCATACACGTCACCAGACTGTGCTGACGACTGCGCTAGTCCAACATGGCCATTTGACTTTCATATTAATGCAGTTATCCTGAGCATGGTGGACTATCAAACATATCAAGAAACAATGGTGCCGAGCTAGAGGATGATGGCAGAGTCTAGTCTCAGGGGCAAGGGCACGGGATATTTCTCGCTTATACAGCTGCTAGGTTTGGAAACAAAGTTGCATTTTTCACAGATGTCCATTGTGTTCCCTCTCTTAATAGTGCTCACTACGTTAATTTCCTCGATGCAAGGTCTTGTGATGTCAGAACACTAGGGTGATGTCACAAGCAGGAATTTTCATCACTAGTCACTGTGAGAAAGTGAGACAAGTGAATGGAAACATAGAACCGTTATCACAAGTTGTGAGTGAGCATGTGTACTTGTCTTAAACACTTTACAGAGTAACGAAGTAAACACTCTCCAGATGATGAATTACTTAGATATCCAGCACTGCTGTTTAGATGTCCAACCCTGCTGAAAAGGTGTTAATTTCAGAGAACAGTTGAACCTTCAACAGTTGCCTACATCGGGGGCGTGGTTTGCCGAGCTGCGGAATGGCCGCTCTCTGAGTGCGCTCCGCCGGTTGGGACTGAAATCCTTTACATATCCTAACAAATAGTGTGGTGGCGGGCTCGAAACCGACATCCCTAACTTGCTGATCTACAGCAGATCCGATTGAGGCCAAATGCAGTACTTGTGGACGCTTTGGGACGGATTTGCGAGATCTGCTGACTGCCGATGCTGCTTCTGCCCCCTGAGAGTGCTCTACTTGGGGGACCCAAAAATTGAGCCCGCCGCTGCGGTGTGGGTCTAGGCCGCGCAGCGGGAGAGTGAGCGAAAGTCCACTGAGGGCATCGGCCTCGCCATCAGAGGTACGTGCTCCGCTCAGGAGGGCTGTGAGTGCTGAAGAAGATTGCGGCGGACGCCCTGGCTTGCTGTTGCCCGAAGGTTGGGTAAAAAGTGAAGAGACTGCACTCAACGCACCTAAAGGCCCACCACCGCCACTTTCAAGATACACTCTGCTGTGGCTGAGGAGGATAGCACTGGTCCGGCTGGTGCCGTCGCTCCCTCAGATTGCACCTTCTAAGATCTGAACTTTTTGCCTACAGCCCGCTACCAAGACATATGAGGAGGTGAGAGTGCGGCTTACCTATTGCTTGTCATCATATACTGTGGTGGAGGGGGCGCTGCTGGTAACGGTGCGGAGCCCTCGCTGCGACCCTGAGGGATTGCTGACTACGCCGTACTTCGTGGATGTGACGGTGGTACCCCACTAGGCTTCCTGACATTGCGAATGAGGAAATTTGGGGCATGACTGACTGCAGGAGCATACCTTGAGGCCCCCTGGAGGTGCTGTGTGGGGGAGACCCGCAAATCGAGCCCGCGGCTGCGGTGTGATTGCGGGCCGCTCGGCGGGGGTGTGAGGAACAGTCGATTGTCGGCGGCGCCCTCGCTGTTGGAGGTATGTACGCTGCCCTAAAGAGTTGCGAGTGCCGGTTGGGCCCGTGGTGTACATACCGGCTTGCTGCTGTCTGATGGTTACATGAGAGGCGAGGAGACCATCCCCCGCGCATGAAGAGGCCCACCGCCGCCATTTTATAAGATCACATTGTTGTAGCTGTTGAAGGTACCGCGTAACTGGGTGGTGCCTCTAATTTCCCAGCTTACACCTCCTGCTGCCCGGATTTTCTAACTGCTGCCCGCTGCCACAGAGGAAGAGGTAGTGAATGTGAAATTTACTCATTACCTGACATTGTGTGCTGAGGTGATAGAACCGCTACCAACACTGGTGTGGGGCCCCTGTTGCGAATCTTGGGGAGCTCTAGTCCCGCCGCACCTTCCTGATGCGCGGGTGAGGATTCCCTTCCGAGTAGGTGTACATTGTTACTCATGAAGCTATTTGGGGGTCCCCCTGTGACGCCTTTCCTGTTAATCCACACGACCAGAGCCAAACACTCATTTGTATCCTGGGCTTTATAATTTCATGTTGATCACTGACCGGCGCTGCCACTGATGAAAACTGTCAGCTCAGAGTAAACTACTTGGGCATAGTGGGTGTGTGGAATGCATACATAGAGAGCTGTAGAGCACCTGCGCAGTGGTGTGAAGTGCTGGGTGTTTTGGGCAACGGCGGACAAAGTAAAAGTCTCAGTGGCTGAGGACGACAGCGATGACCCGGAGAGCAGCTTGGGAGTGCTGATAGGGATTTGATTGTTCTCACAGCCTACAATATCCTGATTGCTTCTACACCATGGGTAAGCAGGACGCTAAACCACCGAGGCTTACCTTCGACAAGCGGTCTACACACCACACTGAACCAACTTCTGATCCACAATCGGACGACCAGCAGGACCTGCACGGAAAGAATCAAGGTGAGGATCTATGCACTCTCATGTTGGAAATGCACTCGAGCCTAAGGAACATAGATTCTAAGTTAGATACCCTGTCTGCACAACTGGATTCAGTCAAGACCCAGGTGACTGTGCATGAGACCCGCCTGGACGTCCTAGAAAACCAACAAACCGAATTCCAAGAATTTCAGGTGGAGACCAAAGAACAGTTGTTGCATATGGGCAAACTCTTAGGCGTCATCCATTCCAAGAATGACGACTTGGAGGCGAGGTCACGTAGAAATAACCTGCGTATTACGGGTATTCCAGAAACTACCGCCATAACCAAGATGGAGACCTTTGTGACAGACCTATTACACAAACTGTTTGACCCTCAACTGTCCCCTGTCTTTGTGGTTGAGAGAGCACATAGATCCTTAAGCCCTAAACCCCCGGAGTGGGCACCACCTCGGCCGATTTGAGCCAAGTTGTTGAATCATCAGGACCGGGACATCATCTTGAGATTGGCCAGGGAGAAAGGTCAAGTGTCACATAAGGGTAATACCGTTTAGTTCTACCCAGACTTTACCCCAGCTGTGCAGGCGGCGAGGCGCGAATTCTTGCCGGCCAAGCGCATCCTCCTGCAGGTGCAAATCCCTTACTCATTGCTCTACCACTCAAAACTGAAAGTCTCATATGATGGCACCACTCATTACTTTACCGATTCACAATCCACCTTGAAATTCGCCAAACATGTTGGAGGGAAGAAGAATAAAGACACTCGAGGCGCTGAGGCTTCTGTGACTGGTCAACTATGTGATAACGATTGACTTGGGTACCTTCCAAAAATCTGACCTGAGTAACTGCACTGCTAAGCTGAAGAACCAAGTGGTAACTAACAGAAATGTGGAAGTTGGCCCTGACATATACAAGGATCTGGCATTTAAGTTGTTTGGGGATGTTGGGGTGGGCCTGTAACGCATGCTGCAGTACTCGCAGCCACCCTGTGGGAACAGGGGAGTTTGCTGGTGCCACTGCGCCCCCATGGGAAATTTCCCTTTACTATTAAGAAATCTACTGCGTTTCTGTTTGTTTGGGGGGTTATTCTGCAACATAATTGGGGGGTTAAAGTGGGAGGCGGGAGGTGAGAAAGGACTGTTTCTTTGTTTAATGCCGGTATGATTACGAGATATTGGTCAGAATGCACAGCCTATGTTTGGGTACTATTGAACTTCAGACGCCTACTCCGAACTGATGGGTACGCTGTGGACATACACACGCTTCAACACTGGACTTTCTAACGTGGAACATTAGAGGGTTAAACGATGGCAGGAAATCTAGACTTGTACATGCTTACCTTTCCAGACACAACATAGATTTATGTTTATTACAAGAGACGCACTTAAATGTAACACCATCGCGGAGAATGCGGCCTAATAGGTGGGGTCATGTGTACTCCTCTATCTACTCCAACTATGCTCGAGGAGTGGCTGTGCTGGTTAAGAAGGGGGTGGATTGTCATGAGGGGGAGGTACACAGAGATCCCGAGGGGAGGTTTGTCTTTATTCGCGGGGTGCTGGGAGGGATATCCCTGGTACTAGTAGCCATTTATGGTCCGAATTTTGATTCACCTGATTTCTTCCAGGATATCTGGTCTAGAATTGAAATATGGCTGTGATACCATATTGTGGAGTGGGGATTTCAATGCGATTCTAGATGACGCCATGGACAGGAAGGGTGTGGCCCGATCCTTACATCCTGCTGCTAACGCTGCCCTAAAGACTATAATAGCAGAAGGCAATTTGGTAGATATTTGGCGTAGCAGACATCCCCTAGTGACGGAGGGTACTTGTGTCTCTGACCACCACAGTGCTTGGTCCTGCCTGGACTTTTGGTTGATTTCTAGGGACATAGCTGCTTGGACTACTGACGTCTTACACCTACCGCGCTCCTTGTCAGATCATGCCCCGTGATTGCTACGGTTGTCGCTCCCGGGGTCTCTCCCTAGGGCATTTACATGGCGTCTCCCGCCACATGCCCTAATGGATGAAGCATTCAAGGAAGAGATAAGAACGGACATTATAGACTACTTTGCCAACAACACGGGCTCAGTGGACACTGAAGCCTCACTGTGGGAGGCCTTTAAAGCGGTAATCAGGGGTCAGTGTATTGCTAGGCAGGTGGGAGTATTGAAGGCTATCCGGGGTACGATCTCGTCTCTGGAGTCCCAAATTAAAAAACTCGAGGACCAATTCTATTCCACGAATGAACCCCATATTGTGAAAACCCTGAAGGTTAAACTGTTAGACTTTGCTGAGGAGGCCCAGAGAGAGGCAAAGTTATTGGGGAAATATGTTGAGGCACGTAGATACGGTGAGGGGGACAGACCGGGTCGCACACTGCTGGTATGATTAAACCATCTAGGTCAGCTACATTTATTCATGAAATATGAACCCCGCAAGGAGACATCGTCAGAGGACAAGAGAGAGTATTAGCTGAGTTTTCCACATATTACTCCAGTTTATACACTACTAAGCAAGGGCCGTGCACGGAGGAGCTACAGAACTTCCTTGAGTCACTGGCACTGGTCTGGTTCAACAACAATCACAGAGAGTACATGGATCTTCCATTTACGGTAGAGGATGTGGCCCAGGTCATTAAGAGCCTGACACTCGGTAAAGCCCCCGGGCCGGATGGCCTGACCACGTCCTTCTATAAAACTTATGTTGAGGAACAGTCACCCTTGCTGTTAGCAGTGTTTGAAGAAGCATTGGAGGATGAAATACTACCCCAATCCATGAGGGAAGCGATAATTATCACTCTCCTCAAACCTGGGAAGTCAGCGGAAGAGCTGGACTCATATCAACCTTTGTCCATGATAAATGTGGATGTTAAAATCCTTGCCAAATTGATTGCTAATCGTTTGCAGCCTATGCTGCCGATTATAGCACTTCCGGACCAATCGGGATTCATTCTGGGGAGATCCACATCTCATAATTTAAGAACAATATTCTCTGTGTTACACTATCTGCATCCTGACGTGAGAGCTGCCGTCGTGTTCTTAGACGCCACTAAGGCGTTTGATACGCTTGAATGGCCATATTTATTCACAATTCTAGGGCGTATGGGATTTAGCCCGCTCCTTATAAACTGAATTTGTTTATTATACACATCACCTAGCTCATGCCTACAGGTGAATGGTCTGCCCCCTGATTCATTCCCAATTTCACGAGGTACAAGACTGGGGTGTCCACTGTCTCCGTTGCTTTTTGCGATTGCAATGGAGCCCCTGGCTGCCCGCATCCGACAACACCACACTGCACGGGGACTTGGATTTAGTTCTAGAAGCCTACTCATCTCACTATTTGCAGATTATGTCACTCTCTACATTATCAATCCAGCAGAGAACTTAGACCCCCTTCTAAGGGAATTCATTCGCTTTGGTGGACTAACTGGTGTCTTTATAAACTGGGCTAAATCAGTGATCTTTCCGCTGACTGATGGTACCCCCCCGGTGACATCGGAGTTCCCCCTGAGATGGGAAGCTGAAGTTGTTAAATATTTAGGGGTTTGGATAAGCCGAGATACACAGGAAGTGTGGAGATTAAACTACGGCCGTGCGGTCATGTGGCTGGAGGACAAAGTTAAGGTGTGGTCCAAATTGCCGTTGTCCCTGGCCGGCAAGATTGCACTGGCTAAAATGGTTGTATTACTAAAATTCCTGTATTTATTTGTCAATATACCGATTCCACTCACTCGGCACTTTTTTAATTCCCTGAAATCTCAACTAGTTTCCTTGGTATGGGCGGGGGGTCAAGCCAGAACCTCCTGGGACTTGTTAACTCTCCCGTTGAGACAGGGCGGTTTGGGAGCTCCAGATATGCAGCTCAATTTTTGCACTATTGGGCACACCCGACCCCCTTCCAGTCGCATGTGGCGGTCGAGACTGATGTGATGGCCCCTATCCCACTTAAAGTGGCACTATACCAGAAGGCCCGCCACCCTCGTGGAGACATAGACTCCGCTGGAACACTCTGTTGGGCATGGGAGAAATTGTTCAAAAGAGCGGGAATCCCGGTGCTATACGCCCCTTCCATTCCCCTGCCGCGAAACCCAATGCTGCCGTGTATACAGGACAGTATAAGTAAGTCATTGGCCCAGAAGATGAGCCTTCAAACTTTTGCTGATCTGTACCCAGACGATGAGTTTAGAAGCCCCCTGAAGCGACTGAGGGTCAGACAGTGACATTTACAGAGATCTTTCTATATCACAGAGTGCGAGCGGCGTGCCGAGCCCTTTGGGAGGGATTCCCGAGAGCGCCACCGCTGTTACCTGTGCTGGAAAACTTACTTAAATCTTTGTCTCCCCGCAAACTCATCACGCGCTTGTATACCCAGATGCAGAACACTGCACCATTGGTGATACCTAAGTCCCTCAGCCATTGGAATGAGGATCTCGAGACACCCCTGACCGAAGCCCAATGGGAATTTTGTTGTGGGCAGTTAACCGAACTCTCGCCGAATTACAAGTTGCGGTTGATTCATTTTAAATATTTACATAGAATTTATAGGACACCGGTGAGTCTCCATCGTATGGGTATACGTGAAAATGATAGTTGTTGGCGCTGCGAGTACACCCCAGCTGCATTTTTACATGTCGCGTGGGATTGTCCCAAAATAGCTGAGTTCTGGCTACTAGTCTTTGACTCCATAAATTGCATCTTGGATGCATCACTGGCCCCATCCCCCGTTCTTGGTCTCTTGGGATACGTCAAAGACACACCGCCTAAGCTGCGCAAGCTTCATGCACTTCTTTTACTGTTTGCAAAAAGACAAGTTGTAATCCACTGGGGCAGGAGACGGGTGCCCTCCATTAAAGAGTGGATTAGGGAGGTCACCTATGGGCACACGCAATTGAGTACATTTTGGGAATTGATGCCGCCTTTTCCAGGCCCTGTGACATATGGGAACCATTTCTAACGTGGCTCCAAAAGCAGCAGAAATCGAATGTTACACCAGCCATTGGAGACACTCAGAATGTGACACTGCCATAATGCGACTTAACCCTACTGTTGCCTCTAGACTCTGTGTGTTGAATCACCTGCGAAATGTGGTCGGGAGAGTAATGTACAAGTAGTTATTAAGCCCTTTCTGAGGTACTAGGAAATGTCCCATTATTTTGTTGCTATGCTTTGCTGCTCTCTGTGATTGTCTAGATAATTGATGTACGTTAATCCTACTGATGAAGGTGGGCTGATGAAGTATGTGCCATTGATAAGAACTGTGCATTATTGTGACTGTGCTTTATAGGCTCCTTTAATGATTAATATTCTGCTGGTTTGTTGTACTGTATTGTACTTTGTTTGTTTGGAAAAATGTCAGCAAACAAATTAAAAAAAACAGTTGCCTACATCCTTGAAGTCCATGCCCTGTTGTACAGAGGGCACACAGTGCAAGGATTGTATGGCCACCGGCCTTTGTAGGGTGCAAACTGCGGGATCTGCAGATGTGTAAACTCCACAGGCCCCTCAAACCGAGGCAAGAGTACTGAGGGACAGATCAAGGACTTTGCTTACTAGCACCACCTTAACCAGCGGACCACACCCAGCTCTCACGGAGTGGATCACAGATGGGAGGAAGGGACAGGGTTCCAGAGGAAGGCTGGTTCAGTAGAGTTTTCAGCCAAGGTCACACCAGGAGGCAACGGAAGAGAGCTTTACTCATCGAACCGGGGCTCGTCCCTGCGGATTAGCCGCGGAGAGTGATTTTCCTTTCAATAGAGACTTCAGAATGAACGATAATAATAATCATAAAGCGGATGGAGCTTTCAGCCAAATCTAAGTTCAGGGAAAAGAAATCAAGGGAATTATTTGATTCGTTTAGTTCATTACTAAGTAATGCCTCTCCTAATTGAAATATTCATGAACACTTTGCAAACACAGGTGCCAGCTCTCCGAGGCAAGGCGCGCGGCTCCTGCGCCGCGCGCCCCGAGACTGGTCTTTGAATTATTCCAATAAAAGGCAGGTTTAGACCTCTGATGAACAGAAGCCGGTGTCGTCCTCAATGAGATGGTCAATGTAAGATTAAATAATGGTAATTAACGCAGCCGCGGCTGCCCATGATACACCCTCTCAACTGGCTGTAAGAAAAGCTTTCTTTTACTTTTGATTAAATGCGAGGCACGGAAGACTTGCATAGATTGGCCGTGCAACATTCTGCGCAGGAGATGAGTGGATGTGTGGTCGAGCTGTCCCGTGATGCTTTGGGAAGGAGTGGTGACGTTTAGTGAATCCATTCTGTCTAGGTTTACGGGTCTCTAAATTCTAATCTATGGGTGTTCAACGACTACCCGACAGGGCCACTATAGAAATGAGTCCTATTTTAGTTACATTTATGTAAATGTATCCTAAGTGGACATCCTGAAAAACAGGACTGACCCTGACCCGCCTAGATATTATATTAGTTATAAAAAATAAAATAAAAATAGATACCCGAAAGAGAAAAAAAGCACAACAAATCCGCTGTCTCTTCCCTTATGATTCTGAAAGCACTCTAGCCTCCTCCTTGCATATATGTGGTTGCATATTTTATTTCCGTCAATAATTTCCTGGATCTGGGTCCCTTCCCAGGATGCATAGTTGCATTGTCAACACCGGCAAACTCAGGTCAATTTCCGTAAGGGAACATTCAATGGTCCTGAAAATACAATTCTCTTCCCCATCCTCATTCAACTCAGCTCAAGAACTGCTCCTCACTTGATTCTGATGTAGCGCCTAAAGGTTTGAAAATTGTAGGGGTGCATTATTTTTAATGTTAGTTGGCACCCGCACATAATCAATGCATATTTAGATGTATCGTGCACAATGTATTAAGCAAATGTATTAGTTAGATCGTATCATAGAAGCGTTAGAAATGTGAAACTACATTGTGAATATATTCGGTGAAATACATGATGATTAGTTTTGTTCAAATGCAATGTATTAGTTAAACGTGGGACATGATTAAAATTTACTCGTATAGGTCGCCCATCCATGTATGTGAAAGTAAAAGTACTAAGGCTTAGGATCTGATTTAATAGCATGTTTAACCTGGTAGAGGCCTGAATGCACATATATCGTTAGAGAAAAGGCCTGGTATTTTCTTATGTTAGCTGAATGCGGTAGGCCGCAATGATTTATTCTAGTAGAGGTTTTAGGCTGCAGTAAATTGTAAAAGTTAAAAGATGCGAAGTATTTCTCCATCCCATGATCTCACCGCAGGTGCAAGGACAGTTGGTTTGTTAGTAGAAAAGGTCTTTGTCTAAGAATTGAATTATGGAGGAAGCCAGACATGGGAGTACTTTGGAATGTGCCAATCGCAACTCCTAGTGCGGATGGTGTCTGGGACTCAAGGCCAAGCTGATGGACGATGGAAGATGGACAGCGTCGGACAGAAAAGTACTGGAAGAAGACCTGGTCGAGGAGGTGTGCCAGAGGGCGTGTTCTATGATTTGGGGTTTCGTATTAGGGACAGCGCCCCCGAGGGTTGAGCAGAACAGAGTAGTCCAGAGTAGAGAGAAGAGGTGGGCGAGGAGCTAGAAGGAATACTCTAGATCGAACTCTCACTAAGTGAAGACTTCTTAGGGAGTTTCACTTCTGACACCTTTTCATGATTTCCTGGGTCTCAAGGGAACGCTAAGTAGGGATGTCATCTAGCATAGAGTAGGGACAGAGATGCTTTGGTTTAATGATTCCTAATATCGACATTGGCTTGGTAGTTATCTACCTCATGCTTTTAGAATTTGTACTTTTGTTTATATTTAGTCGTATGCGGATTCTTCGTAGAGTAGCATTTGTGTTAGTGCCTATTTACCTGTTGTGCCTTGTATTAAGGTGCCTATATCTGCAGATGTTTTTGTTGATAATAAAATCCCGAGAGCAATAGAGATTGAGTTTCGAGTCCTTAATTATGTCAAATTGCGGAAAGTATTCTCTGATAATTGTGTTTGCTCCATCCACGCTATTGGGCAAGTAAAAAGGTTCAGACGACCAGAGTGGGTTCTTGGAGATAAATGGTAAACAAGAAAATTGGGCCCCAGCAGTTGGTAGCAGAGACGGATGGTTACTTCCGATAGCGAGGGACGATTAGATTAAGATAAGTGATCCTTGAGACCCATAGACGATAAGTGATGGTGAATCATCAGACGGTGAGCAGCAGATGACGGCAGATGGTGAACATTGATGGCGAGTAGCAGTGCGGCAGGAAGCAGCAGTCCTTGGAGTGAGTATGAATAAGATGAGATGTTGTAGATTGCGGTGTTGATTTGTTGTGTGATGTCTTGCGGAGTTGGAGTGAATGTTGAGTGATTGTGAGATCAGGCTGTGAGCGCGCGCAGCCCGGGAATTGAGGTGTAGAAGACACCCGTGGTAGATTTTGTTGACCACCCAAAGGAGATCGTGAGGTACCATCGATCACCTGGACCGAGATAGGGGGAGCGAATGTGTGAGTGCATGACAACTCGACGCTGGTCGTGGGTTGTTTTATGTGAATTTGAGTACTTGTAACCTATCTGAGGCGGTCTGTCTGGTCGGACGGAGACAGACAGTTGCCAACCGAGGTCAACAATTTCGAGAGACTGTGGACGAACAGTCAGAGGCTGTGGACGGACAGCCCGAGAAGTAACTTGTTTGGGACAAACGGTTATTTCAGTGTATGAATGGGACGAATGCAGGTGTGAGACGTAAGTGTAAGGAAAGGGAACTGCTGGGAATGAAGGAAGGTGACGTCAGAGAGTGCCGCGCTGTGATAGGCCGGTTGGTGTTAGTCGCGCTGTAATTGGAGGGTTCGACACCAAGAGGTAAAAACAGTGTGTGGAATCGAATTTTGTCAGTCATGAAGTGTTTTAAGGTCTTTCGAGAAATGTGTAGGGGTGACAAACATGTGGTTACTCGAGAGGGAGAAGAAGCCCCTCCTGAGGATACTCCAGCACATTACATGGCAAAGAATGTGGGATTGCATATAATAATTTGGCTTGAGAATTGGCATAAAATGACTCAAAGTGAAGGGGAATTAGCATTCCCGAGGTATGGCTCGTTCAGGCTAGCAGTGTTGTACCAGTTGAAATCTGTGATGGCGGGGTTACGACCTTTGCCAAGGCCAACACAACTCGAAGCACTACATGCGTGGATTAGAGCAGCGCATGATAGGGATAGAGGAAGGAATCAGGAAAGGGTGAAAAAGTCGATCAGGGCGTTTCAGGATGCCAGATGGGATGCAGCGGAGAAAAGATGGAGGGTACAGGCAATAGAGGGAGATAGACTGTATCCCTTAGTGATTACATCAGAGGGGGTAAGGAACGCAAAGCCAGAAGAAGAGGATGATAGTGACATAGATGATGACCTATTGGAAAGATTGTTATCAGAGAGACCACCTCCGTATAACCCAGAGGTCCCAGTAGAGACGTTGGTCCAGATAGACGATGGCAGGAGAGTAACCTTCCAACCAGAGACGAGAGTAGCAGGAAGGATCTCGATAGGAACAGAGAGTACAGGGAGCCAGTCTGTGGCTAGCGTAAAGGTCGAGAGAGACGTGAGGTTCCCGGATGCTCTAAAAGTACCGGTCACTATTGGACCTATTGTTTCGATTTATCACCCAGATACAGAGGAGGTTGCGGACCCAGAGCAGACAGCCGAAGGGGTAAGGAGAGAGGCCGCGGGAAGTGGTTTAATTTGAGGAAGTGGGTTAGTAGGTGGAATGGCTTGGACTCCGAACCCTATAGAATGGAGTACGCCATTGCCAGCCATGTCAGATTCATCTCAGAGTCAAGGAGAACAGAGACCGGAGAGGCCGAGGTCTCTGATGGTGTCAAGATCAGATTTACGATCATGGGTACCAACAGTAAGAAATCAGAACCCAGCAGTGATGTCAGCAGAAAGAGAGCGGGTTGCTTTTCTGAATCGGTCTGCTCCAAGGTGTATACCAGAAGGGAGTAGGTCGCAGGAGCAAGAATGCGAGGACAGCGATAGGGAAGGGGCAGGTTGCCGAGAGATGCTGAGAGGAGCCCTGAAAGGGGGGATGATAGACGTAGTAAGGTTGAAAGCGGAATTGGATGAGATAATAGGTGGAAACCTACCCCTTGACAGGATATTAATATATGGACCAGATGAATTACTCTTCGTAGCGAAGGATGGCACGATTTGCACATGAGAAATTGTCAGAATTGGCTAGGCGGTATGAGGTGGATCTGTCCATGACTAAAACATTGCAAGGAAGTCATAGGTTGCAGTATAGTGACCAGGAACTGGAGGAGAAAAGGGTTGCCGGACTGAGGTCCCACAGTAGAGATCTAATCACAGCCATGCGTGCATGGTTGGCACTGGATAAATGGGAAGAAAAGTGGTCCAAGAAGAAAACCTCTTGGGGAGCGATGGCAGGGACTCCACCTCCGGGTGGAGGGGCGACAAGGATAGGAAACTTCCCTTTAAGGGAAGTGCAGAATGGGGGATATGTACATGTACCCTGGAGTAGGGTTGATTTGGCGGCGTTTACGAATGACTTTCCCCAGTTTAGGGAGAAGCCTGCAGAGTGGTACAAGCAGGTTGATCGCTTTGTGAAGATCTCAAAGGTATTGTGGATTGATCTGAATACCTTATTTGATATTGTAGTTCCGGGAGATTTGTGGGCCGCATGCAAGATTGCCGTTGATTGGCCGACTTACGAGCCTGAGAGAAATGCATTCACGAATGGCCCGTCACCAGCAGTAATGAGGATGTATGATCGAGTGATCGCCTGGTTGAAGGAGAAAGTTTCACCCCAAGATATTGATTGGGTAAAGATAGACAGGACAGTGCAAGAACCTAAGGAGACGGTACATGAGTTCTACGAGAGACTTTTGCAGGCTTTTAAGCAGTACAGTGGCCTAGATGTGTTGGAGACTAAGGACATGGGACAGTTTGTCTCAAAGTTTGTGTTGGGATTGAAACCAGAGGTTAGTATCATGATACAGCAACATTTGATTTGTTGGCAGAACAAGCCCGTTGATGAGATTTTGCGGTACGCCCGATATTGCACAGATGAGATCGAGTCTAAACATAAGAAGTTGAAAGATAACTTGCTGCTTGTTCAGATGCAAACCGCTCAGGGACAGCCTAATGGGGGAGCGTTGGTGAGGAGACAAGGAAATTATCAGGCGGGAAATCAGAATGTTCAGGGGCAGGGAAGGCCAAGACCAATAGACCCTAGAACAGGTATGGACGTGGCACATTGAAAAAGACTACAGCATGTCATCAGTGTCACCAGGTTGGACATTGGAGACGCGAGTGTCCCTTGAACCCATGGAATCAGATACATCCGGAAGGAGAGATAGTTCAGGTCCCTGGGGCTGAAGCGATACAGACAGTGACTAGACCTAGAATGGTAAAAGCTGGGACTGGTGTTCCGCAGGTGCAGGTTCCCCAGACACCCAGAATACAGAATGTACAGCAGGGAGCTCGAACTTATTTGCAAATGCCAGTGTTTGAAGTGAGCGAGGAAAACGATACCAGCCTGTTGGCCTCAAGGAGAGATAAGGATTGTATCCTTAGAGCCATCCTAGAGGTAGATCAGAAAGGACCCTTTGTGAAGGCAGACCTTGACGGTCACCCTACAACCTTTTTGGTTGATACGGGGGTTACCAGGTCGACTATAAGATCGGCAGTGGTTCCTGGTTTAGCTCTTTCCGGACAAAGTATCCAGGTTGTTGGTGTGGCAAATAAGAAACTGATTAGTCCACTGACGGAGCCAATTCCAATCAGGATAGGAAATTTCAGTGATCGACATCAGTTTGTGGTGTGCGATTCGAGTCCGGTTTACCTGTTAGGGAAAGATCTACTGTGCAAGCTCAACTGCACGATTTACTGTACCCCAAAAGGAGTGGAGGTAGAGACGAGAGACGATGACGCGACCTTCAAGGTTGCGAATCAGCGTGTGTTTGTGGAAATGTACCCAGCATTGACGGTGGAGGAGCTTCCACTTGACCTGAGGGACTCAGTGTCTATTGACGTATGGGACCTTAGTGGAGAGGAGATTGGTTTAGTCAAGGGAGTAGACCCAGTGAAAATCCAGATTAAACCAAACGTAGAGTTTCCGAGGACACCCCAGTATAAGTTATCTCCTGAAACTATTACAGGGATTAAACCTGTGATTGAGTCTATGATCAGGCAGGGAGTACTAATGGAAATTATGGGTATCCCATGTAATTCGCCTATTATGGGACTACAGAAACCGAGCGGGAAATTTAGGATTGTACAAGATTTGCGAAAGATAAACAAAATAGTTGTTCCATGTTGTCCAGTGGTACCTAACCCATCTGTGATCCTATTTCAGATCCCATGTGAAGCTGAATGGTTCACAGTGATTGACTTGTGTCAAGCTTTTTTCTCGATTCCCCTACATGAAGAGAGCCGGTTTCTTTTTGCATTTCGGCTGGAAAATCGCGTGTTAACGTGGTGTCGTATCCCACAGGGGTATACAGAGAGCCCATCTATCTTTAATCAGATCTTGAAGAAAAATCTTGAGGGTCTTGTGTTGTCACAAAACTCTGTTTTAGTGCAATACATTGACGACCTGCTCGTTGCGTCGGAAACGGAAGACGCCTGCAGAATCGATACCGTTGCTCTGTTGAATTACCTAGGAGAGAATGGTCACAAGGTGTCTCCAAACAAGCTGCAATACTGTTTGAGTGAGGTACAGTATTTGGGGCACCGAATTGAGAAAGGCAAGAGGAAGGTGTCACCAGATCGCATTGATGCGATTCTGAGAATACCAGTTCCCTCGACTCAGAGAGAAGTCAGAATGTTTCTGGGAATGGTGGGCTATTGCCGCCAGTGGATCCCGAACTTTTCCTTTGAAGCGAAGCCCTTACAGCGGCTGACGCGAAAGGATGTGAATGATCCGGTACCATGGGATGAAGACTGCTTAAAGTCATTTTTGAGGCTGAGAGAAGCTTTATGCAGTGCACCAGCTTTGGGAATGCCAGATTATAACAAGGCTTTCGCTTTATTCTGTTGCGAAAAGGAAGGTTGCGCATTAGCAGTGTTGACTCAGAGTCACGGAGGTGTCCGTAGGCCAGTTGCCTACTTCTCAGCTACTTTAGATCCAGTAGCTTCTGCGTTGCCCGGATGTCTCAGATCCGTTGCTGCAACAGGTGTCAGTATCGAAAGATGTGAGAGCATTGTGATGGGTCATCCGCTTACTGTTCATGTGCCACATTCTGTTGAATTGTTGATGACTAGGACTAAAACCCAGCACCTCACAAATAATAGGTTGACTCGTTATGAGCAAGTCATCCTTGCCGCAGATAATGTGACGCTGAAGAGGTGTTCTGTTTTAAATCCTGCTACACTGTTGCCTATTCTAAATGTAGATGTAGATGAAGATTGTGAGGACCATGATTGTCTTGATGTGACTGAACTATGCACCAAACCGAGACCTGACATTGTCGATGAACCGCTTCCAGTTTCAGGCGATATTTTCTTTGTGGACGGTTCATGTTTAAGGGACGGTGTTGGTCGACTGAGAGCAGCGTTTGCTGTGTGTACCATCACAGGGGTGGTTGAAGCCGCTTGTCTAGAAGGAGTATACTCCGCGCAGGTGGCTGAGCTTATTGCCTTGACCCGTGCCTCTTTGGCCGCTGATAAGATCCGTGTAACGATCTACACGGATAGTCAATATGGGTTTGGTGTGGTTCATGATTTCGGACAGCTATGGTCCCAGAGAGGGTTAATGACATCTTCTGGTTCACCCATCAGAAATGGGGACTATGTACGGCAATTGTTGGAAGCATTGCAAGGCCCAGATGAAATTGCTGTTGTTAAATGTTCTGCACACACTAAAGGAAATGATTTTGTGTCATTGGGTAATACTTACGCAGATGAAGTTGCTCGATTTTGTGCAGAGCAGGGATGTATTTTTACAGAGAACTATTTTGTGGAAAGTGAAGAGATAACAGACTATGATGTGATGTTAGCTATGGCAGACACATGGGAGGAACTGAAACAGTTGCAAGATGGAGTCTCTGATCAGGAGCGGGACAGCTGGATAAGAGCTGGATGTGAGAAGGGAGATGTAGATGTGTGGGTTTCGAGTGATGGACGAGCTGTGTTACCGGAATGTTTGCTGAACCCCATGGCGAAGTTGATACATGGTGCTGTACATCTTGGCAGGGATGCCATTATGCGAGTGTTTCGTCAGACGTGGTACAATCCAAAGTTTCGGACGATAGCTGAAGCTGTGTGCCAGAGGTGTGTCACATGTCAACAGATGAATGTAGGAAAGAGGACTGCCGTGACGTTGAGTCACATAGGTAGGTCAGGTGGTCCTTTTAACAGGATGCAGCTGGATTTTATTGAAATGCCGAAGTGTAATGGGTTGAGGTACATATTAGTCATAGTATGTGTCTTTTCTAGGTGGGTGGAGGCTTACCCGACACCTAGGTGTGACACACTCACTGTAGCTAAGTTACTATTGAGGGAATTAATCCCGAGGTACGGTTTCCCGACCTCTTTTGAATCAGATAGGGGAACGCACTTCCACAGTGAAATCATGAAGCTGCTTTGTGCTGCCTTGAATATAGATCAAAGATTGCATTGTAGTTACCGACCAGAGGCTTCTTGGATTGTGGAGCAAGTTAATGGGACTCTGAAGGCCCAAATGGCAAATTAAATGATAAACATTCATTTAGTACACATCCTTTAACACTATAATATCCACAATACACACCTAAATGAAACTATAAAATGATAAAATCCAATTAAATATTATTTTAAAAAGAAAAACTATTACTATTAACAACTAATAGTTAAATAATTAAAATTAATTTAATACCCACCCTTTACCCCTTTAAAAGTAAAAACAACACACACAAAAATAAACAATTACACAAAATAAATATCAAATAATTGCCATTAATTAACAACTGCACAAAATTAATGAAACACAAATTAGTTCCCACCCTTTACTCCTATAAAAACCACAACACTGACCTAAAATTAATTAGATAATTACCAAAATTAATTACCAATAAATTAATTAAAATAATTAATAACCAATTTATTAATTAAGAATAAATTACTTTACACATTTAACACTATAACATATCAATTAAACAAATATTAATAAATAACAAAATAATCAATACATCTAACATAATTAAATTACTTCCCACCCTATTCCCCTATAAACCTACAACCCGCTATGGAACTAAAGTGAAAAATTCTAATAAAAATAATAATAATAAATGTAATATCATTAAATTACTTCCCATCCTATTCCCCTGTAAACCCACAACCCGCTACGGAACTAAAAGCGCAAAATTCACATAAAAAATTATTAACTACTAAAAATGTAACACATGTATTAAAAAAATGAACAATTCTTATAGAAAAAAATACATCACATGCATATAAAATATATACTAACAAACATAATAATAAAAAATAATATTTTTAACAACTATATTTTTGCAAACGATATTAAACACTTTGATATTTTTAAATTCTATATGACTTACCTTAAATCGATATTTTTCACCACAATATTCTTGCTGTTTGATAGTTCTGACCTAATATTTGTGCAACTCGATATTTTGTACTCAATATTCTGACTCCGCACCCCATGCCCATCGCGGACTTGCATTCACCCAGCACAGAATTTTAGTATCGCTCTATGTGGAACAATGTAACCTTATAGGTTCGTAACCTCCATGCTGACCTAAATCCCCTCAGGAGGACATTTACTAAATTTGCTGGACTGTAAGGTATTGAGATAAATTGAGCTAAGTCAGTAATTGTCCTCTCAACAGGTGAAACAACACCCTTTTCCGCTGAATTCTTGTTGATATGGGCTTATGGATTAGTCAAGCATTTAGGGGTTTGCCTAAGCAGAGATGTGGATGAACTATGGAGATCCAACTATGGATGGCTGCTCACCTGGCTGGATGAACACATTGAGGGCTAGCACCATCTTCCACTTTCGCTTACTGGTCATCTGGCCATTGCTAAAATGTTTATTCTTCCAAAGTTTCTCTTTTTATTAACTTGCTGATTACTCTCCCTCTGTGCTGCTGCCAGCAGCTCAGGTCATGTCTGGTCTCGCTTGCTGGGGTGCGGGGATAGCCGCATATCTCCTGGGAGATATTGACACACCCCTTTGAACAGGGAGGTCTGAGCGCCCCTGATATAGACCTATACTTTTATAGCGCTCAGGCACTATTTGTCCAGCACTGGCACTTTCCTATTCAATTCCTTGCCAGTACGGCCTCAGAATCCAATCAAATGGTGCCCTGTCCTTTATCAATGGGTCTGTTTCTTGCCCCCAAGTGACCACGGATGCAAATTGACACTGATGCATGCTCAATATGGGTGTGGAACGAATTTAGACGCAGGACCCAGTTCGAGCATCTTTTTGCTCCCACTGTATCACTTATTGGACACCCTGCATTCCCCATCACCCAGGATCCTGGCACTTGTTTTGCAATGCGTAAAGAGCACCTTATTACCATGGGCTTCATCTACCCTGATGTTGGGTTTATCGCATTACAACAGGCAACACAAGGTGAAGATGCCAATCTCTTAGACATGTTTACATATTTTCAAATGAGCAATGCTACTGGCACTGTGCACGACACATCCCCAAATGCCCCACTTACATTTCAATTTTTTTAATAACTGTCCTTACGACCCCATCCCCCGCAAGCAAAAATCCTTGCCAATTAGAGCCCCGTCCAGTAGACATGTGTGGGAAACTGATATATTGACCCTTTTTACGGATGAACAGTGAAACTATTGCTGCACCCTGGCCCTTGCGCTCCCCCCCAATTAAAGGCTATGTCTGGTTCATATCAACTATATTCACCTCCTAAATCGTACTCTTAAATGGCTTTTTAAGATGGGTTTGAGCGCCAACTCATTCTGTGTGTGCTGCGCGATGCCTGATTCTGGATTCCTGGACCTTGCCTGGGATTGCTCCAGAGGTCCACAAGTTAATAGCACTCCTTTTACTATTTGCCAAGCACTGGGTTGTGGTGCAATGAGGCTGTCGAGCATTGCCAATTGCGTCTGACTGGCTTAAGGATGCTGCATACTGCCAGGAACAACTTGCTGCCTTGTGGGAGCTAATGCCCTTGCGCTCTCAGCCTAGAGATATTTGTGGTCCCTTCGTATCATACTTATATGCGCGAGCAGATACAACTGAAAAGCGAACTGAAATAACGGATGCCGTTTCTGTGATACAGGCAAATAATATAAAATCCTCACTGCCCCCTACTGCAGCTACTTGATCCGCAAATCCATTTTATTTCTGCAAGGTACAGAACCATGTGACACCTTTCCCAAATTGCGTGCGTTCTCATCTTTGATTCCTGAGTGACAGCTTTCTACAGTTCACTGTTCTTTTGTCCTTTTTAGGTCTTGCCTACGCAGCGCGCATGCGTTGCATAGGAAAGACCTTTAGCCATCGGCACAGCTTTGCGGCCAAAAACGTGCATGCGTTGCATTGGTTCCAATGGCAACGCGTGCACGTCTGGTGATTCCCTTACGGGAGCGGGCGGCGGCGCCATATGGTAGCAATTATCACGCCTTGCTGCTTGCTCCTGCAAGGGAATCGCACAGGCCCCCTCCTCTCTTCCCTCCTCCTGCTGCCATGCGAGGTGCACGCGCGCGCTTGTTTTTATTTCTGACGGTTCATGTAATATCTAGGAAGTGTTTCTACTGTTTAATGATAAAAGCAGATAAACTCCTTACAGTGGCCACTGCTGACTCACCCAAAGCTGGTTGGAAAATAAGAACTCGTATGTTCCGATTTTGAACAGGAGAGTTGTAATGTTCAGACACATAAGGGGATCGTGTGGTCTTCACCCATCATTAAACTATGTCACCCCATCCGGCTTTTTCACGGATATTGCATTTGAACAGATTTTATCGATGGACCACGTCCGGGTGAAAGGCTGAAACGGTTCTGCTTGGATTTATGCCAGCGACTTGCACATCATACCCAGATCTCACTTACTAGCGTTTATTTCGCTGAGCTATTTTTTATGAAATGAAGTAGGTCTGTGTTGAGCGTAGGAGGGCTACATTTTATTTAGCCCGAGTCTTCCTAAATAGTGACATTATCTCATATGGAGCTTGTAGCAATCGGTTGCTAAGCCACACTTTTGCAAGCTCCACACCACGCTAGCCGTTGCTTTAACAGGGGGGGTGTATGTTGCTCCTGGCAGAGATGGGAGTCGCTAAGCCAGAGGCTGCGATTTTGCGCCTTCACCCTTGCATTTGCTACTTGAATCTTTAACAAGGCTGGAAAACAGATGTGACACGGGGAGGAGCAGGACGTTGGCAGGCCCCAATGTCCCTCCCTTGTGTTATCTCAGTGGACTCCCAGGCCGGGCACGTGCGGTCGAACTTCCTGTTTGTTGAGAACGCTGGTTTCGTCCAGCCCGGGGGGAGTCCGTAGTTACTCCACCGGTGCAACGTAGGGTTGGAGAACTTCCAGGGATGTCTGAGACTCAAAAATATCATTGGCCAGTCCTCATAGCCGGGCATTTGGCTGTGCATTTAGCGTCAAACCAATATGGCGATTTCTGTCTGTAAACTGAGACGGGAAGGGACAAAGGGATGGAGTTTGTAGCCTGCGGCTTTTGCTCTAGTGCGCCTCTGTTTGGTCTGGGCGGGCCGTGCCTGCATCAGATTGTACCCAGCTGTTCGATCCTACCTGCCACAACTAGGGTCTGGTGCAGGGCCGGCGATCAGAGCCCTGGCTTATTCTGTATTCACCTGTGGCCGTCGAGACGCTTTGTGTATCAGCAGAACTTTGCGCCCCAGCGGCCTCCCCGGCTGCCGTGCCTGCGGCCACTAATACGCTTCTATGCTGAAACCCCATCAGGGCCGTTTCTAGGTGTTTTGCCGCCCTAGGCAAGAATTGAAAAATGCAGCCCCCTCCCGTTTACTACAATCACTTTCTCCCCATGTCATCCAGGCTAGAAGAATTGATGCATTAGATATTCCCAAACTCATGTTTTTTGCCGCCTTCCCCGTTTTGCCGCCCTAGGCAGCTGCCTAGTCTTGCCTAATGGTAGAAACGGCCCTGAACCCCATCCACCCGCACATCTGTTCCTCATTTCAAGCCCCTGGCGGGTGGTGTCTGGTTGCAGTGCGAACACTCTCCCTTTGTGTGCGGGCGGCGGCTGCACAATGGGCAGTGTGACTGGATACGTGGAGATTATGCAAGAAATGCACTTCTGAAATATGGTGCACTCGGAAACGTGAAGTGAGGTTCATGTTGAGGCTCTGTAGTGGGTAGCGACCACAAGACGGTGTGAGTGTAGTACCAAAAACAATTACTGAAACTCAGTGGGGTAAGATGGTAGTTTTATGGTGCACATTGATGCCCCCAAATTATTAGAGAGTGTTTCGTTCCACTGACAGTCCCTCACATCATGACATCTGTCAGTCTAATTCTTGACTGGCCTTGCACTCTATTGTACTGGCCTCTGTTGTGTGGACCTCTCTATTGCCTGAGGTGATCAAGCTGAGGTTTGCACGTCGGAGCTCCATTTGTCAGTGGGCTCGCAGACGGCCAGTCATCAGGCCGGGTCCAGGTGTTCACTGCTCAGCTGCGCTGCTCATATCCGCCAAATGCACAATTCAACTTCAAGAAGCTGCCTTGCTTACAATCTTTCTTTTCTATATCCCACACAAAGTCCCCCCCATGAGTTTTCAAATCCGCCCGTACGCCTAATGTTTTTTTATTTCGTTTTAGCGCACGCGCACACAATCCCGGGCTTGTCTTTCCGCATGCCCGCCCTTCTCCCTCCGATTTTTTGTTTCTGACTGCCTTTCTCTTTCTGACTCGCGCTCTCCTCCTCCTGCCTCACGTGTTTGCCTCTCTGCTTTTTTCCTGTGAGAAACTGTCTCAGATTACAATCCCCAAACAATTTAATCCCAACTGCAGCCTGCAGTGATGTCCTAGCGCATGGTATAGCGTTATTCACAGCTCTCCTCTGCCAGCATTACAATCGAGATTCCAGTCCCCCTGACACAGCCGCCGGACATGACTTGCTTCAAGCCATCTGTGGAATCATCAATCTGACAGTAGTTCTCGTAGCGTTCTCTTGCCACTCAGGCAGCACCCACACCAACACCGGTGATCGGACAGCCTGCCTGACTCTAGGGTTGCGATCCTCTCGCTCGTTCCTACTGGTCCCCGGCTCCTTATTTCAACCCGTTTGTGGCTTCCAGCCTCTGTCGACCTCACATCCTCTGTTGGCATCACTTTATTTTTAACTCAGGAAACCAAAACAGCTTCCCTGGGATGTGCTGTGTTTTGAAACGTGTCTGCCCCTACGCCTGGCATGCACACATAACTGGGCCCCGCATACAGTACGCTGAAGTCACAAAGGAACATATTATCGAGCCAGGTGATAAAATTATCGCCGCTTTAGCGGCAGAAAACTGCAGCTAAAACGGCGATAACGGGCTTGATAATATGCTCTATGGAATTCCAATTGAAGCCCATGTTAGATGTGAAGGACATCTAACATGGGATTCAATTGGAATTCCATAGAGCATATTATCAAGCCCATTATTGCCATTTTAGCGGCAGTTTTCTGTCGCTAAAGTGGCGATAATTTTATCGCCTGGCTTGATAATATGCCCCTATGTGTTTAATCCTTTCTAACACTGTAGTAAGTTGATTGTATTATATTATTGTTTATGTGGTTGCTGTAACTTTATAGAACATAGTGATGTAAGCAAAATGTAGAATGGTTGTCTTATTCTAGAATGTCGGGGAGATGTTCAGATGAAGACTGGATTTTAATGGGACTAGTCGTGGGTCATATACTTCTGAAATAAACCTACATTTTAATCGTCAAGTAATCCTGAGTTCCTGTAAATTATTCCTGCTCTGAACGTGAAAAGAGCTTACTACATAATTTGGCGACGCACTGGATGGGATTGATGAATTTCTTCTGGCAGGCAGAGCGCTTCGAGTTTCGGAATGGCGTGTGACCGTCAAGACAGTAAAAGAAGGAAAAGACCCACCGACCGTGTTACCCAGTCTAAATTTGTATTTTGTTCATCTTCAAAGTCGTGAGTACATTGACATTTCAAGTTTTGGTCTTACGAACGGCCTTCGTACCTGTTTATGCCAAAGCATTATTCAAACATGGTCCTTCTTCTATACGGGGTCCGCGCTCGCTCTTCAACTGTCCATGCCTGCAGCTCGTGTTTGACGCATTATCGTAATGAAGAATGAGGAAATGATGTTGACGCGTGATTGCATCATCACGCTTTAGAGGCCATTTTGAAAGGTTGGGATCGCCTTCATTTAAAAGTATTGGAGCCACGTTGTTTTTTCTTCTGGAACCGAGTTGAAATCGTTTTTCTCTCGTTTTTTTTTATTGGTTTATCATGATCGGCACCAGTTACAAAAGCACATAAAGACAAAGGATTGTGTTTATTTTTAGATGTATAAACAAACAAAGCTTATATATATTTAAGCAAACAAAGCCATTTTATGAACAATGGCTAAGTCTAATGAAAGCATTTTGGCTCCACTGTGTTTTTTGAAGATTGCAGGTAAGCCACCCACTCCATGGCCCAAATGGTTAAGAGTTTTTACAAATTATTTGGAGGCTATAGATGCCCTTGAATATTCTCCATCTAGAAAACGGGCTATTTTATTTAATCATCTCGGTGATGCAGGACAACAATTATTTGACAGTCTTCCAATTGTCCAAAATCCATCATCTGATGATTCTTGGAATGTTTATTCGGAAGCTTTAGCTCGTTTGGGTAAACAGTACAAAGATGAACCCTCAATAATGGTCGAACGGCATGTTTTTTTTAAACAAAAACAGTCTGCAGAGGAATCCATTGAGGATTATTTAGCAACGCTAAGGGTTCTCGCTACAAAGTGCGAATTTGTGTCCTATTTGGATACGGCACTTCGAGACCAGCTAGTTTTTAACTGTTACAACAAAAAAATACAAGAACGTATATTAACTTGTAAAAATCCTATCTTAGATGAAGTCATGATCATCGCTAAGAGCATTGAGTGTTCAGTTACATCATCTAGAATTTTAGCGGAGACTTCTAATTCATCTAGCAACACCAAGGTTATGAACATTGACACTGATAATTGTAATCAAATTGAAGTTAATGCTGTTGCAAATCGTTTAAAGGACACAAAAGTCTTTGAACGCAAACCTAACATTTTCTGTTACAGGTGTGGATCGAAGTTTCATGTTGGTAACAATCCAAAGTGTCCAGCTCAAGGCAAGAGATGTAATAATTGCAAAAAAATTGGTAATTTTTTTACTATGGTGCCGATTACGATCCGGTAAAAACCGGGTACGAACCGTCGGTCGGAGCGTTTTCTCCGTCCGACTCGTACCCGGTCGTAAAACTTTACAAACATGGAATTACGATTCGCACGGAAACACCATTTCCGTACGAATCGTAAAAAACACCGACCGACGAAAATATACATACGAATGTGATCCGGGAATGCTGCGACGTGACGTCGGGACGCTTTCAGGCAGCGTTTCACGACCCAGGAACCACGATTCAAACCAACAGCAGTCCGGACGGCAATATTTTCACGGCACCCAAAAAGTGCCGGAAAAGCGAAGTACGGCGCGAAACGACCAGAGTAGGTGGCCCGGTACGCGCCGTACCCCCCCCGCCCCCATACGTACGCGCCGACCCCCCCCAGCCCCCGTATGTACGAGTCGTACCCCCCCAGCCCCCGTACGTTCAAGTCGTACCCCCCCAGCCCCTGTACGTTCGAGTCGTACCCCCCCAGCCCCCGTATGTTCGAGTCGTACCCCCCCAGCCCCTGTACATTCGAGTCGTACCCCCCAGCCCCTGTACGTTCGAGTCGTACCCCCCCAGCCCCCATACGTTCGAGTCGTCCCCCCCAGCCCCCGTACGTTTGAGTCGTACCCCCCCAGCCCCCGTACGTTCGAGTCGTACCCCCACCCGTGTATGTACACCCGTGTACGTGTCGAACCCCCCCGTGTATGTACACCCTTGTACGTGTCGAACCCCCGGTGTATGTACACCCGTGTACGTGTCGAACCCCCCGTGTATGTACACCTGTGTACGTGTCGAACCCCCCGTGTATGTACACCCTTGTACGTGTCGAACCCCCCGTGTATGTACACCCTTGTACGTGTCGAACCCCCCGTGTATGTACACCCGTGTACGTGTTGAACCCCCCGGTGTACGTACAAGGGTGTACATACACGGGTGGGGGTACGACTCGAACGTACGGGGGCTGGGGGGGTACGACTCGAACGTACGGGGGCTGGGGGGGGTACGACTCGAACGTATGGGGGCTGGGGGGTACAACTCGAACGTACGGGGGCTGGGGGGGGTACGACTCGAACGTACGGGGGCTGGGGGGGGTCGGCGCGTATGCGGGCACATGTCTCCATGGTTGCTATGGGAGTTCGGTGCGGATGGAGTTTTTTCCATACGGTTGTAACATCGGACGCACAGGATGGATCGTAATTCCACGGTCGGACTTCACTTTTCACATTTGTACGGTAAATCGTCCGTGGACGTGTCGGACACATTTTCCGACCCGAGGACGTGTGGGGTTAATTCCCAATGCGATTCGTATGGACTTTTTACCATGCGAATCGTAATTGCCAGTTTGTACGGCACTTGTACGATTCGTACGGTAAAAAGACCGGATACGAGTCGTACAGGGAATTTTTTTACCGGATCGTAATCGGCACCTATGTGTACGTTACCAAGGGACAAAAGCAAGGTGGACCACATTTATACTGATGATATTTGTGATGCTTTAAATGTATCTTCTTTGTCTATACATGTTAATTCTCTTGATGGAAAAAAGTTAAAGGGCCTAATTGTAAGGTTTAAATAGGTCAAATTGAAATGGAAGTAATGGCAGATTCGGGTTCCCCGATTACGATCTTAGATGAAAAAACATTTTATAAGCTATGGACAAACACAAAATTAATAGCTACCGATGTGAATCCCAAAGCGTTTAGTGAGTATGACATCATCATGCGAGGATATTTTAATGATACAATTAATTTTAAAGGAAGAGTCATCAATACAAAAATGTATGTTGCTGTGGATGGTAGAGACATTTTGGGTTGGCGTGATCAAGCAGGTCTGGGTATATTGTTGAAACCTGGTCATCCGGAACCTATTGTTCTTGGTGATTTTCCGGTGTTATCAGTTAATGATGACGGAATACATAACCTTATGCTTAGCAATTATTTGACAAATATAAACCTGTGTCCAGTGCTGAAATTGGTCTAGTCAAAAATTTTGAACATACTATTAAACTTAAAGATAAGGTTTTTCTTGTTATTCAAAAAATTTGCCCTATTCCTCTTTCTGTTAGGGATGATCTCAAAAAACACTTAGATCAATTGTGTGCTCAGGATATTATTTGTCCTGTGGAATCATCAGAATGGGTTTCTGCGGCAGTGGTAGCACGTAAGCACTCTGGCGATATTCGTCTATGTGCGGATTTGAGGATTCTCAATCGTAACATTGTTGTGGATGCCCATCCTTTACCTAAAATCCATGATATGCTTGCTAAATTAGGTCGCAGCAAATTCTTTTCCACTATTGATTTACGCTCAGCATATCATCAAATCCCGTTATCTGTTAAGTCTCAACCTTTAACTACTTTTGTTACGCCGTTTGGTGTTTACATGTATAAGAGACTTCCTTTTGGATTAGCATCTGCGGCAAGTATATTTCAGAGATTAATGGACAAGATTTTTGACAATTGCTTGGGTATTCAAGCTTTTCAAGATGATATTTTGGTACACTCAGAAACATTGGAACAGCATTACACCTTACTTGAAAAAGTTCTGCAAAATTTACAAAAAAATGGTATGACTGTAAATATTAACAAATGCAAATTTCTTACGCAGGATGTAGACTATTTGGGTCACAATTTATCAAAAGAAGGTATCAAACCAAAAAATTCATTGTTGGATGCAATTAAAAATGCACCGGCTCCCTTAGACAAGGATTCTCTGAGAGCATTACTTGGATTAAGTGAGTACTATGCTCGTTTTGTTCAAGGGTATGCTCTGGTTGTACAGCCTCTTAGGAATTTGTTAAAAAAACATGCTAAGTTTGAGTGGTCTGCTGACATGGATGAGGCTTTCAAATCAGTTAAACAATTAATTGTTAATGCCCCTGCAATCAAGCCATTTACGTATGGTATTCAAAGCATTATAAACGTTGATGCCAGTGCTAAAGGTCTTGGGGCTGTTTTGAGTCAGATGATTAACGGACAGGAGTGCACAATAGCTTTTGCTTCTCGTACTTTAACTTCTGCTGAAATCAATTACAGCACAATCGAGCGTGAAGCTTTAGCTTGCATTTGGTCTGTCGAAAAATTTTGCACGTATATTTGGGGAACCAAATTTCAGTTATTTACAGATTATAAACCATTAATGTATATGCTGGGTGATAGTTCCTCCAATAAGGCATCTTCTCGCTTAGTGAGGTTGTTAGCTAGACTTCAGGAATTCAACTTTGATATAAAGTATCTTCCTGGTGGCAAAAATATTCGAGCCGATTGCCTTTCGCGTATTCCGCTTCCTCACAGTCAAGAGACTCTTGATATTGATGATGAGTTTGAATGTGTTTTCTCTGTTGAGGACGTCATACAAACCTACAAGATCACGCAGGATGATTGGGTGCATAGTTTTCAACAAGATGATTGTTTGCAAAATGTTAAAAAGTTTCTTGTCAATGGTTGGCCTTTGGATCGGAGTTTGTCTGTAGAAGAGAAAATTTTTGCACAGATTGCTTCTGAATTATCTTGTTCTAGTGAAATTTTAATGTGACAGGATACATTTGTTCCTCCCAGGGGTATCCGAGATAAGATTATTTCTCTAGCTCATGAAGGGCATCCAGGTACCACTGCTACTGTTAACAAAATTAAACTTATGTATTGGTGGCCTGGCATTGACAATCAGGTTAAAATTCATGTTAACCAATGTCCTCAATGTCTTTGCTCTGACAAACATTGGAAGTCATCTAATTCTCCTCTGTGTCCTGTTGAATGGCCTTCTGCAGCATGGAAAAAAATTGGTTTCGATTATTTGGGCCCATTTTCTGTTTTCAATTCAGAAAAAAAATATCTTATTGTTGCTGTAGATTATTTTTCAAAGTGGATATATTTTTCTTTTGTCAAAAATGCAGATTCTGATACTGCTATCTTATTTCTGCAACGCTTATTTTACACAGAAGAAACACCTGATGATATTGTAACTGACAATGGATCTCATTTTACTGCTCGTGATTTTAAATTGTTTTTAAGTAAGTTAGACATCAAACATACTCTTGCTCCTCTGTATAGTCCTTCTACAAACGGATTGGTTGAGCGTGCCAACAGATTGTTGAAAGACGCTGTACAAACAGCTGTAAATAATGGATTAAACATTCCTTCTTTCTTATTCCAGAGAGTATGGAACTACAATACCACACCACACACTACTACGGGTGTTTCACCTTTCACGTTGTTACGGGGCCGCATACCAACTTCTAAACTTAATCCTTCATGGTTACTGGAGAAATCTCATGTTCCTCTTGATTTAAACAAAATTAGGGATCGCGTAATTAAAAAACAAAACTGTTATAAACATGACTATGATAAACGATTCCATGTTGTTGATAAACCTTTGTTTCCTGGTGATTGGGTTTTGATTCGGAAACCCATTAAGGTTTCTAAAGGTCACTCAAAATTTTCATCTCCTGTTCAAGTTATACGAGTTTCTCGAATGTCTGCTCTTCTACAAGATAGAGGTTGGTGGAACAAAAATGCACTTATTAAAATTACCAACAAACAAGCTGCCATTATTGTGGAAAACAAGACTAACACTAATGTTACAGATAGTTCAGATCAAAATTGGTTTGGTGTCTGTGACAATATTGGTACTCAAACTGGGTCCTCTGGTTATTCATCTCATAGTAATTTGCATCAATTTGATAGAGGGGATTCTATGGTAACTTTATCTCATCCGGTTTCTCCTTGTTTAACATCTGATAAAGGAGAAGGTGATGGTAGTGGTAGAAATCTTGCAGGGTCAAGATTACGAACAGCACCTATTCGTTTCCGTGATTATGTCATGACTTAATCATATTTTGTATTTACTTTCTGTTCTCAATGATATTTCTTTAGTGCATGGGTAAATTTCTGTTTGTGTAAAAGGGGAGGGTGTGTATGTGGTTGCTGTAACTTTATAGAACATAGTGATGTAAACAAAATGTAGAATGGTTGTCTGATTCTAGAATGTCGGGGAGATGTTCAGATGAAGACTGGACTTTAATGGTTATTCCTGCTCTGAACGTTAAGAGAGCTCACTACAAACACCCTCCCTTCCCATCCCCCCGGGACAAGGGACATCCTGCAATAACATTCAAATCCAAATGACTAGCAAACATGTGGCTGTTGACCAACTTTTAAAGGTTTGCCCACAAAACTGCACACGCAAAAATATTTGCTTGGAAGTAATTACAATCTACTGCTGGGGTTTTAAGTAAGTAAATGCCACCGGTAATATTTCTGCTTTAGTGACACCTCCAGATGCTGAGATGGTTTATTTCTCTTTCCTACTAATTCTAGCTTCTCTCGTGGCAATTTCATTTAGTGTTGGCATGTAGAGCCAGTACTGAATACGTCAGATGTTGCAACAAGATCTGTGCTAAATACAGATAAAAGAGTTGCGTGTTTGCTGGCGACTTGTGACTGCATGTTTTTATTTTTTTAACTTTTGTACTCCCCCCTTCATTCACACTCACCGTTCTAACTTGCAGTCCTCCATATAGATAATCGCCCCTTTTTAACACTTCCCCTCGTGAGAAAGTAAACTGAACTGCAGCTTCAGCAGAAGGGTTTATCTACTTTCTTTTGTGCTTACTTAGTTTATTTTTAATTAAGCAGAATGTGTTTGCTAGGACGGACTGTGCATGCATTTAAAGCTTCTACCTCCTTACATCCTCAAAGTTCTTGTGAATTCAGTCCCATGAAGTGCATCTGATCTAACCGCAACGCCCTGCTCTCATCTATGTTTTTATTTTTTATTGATCGCAATTCCCCTTTCTAATAAATTCAAGAACAATTTCCATCTGCAGGAGACCTACTAATAGAGCAAAAAAGTACATAAAACATATCTCCATGATGAAATCTTGCAGTTCCGAAATGAGCGGGAGGTGTGGGGGGCAAACATGAGGCACAGAAGGCACTGTTCATTTGAAGAATCGCACCAGGCTCGCAACAGCACAGCCTCTGCCCATTTGTCCTAATTAATATTCAAATGCGTAACATATATCGACCCAAAATCCTTCACACCTAAACCCCTCTTCATTTACCTCCCCGTTCCACCCAGTTATACTTTATGTTGTCAACACCCCTCAAACCGCACTGACGCTATGTATTCTTGGGTCCCAAAGCCTTTATTCCAACCTCACCCCAACTTTCACATGTTTAACCTCATGATCATGTCCTACTCACACCAGTCACCATGGGCAGCAAAGAGCACGAGGGCCAAACTCTTTCCAGCATGTTCAGGTTCCATGTTATTTTACATTCGGTCATTTGTCATTTATGTACTACATATAAAACCAGGATAATAAAACGTAAAACTAGATCATGAAATGAAACTCGTTTTCTGTTCCAGTTGTCCATACCCTCTACTTCCACAGCTATGCTTTAGGGTGCTGATGTTTATACCACCAGAAAGAACCATCACCAAATTATGCTAAATTCTGTGCCCACTCTTAGGACTGCTCCCTCTTTCAGCAAGCATTGGCATGGCCAATAGGTCTCGCCTTTGGGACCTTATAAGTGCTTAGCCATGCAACAGTTTATGTTGTTGCACCAAGGATATTGTGCAGCATAACTAAATACTTATAAGGTCCCAAAAGCGAGACCTATTGGCTATGCCAATGCTTGTTTGTTTTTGTTAGGTCTCGCCTAGGCAGCGCAAGCGCTGTCTCGTTGAGACATGCAGTATACACTATAGTGTGGAAGCTTCGTGGAAGCTCCTCCCACTCTCCGCCCATCCTTTCCATTGGCTTGTGTCTTAAATGCACCTTCTGATTGGTTGTAGGCTTGTTTCTCCCTCCTTAGGATAGACATTTCTTCATTTGTGTCCTTCCATGGCTACCGGTCCCTTTACTGCACAGACTACTTTCTTCCTGTGCCTCCCCCCTCCCATGCCTTCTCGCGCCCTTCCCCCTATTGCATTGCCAATGCTTGTTTTATTTGTCTCTCCCAACCCCCATCTGAGATTTCCATTTATTTATTTATGATTAATGCAGCCCACACCGAGGCTCGAACCCTGTTTTCCAGCTCCAAAGTCGGCAATTTTATATGTGGAGCTACCTCCTCCCTTTGCTTCTGTGCACTGTTTGTTTCAGTTGGTTTCTGATGCTACATTTGACAGTGTTTGTTTTAATTTCATCTGTCTCACCCCTCCACATGTGCTGTGTTTTTTTTTTATTGTCTCTCCCCACCCCCTCCAAAATTTCTGTTTATTTATTATTAGGTGATACAGCCCATGCTGAAGCTCAAACCCTGCTCTCCAGCTCCAAAGTCAGCAGCTTTATATGTTAAGCCACCTCCTTGGTTCAAGACAAACCCCTTAAAGAGGTTAATATTTGTTTCCCTCACCGAGTCACCCTCCCACCATGCACCCACTCTTAACCCCTTCCTCCCTCTCTCTTTCCCTGTGCTCTGCACTGATTTTGGAACAGGGAAATTCGGCTTTAACTTTAAGGGCGGCGCTGCTCCTGCAAGCAGATAAACGCTCCCGCAGAGTACCGATGCTCCTCCCACGTCTTCATCCGCAGCTCAGCTGAGCTCTGGCCTGCCCGCCACCTCTGCAGCAGCTGAACAGCAGCCCATGTGGCTGCCAGGAACCAGATGCGATGCATGCGAGTACTGATTTTGCTAAATTTATTTGTTATTGTTTCGTGTTTGGTTTAATTTCTTTCCAATGATGTTTCAGCGAAGCATTGTAGCACTGCCCACTTTGGCGTCCCGATTGCCCACCTAGTATTTGCTCTTCCCTTCCACCATTCCCAATCCCCAAGGTTCCATACTGCCCGTTGTCAGAATCCTTCCATTAATATATGAGGGGCACATGCCTGGTGTGGAGCGCTGGGGTGGCGAGACACTCTAACCGGACTGGCCTAGTGGGGGGGGGGGTCGTCTCACATCGGCCGCCATCACCTCGCCCGTTATGATGAGTGGCTCGAACGGCCCGGCCATGGGGCTCCCCATGGAGCGTTCATAGTCTCAAGAGCCAAAGATCATGCCCGTGAGGAAGATGGAGGACATCGTGCAAGGCCCCCCTGTGCTCTAACAGGTTAGCCAATGTCCCTCTGCACAGCACTTAATGCCAAACCTTTCCCACGCACACACCCGTGCGCAGACAACCACTGCTAGTGCAGAGCCCTGCATCGCACACTTTACATGATTTTTTAATAATAATAATAACACTCCTCGCCAACCAGGATGTGGGTACAATTATTGAACTCCTCACACAAGCAATGTCGGCCCTAACTAGAAGATTCTCAGACAATCAGCTTACGGCCGAGTCTGAGCGCTCCAAATTGAAAGAGAGACCCCTGGACCACTCTGTCTTTGTAGCTGCCAGTGCCGCTTCCCGGGAGTTCAGATGTCGCAAGGTTAAAGGTGAAAATATCCCCAGAGACTGGATTTACCCTCCCAAAGTACAGGAGCTTTTAGTGAACCTTATCTGTTCTTCTGCAGTATACCAGACATCTTTCCAGCAGTTGAGGTTGTTTATCAATGTGCTTGGATGGTGTGTAGGCTTGCAGGCCCACTGAGTTAAAAAGTCTTCTGTCATCACGTCATGTGCTGTAGTACGGGCTGCTGCTTCGAGGGCTCTCCTCCCTCCTCCTGTCTGGTAGCTGGTTCCTGCCTGCACTCAGCACGGCCGCCTGCATTCCTGAAATAGCAGCAACTGGGATGGCTGGCGCGTGAGAACCCCGCTTGTCTGCCTTTTTTTTTTTTTTATTGTTTCGTGTTTGTTTAATTTTCTCTCCAATGCTGTTTCCATGGAGGGATTGCAGCCCCGCCCACTTTGGCGTCCTGATTGCCTGCCCAGTATTCGCTCTGAGCTTTTACTGAACTTTTTTATCTGTTCTTCTGCAGTATACCAGAAATCTTTGCAGCAGTTGAGATTGTTTATGAATGTGCTTGGATAGTGTGTCTCTAGATTGTGATTTTTCACATAGCCTCAATGCACTCAATCAATCAATCAATCAATCAGTACATTTGTAGAGCGCGCTACTCACCCGTGAGGGTCTCAAGGCGCTGAGGGAGGGGGGTGCTGCTACTGCTCGAATAGCCAGGTCTTGAGGTGTTTCCTGAAGGTGAGATGGTCCCGGGTCATTCGTAGGTGGGTGGGGAGGGAGTTCCATGTCTTGGCGGCTAGGTAGGAGAATGATCTTCCTCCGGTGGTGGTTCTGCGAATCCGTGGGACGGTGGTGAGGGCGAGGCTGGCGGAGCGGAGCTGGCGGGTAGGAGTGTAGAACGTGAGGCGGTTGTTGAGGTATTCGGGGCCCATGTCGTGGAGCACTTTGTGTGCGTGGGTGAGGAGCCTGAACGTGATCCTTTTGCTGACGGGGAGCCAGTGCAGGTTTCTCAGGTGGGCGCATATGTGGCTGTGGCGAGGAATGTCGAGGATGAGTTGTGTGGAGGCGTTTTGTATGCGCTGGAGTCTTTTCTGAAGTTTGGCCGTGGTCCCTGCGTATAGGGCGTTCCCGTAGTCCAGTCGGCTGGTGACGAGGGCCTGGGTGACCGTCTTTCTTGTTTCGGTGGGGATCCACCGGAAGATTTTTCGGAGCATGCACACGGTGTTGAAGCATGAGGATGAGATGGCGTTGACTTGCTTGGTCATTGTGAGGGAGGAGTCCAGGATGAATCCCAGGTTGCGTGCGTGGTCCGTGGGGTTCGGTGCGGCGCCCAGCGCTGTGGGCCACCAGGAGTCATCCCAGGCGGAGGGGGACTGTCCAAGGATGAGGACCTCCATCTTGTCTGAGTTCAGTTTCAGGCGGCTGAGCTTCATCCATACTGCGACGTTCTTCATTCCTTCCTGGAGGTTGGTTTTGGCGGTGGCTGGGTCATTGGTGAGGGAGAGTATCAGCTGGGTGTCGTCGGCGTAGGAGATGATGTTGAGATTGTGTTTGCGTGCGATGGCGGCGAGGGGACTCATGTAGATATTAAAGAGGGTTGGGCTGAGCGAGGAGCCTTGAGGTATGCCGCAGATGATCTCGGTGGCCGCGGAGCGGAAGGGAGGGAGGCGGACTCTCTGGGTTCTGTTGGAGAGGAAGGAGGTGATCCAGTCGAGGGCTTTTCCTTGGATCCCAGTGTTGTGGAGGCGGGTTATTAGGGTGCGGTGGCATACGGTATCAAATGCGGCTGAGAGGTATAGGAGGATGAGAGCGGTTGTTTCCCCGTTGTCAAGCATGGTCCTGATGTCGTCGGTGGCTGTGATGAGAGCGGTCTCGGTGCTGTGGTTGGCTCGAAATCCGGACTGGGATGGGTCGAGGGAGTGCACTAGTGGTTAAAAGAACACCTATGTATTTCTGTCTCTTTAAATGTTCTTCTGCTCTCCATGTCTTCTTTTTCTTTTTCCTCTTCTCACTCCTTCTCTCACTTTCTCCACTTCTTTCCTCTATTCTCTTGTTTTCCTTGGCACTAGGCTACTCCCTCTTCTTCACTGCCATTCTCTCGCGGTTTATCTTGCTTTCTCTCTTTCTTCCTCACTTGGGGGCATACTATCAAGCACGGCGTTAAAATTATCGCCGCTTTAGCAGCAGAAAACTGCCGCTAAAGCGGCGATAATGCGCTTGATAATATGCCCTTGAGAATTCCAATAGAAGCCCATGTTCACACCAGAACATGGGCTTCTATGGGAATTCTCGAGGGCATATTATCAAGCCCATTATCACCGCTTTTAGCGGCAGTTTCCTGCCGCTAAAGCGGCGATAATTGTTAACGCCGTCCTTGATAATATGCCCCTTTTTTCTTAACTTCCATCACTATATCCACCTCTCTCTTCTCCATCACCCTGTCGCTAGGCCACTTCATTGTCCTTTCTCACTCTCTATACTTTGTTCTTTCCATCAAACTTTCTCTATTTAGTCCTTTGCAATCGCCTTCCAGCTTTCCTCCCATTTCCCTTTTACTTATTCCCCTGTCTCTTCCTTTTCCTCATACCCACTGTTTCTCCTCCTTTACTACTTCTCCCCCTTTCTTCTTTACTGCATTCTCCTCTGGCCTGCAGCTCCATTTCCCACTCTTTTTCACCTCTGTCTTCCTCTCTGTGTTTCTCTCGCTCTTACTCATACTTTCTCTTTTGCTAGCTTCCTTGTTTTAGGTCTTAGTTGCGACAGTGCATACACTCTCGCTTGTTTAAATCTGCCCTAAAATAATTAGCAACAAGGAAAATGTGATAATAAAGCTGCTCTAGCTCAATTAATTGGTCCAAAACAGAATGCGTGTAAAACTAGTTCAAATGGTTAAGGCAACTACTGCTTATATTTACGAAAATCCAGAAAGTTAGAGGATAGAAGACTGGTGATAAAATCGGGCTTGTGTACAAGGTTAGTGTCATCAGAGATAACATGGCTGCCACAGAGTTATATGGGGGTCAAGAGTTTGCATTTAATGTAAGATAGCTCAGTGGGTTCACAAGCTTTTGTTACAAAGATCCTTGTGTTACTGGCAGGTCGTTATGAGCCATGTAAAGTAGCTGAGTTAGTACGGTCTCAATTTAAAAATTAAAAATCTCCATTTAACCTGCGCAGCATGAATTTAAGAGCCAGATTTTTTTAGTTCAAACTTTCATTACTATAAAGTTGAAAAAGTGGTTTCTAAAGTGGATCACTGACAAAATATCGAGAAGGAGAATATCGAACTGCCAAAATATAGAAGGAAAAATATAGAATGCCAAAATATCAAATGCCTATCTCCAAACAGGTAAGTACAAAAATATCGAATCCAAAATATCGTTGTAAAAAATATAGTTAGTCAAAATATCAAATTTTTAAAATGTCTGAAAAGTAATGTAAAATTAATGAAATAATACATATAATTAACTGAAACATACTTATAAATATTTAAATAACTTTATCATTAATAAATAATTAATGTAAGTAAAAAAAAAAGACAAAATACATATATTAACGTAATATTAATTAAAAATATTAAATATTTTTTGCGTAGGATAGCGGACGGGTTAAATTTACTATTACCACTCCAGTAAGTGCAATAGTAGAGAAAGTGTTGGATAGCGGGAGGGTAAAAATTACTATTCCCACTCCAGAGAGTGCAACAGTAGGGAAAGCGTTGGATAGCGGGAGGGTAAAAATTACTATTCCCGCTCCAGAGAGTGCAATAATAGGGAAAGCATTGGATAGCGTAGGGGTAAAAATTACTATTTCCACTCCCGAGAGTGCAACAGTAGGGAAAGCATTGGATAGCGGGAGGGTAAAATTTACTATTCCCACTCCAGTGAGTGAAACAGTAGGGAAACCGTTAGATAGCGTAAGGGTAAAAATTACTATTCCCACTCCAAAGAGTGCAACAGTAGGGAACGCGTTGGATAGCGTAGGGGTAAAAATTACTATTCCCACTCCAGAGAGTGCAACAGTAGGGAAAGCGTTGGATAGCGGGAGGGTAAAATTTACTATTCCCACTTCAGTGAGTGCAACTGTAGGGAAAGTGTTGGATAGTATAGGGGTAAACATTACTATTCCCACTCCAAAGAGCGCAACAGTAGGGAAAGCGTTGGATAGCGTTGGGGTAAAAATTATTATTCCCACTCCAGTGAGTGCAATAGTAGGGAAAACGTTGGATAGCGTAGGGGTAAAAATTACTATTCCCACTCCAGTGAGTGCAATAGTAGGGAAAGCGTTGGATAGCGTAGGGGTAAAATTTACTATTCCCACTCCAAAGAGTGCAACAGTAGGGAAAGCGGTGGATAGCGTCGGGGTAAAAATGACTATTCCACTCCAAAGAGTGCAACAGTAGGGAAAGCATTGGATAGCGTAGGGGTAAAAATTACTATTCACACTCCAGTGAGTGCAATAGTAGGGAAAATAATAATTTAACATTTTATTAATAATAAATCAATTATTAATACCAAAAAAAAGTATTAAAATTAATTACCAATTACACAATATTTAATAATTAATTTATTATAAATACAAATATCTTTTTATATTAATTGTCAATTAATAATTAATTAACAACCAATTAATTTTCAATATCAAAAAGTAATAAATACAATTAATACCAATTAATAATTAATTAATGATAAATTAATTATCAATATACAAAAATTATTTCTATCATTAATTATTTACAATTAAATTACTTCCCACCATATTCCCCTATAAACCCACAACCCGCTACAAATAATAAATTAATACAATTAACAAAATTATCAATTAAACAATTAATACAAATTAATTACCAATTAATATAAATTATTTATCAATTAATAATTAATCAACAACCAATTAATTTTCAATACCAATTAATAATTACCTCATAATAATTACATAACTTCCCACCCTATTCCCCTATAAACCCACAACCCGCTACAGAAGTAAAACGCCAAATTACATTAAAAATAATTCATAATTCCTAAAAATGTGTATTTTATGTACTATAATTAAATTACTTTCCACCCTATTCCCCTATAAACCCACAACCCGCTACGGAATTAAATTACACTAAAATTAAATAACATAAAATTCATTACTTTAAAAATATTCAAACATACATTCCCAAATTAATACATACTTTTAAAACATATACTAACACTATAAAAAAAATCGATATTTTTAAAAACTATATTATTACTGTCGATATTACTTACTTCAATAATATTTAAATCAATATTTCTTACCTGATTTTCGATATTCTTCACCACTATATTTTGGCAATTCGATATTCTGTCCATTCTATATTAAAAACTCGATATTCTGTCCTGTCGATATTTTTAATTCGATATTATGTCTGTTTACCTTCTAAAGTATATTAATAATCATTTATTATTTAGTGAATGCATTAATGCAGTTTATTCTATAGTCTATATAAATGATTATTATTAGTGTACATCGCATACACAGGTCTACATATCAGATTTCGACTCAGAGCCTGAGAAACCTCCAGCAAGGTTACACTGCAGTTGGTTTTTTTTATTCTCTACATCTGATCTAATAAGCAACTTGTCCTTAATAGAATTGAAAATTCTTGTCACGAAAGTTTGCAAATTTGTAATTCTATGGCAGGACAGGAGGCTCCAATTATGGTTGTTCAAAGCTGATCCACCACTACAGAAGCAATATGATCAATGGGCTTGTAATAAAAGGATTTAAATACCGAATCAGAAGACCAATCTGCAGCCTTCATAATGTCCAACAAAGTGACACCCATTGAGAAAGCTTTGGAAGCCATAGCCTCTCGTGCAGAATGTGCACCAAAAACTGAAACATCAATGCTGGCCTCTGACATGAGCCATCTGACCCAGCGTGCCAATGTAGCTGGGGTGACTGGGCGACATGGCTTCCGCAAAGCAATTAACAACTGACCCTGCATATCTGAACGTAAAGGAGCAGTCCTTACCTCATAAACTTTGGCACATTGCACAAAGCAAAGGTTGGGATGAGAGGGAAAAGAAGGATAGGTAATCGAAGTGGCATTCGTTTTGGTGCGTTTTGAAAGAACAAAAGTAACACCATCAGGTGTGAAACTGCGACCTGCCAAGTCGAAAGCTCGAACATCAGACACACGTTTACAAGACACAAGACACAATAACATAGTCAGTTTAGCCGATAGTTGCTGACGAGATAACAAAGAATTGGAAGGCCAGGCTTCCAAAAATCTCAAAACAACCGAAACATCCCACAAGGACACGTATTTGGGACAAGGAGGCTTCGCCAGACGGATGCCTTTAAGCAACTTGGAAATCAAAGGTTGCTCTGCGCAGGTTTACCATCAATAGGAACGTGGCCTGCTGAAATGGCGGAATGGAAATTGTTAATCATCCAATAAGCCAAACCGGATGAAGCAAGAGACGCTAGAAAATTAATGATCAGAGATACATCCGCTGCAGCGGGATCAGTCTCCCATTGAACACACCAAGCACACCATTGTTTCCAGGAGCCTGAGTAGTGTTTATGAGTGTTGGGTGCCCAAGATCCACTGATAAACTTGGAAGCGTCTCGTGAAAGGCCTGGGACCGTCCAGCGGTCCCCGAAAGTCGCCATGCCAGAAGAAGGAGAGAGCCTGACTGGATCAGGGGATGCGGATTTTCGAGAGGGTCCAGCAAGAGATTCCACTTCTGGGGAAGAAGGATTGGCACTGCACAACACATTTCCAGGAGAACTGGGAACCAAGCTTGAGCCCTCCACAGAGGAGCAATCAGAATCAGTTCCGACTGATAACGTTTTGTGCAAGCCAGGACTCTTGGAATCATCATGAACGGGGAAAAGTCGTAGCACAGAAGTGACGGCCAGATCTGTAGAAATGCGTCCGTGGCCAGGGCTTCCGGATCCGACCTCCAGCTGAAGAACAGAGGAAGCTGAGTGTTGAGGCGAGAAGCGAACAGGTCGATGTGACACTGGCCCCAAAACCAGAGAAGAGAACGGAATACTCGAGGATGAAGCCTCCAATCGCTGAAATCCCGATGATGACGCGAATTCCAGTCCGCAATCTGATTGTTGCGACTGGGAAGATATTCGGCAATAACAGTGATCTTCTTTTGTAGACAAAAATGCCAAAAGTCTTTGGCGATCTTCGCTAAGATCCTGGACTTCGTGCCGCCCAACTTGTTGACATTACGAACCGCTGACACATTGTCCATGCGGAGAAGAATGCAACAATTGGAGCGAAGGGGAGTGAAACAACGGATCGCGAAGGACCCTGCCAGGAGTTCCAGCCAATTTATGTGGAGAGTCAACTCGTGAGGAGACCACCGGCCCCCTGTCGATATAGGACCGCACCGGGCTCCCCGACCCCAAAGGCTGGCATCGGATTCTATCACCATCTCCGGAGATGATCCGAACAGGGCTCGCCCATTCCAGGCTTCTATGTGGTCCAACCACCATTGCATCTCCCACCTCGCTTCCTCTGAAAGAGGAATTTGATCGGAATAGCGAAGGCCGTTCTGGAGATGACGGATCTTCAAAGGTTGAAGCGCCCTGTAATGCAAATCGCCTGAATCGAAGATGCCAACAGTCCGACGACTCGTACTATAGATCTCAATGATACAGTCTGTCTGGAGATAACCGAAGTCAACTCCCTCTTGATGTAACAAATCTTCTGATTGGGTAAGAGAAGCTGACAGGCCAGAGAATTGACCTGGAAACCCAGAAAATCTATCACTTGTGATGGGGTGAAAACAGATTTCTGAGGATTCACCAGAAATCCCAGAGATTGTAACAGATCGATCGACCATTCCAGATGTGACATCAACTTGAGGGGACAATCTGTCATGATCAGAATGTTGTCCAAGTATATAATCATGTGAACACCCCGAGCATGCAAGCATTCCACGACGGGCCTCAGAAGCTTCGTGAAGCACCAAGGAGCCGACGAGAGGCCGAACGGGAAAACTTTGTATTCGAACCAGTTCCCCTGCCATTGGAACTGTAGAAACCGACGATGGGGGCTGAAGATTGGAATCGACAAATACGCATCTTTGAGATCTAGGCGAACCATCCAATCCCCTTCCCGTAGAAGATCTCACAACAGATGGATCCCTTCCATTTTGAAATGGCGGTAAAGTACCCCTCTGTTGAACTCCTTCAGATTTAGAACCAAACGGGATCCGCCCCCTCGTTTCTGAACCAGAAAAACCGTGCTCACAAACCCTCTTGGATGCGAGTAGTCCGAAGGATCGCCCCTTTTGCCAGAAGGGAGTCTATTTCTGCTGAAATGAACTCCTGATCTTGAAGGGAGAAAAACAACGGGGTTGGAGGGAGGGTTTGAGGCTGGGGCTGGTAAAACTCTATCTTGTAACCCTGAACCGATTCCAGCACCCAAGCATCGTTGGAGACTAGACGCCAATTGTGGAGAAAAAATTGGATCCTGCCCCCCAATACCACCTCGGAAGCTGGAATTTACCTCACCTGAAGTGTTGGAGTCCTGGTGACCTCCTTGATTTCCGCCGAATCGACCTTTCCTATACTGTCCTCTCCCTTTGCGAGAGGGATAGAAATTGGAACGATTGGTGTATCCGGAGTCCTGACCACCTCCTCTGTGGGACTGGAATCCTCTCTGGAAATTCTGTTGAGAGCCACGGCCGAACGAGCGCCCCCTGTGTCGTCCGGCCCTGGTAAAAACCAGCCGAAACGCTCGCCGCAGCGAGGCCTGAGCCTTGTCAAGGCCACTAAAAGTGGCCACAAAGTGTGTAAGCTCCTTCAGGAACGGTTGACCAAATAACTGTCCTTGAGCCAATGGGCCGGACTCGGAAGATGAGAGCTCCGCCAGTTTAGGTTCTAGCTTGAGAAGAATGGAACGGCGCCGCTCACAAGAAATTGCGCAGTTGGCATTGCCCAACTGGCAAATAGCCCTCTGGGACCATTCAATGAGCTCATCAGGATCAACAAGGGCTGAAGACTCCTTAGCTTGAGCACCAAGATCCAGGATTTTAGTAAGCGGGCCCAACAAGTCCAACAATTTGTCCTGGCAGGAACGCCAAGACCTGTCAAGACCCTTCTTTGGGTCTTTGGCGTACTTCTTGAGATATGTGACCATCGTAGAATCCACTTCTGGAGTATCGGCCAAATGGTCAGCTAAATCTGGACGTGGACATTCGGATCTCAGGCGGGCCCTGACATCCTTCGCAAATGTTTGGCGAATATGTGCCTGTACATATTCCGCCACAGCAGGGGATGGCAACCAAGAAGAAGAATTTGGATGAACGATATCAGAGGGATCAAAAGTGAGTATAGGGGGGTGTGAGGGAGCGTCCACGAAGTGCTCTTTACGAGCCTTTTTCCGTGGAGGAGGGACATGTTCAGACGAAGTGGAGGAATGAGTGTCATCTGTATCCGTATCAGGAAAGGTGGAAACCGAAGTCCCAACCGTCGACTTAGGGGTAGACCTGTCAGAAGACTAACTTTTGGCCAATTTCTGAAAATCAGATTTGTGAGGATTTACCGTAGATTTAGAGGATGCACGAGCAGATGGCAACCAGCCCTGCTGTTGAGCATAGAGAGACAAATGACGTTTCAAGGGGTTAATGGCACGAACAAGCGCCTTATTAACTGAATGTTGTACTCCCTGATCCAAAGCCTCAACCAAATCGTGCTCCAGAGAGCCAGAGGCATCTTCATCGTAGTAATAGTCATCTTCATCATAACAATCAGCCATAGTGATACACAAGTGCAACAATTATAATGCCCACAGAGAGATGACAATAATCAATAATGGCCAAAGGCACAATGCAGGAGGAGTGAACAAACCCCACAGCAAGCCAATAACACAGGTAGAAAAAAAAAAAAAAAACCTGAACACACTGCAATTATGAAACATGGAGGGAGGGCTTGCTGGTAGAGAAACTGTCACTCTAGGCAAAGCCTATGAAGGATTATACAGCCCAATTGTGTTATTGTTCAACAAAAGGGCGTAATTGGGGCGAAATACGCAGGCTGTGGGCAATGGGCGCCGAAACGCGACCTTCTCCTGTCAAAACAGCCCGTGTTGTCACAGAAACATGGCCACCGCGCATGCGCGGTAACGGCCGCCCGATATTTACATAGAGGAGTGCTCGCATGCAATGCGCAAGCCTCCGAGCCCCTATCTCCCACTCCACAAGGCAACCGAGACGCGGGCGCGATGCGCCCGGACTCAGGGAGGTGACCTCACGCTCCCCACAACGCCGAGATGGGCAAAAGCGGCGAGCGGAAGCTAAAGAGCAAAAAACGCTAGAGAAACCAAGCAAACCAGGCAGAAGCACCGTGGCGACGCGCCAACATGGAGCGCAACAGAAGCGTTAACAAGCAAGTGCAACAGGCATAATAAGGTACCATTAACTAATAAGGAAAGAGGAAAAGTTCACTTAACTGGCTGCGGAGCAGCAAAGAAAGAGGATATCATATTCTCTATGGTGCCTTATATAGTGTACATACTCTATGGTTGCCCAATGTATTCATGGGAAATGTAGTTTTTCTTCTTTTTTCTGTAGTGTGATTGGCTGCTGAGCATTTCTATTAAAGAAATTAGATAGCATAATCGGAGCCTCCTGTCCTGCCATGGAAATAAATCTCCCAAGATGGCCACCAGAAACAAAAGAGCCCAAATGCAGCACAAATATCACCCAGATGTAGCCCAAAGACAGAAGTGTGCAAAACACTTATTTTTTGTGTATTTGCAGTTTTATATAGTGCAGACTTGTCAGGTATTGGAGTGCTTTACATGAGCATTGGTTACATCACACAAGATCAAATTCATTTTGGTTGTAGACATGGGGAGATTAAGTGATTTGACCAGAATCACAGAATTTTGAGCTGAAGCAGAATCTCCAACCTGGTTCCCCAGTCGCAAAGTCTGCAGCTCTGGAAGTAACACCACATCCTCTCCCCTAGGTGCAACATTTAATCAAGTGGTCAACTGGGTAAAAAAACATAAAGATTACAAATAATTTAAAAGTTCTTTGTCGCTATTTGAAAACTCAGAAAATATGTCCTCATTTTAGTTTTTTAGAGCACTAACCATAATTTTGATGCAAATAAGACCCTCTCATATATGTAATTTCTAAAGGAAATATTCTAGGTATTACAGTTTTGATTACATCAAGATGACGTCAGGCGTTCCACACTTTTGTAATAAATATAGAATGTTAGCAATCTAGTTGTTCATTGGGATACTGTTGAGTGGTAGAGGCCAGGGGCACGGACTCTGAAAATTGAAGGCAGGTAGGAGAGTTCAGAGGCAACAATTTGACCACACTGGGTAGGCAGGAAGGGCAGTGGCAGCACAACAGACTATGGAGGGCAGTGGAAAGGGGGGCAGGGGCAACAAACCAACAATACAGGACTGTCAAGAGAGGCTGTGGCAATATAATAGACCATTGTGGGCAGAAGGAAGAGGCAGTGGTAGTACAACCATACATGCCAACAGACCCGTTTCAGCCAGGAAACGTCCAATGTTTTTAAGCTCAAATGGGCTTTATATGATCTGTCTCCTGTCTACAATCTCCTCTTTTTCAATGTAACTCAAAGGGGAAAATCAATACCCCAGTTTTTTTTCAAAATCTCCCTCTTACCAAGTTCAAAATGTTCGCAAGTATGGTACATTGGATCATGGTAGGCAGGAGGAATTGGGGTAGGGACATGGACTCGGATAACAGAGGACAGGAGGGACATGGAGAGGTGCACAAAACTGACCCTACAGGGCAGGCATCAGGGTTTGCAGCAGCACAATACACCACACAGCGCATGCAGGACGGGAGTGCAGCACAACAATCCATAGAAAGCAATAGGGAGGGGACAGGACCATGCACATGGACAACAGAGAACAGAGGGGAAAGAGGCAATGGTAGCTAGCTGACCATAATGGACAGACAGGAGAGAAAGCTGCAGCATAACAGACCATTAAGAGCAGGAGGGACGGATCAGGGGCATTACAATGGAACAATTCAATTCAATTCGTGCTTTATTTCGATTTTGGTTGCAAATCATAAAAGCATACAATAAAATAATCATTCATAAGAAACATACAATAAAAATACCGGTCCTAAAAACATAATATTTACAAGTTAAAAAATGTATACCCCACCATCACCTTTTATGAGGAATCTGAAAGGGCATATACACGGCAACTATTTGATCTTTGGTTTAAACGATTCACAACCAACAGAATAAATCCATTAAAGTTAAAAATGACATTAGCTGATCTCCGTGCCATATTAGTCTAAGTTCCTACGATAACGAACGATACATTTCAGAAAACTAACTACTATAAATACCAACTGCTCTCCTTCCAGCATCTGTAAGAAAAGTAAGGCTGGGCGGCATTGTCTGTGACCAATACGCCTCAGAAACAGAATAAGGCAATTTTTCCTTGGTTCCGTATAAAATTTACAAAAAAGAATGGTATGCAGAGTCGATTGTAGAGAGATGTCATCACAGGGACAGGAAGAAAGTACTTTAGCCCAGTTATTTCGCACTGGAAATGTAACCATTCGGTGAAAGAAATTCATCCTAAATCTTACCAATAGTTAACGCTCGTAACTCGTGATATTAAAAGTGAGGTACGGCTGTATTGTAGGTACCAATTGTATCGTTAGACTGTGGGTAACAGAAGGTTTGGCGATTTCGCTCATCAGTCTCAGCTCCTCCAAATGGGCGAGACCTTTATTTTTTTGGGCCTTCCTCAAAATCTCACGTATTGAGGAGGGATTATGATAATATTTATCCCAGCCCAAGTCGTGAAAAAAGCTCGCAATGTGCCACAGCCACCTAGACCTACGAGCATTATCCATGGTTAGACAATCGGACAAAATAGACTGAGAGAGGGTTGCTTTATCTGAGGACCAAATCCTGCGCCATAATAAAAGTGGTTCAACTTTGGCTAGGTCCGTCACATGAACAAGACCCAGCTCTGTATGACAAGCGAAGGTACCCGCACTCCCAGGAACTGCAAGAAGAAACCTCAGAAACAAATTTTCAACTCTCTGAATGCTATCCGTACCCACAAAGCCCCAGAGACCCGCCCCGTACAAAGCCACAGATAAACATTTAGCTTTATAGATCGCAATAATTTCAGGGGGAGCTCTATTTCCCAACTTCCTGGTAAAATTGACAAGGGCTGTAGTTGTTCTTAAAAAAAGAAGTTTTCTCGTTTCTACAGCCGGTTTCCAGGATAGTTTGTGATCTATTGTTATGCCTAGATAGGAGTATTTTTGTGTGGTAGCTATTTTTTCTTGGTTCAGATAAATACCCCTCATTTTACTTGTACATTTGTGGCCAGAACTTGCCCTCATGACAAAGGTTTTACTGATATTTATCTTCAGGCCAAGGCCTGCCATAAATGTGGAATATCTATTCAGATTCTTTTGAAGTTCACGGGGGGTACGAGCTAAAATGACGGTGTCGTCTGCATAAAGGAGTGCAGGTATTGGACGATTATTCACCATTGGGAGATCCTGAGATCCCTTCATCATCTCTCTTTCCAGCCCGTTAGTATACAGTGTAAAGAGGAAAGGGGCCAGGACACATCCTTGTCTAACCCCTTTTTCTACTGGGAAGTCTTCTGTCAACTCCCCCCCACCCCATAACGCACTCTTGCAGTGGCATTTGCGTAAAGTTCCCTCATAAACTTGACCAAGTTCAGTGGAGCCCCCATATCAGCCAGTAAAGCCCAAAGTTTGGAATGGGTGACGCAATCAAATGCGGCTGATAAATCCACATAGACCATATACAGGTCTTTGATGTAAACATACTTGTCTATCAAAAGTGAAAGGTTTAGGGCCTGTTCGATGGTCCCCAGGCCCTGGCGAAACCCGTACTGTAAATCTGAAATAATCCTGCCATCATCCGCCCAATCTTGTAGTTGCTCTAAAATGACTCGACCTGCCACCTTTCCAAGGGAGTCTAAGAGAGAGATTGGACGATAGCAGGTTACTGACTCCTGATCACCTTTTTTAAAGATGGGAACTAGTACGGATTTTGACCATGAAACTAGTAAACCTATATTACAAGATGCGTTCAGGACTCTAGTTAGAAGGGGGGTCTAGAGGTCCATTTGAGCTTTAAATAAATCGATAGGCATGCCATCTGGGCCCGGTGTCTTTCCATTTTTGCTTGCACTCAGAGCCTGGGCGGTTTGTTTCAATGAGAACTGTATGTCAATGGGATAGGTGCTATCTAGGTCATTCAGTGAGTTAGAGTTCTGAAGTTTTGAATCCTGCGGTTTAACAGAATCCGTACCAACTGAAAAAATCTTGGAAAAATGAAGAACCCATTCCTTTTCTTCTATTGCTAGGTCTATCTTAGCATGATTAGTGTTATCAGTTAGAAAAGGAGACTTGACCACTTGCCAAAAAGCAGCCGAGTTTTTATGGGAACAGGTTTCATGCAATTGGTCCCAGAGTTGGTTTTTTAGTTCTTTTTTCCTGATTTTTAGTGCAGAGTTATAAGCTTTTCTTAATGATGTTATCTCATGTGGTACCCTAACCAGTTTTCTCAATGCAGTTTTTAGATTTGAGTAAGCAACCGTGCAGTCATGATTGAACCAGCCCTTCTTCTTTTTTGACTTATGTTTTATTTCTACCCACAGAGCCTCATTGATCGCTTTAACGATCAGTTCAAAGTTGGCAATGACTTCTGTATGGGTAGTATCTAGATTAAGGCATTTCATAATGGAGGGATAGGCCCTCACTATCACTAGCTTTGTTATTTCCATGGGGTCTACTTTCCCCCATTTAAGCGCATATCCATTTAATCTGCTTAATGCCAGATTATTTTGTAGTAGAATGGAACCCAGGCCACTCTTCTGTTTATAGGTCAATGACAAAGAAATGCTGAGGGAATAATGATCACTTAGCGCAATTGTATGTCTAGTGAATCCTGCATCTATAGTCCTCTCACCATTTGAGACCAAAATGTAGTCTATAGTTGTTAGGTGTCCTCTCCCATGAAAAGTAGGGGCCAGTATTAGGTTCTTATTATTCAGGGTATTTGCCTGGACCAGGTCTAGCTCGAATGAGGTTTCGTTTAAATAATTACCTAGGGTGGAATGTCTGAAGTGTGGGATGGGATTTTCAAATTCGTCCAGGATACCACAGATATTGTTATTATTAGTAGTAGGGCATGGTCCCAGGTTGAAATCCCCCCCCAAATAATTACCTCTTCATTAATTGACTTCCTTATTCTAGTTATTAGTATGGACCGGATCAAGGATACCAAATTCATTGCCTCAACGTCAGAAAGGTTATTATAGAAGTTCACTATAAGGAAGGTGTCCCTGTTGTTTAGAGTCAGCCTAAGAATCTGAAAATTTGGATCCAGATTTATAGGGACTACTTCCTTTGTATTAAGGAGGTTTGAGACATAAATTGTTAGACCTCCTTTCGCTCTACCTGAGATGGAGGGTTGGGCGGGTGTAAGATAGGTTTTAAAACCCTCCATATGTATCACGTCAATAGCCCAAGTCTCTTGGAGTGCTATAATATCAAATTTAGAGCTAAAGTCCCTCCATATGTCATTCGTGACCTTGGATCGTTGGCCTGCTATGTTCCAAAATAGAGCTGCAATTCGGGGTTTACTCTCCTCCCCTATACGTTCCTGCATATCTAGTACGGGTCCAGTAATAGGGTTAGAATTTAGGTCCCGTTCTAAAACAGGGATAGATTCGGCCTGATTCAAACCTATGGACTTGGCTAATAGGTCAGTGGATGTGACCTGATACCAGTTACGTCTTGGATGAAAGACATGAGAAGCATGCACAGTGTAGTTAGGATTTACTTCTGTGCTTGTGGAAGGCACCTTTTGTGGACTATCGGCAGCATCTTTTGTTATACCCCAAAAATCAAGTCAGTCCACTCCTTCCAAACCTGATAATGCTGCTGTAAAGGGGTAAGGAATGATCATCCTGATGATGAAATGCAGGCCCAAAGCGATCCTCCTGGTATTGTAATAGGGACCTGAAACGACCATTCTGATATTGAATTGAAGGGGCTAAGGCAATCAGCTTGAGGCTGAAATTGTGGAACAGAACAATAATTCAGATTTTGAGGTAGAGGCCTAAAGACGTCATTCTGGTATTGATATGAGGAATTATAATAATTCTTCTGGCCTAGGAGTAGGGGCCTAAAACAATCCTCCGTATGTTGAAATGACTGCCTAAAGCGATCAGCTTGGTGTTTGAATGGGGGCCTAAAGTGCACATCCTGATGTTGGAATGAGGGTCTAATGCAATCATCCTGGTTTTGAAATAATGGCTTCGAGTTAGTTTCAGAGGTCGGCACTACTCTAGGGTAAAAGTTGGGCAATTCGTATGCTTCAATTGTATTACTGGCATTAAAAGGAAACCAATTTAAAATGTGTCTGACTGCCCTTTTATCTCTGAAATTGATTATAATAATATCCCCCATAATGTCTTTTTTTCTGTGTCCTAGCCAGGGAAGACGCCTAACATATAGAATTTTCCCATTTATATTTGGAGGAAGTGGGCGATTCTGCCTAAGCCAAAATATGACCTTATTTTTTAGCTGGCTGTGGTCTTCTCTTTTTCCTTCCTTTAGGACAGGGACTCCCGTAAGGACCACCACGAGCGGAGCTGCTTCTGGAGGCAGATCCACGTTATGGCTTTTAGGCATGGATGTCCTTACAGAATCTTCATTGTCATTTGGTTTTTGGGCACTTTGTTGAAAATTTGGTTTCCCACCCACCTCCGCCTCTTTTTCTCTAATTTTTACATTTAAGCGAGATTTTTGGGGAGGCATCGGATTCAGGGTTTTTGATTTTACTTGACTCGTAGCTTTTGCTCCCTTTTGGTCAATAATGTTTGGGGCTGATGCAATAGTTAGGGGCACTAATGGGGACGTTGGTAAATCCTTAGTTCCCTCTTTGATCTCCCCAATTACCTGTTCTAAATTCCCCAACTGTAGGCCTATTCTTTTTAGTCTCTCTCTAGTAGTGGCGATATGAAAGATCTAATCAATTTTTCAATAATTTCAATATTTCCCAGTAGATGAGTATCTGATGTTTCAGTTGTTGGGAAGTGTGATGGAGTAGCCAATGTAGGTAGTATGGATGCTTTAGATGAGGAGGTCTTGGAGTTACCAGGATTAGTTAATTTGATCTTATCTCTCTTTGGTCCGCTCCCCCTCTTTCTCCTTTTTTTCGGTGGTGGGCCTTGTACTCGAGAAAATTTCGGAGTACTAATAGTTTTTTGTACAATCTGTACAGTTGGTGACAGTGCGTCTGGCAGAACATCTGGCTCTGATATTCTGTTACTAAGGGAAGGAGATAGGTTTATAAGTAGGTCATTATTTGGCTCAGATGGAGGGGTTCTATCTCGGAGGAGTAAAGGTATGTTGTCACAGAGAGAAGCATCAAAACCCTCGCTTTCGCGAGGCGTACTGGATTGCGGTGACATGGCTAGCTGTGACGGGCCCAGGGATGAACGTTTATTCTTAACAAACTCAACAGAACGACGTCTCTCGGCCCGTCGCTCATCAAGAGCGATATCCCTGTCAATTCCTGTGGTGGCCCTGATAATATAATTATCTAACGTTCCTCGGTTGACAGCTCCTCCCACTAAAGATTTCTCTTTAGAGACAGGCAAGGTCATAGTGCGTGCTACAAAAAATATATGTGGCAAGTCAAATCACACTTAACCTTTAGTAGTGCCCAACAAACAAATGTAGTTATACAACTAACAGTTTACAAAAAGGCCAAATGAGGGGCCTTAAACGGATCAGCTTACTAATATCATGTACGAATAGTTCAAACTCGGCAAAGGTTTGCAGGCCGAAGGGGGGGAGGCCCAGCCCAGCCTCCTTTGGCCTCTGAGGGCCATAGAGGGCCCGCCCTTTGCCCGGGCTTCGACCGGCGCCGCCCGCGCGCGTCCCGCGACGCGGAGGGAGCCTCTGTCTTTTTGAGCGCCTCCGGGCGCGAGGAATATCGTCAGCTGGGCTGCTAAGCAACCTGGGAGCTGTAGTCTCCCCCTGCAGTGGCCGCGCAATGGTGAGTAGCGGCGGCAGGAGAGACACACAGCGTCAGGACCCCAGGAGCGGCAGGAAGGCAGGTAAGGCAAACAGGTCCCCTGAACAGGCACAGGTAACTCTTGTAATGACACCCGCTCCATCGAGGGAGCCTCTGTCTTTTGAACGCCTCCGGGTGCGAGGAATATCGTCAGCTGGGCCGCTAAGCAACCTGGGAGCTGTAGTCTCCCCCTGCAGTGGCCGCGCGATGGTGAGTAGCGGCGGCAGGGGAGACACACAGCGTCAGGACCCCAGGAGTGGCAGGAAGGCAGGTAAGGCAAACAGGTCCCCTGAACAGGCAAAGGCAACTCTTGTAATGACACCCGCTCCACCGAGGGAGCCTCTGTCTTTTGAACGCCTCCGGGCGCGAGGAATATCGTCAGCTGGGCCGCTAAGCAACCTGGGAGCTGTAGTCTCCCCCTGCAGTGGCCGCGCGATGGTGAGTAGCGGCGGCAGGGGAGACACACAGCGTCAGGACCCCAGGAGCGGCAGGAAGGCAGGTAAGGCAAACAGGTCCCCTGAACAGGCAAAGGCAACTCTTGTAATGACACCCAATGGAACAAACAAGCCAGGAGGGAGGGAATAGGGGTCTGCACATGGAAACAGAGGGCTGGGGGCAAGGGGGCAGGCCAGGAGCAGCAAGATGACCATGGAGGTCAGGCAGGATGGGCACTAGAAACAAGACACACCATGGAGAGCAACAATGAGACTATGGTGGCATACACACAGACCATGGAGGGAAGGTGGGAGGTGGTCAGGGGCAGCTAGATGACCACACAGGGAAGGTGGGAGGGGCCATGGCAGCACAGAAGACCATGCATGGCAAGCGGGAGGGTTAGTGGCAGCACAATGGCTATGATGGGCAAGAAGGAGGGTGCAGGGGCATGCACAAAGGACCATGGAGGATAGAAGGGAGGGACTGGGCACAGACAAGAGAGTTCAGGGGAAGGGGCCTCACAACAGACCGTGCGGGGCAGGCAGGAGGAGCAGTTGCAGCACAACAGACCAGGGAGGGCAGAAGGGTGTGGCAGTAAAATGGACCATGGAGGACAGGAGGAAGGGGATAGGGGCATGGTATGTGGACAGGTAGGGTGGAGGTGGCAGGGACAGGTTACAGTCATCTGACAATGCTAGGCAGGTGGGAGGGGAGTGGCAGCTCAACAGAACACTCAGAGTAGATAGGAGCGGCAGGTCCATGGAACATGGTGGGCAAAAAGGATAGAGCAGGGGCATGCACAAAGACATCGGAGGGAAGGGGGAAGGAGAATAGGGGCAGCAAGCTAAGCACAGAGGCTAAGCAGGAGGTCAATGATGGGCCATAGAATTGGGCAATGGAGGGCAGGAGGAGTGGACTGGTACATCATGCTAAATGGAGGGCAGTGGCAGCACATCAGACCATGCATGGCAGGAGGGAAGAGGCTAGTCCATGGATTCAGACAACAGAGGATAGGGAGGAGGTGGATGTGGCAGCAAGCTAACTGTTCAGAGAAGGTGGGTATTAGGAACTTTATTGTTTTTAAAATGTGTGTCTGTGCGAACTACTTAAAATATGAACAAGTATGCAGCATAATCTCACTTTTATTCAGGAAGAAGAGGACGTTTGTGACTGTGACTCCGGGTTCACTTGGCAGAAACACCCCCGACCCTCCACCCCCCATCGCAAAATGTAATGCCCGTGAAAAGGGTAGGTGGACGCAATGTTATATAGAACATAGTCCTGAGAGCACGATTGAAAATGAAAATTAGATATAGTATATGGTATAAACTATGCACCAAAAAGTGTAATATAAGATGAACCGGGGCGTGAAATATAATATTCAATACAGTGTGCATAATGACAGATTCATTGGAGAGCGTGAGATAGCACAGGCACTAGCGCGTGCTATGCGATTTGCGCCCTGGAGTGTAATATGCACAGGGCAGTGTTGTGTAACCTAACTAGTCTTTAAAGTTGTAATATAAAATATGTGCTGGGGAGTGTAACGTTTCATATGCACTGTGACAAAGATATGGATCCCAGATTGTAATATGTATGGCATAGCGCTGTGCGTTATAACATAGGCATCGAGGAAGGCACGTTAGATGGGGCAATATAACCCGTGCAAAGGCAAGTGTGGCATGACATATTCACGGGGTGGTGTTACAGTGCGCATGGGCTAGAGAGTGTCATAGCATACGCACTAGCTGGTGGAATACAACACAGAGGTGTGAGGCACTCGTCAGGCCCTAGTGGGTGTAACACAACATTGGGCTTAGCCAGGAGCACGCTGTGACTCTCAAGTGAGGTTCGTCTCCTTTCCAGAGAATAAAATAAAAAGTATTACACATCCGGCGGTGGATGTGTGTTTTATTAACCGTGAGGGGGGTTTCTTGCATAGTTTGGTCGAATTTTTGTCGAATCCCCTTTGAATGGCTTGGTGTGCGTGTATATTAAATGTGCCCGTCAATAGCTACCCATGTTTGTATAAATAAACGACAAGGGTGTCTACTTGGAGAGTACCCACCAGCGGGGGCGCCGGGATTAGGCACGGTAGGGCGTCAGACACGTCAGAGCTTCACTAGAGGTGTAAATACATTCCATGTGGTTTCATTCTATGCATAGTCGCCTTTTAATGAATATCACGCAAATAAATTGTCATGGTGATAGGTACATACAGTTTGTCCAGCATGTCCTAGGTGTTTCTATAAATATATATTTTTTTAAAATAATAAAAAACAAAGGCCGGCCCCGGGGGATGGGGTCCCCGGGGCCATAAGTGGCCTGAGGAGGGGGGCAACACAGCCCCCTCCTAAAGAATCTTTTTTTAAAAAGGCCATGACCCGGCGGTTGGGGTCCCCTGCGCAGATTAAGGCCTTGGGAGGGCCAAATTTATTATTTTCATCAAAAAAAATTAGGCTGCAGGCCCTGGGGGATGGGGTCCGCAGGGCCAGTAAATTAGAAAAAGAAGGGGGGCCACACAGCCCTCCTTCTTAAAAAAATAAAAAAAATAAAAGACCAGCATCGCGCTGGAGGCCACGCCCCCTCCCTGCAGCACTCTGCAAATGCGCCCCCTGGCCAGTTGTAAGGGGGAATTAATTCCCCTTCAATACTGAGGGTCCCTGAGGGCCAACTAGCCCAACAGGTATCTCCAGTATGCGCCAGGGAGCTGTGTTGCAGACAGGTGTTCTGAGGCCATGCCCCTTTTTACACCTCTATGCAACGCAGCTCTGTGGCGCTTACTGGAGGTACCTAGTGGGCTAGTTTGACCCTAGGGACCCTTAGGATTCAAGGGGACTTAATCTCTCAACTTAGAACGGCCACAGGGCGTGTTTACACAGTGGTGAAGGGAGGGGACGGGGCCTGAGGTGACATGTGCAAACACGCCCTGTGGCGCATTTTAAATTGGGGAAATAATTCCCTTTCAATCCTGAGGGACCCTGGGGGCCAACTAGCCCACCAGGTGCTTCCAGTAAGCGCCACTGCTCTGCGTTGCAGAGAGGTGGTGCAGGCCGTGCCCCTTTTTACACCTCTCTGCAATGGCGCTTACTGGACGTACCTACTGGGCTAATTTGCCCCTAGGGATCCTCAGGATTCAAGGGGACTTAATCTCCCAACTTAAAAAATGGCCACAGGGCGTGTTTACACAGTGGGGAAGGGAGGGGACGGGGCCTGAGGTGACGTGTGCAAACACGCCCTATGGCGCATTTTAAGTTGGAGAAATAATTCCCCTTCAATCCTGAGGGCCCCTGGGGGCTAACTAGCCCACCAGGTGCTTCCAGTAAGCGCCACTGTGCTGCATTGCAGAGAGGTGGTCTAGGCCGTGCCCCTTTTTACATCTCTCTGCAACGCAGCTCTGTGGCGCTTACTGGAGGTACCTAGTGGTCTAGTTGGACCCTAGGGACCCTCAGGATTCAAGGGGACTTAATCTCCCAACTTAAAATGGCCACAGGGCGTGTTTACACAGTGGGGAAGTGAGGGGACGGGGCCTGAGGTGACGTGTGCAAACACACCCTGTGGCGCGTTTTAAGAGGTAGTTTTAATCCCCTGCCCTATGATATACTAGGGGCTTACAAAGGAGGTCATGCTGATCACAGGGGGACCCCAACGAATAGTGTTCCCTAGTGTATGTAGGTGTTTTCACTGTATTCTGAGTGTCTTTTAACATAGTACTGCCTCTAGGACTGGTTAGTCAGACTCAGTTACCACCAGTATCCGTCTGAAAAAGTTGAGGGTACAGGATGATTTTGCAACAAGGCTTCTTTCTGCTCTTCTGTTTGTTCTTTCTGCACGTTATCCTTCTTCCTGCACTTTTCTTCGTCTTTGAGGACTTCTGTTGCTTCTTTCTGCATTTCTTTTTTTTCTTTCTGTGCGTTTTGTTTCTTTCTTCACATGTCCTATCTCTGTAGGCATAGTTAGAAATTAGCATTTAAAAAACCTTTGAAATTCACTGAAAAAACCATAGGTTTCAGGCACGTTATAGTTAGGAATTAGCATTTAAAAAAACCTTAGAAATTCACTGAAAAAACCATAGGTTTCAGGGGCGTTATAGTTAGCTGGACTTTTCACTCGTACAAAACCATTGAAATTCCCCCGTTATAGTTAGTTCAGCTAACTATAACTTGCGTGCCCGCAATGCACTGCTGATGACGTCACATATACATCACTCATGACATGGTCAGTGACATCACTCATGACATCACTGATGACATCTCAAATGACATCACTCATGACATCATCCTTGTGATAGAGTGGCAGACCTCCTCTCCCCCTAATATAACCTTTGATACACACATTCAAAAATAGAAACTAAAATTTTCAAAACAATGGACATACCAATATCAGTTACAACAACCTATTCAGTAATTCTAAGATCCACAAACACATCCACTCATTCACCAACAGTCCTATACAGTCACTCATACATGTACTCACTCATCATATGTACTCATACACCTATACATCCTGTTACACAACGCCACTCATCCATAGAGTTACTCACACACATAGTCACTCATGCTAATAAAGAATCAAACATCCATTTACTTGCATATACAGTTATACACACACCACCACACTTACTTCTACAGAAACTTACACATACTAAGGGCCATATGTAGGTAAATTACATTTACCGATTCTTAAATACCGAATTTTACCGATTCGGTATTTATGAATCGGTAAATGTAATGTAGGTAAAATATTACCGAATTGGTAAGTGTCGGTATTTTAGAATCGGTATTTACCGATTCGGTAATGGCAACTGGCTTCCCATTCATTCCTATGGGCCTGAAGGCCCATAGGAATGAATGGGAAGCCAGTTGCCATTACCGAATCGGTAAATACCGAATCGGTAAATACCGAATCGGTAATGGGGGAGGCATCATCATGGGTGGCAGGGTGTCACATTGACACCCTGTTGCACCCCTGATTCGTGCATGTGTGCACATGTGGCACACATACATGCCCTAAGGGCATGTATGTCTGCCACATTGCACACTTCAAAGTGCCCAAAAATGCTTTTTTACAGCTTATCGTCATTTACCACCAACTTTTAGTTGGTGGTAAATAACGAATCCCCACACCAACCACACACTCCCCCTACATATCATTACAGGATTCGGTATTTACCGAATCGGTAAAATTACCGATTCGGTAATTTTAACGATTCGGTAAATTACCGAATCCTGAAATGTGCCCCCTACATACCAAAAGCCTAAATACCGGTCGGTAACGGGATATTTACCGAAAATAGGCCGTTACCGACCGGTATTAGGCTTCCTACTTATGGCCCTTAGTCTTTTAAACAATCACTTATAGAAACACATACTTATTCATACAGGAACTCTTTCAATCTCTCACTCTCACATATACTCACATATACTAGTCACATATACTAGTTTAAAACATATGTAGTTACTCATAAAGACACTATTGAGACAGTCATCCACCCATTCAGTCCTGCACACATGCTGTCTTCAACACATACAAACAGTGAGTCACTCATTCATGCACCTATGCACTACGTAATACCCCCCACCGAACCATACAGACACTCAGACACTCATACTGATACTCAAAAAACCAACTAATAACCTATATAGACACTCATGTAGCTACTCATCAACCCATGCAGCCACTTATACACAAAGTGAGAGACTGATACAGATATTTACATATTTAAACATTACTCACTAAGCCATGTATTCACTAAGATACACTTAGTCAGTTATACAATCAATTTTTCAAAAACAAATCATCCATTTAGACACTTATATACCCATTTATTCTTCCATCGACCTTGAGATATACATATATAAAAAAAATGTAATTTTCAGAAAAACACACATTCACTCGATGATGTCATCAGTGATGTCATCAGTGATGTTATTTGAGATGTCATCAGTGATGTCATGAGTGATGTCACTGACCATGTCATGAGTGATGTAATATGTGACGTCATCAGCAGTGCATTGCGGGCGCGTGAGTTATAGTTAGCTGAACTAACTATAACGGGGGAATTTCAATGGTTTTGTACTAGTGAAAAGTCCAGCTAACTATAACGCCCCTGAAACCTATGGTTTTTTCAGTGAATTCTAATATATGCTTGTGAATGTATCACCACCATTGCTAACTATGGGGCTTATTACGATGGTGGGCGGATCGCCACCGCCAGACTGGTGGTGGCCTTCGCACCGCGATAGTAACCTTGAAAACCGTTGGTCAGATTATGATGGCAGTGGTGACCGCAGCCATGTGAAAATCTGTCCGCCGCTTTCCCGCCAGTAGCAATCCACCCGCTGGCCTGGCGGGCGGAGCTGGACTGCTAAAATGGTGCTGGTGCCTAGCTTTTTCTGCTGTCCGGATTAGGATGCATGCGGAAGCCAGCTTCTCCGCAGTGGTCTCTCCGCTATGGAAAGGCTGGTGTGGATTGTGTTTGGGGGCCTGTAGCAGGCCCCACTCGTGTTGGGGGGTTGTGGGTGTACTTCACTGCACCAAGTGGCATGCACAGTGCAGTGCCTGCCACGTAGTGCAATGAAATGCACAACATGCTCATTTTCGCGACGCAGCAGTGCTGCTGCCAGCACCGCCCGCCACAATGTTAAAGCTGAGGAATCCGACCGTTGCGGTGGTGGGCCCATCATAATTCAACGGGTGGGACCGCTGGAAGCATGGCGGATGGACCCAATCACCGCCATGCGTGCGGCGGTCACATCATAATACCATGGGCGGGACCGTCGCATGCATGGCGGTCGGACCCAATCTCTGCTACGGTGGCGGCCGGAAAAAATCCGACCGCCATCGTAATGAGGCCCTAGGCTAATGATGCAATTCTGTACTTTTGCATTGCTTTTGACTCAATAAAAGATTTAAATACCAAACCAAAAAAAAACAGACGGCTGCTAAGATCTCACAATGTTCCAAGTAAGATAATCTTTCTGAGTGAAGAGTGTGTAGAGCCGTTTAGTCTTTTATAATGAGCTAAGAAAGAAGATGATCACGTGGGGCATGGATGTGTGATATATGGTCTTTGAAATTGCCTGCTTCTGTGATAATGAATCATTATATTGAACTGACATTTGGATGGGGCATTTTCACCCATATAGTCTGCTTCACTGCGAGGCTGCAGCACCTGTCACTTGAGGCCTCTGACTGGTCTTCCCAATTCCACTTCATACTACCTGGTTTTGACAAAACTGAGACGGGTATAAACTGATCCTCCATAGCTTGATGCAGAACCAGGAGTGAAAGGGCTGATGAGGGATATTTCCAAGGGTGAGGGAGACATGGAGGGCCCTTCACCATGGTAGACTGCATTCCATGGCGATCCTCCACTTCAGGTTTTAATGTAACAGGCAGTGGTTGTCAGGAGCCTCCTGGGGTGAATATGGAGGGCAGTTCCTTCTTTTGAAGGTTTTTTCACCTCATGTTTGCTGGCTCAGGAGAGGTGACAGTGATATGGGGACTATTGTGATGGTGAGCTGATGGAGAGTTGTGTCCTGGAGCTCCACAGCCACGATGAAGTCCAATTGTGGCAACTAGAGAACCCAACAACTGGCAACTTGGTGACTACTGCCTGGTCCATTGAACTGTCTGTGGCAAGTGTAACATTCATTGCCATGTAAACAAGTGTTCACCATTGTGTGTGTGTCCTCTAAAGAGACTAACAGTATGAAAAAGAGAAAGGCCGTTGCAGGGCAGTGGTGCCACCCTCAGCAACTGTAGTTGCATGAAATTTGGAAAAAAAAGAGGCAAAATAGGGGAGTAATTAAAATTACTGAGACCTTTGGGAGCATAAGCTACACTTATGAGTGTGATTCAAGGGGTGTCCAGCCATTAAAAATGAGTACAGCATTTTAGCGAAGCTGCCACACATTGCCGGTGTTTGTCAGCAGAACAAATGGAGTGAAATGTGGAAGAATGTGAGTAGTATAGAGGAGGTAGAGGACAACTCAGATGGGTGATGGTGGATGACAGACTGAAATATTATGTTGACAATGTTGGAGACTGAGGTGATGCATCAATCTCTATGCTACAAATTACTTATTAGGCAGTGGAAAGCTAACTTTATTTGTCTATGGCTATGATTTCACTGATTTTAATGGCTGATGAGGGGTGTTACCCCGAAACCGGTCCCAGGATGCTTGTTTCTGGTCCAGGGAAGACAATGCTTTGCAGTTCGGGCTGAACTGTTCCCATGAGGCACAGGGTCAAGACTGATTTGTATTTACCTTGTCTGAACTGGGGTGGCAAAGTGAGCTAAAGAAGGATGATAGATTCAACCCATATCTGTGATTGGGGTGAGTGTCTGAAAAGCTTCAGCACTCCGCCCATCATCTCCTTGCGTTTGCTTGGATGAAAGTCTGTGACAGATTGTGTTGACAATGTTGGAGACTGAGGTGATGCATCAATCTTTATTCCACAAAATACTTATTGGGCAGTGGAAAGCAACGTTTATTTGTCCATGGCTATGATTTCACTGATTTCACTCTTAATTCTTGAGTACTTTGAAGGCGAGCCATTCATACTTATGCCTTGCTCCACCAAGGTGAAGCTCACGTTTTGCAGAGAATATCATATTATGATAGGTAGATGTTTATAAAGTTTTCCTGAAATTGAGTCACAAGAGTGACTAAGAGACTCCTGTTGTTGCAAGCAGGCTCCAGAGAAGCTGCAAATTCTTCTGATGGAATCAATGCAATGGAGTACAGAGCAAAAATGTGTGAAGTTGAACTATTAAGAGAATCCTGAGACCTAGAAGGAAAGGGATTATGAGTGGAGACCATGCACGGGAAAGAGAAGTGAATCTTTAGGGGGAATGGGATCTGTTTTGTCAAAGTGGCGGCTCTATAAGCTGCGTTTCTAAGAACTTCCATACAGGCCCCTGGAATCTGGAAAGCAACCTGCTTCTCAGACATCATCTTATTGTGGACAGTGCGCTTGCACCTTCTATGTTAGTTTGTATGGCAGTGTTCACAAGTCTCTCATTAATGCTGCCTAAAGCCAAGGTTACCCATGTTGTTCATTGCTGGGCAAACGTTCGGTTATTCTGTCCTTGACTCAAGCTCTTGTGCACCAATACGTGCAAAAATTGGGCCAATTACCTTCCGAATGCATCAACTACTGATGCCTCAGTATTTTTGTGGGATTGCATGTACATACTTTCCTGATCCTCTTTGCATGTGTACACAAGTACCTGAATTGAATTGCCAACAGTTACATTGTAACCCTTTGCTTTTGTTGTTTCCCTCTCACTGCCTAATTTGTAAACAGTAACAGTAAGAGCAGGTGTTCTAAGATTTTCTTAGGAGTCCACCACCAGCATTGCAGATTGCCAGAGTTGTCACATATCAAGGCTGCCTAGTTTGATTCCTCTTCATGCCTTTTTCTTCCATGACCCTTCACTTACAATGTATTTATCTCACTTCAAGGGGTACTTTTCTATCTCTGATTCCTCCCTTGCAACTGTTTTCCTTGCGTTTTCTTTCTCCCTCTCTCTCTTTTATCTCTCTCTCTCTTCCTCCAAGTCAAACTCTGATGATGAAAAATAAGTACTGATCCCCAAGAATGACTGCTGATGCCCATGCCTGCATCAATTAAGCTGTGCTTGCTCTGCAGCAAAACACACTCCTTAGGTCACTCCAATGTCCTCCATCCCGTTAGGATTTAGTGACTTGTCCTGAAGATTGCAAAAAAAATGCCTAAATCATTGGCCTGCAGATGCTACCACTGCTCAAGGGGCTAGCATATCGCTGGCCCACCTGTAAATAACAGTATGCAGGAGTCCCCGAAGGTGGGTTCCCAAAGCCTATGGTCGCTCTCTCTCATATAAATAAGAGGATCCTTCCACAAAGATACTGCACTGTTGGTTCTAAGGGACACTTAGACACACACTGTTCTCAGTAACCCCAAAAGATGGTTGAAAAGAGGAAAACCTATGAATCCCTTAGTACTTCTCACACTAAATACCCCCCTAAATATTCCAAATCAGATGCACACAATTCTTGCACATTTCACAGTTTTCACAATATTCATGGTGTGATGCTTTGGGATGAACATCCTTGGAAGATTCCTAGATCACTGAGGAGTTGGTAGAAACATGTTCACTAATTCTAATTACTAAATATAGAAAGCACTTTGCACAGTATTGTTCAAAAGTTGATTTCCCACATCTCCTGACACACATAGCCCCCCCCCCCCTCAACTAGACGGAACCCACATCAGCAACCTGCTGTATGCCGACGATTTGGTGTTGCTAAGCCACACAAAAGTGGGCCTACAGAGGCTACTTTATGAACTGCTTCCCTATACTACAAAAAAAGTTTTAGAACTCAATTTGCTAAAAACTAAAACAATATCTTTCGGGAAGCAAAAGAGGTCACGCGGAGGGTGGTACTTCAATAATGCAAAGCTCAAATCAACATCTTACTACAAGTATTTGGGAATCTTTCTTGACACCAGATGTTCTTTTGTCAAGCAGAAAGAAGCATTAAGGACCAAAGCCTTGTCATTAGAGGCCGCCGCCGCGAAACTGTCAAAACAGCTACTTGGCCCAAACCTAACCTTCATGCTGAAAGTGATGAAGGCGAAGATAACCAACTCTCTGTCGTATGGGCACAAGATCACAAAGGGCACAACAAGTATTTTACTAATCAAACTAACAATCAAGATTTTTAAACGTGCTTTTCGCCTGCCAAAATCAGCTTCGCCAGCCCAAGTTCGACTCGAACTGGGCCTACTAGACCATCATGGCGTAGAGGCTGGTGCATTTATAAAGTTTTGTAACAGACCGCACCACTCCCGGGAGGGTTCCCTGGAGCCCAGAATTTGGCAGGAAATGTCGAAAAACCAGACCAGCCAGAAGTATCGGCAACACCTGGATCACAGTTTACAATTACTTGGAGTCAAAGAACTCTGGGGGCCAAACCCCTTCCAGCCGGTGCTAAAGGTTGCCATTAAGAAGAGCGTCAGATTGTGGTCTTTTCTTTCAGACAGGGCAACACTGTCAAAAAGGAAACACGCTTAGGCAGTAATTTCCAATTTCAAACCAGGCGTCGAGTCGCCCTATTTATCAAGCACATTTGCACTTTATTGGAAACAAAAGTTTTTAGCTCTGAGGATGGGTGACTGGCCATTTTTAAAGAACCTTCCTGAATGGCACAGTTCAGGCAATAGTATCAAATGCAGGTTGTGCGGCTATCACTCCGAAGCAATGGAACACATAGTTTGTGTATGCCCCGCAATGCTTACAGTCAGACGGTAATCATTGTGTGAAGAATGGATCAGGCTAGGAGTTCGATCATGCCACCAGGCTATAATAGCTGCCTTAAATCCAGACAACAACAAGCTGAATATTGGGCTTACCAAATTTGTCAACAAGGCGTCAAAACTGTTGGGAGACACTAGTGCCGCCAAATCTCCCTTACCTCAGCAGGGCAGCATTCAGTCTGCTGGCTCAATAACAGAACCCTAGACTGCCAATAATAGCCGATCAGATCCTGGCTTCCAAGCTGAACATTATCTGCCTACAATGCTTTTGAGGGTTTTAAGCAATTTACAAGTTCTGTATTTTTTTTTCACTGGTCTCTTTTATGAATGAATCAAATGTGTTTTTAAACTGTAATGGTTTTTAATCAAACAATAAAGTCTTGTAATTAAAATTACTAAATATAGAAAGCACTTTGCACAGTATTGTTCAAAAACAGAAGTTGATTTACCACATCTCCCGACACACATAGCCTCTTCAATGGCAAAACTCATTTACAAACATGCTTCTCCCTGTTTTAATACAGCATGAGTTTTTATGTAGAGGTGCAATGATAAGACTGGCCTAGACAAAATTCCTGTAGCCCTCTATCGAAGTGAACCTCAGATCCAGGGCCCATACATAAACTCTGTGTGCAGTGCCTAGATGGCAGGGGGCCAGATTCCAGTCTTCTGGAAGTGAACAATAATAGTACTGAACCACAAAAAGAGGGATAGAGCCATCCTGAGCAATTACAGACCCATAAGTCTGACCAACAACATACAGAAAGTTTTTAGCTCTCAAATACTTAACAGATTATGGGACGGGATTGCACAAAATAAGGTGCTATCCTGGCATGACCGGCTCAGGTAAGAGTGGTGGGGCGAGGCGTGGCAGGGCAGGACAGGGATGGAACTCGGCAGACAACGGAATAGGGAAAATAAAATAAAACCCCTTACTTTTCTCACCGCGTCGCTGAATCAGTGACGTGGCGAGCGCAAGGTAAGTGGCTTTATTTTTTATTTAAATTTCCCTATTCTGTCATCTGTCGACTCCCCACCGCTCTTACTTGAATGAGCCGCGCCTGGTACTATCCCACTTACAGGCAGGGTTCAGGCAAAGAATTAGCACAGTGGACCAAATCATACGATTCTTAGTTATCGAAGTGCAGGACTGTTGATATTGAGAATTGGAGACTATTTGTGACATTTGTGGATCTTCAATCTGCATTTGACCTTGTCCCAGGGACTAAACTTTGGGAGACATTGTGTAGGATAGGGGTTCCAAGAAGCATGTTGACCCTAATACAGGAGCTTTACACAGACAACTATGCTGGGGTCAGGTGGGGACCTGCGGGGTAATTGACAGATAAAATACCGAACCAAAAAGGAGTGCACCATGGGTGCATACGTGCTCACACACTCCTCCTTTTATACATCAATGGGTCCCTACAGTACCTTTTCAATTGCGTGACTGACTCCACTATGATCAAAGGCTTGAAAACACCTTGTCTATTATTAGCAGATAATACTTTGTGGATATCTAGAAGCCCCTCAGGTTTATCCACCCTTTTAGAGACGTTTTTGTTATATTGCAGAAATGATGGGCTGGAAATCAATAACAACAAAACGAAGTACATGGTGTTTAGAGACTGCAAGGAATAATCAAAAGAACCATACTATTAGATGAGGAGGTTTGTTTACTTGGGCGGCCGACTGGAAGACTCGCACAGATGGGCAAATCAGCTGAGGAAAAGTACTCTGTCACTAAAACAATGTGCGCAGTCTATTATAAGGTTTGTGAACAGGGAACCTTTCTTCCTATTTCCCCTCATATGGAAATCTACCAAGCCAGGGCAGCCCTTTATGTGGCAGACATTTTTGGCCATTGTAATTTGGATATCTTGGAGAATGCAGAGAACACTTTACTCAAGGCATTACTAAAAGTTCCCCAAAGCACTCCCCATCCGTATGGACCTATATTTGAGATCCATTTCCGGTATTGCTGCTCTGAAACCTATCCAATATTTGTTAAGAGTGTGGGTAACAGAAGGGCTATTGGCCTACATGGAATGGCTCAGAGATGTGTTGGAGGACTTGTGTGCTGACAGGGTGTGGCTTAACAGCTAGGGTGGCCGACTTTGAAGCTGGGGAACCACGTTCGAGTCTTGCGGGGCGCTCAAACATCCTGTGGTTCTGGGACTCACTTAATCTCCTGTGACAAAAAAAAACCAAGCATTGGCATAGCCAATAGGTCTCGCCTTTGGGACCTTATAAGTGTTTAGCCATGCACAGTTGCATAACTAAATACTTATAAGGTCCCAAAAGCGAGACCTATTGGCTATGCCAATGCTTGTTTTTAACTGCTGCAATCTATTGAAGCCTCACGGAGAACATCAAAGCGAACTGTGCGGCCGCGAAAGTTATCACGATCGCGATAAAACATCAAAGCGGCCGCAAATGTGAAAGTAATAGCGGTAAAGCGCGACGCGCGCACCCACGCAATTGAATGAAATTGATGCACACGCTACAAGAAATGTAAATATTAAATAAATCAAATCCAGCAAAGTCTTCAGTTCTTCTTTCTTTATTTTCAAGATTCTTCCACTCCCCAACGCGTTTCGTCATTTGGAAGGGATTAACCCATACGACTTCCTCAGGGCTGGAAGTAACATAAATAACACAATGTATAGGATAATGGCGGTAAATAATATTGAGCAAAAAATAGATCCCACAGTTTTTAGGACTCAAACAAAGGGATGACCGGTGCAGTTACAGACAAGTGTGAAATATAAGCTATTATGTGAAACTAAAGACATCAGTATAAAAAATTCATAATCAAAACCTTAAAATATTATAATTTCAAAAAACACAATTAGATTATGGTGACAGCACAAGATTTATAGCACTGTATAATTTACTCACCAACCCATGTGAGTCTCATGCTACATATAACTAGTACAAAAAATATCCGTACCTCAATTTTTTGAAGAACTGCAAACCTATAACGGTACAAATAACCCTGTATTAATGATTACGTCACAAATGAGGCACAATAAATCAAGGTACTCATAAGGCAAAGTAAATACCTGATTAAACTTGATTGCAATCGCACGTCCTAATTTCCAAAGCCGAAATATAGGAAAATCATTGATAGGCCATCCAAGCGTATATAAGGCCTAATTTTATAAGCACCTAAAACAACAATATACAAATGTTGTAATGCTGAAAATAAAGTACACGCGCACGATCAAACGCTGCAACAATGTGCTATGGACATACCCTATTTAGCGTCCAAAATATTTATGTTGAAATATCAGATAACCAACGAGTTCATTTTAGGTAGTCGTCACTAAATAGGTGAACTACGAGAAAAAGAATTCCCAAGTTAGCGATAAATTTATTTGTTGCTACACGAAATCCAAGACTAAGTACTTGTACCAAGTTTCCAACTATAACCCCAAGCAGCTCACCTGAAAAAACGGCTTCTGTGTCCCCGAATACAGGAAACAAGCGCTGCTGCCGACAAAAACTGCCGTATTAGTAAAGGAAGAGTGGTAATAGAAGAGGTGACTAACCTCCGAACAGAATATTAGGCGCCATGTCTATATCGTATAATGAATCTCAAAGTAGAATCTTGTGCGCCATTATTAAACGGTATACTATCCGTTATATCAACACTAAAACCAATGTACTGATCATATAACTACCGTATGGCGCATTCATTCTTTTAAATAAAACTGCACCAATATGTAATATTCCTTGAAAATCCTTATAAAAAATCAATAATTTGTCAAAAGATATCCGAATGAATTATCTAGCGCTTCATTGACATCATAACGCAGGCTCGAAGAACACCGAGCCTATCATACAATATCACCGTGAATTCAGCAAAATTGATAACTCGTATCCACTTGTTTATATTGTTAACAGGTATGATAAAAACCATACCTAAGTGAAAGAGGCTAATATTTAATCTACCAGTTTCGATAATGCGGGTTACAAAAAAATAGTAATTATTTCTAAATATTCCGAAAGTAATATTAATAAGTATAGGGAAATTAGTGATAGTAATCATAACTCCAAGCAACAGATAAAATGTTTATCATATTTCAGTCAATAACAAATATCTGGGAAAATTTACACATGTGTGACTAATTAGTAGATGTAATGGTACAGAAATGTCTGGGCCGACTTCCATAAACATTATGAATGTGTTGCAAATGGACTATAGAAAATTTTACCATCATGAAACTCAGCATGCAGATTCAATATTAGCCCCAAAATTGAGCTGTCTTTATTATCAAATCAATCTATACCTATATATGATATCTGCAAATAACCAAAGTACCAGACTCAACAAAGGATGACAAAGATGTCAAAGATATCAATCACCTAAAAAGTACTGTAATTCCTGATCATAATTAAGACCAAATTCTACAGCCTTCATACGCATGATCCATCGTGCCTCACATCTGCGCAATTTCAACTCTCTATTACCACCTCGTGGGTCAAGCCTCACATGTTCAATACCGTAAAATCGAAAAGATTTAATCAGACCCTGTGCCTTACACTCATAAACATGTTCAGCTATGGGATATCTCATATCACAGTTTTTTATAGCTCTCATGTGTTCACTTACACGTTCCTTTAAAGCTCTGATAGTGCTACCTATGTAAATCTTCTCTTGGTACTACAAGTGATATTAGACAAAATTTTATACACATGACCATGGTGCAGATTGGGGTGTACAAATTCTCCCTACTTCCACGGATAGAGTAAATTCGCAGATACACGCACATACACTCATCATACGCTTGGGCCCATTTCACTAACATACACTCAGATTACTCTATCAGCACTGAACCTGTGGAAAGAAAACCTTCTAAACACCCTACATCCACACTATGGTCGATAAGACCTAATTGACACTGTCTTGAGTCATGATTTAACCAATAATAATCAACAATAATCAAAATAGAGTACTCAATAATTGACAAGAAATAACCACCAACACAGTATCTCAGATAATGGTAATTTATATAAAATTAGTTCAAAGGAAATCAATTCAAAAGCAAAATCATTATTCTCATAATTACCTATTCTAGCTAAATGTCATAAACAAGTCAGGACAGGTCTCTCGATAGAAGTCTCTTAGGTCACCGTCCTCACAGCATCGATCCTCACCAACGCAAGTTCGGAAAGAAGTGGCCTCAGAATCCAAAATGCAATGACCACAGACCCTCTCTAGTCTAGTATTTTTATAATAAATTTAACAAAAGAAGGCAACATAAAATGTTTTAGATATCCGCTGAACCGCTGAGCAAAGCGAGCAGGAAAGGATGTAGCATCGCTACATTTGGAAAATCTCCGCTCAGAAAAATCACAAAAATAAAAAGACGGAAGACGGAACTAAATCTTGAAAATGTTTCTTTTTCATGTTCATATTTCCTCGGAACCAGCATGATGATCACAATGTCATTGTGGCTCCTTTGTCTTCCAAGGACATTTGGATGTCCGCCCAGAGCTGCTGTCCTCATGGAAAACTTTTAACCAGGCGAAGACTGTGGTCAGATGACTCTCGACCATGTTCAGCAAGGCCTTCTCATCAAAATCTCAGCACTCGAATGTAGGCTTTAAACGGTAGCCATTTTTCACTAGGCCAAAATGTACCATCTTAATTAAAAGAGACAAAAACAACGTTACCACAGCATAGTGATTAAACAGTGTTAACCCCACTAATACCCTTATGTGTATGTAATTATCTAGCCTTTGCAACACAAGAAAAGCATTAGTACACGACATTTAAAAAGCGTTTTTGTGCTTTAAAATAAACAGCACTCAGCAACATTTATTAATAAAACATGCACATTATTAGTAAACAACACAAATGCATCCTCACGTGTAGTTTTCTCTTGTTAGTTCGTATTGGTTAATTAGAACATTTACACAAAACAAATAATTAGTCATTATAAATTAATAATTTTAATTTCTTTCGACAATAGACAAACCAGAGCTTAAAAAACCCAATAGATTTTCAACAGAAAACTCTGCTCCAGCAATCCCCCCTTTGGTGATATTATCACCAAATAAACAACCCAAAAAAAAAAAAACTAGTAAAATGTAATCCCAATTTTAGGAGAAACTGGAAATGTCTTTTTCTTTTTCACAACACTGGAAACCAGACTCCCTTTCATCATCCCTCTTTGTCTCCAAATAAACACTCTCCCTCAATTCTTCTAATTCTATTTCTTGTGGATCTCTTTTTCTTTTATTTCTCTTTTCAATATTTCTTTTAATTAATTTCTTTTTCCCTCCCCTGTTTTTACAACACAAACACATCAATCTTAGTATCAATAAAGCAACAATTATACAAGTCAATGGAAACAATATCTTACCTATAATAGTACTACCTATTTTTGCAATAAAACTCTTAACAGCAACTATTTTATTAGCTATTTTAGTCCAAATACTCTCAGCTTCCAGTGGTACTAATTCTTCATGCAAATCAGTAATATTTTTGATATAGACCTTCAAGTCTTTGCTTTCATCTGGAATGTAAGTGCAACAATGTTGAACTTTCAATATTCCACAGACCCCACCCTCCTTAGCTAATAGAATATCAAGGGCAAGTCGATTTTGCATAGACATGGCACGTACGGCAATTAATTCCGTATTCACCAAAACAAACCCTCCAGCGGTATTTGTCGATAAGCGATCCACCACTGTTGACAGTTTCCGAATTCCATATGCATTCAAAGAAATTCCCACTGCTGGAATTAAAGCTCCAAAAATGTCACCCACTATTTCTGACCAAGTTTCTCTCTTAAAACGTGTTAGTAAATTAATATGTTCTACATCTTCTATTCTATCTATATGAAAAATCTTTGGAAAGACCAGGCCCACATAACACGTGCCATACCAATGGTCAGGCAACTTGTAATAAGCCTTGTTCCCACAAACATAATACACTCCTGGGAAAACTGGATCCTCTCCTCCTCTAAAACCCCATCCTGTCGCAATGAAGTATGTATCATGACACTCACTAGTCCCAACAAAGTATGTATCATATTGGGATTTCCTTCTTGTAATGAACAGCTTACCCTTCTGTGGTGCATCTAAAGCTAAAGTTGGACTAGCTCCATTTCTCAATTCTTTTCCCATCTCAATGTCCCAAATTGTCTCACTCACTTTGTATTTCCCTGCCTTTTCATGCATGCTCAATCTCCTTTCCTCCACCATGTTTAGGAAAGCTTTCTCCTCTTCTTTCAAACTGCAAGTTAAATTATTCTTAAAAATGTAATCTAATGTTAATTCTTCTTTCTCAATAAAAATCTCACCAAAAATTTTAGCTTCTTTAGCTGGATTCAGCTTTTCATTCATAGGCAATTGCCCAAAAATACTATCTTTGTTAGACATCTCATAATCTATTTTCCCTAGCAAATAAAAAACACTACTTAACACACTACAAGAAATTCCATACGTAGCTGGTAAATGGTGATAAGTAACACCCTCTGAAACGGATGCAGGTAATTGCATACAAACGTAGCAATCCCTCACTCCCATTGTCTTCACATATTCATACAACAATTTTGAAAAAACATTGCTAGAAAAATCATTAATTGACCTATCTTTATGCATGTAAGTATTACTAATTCTAGTTGGAACTACTTTTTGTGAACTTTTCTCTACATTAGTATCATTCTCAGTATGTATTTCAAATGTACCTATTGTAACTCTAAATGTAACTAATAAAGCTAAAACACCCCATAGTAGCATCAATAATCCAGTACAGCAACAGCACATTCTACACCATCTTTTCAAGAAGGCACATTTACTTTGATTATTCTCTATGTTAGCCATTTTACTACTTTGACCGTGTCTTTTGACTTAGCCTCTACTACTCCACTACTGTATTACTCTTTATTTCTGGATTACTTCAGACAGCTGAATTTCAGACTTTCTCCTTTTCACTTTTCTCCAAGTGATTTCTTCAGTTCACTCAATTTGGATATTCATCACTTTTCACTCCTTCTTCTTCAGCAACATCAAATTGTATCAGATCATCAACAACATCCTGTGCATCCGACTCTTCTCCAATGTCAGTCAGGATAACTTTTAAGATTCCAACAGATTTTTCCTTTTCCTCAACCACTTTTCTCAAGATCCCCTCCGGATTGTCTCGATTCACTGTTTCTTCTTCTTCTCCACCTTCAGACAGTGCCACATAAGACCATTCCGGTGATCTGTACTTTTGGTTGGGTCTTCTAATTCTCTTTATCTCCTCGGGTTCTCTTGACTCCTTTTGCTCCTTTCTTTTTACTTCATTTTGACTCGACACCTCATTCACTTGTTCAGCTTTCGATGTATTTGCTCTTATCAGTCTGTATCTCAGCCTCTTCACTCTGTTGTTAGGCCAAAAATCTCCTCTTACAACCTTTTTCGGTCTTGTTTCTGTATTATTTCTTTCTCCAATCCAAGTTCTCTTTCTCAGAACTCGACCTTCTGATTTTTCATTCTCACTTTCATCCGATTCTGTTTCAAATGCCTCTTGTTCTTCAGCAGTTTTCTTTCGCTCCACAGTCTTTTTCACCACTGTTTGAGACTTCCCTACTTCTTTCCCTCCTCGAGTCTCCGACACGTAATCTTCTTGCTGTCTACTTGTCCCTTCACCTAGCTTATCAGGAATGTTCCCTACACCTCCTCATCTGGTGCTCCTGTTCTCTGATCTCTTGGATATTCCTCAGTAGGCCAACTTACAACTATTTTACACTCAGCCCACAAGTCTGCTGGAACAATTATATCAAACAGACTATTTAGGTCAATCCACAGCACTTTTGACAATTTCACAAACCTGTCTACCTGCCTATACCACTCGACGGGCTTTTCTCTCAGTCGAGGGAAATCATTCGTAAATGATAATATATCTTGTCTGGTCCATGGAACATGTACATATCCTCCTCCAGGTATTTCTCTCATAGGATAAGCATCCACTGTTTTCTCTTTTTCTCTCACAGGAAATACTGAATAAGTCCTATCCACTGATTCTTCTCTTTTCTTGTACCACCTATCCTTCCACTTCTCAACATCACCCCATTTTCGCAATAAAGCGATCATCTCTTTAATCTGTCCTGTTCTACCAGCACCATTCATATTTTCAATATCTTTGTCTGTGAAATCCATCCTGTAAGACTTCTGCAAAGCTTTCACTTTATCAATATCAACTCCGTGCTCATTCGCTATTGCTCTTAATCTGTCATGTGTATTTTTAGCTCTCCAGGTGATATTTTTACACATAAATAACAATTCACCATCATGATGATTTTTCAGAATTTCTGTAGGAACTGTCCCTGCAACAAGCTCTTCTAATTCTACACGTAACCTAGCCACATCAATTGCCTGTGAATCTTTATCCCTCTTTTGAAGAACTTTCATCCATTCATTCAAATCTTCAGCTGTTATTTCAGTAGATTTTCTCACTGGAACCACTTTCTTCTGCGGTTCTAAAATCGGCATCCCCGAACAACTAGCTTCACTAGCATCCAATCTTGAATTAGACTGTATCTCTAATCCTTCACTACATGTCTCATGTCTGGATTGTCTCAAATCATCATTTTCTGTCCTTTTTCCTGAATCTCCTGAAGGACCAGCCAAACTTGTCAATCTATTCCCAACATATGGAATTACCAAACTATTTTCACCCGTCCTCTGCTTATCAAAAACAGGCATAACCGGACCTATGGTTACAGGCACCGTAACAGCTTCTAGATTCTTTGTCAGCTCTCTAATCTTTTCAGTCAACTCCGATGTAGTTCTGGCTAATTCTCTCGTATTCTCGCCACCGCTTCTATTCTCTCTTTCCCTGAAAGGATTACCACTTCTTAACTCAGGTGTCACATTTTCTGTCTCAATGATACGCAATGTATCTCTTATCGGAGAAACAACTGGTGTGCTCTCTTCTGGTTCTGGTCTATATGGAGGTGGTCTTTTGTAAATCATGTCATTCAAGACTTCATCCTCATACTCATTAACTCCATATCTTCTCACTTCTGCCTCAGGAACCCTTTCTGTACCCTTCTCTTCAACTGTTCTCATAGGGTATAATCCCTCTGACATACTAGCATCTCGCCATCTCTTCATTCGATCATGATGAGTTTCACGATCATGTCTCCTCCCAAACATGTTCCTGTAATTTCCTCCAGACCTCTGTTTTTCTCGCTCATGTACTTCCTCTTCCCATTCCACTAAAGCCTCAAACTGTGTCGGCCTTGGTCTTGGGTCAAGACACAACATCTTTTCCCGCAAATTTTTCAACATGGCCAGATTAAATGAACCATGTTCTGGGAATGCTAGGACACCATCTTCTTTAGTATACCTAACCCAATTCTCCAACCATATACAGGTATGATACCCATATCTCGCAGCCATAAAGGATGCAGGCGTTTTCGATGGAGGTAACAATTCACCTTCTCTCGTTTTAACATCTTTATCCTTGTCGAACCAATTTTTAATCTTTCTAAACAAAGATTTTTTTCTTTTTCTCTTCTTGGTAATACATTTTAGCTTTAACCAAACTTTCTAATCCCTTCCGTAATACAACTGAATAGTGCGATGTTTTATCCAATAACAGCGCGACTCACACTAACGCACCAATCCTGGAGCGTCTACGTCACCCTGTATTCCTTCCAATCCTTGCGCGGCTCACACCAACGCACCAATCTCAGCGCGAGCACTGTTCTGATCTACTATCCAATCAGAGCGCGGTCTGTTTGACGTCAGCAGTCGCTGCAGTTTCTCCTGCTCCTGTCTCCTGTCAGTCGTCTACCCCTCCTTTACAAAACTTCTCAGTAGACTTTGTGTCAGATTCTACAAAATCTATTAGTTACAACATATAAACATCTCCATTGTCTGCTTCGCTAACCAAAGAATAGTAAAGAAAATCTATTTCACAAGAATCCCGTTGACACAGTAGCACATCCCTCTACTCTACCCTTCTAACATGCATTCATTAACTGTTTCCTCTAGGACTGCTCCAAAGAGTTTTACAATCAACTAAATGTATAAGCATTCACGCACATTCATACAAGAAAATGTAGTACATACACACAGAATCCTGCTTTTCCCGAGAACAGCGAACAATCTGCCCACTACAGAATTATAACATACGTTAACCAAGCAGTGTTTTCTTCTGCCCAGTTCTTCAGACAAGCTCAGAGAATACCTATTACTCCTCCCGCGATAAGCTTTAACGGCAAACCTTACGGATCCCTGGGACTTAAGACCAGAGTTTCACAGATAACCTTCGCTACCATACACACTCCTTTTATACCAGAAATATTTCTAATAGTAACACACAACGATGTCACTAATTCCGAACACAGACAATGTGACGCGCAACTTCAATTGTCACACGTTTTTCCTGCCTACGTACAGGACCAACAATCCCGTCTTTCCCGAGAGCAGCATATACTTCCCTCTGCCCTACTACGGAACTGCTACCAGCTCCCAAATTCCAGAAGCACTACATAAAACTCAACACAACAACTCCAACATATAGTATTAGTACATATACCAACATCAAACAATAATCAATAAATCAAAAGCCAATGTACAAGCAATCTAATCAGATCAAGACAATCATCAAGAACCATCCTCTGCTACCAGGAAATTGGTGCAGATTGGGGTGTACAAATTCTCCCTACTTCCACGGATAGAGTACATTCACAGATACACGCACATACACTCATCATACGCTTGGGCCCATTTCACTAACATACACTCAGATTACTCTATCAGCACTGAACCTGTGGAAAGAAAACCTTCTAAACACCCTACATCCACACTATGGTCGATAAGACCTAATTGACACTGTCTTGAGTCATGATTTAACCAATAATAATCAACAATAATCAAAATAGAGTACTCAATAATTGACAAGAAATAACCACCAACACAGTATCTCAAATAATGGTAATTTATATAAAATTAGTTCAAAGGAAATCAATTCAAAAGCAAAATCATTATTCTCATAATTACCTATTCTAGCTAAATGTCATAAACGAGTCAGGACAGGTCTCTCGATAGAAGTCTCTTAGGTCACCGTCCTCACAGCATCGATCCTCACCAACGCAAGTTCGGAAAGAAGTGGCCTCAGAATCCAAAATGCAATGACCACAGACCCTCTCTAGTCTAGTATTTTTATAATAAATTTAACAAAAGAAGGCAACATAAAATGTTTTAGATATCCGCTGAACCGCTGAGCAAAGCGAGCAGGAAAGGATGTAGCATCGCTACATTTGGAAAATCTCCGCTCAGAAAAATCACAAAAATAAAAAGACGGAAGACGGAACTAAATCTTGAAAATGTTTCTTTTTCATGTTCATATTTCCTCGGAACCAGCATGATGATCACAATGTCATTGTGGCTCCTTTGTCTTCCAAGGACATTTGGATGTCCGCCCAGAGCTGCTGTCCTCACGGAAAACTTTTAACCAGGCGAAGACTGTGGTCAGATGACTCTCGACCATGTTCAGCAAGGCCTTCTCATCAAAATCTCAGCACTCAAATGTAGGCTTTAAACGGTAGCCATTTTTCACTAGGCCAAAACGTACCATCTTAATTAAAAGAGACAAAAACAACGTTACCACAGCATAGTGATTAAACAGTGTTAACCCCACTAATACCCTTATGTGTATGTAATTATCTAGCCTTTGCAACACAAGAAAAGCATTAGTACACGACATTTAAAAAGCATTTTTGTGCTTTAAAATAAACAGCACTCAGCAACATTTATTAATAAAACATGCACATTATTAGTACACAACACAAATGCATCCTCACGTGTAGTTTTCTCTTGTTAGTTCGTATTGGTTAATTAGAACATTTACACAAAACAAATAATTAGTAATAATAAATTAATAATTTTAATTTCTTTCGACAATAGACAAACCAGAGCTTAAAAAACCCAATAGATTTTCAACAGAAAACTCTGCTCCAGCAATCATTCTTATCCTGGAACTGTAAGGTTTTGTCTTGAGCATGTTTACACATGCCATAGTGTCCACATTTAAAAAAACCTTTGTTGTATTTGTCCAACCACGTTTCTTGTTTTTTATCTAAGGGGTAACTAGGGCTTAAAATAGATCCTAGAGTCCTACCCCTCCGAAAAGTAGTTTGTGGTCTATCAGTTAAGAACCCTTGTAAAGTCCTATCGGCTTGCAAAATATGCCAATGTTTATTCAGGCTTTTGCGTAGACTCAGGCTAAATGGAGTATAGTCAGTCACCATTCTTATAGGCGTAGTTTGTGACATAGTAACTATGCTAGGCTTGAGTATGGATTGGCGTTTGATGTTAAACACCCTACGTTTAGCAGATCCAATATCTTTATTTGAATAACCTCTTTGGGAAAATCTTTTACCCATGTCATCTACACATTTAAAAAACTCTACATCTTCGCTACAATTGCGGCGAGCTCTCATCATTTCCCCAAAAGGTATTGCTCTAATCTGATGTTGGGGGTGTGCACTGTCCGCATGCAGTATGGAATTACATGACGTGGGTTTGCGATACATTTTGATGTGTATTTGAGTGCCCATGATATACAACTCAACATCTAAAAATACAATGTGTGACATGCTCGAACATGATGTAAACTTAATATTCAAAGCGTTGCAATTCAAATATTCAATGAATTCGTGTAACAATGACTCAGTACCGGTCCAAATCATAAGGCAATCGTCTATATATCGCCCCCAAAATAAAATATAATCTTGCCATTTGCTACCTGATGCACCCCAAATTACTTTTTCTTCGAACCAGCCCATATATAGATTAGCATATGCTGGCGAAAATTTCGAACCCATGGCCACTCCTTGAGTTTGCTTAAACCATTCTTGTTTAAAAAGAAAAAAATTGTTATCAAGAATCGTTTCGGTCATGGTAAGTAACATTTGGGTGTGTTCCCAAAGGCTCGCTGGTCTTTTGGACAAAAAATATTGAACAGCTTGTAAACCCAAGTCATTGGGTATGCTTGTGTAAAGCGACACCACATCCAGTGTCACTAGCAACATACCAGTTTCCCAATTCATATCTCCCAAAGTACTCAAAATATGCCTGGTATCCTTGATATAGGAGGGCAAATTAATAACCAATGGCTGCAAAAATAAATCAACAAACTGAGAGAAACGTTCAGTGGGTCCCCCTATGCCTGACACAATAGGCCTCCCTGGTGGAAAAGGGAGGTCCTTGTGAATTTTGGGCAGCGTGTACAGACAAGGATGACGAGGACGATTAATCTTCAAATATAAAAATTCATCCTCATCTAGGAGATGATTATCATACCAATGTTTAAGTAACCCATTAATCTTAGTTATAAGAGAGAACATAGGGTTGTGTGGAATTTTCTGGTAGCATTGTTCATTATTTAATTGTGAATAGATCTCTTGTTCATAATCTATTTTGTTCATAACCACCAGATTGCCCCCTTTGTCTGCTTTACTTATGATTAAATCAGAATCATCAGCTAAAGATCTAAGTGCTTGTCTTTCTTGCACCGTTAAGTTATCATTCTGATACAAACACCCGCGCACATGCCTTGTAGGTCTAGGCTGGCCTGGTAGCAGTTTTTGGAGCCCTCACAAAATGTCTCGCCAGACCAGCGCATGCACTGGGTCAGGCGAGACCTAAAGAATGTGTCCATCTGTAATGTAGCTGATGTTCATGTAAAGTGCGCTGATACCTTCGGGTAGAGTTTGAGCTATGTAAAATTGCAAATAAAAATATATACGTAAAGAGTTAGTTATTCAAGCTAGGTTTAGGGGACTTTTGGTAAAACGCCCTATAGCTCACATGCAATGCTATTGAAAATCTCAAATCAGCATTGGAATTTTGTGCTGGGAGGGAAAACTTCAAGGAACAACCTCGGGCCGAATGACAGATGCTTTTTTATCATTTAAATGTTGTTTTGAGTTCGACATGTACTTTGAAATGGTAACAAAACCTTTTGTAAGAGCACTCTTTGTTAAGTTCAGACTGGGCACTCTACTGTTAACAATATTTACTGTTTGATAGAAATATAAGACAGAGAGGTCTAATATTTGTCCTATGGGATGCATGGCCATAGAGTCTATCAAGCATGTTTTATTCTGCTGCATGGCCTATAAAAAGTAACGTGTCCATTGGAATAAACCACTCTGTAAACTAATGCGCTTTAGGGATCATTCTACAGCACTGAGAGTATACAGACCAAACACCAGTGGCCCAATCATTTTTTCAATTGGTAAATTTCTATCAGCAAAGGGACATGTAAGGTCTAAGAAAATCCATGGTTTAGATATGATGATTGTTTTCTTCGGGCATTGCCCTGAGACTTTAATTTACCAGAGTAATGATTGCTGAAGTTTGTGCTTACATTTTTTAAATAATACGGAATGAATTATATGTATTTTATTCATACATGATTTTATGTTGCCTTTTAAGATTTTTCATGAGCCAAAATAGAGGAATATGAATGAATGAATGATAAGATCTTAAATATGGCTTATTAAAAACCTAATGCAAATTTCTCACTTTTTTCTCTTTTGTTATGTTTTTATCTTGTCCCGGCTGACTCTTGAAATGTAGTTGCAATCCCAAATCGTCATCATTAACGTTTCTTTCTTCTTCCTCAAACTTCCTACGGGGCATATCATAGCGCGCTTAGCGTTTTGTTCTTTTTAATTCATCGTCGTCTATCTCTGGAATTTATCGCCCTGGTAGCGCGTTATCAACAACATGTTGCTCCAGGGTGATAAAAATTCCAGAGATAGCGGAGGAAATCGCTGTTTTGAAGGGAACATCGCTGGTTTTCCAGCGATGTTCCCTGCAAAAGGGCGATAACCTTGCTGATACGACCCTGTGGTCGTAGCAGCATAATCCACCCCCTATGTCAGGGATGGATAAATCAGGATTTTATCAGACGTTAGTTTTGGGGAAAACAGCGGTTTTCTCCAAAAACTAACGTCTTCTAAAATGCTGGGGCAGCCTTGTAAATATCGCGATGTGCACATCAGCGATATTTGCAAGGCTCTACTGCCCAGTGACGCCCACTTTGCATCTCATTAGAGATGCAAAGGGAGGCGTCGGGAAAAAGGATGCTAACATGCGATTATGCATGTTAACACCCTCTTGTAAATAGGGCGATAGTTTTATCTCCGCTTTTTTGGCTTTTAAAGCCAAAAAAGCGGAGATAAAGCCCTTGTTAATATGCCTCCAAAATTGTTTTGTGGAGCTCCAAAGTCCTCTGCTGATGTTGTGAAGTAGTCATCTTGTGAGATTGGCTCATTAGGATGTTTGAAGGTACCTAGAGCATACACAGCACTGTTACTGGATTACTGAAATGAACCATGTCTTTTTTCAAGATCCTTCACACCTTGACCTTTGGGGGATTTTTACAGACACTTTATGCTTTATCTCACTTCACATTATTTAATATTTCCTGTTTTAACTGTGCAGTGTTCAAGTGGGAGGTTATTTCATATTGATATATAAAAAACACTTCAAAATGCTCGCACACTTTTCAACTGCAGAATGATCGCCGCTCCCGTCTCAATCTCGGTTCAAGTTCTGGGTTGTGACCGCAGACAGTCTGTGAACCACAAGCATAACATCTGATGGTGTGACAAACAGGAAGTGTCAGGCAGAGGTGAGACAGGTTGCTAATCAAGTGTACCAAGTACCACTTAGCTCAATTTGAATACGACCTCTAAGTGAACCATCTGTGAAAGGGCGGGCATTTCTAATTGCTTCTTGTGTTCTCAAGGAACTAGATTAGGTTTGCAAATGCATCCTTCCACGTGGACAGAGAGTATGTTAGATGCATCAGTATCCTTCAGTACTAACCTTTGTGGCCTTTGGCAACATAACAGGGTCAGGGAGTCCCCTGAAGAGTATAGACAGATAGAAGACAGGATTCTTATGCCCACATGAACTAATGGTCATGCAGTGCAGTGTGAAAATCAGCAGTACTGCTCTGGAAAAAAGAGAACATTTGTGCAGTACCAGATTTATGAAAAGCCTCATTGAGGCTTATACTAAGCATTGCAATATAATGCAACGGAAACCCAGCGATACCTTGCTAGTACACCCTCCATTGCAAATTTTCGATGCAAGACAATATGTAATTTGTACACCACGACAATATGTAATTTTTGTTGATCATGTGATATTTCACTTGCCCCTTGGTTACCTGGATTCATTTGGTGTTAGGATAATAACCAAAGGCTGGTTATGCTATTTTAGTAGATCTGGCTTAACATGAAAACGTATGGGTATTTGCAGTGGTCGAAGTGGGGAAAAAAAGTAGGGGAACTGTGGGCAGAGAATCAGAGGGAGGGAATAACCAGAGAATTCGATTAGTAGGCGGAGTCAGAGATGTGGCCAGAATGCACGAAACGTCTCAATTTTTTTGTATTGGTTTGGCATTTTACTGACCAGTTACTGCTTATTATGTTTATTTACTTCAACCGATGGTTACACATCGTTATTTACGGTTTAATATGAGTTATTGACATTAAAATACATTCATAGAGTGGGATATGTTTCCAATCACAGAATGTCCCAAATACGCTTAAAAGTGGAAGCACAAGTAATTTTCTCTGAACCATGGAGTTTCTGTCATCAGCACTTCTCCTCCCTTTTTCCACTAGAGCAGTTCAAACATGAATGGCAAAATATCGTAGTCTGCAAATGTTTCCTATATAATTATGGCTCTGCCATATTTGCCACATAATACATCATCTGCTGTGTAATCTGGCAATTTTAATAAATTGTTTTAGCTCAAATGGATCAAAAGTTACTAAAGAATGTGACTTGTGTTGCTGGAAAGTGGAACTGCCCTTTGCAAAGGTTAACTGATCACCTTTCTCACTGCTGCATTTGTATACTACACTGGCACTAAGGCAAAATCTTTCCAGAGACTGCTAGCATGTGTAATAATGTCAAAAAAATAAAGTATCAGAAAATATACTGCATTACGCAGCCTTTTTTTGCTGCATAATTTAGTCAACACTGCAGCATAATTTTGTCCTCCTTTGCTGCATAAGTAAAGTGGCCCCAAAGCAGAAAGCACATGTCAAAAGTGCTTGTGCATGAAGCAGAGAGACTGTGAAATTTACGAACTTAGGGGCATATTATCAAGGACGGCGTTAAAATTATCGACGGTTTAGCAGCAGAAAACTGCCTCTAAAGCGGCGATAATGGGCTTGATAATATGCCCTGGAGAATTCCAATAGAAGCCCATGTTCACACCAGAACATGGACTTCTATTGGAATTCTCAAGGGCATGTTATCAAGCCTATTATCGCCGCTTTAGCTGCAGTTTTCTGCCGATAAACCGGTGATGATGTTTAACGCCGTCCTTGATAATATGCCCCTTAGTTTGGCGTTCATGCAAATCCTTCATTGCCGATCCTTGGTGAGTTGCAGCTACTACTGCTGAAACAAGGCCAATGGAGGTACCAATGGGTGAGTCAGACTGGCATCAAAGGCAGGGTTGGCTTTAGCGCTGGTGGTGCCCTGTGCAACAATGTTTGTTGATGGTGCCCCCCAATGACCAACTCCGCCATGGATTCCCTCACTACCACCCTTTAACAGTGCCCCTCGAATCTCCATAACCGCACTCTCTCAGATGCATTACAATTAATTTACAGAGCCATTCATACCAGTGTAGGGTGTCACAGCACTTTACATCACACACATTGCACAGAGACAATCAATTATACATGTGTTAATCACTGTAGAGGAAATGTTACATAAGACAAAGGACTACAAGTTGTAGGAGTCACATGACAACCATACCATTGAGCAGAATAGTTTAATAGTGATTGGTCTAGAGAAACACAAACTCGTAATTTAAAACGTAATACCATGGTTGAGGGTTCTCTTTAATAATCAGAATTGATTTCTATCCAAATGAACACTTTTTGCAACATTAAGATAATCAAAGACTGGAGGGAAAAACCATAATGTTCTAATTTATGCCTTGCAGGTGGCATGCAGCTAATATAACATGTTGTATGTTAGGATTTTAACTTATAAACTGCAAGTAACAAAAAAATCTCTCTGACAAAAGCAGTAACCCACTGAACTATTTACATTATGTGTACTTAGTGATCTGCATGGTACATGTTTGCAGCAGGCATATTAACCCTCTGCACTACATTTCCATGAGTCAATATTTTCAGTAGACAAAACTCTGATCTCTCTCTAGGAAGAACATTAATCACCAGAGTTATCATTACATTCTTATTGTTGTTGAAAATTTCTGGTAGCCAGGAAGGAGGCAGCAAGCGCTTTTAAAACAATAATATACTTACAAACATGACACCCCCACCCAAAGTCAGCGCCTGGTGCGGTCACACTGATCACGCCACCCTAGAATCAGCCCTTCTCAATGGTTCTGTGACCTCAGTGACAGAGTCACTGTTGCTCTAGGGTGTACTGCTTCATTGGCCTGCCTGTAAGACTGGAGGTGAACTTCAGTATGGATTGTGATGGACAAACCTTGAAGGTTAACCCACACTTGCCACCGCTATGGTCCATCTCCACCAGGGCTTCTAAGGTGTTGCAGGGCCTTCTAAGGTCTAGTATGGGAATGTGCTCTCTTAGGAGAGTGGTCTGGGGGACTGATCATGAAGGCTGAACCTGGTTCCCCAGTTCGAAATTCGGCAGCTCTGGCCATAGTTCCACACCCTCTTTCCCACTGAACACCATACTGCCCCACTGAGAGAAACACGTACTGCCTTCAGCTACAACCCAATTGTACCCCGCTTTAAATATCTGGATGCCACTCAATTCAAATTATGCACAAGACAAGAGTAATATGCTGCCTGAAAAAAAGTTATTATATCCTGGAAAAAGCAAACACTCATAGGGAATGCAAGATTAAGTAAAGCATGTGAAATGTAAGTTGGAACAACATGTTACCTTAACGCTTTTACACTCATTATTCAGAAATCAGTGGGTGAATTTGCCTGAAAAGTTAAGGACATGAATACAGGGCCCAGAAGGGACCCATTTCAATGTCCATTGCTTATATCCTTACAAAACCTAAGCAGTATGGTTTAAAAAGACCACATCCTTGAACACAGAGCCATGTTATACATTTGGCCTCGGCGCAACCTAATTTTGATGCAAGGCTCAAGCCAACTTTCAGTGTATGAAAGATGATTGGCATAGCATTTGCCCTGCTTTGCTATGCAGAGCACAGCCATGTATCACATGAGCACCAGCATAAACACATGTGGAATCATTTAAACATGGGTGTATTGTCCAGAAGCCCGCCAAGTCAGAGAATGCTACAGCCTCTCCTCACCTGACCAATGATTGTCAATTGTATTAAAAGATCTGCAATAGACAAGGGGGATCATTGTATTTTCAATTGAGCCACAGGAGCAGAGCCTCCTCAGAAAGCACTGCAATTTTCCAATCAGAAACTATGTTTGTGTTTTCCTTTTAGCATTTATTTTTGTTTTTCAATAACAAACTCCCAAAGCAGGAGCTTGGTGTTTGAAAATAAAAAATCAATAGCCCTGAAGCACTGAAAGTTTGAGTAAACTTGTTTCCACTGACCCACATACATCAGGCATATTTAAAACCCAGTCAGCTGCTGAAAAAGAGTGTTCTTGTACAGCCCAAGTTCTTCGCCGGACTCATGCACAATGCAACATAAAGGTAGTAGTTGGAATACAGTTGAAATGAAAAATTACAAAAAAAATCAATCAATCAATCAATCAGACATTTATAGAGTGCAGCAAATCACTGTGAGGGTCTTGAGGTGCTGGAGATGTTTTGCTGCTGCCTGCTGGTATGATCAGTGGAACAATCATTTAAGAAAAACGGGGCCCCTGTGGACTAGATATCTTGCCAAGAGCAGGGAAAGATGCAAATATTTAAAACAAACTTAAGCAAGAAAATAATAAAATACAGGTGAATAGTGCTCAAAGATCCATTCGTGATATCAGAAACAAATAGCCTGCTATCATGAAAATCCCAGAATTTGAGAGACACCTGATAAATACTGATGTTGTTTCATGATAATATCTCTCAAATTCTGGAATTTTCATGATATTAAGCTATTTGTTTCTGATATCAAGATTGGATCTTTGAGCCCTATTTAAGGTCACTGAAGTCTTAACTCACCTACTGTTTTTAAAGTGAATGGCACTATTTGGACTTTTCAAAATATATCAGTTGTGGGCGTATATATCATATAGCCTTATATTTGTTTTGTGCCCTTTTCAGCAAATGATATGACGGCTTCTTGATGAAGGCATTCCCGCCAAAATGTGCATAAAGCCACTCACACCAAGAGCTAATCCTATAATGAATCATGAATCTTGATTTCATGAATTAACGCTTTCTATTTTCAGTCATATGTTTGCATTTTTTACAAACTGAATAGCAACAACTAATTCATTGAATGTTTCTCTGATTTATTTCAAGAAAGGGAGGTTGTTCCATGCCTTGGATGCCAGGTGTAAGAAGGAGCGTCTTCCGCTGTTGGTTCAGTGGATCCGTGGGATGTGTGTAAGTGAGAGGGAAGCGGATCAAAGGTGTCTGGGTGGTAGGTGGAATTTCATTTATGCTGGTCTTTCATTGTGCAAGGCCTTGTAAGCGTGGGTCAGCATCTCGAAGTGGCATTTCTTCTGAATCGGGTAGCCAGTATAGTTCCTTGAGATGGGGTGTGATGTAGGTCCTTCTGTAGAGGTCGAGTATGTATCCTGATGCTGAGTTTTCTATTGTCTGGAGTCTCTCAAGTGAGGTACGAGCGTTGTTCCACTGGTCTTCTGATACCTTTATCCAGTCTCTGCGCTTGGGTCTGGGGGGAGTGGTGCCATAGTAGGTAGGTCCTGAGTTGATGAAGTGAATGCTGTTGTGATAGGACCAGGTGAGTTGTGTGGTATGGTTGTACCTCACTCTATCGCTGGAGCTGAAGATGGGGTCAAGCATGTGGGTAGGGTCGGTGACAGGCTCTCCAAGAGGTTGGTGGTATTGGTGTCCCTGGGGTCGTCAAGATGGAAGTTGAGGTCCCGTAGGAAGATGTAGTGCTTGGAGTCGATTGCAAGTGGGGCAATGAAGTTGGGGAGGGTGTTGCAGAAGTTGGGATGTGGTCCTGGTGGTCTGTAGGCAAGGGTACCTCTGATGGTGCTTTTACCATCTGTGTGGAGTTGGAAGTTGAGGTGTTCCATTACTGAGATCGGATCATCTGGGGATGTTGTCCAGCGGTTGGTGTTCCTGTAGATGATGGCAATTCTACCTCTGTATTTGTTGGTTCATTCTTGGTGTGTTATCTTGTAGCCTTCGGGGATGGCGATGTCTGGAGCAGAGGTGGGGATAAGCCAGGTTTCTATGAGGATTAAGATGAATGGGGTGAGGGATGAGATCATCTCCAAAATCTCTGTGGCGTGTTTCCTGAGTGGACGCGCATTGAGTAGGAAGCATTGGAGATTGTCTGTGGCGGCCTTGGTGGTCATGGTGTGCACGGTCATATTTGCGGTGTTTCTGGTGTTGGTTACTTCGGTGCTGCTGGTGAAGCAGCAGTGCCAGAAGAAGAATCTACTGGTAGTGCGTGGGGATGGTTGACAGCAGTTGGTGATGGTGCGTCTGGGATCCAGGGCTCAGAGTCAGCAATGTTGTAGCTGTGGAAGAACCAGTGTTCCAGGTGCTGGGTTTGGTCAAGGCGCAGATTGGCTATCCTTCGGTGTGGCAGCAGCACTCCTGCTACGTGGCTGTGCAGTGGCCTCCATAAGTAGTCCTGGGAACTGGGACGGGCTGTTAGGGAGGCAGGAGGGTGGGATGGAAACCAGCGGGAGTGGGAAAAACAGAAGGAGCAGGAAGAGAGAGAAAAGCAAGTATCAGGTAACCAAAGAAAATTAACTACAAAACACAATTTAACCAACACATGCTAACTTATCAATAACTTAGACTATGTCAGAACTAACCCAGCAATCCAGCAGGGAAAGTGGTCTCCCAAACAGACGGACTGAACAGGAGGCCTTGAGGACTACAAGTAGAGTCCCAGTCTCGTAGAGCTAGGCTGCAGAAGCAGGGGAGCGTCACACACGCCCAGGAGGTCAGGGACTACTTGAAAACAATTTCAGAATGAATGTCTAAACTTATGCTGTTGTGTGTCGATTTAAATACCGTATATAGGTTTCCCGATTTTTGTCCTTATATAGGCACAATTCGCATTGCCCATATTTAGGCATAGAAATCCTACCCTTATTTAGGTATTATCCATGCTAACCAAATACAGCCATGGCCACCTACATCCGTTCATCTACGTCACAACGAGTTCTTGGAAAACCAGACTCTTAAGCCTTTAGGACTTCCCCTTGCTTGGGTATTGATTTCTCCAAGAACTCATTTATTATGCATGAACATCTATTCCTTAGGGGTTCATTCATGACGTTCTTCTGCCTGACTTTTACGTCAATACTGGCATTCCTAAACACCTTCAAGGTATAAATATACCTTCACTTACCATGGAAAACCACGGTTCGGCTGCCTACTTGCACGACGCGGCTTGCCACGGCAAGTTCGGAAGGAAGTCATGTCCCCGCCTGATGCACTGACCAGACGCTATCATCCTCCTCGAAGAGAATCCAGCTCCAGTGTTTCTGACTCCCTTTGTGTGGTGTTAGAGATCGAGACTCGGAAAGAGATTCCAACCTCACTCATTCTATGGTATGGAACGGACTAGAACCTTCAAGGACTTTTGGCAAATCTTGGCAACTCTAGCTAAACGAGACTATAGACAATCATCACCTACTTCTTACCTCATACTACACTTAGGTTAGGTACACTGGGGTAGATCTAGCTAGAAGCACCAGATGAGCATTAACATTTTAGCCTGTGTTATTTATGTTTGTATTTTTTACGAATATCTTTCATAGCTATAAACCATGCTATTGCAGTATTTTTTTATCTTACTGCTAATGCTGTACGTATTATACTTCGCATTCTGTCTTACAATTGTAGCAGTTCATATCTCTTGCACGAGAAATAAGACTGTTCAATAAACCCTTATATTGAAACGCCCGTCTATCTATTTCTGTGTAACTCTGTAGAAACAAAGCATGCACGATTGACTGAGTGAAACTTTTATCTATTGTTTCCAAGATTCTGACATTGTTCCGACTCTAAGTGAAACAAAGTTGTCATGTTTATGCGGTTGTCAGAAACTAATCCCTTCTTGTGTCTTCAAGAAGTTTCTAGTGACCTCTGAGTTAGCTGGCACGCACAAGTAGTTAAGTTTAATGTACTCGATAGAGACATACTGACCTCAGTCCTATGTCAAATCTATAGTGTATATTATTCCAATGCACAGAGCCTATCAGGGATATAGGAACTACACTACACCAGTAATCCAGCAGGGAAAGTGGTCCCCCAAACAGAGGGACTGAACAGGAGGCCTTGAGGACTACAAGCAGAGTCCCAGTTTGGTGGAGCTAGGCAGCAGCAGCAGGGGAGCGTCACACACGCCCAGGAGGTCAGGGAACTCTTGAAAACGATTTCAGAATGAGTATATAATCTTATGCAGCCCTCTCAAAGAGACACAGAATAATCCATTAAAAACTTAGTTTTTTTGAATAGTTTAACACTCAATCAATCAATCAATCAAAGCCATTTATAAAGCGCACTACTCACCCGGAGGGTCTCAAGGCGCTTGGGGGGGGGGGGGGGGTGCCGCTACTGCTCGAACAGCCAGGTCTTGAGCTTCTTCCTGAAGGAGAGGTGGTCTTGGGTCAGGCGCAGGTCGGGAGGGAGGGAGTTCCAGGACTTGGCGGCCAGGTAGGAGAAGGACCTTCCTCCTGTTGTCGCTCTTCGGATGCGGGGGACGGCGGCGAGGGCGTGGCTGGTTGATCGGAGATGGCGTTTGGGAGCGTAGAAGTTGAGGCGGTTGTTGAGGTAGCTCGGGCCTTGGTCGTGTAGGGCTTTGTGTGCGTGGGTGAGGAGACGGAAGGTGATTCTCTTGTTGACGGGGAGCCAGTGCAGGTCTCTCAGATGTCCGGAGATGTGGCTGCTTCGGGGGATGTCGAGGATGAGTCTGGCTGAGGCGTTCTGTATCCGCTGGAGTCTCTTCTGGAGCTTGGCGGTGGTTCCGGCGTAGAGGGCGTTGCCGTAGTCCAGTCGGCTGGTGACAAGGGCCTGGGTGACCGTCTTCCTGGTCTCGGTGGGGATCCACCGGAAGATCTTCCGTAGCATGCGCAGGATGTTGAAACAGGATGAGGAGACGGCGTTGACTTGTCTGGTCATGGAGAGGGAGGAGTCCAGGATGAAGCCCAGGTTTCGTGCGTGGTCTGTCGGTTTGGGTGCGGTGCCCAGGGCGGGGGGCCACCAGGAGTCGTCCCAGGCGGAGGGCGAGGAGCCCAGGATGAGGACTTCCGTCTTGTCTGAGTTCAGTTTCAGGCGGCTGGTCATCATCCACTCGGCTACGTCTTTCATCCCTTCGTGGAGGTTGGCTCTGGCGGCGGCGGGGTCGTTGGTCAGGGAGAGGATCAGCTGGGTGTCGTCTGCGTAGGAGATGATGTTGAGGTTGTGTTGGCGTGCGATGGCCGCAAGGGGGCTCATGTAGACGTTGAAGATGGTGGGGCTGAGTGAGGATCCTTGGGGGACGCCGCAGATGACTTCGGTGGCCGCTGACTTGTACGGTGGTAGGCGGACTCTCTGTGTCCTTCCGTCGAGGAAGGAGATGATCCATTCCAGTGCCTTCTCCTGGATTCCGACGTTGCTGAGGCGCTGCACTAGGGTGCGGTGGCAGACAGTGTCGAATGCCGCGGAGAGGTCTAGGAGGATGAGGGCCGCTGTTTCTCCGTTGTCCAGCAGGGCTCGGATGTCATCGGTGGCAGCGATGAGGGCGGTCTCGGTGCTGTGGTTGGCTCGGAAGCCAGACTGTGAGGGGTCGAGGGATCCATTCGTCTCGAGGAAGGCGGCCAGCTGCTTGTTGACGGTCTTCTCGATGACTTTGGCTGGAAACGGGAGGAGCGAGATGGGGCGGTAATTCTTGAGTTCGGTGGGGTCCGCTGTTGGTTTCTTTAGTAGAGCGCTGAGTTCGGCGTGCTTCCAGCTCTCAGGGAAGGTGGCGCTGTCGAAGGAGGTGTTGATGATGTCCCGCAGGTGGGGTGCGATGACAGCGTCGGCCTTGTTGAATACGTGGTGAGGGCAGGGGTCGGTCGGAGATCCGGAGTGGATAGAGTTCATCGTGCGGATGGTGTCTTCTGTGTTGATCGGGGTCCAGGCGCTGAGGGTGGTGGTGGGGGGCTTTGGTGCGGTCATGGGGGGCGTTGTTTGTGGGATGAAGCTGTTGTGTATGTCAGCGATCTTGTTGTGGAAGTAGGAGGCGAGGGAGTTGCAGAGGTCTTGCGATGGGGTGATGTCGTTGTTTCCGGCGTTGGGGTTGGAGAGCTCTTTCACGATGTTGAAGAGTTCCTTGCAGTTGTGTGCGTTGTTGTCCAGCCGGTCCTTGAATGCAGTTTTCTTGGTGGCGTGGATTAGTTGATGGTGCTTCCGGCTGGCGAGCTTGAGAGTGGTCATGTTGTCCGGTGTTGGCTCCCTTCTCCAGGCTTTCTCGAGGGCTCGGCAGTTCTTCTTGGAGCTCTTGAGTTCGTCGGTGAACCATGGGGCCTTCTTGCTGCCGGGTCTGCTGGGCGGGGTCCTCAGTGGGGCGAGTTCGTCCGCGCAGGTGCTGATCCACTTCGTGAGGTTGTCGGCGGCCTGGCTAGGGTTCGCTGAGCTGGCTGGAGGGTGCTGGCTCAGGGAAGCGGCGAGCTGGTCGGCTGTGATCTTGTTCCAGCTTCTTCGAGCATCCTGTTGCTGGTGGTGGTGGATCGTGGTTCTTCTGAAGGTGAAGTGGACGCAGCTGTGGTCCGTCCAGTGGAGTCCAGTGGCGTGGCTGAAGGCGATGTCTTTGCTGGATGAGAAGACGGCGTTGAGTGTGTGTCCGGCGAGGTGGGTGGGGGTGGACACCAGCTGCTTGAGTCCGAGGTTGGTGAGGTTGTCAAGCAGGGTGGTGGTGTTGCGGTCGTTGTTGTTCTCCAGGTGGAAGTTGATGTCCCCCAGGAGGATGTAGTCAGCGGAGGGGAGGGCGTGTGGGCTGATGAAGTCGGCGATGTCTTCGCTGAATGGTGTGCGTGGTCCCGGGGGTCGGTAGATCAGGGTGCCTCTGAGGGTGGTCTTGGGGTCGGTGTGGATCTGGAAGTGTAGGTGTCGTCGGTGTTGGTCATGATGCGGATGGTGTTCTTGTGGACGATGGCGATGCCTCCTCCAGTCTGGTTGTCGCGATCTCTCCGGGTGATCTTGTATCCCTCTGGGATGGCGATGGCGATGTCGGGCGCTGAGGAGTCGTTCATCCAGGTTTCCGTGAGGAAGGCAACGTCTGGAGATGTGGTGTCGAGGAGGTTCCAGAGTTCGATGGCGTGTCTGTGGACAGAGCGGGTGTTGAGCAGGATGCACTTGAGGTGGTTGCTGCTGGTGTTCGGCTTGGCGGGTGCTGGTGTGGGGCAGGTCCGGATGCAGGTGAACTTGCAGGTGAGGCAGCTGAAGGGTCCGTGGGTGCGTCTCGGGGTGGCTTGGTGGCATCCCGGGGTTCGGCCGGTGTTGAGTGCGTTGAGGGTGGCGGCGTCGTACGTCTGGCGGGTGGGCTGGGGTCCTCGGGGGCCAGGGGTTCGGGCGCTGGGCGCGGGCCAGGCACGGACGGGCGCAGACGGGCTTACCTTCGGCGCACAATCGGCGCGCCCGCTGCGCGTCAACGCTGCGCGTATGCACGGTCGCCAGGCACAAAAAAGGAAAAATCAAGGGCACAGAACAGAAGGGCAAAACTATACGGGCAGCACAAAATGAAGAAAACACACGCAAAATGTGACGGCGGGGGGCGGGGTCGATGGGGCGGGCTCAGCGAGGCTGAGGACAGTAGTGAGGGGACGCACACGCTACAGCTGGTGGCCGTGCGGCACGGGGGTGTCCTGAGGTCAGGTCACACTCACCTGCGCTGCACGGTCGCCATTTATGGCCAAGTGGGAGGGAGGGCGGAGCAGCTGGGAGGTGGGAGCGGGGAGGGCACAGAAGGTAAGGGGGCGTGGCCGCACGCAGGTGGCGGGAAGCGGGGAGCGGGAAGCGGGTGGGGGGGCACAGAGAGCGGCGCTAATACAATGCAGGCACAAAAAAGGAAAAATCAAGGGCACAGAACAGAAGGGCAAAACGATACGGGCAGCACAAAATGAAGAAAACACACGCAAAATGTGACGGCGGGGGGCGGGGTCGACGGGGCGGGCTCAGCGAGGCTGAGGACAGTAGCGAGGGGACGCACACGCTACAGCTGGTGGCCGTGCGGCACGGGGGTGTCCTAGGTCCTCTGGGAGACTTTAAATGGAAGTACACTAGAGATAACTCACGTCTAACCTTCTGGACTTTCGGATGCACAGCTGCTGATTTACAGAAGTGGGTAGAGTTGGGAAGAATTTTTAATTCCGTCTGCGGGATTGGAGGAATTTAGTAATTTCCTGTTACTCTTGTAACGCGGTATTACTAATACATTTTACAGCTCCACTCCACCAGCGGGATTAATCAGTACAGAACTATAACAGTGCATTCTGCAGCATGGATCCTTGCGCAAACAATGCAATCACATAACAAACACACTGGGGGAGAAACTGACATAATAACATGCAAGGCAACATGGCCTGTTCTCATACCTCAGAATTCCAGAAACAATGATTATTGAATGCCAAAGTTAAAAGTGGTTGGGTTACTAATAGCACACCACAATGCGGCAACAGGTTCCATGTAACGCTGAACACAGCACAAAAGGGAGGCGTGGAGACAAGAGCCACAGCTCCACAGTGTCTACCTTTCAACTTCTCACCACGCCCACTTCACATATAGTAAATGATATCATGCACCTGGGACTTGCATCCTTTTGCAGTCAGTAGAGCATCCACAACCTGTGGTGGCGAGGCTGATCTGAACTTATGTGCCGATCTTCATTAACTGATCAAATATTTATGAAATGATTCCTCAGCAATTATGGACTGTAACCCTCCATCAGCAAACAGTGAAGATGTCAAGAAGCGCTTTATTACATGCCCGGCTTTGGGCCACTGTGAAAGAAGCACCAACTACAAGTAACGTAAGTTGGCTGAAAGTGCAGATAATCGCTGTTGCCCCTCCCTGCTCTGCACGCACAGGTACTACAACGCCACCCAACGCGTATTTCTAGCACGAGTTAAGACATTTTATTTACATTTATTTTGCTTTAAGGATTTCTCTGTCCCTACTCCATACATGCTGGTATTATCACCTTGCAACATGTACTTCTAATAGTGGAGAGCAATTATTATTATTTTTTCTTACCTTGCAATGAATTGCAAGTGCACAAAGTTTGACCTTTTGGGAAGGTTTCAAATTTCCCCAGTTTACCTTCACTCGTGTGACACTTTTTTCCGCATAGCCATTTGATGTTACTGCACAGTGGAGTTATTTTCACTCTGTTCAAGCACCGTCGAGCTTGAAAAAGTATAGAGAATGTTTCTGCAAGGTTACCCTTTGTGGGGCATATCGAAATATCAAGGTGCCTAATTCTGCACACTCCTGCATCGGAGTTAACGCTCTAGTTCTTTGTTTCAACGGCCTCATCCAGCTGAATTTAAGCATGCATGGGCTTTGGTGGCATCATCACAATTTGGGATATCTTGTTCACAATATTACAAGAGCTGCATCTCTCATTCACTATCTGTGCCCAGAGCCACTCAGTCGGTACTTGCTGATTAGTGTATTCTCCTTCCAACCCACCGGGGGCATCCATCCTTTGATGCAGGGGTGATCTGAGGTCATACACTTGTGTTTATTCAGATAGGACTGCGATTGTCTCAGATACTGACATGAGTTTCGGTGTTCCTGTGCTCATACTAGGGGTGGGCAGAACTCTGCATAATCTCACAGACGTTTTATGTAACTCCGACGAATTCCACGGCGTAAAACTCCTTGAGTTCCACCCATCCCTAGTCATGGGCAGAGACTGCTATCTGGATAAGTTTTAAAGTGTGAGACAGTATAGTACATTGGCAGTTGAAGACAATGACCAATCATACTAGGTGCATTATATGTTTTTTTGGTTTGCTTTTTGGGTGTTGCAATAATAATGTTCCGTGCATGATGTACATTTGTGTCCCTGTGCTGCATATCTGAATTACATATACATGTGATCCTGGTTTTCGATTTTGTTATGCCTCAACTTAATCTCGTGTGCACATTGATCTATGCCCAGTGTTTGACAATGATTGGTTCTGGATCTTGTTCTGAACCTTGAGGGGTACCCTAAGTGAAAGTCATAATGACAGAGGACTCTGATCAATGTCACAGGTTTCTTGCATGGAGCACAGTGGTGGCAACATACCAAGTTTGACAGCATTTTACTTGTGAGAAACAAATGCGCACTTCCAGGCCTGTTCAGCTAAAGTTCCGCTGCTCATGATGAACCCACGCATTGTAGATTGTCATGTGTCCTAGGACTGTCAGTGTGCAATACATGAATGCTAGCAGATAGAAGCCTGTGGTTTCCCTTTTAGAAGTCCATAACATGGAACAGTGTATAAGATAAAGAAAAGCCTGTCTTCCCCAGACAGCATATATGTATTGCTGACATTTCATTTATGGGTAGGGGGAACACCAAACACTTTAGTGAGGAAAGAGGAAAGAGTGAGGAAAGAGGAGACAGGTTTTCTTTCAGAGTGCCAGCTCCCTTTCCGATACTTTGGGCTTTATATGACTCTGACTGCAGCTGTCTTTAGGTAGATGTCAGGGGGTGCAGGATGAGGCCTACAGTAACTGTTGTTAAGAAACAGAGTCATTTGAAGCAGCACAGATACTTGTCTCTCTTCTTGATCTCTGTGAGGGTGGATCATAAGTAGCTGGGTGCAGTCTTCTCACACCTGTTTATACTTCTGTGGTGGCCATCCCACCTGGAGTCTGTCCTTGTAGACAAAGGCCAGGTCTGGAAAGTAGCCTGACCAAGAAGCATGAAAGGGGAGCAGACGCAAACAATTTCCAAGGAAGCAGACCTGGAATACACATCCTCTATTGGCGGAATTTGTATAAAGATGGGCGTCCAAGACCCATTGCTATTCGTTGTTGAAGTCTCTTTTACTGATGAAGGGGGTACTCTGCAGAGTATGCAGGTACTAATACAAAGCTAAGAGCTGGTTTTGCACTGACACAAAACTTCCTAGAGGAGAGGGAATATCACCTGTAGTCCGATAGGAAGGAGAAGGTACTGGACTGTCCTGGGTGCCAGGACATCCTATCTGGGTGCAAGGGAAGGGAATGCCAAGTCTGCAGGAAGAACTGATTATGGAAGGCACTGCTGTAATTGGTCCTGAAGTAGGGGCCATCTGACAGGATCGATAAACAAAGGAACTGATGGAATCGTGGAACTGCCATACCAGGCAGTGCAATTTTCATTACAAATCCATGTCATACCTAACAAGGTACCTGGAGTAGTGTTCCCGAGTGGTAGGCCTGACAAAAGCCGGGATAAGTGCCAGCTGGTGGCCTGTATGCCCACTAGTGAACTTTAAGACCACTATCGCTGGGTCAGGATCAGTACTGACGACCAAGTGACCAGAGAGGTGCCCCTGGAGGGGCTCATGAAGACTCAAAGTTGTCACTTCACTTCGAGGCACTGTGTGCTAAACATGCCACCGGGTGAATGCCAGGCTAAAGAACCATTAACTGTGGGCTTGCAGCCCTCATGCTCTAGAAGAAATGCCAAGTACTCCCCATCTGAGCACAAAGACTCACATCCATGAATCGGGTATTCATGGATTATTGAATAGAATTTTTTGTTTTCTGTGTAATAAAGTACTTGTCATTTCTACAAAGAGAGCCACTGAGCTGGACATTTGTTAGACTGTGACCCTTCTGCAGGGTCACCCCCAAGTCTTTTGCCTTCATCCTCCTATTTATGCTGAATTAATTTTTGTTGACTTTAGGACTCTATGCACTGCTGACCAGTGCTATAGTTAGGGTCACTGGAATTATGCAGCAGGTGAGGGCCAAATTATGTGGCAGGGTTGAGTAAATTATGAGTCAAGAAAAGACTAATTATTCAGCGCCAAATTTTGTAACGGTATGAGTTCATTATTTTGTTATTTTTAAACATGGTGATACTATATAGGCATTGGTTGCAACTCGTTATTATAAGGTTCACTCTCAAATATAGCAAAAAACAACAGAAAGGTAACTAGTCCAGCTTTGCAAAGGGCCTTCCACAGCATGGAAACATGTGCCGCTACATTTGTAATACATTTTGAACCATTTGAGCTAGAAACATTTTTTGTTGTTAAAATCTGCAGATTATGTGACAGATGATAAATTATGTGGCAAATGCAGCAAATCTATAACTAAGCGAAAATCGCCACAGCCACACAATTGCATAATTCCAATGGCTCTGGCTATAATGCTTGTGCTCACTCCCTGAAGCATGGTATATTTGGGTTTCACCTTATTGACATATTTAATTTACTTAGAAAAGTGGTATGTCATATACACAAAACCTGTAAATTAAATGTTACTAGTGAACCTGCAGCACACATTGCACTACCCACTTAAGCAGCACCTTAAGTTGTAAACTGCCAATTCAACTTGACAATATAACTACCTTGTCAAGCTTTAAACCTCACTTTTATTTCATATAATCACCCCAAAGTAGGCCGCAGGTAGCCCATAGGCCATGGTGCATTGTAATTAAATGGTTGGACATGTAATTTTAATTTTTACATGCCATCATAGTGAAAAACGGCTACATTTGTTTTTCGTTGCTGTGATGTCTACCTTTCCTATAAGATAGCGTTAAGAGCCACTTGCAACTGAATGAGCTGTGCTCTGCCTTCACACAAAGGACTTGTCAACCCTGCATTGTTCATGCAGACAACCAGGGCAGGGGAAGCAGGAATCTTTGAGCACTTCATAGGGCAAATTTTAGAAACTTCTCCAGCTTCAAAGAAGGTACCAGGTTAAAAAAGAACCCTCAGACCCACTCTTCAGTTCACTTTCTGTACCTGCAGAAGGATTCTCAGAGGACTGCCTGCAGCTGTACAGTTCAGAGGACTGTTTTGCTAAACCTAGAAGTACTGCTCTGCTGCCTGAAGCCTGCCTTGAACCCTAAGAGGCCTACCCTACTGTTTGAGCCCTGTTCTACTGCTGAACCAAGGACTACCAGAGTGACATCAAGGGCTGGTTGGCTGGCCTCCTGATAAGAGCCTCAGGGACAGAAAAGGCTCCAAACAGTTTGAACCAACACCTGGAACCAGCCTGAATGAGCCCGACCCCCCCAACTGGTGCCCCTTTAGTCCTTGACCTTTGGTGGTGGTGCGAAAGGTGCCCAAGTAGCCAAAATCCAAAACCTTGGACTTAAAAAATGTTTGGCTGAGAACTACTATGAGAATTTAGAGGAAACCAGGACCACCCTGCTTGTATATCTAAGGTACATCACCAGTTGGCCTGAGCTTGCAGTAGCTTCTGCTATGCTCTTCTCTACAGCAGCAAATGCAATTAATTGGTCTTATGCCAAAGGGGTATCCGGCCTAGCGGAACACTCGTTATCTACAGCCTCCAGAATTTTCCTGCTGGGGAAATCTGACTTTCAAAAAACAGACTAAGTCTGTGCAAAGAAATCTTCACCTCGACTTCAGCCAGTGGCTTCACAACGACAACGCCTCTTCCTCGGACAACGCCGGCAGCCTTACCTTGCTGAACTTTGCCTTCTCAGAGACTTTTTCTTCAAATTTCTACTAAGTCCAAAGGTAAGCACCGACCGGGCCCAAACCACGTTCTGTATCCAACTCGCGCAACATCTCCGTCAGCCATATTTTTCGACATTGAACCAGTTTTGTGTGACTGGATGTATGCGGTTGGCACTTTGATCAAATAAGTACTATGTTTTACCTGACATTTTTTAAATCATGCCTCCAGTATTACTATTTCGATTTTTGTTATATTGGTGTTAAATAATTTATAATATTTATAATATTACTATTATATTCTTCTAAATTGTTGTAGGATTTGTCGTGTGTTATGTTGGAGGCTACTCTAGGTGACACCTGAACTGTCTGACATTAGGGCTGAGCTAAAAGAGATATTGCCCCAGTGCCGCAATAAGGGAATTCCTTGGCTCTCTCATATAAAGGACCTCACTCTGGAATTAAAGAACCCAGATCTGTGGGGTTCACCTGAAACTTCATGTACTCTGATCTCTAGATTGGAACTAATGAGACAATACAGAGCAATGCAACTCATCCAAATACAAAACAATTCCGTACACGGGCGCTTCACGTCAGAATTTCTCCTTATAAAAGATACATACTACAAGGAACCCTTCCTAGATTTTATCCTACTTCCCAGGGCTAGGAAATTATATCTGCAATCCAGATTAGGGACCCTCCCAATTCATGTACTTACTAGTAGATGGGCGAAAGATTCAAAGAAGGAATGTCCTGTATGTAATTATAAGGGGGAGTCTGAAATCCACCTTCTTTTTCTCTGCCCTGCTTATCAGATACAGCGTAAACGCTGGTTAACACAACTTTGTAAAAACCTGGGTTTCAAGCAATGTATAGCGGCATTGAGAATCTTAAAGTATGATACTAGCCCTCCAATTGTATTTGCAGTTTCTCGTTTTTTAAACAGTATGTGGTACATCAGGCAAGCTGCCAAGTATAATTGTATTGGAGTGTCTAATGGCACAGCCTGATGTCCGCCATTTCTACTATTGTAAATCTTGTATCTATTTTTAATGATAGATTTAACATCCTTTTATTCTTTTAACTTAGTAGTTTTTAGGGATTCTTTGATCGTGTTGCTATGGAGAGGCCTGTCAGGTAAGGATGTAAATGGCTTGTAAATATATTGGTTCTGTGATCTCTTTTTAAAATGTAAGCACTTTTATGGCTTTGCACCAAAATAAAGTTTTTACTGACTGACTGACTGTTGTGTTTTCACTTCATTACTTTTTGTGTGCTGCATATACACTTTACACATTGCCTCTAAGTTAAGCTGAACTACTTTTGTGCCAAGCTACCAGAGGGTTAGGCACAGGATTTTTTAGTGACTTTAGTAGTGCACCCTGACAGGAATCAATGGCTGTTGCTTGAGCAAGGTTAACACCCCACTCAACCAACGACCCAATTGATCACAACATTGATCTTGTTGAGCTGCTGGGGATGGCGGCATTGATTCCTGAGCCCGAGTACCCCCTTACTGACATCTCTGAGAAGCCTGTGACTGCTCTTCCTCTCTACCACTGAGAGTCCAGTGTGGAAAGGGTTGACCTTAGCCCAGGTTGCAGAGTCATATGAAGACAGACCCTAGGGCAGCATAGGCAAAAGGACTCAATTGCCACTGTTTGGTCCAGAAGCCCTTGTCTGCCCCTTGGGGCCCTGAACGTGGTCTGACATAGGGCATGGTGTTCAGGTCTCAACAATCAGTGTGTGCCACTGGCAACAGAGTAGTTTTTTTTGGTTTTTTTTTAAATAATTCTTCTCCTGTACAAGAGAACTGCTTGAGGAGAACATCTTGGTGCTTACTTTTAGGTCAGCACATGATTGGTTTGTATTCAACCAACTGCAACAGTCTCCTCTTTTGCTGGCAATGTTTCCAAATGTTTAATCATTTATTTATTTGAACACTCATATTGTACTGAAGTCCAAAGCAATCAAGTGCCTGTGCCCACTCCCACAGATATTGAAATCATCAAATCATTTTTTTTATTTCCTCCCCAGTCGGCAACTGCTTGTTCTAAAGTCTCAACTTATCAGCTAGAAAATTCCAAAGGGTAAATACCTGAACTGTGAGCAATCAACCTTCAGCTTTAGCTCTTTTTATAAGAGGATGGTTTTGTGCTGATTGACGGATTTCTTTTTTTTTAAGGAAAAAAAAAAGTTTTATTGATAGAAATAAAAGTGTCGATACATAGTTCACAACATTAAATTCATGTCATTACAATAGAATTTGCTGCAATAAAGATAAATTAATCAAACTTATGAATAAAAATAGAAAGATTAAAACGATAAAAGTGAATCATAGAAAACAGTGGAATAACAAATATTCTAGGAACGTTTGGGGGATTCAAGGGGGTTTTAGAACTTCTTGCTGAGATGGTTGTAGCTGGGAACATCATCTGGCACATGTTATGTTATGTTATGTTATGTTTAATTTATAAAGCGCACGGCTACTTAAAGTGTCCCGGCGCTTGCTCCAAAAAAGTGAACTGCACACAAATCAGAAACTAAACAAGAAACGTTTTCAGCTTTTTCCTAAAAAGCAGTGGATCCTGAATGCCCCTGAGTGTCAACAGTAGCATGTTCCAGGCAAAGCCGGCCTTATGGACAAAAGAACTCCCACCTATCCTTTGCCGCTTGAACCTCGGAATCTGTATCAGAAGCTGGTCGGACGAGAGAAGCTGTCTGCTAGGAGTATAAAAAGCAAATCTCTTCTGAAGATAAATAGGGCCTAAACCATAAAGGGCCCGATTTGCAATAGGCAACATCTTGAATTTCAGCCGAGATTGAACTGGGAGCCAATGCAAGTTACGCAAATGGATCCGAACACTATGTGTAGATGAGAGTCCCAAGAGCAGTCTGGCTGCTGAATTTTGGACTACTTGCAATTTCTTTGCCAGGTAGCCTGGACTACCTACCAAAAGAGCATTGGCATAGTCCAATCGGGATAAGATCAAAGCCCTGACCACAGTTTCCTTAGCTCTGCCAGGCAGAAGAGAGAGAAACTTCCTCAAGATTTTCAAAGTGCCAAAGCAGGTCCCTACCAGTTTCTTCACTTGTGTCAAGAAGTTCAAGTTTTCGTCGAACCAGACACCAAGGTTTTTTGCAGTGCCCTTGCTCATAGTAGGTCGAGGAAAATCAGGAGGCCACAACCTTTCCCTGAAGTCCACTGGGAACGAGCCATACAAGAGCACTTCAGATTTTTCTTCATTGCACTTCAATTGTGCACTCGCCAGCCAATGGAACACAGAGGACAAACAGTGCTGCGCCGCCACAACAGAGTCATCACCCTTCTTCCAAGAAAACAGAAGCTGAGTGTCATCTGCATAGGCCATCACTTTAGCCCCTAGTGACTCCGCAAGATAAACCAGCGGAGTCACATAGATGTTAAAAAGAAGAGGGCTAAGGGATGACCCCTGCCGTACACCAGTTGACAGCTGCATAGGCATGGAGGCACAAGGTGGAAGCCAAACCTGCTGCGACCTATTTTCCAAGAAGGAACTGATCCAGCACAGCGCAGATCCAGAAATACCAATTTCCTCTAGGCGATCAAGGAGCAAAGAATGCGGCACAGTATCGAATGCCGCCGAGAGATCAAGCATAACCAAGGCTGCTCTCCCGCCGGCATCCAAACACTCTCGGATCACCTCAGACACCTCCAGCAGTGCTGACTCCGTACTATAAGAGGCACGGAAACCAGATTGTGCTGGATGAAGCAAACCAGACACCTCTACATCAAGGTATATTGTAACAGGTGACCACAAATCCAGATGTTTCGTTGCCATATGTATGGGATATACAAAGGAGGTGTCCAACCAGTGATTATGGCAAACAGCATACCACCATGCCTTATAAGAGATTTTTGTGAAGTCCTTCCAATTTACAGTGATTTGCTGAAATGCAACCGCTAATAACAAATCAATAATTTTTACATTAAGTGTAACATTCTCCCAGCAAGGTGAGAGACTTCCTAAGAAAACATGAGTAAAGGAAAAAGAAAGTTTGGTTCCAAAAATTAGGTTAATTTGAGACCATACTTGTTTCCAGAAATTATATACAATTTGACAAGAGAATAGCATATGAAATAAATCAGCATTTGGAGAGGAACATGTCCAACAAACATCTGATACAGTTGCAAATCTTTTGCTTAAAGCGTTCGGTGTAAATAAAAGTCTATTATAAACAAAAAACAGCGTTTGTATTATGTTAGCTGCTCTGGATGATTTACGTAGTTTGATCCATAAGCTATTCCACAAAGACACTGGCCAAGATAACATAAAATCTCGTTCCCATGCCTCTTCTATTTTGGATTTCTGCCTGACAGTGTCTTTACCTTGTAAATACCTGTATATAGTGGAAGCTTTGGGTGTAGTTTTTAACAGAGTGTGAAGTTGTGAAGGAGGGTCCAAGATAGTGGAAGCAGTGGGTGTAGCAGATAATTGGGTGTATTTATCCATCATGGCTTTCTTAAGTAGACTGTATTGATGAATAAATGAGGCAGGCAGATTGAATAATTGACTAAGTGAGGGAAAAGATAAAAAATACAATTGTGAGAATAACTGATGTATCCATATTAAATCTTTTTGTCGCCAAGTCTTCCAATAGAATGGTTTATTACGAATAGTCAGATTTTTGTTGTGCCAAATTGTTGAGTTAAGGAAGAAATCTATAATACTGTGTTTGGGGAGAAATGCGGGTTCCAAAAGTTTAGAGGTCAGTTTTATTATGGGAGTGGACAAGGCCTGTGGTTTGCGTGAGAAGGAAAGGTATTCATAAAAAGAGAAAGGGGATAAAAAAAATGCTCCATTGTGGTCCATAAAGGACTGTCTTCTGTGGGATCAAGCAACCAAATATAGGCTTGACGTAAGAGGAATGCTTTCTGATATGCCTGAAAGTCGGGAAAGTTAACCCCACCTTCTGTTTTAGGTCGAATTAATTTAAATAGAGACCTCTTATTATTCCATAAGAAGGAAGAAAGGGTGGAATTGATCTTCTTAAAAAATTTAGTAGGAATAGGGTCTGGAATGTTAGAAATGGTATATAGAATTATAGGCGACAGCATCATCTTTGTAGTGTCCAGGCGGCCCCACCAGGATAGATAGAGGGGGTGCCATTTAGTGTTTAAGTCCGAAATTTTTTGTATGCATTTATTCATGCATAATGCTACTATATCTGATTTTGAAGAAGTAAAATGTAATTCTAGATACTTAATGTGGTTAGGGCACAAAGTAAAATTGGAAGCACTAAAATCCGACTTAAAAGTGTACTTAATTAAAGGTAGAATCTCACATTTATCGTTATTCAATTTGTAACCGGAGATATTAGAGTAGGCTTGTACCTCCTCCAAAAAGGCAGGGATTGAGTCACTTGGTTCTGACATAAAAAGCAAAATATATCTAGCATAGCCTGCGAGTTTAATGTGGGAATTTAATGTTTGTAAACCAGGTAAATTTGAATTTTGACGTAATTTAGAGCGAAAGATTCCAAAGCTAAATTAAAAAAGAAGGGGGAAGAGGGCATCCTTGACGTACTCCTCTCCCTAAATCGAAGAATGGGGAAACCAAGCCATTGGCGCATACAGCCGCACGAGGGTTGGCATAGAGAAGAGAAATCAAAGATGTAAATTTAGGGCCAAAACTAAACTATTTGAGGGTATAAAACAAATAAGTCCACTCAACTCTATCAAACGCCTTTTTGGCATCTACTGCTATCGCCACAAGGGTTGTTTTAGATGGGAAGATTTAGATAAAACGTTAAAAAGGAGTCTTGTATGATCAGTTATGAATCTACCCTTGACGAATCCAGATTGTTCTTTTCCCAATAAATCAGGTAAGTAGGAATCTAACCGTATGGCTAATGCTTTGGAAAAGATTTTATAGTCAATGTTAACCAAGGATATAGGCCTGTAATTTTTACAATATTTAGAGTCTTTACCTTCTTTGGGGATGAGGCAGATATGTGCTTCTGAGAAAGAACCCGAGGAGCCACCTAATGTGCTGAAGGAATTTATTAGGGAATGTAATTTGGCCCTACGAGTTTAGAGAAGTGTTGATAAAATACTACAGTGAAACCATCTTGGCCCGGTGCTTTGCCTTTTTTAATGTGTTGAGGTTTTTGGATATTAGAGAAAAAGTGCAGTAGGGAGTGATCAGAGGTTTGTGTTTCGGAAGTGTATAGTGATTTGTAAAAGAGAGAGAATTCATTCAAAATTTCAGCATCTTTAGATAGATTCAATATTTAGCTTGTTGTGTTTAACTTTTAAATAATTAGCCAGTATTTTCCCTGCTTTATTTTTGCCCCCATAAAAGTTTGTGCTGGACTTTAACAAATATAATGAGGCATCCTCCGTTGACTTCTTTTTAAATTGCATTTTGGCATTTATGAGAGCTGTGAGACAGTCAAGTGTGAAGTTTAATAGGAGTGCTCCAGTCTTTTAATATCCTGAAGGAGATCTTTAGTGAATTTACGGGAAATTTTTCATTTCTTTGCAACAAAGCCAATTATGAAATCCCTTGCTGAGGCTTTGAATGCATCCCATACATTTGGGAAGGGCATGGAATGGGTCAGATTCATCTAAAAAAAACTCATCGAAGAAGGTAGTGAAGAAAGCAGTAAACTTTGGATTTAAGAGGAGGGCATTATTATAACGCCACCTTCTGGGACCTGTAACTTTAGGTAGAATGTCAAGGTCAATTGAGATGGGGGCATGATCCGACAATAAAATGGGACCAATCTCTGCATTTGTAAGAGTTTGTGAAATGGTATGAGAGACAAATATATAATCAATTCTTGATTTGGTTTGATTGGATGGGGAATAAAAAGTGTACTCTCTAGTGGTCGGATTATCAAGAAGCCAAGCATCCAAGAGTTTATGCTGAGTGATAGCATGAACAAAAGACTTATGAGGTTTGTTGGGAACGAAGAAGACTGTAGAATTCCTGTCAATAAACGGGATGAAAGTCTGATTACAATTGCCAGCTAAAATGAATTTGTATTCCATGCAGTGAGTGATTTGCTTAGACAATGTGGGCCAAAAAGAGGGATCACCACATGTAGGGGCATAAACATTTAGAAGAGAGACTGGAACACCCTTCAAAGACAATTTAACATTCAGCCTTGTGCCATCAACATCTGATTCTTGGGACACAAGTGAAACCGAAAGGGATTTATGGCAAAGTATCATTACTCCGTTTTGTTTGCTATCACCTGGGGAGAAGAAAACTTCCCCACCTAACGTTTTTTTAACTTTAATGATTCAACATCCGAGAGGTGAGTTTCTTGCAAGAATACAATATCAGCATCTAACTTGGCTAAGTGGGTCAGGATTCTTTGCGTTTTGATGGGAGAATTTAATCCTTTAATCAGTGATCTGTGATCAGTTTTAATGACATAAGTAATTAAAAACAAATTGTACTAAAAATGTGAAACAGAAGTCCAATTCATTATAACAGCAGTATAGAATGTGAAAGAAGGAAAGCAGGAGAGAAATGATTGATTCAATGTCAGAGTAAAGAAAAACAGACAGATCAAATAGCCAAAGTGAAGAATGGGAATCGAATACAAGAATAAGAAAAAGGAAAAACCAGGTAGATAGGTAATAAGAGAGCGAAGAAATAGAAATATTTACAGTTATAATGACAGAACTAGTGATAGATATGGAAAGATAAGAAGAAGTGAAAAAACAAGAGACACCGGCCAAAGAAAAAATGCAAACAAACAAAGCAAGACAAAAAAAAAAGACACAACGAATGACGTACCTGAGAAAATGCAGGAAGATAACATACCTACAAGAAGAAGACACAGGGATACACGGGATGGGGGATGGAACCACATGGAATAGGTGACCCATCCGGGGTTGGCCGAACGGAGGCTCGAGGAGGAACGAGGAGGAACCACGATACGGGGTAAAAAATCTGTGAAAACAACAAATAATAAGGATTAGCATAAGCATTAGAACATACAATTGGAACATATATTGGATCAATCGATAACAGGAATACCAACAATAACACTGAACAACTTGGCATAAATTATAACTTTGCGAGAACAGCAAGTATGTCAAGAACTATAGAAAAGCATTTCTTAAATGACGGGATACTATAAAAAAGAAAACAGAATCTGTAGAACCTGTGAAGGAAATGACATTCAATCAAGTGTTTAATAAAGAAGAGAGCCCAGAGGAATCCATAACAACTGTTTCGCAAGAGTGTATGAAGCTTTGTAGACGTGTTGGATCTTTGTACGTTGTTCTGTTGTTATACGTAACTTTGAAGAGACACGGATGAAAAAGGCCATATCGGGCTCCCATGGAACGTACATCAGTTCTCATGTTGAGGAAAGCCATACGTCTATTAGCAGTAGCTTTAGCATAGTCTTGTGTGAAAAATAAAGACGATCCTGACTATGTACTTTTTGGAGAAGCTTTGACCGCTGAGAGCACTTTCAACAAGTCTGTATATTCCAAGAAGTATAAGATGACTCCTCTTGGTCTCTGTGAGGGAATCTTTGATTGACTCAGTGGTTAAAATATTAGGTAAAGTGATATTAGGGAAGATTACAGAATGGGCTGATGACAATAAAATAATACCTAATTTACAATATGGCTTTCGACAAGGGCGAAGCACCATGGACCAATGTCTGAATCTTTACCTATTAATCAGCAAATATACCATGGCGAAAGAGGGTTCACTGAAGAGGGCTTTTATGGACCTGACCTCAGCTTTCGACCTGGTTAACAGGTCGAAGCTGTGGAGTATTCTCCTGGTAATGGGTTTGGATCCGGGCCTGGTTTATTTTTTGGCTGATCTTCATCGTCACCTCACTGCATCAATTAGGCTCTCACAGGATGGCAAGTGTTCTAAATCTTTTAAATCTAGGAGAGGTGTACGCCAGGGGTGCATAATGGCGCCCCTGCTTTTTACATTATATATTAATGCCCTGGATAAAACCTTGGTCAAGGAAAGCCTGGATATTCCGCGTGTAGGAGATTGCTTAATTTCGGTTCTCCTATACGCGGATGATGCTGTACCACTGGCACGGACTGCGGTAGGCTTACAGCGACTTTTGGATGCGTTTGGAGCCTTTATGTTGTCTCTGGACCTGGTAGTAAACATAGAGAAATCACATATCCTGTCTACTGGTCGCAGAGTCACTAAAGCTAAAGGTTTTCACTGCAATGGGGGATTAGTGTCTTCTGTACCCTCTTTCACATATTTAGGGGTAGTATTTGATGAAAGAAGTTCTTGGGTACCCCAGCAAAAAAAAATTCAAAATGCAGTAATTAGATCGACTTCTGCTCTATTAGGGTTTGCACAGCGCCTGGGGGCAAGACCTGTGGGGGCCATTATTAAGATATATAGATCCAAGTGTTTGGCTATAGCGGCCTATGGCTCTTCCATATGGGGATTTAATCATCAGACAGAGTTACAGATAGTTGAAAATAGATTCCTGCGTAATCTCCTCTCAGTACCGCAATCTACTCCTATTTTTTCCATACACCAGGAATTGGGTTTGGGTTTTCTTTCTGACACTCTGAGCACAGCACCGTTACTTTGCTGGCTCAAGGTATGGCTTAACCCAGAACTAACCCTGAATCAATGGATATTGCGGGACTGTGCTAAATTGGATAAAGCATGTAACATCAAGTGGTTAGTCTACGTTAAATCTATGTTATCTAAAATAGGGCGGCAGGAATTCTTTGAATTTCCTCAGAGGATTAAGAAGGAAGATTTGAAATGGGTAAAAAAGAATTTTATTAATATGTTGATGTTGGAACGGGAAGAACATGAGCTGCAGAAACCTTTAGTCAGGGCCCATTTTTTGGTCAGAACGACGTCTTTGATAGAGCCGTATCTGACAATTGTTACCAAGCCGTTCCATCGTTGGCTTTTCACTAGGTTCCGTTTTAATTTGATTCATTTTACTTTGGGGGACTATGCTGGGTGGTGTAAACCAGAGGAAGCAGGACCGTGTTCTTGTGATAACCATTCTATCCAAGACACTCTACATTTTTTATTGTTCTGCAAACTCTATACCGACATTCGGAAGACGTTTTTGGTCCCTTTATTAAATAGAAAGGGTTTCCTACAGGCCAAACCTGCATTACTTTACTTACAAATGTTAAGTAATACGTGGGATATTTTTAACATTGCTTCCTTCTTAGTTGCTGCCGTTAGGATTAGGGGGAAAATTATAAAATATAATAAATAAAACAAATAATAAATAAAATTAATGTCATATTATAGCTTATGTACCCTTATGACTTGAATAACTTTATTTGTTAAATTTATTCCTCTGAGAAGTACTTTTAATATTACTAGTCTTATTGCTGCTATTATGTGGAATGCGGAAATATTATAATAATTTTATATTTTTATGAATCCTTTCTCTTATTGTTATGAAATAACTCTTTTGTAAGAGATATGTTTATATGATTGATTATCTTATTGTTGTATTTGTCTATGATTGTAGTTGCTGTTTGTACTTTTATGATTTTAATTAATCGAATAAAGTGATTGATTGATTGACTAGCGTGAGATGGAGCACGCCCTAGCCTGTGAGCTCGTTGAATGTTGAGTTGAGTCCCTTCTGGCATGTGAAGTAATTTAGGGAGAAATGATTTAAAGAAAGTGAGCGAGTCTGAACCTTCAAGTCCTTCGGCCAGGCCATAGATGCGCAAGTTGTTCCGTCTGTTGCGATTTTTGAGATCCTCAACCTCTTTCTGAAGTGTAGAAACCTGAGAATGTAGTTGAAAAACACTTACACAAGTCTCTTTTAAGGAAGAAACAGTATTCTCGACTGCAGAGACCCTCGTGTCTAGTTGAGATCAATTATCCGTTAAGATTTGCAGCTTGGTGTTAGTCTCTTCCATAAAGGGTCGAAGGGCCTTAATTTCCTCAAGCAATAATTCCATATATTCAGGAAAGACTGACTTAGGTGGTGACCGAGGGTCTTTTTTAAGACGTTTAGTAACGGATTTCCCAGGAGTTCCAGAGGAAAGATCCATAGTTGTTGTTGAGTGCTGAGGCGTGGATAATAGAGAGTTTTCAAAATTCTGTGAAATTTTTTGAATTTTTATAAAAATATGCTTCTTGGATGGAGAGGGATGGATTACTTTGCCCATATAACGCTGACCGAACACTCCTTCTTCCAGTCAGCAGTATGAAAATGAAGAAAAGTGTTCTCTATGAGGGCTTGCTGAAAACCACAAAATGGCCGCCACACACATTCTTCACAAATCCATCAGTGATCTTTTGACAGCAATACATAACATCGTACCCCAATTTACTGAAGAGAAATCATGCAATTTTCAGAAGTTGGGATACGCTGGGTGCATCAGAAAAACAATCAATATAAGTATTAGTTAAACACTTCATGCTTACTTCCAGTCAGCAGTATGAAAGTGGAGAAAAGTGTTCTCTGTGAGGGCTCGCTGGAAATCGCAAAATGGCCACCAAACACATTCTCCGCAACTCTTCCAGTAATCTTTTAACAGCACTCTATAACCTCATACCCAAGTGTAATGAAGAGGAATCATGCAACATCCAGATGCTGGGGTATACTTGGTACATCAAAAAATAACTTGTAGAAAATTCAGCTCCGAATTTATGATATCTGCGATCGCGGTAAAAATTCAAAATGGCGGCCGCAAAAATACGCGACCGATAGGGAGCTAAGTTTTCAAAATAAAACTACTTGCTGGTGATGAATGAGGGCGCCGAGGGTCTCCTAACGATCCTCCGATCTTCATCTGCCCGCAGCTGTCTTCCATGAGTCGTGACTCAATCTGGAAGCGTGGTTTCTCCGAGACTCACTGGAGAGCTTTACCCGTGCGCCGCCATCTCCGCTGGGCGCCAAGCCACGCCCCCGATTGACGGATTTCTAATCATTGTTTTAGATATCTCACCTCCATCCCCTCAACCATTTTATGGGTTACAGTAAGTTGTTTCAACTTTATCACAACAGTTGTTGGGCGTCATGCATTCTGCTTGGCACTGTTGTAATATGCACTCCTCTAGGACATTCTGTCATTTTTACAGGAATTACTGTACGACTTCACACCCCCTTTATCGGTAACGTGTAATTTCTTTTAATTTTTTTATGCAATGTTTGTTTGGCTTTCAGATAAACATTTGGATGCTACTTTGTTTTGTGTGTGTATAATTTGTAATAATAAAATCTTGTTTCTGTAGTTCTTTCTGCAACAATTTTGCTGTCTTTGAGCAATTTAAATAATAGATGTTATTAAACCCCAATCTCATGATACTCAATGTTCTCACCTCGGAAGCATAGACGGCTGAGTTAGTCTGGACGAGATGCAAATTCCTAAACTGCAGGTCACAGCAGGTGTCAGCCATTGCATTTTTCTGCCTTCGTTAACGCAATTTGCACATTTCTTTTGTACTTTTAATGGCAGCTTATTTTGGTGAAAGAATTACACTTCACCTTTCAAATCAGCACTAATTTGGCAAACAATAAACTTGTGCACCATTACTTTTTACGTGATCCCCACCTCTGACTTGTGAAAAAACACTGGAAGTGAGCATACACATTTACCCTCCTTATGACGGCTATAAGAACACGCTGTTCTCTTGTCTTTCCTCATGCCTCATTACTGAGGCAGGATAACCAAGAGGGGATGATGTCTCTGGTTCATAAGAGGATATCGCCCTAATGAAGGAATAGGCTTTCTACATCACCATATTACAATAGCAGGGGGGTCGCTGCCTCCTGCAAGTACTGTGGGATGATGATAAGATTCTTGTCTTGTTAAAAGAAGGTAAGCTTCACATGTCCATTATCATACGCGTTGAATACTCCTCTACGGTAGCAAGGCTCGCGCAGTAATAAGCGAGCTATTGGGAAACTCTCAAGTAGACCTATTGGGATTTTAAAAGCCCGATGTACGCATGCGCATGTTTTTATTTCTTGGGTGCACATATTGGCTATTCTTTAAATAGACACATTTAGTAACCAAGTGGCATCTTTTTTTGCAGCACGCTTTGTAAACACCTGTTCTGTCTTGGTTGTGTTCAGGTGTCAGTGCTGCAACTGTTGAATGGGAAAGCATTAAAAAAAGAGGCATTATGTACAGCAGGGGAAGGGAATATGGTGCTACTCAGTAACATCTGTAAGAGAAGAAAGCAAGCATTTGCAATGCAATAGGTCTCGCATTTGCGAGAGTTTAAGCTATTGGCATTGTAAATGACAATGCCTTCATTTATATGTTTTGAAAATTGACACATAAATAAAAGGCATTGTCATGTACAATTCTAATAGCTCAAACTCTTGTAAATGTGATAACTATTCAAAGAAGCAGCCGGAATTGTCCCGGGCTGCTTAGGAAGTGATAGCGCGCATGGTGCTCTGAATGTTACAGGAAAGCATGTCGTGCCTGCAGTAGGAGAAACTACTTAAAAAAATAGTGCTTACAGACTAAAAAATACACTGTGTAATAACCGAAGTAAAAGGGCCAGTCCTAATTGGAGATTACAAATGAAGACAAGGCGGTACTAAAGAGGGACTAACACGCCTAGAAATGAATCAGAAGCCAGCATTTACAAAGGACAATGACATAAGCCAATGACAAATATGGGTGAAAAGTGGGCGGGGCTTCTATTCCATACTCCAATACAGCATGGCTCGCAGAGCAGCACATGCGCTGCCCAGGCTTGACCTAAAAAGGAGGCTTTTCAAGCTCTATATGGCGCACCTTGTGATGGTAAACACTTTCATGTCATTTTGATTTTAAAGTTCTCTGATCAGTTCAGTTGCCCCAGTCGTTTTGTGAAGGTCGATATTCTGACACACATGGAAAAGAAGTCCTCACAAAATTATGCAGCTATGCATATTGAAAAAATACTTTATTGAGAACTTTTTCAATAAGTTTGATTGGCTCACAAATTTACTGTATAAATCGTTTGTGGTGTTTATTTTACTTCCAATACAGTAGACTGAAATTGACAGAGTTTTAGCACCCATTACAATACTAATGAAGCACAAATTAGATTTTCTATAAAATTGTGTTTTCAATATCCCCTCATCTCTTTCTTTGCAAATTGAAGAGGAATATTCAATGTAGCGTGCAGTTCTGCAACCTGATTTATATTTCTAAATGTTGATATAAAGCTTGCAAATGACGGCCTATTATGTGTAACATCTTCAGCTCGTCAAAGATTTTCGCCAACAGCACTTTGCATGGTCAGACTCCTTGCGCATGTAAGAAGCAAGACAAAAAAAACCGCACAACTACAAGTCTTAGGATACAAACTGATATTACCTAGAATGCCAGGAATGGTTGAAGGTGTTTTGCATGGCAAGGAATTACTTGACCAATAAGTGACTACATTTCCATTTTGGTACATGGGCCGTGAGTTAAGCTATAGTATTTCTTCCGTGACCATGAGAATTGTAGACCAATCTCCCCTTTTTCCATTCCTAGAAATCCCAAAAATAAAATCATGTTTACGCTATGAGTTTCCTATTAAAACATCATTCGGATGGGAGTTTGTGGGAATCAGGATTACAAGTTGTGAGGCAATATCGCACTGACTATGCAGTGTTTCCTGTAGAAATTCCAGCAAATGGAACAAACTTTTAAAAAAACAAATTTTTGCGGATCAGAACGGGAAAACGTGCATTATTATTACACTGTTACCCGTTCTGATCTTTGAAACGCGTAATAATGTGGCAGTGCCGCACACCAGAGCAAACTCTGTATTATTGATAATGTTCAGTGTAATATGGTTGCATCATTTTCCCACTGTCGTCAGAATGATGTTCGAAATGTATTTGGATATCTTACATTTAACTTTCCTTACAGTAAACAGTAACATGCAGTGAAAGACCTCTTACCTGCACCCTACCTCTCAGGGAGCACTAATTACAAACTAGGAACTTGGTGAAATATGAGCCCTCTGAGTACGGCCGAAGAGCATCGTCCGCTGTGCACGGGCAATGCAGGCCAAGCGTGGCAGAGCTGACTCCAGCTTAAGTGCACTATGGGACTCTAAATTGACACATACATATAAATATATTGACACACCACAAATATTCCCGCAGCGCTATTCCCCGCAGCGCTGCAACTCTAAAACTCACAGAGTTCTTGGCTGCCCGTCATCTTCCATGGCTTGACTTTGACCGAGAGAGCGAGCCCAGAGTAGAAAGGTCTCAGACCTCTCAGTAAATGCTGCAGGCTCTGCAGAATCAGGAGTCGCAGTCAGGGGGAAACAAAATGGCGGCCAGCATCCAGTCAGGAAGCCGCTTACAGCACTGACTTGTAGCATCCGCATCTACCTTTTCTGTTACGGAAGCAATTAGGGTCCACAGATACCAAAGAAAGACAAGTAAGGCACTGTACGCGAGGTACTGGCAGAAACTCAAATAGTTAGCTGTCTTCAAGAGGAAAACAAGGATGAGCAGTGATAGTTATTAACATGCTTATGTTGCTAAGAAGGTTTATACCGATCAGTTAAGTAACACTACATATTTATAAACAATTTTGATTTGCAGATAACTGGAAAGTCTCTTGTATTAACAAGCTAATTTCAAAATCAGAAGCCAGCATTTATGAAGGACAAAGACACAAGCCAATGAAAAATATGGGCAGGGGAGTGGGCTGGGCTTCTCTCCATACTCTACTACAACAGATCACCAAAGCAGCGCTTGCGCGCTGGCTCAGGCTCGACCTAAAAAAGAGAGTAGTTGAGACTTAGCCCAGATTACAGTTTCCTACTTATCACAAAAAGCAACATCAAGAGGTTTCTTCTTCTGGATCTGACTCTGAGTATAATGAATGTGAAGCCTTTGTTCCAGATCAAAGGGACAAATACACAGATAAAGAACTATTGCCAGAAATTCAGACAAGAATATAACAGAATATGGGATTTTCTTTACAAGAATTATTGTCAATAGGAACCTGCTTTAAGACAATTCTTACCCCTTTTGCTGGTTTGCTCGTTCATCAACATGTTATAATAATAATATACAGAGACTCAGATGCAATTAATATTCCTAGATTCATATCTAGGTCGTACCTTCTAGATGATATGGATATCGAAAGTCCAGAATCAGTTCTAGTTCATGCCTTCGCTGACACTCTTGATGATTTCACTTTAATGGCTGTGGAAAGAATTCTCAGAGAAGAAACTGACAGAAAGATAGACTCGTCATTGATGTAGAACTAAGCTGGGAACCATTTGGCAATGAAATACAAGCCAAAACACTTATATCAGAACTTAAATCTCCGTTTAAAGCAGTACAAAATGATGGGGGTGAATGTTCTACTTTACTGGAAGCAACGGAGAAACATATATTATTATTATTTTATTTAAGTATTTATATAGTGCACTTCTACCCGAGGTCGTCTAGGTGCAGGAAGAATCAGCACACAGTGTACACTAAGGTGCAGATTCCGATCCGGGTAAAAAAATTTGTGTATGACTCGTATCCGTATATTTTCACGTACGAACCATACAAGTACCATACAAACTGCGAAGTACGATTCGTACGTGAAAAATACATACGAATTGCGTCGGGAAAATGGTCCGAGAGGGAGCAGTACATTTTTACGTCCGAATAGCGTCGGGAAAAATGTCCGATAGGGAGCCGGACATTTTTACGTGCAAATCGTAAAACAGAAGTCCGAGCGAGCAAGTACGATCCGTACCGGCCGTCCGAATACACAACCGCATGTAAAAGGCCCCGTACGGAGCGAACGCTGTAGCACACATGTACACGGGTAAACTTGTGCCCGGATACGAGTCGTACAGCCCCCCTCACCCCGCACATGTCAGCACCGTACCCCCGAATGTCAGCACCGTACCCCCCCTCCGCACCGTACCCCAACACGGTAGCACAGCCCCGCACCTGTACGCACCGTACCCCCACCCCGTATGTACGCACCGTACCCCCACCCTGTATGTACACACCGTACCCCCACCCCCGTATGTACGCGCCGTACCCACACCCCCCATATGTATGCGCCGTACCCCCAGCCCCCCCGTATGTACGCACCGTACCCCCAGCGCTATGCGCTGGGGTACGGCGCGTACATACGGGGAAGGGGGTACGGTGCGTACAGGTACGGGGCTGGGCTACGGTGTTGGGGTACGGTGCGTACAGGTGCGGGGCAGGGCTATGGTGTTGGGGTATGGCGCGTACATGTGGGGTGGTGTACGGCGCGTATATACGGGGTGGGGGAACGGCGTGTACATGCGGGGGGGCTGGGGGTACGGCGCGTACCGGGCCCCCTTTTCCTCGTGCATCACGGCGTACTTAGCTTTTCTGGCACTTTTTGGCTCCCGTAAAAATATAGCCGTGCGGAGTGCTGTGGGAACGAATCGTACTTGCTGGTCCGTAAAACGCTGCCTGACTCTGTGCGGACGTCGCGTACGCGCTGTCCAGGTTCGGAATTGTATGTATTTTTTAGCCGCACAGTGTTTTTTACGATTCGTACAGAAATGGTATTTCTGTACGAATCGCACTTGCTGGTTTGCACGGTGGAATTCCCGGGTACGAGTTGTATGGAGAAAACGCTCCGTACGACAATTTGTACCCGGGTTTTACAGGATCGGAATCGGCGCCTAAATGTCATATTTCCAGTCCTTACACGGGGTTACAGAGTAAAGAGCCATGTCTTTAGACCCTTCCTAAAGGATAGCAAATCAGAGGCATTCCTCAAATAGAATGGTAGCTTATTCCACCATCTTGTAGTAATGCTGAAGAATCTTTTACCACCCCATCTCTGAAGACAGAATGTGGCCTCGGCAATTAACTTCAGTGAAGTTGACCGAAGTGTTCGTTCAGGGATATGCCATTTAAAGCGCTTTATCAGGTAACTGGGACCTTAATTTTGTAATGCTTTAACGGCAATGCATAAGGCTTTAAACCTTATGCGCTTCTCCATAGGTAGCCAGTGCAGAGTGTAGGGCATGTTTAGCTGATGTATATTTGGCTAATCCAAAGAGCAGTCTTGCGGTGGAGTTCTGAAGTACCTGTAGCTTAGCTACAACCGATTTGTTTACCCCTACCAGAAGCCCATTGAAGTAATCGAGTTTTGATAACACTAGGGCTGACACCACAGTTTTCTGTAGGTTTGGTGGAATAAAAGGGAGCACTTTCCTTAGGATTTTCAAGGTGTAATAAATAGAAGTAGTGAGCATTTTTACATGCTGGGAGAAGGAGAGGGTGGGGTCCATAATGACTCCAAGATTTTTAGCCTTGGTGGCTGGGACGGGAGCAACTCCCAATTCTAATGGCCACCAGTCTGAGGACCAAAATGTTGTATACTTGCCAAAAAGTAAAACCTCTGTTTTATTCGAGTTTAACTTAAGGCAAATTATGGCCATCCATTCGCTAACACTTCTCATGCACTCCTTGAACTTCAGTGAAGTATCCTGTTTTTTGCTTGAGATTGACATAATAATCTGCGTGTCGTCTACGTATGATACCAGTTCAAAGCCATGAGTTTTGATCATACGAGCAAGGTGAGCATGATTAATGTTGAAAAGGGTAGGGCTCAGGGATGAGCCCTGGGGCACCCCACATGGGAGCCTAAAGCATTTTGATTTAAGACCTCCTATTTCAACAAATTGTTCCCTACCATGCAGAAATGACTTAGGGAGTGCGAGGGCCGAGCAACCAACCCCTGCCTCACGAAGCCGATCAATTAAAATGCTGTGGTCTACTGTGTCAAAGGCAGCTGACAGATCTAGCAGTATCAAAGCTGCCGATCCTCCTTTGTTAACTGCCAGTCTGATTTCCTCCATGGCGGTAAGCAAGGCAAGTTCAGTACTATGTTGGCTTCTAAAACCATACTGGGTAGGATCTAGTACCTGATTTTGATCAATAAAGGCACCTAGTTCCCGATTCATATGTTTTTCAAGAATCTTAGCCGGTAGAGGTAGGCGGGAGATGGGACGATAGTTTCCTACATCAGTTTTATCTAAATTGGGCTTTTTTTATAAAGGTAAAATAAATGTCTTTTTCCACAGCAAGGGGAAAGTTGCAGGTTTAATGGAGGTATTTAGAGCCTCCATGAGAGGGCAGGCGAGTGTTCAGTTCAGTTCAAGAAAAACGTTATTTGGTTATCACGACCAAAAAGCATAATACTTAAGATATATTACTTGTTTAAAAGTCAGTTTCAAATGATTTAAAACTAGATTACATATAAAAACAATTAAAATAAAACTTTTACAATTCATGCATGATTTCCAACTCATTTATAGCCTAGTTCATTTTATATTGTCTACTTTACATAAGAGATTGTCAATCAAGGTAAGAAACCTAACCCCTCAACAAATAAGAATGGTTGATGCACCCCCCCCAGCCAGCAAGTTACAGTTTGTCTACAGGTGCGTATGTTAGGATCATTTATAATTGGTTTTAAGAGTCTCATTCTTGCTTCTTTCACTATGGGGCAAACGCACATCAAATGACATAAAGATTCGGTATGGTAGCCACATAAACTGCAGTTTTCGTTTGGGAATTTTCCTTTCCATGATTGTCGCAAATCCTTGGTTTCATATTCTCCAAAACTATACATCATAAAACTCTTTTTTTAAAACAATCGAAAATGAGCCACTAAATAAGCTTGTGGTTTCGGTTTAAAATAAGAATTTATAACTGTCCAAGAGTGTTTGCGTTTTACCAATAATCTTTTATCTTCGCCAAAGGACAGGTTTTTTGCAGCACTATTACACACTTTATTGAATGCCGCCCTTTCCATCTTACTATCCCATGCCTCTTGTATGTCTAGTGTAGTCAGTGCTGTTCATAAATATTCGCCCCATGAGTGCGATTTTTACGAATCAAACTGAGTCTTTTTTTCCGACCAGCAAAGTCTGTTCAGAGAGCCAGGATCTGCGGAACAAAGTTTCCAGCATAATTTTGAAAAAACAGATTGACGCTGGAATTCCTGATTTTGTAGACCAAATTCAAGACGGATCTGTGCAGGTGATGCACTTTTTGGAAGGTTAAAAATGGCTTTATACACCTTTATCTGTAGTTCGTTTAAAACTTCAAATTCCCGACCGTGCCATATTTCCAAACCATATGCAAGTGCAAGAATTAATTGTGCGGCCATTACTTTCAAAAGATGACTATATGATGGACAACTCAGTTTTTGTTTCAGTTGTTTGTAAACAAAGATTAATGATTGTGCCCTTGCTTTTATTGCTCTTTTCTGTTAAGTGAATTACATTCCTCGTCCCAAATTTATCCCCAAATACATATATAAACTGACTTCCTCTATTTGTTCATTTTTGGCAAACCACCTGCGTTTTCCTGGGCTAAGGCCTGCTAGTTGCACAACTTTTGTTTTTTTCTTATTTATTTCTAGCCCTTGCTCGTCAAAGTATGTTATCAGGTGGTTAATGACTCTTTGTAAGCCGATCGAAGTTTGGCTTAAGACCACAATATTGTCTGCATATTGCAGGTACTGTATGTGGTCTTCTGCCAACATTGGAGGAAGACCGTTTATATTTGACAAAAAAAGTTGCAAGTCGGCAAGGTACAGGTTAAAAAGACTTGGGGTCAAAACACAACCCTGTTTCAGGCCATTGTGAATGTTTATTTTGGAAGATAAAATGCTACCGTCTCCCAACTTCACCATTGCCCAAGTTTCGGTGTGGAGGGCTACTATGGTGTTGATTAATTGCTGCGGAATGCCCCATTCTTTTAGTTTCATTCAAAGTCGTTCTCTTGGTACTCTGTCAAATGCAGATTTATCGATGAAACATACAAAAAGTCCTATGTTCTTTAGTGTGGCTTTTCCCGTAAGAATTGCTAACGTGGCCAAGTTTGTAATCGTGCCCATTCCTTGTCTGAAGCCAGTTTGATTTTTGGGGATTATAGCTTTTGCCTCGGTCCATGCTTGTAGATCTAACAAAATGCAAGATGCGTAGAGTTTTGCCTCCACATCCATCAAGGCAACAAGCCTATAATTCCCGGGCTCATTACGACTTCCGTTCTTATAATTGGGGTGAAATATATTCCCTTTCCACGATTGTAGGGTCTTATTTTGGGAGAACAAATGATTAAATAACGGCGTAAGATAATTGGCCAAAATTCTGGTTCTTGCTTGAGAGGGCAGGCGAGTATCTCAACTAGCATATGGCTTCTTTTCGGAGGACAAGAGTCCAGTGGGGATCCTGACCTGGTTGCTACCAGAATGTTTGCGGTTTGTTCATGAGACATTAGTGTAAAATTTAAAAGACAGAGTGGAGTACGTTCAGGGGCCGAGGTCGACATGCCTAAAAATGAATTTTCAATATCAGTTAGTGGGGCCTGAACAGTTAGTGTGTTGACCAAATGGGCCGTAAATGTGTTATAAATAGCAGAGACTTTATCACAAAAATATGAGGCCAACTTGTCACCGAACGCTAGATATGTTGTGCTTTGACTAGTCTCCTGCAAGTGGCTAAGTTTCAAAACTGTAGCAAATAGCTCCTTAGAGTTGTTCTGTGCCCCTTCTATTTTTTCTGAGTAATATCTGATTTTAGTGTTTTTTAATCAATTCTTTATATTGTGCAAATCTTGACTTGTATTTTTCTTTTTCCCTGGGATCATAATGTTTGCACCAGCATCTTTCTTGGCTACGATAGAGTCTTCTTAATGATCTTGGGGGCATATTATCAAGCACGGCGTTAAAATTATCGCCGCTTTGGCGGCAGAAAATTGCCGCTAAAGCGGTGATAATGGGCTTGATAATATGCCGCAGAGAATTCCAATAGAAGCCCATGTTGACACCAGAACATGGACTTCTATGGGAATTCTCAGCGGCATATTAACAAGCCCATTATCGCCGCTTTAGCGGCAGTTTTCTGCCGCTAAAGCGGCGATAATTTTAACGCCGTTTCTTGATAATATGCCCCTTAGTTCTTCGGAGAACCACGGCTCAGTGGGTGCAGTTCTGCTAGATTTTCCAGTTCTCAGTGGGATAGTTATGTGAGCTGCTGCTGAAATCCAATTATGGTATTGTAAGGAGGCTACTCCTGAATCTGTAGAAAGGCATGGTTTGCTCTGATTAAGTTGATCAGTAAAAGTGTTTTTATCAAACCGCTGCCACAAGTAGATTTTAAGGCTACTTGCTTGACCGTGCTTAGAACATGTTAAAGGCGGTAAATCGAGGGTTAGCATTACTGCTGAATGGTCTGACCATGGTAGTTGCAAGTTACTGTTGAATTTAAGCTGAGGACAATCAGAAAAAATGGCGTCCAAAAGATGGCCCGCAGTATGAGTGATCCTACTACCATCTGTTCCAGACCTGCACCTGTCACTAAGTCCATCAAGGCCTGTGAGTCTTTGTCAGACATAATGTCTAAATTAAAGTTAAAATCACCTAAAATGGTGAAGTTTTGAGAATTTACTTTACATTCCAAGAGCTCGCCCATGGTTTGCACAATGGCCTGTACACTAGCAGCCCATTGAACGAAAAGACATGACTGGCTGCTATCTTAAAAGAGAGCACCTCAGCATGTATGTCTGTAGGAATAGTTTTAAAGGATTCTTTTAGATAAATTAAATAATCGCCAGCCCTCCTCCCGTTCTGCCGGCATGGTCCTTACTAGCTATTGCGAACCCCGGTGGGATAGCTATCGCCAGGTCTGGGCCTGAGGATTCATCCGCCCAGGTTTCCGTGACGAAAATGAGGTCAAGGTCATTAGAATTACCAAAAAGGCCAAATTTGTACTTGTGTTTAATAAGTGACCGAGCATTTAGCAGTGCACATGATAGTCCTCGTTTTTTTTTTTTTAGTCTTAGGCTTATTATGAATCCTCCTTGTTCCCACCTGAGAACCTTTCTGACTATCCATTGAAGCCTCGTCTGAAAGACGCTTGACTTTTAAATCGGTTAGCTTCAATTTGCAATTCGGACATGTCTGGTCCCCCGTGCTCTGAATGCCTCCCAGAAGTGGTCCAGGAGCTCACCTCTGGTATATGAGTGCGTATTTGCCATTCCTAACACAAAACCGGCAGCACGGCTGGCACTGAGCGCGATCCGAGCGCGGATGGGCGCAGACAAGCTTGCCTTAGGCGCGCCCGCTGCGCGCGTCCACTGCGCGTCTGCGTCCGGGGAGCTTATGTACTCTTCCCACGTGATGTATGTGCAATGGCTAGAGCGCTGACCGCTTCAAAATAGATATAGAATTGATCTCTGACATTTCACTTGATGTTGTTCATGCCTTGGTGCTGGCAGATGGGCGCAAGTTTGTAGCAAGATGGCATTTGTTTTTTGAGGAGTGGTAAAAAGCTTTAACCCAGAGGTCAGCATCCTGATGTGTGCCCTTTGAAGGTATGTGTTGTTTTGGTACAGAACCTGAAGAAAACTGCAAAGATTGTTTAAGTAGAAGAAACATTTTTCATCTTTGAGACACTCTTTGAGATCTTCAGGTACTGTTACTCAATCTTCGTCCAAGTCCTCCTTACACCAGCCTTCTAGAACAGCAGCTATCTAGCTACTTCAGGAAACAGCAAAATCACATAAGAATTACAGAAATTAGTCTGAAGAGAAGACAACATGTCCCCCTGATAAAAATCAAAACTCCTGACCATGCTAATGAGGTACCTTTTTCTGTTGGAGGTCAATTAAAGAATTTCATGGTGGCCTAGGAAGAATCCACCTCTGATGTGTGGGCCTTGACAATAATCAGGTGAGGTTACAAGATTGAGTTCTCTTCAATGCCTCCAGAGATCAGGACCATAACTACTCCTTAGCACAAGAACCTAACCAAGAAAGAAGTAACAAGGTCCTCCATTCAGGGATTGCATGTGAAGAAAACAATAGTTCCACTCCCTGAGAAAAGAGGGGGAAAGGATTTTATTCAAGAATTTCTCTAGTTCCCAAACCATCAGGAGTATTCAGATTAATCATCAATCTCCAAAAATAAAGAAATGGATCGAAAGATACATTTCAATATAGAGACCTTCCAGAACATCATTCCGTTGATTCGGAAGGGTTCCTTCATGGCTACTGTGAACACGAAGGATGGCTACTTTCATGTTATTATGCCAGGGACCATCAGTACTCTTTGGATTTTGCCTGTTGGGGAATCACTATCAGTACCAGAGATTGCACTTCAATATCAGGATAGCTCTACTAGTCTTCACAAAGTTGATGACACCTTTGTTGGCACTAGAACATCTCAAAGTGTGGAACATTTACCCATATCTAGATGACTAGCTACTTCATGCCCCATAAAAAGAGAAGGCTGTCCATAGATGACTTCTAAAACATGAATTATTGCTCAGTCTTTAGAAATGCAAAATAGAACCTGCTCTAGACAGAACCGTTATCAGAGTACACTTCAGATCATGGAATGTTTTATCTTCTGCAAGAGAGTCTGAGGGTAATGAGTCTTCAGTTACTGGAATACCTTCAAGCTCCACCAAGTCTGTGGCTCATACTACAGGGGCATATGGTGTATTTATTCCTAACACTTCTGGCATTCCTTCCTCTGAGACTCTTGACAATGCACATGCTAAAATACAAGAAACTGGCCTACATGAGCCTAGAAAAGTTGATTCCTTCAACCTTTCACTTGACTGCAGCACTTCAATGGTGTTTAGATCCTAGTTCCCTTCCAAAGGGATTACCCCTGTCACCATATTCAGTGAAGATAATAAAAAAGGATGCCAGTTTGGAAGGTTGGGGAACTACATTGATGGACCTGTCTATGCAGAGTAAGTGATTTGCTCAAGAGAAAATGAAGGGGCATATTATCAACGGCCAGCGATAATTATCGCTGGCCGAACTTAGCGATAATTTTGTTATCACGGCTATCTCTGGAATTTATCGCCCTGGAAGTGCGTTATTAATAACGCGTTTCTCCAGGGCGATAAAGATTCCAGAGATAGCGAGGTTATCGCCGTTTTGCAGGGAACATCGCTGGTTTTCCAGCGATGTTCCCTGCAAAACGGCGATAACCTTGCTGATACGACCCACAGGGTCGTATCATCATAATCCACCCCAATGTTAGGGATAGGTAAGTCTGCATTTAATTAGACATTAGTTTTTGGAGAATACAGCGGTTTTCTCCAAAATCTAACGTGTGCTAAAATGCTGGGACAGCCTTGTAAATATTGCGATGTGCACATCAGAGATATTTACAAGGTTGTCCTGCCCAGTGACGCCCACTTTGCATCTCGTTAGAGATGCAAAGGGAGGCGTTGGGTAAAAGGGTGCTAACATGCCCTAATGCATGTTAGCACCCTCTTGTTAATAGGGCAATAGTTTTATCTCTGCTTTTTTGGCTTTAAAAGCCAAAAAAGCGGAGATAAAGCCCTTGTAAATATGCCCCAAAGTTCTCTAATTGGAGAGAGTTATCAGAAATTATTCAGGCACTGTGGGGCATATTATCAAGAAACGGCGTTAAAATTATCGCTGCTTTAGTGGCAGAAAACTGTCGCTAAAGCGGCGATAATGGGCTTGATAATATGCCGCAGAGAATTCCCATAGAAGCCCATGTTCTGGTGTCAACATGGCCTTCTATTGGGATTCTCTGCGGCATATTATCAAGCCCATTATCGCCGCTTTAGTGGCAGTTTTCTGCCGCTAAAGCGGCAATAATTTTAACGCCGTGCTTGATAATATGCCCCTAAGCCATTTTTACCTTCAGATCCCTCAGCACCATGTATTATTGCAAACAGACAACATGGTTGGCATGTTGTATTTTAGCAGACAGGAAGGAACCAGGTCAGTCTTCAATCCAATTGCTGCAAGGATTGGATATTGGGCAGAACATCATCTTCCTTTCATGAGGGTGATTCATATCAAGTGAAAGGGCAATATGGAAGCAGGTCAGCTGAACTGGGTGTTGGAGACCGTTCAGAATCTGTCACAGACTCCAGAGATATATGAAAGATATGTCAGAATTTTGGGGACTTTACCTGCACAAAATATTTTCTCAGTTTCCTGCACTGGAGTGGACATTCTATATATACCTTGGTCTCTTCATTATCTGGTCTATGCATTTCCTCCAATTTCTTTGGCCCCCTCCTATGCCTATAAAAATGAAGCAGGAGCTAGCTGAAGTGATGAAGGTGATACCCTTTTTGCACTCGCATATAATGGTTCCCCTTGTTGAAATCACTGATTCTGTGTCCTCACTGGACAATTCCTTCATCACTCTTTCCTGTTACATACAGGGTTCTCTTCATCTTTCCCTGTTGTCACTAGGAAATTAAGTGGATAGGTCTTCAGAGTTGAGGCATTCCAGCAGATCTGGCTGATATCATTCAGAGATCACATTGTCCATCTACTCAGAAGTATTACTCAAAACACTGGAATTATTTTCAGCAAGGTCTCATTACTCTTCGTGTGACAATTCTTCCATTATCCAATTTCTAAAGGAAGAATTTGCAAATAATTTATCAATATCAACTTTCTGAGCACACTGGTCTAATCAGAATTCCTTCTAATGAAATAAGTCAAAATGAGGATTCCATAGGCAGGCTATTAAGACATTTCGCTCCTTCAGGCCCTTTGGAGATTTCTATGGTGCTTATTTGGGATTTACCATTAGTGATACAAGGGATTCCCTTTAATCCTTTTAAATTATGTGGACATGAAATATTTAACATTGAAAGTTGTTTTTCTGTTGGAAATAACTCCTGCCAGAAGGATTAGTGAACTTGGACACTACGGTGCAACTTTAATTTCTTAAGGATGGTAGAAGACAGCATTATTTTAACTCCTAGCCCCGTTTTTCTTTCAAAAATGTCTTTGGAATTTCTCAGAGAACAGGAAATCATGTTGAGTTCATGTTGACTGCATTTTTCTTAATCCTTATATTAAAGAGGAAAATAGTGTATTTGCTTGATATTAAAAGTGCAGTCACCGTTAATTTAGAGAGATCAAACGCCTAAACGAAATCAAATAATTTGTTTGTCACGTTTTGATTTCTTTTACATTATTTCTATGGCTTATTCTTTATCTGACATTCCAGTACTAGAAGGAATTCACGAGAGATCAACTACGGGTGTGTTGGCCTCATGGGGTCTCTTTGAATGAAATCTGTAGAGCTGCTACTTGGATTTCATCTCATACAATGAGGGTGTTGATTTAGGAGAATCTTCTTTTGGCAATCGTTTTCTGAGAATGTTGCTGGATAGATAATTTTCTTGCATGAATTAAGGCTTACTTCTGAGCATTGAAACTGTTTACTTTTCTTGACTTTCTCTACTGGCACCTGAAGGCCAGTTGAGCTTTGCTATTTCTCAAAAGAAATGACTTGGGCGAGGGATGTACAGATATTGCCACTGTTGCTTACTGGTAATCTTCATTCTCCTCAGTCCTGCTCTATCTTGTCACAGTCATTACAAAGTGTACTAGCCATCGTGAGCTTGGTATAAACAGGAAGTACTATGTGTGGTCTTATCCTTATAGCCCTTATAAGGTAGGTGAATATTTCAGGTTCACTTCCTATTCTTTCTCATTTCAGAGGTGGGGATAACCTCAAAAGTAATAACTGTGGCAAGGATGAGTAGGCCTAAGGATAAAGAATACTGGTAAGTAACCTGGGTATACCTCGGCACAGCTCAAGGTATGTACAGCAGGTCTGGGGCTTCTCAATTAATAGAGAGGAAAAAAGGAAGAGGGGGTGGGTGTCCACATTTACCAATGCACACTTAAGGCAGTAACATAACCTTTTGCATTTCACAAAAAGGCAACGGATGAAGCTGGGGAAAGATGAGGTTAAGACCACCTGGATATCTATTTGTTCCTATGCATGACAATGATCAATTGATCGACTGGTGTTGCTTGAGCTACAAGAACAAGTGAACCACGGTAGACACCGAGGGAGGTGTACTGAGTATCATTGAGAACTATTCATGTAATGCTGTTTTTGATTTCTTTATCCTGGAACTCTGTTTGCACTGTTTTGATCTTGGGTGATGTCGGAGCTGAAAGACATGCCTTAGGCTGCCTACTGAGCAAGGACAAACCACAAAGTAAAATACCAATATCCAACTTTATGAATAAGCTTAGCAGCCTGGACAACAAACATATCATCGTCTCTCTAAATAGCCATCTCCTCTGCCCATGTCATATTTATCTTCTTATTCAAGTCTGTTGTTTAGACAGGCCCTTCCTCAGCCACCGGCTCCCTTCACCGGACGTCCTTAGAGGTCCTTATCTGCCACACAGCCAGCATCACTCAGGTGGCCATCTTAGCAGAGGATGCATCCGTTTGCTAATCCTACCCACTGCCTGAAGTGTTACGAGGGTCATACAAGTTGTATAGCAGCCCTACCATACAGGAAGATAGGTGTGAATTTCTGGTTCTCCTACGTGCTATTGCTGTCTGTAGGAGAGTAGGATCTGCTTCTTATGGTTACCCCCACTTTATGCTGATGTTTCACTGTATTTCGACTTTAGTCTGGCTGGGGCCCTGCTAATCAGGACCCCAGCCTAGCTGCTTCCTCTCTAAATTGATTCCACGTACCTCAGGTACACCACAGATTGGATTCTGGGGTGCCCTTATAAGTCCCTAGTATATGGTATACTATGTACCCAGGGAATAGGTACCCCAGAGGCATGTCAGGGGATGTAGCATGTATTATACCACCCCTGGGAAGCCCTCCAAAATGACACCACAGGTCTGCTACTGCAGCCTGGGTAAGGTGGTGTATGCACCCCTTACTGAGATATAGGTTCACTATACCTCACCTTATCACTGCACATATACACCTATCAGTCACCCCTATGGCAGGCTTTATCAATCCTGAAGGCAGGGCGCATTTTTTTGTGCGAGAGGGTGCCCATGCATGAGCCGAGCCCATCTGCAGCTTTCGGAATCTCTTCTCCGGGATTGTCTGTGATGCAGCCTGACCATATACTCTTAAGTGCATTATAACTAAATGGTAAATGCTAACTTTGGACTGGCTGCACGGAAACATGTTGTGCTTGGTGTCAAACACCTTGGAATCATACCCCACACCAGTAACTGGTGTGGGAGTATGATCCCACCCTTCTAGAGGGAGAGACATGACAGCACCGGTATACCCGGTACCAGCTAACAGAGCCCTGGCATCACAAAATGGATGCTGCCAGCCACAGACACGGTCTGGCCTCCTGCTGCTGACCGAAACTCCGGCAGGGGAGGCCTGAACAATAGGTTTCCTGTCACAGGGAGGTGTTACCACCTCCCAGACAGGCATTAGTGGATTAGGGCTGGGTAGGAGCACTCCAGGAGTGCTTTGAAGTCTGCACTGGGGGCACATTTGGTGTCCCTGTGCATAGTCCAGCTCAAACCGGTTACAGGGGCTACCAGCCCCTGCTCTGGCATGAAACTGGACAAAGGAAATGGGTGTAGCCACCGCTCTTTCCAAACCCTCCCAGAGGTGGGTCCCCAGAGTAAGTTCAACCCCTTCCTTGGGTATATAGAAGGAACCCCTGTCATTAGGACTTTAGATTACACCTGGATGAAACTATGCTACAGAAATCCTGGAACTTCAATGATCTACACGACTAGATGACTGAAGAATCTCCCTTGGAGTAAAGGAGTTACTCCCCTGCTTAGCAGGCACCAAAGACGCATCTGTCCGGTCTGCATCTCCAAAGCTCCCGCTGGACGCCGAAGAATTTGCAATACAGGAGGTAGGTTTCCAGACTTCCGAGAGGCTGACCCAAGTCCCCAGCAAAGCTGAGACCCGTAGCCCTCGTGGGTGCCATGGAACCAGAACCCCTGGACACCGTGCACATTTACAAGTGCATCATCTTCTTGAAAACCCTTGAGTGTGTGCATTGGGTTACTTGTAGTTCAGACCCTGAGCGCCTTTTCCACTGAAGATTGCTGGCCTACACTCCACGGGTGTTCCGTGAGCCCGCTCTTTGTGGTTTCGCTCAAGACTCCTTCGCGATCCCTGGTCTGTTGACTGGTGGGTCCCAGCGAAGGCAACTCTTACTTTAATTGGGCTTCCCTGGTTGATCCAGACGTGCCCTGATTCTGCATTGCTTGGGGAGTCCCCAGGACCTTGCTGGTCCTCACCGAAGCATTTCTCCTCCTCCTGCATGGGTTGCTGTTGCCAAGACTTGTTGTGTCCAATCCAGGCATTGATGCTTCAGCACGCAACATCCTTCGTGGGACAGCTCGAATCCAGCTCCTGGTTATCCTTGACGCCTCCTGGTCCTCGTGGCTAAAGAGTCAAGCTTCCCCTCTTCGTACCTGAAGCACCCGACATCGGTGGGCATTCGTCTATCGTGCCCCTGGTCACTGGCAAGTGACCCAGACTCTGTCCCCTCTGCTTTCAGGTTCTTCACATCTTCGATTCAGGCTTGGATCTCTTCGGACACTTTTCCTCTTCCCGGCATCAGCACTTTTCAGTCTCCTGCCATTGAAAACGACGACGCGACCCGACACCATTTGACACCTATGCACCCGGCTTCCCTGGGTGAGGTAACATGAGTACTCCGGTGCTCCCGTGGGTGTTGGCCCTAGCATCATCTAAGTCCAAAAGGGTTTGTTCCTTGTCCACTCCTAAGTGTCCTTAAACTTTAAAAATCTAACTGCGACTTTCCCCATAGAAGCTAACGGGAGCTCACGACTGTGTTCTCACACTGCACACTTCCCCCGTGGGTCCCTTGTGTCACTACCTTGGGTGGTTCCTTGGGGTCCCAGCAATTCTACAGGCTCTAGGTCTTGTGTCTAGTCAAGTCGTGGTTCTTATACAACTTTCTGAGTATATAGTTTGGTCCGCCCCTAGGGCCTAACGTGTATTGTGCTAATTTACTGTAATATTTGAAGTTTAACATATGTGCGTTTACCTCTAGCCTCATAAAGAGACTAGTAGGGTGTGTTTAGGAATAAATACATATATTTTATATATAGACCTGGTGTAGTCCCCTTTCATTTTGCCACTCAAGAGATTATGGACTGGTAAAACAAGCTGCTCTACATTCCTTCAAGACTTAGCCAGAAGGCTGCTCTCCATAGCTACCACTAGGATAGCTTTCAATAAAGGTTGTCTTTAACCTATCATCAATAAGGGGTTGTTTGGACTGGTGCAAGGTGCCCACTATAACTAGTGGACAGCATATACCAGGCCAACTTCTCACATTGGTGTGCAGCGGTTGAGATTCAAGCTTGCCATTGTTTTACCGGATAATCTCAAGCGAGTGACTAACTGAAAACCACTAAAGGTACCTGAGGTACATATAATACAAGCTTAAACTACAGTTAGTTCTACTGAACTTAGAGTTGTGTGTCAAGGGCTTAGCACACCCTTTCCACAACTCAAGAGAGTTTAGTAGGCCACACTAGAATAGGTAGTGCATACACCACACTACACTAGTGATGTATTGAAGGCCAGGAACCAGTGGGTCCCTGCCAGAAGTAAGTGGGCTTCTAGCCTCCAAGTATGACAAACTCCCATTCTTGGAATTGAGAGCATTGTGTAGCACTAGGAAGTTGAAGACAGGAAAAAGTGCAAACACCCAACACCTCATAGAGGTACTGCTGTTGGATGATCTCAGAAAGACCTCAGGGTCTGAAGGGGTAGGCAGAGTGAACGGGGCAGCAGATGAGGAAGGGCCCAGGGGTACAGAAATCCCTGACCTAACGTCTAGAGCTGGCCAGGAAGATTACCATGATCTTAACCTATACAATGCAACTCCTCCTGAAGATGAGGACGATGGCCACGATGGCCCTCTCTTTACTCCACCAGGAAGAGTTGGGAGCGTGCCTATAAGGTCCAGATCTCCTTCTCAGGAGTCTAACCATTCTGAAACCTCCATAGGGACCTTTGTTTCCTCTCATAGGAGGGAATCCTCTCATGAGAGGAAAGAGAGACTGCTCAAGTATGAGGAAGCTCAGCTTAGGATCAGAAGAGAGCACATAACCCTAGAAAGGGAGTCCCTAGAGCTTCATAGAGCTAGAACAAAGTTGGGATTAGAGTCCCATAGTGGAAGCAACTTCCCTATTGTTAGGGAGAGGTCTCATGACCATAGAAACCTAAACAAGATTGTCCCTCCCTACCAGAGTAGGGATGACATCCACAAATGGATTACTGCACTGGAAAGGACCTGTAAAGTACAGAGGGTCACCCAGGAGCAGTGGGCAGCAATCCTGGGGCTCTCCTTTGCAGACAAAGGCAGAGATAAGCTCCTCACTGTAAGAGAAGAGGATGCTGATGATTACCAAAGCTTGAAAAGTGCACTGATTGATGGGTTTGGCCTAACCACTGAACAATATAGGTTAATGTTCAGGGATACCCAAAAGGTACAGAATCAAGACTGGGTGGCCTTTGTAGATTGTGCTACTAAGGCTCTGGAGGGCTGGTTACTGGGCAGTAATATGTGTGATTTCAAAGGATTGCACAACTTAATAATGAGGGAGCAAATCCTTAATAATTGTCAAAATCAGCTGTTGCATCAGTACCTGGTGGACTCTGATCTGACCTCCCCCCAAGAATTGGGAAAGAAGGCAGACAAATGGGTCAGAACCAGGGTGAAGCAGAAGGTTCCGAACCAAGGTGGTGACCCAAAGAAGCAAGATTCAAAGAACTCTGACAAGGGTGGGGAGAAGGGTAAAGACCAGAAGTCTTCTCAAGGTCCCCAAAAATCTGCATCTGGGGGGGAGTCCCAATCTCACAAAGGTAAAGGCCAAAAGAAACCATGGTGTAAAATTTGTAAGCAGAAAACCCATTGGACTAGTGACTGTACAAAGTCCAAAGACTCAACTCCAGCCACCATTGCCCCTAAGGCAACTGTTCCCCCTAGTGCAGCTACAGTTGGTGGTACTCAGAATAAGGGTGTAGTAGGGTTAACCCTGGGTTCTGAGATGGACACTGGCCTAGTCAGAGTTCCAACTCAGGCTGTCCTGATCTGTGATGGAAGCATTGATATGTCCTCCTTTGTGAGTCCCAGTAACATGGGCAAATACAGAGAGCAGCCTTTGATAAATGGAAAAGAGGCTTTGGCATTCAGGGACACAGGAGCAAGTGTCACCATGGTGACACAAGATCTTGTGGCTCCTGGGCAGATTATACTTGGTGAAATGTACCAAGTGACTAATGCTAGCAATGTTAGGACAGACCATTCCTTGGCAGTTGTTAATTTCTCCTGGGGAGGGGTAACTGGCATCAAAAAGGTTGTGGTAAGTGCAGGCCTCCCTGTTGAATGCTTGCTTGGCAATGATCTAGAAACTTCAGCTTGGGCAGAAGTGGAGTTCAGGACACATGCAGAAATGCTAGGAATCCCTGCACATGTATTTGCTGTGATCAGGTCACAGCCAGGCCAAAATGTCAAACACTGAACAGGCCCTGGATTCTGGAAGAATGGGCCAGGTGCCTCCAGAGAGGAGGAGCAGTAGGGTTAAGGCATTGCCTTCCCCCTTGTTTCAGAGTACAGATCAGCCTCCTTAGGGAGATGATCTTAGCCCTGAAGAAGGAACTGTCCCAGAGGAGCTTGAGCCTGACCAGGTTGAGTTCTTGGGGATAGGGAGCCCTTCCAGGGCAGCTCTGGGCCAGAAAGCAAGCTGCTGATGAGGCTGCTGGGAATGCTAGTGGCACCCATAACATTTATTGGGATGATGGACTCCTATATTCAGAGAGTAGAGACCCCAAGCCTGGTGCTTCCAGGAGGTTGGTAATACCTTTGAAGTTTAGGTGTTTCCTATTGACACTAGCCCATGATATTCCCCTAGCAGAACACCTGGGCTAAAACAAGACTTGGGACAGAATTGTTCCTCACTTTCATTGGCCCCACATGTCAGAAAATACCAAGGAGTTTTGTCGCTCCTGTGTCACCTGTCAAGCCAGTGGGAAGGCAGGTGGAACCACAAAGGCCTCCCTGATACCACTACCTGTGGTGGGGGTTCCCTTTGAGAGGGTTGGGATTGCTATAGTTGGTCCCATGGATCCTCAAACAGCATCTGGGCACAAATTTATCCTGGTGGTGGTGGACCATGCCACTAGGTACCCAGAAGCCATTCCACTTAGGACCACTACAGCACCTGTGGTGGCAAGGGCCCTCTTGGGTGTATTCTCAAGAGTGGGTTCTCCTAAGGAGGTAGTATCCGACAGGGATGCAAACTTCATGTCTAGTTACTTGACTGCAATGTGGAAGGAGTGTGGAGTGAATTACAAATTCACCACACCATTCACCCACATTGCAATGGTTTAGTTGAAAGATTCAACAAAACCTTAAAGGGCATGATCAAAGGACTCCCAGAAAAGCTTAGGCGCAGATGGGACATCCTTTTGCCCTGCCTTTTATTTGCCTACAGGGAGGTGCCTCAAAAGGGGGTTGGTTACAGCCCTTGTGAACTTTTGTTTGGCCATCCTGTTAGGGGTCCTTTGTGTCTGGAGAAGGAGGGATGGGAGTTACCTCTCAAACCCCCTAAACAGGACATAGTGGACTATGTACTTGGTCTCGGCTTCAGGATGGCTGAGTATATGAAAAAGGCAACTGAAAACCTTGAGGCTAGCCAGGAATTACAAAAGGCCTGGCATGACCAAAATTATGTGCTGACTGTTTACCAGCCAGGGCAGAAGGTGTGGGTGTTGGAGCCTGTGGCCCCAGCAGCCCTCCAAGATAAATGGAGTGGCCCCATACAATTGTTGTACAGAAGGGAGAGGTAACCTACTTGGTAGACTTTGGAACTCCCAGGAGTCCCCATAGGGTACTCCATGTCAACAGACTGAAACCATATGTCGACAGGGCTGACATGGGCTTGCTCATGGCAACTGATAAGGGACAGGAGGAAGAGAGTGACCCACTCCCTGACCTGCTCGCTCAGAACTCTGATGATGGGTCAGTAGATGGTGTAGCCTTGATAGGCAGCCTCACTGTCCAGCAACAAACGGACTGCAGAAAAGTTCTCAGCCAGTTCAGGCTGAGGCAGTGTTCTCTCTGCACTCATGAAGTGGACACTGGGGACAGTCTGCCTGTTAAAAATAAGATGTACAGGCAACCTGATCATGTCAGGGACTGTATCAGGACAGAAGTCCAAAAGATGCTGGATTTGGGAGTCATTCAGCCCTCAGACAGCCCTTGGGCTAGTCCAGTAGTCCTGGTGCCTAAACCTCACACCAAAGATGGTAAGAGAGAGATGAGGTTTTGTGTGGATTACAGGGGTCTCAATGCAGTCACTAGGACTGATGCCCATCTCATCACAAGGGCAGATGAGCTTATAGATACTTTGGCCTCAGCCAAGTTTCTGAGCACATTTGACTTGACAGCTGGCTACTGGCAGATCAGATAGCTGATGATGCAAAGCCAAAGACAGCATTTTCTACCCCTAGTGGGCACTACCAATTTGTGGTGATGCCCTTAGGTTTGAAGAATGCACCTGCCACTTTCCAAAGGTTGGTGACTATAGTCTTACAGGCATGGAAGACTACAGTGCAGCATATCTAGATGATATTGCTGTCTTAAAGCTACACTTGGGAGGATCACCAGGTCCACCTAAGGAATGTTTTGTAGGCCCTGCAAAAAGCAGGCCTAACTATCAAGGCTACTAAGTGCCAGATAGTGTAGAATCAGATTGTGTCCCTGGCTCACTTGTAGGTGGAGGCTAGGTTCAACCATTGCAGTGCAAAATCCATACCATCATGGACTGGGTTGCTCCAACCACCCAGACTCAAGTCAGAGCTTTCTTGGGCCTGACTGGGTACTACAGAAGATTTGTAAAAGGTTATGGATCCATAGTGACTCCATTAAATGACCTTACTTCTAAGAAAATGCCCAAGAAAGTTCAGTGGACAGTTAGCTGTCAAAAGGCATTTGATGACCTGAAACAGGCCATGTGCACTGCTCCCATTCTGCAAAGTCCTGATTACTCCAAAAAGTTCATTGTGCAAGCAGATGCATCTGAGTTCGGGGTAGGGGCTGTATTGTCACAGTTGAATGATGAAGGTCAGGATCAGCCAGTACCTTTTATTAGCAGAAGGCTAACCCCCAGAGAGAAACGTTAGTCAGCCATTGAGAGGGAGGCCTTTGCTGTGGTTTGGGCTCTGAAGAAGTTGAGGCCATACTTGTTTGGTACTCACTTCATTGTTCAGACAGATCATAAGCCCCTCTTATGGCTAAAACAGATGAAGGGTGAAAACCCCAAACTTTTAAGGTGGTCTATTTCCCTACAGGGGATGGACTATACAGTGGAACATAGACCTGGGAGTAAACATGCCAATGCAGATGGACTCTCCAGATATTTCCACTTAGAACACGAAGACTCAAATGGTCAAGGTTAGTTTAATGTCCCTGCGTTTGGGGGAGTTGTGTAGGAGAGTAGGATCTGCTTCTTATGGTTACCCCCACTTTTTGCTGATGTTTCACTGTTTTTCAACTTTAGTCTGACTGGGGCCCAGCTAATCAGGACCCCGGCCTAGCTGCTTCCTCTCTAAATTGATTCCATGCACCTTAGGTACACCAAAGATTGGATTCTGGGGTGCCTTTAGAAGTCCCTAGTATATGGTATACTATGTACCCAGGGAATAGGTACCCCAGAGGCATATCAGGGGATGTAGCATGTATTATACCACCCCTGGGAAGCCCTCCAAAATGACACCACAGGTCTACTACTGCAGCCTGAGTAAGGTGGTGCATGCACCCCTTATTGAGATATAGGTTCATTATATCTCACCCCATCACTGCACATATAAACCTATCAGTCACCCCTATGGCAGGCCTTATCAATCCGGAAGGCAGGGTGCTTGGTTTTGTGTGAGAGGGTGCCCATGCATGAGCAGAGCCCCTCTGCAGCCCTCTGAATCTCTGCAGCCTGACCACATACTCTTAAGTGCATTATAACTAAATGGTAAATGCTAACTTTTGACTGGCTGCACAGAAACATGTCATGTTTGGTGTCAAACGCCTTGGAATCATACCAGTAACTGGAGTGGGAGTATGATCCCACCCTTCTAGAGGGAGAGACATGACGGCACCGGTATAACGGTACCGGCTAACAGAGCCCTGGCATCACAAAATGGATGCTGCCAGCCACAGACACGGGTCTGGCCTCCTGCTGCTGACCCAAACTCTGGCAGGGGAGGCCTGGACAATAGGTTTCCTGTCACAGGGAGGTGTTACCACCTCCCAGACAGGCCTTAGTGGATTAGGGCTGGGTGGGAGCACTCCAGGAGTGCTTTGAAGTCTGCACTAGGGGCACATTTGGTGTCCCTGTGTATAGTCCAGCTCAAACCATGCTCTGGCGCGAAACTGGACAAAGGAAATGGGTGTAGCCACCCCTCTTTCCAAACTCTGCCATAGAGTAAGTCCAACCCCTTCCTTGGGTATAAAGAAGGAACCCCTGTCCTTAAGACTTCAGATTACACCTGGACGAAACTCTGCTACAGAAACTTTGACGATCTACACAACTAGATGACTGAAGAATCTCCCTTGGAGTAAAGGAGTTACTCCCCTGCTTGGCAGGCACCAAAGACGCATATGCCCGGTCTGCATCTCCGAAGCTACCGCCGGATGCCGAAGAATTTGCAACAAAGGAGGTGAGTTGCCAGACTTCCCAGAGGCTGACCCAAGTCCCTAGCAAAGCTGAGACTCGTAGTCCTTGTGGGTGCCGTGGAACCGGAACCCCTGGACACCGTGCACATTTGCAAGTGCATCATATTCTCAACATCCCTTGAGGCTGTGCATTGGATTACTTATAGCCCAGACCCCGAGCACCTTTTTCACTGAAGATTGATAGCCTACACTCCATGAGTGTTCCGTGAGCCCGCTCTTTGTGGTTTTGCTCAAGGCTCCTTCGCTATCCCTGGTCCGTTGACTGGTGGGCACCTGCAAAGGTCACTCTTACTTTAATTGGGCTTCCCTGGTTGCTCCAGATGTGCCCTGACTCTCCATTGCTTGGAGAGTCCCAAGGAACTTGCTGGTCCGCACCAAAGCATTTCTCCTCTTCCTGCATGGGTTGCTGTTGCCAAGGCTTGTTGTGTCCAATCCGGGCACCGACGCTGTAGCATGCGACATCCTTTGTGGGACAGCTTGAATCCAGCTCCTGGTTGCCCTCGACACTTCCTGGTCCTCGTGGCTGAAGAGTCAAGCTTCCCCTCTTCGCACCTGAAGCACCCAACATCGGTGGGCATTTATCTATTGTGCCCCTGGTTACTGTCAAGTGACCCAGACTCTGTCCCCTCTGCTTTCAGGTTCTTCACATCTTTGATCCAGGCTTGGATCTCTTCGGACACTTCTCCTCTTCCCGGCATCAGCACTTTTCAGTCTCCTTCCATTGAAGACGATGACGCGATGCGACCCGACACCATTTGACACCTATGCACCCGGCTTCCCTGGGTAAGGTAACAAGAGTACTCTGGTACTCCTGTGGGTGTTGGCCCTTGAACCATCTAAGTCCAAAAGGGTTTGTTCCTTGTCCACTCCTAAGTGTCCTTAAACTTTAAAAATCTAACCACGACTTTCCACATAGAAGCTAACAGGAGTTTACGGCTGTGTTCTCACACTGCACACGTCCCCGTGGGTCCCCTGTGTCACTACCTTGGGTGGTTCCTTGGTGTCCCAGCGATTCTACAGGCTCTAGGCATTGTGTCTAGTCAAGTCGTGGTTCTTATACCACTTTCTTAGTATATGGTTTGGTCCGCCCCTAGGGCCTAACGTGTTTGTGCTAATTTACTGTAATATTTGCAGTGTAACATATGTGCTTTTACCTCTAGCCTCATAAAGAGACTAGTAAGGTGTGTTTAGGAATAAATACATATATTTTATATATATACCTAGTGTGGTCCCCTTTCATTTAGCCACTCAAGAGATTATAGACTGGTAAAACAAGCTGCTCTCCACAGCTATCACTAGGATAGCTTTCAATAAAGGTTGTCTTTACCTTTCATCAATAAGGGGTTGTTTGGACTGGTGCAAGGTGCCCACTATAACTAGTGGACAGCATATACCAGGCCAACTTCTCACACTATCCTTTTCCAGGTCTGTTTTTCAGACAGACTCCACCTCAGCCATCCTTTTTCTCCAACTAGTGACCAAGGGCAGGCATGTTGCAGAGTAGCACAAACATTTTGTTGAAGTCCATGAGGCGTGGGCAATTTGCTCTTTCATGTATTACACCACTTCTGCTCTCTTCCAGCAGCATTTCTTAACAGGCGCACCTTGGCCATAGCTTCCTATCTGCATCAATGTTTGAAACAAAGCCCAAAAATAAACATCACTGAAGCAGCCATCTTAGACTGGGAATTTGCCCCTGTTCAGTACTCCTGTGCACTGCCTGAAGCTCTACTAAGGGTAGATTCACTTGAGAGTTGCTCAATGTAGTGCGTATGACTGTGCAGTACTCCTGCACTGCTTGTCCTCGAGGACCCTGAACCGTGTAAGTTACTGCTCCTCACTTGGGCTCCTTTTTAAAAAAAACACCTCTGTGTCTCTATTTCCCCCACTCAACCTTTCTACTATGGCAAATGTTTTTTTTCTGTAATGTAAACTCATGCTCAGAGGAAGTTGCAAACTAAGGCTAATTATTTAGCAACCTTTTTTGTTCTACACATTCATGTTTGTTGTCTATTAAATTGACTTTGTTAAGTCTCTCCTGCATTCCCTTCCTGGCCTTGTTGCAAAATCCATCTTTATATAGTCACTAACATTGCAGTAAAATGTTTCTTCACCATGAGCTGCACAATGTTAACACGTGCTAACATGGAGCCTTGGGCTATTTGGTGAATATTGCTATTTGCTTAATCATCTCCCTAGCCCTTTCCTCCCTTCCCCTTTTATGTTTGTCATCTGACCATTCCCTCTGCTTTCAGCCCCCCAAACCTCCCTCCACTTCTTCCTCCCTTGAGCTACTCACTTCCTCTTTTCTCCGTTTATTATGCCTCTGGTCTCAGATTTCTGATAGCCCCAGCCTTGCAGCCCTTAAAGGTATCACTTTCTTCAGTCAGGCATTTCTTCCTAAAAATCACATACCCTAGTCCCAAAATCTGTCCCGTAATGTCTCCCTCAAGCATGGTTAGACACCTCTCTGACACTGTGTTTAAGTGTCTCGCAATATGAAACTCCTTCATGCCAGTAACAATTGGTAGACTTCTTCTGTTAGACTAAAACAATTTCACTGTTACCATCTAAAGTAATAGCAAGGTTTTGATCCAAGCAAATTGCAAATACCTCAAAACATTTGATTTTAACAGTTTGATTCTCCCTCCCTGTAGCCATTACAACCTGCCTTTTCACAGTGGGCCCAACATCCTCTTCATCTGACCAAACAGAAACCACCACTGTCTCACTCGCTCACTCCCATCACCATTTTGCATGCTAACCTACTTATCCAAAACTGCTCCCTTTGAAAACTCCCTCCTGCTGAGGGGTTATGCCCACAGGATGTGGAATATTATCTAATATGTAGTTGTCCTAGAGATGGAATGCTTCAGAAACGTATGTGTTCTGTAAAAAGAATCCTTTTTGGTGCCATGAAATATAGTGACAAATTACAGCAGCGTTCTCACTAGGTTAGATAATAGCCTCACTGATTATGCTACAGCTCGTAATACAGAGCTAAGAGAGATAAAACTGAAAATTAGAAACCTACAACAACCTACAACATACCTGCCTCAAAACAAACAATAATCATGACAAACTGAGTGGTGAGTGACTCATCTAAAACCTCATTCTACTACTCTTTCCAATGCACTACCCTATTTCTCACCTCACCCTATACTTCTCTCAATACATCCTCTACCTCCACTCTCCCTCATCCCAAACCCCATTCCACCTCATGACCCCCAAAATAACCCTTTCTAGATTCATCCTTAATCTACCCCACCTTGCATCATCTCATACCCCTTTTACTATTCAGAACTCCCAAACAAGCCCTTCTAAACCCTTCCGTCTGACTCGTCCCCCTCCACCTACCCTTTACTCATCCCAAACCTCCTCCTACTGCTATGAACCCCGCTAAAAAAACTTTCTAGGCCCTTCCCTCTTCTATCCCTCAACTATTTATTTTCAATCCAAATAACAGATTAAAATTTCCACAGCTCTAAATAATTTCATATTTCCCTATACTAATTCTCCACTAATCATGTTTGGGTGCCGAAGTAGCGTTTTACCCACCAAAAAGCTCTCCAACATCATGAGATGTTGCCTACCCGCGGCAAAGGGGTTAACAACTATCTCGTCATGGGCACAGAAGAGGTTAATATGATGGTGCATGCAGCACACATTCAAGATCTTTTTTTTATTACCAACCCTCACCATGGGCGTTTTTCTCCCATTGCATGGAGGTCATTAAAATGTTTTTACTTTTATGTACTGCCACGCTTTGAATGGCAGTTTGTAATAGTAAAAATCTCGCCAATTGACTTCTGACTCTAAATTGGGTAGGCAGACAAATAACCAATCCTCTGATAGCCCAACTGAGTAGGGCAATGGCAGGGTCTGAGTAGTCTCCGTCGCTGACATACTTTAGTTTAGCCTGACCCTAAATGATGCAGAAAGAGCTTCAGTTTGTTAGAGAGTGTCACCCTCCTCCTGGTGATGGAGTACCCTCTCCTGCAAATTCTAAATCAGGCAGTAAGGCACTTTGGATTAGGTCGATGGTCTGTCACAAATTTCCCTTTTTCTGTCTTAGTGATTCTGATATTTCTTTCTTCTCTCTTTGACTGCTATCAATCAAAGTGCACTAAGGGGCATATTATCAAGAACGGTGTTACAATTATCGCGATAATATGTCCTTGAGAATTCCAATAGAAGCCCATGTTCTGGTGTGAACCTGGGCTTCTATTGGAATTCTCAAGGGCATATTGTCAAGCCCATTATCACCGCTGTAGCGGCAGTTTCCTGGCGATAATTGTAACGCCGTTCTTGATAATATGCCCCCAGGTTAGTAAGCTGAAGTCTTAGGAACAAGGTGAAAGCTTGGAGCCGACTTGCCTATGTACTGTGTCAGAGGGTCTCCAAGGCTTGTTTTTGTATATCTGTGATGCATGAAGTCTTCTAAAAGCTGTTCAGGAGGTAACAGCGCACATGATCTCCTAAACGCAATATTATGATTCCTGGAGCACTCCTCTTAAACTAAAACAAACATTGGCAAGGCAAATAGACCTGGCCTTTTAGTACAGGAAATGTTCAGTAATAGTTGAGCAACTTTGTGTGACTATGTAGTAGTCAGCACACTGTGGATTATTCAAACAAGTATTAGAGATGCAATGGCCCTGGCTGGTTATCATGTGGTTGCAGCTTGTTTTATGTCATTGGCCAAATAATTGAGACACGTCAAGTGAAAACAGTTGCTTACTATAATTTGAGGACAGTGCAAACATGGGGCAAAGAACTGAGACAAGAGAGCTGAGTTGGAGTCACCTGGCATATAAACTCACCTGCAACTGAGGCATCTCAATGAGTGTTCCTCGGTCTAGCCCCCTTCCTTTCTAAACAGAACAGATGATGGATGGAATGCTGAATTAATCAAACATTCACCCCTAGTTACAGATCTGGGTTAAATCCATCTTGTTTTTGCACGCCACACCAATCCAGTTTAGATCCAGTCATATGCAAATCAGAGTTGACCCTGCTCCCCATGGGAACAGTCCTGCCTGAACTGCCAGGCCAGGTCTTCCCTAGACCAGAAACAAGCATCTGGGACTGGTTTTGGGGTAACACCCATCATCAGCCAGGCTAGCTTGATTCTGGTGGCGTGGCAAGAAACATGGGGCAAAGAGCAGAGACAATGAGAGCTGAGTTGGGGTCACCTGGCATATAAGCTCAACCACATGCCTCCAGCGGAGGCATTTCGAGCGTGCCTCTGTCTAGCCCCCTTCCTTGTACAGACATTCCTACAAAGGGAAACAGGACTCAGGCTGGTATGTTCACCCTTTTGCACCATATCCCCATTAATACCGGTGTGCAGGCTTCACTATTCACGAAATGCCATGGCCTTGATCGAAAACCATCCAAGCAATGACAAACCAGGAAAAGCACATTCAAGCCAATAGCTTAAGTGGGGCAAACAATCACCCTTTCTTTCTCTCTCTCTTTTTCTGTCTCTCGCTCTGTAATTATCCTAATGGGCTTTTTTGGAATAATTAATGACATGAGGCCATCTAGTCATTAAAATTCTGACAGCAGACAGACCTAAGACGGTGATCTTCAGGGATGTCACTAGGCTTCTTCTGCAGACTTCAGGTGTTGCCTAAGAGCTTGCACTATAGCAGGACTAACCCTGCACACAGAGCAGACAGCCTGGCTAATTCAGCAGGGGCAGGGGTTTCAACTGAACACGCGCTGGTGAAAGTACAGTTTGCTATTAATCCTTACTTACATCCGCCACTTCGAGCAGTGTCCGCTCTCTCGCGCCAGGGCCCCCTCACCTCGGTTCAGTGTATAGAAGCATGCACGGGCACAACTGGGTCTATTGCAATTAAAAAGAGATCAGTACTGGCCCAGAAACGAAGGCAATGGTTAAAGGAGCAAACGTCACTGACCTGTGATATGCAAACTTTGTTAAAGCTTTAACCACTATGGCAATTTAAACTTCAGTCACCTCCCAACGCTCCTCTCCGTCTCGGATTTTGGGCCTCCTCAGCGGTAGGCCGGTCTGCGCCGCTGCTAATCAGACCAAATCTTTGTCATGCACGAGCCGTGGAACCCGCAGAAAAGCTGTAATCATTTCCTGCGCACATCCTCTTCTGGGCTTTGGCTCGTTTGATATATTAAGCTGGGAAAAAGCTTTATCCGCACCACGGGTTGAATTATAATATCGTTTTTTTATGACGACCCATCAATCAGGTTTTATCCGGAGCACAGCCCATTGCAGGAGATGTTCTCTCTCTTGCCAGCCGGGGCGGGAGCAGCGTTACTGCCCGTCCCTGACGCTGACAATGACGCTGGATTTCATAGCCTGCCATAGAGCTGTCTGGATATTTGTAAACCTCTCTCTCCCTCCTGCAGGTGATAAAGTTCTTCCTGTGTCTTCGGCTTGTTTTTTTTTTTTTTTTTAAATCTAAATATCAGTTCTGGCTGCGGGTTTTTTGTCACATCCATACTTTCTCTTAGCTTTAAATGCGCTCTGCCTAGAAGATGATGCTAGGGTGACAGGTGTCGTTGTGTTCTTGAATGCACATACATTCACGCAAAAAAGAACTTTGTGAAGGGGAAATTAGAGTTTCTTTTGCTCATAAGGCATTCATGTCTGTTAAACTAAAAATTAATTTCTTCAAATAAACACGGAGAAAGAAAGCTTATGGTTATGAAACAGACTCAGCCTAAACTTGAAATTGATCAATAAAGGTGGTTAGGTGTGCAAAAGGGAAAACCATAACTCACCTGTCAATGTACTGATTATGCCATCAAACATGATTTCACTAACGAAGTTTCAAATGACATCATTGATGACATCTCCGGTGAAATATATGATCTCACCTTAGACATTATTAATGACATCACTATGAATACACAGGGGCAGATTTACAATAACAGACGCATCCCTGCATATCAGCAGGGATGCGCCAGTTATTGTGCGTCACGGCTCCGCCACCATGGATGCGCCGCATTTACAATGCAGCGCACCATGGGGCAAAAACCGACAGATGCGTGACGCATCTGTGCCGTAAAGGCTGCGCATTGCTGGAGTTGCGTCGCAAGCACGACGCAGCTCCAGCAAGGCTCTGGGGTGCCCTATCTTTACAATGTTGCGTCAATCCTTACGCCTGCTTCAAGCAGGTGCAGGGTTTTGACGCAGCATGGGCTCAAAAGTGACTGAGTGAAATCTTGTAGATTTCACTCAGCCACTTTTAGGAGGCGTTTCTGCGACAGAACGCCCCCCCCCCACCCTGTACAGGAACGCCTACTTCTGGCGCAGGGCTTTACAACGTGACGCATCTCTCAGATGCGTCACGTTGCAAATACCCCGCAGCATAGCGCTGGTTTTGCGCCGCCGCTGCGTCACAAAAGTGACGCAACGGCAGCGGAAAAGAGGCGCAAGGGGCTTGTAAATCTGCCCCACAGTCTTTTGTCCATGTGTTTAATAATGTATGTGTTGTAATGCACTTGTATGTACTGCTATAAAGCGCAGATGTAACTCCGTGCACATGGCCTTCTTCCTTGTGCAGAAGGGGCTGACTGCAGGGCCTGTTTGAACACTAGTACCGGGTGTTATTTTGTTGGTGGCTGTAGGTGGCTAGGCTAGGGGTAGTTCCATTAGTGCAAGCCCATCAGCGTGATTTTCTTTTTTGGGATAGATAATTGTTTTCCCTTAACGTAAAACAAAATATAGTGCAGGGGTAATTGTTGTCTTGTGCTGTTTGGGGCACTTTTAAGGTTTATTTTAATCGTCCTTGGGATACTTTTGACATTAATTTTAATTGATTTTCTCACTGTTCTTTCCCTTTTGTTGTGATATTATTATATTTATTTATATTGGCTATATTTTCTTTTGCAATGTTGTTCCTGTTTTACTAGCGGTATGCTAGAGGCCCAGGGATGGTCCCAATCACATTTTGGAGTTAAAGCTTTTGCAATCCTTTGCCTGCAATTCTGCACGTTTTTGTTGGTGGGGATAGATAAAGGGTTCCAGCAAGGATAGGCAAATGGGTACTCTATTTTTCATGCCAGCTTCTCTGATGGCAATGTGGCAACCACAATTTTGTGGGACCATTGTATGTGTGAGTGTGTTTGTCCAGCGGGGCCATTTTGTGTTTGCTCTCCATGCCTCATTCTTTGATGGTCATTTGATGACACCATTTTGAGGAGCCATTATGTGTGTATGTGCATTTCATAGGTGACCTTTTTGTCTTTGCTGTCCATGCCTACACCTTTGTTGGTCATGTGGTAAGCTACCACCAATTTGTGGAGATAGTGTGTGTTTCAGGTTATTATTTTATCCTACTTTTCAAGGCCATTTCCTAGGAGCATTGATAGACGCCTATGTAGTTTTTTTATAATGTTTTTGCCTTTCCAATATATAATTTTCCTGATATATTTATTTGTGTCTGTGGCAGATGGTAGTTGTCTGTAGTACACATTAGTTGTTTTTATTTAATTTGTTTGAATTTTTGCCTGTCCCCCAGGACTATGACAGGGCCCTCTGGGGTTCTGGAGTGACACCGGGTACTTTTTTATTAATTTATTTGCTTTTTGACTACTTGTCATAGGAGTCTCAATGGCCCCGGGGGGACTTCAAGTATTTTTTATTAATATATTTGCTGTCTGCCTTTGTCTTTCTCCCAGGGGCCCAATTTGCCCAACCAAACCCTGTGCAACAAATTAGCAGATTTTTTCCAATAACAGGTAAATCTTATCTTTAATGAATTCACTTCGAATAAACATGATACACCTTTAGAAGCCACTAATGACAAATCAAGTGCCTCATCTAATGTCTTCACTGCCTTCACCCTCCTCTCTGGTGAAAAGCCTGCTAAACTCATTGAAGTCACTAAATCTGGTCCTCCAAACCCTGTCCTCCTCATATTCTCCATGGGGTCTCAGATAGGGTATCAGTTCCCCTTTCAGAACTTCTGAACAAAATAATGATTTCTGGACATTTTCCTGAAGCTTGGAAAAAGGAATCTGTATTTATCTGCTTAAAAAGCACTCCCTTGTCCCCCATGTTGTAAAAAGCTACCGACCCATCTCATGCCTTTCTCTGCCAGCCAAGATATTGGAGAAAGCAATGAATGTGGAAATCATGGCTTTCCTTGATGAACACCATCTTCTAGAATGCTCCCAATATGGTTGTAGACCTAACCATTGTACCAAGTGAGCACTAGTGACCTCTACACAGGAAAGTAGAATTATTGTCAACAAGGGGGGGAAGGTGGTGATGATTCTTCTCGACGTCAGCTCAGTTGATACTGTTAACCACTCGCTGCTTATCAACTGGCTTGAGAGCATTGACATAACAAAACTCATCACTCCTTCCTGTCCAATAGAGAGCAAGTGGTATCTCTTAGAGATTTTACTTTGGAACCCTTCTCTCTCCTGTGTTGGGGTCCTCCAAGGATCCTCACTAAGTCCTACACTCTTTACTGTATATGTTACTTCTTTGGCCAACCTGATGCGCTCCTGTGGCTTCTCTGTAATCTCTTATGTCGATGACATAAAAATGGTAGAGTTGTCTCGTGTAACGTTGAAGAGGTGGCCAAACAGTTTAATAGGTGCATGGTGCAAATTGTTGGATGGATAAAGAATAACATTCTTAAGTTAAATTCAGATAAGACTGGGGTACTCCTATTTGGCAATGACACTTGATTTTAGAATGCGACCAGGTGGCCTCAAAACCATGGCCATCTTCCCTCTTTAGAATAAAAAGCTAACATTTAAGCAGTCCTTTTTAATGGAAAGCTTTGCTTCTCTGACCAAATTAATCAGGTCACATCTTCTCCTTTTTTCTGCTAAGAACTTTGCAAAATATTTTTTACCCTTTATCCTCACAGAGCTCTAGAAAATGGTAATTGTTGTACCAGTCATCTCAAGGATAGACTATTTCAACACTCTTTATGATGGCATTCAGCATCACCAGTTAAGGAAACTCCGGACCCTTCTAAACGTGGCAGCTGATCTGCTCCTGAAAATCCCGAAATTCAGCTCTATCTTGCACACCATCATCAACCTTTATGTTATGTTATGTTACTGATTTTTGTACCGCGCACAGCTGCCCCAGCAAAGGGGCGTCCTGGCGCCAAAAGGTGAACACAACAACACAGAGTGCAGTGGGATTACTTAATTTTATTAAAAAGAAACGTTTTAATGACCCCTCTAAACCTAGTTAAATCTTCCACAGCACGGATGTCAAAGGGAAGAGCGTTCCAGAGCTTGGCAGCTACCACTCGGAAGGAGCGGCCACCCGTCCTATTCAACCGAAAACGAGGAACAACAACTAAGTTCTGGCCCAAGGATCTCAACGAGCGAGAAGGGATGTACGGAGTAAGGAGATCCGTAAGAATAGGAGGGGCCAAGCCTTTCAAAATTTTGAAGGCCAGGCAAAGCACCTTAAACTCAATACGCCGCACAACAGGCAGCCAGTGAAGAGTATGCAGTGCTACGGACACTGAGCAACGTTTGGGCAACCCAAATATTGCTCTTGCGGCGGCATTCTGCACTCGTTGTAGCCGCAGAAGTTCAGCCTTGTTCGTGCATGCAAGCAGCGCACTGGCATCGTCTATTCTGGATAAAACCGAGGCCTGGACCACCAGCTGTCTCGTGCTGGCGTCAAAAAATTTGAGCACCGGCCTAATGCTCCTGATAATGCCGAAACAAGAGGCAGCTACCTTCTTCGTGTGGCAGGTGAAACTAAGTACAGGGTCCTGCCAGACCCCGAGGTTCTTTAACTCCAATACAGGAGAGGGGGTCATACCTAGCTCGGAAGGCCACCAACTATCATTCCAACACCCAGGACGCTTACCAAACACCATCACCTCTGTCTTCTTAGTGTTCAATTGGAGACAGTTCTGATTCATCCAATTGGCCACCGAGCGCAACCCCTCACAGAAGTTGAGGGCATCCATAGCTGAGTCCCCACTTAGTGTGACCGCCAGCTGCGTGTCATCCGCATAGTGGGGCTCAGAGATGAACCCTGAGGAACCCCCAACGTGAGCGGGTGAGAGGTGGACTTGCCGGGTGGTATCGCAACCTGGAAGGATCTGTTGGAAAGAAAGGAGCGAAACCAGCCTAATGCCAAACCCCTGACCCCGGCTTCCTCTAGCCGCCGCATCAAGATGTCATGGGACACCGTATCGAAGGCGGCACTCAGGTCTAACAAAAGGAGTGCCGCTGTGTGTCCGGTGTCCAGCACGGAGCGCAGATGTTCAGCCATATATAGCAGGGCAGTCTCCGTGCTGTGGGCTTTACGGAAACCATTTTGCGTGGGGTCCAAGATGTTAGCTTTATCAAGATGGTCCGCCAGGATCCCATTCACATGGGTTTCGATGACTTTAGCAGCCCACGGCAACAAAGACAACCAGTCCGCGAGCAGGTTAAGTTAAAAGCTCTTTGCTTGGTTTATAAAGCACTTCACAAGATTGTCCTGACTATGTTCAAAAGAGCTTTTACTGGTACTCTTCCAATCACAACCTTCCGTGCTGCTCAGCCAAAATGGAGGCTACCCGCAGAATTAACAAGACTAGATGGGGCGGTAGAAGCTTTTCCTACGCTACCTGTTAGCTCAGAACATCAGTCCAATCTGCTACCATTTAGGAAACAGCTGAAAACCTGACTCCTCCTGTCCTATCTTGCCAAATAGGTTTCCATTTGATGGCTCCTTTTAGACTTTAGCGCCAAGATGCCTGCAGACATTCACACGCTCTACAAGCCTTTTACTTACTTACTTAAGATGAAAAGGACCGTTGCACAGCTTACGTATTTCACTTCCATGGGAAAACAGAAACACATAGGTAGATGGAAATTTCACGTAAAACAGTTAACTTGATTCAGTGAATAAAGGATGATTCATATAGGGTACATTTGTTTTTTCATGTTTCAGTGATCATTTGATTTCTCTGTGGTACCGTAGTACTTAAAATAAATAATTATAAATATTTAAAGAAATTAAATATACTCTGTACTACATTATATTTTACATTGTCTTTTCTATTTTTACCATATTTAAATATTGACAAAAAAGTCTGTGGAGTACTATGGTAATGCCTACAAATTACAGCGCTACTTACATTTTCTTTTAACCCCTTCCCTGCTCATGACGGAACCACTCCGTCATGAGCCACGGGTGCCGTGTGCTCATGACGGAGGGGTTCCGTCATGCCGCGGCCGTTGGCGGCCGCTCCTCCCACGCGGTGCTAATTCCCCGCCTGTGCGGGCGATTAGCGCAGTGGGCGGAGTCGTGACGGAACCACTCCGTCATGAGCACAGCTCAACCGTGACTCATGACGGAGTGGCTCCGTCATGAGCACAGCGCCACCGCGCTGCCCCCAAACCCCCCCCCAGCGCTGCGGCTGAATTCCTGCCGCAGCCAAGGGGTTAAAGCACAATCCTCCCTAAAATGCTATAAAATATATAAAAAATTATAAATGCATTTTTGTACCTATTACCACTTTAATAAAGTAGTAATAGACTGGGACATCAATAAAAACTACTATTTACCTATATGTAGGGCACTAACCCTTAACACAATGAAACGCATAACTTTAACACTACTTAAACTATTCACACATACCACCAACAATAACCATTTACACCTCATAATGTATATTCCTGCCACATTACAGCTACATCCGTACACAAACTTTCCTACTTAGGGCCCGATTCGCAAAGGTAAAGTCAGACGAAAGTCTAACTTTACAACTTTTGGTATTCACAAAGGGCATTTACTACTTATTAATGCCCTTTGTGAATACTGAAAGTCGTAAAGTTCAACTTTCGGTATTCACAAAAGGTATTTACGAGTAGTAAATGCTGTTTGTGAATACCGAAAGTTGTAAAATTAGACTTTTGTCTAACTTTACCTCTGTGAATCGGGCCCTTCGTATGTTTCAATTACCGCACTTCACTCTACACCACTCCACTCTATGCCACTCCACTCTATGCCACTCTGGTCTATGCCATTCCACTCTACACCACTGCACTCTACCCCACTCCAGTGTATGCTATACCACTGTACCTCACTCCACTGTACACCACTCTAATCTCCACCTCTCCACTCTATCCCACTCCACTGTATGCTATTCCACTCAAGTCTACACCACTGCACTCTATCCAATTCAACTGTGCGCCACTACACTATACCATACTCCATTTGACCCCAATCTTTGCCACTTCACTATATGAAAGTCCTTTGTACACCCCTCCACTGTACACTGTACGCCACCATTCTACACCACTCCATTCTACCTAACTACACTCCATCCAGTACAGTATGCTCCACTTAACAACACTATACTTTACTCAACGGTCTGCGCCCCTCCACTGGCCACACTATGCTCCACTATATATTACTATACTGTACAACAATGTACTCCTGCCAGTACCAGTGCAGAGCACTCTACTTAACTCTTTAGCACTTTATGAGACTCTACGACACTCTACACAACTGCCTCTATGCAGGACCACCCCAGTTAATATACTCCTCTACTCTGTGAGGCACTGCGCCACTGTATTCCACTACTGCACTCTAAGCCACTACTCTGTATGCTACTCTGTGCCCCTCAACTGAAGGACAGTCTATCCCACTCCTCTCTGCTATACTGTACTATATTCTACTCTACTCCAAGTCAAAGCACTGTGCAACACTCTAATCCACTCCATGACACTCTACTCTACTTTACAACACTGTCTGAGAGTCTACAACATACCACTTCACTCCACTGTCCCACACACTGCTCCACTCTACAACACTTAACTCCACTTTATACTACACCATTCCACTATACTTGACTCCATCTCACTAGGCTCTAGAACACGCGTTTCCTCTCTACTCTTTGACAGTCCAGTCTACTCTACTGTCCACTCCCCACTCTACAACACTCAACTATATGCCACTGCACTATTCAGCACTCCACTGTACACTATTCCACTGTACACTGCTCCACTGTAACACTATCCACTCTACTCCACTCTAGGGCATTCCATGACACTGTACTGTGAATCATAGCAGCGCACTATATAACAACTTACTCTACTGTACACTATGCCCTTATAGCCTGCAACACTCCACTTTACTCCACTCTACTCTACACCACTCTCATCTACCTCACTCCATTCTACAATATTCACTGTCCAACACTGTACTCTATACATCTCCACTGTATGCTATTCCACTTTATGCCACTCCACTGTACCAAACTTCACTCTACTCCACTCAACTACACTCTATGACAGTACACTATAAGACACTTTCCTCCACTCTGCTGTACCACACTCGATTAAATGGCACTCAATTCAATGACACTAACTCTTTAATTTGGAGCACATTTTTAATAAGAATAAAAGAACATTGACATTCAATATAATAACAAAGGTTAAACATTTGTTGTAGTTAGGAAAACTTTATTTGTTCTTTCCAATTTTACATTTTTGTGTAGTTTAATTTTGGTTTGTAGTTAAAGAATAAATAAAGTTATGTTAATTTAAAGGAGGTGCATCATTCAGCAATTTAAGGTATACTTATAAGTTTCAGATTGATCCATCAAGCGAGCCCTGATTAAAAGTGGGGTCTAAAACACAAAATCCCCATTCACTTTCCATGAATTTGTTGAACCACTACAGCAAAAACTGCTGAACTGAATTACCCCAAATTTGGCAGGAAACTAGATCTTGGTCCAGAAAGCATGATTTTTGTGATTTGGTTTAAATCCGTTGAGTGGTTTGTGAGAAATTGAGGTTCATAAACTTTGACCAGCAGTATATCTGTGATGGATCTGGGGGCTTAACCATGTGTTGTGATTGACTGGCCGCAACATGAAGGAAAAGTTGTGGCCGCCATCTTAGAACACTGGGACAGAATGCTATATACATATATGTATATTACCTAGTGGCAGTCACCAGTTGGTAGTTATAGTTAGGAACTAGTTTCTATAGGGAAATTGTTTTTTGATTTGGTAATCTGTAAAGGTTCAGAGTGATTCGTCAAGCGGAGCCTGAGAAAAAGGGGGAATCCCAAAACGCTTTTTCCGCCATGCAATTTTCATTAGGGATTTTAGACAGAACTACAGCCCGAAACGATGAACGGAATTACACCAAATTTGGCAGAGAGCTAGAATGTGGTCTAGAAAGATCTCATTTTGTAATTTGGTGTAAATCCGTTCAGTAGTTTTGGAGTTGATCTGATTGGCTCAACCACTTCAACCAGGAAGTGTTGGCAGCCATCTTGGGACTCAGGTCTCGACCAGAGTCCTCAGAAAAACATAAAAAAAACACAAGAGGGCTAGGTAGAAATACCCTGACCCCTAGGCCTGGGGTTATTTTTTCTCAAATTTACAGAGGATCCGCAGCAAAATGAAAAAAAAAAAAACAGGCGAGGTTTCCAGAGCATATATTTTTTTTTACCACGGGTGGGCCAGGTCCCAGGGGGAATTCTTTCTATTAATAAGGAGAGGGGGCTGCTCAAGGAGCCCCTCCCTGGGCCTATTTCAGCCTCAGGGAACGCATGCCTGGGGTTTGGACAATATTAACAGAAGGGGAGGGGGCCACGTGGCGCCCATCCCCCAGGGCTCAGACGTATCAAAACTAGAAAAGGGCACATAGTCCCTCTCCCGGGCTGATTTAGGTCCCGGGGACCCCATCCCCCAGGCCCTGGCTGAACTTAAAAAAAGGAATTTTCATACAGCCCCCTCCTTGGGCTGATTTCTGCCCTGGGGACCCCATTCCCCAGGTACTGGCTGCAAAAGCAATGGGGGGGTGGCTGCAGGGCCCCCCTCCCGAAGCCATTAATTGCCCTGGGGACCCCATCCCCCAGGGACAGCTCCTACTATATCCTGGGGTGGCCACCCCCGGACATCGCTATTTCCCTGCCTGCACACACACGGGCAGGGAAACTTGTATTTGCTCTCAGTTGGCAGGAGTAATTTCAAAGCTCCCACCAAGCAAGAGCAAACATAAAGTCTGCTCCCAGCTAGAGGGAGCTTTAAAAATGCTCCTGCCTGCTTGTGAGTGGATTTTAGATCTGTTTCTGCAGACAGAGAAACAGATCTGAATATTATTCCTGTCCACAAGGAGCAGCATTTTTAGCTGCTCCCTGCGAGCAAGAGCAATGCTGGCTCCACTTCGATGCGAAGAGTTGGCTTGGGCCATGGGGCCCTTGGGGCTATGAGGATATGGCGGGTGCTCTGGGTGGGCACCAGGGCACCGACCGTTTGTTGGCCAGGCCCTGGGGAATGGGGTACCTGGGGCCAAAATCAGCCCCGGGAGGGGTGCTGAGCAGCCTGCTCCCCACTTTATTCTTGTCTGGACCTTAGGGGATGGGTTCCCTGGAGCTGATATCAGCCCAAGGAGGGGGATGTGTGACCTGTCCCAATATACAAAGGTGCTGGGTCCTGGGGTCCCCGGGGCCGAAATTGGCCCGGGAAGGGGGAAGGTGCTTGACCTCTCCCCATTCACAATATGGCCAAGCCCAAGGAGTTGGGGTCTTGGGCCGAAATTGTCCCTGGGAGAGGGGGCTGCGTGCCCTCACCCCCATAAATAATGTGGTGTATGCTAAGGGATACTTATTTTGTGTATGTAAAATCTGAACGTACCTATAACGTTCCTATAACTATTGTTTTTTCAGTGAAAAAAATAAATTATATATATATCCTGAAAAGTAATGAAAATAAAAAAATAAAATATGTTTTAAACATCACTTACTTGTTGCCTCGTTCCCTGCAGGTCAATCACATTAGCCCAGCACTGCATCCCTTGCTTTTGGGTGGCTGCGACCCCAGTTAAGCAGCACATCTTACGCTGCATTTGCTCCTAGCATTCCTTCCTCCAAGAAAGGTGTAGCACTAATGGGACATGCAGACAATATTGGGACAAGTGGCGCTCCACTAGAAAAACGAGCGCTACCGCCTCCTTCTCAGAAAAAAATCATTGCACGGGGTAACCCTCACGTGCCTACTTTGGAAGCTAGTCTCCTGCACACTGCATGCCTCTGTCGTAACTGTTAGGGTTGGGGTAACAAAAGCAAGAAAAACAGGATGTGTAGAAGTGTAGATTGATCAGTTTATTTGTATTGGCCGAAAATTGTCAACACTCCAATGCCACCCACCCAGGTCTAAAGTCCTAACTACATAATTCTGCATCCTCCCAACAAGCAGCCCCACAAGTATCATCCTGCCCCAAACACACTCTTTTTTATGTTATAGGAACTACACAGAAGCGTACTGCTATGATGTCTCTTCTTCCTCAAAAATGGAAATTGCAAAGTCATCTTAGTTTGCATCCACACTCTTGCCGCTGTGTTTAATAATGAACAATGGAGAATGGAAATATTCCCTTTTCTAGCTTGTTTACATGAGCCTGAGAATTTAGGATAATCAAGCACATTTTATTAGGTAGCACAATTCCATGTATGAACATTGACCATGGTAAAATTCAATAAGGCCTGTATTGTATGTAATTATATAAAAGCACCAAAAAAACTTACGTCTAACATCTGGGCTGTATTGCCAGTTATGCATTATGAAGTGTGATTAATGTATTAAAAAAACACCAAATAACCTTGCAGGTTCAAATAACACCATCGACCGGATCATACTGGAAATGGGGAGCTAAACATTCAACACACAGGTAAATATTATATGGCAATCAGAAAAGCCGAGTGCAGTGAAGGCTTTGTCAAATTATTGCAGATCTTAATTTACAATTTGTTGCTGATATATGCATTTTTGCTTAACTGCAACATTCCAGGTTCTCTATACTGTGTACTGAAGTTTAAATTCACCCTTTTTTGATGCAGTCAGCACTAAATATTGAAAAGTTCATTGGAAATGGACAGAACAATCATATATATGTTACATTCCTATAAACACCACCCTTGACATGAAAGAACCCAATTTCCATAATTAGCAATTATTCATAAAATTGGATACATTAGTATAACAATGAAATAATACCATTCTTGTTAAATCACGGCTTAGAAGAATTTTTGTTACCATGCGTAGTATCTGCACTTTTTACATCTAAAGGGCCGATTGATGGATCGGGGCTATGTGTGAGTCTCTAAGAGATGAGAGCTCTAAACTAAGTCACAGAATAGAGACTAAGAGAAATACTCTCCAGAAAATCCATAAGAGAAAGGTTTCAAAGTACAAACCATAAAGGTTTGTTTAAACTTAAGAATCATTACAGAAAACAAAAAAGATATTTGGCCAATGTAGTCACAATAATACAAAATGCAAATAAATGAGTTACTATTCAGATTCAAAGATGGTTTAGCACAAAATAAATAATGAGTAAATTGTCATAAGGACTGCTCCATTCAAGGCAAAAGAGAGCCTGAAAATTATTTTAAGTACAAGCTTAACATGAAGTCTGCCTCTATGAAAAACAAGGGGAAATCTTGGTTCATCTACCAAATGGAGATTTGTTTATGCACTTTCAAACAGAGAAACTATACAGTCACTGTGATGTGACAAAGAAAGCTACATTTTACAACTCAGGGCCTGATTCTGATGCGGTTTGGAAAGCTTCCCGAACAAATGGGTTTGGGAATGGTTTCCAACCTAATCGGATTGGGAGAGTCCAACCGACCGAGTACGATGCATCCGGATGCTTCTAGATACTATTTGGTTGGACTCCTATTGACTTCAGTGGGAGCCTTTGTTACAACTGAATGCATAGACTCCCATTAAAGAAGGGGGTGGATGGGGAAAATTGGGCACCCTGTGGTGGGTATCCCCTGGTGCCTGCCACACTGTGCATGGCTGGTAAGGAAGGACCCATGGGTAACCCCACGGGCCCGATTGGGAAGGCTCCAGGTGAAGGGGGGCCCACTACGGGCCCCCAAAGTCTGATTCAGACTGCCTATTTGAGTCGGGCGGCACAATTCTGAAAGGCTATCCAAATTCAGCATCGTACTCGGTCGTTTGGAAATGCGGCCCGTAGAGACATACGATTCTGCTCTGTATAGCTCAGACATTCCAAATGCCGTCGGGATCGGATTGGGATATTCCTAATGCCTAACTCACATCGTACTCGGTTGGTCGGAAAGACACGTTCCTGATCCAATTTGGACAGAGCAGATGCTGTTAGGAGGCCTTCCTAACCTCATCGGAATCAGGCCCTCAATAGTAAAATTTGAAACACATCATATGGTATAATAACTCTTGCTCTACATCTCATGAAAATGCTGCAATATGCCTTACACAGAAAAAATACCACTTTCAAAACTTTAAACACCTTCTCTGTTTAACTGAAGGAAGTGACTTTCAATTGTATAAAAGTGTATATTTGCCATCTCTCAGAACATCAGGAACTGAAAATATTAAGTTTTCAGTGTTACAGAGCGAGTAAGACCCTAGAGCTAACTGAATTTTGCAATGAATGTCACTATTGAGGCTCTCTTTGCACGGGCAAGGAGGGAGAAAACAAGTTAATGTAATGCACTTCGCTTCACAAGCATTTATAAAGGTGCAGTTTGAAAACACTCGTAGGCCAAAGCCTTCTCATGTCAAGATAACAAGACTTCATTATATGAAACCCAGTAAAAACATTGCATTTCATTTTTATTAATTAAAAGCATATAATTATTAATTGCTGGAAGCTGCTTCCACAGCTTAGAACACATTGTAGAAAAAATTTACATTATCAGGATAAGTAATGTATTTTTCTATTGTCAACGAGATTTGAAGGGATTAGTTCAATGTGTCATCTCGATCAAACTGATAACGCCCAAGTGGAGCAAATGGCATCTCTGATGTTGGTGGTAGCTCTTAGAAGATTGCACATTATATTTACATGGGTGAGTCTTCTTATTGAAGGTTTTCAAGCAGTTTCAAGAAAATAGGTCTAATTTAGAATGTATTCCCTTAATTTACAGTGCAAAACTAGCTAATCTTCTCAAACTAAATAAAAAAAGTGAATGAATGTTTTAAACAATTGTGCCGCTCGGAGGCTTGGGACTCTGCATTACTCACCGGACGGGCTTGCACTGTGGATGCTAATGGACCTTGGCGAGGACATCACGCTGATTTTAAAAGGCACGGGGTTTTTTATTTCATAACCTTTTGCACACGGGACTGCGAGGACCAAGGTGCTTTGTCCACTGCTGATCTCCTGCACCTGGTCTCTCTTCCCGACCCCTCCCCCGGCCAGTACTTTACGCCTCGCGGCCCCCGCTTCGCGGGAGCCGCTCGGAGGCTTGGGACTCTGCATTACTCACCGGACGGGCTTGCACTGTGGATGCTAACGGACCTTGGCGAGGACATCACGCTGATTTTAAAAGGCACAGGGTTTTTTTTTTCATAACCTTTTGCACACGGGACTGCGAGGACCAAGGTGCTTTGTCCACTGCTGATCTCCTGCACCTGGTCTCTCTTCCCGACCCCTCCCCCGGCCAGTACTTTACGCCTCGCGGCCCCAGCTTCGCGGGAGCCGCTCGGAGGCTTGGGACTCTGCATTACTCACCGGACGGGCTTGCACTGTGGATGCTAACGGACCTTGGCGAGGACATCACGCTGATTTTAAAAGGCACGGGGTTTTTTATTTCATAACCTTTTGCACACGGGACTGCGAGGACCAAGGTGCTTTGTCCACTGCTGATCTCCTGCACCTGGTCTCTCTTCCCGACTCCTCTCCCCATCCATTTAACCCCCACGTGTCCTCGCGTGAGCGGGACGCGTGCGGGGCGCAGTCCGGGGCGAAGCCCGGGCAAACGGCGGGCCGTCTGTGGCCGTCAGAGGACGATTGAGGACGGGACGGGCCACCCCCCTAAACCCCACATCGCGGTAAGAGTTGTATTTTGGTATTGCTGTAACCATCCACAATATATGGACACTGTACCCCTCTTATTTTGGATTTATATCCGCGGCAATTGCTTTACGTTTATCAATATGTCATTAGACACAGGGAAATCGCGCACTTTAACAGTTAACACTTCTAAAGGTCCAGTAACTGGTACTATAGACCAATTCTTTAAACGTGCAACAACTGTTTTGGAAAAGGAAATAGCGGATACAGAAAAGCACCTTTCATTAGACCTGCTAACTGGTAAACGCTCCTCTTTAGGCACAATTGGGAAAGTACCTTCCCCGGGGGTCATAAATGATGATTCGGGTAGTACCAGCACCAATCACATTCCTGAAAGAGAAGAAATAGTTATTGAGATAAATTCCCCAGGTGCGGTTCCTTTCCCCGAACACACAACTAGTTTAACCATATCTGGGTTATCGGATTCACCGAACTTGGTTATATCCCCTCCGTTGACTACAGGGCTCTTTGAGAATAGATCAAACACTAAAAAGAGACGAGGCTCTCCCATCATGTCATCTCTGGCAAAAAAGGAAAAAGTAAAACCCTTGGTACAAACATCGATATCCATAGGGCTCCCCGAGACAAATAACCCACCCGCAAGCACCAACATTGCAGGGCTGTCTACCGGCCAGGATCCTGTGGGCTAATTACTCATTAAAATAGAGACTATGGTTAAGTCCCTCCTACTCCCTCTCTTAGAGAGGACAAGATTAATAAGCTCACACCTGGACGATTTGGACAAACAAATGCAAGGGAATAACTTGGTCCTAACTGAACTATTAAGGGCACAGACTAAAAGCAATATTGTTGACCCAGCCGCCCCTCTCACTCGGCCGCTAGAACAACCATCAACTAGCGGTATTCTAACGAAACCCCATACTGCACAGGGAAAAAAAGCTTTGGCCAAGTCATCCAAAGAAACCACAGATAAAGGTAAAATCAATCGCTTCGCCAATGGTAAAGAAATAGAAAATCAGATAAAGGTGGGCTATAGCTCTAACGCTGGAAAGACAGGAGAAGCTGAAAAAATAAAAAATAGAAAAAATTCTATGCTAACAAATAATATACCTGCAAAAGATAGATTGGAGAACGGGAATGGCGAGTGGCCACCTCAGCCCCCCTATATTCCTCCGAGTAGAAGAGTGGACTTACCCCCAGAATCAGCCCCATATACGATCATCATGACTGGGGTACCAGAATTGTCAGAGGGAACTAGGGAGGACCATCATGCCCTAAGAAATAAAACCATCTATTGGCTGAAACAAAATAGACCTCTTCCTGCGCACATAAATGGGGAAATTTTAATGGTGAGACGCACGAGCTGGGTGGGAACAAGACCAAAAGATAAGAAAGGGGATGTGATAATCATAAATTTTAGGGATCACAGAGCTGTCAGATGTATTGGCGACTGGTACGAAGCCAGAGGGGGGGACGGTATTTCCACACACTATGTTAATTACTTCTACCCACGAGAACTGACTTCTTACCCAAAACCAAACCCTGCAAAAGATTTTTTTCTAGATTGGAGGGAAGCAGATTACCAATTTCCCCATCAAAATTCCCGCAATAATTATTCTATCCTCAGATTTCTAGGGGGTTTCAGAACAACAATTGCCATTTACATCAGAGGCTTAATGTACTACATCAGAATAACAACCCCCAGCTACTTCAGGGGTTTAATGTACCCACCTTCAACCATTTTTCAACGCTGTTTGATTTGGAAAATGTAGATCGACTCAGTCTAGAGCAGGTCCCCCCACAAAAATCTACCTCGGCAGACTCTATCACTTTCAAAGAGGCTGTCATCCCAAGTGAAAGTGCAGAAAGACAAGAAATGGAAAGCATTAACTATCCGCTATCACCTAATCTGACACCGATTAGAGGAGCTGACACTACTACCCTGGGGAATAGCCCCAGTAGTAGACCTATGTATACGGGGGATGACGTGCAAAGAGTCCCGGAGAATCTACCCGTAGCAGAGGCAGTTAGCATAAACAAATCTCTAGATCTTAGAAAGGACGATAACATAGTACAAATCATGTCCTGGAATATAGCGGGCCTATGCACAAAAATAATGAATGGAAGTGCAATGGATTTTGTTCAAGATTATCATGTGATATGTCTACAGGAGACATGGATCACTAACGAATTACATCTGACAGGGTACAAAACGTATTTTTCCGCGGCTGTCGCAGGCTCTCTTGGCAGGGCCAAAGGTGGCCTGATGGTGTATATAAAAAATACCATACCAGGGCTAGAAGTAACAGCTCTTACCCTACAGCCTAACTATCAGATATTGAGACTATTGTTCCAAAAGAAGAGGACTATCATTTTGGTAAATACATATGACAATTTGCCAGAAAGTGAGAGAGTAAAAATACTCGGGGCTCTCCGTAATAAACTTTCTACTTTGATAAAAAAAATGCAAGGGTCAGATGTCCCAAACATCGTCTGGGGGGGTGACTTTAATCTTCACCCTTGCGATGCGAAAAATAGCAATATCTGTGGCGTGGCGGAAGAAACAGAAAATCATATGACCCATTTTAGTCACTCTGGGGTAGGAGATTTCCTAAATGAAACCCTGTCAGAATTAGGTTTGGTGATACTAAATAAAATTAATACTCCCTGTGGGCAGTTACAGCCAACCTATCTGGCCAGGGGATGGGAGTCGACGATCGATTATATATTGGTCTCAGCGACCCTTGATAGTAAGGCTCAGAGATTTAGACTAATAATTAACACTCTAAGCGATCACGCTGCCCTGGCCTTTGACCTGGTTGTAGACCTGGGGCAATTAACATCACACTTGTTGATGACCGCACTTGCTCAGAATAAGATACATCTAACAAAAACAAATGGCTATGCCATAGGATGGGGAAAGATAGACCCAGTAGACCTGACAAATAAGGTGGTACTTGCGGTATATCCCGCCATAGTGAAGTGCCTAGATGTCGACATTGGAGAAGAGGAAGTTTTGCAAAACTTCAGTTTAATTCTGGAGAAGGTAAATGATTGTCTAATAGGCAATAAGAAAGGGAATAAGGGTGGAAAAAAAGGGTGGTTTAACCAGGACTGTACCATGGCTCATAAATCCCTAAAAATAGCATTGACAAAATCCGTAAGAGACAAAGAGGAGATTCGCAGTCTAAGAAGGTCCTATCGCCTAGCCTGTAAAATAAGAAAACAGGAATTGAAAAAAGTACTCTGGGACCAACTATATGAGAGTTCCCAGAATAGAAATAGTAAGCAGTTTTGGAAGGTGGTGAAGACACCCTTCCTGACAGATGCAAGTGATCAGCCAAGAGTAGAAGTGGCGATTGAGGGCTCAGCATGGGTAAATAATTTTTCTAAAGTTTTTGGTAAACTACCAGGAGTAGACTTATTAGAGGAGAATAATCAGAGTTTACAAGGCAATTTATTCCCGATTCCCTTAAACTTTGGAATTACTGAAGTCATAAATGCTGTTAAAATGAGTAAAAGTGGAAAAGCCCCTGGCCCAGATGGTGTACCAGTCGATTTTTTTAAGTTTAAACTAGACTTGTGGGCCCCAATTTTAAAGAGGGTGTTCGATGCAGCAATGAAGTGCGGGATAATTAAAACTTGGACCCAATCGATTATGGTCCCTATATTTAAGAAGGGAAACAGGGAGGAGGTGACCTGCTATCGACCAATCTTGCTACTGGATTCGCTCGGAAAAGTACTGGGCAGAGTGGTTCTCCAGCGTCTCCAGGAGTGGGCAGATGACCATAAGATACTATCCGATATCCAGTTTGGCTTTCGAGAGGGTTTCGGAACAACTGAGCAGGCATTGAATCTAGCCCTAATAATGGGAAAATACGTATCAGCAAAGCAAGGAAGGTTATATTTGGTCTATGTCGACCTATCCGCGGCCTTCGACTGCGTTTCCCACTCGAAGCTTTGGTCAGTCCTTGCTGACATGGGTATAGACCCAGCCATTGTAGACCTCCTCCGTGTGCTATATTCTAACGCTTCATCTAGGGTCCGCTTTGGAACGCAGGGCGAACTATCCGAGTCCTTTAAGGTGGAGCGGGGCGTGAGGCAGGGTTGTGTGCTGGCCCCCTTTCTCTTCTCCCTTTACACTAATGGCCTTGAGGCAGAAATGTTGAGGGGGGGTCAGGACCTCCCCCGAGTGAAAAATCGCCTGGTGCCCGCGCTTCTTTACGCGGATGACGCCGTGATCCTGGCACGTACCCATTGAGAGCTACAGAAAGCCTTGGAAAGATATTCAAGGTTTATGGGCCGTCTGGATCTCAAAATAAATATAATGGTGGCAGGTAAGGGAAAGAAAGGGGGAAGGACCATTTCCCTTGATAAACAGAGATTAGATATGACTACTCAATACCCATACCTTGGGGTAATGATGGATGAGAAGCTCAACTGGAAAGCGGCAATCGAAGCTCGCAATCACCAACTTCTGCGAGCAATAATTGCTCTTATAAAATTCTCCAAGAAGTTAGGAAAGAGGCCACCAGTAGAGCTGCTCCGTATCTATAAAGCAAAGTGTCATTCCATCGCACTTTACGGGGCGGGGTTGTGGGGACACAAAAACACCAAAGTTTTACAGGTAGCAGAGAATACATTCATGAGATTCCTCCTGGTGACACCTAAGCGAGTATCCACTTTCGCCTGCCATGCAGAGCTTGGAATGCCCCATATTGAGGATTTGGCAAAAATTCAGCCTCTTTTGCTGTGGCGCCGTATCTGGACGTCAACAAAAAATTCATTTACAAAAGAGATAGTGGCAGACTGTATGTCTTTGGAACATGTGGGGAAAATCGAGTGGTTATTATATGTGAAAAATCTCCTTGCGGATCTGGGGCTGGATAAATACTATTCTAACCCAGAATTAATTGCTGAGATCCCAAAGAAAGATTTAAAAATAAGGGCTCTGAGCCACATGGAAGAACTGCGGCTGAGTAAGGAGATAAATAAACCTTCAGTCCAACATTCCTTGGCAGTAATGACTACCTTGGAAATGGAACCATATCTGACTTACGTCGAGTAACAATTTGAGCGCTTCTTGTTGGCACGATTCAGATTGAATATTTCCCATAGGCTTGTAGCCTTCCCTAAAAGTCATAATTGGGATGAGCGTTTAACGGTGTGCCCCTGTGACGAAACGTCCGAACAATCAACGATGCACACCGTTTTGTTTTGTAAATATTATACTGCACATCGCAAATTATGGCTAATTCCCTTGCTGAGAATTCTTGGCCTTAGAAGATGTCGTCCTGCTATGCTGCACTTGCAATTTTTGAACACTTTATTGATTTCGAAAAATGTTAGTACCTTTTTAAAGTGTATTTTTAAACACAGACCAAATCTTGGTTGAAGCAAATTTTGTTAATTTAAGGTAAAGGGCAGTCCAAAAGCGATCCATAAAGAATAATGTTCAAATTGGCATTGCAACGTAATGCATTTGAGTCAGAACAAGTTTTGGAAAATCGCCCCAGCTGTTGCTCACTTTCATGTGTATGTTGTGTTTAATATGTGTTTTATGTACTTTTATGGTTATTAATGCTTTATAACCGAATAAAGATTTACTTACTTACTTACATGTTAGCGCTGGTAAAGAATGCTTTCAAAATGACAGTGCTACTCACAGAGCATTAATCAGCAAATATGGCAAAACTCACTGCTGCAGGTTCATCCTTGATGCAGGCATCTAACAATGAGTCCTCACCAGTGTGTGAAAAAAACATAATCGCAGAACCTTGTCAGCAAAAATGGGTACCGTCTCATTTGCACTTTATTTTCTTTCCTTATACATGTCTTGTTAAACCTCCTTATTGTGTTACACTGCCACAAACCAATAGCACATTTTACTAGAGGAGATTTTAGAATGTATTTGTTTTCATTTACTTATAATACACTTTGCAATTCAAATTTTATTCATAACAAAACATTGTTGCATTAAATACATTTTAAACATAAGCATATCATCTCCAACAAAACACATATTTTCCAAAGTCCTGTCCATATCTGAAGTCTCAGGGAAACAAGGAATACGAGCAGAGGCGTAGTCTATTCAATAAGATCGGTGGTGAGGTGTGTATCTCGAATTTCCCAACTAAAAAAGCAATGGCCCACAGGGTTAAATTGTGAGGTGACCAAGGTTCTGGGTGGACTGTTTCCATGAGGAGCAGGGTTAGTACAGATTATCATCAGGTGGGCCTCTGGGGCTGACTTTGAGTTTGACAGGCAGTTACACTGTTGCAACGGAGTGCCCTGTCTGTCAAGCACAATTTCTGCCCACCCAATTTTGAATCAGGTGGACCGCAGGTTTTACGCCAACAGAGTGAAATTTACTCAGTGTTACTATCACTGTAAAACTTCCTTTGACAGCCCGATGGAATAGGTGCCATCTCAATTAATTGGTTAAAAAGATTTTTCTCTTTGGGCTGAAATAAAGGAATTGTATCACATCACCTGACCTAAATTCATTCACTCACTGACACACTCTCTTAGACTCAATTGTGAGCACCCCACGGGAAATGTTGGAAAATTGTCAATATAAGACACCTTTTTTTTGTAAAAAACATCAGTTGAAATTTATTAACATATTAAAAGAAATCACATTACATCAGATAAAAAAGTGACAAATGAATGACTCAAGATTATTTCACAGTACAATAAAAATGTAAATGCTATCTGAAGGCACACAACTGTAAACAATATAACACTTAATATAAATAATTTTTTTTTAAAACAACACATATAAACAATTCATATACTGGGAGGAAAAAAATGACAGACACCAAAATTGTATCTTGAAAGTGTGAATTTGTAATTACTGTTAACAGAAGAGAACTGGTGATCATACACCCTAATTTTTTGGGGGTTCTGTACCAAACAAATTCCACTCCACAACCTATGCGTCGACGCGTTTCGGTGGTAAACAATGATAAAGACCACCTTCTTCAGGACTGACAAATGTACTTCTCCATGAAAAAACTTTATCAATAATTCCTAAACATAAAACATAATTTAAACATTTAGACATAATAGAAGAGCAAAGATCTCATACATGTGTAAGTTTCTTTTAGTAACACAAAATAGATACTTGTTTCTAAAATAAAGCAAAAAACATAACATGATGCTAAATCTGAAAACCCACAATATGATATGAGGTATGATATACAAATTTTCCAACATCCCACTAGCCACACAATTTGATCTATAGTATGGAAAGCCAATTTTTCAAATATCCCGCCAGTCACACCATGGTCTACCCACACGGGAAAAACCTAGAGCTCACTCATGCCGGTTCTACAATAACCGGCATGAGTGATTCCTGATGGAGTTAGATTTTCCTTATTTTACTTTCCCTTAGATCGGGCCACACCTTAAAGGCAAGGCATCATTCGTGGAGATACCTCTCCTCTACAAACAGACAATGGGAATTGCCTAAGCAACTTATATGTACTGCCCTAAAAAGTGAGGCTTTACCTTGTTGATTCAAGGTGAGTCAGCAACGCTAGGTTCATTATCGTCTAAAAGATTATTATCAACACGTGTCGATATTCCAAATGAGGTTTTAATCAACCCAGTGTCTATAAATAGTATTATGCCTTATTCTCATTTTTTTATTCTTTTCAGTTTGAGCAACACGTCTCGTGCAGACTACCCTATTTCCAAAAGCCTTCTGTCAGCGATGTTTATTGCGACATAAATGTAGGTGCTGTTATCACTCTCTACATAAATCAAACTATTATTGAGGACTAGGTACCCACATCATAACTGCATCTTTTAGATCGCAATTTAGAACATACGTATGAGTCTTTGTTTATAATATGGTTTCGCTCATTATTTTAGTTTATTGTAGAACCGGCATGAGTGAGCTCTAAGTTATTCCCGTGTGGGTAGACCATGGTGTGACTGGCGGGATATTTGAAAAATTGGCTTTCCATACTATAGATCAAATTGTGTGGCTAGTGGGATGTTGGAAAATTTGTATATCATACCTCATATCATATTGTGGGTTTTCAGATTTAGCATCATGTTATGTTTTTTGCTTTATTTTAGAAACAAGTATCTATTTTGTGTTACTAAAAGAAACTTACACATGTATGAGATCTTTGCTCTTCTATTATGTCTAAATGTTTACATTATGTTTTATGTTTAGGAATTATTGATAAAGTTTTTTCATGGAGGAGTACATTTGTCAGTCCTGAAGAAGGTGGTCTTTATCATTGTTTACCACCGAAACGCGTCGACGCATAGGTTGTGGAGTGGAATTTGTTTGGTACAGAACCCCCAAAAAATTAGGGTGTATGATCACCAGTTCTCTTCTGTTAACCGTAATTACAAATTCACACTTTCAAGATACAATTTTGGTGTCTGTCATTTTTTTCCTCCCAGTATATGAATTGTTTATATGTGTTGTTTTAAAAAAAATATTATTTATATTAAGTGTTATATTGTTTACAGCTGTGTGCCTTCAGATAGCATTTACATTTTTATTGTACTGTGAAATAATCTTGAGTCATTCATTTGTGACTTTTTTATCTGATGTAATGTGATTTCTTTTAATATGTTAATAAATTTCAACTGATGTTTTTTACAAAAAAAAGGTGTCTTATATTGACAATTTTCCAACATTTCCCGTGGGGTGCTCACAATTGAGTCTAAGAGAGTGTGTCAGTGAGTGAATGAATTTAGGTCAGGTGATGTGATACAATTCCTTTATTTCAGCCCAAAGAAAAAAATCTTTTTAACCAAATAGTTATTGGTGCTCTATCTCTTTGGACGACATTGAGCCCCTCTCCTTGTTTTGCAAAGCCATCTCAATTAAGCCAGCAGACTATCCTCCCTATTTAGAGTGCCTTTTTTTTGCTTACAGTCCATCACCACCAGGTATATCCTGGCGAAAATTAAATGATCCACCATGCCGTGGAAGAAAACTGGGATGGGGATCATTATTTATATATATTTTTTAAAACAAAGTCCCACTTTGAGAGTTTGTTTTGGAAAAATAAACTTTGCAAAAGTTTGCCAGCCAGCCATTATGTTTATTGGTGATACAGACAAACAATGGTCAGATCGGAAAAAGCAACAAGGGACATAGGAAAACTAAATATATCAAAAGATCTCATACCACTATATGGAAAAGAAAAACAATCTCACAGATTCAATCCACAGTTACAAGGTTAGGCCAGCAGACAAGATTTAAAGAACATAAGATTAAGGAACATATACATAATTGCAATTCTGAAAGTTTAGTGATATAACTTAAAAGTCAGTCTCAAACAACATTCTTATTTACATATTGTATCGAAAACTCTTAGCTCCACAAATGGATAAAGTGATAAAGATGAGTGCTGATCCTCTCCCTCACCAAGGACCCCATCACCGCCAAAGCCAACCTCCACGAAGGAATGAAGGCCGTCGCCGACTGGATGAAGACCAGCCGTCTGAAACTGAACTCGGACAAGACGGAGGTCTTCATCCTCAGCTCCAACCTTTCAGCCTGGTACGACTCCTGGTGGCCGACGGCACTGGGAGCAGCCCTGACACCCACCGACCACGCACGCAACCTGGGAATCATCCTCGACTCAACGCTCTCAATGACCAAGCAGGTCAATGCTGTCTCCTCCTCCTGCTTCAACACCCTCCGCATGCTCTGCAAGATCTACAGATGGATCCCGACAGATACAAGAAAGACAGTCACCCAGGCCCTCGTCAGCAGCAGACTCGACTACGGAAACACCCTCTACGCGGGAGCCCCGACCAAGCTCATCAAACGACTACAACGCATCCAAAACGCCTCGGCACGACTGATCCTCGATGTACCACGCCACGGCCACATCACCCCCCACCTGAGGGACCTGCACTGGCTCCCCATCAGCAAGAAAATATCCTTCAAGCTCCTCATCCACGCACACAAGGCACTCCACAAGAGCGGCCCAGCCTACCTAAACAAATGGCTCTCCTTCTACATCCCCAACAGCCAGCTATGCTCTGCCGACCTCTCACTCGCCACCGTCCCACGCATCCGAAGAACAACCACCGGCGGGAGATCCTTCTCCCACCTCGCCGCCAAGACAAGGAACACCCTCTCACTGAGGCTACGACAGACCCAAGACCTGCTGACCTTCAGGAGGATGCTCAAGACCTGGCTGTTTGATCAGTAGCGCCCCCCCCCAGCGCCTTGAGACCCTCGCGGGTATGTAGTGTGCTTTACAAATGACTGATTGATTGAGTGCTCAGAGAAGATGCTCATGTGGATAAAGAGTTGTAAGAGGAAAAGAAAAAAGGGAGGGTCCTTTAGAGCTTTTAACAAATCATATTATTGTACATGGAAGCCTGTCTGGTATACAATTTCTATATGTCAGTCAGTCAAAAAGCTTTATTATCGGTTAAAAACCATAAAAGCGAAGAATACATAATTACATAAGACAACCAATTGATCACCAATGAGCAGCAATACAAAGTGTACATGATTAAACAATACACCTAGAACAATAAATACAGGCCATTCAGAGTGGTACTAAAATTCCCTAGTAAATGCACAAGGGTACTGACAGTTAAACAGTTAGTGCAGCTTTCTCCTTAAGTTTGGCTCCTCTAGAGCACCACATAGAGAACAAGAATCTGGAGGTCGCAAACACAGTCAACGGGGAAGAGTCATATTTCAGCAATCTAAACACAACCCTGTAATCCCTGAAGCCCCTGGACTTGCATAACTGTAAGATCCATTTGGCTCTAGCTGTGGAGTATGAGGGGCAGAATAGTACAACGTGCAGATCTGTCTCTTCGGCGTATTCACACCCCGGACATAGGCTAGATGCATAATGAGCCATTGACCACTTGTTTGTTACTGCCCTCACTGGGAGAGATCCATGTCTAAATTGGACATACAATTTATTCGCCAGTGGGGGCTGAATGTCGTCCAAGAGTTTCTCAAATGGGTACCTGTCCTTGACTTCGAGAAAGCTACTGGACAACCCACCCAACGATGGTCTTAGTGCCATCTGTTCCAATCGGAAATAGCTGAGTGCTTTGACCAGCGCCCTCTTGGAAGTCGTAACAGAGGAGAGTGCGGAGGCAAGCCACAAATCTCCCTTCCCCAGGGCCAGGCATAGATCTTTAACATGCTTTAACCAAGGGATTTTTCCCACACCCCTTAGCGTCAATAGATGACTAAGTTCCTCCTGATAACTTAAGAGCTCGGATGTGGACCAGAGTCTCCTCCAGTACAATAGAGGAGAGTTAGGGATTACTTCATGTATGGGGACCAGACCTAAGTCAAGGCATTGCGGGATCAGTGGTGTGCTCTGTGGGAGTCTCAGCAGACGCCTTATGAAACTATTCTCAGAGATAGAGAGCGAGGAGGCATTGGCGTGGCCCCATAGCTCTACACAGTAGAGCGCCCCACCTCTTGCTTGTGCTTTATAGATTTCTACTGGCGGTACCACAATTTTGGATGTGCACTCATTATGTACATTTAGAATACCTCCCGCTGCTTGGGCCATCTTCATATTTGCCTTGGCTATATGGGTCCCCCATTCCATCTTGTCATTCAGTGTTACCCCTAAATATTCAAAAGTAGAGACTCTTTCGAGGACCGTGCCATCCATGTGGGGAAGGGGACAGTTGGGCAATTTAGAGTTAAAAACCATAAATTTGGTTTTGGACAGGTTGATCTCCAGATTTCTTAGTCTGCAAAAGGAGCAGAAAGCCTCCAATGTTCGCTGAATACCCGTTGAAGATTTTGATAACAAAAGGGTATCATCAGCAAACATCAGGGCTGGTATCTTTCGGGCTGCCAAGCTGGGAGAATCTAAATGCCGCCCGTCCCAAAGATGTTTGATCAACCCATTAAGAAAAAGCGAGAAGAGCGTGGGGGCCAACACGCACCCCTGCCTCACTCCCTTTTCCACCGGAAAGGCGGCCGAAGCGCTCCCCATTCCTCCCGTACCTCACTCTTGCAAAAGTGCCCTGATGTAAACGTTTAAATAATTGGCACAAATAAGCTGTAACACCCATCTCCAACAAAATGGCCCATAGCTTCTCCCTCTGGATCAGGTCAAATGCAGATCAAAGATCTACAAAGATCAAATACAAACTGCCAGCCCCCAAAGTCACCATCTTCCAGAATACCATCTGTAATCTAAACAGTTGGTCGATGGTGGAAACTTTGGCACGAAAACCTGCATGTAGGGAGGTCAGGATGTGATGATCGTCCATCCAACACTGCAACCTTGATAAAAGAATGCGGGCCATTAATTTCTGGAAGACGTCAATAAGACTGATGGGGTGGTAGTTGACCGGGTCCAGGGGGGATGCCTTTTTATGGATGGGAATAATCTCTGCGCCCAGCCAAGTTAGAGGAATTTCCATACCCAGGAGTATGGCGTTAAAATATAGGCACATGTAAGGGACCCAAACCTTCTGCTCACTCAGAAACAGGTCTCCCGGTATGCGGTCCAGTCCGGGGACTTTCCCTGTGGCCAGACTTTTAAGGGCTCCCTGAGAATTTCTATATAACATCTAATGCATCTGGAAGTGGTCCGGTTGTTAAGTGACTATTGCCTCTCTGCACATTCAAATGATCTAGGCTTAATGAAAGAGCATCGATGTTTCGACCCGACATCTGGGGTGGGAAAGCAGCCACCGAATGCCTCAAACGTAGGTCTTCATCAGGACTAGGAAGGTGAAGGAGCGACCTGGATACCTAATTCATCCAACTGAGAAAATAGACCTGGATAATTCCATGAAGCAGAAGGGCCCAAAACTCCACTCTGATGGGTGAAAAATCTCCACTTTAATATATGGTCATAACAGTGACCATAATGGGGAGAACACAAGCCTTCAAGTTCAGCTTAGCCACGTGGTCCAGCCTTGCTTCCACACAACTGTCCATGGCTAGGAAAAAATCCACAATTGGAGTCTGGATCACACAAAATGAAATTAATCACATAGGACCTGCAGCTGCTAGCTGCTACTAATGCATGCTCTCTCAAACAAAGTCAGAAAGAGTGTTTACTGGAGCAGTCTGTCACACATGACCGCAGTTCCTGACAATATATAGAGATGTCCACAATGCTGGTAGACATCTCCAAATTTTGTATGGTGGAGTGAAGGCAGTAAAGTCCTCTGCCACCCCATCTGCCTTTTCTCCATCTGCTAAATCCTAAATTCGGTCATCTGTCTAGAGTGGCATAGGGGGCAGAAAAGCAGTGATTTAGAATGCCAGTGGTTAGACTATTTGCAAGCACTCATCCCATCACCTTTTGAGTGTTTGATTGCTAGTAGTATGCCTGAGACTGGGGCAGCTTTCCAAGACTACTGCTGCCAATGTTTTCATTCATGGAGTAATTCTATGGTTGCAGAATTGCAAATTCATTGGTATATTGGTCACTGAGGGGCATATTTCAAAATGTAAAAAGAAGTGGTGCAATTAAGTGCAGAAAGAAAGGATGCTGTGTTGTGTCACCTGAGGAGAGTAGAACTGTACCATGTCTTCAAAGAAATGGCACAATTCTACTGTATTCATATGCTGGTGCACTTTGGACTGCCTAGCGCCAATGCAATCACCATTGAGCAATAGTGCAAACGTGTCTGCGTTCATTGGCAGGATAGTTTTTGTGCAGGGAAGGATAGAAATACCATTTGGTGCCAACCCATGTCTAAACCTCTGTGAAAATGGGCCATAATCCATAGGTAAATGCATGGAAATGCCAATACACCATCACTAGAATGCCTACCTGATGCAAAGTAACACAAAGCACTGCAATGTGTTGCATTACGTTACTTTTTCTTACAAAACCGCATAAATCAACATATGGATAGCTTTGTAAATCCAGAAAATGTATTTTGCATCAGAGCTGCGTCAAAAAAGTAATGCAACCCAGAAGCAGAATCTTTGTAATTCTGAGCCTGTAAACATTTGGTTGCGGCAAGATCCCTGGAGGGATGCACAGGAATGCCCATGCACCACCCACGGAATACCTACCTGTTAGAAATGGCAGTCTCTAGTTGGCAAGAGCTTGCACCTTTGTCCAAATAGGGACCTTTCTTCCCAGTCAGTGTAAGGGAGTTACACTCATAAAATAACCCCTGCTCACCCCCTTGGTAGCTTGGCACGAGCAGTTAGGCTTATCTTAGAGGCAGTTTGTAAAGCATTTGCACAGAACCTACAGTAATACAGTGTAAGCACTACAAAAGGACACCACACCAGTTTAGAAAAATAGCTAATAATTTTATCTACTTTAAGACAAGACCAAAAACTATAAAGATCCACAATACAGTACTTAAAAATCTACAGTTGTCAAAATAAGCTTTAAAAACAGTTCCTTGATGTTGATAGCTCCGTCCGGGGCTATCACGGCATCGTGAGCAAACAAATCCAAACAATTCTTGCTGACCGTGGCGTCGCGGGCCAGCTACGGTGTCGGGAAGACCCACAAATAGTACCTTTAGGAATGCAGGGCGTCGATGACCTCTTGTTGAGCTTCCGAAAACAAGGCGTCCGCAGACGTCGGTTCCCGAGGTCGGTGCAGGATTCGTCGGGGCCCTCGAAGTCACACGCTTTGCAGGTCGATTTTCTCTCTGATGGAGTAAGGAGCGCTGGCGTCGGCAGGGGTCGGGTGCTGTGGTGCGAAGTGCAGCGGTGCGGTGTGCGGTGCCCCCAGGTCACGGTGTGAGCAGCAGATGGGGTCGTCGGTGAGATCAGGGTCACGGTGAGAGATGAAGGCGGTGCTTGTCACGATGCTGGCAAATCACGGGGCAGGCAGCGGTGTCATCATTGCTGAAGCGCTGTCATCGGTTGACAACTGGAGTCGATGGCGCCAGCGTTGGTAGGCCAAGGCTGCGGTGCAAGATGAGGGCCGTGCGTCGTGTAACTTTATGAACGGTGCTCTGGAACCACAGTGCAAGCAGTGGCATTGATTTCGGCGTGGAGCAGCATCGTCAGGGATACCAAGGCATTGTTGTGAAGCGAGGTGGTGGCGAGTGCGGGTCCCACAGATCACGGTGCATCAGCAGGCGTAATTGGTGAGACCAGGTGCGGCATTGCAGTGGTGCCCTCTGCGGTGCTAAGACGTCGTCGTGAAGCGAATTTGGTGCGGAGTGTGGTGCCTTCAAGACACGGAGTCGGCAGTGGCGTTGTAGAAGTCGTTGAGTTGCTTTTCTTCTGTTGCAGCACACAACACACAGTCCCCAGTGCTGAGGGCAGAGAGCTTGAAGTCTTTGTAGTTCCTGAGACTCTCTAACTCAAGCCCATGGAGAAACTCTCAAAAGCAGATTGCAGAGATTTCAGTCCAGTCCTTTCACTGCCCAAGACAGAAGCAGCCACTGCAGGTCCACACAACAAAGCACACAGCAAAGTGGTAGTTCCTCCTCACAGCTTCTCCGGCTCTTCTTCTTGGCCGTTTTCTTGATCCAAAAGAGTTCTAAAATTCAGGGGCCCCAATATTTATATCCCAAAATCCTTTGATCTCTTAGGCAGAGAGTGTCTGTGCCCAGCCAGAACCAATTCTGCCTTGTTTGGTGTGAGTTCCTGGCAGGAGGTGGAGACGGCATTGTCAGAGGCAGACCAGGGTCTTTGAGGTGCAAGAAAATCTCCTCCCTCTTCCCCCATCGCAGCTCAGGTCTATTCAGCCCTTTCCTGACCCACTTAAACTATCTGGAGCCACTCCTGCTCCACAGCCTTCTGTCATCAAAAGCCAGACAGGCAATCCACATTCCAGCAGAGGCACACAGGATGACTGAGCAAGAAAATACCCACTTTCTAAAAGTGGTATTTTCAAACACAGAATGTAAATATCGCCTTCAATAAAAGATGCATCTTTAGATTCGGAGTTCAGGCATACTAAACTTCATTTTCTTACCTAATTCCCCGAGTTCGTTATGCTTATAAGATGTTATAAACAAAACTTCCCATTCTGTCCTATGGGGAACAGGTAGCCTTGCAATAGAGAAAACGAAATTGGCTGTAATTCACTATCAGGGCATGCCACACACACCAGGGCATGTCCTTCCTTTCACATACACTGCATCCTGCCCACAGGGGTACCTTGGGCCTACCTTAGGGGTGCCTGACATGTAAGAAAAGGGAAGGTCAGGGACTGGTCAGTGTGTGCATGGGCCAAGTCGACCTGGCAGTTACAAGCTGCGCGCAGACTCTGCAATGGCAGGTCTGAGGTACCTTTTCCGGGCTACTCACATGGATGGCACAATCCGTGCTGCAGGCACACGAGTAGCATTTGATTCACAGGCCCTGGCACACTCAGTCCACTTTACTAGGGACTGACAAGTAAACCAATCTTCCAATCATGGAAACACCAATCCATAACATACTTTACCACAGGAGCACTTGCACTTTACCACTGATCAGCAGTGCGAAAAGTGTCCAGAAACGCTACGCCAGCAAGAACAGAGTCAAAACCGGGAGGTTAGAAAGCAAAAACTCTGGGAAAACACGCCAAAAGATGCCAAGTCTAACACTACCTAACACAAAGTAACTCAAGGCAGCACAATGCACTGCATTTCAATACTTTTTCTTAAAACCCACATAAATTGACATTTCCATGGCATTTTGAATATCAAAACGTATTTTGCATTGGACTGTGTCAAAAAAAGACAGAAACCAGATGCAAAATATTTGTACATCTGGGCCTCAATATGTTTAAGTTCCTAATGCAAAAAATTAACGACTAGATTCCATTTAGTGAAATCGGGATGACCAGAAAAATCGACACAGGTATAGCAGGCCCAACTCAGGGCCTGCAGACCCAACTACCAAGTCAAGACATAATTTATTTGGAGGGTGTCACACCTCAAACACCCCTCCCCCACGAAACTACACCCCGAGTACTAACTGGATGACTAAAATACTCAAATCTTTCTAAAGGGTGTCTAAATAAATTAACAAATCGTGTAATATTAAAAACACATATTGAATAACATGCATAATTTAGTCCTATAGTGCCATATTGAGGTTCCGTGTGAGACGGAACGACACTTTTTGAGTGGTGACGAATATGGATGAGTTTGGTGTCTACGAACCGCAAATGACGAGTATAGTGGGTGTACGCAGTTTCGCTACGCAACCATGTATGGTTCGTCTCATTTTTGGGTTTGTTCATCCGAACCCTCGGGTGCCATTTTAGATACGACATCCATTTTGTTTCTTGCCCTCAAGTATCCAGCGAATGGACGTTGCCCGCTTCGTGACCCTGGGACTCCCAAGCTTACATGAGGGACACGTGTTTCTTTGAGGGTGACTTTTACGATAAGGGAAATGACACGGCGAAGGCAGATGGCCCCGCTCGGGACTCATCTTGCCGTGCTAGTCTATTGTTTCAGTCATGCATGCATTGGGACGAGGTCTTTGATCCTGTCATCAAGTTTCTTTTATTACTCCCTACACTCTTCTTTAACCTGTTGTGCATCCTTGTCCTTTCTTTGCATCTGTTCTTGTCCTCTCTCCTAATGTGTTTACGGTCAGAATGGAATGTGTTTTATTGCGGGGTAGATATGTTTTTACAGTTGGGAACCGGCAATGCTGCTGTAATTATGTTCCGGCCTCCTGAAACATGAACACGACTCTTTTGAAGTTTATTGTGGGAACTGAGTTGTAACTTTTGTTCGCCATACTGTGCAATGGCAAAAACGTGTATAAAAGGAGCGATCCACTTTTGCAATTTGAAGCAGTCTCCGAGAACCTACACGTTGTGTACTTCTTGTGATCTCTGTATCCCTGCAGTAAATAAACGCTGATCTCTGACGTCGCTGGAAGTGTCCCGTGTCTCTGTGTTTTGTACGCCAGAACAGGTAACCCACGAAGGTTTCAGGTGTTGTCCCCTGGCACCGCTGGGTCTTAGAATAACCCAGTCCTTCAGTTGGCACCCAACGTGGGGCGACATCAGCGGTACCGGTCCAAAGCCCGACGATCGTGAGGAACTTCGTGTGAAATCTCCGAGGGAAGGTGCACCCCGCTTCATCGATCCAGTTGTCGAAATAAGTGGCCCGACGTCTTTTCCCGCGAAGATCCCCGCCTCCTGATGGCTGCGACGGACTGATGCCCTGCCTGTCGACCTGTTTTGGCGCTTGGCGTAGTCCTTTCTACGGCGAGACGATAGACGGGCCTCCCTGGTGACGCCATTGCTCTTTCAGTTAAGTATTTGTGGGTCGCTCCCAGTGTTCCTTTGTTGTTTGCATGGTTCCATAGCATTTGTGGTTCTTAGTTGTTGGGTTTTATTTGACGATTGCAATTGCCAAAACCGAGGGTCTCGCATTTTTGTGCGAGGACATCATAATTCGATAGCCCTTGAAGTTTGTAAACTCGGTTAGTGTGCACGATGCCTGGCCGTAGTACTTTGTTTGGGTTTCTTAAATGTTGCAGAATGGATTCCCGGCTGGAGGATTCATGTCCGATACCTCCGGTTGGAACTCCAATTTATGAGCTCTATAGTCGCCATGGCGTGGGTCCTATCGTATATAAAGAATATTGGGTCCGTTACACTAAAAATGATGGTGTTCTTAGTTGGCCATCACATGGTAGTTTCGAAACTGCTGTTTTAGATAATTTGGAAGCTAAACTGTTTAAAAAGAAGGCTAGGCCAGCCATGTTTGATTCCTTCCGGTTATGGCGTAAAGAGGCCAAGCAGAAAGAAATCAAACAGAGTAAGAAAAATAAGAGAGAAGGTGTCATTACGGCGATGCGAAATGCTGAACAGTATCAGCGAGACAAAGATGAGAAAGAGCAGGAAGTTAGTGCTCGACTTCATCATATGGCGGTGGATAAGTGTTACCCGGTGTTACCGTCTACTGCCGATAAGACGGGAGAAGAAGTGATAGAAGAATCGCTCCAATCTTATTTGTTGAAATCCCCACCCCCCTATGCTCCAGATACTGTGAGTCCTATGATTCTTCCTATTCCTCAACCTGCTGTTTTGGCGGCTGCTGGTCAGCCCGTCGTTCCTCCCGCTCTCCCGAATCCCCTTGTGCCGCAAATTGTCCATCCTCCTTTACCGGCTTCTCTTCCTACGGCGTTTTTCCCAGCCCCTCCTCAGCCTGTCGTTCCCGCTACTTCTGGTGCCGCGTCCACCTCTACCGTTTCCACTCCTACTGTTGTTGCTCCTGTGCCTTCTTCTTCTTCTCCTTCTGTTCGTAGCCGTCTCCTGAATGCTGTTGCTACTCTTTATTCTCCGCTTTTTGGGCCAATACTTGGATCGACTCTTTCTGATGTTGCTCAGAGGCGTAGCCAGCTTCCTGATGGTAGGGAACGTGAATCGTTGGTAAAAATGGCACGTAAATGGATTCGTAATCCTGTTAAGTACACTTCGCGTATAGTGTTTGAAACATTTTCCCAGTTTAATGCGCCCACGCAACGATTCGTGTTTGAGGAAATGTGTAAATCGTTGAGGGAAGAATGGGATCATGATGTGGTCGACGATGTGGTCGACAATGTACCGTCTGAGGTTTCTGAGCTTCAGCATCAATTTACAACTGGTGTGATTGTAGGTGATAAGGTTCGAGCTGCTCTAGAACGTCTGTTATCCTTTCGATGTACAGTGCAACCTAGAGCGTTGTTTAAAGACGAGACCGAAGAGTGGATGGCAAAACCTGGTCAATATCCTATGCGAGAAGTTCCCCCAGTGTGGATGCCAGGTGATCCTAATGCTAATCCTGCTTTCCCAGGACGTTTTCAGAGAGTGTGGATACACCTCCCTTGGAAGCGATCGGAAGTTTTGCAGGTGAAGCAAACTTTGCCCGATCCTCGTAAAAATCCTGCAGGTTATTATAAGGAGTTGTCCCAACTAGTGGATGCTACTGTTATGAATCTTGCTGATATTGACATGTTGTTTGGAAATGTAGTGCCTCAGCCGATTTGGGCGAAAATTCGTCACGAGAATCACGCGGCTGAGTTAGGCGGTGACTGGGTTGCCCTAACGGCGGCAGACGCCCAGCAAGTTGGTGGGGCTAAACCTGAACAGCTTATTGTGGATTTGCCCCAGAGGATAATTACTCTTATGAAAACGCTTATGCCAGCGATGCGCGTCAATTGGGACAAATTGTCCGCGTGTAAGCAAAAGAGGGATGAGAGTGTCTCCGATTTCTTTACGAGATTTGAGGAAGCATTTGTTGATCATAGTGGTCAGGACATGAGTTCAGAGGGTGGTCAGCGGTTGTTTGTTGATAAATTTGTATCGAACTTGTTGCCCGAACTCAGCAACAAGCTGAAGAATTCTGAGAGTTCGTGGGCTGTTTCTACCACTGCTCAAATATTGGCTACGGCCCAATATTATGAAAATAGAGAAAAGGAAGAAAGTGAACGTGCAGATAAGAAAACGAAGTATCTTAAAACTAAGGTCTTATTGCAGCAAGCGTATCCTCCGCGCTCAAATTTTAATGACTCGCAACAGCCAAATCGCTCACAATCGCAGTTTCCCAGATCACAGGTGCGCAATGACTCTCCCGCACCTCGCTTTGTGTTGGGGTATAATCAATGTGCATATTGTCGAGGGGAGGGCCATTTGAAGTTTAATTGCCCAGTTCTACGTGATAGGAACAATGGTGTGTCGGCTCGAGGAGGTCGTAGTGGTCCTCAACAAGCTTCACGTGGTAGAGGTCGCGGTGTTACTCAGACTCAGGCTGAGCGTCTTGCGACTTCGTCAGACTCGCAGAATTGTTTCGATCGACGCGATCTCTCGTCTGGTAGATCTGCACAGTATCATGTGGACGGCTATTATGTCGAGCGTGATGTTGATACGGACGGTATCTACTAGGACGGCCATAGACAAAGGAAGGGAGAAGTATCAGTTCCGGTGGATCAGAGAGGGCCTTATGTCGCAGTTGCCACATTGGGCGTCGTTGAGCCTTTTCTGTTGGACACTGGTGCAGCAAAAAGTTCCATCATGCATTCGAAACTCCCTGGCGCGCCTTTGTCTGGCTTAACGAATGTTTCCGTTGGATTCTCTGGCGCCCCCGTTAGCAATCCGGTTTCTAGACCCTTGCCCCTTACGATTGGGTCTCATGAGTTAGAAGCTCCTTTGATTTTGACTACTGGTTGTGGTGAGAATCTTTTGGGCTTGGATTTGTTGAAAAGATTACATGCGACTTTGTACTGCTCTCCTACGGGAGTAGAGCTTACATTGGGTCAGAGAGTGATTTCCCCTATGTATCTATCGATCGACAAGCTCCCACCGGAATTGAGTTCTCTTCCGGCTTCTTTGTGGGCGACAGGTCTCAATGATGTGGGCCTGCTGGATATACCACCTTATGTTGTTCAATTGAAAGTTGATGCGCGATTACCGCGCATACCCCAGTATCGTATCTCCCTTGATGGTGAACGGGCACTATTAGCGATCATCTATGATTTGATCGATAAAGATGTTATTGAGGAGACACGAGGTAACGTGTGTAATAGTCCTGTGTTGCCTATTCTGAAGCGAACTGATCCCTCCAAGCCCCCTGTGTACCGTCTAGTTATTGACTTACGGGAGGTAAATAAAATTGTTGTCCCGCAGTTCCCTGTGGTGCCCGACATTACAGCTTTACTGACTCTGATTCCAGCCTCTGAATCATGGTTCTCGGTAATTGATCTGAAGAATGCGTTCTTTAGCATTCCAATTGCTGAGGAAAGTCAAGATTTGTTTGGTTTTTCATTAGGTGGTCGTAGCTTCCGGTTCAAACGCGCACCTCAAGGCTACTGTGAGAGCCCATCGATCTACAGTCAGGCTCTCAAGAGCCAACTTGATGCATTCGTGCTGCCAGCTGGTGCGGCCTTGATTCAGTACGTTGACGATCTGTTGGTAGCTGCAGACACTGAACAAATTTGCAAGACTGCTACTGTGGCACTGTTGCGGCATCTATGCGACTTACACCACAAGGTGTCACCTTCTAAATTGCAATATTGTTGTCAAGAAGTTACCTATCTAGGTCACTTATTGTCAAAGGCGGGAAGGAAGTTGACCCCTGAAAGAATCGCAGCAATTGCCCGAATGACTGTGCCGACGACTCAGAGAGACGTGCGTGCCTTTTTAGGTATCACGTCATACTGTAGACAGTGGATTCCAAATTTTTCACTGTTATCGAAGCCATTGATAGCTCTTACGTGCAAGGATGTTTCGACTTCTTTGCCATGGACGGAGGAATGTCAGAAAAGTTTTTCTAAACTTCGTGATGCGTTGTGTTCGGCTCCTGTGTTAGGTACTCCTGATTACAGCAAGCCATTTACACTATACGTCCACGAGAGGGAAGGTTGTGCGTTGAGTGTTTTAACGCAACAATTTGGTGACAAGCAGCGCCCATGTGCATATTTTTCCTCGACTTTAGACCCGGTAGCTAGAGCGTTGCCGAGTTGCTTGAGGGCGACGGCGGCAGCTGCGGCGTCTATTCGACAATCCGCAGGTCTTGTCATGGATAATATGCTCATAGTGATGGTTCCGCATGCAGTTGATACTCTTCTGAATCGTACAAAAACTCAACATCTGACGAGTGCAAGGTTGTCTGGGTACGAGCTGACCCTTTTGGCAAGTCATATACAGATCAAGCGTTGTAATGTACTGAATCCGGCGACATTATTGTCGAGTAATACGGAATCAGATGATGTACCACCACATGATTGTTATTTACGAACTGAGGAAGAAACACTCCTTTGGCAGATCCTGATGGTACTTTGTATGTTGATGGTTCTTGCTTTAAATTGCCGAATGGCGATGTGACGACTGCGTATGCTGTAGTGACGTTGAGCACGGTTGTGGAAAGTGCGAGATTGAATCAGAATTCAGCACAAGCGGCAGAGTTGATTGCATTGACAAGGGCATGTGTCTTGTCTAAAGGAAAGCGAGTGAATGTGTTTACTGACAGTCAGTACGCATTCGGTGTTGCGCACAGTTTTGGAAGACTTTGGAGAGAAAGAGGATTTATGACATCGCATGGGACGAAGATCCAACACGGGCAGCTCGTGAATGATCTTTTGGATGCACTTACCTTGCCTAAACAAGTGGCGATTGTTAAATGTAGCGCACATCGGAAAGTGACGGATGATGTTGGTCGTGGTAATGCATTTGCGGATGAGGTTGCTAAGGAAACGGCTAAGAATCTTACAACTCGAATGTATGTGACAAGTTCAGTGAGATGGCCGACGGAAACTGGTATGTGTGAAAACACTGTTGAGAGTGTGAAGGCAATTCAGAACGAGGCAACTGAAGCTGAAAAGATCAAGTGGAAAGAAAGTACGGGAAGGTTGGATATGCATGGATGTTGGGTTGACTTGACGGAACGTCAAAGGTGGATGTTACCAGATGCGTACGTATTAGCTGTCGTGACGATGGCTCATGGGTTGTCACATATCAGTGCAAAAGGGATATGTAAGTTCTTGTCCCCTGTATGGAAGAATGAGGGTATTACTAAGTGTGCTGAGAGAGTGGTTAAGAATTGCATGGTGTGTTTGATGCACAATCCTGGCAAGGGCACCCCCACTCCACCTGGTCATTTTGCTCCCCCTGTTTGTCCCTTTATGGTGATCCAACTGGACTTTATCCATATGGAGAGATGCAATAACCTGAAGTATGTTTTGATTGTGGTTTGCGCGTTCTCTAGATGGATTGAGGCCTATCCTCTTAAGGATAACACTGCCCTGTCCACAGCGAAAATCCTGCTGAAGGAATACTTTCCTAGGTATGGAATGCCACGGATCGTGTGGTCGGATAATGGAAGTGAGTTTGTAGGAAGTGTGATGCAGAGTGTGTGTAAGGGCCTTGGAATCCGTCAAAAATTCCATAGCGCTAATCATCCTCAGGCAGCGGGTTTGGTTGAAGGGTACAACGGTACCCTGAAACTGAAACTTGCAAAAATACAAGCTTCCACTGGTCTATCATGGCCTGATACCTTGCCTCTGGCTCTCTTATCAACCAGGGTGACTGTACACTCTCGAGTAGGGCTTAGCCCATATGAGATTGTGTTCGGCCGCCCTGCGAACATTTGGGGAGTCCCGAGACCTAAGGCCTTTGATAGTCTTGAGTATCCAATGCTAATTGATTACCTTCATGATTTGACCACTAAACTACGGTTGATTCATCAACAGGTCTTTGAAGCTCTACCGGCGCAGACAGAGGGTCCTGGACATCAGCTCCGGCCAGGCGATTGGGTCGTTACCCGAAATTTTGGTCGGAAACGTAACTTGGAGCCAAGATTCGTAGGACCTTTTCAAGTCTTGTTGACAACGAGGACTGCGGTTCGATTGGAGGGCCGGAAGAACTGGGTCCACGCCGGCCACACGAAAAAGGTACCGATCCCCTCACCAACAGACGGTTGGGTGAGAACTGGGATTGCAGCAACGGAAACTGAGACTCCTTTAAACTTTGTGCCGTTTAGTGACGCTCAACCTGTAGGAGATGATCTGTCGCTGCCAAACCCACTTGTGGAGTCATCAGTAGCAGAGAACCCAAGGTCCGACTCGTTGCCCACTTTATCGAACACTGTTGCGCCATCTGAACAATTGTTTACAGAGCAAACTCGACCTGGAAGAAGTCGATACTTTCTTCGTCAAGGACTAATAAAAATTAAGTCGTATATTTGTTTTTTTCCCTCCTTTTCGGTGCTATGAGCATTATGGACAATTACATCCTTTCTTTTTGAGTTTTTTTATGTGTTTTTCACTGCTAAAGAGATTTGTATTAAAACTGAACGTTTTGAGGAAACCTACCATCCGGGTTACCGTAGGGCCGTGCGGGTACTCCTTTCTGTTTAGCAGGTTTCTGACGCTAGGTCGGTTACTTTTGTCGATTCCTGGGAACTCCTGGGGATTGATAATCGCTACTCAGAACGAAGTGCGTCAAGTACGTCACGGACGGTTAGTAGAGGATGGCATTCTCTAAGCTGTTGGAAGTAGAAAGGATGTCGGCGCAGAGATCAGAGTTATATAGGGTTGTACGAACAAAATGTTTTCGGTTTCAGGTATTCCTACTGTTTCTGACTGTATCTATGCTATTGGTGGGCGGAGTGTATTTTGGAATACAGTTGTTATTGCCTTCTGTTTCACCTACCTTTTCTCCTAACCTAAGATCCATCACTACTGTTTCCCCACATTCTTTTCATCCTTTGCCTCAACACGAACAGGTTAGACGTGCGGAATTTATGAATCACTCCTTCGTTCAACTCCTACATCAGCATCAGTTGGTGATGAATACTACCAACTGTTGGGTGTGTGGGTTAATGCCACATACCATGGATAGGGGTATTCCGTATTTGGTCCTTCCTTACAGCTCCCAGGGTTCCGCTCGAGCATTCCAAACTATGTTTCGTAGCGCACTAGATTCCTACCCCAGTCGAGAGCCACGCGCTGTTAATTTTGGTCCTGGTCCGTACCACAAGCCTTTGGCGATAGCGATAGCGGATTTAGATAGAGATGTTTTTGATGCATCGCTTATCCCAGATGAAGAGGTGCAAGCCTATAAGGATCTGAGTGAGGCTGAGTATAGTGTTTCAGTGGGTGATAGACAGCTTAAGAGCTCGTCCCCAATATGGATTGTACCACACCTCGGTAATTTCTGCTTGAAAGGTTTGGGTCGAAATCCGAGAGCACAACTTGGGAACAGTGCTTGTACTGACACGTATGTCCTACCGATGCTCTCTTACCCAGTTTTCCTGACTGCTAAGGGCACTTATTTCATATGTTATGAACGTGCATATACATGGCTACCCTGTGATTTTTCGGGTACCTGTTATATTGCGAATCTTTTACTACCGACTTTTACAGTTGCCTCAGACTATCACAAGACTAGAGTTGTGAGAGGCATTATTAGCAAAGAGGATACTGCCGGTCAAGAAGCAGGAGATTTCTTTAAGGGTTTCCTGCCGTTTTGGGGACCTATGGTTAATAGTAGTAACCTAAGACAGTTGACCCGTGTAGTCGAGTCGACTGCTAATATTACCGCGAGTGCCCTTGGTAACTTAACAGCTGATCTTCAGACGGATAGACTCATGACGTTGCAGAACCGGATGGTTCTAGACGTCGTTCTCGCAGATAGAGGTGGTGTGTGTAAAGTTATCCATTCGAGCTGTTGCATTTTCATTCCTGACAATGCTCCAACTGTCTACCAAGCCATCTCAAAGTTGCACAAGATTTCCGAGTCCATATACGTGGACGAAGGTAATTGGACACTTCTAGGATGGTTTTGGGGTTTGATATCCACTTGGGGTTGGAAAATTCTGATGATCGTAGGGGTTGTTGTAACGTTTCTATTCACGTGTTGTCTTTGTGTACAGTGTGGTCCTGCCTTATGTGGCCTTTGTGCTACAACGTGTATAAGACGGCCATCTGTTACCAAGGAGACATTGATGAGTAGAATGATGTTCCAGCAGCAGGTGAACGATCTGATGAATATTGAAATCGATTCCGATCTTGACTAGTGCTTGCCTACCTGAGGGCAAAAGGAGCGTCTGAGGTTCCGTGTGAGACGGAACGACACTTTTTGAGTGGTGACGAATATGGATGAGTTTGGTGTCTACGAACCGCAAATGACGAGTATAGTGGGTGTACGCAGTTTCGCTACGCAACCATGTATGGTTCGTCTCATTTTTGGGTTTGTTCATCCGAACCCTCGGGTTCCATTTTAGATACGACATCCATTTTGTTTCTTGCCCTCAAGTAGCCAGCGAACGGACGTTGCCCGCTTCGTGACCCTGGGACTCCCAAGCTTACATGAGGGACACGTGTTTCTTTGAGGGTGACTTTTACGATAAGGGAAATGACACGGCGAAGGCAGATGGCCCCGCTCGGGACTCATCTTGCCGTGCTAGTCTATTGTTTCAGTCATGCATGCATTGGGACGAGGTCTTTGATCCTGTCATCAAGTTTCTTTTATTACTCCCGACACTCTTCTTTAACCTGTTGTGCATCCTTGTCCTTTCTTTGCATCTGTTCTTGTCCTCTCTCCTAATGTGTTTACGGTCAGAATGGAATGTGTTTTATTGCGGGGTAGATATGTTTTTACAGTTGGGAACCGGCAATGCTGCTGTAATTATGTTCCGGCCTCCTGAAACATGAACACGACTCTTTTGAAGTTTATTGTGGGAACTGAGTTGTAACTTTTGTTCGCCATACTGTGCAATGGCAAAAACGTGTATAAAAGGAGCGATCCACTTTTGCAATTTGAAGCAGTCTCCGAGAACCTACACGTTGTGTACTTCTTGTGATCTCTGTATCCCTGCAGTAAATAAACGCTGATCTCTGACGTCGCTGGAAGTGTCCCGTGTCTCTGTGTTTTGTACGCCAGAACAGGTAACCCACGAAGGTTTCAGGTGTTGTCCCGTGGCACCGCTGGGTCTTAGAATAACCCAGTCCTTCAATATCAAGGTTCAGGTGACATGCTTTGGCCTCGTGGAAGATAAATGTCACTAGAACCACTCAATAGCAATATAGGCCCATGTTACACAGCTTCCGCAAATGTTTTCTCTTTTAGCTCCCTACCGGTAACAAAGCTGAGCAGAACAACATCAAATGTGGCAAAAGTTAGAACTTTACTCAAAGGAAGGGCCTTTTCTGGTTTGTTGCAAATTGTTCGAAAAGTTTTGAGAAATTAGCGTTTAAAGCATGACCCAGGGTTAGCATAAAGGTGTTAAAGCTCCGAAAATTTTAGAAATATCTAGATCCACAAATTTTCCAAAAAGATATAATTGGTTCTTACAACATTGAAAACAATGTTGAGTGAGTTATTTCACAACATGGTAGTCGATCCTTAAGTCCTGAAAGAAAACTTGAAAGGGCACATTAGGGGTCAGGTTAAGCACACACTAACCCCCAGACCCATGTGGTGAGGTTCCTAAGGAGGTCCTCCGTGTGTAAAATAAAAAAATGTTATTTGCTCACTGGATCTGTGGAAGATCCTCATATCTGGAAGTGGGCGAGGCAGCCTTCATGGGTCCATGGCACCAAGCCAGTGAACCTTGCTGTGGCCCTCAGATCCCATTATAGATCAATTGATCCAAATATAAGCCAACTGCCATGAGCAAGGGTGGCTGTCCACAGTGCATGGAATACAGGGCCTGACCTCTGCCCAGGCCCTACCACCAAACTTGCTGAACAACCCAAAGGCCATTTATACAGGAGTTGGCCGCCCACAGAGAGTTGAGTCCGCTGCTAGCATGTGACGTTTGCGTGGGTCCATGGCACCTGAGCGTGGAATGTTGCCCTGTATTCACAGATGCTTTTTTGGATCTCAATATCAAGAAAAACTTTAAAGAAAAAGATATAAGGGTTAGAGGCCGAACTCCAATGTGTCGGCAATGTTCAGAGCCTGTGGATGCACAGAGAGGGTTGGGCAATGGGCCTGTCAGCCCTGTGGCGTAACAAAGGCCACTGCATCCCCCTCAGTGCGGGAGCCTCCGACCTCCATGGGTCCCGTTCAGCACAGTAACCTGGTCTGAGAGCTCTTGAGTGAGTCCGGAGAAGGGCCCCTCCATGTACTTTTCAGGGACGCCCCCGCACGTTTCATTACGCCGCTGTGTCAGCCAATTGATAATGCACACAAGCGAAGGGTTACTCAGTAGAGGCTTGGTCAGCACGTAGAAGGGTTACTTAGTAGAGGCTTGGTCAGCACGTAGAAGGGTTACTTAGTAGAGGCTTGGTCAGCACGTAGAAGGGTTACTCAGTAGAGGCTTGGTCAGCACGTGGAAGGGTTACTCAGTAGAGGCTTGGTCAGCACGTGGAAGGGTTACTCAGTAGAGGCTTGGTCAGCAGGTAGAGATGGGCACTGGATCTGGCCAACAGCCAGGACCTGTGTCCAACTGCCGGTTTGGATGTCTGTGGCTGTTGTGTGAGTTAAGGGTTGTGGTTATAATTGCAGCTCGCATTTTTCAGACTACCTCGTAGTCCATTGTATTTTCATTCAATGACAAAAACTTTGTTAAGTATATATTATGGTTTCATTTGTTCACAAAATAATAATTTTACTTAAAATGTACCTACAAAAATTAGGTATCATAATGGTTAGATATCAGTGCTAACATTACAGATAACAGCAACACGGATGACCCTGCAGTTGGTATGCTAATATCAAGGGTTATACAGGGCCAGACTCTGCACACAACTCCCAATTTGCATGACTAAAGGCCATGCGCTGTGAGTTATGTGCACAAGGGGGCTTGTCACAGGGATTGGACAAAGGTTAGGCCCTGCACTCAAACCTCACCTTCCACAGCTGAATTAGCTTAATGGGCCTCAGGGAATGGACTGGGCTTAAAAGGGGTGTGTGAAATTGCAGCTTACGTAATTAAGCAAAACTTCCAAACATTACACATAAATACGTGAAATGTGGCTTCCTCCACCCATTCATAAAAACTATGTGAAGATGCATTTTGCATTAAAAAAATAGTATGAAACTACAAGAGGCAGCATGCATATGTGGCCGTTTTGATCAGAAAGTGATACTCTGATTAAGCCTGCTCTTTTATGGCTGTGATCACTCTTGTTCCATGATGGGAATTAGGTTAATTGATGTTGATGAATTATGATTGGGGTGTATTTAACCTTAACCTAAACATGTATTCAACTGGCTGAGCTGTTTGTTGTATTTACAATTATTCTCGTTCAAATTTCATGTAGGAAAATAGTGCATGACAAATAATCAAATAGTATAAAATATCACAATATCTGCGTTTGTGTAATGAATTATGGTATCAAGCAGGCCTGGGCGAGTTCATAGAGCGCGGAACTCCGCGAAGTGACAAAATAACTCTGCCAAGCTACACTGAGTTCTGCGAGCTGAGGAGTGCATTACCTAGTGCCGTTCGCACTGATTATTAGCGTGTTTGTACCGTGCTGCAAAATCAGTGCAAACGGCGTCACGCGCAGCGCAAGATGGTTCTGCTTCTTTCTGCCACTCAAGTGGAAGTTCTACTCGAGTGGCAGCTTCCTCAATGAGAACGAAAGGTTTCTCAATGCGAGCGACCTTCCGCATTGAGAAATCTCGCTTCGAAGCATTCTAACGTTGGATTTTCCTCGCTCAAACTCGCCAATATACTGTTGGCGAGAGTGAGCAAGGAAAAACAATAAAATAAATAAAACGAATTTCGTTGCGCGCCCTGCATCGCAAAATGCAATACAGCGCGCGCTACGAAATTCGTTTTATTTATTTTATTGTTTACTTACCTGCAATTATCCATATTCCGGTTTTTAGAACCCCCCACCCTGCCCCTCCCCCGCCCCGCCTTTCCGCCCCACGGAACTCCATCCGCGGACCGCGGCTGGAAGAGGCCCCATTATGTGGCAGTAACATGAAAGAGTAAACGGTTGGTAACCTATAGAGAGGAAGCACATTTGATCACAAAAATTGATTTTAAAGAGGCATCTTTAGATCATATCTTTGGAGCCTCACAGTTTTATCAACTAAGGTTGAAACGTTTCTCTCCATGGGATGCTCTTAGGGGTGGATGGGAGCTGTTTGACGGATCTTTTGTACTAATTTGCAAAGGAAGATACAAAACAATTATCGTTGGGTATAATTTCTCGTGTAACGAAAAGTGGGACATTTTCTTGATGTTTTGATACTTACTTATCACGGTTACCTTTGTACAATGCATTTCTCTTCATACATTTCACATGTGAAAATCAAAAATATTTCTTTCTCTGTAAACGAAGTCAAATTATTGCTTAGTTTTCAAAAGCCAAATTTCATTCCATTAATTTGAAAGTCACTACACAAATCGTATATATTTCAACTACAATCCAAATGTAATCTAAATGCAACAAGTATATTATTCTTTTTCAAATGTAACGTTTTCTTTTTTCAGTAAAAATAAAATATTTTGCTACACCACTGTTCTTACTTTCCTAAAAAGAATATCCTAATTGTACTTTCTTTTCTATTACATACAGAATGTAGGCGTTAGAAACAAACTTTTGGGGATGGGTTTGAGAAACTCATGTTGAAATACATCTTTCCCTGGGCTAATTCCCAGAAAGCACAAAGTTAGATTTCATTTTTTTTCATAAGTAATTGAGGCCTGGGATGTAGATCTGTGTTCTTTGTTACAAGTGATGGTACAGCTTTGATTGTGCCCAGACGCCTGCTTTTCCCTTATGTCAATGATCTCTTCGCTCAGAGGACATTTCGTGCAGGTACATCCCTTCACAGATGGATGCTCATTTTTACGGGACATTAACTTCTTTTGCCTCTTTGCACAGAAGCAAATTTTCCCTGCATCATTAAGCTGTATTACAGTAATGAAATGGCATCTGACAATCCCGTTGGTCACAAAACAGAATATACAATGTGGCCCTTCTAAATATGAAATCCAAAACCAATAGTAGAAGTTTGGGAGCCCCAGGAAACATTACATTTTGCTGGTTGTGTGCTCCTACGCCCAAACCCAACAAAAGTCACTTTTGTGAGTCATTTGAGCATGCAAATACGGTGTATTGTAAGGCATCTTTCAATATTCACTTTAATGAAGAGTTGCCTCGGGTGAAATCCTACACTTATATCTACTATGAGTCATACCAAGACTGCCTTGACACGGAGAAATTCAAAAATTAAAGTTACCTTCTAATTTTTGTCATAACACAAGGCCTATTAAATTTATCAGGTAGAAATTATGAAAAGTTTTTTTAGTTGCATTTGCAAGTGGCATGAAGAGAAGACCAGGCTGTCATGGCAATGTGGAGCTGTAGTTATGGTAAAGAAGTTACGACAAAAATGATTGTGCTATTTTGTGTGCAACGAGATGTCAGGAATATTTCAGTCCTGCAATCAGCGGAGCGATGGAAAGTGGAATAGATGGGTCACAAACAACAAATCAAACTAAAACTAGCAGTGAAAAGTCGATCCAAAATGTGACTCCCTGCGGGGACTACCAAATATTGAATTAATAAACTTTGTGCTAACAAAGCATTCCAACAATATTGTCGCCTACCAAAATATTATAACAGGAAGTATAATAACATCAGAGTGGATTTACTCTATTTAACTCCACATTTATGTACCTCGATGATATACTTTTGTTCAATGTAAGTAGATGTGGTGTTAACAAGAGTAAGTCTATGCTAATCTCTATAGGGGCATATTAACAATGAGGCGATAAAAAATTATCACCGCTTTTGCATCCGTTTTTGGCCGAAAAGCAGCGATAATTTTATTGCCTTATCAGCAAAGAGACGCTATCGCGTGTTTTGCTGATTTTGCTCTCGTTTCCAGCACGCCTAACTTCGCATCGCTAATGAGATGCAAAGTAGGCGTGTCTGTGGAAACAACATGGGTAAATATCGCAAAGGCAGCTTTGCGATATTTACATTGCGGGGAAGCGATTATATTAATCACGCTAAGTATGCCTTAACGCAGGAATTTAACGTCTGTTAAATTCCTGACTAAGGCATACCTAACATGGGAGGTGGATTCATGTGATACGACCACAGGGTCGTTGGTCGTATCATCAACCATATCGCCGTTTTACATGGAACATCGCTGGGAAACCAGCGATGTTCCATGGAAAAGGGCGCTATCGCTGGAATATACATCGCCATGGCGCTAAGCGTTGTTAATACAATGCTAGCCTGGCGAAATATTCCAGTGATAGAAAAAAATGCGGAATACAAGGTCAGCGATAATTATCGCTGCCTGTTGCAAATATGCCCCATAAACTTACTGTCATCTGAACAATGACTTAGGGGCATATTATCAAGAAACGGCGTTTAAATTATCGCCGCGTTTGCGGCAGAAAACTGCCGCTAAAGCGGCGATAATGGACTTGATAATATGCCCTTGAGAATTCCAATAGACGCCCATGTTCTGGTGTCAACATGGGCTTCCAATGGAATTCTCTGCGGCATATTATCAAGCCCATTATCGCCGCTTTAGGGCAGTTTCCTGCAGCTAAAGCGGCGATAATTTTAACGCCGTGCTTGATAATATGCCCCCAAGGGAGTGTTGCACTCGCCCATGCTGTCGTGCCATTCCGCGTCGTCGACGAAGTCTTTAGTGGTCTTCTGCGACGCATCAAAAGAGCCAATATTGTAACTGAAAGTGCTGCATTAGTACAATGTTATTATTAAAAGAAGAAGTGGGCAGGGAAGCGAGGCTCGTCTTTCTGCCTCTGTGCACTAAAAAATATTAAAAAAAGAAAACTGCACTTGCATGCTTACATAGAATAGCTATGGTTGCAGAAATTAACCACACTTACATGTGGGCATGAAAGTGCCTGAAATCCGAACCATTTAGTAAAGATGCGGTTCTCCTACACTTTGGCGCACAACCATTATTCGCTGTTGCCTGGTGTCATTTTAAACTCAGACCTGCCGTGCAGGCTGGAATCATTAACCCCGAATGAGCGGACAATGGGCAAAAAACGGCCATATAAGCGGCACAGTAAAAATTAGGATGACAGTGTCTAGCCACTTGTGATCCAGATCAGATCTAGCTCTCGATCAGCGCATTACTTTTTGAATAGCAATGTCAGCTTAATTTGTCTGCTATTACTATGGCTAGCGCAGTATGTTAGTCACAGCAGCAAACTTATGATTTGGTAAATACCTTAAATTTAAACCGACATATTCAAGCATTCATGAAATATTTGCCGGATGGTGCATTTTTCATTTAAAGTATGGTTAACAAATCATTAGACAATGTCCAATCTATATTCCTAACAAATTGGAGCATATCACTGCTTGCATTTTACTTTTTAAAATGAAGCCTCAAATTTGGAGGATGGGTTGTCTTTGTGAGGCTAGGTACACTGTCATCATATGTCTTAAGAGGTGTGGACTATCATTACTAGGAAGAACGCGTGTTTTGCAGAACCTATGCCGAGGTCATAGATGCTGTGCAAGGTTCTTTTTTAGAATATAAATGTAATGTCTATAAATGGGGTTTTCAACTACTGTTGAATATGGAGCCCACGAGTTAAGGAGCCTAGGGTAGACAAAAAAGTCTTGCTGCAGTAAGCTACACTCTCCAATCTCTGCTTCAATTGTTTCAAAAATGATCTGCACACAGACAGCCCAAAAGCATAATCTCTTATTCTCAGAACACAGTGATTGAATTATCCAGTCACATGGGAGCTAGCACCTTAGTACATTTGTTTCCTGTTTCCTCTGATCACAGGCACTTTACCACATTAACACGAACTGTTGAGTCTTATAATCTTGCAGTCCATCAGAGAAGGGATTTGTGTCCATTTCAAGTACTTAAAATGGCTCCCCCTCTTAGATCAGCAACCGTAAGGTACTTATGAGTCTCCCCAATGTGCATTAAGTTTTTTGCATTTTACATCCGCACATATGGTGTAGAAGCTAGGTCTGTTTAAGCAACCCTAGAAACTGAATAATGATATAACAAATAAGGCTATTTGCTCCTATATATATGTCTCTGGTTTCTTTTAAATACCTGGTTTCAACACAAATCAATATAGTATCATCAGTCTTCAACACAAAGATTGCAGCTTCTATCACTGCATCTAATATTCAATATTCCTTATGTTTATGTGAAATTAACTTGGTAGTATCAGCATGACTCGTGACAAGTGGGCTTTGCTTGTCTGTGTTAGTTGGCATTCTCTCCATTCCCAGAAATGTGGTACAGTGGAAAAAAGTAGTTATGTTCTTATGAACAGATGAATTTGCATTTTTTTCCATGTGTCATGCACATCATTTTCCGGAAAATATTCTTGGATGGTTGCTTACAGGAAAATTGTGTGCAGGATATGCCCTTGTGTACACAAGTTATGTGTTATACCTACTCAATTTATGTGTATGAATATAATACTCGAGATATTGTTCCTGGCAAAAAAAAGTCACACAAGCTACCTGCTAATGGACTGGGTGGGCAGCTACAGGACAGAGAATAGCCAAAATATTTTAATCTCCATCAGCAGGATTTAAGCAAGATTGTGCAATTATCTGGAAGATTATACTTGTGTAAAAAAACTCACCTGGGTCTACTTGCACTTCAATTAAATTAAGAGTGAGGTGTACTTGAGCTAATAGAGCAATTAGATTCTGTCCCTACCTCTCTTTCTCTTTCTCTTTCTCTCGCTCTCTCTCTATCTCTATTTTGATGCCTCTCTGTTTCTCTTGCTGAAAGTCCTTCTAGACTTTATCTTCAAAGCCAGGGCAGCCAAAGTACCAAAGTGTGCATAATGGAAAAGGGGTTCAAGAAAAGCACACAATATTAAAGTAAATTTAGTCTTTGGTTATACTAATTCTTTTAGCATTTTTCTTAAATTGGGGTTTGAAAATACATCTGCAAATAATTTCACAATGATAAGCCACCCAAAACATGACCTGAGCCGCAATACGCCCACTGGAATCTAATGTTTCTTTTAATTCTTTGAACAAAGATATAGATATAAGATGAATGCTTACCTACTAACCTTTGTTCTGCACTTAGGACTAACCTATAACTATGTTTAGTTGCAAAGTTTTTCTCTTGAAAGCTTCCCATAATTGTTGTGAATGCTAGGTTACTATTCATAGATTACAAAGACCTCACTTTCAAATCTCAGACTTTCATGCCACTTAGCACCAATCAACATCCTAGTCTCTCCATGTATTGTCTTCCTGCTATGAAACAGACTGGCAGAGTTTCAACTTGCAGTAAAAGTGGTGTCACATGACCGTCAAGAAAATACAATTGCTGCTATGGCTTTTGTAGGAAAGTTAGCTTTTTTGCCCTGCTCACCCCAATTTATTGACTCTGAAGATGTTGTGGGCTCTGCTATCCAGTACCAGGGCATGTTCCCTGTTCTTAAAAGGTATGTGGTAATTGATATAATTCTAATTGACCAAGACTGCTTACCCGTAAGTTCCTGGTATATGGTAGTGCATGTAGGTTTAGAGACCTCAGTGGACGTACTGCACATACATGTGCATTGTTGAGCTGTCTGGTGTCATTTTAAAGCCAGACTTGCCTTGCAGGCTTGTTTTAAAATAAAATGATGTCCAAATTCAACTTTGGAAATAAAAGTACTTTCAAAGTCCAAAGCTACCTTTTAATTCACATGAGTTACTCCTAAGGCCCACCGTAGTTGCCCCAAGGGTAGATTGCCTTGTTATAAAAAGCAAGGTCACAAAAAATGTGTTTTATATGCGCTGGTGGGGAAAAACAGCCAAATTATGGGCTATAATATCAAGGAACAGCGATAACATTATTGCCGCTTTAGCGGCTGGAAACTGCCACTAAAGCGGCGATAATGGGCTTGATAATATGCCCTTGTGAATTCCCATAGAAGCCCATGTTCACACCAGAACCTGGGCTTCTATGGGAATTCACAAGGGCATATTATCAAGCCCATTATCGCCGCTTTAGCGGCAGTTTCCTGCCGCTAAAGCAGCAATAATGTTATCGCCGTTCCTTGATGATATGGCCCTATGTTTTCCCCATTTTAGTGTTGCTAGCTTGATAGGCTTACATTGGAAAGCTTATTGACAGTGGCGGCAGCTTCAAGGAAGCAGTAGTGGGGCAGGAAGGGTGTTGAAAAATATAAAAATAAGAAAGAAAATAATAAGATCTCTTACCTGCCAGCTGGCCGGCCGCCGCCTCTCCTCCGTCCTCTCCGTCGTTTTCCTGAATTCTGTGTGAACAGGAAGCAGGAAGCACCCAGGCTACACCAAGCCAATTGGTCTGAGCACCATGGTTCAGTGCTCAGACAGGGAATGGGAGCCTGGGCATGTGAGAACATGCAGAGTGCGCATGACTGTTTGGCTGGGCCAAAACGGCTAAACAGTCATGAGCACTTAGAGAGTACCACCACTCCACCCTGCGCAGCCTAGCCTAGCCTCACCCTGCAAAACTGCCTCAGCACGGAAAAATAAAATGATAATAACTTTGCGTTATTATCATTTAATTTTTACTTTTTTGCAGTGCTGAAAGGCAGTGGGGCAATACTCCTCTGCCTTAGCATAGGAGCCTCCTAGTTTATTAAACTTAATAAAGTCTAACTTTTGTTTGGCACTAGCTAGCAATTTCATTTTCAAGTATCAAAATAATAGTTACAATAAATCGAACAGCTTGCCACAGTGGGATTTATTATAACTATTACAAGAATGTGGTTTTGAACAGATTATCCTAGAGTAACCTAAAGTAGCCCTGTAGCAGCATCCAATTGGTCAGCATTTCTCAGCCTAAGCAAAGCTGCCATCTGAGTAGGTGTGACGAGGCCGGAGGCTGCAACAATACTGCCATTTTGAGGGAGGTGATCTGCTTCCTGGAGAAGGCAGGGAGTGGAAGGGGGGTGGGGATATCAGCTGGACCTCAAAAACAGGAGATCAGTTGTCACAGGACCCAGCCCATCCCCACTTCCTTGATCCTCAGACACATGGGAGCCCCCTTGAATAGATTAGTAGAGGGGCTGGAAGAGGATAGTAGTCCAATGTTAGCAATATCTCTGGGTCGGGTTACACTGACATGCACTCCAAGGAGAGAATTTCTCCATTTTGATTTTTGTCACAAGAATGCATTCTGGGTCATAAATATGCCACACATCTCAGGGAGTGGTCACAGCAGAGGGTAGTTACCCCCATTGGTTCTGGTGTACCTCTCTTAGCAGCCAAGAATGGAGAATTAGTATGGGGGATTTGCAAGATCCTCTCAGATCACTGACTGGAATATCTAAATAAAAAGTACTGCCCTGCTGGACCCTTGGACTGTACCACAGAAGGCTTTCACTCAGAAGGACTGCACCTGCTGCACTCTCAAGGTTGCACAAAGAAAGAACTGTGTCTGATTCATGGAAGAGGAGTGAACTCCCTGAGCAGCATCAGGTAGAAATGAGAAGGAAAAGTCACTTGCAGTGGACAAAGAGAGGACTTCTCCAAATTTTTCGTGGCTACCCAGGTGCAGCAGCAGCGCGTGCAGGTAAGAGCGGTGGGGCTTGGTGGAGGGCGATTTCGACAGACAATGACAAGGGATAGTTACATTAGTAACTAATTTTCCCTTGTCGTCGTCTGTCGAAATCCCCCCGCCCCCACTCGGCCACACCACTCTTACCTGCACGGGACGCGGCTGCCCAGGTTTATTGTGAGAAACTGAGTCCCAGACCCCAAGGTTCAAGCCAGAGCTTCTGAACCCTTGCTGGTGTTGCTGGACACTTTTCAACCCAATAAAACCCCCAAAAAAAGAAGTTCTGAAAGTTTGGAAACTTTCTACAAACTCTTGGTAAAAAGCTCCAGAAGATTACTGAACGACGTCGAGAGTCAAGATTCAAGTGTTGACTTGAAAATAGGCCTGAGCACGCTGATCACTCTGGTTTGTCCAACTGACGCTGTTGACGCCAAGGATAAAGACTTACAGGGCCCATCTAGGCATCATGCTGCAGCAGGTTACCGTCGTCAAAGCGAAATCTGGATCCGAGAGACCAGAGGGCTCGACATCGAGATAAAAGGTCCAAGAAAAAGACTAAAGGCCTGATTACGACTTTGGCAGTGTGGCAGCAGGCCTCCATGTCAGCACCCCTCTGCCATACTGCTGAAGCCATCTGCTGACCACACTCCAGATTAAGAGTTTTCTCTGGATCTGGCAGGCGCTGCTTTGGCGGTCCCAGGCAGTGAGCCTAAGAAAGGCACTGCAATGGGAACCCCAAGCACGTTCCTGCACGGACCGAAATACACAATGTTGTGCATTTCATTCTGTGCAGGAAAATGGGGGTGCATAAAGACAGTAGGGCACACAATGTGCCCCCCTGCATGCACCCCCATGCACAAAGGTACCAGGGGCCCCTGTAGGGCCACCCTAGTTTTGTCACTGCCACCTTTCTATGGCAGGCTCACTTCCATGAAAAGGAGGGCAGTGAGGAAATTCATGATATGCTTTGCGGTGCAGCAGCTTCACGTCCAGCATACTATGGCCTCTGACTGCTGTGCCACCACCACGGGATCAAGGATCCTGGCTGTAGCAGAGGTTCTGTGGAGTTCCCACTGCCGTAGTCGTAATGCGATTGGGTAGAGCACCAGTCTGGCAGTCCAGGGCTCGCCACCACGGGTTCGGCAGTCCCATGGACCACCAATCTTGTAATTAGACCCCAAGTCTGAAGGAAACCTTTAGACCAGGGCCTAGTGTTCAACCTATCCAACATGCTTTCCATCACGGACACCCTAAAACTTTGACTTTGTTCCGGTCCAGCGCAACCAGATAGCCGCAAGAGACGCTTTAAGCTTTTTTGCGCTAGAATGCACATTTTATTACTGAAACTTAAAAAAATCATAACTCCTGTTCCATATATTGGCTTTTTGCCCTTTTGGTGTAATTTTAAAGATAACATTATTTTCCATTTATATAAATTGGTGTCGGATTTTCTTTGCGTTGTGCCATTTACTTATTTAGTGTTTTGGTGATATTAAATGCTTTATACACCTGTTTTCTAAGTTAAATCTGACTGCTTGTTTGCTAAGCTACCAAGATTTGAGCAAGGGTTCATTTATTGAGACTTGACTGGACATTATTAGTGATTGTGATGTTTATTAGTAGCTGAAGGTGCATACCTTCACCTACTAATAACTCACTGTCCGACGGCCCTGCTGTCTCTGCACACTGTGCAGCATTCTGTCAGTAAAATCAGATTACTGGCAAACCAATTACTGACTGACTGAACACGTATTAATTGTGGTATGAGAAATAGGTTTTGGTCTCCGATTCTCCTACAGAGCACCCAAAATATGAAATGACCTCGACAACACATTAGGACCTTCTCCTCACTGCCTGAGTTCCGCAAGATGCTGAAGATTTTTTTTCCAGAGCACCTTCACTTAAAGAAGGGAATGACGGTTTTTACACAGTAATTTATTGAAATATTTAGGTGAACTGCCTTAGTACCACCTCTCTGATAACTTAAAATGCTTTGTCTGTGCTGGTCTATTTGCAGTAGCTGCCCTCATGTTCTTTACAATAGCAGAAATTGACATAAACCTAATAAACTGAGTAACATTCATTTGTAATAATGGTTCGTTTTTGACTAATCAGTGCTTAAACAAGTATTGTGTGCTGGGTTGCCTTGTATGAGAAAGAGGAATGCAAGTCATCACTGTTAGGAAGAAAGCCAAGTAGTCAGGTACACAAATTGCACCTTTTAATGTAGTTACACACATGATACAGCTTGCACTCTAATGAGATAAATTAACTTTTGGTTGGCCAGCTGCCGTAGCACCATTGTGGTGGATGCAGCAGCTTGCCCAATTTTAAGTAGTTCAGTGTCATTGAGGCAATTTTCACAAAAAGACTCCCATACACACGGTGGGCACAGTCACAGCACCTCGAGGGAGTGCTGCGGGGCGGTGGGGCAGGGCTGGGGAGGGGCAAGGTGGGGGGTAGTAAACTCCGGCATACGGCCGACCGGAGTTAAGTTCATAAATAAATAAATGAAATTAATTACATTGCGTGCTGTGGATTTGATATTGTGATAGTACTTTGGTGTTCTCATGGTGTTTATAGTGATCTTCTTTATGGTCTGGATTGACAGCATAGCTGTCGCCAGACAATTATGAGTATCACCAAAAGAGGGGCTTTGGCTCCACCCACATATTGGTATGTTTTGATTGGGCAAAAGTTGTGTGCTTCCACAAACAGTGCTTCCCCTCCACACAGCTGTGTTCATTTTATTTATCCAAATGAGTGAGCTTGAATTTTCAGGGCCATACACACAATGTTGTTATGCTATTAAAGTGTCTTAGAAAACTACATATTTTTTTTATTTTTCCCTGGCAGCAGCACAGATGGGAGGAGGACAGTCATTCGCCTTTATGGATTTTTAAATCTGGATGACCGTGCAACTGTAGCCTGAACTTTTAACCTACACCAATATTATTATACAGTTCTTTGCTTCTACACATATAAATATCCATTCCCATGGTATTTACTTGTAATTCTTCACATAGAATATTTCTTTAAAGCCACACCTATGGCATTGCCAGTGCTTGTTTAGGTAGGTGTACACTGGGGTAGATTTACAAGGAAGCGGTGCAGTGCAGCACAGCAACTGACCTTGCTGCACTGAGTCACAGGGAAAGGGCAGGAATGTGCCATATTTAATGGAATACGGTGCATTCTGGTCCTTTCCCATGCGCTGGAACACAATGAGCTGCCTAGCAACAATGCAGGCACCCTTACACCATGGTGCATGGGTGTCTGAATGCAGCATTATTTTGTGCTGGAAGGGGTACCTTTTTGCACAAAAAGAATCCTGGGAGGCATATTCCTCTTTATATGTGTGCTGCGGAATGCCTCCTCGTTTACCACTCACTTCAGCTGACTTTAGAAAGTTTTGTGGTGATTTATCAAGCGGGAGGCCAAGAAAAAGAGGGGTCCTAAAACGTGTTTTTTCCCATGCAATTTCCCATAGGGATTTTGAAGATGACTACAGCTTGAACCACTGAATGGAAGTACACCATATTTGGCAGAAAACTAACTCTTGGTCCAGAAAGAGCCCTTTTCGTAATTTAGTGTAATTAATTCCGTAGTTTTGGAGTTATTAAAGAAAAACGATATCTAGGGAAGTAAATCCTCTAGGATCTGACAGATATCTTGGTAAGATCTGATTGCGTACCAACACTTCAACTAGGAAGCGTTGGCAGCCATCTTGGGACCCGGACCAAAAATAAGAGTCCCAAGAAAAAAAGGAAACAGATATAAAAAGGGGCAGGGTAGGAATAGCCTGACCACTTAGGCCTGGTGGTGGGGTCCCACAGGGAGGACCTGGCTTGGCAGTTCGGGCTAGACTGTTCCCATGAGGCACAGGGTCAGACTGATTTGCATATGGCCATGTCTGAACTGGGGTGACGGAGTGAGATAATGAATGATGATGGGTTAAACCCAGATCAGTTGACTGGGGGTGAGTGCTTGCAATGTTCAACACTCCGTCCATCATCCCCTTTGGTTTTGCTTTGTTCGCCCTAAGTTGGCAGGGTATGCCCAGACATGGGTCCCTTGCTCAGTTTGCCACTGGATTCAAGCTAGCCTGGCTGTTGACGGCTGATTAGCCAGAAACCTTTCCCAGGATGCTTGTTTCCAGTCCAGGGAAGACATAGCTTGGCAGTTCGGGCTGGACTGTTCCCATGAGGCACAGGGTCAGACTCATTTGCATATGGCCATGTCTGAACTGGGGTAGCAGAGTGAGCTAAAGAATGATGATGGATTAAACCCAGATCAGTTGACTGGGGGTGAGAGCTTGCAATGTTCAACACTCCGTCCATCATTCTCTTTGGTTTTGCTTTGCCACCCGGGTAATACAAGTCCCATGTGGATAAATCTCAGTATAATTACAGAACGGTGGCACATGTGGCCGGCCTCCCTGTGGCCGAAATGAGCCACCTTGACCCCATCCTCCAAGGCCCGGCCTTGCAGTTAATTGGGAGGGGAGCAATTTTGGCCCTTGGACCCCATTCCTGAGTCCTGGCCAAAGTGAAAGAGGGGAAGGGGGGCACACAACTCCTCTACTATGTTTCGACCACGGGAACCGCCCCCCCTCCCTGGCCTGTTCATGAAAGTAAAGACGGTGGGGAACCAATTGTCCCCCCTTCCCAGGCCATTTTAGGCCCCGGGGCCAACAGCCCCCATGGCTCAGCCATGTAAATAAATGGGACGGGCCCTCCTCCCAGAGACATTAGGTCCAGCTATCTCCCCGGGTGCCCACCCCTGGGATATAGTGGCTTCCCTTCCCGCACTGGTGCAGGCAGGGAAACCTGTGTTGGCTCTCGCTTGGCGGGAGCAATTTAAAAGCTTCTGTCAAGTGAGAGCAAAAACTAAGTCTACACCTAGCAGGCGAGAGCATCAAAAATGCTCCGCCTTCTAGGAGTGGACTGCCTGCTGTGACAAATGTAAAAAATGCTCCCGCCCACAGGGAGCAGCATTTTCAGCAATGTTGCCTCCCGCTGGATGCAGGGAGCCAGCAGGGGAAGCGGAGGCATTGAGGCTTCCCCTGCGGCCCCCAACAATAATGCAGCGGGTGTCTGGGTAGGCTCCAGGGCACTCACCCTTTATTGGCTAGGGTCCCCATGGCCAAAGTTACTAGGGCAAGAGGGTCCGCGTGCCCCCTTCCTCTATAATGATTGGCTGGGCCCCAGGAGATGGTGTCCCCAGGGATGAAATAGGCCCAGGTAGGGTCGCTGTGTGACCACCCTCCCCAATTAAAAAGATCCCAGGCCAACAGGGATGCGGTCCCCGGGGCTGAAATTAGCCCAGGGAGGGGGTTGTGTGCCCCTCCGCCTTTTGAAGTTCGGCAGGCCTGGGGGTCCCTGGGCCGAAATCGACCTGTGGAGTAGGTGCTGCAAGACCCCCATCCATAAATTAATGATTAGTCCCTGGGGGATGAGGTGCCCTGATCCAAATATCGGCCTGGTGGGGGAGGACCACGTACTACCTCTTCTAAAACAAATGTGGCAGGTACTGGGGATGTGGTCCCCAGGGCCAAAATCAGCCCAGGGAGGGGAACTGCATGCCCCCCTCCTGGATTGGCTACCTTTGGAGGTTTGCCTTAGAGCCTGGCTTGTGGCCAGGGTCTGCGGCAGACCCTGCAGTCAGCCCTTTGCCACGCACGACCAAGGGCTGCGTGTGGTGTGAAGTTAGCGGCATGGGGTGTGTTGGCCAGTATACCTATACCTCCAACTACCCTTCACCGTGCTTGGCAGCAGTTAGAATAATTTATCCTTTATCATTTATTCACGTTTATTTGGACCAAAGATCCTCAAAACATTTTACAAATACATTAAAATATACATCTAAAATCTCACATCATTGTAAAAACATTAAAAAATCATATTATACAATCAGCTTCCCTTTCAGCTTAGCCCCTAACCTTATGCATCTGATTATATTAAATTTCAGTTCTAAAACCATTTAAAAATACTTTAATCCTTTGCATAAATTTCCCGATGGCAACGGCTATGTCTAAATGGCTCAATTCTGTTACAAGTATTACTGCCTGGGCCCTATTTTTAATATCATACTTCTTAAACATCGGCCGTAAAATCTGTTTTTGAATATCTAAAAGCTTCTGACAGTCCATTCATATATGTAAAATGTCACATGAGGTGCCCAAGGTGCAGGTGTATTTTCCTTTATTGTCTATTATAGAGCCTTTCACCCCATTGTTTGCGTAGCAGGGGTTCACCCCAATTCTTAACCTTAATAATTCTCTTCGTAATTGACAGTCGGGTAACCTATTGAAGTAAGGGAAGCATTGTTCATTTTCTACGCGGTAGCCATAAAATGTACTGAGATTTTATTCAAGAGATAGTCTTGATCCTGTGCCCGCAAAATTTCTTTCCCCTGCACCCTAAGTTCCCTCTTGTCCATTTTAATCAGATCAGTGTTGGGGCACAATTTAACCTTCATCAGACCACACACCTTTGTGATAGTAGCTCTAATCTCTATTGCCCAAATTAATTCGCTCTTCTCAATTTAATTTTTGCACCATTGTGATATTTTAAAATCCTCTCCTGTTCCTAAATGCTGCCAGAAACGAAGTAGGGCCGTACAAGCTAAAATGCCCCATGAGGTAATTCCCAGTTCAAGTCTCACTGCCTGGACCATTGCTGGCTTTGGCAATGAGAATACAGTTTTCAAAGTTTTGCCCTCCTCGGCAGCCCAACCATTTTTGCCACTCAGGTAAAGTATTTCTGCACCATACAAAAACAGAGTGGGGAACCATAGCTAGTAAGCTTTTAAAACCGGTCTATCGGATATCGCGCCATAAGCCGTATTACATTTTTTCAATCCGCTGACCGATGCTGATGCTCTCAGTTTTAGTGCATCTAGGTGGGTATGTCATTGCAATCTTCTTTCAAACCACATTCCCAGGTACCTATATTCTACAACCTTTTCCTGCTTCTCAGCACACAAGAACCAAGTGGAATCAATTTTCTTTCGGCCAAATCCAAGGATTTTTGTCTTGTCAATGCGCATAACAAGTTTTTTCAAGCGACAATAATCATTGAACCTACTTAACTTCCTTAGCAGGCCAATTTCAGTTTGATCCATAATTACTAGGTCGCCCGCATTCAATAGACATGTACTGTGCATACCATCTTGTTTTGGGCTTGCCCCATTTACATTTCCTAAAAATGACAGCAAATCTGCTAAGAACAGAGAAAACAGCAGAGGGGCGAGTACGCACCCCTGCCGCAGCCCATTTCCAATCTCAATTTTTTCTGATAGGCTTCCTTCTGTATCTAAAATGATCTGGGCCCAGTTGTTTGTATTGAGAGTTTGTATCAATCTTATCAAATCCTTTGGGATACCATATCCAGTTAAAGTCTCCCACAGCAGCTCCCGGTCCACCAAATCAAAAGCTGCGTGGGAGTCCACGAAGCAGCAGAACAAACTTCCCCTATGCTCAATCGACTTCCGCGCATTTGACCAGAGAGCAAAGCAGTGGTCGACAGTAGAATGTCCCGCTTTACACCCCCCCCAGGGGGTACAATCTGATTTTCCCTGAGCAATCCCAATACTACTTTCGCAAAGACTTTTTCTCCTATATCCAGGAGATTTATTAACCTGTAGTTCTTTGGAGCTTTTAAATCACCCTTCTTATGGATTGGTCTTATAATGGCTCCTCTCCAGTTTTCTGGTACAATCCCTGACTCTAGGATCCCCTGAAACATCTTTGCGAAAAACTCTGCCCACCACTCAGGTCTTGTTTTTATTATCACTGCCGGCAGATTATCTGGGCCTACGACATGAGTAAGGTTCAGACTTGTTATTATTTTCATAATGTAGCTGGAGGTAAAGTATTCTTTTATATCATCCCTCACTCGTATCCATGCTATTGTGCTTGCATTCTCTTGTATTGGGCATTTCCCATATATTTCTCCCAGGTAGCCCACCCAGTCGTCTTCAGGGACCATACAATCTAGGGATCCTATTTTCCTACCGGCACTATCTTGGACCAACTTCCAAAACCCTTTCACATCCTTGGATTCTATTACAGCCAACAAGTTTGCCCAGCAACCATCTCTATAGGTTCTTTTTTTATTCCTAATTAACGATTTATATTTTATCCTTAGTTCCTGGAGGGTCAGTGATAATTCCACATTATACCTTGCCCTCAATCTTCTCTCGCTTTGCCTGATATGTGCCTTGGCTATACAACATTCCTCGTCAAACTAGGGACACTCATTTTTGTAGGATCTTTTACTTCCTGACCCCGGTTTACTTCCTTTAAATTTTACTCGTAGGCTTTCCACCAACTTACTTATTGTATTTTCAAACCAGGCACTACCATTTTTAGTTCAGATTTCTTCTAAGGGAATAGTCTGCTGGATAACCCTTAACTTTTCTATATGTTCTTCTGATATACGGGTTGTAAGCCGTTTTGGGTAATCCACATGTACCTGTAGTGCTGTCTCTCTATGTTTGCCCCTTGTTATATGTAGTTCTGGCCTCAGTGGGTAATGATCAATGCTTTCAATTTTTACTACCTTGAAGTGTTTAATTAGGCCAAAGCTCCAGGCGTGGGTGTGAAGTTAGCGGCATGCGAAGGGTTGGCCAGTATACCTATCCCTCTAACTACCCTTCACCGTGCTTGGCAGCGGTTATACTAATGTATAATAATTAAATGTTTAAAAAAACTAGAAAGAGATGAAAAACCAAAGATTACAGCGACTTTATAATTAGGAATTAGAGTTAAAAAAAACTAGAAATTCACTAAAAAAACAAAGGTTACAGGCTTGTAATAGTTAGGTTCAAATTTTACACACAAAAACCATATAAATTCAGCATTTATAGTTAGAGTAATCTCCACTAACAATAACTTGTGCCCTAAAGTAACTATAACTTGAGCACTCAACATGCACTGCTAATTACCCCACATATTACATCACTCTTGACATCTTTTATGACATCATTGATAATTTCACTGCAACATTTGCTGGAAAAGTATTGATGAGAAAACTGTGCATGGCAGGGGTGCAAGTTATGGTTACCTTAGGGCACGAGTCACAGTTACTTGAGATAATCCACACTATAACTGCTGAATTTCTATGGATTTGTGTGTGTAAAGTCTGAACTTAACTATTACGTCTCTGTTACCTTTGGTTGTTAGTGAATATACAAATACATGACTCTTTAAAAAGGACTAGGGGACTTCATTTTTTAACAAAGTTGGACACAGAGTAAACTTTGAATACTTTCAATTCAATTTATGTGGCTTTTTGAATTGGGACCTTTTTTTTGTATTGTTGTGGAATTTTTAACTGTGTGATTTGTTGAGTTGACCTTGTCACATGTTTTGAATGTGTTCATTCATGTATATCTGTATAAATGTGATATATGTTGACTTTTAATTCTTAGAACAAACACTTGATTTAAATATTTACTTTAATTCTTCAACACAATGAATCAAATATTTGCGTTTTTCTCAAAATATTTGTATTGATGGCAATTTGGGGGATTTTATATTGAGTTCCATTTCAATGAATGTACAGATTGCTAGACTTTCAACCATATACTCTCTCCTCTGAGAGAGCCACCAAGCCAACCAACAACTGATCAGTTCCGGCCTTCTTACTGTTGAAGACTAAATTTCAATACTTTACTATGATCAGGTTCCCTATTGCGTTGTTCTAAAGTTTCTGTATTGTATGGCTGAGACATTGCTCTTGGCCCTGATGTTGGCTGGAGGGAAGCTACACCACTGCCAGGGATACCATCCAACACTTTAGACTACTATATAAGAGCAACCATCATCCCATCACATCTGCATGACCCCTGCATAGAAAATCCTACATGTGGTGCATTGTTTGACATTGTATGCTTGACATTGGCAGAATATTTTAAAAACAAACATATACCAAGGCGACTATGAATACAGTGGAAGCCTTCTTTATGTAAAAGAGTATACTTGCAAGATACTGAACGAGTGACCTTTTGATCTTATTGTTGGAAAGTGGTTTGTTAGTAGGTGTTGGTAGGTACCTACAGCTAGTAACAACTCCCGTCCCGTTAGTTTAAGTCTTAGTGAATCAAAATGCTGTGGCGGATCTAATCACAAATTAAGTCTCCACATGTTCCTACACAGTTTGTGAGTTTCCTGGATTAAGCGCATAGCTCCTTTCATTAAGCATTTTAGTGGCATGAAGGACTATTATTTTATTTTTAGGGGCATTTAATGCCATCAAAGGAAATGCTAGTTCATGAAGTTTGGAAATGCCAGGTGAACATTAAAGGAGTTTTGGCAGATATTTTGTTGCTACCCAGCTTTAACTGAGACCCTAGGAAAATACATACACAGGGTGTTTAATGACTTATTTTCTCAGCCCTTCCCCCTGAATTGCCCCAATTGTCAAATAAAGCATCACCCATGCACAAAACATCAACTTCATCTCACATTCTAATCTGAGGCATGGACCTACAGAACCACACAAGCCTCTTTCACACAGCTGAGAGTACATATGCTACAAATCTATCCTGCCATACATGCCCAATGCAACACAAAAGAAGGAAAACATAGACTACACTTAATGGGTAATGTTTTACAATAAAATGGACGATTGTTTGAATTAATTAAATTTAGAATGAAAAAGATAGATTCTTTTAGAGTTTGTCAACATGGGAGCTTTGCTGTAAAGTGGAAGAGTTCCTGTTTCAAGAAACCATGGGTCCGACATGTCATTTAGAGGTAGTGGAGCCACTGGGTTGCCTCACCATTGATAACCCTTAATCCAGTGACTCATCTGCCACACGGAGACAGGTCACAGTGATGGTTTCCTCATCCTATTTATGGCAGGGTGTCAACCAAGGAGAAAGGTATATCCCTGACACATCCTAGCACTCCAAGAACATTTTCTATTGCTTTTCATAAATGCAACCCCTTGGAAGGTTATGTCTTAAAACAAAAGAGAATGTTTAGGGGGCAGCATATTCACAACAGACCACTGGGCATTAGGCTGTGGAAAAAGTGCATCCTCCACACCAATGGATGGACTTTAATAACACACACCTTCTCCAGGCAGGTGGGGATGTTTCAGTATGACAGGTGGTCTTTAGCGCGGTAGGACAAAGTCAAGGGCTTCCAGACGCAATTGAGGAGCTGTCAAGCATAGGCTATATGATGACAATAGTCTTTTATTAGTCCTATTATGCTAATACTCACTGGGGCATTCAAGGTTGGGTGCAGCAGGAGCTCCAGCATAAATCAGCGGAGTACCGAATCCACCAATTCCCACTTTCCTCGACATATTTAGAGGTTGGGAAACTGCAGGATATTGAATAGAGCCTCAGCTGGATCTGCCTTCCCAAGCCCTTAGTACCGTGCCCCATGCACTACAGAACCTCTGAGTCCTAATGGCAAATCTACTGCAGCAACAGAGTTATTTTTATCCTAGAGATCCCTGCAGTGGGGGGTGCGGAGGATCTCTCAAATGAGTGTTCAGTCCTCTGCCAGGGATCGAAGGCAAGGGCATCTGGCAACACGCGGCTGATGAGCCGCCCTACTTAATAACTTATACCAACTACCCCTCTTGGTGTATAGACCATCAACCAGGAATCTACAGCCATCACTGTCTTGGACTTTTCTTTGAATCTGTCTCCAGGTGCAGCTAATCTCCTTGCAGTCAGCATCGAGGTATCGGCTCCAGTTGTTTCTTGGCCTTTGATAGATCGCCAACTAGGGACCAAATGATGCACAAAGTCTCTAGTTTTACTGTCTCACAATTAATCGAAAATTCTAAAAGTTGAACTTCTAAATCAAATTTATTGCTACCCAATTGCTGACTAAATTGTAGCAGAATTATTTATAAGGGCATTTTTAATCATTAAACATTGAAATATTATTTTATTTGTCTGAAGGAAGTGCTTCACAAGCAGACAATATTATGTATAGGGCTATATAACATATAACCAGTTTATTGGAAATCAAGGAATGTTCATAAGCCTTGATGAAGGGACTTTCTGTGTTAAGGTTCAACAAAAATAGAGTCCACTCGGTCTCACGCCTGGACAATCAAGCTTTCTGCGACAGAGCTCTCCTCCTGCTGCCTCATAATAAGTAGAGCTAATCGTGCAAATTAGCATTGAAAACTCATGCTGTCTAATTGATTGAACACTTGATTTGATATTTGAAGAAACTATTTAAAGAAGGAAATGCTGGTCTCCAATGAATAATAATAATAATATTCTCTTTCCTTTTGATTGGCATGAAATTCTAGGCCTGGTTTCTAAACAACTTTTGACCAGCACATCTTGTTCCTGGCTCCATTTCCAGAACCGATAACAGTGATGTTGTTAATTACTTTTTCAGTGTGTCATTATGATAGATAGCAATACTATTTTATAGCAGACACTACACACTGATTTGTCTATCAGTGCACAGTTAATATACATTAATTCGCCCACTTCCGAAAAGAATGCGTTGGATTGGGTGGTAGCGTACATTGGATTGGATGGTAGCGTACATTGGATTGGGTGGTAGTGTACATTTCAAGACGCTTGTTCCTCTTTTTCGCTTTAGAGGCCACATATGAGGAAAAATGAGTCAAATGCCTTACTGTATTGTGCAAGGAACGATTTGCCTTCCCCATCTATAGGTCAGGTGGCCCTCTATATTAAATGGCGTGTAGGTGAGTTATATAATGTACTCCTGCACTCATGGCACATTGAGAGAAGCTGGGTAAATGGTTCTATGTGATCCTGTACAAAACGATCTTAACTAAATAACACTCAGGTCCATTCGGACCGACATACACATCTTGATGAAATCTGATATTTGCACAACGAGACATCTCAACAGCTGAAGTATAAATCCGCTTCACCCCCTCTCACCTTGGCCTCCTTCTTCCGTCCAAGTGCCTACTTGTGCCCCCAGACTAGAAGGACTGCACAGCTTTTCTCTCTCCCAATATTTCTCCCACATCCTCTCTGCTTCCCTCCACTACATCTTGCGCAGTAGGAAGATATATTTTTATTAACTTTTCTTTTGCAGCTTCTTGTCATAGGTTCTTTCTCACCGCCTCTTCCTCTCTTTCCTCCGCTTCCCCAAAACCAAGAAGCCTTTACCCCTTACCTGTGGTTCCTACTTCAACGATTCCCTTGCTCCTTTCTGTAGCCTCTTCCTAATTCCTAAAAAACAATCAATAGTAAACAATAAAGACAGGCTGATGAGACTTTACGTTTTTTTTTCTCCATTTTCTTATTACTCTGTTCCACTTTTTTTCCAGAAAGTAATTTAGCTTTGAATTCCTACCAGTTATTCAGCCCCAGTTACCTATTATCATTTGTTTTTTAGTGGCACACCTAGGATTCGATTTCGGGTTCGGTGCTGTTTTTTTTTTACCGTAATCTTGAGAGTTCTGTCAAAATGAGTCTGTCAGTTTGAGCATTCACCAACTTAAAAATTCTACGGTCTGGGTAGAAAAATAAATAATTTGGTTTTCCCCTGCACAGGTGTGCTCTCTATTCGGCATGGATATTTTCAAGTTTTCTATCCCCATAGGAAGAGGGAGACAGCTGACATTAGCTATTGGGATTGATATCAATCACTGAGAACAGTACTGTTTAATACAATTGTTTGTCTTGGAATTTGCCTCCTAAATTCACACAAAAGTACGTTCAAAATGTCTGAGAAAGAGGTATTGAAATTCAGGTCATAGCGAGGACACTATCGTTTACTGAGGATTAAATTAATAAAATATTAGGGGATGTTTTTCTGCAACCTTTTTAAAATCTATTGCAAAAACAAATACATAGAACAATATTAAATGACTGCGTTTTCCAGAATGCATGTATTGTCATTGGCATAATATTTTAAAATCAAACCAATACCAAGGGGGCTATGAATACAATGAAGGCCTTCTTTGTGGAAAAGAGTTTTCTTGCAATTGGCGTAGGATACTCACCAAGTGATATTTTGATCTTAATGCATTCAATCTTACTAAAGAAATACATGTATTGATTATTGATATATCCTCAATATAAGATTAATTGAGTAGACAAGTAGAAACAGAAGACCTTGAAGAAGTTTTTTAAGACACTGAGGCAAAAAAAGAGAAATGTGAGAAAGAAACTACTGTAATGTGGGTACAAATTCATAGAAGGTCCCAGTGTAAGTAGCATTCAGCATGTGAGGATCTGTCCCAAAGGCCAGGACTCTATTAGGAAGCTGAAGTTACAGATCTGGCATGGCACAAACAGTTTGGTGAAGTAGGGGGGGGGAGGGTCCAAATGTGCAGGGTCTTGTTAAGTGGACCAGGGTGTTGAAGTAAACCCTTTGCTTGGTTGGGGATAGGAGGAATTTAAAGACCTCACATTAGCTTTTTCCTGCATCTCTGAGGGAATATTATGTTATGCGTATCTCATTGTTTTTTATGTTGTGTTATGTTATTAGCATTTTTTTAGTACTCAATCTGCGATCCATCTTAGACCAGAGTCTGACTAGACTTGTGAAGCTGTGCAGAGAAGAAAGGTGGGAGGCCATTGACATCTGGAAAATGGGCAAGACAGTTTGGAGGAGCTGGGAGAAAAGAGGATCAGAACCGATAGGATGATAGGAGATTTGAACTGTTGAAAAAAGAGACGTATCCTGATTTACCTGCATTAGATAAGGTCAGGAACTGTCTGAAAAAAACATTTTGTGTACCAGTCAAGTACTGGCCAAACCCAGTAGGTAGTGCAGGCATACCAATGTACTATCTGAAGCAGGGAAAAAAGATGGCGTCTTATGAATGTCTTTCAAACCTACCTGCAAGTATTCCATGTTAGGAATGGATATTAACTGCCTGAGGCACGTAATTTCTTGGATTCCCAATTCCTTTTCCCTGAAGTTAGCATAAACAACGAATCTGGGCTAGTATAGTATAAGAATTAATTTGAAGGCAAGCTGGTGCAGAATATATTCAAAATTCTAGTAGCAAATATGTACTGTGGACAGTAAAAAATAACAGAACATAAATAAGTTGGCCAATCTTCCACTGGGGAGCCATCCCTATAGGCAGGCATAATGTGAGAATTCTATGTTTTTTGGGGGGTCCGTGTGGGGAAATACTGCTCCAAGCTGACTTGTTTTTTGTGCAATCCAGAACGGAATCTCATCCCGTCTGATGGTAACCTTACTCATTATTGAATTAATGGTTACTGGACTAATCCCAGGCTTAGTCAGTTTTGGTTTTGCAGCTTGAGCAGCCCTTTGTGGGATAGGCGGTATGGTTCTCATAACAAATTTTACTAGATGTCTAAAGTGTTTAACTAATTCTCTGTATAGCATTCCAAGCTCTACATCTGTAATGTTTGTTATATATGGATGAGGTGTGTAACTGGCTAATTCTGCCCATGTTGCTCCCTCATTCCTGAGAGGACCTGGTCTGATGTTTTTCAATGTATGTGGTAGGATGCCTAGGAACCAATTCATGTGTTCATGATGAATGAGCGGGATTTCAAATTCCTCATATGGCTCTGAGTTGGTTTGGTACTACTACTTCACTGTATGTTTGGAAACACCATGAGTTGGCATTTGCCTCCGGTAATGTGACCCATGAATAGAATACCTCTGTTTCTGTATGCTTTGTGGGTGCCTACCATGAAGGTAACATTCCCTCCCGTTTGCGGAAACCCATGTTGTAATAACATTTGTGTTAATGCGTGTCTGCAATTAATTGGAAGAACCATTTGTGCTTGATTAGCCATCATATTTGGAATATTTTGAAGCTGGAGAGGGTACCTCAGTGGGGTGATCCTTTTAAAGGTTCAAGCTTTAACAACCTACAGCCAGAGAAAAATGGTTCCCTTCTTAGTGGAGGAGGATTTATTACCTAACACTACAGACGTCAGGGGCTTTGGGCACACAAAAGAAAAACTACTCGGGAGAAGAAAAGCCTCAATTGGTTCCTGGATGGTCACCGCTTAGACCAAGCAGCAAGTTATAAATATCTGGAATTAATATTAGATCAAAACAACTCTTTCACACCACAGATAGAATCATTGCGGAGGAAGGGGGTAATGACATGTTTAGCTATAAAACCCTTAAAGAAGCTGCTGCCGGATCTAACACTTGACCCCTTAATAAAGGTCCTGCAAGCAAAACTCCATCCTACAATAATATTTGGGAGCGTATCGATGAAAGGAAAAGACGCAGCAGCCCTAGAGAATATATTAACCAATGTATATCGAGCAATCTTCCAGCTTCCCAAGTATGCTTATCCGGCCCAAATACGGTTGGAGTTTGGGCTTCAAAAACCGTCAATTGAAAGAAGGGGAGCATACGTAAAATGCTGGCATAAAATCAAAGGAGTGGAGGAAGGATCCTTGAATCACCATCTTTGGACAGAGTTGCTTCATCCTGACAAATCGCCAGCTAGAGAGTACCTGCAGGAATCCGTCAAACTTCTAGGTCTGACAGATCTATGGAGCATTACCGTGTCACACTCCGTATTTAAAAAAGCTGTAACAAAGGTAACCCGTCAATTGTCTGCTATAGAGGACAAAAAACATTATCCAAACGATCTCATGGCTGGATAGTACTAAACATGTACAAAGACTTTAAACCTCAACCTTACTTGAATATGGGAATAAAAACCATCACCAAGGTAAAGTTCTTAAAACTCCACTTGGGGATTGTTGCAATAAATCAGTTCCTACCTCCTTGGGAGAGAAGAGGAGGCGACTAGCCTTGTCGTCTCTGCGGTTGTGGAGTGGAGGACCTAATTCATGTTATCTGCACCTGTAACAACTTACGGGATATAAGGATACCCCTGTTAAAACCAATGTTCAGATAGCATGGAGTTAGGACCTGCAGATAAGCGGCATTGCTGTGCTTTAATCCAGAGAGAGCACAGCTAAATTGCCGACGTACACATTTTTTTGACATAACAGCTAAGAGACTGAAAAATTCGTCCAAGTTGTCCATGGAACAACTTACATCAGAAGTGCCATTAGATGGATTAACTTATATAGAGCAAGAGGTAGAAGATTTACCAACTGAGCCTAAGCCTGAATGACCCTTCTTCTTTTCTTCTCTCAAAAACAGTAATCGGTGGCAAAAAACTTGGGCCTAAGCCTTAATGACCCTACTTCTTTTCTTCTCTTAAAAACAGTAGTCTGTGGCAAAAAATGTGGGCCTCTTAATAGTGCCTCATTATTGCAGCCGCATTGTTGAGTTTTAATCCTGATAGAGTGCTTCTAAGTTGTCGACGTACAAAATGTTTTGATATTACGGCAAAGAGATTGAAAAATGTGACCATGTTGGCTACAAAACAACTTACAACAGAACAGCCGTTACCAGGAACAATTATTGTAGGGTAAAATGGAGTAAGGGTTAATAATTGAGTCTAAAGACTTTTTCTCCTTTCTCTTTCTTAAAACTGTAATTGGTGCCAAAAATGAGGTCTTTCAAAAGTGCTTTTTACTGTATATGAGCAAGATACTTTTTTATTTAATGTTTCAATGTATGCAATGGTTTTAATTAATCAAGATTAATACATTTAATTGTATTTCATTTACTCAGGAGACCCATTAAATAAGTACCCAAGCTAGAAAATTGGGGGAAACATGTCATACTTTTTCAGTAAAACTGTGCGTTTGTTGGACAACATAAACGTTAAAACGGTGCAAGACTGACTCGACGCACACCATCAGGATATGTTGGCCTAAGTCCTGGCTAGCTAACAGTGCACCATCTGCACCCCTGACCTCGCAAAGAAACACGTGGTATGTGCAACCATAGAACATGACAACCGTGATTCCCCAAGGAAACTGTGGAAACCGATCTAGAACCCTTTTGTTTGGTAACTCATGCATGTCCAGGGATAGAAACAAGGAATACTCAAATTGGCATTTCAGTATTTATTTAAGCAATAAGATTCTTGTGTAAAATATGTGCGCTGTAATTATCAATAGAAGGAAAGTAACAAAAAATGAACAGTTCAACCATTGCCCTGTTACATGGAATATGTGCTTGCAGATGAGTAAAGTGATAGTTATACTCCAACCTAGTGCACCCTATCCTAGTGTGCCTAGGGTGGGTAAATCTATCAGAATCCCTGTAAGATGAACTAACTTCCCAGCTACCTGTGGGTATGTTTCATCTGGGAGCCAGTCTTGGCACAGAGCTTGGCACCATCTTTTTCACGAGGCAAACAGGATTCACCTGTGCTGGAAATCCGGCATGGGGCAACCTCAACAGTGTCAGTGAAATTCTCCTCTAACTAAACAAAGGAGTGATGTTGCTTATATAATCAGCTTCACCCATGTTGCCATGCCGAAGTCCCAGTCAGACAGTCATTATTGATTCTGTCCTGACAAAGCTGTCGCCGAGTGAACAATAATAAACTGCATCATTTTGCACAGTGAACTTTTAGCTTTTATACAGAATGTTCAAAGCTCTGATAATATTCCTATGAAGATGTGTACATGTAAGCAAAGTTATTTCATGAAGTATTATCCATACAAGCATGCAAGCCAATGTGTGTCAAATGTCAACCTTCATGAAAAAGATGTCAACTTTAAACATGAGCATGTAAATTGGTGGTGTTCCTGCCTGGGCCTAATGATACCACATGACACCACTTCCTTCTGAGTCCTTGCTATTAACATCTATCACTGAAACGTTTGCTATTGAGATAGGTGTAGTACATTGGGGAAACAGCATTTATCACAGTCTTTACCATGCAATGCCTTTACCATGCAGCCTTTACCACACATGCCTTTACTACACAATTGCCTTTACCATGTATACCTCTACCATGCCTGTTAATTATTTAAGGTATGTTTTATAAAGGGATGTTATTGTTAGGTGAAAATGTCAATTAAAACATACTGTTTTCAATTTAAAACAAATCACTGAAATGAACCAGTTTTCTTTAGCTCGTGTAACTGTAGTTTTTTATCAGAACATAACTAGAACTCGCTCCCCCACCATGCACAGTGTTATTATCAATGATGTAATTTTTGATGTTGCAGTTATTTTATCAATGATGTCACAGAACATGTCATGAGTGTTGTAATATGTGAGGGAATTAGCTGTGAATGGCGAGGGGAGTTATAGTTACTTTAGAGTGCGACTTACAGTTTTTATTTTTTTATTTCTTTTTAAGGCCAACATAACAAGTTAGACAGAGTACAGCCCATGTGATTCTTGGGAGTTACTATTGTTCATAGCACATAGCATAATCAAATATCCTTTGCCCAGCACAACCAAGAGAAATAGAATGGAAGGCGAGGGGGAGGAACAAAGGAAAGGAAGAGGGGGATGGGTCACTGAGCTTGCTAAGGAGAAGAACTGTCATGCAAGTGTTTTAAGAGTCTTGCAGCGCACTTGGGATGCAATCAATGCTGCTAGAGTTGGGCACTGCCGTCAGAGGGGCCTTGTATGGCACTGCAGCAGGGTAGTTTGTTTGTACAGCAGCTTCCTGTAAGTCTCGCCAGGCCAAGAGGTATACCCAGGGCTTTAAGAGGGATAAAAAAACTGTGGGGTCTTTCAAAAGTGCATGGCCAATGTAATTAGGGGCATGGCTTAAAACACGTAAGCTAAAAATGTGTGCTTAGCATAGTGTGCTGCCAGACTTGTATTTTGCTGTTTCTGTTATTGCATCCAGATATACAATAAAACAAGTAACATCATACCTGCAACAAGTCAGGACTATTGGCTTTGTCAATGGTTGTTAGCTGCATAAGATGAATAAGCAGCAAATATGGCTTGTATATAATATTGAAAAAGCTTCCACTTAACCCCTTCCCTGCTCATGACGGAACCACTCCGTCATGAGCCACGGGCGCCGTGTGCTCATGACGGAGTGGTTCCGTCATGCTGCGGCCATTGGCGGGCGCTCCGCCCACGCGGCACTGATTCCCCGCCTGTGCAGGCGATCAATGCAAGTGGGCAGAGTCGTGACGGAACCACTCCGTCATGAGCACAGCGCGCCCGTGGCTCATGACGGAGTGGTTCTGTCACGAGCATGGCGGCGCCGCGCTGACCCCGAACCTCCCCAGCGCCGCGGCGGAATTCGTGCCGCGGCAAAGGGGTTAAAGCACTGGTGATGCTACAGCAATATTGCTGCTCCTGAGTTTTAAAAAGAGAAGAGAAATCTGTAGAGAAAATGACTGTATTTCAAGGATTTCCCTTCTCCTACAACGCTCACCTGGCATGATGTCATGCCGTAACTTCTCCACTAGTGAGAAGTGAGCAGTGTGAGCAGCACACATGGATGTGCCTGCGTTCACTGAAGTCTAGAAAAAACTGACCGCCTGTGCCAGGGCACAAAATAGAGCCCGATAGAGACCCGTTTCAAGCCCCCTCTTTAAAATACTGCCGGTGCTCAGCACCGGTGAGACCTGGCCCACTTAAAACCCTGGGTACTCCTCAGGAGGACACTAGATATCCTTAAGCGATGAATGTACTGGCATTAGCTCCCAGAATGCGCTCAGCTGTTCCTGACAGTATGACACATCCTAGAGCCAATCCGCTGTGTGTGGGGCCATGCGTCTCCCCCATCTCATCGACTGATCCAGCTGTACAATGGTGGGCAAAAGAGACAGCAAGCGCAAGGCAGTAAGTTTCACCAAGATTTTATTATTTATGTTTATCTTGCACAATGGGCGATAAGATTTGCATCGTAGAGGGTCCGTGACAGGCTTAAGAATCGTCACAATTAGTGCCTATCACTGCGAAGGAGGCAGTATACTGGTGGCAAGTGACTCCTCATAAATAGATACTGCTGACAAACAGTCTAATCATGGGGCCTTGCCTGTGGGAATATTGACAATGACCCAAACCACCACCTCTGCTGAGAAGGGTTCGTCAAGGTACTTCCTATGGCTGTCTTCTAGCCATAGTAACTGCATGGTGTCAAAATATGCACTGAAGTCTGGGCGGTGGTTCCCTTTTGTAGATCAATAGAATGAGGAAAAAAATACATCTGCATGCTCATCTTGCAATTTAACAATGAAATCACTCGCCCAAAGCTTCTTCAGCAATTGCACCAAGGTTTTGTCTACTCTCTCCCCTCCCCATTTCGCCTGACACTGGCTTCCTTTCCAAGATAATTTGCTTCTCTCTGTGCCACTTTCCCGAAATCTGTTAGTTTGCTCCTGATGGATGCCAGTGTTGCCATTCTGCAGTCCCCAAAATACCGGAGTTCTAAGTCTCATAATCTAGCTGTAGGAAAGTGCCTCTTTTGGACATGGTTAGCCCCAACTTTTTTGTCTGGAAAATAATGTAATTGCGACTGGAAGTGCACAGGGCCCCTGCCAGCCAGATTCTTCGTGCCAGATCTCCTTCCCTAAACTGTACCTATTGTTACCACAATTGGCACAACATTATCTCACATATAAGTCCTTAGTAAAAGGTCCCTCTGGTACCAAGGGCCTTGCGGTTAAAGAAGGTCCCCAAGGGCTGCAGCACGAATTGTGCCACCCTAAGGAACCCCTCGCCAAGCACATGCACACTGCCACTGCAGCCTGCCCGTCTTAGTGCAGACAAAACTGGAGAGTCGACATGGCACACATTTCTGTGTGCCATGCCCACAGACACTGCACGGGATATAGGTCTTCGCCCTGAGGCAGGGTGCACTATATCTCCTTTGAGGGCATGCAATATCCTTTTAGATTCCCGGGTATTGTTAGTGGCCGGGGAAACCTTAGTAAGTACATGGGTTTAGGCATGAGGGGAGAGGTGTAGCGCAGGGGACAAAGAAGCTGACTCTGGAGCATGGGGTTAATGGTTCAATCCCTGACACCAGCAGCTGCTCAGCTTAACATCATGTGACTCTGGGCAGGATTTCACCTAATCTACCCGATGGCTCCCAGCTCCTTTAAACCCTTAAGGGGGTGATATGTTTGCACTGTATGAATAGAAATTAATAATATGGGATGGGCACTTGTCATTCCCCAGCTCCATGATGGCTTCACTAAAGTATGGGATGTGAAACCTGCTAACCCTAAGTGTTGTCACCGACTGGCCTGTGCCAGCCTGCTAACACCAGACAGTGTTCTGACCTCAAGGGGTGAGAACAATACCTTTCCTGGGTGGAGGTGTTCGCACCTCCCCCTGGTCAGGAAGATCCAACTGTGGTGGGGAGCTTCAAAGGCTTGTGATGTTTTCCCAGCCTCCTTCCTGTCCTTATCCCATTTGTGGCAGTAGGACAGGTGGGAAAACATAGAAAAAATAGGCTTTACCAACTCCACCCTACAGGTGCTGGAGGTAAAGTGTCTACCATCTTGAAGATGGTGGGACTTATCCAATCAGGGCTAGGACTATGTTCCCCTCCCACAGGAGGTGGGCATAATAGAGGGTGTAGACACCCCAGTTAAGGGGCCCATTGGCCAATACCTATAAAAAGATATAGCTCTCCTGAGGCGCAGCCGGGAGATAGATCGCTCGACAACGTTATTTTAATATTGTGTGTTCTGTTGTACATTTAACTGCCTTGCTCCCCTGGGCACTTTTGAATTTGCAATTGTTTTAAAATTTGGTTCCCGCCTAGCGGTGTTCTCGCTACCGGGACTCACCAACTCCGTTGTGACGACACGGACGGGGACTCCCTAGGCCACGCACACTACGGTCGGCCACGCCCCCCACCTACGCCTTACCTCCCTATAAGACATGTGCAGTCACCGGACGCGCAGCGGACGAGCGCAGCGGGCGCGCCGTTTGCGCACCGAAGGCGCGCCTAAGGCAAGCCCGTCTGCGCCCGTCGGCGCCGGATCCGCGCCTAGTGCCAAAAACCCTGCCTGTTTTGCTGGCCTTCGATACTCTAACCTTGAACTACGTAGCTTTGACCGCCGCTGCTGCAAACACCCGACTAAAATTGATCTTGGGGAAACCGATGTTACCCCCACTTGTCCCTCCTGCGGCTTTCATGTGCCAATCATCCCACGGACTGTCACACCTAACTTGGCCAACTTACCTTTAGACAAAAAGGCGCAGCCTGCCTCAACTAACCAACCTCAGGCTACCGCCCCAGACAACCGCTTTCATACAGTGCCACATAGGAATAGATCTCTTAAATGTTTACTTCTTAATGTAAGATCCATGCCGAAGCATAAACATGAGATTGAAGCTCTACTCTTTGATCACAGCACCGATCTCATGTTCCTCACAGAAACCTGGGCATCTTCCGCCTCTGGTCCTGACTGGAACTTCGCTACGCCTGCAGGTTATTCTGTCGAATGCATGAACCGTACAGGCTTCCCAGGTGGAGGTATTGGGATAATTTACAGATCACATCTTAAAGTAATTGCCTGCCCTCAACCATACCTAGAGGCCGAAGCTATGACCTTTAAGATCAAAGAGAACAACCATTTGATCTTCGAGGGACTATTAGTCTATCGTCTCCCTGGCCCTAGAAGTCCCTTCACCAAGGCTTTACTCACTTTTTTAGAAACAACGTTTAACGCACCCACGTACACTATCCTAGGTGATTTTAATGATCACTTAGAATTAAACAACGATCCTGATTCAGCTACCCTTCTTGACAATCTCCTTAGCTTCGATATGAAGCAGCTGATTGACAAACCTACTCACTCAGCAGGGCATACTCTTGATGGGATCTTTTCCAACAGCAACTCCATCACAATTAGGTCTATAACCCCGGTACCTTGGTCGGACCATAATGCCATCTTTTTTAATCTACAAATAAAAAATCCCACATCCCAGCGTAGAAGCTACCTACCCCCTGAAAAAACCCGCCCCTGGAAAAAACTCGAATCCAATCTACTTGCTGAGACACTGCATAGAAATCAGCCCGACTTTGAATGTGGTAACAGCGAGGATTGGGCCCTCAATTTTAATAAATGGATCACCGAGGCTATCAATAAATTGGCTCCAACTGAATCAAAGAAATCCAGGAAACGGCTTGCTACCGCTCAATGGTATACAGCCGAGGTGAAGGCAGCTAAGATTAAATGCCGACGCGTAGAGCGGATCTGGCACTCTGACTATAGCCATGGAAAAAAATTGGAATATATAAAAACTCTACAGGAGTATAAAAATACAATAGTTCAAGCAAAATCTGCCTACTTTACAGAAAAAATTCTAAACTCCGCAAACTCCTCCAGGGAACTTTTCAAAACCGTTGCCCACTTAACTAAAACTCCTCGAGATACTGTCTTTAGACCTGATCAATGTTTTGTCGATGGAATGGCCACTTTCTTTCAAAAGAAAGTGCAAACAGTATACGATGATCTTCGCACTATGGTATCTACCATACCCATGAACGAAACTGAACATGTCACTATAACCCCTCCCCATTTCTCCAGCTTCTCCGCACTCGAGAAGCAACAAGTGCACGATCTTATCATTCAGATGAAATCTGGTTCTCCGCTAGACCCCTGCCCCCCCTATGTACTGCATCTAATCCCTGAGACCATTGCTAATATCTTGACCCCCCTGCTCAATAAAATTATTTCTGAAGGAGAATTCCCAAAAAATTGGAAAATGGCATGTATCAGACCCATTCTTAAAAAGGACACCCTCGACCCCCCTGAGCACAAACACTATCGTCCCATTTCCTGTCTGCCGCTACCCGCAAAAATCTTAGAAAAAGCCATGAACCAGGAAATAATGCGGCATGTGGAGGAAAAGAAGCTACTGGATTCATCACAACACGGCTTCAGACCCCTGCACTCCACTGAATCAGCCCTTATCATGGCTACTGAAAAAATTCGTAAAACCATGGACGAAGGCGGGAGATCGGCCCTGATACTGTTAGATCTTACAGCGGCTTTCGACACCGTAAATCACTCTGTCCTACTTACAAGACTTACCTCCCTAGGCTTCACCGGTCCTGCCCTGGCCCTTATCACCTCTTTTATTACTACCCGCACTAACCAAGTGATTTGGAATGGACTTCAATCTGCTGAATTCTCCCTTCCAGGTGGGGTCTCACAAGGCTCGGCACTGTCCCCGACACTTTTCAATCTATACGTCACCCCCCTGGCTGCCCTGATTAGATCCCATGGCCTACAACTGGTGTCTTACGCCGATGACACACAAGTTATTGTGTCCGTCTCACAAGCTATTGATGCTACGGCGGAGTGTTTTAGGAGCTGCCTTACTCAGATTAAGAACTGGATGAGTAGTAACTTTCTCAGACTGAACACAGATAAAACTGAAGTCATCGAGTTCGGTCATAAACCTTCCATCTGGAATGAACTATGGTGGCCCCCTGGAAGCAGGAGCCTGCCCTCTCCCCGTAGACAAGGTCAGAAACCTTGGCTTCTTGTTAGACAAAGAACTCTCTTGCAAAGCCCAGGTGAATCAGGTAACCTCCGCCTGTTTCCATAACATCAAGATACTTAGGAAAATCCTACCCTACATCCCGGACATGTTAAGGAAGACGGTGATGGGAGCCCTTGTAATGTCCCGAATAGACTATTGTAACTCCCTCTATTTAGGAGCAGGAGAAAAACAACTGTCCAAACTACAGGCAATCCAGAATGCGGCGGCCAGAGCCTTATTGAACCTCCCCAGACATCACCCTACGTCCAAAGTCATCCGGGAGCTGCACTGGCTCCCGGTCAGATGCCGCATTCAGTTCAAAGCTCTTTGCCTGGTACATAGATCGGTACATGGCAAGGGACCTGACGACTTCAACAATCTACTACCACGATATGTTCCCTCACGCACACTGAGGCCAGCCCCCCACGACCTAGTGTGCCAACCCATAATAAAAAGAGCTCGTTGGGGGGGAAAATCCTTTTCCTACCAGGCAGCTAAAATTTGGAACCTGCTACCCCCAGCACTTCGTGCACAAAAATGTAAAACCAGCTTTAGGAAAGCCCTAAAGACCTGGCTTTTCACCTAGATCGATTTGCCTCGCGCCTTCCCCTCCGTTCTATATCTTCAGCGCCAAGACGCCGCGGCATTCGAGCGCTTTATAAATATTTCAGTCAGTCAGTCAATACCTGTCACTCTTTTGTAATGCCCCTAAATCTAGTATTTAGGTGGCCTTCCCAGACTCTGAACTTCCGTTCCTGAAGAAAAGGCGGACACCACAGAGTTGCACCAGCAGAGAAGACTGCAGAGAACTATTGACTTGACCCCAGCTCTACTAGCATGTCTGCAGCCCTTGACGATCCTGCGCCAAAAGACAATTCGTCTTGCAACCCAGAGACCTAAAAAATATTGGTAGGACTGTCTGCCTTTGACAAAGATCAAGATCTCCCGAGAACAGCGGACTTGTTGAAAAGCAACCATCTTCAAGCATAGACTCTGAGACCTGAAGAAACGAGAAACCCTGTTCCCGGTTCCATCTCTGCACCCAATGCCTCCAGCCCGAGTCCAAGTGGCCCAACAGTCCCAGTGAAGTTCCCCAGCGCTTCAGAGCCTGAGTCCATTGTGAGTTAATCTCCCCCGTACTCCTCAACATCGCCTGCAGCCTCTGCACGGAGACCCCCTCAACCGCAATCTGCTCCAGTAACCCGTTTCTGATGCCAAAAGACACCTCTACACCCGTCCACCCTAGGCCTTAGTGAGGACGATCAAAAGTGTCTCCACGTCCCGAACATCACAACTACCTTTCCAGCTGTTGGTTTCTTCAACTGGCCTCCTGGCCTGAGCCTGCAGCCCTTTCCCGATTTGATCTTTCTCCATTGCTTTTCAATGAGCACTCAATGCTGTTTTGGCACCCTACACACACCACTCCTGTGGTGCTGGTAGTGTAGTGTTGGTGCTGCTTTGGACCCTACCTAGTACTTGCTTCAAACCTCGGAGACTGGAACCACACGTCACTACTTCTTACCTGTAAGCAGCTTCTGCTGGATCTCCCCATTCCTCTTGGAGTTGTATTGGGCCACCACCCCCATATTTCTACCCTGCACCCGGCCTCCCCTGTGCCATGGGGTGGTGCACTGTTGGTGCTGAAAGGAATATTGCCCAATACTGACCTTAGTGTACGAAGATTGGTCTTGTAAGTCGATGTCACCTATCTGCATGCTGAATGTTTGCTTCCTTCTATAGACTAACATTGCAAAGTCTGAAAATTGCACTGTATCCACTTTTGATATTGAAAAGTATTTCTTGCAAAATGTATTTACCTAAGACGAAGTTCTGAAAAATAAATATAATCAAGTATTATTTTTATAAATTGACCTTGGATTTATTCATTTGTTGTGTGTCTCATTTTTTGCCACTCTGTGCACAACAAATAATCATGTGCAGCAGTTAGCTACAGAAGCACAGAGTGTTATGCACCTCAACGGAGGGAGTTCTGTGAAAACCAAGCAGCAGGTAATATCGGACATCTTCCCTTGTGGGATCAAGACACCGTTCCACTGTTGGGACCTAGAGTGGGTTGCACTTAGTCCAAGGCAGTACCTTCATCTCCACTCTCAGATACAGTTCTCACATCGTGGGATCAAGACCCTGTTTCACTGTTCGGACCTGCTGTACCATGGTGTACTCCAGCGACTGCAGTCAGCTAAGCCCAATGATCATGTGCAGCAATTAGCTATGGAAGCACAGAGTCTGATGCACCTCAACGGAGGGAGTTCTTTAAAAAAACAACAAGCAACAGGTAATATCGGACATCGTCCATTCTGGGATCAAGACACCGTTCCACTGTTGGTACCTGTTGGACTACTGTGTTAGTAGTATACATAGCACTCCACGGTGCTGGGCCTCAGGCTGGGCGCTGTCTGCCTGTGTCGTGGTAGCCAGCGTTGATCTCAGGAGCCTTCCCAGCTCGCAGACCTCGGCCCAATAGCTTCCGCCGGCACGTGGTGGGCCCTCTTTCATATACAAAAAGAACTATTGATGGACAGAATGCAGAACAATGTCATACATTCACGCCAGTACAGAGATCTGGGCCTAAATCCATAGTTTTTTTGCTCACCATGCTATTCCAGTTTGGACCCAGCCATATGCAAATCAGTCTTGACCCTGTGCCCAATGGGAACAGTCCAGCCCGAACTGCCAGGCCCGGTCCTCCCTGAACTGGAAACGAGCATCCTAGGACCGGTTTCGGGGTTTCACCCCTCTTCAGCCAGGATAGCTTGATTCCAGTGGCATGGAGAGCACGGCACTCACGTCTGAGCATACCCGTCCCACTCGGGGTGCAAAATGAAAAAAGTACTATTGAGGGACAGAATGCAGAACAGTGTCATACATTCACCCCAAGACAGAGATCTGGGCTTAAATCCATCGTTTTTTTGCTCACCATGCCATTCCAGTTTGGACCCAGCCATATGCAAATCAGTCTTGACCCTGTGCCCAATGGGAACAGTCCAGGGAGGACCTGGTTTGTCAATACGGGCTGGACTGTTCCCATGAGGCACATGGTCAAGACTGATTTGCATATGGCTGGGTTCAAACTGGAATGGCATGGTGAGCAAAAAAACTATGGATTGAGGCCCAGATCTCTGTACTCGGGAGAATGTATTACATTGTTCTGCATTCTGTCCATCAACTGTTGTTTTTGCCTCTTTCATATACGGCAGTGTGGAAAGGTGAACTGTGGGGCATATGTGCGTCGCAGCGGCCATGATGGTTTCTGGGTACCAGCAGGCTGAAAGCGTAATTCACGCAGCCACCTTCGCTCACGGCGTCAGCCTCGTGGTGGTGTAAGCTGCGCAGACCTGGCACACATGTTCGCCATTCCGGAAAAGAACCACACCCAGAGAAACATGTCTTTTATTAATACCCCTAAGCTAGCCTTGCGTACGCTGAGCCAGCCCGCTATGCTAAAGATGTGGGGGGGAGAGGGGCATGTACACGCTATGTTTATCGTAATCTTCCCTACTGACTGTACTATCATGGTTGCGTCCACTGTCCACTTCACTCAATAGACCATCAGTGTATGTTGACATGTACATGTCTGTGCTCTGCATACTCAAGTCTGTCCAGCACGTCCACTCAACACTTTGCATTGTATAGTTTTATAATTGAGAATCACTTGCCACCTTCGCACATACTTTGCTCCCATCTTTCCCCTCATTCTGCATTGTGTGAAAGAGGTGCTATGCCATGTAGTGTTGTTGTGTCTGATAGGTGTACATGTTATTTGTCATGCTGTATGTGATTATATAAAGTAGGGCATTTATTTACGAGCAGTGGCTTCTCCCATTTACATATCGCTGTCTTAAAGAGGATACAGAAGTTTTTCTCACAGGTGAAAAGTGCAACCACAATGGTAGTCATTCATTACTATGCAAGAATGTCCAACTGCACGACGCTTCTAAGCTTACAGTCCTCAATCTTGTGTGCTTTCTTAAAAGCACGCCAACTCCCACAATCAGACCAACATTCACACAGCTTTCTAACAGCAGTTATCTGCTTCTTAATAACATGGACTGCTACGGAATGTGAGCTGGCATACCGTAATTCCTTACTGTTTCAAACAGGGTAACTTCCTGTGGCAATCTCTATTCCCACCCACACAAAGTAACTCCCAAAGTTCAACTTGGACTTTAACCCCTTCAGCGCGGCTCGGATTTCCGCGCCACGCTGAAGGTTCTGAGCGCGGGCGGGGCCATGACGGAACGGTTCCGTCGTAAGCACAGCCCAACCGACGTGCATGACGGAACCGTTCCGTCATGCGCGTCGAAGGGGTTAATACCTACTTTGAAAACAGATTTTATTAAACTGAGCAAACTGAAAGTGCTTTTGTTTCAAACAGAAGTGTCCCTCACTTCTCCAAAAGTAATTTATCGACTGCAGATAGCACGAACTTCAAGTAAAATACACTCCCTTTTAAATACGAACCTCCCATTACACTTTGTGAATTGTTACACAATTTTCATCACATCTGACATTTAAGCTCTGGCACACTTTTTTAACACTGTCTCCTCCGGCCTTGTCACAGGCTTTCAAACTGTTTTTGGTATAATACCAGACTTCATTCATTCAACCATCTCTGGAATAACAGGAACAGTGCCCATAATTCTCGCTCTGTTTGCGGCCATCCTACTACTATTTTTGCTTGTAAAAAATGGCTGCGCTCCCTGTAGTAACAATCATGTCCGACACAATACGCCTCTACGCGAAGCTACATCAATACCGTGAAAAAATGGAACAACTTTTCGGCTGCCTGCCTCTAATTATTATCAGAGCTAGCTACAACATGACATTTATTTACACATATGCAATCTGCGTGCAACCATCTTTTTATTGCAAAACTTGCCCATTCGACTGGCAAATGGACCTGTGCCTTGCCAACATCCCAACAAACGCTCCCGATATCCAGCAGGTAACGGAGTATCTTGAAATCCATGAACTTGATTGTTCAAGCAGTGGAGCAATGGCGGATGCAACGCAAAAGGTATCCTGGCGGAATGGGATCTCTGCGCAGCCGCGAAAGATCTCCTGCAATGTGCGACCTTTGCCTGCCAATTCAAATTGCCGCTCCAACATTCGAGGAACATTACTGTCCCTTCGAGGATATGAATTGGATCGCTTCGCTTTTCTCAAACGATGGCAACAATCGCCTCTTGGAACATTACGCATCTCAAGCCACTGAAGAACTTTCGGACTGCAATCTCCAAGACTTGTAAGAAATTCACTTTATTCTTGGATTGATTTTTTCCAACTTTTTTTACTTTTTCCTATAAGTTTTTTTAATACACTTCAATTGAACTATTTTATATAATAAATTTCTAAGTATGCTTAGGCATTTGAACTCTGTTTTCATTATTGCCCCTTTCCTCTCCAGAATAACCAGGGTTGGGTGATGTATGGCCTATACAAATCCGCTATTTACTTGCTAAATTAGCTCGACATCCATTTTGAAACCATGTTTATTCTTTGTGCACACGTCTCTCTGCCTGCCTGTTATCCACGAAGCCCTTTCACACAAATTAGCTCATCCTCAGCCTCTGCTCACGAGCTGGCGATCAAGATAATAAAACACAGCATTGTTTAGGAACTGTTTGCCACAGTGTCCTACCTTTATTTTCTTTTTTTTTATTAAGCAGAGCAAGGGGTAGATAGAGAAAAACATTACAAGGTACAATTAGCATTCATTTCATATATGGTATGACTTTAAAATGTAATAGTTCAAAGAGAGGAAAACACTTATAAAAAGTGCAGAGTGCCTTGTGCAAAACAGCAAAAGTACATATACGCAAAAAAAACACTAAAGTGCGAGTGCTAAGCATGAATAGTAGCAAAAGTATTGCAATGAAAAACATTCATTAACAGATAAAAATCGATACAGAAATATACATTAAGACAATTCACCACTTCGGTGGTATAAGATCTATTAAGTGCTGAGTGCATTCCCAAAGGAAACCAATCAAGACAGTAATTCACTTCGAATTGTAAGTGCAATGTGCCATGTACAAATAGCAAAAAAATACAGTACTCTAAACCATTAAAGTGCTGGTGCGGGACATAACTAATTACAAAAATATTATAATCAAAAGAGTTCAATATCATAACAACCTCAATAGAAGGCCGATTCCGAACGATTCACCACTTCCAGTATTTGAAATATAATTGCTGAAAAGGAAATTCACTTTCCAATGGTGATCGAAAATGGAGAAGACCACTGAATATATCAATTCCAAAATTGCATTTACTATTAAGTCTTCTCCAGTATTTCAAAAAACTTCCAATTTCGCTCATATTTTTTTACAGCTCCTACCCGCCTAGCATAGGCCTCCTCAAATTTTTTAACCCTTTTCATTTTATTAATCCATTTCAAATGGGAGGGGGCTTCATTAGATCTCCAATTTTGCAAAATTAAAGAACGAGCTACCGCTCTAGCAATAAAAATAAAAACTCTTTCTGGGTTAGACAGTTGTAAGTCTCCCTTGCAATAGCCAAATAGTGCGGTCTCGGCTGCAATCGGAATAGTGTTTCCGGTTGCACGCTCGATGTCCATAAAAAAGGCTTCCCAAAAAGACCTCAGACCGGGACATACAAAAAAAATATGGTGCCAACCACCTTCCCCAGGTTTGGCGCACCGAAAACACTTATCTTCTACGTCAGGAAACCTTTTACTTAAAGTGGAAGGTGTTAGATAGGCCAGCCACCTTGAGAGAAAGGCCATCCTCTTATAATTGGCAGCACGCAGTGCTCTGCCACCGGAGTGGCAGATCCACTCCCACTCCCTTTCGGAAACACTGCAGTCGGTCTCCCGAAATATTTTTTCCAGATGGTTCTGTATCAAAGGAGGGTGCTTATTTTTGTGTATCAACTTATACCAGTTGCCTATCCCTCGTAGTTTGGCTCCATAAAGGGCAGTTGACAATTGATTGGGAGATTCAGATATACCTCCATTACTTCTCAACCAGGAGACCAACCACAGATATTCAAAATAGGCCGGTAACCGACGAGCCCCTATCCTGGCCAATATTTCCTGCCAGGAGATCGGTCTATTCTGTATTATGAAATGTCTCAATTCGGTTAAACCGGAATTCTCCCATACATTAATATGACTGACTTGTATCTGGAGGCCGAGGTCGGCACATTCTCTTATTTTGAGGTACCTTTATTTTCATTATACAATTTACAGTCATTCATGTGTAATAGGTATTGTTTATGTCACATGGAACTGTAACATGTAACGTGGAATTGACTGATGCAGGAGCTTAGGTTTGAATACAGCAGAAGCGGTTGGAGTTTGCCTCAGCTGGATGCCTTAGCTCTTGCACCAGTGGGTCCATTTATGGCACCTAAATTAAGACACTTTTTATATAACTTGCAGACTCTATCGCTTTATTACACACAGTCACTTTCCTAAACACACCAGATTTCACCATTTGTCTTCTGTGGCATTGCAACATTCTGCATTATATTCTTCACGATTATTTCTTTATTCCTGCTTGCTAAAACACTCCATTCGAGTCTTCAGACCGGTAGGGGTGAGTAGTTTGCTTCCCACTCCCGCTATAGTCTAAACCCATACTAACACCACTTGCACAGCTATGCTACAGCGGCCAGTATGCTACAGCGCCCAGAGCACATCAGTTTACAGCAATCAGCTCACAGTTTCATCCCCGAGTGTACCGGCACCTCACCTCAGCACCATCCCACTCTGGGCAAAACAGCACTTTCACACCGGTAACGATGAATACTTCGCTTCACACCCACAAAGGTTACAGCGCTGCTACCCTCCTCTTTACTACTTTTTTTGCACTTTTTTCCCCTTATTCGCTTCAACGGAATCACAAAATGGCTGCCAACACTTCCTAGTTGCAACCGTTCTCAGCCAATAACCAGGAGGCTGGTGCTCGTAACGCCTCAGCCTATCAAATGGCAGAATTCCCAAATATCAATATCTGTACATTTCGATATTTCTCCAAAACTACTGAACGGATTCACACCAAATAAACAAAAGTGTGCTTTCTAGACCCTGCCAAATTTGGGGTAATTCCGTTCACCCGTTCGACCTGTAGCCTTGTCTAAAGTTTCCTATGGAAATTAACATGGAGAAAACACGTTTTGGGACCCCCCTTTTTTCTTGACCCCTCCTTGACGAATCCCCCCAAACTTCCCACATAGGAGCTGATATGAACAAAGGATTAGTTTGGAAAATTTCATAAAGATTCTTCAAATGACGCCAAAGTTATAAGCAAAACAAAAAATGCTCTTCCTATGGAAACTTGGTCCTAACTATAACTACATGACTACCTACTGGCGACCGCCAGTAGGTAATATATATGTATATATATATATATATATATATATATATGTATATATATATATATTTTCGCTCCCAGGTTTACACCGACAGCCAGGTCACTCACAGGCGGGTGCTCTCTCGTGGCGGTGCCCCACGTTTCAATACTCCAGCTTCCCAACTTGGTCGTTTTTCAACAAAGTCAAGCACTCACCGGAGGGGTTTCGTATCGGTTCTCATTTAATTTAGCAGATGAACCAAACAGCAAGACAGACGCGTTTCAGAATTTCCTTCATCAGTGTCTGATTTCAAAACGCTGCGCGCAAGTGTTAAATACATTCACGTCATTCCCATGGCAGCGAAATCAACAACGGCAATATCGCCCCCTCTATAACATTCCAATGGGGTGGCCATCTTTGAACGATACATTTATAATACACAAATGATTTCACATGCTTAAAACCCATCCAATAGTAATCATCTACAGCAAGAGCTTCCAATGGAGCATAAATTTCTGACATAATCGAAATCATTTTTACTACGATATCAGAATGGTTTGTCTAAGAACAGTCAGTAAAGCGGACCAATGATGTCCTCCTATGATGGTTAAGGTGGTTTCGTAAATATGAAGGCACTTTTCTAGGTCATAACGTAAATCGATAAACTCAACAGTGATTAAGCCATATATATATATATATATATGTTTTCCACAAGGATAAGATCCGGGAATTCCCAGTAAATAATCCAGCGGCACACCAAAGGACAACACGATAAGAATTTTATAGTTGAGTACTGTAGAGTGTAGTGGCAGAGAGTGGATTTCAGTTGAGTAGAGTATTGTTCAGTGTTGTGTGCAGTGTTGTGCTGTACAGTGGCAGTGAGTCTCGTACAGTGTAGTGTTGTACTGTGGAGAATCAATTTTTGTGAGAACACAGTGCGTGAGTCATGAGTTATAGTTAGTGCTATCTAGTTATTGAGCTTAAAAGAGTGTATAAAGAGGTCAGCTACTTATAATAATGTGAAGGTGATGGATACATTCTAAATGAAAGTTATAAATATAACTTAAGCATTTTTATAGTTTCTGTAGTTTAAACGTAGTTTTTATACGGAAAATTATTTTTCCTAACTGTAAATAAGCTTTAACTTTAGTTTTTTTTCATTGAATATATATATATATATATACATTAAAACACGAAATTCACTAAAGAAAACAAAGGTTACAGGGTTGTTATTGTTAGGTTCTGAATTGACTTGCACACAAGCATAGAAATTCAGCAGTTATAGTTATACTTACAGTTAAACTTATGCTAAAAAACAATGATTTGTTGCCTTAAGTTACTTAGTAGCACAAGTTATAGTTTCTTCAGATACGTTTAACTATAAGTATAACTATAACTGCAGAATTTCTATGGTTTTGTGCTATAATAATAACCCTGTAACCTTTGTTTTTTTCAGTGAATTTCATCTTTCTTTTGCATGCACTTTCATATAACCAGCACCGCACATGGCCTTCTGCTGTGCGTGGTGGGGTTTTGGCTGCAGTACCTGGCCTATGGCTAGGTTCTGCCATCAACCCTGCCACATGCACCCAAACTCAAGCTGCACTTGACTTTCGGCTGTTTGCAGCATGCAGTTGGATGCAGTGGGTATTTTATATTTTTTTCTGGATCCGTGGATCTTTTTTCCGGATCCGAGAATTTACACAGGGAGCTGCACTGAGACTCATGGGTGGATCCGTGGATCCACGTATCAGATGAGAAAAGAAATTGCAATTTTTTTTTTTTGGCCTGATTCGTGCACTCAGCACGAATTCGGCTGTTTTTAAAAAAAAATGCTTTTTTGGGGCATGGGGGGCCCTGTGGGATCCCCTGAGCAGGTGTAGGGAGTCAGGGTGTTTCTACCCTGCCCCCTTTTCTTGTTTTTCATCTTTTTTTCACCCTTTTTCTTCTGACCAGAGCCCTCTATTAGTTTTGAAAATTTTGCGAAGATTCTTCAACCGGTGCCAAAGTTATTGTCAAATCAAAAAACGTTTTTCCTATAGAAACTATGTGCTAACTATAACTACCTACTGGCAACCGCCAGTAGGTAATATATATATCTATATCTATATATATATATATTCCACTCGAACTGGATGCTGAACATAATGAATCTATAGCCCGAACTGCTGAATGGAATTACACCAAATTTAGCAAAAAGGTAGATCTTGGTCTAGAAAGCGTGCTTTTTTTTAAATGGTGTAAATCTGTTCAGTAGTTCCTGAAAACTTCCAAAAATAAATATCGATATCTGAGCACCGAGGAGGATTTGCAAACCCTCCCGGGCACAAGCTTCACTCTGGTTGACTGTTAACACTCCAAACCAGGAAGTGTTGGCAGCCGTCTTGTGATTCGGTAACCGAGTCACAAGAAAAAGGGCGAAAAAAAGATGAAAAGCAAGAAAAGGGGCAGGGTAGAAACACCCTGACCCCCTAGACCTGCTCAGGGGATCCCACAGGGACCCCATGCCCCAAAAAAGCATTTTTTTAAGGAAAAAAATGGCCGAATTCGAGCTGAGTGCGCGAATCAGCCTGAAAAAAAGAAAAATTGGCAATTTCTTTTCTCATCTGATATGTGGATCCACGGATCCACCATGAGTCTCAGTGCAGCCCCCTGCGTAAATTATCGGATCTGGAAAAAAGATCCACAGATCCAGAAAAAAATATAAAATACCCACTGCATCCAACCACATGCTGCGTACAGCCGAAAGTCGAGTGCAGCTTGTGTTTGGGTGCATGTGGCAGGGTTGGTGGCAGAGCCTGGCCATAGGCCAGGCACTGCAGCCAAAGCCCCACCACTCACAGCAGAAGGCCATGTGCAGCACTGGTTATATTAAAGTGTGTGCAAAAAATAAGATGAAATTCACTGAAAAAACAAAGGTTATAGGGTTATTATCATAGCACAAAACCATAGAAATTCTGCAGTTATAGTTATACTTATAGTTAAACTTATCTGAAGAAACTATATCTTGTGCTACTAAGTAACTTAAGGCAACAAATCATTGTTTTTTAGCATAAGTTTAACTGTAAGTATAACTATAACTGCTGAATTTCCACGCTTGTGTGCAAGTCAATTCAGAACCTAATAATAACCCTGTAACATTTTTGTTGTTGTTGTGAATTTCATGTTTTAATATATATATATATATTCAATAAAAAAAACTAAAGTTAAAGCTTAGTTACAGATAGGAAAAATAATTTTCCGTATAAAAACTACGTTTAAACTGCAGAAACTATAAAAATGCTTGCGTTTTATTTATAACTTTAATTTAGAATGTATCCCTCACCTTCAAATTATTAAAAGTAGCTGACCTCTTTGTACACTCTTTTAAGCTCAATAACCAGACAGCACTAACTATAACTCATGACTCATGCACTGTGTTCTCACAAAAAATGATTCTCCACAGTACAACACTACACTGTACGAGACTCTATGCCACTGTACAGCACAACACTGAACACATCACTGAACAATACTCTACTCAACTGAAATCCACTTTCTGCCGCTACACTCTGCTGTACTCAGCAATCTATATCTATATCTATCTATCTATCTATCTATCTATCTATCTATCTATCTATCTATCTATCTATCTATCTATCTATCTATCTATCTATCTATCTATCTATCTATCTATCTATCTATCTATCTATCTATCTATCTATCTATCTATCTATCTATCTATCTATCTATCTATCTATCTATCTATCTATCTATCACCTACTGGCGGTCACCAGTAGGTAGTTATAGTTAGCACCTAGTTTCCATAGGAAAAACATTTTTTGATTTGCCAGTATCTTTGGCACCGGTTGACGAATATTCGCGAAATTTTCAAAACTAATGGGGCGCTCCAGTCAGCTTCTTTCTTTAAAGTTTCTGGGTAATTCGTCAAGCAGGGGCCAAGAATAAATGGGGGGTCCCAAAACACGTTTAATAAGAGTGGGTCAAGAAATGGTTATAATGGAATGATTTTTGCTCAATTATTCTTTGTATTTATTGGCAATAACTTTGTGCCCACTAGGGGTTCCTAATGGACCCCTCTGTACTGTGGGGTCAGGATGAATGTATACTGACTCCTTATGTGTTTTTGTGCTTTCATTTTCCCACCCGCCACCCAACAAAATGGTGAGTGCAACTGTTCTGTGAGCTTGCAGCCAGCCAACCACAATCTTTCTTTGGCACGCGGATTTGCGAGTCCACTTTAAAGATCTGCCTCGCTATATATCTATATTTGTTTGCCCTTAAACATCGCTAAAACTATTGAACAAATATACACCAGATTCCAAAAAGCATGCTTTGCAGACCAACATCTAGCTTTCTGCCAAATTAGGTGTAATTCCGTTCCGTGATTTGGGCTGTAGTCGTGTTCAAATACCTGTGGCAAACTTCGTAGAAACAAAACTTTTTGGGACCCCCCTTTTTTCTCGGCCCCCGCTTAACGAATGAACGCAAAACCTTCAACACAGCAGTCAAACCAATCGAAAAATACGTTTTGAAATTTTTGTGACGTTTCGTCAAGCAGCATTAAAGTTATTGGCAAAACGTTCTTCCTATTGAAACTAGGTCCTAACTAAAAGTGCCTACCAACGATATATATATATATATATATTACCTACTGGCGGTCGCCAGTAGGTAGTTATAGTTAGGACCACGTTTCCATAGGAAAACCTCAACATTCTATTTTGAATAACTTTGGCGCCGGTCGACGAATCCTCGTGAATTTTTCAAAATAGGTGGGGCGCTACGCTCCGCTCCTACCCTGAAAGTCTCGGGGGGATTCGTCAAGCGGGGGCTGAGAAAAAAGGGGGGTCCCAAAACGCGTTTTCCCCATGCATTTTTCCATAGGACCTTTAGACAGGGCTACAGCCCGAACGGCTGAACAGAATTACTAGAAATTTGGCAGAGAGGTAGTCCCCAGGTCAAGGAAGTGCCTTTTGTAGGTTTGGTGTAAATCTGTTCAGTAGATTATGAGAAAATAGCCTTTAAATCAATATATATATATCTAAGCTCACTCCGTGCGCGCTGGGTGCGCGCACCTCGCCGTGCGCGAGCGCAATTCTGATTGGTTGTTAGATCTTAGTAAACATTCGAATCGGTGGAAATCAGGAAGCGGTGGCCGCCATTTTGTCTATCGCATAAAGAGGGGGTGATAAACAAAGGGGGAGAACTTGAAAAGGGGGCAGAGTGGGTAGAAATAGACCCAGTAGGCATTGTAAGGGGGTCAAAGTAGGACCTTGTAGGGCAAAAAAAAAGATTAATATTTTGTTAAAAAATATCGCCGAGTGCGCGCACCCAGCGTGCACCCGAAAAAAAACTTAATAAAACAAATTTTAAAAAAATCGCATTTAAGTGTTTAGATATAAGGTGGCTCTAAAAAGAGCCCTTGTGTTTATTGTTTGTTTTTTGGTACCTACAAGTAAGTACATGGCCCACCGTGCGTGCACGCCACTAACTGCGTAAAGTAGGCGCGCGGTGCGCGAAGCGCACCGTGCGCGCACGGAACGAACTGCATTAAGTGGGCGCGCACGCCACGAATGGCGTAAAGTAACTTAGCATTTAAAAAACCGTACAAATTCACTGAAAAAACCATAGGTTTCACACACGTTATAGTTAGGAATTAGCATTTAAAAAACCTTGCAAATTCACTGAAAAAACCATAGGTTTCACACGTTATAGTTAGCGGAAATTTTACTGATAAAAAACCAATGAAATTCCCCCGTTATAGTTAGTGCAGGCAACTATAACTCACGCGACCGCAATCTTCTGCTGATGACATATGTGTCTTTATGAAAAAAAAATATTTGTAATATATGTATAGCTAAAAATGTATGGAAGAAGACATGGGCAAATAAGTGTCTAAATACAGTATTAGCATCAGCAGAGGATTGCGGTCGCGTGAGTTATAGTTGCCTGCACTAACTATAACGGGGGAATTTCATTGGTTTTTTATCAGTAAAATTTCCGCTAACTATAACATGTGTGAAACCTATGGTTTTTTCAGTGAATATATAAATATATATATATATATATATATATATATATATATATATATATATACATGAAAGTCACAAATCCTTCCATTCTGAATTTCAAGAACACAGGTACAGACCACAACGTGCTGGTATCTTTATCATTGCAGATTTATTATGGTTTCAATTTGGCATGACGCATTTCGGTCGTGTTACCATGACCTTGATACATATATATATATATATATTCACTGAAAAAACCATAGGTTTCAGGCACGTTATAGTTAGGAATTAGCATTTAAAAAACCTTAAAAATTCACTGAAAAAAACATAGGTTTCAGGGGTGTTATAGTTAGCTGGACTTTTCACTCGTACAAAACCATTGAAATTCCCCGTTATAGTTATTTCAGCTAACTATAACTCGCGCGCCCGCAATGCACTGCTGATGACGTCACATATAACATCACTCATGACATGGTCAGTGACATCACTCATGACATCACTGATGACATCTCAAATGACATCACTCATGACATCACTGATGACATCATCCAGTGAATGTGTGTTTTTCTGAAAATTACATATGTTTTACATATGTATATCTCAAGGTCGATGGAAGAATAAATGGGTATGTAAGTGTCTAAATGGATGATTTGTTTTTGAAAAATTGTTTGTATAACTGACTGATTAAGTGTATCTTAGTGAATACATGGCTTTGTGAGTAATGTTTAAATATGTAAATATCTGTATCAGTCTCTCACTTTGTGTATAAGTGGCTGCATGGTGTCAGGCCTCCGGAGGACAAAGAGGCGATAATGGGGGCAACGTTGGGGTCTTTCTGACGCCCAAGACTGAACAGATGGGCAAAGGACAATTCATGGACAGAATTAAATAGAAAGAGGAACTCCAAGATGGCGGCCGCGCTGGAAGCATAGCGGCAGTCTAGTCTTTCTCCCCACAGGTGTTCCGAGGTTAGGTGAGGCGCGCGCTCCCAGAGGAATGCGCACTTTACTGAGGTAATTCAGAGAGAGAGCAGTACGACATTAGAGTTCCTGAGAAAGATAGAGAGAGCACCTGAAGAGTTAGTTGGTAGCGTCAGAGCAAACGAATAGTTTTCCAAGTCGGAACCCTTACACAATTCCGAGAGAATTACAGAAGAGAATTCCGAAGATTCACAGAAACAGAAAAGACAAAGAATTCACTCCTACCTTCGTGAGACTTTCCGATGCATCTCCGTGGTCCTCGAGCAGTTAGTCGGAGGTCTTTGGCGCCATCCTGTGACAGAACAAGGAAGACCGAAGCTAAGTATTTTTGAGGGGCATGGGAGACAGAATGTAAAAGTATATAACAGAAGAGAATGCATAGACGACGCACCTGATTATCCAAGTCTTCCGTAAACGCCCTGAGGAAATAAACAGATGTGTTTATATAGAGAATAGCAATAAACAATATAACAAATATACTCACCTCAGTTCTCTAGAAACTAGGTAACTAGAAAGAAGGAAAAGCAAGGGATATACAAGTTTAGTGCTAGAACAGTATTGAGTAAAGAATTACACTCCAAGAAGAAAACACGGAAGAAGAGGACAGCTAGAAATAATCCACTCTAGAAGTAAGCCCAAAATATTAAATTTCTAGTTAAAAAAAAAACAGACATTTTAAAAGAGAAACAGATTATGAGAAAGAATTAATAGAAGGGTGTTTTGTAGGGAAAAGAGTTGGAAGGAAGTATCCAGAACCACAGAAAAAGAATGGAAAGAAAAAACACCACACAACAAGACAGACATACAGAAGAGGGGCACAGAGCTTGAAAACCAGGGTAGGTGTTAACACGAAGAGAGAGAGAGAGAGGGAGAGTTTAGAAGCAGAAGGGAGCAAGAAAGTTATTGTGTCGTCTTCTTGTTTAAGGTTCTCACTTACAAGAGCTGACCACAGCGCTAAGAAGAAGCGGAGAAGAATAGTGAAGAACCGGTGTTTCAGGACCAGTCTCTTCTTAGTTTATTATTTTATCCACTCCCCCCTTCCCCCTGCAGGGTAGTGCGGAGTCCAGGTGAATATTACTGGAACTCTGATTGCCTTGTAGAGGGAGTTGGGAACTAGCATCTCTGTTCCTGTGCAAGCACTTCAGGTCAACGTTTCCTTGACCCTGACAGAGTGAAGTGCCAAGGTGGTATACTTGCACCCGGACAGAGATGGCAGAAGGAATAAACTTACAGACTTTGGGGGTAGTGTTAGAGACCATTCAAAAGGAGTTAGTGGCAGTAAGAGAGGAAAACCAAAACTTGAGGCAGGAGGTGATGAACTCGAGAAAAGAGACTGCTGAGTTAGTTCAACGAGTCAAGCAACCATTCGGCTCAGGGAGGGACGCGTCAGGTCCATCTACTGAAGACCCAAATAGAATAACTACACAAGTAATCCATTCATTGTCCCCAGTGATACCGTTGGCTCCTCCTGAGCGTTTTAGTGGGGACCCACAAAAGGCACAGCTATTCATCATGCAGTGCTCTTTGCATTTCATGTGTCGCCCGTCCATTTTCCTTGATGCGCAGTCTAGGGTGGCCTTTGTTTTATCGTACTTGAGTGGAGATGCAGTGTCCTGGTCAATGCCTCTGGTTTCCCGGGATGATCCTCTGTTACAAAACTATGAAAACTTCAAGCAAGAATTTCTTCGAATTTTCGACAGACGTAGAATATCTCAAGCAGTAGATAATGAATTATTGGACCTGAGACAGGGAAATCGAGATCTAGTAGCTTATCTGGCCCAATTCAATAAATTAGTTGTGGAAACAGACTGGCCAGAAAGTAAAAGAGCTGCAGTTTTCTATAGAGGCTTAAGAGACGAACTTAAAGATGTGTTGGCACAGATACCAAATAGACCCACAGGAATCTCAGAATTAGTGGACCTGGTCTTGGAAATAGACTTTCGTCAAGGAGAGAGAAGAGGAGAAAAAAGGAAGGACTTCAGGCCAATAGCTCCAAGATTTGACCGGGTTCGGCCAGAAGGGAACAAGGCTGTGGAAGGACAAATGAATTCGGAACCCATGCAAATTGGAACGATAAGAGGTCCCTTAACCAAAGAAGAGAAAGACAAAAGAAGGGCAGGAAATCTATGTATGTATTGTGGGTCCAGTGGGCATTTTGTTAGGGGTTGTCCAAGAAAACCGAAGACCCCCTTTAAGCCGAAGGAAAACTCGCAGCACCACCTGTAGCGGGAATTGGACCGGTGGATGCTAATCAGAAGTCAACTCCAAAAGAACATCAAGTGGCTAACACTCTACAGTTGTCAGCCCCACATCTAATTTTATCCATGGTACTCAAGTTCCGGCAAGAAACGTTGACAGAAGTTTCCGTAATGATAGATTCCGGAGCCACCGGAAACTTTTGTGATATAAAATTTGCTGCCAAGGTGGGGTTACGAGCTATCTTGAAACCCAAAAGTGAACCGGTTCGGGCAGTAGACGGGACGAATCTCTCATCTGGACCAATTGTGAGTCATACCGAACAGGTACAATTGATCTACTGTGATGGACACGAAGAAGCCATTCAATTCAATCTAATTGACGCACCACAGTTTCAACTTATCCTGGGCCTTCCATGGCTCACGGAACATAATCCAACAATAAACTGGAGCACAAGAACCATAGTGATGGATTCAGAATATTGTCAAAAAATAGTTTTGAAACAAGAGAGGGAACCAGAGAGTGTAATCCAGCTCAGGCCTTGTGCGCAGCGGAGATGACGGAGATGTCTGTCTGTGCGATAGACTCCCAGGAGATTCCGTCGGAATATGAAGATTTTGCCGATGTTTTTAACGAAACAGAAGCAGAACAATTGCCACCCCACCGGGTCTATGATTGTAAGATAGATTTGGAGCCAGGTTCTAATCTCCCCTGCAGCCGGGTATACGCCTTGACAGAAAAAGAACATCACCACTTGAAGGAATACTTGGATAAATATCTGGCGAATGGATTCATTCGTCCATCCCAGTCACCCGTATCTTCGCCTCTTTTCTTCGTGCCAAAGAAGCAGGAGGGAGATCGTAGAACCTGTATAGACTATCGTGCAATCAATAAGATCACCAAAAAGAACCGATACCCACTACCTCTAATTTCTGTTTTATTGGATCAGTTGAAGGGTGCGCAGATCTATACAAAACTAGATCTCAGAGGAGCCTACCATCTTGTGAGGATACGCGAGGGGGATGAATGGAAGACGGCCTTCAGGACTCGATTTGGGCTGTTTGAATATCAAGTTATGCCTTACGGTCTGTGCAACGCCCCGGCTGCCTTCCAGCATTTCATCAACGATGTTCTCAGTGAGTATATTGATCAATGTGCAATAGTGTACATCGACGATATTTTAATCTATTCGTCAGACACTAGTCAACATCAAGAACAAGTAAGAGGAGTGCTACAGAAGCTTAGAGAAAACAAACTATTTGTAAAATTGGAGAAATGTGCATTCGGGGTTTCCCAAGTGGAATTTTTGGGTTTTGTTCTATCCCCGGCTGGAATGAAAATGGACGAGCAGAAGGTGAAGGCCGTGGTAGATTGGAAATCCCCGGAGTGTGTCAAGGAAGTCCAGAGTTTCATCGGGTTCGCGAACTTCTATCGAAGATTTATAAGCGAATTTTCACGAAAAATATTACCCCTGACGCGCCTACTGAGAAAAGGAGTGCGTTTTGAATGGACGGAAGAAACAGAAAGGGCCTTTCAACTCCTAAAAAAAGACTTCACTACCGCACCGATACTCCTACACGCTGACCCTACTGAACCTTTTTACGTGGAAACGGACGCCTCAGATCTGGCAGTTGGAGGGGTATTATCCCAACGGCATAAGGTGACAGGTCAATTATATCCAGTCGCCTACAGATCACGAAAACTAACATCTGCATAGATAAATTACACCATAACTGAGAAAGAGTTACTGGCAATCAAGGATGCGTTTAAAGAGTGGCGACACTATCTCATGGGGGCTCAGCATCAAGTGACAGTCTTCACCGACCACAGAAATTTGAAGTTTTTGAAGTCTGCTCGAACACTAACACCAAGACAACTCCGTTGGTCATTGTACTTCGCAGACTACGATTTCGTGATTACCTATAGGCCAGGAGCCCAGAATGGGAAAGCTGATGCTCTATCCAGATTGGGAACAAATGACCAGAATAATCAAATCAAAGATCAAACTATAATCCCTGGTGAAAAAATTATTGGAGCTACGATATCTTCTGATTTAAAGGAGCAGATCCTCAAACAAATGAGCCCAGAGGAAATACAGGAATGGGTTGAGGAAGACAAATGAAGAAAAATTCAACAACAGTTGCCTTATTTTAAGGAAGCTCTGTACTTGCCAACCCCGGAGTTACGGAATCAGGTGATGACTGAATGTCACGACAATCCTTTGGCAGGACACAAAGGAGAAACAAAGACGGAAGAATTAATCAAGTGACATTATTGGTGGCCACATATGACCAGAGACATTGAGGAGTACGTTAGAACTTGTGAGATCTGCGCACAGGGAAAATCGGAACGGCAGGCCCCCAAGGGGTTGTTGCAACCTCTACCCACTCCACCATATCCATGGCATACTGTTACATTAGATTTAATAGTGGATTTACCTTCAAGTTTGGGTTATAACACTATTCTAGTGTTCGTAGATGCATTTTCTAAGATGGCACACTTTATGGCCCTGAAGGGAATTCCTACAGCCAAACAGTTAGCCCACCACTTTAGTACACAAATTGTAAAAATACATGGGGTCCCTAAAGTCATTATCTCTGATAGGGGTACACAATTTGTATCTCATTTTTGGAAGGCCTTTGTGGGTGGATTGGGAATTGAAGCCAAGTATTCAACTAGCTATCATCCAGAGACAGACGGGCAAACAGAGAGAGCTAATCAGGAGTTAGAGCAGTATTTGAGGTTGTTCCTTCTGAAGCAAGAAGGAGAGTGGTCAGAGTTGTTATGGGCGGCAGAGTTCGCACATAACAACGCTAAAAATGTCTCGACAGGCTATTCCCCATTTTATTTAAATTACGGGAGACACCCAAATGCAACTATTAGACAAACGGATATTTCAGTTCCAGCAGTAAAAGATTTGGTGTCCCATTTGGATCAAGTCCATCAAACTGCTAAACAAAATTTGGAACAGGCAAAACAGAAATACAAACAACATGCAGATAAAAAGAGACGAGAGGGTCCTTCCCTAGAAAAAGGAGATAGAGTCTGGTTAAGCACAAAGAACCTTAGACTGAAAGGAAACAGGAAATTTCAGCCCAGATTCATAGGACCATATCTGATAGAAGAGAAAACCTCACCAGTAAACTACCAGTTAAAATTACCTCCTAAGTTGAAAATTCATCCTGTTTTTCATGTTTCTTTGTTAAAAAAGGCATCAGCAGGCTTACGCAGGGAATTGACACCAAAACCCATTCAGTTAGAATCAGGGGTAGAGTATGAAGTGAAAGAAATTCTGGATTCCAAAGTGGTAAAGGGACAGCTATACTACTTGATAGACTGGAGGGGCTATGGGCCTGAGGAGCGGTCTTGGGAACTAGAATCAGATGTTCATGCTCCTAGATTGGTGAAATCATTTCATCAAAGATTCCCAACCAAACCAGGAATGAGAGGACCTCCTTTGTTGGGGGGTACAGTCAGGCCTCCGGAGGACAAAGAGGCGATAATGGGGGCAACGTTGGGGTCTTTCTGCCGCCCAAGACTGAACAGATGGGCAAAGGACAATTCATGGACAGAATTAAATAGAAAGAGGAACTCCAAGATGGCGGCCACGCTGGAAGCATAGCGGCAGTCTAGTCTTTCTCCCCACAGGTGTTCCGAGTTTAGGTGAGGCGCGCGCTCCCAGAGGAATGCGCACTTCACTGAGGTAATTCAGAGAGAGAGCAGTACGACATTAGAGTTCCTGAGAAAGATAGAGAGAGCACCTGAAGAGTTAGTTAGTAGCGTCAGAGCAAACGAATAGTTTTCCAAGCCGGAACCCTTACACAATTCCGAGAGAATTACAGAAGAGAATTCCGAAGATTCACAGAGACAGAAAAGACGAAGAATTCACTCCTACCTTCGTGAAACTTTCCGATGCATCTCCGTGGTCCTCGAGCAGTTAGTCGGAGGTCTTTGGCGCCATCCTGTGACAGAACAAGGAAGACCGAAGCTAAGTACTTTTGAGGGGCATGGGAGACAGAATGTAAAAGTATATAACAGAAGAGAATGCATAGACGACGTACCTGATTATCCAAGTCTTCCATAAACGCCCTGAGGAAATAAACAGACGTGTTTATATAGAGAGTAGAAATAAACAATATAACAAATATACTCACCTCAGTTCTCTAGAAACTAGGTAACTAGAAAGAAGGAAAAGCAAGGGATATACAAGTTTAGTGCTAGAACAGTATTGACTAAAGAATTACACTCCAAGAAGAAAACACGGAAGAAGAGGACAGCTAGAAATAATCCACTCTAGAAGTAAGCCCAAAATAATAAATTTCTAGTTAAAAAAAAAAAAGACATTTTAAAAGAGAAAAAGATTATGAGAAAGAATTAATAGAAGGGTGTTTTGTAGGGAAAAGAGTTGGAAGGAAGTATCCAGAACCACAGAAAAAGAATGTATGTATGTATGTATGTATGTGCAGTCTTATATAGCGCTCAAATTACCCTTGGGCATCTCGGCGCTTGCATTGGGAACCCGTCCTGGTTTTTCCCTGTGAGATAACCCGTACTGGGCATCCCCAAGGTGAAAGCCAGGCATCCCGCCGCAGGGGGCCGTTGTGGAGATTAAGCAAGCTTGTTGCCCAGAGCTGCATAGTGTGAACTCGTGCTTAGAGTAGGCACCGAAGCAAGAATTATCGAGTCCGTGGACAATTGGGCTCCAGACCCTGTCGCGTCGGGAATCGAACCATGGTCCCGGGTCTAACCTCTGCTTCAGGGTATGCCTCCTCTAACCAGTGAGCTACACTTCTCCACATGAAATGGAAAGAAAAAACACCACACAACAAGACAGACATACAGAAGAGGGGCACAGAGCTTGAAAATCAGGGTAGGTGTTAACACGAAGAGAGAGAGAGAGAGAGGGAGAGTTTAGAAGCAGAAGGGAGCAAGAAAGTTATTGTGTCGTCTTCTTGTTTAAGGTTCTCACTTACAAGAGCTGACCACAGCGCTAAGAAGAAGCGGAGAAGAATAGTGAAGAACCGGTGTTTCAGGACCAGTCTCTTCTTAGTTTATTATTTTATCCACTCCCCCCTTCCCCCTGCAGGGTAGTGCGGAGTCCAGGTGAATATTACTGGAACTCTGGTTGCCTTGTAGAGGGAGTTGGGAACTAGCATCTCTGTTCCTGTGCAAGCACTTCAGGTCAACGTTTCCTTGACCCTGACACATGGGTTGGTGAGTAGCTACATGAGTGTCTATATAGGTTATTAGTTGGTTTTTTGAATATCAGTATAAGTGTCTGAGTGTCTGTATGGTTCGGTGGGGGGTATTATGTAGTGCATAGGTGTATGAATGAGTGACTCACTGTTTGTATGTGTTGAAGACAGCATGGGCCCGATTCACAGAACTAACTTAAGACAAAATCCTAAACTTACTACCATTTTCATATTCACAGAAGGCACTTACTCATTTTGGTATTCACAGAAGACACTTACTCACTTCGGTATTCACAGAAGTTAGGATTCCTAACTTTAGGACTCCTAAATGCCTTCTATGAATACCGAAAGTCTTAAAATTAGGATTTTTCTCAGTTTAGGAGTCCTAAAGTTAGGAGTCCTAACTATACTACTACTAAACTGAGAAAAATCCTAATTTTAAGACTTTCGGTATTCACAGAAGGCATTTAGGAGTCCTAAAGTTAGGAGTCCTAACTTTACTACTACTAAATTGAGAAAAATCCTAATTTTAAGACTTTCGGTATTCACAGAAGGCATTTAGGAGTCCTAAAGTTAGGAGTCCTAACTATACTACTACTAAACTGAGAAAAATCCTAATTGTAAGGCTTTCGGTATTCACAGAAGGCATTTAGGAGTCCTAAAGTTAGGACTCCTAACTTCTGTGAATACCGAAATGAGTAAGTGCCTTCTGTGAATACCGAAATGAGTAAGTGTCTTCTGTGAATACCAAAATGGTAGTAAGTTTAGGATTTTGTCTTAAGTTAGTTCTGTGAATCGGGCCCAACGTGTGCAGGACTGTATGGGTGGATGACTGTGTGCATGGGTGTGTTAGTGAGTGAATGACTGTCTCAATAGTGTCTTTATGAGTAACTACATATGTTTTTAACTAGTATATGTGACTATTGGTGTATATAAGGGAGTATATGTGAGAGTGAGAGATTGGAAGAGTTCCTGTATGAATAAGTATGTGTTTCTATAAGTGATTGTTTAAAAGACTAAGTATGTGTAAGTTTCTGTAGACGTAAGTGTGGTGGTGTGTTTATAACTGTATATGCAAGTAAATGGATGTTTGATTCTTTATTAGCATGAGTCACTATGTGTGTGAGTAACTCTATGGATGAGTGGTGTTGTGTAACAGGATGTATAGGTGTATGAGTACATATGATGAGTGAGTACATGTATGAGTGACTGTATAGGACTGTTGGTGAATGAGTGGATGTGTATGTGGATCTTAGAATTACTGAATAGGTTGTTGTAACTGGTATTGGTATGTCCATTGTTTTGAAAATTTGATTTTCTATTTTTAAATGTGTGTATCAAAGGTTTCATTTCATTTCATTTCATAAGGCTTTATTCGGAGCTTAAACACAAAGTCCATAAAAGCACATACATTTACATTACAAATACAATAGTCATCATAATTTGTTTTTAAAAAAAACAAAGAAAAACCGTGGTAAAGAATACAGTACAGAATACATGGTTAAAAGACAATTAAAAGAGCATACTAGTCCTTGCTTTAATAGCTTGTAGAAGGAAGGTAGAGGTAAAAAAACAAACGTAGGGGTGGAGCATGTTAAAAAGCAACTTCATGGAATCCTGTACATTTCTGACTCCATACTTCATAAAAATAGGTTTTAAAAAGGCTGAACGAAAGTTACCATAAAGCGTACACAACAATAGAAAGTGCATAGTGCTTTGTGCTGAAGTATTGTTGCATGGGCACGGACCAATCGGGTGTTTTTTATTGCAGGGGAAGGCCACCAAGTGGTGCACAATCCCAAACCTGTGTATCAAAGGTTATATTAGGGGGAGAGGAGGTCAGCCACTCTATCACAAGGATGATGTCATCATTGATGTTATCAGTGATGTCATTTGAGATGTCATCAGTGATGTCATGAGTGATGTCACGGACCATGTCATGAGTGATGTAATATGTGACGTCATCAGCAGTGCATTGCGGGCACGCGAGTTATAATTAGCTGAACTAACTATAACGGGGGAATTTCAATGGTTTTGTACGAGTGAAAAGTCCAGCTAACTATAACGCCCCTGAAACCCATGTTTTTTTCAGTGAATTTCTAAGGTTTTTTAAATGCTAATTCCTAACTATAACGTGCCTGAAACCTATGGTTTTTCAGTGAATTTCAAAGGTTTTTTAAATGCTCATTTCTAACTATACCTAAAGAGATAGGACATGTGAAGAAAGAAGAAAAAACGCACAGAAAGAAAAAAAAGAAATGCAGAAAGAAGCAACAGAAGTCCTCAAAGACGAAGAAAAGTGTAGGAAGAAGGATAACGTGCAGAAAGAACAAACAGAAGAGCAGAAAGAAGCCATGTTGCAAAATCATCCTTTACCCTCAACTTTTTCAGACGGATACTGGTGGTAACTGAGTCTGACTAACCAGTCCTAGAGCCAGTGCTATGTTAAAAGACACTCAGAATACAGTGAAAACACCTACATACACTAGGGAACACTATGTGTTGGGGTCCCCCTGTGATTAGCATGACCTCCTCTGTAAGCCCCTAGTATATAATAGGGCAGGGGATTAAAACTACCTCTTAAAACGCGCCAAAGGGCGTGTTTGCACACGTCACCTCAGGCCCTGTCCCCTCCCTTCCCCACTGTGCAAACACGCCCTGTGGCCCTTTTTAAGTTGGGAGATTAAGTCCCCATGAATCCTGAGGGTCCCTAGGGGCAAAATAGCCCACTAGGTACGTCCAGTAAGCACCATTGCAGAGAGGTGTAAAAAGGGGCACGGCCTGCACCACCTCTCTGCCACGCAGAGCAGTGGCGCTTACTGGAAGCACCTGGTGGGCTAGTTGGCCCCCAGGGTCCCTCAGGATGGAAAGGGAATTAATTCCCCAACTTAAAACGTGCCACAGGTCGTGTTTGCACATGTCACCTCAGGCCCCGTCCCCTCCCTTCACCACTGTGTAAACGTGCCCTGTGGCCGTTCTAAGTTGAGAGATTAAGTCCCCTTGAATCCTAAGGGTCCCTAGGGTCAAACTAGCCCACTAGGTACCTCCAGTAAGCGCCACAGAGCTGACCTTCATAGTCATCTTGCTGCTCCTGCCCTGCCCCCTTGCCCCCAGTCCTCTGTTTTCATGTGCAGACCCCTATTCCCTCCCTCCTGGCTTGTCTGTTCCATTGTAATGCCCCTGATCCGTCCCTCCTGCCCTTTATGGTCTGTCATGTTGCAGCTTTCTCTCCTGTCTGTTTATTATGGTCAGCTAGCTGTCATTGCCTCTGTCCCCTCTGTTCTCTGTTGTCCATGTGCATGGTCCTGTCCCCTCCCTATTGCTTTCTATGGATTGTTGTGCTGCACTCCTGTTCCGCATGCCCTGTGTGCTGTATTGTGCTGCTGCAAACCCTGATGCCTGCCCTGTAGGGTCAGTTTGGTGCACCTCTCCATGTCCCTCCTGTCCTCCGTCATCCGAGTCCATGTCCCTACCCCAATTCCTCCTGCCTACCATGATCCAATGTACCACACTTGCGAACATTTTGAACTTGGTAAGAGGGAGATTTTGAAAAAAAACTGGGGTATTGGTTTTCCCCTTTGAGTTACATTGAAAAAGAGGAGATTGTAGACAGGAGACAGATCAAATAAAGCCCATTTGAGCTTAAAAACATTGGACGTTTCCTGGCTGAAACGGGTCTGTTGGCATGTATGGTTGTACTACCACTGCCTCTTCCTTCTGCCCACAATGGTCTATTATATTGCCACACCCTCTCTTGCCAGTCCTGTATTGTTGGTTTGTTGCCCCTGCCCCCCTTTCCACTGCCCTCCATAGTCTGTTGTGCTGCCACTGCCCTTCCTGCCTGCCCAGTGTGGTCAAATTGTTGCCTCTACACTCTCCTACCTGCCTTCAATTTTCAGAGTCCATGCCCCTGGCCTCTGCCTCTCAACAGTATCCCAATGAACAACTAGATTGCTAACATTCTATATTTATTACAAAAGTGTGGAACGCCTGACGTCATCTTGATGTAGTCAAAACTGTATTACCTAGAGCATTTCCTTTAGAAATTACATATATGAGAAGGTCTTATTTGCATCAAAATTATGGTTAGTGCTCTAAAAAACGAAAATGAAGACCTATTTTCTGAGTTTTCAAATAGCGACAAAGAACTTTTAAATTATTTTAATCTTTATGTTTTTTTATCCAGTTGCCCACTTGATTAAATGTTGCACTTAGGGGAGAGGATGTGGTGTTACTTCCAGAGCTGCAGACTTTGCAACTGGGGAACCAGGTTGGAGTATCTGCTTCAGCTCAACATTCTGTGATTCTGGTCAAATTACTTAATCTCCCCATCTCTACAACCAAAAATAATTTGATCTTGTGTGATGTAACCAATGCTCATGTAAAGCACTCCAATACCTGACAAGTCTGTGTTATATAAAACTGCAAATACACAAAAAATAAGTGTTTTGCACACTTCTGTCATTGGGCTACATGTAGGCTACATCTGGGTGATATTTGTGCTGCATTTGGGCTCTTTTGTCTCTGGTGGCCATCTTGGGAGATTTATTTGTTATGAAGTTTCCTAATTTCCTCATTTACTGCAGTCTCCTCAGTAGGAAGTGCTTTCAGTTTTTTACTTTGATTCCATCAAAAACGCATTCAGATGTGTCACACATTTGCCATAAATTCAGAATGTTAGCACTCTAGTTGCTTATTATATCACTGTAGTAAAGCTACTGCTCACCATCAAGAAGGTATTCAGATATGTCACACATTTGCCATAAATTCTGAATGTTAGCACTCTAGTTGCTCATTAGATCACTGTTGTAAAGCTACTGCTCACCATGGAAGTCTGCTGCTGGTATTAAAAGTGCATGTTTCAGTCTGCATATCAGAATTTTTTAATGAAATAGACGAGGATTTGAGAAGTCACTCAAAATGTGCCCTAATTTTTCTTTTTTCAGCACAAATCATAATTTCTATGGCAAAATGAACCCCCTCATTGTGTTCCTTTTTAAATTAAATGTTTTAAGTGTTACCAGTTTATTCCAATCAAGATGGCTTCAGGTGTGCCACACTTTTGTCATAAGTAAGACTGTTAGCGCTCTAGTTGTTCGTTAGAACACTCTGGGACATTCTGTCATTGGGCTATACTTGGGCTACATCTGGGTGATATTTGGGCTACATTTGGGCTCTTTTGTCTCTGGTGGCCATCTTGGGAGATTTATTTGTTTTGAAGTTTCCTAATTTCCTCATTTACTGCAGTCTCCTCAGTAGGAAATACTTACAGTTTTTTACTTTGGTTCCATCAAGAAGCCATTCAGATGTGTCACACATTTGCCATAAATTCTGAATGTTAGCACTCTAGTTGCTCATTAGATCACTGTAGTAAATCTACTGCTCACCAGGGAAGTCTGCTGCTGGTATTCAAAGTGCATGTTTCAGTCTGTATGTCAGAATAATTTTATGAAATAGAAGAGGATTTGAGAAGTCAAAATGTGCCCTCATTTTTCTTTCTGCAGCACTAATCATAATTTCTATGGCAAAATAAACCCCCTCATTTTGTTCCTTTGTAAATTAACTGTTTTATGTGTTACCACTTTATTCCAATCAAGATGGCTTCAGGTGTGCCATACTTTTGTCATAAGTAAGACTGTTAGCGCTCTAGTTGTTCGTTTGAACACTCTGGGACATTCTGTCATTGGGCTATACTTGGGCTACATCTGGGTGATATTTGTGCTACATTTGGGCTCTTTTGTCTCTGGTGGCCATTTTGGGAGACTTATTTGTTATGAAGTTTCCTAATTTCCTCATTTACTACAGTCTCCTAAGTAGGAAATACTTTCAGTTTTTTACTTTGATTCCATCAAAAACGCATTCAGATGTGTCACACATTTGCCATAAATTCAGAATGTTAGCACTCTAGTTGCTTATTATATCACTGTAGTAAAGCTACTGCTCACCAGGGAAGTCTGCTGCTGGTATTGAAAGTGCATGTTTCAGTCTGCATGTCAGAATTTTTTTATGAAATAGAAGAGGATTTGAGAAAACACTCAAAATGTGCCCTAATTTTTCTTCCTGCAGCACTAATCATACTTTCTATGGCAAAATGTACCCCTTCATTGTGTTCCTTTTTAAATTAAATGTTTTAAGAGTTACCACTTTATTTCAATCAAGATGGCTTCAGGTGTGCAACACGTTTGTCATAAGTAGAACTGTTAGAACCCTAGTTGTTCTTTAGAACACTCTGGGAAGCTGCAGTAGAACACAAAGGAATCAACTGACAGTCTCTGCCCTTGTTGGATGTACATGTTTTACTGAGAATGTTATTCTCACATGACTGAGAAAGATAATGTGAATTTCCAGAAAATATGCTCTCAGTTTAGCTTATAGATCACCTTCCAAACCTCTGTGGGAAAAGCATGAGAAAATAGTTTTCTCTCAAACATGATTCATGATAACACAGCAGAAGGCTTTTTCACATGGCCTTAGAACACACCACAATTCCTAAAATGAGTATGGTACCACCAACAAATGATTTATAATGTAACTAAAGTCTTAAAACCTTCTATTAACTGCAATGCTTTTTAATGAGGTGCTATCATGTATATTGGTCCCAAGATGGCTGCCAACACTTCTTGGATGAAGTACTGACAGCCAATCAGATCTCACGATGAGATGTGTGGTTAGACTCCGCCCAGATATATCTATCTTTTTAACTCTAATTTTCTCACAAACTACTGAACGAATTCACACCATTTAAGCAAAAGGCACGAGTCTCAACTGAGGACTACATCTTTGCCAAATTTGGTGTAATTCCGTTCAGCAGTTCGGGCTGTAGCTGCGTCAACAGGTCCTATGGGAAAATGCATGGGGAAAACGTGTTTTGGGACCCCCCTTTTTTCTCAGCCCCCGCTTGACGAATCACCGTGAAATTTTCAGGATTGGAGTGGACCTGAGCTGGCCAAAAGTTTGGAAAATTACGCGAAGATTCATCAATCGGCGCCAACGTTATTCCAAATAGAATGTTGCGGATTACCTATGGAAAATAGGTCCTATCTATAACTACCTACTGGCGACTGTCAGTAGGTAATATGTCTGTGTGTGTGTATTAGCTATGTCGGTTTTTAGAAGGCACTTTTAGTTGTATATATATATATGTATATTTGTGTGTGTATATATATGTAGGTAGGTTATACACACACACACGTATATATATATATATATATATTAATATATATATGTGCGTGTGTGCATGTGTATTACCTACATTACCTACTGGCGGTCGCCAGTAGGTAGTTATAGTTACAACCTACTTTCCATAGGAAAAACATTTTTTGATTTGCTAATAACTTTGGCATTGTTTGACAAATCTCTGCAAAATTCTCCCAACAAAAATTCTATCCAGGTCAGCTCCTATTCTAAAAGTTTAGGGGGGATTCGTCAAGCGGGGGCTGAGAAAAAAAGAGGGTCCCAAAACGTGTTTTCCTCTTGTTTATTTCCGTGAGAAATTTTGCTACGAGCTACAGCCCGAACTGCTGAACGGAATTACCCCAAATTTGGCAGAAAGGTAGAGCTTGGGTCAGAAAGCGACTTTGTTTTCAAATGGTGTAAATCCGTTCAGTAGTTTTCGAGAAATTCAAAAAATAAAAGTCAAAAATATCTGGGCAGAGCCTAAGTCGCATGCTCGAGCTTCACTGTGATTGGCTGCTAGTAGTCCAAACCAGGAAGGGTTGGCAGCCATCTTGTGGCTCGGTAGAAGCGTGTCACCTGAAAACGGAGAAACAAAGGTATAAAACAAGAGAAGGGGCCAGGGTAAAAAAACCCTGACCCCCTAGGCCTGCTCTGGGGGTCCCTGAAGGATCCCCCGGGGCCCAAATAATCATAAAAAAGAATTTGCACTGGGGTCGCGGGTTCTCGCGTTTCATTTTAAGGAGGCCCTTGCGTGGGCTAGGTTCCAGGGTTTTTTCTTAAAAAATAATAGCAGGGGCTCGCAGGGGTTGCGGGGTGCGCTGGGGCCAGCGCAGCCCCGGGGATTCACTCATGTTGGGAGGGGGGTTGCGCGGCCCCCCTTCTGGAGCCTTCTATGTGCTTGTAACTTTGGCGTCGTTTGACAAATCTTTATGAAACCATCCAAAAAGTCTCTATTTTTTTGATTAGCTCTTATATTGAAAGTTTGGGGGTGAATGGTGTAGGAGGGGCTGAGAAAAAATAGGGTCCTAAAACGTGTTTTCTCCATGCAATTACCTTACGAAACTGTACAGAAGACTACAGGTGAAACTGCTGAACGGAATTATGCCAAATTTGGCAGGGTGAAAGGTGATGGTCCAGAAAGCAGACTTTTGTTCAAATTGTGTAAATCCGTTCAGTAGTTTTTGGGAAATATCACATTTTACAGATATCAATATTTGACAATTCTGACATGTGATTGTCTGAGGGATTACAAGCACCAGCTTGCGGCTTATTGGCTGTGAATGGTTGAAACCAGGAAGTGTTGGCAGCCATTTTGTGATTTACTGTGTCAGCTCGCATCTCTTCGTGTAGAAGCCATCGGGTTTGTATTTTTACCTCTGCTGGGCAATACTGGCATCTGTGTCTGTGTGAGATATGCCTTTCACGCTGCCTCTCTTCATATCAACAGGTCGCGGCTATGCCTTTAGAAGCCCGTCCATCGGCTTGGGGCTCTGTGAGTCAGTCTGTCGTTACGATCCCCTACACTACCCAAAGACTACCCAAACACCACTGCACTGTCATAAACTGTAAAACACTACCCCAGCACGATCCTTTACACTACCCAAACACCACTGCACTACCCTAAACCCTAAATCTACCCCCAGCATGACCCCCTACCCAAACACCACTGCACTACCCTAAACCCTAAAATACTACCCCCAGCACAACCCCCTACACTACCCAAACACCACTGCATTGTTGTAAACCCTAAAACACTACCCCTAGCAGGACCCCCTATACTACACAACCACCACTGCAGTACCCTAAATCCTAAAACACTATCCCCAGCACAACCCACTACACTACCCAAACACCACTAGAGTACCCAAAACCCTAAAACACTACTCCCAACATGACCCCCTACACTACTCAAACACCACTGCACTACCCTAAACCTTAAAACACTACCCCAGCACAACCTCCTACACTACCCAAACATCACTTTTCTACCCTAAACCCTAAAAGACTACCCCACCATGACCCCCTACAGTACACAAACACCACTGCACTACCGTAAACACTAAAACACTACTCCGAGGACAACCTCTTACACTACCCAAACACCCTTGCATTTTCATAAACTCTAAAACAATACCCCCAGGACGATTCGCACACTATCCAAACACCACTGCACTACCTTAAACCCTAAAACGCTACCCCCAGCATGAACCCCCAAACAGTACACAAACACCACTGCACTTCTTTAAATCCTAAAACAGTACTCGCTGCATGACTTCCCACACTACACAAACACCACTGTGCTACCCTAAATCCTAGAACACTACTCTCAGTACGACCCCTACACTACACAAACACCACCGCACTACCGTAAACCCTAAAACACTACACCCAGCATGACCCCCTACACTACCCAAACACCACTGCACTGCCGTAAACTCTAAAACACTACTCCCAGCATGACCCCCTACACTACACAAACACCACTGCACTACCCTATACCCCAAAACAATACTCCCAGCATGACCCCTTACACTACCCAAATATTACTGCATTGTCGTAAACACTAAAACACTACCTCCAGCACGATTCTTATACTACCCAAACACCACTGCACTACCTTAAACCCTAAAACGCTACCCCAGCACGAACCCCCTACACTGCACAAGCACCACTGTACTACCCTAAAGCATAAAACAGTACCAGTCAGTCGGTTCTCAGGTCTGCTTCTATGAGCCGTCGTGTCCCTAGCTGTACATGTTCGAGCCAGTCCGTGAGGTGATAGGTGTGTCTCTGCTAGCAGGGCCGTTGGCCCGTTGGTGTCCCTTTGCGAGTTAGACCCGAGCTCTCCCTCTGCGAGCCAGCACGCTGGTGTGCGTTTGCGAGCCGACGGCCCATACCTCTCCCAGTGCAAGCAGAGCCGACAGGCCGCAGCTCTCCCTCTGCGAGCCTGCCCGACGGCCCGCAGGTCTCTCAGTGCTAGCCGGATCACAGCTGTCACTCTGCGAACCGATATTAGGAATATAAGGTGGCTCTAAAAAGATCCCTTCTGTTTATTAGTTGGAGCTACATATAAGTACGGATGCACAGTTTCAGGTTATTTAGAAAAACTCGATTTCCCTGATTTGTGAAGTGTACTCCATCACTTCTGTAGATATCAGCCATATCAAAACGTATGTTGCTGTTGTAGATCGACCCCATTTTATGGTCTCTGAGGTATGCAGACACAGCTTTGTTGACATTCTTCCTAGATTTTTCAATATGAGGACAAAATTGGTTTGACCATTCCACTTTTGTCTTTGGCATATATTGGAATATACAAAGACAGTTTGAGGCAAAAGCAACATTAATTGTTGAAAGGTGTCTTTCATTAGCATTTCCAAACCTACACTAGTCAATGTGCCTAGATCGTTTCCACCACAGTGCACAATCATGAGGTCAGGGTGTTGGAGATGCAAACAGGTTTTAACCCAAGGCAACAATTGGTGCCACTTCAATCCTCTCTGTCCAAACCATTTTGTAAACCTAGGTCTAAGTCAATACATCTCTGTTCTGCATACCTCTTGCACTAGAAAACATAGCTATGTCCTACAATCCACACTAGCATTTTGAAGGTATGGCTGGGAAGTATGGATAGATGTCTGTAGCTCAGGCAGTCCATTCGTAGAATAAGAGATATGTTTAAAGGTGGGGAACTACTTTTTTTTCTCATTCAAAATGATAACTGATTGGACGATGAAAAGCATTGTTTTTTAAAAGTAGGCTGCACATTCGTTTTGTGGAAAAGCATGTTTGTGATTGGTTAAGAAAAAGCAGTTTAAACGTGGAGTACATTTCATAGGATAAAATTTGGTCAACTCAACCACACCTGCTTCTTGCATTTGGAAGGCACTGTTCAAACTTAAAACAATCGTGAACTTTTAACATGCAAGTGCCGTTAAATGTTCGAGAAAATGTTGCAAAAAAATATTGTTTGGGTAGGTCTAGAAAGTGTGTTGATAGAATATATTGCACTTCTGACTTCTATATGTCCTTGAATATTAAAAAAACTGTTTATATGGAAAATTCAAAAATAACCAATAGAGAGAAGTTTTGCAATCTAAAAGAATCAAGGAACTATTCTAATTTGTTCTTTACATGTATTCATGTGTGGAGCAACAACATTACAGACAAAACAGCACCAGGAAGAGGAACAAGCAGGGAGTGGGGGGAAGATAGGCACAATGGCACACATGCACAATTAAGTACAGCACAACTACAGACAAACCATGGCCAAAATGAAACACACCAACAAGGAGCACAAGTCACACAACCCGCCAACATCACACCACTGAACAAGCACAGAAGTGATAACCGCACTGCCTGAAAGGGAGAAGGGTGAACAAAACCTTACATGAAGGGACATCTCACACACAATGCAGCACAAACACATAGGAAGCAGAGCACACCAACATCCAACACAATGTTGTCCAATCACAAACATTCGCACAATCGAACACAGGACACAAATACACTCGCCTGTGGCGGATAAACGTCGAAAAGCGTCAGTACGAAACAGGCACATGTGAACCCATAAGTACAAATCCACAGTCTGGATGGGGTAGCAATTAACGTATGACAGGCAGCCAGATAGTCCATGACACACACATTGGCATACAAATGAAGACACAAAACATTTGGAGACAAGTGAAAATGTGGAAACTTTATTTAAAAAAGTGCATGTCAGTACAGCCAAGAGTAGTGCCACGATATGCAGACAAATGCAGCAGCATGCCTGAATAAGGAACGTGGGAAAACGTCCATGTTCACCTCAGGGTAGTCCATCACCAACACACGTCAGTGTCAAGCAGCGTTGGTTGTCCACGCCTCGGACTTGAGTCGACACCAATGCAGCCATGTCCACTGTCGTCTTGGGACATGTGACCAGATGCACAACATGCAATGATGCGGCGGGACACGTGCAATGTGGCACATCGAGTTGTGGTTGCAGGTACCTTGTCACTCATCCATGAATGCGAGTGCAGCTGCGTAAGCCACTATCTCTAATGAGTGATGGTTGGCCACAATTTTTGACATGTTGTCGACGTAATCCATCAGGTGACCGGGACAGATGTGCTGACTCCAACCACTGTACCCAATGTGCACCAAAGCAGAATCTGGAAGTGGGTCAATTTGCTCACTGCATACTAAGACACGTGCAATCTCCCAGGTCCAGTTACCAACATGCATGCCAAGCATCCATGCATGTCACAAACGGGCATCACCATGACACTCCTGGTCTTGGGCCAACCGGGGGCGCACACACCCGTCGTAATCCATGTCAGCTACCCACAAGTTGGAGAGGCACACGTCCATGCACCACTCAGATAGGCACGTGCGACATTGCAATACTGGTTGAACGCAGGTGATGTCTGCAATGCGGAAGCTCAGCCAGTAAGTGATCCGCAGCACTGCCAAAGTCAGTGCACCCAGGACATGCAGCAGACTCGCAAGGTATAAGTGGACATGAAAGGAGTCCACCATGTGCTCGGGATGCCCTGACATTGCATCAGTGGCTCTGCTTGTAGCTGCACTGGCTTGCCGTGTGCCAGTCTTGTGGATGAAATGGCATAGCTTGGTGCAATGAGCCGGGTCTGTGTGCAATGGGTGCAGGGCAGGGGTGTGGTGGGAGTACGTGTGAAGGCCATTTCATGCCCGCTAACTATGACAAAGGACTTTTGAGTGTGGGATGTGTACTTGTTGTTCTCACATCGGGCAGTGCATAGTGTGGGAGACGGACGCAAATATTATTATATCTGTCAGGGGGGGCTGGCCACTTGCAAGTTCCTTTTCGGAGCAGCAGATGTGTTAGCGCAAGATAGCTCAGACAAAAAAACTTTCATCCCTACAATAACTTCTCCAGCTGCATTCATACATGATGTGTACAAAGGGTGGTCGTGGGTGTTGTGGGATGTCTGTGACCCAGGTCATTATGAATGAGATGCCCAGCACATGGCACATGGGCGGGTTCACTGTGTGCTATGTTGCCAAACAGCTGCTCCTTCCTCCCACGAGCCCCACACTTTTGTGCGCTGCGCTGTTGTATGCCGTGCACTCCTACGGCACACCATTGTAATGCCTATTCGTGCATGTCCTGCGGCATTCCAATCATACTGTGATACTGCCGTTTGGAGGTGGTGCATGCCACTTTACATCGACTGCTGCGGCCCTTGTGGCAGCCACACCAGAACACAGAGACACACTTACCGCACTTCTTGCACACGGACATGTCCAAGACACCCTGTTCCTCTTGCCGGATAGGCACTCCCCTGCGCTAACCTTTATACGCCGGACCAGCACACGCCGCTTGTGCATGCAGGAGGAAGCATGCGTAGCTATATGTTCAGGCTCACTGCCAACGCTGAGGTGACATGGTAACGTCCGCTGCAGCCAGCACACTGTGATGTTGCAGGGCCCGTGGCCATCATGTTAACACAATGACCACACGGACACACTTGCTCAGATGCGGGTTCGGGGGGCGTTGGCGGTCGTGGGGTTGTTGCGATGAGTGTTGTGGCCCTCATGGGTATCCATGTATCATGTTCAATGACTCTATGGCACCTGTGGGTGTTCCGGTGTGGCTCTTGGCTGTGTTCCCTTTCATGCGGCAGGTAGTCGTCCTGCAGCAGAAAGCATGTGTAAAATCCCTGGTGCTAACGCGCCTTATCACCGGAATTTGTTTTTTCGTGTACAGAAAAATAAACAAACTGGGCAGTGTATCCCGTCAAGATCCAGCACCTGACCCACTATTCCCAATCAATATAAATACAATCAGATTTCTTCATTGATTTTGTGTGTAGACTGTAAATGCTCCCACTACCACAGTGCAATTCAATACAGGAGTTTAATATTTAGAATCAATCGCAAAGGTGCACAACGTGTGTTTTTGCACGGGAACGCCTACTCTGCATCTCATTATCAGCACTTTAATGCAACTAAATTTGAGATAAACCTAACACACTATTCAGAAGCTGGTGCAAACTGCAGACATCACCAGTATTCCCGCGATAACTGCCCCAAAATTCAAAACCATGGTGCACACCACCAAATAACAGTAATAAGAACGAGAAAGAGTCACACAGCACTTAAGTAACAACCAAAAACTTTATTAAAATTTTATTTTTATTTTTTCAAACTTAATTTTTCGTTTATGTACATACAGAGGATAAACTAAATTCAACAAACTCAACACAAAACAGCAAGGCGGAAGACTCCTGTCGGGTCTATCAATTTCGACGACACAGCCTGGAAAATAAAGCACAAAATAAGGATGTGTGTAATGCGCATATCAAAGGAGTGAGACACAGAGAAAGAGAGAAGGAAAAAAAAGCCAGGGAGAAAAAGAGAGGGAAGGAAAGAAAGGGAGCGAGAAAGGGAGAAGGGAGAGAGAGTGAGAGAGATAGAAGGAAAGGAAGGAACAGAGTGAGATAGAGAGTGAAGCGAGGGAAGTGAGAGAGAGAGAGAGAGAGAGAGAGAGAGAGAGAGAGACACTGCCGCCCCTGTGCATCCATGACCAAATAATTACCTGCTGCCACCAGAGTGTCTACTAGTGGGCACTCCACGTGCCCGTGAAAGCTCCAGGGCCCAGTCCCACCACCATGGCTTGGTGCACATTATGTGGACCCGCTCTGCGGCCCAGCAGATCCCACACATGTCGCTGAGTCCTGAGTCATCAATGGCGGAGACCACATCAGATTTTGGTGCCACTAACCCTGTGCAACGCAAGTCAGTGCCATGTGGTGGTAGGCCGCTGACGGCCATACAACTTAGGGTGTGACTAACCCTGTGCAACTCAAGTCCACGCCACGTGGTGGTAGGCCCCTGACGGCCACATCAGCTTCGGGTGGCACTAACCCAGTGCAACTCAAGTCCGCGCCACATGGTAGTAGGCCCCTGACGGCACATCATCTTCGAGTGGCACTAACCCTGTGCAACTCAAGTCTGCGCCACATGGTAGTAGGCCCCTGACGGCACATCATCTTCGAGTGGCACTAACCCTGTGCAACTCAAGTCTGCGCCATGTGGTGGTAGGCCCCTGACGGCCACATCAGCTTCGGGTGGCACTAACCCTATGCAACTCAAGTCTGTGCCACGTGGTAGTAGGCCCCTGACGGCCATACAGCTCAGGGTGCGACTAACCCTCTGCGCAACTTTTTTTTGGACTCTTTATGATTGGGACCCGTGGAGCGTCCGCCATCCAGTCACCACCGGCAATAAAGGATGTGACGTTGTCAATCCATTATATTTGTGTGGTCACATGGCCTGTGACGCATGTGCCGGATGGGTGTGGTGTGTGTGAAAACCTGCCCTCAGGGAGCGTCCGTCACATGTTGACAACTAGACCACTGTCCTGCACACAAACATCGAGTACGCCTGCGACAGGTAGCTATGTGGGGGGTGTGAAAACGTGTTTTCTCAATGGATTTTCCTTAGGAAACTTTAGACAAGGCTACAGGTCAAACTGCTGAACGGAATTACGCCAAATTTGGTAGGGAGAAAGGTCTTGGTCTAGAAAGCGAGCTTTCTTGCATTGAGTGAAAATATAAAAGAAAGATCCAGGGGGTAATTTAATATACCGGAGCCCTGTCTGTGTGAGATAACCCTTTCACGCTCCCTCTGCCCAACATCACCACTCCGCAGCTCTGCTGTTAGAAGCCAGTCCGTCAGCTCGCAGCTCTCTACCTTTGCGAACTAGTACGCTGCTGCGCCTGCACCTCTGCGAGCTACTACGCTGCTGTTCCTTTGGGAGCGGAAGGCTCGTACTACTGCATCTGTGAGTCGAGCGGATGGGCCGCAGTTGTCCCTCTGCGAACTTGGGTTCGAACTGTTCATAAGTCACACTACATAAGCATTGAAAATCCATTTTGTGATTCCGGCTATCAGCTGGCATCTGTCCAAGGCTTTTCTGAAAACAGACCGGAGTTTTTTCTGTGAGAGATGCCCCTTTCACGCTGCCTCTCCCCACATCAGCAGGTAACGCACCCTCTTCCCACATTACCAACATACCCCCAACAACCTTCTTGGGCCTGGAATTGTCCCAGTGCGGTTGGACAAACAAGAATCTTAGTCATGTATAGATTTACATATAAAATATTTTATTTAAACAAAATAACAACAAATAAAACTGAAGAGAGTCTGGTGCTGTGGTCGCTGCCACGAAGTTGGGGGTCACTGCCATTCAGGTCTCAGGACACAGTTCCACATGTGGGATCGGCTTGTATTGAACAGGGTTAGTGGCACCATGTGTCGTGCATTGTGTTGTACAAGGTTAGTGGCACCACGTGTCGCCGGTCTTGCATATGGAAATATGCCTCACTGATCGAAGGGAGTCTGGTGCTGTGGTCGCTGCCTCAGGACTCAGGACACAGTTCCACATGTGGGATTGGCTTGTGTTGAACAGGGTTAGTGGCACCACATGTCGCTGGCTTGTGTTGAACAGGGTTAGTGGCACCGCATGTCGCGGGTTGTGTTGAACAGGGTTAGTGGCACCACATGTCCAATAATCGAATTGCGAGCTCTGCTGCCCACTGTGTAGACTGCTAATGAGTGTTCGTTTGCACTTGAAGATGAATTTGGTGATTGTCCTAAAGCTATAACTGATATAAAAAAAATTCTTGAAGCAAGGATACTGAAAGGATATTATGTAGGTTTTAGGCTTGTGATAGTTACATGCCTACTGGACTATGTAATTAATGAATCAAGACTTAATTTTAATTGTGAGCCCTGATGAGTGCAGTGTAGGTCAGAGGTAGCGGCCAGCAAGGGCCCATAGCCACGTGGCATTGAGTTGAGGTGCACAGTTAGTGGCACCAGAAGCAAAATCTTTACTGGCTACCACATTGCTGCGCCTGCGCTTACATCAGCGCTGTGTTTTTTTAGCATCTCCTGTTTTGCATTTGTGTTTATTTTGTGTTTAACTTACCCTTGATTTTAAGCTTCGCTTGCAGTCAGCGCGCCTTTTCCCCTCACTGCATATAAAGAAGGCATCTCTGCCAGAAGCAACACCACTTTGGTGGGTCCGGGTCCCGGGGGCGAACTTTGGTGGGCGCCATCTTGGATTGGGGTGTTTGATCCGGCGGCCGCCGCCATTTTGGAGCGGACTTGCGCGCTAAGGGCCTATTGGAGCGCCTATTTAAGGCGGTCCTTCGTGTGGCTGCTGTCTTTACTGGCTACCACATTGCTGCGCCTGCGCTTACATCAGCGCTGTGTTTTTTTAGCATCTACTGTTTTGCATTTGTGTTTATTTTGTGTTTAACTTACCCTTGATTTTAAGCTTTGCTTGCAGTCAGCGCGCCTTTACCCCTCACTGCATATAAAGAAGGCATCTCTGCCAGAAGCACCACCACTTTGGTGGGTCCGGGTCCCGGGGGCGAACTTTGGTGGGCGCCATCTTGGATTGGGGTGTTTGATCCGGCGGCCGCCGCCATTTTGGAGCGGACTTGCGCGCTAAGGGCCTATTGGAGCGCCTATTTAAGGCGGTCCTTCGTGTGGCTGCTGTCTTTACTGGCTACCACATTGCTGCGCCTGCGCTTACATCAGCGCTGTGTTTTTTTAGCATCTCCTGTTTTGCATTTGTGTTTATTTTGTGTTTAACTTACCCTTGATTTTAAGTTTCGCTTGCAGTCCGCGCGCCTTTTCCCCTCACTGCATATAAAGAAGGCATCTCTGCCAGAAGCACCACCACTTTGGTGGGTCCGGGTCCCGGGGGCGAACTTTGGTGGGCGCCATCTTGGATTGGGGTGTTTGATCCGGCGGCGGCCGCCATTTTGGAGCGGACTTGCGCGCTAAGGGCCTATTGGAGCGCCTATTTAAGGCGGTCCTTCGTGTGGCTGCTGTCTTTACTGGCTACCACATTGCTGCGCCTGCGCTTACATCAGCGCTGTGTTTTTTTAGCATCTCCTGTTTTGCATTTGTGTTTATTTTGTGTTTAACTTACCCTTGATTTTAAGCTTCGCTTGCAGTCAGCGCGCCTTTTCCCCTCACTGCATATAAAGAAGGCATCTCTGCCAGAAGCACCACCACTTTGGTGGGTCTGGGTCCCGGGGGCGAACTTTGGTGGGCGCCATCTTGGATTGGGGTGTTTGATCCGGCGGCGGCCGCCATTTTGGAGCGGACTTGCACGCTAAGGGCCTATTGGAGCGCCTATTTAAAGTCGCTTTCTCCCGCGCAGCGGGACGCTCACATGGACGCCTTCGCTTAGCCTGAGTCGTGCCGGAGTCCTGCCCGTCTGCGCCCGTCAGCGTCCCGGAGGCTCCGGGGCGGCGGTGGACTGCGGCCTGGCTAGCCTCAGACGAGGATGATCCGGTACACCTCGGCGACGCTGCGCGCCCTACAGACATTTTCTTGCTCCTGTCGCTCTGTTTTCCCGGGCCGTGTCAAGGGCAAAAGGCGCTGCCCGGGCTGTGGCTGGTCGCCTGTGTGGACTCCGGTCACCGTCCACCGACCAGCAGTGGCTCGTGTTAAACATCTGTGCCTGCTGCTCAATACGAGGTCAGTAGGTAGCCATGCCCTGTACATTTACGATCTTCTTGTCAGGGAAAATCCATTATGTCTGCTACTGACTGAAACCTGGCTGGGTGAGGCGTCCAATCCGGACATCTTTTCTGCCATTCCTCCGGCGTATAATATCTTCCGGCAGGACAGAGCGAAGGGTAGGGGTGGCGGGGTTGCTGTGGTGGTGAAGAAGAGCGTGTCTTGTTCAGTGCTCCCCCTGATTTCTATCGGGGGCTCCGAGTCCCTTGCTTTCACGCTCAGACTGTCCTCATGCCAAGCTTTGAAGGGGCTGCTGGTATACAGGCCGCCTGGTCCTGTGGGTTCCTTTTTGGATGACCTGCAGATGGCCATTTCCGATTTGGCGCTGTCCACACAGCATTGTGTGGTGGCGGGCGACTTCAATTTCCATCTCGACGTGGCGGATGATTCAGACTCAATTAAATTGCTGGATATTACATCTTCGCTGGGCCTTGTACCTTTTGTGGTGGGTCCTACACATGAGAAAGGGCATACCCTGGACCTAGTGTTTTCGTCGGTCCCGATTGCTGATATTGAAACTCTGCCTGTGCTCTGGACGGATCACAGGTTGATCAGGTTCTCCGTGTTGGAGAACGGGCGAACGAACAGTAGTGCCCCCATACTGCCCAGACCAGCTGCGAGAGCGCTGCATAGAGTGACGCCCGATATGTTGGAGCAGGCGCTTGCGAATCATCCATGCCCCTTTTCGGGCGTTTTGGAACAGGACACTGAGGCTCTGCAGCTATGGCTGACTGAAAGGTTGAACGATCTTGCCCCAAGGACGGCCCCCCGGTCCACGGCAATTCGGCGATCTGCGCCGTGGTTTACGGAGGTACTGTGATTGGCTCGCAGCCAATGTAAGGTTGCTGAGCGGGCCTGGCGCCGTCAGTATGACGGGAAGGCCAAACTCGCCTATAGGTCGGCTATGAAGGCTTATCACCGGGATATCCTGTGTGCTAAGAAGGAATATCTCGCTAGGAGGATTGAGGAGTCGGTGAACTCCTGTAAGGAGATCTTCACTGTGGTGAAGGAGTTCACGACCCCCAGCTCCAACCTGCCCCTACCAGTTTCACCTGACTTGTGGGCGTGTGATCTTGCCAGTTTTTTTACAGATAAGATTAAGGCGATTCAGGCCTCTTTCTTGGACAGGTCGGAGGAGGGGTGTTGCGGCTCTGGGGCGGACGCGTTCCACCGCCCACGCCTGTTGCTGTGCTGTCGGATTTTTCATCTGTTTCCAGCGATGCGTCCCTGTTGCTGTTGGCCAGCTTGAAATCGGGTTCGCCGCTAGACCCCTGCCCTGCCAAATTTTTGGCTAGGATGGCAGCGGTGGTGAATCCACTGGTTAATTCTCTTATTAATGCCTCCTTGAGGGAGGGGAGTGTCCCACGCACCTGGAAAAGGGCGATGGTGATCCCCCTCCTGAAAAAGCCCGGTTTGGATGCCGAGGTCCTGGCCAACTACAGGCCAATTTCTCTTCTTCCGGCTCTGGCGAAGATTACAGAGAAACATGTGCATGGCATCCTGTCGCGTTTTCTAGAAACAAACAATCTACTTCACCCATCCCAATCCGGATTCCGTCCTAATTTAAGTACGGAAACGGCTTTGTTGGAGGTCTCGGAGGTTATTCGCGAGACTCTGGATGTTGGAGGCAAGGTCATGCTTGTCATGTTAGACCTGTCGGCGGCCTTTGACACCGTCCCCCATGCGGCGCTCCTCGCCAGGCTCCATGCCATCGGCCTTAGGGGGACGGTGTTCAAATGGTTTACATCTTTTCTTGAGGGCCGCCGCCAGACGATCTGGGTTTCCCAGAGCGCCGCCGAGATGCCACCATTGGGAGTCGGAGTTCCACAGGGTTCTGTGTTGAGCCCGACGTTGTTTAACATCTTCATGTCTCCCCTGGCGGCCTTGGCGGAGGCTCATGGGGCCCAGATCGTGTCTTACGCAGATGACACGCAACTCCTCTTCACATGCGGAAAAGATCAGGCATTTGATGGAGAGAGCATTCGGGGGTGCCTGGGGATGGTCTTCGACTGGTTCCAACAAATTAGTCTGAAGGCCAATTCCAGTAAGTCGGAGGTTTTATTCTTCGGCTGTGCCACCGACCCGGAGTGGCAGGATTGGTGGCCGTCGGACATGTGCCCTCCTGCACTGTCATCGCTGGTTGCCAAAAACTTGGGAGTTAAGCTGGACAATAAACTTTTGTTGAGAGCGCATGTTCTTGGCTTGGCTGGTACCTGCTTTGGCATTCTGAAGATGTTCCGCAAGTTTTTACCATTGCTTTCTGTGGAGCACAGGCGGATCACTGTGCAAGCTTTGATTGGATCCAGGTTGGATTACGCGAATGCCCTTTTCCTTGGTCTCCCGGATTATTTGGTCCAGCGCCTGCAGGTGGCGCAGAACTCTGCTGCTCGTGCCATTTTTGGCCTTCACAGGCGAGCGCGAGTATCTGGGCTGCTGCAGACGCTCCACTGGCTGCCTATCCGGAAGCGGATTATGTTTAAATCCTTGACGCTGATGCACAAAGCACTTTTTGGCTCTGGCGCAAGATATTTGCAACGGAGGTTGTCTTTTTACCGTCCAGCCCGTTCACTGAGGTCAAATTCTCTTTTCATGGCTGTGGTTCCGCGGGTGAGGAAGGCTCGCACTGGGGGGCGCTCTTTTAGCTTTAAGGCTCCCCAGCTTTGGAATTCGCTCCCGTTGGTTCTACGCAGCACTGCTAATTTGCTGCAGTTCAGGAAGAGCCTGAAGACCTGGCTTTTTAACCTTTAGGTTTCTTTTCCCCTTGTTGCCTTGTGCTTTGTTATTTGTCTGTTGTGTTATTTTACACTGAGCTGCATGTGGAAAGCGCCGGGACACTCTTTTGGAGTAGCCGTGCGCTATATAAACACATTATAACATAACATAACATAACATAACATTGAGAGTGCATAAGCCTGTGATGCTGCTTGGTGCGGACGGGCCGCACTGGGAGCAATGTCTCTTGCCTACTGGACTGCGTCATCTGCAATCACGACTGTATCTGAATTGTGTGCCCTGCTGACCGCAATGTTGGCCAGAGGTAGCGGTGAGCAAGAGCCCACAGCCATGTGCATAGGTTGGTGGCCCCACCGACCTGCGTAGTTTAGGTTCAGTGGCACCACATGTCGCAGGCCATCCATATGCAAATACGCGTCACTAATCGAAGGGAGTCTGGTGCTGTGGTCGCTGCCATGAAGTTGGGGTCACTGCCATTTGGAGTCAGGATGCAGTTCCACATGTGGGATTGCCTTGTGTTGAACAGGGTTAGTGGCACCACGTGTCGCCGGCCTTCATATGGAAATATGCCTCACTGATCGAAGGGAGTCTGGTGCGGGGGTCACTGCCATTCAGGCACAGGACACAGTTCCACATGTGGGATCGGCTTGTGTTGAACAGGGTTAGGGGCACCACGTGTCGCCGGCTTGTGTTGAACAGGGTTAGTGGCACCGCATGTCGCGGCTTGTGTTGAACAGGGTTAGTGGCACCACATGTCCAATAATCGAATTGCGAGCTCTGCTGCCCGCTGTGTAGACTGCTAATGAGTGTTCGTTTGATGTTGAAGATGAATTTGGTGATTGTCCTAAAGCTATAACTGATATAAAAAAGTTCTTGAAGCAAGGATACTAAAATGATATTATGTAGGTTTTAGGCCTGTGATAGTTACCTGCCTACTGGACTCTGTAATTAATGAATCAAGACTTAATTTTAATTGAGAACCCTGCTGACTGCAGTGTAGGCCAGAGGTAGAGGTGAGCAAGGGCCCACAGCTATGTGCATAGGTTAGTGGCCCCACGGGCCTGCGTAGTTCAGGTTCAGTAGCACCATGTGTCGCCGGCCTTCCATATGCAGATACGCCTCACTAATCGAAGGGAGTCTGGTGTTGTGGTCGCTGCCACGAAGTTGGGGTCACTGCCATTCAGGACTCAGGACACAGTTCCACATGTGGGATCGGCTTGTGTTGAACAGGGTTGGTGGCACCACGTGTCGCCGGTTTTGCATGTGGAAATATGCCTCACTGATCGACGGGAGTCTGGTGCTCTGGTCACTGCCACTGACTTGGGGTCACTGCCATTCAGGACTCAGGACACAGTTCCACATGTGGGATCAGCTTGTATTGAATAGGGTTAGTGGCACCAAGTGTCGCCGGCTTCTGTTGAACAGGGTTAGTGGCACCACGTGTTGCAGCTTGTGTTGAACAGGGTTAGTGGCACCACGTGTTGCTGGCTTGTGTTGAACAGGGTTAGTGGCACCATGTGTTGCGGCTTGCGTTGTACAGGGTTAGTGGCACCACGTGTCGCCGGCTTGTGTTGAACAGGGTTAGTGGCACCACGTGTCACCGGTCTTCCATATGGAAATACGCCTCACTGATCGAAGGGAGTCTGGTGCGGTGGTCGTTGCGACGGACTTGTGGTCACTGCCATTCAGGACTCAGGACACAGTTCCACATGTGGGATCGGGTTGTGTTGAAAAGGGTTAGTGGCACCACCTGTTGCCGGCTTGTGTTGAACAGGGTTAGTGGCACCAAGTGTTGTGGCTTGCGTTGAATTCTGCCTCAATAAGGCCACGGGGCAATGATTTGTGGTGCAGTAAGTTAGTAGTACCTTTGGCACTGAGCGTGTACGTACCCTACGATGATGCATGGTCTGGGGGGCCGCACTCAGACTAATGTCTTTCCTCTATTGAATTCTTCTTCAATAAGGGCACGTTGCGATGAATTGTGGTGCACTGAGCTAGTGGCACCTGAAGCACTCAGCGTGTGTGCACCCTGCGATGATGCATGGTCCGAGAGGGCTGCACTGGGAGCAATGTATCTTGAGTACTGGACTGCGTCATCTGCAATCGCTACTCCATGTGAATTGTGATGCCGGCTGTCCGCTGTGTAGATCGAAGGCAGTAGTCTGTACAGACATAAGTCTGCGGTGCTGTGCCGTTGGGTTCACAGGGGGCGTGTGTCAAGGAGACCCGCGGTCACGGTGGCAGCCTCGTGGCAGGGTGAGGCCCGCCACGCTGGCACAGTCGTTGGTCTTCACAGTTCACAAGCGAACCACGCCCAGAGCCCCAGCCTATTTATTCACACTCCTACGCTGAAGTGGTGTATGTCGGACCAGCCCACTCCAGTTACGCTTATGTTTACAAGGGGGGACGACACAGCTACATGACTGAGATCTTCTCTAGTGTTTGACGTAACATGGTTGGGTCCACTTTCCACAACACTACAAGCACCAGTAGTATTTGTGCACATGGAGAAGTGTGTGTTCTGCATACTGAGATGTGTCCAGCACATCACCACTACACTTTGCATTGTGTGCATTGCTTCCTGCACATATAGTTTGTTCACACCTGTCCCAATATTCAGCTATTGTGTGGCTGAGGGGCCATGCCATTTTCTGAAAGTTCGCTGTTTTGTTCTGCCCTGCCTCGGTAGTAGAGGGGGGGAATCTGGGGGTGGTGGTGGGTGTTGTGGCGTTCTTGGGTGTCGGAGCTGCTTGGTCAGTAGGTCTATGACATGTGTTGATCTTCAGATGTGGCTCTGGGCTGGGCTACCTTTCATACTGTATGCAGTTGTTTAATATTTTAAAAAACAAGACATTATATAGTTTAAATAACAAATAAAATAAATTACAGTAGGAAGAGGGGTGGTACGGGGGAGGTCCTGAGGGTTGTGGCAGTGGGTGTTGTGTCCTTCTTGGGTGTCGGAAAAAACTATAGGGTAAATGAACATTATAATTAGAAGTTAGCATTAAAAAAAACATTGAAATTCACTGAAAAAAACATAGATTTCTGGGACGTTATAGAAAGAAATTAGTGTTTAAAAACCTTTGAAATTAACTGAAAAAACCATAGGTCTCAGGAACGTTATAGTTAGTTGGACATTTCACTCATACAAAAACATAGAAATTCCACCGTTATAGTTAGTTCAGCTAACTATATTGAGCCCCCGCAATGCACTGCTTATCCCGTCACATATTACATCATTCATGACATGGTCAGTGACATCACTGATGACATCTCAAATGTATGTATGTATGTATGTATGTGCTATAAATGACATCACTGATGACATCACTGATGACATCATCCATGTGACAATCTGATGCACCACCTCACACACTAATATAACGTTTGATACACTCACTGTAAAATACAGACTACCATTTTCAATACCATTGACACACTAATACCAGTTACTACATACCCACTCAGTGATTCCTAGGTCTACACACACATCTACCCATTCACCCATACAATCACTCATACTTGCAGTCACTGATCAATAGAACACTATCAAATGCACTCATACAACTATATAGACAGTGACACACCAGCACTCATCCTAGTCAGTTATGTACTCATCCTAGTCACTCATGCAAAGAATCAATCACAGTTCCATTTACTCACCTACACAGTTATACACACACCACCTCATTTATTCATACAGATAGTAACGCATACTTAGTCTCTTTTATAATCACTAATACAAGTATACACTCATACATACAGCCACTCTCACAATCACTGACTCTCACGTATAGTCATTTCTAGACACCAACTCTCACATACACTGCCTTTTATATATGTACTTTACTGGACATGTGCCCTGAGACATCGATGCACTCACCAAGACGCCCATACACATACTTAACCACCCATACAACTGTTTCAACATGTACTCTTAAACTCATACACCCTGTCAATCAACCACTCACACATCTATGCACAGTCACAGCCCCCACCCAACCACACACACACTCAGTCTCCTGTACAAATACACAGGCAACTAATCAATAACCCATATAGACATTCATGTAGCTACTGACTAACCGACGCAGCAGCTTACACAACAACAGACAGAGTGATACAGACATTCACACACTTTAGACACTAACCCATGTGTTCAGTAAGATACATTTAATCATTCACTTAAACAGTCAGTCACACACCTACTAAATCCTCCATCCAGACATGTTTACATCCATTCATTGTACAAGACAGCTTGGTATATATATAATACATATTTAAATTTTAAAGAAAACCACATTCACTGGATGATGTCATCAGTGATGTCATTTGAGATGTAATCAGTGATGTCATCAGTGATGTCACTGATCATGTCATGAATTATGTAATATGTGACGTCATCAGCAGTGCATTGCGGGGGCGGGAGTTATAGTTAGCTGAACTAACTATAACGGTGGAATTTCTATGGTTTTGTATGAGTAAAATATCCAACTAACTATAATGTCCCTGAAACCTATGGTTTTTTCAGTGAATATATATATATTTATATCTATATATATATATGTTTGTGTGTGTGTGTGTATATTTGGGTTGTGCTCACCTTAAATATACAGACCATGTGTGGTAAAGACTGCGTTAGAGAGCATGCATAGCAATGTCATACATCACTACATTGCTGCTCGTCTGTAAGGCCTGCAAAGTTTGCAACAAACCAGCATGTTTTCAGCCACTGACCTTGGTGGTAAAGAAGCAAGCTCCCTGGTTGCTAAAATAGAACTCTGTCTCAGAAGGCTGAAGACTCTGTATTTGCACAGTTTCACAAGCTATGTGAGAAAGTAAAGCAGTAATTTGTGATGTGGTATGGGAATAATCTCCATTCTTACCTATAATCATCTATGCAGAAAATCACTAGGCCGAAGCTAAAACATTACACATTTTGGGAAAATATTTGCTAAAAGCACAATATCATACTACATGAAGCATAACGCATTGTCATAATTGCATGTGCAAATGCAATAAGAGAGCAGTATTTATTTTACAGTACATATTGGTGGTTTAGGCCATACGTGAATGGAGTCCAGATGCAAAATATGGTGGCACCTAGGCCCACTATATGTAAAGATAGAAGAGGGAAGGATGCACTGCCCGTATTAAGGCAGAAATCTCAGGAATTGAAAATTATTAGGCTTGGGAATTAATTATTGTATTTGATCACATCACAGAATTGATGTCACTCTATGACAATACATCACGGGACATGAGCAAAATAATTAAAACAATACATTTGAAAAGAAGGTAATAAAACCAAAACAGAACTCAAATGTGTGCAAAGTGACTCTTTACATCAAACAAAGGAGTTTGCACGCAATCTCCCCCTGAGATAGGATCACTTCCTCAGGTTTCTGCAGCTCCCATGATCTGCTTTGCAGGCTTGGAGTTCAAGTTACAGCTCTTTCAGCTCTTTCCACCAGGTCTGATAATAAGCCTATTGTGAGTGTGAGCTCTGCCTGAATTCCAAATCCATGAGTCTCACTTGTGATGATTTTGCATCTTGGGCCCTGTAAGGGGGAAGGGAACCTCAGGGTGAAGACATGGCTGCAAGTCCTCTTCCACAGTGTATGTCAGGTGCATTCCTTCCATGTCCATTTATTTATTAATGGTGTTTTGTGGGGATCACTTCAAATAGCATGACTTCACTACCAGGCATTGACTCCCTGTTGCAGTGTCCCATCTATTGTATGCGCACCTCATTCATTGCTTCTCCCTTCATCGCTCTCGCCTCTCACACGGGCACTAATGCACTGGTTCCTGTAGGATCACAGGCATTCCTCTTTTGAAGAGCTTCCCCTCTCACACTGCCTCAACTAGACCACTAATTCTCCAGTCACACTGAGTATCCTTTCCCAGGGAATTTTCATCACATCGCCCTCCAATCTCTTTATCATTGTCATCACAGTGCTTACTCGCACACTTTTCTATCACACTGCCATCACTTTCACAGCTCTCCTCTTTTCATAGATCCTTCTTAACACTGTGTCACTGCAATCGCACTGTCTGCCCTATCACACTGTCTTCATTGTTAGGGTGCCAATATTGTCACTCTATTTCCCTTACCAAACTTTTTCTCTATTAGAGTCTCAATCGTTTCACTTGATCTCCCCTATCGCACTGTCTTCTTTATCATTGTGTGAATCCTATCACATGTATTCCCTATTACTTGGTTTGTCCATCAGAGTCTATTCAATTTTGCTGATTGGTATTAAGCTTCCAGCCCCTTCTGAGCCATCCTCATCTTCTCCCCTTCTACACTATGAATGGATCACCAGTTTTAAATGTTTGCTTGTAGTGGTGAATGGGGTAACCCTATTGTCCAAAAGTGGCTGTGACCTCTTCACATTAATGATGCAGGTAAAGAAGCTTAATCTTTTAACTACAAACCAAGGGTTTGCAGCATGGCACTGTACCATTTAGAGAAAGCAAAATACTTTTGTACACTTTCTTTGTTTTTGTTGTGGCTGCCATGTTTTGGGATGGGTGAGAGATTTATTCTTGGATCGTAAATCACAGGTTTAGTAGTAACAGAAATGAGACAATTCGCTGTTTGGCCGCAGTCAACATCAAAGGGTTAACCCCCTATCTTACAGTCAGCCCCTCCATAGCCTCACATCTGCTGATAAGTTGCTAGAGAAGGAAATGAAAATGAAAGTGTACATTTGTTTCCTGATGCTGTCTTGGAGATCAATGAGACACAAGTATGAAAGGCAGTCTCAGTGGTCATTGGCCAGTGGCACTGACTAAACAGGGGCTCAAGGAATTCAGCCCACATGGAAATAAAATGATGGGGTCACAGTCCCCTGCACATAAAAGGCTAACATTGCAAACACTCATTGCTGGCTGCTGTGAAGGCATTATTTCTTCTCAAGGCCTGCAGTCAGTCACCTCTCACAGGAATGCAAGAAATAAAAGAACATTCCATGTATTTTTTAGGTTAAGCCTAGCGACTGGGCGCATGCGCTGATCATTCTGCACTACTGCTGGAGTAGAGTATGGGAGAGAAGACGCGCCCACTCTCCTCCCATATTTTTCATTTGCTTTTGTCACTGTCTCTTCATAAATGCTACCTTCCTAATGGTTAAGTGGCTTGTTAGTCCCTCCTTAGCAGGGCCTTGTCTTCATTTGTACCCTCCCATGGCGACTGGCGCTTTTACTTCAGTTTTTATACTGTACCTGTTAGTCTGTAAGCAGTGAAGCGCTATTTACTTTATTGAGTTTCTCTTACTGCAGGCTGGACATGCGCACCTGCAGCTAAAACTGCTTGTGTTTAGTTAAGCAGCACAGCCGCCCCTGTTACACGGCCAACTGCTTTCAATAACTTTAACCAGGCATTATCTCGTTTCAACCTCCACCCCCCGAAGTAAAATGGATTTAGAAATTATTAGCAAATTAAGTCATGTGAATTCGATGTAGCACATAATCTTGTGCTAATGGGCTGGAGCTGACAACAGCACATCTGTGTTACATGTCATCTGCGCTAAAGCCACCTGACAGGTTGTTTTCAAAAGTCTATTTTATTAAAAACAACACCACCACCAATACCACCACCACCGCCAATACAGCCACCAATATCACCACCAATATCACCACAAACACCAATACCACCACCAACACCACCACCATCAACAACACCAATACCACAACTAATACCAATACCACTACCACCAATAAAACCACCTCCACCACTTATAGCACAACCAATACCACTATCACCAATACCACCATCACCATCAATACCACCATCTCCACCACAACCAATACCACCTCCAGTATAACCACCACCACTACCACCATGACCAATACCACCACCACCACCAATACCACCACCACCAGTACCAACACCATCACCAATACACCCACCACCACCAATACCACAACCACCAATACCACCACCTCCACCAATAACACCACCACCAATGCCACCACCACTAAAACCACCACCACTGCCAATATCACCACCAATACCACCATCACTGCCAATACCACCACCACCAATACCACCAATATCAATACTACCACCACCACCACCAATACCACCACCACCAATACCAATAACAATACCACTACCACCATCATTACCAATTACAATACCACCATCAATATCACCACCTCCACCACCACCAATATCACAACCAATGCCACCAACACCACCACTAATACCACCACCACCAATACCACCACCACCACTGCCACCACCACCAATATCACCACCTCCACCAATATCACCACTACAAATGCCAACACCACTGCCAATACCACCACCAATACCAATACCACTACCAATACCACCAATACCACCACCACCACAATACCTCCATCACAATACCACCACCAATACCACCACCACCAATACCACAACCAATACCACCACCAATACAACCACCAATACCACCACCACCAATACCACCACCAGTATCACCATCAGCAATCCCACCAATACCACCACCACCATCAATACCACCACCAATACCACCACTAATGCTACAACCACCACCAGTGCCACCACCACCAGTACCACCACCACCACCAATATCGCCATCACCAATACCACCACCACCAATACCACCGCCACCAATACCACCACCAGTATCACCATCAGCAATCCCACCAATACCACCACCACCATCAATACCACCACCAATACCACCACTAATGCCACACCCACCACCAGTGCACCACCACCAATACCACCACCACCACCAATATCACCATCACCAATACCACTACCACCACCAATACCACTACCACCAATACCACCACCACCACCAATACCACCACCCCTACCAAAACCAGCACCACCAATACCACCAACAAAACCACTACCACCATCACTAATACCACCACCACCAATACCACCACCACCATCAATACCACCACCTCCACCACCACTAATACCACCGCCAATACCACCACCACCATCACCCCCACCAATACCACCACCACTAATACCACCACCAATACCACCATCACCAGTACCACCACCACCACCAATACCACCAATACCACCCCACCACACCAATACCACCGCCAATACCAACACCACCAATACCACCACTAATAACACCACCAATACCAATACCACCACCAATACCACCAACACCACCAACACTGATACCACCACAAATACCACGACCACCACCAGTACCACCACCAATACCACCAACAATACCAATACCACCACCACCAATCCCAATTCTACTACCAATACCACCACCACCATTTCCAGTACCAGTACCAGTACCATCACCACCAATACCACCACCAATACCGCCACCACCAATACCATAACCACCCATACCACCACCACCAATGCCACCAATACCACCACCAAAACTACCACCAATACCAATACCACCACCATCACTACTACCACTACCACCAATACCACCACCACCAATACAACCACCTCAGCCCCTCTTGCTAACTAGTAATAGCAGGGGCACTGTACGAGGCTGGAGCTGCAGCCAAGACCATCCCTCCCTCCCTCTCTCAATGCCTCTCATGAAGCACAGGCTGCCCTGCACCATGGCATGAAGCCAGTGCCCTACTACAGCTGGAGTGTTTTTTTATCAGGCCAAAGATAGCAATGACATTATGCAATGCCACACTGCACACTCAAATCACGGCGAGGGCAGGAAATAGCACCCCCTCCCACTCTTCCTCCTGAGCCGTAACAGTGTAATTACAGAGAGAAAGGTGTTGGAGCGCTTTGTTAGTGTTTGTAGCTTGGATCATATGTAACTCTCACTTCACACTTTGTGTCTGTGTAATTTACAACACCTACACATCTTTCTTCACTGCACTATGTATCACTACTTTGAAGATGTCGCAGGCCAGTCTCTTCCTCTGATTTTTACAATCTAACAAGTTGTCTAGAAGGCAATTTATTGCAATGCAATATGTCTCGCATTTGCAAGAGCTTAAGCTATTAGTATTGTAAATGACAATGCCTTTTATTTATGTTTTAAAACCAAAAACATAAATAAAAGGCATTGTCATTTACAATGCCAATAGCTCAAACTCGTGTGAATGTGAGACCTGTTGCATTGAAAATGCTTGTTTTCTCTGAGTCTGGGCTTTTGTGCATGGTATTGGCATAGTTTACTTCTTTGCCTGCTAGCTGGTGGAGATGGGAGGGGTGGAGCACACAAGCCAGTGCAAACAACAAAGTTGCGTTGTATGAAGAAATCTGCCAGGTGCCTGGAATCTCTGATGAAAGGCACGCTTCATGGACACAGGTAGCATGCAGGCTGAGGTCACCGTTGGCAGATGTGGCTTTACCTTGCACAGTTGACCTAAGGTTTCCATTTCGAACAAAAAATGAATGACTGGTGAAGATAAGTAATACCTTTTAGCAAAAACATTGCAGCGCTTTTTAGGTGTACTAGGCTGTGTTTTTTCTAATACATTTGGGGGTGGGTTCAGGTTTAGTGGTTGCCCGGTATGAATGTGGTTGGGCAGGTGAGAGGCAGTATAAGTAGATATATCCAATGATATCCTATCCAAGTCGCAAAGTTTTCATCTGAAAACCTGTCTTTTGAATCTCGGCAGTCCCACTTGTCCAAATTGAGTGATCCTCCGTAAATAATATTGTCTTCTTACAATTTGGTTCTCATGTTTTATTAATTGGGGGAATTCAATTTGCTGTTTGAAAGAACATGCCCTAAGAGTGAATACACTACAGCCGAGCAACAAGCGTGTGACACTGAGACAGGAATGCGTTCAAGAAGAAAGTTGTCAGCACTTACTGAAATGTTTTCAGAAGAATAAATATGCATTGCATTTTTGTGACTTCTAAACTGTCTTTAGCATGCCATAGCTTCCACATTGGTTCTTTTTAGTTTTCATTTTATTAATTTGCATAGAAGATTTTATTCTGCATTATTCTTCTGGAAATGAAGATGCGCATTTGCTTCTGGATATTTGTGGGTTATGCTGCAAATTTGGTTCTACACATTTGGCAGTTTGTCTCTGCAAATTTGTTTTGCCAGTCATATCACCTTCATACAGCTCTCTCTCAGTTCAAGAGAGGCTCAACCCACTTGACACATTAGACTGCAGGCCCGAAATTACTGATAGTAGCAAATCTCCGGTGATCAGGAAGAACAGAACAGGAATCTGAACCTGCAAGCCTACGTCAAATCCACATCGAAAAGCATTATATATCACCTAAGACTGCCGAGAAGGGTCAACCTTTCATCCCACCACCATACTTCAAAAATGCAACCCCATCCCTAGTTTTATTAAGGCTTGATCACGACAATGCAAACCTAATTAGTATCCCAAAATCCCACTTCGCACCAATGAAGATCACTCTTAAAGCAAAAGCTAGATTGGTCTGTGAAACAAGGCATTGTGAGGACATCACCCAGGTTCTTCTAATCGCTCTCAAATGGCTCCCAATAGGAGCCGAATGCTTTCTCAAAGTAGGCTGCATTACCCGTAGAGCCATGCACTTTGGCATCCATACTATGTGATGTATAAATCACCCTATAAGGTGGAAACTGTGTCCTACTCCTGGAACCTCATAGATTTTAAAAAGCAAAAAACCTAACCTCATTTAGGGGCATATTATCAAGCCAGGCGATAAAATTATCGCCACTTTAGCGGCAGAAAACTGCCGCTAAAACGGCGATAATGGGCTTGATAATATGCTCTATGGAATTCCAATTGAAGCTCAGGTTAGATGTCCTTCACATCTAACATGGGCTTCAATTGGAAGTCCGCTATAATTTTATCGCCTGGCTTGATAATATGCCCCTTATTTTCTAGTGGTGCACTCAAAAAATGGAACTTACTACCGCCGGAAAAATGCTCCAACCCTTCGCCAGCTACCTTCAAGAAAGTAAAATCCGCCTGCCTGGGAAATTCCTCATAAACAGATCCTTTTCCACCTTTTATCCCTTGGCAGTGTCTGCCCCCATCAACCTTCCTGGAATCTACTGAGGAATACTTTGCTGTATTGCTATTTTCAAAGACTTTACTGTATACATATCTAATTGAGTATATGGTTACTAAACTCTTCACTGTTTAGTTAGCACAGTTCCCCGTCACTTGGTCTTAGCCTTGCGCTGCACTTGCCTGTAATGTTTGTCACTCTTTGGTCTCTCAGTTGGTGTCTGTATAACCTTTTATGTTGCCTACTAGGCTTAGGGCCTGATATATAAATTGGAGGTCAGCTGGCTCTCAGCTAAGGCTGCAAAAAAATCACCCTGTCGTCCCAATGGAGGGGCTGCCGACCAAACTTTGAACTGTTCGCTGGCCCGGTGGACATTTCTAGCATTGGCAGGAGCCACCGTCAAGGTGGTTTCTATCAACTCATTGTAAGTTTGCCGTACTGCTCCATCAACAGAAGTTTTGTTTTTTATTTAAAAATATTAAAACAATGCCCTCCTCATTATGGAAGTTTTCTCCCATGGCAGGGTGGGTATTCAGCACTTTTAATGCCTTTTACTGCATGGTTTCGTAGCTGTGACGGTCATTGGAAAATGGCTCTATGCCCGCCCATATAAATTTGGTGTGTGGACATGCAGCCAAACCTCTGACAGCCCTTCCTACATGGGGCCATAAGAGGGGTTTGACCATGGCAGAGAATGACTAGTGTCTACCATCTTCAAAACTATGGTCCTCGCAAATGTAATTTGGGCGGGCAGACCACTATGTTGGCAGCGAGGGAACTCGATCACTGTTGCAACTGAGTTTCCTCTCCATCAACTTATAAATCAGTCCACTAGTCTTTAGCCTTTTTGGCTATGTTAATTATTATTGTTATTATTATTATTATCATTATTACTTCTATGTCTTGGCGATGGTCTCGATATCTCATTCCAGCAGAGCATAAAGAAGCTGTTCACTGGAATCCAGCGACATTTAAATATTTATGAAAGGGGTATAGTCTGGTATGGACCAACGGACATCCTTCTTGGAAGTCACTTTCACAATATGCTCGAATTGTGACCTCATCCAAGTGCTTAACTTGAGCCAGTGGTTTCCGGTGCTCGGCACCGGTGCATAATTGCTGGCACTGGCACTTAATTGCCGGAACCTGCACTTATGACGGCTGCCACATGGTGGCATCGTTTGTGAAATTTAAAGATGAGAAGAAAATAGTTGTTTGCTAATTCAATATACATTAAAAACAACTAATACCTGCCACCCAAACCATTCTTTAACTCCTTCGATGCTCATGACGGAATGGTTCCGTCATGAGCATCGGTGCCTCTGTGCTCATGACGGAACCATTCCGTCATGAGGCCAGGGGCACAAAATCCCTCTGCTGCAGACAGCAGAGGGATTTCTATTTAATCCCTGTGACCTTGGGAGCTGGGGAAGAGCTTCCCCAGCTCCCAAGGCCCCCTCCCTGGTTTCTGTGCCATGACCATCAACCCGCACGTCGCGCTGTCTTCATTGCACAGAAACCGAAACTGAAATGAGCCTTTAGGCTCATTTCAGTTTCACTTTCTATGTGCTCAGGGGGCTATCTCAGCCCCCCGGGCACGTAGAAAGATGGGAGAGGTATCATTGGAAAGGGGAGAATCTCCCCTTTCCAATAATACCCCTCCCTAGTGGATCTCTTCTTGGGGATTGCCCCAGGAGGGTGATCCACAAGCAGGGATCCACCCACTAGACACCAGGGAGGGGGGAGCGGCCCCTTGGGCAAGGGCCTTCACTCCCCCATATAAAAATGGGCCAAATGCAGCCTTTCTGCCCCACCTGGGGGGCAAATGGGGCAGTAGCCCCCAATCTGCCCTCCCAGGGGGCAGAAAGCCCACTAAACACCAGGGATTTTTTTTGGTGCGTTCTTTTTAGGGTGGGGGCTACCCGAAATGGGCACGCCAATGCCCCCACCCCCGCCACCGTTACAGCGTTTCCGGCCCCCGGGGGGCAGATGAGGGCAGTAGCCCACAATCTGCCCCCCGGGGGTGCAGAAAGCCCACTAAACGCCAGGGATTTTTGTTGCACCATTTGTTTTAGGGTGGGGGCTGCCTGAAACGGGCCCGCCAATGCCCCCACCCCACCACCATTACAGCCTTTCTGCCCCCCAGGGGGACAAAAAGCCCACTGGACACCAGGGATATTTTGGGGCAAACCTGAATTAGGGTGGGGGCTGCCCAAAATGGGCATGCCAATGCCCTCACCCCTCCCCCACAAAAATTACAGCGTTTCTGCCCTCCCTGGGGGGCAAAAAGCCCAGTAGACACCAAGGATTTTTTGGGCAAATTTTAATTAGGGTGGGGGCATTGGCATGCCCGTTTTGGGCAGCCCCCACCCTAATTAAATTTAGCCCAAAAAACTTACTGGTGTCTTGTGGACTTTTAGCCCCCCCTGGGGGGCAGATGGGGGTATTAGCCCCCAATCTTCCCCACCAGGGGTGCAAAAAGCCCACTAGATGCCAGAGTTTTTTTGGGGGGAAAATTTGAATTAGGGTGGGGCTTCCCAAAACGGGCATGCCCATCCCCCACCCCCTCCCCCGCAAACATTACAGCCTTCCTGCCCCTCCTGGGGGGCAGATGGGGCAGTAGCCCCCAATCTGCCCCTGGGGGGGCAATAAGCCTACTAGACACCAGGGAATTTTTTGGGCACATTTTTATTAGGGTGGGGGCATTGGCATGCCTGTTTTTGGCAACCCCACCCTAATTAAAATTTGCTCCAAAAAATCCCTGGCGTCTTGTAGGTTTTCTGCCTCCCCTGGGGGGCAGATGGGGGCATTGGCCCCCAATTTGCATCCCCCGGGGGGGGGGGGCAAAAGGCCCACTTGTCACCAGGGAGTTTTTTTAGGCAAATTTGAATTAAGGTGGGGGCTGCCCAAAACAGGCATGCCCATACCCTCACCCCCTCCCCTGCAACAATTACAGCCTTCCTGCCCCCCGGGGGGCAGATGGGGGCATTGGACCCCAATTTGCATCCCCCGGGGGGGGGGGGGGGGGGCAAAAGGCCCACTTGTCACCAGGGAGTTTTTTTAGGCAAATTTGAATTAAGGTGGGGGCTGCCCAAAACAGGCATGCCCATACCCTCACCCCCTCCCCTGCAACAATTACAGCCTTCCTGCCCCCCGGGGGGCAGATGGGGGCATTAGCCCCCGATATGCCTCCCGGGGGGCAAAAAGCCCAGTAGATGCTAGGGATTTTTTGGGCAAATTTTAATTAGGGTGGGGGCATTGGCATGCCCGTTTTGGGCAGCCCCCACCCTAATTAAAATTTACCCAAAAAACTCCCTGGCGTCTAGTGGACTTTCAGCCCCCCCTGGGGTGCAGATGGGGACATTAGCCCCCATCTGCCCCACCAGGGGGGGCAAAAAGCCCTCTAGACGCCTGGTTTTTTTGGGGGGCAAATTTGAATTAGAGTGGGACAGCCCAAAACGGGCATGCCCATGCCCCCACCCCCTCCCCCGCAAAAATTGAAGCCTTTCTGCCCCCCCGGGAGCAGATGGGTAAGTAGCCCCCAATCTGCCCCACGGGGGGGGCAAAAAGCCAACTAGGCGCCAGGGATTGTTTTGGGAACATTTTTATTGGGGTCGGGGCATTGGCATGCCCATTTTTGGCAAACCCCACCCTAATTAAAATTTGCTTAAAAAATCCCTGGCATCTAGTAGACTTTCTGCCCCCCCCTGGGGGGCAGATGGTGGCATCAGCCTCCAATCTGCACTCCCGGGGGCAAAAAGCACACTAGTCGCCAGGGATGTTTTAGGGGCACATTTTAATTAGGTTGGGGCTGCCCAAAACAGGCATGCCCATGTCCCCACCCTCTACCCTGCAAAAATTACAGCCTTCCTGCCCCCCCTGGGGGGCATATGGGGCATTAGCCTCAATCTGCCCCCGGGGGGCAAACAGCCCAGTAGACACCAGGGATTTTTTTGGCAAATTTTAATTAGGGTGGGGGCTGCCCAAAATGGGCATGCCAATGACTCCACCCCCACCCGCAATAATTAAAGCCTTTCTGCCCCCCCTGGGGGGAAGATGGGGGCAGTAGCCCCCAATCTGTCCCCCCCGGGGGGCAAAAAGCCCACTAGACACCAACGATTATGGTGGCAAAGTGCCTAGCTGTAGTTCTTTAACCCTAGCTCTGCCGGCACCTAGGGAAACCTACCAAATCCACACATTTCTGAAAACTAGGGGATTCCAGGGAGGTATGGCTTGCATGGATCCCCCAATATTTCCTTACCCAGAATCCCCTGCAAACCTCAACTTTTTTCACACGTTTTTGTGTGGGAAAGTTGTGGCATCACCGGGCTGATACAAATTTCCTACCACCCAGCGTTCCCCCTGGTCTCCCGATAAAAATGGTGCCTCACTCGTGTGGGAGGCCCAAGTACCCGCAACAGGCAGGGGCCCAAAACGTATTGAGGCGACCTCAAAATTGCCTATCACCAAACAACCTGGTTTTGCAAGGGTGGTTGCCTGGGTTTTTGGCCTCGTGCTCGGCGGCCATCTAGGGAAACCTACCAAACCCATGAATTTCTGAAAACTAGACACCGGGGGATTCCAGAGAGGTATGGCTTGCGTGGATCCCCCGACGTTTCCTTACCCAGAATCCACTACAAACCTCAATTTTAGCTGAAATAATCACTTTTTTCACACATTTTTGTGTGGGAAAGTTGTGGCATCACTCTATGATTAATTCCCATTTCTGAAATGCATATTTGTCTTTCAAACTGATTTTTCCATGTATACATTTTCCCACAATAATTGCTATATACCCGGTACATAATAAAAAGCCATTGCAAATTGCTGCTCAGTTTCTGACTCTGGGTTCGTCGGGTTCTTGGTAAACCTACAAGTCCTATATATCCCCACAACCAGAAAGGTCAAGTGGATGTAACGGCAGTTAAGTCCCCCCATCCTGGATTCCCCTGGGTGTCTAGTTTTAAAAAATGTATAGGTTCCCTAGGTTTCTCTAGGTGTCAGCAGAGCTATGGTTCAAAAACTACACCTAGGCACTTTGCCAAAAAAGGGTCATTTTTCACTGCGAAATTGAGGTGTGTCCACGTTGCCTTTTGCGCCGTTTCCTGTCGTGGACACTAGGCCGACCCACACAAGTGAGGTACCAATTTTCTTGGAAGACTTTGGGCAACGCGGGGTGTGTGGAAATTTGTGAATCCACGCAGATTCCAGAACTTTCCACCACAGAAATGTGGGTAAAATGTGTTTTTTAGACAATTTTTTAGGTTTGCAAGGGATTCTGGGTAACAGAACCTGGTGGGAGGCAGTCAAGTCACTCCATCCGGGATTCCCCTGGGAGTCTACTTTTCAAAAATGTATAGATTTGCTAGGTTTCCCTAGGTGCCGGCAGAGCTATGGTTCAAAAACTCCAGCTAGGCAGTTTGCCAAAAAAGGGTCATTTTTCACTGCGAAATTGAGGTGTGTCCACGTTGCCTTTTGCGCTGTTTCCTGTCGAGGGCACTAAGCCGACCCACACAAGTGAGGTACCATTTTTCTTGGAAGACTTTGGGGAACGCGGGGTGGGTGGAAATTTGTGGATCCATGCAGATTCCAGAACTTTCCACCACAGAAATGTAGGGAAAATTTGTTTTTTGGACAATTTTTTAGGTTTGCAAGGGATTCTGGGTAACAGAATCTGGTGGGAGGCAGCCAAGTCACCCCATCCTAGATTCCCCTAGGTGTCTAGTTTAAAAAAAATTAAAGGTTTGCTAGGCATCCCTAGGTGCCGGCAGAGCTATGGTTCAAAAACTATATCTAGGCACTTTGCCAAAAAAGGGTAATTTTTTACTGCGAAATTGAGGTGTGTCCATGTTCGTTTTGAGCAGTTTCCTGTCGCGGGCACTAGGCCGACCCACACAAGTGATGTACCATTTTTCTCAAAAGACTTTGGGGAACGCAGGGTGGGTGGAAATTTGTGGATCCACGCAGATTCCAGAACTTTCCACCACAGAAATGTGGGGAAAATGTGTTTTAACCTGGTGGGAGGCAGTCAAGTCACCCCATCCTGGATTTCCCTGGGTGTCTAGTTTTCAAAAATATATAGGTTTGTTAGGTTTTCCTAGGTGCCGGCAGAGCTATGGTTAAAAAACTACAGCTAGGCACTTTGCCAAAAAAGGGTCATTTTTCACTGCAAAATTGAGGTGTGTCCTCGTTGCCTTTTGCGTCGTTTCCTGTCGTGGGCACTAGGCCGACCCACACAAGTGAGGTACCATTTTTCTCAAAAGACTTTGGGGAACGCGGGGTGGGTGGAAATTTGTGGCTCCACGCAGATTCCAGAACTTTGCACCACAGAAATGTAGGGAAAATGTGTTTTTTGCGACAATTCTTTAGGTTTGCAAGGGATTCTGGTGGGAAGCAGTCAAGTCACCCCATCCTCGATTCCCCTGGGTGTCTAGTTTTAAAAAATATATAGGTTTGCTAGGTTTCCCTAGGTGCCGGCAGAGCTAGGGTTAAAAAACTACAGCTAGGCACTTTGCAAAAAAAGTGTAATTTTTCATTGTGAAAATGTGGTGTGCTCACATTGGGTTTTGAGCCATTTCCTATCGTGGGCACTATGCCTACCCACACAAGTGAGGTACCATTTTTATCGGGATACTTAGGGTAATTCAGATTTGTAAAGCAACTGTTATTACCTATTGACTTTCGATGCATTTCTGCCTTCCAAATGAAAGACATTGTGTAAAAAGAAGTCATTTTGAAAAATGACCGATAATTCTCAAGCTAGTATGAGTATTCCCAATTTCGAAAATGTGCAAATATCTACTGTTTATAAACTCTATAATTTGTTTCCATTTCAAAAATACATAGGTGTCTTTCATACCGAATTTTCCATGTATACATTTTCCCACAATAATTGCTATATACCCGGTACATAATAAAAAGCCATTGCAAATTGCTGCTCAGTTTTTTACTCTGGGTTCGTCGGGTTCTTGGTGAACCTACAAGTCCTATATATCCCCACAACCAGAAAGGTCCAGCGGATGTAACGGTATATTGCTTTCAAAGAGCTATCATAATTAGAAGAAGTTACAGGTGAAAACGTTGACACAAAAGGCTGTTTTTTTAAACTAATTTTCAATTTTTCCTATATTTAACTGTTAGTTTCTATAAAGAAACCTTGAAGGATCTACACAAAGGACTCCTTGCTGAATTCAGAATTGTGTCTACTTTTCTAAAATGTATAGCTTTCCAGGATTCATTATTGCTTTCATACCCATTTCTACCATTAACTGGAAGGAGGTTGAAAGCACAAAAAATAGCAGAAATAGGCTATGTCCCAGAAAAATGCCAATTTCTGTGACCCCTCCAGAGGAATCCACAAACCCTGGGTACCTTTAGAATCCCCATGATGTTGGAAGAAAAGGACGCAAATTTGGCGTGGATACCTTATGTGGTCAAAAAGTTACAGGGGCCTAAGCGCGCACTACCCCAAATAGCCAAAAAAAGGCTTAGCACGGGGGGGGGGGGGGAAAGGCCTAGCAGCGAAGGGGTTAAGCTTTGGGGGCCCCAAACAGTCTGAATTGTCAAATTTGTGGCAGTGTGATGGATAGTAGTTGTGTTAGTACAGTGGCAATGTATGGTGCAAACTGCGATGGCCTTCTGAAAAGGACCTCAGCACTTATTTTTTTAACAAATTAAGCACTGCCCTGTACAGGAAGATGCAGCCTTCCATTAGATCACTGTATAATTCCCCAGATTTTCTGAGTGTACCCCACACAGCTGCCCACCATGGACAATTTTGATTTCATAAATGCTTACGAAACATCCTTTTTAGATGGCATCCATTCAATGGTTTGAGACCGCAAGAGTGGTTGCAAGTCATTAATATATTACCTTGTGAGTTGCTAAGGAGCGTAGCAGCCCTCACAGCTGTTATTGCTTTGTGGTTTGCAAGGGCTCAGGCTTGTACTCCAAATTGTAATTGCTTGGGCAAATTGCAGTTTTTTCTTTTTTTTAAATACAAGGCTATTTGGGATTTTGCATGGCTAAAACCTACCACATTGACCAGCGAGGACTTCTCACATGCAGAATGATTTAATACACATCTGGTCCATGGACTGATTTTGGTAGCAGACCCTTTAATGTTGTACCACAATTGTTCCGCAGAAACATGCAGCGAGTGAGTGCGTTTTTTGGTATGTGCTAGCAGAAGTGTCCACTATTATGTAATCCTAAACTTTATTTTTTAAAGAAATTGGGCGTTGCATAGTCACAGCCCTTCCCATAATTAGGAGCCTTAAAATATTGGCCGCATTCATTGGCAGTATTCATTGGTATGCGTGCAAAGATTTGAAATGGTCTGTTTATTCAGCTGTAATTAAACGTGTCATTCTAAAGAGATCCCTTAAATTAACCCATGGATTTTATGAAGAACTGATGACACATTCATTTTTAGGAGTACCACAGCCAGTGCAGAGCACCAGACACCACCAACACAAATTAAGCACTGTTGGATCCAGAGATACCACTAAAGCCCATATTACAAACACTGTGGTCTCTTGCTCTGGATTAAAGTCCCTTGAGGTGAAATACGTTTTGGAAACCAAAATTGAGTGGCTGTAGGCCCCACCAGCAACCACCAGCTCAAGTTAAGCACTATATGGAGCACATGCTAATGCTACTCAAAAAGGGGAATTTATTGGAACAAAAATATCGGCATCAGAATTATTGCTGCCTGCATGAGGTAAAATGAACCCTAAAAATACCAGTCCTAAAAAATAAGTGCTGATGCTGAGCACCAGATACCACCAGCACAAATGGTTCACTGATAGAATATCTAAGTAAAAACTATCGATGAAAAAATATAGAATGCAAAAATATCGACTTCCTATACTGAAATAGGTAAGTACAAAAATATCGGAAAAAAATATCTATGTTAAAAATATAGTTGTACAAAATATCGATTTTTATATATATAAAATAAAATATAAATATTAAATATATTAAATAATATCAGCAATTAAACAAAGAAAGTAGATTAAATAAATATTTAACAAATATAACAAATAACCTTTATTTAAAAATAATGAACACACATACATAATAATCAATATATATATATATATTTACATTGAAACAATTAATAAACAATTAATTTGAATTTATTTTATAACTTTAAAATGATATAAAAATATACACATATATAAATATAGAAACGCTCAGATGTCACCCTGACTGCCGAACCCTGGACGGGTGCTTCCTTTCCGCAAATATGAAGGGTGAGATCACGGTAATGAATAAAAGCTCAGGCACGGAGCACTCATGGGACACTGTTGATTTGATTAAGCAATAATGAGCAAATGCATTTTGGCATGCTGCCTTCTTCAGTGCTCTGCTATTGTGCACCACGAAATAGCGTGTGTTTAAATAAAGTTATTTTGAACAATTACATTGGAGAATAAAACCATGAGCAGCAACAAAGGACTAAGCCCAATCATTGTTCCATTCCTGAAATCACTGGCTGCCATCTTGGTGTGCACTTTATGTATTTAAACTTAATAGTAGACAAATCGTTTTTCAGTCCTTAAAAGTTCTTTAGTTCACAGATGAACACTTAATGCATAATCTCTCACATTGCAGAAAAAACAAATTTGCATGCTTTCATTTACGTGCTGTCCTTTGTAAAGTAGCTGCTGCATTTCTCCCAAGAGTGGAGCAAACTGAACAGACTTTCTGTCCCTCGACGCTTTTCATTTTGGCAGGTATTCGCAGGTTTAAATCTATATGATGATATATATATATATATATATATATATATATAAAAATATGTATATATATATATATATATATATACCTATAAAGTAAAGTCTATTTTAAAAAACAAAACATTCTATTACAAATTAAAACATTATACTACATTTTCCCCAAATTTCGGTGTATATTTAGTCTGTGCAACTGTAGGGAAAGTGTTGAATAGTGGAGGGGTAAAAATTACTATTCCCACTCTAGTGAGTGCAACAGTAGGGAAAGTGTTGGATAGCTGAGAGGTAAAAATTACTATTTCCACTCCAGTGAGTGAAACAGTAGGGAAAGTGTTGGATAGCGGAGGGGTAAAACGTACTATTCCCAGTCCAATGAGTGTAACAGTAGGGAAAGTGTTGCATAGCAGAGGGGTAGAAATTACTATTCGCACTCCAATGAGTGCAACAGTAGGGAAAGTGTTGAATAGCGGAAAGGTAAAACTTACCATTCCTACTCCAGTCAGTGCAACAGTAGGGAAAGTGTTGGATTGCGTAGGGGTAAAATTACTATTCCCACTCCAATGAGTGCAACAGTAGGGAAAGTGTTTGATAGCGGAAGGGTAAAACTTACTATTCCCACTCCAGTGACTGGAACAGTAGGGAAAGTGTTCGACAGAGGATGGGTACAAATTATAATTCCTACTCAAGTGAGTGCAACAGTAGGGAAAGTGTTGTATTGCGTAGGGGTAAAATTACTATTCACACTCCAATGAGTGCAAAAGTAGGGAAAGCATTGGATAGAGGAGGGGTAAAACTTACTGTTCCCTCTCCAGTGAGTGCAACAGTAGGGAAAGTGTTGGATAGCGTAGGGGTAAAACATACTATTCTTACTCCGGTGAGTTTAACAATAGGGAAAATGTTGGATAGCAGAGGGGTACAAATTGCTATTCCCACTCCAGTAAGTGCAACAGTAGGGAAAGTGTTCGATAGCAGAGAGGTAAAACGTACTATTCCCACTCCAGGCAATGCAACAGTAGGGAAAGTGTTGGATAGCAGAGGGGTAAAAATTACTATTCCCACTCCAGTGAGTGTAACAGTAGGGAAAGTGTTGGATAGCGGAGAGATAAAACTTACTATTCCCACTCCATTCAGTGCAACAGTAGAGAAGTGTTGGATTGGATAGGGGTAAAAATTACTATTCCCACTCCAATGAGTGCAACAGTAGGCAAAGTGTTGGATAGTGAAGGGCTAAAACATACTATTCCCACTCCAGTGAGTGCAACAGTAGGGAAAGCGTTGGATTGCATAGGGGTAAAATTACTCTTTCCACTCCAATGAGTGCAAGAGTAGGGAAATTGTTAGATAGCAAAGGGGCAAAACTTACTATTCCCACTCCATTGAGTACAACAGTAGGGAAAGTGTTCATCAGAGGACAGGTACTACTTACTATTCCTACTCTAGTGAGTGCAGCAGTAGGGAAAATGTTGGATATCAGAGGAGTAAAAATTACTATTTGCACTCCATTGAGTGCAACAGTAGGGAAAGTGTAGGATTGCGTAGGGGCAGATATTTCTATTCCCACTCCAATGAGTGCAACAGTAGGGAAAGTGTTGGACAGCGGAGGGGTAAAACTTACAATTCCCTCTCCAGTGAGTGCAACAGTAGGGAAAGTGTTGGATAGCGGAGCGGTAAAATGTACTATTCTCACTCCAGTGAGTGTAACAATAGGGAAAGTGTTGGATAGCAAAGGGGTAAAAATTGCTATTCCTACTCCAGTAAGTGCAACAGTAGGGAAAGTGTTGATAGCAGACAGGTAAAACTTACTATTCCCACTCCAGTCAATGCAACAGTAGGGAAAGTGTTTGATAGCAGAGGGCTAAAAATTACTATTCCCACTCCAGTGAGTGTAACAGTAGGGAAAGTGTTGGATAGCGGAGAGGTAAAACATACTATTCCCACCCAATTCACTGCAACAGTAGGGAAAGTGTTGGATTGCATAGGGGTAAAAATAACTATTCCCACTCCAATCAGTGCAACAGTAGGGAAAGTGTTGGATAGTGAAGGGGTAAAACATACTATTCCCACTCCAGTGAGTGCAACAGTAGGGAAAGTGTTGGATTGCATAGGGGTGAAATTGTTAGATAGTGGAGGGGCAAAACGTACTATTCCAACTCCATTGAGTACAACAGTAGGTAAAGTGTTCGACGGAGGATGGGTACTACTTACTATTCCTAATCTAGTGAGTGTAACAGTAGGGAAAATGTTGGATAGCAGACGAGTAAAAATGACTATTCGCACTCCAATGAGTGCAACAGTGGGGAAAGTGTTGGATAGCGGAAAGGTAAAACTTACTATTCCCACACCAGTCAGTGCAACAGTAGGGAAAGTGTTGGATTGTGTAGGGGTAAAAATTACTATTCTCACTCCAATGAGAGCAACAGTAGGGAAAGCGTTGGATTGTGGAGGGGTAAAACTTACTATTCCCTCTCCAGTGAGTGCAACAGTAGGGAAAGTGTTGGATAGTTACAGGATAAAATGTACTATTCCCACTCCAATCAGTGCAACAGTAGGGAAAGTGTTGGATAATGGCAAGATAAAATGTCCTATTCCCACTCCAATCAGTGTAACAGTATGGAGAATGTTGGATTGCAAGGGGTAACAATTAATATTCTAACTCCAGTCAGTTAAAAAGTAAACACAAACAAAAGATTAACAACAAAAATATTTAAAAAACAAAATAAATAAAAACATATATAAATATATTTAAAATTAAAATACAAATATATAGAGGTGCCGATTCTGATCCTGTAAAACCCGGGTACAAATGGTCATACGGAGCGTTTTCTCCATACGACTCGTACCCGGGAATTCCACCATACAAACCAGCAAGTACGATTCGTATGAATCGTAAAAAACACCGTACGGCTGAAAAATACATACAATTCCGATCCTGTACAGTGCGTACGCGACGTCCGCACGGAGTCAGGCAGCGTTTTACGGACCAGCAAGTACGATTCGTACTCACAGCACTCCGCATGGCTATATTTTTACAGGAGCCAAAAAGTGCCGGAAAAGCTAAGTACGCCGCGATGCACGATTAAAAGGGGGCCCGGTACGCGCCGTACACACCATCACCCACATCGTACGTGTCATCATGTACGGTGCGTACCCCAACATTGCATATGTACGGACCGTACCCCCACCCCACCCGCGTATGTATGTGCCGTACCCCCAGCCCCCCGTATGTACGCACCGTACCTCCACCCCACACGCGTATGTATGCACCATACCCCCACCCGCGTATGTACGTGCTGTACCCCCAGCCCCCCGTATGTACGCGCCGTACCCCCACCCCACCCCACGTATGTACGCGCCGTACCCCCAGCCCCGTATGTACGCGCTGTACCCCCAGCCCTGTATGTACGCGCCGTACCCCCACCCTACCTGCGTATGTACGCGCCGTACCACCAGCCCCCCGTATGTACGCGCCGGGGGTACGGCGCATACATACGGGGCTGGGGGTACGGCACGTACATATGGGGGGGCTGGGGGTACGGTGCGTACATACGGGGGAGCTGGGGGTACGGCGCATACATACGGGGCTGGGGCTACGGCGCATACATACGGGGGCTGGTTGTGGGGGGTACGGTGCGCACATACAGGGGGGGCTGGGGGTGGGGGGTACAGTCCGTACATACGGGGGTGGGGGGACCGTACGACTCGTACCCCAGGCACAAGTGTACCCGGGGTAGGGGTCGTACACAGATCGCTCCGTACGGGACGTTTTGCATACGCTTGTGCATTCGGAACGCCAGTACGGATCGGACTTGTGCGCTCGGACTTAAGTTTTACGTCTTGGACGTAAAACTGTCCGGGGTCGTCTCGTAGACTTTTCCCAAGGCGATTCGTATGTATTTTTCCCGTACGAATCGTACTTCACCGTTTGTACGGTACTTGTACGATTCGTACGTAAAAAAATACGGATACGAGTCGTACGGGAAAAAAAAATACAGGACCGGAATCGGCCCCTAAGTATTAAAAATAAAAAAAACATATTATACAGTTAAATGCATTCTGAAAAATACCTACAAATATTATATTAAATAAAATACCAAATAATTATGAAACCAAGAAATATTTGTAATTAGAAGTTATTTATTATTAAAAACATTAATTATTACATACATTTACTTTTTTTATTTCCTATCCTATAACACCACAAAATTCAGAACCCACATCTAAATTATATTTAAAAAATGTACTTACATAATTAACATGATTAATTACCAATTAATGAAATATTATGAATTAAAAATCAAATTCATACTCATAACAATTAATAAACTTCCCACACTTTACCCAAGTAATTCCCACAAACCACTGGTAAAATAAACTGTACAAAAATGTATTACACAATTAAAACTTATTTTCAAATAAAAAACAAATAATATAGAAAAATTAATTATAAAGTAAGTAAAATGAATTTACTCCCCACCCTTTACCCCTAAAAGAGTAAAACTTACACACAAAAAACATAAACAACTACCCTAATTAAATATCAATTAATTAACAATAATGATCAACCAAGTGTTAATTAAACATAAAGTACTTCCCACACTTTACCCCATAAACTCCATAAACTACACCTAAAATTAATTACATATATTCCATATTTAATTTTCAATATTAATTTGGAACTAATTATTAATTACAAATTAATTACTTCCCACTCTACACCCTATAAACCCAACAACTCACTCCTAAATAAAATCACACAATTACCATAATGAATTATCAATTGCTTAGGTAATATAAATTAACTAATTATTAATTAATTAAACATAAATTCCTTCCCACCTTTACCCCTATGAACCCCATAACCAGCATCTAAAATTAATGACACAATTTCCATAATAAATTTTCAATCAATTAATAACTAATTATTAATTACAAATAAATTACTACCCACCCTTTACACCATAAACCCCACAATCCACGCCTTAAGAAAAAGATCCCACTATTACCTTAATTAATCATCAATATTAATTACACAATTTCCATAGTTAATTTCCAATCAATCAATTAATTAATATAGATTAACAAACTCTTAATTAACCAAAAATAAATTACTTCCCACCCTTTACCCCTATAAACCCGCACCTAAAAAGATTACACAATTACCATTATTAATTATCAATTAATTATTTAATATTCATTAACAACCAATTAATAATTAATAACAAATACATTACTTCCCACAATTAACACTGTAAAATCTCATTTAAATAAATAAAAATAATCATTAATTCATTAGAATTAAATTACTTCCCACCCTATTTCCCTATAAACCCACAGCCCGATATGGAACTAAAAAACTCAAAATTTAATTAAAATATAATTGATAACTACTAAAAAGTTAACACATATATTAAAAAATATAAACAATACTTATACAAAAAAACACACATCATATATATTTAAAATATAAACTAAAATACATAACAATAATTAAAAAATCGATATTTTAAACAACTATATTTTTGCAAACAATATTAATGACTTCTATATACTTTAAAACAATCTTTCTTACCTTAAATTCTATATTCTTGACCACAATATTCTTGCTGTTGATATTTCTGAATCACAATATTTCCCACTCGATGGCTGTGTAAGTCGACATTTCCAACTCGATATTCTGTCTCAACACCAACACAAATTAAGCACTGTTGAATCCAGAGTTACCCACAAAAGCCCATATTACTGAACCTGTGGTAATCCCGATAGGGCTCGCAATGAAAGCTGCAGGCACCCACTGGGACTACTAAATCTGCCGTAACTGAGGATCAGGAGAACTTCAGCCTAAACTCCTCCTTCAAAAAAGTTGAAAGTAAGTAAAGTCACACACACACACATATTTCTTTTAATTTGGTGGGAAACCCTCCAAATCCCCATTTATTGGTTACCTTTACCATCCTATATCCATGCCTAAACCCAAGCCTACCAATTGAGAGACATCTACTCTAACACACCATCCATAGATTACATGGAAAAAAGAAAAGCTTGATGACCTTTTTTAGTTCAACGGGTTTGAACATTAATGCTTTGCAAAGTTGCAAGCTTTTTACTTCCTGAACTTTGTGTTCCTTTTAAACCTTGCAAATTTCATGATGGTTTTAAAGTTTACATTGTATGAACATTCATTTCTACAGTTACATATTTTGGAGAATACAAAGCTAGCAAATCCACTTGTAAGGATGTAAGAAAGTCTAGCTTTTTGCTTGTTCACTCATTGTCTTGCTCTTTTTTCGACAGCTGGTATTTTGACTATTGCAGTGAAATCAGCCTGCCAGACAGGACCAGCCACATGTCTTGTGTTTAAAGAGCAGTTGCTTTTTTAATTTGCCAGTCTGGTAAAGTTGTTAGCTTTGCACAGCTATATATCAATCTACCAGCATGGAAAGCAGGAGTGAAGAATATATTTGCCCCATCTACTTCTAGCACATAAAATTTGATTCTATACAGATGGGCATATTTATGTAGAAGTCATGCAGTGCAGCTAAGCAAGTTATCTTGCTGCAGTGCGTGACAGGGAAAGTACAGGAATGCGCCATATTTAACACCACACAGCACATCTCTGCCTTTTCCCAGTGCTGGTGCACAATGTGCTGCCTAGCGCCAACGCAGGCAGTCTTGCACCTTGCTGCAAGGGGGCCTGCATTGTAAGCAGGATTGTTTTTGTGCAGGAAGCCACATCTTCCTGTACACAAAACACTAAACAATCCCCTGAGACATTTTTCCCTTTCTATGTGTGCTCCTAAATGCAGAACACATAGAAGAAAAAAGGAGGAAAAATAAAGATATTTCTCCTTGTTATGCCTCCCCTGGGAGCACATAGCATTTTGGCGCATTCTCAGGTCTACCAGTAATTGGTAAATCTGGGAATGCGTTCAAAATCCATGGGTGCTGCATGGGAAAATCCACACACCAATCATGGAATGCCTCCCTGGGGCAGAATAACCCAATGCAGCGATTTTCTCTGCATTGCATTAATCTGGATTTATCAAGCCATTCAGAGCCACGCAAGGAGGCCTTGTATGTCTTGATAAATCACATTTTAGGGTTGTGTCACAAATGCACCCCACTGTGTGGTGTAAAAGCAATGCAACCCATATCTAAATATGTCCCAGAATGTGTTCTTGACAGTCTCTTCTGCAGAGCATATCTCCTGCTATACAAAGTGATATCACCCATATCATTTATAACATTTGAATGGAAAATGCTATCAAGAACAAATTTTCCATGCATATTTAATGCAGACTGAAATGAAAAAGGATCATGTTGGTAAAGCTGGAGTCAATGCAAATGCCCAACAGATCAGTACTTGTACAGTACATAGATGATCTGGGCACATTGAGAGCAGCATATGTCATGTGCACCATAAATTATATTGTGGATACTTCCTGGCTTCAAAGAGTTACCTCAGCACAAGTTGTAGATTTCATTGCACTTAGCAGAACATGTAGTTTAACTGTGCATATGAGAGTGACTATATTTACGGATCGTCAGTATGGCTTTGGTGTTGTCCATGATTTTGGGCAATTATGGTCACAACAAGGTTTTTTAACTTCCTCAGGTGCACCAATTAGGTATCAAATGTACATGTAAAATGTGTTGGAAGCACAACAGTTACCTGAAAAGATAGTGTTAGTGAAATGTGCAGCTCATCAAAGTGGTATTGGCTAAATTTCCATGGGAAACAGATATGTTGATTTAGTTACATGGTATTGTGCTTTAGTGGCATGTACATGTAATTGAAATTTCACATGTGAGTCTGAGAAGAAAACTTCATTCACCTTTTTGATGAAAGTGATTAATACTTGGGATGAATTCAAGAGGTTGCAGGAAAATGTTTCAGAAGCAGAACAGAAAAGCGGAATTAAAGCTGGTCATGAGAAAAATCCTAATGACATATGGGTGTCAGCTGATGGGAGACCTGTGTTGCCAAATAGTTTATCATTTCCAATGACACAGTACTATCATGGATACACACATTTAGGCAGGGACACAATGCTCAGACTATTACATCAAAACTGGCTTAATCCCAAATGCCGAATGGTAGCTGAAGACATTTGCCAGAGATGTGTAATATGCCAACAAATAAAAGCAGGAGAAAAAAACACGTTACACTGAGTCATATCAGGAGATCAGGTGGCCCTTTCAACAGAAAGCAAATGGATTTGATCAAGATTCCTCCTTGCAACAGGCTGAGATATGTCCTGGTCATAGTATGTGTCTTCTCAAGATAAGTAGAAGTCTACACAACCAGAAGAAATTAAAGCCTCACTGTAGCAATAATGTTATTATGAGAATTGATTTCAAGGTAGGGCATTCCAGTTTCTCTGGAATCAGATAGAGGGACCCATTTCAATACTTAGGTCCTGAAGATGATTTGCATAGAAATACAAATTGAGCAAGCAAAGATTGCATTGCAGATACAGACCTGAGGCTGCTGGAATAGTCAAACAGATCAATGAAATCAAGAAGTCTCGATTAGCAAAGGTTGTGCTTCAAGATCACTAAAATGGCCAGATGCATTGCCTTTGGTATTAATGCATACTCGGAGTATTCCAGGCTATTATTTTCTTTGATCCTGAATGAAGAGCATTGGTGACTGCACCACCAGCTCAGAGAGCACCAAGGCCAGTGGTACAGTTGCCACAACAGCAGCAAGAAGAAGAAAGGGGTGAAGAGTTGCAAAAAAAAACATTCATCCAAGTGCCTGACATTACACAAAGTAGAATCAAAGTCTCTAATGAAATAGAAGAAGAGACTGAAAACATTACTAATTAACTTATCAGTACAGCCAGAAGACCTGGGCAAAGGAACAAATACTGGGGTAAGGAGAGTTACCCACAGAGCTGAATGGCTACAGAACTATAGACAAGAAAGATTAAGAAGGAGTACTTCAGTTGATCGAATATCAGCTGAATCAAGGGTTGAAATTGGTATAGAACAAAACCAACAATCTCTAAGAAGATCAAAGAGATGAAGAGTACCTTGTCTGACGTATTCTGCTCCTGAATGGTCATATTACGTGGATGGAGTACTCAATGCTACATTAGATTAATTGTGTGAAGTGAGATCTGAATTGTATGAACATCCATGATATAGCATTGAAACAGAAATTGGAAAAGTTGAAAAAGAAAAACAAACACTAACTGATGAACAAGAATAGTCTTGTTACAACTTTATTATTTTAGTTTCTTATTTTATAGACAATCAACCAAGGCCAAAGTGTGCTGTGGAAGAGTAGGGATCACATTATAGAAAAACACGGAATAGGATTAAGGATTGCATAGTTAGAGATCTGAACTGCTGAAAACTAACTGTTCTGAAAAGCTACTTATAGGATCCTACACTTAACTGTTGAACCTAATTACATCTAGCCTCATTCAAGAGAAATGCTTTGCATTAGAAACAAGTGTAAATATCTTATGCACTCAATCTTCCTAGTACAGTAATAATGATTTCTGTAGAACGAGTGGGATTATATTTAACCTCAGAAGTGGAGTCTAGATCAAAGAATATAACTAAACCACATACATACATTAATGATGAAGCTCAACTTAGAGTTTCTTTTGTCAGTTAAAAGAAAAATGATTCCTCCATTGACGTTTATGCTGGATTAGAACAAGAATACACTCATGCTATAGATGTAAAAGACTGCTATGTGTGTTCATGGAGCAAGGACTCGTGAAAAGGAGACTTGCTTGAAAACAATACTCTCATTATAACTCATAACTCGTATTAACTGTGTATTGTGTAATTAATATGCACTACATTCCAATTATTAGAAAAAGAAGAAGCTTGTTTACGTGTCTTATTAACAAGTAACTCGAGTGAAATCTAAATTGGCTGCTAAACGTGGGAAACTGTAATGCACATGCGTGAACTGTATTTACGAAGTATGACGAACTGTCGCTTGGAGGGAATTTTCTGCACTTGCACAGACGCTTCTAAAATGGCCGCTAAAAGCTCACATGCTAAGCATCTGCTTTGCTGAAACTAAACCAAGATATTTACTAATTGCTAATGTGGGGAGAGGATTTATAAGTAAATGGAATTAGAATAGAGATAGGTGGTATACAGTGAAATCATTTTATTTTAAAATTAATATACTTCTTATTGACTTTTTCTATTAGTTCTTATTCGGGCCTTTTGTAAGAAATCAAAGTCTATATCCCACGTGACCTCTACACATGCGCAGTCTAAGTGAGCCAGAAGCCGCGATGTAATCCTTGAACGCCATCCAAGGACGAAACAGTAACATACCCTGGGAACCAGTACGTAGTCCTGTGAAAAGGAAGAAACTATATGAAGTGTATAATTTGTATTTGTTAAAGATGTGAATGAGGGTGGGAATTAGGATTTATGAATAAAAATTAAGGAGCGGGATCATTTAACAATGAACTGAAAGACTATATTAAACATCTAGGTGACGATTCTGATCCGTTAAAAAAAATTACCGTACGACTCGTATCCGTATTTTTTTACGTACGAATTGTACAAGTCCCGTACAAACGGCGAAGTACGATTCGCACGTGAAAAATACATACGAATCACTTCGGGAAAAGTCTACGAGACGTCCCCGGACAGTTTTACATACAAATCGTAAAACTGAAGTCCGAGCGCGCAAGTACGATCCGTACCGCCCATCCGAAAACACAAGCGCATGGAAAAGGCCCCGTACGGAGCGAACGCCGTACCACTCGTATCTGGGTAAACTTGTACCCGGGATATGAGTCGTACTGCCCCCTCTCTCCCCCATATGTCAGCACCGTACCCCCCCATGTCTGCACTCTACCCCAGCCCCGTATGTGTACGCACCGTACCCCACCACCGTACCCCTGCCCCTTACTTGTACGCACCGTACCCCACCACCGAACCCCAGCCCCTTACTTGTACGCACCGTACCCCACCACCGTACCCCAGCCCCATACTTGGACGCACCGTACCCCAGCGCCCTACCCCAGCCCCGTACCCCAGCGCCGTACCCCAGCCCCTTACTTGTATGCACCGTACCCCACCACCGTACCCCAGCCCCGTACTTTGATGCACCATACCCCAGCGCCGTACCCCAGGCCCAGACTTGGACGCACCGTACCCCAGCGCCCTACCCCAGTGCCCTACCCCAGCCCCGTACCCCAACACCGTACCCTAGCAAAGTACTTGTACGCACCGTACCCCACCACCGTACCCCAGGCCCGTACTTGGACGCACCGTACCCCAGTGCCGTACAACATGCCCCCACTTGGACGCACCACACCCCAGCCCCGTACATGTACGCACCGTACCCCAACACCGTACCCCAGCCACGTACTGGTACGCACCGTACCCCACCACCGTACCCCAGCCCCGTACTTGGATGCACCGTACCCCAGCGCCCTACCCCAGCCCCGTACCCCAGTGCCGTACCCCAGCCCCTTACTTGTACGCACCGTACCCCACCACCATACCCCAGCCCCGTACTTTGACGCACCATACCCCAGCGCCGTACCCCAGGCCCGGACTTGGACGCACCGTACCCCAGCGCCCTACGCCAACGCCCTACCCCAGCCCCGTACCCCAACACCGAACCCCAGCACCATACTTGTACGCACCGTACCCCACCACCGCACCCCAGGCCCGTACTTGGATGCACCGTACCCCACCACCGTACCCCAGCACCCTACTTGTACGCACCGTACCCCAGCCCCGTACTTGGATGCACCGTACCCCAGCATCGCGTATGTACAAACCGTACAACAACATTGCATATGTGAGCACTGTACAACAACATCACGTATGTACGCACCTTACATATGCTAAAACGACTCGTACAGAACCAGGACACTGTAAAACAGCACAAGGAGGGACAATTCGACTCGCACAACACCTCAAAACACATCTACAGTACAAAAAACATCTAAAAGACTGACCTGGCACATCCAAACAGGCAAACAGAGGCCCAAACTCACAACCACCTCTTATAACACACCCACCAAAAGTTCAAACCCAGCCACACCCACAAATGGACCAATAAAAAGGGCCCACACTCACAAACCATGAGCCTTTGCAACAGACCCACTGCTGACAGACACCACACACAAACAACTTCACCCATACACCTTAAGTTACACACCTTCACACAACCTCCTTCACACATACCCCCTCTACACATTCACATTCACACCTACACAGTCAAACCCACACACCCACAACCATCCCCACCCACACCCCACACCATGCCCACAGACAAGAATCCAAAGTTCACAAGGGAGGAGCTGGACATCCTTGTCAACGAAGTCATCAGAGTCGAGCCACAGCTCTTTGGAACATTGGTCAGACAGACCGGCATAGCCGAAAAATCACGCCTGTGGCAGAGGATCGTCGACCGGGTGAAGCTGTTGCGCCCATCAGAAGGACCAGGAATGAATGCCAAGCCAGGTGGTACGATCTGCGGAGGGCAGTCAAGCGCAAAATGAACGAGGACTACACCCAGAGTAACATCACTGGAGGTGGGCTGCCCTGCAGACCAGTAAATTACCATCCCTGGGAGGAGAAGGTGATGGCCCTGCTTCCGCCGGTGGGAGTACACGGAGTCAAAGGAGTTGCCGAGCCTGGTGAGTACGCAAACAACTTAGGTAACATGGGGGTAATGGCATCCACACCCCAACTACAACAAATGCACTCACCTACCCCCAAGCCATCACCGGACACAACCACACTCAAAAACAACGCTCATGCCACTAACGTGTATGCCCCATTCACAAAGCAAGGCCATGCCATGTCCCAGCCTACACAAACCACAAACCCAAGACTGGATGTCCGGCATGCTGGGAGGGTGGGGATCACTAAACATATTGTACAACTCAGAAACAGACACCATTGCCCTCAGGCCATATGGCCCAGGTACATACCCATGCACCATGCGCAATGCACAGGGACTGGCAAAGTACTGACAAGGTAGCTGACACTTGGCCCTGCTGTAGGCAGCACAAGGCCCTCCTGTGACAACTGCAAACTCTAACACAAACACAACAAGCTCAGATATCGAGGACAGGAACTCACACTCACTGACATGGCAGCATGCTCCATGGGGGGACAGATACATCACCTGGGAGACCCACTGCCAAATCACACTACACCAACCAGCAGGCACCGTCAATCAATCAACAATCGATCAGGGTACTTGTAAGGCGCGCTACTTACCTGTGAGGGTCTTAAGGCGCTGAGGGAGACGGCGTTGACCTGCTTCGACATGGAGAGGGAGGATGCGAGGATCAATCCTAGGTTGCGTGCGTGGTGGGTGGGTGTCGGTGCTGTCCCCAGAGCGATCGGCCACCAGGAGTCGTCCCAGGCTGAGGGTGTGGGTCCCAGGATGAGGACCTCCGTCTTGTCTGAGTTCTGTTTCAGATGGCCGCTCCGCATCCAGTCAGCGATGGCCCTCAGCCCTTGTGGATGTTTGTTTTGGTGGTGTGAGGGTCCTTGGTGAGGGAGAGGATGAGCTGGGTGTTGTCGGCGTAGGGGATGTTTTTGAGGTTGTGGTGGTGGGCCACTTGTGTGAGGGGGGGCCATGTGGATGTTGAACAGCGTCGGGCTGAGGGATGATCACACACCCCTTACACAAGCACACACCCCCGGGGCAGCCGATGGAGTTACCCACTCTCACAATGGACATGTGACACAACAAGATCAAGCCACAGCCAAAGACGCATCCAAGCCCAAATTCAACATGTCAAACACCCTGGAGAACATTTCAATCAGTCCCCTGCAACATACCCATCCACAAGTGAACATTGATGTGAATGCTAGGCACATACAACTACCTGGAGGAACTGTGGCAACTAGAATATGTATGAAACATGCAAGTCGCATTAAACAGCATTAACATTGTCTCTCTCTCACACAGGGCAACGTCATGGATCTCCCCCCAACAATGGGGGGGAAGTACCACAGTCCCAGGCTCAGGAGGAACCTGATCCCACCGGCAGCGACACCTCACAACACTCCACGGATGACCCTAACCCACCTGGCCCCTCTGGTGTCCAAGCCCCTGCAGCACCTGCTTCAGGTACATCTGTGCCAACCACCACCCCCATTCCCGCCACATCCCAGGAGACACCCAGGAGCCCTGCCCACGCTGAACAACTGACCTGGAGGGACCCAGGAGGAGACAGCCAACACCGATACTGCCATCCCTCGGGGGTCCCGTAGACCCGATGTGCCCACAACGGCAGGCCAGGCTCGTGTGGGCAGGGGTGGTGGGAGTAGAGGCAGGCGGAGGCGAGAACCTGACCAGCCAGCTGAAGGGATCGCTATGTCACAAGTACGCAACATCATGGAGGCATACCGGCGTGACACCAGGGCCATCAGTCAGGTAGTGGCGACCCTCACAGACATTAAGAATCAGCAGGCCGAGTAACACGCCAGTCTACAACAACACCAAGGACGGATGGAGGCAAGACTGGCTGAGCTCCTGGTGGTGCAAAGGGACATAAGCCATTCACTCCGTCGGATCGCCGACAACATGGGCAACCCTCCCTGTGACACCAGGCGCAGACCAGCACCAGCCACAGGGAGGGAGGAGGAGGAGGATTCGTCCGACGGAGCGTCCCAAACATCGTCAAGGCCTGCATCTGAGGGAACCCCGGAGGAAGGTGAGTCGCCCACGGAAAACACTGTGAGACGCAGCGGACCATCCACATCTCCCAGGTCACCTGGCCTGGCACCTGGCCTTCATGCGCAACAGCAGCACATCATTCACCGACATTCTCTGCCACATGGACTTGCTGGTCACAGTCTGACCAATGATGACCAACACTGTGGTATGGACTCTGATGACTTCAAATGTCAAGGATCCTATCTCCCCCTGTGAACTTTGGATTCTATGCACCGGGTAGAGCACCTTATTTTTTCTACCAAAACACGCACCCCACCGAGAATAAAACTATTTATTTGTCATGAGATGTTGCAGTCATTTTGCATTAATCCACAACATACGTGTGGGTAAATGTCAAACTATGCCTGAGTGTTGAACTAACTACAGCCATCCATACCCTGGGATCTGAGTCCGGTACAGGACACACATGGGTCACAATGTATCATCCGATACAGCCTGGGAGCCCAATACTCACCCGTGATGGCCTCAAGCTGCTGTGGGGTGGCTTGAAATACTGTGCGGACACACCAATCAGGAGGAGGATGATGAAGGCCTAGAGGTCATGGCTCATGTGGAGGTTCCCGGGAAGGGAGTCCCAGGTATGTTTGTCCAGGCATGAGAACCATCTCCTTCATGCTGGAGTGTTGTGGATGTGAAGAATGGTGGCCAGGCCAAGTTCGAATGCATAGAGTTGGGCCAACGGGGTCTTGGATGACAGACGTATAAGGTTGATTTTGGGGTCTGGGGTTGTTGACTGCCTCCTGAGTGTGTGTGAGGAGTGTGAAGGTCAACCTGCAGCCCACAGTGATCCCTTGCAGCTATCTCAGGTGGACGGTGATGTTGATGGGGTGCGGGATGTTGAAGCTGAGTTGTGTAGATGCACCCTGGATGTGGACAAGTTTCCCGTGAGTTAGGATGTACTTGCTCCGTAGAGGGCGGGACAGCAGTTGACACGGCTGGTGTCATGGACCTGGGGGATGGTCTGTCTTTCCTTGGAGTGGATCTATCTGAGGATCATGTGCATCATGCAGAGGGTGTTGCAGCATGAGGTACAGATGCTGGTGATTTGCATGTCAAATGTGAGTGACAAATCCATGATGCACACCATCTTTTGTGCGTGGACACTGGGTGCTTGTGTAGGACCCCTGCGGGTGGGACACAAGGAGTTGAGCCAGCTGTAAGGGGACAATCCTCAGATGCTTACCTCAGTCCTGTACAAGTCCAGCCTCAGGTGGCTGATGTTCAGCCATTCATCCACGGACCTCATGCCTTCTTGAATGTTGGAACTGGCAATGGCTGCGTCTTTGGTGAGGGTGAGGAGCACCTGGGTGTCAATGGCATACGACATGATGATGAGGTTGTGTGCGCATGTGATGGTGGAGAGGGGGGTCCTGGACACATTGAAGATTGACACGCTGAGAGATGATCCCTGGGCCATGTGCCAGATGACGCCACTATACCACATGCTGAAGGCTTGAGTCCCACTCCCATGGCCTTGCTGGTGGATGGAGCCGGTGTGGAGCAATAGGGACATGATCTGGTTGGTGTGACAGGGCCTGGAAGGCGGGGCAGCGCTGTGTAGGCAGTTGGAGTTGCACACTCAGCATGCAAAGGTGTCGTGTGTGCGCTTAGGGTATGCCTGAGAGCAGGCGGTTGAGTTTCGGATAGACATTGCTTGGAGGGTGGCTACAACATCAGACTGTAGTGTGATGTGGGTCATGCAAGGCGGTACAAAAGGGGGTGGTGATGGACGGAGCATCAGAACCAATCAAACACTCACACCCAGTCAACAGATCTGGGTTTGATCCATCACCGTTCTTTAGCCCACTCTGCCACCCCAGTTCAGACATGGCCATATGCAAATGTTATGTTATGTTATGTTATCAGTTTTGTAAAGCGCAAACAGCTGCCCTCGCAACGGGGCGTCCCGGCGCTGGAACCATAACACAACCAACTGAAACAGGGGGAAGGGAGGGACCTAACAGGGGGGGAAAAGATAGGTTTTAATAGTTCTGCGGAAAGCTAGGATGTTGTCCATGCATCGAATATTGAGGGGAAGGGAGTTCCATAATTTGGCCCCCAGTAGTTTGAAGGAGCGCCCTCCGATGCGGCAAAACTTAGTGTAGGGCACCATAGCTAGGTGTTGCCCCATGGACCTGAGGTTCCGTTTGGGAGAGTAGGGGGTCAGCAGTGAGCGGAGTAGCTCCGGGCCTTCGTTTCTCATGATTTTAAAGGCGAATATGAGGGCTTTGAACTGGATGCGGGCTTCCATGGGTAACCAATGTAGTCTGTGAATGGTCGCTCTCGCCGAGCATTTTTTAGGGAGACCTACTATGGCCCTTGCCGCCGAATTTTGTATCCGTTGGAGTCTCTTAACTTCAGTTTTATTAGCTCCTAACAACAAGACACTCGCGTAGTCCAGTCTGGACAGAATGGTAGATTGTACGATGAGTTGTCGAGTTTTGGAGTCAAAATAGCCTAAGATGGGGGTGAGGCTTCTCAGTAGGCCAATGCAGGTTGCGGCAACTTTTTTTGTGTGCGACTGGAAGCTAAGCGCAGAGTCTAGCCACACTCCCAGATTTTTCGCTAGAGTCTTAGGGGGGGGTGCTGGGCCCAGCGATTGGGGCCACCAGAGGTCATTCCAGTTGTTACTATTTTTCCCCATTATCAGCACCTCTGTTTTGCCGCCGTTGAGTTGAAGGCAATTAGCCGTCATCCATTTAGCAACGGCGGTCAGACCATCCCTGAATCTAGCTCATCCTAGCCAGACTCGACTATAGCAACGCCGTCTACCTCGGTGCACCGGAGTTTACCTTAGCCAAACTCCAACGGGCACAAAACGCCGCGGCAAGGATTATAATGGACCTCCCCCCCAGAGCCTCTGCCAAATCAGCCCTCAAGGCCCTGCACTGGCTCCCTGTCTGCCAACGAGTTGAGTTTAAGGCAATGTGCACCAGCCACAAACTCATTAATGGTGCCGGCCCTGCCGCCCTGAAAGACCTTGTCGCCCCCTACAAAGCCCCTAGGGCACTGCGCTCGGACGACGAGCATTTGGCCATCGTCCCTAAATTTAAGAAGGCTCGGACCGGTGGCCGTCGCTTTTCGGTCAAAGCCTCCTCAGGCTGGAACGCACTGCCTCGCCACTTGCGTCTGGAACCCTGCCACGCCCTCTTCCGGAAAAAACTAAAAACTTTCTTATTCCCCAAATAATCCTCCGGTCCCCCCTCCTCTTGGGATATCACAGCTCTATAGCGCGGGGATGCCTCCGGGTCACCAGGCGCTTTATAAATTTATAAATAAATAAATAAATAAATAGTGGCATCGGGGGAGGGGGCATGGTTGATGCTGATGACCAGCTGTGTGTCGTCGGCGTACGACACCATTGTGAGGCCCCATTTCTTGGCAACCTCCGCCAGGGGTTGCATGTATAGGTTAAACAAGGAGGGACTGAGGGCAGAGCCCTGTGGAACTCCTTGTCCTATGTTTTGAGGTTGGGAGATAAACGGGGGGGCGGATACCCTAAACGATCTGTTGGTTAGGAATGATCTGAACCATTGGAGTGCCGCGTCTGTGATACCTATGTTTTCTAGGCGTTTCAATAGGATGGCATGGGAGACCGTATCAAAGGCCGCGCTGAGATCCAGTAGAATCAGCGCGGCACTTTTGCCGGAGTCCATAATTTCCCGTAAACTTTCTGTGGAAGTTAGAAGCGCGGATTCCGTGCTGTGGCCCGGCCTGAACCCGTGCTGGGAGGGGTCCAGGATGTTGTTTTTCGCCATGTGCTCACTTAGGATTTTGTTAGCGTGGGCTTCCGCCAGTTTCGCGACCCATGGGAGCAGCGAAACGGGCCGGTAGTTTTCCGGTTTAGCTGGGTCTAGGGAGGGTTTTTTTATGATCGGTGTTACCCAAGCCTGTTTCCAACAGGTGGGGACCGTAGCCGTGGCAAAAGAAAGATTAAGGAGTGAGGTCAAGGGTGGGAGGAAGAGTTCCAAGGCTTCCAGAAAATGAGTAGGCCTCATCGGATCTGTGGGAGCGCCCGATTTCACCTTCCTACAGAGTTTAGAGAGTTCTTCACCGGAGATGGCGGGTATGCGTGTGAGACTAGAGTCTCCGAGGATGGTAGTGGGAGGGTTGATGTCCTCTGGGCTATCCTGGGTGAAGGCGTTGTAAATTTTTTTCACTTTCTCCGTGAAGAAGGTAGCTAGGTCTTCACATTGTTGCGTGGAGGTAATGTGAGACGCCGGTTTGTATCCGAGTTGTAGTTTTTGTACGATTTGGAAGATCGTTTTCGTGGGGTTAGGGCTAGCATTTATCTCAGTGGCGTAGAAGGCAGCGCGGGCTACCCGGATTGCCTTATGATATGTTCTAAGAGTGGTCAAATATGCATCTTTGTCTTCCTGCTTGTACTCCTTTCTCCATTGTCGCTCCATTTTTTTACAGACTTTCCTCATTGTTTTGAGGTTCTCATTGTACCAGGGATTGGAAGGGGTGCTACGCCCTTTGGTCCACTTCGCTGGTATAATGGCGTCCAGTCCCTTGGTAATCCAGTTCTGGAAGGATATATATGATTTCTCAATATCATCTATATCCTCCAGGTTAGGTCTCCCCAAACTCGCTGCAAGGTCACATTGTTGGAGTTTGTGCCAAGGTCGTTTTAGGCAGGAAGTTGGAGGCTTTTTTATGACATAGTGGTTATTAGGGATGGAGAAGGTTACTAGTGAGTGGTCCGTCCAGGCCATGGGTGTAGGATCATCCGCACTGGCCTCCGGAATGTTCGTAAACACTGGGTCCAGCAGATGGCCCGCAACGTGTGTTGGGGTTCGGATCAGCTGAATTAGCTGAAGAGCGGCTAGGTCTGCTGTCAAATTGCTGATTTTAGCATCTGATGAGTTGTCTATATGGAGATTGAGATCTCCTAAGATTGTGAAGTTGGCCGAGTCAGTAATCATAGCGTGTGTTACCTCAATGAGCTCTTCCGTGAATTTCGCGGAAGGCCCCGGCGGTCTGTAGATAAACAGGCCTGAAAGAGTGCAATTTGGATTAGTGGCAATTTTGAAGCGCGCGCATTCACAGTCCGCAATGCTTTCCTTTAGAAAGGAGCAGGTGAAGGAGGATCTGTGGATGGCGGCGATGCCCCCTCCTCTTGAGTTTCTGTTAATACAGGTCATGGCAAACCCATCCGGTATAGCAAGATTGGGAATACTGGTTAGATCATCTTTAAGCCAGGTTTCACTCAGAAACATTATGTCTGGGTTCTCATCCATTAGTAGCGTTCTTACCTCCGCATGGTGTTTGACCAGGGATCTAACATTCAGCTGCATGATGGTAAGTGACGTTTCCTTCCTTTTGTTCTCTTTCTGGCTGATATGGCGTGGTGCAGGTAAGACCAGATTACAGCTTACAGCTTTTACAGTGGAGGGCAATCAGTCTGACCCTGTGCCTCATGGGAACAGCCAAGCCCGAACTGCCAAGCCATGCCTTCCCTGGACCGGGAACAAGCTTCCTAGGACCGGTTTCTGGCATTTCAGCCGTCTTCAGCCAGGCTTGCTTGAATCCAGTGGCAAAGTGAGCAAGGGACTCACGTCTGAGCATACCCTGCCAACTTATGGCGAACAAAGCGGTACAAAAGGGGGTGGTGATGGACGGAGCATCAGAACCAATCAAACACTCACACCCAGTCAACAGATCTGGGTTTGATCCATCACCGTTCTTTAGCCCACTCTGCCACCCCAGTTCAGACATGGCCATATGCAAATCAGTCTGACCCTGTGCCTCATGGGAACAGCCAAGCCCGAACTGCCAAGCCATGCCTTCCCTGGACCGGAAACAAGCTTCCTAGGACCGGTTTCTGGCATTTCAGCCGTCTTCAGCCAGGCTTGCTTGAATCCAGTGGCAAAGTGAGCAAGGGACTCACGTCTGAGCAAACCCTGCCAACTTATGGCGAACAAAGCGGTACAAAAGGGGGTGGTGATGGACGGAGCATCAGAACCAATCAAACACTCACACCCAGTCAACAGATCTGGGTTTGATCCATCACCGTTCTTTAGCCCACTCTGCCACCCCAGTTCAGACATGGCCATATGCAAATCAGTCTGACCCTGTGCCTCATGGGAACAGCCAAGCCCGAACTGCCAAGCCATGCCTTCCCTGGACCGGAAACAAGCTTCCTAGGACCGGTTTCTGGCATTTCAGCCGTCTTCAGCCAGGCTTGCTTGAATCCAGTGGCAAAGTGAGCAAGGGACTCACGTCTGAGCATACCCTGCCAACTTATGGCGAACAAAGCGGTACAAAAGGGGGTGGTGATGGACGGAGCATCAGAACCAATCAAACACTCACACCCAGTCAACAGATCTGGGTTTGATCCATCACCGTTCTTTAGCCCACTCTGCCACCCCAGTTCAGACATGGCCATATGCAAATCAGTCTGACCCTGTGCCTCATGGGAACAGCCAAGCCCGAACTGCCAAGCCATGCCTTCCCTGGACCGGAAACAAGCTTCCTAGGACCGGTTTCTGGCATTTCAGCCGTCTTCAGCCAGGCTTGCTTGAATCCAGTGGCAAAGTGAGCAAGGGACTCACGTCTGAGCATACCCTGCCAACTTATGGCGAACAAAGCGGTACAAAAGGGGGTGGTGATGGACGGAGCATCAGAACCAATCAAACACTCACACCCAGTCAACAGATCTGGGTTTGATCCATCACCGTTCTTTAGCCCACTCTGCCACCCCAGTTCAGACATGGCCATATGTCATGCAAGGACATGAGGGTCGTGCAATGTGCACGTTGCATGTGCTGAAGGTCCTGCCTTTGGCACCGCGTTGCCGCAACAGTGGCACAGACAAGATGATGACAGCCAAATGAATGGGTGGAGGGAGGCAGGGAGGAGCATCTTTGAGGCGTGTGTGTTGCCGAATCCCGCCACTTTGTGGGCCCTTGCTGCAGGGGCCGCAGCAGCAGGTGGCATGTCCTGGAAACTATGCCAAAAGTAGCACACAAAGACAAGGATGTCAGAAAGGACAACTGCAACAGGCGTATGTAAAGGAAGGAGTGTCCGGTTACCCATGGCACACCCACAGAAAATTAATGCACAATCACCAAAGATGACTGACACAGGATCAGGAAACAGAAGGCCGAGCCGCGCACAGGAGACACACCGTCAGCAGGTGTTGACGGCCCGTCGTGGGGACCAACATGCCCAAATACATACACAATCATGGACTTCATGCACAATCGAGATTCTAACCCATGAAGAACTGCATGCATGTAACCAAACTACACATAGACTCATATGCACAATATTTGACAACTATGCCAGAGATGCCGCATGCAAAGTGGCAAGAGACCTGCATTGACAGAGATGAGGCACCTTGGAGGGTGAGGAACTCCTTTATTACTCAGGCTCACACTAAGGGAAATGCATCAATATGAACAGACACACAGGTCATTTGGCTGAACATGTGGGACCTACACTGGACACCCCTTCACAACACAGATGTAGTAAATCCAAATGGCCTGGCACACAAGTTAAGGGGATGAGCCAAACACCCCCTTCTGCTCACGGAGAGGCTGCAATTCCCCATTGAGCCTGTTATGGGGATGTCCCACACCATGTCCACCCGTAGCATCCCGTATGTTTCTGAGGGAAGTTATACACACATTGATGCCTTCATCAGAATCCACAAACCATTAGAGATGACTGTCACGAAGGTTGACTATCAATTCATGGGAGTCATGCTACATGTCATGTGCCCCATGGTGAGTCGACATGTATGCATGGTAACCCAACATGCACAGGAGCAGTCCCCACACGTTACACCCCCAAAATGCCTTGTTCCAATCCTCACCCAAAATGATTTTTTCCCATGCCCGTGCATGGAACGCTGATTCAGAACACGTTGCAATACTCATGAGGAATAGCAGGAGGCCAATGATGACACGACCAGACAACATGCGCAAGAACCTGTGGATGACAGACACACAAGAAGTCAGCTAAAAGATTGTTATCCGCATACATGGTCATTTACTCTAAAGGAATAATGTTGTCACCCCGCGATTAGAAAAATTAGGGTCACAGCTAAAATTAGTGGAATGACATCATCACTCGAGTGACACATCAGAACACACATCTAAGTCACTTAGCATACAGTCAGCTGGACACACACATTGCAACACATGCCACACAAGGCTCCAAGCGTGCACACTCAGACCCAGTGACTCACCATTATGAGAAGAAGTTGCGTATGAGCTGACTCCGGATATCCTCCTCCTCCTCCTCCTTCTCACTTGCCTCGTGACCAAGCCCTTCATCCTCCATGGGTGGATGTTCCTGCTCATGCTGCTCCAGGATGAGTGGCACTGCCTTCTCCACTGCCATGTTGTGCAGCATGCAGCACACGAGGAAGATTTTGCAGACCTTCGCCGGTGCATATGGGAGGGACCCGCCTGTCTTGTGAAGGCACCGGAGTCGGCTCTTCAGGAGGCCAAACGTCCTCTCAATCACTCGCCTGGTCTGTCCATGTGCATTGTTGTAATGGTGATCTGCAGCTGATCTTGGGTTGCGGAGAGGCGTCATCAGCCATGGCATGTTGGGATAGCCAGAGTCTTCTACATGGAAACATCATGTAAAAAAGTGGGTCAGGAGATGCCGTAAGATACAAAGATACCGCAAAACACAGGACAAACAGAGTATACCCACCAACAAGACATGCTCGTTCGTTGTGCAGCCGCAGCATCATTTTTGGCACCCTGCTATGCCTCATGATGTAGGCATTGTGTGCTGACCCTGGAAAACGTGCACAGACATGGCAAATCAGCATGTTAGCAAGACACACCACAAGGGCATTTATAGAGTGGTAATGTTTACAGTTGCGATAGGCGACCTCATGTGCCTGTGGTGGTACCAAAGCCACATGTGTCCCATCAATGGACCCAATGACATGGGGCATCCCTCCCAGGGCATAGAAATCACCTTTGACACCTGTCAACTCCTCAGGAGTCGGAAAATGGATGAATTCATCCAGGTGCTCCAACATGGCTGCCAAAACATCATGCAGGACACGGCTGAACATCGTCTGGGACATGCCACCAACATCAGCTATGGTGAATTGAAACGTACCTGTGGCAAAAAAATGTAGGGCTGCCATCACCTTCATCTTGGGGGTCAGCGCAGTAGGATACCTGTGTCGCGGTTGGAGGTGTGGTGCCAGCCTGTTTGTCAGGTCCTCAATCAACTGTTGGGTGAATCTGTAACGGCGTATGCAGTCACGTTCCTTCAGGGCACCCAAGTCTGGCATTGGTCTGGGGACAGGCGGTGCCCTGCAGAAAATTGGAATGAATAACGAAGAGTGAGAACATAACAACATCAATGTCAATGAACTGAGCACATGCTCAACTGCTAATACACATCTGCTAAATACAGAGCCTGGTCTGTGCAATACATCCAGGTCACGTATGCCAGCCAGGTGATACTCCTACGAAAAGCCAGCTACACCCGTTGATTGTCAAGTCTACATGCCATGCCCTGAAACGAGCTGTGGGCCAGTGTCAGTGAACAGCCAGAGACATCAAAAGAGTGACATACATCCACATATCAGCATTTGAAGGATGTCATCTCATACAGAGAGCTGACGGCAAGCTAGACGCACAGATCACATGGAATGTCATATGTACAGATCACACACATTGCGATGAAGGGGTACACGTGAAAACAGAAAAAACAGACATTGAGACGACGCAGATATGTCCTCATGTCAAAATATCAAGTTCGATGCATACAGACACATGTTACGTGGAAATCCACATGTGGCATGGTGTGCGTAGATGTGTGGCATGCCCATCTAGACACAGACACATGTTGGATGCAGTAACAGCAGATGCAGTTGACGGAACACCAACAGCAAGCTCAAGGGAACACATGACACACACATGACATAGTCACATAGGTGCATGCTGGTCGTTAAATGTCAGTTGTTAGTGTCCCAGTCCCTGGCAGCCGGGGACAGTTGCGGGTGGTGGTGACTTTGCCATACCAGTGATGCTGTGCTTGACATGATTGTACTACATGCACACATGTGCAAAGTGTGAAGGGGAAGTGTGCCACATAGTACCCCATCACACATGACATGTGTACACAGGTCATCACACATCAATTGTGCAAATACATGAGGAGACATGTGCAATATCACTGCCTGACACACCTAGGCCCTGCACATGTAGGACAGCAATGACAATGACTTGATGTACATCCTTGTGCGAGTCTGAGACCTCCATTCCTTTCGTGTGCGCATCCTATCAACAGTGTAAGCATGTGAAATGCACCATACACACGCTCTGAGGGCGTGTGTACGGTCCGTATCACTAGAGTTGTGTGGCCGTAGGAGCACGCGTGGTACGGACCGTACAAGTACGGTCCGTATCACTATAGTAGTGTTGCCGTAGGAGCATGCGTGGTACGGACCGTACACACGTACGTGTACTATGAGTGCCTACACGAACATGTACTACCAGTGCGTGGCCGCAACAGTGGCACAGACAAGATGATGACAGCCAAATGAATGGGTGGAGGGAGGCAGGGAGGAGCATCTTTGAGGCGTGTGTGTTGCCGAATCCCGCCACTTTGTGGGCCCTTGCTGCAGGGGCCGCAGCAGCAGGCGGCATGTCCTGGAAACTATGCCAAAAGTAGCACACAAAGACAAGGATGTCAGAAAGGACAACTGCAACAGGCGTATGTAAAGGAAGGAGTGTCCGGTTACCCATGGCACACCCAGAGAAAATTAATGCACAATCACCAAAGATGACTGACACAGGATCAGGAAACAGAAGGCCGAGCCGCGCACAGGAGACACACCGTCAGCAGGTGTTGACGGCCCGTCGTGGGGACCAACATGCCCAAATACATACACAACCATGGACTTCATGCACAATCGAGATTCTAACCCATGAAGAACTGCATGCATGTACCCAAACTACACATAGACTCATATGCACAATCTTTGACAACTATGCCAGAGATGCCGCATGCAAAGTGGCAAGAGACCTGCATTGACAGAGATGAGGCACCTTGGAGGGTGAGGAACTCCTTTATTACTCAGGCTCACACTAAGGGAAATGCATCAATATGAACAGACACACAGGTCATTTGGCTGAACATGTGGGACCTACACTGGACACCCCTTCACAACACAGATGTAGTAAATCCAAATGGCCTGGCACACAAGTTAAGGGGATGAGCCAAACACCCCCTTCTGCTCACGGAGAGGCTGCAATTCCCCATTGAGCCTGTTATGGGGATGTCCCACACCATGTCCACCCGTAGCATCCCGTATGTTTCTGAGGGAAGTTATACACACATTGATGCCTTCATCAGAATCCACAAACCATTAGAGATGACTGTCACAAAGGTTGACTATCAATTCATGGGAGTCATGCTACATGTCATGTGCCCCATGGTGAGTCGACATGTATGCATGTTAACCCAACATGCACAGGAGCAGTCCCCACACGTTACACCCCCAAAATGCCTTGTTCCAATCCTCACCCAAAATGAATTTTTCCCATGCCCGTGCATGGAACGCTGATTCAGAACACGTTGCAATACTCATGAGGAATAGCAGGAGGCCAACGATGACACGGCCAGACAACATGCGCAAGAACCTGTGGATGACAGACACACAAGAAGTCAGCTAAAAGATTGTTATCCGCATACATGATCATTTACTCCAGAGGAATAATGTTGTCACCCCGCGATTAGAAAAATTAGGGTCTCAGCTAAAATTAGTGGAATGACATCATCACTCGAGTGACACATCAGAACACACATCTAAGTCACTTAGCATACAGTCAGCTGGACACACACATTGCAACACATGCCACACTAGGCTCCAAGCATGCACACTCAGACCCAGTGACTCACCATTATGAGAAGAAGTTGCGTATGAGCTGACTCCGGATATCCTCCTCCTCCTCCTCCTTCTCACTTGCCTCGTGACCAAGCCCTTCATCCTCCACGGGTGGATGTTCCTGCTCATGCTGCTCCAGGATGAGTGGCACTGCCTTCTCCACTGCCATGTTGTGCAGCATGCAGCACACGAGGAAGATTTTGCAGTCCTTCGCCGGTGCATATGGGAGGGACCCGCCTGTCTTGTGAAGGCACCGGAGCCTACAATAGGCACTGGTAGTACACGTACGGGTACATGTACTACCAGTGCCTACACATACGTGTAGGCACTAGTAGTACACGTACGTGTAGGCACTGGTAGTACACGTACCCGTACGTGTACTACCAGTGCCTACACATACGTGTACTACCAGTGCCTACACGTATGTGTAGGCACTGGTAGTACATGTACCCGTACGTGTACTACCAGTGCCTATTGTAGGCACTGGTAGTACACGTACGGGTACATGTACTATCATTGCCTACACGTACGTGTACTACCAGTGCCTACACGTGCCTGCACAGTGCGTTTGACACGTACGTGTAGGCACTGGTAGTACACGTACGTGTAGGCACTGGTAGTACACGTACGGGTACGTGTACTACCAGTGCATACACGTATGTGTCAAACGCACTGTGCAACTGGTGCCGTAGGAGTACGTGTGAAACGCACCGTACCTGTGTGTGGATTCGAAAATTACATAGGGGACACATAAGGGACAAGTATTAGGCACTAAATGCATGCTGGTTGTCATGGATACAGAGTTTTCAGTTCAAATTTTTCCATCAGGTGGCCTGGAAAAGTCAGTTGGCCACAAAATACAATGTTGCAAAGTGGTTGTTGACTTGACATGATGCTCAAAATTTGAACGATGCAAATGCTGTCACTGGTGTATGTGGAAAGGTATTGGAGTAAACGTAAAATGCGAATGAATCTGACCAATCACTATGTACTCCTCCAAATGAATGTCCCTCAGCAAGACAGATATAAGTCAGCCAGAACCCATGAGAGGGCACTTGCCTGCACAACTTTCCTGTTGACAACACTGCTGCTGTCTGTTCTTCCTCTGGCACCATGTCAAGGTCTGTGGAGAGGGCCCAGCCATTCACCCAGGAGGAGAGTGAGGCATTGCTGGATGTCATCCTCCCATAGTACACCAGCCTGTATGGGAGACCAGGGGAGCAGGTGAGTGCTGACTCCACTAGCTTTGACTGTGCACCTTTTTTGTGACTGTCACTTCTGGCATTGTGTCCAGGTGTGACAGACATGCAATGTTGTTTAGAGTGGGTCCCAGGGGGGGATGGCTTATGTCTCCCATGCAGTGCATGATGTATTTCATGTGTGCACTCCTCACTTGCATTGTGCTTACTGTGACATTCACTGCATAGTGCATGACAAATTCAGCCTGGCTAATCCATTGTGGCATTTTCTGTCTATAGTCCTGAGGTGATTCAGTGGTCCCCCTGGTGTGACAGGTGACTGTACCCACAGACGTGTCTGAGTTGAGTGGGGCTGTGGTGAGAGTGTCCAAGTGATGTGTACGCCCCCTGGACATTGATGTGTGTGAATGTTCCTTGTCATGTGCGTGAGTGTCTATGTGAAGTGTTGCACCACAGCTGCAAGGAGGAGGCAACAGCTCTACCCTTCTGATGTGAGAAGTAAGCTGTGCTCTGTGTCTGACTTGCTGAGCTAGCCCCACACCTGTGACACCCCACAGGCAAGTGACACATGTGCAGAGTGAGGTTTGTATCCGCTGTTGCCAATGGCATGTGATTGATCTGTGCCTGTGTGTGTCTGTGTACTCTGCTGAGGTTGCGTCAGTGGCCTGGGGCATGTAACTGCTTGGAGGTGCTGTCCATCAGCCTGGTGTTGCTTGTGATGCACAGTGTGTGCCATGATCATGGAGTGTGTTGCACCCCTCATGACACCTGTGTACTTTCAATGCCATGTAGTGCATTGGGGCTTCCACAGAGGCCAATGTCCATATGACTAAGATGCAATTCCTTGGCAGCATCCTATGCCCTGTTCAACATATCAAAGATGTTCAAATGTGTGTCTCTCTGACATGGAGCAGGTGTAGTGATGTTGTCTCACTTTGTCATCCTCACAGGTAACTGCCTACGCAAAGGGGGAAATCTGGAAGCAGGCCATCAGGGCCGTGAGATCGGTGGAAGGTCGCAGTCGGTGCCTAGCCCAAGTAAGAAAACGGTGGCAGGACATCCGGTGCTGGACCCGGAGGATCACCCGGGTCCTGCTGAAGGACTCACCTCCACGCCCCCACGGCGGGTGCCGACGCCTGACCCACCAGATGAAGCGTGTCCTGGCGGTGGTCTTCCCTGACATGGATAGGCGGTTACAGGAGATACAGCAGCAAGGAGGGGGTAAGTACATGTGTGTTTGTTGCGTGTCACCAGCTTTTGGAAGTGCTCAGTCGCCTGGATACACTGCCATGGTTTATATGTGCAGTGCATATCCTGTTCCCCCAAGTTAACCGGTGCTGTTCTTCCTCCCTTCCCCTCCTTGACATGTGTTCACTGGTCTGTGTGTAATCACTATTGCACATGGTCATCTAGGCTGCCAGTTAATCCAAGTGCACATTGCTTACTGCATCATGTGTGGGGGTGGTCTGTGACATGTGTTGGTACCTTGCCTGTGCCCTGTTCAGTCATTTGGGGGTCCATATTTGTTGGCACTGATGCTGAGTCTCAACATAGGAGTGTGAGGTTTCAAATTAACAGACTTGCAGCATGCATGACCGATGTTGTGGCCTCAGACATGATGTGCATGAGTGGGAGATATGCATAGTGCCGGGACAGTTGCTCATGTTACAGTCAGATCATTCCAGGACCATGGAGCAGTGTGTCCACTACAGTCCCCTGAGTCACCCTTGCCTCGGAATAATGTGTGTCATCCAACACTGTGCCCATTCTTTGTGTGTTCAGCATAGGTTTGCCTCTGTCTCATTGTTCCCTGGCCTCATTTGTATTTATCTAAAGTGTGCTACATGTGTCCACTGGACAGGGTGACCCCATTTGGCTTGTGCATCCTCACACTTGGCAGTGCCTGTGTGTCTATTTACAACTATCTGTTGATGGTTGTTTGTCACAAATATGTGTTGGCAGCCTCACGAGGTGATGTGGAGTACATTTTGGAATTTTTGATGCACATTTTAGTAAACCCAGATTAAGAGGTGTAACTTATTGATCTGTCTCAATCACATTGTCTCAGGTATGGGGGGTTTGTGTGGGCAAGGCCTATATTTCCAAACCTTATGTCTCCTTGCCAGGTCTGACCTGTGTGTGATAATTGTCTGGACAGACACTCAACATGCAGTGACCCAGTCATGTTGTGCAGGGTTTAATGTTTGGCGCTTTGCAGCATGTGTCAAAAGTTTAAATACATGATTCCTGCTCATCCATTTTTGGCACCAGTGTGTGGTCCAGATGCTACGTAGTTTGGTCTTTGTGTGCTGACATCTGTGTGGACATTCTTGCTTGCCATGAGGGTGTCTCCTCCGTGCAGGTGTGCCTTATTCCGACACAATTGCAGGCCCATTAGCTTATGCATTGTCCTGTGTTTGGACATGTGTGCCACTCCACATGATAGGCAGTGGGTCAGATGTGTTGCCAACTGTCATCAATGTACGGATGGCCATGTGACAGGTGGCATGATTCAAGTTGTTAGTCAAGAAGTCTTGTACCTTGGCACTCACTACACTTGTCAACATGTCTTCATGTTTTCAATGCTTGACTTTGATGTTTTGTTGTGAAGGACAATAATGTGCCTACATGACTGATGTCTCCCAAGGAAGTGCACAAGAAACCACCTTTACACTGTCAGGGGACACGCTGGCACATTTTAAAGAACGGCACAGTTCGAATAAGACTTTTTTTCTGATTATACATATACATGTTCCCACAGTGTGGTGGCATTTGGGTAAGTCCTTGGTTGTTGCTGATACCAACTTACGAGTGTCAAGTCATCCAGACCGCCGTGGTGCCATGTTTATGTACTTTCTGAAACCCCATTTCTTTCTAACAGTGGCTTATTTGAATAAGGCTGGCAGCTCATACAATGACTGTGTAAATGTAGCTTTGTGTGCACCTCCTTGTGTGACTTCTTTTATACAGGCACATGTGTGTTCTGTTCACAAAGTGGCACATTCACACACACATTATAAACATGTAGATTGTGTAAAGTGGTGTGATTCCCAAGGGATCACAATGTATTTTGTTTGGGTTTCCAAAGAACTTACAGGTCTCTGAGTGTGGGCACACCTTCAGCATTGAGGTCTGTTATTTAGCCTTAGGTGCACCAATACTGTTTCGTTCACAGTACACAGGAGGTGGCATGCCTTCATAGTATTGCTGTGCTCAACTGTTCCCAGACACTAGCTTCTCAGTATATTTCGATATCAAGTTATTTGCTGTTGTGTCCTATTTTTCCTTGTTTCCAAGTGGCATGGTGGGTCAACCAACTGGGGAGTGCAGGGCTTACATAGGTGCGGAGTAATCTAGATGTTACTCATGATGCATTGCCTTATATGCACTGTGACCTATTTTGTTTGGACTCATGTGTCAGCTGTATACAGGTGACTGATTATTTTCTGTATCTTCACCTTGCCCACAGCATCATCGGAAGACACCGAGGGAGACACCTGCACGGACCTGGAGGAGCGATCCAGCACCGGTGCCACCACTGCTGGCGAGTCTGCAGGAGCAAGTGGCACGGAGGGCGAGGGGAGTCAGGCAGAGGACCTGTCTGGTGGCGACACCGACTACGACGCTGACGGGTCCGAGGCTGAACTCCTTGAGGGGGCGGAGGCTGCTACAACACCTGGCAGCAGCACAACATCTGTCCCCGCCTCCTCCATTCCCATCACCGCCCTCCCAGTTGCTCCGGTCCCTTCTGTCCGTGCAGGGCACCACCATGTCTCCCTCGTGCCAGGCACCGCACCCCCTGCCCCTGTCATCCCTGCTGCCCTCACTGCAGAGTCTGTGGACATTCAGCGGCAGTTGCAGGTTGGCCAGACATCGATGCTGAAAGTCCTCCATGGCCACACCACACTGCTGACACAGATGTTGTCGTTCATGGTGGTCATGTCAGCAGCGATGTCTGACCAACGGATGTTGCTGAGGTCCATGGACTCTTCACTGATGGCAGCAGTGAGTCTCCTGCAGCGCTTCGTCCCCCCCTACCCCAGCCTCATCCACACTTCCCACTCCCATGCCTGTCCCATGCACACCCAGACATTCCCAAGCATGCACCCCACCAGACACAGGCAGCACACCAACACGTAAGGGCAAGCACACACCTCCTGGCACGCACACTCAGCGGGATAAAGGTACACCCACTGGGTCTGGGGCACACAGGCATACACGCAGCCACAGTCTGAGTCCGCATGCCTCACTACCCAGTTCCTCCAAAGGCACTCCCCTTGGCTCCCCTGCCACACAGTCAGACAAGGAGAGCTACATGTCTGTGCTGGGCCTCAGCCCCACTGGTTCACCAGCCCGCAAACGGGCAAGGCACTCCCCGGGTAGGGGAGTTGAGTCCCCCCTATGTCCACCCCCTCCCCCAATAGCGCTGCACCCCATCCCTCCGACCCCCCCCCCTCCTTTGTGCCTGTGGTTTCTTACAGTGCAGGGGATACTCTGGACGCCCTGGCAGAAGTGTGCAGCGCCGAGCTCACCTCCACATTTGGCGCTGCCCCACCCCCTGTGGTGGAGGCATCTGTCCCTGCACCCACCACACCTACCCTTACACCTCCAGTCCCTGCAGTGCCTGGTCCTTCCCCACATGATGCCCCCCCCCAGTCGACGAACCTGAGGGTTCTAATGTGCAGGCAAGCTAGGGGAGACACGTGCCCATGTGTCCCCCCAAGGACTTCTATTCTGGACTGGCCATTGGCCTTTGTATATAGTGTTCTTGAAAAAATATTAGCTTATGCTGATTAAAGCCTTTTCTTTTTACTTTGAACACTATGCATTTCAGGTATTGATGTTGGTGCTGATGCTCCAGGAGTTGGGGTTGTGGTAATGTGTTATATTTTGGGCAAAGGTTCGAGTCTGATGGTCATGAGGTGGCCCATGGGATCTGCGTGCCGTCACAAGGTCTCTGCAAAGGATCTTTGGTCGTGTGTGTTATTTGTTTTTTGAGACATTGTACCAAGGAGTGTCCCTTTCTCCGTGGCACCTGACATCTTCCCTGCAGAGAGTTGCACAATTGTTGTGCTGACCTGTGTATGCATTCCCTTTGTTGGTGACGGATCCCTTCAACTGTGGCCATGCCGTCTATCCCATCCTTGCTAGTCACTGTACTTGTGTATTGAGTATGTTGCCATGCCTTCATGGAGAAATTCTCCCTTTTCCGCACTATGCATGTGTGTAATCCCAGCCTAGCACACATATGGTACTTGTTCTGCAGGGTATTTGGGCACCTGACTCACAATTGTGGGCATTGTATCTGTGGGACCTCCACCCTATTCCTTCCATGAGAGACAACATCTCGGTGCCTGTCCCAGCACCTGTACATTCCTATCAGTCCTGGGATGTGCGTGACAGTGTGTGTTCCCTTTGGCTCTCTTAGTTTAGTAGGCATTGACATGACTATACAGTCTTGTGGCATGATCTCTGTGTGTGTATTGTGCTGCATCCGCCAGGGGTGGGTATGCATGTGTCATTTGTCCTCACACCCACATGTGGTGTGTCATGCAGTGGGGGAAAGACATCCATCCTCATGGGAGTGGGACACTGCTGTCAGTGATGTGTTGTTATGGCACTATCAACATAGTCGAAAATTAGGGATGCGTACATACACCCATGGAGTTGTGGTCATCTGATAATGATGTACACACCCCCATGTCTCTGTCCACTGCTGGGAGTGATAAGCACCCACCCCCATGTCTCTGTCCACTGCTGGGAGTGATAGGCACCCACCCCTCACATGTCTCTGTCCACTGCTGGGAGTCCTCTGCACCCACCCCCATTTCTCTGTCCACTGCTGGGAGTGATAGGCACCCACCCCCATGTCTCTGTCCACTGCTGGGAGTGATAGGCACCCACCCCTCACATGTCTCTATCCACTGCTGGGAGTGATAGGCACCCACCCCTCACATGTCTCTGTCCACTGCTGGGAGTGATAGGCACCCACCCCTCACATGTCTCTGTCCACTGCTGGGAGTGATAGGCACCCACCCCTCACATGTCTCTGTCCACTGCTGGGAGTGAAAGGCACCCACCCCTCACATGTCTCTGTCCACTGCTGGTATTCCTCTGCACCCACACCTCACATGTCTTTGTCCACTGCTGGGAATCCTAGGCAGCCACCCACCCACCCACCCGCTCCCTTGGTGCAGTACACTGCTGTCCTGGGCATACACACACCCCAATATACTGGTTATATGCTGCACCAGGCCCTAAGCCAACATTCGTGGCGTGTGTACGCCTTGTATCACAAATGTACTGGTGCCTTAGGGGTACGGGTGATGCGCTCTGAGGGTGTGGGTATGGTCCGTACCACGCGTACCCCTACATCACCACTACAATAGTGGTACGGACCGTACACACGGACTCAGAGCGTGGGTACGGTCCGTACCACCATTGTAGTGGTGATGTAGGGGTACGCGTGGTACGGACCGTACCCACACTCTGAGGGCGTGGGTACGGTCCATACCACGCGTACCCCTACATCACCACTACAATGGTGGTACAGACCGTACCCATGCTCTGAGGGCGTGGGTACGGTCCGTACCACGCGTACCCCTACATCACCACTACAATGGTGGTACGGACCGTACACACGGACTCAGAGCGTGGGTACGGTCCGTACCACCATTGTAGTGGTGATGTAGGGGTACGCGTGGTACGGACCGTACCCACACTCTGAGGGCGTGGGTACGGTCCATACCACGCGTACCCCTACATCACCACTACAATGGTGGTACAGACCGTACCCATGCTCTGAGGGCGTCGGTACGGTCCGTACCATGCGTACCCCTACATCACCACTACAATGGTGGAACGGACCGTACCCACGCCCTCAGAGCGTGGGTACGGTCCGTCCCATCATTGTAGTGGTGACGGGTACGCGTCCACGTCCACTTCCGTTGTTGCGGTACGCAGGGATTTGTGGACGAGCCCCCTGAAGTGATCAGACCCTGGAGGTAATGTATGTACAGAATATAGTATTTTTTAAATTGGGTAGGGGTTATGTTTCCTGCCCCTTGCCCCCCCTTTGCTCCTGGATGTTGTTCTGACATTCTGCGCCGTGCGCAGCGGTTTCGGTGCACCAGGTCGTAGGCTAGGAGGGCCGGGATGACACGTAGGATGGGGTCCATGGCTGTCCGTCGCGTACCGGTGCTCCTTCTTTGCGTCGTCCTCAATTTCCCGGGAGTTTTTGGCTGCCGTAAAAAATGAGTCGTGCGGAGTGACGTAGGCACGAATCGTACTTGCTGGTCCTTAAAACGCTGCCTGACTCCGTCTGGACGTCACGTATGCGATGTCCCGGATCAGAATTGTGGGTATTTTTTAGCCGCACGTATTTTTTTAGGAATCGTATGGAAATGGTATTTCTGTACGAATCGTACTTGCTGCTTTGTAAGGAGGATTTCCCGGGTACGAGTCGTACGGAGAATACGCTCTGTACGACCATTTGTACCTGGGTTTTACAGGATCGGAATCGGCACCCTAGTGTGGTGTGATGATCATCCCCTTTGCCTGTCCAATCAGGGTTAGTCAATTTATTAAATTGAAACATTAATGGGTGGTGCATGGCATTAGAAAGGTATAATTGAAGTAGTTCAGTTAGTTAGAGGGTGCGTTGAGATGGAGATGCTGCAGAGCTCGGGATGCTGTCGGAGTTATGAGTGAATGTTGAAGAAGAACCTAATTGCAGAATTACTAATTTAGCCAAATAATTAGAAGGAGATCGCGGAAGAATTTCAAGGAAGAAGATAGTGTCAGAGAGGGGTGCGACGCAGGCGTCGGATCTAGAAGAGGTCACAGTATCCTGTCCTGAATCCTGTCCTGAATCCTGAAGCCTTGTCTCCTGATCTTTCACATGGGGACCCTTTCCCAACTCCTTGGCCAAGGGGTTGGGTTTTCACACCATTCTAGGTAATTATATAAATTCTGTAGATTTGAAATTGTACTGCTCTCTCTATCCTCTCCTTTCTGAGTATCACCATTATCAAGTCTTGCTAATTTAAAATGTTCTATGGGAGACGGAAGACTGTACTGTACATTGAGTTTGGCTCACTTGAATTTAATTTAGATAAAGCATTTAAAATTTCCCCAAGTCTGTGGTCATTTCATTGTAGAGAAGACTATTTTAATATATGTCATCTCACCATCAACTAGTTCAACTAATGGTCCATTGACCAGAGGAAAGAACTTTTTGATCAGTGTAAGATTAGTTAGGAATAATAAATAACTAATCTCAGAAAGAATATATAAAAATTGACCCCAGCAGGTATTAACTGGCCTGAGTGAGTCTGAGTGTGTTTATGGGCCCAGGTGAGTATATGGTATTAGAGTATCTGAGACTGGTTAACCGCTGGTTCAGTTTTTCTGGTAGCAGAGCTATGGATATTATTGACTAGTTTGGTGATAAGTATTGATTATTGATTTATGCTTTAACAAAACCGTTGATGTCTTGTTTTATGTTGTCTGGAAATTCCCGGGAAAGGAAAAGCGGGTGGTAAATAGAAGCCACACTGCAGTGAGGTTACTCGTCTGTTCGAAAAGTGCTGAGAAGCTATGCAGAGCTACCAGTGCTAAATTAGGGACTATTTTCTGTGTGAAAGTGAGTGTGATTGATTGTAAGGAGTTCGCTAGTGAAACTTTAGTGTTATATCACCTAGAAAGGGTAACACTGAAGGAGTAGCAGGTTCGTTTGAGCTTGGATGAAGAGTAAAGCGGAGGGTTTACTTGCAGTATATGAAGAGTAAGCGGAAGGTTTTACTCGTAGCAAAAGAAATAAGCTATCCTTTGGTTTTAGTGGAATAGACAGAGTAGCAAGTGTTTTTATGTTGTTATTAATGAGAATTTAAATGCAAATTTAAGGAAGAATATGTATTTGTATTACCTTGTGAAGGGAGGGCCAGTTGGCAGAGTTGTACTGACATCACGGGGAGCCGTGCAAGGAGTGGTTGAAGCAGTGGGCGTGTGACAGAAAAAGAATTGTAAAGGAGGGGTTAGTAGTGAGAATAAACATTTATGTCACCAAGTGCCGCACTGGGACTGGTGGAAATTGTAGGTGTGTATAACGAACGCAGATTGTAAAGGAGGGGTCAGTTGTAAGGAGTGATACAAATGTCACAAAAAGCCGCGCTGGGATTGGTCAAACTACGGGTGTGAGCCTAATTCTAATTGGTTGACAAAATAGAAGCTGTAATAGTATTGGACGAAGGAGATTGCATGTGGAAGCCTGATCCGACTTTGATAGGGAATCGACCAGACAGAAGATATTTAGGATTCGCAAGAGAGAATTTTATATACAGACCCTCACCAAAAATGAACGGAGAAAAGAGAAAAATGACATTTATGCAGAAAATTAAAAACTACTTTAAGAAAGATAAGCCCATCATGACTAGAGAAGGAATTGTGATTCCACCCCCGAAAACACCCGCTTCATTTATGATGATGGAGAGAGGTTATCACACCTGCGTGTGGTTGGAAAATTGGATAGACTATACAAAGGGTGAAGGAGTGTTAGCATTCCCAGAGCATGGTACGTTTAATGGGAGGATTCTTCAGAATTTGAGAATGAGAATGAATGATTTAGAACCCAGACCTAGATTAACACAATACGAAGCATTACAAAAATGGGAAACTAAGTCATATGAGCGTGATAGATCTAGAAGTAGTAGGAGTTATAGAGGATTTTTCCCAAGACGAGTGCGTGAGTCAAGAGAAGATCAAATGAAGCAATGGAGGAAAGCAATGATTACAGAAGGATTATATCCAGTGTTGATGGCTCCGGGGGCAAATATAAGGAGAAAACTAAACACCTGACAATGAGAGGTTTTGGAGAATCAGAAGATGAGTTTATGGAGGACATTTTAAAAAACCCTCCACCGTATCGGGAAGAACCTAGTAGAGTTACTCCAAGTGCACCAGTCTTTGGAACACCTTTGGTTCCTCAGATTTTACATGATACAACAGTTAATAGGGTACTTCAGTATAGGGAAAAAGCACTGAATAAAAACAGGGAGGAATTAATACAGAAATTAACCCAACTAAACGTTCACCCTAATGCATTAACTATACCACTAACTATAGGTCCCGTTGTTCCATTGTATGGAGATAAAGTAAATTGTACAAAACCAACAGTTGTAACAGCTCCTTTGAATAAACCTAGAAAAGAAATTGTAATAACCGATGATCAAATCAGTGAATGTGATTCAGTAATATCCCTAATGGATTTGCAAATAAGGGAACAAACAAATGAAACCCCGAGAAGAGTTTTAACTAGTTGTTCAAAAGAAGGAAGGTCAGTGGCATCCTCAGGAGTTAGAAGTGCAACAGCAGTAACTCCAGAGGATCTGGAGAGATGGACACAGGGAATAGAAAAATAAAGCTCACCCCCAAAGATTTTAGACATTTACAAATTAAAAGTGGAATTGGAAGAGATGATAGCTGGAAATGTGGGAATAGATGGGCTAAATGCTTACAGTGAAGAAGAGTTGTTGTTCATATGTAGAAGCATAACTAGAAATGTAAGATATTTCATGAAAAATTGACAGAACTTGCCTCTGAAATGGGAATTGAAATAGGGAGATCAAAGGTATTGCAGAGACCTTATAGAGCAGAATTTACTGACAAACATTTGGAAAATATGAAATTGTCTGGAAGAAAATTACAAATTAAAGAGTTAAAAAGTGGCGGGACTTAGACAGGTGGAAAACTAGGTGGACAAAGAAGAAGGAGGAAGCACAGGCAAGTCGGACAGCATCTGAATATTTACTAAAAGTATCAGGAAAGGCAGAGAGATTGTGCCCAATGAGGGAAGTACCCAGAGGGGGATAAATGCATGTTCCATGGAGTAGACAAGATATTTTGTCATTTACTAATGATTTTCCCAAGCTGAGAGAAAAACCAGTTGAATGGTACAAGCAGGTTGTAAAGTTTGTGAAGGTTTCAAAGGTTTTGCTGAAAGATTTGGATGTTCTGATTGACATAGTGGTACCTGCCGATTCATGGACAGAATGTAAAATCACAGTTGATTGGCTTAGTGATGAGTACCCAAGAGATTCAAAAACAGGAGCACCATCAGACGAAGTAATGAGGAAATTTCACCAAGTGATTACTTTTTTGAAAGGGAAAATTCCACAGAAAGAAACAGATTAGGTAAAAATAGATAGAACAACCCAAGAACCAAATTAATCTGTACAGGCTTATTATGAACCCGTTACAGGTGTTTAAACAGTATAGCGGGTTTGAAAACATTGGTGATAAGGACATGGGTCATTTTGTCTATCAGTTTGTGTACGATCTGAAACCAGAAATTAGTCAGATGATTCAACAGCACATGTTGTGCTGGCAGGGAAAGCTTATAGACGACATATTAAAATATGCCAAATTTTGCGGAGATGACATTGGAGCCAGGCATAAAAAGTTAAAAGAGAAAATGAAGTGGGCACAAGTTAAATTGGCAGAACAACAGGAACTTAAATTAAACAGACATACTGATGTTCAATCAAAAGAACAGGGTCAGAGTGATAATGCAGTGAGTGGGGGAAAACCAACAGGACGATTGAGTAGAGAGGATGCAAAGAAGAAGTTTCCTTGTCATGAGTGTGGAAAGTTGGGACATTGGAAAAACGAGTGTAAAAATATTGAGAATAATAATGGCCCAAATCAAAAAGTAAATCCACAGATGTAGAATGAGGAGCTAATGAATCAACCACAGCAGGTTGCTAATCAGCAGTGTCAGGTGACACCTGCCCCATGCAAACTTTTGTGAACAAGAAAAAGCACAGTGCGGACGCCGGATTTCCAGGAGGAAGTGGTAAGAAAAAGTCTATAACCGCACAATTGTTTTTGCAAAATAGCAGCAACAATGAACAATGACGGTGCCTGAGGGGGGAGGAAGAGGAGTGCGTACTTGGCACATCCTTGCCAGTAGAGCAGTCAGGTCCATTTATTGATGGGAAAGTAGAAGGAAAAGATATCACTTTTCTATTGAACACTGGTGCTACCCATTCTACTGTGAGAACAGCAGACATCCCAAACCTACCCCTCTCGGGAGAAGCCATCCAAGTAGTAGGTGTCTCTAATAAGCAGATTAGAACCCTGATTACTGAACCAATGGAAGTGCACATTGGTCATTTTAAAGAAATGCACAAATTTGTGGTGTGCGACTCTAGTCCAGTAAACTTGCTAGGAATGGACTTATTGTGTAAAATGAATTGCACAATTTATTGCACACCAGATGGTGTTGCTATTCAGACCCCTGATGAAGACAGTGTCTATAAAATAATGTTGGCAAAACAAGGCATAGAAGTAGATGAGATGTATTCATTAATGACAAAAGACGACTTAACAGAAGAATTAAGAACAACTGTGAATCCAGAAGTGTGGGATTTCAAAGGAAAAGAAGTGGGATTAATGAAAGAATAAAAATAATAAAACAGATGCAGTTGCCATAAACCCAGAGAGAGATCAGAATGTTTCTTGGTGTAGTGGGGTACTGTAGGCAGTGGATTGTAGGTTTTTCTTTGTTAGCAAAGCCATTAATTCAGATGACACGGAAAAGAGCAAAGGACCCAATAGTTTGGGATGGCGAAAGTGTCGAAGCCTTTGTAAAACTAAGAAATTGTTTGTGTGAGGCTCCTGCCCTAGGTATGCCTGACTATACGAAAGAATTTGCATTATTCTGTTGTGAGAGAGAAAGTTGTGCACTCTCAGTTTTTACCCAAAGACATGGTTTGAGTCGACGTCCTGTAGCATATTTTTCTGCTACTTTGGATCCTGTGACTTCATCATTACCTGGTTGCCTAAAAGCAGTAGCTGCTACTTGTATGAGTCTAGAACAATGTGAGTCAATTGTGATGGGACATCCAGTAAAGGCATATGTTCCACATTCAGTTGAGATTCTTTAAACAAGAACTCAAACACAGTATCTTACACCTAGTGGGATGACTAAGTATGAAAGAATCATTTTGGGAGCTGAAAATGTGACAGTGTTTAGGTGTACCATGTTAAACCTTGCTACTCTATTGCCAGATGTACATGGAAAAGAAGTGAGAGATGAAGTTGAGCATGATTGCTTAGATGTGACAGAGCTATGCACTAAGTCCCGTCCTGACATACAGGAAGAACCCCTAAAAGAATCTGACCATGAGCTTTTTGTAGATGGCTCATGTTTGAGGCATGAGGAAGGAGGATTAAGTGCAGCTTATGCTGTATGCAAAATTACTGGAGTAGTTGAAGCATCCTGTTGACCAGGAGTCATGTCTGCACAAGTAGCCAAATTGATAGCTTTATTTAAAGCCTGCAAAATTGGGAAAAATTGGAAAGTAACCATATTTACTGATAGCCAATATGGTTACAGGGTTGTGCATGACTTTGGCCAACTTTGGATGCAAAGGGATTTCATGACTGCTTCAGGATCCCCTATAAAAAAAATGGGAAATTTGTAAAAGAATTGTTGGAAGCATTACAATAGCCAAAACAATTAGCAGTGGTCAAGTGTGCTGCAGGAAATGACTATGTGGTAGCTGGTAATCGATACGCTGACCAGGTTGCTCAATATTGTGCAAAGAATAAAATGGCCATAAACAAGAAAATTGATACAAGTTGAATCAGCTGCCAACTTATGCTATTCTCAGCACTAGAAACATGGGATGAGGTGAGACAACTGCAGGATGAGGTGGAAGTGGGTGAAAAGGAAGGTTGGATAGAGACAGGATGTAGGAGGAGGGCAGAAGATGACATGTGGATTTATCAAGATGGCAGACCAGTCATGCCAGACTGCTTGCTTTCACAAATGGCTAGAATGTATCATGGAGACACATATGTAGACTGGGATGCCATGATCAGACTTGTCAGACAAGATTGATACAATCCAAGATTTAGGGCAGTCACAGAGAGTCTTTGCCAGTGATGTTTAACTTGTCAACAAATAAATCCAGGCAGGAAGACAGTGGTCAGTTGGGGAAAAATTGGAAAGGTAGAAGGCCCATTTGTAAGGTTGCAGTTAGATTTCATACAATTGCCACAATGCAGGGGATTGAAGTACGTCCTTGTCATAGTATGGTTATTTTCACGGTGTGTGGAGTCATACCCTACTAGGAGAAATGACAGCATAACAGTAGCCAGATTATTGTTGAGAGAGTTAATTCCACAGTTTGGCTTTCCAGTAGCTTTGGAACCAGATAGAGGATCTCACTTTAATGCTGAAATAATTTGGTTAATCTATGAAGCATTTAAAATTGAACAAAAATTGCACTGTGCATACCAGAGGTTTCTGGAGTGGTGGAACACATGAATGGCACAATCAAGCCAAGGCTGGCAAAAGTGTTTGCATCCACATCACTGTGTTGGCCAGATGCATTACCTCTTGTTCTGATGGGACTCATAAGCATTCCTAACACAGGACTGAGCCCCCATAAAATTCTCATGGGAAGAGCAATGAGACAAGCATTTATACCAGGACATAAACTGTTGAACATAACTGATGATCTGGTATTGGACTATTGTAAAGGATTGGCTGACCTAGTGCATTCTGTCTCTCACCAGGTTGGAGAAGACGCAGTAGTCAGGCAGCCGGATCAAGCACATGATCTGAATCCCGGAGACTGGGTGGTAGTGAAGAATCACAACCGAGAGTCATGTCTAGCACCCAGGTGGGATGATCCGCGACAGGTCATACTGGTTACAAAAACAGCAGTGAAATGTGCAGGGTTGCCCAACTGGATACATGCCAGTCATACCAAAAGAGTTCCAGCTCCTTAGAAAGAGGGACCGCAACTGACACAAGCAGTTGAGGCCGCTGAAGGTTGTGCAGCTGAAGAATCTAGGGTAACAGATTCTGAAGAAGCTGACAAAGAACAACCGAGCACAAGTCAGGAAGACTGGATACCAGTGGTAGATATACCTGAGGTGATTATTAAAACAAGAAGCAAAACAAGATTAGAAAGACAGGAAATTAGAGAGGACCAGACAGATGCAGAAGAAAATGCTCAGGAAAAGGTGAATAAGACTGCTGGAGACCCTGAGTAGGATCAGACAGGGAAATAAAACTATACTCGGGCAAACAACAAAATAAATTAGCTTGAGCAGGGACAGACAGGCATAGAAGAACACGTTCAGGTTGCAGAAGAACAAGGTGCAGTAAGACCTGAGCCGGATCAGTTAGGAGAAGAAGAACAAAGAAGGAGAACACATCAAAATAAGACCTGAACAGGATCAGATAGAGGAAGAAGAACGTGTTCAGGCAGATAAACAACAATAACAAGACCTGAACAAGGACAGATAAAGAGGGATTCTGAAGACGAGGAAAATCACATTGTGCCACAATATAACGAAAATAAAAGAGTTCTCGAATGAGACGAGGAAAGTGAAAGTGCAGTGCAAGCCAAGAAGGTCAGGAAAGGTGATAACTGGCCAGGTGGTGTCAAAAGGTTAAAATATCACTAAAAGACAATAAGTGAGGAACCTGAACAAGTAAATAAAATCACTAGTCAGTCTGGGCAGTTGACTGCGAAAATTAGACGAAGAAGTCGAATACTGAGAATCTTGAACAATAAGTTCAAGATTCCTGAATGGACCGATGTGATTCTTGAAGAACTCGAGAATCTAGATTTAAATGAAGATAGTGACGAGGAAATAGTTGCAGAACAGATTGAAGAAGGAGAAGTGAGACCCCCTTGAAGTATCAAAGGAAATCAAATTCATAAAGCAAAGTAAAGAAAAGAAGAGAAATCTTCTTAGACTAAAATGGCTGAGGATAGGGTTGTTGGAAGACCAAAACAAAATTGTGTAAAGAAGTGCTGTAGAATATGTATATGTAGTATTCTATTAGTTGTCATAGTTTGGCTTTTTTAACAATAGCAATTCCTTACCTTATGATAACAAATAAGAAAAATAAAACAGACACTAATGAAAAGTCAGCTAACATAACGGGAGATAGAGTAGAAATAGAAACACTAGATGAGTTAGACCTACATCATACTGTGACAGATAACAACACTACTTTAAATGTATTCACAAAGTTATTATTTCAGTATGTAGACACTATGGAGATTAGTGATTGTTATGTATGTATGAAACTACCAACATCAGTAGCAGAGGGCTTTACATACCATCATTTACCGTTGACATATGGTATTTCATATAGTATTCTAACCAGTTTATTTTATAGAACAGGAAAGTTACAGTATTATTATTCAAACTTAGACGTGATATTTCCAGAGATTCCTATTCGAAAGAGTATGAATCCAGTGCTTAGTAGTCACGATGCACAGTTTATGGGTGAATTTTTATTAACTATAAAGTCAATAGATATAGCAGAGGCACACAAGAATAATTTAACGTGCACATGAAGAGGAAAAGGTATTTTTGAACTTATTTGAAGAAAGGAGACATGACTTCCAAAGAAAGGCTTCTGAAAAGAAACTCCATGTTCCACCATGGGCTGAGAAAGAGGGAATTTATACAGCTAGCAAGACTCATGCTGCGATGTCCCTAGATTTTGTCAAGAAAGGGAAGACCTGCCTTCATAGATTAAAGACTGACTATAACAATGTATTTATTGATTCCAGTGTGTGTGAACATACCTTTTTGATTCTTGGAGGTTGGGGACTAAAAGGGGGAATAGATCCAGTTTTTCCTGGTGTTTACTACGTGTGTGGGAATAAAGCTTATTATAAGCTACCTGCTCGGTGGTACCGGAGTTGCTATTTTGGAATAGTATTCCCTAAAGTTTAACATGTAAAAAGAATCACTGGAAGCAATGAAAACACTAAAGAACTAATACGTAGAAAGAGAGCTAGTTTTTCAGAAATAGTAGGTGATATATTTAGTGCATTGATACCTTCAGTGGGAGTCATTCTGAACTCACATAGAATTTATCAATTGTCCACAGTAGTTGATCGTCTATCTACTGATACTGCTAGAGGTTTCTTAATGATGAATACAGAAATGGTTAAATTAGGTCTATGGTTTTACATAATTGACTTGCACTTGATAGATTATTAGCAAAAGAGGGAGGAGTCTGTAAAATGTTGAAAGAGCAACATTGTTGCACTTATATACCAGATTAGAGTATAGAAATTTGAGGAAATATTAAAAATATTACGAAAATTGAAGAAGAATTGAAACCCTGGAGGTTGATAGTGTATGGTAAAAATTAACAAAGAGTATTTCCTCAATAGGTTTACTAATATAGGTAAGAGTTTTATAGGCCAAATAATACTACCAATAGTTGAAATAACCATAATAGTCTTAGCAATAATGTTATGGTGCAAATGCTGTAGAAAAAGAAAAAGATATAAAATAAATGAAAAGGGAAAGGAAAGAAAGTATGAAGAAATACAGTTAGAAGAAATGAAAGGTGAATTATTCTATTATACTTCTTTTGACTTTTTCTATTAGTTCTTATTCGGGCCTTTTGTAAGAAACCGAAGTCTATATCCCACGTGACCTCTACACATGCACAGTCTAAGTGAGCCAGAAGCCGTGACGTAATCTTTGAATGCCATCCAAGGATGAAACAGTAACATACCCTGGGAACCAGTACGATGTCCTGTGAAAAGGAAAAAACTATATAAAGTCTATACTTTGTGTTTGATAAAGATGTGAATGTGGGTGGGATTAAAGATTTATTAATAAATATTAAGGGGCGGGATCATTTAACAATGAACTGAAAGACTATATTGAAAATCTAATGTGATGTGATGATCATCCCCTTTGCCTGTCCAATCAGGGTTAGTAAATTTATGAAATTGAAACATTAATGGGTGGTGCATGGCATTAAAAAGTTATAATTGAAGTAGTTCAGTTAGTTAGAGGGTGCGTTGAGACGGAGATGCTGCAGAGCTCGGGATGCTGTCGGAGTGATGAGCGAATGCTGAAGAAGAACCTAATTGCAGAATTAATAATTTAGCCAAATAATTAGAAGGAGATCGTGGAAGAATCTCGAGGAGGAATAGACTGTCAGAGAGGGGTGCGACACAGGCGTCGGATCTAGAAGTGGTCACCTTATCCTGTCCTGAATCCTGTCCTGAATCCTGAAGCCTTGTCTCCAGATCTTTCTCGGGGACCCTTTCCCAACTCCTTGGCTAAGGGGTTGGGTTTTCACACCATTCTAGTTAATTATAATTTCTGTAGATTTGAAATTGTGCTGCTCTCTCTATCCTCTCCTTTCTGAGTATCGTCATTGTCAAGTCTTTCTAATTTAAAATGTTCCTTCTATGGGAGACGAAGACTGTACTGTCCTTTGTGTTTGGCTCACTTGAATTTAATTTAGATAAAGCATTTAAAATGTTCCCGAGTCTGTGGTCATTTCATTGTAGAGAAGACTATTTTAATATATGTCATCTCACCATCAACTAGTTCAACTAATGGTTCATTGACCAGAGCAAATAACTTTTTGATCAGTGAAAGATTAGTTAGGAATGATAAATAACTAATCTCAGAAAGAATATATAAAAATTGAGTGACTGTGAGTGTGTTTATGGGCCCAGGTGAGTATATGGTATTAGAGTATCTGAGGCAGGTTTACTGCTGGATCAGTGTGCTCACTTACCAACATCTGCATGAGAAGAAGTAACTCATTATCATATGACGTTATCAGATGCTATATCTTGAAGTATTTTGATTTCATTTGTTTATAGGCGATAACATTTTGAATTTTTCTATTCTAAATATGATCTTATACTTTCAAGAGTACCTTCAATTGAAAGCATGAATTTACACCCACAAGCAAAGGAAATGGACACAGCTTGGTATTACTTCTTACCCCTTAGACCTATAGAAAGTGTTAAGGGTTATAACAACAATTTAATTTTGGCTGTAGAAGACAGATACAAGAATGTAACACATACTAAAAATAAACTAGTAATGTTTTGAAAAATATTTGGAAGAAAGAAGAAGATGAATATAGAGAGAAAATGGTTTATCTCAAGCTTTGGTTAGACAGTCAACACAGAGAAAGAAATTGCATTTACAGAAGGTGAACACCCAAACGAACTAGACATGTAGCAATTAGTAGCTGTGAAAACATTTTGAATTAACAGGAACAACATGGCACATTTTACAGGGAGACGAATCTCCAATTCTTGAAGTTTATTTACTTTGCGCTGGCAGCATCGCCGACTCGGCGATGCTGCCACCGCAAAGTAAGTGCTTTTATTTATTTATTTCCTTACTTTCCACTTTCCCATCATATGTCACACTCCACTAACCCCCCACTCAGCCCCGCCCCGCCTCACCGCCCCACAGAATTACCTGTGCGAGCCGCCACTGCATGAAATCATGGAAACTTCGAGGACAGAAAGGAAAAAAGAAAATGGCGAGACTCAACAGAAGATGAAGGTGCTTCCCTGGTGAACTTCCTTGTGAAATGAATTTAGTGTGATAGTTGATATCACCATCAGATGAGGAAATTGATAAAGCTGAAAAATTTAAATTTACCTTTGATAGGAACAGGAAAGACACTGTAAAATGACACGTAGTCAAAATGTGCAAAAAGCATTAGGCAGTCCTATTCACTGGCAGGCTGCTGTTATATTTCTCTTTAACAAATAGAAGCTTAGAAATTGCTGAACTATGTATAATTGTATTTGATAGCTTGGCCTTAACGTGACTTACTTAGAATTTTTGTCATAACTGCGTAATGTTCTGGTTTTATAAAATATATTATCTTCCTTAAGCTACATATTCTCGTATGCACCAAGCTTGAACTTCCTTTCTATCTTATGTTCATATAATGCTGAATAGAGAATTGCATATTTTAACAAAAACTCTCACTCGAATGAAATACAAAAATCTTATTCCTAACTAGAAATTTGGAAGTAAATGTATCTGTCTTTAGTATAGTTCATTGTAACAATGTGAAACATCGAAAAAAATTATAGAATAGACTTTGCGTTAAGCTTGCCTTACAACCGAGGGAAACACAAATATTTAGTGATGTCTGTTATATATTTGATAGTAGACTGTTGGCTTCATGTGTTTTCAGAGGGAAAGGAAGTACAAAACCTGCTCACCAGCAACAGATCTCTTCCTATTGGATCAGAGTGACCTAACCTGCAACAATGTTGTTTACATGCGTTCTTGTCTTTTATATTAGTGCATGTTTCTATTTAGAATGTAGAGCTTGGCCAGAGGCTTCGTTCTGAGGAGATGCTCAATGACTCTCCTGGAGACTTTTAACTATCCTTTTTGTCCCTGACGGTTGTAGCTACTACTGCATCTGTTGCCCCATAGCTCTCTGTTTAGCCTTTATTTGTACAGATTGCTGCTGTAACTGTATGCTGATGCTCTTTGGATATTGCTAAACCCATTCCAAAGTGAGATTATGCCTAACTCTTAAGTATTGAAACATCTATTTTGTCTGCATGTCAGAAACTATTGGAGAGAGTTGCCTCTTCCTCTGCCTGTAATTCTGCTTCCAACATTTTGGTACAGGACTACAGAATCTCCTACTGAGTAACAGGGCGATAGAGGAGTAAAACCCTGCCTACACAATAGGTTTTTTCTTGTGGAAATGCCTTCCCGAGGCGGAAGAGTAAAATGAGCTCTGGAGAGAGTTGAATCTGTTGATTGTCTGGATGAATTCCATTGCATCAGTAGATACAGGAGATTTCTTGTGAACAGGGAAGCTGAGTTGTGAACACCCAGCCCTTCAAGTGAAGGCAAAGAGTGGTGCCAGTCCTGAAGTCAGTCAATGGAGGCTTAGAAAATAGTCTGTTGTGGTGAAGAAACTACCACTATCTCTTGTTGTGTCCCTGAGGGATCGGCCTTGTGTTCTATGCACACATGGTGCTCTTATTCCATGCTATTAATGCTCACAGTGCCTGTTACCAGATGTAGACCTTTGTTCTTCCTGACCTCCTCACACTGCGCATATTAAACAATAAAGTATCTACATCCATGTCGTGGAAGAGAGGGGACACAGGTCATTCAAACTTATGTTCTGGATAATCAGTAGCTATATTAGGCCCAGGTAATTCTAAAAAGTTCAACAAAACGGATGATTCCAGTGTTTTTCAGGTGTTTACTTTCACAGGAAGATGCCTTTCCCCTAGCGATGCCCCTTTAGGAAGAAGGAGCAATTTATCCAGCGGTTGCCCAACAACTACATAATCAATTCTATTTATTCAGCAGCCAGCAAATTAATACATAATTTCTGCAATTTAAACAGCGTCCAACTGAATATTGAAAACATAACTATTCATCTGGCAGCAGGCAAAATAGCACAGAATATAGATTATTTCACTGGCAACTGGATACATAGGGCCTGATTACAATGTCGGGCGGACTTGCGTCTGCCTGGGACTGACGTACCTCTGGTCGGCGGTCCTGACCAGCTAACTACAATGCGACCAAACACTGTTCGTCGCATACTCCCATTTCTCAATGGGAGATCGTGTTACGACCTTAAACACAACCTCCCATTGAGAAGGCATGCACGAGGGGGACCTGCTGGGGGCTCCCAGACACTCTTTCCAACATGGTTTCCATGTCAGACAGTTCCCATGCCGGAAACCGTGCATCGTAATCCCAGGGGCGAAATCGTAAACCAGCCAGAATGACCAGGCGGTTTACTTTCTGACCACCAGCATTGTAATGCGGTGGTCAGAAAGTAAACCGAGTGGCTGATTACGAAGAGGCCAGGAAGTCTCTGACCGTCGGTCAGAGCCTTTACGGGCCGCATCGTAAACGGCCCCATTGTGTGAAGGATTATTTAGAAATAAAGTGCATATGCAAATGTGCAAAAGTATGAACACACGTGAGTGTATGAATTAAGCTAAATTGATTACAGATTTTTTTTAAATAGTATAATCAATGTGAAATAAATTAATGATATATAAAATAAAAATACAAAATGTTGAAATCAAACTTCTGTTTCAAAAGCTTTGGATTTTGGAACACAGTCTGGGAGGATTTGGCTTTCTCCATTTGACTCTGTAAAGTTGATGGTTTCAATGCATGTTACATAAATGTTTCCTTCATTGATGAGAATACGTTATTTTAGTGCTCATAATCCTCTTTTGAATGATTTCTGAGACGTGCACTTATTGTGGGTTCCTTTGGGAAACTTTGTGTTTGTTTTCGTCTTCCTATCAACAGCCGGCAAGAGCGGTGCAGAGAGGGCAACACAGATCGCAGGGTATGTACAAAAGACAATTTGTGTTAAGGGGCACAGTGCTTTGGGACTTTTGCAGGAGGAAAATTGGTTGGAGATAAAGTAATGGGGCTCTTGTAGAACAGGGGACATGAAAGCAGGAGTAATTCACAAGGGATATGTGTATTCACTCTGCTGCCAGCTTCATAAGCAAACTATTTCATGCTATTCCCCCAGGGTATGGTTTCATACATAGATGCTTAGTAGTCCCATTTCATGAGTGACCTCTTGAACAATCCATACTGGCATTGTAGTCACCTGTCTACTATATATTGGTATTGTAGTTTCTTCTTAATATGCTCTGGCTCTGCGCACATTACTGGCGGGGTGTAAACCTGCATGTGAAATTTACATTACTGTGCAGTAACACCATCGGTACCATGCAATTATGAGTTGAACCACATGGAATGGGGAATTACTGAGTGAAACAGGATTCACCAGTCATAAAACTTCGCAGGATTTCCAATTATTTGGAGTTTGATACATACCTTATATAGGTTATAAATGTATGCTGGGCTGTTGTGTAGGTCTGAGTGGAGGGAGATGGTGCAGCAAGATAAGGCCTGCTGCAGCCAAAATTCCATTACATTTTATCTAGAAGAACAGGACCAGTAGAAACATGACCAGGGAGCCAGAAGTGTCACGAAGACCAGAAGTATGCGGAGCAGAGGAACCATGACCAGAAGGAACAGAAAGACTTGGAGTAGGAGGCTCCAGAGGCCCTGAACCAGCAGAAAGAGAAAGGCTAGGAGAGTCTGAAAGCATCCACTTGGACCAGAGGTACAAGCAGGACCAGGAGGACAGACCTAAGAGGACCAGTGACAGAAGAACAAGGTAAAGGAGGACCATATACAGAAGAACCAAAACCACAGAGATCAGATCAGGAAAGACCAGCAGTCCAGAAGTACCAGGAACAGGACTATGCGAACCATTAGGATCAGGATCTAAGGGACAGGGGAGAGAGAACATAGTGGAGCAGATTGACCAGAACCTGAGGTAGCAAGACTAGGGTAAGCAGGATCATATGTAATAAGGCTAATCAGAGCTGGAAGACCAAGGGTAGAATACAAAGGTGTCCTGGACGAACAGGACCAAAAGGACCAGGCTCAGGAGGACCAGGAATAAGACAACCCAGACTAATGGGTTCAGTGCCTGAAAGAACAAGAGGACAGAGAACAGAGGCAGAAGCATCAGAACAACCCAAACCTGGAAGACAAGGACTAGGAGTGCCAGGCCTAGGAACATCATGATCTGTGGCACAAGATGGACCAAGAGGAAGGGTAGGAACATGACCTACAATACCAGGACTAGGAGGTACAGGGTGAGCGGGAACAGGGCAAGGTGACCAGGGCCTAGAGAATCATAAAGGAATAGGGCAGGAGGGGCCAGGACTTAGGAACCAAGTAGAGCCATAAAATGTAAGTTTTATCATGACCAGCATAAGAGGGCAAAACAAGAAAGGTCAAGATAATGATATCCGAAGAGACCAGGACAGGGATGGCTAAGAGTATCAGGTCCAAGAGAATTAAGCTCTAAAGAACCCAAATTATAAGGACCCGGACTGATAGGCTCAGGTCTAGTTAACAAGAATCACAAGAAGGGCAAGGACCATGAAAACAAAGAATCAAATGACCATGGCCAGGAGCACCAGGTCATAGAGCACAAGGAGGATCAGATCAGAGACCCTGGCAACCAGAGTCATAATGATCACTCTAAGGGGACTAGTACACAGAGGACCAGAAGGAGATTGACAATGAGGCCAGAAAGATCAGGGAAAAGAGTACCAGGACCTGGTGTATTAATACCAGGAGGACCAATGTAAGAAGGAAAAGGGGAATCCGGACCAGGGAAATCAGGATCAATATAACCACAACAGGAGGACCATGCATAAGGGCCCAGGCCATAACAAGGAAGAGCATGTGTGGCTAAAATTGCGGCCACATCAGATACTTCCTAAATGAGTTCAGTGTTGGGCCAGAACTATATTCTGCTGAAACCTGTGCCATCCCACCCACCACTGAGCCCCCTTGCAAGGGGATGACTGCCACCCCTAATACTATGCTGCGGAGCCCCTGCATGAAGACTGGGGACCACCTGAAACATTCCTGGAGTGACACTGCCGAAAGCAGCCTGTTGTGCTCCTGAACTGTGTGGGCGCCTGCACGGGGCCTAACTCAATCTTGGGGGCTGAAGTGCGCAGCAGAACCCTGCATGCGGAGGGCTCCCCCTCATCCAGACCCAGCTTCCCCCACACTCAGCAGAGTACCCTCTGGCCTGTGGTGTGCTTAAGTCCTATCGGGCCCCGTATTGCTGACGGGCCGTATGCAGTTGCCTCCTGCAGGCCCCAACTGTTGGCCCTGCACCGCGGAGGCACCACATACGTAAAAAGAGTTGCGCGGCTGCTTTCCCTGTGGGGTGCAGCAAGAAGAGCAGCCATGGGGGACTTGCCTGCACTTGCATCAAGCACACCCCCTGGGGCGCTGGGCCCCTGACAAACTATCACCGGCAGCAGCTCTCGAGACATTTCTAGGGTGGGTTTGATGACATGTGCCCCCTCTCTTTGAATGCCCTGTGACTGCCTGAAGCCCCTGGGTGCCCCCTGATCTGCTCCTTTATGGCAAGTGCCCCAGCAGTGAGGCAGGCCCTCTAATTGGCAGCACTATATGCCCTCAACATGAGCACTACCTGCATGGCACTGGCATCTGACTAGTTCCACAAGCATCTCTCTGGTGGAACATTAAGGCACTGCTGGCTAGATTGAGGATCTGTCAGTGGCCCCACCTGCACTCTGGTGGGCGGTGTGCTTGAACGCCTGGAAGAGCACGTCTTCCTTTCTCCGGAGCAGCCTTGTGGCATGTCAACCTGCAAATGTCTTAGGGCTGGAAATAGTCCAGACACTAAGCCTTACTGTGGGCTGTGGCGGCCTGCTCTCCTGCATGCTCCCTGATGCCAGTGGCACACACAGATTGGTGACTCATGAAGGGCACACTACCTAGATCGTTGGCTTGTATGTTGCATGCTGTGCTCCCTTCTTTATTTAGCACGGTAGCCCTTACACCGAGGGGGGCCTTGCTGAATGTGGAAATCTGGACTTGAAACTCTGGGCTCTGTCAGCACCCCACCTCCCTGAGAGCTGCACCATTCTGTGTTTTGACACTTCCACACACTGTTGCAGAGGTCCCTGGCTGGGCCCTTCCTTCTACTCATACCACCGACTATAACATGCCCTGGGACGCCCAAGTTGGAACTCATCGCCTCAGGAGAGGCACGGGAAACCTTGATTGAGTGTCCCCCAAGCCGAACTGTGCATGAGGGCTACTTCTTCCCTGCTGGTGTCCTCCAGGCATCCGAACTAACAGCTCTGCCATCTACTTGTTGCTCACTACACATGTCTAAAAGACTGAGGCATTAAAGTGGCCCTGGCCTGCATGCAAATTACACAACCTGCTGGCTACCTCCCACCTCCACTGTAACATGATGGGAAAAACTAGGACTACTAAGAGTCTGACCACGATCCCAGCATCTTGGCTCTGCCCTTGGCCTCCGCTAACCTAACTTTGGGGGCCCTGCACGTTCTGGAATTCCCCCTGGGCAAACACTTAGAACAGTTGAAGAAAGTTCTCAGAACAGTTGAAGAAAGTTCTCCATGCTATTCTGGACACTGAAACTTCACTCGAGGAGAAAATCAATGCTGTCTCTAAACTTGTTGAGGAAGGATCATCGCAAACTGGTGGACCGAACGGATGAAACAGAATCCGCATTGACCTCTATGGGCCCCACCTTGGGAGAACTACAGACCAAGATGCTCGCCATGCAAGAAGAAATTACCTCCTTGCATCACCGTGCAGAAGATGCTGAGGGGCGCTCAAGCCACAATAACATTGACTTTCTGGGCTTTCCAGAGCAGGCTGAGCACCCCAGTCCCAAGCTCTTTCTAGAAAATTGGCTGATGACCACTGGGCTGGAGAACAAGGTATCCAAGCTGTTCTCAGTGGAGCAAGCACACTGCATCCCGGGTCGCCTGCCTCCGTCCAGAGCACTGCCCGCCCATTCATTGCCCGTTTCCTTAACTATCATGACCAAGACTTGACTTTGCAGGGCCTTCACACAAAGAGTGCCTGGTGCATTGAGAACACAGACTTTTCACCTTTACCCGGATTTCACTATCAGTTACAACATCTCCAGGGCTCTTACCTGAAGGTGAAACATCGCTTGCAGGAGCTGCAACTTCGCTACGTTTTGCTGTTCCCCGCCAAGCTTAATGGAATAGATGACGAATTCTCTCACATCTTCATATCACCTGAGGATGTATGGACATGGCTCCACGCAAAAGGCCTTGTGGGCACGACTGAGAAGGATCAGGCAGATCTGGACTGGGGGACCCCGCGACCCAAACGCCAGAGGAGAAGAGAGCGCAAATGTGGCCTACCCAGGGCCAGGCAGTCGAGGAGCAGGCTCGGGCAGTGGAGACAGCCACCCTGCATGGCACAAACCCCTTCAAAGCCCTGCGATTTGAACGGGTCTTGGAATCTGGCTCAGACACTAGTGCCTCTCTGTGCTCTGTCCTGAGTAGCATGCCTGACCATAAATTCACACTGCGATCAGTCGACGACCTACTTTGATCTTCACCACATAGCTGGGCCTCACACACCCATGTGAATATGGTGCAGTCTGCCTCTTCTGCATTGTGGGGGCTCTTGTTGGTGCTGGCAACTGGAATCTGGTGCCTTTAGGATGGGATATCTCTAGTTGCCGCCTCACACCTCACACATGCTCCAAGGTGGACTTGTTTGTATGCTTTTCTTAGTTTTTACTCCATGGTCGGGGACTTTTGAAAAGGGACACACAAGCCCACTGTCCTGGGGAGGATGCAGCCGTTACGACTCGCTGCTATTCAGGTATGCATTGCGGTTTTATTGGATCTGCTGAAGGGTCTTCTATTCTCACAGTTATTCTCAGGGGCACCTTCCCTGACTCTGGATGGCCTTTCTAACAGGGGTTCTACACCAACAGGGGACAGGGAGGAGCACCACATGCTCCACTGCATATTTCATTAACAACTCACAAGACGGGGGCCATGACTGACACGCACACCCCACAATACCACATCCTCACATGGAACGTGCGTGGCATGGCCACACCTGCTAAATGCTACTGCATTTATGCATACCTTAAACGCCATCAAATGGACATTGCCATGCTATAAGAAACCAATCTCACACTAGAGGAGCTACAAATAGTCCACACAAAATGGAAAGGGCACGTGTACAGCACATCCAATGTCAGCTTATGCTGGGGGGTACTCATCTGGATCGCCACTAGGACTCCGTTTGCTTTTAATTTTAACAGGGTGGATCCCTGGAAGGCCAAATCTATGGGGATCCCCTCAGACTGGTGGCAGTGTATGCCCCCGGCACTAATCAGTCAGAGTTCCCAGACACGCGGGCCCCAGCACTCTTGCAGAACCCTCTACCTCTGGCGGGGTTGGCTTCACTTGCATGCTGGACGTTGGTCTTGAATGTTCTTCCCCTCCCCTGCATGCTGCCACATGTATACGCACATCACAGAATTTTTGGACATAGATTACACAACGCTTGGCGCCTCTGGCACCTGGCATATGGGGAATACTCTTTCGACTTCCCAATCCATGAAGTGGACATTAGGACCAACCTTTTCCTTTGCACTGTCCAATTAGGCACCCTGATAACCTGGGCGGTGTACTTGGTCCACACCCTGTCGGACCCTTGTCCATTACTGGTCACCCTCTGATTGGGCAGACAATGTCAGTGGCAAACAGAGGCACGTCCTTCCCCGCCCCCATTCTTCGGGGGGTTCGCAAAGTGCATCACACAATACTTTGAACTCAATAGGGGTACTGCCTTGTCCCAAGCCTTGGAGTGGGATGCACACAAAGTTGTCACACGTGGCCACTGCTTGGCAGCTATTTGGGTGATACGATATCGCTTGGTGGGGGAGCTAACTGCCATAGAACAAGAGCTATGACCCTAGAGGTAAGGGGTAACATGAATAGAAAGGCCACACAGCTTTGCTACATGCTGAGGGGGGGCGATCGGGAAAGCTGCTGGTGTGGCTCATGAAGAAGGATTAGCAAAGGGCCCCAAATGGAGCGCTCCACTTCGATGATGGCACAATGATTACTTCTCAACCAGCCATCCATGTTGCCTTTCACAAGTATTACCAGGGGTTGTACACAGCAACATATCCCCCAGCACATGAGCACGCACAAAGATTCTTCCGTAAAATACCGATATCAGGTGGAATCCTCTACAGTGGGATGAACCATACCAGCCCCTGTAGCTGGAAGAAATACAAGCTGCATTCTTGCAAATCACACACAACAAAACGCAATGCACCAATGGGCTGCCAATCGAATACTATGCAACCTTTTCCACTCCAATTATGCAATACCTGATGGAAATGTTTACTGAAGCCAAAACGCTGGGACACATTCTGGTCATGCTCTAAGAGGTCCTGATCGTTGTCCTTCCGAAACTGGCTAGAGATTAACTTGATGTTCACACTTACTGTCCTCTTTCATTACTGAATCTTGGCTGTGAGATCCTGCGCTGAGTGCTAGTGAACTGTCGGCTTCCAATAATTAATGTTCTTTTCCATGTGCACCAGTCAGGATCCATACCGGGGCGTACCACTTTCACCAACATCCGCTGCCTACTATGCCTCATACATGACATTACCACCAACACCTTCGGTCAATTGGCTGTGTCATTACACATTGAGAAGGCAAATGACAGCTTGAATTTGGGCTTTCTCTTTCTCGCCCTTGAATCCATGGGGTTTGCCCTGGGTTTCCGAGGATGGATCTGCAAGCTACACAATAGCCTGTTGGAACAGGTTAAAACTGGCCAGCTGATCTCCGATAGCTTTGATATTCAAAGAGGCACCAGGCAGGGTTGCCTGCTCTCCCCGCTTATTTTCAATCTTGCCATGGAGCCTCTGGCCCACCATCTTCGCCACCGGGTGCATGCTTGGAGTGCACATCACATCATTTTGATTTACACAGGTGATGCTCTGCTCTACTTGTGCTAGGAGGACAATCTAGATACGGCGGTCAACTTTATCCATCGGTCCTTGGTTATCTGCTGATAGCTGTCCCTGTCCTGTGGCGATATCCAAACTGCTGGTGTTTCCATGCCTGCTTTAGTTTTTTACTGTGCTCCCAATAGTGCTTCCCAGGAGCTTTTTCTGTGAGCTGAACGGTTTATTGCTCGAGCTGATATGGAGTGAAGGGCGCCAACGAGTTGCGCTTGCCACTCTACAGAACTCATTGACTGAAGGAGGTCTCGGTGTGCCCAACTTTGAGCTCTAATATGCGATGGTACAACTGCAATGGACAATGGCCTTGTAACACATACCTACATGTCCTGAATTGGTATTCATCTGTGCGATCCTAGGCAACCAGAACATTTACACGTGGATGTCTGAACCAAACATCTGCCCCAACAGGAAATACGCCACATGACTGTGGCCAGCCCCTGCTGGTGCACGTATGTGCATGGCAAGGGACCTCACCTCCCATACTCACCATCCATAGTGATCTAGGACCTGCTCCAGGTTTGTAACGCAATGCAACAGTATGATGCAGCTCCCTGGAGAGAAGCAGGAGTACACCAACTGTGGGAACTGTACAATGAGGGGTCCATCATATCCTTTCAGGAACATCATGGACACTTACAGGATAGGAGCTGGCCAGTTCTTAACATTTCACATAATATAATGCACCCTATACGCCACATGGGGTTGCGGCGATGGACAACCTCCCACGTCTGCCACGCTGCACATGTTCCTGACCTAGGATATCATGTGCTATGCGATTATCACCCTCTACACATCCCTCAACTCAACCCTGCCGGAACACGTCACGGGGGCATGCGCCAGATGGGACCTCGTGTTACTGCAGCCTCTATTGGATAAGTTTGGTTCCGAGCACTACAATTGGTGAAGGGAGTTTCCCGTAACCCCAGATCTCGCATCACCTAATTGAGTTATGTGCACCATGCCTACCGCTCCCTCCAGCGCATTTTTTTAACGCATGTACCCAGCACTGATTTCTGCGTGTCCCCGATGTAAACTATTGGTCGCGGATTCTACCACATGGTGTGCGATTGCCTGATGCTACAACCACTATGGCCAGAGGTCACTGTCACGGTGAATGAGTTGGCAGAACACACTCTTGAACCCACACCTGAATCCTGTTAACTGGCCCTACTCACCCATGTGATAGACACCTTCACAATTTGATTGACCTTGTCTTTGTCCTATTTAAAAAACAGTTAGTGATGGCGTGGAAGGCACGCACCCCTCCTGATCTCCAGCATTGGCTGACCACACTGACATGGATGCATGCAGAGGCCAACACTCTCAGGGTCCTCTGCATTCAGGGGGACACATGAACAGGGGGGTAATGCTGGGAAACCATTTTGCTTCAAGTTGAAGCTTGAAATGAAATGCGCCCACCATGAGTCACACCACTGTACTAAACACTTGGACTCACACTCACAGACCCACTGGCGGACCTCTCACCCCACGAGGTGCTGTCACATTGTGTCACCTACATGCAACACACCAACCACCATGCACGCTATAACAGGACTCCCACAGGGCACAGGCCCCACTGCCCAAAGCACCAGCCACCATTATCAACGTAGGTCTGTACCCCACCACCCCGGTGCTGACTGTTCACACACTTCATCCTTGCACTACTGTCACTGAGTGATCCATATTGGCGGCAGACCCTCCCCATCCAGCCCATGCTGCACATTCTGACACACTTCTACCCTAAACAGACTCTATGGTTTTAATACTTTCAAATAATTGTTTATGTTTTTATCAACCTGATTCACAACCCTGTTGAGTGACGATGGCTGTAAAGTCATAATAAGCTGCTATCCTGTACATGATGGGATACACTGTTATGCTTATAATTATTCCTGTTGTTGTTACCATATAATGACTACAAAATTCATTAATGTGTGTGTATGTGTATGTGTCTTGTAAAGCGCACTGCTGCCCTGAGGCGTCCTGGCGCTGTAGACCGCTGGGGAACCCGTCCTGGCTATCCCTGTGAGATGGTCCCTCCTGGGTATCTCCAAGGTGAAACCAGGCATCCCCAGCGAAAGAAACAAGGAGGACCATGACCAGTTGGTGTAGAACTACCACAACAATGAGCAGGACCCCAGTGAGGAGGATTAGGTGGACTACAAGGATTGGGATAAGCAAGACCAGCACTATGGCTGAGAGGACTAGGGGACCAGGACCTGGTCTACCTAGTGGAGGAGAAGCACCAGGACCTGGGGTAACAGAACTAGGTAACAAGGATCAGGGGTGTCAGGACAACGAGAGCCAGGAGGACCAAGGGGATCAGGACCAAACTGACCAGGTCCAAGAGGACCCAATAAAGAGGATCCGTGATCTATTAGTGTTATTACAATTTAACCTTCAAATGATCCCCCACAATGAAATAACTGCCAATTCCATTGGGTTGAACTGACACCATGTTCTGCTAAATTCCTTCAGTTCATATCATGACTTTTAACCTCAGGCTGCCACTGGAGTCTTACATGGCGACACCAATGCCGCTATCTGCCTCCCGTCTGCTGCTGCTGTGCTGCGCCACCGTGATCTCTCAAGATGTAAGGCACAGTTGAAATTCATGATATGACTGAAGGAATTTAGCAGAACACAATGTCATTTTTACTGATTTGAAGGTTAAGCTGATAGGACAGTAATACATCAAGGTTTTGTGGCATTATACTATATAAGATTATGTTTGGAAGTCTCTTGATTTTATTTGAAAGCTATGTTCTTCTTCTCTTTTTATATGAGCCCTAGAGAAGTGGTTGTTTTGCCATGAAACATGTGTTGGCCGTGGCTGTACTTGTTCTTCAAAAATTAATCCATGGGACTTGTATTAATTTGTTGGGGTGGGCGGAATTTTTTATTCCGTTGCTGGAATTGGAGTAATTTAGTAATTCTGTATTACTCTTATAATAATGAATTACTAATAAATTCCGCCGTTCTGCTCCGCTGGTGGAATTAATCAGCCCTGCACACTGACAATGGTTTATAACTTTAATATGGATGGGCAAGAGGGTGAATCATGACTAACAAAAGAGGTCAAAGGGCTGTCAAAGTCATCAAAGGGGAGCTCAGTCTCCAAAGTGCCACAGGTGTCATGGAGGTTTATGGGTCATCTGAATGAAAGAAAGAACAGGATGGTCTCTGAGCCGTGACAGAGAAATTCTCATGGTTGACCAGAGGCAGAGGTAATCGTGGAGTTGCAGTGAAGTCTAAGGTTCAGAAGAGGAGATTGAGTAGATAGTGTTAAGAGCGTTAGAATGCTTGGCAGAGAGCCTCTGATGACTTGTGAACGAGGACGTTTGAATGGGAGTTTGCAAAAGGCAAGGAAGAAGTTGTGTTGGAGTATCAAAAATGGAATGGTTGTGAAAGAGGGTAGCTTGATTAGGTGTGGGTCCGACTGAACTTTCCAGAGGCATTATACTGTTCTTCAATAAAGGAAGTTAGACAATGCTGTGACAGGAATGCCCCCTATATGGTACACAGTCATGTATCCCTGCCCTGTGTTTTGGAATGCATGTGAAAATTGGTATCCTGACTTTTTTTTTAAACTGGACCTGGGACCACAGTTATCTGGCATGTGAGCAGAGGTATAGGCCTATCTATGGAAATGCAAGGTCCTGAGCCTGTTGTGTGACTTGTAGTGGGGCACAATGTAAGCCTCTCTTCACACGATATTTGTAATAAAGTCAATAAATAAAATATCTTCCTCAGACTCTTTTGTTTTGTATCTTTGTTATTTATATGTCTTACTCTAAATTTACTCTAACTAGTCCTTCATATTCCAATGGCATGCAGGTGAATTAGTTATACACTTATTGCTTCACTAATAAAGAAGACATTTTCTACGAGTTAACCACAGGGTGGAGATGAGTTAGCACCTTCCGATCCTGCACTCTTTAACCCTTTAACCTTCCTCTGGACATCGTTTCCTGTCCTGAGTAGACAGTGGTCCTCATTTTCTTTACTATTCTCCTTAAGAATATCCTTTTTTTAAATTCCTTTGGCAAATTCCTACCTCAGAGAACAAAGTAGCACTCGTCATCTTTGGCATGTAGCCTGAATGTTCCCCAATCTGCCATCTCATTTTCTCTATAAGGGGAGTTCAAAGAGGCTCCAGGAATGGTAGCTTACAGGTGGTGTGTAGCCTAGAGTGGAATAAGGGTCGACTCTCTTTCCAACCTTCAGACATTGACATCTACAAACAAGAGCCCCTTCAGCAACCTACTTTTTTTTTTTTTTTTTTTTTTGAAAAAGTTTTATTAAGCAATAATTCGGTTACAAGTACGGGCCTACAACCACCCGGGCCGGCCGCTAGGTACAGAAGGAAATCTACACATATCAAAACTACAATCAGTTCCCAGGGCACTGCCCTGCAGTGGCTCCAGATAGTTCTCGAGGAACAGGAAGCGTAAGTCCAACAATCACAAAAACAAAAAGACAAACAATACACAACATAAGGCGAGTTATGAGGGAAACCAGTGCGGGTCAGGCTCCCCCCGGGAAACTCCAGTCAGGACAATTGAGCAAACCGCTAAAGAGAGGAGTACCGGGAGGCCGGGGACGGAGGGGGGGGGGGGGGGAGGGGGTCAAGGAAGATGAACGTCCATATGTAGTTGTTCCAAAAGGCGCCAGGAGCCATCAAGGGTCAGGGGGACATGGCGATATCAGTATCTACCAGGGGGGGCGTACAGATGCCTCCGCGATACGCGTTCCATTGCCCCCAAATTCTACCCCATGCCCCCGGCTTGCCACGGGCCACATACACAGTCTTCTCCCTAAACATACACCAGTCCATATTCTCCTTCCATACTGACACGGTGGGCGGCCGTTGAGCGCCCCAAAGTTGCGCTATGTCCCTCTTGGCAATCATGTTCCCTAGGGCCGCCCACCGAGTCTGAGCCGCGCTGTAGTCATTGGGCTCCCACACATTCAGGACACAGCGACGCACCTCCGGCAGCAGCACAACCCCGGTGACCTGTCCCATAACCGTGTGGACCCGGCGCCAGTAGTCCGCCACCTCGCGGCACTCCCAAAGGATATGAAGAAAGGTGGCGCTGAGCCCACAGCCTCGCTTACAGAGCCCGTCGCCGGAAAATCCCATCGAGACCAAGCGCGGACCCGTCACATACACCCGGTGGAGAATCTTGAGCTGTACCAACCGAAGACGAGCCGGAATGGCAACCTCCTTGGGGGACGACAGTGCAGACTGCCAATCTTCGTCGTCCAATTCCACCCCGTCCCCAGTCCAAGCCTCCCGAAGGCGAACAAGAAGGTCCGCCCGGTGATTAATTAATTTTTTATAAATTAAAGAAATAGTACTATCAGGGACATGTCCATCAAGTATGCGGTCCTCGAGGGGCGAGGAAACAGGGATCTTGGTCCCCTCCCCGAAGACCGAGAGCAGGGCGTGTCGAACCTGGGCGTAGCGGAAGAACTCCCTGTCGGTCAGCTCGTATTCGGCCTGGAGCACCGCGAAAGTCTTTACCGCGCCCTTGTGCCACAGGTCTCCCACTTTGCTGATACCAATCGTGTCCCACTGGTCAAACCCCTTCGTGGTCCACAAGCTTCCCAGGCGGTCGGAAGCAAACAAGGGAGTAGCACATGTTAATCGCTCACTCCAGCCCATGGCCGCAGTGGCAGCCCTCCAGGTCCGCACCGCAATCTTAGTAGGACCCGTAAGGGTCCGGCCAGCCAGGCGGGAATAAAGTGCCCTGTTGTAGTTCCCGCCGGGAAGCAGGAACTTGTCCATCTCATACGCCGGATTCAAGCCGGGCGCATACGTGGCGTGGTTAATGGCAGATAGCTGCGAGGCCCAATAGTACCTGCGAATGTCAGGAAGCGCGATGCCCCCGTCATACCAGGGGAGAGTGAGCTTGGCAAGAGCAATACGCGCCCGCCCGTCCCACACCAGTCTCCTCTGCAGGCTCTCCACCTCCCGAAAGTAGGCCACTGGGATAACATCGAAGGAGTTCTGGAGTGCATAGAGGAACCTGGGAAGGGACATCATTTTAAACAGCGCGGCCCGACCCAGCGGGGACAGGGGGAGCCTGCACCACCGGGCCGTGTCCTCCCGCAGCCGCCGAAGTGGACGCAGGAGATTCTGCTCATAGCGAGCCACCGGGTCCAGCGAAACGTATATCCCCAGGTACTTAAAGCCGCTCAGAGATATCTGAATCGGGAGCCGAGGCGGCAGGAGAGGAGGACCACCAGAGATGGGATAAACGCAGGATTTAGACCAATTGATCGTGAGACCCGAATTATTCCCAAAGGAGGTCAGAACGTCAAAGAGGACGTTGAGTGACTGCCGCGGTGAGGTGAGATACAGGAGAATGTCGTCCGCATACAGCGAGACCCGATCTTCGAAGCCCGGGCCCCACCGGATCCCTCTAAGCGAGGGCTCCCAACGGAGCCAGGCAGCGAGTGGCTCCAGGGCGAGAGCAAAAAGCAACGGGGACAACGGGCACCCCTGCCTCGTGCCCCTGCCGAGGGCAAAGGGCCGAGAGACCCGCCCATTCACCACCACTTGAGCCATGGGTCCCGTGTAAAGGAGCCTCACCCAGCCAATAAATCCCTCTCCAAAGCCGAATTTATCCAAGACGGCCCAGAGGAATGGCCACTCAATAGTATCAAAGGCCATCGTGGCATCCAAAGAAACCAGCACGGCCGGTTCGGAGAGAAACTCCGCCCTGGCAAGGGCACCGTGAAGACGCCGCAAGTTAAGAGCGGTGTTGCGGTGCGGGATAAAGCCGCATTGGTCCGGATGAATAAGGTCGCACACGACACTCAACAATCGATTGGCCAGGACTTTCGCCAGGATTTTGGGCTCCGCGTTGAGCAGTGAAATGGGCCGGTAAGAAGTACAGCGGTCTCGCGGCTTGCCCTCCTTGGGGATAACGACTATAGTGGCCAAGCGCTGGTCGGCCGGAAGGGAACCCGCCGCGAGAGAGTCGCGGAACATGCGGCTGAGGAAGGGCGCAAGCTTATCAGGACGCAATTTGTATAGTTCAATGGGCAGACCGTTAGGACCCATAGCCTTGCCCGAGCGAAGGGAACGGATCGCGGTCGCTATTTCATCCGACGACAAGGGAGCGTCCAGCCGCTCCCGGTCCTCAACGGACAGGCCGGGCAGAGCAATATCTCTCAGTAGGAGGCGAGAGTCATCCTCATCCCTGTCAGTCACCGGGGAGTACACCGCCCGGAGGTGGTCAGCGAAACATTCCACAATCTCATCCGGCTCAGTCACACACACACCGTCAGCAGCACGCAACTCGGGGACCACACGATTCACTCTCTCCTTTTTGTCCAGCCACGCGATCAACTTTCCCGCCTTGTCCCCCGCGTCATACAATCGGCCCTGCTGCTCCCTATACATAGTTTTGGCCGCGTCAGTGACCAGGGACCTATATTCGAACTGTTTCAGGCTAAGGGCATGTAGCCCGTCCGGAGTAACATTCGCCTCCAGGGCCGACTCCAACCCCGAGATGTCAGTCTCCAGCTTCACCACCGCCTCGCTCCTAACCTTCTTGGCCACCACTATCTGGGCGAGGGCGTGTCCGCGTATCACAGTTTTAAAGGCTTCCCAAAGGGACAACGCAGACGACACCGACCCCTCGTTTTCACTGAAGTATTGGTCCATGGCCCTAACCAGGCTGTCACGAGTCGCAGGGTCCCGCAGGTACCAAGGGTTAATAGGAGCTACCCGCCCTGCAGACCGCGACCCGGTGTCAAAGAGAAGCCACAGCGGAGAATGGTCGGAGATACCACGCGCCAAGTGTCTGACCTCTCGAATCCGACCAGTCTGCGCCGCGGGCATAAGGAAGTAGTCCAGCCTAGAGAGACTCCCATGCGCCCCCGAATGAAAGGTAAACTGACACTGGGTCGGATGCATTAGTCTCCAACTATCCACCAAGCCGAAGGTCTCCAACATCCCACCCAGCCATGACTGGGCAGCGGGGAGGGTCCTCGGTGGGTGACGATCCAGTTCACCCGAAACCACAGAGTTAAAGTCCCCGCCCATGAGCAGGAGGCCGTCCGGAAGGTCAAGCAGCATTCGACCCAAGTCAGTAAAGGTGGAGTTCTGGAGACCCGGGGGGACGTAGACTGAAACCAGGGTAAGGGGCTGCTCCTCCCACCTCCCAATCAAACACACATAGCGCCCTCTGTCATCCGAGACTATCCTCGTGATCTCCACCGGAAGGGAGGTTCGCAGGAGAATGCCCACCCCCCTGGAGCCCGTTGTGAAACCAGAATGGGCTACGAGGCGGTATCCCCCCCTGTTCATCGCATGGCAGACATTGCCGACCAAGTGCGTCTCCTGGAGAAACACCACATCAGGAGTCACACGACGCAAATATTGCAGTACAACACCCCGCTTAATACGATCCCCCAACCCATTGACGTTCCATGACATAAGCCTCAACCCGTCTCCCCCCATCCCCTCCAATAGATCAAGAGGCCCCCAGCCCGCAGCACGGTTCCCAAATATGGACAAAAATCAATACCTCGCCCTGTAAACAAAAAACACACAACAAAACAACCCCCCTTCCCCCCCAACCCCACCCCAAGTCCAACTCCCCCCACCCTGCACCCCTGCGGGCCAATGACCCCCCCCAACTTGCAGTGTGCCTGTCGCCCCCCTAACCCCATTCTACAAAAAGACCCCGGAGGAGGAAAGGGACCCGAACCCGCCCGCGCCCCTCACGGGTCCTGGTAAGACACAGTATGCAAAAGAAGTAAGACCCAACTGTACAGTGCAAAACCGCAAAAGCAAGGACCAAATGTCAGTCTAAGGGGACCCGTCACCTGCGGTGCCCCCAGAGGGCCCGGGCCTGCCACCCCCGTCCGGCAGCGAGTCCAGCCAGTCACTTGCGGCCACAGGAGAGTCAAAAAAGGCTGTCCGCTCTCCATGCTCCACTCGGAGTTTCGCCGGGTAGATCATCGAATACTTCAGGCCCCGCTCGCGGAGACGGCGCTTCACCCCTTGGAATCCCATCCGCTGTTTCTGGACCAGTTGCGTGAAGTCCGGATAAAAATTGATGGTCGAGTTCTCGTAGCGGACCGGGCCACGGGTCCGTGAAGCCTGCAGAATAGCGTCGCGGTCCCTGTAGTGGAACAGTTTAGCCACGATAGGCCTCGGGGGGGCCCCCGGCCGCGGCCGGCCGCCCGGAACTCGATGGGCCCGCTCCACGGCGAAGAATTTACTTAGGCCAGCCGGGGACAGCTGTTGCAGGATAAGTTCCTCGACCACGAGGTCCACCGGGCGGCCGTCTGAGGACTCCGGTACACCAATGATGCGGATGTTGTTGCGTCGGGCCCGTCCCTCGAAGTCCTCAAGCCGCCGGGCCATATGGTCGTTGACCACTCTAATGTCCCCAAGCGCGGCCCGCAGATCCGACACCTCCGCACCCAGGGTGGAGGTCCGTGTATCAAGGGCCTGGACCTTCTCGTTGGTTTTGGAGAGGTCGGCCCGAATCAGGGTGACATCGATTGCGACAGTGTCGATCTTACGGGCCAGGGCCTCATATTGCGTCGCGATGGTTTCCCTGATGCCCTCGATGGCGCCCATAATGTCCTGCAGGGAAAGTTCCGCAGAGACGGTCGTGCCTCCCCCCGCAGCATCCGGGGAGAGGCCAGTAGCGCCAGGGGGCCCCCTGCCCTGGGTGTAGCGGTCCATGTTGTTGCTCTGGACCGCTCCCCCGCGCAGAGAAGCCTTGGTCTTGCGCCCCTCCGGACCCCCTTTGCCCGCCATGCGAGCGCAGTCTCTCAATGGGACCTCCGATCAAAAGGTGTGCGGGCGCCAGCCAAAGGACCACAAACTGCCGATGTGGGGGTCGGAGGCGTCAGGCCCACCAGTAGCAGATGGAAGCAAGCCTCGGGCAGAGGCCCAGGAGGCACCTCGCCACCTTGAGCACACACGCCAGCCGATCTCCTGAAGGCCAAAATCGAAACCGAAAGCGCTGACTCGGCAACTGGCACCGCGCTGAGGCCGCTGTTGTTCAATTGCAGCCCGGCCCCACGGGTCACCTTCACCCCGGCCACCTCCGCCGGGTGGGTCCCAAAAGTTCCGACGACGACAACTCAGGATTCCCAGGTCCAATTAGAGTTTTAAAAAGAGATATATGATCAGCTGGTCTTCATCTCTCAGATTCCATAGACCAAATCAGGATAATCTCAGGATATATTCCGAGGAGCAGAAAGGGTCCGGGGAGCCCTGTGCTCACGCGACCATCTTAGATGCGCGCTAGGCTCCTCCTCCAGCAACCTACTTTTGGGTTTCATCACAAATCCCAGCTTTAGGATTCCATTATAACTCTGCCATCTACCTGCTATACCTCGCTCAGGTGTTGACTTTACCAGGTAAGACTCTTGTTGGGTACTTGCCACAGGGTTCAGTAATACAACGGTTTGTTCAAGTTTCCAGTTTTCATGGCCAAAAAAGGGAGTGCTCTGCAGGACCGGCTTTAGCACTGGTGGCGTCCAGTGTGACAATCATTTTTGGCACCCTCACACACCATGAACACCTCCTCGGATTCTCTCACTACCATCAAGCAAAAAAAGCCCCTCATCTTTCCAATCATAAGGTATTGCTAAACACAGCGCCCCCCCCTGAGGTCAGCGCCCCCTCCACAGGTCATCGCCCAGTGCGGCCGCACCAGTCGCACTGCCCTAAAGCCGGCCCTGGTGCTCTGTAGAGTACTTACAGAGCTGCGTTATGACCAGCGCTAATGTCCACATGACAGCCCTGAATTATGAAGTCTTTCTGGAGGAGCTGAGGGTCTGCCTAGTACTTATGAGACTACCTGAGAGGGAAGGAAGGCAGGTGGCCCTGCAGGGGGAAATATTGTCCAGGGGAAGAAGCCCAACAGGTTACTGGTGAAACTAACACCCAAAAGAAGCTGACTGCCAGAAGTAGTAATTGCAGACGTTGACCAGTGTCATAAGGGGTCTCCCAGTCTCCCTGAGCAGTTCCTGTAGTGATCTGTGAAATATATATTTGGCTAAAGAGCAACAAAATGAAGTATGGCACTCCCTCTGTCTGCAGAGAAATGTGTACTGCGCCAGCCTTACAATGGTACTGCAACTGAAGAGGATCTGTTGTATCTACCAATGTAGAAACCCTTATCCAGCCTAGGAGGTTACAACTGCAGAAAATCAACACCCACTGGCGACTGAAGAGACTGAGCTTCCATCTGCATATGGTCAAGGAGCCTGAAACTGCCTAAAATGAGTGCCTGCCATGCAGGCATATGCGACTGATCCCTTCTCAGCAGTACTGAGTAAAGTTGTTGTCACGGTTTTGCACCGTGCAGCTGCTTCAGGATTGAGTTTTTAGAATGCAGCCGCCAATGTCACAAGAGCCATATCTTCATTAACATGATTAAACAAGGCCTGTCCATTAAAAGACTGAGATACTGGATGCACAGAGGCAAATCTCTCATATAGACCTTGCTTATGTGGTGCAAACATATAGAGGCTTGATCTGTTGAAGTGATCTACACGTTAGAAAGGGGACACATTCAGAATGGCCTACACCTGTGCCTAGTCAGTGCCTGTTCCCATATTTCATACAAGGAAGTGTAGATGTTAGGAAACTTCTAGAGCTGGGAGAGGACACCTTGGGAGATGTGGTACTTCATTGAGAGCTGTAGATTAAATTCTAACCATGTAACAGTATTCTTATTTGTACTGTACAGTATTTTGCTTTGATGTGATAATGAAATATGTTCTTTTTTAATAAGATAAACATTGAACTGCACAATCTTTTATTATCTCTAGTGATTGAATGTTGAGATCTGAGCTCCTCTGAGACGTTTCTCTCAGAAAGTGGGCTGATGTAAAATGTCTGTCAAATTTCAATAACGACTGGCATTTACATATTAATATGTTTTCTTTATTATCCTATTCAGGTTCATATTTACAAACTGGTTATATTGAATGTGTTTGTCTCTGCTATTACAGTATTAACATCCGCAATAAAAGATACAACTTTTAAAGTGTTGGTTCCTGTTTTTTAGATTATGTATGTGAGAACAGGTGATGATATCGCTGGATATACATATGCCACTTCAAGATTTGATTTTTCCAAAGTTCTACCCAAGACTCCAAGTTGAACGTGCTGAAAAAATTAGCTGATACTTGAAGAACAGTAATTATATTATCAACCTATTTTTAGAAAACATTTTCATTTGTTTACTATCTAATATTCACTGTTGTAATAAGGGAATGTAACTGGTAAATGGGGGGGGGGGACTGAGTAATCACTGTGAGCTATACAAGCAATGTAACTAGTATAGGACTAGGCTACTTTCCCATCCACCACATTATTTGCACATCTATATTGTACCTGCTTATGTGGATGGTATTCTTGGTCAGAAAGCACAACTTTCTGCCTTTGAAGGCTTTTCGTTTTATGGCTACATTAAAGTATCTGGCCTGTCACATGGTGTAGTACCAGTTATAAACGGAGGGGGTACCCTTAGTTCTCTCATATAGATGAGATCAAATATAGGTCAAATAAGAGGATGATGGTATGAAGCCATAAGTTTGACAGCATATATCACGCACTGTTCTACCAACTAATCATAACCACCAAGAAGATGGTATGTGTCTGAAAATGCATTTCTATATCTCTTAAAACTCTGTGCTTCACTTCAGGCTTAATCACAACTGCAAATTTGGGACGAACTGATTAGAACAAATTTACGACCTCCATGCATACCATTCATTGTTTGCCACTAAGGCCATGCAGCCCAGCTTATTAAATTAGAAATGTTTTGCTAGGTTGAAGTATGATACATAGTCAAGCTTTGAGATCACTAATGCTTGTACTGCAACCTTGAGGTCATGAGCAGGGAGGAAGGGTTTGAGTTTCCTAAGTAAACTGACTTGAAAGTTCGCTCCTTTGGTGAGGGAACTGATGTGCTTCTGCATGTTCAGGCTTTTGTCTAGAATGATACCCAGAGATGATGCCGAGTCCACGAGGTGTGGACTGCAGTTAAGAGCAGTCAGCTGATTCAACCATTGTTCCATGAAGAGGGATTGGTTGTGGGGTGAGATCAGAAGGAATTCCGTTTTAAGAGCATTAGGCTTCAAGTGATTGCGTGTCAGCCAGCTTTGTGTTTCCAGCAGGACTGAGTTGAGGTACTGGATGTCTTCGGGGGAGGTGATCTTCAGGTATAGTTGGGTATCATCCGCATACATATGATAGCGAATGCTGGATGATTTTAAAATTTCCGTCAGAGGCTCAATGAACAGGTTAAAGAGCGTGGGGGACAATGCAGAACCTTGTGGAACACCCAAGGTGACTGGTGCAGGGAGGGACAAGGATTGGTCCACCTTGAAACATTGGGATCTGTTCTGAAGAAACAAAGAGAACCAGCTTAGAACCGTCCCGGACAGGCCCATCCTGTGTTCTAGGAGGCCAATTAGGTGATCATGTTTGACACTGTCAAATGCTGACGAAAGGTCGAGAAGGATCAGTATGCATGACTCATTGTGATCCAGCATTCTAAGCGCATCATCCACGATGTGCGTTAGCGCCGACTCTGTGCTATGACCTGGGCGGAAACCAGATTGGCAATGGTCCAGGAGTTGGAAATGGTCAATTTGATGACAAAGTTGGTCGAGCACACTTTTTTCCAAAAGTTTTGCCAAGGTGGGGATGTTAGTGATTGGTCGAAAGTTAAGAAGGTCAGTGGGATCTGCATTTGACTTCTTTAGGATCGGGGTCACCTGACCTGATTTAAGGCAATCAAGACTAACACCTTGCAAAAGAGAAGCATTGACGATCGTCCTCCAGAGAGTTAGTAAGGCGGATCTCACTTCCGGGACCAGGTTCGATGGCAGAGGGTAGTTGTAATGATTGGAAGGTTTCAAGGTCAACAACATTTTGCGAATAGTGGGTTCTTCCACAGTTTGGAACAAACTCCACGATGCATTGTTTTTAGGGTGGCAGGGCTGTATATGTTCAGAAATGTTCGACTCTGAGGGGAATAGGGTGTTCAGCGGACCACTTGAGAGGTGAACCCTGGACAAGCATAGTTCAGACTCAATCTTGGTAGTCTTATCCCTGAAGAAAACAGCCAATTCTTCACAGTTCGGCGGTGCCCCTTGACCCAGAGCCGAGAGGTTAGGATGATTATTGGATTGGGACTTGATGAGTTCGAACAACTTTTTCGTATGGTTTTTATCTTGATCTAGTTGAGTTCTAAAGAAGGTGGCCTTCTAGCATCTGATGCGTTTGTTGTATAAGCTTCGCAAAGATCTCAGGTGAAAAAGATGTTCCATGGAGGGATAGGCTCGCCACTTCCTTTCTGTAAGTCTTACTTTTCTTTTTTCGGCATTAGCACTATCATTGAACCATAGTTTGGAGATTTTAGCAGACACTCTTTTAAGCTGAAGTGGTGTCACTGTGTCAAGAAGAATAAAACCCGAGCACACCTGTAAATTATACATTAATATGTTAACAACAATGCAAATAGATTTCTTGAAGTTTCATATCAAGTCTTCTCTTTTATTATTTCTTGGTCCAGCCAACACGTGTTTCATCGCCCGGGAGTGGCCGCGACTTCCTCAGGGCTGGAAAATGAATGAATATACAACATTTGTTTGTCTGTATTATATTGTATGTACACCCTCCACAACTAATCATGACGTGAGATTATTGTGGAGCCCGTAAAGTACAATCAGATACAATTGGTGAAATACATTCAGAACATTGTGAAATGATTAAAATATCAGATATATCGACAGAAGACCCACGTTGCTAAAAAAGAGTGATGTCAATGCATATGCGTCTCCCATGAAGAAGACACCAATATCGAAATTGAGTATCACCTCAAATAATGGTGTATGAAAATTACAGATAAGAAAAGGAATATAAGTCACCAATACAACCAATAGTGAAAAAAGTCCCAAATGCCAAAGTGACAAGTCGCAAACCATATCTACCTTGTGACCAGTTAAATCCGTCCTGGCCGTTTGAAGAAGAGAGGTGATAAGTTTATGCTTCAAGGTATGTGCTCTGAAAAAATATGGTTCAGGGTTCAGTGTTCTTCTTTCACTATGCATAAGGCGAAGTCAGAGTTTTTTTCCAATCTATGGTTGTTTCTATATAGAGTCAGTGGACAACATGCAGTATATACTATATACATATGATATACTACATATTTTTTCAGAGCGCATACCTTGAAGCATAAACTTATCACCTCTCTTCTTCAAACGGCCAGGACGGATTTAACTGGTCACATGGTAGATATGGTTTGCGACTTGTCACTTTGGCATTTGGGACTTTTTTCACTATTGATTGTATTGGTGACTTATATTCCTTTTCTTATCTGTAATTTTCATACACCATTATTTGAGGTGATACTCAATTTCGATATTGGTGTCTTCTTCATGGGAGACGCATATGCATTGACTTCACTCTTTTTTAGCAACGTGGGTCTTCTGTCGATATATCTGATATTTTAATGATTTCACAATGTTCTGAATGTATTTCATCAATTGTATCTGATTGTACTTTACGGGCTCCACCATAATCTCTCGTCATGATTAGTTGTGGAGGGCGTACATACAATATAAGACAGACAAACACATTTTGTATATTCATTCATTTTCCAGCCCTGAGGAAGTCGTGGGCACTCCCGGGCTTGCTCTTAACAATTCATGGACGAGGAAGGTGATGCAATAGTGATCTGTCCAGTCACATGGGAGGATCGACTCCAGGTGGAAAGAGTTGGACAAGATCCAACGCGGCTCCTTTGGTCTGCGTAGGGCTGTCACATATTTGGATAAGGTTAAGGTCAAGTAGGAAGGATTTAAGGCTATTAATCAGCTCATCGGTTACATCGTTCCAGTGGAGGTTGAAGTCACCCAGGAAGAACTGCGCACCTTGGAAATCCCCATTGGCCCAAATAATATCCATGATCTGTTCTGTGAAGGGAAGGTTATTGCGAGGGGGGTGCTTGAACGTGTGCAGTATGCATGAGTGATTGTTGCCCCCGTCACATCAATGCATAGGTATTCACATGAGGGCAGGAGGTCGGCATGAATGACTTTCACTATTAAATTACTACGATGTAATGTAAGCAAGCGATGCCTCCCCCGTGACTGCTAGTTCTATTTATCCTAATGATATCAAAGTTGAGAGGCATTAGAAGGTCCAGGATAGGAGCGGCTGAGTCATTCAGCCAGGTTTCGGTCAACATTATAAGGTCAAGATCCTGGACAAGGATGAGATCGGCAATATCCGCATTGTGTTTAACAGCCGATCTGCAGTTTAGGAGCGCGCATTTGAGACTAACGGGGCAGTCCAATGGTGGAGGTAGAGTGGGGGTGACTATCGTGAGGTTGTTCGCATTTAAAGTTCTTGAGTTTGGCCTAGGTTCCCTGAAGGGATCAGTAGGGATTGATTCAATTATATGGAAGTTTGATGGGGAGGAGGGAAAAGCCAGATCATATGAGATTAGGAGAGAGTGGTTATCACTATCCGACAGTGAGGCTTTACATCTGGAGGGTCGAGAGTGGTCATTAGTGTGCGGAGCGGAGGGCCACCTATGTGATGCGTGGGTGAAGTGGGATGAGTTTCGCCAAGGATGGGGAAGGAAAGGACGCCGGGTACAACCACAGTCTGGGAGCGAACATAGATGTAGATTGATCATAATGGAGCTGCTTAGTATGGAGTTAACTGACAGATCCTCAGTGATGCGTGAAAGGCTATGCACATCTGCCTTAAGTTGTTGCAGGCAGAGTGAAATCTCATTGAGAAGGGCTTCCAATGAAGTGTGTGATTGGGGATGAGAGGCTAGGACCCGGGAACCCTGTGGCCGAGGATAGCTAGTGGGGGAAGGGGAAAATGGGGCAGGTGGTGTGTGAGTTGGCCCCGGGGCAGGGAATTCAGGGAGATGGAGCTGTGTGCTTGGGGGAATGTGTGTGGCATAGGGGAGGCAGGGACGGACAGCAGGAGACCTTTGGCTGCCTGCCTGACCGTATCAGGATTGCTAGTTGGGCTGGGGGTAGTGATCCTGGGGAGAAACCAAACAGAATTATAAACAGTGGCGCTAGGAGTATTAGAGCCAGCAAAATGTGAGAGGGGGGTGCATGTAGACTCTTGTGAAGAGCGTGCTTTTGCGGCTCATTGACACAGTGTAATGCGGTGCAATTGTTAATCTGAGTGGAGGTAGCTAGAGGGGGGCCTTCAGCTCCACGTGTAATGTGGTGGAATTGGTAATCTGACCGGAGGTAGATACAGGGGGGCCCTTCGGCACTAAGGCAGTGTTAGCAGCTGGTGGCAGAGAGGCAGGAGAATGAGTTTGCACAGTCAGGGGGGCCCTTGCTGAGCCGTCACCTCCCAGGGGGTGGCACTGAAGTTGGCAATTGTCTTCATGATGGTGTGAAACAGCATAAGATTGCGGTCAGAAGCTTGGATAAGGATGGTTCAGTTTTTGTAAAGTGAAATGGTAGCTTCCGCTTTATAGGCAGAGGAGGGAGCAACTATCACTATGAAACCATGAGGAGTTTTAAGGGAAGAGGAGATCTTAAGGAGAGAGTAAATGGCCTTTCGCCATTGAGCATGCCGTTTAGTGTAGAAGATGAGATCATTTATGGTAGCACCTTTATTGATGGAGAAGAAGGGGTCTGAGATAAATGTTTCCCAGATGGGTTTTGAGTAGTCTATGTTTGAAGTTTTTTGCAGCATTTTTTTAAAGTTTCAGGGGATATTTATGAGAGTTTTGTGGTTGACCGTGTCAAAGGCCGCTGAGAAGTCCAGGAGGATTAAGAGGCAGGTCCAGCCATTGTCTAGAGATCTGTGTAGGTCATCCGTGATGTTTAGAATTGCAGTTTCCAATCTACATCCTTTCTTGAACCCAGATTGGAAGGTTTTGTGCAGGTTGAATTTTTCAATGTGGTTATTGAGTTGTGAGAGCACTCATTAGGTCTCACCTACGCAGTGCGCATGCGCTGCATAGGAGAGAGACCTAATGCCATCGGCACAGCTTTAGGGGCAAAAACGTGCACGCGTTGCATTGCTTGCAAAGGCAACATGTGCACATCTGGCGATTTCGTTGCGGGAGTGCGTGGCGCTATATGGTGGCGCCATATGGTCGCACGGTCCCGCAAGGGAATCGTGCAGGCCCCCTACCCTGCTGCCACGCGAGGCGTGCGCTTGTTTTCAGGAGTCACTGTAACCTTTCTTAACTACGTGACAGGGATCTTAAAATTTGAACTGCACCGCTTCGCTCTATATTTCACAATCGCAATTTATTTCACGTCTCATGCACTATTAGACGAACTTGAAATAGGACTTCCATATCTTTGTTTAATAGTACATGGGCCACTTGCATTTCTCTTGCAACATTCTCTTTTTATCTAAAGTCTATGAAATGAAAAAATACGTATTTAGATTTAAGCGCTGGATTAGGAAAAATATTTTTCCGGGAACCCATAAATTAGGGAACAAGGTGTGGCAGAGTAAAGGGGGTGGAGTCATGGGTGCGGAACACTCACAGTCAATTTATAAATGTATTTTTAGAAAATTCGCTGCAGTGAAGTTGGTAAGAAGGTCTAATTTGACCGTAAATCTGTTCTGATTAATTGATTGGCCACAAAGAACCTGCATTTGAAAATATCTTCTGGGTTAAAACGTATTTTGCAGAGATCTTTATGTGCCCTGCAAATTTCAGCGGTGAAAAATGCACATGCTGGAATGATCTGAGTTTTGTCTTGTCGCAGTGTTTACTCATAAGTAGCATAGAGGGTTAATGTGCCTGCTGCAAAGCACGTCAGTCAACTTGCAGGTCACATATTTGTATTTTACATAGATAGGTAAATGGGCTACTGCTTTTGACACAGAGATCCTTTTGTTACTTCCAGTTCACTTGTGTTGCATTTTAAATCCTGACTTCGTGTTTCTCCCAACCGTGCACTCAACATATATTGTCGACAAGTATGGATGATATGTGACTCCTACACCTTATAACCATCAGTGTTTTATCTAACATTTCCTGGACATTGATTTATATACTTGTATGATTTATTGTTTCTATGTGTGTGATGTAAAGGGCTCTGACAGGCTATACTGAGATGAGAAGTGTAATGCTATAAAATAATTTTGAAATAAATCAATAAGTGCCACTTAAATCGTTATTTCTGTAATTAAACATACACACAGATACATTTGGCATTCTCACCGTGTATGTAATCTCTTACATGGGGGGAATGAACAAAGTAAATAACCTACCTCCAATACATAGTTTATCTAAAGTGTTTGTGAAGTCATAAGTTGCATTTTTTGTTTCCTTCCATTGCGTTATCATCTAGGTGCTAGGCTCCAGACAGGCCCCCAGCCAGAATGATACTAAAACAAAACACGTTACAACAAACAAATGATGGACGGAATGCTGACATTGCAGACATTCTCCCCCAGTCAAGAGATCTGGGTTAAATCCATCGTTCTTTTGCCCACTACACCACCCCAGTTTAGACATGGCCATATGCAAATCAGTCTTGACCCTGTGCCTCATGGGAACAGTCCAGCCCGAACTGCCAAGCCATATCTTCCCTGGACCGGAATCAAGCATCCTAGGACTGGTTTCTGGCTATCAGCCGTCATCAGCCAGGATAGCTTGACTCCAGTGGCGTAGTGAGCACGGGTCCCACGTCTGGGAATACCCATCCCACTTAGGGCGAAAAGCGTTACAACAAACAAATGATGGACGGAATGCTGACAATGCAGACATTCTCCCCCAGTCAAGAGATCTGGGTTAAATCCATCGTTCTTTTGCCCACTACACCACCTCAGTTTAGACATGGCCATATGCAAATCAGTCTTGACCCTGTGCCTCATGGGAACAGTCCAGCCCGAACTGCCAAGCCATGTCTTCCCTGGACCGGAATCAAGCATCCTAGGACCGGTTTCTGGCTATCAGCCGTCATCAGCCAGGATAGCTTGACTCCAGTGGCGTAGTGAGCACGGGTCCCACGTCTGGGAATACCCATCCCACTTAGGGCGAAAAGCGTTACAACAAACAAATGATGGACGGAATGCTGACAATGCAGACATTCTCCCCCAGTCAAGAGATCTGGGTTAAATCCATCGTTCTTTTGCCCACTACACCACCCCAGTTTAGACATGGCCATATGCAAATCAGTCTTGACCCTGTGCCTCATGAGAACAATCCAGCCCGAACTGCCAAGCCATGTCTTCCCTGGACCGGAATCAAGCATCCTAGCACCGGTTTCTGGCTATCAGCCGTCATCAGCCAGGATAGCTTGACTCCAGTGGCGTAGTGAGCACGGGTCCCACGTCTGGGAATACCCATCCCACTTAGAGCGAAAAGCGTTACAACAAACAAACGATGGACGGAATGCTGACAATGAAGACATTCTCCCCCAGTCAAGAGATCTGGGTTAAATCCATCGTTCTTTTGCCCACTACACCACCCCAGTTTAGACATGGCCATATGCAAATCAGTCTTGACCCTGTGCCTCATGGGAACAGTCCAGCCCGAACTGCCAAGTCATGTCTTCCCTGGACCGGAATCAAGCATCCTATGACCGGTTTCTGGCTATCAGCCGCCATCAGCCAGGATAGCTTGACTCCAGTGGCGTAGTAGACCTCATGGGAACAGTCCAGTCCCAGACGTGGGACCCGTGCTCACTACGCCACTGGAGTCAATCTATCCTGGCTGATGACGGCTGATAGGCAGAAACCGGTCCTAGGATGCTTGATTCCGGTCCAGGGAAGACATGGCTTGGCAGTTCGGGCTGGACTGTTCCCATGAGGCACAGGGTCAAGACTGATTTGCATATGGCCATGTCTGAACTGGGGTGGCGTAGTGGGCAAAAGAACGATGGATTTAACCCAGATCTCTTGACTGGGGGAGAATGTCTGCATTGTCAGCATTCCGTCCATCATTTGTTTGTTGTAACGCTTTTCGCCCTAAGTGGGATGGGTATTCCCAGACGTGGGACCCGTGCTCACTACGCCACTGGAGTCAAGCTATCCTGGCTGATGACGGCTGATAGCCAGAAACCGGTCCAAGGATGCTTGATTCCGGTCCAGGGAAGACATGGCTTGGCAGTTCGGGCTGAACTGTTCCCATGAGGCACAGGGTCAAGACTGATTTGCATATGGCCATGTCTGAACTGGGGTGGCGAAGTGGGCAAAAGAACGATGGATTTAACCCAGATCTCTTGACTGGGGGAGAATGTCTGCATTGTCATCATTCCGTCCATCATTTGTTTGCTGTAACGCTTTTCGCCCTAAGTGGGATGGGTATTCCCAGACGTGGGACCCGTGCTCACTACGCCACTGGAGTCAAGCTATCCTGGCTGATGACGGCTGATAGCCAGAAACCGGTCCTAGGATGTTTGATTCCGGTCCAGGGAAGACATGGCTTGGCAGTTCGGGCTGGACTGTTCCCATGAGGCACAGGATCAAGACTGATTTGCATATGGCCATGTCTGAACTGGGGTGGCGTAGTGGGCAAAAGAACGATGGATTTAACCCAGATCTCTTGACTGGGGGAGAATGTCTGCATTGTCAGCATTCCGTCCATCATTTGTTTGTTGTAACGCTTTTCGCCCTAAGTGGGATGGGTATTCCCAGACGTGGGACCCGTGCTCACTACGCCACTGGAGTCAAGCTATCCTGGCTGATTTGTGGTCTTTGGAGGGGGTTCAGCACCTAGATATTCGAAGGAAGAGAAATCGGCTGTGTGGAAGGGTTTAAGGCATAATTTGATTTTGTGTACCACCACCAATACGACATTACGGTCCCAACAGATGATGGGGAAGCCTGGTGGGGTGAGGAGATCGTTTTGCCAGATTTCGGTGATGCAAATGTTAGTGTTACGTAGAAGGATTGTTTTCACTATTTTGGTGGCGTGCTTAGCTGCTTATCGACAATTTACAAGCATGCAGTTCACCGTGGAAGGAGTTCTTGGCTCTTGTTGATTCAGCTGGATGGTAATCAGTTGGACAGGGGGTCTGGGGGATGATTGGAAAAATGGATCCTTCCGGATCCAAGGAAGACCTTATTCTTGTGGCTGCACGGTTGGGTGGAAGTATTGATAAATGTGTTGCACAATATTTTCAGGTCTGGCTGAGACATTTCAGATCTAGCCTGATGTGGTTAGAGGACTGTGTGGATTCAGGTGTGGTAGTTTGACCTAACTGCATGGGGAAAAATGTCTGGAAGGAGGAGGGGGTAATTCTTGAGGTATGGGGCAGAGTGGAGTTGAGAGTGGCTAGCATGGAGGTGCAGAGAGCAGGGAATTGGCAGTCGAAGATGGTGAGGTTCTGTTCTGAGGCTTGGATGAGGATGTTCTCGTTTCTGTATATGGTACATGGTTGCCAGGCTAAAAGTACATAATCGATAATTGATACTGTTAACCAGTGGCAAGGTAAAAAGTGAAGCTCTGAGCGATAGCCAGTGGCTGAGATTAATTAAAGAATTCCATCCATCTCCTTCGTTTTGATGCCCAAAGTTTGATTGGTATGCCAAGATGAGGGTCTGTTGCCTACTGTGCCACTGGAAAAAACTATACCTTGTTGATGTTTCCTAATAAGTGTGAAACCGCTCCTGGCTTGCTTGTGTTACATTTCAGAGAGGATCTGACCTGGCAGTTCTAACTGGACTGTTCCCATTGGAGCAGGGCCAAGACTGATTTGCATATGGCTGGGTCCCAACTGAGGTGGGATGGTGGGTAAAAAACGAAGGATTGGGATGCAGACCGAGGTATTGACAATGGCTGAGATTAATTCAAGCATTCCATCCATCACCTTGTTTTTGATGCCCTAAGTGTGATGAGTATGCACAGACGTGTGTCCTGTGCTCACTGTGCCAATAGAACCTAGCTATTCCTGGCTGATGAGTCCTAATAATGGAGAAATCTGTCTGGGGTTGCTTGTGCTTCAGTTCATAGAGGACTTGGCCTGGCAGTTTGGTCTGGACTTTTCCCATTTGAGCAGGGTTAAGACTATGGTTTGTATAAGGCTGGGTGCAAACTGAGGTGGCATGATGGGCGAAAAACAATGGATTTAGATTCGGCTATGAGAAATTGCTAGTGGATGAGTTTAATTCAAGCATTCCTTCCATCACCTTCATCATCATCATACTTTATTTCTGTCATGCGACCACTAAAGTGCATATCAATCACCTTGTTTTTGATGCCCCGAGGATGAAGCATGATACCTGGGTAGATGTGTGTGAGCTTGCCTAACAATATTTTAAATTGCTTATCCCTTTCTTGAACATACACATTTGATATTGTTTAGTGCACCATACAATTTGAATAATATCCTCGGTACACTATTTTGTTTCATCCGGTTTGCATGTGATTGGGAGAATGCAAACCATGATGGCCCATCTCCCTCCCTCCCTCCCTCCCTCCCTCCCTCCCTCCCTCCCTCCCTCCCTTCCTTCCTTCCTTCCTTCCTTCCTTCCTTCCTTCCTTCCTTCCTTCCTTCCTTCCTTCCTTCCTTCCTTCCTTCCTTCCTTCCTTCCTTCCTTCCTTCCTTCCTCTCCTTCCTTCCTTCCTCTCCTTCCTTCCTTCCTTCCCTCCCTCCCTCCCTCCCTCCCTTGTTTTTACATGCTAGCTTGTCATCACCAGTAAGGGCATGTGGTGCTGATAGGGGCTTTTGTTTATTGCTCTGCCTGTGCAGCATCGGGCTGGAGTCAGGGGGCAGCAGGATATTACTGCACTGGTCTAGCATCAGATCCACAAGGACTATACACTCACAGAGCACACAATGCCACTCTTTACAGCACAGTAAGTGGCACATGCTGCACAAAGCGTAGGGCCTGTGCAGTTGGGCTGGGCCTATGCATTTTAAACGGTTAAAGCGCTTGCGGAATCTAATCAGAATCTATTTGGTATTTTTCTTTATTCGTCAGTATCTCTTGCATGCAGGCGTGCTCACCGGACAGCGTGGGCTGGCTCAAAATAAAGAAAGTAACAAACTAGTTATTTTAAAACACTATAGGAATGATGTCATGTGCCCAAATGCAGGCAAGGAAAATCTCTACCGGCCTCTGGACGAGTAGCAAAAAAATAGAAATATATGGGGAGCAGACAGTCCCTCATAGTTCGGGGTCCTGGTGCCACTGCACCTACCGCACTTATGGTACCTAACCTGCCACCCACCTAATTGACGACCGTGGGTGGATAGATCCTGCAAGGAGGTTGCGCTTCACATAGACAATGACAGGAAAGTGCAGACGATGAAGACAGCTGAGCTGCTAATAGCTTTATGAAAAAAAAACCACGGTGAAAAGTCTCTGTAGTAAACTTCTCAAATGGAAAGTGAAGCATATTAATTCCTGTCAACTGTTAATGTGATATATGTGACTCTCTTGGAGTGGGGTTTGAGATCCCACTGCTGAGAACACCATCACTGCCTCTCAGCTGGTCACCTGGGATGACATGAATGGAAGTTATGCTGGGTATATAGCCGGGCGTATTGCAACCTTTCAGCAACTGTTTATTTCTATGCCATGAGACAGTGGGGCATAGTTACAAGTCCCCATCACCACGACAACATCACTTTTTGTGATGTTGTGGTGGTAATAGGAGCTTTGCCTCATTTACAAGGCAGCGTTAATCCACTTAAAGTGGCTTAACGCTGCCTTGTAAATAAAGCGCCCCTTCACGCTGTACTTAGTGTGAAAGGGGAGGGCTATGGGTGTTGTGGTGGTCATTCCACCGCAACACCCATTGATTTTGACGCTGCCTCCTATTTACAAGGGTGGTGTAAATAGGAGGCAGCTCCCAAATTAAGACCTTTCTGCACATAAACAATCTTCCCCTCAATGCAGACACCCCTGCACTGAGGTGCAAGGGTCCCTGCGTTGGCGCTAGGCTGCAAAATGTAGTGCCAGCGCAGGGGGAAACACAGGGCTGCACCATATTCGGCTGCACCATATTGTTGTAAATATGCTGCAGCCCTGCATTTCTGAAGTGGTGTAGCGCGGCGGTAAGCCAAGGAGGCTAACGCCGGACTCTGCCACTTCATTGTAAATATGCCTCATTATCTCATAGAATTATATATGTTATTTTGCGTTATGTTATCATATATTTGTTTAGCGCTGTACTGCCATGAGTATTTATTTTAGATATTTTATAGAGCGTATACCTAACTGAGAAGAGTAGCAGAGTGCATTATAGGGCACATTTTTATTACAGCAGTTGCATCTCAAAGATGAGTTCTTGCATGCAGAACAGTTTTCAGTGGGGTCCGGTGGAAATGAGATTACTGAAATGAGGATGAGAATAGAAAGGTTGGGAATGTATGACTGGGACAGTCCAGGAATGCTCACTGCAATTGCTTCTTGCATCATATATAGGTACAGGTTATAGAAATTTTCACACTTAAATTGCATTTGTCATTTATATTTTGAAGCACACTGAAACTAATTGAGCTGCCCGGAAAGAAATGACTTTCTTTAGTCAAGGGCTAAACGCAGATTAGAATGAATGCATCGTGGTTTAAGAATGGTACCACCAATGCTATCAATATAATACCTACACACCAGTAATATACACATGCTTAATATCTCCAAATGTAACCTGATCAGAACCCCAAAACAGCACCAAACTGTTGTGCATCTTTAATACTCTTGCTTCACACAACTGGTCCACTGTCAGGTAAAAATGTAAATTTGATACTTGTATAGCGCACTACTCACCCGCAAGGGTCTCAAGGAGCTTGTACGAATACCGCTGTGGAACCCATCCTGGCTTTCCCTGTGAGGCGTCCACTCCTGAGCACCCCCAAGGTGGAGGCCAGGCATCCTTAGCGTTGTGGGGGCCGTTGTGGAGATTAAGCAAGCTATTGCCCAGAGTTGCAGAGTGGGACTCCATGATTGGAATAGGCACCGAGGCGAGAATTATCAGGTCCGTGGAATTTTTAAGCCCAAGACCCGCCGAGGTGGGGAATTGAACCCTGGTCCCGGGCTAGACCTCTGCATCAGGGTCTGCCGCTCTAATCATTGAGCCACACTTCTCAAGTAGATTTGAACCTCTAACCTTTGACACCGCAGACATTTTTCAGCAACTTTGAAACTTCTGGTTCATACACTTACTTTATTTTCTGGCATCTGTAAACGAACCCTTCCTCGCCAATCCTATATTAACTTTGTATTATTCACTCATTCTTGTGTATTTTTACATCTTTTCAACTGTCATACTTGACTAATTCAATGTTGGAGTGCCTTTGAAAATGCCATCATTAACACCTTCCTATTCCATAGCACCATTTAATCGTGTTTCCTGACACCTCTCATTTCACAATGTGTCATATAACAACTCTCTTCTCTAGTCACGCCGCTCCCTCTCTTCCACATAGACCCTCTGGGGTTTAGCCAGAACCAATCACCAATCGTCACTTCTTGCACCCGAGTCATTTTCCAGTACTTTTTTTTAACCCTTGCCTCTTATTCCTCAACCATTCTGCGAAACCTTCTAAAACTATCATTGCAGCTGGGGAGCGCCTGCGCCCCCACAATGGGACCAATAGCTCAGGCCCCTGGACTGGTGTCAGAGGGCGGAGGAAACTATCTATAAGTCCAGAGGTTGCGTGAAGAAATGGAGGAGGGTGTGGGGCCCATGGTGCAAGTACCGAACCTCGAGAGGCGGGGGGAACAGTTGTAGCGGGCCCCTTTGGTAACCCCGTTGATCCTCAACTGTGTAATGTCATGCTGTTGGTTTACGAGCCTTCTGATCACTGCTATGTAATGTATGAGACCTTGAGCAAAGTTAATAAAAAAAGATTTTAAAAAAAAACTATCATTGCTTTATCCTCAACCATTTTCCAGTACCATCAAAACCCTCTCATTAAACCCTTTAGGGACCTCTATCCTCCAGAACAGCCTTAGCTTCAGGATCTCATCCATACACCAAGACCCAATATCCGGTACATCTGCAACCCTCACATCTTGCACCTCTTTTATTCTGATGCACCCTCACAAATCTCATGTCTGGAATGTCGAACATGCTCCAATTTCTTTTAATCCAATGCACCCTTCACCTTACCCTTTCTTCAGTACCTTTAAAAACCGAATTTATCAAAACTCATTTGTTCTCCTGTATCTTCATCACCTTCGGCTCTTACAACATGCCAATTCACCAACATGTTTCAATTAAAATCATATATATTGAACTGCAGAAATAAAACATACCTCAAACAACCTGTTAATACTCAGACTTCACTTGTCATCTAATTCTAACCCCTCATTTGTCATATCTCACACGGATTCCGGTCGTTCCAATCTCTCGCTTCATCTGCCTCATCCATTCTATAGCAGCTTTAAACCTCATTCTCCAGTAACCTCAAAACTCTCCTTCTGACATTTCATACTTCACCTAGAACCGAGAACCTCTGAAGTTGTTACCCTCAGCATGTCAGCAAAATACTTGGACCTCTGTTCCCTCACTCATTATCTACTTCCTTTGAAACTCACTTCTCACAAAGAACCCATTCTCCATTACCCCAAAACTCTCAGGGGCAGATTTACAAGAAAGCGCCGCAGCGTGGCACTGCAAGCCCTGTGGTTGCGCCACGCTGCGGCACTTTCAGAGCACAGGAATGCAACATATTTACAATAATATGTCGCATTCCTGTGCTCTCCCCTGCTCTGGCGCACAAACAGCTGCCATGCACCAACTCAGGCACCATTGCACCATGGTGCAAGGATGCCTGTGTCATTGGAGATTGTTTTTTTGCAGGAAGGTTCCCCTTCCTGCACAAAAACATTCACTACAGGCATTTTCCACTTTCAATGCGTACTGTAGAATGCAGCACGCATCGAAAGAGGAAAAAAACAGGAGAAATTAGAATATTTCTCCTCGTTGCACCTCACTACGCCACCCTTAGGGTGGCGTAGCATTTTCACGCATTTCCAGGTTTACGATTCCGCATAAATCTGGAAATGTATCTGGTTCCATGGGTGTTGCGTGCGAATACCCACAGCAACCTATGGTATGCCCCTTTCACGCAAAGTGTTGCGTGTAAAGGGGCCGTATTTACAAGGACAGGAAAAGTCACGCAGGGTGGCTTTTCCTGTCCTTGTAAATATGGAGCAGTACATTGTGCCACCGGTACGACACAAAAAGTGATGCACCGGTGGCGCAAGGGGCTTGTAAATCTGCCCCTCAGTTCATAAATATTTACTGGGACCGCCAGACCTTTCACATCTCTCTCACATATAGTAACTTCAAAGTTCTTACATGCGGCTAATCCTTCTATATCTCGTAAATTCTCACATCTCACGCATTACCAGGACATCAACCTTTTCACGCTTCATCCATTTTCCATTATCTCCAAACCTGAGATGCCTCCTGGTTATTTCATGTTTCCACTGGCCGGGTGTTCTGTTGTCTCTTGGTCAACAATCTGATTGTATTCAAATTTGCACACACCTGATTTAGGTACATAATTCTTAACCTGCCGCACATTACATTTTGATGGCTATTTATTCCCAGGGTGCCCATGGTGCAGCGTGGTTTAGTCATTGTGGAAAAAAAAGCACTTCCAATGCCTTTCTTGGTGAAAGATACATAGGGAAGTAATAAGACACATGACAAAGCATCACATTTCAATGTGGCTGTCATCCTACCTAACATATCACTTCCAGTTCAGGTAGAGAAGAGCACAGATTAAGATACTGGTACTGGAGATAATTCTCCTGGAAATGTTTGCATTGTGTGTGTTTTTCCCACCTTTGCTCAGATGTGGATGCATATATTCCACATATCACTTTGTTTTGCTTTTCCTTGATTCTTAGATTCCTTTTGGTAATCCTCAGGGCTAAACATACCCTTCTATTTGACTTCTAGCAAATTGTTATTCAACTGCTGGTGCCTCAAAATTTGGCTGTCAAGGCATTAGGTAATACTCAAGCAATGGAACCCCAAGAGAGCACTTCACTGCTGGCATAAGTTTTTTCCTATCTTGTGTCACCGAATTACTTAGAGAGATGACTGTGATAGTATAACGGGGCCTTCTGCAGTGTCTATGTGAGATTGTGATAATCGAGTAGCTCTGGTTTCCTTTACGAGCAGCCAGATCACAACTTCAGTCTTATGGGGGGGCGTAGCTTGGATGCCAAGCAGGATGGTGGTGTGAGTGCGGAGCTGCACGCCGAGGGTCCCAGTATGGCTCTGTTTGGAACGGGGAACACCCTTCTTCCGAGTCACAGATATAAGCGTCTGACTCGGTTCTGCTGCAGGAAGCAACCGAACTTGACCAGTGTTGTTTTTCTCCTGTTTTTGGCAAATTTAGCGGTATGTGCAGATCCTTCCATTATACTGGCTGCCATTTTGTGAGCTGAATCCCTCACACCATGTTGGGAACTTTCTCTCAGAATGCTTGGTTCTCGCCCTCTACTGACATCTAGTGGCTGATGGCTTCGTATGGGCAGCTGAATTCTTCTTTCTGTTGACTCCCTTGACGTTTTCTCTGCTACCCTGGAAGACTTGAGGTGATTTGCTTACTGGTGGCTGCCATTTTGTGATTCCTTCTCACCTCATATCATGAGAATGTTAATGAATACTAACTGACTTTTACTCCAAATTTCTCCCTGATTGTTTGACTTTAGGGTGTTTCTTATACTGATGCTCTGTTAATACTACAGAGACTTGGGCATTTACATCTTATTACCGTATTGATGTCAGTGGAAACACCCAATCTCAAGATGTTTTGAAGCCATTTTTCTACGTTTTGACTTCATATCTGTTTGCACACAACAGGCACATCCACTCTAATAAAAGCAAAAATGTTTTTGTGCCTTCACTATTTAATTTTTCTTGCTCTTCTGGATTGACTCTCCTCATTATTTTTGAAGAGCTTAGGGACTCACTTTTTGTCACTATCTTTCACTATTTGTGATTTAATTCACTGAGATGGTGCAACCTGCAATTCCTTTTTTATGACTGTAACTTCCATTACCTCACAATAAATTTGACTCTGCCTTACTGTCTCTGGAAACGCAGAATTAAGTTTTTGCTTACTAAATTTCCTTTGTCTTTTCTATTGGAAGACTAAGAAATCTTAAACATACTACTCCCTCCAAACGTACTACGCAATCAGACTCCGACTCTGCAATCAACGAAATGGAGGACATTTCTCCTAAGAAACCTGATCACATGACAGGCACCATTCTAAAATCACATCCTTCAAGTAAACTACCTTCAATTTCCACCAAGCGACCGAAAAAAGACCCTCCTTCACCAGTGAACTCAGCACCATTCTCCATGGATATAATCCTTGAGGAAATTCATGCTTTGAAACCATTTATTGAAGAAACCAATAAAACTTTACAGTATCTGGACGATAAATATTCTTTGTTCGATTCTCGTTTGCTTGTTGTGGAAAAGAAAACAGAGTCTCTTCAGGTTTCATGTTCTCGCATCTCCAGTCTGGAGTCTGAGATACCTCTGCTCAAGGGCAATCAGAGGATTTAGAAAACCGGAATAGAAGAAACAACCTTCGACTTTATGGTCTTCCCGAAAATACAGAGGGTTCCAATCCAACCGTCTTTTTTCAAACATTGTTGCCTAAGCTCTTGGATCTATCTACTACTTCTCCTTTTAAAATTCAAAGGGTTCACAGACTTGGTCCCAAGATCTCCACAAAGCCTCGTGGAGTCGTCATGTTTTTTTTCTTGCAATACACAGACCTTCTACAAGTTCTGTCTCCCCCCAAATCTTTTTGGGGAGGGTCAACGCCTATTTTTTCCTCAAGATGTGGCCAAAGTTACAGCTGACCGTCGGAAAAACATTCTTGTTCTTCACCCTCAACTACATTCTATAAATGTAAGATTTTACCTAATTCATCCCTGCCTTTTCAAGGTCACATATAAGGAAAAGACTACTACATTCGATGATCCAGTCATTTTGCAGAAATTCCTTCGTCAACATGGAGCTATCGCTATGGATACTTCGAGACCTACTTGATTTGTTATTTTGCTTCTCCATATCTGATTGTTTCCTGTATTTGTAATTTATTGATCGTTGTTTTGTTTGTAATTCTGTAATGGTCACTGTATTAAGGTGTTTTCCCTTTTCCCTCTTTTTCCCTTTCTTCAAATGTATTTTCTCACTTATATGTTTTAACTTTTTTTCATAACAGGTGTAATTCCTTTCCCGCTATCGCTTCCCATATGATCTCCCCTGTTTGTTGAAGTTATCCATGGTCCCTCTGAGGGTTCAGGGGAGATCTGATGATGTTGTCCTCGTCCTCTGGTGTAGCCATCCCTCATTTCATCTTGTGTTGTAGGTATGTTTTTCAGTCCTCATTTGTATGACATGTACTGTCTTTTTGTTCTCTATTTCATCTTCTTTTCTTCTGTTTTCTTTCTTAAGGTTTCCTCTCCACTTAAAAATACATGCTATATTTCTTTCACTTTACTTCCTCATATCTATCCTATTTTGAATTTGATTTTGCTGTTATAAGCATACTACTTGTTTGTGTTTTCATCATTAAGTTACATTTCAGGTTACTACAAGGAACATTAAAGGATTAAGCAATCCTATCAAAAGGCAATGGGTGCTATCTCATATAGCGATATTAAAAACTGAAGTTGCTCTACTTCAAGAATTCCACATTTCTGAAGATCATGGTGCCGATCACGATCCGGTAAAAACCGGGTACGAACCGTCGGTCGGAGCGTTTTCCCCGTCCGACTCGTACCCGGTCGTAAAACTTTACAAACATGGAATTACGATTCGCAGGGAAACACCATTTCCGTACGAATCGTAAAAAACACCGACCGACGAAAACATACATACGAATGTGATCCGGGAATGCTGCGACGTGACGTCGGGACGCTTTCAGGCAGCGTTTCACGATCCAGGAATTACGATTCGAACCGACAGCAGTCCGGACGGCAATATTTTCACGGCACCCAAAAAGTGCTGGAAAAGCGAAGTACGGCGCGAATCGACCAGAGTAGGTGGCCCGGTACACACCGTACCCCCCCCCAGCCCCCGTATGTATGCGCCGACCCCCCCCCAGCCCCCGTACGTACGCGCCGACCCCCCCCAGCCCCCGTATGTACACACCGTACCCCCCCCAGCCCCCGTACGTACGCGCCGACCCCCCCCCAGCCCCCGTACGTATGCGCCGACCCCCCCCAGCCCCCGTATGTACGCACCGTACCCCCCCAGCCCCCGTACATACGCGCCGACCCCCCCAGCCCCCGTGCATACGCGCCGACCCCCCCCCAGCCCCCGTATGTACGCACCGTACCCCCCCAGCCCCCGTACGTACGCGCCGACCCCCCCAGCCCCCATACGTACGCACCGACCCCCCTCCAGCCCCCGTATGTACGCACCGTACCCCCCCCAGCCCCCGTACGTACGCGCCGACCCCCCCAGCCCCCGCATGTACGCACCGTACCCCCCCCAGCCCCCGTACGTACGCGCCGACCCCCCCGTGTATGTACACCCGTGTACATTCGAGTCAAACCCCCGTGTACGTTCGAGTCGAACCCCCCGTGTACGTTCGAGTCGACCCCCCCTGTATGTACACCCGTGTACGTTCGAGTCGTACCCCCACCCGTGTATGTACGGTGCGTACCCCCAGCAGGTAGCGCTGGGGGTACGCACCGTACATACACGGGTGGGGGTACGACTCGAACGTACACGGGTGTACATACAGGGGGGTTCGACTCGAACGTACACGGGGGGTTGGACTCGAACGTACACGGGGGGTTCGACTCAAACGTACACGGGGGGTTCGACTCAAACGTACATGGGTGTACATACACGGGGGGTCGGCGCGTACATACGGGGGCTGGGGGGGTTGGCGCGTACATACGGGGGCTGGGGGGGTCGGCGCGTACGTACAGGGGCTGGGGGGTACGGCGCGTACATGCGGGGGCTGGGGGGGGTACGGCACGTACCGGGCACCTGTTTGGACGTCTCCATGGTTGTTATAGGAGTTCGGTGCGGACGGTCTTTTAACCATACGGTTGTACATTCGGACGCCCGGGACGGATCGTGATTCCCCGGTCGGACTTCGCTTTTCACGTTTGTACGGTAAATCGTACGAGGACGTGTCGGACACTTTTTCCGACCCGAGGACGTGTGGGGAATTATTCCCAATGCGATTCGTATGGTCTTTTTCCCATGCGAATCGTGATTGCCAGTTCGTACGGCACTTGTACGATTCGTACGGTAAAAAGACCGGATACGAGTCGCACGGGGAAATTTTTTACCGGATCGTAATCGCCACCAAAGCGTACAAGTTGAAACAATGTTGGGTGGGTCATGTATTTAACTCTCCAACTCTAGGCAAGAAAAATGGGGTTGTGATTTTATGTCATAAAAAATTACATGTTTCTCTTGTTCAACAGGAATCTGATACTGAAGGATGTTGGGTTATTGTTAAGTTCCTCATAGATAAGATCCCTTTAGTTATTTTTAATGTGTATGCCCCTACTTCGGTTGAAAAGGTTTTCTGGACTAAAGTATCTAACAAATTGCTTCTATATGATGATGATTATATTATTTTTGGGGATGATTGTAACCAAACTCTAGATCCCATATTAGACAGAAACTCAAGAGTTAAGTTTGTTTCCTCTAAAATGCACTCACAATTCTCATTCGCAATACGTCGAGAATCGTTGGTAGATATCTGGAGACTTTGTCACTTTGACCGTCGAGGATATCGTTTTTATTCAGCTGCGCATCACTATCAGTCCCGTATTGATTACCTTTTCCTAAGTAAGTCCCTTGCCCAACATGCCACTCAGTCTGAGATTGGTTCTATTTTAATTTCAGATCATGCCCCTGTACTTGTAGATATAGACCTTATCCCATTCTCTCCCCCTCCGAGGAAGATGGTGTTTTAATAACTCTTTACTTCTTGATCCTTATTTCCGTCAACAATTTAATTCCTTTGCCTCTGAATTCTTTATTATTAACAAAACCTCGGATTCTCCCTTTGTCATGGTTTGGGACTCCCTCAAAGTCGCCGCCAGAGGCTTTATTATAAATTTCGTATCGCAAAAGGAAAAATCTCTATAACAACAATCCATTCAATTACTTAATAAAATTAAACAGTTAGAATATACGTATTATCAATCTAATAATAAATCTTCTTTAAAGAATCTTATTGACGCCAAACTTGCTTTTAATTGAATTTCTACCGATGCTGCTTCCAATTATTTACTGAAATGCAGTTCTCGCTATTATGGCGGTCAAAACAGAATGGGAAAGGTATTGGCTCATTACTTCAAAATTAGAAAGGAGAGAACGAGAATAGAATCTTTGCAGAGTTCTACCGGTACTCCTATTTTTAAAGATAATGACATTCTAAATTAATTTGTTACATTCTACAAGAACGTATATACACCTGAATCCCTCCCAGAACAGTCTGATCTTTCTTCCTACTTCCATCCCATCCCCTCTCCTTCTTCTAACCACATTGATTTTGATTCCCTGGGAATTGATATTTCTTTAGCAGATATTACTCATGCTGTTTCAGTTCTACGTTATGGGAAAGCATCTGGGCTGGATGGTTTTACCATAGAGTTTTATGATCATTTTGCAAAACGTCTTTTGCCTAATCTTCTACTCTTGTTTAAATCTTTCTCCGATATTGGCTCATCTCAAGGCATGTTTCAAGACACCTTGATCTGCTTAATTCCTAAGGAGGATAAGGATCCTTCTTTCTGTAAAAATGATCGGCCTATCTCACTAGTCATACAGACTATAATATTTTCGCTAAGATCTTGGCTCTCCGTATCGATCCCGTCTTACCTGACTTGATTGGCCCTGAGCAATCCGGTTTTAATAAAGGAAGACTGACCTCTGGCAAGTCTCAAGTCTTCTTTAATGTACTAAGTAAGGCCTCCACCTTAGATCATCCTATTGCTGCTATTGCTTTGGATGCAGAAAAGGCCTTTGATAGGATTGGGCAGGATTTTATGTTTCATGCTTTACGATGGACCGGTTTTCCTCCTAAATTGATTGCATTAATTTCTTTGTTGTATTCAGGACCCAAAGCATCAATATTTGTCAATGGTAGAACTTCTGATTATTTCCCACTGCGTAGAGGTGTGCAACAGGGATGCCCCTTGTCACCACTGTTATTCATTATAGCTTTAGAACCTTTTCTAACCAGGATCAGACAAGATGATCGAATTTCAGTTTTTCATTTTGGTCCACATCAGCTTAAAATGTCAGTTTACGCTGATGACATTCTTTTATATTTTTCCAATCCTGCCACCTCTCTTCCTCACTTTCTTCAACAGGTATCCTCCTTCTCCTAGCTTTCAGGATATCGTCTAAATACAAACAAATGTGAAGTTTTGCCTTTAAATGTTTTATGCCAGAAACATCTTTTTGACCATTCTGGTTTTTCTTCACAACCTTCTAAAATAAAATACTAAGGCTTATGGTTTGCTCCTTTAATTCCTGAAACTATAAGGTTAAACTGGGATTATGTCACCAAAAAAATGAATCATGCTATTATCCGTTGGCACCCTTGTTTTCTATCCTGGTGGGGTCGTTTAGACTCGATTAAAATGATACTCTCTCCTATCATTTTATATATTATTTCCATGATCCCTATATACATTGCTGAATACTATTTTAAGAAAATGTACTCTACCTTGACAAATGTTTTATGGAAAAATAAGCCCCCTCGTATAGCTTTATCCTTTTTGAAAAAGGATAGACTTAATGGAGGTAATAAGTTTCCTGATTTTAAAGCCTATCAATCTGCTTTCTCCTTAAAAACAAGCTTCTCATTGGATCTCTATGAACCTTCCTCTATATCCGCCTATATGGATAAAAATAGAGAATTTTTTTATGCCCCTTTCGATTTCCAAGAGATCCTTGCCTTCACCACCTATATTTCATCATTACGTTCCCTCGTTATCTCCCTCTCTCCTAGACTTTTGGTCCCCCTTATACCATCATCTTATCCTTCTTATAATTCCCATCATCAACAACCAATTTGGCATAATAAATAACTACAAATTCATAATCGTTCTATATACTGGAAAACTTGGCATTCCAAGGGTTTACATTGGCTATCTCAGTTACTACATAACGACCAACCCCTTTCTTTTTCCGATCTCCAAAATGAATTCTCTTTACCATCGTCCACTAGACAGCAATATGATCTTTTATGTTCTTCCCTAAATAAATATCTTCTAACTTTACCAACAGACACAAACTTTCCGGCACATTACAAAAACCTATCTTCAATACTTGACATTTCCCCCCCTGCTTCTAATAAATATAAATTGCTACAATCTCCCCCAGACAGACACAAATCTAAGACTGAATTGGCTTGGGAGAAGGGTCTCTAACAGGTTTGGCCAATCTCTTTATGGACGAAATATGGTATAAACTTCATAAAACGTCTTGTGCTGCAAACACCACACAGACCCTCTATTTTATCTATCACTGAGTATTAATTTCTCTGCTAGCATCTTTTCACCAGATATATCCTCTACCTGTTGGTCCTGCCCTTGCCCATCTGCCAATTTAAAACACATGCTGTTTGAATGGCCCCTATTCATCAATTCTGGCACCTGGTTTGATCTCAAATTAACATAATTTTCAAACTTCAGATTCCTTTCTCTATCACAAATTTATTTTTGGGCACACTATTATCCCAATGGTCTCACTCCTCTCTGAGTTTTAAACTCTTAAATTTATTGCTAGCTATTGCCTTTCATTTAATAACTTCTAACTGGAAACAGGCAGACAAGGTTACTTTTAGATCCTGGTGGAACGCTGTTTGTTTTCATCACCGACTAGATACCAATTATGTTTCCCCTATTTCCCTAGCAATTAAAAGAGATTTATTATGGCTCCCATTAACAACCTATTTATCTTTGTCTACGTCTTCTAGTATTAAAACTGCTAACATTCCAGACGATTTAAGGAAACCACCTTGAGTTCTCCCCTTGCCGCACTACTCCTAGACGTTTACAAGTTTTTTAACACCCCTATGTTTATAATACGTTATTCCTATTCAGTTATTGTTATGCTTACATTGTAGCATTATTACTCCTAATTGTTATATAGTAATGGCATATTGTTTCCCTCCCTTGCCCCCTTCCTTTTATTGTTTAGATTGCATATATTTCTTTTTGTATACAGCTTAACTAACCTATTCTTATATATTTTTATCTCACTACATACTTTTTATGTTAAATATGATTTGTTCTATTCATTGTTTTGCTGTTTCTTTTTCTTGTTTTCTTTAATAAACTCAAACTTAAAAAAAAAAACTTCAGTCTTATTTCATTATAGGATCATAACCTCAATGGTACTTCTACCTATTAGGTCCACATGCCATCTATTCCGCAGTCCTTACCTATGATTCGTTAGAACTCTTTCATTATGAATGAATGAATGGTGCAAATTTAAAAAGCACTCTGGCAGATGAAATGCATGTTCCTAGTACACATCATCTACCACCTACATAACCCCAAAGGCACAATCATCACTAGTTTACAGAACTTCATTAAGTACGGATGATGCCTTTGGTCACAGTTTTGTAAGAAAGAATTCTCCGTTATAATTAAATTCTCACTTCCAGCATCTCACTCTCGCCAGTTTCATGTTCAACTTACTTAAACCTATTGATCATTGTCCAATCCTTAGAAACTCTCATTCCTTCACATCTCACATTCTCCCGTATTTTTGAACTAGAGGGAGAGATGTGAAACATTATGCCTGCAAAGTCAATTGAAAGCTGAGATTGTTCTCATTTCACAAAGTAGTGCAAAGTTTCCTGGCATAGCCCGAGGCATTGATAGTTTCACTTTACCAGACCTATGTCGCACTTAACATGAAAGGGACACCAGATTGAAGGGAAATGCATTTCCCTGTTATTAAGTTGCAAGGTAGTAGCCCTGAGTAAAAGCAGGGAAACAAAATGGCTCCTGCGCGACAGCCACGTCATTTCCTTTCCCCACTGGTGAAAGTACTGCTGCAGGACTTCCAGAGGCAGGGAAATCAAAAGTATGAATACATCTGAAAACAACGATGTGCAAAGCTGGTAAAATTTAAAACACAAAACTAGAGAACTGTACAGTCAAGAAGTTGGAAACTTTTAATCTGAATGTAAGTGTTTTACACTGTAATAATTCTGTAATACTGTCCATTCTGTCAACAGTTGAATGTAACCCATTCTCCAGTATATAGTCTATGAATGATTCACTTATTGCACTGCATCTTTTATCCAATATTTTCAATCCTGAATCCACTCACACCTTCCTGTTGCACATTCTTAATACTCTTGCTTCACACAACTGACCCACTGTCAGGTACATTTGAACTTCTAACCTTTGACACCACAGGAATACTTTAGCAACTTTGAAATGTCTGCTTCATACACTTACTGTATTCTCTGGCACCTTTGAACGAACTCCTCACTAATCCTACGGTAACATTGAATCATTTACTCATTCTCATGTGCTTTTACATTTTTTAATCATCATACCTCACTTATTCTATGGTGTGGTGCCTTTCAACCCTCCATCTTTCACACATTTCTATTCCGCAGCACCATTTAACAATGTTTTCTGCGCACCGCACTTTTCACCAATCCCATTGGACTTTGGTGATTCATATCTTTCACCTTTAAATGACTTTGTTATTGAACCATTTGACCATTGTATGTTATCCAGTCATTAATATCTTCTAAACACCCATAAATCAGCCTTACTACATCATGTTCTATTCATATATTTTCCCATCCATCCATATCTTCTACCTACTTGTGTCTTCCCATTGCACAGTATGTTCTCACATCTCACCTCTTCTGCAGTATCTTCTTGTCACCCATTACAAACGTTCTTCTGAACATTCTTATTTACCCAGTTCTATGATATCATCTTTCACAAATATCTCGCACATTTTATTGTATCTTCCAGCCACCCTATCTCACCCATTAGACTTTAGCTTCTAACCACTCACATCTCATCCATTCTAAAGAATCTTTTAACTGCTAATATTTTACCTACTTTGTACTATCTTCTAACCACTCATAGCTCACCCATTTTACAGTATCTTCTTCTAAGGATTCATATCCAAGCCATTCAATATTATATTTTATCTACTGTCAGCATGCACATTTTATCGCCTGATGTCTCAAATCTCACCCATTCTACAGATTCTTCTTATAATTTTTATTTCACCCATTCGCTCTATTGCCGCCTGCACATTCTACAACACATCATACCCACACACTTATTTATAATATGCTCTAGCAACAGTATCATCGTGCATATCCGTCCCAGTTTCCACACTAATGTCCCACTTGGGCCTTAAAGATTTTTATCTCTTATCACCTTTCATTCCCTCAGCAGGACCCCCTTTTTATCTGTACTTCAGCTATTTGAGGAAAAAGCAATGCCTATATCTATATAGAACATCTGGAATCCTCAACATCATCAAATAGGTGCCTTCTTGTGCAAATGCATCAACCTTGAGGGTCTAACATCGGCATCTCAACAGCATCATGAGCTGCCAGCACTGCAGACATGACAGCCTAAGCATTCTGCATTATATGTTGATTTCTCCATGTGTGTCCACCTTAGCGGGGTGCGTCCCTCTAGTGGTTGAACCATATATGACTGTACATGTTGTACAATTATCATTATGTCTTGTTCGCTGTAGTCATTTGTAACAGTGTTTACCCTGTAAATAACAAGCAAGATTAATGTATATAGCTTGCTTAAAAATCTTTATTGGCGCCAAAGCATAAGGGTTACATGGACCCCTTATTTCAGAAACATCTCGTGCCATTGGTTGGATGTGGACAGGAAAGAAGGGAGGGTTTAAAATGATGCTACTCACAAACTGCTTTCCATTCATGCGCCACTGGGCATAGTCCTACCTCCAGTCACATCCATGGTTGGAGCACACATTTATGCACCTCTAGTCAATGCCATAGTTTTCTTTCCTCCCTCAGGCCGTGAATGCATATATGCTGCTCCAAAGCAAAAGTTTACATCTCTTTTGTTGCCACTATTGGTGGCTGTCTGGTATTGCCATGACCCGCAGATATACCTAGCTACACCCCAGTTTTTCATTTGCTCTTAAAAGCGTGGAACAATCATCACTCCTCTAGATAGTCATTTACTATCATTTACTTTAATTGGGGCATAATTTTAATTCTTAGATAGACTCAGTTGGGTAAGTGGAAAGATAATCATGTAATATTGAAGTGAATCTCTATTTTCATGGCGGGCTATGGGACCTGTGCTAATCATTCAGCCTTCTTATAAATTTATTGTTTAGCCTGATTGCATATATATGTAGGGCTCTCAATGTTATTATGATATTGTGCAATGGTCTCATAGGAAAACATTAACATTAAATTATAAACACATCTACTTCTTCAGCTGTTTAAAATTTCATTAGAAATCCTTGTCTGTTTTTAGATTTCTCCTGCACAGCGCCTGCTCTGTACTTGTGAAATCTTTTGTGTTTAATGTAAATATTAAAGGGCGCATCCATTCCACCCTCACTTTTTATTGGTTCGTGTGCTTGCCACTTACTTTTCCTCTGCTTCTATAGGCTGTCACACAGTATTTCCTGTTGTTCCTGCATGTGTTGGCTCTTATCAGTGTGCCAACATAACATAAGGTGTACTTGTGAAGCCCACATTCACCCATAGGCCTCATGGTGCTGAATAACAGATGCTTATTGTTACCTAACTAAATTGTTCTCATTTTATCGGCCTCAGAAGGATGAAAGGCTGAGTTGGGATTTGAACCTGTGAAAATGAGGTCGAACACAGGTCCCTACAGTGGATGCAATAGTCCACTGAGCCACCATGCCCAAAGCCCAAGTACTCGTTTTCATCTGCCAAACTTATTTTCTTATACCACCTCAGCACACACTGTGGTATCATGTAGAAGAGCAATCGTTATGAAAAGCAGGAACACGTTTCTCTGATGAAACTGTGTGCGTCACTGCAAAGGGTTAAGAGACATGTTTGACAAGTGGGCGTGCCGCTGTAAAGGGTTAAGAGACATGCTTTGTTCACCTCAAGTGTGCGTGTCAACGCGATTCGAAGGTCAGCATTCTAGTTGTTATGTCATCTCTGCACACACAGTGATGCCATGAGATGAAGTGGCATTGAGGAAAGAATTCCCTTCCTTTCAGGAGCAGATGCGAAGGAAAGGCAGCCAGTTGAGAAGCGCCTCAGTGTTCAACAAATATTGTAGCGTAAAGAACACATGAACGGGCTCCAGAAGACACCCTTGTTTCAACTCCACATGCTACAGCTCACACAGAGGTTAGTCGTGCAGATGCAAAGCCAATATTTCAATCTGCTAGCCTATGAGGCACTCATCTTATACACAACTACCTCGCACTCTGCCTAAATGTGAAGGATGTAAGCACAAGATAATCTAATTTGCAAGAGCAGAACTCATTTTTGCAATCACCAAAATGAATAATTTCCTGCTTCTTTTGAGAAAATGCAGGTTTTGTAAACTCTTAGAGAGGCACAGAGACAATGAAAAGATTCATCTCTGGTTTAATATGCACCTGGTGCACCAATGGAAGCTACGCCCCAGCCTAGTGATTCTTCCACTGTAAACGCTGCACTCATTGTCTTGCTTAGTTCTAGTCCCCCTACCACTTATTTACTCTTTCCACTGTAATTTGTACTACCTCGCCTGGTCTCATCACCATATCCATGATGCCGACAAAGGTCAGTGTTCTAGTTCTCCAGTGTGGACCTTAGCTACACGGCGTTTCCTATTTGTTCAGCCCTCTGTTTTCAATGCAACGAATCCACACTTATGGTGCCAGCTTTTTTTTTTTAGGTTTTTTTTTTTTAGTATTTCCTAACTCTTTTTGAACTGTTCACCAAGCTACAACCTATCATTTAAAAAACAGCTCATTATTTATCACATAGCTGAAACCTAATGCATATACCAATGCTTGTTCTTCCTTGTGTGTCAGTGTGCACATTGGCAGTCATGACTGATGGCATTTAGAATAACTCTAAGAAGACCTATGTTCAGGTTTTGTTTCAGATTAAAAGATAAATAAAGTCAGAGAAACAGATGGCTTCCTGCCTGCATTAAAATGTAACATTTTGTAAAAACGGAAAATTAAAGTTTTACCTATATAATCATTCAGTATCATTATGAAATTTTCAATTTTATTTCTAATACACAACCTGTCTGAAAATCGAAGAGGTGTAAAAAACGTATATGACAGACCTTATAATCGACAGTTTCTCTGACTGTCAATCCGCCTGTTTGGAAATCAGTCAGTCTCACAGTCTGTCTGACAATCAGCATGCCACTTATTTCATTATCAATTTGCTGGTCTGCCAATATGCCTTTCAATCAGCCTGTCTGGAACCACTGTCTGACAATCATTCTATTTTGTATTTAGCTCCCCTGGCAATCTGTTTGTCAGTCACTCTGTTGGACAACCAGTCAAAAAAACAGTGTGTTTGAAAATCAATATTTTGTACAGGCAAGCAAGCAGGCCACCTAACAGCTTGTCTACCATGCAAACTATGTGACAAGCAGCATGTCTAGCAAGTTGCCAGTCTGAGGCAAAATGTATTGCACCTATCACTATCATGGGTTATGGTAATATTCAAAACAAAGAGGTGCACGAGTCTGGACGATCAGTCATCTTAACCTTCCTCACAGGAGAGACTCAATAATTACCTTCCTCACAGGAGAGACTCAATAATAGAACATGCATGACTCAGACCACATGCAATTTGAATAATTGTGATTTCGAAATTACTTCCAACCAAGTCACAGAATGCACAGACTCAAAGGTAGTTTTTCTTTTAAATTTGATTTCTATATTCATAATCTCTTTTAAAGTCTTCTTTTTGTAGCTGTAGCCAACGTGTTTCATCCCATCCGGGACTTCTTGAAGGCTATAAAATACATACAATTTACAAAAAAAGTAAATCATCATAGAACACAATTCAAAACACCACAAAAAAGAGACAAAAAGTCACACTGTTGGTTATACACAGAAAATAAATTTTACTTTTAACATGAACACATGTCCCTTAAATTGGACTACATTCACAGTGCATCATAAATGCATGTGCTTCCATATTTTTTAAGCTCTTCACATCAAAATTACAGTGCAGCAGCCAATCAATCTTTCCTTTAAACCTCTTGATCAAACGGACTAATCCTCTTGCAGGGCAAGGAACCCCCTTTGAAATACATGTGAGGTTTAAAGAGGTTTACATTCTCAGTCGGAATACTCCAATATAAGTCCACATGGCAAGAGCACTGTCTACAATACCATCCAAGCTCTGTTGGCCAATATTCTTAGACTTTAGAGAGTCTGGAATAGCTTGTTGGCTAAATGAGGTAACTGCAATCATTAGTGCACTCCAGAAAGCACTTCTTCAATGAGAATTCATGGCAAGAAAGGTCACAATATCAATAGAAGTTATGGAAATGTATGTTCATATAATGTAATGAATGTCAACGTCTTTTTCAGAAGAATAGGGACAGCAACATGTATTAAAAGATGCACACCACAGATACACACAATAACACGCACACACCAATTGCAAATGAACTACATCACATTGGCAAGTCCTAACCCATCTGAAATGCAGATCTGATTGCTGAATGTTGAAAAAAATAGTTCTTTGATAACCAAGCACACTTTTAAAATTGCACATAGGTATTACCTGAATGTTCAGTCATATGTTTTTAAACATTTTACTCAGCATAGTAATTCAGCACATTAGACCGAATATTTACAAGATGTTGTAGGTGGTAAAAAAACTACTTGAGTTTGGTTTAAAGAAGTGTATCAATGGGGCACCTGAGGGAAAAAAAACAGATATTCTAACCGTCTTCCTCATTTTGCCACCCTATTTAGACTATGGTGGAAGATGATGCTCCTACATATGAGGCGGATGCGTGCTCCACTGCCAGCAATGCTCATTTTGCAGCCTTGATAATGTCAGAAAAGGTGGTTGTTAGGCCACACACTTTAAGGTGGTCTACCAGACATCATTTCCACTTATGTGTGGGACCAGAGTTGAAATCATGCCAGACTCATACACAAATCATTTAAAACCAATGGTCGTTTCTGTAAGAAAACAGCACGCACATCAAAGATATATTCTTGAGATGGGTCCTGCCTGTGGAGCCCAACTGTGGTGGTTCATTTCAGACACACATTTGTGATGGCAGTTTCTCCATGCCGCAGTCGCATGGTGGTCTTGGGCTCATGGACATTTCCCACACAAAGCGAACCCTGTCATGCTGGTGGCAACTTCATGCAAAAAAAACAATGTAACTGTAGCTGAGGCTAGAATAGGTAACTCAAATGCTACCTGTGTGGCAAAGGCAATCTCTCTATCACACTGCTAATTTGGGGGCATATTATCAAGAGAGGCGATAAAATTATCGTCGCTTTAGCGGCAGAAAACTGCCACTAAAACGGCGATAATGGGCTTCATAATATGCTCTATGGAATTCCAATTGAAGCTCAGGTTAGATGTCCTTCACATCTAACATGGGCTTCAATTGGAATTCCTTAGAGCATATTATCAAGCCCATTATCGCTGTTTTAGCGGCAGTTTTCTGCCACTAAAGCGGCGATAATTTTATCGCCTCTCTTGATAATATGCCCCTTAGTGAGCACGTTAATGGTTCTAATGGGAGGAGGTACACATGGGGACCAAGCAGTGTAACTACCTTTCATGAATGCAAACAAAATAATTGTTCTGTCAGATCAATACATATATATATATATATACATATATATACATATTGCAAATTCAATGGAAGCTATGTCCTCACATAAATAAATCAAGTACATTATACATTCAAAAGAAGGGGAGTAATTACACCAATACAAATTATTATATGTTAGCTCGCCTCAAAGACTCCAAACAAAATTCACTTTCTCAAAAAAAGAATTGAATAATGTATTCCCAAATTCTCTTTAATTCACATATTAGTGTAAAAACAAATATGCCTCAATATAAATAATTCATTCCCCAAATGTTGCAATTTTCATGTCATATTTAAGACAGCCAAGATGTTTGGTCCAGTCTATTCATGAGTAGATCATTACAACATTTAAATTGTAGCCCTTAATAGGTAGTACAGAGTCAATATCATGAAGGCTCTCAGATGCAAAGTTATACAGAGTATGCAAAAATCTGAAAGTATTATAAGTCTAAATGGACAGCAAAATCATATGGAAATCAGACAGCATCTCTAATAGAATAAGAAAAGTCTGCTGGCTCACCTCCAAATCAAAGAGTTTTTATACGCAATTTTCACGTTGAATTATTAAAACTCAAGCAAACTCATGTTGTGAGAAAAGTAATTATTTCTTTAGCAAATCAGAACACAAGAATAATACACATCATAACCATAACACAAAAGCACCATCCCAATTTAAAACAATTTATTCAATACCCTCTATATTCATGTAATCCATGAGATATTCCAACAAATATTAAACATTAACAATAAGACTTTCTCTCAGTGAATGGACCTATTAAAAAGAAAAACAAATGAGTTAAATACTTGTTGCGCATCTTACATCAACACGAAAGCAAGTTCAACATTAGAAAGGATCATGTCTAATATTGCATACTATATGTTATTAGTGCACAAAAATATAAACTTAAAAATAATTCCACATATGTCCAAATATTGAAAATCTACAATAGTTTACCTGTACTACGTGACTAAAGTGGGACTAAAACGTCGATCTTAGTACGTACCTATCTGAAGCACACTTGTATATTATGTAGGCAAGCTGAATAACATTTTTATCAAAAATGTTATTGTGTTCTCTCATGCTGAGTTTCACACTGCACAAGCACTTTGTCTATAGTCACTATGCACAGAGCATCTTGTTTGCGATATATTGTTATATTGTTTATCAGGTGTCCTTAACTGTTGTAAGACAATATACAGTCCACCCAAAGGGGTGAAAAAACACTCTATACCCATGTGGGAATTAATTAATCTTTCAAAGTAATTGAGTTTCTTATGCAAGAACTGCTGTGCAGTCTCTATTAAATTTGTGAAATATCTATACCTATTGATCCAACAGAATAATAATTTTGTTTATATTGTAATAAGATCAGGATTTGAGATACTCAGGGAAACTCCAGTGATTTGTGTACTTTTCATGAATGCCATGTAGGTGGCATCCTTTCTGACTTCCTATCAACCACATTATGCTTGCAAGCCCCAAATAAGGCAAAACACATCTTTGTTAGTTGAACTTTGTTGAGAAACATGTGTTTTTTATTTAACAATCATACTTTTTAAAGTTACATTGGCCATAGGCATGATGTATGTGAATGTTTGGATTTTATTTTAATTTATTTTAAAAATATCGCTTATACACAAGATAGCAACCGAGACTTAGGGGCTTCATTTGTGGTTTGACAGATCGGGAGAAACACTGTAAACAGGATTCCTTCACTCCCTGACTGAGGTTCCCCAGCTCTGTGTAGAGTTGGGGGAACCCTGGGTCACTGTCGGTGGAGGCTTCACTGGCTCTGCTGAAGGTAAAACCTGACCCAGCAGTCTGTGTGACACAGGACCGCTGGGGCACATTGATTGCCGCCCCAGCCTTTTGAGGGTGGGTCTACTATCACTTGTTTTCCCTGCCTATGTATGCTATGTGAGGCCTGGCATAAACGGGCAGGGGAAATCCTAAATGGCCCCCATACAGAGGGAACAATCTCCCAGCACACTGGGGCAATTTACATTTTATTCGAAGAAAACAAAGTCATGCTCTTGGAACTTACTTTTTCTGAACAAAAAAAGTGTGTTGAGCGGTCTCCTTGAAGGTGGAACCTTCAAGGCTGTGAAGGGTAGTGCTGCGGCTCTATCTCTTCCCTCCCAGGCATTATTTATTGCTTTTAGTCAGGTCAGGGAATAGAGCCGTTTGTTGAATGTGCCAAATCTAACAAATGTGTTCCAATGCACCTTGGTCAATATTTCTTACCTTTTGCATTGTTCCTAAAGCCAGACCTCAGATGATTGTGAATGTTCTTCTCATGCATAGTGACTAAAGTATGGACGGTCCTTTCTTTGTCACTCAGACAGAAGCACGCCTACATGCAGTTTCTTTACATACAAAAAAAGCCTGTTTATTTTTGTTGGCATGTTTGTTTTGCTTCTGGAGGGAGATCCTTTTGGTAAATCTCTAAAACAATTCTTGAGCAAGAAGATATATAATTAAGGAGATCCTTTTGGTGTCACAAAATGAGACAAGGCGGTATTAAGGAGGGATTGCTAAGACTATTGACTAATGAAAAGCCACAGTTTACAGTTGACAATGACACAAGTCAATAAAAAATATGGGGGGGAGTGGGCGGAGCTTGAAATTCAATACCTGAATACAGCATGCGTCGCAGAGCAGCGCATGCGCTGCCCAGGCTCGACCTAAAAATGAAAGATGGGTTACCGTGAAATCTGTATTAATGGCATCATATCAGGGATACCCGCTTACAGCACCATCCGTACTAAACAAACACACAGCATAGTTGGACTTCAGCAAGCTGATGACAGAACTCCACTCTCGATAAAACAACAGAACATGCACAGAGTTACCCAAACCAGCCGTGACAAGCACCTAGGGACACCCCACAACATGTTGTGTTAGAAGGGGCACTGTAGACACCAACAAGAGTCCATGAGTTTGCTTGCCTCATACACCCATCTCAAGCTGGCAACTCATCTACCAGTTCCCACAGATGGCAGGAACCGAACTGATAAAGACACACATGGAAAAATAACCAAAAACACACACACAACCAAAGATGCCAGCAACAGCCTCGAGCCCAGGGAGTAACCCAACGACTAGTAGCCATAAGGCGCTATACAATAGTGTATGAGCGTAACGTGAAAGGTAGTGCACCCCTTAGAGTCCAACAATTGCAGGTCTCTAAAATGGCCTGCTGTAATGGGTAATGTTGGTACTATTAGAGAAATCTATGTACTTTATGTAAAACTTATGTCGCCCTTAGTCAATACCAATATTGAGGAACACTCGGTAACATTAGTACATAGGAATTTTATGCAGCAACTTAGAAAAATCCTTTCAAAAGAGGTTAACAAAGGTCAACTCTGTCGGATTAACCGGCCTAAGGAGGGACCTTGGTATAACAAAGCCTGCCGGCAGGCTAAATTAGAACTAATAAAGGCTATAAAAGGGAAGCAAATAAATATCCTGAGAGAAAAGAGAACTTTTTCTAAATATACTATTTTATTAGCAAACAGATTCTGGGACGAACAAGTTTGGGCAGATCTACTCCAAGCTTGTAAACTAAAAGACCAAACGCTGTTCTGGAATCTTATAGCGAAGGGCACCAAAGAAGGTGTGCAATCCAGGGATAGGTTTTTAGAAGAAAAAGTCTGGGTCAAACACTTCTCCACATTGTACTCATGTGAAGGGGAGGAGGAAGGAAAAACAAATGAATACCTAGGGCAAAACACTTGTGACACAACGTTAACATTTACCTGGCAGATACCATACTAGCTATTAACTCAGTTAAACAAGGTAAAGCCCCAGGACCAGACAAAATCCCTGGGGATCTCTGGAAACACGAGAACAACTTGTGGGCCCCCTATATTAATCTACTTAGCAATGATATTGCAAGAGGTGCCCCAATTCCAGAAACCTGGCAGGGTGCAGAAATTGTGACCATTTTTAAGAAGGGGGATAGATCCAACCCATCAAATTATAGGCCTATCAGTTTGATAGATGTCTTGCAAAAAATGTATGCGCGTCAACTTCTCAATAAATTGAACATGTGGATTGAGGATCACTCTATTTTTACCAAATACCAGGCAGGTTTTAGAGCCAGAATTAGTACAATAGACCAGGTTTTTAGATTTTCATGTTTAATATGGAAATATATTAATATAAGGAAATCCCATCTGTACGTAGCCTTCGTGGACCTTAAAGCGGCCTTCGATTTGGTTCCCAGGGGGCTGCTATGGAAAAGGCTGAGGGATATGGGCGCCCCTGGGGACATCTGCCATCAATTGATCAGGCTACACGAGGGTAATTATGCAAGAGTGAGGTGGGGCCCTAATGGAGAGCTATCGGAGAGAATAAATATAAAGAGAGGTGTCCGACAAGGCTGCGTTTTGGCACCAACCCTTTTCTCTCTTTATGTAAATGACATCCCTGACACCCTCTTGGGCTGCGAGCATGACTCTCCCAAGTTGTGTGGTCAAGCCGTTCCGGCCTTATTATTTGCGGATGATACGATTTTAATCTCCCAGACTCCTAAAGGACTACAAAATCTCCTGAACAAATTTCGGGCCTACTGCCTGGACAAAAACCTTGAAATTAATGCTTCCAAAACGAAGGTTATGACGATCTGCCCCCATAGAGGGTTTAATAAAGCCTTTGATGTAAATAACGAAAAGATTGAACAAGTGAATAATTTTAAATATTTGGGTATTACCCTCGATACTAAAATGAATTGGAAGCCGCAAATAGAAAAATCGAGGCTAACATTAACACAAAATCAAGCCCCTATAATCAGGAAGTTTAAAAGTAGCCCTACTACAGCAATATCACCTGCCATTGAACTTTTTAAATATAAAGTCCAATCAGCTACCCTATACGGGGCAGAATTATGGGGCTATGTAGCACGAGATTCCTTCTCAGCCCAAGAAAACAGTTTTTTTAGGCAACTTTTAGCGATCCCGGGCTGCACCCCTCTTGTCCCGTTATTTTGGGATTTGAATATACGTCGCTTGGACGATCAAGCCCATTTACGCCCATTATTGTACTGGGTGCGCCTGTGGTCAACCGATGAGCTTGCAGATTATAGAGATGCATTGAAGGAAATAATTCAAATAAAGAATGCTACTCGGCTGGTTTGGTTAGCGTATATTGAAAACTGGTTTACAAAGTTGGGCTTACGCAATTTTTGGACAGATCCTGATTCTCTTACCAATTCTTCCAAAAAATTGCTGAAGGACACATATTGGGACTATATTTATAATTCTGTACTACATAACCCCAAACTTGGATCATTGACCCTTAAATTTTTAAATTTTAAATGTGGAAGTAAATTTGAATATTTTATGGATGAAATTGAACCCCCCTTGGCTAAATCACTGTATTTAAAGTATCGCTATTGCATTTTGCAACTTAATTCTAGAACATCGAAGTGGGCGCCCAACAATAACAATAACAAATCTGACCTGTGCAAATTGTGCGATATGGACACAAAGGAGGATGAGACCCATGTCCTATTTATATGCCCTGCATACATGCGGGCAAGGATAAAATGGATTAAACCTATCTGCTTAAATCTGGGTCTTCGTCGTGTCCAGGATGGGGAAAGAATATTTAAGGGCGACACATCACAGAGTATAGTATTTAGCCTGAGTCGTTTTTTATTTAATGTTGCGATAATTAGGAAAAGGAATGGTCAAAAAATGTAATGGTACTGTCATTATCCCTGGTTCTTAAATTTTTTACTATTATTTTAAATGGTTGATAAACCAACATTGTGTACAAACTAATATTTAAAACTCTTTATATTGTATATTGTATTTATGTATGGATTATTTGTACCCATTAGAAATGCTGCATTTTGTCATAATGATTGTTTTTATATTGTATGGTACTCTTTTATGGTTATTGTAACCGAAATAAAGAATTAAAGAAAGGTAGTGCACTGGTTACTAGTGTGGTCAGGAGCAGATTCAAAAACTACTCTGCACTGCGCACACTGCATGCTGGAACATGGGGATTCCTGTAAACACTACACACGCACACTGCAGGACACGTGCAGAAAGACGCACACTGGAAGTGCACTGCACCATGCATACTGCGTACTGGAACACAAGGATTTCAGCAAACACTTCACACCCAAACTGCAGGACACGTGCACAAAGACGCACACTGGAAGTGCACTGCACTGCACACACAACGTGTTGGTACAAGAGGACACATGCAGAAACTACAGGTACTGGCAGGGCAGACACAGAAATACACACACTGCCTCTGATCACTCTGGAAGTGCACTGCGCCGTGCGCACAGCGCACTGGTACAAGAGGGCACATGCAGAAACTACAGGCACTGGCAGGGCAGACACAGAAATACACACACTGCCTCTGATCATGCTGAAAGTGCACTGCACCATGCACATAGCGTGATGGAACAAGAGGGCACATGCTGAAACTACAAGTGCACTGCATCTTGCACACAGTGTGCTGGAACAAGAGGGCCCATGCAGAAACTACAAGTGCACTGCACCATGCACACAGCGTGCTGCAACAAGAGGGCATATGCAGAAACTACAAGTGTACTGTATCATGCACACAGCATGATGAAACAAGAAGGCACATTCAAAACTACAAGAGGGCACATGCAGAAACTACAAGTGTACTGTATATGCACACAGCATGATGAAACAAGAAGGCACATTCAAAACTACAAGAGGGCACATGCAGAAACTACAAGTGTACTACACCATGCACACGGTGTGCTGGAACAAGAAGGCACATGCAAAAACTACAAGTGCACTGCACCATGTGCACAGCGCGCTGGAGCAAGAGGGCACATGCAGACACTACACGTACTGGCAGGGCACACACGGAAGACACACTGTCTTTGATCACACTCTGGCAGGGCACACATGGAACAAGAGGGCACATGCAGAAACTACAAATGCACTGCATCGTGCACACAGCGTGCTGGAACAAGAGGGCACATGCAGAAACAACAAGTGCACTACACCATGCACACAGTGTGTTGGAACAAGAGGGCACATGCAGAGACTACAAATGCACTGCATCGTGCACAGCGTGCTGGAACAAGAGGGCACTTGCAGAAACTACTCACACTGACAGGGCAGACACAGACAGACACACACTACCTATGATCACATTGGAAGTGCACTGCACTGTGCACACAGCGTGCTGGAACAAAAGGGCACATGGAGAAACTGCATGTACACTTGACCGTACACAAAATGTGCTGGAACAAGAGGGCAAATGCAAAAACTACAAGTGCACTGCACCATGCACACAGCGTGCTGGAACAAGAGGGCACATGCAGAAACTACACGCACCGGCAGGGCACACACGGAAAGACACACACTGTATCTGATCACGCTGGACGTGCACTGAGCACACAGCACGCTGGAACAACAGGAGTGCTGAGTACCCAGATGCCTGGGCCCAGTTTCGGAAACCCTTTACAAACTACCTGTCCCTGTAGTTTTACAGTTATCTTTGCCCTCTTCCAGTGACCCTGTCCAGATCCCAGCACATACCACCGATCTTTTAAGGCAACAGAGGAACCTCCCGGCCTATCCAACCAGGCACGTGGCTTTCAGCCTCCACCATGTCCAGCTCCATAGCACTATGAGACTGCCGTAATGCGACTACAGGTGCAATATAAAACAAGGAAATACATAACATTTAAAGTACCATTACTGTAGTAGACTCATCAACCTATAGCAGTGGAATATGGAAATGTCCCTCAAAGCCTTCCTCTCTACAGTGACCTTTCACATGCTCTTGTTCAGAGGGAGGTCACACTGTGAATGGTCATTAGAGCTGGGGCAGAGTCCTGCATACAGGCATGACACTTCCGTGAGGTGAGGGAGGGCACACTGCTAAAGGCCAAATTATTGTCTCTAAAATCAGGGGGTGGGTCCAGCAGGCAGATATTCCTTTTCCATTAGTGCTGAAACCCGTACTGTACACATCACCGGCGCCCCTCACTCTGATCAGACAGGAGGCAGGCCAAGTGCCTGATTCTTTCCCAGCCCTACTGACCTGTCCCACAACTTAAAATGGCACTGTCTCCCAGCCCTTCCAGGTGTTATCAGGCAGGAGGCAGATCAAGTTAATGAATCTACCTCAGCCATACTGACCTGTCACAGACTGACTCTCTCCTAAACCTACCAGATCTTCACACCCCTCTTCCTTACATGTTACTGGCCTGGCAGCTGATCGCTGTGCCCGACATACAATTGACTTCTCTGAACATGCAAGCCTTACAGAGGCCCAACATGTTACTAACTCTCTCCCAGCCCTACCAGATCTACACACCCTCCATTTCCTCAAATGTTACTGGTCTGGTAGCAGAGTCACTCACTGAACCCTGGTTTTCTTTAAGAGGCACTCCCCTGCAAATGACATACTTGGAAATGCACGTCTTACAGAGGACCCAACATGACTCGACTTGTGATTGCATCTCTCCCAGCCCTAACAGATCTTCACAGCTCCCTTTCCAGACATGTACAGGCTTGGAAACTGATTCACTGTCCCTGACATACGAGGCATGCGTGCCTTACATAGGCCCAACATGACACGACATGGGACTGACTCTCCGACCAGGTGCTGTCCTGACACTGGACGCCCCAGCCCTGCCGGCTTCAAAGAGGCACCAACCTGCCACGACATGTGACTGACTGACCGACTAGCCAAGGTCCTGACATGCTCCTAGATTCCTTAGCCCTGCCGTTCTCGCAGAAGCACCGACCTGCGACTGACTCTGCCTCTGCCCTACCAGCCTGCTTGCACCCGTACCAGCATTTGCTTCTAGAGCTAAAGTGACATACTCTGCGTGGGACGCATTTACATACCTGCATAAACATATGAGACTCACGCTAAGGCAAATATGCACATTTTGAGGAGGGCTTACATTCTACAGGTGCTACAAGGTGCTGGATGGATCATGCTCCAGCAGAGAGTATGACTTCATAGAGGGGACAAAGTTCATTACACATGTACAGACCGAGTGGAAAATAAAAAAGTATATATATATTTTTTAAATATATATGTATATTTTTTTTACAAGCACCTCATTCCGCGCCTTTATTTTAATAGCGGCCACGTACCTTTCTTTTCAACGACCCGCATCTAAAGAAAGTGGCCCAGTCGCCATTATGTGAAAGTGCAGATCGGTAATAAGTCACAAGGATGGTGACAGAGTGCACACCAATTCATTCGAGTTTCGAAATCATTCAAGTTTATCATTTTTTTCATTTTTAAGCGTACTAGCCCGGAAGCGTGGACTGCCCAGCCACGTAGCAGAAAGATCACTGAAGAAAGTGGGGCGGATTACCCACCCCACACCGGACGCACAGCCTTCAAGTGTATGACAGAAATGCCAAATTATTCAAGTTCATCCCAAATGTTTATTTCTGGGTAAATCATTCAATATCTTCTGTTATTCTTAATGCACATGTTGGACACACTATGTACAAACGTTAAATCCTTAATGCTATAGACATGCCATAACGAGCCTTATTCTGTAGCATGGACAATTGCATAGGTACTCCTCGATTAGATAATTTGCATCACCCAATGCATTTCGTGCCTTCCTGCCACTTCGTCAGGGGTTCTCTACAATATTAAGAAACATGACAAGTGCAGAACGGGGCACTTCTAAAAAAAAAAAACTAGTCCGTAAAGAAAATGATAAAGGACTACAGTGTAAGGAAACTGCAGTTGGCCGGTGCTCCTGACTTAAAATGGAAGTAATGCATCAGGAGCTCCTGGCCAATAAGGAGTGAGGAAATAAGAGGAATGGGATTGTGAACCAATGGGAAGCACCAGGTGTAATTACACTCCGTAGTGTGAATACAGCAGGTCTTGCAGACAGCGCATGTACGCTGATGCTTGACCTAAAAATGGTGGACAAAATGATCCTGTTGCTAGGGAAAGAGAGCATCCAAGCAGCAAACCATGATTTTGCCTTGAGCACCAGACATCTTTTATATTTCACCTTTCTGTCTACTGTTTATAGATTATATCATGGCATGACCTTGTCCCTGTCCCTCCATCTTCCTACAGTTGTTAAATGCTTCCCCATCCAGTCCTTTTCACTTGTAGAATGTTTACACATGGAAATTCTATTCAGTCGGACATAGCAGTTGGAAGCGCTGACTGAATGGAAGAATGGAAGAAGACCCGGTTGTTGATGATGCTGTTTTGTGTGACTTAATGATGTCTTTCTTAACTGTAGAGATATATTTCTCAAGTCATATTTGAGACTACACCAAAATCCTTATATCACAACGAATGAGCTTTTGGGGTTCCTGCATATTGCCAAAATCTTGCCCTAGAGGCAATAAGAGTCAGTGTTGGCTTCACACTAGGACGTTGAATTAAATAGTAGTTTGATAAGCAGATAACTACATTGGCTTGAGCTGCAATAGAAATCAAGCATTGACATTCACAGGGAACAATGAAAGAACGTGGAGAAATAGTGTTCTGACGCATTCCCAGCTTTACAAAGCTTTGTAAATCTGGGATTGTGTCAGAGTCCTTTGATGTTGCGTGGGAACCCCCACAGCAACACCCAAGGAACATCCCTTTCACGCAGAGTAATGCGTGAAAGGGGCCCATATTTACAAGGCCATGAAAAGTCATGTCAGATGTCTTTATGTTGCCTTAAATATGGGCAGGCACATTGCACCACAGGTGCATCAAAAAAGGTGACGCACCGATGGCACAATGGCCTTTTCAATAAGGCCCTATGTGTGAGGCAATGGAATTCTATTCTGTCAGATTAGTACCCTTTACTAGGACATGATTTGCTTGTTTGGCAATAAATTAAGCTAAGGCAATGTAACATCACGTGATCAAATTCTTTGCACTACCTGCTCCTTTGTTTCCACCACTTCCTTCTTCCGCCTCTTGCTGAAAGTGATGACCAGCAGTGGCGTAACGAACGTTGATGGGGCCCCCCTGCAAGGTACACCGAGGGGCTCTAGCTCCAGTTTTAATCCAGAGCTCTCAAACCTGAGTAGTGTGCTGAGGGGGCCACCTGTAGCACGGGGCCCCCCTCACCGCAGGGCTGCTGGAGCCTGTGTTACGCCCCTCATGACCAGTGTTCTGGGCCAAACTAGTGTCCTCATGGTGCTACTGCCCCCTTTATCATTTCACCAACATTACACCACGGCTTCCAGCATTGCAGCACTGCAGTGAATCTAAGTTGAAACCCCACGTGTGGGCAAACGTGTGCTGCATGGATCGCCAAAAATATTTCTTTTTATTTGTATACTAAACTGCGCATGAAAGCTTAATTTCATAACTGAATTCAATAGTAAAAATGTTTATGCACAATCATGTTGGCATCCTACATTAATAAAAATGAAAAGCAGCGGAAATCCCAATTTCAATTCATGCACTATGAGAAAGTGCCGATCATCACGGCCACTATGAAATTATTCGGATATGAGGTAATGACTTAAGCATCAAACTGCAATGATATAAAATTTGAAAATGTACTTTCTTTTTCAAAAAATATATATTAACAAATAAATGTATGTTTTTTTCAAGTGCTTAATTTGTAAAAGAATAAGTGTTGTTTTGATTAGACGCCTGAGGTCAGCGCAATCTATGGTCGGGAGGCCGAATACCAAGACTGTGTAGTCTTTATCTACTTCATGTCTCTTTGAAACACCACCAGACACACCCTCCTCCTTTATATATCACTTGCAAGTTCTTTTTCATCCCTAATTTCTTCTATTGTCACTGTTTTCCGTTTTTCTCTTCCTCCTTTTTTCCAGATCTTGTGTTTTTTCCCTTTCTTACTCTACATCAAATTCTGTTGAGGAAAAATAAGGGAGGGTCCCCAAAAATTATGGCCAGTGGGCCTCACTTGCGACTACCTGCTCAACCAGTGCATTGCTTTGTTCAACAAAAGACTCATACATATAGCCTTCCTAGCTTATATTCTTTTTTTTTAAAGTCTTTTTATTAACTTTTGCTCATATGACCATACAAAACAACAGTTATAACTTACAATCTGTACATGGTTGATTTCTTAATATCTCTACCCTTTTTAATCCAGAGAGGTGTGAGGACCCGGGTCCTAGCAGTTCAATAACCCCCAACATGTGGCAGCTCGTACATACAGTTGACATATAAGATATTGCGATAAGTCAGGTCTCTGCTCCATCTCAGACACATCCCTCCTGTGGTTATTCCTCGATCTCCAGCCCTGCTCTATACTTAAGCCATGGCAACCATATTTTCTCCTACTTTTTAACACACCCCCTGCTATTATATAGCGTTGCTTCGGCTTGTTGGCACCAATCAAGATCGCAAGGATGGAGGCAGAGGTTCTCCCCACCTCCTTGTGATGTTGCTTTTGGCAATCACTGCTGCAAGAGTGAGCCATATTCCCCTATACCTGGGCCAGTCTAAATCTCCCTTGATCATCAGGCGAAACCATTTGGCATCCATAGGGACCGTCACTCCAGAGACCTTTGACATTACTTCCATAATGCCTTGCCAACATCTCGCTATCTCCTGACATTCCCAAAGATTGTGAAAAAAGGTACCCTCCTGCTGGCACCCCCTAACACAAAGTGCTGTGTGTACTTTGTCCCAGGTATGTAAAAGCATGCACGGGTAGTAGGTACGGTGTAGTATCTTAAGTTTCACCAATCTGAGCCTTGTCAGAATTGCGACCTCTCTCGGGCTCTGTATTGCCTCTTGCCAGTCTGTGCCGTCCATGTTTCCTAAGTCGTCTATACCATGTTGACCTCAAGGTCACCAGAGGGTCAGGAATGGTATTCATTAACTTATGATATATTGTGGAGGTTGTTTTTTCTGGAATAGGGTCTAGAAGCAGCCTGTCCTCAAGAGGTGAGTATTCCGGTAACAAGGTGCCATGTTGGATGTAACATCGTAAGGCATGCACCAGTCTGAGGTAGTGATATCGTTGCATGCGGTCTAAAGCATATTCCTGCTGCAGGTCTTCAAATGCTAGTGGAGCCTTCCCTCTCCAGACATCGTCCAAATGTTCTATGCCTATCAACTTCCAGTTCCTGAAGCCCTCAGGGATTACTACATCTCTCAGGAGATCCCCCTCCCACAGAGGGGTCCGGCTGGTCAACCTCCCCGCCCAACCTAACAGTCTAAAAGGCTTCCCTCCAACACTTCACAACTACCTTTGTGTGTGATGGACACTCCAGACGCCTCTTTCGGGAGTACAAGAGATGTGTCCAGTGGCCCCTGGGCATAGCAGCTCTGTCCACTCTATACGCAGGTTCATTCAGGGCAGCATACACCCAATCATTTATAACTAGCAGCTGCGAGGCCCTGTAGTACAACCTAATATCTGGGACCGCTAATCCCCCATCGTATACCCCACGCTGTAGTTTATTCAACGCTATCCTGGGAGCGCCTCCCTGCCACAACAGCATTCTGACTTTGTGGGATATCTTTTAAAAATGGCTGGGGAAACTCGATGGGGGGTTATTCTGGAAGGCGTAAAGGAGGCGCAGCAGGTCCATTATTTTGAAAAGGGCCGCCCTGCCCATTAGAGACAACGGGAGGGTACACCAATGCCATATGCCGCACTGAGGCGTTCCAACTGGGGCTCAAGGTTATTCCGCATAAATGCCTCACAATTCCTTACAATGTTTATACCCAAAAGTATTTAAACCCTTCTCTCACCACTGGGGCCTCACAACATGCCAGTAGCCTGGAGGGGGGGGGTTCCGACAGCGGGAACACCACTGATTTAGACCAATTGATATTGTAGCCTGAGTAGCTGCCAAAGAGTTAAAAAATATGGAGTACCTTTGCTATCGTGTAGTATGGCCTTGCCAGGAATAGGAGAATACCATCTGCGTAGAGTGAAATTCGTTCCTCCCATCCTCCCGGAGCCCTTATTCCCCAAATCTTCGGATCCCTTCGGAACCAGTGCGCCAGTGGCTCCAGTGCAAGGGCAAATAGCAATGGGTACAAAGGGCAACCCTGTCTGGTGCCTCTTCCTAGCTGAAAGGATCTGGACATTACCGCATTGACTCGCACTTGGGCCCTAGGACTCTCATACAGTAGTCTTACCCACCCACAGAAATTGGGGCCAAAACCCATTTTACGAAGTACCATAAATAAGTAGGGCCATTCTATGCTGTCGAACGCCATTGATGCGTCCAACGACATCACTGCCGTCTGTTGAGTCTCAGGTCCCCGGTTAGGTGGAACACCCCACAGAGCCTCCGTACGTTATGACGGGTGCTTCTGTTAGACATGAAGCCCCGATTGATCCAGATGGATCACCTCTGAAATAATGGGTATCAATCTATTCGCCAACGCTTTGGCCAACACTTTCGCCTCCACGTTGATCAATGAAATTGGACGATAGGACGCACACTGGTTGGGTGGTTTCCCAGCCTTATGTACTACCGCTATTGTGGACACACGTTGGTCCGGCGGGAGTTGCCCCCGCTCTCGTGCCTCTACCAACATGTCTAGAAGTGGGGGTATACAATGGATGCCTGACTTTTATATATTTCCACTAGTAGGCCATTGGGTCCTGCTGCCTTCCTGGAGTTGTGAGACTTCTGCTATATCTGAGCTTGTTGTCTGCAGGGCCCCCTTCTTGTCCCTCACGCCCGTCACCCAGGAGCATTCTCTATCCCGTTTCTCCAGCTACGCCAGGAGTTCCGACGCCTTGTCCCCTATATCGTACACGCTATGTTGAGTCGCGAGGGCATACGCTTTCGCTTCACAGTCCACTAGTGCTCGTAATTCACGTGGCTTTAAAGCTAGTCTATGCTTGATTCCACTAGAGGTGGCGGTGGCAGCCTCCCTTTCCAACTCGACTATCTCAAGCGCCAAAGATCTAATTTGTAGCACCTCGTCCTCCTTTTTTGCGCCGATCAGAGCCTGTCTCTACCCTCTCAGCACCGTCTCGTAAACGCCAGGGGTCAATCCTCGGACAAGCTGCCCTTGATGTTCTTTAATTTTGACTCCATTTTACATTCACCGCCATTTTGTGTTGCCTTTACACAGGCTGCTCGATTCACAAAGTGTCTCTGCCCCTTGGACTGCAACGTGTCAAAAACCCCCTCCGTCCTTGTCTTGAAACCCATCTCAGACACCAGCCGGCCTAAACTAATCCTTGTCTGGACTACCTAATCTCTATGTCAACTATCTGTTAGCCTTTAGTATTCTTCTCGTGCCGTATCTTATCTTTTGGCCTTCGCTATTCTCTCCCTGTGTTTTCCTACTCCACAACCTTTCCTTTGAGGCACACAAACATGTTCTGCCATTGCTGATTGACCTATGGGTGCTGTCATTGATTGACTTATGGGGTTGGGCAAAAACACGACTCAAGGGGGACGTTCTGGTTACATGATGCCTTGTTTTGAATGTTTTCCTTTTGGCTAATATTTGGCAGATTTTGTATATCCATATTGGCATTTTGCATGCTTGCATGAGCCAGGACTGCCCCTTTCTTTTATGCTGAGTTTGTAACCCTCACATATATAAGACCCCAGTGTACTGTACTCTTTGGACTGCCTCATTCAGTTGCTGCGGCTTCTGGGTGACGTAGTCACACTCATTTTGAGTTTAATAAAGATGTTCTTTTATATTTCAGTTTCTGTGCCAACTTCTTTTTTGTTAGTTTAATCCTGAGAAGGAGTTTTGAGTTTCTTCACCCTAGTCAGAAGCGGTCCCCTAATGGCCACCCCTACCAGAGAGTGATCGGAAATGCCCCGAGCCATATGTCTTGGGTCTGTAAACTTGTCTACTTTGTCAGTCCGTGTGAAGAGGTAATCAATCCTGGAAAAGGAGCTATGTCGCGCAGAGTAGTATGTATACTGCTTAATTGAAGGGTTGTGCATGCACCATATATCCACCATACCGATGGCAGTCATGAAGTCTGCCAAGTCATGCTCTCCCCTCCTGCCTGCTCAAGAGCTAGAGCGATCCATTTCTGGATCTATGGTGGTATTTGTATCTCCACACACCGGTAGGGTGCCCAAGGGCAACTCAAGCAAGAAGGAACTGATTTTCAGGAGGGTTATCCTATGCAGCCCCGGGGTACATAAATTGAACAGAGCACAATGGTGCGCCCCTCCCATTTCCCCGCTGCAGCCACGCTACTGCCTGCTTTGTCCTCTCACAGGTTGGTTATGGTTGGCGGGAGCATGTTACAAACCAGAACTTCGACTCCCCGAGCCCCAGAAGAGAATCCAGAGAGGGCCGCGAGCCTATAACCAAATCTATCCAGGGCTATACACTTGCTACTCTTTAGGTGTGTCTCCTGGACCAAGACTACATCAGGGGAGTGTCTCTTGATGTGTTGTAGGACAAGGGTGCACCTAATTTTGTTGCCCAACCCGTTAACATTCCAGGACCACACCCTTAGGTTAGACTGTTCCCCCATGATCGAAAGAATGGAGAATACCCCCAGAAGTCCTCCCCTCTCCCAGAACCATTTTGTGGCAGCCTGCTGTACCTGTTCAACTGCGGTGGTCATGAACACATACGCAAACATGCAAAACAGCATTAAATAACATTTCCAACCCCCGCACCCTGCAACCCTGTTGGGCGAGTAATAAACCTCCCACCTCCCAAACACACAGAGTGCCTGTCGCCCGAACAGTGTTCTAGTAAACAGTAAAGAAGGGGCAGCATGCCAGCCACCAGCGCGAAGCATAATCTACACACTGTAGGATCCAACTAAACCCTTAAAGAAAATCTCAGGAGTAACTTAGTCCTTGCATACTCATCCCCTGTTTTCAGAGTAAAGTCTTATAATGCAACCCCACTAATGTCTCTGCAGCCCTTCATTTCGATGAGGAAACTCACACCACCCGCATCATTGAGGAAACCTCCCCCCTCCCCATCAACCCCAGACCCAAGAAAAGAAGCACTTAACATCAATACTTTCAGGAGGATAGGCATCTATCTCCTGGTCCAAATATTTTTCAGCCATGCTGCTCAAAGCCCTCCGTTTCATGCTCCGTCTCCCGATTTCCAGGCATGCTACAAGTCCTGGGAGGCACTCGAGTCTTCCCTCCCTTACGCTCAACTTTACGCCAGCCTTCCAGCCAGTCAGTTGCCTCCGTTGGTGAGTCGAGTAAATAGGTTTTCCCTCATCAATGATTTTAAGTTTCACCGGTAAGAGAATCATATATTTCACGTTGGCTTCACCGAGGGCCCGCTTCACAGCGTCAAACGTACGTCGTTGGCATTGGACATGGAGCGTGTAGTCCGGGAAGAAATGGATGACTGCGTTCTTGTGATGGAGATCTCCATGCTGACGTGCAGCCTGCAAAATGGCGTCTCTGTCCCTGAAATTTTGTATCCAGGCTATGATCGTGCGTGGAGGTGCTCTCGGCCGAGGTCAGCCCCCCAGCGCACGGTGGGCCCGCTCAAATTGAAAAGAATGTGGACACGCACTTAGGCTTCAACTTGTTGAGGATTAAGTCCTCCAAGAAGAGGTCCATGGACAGACCTTCCATTCCCTCCGGTACTCCCACCACCCGGATGTTGTTCCGTCGGGCTCTTCCTTCTCCTGATCTTCAAGTCAGGCAAACATATTGGATTGGTTCTTGGTGACTCGCGAAACCTGCTCATCTAGGCATTTGGTCTTGGACTGCAGGTCCCCAATGCCCGCCTCCGCAGCCGACACCTTCTCAGACATTTTCCGGAAGTCCGCTCTGAGTAAATTGACTTCTTCCATGACAGAGTCAAGCTTTGGTTCCAGGGTCCCACGTAATTCCGTGATGGCTCTGAAAATGTCTTTCAGAGAGGGGTATGGGGATTGCTCGTCCTGCTCCAATGGTGAGTCCCCACCTGTAGCTCCACCCTCATGGCCCATGGGGACCGTAAATTTGTCTATTTGGTTGGCCTGCCCGGGCCCCACCACCTTGTTGCGGCCCATTCTCACTGTGTACCAGAGGACACTGCTTTGCATACACTTGTGGGTGAGCACGGTCGTATGTGTCACTCCCGGTGATAGTTGTCGTCTCTTCACCAGCTCCACGAATCTTAGGCGCAAATATGGCAGTACTGCACGTCCGAAATGCCACCACTCATGCAGGTAATTTGGGGTGGGGGTGTGCCCACTAACAATCTTCTAAACAGGAGTGCAGTTCTCCACCTGACCCCAGTCCAGGCTCTGCCGAGGACATCCACTGCTCCCTCGTTCACAATGCAGTCGCCCACGCCTCCCGGACTGCTGAACAGCTTCACACTCAGCTCCCTGGGCAGCTCCCTCGCGTATGCACAGGCAATGAGGAGGAGGGGAGAGCATGCAGCGTGAGCTATTATTATGCCCCCAGCCGATGTCACAGCAGGTCTGGATCCGAACGCTCCCTCACCCCTTCTATATTCTGTCTAGTCAAGAAGGAGAGAGGTGCTGCTTCACTGGGACAGAGCGGTATGCGTAAACCTTCTCACAACGGGTGCCATCAGTGAATCTCGCTTTCTGCCGCACACTCAGCAGCCTAGTCTCCTACTTCCCAGAGGGGTGCCTCGCACAGATTAGAGCACTGCTTCTCACTTCAGCCCAATCCACTGGCCGAGCACCAGAAAACCTCCGGCAACGACTTCGCCTCAGGCTACGTGGGCCGCACCATCTTGATTCCGCCCACTGGCCCGTCTCAAAGTTCCACTGCAGAGTCACCCAGCGACCCGCAGGAGCTGTGGTCACTCGTAGGGCTGCCGGTACTACTCTGATGTCTGATACTACGGGATTTAGTCCATTTCCTTCGGATTATGACAGATTTGGAAGGGTATTTGCGCCGTTGGCTAGTGCAGCTCAATTACATGATGGCCATCTTCCGTGGCCGCAAGCCACGCCCCCCTAGCTTATATTATTGACTGTAATCTTCACAAAAATACATTTGCCTGATGTGATTTTATTGAAATACCTCATGATTTGTTGTGATGGTAAACGTATTTAAGAAAAGTAAGTGCTGACATTTTATATATCATTATCAATGCACTGGTTGTGATTCCCCTCACATTTGTAAAGACATTTACACTCCAGTAAGCCAAGTGCTGAGGGGATTTTTCAAAAGTCCCTCTTTAGCTGGCTGTTTTTATTTCTCTGATGGGAATTTCAACTGAGTAAGAAGTCTTGAATATTAACCACTACTGCTGAAATTCTGGTATCAGGTTAGGTAGTGAATAGGTAGTGAATTTTTCGTCGTACTCATCTATGAATTTGCAAGTAACACTCCCAATATTATTAAACCCTACATAGTATTCTAACCACTTCACTGCTATGCCTCCCACATGCTAAGCCTTTTTTTGGGCTATTTAGGGTAGTTCACACTTAGGCCCCCCATACCTTTTTGCCCACGTAAGGTATCCATACCAAATTTGCATTCCTTTTTTCCAACATCCTGGGGATTCTAAAGGTACCCAGGGTTTGTGGATTCCCTTGGAGGGTACCGAGAAATTAGCCAAAATACAGCTAAATTTGGGTTTTTGGGGGAAAAAGTGCTGCAGTGTCTGTCTTTTTCCCTGCAATTGGCATCAATGAAGGGCTTGTGGTGCTATTATCACCTTCACAGCTTTCACGAACAGGTAGACTTGAATCCGAAAACCACATTTTTCAACACAGTCTTGGCATTTTACTGGGACATAGGCCATTCGTCCTAATTTTTGTGCTTTCAACCTCCATCCAGTTAGTGGGAGAAAGGGGTGAGAAAACCATGGTAGATCCCTTAAAGCTATACATTTCTGAGAAGTAGACACAATTCTAAATTCAGCAAAGGGCCATGTGTGTAGATCCTTCAAGGTTGTCCTATAAAAAGTAAGAATTGAAATAAAAAAAGATTGAAATTGAGTTGAAAAAATCAGCCATTTGTGTCTACGTTTTCAACAGTAACTTCTTCTAATTATGGCAGATTTTTTAAAGCAATATGACATTATGTCCGCTGGACCCTTCTGATTTGTGGAGATGTATAGGGCTTGTAGGTTCTCCAAGAACCTGAGTAACCCAGAGACAAGAACTGAGCTGCACATTGCACTGGTTTTTTATTCTGTACAGAGTATACAGCAATTCATTTGGTAAAATAGAAAAAGTGAAAAATAGGTATCAAGGAAACCTATGTATCTCCAAAAAGGTCACAAGATATGGCGGTTATTCAAGTTACTTGACCTACAAGTTTAGTAAACTTGCTATGATTTTTCAAGGCCTGTGAAGGATGGTGGCCAGGTCGGGAGTGCACGTCCAAGGGCCGAGCCAGAGCTTCTGAAACCGGCTCCGCAGGGGAGGCCTCCCACGAGACCCATTCTGGGTGCTTAGAAATGTGGCAGTTGCAGGATGAGGAGCTCCCACCCCAAGGCCCGATAGAGCCCTGGCTTGGGGCCCAGTCCATGCTTCTGAACCCAGTCAGGCAGGGGAAGCCTCCTCTGGCCTGTGGGAACCCTGCCCTGGGTGCCTTGCAACACAGCAGGGGAGAAGACAGAATCCCAGACAGGGGAGCACACCCCATGGCCAGCGGAGTCCCCAGGGTTCCATTCAGATCCTCTGAATCCCGGCCACACAGGGGCAGCATCCCCTTTCTGACACTGCAGCCCGGGGAAGGAAGCCCAAGGCCCTGGTGGGTTCGCAGATATGGGCCTACTGGCTCCCTGACCCTGCGTAGCCCCGTCCTGTCCGGTCTGTGGCTTGGAAGCCCTTACTTGGACCAAGGTCAGGTGTTTCCAACCAAGAAGCCCAAAGTTGCCAAAATAGGCCCAACTATGCCCAATCGACCAGAGTCCACTCTGGGCAGTACCTGGGCACAGGCCATCCTGTCCATGACTGTGGAGCACATTTCCCTCTACAACATGTGTGGTGGCACAGAGGACCAGCGCATGGAGCCTGCGCCCTGCCAGAGCATTGACCGAGGGCGCAACCATGGCCTCCCTCCCTGCTAGAGAAGGGGGAGAAGGATTCTCGGGCCTGCTACCTCCCCTATGCTAGATTCTGCTCATTCTTAAGAGAACAGCAAGCCTTGCACCGGGCCAGTCGAAAGTACCAACTGGGTGGTATGGGACATCATCGACAGTCGCTGCCATTCGAGACCGGACACAGGCATCTGATGAGGACTTCTCGAGCCTCTGCCGGGGTCATATTTCAGCTTGGCGCCCCAGGGGCTTGGTCTTCATGCAGGGCTGGTCTGTGCTCTTGGACTCAAACCACCCAGTGGAGAACCAAGAGAGTCCTTCCCGGTCTGCAGCCACCCTGCCCTGGGTAGTGACTGTGATGCAGATATGCCAAGGTCCAGGGATCCCAGTTCCGGAGGAGATTGCCCAATTTATATGTAACTTGTTTCTTACGGAGATTGACTCGAGACACTGGACCTCTATGGTCTAAGAAAAAGTACATGCGTAAAGTTATGAGTCAAAAAACTCCTCCTTAATTTAGTTTGAAATGAAGATAATCAAAGTAATTTAATAAGTACAAATTAATATTTTATTTGTTCAGACATAAGGTTCTGTTTCAAGTGATACGATCATTCAAATTATATCCCGTATTATTTTGTTATTTTGTTATTTCTTTCTTCACATTTCAAGCGAACTGAACATTCATATTTAGAGTGAAGTGAACAGCCGACACATGTTTCACCCAATGGCTCAAAATCGGGCCAGGGCTTTTTCAAGGCTGGAAGAAAATTTTTGTGTGGCAGTATTAGACAGATTAAGATCTCAGGATCATCCAATAACACCCAGTGATATGTGAATCGAACAAATGTGATATACAGAAACAAAACAGTGACACTACAAAAGTGCTCAAAGGGATGTGAAGGCAAAGAAAATAGGAATACTCCCACTACTCAGGTGAGAGAAAGAATTATTTACTCAGTTACAACAGTAATGAGGGTACTGAGTGATAGTTTTATTTTTATGCTGTAGTCTGCATGTGAGAGCAGAAACGAATTCAAGAGTAAGGCAACCTTTGTGACAGTTTAGTATTTATTAATATACTTATAAGATCAGCTGATGTTAGTACATGCTTTCAAACTCCAACGGGGTAACTAGATCCTTCCCGTGATTGTACTAAATTTGATCATGCTTCAGTAAAGCAGATACGGAAGTGTATAACACATTTGTCATATCAAGTATATACCTTATTATTCAAGGATGCAACACAGCATATTAGCTTCACATTTCATTTTTCAGAGATGCTGCACAATACAACAGATCAAATATTTAGGCAGGAGTGAACAGAAAAAGAAGAGAGAAAAAAGAAATAGATATAGATACCAACAGAATTAATCAAATTACATTCATTTAATACATTATACTAAGGGTATTAAAATGGAGAAAAAGAGAGAAGGGGACCAAAATGGCAATATATTGATGGTCCGTTCCGATCTGAGCCAAAAGGAGTATACATTGTGCGGGTAAATTTATACTGGTTTTGCACGAATAATATTAAGTGCTTGAGGGATTAATGTTTATCGTAATATCTCATACTTTAATAGAAACAGGTATTATTACATTCCCTGGTCTCATGGAGCAAGAAATTCAATGCTCTACAACAAATTTGGTACATTATTTCGAATGACACGTGTTTCACCCAATGGCTCAAAATTGGGCCAGGGCTTTTTCTAGGCTTATTATTCAAGGATGCGACACAGCATATTAGCTTCACATTTCATTTTTCAGAGATGTTTTATGAGAATCATAGTCCCGGGGTAATCCCAAACGCTGTTCTTCCCACTAAAGTGACTGGGTAGTGACTGTCACCACCATACCGTGGGCTCAGGGTGCTGGCTTGGGTGGGTGTCTTCTTGGGCCTGGGGAGCCAAAAAGGGTTAATTTGGGTTCGCTGTACCTCCCTGGAACTGAGACACAATGTCTGGTTTGCGATGACCCGAGTGGCACCATACAATCCAGTCCCAGTCAACCCACGGCCGTACCTCCCTGTAATGAGGCACAACGTCTGGTGCATTATGATACGAGTATTACCAGACATTCTGGCCCCAAACACACAGTTGCAAGTTCAGCAGAACCACACAAGGTAGAATAAGGCACTACTATGGATGCACCTTCCCTCCAAGGGTCGCAACCTGTGAATTGGATACCTCACCCAATGAGCATGCAGTTGGCGTGTCGCAAGAGAGAGATGCGGCACAGATGACGAAGCAGGCCATGCTGCTCACCACCAATGAGACGCTTGTGCATGCTGAGGTCACACGATGCATGGGCCACACTCCTTCGATGCGGGCACAGTTTGGGGGCTCTGCACAAGGCAATCTGGTCTCCAGGCAAAATACTTAGTTCCATGCTCACACAGTGCTGCAGTCAGGATCCAGCCATGTAGATGGTGTAGGTCTCACACAGGAGGTCGTTGATGTCACTGAGACCTCCACAAAGAACAAGGGGCAAGCCAACAAGCCCTTGGAGAGCACACTTCATGGCGCCACACAGCAGCATGTAGTCAGCCCAGGCCAGCCACTATTCAGGCAGGGTGGAAGGTACCTTCCAAAGACAGTCTCCTCATTGTGCAGTACATGGCATGCACCATGCAGTCCAGGATGTTTGGTCCCATGTCCCCAAAGGTGTTTTTTTGCCCTGTTGAAGTATGACTTCCAATATTTCAGGGTCTGCATTTTTGCATTTGGTGGCCTCCATTTTGCCAAGAATTAACTCCAATATCCCAGTACCAGTATTTTGCCATGGGGGCCCCCATGCCAAGTAATTCCTCCAGTAAGCAATCACCAGTATTTTTCCTCAGGGTCCTAGGTGCTGCGAATTACTTTTGTTTGTCTAACTCATGCTCTCTCATTCATTCTCACTCCTGATAACTCTCATTCACTGTTACTCACAAGCAGACATATTGGTACTCACTGGTTCTCACTCTCACTTACAAACATACACACTCACTTTTTCATACTCACTGACTCTGGGCCATAGTGGAGCTTCTCTAGAAACTGAAACGCTGGTTACCGGTTGATACGCGTTACACATCCAGGAACAGATCAACAAAATGCCTGCAGATAGCTTGCCTCATTAGAATCTTACTGTCCCGTGCATTGTACCTACCTTTTCTTATCGGAGGTGCCTCGCAGTCTCTCCTCACCATATCTTGGATTGACTGGAATATAATCCTACCAGGCACACTGAAGTAAAACACACGTATGCATGTTTTATAACAACAGCAGAAAAAGATGATCCCCTTCTGTTTCCAAATGAAGGATAAAGATTTTCTATTGTGTTAACATTCCTATCATCATTTGAAATATCTGAACCCCATCGGACACAGTTTCAGATAGTGTTCACTGAGATGGAATCCTGAAGAAGGCAATGCCGAAACGTGTGTAGTACTAATCTACCGCCAGTTTTCATAATTTCATTATGCCAACTGTTCATATAAGATATATGAAAACACTGTCTACAATGATTGACATGACTTTATGAATCTAAACAAATTAGAGTTTACAATTCAGAATATATATCGGAAGTGTGTATTCATTGAATTACTACGACTAGTCACAACAATGCCTGATGTATCCTTGTTGACACCTGTATTATATATAATTCTTTTTATGCAAACAATTGCTTTTGATGGAAAATCAATGTATTTTAAACAAATGAGAAAAAGTTAAAAAATAAATTATAATTTGTATACAATAAATCACACAATACAAAAAGTTTGTTGTACGTGTTGAATTTGGTGTTTTTCACACGCTTGTTTTTTCTGACCAAAGTAGCATACTTTTATCGCCTCACCTTGGCTTGTTTCCTTCAATTGTGTTTTTCCATGTAACAGGCAAGTTCATCTTGTTTACAGGGGCCCCGTTGTTTCCCAAATGTATTCATCACTGACAGCTACACCCCTAACTCACTTCCACCCCTCTCACAATCTCCAGTCACTCACTCTTTCCAACACACTCACACTCCTTTACTCATTCCTTTATAATCATTCCCCTTATTTATGGACTCTCAAACTCATAGTTTCACTCACTTTCACTCTCATTTGCACTCTCAAACATACACACACAAACAGAGATTTTTTTTTGCTTGTTTTTTTTTGCTTGTCTTGCTTCCTTTGCTGGCAACTCGGAAACTGCCTGGCAGCACCAGAGAAAGAATCTGCTACTGGACATTGGAACCAGCAAGCCATAATTCTCAACAAGGAGCCAGACAGAGCAGCAAGGCCAGTTTTGGAAAGGAGAAATTCCACCTTAATCTCTCTACCACCTTCTTGATAGGACTGGAAGCAGTACCCTGTGAGAAGCTGCGACACTGCTGGGGATCTTGCCCCTACTGCTCTGGATTGCTTCTCATTGGCCTCAGGGATGCAGTGATATGCATCTTGACAGTCACATTTTAGCAGATATACTATGCTGTCTGAGGCATGTGCTGCAAATTAAAATGCTAAGGAAAATGAATTGTGCATGTGTGGAAATTTAGCTTGCAAACTGAACATTATCTGCGCCATCTTGCCTCTCCCCAGCGCCACGCACAGCGAATGCACGGCCGCCATTTTAGGCACCCCACTCTCTCTCCGCTCACTCTCGATCGCCAGCGCTTTCCCCTGGCGCTGCGAGCATCCCCCGCGCGCCGGCCACCCCCGCTCTCTCATACAGGCCATAAACCCTCTCCTTCTGCGCGACCCTGCTACGGAACCACATCCGACCGACATCCCATACATGGTCATGCCTCTCCTTTGATAACCCCCTTCCTCTGCGCCCCATTGTCCGAACTGGTCCCAGGCCATCACCTAGCCCTGCGGATGCAGTTTATTGCCCCTACTGTAAGGGAAACACCCCGCATCAAAGGGATTACAGTAGATCAAAGCCCCTACCCCCTGAGACCCGGCCGGTTGCACACACCCCCGGGAATTAGCGGAATTCCCTGCTGCGCGATAGCCATCTCCCACTGCGGGTAGGGTGGGAACCTCTACTGTAACTATGTGTGGGATCGGATCTGAGCCGGGGCTTCAGGGGATGTTCTTTCATGCATCAAGAGAATCTCAAGAATGTACTATGTGTAATAAAGCAATAAACCGGTGTATAAGAGACCAGGTCTCAGAGATGCGGTTAGAGCACCTCGTGACGATACCTTGCTGTCTGATCTGATGTGTTCTGCTCCGACGGAATAAAACTTTGTTTCCTTCCTTCCAGTCTCCGGCGCCTGCCTCTTTCATTGGTAAATTATCGAGTGGTATGAGAGGCGATTACCGCCGGGCAAATACTTGAAAGGTTATCGACTGAAACTGCCGCTACCATTTAACACATGTGTGAGTGGACTGTATTTGAACTACGTCCCTCAGACATGCACAAACCAGACATCCATCTACAGAGTGCCATCAGTGGCAAGACGAAGGCCCCCGCAGCCTCCGCTGTGCGGGGGCCCCCGGGCTCCAGGGTGCACCCTCAGGGCAGTACCCTGGCCTGAGAGCCCCTGTGTAAGTCCAGAAGGGGGGCACTATATGTACTTTGCAGAGGGCTCCCCTCAAGTTTCATTACGCTACTGAGTGCCATGTTTTATGAACTTGACTGGGGGAGAATGTTTTGATTTGTTCTGCATTCCGTCCATCAATTGTGTGTCTTTTGCTTTCTCGCCCTAAGTGCGCTGGATATGCCTAGACGTAGGTCCCGGGCTCACTGTGTCACTGGATTCAAGCTTTCCTGGCTGAAGAGGGGTGAAACCCCGAAACCTTTCCTAGGAAGCTTGTTTTCGGTCCAGGGAGGACCTGGCTTGGCAGTTCGGGCTGGACTGTTCCCATGAGGCACATGGTCAAGACTGATTTGCATATGACCAGGTCTAAACTGGGGTGGCATGGTGAGCAAAAGAATGATGGATTTAACCCAGATCTCTTGACTGGGGGAGAATGTTTTGATTTGTTCTGCATTCCGTCCATCAATTGTGTGTCTTATGTTTTATAAACAGCCCTCTGTAGCTGCCTTGGGCTTCAGCCTCTCAGCCCATCAGGAGTCTGGCGATGAGGCCGAAAAGGCCGACGTGTGCATGTGCAATGGCAGTGTTTATGAAAACATGAATGTTGTGCCTCCATGAAGAATGTTCAGTTAGATAATTAGTAGTGGCAAGAGGTAGTAAGTGGAGCCTCACAGGAGGTAGGGCTGCACCCTTTAGCCCTTACAAAGGGGCCACCAATGTCACAAAGGCATTCAAGAGTACAAAAATGCATACTAAAGGTTTACTTCTTTACATACTCTAAAGTACTCTTGTGAATAAACCCTGGCATTTATAGAAATTGTGTAACTGTTACCAAGTGGAAGACCTCGCCTATGCTTCCCCCATCACACCTGCGTTGAATAGAGAATACAAAGTCAGCTGCTATTTGAAAGCGGCAACAGAGCATGGAAGCCCCTATAAATCAGGTAAACTTCACAAAAGATAAATAAGATACAAAAATGAGAAAATGACATAATGAGGATCCTGCCTCTTCTTCTTTGTCTTCAACTCCCCAGCGGGACAGGGTCTTAGACTGGTGAGTGGTTTCTCTTCGCCTGGCCCCGGATGGAGACCAGAGGGAGGAGAGGCGCCGCCTGATGAGCTGAGAATGGATAATCGCACGGGAGGGAGCCGCCATTACCGCGGGCCCGGGGGACGCGCGAGGGTGATGCAGGTGTTGATTAATGCAGCCTCATCATATTCTGGGTGCTCGCCATCATCAATCTTACAAATCAGGGCTTCTTACATGGCTGAGCAGGGGGCTTACTCAAGAGTGGGAGGCAGTGCCAGGGGATCGCTAATGCGATGGAGGGTGGCATGTTTACATGGTCACATCTGCCCTCTGCACCTCCCTGCTGGAGTACCCTATTCCATCTCACAGTCGCTGGGGCGGCTGACTCGAAAAAAGTGGCTCATTGTGCAGGATAAAACAATGCTCCTACTTTCTGCGCGATCCAGCCTGTTTCTGAGTTCCAAGGAGTACAGAATTGGCACTGGGGGGAAGTGAGATGAGTTGGTCTCCGTAAACTTTTTTGAGATCGCTTTTTCTTTTTAGGGTTGCCAGTCATTTTCCTTGTGGTCGTGTTCTACAACAAATGGAGTGAATGGACAGGGCTGTCTATGGAGAAGGAAATATGCCCTACAGTGTGATTCGCACCACCCGCCTGCAAACGTTCACACTCAGGCCTGGATTATGGCTTCCCTGGTCCAGCAGATACCCACGGGTTCGAATGTTAATGGGTGCGATAATTATCACCTATTATGAGTTCAGCCCTCCAAAATGGGTCACAATAGGTCGGACCTGTCAAAATGTACATCATGTATGGCTGTGATTTTAGTGCGCCGGCAATTACTGGATGCAGTGAACTTCACACCACTGATAATTCAGACAAATGAACAAACAGGGGTTTGCACAGAGATCATGTGACCCAATAAAATGCCATTACTAGGAGGACATTTAGCAGGTAAAAGCATGGGCTATGAGCACAATTTATGCCCATCTCAAAACCTAAAATAGTGCACAAAAAGCAGTGCTTAATTTGTAAAAAAAAATAAGTGCCGGGGTTCTCGTCAGGAGGCCACTGCTGCTTACACCACACATTGCCCCTGCGATTCTGCCAATGATTGAAATAACACAACTACTAACCATCACACTCCTACAAGTGAGAAAGTTTGGACTATTTCAGGCCCCCCAAGCTGTAAGAATGGCCTTGACGGCAGGTAATAGTCATTTCTAATGTACATTAAATTAATAATTAACTGTTGTGATTATCTCTATATAAGCCAGAGAGCTCCACCTTATGGCAGATTGTCACACACTCTGGTGTTGATAATTAAGTATTCAAATATCAAGGAGAGAGAGAGGACTGGGTAGCCAGTCCGTATCCCTAGTTTTATTATATGTAATCCAGCGAGGACTAGCCTATTGATATGTGATACAGGACTCAGGACTGTATGGGGAAGGGAGGGAAACTGTTTAGTTTCCTTATGAAGCCCTCACCCACCAACCTAGTTGGTGGCATGCTTCACCATCGGGCCCACCCAGTGACACCGAATGTGTCCCGGGTGTGCTTCAACGCCTGTATTACAGCGGAGCTGGTATTTTACTGAGTGTGCAGTGATGTGACATGAAAGTGAAAGTTAAAAGCTATACAGTGGTCCCAGTGCCCAAGGGGGATGTCTTTAATATCTGGGCCTCTAGTAGCACTAAAAGCAAGGCAATGGATGTAGGTGGAGTGATTGTTAGGAACTCCTGCATCCGGTGTGTGGTCTACATGTTTCAGCCAGGCCTTTCATTAATACTGGCTTTCCTCAGGACCATAAACTATGTGAAAGTGAGATCTACACTTACAGTGAGTTTGTGATCTATAATGTGTTGCACGCGCTAAGGTGCCATACCTGTGGGAGGGGGATTCCCTCCCCAAGCATTACTGGACAAACAACATTTATGACAAACAAACATACAGTGGAGAGTCTTAGCATGGTAGCAGAAATCATAATCACATGAGTAAATATTTGCCGATTGAAATGTGCATAATTAGCAGAAAAATGCGGCAAAGGTGAAACCGTAATGGTGATACGGTTTGGTGATTTACCGAGATATGCTCTGGTACGTGTGGTGGGCTATGTTGCGTAAGCACACACACATGAAAAAAGTGGACACGCTCAAAGGGTATCCTTACGCTTGCATTTTGCAGCAAATGCCCCTATAGAGATATCTGGCAGAGGTTCAGACCCTGTAATGAGAAGGCAAATGGCGCATGGGCCGTTAAAAAACCTGTGAAGAGAATTCTTACCCGGTCGTTGTTAAGTCTAGCGGTTTACTCACAACTTTGTTGATCAGGACCCTTTTAAAACCTGTGGTGCTGCCGTGGATCGCCATAGGAAATGATCCCCGGTGGCACAGGAGCTTAAGTATCCATTTCGGCATGCTCAGGTATTGCACGTTGCTCCCATGCTGCGAGTAGCGTCTCTAGAGGGGGAACATAGAGGAAAGACTGTACGTACGCGTCCGTTGTCATGGTGACAAGGTGCTCACCAGTTAGTTGTGAATGGTGCCGAGCACTAAAATAATAAGATTGAATTTAAGATTAAAAAATAAATTACAATTACAATTAATAATTAAAGGTGAAGCCAAAGCGCGGTGGTGGGCTGAGAGCGCCTAGGTTCACACGGCTGGCGGATCCATGTCAGTGTCGGTAGGTGTATTAACACTGACATTGGTAGCATGAACCCTTGATCTGGAGTGGTATCTGACAGAGTGGTGCTTACAAGGTCACAATAATGTGTATGGTCACAGTATATTGTGCCCAAAATGGCTCCTCGATTGAGTGGGCTTGCTGGGTGGGCTAAAGATAGTTCCCTAAGGTATTTAGACTCTCATTGAAGACCACGGGAATGAGTCATTCAGTCCTTGGTGTTGAGTAGATAAGCGAGAAATCCATCGTTGTTCCTTAGTTAGTAAGGTTTTTTCATTGTCCCGTTGGTTGTAATCGTATTGTTCGATCACTGTCCAGGTCATGTCGTTTGGAGTATGACCACGCTGTAGTTAGTGGTCAGTGAGGCGGCTGATGTTCTTTCTGCATCTTATTGTGCTGCGATGCTCAACTATTCTGGTTCTGACCTTGCGTGTCGTCATGCCTACGTAGCGGAGGCCACATGGTCAGGTGATGAGGTAAATGACGTTGGTCGAATTGCAATTTGTTTGTTGTGACTGAGTCCAGATTTTACCGGGTTCTAAGTTGAGTGTCTTGGAATGTTGGAATAGGTGGCACACACTGCAATCGTTGCAGGGGTAGTGTCCAGTAACTTTGGGGAGTCCCCATGAGTTTAGGATGGTGTTAGTAGCTGGTTTTTGAGGTGTCTTCGGTCGTGTGGACACTAGTTGGTCTTTGAGATTGTTTGCACATTTGTAGGCGAAAAGGGGTTCTTCCCATTGTCTTGGGCCTGAATGTATGATGCGCCAATGTTTTCGGATAATGCTGGAGACTTTATTAGAGGCCACGTTGTACATGGTGGTGTACGGGATTCCTTTGTGACAGTTTCAAGTAGGGCCTCTATATTCTGGATACATGCTCTCTTCTTGGTTTTCTCAATGATTTTGCGAGGGTAGCCGCGTTCCTGTAATTTGGAAGCCAGGGCAGTTGATTGTTTTTTGTAGTCTGTAAATTGGATGCAATTCCTGCATATGCGGAGGAATTGTCCGAAAGGGAGATTTTCCCTATGGGGTTCTGGAGTGAAAGCTGTTGAAATGTAGCAATGAGTTCCTGGCCGTTGGTTTATAGTGGTAGTGCTGGATGTACTTGTGAACCGAAGGTAGGGGTCTTGCTCATTGAGCCATGTTAAGAATAGTGTTAATGTTTCGGGTGTGCCTTCCCAGATCATGAAAATATCATCGATGTAGCGACGCCACATTTTGATTTTAACTAAATGTGGATTGGTGGGGGACGATACATGTCTCTGTTCAAAATGATGAACATAGGGGGCGTGGCTTGGACGCCGAGTAAGATGGCCGCCTGAGCTCGGAGCTCTGCTGCACCGCGGCGGATTTTTCCTTCCCTATCATCTATCTGCGGCCGTTTCGACTGGCTTCTTTCGGCCCCATCGAGCGGATGACACCGGGCTAAGGATGTGACCGCCAGACTTCTCCTGCGTGCAGTTTTGCCCCGCTCTCGCTCCTTTATGTAAGTGCCTCAGCACGACCACCATTTTACGATCGGCGCGACGCGCGCGTGAGGCTGAAGAGAGCGCAGGCATGTTGTTGTTGTTTCCTCAGAGCCTGGGACATTTATGTTATCGTTTGATGGCCTCTTCCTTCTGCCTACAATACTCCTACCTCACCAATCATCCAGCCTTTTTCCATTTTCCAACCAGCACGGCTCTGTTTTCTGGGATATGCTTTGAAAGAGCAATTGCTTCATGTTGACCTAACGAGTGGAACGCTTCCTTTCTTCTCATAAATACTGCCTCACGGAAAACCCCTACCTTTATATTTCCCTCACAAAATGTTGCTCCTAACGTGCTCTATTTGACGAATTATTCAGCTTTTGCTTCTTTTTTCATTCTTGAGGACTCCATATTTTTTGTGATTTGTCCAGTAGAGTGAAGTTCACTACATCCATACTGCGTCTAAGGGTTGGGATTTCTCTGCAATTATCTTACTAAGTCTCTGCGCATAAGACCTCCGCGCTGGCTGGTGATTTCCCTGTTACTATTGGAGGAAGATTTTAATAACCAGTTGGAACTAACTCTGAATTTTGGTTTTTCCATGGTTTTTGCTGTTGTCCTTTACTGCTTCTCCTGACCTCTGTGTCTTCCAACTAAGCATATTGAAATTTTTGTATTTTGCGTACGAGGCACATTGGTGCTTTGGTTATCATTCGCCCCATCATTTGCACGTTCAAGGTTCTATGGGCAAACTACGTAACCCAAAGTTTGTCTTTGTGCCTTCGAAGAGCTCTCCTGCAGCCGCCTCTTCCTCAACGGCAGGTCGCTCTTCTCCCACAGATCAAATGGCGACAGCGTCTTCCAGCCGTTCTTCTCCATCACAGTCTGCCTTAAACAAATCTTCCCCTTCTACTTCCTCGTCTAAGCGCTTGAAACAAGACTCTCCTCCTCCTCCACCTGAGAAGCAGCCATCCCCATTATTGATGGAAATGCTGCTGGAGGAGATACGCGCTTTGCGTCCGTTTGTGGAGGAGACCAATACGAAGATGCAACTTTTTGAGGCTAAATGGTCAACTATGGAAACTCGTGTATCCTCCGTAGAACAGCAGGTTACAGAGATTCACACTAACTCTCAGCGTATTTCCTCTCTAGAGTAGTCTCTTCTCACCCTCCAACAGCATACTGAGGATTTGGAAAATAGAAATAGGAGGAACAACTTGCGCATTTACGGCCTGCCGGAGTCCTTGGAAGGAGATGATCCTGTTGCGTTCTTTTCCTCTTTTCTTCTGAAACTTCTGGACATTCCTGCTACTACTTCTCTAAGTATCCAAAGAGCCCATAGGCTTGGCCCTCGTTCCTCCTCCTCAACTAAACCACGAGGTGTCATCATCCTCTTCCTAAAATGTACTGATCTTCTTCTGGTCCTTTCTGCAGCTCGAACCAAGCGTCAAGTATCCTGGATGGGTCAGAGAATTTTTCTCTCTCAAGATGTCTCTAATGCCACTGCTGCCAGAAGGAAGGAGTTCCTGTCTCTTCGAGCTCCTCTACGCTCTCTTGGGGCTAGATATGGTCTATTTCACCCCTGTACCTTCAAAGTGACTCACCAAAACAATACCTGGACTTTTCAAGATCCAGCTGAACTCAAGAATTGCATTCATATCCAGACTAATGCTGGCATGGATACCTCCAACCCCGCTAATGGTTGATTATTTAATTTTCCCATTTTTCTTGCAGGTTTTACTGATATGTTCTTATGTTGGCATATGTTTGGTTGCTGGATTTGATTCCCTTTTTTCACGTGTCGTTTGCCTTTGTGTTGTTTTGTTTAACATAATTTTTGTATCATCTGTTTCTTTCTTCCTCACCTAGATTGATCGATGTGTTCCTCTTCATCCCATACGGTCCGTCTTACTCATCTTCCGTCCTGGTGCAGTATGTTGTTCTCCTGGCTTAGGAGGTCACTCTTGTCGAATCCTCCCATACCCCATTGTCATCTTCTTTTCCCCCCTCAGGTATGTGTTTTTCAGTCATCCTATTTGGATATGTACTGTCTCTTCTTGTACTTCTTCTCTCTTGCCCTTTCCCCTCTCTCCCTTCTCTTTATCTTAATGTATCTCTCGATTCTCTTTTTTCTCGTTCTTTTTTCTCATCTATCAGTTGGCACTCTTTTCTTACTTTTTTGTATTCATGGCTTTTCTTTGTTGCTTACAATTTTACTGTTTTTAATTCAAAGTTATTTCATGGAATGTGAAAGGTTTTGTTAACCCTATTAAACGACAGAGAATACTTTCCCATCTAGATTCTTATAATCCTGATTTAGTCCTTTTACAAGAAACCCATCTCTCTGAAGCTGAATCTCTTAAGCTGAAGAGAGGCTGGGTGGGAACGGTCTTATTCTCTCCTACATCTAATAAAAAGAATGGTGTTGCTATTTTATGTCACAAAAAGCTCAAATGTAAAGTTCTTTCCCAAGATACTGATACTGAAGGCCGATGGGTTCTATTTAAGTTATTAATCAATTCTGTATCTTTGACTGTATTCAATGTTTATGGTCCTACCCACCCTGATTGCAATGTTTGGCCTTTAATTACTTCGAAAAGTTTTCAATACAGTGATACCATGTTTATCTTGAGAGGGGATTGTAATCAAATTGTTGATCCGTTTCTTGATCGCAAATCCTCTGCCCGCTTTACACCTCACAAATCACATACACAATTTCTGGATACTATTTCTAAATCACACCTCATTGACTCATGGAGACTTTCCCATCCTGACACTCTAGATTACTCCTTCTTTTCACCCCCCATGCCTCTTTTTCTCGGATTGATTACATCTTCCTCTCTCAATCTCTTTCTCAAAATCTTCTATCTTCTTCTATAGAACCAATAGTTATCTCAGACCATGCTCCCATTGTCACAGTCCTTGATCTTCTTCCTCCACATCCCAAATCTTCTCGTTGGCGTTTTAATAATTCTCTTCTCATGGATCCTCTTTTTTCTTCTTCCTTTCTCTCTTTTGCTACATAATTCTTTTTGCTCAACTCTGACCCCTCTTTAGCCCCTCATGTTATCTGGGATTCTTTCAAGGCAACCACTCGTGGTTTTTTAATAGACTTTGTTTTGAGGAAAAAGAAACACTTCCTTAATAAACAGAAAGATTTGCTGGCCCATATTAAATCCCTAGAGCATAAATTCTATACTTCCTCTAACAAAGCTGTTTTGCCAGACCTTATACGTGCCAAACTCGACTTCAACAAAAATACTACCGATAATGCTTCTTCAATCCTACTACGGAGCAGCGCTCGTTACTACGGAGGTTGCAACAAATCGGGTAAATTTTTAGCTAACTATCTTAAATCTCGTAAGGAGCGTAATTCTATAGACTCTATTTACTCTACCGATAATCTTCTCTTACACAAGGAACAGGATATACTTGCCCAATTCCAACTTTTCTACCAGTCTCTTTATACTCCTGAATCGCCTCCCTCTGTCTCTCTTATTCAGTCCTATTTCAATAGCATCCCTGCCCCCTCCACCTCTCATCTCAACTTTCCTGGTCTTGAGCATGATCTCTCTATTACCGAACTTGATAGTGCTTTAAAGACTCTTACTAAAGGTAAATCCCCGGGTCCTGATGGCTTCTCTGTGGAATTCTATCTGCATTTTTCAGACCTTCTGCTCCCTAAACTTCTCTCACTTTTCCAGTCCTTCTTTATCTCTGGCACCGCTGCTGGTACTTTCCACGAGGCTACGATCTGCCTTATACCCAAGGATGGTCGTGACCCCCAATTCTGTAAAAATTACAGACCAATATCCTTAGTTAATGTGGACTACAAACTATTTGCTAAACTTCTCGCTTTACGCTTAGATCCTCTTCTCCCCGATCTCATTGGCAAGGAACAATGTGGTTTTGTTAAGGGCAGACTTACTTCGGATAATTCCCGCCTTTTCCTCAATGTCCTAAATAAAGTACCATCTCTCACCATCCCTTTAGCCGCTATCTCGGTCGATGCTGAGAAAGCGTTTGACAGAGTGGATTGATCCTTTCTGTTTGCCGCCTTGCGGTGGCACGGCTTTGGCCCTAATTTATTTTCTCTTATTTCTTTACTTTATTCTGCCCCTAAGGCGTCTGTTTTAGTCAATGGTCATCTATCCCCTTATTTTCCCCTCCAACGTGGAGTTCGCCAAGGTTGTCCTTTGTCCCCACTACTTTTTGTTCTTGCCCTAGAGCCATTTCTTACGTCTATTAGGAATAACATATCTATTTCTGGTTTTCCTTATGACAAGACCCATTTGAAACTCTCTGCATATGCAGATGATATTCTCTTATTTATTTCTGATCCTGAAAAATCCATTCCCGCCCTATTGCTCGAGTTTAATTCCTTTTCGCAAGTCTCTGGTTACAAGATCAATTCTGATAAAACTGAGATTCTCCCTCTCACCAAATTTTGTCTCCCTCATCAGTTCTCTTCCACTGGCTTCGCATGGAATTCTTCCAAAATCAAATATCTCGGAATATGGTTTTCTAACTCCATTTCTTCATCCATTCAGTTGAATATGTCTATTGTCCTATCCCGTATTGATAAACTGTTATCCTCTTGGAATCCCCTTTTTCTATCATGGCGTGGTCGGCTTGACTCGATTAAAATGATGATATCCCCCATTCTTATATACATTCTTTCCATGCTCCCCATACATATTCCTGATACTTATTTCAAACGCATTGACTCCTGTCTTTCTAAGTTTCTATGGAACCATAAAAAATCGAGGGTTGCTCTAGTTGCTCTTCGTAAACCAAAATCGAATGGCGGAGTCAATTTTCCGGACTTTCGTCTTTATCATAAGTCATTTTCTCTCCGTCAGGCATCTAATTGGCTTTCTCTGACACCTTCCCCTCTTGCTCCTCTTTGGCTTTCTATTGAACGTTCATTGCTTTCTCCGTTCTCTCTATCTGAGGTTGTACATTTCTCTGCTAAGAACTTATCCACTCCTCTCCCCTTGTTCAAGCACACTTCCTCTCTTCTACACGCTTTGGTCCGTCCTGATCCTATTACTCGTGAATCCTTTTTAGCCTCCCCTATTTGGTACAATTCGCTTATTCTCCTAAACAATCGCCCTATTTGCTGGACTGCGTGGAGATCAAAAGGTCTGGTGTGGGTTAACCAACTCTTTGATGGTTTTCTCCCATGCTCATTTCCTCGATTCCGACTTTTGTTTCACTGCCCTCAATCCTTTTTCCACAGATTCACTGTCCTCATGGCCCTTATACTTGATGTTTATTATTCCCTTCCTTCATCGTCATCTCCCATATCCCATTCCCCTCTACTTCAGATTTTGTCTACTCTTCCCAAAGCCTCTCTTATTTATAAGTTTTTCTCCTCCCCTAATCCGAATCGTCTGAAATCTAAATTGGAGTGTGCTTGGGAGTCGGATCTGGGCTGTGACTGGTCTGTAGCTCTTTGGGATAAAGTTTGGTCCAGGTCCTTAAAAATTTCTCGTTCTGCCTCCCTGACCCAATCTATGTTTTTTCTATATCACAGATTGTATCTTTCTCCAGTTTCTATTTCTTGCTTTTCTCTTGATAAAGACTCTAATTGTTGGACATGTGCCTCCCCTAATGCTGATCTTCTTCACCTTCTCTTTCTTTGCCCTTCTGTTGTTATACTCTGGGGTCAGGTGTGGTCTTATGTCTCTCGCCTATTTTCGATATCTACTCCCTACTCTATCCCTCTTCTCTTTTTAGGTAGTCTTTCTGATACTTTAGATATTCCTCCACACTCCTCTGGTCTATTAGATCTAATGCTCGCTCTGGCTTTTCAACACATATCTTTTAACTGGAAAGATCTTAACAAACTCTCTATACAATGTTGGTGGAATTCTCTTTGTCATTACCATAGGCTTGATGTGCGCTTTGCTGCTGCTTTCACCCCTACCCTTAACAGAGATTTATTTTGGTTGCCTCTCACAACATATCTCGACCGCATGGCTCTGAAACGTACCTCTCCTTTATCCTCTGAGAATTTTAAACCTCCATGAGCGGCTCTTTCTCTGTCCTTCTTCTTCTATCTTTCCATTTACATCTATTTCTCCTGCATTTAAATATTCCCTATTCCAGACTTTTAGCTTTTTCTACTTTACCTATTCTTTTGCCTGATTTTCTTCCTATTCTCTTTATAATGCCTTCTACCTATTCTTTTTCCTTTCCCTCCTTTTCTCTCTCCTTCTCTTCTCTCTTTTCCCCCCTTTTCTGTCCATATAAAATTTTTACAAAATGCTTTTTATGTTTCTTTTGTTAGCGAGTATTGATCTACTGTTTTCTTTTTTTTTTAATTCAACATGGACAATGTTATTTGTATGATCTGTATCTCGTTGTTCTTTCTAATTTTCTCAAATAAAGCATTTTCAAACTAAAAAAAAAAATAAAAAAAAATGATGAACATAGAGTCCCGCTACACTGGGGGCAAAAATGCCCCTTGGGCACTGGGACCACTGTATAGCTTTTAACTTTCACTTTCACGTCACATCACTGCACACTCAGTAAAATACCAGCTCCGCTGTAATACAGGCGTTGAAGCTCACCCGGGACACATTCGGTGTCACTGGGTGGGCCCAATGATGAAGCATGCCACCAACTAGGTTGGTGGGTGAGGGCTTCATAAGGAAACTAAACAGTTTCCCTCCCTTCCCAATACAGTCCTGAGTCCTGTATCACATATCAATAGAGCTAGTCCTTGCTTGATTACACATGTTGATAATTAAGTGCCAGTGCTGAGCATCAGAAACCACGGCTTAAATTAGGCATTGACAAAAAGTATATGTGCCCGCTTTCAGATTTGCTTCAGGACTCAGAAAGAGGCCCGTAAATGCCTAATCCAAGTACGGGAAGGGTAATGTTTTGGGAACGAATGCTGTTCATCAGGTGCTTACCCTGCAACAGACCTGCATAAGACATGTATGACACTGGCAGAAGCAAGTACATGCCAGGAAGCCCATTATCAGATGCAAGCAGTTCTTCACTAGGCCAGGGCGAAATGTAATTTACACCAGTGTAATCCAAGTACTTTTGCTTTTTTCAATTGATGCTGGTTACGCTAAAATACAGAAATTATGACATTACACCACTTCGCATCATTTTCTGCCATTTCAAGTAAAATGATTTCCAAAGGCTGTTGTTCATGGTGTTTTTTTCGCACTATTTGTTTTAGCAAAACGCATCCTCACATCAAAACGTGACATGAAGCCACATTTTGTATTAAAATATAGCACAAAATGATGGATTTGAATTTTTCATAATTTAGCTGGATTTTAGGTAATTATCCATTATCAAATTAGCCATATTTCACACACCCATAATCATCACAGTGTGTGACAATACACAGCAGCAGGCAAAGAGAGAGTGCAACTAAAGGGACAGACAATATACAGTTGCTGTAAATCAAAATATCTAGTAATAGAGAGGATGCAAACAGGGCTACTTGGACCCTCGAGCTTCAGCCACGACCCATTAGTGGCCATGAAAAAGCGGTATCAGAAATGAATGACATGCGGGGATTCGCCAGTTTTCATTGAAGCTAGATGGTCATGCTAAACAATAAAGTTTTATCAAGTGATTCCCATCAACCGTCCAGCTAAAATAGGCCTAGCAAAAAAAGCAAGGGAGCGAATATGCAGAAGATTATATGCAGATGTCTACGTGGGCCGGGTCTCACCGGTGCTGAGCTCCAGCAGATTTTTTAAGTGGGCCTCGAAACGGGTCTTTATTGGGCTCTGTTTTGTGCCCTGGTGGTCTGTTTTTTTCCAGAATGCAGTGACAGTAGGCACATTGATGTGTGCCTGCTCACACTGCTCACTTCTCCCTAGTGGAGAAGTTACAGCATGACGTCATGCCAGGTGAGTTTGTAGGGGAAGGGAAATCCTTTAATGTGTGTCATTTTCTCTCTGGATTTCCCTTCTCTTTTTGAAACTCAGGAGCAGCAACATTGTCGTGGTGTCACCAGGGCTTTAAGTGGAAGATTTTTCAATATTATATACAAGCCATAGTTGCTGCTTATTTATCTTATGCAACTAACAACCATTGACAAAGCCAATAGTCCTTACTTGTTGCAGGTATGATGTTACTTGTTGTATCATATTCGGATGCGATGACAGAAGCAGCAAAATACAAGTCAGGCAGCACACTATGCAAAACACAGGGGTATATTCACAAGAACGTGTGATAACTGCCGCAAGAGTAGCTTAACGCAACTCTCAACATCGCAGCCTATCGCAGGAAAATTACGCCGTGCCAACCAAGTATTCACAACGCGGCGGTAACATGCGATAGTCACCAGATAACACGTCAAATGGGCACGCAAAAATCAACGCTATGGCGCAAAAATGCGAAACGCGAACGCAAACAATCATGTGATAAGGCCAATTGCGGTACAAAAAGTAGCGAAAACCAGCCACAGTCTTTCAAATCCCACATGTCTGGCGGGAAAATGCCCCATAAAAACAACAGAAACAACACACCAGAAACAAGCCAAAGCACGTAGCAACATGGATGCACCCTGACCGAGCGCAGAGGCCAAGGCGAACCCCCCAACCCCCACAGACCACCAGCAAGGAACAACGGGGACGGCCGAGGAGAAGAGGGAGAGGAAGACAGGGTACAGTCCGCAGGAAAACCAGATCAGCGTCACAGAGGTGACAGAACACTACCATCAACTGACCCACAAGTAGACCACCTGGAATGCAGTCGGAGTGCCAAGGAGTCCAATTGAGGAGGCCAAGAGGCGCTGGCATGATGTGACAACCTAAACCAGGCACAAACCCCCTGCCAACAGGAAGGCTGCAACGGCGACAGAAGGTGGCAGACCTTCTCCACAGGAGGAGCTGGAGGAAACCGAGGTGTGGAGACAGTGCAAGGAGTAGGGAGTACGGACACAGCTCGAGATGACCTGACACAACATCAACAGGGTGAGTAACGACCAGGGACTGGGGAGACGGGGGGAGATGGGCACAATGGCACACATGCACAACGAGGTGTAGAACAATTACTCTGGATCATGTCCCTCATCCCCTTGGAACACAGCAGCACACACACATAGCAAGAACAGCACACCCACATTGACGACAACGTGACACAATGCGCAAAGCCGACACTGCAGAACAGAGCTCACAACTGGCTCCGCAAATGCACAGAAACATGCCTACTACATCTGACAGAGCAGGAAACTATGAAATGGAAATGTACGCGTATGACCTCACATTTGTCATGTAGTCCAAATGTACACTGTCCCGCAGCAGTATTCAGCACCTTCCAAACAGTCACAATGTACATTGTCATAGAGTCTGCATGTCAACCAGAACAATGCGCCAACATACATGTCAACACAATATCAACATGCATCTCCCCTTCACATTGCAGAGGGGCACACGACACCTCCAGCAGAGCACAGAAGACAACACATCGGTGATGCCGGAGAGAACCACCACACCTTTGACACCGATGCCCTACAACAGCCCATGGACATCCCATGCAACCCACCACCAGGACCCGGGCAGCCAAGTGCCTGCAACAGACCACACAGCAGGAAGCAACCGCAAGCACAGCTGGCTCACGACACTTCACCCACCCACACATGACATCCCAATGCCATGTGTCAGCACGCCAAACGGAGGTGGCCGAACAGGTGTGTGTGGGGTCCGAACCCATGGAAGGCGACCTAGATCACATACGTTGATGTCTCTTACCCTTCAGGGACCACCTACACTCCATAAAGGAGACCCACACTGCCATAGAGACACATGCAGATGCACATTCACAGTAACAACCAGGCCCAGTGGCACGCAAATAGCAGTCACACACCCACATTGGCTCTGCGTACGATGGCCCAGGCCACTCCCCTTACGAATTGAGTGGGTGATGACAAAGCTACATGTCCAAGCTCTAACCTGCTGCCTGCGGTGACATGTCTGCATCCGCTGTACACAGCACAATGTAATGTTGTAGGGCCCTGGGCCCTCATGCATACAACAAGACCACAGACACACACACACAGAAATAATGTTGAACTGGCTACGGGCACGTGCGCTCGGCCCCTTTATTTGAAGGGCCACATGTACAGTGACGCCTGTGCTGGATGTGTGTGGGGTGAGTGTAAGCCAGCACGCACGGAGTGCTTGGTGCTGGCAACCACTTGTACAGTGGACACCAGTTCAACGGAAACTGAAAACACCTGCATAACAGAGTCAACTGCTGAGCAACATGGAGGGAGCCGGAGAAAGTCCAGAGGACACCCAACATGCAAACAGAAGTGTCCGTGAGTTGCAGTGCACTGAGGTTGGGGCACTACAGCTGAGCGCACCCATGTGAAGAAAAAGTCTCGGATTGTGTCCCTTCCAGATATTCCTGATGCAGATGCAGTGGGGTGTGTCAGACCTGCATCATCTTCCTCATCAACGTCACAGGTCTCCCACACTGCTTGAGGTGACATTGCTGCGCAACCTCTCCACAGCACAAAACGCAATCAGTAATGGACGATGGCTCACGGTGCACTGAGTCAGTGGCACCTGGAGTGCCGAGCAGGGCATCAGTCTGATGATGGCATCCACGACAGGTGTGAGCAGCTCCGTAAGTCTGTCAGGACCACCATTTCGACTCTGACAGATGGTGGTTGGAGTTGGTCCTGGTGGTGGTGGTGTGTGCCTCCTGCGACATCCGGGCCGGTCAGGACTCGAATTGATGTGTGAGCAGTGGTGGACCGCAGTTGAGGCTGGAGGCAGCGGACAACGCAGGGCCACAGACACATGGTGTTGATGACACTAAGGCCATCGCCTCAGAGGCCATCCAATATCTCAGAAGAAGGGGTCCCGGACCTGACCAACACAGAGTTAGTGGCCCCGAATGCACAGCGGCTGGCACAGGCACCCTGCCACGGGACGGTTACTTCCGGTGCACGAGGTAGGGCCACGCGGACTGGGCGGGTCCTTATCGATGTCAAAGGTGAATGTGTGGCGGAGGCTTGCAGGGGACAGAGGAAGGTGTCCTTCAGGGCATGATGTGGAAGGTCTGATGTTATCCAGAAGCAGCAAATGGCGGAGTGGAAAGCGACAGCCTCGTTTTCACCACCAATTCGGTATCAGCTACATGAGGATGAAACTAGCCCCTAGTCCATGGACTCCGACGCCACCAATGTACGACCCGAGGGTGTCCATGAATGTCGGGTAACAGACTTAGTGGCACCAGTGCTGAGAGGGGATGCAGTCTGCGATGATGCCGGTACACTGATATGAACTCTGTCATCGCTAAATCAAGACTCTGTGACCTACTGGACCACAGTGCAGGCCGGAGGCGGTCAGCAGTGGCCCACACCCACCTATCATTGGCTTGCGATGCACAGAGTTTTTTTTTATTTATTTTTTATTATTGTATTTTATTATTTCAACACAATAACAGAGAAAAGAAAAATGAAAAGAAAGCAATCATACAAAAAGCCGACATAACAAAAAAGAAAATTACAATGTCAAGCAGTGAAGGCATTAATATGGATCACCAAGGTAAAAAAAAAACAATAGCAAGGTCACAGTTGTAATACAGAGCAAAGGTGCATAATAATATGAGTGGCAGCAAAGGTGCATACAGTACATTAACAGACACTCAGTACATTAATGGTTTGGTAATGCGACAGAACCATGCGGGCGCCAATAGCTGCGGACAAGATGGAGGCTGTGTGTCAGAGAGAACCAGGAGGAGGGTATATGCAAAACTATCCAATGAAGAAGTGTAGCGTAATCATGCAGTCACACTTTAGACATCAGGATCCTCCATTGCAGACTGAGCAGCAGCTCGATATTGAGCAAATAGCCCCCAAAAACTTTTAGAGCGATTAAAAGGGGGAAGCAGTTTGCTGTAGACATCAGATTGGGTGTTGCAATACAACATGTCACGCTCCCACTCCGCAACTGTAGGTAGCGGGCCCCTCAGCCATCGCATCGCTAATCGACGCTTAGCAAGCAGGAGGCCCATGGCAGCCAATTTGCGTACAGTATTCTTAAGGGGTTTGGTGTAGCCAAGAAGCGCCAGCAGGGGGTCTGGGGTGAGGAGTAGCCCCAGAATATCGCTTAGCTTCTGGAAAATTAGTTCCCAATAGTGAAACACTGACGGGCATTGCCACGCTAGGTGGAAAAAATATGCATGTGGGGCACAGCATCTCTCACAATCGGCAGAGTCTAACAACCTATATCTAAAAAGCCGTAAAGGGGAGTAATATACTCTATTGAGATTTTTAAAATGAACCAGTCGGTGGCGGCCATTCAGGGAGATCCCACGAGTAACCTTACAACAATAAAACCAGATGTCGTCAGAGATGGGAGTTCCTATGTCAGCCTGCCAAGCTCGTCTAATGCTGCTAAGGGAACACGCTTTTTCACTATGTGCAAGAGTGTAGAGCTTGGAGATGATACCGCGTGGGGAGGGAGCGCTTAGTAGAGTTGTCAGAGGGGGGATCGCCAAGGGTTCCTGTAAGTCATCACCCAACACCGCCTTCAAAGCGTGCCGAGTATGAAAAAAATTAAACTTGGTAAGGGCTGAATGTATGCCGTCCGTGCCTGCCACCTCATCCCAGGTGCCCAACCGTCCTTGACGAAATAGATCGCCCAATTGATATATACGTAGTTTGTGAAGGGAATCTAGGGTACCTCTATCTGAGCTGAGCACAAACCACTGGCACCAGTTGATATGCATACGGGGCGAGTATAGTTGCGCCCCCTCATATATTTGCAGCAGAGCATTCCACGCGTGTACTATGGAATTAATGGAGTCTAATACGCCACTTCCTCGAGTAGGGGCCTGTGTCAATAGTCAAGGCAACGAGTAGGGGGCGGCGAGAACCCTCTCAATGTGGATATGGGGCAGATCTTGAGAACCATGCACCCAGCTATGAGCATGGGAGGCCTGCGCAGCCCTATAATACAATTCGAAGTTGGGGGCGTTCAGGCTGCCAGCGGCATATGGAAGCATAAGCATGTCAAAGGCGACTCGCGGAGTCTTGCCCGCCCATGCCAGTTTGATCATCAGAGATCGCAAGTCGCGAAACAGATGTGGAGGAACTACGATCGGTATATTGAGAAACAGAAAAAGTAGGCGAGGTAGCACAACCATTTTCATCAAGGATTCTACAGAAACCCATGCACACATACAAAATTACATAAGGCAAGGTCCATGCAATAGTACAGAGTTAAGCCGAATCCAACGAAGATATCAAGTCTTCTTTAATAAGTTGTACACAAGAAGCCAGCCGACACGTGTTTCATCAGAGAAAGAGTCTCTGAATCTTCAGGGCTGTATACAAATTCCAATGCAGCAAAATCTAAGAGAACATGCTCGGTCATGAGCAGAAAACTCTATCGCACGGGAATTATGAATAACTTCCGGGTTACAGACCACTGATGGCAAATACTAACTGATAATTACTCCAAGAAATCATTTATTTCAATGGTTATCGTATATATGCCCAAAGGGCGAACGAAGTAATCTTTAATACACAAAAGTATCATGAAAGAGTCACGCCAGTGAAGTCAGAATCTCACATAGAGTCAAATCTCATAAAACGACCGAAAGTGTGTCTCAATGATACGAGAACAGGTGCGACACGTGTATTGTGTCAAACTCACCCCCTGTAAAGTTAAAAGCGAAGAAAAAAGAGCATCCTGGTGGCCCCACTTCAATCCTGGAGTTAATCAAGGATACTCTGCCAACTAAAGGTAATGGGAGACGTATCCATCTGTGCACGTCAGACTCATCACCTATCTTCCCCATCAATGTGCCATAATTGGCCCTAAGGACCTCCTCGGCATTCGAATGAACTTGGATACCTAGGTACCGCACCGGTTCGGCGGTCCACTGGAGTGGGAAGTCAAGCGGAAAGTGGACCGTGGTAGGTGTCAATGGGAACAAAATAGACCTATCCCAATTGATCCTCAGGCCAGACAATCCCCCGAAGCGTAATACCTCCCGTATCACAGGGGGTAGGTGGGTCTCAGGGTCTCTGATGTACAACAGCGTGTCGTCTGCGTATGCAGAGACAATGAGGTTGTAATGTGGAAAGCGAAGCCCTCTGTAATTGTGATATTCACGTAATGCCCCTAACAGTGGCTCGACAGCTATCGCATACAGCAGCGGGGAGAGTGGACAGCCTTGCCTCGTGCCACGGCGGATCGAAAAAGGGGAGGAAACCACATCACCCGTGCGAACCCGAGCAACAGGGGAGTAGTATAACACCGACACCATTTGTATGAATTCCTCACCAACTCCAACGCGCCGCAGCACAGCGTACATAAACTTCCATTCGATGGAATCAAAAGCCTTTTTGGCGTCAAGTTATAGCGCGGCGGCTTTGACCTCTGGGCGGATATGCTGCAACGCGCCAAAAACTGTGCGGATATTTTGTGTGAGCGTGCGACTTGGGATGAACCCAGCCTGTTCAGGGCCAATACGTTGGGGAAGGAGCGGGGCTAGACGATTGGCAAGGATCTTTGCATACAGTTTAGTGTCCACATTGATCAGAGAAAGCGGACGGTAAGGGCATCTACGGGGGTCCTTGTTAGGACTCAAAAGGGTGATAATTAAAGCCTCACGCATAGATGGGGGCATGATGCCGTTCGCGGCCATATCGTGGAACAGCCTTATAATATGTGGGATGAGGAGATCACTGAAGGCTTTGTAAAAGGGGACTGTGAGGCCGTCAAGCCCAGGTACGCTGCTTTCGCGCATCGATCCAAGAGCTAGTCGAATCTCCGCCGCTTCGACAGGGCGCATTAAGAATTCCCTGTGCCAATTTTGGAGCCAGGGTAGTTGTATATTCCAAGTAATTGGTGATTTCATCATCACTCGGGCCAAGTTTGGAGCTATATAGGTCCCGATAGTAAGATAAGAATTGCATATTGACATCAGTGGGGTGCGTCAGAGTCATCCCGTCGTCGCCTTCTATCTCAGGAGCATCTCGTGCATCCAGTCGTCGGCGGGCCATCGCTGCCAGAACCGAGCCAGGCCTATCGGTAGCGTATTTACCCATGTGCTTGACCTCGCTATCTGCGGCCTCATGAAATTCGGCCAATGTGGACTTAAGGAATTCTCTCAGTTCAGGGTCATCTGGAAGAAGCAGGCATGACTCTATATGTGAAAGCCGGGCCTCCAGCATTGTAAGGTGATCGCAGATAGCGCGAAGCACTCCCGCATGTTTACTAATAGCAATACCCCGAATGAAAACCTTAAATGTTTCCCACACCGTCATAAAGGAGTCGACCAAACCCACATTTGTATCGAAGAAGGAGGAGACAGCCTCACGCAGTTCAGAGTGAAAAACAGAGTCCAGCAGTGAATAGGGCGGGAATCGCCACAAGAATGGGGGCGGAGTGCGGGGGAGGGACCGTGACCGGGGAGTGATCTGAAAAAGAGCGAGCTAAAACAGTACACTGCAGCACCTTAGGCAATTGGGATTGTGAGAGAAACCAATAGTCAATTTGCATGTGAATGTCATACTGTGCGGAATAGTGAGTGTACCCTCCACTAGTGGCAGAGCGGGCGCGCTACACATCTGCCAATTGAGGCTGCAGAGCAATATCCTGCACCGCCTTCGCCGACGCAGAGAGTGAACGGGTGGGGCCTCTGGAGCGGTCTAACGTCGGGTCCATAACACAATTAAAGTCACCCCCCCAGAAGATCGGCAAATTACAGTGTGCTTTAATTAAATCAAAAAGGGATTGAAAAAACCCTGGGTCGTTGTAATTAGGGCCATAGGAGTTGACCACGAGGAACTCCCAGCGAGGGCTGTGACAGTGTGAGAGAACGAACCTGCCTGCAGAGTCTGTATGTAAAGGGGTTAACTTGAAGCCAGCCCTAGGGTTAAGCCAGGTCAAAACACCCCTGGCGTGGGAGGTAAAGCAAGCCGCGTGCGAAAGCCCTGCTAGTTGTTTGCTAGTCAGGAGTGCAGCGCCCGGTGCCAGGTGCGTCTCTTGCAATAACGCAACATCAATCTCCTTTCGCTTTAAATAGGCTATAACCTTCCTCACCTTGCGCTGGTCATTGAGACCGCGAATATTCCACGACATAAGGATCAGATTAGTAGATGATTGGGACCTAGGTCGATGATCACACATATCTAATGCTGACAACAACATGGGGAATCGCAACCTGCACTGCAGGAAGCTGGACATCTATCATGTAGACAGCACGCCCGCATGCACACCATAAAGCAACGTGGAAAAGAGGGACATATAGATCCTTCACATACCAAATGAGGAAATTGGCGATCCAAATAACGCAAAAAAATAAAAAGGAAAAAGAAAAGACAATCCATAAACACTTGCAACCCCCCACCCACGCCTTGCAATCCCCAACTTTACGAAGGCAATGCATATCCCACCCAAACAACATAGGGAAACAGTCAACAAACACCTCTTGGGATCCGCAACCCATTGGAGGTAAATCAGCGGTTAACGCAAAGGGGTGGATGTTGCCCAGCCACACAAACTGAGCATAATACGCAAACACCGCCTACATGTAGCAGGTCCGCCACAACTCTCAAGGAGATAAACAGATAGGAATGCCAAAGAGTCAAAGCAACGTAGCTTAAGAGGGCTAAGGCCCACTGGAGGGGGAACAGGCCCATGTGGAGCAGCGTGGGGAGCCGGCCACATGTATCAGAGAAAAGAAAACATGGAAGCGAATGAGGCAAAGCCCAACAAGGGGGAAGAACCAAGCATTCCATGCGCCCCGCAGGGTCAACGGCGAGACAGTAGGGAACACAATAATACATCATGGAACCATAAACAGTAGCAACGGAAAGCATCTGGAGCATACAAGTAACACACAACAAATCGTTCAGTCATTATCGTCCAGGTGCACATGAGCAGTAGACTGCGAGGAAGGGGGCTTCTGACTGCCCGAAGGTTTGTTGGCTTTCTCCCAATCTCGGACGGCCTTGTGCAAGGATTGCGGGTCGGAATAAATCCTGGGCTTGTCATCAAAAAGGACCTTCAGGCGTGCTCGGTAGAGCATGGCATAGTCAATGTGGTAGTCTCGCAGTTTGCGTTTCAGTGGGGCGAATTGCCGGCGCGCCTCCTGCACTTTCAGAGTGAAATCGGGGAACAGAGACATGTCTGATCCTTCGTACCTAAGGGACCCCAATTCACGTGCTTTGCGCAGTGCAGCGTCTCTGTCCCAATAGTTTAAGAGTTTAGCAATAATGGGCCGAGGAGAGGCGCCAGGCTGGGGCCGGGGCCCAAGGGAGCGGTGTGCTCTCTCAACAATGAACAGGTGGGAGAAGGTATCGGCGCCCAGGAGAGTGGTTAACAGGCGCTCCATGTTCCCCGTCACCGTGGACTCCGCCAGGCCAGTAATGCACAGATTGGAGTGGCGCGACTGGGCCTCTAAGTCCTCCGTCTTGTCGTGTAGGGTCGCAAGAGCGTGCTCCATCTGCCTTCGCACTTCTCCTGCGTCGGTCTGGGATTCCTCAACTTCAATATTGCGACGCTCCGCCATATCCAGGCGCTCAGCCTGCTTATCAACACACTCAGATACACGGTCCATGCGATAAGCCAGCGTATCAATCTTAGAGTCTATGGCAGTGATGCCCCGCTGCATTGACGCGATAATCTGTTTTATGTCACCTACAGGGTCGTCGGTTGGGGTGTCAGTTCCAGGGAGGGTCGTGTCCACACCCTCCGCCCCCTCCTCTATGCAACGGGATTTACGGTGTTCAAATTGAAGTTTAGGTCGATTACGATCAACCTTCCCCATAATGGCGCCGGAAGGAGCAGGCAGGCACAAAGCAGAAGAGGGGGGCGCTGAATCTCAGGGCCAAGGGAACCAAACTCACCAGCTCTAGTCAGTCAGCTTCGTTGCAGCAAGATGAATGGAAGACCCAGAAGGTGCAGCCCAAAGCAGCAGCAAACACAGCAAGAAATATGGCGCTCACCGTCAGGAGCCTTAGACGGATGCGTCAGGCTGAGGAAGTCAGGCAGGCAGAGAGACCCAGAGAGGTGAGCAGCAGGAGGCAGCACACCCCAGTAATGTCCAGGTACAGCTCGCCCACATGCGCCACCCCTGTGCCCAAGGGGAAGGATAGTCGCCAACTGCAGCGCAGGTCCACGGAGCAGCAGCATCAGATGGCAGCCGGGGGGCCCCCGGCAGGCAAGGCGCAAGGCAGCAGAGGGCCAAGCAAGCAGCCCCTGGGGAGGGCGAATCAGGCACACAGCACATCGTGGTCTCAAGCCCCCTTACCGGTAGCAGGAGCGGCAGCCAGAAAAACAGGAACGGAGCAGCAGGCTTCGCTCCAGAAGTGGCCGGTCCGGATGACTGGAGGGCCGGCCGGCCGGCACCAAACTCGAGGGCGGGGATTCTAGGCCGCACCTCGTCGCGGCCGCCGGGAGCCCGCGGTGGGGGAGGAAAACAATGCCGCCGGTGATCGGGAGTGCCCCCCGAAGTCCGTGGGCACCCAGGAAGCCGGCACCGGCGTCTGTGTCTCGGCTGCAAGAAACAACAATGATTCTCAACTGGTATCATTCAGCACAGACAGATAAATTGCATGTACAAGACATTACAGTTAGAATAAGGAAGACTCTGAAAAATTAGGTAGAAAAAAGTCATAATGTATTAGATCAAAAAAGTTTACAAGGAGACATACAATAATGTAAATGAACAGGATAATGGAACAGTTGTATCAGCACTGTACGCAAAATCAATGACGCATAAGAACAACCCGAACTTGTACTTGGTGCTTAAAGTGTACGTGACACGGAGACGGCGACGCAAGTGACAAGGTGAAATCAGCAGAGGACGGCGCAAAGTGCAGTGAAAGTGAAGTTTAGAATGATATGTATAAAGGTTCTGAATTCAATTTCTTTACAATAGAAGTACTTAGATATACATTATAAAGAACCATAAGGCCATCAATTAAGCTGAGGAGTCAACGACGTTTCGATCCGAGCAAATTGGGATCATCATCAGGACTGGGCTGTAATATTCAAGAACAGTGCTGTAGACATGAATAACTCTTAAATACGGAAAGTCGCTAGAGAGTACGGTTCAGAAAAATCTGGACGTGGGCCAATTGGGAATGTTCCAGGGAAGGAAAAAACAACGTAATTAGGAGGTTCTGAGCAAGTCGAGGGTAATACTCGTAGGTAATGGGAGCAGCCAAAATGCAATAAATGCAGCAATTCTTAATTCCAAAAATTCGGCCTCATACTTAGTCGGCGCTAGAAAAGCGCGAGGTATCCTGACAAACTAGTAAATAGAGCGTCAGGGAAGGCGTCTAATTAACCCAGAGTTCAGCGTCCTCAGCTGCGGCGGGAATATGGCCGGATACCTGGCGGATGGCGGCGGTGATGTGCAGAGCTCTAACTGAGCGCGGCCATATTCTTGCCGGGCAAGCTCCGCCCCCCTGCGATGCACAGAGTTAGTGACACCTGGGCAGTTGTTGGTAGTGTTCGATCACTTCCGTAACGATGATTCTAATCACTCCGAAATGCAACGCGGCATCCTCTTACGCCTCTCCTTGCGTGTGATGATATGTATTCTGCCTTTGAATAATCGACGTTCAGTTCCAATTCTGTGACCTACTCGTGCGCAGCATAGGCCGAGGGCAGTAGTCCACGTAGGCCCACAGACAAGTGTGGTTGTAATGCTATGCACAGACTTGGTGGCACCACATCGAAGTGAGTATAGTGACATGAACTCTGCTTTAAATAATGTTCACTGCCATGGTGTATTCAAGACTCAGTTCCAAATGTGTGACCTACTTGACCGTGGTGTATGCCGGAGGTGGCCATGATGGTCTGAGGAGGCTGCCAAGGTTGCGAGCCTCGGGCTTGGAGCTTGCGCAGGCACGTGGTGGGCCCTCCTTGACACACGCCGGTGTCAGAAGGTGATCAGTGTGGCCTGGCTGCGCAAGGGCTGGCCTGACAGGTTCGGGGTATGGCAGGCGCACAGGACCGCAGGCAACTCCACTCATGAGGACGGCGTTGGCCTCGTGGCATGGTGAGAGGCACCGCCCTGGCAGAGACGTTGGTCTTTCCGGAAGAGGACCACGCCTAGGGCTATGTGCTTTTTATTCACACCCCTACGCTGGCCTGGCGTATGCCGGGCCATCCCACTCTGCTTACAGGGGGGACATAACAGGCAACATTTCCGCAAACTCCCCCGCTGGCTGGGGTGACATGGTTGCGTCCACTGTCAACTACACTCCATACACCAGAGGTGTATGTCGCCATGGATATGGGTGTGTTCTGCATACTGCGGTCTGTCCAACACATATCCCCTACTCTTGGCATTGTGTACTTTCCCAATCATGGTTCTCCTGCATCCTTCACACATGTCTGGTTGCCACCTCTCCCCACATTCGGCTATTGTGTGGCGGGGGTGCCATGCCGTTGATGGCTCATGTTCACAGCTTGCCCAGGTTACGATTGTGAGTTGTTCTGTCGTGTCTGGTGGGTGGGCATGTTGTTTTGCATGTTGGTTGTGATTTTGTGACGTGTGCATTGCCATAGTTGTGAGTTGCATGGTTGTGGAGTTGAGGTGAGTGGGGTGTTAATTTGGAAATTGCTAAGGGACTTTGGATTTCCTTTGGTGCCATCCTGAGGACGCTGGTTGCTGATGGACTGTCGGAGTATGGAGGAATCATGCACACTGGCTGGGTATTTGGAGGCGACATTGGTGGAGGTTCCCGTGTTCGGATGTTGCCTGCACATTGATGTGAGACGTGTGCTTTCTGTTGCGATGATTGTGTGCTGTGTCACCAGGGGGCACAGGTAGGACATGTGTGCTGTGGATCGCCCCAAAACGTGCGTGCATCCAGCTATGGCGTATGGTCCTTGCTTGGTCTCCAGCGGATCCTGTGCATTGTGTTGGACGTATAGGGAGTGGGGTACCAGGCTGATGGTGTTGTCCAGAACAGGTGTGAGGGACTTGGATGTGGCTGGCTGTGAGACTCCTCCGACTCTGGCGGGTGTTGGTTGGGGTGTACCAGGGGTCAACAGGTGCAGCACAACCAGCAGCTTTGTGTGGGGTGGGATGTTGGTTGTCCGCTGTGTTGGTGCTGTCGGCCTGTTAGGCAATGATGGTGAGGATGCGTAGGATGGTTGTCCTTTTGAGCCTGTAGTGGACAATAACATTGTCAGGTGTTGGGTCTGCGAGACTGGTGCATTTCCTGGGAGTCTGCTGTCTTTGTCTGCGCTGCCTCTGTGGTGGTTTTGGGGGGGAGGCTCCGGGTGTAGTCCTGGGGTGGTGGCAGTGGGTGTTGTGGCCCTCTCGGGTGTCCGGGGCGCATGACCAGTGGCTCCATGGCATCTGTTGACCTTCTGATGTGTCTGTGGGCTGGGCTCCCTTTTGTAGTGCTGGCTGTCGTCCGACTTTGCACCAGGTCTGAGCAGGTGTTAGTTTCCTGCTGCTAACGCACCTTATCGCCTATTTTGTGTTCTTATCGGTGATTTGGCTGGTCGTTGAGAATGTTGAGGTGTGGTGTTGTCGCGGCTTTTGGCACGGGAACACCTACCCTGCATCTCATTAGCAATAGTTGCGGGGGTCATCTGTGGCGATGTTTTTTGCGGCTGCTATCATGGGTATACTGTGGGCTGTTAACACCAGCTTGTGATTGGGGCGAAAAGTTTATCGCAACTTTGGCTGCGGTAAAGTGCTGTTAACTCAGCGATAGATCCTTGTGAATATGCCCCACAGACTTTTAACTAACGTGTTTTGAAGCCACACCCTTAATTACATTGTCCACGCCCCTTTGAGAAACCCCCCCTGTTTTTTCATCCCACTAAAAGCCCTGATCATATGCACACAAGCAGTGTAGTAGAATGTGGCACAAGGAAACATCAAATACCACTGAAAGCAGCGTGAGACAAGCAATGATCCATGGACGTCGTTTAGGGGTCGCTGCTCCGACCCTTGGCATGCGCATTGTGACCCCTGGCACTCCATTTGCGACCCTTAGCGTCAGCAGTGGCAAAATCAGTGCCAGAAACAGAAGCCCGTTCGTCTTTATGGACGTAGTTGAGGCTTCACTCTCCTTGATTTTTGTAAAACATTTTATTATACTAATAGCGAATAATATTATATTATTCGCTATTGGTTTAATAAAAAATGCAGAACAAATAGCTGGAATGTGACATTCCCTTGCAGCTGAGGTGAGTGAAAAAATTATTTTAAAATGTATGTATGTTGTGTGCGGGCTTGCAGTTTGAGTGTGTTTATGTAATAAAGAGTTTGTGTATGTGTGAATGTGTATGTATGTGTAGGCAGAGTTTGTGAGTGTGGGTGTATGTGTGAATGAATGTGTATGTGTAAGCATGTGTGAGTGAAAGTGAAGGCCAAAAGGCACTTTCGCTGCCCTTTGCATTTTGGTGAATTGACGTCCATGCAATGATCATAAAATGCCATGAATGCAGGTGAGATACTAATGAAGCAGTGTAGACAGAGGTGTAAATCAAGGTGCCATCAGCCCCAACACAAGCAATGGAAATGTACCCCTTCTCATGAATGATAGCTATGCTTAAGGCAGAGTGGACCCTTCACACCCAAGAGTCTCTGTGCCGCTGGACCTGTACTCATTAGGTGGCTGATGTAGTAGGAGTATTAGAAGACATCCAGTCAGAGAAGCAAACAAAAAAGCTCTGGTCAAAGCTGAAATACATCAACATCTGATCAGACTCAGGGCACACAGGATATGGACTACTTCAAAGTAATTTACCCTCCACAGTGACACAAATAATTACAAGCCCTATTTATTCAGAGCGAAATTACATGTCGGGTGGTAATAAGTGGGTGCAATAAAGTTTACAGAGCTTGTTAAATTTTAACACGTCAAATGGGCCAGAATTTGCCAGCGCAAAAATGTATGGTTAATATTGGAACACGGTGATTTTGGTGGGTAAATCACCAAAATCCACATAATTATCAGGGGAAAACGTGCAATAGGTGCTGATAAATTCTGATGTGACATTTTATCATGTGTGATAAATATTGCACCAAATACCGGGCCAGTCGAAATGAGGCCCTCAAGTCAAAAATACCTTAAATTAAAGTGTTGGAAGTTGGCAACTCCAGCTTCAGAACAGTAAAAACTACTAAACAAAAACAAAAAGAAAAGATGATGACTGAATGCTGAACAAAGCGCATCGTGTATGCCGTGTCTTGAACCATATATATAAAAAATCCCAGTGAATATCTGTAGTCTCCAAGAAATCTTTGGTGTATGTGTGTGTGTGTCCCACACGACCTATCTACTCCAGCCCTGATGAAGTTGTCGCCCTTGTGAGGGCATTACACCGAAACGCGCGTTGGCGTTCTTATTTTCTCGTGTACTTGGATCCAGCTTCCATTTACCATTTGGAGGATACACGAGAATGCTCCACCTTGTTATCAAGTGGCAGATTTACCCTCTGGAGTGCTTTGCTATGCTGTAGGACTGCGTGTGTGTTGTGGAATGAATGTGCAGATCATCATGAGTGAGTGCAAGTATGTTTGATGTTTATAATTGTTTTTTGTTGTGGGACATCCATACATCCATAGATGATTTTGTATGCTCTATCTATATATTCTTTGAAATATAATAACTTTGTTTGATATTATGAAAATAAAAGAAACGGATTTTTGATAAATAAATGGTCTTTAGAAAATTTTGAACATTTGTGTGGGTCAGCCCTCGGTGTTGGTATACTAGGATCCTCCTTTAGAACTCCTATAATCCTTTTGGGCGGGTGACTGTTAGTAGTGGTGGTTCTGAATTTTCCCTGCCCCACCCGCCCTTTATTTATCTGCAGGGGTCCCCTTTATATTGGTTATTACACCCCTTTGCATGTCTAAACAGGCTAGACATCACAATGCCTCTAAATAGTTCACAGATAATCTGAAAACAGACAAGCTCGAACTTCGAAGTCATGAACGGAAATAGTGGAAAAAGTACTCCTTGGAAGCAAAGAAACATATGAAAAATATCTCAAAGATTATGAAAACCCTTATTCATCAAACCAAATCCAACTTCTCTACTAATAAAATTCTTTAATCTACAAATATATCCAAGAAGATTTTCAGGATTGTTTCCAAATGATCAAATCCAGACAGGGGCAGGGGGCGTGGCCAAGCGCTGGGGAAGATGGCCGCTGCTTAATGAGACTCCCGCGGACCGCTGCCGCCCAACATATTTAATCTGTCATTAATCCACAAACTAACAGTACCTGTTGACTGCCGTTGATTCCCCCGTGTTCTCAGAGCCTGGGGTGAACACTGGCAGATCTAGGCGAAAGTGCAAGAGAAGGAGTCACCTGCACCCTCCGGAGGGTAGTCCGCACTGGACTTGCATGAGCCGCTGGAGTCACGTTCCTGAGAGTGACACAGGGGATGGACCACACCACGGAAACTATAGGAGGAATCGGGAGGCCGCAATCTCACGGCCCGACAGTATGTAACTGTCCCTGTCACCCCCCTGTCCGCTGAGTAGTGACTGAAAGAAGCAGCCATCTTCTGCCGTGAGCGGCTATGTAGGAGTGAAGATGGGTCTCAAACCCAGATATTGAGGGACAAATCACAGGAGTAATACTATTAAATAACTGGAGGGCAGAGGTTTGCTCCAGGGACCTAAAGTGGCACTGGATGCCATGTGGAGAGTCTGATATGCTGGAAGGGCCTAGACCCGAACCCCACACCCTGTGTCCTACTGCTGTCTTCTATGGGGAGCCTGAGTGAACATATGGTGACAGAACCAAACCAGATGATACCGGAGCTCCCAGAAATAACAACCCTGTGTTGGGCGAGGAGTAGAGCGGCTTAACACCAGGGACCTACCCCCTTAAGGGGAGATATATCACAGTTGGAGCATTGGCAGAGTGGATGGGATGCCCTGTAAGTGTGGTAGGCCCATTGGCGTGACTGGGGTGGGGGGTGTCCCCACTCGTCCTACATAAGATTGGTACTGGTAACTACTGACACCTCGTGAGGGCACAACTGGCTTTCACCGGTGCAAGGGGCAGCCTGTTCTAGACACAGCGGTGCCTCCTGTCTGAGGGTCGAGAACCTTGCATCCCCAAAGAGTGAGCGACCACAAGGGAAGAAATTGGCAGCTATTGTAGGGCCAATAAGTGGTGTGGAGCTCCACAAACCTCCTGGAAACACATCCCTGACCCCAGGAGAAAACCTACAGGCCGAGTGAGGAACTATTACCTCACGGTCAGGCAGCGGCTAGTACCCAGGGGACAGTAGTGTCCGAGCAAGGAGGGGGTAACCCATTCCCCTCACAAACATCATGTTATGTTAAATGTTATGTTAAAATATTTGTACCGCGCACTTTCACCATCGGTTTCTTGGCGCTGAATGACAAGTGACAGTGAGCCAGGATGAGAGAGTTAGTCGTATGCGGATTGGAAAAGCAGGGTCTTTAGAAGTCTGCGGAAACAGTCGTACTTAGGGCAGATGCGAAGTGCAGATGGCAGAGAGTTCCAGGTGAAGGGAGCCAAAACAGAAAAGGATAGGCCACCGTGTTTTTTCCTTTTATACTTAGGGATCTCAAGGAGGTTGAGAGATGAAGATCGGAGAGTTCTAGGAGGGATGTAACGAGACAGGATTGAGGAAATAAAGGCCGGGGCTGCGTCTGAAAGGGCCTTAAAGGTAGAACATGCCAATTTGAAAATGCAGCGTTTGGAAATAGGAAGCCAATGCAGACTGTGAAGGAGGGGAGTGAAATGCCGATATTTAGGCTGGTGGAAGATCAGGCGGGCGGCTTGATTCTGCACCAGCTGTAATCGGTGAAGATGACAGGCAGGGATGCCCGCGTACAGCATGTTGGCGTAGTCGAGCCTGGAGGTGATGAGTGCCATAACAACTAAGGTCAGGGCTTCTTTGGTGAGAAACCTACTGATCTTACGGACCCGCCTGAGATGGAAAAAACAGGCTGAGGTGACCGAGTTGATTTGTGGCTTCATCGAAAGGTCATCAGAGATGATCACCCCCAGGCTTTTGACTGAGCGCACAGGAGCCGGTGCGGTCCCCAAAGATGAAGGCCAGAATGAGGAGTTCCATGGATGATTGGGGCTACCTACCAAGACAAGCTCAGTCTTGGTAGGGTTCAACTTCAGGTGACTGTGATACATCCATTCCGCAATGGACATCATAGTAGACTGGAAATCATGCCTGGAGCTAAAGGACAGAAGGAGACCCACCAAACCAAGCTTGATAAATACACAATGGCAAAGCCCCCTGAAACAGAGTTAGTGGCCACAGCCAATACAGTGGAGCCGATGGAACCGGTGGTTGGACGAAGAGACCCCACACTAAAAGACATATTGGAAGCAATTAATGGACAGCGTATCTCACTCGAGCAGCGAATGGACTCAATTACTACTAAGGTTACCCTTATCAGGGCTGACTTTCGGAATATATATGGCAAAGTCAAATCCATGGAAACCGTTACAAGTGAGCTGCCTCCGAAAATCTAAAACAACAAATTAAAGAACTGCAAACCTCCAGCCAGAACTTAGAGATGAAACTTGATGACCATGAAGGTAGATTTCCCCGCAATAATGTCAGAATTTTTGGATTGCCTGAATGGGCTGATGGACCCTCAGCAGACTTATTTGTGGAAGATCTGATCACGAACCACCAGCAGCCGCGGGCCTCTCTAACGTTTTCTCGGGCAAAAGACCCCATTGAGTTTTGGGATGCAATCCAAGCCAGGGGCACCTCCTAGGGCCCTGCTGGCTAGGCTGTTCAACTTCAGGGATGAAACACCATACTATAAACAGCACGTAGTGCCCCACCAGTGAAATATGAAAACTGTACCATTTCCTCCTTTCCTGACTTTACAATCAAAGTGCAAAGGCAAAGAAGATCCTTCCTAAAAATCAAGAAGGTGCTATGAGATAAAGGGATGAATACTCCATGTTATTTCCAGCAAAACTGCGGATTGAAGGGCATGGCTCTTCGATACTCCAGAAGCAGCATGGAAATGCCTGGACGGTTGGAGAACAGTAAGTGGGAACAGTCCCAGATCAGGACGTGAGAAGCCCACAAAAAGATTAATGAATACGGAGAACGAAAGACAGCCAACATCAAAACGGTGAACACTGAGGACAAACACAACTGACCTGCTGGAAAAGGCCCATGGCGGTCCAATCCGTGCCTTTACGAGGACAAGTAGAGATGGGCCCAGTGGACCCTGGATCATGAGACCCACAATTTTTTATTTTGTAGACAAGCTGGGAATGGGGCGACAGGCACTCTGCATAGTTCGGGAAACGGGTAGTTCTACACCCGGATTGCAGGGAGGCAGGGAGGCAGGGAGGTGGGATACATGTTTTGTGTTTTTATTGTTAATATTGTAGATGACATGAAGGGTGGCTGTGACAACACTAGGCGGGGAAGTGTCTCGCTTTTTGAGATACGGGTGAGAAACTTTGCACAGATCCTCCTAAAGCATCACGTAAGGGGAAATAGAAACAGAGAGCCAGCACTTGGGGCAAACATTGTCATGCTGTTCCCGATCAGGAGAACTGGGACATGGGTGGGATTATGATACAAACCCTACACTAGCCACAACAGAAACACCAGTGTCTAAATGGATGAAACTCCTTTCCTAGAATGTGAAGGGGCTCTGTGATAAACTTAAACGTGAGATAGTGCTCCAGGATATAAAATGACACGCCCCCGATATCGTTCTACTGCAAGAGACACACCTGGTCGGCAACTCCTTTAAAGCTTTAAAACATTGGGGGTACAAACTTGTGGCACATGCCAGATTCTACACAGGCTCTAGAGGAGTGGCGATACTTATGCAAGGTACCTTCACCATAGCAATAGAACATACCTGGGTAGACACACAGGGTAGATATGTCGCGGTCGTAACACTCTGGGAGAGACAGCCGACTCCAATTGCTGCAATCTGTATCCCCTGCATTACACAACATAGCCTTTCAAGACCTGGGGGACCTACTTTTGAATCTTCCAGCCAGGAAACTGATTATAGGGGGCGACTTTAACACAGCTCTGTCAGGACTATTGGATAGCCACCAACCCCGTGACTCCCATCATAAGCCATCAAGTTTATCTAAACTTTTGGTTGCCTTGTGTCTGGTAGACGTCTGGTAAACTTTGAATCCAGATAGACAATTTTCATTCCATTCAGGTGCCCACAACAGTCTTTCCAAAATAGATTACATACTTACTCCAGCAGACCAGGTTGCACATCGCTAAGACATACACCACCTAGAGAGAGGTATCTCAGACTACTCCCCGATATTGGCTCTCTATGCATCAGACACTAGTCAACATGGGAAGATGGCACCAATCAATGCCCGGTACTTAAAATTACCACAGGTAAGGGAAGGTATGACAAAGGGAATAGAACACTACTTCCAAGAAAATAAAGGATCAGTGGATTCAGCTCTAACCTTTTGGGAAGCCTTTAAGGCAGTCACGAGGGAGCAGGCCATTTCCCTGATAACCAGGGTCAAGAAAGAAAAACAAGCGGACACAGAAAAAATTGGAAAACAAAATTTAGCAACTAGAGTGGCAATGGACTTTTGACGCTCCTGAGATAGCTAAATATATGCAAAGTCTCAAAAAGAAGAGATGCTGCTAGGGCAAGAGACAGAGCCGTGCACAGCAGAATTTATGAGGTGGGAGAAAAGGCCTGGAAACGACTCACCTGGCTAGATAAACAAGAACAAGCAAGTAGGTTAGTAACCAATCTCTTGACAAAGGAAGGGGTGCCGTTGCAAGACCCACAGCTGATAGCAGACAAATTTGCCACTTACTACAAACACATTTACTCCTTGAATGATGCTTCTACTAGGGAAGCATCTAGAAAACTATTGGCAGATATGCCCCTCCCTACATTGAACTCAGAAGACCTGGCTCTATTGGAATCTGACATAACTGAAGAAGAACTTGCCCAGGCTATCCGTGGACTTAAATCCAGGAAGGCAAGGGGTCCCACCGGCCTTCCGATTGAACCCTACAAAATGGCAACTACAAAGAATGCCCCCTACCTTAAAAACATGTACTTAGGGAGTCTGAGGGTGGGTCAACTCCCTGCAGACCAACGATTGGCAACAATCGTAGTCATCCATAATGAAGGTAAACTGTGAGATAGCTGCTCTTCCTATGGCCCCATCTCTCTTATGAACTCAGAGGGTAAAATTCTGGTGAAATTGCTACCTTCACGTCTAATACAGATTATTCCCAAACTCATTGACCCTGATCAAACCTGCTTTATGGCTGGGAGATGCACAGCACTAAATCTGCATAGACTACATGGTGTTCTTGGTTGGATAGACACACTAAGACAAGACGCGGTTGTACTGTCACTAGATGCCAATATGGCATTTGACACCAATGAATGGCATTATTTATTTACAGTGTTAGAGAGAATAGGGTTTGGACCTAAATTTATGGTCTGGGTGAAACTCCCATACAGCGATCCACTAGCGCAGTGGTAGTTAATTATAAAAACTATTCCACTTTCCCGCTGGAGAGAGGGACAAGACAGGGTTGCCCCCAGTCTTTCCTGATCTTCGCTTTAGTACTTGAGGCCCTGGCGACCTGGATTTGTGGCGCTCCAATGCTGAGGGGTCTGCGTTGGATGGAAGAGTGGGAAGACCATATCTCCCTTTATGCAGACAACATATTTCTGTATCTGGCATCTACCAAATCTTCCATTGAACAGAGTGAACATATTTACAATCTTTTGGAAATACTCAGGATACACGATTAACTGCGCAAAGTCAATTATATATATAATGAACAGCACACTCCCCTTGTTGTCCAGGAGATGTGAATTAACAGTAACCATGGAGGGATTTCGATATAATATGCATGTATATAACCACTAATCTGGCCCTATTTTATGTAGGAATCTATTCCCCTCATCACAGCGGTTGAGGGGAGATGTGCGACACTGGAGACCCCTTCCCATTTCTTTGACCGGCCATGCAGCTCTATTTAAGATGATGGCACTTCCTAGATTTTCGTCCGTACCACAGAATGCACTGAACCCAGTTCCTGCCTCCTTCTTCAATGCCATAGAGAGTGCGCAGAGAACTCTGTTATGGGATGACAAGCCCTCTCAAATAGCAACACAGAAATTGGTAAAGGGATGGTATGATGGGGGAACAGGTCTCCCTGATATGTGGAAGTATTACTGGGCATCACAACTGATGGTGATCAATCAATGCATGTACCGACCCTACGATGAACCAGCATATAAAATGGATAAACTCATCCTACCAGGGGGCACATACGAAAAGGCACTCTACACTAAACCGGAGCGAATACCACTCACTGGCCCCACCAAACACTGTTCAGCTCTGGCACGCAGTGAATAAAAGCCTGGGTTGGACAAATAAGATTACATGGGCTACCCTGCTCTGTGATACCGAGCGATTAGAAACTTTGAGGAACACTAAGTGATTTGACAGATGGGACCTTATAGGTATTTCAGGAGTAGGAGATTTGTGGGCCCAAGAAGGGTGGTCCCCTTTGCTAGACTGCAGAAAGAATACGACCTAGCAAATACTGAACGGTTCCGATACACACAAATCAAGCATGCTCTCCAGGCGGTGGTCCAGGGGGTGGGGGAGTTGACTTCTAGAGGCCTCTCCACTAGAAGACAGACTTCTTTTAGAATATATGGATCAAAACCCGATCTACCTGACCTACAAAAAACTGATTAATAACTCCCCTGATCTGTTCCCCCAAGTCCGAGAGCAGTGAACACTAAATATTGGGAACTAGATGATGAGGAGTGGCAGGAGGCATCCGCCTCACCCTTAGAGGTGGCTATTTCTTCTAGACTCAAATTAATACTCAAGATATTTCATTGAATATACTTCTCAGGCCACACCCTTGACAAAATTGGTCTTAGGATAGATCCCACTTGTAAAAGACGCTGTTGGCAAGAGGCCACTTTTTACCATATAATTTGGGACTTTATGCATATCACAGAATATTGGGGATCAGTCATACGCTGCATGGGAGAAACACTGGTGTTGAGAATGGAACCAGAGCCTAAGCAGTGTTTACTTAATGTGTGGGGGCTACAGATCTCAATAGTAAAGAGAAAACCTGGGTCACATTGGGCATGACTATAGACAAAACGAAACAAAGCAAAACTATGGGGGGCACCGGCAGTACCAACGCTTCGAAAATGGATGGAGGACATGGGCTGGTGTATTATATCAGAAAAAACTGTTTATGAGAGCCGCGGCTGCCTGAAGAAATGGATGCAGATATGGGGAAAATTGAACTAGTTTAGAGGAGACATATGCACGCTACCTGGCCTTGACACACTTCCCAGGACAAGGAATTGAAGGGTCTTCATCTCTCTTGGTAAGAAATATGTGTAACAGCCTAAATGATTGTCAAAGGGTTTATAAATTCTTTCATTGCTACTTTCATACTGCTGATGTCATGTCATGTTACAGGAATACCCTGATTATGTCATCGATAAATAGAAAATAAAAAGAATTCCAGACAGGGTCACATTATCCATTACATCTTCCCAGTCTCTCTGTGACTCACAAAACACTTTCTTTATCGGAAAAATAAAGACAAATAAACAGAACATCCCAAAAAGCTCCTTTGGAACTAAATTGACTCATGCAGACAGGAACCCCACCACCTTCTCTTCATTCCCTGGTATCAGCAAGGACTGCCTCAAGGACCTGCTGATTTAAGTAAAATAAGGATCTCCTGACAACATTTGTCAAACAAAAATTTCGAAAACAGTATTTTCAAATTACCCATACATTGTCCTCTCACTCTTTAATCACTCTATTAGCACAGGGTCAATACCAAGCGCATTCAAAGAAGCTATCCTGGTACCCCTTTAAAAGAAAATAGGATAGGACCCATTAACACTGAAAAATGACTGCCCTATATACCTGTTGCCATTCTTGGCTAAGGTGTTAGAGGTGCATGTGGCAAATAAGCTTCTTAGAAGTAACCAAATTCCTGGACCCTTGACAGACAGGTTTCCATCCAGCTCATTCCACAGAAGCAGCCATCCTTTCTGTGATAGATGATCTGCACCAAGAATGTGATCACAAGGCCACCCAGGCACTTGTCCATTGTCTTCGACATGGTAGGCTACAACCTCTTAGTGGATTGTGTTGAGGATGCAGGAATTCGGGGCAGCGCATTTGATTGAAGCATCTCCTTTCTAAATACCCACACACAGTAGGTCCGCTTAATCCCTTGTAATTTCCCTCAGGTTCAGCTTCACTGCGGAATCCCTCAGGGCTCATCTCTCTCCCCTCACCTTTTCAAACTTTACGTCCGCCCACTAATCCACTATCTGAAAGATAGGAAGTATATGAGATACAACTATGCGGATGACATGTAGCTATTATTCAGAATTGATAGCTCCCAAGAATCTAAGAAATGTTTTCAAAACACAATGCTGTTTAGCCGCAACTGGATGAACAGCACCCACCTCAGACTGAATTCGGAGAAAACCGAAATTGTCATTACTAAAAAAAAGATTGAGTACTGGACAACATGATTTTGGCACTCCGAGATGGGAATTCCCCCAGTCCCTTAAAAATCAGTAAAGAGCCTCGGAGTGATTATTGATGACAATCTATCTATGAAACATCAAAAAGTAGTAGTAATTTCTGTATCCTATTTATGCTCCTGCAAATTAGCAAGATAGCAATATTTCTAATTTCAGGGAACCTCGTTCAAGCTGTCATCACACCTGTTATCTCAAGGATATATTACACTAATTCCTTATGCTCTGGCCTCCCCAAATGCCTCATCAATAGGCTACAAATTTTCCAGAATTAGGCAGCCTGATTTATATATAAACAACCCTATCGGTGCCATATCCCCCCCAATCAAAAATCTTCATTGACTACCGGTTGCACCAAGAACAATATTTAAATCTGGCTACATAATCTTTAAAACTCTCAACAATATAAGTCCAGCTTTTGTTTTGTCACGCATTCAGAAGTACACTCCCAGCCATACACTGCATACCTGAATTACCTGTCGGTACCCAAATTTGAAAAGAAGAGGACTATTGGAGCTAGATTATCTGTCATTGCCCTCAACATCTGGAACTCACTTCCCCCAGAAATCAGATCTGTCACTTGCTATCTGAAATTTAGGAAACTGCTGAAAACCTGGCTATTCATCCATGCATACAACTAAACCTTTGGGTACAGCTTTTGTTTCATACTTACTCCATTTTGTCGACATGAAATCATTTGGTGTACATGCGCTCTACTAATATCGTTAACATACGATAACAAATTTGTTTGTATACAGGTGGTCATCGAATGGGATGCTCATGCTCTGAGTGACTTTCTTCCTTTGATAAAGGGCGAGCATTTTATCAAAGCAGGTGACCTCACAAAATACCATAAATCCAGCACCATTATTTCCAAACAACAAAGGAAGCAGACCTCAGTTGCATTACCTTACACACTTAGAAGTATTTTGGGTAAAGATATCAAATATTTATTTGGACCTGAGAAAACCAAACACCGGAGAGAGTGAACATATCATGTCTCCTGTCCAAAGGGGACATGGTACAGATTGTCATGGTGGACCAGATGTTTTCACTGCATTTTCTCATGCAAAGTTTCACAGAATCGAACATTTGGACAATTGTTGTGTCATTTTTAGGTTTAGGACAACTTTGACCAAGCAAAATATTGAATCCATGTTGAAGCAACTAAAGAAAATTATGGGGGTCATTACGATGGTGAAGGGCCTGCCACCGCCAGCCGTGCTGTGGCGGGCCCCCTGCCATCGGACAGCAATTTTCCGCTGCCATTGTAATATGGCGGGGGGAAAATAGCTGTCTGATGGTGGAGGGCCTGCCACCACATGGCTGGCTGTGGCGGGCCCTCTGCCATCTTTCTGGTACTGTGGCAGTTGTAAAGACTGCCCACCACAGTCCCACCACAGGCAACTATTCTGATTTCCTGGCAGAGGGGTAAACATGGGTAAAATGGTGGCAGTGCCTAGCAGGCACCGTCTGCCAAATTTCAATGCTGGCTGAAGCCAGCCTTTGGAAAGGCTGGCGGCGATTGGCTTTGGGGGCTCGTTGCGGGCCCCCCCTTGTGTTGGGTGGTGGTGCACTGGGGGTACCGACGGTACCCCCCTACATTCCCCTTCACTTAGTGGCAGGCACCGCGTGGTGCCTACCGTGTAGTGCAGAGAAATGCACGACATGGCTGTTTAGCATTGCAGTGGGTACTTCAGCCAACAGCACCCGCCGAAATGTTAAACGGCCTGGATGTGACTGCCATGGTGGCAGTCGCATCATAATCCATTGTGCAGGACCACCGCCCTACAGGCAGGGGGACCCAGTCACCGCAACAATGGCGGGCGGACTCGAGTCTGCCTGCCATCGTAAACGGCCCCATTGTATTCTTTGAATTTATATAGGGCACACTTAGCTTAAAGTCAACAGAACAACTACGACCACCCCTTCAGTGTTTCAGGTGCCTATGAATCTCAATTTTGGCATTTTAATGCAAGTACATGTAGGACGCAAAGGTACATGATTCAGCATATTTCGGGCCTGATGTACTAAATTACTGGTCGCAAAAAGTGCCAATTGCACACCCACTATCTGCGACCAGGCTTCAATTTCAAGATTCAAATATGTACTATTAAGTTGCCTCGCAAAATTGCCTGACCCAGGACGTCACAAAACAACCTGCCTAATGAAAATTAACTAGGCATGTCAATATTTGTTACCCCTGTGATTGACTGGAAATACAGGGATGGTGGCCAGCAAGGAACAGTAGTTGACCATCTCTGCTTTTGCATACCCAAACTTTTTTTAAGCAGCACATTTTTCTCAAACGATCCTTTGAACTGTGGAAATATGGATTTTTATGGTCAGTTATGTCCCCTATCTTGGACCCCAACGGTTTCATGTATAAACCATAAGTACATGTATGTTTCCTCCAGCTCCAGTTATGAAGACGCAAACACATGTGCGTCCACCGTCAACATGTCCTCTTTCAGATCCGCCATGAATGGGTCGGATATTCTATTCCTAAGTATGAAAGGCCAACGGCTTTATATGGTTCATTTATGCCATTTTACAGTCCAGGCGAGCAGGCCCTGATTCTGCCATCAAGCCTTTTCTTGCCTTCTGCCTCTGAAAGCTCCCGTTTGAGCTCGCATCTGTATCCATGAACTTTGTCCTACTCCCTGCGCGGCTAACGGTGCCTGACTCCAGCCTGTTGCCTGCCAAAAACTGTATTTCACCTTCGAGATTATCTGCTCCGCTCCCTATCCAATGCATTCCTGTCTAGTAGTTTAAGTAAACATTCTTCCAGCTACCGAGCAAAGGGCCTGGTTTCTCTGTCTTTATGCAAGTAATTCATAGCCCTGTTACTATGGAAGATTTCTGCCCTCGCATCTAGTGTAGACACTTAGACGCTTGTACACGCACTAACAGTCAGTATAGTCAGTATAGAATAAGATTCTATCCTAAGAGACCTCTCTTTTGGGATAACACAGTTCTTTAAACATAGGATGTAAGATATGATTTAGGATTAGGTTGACATAACCCCAGACTTCTGTCTCCACATGTAGAGCTAAATGTCAAGTCCCCTTCACCCCCTAGTTGCACGTCAATCACACGTCATGCTGCTGCGCGCGCATCTCTGCCAAAGTATTTCTGCTGACATTGCAAAATTCTTTCATGGTGCCACCTACTTGTGACATCATACTTAATGACGTTCTTTAGTTACGCCTAGTTACACCCACTTTAGTTAAGCATGTATGTTTTTATCTTTGTTATCAACTGTTACGCCTCCTGCATCTGTTTCACTGTAATGCCTATTGTATAAAAATGATTACTTATCAATAAAGTATGGTCCTTCACTTCCTGAACCTTCGTGGTGATGGAATATGGAGTCCTCAATTCGAATTGATTTTGGAATAAAGCCCGTTCCGAACCTCTAATACCACGGATTCTGCCTCTTATTTTACTGAGCTATTATTATAGATTTTCTGCATCAAATTAAGTTCCGGTAATTAAATTATTTACCACATATATGGCGCCCGAACAGGGACACTTTCTCATCTCACGCGCCGGAGGTGCGTTGCAGGCCCGGTCTCCTGTCACAGCTGGACGGACAACAACGCGTACCCACAGGATTTCCTGTATCTCCCTCCTGCCGAGCGGGGGTAACTGAGGCTGCGATCAACACCCAGACGAGGCGGTGAGAAGTGCGAAGTATCCCGACCAGAGCCTAGCTGAGAGAGCAAGATCCGAGGTATACAGAGGCCCACCAGTTTCCGAAGTTTCCGAAGTTTCGAGTCGAGTCCAGTCCGGTTCAAGTCCAGTTCAGTTCCGAGGCTTTCCGTTCCGAGCTACCCGGTGAGTACCATTGTCGGGGAGGCGTTCTGACGTGCACATACTTTGTGCCGGTCAAGACGGGTTTGGGTACACAAATCCGGTCTGCACTGTTTCAGCAGTGTATCTGTACTGTTTAGCAGTATATCAAGTATGTCTAGTATATAATTCAGAATTATCTAGTTAGTACCGAGTATTATGCTTAGTGACTAGTTCCCTAATGGCCATCATTGTTTATTCATTAAACGTTAAATGTTAAAATGTTTTAAATACGTTCTGTATATTGTGGTGTGAATGACTGTTCATTATTGTGTTTTATGGTCTTAAACGTGTTCAAAATTAGGTATCAGATCAGTTCTCAATATGCCGCTCTTTTCGAAATTAAGACGAGAAAAGGGGTACTCGAAGAAGCTGTTCCCATTCCTCCTAGGGACACTCCAGGGTACTTCATGTATCATAAACATGGCCTAGACGCCATATTATTTCTTGATTTATGGGTAGACTACACCAAGGAATTACCAGAAAGTCAGAGGTGGCCCGCAGCTGGGACCTGGGATGCAGATTGCATCATGAAAGTAGAGGAAGAATTATGGAAAAAGAAAGCCAGACAGTCACAGAAAGATGCCATTGAATTATGGCGTAAAGAATCATATAGACGTACAGAAAAAGCGCTCAGACAGGAAGAGAAAAGTAAGGAGAATTCAAATAAAGTTCGAGAAAATCTATTAATTGAAGAAGGTACTCGAGTAAAGTCAGAACAAACAGACAGGCAAAGAAATGCCCTTATGAATGGTATGTATCCTCTCCTGGCCGAAGGATTACCTAAGGCTACTCCGGAGATACCAAAAGACTTGCCACCCCCATTGTTTCCGATAAAAGTACATCCCAAAGGGCATCCCAGAACCGCAGAAGATGTTTTCCTTTCCTCTTATTTAGACGACGCAGCTCCTGAGTATGCTAATGCTGCGCCACATAGACCGCCTGCCGAGGGGGTTCAACGCCAAGACCCTCTTCCGTCTGTACCTCCGCAACAGCAAACTCCGACACAAGTTCCGGCAAGCACATCTGTTTCTACATCTTTATCCACACCTATGGTTGCTATATCACGTTCAACGAATCCTTTCACATCCAGCACCCCAGGTGGTGCTACCGGAGGTACATCGAACATTTTTTCCACGCCACCCAGAGTAAATAAGCTTTCCTTTCAAGAATTAGCCCACCAACGTACGCCCAAACTAGTAACTCCCAACACGCTCAAGGAACTTCTAATAGATTGTAGATATGACCCTGTGCCCGGAAAAGGGGACGAAATGGTGCTGGCATCATTACGTATCCGACGAGCTGCAATATATTTAGGGAAGCTACCAGGAATGACTACACATTTAGAAAATATATATCACTTTGTCCAGTCAGGGCGAGATTCTGAGAGTATTAACAGAGCCATGGAGTACCAGAAAGTGGAAATACAGGGGGAACTGTTACGTTTCCTCATAAACTGTGTGATCAGAAATCAAGACCGACCAGGGGTAAATCCGGAAGAAATGCAAATTCTTACCACATGGAGTCAGAATATATCAGAGGGGAGACATGATAAACGATCATGTATAGTAGCTATGTGCCGCAAGATCCGCAAAGAAGTAGAACGAATACACGAAGAAAGATTAGCAGTAGACGAGCCTGAACAAACCGAGGAGGAGGAAGAATTAGAACTGCCCGCAGGACAGTTAGAAACCATGGCCTATGTAGGTAGAGGAAGATCTTGCAATAATACTAGATGCTTTACTGATCCGATACGTCCGATACGTCCAGATAATAGCAGAAATGTCCAAACTCCTATAATAAATATAAGGTCCCCCGAACATTCGTTCCAAGCCGCTGACAATTTACTCCGAGAACGAAGGGGTTATCATATACTCGATTCTATGGACGAGCAAGAATTAGCCAGGTCAGCCGTTCAGTGGGTTGATAGTCCCGGAAAATATAGTGATGATACATTAGCGCACACGTTTTTGAACCTCGCCCCAGATGAACAGCGTTTAGCTGGTATCTATATGATTCAACAACTCCTTATATTGTATAAAAGCCAACACTCCGATCCTGGCCCCTTACCTGACATTTTGACTAAATTACTCACGAATAAATGGAGAGGTTCAGGTACCGAGTTAATTAGAGAAATACTAGAATCCAGAAAGCAGTACATTCTTTTTGTATGTCCCGAACATGTCTCACTGCCCATCAAGGAAAGAACGACGTATTATATGGATAGACAGAATCCCTTACGCGAAGTGCACCCGATAAAAGGTGAGGACAATCAGTTTAAACGTGTGTTCGTATACACACCCATATCTAAAATAGAACTATTGGAAATGAAGAAGGTGGTACCCAGTCATGACAAAGACCCAGCGGGTTTCCACCGTGAAATTAAAGACATGTTGCTCATGGGAGAGTATACCTACCCCGACATTATGACAATATTGAAGGTATTAATGCCTGCGGGCATTTACGAAAAACTCAAGGAAAAGGATTGGGAGGTGGGAGACCAAAAGATAGATTGGACAGCATTAGAAAACGAAGAAAAAGCTCGAGGTCCAGGTGCAGGGCTTGGGGAAAAGACCAAAACACTACCAGGTTTGCTAGTACAGGTACTGCCACGTTTATTAACTACGAAAAAGGAAGACTGGGGTGCAATATCAGCCTGTAAACAAAAACCAGATGAGGACACTAGTGATTTCTATGCCCGATTCGAAAAATGTTTTGGTATAAATAGTGGAATAAAAGCAAGTAGCGAATCGTATCCACATCTGTTTGTGACAAAGTTAGTTGAAAATTCCTTGCCCCAAGTTAAGAATAGAGTATTGAAATTCGAGAGTACATGGCAAGGTAACACTCCGTCACAAATGTTACAAATGCTACAGTACCATCACAATAGAATTAAAGAAGAACAAGAACATGAACAAAGACGCATGAAAGACACGAAAATGAAAATGCTAGTTTCCCAGACAGTTCCAGCTGACGGTCATAAAAAGGGTATGACACAGTCCAGTGTTTCAACAGGTCCTGTAAAAGGGACATGCAACTATTGTAAACAACCAGGTCATTATGTACACGATTGTCCAGTTTTAAAACATAATATCGCCATAGGTAATACAAAAGAAAGACCAAGGCCACTTAGACAGGATCAGAACCAACAAGGAGCTCCGCAGCATGCACAGTCCATGCCAGCTCCGCAACAGTCTATGCCAGCTCCACCACCGCAGCCTATTGCTGCCACACAAACAACGACCCGACAGATGTATCAGACCGCACAGTATGACTATCCTGATTATCAACGATATTCATGAAGCAGCCTAGAGAGGGAAGTTGGCTTACCCCTTATTGAGGTCCCTGTAGATCAAGAAGGACCTTATGTACACAGTGAACTATTAGGCCAAGATAGAAAATGTTTACTTGATACAGGGGCAAGCCGAACAACAATAAAACGTAGTGAAGTTCCAGGGGCACCCCTCTCAGGCTCACAGAATATTTCCCTTGGCTTTTCAGGAAAACCTATCATTAACGAAGTATCACAGCCTCTTCCACTTACGATTGGTCCCTTGACACGAACTACAGATTTATTACTTACTAAATCATGTCCAGAAAACCTGTTAGGCATAAAAACATTGAAAGCTCTAGGAGCTATAATATGTTGTTCTCCGGAAGGAGTAAGATTGTTTTTACGTGATTTCAAAGGGCACTATGTGTCCCGAGACATGGATGACCGACTGCAGACCCTACCAACACATTTATGGGCACAAGGCCCTACAGATGTTGGTTGCATGAACATTACACCATATCGAGTCACACTAAAGGCAGGAGTGGTACTACCACGAATGCGACAATACAAGTTACCCCCAGATGCTGTAGTGGCTTTACTACAAATCATTGACGAACTTATTACCCAAGGAGTGGTTGTGGAAACCGACTCCAATATATGTAATTCACCGATAATTCCGATTCTTAAACGAACTGATCCAACAGCCCCGCCAGTATATCGATTGGTTATTGATCTGCGCGAATTAAATAAATGTATTGTACCACAATACCCCGTAGTCCCAGACATTTCTTCATTACTGACAGCCATTGATTCTGAAGCAACATTCTTCACTGTAATTGATCTCAAGAATGCTTTTTTCAGCGTCCCAATTGATCCGGAAAGCCAATACTTGTTCGGATTTAGTTTAAATGGACGAAGCTTTAAATTCACACGCGCACCTCAAGGATTCACAGAAAGCCCCAGCATCTATAGCCAAGCACTAAAACGAGAACTTGACAGTATCCACATGCCAGTCAACACTGCCCTGCTTCAATATGTCGATGATCTGCTGATCACCGCTAGAAGCGAACCTGAATGTGAAAAAGCCTCACTGACGGTTTTACAATTTTTGGCCGAAAAGGGGCACAAGGTGTCCCCTTCTAAGCTGCAATTCTGTGTCCAGCGAGTTGTTTACCTTGGTCACTCGCTGTCCAAGGAGGGAAGGCAGCTTACACCAGATCGCATCCAGTTAATTGCTAACATGCCAATACCCAAGACACAAAAGGAGGTGCGGGCTTTCATAGGCCTCACTTCATATTGTAGGCAGTGGATCCCGCAGTATGCATTTCTAGCAAAACCACTCATTCAGTTGACAACACAGGAGGCAGCCACATCGACTGTTCTCCCTTGGACTCAGGAACATACACAAGCTTTTGAAAGCCTAAAGAAAGCTTTATGTCAAGCGCCTGTTTTAGCAACACCATGTTACAATAAACATTTTACACTCTTTGTTACAGAACGCGAAGGTACTGCCTTGTCAGTACTCACACAGGAACAAGCAGGATCACACAAACCGTGTGCTTATTTTTCTAGTACATTAGATCCCGTAGCTCAGGCTCTGCCTGCGTGCCTGAAATCAGTGGCAGCGACAGCTTTAGCAATACGGCAAAGCGATGCCATAGTGTTAGGACACCAATTGACAGTACAAGTACCACATGCAGTAGAGGTTCTCTTGAACCGCACACAAACACAACACTTGACTATAGCACGACTCACTGGTTACGAATTAACATTGTTTCAGCCACATATAGAAATCAGACGTTGTAGTACATTGAATCCTGCCACACTGTTACCAGTAAACGGAACAGACCCACTAGCACATGATTGTATTGAAGTTATCACTATCACGACGAAACCTAGACAAGACTTGACAGACGTCCCATTGTTAGACCCAGACCTGACGTTGTATGTAGATGGTTCATGTATGAGAACAAGTACAGGAGAGTTAGTGGCCGCTTACGCAGTCACAACAGACACTGAAATCATTGAAACAAATTGCATAAATACCTTGTCAGCTCAAGCCGCAGAGCTCGTCGCTCTGACACAAGCCTGTATTCAAGCCACAAATAAAAAAGTCAACATATATACTGATTCACGTTATGCATTCGGAGTTGTGCATGACTTCGGCGTGCTGTGGCGAGAGAGAGGTTATTTAACTTCTCACGGTGCCCACATTCAGCACGGACCCCTCATTCATGCCTTATTAGATGCAATACATCTACCCACTGCAATATCAATTATGAAATGTAAAGCTCATACGAAAGTTACTGATATCATTTCCCAAGGCAATGACCTAGCTGACAGAACAGCTAAACAGACTGCTCAAACTCAAATATCTGACATGACAAAGACAATAGTCCCGACACCAGCACCTTGCATGACGGTTAAGGATCCCGCTCTTGACGTAATTGACATACAGACACATGCTACACCAGATGAAATAAAGAAATGGACTGAATTAGGAGGGATCCAAACGGATCAAGGATGGATGGCGAAGGAAAAATCTGTGTGGTTCCTTCCTGATTCAATGGTCCAAATTATCATTAACACTATACATAGTCCAGCGCACCTAGGAGAAAAAGCTATGCTAGACAGCATTCAACACATTTGGTTCAACAAACATTTACGAGCAGCAGCTAAACAAAAAGTTCGTACCTGTATGATCTGTTGTCAGTTTAACCCAGGTAAAAGCATTCCCGTAGAACAAGGTGGATTTCAGCCTCCTGATCACCCTTTTGAAGTCCTCCAGATGGATTATATCCAGATGGAACGATGTCGAGGATTCAAATATGTTCTCGTAGTTGTCTGTGCTCTTTTCCGTTGGACAGAGGCATACCCGGTTTCAGATTACACTGCCCCGACTACTGCCAAACAGTTGGTTCGAGAATTTTTCCCACGGTACGGTTTACCACGTGTTGTCTACTCAGATAACGGCCAGCAGTTCTCATCCGAACTAATGAAACACGTTTCACTTTTGTTAGGCTATCAGTGGAAATTTCACTGTGTCCGACACCCCGAGGCAGCAGGTCTCGTGGAACGACATAATCAAACTCTGAAAATTAGATTGTCCAAAATCTGTAGAGAGAAAGGTGTCGACTGGGTAGTAGCCTTACCAGTTGCACTCTTTTACATGAGAATGGTAGCGCACTCTCGAACAGGGCTATCCCCTTATGAGGTGGTCTTTGGTAGACCACCAAATATGTGGGGGACGCCTATACCACGCAAAATAACTGATGTTGACTGTAACATGCTGACAGATTACTTGGCTTCCTTGATGTCTGCACTACAATCTTGTCGTTCACAGGTAGCTGCAGCCTTTCCCGACAACACCGAGGTGAAACCCCATGACGTAATTCCAGGGGACTTGGTGTTAGTGAGGAACTTTGACCGGAAGTCTCAGCTGGATCCTAGGTGGAAATCGCCTCAACTCGTACTGTTAACCACGAGGACAGCCGTGAAGATCGAAGGTCGAAAAGGCTGGATACATTCAAGTCATATCAAGAAATTTCATGGACTACCGTCCGATGTAAATGACACACCTTGCGTGTCTTCACCGATTGACTCAAAGCTTCCTTTGGTTGAACTGAATGACAAGGAACAATATAAACTAAAACTAAGGTCTAACAAGTCAGACAATTTGATTGTTTAAGTCCTCTCCAAGGTGAATCGGTCGAATTTGTCCCTGACATGAATCCCCTAGACCTGAATAGAGAGAGACACCGAAGGAAGCGAATGAAACAACATGCGTACTGTAAATCACTGCGTAGTCATTGCACAGTGACGTTATTGATTTTGTTTTTCTTAAGTCTTTTAATAATAGCTGCAAGTATATTGTTGCACATATATTATCCTATTTCTAAACATATTTATAATGTTACTGCTGAACATTCTTTTAGTGAATTACCCCCGCATGAGTTGTCCTATAGATTTGCGCTGCGCAATAACACTTTTATTAGTATGTTACATCATTCCCATCAGGTTAGCAATGCTACAAATTGTTGGATATGTGGCCGACTCCCTCCCTATCAGAACTATAAGGGAATTCTGCCTCTCTTCCCATATCCGTTCACACACAATGGCTCCTGTGGAGCATGGTTTAGTTTAATTAATTCCCTAGATTCGAATTCTGCAGTTTATCAAGACAACTGGGTATGGGGAAACCTGAACTTAGTTTTACTTAAAGTCTGCTACCCTAACAAGGAGGGACTTCCCAAAAGAACAGGAACTGATCTAGAAAATGAAGTATATGGATTAGGGAATTTCACGCTCAATCTCATGATCCTGAATGTTGAATCCGAAGCTGCACCAATTTTGCCCGCCATGTCAGTATTTCCAGTTAAAGGTGAATTATGTGTAAGAAAGAATGGTTCCATACATATGGGCCATAGTAGATGCACCACTGTAATAGAATTCAGTGATCAAGGCAAATCTACATTTAGAGCTTCTCGCCATTCCTACTTCATATGTGGTCAGATTGCATATATACGTCTGCCTCTAGATTGGGATGGTACCTGCTACATCGGATTCCTTTTGCCACCTGTTTTCCTAGCTCCTCCTGATTATCATAGAAATATTCATTTAGTACACAATAGAGAACGGAGAGATCTCCCAATAGTCGACTATACTGAGACAGCATGGGAAAAATACACAGATTTCAATAAAGGTCTCTTTCCCTATATAGGTACAGTTACCAATAGTAAGCTGATACGTAGATTAACCAGAACCCTTGAAGCAGTAGTGAACGAAACTATTTCCGCCTTAGGCAATTTAACAGAAGAGCAGTCTGCTATGCGGATTGTTGTGCTTCAAAATCGTCTTGTCCTTGACGTCATCCTGGCCGATAGGGGCGGAGCCTGTAGGGTCATCGGATCAAGCTGTTGCATTTTCATACCAGAAAATTCGCCATCTGTATATAAAGCCATAACTCGCCTTCATAAGATTGTAAGCCAGATACACCAGAATCTAGGCACCTGGACTTGGTCCGGTTGGTTTTGGAGTGTATTATCTACCTTTGGATGGAGGGTCCTATCCTTCCTAGGTATTGGCTTTCTCATACTATTCAGTTGCTGTTTATGCCTACAATGTGGACCAGCGATTTGTGGTCTGTGTGCCACATCGTGTATTCCACCACCAAGATTTCATTCATCCCGGAAGAAGAAAGAAGAACAAATGATGCTATATGAACAGATCAACGGATTGATGAAGATTGATATCTCTTAAGGGCAAGTAGGGGACAAGGAGGGAATGTGGAAATATGGATTTTTATGGTCAGTTATGTCCCCTATCTTGGACCCCAACGGTTTCATGTATAAACCATAAGTACATGTATGTTTCCTCCAGCTCCAGTTATGAAGACGCAAACACATGTGCGTCCACCGTCAACATGTCCTCTTTCAGATCCGCCATGAATGGGTCGGATATTCCATTCCTAAGTATGAAAGGCCAACGGCTTTATATGGTTCATTTATGCCATTTTACAGTCCAGGCGAGCAGGCCCTGATTCTGCCATCAAGCCTTTTCTTGCCTTCTGCCTCTGAAAGCTCCCGTTTGAGCTCGCATCTGTATCCATGAACTTTGTCCTACTCCCTGCGCGGCTAACGGTGCCTGACTCCAGCCTGTTGCCTGCCAAAAACTGTATTTCACCTTCGAGATTATCTGCTCCGCTCCCTATCCAATGCATTCCTGTCTAGTAGTTTAAGTAAACATTCTTCCAGCTACCGAGCAAAGGGCCTGGTTTCTCTGTCTTTATGCAAGTAATTCATAGCCCTGTTACTATGGAAGATTTCTGCCCTCGCATCTAGTGTAGACACTTAGACGCTTGTACACGCACTAACAGTCAGTATAGTCAGTATAGAATAAGATTCTATCCTAAGAGACCTCTCTTTTGGGATAACACAGTTCTTTAAACATAGGATGTAAGATATGATTTAGGATTAGGTTGACATAACCCCAGACTTCTGTCTCCACATGTAGAGCTAAATGTCAAGTCCCCTTCACCCCCTAGTTGCACGTCAATCACACGTCATGCTGCTGCGCGCGCATCTCTGCCAAAGTATTTCTGCTGACATTGCGAAATTCTTTCATGGTGCCACCTACTTGTGACATCATACTTAATGACGTTCTTTAGTTACGCCTAGTTACACCCACTTTAGTTACGCATGTATGTTTTTATCTTTGTTATCAACTGTTACGCCTCCTGCATCTGTTTCACTGTAATGCCTATTGTATAAAAATGATTACTTATCAATAAAGTATGGTCCTTCACTTCCTGAACCTTCGTGGTGATGGAATATGGAGTCCTCAATTCGAATTGATTTTGGAATAAAGCCCGTTCCGAACCTCTAATACCACGGATTCTGCCTCTTATTTTACTGAGCTATTATTATAGATTTTCTGCATCAAATTAAGTTCCGGTAATTAAATTATTTACCACAGAACCAGAGCATGCTCCAACTTAGGTTGCCCACAATGACTCCTAAAGGGCAAGCTGTTCAAGAGGGATAATTTCCCCTTTATAAATCAGTTAGCACCTCCTTTGAAGAGGAGATAACTGTTCCAAGATTTGGATGCCTCTTTTATGCTGCTCCCTACCTGCGATTCCGTATGGATCATTAGATCCATTTTGAGAGTTACAAATGATTTTCAGAATGGGTTTAATACATATTACACATCCATTTTTGTATTGAGAAAACCTGTGATTTTGTCAATTGCAGGGCTTGGGAAAGAAATATGACCTTCATTCCTTCAGACCAATATTGGAAGCAGGTACATCAACAATATGCTAGCAGTACACGAACATCAGCAGCTTCTGTGAAAGTTCACATAGAGGAGGAATTAAGATACTAATCTTGCTAATGATACTGTCCACCTCACCGTAGCATTTTTGAGGGGTGCAAACTTTACTAAAATTAAGCATGTTAAATGGAATATTATGGAATGTCGAGAAATGACAGCTTCACATTTGAAAACCACACTGCTTTCATAGAGGTCAGAAAATGGAGGTTTGTGGATACCTGGACCTTCCCTTCTCCAAAATTCTTGAAACCGAAAGATGTTGTTCAGAGAGCTGAAATTGCCTCAGACGCCCACCCGAGATTCACAAATCACTATGGAATCAATATATTCTATTATCTCGAAAGGAAATTCCAGCCAAATCAGCCATATTTTTTTGAAAATGTAGTAAACTGAGAAAAGTTTGGAACCCTTTAATGAAAATTCTTCCAGACAGCTAAAACGTACAGGCAGATAGGGACAGCTGAATTCCCGACGTCCAAATCTAATAGTCCGCATTGGGATACACCTCGAAAAGGTATAATGCATCTATTACAAATGTATTCAACTGCCAATGAGAGTGAAGAAGCAGACAGTGTAGGCCAAAAGATGCCACAATGATCAAGCTTTCTTGTTGAAATGTCCATGGCTCTTGAACCACTTCTCCTATTAAAGATGCCATGAGAAAATATCAAGGCCTAACCTGGCTAAAAAGCAACATCAGAAACAAAAAATGTATTGTTTACTGAGAAATCAATTGGGAGGTACTATCAGTCAACTATATTTAGGAAATCTTCTATATTGTGATGAAAGGAGACTTTTTTTATGCAGGACTTTATATTTACTGCCAATAAAGGTAAATCTAAAATCCTGGAAATTTCACAAGCACATCAATGTGCCTGTTACTGAGACGTAATCTGCAGGGAAACAGCGGCACACCATTTAACTCATTGCCCCCTTAGTTCAGATTATCTAAAAAATATCTGAAAATCTTCAGATTAGCTGACCTAACCGAAGCAGCAGCCTGTGTTGGTGCCTCTTGCCAGATCAAGTTCCTAACATTACAGCTGCAACTTCCAGATTCTTTTGTGAGGCCTGGTAGTCAAAGGAGGAATATGAGAATATACTTCAAAGGCCTTGATACATTTACAATGGCCATTTTTTAGATCTACAGCAGTGATCTGCTTGACCAAGCATCCTGAAATTGACCTGATGCAATTGTAATTCTAAGCTTTATTGTTTAGTGAACCATTACAAATAGATAAAATCAATGTATAAAACATGTCCAAAATACGGCACTTGTAAACAGTCAATCAACTATAGTACGTCCTGCATTAGCTGATGATATCATTAGGGCAACTTCGGCCAGAAAAGTCCTGTGCTTCACAACTTAATATATGTACATTTGAAATATTAACCGAGGCAGTCAGTGTTATCCGGAGTTCTTCCGCCAGTGCTCAGGCAATGAAGAGAGATCGGCCTATCTCGTTTGCATTTCCCTTTCCTTGCCGGCCGAGACCAGGCTCGCTGATGGACAGCGCTTGAGTTTGGCCACAAATTGAGCACCTCTTGCCAAGGCCCACGGGGCAGAACTAGAGAAGTGGATGCTAGAGGCTTCATGGCACGTTCGAGCCCCGTAGGCCAGGCATATCGGTTTACTTAATTGCCTTCTCCGGTGCTCCATCGAGGGACAGCAATATAGCAGGTGTAACCATGACTCGTTTTGAAAGGCACAACGCCCACACACTCTCTTTGCACTAAAGCTGACCCAGTAGGGGTTGAAATCTTTAATTGGCAGAGCTTGTGACCTCATGTAGAAGATCCGTCTGTGAGATTCTGCAATAATAGCTTCTCGTAGATATGGTTGTGAGTACAGACTAGCTAGAAGTCATTTAATGCCAGGGCGGCATCTGAATTCCTGGAGAAGCAGCAGGTCTTGGATCACCGAGGTCACCTTTACTTGCCGATGAATTGCCTTTTTCCATATAATGGATGGAATGGTTCCCACCTTGTGGATTGAACCTGTCATGTGGCGTGAGCACAGTGTGTTGTTGACTTGGTCATACCAAGGATTCACCGGGCTTTCAAAAATGTATTTTATTGATTGTATATCTGCATCCAGACCTTGATGTAGCACTTCAACACTGCTGCTTTACAGTCTGTAGTCTGGAATACCAGACCAAGTTCCAACCTTAGCCATGGTTGTTTGAATATTTTTTTGTACGCTTTACAGTGGACTTGTTCCAACGCCTCATCTAAGGTTCCTGGGTATGCAAAATTACCGTATTGGACAGCAGGAAGAAATCTCGCTTTCCTTACCCTTAGTATTGGGGCTGCCGATGCACTCCTTAGTTGTTGATTTAGCTGACCAACCCCATAATCAATTGCTGTGCCCTATTTTTTTTTCTTGCATTAATTTGTGTCACTGCTGTATTACTTTCAGCGAATCACACACCAAGGTAGTTATACTTCCTAGCTGTGGTGATGCTGTGGCTGCCAAGACACAAGGAAAGGTTTGTTTTTTTCATGCAGCGATTGAATATCAGGACCTTTGATTTTTTCTGGTTCACTATGAGGTGGTTAGCCTTATTAAAAGCAATCAAGGCGTTCAGCGCCCGCTGTAAACCGGCCTTTGTGCAATCCATGGTTACTATAGCATTGGTGCATTGTACTATTTGGTGCTGGCTGGTCCCAGGTTGGGTGGGGCAGGCCTCTGTGCTCCAAACACTCCCCTAAGTCAGCTGTATACAAATTAAAAAGTAGTGGAGCCAGGACACACCCTTCGGTCAGGTCCCTATTTGACTTAATTTTTTGGGTTGCCAAGCCCAGACCAGTGGACACGCAAACCCATGTTTCAGAGTACAAAGAGAGTATGGCACTTACAAGCTTTGCGGGTATGCCCCAGGTGTCCAGCTTCCCCCATAGGGTTCCCCTATTCAACCTACCGAATATCGCACAATAATCAATAAAGCAACAGAATTGGGGTAAGCTGCTGTGCTTGGCAGCTTGGTGCCTTAGGAAGGATAGTGCTATGATGTTGTCCACTGTTGTTGCTCCTACTATGAAGCCCAATTGAAAAAACTGAAGATTCTGTTGGTCACTAACCCAGGCCTCCCAGAGTTCCAGCAGAATACATGCATTTATTTTGGCTTCCACGTCAAGCAGTGCGATTAAGCAGTAGTTTTGAGTTATTGACTGATCCCTATTTGTATATGGGGCAGAGGATTGAACCTCACCATATGTCTGGAACCAACGACATCTGGAACCCACTGTTGAAGAGTGAGGTCAAAGTCCTTGTCCAGATGTCTGGTGCCACTTTGAACAAAGATGCTGGCAGTCGATTGAGGCCGGGTGCCCCATCCTTCCTCATGTACTTTATGATTCTTTCAACTCTGCTAAGGGATATATGTTCAGGTCCTGCTTGTTCGTGTTCATCAGATGAGGCAGAGAGCATGGGCTTTGTGATTTCACCTGTCTTTTCCGTGGATAGTGGCTTCCCCGTGACTTCCTCCATGGATGTGATCCGCTTGCCCATTTTTTCTTTCCACTGGGAAACCTCAGTCTGTGGAGGCAAATTATCAGCATATCAGTGTGTGATGTGACTGACCCAAGCTGCTTCTGAGACTCCATCCTCCCTTGTATCATTAAGGGTCTTCAGTTTGTTGGTGTGTCCCCAAAAGTGTGTATAGTTAGGCTCCTTCAATAGTTGAAATTGGGAGGCCCATTCTTTTTGATCTCTTACCTTCTTAATTCCCAGGAGGGGGTGAGTTCATGGCGTGGCGGGGGACTGCATCTTCCTCTTGCCTCCATCTGGGAGTTGGCCTTAGAGGTAGAGGGTGATATTGGAAGGACCATTGTGGGGGCTGCACTGTCGGGGGGATGTTTCTGCAAGTCTTGAATTGCCGTGTCGGCATCCTTACTGCTAGGCCGACTTCTATATGGTTATCCTGGGTGCTTTGTCTGTAGCGCCTCGCGTCCGTGTTACACTACTATGGAGGGGCTCAAGCACGCAGCAAGCGATTAGAGGATTTGGTCTGAGGCTGTACTTTGTTGCGTTGCTGCTGAAGGAGCCACAAGGTATTACATATGGTGGCATATGCCTCATGCTGTGATGTACTGCCACATACTTTAATCGGTCACAGTTCTGTGGGGATTTGTCTGCAGTACTATCCCTTTGTAAGTTGACTAGTGATCCGGGAGGAGCCTGGGAGGGGGCCCTTTAAACAGTAGGTGGTAACCTGCAATTTGGTGATTGTTGCTAGTCGGCCTTTGATCCCTGTCTGCAACTCTTGCAGGATACAAGACCCTCTCCTTGCCGCACTGCTGTGCTGCCAAGGGCCATCCCCCACCAGCTGCTGCCTTTGTGAGGTGAAGGCTCTGCCATGCCAGCTGTTTGTTTAAAAACATTTTTTTTTCTTTTCTTTGTGTTGTGGATGAAAGTCCTAAATCTAGGTGATGAGCCAAAGGCGAAAGGTGTCTTCCAACTGCCAGTTTCTCCCTCCAGCTTTTCATGGCGCAGGTTTCCTGGACCGCTCTGAGCTTTTCTGCGTTGGAGCTTGGGGGGCGGGGGGAAGACCAGAAGAGGAGTTAGACAGGCCCCCCTGATCTCTCCGCATCACTCGGTTTCTGGTGTCAGCGTCCGACTCCCCTCGGTTGTGGTGTGGAGCACCTTCTCTCCTCGTAGCTGCTGCCTCGGCGATATGTCTGTCACAACGTCACATGATTTCCTCCTCCGTCCAAACAATGGGGCAGATTTATGTTAACTGGCGCATCCCTGCATATCAGCAGGGATGCGCCAATTATTATGCGCCACAGCTGCGCCACCATGGATGCGCCGCATTTATAATGCGGCGCACCATGGGGCAAAAACGGCACAGATGCGTGACGCATCTGTGCCGTAAAAGTGGCGCATTGCTGGAGTTGCGTCGCAAGCGCGACACAGCTCCAGCAATGTTCTGGAGGGCCCTATCTGTACAATGCTGCGTCAATCCTTACGCCTGCTTCAAGCAGGCGCAGGGTTTTGACGCAGCATGGGCCTAAAAGTGACTGAGTGAAATCTTGTAGATTTCACTCAGCCACTTTTAGGAGGCGTTCCTGCGCCGGAACGCCCCCACCTGCCCTGGAACGCCTACATGTGGCGCAGGGCTTTACAACGTGACGCATCTCCCAGATGCGTCACGTTGTAAATACCCCGCACCATGGCGCAGGATTTGCGCTGCTGCTGCGTCACAAAAGTGACGCAACGGCGGCGCAAAAGTGGCGCAAGTGCAACATAAATCTGCCCCAATGAATCTTGACTAAGGCAGGTGTAGAAGTCTCCAGCCCAGCGCCCTGATGCTGCGTGTCTGCTCTCACAGGAGGCAGGCGATTGTTGGGCTCAGGGCATGCATTTACCAACATGAACAAACTTTTATCCATTTATTTCCGGAGAGTGGCTCTTGTGTTTTGCACTCTGTTGAAAGACAAAACATCATGAAATCGATGCCACAATTCTCCGAACTGGGAAAATTGATTTACAGCTGATGGGTCATGTTCTCAAGCTATTTTTAACTAATTTTCCAGCTCTTCTTGTTACCTTCTCAATAGAAGTGTCCTCGTGAGGAAAGCATTAGTGATAAATCTAAATGTAACGGGAAACGAAAAGCACTGACAGATTTTTGATGGTTCCCCAAATATTGAAGCAGAGTTCTGGCCTGCTTGGAGGCACCTCTTCCTCGGACCTTAAGATCAGATCAGACACTGGAAAATCAAATGAAGAGCAGCAAGCAAAAGAAAACTGTAGGTGACTGTCATTCTCAGATGACAGTACTGAGCACTCTCAGCGCGTGGCACTGCGCCGTGTCTCACATACTCAGACTGGGAGAGCAGAAAGTCCCAATGAAAACTGAGACGTACTGCAGATGTTGACTGTCCAATGCCAAGCGGTAACAACAATGCATTTGGAATGTCAGAATGGTATCTATCTATCTATCTATCTATCTATCTATCTATCTATCTATCTATCTATCTATCTATCTATCTATCTATCTATCTATCTATCTATCTATCTATCTATCTATCTATCTATCTATCTATCTATCTATCTATCTATCTATCTATCTATCTATCTATCTATCTATCTATCTATCTATCTATCTATCTATCTATCTATCTATCTATCTATCTATCTATCTATCTATCTCGAGAGAGAGAGAGAGAGAGAGAGAGAGATATGTGTATATTTATCAGTTTTGCGTCAGTGAACATACAAACAGCCAGGATGCCATTGCATCATATCATTTGACAGATTTCAAGCACAGCACTAATGATATTCACCACTGAATGCACAGTGCCCTCCGCCCTCCATCCTACAACACGTCAGTGTTGTTGATATTGCTAAGACTGTGGTAGTGTTCTCATCTGCTCCTTCTGTAAGCAGCCATCCCCGGAAACGCACCTGGAGTGACAGGGGCATATCAGGGGAGAAGAGTAGGGGAGAGCCAGCTACAATCTGAAGCCTAACCCAGGCCCTGCCAGTGCAGTGGACCGTGTTAATCTTGGGGCCCCTGCTAGTATTGTGCAACAACCTCACTGCTGAGGTGGTGGGGACAGGATGCGCCATATCATGCTCGATATTTCTGTGGGTGTATAAAGCAGTGCATACACAGGTAGAAGAGTTCCATGTGGAGAGGCGCGGCATGGTGGATCCCTGGAAGGGCAGCGTATTTCTTCTGTGGGTGTATGCAGCAGTGCATATACAGGGAGTAGAGTTCCATGTTAGGGGCAGCGTAGCTACCCCGTTTGTATGGTTGGGCAAGTGTGTCCTAGGATCAACTACGTTTCATTCTTCCCCAAGTCAACCTATTGCAGAGCATCTTGAGTGTTTGAGAAAATGTCTAATGCAATGGAATGGGTATATTATTAATGAAGTAATATAGGAATTTGGGGAGTATGACCATTTTTACTAGGCCCAGTCTCCCTGCCGCTGTAAGTGGCAGTTTCAGCCAGCAATCACTTCTTTCCTGGAGTTAGCTAATGACTTGGCCATAGTTGAGCTTGATAATATCCTCTGCTTCCATGTATAGCCAGACTTCCAAATATTGAATGAGGGTCTCGCACCACTCCAAGGGGAAGTCGAGGTCATCCCTTGGCGTGTCTGGAATGAGAGGGAACACCACTGACTTCTCCAATTTATTGCAATACCTGAGATGCCCTGAAATCTAGTGAACTCTCTAAGTATGAGATTAAGACTGTTTGAGGATCTTTTACAAATTGTGTGACATCAGCTGCGTATAAGGATATCCATATGGGGTGTGTCTCTAAATGCCAGCGAATGTTGCGTATAGTCTTGTCTTAGTTTAGTTTCTAACGGCTCCTAGGCTCTTGTAAATAATAGTGGAAATAGGGGGCATTCCTGCCATCTTCCTCAGGCAATCAGTATAGCATCCGAAAGCTGTCAGTTAATGGATAACTTGGCTATCGGGGAGGTAACCTGATCAGTATCAATAATGTAGTGGGCAGTCCCGTTCTGGAAAGAATCGAAAACATATAGGGTCACTAGCGAATCAAATGCTTTAGTAGCATCCAAAATCTCTGCTGCTACATCCATCCTGGGGTGTACCTGATGCATGACCATAAATTGTGTGCACAAGTTGTGGGTGGTCAATCTGCCAGGGATAATTCCGGCCTGATCTGGCATGAGCGAATTCATGATTAACTTAGAGAGGATTTTAGTGTGGCAATTAATGAGAGAGTGGTGGTCTATTGGATTATCCTTTATCAGCAGCTTTAGAGGGTTTCAAAATGGTTATCATAATAGCTTCTTGCATGGTAGGGAGAAGGCAGCAATTCATCATAGATTCCTCACACACCGCCAATAGACGGGGCACAAGTAAGTCAATGTATGTTTTGTAAAAGTTGGATGGGAAACTGTCTGAGCCTGGGGCCTTCCCACTTTACAGGTCCCAAATGGCCTCTCTAATCACATTGAAGGTCATTGAATGCGGTACAAATTCTCTCTGTGCAGCTGACGGAGCAAGGACTCGAATAAAAGAGACTAATCTTCTCAAATAACTCGTAATACCGTAATAGTTGTGTTTGTAAATACTAATAATGCATCACAATTCGTACATTTAAGCTTAGGGGAAGCTTGTCTATGTGTCGTACTAACAAATAACCGGAGTGCAACTAAAATGGCTTCTAATGCAAAAATGCTGTACTGCGCATACGTTAACTACATCTACGTAGTAATGACGAGTTCTTGCTTGGAGGGAAATCTTTGCAGCTGTGCAATCGTTTTAAGATGGCCACCTGGAACTCACATGTTAAAGCGCATGTTTTTGCTGAAACTAAACCATGCAAATTTAATAAAATACTATTGCGAAAGATTTATTATATTTTAATTGAATTTAATATGTCTCTTTCTGACTTCTTTATTAGTTCGTATTTTGGGCCTCAAAGGATGACCGATGTCCATACACCACGAGGTCTCCTCGCAGGCAAACTTGTAACCCGCCAGAAACCATGACGAATGTATTTGAAACTCATCCAAGGCCACGACCTCTACATGTCCTGGGAACAAAGCTGTCTTCTTGACTGATGAATGAAGAGAATATTAAAATGTATAATTTTGATCGATAAAATGTGAACTCGAGTGGGAAATAAAGCATGGGAAAGTAAATTAAGGGGCGGGAACACGGAACAATCAGCTAAAAGGAAATTATTAAAACTTAGCATGGTGTGATTATCCTCTCCCCTTTTCCTGTCCAATCAGAGTTAGGAGTTTCATAAATGTCAAACATTTAGGGGTGGTACATGCCATTAGAAGGGTATAATTGAGGTAGTTAGTTAGTTAGTTAGCAGACCGCGGCGAGACCAGAATGCTGACAGACTGACATGCTGTCTGAGAATTGAATAAATGCAGAAGAAGAACCATTTCCAGACTTAGAATTTTGAGCCAATTAATTAGAAGAACATCGTGGAAGAACTGAGGAGGCACATAATCGAAGAAGATCGCGGAAGAATCGAGGAGGATAATAGTGTCAGAGAGGGGTGCGACGCAGGCGTTGTGTACTAGAAGAGGTCATCTATCCTGTCCCTGAATCCTGTCCTGAGCCTTTGTCCCCTGATCTGTCCCAGGGGACCCATTCCAGCTCCTTGGCCAAAGGGTTGGTTTCCACACCATTCTAGGTAACTAATTTTTGGTTCTTGGCTCACATGAATTTAACTAGATAAACATTAAAAATCTCTCCTGAGTCTGTGGTTATTATAAGGTTTTATTCTAATGAAAATCTTTACCTTCAAAGTTAACTAAAAAGGTCCATTGACCAGAGGAAAGTACACTTGGTCAGAAAGGTTTGGCAAGAAATGATTCGATAAGTTGATCTTACAGGTATTAATACAACAAATTGACCCCAGCTGTATCTACTAGCCTATGAGAATGTGTGTGTGTGTTTATGGGCCCAGGTGAGTACATGGTAGTTGAGTACCTGAGGTTGGTAACCCTCTGGATCACAGATCCCAGCCAGGCAATTGCAGTATATATGGCGGGATAGCGCTACATTTGAAATGCAGATTTGTACTCATGTTTATTGTGACATTTATTTGTAAGTTTTCGTTTGTCGTGTACAAGACCCAACTGTGTCAGAGTGCTTCAGAAAGTGCAGAAATATCTGGAACATGACAATTCTATGGCCTTCATTTCATATTATGTTGTACAAGTGTGCAACCACGGGTACAGATTCAGGTAACTCACAATTAAACGGACATTACTTATGTAGACACTCTTCAGTGTTAATGCGTATGACCTTGTCCACCTGACTCCCCATTAAGGAAAACTGTTCACTGGAGTCAGCTATAACTTTTTCATTGAATGACAGTCATGAGTGTTTTTTCTGGTGTGAGTGAATGTGCAGCATCGAGTGCCTTTAGAAATGTGAATTGCGGGACACACCTCATAAGACTACATTTCTGTATCTTTGATGATTTTTGAGGTGCCAGAGAAACAAAAGTGGGAATCACACCTAAACTCAAGGATATGGTTTGTGAAGTGTTTGTTGTACGAAAAACGGTGTGAAGTTAGGCTTTTTGAGGTGTGTTCTTTATGCACATTTCATGAGGTAAAAGCCTCTCACATCTTAGAAGTCTCTCTAAGTTTGATTTATTGTGGCATGCAGTGTGGTACTCTAATGGTTTTTAAAGGTCAAATGTGGCTCTTCTGACATTCTGGACGGATTCTATGTCAGGTTTGTGTTGGGAGATATGGTCTCACATGCCATCTTTTCTGGTCTTTATTGGGTAATACTTGTGAAAAATGCCCTTGTGAGTGAAATTGTGTACTTTTCTCTTTTGTTTTCAAATGTTCTTCCTCTGTGTTGTCATCCACTTTTTGGTGAGTAAGAAGTTAGTAGCTCTTCACTCTCAGCAAAATGGATAAGTAAAAGTTAAATTCAAGGTAGAGATGGTAGGTATAACAATACCACCAAAAATGTTTTGCTCCCTCAGGGGTAATAGGATCAGCGTCCCACACCTATGTGTTTACCTTTCAAGAAAAAACAAATGGCCACCGCTCATTTTGTTTCTCGCAATAAAAAGACCTCAGTGTCCCTCCTACCTGTTTTCTGTCATGTGCTCAGCAATCAGAAATTTACAGTACAAACCATTTAAGGTCCTGAACCCATCATTTATCATAAACCATTGGCTGATTAGAAGATTGTGACTGCCAGGAAGTCTGTTTCACTTTCCAGGTGGCTGCTTGGTCTCTTGCCTTTAGTAGATTTGTGGTGGTCTGTTGGAGTTGTGTTCTTCTCTCCTCTGTACCTCTTGGCTCTTTTCTTTTCCTGTCCTCTGCTCATGCCTCCAGTCTTGCCCCCTCCATTCTTCTTGGTTCATCTGCAGGGCCCGGCTGGCAATTCTCCCACTGTGGAATTTCCTCAGTCGGTTCTATGCTAGTGAGACTGTTTTAAGAGGAGAATTGGCTGCCAAGATCCAGCCACACCTGATATGGTTTTCCAGTCTGTCACTCTCAGCTACACTCTTCTCTGCTGTTCTTGTCTCTGATCCCTTCTCTACCACTCTTCTCTGCACTGCACCTTTCCTCTCTGCTGTTATCTCCACAGGTCTCTACTGACTCAATGTTGAACAAATTCCATCCTCTACACACCAGGCCTTCTATGCTGTGTGGTTTTCAAGAAAAGAAAATGACTGAAAGGCGCACATTACAAATAGTGCACACTTTCTCTGTTTGCACCACAGTACGCCTTTAAACAGGTGCACAGGGCAGAAAAGGGGAAAGTGTGCACTATTGTAATGAATGTGCTGCCTCGGGGAAACCACAAACTCATGCTGTCCTGAGAGCAGCACATTCAAATGAAATACAGAACAGCTGCTTTAAAGTTGCTCCGTGTTTCTCAGTGCAGGCGGCAACAGGCCTGCAATTCAAAGAGGGGTCAGAGATCAAATGGGTGCAGTGAGTAACTGCACCCACTGCAGGGGGATGTCTCTGGCATCTATAGGACTCCTTTCACCCCTCGAGAGAGCTGCCCTCAGGGGTCATAGTGGCAGTGTACATCATTATTGTAGCACACTATCAGTTTGCTTCCTAAGGGCATGTCTGCCTCTGTGCCCGCAACAGAGGCAGGATGATTCCCTTATATTCATAGGGCAATGCCCCAATGCAAATAATGGAACACTCTCTCTCAATAGCACTGCCGCTACAGGTGCATCAGCACTATCAGTGTTACAGAAGGACCGCACAAGCCTCCACGGCCCCTAGGATATCAGGAAAAGGCACCGGGACACACAAAGAGCTCATTGCGCCCTCGGGGCACTACCAGTAATACGGCCCCTGGAGGCAACCACCTAGATCAGCCCTCCCTCCTTTGGGATAAACAGGCACTAGAAAAGAGGCTTAAATGTGCTGTGAGTCACCATTCATCTGCCTTTTCCAGGTGAAATGGACATGGAAAGGGCTTCACAAAAGGCCTGAGTATGAGATTTTAAATTAGTTACAAATCTGTGCAATTGATCAATAATGTCAATATTTGATATATTTTGCGCTTATTTCTGCATTAGCACTTTTCCACTCAAAATATATCAATGAAATCTCGAAGTTTTCAACAATTTGCTATGGAAATAATCCTTTACTAGACAAGTAGTTGAATAAGTAATATCAGAGCAAGTCTCATTTATCATAGTATGCACACAATGAAACACTCAGTCTCCCACACTTCATACACTCTTCAGGGCCCGCTGAGCCCAAGAATATCCAGAATCAGTTATGTTGTCAAAGGCGTAGACTTTTATTCACATCAATCACATCAATCTACACATCTACTACGGGGCAAAACGAGTAAACATTATTGGATAAATATCAAATTTGCAGCAACAGACTTTGCAACCTTCACATGTCAAAGGCAGTAAGGAAATTAGGCATAACATTGTAATTGATTTCAGCTTAGCCATACACATGTATTTTAATTTGTTGGCCGACTCGGCTGATTCATTCAGCTGCGCACCTTGTGCCGGCAGGCCCCAACGCACTACAGCAAACATTTCATTACTTGAAATGCAGGGCACTGCATAGCGCACCGGCCCACCGAGGTACCTGACCCCAGGCATCCTCCAAATAGTCCACACAGTCCATATGTTGTGGGATAAGGCAGTAGAGGCAGGACCACCAGCAGGTCAGTCCCATCCTAGCGCCTACCCTCGGCAGTAGAGTCCAGGACAACCAGCAGGTCAGTCCTCTCTCCGCCTATCCAATGTACAGTTCTATCATACCCCCTCTTGGGATCCAACCAGTCCTGAACCTCCATTGCTGCGCATGCTCCTTTTTGTGTTAACTGTCAGTGCTCCGCTGCGCTACCCCGTGCTCCTCTGCCGAGCGGGAGGGTGGCTTCAAATGTTCTTACGGCTTCCCCGGGGTCCCAGGAGACAAAGAGGAGGAGACCCCAGGGGCGCCGCCTTATAAATCCGACTAAAATTCAGTTTCGGTTTCCCAACGTGCCCCCTACGTCTTCGGGAAGAAGGACCATCCCAACTAGCCCCTCCACCAAGCTTCGGTTTCATGGCATGACTAATCGCACCCCTCCTCTAAATGAGGGGGGCGCCTGGTCATTCCTGCTCATTTTGATACAAGAACTGGACTAATGCACTGCATGTCAACTGATAAAAGATGACAAAATACTGTTCAGTCTGAAACCAAAAAATATAAGTGACAAGAACTAAGAGGAGATTCATTTGGGTGCTCATTATTCAAGAGAGTCTAAACATAAAGTCTGATTCAAGAACATTGGAAATGTACTCCTATTGGGTTGCTCCTAGGTTTAGCATGCATTTGTTTTGTACTTTACAAATGTTTCTAAGAATGCCTTTGGGAACCTGCAACAGTCAAATGATTCTAGAAATCCCACTGGAAAAACATATATAATTCCCATTTATGGTATAGCAAAGTCTTTTTCTCTTGCATAATTGTACACTATTCGAAAATGTATTTTAAGTGAAAATGCACTTCCTAAAAATGTTTCCAAATGGAGAAACCCCCACTGCCCCCACCCATTTTAATGGTGTTCTCTTCACATTTCTACCTTGCAAACGTGCATTTGTTCCTGGCCTTGACAGCAATAAATCTCGAACTATTTCCAAGGTGATAATGGACAGAGAAAATGTTTGTGAATACCCCCAGGTACCTTTGTGTGTACCCCTAAACTTGCAGATAATTTCAGCCCTGGATCTTTGACTCCCAACACCTGAAAAATGTATTCACTGAAATCATGTGTGAGTAGATCTTATTACAAATGTTAAACCATACTTTTTGAATAGCAAATTTGACTTTGATTTAATAAAAATGCTATTTTGATTTGCTTTATTCCATACACAAATAGCTCTAATGAAGCTTTAGTATTTGACCTGGCACGTTTACAACATAGGAGACGCACGTCGAAAGTCGAAGCTCGGTGCCTAACCATAATCTACAAGAAGGCACGAGGAACATTGCCACAGAATATGAGGGACTATGGTAATTTTCCAACCTGAGGCTTGTCCGAGGGTATTAGGCACTGCTGGTAAACACTAAGGGGCACATCACGATGGCGGTGGGACTGCCACCTACAGGCTGTCGTTGGCAGTCCCAGCAACCGACAGCCCCTTGGGCCGACCACCGCATTAGGATGTAGGCAGTCGGACCCTTGTCTGACAGGGGGGAGATACACCAGAATCTGATAATTTAGCAAAAAGGCACTGATACTGCAGTGTTAGTCAACCAAAGTGCTTAAAATGAAGCTGAACTGTAGTAATTTTGCACTATACTGGACACTTGGGCTACTTAGGTTTGGCAAGGAGTTGTTTTTAGATAGATAGATAGATAGATAGATAGATAGATAGATAGATAGATAGATAGATAGATAGATAGATAGATAGATAGATAGATACTCATAGTGCAAATACAATCATTTCACCACAAATTCAATTGTATCTTTGCAGTATATTTCACAACTGGGAATTCTGTATGTTCCACCCTTCACTGTTCATGAATAGCAAACACAGCATGGGGATTCTGCATGTTTTAACCTTAGGGTTATAATGTAACGTGGCTGCACGCATTGTCTCCCTTCTGATGCACTGATGACTGCATTGATATGGGGACCCCCACTCCCCAAAGTAATATCTGCTCTAAAGGTTGGTGTCATCCTTGCACTTTCTCTGGTTCGGAAACCTCACCCAGTTCAGGAAGTTGACATTCCATGAGTGACAGAGTATAGTATATGAATTCAACACAGGTGATATGTTTTTCCTAGCATTGACAATCCAGCTGCTGCTGTAAGCAGGAATACTGTGGAGCTATTGGGATGTTTACAGTAAGAAACATGAATTTCCATACATTTATGTTTGACTTATATGCTATTTGTGTGGTGGTGTTTGGTCAGTGGTATTTGTAACCACACACAGTCACTGTTCTAAAAGAAACGGCAACTGAACTAAGGGAGAGACACACCAAACCTACTCACATCCTGTGTTTGGTGAAACCTTTGAAACATATGAATAATCTAGCTGCATAAACATCGCCCACTGCACACATTGTTGCTTGTCTGGTACCCGTGTGTCTAGCTCATACAGCAGCTCAAGGGTGCCAACTATTGCGATCTGTTTTCTAGCAAATGTGAATGGAGGCGGCACGCTGCTGTGCAAACTGGGAGGGTTATTTGAGGACACCCACACATCTCACCAATGTACTTTTATATGCAGCATTTGAAGAACTCATATTCACGCCTTCTCATACAAAGTACAAAGCTTGTTGTCGCATGATTTTTGTCCTTGTGAGCATCGCTGCATCTTTCGATTGAAAATAAAAGAAAATAAATATGTATTGTTTGCTGGAGCTTGAGCCCACCTAAACATTTATTTCGGACCAATGGTCTTGATAGCAGCATGAGAGGTAAAGGGAGAAAACATTCACCAATTAAAATCTCAATACAGTATAACCAATGTGGTCACACAATGATCCACTAAACAACTTAATATGAGTTTAGTAGGGTTTAAACATAAATTTAGAACCAAATCGGTATGGACCAACCTCAACATTATCATATAGAAATACAGGACGAGCAAAATGAGTCCAAATCTCCTGAAGAGATTTACCCTATATAATACAAAGCAGATAACTTCGGGGCATATTATCAAGAATCGACGTTACAATTATCGCCGCTTTAGCAGCAGAAAACTGCCGCTAAATCGCCGATAATGGGCTTGATAATATGCCCTTGAGAATTTCCATAGAAGCCCATGTTCTGGTGTCAACATGGGCGTCTATTGGAATTCTCTGCGCCATATTATCAAGCCCATTATCGCCGCTTTAGCGGCAGAAAACTGCAGCTAAAACGGCGATAATTTTAACGCCGTGCTTGATAACATGCCCCTGATTCTTTGATGGCGATGCAAAATATCAGGAAAAAAATTCAGTATAAAACTGCATCAAATAATTCTCCAAAGTAAGCATGAGCGAGCCACCTCTCCCTACATTACCTTAAAGGAGTAAGTCTAAACTAAGGAGCATTTTGTTAAATTGAAACTTTAAAGATGTCAGCTGCTTGAGTCTTCAGGAGAAGGCACTCCCACCATGGGTCTCGTAGCATAAAGCCACACATACAATTGCCTAGATCTGTGACGTTCTAAGATGTCTCTCCTCACACTCACTAAGTTACACATAAGATAAGAATTGCATTCAGAGTAGACAATCCCACGTGACTTTTTGCTAGCAGGTTTCCAGGACTCCAAATACCTGCACCACCTTTCCCACATCGATAAGTTGCAACTTCATTCATCCTTGGCCATTCTTCTCCTCCTCCATGAGAACTATTCTCTCTGCTTGTTACTGTGCTTCTCTTTGCCAACTTTGTCTTCAAATTCCTTGCTATCTTGCGAAAACAAAACCGTTCTATGCCATATCTCCAGTGCAAAAAAAATACAAGCAACTACATTCTACTTTGAAGGTTAAACACAAATTACAAGTTAGACTTTAAATGTGAGCTTGAAGTGAACGGGTTTCTTGAGGCCCACTCTTCTAGTAGTGCACAGTGTTACAGAATATGTGCTCATTTCTACACACATAATAAATGCAGCTTCTTAATACATGTATAAAATGTAAAGAACTACGAAGAGGTCATTCCATATGCACTTGTATGGAAATGATTCTTAGTACACATATAAATGTTTAAACATCAGTCTACACATATACATTCTATTTTATGAACCTCACAATGGAACACATTTTCCTTTAACTTCTCCTGTCATATTAATATGTGAGTGTTACTGAAATTCTTCATGTGGAAGACTTTAAATACACAATACTCTTTCCTTAGTAACATTAATCACACAGAATATATTCGAGTGCTGACTACGCATTATTGTGATGCACTCCTACAGTATCTCAGATGGGATCACAATTACACTGCTCTGTGTTAAATGCAAACATCAAAAGAAATCCAATTTAAGTAAGGGCTCAAAGAACAGTGATGTTAACGTCATCCATACTTTCAAATTATGCTCCACAGATAATGTACAGTGCATTTGTTTAATGCATTTGATTAAAAGTAAGAAATGTGAGGCCGCAAGCTTGAAAATCTTTGAACAAAGTTTACTTTGTAACCACATGTGGAGTTCTGGACAAACAAGCCACACATATGAGGTTTTCAGTAAGAGTACGATATGAAAATGGCAGAAGGGGCATAACGCATGTCCCTGCAGCCTCTGCAGCATTGCGGAAAGGGGCAACCCCCATTCAGTTCCATTGATATGTGTGAGACTTGGGTGTGCCCTCATTACATTCTGCAGGGGTTCCCATCATTTTACATTATGCCATTGAATAGTAGCAGTGACAACTAGGCAGGCTGGATCCACTGGTTTGCATATATGAGGTGAACTAATAATTGTTTTTGTTCTGCACTGGATTGGGGTGAAGGGATTAATGATCTGTTTAGCAGATTCAAGGTTTCTGATGTATCTCTCCAAAATACACAAATTATACAGAAGGTGAAGTCAGAACCCATTTACCTCATGAAAACCACAATTGGAAAAAACACAAGGGCCACCTAGTAAGCACAACTACACACTGATTTATGTTTTAATTGACCAAGAGATGAAGACTTTAAGGCAGCAGCTGCACAGGCCAGAAACTAGAAGGCATATACCTGGAGCAGCATAATTTTGGCTCCACCCTTTCACTTTGTGACTATGCTATACATATATACATGTAGTACCATATGTTTGTGTTCTTTCATATCATTAACATAAAGTGGGGCACTTGACCGAAATACTGAAGGTATATTTGCTGATTTTACATGAGCGTGTATACTAATATTTTCCTTATAGCGGTTCCAAATTGCAGTTCTCATATATATCTGCATTTGTGTGATTTGAGTTAGTTTGTCAACTCTTATATAATCATCAATTCATTTGAATAGTATCCTGCATTTCTTATAACTGTATATATATCCATACCCATGCATTTAAATGTGTATTGAAGTGTTTCGCTAAGTTAGCTTGACCAAAGGCGTTAAGCATTTGGACTTTAATGCTTAAACTTCAACATGAAAATTTGCAAAGTTGCAATGTTTTCTTCTTCTTTGCAGGTGCATTCATATGATCTCATAGTTAGTGAAAGGCACATTGTGTATGACAGATAGTGAGGCCTGGGAGAAGAACTTTTGGCAAGGAGGAGATGCTTTAATGAACAAAGGGAGGGCACCTATTCATGTTACATCTAGAGATGAGAGGAATCCAAAAGTTAGTTAAGTTAAGTTAAAAAATGTGTATAGCGCACTACTCACCCGGAGGGTCTCAAGGCGCTTGAGGGGGAGCGGGGGGGGGGGGGGGGTTCGTTATTTATCAAATAGCCAAGTTTTGAGTTGTTTTCTGAAGGAGAGGTGGTTTTGTGTGAGGCGGAGGTGGGTGGGGAGTGAGTTCCAGGTTTTGGCCGCTAAGTAGGAGAAAGATCTTCCTCCCATGGTTGTTTTTCGGATGCGTGGAATTGCGGCGAGGGCTTGATTGGACGATCGTAGTTGGCGGGTGGGGGTGTAAAAGGTCAGGCGCGTGTTGAGGTATTTGGGTCCTAGGTCGTAGAGGGCTTTGTGCGCGTGGGTGAGGAGGCGGAACGTAATTCTCTTGTTGATGGGGAGCCAATGAAGGTCTTTCAGGTGACTGGATATGTGATTGTGGCGGGGTAAGTCGAGGATGAGTCTTGCGGAGGCGTTCTGAATGCGTTGGAGTTTTTTCTGCAGTTTGGCTGTGGTTCCGGCGTAGAGCGTGTTTCCGTAGTCCAGTCGGCTTGTGACCAGTGCATGGGTGACCGTCTTCCTTGTTTCGGTGGGGATCCATCGAAAGATCTTTCGGAGCATGCGTAGGATGTTAAAGCATGATGATGAGACGGCGTTGACTTGTCTGGTCAACGAGAGGGAGGAGTCTAGGATGAATCCCAGGTTGCGAGCATGGTCCGTTGGTTTAGGTGCGCAGCCTAGGGCCGGTGGCCACCATGAGTCGTCCCAAGCGGAGGGTGATGATCCTAGGATGAGGACTTCCGTCTTGTCTGAGTTCAGTTTTAAACGGCTGTTCTTCATCCATTCGGCTACGTCTTTTATCCCTTCGTGTAGGTTGTTTTTGGCGGTGTTTGGGTCTTTGGTAAGGGAGAGGATTAGTTGGGTGTTGTCAGCGTAGGAGATGATGTTGAGGTTGTGCTGGCGTGCGATGGATGCGAGGGGACTCATATAGACGTTGAAGAGGGTAGGGCTGAACGATGAACCTTGTGGTACGCCGCAGATGACTTTGGTGGCCTCTGATCTGAAAGGGGGGAGGCGGACTCTCTGGGTTCTTCCGGTTAGGAATGATATGATCCAATCCAATGCTTTTCCTTGTATCCCGATGTTGCTGAGGCGTTGTATCAAGGTGCTGTGACAGACTGTGTCGAACGCCGCGGAGAGGTCCAGGAGGATAAGGGCAGCTGTTTCCCCGTTGTCGAGTAGTGTTCAGATGTCGTCTGTGGCTGCGATGAGGGCAGTCTCGGTGCTGTGTTTGGCTCGGAAGCCGGACTGTGAGGGGTCGAGAGAGTTGTTGGACTCGAGGAAGGCGGCGAGCTGAGTGTTGACGGCCTTCTCTATGACTTTGGCAGGGAAAGGGAGGAGCGAGATGGGGCGGTAGTTCTTGAGTTCAGTGGGGTCTGCCGTAGGTTTCTTCAGGAGGGCACTGAGTTCGGCATGTTTCCAGCTTTCCGGGAAGGTAGCGGTGTCGAGGGAGCAGTTAATGATATCCCGGAGTTGGGGTGCGATGATTGAGTCGCCTTGTTGAAGATGTGGTGAGGGCATGGGTCGGTTGGGGATCCGGAGTGAATGGAGTTCATCAAGCGGGTGGTGTCCTCGGTGTTGATCGGGTTCCAGGCGCAAAGGGTGGTGGTGGGGCGTTTCAGTTCGGTAGTGAGGGGAGTGGGCTGGTCGCCGAAGCTGTTATGTATGTCAGCGATCTTGCTGTGGAAGAACGAGGCTAGAGAGTCGCAGAGGTCTTGGGAGGGTGTGATGTCATTGGTGTCGGCGCTGGGATTGGTAAGTTCTTTGACAATGCTGAAGAGTTCCTTGCTGTTGTGTGCGTTGTTGTCGAGTCGATCCTTGAATGCTGATTTCTTGGTGGATCGGATCAGTTGGTGGTGTTTGCTGGAGGCGTCCTTGAGGGCGGTCATGTTGTCTGTGGTTGGGTTTTTTCGCCAGGCTTTCTCGAGGGTGCGGCAGTTCTTTTTGGAGTTCTTGAGGTCGTCGTTGAACCAGGAGGCTTTTTTGTTATTTGGCTTGTTGTGTTGCTTTTTCAAGGATGCTAATTCGTCAGCGCAGTGGGTGATCCATAGTGCGAGATTGGTGGCTGCTTGATTTGGGTCCGATGATTTGGCGGGGAGGTTTTGGCTTAGCGATGTGGTGAGCTGGTCGGTGGTAAGTTTGTTCCAGTTTCTGCGGGGGACTTGTTGTGGTTGGTGGTGGGTGGTGGTCTTACTGAAGCTGAAGTGAACACAGTTGTGGTCTGTCCAGTGGAGTTCTGTGACGTGATTGAAGGAGACGTGCTTGCTGGAGGAGAAGATTGGGTCGAGTGTGTGACCGGCGTAGTGGGTGGGGGTGTTTACCAGTTGTTTGAGTCCGAGATTGGCGAGGTTGTCCAGAAGGGTGGTGGTGTTGTTGTCGTTGTTGTTCTCCAGGTGGAAGTTGAGGTCCCCTAGTAGAATGTAGTCTTCGGAGGGGAGGGCGTGTGGGCTGATGAAGTCAGTGATGTCTTCGCTGAATTGTGTGCGGGGTCCTGGTTGTCTGTAGGATGTCCTGATGTTCACACTGTGAGATGGCAGTATTGTATAAGGTTGCCAAGTTCTACTATGAGAAGGTGGAAAAGTACTGGGATACATGATGTTCTGTTGAGTTTTAATTGATGGCAGATTCCTTTTAGACTTCGAGGGGTACAGACCTCTTAGCTATATTTCTGTTGTGTTTCTTTATGCTATGCAATACTCCTGATTTGAAGAACTTCTACAGAAGTCTCCACAATGCTGACACTCTATTGGAACTAATTAGGGTTTTTCCAATTATTAATACTTAGCAGTGGCAGCTGGTGAACTTTGAAAGTGGTAGGGCACAGAATCGTGGCCTCTGTAAGCAAACCTGCTTGTCCAAATTGGGAGGCAAGTGGGAGTGTCTTGCCCTAAGAATTTGTTTTTTTAAATAGAGTTTAGTTATATATTTTATAGCTCAAGCTCTGCACCAAAAAGTAATCGTTTGGAAGCATTTTGGTAGAGTTACTGTGAGTCTACCTGTTTGTGTTGGTTAGTGTATGAGTGTGTATTTCCATATCTTTGTGTGTATGTGTTTGTGTGTGGCTATGAATGTTTGTGTTGGTTGTTTGTGTCACTGTATTTTTGAGGCTGTGTATCTATTTGAATCTGTTTCTCCATAATTGGGTGTTTCTATGTCTCTGCATGTTGGCGTATATAACTCAGTGCGTGTATCCGTGAGTCTAGACTTGAGTTTCTTTTCGGGAAAATTAGCAAAATTCTTCCTTTACAGTGAAGGTTTTTTTTAATTTTTAAAAATACACAACAATCATTGCCCACAAAATGTTGGTCTTAGGTACACCCAGCTGAAAAGCATGCTGAGCACTTTCAAGATGACTATGTATGTCCATTTCAAAGCCTACTCTCAAGTAGGAAGTATTTCAGATTTAAAAAAGCATTTTATATTTAGTGGATCTAAATACAAAATGCTTATTTTTACTATGATGAGTTGATTATTTTCAGTAACAACCATGTGCGCCAGAAAGAATTCTTACATACTCACTAGGGTCCCTTTAAGCAGCACCTTATGGCTGCACATGTGAGCATATACACATAAGGTGGAATTACAGGCAGATTCTATACATACCACAAGCCCGCTCAGAGGATTGAGGGTTTGCTGCAGAGATCAGAGAGCAGATTGCAGTAAAGTACACCTGACCAAATCGCTACACACATGTAATAAATACTTAAAGTATATGTTGCAGAGTGTATATTGTATTTTAAAATGTTAGTCAGACTGAACTGTCTCTACGTTGCTTTTATATTGTTCTAAAGCAAATTACTTACCGAATCCGGTGCTTGATGGGGCATCGTATATATGATGTTTGTGCACAGGAGAACACAACGCAGCAAATGCCAGGGCAGACATTGTTAACAGTTAGTTTTATATAATTTACTTAGTTCAACAGTGACGAACCCAACCCAAAAGAAAAATGCTGCTCTTTGAGGCACGATCAGTGTGACGCTGCTGGGTGGGGTAAGTTGTTCCACGCCACACGTGACTTTCCTGATTGACATGCAGCCTCGGAACTTCAGGGATGAAGTCTGAAATGCCCAAGGCTGAGTTTAGGAACAACGTCATCTGGGAAGCCCTTCACCATTGAAAGTCAGGGCTTTGCTGAGTTGATGACCTCACAGGCCCCAGGGCTGAGGGATCATCAGCCCAGCAAATCGTAGCTCAAGAGGCTGATGCAAGCGCACTAGCAATATGGAATTTGCCTGCCTGAGACTGACCTGACACACACTCAGAGTTATGATCCCTTTAAAAGACACACAGCAGGCAGTCTATCGGCATCCGCCAGGAACACGGTCTGGGTAGGTCGTCTGACTTAGCGTGAATCCACGTTGGACCCAATCGGTGTCCTTTTTAGCCACCAGTACCGTTGCTAGCAACTCTAGCAACCTTATTAGGTAACAGACCTTAGGACGTGGTATGTAGATGTCACCTTACCACTTAATGTAGACAGTTTTTCTTGATCCTGATGAATTGCCAAGATCCTCCTGACACAAACGGCATGAAACATGTTGATCCAATAGAGTAGAGCTACATGTCTAGACACTTGACTCCTAGCACCTAGCCACTCTACACCATTTTAATAGGGCAGTTTACCTTCTGAATAAAATGTTAATTAGGACTAACTGACCCCTTTTACTTCACCGTCTGCTACATCTTCTTACACTAGGCCCCTCACCCCCATGCACCTATCGGCAGGAACAAAAGATCCCCGATAAAGAGCCCCGATTTCAGGAGCCCGTCAAGGATTGCAGCGCCGACTTGACGAGGGGCAGTGCTCATATGATGAAGCATGACACCTAGCTTGCTGGGTGTGTGAGAGCTCTAGTTCCACCAAGGGAATTCCCCTGTGTCTTCCCTTGGTTGCTTTCTGATAACCATTGGTTGGTTGAGACCCCTTCTCCACCACCTTCATTTTCTCTTCGCTACTGTACACGAGGAACTTTGTACCCTTTTTTGGTGCTTGTACCTATGGACCCCTTTCACGTGTTACTCTGTGTGAAAGGGGCGTTCCATGGGTGTTGTTGTGAGTGTTCCTACGCAACACTCATGGATTTTAACGCATTCCCAGATTTACAAGGCTTGTAAACCTGAAAATGCATCAGAAGTTAAAGCTTCTGCAGGGGAGGCATTAAAGTGGTGCAACAAGGAGAAATATCTTTATTTCTCATTGTTGTTTGCTCTTTCTATGGCTACTGCATTCTGCATCACACATAGAAGGAGAAAAACACCATCAATGATTGTTTTTGTTGCAGGAAGGTGTGCCTTCCTGCACAAAAACAATCATCCCTGCAGCACAGGCATCCTTGCACCATGATACAAGGATGCCTGAATTAGCGCTAGGCAGCCAATTATGTGCCTGTGCAGAGGAAAGCACAAGGATGGGTCGTATTGCTGTAATATGACGCATGACTACACTTTCCTAATGACGCAGCTCACCACAGCAAGAGTGCTTGCAGCGTCGCACTGCGTCATTTTCTAGTAAATATGCCTCTTTGTTCCTTATTTTCTGCATTGCTTTTACTGAATTCCTTTTATGCTTTATGCTGTTGAGAATAAACTTTGTCAAACGATTTGGATTGCCAGTAGTGATACTGTATTTTTGCAACATATTCTTGAGATTATTGTACGTAAGCTTGGCTTTGAATTTGTAATAAAAGTATATTTAACCCCATTTATAGACTTTTGGGTCCTCACTGTGTAGCCAAATGGACTGCACTGTAAATGTAACTTTCGGATGATGTTAATTACTCCTGATTTCTCAGGCATCCAAAAAGGTCTATTGCAGGGAAATTTGGATGTTTGACTCAGAGCTCTGGCAGATGGTAGCAAACCGAGGATGGTTAGAGACCTCCTCTAACCCCGCAGCTCTGCTGTGCAAGCGCCTTCTCTGCCTCCTCCGCTCCCCGCGCGCCTTTCTCTACTTCTTCTGCCTGCTGTTCTCAATCCTGCCTTCTGACCCGTTCTGCCCCGTTTCTTTTGCTTCTGCCTTTTGACCTGCACTGCCCCTAATGCTGCCTTCTACCTTTCTGGCCCATTCTGCCCAGTTTCTGCCCTCTGCCTTTTTCATGCCCATTTTCTGCCCTTCCCGCCGCTACTGCCCCTGTGACCCCTTCCCCCCTACCGGTTTCCCGCCTCCTGCCTCCCGCCTCCCAGCTGTCCTTCCCGCCTCTCCCCTACTTAATGATGGCCGCTGCGAGGGAGTGTGAACAAGACTCCTAACTTCCTGGTCAAAGACCTGCTCTCCCCCGGCAGTTCCGCTGTGCAAGCGCCATCTCATCCTCCTCCGCTTCCCATGCGCCTGTCTCTGCGTCTTAGCCCGCTGTTCTCCGTCCTGCCTTCTGACCCGTTCTGCCCCATTTTTTCTGCTTCTGCCTTCTGACCCGCTCTGCCCCTTCTGCTGCCGTCTGCCTTTCTGACCCATTCTGCCCAGTTTCTGCCCTCTGCTTTTTCATGCCTGTTTTCTACCCTGTGGCTTTTCTGCAGCTACTGCCCCATGGCCCCTCCCCCTTGCCTGTTTCCCGCCTCCCGCTTCCCGACTCTCAGCTCTGCTTCCGGCCCCTCCCCTATTTAAATGGCGGCCACTGCGCAGACCCCAAAAGGTGCACCAATGGCAAGCCTGTCTGCGCCCGTCCGTGACCCGACCGTGGCCAGCACCAGGGACCCTGGTTCTCCGATCATCAGCCGCTATGACTCAGCTGCCTTCCTCGCACTCAACCCCGGAAGATACAACAACTGCTACAGATCTACGCCGAACACCACCCATGGCCAGTTCTACTGCCGACACTGCCGACAATCCTTCACCGTCAACAGCCCCCCTTCGACTGCTAAACCCACAACAGACGCCCGCACTACCTATGCCCTGACGTGCATACTCCTCAACGTATGCTCCCTCCACAAACACACCGTGGAGATCTGGGACCTGCTCGACACCCTCTCGCCAGACGTCGCCTTCTTCACAGAAACATGGACCAACGCCACCTCCGTCCTCGACATCACCATCCCCGATGGATTCAAGCTCCAAAGAAAGGACCACCCCCACCGCCCAGGAAGAGAACTCACCATCGCACACAAGAGATCCCTCCGTGTCCATCTCCAGCACTTGCGACTCCGCTCCAGCACAGAGCACCTCCACTTCCAGATCCAAACCAGCTCCAGAACCACACTGCGAGGGACCCTCATCTACAGACCCCCCGGGCCTCGCGCCTCTTCCACAACCACCATTACCGACCTCGTTGCACCCCACGCCATCACCTCCACGGACTACAACCTCATCGGAGACCTGAACTTCCACCTCGAAAACTGCAACGACCCTGACTCCACCACCCTCCTTGACAACCTCGCCAACCACAGAGTGAAGCAGCTCATCACCACCCTCACCCACAGGGCCGGACACACCCTCAACCCCATATTCGCAGGAGGGACAAACATCCACTTCAGCCACACCACGCAGCCCCACTGGACAGACCACCACTGTGCACACTTCTCCTTCAACTCCACCATCGCACCCAAATCTGCCAGGCGCCCACCCCAAAGGAACTGGAGCAAGATCACAGAGGAACTCCTCAACACCACCCTCTTCCACGACCCCCCTCTGCCACGACCGATGCCAACTCCGCAGCCAAAGAACTACACCGCTGGATCTCCAGCTGCGCTGACAAGCTCGCACCCCTTCGCCACCCCACTAATCAACGCCCCATGAAGGCCGCCTGGTTCACCACCAACCCCCAAGAAGCCAGGCGCTCCTGCAGATGCCTCGAGAAACTTTGGCGGAACAAGAAAACTACCGAAGACCTGAACATCTACAGTAACGCCATGAACGAATACCACCAGCGCATAAGAGCCACAAGAGGACCTTTATCAAGAACAAAATCAACTCCAACGCAAGTAACGCTAAAGAACTCTTCAACGTCATACAGCAGTTCACCAAACCCCGCAGCGAAGCCACGGATGTCACTCCTTCCCATGACCTCTGCGACAAGCTCAGCTCCTACTTCCTCCTGAAAATCAAGACCCTCTATCACAACTTCAGCGAACAGACTCCTGACACCACCCCCCTCTCTACCACCGACAACCAGCCGACCATCACCACCTGGAAACCTACTACCACCGAAGACACCACCAAGACCATGAAGAACACCCACTCAGCATCCCCCATGGACACCTGCTCACCGCACATCTACCACAGAGCCGCCGCCTCTGGCATCTTCCAGACGACTGGAAGCGGGCAGAAGTCAAGCCCCTCCTCAAGAAGCCCTCGGCCGACCCGACGGACCTGAAAAACTACCGTCCCATCTCTCTCCTTCCCTTTGCAGCCAAAGTCACCGAGAGATTCATCAACGCCCAGCTGACCACCTTCATCGAAGAGAACTCCATCCTCGACTCCTCCTATTCTGGTTTTTGCAGAAACCACAGCACCAAGACCGCCCTCCTCGCCGCCACCGATGACATCCACATGCTACTCGACCAAGGCCACACCCCAGCCCTCATCCTCCTAGACTTCTCCGCAGCCTTCGACACTGTCTCACACCGCACCCTCACAGCCAGACTCCACTAATACAAGGAACCGCCCTCAGCTGGATCCACTCTTTTTTCTCTGGCAGAACACAAAGGATCGGACTCCTCCCTTCCTCTCCGAAAAGATCAACTGTGGAGTACCCCAAGGGTCCTCTCTCGCCCTACGCTTTTCAACATGTACATGGCCCCTCTCGCCGCCATCGTCAGACAGCATTGGCTCAGCATAGTATCTTACTTCGACAACACCCAGCTCATCCTCTCTCTCACGAAGAACCCCGAAAATACCAGACTCAGCTTTCAAGAAGGAATAAAAGACGTGGCAGCCTGGATGAACGACAGCTGAATAAAACTGAACTTGGAGTAGACAGAGGTCCTCGTCCTTTGTCCCTTCCCCATGATGTGGGACAACGCCTGGTGGCCCCCTGCCCTCGGAAACCCCCCACCCTGATGCTCGGAACCTAAGCATCATCCTAGACTCCTCCCTCACCATGTCCCACCAGACCAATGCCGTCACCTCGACTTGCTTCAACTCCCTCTGCATCCTCCACAAGACCTTCAAGTGGATCCCCCACAAATGCAGAAAGACTGTCATCCACAGACTTGTAACTATCAGACAGGACTACGGTAACACCCTCTACGCCAGAATCAACAAAACCCTGCTACACAAGCTCCAAACCATCCAGAACACCGTAGCCAGACTCGTCCTCGGAACCCTACGACACAAGCACATGACCCGCACCTATGAGACCTCCACTGGCTCCCCATTGAGAAGAGAGTAACCTTCAAGCTACTCTCTCATGCCTACAAATCCCTCCACAACATCGGACCCAAATACCTCAACAAAAGAGTCTCCTTCCACGTACCCAATAGGAACCTCCCCTTTGCCGACCTCACCCTGGCAGAGACCCCATGCATCTGCAGAACCAGAGCAGGCAGAAGAGCCTTCTCCCACCTCACAGCAAAGACATGGAGCGAGCTCCCAGTCATCATCAGACGCTCCCCATCTCTGCACACCTTCAGGAAGAACCTCAAGACCTGGCTCTTCAACTGATCCGGAGCTACGGCCCCACCCAGCGCCTTGAGACCCTCTCGGGTGAGTAGCACGCTTTATAAACTCTGATTGATTGATTGATCCTGGAAAAGGGGAGTTAGAATAATTTATATTAGAATAGTTCAGATTCTATCCCAGGACTAGAGCTCATGTTTCTTTTTGGAGGATCGGCTGAGCTCCAGCAGTTCAAGAAAGAGATGTAACAATGGAGAAGTGAGTATTAATAAAGTTGCATATTCTAATGGCTTATGCTTAGCTTACATTGTTCATGGTGATTGCATGATGTTTAGTGGAGATAATTTGAATGTTGTGTGAATGTGGCACTTAAAGATGAGAAGTTGAAGTTGTAATCGGGTTTGACATAGCCTAAGATCCTGGGATGATATTAAAAAGTGTAGAGGACACTTAATTGTAATTGACTGATAAAGGTTTGCAATGCCTGTTGTGGGAGGTTCTCAACAGTACAATTGAGCTTGGGACATTTATCTTTGTGTGTGAAAGTGAGGTATGATTGGTGTGGTGGACCTTTTGCGCAGAAGGAAGCTGTACTAATCGGGGGGATTCTCCACAAATCGACATTTCATTTGAGTGTGTGCCTGACTAGGTCTAAAACTGTCATTCTAAACAATTTCTTGTATGATTGAATACTGTTGATTTCTTTAGTGGAGCAGACAAAGTTATTTGTTGCAATTGCTTTAAATTTGTTTTGAATGCGTATTGCGGAGGAGAGTGCGTTTGTGAAAATTGTGAAAGGAGGGTGAACTGCTGCAAGGCGTGAGACTGATGTCACAGTGTGCCACACTGAAATTGGTTGATTGATGTAAAGCTGCGCTGTTATTGGTTGTCTATGTCATAGGGTGTCGCGCAGGTATTGGTCATTGACTCTGAACGAGGATTGCTAATAAACCATTAATGCCTGCTCTGAAACAAAATTCTATCTATGATTATTGGCGTTTTGCTGAAAAATGAAATGCTATACCAGATTTGTTGAGGGGAAATATGACAATACCTGTTAGAGATGGAGAAGAGGCACCACCCGAAGATACTGCAGGTCATTATATGGAGATAAATGTAGGGTTTCATACATGTATTTGCCTTAAACAATGCCACAAGATCACAGAAAAAGACATTGCATGATGTTTCCACGCTATGGTAGGTTCAATGTGAGAATCATTGAAAATTTGAGAAGGGTATTATATGAGATTAAAACACAGCTTAGAACTACACAGTTTGAAGCGCTGAATGCTTCGGAGTATGTGGCTCATGCCAGAGAGAATCAAAGGTATCAGAGAAGAGCAAGAAAAGCAGTGCGTTATTACGTGTGTGATGGTGGGATGCAGAACATAAGAAGTGGAGAACTGATATGACAGAGGGAGCCATATTATACCCCGCATTACCAAGTGAAGAATTTGAGAAGGGAAGGAGAGAAAAGGATAGAAAAAAGGGACAAGTCAAAGGAACCAGATGACAGTAGCAAAAGCTGGACTCTAGCGAAAGTCTTCTAAATGTGTCGTTGTCAGAACTCCCACCTCTGTATAATGAGACCCGATTAATGGGAGGTGGAGGCTCCAATACGGTTAGAAATTCTGGAGTGTCTAGCACACCATTAAATGTGAGCCTGAATACAATGGAAGTCACCCTTAAGAATATGAATCAGAACCAGATGGTAGGGAATTCAGGGATTTGTGTCCCTGGTAACTCCACAGCTCTTAATGCTCAAGATGCTCTCACTGTCCTGGTTACCATTGGTCCTCTGGTTCTTATATATAAACCTACTTCTACATGAAATGTAGCACACAATTTGGCTGTCCCTGCTAAGCTAAAGACCCCAGAGAATACGAACATGGAGGATCTGTTTGCTTGTTTCTAATTAATGTGAGTTCCCCTTGTGGTGCGAGTGCAGATTCAACAATGAACCAGACTCGATTTGGACCTATGAGGTCATTCTCGGGATTGCCAGAGATGGGTACGCTCACCTAGGAGCCACCTCTAAATGCACATAGTAGCACACCCAGAGAGAAGGCAGTACCTAAAGCTCCTGGAGTGCAGCCTTGCCTTAGTGCAGCCTTGTCTTAGCACTCAGGAAATAGACAAATGGTTTGATTGAAGGTTCTCAATACCACCTCAAACGAAAGAGTAAGTTAAGAATTGAGTCAATGAACGATTCAGTCATCATTAAGGGTAAACTTGGTAGATGCAGGCAAATTAAAATTAGAATTGGAGGAAATGATAAATGTAAGTCTTGAATTGGTCCAACTAGATAACAGGAAAACTAACATTTGTTTATGAGTATGTTGCCAGATGAGCAAGGCAAGTCTATGATAAATTCTGCTAATCAGCTCAGGAATATGAGGTAGATCTGGATCGGTCTCAAGCCTAACAGAAAAGCCACCAACTCTGCTTTACTAATAAGACATACAGGTGCCGATCACGATCCGGTAAAAAAATAGCTCGTACGATGCATATCCGGTCTTTTTACCGTACGAATCGTACAAGTGCCGTACAAACTGCCAATTACGATTCGCATGGGAAAAAGACCATACGAATCGCATTGGGAACAATTCCCCACACGTCCTCGGGTCGGAAATTGTGTCCGACACGTCCCCGGACGATTTACCGTACAAATGTGAAAAGTCAAGTCCGACCGCGGAATCACGATCCATCCCATGCGTCCGATGTTACAACCGTATGCAAAAAACACCGTCCGCACCGAACACCCATAGCAACCATGGAGACATGTGCCCACATACGTGCCCAACACCTCCCCAGCCCCTGTACGTTCGAGTCATACCCCCGTGCATGTACACCCGTGTATGTTCGAGTCGTACCCCCACCCGTGTATGTACACCCGTGTATGAGTCGCACCCCCCTGCATGTAGACCCGTGTACGTGTCGTACCCCCCCGTGTATGTACACCCGTGTACATGTCGTACCCCCCGTGTATGTAGAACCGTGTACGTTCGAGTCGTACCCCCACCCGTGTATGTACACCCGTGTACGTGGCGTACCCCCCGTGTATGTACACCCGTGTACGTTCGAGTTGTACCCCCACCCGTGTATGTACACCCGTGTACGTGGCGTACCCCCCGTGTATGTACACCCGTGTACGTGTCGTACCCCCGTGTATGTACACCCGTGTACGTGTCGTACCCCCCGTGTATGTACACCTGTGTACGTTCGAGTCGTACCCCCACCCGTGTATGTACACCCGTGTACGTGGCGTACCCCCGTGTATGTACACCCGTGTACGTGTCGTACCCCCGTGCATGTACACCCGTGTACGTGGCATACCCCCCGTGTATGTACACCCTTGTACGTTCGAGTCGTACCCACACCCGTGTATGTACACCCGTGTACGTGGCGTACCCCCCGTGTATGTACACCCGTGTACGTTCGAGTCGTACCCCCACCCATGTATGTACACCCCTGTACGTGTCATACCCCCGTGTATGTACACCCGGGTACGTGTCGTACCCCCCGTGTATGTACACCCGTGTACGTTCGAGTCGTACCCCCACCCGTGTATGTACACCCTTGTACGTTCGAGTCGTACCCCCACCCATGTATGTACACCCGTGTACGTGGCGTACCCCCCGTGTATGTACACCCGTGTACGTGTCGTACCCCCCGTGCATGTACACCCGTGTACGTTCGAGTCGTACCCCCACCCGTGTATGTACGACCCGTACCCACACCCGCGTACGTATGGAGCATACCCCAGGCCCCAACATCACCACCTTCACACAACATCGCGCATGTACGAGTCGTACCAAGCCAGACACAAGGACAGCACTGTACAACAAAATGGCCCATGTACACACCGTACACACCCTAAAAACGCACGTACACAACCAGGACAAAGCAAAACAACACAAGAATACACCATTCGAATGGCACAAAGCCACAAAACATGTCCAACAACCACAAAAACAACACATTCACTGACCTGCAACTGCCAAAATCCCAAACAGAGGCCCAAAACACAACCACTCCTTATAACACACCCACCCAAAGTTCAAACACAGCCACACCCAGCAATGGACCAATAAAAAGGGCCCACACACACAAACCATGAGCCTTTGCAACAGACTCACTGCTGCCAGACCCCACAGACAACCTACAGCACCATACTAGAACCTTTACCACACCTTACACTTGCACACCTTCACACACACACCTTCACAAACACCCCCACATCACATTCACACCCACACCTGCACAACCACACCCACACACCCACAACCATCCACACACACACCCCCCCACCATCCACACCCACACCCCTCACCATGCCCACTAACAAGAATCCAAAGTTCACTAGCCAAGAGTTGGAGGTCCTTGTCGATGAAATCCTCAGAGTTGAGCCACACCTCTTTGGGACATTGGTCAGACAGACCAGCATTTCAGAAAAAACATCCATGTGGCAGACCATCGTCGATGCTGTGAATGCTGTTGCGGACACCAGAAGGACCAGGCATGAATGCCAAGCCAGGTGGTACGATCTGCGGAGGAGGGTCCGAGCCAAAATGACGGACGAACACAACCAGGCCAACGTCACTGGAGGAGGGCCGCCCCGCAGACGCGTAGAATACCATCCCTGGGAGGAGAGGGTGATGGCCATACTGCCGGTGGTGGCAGTGGACGGATTAGACGGACTCCGAGACCCGGGTGAGTACACAAACAACTCACCTCACATGGGGGGAACGTCATCCACAACCAAACTCACAAACAGGCACGCAACCACCCCAAGCTATCGCATGACTCAACCACACTCCATGAACACGCACATGCCACTGGCGCCACCATGCCCCATGCACCCAGCTGGACAATGTCAAGTCACAGGCCACAGAAAACACCAACACATGACACGGTAAGCCAGATGGCGGGAGTGTGGGCCCCAAAAATCACATAGTGCAAATCAGAAGCAGACAACAATGCCCCCTGCCCATATGGCCTAGGTCACAGCCAGACAAACAGTGTGTCCCCACACAGGAAAGACTCGCCAGCAAATGGCAGACGCCTTGCATCAACACATGGGGGTGACGGCACGTTCTTGCACATGACAGCAGCTAATGAACAGCCAACACTGTGAAAGAGTGGCAGCACACACCACCACAGCAGCAGTGCAGACACAGACACTACACCCAATGGGTGCCAGGAGATCAGAAACAAACTCACATCAACAATCCAAGGGCCATTCAAAGATCTGCTAACAGTGTGTGCCCAGGAAGCTGGGCTGAGGTGACAGAGGGTGACACACAGAGGGAGGGAGAGGGGGACAGAGAGGGAGGGAGACACAGGGAGACGGACAGAGGGAGGAGGCTGACACACAGAGGGAGGGAGAGGGGGACAGAGAGGGAGGGAGACACAGGGAGACGGACAGAGGGAGGAGGCTGACACACAGAGGGAGGGAGAGGGAGACAGAGAGGGAGGGAGACACAGGGAGACGGACAGAGGGAGGAGGCTCATACACAGAGGGAGGGAGAGGGGGACAGAGAGGGAGCGAGAAAGGGACACACAGGGAGAGAAAATCAGCCTTGTGGGGTGTGGGAATGTCTGCTCGTCAGCAGGTGGACTGCGTGCATGTAGACAAGGGTGGCCAGTGCCAGAACCCCCCCTCTTCTCAATGGCAAAACACAGGGCCATGTCACAACCTGTGCACGAGCACAACGACAGCTACCTGCATTATATAAGTGTGTGGATCCACTCCATGTGCACACGTACAGTGCTACACGGAAGGCACCAATGCATGGCTCGCCACACCTGCCCACTCCACTGCTGACTGCAGGCACAATTGACGCAGCAAGCAAGACTGTGCCACACATAGGTAAAGTCGCAAAAGCTGTGGCCAAGGGACATACCCATGCACAAGTGCACTGTGAGTGGAATGCAAGACATATCCAAATTCACAGAGGAAATGTGCCAACTTTGAAAACAATGAAACATGGATGTTGCATGGAACAAAATTAACATTGTCTCTCTCACACACAGGTCAACGTCGTGGATCACCCCCCGACACTGGGGGGGAAGACTCACAGGACCCGGCTCGGCGGGATGACGGAGCCACCGGCAGCGACGACTCTCACCACTCTGTGGACGAACCCGATCCCGACCAACCTGGCCCCTCTGGTGTCCAACGACCTGCAGCACCTGCGTCAGGTACAACTGGGCCAACCACCACCCCCACTCCTGCCACATCCCAGGAGACACCCAGGATCCCTGCCCCACCACCACAATGCAGCCAGGCTGGCCAGGAGGGACACGGTGTCCCGGGCACCCAGGAGGAGGCAGGCGACAATGCAAATGCCACCCCTCAGGGGTCCCGGAGACCCGATGTGCCCACAAGTGCAGGCCAGGTGCAAGTGGGCAGGGGTGGTGGGAGTGGAGGACGGCGGAGGCGCGAGCCTGACCAGTTGGCTGGGGAACCAGTATATTCCCATGTCCGAAACATCCTGGACACATACCGGCAGGACACCACGGGCATGGCCCAGGTTGTGTCCATCCTCGAGGGGATCAAGACCCAGCAGGCCCAGCAACATGCGGAGCAACATGCCTGTCTACTGCAACACCAACGGCGGATGGAGGACAGACAGGCTGAGCTCGTGGCGGTGTTCACGGGAATTCACAGTACACTCCGTCGGATGGCCGACAACATGGGCAACCCTCCCTGTGCCACCAGGCGTAGAACATCACCACCCACAGGGAGGGATGAGGAGGAGGAGGAGACATCCGACGGAGCATCCCAAACATCGTCACAGCCTGCTTCTGAGGGTCCCCGCAGGAGGGCGGGTCGTCCACGGAAAAGACCGTGAGGGTCGGCGCAACAGCACCATCTCCCAGGACACCTGGCCTGGCACCTGGCCCACTGGAGCAACAGCAGCACAGCAGCAAAAGACATTCTCTGCCACATGGACTTGCTGGTCACTGTCTGACCAATGTTGACAAAGACTGTGGCATGGACTCTGAGGATTTCAAATGGCAAGGACACCAACTCCCCTAGTGAACTTTGGATTCCACACACCCGGAAAGCCCCTCATGTCAACCCCCCCCTACCCCAACCAAAATAAAAAGTCACACCATAAAGAGAAGATGCCTACTGATTGCATTATTACCTTACATGTGTCTTGTACAGTCTAACTATGCCTGAGTTCTCATTTGACTTCAACCATCCACACCCTGGGGCCTGAGTCTGGCACAGGACACACATGGGTCACATTGTAGTAGGCAAGACAGACATGGAGCACCATACACCCCCGTGATGGGCCCAACCAGCTGAGGGGGTGGCCGCACAACCGTGCCGACAGACATATTGAGTACAGCGACAGCCATGCGCAGAGGTCAGGGATCATGTGGAGTGTCCTGGGGGGCACCCAGGTATGTGTGGACAGGTGGCAGAACCATGTCCTGCAAGCTTGAGTCAGGTGGATGCAGAGAATGGTGGCCTGGCCAACGTTGGATGCATGGGGATGGCACATGTCACAATACTCACAGAGTCATGGACTACATGCACAATACACAGTCTAATCCCACACAAACAGCTTGCATCTTGCTACTCTACACATAGACACATAGCCACTATCACGGAAAACCATGCCAGACATGCCGGATGCACCGTGGCAACACACCAGCATTGACTGAGAAGAGGCACCTTGGAGGCATAGAGACACCTTTATTAGTCATGTATTCAGGATTGCAGAGGCAACTTGGAGTACACATGAACGGGTCATGTGGAGTAACATGTGGGTCCAACACTGCCACCCCCCTTCTGCAGCACCAATGCGTGATAGCCATGGAACTGGCACACAAGTGTCGGCTAACAGCTAAACACCCCCTGCTGCTCACGGAGAGACTGCCATACACCATTGATCCGCTGATGTGGAAGTCCCACACCATGTCAAGCCAATGCAAACCGTATGTGTCCGAGGGCAGTGTAACACACATTGATGCCATCATCACATTCCACAATCCCATCATGGTGATGCGACATGTCTGCAGAGGAACCATACATCGACAGGGGCAGTGTGCACACATCGTAAACAACTGCCACACCCAATACACCCCTGATGCATCCCTTACCCTAAGGAGAGTTCCAAACTTGTCCGTGCGGGTAACGCTGAGTCAACACACGATGACGTGTCCATGAGGAATAGCAGTGCCACAACAATGCAACCAGCAGATGGCATGCGCAAGTACCTGGGGATGAGAGACACACAAGAAGTCAGCCACAAAAAGCACAGCCACTTGCATGTGCATGTACTCGACACATGTAAGGATGACAACATGCCAGGTCACAATTATGACAGGGGAAATACACATCACTGCCACCATCACTCAAGTGACACATCCACACACACCTCTGACTCACGTGCCATACATGCAGATGGACACACACATGGCAACACATGCCACACGGGGACCAATGCGTGCACACACAGACACTGGTACTCACCACTAAGCAAATAAGTCGCGTATGAGCCGAGTCCGGATGTCCTCTTGCGGAACCACGTCCTCCACATCACTAGCCCCATTGCCAAGGCCTTCGTCCTCCACGGGTGGATGGTCCTGATCATCTTGATCCAGGATGAATGGCACAGCTTTCTCAACTGCCATGTTGTGCAGCATGCAGCAGACCATGAAGATTTTGCAGACCTTCGCCGGGGCATATGGGAGGGCGCCGCCGGTCTTGTGGAGCCATCGGAATCGGCTCTTCAGGAGGCCAAACGTCATCTCTATCACTCGCCTTGTCCGGCCATGGGCGGTGTTGTAGCGGAGCTGTGCCGGCGTGATGGGGTTGCGGAAAGGTGTGATCAGCCATGGCATGTTGGGATACCCAGCGTCCCCTACATGGAAAGCACATGGACATAAGTAGGACAGGAGAAGCGGTCGTGCTGGAAGTCTACGCAAAATACAGGACAGACAGACTGTACCCACCAACAACACATGCTCGTTCGTTGCGCAGCTGCGTCATCATTTCAGGCACCCTGCTACGCCTCATGATGTAGGCATCGTGTGCTGATCCTGGAAAACGAGCACAGACATGTGAAATCACCATGTTGGACAGACACACCACAAGGGCATTGATGGAGTGATATTGCTTGCGATTCCTGTATACTACCTCCTGTGCCTGTGGTGGTACCAAAGCCACATGTGTCCCATCTATGGACCCAATGACATGGGGCATCCCTCCCAGGGCATAGAATCCACGCTTGACCCCAGTCAACATTTCAGGGGTTGGGAAATGGATGAACTCATCCAGGTGAAGCAACATGGCCTCTAAGAAATCATGCAGCACACGGCAGAACATGCTCTGGGACATGCCACCAACATGAGCTATGGTATTATGAAAGGTACCCGTGGCCAGTCTCGCCGTCAACTCCAGAATCAACGGTTGGGGGAAGCGGTAGCACCGGATACAGTCATTCTCCCGCATGGCAGCCAAGTCCGGAATTGGTCGGGGAAGAGGCGGCGCTCTGCAGTAATTTGGAAGTGACAAGGAAGAGTGAGTGCACTAAAACGACAATTTATATGTACTGAGCACATGTCAATCTGTCAATACACATATGCGACATACGGAGTCAGGTATGTGCCACATGCCCTGGACACGTATGGCTGGCAGGTGACACTCCTACCAAGACCCAGCTACACACGGAGATTGTGAACCTCCACATGCCATGGCATGGGATTAGCTGTGTCCCAGTGTAAGTGAACAGCCAGACGCAACACAAGAGTGACATACATCCACACATCAGCAGAAGTAGGATGTCGATTGCAGAGACTGGTAGCGGAACACTAGAGCCACAGGTCACCTGACATTACACTAGGACAGCCCACACACCTTGCCATGAAGGTGTACATGTGATGACTCACCACACATTCATAGAGAGGATGCAGACATGTCCTTGTTACGCTACTCTGTGTCCCATGCATACATACGCACCTCACATCCGATACCACATGTGGTCTGGTGTGCGGAACAGTGTGCCATGTCAATCTACACACAGACACATGTTGGTTGCTGCAACAGCTGATGCATTTGAGGGAGCACCAACATCAATACAATGTGAACCCCCCACACATACATGACATAGTCACATGGTGCACCGTGGGTAGTGACCTGTCTGGTGTGGTAACCCCTGTAGCGGGCATCAGGGGACACTTGCATGTGTTGTTGACCGTGCCATGCCAGTGACACTCATCCCAAGTGTGCAGTACGACAGGCACACATGTCAAAGGAGTCAAGGGCATGCCTGGCACACATTGCACCGTCACACATAACACCTGTACACATCTCATCATACATCTGGTGCCTTCTCGACTCAGGAGTAATGTGCCACATCACAGCCTTTCACACCTGTGCCCCACACATGTAGTACTGCCCAGACAATGCCTTGATGTCCATCCATGGACAAGTATGTCAGCCCTATTCCTTCCTATGTGCTGCCTGTCACCACTGTGATGTGTGAAAGGCACCGTACTTTCGCTAAGAGGGCCTGTGTACGTTCCCTATCACTATGGGAGTGCTGCCGTATGTGTACCCATAGTGATAGTGAGCGTACGCACGCGTGTACGGTCCTATCACTATGGGTGTTCTCGCGTATGCGTACTCATTGTGATAGTGAGCGTACAGGCGTGTGTACGGGCCGTACCACTATGAGTACGCATACGCGAGCACACCCATAGTGGTACGGCCCGTACACACGCCTGTACGCTCACTATCACTATGGGTGTTCTCGCGTATGCGTACTCATAGTGGTACGGCCCGTACACACGCCTGTACGCTCACTATCACTATTAGTACGCATACGCGAGAACACCCATAGTGATAGTGAGCGTACAGGCGTGTGTACGGGCCGTACCACTATGAGTACGCATACTCGAGCACACCCATAGTGGTACGGCCCGTACACACTCCTGTACGCTCACTATCACTATGAGTACGCATACGCGAGCACACCCATAGTGGTACGGCCCGTACACACGCCTGTACGCTCACTATCACTATGGGTGTTCTCGCGTATGCGTACTCATAGTGGTACGGCCCGTACACACGCCTGTACGCTCACTATCACTATGAGTACGCATACGCGAGAACACCCATAGTGATAGTGAGCATACAGGCGTGTGTACGGGCTGTACCACTATGAGTACGCATACGCGAGAACACCCATAGTAATACGGACCGTACACACTCCTGTACGGGCCGTTGCTATGCATTTGGGGTGCCCTAGGGCCCCGGAGCGCACCGTACCTGTGTGTGAAGCTCCAAATTACATAGGGGACACATGAGGGACAAGTATAAAGGCCTACATGCATGCTGGTTGTCATGGAGACCAAGTTTAAAGTTTGAATATTTTGAAGCAGGTGCACAGCAGTAGTCAGTTTGAATGAATCTGCTTTGTTGCAATGTGCTTCAGGAGTTGACATCATGCTGAAGAAAAAAACCACAATGAGAACCCACTGACTGTGCTAGGTTTGAAGGGATTGGAGGAAACATAGGATGCAAATGTGAGTGACCAATCACTCTGCACTCCTGTGCATGAAACAGGCCAGCAAGGCAGATATAAGGCAGCCAGGTCCCATGAGGGAGCACTTGCCTGCACATCTTTGTATTCCACGACCCAGCTGCTGCTACTGATTCCCTGGAACCATGTCAAGGTCTGTGGAGAGGTCACAGCCCTTCACCCTGGAGGAGAACCTGGCTTTGCTGGATGTGATCCTCCCACAGTACCCCATGCTGTATGGGCGACCAGGGTATCAGGTGAGTGCAGAGTCCACCAGCACAGACTGTGTCCCTTGTTTGTGAGTGTGACTTCTGGCATTGTGTCCAGGTGTGGCACACATGCTATGTACTGTAGGGCGGGGCCCGGGGGGGGGAATGCCTGATGTCTCCCAGCCAGTGCATGCTGTGGTGCATGTCTGCCATCCTCACTTGCATTGTGTTTACTGTGACAGTCACTGCATGGTGCATGCCACATTCTGCCTGTCTTGTCCTCCTGGGAATGTAGCCTCTGCAGTCCTCATGTGATTATGTGGTCAGCCCAGTGTGACAGGTGACTGTACCCACAGATGTGTGTTAGTTATGTGTACCTGTGCTGAGAGTGTCCACATGATGTGTTCGTACCCTGGACATCGGTGTGTGTGTAAGTCCCCTGTCATGTGGGTGGGTGCATATGTGGAGTGTAGCACCCCAGCTGCATGAGGGATGGTTATACCCTGCCCATGTGATGTGAGCAGGGACGCGCTTTCCTTGTCTTCCTGGGCACCTTTTGGAGCTTTTACATACCTCGCTAGCCGTGAGGGGAACGGCTCTCCTACCGGAGCTTCTGGGCAACCTGCTGCAGTGCCGTGAGGGGAACGGCGTTTCTCGCGAAAACTACCATCCCCAGCATTCCCTCTCCCGGGCGCCTGCCTACAGCGTCATCAGGCTGCGCCGGGGAGGGTTAAAGGCTGGGACGAAGAGCCGCTGCGCGGGACGCGCTTTCCTTGGCTTCCTGGGCACCTTTTGGAGCTTTTATATACCTCGCTAGCCGTGAGGGGAACGGCTCTCCTACCGGAGCTTCTGGGCAACCTGCTGCAGTGCCGTCAGGGGAACGGCGGTTCTCGCGAAAACTACCATCCCCAGCATTCCCTCTCCCGGGCGCCTGCCTACAGCGTCATCAGGCTGCGCCGGGGAGGGTTAAAGGCTGGGACGAAGAGCCGCTGCGCGGGACGCGCGCGGGCCGCGCCCGGGCGAAGCCCGGGCCAAGGGCGGGCCCGTCCTTCGCCCGTCAAAGCCCGGAAAAGGCTGGGCTGGGCCCATTCCCTAACATATGTGGTGGGACTTCGCTCTGCCACAGCTCTCCTCGTCGCTGCTGTAAGGAGTTGGCGCCAAGAACTGTGAGTTGCCAGTGGGATACGCTACTATTGTTTTGCTGTGCACCATATCAAGCTTCAGTGCTATACTAATGGAAGGCGGGTTGCTCGTTAATAAGTGTGGCCGCACTTGCCTCAGTAGCATGTCTAAAAGGAGGGCTGGTGATAAACCGGGGGGAACACTGGACGATTATCTAATAAGAGCAGAGTCAGCTTTGAACCTCGAGATTCAAGCGGTGGAACGTAGACTCTCCCTAGATCCCACCAATTCTTCCCTTCCATGTGCCCAGTTACAGACTGGCTCGCCTGCCTATGATCATACTAGCCCTATTGATGGTATCACCTCTCCTCCTGCACTTACTCCCCCTGTGCAGGAATCTTTGGGCCCAGTTCAGGGCTATGCTTCCATTCAGAGTCCTCCCAGGGTTACAACAAGAGGGAGGATGGCCCATAAAGCTAAAGGCAATACAAAAGTCGTTATTAATAAACAACCGAGAGGTCAGGGAAAGAGTAAACTTATTGTCGAGTCGCTCTCTCTTAAGCCTAGCGGGCCCCCTGTAGAAGGGAGTGTTTTGGACCTAAACACTATTCCTACTAGCCAGGACCAGTTACAACCTCTTTTGGATTTACTTCTTGCCGGCCTTAAAGATCAACTATCCTGTCTCCTTGCACCTGTACACCAAAAATTGGATCTTGTAGCCAATAGGTTGGACCAATTGGAAGCTAGATGTTCTGGTAACAAGAGCTTAGTCCCAGGGCCCCCCATGCCATCGAACGGGGTGTTGTCAGTGGAGGTGCCCAACGAGGCTGGTAGCTCAAGACCACAAAGACCAGTGGGGGTAATGCCTTTGCTACCATCTATAGGGGAAGAGAACGTTACCGCCCCAGGTCATGCTGCTGTTACCGACAGGAGTATTTATACTCGTCATGACCTGCAAAGACGCCCCTCTCAAGTCAACAGGGTTGGTACTGAAGGGGTGGGAGCGGGCCTCTCTCCACCCCCTACTAGTCTACACCTTCCACCCCAAGCTACCCCTTACACGATCATCTTGGCAAATGTTCCACCACTTCTGGAAGGATCCTACGAACATTGGTCCAACCTTAAGAATAAATCCCTTCATTACTTGAGTTCCAAAATTGGTAACAGCAAGGCCCTATTTGATGACTTCAATATGGTTAGACGTATTAATTGGATCGGTCAGTCCCACAAGTCTTTTCCTGGGGATTGTGTTGTGTTAAGCTTCAGGTCACCTGCTTTAGTCAAGTACATACTGGAAGCTGCCCACCACCTCCCCCATGCCCTTAACACAATCAAGATCCTCCCTTTGGGCTTCTTTTATAGGCCAGGCTTTTTACAACCCCTACGGGAAAATTGTAATTTTCCAACATTTCCCGTCAGGTCTGACATGCCCCTTGCGACTTTCAACCGCTTTGATATTCTTTCTACACTGGAGGATAATGATTGACACATGGATGGCTCCCTACGTACCCCAGTGCTTGCCCTGGGGTTGGTGGGTCCCAATTGTCATCAGAGCCATGATTTTATGATCGAGACACCCCCCCCTAAAGATCGTTCCTGTTTGATTATCTCACCTGGTCACATCTTGATACCATCTGTTGAAACGTTCGATTCTCATCATGTCTCGGGTCAAGCAGCCGAAACCAGGGTCGAGAAGTCTACATTAAAATTGGGCTCCTGGAATCTTGCAGGGCTGGGGTCAAGGCTCGAGATCCCTGATTGGGCTGACTTTATTGATGAGTTCGAAATATGGACATTTCAGGAGACTTGGGCACTGCATCCTCACTTCCGTACAGGGTTTTTGAATTTCCACAAACCTGCTGTTAAGAGCCATAGAGGCAGACCCATGGGGGGCTTAACTACCTGGATCCGTCAATGTGAAGGTGTTACTGTGTCAGAGGTTCCAATTGATAGTCCTGATATTTTGATAATCAGGGTCAAATCTTGTAGCGGCCCCGATTTTCTTATAATTAACATCTATGTAAGAGGTCTCCCGGGAGGCAAGTGCTCTCCCACTTGTCTACTACTGGAGAATCTTCTGGAGACCGCTTCTATGTTCATGTACAAGATTGTGGCTGGAGATTTCAATGTTTGTTTTGAGCCATTGGGGGCCGATTGTGGGGACTTCACCGAGGAAGAAGATTCATCCTGGGGTGTTCCCATGTTGGAGCTGGAACCAGTTAACAAATGGTCTCAAGCTGCTCTTTTTATGAAGGGTCTATGTTTAAATCAGGGCATGAGAGCAGTCAATGGGCGAACCAAATCTGACAGGATGGGGAGGTTTACATTTGACAATGGTAGGTCAGGGAGCCGAATTGATTATATACTAGCCAGCTTGGATTTGTGGCCACTCATAGACGACATGGTGGTAGTAAGTAGAGTCGAGAGTGATCACAATCCCCTTGCACTGTGTATTAAGGTTAATACTTTTGCAGCCTCCCCTACCTACCCAGATGGCAGTTTCCCTACAGATGTCATTGTTACCAACGATCTTAGAAGGGTGAGATGGCCGAAGATTGCCACCTGTGAATCTTCACGTGTGGCCATCAGGGAATTAATCAACAGTACCCTGGTCACACTTAATAAAATGGAATCCCAAAACTTGATTAAGGATAACATCCGGGATTCCCACAATAAACTCTTCGCGGAGCTCAAAACTTTTTTTGTGAAAAGCCAACCCGCCACCGGTAGGGGTAAAGAGTTGAGACCACGTACATGGTTCAACAAGGACTGCAGAATGGCTCAAAGTGCCCTGAAAGAGGCCATTAAATCAGGCTCTCTTTCTATCATCCAAAAGTGTAGACTTGTTTACAAAAATGCCCAACACAAGGCCAAGCAAAATTGGGATGAGGAGCGTTGGAGGGATTTATATCAGGCTTGTCATGACCGCAACATGGTCCAATTCTGGCAACTCCTTAAATGGGGTAACTCCCCCTCGGATATTCGCCCCTCTAATCAAGTAGAACCACAACAATGGGTAGCGTATTTTGAGGAACAATTTAAGGTTGGTGCTTTAACGGACAGGCAGTTTTCTTGTCCTCTAGTTGTTGAAAATACTTTAAAATTTTCCCCTGATGAAACCAAGTTAGTCCTACGCTCGATTAAGAGTGGTAAAGCCCCAGGACCTGACTGCATCCCTCCTGACCTATTTATTCAGGAACAAGATGTATGGATTCTTTATTTGACCCTCCTGGCTAACGCCCTTGCGGGTGGTGCTGTAGTCCCTGACTCGTGGCTCGGGGCAGAGATACTGCCGATATATAAGAAAGGCGATCGCTCTGCCACGGGTAACTACAGACCAATAGACGCAGTACAAAAAATTATAGCCCGCCTTGTACTTGGTCGTATCCAAATTTGGATGTCTGACTTTGACGTGCTGTCTCCACTTCAGGCAGGGTTTCGGTCCCACACTGGGACCCTGGACCAAGTATTTAGGGTAGTACTTCTGTATTGGAAGGTTGTCTTTCTGGGGGGAGGCAAATTGTATGCAGCCTTTGTAGACTTAAGTTCTGCGTTTGACCTTGTGCCGAGGGACAAGCTATGGAAAGTTCTCTTGGACATGGGCATGCCAAAAGATCTGGTTTCTTTTTTGGTCACCATACATGAAAATACGTACGCCCGTGTCCGATGGGGTAAACCCGGGGAACTGACCGATAGATTTAAAGTATCCAAAGGTGTACGACAAGGGTGTGTACTCGCACCCACCCTGTTTTCTTTATTTATCAATGGGGTTGTAAACTACTTCTTAAATAGCCCTACAGATGCACCTACATTGGCAGGAATGAAGATTCCCCTGCTCATGTTCGCGGATGACACCCTTTTGATCTCGAGGACGAGACAGGGACTGCAGTTGGCCCTGTCTCGCTTCGAGACCTTTTGCCGCGAGCATGAGCTGGAAATAAACATTGGGAAGACCAAGTTTATGGTTTTTCGTGGCCCTCGGCGGGTTAAGGCGGAGGTGTGTTTGGGTGGTGTCAACTTATCCCAAACGGCAGTATTTACTTATCTTGGAGTTACTTTTAGCGAGACGTGCAGCTGGTCTCACCAGCTGGATCTTCTCGCGCTCAAGCATGCCCAATTGGGAGGAGCTTTGTTGAAAGAGCACAAACACTCTTTAACAAAACCAATAGCCCCACTCATGAAGATCTACGGCTCCAAGATTTTACCTGCAATTTTATATGGAGCTGAGATCTGGGGCTTTAATAACTTGTCCAAATTGATAACTGCCCAGAATAAATTCCTCCGGTCAGCTATTGGGCTTCCCCAATCCACTCCACGCATCCCTCTTTTGTTTGACCTGGGAATTCAGCCTATAGAGGACTGCGCAGGGTATAGACCCCTGGCGTTCTGGCGCCGCTTGTGGACGACCCCCGAACTATCTAACTATGCAAAAGCCCTTCTGGAGATCAAAGGGTTGGAGGGGTCGCATAGGACTCCCTGGTTGTCTAGCATCAAAACCCTGTTATATGATCTCGGGATGCGTGATCTATGGGTTAACCCTGATACAGAAGTTTTCCCTGCAAAAAAGGTGCTTAAGGATGCGTACTGGAATTACATTAAGAATAGGAGATGTGCTTCCCTTACAGGTTCCACAATGACTGCTTCTTTTCTAGTTTTTAAGGATGACTCTGTCTTTGAAAGTTACTGGGATACCATCTTGAAGTTCCTAGATCGTAAGTTGTATCACCAGTTCAGAGTGGGCGCTCTACCACTGCGAGGACTCACCAAAAGTTGGAGTCCTCTTGGTAGTGATAAATGCCCATTCTGTGTTGACAAGATTGAAACCATGGACCACTTCCTTTTTTGTTGCCCAACTTATCAACTTCCCAGACGTATCTGGCTTCGACCTGCATGCAGACTAATGAGCACTCGTTCTGCACAGGTCGCTAGTAGAATTTTGAAAACCGATACTTCCACTCCTATAGTAATAGGTGTTGCTAAATTTATTAGTTGGGCATGGATCCTTAGGGCCAAGAAACTGAAGCTGTAATCTTTGTTCCCTGCTGCCACACAATAGTATCTACTTTGGTCCATGGCATAAACGGCACGTCTCTCTTTGCACTTTATTGTATTTTTTAACATGATGTGATCATTTTTAATTCATTATTTTATCTACCATTTTAAAGGTTTTACAGTCTATTTTTGTATTGTACATGAATTGTTTTGTAGTCGAATTGTCTAATATGTGTAGTATGTCTTTTATGATGCAAATCGAATAAAGACTTTTTGACTGACTGACTGACTGATGTGAGCAGGGAGCAGTGCTGTGTGTCAGCCCCACACCTGTGAGCCCCCCCCCTCTAGTGGCACATGTGCAGAGTGAGGTTTGTCGCAGCATTTGGCAATGGCAGGTGAATGTCCTGTGCCTGTGTGTGTCTGTGTACTCTGATGCGGTAGCGTCAGTGGCCTGTGGCATGTGACTGCTTAGAGGTGCTGCACATTATCCTGGTGTAGCTTGTGATGCACAGTGTGAGCCTGGATCATTGATTGTGTCGTTGCCCTCATTCCACCAGTGTACTTTCAATGGCACGTACTGCTTTTGCCCTTCCCCAGAGGATCATGTCCCTATGACAAAGGTGCAATGCGTTGGATGCATACTATGCCTTGTTGTAAACAGCACATTTGTTCTAATATGTCTCTCTGTGACATGTGCCTGGTGTATTGATGTAGTGTCACTTGTTCATCCTCACAGGTAGGTGCCTCTGCCAAGAAGCAGATATGGCTGACCGCCGTCAGTGCCGTGAGGGGTGCGGATGGTCGCAAGCGGCGCCTGGCCCAGGTGAGGAAACGCTGGCAGGATATCCGGTGCTGGACGCGGAGGATCGCACGGGTCCTGCTGGGGGACTCACCTGAGACCCATAAGAACCGGGGGTGCCGCCGTCTGACCCACATCCACAAGCGTGTGCTGGCGGTGGTATTTCCAGACTTGGAGAGGCGCTTACAGGAGAAGCAGCAGCAGGAAGGGGGTAGGTACATGTGTGTTTGTTGTGTGTCACCAGCATTTGTAAGTGCACAGTTGCATGGATACACTGCTAGGGTTTAAAGGTGCTGTGCAGATCCAGTTACCCACAGTATAGCTGTGCTCTCCTGCCTCCCTTCCCCTCCTTGCAATGTGTTCCCTGGTCTGTGTGTAGTCACTCCTTCACAAGGTAATGTAGGCTGGCGCTTTCTCCACGTGAACTATGCCTGTAGCATCATGTGTGGGGGTGGTGTCTAACAGGTTTGGGGACCTTGCCTGTGCCCTGTCCAGTTCAGTACATGTGGGTTCCATGTCAGTTGGCACTGCTGCTGAGTCCAGACATGGGTGTTAGTCTCTCAAGTGTCAGGCCTTACAGCGCGCATGTCCTATGTTGTGGCCTGTGACATGATGTGCATGAGTGTGCGATACGCATAGTGCAGGGATGGTGGCGTGTGTTGCAGTCATTTACATTCAGGACCATGGAGTTGTGTGGCCACTGCTGTCCCCTGGGGCATATGTTCATAGGTGTCATGTGTGTCATCACAAAACGTGGACACTCTCAGTGTCTACAGCATAGGTTGTGCTCTGTGCCATTGTCCCCTGGCACCATGTATATTGACGTGAAATGTAGTACAAGTGTCCACTGTACAGCCTGACCTGATTTTCCTTGTTCATAGTCACAGTGGCCAGTGCCTGTGTGTCTTGTTACAATCATCTGATGATGACCATTTGTACATGATTATTTGGACAGGCGCACCTTGGGAATTTGGCGTCCAATCTTGCATTTATGCAGCCCCTGTGTATTTCACCCAGACTAAGAGATGTAAGTGCCACCTGTGTCTCAAAAAATTGTCTCATGTAGGGGGTGGTTGGTGCGGGCCAAGCCTACATGTCAAAACCAGAATTCTCCTTGCTAGGTCTGGCCAGTGTGTGATGTTTGTCTGGACATACACTCAAGGTGCAGTGAGCCAGTCATGGTGGGCATGCTTTCAGTATTACCTATGCAGCATGTGCCTCAAGTTCATGGATATGGTCCCTGCTCATCCCTATTTTCGCCAACACTGTGTGGTGCAGATGCAGTGCTGGATTGTCCCCAGGGCCTGGCTCCTATGTCAAACTCCATCTCATGTCATTTGCTATTGTGTCATGCTCTCCATGGATTTTCATTGGCATGGTGGGTCAACCAACTGTGTGTTGCATGCCCTACATCTGTACCTTGTTTTGTAGATGTTACTGATCTTTCTTTGCAGGCTATGCACTGTAACCTATGTAGATTGGACTCATGTGACATATGTATACAGGTGTGTGATTAATTGCTGTCTCTTCACCTTGCCCACAGCATCGTCGGGGGACACGGAGGGAGACATGAGCACAGACGGAGCGGAGGGACCGAGCACCAGTGCCAGCGTTGACATCGTGGCTGGCACATTGAGTGGTACTGAGGCGGAGGAGAGTGAGGCCGAGGACCTGTCCACTGGCACGACTGAATATGAAGCTGACGGGTCCGAGGATGATCTCTCCGAGTGGGCGGAGGCTGCACCACCAGCTGACAGCGGCACAACATCACACCCCGCCCCCTCCATTGCCATCAGCCGCCTCCCACTTGCTCGTGTCCCTTCCCAGCATGCCCGGTCACCACATGTCTCCTTCCTGCCAGGCACCGCACCCCCTGCCCCTGTCTCCACTGCTGCCGCCAATACCGAGTCTGTGGACATCCAGCAGCAGTTGCAGGTTGGTCAGGCTGCGATCCTTAATGTCCTCCATGGCCACAGCCAAGTGCTGCACAACATGGAGGCATACTTGGAGGGCATTTTTTCATCGCAGGCTGACCAACGGCAGTTGCTGAGGTCCATCGACTCGACACTGACTGCAGCATTGGGTCTCCTGCAGTGCTACGTCCCACCCCCTACCCCTGCCCCATCCACACTTCCCACTCCCATGCCTGTCCCACGTACACCCAGACGTCAGCATGCACCCACCACAACAGACACAGGCACCACACCAGCAGGGAAGGTCATACGCACTCCTCCTGACACGCACACACAGGGTGAAGTAGGCACACCCACTGGGTCAGGGGGCAAACGTAAGTTATGCAGCCAGAGTGGGAGTCCGCATTCCACCCAGTCCACTCCCTCCAAATCCCCTCCCCTCAGCTCTCCTGGCCACATATCCGGCAAGGACTCCTTCATGGCCGCTCTGTCCCTGAGCCCCACTGTGACACAAGCGGTCAAGGGAGTCCCCGGTCAGAGTGGTTGAGTCCCCCCCCCTGTCTGCACCCTCCCCCAGTGGCACTGCGACCCATCCCTCCGCCCCCCCCCTCCTTGGGGCCTGTGGTTCCTTCGGGTGCAGGGGAGACACTGGAGGACCTTGCTAAGGTGTGCAGCGAGATCCTGGCCTCCGCCTTTGGCCCTGCCCCACCCCCTGTGGTGGAGTCCTCCATCCCTGCACCCACGACGCCTACCCTTCGCCCTCATGTCCCTGCGGTGCCTGGTCCTTCCCACCCCACATGATGCCCTCCCCACTGTGGAAGACGAAGGAGTCTGAATGTGCAGGCAAGCTAGGGGACACGCGTCCCACTGTGTCCCCCATCCAGCTGTCACTAATGGACTGCCCTATGGGCTTTGTAAATATTGAACATTATCCATGCAAAACAATTTTGGATCATGCTGAATAAAGCAATTTTTTTTCCTTAGATCACTACTGCTTTTCTGGTATTGCTGTTGGTGGGGCTGCTACATGATTTTGGGTCGTGATTATGTGTTGGGTGTGTGGGAAATGTAGTAGTGTGCTGGTCATAGGGGGGACCCTGGTATCTGTATGCCATCACAAGGTGTTAGCTAGGTTTCTCTGTTCATGTAAGCAGTTACTGCATGGTGAAATTGTCCCAAGGTGTATTCCTTCCTCTGTGTACCCTGACATCTTCCCTGCAGGGTGTTCCCAATTTTGAGCGCTGAGCTGTGTGTACATTAGCTGGGTGTGTGACGGACACCTTCAACTTTGGCCATGCGTGCAGAGCGATGTCTCCACCTGCATCATTCGTGGCATCCTTGGTGATCACTGTACTTGTGTATGTAGTCTGTTGACATGACTTCATGTGGACATGTTCCCTTTTAGGCTGTATGCATGTGTGTATTCCCATCCTCGCACACATGTGTTACATGTACTGCAGGGTCTTTGTGCACCTGACTGACATTTGTGGGCATTGTATCTGTGGCTACTCCACCCTTTGCGTTCCATGGGCACTGCTGGGAGGACTCTGCACCCACCCCTCCTGTGTCTGGGCACTGCCGGGAGGACTCTGCACCCACCCATCCTGTGTCTGGGCACTGCTGGGAGGACTCTGCACCCACCCCTCCTGTCTCTGGGCACTGCTGGGAGTGATAGGCACCCACCCCTCCTGTCTCTGGGTACTGCTGGGAGTGATAGGCACCCACCCCTCCTGTCTCTGGGCACTGCTGGGAGGACTCTGCACACACCCCTCCTGTGTCTGGGCACTGCTGGGAGTGATAGGCACACACCCCTCCTGTGTCTGGGCACTGCTGGGAGGACTCTGCACCCACCCCTCCTGTGTCTGGGCACTGCTGGGAGGACTCTGCACACACCCCTCCTGTGTCTGGACACTGCTGGGAGTGATAGGCACACACCCCTCCTGTCTCTGGGCACTGCTGGGAGGACTCTGCACACACCCCTCCTGTCTCTGGGCACTGCTGGGAGGACTCTGCACACACCCCTCCTGTCTCTGGGCACTGCTGGGAGGACTCTGCACCCACCCCTCCTATTTCACGATATGTACACTTAGAACATACACGTGTGTGGGTTCGCTCCATGCATACGAGGTGGGGGTACGTGTCGTACATACACGGTTGGGGTGGGGGTACGCTCCATACGTCCGCGGGTGTGGGTACGGGTCGTACTTACACTGTTGGGGTGGGGGTATGCTCCATGCATATGCGGGTGGGGGTATGCGTCGTACATACACGGTTGGGGTGAGGGTACGGGTCATACATACACAGTTGGGGTGCGGGTATGCTCCATACGTCTGCGGGTGTGGGTACGGGTCGTACTTACACTGTTAGGGTGGGGGTACGCTCCATACGTCCGCGGGTGAGGGTACGGGTCGTACTTACACTGTTGGGGTGGGGGTACGCTCCATACGTACGCGGGTGAGGGTACGGGTCATACTTACACTGTTGGGGTGGGGGCATGCTCCATACGTACGCGGCTGTGGGTACGGGTCGTACTTACTCTGTTGGGGTGGGGGTACGCTCCATATGTACGCGGGTGAGGGTACGGGTCGTACTTACACTGTTGGGGTGGGGGTACGCTCCATACGTTCGCAGGTGTGGGTACGGGTCGTACTTACACTGTTGGGGTGGGGGTACGCTCCATACGTACGCGGGTGAGGGTATGGGTCGTACTTACACTGTTGGGGTGGGGGTACGCTCCATACGTACGCGGGTGTGGGTACGGGTCGTACTTCCACTGTTGGGGTGGGGGTACGCTCCATACGTACGCGGGTGTGGGTACGGGTCGTACTTACACTGTTGGGGTGGGGGGTACGCTCCATGCATACGGGGGTGGGGGTACGGTCCGTACATATGCGTCCCCACGCTATGTGATGCTTGTGTGGGCCGTACCCAGGCCTTTGCCACGTGGGTACAGCCGTCCCGCCATAGTTGGGATGACGTAGGTCTGGGCATGGTACGACTCGTACCCACGCTCTTGAGGTGTGGGTACGGGACGTACCTGTATTGTTGTGTTGCCGGTTCGCGTCGTCAAGCACTTCCGTTGTGGCGGTCGCTGGCTTTGCTGGACACGCCCCCACCCCCTCGTAGTGACCAGGGCCTTGGGGTCAGGTATGTCCAGGGCATGTGTGCCCCTGGGTGTTGTTCTGAACTTCTGCGGCGTCTGCGTCCGAACCTGTAGAGGAGGTCGACTGCTATGAGGGCCGGGATGACACGTAGGTTCGGGTCCATGTCTGTTCGTCGCGTACAGGTACTCCTTGTTCGCGTCGTCCTGATTTCCCGGCAGTTTTTGGCAGCCGGAAAATATTCACTGTGCGGGATGACGTCGGTGCGAATCGTGATTCCTGGTTCGTGAATGGCAGGCTGCGTGCGTCCCGAAGTCACGTCGGCGCTTTCCCGGATCGCATTTGTATGTTTGTTTTCGTCGGTCGGGGTTTTGTACGATTCGTACGGAAATGGTGTTTCCGTGCGAATCGTAATTCCATGTCTGTATATTTTGACGACCGGGTACGCGTCGGACAGAGAATATGCTCCGTCCGACGGTTCGTACCCGGTTTTTACCGGATCGTAATCGGCACCACAGTGTATTAGAAGACCAGGAATGCAATTACAAATTCGAGAGCTGAGTCAAAACATTGGGATTTGGAGTGTGCTAGATAAGTGTGAGGGTAAATGGGCAAAAAAGAAAGGTTCAAAAAGGGTGAGAACCGGCTCCTCCCGTAGAAGGGGAAGCAGGTGCTACAAGTTTCCCCTTAGGGGAAGTACCCAGCTGAGATAATGTCCATGTGCCTTGGAGTCGGAGTGATCTTGTGTCATTCACAAATGACTTTCCAAGATTAAGAGAGAAGCCTGTAGAATGGCACAAGCAAATTGAGCGGTTTGTGAAAATCTCAAAGGTTTTGTGGATTGATCTGAATATCTTCTTCAATATTGTAGTTCCAAGTGATGTGTGGAAAGAATGTAATATAGCCAAAGAATTGCCTGAGAGAAAGCCAGTGACTAACGGTCATGTAATCCACAGTAAGAAGAAAGTATCAACAGGTGATGACGTGGTTGAAATTGACTGGAGCAAGATTGACAAGACGATCCAAGAACCCAAAGAGTCGATTCATGCAGAGTATGAGAGATTGTTGCAGGCATTTAAGCAGTACAGTGGGATGGGATGGTGGAGCCCAAGAATAAGAGACATTTTGTGTCCGTGTTTGTGACAGAAATAAGGCCTAAGATTAGCATGATGATTTATCAACATTTGATTTACTTTAGTGACTAAATAAAAATGAGGCAGAAGAAATTGAAAGAGAAACTGAAGGCACAAATGAAGGCTGCTCAGGGAGGAGGTCAGAGTCAGGCCTTTCAAAGGTAATGTTCCTTCTATGACATGATTGTATCAGAAGGGAGCTCCTGTGATGCAAGCGAAGGTGGATTCCAGTCATGGTGCTCCAATTGACCCAAGTACTGGGATTGATGTAGCTACCTTAAAGAAGTTCAACCCCTGTCACTATTGCAATAAGTTGGGGCATTGAAAGCGAGAATGTCATCTTAATACCGATAATCAGGTTCAAAATTCAGGGTTTGCACCACCTCAGAATAATAACCCCATGCATTCACAAAATGTGTAGAGACCAAAGTCTCCCATTTTCAGTGAGTCCCAAGCCCCAGTGATGGAAGTTCCATAACCCCTGATGCCACATCAAGCAGCTAATAGCCCTAGATTTACTTTAAACCAAGTTCCAAATATGAATCGGACTACTTTTTAGAATAAGAATCCTTTCCAGCAGCATCCCATGTTCGATAATCCCATGGTTGACGATTATTGATCCTATCAGTCTGCCTGACGGTGCCTTTGGGGGGAGAAAGATTATGTGCTTGGTGCAGTCTTAGAGGTAGACCAGAGTGGTCCATTTATATATGGTGAGGTAAATGGCCACCCCTATCATTTCTGGTTGATACTGGTGCTACCCGTTCTACTGTCAGAACAGATGAAGTTCCAAACCTACCCCTCTCAAGAAAGAGAAACCAAGTTGTAAGAGTTGCAAATAAACAAATGACAAACCCCATAACTGAGGAGGTACCTGTAAAAATAGGGAACTTTGAGGAGAATCACCTATTTGTGGTATGTGATTTGAGTTGTGAGAGTTTGTTGAGATGGGATCTGTTGTGACTAATCAAACGGCATCAGTTGAGCTGTTGCCTGTAATGACATGAATAACCCCTGGATCTCAGAGACCCAGTGAAGTTGGAGGTTTGAGATTTTTGCAGGGAAGGACATTGGACTCATCAAAGGAGTTGAACCTGTTCGTATACTGAGAAAGCCTAATGTTGAGTACCCAAGAACCCTGCAATATGACACAATCTCTGAAAATATTGTTGGAATTAACCCAGTAATGGAGACAATGATCAAACAAGGTATTTTGAAGTAGATTATGGGGATTCCATGTAATTCACCGATTATGGGCTTACAGAAGCCAAGTGGTAAGTACAGCATAGTAAAAGATCTCGGAAAGAGATATAATATTGTAGTTCTTTGTCGTCATGTGGTTTCAAATTCTACTGTGATTTTGTTTCAGACTCCATTGATGATGAGTGGTTTACTGTCAGTGATATTAGTCAGGCCTTTATCTCCATACCATTGCATCAGGTCAGTCAGTTCCGCTTCACATTTTGGTTCAACCGTTGTGTTTTGGCATGGTACATAATCCCACTAGGGTGTACAGTAAGTCTGTCTATTTTTGTCAAGACCCCCCTTGTTTGTGCCAGTGCTTGTTTAAAACGAGCGAGAGAATTGCTATTCATGAGGAAATACCCGCATTGGCGTTGGTTGAGTCCCGTTTGGAAAGCAGTACTGAGAGCAGTTTTGTGCCATGTGAGAATATCAAAACATCTAAGAGATCAGAACACGCAATCTATTTCCAGTTCGGGTTCTCGGTCTAGTCTTTGAAACTTGAGCCCTTTTAGCGGTAATAATGCGCCTGCGCGAGTCACGCGTGGTGCACTTCAACTGTTATCCTGTCAGGAAAGAAGGCTGTGTTTCGAGTGCGCAAAAATTACCTCAGAGAGAGTTCACCAATATTAAAGAAGAGGTTTTTTTTCAGCATTCATTTCAACGCCCAGTTTATAGTCAGCGAACCTTAGCGGTATTTTCATGGTGTTAATTATGTTAATTCCTTTGCAGCTGTTCACACATATTTTAGTGAACGGAGAAGAGAGTCGGCGATCGTATGTGATGAAGCATGGTGAGAGATAAGTCTCGGTGAAGAGAGACTATCTCAACTTTTCAAGTAAGGCGCATTGAACAGTAACTGTGCATGATTTTTCTCGTCAGCTATTTATCGCGTTTCAAGAAAATAAAAGATATTCCAGAGTCTACCGCCACAGCTTCTCTTGGCGAAAGTGAATTCTGCCTAAATATGTAGTGCTGAGATATCGTAGGGAGAATACGAACTTCCAAGGCCATTGTTCTCCCTTGAACGATACCAAGACTTTTTTATAATATTAAGAAGTATCAACAAGAGGCACATGGGGAAGAAAACTTAGAGAAAAATACTTTTTTTTTCTTTCAAAGAAAAAACTCATCGTCAATCACAACAAGGAGAATATTAATAACCTCAAATTAAAAAGAAACTAAATGACTGTTGCTGCTTCTTGACAACTTTTGTACTTGCAAGAGTTCTTTCAATCTACCAATATATACAACAAGAAAGAGAGTGGCACACCCTCTGGTTAGAAAAGGTATGGAGGTAGTAAGTCACAGGTAGTTAGAATTAGTTGAATAGATTAGGGAAGGGAGGCAATAATTATTTGTGTTTACTTGCCGGTCCAGGTGAAGAAACAGAGAAGGAGGGCCAGAACTGCAGGCAGTCGCTCTTGTTTATTTTCCCAATTCCCCTTTCCCCCGCACAGGAGTTGGAAAACAGCATTTAAAATTGTTGTTGCTAACTGTGGTTTGGGGGTATTGAGGATAAGCATCTGCTTCTGAGGAGACCGCCATTAGGTGTTATTGACAATTTTGAACCAGATTCCTAAAAAAACCTGGAGTCCTTGGTCATACCCTGTAACGTTGCCCTGGTGCAGTAAATTGATGACCAGTTGGTTGCATCAAATGCTCTAGAAGCTTGCCAGACTGATAATATTGCTCTGTTGAACCACTTGGCTGAGAATGGACATAAGGTATAGCCCAAAAAGTGGCAATACTGTTTGAGAGAAGTCCTGTATGTTGGACATTACATTGAGAAAGGAGTCAGGTAGGTATCTCAGGAAAGAATCTCGGCGATTCTGCAAATTAAGGCGTCATCTTCACAGAAAGAAGTCAGGATATTCCTAGGAATGGTGGGCTACTGTCGCCAGTGGATATCCAATTTTTCCCTAGTGGCCAAGCCTTTACAGAGGCTGACACACAAAGATGTGTCGGACCAGGTGTCCTGGTATAACAATTGTTTGGTTGCCTTCCTAGAGTTGTGAGAATGTCTCTGCTGACCATGGCAGTGGGAATGCCTGATTACAATCAAGTGTTTTTGCTTTTCTGCAGTGAGAGGGAGGACTGCACTCTCTCAGTGCTTACACAAATGCATGGAAGTGTCCATAGACCTGTTGCCTATTTCTCAGCTATCCTTGATCCAGTAGCAGCTGCAGAATTGCCGGATGTCTCAAATTAATGGCTGCTGCTGGTGTCAGCATTGAGAGGTATAATAACTTTGTGTTGGTCATCCCCTAACTGTATATGTGCCCCATTGTGTGGAGATATTGTTGACACATATTTGCACTCAACACTTGACAAGCAGCCGGTATAAGCAAATGATACTTGTGGATGAGAATGTCACAATAAAGCGATGTTCTTTTTCAAACCCTGTCACCTTATTGCCTCTTCCTGAGAGTGACAGTGATGATGGTGAAGTGGAGCATGACAGTCTCAATGTTACTCAACTGTGTTCCAAGCTAAACTCAGATATACAAGATGAGCTACTGCCTGAATCTGATTTTGCATTGTTCGTGGATTGCTTGTGTTTGCGAGACCATGGAGGAAATTTAGAAGCTGCCTATGCAGTCTCTACAGTTTCAGGAGTAGCTGAAACTACATCGTGTCAGGGAGTAGATTTTTACACAAGTGGCCGAATTAATTACTCTTACAACATCATGATGTGTCTCAGATCAGCAGAGAGTGACCAATTTCACTGATAGTCAGTATGGCTTTGTTCGCGATTTTGGAAAGTTGTGGTTCCAGATGGGGTTTATGACTTCCTCAGGATCTCCCATCCAGAATGGAGAACATGTGAGAAAGCTTCTTGAGGCTTTGCATATGCCTGCTCAAGTTGTGTTTGTAAAATGTGTTGCTCATTATAAGGGGGATGATTATGTGACTGTTGGCAAAAGATATGCTGACGAGTTCTCAAAGTATTGCACTTATGATGCTTGCACCTTTTAATGGTGAGTACACTAATGTAGGAACAGATGAGACTAACTACAACCTTTTGCTGACAACTGTGGATACATGGGAGGAGGTCAAGAGGCTTCAGGAAGAAGAGTCAGAGGCCGAACAGCAAAGTTGGATTAAGGAAGGATGTGTAAAGTGGGATGAGGATGATATTCTGTCAAGATCGCTCCGTCCCGGCCACTGTCATCGCAAGGGGCGGAGCTTGAGGGGATGTAAATTCCTAGTTCTGGATGGGAGGAGTGCTTTGCGAATTAGCCTTTCTAGCATTCCCTTCCCGTCCGGATCTTCTCCGCATTCACATCCGGGTTCACAGCAGTCGCTGCCGCATCCACGAAGGCCCGGCTCCTCACCTCCTAGAGCACCGCAGTGACTCCTCGAGCCTAACGGGCCCGTGTAGGGATTCTTCAGTCACCTATTCCTGGCCTTCCACTCATCACCATTTTGGGGGTCTTGTGATTTCCCTATTGCCTGAAGCAATAACGTGCACCTTACACTATGCGGTAAAGCGCTTTGCACATTGAGTGAATGGCAGATGTCTGTTTGTGTGTTTAACCCATATATCAACTCACTCACGTGTTGGGGTGATTCATGGGCATCTGCATTTCCCTGATGGGGGGCATAACGTTTTGGCAATATATGCGAGTGTTGACGGGGGCTCTCCTGGTGTAAGGGGGCTTTCTGGATCTACTGTAACTCCTGAGATTAAGAAGACTTTTGATAAAATTACGCTGACAGTTCCCTGAGCTGTCTATATCGCAAATTCCTTCAGAGACGAAGATACAAGATAGTTTAGCCTGCACTTTTTGCACATTTTGATTACCTTTTCATGACTGACTCCAGGCAGTTAGTCTCTATCATTTTTGGGATATTTTTCCTTTTTCTATGCACCACATTACTGGTAACCTTCCATCATATCCTCTTATTACACTACTGTGTCCCGGGCTGTGAGTAATTTTCTTTCTGTTCTGTTTAGGTAGTGTTGCATTAGAAGTTCTGTTTTTTTCAGTTGTTGGATGCAAGTGTGTTAGACCTGGCACATTGGCGTGAGTCTCCCTTCCATTTTTCGCTGTGCCTCATGTATTTTTTGCTGGTGTTAGTTGCTCAGGGCACTGTGCCACTGCTGTCAGTGCCACAGTGCAAGTGTTCCCTATTGTAAATTGATGTATGATTTGTGATTCCATGATTGGTTGGTTTGGTTTACTTGTCAGACCCTAGTACAGTGCACCAGGAGTGCCCAGGGCTTGTAAATCCAAATGTTGCTGGTGGGCTTGCAGCACTGGTTCTGCCACCCACAGAAGCAGCCTGTAAACATGTGTCTAAGGTCTGCCATTGCAGAGCCTGCGTGCAGTCTGGTACGGTCATGCTCACTGGGCAAGTGCACCTACTTGCCAGTCCCTAAACCTTCCCTTTTCTTCATATCAGACACCCCTATGGTAGGCCCAAGGGCAGGGTGCATTGTAAGGATAAGGTAGGACATGTCCTGGTGTGTGTGGCATGTTCTAATAGTGAATTACAGCCATTTTCGTTTTTCACTATTGCGAGGCTACCGTTTCTCCATAGGCCAGAATGGGCAGTTTGGTTATTACATCTTATAATCCTAACTGACTCAGAGAACATGGTAGAAATTCGAATTTAGTATACCTGAACTCAGGATGATAAAATACATCTTTTAGTAAAGTTGGTTTTAACATTCTGTGTTTGAAAATGCCACTTTTAGAAAGTAGGCATTTTCTTGTCTAACCATTCAAACCTGCCTCTACTAGGCTGTGTATTCCTTTGTCTGGAGTTTGAGTGACAGGGCTGGGGAATTCCAGGAGGCAGGGTGAGGTGCCCCAGTGGTGAATAGAGAGATCTGCATCTAGATGGGTGGGAGGAGTTGCACCTGGGACCTGAATAGGGCTGTGCCTGCCTTCCACAATGCCGGCCCCACCTCCTGGGGAGCGGCTGATGTCTCTGCCCTGCAAAGTGAATGAAGAGAAGGAATCCTGTCAACAAAGTGCTCCAGGGCTGTACTTGCCTTCCACAATGCTGGCTCCACCTCCTGTGGGGCGTCTAATGTTTCTGCCCTGCACTGTGAAAGGAAAGGAGAAGTCTGGTAAACAGAGTACTCAGGAACTGGTTTGGACTGGACAAAGGCCCCTCTGCCTTCAGAGGACAAAGGATTTCTGGGTATAAATATTGGGACCCTGATCCCAAGAACTTAGATCACTTTGGGAATACAAGAAGAACCTCTGCTGAGGGAGGAAGCAGAAGAAACTGAGGAGGAATCTATCCCTGAACCTGGGGGATTGGCCTGCAGCGGTTGCCTTACTGCCAAAGAGAGGAGAAAGGAACTTTGTGTGTACTTTTGCTCAACTTGTGAAGGATCTCCAAGGGCTTGGGAAAGAGCTTGCCTCCTGATGAAGTCTCAGGAACAACAGACTTCACCCCCCAGCTCCCCAGAGTTCTTTGGAAGTGCCTGCTGCTGTTGCTGGGCCTTCTGAGGGACTGCGTGTCGCAAGGAGCTGGAAGCGCGACTCAAGAAGGAGAAGCGTGCCGCCGTCGGAGCTGTTGTCGTCGCATCTCGTAAAGTGTGTCCCCACTGCAGCATCGCATCGTCTTGCATCATCCAGGAAGTGTCTCGCAACGCCGAAGAAGCGTGTCGCCATCGCAGCCATCGTAGCTGACGCATTGCACCGCATCAAGAGAAGAGTCTTGCATCGAGGAAGAAGCGTGTCGCCATCGCAGCCATCGTAGTTGTCGCATTGCACCGCATCAAGAAAAGCGCCTCGCATCCACGGAGAAGCGTGCCGCCATCAGAGCTGTTGTCGTCGCATCGCGTAAAGAGGTGTTGCTGCTGCAGCATCGCATTGAGCGGAAGCGTCTCGCAAATGTCGGAGAAGAGTGCCGCTGCCAAGGCCGCTGTTGTCGCATCGCGTAAAGTGTGTTGCCGCTGCAGCTGAAGCATCGAGTCGAGTCTTCTCGCAACATCGGAGAAGCGTGCCGCATCTGGAAGATCTTCACGTCTTTATTTCTTTGCACCAAAAACTTCATCGCATCAACATTGTTGCAACACTTTTGTTGTCCTGCGTGTCGCATCTAAAAGGTACATTGATTAAAGTGTCACATTTAAGCACTTAAGAGAACTAAGAAAAATCCTACCATCTAAAGTAACAGTATTGCGTGTTTTTGTCGTTTAATGGTCTTGTGGTAAATCTATATAAAGGATACTTATTTTGTATATAAAACCTGTGTGGTGTCCTTCTGTAGTGTTGTCACTTGGTTACTGTATGTGTTCACAAATGCTTTACACACTGCCTCTGAGATAAGCCTGCCTGCTCGTGCCAAGCTACCAAGGGGGTGAGCAGGGGTTATTTTAGGAGTGTACCCTTACCCTGACTAGAGGAGGAGGTCCCTATTTGTCACAAGTGCATACCTGTGCCAACTAGAGACCCCCAAGTCTAACAAAGTGGAAGAGGAGAAGCCAACAGTAGCCATTTATGATTTCTTGTTGTATCACCATGTATGACTATGTTTTAGTCTCAGTAACAGCTCAGAGTAGATCATTGATGATACTTTAATACACAGGATTTCAACATCTCCAGTGATGAGTCCTTGCTGTCCAGGTCTTGCCAAGAGGTCCTTCTCCAGTGGTTCTGCTGCCCAGGTTCACTTGAGGGTCCTTCTGTAGTTGTCTTCTCCCCTTGTTTTCCCTCTTCCCCCTGCTCACTGGCTCTGCTTTGACGTAGTTTGGCGGGCTAGTGGTAGCGGGAAGTTGGAACCTGTGCAATGGTCTCCTGTCTCTCGTTTCCATGGAAACCCCAGGTGAGCCTTGATATATTCCTGTTTCAGGAGATGGAAGATCTGTATTGCCTAATGGTCTATTGCCACCGATGGCCAAGCATTATCACGGTTCTGCTCATGTATCATGTAGGGAGAGATGCCACTGCTAGATTATTTAGAGAGACCTGGTTTAATCCTAGGTTTCGATTGATGGCTGAAGCATTGTGTCACAGATGTGTTGTGTGTCAACAGAAAAATGTAGGGAAAAGAACTGCAGTGACATTGAGCCACATAAGAAGATCAGGTGGTCTCTTCAACAGGATGCAGTTGGATTTCATTGCGTCTTTTCATGCTGGGTTGAGGCACACCCGACCAGGAGGAGTTACAGTCTCACAGTTGAAAAGTGTCCTTTGAGGAAGTCAATAGCTAGGTTTGGCTTTCCGACTTCTCCTGATGTCATAATTTCCACAACGACATCTTGAGAATGTTGTGCACACCTTTACAAATTTAGCAGAGGCTGCATTATAGCTATAAACCTGAAGTTTCAGTCCTAGTGGAACAGATCAATGGAACATTGAAATCCAGGCTTGCAAAAGTGTGTGCTTCCATGTCTCTGAAGTGGCCTGATGCCTTGCCTATGGTGTTCATGAGTCTTTGCAGCATACCTGATCAGAGGATATGATTGCCCCCCATGAGATCATTTTGGGCAGAGTTATGAGCCTTCCAGCTGTACCTGCAAATGCACTTGTGAACATTACCGATGACATGATATTTGATTACTGCAAAGGACTGGATGATGCGGTGTGCTCTGTGTCTCATCAGGTTGAAGCTGCCACAACCCCACCTTATCAGGAGCAGTGGCATGACTATGGCACTGGAGACTAAGGGGCTCATTATGATGGCGGAAGAACCACCACTGCCGGGCCGGCGGTGGCTGTCCTTCCGCCATCATACAGAAAATTCCCACCGCAAATTTAGGATGGCGGTGGGAATCCCAATGGTACTGCGGCAGACGGAAAGTCAGTCTGCCATGGTTCCGCAAGGTGGTCCTTTTCTGCCCGCCTTGCGGAACCCGGAACCAGGGCAACATTGCGGTGGTGCCGTGCAGGCACCGCTGTAGGGATTATGGTATCCCTTTCCGCCTGTCTGTTTGCAGCGGATATCCTGCTGCAAAAAGACAGGTGGAGACCGGCTTTGGGAGCCCATTGTGGTCCCCCTCTGTGTGGGGGGTTCAACTGGGGGGTACCCATGGTGGCCCCTGTAGTTCCATGCACCAAGTGGCAGGCACTGCGTGGTGCCTGCCACGTGGTGCAGGGAAATGCTGTGCATGCTCTTTTGACATTGCGGATGGTGCTGCAGCCAGCAGCACTGTCCGCAGTGTTAAAATGCCAGGATACGCCCTCCAGTATGGCGGGCGCATCCTAATTGGACTGGTGAGACCGCCACACTGCTGGCGGGTGGTCCCAGCACCGCTATGATGGTGGGCAGACTTATGTCCGCCCGCCATCAAAATGAGTCCCTAGGTATTGGAGAAGAAACACATACGAAAGAGTTGACTGGAGTACCGCAGGTGTTGTCATTTCCAGATGATTCTAGCCACAACAACTGCTGTGAAGTGGGGACTCCTTCACAGCTGAGTGCATGCTGCTCACACTTGTCGAGTTTTGTGTTTCCTTGATTATGTAAAAGCACATCGCCCAGAAGTGACGGTGTTGATCGAGAGATTGCAGAAGCAGGTTAGTCAAGCTGTGGTAGAACAGCAAGAGCTGGAAGCAGCACTTGTTCGGCATAAGGGAGGTCTTGAGGAATCAGTAACTGAAGCAAGAGAGTCTCGTCCTGTGGTGACGACTGATTTAGGCTCAGACCATGATGAAGGATCTAGTGTTGTAAAGCAGTGAGTGGCAGCAGGAGAACATTAGCCATGAATGCAGGAGAGAGGAAGACTGAATCCGCAAGGAGAATGTGGGCTCCAGACTATTCCGGAGGACACTGAGTGACAGAGAAGATGAAGGGATTGCTCTCAGAATATTAAAATGAGCTAGTGTACCTTTTCCTGGTTGGATGAACTTCAACACGAATGACAGATAGAGAGAGTTCTGGGTATGCTGGGATAACAGTGCAAATCCAGTTGAACCCCCTTGAACTGAACATTTTGTTTGAATTGCGACTTGAACTTACATTATCATCAAACAGACTGAGACATTTTATTCTGAATGTGATTATAAGTGACTTTGAACTGTGCAATTATTAGAGACATTTATGTAGATTGGTAGGAGAAGAAAAAGGAGTACAGAGGCAGCTGAAAGAGCATACGGTTGTCCTTTAGAAGAACATGGAGTGGGGCTGAGGAAGACTCACGAAGACCTTATACATAATTGTTAGAAGTGTGGGTTTCTAGTTGGCAGATGCTTGCACCCTGTCCACGTAGGGAGCCTGCCTTCCAGTCAGGTTAAAAGAGTTACACACCCAAGAGAAGCCCTGCTCACCCCTTTGGTAGCTTGGCACAAGCAGTCAGGCTTATCTCAGAGGCAATGTGTAAAGTATTTGTACATAAAACACATGGTAACACAGTGAAAACTGTACAAATGGACACCACACCAGTTTAGAAAGATAACCACTCGTTATCTAGCAAAAACAAGACCAAAATGACAAAAATCCAACATACACTATTCAAGATATCACTTTTAAAGTAGTTCAGTCCATATAAAACTATGGATGCGTCACTTTTAGCACAAAGTACCTGAGATGCGTCAAAATCAAAGATGAAAACACATGCAGGGAGTGTGATGCATTGGTTCCTTTCACTCAGGGAAGATGATGCATTGGTTCCTTGCTCCCAAGGGAGCTGATGTGTTGGTTCCTTACTTCCAAGCAGGGGAGGTGGTGCATCAGTTCCTTACTGGGAGAGGAGGTGATGCTTCAGATCATTACTGCGTGGAAAGTTGATGGGTTGGGTTTCTTACTGCGCGGGAAAGTGATACATCGTTTCTCCAGACACGCAGCCTTGGTTCCTCATTGAATCCTACTGTCGATGTTGACTTGGTGCACAGGTGCGATGCATGGCAAATCCGGTTGCGCCAGGGTCGATGTGGCAACAGTGAAACAGGAGCTGTGTCGATTCTCCGAGCCGCAATCAGGCGCTGCGTCGATCCTTCAGCCACACAGCCTGGCCTGCTTTGGAGTAGGAGCGGGTGTCTCAGACATCAGAGACACAGTGCTTGGCACTCAGGCTGCATCGAACTTGGAGCCACGCAAACTGACGCGGCTGGGAGAATTGACTGAATGTGTGGCTGAAAAACCTTTGCATCACCGCGCTACGACCAAAGGATCGAAGCAGCGCTTGATTTTTGCTGGTAGAATCGACGCAGCACCTGTTTCACCGCAGTGTCCATGGCACATTCGGATTTGTCACACATCGCACCTGTGCGCCAATTTACCATCTGCGCTGAGATTCAATAAGGAACATTGGAGAAGCAGTGCTCGGGGTTCACTGACAGAATATTTGCATACAAAAATATTGACTACAAAAATATCGACTACCTAGTCTTAAAAAGGTAAGTACAAAAATATCTAAAAAAACATTCTTGTTTACAATAATATAGTTGTATTAAATATCGATTCTCAAATATATACACATTAAAATATTAAAAATTAAATATATTAAATACTAATATTAATTTAATAAACATTAAATATATTGAATATATATTTTTACAAGTAAGTATAACAAATAAAGTTACTTTAAAAAACTTAAACACACAGACATATATACATTATAATTTAAATATTTCAAATGATATGGTAATAGAATATTTATATATATATATTACCTACTGGCGGTCGCCAGTAGGTAGTTATAGTTAGGACCTAGTTACCATAGGAAAATCGTAACATTCTTTTCCCAAGGCTACAGCCCGAACTGCTAAATGGAATTACACCAAATTTGACAAAACCGTAGCTCTTGGTTCAGAAAGCGCCCTTTTTTTAAATGGTGTAAATCCGTTCAGTAGTTCCTGAGATATTCAAAAATTAGTGGTGGAAAAATCATTTTCCCATAGGAAAATTTTACACTGTTATAGCAAAAACTGTTGAAAGGAATTACACAAAATTTGGCAAAAAAGGTACTGTTTAGCTCAGGGTTGTGTATTAAATGGGTGGGGGGGCTCAAAGGCTCCCCAAACCCTGGGGACCACCACCCCCCTAGGCTTTTCTAAAATATTTGCGGGGACCGCCACCCCCGGGGCTTGTTTTTTTAAAAATTAAACAAACCTGTGTGGGGGGGGGGCTCGAGCCCCCCCACATGCCCCGGGGACCGCCACCTCCCCGGGGCACTAAGTATGCAAATTGGGGGGTCCGTTATGGACCCCCCAGCCCCGGGGACCACCACCTCCCCGGGGCTTTGTAAATGGCGGGAAGGGGGCCGCGCGGCCCCCCTCCTGGAGCCCTCGGTGGCCCTAGGGACCGCCACCCCCAGGGATGGCTCCTGCAGTGTCCCAGGGTGCCCACTCCTGGGACACTGCAGTTTACTATGGCAGGGCGGGAGCCGCGAGGCCATAGCAAACTATGCTTTGGTTTTTGGAAGAGCAGGTTTCCTGCTCTCTCTTCCAAAAACCAAAGGCGATTGCTTTTCCACACGGGGAGCTGCATCTTATCAGCTCCCCATTTGGAAAAGCAATGCCGGCTCCCGCAGGACGCGGGGAGCCGGCGGGACTGTGGGAGTATTGGTGACCCCCCACGGACCCCAATGGATAGGGCCGGCCCCAGTGAATGGGGTCCCCGGGGCCATAAATAGCCTGAGGAGGGGGGCAATGCAGCCCCCTCCAGATAAATTAACAAAAACAAATGGCCATGCCCCAGGTGATGGGGTCCCCGGGGCCGATTATGGCCTCTGGAGGGGGGTCACATGGCCCCCTTCCAATTTATTTTAAAAAAAATTAACAATTGGGGTCAGGCCCTGGGGGATGGGGTCCCCAGGGCCAGTAAAATAGAAAAAGAAGGGGGGCCACAGAGCCCCCCTTCTTAAAAAAATAAATAATAAAAAAAGACCGGCATCACGCCGGAGGCCCCGCCCCCTCCCTGAAGCACTCTGCAAACGCACCCCCTGGCGCGTTTGCAGATGGGGAACTAATTCCCCTTGAATACTGGGGGTCCCTGGGGGCCAACTAGCCCACCAGGAACCTCCAGTATGTGCCAGGGAGCTGCGTTGCAGAGAGGTGTTCAGAGGCCATGCCCCTATTTACACCTCTCTGCAACGCAGCTCTTTGGCACTTACTGGAGGTACCTGGTGGGCTAGTTGAACCCCAGGGACCCTCAAGATTCAAGGGAAGTTAATCCACCAACTTAAAACGCTCCACAGGGCGCGTTTGCACAGTGGTGAAGGGAGGGGGCGGGGCCTGAGGTGACATGTGTGCAAACACGCCCTGTGGGGAATTAATTCCTCTTCAATTCTGAGGTCCCCTGGGGGCCAACTAGCCCACCAGGTACTTCCAGTAAGCACCACGGAGCTGCGTTGCAGAGTGTTGTAAAAAGGGGAGTGGCCTCTGAACACTTCTCTGCAAGGCAGCTCCCTGGCGCATACTGGAGGTACCTGGTGGGCTAGTTGGCTCTCAGGGACCCTCAGGATTGAAGAGGAATTAATTCCCCAACTTAAAACACGCCACAGGGCGTGTTTGCAGACATGTCACCTCAGGCCTCTCCCCCTTCCTTCACCATTGTGCAAACTCGCCCCCTGGTGAGTTGTAAGTTGGGGAATTAATTCCGCTTGAAAACTGAGGGTCCCTGGGGGCTAACTAGCCTACCGGGTACCTCCAGTATGCGCCAGGGAGCTGCATTGCAGAGAGGTGTTCAGAGGCCACGCCCTTTTTTACACCTCTCTGCAACACAGCTCTGTGGCGCTTACTGGAGGTACGTGGTGAGCTAGTTGGATCCCAGGGACCATCAGGATTCAAGGGGACTTTATCCCCCAACTCAAAACGCGCCATGGGGTGCGTTTTTACTCAGTCGTGAAGGGAGGGGTCGGGGCCTGAGGTGACATGTGTGCAAACACACCCTGTGGCGCATTTTAAGTTGGGGAATTAACTCCTCTTCAATCCTGAGGGTCCCTGGGGGCCAACTAGCCCACCACTTACCTCCAGTAAGCACCACTACGCTTCATTGCAGAGAGGTGACCCAGGCCATGCCCCTTTTTACAACACTCTGTAACATAGCTCTGTGGCACTTACTGGAGGTACCTAGTGGGCTAGTTGGACCCTAGGGACCCTCAGCATTCAAGGGGTCTTAATCTCCCAACTTAAAACAGCCACAGGGCATGTTTACACAGCGGTGAAGGGATGGGACGGGGCCTGAAGTGACGTGTGCAAACACATCCTGTGGCACGTTTTCAGTTGGGGAAATAATTCCCCTTTAATCCTGAGGTTCCCTGGGGGCCAACTAGCCCACCAGGTGCTTCCAGTAAGCGCCGCTGCGCTGCGTTGCAGAGAGGTGGTCCAGGCCGTGCCCCTTTTTACACCTCTCTGCAACGCAGCTCTGTGGCGCTTACTGGAGGTACCTATTGGGCTAGTTGGACCCTAGGGATCCTCAGGATTCAAGGGGAATTAATCTCCCAACTTAAAACGGCCACAGGGGCGTGTTTACACAGTGGTGATGGGAGGGGACAGGGCCTGAGGTGAAGTGTGCAAATATGTCCTGTGGCGCCTTTTCAGTTGGGGAAATAATTCCCCTTCAATCCTGAGGGGCCCTGGGGGTCAACTAGCCCACCAGGTGCTTCCACTAAGCGCCAATGCGCTGCGTTGCAGAGAGGTGGTCAAGACCGTGCCCCTTTTTACACCTCTCTGCATCACAGCTCTGTGGCGCTTACTGGAGGTACCTAGTGGGCTAGTTGGACCCTAAGGACCCTCAGGGTTGAAGGGGACTTAATCTCCCAACTGAAAACGGTCACAGGGTGTGTTTACACAGTGATGAAGGGAGGGGACCGGGCCTGAGGTTACGTGTGCATTTTAAGTTGTGGAAATAATTCCCCTTCAATCCTGAGTGCCCCTGGGAGCCAAATAGCCCATAAGGTGCTTCCAGGAAGCCTGTTTTAAGAGGTAGTTTTAATACCCCAGCCCTATTATGTACTATGGGCTTACAGAGGAGGTCATACTAATCACAGGGGTACCCCAACACATAGTGTTCCTTAGTGTATGTAGGTGTTTTCACTGTATTCTAAGTGTCTTTCAGCATACCACTGACTCTAAGCCTGGTTAGTCAGAGTCAGTTAACACCAGTACCAGTCTGAAAAAGATGTGCACACAGGATGATTTTGTAACAAGGCCTCTTTCTGCTCCTCTGTGGGTTCTTTCTGCATGTCTTGCTTCTTCCTGCACTTTTCTTCGTCTTTGAGGACTTCTGTTGCTTATTTCTGCATTTCCTTTTTTTCCTTCTGCGCGTTGTTTCTTCTTTCATCACATGTCCTACCTCTGTAGGCATAGTTAGAAACTAGCAATTAAAAAAACTTTGAAATTCACTGAACAATCCATAGGTTTCAGGGGCGTTATAGTTAGGAATGAGCATTCAAAAAATCTTTGAAATTCACTGAAAAAAGCATAGGTTTCAGACACATTATAGTTAGAAATTAGCATTTAAAAAACCTCAGAAATCCACTGAAAAAAACATAGGTTTCAGGGGCGTTATAGTTAGTTGGACATTTCACTCGTACAAAACCAGTGAAATTCCCCCGTTATAGTTGGTCCAGCTAACTATAACTTGCGTGCCCGCAATGCACTGCTGATGACGTTACATATTACATCACTCATGACATGGTCAGTGACATCACTCATGACGTCACTGATGAAAAGTACGCTTTTGAATAATAAAAAGTTTGCCTTGAACCGGAGGGGCCATGAAATTGGCCCGCACCTGACCAATCCCTTTCCTCCAGAGATGCATGGCAACCAATGATGATTAAGGTTGCAAAATAAAAAGGACAATCATATCAGTGCCACTTTTATTCAAAAGCAAGCAGGAAGAAGGCTTATTGCCGAAACGCGTCCTTGCGAACTGATAATAAAGCCACCCGAAAAGGACCCCGTGAGTGCAGTGTGTTTCTTTTGGAACAGGAGCTGTTATATTTCCATGGACCCACCGCCATGTTTTTCGTGCACCCATCATGATGAGCGCAGCTAAAGCGCCTATGGTGGACACTGAGTTATGTATATATATATATATATATATATATATATATATATTATTTACTGGCGGTTGCCAGTAGATAGTTATAGTTAGGACCTATTTTCCATAGGAAATCTGCAACATTCTATTTAGAATAACGTTGGCGCCGGTTGACGAATCCTCGCGAAATTTTCCAAACTTTTGACCAGCTCTGCTCCGCTCCTACCCTGAAAGTTTTGCGGTGATCCGTCAAGCGGAGGCCGAGAAAAAAGGGGGGTCCCAAAACACGTTTTCCCCATGCAATTTCCCATAGGATCTGTTGTCGCAGCTACAGCCCCGAACCGCTGAACGGAATGACACCAAATTTGAGGTAGTCCTCAGTTCGGACTCGTGCCTTTTGCATATATGGTGTGAATCTGTTCAGTAGTTCCTGAGAAAAATAGGGTAAAAAAGTTAGTGACATCTATGGCCGTGGAGGATCCGCGCATCCTACTCGCACCGTATGCGCACCCTCCCAGAACCGAGCGCGCACCCTCCCCATCGCGCGCTGAATGCTAATTGGCTGTCGAGTGTCTCTCTACATTCGAAACCAGGAACTGTTGGCGGCCATTTTCTGCCTCGGTAGAAGCGAGGCTGAAGATGCAAGGGGAATAAGAGTGTAAAACATATAAAGGGGGCAGAGTGGAAATACTCTGACCCTCTAGAGGTGCTTGGGGGGTCCCAGAAGGACCCCCTAAGGCCCCCCATTAAAAATAAATAACGGGGAAATGCACGCACGGTGCGCGCATCCTACCGCGTTGGATGCACGGATACTCTCGCGGTGGGTGCGCGGATCCACGGCAACATTTTTTGAAAAACGACAAGAAATCATTGGTTGTATGACAACTTTCTACACTGAAAGGTAGGGTGTATCTTGCTGTTTTTTAAAGGTATGATTGTTATTGGTTAACAAAAACAGGTTGTAAGGAACATTATATATGATAAGCTGATATGTTGAAAAGTCAAGCACACTTCCTGTCTTGTGTAGGAACATTGTGTGCTGAACTTGTGACCTGTGAGCTCATTGCAGTGTTCCATGACCTGTTTCTATGGTAACAGGCAGAAGGCAGATTGGGGGAAGGGTTGAAATGTATTTCAGTTGGAAAGGGTTGAAATGTTTAACCAATAGAAATGTGTGTTTGCTTTTGAGTTTATGTGCGAAGGATTGTGATTTGATGTTTACATGTATATGTGTGGAAAATGAAAGGGAAACTTTTCCATTCTTTGCTTTTGCTGAGAGGTGCACAGTGCAGAGATTCTGTAAAAGAAAATATGGTGAGTGATTGATATACTTCTTAATCTACAAAAGAACTTGAAAGATGAGTTATTTAATTATGAGGGGATGTATGTAGACTATTTTGACTTTAAACAGACTAATGTATTTTTCCTGCTAAAGTGTAGGGAGTACTTTTTTTCTCTACAATGTGTGTGCATGTAGAAACCATTCTGTGATAAGCATTTGTGTTTTTCATGTATTTGTAGACAGATAACTGTGCTGTTTTTATATTTTGGTAGAATTAGAAACCAGTCATTATTTATGAATTTGTGAAATGAGTTATGTTATGTTTTTATACTAAAATGTAGTACTACTTCTAGATGAAGAAATGTGTTTTGGTAGAGTGCAAGGGATAGTGTTGTTTGTCTAGAATCACACAGTGAGTCTGTGTAAATTTGGGAAACACTGTGAGAGAAGCATTTGGTAACATTGTGTATTTGCTGACAGATAACTGTTTTAACTTGTCATGTTGTGAAGTTTTAGTAGCATTAGAAGACAGTTATGGCTTATGATTTGATTAAATGAGTCAGGCTTTGACAGAAAAGTGCAGTCCTGAAATATGTAGATTGTGTGCAGTTCCCTTACCAGTTGCACTGTAGTGAATGAGTTTTGGTAAACTCCTAGGGATAGTGGTGCATGTCTAGAATCACAGTGTGAGTTAGTGTGTATTTGGGATCAGTGTGAGAGAAGCATTTGGTGATATCATGTATTCGCTTACAGATAACTTTTTTAAAACCTGTCATGTTGTGAAGTTTTAGTAACATTAGAATCCAGTCTTTGCTTATGCGTTGATTAAATGAGTCATGCTTTGACACTGATGTGCTGTACTTAAATATGTAGATTGTGTTCAGTACCATTAACTCTTCCAGACTAGTGAATGAGTTTTGGTAAACTCCTAGGATAGTGTTGATTGTCTAAAATCACACTGTGAGTCTGTGTGCATTTGGGTAAGGATTGTGAGAGAAGCATTTGGTAACATCGTGTATTTGCTGACAGATAACTGTTTTAAAACCAGTCATGTTGTCAAGTTTTAGTAGCATTAGAAGACAGTTATGGCTTATGCTTTCATTAAATGAGTCAGACATTGACAGTAAATTGCAGTCGTGAAATATGTAGATTGTGTGCAGTTCCCTTACCACTTGCACTGTAATGAATGAGTTTTGGTAAGCTCATAGGGATAGTGGTGCTTGTCTAGAATCACACTGTGAGTTAGTGTGTATTTGGGATCAGTGTGAGAGAATCATTTGGTAACCTCATGTATTTGCTGACAGATAACTGTTTTAAAACCTGTCATGTTGTGAAGTTTTAGTAGCATTAGAATCCAGTCTTTGCTTATATGTTGATTAAATGAGTCAAGCTTTGACACTGATGTTCTGTACTTAAATATGTAGATTGTGTGCAGTCCCCTTACCTCTTCCACAGTAGTGAATGAGTTTTGGTAAAGTCCTAGGATAGTGTTGATTGTCTAAAATCACACTGTGAGTTTGTGTGCATTTGGGTAAGGATTGTGAGAGAAGCATTTGGTAACATCGTGTTTTTACTGACAGATAACTGTTTTAAAACCTGTCATGTTGTCAAGTTTTAGTAGCATTAGAAGCCAGTCTTTGCTTATGCGTTGATTAAATTAGTCAGGCATTGACATTAAAGTGTAGTCGTGAAATATGTAGATTGTGTGCAGTTCCTTTACTACTTCCACTGTAGTGAATGAGTTTTGGTAAACTCCTAGGGATAGTGTTGTTTGTCTAGAATCGCACTGTGAGTCTGTGTGCATTTGGGAACTACTGTGAGTGAAGTGTTTGGTAACATTTTGTATTTGCTGACAGATAAGTGTTTTAAAACATGTCATGTTGACAAGTTTTAGTAGCATTAGAAGACAGTTATGGCTTATGCTTTCATTATATGAGTCAGGCATTGGCAGTAAATTGCAGTTGTGAAATATGTAGATTGTGTGCAGTTCCCTTACCACTTGCACTGTAGTGAATGAGTTTTGGTAAACTCATAGGGATAGTGGTGCTTGTCTAGAATCACACTGTGAGTTAGTGTGTATTTGGGATCACTGTGAGAGAAGCATTTGGTAACATCATGTATTTGCTGACAGATAACTCTTTTTAAACCTGTCATGTTGTGAAGTTTTAGTAGGATTAGAATCCAGTCTTTGCTTATGTGTTGATTAAATGAGTCATGCTTTGACACTGATGTGGTGTACTTAAATATGTAGATTGTGTGCAGTACCATTAACTCTTCCAGACTAGTGAATGAGTTTTGGTAAACTCCTAGGATAGTGTTGCTTGTCTAAAATCACACTGTGAGTCTGTGTGCATTTGGGTAAGGATTGTGAGAGAAGCATATGGTAACATTGTGTATCTGCTGACAGATACCTGTTTTAAAACCGGTCATGTTGTGAAGCTTTAGTAGCATTAGAAGCCAGTCTTTGCTTATGCTTTGATTATATGAGTCTGGCTTTGACATAAAAGTGCAGTCCTGAAATTTGAAGATTGTGTGCAGTTCCCTTACCACTTCCACAGTAGTGAATGATTTTTGGTAAACTCCTAGGTATAGTGGTTGTTGTCTAGAATCACACTGTGAGTCTGTGTGCATTTGAGAACCACTGTGAGAGAAGCATTTGGTAACATTGTGTATTTGCTGACAGATAACTAATTTAAAACCTCTCATGTTGTCAAGTTTTAGTAGCATTGGAAGCTAGTCTTTGCTTATGCATTGATAAAATCAGTCAGGGTTTGACACCAAGGTGCAGAACCATGTACTATTCTGTTCACTGTGGCAGAACTGAAAATTTAAAAGTTTTACCTAAGTACTGTCCTAGAAGTAGTCTGATTATTTAGTCAGTTTCTAAGTACCAAATAGATTTCTTCAAATGTCTATGCAGTATGCATGTAGTGTTCTAACATACTATACACTTGTCTTTTACACCTTCAATTCCCTAGTCAGTATCCATACACTTCCAGGAAACATCCTGTCACTTCCTTTGCAGTTCTCTAGAGACCCATTCAACAGCATGTACTAATCCATTCACTGTGCTAAAAGCCAAACACTTATAAATTCACCAAGACACTCTCTTTCCAGTACTCTAATGATTCAGTCACTGCCTAAGTATTCATGCACTGAGCCAGGTCTTAGCACATGGACTTCTTCAAACCCCTATCCACTATGCATGCAGTCCTCTAACCATCTACACACTTGCCTTTCACACCTTCAATTCCCCAGTCAGTATCCGTTCACTTCCAGCAAACACCCTGTCACTCCCCTTGCACTCTTCTAGTGACCCATTCAGCATCATGTACTAATCCATTCACTGCGCCAAACCCTAATAAATTCACCCAGGCACTCTCCTTGCAGAACTCTAATCATTCAGTCAGTACCCAAGTACTCATCCAGTGACCCAGGCCTTAGTTTATGGACTGCTTCAAACCCTTATCCACTATGCATGCAGTCCTCTAACCACCTACACAATTGTCTTTCTCACCTTCAATTCCATAGTCAGTATCCATACACTTCCAGGAAATACCCTATCACTCCCTTTGCAGTCCTCTAGTGACCCATTCAGCACCATGTACTAATCCATTCACTGTGCTAAAACCCAAACATTTATAAATTCACCAAGATACTATCTTTGCAGTACTCTCATCATTTAGTCAGTGTCTAAGTATTCATACACTGAGCCAGGCCTTAGCACATGGACTGCTTCAAACCCCTATGCACTATGCATGCAGTCTTCTAACCATCTAGACACTTGTCTTTCACACTTTCAATTTCCTAGTCAGTATCCATACAATCCAGCACTTGTCACTGCCTTTGCACTCCTCTAGGGACCCATTCAGTACCAAGTACTAATCCATTCCCTGTGCGAAAAGCACTTATAAATTCACCTAGGCACTCTCCTTGCTGTACTCTAATCATTCAGTCAGTACCCAAGTAGACATGCAGTGAGCCAGGCCTTAGCACATGGACTGCTTTAAATGCCTATGCAGTATGGATGCAGTCCTCTAATCACCTACACAGTTGTGATTCACACCTTCAATTCCCTAGTTAGTATTCATACTCTTCTAGCAAACACCCTGTCACTCACCCAGTGTGTCTCCTTATAGTACTGTAATTATTTAGTCAGTTAGCATGTAGTCTTTTAGTGAGGTAGGCTTTAGGGCATGAACTGCTTCAAAGTAGTATGCACTATGCATGTAGGGGCAGATTTATGTTTGACTTGCGCCTCATTTACGCCACCGTTGCGTCACTTTTGTGACGCAGCAGCGGCACAAATCCTGCGCCATGGTGCAGGGAAATTACAACGTGACGCATCTGGGAGATGCGTCACGTTGTAAAGCCCTGCGCCACATGTAGGCGTTCCAGGGCAGGTGGGGGCGTTCCGGCACAGGAACGCCTCCTAAAAGTGGCTGAGTGAAATCTACAAGATTTCACTCAGTCACTTTTGAGCCCATGCTGCGTCAAAACCCTGCGCCTGCTTGAAGCAGGCGTAAGGATTGATGCAGCATTGTGCAGATAGGGCCCCCTAGAGCATTGCTGGAGCTGCGTCGCGCTTGTGACGCAACTCCAGCAATGCGCCACTTTTACGGCACAGATGCGTGACGCATCTGTGCCGTTTTTGCCCCATGGTGCGCCGCATTATAAATGCGGCGCATCCATGATGGCGGAGCTGGGGCGCAAAATAACTGGCGCATCCCTGCTGATATGCAGGGATGCGTCAGTTATTATAAATATGCCCCGTAGTGTTTTAACGATCGTCACACTTGTGGTTCAGGGCTATAGTTTCTTAATCAGTTTTTATATAAAATGTGTTTGTACAGTAATGGAATAGTATAAATTTGAAAGTTATGAATACACATTTATTTGTGATTCTTTTTTACAGATACAGAACAGGAGTGTTTCTCATCTGTTTGCACTCTTCTCGTGCAAGATTGTTTGGATGAAGGGTCCTTAGGTGTTTCATCATACTTGCTGTGCCCCACGAGTATTTTTTGTTAGGATCCCCTCGTAACAGAACTCTTTGGCAAATCTTGCGAGTGACGAAGGTGGCATTGGTCTTTGTTTGCCCCTTGAAAAAGTAAAAAATGTCCTCACCACTGAAGAAAAACGTTGTGGGCGTGGTGACTTCTGCAAAAAAAATTCCTCAGATTTGGTAAATATTTTAAAGCGGCAACATTTACAGTTTTTGTAAGTTAAACTTATAAAATTTTGTTAGCTGTATGCATTTTATATATCTGTGATTTGTTTCTTGTGGTATTTTGTTGAGAATACAATGTTGTTTTTTTGTTTAACGATCTTTCTGATTTTCCAGGTCTGTCGTCGACATCCATGGTTCCCACAGGAATGTTCCGCCTTGTTGTTTTGTATTATTGTTGTTACGTTTTGTTTATTAGTTTATTGTTTATATTTATGTTAATAAAAAACATAAAGTTTGAAAATAGTTTATCGTTTTATATATTTATTATTATAAAAAATAAAGTTTGAAAAAAAAAAATAATGTTTTTGGTTGTTCTCTTAACTGCTGTGTGACTCTTTCTTGTTCTTATTACTGTTATTTGATGGAGTCCACCATGGTGTTAAATTTTGGGGCACTTATCGCTGGAATACTGGTGATATCTGCAGTTTGCACCAACTTCTGAATAGTGTGTTAGATTTATCTCAACCTTACTTCCGTTAAAGTGCTGATAATGAAATGGAGAGTAGCCGTTCCCATGCAAAAAGACACGAGGTGCACCTTGCCGATTTATTCTAAATACTAAAATCCTGTATTGTATTGCACTGAGGTATTGGCTGCACTTACAGTGTACACACAAAATCGATTAAGAAATCTCATTGTATTTATATTGATTGGGAATAGTGCGTCAGGTGCTGGATCTTGACGAGATACACTGCTCAGTTCGTATATTGTTGTGCACACGAAAAAAATCACATCACAACTTTCACACCAATTGCAATGCGAAACAAATTCCGGCGATAAGACACGTTAGCACCAGGGATTTTACACCTGCTTTCTGCTGGTGTTAAGCAGGACAACTACCTGCACCGTGAAAGGGAACACAGCCAAGAGCCACACCAGAACACCCACAGGTGCCATAGAGTCAATGAGCATGATACAGGGATACCCATGAGGGCCAGAAGACTTATCTCAACAACTCCAGGACCGCCAATGCCCCCCAAACCCACATCTTAGTAAGTGTGTCCCTGTGGTCATTGTCTTAGCATGATAGGCACGAGCCCTGCAACATCACAGTGTGCTGTCACCTCAGCATTGGCAGTGAGCCTGGATGTGTAGCTACGCACGCATCCTCCTGCATGCACAACTGGTGTGTGCTGGTCTGGGGTTCACAGGTCAGTGGAGGGGTGTGCCTATCCGGCAAAGGGAACGGGGTTTCTCGGACATGTCCGTGTACAGGAAGTGCGGTAAGTGTGTCTCTGTGTTCTGGTGTGGCCTGTTACAAGAGTCGCAGCAGTCGATGTTGTAAAGTGGCATGCACCACCTCCAAACGGCACTGTGAGGTTGTAGTTGGAATGTAGCAGGACATGCGCAAATAGGCATTACAATGGTGTGCCGTACGAGCGCACGAGATACAACAGCGCACTGTACAAAAGTGTGGGGGCTCGTGGGAGGGAGGAGCAGCCGTTTGGCAGCATAACACACAGTGAACTCGACCATGTGCCACATGCTGGGCATCTCATCCATGATGAACACGGTCGCAGACATCCCACAACACCAACGACTGGCCTTTGTACACATCCTGTATGAATACAGCGTGGTTTTCACTTCTATGCTCGTTCAGTGGTGTGATGTTGGTGGGTTGTGTGACTTGTGCTCCTTGTTAGTGTGTTTCATTTTGGCCATTGTTTGTCTATACTTGTGCTGTACTTAACTTTGCATGTGGGCCATTCTGCCCATCTCCCCCCGTCCCCCCACTCCCTGCTTCTTCCTCTTCCTAGTGCTGTTGTGTCTATAATTTTGTTGCTGCACACATAAATACATGTAAAGAATAAATTAGAATAATTCCTTGATTCTTTTAGGTTTCAAAACTTCTCTATTGGTTTCTTTTTAATTTTCCATATGAACCGTTTTTTTAAATATTCAACAACACATAGAAGTCAGAAGTGCAACGGATTCTATCAACACACTTTCTAGAACATTCTACAATACGTGCAGGTTAAAAGTTCATCAATTTTTTTAAACTTTACAATATTTTTTTGTAACATTTTCTTGAACATTTAACGACACGTGCAGGTTAAAAGTTGACGATTGTTTTAAGTTCGAACAGTGCCTTCCAAATGCAAGTAGCAGGTGTGGTTGAGCTGAGCAAATTTTATCCTATGATTTAAAAAACCTTTGAAATTCACTGAAAAAAACCAAAGGTTTCAGGGGCGCTATAGTTAGGAATTGGCATTTAAAAAACCTTAGAAATTCACTGACAAAACCATAGGTTTCAGGGGTGTTATAGTTAGCTGGACATTTCCCTCGTACAAAACCCTAGAAATTCCCCTGTTATAGTTAGTTCAGCTAACTATAACTCGCGCCCCCGCAATGCACTGCTGATGAGGTCACATATTACATCACTCATGACATGGTCAGTGACATCACTGATGACATCACTGATGACATCTCAAATGACATCACTGATGACATCACTGATGACATCATCCATTGAGTATGTGTTTCTGAACAGTTTTAATATGTTTAATATATATAGGGAAAGGCCTGTTGAAAAATAAGTGGGTGTACAAGTGTGTGAATGGATGATTTTCTAGGTTCGTAACTGACTCTATAAGTGAGTCATTAAATGTATCTTACTGCAGACTAGTGACTAAACTGTGTGAATGTCTGTATGTGTCTGTGTGTTGGTGTATAAGTGGCTGCATGGTTTTGTGAATAGCTATATGGGTTATTGATTGGTTGTCTGAGTATTTGTATGGGTGCCTGAGTGTTTGTGTGGGTAGGGTGTGTGTGACTCTGTGACTAGATGTGTGAGTGGGTGATTCAGTGGGTGCATGGTTTTAAGAGTGCATCTGTGATGGACTGTATGGTTGGGTGAGTGTATGTATGGGTGTGTTCGTGATTGAATGTATATCTCAGTTGTACATGTGTCAGTAACTACATATGTGAAACTCAGTGTATATGTGTGTAAGAGTATATGACTATCTATATGTGAGAGTGTGTGATTTTGGGAGTGGCTGTATGCGCCATAGTGCAAGGATATCTGTGTCATGTGCTGTTTGTTTTTCTGCAGGAAGACACAGAATGTGTTAGTATTTTTACGAGTAAGTGAACTTGAGTGCGTTTAACTGTATAGGTGAGTAAATTGGACTGTGATTAATTATTTGCATGACTGACTAGATGTGTCAGTACCTCAATGGGTGATTGGCAGTGTGTGAGTGTCTATATAGGTGTATAAATGCACAGAGTGACTGTAAGTATGAGTGACTGTTCAGGTGAGTGAGTGGACATGTATGTAGACCTAAAAGTCAATGAGTGGGTGTGTAGTTATTGGTATTGGAGTATCTATGGTTGTCAAAATGGCCGTTTGAAATTTTGAGTCGGTGTATCAAAGGTTATTTTAGGGTGTGAGAAGATGCACTAATTTATCACATGGATGACGTCATCAGTGATGTCATTTGAGATGTCATCAGTGATGTCATCAGTGATGTCACTGACCATGTCATGAGTGATGTAATATGTGACGTCATCAGCAGTGCATTGCGGGGGCGCGAGTTATAGTTAGCTGAACTAACTATAACAGGGGAATTTCTAGGGTTTTGTACGAGGTAAATGTCCATCTAAACCTATGGTTTTTTCAGTGAATATATATATATATATATAATGCTGGCAATGAGGAAGGCATTCGCCGAAACGCGTCTGCCAGGTGTTTTATTTTGTGACTTTGTACCATTCTGAGTGGTGAATAAAGCCTACCTGGAGAGGTCCCGAGCATGTGTCAGACCCGTTTCTATGGCGGAGGCGGGAATAGTCTTGGATATTGTGGCAGCGGTCGGCGCTGCACTACTGACACGCCTCTCGTTCTGGAGCTCCGCCGACGCCGACAAACTCTTTGGTGAAAGTGCTGAATGCACAAGGCGGCGCCCCCCTGGCCGAGACATGGATTGAGGTATCGGGGAGAGAGCAGCAAATCGTTGTTGAACGGGACACCTCCAGGCAAACATTATCGCCATCAACGACCCCGCAATGAAGAGTGGGCGGCCTTACAGCTGACATCGTCAGCGCATTACTTAATGCGCGAACCGGTTACTTAACCTACGTTCGCTGAACGGAACTGCCTACAAACCTCGTTGCAATCGGAGTTTTCAGATGTCACTTGACAACAGGGGCTTCAAGATCGTTAGCGCAATTGACTACCATTCTGAAAATAGAGACTTCACCAGCAAGCTCTCTGATTGGTTGCATGAGGACCAATAGGATGACAACATACAGTATGAATAAGCCCCATTCAAATTAACTTTGTGAAACACAATGCTGGCAATGAGGAAGGCATTCGCCGAAACGCGTCTGCCAGGTGTTTTATTTTGTGACTTTGTACCATTCTGAGTGGTGAATAAAGCCTACCTGGAGAGGTCCCGAGCATGTGTCAGACCCGTTTCTATGGCGGAGGCGGGAATAGTCTTGGATATTGTGGCAGCTGTCGGCGCTGCACTACTGACACGCCTCTCGTTCTGGAGCTCCGCCGACGCCGACAAACTCTTTGGTAAAAGTGCTGAATGCACAAGGCGGCGCCCCCCTGGCCGAGACATGGATTGAGGTATCGGGGAGAGAGCAGCAAATCGTTGTTGAACGGGACACCTCCAGGCAAACATTATCGCCATCAACGACCCCGCAATGAAGAGTGGGCGGCCTTACAGCTGACATCGTCAGCGCATTACTTAATGCGCGAACCGGTTACTTAACCTACGTTCGCTGAACGGAACTGCCTACAAACCTCGTTGCAATGGGAGTTTTCAGATGTCACTTGACAACAGGGGCTTCAAGATCGTTAGCGCAATTGACTACCATACTGAAAATAGAGACTTCACCAGCAAGCTCTCTGATTGGTTGCATGAGGACCAATAGGATGACAACATACAGTATGAATAAGCCCCATTCAAATTAACTTTGTGAAACACAATGCTGGCAATGAGGAAGGCATTCGCCGAAACGCGTCTGCCAGGTGTTTTATTTTGTGACTTTGTACCATTCTGAGTGGTGAATAAAGCCTACCTGGAGAGGTCCCGAGCATGTGTCAGACCCGTTTCTATGGCGGAGGCGGGAATAGTCTTGGATATATATATATATATATATATATATATATATATATATATTATATATACATATATATATATATATATCAGATCAACCAGCTCCACCAGCCTCGAAACTCTTGCTGACGCTTTAAGAAGTTGGTACACGAACCAGTTTAAGGTGCAATTCTTTCTTTATTTGCCCAGAGCGACGGCCATAACGTTTCGGCTCTACTATATATATATATATATATATACACACACACACACATACCAAAAACGTAAAATATTTTAAAACATCATAATTTTTTTTACAATTTAATAAAAATCATTTACACATAAAAAACATAATATTATATCAAATGTACTATTCCCACTCCACTGAATGCAACAGTAGGGAAAGTGTTGGATTGCGGAGGGGCCAAATCTACGATTCTGACTCCAGTCAGTGCAACAGTAGGAAAAGTGTTTGATTGTGGAGGGGCAAAATGTACTATTACCACTGTAGTCAGTGAAACAGTAGGGAAAGTGTTGGATTGCAGAAGAAAAAAAATTATATTTCCACTGCAGTCAGTACTACATTAGAAACAAACAAATTCTCTACAGAGCAATAAAATAATTTCAAAAACAAAAAAACAAATTAAAATGTAAAATTTTTTTTAAAAATATATATTATAATATTAAATACATATTGCAAATAATTGCAAACATTATTAACAACTAAATTCAAAAGAATTGTCATATAAAAAAATATTCTTAAGGAAAAATTATTTATCAACAAAAAAGAATTTATAACATCAATTTTCTGTTATTTACCTCCCACCATATACACCTACAAAATTTACAACAAACACCTAAAATATCACTTTGTAAAGCTAATTATTTGCCCTATTAACATCAATATTTCTCTAAAAACGAATTATCAATAACTAAAAAGTAATTATTATTATTATTTAAATGAATGTATTTTACTTTCCACAATATACACCCACAAAATATACAACACGCTGTAATACAAAATTAATTACACAATTATCATTGTTAATTATAAATTAAATAATCATTATTAAAAATGTATTAATAATTTAAATTTCCCATCATGGACCCTTGTAAACCCCACACATCACCCAAAATGTAATAAATGTACTTAAACAATTATCATTATTAATTAACAAATTATATAATTGATATTAATAAAGTAATTATTAATTAATTAAAATTACATTTCTTCCCAACCTGTACCCCTATAAACCCCACAACACACATATAGACTTTTTATCAAAAACATTCTTTACACTATTAACATAATTGATTATCAATTAAATAATTGATATTAATTAACAATGAATTATTGATTAATTAAAATTAAATTGCTTCCCACCCTAAACCCCTATAAACCCCTCAACCCACACATGAAATTTAACTTTAAAAGTATTAATTACACTGTTAACATAATTGATTATTAATTACATAAATAATATTAATTAAAAAAGAATCATTAATGTATTATAATTAAATTACTTTCCACCCTGTAACCCTATAAACCCACAACCTGCTACGGTACTAAAAATAACAAAAAATACTTACATTTAATTTAATAAATACAAAGAATATTACAAATACATTAAAAAACAAACAATAATTATACCAAAAAAAACTCAGCTTACACATTTACAATACATACCAAAATACATAACAATAGTTGACCCCTTCGCTGCCAGGCCTTTTCCCCCTCCTGTGCCACGCCCTTTTTTGGCTATTTGGGGGAGTGCGCGCTGAGGCCCCTGTAACTTTTTGACCACATAAGGTATCCACGCCAAATTTACGTCCTTTTCTTCCAACATCATGGGGATTCTGAAGGTGCTCAGGGTTTGTGGATTCCCCTGGTAGGGTCACAGAAATGAGCAAAAATACAGCAAAATTTAGTTTTTGGGGGGAAAATGGGAAAAACGGGCTGTAAATGAAAGCATCTGGGTTTTTCCCTGCAAGTGTTATCAAAAAAGGGTTTGTGGGGCTGAAATCACCATTTTCCCAGCTTTAAGGGGATACCAGACTTTTGTCAGAAACCCAACATTTTTTACGCAGTTTTGGAATTTTTCTGGGACATAGCCTATTTTTGCTATTTTTTGTGCTTTCAACCTCCTTCCAGTTAATGGTAGAAATGGGTACAAAAGCAATAATGGATCCTGGAAAGCTATACATTTTAGAGAAGTAGACAAAATTCTGAATTCAGCAAGGGGTCATTTGTGTAGATCCATCAAGGTTTCTTTATAGAAACTAACAGTTAAATATAGGATAAATTGAAAATTTGTTGAAAAAGGCGCCTTTTGTGTCAACGTTTTCACCTGTAACTTCTTCTAATTATGACAGCTCTTTAAAAGCAATATACCGTTACATCCGCTGGACATTACTGGTTGTGGGGATATATAGGACTTGTAGGTTCACCAAGAACCCGATTAACCCAGAGCCAAAAACTGAGCAGCAACTTGCAATGGTTTTTTATTATGTACCGGGTATATAGTAATTATTCTGTAAAAATGTATACATGGAAAAATCGGTATGAAAGACACCTATGTATTTATGAAATGGGACCAAAAAATAGAGTTTAGAAACAGTCGATATTTGCACATTTCCGAATTTGGAAATACTCATACTAGCATGAGAATTATCAGTCATTTTTTAGAATGACTTCTTTTTTACACAATGTCTTTCATTTGGAAGGCAGAAATGCATCGAAAGTCAATAGGTAATAACAGTTCCTTTACAAATCTGAATTACCTTAAGTCTCCCGATAAAAATGGTACCTCACTTGTAGGGGTAGGCATAGTGCCCACGACAGGAAATGGCTCAAAACCCAACGTGAACACACCACATTTTCACAATGCAAAATTACCCTTTTTTAGCAAAGTGCCTAGCTGTAGTTTTTTAACCCTAGCTCTGCCGGCACCTAGGGAAACCTAGCAAACCTATACATTTTTTAAAACTAGACACCGAGGGGAATCCAGGATGGGGTGACTTGACTGCCTCCCACCAGGTTCTGTTACCCAGAATCCCTTGCAAACCTAAAAAATTGCCAAAAAAACACTGTTTCCCCACATTTATCTGGTGGAAAGTTCTGGAATCTGCGTGGATCCACAAATTTCCACCCACCGCGTTCCCCAAAGTCTTCCGAGAAAAATGGTACCTCACTTGTGTGGGTTGGCCTAGTGCCCGCGACAGGAAACGGCGCAAAACGCAACGTGGACACACCTCAATTTCGCTGTGAAAAATGACCCTTTTTTGGCAAAGTGCCTAGCTTTAGTTTTTGAACCATAGCTGTGCCGGCACCTAGGGAAACCCAGCAAGCCTATACATTTTTGAAAACTAGACACCCAGGGGAATCCAGGATGGGGTGACTTGACTGCGTCCCACCAGGTTCTGTTACCCAGAATCCCTTGCAAACCTCAAAAATTGCCAAAATATAACACATTTTTCCCATATTTCTGTGGTGGAAAGTTCTGGAATCTACTTGGATCCCCAAATTTCCACCCACCCAGTGTTCCTCAAAATCTTCCGAGAAAAATGGTACCTCACTTGTGTGGGTCGGCCTAGTGCCCGCGACAGGTAATGGCGCAAAACGCATCGTGGACACAGCTCAATTTCGTAGTGAAAAATGAACTATTTTGGCAAAGTGCCTAGCTGTAGTTTTTGAACCCTAGCTCTGCCGGCACCTAGGGAAACCTACTAAACCCACACATTTCTGAAAACTAGACACCCTGGGGATTCCAGGGAGGTATAGCTTGCGTGGATCCCCCAACGTTTCCTTACCCAGAATGCCCTGCAAACCTCAATTTTAGCTGAAAAAATCACCTTTTTCACACATTTTTGTGTGGGAAAGTTGTGGCATCACCAGGCTGACACATATTTCCTACCACCCAGGGTTCCCCCGGGTCTCCCGATAAAAACGGTGCCGCTTCCGTCTTTCTATGTGCTCAGGGGGCTGAGGTACCCCCCTGAGCACGTAGAAAGTGAAACTGAAATGAGCCTCTTGGCTCATTTCAGTTTCACTTTCAGTGTAATGACGTCGGCACGACGTGCGCGCCGATCGTCATTACACTGAAAGGGGGGGGGGCTTGGGAGCTGGGGAAGCTCTTCCCCAGCTCCCGAGGCTATTTTTAATTTTAGGGATTCCCCAGGGAATGCCTCATGACGTGCTGGACTCGTCATGGGCACAGCGCGACTGTTTAGGTTGCTGTACTTCTCCCACTGGCAGCAGGACATTTCAGTGGAGGAATGGATCAAGGGAGCAGGCGGGAGGGCAACATGGATGGAATGAGGGAAGCAATATGGTGGTGAAAAGCAACACAAACAGTTCTAGGGGGAGAAACACAGAGAGCGACGGGGGTAAGCACATGAGGGAGAACAGCAAGTGAACATGGGGAGGAGCACATTGGTGAGGAAGCAACATGAGCACTGTTTAAGGGTAGAGATGCACACAGACAAGAGAAAACAACATGGAGCAAGGGAGAAAATAGAGCATGGGTGAGAAAGAGCAACATGAGGACTGGTAAGAGAGAGAAGCAGGATGGCGAGAAAAAAATGTGGAGTCCGGGGGAGAAGCACATTAGGGAGACAATTCGAAAACCGATGCACTTTCATGGAGTCTCTAAACAAAAATAAAAACTAATTTCCTAAAAGTGGGCAGTGAAAAAACACAATTAAAGAGGCTTTGCTCTTGGGGAGTGACAGTCACAACGTGGATAATGCAAACCATTGACTAAAAATAAGTAAATTAAAGCCACAATAATCTCATCCAATGGTAAGCAATGGTTGGGCTTTAGGTTCAATGTTAGATTTGGTATGCTGACAATATGCCTTTTGACACCAACAGTTTTGCTGTCTGGTAGGCTCGACCTACAAATGTGTGCAGGGATCCAAATATTTTCCTTGCCTCCCATCACAAGCACTGGAGAATGATAAGATGACCAAATTCCAAAGCTGTGTATGCGTGAATCCACCACATGCCTCTTTCTTCCATTAACCTACACTTCCTAGCTCTTTATAACACTCGAGTAGCTCCTTTTTCATCTCTTCTTTCTCTCTTTGTTTATGATACCCAATCTTTCTCTTGCTCAACTTTCTCCATTCTCTGCCTTTTTTAGGTTTTGCTAGCGCTGTGCTTGTGAAATCTATTGAATTTAATATAAATCTTAAAAGGTGCTTACATCCTACCCTTGCTTTTTTTTGGTTTGTGTGCTTGCCGCTTACTTTTGCTCCATTTCTGTTGGCTATATTCCTGTTGTTCAACTGTGTATCTCACATCAGTGTCCTGTGGCCCAAGTACTATTTTCATCTGCTTGGTGAAACTTCTTTTAAGTGTTGTAAGTACCTGTGCGTGCTATGTGGGAATGCAAGGCTCCGCTGGCATTATGCTCTTACTAGTCCACCCCACCCGCGGGCCGAAGCAGCGACCCACTCTAATGCTCCCTTTTGTTTGCAAACCAAGCAGTGCACTCACCAGTCCCCCCGATTCTGAAGCAGGGACCTACTCTAGCACTTCTTTTTGTTTACAAAACAAGCAACTTGTGAAGCACCAGCTGCCAGCGGGAGTTCCGCATCAAAGACCGACATTTACAGAGACCACATTGTGGTCATATCAAAGGTATATTTAGCTTGTTTAACACCAGTGTGTTCTTGTTGGTAATTCTCTCTTATTTAACAAGTGAAGCTATTTGTGCTGTTCCTCAGAGCATTTTGAAGAAATGTTTTTGAGCTACCCGTCACTTTACCTAATAAATCAACTTACACATAAATAAATGAATTTACTAATGAACATGTGAAGATTGGATGTGGTATTGGGTGCACTGCTGATCTCAGTGTGTAACTTTTCTGCTACATCTATAAATACACTTATTCCTTTAACAGTTCAGATTCAAGGCCTTGTGAAAATAGTCTCCTGTCTTGGCTCGCTTACTGTCCAGTATTCAGCACTGTTTATCGGCACAAGAAAGTGATCTGGCCTCCCTTGTTCTGGCAGTCAGTTTAAACAGAGCCACCGGAATAATGCAACAAAGGAAGATCAAATCATGTCTCAGCATTGACGAAATAATGTGGCAAAGAAAAGCAAAAGATGCAGCACTTTCTAGATCTGTAGTTTTTCATTATTTTTCTATTTTAACACACATTAATGCTGGCTATACAAACATTCCACGTCATTAGTACCAGTTACAAAGCCTTTCCAACTACGCTGTACCTCATGTGGTCCTTTTTAGGTCTCGCTGAGCCAAAGGCTCGAAGAGACATTTTATATGTGGGAATTTCGAAGTGCTACCCACAGTTTTGGCTGGCCTAAACCTTGAGTGCACGATCACATGCACGTGCACAGCTGCTCCCACTCCCCCCTCCCTTCTCTATAGCTTTCTTTCACTTTAGCCGCTCTGCTCCTCTGCTCCTTCCATTCCCCCCTCCCTTCTCACCCAGCCCTTTGATGCTCTGCTCGATTCGCTGCTCTAGGAGTGACCTATAGAAAGGGGCCATCTGTTTGGAATTAAAGTCGCCACGCGCGCTTGTTTATATTGCTCTACTCTCACTCCCCTGCCTCTCTCACCCTCGTTTTCCGAAGCCAGGGCGCATTTCATTTGGAAATAAATTCCCTTTATTGAAAGAGAAAGCACGTGGAAATTGAACCCTTACAAAACACGCTTATGCCGAGTTTAATTTGTTTACCATGCAAACACAACATTGTACAGAGCAAAACTCACCAAACAGGACACTAGAAGGTCCTGCATGTATGTTATTAGGGAGGTGTGTGGCTCATGTCGACGCATGTTTCAAGGCATGTCTTGTTCTCCCTGTATACCTCTGTATAGCGGTGCCCTCTTAATATTCACCCATCTCTCTCATCTCTCTCCCCCCACACCCGTACTTTTCTCATTATTTCCCTCTCGCTCTTTCTCTCTCACTCACCGGTCCCTCCCCTTGCTCATGTGCAGCTCGCTGCTGTCTGTGCTCGTCCCTGCGATGGATGCGCCGCTGCACGGAATGTGGCTACCAGGCATCTCTGGACGCTTTGATAATTCTACTATGTGTTTGTGCATATTTATTTTAAGTTGTGTCCAGAAGTGTGTGTGTATGCACCTTAGGTTTGCGAACCCTGCAGTGGTTACCAAGGGCAAGGAAGCAGTGACCTTCAGGAATGTACAGTTTAGATGTGTTCCTCTCTCGGTTAGATGCTGGTGTTTGCTTGGCATGTTTGCCATTTGCCCCACTGAGTGTCTTCCTTTCTGTTTCCCCTTTGTATGGAAAGTATTTACCTTTGTTAGGGGCTCGAAGGAGAGCGCGGGCCCCTGCAGGATTCCGGAATTTTATCTCCAATTCACGGCTCAGTTCACAATCTGGAAGACGTAACACTGTTGCCCCTTGTGCTGCAACTCACTGTCTCAATACTCTGCCAATTTCCCTGCCTTCCACTTACCCCTTTTCCTTTCCTAATTTTGCCCAGTTTCTTGCCTGTGTGCCGCAGTTCCAGGACTTCTGTCTGCCCTGCTTCCCTGTGTCTCTTCTGCTTCCCCGTCTCTCCTCTACTTCCCCGGTTCTCCTCTGCCTCTGTGTTTTCTCTGCTTCCCTGTCTCTCCTCTACGTCCCTGTCTCTCCTCTGCTTCCCTCTCTCTCCTCTGCTTCCCTGTCTCTCCTCTGCTTCTCTGTCCCCTCTACTTCCCTGTCTCTCATGTGCTTCCATGTTTATCCTCTGCTTTCCTGTCTCTCCTCTGCTTTCCTGCCTCCTCAGCTTCTCTGTCTCCTCTGCTTCTCTGTCTCCTCTGCTTCCCTGTCTCTCCTCTGCTTCCATGTCTCTCCTCTGCTGCCCTGTTTCTCCTTCTCTGTCTCATCTGCTTCCATGTCATCCCTGCTTCCCTGTCTCTTCTGCTTCTATGTCTCCTCTGTTTCCTGTGTCTCCTCTGCTTCCCTGTCTCCTCTGCTTCCCTGTCTCCTCTGCTTCTCTGTCTCCTCTGCTTCCGTCTCTCCTCTACTTCCCTGTCTCTCCTCTACTTCCGTCTCTCCTCTCATTCCCTGTCTCTCCTCTGCTTCTCTGTCTCCTCTGCTTCCCTGTCTCTCCTCTACTTCCCTGTCTCTCCTCTGCTCCTGTCTCCTCTGCTTCCCTGTCTCTCATGTGCTTCCATGTTTCTCCTCTGCTTTCCTGTCTCTCCTGTGCTTTCCTGCCCCCTCAACTTCTCTGTCCTCTGCTTCTCTGTCTCCTCTGCTTCTCTGTCTCCTCTGCATCCCTGTCTCCTCTGCTTCCCTGTCTCTCCTCTGCTTCTCTGTCTCTCCTCTGCTGCCATGTCTCTCCTTCTCTGTCTCCTCTGCTTCCCTTTCATCCCTGCTTCCCTGTCTCTTCTGCTTCCCTGTCTCCCCTGTTTCCTGTGTCTCCTCTGCTTCCCTGTTTCCTCTGCTTCCCTGTCTCCTCTGCTTCTCTGTTTCCTCTGCTTCCCTGTCACTCCTCTATGTCCCTGTCTCTCCCCTGCTTCCCTGTCTCTCCTCTGCTTTCTTGTCGCTCCTCTGCTTCTCTGTCTCCTCTGCTTCCCTGTCTCTCATGTGCTTCCATGTTTCTCCTCTGTTTTCCTGTCTCTCCTCTGCTTTCCTGCCTTCTCAGCTTCTGACTCCTCTGCTTCTCTGTCTCCTCTGCTTCCCTGTCTCTCCTCTGCTTCTCTGTCTCTCCTCTGCTGCCCTGTTTCTCCTTCTCTGTCTCATCTGCTTCCATGTCATCCCTGCTTCCCTGTCTTTTCTGCTTCTCTGTCTCCTCTGTTTCCTGTGTCTCCTCTGCTTCCCTGTCCCCTCTGCTTCCCTGTCTCCTCTGCTTCTCTGTCTCCTCTGCTTCCTTCTCTCCTCTGCTACCCTGTCTCTCCTCTGCTTCTGTCTCCTCTGCTTCCCTGTCTTGCATGTGCTTCCATGTTTCTCCTCTGCTTCCGTCTCTCCTCTCATTCCCTGTCTCCTCTGCTTCTCTCTCTCCTCTGCTTCCGTCTCTCCTCTGCTGCCCTGTCTCTCCTCTGCTTCTGTCTCCTCTGCTTCCCTGTCTCGCATGTGCTACCATGTTTCTCCTCTGCTTCCGTCTCTCCTTTCATTCCCTGTCTCTCCTCTGCTTCTCTGTCTCCTCTGCTTCCCTGTCTCTCTTCTGCTGCCCTGTCTCTCCTCTGCTCCTGTCTCCTCTGCTTCCCTGTCTCACATGTGCTTCCATGTTTCTCCTCTGCTTTCCTGTCTCTCTTCTGCTTTCCTGCCTCCTCAGTTTCTTTGTGTCCTCTGCCTCTCCGTCTCCTCTGCTTCCCTGTCTCGCCTCTGCTTCTCTGTCTCTCCTCTGCTGCCCTGTCTCTCCTTCTCTGTCTCCTCTGCTTCCCTGTCATCCCTGCTTCCCTCTTAGGGGGTAGCACAGAGAGGACTACTGTAGACTCTGAGCTTAATAATTGTCGCTAGCAATGGTAAAATTACATTGTAGGTCAAGGAGAGGATGTGGCTAGAGCGGCCGAGTTTGAAGTTGGAGAACCAACCAGGTTCGAGTCTCGGCGTCAGCTCAAGCACCCTGGGCAAATCACTTAATATCCCCTTTACCTAACAAAATTAATGTGTCCATCCGTAATGCAATTTATGCTCATGTAAAGTGCTCTGATACTTTATGGTCGAGTTTGCGCTATATACAAGTCCAACAAAAACAAGCATTTACAATGCAATAGGTCTCGCATTTGCGAGAGTTTATGCTATTGGCATTGGAAATGACAATGCCTTTTATTTATTTGTTTAAAAAACCAACACATTAATAAAAGGCATTGTAATCTACAATGCCAATAGCTCAAACTCTAGTAAATGCGAGATTAAAACATCCTTTGTTTGCCTTCGCCGCAGAACTGCATAATTAATTACTCTGGCCCTAATTACCCTTCAGAGTCTGAAGATTGTAGAAGATACTCAACAAAAGCAGACCTTCTGTTTTCCAAAACAAATGGTCAGATCGCTTTTAGGTTGTTTCAGCAATTATACACAGCCTCACAACCGCAAATGGCCTGTGCTCCCTTACTACACAAAGGTGCTTGAAAAAGGTCACCTGTGTCGATGAGCTTCGAAACTATGCAGAAGATATACAACAGTGGGTTTTGAGCAGTACACTGAGTAACACAACAATTGTCCCTCCTTTATGTTATTTCCTGAAGTCTATCACAAGCGACAGGGCAGTGGAAAACAATCTAAAGGGGTGTGTCTTCTTAGGGCAGGGTTTCACATTAAACCATTTGCATTATTTCATAAAGAGTATGTAATGGCTGAAGGAGTCTGAGCCTGAGCCTTGGGTATCACTGATGTGATGCCATTCATGCTGAGATTAGTTGAGGGGAAGGGGGAAATTAAGGGGCATATCAGCAAGGCGAGGCGATAGAATTATCGCCGCTTTTACGGCCGTTTTCGTCCGAAAAGCGGCGATAATTTTATAGCATAATTAGCAAGCTCACGCTAACGCGTGAAAACTTGTGTTAGCGTAGGAATTCCTAACGCCCAGCTTTGCATTTCTAATGAGATGCAAAGTGGGCGTTCCTGACCTGACTTGACAGGAGACCTATCATCAAGCCCCACGCTATGAAGCATAGAGGCAAGAAAAGTAGAGATAACCCCTGTTATCGCTACTTTCCTTACGCCTGCGTCAGGACTGATTTAGCCATGATATCCTATGGAAGGTGGCTATCATGGCTAAGTTTGTGAGTTCCTATCATCAAGCTAACGCCACATTGTGTGAGATTATCGCTTGGTTTCCAGCGATAATCTCTCGTTAGGCAGTTAGCGTGAGGATTTTTACTAAGGGTGGGCGTAGTTCGCGAAGTAGCACTTCGCGAAGCTACGCAAAGTGAAGTTCGCACTACGCGAGCTACGCGTAGCACTTCGCGAACTGCGAAGTAACATGTTCGCACTGTGCAAGATGTTGTTTTCAATGATTGCACAGTGCGGACAAGCAACCGGCACTGTGCAATCATTGAAAATGGCATCTTGCACAGTGTGAGCTGTAGTTTTCTGCTGCTCGAGTAGATTTTTACTCGAGCTGCAGCTTTCTCAACGCGAACTGGTAGTTTCTCATCGCGAGCGGTCGCGAGCATACGCGACCCCTCGCAATGAGAAACCTGACCTTCTCGCGTTGGGAATCTCGCCGGGAGGTTTATTTTCCATGCTCGCGATCGCGAACAAGGAAAAAGTCTCGCCAGGATGTCATTTTGCTTGCTCGCGGTCGCCAACTTGACGTTGAGGACCGCGAGCAAGCAAAAAATGACCGCAGCACTACGCAACACTACGCTACGCGTGTTCGCACTGTGCTACGTGCAGTTCGCGTAGCGCGAAGTAGCGCGAACTTCGCAAACTACGCGAGCGTAGCGTAGTGCTTCGCCCAGGCCTAATTTTTACCGCTTTTGAGATAAGCGTTGCTAATAGCACGCTATCTCAGCGATAAAAATCCACGCTAGCCGGCGATAATTATCCTAGTGCTAAGTGCGCTTAGCGATAATTATCGCCGGTTGTTGCTGATATGCACCCATATGATGAGCAGTGAATAGCAGAGTGTCCGTTTATAAGAGAAGAGTACTAATGTTCCACATTATCTTATCTGCCTACAGGATTCTCCAAGTCAATGTCCATCACATAATGGCCTCCTGGAATTAAGACAGGTTTATTGGCCTTCGTTCACCTATGAAAAGTATGAATAAAATGAACAAACTATGTTACTTCTAATCACAGCCTTTCAGCTCGAGCTTTTTTTACTGGCTGAGTTCTCTCTGTTACTGTTTATTTTTCTGTTTCAACTTTTTTAACACTGTGTCTCTGAATTGCTAGGTCAAACCAGGAGCAAAGGGTAATTGGTTTCATATCTATGTCCCTGTCCTCTAATTAGGAATGTGGAAAGTGGCCTCTGGTTCCACCTCAGCATGTAATCCCCTCTAGAAATGCTTAAATATGGGGCCCCGCTGGTCCTCCATGTTACTGTTTTATCCTTGGAATCCATGCTTCTTGAACAGCAAAGCTCAGCCCTATCCATTGACAGATGTAAACATGCGTAGCAATGTTCACCAACTCTCTATCAAGCATATTTAAACAGTAACTGTCTTCTTTTCTACAAATTGCTGTCTCAAATTTTACACCTTGCAACACTTTTCAATAGATGTTTTTAAATACGTTCCTGTATTGAACATGACTCTATCAAGAATTATCCTTAGTTGGGGAAGAGATATCCCTTTCTGCTTGGCTCTCAATTGCTTTACCAGGTTAGCAGAATGAGAACCCCATTTAGTCGAAAATGTTTGGTGTTTTACAAGAGGTCTGCCCACACTTCTGACCTTAAGACACGTGGATTCTAAAGACCCAGATCTGGTCTGGCAATATGGGCATAGCAGTACCTTCTGGAGTGGCATAGACAGCAAAAGAAATGATGGTATAGAATGTGGTCCTGGGTTATTACCAGAGGTGGGATTAGTTCAAGCATTCCGCCTATTGCTTTTTTTTGTTCTTCTACATGAGGTTCCCGAGGTGTAATCTAGCTGTACCTCACTGTGAAGGCCCAACAGCACCAAAAATGCGTCTGGTTTTGTTCGTGCTTCCTTTCACAGCGAATGTGGTCTGATTTTTGGGGGGATGGACTGTTCCTATTGGAGCAGGACCACGCCGAATTTGGTTGGTCTCTGTCAGGAAATGCAGAGAGGGCAAAATATGATGAACTGGAAGATGACATTGAGTAATTACCAGTGGCTGAAGTGTTTTAAATGAATTTATTATACATATATTAAAACAAACCTATTGTGCACAGAATAAAACTGTAATGAATAAAAGATAAAATATAGAATTAAAGTGAGCCTTAAAACACTATTGAGAGATAGAAGATAGGTGACAGATATTAATTCAAACATTCCACAAATCGTTTTGTTTTTCAGGCACCAACTTGTTATGTACATATGCAGCAGGGTTTTCACTGTATTCCATGCCCCATTTTGAGTGACCCCAGCTTGTTAGTAGCTGACAAGGGAAAACACACACACTCTGCGCTCTCTTTTGTGGGTGTCCCTCTGGCACCGAAATCAGAGTTTCATTGAGGATAATACTTTCTTCCTGTTTCTTGGGGCTTCTGAGTCATTATGTTAACTTCGTTTTAGCTGCAGAGACAGATGCCAACTGACTATTAAGTAAAACTAAGTGCAGACTCGTGTGTTGTCATAACAGAGTTCTCTTTGATAATATTTTTTAATATTTGAAAATATTTGCAACCATTGGTGCAATTTTAATTCAACTTTAATTGCAAACATTGGAACGAATATAGGTGAAAAAATGTTTGTGATCTATGATGCACCTGTTTGGGATACACCTGAATGGTACTTCTTTTTTGTACAATAGTTGAATGTAAAATGAAGGATGAAGGGAGCCAAGAAAGATGGCTGGATCTGCTCATGCCACCTTCTTCTTCCTCTCCCCTCAAAGTACTGTCTGGGTAGTAGAGGCTGCTACCGGATTCAGGTGGTAGAGGGGCGTGGGGAAGATGAATAAAAAAAATAAAAAAAACACTTACCTGGAAAGGCCGCCACCTCTCCTCCGTTCTCCGTCCTCTTCCTTCTTCCTGCTGTCCCAGCCAGCAGCAGGAAGCACCCGGCTCTCAGGTTCCCCAGAGCCAATCACAACGCTGCAAAGCAGCAGCTCTGTGATTGGTCTGAGCGCCGTGGATCGGCGTTCAGATCGGGAATGGGAGGCTTTGCATGTTCCTCACCAGGCTGCATAAGGTGGTGAGGAAGATGCAAAGTGCGCATGACTATTTGGCCAGAAAGCAGTCATGGCCACTTCCCTGCTGTGCTCAACCCTGCCCCGCTCTGCCCACCCCCAGAGCCACTGACTGCAAAGGAAAACTAAAATGATAACGATAGTTATTATCATTTTAGTTTTCCTTTTGTTCAGTGGGGCCACGCTCTGAGCCGCCACTGTGTCTGGGTATTATACTCATTGTCTCACGCCAGAGTAGCCCTTCTGCAGTTATGCTTTGGAGTGTAGCATGTAGCCAAAAATCCCTGCCATGAATTCTGTGAGAAGAACAATTTTGCTGTGCCCATCAATATCTGCACCCTTCTTAAAGCGCATAAACCTGCCCCAAAGTCAGTGTTCACGATTTTGAAATTTCAAGATGTGCAGACATTGGATAGCATTTTGAACACGGCTCAACTCCCATGGATAACAAATGTAAGGAGTGCCTAGGAGCAAATAAATGTTTATATGTGTTATGTTGAGGGGTGTGAATTTGTACACATTATTAAGTGGGGCATGTTGTCTTATATCAGTAGAGCACTGATGTCTGAATAGGCGCAGTATGTTTACGAAGCATGTACTTCCATATATTGCACTATAACTCACCATTACTTCATTTAAAAGCATCATTAGACCATTTTAATTATGAATACTTTGAATGCATTAGGAGGATGGAGACGAGTTCTACAGTTAGGGGCTGTGCTGAATTTGTGCCGGTAGTTGCAGGTTGTCACAACAGCACTAGGGTGACAACCTAACACTAGGACACCACCCACACTGCCTCCAGTCCTGAACCTTTCACATGCACATTGTTCTTTTCAGATGTGCTAGTTTAATTTGATCAATAGAAACAAAACATTACTTAATCATTTGGAATGCATTGGGTTATCACATGAAAGTCTATAAGTAGATTATATGTTGCTGTTATCAATCACCTTTACTATTACCATGGTACTGCAGTGGAACATGTCTAAAAAATATCGAAAACACCAATAGATTTTGCAGAGGCCGAAAACAAGTCATAACACTTTTATGGTAATTCCTTCACTCATATTGCACAACTGCTCACCAAGCTAAAACTTACAAAAAAAGAAAGTTATTCAAAATCACATAGGCGAAACCTATTCCATTTGCCAATGCTTGTTGCTTGTGTTTTTGCTCGGACACTGCTGTGGGCCTAGGGAGAAGTCAAGGGACTACTCACAGATATCATTAGAGTCAATCAGTGTCTGGTGTCCCTTTTTCCACCCCGACAGTTTGGTGAATCGACATCCGTGACAGCATCAATGCATGCTTAACAACCCAGGGTCATATTTAAAAGCAGAGTACAGTGGTACATTGGAACTAGGACAAACTTGGTTAAATTATTGTTTTATTTCGCGACACTTTCATTCTGTTATGTTTTCAAAACTGAGGAAATGCGTATAAATAGGCTAGACGTCTGTAAAATGAGCTACAGAAAAAGCATCAGCAAAGTTAATATGGGTCTGACTTTAATGTGCTAAAGCAGGGAAGAACCACCTGTGCATGATTGTATTTGCAAGTATAGTTCTATAAAGCCAGACCTCTTGTCTATGGAATACCTTTTGTACATGAAAACATAAATAAAGAAGAACAATGGTTAAGAAACAGATGGAGCAATCAACGAGAACATTCACACAGGTAAAAACAAAGGGAAATAAGCATGCATGCAAAGTCAGTAGGAAAAATAATGGTGAAAGAACAATAGTAAGAGAGTCAGGGAATCAACATGAACAGATGAGTAGGCTGAAACACAAAAAAAAGCTCGCTGAAGTGGAAATACATATTGCTTTCTGTACATAATGCATGCATAAGATAAAAAAATATAATGTGTGGGGATTCCGTGCACTTTGACAGGTAATTGCAATGCAAGTACTCCATACTAGACAGAATTATGGGCCAAACAGCCAACAGAAAGTATGAGAGTTGTACTCCTCTCGATGAGCTAAAGCCTACTATTTGTATTTTATTACAGAACTGTTACCAACAGGTCAAAGGCAGGTTCGCTGCCAACCCAGACCTATATGGTGGGCATTCACACTTCTTCCCAGAGAAGAGTCTGTCTCTGGAGCACCTGAACCTACATTTAGGAGCTCGATAAAGGCTCAGCGCAAAATCGGAAAGGAGAAACTGGTTGTGGAATTGCCACCGCTGCTAGATTTTTATCTTCTGATTTTGAAGTGCACGGAGGGGAAGTGACGAATTATTATGGGCGATAATTTAATGTTGTGATCGAGTATTTTTGTATCATTGCCCACGCAATTATTACCAAACTTGTACGTATGCTAATTGTGACCTTTAGCGTGCTAGTCGTTGTTTACCGGCACGCTCCGGAAGCCGACATCCCCTGCGCTCACGCCAGAAGGCGGAGCGTGTAGATATAAATAAACATGGACAGAGCTACTTTAGGCAGTCCGCGCCTAATCACTAACACTGTGTGGTCTGCCTGTCATTGCTGCAGCACGCAATAGTGTTACACTCACTGCGATCACCACGGGAGGGCATATCGCAACACTGGTGACGAGGACGGAGCATCCCACGCTCCCACGTGCTCCCAGCAGGGATTTTGCAGCATGCCCCTACGCCCACACAAACAGCGTAGCCTGCCTTCCCACAGCACCACATGCAGTGTGCACGGGGCAACAAGGCGATCCTAGGCCAGACCCATCGGGGAAAGCTGTCAACGCCCACATGGGTAAGCTGCGTCGGACACATAGCGGCCGCACCCACATTCAGCGTCCACTCGGCTAGGCCCAGCCTTGGGCAGCGAGGTCGCAAGCACAAAAGGGTACAGCGCAAGGGCCCAGTGAAGGCAACGACACCACGCACGGTGCCACGAATACAGCGCACAAGTGCAGTGCTACCGTGGAAGCACCGAGCATTTGCCTTGCCACGCAATGGGGGATCAGGAGAACAATGCCCAACCACCGGTTAGGGCTGCAACACAGCACCATCCCACAGGAGTCCTGCCTCCCTTCAACGAAGCAGCGGGCCCGGCTACCGCGGCGCCAAGGTTGCAAGGCTGACTAGGCCGCCTAGAAAACTACTTTATCGCCTCGAGGGAGACCGACGGAACCATTAAACGCTCGCTTCTTCTCGACTAAGCAGGGGAGGAGATATACCTTCTTTTCAAACACCTCCCCAATACCAGACCCCCGGAGGATTATGCAGCGGCGGTAACTGCTCTAAATGCACACTTTGACCCCCGACTTAACCCAGACTTTGAACATTTCAAGCTGAGGCAAGCCAAACAGAGAGAAGGAGAATCCGTTGATGCCTTTCACGTGAGACTGAGAGAGCTCGCCAGCACCCACCTGGCAGGGGACAGGGCGGCGGAAGAAATCAGAGCGCAGCTAATCCTTGGGATCTGCAGCAAAGTCCTACGAGGCCTCATCCTCAGACAGCCAGTCATACCCATGAACGATATCTTGGTTCTGGCACGATCACATGACCTCTCAGCAGCGCGAGTGGAGGAGATGGACCTGGCGCTCATGCGCGGTGGAGACCAGGGTGTCACCGTCAAGACCGAATGGGCCGACGCTGTCAGAACGAACACGAAAAGGCCCCCAAAGCAAGAAGTCGCCCACCACCTACCAGGAATAACCGATGCGGTATGAGGAACACCCTCCACAGTCGTTCTCAGCACAAGGAAAGATATGCACCAATTGTGGAATAGCGAATCACTTCGCTTCAGTGTGCAGGAGAAAGACACAACGGAAGGAGGGGGCACAACCCAGACAAGCGTGATGAATGGTCCGCCAGCTGTCAAAAGTCTCGCTGGCATCCTCGCCAGGGAGAAAAGGGATGGAGCAGACCGCTTATAAGGAGGATGAGTTGTCATCTGACGAGGAAGTGGAGACATACCTAGTCTCATTCACCCAAGCCCTGAAGACACGAAGGCGACCTCAACCCCGATGCACGGTGCAGATAGCTTGGTCAGAAGTCATGGGCCTCCAACAATACAACAAACTAAGACCTAAGCCAGAACTCCGTCCAAGACAAGAATTTTCACGTATGGGAGTGACACACCATTGCTCCTCCGAGGGAAGATGACCGTGCCAGTGTGGTCAGGCGATACCGAGATCACAGTAGACATCCACATCATCAACCAAGAGGCCAACACACTCCTGAGCAGCCACGCAGCAGAAGACCTGAGACTGGTGAAGTTCGCCAGAAGCATGCAAGAGGACCAGACCAAATGTTTTCTCAACCAATTCGAGGGCCTGTTCCAGGGGCTAGGGTGGATAAAGAAGGCCCCCATAAGACAGCACATAGACCCGACCGTCATGCCGATGGCCCTGAGGCACAGGAGGATACCCTTTCACCTCCGACCGCTGGTGGAAGAAGAGCTGCGGAAGCTAGAAGACCAAGGGGTCATAGAAAAGGTCTCTGGGCCCAGGCCATGGGTGTCCCCCATGGTGATCGCTAAGAAACCCCGCCAGCCAGGAAAAATAAGACTTTGCATTTACATGCGCCTCCCCATTAAAGCCATTTGGCGTGAACGTCACCTAACGCCAACCATGGATGACATTGTGGCTGACCTAAATGGGTCCAGATGGTTTTCAAAGTTAGACCTGAATGCTGGTTACCATCAGCTGATGCTTGCGAAAGAGTCGATATATAACCACATTCAGCACACACCTGAGACTCAGGAGATATAAAAGCCTGAAGTTCAGCATATCTTCAGCCGACAAACTCTTCCAAAATATGATCAAAGAGATCCTGGTCAGGCTGCCCGGCGTGCTGAATGTGAGTGACGATATCCTCATCCACTCGCAAACAAAGGAAGAACACTACAAACACGTGAGAGCCACGCTGAAACGGCTCCAGGACCATGGGGTCACCCTACACAGGGAGAAGTGCCTGCTATTCCAGCACCGATTAGAGTTCTTTGGCTACACCTTCACGCAGGATGGAATACAAGTCGACCCCCGGAACTCTCAGGTCAAGAATGCAGCGGCACCCCTAATGGTAGCAGAAGTCTGTAGTTTCCTGGGGATAGCCACATACTGAGGCCAATTCAGTCGCAACCTGGCCACCATCTCAGAGCCCCTCCAAAACCTGAAGCGAGCAGACGCCAGGTGGCAGTGGGGCCCGGACGAAGAGTCAGCATTCCGGGCAGTCAAGAACGCCTCCTTGACCACACCACGTTGGTGTACTTTGACCCCACCAGATGGACCGAGATACTTGTAGATGCCAGCCTCGTAGGGCTAGGGGTCGTTCTCACCCATGAGCAGGAGCCCGGGCAGGTGGCCGCTTTAGCATATGTCAGCAAAGCACTCGCCAACAGAAAAGCAATATGAGTGTTTTTTTTGTTTTTTATTAATTTCTAATTAATTTTTAACAGGGGTTGGAGGCGGGGGTTGGCCAACTCTGCTCCGCTGCGGAGTGTGCGGAGATTTGCCTACTCCGCATTCTGCAGAGAGCACGGAGTAGGCAAATCTCCGCACACTCCGTCACTTTGTCAACGTATCAAAGGTTTTGTCAAAGGTATCCGCGTCAAATTTCCGCCCTTTTTTCCAAACACCCTGAGGATTCTAAAGATACCCAGGCTTTGTGGATTCCCCTGGAGGGTACCCAGAAATTAGCCAAAATACAGCTAAATGTTGGGTATTTAAAACAAAATGAGAAAAAACTGCTGCAGAAGAAAGTGTCTGTTTTTTTCCCTGCAAATGGCATCAACAAAAGGTTTGTGGGACTGAAATTACCATCTTCTCAGCTTTAGGGACAGGAAGACTTTTGTTAGAAAACCAAAATATTCTATACAGTTTTGGCATTGTACTGGGACATAGCCTATTTTTCCGAGTTTGTGTGCTTTCAACCTCCTTCCAGTTAGGGGTAGAAGCACGTGTGAAACAAATAATGGATCCCAGAAAGCTGTAGATTTCTGAAACCCAGACAAAATTCTGAATTCATCAAGGGGGCATTTGTGTAGTTGAAAATAGAAAATATTGAAATTGAGTTGAAAACAACAGCCATTTGCGTCAACGTTTTCCCCTGTATCTTCTCCTAAGTGAATGTTTTAACGCAATATACTGTTACATCCGCTGCACCCTTCAGGTTGTAGGGATGCATAGGACTTGTAGGTTCACCAAGAACCCGAGGTACCCAGAGCCAATAACTGAGCTCCGTGATGCAATAGTTTTTCATTGCGTGCCGGGTATATCGCATTTCATTTGGTAAAATATAAAGAGAGTGAAAAATAGATACAAAGGAAACCAATATATTTCATAAATAAGTACAAAATAAAGAGTTTATAAGCAGTATTTTTTTGCACATCTCCAAAATTGTGGATACCCATACAAGCATGTGAATTAGTGGTCATTTTTCAAAATTATTTAATTTTTTTACAAATTGTCTTATATTTGGAAGGCAGCAATGCAAAGAAAGTCAATTGGTAACAACACTTGTTCTACTATTCTGTGTTCCCCTTAGTCTCCCGATAAAAACGCTACCGCCTTTGTGTAAGTAGGCCTAGTGTCCACGACAGGAAATGACCCAAAACGCAACGTGGACACACCACATTTTTACAGTGAAAATGGACCTTTTTTTTGCAAAGTGCCTAATTGAGGATATTGAACCCTAGCTCTGCTGGTACCTATGGAAACCTAGCAAACCTACACATTTTTTAAACCTAGACAACCAGGGAAATCCAGGATGGGGCGACTTGTGTGGCTTTCACCAGGTTCTGTTTACCAGAATCCCTTGCAAACCTCAAACTGTGTAAAAAAAAAACACATTTTCCTCATATTTCTGTGATGGAAAGTTCTGGAATCTGTGTGGATCCACCAAATTCCACCCACCCCACATTTCCCAAAGTCTCCTTATAATAATGGTACCTCACTTGGTGGGTAGTCCTAGTGCCCACAACAGGAAATGGGCCAAAAAGCAACATGGACACACCATATTTGTACAGTGAAAACTGACCTTTTTTTTGCAAAGTGCCTAGCTGTGGATATTTAACCCTAGCTCATCCGTCACCTAAGGAAACCTAGCAAACCTATACATTTTTTTAAACCAGACACCGAGAGGAATTCATGAGGGGGTGACTTGTGTGGCTCTCACCATATTCTGTTACCCAGAATTCCTTGCAAACTTCAAGCTGTGTAAAAAAAACACATTTTCCACACATTTCTGTGATGGAAAGTTCTGGAATATGCGTGTATACACAAATCGTCACACACCAAGCTTTCCTCAAAGTCTCCCAATAAAATTGGTCCTCACTTGTGTGGGTAGGTCTAGTGCCCGCGAAAGGAAACGGGCGAAAACGCAACATGGACACACCACATTTTTACAGTAAAAACGGACTCTTTTTATGCAACGTTCTGTGTGCAGGTGATTCTGGGTAGGAAAAGTTTGGGGGATCAACAGAAACCATACCTCCTTAGACTCCCCCAGGAGTCTAGTTTTTAGAAATGTGTGGGTTTGGTACGTTTCCTTAGATGGCTGCCGAGCACAGAGCCAAAAACCCAGGTGCACCCTTGCAAAATCAGTTAATTTTGTGATAGGTAATTTGATGTCTCCACAATACGTTTTGGGCCTTTGCCTGTCACGGGTACTTGGCCCACTCACACGAGTGACACATCATTTTTATCGGGAAACCTGGGGGAACGCTGGGTGGTAGGACATTTGTGTCAGACCAGTGATTCCACAACTTTCCCACACAGAAATTTGAGAAAACCTTTATTTTCCCAGCTAAATTAGAGGTTTGCAGGGGATTCTGGGTAGGAAAACGTTGGGGAATCCATGCAAGCCATACTTCCCTGGACTACCCCAGGTGTATAGTTTTCAGAAATGTGTGGGCTTGGTAAGTTTCTCTAGATGGCCGCTGAGCATGGGGCCAAAAGCCCAGGTGCCCCCCCCTTGCAAAACCAGGTCGTACCACCCAGTATTCCCCATTTTGTTTGCTTTACAAAAATATCTAAAGCTGGTAAATTTTCCTTAGAGACAAACTACACCTTAGCACAGAAAGACAGATAAGACAAATATGACAGCCTATCCATCTGTTCCTCATGTACACACACATACTGGTTGGATTTGGCACGAGGTTGAGTGAAAGGTTCAAAATGTATACTTTATTAACAAGAGATTGCACATAAAGGAAATGCACTGTTAATAATTAAAAAGTTAAAAACCTGAACCAATGACTCACAGCTTGTGAGCTGAAAAGCCACAGCAGGGCATCAACCTCTTTATAGGCCATTCACACACCTTTCATACTTTACATACATGTTTACACCACCAGCTGCGTCCCTAGCACATTACAACAATGTACACCCTGGCAGAGAAAGACAGAAAAGACAAATATTACTTCAAAACTAACTATTCCTTAAATACACACACATACTGGTTGGATTTGGCATGAAGGTGAGTGAAGGTTCAGAGCATACAATTTTATTAACAAGAGATTTCACAAAAAGGAAATGCACTTTCAATAATTAAACGGTTAAAAACCTGAACCAATGACACAGCTCGAGAGCTGTAAAGGCACAGCAAGGCACAAACCTCCTTACAGACCACTCACACACCTTTCATACGTAACACATAGGAACATTCACACTGCCAGCCACGGGCCCAGGTCATTACAACATTCACATCAACAGACAGCGTCATTCAAGGGCCCATCACTTTCAGTTTGGGTGTAACACAATCTGAAACATGTGGGACCAGAATTAGAAGGACAATCAGCACAGTGCGTACGACTCTCCTTCTGCATACCTCTTCGCAAACAAACTCTACATCTCTTACAGGGATTGGCTTTTTTAGGCATGGGAGGAATTAAATCGGTAAAGTGGCGATCTTTCAATCTGGCCACATCCTTCACCACTCCAACTCTAGGAGCACTTGCCTGTTCCAATACAACAAGACTGCCTATCACAGACTCCTGAAACTGAACAAAAATAATCTTTGAAGCTGGAGAACACTCCTTGAACAGAACAAAAGCATTAAAAGTTGCTAAATTGATAAGATGGATGGCCAACTTCTTATACCAAATGTAAGCCTTACGAACAGCAGTGTAAGGTTCCAACCTCTGATCTGCTCTATTGACACCACCAATGTGCTTATTGTAGTCTAAAATACACATTGGTGTGCGCACTTCAGCAACCTGACCCCAAACAGTCACAGGTGAAGTACTGCCATGATGGATGGTAGTCCGCATGTACACATCCTCCTGTCCACAAATTTCACAGCTAGCAGTTCATCACTATGCAAGGCACTGCACTGTCCCCTCTGAAGCTTATTGCAAACAAGCTCTTTTGGGTAACCATTACAGTTGGAGTGGAAATGTGCCACAAGCAAGAGTGTCCACTTTGAACAACTCCTTAAACAATTGCACAGCAAAGGTGGAAGTTATCTAGGTACAAATGGTGAACTTTGTTCAAAAGTCCTCTAGCAAGATTCCACAAAATTTTCTCTGAAATTTCCTAAAGTGGACAGACAACCAGGGGGGTCCATAGTGGAATCCCTATAAGTGTACATCTGGAAATTAGAGCCATATACTGTCACTATATACATCTTAATTCCATATTGTGCCCCCTTGCTAGGAATGTACTGCCTTAAAACCAAACGGCCCCTGAACAGGACCAAAGACTCATCAACAGCTATTTCTTTACCTGGAGTATAGATCTCTGGAAATCGATCTACAAAGTGATGAAGAACAGGCTGAATCTTAAAAGACAATCAAAGTCGGGGTGATCTCGTGGCAACGGCAAAGCATTATCAGCAAAATGCAGCATCAGAAGCAAAAGTAAATAACGATCACGACTCATAATTGCAGGAAATATAGCCGTTGCCATCAATGGTGAAGCCTGCGACGGCTTCCTTATCAAGCCCATCAAAAAAGTGAAACCCAAAAACTTCTTCATCTCATCCAGATATGTGGGAGTCCACCGTGTAGCTCTAGATTGGGGCCTAAGTCTGGCACTGTTGTCCCTCACATACTGTTCAGCATACAAATTAGTCTGCCCAACAATCTCAGCCAAAAATACATCATCCATCAACAACTGAAAAAAATGTATGTGCAAAAATGTCTCACAATTCACTCTACACGCTGCTTCACCAGTAAAGGCAGGCAACACCGGCTGCACCATGTTTGGATCAACCCAGGGTCCATCACTTCCAATGTGAAGCCTTGCAGCCCCAGGCTGCAATCCAGATGCTTCTTGCTGCACCATCGACACTTCTGTTTTCTCCTCTAAAACAGGCACTTCATACGCACTAAGAGTAGTTTCATCTGCACTGAGAGTAGCTTCATCATCAGATGGTTCCTCATGGACAGAAAACTCACTGCCAGATCTTGCACTTCTTCCTCTCCCTCAGACACACAATCAGTCTCATAATCATGGTCAGAGGACGATTCAAAAAGCATAGCAACCACCTGCTGAGAGGTAATTCTGGGGCTAGCCATAAACCTCACTAATGAAGGTAACTTGTCAAACAAGTGAACAACAACATACACTTTGTAAAATAAGTAATACACAACATGTGGCATTTTCACAAAGACCTATATACTCCAAAACAACACCACTCACTTGCCAGAAGCAGCTAGACTCACCACCACCTACTCTGCACAGACACAGCAAGGACCAACAGTATCCCACTAAAAAAGAAAAAGAAATAAGACAACACAAAACACATAGCAAAGAATTGTACGCTCAAAACAAACTATTCATGCATGACAATAACACTCATTTGGAGTAAACACAACAAAAATGTTTTTCTTACCAAATAAATGCAACTACGCAAACTGCAGATCAACTACTGCCAAAATCGCAAACAAGAATCAAAAGCTTTGCACTAGAATAAAAAGGAGAAATAAAACATTACAATCACATGCAGATAATGCACCAGTCCACACACAATCCACCAGCAAAGCTGAGAGGCAGGTGGGCCTAAAAGCATAAGGAGATCTGCCTCCAAGGGGGGCAGAAACAGCCAAAATATTCACCCCCTTGAGAGGGGAGTGACCCTTGCCCAAGGAGCCACTCCCCAACACTTAAAAAACCCTGGTGTCTAGTGGCTTTTGTCCCCCTTAGGGACAGATGGGCCTAAAAACATATGGCCGATCTTCCCCCAAAGGGGGCAGAAACAGCCACACTAATCACCCCATAAATGGGTGCGACCCTTGCCCAAGGGGCCTCTCCCCAACATAAAAAAACAGAACTCCCTGGTGGCCTAGTGGGGCACACAAAACTAAAAATATATACCCCCATAAAGGGGGGTGGCCCTTGCCCACGGGGCTGCTCCCCAACATTAAAAAAAACTGAAATCCCTGGTGGGCTAGTGGGGCACAAAACGCTTTAAAAAATCAGCCCATCTGCCCCCCAGAGGGGCAGAAACTGCCAAAATAATGCTCCCTAAAGGGGAGCAACCCTTGCCCAAGCCGCCGCTCCCCGCAAACAGAAGAATCCCTTTAAAAAAAATCCCTGGTCTAGTGGGCATTCCTGCTGTATGATTGCGCCCCATGAGAGATCATGCAGCAGGAATGCTCAAAAGAGGCATCGGAGGAAAGGAAAACCCTTTCCTTTCCGCCATGCTTCTTGTTTAAATCCCCCCTCCCTGAGGAGAAACTCACCTCCTCTCTTGCCGATGTGCTGGAAGCAAATGGCTTCCAGCGCGTCCGGTTGCATGTAACGACGTCGGTGCACGGTGCACGCTGATGTCATTAGATGGTGGGGTGGGGCGTCCTCTGCCCTCCCCGGTGGAGGCAACCTGAAGGGCGGCCCACATGGGGATGGTCAGCTTTTCCACTGTGGGTGAGTGCTAGGACGGCCGGGAGCTGTCCGACGCTCACACACACTATGAAAAAAATCCCTGGTGGCCTAGTGGGGCACACAACACTAAAAATATGTATCCCCATAAAGGGGAGCTCCCTTGGCCAAGGGGCAGTTCCCCAACATAAAAAAACAGAAATCCCTGGTGGCCTAGTGGGGCACACAAAACTTAAAAGAAATCCACCAATCTTCCCACCAGAGGGACAGAAATGGCCAAAACATGGTCCCCAAAGGGGAGCTACCCTTTACCAAAGGGCCGCTCCTCACAAACAGAAGTATCCCTTTAAAAAAAAATCCCTGTTTTCTAGCCAGCATTCTTGCTGCATGATCACGCCTCATGCACGATCGTGCAGCAGGAATGCTCAAAAGAGGCATCGGGGGAAAGGAAATCCCTTTCCTTTCCCCCGATGCCTTTTTTGTTTAAATCCTCCCTCCCTGAGGAGAAACTCACCTCCTCTCTTGCCGACGCGCTGGAAGCAAATGGCTTTCAGCGCGTCCAATTGCATGCAATGACATTGGTGCGTGATGCACGCTGATGTCATTAGATGGCATGGCAAGGCAGGGGGCATTGGAAGGGCTTCTGCTGACCTCCCCGGTGGGGGCAACCTGAAGGACAGCCCATGGGTGGAGCGCCAGCGCTTTCTCTGTGGGTGGGAGCTAGGACAGCCTGGAGCCGTCTGACACACACGACCACCGTAACTTGGGACGGCTCTCTTTAAAACTGCAAGTTTGTTGCGCAAGAGATTCCACAATGTTCTGTTTTTTTCTACAAAATTCAACCAGTATACTACCAATCAAACCCTGCAATCAAACACTGCCCTTTTCTTAAAGTTGTCTAGAATCAAGTGCACAAGACCTGGTGAAATGTCCATGAGTCATCTTGTGTCTGTTCTATGAGACAATTTGCAGTCTAATTTAGGGCACATGAAAGGTCACCACTCATCTTTCAAAAAGACTTTTAAAACCCACCTTTTTTTAGCCTCTTGGATAGACAGTTGCTAGTGTGTTACTAGTCTTCTGCAAGCACTAGGATGCTCTTCTTGAGCACAACTTGTTTGCAGTGCTGTGGTTCAGATAGCAGTGTTTTACACTGTCACCTGTCAAGCTTCCGCAGATCTACTAGTACTCCTTGCTGTTTTTGGGTTGTTGTAGCCCTGTATTTGTAATGTGGAAAGCAAAGCCTTATTTACTAGAATGCAGAGCTTTCACATTTTCCAGGCCTATGCTTGAATCGCTCGCTCATGTATTCCAGGTTTTTACTTTTTATTCTGGAACTTTCTTTTCTATGTATCCTCTTATAAATTCTGAATTGCAACACCCAGAATACAAACCTAAAATCTGGACTTAATTAACTACTAATGCATGTACTTTAGAAACATGAGAGATCTGGGAAACGAAAGATTGATCCCATGAATGCAAAACTTGTTTACAGCTACATCCAGTACTGTTTTGCTCAGCCAAAATCACCTGGCAAACTGGCAGTTTCAAGCTCAAGCATTCAAATGGGATAAGCAAAACTCCAGATCCCAGAATTCAAGATAGTGGGGCATATTATCAAGCACGGCGTTAACATTATCGCCGCTTTAGTGGTAGAAAACTGCCGCTAATGCGACTATAATGGGCTTGATAATATGCCGCAGAGAATTCCAATAGAAGCCCATGTGGACACCAGAACATGGGCTTCTATGGGAATTCACAAGGGCATATTATCAAGCCCATTATCGCCGCTTTAGCTGCAGTTTTCTGCCGCTAAAGTGGCGATAATGTTAACGCCGTTTCTTGATAATATGCCCCAGTGTTGTTTATAAACGTAGGAATGGCGGCGGTATCACACGTGAAAAGGGCATATTTTGTGTCAATATTTATCATGCTAGCCACTCTGATATCCAATTACTTCCGCACATAATTTGACCGTGCTTGGTTAACATTCTGAGGCAGCAGTCACTTTTGTTTAATAGAGTGATTTTCAATCTTAAAGTTGTAGTTTCTTCGCACTTCCCTGTAATTTATCACAGTCACAAAGCTGTCCTATGTCAAGTGGCCTCAAGTAAAGCAAGTTTCAATGTTTTGTTTCAAATATGACTTCTCTATAAAGTAAAAAATAAAATAAAAAAGGAACTTGTTTCACAGGACTTAAAGTCCATCATTTAAGCATCCTTCACACAGCACATTAATGGGGTTAGAAATCACTAAACAGCAAGGGTAAAGGTATGTTTTTTATATGTTTTTTCAGTAAACAAATGAATGATATTAGTGATAGGCTGAAATTTAAAGGGAGGTTCTTATCATTGTCTGCTACCTCACTCGTATACATACATCCAAAACAATGAAAGGATCGATGTAATATGGTAACACAGACTTTACCTTCTCAAGTCTGACCCACAAAGAGTGTCTCATAGATTACACAGACTCTGAAGCTTAGCTATTCTTAAGCAGGCCATGAACGCATAGCTTGGATGTCGCACAGCAGAGCTGTACCCCTAGTTATGCAAACTTTGCAGTTGTTAGCTTTAGATAACAAAACAATCTCTCGGGCTACACTGATCTTACAGATATTTATTTATTTATTTGTCAGATTTATATGGCGCATAGCTGTCCCAGCAACGGGGCGACCCAGCGCGACCAAAGACAGTGAGAGTAGCCAGAAGGAGAGCAGTTTAGACGTGAACCGGGAAGAGCCAGGTCTTAACGGCTTTTCGAAAAGCAAGATGACTCTGAATCTTTCTGATCGGAACCGGAAGCAGATTCCAGAGTTGCACCGCAAGGCTGCAGAACGAGCGGCATCCGGCTCTCGCTCTCAGAACACGAGGGATACTCACTAACGCTTGGTCAGCCGATCTGAGGGAATGCCGCGGCACATAAAACTGTAGCCAGGTTTCACAAGTGTGGGAACTGCTTTGGGAGCCCGGGGCATGCAGGCTTCACTGGTTACCAAGTGTGTCAATTGGGGCATGGTACTTCTCATGTTCCATTGTCTGAACACTACTGGACGCATAACTGATCACCAAGTAACCCCTTTAGCACTTGATCCTCCGGACAGTGAAACAAAGGCTCACTCAGGTAGGTGGTGTGTGGTCGAGACTCTGTACTCAGCACACAAAATAGAGCACACTAAGTTAATGTCCAACCAATGCTTTATCTAGAACTAGAGAACGTGCTTTATTCTTGGTGGTGCAATACATTTTTACACAACTGTAAACCAGATTGAGGTATCATCACCTTGGATGGAATTTTTTCTAACAATAATGATCTGGTTTACACCTCAGTTCTCCCTCTCTCCTGGTCCGATCACTATGCCATACAATTTGAATTAAGTAGACACGGGGGAAATCCGGCCTGTTCCAAGCTAACCCAGGAGATTGTATTCAGGGTCTGGGGAAGTGTGGATATTGAGAAATTTGGAGACACCCTGAGGCACTCAGTGCGCCCTCTTCCCTTGGGAGTGGATGAGGCCAAATTAGCTTACACTCAATGGTTTGGTAAAACTTGCAACCCTCTAGCCCCAGAAAAAAAGTGGATCCCCAAACGGGCTTAACCTTCAGCACCTTGGTACTCGGAGGAACTCCGCACCCAAAAATTGGCCTGTAAGCAATTGGAATGGGCATGGCGCAAAAAGTACACAGAGACGGACAAGGAAAAGTACAAGCTTAGCATTATCATCTATAAACAACTATTGTCAGAAGCCAAAAAAATAATTCTTCAACACACAAATAGCAATGGCCAAATCAAACTCGAAGGAACTTTCCAAAACCCTTAAAAAACTGGCTACCCCGAATGTCTCTAAGAGTCAGAACAACTCTGAACTCTGTGACGAGTTAGCACAGATTTCTTCCAAAAAAAAGTATAAATCATTTTTTCCTCATTTTCACAAGTAGGCAACTGGGCACATGATCACCCTTACTTGGATAGTCTCGATTGCCCCTGCCCTCCTCTGGTGTTAGCACAATTTAAATCCCTTGAAACAACAGAAACGATCAAACTCCTGAACTCTATTCGGTCTGGAGCCCCCAGAGATCCCTGTCCATTACGGATTTTAAAGCAAATTCCCAAAATTATTGGAACAGCACTCACACCCCTACTGAATGCTATTCTGGGGTCTGGCATCTTTCCCAAATCCTGGCAAAAGGCTTCTGTTCTCCCACTGTTGAAAAAACAGACTCTTGATCCAAAAGATCCTAACAGTTACAGGCCCATCTCACCGCTCCCTTTCCCGGCCAAAATTCTGGGAAAAGACATGAATATCCAATTGAGCGTGTTTCTGCAGCTTAACAACTCTCTTGATCCTTTCCAATATGGGTTCAGAGCAGAGCATAACACGGAGTCCGCACTACTCAAATCCACAAAGGAAATTAGAGAGGCCTTGGATGGGGGTGGCAATGCCGTGCTGATTTTGTTAGACCTGTCGGCGGCATTCGACACGGTCCACCACGAAGTGTTGAAGGACCGTTTATCAGATATAGGAGTAGAAGGGCTAGCTTGGAAACTGTTACAGTCTTTTTTTAACCAACAGGTCACAAATTGTGGATCTGGATGGTAACAGCTCCAAACCCTTCTGCCTTCCATGCGGGGTGCCACAGGGCTCGTGTCTAAGCCCGACACTTTTCAATATGTACGTGGCACCCCTGGCTGGTTTCATCAGATCATTTGGTTTCCAACTCACCTCATACGCTGATGACACTCAAATAGTACTATCATTGATGGAAGGGAGGGAAACAGAAACTGGGGCATGTTTCCATGACTGTATGGGGGCCATCTCACACTGGACGGCATCTAATTGCCTAACACTGAACTCCACCAAGACCGAGGTCATAAAGTTTGGCAACAATCCATGTTTGTGGACACCAGACTGGTGGCCAGAAGATCTTGGTATATGTCCCCTCCCCCCCACAAGGAAAGAAAAAAACCTGGGGGTACTGCTGGACAATAAGCTCACCATGAGTGACCATATAAGCATGGTGACCTCAGCCAGCTTTGTAGTCTTGAGGATTATAAGGAAGATTAAGTTCTTCCGGTCCGAAAATAGCCTCAAGACAGTGATTACGGCTCTTATAATGTCGCGTTTGGATTACTGCAATGGCCTTTATCTCAACGCTCAAAAGCAGCACATTAATCGGCTACAAGTAGCCCAAAATGCAGCTAAATTTGTTTCCGTGAAAAAGGAGCTAAGGCAACTTCATTGGCTCCCGATGAAACAAAGAGTTAGCTTCAAGGCACTCTGTACAGTGTTTAAGGTCATCAATGGAGCAGGATCCGACTTCCTGAGGTGTAAATTCCTCTGGTATGTCCCGGGAAGAACGCTACACTCCTCTGGAACTAAATATGTTCAAGTCCCCCTTTTTAAAAGAGTCAACTGGGGAGGGAGGAGTTTTATTAACTGTGCCTCCAGAGTTTGGAACGAGCTTCCCTTTCATCTCAGGAGTGCCCCAGATCTCCTCTCCTTTAGGAAAGGGATAAAGACCTGGCTCTTTGCGCAGTAGCATACAGTCTTTTCCCCCAAGCAATCAGTGCTAGTGCCAGGACACCCCAGGGTAACTGGGCGCTCTACAAATGCAACTAACATAACATAACATCATTATATTCTTGGGGCAAATAAAGTTTATAGCTAACCAAAGCAGTCATTCCCATTAGAGTTCTAATATCCTCGGTTTGTGGCGAACATGTCCTGCCTCCCACAGTTTTTTTTCACTTTTTCTATATGCTGACCCAGTGCACCCTAGGATTAATAGGCCACGCACTAGCTTTATTTGGAAACAGACCTTCCACCCTCTGAAATCTGCCCATTAGAATTATCCTTGCACAGGAGACAACTAACTGTAAAGGTTCTCATCTCTGGTCAAGTATTTGGCTATTGGTTCAATGTCTTTCAATTGGTCCACTTGTGAGAAGCACATGCACGCAGGTAGCTCGGTGTTGTATACAATGGCCAGTTCTTGAATAGGAAGGGATTGTGCCTCTCAGAAGCTCTGAGGAAATGTCAGCAATTTTGCTCTGTTGGTTCCAGATTGGTGAATTTGCTCTGGGTAGGTCTTGAAGGCCAAATAAACCAACACTGAAAGGATCAATGAGTACCGCACCAATGAGTCAAAACACCAATTCAGGTTCAAGTTAGAAGTCTTATGAGATTCTGATTGGTACTAGATTTGTCGTTAGCTCATTAGTCCATGTGTGCCTATGAACCAAGATCCCTGGCCTGATAGTGCGACCGTGGTATGAATCTTGGGAGGAAAAACACATGTACAGCACTTTCATCATGTCTATGTAGCATGCCAGAACTGGCTTTACCATATGCCTGTACTGGAAGCAAAACCTCAAAGTGGAGGGTGTACATTGCCAATTTCCACTTTATGAGGACTTATGACATGCTGGGAGTTTTACTAAAGCTTTTTAAGAACATCTGTGTACATTTTCATGCAAAAATAACACTTTGTACTTGGCAGTCCTTCGTAGGTGGCACCAGAAATAGTGGCTTGGGTAAAATAGAGAGTCGGTCAGGTACCATTTATTAGCAAAGTTTTCACCGCCCATAGCACTTTCCTGATTTTGGAGCCAGTGGAGGCTCTCCAATACAGACCTTCCAATACACCTAGGGGCTCATTTACGAGCTTATCACACAGTGCAGCGTAGCAAGTCACGTTGCTGTGGTGGAGATATTTCTCCTGGTTTCGTCTCCCTTGGAAGGTGTAAGATTTTGGCACATCCCCCGCTGTACAAGTTCTTGTAAATCTGCTGATGCATCAGAAACCATTGTAGTGGCGTGGGAACACCCACACACCCAAGGAAACCTTCCGAGGCAGAGTAACACAACGCGGCGATTTGCGTTGCATTGTGTTACTCCCGATTTTTGAGGCCACCCAGAGGCAAGCAAAGTTGCTTTGCATGGCTTCAGAAATTTGATTAAGAGTTTTGTGTCACGCATGCACCACGTTGCGTGGCGCAAACATGGCACAACCCTCTCATAAATAAGCCCCTTAAAATAAAGTGGCTGAGGAACAAGAGGGTGGATAACACTCCCAATGCCTTTTCACAGAGGTCCTACTGTGCCCCTCCTCTAAAACTACAGTAATGTGTAGGGTTGCGAAACTGGACATTTAAAGAATATCTCTTTGTACCCTTTTTGTTTTCATGGAACATTTTGTGAAAGAAGAAATACTGAATTCACTTTTTCATACCTTCTATTCTAAATATTGTGGGATCTTGTTGTCTGAGTGAATCGAGGCCAATGTTCGATTGCGCAAATCACCACTCTCCATGGGAGATTTCCAGGACCCCTTGAGTCTCATACAAAGCTTCAGACGGTCAATTTATCTATGAAATAATTCAGCCTATTCCTCCTTCTCATAGCGAGAACAATTACAGCACGAGTATGGACAGCACAATCGCCCTTCACACAAAAAATGTGAGATCATAGACGGTAACAGTCACAAAATAGTAAAACAAAACAAAAAACAACAAATGTGACACAGACCTGTGGGAGGGGTAGGAGACTAGTTGGGGAGAGAAGGAGGAGCAACAGTGGAGCAAGATATTTGGGAGTAGGGGGTGGGGTTATATAACAAGCTTTGGCAAAGCCAATAGGTTTTGGCAATGCCAGAGCTATTGCACTTGTCAATGTGAATGCCATTGAGCCTTGTTGTCTAGCAGCACATCTGCTGTTCTGCATGGCTCAATGTCATCGAAAATAGCGCTGTGATGTGGCCAACTCAAATGATCTTGCTTCCAAAATTAACTTACTTTTTTGTTTGATTCTTTCCCCTTATTGTTTAGAAAACAGTGGTTTGTTAAGTTACATAGTGATATAAGCTAGTTTATTTGGGCAGCAAAAGGGCCGTGAATATCCTGGCGCAAACTCAGAAGGAGGCTGTTGAAGGGAGGTTTAGCTCTTCCAGATTATAGGCTTTATTCTTGGGCCTTTTCTCTTAAAAATGGTAGAATGCTACTGGGTATCCCCTTAGATTCAGAGATAGGTAGGTTGTTTAGAGTGATGCTTATAAAGAAAAAGGGAGCTGGAGTTGGTTTCATGTTTAAATTTGCTGATCTGAAATACTTTAAGAAGATTATGTTGCAGATTCTGAGGGAGATGGCGGAAACATGGTTTAAAATCAGAAAGGTTTTAAATATACCATATTTTAGTCATTGGACCCCGATCTGGGATGCCCCAGGTGGACGAAAGACTCACTGGCTTTACCCCTGAAAGAAGCGGGCATTCTAAGATGGAAGTACCGGCTTTTGGAAGGTCAGCTGGTGTCGTGGAACTGTTGCGAGCAGGTAGTGGGCTCAAGGCTTTCAAGGATTAAATACCTCCAGGTTCAAAGTTGGTTTCAGATAATGGGTGAAAAGTTAGGAGAACCAAATGCACTTGAGGAAAAGCTTCTCTCTACTTCAGTAAAAAAAGAAATCGCTCTATGGTTCTGCATGATCCTGGAGAAGGAGGATGGTGTATTTACCTTGCCGGCGGATCTGTGGGGAGGATGCTTGCCAGAGATCAAGCTGGAAGACCAATGACAGGTATCTATGTCTACACTTTATAAAACAGTTAAACCCGCATATCTGAGGAGGAATCATTTTTTTACTGTACATAGGGCGTACTGGACTCCACAAAGGCTTTCTAAATTTGGGCCAGGAAGAATGGTGGCATGTCCAAAGTGCAGCAGTCAGAGTGCCGATGACTTACATATGTTTCTCTACTATCCGAAGCTACAGCTCTTCTGGAAGGCAGTTAAGTAAGTGTCTGGCTAGCGCTCTAAACCTGCGGATTAAGGTAAGCGCTGTTTTGGTTATTTTTGGAGTTTTGGAATGCCAAAGTTTTTTTACTAAAGACTGCAAAATTGTTTTTTTATGCTATGCTTTTAGCGCGTAGGGAGATATGTAAATTGTGGGTATCTCCGACACCTCCAACATAGGAGGATTGGCTGAAATCTATGAGTTATACTGCTAATTTGGATATTTCGGATCAGGGGAAAAGAAGATATGAATTTTGGACTCCCTTTGTGTCTAGGGGAACTATATGTTTGGAGGAATCGGTCCAATGATTAAGCCATTCTCTGCCTCTGCTGTGTACAGTCTTCTCTGCGCGAGCAGAAGGACATGGGGAAGGGTCTGTGTTGGATAGAAGGAGGAGGTCTCATTAAAAGGTAGCATGGTTGCTATCTTGAGAGCCTAGACCTTATTACCCCTGTCATAGCAAATGGGATTAGATAACCCAAGGCTGGAATTGATAGAAGGACGAAGGGTGGAAACAAAGCAAGTGAGGACAAAAAAGAAAAGAAAGGCAAATAACGGTAAGCAGTGCACTGACACAAAGCCCACTGTAAGTTTTTGGGATGGTCAACAAGAGGTCTTTTGTCAACACACAGTTAAAGATTGCGAGTAGGCAGGACCTAAAAAGAGAACATAAACAGTAGTGGTGGCAACAGAGCAATGTTCCTTCTCACACACAAACAACTAGCTCAGGCAGAGGCAGTGAAAGCCTCTGCTTTCACTGCCTCTGTGGAACCCAAAATTAACCTTCACACACACAAACACACACAGAGACCATTAACCATAATGGAATGTGTCTTTAACAGTGTAATTCTACACATGCGTTGATACTGCGATAGGTTTCTAAAGTGGACCAAAGCAAATGTAACTGTTTTTAGTTTTTGATACACTTGCCTTAAGGTATCTAAAAACAATACATGTAATGATCCTCATAGCATGCTCGCCTTTCCAACTTTCCAAAATACTTATTTGTTTTTTCTCAACCATAAAAGTACACAGATCTTTGCTTAATAAAAACGTATCAAATCATAAAGCATCACAATTGCACATAGAGACAATCACACATATATATATATTAAGTCGCAAACATCCTATACAATAGTAATGGATAAAAATATAAAAGGATAACAAATATGAAAAAATACCAAGATATAAATAGACACAATGCACATTTCTAGAAAAGTAAACACAATCACCAATACAACATAAGCAACCTAAAAATGTCTATAGTTTTTACTACAGATAATACAGTAGATGAGGTTAGTGTGTCTTTTTCCCCTAAATGCCCTCTTAAATAGAATAACAGTTTCAAATCTTTGCCACTATTCTTGAACTGTCACAAAAGTGCAAGCTTGGTTCTCTTCTCTATATTCTTGGGCAAGCAAACGAAGAATCTCAGATCCTTACTGATATACCTGAACTTGAATTGGCCAAAAAGACTATCCCAACATTCTACTTCTGATGGACCAGCTCCAGTGAAGATATTTTGTAGCCGCACAAATAACCAACTAACTATGCTCTGTGCAAAGGATCCTAAGAGCTGCAAGCATCTGTGCACACCCCATCTGTTTACAGATAGGGACAATTCAGATTTTTCGAGCCTGTGCATAGCCAGGACAGAAGAATATGAAATGAGACGATTCCTCTGCCTGGCAAAATGACGGGCAAACAGTAATTAGGCGGAGTAATTGTTCCATTTAGCTTGAACAGTGAGCAAAGGCAAAGTGCCATAATGAAATTTAATGTAGAGTTGTCTGGCCCTGGGGAGATGAATACAATCTAAGAAAGGGTCAAAAGCAGCATCAGGCTTAATATCTAAAACATAATAGGTTAGGGACCGTTGGTCAGCATCCTTTAGGTTCATTTTCAAAGAAGTAGCCTCAGTAGACCTCCTTCAGGGTGTTCCTAGGTAAACATTTTACCTAAGGGGGTAGACCAAAAATAACCTAATGACGCCACTTCTTGGTGTAGTCATCAGGGGCCGGAGTACATTTAAGCCTACACGGGCTTTATTGACCATTGGTTTACTGCCTTTATCATGCTGTAATGGGACCAAGGGGGTAATTTGGGGAAGACTAGCTAAACCTCTAAAGAAGGAGTTCTCGGCACCTCCTAGCGCAGACAAATTGGCATTGCCCAATAACTCAGCCCATAACGCGGACTTCCCTCTGCCTTGCCCTGGTATGTCTTAATCACAGGAAATAAAACCCCTAACTCTGGATGACCTATAGAGCCTTAGAATAGCTGCAGCACACTGGGTTAGTTTCAGGTTTCTCTCTTTATTCTGGGGAGGACCATGACGTAGACCCAATTAAATTTATTCCTAAGTAGGCAAACTCAGTCGCCTTTTCCAGTGGTTTACCATCAAGCTTGATATTGCCCCTAAAGCACCTATGTGGGCTAATGGCCATGTACTTTGTTTTAGAATGTTAGATTACCAGTCCACGATCATTACAGAAAGCCAGACACCTATTCACCAGATGTTGCAAGCCGCTTGGGATTTTAGACATCAACAAGGTGTCATCTGTGAACAACAGAAGGGAAATCCTGCATTCTGCCACAAGGGGAAAGTCACTCGCTCCATTCTACAAAAAAAGTGACCACTTCATTGAGGAATAGAGAAAATAAAGTTTGTGCAAGGACACACCCCTGGCGGACACCTTTATAAACCCCTATCCATTCTGTCAATTCTCCTCCCAGGCCCCATCGGACTTGGGCAAATGTTTCCTGATGCAGACAAACAAATGTATCTAAAAAATCATGAGGTACTTCATTGTCCCTCAGGACCTCTCACAGCTTCCTTCAAGAAACTAAGTTGAATGCAGATTTTAAGTCCACAAAGACTAAGCACAGGTGGGCTTTCTAGAGTACTACGCTCTTCCAATAGATGTTTTAAAACCTAAACATCTAGTCTGTGGTACTGATACATCATCTAAACCCTGCTCGCAGGTAAGTGAGGGCCGGATGGTCTTCAATCCAGGTCTCTAAACTTCCCAGGATCTGCCTGGCAAAAACCTTTTGGGCTACAGCAACACATCTTATCGGCCTATATTTAGGAGTGTGTCATGGGTGCCCTTTTTAAAAATGGGGACTATCTCTGCTCCCTTCCAACTATCCAGAATGCTTGCCCTTTCCAGAATATGATTTGTCAATTTATTCAAAAACATAGACCATCTGTTGATGTCTATGAGAGAGAGGTCACCCAGGACTCTATCAAGCCTGGCGACTTTGCCAGCTGTAATGGCCTGTATTACACACACTGTCTCCCTCATTTCTGTACTCAGTGGGGGAAGAGAGCAGTGGTTCCCCAAAAGATTAAAAGCCCCTTCACTTGGCTTCTGCCCTGGTGAGTATTCATAAAGATCAGAAACATGATTGAGCTGTGCTTCAGCGGGAATAGAGTCAGCTAGAAGAATGAGGGAACGATGCCGTCCATTGGCAACTAACCTCAAGAATTTCCTGTTGTCTTTGCATATGGATGCCCCATAGATGTCTTCCCAAATTTGCGTGTACTACTCCTGCTGGGCTTTAATGTGGGCAAATTTGTACTCCCTCTTCCTAACTTTAATAAGACTGGAGTCACCACTCCCAAGCTCTTGGCAGAGCTCGTTCTTCCTGGGGCTACACTCTTTATAAAACCAGGTATAACAGAACTTACTGAGTGCTTGACTAGACTGACAAGGATGTCTGAAACTATCCCCTAAGGTTTTAAATACATTTCCATTTCTGTGTGAAATGACAGAGCTACTGTTAATCTTTTATGGTTCTTGGAACCAAAATAAAGTTATTCTTGACTTGACTTGACAGATCTACTGTCCTGCACAAAGGGGAGATTGTCTAATGCTATTGTTGCGTCTTTGAGGGCTTTATGCATTTTGTCCTTGGGGGTCTGGTGGCCAACAACACTGCCCCACTTCACCCTTTGCCTATTATTAGCTGGTAACAAATTGGCCGTTAAGGACAGTGGGATATTATCTAAATGATTGAATAGACCCTTTAGTGGAGTGTGTTATGGTCACTATCTTGCCTAGGTAAAACCATCATATCAGTCAAGCTACCCCAAAGAGAAAGACTGATTAGAATGTAGTCTATTCTGCTAGTGCAACAATGATGATTAAAGATGTGAGCTGCTTGCAGATCAGATGGAATATGGCCATTGTAAGCCCTCAGGCAATAAGCTAGTGAGAAGGAGAGAAGTTAACATGCTGCACCTGTCCAACATTTGGCAGGAAACATTGGCCGACCTGTGGGCAGCCTCAAGACTCCAGGTTTCCTGCAGAAGACATACAACATATTGGCCCCTAACCCAAGGTTAGTAAGATTTGATTTCAAGACTGCTACATTCCATTACAAGATGCTAACAGTGGGAAGGCAGCTTGTGGAAAGATTAACACAATTTATGGTCAAAGGGATACGATCACTATTCAGTCCTGGTGACTTCTCCTCAGTGTGACACCCCCACTATAGGGTTACACATAAAATCCCCTCTTCCCACTCAATCTACCATGGATGCACCTAAAGCTGGTATTCACAGAGATGGCATTTGTCTGGTTTCACCAACACTGGGAGGAGTGGCTTTCTCACAGTGTGGGTTAAACAACACACACACACCACCATCAAAGAAAAAGGCATGGAAAATGTTATGGTGTGATTTCTTCTCTTCTTTCTTTGCACCAATACTCTCCCTTCTGTTCAGCCTGAATGATTGTAGTATGTAGGATGATGTCAAGGAATGTTGGTGTGTGGTCCTGGTTACAGTGTCAGTTGAGGATGAGAGGCTGAGCAGCAGGGAGGCTGCTCCTGGTGGGGCTACTACTGATTACCATCTTATTTACTATTTACCTTCTATCTACTACTTGGAACTGGATATAATAAATTACATCTTGGAACTTACAACTCTGCCTACATTTGGACTTCTTTACTTAGTACAGAAAACAAAGACAAAATGGCCACACTTGACTTCCACACAGTGACTCCACAAAATTGTGGTCGCCACATGGCAGCAGTGAAGGAGTCATGGAGAAAAAAGACAAAATGGTCACCTATGACATACACACCCACCCACCCACATACATCTGACTATGTGATTTTATATTTTGTTTGTACATAATTCATTTATGAAGCACTCAGATCTCCTTGATATTGATTACACTCTACAAGGCTGCATAATAAATAAAACAAATCTACAGATTATGGTCTGAAAGTGAAAGGTTTTCTCTGCCCATGCACCCAAGCCCTTTAGAAATGCAGTATTTCAGTGTGATTTTACCTGACGATGGCCAAGACCAGGTAATGCATTGGATAGGACTATAAGTAGCAACGAAGACAGATAGTACTCATTTTCACTTTACAAATGTTATTGTCCGCTTGAATTTGCATACATCATGGATATTGTCCAAATGCTATTGAGAAGTAATTGGTTTGGTATGTTATGGCAACAAGTTGTTTTGGTCTTCTGGGTCATTTTCATAGCGGGCTGGAGAAACGTTCTAACCTATGACACATGATGATTTTGGGTGGATTCTGCTGCACACCTTGGAACATATTCTTTGTGTTTTAAATTTGCTCTGCTCAGAATGAGTGAGATGTTGGCCATTTTAGCTGACTTGACTGATAAACTCATTGGCAATTGCACTGGCCAACAGAGTTGAAGGCCAAAAAACATTGAAAAGTATGATAGGGGTGTTTTGGGCATTCAGTGGTAATGTATGCGCTCCTCCGCATCTTGATTTGGGTTCCCACCTCTGCATGTATTTTGCACCAAGCAGTCCTACTTCAAAGAAAACAATCATAAAGTTGCTATTCAGTTTGCATCAGCCATGCGAGATAAACCTACAACTAACCAAGCTTCCCAAAGTAGAGCATTAATCACAGAGTTTACCCACTTTTCAGTTGATAGGACTACTCAAATTCTTTTTCAAATAAGACCTGTGTCTCCTTTGGATCACTGCCCCCCTCGAATCTTATATTAGCATGCAATTAGATCACCCCTTGGTTGACTGAGATCTGTATTTTTGTCTCTATTATCTGCTACTGCTCCTGCTAACTGGAAACATGCGGTGGCGGACCCACTATTAAAGAATGCTTTTTCTACTTGTACAGTTCTTAGAAATTGTAGACATATATTGACACTGCCACCTCCTTCAAAAGTCCTGGAAAAACAGATCAAAGGATTGATGACTATTTTAATCAATACTGTCAGTTTGTTAGACAGTTCACAATTTAGATTCAGAGCATCACACAGTACAGAAGTAGCTCCTCTATGTTTTTTAAGAATCTCTTCATGCTACTTTGGATCAAGGTGCATTTATCCTGCCTGATCTAAGTGCTGCTTTTGACGCCATTCCACACACTATACTTCTACACCATTTATGCATTCCAGGTATTCAAGGACATGCTCTTGACAAAGTATCATCCTTCTTATCTGGTCAATCACAGTCTATTACCTTTCTTTTCGGTCCTCTCCAGTGGGTTTTGAAATGGGGGGTCCACGGCTGATGCCAACCCTCTTTAATTTATAGATTTCACTTCTTGCTGCTATCATTCACAGTTTTTGTTTCCTACGTCTGTGATGCTGAGCAACAGCATCGATCTATTGATACTTATTTTAAAGTAATCCACACAGTGGACATCATTCGATTATGTATGCGAGCAGTAGTCCATTAAATGGCTAACAATTCTTTGCAGTTCAATTGCAATAAAATCAGGGTGCTTATTTGCGGTTTGATCATCTAGTCTTCAAGTTAGGTGACCACAACAATTAGGCATTTTTCCAACACCTGTAGTATATGCAAGAAATATAGGGATTACTTTTGATTCTGCAATTTCTTTTGCCCCCGAATTGAAAGACTTAAGTTCCACCGCCTTCCACTATTTATGCTTGATCTGAAAACCTAGCCTCTGCTCCCTAAGCAAAATTGCAAAACAGTAATACACAGTGATATTATCCTGCCTGTATTACTGCAACTCACTGTATGTTGGACTGCCAACAGAGTTCAAAACAAAGTCCAGGTGATACGGAGTAGTGCAAACAGGCTTTTGGTATGAATTCCAGCCCATCACAGCATGACTCGGCGATGCGGCGAGCGCAAGGTAAGTGGTTTTCTTTTTTTTTAAGTTTCCCTCGTTTCCCTCGTCATCGCCTGTTGACTCCCCCACACCGTCCCACCCCCGCCGTTCCACTCTTACCTGCACAGCCGCGCCTGGCTTCTTGTATTCTGCATATTCATTCAAATTGGACTTTACGCTTTGCCTTAAAGCTTGCTTTTTCATTCCAAGGTGGATAGAGACCGAGTTTGAGGTCACTCCTCCTCATAGCTGGTTAGAATAATCTTCCTAATTTTAGTATGAAATCTAGCCATCTCTTTTTTTCATAAACAATTGAAGAAATGATTTTTTTGAGTGAGTACTTCATTTATTTCAGCTGGATGACTCCCCCTTTTCCATTGCAGTATTGTTGCGTTAGTGCCTCTCTTGAGTTGCTGTTGCTATTTTTTTTAATCATTCATTCATGTATTACAGTTGGCCTAGGAAAGGGTGATGAGAATTTATTGGATGCAATAAATGCAGACCAATTACGATAACTTTTCTAGAAAAGGGGGACAACATGAGAATTGTGATGCTTACTGTACCAAAAATCCGTACTTCCTGTTATTTCCCTGGCATTTTTCCCTCAGTAAATTTCCTTCGGTTTGACCTGCTAAAAGTACTTCGGGGAAAATGCAGGGCGTGCAGTACGTATTAAACTACTCATAATTGCAATGTGTGGTGTAACAGGAGTGACTGCAAATGTCGCAAGTCACAGGGCCACCCTTAAACAGGCAAAGTACACTAAACGCCTACATAAAAAAGATATTAGCAATATTCTCAACTATAGAAAGAATTCTAGTGTAAACGGTGGTTTTTTTTCTCCTGATGCTATACTTTTTTGGCGTGTTTTTGCTTGCACACAAGGCAGGATTTAAACGCTAAACACACCCTTCCTGCTGTATTCCATACTATTTTTTTATTTTTTACAATTGATTATTCGTTTAAATTCAGCCAGCAATCCTTTAATCCTCAAACATAGAATTCCATTAACTGTATTTCATGAGGCATATTTTATGTGGATTAGCCCTTTCATAAGTTAAAGGGTCCGTTTCAATACCATTCAATATTCTCAGACCCCCTTTTTATTATCCCGGATTTGTTCAGTTTTCAAAAATCCTACGTTGAAAATCTCTTGGAGCTGTGTGTTGCTGTGGATTACAGCCACTCAAACAGTTTTTTCTCCTGTAAGCACAGTTGACACTTACCCTACATCCAGACTCGTCAAATAGCAATTTACAAGCGTGATTGTTACTTTAGGTTAATTTGCAAACAGGTATACTGGGGTAACTAGCAGTGTGCATTTTGAGAGGGGGATCTGGTCTTTATAGATGTTGGTGCTTTGGCTGAACAGGTGAATCTTGAGTTGTTTTCATAACAAGCTGCTTGGATAGCTGATTGAATTTGTCAGAGGTTATTCTTGTCACAAACTTGACAGATATCTTATCTGCTTTATGACAAGTGCCGCAGCATATAATGTTATAATGTTTGTGACGGAGTAACCCATTTACCAAACTCTAAATCAGTCCCTTGGGCTGCTTTTCCATGGCTGACCTGTGCCTAGTTTGGTGAACAAGTGTTTGTTTTCTGAAAGCTGATAGGTTGACTTGTTGAATGATCATGTGGTTCTTGAAATGTTTTCTGAAGGCTGATGGGTCCTTCCTTTCTCATACATGTGCATCATGGTTTTTCTGATATTATTTCCAGCAAGTAGTCCTCAGCTCTACTGTTCTTGCAATCTTAATTGATGTCATTATTAATCTCACAGTTTTTTATTATGACCTTAGGGGCATATTAGCAACGCTTTGCGATAACTATCGCAAAGCGCGCCTAGCGCTAATTTTTTTAACGCCGGCTAGCGCAGGTTTTTATCGCGGAGATATCGCGTTATTAGCAACGCGTATCTCCAAGGTGCTAAAAATTCCTGCGACAGCGGGGAAATCGCCGTTTTGCAGGGAACATCGTTGGTTTTCCAGCGATGTTCCCTGCAAAACGGCGATAGCCTTGCTGATACGACCCTGTGATCGTATCAGCATAATCCACCCCCTATGTTAGGGATAGCTAAATCAGGATTATAGCAGACGTTAGAATTTGGCGAAAACCGCAGTTTTCGACAAAATCTAACGTCTGCTGAAATCCTGTGGGCTGCCTTGTAAATATCGCGATGTGAACAGCAGCGATATTTTACAAGGTAGTCTATTGGGGTATGCCCAGTGACGCCCACTTTGCATCTCATTAGAGATTATGCATGTTAGCACCCTCTTGTAAATAGGGCGATAGTTTTATCTCCGCTGTTTTGGCTTTTTAAGCCAAATAAGCGGAGATAAAGCCCTTTTTAATATGCCCCTTAGTTCTATGTTTCTATTTTCTTCTTTATCATGGTACCCGAGATCGATCGATATCGATAGACAGTACTTAAGAAATGTTCTTTCTTATTTATGTTGCATGCCTTGATATCCCATTTTGTTTTTTTTGCCCTAATGTCCATAGTGATCCTAAAATGCTTCTTGGGTGATGGACAAGACATCAGAAGGTGATTCCTTTTCTTGAGTTCCTTTCCTATGTGAAGCTTTTGTCCAAAATTGTAAAACTATTAGACTGCTTTTCATGAATCTATCTCTAAAGCATGATCTGAAATTGTAGGCAACCCATGTCATTTGTTTAAATGTCCTCATGCACATAACTCTTCCCTCTGTGTGCAGAAGACATTTCTGCAGAACTGCATTATCGGGTGCCAGTTCAAATGAGAAGGATGCCAATGACAACGGGTGGGGTTTAAAGAGACACAGACGCCCAGTCCGGCAACCTTGCAATCTTCTGGTAATTTGATTCGAAGGTAAATGCAACTGTCTATTACGTTACTAATATTGTGGTTCCCTAACTACAAAAGCTGGTTGGTGCTGTGCATCGAAGGGAATCTACACTTAGAGGAAAACATCTGCGTGCTTTGTTGTATCTTAAGTTGCAATTTTATGTCTGGACACTGTGTTATCCACAGAGTGATTATGTTTTTTTCTCTTGGGGGAATGCTCTGTGTTAGATATGACATCTGCAACATCAGTCTGCCAAGAAGTGCTTCCATTAGCAGTGTGTTGTGGGTAATTTGTCGTAACAGGTGTGCTTGTTGGGTGAACTGGTAGATTTAAAATCCTTCCCTATTACTGACAGGCTTTTTGTTTGGAGAACAGTTGGGTCTTGTGTTGTTTTGAAAATTCTGACAGCTTGACGCTTTGGGAAAACATGAGGAATTTGACTAGTTTCCAGAGAGATGATGGGTTGGTTTATAAGACTGCATGTTGTTTAAACAGGTGTGAATTTAGGTATTCACTAAAGACTGATAGTTTGCATTTTAGGTGAATATGTGGGTCTTGAGTTGCTGTTTAAAGGGCATTGGGTTGAGATTATGGTGACACCGAATGTCTTGAGCTGTTTTCTGATGCTGGTTGGATGAATTTTTGGGTCTTCAGATGTGTCTTTCTTTTTTATAAATGCTAATACATTTTCTGCAGTGAAAATATCACTTAAGGAAGGTGAAGATGTCAAATGATATATTCTATGGCAATATGTACCATGATCTCAATATCTATAATAAAATATGTTGAAAACATGTATACTTACCTTTTAATATGGAAATCTTTGCATACTTTGAGGAGACCCAGGCCCGATAATTGATGATTGATAGGTCACAGGTGGGAGGGTGTATAATTGGCAGGCAAACACTTGGGTAGGAAACTCTTGATCAATTCCACAGAGCAGCAGCTGTGCCATTACAATGGTCAGAGGAGATTGCCCCAATAAAGCACAATTGGAAGGGGTATGTGCGCTCCTAAAAACACCATAAAGTCAGATGCCATATGAGTTAGGAACACATAGCCAATCAGGACCTAGCCCACATAATGATCACGTGCTTCCCATGCCAGACATCTAGACACATTCGCCACTGGCCACACAGTGTCCACACAAGGCGTCACGAAACCCACCTGTAGTAACCATTTGAACTTCATTCATGATTCCAAAGGCAGCAGCCAACACTCCTCACCATATGTGGTATGCTGGAAACTTTTATGACTTGTTTATTTTGTATATAAGAAGGACAGCAACCAGATGTGAATCGATACTGTCAGTCCTAGTGCCTGTAACTGTTCTCCCAGCTTCACTGTTTAATTAAACAAACAGTTACTGTTTTGCCAAGCGCATCTTGTCTTCTGTTTTTTCTAAGGATTTCAAACTCAAGCAACATACCCCTAGATTTCATAAATGCTGTACCCTATAACTCCAAAGCTATTCACTGGTAACTAAAAAGGGCGAAAGGGATCGTCGCACCCTGCCCGTCTTGCTCTGTTGGCTGCAAACTGTGTGCTGTCTTGATGCAAATGAGCTAGCTTTAGAAAAAGGCTTGGCAATGAAATAAGATGGCATCAGCAAAAGGGTACCATCCGAGGCTTCAGCTGGGGAAAACAGTCCCTGTACCTAGGATGAACAGAGCTCGACCAAGTCTTCTCAAAATGGAGTGAAACCCATTGGGGCATGCATTTGTAGATAGAGATAATCTAAGTTAATATTAGGTCATGCAATGCAAGACAGTCTTTGAATAGTTGCCTTACTGCATTTCACCAATTGTTTTATTGCATTTGACCATGATGCAGCTAAAATCAGCGATGGGCTAGTGAACAGGCCTGGGCGTAGTTCGCAGAATTTTGCTACTCGAAACTCTGTGAAGTTACAAAATACTCTGCGAAGTTCTGTGAGTGGCGGAGTGCAGTGCGAACTGCAGTTTGTGCTGGTATTCCTGCTGCTCGGGTAGAAATTCTACCCGAGCAGCAGCTCGAGCTCGCAAACTTACCGTTTTCGAAGGTAAACTTACCATTCGTGATCGCGAGCGGGGAAAAACCTCCACTGCACTACATGAAGCGGATTTTTCTGCACTCCGCGAACTCCGTGGAGCGTGGAGTGCAGACACCTCCGCAAACTCCGCAAACAGAGCAAAGTTCACCGCCCAAGTCTAACCTCATCTCACCACTTTCTAGGTAAATATAATGGTTATCATTCCAGATTACACATCATTTCCACCTTTATAGGCGTGATAGAGTTCTGTTAAAACTGGATGAGTTAAACACTGTCCTTGATAAAAGTCTTCACTCCTTCCCAGTGAGAATCAGGCATGTTAGACCTGGCATCATTGGCATGGGTTTTCCCTGCATTTTTTACCTTTGCCTCTTGTTATTTTGCTCAGTGTTGGCCTTTCTTTTGCTGCTCTAGATGCTTTGGTCACTTTGCCTCTGCTGTTCAGTGCCAAAGTGCAAGTACTCCCTTTGTAAATTGTTGTTATGGATTGGTGTTTCCATAATTGACTTATTTGATTTACTAGTCAGTCCCTAATACAGTGCACTGTGTGTGCCCAGGGCCTGTAAATCACATGCTGCTAGTAGGTCTGCAGCAGTGGTTGTGCCTCCCACATAAGCAGCCTGTAAATGTAACTCAGATCTGCCACTGCATTGTCTGTGCGCAGTTTGGTACTGCCATGTCGACTTGGCAAGTGCACCCACTTGCCAGGCCCTAAACATCCCTTTTCTTACTTATTAGTCACTCCTAAGGTAGGCCCAAAGTACCCCTGTGGGTGCAGTGTATGTGAAAGGTAGGACATGCCCTGATGTGTGTGGCATGTCAGTGGAATGCTGCAAATTTTGTTTTACACTATTGTAAGGTTATCTGTCCCAATAGGATAGAATGGGGAGTTTGCTTATTACATCTTATTACATGACCCACGGCCAGTTCTCCTGCCTCCAAAGCCGATAGACCCTCACTGCCACCCCGGCCTCCAACACAGCCAACGCCAGCACCGGCGACACCCTAAAATACGTCCTCTTCAACGTACGCGCCGTACACAAACACGCCATGGAAATCTGGAACTTACTCGACTCTCTCTTGCCCGACATTGCCTTCTTCATAGAGACCTGGACCAACATATCCTCCACCCCCGACATCACCACCGCCATCCCAGAACGGATACAAGATCCAGAGGAAAGACCGCCCCAACCACCCAGGAGGGGGCCTCACCATCGCCCACGAAACCTTCCCCTCCGCCGAACACCTGCACTTCCAGATCCAGACCACCCCCAAAGCCACACTCAGAGGAACCCTCGTCTACAGACCCCCCGGCCTCTGAACACCCTTCGCCACCACCATCACCGACTTCATTGCACCCCACGCCCTTGCCTCAACAAACTACATACTCATTGGAGACCTGAACTTCCACCTCGACAACCCAAGCAACCTCAACTCCAATATCCTTAGTGACAATCTCACCAGCATCGCACTTAAACAACTCGTCAACACACCGACCCAAAGAGCAGGACACACCCTCAACCCCATCTTTGCAGCAGGAAACAGCATCCAATTTAGCCACACAACGCAGCCGCCAAGGCCCGACCTCCACTGCGTACACTTCACCATCAACATGCCCAAGGCATCCAAACCAGCCCCACACCCCCCACGAAGGAACTGGAGCAAGGTTACCAATGAGCAACTTAACTCCACCCTCACCCGAGACAACCACACCTGGGCACCCAACGCAAACGACGCAGCCAGATAACTCCACACCTGGATCTCCAACTGCGCAGACGAGCTCGCCCCGCTACGCAACCCCAACAGACAACACCCCAGGAAAGCTGCCTGGTTCACCTCCACTCTCCAAGAAGCCAGGCGCACCTGCAGATGCCTGGAGAAGAACTGTAGAAACACCAACCGAAAACCACACCACCTACAAGGACACCATGACAGACTACCACAACCAGATCAGAGCCACCAAGAGGAACTTCATCCACAACAAAATCCTGGCCAACTCCACCAATTCCAAGGAACTTTTCAGTGTCATTCAAGAATTCACCAACCCACACAGCGAAGACACAGACATCACCCCATCCCAAGACCTCTGCGACAAGCTTGGAACCTATTTCCACCTCAAGATCAAAAACCTCTACGACAACTTCATCGACCATCCACCAGGCACCACAGATGGCCCCCCTCACCCCAGAAACACCAGCCAGCCCACCATCTCCAACTGGACACCGATCACGGCCAAAGACACCACCTCGACCATGAAAATCATCCGTTCGGAATCCCTCACTGCCACCTGCCGCCTCACATCTACCACAGAGCAGCGGCCGCTATCGCACCCGAACTATAACGCACCATCGACACCACCTTCAAAACAGGCATATTCCCAGATGACTGGAAGCACGCAGAAGTCAGACCCCTGCTCAAGAAGCCCAAAGCTGTCCCCACCGACCTCAAGAACTATCGGCCCATCCCGCTCCTCCCCTTCCCAGCCAAAGTTGCTGGGAAAACAGTCAACAGGAAACTTACACAATTCATTGAAGAGAACGCTGTCCTCGACCCGCCCCAATCTGGATTCCGAAGCAACCACAGCACAGAGGCCGCCCTACTCACTGCCACAGATGACATCCGCACCCTCCTGGACCAAGGCCACTCCGCAGCCTTCATCCTACTCGACCTATCAGCAGCCTTCGACACCATCTCCCACAGCACACTAGTCGCCAGACTACACGATGCAGGCATACAAGGAACAGCCCTGGACTGGATCTGATCATTCCTCACCAGAAGAAGCCAAAGGATCAGACTCCCACCCTTCCTCTCTGACCCCATGAGAATCCCCTGCGGAGTCCCACAGGGTTCATCCTTGAGCCCCACCCTCTTCAACACCTACATGGCCCCCCTCGCAGCCATTGTCCGACAACATGGCCTCAGCATCGTATCCTACGCCGACGGCACTCAGCGCATCCTTGCCCTCACCAAAGACCCCACCGCTGCCAAACTCAACTTCCAGAAAGGAATGCAAGACGTCTCAGTCTGGATGAGCAACAGCTGCCTGAAGCTCAATGCAGAGAAGACAGAAGTCCTCGTCCTCGGTACCACCCCTTCTGCATGGGACAGCCCCAGGTGGCCGACTGCCCTCGGAAGCCCACCTACCCCCTCAGACCACACCAAGGACCTCGGCATCATACTTGACTCATCACTCACCATGAACCGACAGGTCAACGCCGTCACCTCCAGCTGCTTCAACACCCTCTGCATCCTCTGCAAGACCTTCAAGTGGATTCCCCCTGAGTCAAGGAAGACAGTCACCCACACACTCATCACCAGGAGACTGGACTATGGAAACACACTCTACACTGGTATCAACAAGTCCCTACTCCGCAAACTCCTGACAATACAGAACACCTCCGCCAGACTCGTCCTCGGCATCCCTCGACACGAACACATCAGCCAACACCTACAAAGTCTCCACTGGCTCCTCGTGGAGAAAAGAGTCACTTTCAAAATCCTCACTCACGCCTACAAATGCCTACACAACAGACCCAAATACCTCAACGACAGAATCAACTTCCCCGTACCCAAAAGAAACCTCTGATCTTCCACCCTCACACTGGCTGAAACCCGCACATCCACAGAGCCAGAGCAGGCAGACCATCCTTCTCTCACATTGCAGCCAAGACCTGGAACGAGCTACAAGCAGACATCAGACACGCCCACTCCCTGAACACCTTCAGGAAGACCCTCAAGACCTGGCTCATCGGCTTAACAGATCTGTGGACCCCCCCTCAGCTCCTTGAGACCCTCACGGATGAATAGCGCACTTACAATTCCCTGATTGAATGATTGATTGATTGATTGATCTTATAAGCATAACTGCCCAGGGGAACAAGATTGGAAAATAAAGTTTGATGTGCCTTTACTCAGAATGTCAATATGCAACTTTTAGAAAGTAGGTATTTCTTGCCTAACCATCCAGTGTGCCTCCACTAGGTTGTGCATTGACTGTCTGGCTTTGGAATGACAGGGGCTGGGGATGTGCATTCTGTTCAGATAGCCATTTGGGGGTTTGGTGTGTCCTGCCTTTCCAGGGTGAGTCAGGGCTGGGCTGAATATACCTGGGCGGCCTTCAGACTAGGGGAAGGAGATTTCTTTCACACCTGAATGGGCCGGGCCTGCCTTGGTCAATGCTCTCACCAACTCCTGCCAGGAAGCTGCATCAGCGAGGACAGAACTGGTTTTGGCTGGGCAAAGAGCTTCTCTGCCATAGAGAACAAAGGATTTTGTATTATAAAAAGGGGGGCTCAGACCCCAGACTTTTAGATCGCTTCTAGGAAATCTTCGAGGAACCTTTGCCAAGGAGGAGAGCTGGAGAATCTGAAGAGGAGTACTGCCCTTGTGCTGTTTGCTGTCTGGGGTTGGCCTGCAGTGGCTACTTGTTGCCATGGAAAGGAGAAGGACTTTGCTGTTTGCTGTGTCCCCTGCTTGAGGAAGATCTCCAAGGGCTTCAAATTGAGCTTGCCTCCTGTTCTGAAGTCTCAGGGACACAAAGACTTCGCCCCCAGCTCCCCCTGAACGCCTTTGCTGGGAGTTCTGACTTGCTGGGAGGTGCCTGCCAGTGCTCTGGACCTCTGGAGGTTGTTTTGGGACTGGAATCTGCAAGATCTGTGCAAATCGACGCATCATCTGTTTCCAACGCATCACAGTGGTACATGAAGGATTTTCCAGTGCATCGCGACTGCAGATGAATCGGCGCAGCACCTGCTTGCGGCTGAAGTGTTTGCCATGCAACAAATCCTGTGCACCAATGTCCGACGTCTGAGATCACTGCACCGATTCTGACGCAGGCCCAGTTAGAGGAGAACCGATGAATCATACCGGATCATCATGCATCGCATCGAAGCTTCAAGTCTGTTTCATCGTTGGGGGACTCAGTAAGAAACCAATGCATCACCTCCCCATGCAGTAAGAAACCGGCGCATCACCTTCTCTTCGGTAAGGAGCCAACACATCACCTCCCCCGGAGCAAAGAACCGACACATCACCTTCCCTGTGTGTAAGGAACCAATGCATTGCCTTCCCTGCGACCCTATTTGCTTGCATTTTTCAACGCATGCAGGGTACTTTGTGTAAAAGTGTTGCATCTCACATTTTCTTGGAATCAAACTGTTTCCATCTTTTAAGAATCATATTTTAGTACTGTATTGTGGATTTTTGTTTCTTTGGTCTTATTTTGGTTTAGATAAAGACTACTTATTTTTCTAAACTGAAGTGGTGTCCATTGGAGTGTTTTCCCTGAATTACTGTAAGTGTTCACAAACGCTTTACACACTGCCTCTGAGATAAGCCTGTCTGCTCACGCCAAGCTACCAAGGAGGTGAGCTGGGGTTATTTTAGATGTGTATCCCGCTTACCCTGATTAGGAAAGGGTTCCTACTTGGACAAAGGTACTTACCTCTGCCAACTGGAGAACCCCATTTCTAACAAGGATGAACATTGTTTTGGAGGTAGCCTGGGTTAGAACTCATCATCCCCCCCTCTGTTAGCAGGAGGACTTAAATAAGGAGATGAATACTGGTTGAACTACGTTTTCAGCCCCTTGCTCTGACTATAAGGACATTTTTCCCAGAAGTTTTTAGACCACACAGAATGGTGGTAAACTAGGTCTGTGATGAGGAAGGGTTTGGTTGAAGTCTTGCAAAACGTATGTCGCTCTTGGGAATTCTGGGTCCACACCACCACATATGAAAACTATTTGTTAGGATAACAAATACATGATCACAAATGTTGCCACTCTTAGTCCATATTTGGGCATAATGCAACTGTTCAAATACATGCAGTCAGTGTTACCAATGAGCATAAAAGTAAAACATGCCATTAGATTGTTAGTGACCAGCAACTTTACAGAGAGAAAGATACACCAACAGGCACATAGTCATCCAAGCTTCATAAATGAAAATGCTTAAACTATGCCCATTAGCTAGAAGGGAGGACTTCCCAATGATGGGTACATCACATGAACCTCAGGAAGTCGGTGTAAGAAAATGTACCTTTTTGCATGATCACTTCAATTTTTTGGGATTGATGCTGCTAGTTTTTGAGACTTTGTGCATTTGGACTCTGCTAACCAGGTCCCAGTCCATGTTCTCCAACTCCTAAAAATGTGTCAACATTGGCTATACTCCTGATTGGCATATTTAACCTCTTCGCTGCGGCGCAAATTCCGCCGCAGCGCTCCTGCAGTGCTGACATTCCGATCGCGGGCGTGGTCATGACGTCTCCCGGCCGTCGTCCGCACACGGCCATCGTGACTCATGACGGCCGGGTGACGTCATGAGCATGGAAGAGGTTAACATAACTATACGCCCCTAGTATATTGCACAAAGTGTTCACAGATCCTGTAAGTTAAATGTCACTAGTGAATTATAGCTCATTTTGGCCACCACTGGAGTGACAGAGTAAAACATGAATGCAGGGCTGCTTCCATAACTTACATGTACAGGTTTAAACTGCAAATTAGGATTGTCTAAAAACCCTTTTTGTCAGTCCTAAACTCCCTGTTTAAAAATTAATAAATCACACCTCAGTAAGCCTTAATGCCCAATAGTGGCTGGTGCATGGTATTTAAAAGTAGGATATGTAAAGGTTTAAAGGAAAACATGCCCTTACAGTGACAAATCCCCAAAAGCTATTGTCACTGTATCATGGTTATCGGTTCCCTAGTAAAGCACTGGGAGTTAATATTACATTAAATAACGTTATCGCCAACTAGGAACCAGCTAAAAAGTTCATTCTTGTACTTTGTTAAATTATTTATTTCAAATCGAATTCTTTGGTAAAGTCAGATTTGTAGTAAATATTTAAAAAGACACCCAACGCCTGCTTAAAGACTCAAGAAACTCATTTGCAGGAGCTTCCAACTGTCACCTAGGAGTTGAATAGCTTCTTGAATAGGTATGAACTTGCTCCTAGAGCTGAGACAATGGACCTTGACAGGATGGCATGCGGGCTGTGTCAAGCTACTTACATATCTCCAAAGCATGTCTACCTGTCACTGAGAGATGTAGCTCACCCCTGGGCCAACCTCCCTCTATCTTTTCCTTGTCAGGCTGGCTTCAAAGCCAGGTGGAGTGGGAGTGGGAGCTGCACCAGGAATCAATCAGAGTGACCTGAGGGAGGGTTTACCCAGTTCCATAGCCACATCTTTGGGTTGGTCTCGGGAGTTATGCACAAGGTAAGAAAGGTTCTACCATATGGGTTTTTGGTAGAGGTGTGCATTTGGAATGATTTGCTGCAAGGCAAACAGAAACTTCTGAAAAGAGGGTAGGGTTACTCCTGGGAACTTCCCAATTGGTTAGGGAGGGAACAGGGGTTACCCCACCCACAGGCTAGTGCTAGGCATAAACGTCGCACCCCTGAGCAGCCTCTTTAGAAAACTACTTTACCTATGGAAGACAGAAGAAGGATTGCACGTGCTGGTGAGACCTGTGAGAAGAACCTTAAGGGCTGTACCTGTTTCCACTTGTACTCAGGACAAAGAAGCGGACTCCAAGAGTCAGTTGACTGACCTCCTGTTAAGCTACAGGGAAACAAAAGCTGTAAGAAACTCACTTTCCAGAAGGAGCTCAGTTGACCAGTTTTAATGGCACCTGCCCTGGATCCTACTTATGTTATTTTTTGGAGTGACCCCCAAGTGCTTTTCCTGAGTTTGTGGAACCCTTACCTGATGCCAGGGTGTACTCCTCTTGCCTAACCCTAGCTGTGAGACTGACAGGCCTTAGCCTCCATTCCAGGCCACACGCAGAAGTCTTCCTGAACTTACCCTCCTCACACAGCCCGACTGGCTGCTTGACACCTGAGCATTTTGGGGATAGCAACCTCCCCTTCTCACAGTCCATTTCCAGACCTCAAATGTGATTTAGGATCTCAGTCTTTGAAGTTTATGTTGGGGGGTCTGCTTCTCTTTGAAGTATGGTTTCCTCTGCCTTTCTCTACCTGAAGAAAGCAGTCTCTCCCAGCAGGAGCGGCTCACAATCTAATAGCCCCACAACACAGGCCATGGGGCAACTAGAGGTTCACACCTGGATGTCAGCCACAGTGATATGTGTAGCAAAAGGTTACCCTAGGTCATCAGCCCTACACTTTATGATTCTCCTTTGAAGTATACTAAAAAGCCCTAAGATTCTCCTTTAAAGAATATTGTAGAGCCTGACTCTCCCTCCTTTGGTGTGTCCCACCCAGCTCACAGGAATGCAGCAATTCAAAGTCGATCTGTTGGGATTTCTCTACATGCTCATGCTTCTCCAGTCAGTCTTTGGTCTCCCACACTGTAACTCAGAATGTTCTACATATTGTTCTACTCACAAGTACACATATACACAACACATGCATATAAGAAACACACACCGCACAGCATTCACATGCAGATTGACTCTCAGGACAAGCATATAACACATGCACGCTGCTAACCTGCTGTAGGCCAAAAGGAAAGTTAAGTACATAGCAGTACAATGTTACGTGAGTGAGCCTGTAGGCCTCATTCCAGTGACACAGGTAAAAAGGCCTGTTCACTTCAAATGATCACTACACAGTATGCTGCCACCACTGCACTTGTGCGTGCTGCTTAACTCCTGCAAAGGCAGTAGCCTTTAACTACTATGATGGAAATGTTTTAGGCACCCTCCCTGTCCAAGAAGACAGCAATTAGTGGGACAGGCCTATATATGATCCGAGTTCACCCATGACAACAAAAATTGGCACCAGGGATCCGGACATCATTGCAGTTGAACACTCAGGGCAGGGGTACACGCCATCACAATTCAAGGGACTTTTCCATTCCAGCACCTAGGAATAGTTGTGCCACTCCTGCCAAGAAAAGCCAAAAAGCAAAGCAATGGTATCCTGCAATGGGCTGCATACACATCATACATACATCAAATATAGCAGGCAGAACATTATCTTCAACTTTTTCAAAATATGCTATAAAAGAGAAAAAGGTGTATCTGTATATGGTAGGAATAAAAACCTTGAAGCGATCATTGACATCCAAAGAAAGATATGTTATATGTCATGAGGCAAAGCATGACACCACTGGAATGCTTCCAGGGAATTCCTGAAAGGGAATTAAATGGCCTAGCAAAGGCTCACAAAATACAGCCAGATTTCAACAGCTTGAAATGGCTATGAAGAAACAACATGTTGACATTGGAATCAGCACATCAAACACAAACCATGAGCCTCAAATTTTTTGTGTCATTGTTTTGATATATTTTAAAGTCAAAGGGGGAGATTTACGAAAAAGTCACGCAGCGCAGCCCCCGCAAGGCTGCGCTGCATTGCACGACAGGGAGGGACCAGGAGAGCACCATATCTTCAAAGATATGGCTATCTCACCCCTTTCCCTTGCACCAGTGCTGATTACAGCTGCTGTTTGCCATGCACACACCTTAGCGCCGCAGCACTAGGGTGTGTGCATGGGTCCAGCATTGGTCTTGTACCCTTCCTGTAAAAAATACTATGCTTGAGGCAAGGGAAAGCTTTTCCCACTTTGTATGCATGCTGCACAGTGCAGCACGCATGCAAAGTCCGAAAAGGAAGGAGAAATGAAAGCATTTCTCCTTCCTTGCGCCTAGTTGAACAGGGCGCAGTTTTCTCACGCTAAACCCAATCTACTGTTTTTAGTAAATTGGGCTTAGCATGAGAAACCTTGGGTGGTTGCATGGGAACCCCCATGCACCACCCTTGGACGCCCCCATGGCGCAAAGTAACTACAGCAGCGCAATGTGCTGCTTCGCATTACTTTTATGTTATTTCCAGCGCTAAACAAGTTTAGCGCTGGAAAGTAAATTACAAACAAAGATTTTGCGTCACTTTTGTGGCGCAAACATGGCGCAAAAGCTTAGTAAATCTTCCCCCAAGTTTTTTATATTAAGATGCTCCTATTAAACAGCTACCTATGTATCTTGTGGTTGATCCAGGATCATGGGACACCCATAGCAATAAAAAGTCCCATGCACTAGTACGTGTACTTGCAAGGCGGATTCTGATTCTGCTTTTAAAATAATCTTTGCCAGATCATGGCATATGCATCTGTAAGCGATAAGTGTATTGCATCACAAGGATCACAGCAGAATAAGTAAGACCTGTGAGCCAGATGAACAGGAAGAGTGCAGTATTTTTTAAACTGTTCACTCTTTGAAGAATTAAAGTTTTGTAAAACAGTACCATTAATATCAGCCGAAGCCAGAGGGATCATACAGTCCCCCATAAAGGCATGGAAGTTAGAGTCAATCTTCCTGGCAACTGAGCACTAATCCATAAATCCCAGACAGATCTCATCAGCAGTTGATCAGGTCATCCAATAGAACTAACATACCACTTCCTGCAAGGCAGACCATCATAGAAATAAGTGAAAGCATAACAAAGACAAACATAATAATCTAGGAGGAGATAAGTTGTATCTGTCGCTGATGAATTTCAGGGCCAAAGGGAATTTAACACAGCCAGTAATCTCACAATTTCAGACCATATATAAATATGAGGACTAATATCACAGACATGTATACCATTCTAATTGTCACACAGGTAAAACAAATCCCTTTTCAACTTCTACTCAGAAATCTAAATGCTCACTAAAATAAATCAAGACAAGAAAAAAACTATTGAAATATAAAAAAAGGGGCACATGCATCAAGCATTTTACCAGTCGCAAACGGGCCGATTCGCATGCGACCGGTAAAATGCTGTTTGCGATGCTTCAACCTCAAAGGCATTTGCAAAACAGATAATCTTAATTTTTGTGATTACCTATCTTGTGAATGCAGTTAGCGAATCGTAAATTGTGATTCCCTAATTGCGAGGCATTATGCATTCGCAAATTGCATTTTTGCAATTTGGAATCGCAAATTACCATCAACTTCAAGTTAATGGTAATTTGCAATTCCTTTGAAAAATACACAAAAATGCATTTTTCAAAGTGCAATGTGGCGCATACACATGCCCTTTAGGGCATGTGTTTGTGTACTATATGTGCATACATACCTTTGTTGGGGGTGCATCAGGTGGCCTTTTGACTCCCTTGCACGATTGAAATTGCATGCTCAATTTGCAATTACCTATTTGGTAATCACAAATTGCAAATGCTGTCCCATTCATTCCTATGGGCCTCTACGTCTATAGGAATGAATGGGAAGGCATTCCTTAATTGCGAATCACAATTTGCAAATTGCAATTAAGTAATGTGTAGGAATCGCTAATATTTTAGGGAAACCTACATGCATAGGGAATTGCGATTCCGTTATAGCGATTCCTTCATAATCGGTATTAAGGACTCGCAATCCTACCTTTGATGCATGTGCCCCAAAATGGCTTATTTAAGGACTATTGTTTTAAGAATATTAATCATAAGCATAGTGTTAGAGAGCACTAACATTGTACTTGTTATCTAATGGGAGTGACACAGTCTTACGTTTCTCACCTCAAACAACAATGACCACATACACAAGACTTTGATGTCAAGTGGTAAACACCGGGAAATGGAAATTGAATAAGAAAGGAAAGAGAAATACTGCACTCTACCACGTTACATCATTCCTGCAGAGCACTGAGGTCTGCAAAGCGTCATGAGTGGTCTATAGGCACCAAGCGATATCTTTAGTTACTGGTGACAGCAGTCCAACTCTAAACTGTAACAGTGCATGAATATAACTTAGTGTTATTTCAGTCTAACAACTATCTGAATTTTGATGTGGAACTTGTCATTCTTGAAAATATTAATACGAGCGATGCTTACTTTTAATATGCGTTCATAAACGTTGTCTCTATGAATAGGATAACTAGCTTATGATCTGTCAATGTACACTCTCTGTGGAAGATGAGTATAGTTTCAACTTGACTCATGTGTCACTGTAAAATAATTATCATTCTGTCTTTCTTAACTTGACAACTAATACACTCCTAAAGAGTGGTTGGCCTATTTTACCATAGATATCTAGGCAATAGTTTAACAAGTATAAATGACCTCAGATCAAATAGTCTGGCTTAAGATCTGGGAATCACCAACAATGTATAGATGAAAATGGATTTCTTTATAGTTTTATTATTATAAATCGCTTGATTCAATGAAATTAAAATATCAAGTCATTTCAAAGACACATTTAAAGAAAACATATTAAAAAAACATACATAAGACACATAAAACTATCAAACAAACTACCCAAGCAGGCCCAACATTCATCCTTTGACAATTTAAAGAATTGGAAGAGCTAGTCAATAATATTATGCAGGAGTCTGCTTTTCAACGCTCGACACCACAGAAAAGAATATATCTTGATGACTCTTATAGCCTTCTGCTTTCGAAATAAACACCGACTCAGAATCCGTAGTTTCGGCTGCATCATTTTAGAACTTCAAGATGGTACAAATAGTTTCGGCTATGCACATGATATAATAAACTGTGCTGATGTATCTACAATACAAAAACATTCAATCAATTTATATCAGTTTATTGTGGATGATAAATGTCTAAACAATTGCTCAAACACTAACTCAATAAACATAATATAAAGTAACAATGTCCCTGCATAAAGCCTTCCCAAAAATGTTTAGAACATGAAGTTTCCTAATGCATTTCCCAAACTGTTATAAACCCAATCACTCAATAAAACTAGTGAACTACGTTTCTAATTCATTCACAAAGTTTGGAACATCAATACATTAAATGTCAATAAACACAATACAAACATTTTTTAATACAAAACCATACATATTTGGCAGTTGCCAGTAGGTAGGTAAAATTAAGGGGGATTGGAGCACACTGCTTCACCTCTTAGCACAGTTCACAACTTAGCACTTTAAATGCTTGGATTTTTGCTGAAGTGTTTCACCAATGTTGGTGCAGGTTAGTGCTGTGAAACTCTAGACACATGTGTTTCTGGATTGTATCAATATTGGAGATGCACCTGTGCGTCATAGAGAGGAAGTGAAGCAGTGTGCTTCCATCCTCCTACATTTTGAGTAGGTAGTTATAGTTAGGACCTAGTTTCCTTAGAAAAAGCATTTTTTGGTTTGCTAACAACTTTAGCCTCATTTGACAAATGTTCACACATTTTTTAAAACTAGTTTGCCAGTCACTTCAACAGCTGTCTGGAAGGTTCTAGGGATGATTCCTCAAGCAGGGTCGAGCAAAAAGGGAGGTCCCACAATGTATTTTCTCCATGCAATTTCCCAAAGGGATTTTAGACATGCCTACAGCCTACACCGCTGAACAGAATTAGACCAAGTTTGGCAGAAAACTTGATCTTGGTCCAGAAAGTGTGCTTTTTATTATTTGATGTAAATCTGTTCAGCAGTTTTGGAGTTATTAAAAAAAAAATTTAGGTGTATCTAGAGATGCGAATCCTCAGCGGATATGACAGATCTCGAAGTGAGGGGCAGCAATCTTAGGACTCGGGGTACTGGCACAGGCAGGAAAACCTGTGTTTGCTTTCTCTTGGTGGGAGCAATTTCAAGACTCCCTCCAAGTGGAAGCACACATCAAGTCCACTTCCAGGAGGTAGGAGCATAAAATATGCTCCCGCCTAATGGGAGCAGACTTTTCATCTGTTTCCATGCCAGCACTGAAGCGGACAGGGAAACAGATGAAAAGATTGCTTCTACCCCTGAGGAGCAGCATTTTTAGCTGCTCCCTGTGGGCGGTAGCAATGCGGGCTTCAGCTGGAGGCAGGGAACTGGCTGGGTCTACTGAGGGCTTGGGGCTCCCCCCATGGCTCCCAACCATGGTGTGGTGGGTGTCCTTAGTGGACACCAGGGCACCCACCTATTGTTGGACAGGCCTGGGTTATGGGATCCCAGGGGCTGATATCGGCCGGGCGAGGGGGGCATGAAGTAATGGGCCCGGGAGATGGAGTCCCTGGGAAAAAAATAGGCCTGGGGAGGGGGGCGATGTGCCCCCTCCCGGGTTATGCAGAATGGCCAGGCCCTGGGGGTTATGGTTTCTGTGGCCGTAATCTATATATATTACTCAGTGGCGGTTGTCACTGGGTAGTTATAGCAATGTCAGTGTTTCCACAGGAAATTTGATTTTTATGTTGCTAATAACTTTGGCACCGTTTGACAAATCGCCACTAAACTTTTTTTAAAAAGTGTTCTTTGTTGCCTAGTTTGTGCTTAAAAAGTTTCAAGGTGATCTGCCAAGTGGGTGCCAAGACAAAAAGGGGGTTCTTAAATCCAAAATCCCCATAAATATTTCATGGATACCAAGATGGGCTCTCTGGACCAATAATTGCTTGGTGAGGCGGCCTCCTCTCCTGTAGAATATAAAATGGCCCGGTAGTATGTGGTCCCCAGTGCCTAAAGAGCCCACGAAGGAGGATATCGGGTCCCAAACCCCTTTAAAATACCTAGAGCCATTGGGGGTGGGATCCCCGGCCCTTTTTAAGGCTCGGGTGGGGAGCCATGCAGCCCTCCATGTCTTTAAAAACAAATATGGCCCTGGAGAATGGGGTAGCCAGGGTTTTTATAGCTCAGGGGGTCCACATGGCCACCCTCCCCTTTAAAATACATAATGCCCTAAGGGAAGGAGGATCATGGTCCCGGGGCCTAATAAAGGTTGGGGAGGGGGGTGGGTGGCCCCTTCCCACATTTTCTTGCATTTGGCTTCAGATGGAGTTCGAGGAGCACAAAGCCAACCTTATTCTGTGTACAGCAAAGGCTAGGTGCAGCACGAGGTTGGCTGCCTGCTTGGAATTTGGCCAACCACCTGACATGCACAGCCAAAGGTGAGCGGTTGGCTTTACGTATGGCAATAAAATATTATTTAAGGGTAAAAAAATCTTAGAAATTCACTGAAAAAAACAAAAGTTAAAGTAACATTGTAGTTAGGTGTGATAAAAAGATCTGTTTTCACTTAAGAATACTCTCAAAACGGAATTTCATTTGATCTCCCCACCCAATCACTCGGCTCCTACCCTTGACTGGCTTAAACAACTCACTGCTCTGAACTGCACCCCTCATACTGTAGACTCTGCCAAATCTTTAGGTATCACCTTGGATAAACACTTAAACATGCAAGCGCACATCAGTGCTACTATTAGGGGAGCTAACTTCCAACTTAACACCCTTAAGAAAATCAAAACTTTCCTCACCCCGAAGACCTCGGGCCGGCGGTTCAATCCTTGGTTATCTCTACATTGGAATATTGTCTGGGGACCCTTTCTGGACATCCCAAAGCTAGCTTGGCCCCACTCAAAGCTACTCTGATCGCATCAGCCAGACTCATCACGGGCTCTAGAAAGTATGACCTTTCGCAACTAAACTGGCTATCTATCGAAGCCAGAATCCAACTCCAGATAGCTTGCCTACTCATAAAGCCATACACTACAACACCCCAATCTACCTGGCAAATAAGCTTGAACTTTCGTGCTCTTGCTGGAACCTTAAGAAGTACGTCCACCCTACTCTTGAGACTTCCAAGCTTCAAAAAGAAAAGATCTTACAATCGTGCTTTCACTGGTCTTGCTCCGAGAATCTGGTACTCAATGTCCTCCGAGATCAGATCCAATCCTTCCACTGCATCCTTCAAGAAACTTGTCAAATGGCTACTCTTGAACGAACTTTCACAGCATCAATCTGTGATCACTCTCTTGTTTTTGTTAATACTCTGATTCTTGTTGTAATACACTGATGCATTTTATTGTATGCTTTTATGTTATTTTGCTCTACTGCTCTAGGGCACCTTAACAGCATCAACTTGTGATCTTGCTCTTGTTAATACTCTGATTCTTGTTGCACTTCACTGTTGCATTTTATTGTGTGCTGTTATGCTCTTCGTGCTCTAGGGCACCTCTGATACCCCCAACTCTTAACCTGATCTATTTCCCCTTTGTTATAACTTCACCTACTGTCCCAATGTGTTTGTACCCTTGCTTTCGCCAATTCTGTACAGCGCTCTGATACCCATATGGGTCTTATTCGCGCTTTATAAAACTATTCAAATAAATAAATAAGAAAAAAACAACAAACTTTAGAAATTCACAAAAAAACCAAAGGTTAAAGTCACATTATAGTTAGGTGAATTTGTCCGCTTTGGACTAAGCTGCGTGGCAGGGGTGCAAATTCTGGTTAGCTCTGCTAACTATAAATGGTGACATTCTGTGTTTTGTTTAGTTCAAAACGTTAATGTTGACATATTCACCTAACTATAACCTTAATTTAACCTTTGGATTATTTTCAAAAACAAATGCAGATCTTTTTATCACACCTGACGATAATGTTACTTTAATCTTTGTTTTAGTGGTCGCTAGTAGTGTTATATTCCATATAGGTACCCTAATATAGGCTCAGGTAACATCACAACCCTTCACCTATATTCTCCCCTACATTACATACATAACGGTTCTTAGGGACTGACCTTTTACCTAGATAAGACACTGCACACAGAACGTGGGATTTTCCCTGGTAAAAACCTCATACATTATGCATGAGGATTCTTGGAAGCACAGCAGGCCTACCATCTCCTGTATAATATCTATGTACCAATTTCATTCCTGACGTCATCCTAAGTCCGACAAAGTAATACAGCGAGGTAGGACCCCCAGTGAGATGTATGGGTATATATACATTACATCTTGCTAAGACAGGCAGAGGAGACCAGGACTTCACGGCCAACACACTGACCAAAGACGCTGAGGTTCATGCATGCAGATACTCCAGCTCACAGTGGTCTAACATCCCTTGTGGGGTGTCCAACTCGAGACCAAGACGGGGTCCCACAGTCTCTCAATCCAGGTAATGGGGTTGACTTTATCCTAGAGAGATTCTTAGCTTAACGCCTACACACATGCTAGGTAAACTTAAGTACATCTTGTTAGGGAGGCATCGTAGGAGTACGCACTTTTATTATCATGTATTTTATATACACGTATGTATTCATGATGATTGCAAGATGGTAGTACTCTATCATCCTTTTACTTTCATAGTGCTTCTAATCATATAGAACTGTTACTTTCTAGTGGTTGCAGCTCATCTATTTTACACTAGAATAACTACTGTTCAATAAATGATTATTGAAAAATGTCCAGACCGTTTATTCTGTGTGTCTCTCTGAGACTAAGTAAGCACGAGTGACTGAGCGAAAAGTAGTACACTGTTTCCACGGTCCTGAGGGATCAGGTTTGTCATGTTCGAAGGTTGCTAAGAACTATTCTCTCCTTTGTAAGAGGAGATTCTAGTGGCTCTGTGAGCTAGCTGATACAAAAAGGCCAACATACCCAGTGGGGGTATTTAGAATCAGTCTGACACCAATCCTACAGTGTATGTCGTCCAAACGTGCAGATCCTGTATAGGAATTACACAACAGTAGGTTGTTATATTTAGGATTGTGCTTCCTTAGGAAATTATTTGTTTTGTGTTGCTCATAACTTTGACGCAGTATGATGAATCTCCACAAATGTTTTTTAAAAAGTGATACTTTGTGACTACTTTGCACATACTTAGTTTCAGGGTGATTTGTCAAGAAGGGGCTGAGAAAAAAATGGGGGCCCCAAAACACATTTTTCCCATTCATTTTTCCATAGAAACTTTAGACAAAGCTACAGCCTATGCCACTGAAGGGATTTACTCCAGATTTGGCAAAAGCTAGATTATGGTCCAGAAAGATGCAAATCCATTCAGTATTTTTTGAACTATTAATGCTAAATACTTTGTATGTTTGAGGACGCAGAGCCTTCCCAGATCTGACAGATCTCCTGCTGAGATCTGATTTGCTGCTACCACCGCAATCAGGAAGCAGTGGCAGCCATCTTAAGACTCGGGACTCAGACCAGAGTCCTAAAAACAGTTAACAAAATACATAAGAGGGTAGGTATACCCTGACCCCATAGGCCTGGTGGAGGGGTCAAAAATGTTTTTTTGTTATTTTGCCGCAGATGGAAAAGGGAGGGGGCTACTCGGTCCCACTCACAAAGCCATTATAGGCCCTGGTGAGCCTACTCCGAGAGCCGAAATATGCCAGAAAGTGGAAAGGGGTCATGCAGCCACCAACCCATAACCTCAGAGCGGCCCCCGGGACACCATCCCCAGGGTCATAACACATTATTTAAAAAAGGGAGGGAGGTCTAGTGGCCCCCTCCCTGAGTCATTAATGTCCCCTGGGACCCCATCTCCCAGGGCTGACTCACATGCTGTGTTTCTGGGAGCCCACCGTTCGGACACAGCGGTATCCCTGCCTGCACCTGCATGGGCAGGTAAATCTGTGTTTGTGCCCAACTGGCAGGAGCATTTTTAAAAGTCCAGCCATGTTGGAGCAAACGCAAAGTCTGCTTCCAGCTGACCAGAGATTTGAAAATGCTTCCACTAGCTGGGAGAAATTTGAGATCTTTTTCCCCGCATGCATTGATGCGGGCAGGAAATCATATAAAAAAATTGCTTCTGCCCAGAGAAAGCAGCATATGTAGCTGCTCCCTACGAGCAGGAGCAATGCTGTCTCCTACTGCATGCAGAAAGCTGGCTGGGGCCGTGGGAACCTTGGGGCTCCGCCGTGTTCTCCAGTGAGAATATGGTGGGTGTCGTGGGTGGGCACCAGGATACTCACCTTTAAGTAAAGAGGGCCTTGGGGGGATGGGGCCCCTGGGCCAATAACGACTTAGGGAGGGGGGCCACGCAGTCCTCTCCCCTTTGTTTATGTAGTGGTCCTGGAGGATGAGGTCCCTAGGGCCTGATAAGTCATGTGACCCTCTTCCCGTTAAAAAAAAGCACTGGGGTATGGGGTCCGCAGGGCCAGGCCCTGTGCCAATCCCCCGCCGCACATGGCTGAAGGGTGTGTGCTGCGTGGAGTTAGAAGCCTTTGGATGGGTTGGACACAGGATCTGACCCCAGGCCAGGCCTCATGGCCAACCCCACACCACGCACATCTGAAGGACATGCTCATTCTAGGGTTGACCACAGGACAGGCCCTGCGGCCAACCCCTAGCCATGCACGACCGAAGGCACTGCGCAGTGTGAGGTTGTCTGACTGTAGGGGGTTGGCTGCCTTTAGGGGCTTGGCCACAGGGCCTGGCCCCATGTGAGGCCTTGTGGCCAGCTCCCAACAGCCACATGCAGCATTGGGTTGGCTGCATGTGGGGTTTGCAGCCCCTCTGCAGCACCGGGACAAAGGTCATGTGCAGCGAGTGGTTGGATATAGTTATGGTAATTAAATATTACTTTGAATGAAAAAAAACCTAGAAATTCACTGAACAAAACATAGGTGAAAGTAACATTATATTTATGTGTAAAATATTCAGTACCAATGTAACATTTTAAATGCTGGAAACCACAGAAATTCACCAGTTATAGTTCTGTTAAGTAATTATAACTTGTGTTCTAAGGTAACTATGACTCACTCACTCGCCATTGTACTGCTAATCGCCCCACATATTACATCACTTCTGACATCTTCTATGATATCATTGATAATATCATAATATCATTGAAGCATTTGCCAATGAAATTATTGAGGAGGAAATAGTGCATGGTGAGGGCATCGTGCCTAATTCCCATCACTAAAGGGCCCACCAGTCTTACTGCATCCCCATGGGGCTGAGTGGGGGGTTTATCCTAAATCTGTCCCCCCCAGGGAGGGGAGGACAGAAGGGCCACTAGAGTTTTTTTTCAGTAGAAGATATGGTGTGAAGGTATCTTGCCAAGGTGCCATCCTTAAAGCCTCAACCATCTTTTTGCCCCCACCAGAGGGAATATTGGAGGATTTAACCTAGTCTTGTCCCAGGGTGGTAGAAAGCCCACTAGATTTTAAAAAACAAATAATGGGATGGGTCCTGTATGTTCTGGAATAAGGTTGCTATGCACCATCATTCTTTCTGATCCCCTGGGTCCTAGAGCATCCACATCCCATTAGCAAATGAGCAGAAACTTCTATTATTTAAGCGTACATTTGACATGCGACGAGCAGAGAGGGGAGGAAAAGTTGCAATTTCTCCCCCTTTGCGATGGTGAATGGCTGCACTATACAGACTCTGGGCCAGGAAGTGACCATGAAACCTCAGCCTCACTGGCCATTCCTAATATCTAGAGGCCAAGGGGAATCCAGTGTGGTATGGCATGTGTGGATCCCAAATCTCCCAAATTGTGTCCTTAAAATAAGCAGCGCAAAGCAAATATATTTCACACATATATATGATTATTCATGGTGCTTCAGGCCACACAACAGCTGGAGAATAGACTGCTGCAATGCAAGCTTTCATGAAATAAAAGAACAGGTAAGAACAGGCAGCAGGAGTGCAAGCTTGACTGACACTCAATAAGGAAAAGCAGGCCACAAAATTTGCAAGCTACCATCCAACACACAAAACAGTTAAGGAAGCTGTCATACACAATAATGCAGAAGGTGATCATTCTAAGTACTCAACCGTCTATAACATAAATTTACTATTTATTAAAATATAGAAGAAGATTACATGGATTACTTAACCATGCATACGTAAAAGATGAGGTTGATTATTTTATCCTGCACTGTACAAAAAAATGAGATTACTTTGTTTACATTAACCTATGATACTCTAAATAATTCACCTACCCTTTAATACAGAAGATTTTTTTTGTTTTGCAATCAATTACAGAAGGTGATTACTCTGATTAATTTGCCCCACATTAGCATTTAAAATGAGTTTACTCAGGTTGGATTAAAAGAGATTGTTATCATACTTTGTTTTTGATTGCAGAGTATGATTATATCACTGTCTTAACCATTTAATGCAAAACACATAGCATTTGGAATGATTTAATATAGCCTTATAGCCTGCCGTAGCGGGCTATACTGGCTATTAAAGGCCCGCTTCCGCTTTAAAGGCCGGAGCCGAAGGCGAGGGACTTTAACAAGGGACCGGGACTTTAATAGCTGGCATAGCCCTGCTACGAAGGGATATAAGGCTATTCGAACATTCTGCCACTAGAGGACAGAATGTTCTAACAAATAAAACAAAGGCTTCTCGAAGCTAGAGGGAAATTAAATCCCCTCGAGCTCTGAGAGGCCTTTGTAAAACATTGGAATGTTGCTCTGCGGGCCTTTACCGGCCCGTAGAAGCAGGGAGCACTCCATTGTCTTTGAAGGAGCTCCCATCATCCCAATGTTCTAATATGGAATGAGATAGCTGTGGATACTTTACATTTCAATAGATTATAGGAAGTTCTATACAAGAGCTATAAAAAGTTCTATGATTGCTTCAGTGAGTTAGATACAAATAATGACTTCCCTCTTTATTAGACAGTATGGCTGGAGAGGAGCTGTACCCTACCCTGACTACACTAAAAAGAAACCTGACACCATGCCTGCTTTTCCCTTTGTTTGCCTCACCGAGTTGGAGCCAAACCCAGGGAAGATGACAAAAACGACAAAGAACTAGTTTCATAATAAGCCAGAGATCGTACCCACACACAGATTGCCATTGGGTATAGAAGTGCTGTGCTCAGAACCTAGAATCTGAAGACCCAGGGACCTGAGAACACTAAGAAGAGAACTGCCCTGCAGTCTAAAGAAGGACATCTGGACCAACTTTCCTTAAGCCCAGGACCCCAGAAGTGACTTCAAGGACCATTTAGCTGAATCTATCTTTCTAAATTGGTTTGCCATTTATTCTGGAGTTGTGATCCACTTTATTAATGTGTGAGTGCTGCATAAATACGTTACACATTGCCTCTAAATTAGGCGCGACTGCCTTTTGTCCAAGTTACTAGAGGGTTTGACGTAAAACTCCTACGGTCTGGTTCCATCTTATGTATGCCCCGACTCCCTCTTGATTAATGGAGGTCGCTATTATCTGACTCTCAAACAATGGAAGTTGCCATCTTTCACAGTTTATGCAGAATCTAATTCATGTTTGCCATTAGATGCAGATGTTGCCTGACCGTATCTTTCTAAGAACTGGGAAAGCATCATACCATTCGATTGATGGCACAGATACAACCATCAATGCAACGTTTGTCTGTGTCAAATGTCTACTTTTCGCCATGCTAAGGTTAAATAAGAACACATACAAACATATAACCAAAATAACGTAGACTGATCTGACATCCTTTTACCTTATATGGATATGTCTGAGACACACACCTTGATACACATAATCTATGTTATACATTGGTTAACTTACATCACAAATTCAAATTACTGATAACATTTAGTATATCAGGACTACCACTTGACAACTTGTCAGGTGAGGTCCTTCTCCCAGATTATCATGCGAGATTCTGCCAGAGACCGTCTCACCTACTCTCGGTACACTTTACACTTTGGGGAACAATGTCTAGGCTCCTCCACTGATAAAGACAGGGTTTGCTGTCAACAAGGTATACAGTGCATCTCTTCTCCCTAAGAAACTCTAGACTGCATTTTGCTCTGCCTGCCATGTTCTCTTAGTACACCGCACAGAAGTTGATGTTAGGTTGTTAGGTTTTAGATGACATTTTAACAATGCTAGACATATTCATTTTATTCTTGTTATTTATAACATGCCTTCTTGCGGTTTTTATAATACTCTGTTTAGTTGTTTTAAACATACGGAGAAACAGACTATTCCTGTAGTACACTTTACTTAAAATTGTTCATTCTTCTTGGTACAGTGCGTGTGATACTGTGAATAATGAAAAAAGGTTTGTTGCTGTTACCACTGTGCCCCTGACCCCTTTAGGGGATTGCCAGTAACACAAAAGCAATGCATCTATCTCAATTACACATTTAACATTACCTTGTGGGGCTACAATAACCTGTCTTTAACATTCATTGCTAGTGCACTGAAGCAAGTTCACTCGTGTCACCCATGGGTGGCAAAGCATGCCTTGCAGAGTTACGCCAAATTAGTAACTTACGCAACTGATTAAGCACAGCTTTATTTAGTGACTTTTGTGGTTGACCCTGACAAGGATTGTATTTATTGCTTAAGCGGGGCTCTCAACCCTCTTAAGTAATAATCCAATTTCTTACCAAGCTGTTGCCCAAAAATGTCTCAGAAACTCATGGCCTGTGCTGCTGAATGATAATGTGGCCAAATTTCAAGGCTGCATAGTCCTGATAGCACTTCATGCCTCTTTCATCCATCACCATAAACTTCTTTCGCTTTATCTCACTCTTGCACGCTTTTTCTTACATTCTTTCTCCATTTATTAAAGTGTTTCCATCTTTCTCATCCTCCTTCTTTCGCCTTTTTGTGTTTTTCTCTCTCTGAATCCTCAAAAATGAGTGCCCGTGGGCCTCACCTGCAACCAACGGCTTAAATTAAGCAATGGCAGCCCCTCCCTACAAGAAATGCTCCTAAAAGATGGAATTCTACTCTTGTTTCCCAGGTCACATGTTGGGCTAAGGGACAGCACAATAAGAAAATTCTTGCCCTGCTGGAGCTCCGCTTGCACAAAAAAGGAAGTCAGTCAGAGAAAAAAATCAGACAAGGGTTGTTGCAGATCTAGTTTCTTTTTTATTTGTGTCTCCTTCTCTTCGCGTTTTTTATTTCTTTTTCTCTTCTTTTCTGACACTGAACTTTCAGTTTCCCTCGGTGAGGTGTGACTATCACAGAACGTGTGTGTCCATTTAAGATGTACTTGAAATATACAAATATTTATATTAATAACGAGCAAAGAGATATCTTTTGGTAATTATTTTTTTTTTCATCCTATGGTGTGACTAACATCATTTAACATCGCTTTACAAGTCTCTTAATGTAATGCAAATCCTACAAAAAAAGGTTTAAATACATTAAGTGGCTACGAACATAATAGGTATTGTTCAAATAATTAAACTTGTATACAAATAATTAAAATAACGAAAAGCTGCATTTTCTAACACACTGTTCGAAAGAATGTTGCACTTATCTTGCAAGTAGATGGCTGTTATCGCACTGCATACTAAATTAGAGCAGAACAGTGCAGCAGCCACTAACAGGGAAGAAATATCATATACCAACCACCCGACGTGGGTCCCTTGCTCACTGTGCCACTTGTGCCCCTTGCAACCAAGCTACCCAGCTGAAGAGCCCATAACTAGCGCGAAAATGGACGGACTAGAGTTGCGTGTGTTCTGGTCCAGGGAGGACCTGGCCTGGCAGTTTGGGCTGGTCTGCTGCCATGAGCAACACGGTCAAGACTGATTTGCATATGGCTGTGTCCTACCTGAGGTAGCATGGCGAGCAAAAGAACGATGGGTTGGTTGGCTACCCCAAACAATTTCCAGAGGTTAGACAAATTGCAAGCATCCCTCCGATCACCTTTTGAATGTTTCAAGAAATATCCATCTGCATTCAAGGACATCAGTGTGTCTTGTTCACTTCAACGCGAACTATAGCATCATGAGGTCTTTTAATGTAGATGCCACCTCTAGCCTCATACCATACGCCCCACACCTGTTGTACCATAAGAGTACGTTTTCCCCTAGTGACTGAAGTGCAACTTTGCCAAAATATAAAAAGGTACAGGGAAGCAACAGTTCCCAAACACAAAACTCCCAATGCGTCAGTTCGTAACATTTTCATGAGCACAACTTCAGAGGTTGGTGCATGAAGGACAATTCAGACCACGTCATATTAAGGTCCATGTGTATGATAATCTGTTTACTAGTAATAAGGGCAGAGGATGTTAGTACATACCAAGCTGTCAGCTGAGGAAACATATTCGACTCCTGTCTGTCGCCTTCTGTCCCCTTCTGCCTTCCAAGCCAGAACGTTCACTCCCAGCATAGGACCGTCTCATCCAGTGGCATAGCAAGATGGAGGGCCGGGGTCGGTCCACCCCGGGCAGCATGAGTTTTGGGGGTGGCTCCCCTGCCCACCACTCTAACCTGCGGCTCTCACGGGGCAGAAAACAAGCACCGAAACCCCCAGCACCACCAGCATCTGACCTCCCCCCCGGTCTCAGCCAGCGGTTGCCGGGCGTCAAAAGCAGGGGCTGCTACGGGTTGCAAAGGGTCTAGCTATGCCACTGGTCTCATCACAGATCCATCTTCACAAGAAAATTTCCTAAATCCACCTTCCACAAACCAAACATGCTATCTCACTTTAAGGGACTTTACTGTTTTGCATTCATGCAGACAGAAGCTAGAGCTAGAGGCTAGTGATGTCATCACTGTGCAACAGGCAGCACTTAAATTATATTTTTAAGTGCAAGGGCCTAAAGTTTTTCTTGAGAGTCCATCGCTGGTACTGTTAAATGTGAGAGTTCCATTCTTGACTCTAGTCAATTCCACCAGTCTTCACTTCCTGTCTCCTTGTCTCTCTCTTGTAGGTTCTTTTCAATCTCTGCCTTTAGCCTTTGTCACTATAGTGCCATTTTTCCCTTAAAACGCTACATTGACTACTGGTGCAGCCAGCTCCTTCATCCAAACAGCTCTTCTCCTTGCAGGTTGCAAAGCATCCAGGTTCTTGTTCTCGAACCTGTCAAACCAGCCGGTGATCCCCAACCCTGAATGTCAGAAGAGTTTCACTGTCTCCAATGCTGTAGTACCCTAGATTCTGGTAGCAAAGACATCTTGGCAGACTTGCTAGTCTTTTCTTCCCCATAACTATGCCAAGTTTGCAGACTGAGTTTATGTATTTCACAGCTTCAGCTCTGGGATGGCTTCAGGCAGCTCCTACTTCTGTGTATTCTTCCCAGAGACTCGTCCAACCTGGTGCAGGAATAGCCTCCATTACTGGCCAGTTCATATATTTTTTCCCCTCAAAGTGTCAACATAAAAGCGCAGTGGGGTTGGTAGCCTTCAGTCAGAGGAGACCCAAAACAAAAACAAGGAAGGAGATGGAAATGATTACCCACTTCTCAAGGACTTCTCAACTTGTTGGTAACAAGTCTGGGGAAGAATGGAGCAAGAAGGGGGCAAGGGTGTTCCCTACATACAAAGAAACACTTTGTCTCCTACCTTACAGACCCTAGAGTCTAGCCCACCACAAATGACCTGACAAATGATTTGTAGGAGCACTTGAATTTACAACGCTCTTTCGGGTGTGTTCACCCTCCATTTTGTCTCAGTCCAGTACAGGAAATCAAAATGTATTTCTGAGGGAACACAGCACACATTATGTATGCATAATCTACTATGCACACATAGGTTACAAACACGCAAATCATCCGTTTCTCATATGGATGGTGTAAATGGTAGTTTCAGAGAACTTCAGACCAATTTATAAACCCAGAAGATGCCTTTAGACAACTATTCCAGGCTGAAAACAGTTAAAAGTGCTTGCCTTGCTGCCAGCACAGCCACTATAATCTATTGCTGTCAGTTCTTCACAACCTGGGGATTAGACAGTAGTTCAATCAGTCAATCAATCATATAATTTGTAAAGCGCACTACTTACCCGTGAGGGTCTCAAGGCGCTGCGTGTGGGGAATGCTGCTACTGCTTGAGAAGCCAGATCTTGAGGAGTCTTCTGAAGGTCAGCAGGTCTTGGGTCTGCCGTAGGTGGGTGGGGAGGGTGTTCCCCATCTTGGCAGCGAGGTGGGAGAAAGATCTGCCGCCGGAGGTCGCTCTTCGGATGCGGGGGACTGTGGCGAGGGCGAGGCCGGCAGAGCGGAGCTGGCGGGTGGGGTGTAGAAGCTGAGTCGTCTGTTGAGGTGCGCTTGTCCGGTGTTGTGGAGTGCCTTGTGTGCGTGGGTGAGGAGCTTTAGGGTTATCCTCTTGTTGACAGGGAGCCAGTGCAGGTCTCTCAGGTGGGGTGTGATGTGGCTGCAGCGAGGGATGTCGAGAATCAGGCGTGCAGAGACGTTCTGGATGCGTTGCAGCCGTCTCAGGCGAGGGCGTTTCTGTAGTCCAACCTGCTGCTGACAAGGGCCTGGGTGACCGTTCTTCTCTTTTTGGTGGGGATCCACTTGTAGATCCTGCGGAGCATGCGGAGGGTGTTGAAGCAGGAGGAAGAAACGGCGTTGACCTGCTTAGTCATGGAGAGGGTGGAGTCGAGGATGACCTCCAGGTTGCGTGCATGGTCGGTGGGTGTTGGAGCTGTTCCTAGTGCGGTCGGCCACCAGGAGTCATCCCAGGCTGAAGGGGTGGATCCGAGGATGAGGACCTCCATCTTGTCTGATTTCAGCTTCAGTCGGCTGTTCCTCATCCATTCGGCAACGGCCTTCATTCCTTCGTGGAGGTTGGTTTTGGCAGTGTGGGGGCCTTTGGTGAGGGAGAGAATCAGCTGGGTGTCATCGGCATAGGAGATGATGTTGAGGTCATGCAGTCGGGCGACGTGGGCGAGAGGTGCCATGTAGATGTTAAACAGCGTTGGGCTGAGGGATGAGCCCTGGGGTACACCGCAGATGATCTCGGTGTCTTCGGAGCGGAAGGGGGGGAGGCGGACACTCTGTGTTCTGCCGGAGAGGAAGGAGGTGGTCCAGTCCAGGGCCTTCTCTTGGCTTGGATCCCGGCGTCGTGGAGGCGTGTTCGTAGTGTGCGGTAGCAGACATTGTTGAAGGCGGCTGACAGGTCCAGGAGGATGAGGGCCGCTGTTTCTCCGTTGTCAAGCAGGGTCCTGATGTCATCGGTGGTGGCGATGAGGGCAGTTTTGTAGTTAGGCTCAGAAAAGATGAAGCACATCGTTTGCCCCTCCAAACCACAAATCCCAGTTCTGTGTCATCTGTTTCGCATTTCATGTCATAGGGAGCCGTTAGCACACTTGTCTGATTGTCATGTGTGCTGGTTCAAATATTCAAAACCAACAGAAACTGGAGGTAGAGGCGAACAAGGCAAGGAACCATTTTGATCCTAATAGATGCCCCCTCTAAAATGTGAATGTCCCACAAATTGTGCTAGTATTACATAAGACGTGTTGTTGGATTGGAAAAACCGTTGGGAATGTTATCTGTATTCCTGTGCTATAACGCTGCCTTATGCTCCACGGTGAAGTCCATTCCCTGTAAAGAAATAGAACAACAAACAATTTAAGATTCACTCCTTTCACTGCCATAAGCCAGTATCACTATATGGGCTTGTGATCCACCTGGACTACAAACCTGGCACCATAAAAGTAAGGCCTTAGCCTGTGTAGGGCCCACACTTCATAAAACCACTCTTTTTAAACGGTGCCCTAAGTCTGCTCCAATTGTCAGCAATGTGCACCTGCAACTAATGCCGGAAACTAAATGCTCTCTGCTGTTCTCTAGGCCCGTGCAAAATGTAGTTACTTCAGAAATACCATCATTATGCCACGTCATAATTTCAAGTCCTAGCAGGTAATAATCTTATTGAGAAGAATGTGAACAAACAGTACACCGGGCGTAAAGAAAGTTGAGGGGGCCCCGTAAAAGGTACACGGAGGGGCCTCTGTTACGCCCCTGTGTGGTTGTTGTTCATGCCACTTTTGTATTTTGGTGTTATTGTTTCTAGAATTAAATGCTTCCTCGTGTCCAAAATAGACCCAAGGACACATTTTGAACTAAAATATAACACTAAATGACAGATTGGCATTTTACATATTATTTTCCAGAATTTCACATAATAATGAAAAAGGAAATTTAGCGAATTTCACATACCCCTGTTATTCATTTAATTTCTCATTCATCTGGGTGAGGAGTGCCGCACAGTCTACACAAAGACGGTCTGACTGTAGTCAGGAGCCTGCTGGGCTAATACACTGCACAGCATGACCATCAGGTCATTGAAGCCTTACTGACACACTCCCCAGTGCAGATCTCCGTCCTGGGCTGCTTCTTGGAGACAAGGGCACTCATAGTGGCAATTATGGTTCTTGGTTGACCACAGCATTCTTGTTGTACTTGCAATCTGAGTTATGGGATCCTCCCAATCCAGTACTGTTTGTATCTTTGCCACCGAGTGGTGAATCTTCTCAATCGGCAACTAGTGTCAGAGTTAGATTACAAAGAACTGACCTGCCTTACAATTTATACCTTGATGTTCCGTTCGTCCCATCAATGCTTGCTGTAAGAGTTTCACGCAGTCTCCTATCAATTGCTGGAGATAGCAATGTCGTCCATTTAGGACACTCAGGATCCTTTTAGGCCAACCTACACATAATTGACCAGATGCTGAAAGAGGCATAATGTAGTATATCTGGTAGAGCTGCTCCAGGATGGACAATGGACAGTGCAGTTTTCGCCTTGGCACCAGGCACTGATTAGGTCAGTAGTACTGAGGTGCTTGGCTGCACTCAATGTGTCCAAAAACTCATCTGCTTGGACAATAGGCTGTGTATCCATGCTCGTAAAATAATGGTTAGTCCAATATTCCGCGCATAAGCGATGGTCGGTCAAAACCATGTTTAGGCAAATGTATCACAGTACTATACCATGTACAGTTTGCTTTTCAGTGGCAAGCTGTCCATAATACCGATTTTATGGACACAGACTGGAGTCAATCCTAGGGTATTAGACCTGGCATCCTTGGTGTGGTTTCATCTGATGTTTTGCCTTCTGATCTCCTGTTTTGGTGATTTCATTTTGCTTACTTTAAGAGCATATGCTCTGTACTCTATACATGGTAACATTGGCTTATCCACAACTGGCACATTTAATTTACTTGTAAGTCCCTAGTAAAGTGCACTATATGTGCCCAGGGCCTGTAAATTAAATGCTACTACTAGGCCTGCAGCACTGATTGTGCCACCCACTCCAGTGGCCCTTAAATATGGCTCAGGTCTGCCACTGCAGAGGATGTGTGCAGAGCCTGTGTGCGCTGTTTTAAACTGCCATTTTGACCTGACAATTTAGCCTACTTACAGAAACCTGCTTACATATTACACATATAAGTCAAAGTCTGAATACAAGACCTATATGGCCAATCAGAAGATTAAGGGTCTTAGACGGAACCTAGACCGTTTTTCTCATTAATGGACATGCCCCTATGTATAGGCTAAATATCACCAGACAGAAGTTGATCAGGGACAACATCACACATATAAAAGGGGGGGGGGGGCAGTTCTAAACAAAAAATACTCCAAACAATTGGATATTTGGCAACACTAGTAGTGAGGAGGAGGAAGTATTTGACCAGCCATCAACCTTTAATAATACAAGGGTACACTATGGTCCTCAGCCTAGACAGAGTGAGGACCTAGGCACAATATTGAGGTCTTTTTAGGCCAAGAACAGCGGGGAAACCGCAGAGCAGGTTAGAAAGCTAGGGGTTGTGGTCAACAAGAACAGCCATGGCAGATCAGCTCCCCGCGAGTAACACGCAGCAGGGGGAGGGGACCCTAATGAAGAACAACATAGTTGTTTATCTATCTGACTATACTCTCTCCCTAACTGAATTAGAGGTTCTAAATAAGGGCCTAGGGTATGTTCCTACCCCTCAACATGATATTTTTAAATGTAGAACTGAGTTCTTTGCGACGATGCAGAGAATACGTCTCCACATGTGTTTTTGAAAATAAAAAAGCTGACCCTCCCATCGGTTTTTTCAACCTATCTTAGTAGACCATCTTCCTTCTACCCCCCCTAATTTATCTATAGGAACGGAAGTTACAGCCTTAAGGAAATCAGTGCTGTAGAACAATCAGTGAAACAACATTTCTAACCGAACATGACTAAAGCGGTTTGGACAGCTACCTCATTGATCAATAACAGCTTTTAGATCAATTTCAATCAGGTGTTTGCCAGGGCCATAGTACTGAAATGGCTATTACACACATAGTCAATGATGCCCTAAAAGTGCTTGATCGGAATGAAGCCTGCCTTCTAATCCTCCTTGACTTATCTTCAGCGTTTGATATGGTCAAGCATGACAACCTCCTGGATTTACTGGAATGAAGGATGGGTCTCCTTGGCCCTGTATTAAACTGGTTTGCCTCCTTTCTTAACAACAGAACGCAAAGATTTAAAGTCAATCATTCCCTTTTGTTCTGCTCGATTTTCCCGGCCTTCTTGTGAGGAGGAATGATTGAATGTGACTTCAGTCTCTTATCATTCAAGTCTAAGGGTTAGAGTAGTGAATGGAGCCTATTTACTAGGCACTTCGACATGATCCTGTGCTCTTCCCCATAGATCAGGGCTTGCACACATAGCCTAGGGGATAGATTCGTTAGTATTAGGGATAACCTGTCCTGTAGTGAGGGTATTTCATGGAGCCGTGCTGAATTCAGGCCTGGTAGGCCTCAAACGGGAGAGACTCCATCTTTCTTTCTGCTCCGGCAGCTTGGGATGCTTCTAGGTCAAATGTAATGTTTTAGTTATGAGGTGTTATTCGCTTGGAGAGAACCGGTTCAGGCCGGCCCTTATCGAAGGATTGTATTTTTTCTTCATGCCGAAGACACTACATCAGGCCGGCCGGCTGGGAACGTGTCCTTGGTACGGGGAGGTACAAGAATTTGGTGGGCGGCAGGTTACGGGCCGGAATTTTCCATGAGGAAACGCACCTCTATATTAGTGAAAGTCTGAGGCAGTTACATGTTCAGTCCGTAGGCGGCATCTAGCCGTTAGCAGTAAAGCTACTACTTATTCCAGGGAAGACAGACGCCATCTTGAAGGCGGAGAAGAACCGAGAGACAGATACTCTCCTAGCAGAATAGCCAGAGAGGAGAGAGTAGCCGATAAGGAAGAGGTCCCAGTGACTCGGAGAAGGGTGAAGAGAACAGCGCATAGTGGTGCAGACATGTATCCGTGACTGCGGAGGTGTGACTTCCAGGCGAGCCGAGGCACAGACGAGAAGGGAACCTAGATGACCACTGAGTGCAGGCTACACTCTACTAAGGTGATGTCGACCCTTTCTTATTAGAGTGTACAACTTAATCTTTCACTTTTCTTTGCAGGTTATGTGTTATATTGTAATGCTATGTGATTGCGTATGTAATGAGTAATAAAGTACCCAGTTTGTAGTGAACCAACATGTGCTGCGTGTTCTTGTATGAGAGGGTAGCCTATTCTTCTAGTCAGCTGCGGCTACATGAACAGATGTTAACCCTGATCAGGTAAGTGGTAACTGAATAAGGTAAAGAGGAGCCCCTCGAACCAGAGAACAGGCTATGCTTGAACTGGCAGTCCTTGTGTGATCTGATGAATAGTGAGACTGATTCCCTTTTTGTATGTTATGGTGATCATAGGATGAACTGTTGTATGAGACTGCCGTCTGGGTAGAGAGGTCTGGATTCGTATGGGATCGCGAGGCCGCCACTTGTGATACTGTTGTATGGGCAGAGAGGTCTGGATTCGTATGGGATCGCGAGGCCGCCGATTGTGCTGAGACTGCCGTCTGGGTAGAGAGGTCTGGATTCGTATGGGATCGCGAGGCCGCCACTTGTGATACTGTCGTATGGGCAGAGAGGTCTGGATTCGTATGGGATCGCGAGGCCGCCACTTGTGCTGAGACTGCCGTCTGGGTAGAGAGGTCTGGATTCGTATGGGATCGCGAGGCCGCCACTTGTGATACTGTCGTATGGGCAGAGAGGTCTGGATTCGTATGGGATCGCGAGGCCGCCACTTGTGCTGAGACTGCCGTCTGGGTAGAGAGGTCTGGATTCGTATGGGATCGCGAGGCCGCCACTTGTGATACTGTCGTATGGGCAGAGAGGTCTGGATTCGTATGGGATCGCGAGGCCGCCACTTGTGCTGAGACTGCCGTCTGGGTAGAGAGGTCTGGATTCGTATGGGATCGCGAGGCCGCCACTTGTGATACTGTCGTATGGGCAGAGAGGTCTGGATTCGTATGGGATCGCGAGGCCGCCGATTGTGCTGAGACTGCCGTCTGGGTAGAGAGGTCTGGATTCGTATGGGATCAGAAACTCATGGCCTGTGCTGCTGAATGATAATGTGGCCAAATTTCAAGGCTGCATAGTCCTGATAGCACTTCATGCCTCTTTCATCCATCACCATAAACTTCTTTCGCTTTATCTCACTCTTGCACGCTTTTTCTTACATTCTTTCTCCATTTATTAAAGTGTTTCCATCTTTCTCATCCTCCTTCTTTCGCCTTTTTGTGTTTTTCTCTCTCTGAATCCTCAAAAATGAGTGCCCGTGGGCCTCACCTGCAACCAACGGCTTAAATTAAGCAATGGCAGCCCCTCCCTACAAGAAATGCTCCTAAAAGATGGAATTCTACTCTTGTTTCCCAGGTCACATGTTGGGCTAAGGGACAGCACAATAAGAAAATTCTTGCCCTGCTGGAGCTCCGCTTGCACAAAAAAGGAAGTCAGTCAGAGAAAAAAATCAGACAAGGGTTGTTGCAGATCTAGTTTCTTTTTTATTTGTGTCTCCTTCTCTTCGCGTTTTTTATTTCTTTTTCTCTTCTTTTCTGACACTGAACTTTCAGTTTCCCTCGGTGAGGTGTGACTATCACAGAACGTGTGTGTCCATTTAAGATGTACTTGAAATATACAAATATTTATATTAATAACGAGCAAAGAGATATCTTTTGGTAATTATTTTTTTTTTCATCCTATGGTGTGACTAACATCATTTAACATCGCTTTACAAGTCTCTTAATGTAATGCAAATCCTACAAAAAAAGGTTTAAATACATTAAGTGGCTACGAACATAATAGGTATTGTTCAAATAATTAAACTTGTATACAAATAATTAAAATAACGAAAAGCTGCATTTTCTAACACACTGTTCGAAAGAATGTTGCACTTATCTTGCAAGTAGATGGCTGTTATCGCACTGCATACTAAATTAGAGCAGAACAGTGCAGCAGCCACTAACAGGGAAGAAATATCATATACCAACCACCCGACGTGGGTCCCTTGCTCACTGTGCCACTTGTGCCCCTTGCAACCAAGCTACCCAGCTGAAGAGCCCATAACTAGCGCGAAAATGGACGGACTAGAGTTGCGTGTGTTCTGGTCCAGGGAGGACCTGGCCTGGCAGTTTGGGCTGGTCTGCTGCCATGAGCAACACGGTCAAGACTGATTTGCATATGGCTGTGTCCTACCTGAGGTAGCATGGCGAGCAAAAGAACGATGGGTTGGTTGGCTACCCCAAACAATTTCCAGAGGTTAGACAAATTGCAAGCATCCCTCCGATCACCTTTTGAATGTTTCAAGAAATATCCATCTGCATTCAAGGACATCAGTGTGTCTTGTTCACTTCAACGCGAACTATAGCATCATGAGGTCTTTTAATGTAGATGCCACCTCTAGCCTCATACCATACGCCCCACACCTGTTGTACCATAAGAGTACGTTTTCCCCTAGTGACTGAAGTGCAACTTTGCCAAAATATAAAAAGGTACAGGGAAGCAACAGTTCCCAAACACAAAACTCCCAATGCGTCAGTTCGTAACATTTTCATGAGCACAACTTCAGAGGTTGGTGCATGAAGGACAATTCAGACCACGTCATATTAAGGTCCATGTGTATGATAATCTGTTTACTAGTAATAAGGGCAGAGGATGTTAGTACATACCAAGCTGTCAGCTGAGGAAACATATTCGACTCCTGTCTGTCGCCTTCTGTCCCCTTCTGCCTTCCAAGCCAGAACGTTCACTCCCAGCATAGGACCGTCTCATCCAGTGGCATAGCAAGATGGAGGGCCGGGGTCGGTCCACCCCGGGCAGCATGAGTTTTGGGGGTGGCTCCCCTGCCCACCACTCTAACCTGCGGCTCTCACGGGGCAGAAAACAAGCACCGAAACCCCCAGCACCACCAGCATCTGACCTCCCCCCCGGTCTCAGCCAGCGGTTGCCGGGCGTCAAAAGCAGGGGCTGCTACGGGTTGCAAAGGGTCTAGCTATGCCACTGGTCTCATCACAGATCCATCTTCACAAGAAAATTTCCTAAATCCACCTTCCACAAACCAAACATGCTATCTCACTTTAAGGGACTTTACTGTTTTGCATTCATGCAGACAGAAGCTAGAGCTAGAGGCTAGTGATGTCATCACTGTGCAACAGGCAGCACTTAAATTATATTTTTAAGTGCAAGGGCCTAAAGTTTTTCTTGAGAGTCCATCGCTGGTACTGTTAAATGTGAGAGTTCCATTCTTGACTCTAGTCAATTCCACCAGTCTTCACTTCCTGTCTCCTTGTCTCTCTCTTGTAGGTTCTTTTCAATCTCTGCCTTTAGCCTTTGTCACTATAGTGCCATTTTTCCCTTAAAACGCTACATTGACTACTGGTGCAGCCAGCTCCTTCATCCAAACAGCTCTTCTCCTTGCAGGTTGCAAAGCATCCAGGTTCTTGTTCTCGAACCTGTCAAACCAGCCGGTGATCCCCAACCCTGAATGTCAGAAGAGTTTCACTGTCTCCAATGCTGTAGTACCCTAGATTCTGGTAGCAAAGACATCTTGGCAGACTTGCTAGTCTTTTCTTCCCCATAACTATGCCAAGTTTGCAGACTGAGTTTATGTATTTCACAGCTTCAGCTCTGGGATGGCTTCAGGCAGCTCCTACTTCTGTGTATTCTTCCCAGAGACTCGTCCAACCTGGTGCAGGAATAGCCTCCATTACTGGCCAGTTCATATATTTTTTCCCCTCAAAGTGTCAACATAAAAGCGCAGTGGGGTTGGTAGCCTTCAGTCAGAGGAGACCCAAAACAAAAACAAGGAAGGAGATGGAAATGATTACCCACTTCTCAAGGACTTCTCAACTTGTTGGTAACAAGTCTGGGGAAGAATGGAGCAAGAAGGGGGCAAGGGTGTTCCCTACATACAAAGAAACACTTTGTCTCCTACCTTACAGACCCTAGAGTCTAGCCCACCACAAATGACCTGACAAATGATTTGTAGGAGCACTTGAATTTACAACGCTCTTTCGGGTGTGTTCACCCTCCATTTTGTCTCAGTCCAGTACAGGAAATCAAAATGTATTTCTGAGGGAACACAGCACACATTATGTATGCATAATCTACTATGCACACATAGGTTACAAACACGCAAATCATCCGTTTCTCATATGGATGGTGTAAATGGTAGTTTCAGAGAACTTCAGACCAATTTATAAACCCAGAAGATGCCTTTAGACAACTATTCCAGGCTGAAAACAGTTAAAAGTGCTTGCCTTGCTGCCAGCACAGCCACTATAATCTATTGCTGTCAGTTCTTCACAACCTGGGGATTAGACAGTAGTTCAATCAGTCAATCAATCATATAATTTGTAAAGCGCACTACTTACCCGTGAGGGTCTCAAGGCGCTGCGTGTGGGGAATGCTGCTACTGCTTGAGAAGCCAGATCTTGAGGAGTCTTCTGAAGGTCAGCAGGTCTTGGGTCTGCCGTAGGTGGGTGGGGAGGGTGTTCCCCATCTTGGCAGCGAGGTGGGAGAAAGATCTGCCGCCGGAGGTCGCTCTTCGGATGCGGGGGACTGTGGCGAGGGCGAGGCCGGCAGAGCGGAGCTGGCGGGTGGGGTGTAGAAGCTGAGTCGTCTGTTGAGGTGCGCTTGTCCGGTGTTGTGGAGTGCCTTGTGTGCGTGGGTGAGGAGCTTTAGGGTTATCCTCTTGTTGACAGGGAGCCAGTGCAGGTCTCTCAGGTGGGGTGTGATGTGGCTGCAGCGAGGGATGTCGAGAATCAGGCGTGCAGAGACGTTCTGGATGCGTTGCAGCCGTCTCAGGCGAGGGCGTTTCTGTAGTCCAACCTGCTGCTGACAAGGGCCTGGGTGACCGTTCTTCTCTTTTTGGTGGGGATCCACTTGTAGATCCTGCGGAGCATGCGGAGGGTGTTGAAGCAGGAGGAAGAAACGGCGTTGACCTGCTTAGTCATGGAGAGGGTGGAGTCGAGGATGACCTCCAGGTTGCGTGCATGGTCAGTGGGTGTTGGAGCTGTTCCTAGTGCGGTCGGCCACCAGGAGTCATCCCAGGCTGAAGGGGTGGATCCGAGGATGAGGACCTCCATCTTGTCTGATTTCAGCTTCAGTCGGCTGTTCCTCATCCATTCGGCAACGGCCTTCATTCCTTCGTGGAGGTTGGTTTTGGCAGTGTGGGGGCCTTTGGTGAGGGAGAGAATCAGCTGGGTGTCATCGGCATAGGAGATGATGTTGAGGTCATGCAGTCGGGCGACGTGGGCGAGAGGTGCCATGTAGATGTTAAACAGCGTTGGGCTGAGGGATGAGCCCTGGGGTACACCGCAGATGATCTCGGTGTCTTCGGAGCGGAAGGGGGGGAGGCGGACACTCTGTGTTCTGCCGGAGAGGAAGGAGGTGGTCCAGTCCAGGGCCTTCTCTTGGCTTGGATCCCGGCGTCGTGGAGGCGTGTTCGTAGTGTGCGGTAGCAGACATTGTTGAAGGCGGCTGACAGGTCCAGGAGGATGAGGGCCGCTGTTTCTCCGTTGTCAAGCAGGGTCCTGATGTCATCGGTGGTGGCGATGAGGGCAGTTTTGTAGTTAGGCTCAGAAAAGATGAAGCACATCGTTTGCCCCTCCAAACCACAAATCCCAGTTCTGTGTCATCTGTTTCGCATTTCATGTCATAGGGAGCCGTTAGCACACTTGTCTGATTGTCATGTGTGCTGGTTCAAATATTCAAAACCAACAGAAACTGGAGGTAGAGGCGAACAAGGCAAGGAACCATTTTGATCCTAATAGATGCCCCCTCTAAAATGTGAATGTCCCACAAATTGTGCTAGTATTACATAAGACGTGTTGTTGGATTGGAAAAACGGTTGGGAATGTTATCTGTATTCCTGTGCTATAACGCTGCCTTATGCTCCACGGTGAAGTCCATTCCCTGTAAAGAAATAGAACAACAAACAATTTAGGATTCACTCCTTTCACTGCCATAAGCCAGTATCACTATATGGGCTTGTGATCCACCTGGACTACAAACCTGGCACCATAAAAGTAAGGCCTTAGCCTGTGTAGGGCCCACACTTCATAAAACCACTCTTTTTAAACGGTGCCCTAAGTCTGCTCCAATTGTCAGCAATGTGCACCTGCAACTAATGCCGGAAACTAAATGCTCTCTGCTGTTTTCTAGGCCCGTGCAAAATGTAGTTACTTCAGAAATACCATCATTATGCCACGTCATAATTTCAAGTCCTAGCAGGTAATAATCTTATTGAGAAGAATGTGAACAAACAGTACACCGGGCGTAAAGAAAGTTGAGGGGGCCCCGTAAAAGGTACACGGAGGGGCCTCTGTTACGCCCCTGTGTGGTTGTTGTTCATGCCACTTTTGTATTTTGGTGTTATTGTTTCTAGAATTAAATGCTTCCTCGTGTCCAAAATAGACCCAAGGACACATTTTGAACTAAAATATAACACTAAATGACAGATTGGCATTTTACATATTATTTTCCAGAATTTCACATAATAATGAAAAAGGAAATTTAGCGAATTTCACATACCCCTGTTATTCATTTAATTTCTCATTCATCTGGGTGAGGAGTGCCGCACAGTCTACACAAAGACGGTCTGACTGTAGTCAGGAGCCTGCTGGGCTAATACACTGCACAGCATGACCATCAGGTCATTGAAGCCTTACTGACACACTCCCCAGTGCAGATCTCCGTCCTGGGCTGCTTCTTGGAGACAAGGGCACTCATAGTGGCAATTATGGTTCTTGGTTGACCACAGCATTCTTGTTGTACTTGCAATCTGAGTTATGGGATCCTCCCAATCCAGTACTGTTTGTATCTTTGCCACCGAGTGGTGAATCTTCTCAATCGGCAACTAGTGTCAGAGTTAGATTACAAAGAACTGACCTGCCTTACAATTTATACCTTGATGTTCCGTTCGTCCCATCAATGCTTGCTGTAAGAGTTTCACGCAGTCTCCTATCAATTGCTGGAGATAGCAATGTCGTCCATTTAGGACACTCAGGATCCTTTTAGGCCAACCTACACATAATTGACCAGATGCTGAAAGAGGCATAATGTAGTATATCTGGTAGAGCTGCTCCAGGATGGACAATGGACAGTGCAGTTTTCGCCTTGGCACCAGGCACTGATTAGGTCAGTAGTACTGAGGTGCTTGGCTGCACTCAATGTGTCCAAAAACTCATCTGCTTGGACAATAGGCTGTGTATCCATGCTCGTAAAATAATGGTTAGTCCAATATTCCGCGCATAAGCGATGGTCGGTCAAAACCATGTTTAGGCAAATGTATCACAGTACTATACCATGTACAGTTTGCTTTTCACTGGCAAGCTGTCCATAATACCGATTTTATGGACACAGACTGGAGTCAATCCTAGGGTATTAGACCTGGCATCCTTGGTGTGGTTTCATCTGATGTTTTGCCTTCTGATCTCCTGTTTTGGTGATTTCATTTTGCTTACTTTAAGAGCATATGCTCTGTACTCTATACATGGTAACATTGGCTTATCCACAACTGGCACATTTAATTTACTTGTAAGTCCCTAGTAAAGTGCACTATATGTGCCCAGGGCCTGTAAATTAAATGCTACTACTAGGCCTGCAGCACTGATTGTGCCACCCACTCCAGTGGCCCTTAAATATGGCTCAGGTCTGCCACTGCAGAGGATGTGTGCAGAGCCTGTGTGCGCTGTTTTAAACTGCCATTTTGACCTGACAATTTAGCCTACTTACAGAAACCTGCTTACATATTACACATATAAGTCAAAGTCTGAATACAAGACCTATATGGCCAATCAGAAGATTAAGGGTCTTAGACGGAACCTAGACCGTTTTTCTCATTAATGGACATGCCCCTATGTATAGGCTAAATATCACCAGACAGAAGTTGATCAGGGACAACATCACACATATAAAAGGGTGGGGGGGCAGTTCTAAACAAAAAATACTCCAAACAATTGGATATTTGGCAACACTAGTAGTGAGGAGGAGGAAGTATTTGACCAGCCATCAACCTTTAATAATACAAGGGTACACTATGGTCCTCAGCCTAGACAGAGTGAGGACCTAGGCACAATATTGAGGTCTTTTTAGTCCAAGAACAGCGGGGAAACCGCAGAGCAGGTTAGAAAGCTAGGGGTTGTGGTCAACAAGAACAGCCATGGCAGATCAGCTCCCCGCGAGTAACACGCAGCAGGGGGAGGGGACCCTAATGAAGAACAACATAGTTGTTTATCTATCTGACTATACTCTCTCCCTAACTGAATTAGAGGTTCTAAATAAGGGCCTAGGGTATGTTCCTACCCCTCAACATGATATTTTTAAATGTAGAACTGAGTTCTTTGCGACGATGCAGAGAATACGTCTCCACATGTGTTTTTGAAAATAAAAAAGCTGACCCTCCCATCGGTTTTTTCAACCTATCTTAGTAGACCATCTTCCTTCTACCCCCCCTAATTTATCTATAGGAACGGAAGTTACAGCCTTAAGGAAATCAGTGCTGTAGAACAATCAGTGAAACAACATTTCTAACCGAGCATGACTAAAGCGGTTTGGACAGCTACCTCATTGATCAATAACAGCTTTTAGATCAATTTCAATCAGGTGTTTGCCAGGGCCATAGTACTGAAATGGCTATTACACACATAGTCAATGATGCCCTAAAAGTGCTTGATCGGAATGAAGCCTGCCTTCTAATCCTCCTTGACTTATCTTCAGCGTTTGATATGGTCAAGCATGACAACCTCCTGGATTTACTGGAATGAAGGATGGGTCTCCTTGGCCCTGTATTAAACTGGTGTGCCTCCTTTCTTAACAACAGAACGCAAAGATTTAAAGTCAATCATTCCCTTTTGTTCTGCTCGATTTTCCCGGCCTTCTTGTGAGGAGGAATGATTGAATGTGACTTCAGTCTCTTATCATTCAAGTCTAAGGGTTAGAGTAGTGAATGGAGCCTATTTACTAGGCACTTCGACATGATCCTGTGCTCTTCCCCATAGATCAGGGCTTGCACACATAGCCTAGGGGATAGATTCGTTAGTATTAGGGATAACCTGTCCTGTAGTGAGGGTATTTCATGGAGCCGTGCTGAATTCAGGCCTGGTAGGCCTCAAACGGGAGAGACTCCATCTTTCTTTCTGCTCCGGCAGCTTGGGATGCTTCTAGGTCAAATGTAATGTTTTAGTTATGAGGTGTTATTCGCTTGGAGAGAACCGGTTCAGGCCGGCCCTTATCGAAGGATTGTATTTTTTCTTCATGCCGAAGACACTACATCAGGCCGGCCGGCTGGGAACGTGTCCTTGGTACGGGGAGGTACAAGAATTTGGTGGGCGGCAGGTTACGGGCCGGAATTTTCCATGAGGAAACGCACCTCTATATTAGTGAAAGTCTGAGGCAGTTACATGTTCAGTCCGTAGGCGGCATCTAGCCGTTAGCAGTAAAGCTACTACTTATTCCAGGGAAGACAGACGCCATCTTGAAGGCGGAGAAGAACCGAGAGACAGATACTCTCCTAGCAGAATAGCCAGAGAGGAGAGAGTAGCCGATAAGGAAGAGGTCCCAGTGACTCGGAGAAGGGTGAAGAGAACAGCGCATAGTGGTGCAGACATGTATCCGTGACTGCGGAGGTGTGACTTCCAGGCGAGCCGAGGCACAGACGAGAAGGGAACCTAGATGACCACTGAGTGCAGGCTACACTCTACTAAGGTGATGTCGACCCTTTCTTATTAGAGTGTACAACTTAATCTTTCACTTTTCTTTGCAGGTTATGTGTTATATTGTAATGTTATGTGATTGCGTATGTAATGAGTAATAAAGTACCCAGTTTGTAGTGAACCAACATGTGCTGCGTGTTCTTGTATGAGAGGGTAGCCTATTCTTCTAGTCAGCTGCGGCTACATGAACAGATGTTAACCCTGATCAGGTAAGTGGTAACTGAATAAGGTAAAGAGGAGCCCCTCGAACCAGAGAACAGGCTATGCTTGAACTGGCAGTCCTTGTGTGATCTGATGAATAGTGAGACTGATTCCCTTTTTGTATTTTATGGTGATCATAGGATGAACTGTTGTATGAGACTGCCGTCTGGGTAGAGAGGTCTGGATTCGTATGGGATCGCGAGGCCGCCACTTGTGATACTGTTGTATGGGCAGAGAGGTCTGGATTCGTATGGGATCGCGAGGCCGCCGATTGTGCTGAGACTGCCGTCTGGGTAGAGAGGTCTGGATTCGTATGGGATCGCGAGGCCGCCACTTGTGATACTGTCGTATGGGCAGAGAGGTCTGGATTCGTATGGGATCGCGAGGCCGCCACTTGTGCTGAGACTGCCGTCTGGGTAGAGAGGTCTGGATTCGTATGGGATCGCGAGGCCGCCACTTGTGATACTGTCGTATGGGCAGAGAGGTCTGGATTCGTATGGGATCGCGAGGCCGCCACTTGTGCTGAGACTGCCGTCTGGGTAGAGAGGTCTGGATTCGTATGGGATCGCGAGGCCGCCACTTGTGATACTGTCGTATGGGCAGAGAGGTCTGGATTCGTATGGGATCGCGAGGCCGCCACTTGTGCTGAGACTGCCGTCTGGGTAGAGAGGTCTGGATTCGTATGGGATCGCGAGGCCGCCACTTGTGATACTGTCGTATGGGCAGAGAGGTCTGGATTCGTATGGGATCGCGAGGCCGCCGATTGTGCTGAGACTGCCGTCTGGGTAGAGAGGTCTGGATTCGTATGGGATCGCGAGGCCGCCACTTGTGATACTGTCGTATGGGCAGAGAGGTCTGGATCCGTATGGGATCGCGAGGCCGCCGATTATAAGAGGTCTTGGTATGTATAGTAGGAATTCCCTGTCCTTAGGTGGTAGATATATGTGGTTGCACTATTGTAAATAGGCCCTAGGGAGAGGGTAACGTTCTGGCTGGGTTAGTGAGGCTCTGATGAGCGGGTTCTATCTGATCCGAAAACCTAAGCAGAACATTTGGTGTCACGAACCGTTTACGAAACCTGTGTGCGTTGTGGTTGTATCGTGTTTGCTTTCGGCGCGTGCGTGGTTTCGTTTGTATATTATTTGTATATGATTGTGTGTGTAGTTTTTTTTTTTTCTCTCATTCTTCTTTCTCTTTTTCTCTTTTTCTTTCTTTTCCGAGATGTTTTCTAGAAAGTCGAAATCTACTTTTAAGTTGCCCGTTGATATTCCCGGTTGGGATTCAACGCCTTATGAAGCCTTAGCCCGTGAGTGGGCTGATTCTACTGGTTTGAGTGAGAATTGGAATTCTTTTTTGGAGCTGGCGGAGCCGGCTAATGTGATTGCTTGTTTACGGAAGGCGCCGGTATCTAAGGGTGATGAGCTTCCCGTTTTGGGGCGCAGAGGTTGGATTGTTCTGTCTGCGTACAGGATCCTGCATGAGAGGTTGTTTAAGTTACAGAATGTGCATAAGGATGTGGAAGCGAACTTTGTTGAGATTCAGAATGCTCATACTTTGTTGCGGTGTCAAAATAAGTTGCTTGCTGACAAACTTGATACGTACCAAACTATTGCCGAGAGGGCGGCTGTGCGAATTGCTCGTTATAAATACAAGAATCGGCGTGGTCGGGTTTCGACGCGAAAGGTGCGTCTGGTCGTGGCGAAAGCCGGACTGGATTGGAATCCTGATGAATGGGATGGTAATATCTGGAACTCGAGTGATTCTCCTTCCTCGGGTGAGGAGTCTGCCAAGCGCGAGTCCTCTCGCTCCGGCCGTGATTGTAAGTCTGCTTCTTGCGCCTCTGATGGTGCACCCCGTGATTGCGCTCGTCTTCCGAGCGGGGTCGATGCTTCTTACACTGATTGTTCCTCTACGTGTACTGGTCGAGCTCCTTGTGATGCTCGTCCCGCGGTCTCGGTGCATCCAGTTTTTCGGCGGAAGTTGCAGCAGGCTCCCGGTGCTCCGAATGGTATTGCTTTAGACTCTTTGGAGGATTTTACTCAACAAGAAATTAGTGATATTTTGCAGCGATTTCGGCAGCGAGCTGGTGAGACCTTACTCACATGGATGGTGCGCCTTTATGAACTGGGCACTGCTGGCATTATGTTGGATGCTGGCGATTGTTTGAAGTTTTGTTCCTTGAGTTCGGATTCTACTGTACAGGATCATTTTCGTAACTTTAATGTTGGTGGTCAAATTTCTTTGCTTCAATTGGCAACTGAGGGTTGTAATCAGAAATATCCTACTGAGTCTGACTGGCCTGTGAATGACAAACCGTGGTATACTTTGCGCGATGCTGCACAACGTCTCAAAGAGGAGGTGATGAAAACGGCAATTTTTTTGAATACTGCTGACAGGTTGCTTGATGGTTTGTTGACATCTTCTGTGCGGAATCGTATTATTCGTTCTTCCCCTGTTGCTTATAAGCAGGTCATGATGACTTTATTGATTAATCAGACTGGTAACATATTGTCTATGGTGCTGGAATCGGTACGCCAACTCGGTGAGTTGGGTGAGTGGTTTAGACCTGAACGGCAATCCCGGCCTGACACTCGTACTCCTGGTGACAATAAACTTACTAGACGTGATATGTTTTTTGGTCTTATGGCCGATGGTGTGCGGAAGGAGGACATTGACGGTGAGACTACTTCTCGTTTGTGGGAAATGTTTCGCAAACGTGGCTTGGATCGAAAGGAGGGTGCCCGGCGTGTTCGGACGACTGAGTGTGATCGTGGTTTTTCTGACGGTAGCGGTGATGACGACCGCCGTGGGCGCTCTGATCGTCGTGATGATTGACGTTATGTACGTGATTTGTCCCCCCGTCGTGAGAGAGACAGGGAGAGAGAGGGGGAAAGAGAGAGGGGGAGAGATGATTATGTTAACAGCAGACGTAGAGATGATAGGGATCAATCCCCTGAGTTGAGAAGGAGAGAGGATCGACACAGATTGGCCGATCGAAACCTGCAGTACAATGCAGAGGACAGGAATCCATTTCGTAATGGAGATGGATATGAACAGGAGGTATCGATACCTGGGAAACGTTAGAGTCTTTATCCTGATATATCCTGGTACACAGAACGCAGTAAAAATGACTACGAAATAGGTCAAGCTCCAGTACACAGATGGGCTCACAGAGATAATAGACCCTATGTAGATATTGATATTTATTGGAGACATCGTAATATCCAAAGGGCCCGAGCATTGGTAGATACAGGAGCGGAGGCCACTCTTATTCATGGAAAATCAAAGAAGTTTAAAGGTCAGCCTTTTACAATTACCGGATTAGGTGGAAAGGAAACTCCTGCAGTTCAAACATTACTTGAAATGAGAATAGGTAGAATTCCTAGAAAAGAATACTCTGTATTAGTGGTACCACTCTTAGAATTCATAATTGGAATTGATATTTTGAAAGGAATGACTTTGCACTTAAATGATGGATGTTACCAATTTGGAACTAAACATTATATATCGTCCAGGCCTGTACGGGTTGGTCGTTTAAGAATGCCCCCCATAAAAGTTCCCCAGGCGACAAAAGTGGTTCGTCAGAAGCAGTATCGTATTCCAGGTGGTCATGAAGAGATTAGTACCACTATTCAGGAGTTGGTGGATGCAGGAGTTATAACCCCAGTTACTTCTGCTTGGAATAATCCTGTTTGGCCTGTACGTAAGAGTGATTATTGGCGCATGACTGTTGATTATCGAGAATTGAATAGACACACACCCTCTTTGACTGTTGCAGTACCGGATGTTATTACCCTAATTGAAAGGATCCAAAAACATCCAGGTACATGGTATGCGTCCATTGATATTGCTAATGCTTTCTTTTCGATTCCGATTGCCCCTGAGTGTCAGGAACAATTCAGTTTTACGTGGAACGGGCGTCAGATGACGTTTAGGAGTCTTCCCCAGGGCTATGTGCATAGTCCTACGATATGTCACCGGCTGGTGGCAGAGCATTTGGCTGAGGTACCGGTTCATCCGCAAATTCAGATATGTCACTATATTGATGATATTTTGATCCAAGGCGAAACACAAGAGGAAGTTCAGACCCAATTGGACAGAGTCATTGAGTGCCTGCGTGAGAAAGGTTGGGAAATCAACCCGGATAAATTACAAGGTCCGTCCCAGGCTGTGAAATTTTTGGGTATTAATTGGCATGAGGGGCACCGAGAAGTGATCCCTCAGGTTAAACAGAAAATTCTTGATTTTGCAGTTCCGAGGAACAGGAAAGAAGCCCAAAGCTTCATTGGTTTGTTTGGTTTTTGGCGCCAGCATATTCCTCATTTGAGTCAAATATTGGCCCCTTTGTATCATGTCACTCGTAAAAAGAATGCATTTGAATGGGATAAACCACAACAAGATGCGTTCAGTCTGGCAAAAGAAGCAATTCAGCATGCTCTGGATTTATGGCCTGTATGTGATGGTGATGTGGATTTGAATGTGTCTGTACAAGGCCTTTATGCGAATTGGAGTTTGTGGCAGAAACAAGGCAAGAGTAGAGTACCGTTAGGTTTCTGGACCAAAAAGTTACCTGATGCTGGTGAGCGTTATACACCTTTTGAGAAACAGTTACTTGCATGTTATTGGGCTCTGGTGGATACTGAGCAATTGACTTTGGGACATGATATAGTTTTGCGACCTGAAATTCCTATCATGCAGTGGGTTATGAGTTGGCCGAAAACTCACCGAATTGGACATGCTCAAGAGGCGAGTGTGATTAAATGGAAATTGTATATACAAGACAGGGCACGTGTGGGACAAAAAGGAGTTGCATCTTTGCATGAGCAGGTGGCACGGGCGCCATCGACTGAGACTGAGAGTGAATGTTCCGTACCTTTGGTACAGGAATCTCCTGTTTAGTGGGGTAGACCTTTTGATGATTTGTCCGCAGAGGACAGAAACCATGTCTGGTTTACGGATGGTTCAGCAAGGTTCATAGGGACGAAACGGCATTGGAAGGCGGTGTCCTATAATCCGATCACACAAAAAATGCTGAGTACAACTGGTGAGGGTAAGAGCAGTCAATTTGCTGAACTCTATGCTGTTTATCAAGTTCTGAAACAAGAATTACCTGGCACATGTCATATTTTCACCGATTCTTGGTCTACTGCCAATGGACTGGCAGTTTGGTTACCGACTTGGCATTCCCATAGTTGGAAAATCCATTCAAAAGAACTGTGGGGAAAAGAATTATGGCAGGAGATTTGGGAAATGCTCCCACAGAGTACTGTTACAATCTTCCATGTGGATGCTCATACCCCGATAGACTCTCTTGACAAATTCTTTCATAATATTGCAGATGAGAAATCTAAAATTGCTGAGGCAGTGGTGGACAGGCAAGATTCTGATATTGCGGGATTGGCGAAATGGGCCCACCAGAAAGCAGGACACTTTGGAGAGAAAGCCACTAGCAGGTGGGCTGCTGATCGAGGAATTTATATTCCCCTAGATTTAATAAAAAATGTTATTCTACATTGTCCCATTTGTCAGCATATCAGGCAGCGCAAAGTGCCCCAAACTGTTAAAGGTCATTTACATCGCGGGAAATTACCCGCTCAAATTTGGCAGATTGATTACATTGGTCCACTTCCTATGAGTAGGAATTGTCAATATGTTTGCACTATTGTTGATACATACAGTGGCCTGTTGGTGGCCCTTCCCTGTAAGCAAGCTACCCAATTGAATACTATTAAAACATTGGAATTGATTATGATGCATTATGGTGTGCCATTCCAAATTCAATCTGATAATGCATCCCATTTTCGTGGAAGATTGGTACAGGAATTCTGTGTGGAAAACAATATTGAATGGGTGTTTCATATACCATATTATCCACAGGCCTCGGGTCTTGTGGAGAGGTTGAATGGCCTGCTGAAAGATCAGTTACGTAAATTAACAGATGACAAGTATAAAAATTGGCGAAACTTTTTGCCTCAAGCGCTATTGATTTTGAATAACCGTCCTTTTCTAAATGCTGAATCCCCACTTATGCGTTTGTTTCCTCCGAATGTTGATGCTAAGCCCAATGAAATCAGAGAGACTGTGATGTACTGGGAAATTACTCCCGGAGCTTTGGCTCAATGTAGAGCGACCCCAAGGTCGGCAGGTTTAGACTTGCATGCCATGGATGACACCGTTATAAAAAGTAAGGATCGAGTCATCATTGCAACTGGTGTTGGTGTTCATATACCAACTGGGAATTTCGGATTAATCGCCCCTAGATCGGGGCTGGCTGTAAAAGGCATTCAGGTGCTTGGAGGAATCATTGATAGTGATTATCAGGGAGAGATTAAGGTGCTCCTGCTGAATAGCAGTGAGGTTGACTTACTGATACATCAAACTGACCGAGTGGCTCAATTGCTAATAATGCCTGTTTTCAGTGGTGAGATCACAAAAGGCACTGCCCCAACGTTGCTAACTGTACGAGGTCAGAAAGGTTTTGGCTCCACAGATAATCCTGGGGCCAGAGTTTGGGTGCAGTCGCCTAAGAATCCCCCTGAACAAGCAGAAGTCATTGCAACCGGTCAAGACAACACCATTTTAGTTATGAGACCAGGGAAAGATAGCTGGGAAGCAGTCCCGGCTGACAAATGTTACTTACGAGAATGAATAATGCCTGTATTTGATTCTCTTTCAGATCATTCTTTGGACTGTTGCTGCAGGATGTGTCGGCGTTGGACTCCTTTTGGGCTGGTACGACGAGAGAGGAGGGATCCCATCAACCCGGGCTGAGTTGAGAACCCGAGTGTCGCGTTCCTTCGCTGCGTGGGATTCGTCGTCGAACTTTTGGATTACATTAGCCAAACAAGTGACTAAAGCCCCTCATTTCTGCTTGACACCGATGAGATCGGTGACTGACATTCTAGCGACTTGTTTAGTTGCTGTCCCTGCTTCATTGGAGACTTTGACTCATATTTTTAATATATCGAATGCTCGCCCCAATGTTCTTCTGGGCGATTTTGCTGCCCATGAGTATTGCCCCTTGTGTACTGTACTGTCAGACCCGATACCCCCCATCCAGTCCCAAATAGTTACCTATAATATCACACAGGGTGATTTGTGTTTTTTCCTTACTTGTGATCCTAGTGCGATTTCTGAATGTATGCGTTTAAGATTGAAAGGTGTCACTTCATTCACCGCTCATGAACGAACTTTGTGTCTTCAAAGGACACCGAAAACATGTACTTCTGTTCAGAATAACATGACTTGCAAGAGTTTGGTAGTTACCCCCAGTCATTATCGCACGATGTTACTACCTGCCGGATGGCTTTTCTCATGTGGTAATACTTCCTGGCCATATATCCCCGCAAATATTTCTGGAGGCCCTTGTGCCATTACTAGACTGAGCTTGTTGATGTTTTCATCACATCCGAATGCCAACTCTCGTGTGATTCGAGATACAGTGAGGTTACAGGAGGATTGTGACTCATCTTTGCATTTATATTCCAAGTCTGAATACCTTAGCCTGGCTATTTCAATTGTTGGTGTTCCTGCTTTGGCTGTTTATAATGCCAAATCTATTGGGAAAATGGCCTGCTGGATGGTAAAGTCCATCAATCATACTTCTACAGTCCTGTCTGACATGCTATTAGACGCCCAGGGTGAACGTAGAGCTATCTTGCAAAATCGAGCGGCCATTGATTATCTTTTGCTTAAACATGGACACGATTGCTCTGACTTTGAGGGTCTTTGTTGTTTTAACTTGTCTGATCATACAAAATCCATTCAAGTTCACATTGACAAACTACATGACTTGACAGAAGAAGTTAGAAAACACATTGACCAGGGCTGGTTTGACTGGCTCTTTAATTGGTTACCTGATTTGCATATGTTACGTCAGATATTAGGAGGTATTCTGGTTACTATCGGCATTTTGATTTCTATCTGTTGCTTTATTCAGTGTATTCCTTCACTACTTCAATTCTGCACACCTGGTACTAGACATAGACCAGTTAGTCTTGTTTCATATTATTCTTCCACAGATATTAGTTCTGTTTAATGAATGTATAATAGACTGAAGTCAAGGGTGAAATGTTCTGCTCGATTTTCCCGGCCTTCTTGTGAGGAGGAATGATTGAATGTGACTTCAGTCTCTTATCATTCAAGTCTAAGGGTTAGAGTAGTGAATGGAGCCTATTTACTAGGCACTTCGACATGATCCTGTGCTCTTCCCCATAGATCAGGGCTTGCACACATAGCCTAGGGGATAGATTCGTTAGTATTAGGGATAACCTGTCCTGTAGTGAGGGTATTTCATGGAGCCGTGCTGAATTCAGGCCTGGTAGGCCTCAAACGGGAGAGACTCCATCTTTCTTTCTGCTCCGGCAGCTTGGGATGCTTCTAGGTCAAATGTAATGTTTTAGTTATGAGGTGTTATTCGCTTGGAGAGAACCGGTTCAGGCCGGCCCTTATCGAAGGATTGTATTTTTTCTTCATGCCGAAGACACTACATCAGGCCGGCCGGCTGGGAACGTGTCCTTGGTACGGGGAGGTACAAGAATTTGGTGGGCGGCAGGTTACGGGCCGGAATTTTCCATGAGGAAACGCACCTCTATATTAGTGAAAGTCTGAGGCAGTTACATGTTCAGTCCGTAGGCGGCATCTAGCCGTTAGCAGTAAAGCTACTACTTATTCCAGGGAAGACAGACGCCATCTTGAAGGCGGAGAAGAACCGAGAGACAGATACTCTCCTAGCAGAATAGCCAGAGAGGAGAGAGTAGCCGATAAGGAAGAGGTCCCAGTGACTCGGAGAAGGGTGAAGAGAACAGCGCATAGTGGTGCAGACATGTATCCGTGACTGCGGAGGTGTGACTTCCAGGCGAGCCGAGGCACAGACGAGAAGGGAACCTAGATGACCACTGAGTGCAGGCTACACACTACTAAGGTGATGTCGACCCTTTCTTATTAGAGTGTACAACTTAATCTTTCACTTTTCTTTGCAGGTTATGTGTTATATTGTAATGTTATGTGATTGCGTATGTAATGAGTAATAAAGTACCCAGTTTGTAGTGAACCAACATGTGCTGCGTGTTCTTGTATGAGAGGGTAGCCTATTCTTCTAGTCAGCTGCGGCTACATGAACAGATGTTAACCCTGATCAGGTAAGTGGTAACTGAACAAGGTAAAGAGGAGCCCCTCGAACCAGAGAACAGGCTATGCTTGAACTGGCAGTCCTTGTGTGATCTGATGAATAGTGAGACTGATTCCCTTTTTGTATGTTATGGTGATCATAGGATGAACTGTTGTATGAGACTGCCATCTGGGTAGAGAGGTCTGGATTCGTATGGGATCGCGAGGCCGCCACTTGTGATACTGTCGTATGGGCAGAGAGGTCTGGATTCATATGGGATCGCGAGGCCGCCGATTGTGCTGAGACTGCCGTCTGGGTAGAGAGGTCTGGATTCATATGGGATCGCGAGGCCGCCGATTGTGCTGAGACTGCCGTCTGGGTAGAGAGGTCTGGATTCGTATGGGATCGCGAGGCCGCCACTTGTGATACTGTCGTATGGGCAGAGAGGTCTGGATTCGTATGGGATCGCGAGGCCGCCACTTGTGCTGAGACTGCCGTCTGGGTTGAGAGGTCTGGATTCGTATGGGATCGCGAGGCCGCCACTTGTGATACTGTCGTATGGGCAGAGAGGTCTGGATGCGTATAGGATCGCGAGGCCGCCACTTGTGCTGAGACTGCCGTCTGGGTAGAGAGGTCTGGATTCGTATGGGATCGCGAGGCCGCCACTTGTGATACTGTCGTATGGGCAGAGAGGTCTGGATTCGTATGGGATCGCGAGGCCGCCGATTGTGCTGAGACTGCCGTCTGGGTAGAGAGGTCTGGATTCGTATGGGATCGCGAGGCCGCCACTTGTGATACTGTCGTATGGGCAGAGAGGTCTGGATCCGTATGGGATCGCGAGGCCGCCGATTATAAGAGGTCTTGGTATGTATAGTAGGAATTCCCTGTCCTTAGGTGGTAGATATATGTGGTTGCACTATTGTAAATAGGCCCTAGGGAGAGGGTAACGTTCTGGCTGGGTTAGTGAGGCTCTGATGAGCGGGTTCTATCTGATCCGAAAACCTAAGCAGAACACCTTTCTAACTCTTTACCATCCATTCTTGGAGTCCCTCAGGGATCTGCACTCTCTCCCACCCTCTTCAACTTGTTCATGGAGCCTCTAACGGAATTACTTAATTCATCCAACATTCACTATTACATGTATGCTGATAACACCAAACAGTACCTGAAAATCTCCTCTCCAGACGACATCAAATCATTCAACTCAACCCTACTCAAAACTCAACACTGGCTGACTTCCCAACATCTCAAGCTTAACTCCCCCAAAAAGGAATTCCTTCTGATCATGCCAAGCAAACAGTCTAACATCATCACTGAGTACTTGAACCACCTAACAGCTCTCAACTGTACCCCACAAGTCAATGACTCTGCAAGGTCTCTTGGAATTATACTTGACATGCAGGAACACATTAGCTCAGCCACCAAAGGTGCCACCTACCACATGAGTATTCTAAGAAAGGTAAAACCCTTCCTCCCCCTAGATGACTTCAAGTCTGTTGATCAAGCTCTAGTAATTTACAGGCTAGATTACGGCTGCGCAACACTCTGTGGCCTACCCAGCCACAAGTTGGCTCCACTCAGGGCTTCCCTGAAATCAGAGGCAAGGCTCATCAGAGGTTCCAGAAAAAATAGCCACATCACACCGGTACTGAAATCCTTAAACTGGCTGCCTTTGGAGGCTAGGATTCATCTTAAGATTGCGTGCATGACTCACAAGGCCCTTCACTTTAACACCACTCTTTACCTAGCCCAAAAACTGGAGCTTTTTTGTGCGAGCCAATCTTCTAGGAGTTCCACCACTCTGCTGCTGAAACCTCAAAAATTCCAGAAAAAGAAAACTTATAATCGGGCGTTCTCTGTTACCGCCCCGAGAATCTGGAACTTTCTGCCTCCGCACATCAGGCTGACTCCCTCTACGGCATCTTTCAAAAAAAGAAGTGAAAGCTCTATGGATGAACGCCCTTATTTGACGCCGCCTACCCCCATCAGGTACCTCTTGTGGTTGGTTCCGCTACTGCCTGGCTTTTCTCCTTCTCCACGGACTTCCTCGTCCTGATTAACGCTACTTCATCATTTTTTGTTTTTTCGCAGGGGTCCTATACTTTTGACTATGTCTGTGACTTTGATTTGTGCTCAACCCCTCTATTTTTCTGTTGCACTTATATGCTCTTCTATTTCCTTTTGCATTGGCATATTGTAATGCTCCTCTATATTTCCAATATCTTGCATCTCACTGTTGTTGTTTCTTACATGCAACTCTATTTTGTACCTCGATCATCTGTAAAACGCTCTGATACCCGCTTGGGTCACATCTGCGGTATATAAAACTTTATATAAATAAATAAATTAAGTTACTTCAGCACAATGACAAAATAATAAAACAGGCTGATAAAGGGGGTGCAGTGGTAGTGCTCAATTCGCAGGATTATGAGGCAGAGCTGATGAGATTATTAGAGGTACACACAAACTATATACCTATCATAAGAGATCCATCAATTTGGTGGATGATGCAAAAGACAAAAAATGGTTAACTCCAAAAGCGGCAGATTTTTAAATCAATCCAACACCGCTTATTCCAGCATTTTATATTCTACCCAAAATTCATAAGGCTCAACGCCCTCCTCCCGGGCGTCCTATTGTCTCCGGGTTCAATCTCTACTTGAGCCTCTGTCAAAATATGCTGACTTCTAATGAATGGAGACTGTTATTAATCAGCCTTCCTATGTACAGAATACCACTGATATTTCGACCACCTTGGAGACTATTGAGTATGATCCAACTGCTCAATGTTTGGTAACAATTGACATTGAATCTTTACGCGCGAGTATTCCCCAAGAGGCCACGCTAGTGGCAGCAGCGCGGGCACTTGGATATTGGGAATGGTTTTATGATATCCCACCTTTCTTTGTTATCAAGAGTATTGAGCTAGCCCTGACCAGGAATCTTTTCTGCTATGGAGACCAGTTGTTTCTACAGGTCTGCTGGACTTCTATGGAGGCAATTTGTGCCCCTAGTTTGGCCTGCATTTATGTGGAACAATTTGAAAATAATTTTATTAACCATCCTTTGATCCCCTTTTTACAGCAGATCCATCTATGGAAGAGATACATAGATGATGTCTTGTGTATTTTGTCAAGCTCTGAAGAAAACCTCCTAGACTTTCTTCACTGGATAAATAGTGCTGAGAGATGTCTGCACTTCACATGGACTATTAATAGACATACAGCTGTATACCTTGATCTGGATATTACAGCCATGACCAGAAACTATACTCAACAGTCCATCAGAAACCGACAGATAGAAATTCTTTGTTACAGTATAGATCTTTTCATATGAGGGCCCGAAGGGATAATCTCCTGGTTGGGCAATTATTCAGCTACACAAGAAACTGTATAGAGACTGAATCATTTGTAACACAAACAGCTATTCTGGTTGAACGTCTAACTAAGAGGGCTTACCCGCCTAAAATTATTAAGAGAGCAATAGCAATGAATACTCCCCGTGTGTCTCTCATTGAACCAGAATACATGAACTAACAGTTCATGTATTCTGGTGGTAACGACTTTTGAGCCTTTGTCAACAAAGATCTGACAAATCATTTGGAGGAATTGGCATTTGCTGGATTCGGGGTCGAATAGAATGCCACAGCCAAGATTTGCATTTAGAAGGGCTAGTAAGCTGAGGGATCGCCTAGTCCATTTGCGTCAGAATGATCACCATAAACGAGAAACCAATTTACCTCAAGGCCATTTTCCATGTGGAGGCTGCACAGTATGCAGCTTGACTCAGGCATCGAACGTGGTTACATAACAAGTTCAGTAATTGTAATACTAACAATGTTATCTATCGTTTGACCTGTAGTTGTAATCTCCATTACATTGGCCTAAGGTCAAGAAAAATCAAGGTTAGGGCCCAGGAACTCATCAGCACACTGAAATCTGGCAAATTGACTACAAACTTATTCCACCATTTCCAGGAAATGGGACACTGCTGTAGGCATTTCAGGTGGACAGTATTGGAGAGAGTGACAGGTGCATTCCATTCCATTGAAAACACGGTAATCAGTAGGGAAGCCCACTGGATCCTTTCTGAGAAGACTGACCAAGAGGGCCCGAATGATTTGATTGAATAGCACAAGATAGGAAGATGAAGTAGTGGAATTATATCCACCTATGCCATTTACTGAAACATTGGACCCCTTTCTTTACATAGTGCAGGTAGCACAGACCCCAAGACTGGGTGTTTTCCGTATACTGTGGTTTGACACTGGGCCCGGCAAACGTACTATGATCTTGCACGATTGTTGACCCCTCGTCTCTTATTTGTGAAAATGAGAGTATTGAGAAGGGTGCAACGGCGGGTATTTAGGAAGATGAACTGAAGGTATTCAATTATCTCCAAGGCAGCCGGGAATATATTTGGCTTTAGTATACACGCAACGATAATCTCCGTATTTGGACCCCATTCAAATATGGCACCCATGGAAACAAGGTTGTTCTTCTTGGTTGCATGGCGCCAACACGAGAAGCTTCCAGTGCGGTCGCAGCTGTGGTTTCTTTAGTGGAGCCGGCTACGGAGATCTGAGGTTGAAGGGAAGACTGATGCCGGGCCCGGCAGTGAGTTTGATTTATAAAGACTCGTACTTTAAGTTAGGATACCGAGGTGGATTCTGTGATTAAAACGAATGCCGTTGGGTGATTAAATGGTCTGTTTGACCACATGATTGGAGCATGATGGAAGTGTATGCCTAATCTATCAAAAGCTCCCGATTCTTGTTTTAAGTATAGGCAATACTTGTATAAAGAAAAAAAAAGAATGGAATTAAGGAAAGAGTAATTTGAAAATAGAATTGTGGACTATGATGCGTGATAACAGATGTGATAATATGCACATATCTACTTTTAGGCGTTTGGGGTTTTTGTGGTCTTCTGTGACTTTTATCGGTGGCTTGCTGGTAGAACTCCACCTGGCAACTACCTGGTATATTTACCTTACATGAAGCATTGGAAAATGTAAGCTTCTTCGGTTGAACATAAAGATATACATGTACTATCTATGTCACCTGTTTTCTCCTTTTTAACTCCTTTGTAAAATTAAAACAGGTTCGTTGCATCCCTGAGGTGGAATTGGGTCTCTGTGCCCTGATGAAATTGCCACACAGTCACTGGCAATTAAACATGTTGGCAGTTCAGTTTAAAATGGTCTAAACAGGACACTGTTGTTTTAAATGAGTACAGACACAATGAAAATTAAAGACAGTCATTTTGTGTTCCCGTAACTCAATTTTAACCTGTCAGAGTAGCACAACTGGCCTCCTTTGTGTAACAGGGGTCTTTATTTTTTTCAGCTACGCATAATTGAGAGCTGGTTTTCGTTTCCGTTTGTGTCTTGAAAGTGCCAATGATGACACAGTGAGCTAACGGTTGAGTACCTACCAGCAGCTCCCCTGGTGTTGCTTATGTGAAACACTTCCTTGACCCACCTCACTTTTTAGACTTGTATACCTGTCAACGTTTTGTGGGTTACCAGCCTGTTTTGATTGATTTTTATAAAAGGACACATATGGGGGTATATGATTAGATATCAAACCCTGTTTCACCCAGAAAGAAATGGTGTGACTCACCCTTATATTTTTGACGTACATGTGTAATATATAACCAGGTTTCTGTATGTTGACCATATCGAGTGGAGGGCGTCCTGGTTTATTTTCCCTCTTGACCCCCCTTTTTTGAAGATAAATTAGCCTAATTGCCAGGCCCAAATCTTGCCTTTTATTACATACAATTCAGCCTTGAGGTAGGCCTTAGGCAGCCCTGTGGGCAGTGTGCAGTGTCCTTAGACGGTAGGAGATGTACTTTTGAGTTTTACATGTCCTGGTAGTGAAAAGCTGCTATATTCATTTTTCACTACCATTAGGGATTTAGAGTTTGGTATCTCTGGACTCACAATTTAAAATCACAACTTATGATGAAGTAATTAAATTGTAAGTCTGAAAATGCCACTTTTAGAAAGTTCAATGTGGAAAATCAAAATGACAGCTGTGTTGCACTCTGGTAGACAAAAATGTATTATAATATGTACTGGAGAAACAAAATTGATTTCTAAAGTGTTCACCCTATGAGTTGGCTCCGCCCAGCAACCCAATTCAAAGAGAAGAAGAAAACTAGCACCTATGCCCTAGGCACAAGGTGCACTACTGTAATTCACTCGAAGACTGTATGCCATTTACATTCAAATAATGAGTGAGCTTAAACACTATGGGGGTCATTATGATAGCGGGCGGATCGCCACCGCCCGTATGGCAGTGGCGATCCGCCCGCTAAAATCCACCGCCTGCATGACTTTTCCCCCTGCCACATTATGATGGTGAGGGGGACCCCGGCAGATGGGAAGACCGTCCTCCGGTTTTCTGTCGGTAGGCAATCCGCCCGATTGCCTACCGGGTGGAAAAGCCCAGGAATATGGTGGCGGTGCCTTGCAGGCACCGCCATCCATATTATCATCGTGGCGGTGAACTGCCTTTCCATGGCGGAGACTCTGCCCTCGAAAGGCAGGCGGTTTTGTCTTTGGGGGCCCGTTGCGGGCCCCCAGGGTGTTCGGGGGTGGGGGTTGCACGGGGGGGTACCTATGGTACCCTCCTGCATTGTCATGGACATGGTGGCAGGTACCTCGTAGTGCCTGTCACCTTGTGCATGACAATGCACACAGTGCATTCCCAGCATTGTGGCTGGCGGTGCTGTGAGCACCGCCAGCCACAATGCTGGGAATGGAGGATGCCACCACCACGGTGGCATCTTAATTGCAGGTGCGGGACTGCCGCTCCACTGGCGGCCAGTCCCAGCACCGCTAGGGTGACGGGCGGACTGAAGTCCGCCCACCATCCTAATGGGCCCCTAAATGTTAAAATGTTTTAATCAAAAGCAGCATTACACTGTACAAAAGTCCATCATCAAATCATCACTGAAGCACTGAATGTAGCTCATTCATATTTTATTGTGCAAACTTAGGCACGTCACAGGGAAGTTTGTTCCACATGAGCTAGATGGTATTTAGCCAGTTCCCACGTTGATTTAAACAAATCCCAATGCATTTCTGGTATAAACAATAGCCCTTCATCAGGGGAATTTACAAGCAAATAATTGTTACAGTAAGAATATATCATACTGCACTTGACAAAACAAGACATTTAAAAAAACAGCCACTAAATACCATGAGGTGAACATCGCAAGCTTAAATTAAAGTAAAAAAACTCTCACTAGTGATCATGAAGTAAAATCCAGATAGTCAGCCCTACTTAAGAAAGCACGACCAACTGCATGAAACAGAATCAAAGCATTGAGTATATGACGTTTATGTCTAAGTCTATGACTTCGACGCTTGCTCCATACAAAGGTACATTTTCAGTGGCCCTGCATGGGACTTGGAGCCAGCCTGCCTTCCAAACGCAGTCGGCCTGACCTTTGGATTCAACCCGGTCTAGCGCGACCTCAAGCAACCTTTTAGCGCAATTCACTGCTAAGCACTGTTTTGGGATTTAATCTTTAAAAATTCATATCTCGACTTCAACTTATTGGATGTTTGTCATTTTGATCTTGTTGTGCTCAGATACATATTCTCTATTTTTCTAAACTGTTGTGGAGTCTTTTTGTGGTGTTTTCACTGTGTCACTTTAATTTAAGTGTTGCACAAATACTTTACACATCGCCTCTTAAGTAAAGCCTTACTGCTTTGGGCCAAGCTACAAGAGGGCAAGCACAGGTTAATTTAGGGTGTGTATTAGGGTGCAAACCTCTGCCAACTTGAGACCCAGTTTCTAACAAGAGGTGAGTCAAAACAGGTGGGCAAACATTCCCAATATCTTTCTACATTTCGTCTTGTGTTCAGACCAGAGGCGAGTTTCATTCCCTCTACTAAGCCATATTTGTCATCTCTGTGCAACAGGTCTGGGAGGTGCTCACTCTACTCCTCGACCTCTTCTGCTTCTGACCGGATGCTTACCAGGAAATCTCTGAGGATTATAAAGATAAAGATATACAGTATTAAAACATAGAACCCATATATATCTCACCAACCATTTGAAAATAATAAATAAATCAATAATTGTTGCTTACAAATCAGTAACAGTAGTCCTTGACAAATACTCCAATATTCCCATGTTAAAACATTAATGCGAAAAAAGAGTAGAATAAAACAAATCCCTAAAGATAAAAAAATCCAGCAAAAAAATGCAATCCATCTGAAAAACTTTTATCATATCCTTTAACAACCTTAAAATTCAAAAACATAATAAAAATACAATAAATGTTCCGCAATAAACACAAAAAATAAGGAAAATATTATTAAAACATTGAAAATAGACAAGTTAAATTATTTTCCTTGCTTCCATAATGCAATCTAGAATCCCACAGCTTCTGTCCACTATCAGACTTAACCTGTACAATCCAACTCCAAACGGGAGCATAGTGGACAAAATGCTGGACTCTAGATAGGTCAGACTTATTATTCTCACTCCAACCTTTGACAGATTGAGGAAAGTGTTGTGCCGTAGTGGGGTCAAATTTGCAATTTTCACTTCAACATTTTCCACACTGGGGAACTTGTTGGATTCTGGAGGGGTCAGATTTATTATTACTAGACCAGCCATAACAACAAGATAAACGATGTGTAAACATGTAAATAATTATAGAAACTTAAATAGAAACTCACATTATCATATCAAATATTAATAATACAAATGTTAGAATTAAAAAATCTTATTAGCTCTATAGAACCATATGAATTACATAATTAACAAAAATAAAAACAAAACACAAAAAATACATTTATAGCTCAGTCTCAACTAACAAAAGATTTATAGTTCAAAACACGTCCAATCCTAGACCTCTGTGAATCCAACAACCCACTCAAAACAATAACATAATGAAATACATTTATAACCCAAACCAAGTATTATAAAAAATGAATAATGACAAAATTAAATTAAAAAAATACCATTTGAAAGAACAATTTAAATAAAACTGTGAATAGATAATTGCAAATATCATAACTATTTAGATAAATCATTACAATAGTAAATAAACATATTAACAATTACAAATTCATTCGAAATTCCAAAACAAACATATTTAAAAGCACTTCCAATTAAACTCCCATACAAACAAAAACAACCATCCAAAAATAACATGTTAAAACAAAACGAACAAGTAATTCATTATAATAATAAAAAACACAAAATGCATTTGAAAATAGATTTTAAAAAAAATCTTCCAATGTATTTCATGAATAATTATTTTACTAATTTACATAGGTAATATAGTAGACAATTGGCCATTTTAAAACATTTTAGAAATATGTATATTCTAAAACTCTTCCCACCTTTATCTTCTACAAAACCAACAACCACCAAAAAGTAAAAACTATCTTAAAAAAACATTTTATAGTTAAATACAATAATCAAAATATTTTAAAAATAATAAATCCTACAAGCAGTTGTAAACACAAACCCCGCAAAAATAATTAAACACATATACCCTTACAAAATACAAATGTACATTATGTACAATAATATTAAAGACATCAATATTATTTACATTGACATTTTCTAGGAATTAAAAAAAACAATATTTATAACCATTTATATTTTGTACAATGATATTCTTAAAAAGACAATATTTATGCCACCACCTATCCAGCAATAATATTGTTGTGTTGATATTAAATTGGAACACCTGGCACTAGCAAAACAGACAGCAAAGAGTTCCTATGGTTGCTTACTAGTTGTGCTCCCCAGAGGTTCCGCCCTTTGTGGCATGATCCACCACAAACAAGATATGCTTGCCTCTAGCAGATGGGGGGGGGGGTCAAGTGGATCGCTTGTTTCTATACCTCTCCTCTAAAATGGCAAACAAACCATTGGTAGGGGTTAGTTTGGCCACTGATTCGAGAAGATGGGCAACCTCTTCAGAAATGTTCTTCATCTTGGCCCATACCTTGCCAGGAGATCATAGGTTTTAACTTGTGCTTGTTTTTTAATACCCAGGAGTGTAACTCAGGCTGAGTCAACGGCCAACAGAAAGTTCCTGTGTGCTTATGGGACTTCCATCCTCCTGCTGGCACCGGATTCTGTGTCCATGAATGCACTATACACCTGAACATCCTCTCAGACTCCAGTATGCCTGCCATCCATTCCAATGCAATCTGTTCCTGACTCATCTTATGAAGACCCACTTAAGTATTACCCTCCTAAGCCTGGCAGAACTCTTTCTTGGATGTTCCTCCAGAAACTAGCTACAAATACGACTGTGGCAGTATCCTTGACTGCAACATAGGTTCTGCCTCGAAGGCCTTATTCTCTTTTTCCTGTGTAGCAGGGGCAATGAACACACAAATGATGTCCTTCCACAGCCTGTCTTCCTCTACAATATGGTAGCTCATCAGATCCATCCACCCTGGGAGTGAGCCAAGCGTTCTCATGTAGCTCCTGGGTAGCCACTACCCTGGTACGTTCCACTGATATTGTTGAGGCTACATAGGCCTCCCACCTTGGTACAAACCCAGGAGTAATCTGGTCATTACTCAGCAGGCGCCCACCATTCCGTTTGTCTCTCACCTCGATGTCATCCATGGTCATCTTGCTGTTGACCTCTACCTCAACCCTGGCAAACCAGTACTCAATGTCATCAATGGCTACCATGCTTTTATCAATGGCAAGAGGAAGAATCACAGTGGGTGCTCTTAGTATGCCCCTCCAAACCACAGAGCCCAGCTCTGCATCACATTCCATGTCACATGGATCACTCAGGGTTGCACGTATGATTGTTGTATGTTCTGAGGCAAAAAATCCTAAAACAATAGAACTTCGCAATGGGGATCTTTGAGGAAATGGTATATACTCTTCAGAGCCATGCAGGGGACCTCTTCCATCTCAAAACTCTTGCTTTTGCAGTTGTTGATGTTGTAGGCCTCTCTACAGTTATATTGTCTGTATTATACTCCGAAAACCCCTACTGCCAGCTCACTGAAAATGGAAGACTTTCCTACCTGGTACTTGCGCTGTCTCTACAAGTGGTTTTTAAAAACACATATGATTGTGCATATTTGCGCTCTTGTTAATAGTGGGCAATATAGCTGATGCTCTAATATATTGCTGGCGTTTTTTAATAGTGACCCTGATTCCACAATATTTTTGACCAACATATCATCAAGAAGAAAAGTAGATGTAGAGTTAGAAATGGTAAATCTATACTTTCCTGTGTCTGCTTACCTTGACAATATGTTGATAGCCAATACTGTAGAGGCGATATATACAGAGGTCGCCATTCTTGACCTTGATACTGTTGCAGACAAACCATATGTCTCAGTGATAGTGAGTTATGTGCTTAGCACTGAAATCTGGGTGACCTTCAAATTAGGGATTCAGATCAGGGATTCGAATCCTGGCCTGGCCAAGTAAGGATTTCATTCCAGTTGGGCAAAATAAGTACCATTAAATCAGGGAATAGTTAAATACCCAACATTTACACTGCTTTCAGATGGAAACAACTGAGGTGGAAAGTGCTATTAATTATCTTTGATTCTCATTATTGCTTTGACGAGTATGTGGAAGAAGCAGAAAAAATAAGATATATCAGATACAAAATACAAGTGAATATGCATAATTACTTTTGTTGGTTTCCATCAACCGTCATGGGTGCTTTCTAAGAAAGATTAAAATATTTATACCCTCGCTTATTTTTGTCATCTTTTTTCCGTGGAACACTTGAGTTCACTCTAATATCCATTAATAACCTCTTTGCTCATTGCACAAACTATCTCTTGTATATTATCTACTGGCGGTCGCCAGTAGATAGTTACAGTTAGGACCGAGTTTCCATAGGAAATCTGAAAATTCTATTTTGAATAACTTTGGCGCCGGTTGACAAATCCTCGTGAATTTTTCAAAACTAATGGGGCGCTCCGTTCAGCTCCTACCCTGAAAGTCTCGGGGTGATTCGTGAAGCGGGGGCCGAGAAAAAAGGGGGGTCCCAAAACGCGTTTTCCCCATGCATTTTTCCATAGGACCTTTAGTCGAAGGTACAGCCCGAACGGCTGAACAGAATTACTTGAAATTTGGCAGAGAGGTAGTCCTCAGGTCAGGGAAGTGCCTTTTGCAGGTCTGGTGTCAATCTGTTCAGTAGTTCCTGAGAAAATAGCATTTAAAAGCATATAAATATCTTTAAGCGCGCACCGTGCGCGCACCGTGCGGGCACCGTGCGAGCACCCTAACGTGCGCGAGCGTAATTCTGATTGGTGGTTACATGTTAGTCAACGTTCGAATCGGTCGAAATCAGAAAGTGTTGGCCGCCATTTTGTTTGTTTTCAGTGCGAGAGTGAAAAAGGAAGGTGGCGAACGTGAAAAGGGGGCAGGGTAGAGAGTTCCTGATCCCCTAGCCTTTGTCAAGGGGTCCCGGAAGGACCCCGAAGGCAGAAAAAAAATTGTTAATTTTTTTTTTTTAAATCGCGGGGGTGCGCGCACCGTGCGCGCATGGTGAAATACCAACAAATAAAATAAAACATTTTAATACGTAGTTTATTGTAAAATAAATATATAAAAAAAATAATAATACATAAATAAATTAGCATTTAAAAAACCTTACAAATTCACTGAAAAAACCATAGGTTTCACACACGTTATAGTTAGGAATTAGCATTTAAAAAACCTTGCAAATTCACTTAAAAAACCATAGGTTTCACACATGTTATAGTTAGGTGGATATTTCACTTGTAAAAAACCAATGAAATTCCCCCGTTATAGTTAGTTCAGATAACTATAACTCGCGCGACTGCCACTCTATCACAAGGATGATGTCATGAGTGATGCCACTGACCATGTCATGAGTGATGTAATATGTGATGTCATGAGCAGTGGATTGCGGGCGCGCGAGTTATAGTTATCTGAACTAACTATAACGGGGGAATTTCATTGGTTTTTTACAAATGAAATATCCACCTAACTATAACATGTGTGAAACCTATGGTTTGTTAAGTGAATATATATATATATATATATCAATTGCTGTGGGAGCAGAATGTTTCTGCTTGACTAGGTTACAAGACTCAATCATGGTTTCCTTTTCACAAAAGAGAAGACGGAATTTACTCCTCTGATTTCATCTATGTAGCAATAAAAGAAGATATTATCTTACATGTTCACCTTGTGCCTTTATTTAAGCTTATTAGGGTATGAAGGTCCATCAGGAGAGGCGGAAGCATTGGTCTCACCTGTAGTGCCTCCCCATCACAAAAGTACTACATATGTTTTAGACACACACTACCAGAAAGTGAGAAGAAGGTTTATTATTGGAAAAGTTTGGTAAGGTCAGGAGAGGATGGCCTTTTATGAATCCCAATATTGTGTTTAGCTAGACAAAGTTTCTCTCTGTACAGGACCAAGATGGCTCTATTAAACATTGATTTTCCAGCCATGCCATAGGCCACATCTCCCTAGCGCCGCACACTGAAGGCAACAGAACTCTATTAAGGGTCTGACATTTTGGCAACTAACTGCTCACAGACCATTTAATGAAGGGACACCGAGGTACAGAGTTTCCAAACAGTCACAGAATGCAGCACAGCAACCAAAATGCTGCGCTGCGTGACAGGGAGGGAGAAGGAGAGCAACATATCTACAGACATATGGCTCTCTCCTTCCTTCTCCCTCGCGTCAGCACAGCTTTTAGCTGACGTGCGCCAGGCACACACCTTTGTGCAATAGTTCAAGGGTGTGTGCCTGAGTCTACCATGGGTTTTGTACCCTTCCAGTGTAAAGTTATGTGCTTTGACACACTTTAAAGCTTTTCTTGCTTTGTATGTGTGGTGCCCAGTGCAGAATGTATCCAAAGTCGGAAAAGAAAGGAGAAATAAAAACATTTCTCCTTTAAATGCATCCTATCAAAAGGCGTTAACTTTTGGCACTAAACCCTGTCTACTATTGTTTGTAGATAGGGTTTGCTTGAAAAGGCATGGGTGGGTGCACGGGAACGCCCATGGACCACCCATGTAACGCACTCTTGTCGCTAAGTAACGCAAAGCACTACCTCACTTGTTTTGCACTGGAAAGTAAATTAGGAAAAAAACATTTTGTGCGGCTTGGCGTCACTTTTGTAATGCTAACCCAGCACAAAATGTTTGTAAATCTAATCCCGACATCCAGTTTAAGAACTCACTCAGGAGATTTTGGCCAATCTGATAGCGCAGGAGCTGAGACAGACAGACTTTTCACTTGTGCAGGCTTAAAACTCCCCAGCTCGATTGAAGCAATACTCTACAGGAGGCAGGAAGAAAGCCCGGTAACGAGGAAACCTGTTGTGAGTTAATAGAGACGGTGCTGGGGGAGTCTTGGTTATTCTCCAGTTTTCATCAATAAAAGCGATTCAAAAGAACTGGCACAGAGGGCTGGATTTTTTCCAATAAACTGTTTCTAAAATATCCAAATTAAATTACGTAAAATAACCAGAAATGCAGGAGTTTTTAGCCTTTGGAACAAATGCTGTGAAAATTCAATTTGCCAGTTTCGATAATTTTTCAAGAGGTACACAAGCCTATGCAAAACTAGGGGCCATATTATCAAGGAACGGCGATAACATTATCGCCGCTTTAGCTGCAGGAAACTGACGCTAAAGCGGCGATAATGGGCTTGATAATATGCCCTTGTGAATTCCGATTCTGGTGTGAACCTGGGCTTTTATGGGAATTCACAAGGGCATATTAACAAGCCCATTATCGCCGCTTTAGCGGCAGTTTCCTGCCGCTAAAGCAGCGATAATGTTATCGCCGTTCCCTGATAATATGCCCCTTAGAGATTTACTGTTAGACGGACCGGGAGGGTCGGCCGAGGACAAGGGGAGAGGTCTCCGAGGAGAGCCGTCTCCAGCGATCGTACAGATAAATAACTTCCCCCCCACAGACAGATACCACACAAGGAGATGAGTTAGCGTTCTTTATAAGCACTTCTTACGGTACGATGGAAAGGTACAAGGAGGTCTGGACTCAGGGGTCCCCTCGATTCAAGTCTCTCAAGGTGGGAAAAGGGGGTAGCGGGATAGTCTGGTTACCAGTCTGGTAGTTGAGGTGGTATGGTGGGTAGCTCACAATCCTCGAGCTTGGTGGTCTAGCTGGTACGGGCCGCGGCAGCGCCAGCAGGTCCCAGTGAAGATGGTCGATACACGGTCCGCGGCAGCGCCAGCAGGTCCCAGTGAAGATGGTTGATGTACGGTCCGCGGCAGCGCCAGCAGGTCCCGGTGAAGATGGTCGTTACAACGGGCCGCGGCAGCGCCAGCAGGTCCCGACGAGGATGGATGTTGCAGAAGGCCGCGGCAGCGCCAGCAGGCAGGACGATAGTTCACAAGATAGGGCTACGGCAGCGCCAGTAGTCCGTCAAGGCTGAGTTCTCTCGGTGTCTCTCGACTCCAGGATACAACTACTTCCTGCTCCGGAGCTGCTCCAGTTATAGGGCAGGTGCCCTTTGATGTCCGGACCCTCGCACTTGGAGGTCGGAGGGTCCGGGATGAAGGTGTCCAGACACCCAGCGGGGGGGTGGAGCCGGTGCCTGGGGGAGCTGGAGGCGATCGTCACCTGGCGGGGGAGAGTCCTTGGCGCTTCGTTCTCCCATTGACCTGCCAAGTGGTCCGCTCACCTCCTGGGTGGATGGTGGTGCCGGGATGTCGGGACCAGCCAGGCCCAGGGTTAGGGTCGGGGGGAGGCCACGCGGCCTCGTGGCGCAGGGCCCAAGATGGCGGCTTGACCCGGCCGAGGGAGCCGGTGGTGGCTTGGGCCCGTGATACATGGAGGTCCGAGGGCAGGAGTCCCGTTGGGAGACGGGGTGCGGGTGATTCTCGTGGGTCACGCCTGGTGGGCCGGGGCTTGGGCCCTGTCAGGCGGGGAGGGAGCAAGCCCTTCGTGTGGCCTGTCCAACATGCGTCCCCCCCAGCTGAAGGCGGGGAGAGTCACCCATCTTCTTGGGGACTCTCCTCGTCGAGGCGGAAGAAGCGTGACAGGCCATCTGCGTTGGTGTGGTCTTGGCCCGGCCGGTGCTCCACGGTGAAGTCCATTCCCTGCAGGGAGATGGACCAGCGCAATAGTTTTGGGTTTTCCCCCCGCATCTGCATCAGCCACTGCAGGGGTCTATGGTCGGTTTGTACCCGGAAGTGGGTACCGAAGAGATAGGGCTGGAGCTTTTTGAGGGCCCACACCACTGCGAAGGCCTCCCTCTCGATTGTGCTCCAGCGCTGTTCTCGGGCCAGGAGACGTCGGCTGATGAAGGCCACCGGCTGGTCATGACCCTCGGGGTTCACTTGGGAAAGAACCGCTCCGATGCCGTGGTCGGAGGCGTCTGTCTGTACTACGAATGCCCGACTGTAATCGGGGGCCTGGAGCACAGGGGCGGTGCACAGGGCGGCCTTCAGCTTTTCGAAGGCCGCTTGACAATCGGGGGTCCAGTTAATCCGCTTTGGTTGGTTCTTGGACGTGAGACCCGTGAGGGGCCCCACAATGCTGCCGTAGTCCCTCACGAACCGCCGGTAGTAGCCGGTGAGCCCCAAGAAGGCTCGGACTTCGGTCTGGGTGACGGGGGGCTGCCAGGACTGGATGGCAGCAATCTTAAGTTGCAGTGGGGCCACTAGCCCGCTCCCCACCTGGTGCCCCAGGTAGGTCACGGACCCTTGACCAATTTGGCATTTGCCGGCCTTAATCGTGAGGCCGGCCCGCTGGAGGGCCTGTAGGACCTCCTGGAGGTGGAGGAGGTGGTCGGACCAGTGGCGGCTGTATACAGCGATATCGTCCAGGTAGGCAGCGCTGAACTCTTCGAGCCCCGCCAAGACCTGGTTCACAAGACGTTGAAATGTAGCGGGGGCGTTCTTCATGCCGAAGGGCATGACCTTGAAGTGGTAGTGGCCATCGGGGGTAGAGAAGGCGGATCGTTCTTGAGCCCGGGGTGTGAGACCGATCTGCCAGTAGCCCGCTGTTAGGTCGAAGATACTGAGGTAGCGGGCGGCCCCCAGCCGGTCGATCAATTCATCCGCTCTGGGGATAGGATGAGCGTTGGTTCGGGTGACAGCGTTCAAGCCCCGGTAGTCGACGCAGAATCTCAGTTCAGGTGTGGTGCCGGGGGCAGCGGCTTTGGGGACCAATACAACCGGGCTGGCCCAGGGACTGTCCGAGGGCTCGATGACCCCGATCGTGAGCATTTTGGCCACTTCCTCTTGTATGCAGGCCCGTACCCGATCTGGTACGCGGTAGGCCCGGTGTCGGATAGGGGGACTGTCCCCGGTGTCCACGTCGTGCAAGCACCAAGGGGTGACCCCGGGAGTGAGGGAGAACAGTGAAGCAAACCGCAGCAGGAGGTCCCGGCAGCCCTGGCGTTGCTCTGGGGTGAGGGCATCGGAGAGCCGGACCCCGTCCACGGAACCGTCGTTCTCCTGAGTCTTCAGGAGATCCGGGAGGGGTTCGGAGTCCTCCTCCGCTCCACTGTCTGTAGCCATCAGGAGGCTGAGTTCTGAGCGCACAAAGTGTGGTTTGAGTCTGTTGGTGTGGAGGACCCGAAGGGGGTTCCGGGGGGTCCCCATGTCGATGAGGTAAGTGACGGGGCTTTTGCGCTCGACCACCTTGAAGGGCCCCGTCCACTTATCTTGCAAGGCACATGGTTCGGTGGGGGACATCACCCACACTTGTTGACCAGGTTCGAACTCGATGGAGGAGGCATTGTGGTCATACCATCTCTTCATGTCTTCCTGGCTGGCCTCGAGGTTCGCCTTGGCCATGTCCCTGAAGCGCCGGGTCTGATTACGCAGGGCCAGGAGGTACTTGAAGACGTCTGGAGGGGTCTTTGGGGGGGCCATCTCCCAACCTTCTTTGACTAGGCTGAGGGGCCCTCGCACAGGGTGCCCGTACAGGAGTTCGAAAGGGCTAAAACCGAGGGACTTCTGGGGAACTTCTCGGTAGGCGAAGAGAGGTACCACCAGTACTCGACCGGCCCCTAGCTCTGCGATTCTCTGTTCGCTGTATAGCAGGTCGTTCTCCCAGTAGACCCAGTGAGTTCCGGTGGAGTCCCCTGCGCTCTGGGCGCTGGCTTGTTGGCGGAGTCCCTCGAGGGAGGGGCAGGTCTTTTGCTCCTGGCGGAACTGTTCTTGGGTGGGCCCCCCTTCTTGACGCCACTGAGCCAGGCCGGGGACGTCCTGGGGTTGCGCGTCCCCTTCGGTCGTTGGTTCCGGGGGGTTGGCCTCGTCGTTGTCTTCTACTGGGGCGACCGGGGGCGGAGGTGCTGGCCATTCCGGTTCTTCTGGTCGGGGAACGGCACGGGTGGCCATGGACCGGGTGGTTACGCAGGCCCAGTCCGGGAGGCCCAGCATCCCCAGGTGCTCTCTTCTCTCGACGGTGGCCCACGGGGAACTCTCAAGGTCATTCCCCAGCAGGCAGTCCACGGGGGCATCATCCCGGACCGTCACTTTCAACAGGCCGGAGACCCCTCCCCATTCGAAGGGGACGCAGGCCATTTGACACAGACTTTCGGAATTGTCGGCTGAGCGGACGGGGCAGAGAATGTTCGGCAGGATCTGCTCGGGTTTCACCAGGTGACAGCGGACGGCCGTCACACTGGCGCCTGTGTCACGTAAGGCCTCGGCCCGATGCCCATTAATGGTCACCCACTGACCGTATTTCCTGGTGTTGGCGGGTAGGGGAGCCCGCGGGACTATGTCTTTTTCCCCTAGGCACGCTAGAACCATGGCGGCCGGTTCCCACTCTTGCTGGGCCGGCTCATACTCTTCCTGTTCCTCTGATAGTCATTCTTCCCCCAGGGCGGCGGCAGCGACCTGGCGGGGCTTGGGCGTTTGGTTTTGCGGGCAGCTCGGGTCATTGGTGTAATGGCCGACTCGCTGGCATCGGTGGCACGTGACATTGGCTCGGAACCCTGGACGCATCGGGGGGTTTCCCCGTCCGGCCGGGGGCGTGGTGCTGGCCACGGGGGTTGCCGGGAGGGGGTCTCTCCCTCGCCCCTGGCCTCCTCCTCCTCCCCGAGGACGGTGCTGGCCTTGGTTGCTTCGGTTCTGCTCGTGTGGTCCTCTCCGGCCCACTCGGGTGCTCTCCCATCGGTCAGCTTCAGCGGCGAGCTGCCGGGGGTCAGTCAATTTACTGTCGAGGAGGTGCTGCCTGAGCTCGACGAAGCAGTTGTTCGACAGGTGTTCCCATACCATAAGGTTAAAGAGTTGTTCGTAGGTCGTTACATGGCTCCCCTTGATCCAACCCTCGAAGGCTCGGCTGAAATAGTTTACGTACTCCACCCAAGTTGTACCCGGGATCCGGGTGCAGTCTCTGAACCTCTGGCGGTACATCTCGGGTGTGAGGCCGTAGCGGGTGAGGAGGGCAGCCTTCATGTGGTCGTAGGACGACATTTGGTGATCTGGGAGCTGCAACAGGGCATCGCGACCTTCGTTGACGAACCTCCCCCATAGTCCAGCTCCCCAATCACTCCGGTCGATCCGGTGGGAGGTCATGGCGATCTCGTAGGCTTTGAACCACTGCTGTATGTCGTCTTCTCGGACATACTCTCGGACAACATCCTTGGGGATGTGGACTTTTTTCTCGGTTGCCCCTGGGGTGTGCGGTCGCTCAGGCACCCCCGGTTCTTTATTCTGTTTCCGAAGTTCTATTTCCGCCAGTTTGCGCTCGTGTTCGAGTGTTATTCTTTTTTCCTCAAGCTCTCTCTGTCTCTGTTTTTCTTCTCGTTCCTCTCGGAGCCGCAGATGCTCTAGATTTAGTTTCTGCTCGGCTAACTTCAGTTCACCGTCCATCTTGAGTCGTGCCATTTCCAACTCGTGTAATCTGTTCCTTTCTCTTTCCTGGATCTCCTCCTGCGAGAGGCCCGTTCCCCGCTCCTCTGGAGCCGTGGCGTTCCCCTCTGGTGCGACACTGTTTTGGTCGGAGGATCCGGTGATCCCAGTTTCTGCCCATGACTCAAGGGCACGCTTCAAATCATCTTTGGTACTCAGGCCGGTGGTAGCAATGCCTAGTTCCATGCAGAATTGTTTAAGTTCGCGGTGGCTATATTCTTCCAACTTATCCATTTGGAACTTTTCAGTGGAAGCGCTATCTTTGGCTGACATCGTGGTTTTGTCGTGGGGTGAGCTACTCTCTGTACGATTACGCGTTGATTCGGATCGCGCCGCTGGCCACCAATGTTAGACGGACCGGGAGGGTCGGCCGAGGACAAGGGGAGAGGTCTCCGAGGAGAGCCGTCTCCAGCGATCGTACAGATAAATAACTTCCCCCCCACAGACAGATACCACACAAGGAGATGAGTTAGCGTTCTTTATAAGCACTTCTTACGGTACGATGGAAAGGTACAAGGAGGTCTGGACTCAGGGGTCCCCTCGATTCAAGTCTCTCAAGGTGGGAAAAGGGGGTAGCGGGATAGTCTGGTTACCAGTCTGGTAGTTGAGGTGGTATGGTGGGTAGCTCACAATCCTCGAGCTTGGTGGTCTAGCTGGTACGGGCCGCGGCAGCGCCAGCAGGTCCCAGTGAAGATGGTCGATACACGGTCCGCGGCAGCGCCAGCAGGTCCCAGTGAAGATGGTTGATGTACGGTCCGCGGCAGCGCCAGCAGGTCCCGGTGAAGATGGTCGTTACAACGGGCCGCGGCAGCGCCAGCAGGTCCCGACGAGGATGGATGTTGCAGAAGGCCGCGGCAGCGCCAGCAGGCAGGACGATAGTTCACAAGATAGGGCTACGGCAGCGCCAGTAGTCCGTCAAGGCTGAGTTCTCTCGGTGTCTCTCGACTCCAGGATACAACTACTTCCTGCTCCGGAGCTGCTCCAGTTATAGGGCAGGTGCCCTTTGATGTCCGGACCCTCGCACTTGGAGGTCGGAGGGTCCGGGATGAAGGTGTCCAGACACCCAGCGGGGGGGGTGGAGCCGGTGCCTGGGGGAGCTGGAGGCGATCGTCACCTGGCGGGGGAGAGTCCTTGGCGCTTCGTTCTCCCATTGACCTGCCAAGTGGTCCGCTCACCTCCTGGGTGGATGGTGGTGCCGGGATGTCGGGACCGGCACAACCAAACAATTTCACCTAAACATGGGCTTTCCTAACAATGCCTCGTGCACAGATCACCTACTTAGATACAAAAAGGTTCACTTGAGTAGCTCCCAGAGTATTATTGTGCATCTCAGATCCTCCCCGTTTTCTTCAGACATGAAGATAATTCTGCAATTTAAAGCTTTAATCAGCAGCACCCCAGTAGACCTATTTTAATATGTTCTAGTTAAGTTCCTCATTTGCTCATATATATTGTGTGGACTTTCTTTCCAAATGTGAAAGTTTAGGTTGTCCCCTACAGCTATTGTTGGGTATTTTAATGAGCTAAAGAAGGGCCTACTCGAGTAATCCTTTTGGGGCTGCATTAGAGGCAGAATGTGCTGTCAAAATCCGCACCACAGCATAACCTTAAGTGTGTACACAGGGGAAGACTGGGAGAGTGTGGCGTATCACAGCAAATGCGCTGTTCCCAGTGGAGGCACAAACCCACACCTGCACTTGATCCAGTGGATTAGAGAAAGGACGGCCAAGTGTTTGAAGCTGTTAGTCTGTCTTTCACAGCAAGTGGAGACCCAGTCTCCAATTCAGGGGAGATGGGGCATATTAGGAGGGAATGACGATTTTCATGAGGCAACTGCAGTGAATTAATGCCTCTGCCTATGGGGGAATTGAAATGTGTTGATAAAAAGGTTCATTAGAGAATTAGAAAGTCACTTAAACCTACAACTAACTGATCCGTCCCGTTTTATGAGAGGAATACCAAAGGTGAAGTTTAGGGCCTAATGAGTATTAGAAGGTTGTGTAGATTTGTTGCTCATTAGGGTAGAAGTGGTATTTTCCCTCTCATTTCCAGCGCTTTAAAGGATAATCGCCTCCCACACGGACTGATGGTGAGTGAATGTTGGTTTTATGGGCCCCACCAGCGAATGTATGGATAGTGTGTGTATGTGAGATCTTTGGTCCGTGACGGTAGGGAGGGATTTTGCACTCTGCGCTGGAGCAACTGGATGCTGTATCATTTACTGACCTTCCCACAAACTTAATCTACACCGAATCCTTGACCACCTGTAACCCCAAACTAATTCTTATCCTATCCTGACTGTAGCTCTTACTGCAAATTATAGTTTTATTCTAACCCTAAAACAAACTGTTCTCAGCCCAGGAATTTCCCTTAGGTATAACCAAACTCCAACCTTAAAGCCAACACTAGCCCTTAGACCAGATCAAAAGCTATCTAGAACTCTTACTTAGGCACCCACTTTGATGCTGACCTCAACCATAATAAATCTCTTTACAACCACGAAAATAACCCAGTGATCTCTGGCTAAAATCATCTAACTTGCCCAAACTTTATATATGTAATGGGTTTTGTATCTGCAGTTACTTGGCTTTGGCTGAGATACAGGTCGCTTTCCCCACAGCCTGATGACCCACCTAATATAGAGGAGACATCAGACTGCAGTGAACTCCATTTCTCTACTGTCACTCATGTCTGCACTAGCCCTGAGTGGTAGTGGGGCAATATAATTTCATTACTGGTGCTCAAATGTAAAGGCTTAACTTCACTAAGGGTCCTTTCGTGTATTGATTATTCTGTGTGTCATGATGGGGTCCAAACGATGTTGGAAAGGTTGCCACATCCTCAACTTATCATGCCATGCTTTATCATTGGTGTCCTATTCAAAACAGAGTAGGTAAGTACAACTCCGGTGGACTCAACCACGAAGCGAGTTTATAGATACATTTCTACTGAACTAAAGCTGGGATCCAGATGGAATGAAAAAATTAATAGATATCTGATGAAGTGTAAAAACTCACCTATCCACTCATTCTTACTGAAATGTTTCTATTGGTAATTGAGCTCATACAGGTCAGTGGTGTTTTTCAGGGCTTTTAGACATCCTTCCTATAAACTGCATACATTTGATGAATAATAATAATGCATAAGGCTCTCATGCCTGTCTTTTTCATCCTATTTGGACATGTATTTAGGGTTATTCCCGGGCTTCATGGTCATGTTCGGGGGCAGCTCCCTGTGGTCACACATTCGTCAAGGGGCTGGTGCTGTCTGCATTATGAAGGTTTCCCCATATTGTGGCAGTGGGGAAACACAATAGCCACGGGTCATCTCCTTTTACCACTGATGGAAGATCCACTTTTGAACTGCATGTAGAGTAGAAATAAAGTGTACAGTCTGGCACTCCTGCAATGGTAAGCAACTTCTGACCAAGACCAAGACCAATATGACATGTGCAGCAGCAGGAAAGTCCCACCTTAAGTGCAGGGTCATTTTTAGTCTTCTTTTAATAACATACCCAGCTTTATAGTTTGTGTTTGAAGCTGAAAGAAATATTTTGAGAAGCTGCACGCTCTTCAACTTCCAAATTTGCTCCCATCTATCACCTGTCTCTTTTACCACTGGCTCAGATGTGCCTAACATAACCCAGTAAAACATGCCAGGTCTATCCCCAGCTTACGGTTGATCATTGTAAACCCGATGAGATCTAGTGATGTTCAATTTGAGAGCTGCAGTGTTACCTGAGAGCCTATAAAATATCTATAAATAATGAGGGGCATGGCCATGGTGTAAGACATTCCTCATACTTTTCCTAGTGACAATACCTGAAAGCAGTGAGTGACCAATCACTGAATGATGACTTACTGAGGGGTGAGGACCTCTACCAGACAATGATGGACTGTTGGCCCCCTGGGGCAGCACAAACGAGGTTGTGGCTCTTGGGGACCACACTACGAGGGCATGCCTAAGACTACAATGAGGGTCTGCACAGAAAAGTGACTGGTGATGTGGCATGAGGGCTTGTCCGCAAGTGATGTGCTGTGACTTGAACTTGCACCACAAATGGAAATGGGGCTACAGCCGTGGCCCACAGATGACTAGGCACATGTCTGCATATGCTCTCTGAGGTGCACAATTTGTGGGAGTGACTTAATAAGTGGGTCCATTCATGAACGCAGAAGGCCAGAAGGAGATTCTCCCCATTGGGTAGCTGGAACTTGCCTGGAGCTTCCTCGGGGCAATCTGAGGATCTGGAAACATAGAACTTGGAGCAGTGCCCACAGCTAAAGATGGTGGAAACTGCAGAGTACAGCTGAGCTATATCCATCCCTGAAGATGACCAGTGATGGTAAAGATGGGAAACAACCTTTACAACGCAACTATTACATCGCACTACACTTACAACGCAGGCATTACAAAGCAACATCCTTTACAACGCATGACACTACAATGCATACCATTACAACGCATACCATTACAACGCAGACACTACATCGCATGTCACTACAACGCAGGCATTACAACGCATACCATTACAACGCATACCATTACAATTCATACCATTGGAGTTAGAATAGTAATTTTTAACCCCTACACTATCCAACACTTACCCTACTGTTGCACCCCCTGGAGTTAGAATAGTAATTTTTACCCCTATACTATCCAACACTTACCCTACTGTTGCACCCCCTGGAGTTAGAATAGTAATTTTTACCCCTATACTATCCAACACTTACCCTACTGTTGCACCCCCTGGAGTTAGAATAGTAATTTTTACCCCTATACTATCCAACACTTACCCTACTGTTGCACCCCCTGGAGTTAGAATAGTAATTTTTACCCCTATACTATCCAACACTAACACTACTGTTGCACCCCCTGGAGTTAGAATAGTAATTGTTACCCCTATACTATCCAACACTTACCATACTGTTGCACCCCCTGGAGTTAGAATAGTAATTTTTAACCCCTACACTATCCAACACTTACCCTACTGTTGCACCCCCTGGAGTTAGAATAGTAATTTTTACCCCTATACTATCCAATACTTACCTTAAATGCAATTTAACATTATGCGTTGTAATGGTATGCGTTGTAAAGGTAGTATGCGATGTAATGGAATGCGTTGTAAAGGTCGTTTTTAAAAATGCGTTGTAGTGTCATGCGATGTTATGGAATGCGTTGTAGTGGATGTTGCGTTGTAAAAATTGCGTTGTAAGTGCATGCGTTGTAAAAGTATGCGTTGTAACGTCATACATCCGGTAAAGAAGTAGGGGCAGATTTACAATAACGGGCGCATCCCTGCATATCAGCAAGGATGCGCCAGTTATTTTGCGTCACGGCAGACACCTCTTGTGCCACCATGGATGCGCCGCATTTACAATGCGGCGGACCATGCGGCAAGAATAGACAGATGCGTGACACATCTGCTGCCGTAAAGGTGATGCATTGCTGGAGTCGCGTCACAAGAGAAACGCAGCTCCAGCAAGGCTCGGGGTGCCCCTATGCCTAACATGCTGCGTCAATCCTTACGCCTGCTTCAAGCAGGCACAGGGATTTGACGCATCATGGCCGTAAAAGTGCCTGAGTGAAATCTTGTAGATTTCACTCAGCCACTTTTAGGAGGCGTTCCTGCACCGGAACGCCCCCCCTGCGCTGGAACAGCAACATGTGGCGCAGAGCTTTATAACGTGACACATCTCCCTAGATGTGACGCAACAGCGACACAAATGTGGCGTACACAGCTTGTAAATCTGCCCCTGACTCTCTATTTGAGGGCTCAAAAACACTCTTAAGGAACACTCCATCAAATTCAACACGATATTGCATGGGATAACGGGAGTGTGGAGTACAATTGAAACTGAGTTAAACTTAGTTAGGTTGAAATTGACGTTGGTTGCCTTCAACTGATCATAACAAACTATCCAAAAGAGCAATAGAGAATGAATTTAAATGAGTAGTGTTTGATGAACCACAAACTACAAGCCCTGGTGACATAAATTAAGGGTACTCCAAATTAGAGCAGATGATCTAGAAGTTTGTTCAAAGTATAATAATATACAATTTGGAGGACTGACGGAACCAGTGGGACAATGCCTTGACTTATGCTTGGAAGAAGGACACATAACCAATATTTCTGATGGGAACCCCTCTAACCTCTTCACAATGGAGCAGGCCTATAGTGATCCTTAGACTAATCCTGACACCTTGGGCCTCTCCCATACCATTAATCGCAAGAATGATGAAACTGAGGAATCGTGACCAGATCCTACAAGTGGCTTACTTGATTGACTATACTGCAAATGCACAGTGCCACAGGAGCTCCTTTAAGGAGGTTAAACAGACACTATGATAACTTTACCTTAATCACTCACTGATGTTCCTGGCAAAGTTCAGAGTCTTGAAGGAGAAGAACACCCATTGTGTCACAAATTCAAAAGATGCCTGGGCCTAGTTGCTGGACAATTGAGTCCCTGCTGAAGGCCAAGGATCAGGCAAAATGCAAAGAAGTTGACAGAGGCAGAAAAGAAGTATAGTCATACTCTAGGCATGGAGGTAAACAAACAAAGAACAGGCTTCAAAAGAAGGGGACTACTGGCCTCAGAGGCATCCAACTGACTACCACAGACAGAGAGTAGGAGATATCTAGAAGTGATGAGGCATCTGAGCCTGACAACATGCATAAGGCACTACATCGAGGTCCCAGGTTGGCCCAATGACTGGTGATGATATGGCATGATTGGGACCTCTTTGCTGACCACCTATTGCAGCAAAGTTGCATTGACCGGAATGATCTAAATAGAAGAAGAGAGGTTCGATATACTCAGAATGCATTTAATTATCTGGGTGTCCAAGTTCTCTACACGTATATACCACGTATGTGTTTTTAACTTACTATATTTGTAATAATTAGATTTTGTCTGCAAACTTGTTATACCTGTTATCCAAATGTATGTTTTTATTCTTTTTTGCTGTGCTTTTATGGTCATTTTATATGTACTGAATAAAGCTTTATGAATTGAATTGAATTGTATATACCACCCCTCCACAAATTTTTCAAACAGCAAAGGTTCAGAATGCATGAGTTCTCACTTATTAGTAAAGTTGACAGTTACAATGGTGTGGAGAGTTTTTTTTATCCTAGACTGGGATCATGGGATTTAGTTAGATAGACCATACACATATTATATGATCTTGAGGGTTGTACTCAATCATGAAACACCTAAAACCTCTCTATGGAAAAACCCAGATGTGACTAATTGTTCACCAATAAGGGCGGACACATTCCAGTTACACACTATAGTACCACTAGATGCCTGGAATGGAATGGGAGAGTGCTAAGAGGCATAGGATACAATTATGGTTGAAATGAAGAAAGTCCCTCTTTGCATATCTGCAATAAATGCTTCTCACCAAGATAGAAATTACCAACCTGCATAAAAATGGCATGGGCAACATATGAGCACTGAATATGTGGTCTATTTCAGAGGTACACTACTTTGGATATCTCTGGGTACCCCTTGTGAGATTAGGAATAGGCCTAGGGGTGGGCAGTGACCTCTGGTCTGCTGGTGGAGTTCATGGAGTTTTGCCTCTCCGTGTTCCGCTCTACCGCTGGTGGACTGGAGTTCACTAATAACCATTCCTAGTCCACGCTAGTCCTTTACCATATTGGCTGCCGAAGGCTTCTTTTCTGCTTCACCTGCTATTGCCCCCCATTTGTCCATTTTTCTCCAGTCTGTGCATGCATCAAGGCAATGCCCCTGAGCCAGCCTTTCTGGAGACGTGCGGCTCTCTGCCGCCGGGGCGGAAGAATCGCTTTCGACACTGTTGGTGCATTGGTGTATGCCAGCAGTGAGATAGCTGACGGCACTGCACTGAAGAGAGCAGTTCTGTCCATCTGCACTGATAGCGAGGGCATCTGAGTGCAGAAGCAGCAGAAGGCAGCCCAACGGGTGAGTGTTGGATTCTTTGGTAGCTACAGCGGAAGGTAGCATGCCAGGCTGACTCCAGGGAAACACTTCTTCTATGTGACAAAGAGAGAACACAGATGTTGTCACACTATCTACTCTGCAGGAAGAAAGTGGGAGGCAAGTCATGCTCCCTGAACTGAGGGGAAGCCCTCTGCACCAATCCTCTCATTGACATTCTGGAGGAGGGCCCCTGAGCTTGTCCATTCCTGTGGTCTAAAGCCGCTCTCCTTGAAGTCACCCGCAGTTGTATAGAAAGAAACTTCTCCCCGAGAGTATCCTGACCCAGAAGCTGTACATTGGTTGCAAGGCGGCCGGACTCTTTTTACGAGCACTTGGGGACTTCCAGTGCAATATTAATGAACGGTGGCACCAATGTACATACATATACCGACTTATTTTCTAATTGCAAGGTTCTTGAGAAGGTGATCATCCCTATTCCCTCATTTCTACAAATTGATTGGGGTGCCGCTCGCCGCATTAGACCGCAGGACACTTGGAAGCTGGTCATTCTCCCTGCCTGGGACCACTGTTTTAAAAGGACGCTGCATCTGGGGAGGCTGTTCTACACCATCGCTATCCCGGGACTGCGAGGACCAGGGTGCTCGCTGTTGCGCTGATCCAGCACACCTGTGTCCTCTTCCCGGCCCCTTCCCCATCAAGCTCTCTACCTCTCGCGGCCCCCGCTTCGCGGGTGCCGCTCGCCGCATTAGACCGCAGGACACTTGGAAGCTGGTCATTCTCCCTGCCTGGGACCGCTGTTTTAAAAGGACGCTGCATCTGGGGAGGCTGTTCTACACCATCGCTATCCCGGGACTGCGAGGACCAGGGTGCTCGCTGTTGCGCTGATCCAGCACACCTGTGTCCTCTTCCCGGCCCCTCCCCCATCAAGCTCTCTACCTCTCGCGGCCCCCGCTTCGCGGGAGCCGCTCGCCGCATTAGACCGCAGGACACTTGGAGGCTGGTCATTCTCCCTGCCTGGGACCGCTGTTTTAAAAGTACGCTGCATCTGGGGAGGCTGTTCTACACCATCGCTATCCCGGGAATGCGAGGACCAGGGTGCTCGCTGTTGCGCTGATCCAGCACACCTGTGTCCTCTTCCCGGCCCCTCCCCCATCAAGCTCTCTACCTCTCGCAGCCCCCGCTTCGCGGGAGCCGCTCGCCGCATTAGACCGCAGGACACTTGGAAGCTGGTCATTCTCCCTGCCTGGGACCGCTGTTTTAAAAGGATGCTGCATCTGGGGAGGCTGTTCTACACCATCGCTATCCAGGGACTGCGAGGACCAGGGTGCTCGCTGTTGCGCTGATCCAGCACACCTGTGTCCTCTTCCCGGCCCCTCCCCCTTTCTCAACACCTGACCAGTATATGAGCCCCACTCCTACGCGCTAGCGGAACGCGCCCGGAGCGAAGACCGGGCAAAGAGCGGGCCGTTTGAGGCCGTTCGAGGACGGGAGCGGGCGGGCCAGGGCCATACCCCTTAGAACTTCTTCGGAACAAGAGGGATATTATAGGTCCCATCCTGCAGAGATGTCGACAAGAGAAACAAGGAGCAAAAGTGCCACGGCTTCAGCGACCACTTCAAAGGGAACATTGGACAATTATTTCGTGAAAGCCGGGTCACTGTTAATTGAGGATATCACGCTCCTTGAAAGGCGAATATCTCAAGAGCTGGACTGGGTGCGGAGATCGTCTATGGGCCCCTTGGCTCAGGCAAAGTCTCCTGTGGTAAGCTCAGAACTTATCACGTTGGACACAATGGTGGATGACATTAATGATCTTTCTGAGTCATTGAATATATTAAATTGCATTTCCCAGGCAAGTAGTAGGGACCCTAGTGATTCTGCAGATTTTAGCATGTTAACTCTTCCCGGAGCCCAACCCCACCCGATTACTACTATAAATCCTATGCCAGATCCTGATACCATTAACCCTTTAGGCTATAAACTAAATAAGCAAAAGTAAACCAGTGAAGGAGCTATTCCGAAAAAACGTGGAGGGCCTAAGGGCAAAAGAAAGCAAAATACAATAGTTCCATCCACAAACATGCCACCAAAAAGCTCCCGCTCAATCACTAGGGAAAAATCGCAATCAGGCAGAGCTGAGGTTACCCCCTTGAACCCAGCAAAGAAGATAAGAAATCAATCCAATCTAACTTTACCTGAACATATTGAGGAGGATGTTACCCTTGCAGACATTGGTGCCCTTATAAGAAACCTCTTAAGTCCGCTGGAAGAAAGGCTAATAAAGATGGAAGCCAGGCTAGTGGTTATAGAAAAATCAACAGTCCAACTAGCCGATAGTTTGAAAACAGCCGACAAAGGTAGAATAAAGGCTCCCGATAGGGTAGCACAAAGGGGATCCCCCCAACTTATAAATCAGGTCAAAAGTACCTCACACACAGTTCAACAGGCAGCACCCATCACGTCTACCAGTACTATTACTGATCTGACGGTAGATGCTGCAAATAAACATGCAAATCAGTTTAATTATATATCTTCCCCCCCAATGAGGGTAGTTCAAACTGGGGAGAATAAATCTGCTCCTACCAATCCATCTAATGATGCGAAACTAACGATGAAGGGTGTGAATGAGAGAACAAATCTTGGACCAATACACCTCCCCACAGAGGCAGCTCCATATACTGTTGTGTTGGCGGGGGTACCAGAATTGAACGTCACCTCTAAAGAATCCACTATCTCTCTCAAGAATAAGGTGATAAATTGGCTATGTACACATAGGCCGCTCCCGGAAGGTATAGTGAGCCCCGTTCTTATGGTACGAAGGGTCCCGTGGTTGGGTAACTTAACTAAATCCATAAACGGTGACTGTGTTATAGTCAATTTTAAAGACCAAAGGACCGTCCTGCATATATGTGAATGGCCCATTGACGAAGAGGGGACCACTATCCAATCTCTACCCCTCTCCTTCTTTTATCCTCCCCTAACATATGATAGAGAAGATGAGACCTGGGGAGCACAGATACAAAGACCTATCAGGTGGGGAGATTTCAAGAAAAGGGGAGCTACCTATTATCCCAGAAGCCAATATCTAGGGAACCCCGAAACTAATATACACCATACATACCAAGAGAGATTGGGTGAGGGGCTGCCAAGAGGATGGGGAGCACCACCCGACCCTCGTAGGCAGGAGCTTGCCCATCATATATCTAGTATGGTAAATGAGGGATGGGAAACTTGCCGTGGTAGAGGCGGCAACTGGGGCGCAGACATGCAAAACCATCACTTCCGAAGACCCCCCCAGCATTTCCATCTCCCACTCCAGAATAGATATAGCCATTTAGATATGGTAGATTGACTGCCCATATATACAAAAGGGGAGGCTAATTCTGCAGCAGGAGAGAATGTGGATGAAATTAGCCAAGAAATAAAGTTGCCCAATCCCCCCGAACACCACATGGCTTTGAGCAACCCGGCCGACGAGGTATGCCATAATGAGGGGGAAGATATGAGTACCCCACTAACAAACATAGAGGCAATGACTAGTGACAAAGGGGATGCTTGTACCTATACCACTATTCGTAGTACTAGGTCCCACTTATTAAAAATATTATCTTGGAATGTGGCGGGCCTGGGAAACAAGTTTGATTCCCAGGATTGGATTGAATATACTGATTCCAAGGATCTATGTATGTTTCAGGAAACATGGGAAAGAGAGGAACATGCGAGGCGGGGCTTCGCAGTATTCTCCATCCCTGCGAAATGGGGGGGACAGGGGCGTCCATCAGGTGGACTTGAAATCTGGGTCGGAGTCCACTTGGGATGTAAGGCTACGCGTTTCCCAGTGGAATCAGAAGATATACTTGTGGTATTATTGGAATGGCACCATTCTTGCAGACAGGCGGTGTTAAATATCTATTCGAGGCCGGTTACTATCTCACAGGAGTCTCCTACCATTGACAAATTAGCGGATCTCTTGGCGGAGCTTCCCCAGGGGTTCCCTTTTGTAGTAAGTGGGGACTTGAATTCACATTATGAACCTTTACCAGGTCTTCTAGACGGGGCCTGCCTAGAGGAAGAGGCAAGATGGCGAGTACCATCAATAGTATCTACCCCACCAAAGCCTTGGAGCCCACTGGCAGTACAGATTACTGCCTTAACTATGAGATATGGGCTCAGAGACTGTAATGGGCGAGTTAAATCCGACATCCCGAGCAAACCTACATTTAATCGAAAAGGTAGGGAATCAAGACTAGATTATATTCTAGTGCAGCTTTCCTCCTGGTCGTATGTCGTAGACTTTAGGGTAATTGACAGACAAGACAGCGACCACAATGCTTTGGAATTGGACTTTCTTTTTCCTGCCCGGTCCGGTGGGGAAGTAGAATTGCTCAAGCCAAATTCCGACCTAGTCCTTGAGAGCAACAGAAAAAGAATTAAGTGGGAAAAATTAGCAGCCAGCACAGATAAGCTTCCTCGATTTAATAATAATCTTATCCCTACTTTGGAAAAGATGGCGTTTTTAAGCGATAAACCAAGTTCAGATGCCAATAATGAACAAATTTGGCTGCACCACGAAGAACTTGTTATGTTTTTATCTGTAGACCTATTTAATAATGGTCCGAGGAGGGGTGGTGTAAGGAATCAGTGCACTTGGTATAACGCGGTGTGCCGCAGTGCAAGGAGGGATCTCCTGCTGAGTATTAAGAACCGCAAAGACAGGTCGGAGATCCAAATTAGGAGACGAGAATATAAGAGGCTCATTGCTAATGCTAAAACAGAATGGGACCAGAATAAATGGGAAGAAGTCGCAAGATCCTTAGCCTCTATGGACTCAAGGAAGTTCTGGTGAATTGTCAGTTCAGGTTCTGGAGAATTAGCCCCAGCAATAGAGCCAAACATCTCCTCCAAGTCCTGGCAGGAGCACTTCCAATCTTTGTATACAGAGGCCCCAGGACGTGGGGGCTATAGCTCCATTCCGTTATTTGAAAATTGCATGGCAGGGGATCCATTTACAATAAAGGATGTTCGGGCAGCCATAACTGGTTTGTCAACCGGAAAGGCACCCGGACTCGATGGTCTCCCTGGCGATCTTTTTAAACAGGAGCCAGATATATGGGCCCCTTATTTTCTGGTCCTATTTAATGCGATTTTAAAGGGCATGCAGGTACCCCGTACTTGGCTGGGCGCAGAGGTGGTCCCGATTTTTAAGAAGGGTTCGCCTCTGCTCCCATCCAACTACAGGCCCATCAGCCTGATAGATGTTTCGCAAAAGCTCTTTGGAAGGCTTATCCTAGACCGTTTGGAGAATTGGATAGAGGAAACCGCCACTATGAGTCCTTTTCAGGCTGGGTTCAGAAAGGGGGTATCCACAACGGACCAAATTTTTCGCCTTAGTCTTATTTATTGGAGGACGGCACTTGTTGAGGGGGGTTGCCTGTACACGATATTCGTGGATCTACGGGCTGCCTTCGACCTGGTTCCTAGATCCAAACTTTGGAGTGTCTTGGGCGATTTGGGAGTCCCGTCAGACATCCTGGCTATTCTGATCAAATTACATCAGGACAATTTTGCGCAGGTCAGGTATGGCAGGATGGGAGGCCTAACGGAAAAATTCCCCGTTGACAGGGGGGTAAGGCAGGGATGCGTGCTTGCACCCACCCTGTTTTGCCTCTTTGTCAACGGGGTCGTCGACCACTTGTCCAGGTTAGATGATATCGATGCCCCCAAATTGAATGGCAGCAGGGTGCCCGCCATAATGTTTGCAGGCGACACCCTGCTGCTTTCCAAATCCCCCATGGGAATCCAGCGGATACTCGATGGGTTCCTAGAGTTTTGTACTGAGAGGGGTCTTGAAATAAACGCCTCAAAGACAAAATTTATGATTTTGAACCCTACCCCCTCCACTCGCCCCAATCCTTTGTTAGGCACGGCGCGTTTGGAGAGGGTTACCACATTCGAGTATCTGGGGGTAACCCTGAATGAGAAAATGACATGGGGGACACATATGACTAGGGCAAATTTGAAACTATCCCAGAAGACGGGGGGCGTTCTGAGAATGGTGGGTAAATCCATTTACCGCCCACTGGGCCCTATGATACAGATTTATAAATCCCAAGCACGGGGCTCAGTTGTATATGGGGCGGAACTTTGGGGCCATGTTTCTGCAAAAACTTTATCAATTACAGAAAATAAATTTCTTAGACAGTTAGTGGCCCTTCCCTTGAGCACACCATTGCTTCCCCTCAGACTGGATCTAGGTTTAAAGCCAATTGCTGAGGAGTTAGGCTTAAAGCCCTTAGCTTTTTGGCGACGAATATGGAGTAGCCAGGACCTTGGTGACTATAGAAATGAGCTTCGAGAGTTCTTGGCTCTACCAAACACCAGTAACATTCCCTGGCTAAAATACATAAGGAGCACATGTGAAAGTTTGGGTCTTCCGGAATTATGGACTGACCCTGCGACCTCAAGTAGGAGGATCTCCAGGAAGGCACTCTCACAACTTTATTACCAGCGGAAGTTGACCATCGATATAGGTAATACACGGGTGGGATCATTGACCCACACATTTTTCAATTTAAAGATTTCTACCAAATGGAAAGTGTATTAGATGGCATGAGTCCTGTGCTGGCAAGAAAACTATATCTTCATTGGAGATATGGCTCCTTGCCATTGAGGGCCTTCACTAGCTCTTGGTCCAATCCATCAGCAGTAGAGCAGTGTCCAGCATGCACTCATCCCTATGAGAGTGACCTACATGTGCTCTTTTTCTGCAAAGCCTACCAAAGAGCGAGGAGGTATTGGCTCCTGCCTATTCTTAAAAACATGGGCTTTAGGAAATATCTCCCCGCCTTTAGAATCCTCAAAACTGATTTGTCACCCCCGATTGTCTTTGCTGTAGCGAAGTATTTAATGGCTATGTGGCACATACGATCGCGTGTTCTGAAGGAGGGGGATATTGTATAAAGTCTCAAGATATTGGTTTACCTTTATTATGGATTTTAATGTCTGAACCATGCAATTCTTAAGATCGTGTGTAATTTAAAAATCTTTTTTAAAAATATTGTAATTTCAAATTTTAAATAATGTTATGTATTTTTATCTTTGATGGTCTAAATGACCGAGAATAAAGATTATCGATGCGATTGGAAGACTCTAAGCCCCTCCAGACCTGCACTCTGCGTCGAACAGCAGACCTAAGAGATCCTCATGTCCAGTGGACTACGCAGGCCGAACATCTCTGGGAGTACTGGCTATAACTTACTTAACATAGAACTTGGCCACTGAAATCCTTGCTGTTTTCAAAAGAGCATACTGTATACCTGACACATTTTTATTTTAAATAAGAAAGCGTAGGCTCCTCAAAAAAATAAAGAAGTGTAAATGTGTAAGATACTAGAGCACGAGGCAGAAGGTCTATGACCAAAGCCACATCTGCAGCTTCCAGCACAGCTTCTTGCTGAGTATCTGCCTCTTGCCCTGCTGTTGCTGCTGTGCCAGCATCGCCTCCTCATGGAACTCAAGCCCCTGGCTTTGATCTCCCTGAGCATGGCCCCTGAGAGCTTCTGCTGCAGCAGCATACCCAGCTCCCCCAAGTCCTCCACCCCCTGATGCCAGTCATCTGACAGCATGATTGCCAGGAAGCTGGGGTAGAAGTTAGCGCCCAGCAGCCGCCACTGTAGAGTCCCATTCAGGTGGTCCCTTTCCTTTGGGTCGTACCCGGGGTCCAGGTGGTTGAGGAGTTCTTCCTTATATGAAGTCAGTGTCTACAGACTGTCCGCTTCACGGACAAATGTCCACTGTATATTGCTGCTGTACTGATGTGTAAAGTTATCCTTCTGTGACAGCCAGTACTCCTATCAGAGTGATTCAGTGCCTGCAAAGTGATTATGGCTGCTTTGAGAACTTGTATCAGTAGCATGGCTCTCTTAGACAGCTCTCTATTTTCTAAGGGACCTGGGTGCTCTTCAGGGCTCTGGGCTGTGGGGAGCACTGCTGCTACCCTCTGACTAAAGATTCTGGGTATTGCGGTAGTGCTCTGCCGCTCTCTACACATTTGAGCCATATGGCTCCCTGAATGCGTTGCCTCTCACTGATGCTGGACGCAGATCGTCAGTGCTACCTTCTTTCTTGGATTTATCAGCACATTAACAGGAAATGCTCTAAAGTCCTGGGTTAAATATCACCTCTTCTCCATCCATGTCATTCCCCCAACCAGAAGAACTACCACAAGGACAGCGCCGAACAGTACTCTGCACACTTGCGGAACTCCGTGGAATCTGGCAGAGTTTTTTGGTAACTCTGTGAAATTCAATTGAGTGAAACTCCGTAAACTCTGCCCAGGCCAAATTAGGAATGCATTCATTGATAGAGGTGGCTGATATACTATATTTGAGAGTGAACCGGAGAGGAACCCCTGATCACTGACAGTATTTAGACACCAAATGTGAACTAAATTCAGTTCTATGAATCATTAGCTCCCACATTCTCGAGATTTTGAGACACTCCAAGCATATGGGAGGGAGACTATAACTTGGTAGCAGACTGCAACAGACACAACAGTGACAACTCACAAATATATATTAAGACTGGTGCAACCCAGAGATCAGGAGTTCTCATTCTATTCTTTCGTCCATACATACAAGATTTGATAGATTTTTAGGGAGTTCCAAGTCTGTAACTAAAACCAACAACATAGACTATTTGTGTTGCACCGAGTCAGACCATAACCCCTAGCTACTGTGCATGGAATGGGATAATATGTCAACAGTGATACCTAAGTGGAAACTATCGATGGAGGGTCTGACTGACACCGAATGCAGGGCGACCATCAGGAAACACATAGAACACTACTTTACTGAGAATGAAGGTACAAGTGAACCACCAGAATTCAATGGGATGCTTTCAAATCAGTGATTGGTGGTTCTGCATTTAAAACTACCTATTTGATAAATCTGACACATAATAGGTAAATCAGGGAGAAAGAAAACGCTACTTAACTGATCAAAAAAGGGTAGTTAATGATCAGCAAAGCAAAGGAGAATTGTTGGCTGCCAAAATAAAAAAAAATGGAGCACCTTGGTAGACAGATTACACATGGTGGACTACAAACAATATATTGCTAGTCAGCAAATTGACCGCAATAAAGCAGACAGGCGGTTGGGCTAGCTATTGAAAGTGCAGATGTTTAGGGTGCCTATTTTGCTGTTTGTTCAGAAACGGGGGACATGGTGACGTTACAAAAAGCATTAACAATGCCTTTGGACAATACCATAGCCAATCTAATACAGCTATATATTTGACACCTCTAAAAAACATGCTCAAGCATACCTGACTGAATACCTTTGACGTGACTGAGTCGGGACCAGACCAGAACAAGTAGACAAGTCCCTGATATTGGTGGAGATAAAAACTGCAATACATCAATCAATCAATCAATCAATTATTTGTAGAGCGCACTACATACCCGCGAGGGTCTCAAGGCACTGAGAGGTGGGGGCGGGGGGCCGCTACTGGTTAAACAGCCAGGTCTTGAGTAGCCTCCAGAAGGTCAGCAGGTCTTGGGTCTGTCATAGGCTCAATGGAAGGGTGTTCCAGGTCTTGGTGGTGAGGTGGGAGAACGATCTTCCGCCGGTGGTTGTTCTCCAGATGCGAGGGACGGTGGCGAGTACGAGGTCAGCGGAGCGGAGCTGGCAGTTGGGGATGTAGAAGGAAAGTCGTCTGTTGAGGTAGGCTGGACCGGTCTTGTGGAGTGCCTTGTGTGCGTGGATGAGGAGCTTGAAGGATATCCTCTTGTTGATGGGGAGCCAGTGCAGGTTTTCCAGGTGGGGAGTGATGTGGCTGTGGCGTCGTACGTTGAGGATCAGTCGTGCAGAGGTGTTTTGGATGCATTGCAGATGTTTTATGAGCTTGGTCGCGGCTCCCGCATAGAGGGCGATTCAGTAGTCGAGTCTGCTGCTGACGAGGGCCTGGGTGACTGTTCTTCTTGTGTCTGTCGGGATCCACCTGTAGATCTTGCGGAGCATGCGGAGGGTGTTGAAGCAGGAGCTTGGTCATGGAGAGCATTGAGTCGAGGATGATTTCCAGGTTGCGTGTGTGGTCAGTGGGTGTCGGGGCTGCCCCCAGTGCCGTCGGCCACCAGGACTCATCCCAGGCTGAAGGGTTGGAGCCGAGGATGAGGTTCTCCGTCTTGTCCGTGTTCAGCTTCAGTCGGATGATCTTCATCCAGTTGGCGACGGCCTTCATTCCTGTGTGAAGGTTGGATTTGGCAGTGATGGGGTCCTTGTGAGAGAGAGGATCAGTTGGGTTTCATCGGCGTAGGAGATTATGTTGAGGTAGTGCTGTCGGGCGATGTGTGCGAGCGGGGCCATGTAGATGTGGAACAGTGTCGGGCTGAGGGAAGAGCCCTGGGGTACGCCGCAGATGATCTCGGAGGCTTCGGATCAGAAAGGGGGGAGGCGGACGCTCTGGGTTCTGTCGGAGAGGAAGGAGGTGGTCCATTCCAGATCCCTATGGCATGGAGACGTGTGCGTAGTGTGTGGTGGCAGACGGTGTCGAAGGCGGCGGAGAGGTCCTGGAGGATGAGGGCAGTGGTCTCACAGTTGTCCAGCAGGGTCCTGATGTTGTCGGTGGCAGCGATGAGGGCAGTCTCAGTGCTGTGGTTGCTGCGGAACCCTGACTGGGAAGGGTCCAGGATTCTGTTTTCTTCAAGGTATCGGGTTAGTTGTCTGTTGACGATCTTCTTGATGATCTTGACCAGGAGCAGAAGCAGGGAGATGGGCCGGGAGTTCTTGAGGTCTCTTGGGTCCGCCTTGGGTTTTTTGAGTAGGGCGTTGATCTCGGCGTGTTTCCAGCTCTCTGGGAAGGTCGCGGTCTCGAGGGAGAGATTGATAACGTTGAGCAGATGGGGTGCGATGGAGCTGCTGGCTTTGTTGAAGATGTGGTGCGGGAAAGGGTCTGACGGGGAGCCGGAGTGGATTGTGCTCATGGTCTTGATGGTGTCATCGAGGCTCACATTGGCCCAGGCTAGCAGGGGGTCGTGGTTGTTGGTGTGAGGAGAGTCTGTTGTGTTGATGTCTGTTGGGGCTGTCTGGGTGTTGAAGCTTTTGTGGATGTCTGCTATCTTGCGGTGGAAAAAAGCGGCGAGGGAGTCGCACAGGGCTTGCGACGGCAGGATGCCGTTGGTGTTAGAAAGTTCCATCACGATGTTGAAGAGCTCCTTGCTATTGCATGCGTTGTTGTCAAGGCGGTCTTTGAAGGAGGTCCTCCTGGCAGTCCTGATGAGGTGATGGTGGTTGCGGGTGGCGTCCTTGTGGGCTGCGTAGCTGTCCGGAGTCTGCTCACTGTGCCATTTCTTCTTTAGTTTCCGGCAGGCTCGCTTGGAGGCTAGGAGTTCTGGGGTGAACCAGCAGGCCCTCTTGCTGGTGTCTCTGTAGGAAGGTTTCTTCAGCAGGCGAGGGTGTCGGCGCAGTCGTCGATCCAGCGTCTGAGGTTGTGGGCAGCATCGTGTGTGGTGGGTTTCTGGAAGGTGAAGTGGATGCAGCAGTGGTCGGTCCAGGGGAGTTTGGTGGTGTGGCTGAAGGAGACGTGGGAGCTTGAGGAGAAGATGGGGATGAGAGTGTGGCCAGCAGAGTGAGTAGGCATTGTGACGAGTTGCTTCAGTCCGACATTGGTGAGTTTATCGATCAGGGTGGTGGAGTTGCTGTCATTGTCATTGTTGTTCTCAAGGTGAAAGTTCAGGTCTCCGAGGAGGATGTAGTCGGTGGAGGTCAGGGCGTGCGTGCTGATGAAGTCGGTGATGGAATCGCTGAACTGGAGTCAGGGTCCGGGGGGTCTGTAGAAGAGGGTGCCTCTGAGTGTGGAGTTGTGGTCTGTGTGGATCTGGAAATGCATGCGTTCGGCGGTGCTGAGAGTGTCGTCGGTGCTGGTCGAGACCCTGTTGCTGTTCTTGTGGACGATTCCTCCTCCGACTCCGTTGGGGCGGTCTCTGCGGGTGATCTTGTAGCCGTCTGGGATGGCAATGGTGAAGTTGGGTGCGCAGGAGTTGTTCATCCAGGTCTCTGTCAGGAAGGCGACGTCCGGGTATGAAGTGTTGAGCAGGTCCCAGAGCTCGACGGCATGTTTGCGTGCGGAGCGGGTGTTCAGTAGGATGCATTGGAGGTGATTGTTGCCTTTCTTGGCGGGTGGTTCGGCGGCTCTGAGGCTGGTGTAGCTGCAGTTCCGGCAGGTGAAGGGACCCTGTGTGCGTTCTCGGGGCAGCTTTGAAGCAGGTGTGGGTCCGTCCGGAGTTGAGAGTATGGAGTGTGCTGGCCTCGTAGCGGCGGCGGTCATCATGGCAGGTATGGAGGCCAGGGGTTCTGGCACTGGGGGCGGTCCAGGCGCGGACGGGCGCAGACGGGCTTGCCTTAGGTGCGGCTTCGGCGCACCAACGGCACGCCCGCTGCACACGTCCGCTGCGCTATATAGGGGGAGGTGGGACAGAGGAGCAGCTGGGAGGCAGGGCAGGGGCAGCGAATGGGTGGTCAGGGGGCGGGGATGCAGGGGACGCAGTGGCTGGAGCAGTGAGGGGCGAGCGGGCACAAAATTACATGGCAACGAGGGGAACAGAAGGCAAAAGTGGGCAGAGCAACACAGGGCAACGAAGGGAACAGTAGGAAAAAAACGGGCAGAGCAACACGGGCAACGAACGGAACAGAAGGCAAAGCGGGCACAAAAATGACAGGGCACCTAAGGGAAAAGAAGAAAAAAACAGGCAGAGAAACACAGGGCAACGAAGGGAACAGAAGGCAAAACGGGCACAAAAAATACAGGGCAACGAAGGGAACAGAGGGAAAAAAACGGGCAGAGAAACACAGGGCAACGAAGGGAACAGAAGGAAAAAGAGGGCACAGACCATGTATAGGCACCGGGGGAAGACAGACAACAGCAGTCACAGACACCAAATAACAGTAAAGGCAATGCAATGAGATACAGATGGTGATACAAACCTTCGGCCTACCACTGGCCACCAGGGATGAGGCGCAGGTGGTAGCCTGCGGGTGAAGGAGGGCCTCGATCTTCCTCAGCAGCAGCAACTGGGGCAAGGACACACAGGCGGTGCTGTGCGGAGGGGGAGCGACCAACCTAGCAGGGTCAAGGGTCACTCTCCTCACCGCGCAGAGGCCGCCATATATGGGGAGGTGGGAGAGAGGAGCAGCTGGGAGGCGGGAGGCAGGGCACGGGCAGCGAATGGGCGGTCAGGTGGGCGGGGCCGCAGGGGACACAGCGGTTGGAGCGGGAGCGGTGAGGGGCGACGAAGAGATCAGGAGGCAAGTGGGCACAAAAAATACGGGGCAACGACGGGAACAGAAGGAAAACATGGGCAGAGAAACACAGGGCAACAAAGGGAACAGAAGGCAAAGTGGGCACAAAAAATACGGGACAACGAAGGGAACAGAAGGAAAAAACGGGCAGAGAAACACAGGGCAACGAAGGGAAGAGAAGGCAGGGTCAAGGGTCGCTAGCCAGAGAGAAATCACCGGGGTCTGATAGGTTACCCCAAGAATGTTATAGCACATATAAGTCCATGTTGGTCCCCAGACTCTTATGTGTGTATGCAGAAGCCCAGAACACTGGATTCTCCCCTTCTCCACTAGAGGAGCCATTGTTGTGGTGTAGTAACCTGTATTTTATTAACTGATTACTTTATCCCTAGCTGCTCAGCCAGTGTAACTGTGATGCATGGAATGTTGGTGTGATGGACATGAATGGAATGTTTGGGACCTGGATACTTGAGTGTGACACTTGGAGTATGGGCTGAGCAGCAGGCAGACTGCTCCTGGTGAGATTACTTCACAGGAACATATCAACTTGTAACCACAACATAATAAATCTACTTAAAGAACATCTTGGCTACTGGACTTCATTACTACATATTTTTGTTGACGATCTGGTGACTTACTCATTGGTACTTCTGGTCTTAAGGAGTATCAAGAGAAAAAGGAACACAAGGAAAAACTAAAGGAAATATGCGCCGCTGTGACATAACACGGGTGAGAGGTCGCTCACTGGCGAAGGATTTCATTGTTAATGGTGATTGTGTCTTCATTTGGCCATTTTTTCATTGTATTCCTGCCTCTTGTTCTTTATGTCTATGTTGACGTCATACTGACATTATTTTCATGTTCTTGGTTATCCTACATGGGATTGTTGTTGGGTGTTGTCCGCTCATTCATTTCACGTTGAAGATGCGTACTTGTTAAATGGTAGCGGCAATTTCAGTCGATAACCCTTCAAGTATTGCCCGGCGGTAATCGCCTCTCATACCACTCGATAATTTACCAATGAAAGAGGCAGGCGCCGGAGACTGAAAGGCAGGAAACAAAGTTTTATTCCGTCGGAGCAGAACACATCAGATCAGACAGCAAGGTATCGTCACGAGGTGCTCTAACTGCATCTCTGAGACCTGGTCTCTTATACACAGGTTTATTGCTTTATTACATATGGTACATTCTTATTGAGACTTTGATGTGCACGGAAAGACATTCCTTGGAACCCCCACTTCAAGCTCGTTCCCACACATATCTACAGTAGAAGTCCCCACCCCATCTACAGTAGGAGATGGCTATCACGCAGCTGGACATTCCGCCAATTCCCGGGGGTGTGTGCAACCGGCCGGGTCTCAGGGGGTAGGGGCTTTGATCCACTGTAATCCCTTTGATGTGGGGTGTTTCCCTTACAGTAGGGGCAATAAACTTCATCCGCAGGGCTAGGTGATGGCCTGGGATCGGTTCGGACAATGGGGCGCAGAGGAAGGGGGTTATCAAAGAGAGGCATGACCATGTATGGGATGTCGGTCAGGCGTGGGATGTGGTTCCATGGCAGGGTCGCGCAGAATGAGAGGGTTTATGGCCCGTGTATGAGAGAGCGGGGGTGGCCGGCGCGCGGGGGATGCTCGCAGCGCCAGGGGAAAGCGTTGGCGATCGAGAATGAGCGGGGAGAGAGTGGGGTGCCTAAAATGGCGGCCGTGCATTCGCTGTGCGTGGCGCTGGGGAGAGGCAAGATGGCGCAGATAATGTTTAGTTACAAGCTAAATTTCCACAGTCCTCCCTTTTAACATATCTCGCCAGCTTGTCTAGTTCGGATCTATCCCCATAATACTTCGAACTTCCACCTCATACAGAGCTTTCATTCGCTCTGTTTCAAAGTCCAAAGTCTTAGGGCAGATGCAGTTCATAAAAAGCGAACATAAAGGTGGCAGACACTGAATCCCCAAGCAACATCCACATAGTATCACAATCGGTATTAGGATAAATGAAAACAGCCTCCATCCCCAACTTTTAATAGTGTCCCAAAACCAACTCCCCAGTGACCATTCTTCTTGCTCCTGATGGACCTCTGCGGACAGTCTGTGGAGGTGTTCAATTGCTTTGTAGACTGAGGGTGAGTTATCCGGTACGTAGGTACAACAGCTGGACCCAATGATGCGGCATGCTCCTCCACGATCAGCCAGAACCACATCTAGAACAAGGCGGTTCTGAAGGGCCACTAAGCGGACGGCCTGGAGCTCGACGGTGTTGTTGGCGAGGGCGCCAGCCGTAATGTTCATCGCCGTTTCGACTGCCTGGGTTAAGTGGCGGATGGCTCGGCTGTTTGCCATTGGACCCCAGAGTGGAACAAGGCCTTTTACTGCGTCCATGAACTGTGCTCCGACGGAGTCGGTTTGCACAATGTCTTTGGCCCGTTTCTGACGGTGATGGTTTGCTGGAGCCACATATGTCGGAGGAAGGACAAAGGCGATGTAGCAGGTGCCTCCCCAACCTTTCGGAAGCCAGGTGTAGGCCTTAGTACCACAGACGAAGTACATATTCGGGGAGGCAACAAAGGAGGGTGGGTCAACTGAGTCCAATGTTCGGGTGATGAGGCAGGAGCTGTGGCCCACCAGCTGCGCCCCCAGGCCTTCGAGGCACACAAATCCAGTGATGTTGATGATGGACAGGGCCACTGTTAGGGTGGCGGCCATCCGTTTCCGGAGGTAAGAGAAGGTGGGTCTGGCTGGGTTGTTGAACACTTGCATTTCAACTCGTTCTTTGGCAGGGATGTCCATGTGAAAGGAAGTGTTCGATCTCAGAGGGCAGAAGAGGGCAGAAGTTCTTCCAGTTTTGTTCAGCCAGAACCCATGGTAGAAGTGTGACATGGTTCTGCCGGAAGTGGCATTGTCCTTGTAGCTTTCTTGCAGGAGGATTAGCCAGGCGAGGCAGGAACCATGGACAGAAAAAGGTGAAGGGATGAAAGGGATAGAGTGTCCAGTGGCATGTGGTAGCAATCCACAGATCCAGCAATTAGTGGCGTTGGCAGCAAGATTGTGTTGGTGGAGCAACTGCACAAAAGAGTTATTCCAGAACTCCTTACGCCTTTCTCGGAGTTGGGGTGAAAGTGAGATCAGATGGTGTTCTTTCGTGGTGGTAGGTTGAACGGTGGTCAGCAATGTCTTATGAGCGGGTGTGCTCTCCTCCATGATCCAGAAGGTGACCACGAGGAGAAGGCAAAAGAGAAGGGTAATGAAAAGTGCAATAGTCTTTAAGCTGTGCATTCGGTCAGTCTTTGGGTTTTTGTAGTGGATCTTCGGACGTCCGGTTGCTTCCATCATCTTCATGTCGGGCGCTTCCATCACCTTCAAGAGACTCGGTAGCGGGCAGAACCACAGACTTTGTTTAGTTTCTCTCCTGGTGGCCTTTGAGGTGACTAGGCTACCGCTCTGAGATTTCCACTTAGCCTGTGGTCTGCTTAGCCGAAGTTCTCTCCTTTCGTCGCAAGTTATACCCTTCCTTGGATGGCACGGTGGGATCAGGATATCTTACTAACTCGAGTGTCTCTGTATCTGGGCAGCGGCTCAGGGATGGTCGATCTTTGTCCAGAAGTTCTTCTTGGGCGGTGATGTTGTCCGTGGTTGTCAGGGTCGGTGATACCTTCTTGCAGTGGTGTGCATGCAGCCAATTGCGTTTCCCCTCCACTCGAAGAGCTGTTCGGGTGGTGATCAGGACTTGCAGGGGGCCCGTCCACCGGGGCTCCAGACTCTTGGTGCGCTGGAAGTTACGCACTAAGACGAAGTCACCGGGTTGGATGTCGTGTCCGGGGCCCCTGGAAACATCGGGAATGGCGTGCAGCACCTGCTGATGGATGACAGACAACGTTTTAGTTAGGTTATACAAATAGTCAGACATGAGGACGTCCGGGACGTCGTGGATGGATGTTGGCTTTGGAGCAGCCCAAAGGTTCATGGGCCGCCCGAAAACGACCTCGTAGGGGGTTAAGTGGTGTTTAGTGGGGGTGGAACGCATTGATAGCAATGCTAGCGGGAGAGCGTCTGGCCATCTCAGTCCTGTGGTGGCGACTATTTTTGCTATCTTAAGCTTCAATGTGGCGTTGTGTCGCTCAACCAAGCCTGCAGATTGGGGATGGAAGACCGCATGGAATTTCTGTTTTACACCCAACCCTTTTAAGATGAGTTGGATAACTTCGGCTACGAAGTGGGGGCCGTTGTCGCTCCACAAAATTCGACAAAGGCCGTATCGGGGGAAGAATTCCTTCAGTAGTACTTTTGTGGTAGTCATAGCGGTGTTGTCATGGGTTGGGTAGGCTTCCACCCACTTGCTGAAGGCACACACAACGACAAGTACATACTTCAAACCTTGGCACCTTTCTAACTGGACATAGTCCATTTGTAGGACTTCAAAGGGGTGATTGGGGACCCCAAACCCTCCCCGGGGTACAGCAGTTCCCTTCCCAGGGTTGTGTTGGAGGCATACTAGGCATTGTTGGACCAGACGTTTGGCTGAGTCTGGGATTTTGTCGTTGTGCCAGACTTTGTTGATGAGCTCGATCATGGGGGCAGACCCTATGTGTGCGGGGGAGTGTGCCATGGTCAGCATGGGGATCAAGTATGAATCTGGTAGCAACCATTTGTTCAAGTCTTTAGTTCGCCAGCAACCGTCATCGTCCTTCAATCCCACCCGGGCCCATTCAGTTAATTCGTGTGGTGTGCTGGCTAGTTGGATATCCCTAATTGTTTCCCTAGCATCCTTCCATTTCTCAGTTTGTGACCTGGTCACGTACATACGGGTCGTGGACCTATTCTCGGCTGTGGTTCGGGCAGTAATGTCAGCCAGTGCATTTCCCTGTCCTATAATGTCTGTCACCTTCTTGTGTGCCTGGCATTTGATCACAGCTAACCGTGTGGGGAGGAGGACTGCTTCGGTCAGGGCAGAGACTAGATCTCCATGCAGGATGGGTGTGCCATGAGAAGTCAAGAATCCCCTCTCTTTCCATAAGAGCCCAAAGTGGTGAACTACCCCGAAGGCGTACTGACTGTCTGTGTAAATGTTTGCGGTTGTCCCTGCTGCCAGGATGCAGGCTCGTGTGAGAGCAATTAGTTCCGCCGCCTGTGCGGATCGCTGTGTGATGCGGGCTGTCTCAACAACTGTTCGGGCTGTGGTGACTGCATAGGCAGCTGAGGTGGTGCCATCGGGGAGCTTGATGCATGAGCCATCCACCCACAGTTCTCCGTCAGGGTCCGGGAAGGCAGTATCCCGGAGGTCAACCCTACTCTTGGTTTGTTCGTCGGTGAGGGTCACGCAATCATGTATAGGGGACGCATTGGGGTCAGCGTCAGGGAGAGGCAGTAGAGTAGCTGGATTCAGAGTGGTGCATCGTTTCAATGTGATGTGGGGTGCAAGCAGAGTCAGTTCATAACCAGTCAGTCGTGCGCTAGTCAGGTGTTGAGTCTTGGTTTGGTTCAGGAGGGTGTCAACCGCATGGGGTACCAATACTGTGAGAGGGTTTGAGAGCACGATCCCCTCGCTTTGCCGGATAGAGATAGCCGCGGCGGCTACTGCTCGAAGGCAGGCGGGCAAAGCTCTGGCTACAGGGTCAAGAGTGGCAGAGAAGTAGGCACAAGGGCGTTGCTTAGGGCCTATGGACTGGGTTAGGACAGACAACGCACATCCCTCCCTTTCGTGGGTGTAGAGGGAGAAAGGTTTAGTGTAGTCTGGGGTTCCTAGGACTGGGGCCGAGCAGAGGGCGTCTCGTAATTCTTTGAAGGAGGATTGACATTCGGGTGTCCAGGGGAGGGGGAAGGGGACATCTTTAGCCAGCAGGGAAAGCAGAGGTTTTACGATAAGACTGAAATTTGGCAACCACTGTCGACAAAAGGAGGTGAGGCCCACTAGGGACCGCACTTGCTTCTGAGTTTTGGGAACAGGGGTTTCTAGGATGGTTTGAATTCGGTCAGGGGTAAGTTTCCTCCCGTCTTTGGATAGTAGGTGGCCTAGATACGTTACTTGGGGCTGGCAGAATTGCAATTTCTTTCTGGAGACCTTGTGACCGTTCTCCGCAAGGAAGCGGAGGAGGTGAATGGTGGCTGTGACGGCAAGTGGAGTGGTGTCGGCCGCCAAAAGAATGTCATCGACGTACTGTATCAACACCACTCCATCGGGTAGTTGGACTGCATCTAGTTGCCTCTTGAGGGCTTGGCTATAAATACTGGGACTCTCAGTGTAGCCTTGGGGTGCCCTGCAGAATCTGTACGAACGGGCTTTTAAAGTGAAGCCGAACAGGTAGCGGCTGTCTGGGTGGATGGGGATGGAAAAGAATGCGTTCTTGAGATCAATAACAGTAAAGGTGGTGGCAGTGGATGGAATCAGGGTGAGGATGGTGGTGATGTCTGAGACCACGGGGTACTGGGGTATGACTACTTTGTTAACCTCTCGCAAATCAACAATGAAACGGTAGGCTTTCTCATCTCCCTCGCCTTGCTTCTTTACAATGGGTAGAATAGGGCTGTTGCAAACATTACTGACTACTTCTTCTACCACTCCTGCCTCGACTAGGGACTCGATGATTTCCACCAATGCCTTCTCGCCTTCGGGTGATATCCGATACTGTGGAAGCTTTGGGAGCACTGCGTCCGGTCGGACGGTTATGTGTACCGGGTCGATCACCATGCGCCCTACATCTGAGTCGGTTTTAGCCCATAGATGTGAAGGTAATGTGTCGAGTAGGGACATGTCAGCATCGGTTATAGAGAGCATACGCCGTGTGTGACAGGGTCTGGACAGATCTGGGTTATCGTGTAGGATGACTCGAACTCCGTCTGGGGAGCATCTGATGGTAGCTCGAAAATGTTTTAGCAAATCAAGTCCCATAATAGCATCGGGGGTGTTGGAGGAGAGCAGAAAGGTCGTGTCAGTGGTGTTATCTTCTAAGTCAAAGGAGATTGGTGCTGATAAGGGGTTAGTGGAGGGCGTTCCATCGAAGCCTATTGAGGTTACATGTGAGCCAGACAAGGGTGCCCTAGGAATCAGTCGTTTGGATAACGCACTACGTGTCACCCCAGTGTCTACCAGGAATGGAGATTTTGTGCCCAAGACCTTAGCAGTGACGTAAGGACCTTGCTGGTCAACACGGAGTTCGACTGGATCCCTCCCTTGCCCCTGGCGGTCCTATGCGAAGTCATGGGTGCTTTCATAGTCGGACTGTTGACACTGGTTTTGTCGGGGGCGATCAAAGGTGTTTGGTCTGCCTGGCCTGTCGTTGATGGCGTCGTTCGTGTACCCTCGTCCCTGTCCTCTATTTCTGGGGTCATATGCTGTGTCTCTGGGGTCCCTATTTTTGTTCATTTCCAGAAGGACCGGGCACTGGGATTTCCAGTGTCCGAACCCTCTACAGAACGCACATTGATTCCCATCTAAGTCTCTCCGTCCGTTGTAGGGTGCAGGGGTATGGTCTCTAGGGGGTAGCTTTCTAGGGGCGGTTGGTTGGTAATTCCCTTTCGGGGGCTCTCTTCCTATGGTCACCCCTTGCAACTGTGCTATCATTACCCTCTCCTTTAGTTCCTTTTTCTTCCTTTCTGACGCCCTATCGTTCTCATTCTTTTGGTTTTCGTAGTATTGGGCCATCTGGAGGATAGCTGCGGGTTTGGAGGCTGCCCAACTACTCTCGCTGGTCTGCAGCTTCTGAGAAACTTCTTGTGATAGACCCTTCACATAATTCTGGACAAAGAGGTGATGTCCAGTTGCAGTGGTCATGTCCTGGCCACTATAATCGGAAAACACAGTCTCGAACCGAGAGAAGTATTCAGACACATCCTCCTGGGGTTTCTGGCGGCAAGCCGTCACTATTGACCAATCTACCTTTCTTTCTGGGATTAGAGTCTTCAACTTAAGTACAATCTTGTCTGGGAGCTCTAATATGGCTTTCGGGGGTTTCTGTCCCGGTTCTCGCTGTTTATCTATGGTATCAAGTTGTACCCAGGTATATCCGAACGGCTCAGCGTGGTCAACTTTCCGGATTTGTTTCCATACATCAGCCGGCAGACATGATCCGAAGAACAAGTCGATATCTGATAAAGTCATTATTGTTGAGCCTAAGGCTGTACCTAGTTCGGTGTAAAAGGCAGTCGGGTTCTTTCTTAAGTCGGGTAGAGTTTTTCTAAAGGTCAAAATATCTTGTCGGTCCCACGGCTGGTAGACCCAATTATATACAACTCTCCCCTTCGCATCTTGGTGGTTGATGTCGTCATGTGTTCCCTGACCTCGTGGGGGGACCCAGTAGGGGGCGGCCTCTTTGATGGGCATCATGGTATCAGTCCTTCCTTCCTGGGGCTTAGCCGCTATGGGGGTTTCTGTTTTGGTTGTCTGCCTGTGTTCTTTAAGGTGTCGATAGACCTCGAGTGTGCGAGTGAAGAGGTTCGTCACATCGCCCTCTCCTTCTTCCCCAATGTCTACCTTCCTATATAGGGCCGCTAAGCCTTCGGTACCTTTATCGTGGTACCTATCCTCATATGCATTCAGGGCGTGATAACAAAGTCGTACGACAAAGTGTCGTCTGCGGCTGTCGGCATACGAGTTATACACGTCTGTTATATACTCCTCACTTTCCTTCCGCACCACCAGTGTCCCTACTATCTTGTCAATTCCTGCTCGTTCATCCTTTGTTAATCGATTCATTCTGGTGGAATCTTTCTTTCTTATCTCAGGGTCATCCAACGTCGTTGCCGACGTTGTGTTCAGTACAAGAGGCTCGGCCGGCGCGGAGGCCGTGAGGACCGAGGCCCCTGTACTGCTTTCGCTCGTGTTTGGGGGTTGTGGGTGTTGCACTACCGATTGGGAGGGTGCGTATGGAGGGGGCATGTAAATGATTGGGGGACCTAATAGTAATTCGTCATTCGTTCGTTGCTTAGAGGACAACTCAGGGTAGAGCATAGAGGGGGTCCTAACAGCGTACTGGCCTGAGGTTTCGGGCTCCTGTCTTAGTTTAGTTTCCCTTCTCTCCTTTATTTCTTCTTCTAGCTTTCTAGCGGCAAGGTGAGCTGCCTTTCGTAATTCCTTTTCTGCTTTTACTTCTTCCCTCTTTTTCCGTTGCGTTGCTTCTTTGCGCCACATACCGACACTGTCAAGCATAGTAGGCGTCGTCTTATTGCTACGCAGAGCCATTTCTAGCACTTCTATCTTATGGTCGTCGAAGGATCCCATCAGTGGCCACTGACTCTCGGGGTCCTTCTTTGTATATTTATGCCATAGCTTGGTATAAGCTACGGTGACTAGTCCATATTTAGTGAACATGTCCTTATTAGGGGTGCCTTCCAGTGGAGCCGGATGGTCCACCTCTAATAAGCGGTCCGGGCAGAACCAACTACCAATCAGTGGGGAGAAGATAGGCATGACGGGTTTCAATGGGGACAAAAGTCAGCACTACCTATCTTTTCACTGCTTGCAAAGACTAGACAGAATATCTCTATTCCTCGTTATTTGTAAGCAGAGAATACCTCCAAAGAACCAATATCGAACAACTAGTGTTCGGACAATCAATCAATCAATCAATGGGGAGATAAAGATAGGCACGACGGGTTACAACGGGGACAAAAGTCTGCGTTACCTACCCTTCACTATTTGCAAAGACTAGACAGAATATTTCTATTCTACGTTATTTGCAAACAGAGAATATCTCAAAGAGCACTATTCTTCAAAACAATCAATGTTCGGATAATCAATCAGTGGGGAGATAAAGATAGGCACGACGTGTTTCAAAGGGGACAAAAGTCTGCGTTACCTATCCTTCACTATCTGCAAAGGGAGAGAGAGAGAGTATTTCTACACCTCCCCGTTTGTAGACAGCGAATATCTCAAAGAGAACAATCAATGAGCACAATCAATGAGCAATACTAGTATTCCAAAACTTCAAACAATCAATCAATTATTTCGCAATTTGTCGTGTATCACGACCTTACCCGGACCGCGTGGACAGTTTCTCGTCTTCCGCCTCCAGCGCCCGATCGTCCTCTACTCTCCGTATTTGCCGCGGCACTCCTGATGGTTCCCAGTCAGGACCGTAGATCACACGAGAGAGGTCTGCTCGGAACCAGTGAAGTTCGGATGATCGGCTGCCAGACGAGGGTCTATTGGGCAGGAGCTCTCCCGATCGTTGCAGTTGTTCACTCTGTCGTCGGGACCTCTCCCACTGGATCCACGTGTCGCTGATGGGCCCCACGCTTGGGACGCCAATTGTTAAATGGTAGCGGCAATTTCAGTCGATAACCCTTCAAGTATTGCCCGGCGGTAATCGCCTCTCATACCACTCGATAATTTACCAATGAAAGAGGCAGGCGCCGGAGACTGGAAGGCAGGAAACAAAGTTTTATTCCGTCGGAGCAGAACACATCAGATCAGACAGCAAGGTATCGTCACGAGGTGCTCTAACTGCATCTCTGAGACCTGGTCTCTTATACACAGGTTTATTGCTTTATTACATATGGTACATTCTTATTGAGACTTTGATGTACGGAAAGACATTCCTTGGAACCCCCACTTCAAGCTCGTTCCCACACATATCTACAGTAGAAGTCCCCACCCCATCTACAGTAGGAGATGGCTATCACGCAGCTGGACATTCCGCCAATTCCCGGGGGTGTGTGCAACCGGCCGGGTCTCAGGGGGTAGGGGCTTTGATCCACTGTAATCCCTTTGATGTGGGGTGTTTCCCTTACAGTAGGGGCAATAAACTTCATCCGCAGGGCTAGGTGATGGCCTGGGATCGGTTCGGACAATGGGGCGCAGAGGAAGGGGGTTATCAAAGAGAGGCATGACCATGTATGGGATGTCGGTCAGGCGTGGGATGTGGTTCCATGGCAGGGTCGCGCAGAATGAGAGGGTTTATGGCCCGTGTATGAGAGAGCGGGGGTGGCCGGCGCGCGGGGGATGCTCGCAGCGCCAGGGGAAAGCGTTGGCGATCGAGAATGAGCGGGGAGAGAGTGGGGTGCCTAAAATGGCGGCCGTGCATTCGCTGTGCGTGGCGCTGGGGAGAGGCAAGATGGCGCAGATAATGTTTAGTTACAAGCTAAATTTCCACATACTGACCCTTACATGGGGGTTGTCACACATTTTCGTGGTTTGTAATACCACACTCTTTGGAGGTATCGTTTTTGTGTTTGGCTTGTTTTTAGTTGTCAGCATTCCTTTTCTTGAGGGATGAGAATGGGTTTTAGTGCCATTTCCACACATTTAGTCAGATTACCCTTACATGAGGGGTGGTTCAAGGGGCGTCTCATCTTTTTTTTACAAAGTTTATGGTTTGTAGTCCCATTTACACAGTTTGTCATTCATTTCCCTTACATGAGGTGTGGCTTAAGGGCTGTCTCTCCCTTTTTCTCAGTTAATGGGTTGTAGTCCCTTTCAATACAGTTAGTCATTTCCATTAAAGGAGGGGGTATTTTCCTTTGCACAGCTTTACCCTTTCATTAGGGGTGACTCAATGGGTGTTTGTCCCATTTACACAGTTTGTCATATTGGTTACAGTCCCATTTGACTAAATGAGTGTTAGTCTCATTTACACAGTTTGTCGTGTGGGTTTCAGTCCCATTTACATTCTTTGTCATATGGGTTTCAGCCCCATTTACATTGTTTGTTATATGGGTTACAGTCCCATTCTTGCATGCTCGTGCTTCCTTCCAACCTCTACATAGGGGTGTCCAATGGGTTCTATTCCCATTTATGCAATTAGTTTTTTGCATACCCTTTATTGGGATACTTATGGTGTATGTCACCATGTGGTACATGTATACTTTTGTTGATAATCGGTGTGTAAGTCACCCTGTGCTGCACGTTTGCTGTACGATGTATATGTCACCATGTGCCACACGCGTTGTTTTCTGCTCCTAGGTCACAGCGGCTGTATGGATAGCAGTCAACCTTCTTTTCATTTTCCCATAAACTCTTATATTTATAGGATGTTATTGGGTGTGGGTGTCCCCTGTTGTTTCAGGTTCATTCACTCACCCGTGTTTTGGGGGACATTCTTTCAGGTGTCCTTCTCCCATTTTAAATATTTTTTTAATATTTATAGAGGAGTAGGGTGTGTGATTTATTGTACTATCTTGAAAATGTATCTGCGCATCTCCTCTATGCTTTTCTAGTCTTTATGTAAAGTTTGTCTTTGCATTTTCTTGTATTTACTTCCATGTCATCCACTTCTTTTTCACTTGTAGATTCTCTTGGGTATCTTCTCTGTATTTTCTCTCATGCTCACTGTGGTTTTTCATTGTACCTTTGCTATCATCCTTTCATTTTTGGGTTCTATTCCTTCTTGCATTTTCTTACTGTTTCATATTTCTCTTTCTTGGAGTCTTAACTTACTTAAGTTCGCTGTTTCATTTTTTGTGTGGTGGAAGGAGGGAGGATGTGTAGTAACCTGTATTGTATTAACCCGTTACTTTGTTTAAACCTTATTTGCGGTTTCAATTTTTGTGTTGTGGAAGGAGGAAGGATATGTAGTAACCTGTATTGCATTAAGTGGTTACTTCCACCGTAGCTGCTCAGCCAGTGCGAATGTGATGCATGGAATGAGTGTGTGAGGGACATGAATGGAATGTTTGGGTGCCTGGATACTTGTGTTTTACAGTTGGAGTATGGGCCGAGCAACAGGCAGACTGCCCCCGGTGAGGCTACTTCACAGGAATATAACAACTTATAACTACAACATAATAAATCTACTTAAAGTACATCTCGGCTACATATGGTCTTGCCAAAACAGAGTACGGGCTCACTAAACATCTAGCCAAATACAGCAGTGGCCCTGTTGAGCACCGAATATAAAATGCTGTGCTAAATAATGGTCAATAGACTTCTCCCTCTGATCAGCAACTTGATACTCTGCCCAGTGTGCATTTCTGCATGGTCAAAACACTCATTATGACCTGAGGCAGTAGGTTCATGTTAAGGATGTGGTCTAAGAGGGGGACTGAATACCTGCAGTCACCTGACTTGACAGTGAGAAAAAGTTCAATATACTTCTTTGACCATACTTATTGAAGTTACTAAGAAAGATTGGATTTAGAGATGTTAGTGCTAAATGGACCAGTATCCTGTACACCAGCCAAGTTGCCAGAGTTCGTCCTGGATGTACTGTCTGTGATCAATGGCCTAAAAATCTAGGAACCCAGCTGAGGTCCCCTTGTTTCCCAATGTTGTTCGCAATTGCAGAAGAAACTCTGGCAAGCAAGTTGTGTACAAGAGGGGATGAATGAGGAATCAAACTCTCACAAAGGATACATACGGTCTCTATGTATGCAGATGATACCTTTTCGTACTCACACAATTCAACAGCTACCAACCTGATGTCGTGGAAATATGATCAGATTTTGGGACAAATCTGGCCTTAGTATTTACTAGGTTAAATCATGTTTATTTCCCCATGAGACTCCTGGGAGGTATAGACTTCCTGATTTTGCAGAACACTTCTCTTGATGGGAAACATAAACATTTAGGGGCTGATTATGATTGGAGTGAACCCGCCACCGTCAGGCTGGTGGTAGCAGGTTCACCGCTATCGTGAGGCCATTTTCCACCCGCCATATTATTATGGTGGGTGGTACTGTTGCAGTCGGAAACTCCGACTGCCACGCGTTAGATGGGCTCCTTGAACCTCCCTATACCCTGAAATGGCGGCAGTGGAAAGGCTGGTGGGGATAGACATTTGGAGCCCGTAGTGGCCCCTCCTGTCCCCCGGGCACTTTGGTTTTGGGGCGCACCTATGGTGACCACATACACTTCCCTGCACCGCACCATGTGGCAGGCACCGCAATGTGAAATGTGCCGTTTTTACTTTGCGTTGGGTGCTGCTGCCAGCAGCACCCACCGCAATGTAAAATATGGGGAGTGCGATTGCTGTTTTTACAGTCGCATTGTATTCAGACTTGTGGGACTGCCTTGTAGGCGGGCGGTCCCACTTCCCGATACCCCCTTAATTATTTAGAGATACATACTTACCAAGATAATAGCAGGTTCCAGGGAGGTAATCATCGGAAGGCAGTAACCAGGATTAGACATGTGTACCCTTTCTAGTCCAGACTACCATTTTCAACCTCGTGTAGGATCTCCATTCCTAAAATGATCATCCTTCCCTGTTGTTGCATCATGATATCGCATTATCAGTCATAATTAAATATATTTTTTCAGAATATTGGACTCTATTCTCTCTGGTCTTAAATGGGGGAACTGTGAGGAAACAAATGGCTTTAACTAAGAAGTGGAGACCATTAGGAGAGGGTTGCATGGGAGCTCCTCATTATGAAGCATTTTATTTAGCAGCACAGTTGCAATGCGGCTCAGATGGATAGGCAATGCCCAGGCTCCTGATCACACTGAGATCGGGCACAGTGCTGGAGATATGAATATACACAAGCTGATTTCCCTCTCAGGGAGGATACATATGATGTGCCTAATGATATACGAGTGACTGAGCTTTTTGCTGGCATCAGTTTCTGAGGTATCAAGATAAAACTGTTTTATTCTCTCCAAAAATGCTGTTATAGTGCGTTCATGGATTCCTTACTAAGACAGGAGACTAGATAGAGACCACGGATGGATGCTGGGATAGTTAAGATCTGGCACCTGAACACATATGGTGTTCTTCAAACCCTAGACTCACTTATGGAGGAATACGAGATAGACGCAGGACAGTTCCTGAGTGACCTATAAGGCAGCAAAAAAGAGAAGCAGCATTTATATGGGTGGAATGTCCCAGCACCCATGGTTTATGTGGACTTAACTGGGACCAAGGAGAAATTGGACATTTAAGTAGGCACAACCCTATCTGAAATTTTTGGCCTTCAGGCTGTGGAGCACACAAAGAAGATCATAGGAAGCAATAGATTTACATTTACCCAGCTTTATTATCTCCACAAGACATACCTCACTCCAGCTAGATTAGCAAAAACGCACCCTGGAGTCCTGGATCGCTGTCCCTAATGTTGTGCTGATAATCCTACTTCACTAACATAGTGTGGAGAGGCGGTCATATTAAGTATTAATGGTAAGAACCATTTGACCATGTCAGAGACTTTACTTGGAAATTAATAGCCCTCACACACAGATTACATTTACTGGGTTTGATGCATAGTACGAAACGATATGTAAGTATGTGGACCCTGTTTCAGTGATTGCTAAAAGAAACATTGCAATCAACGTGAAGTCTAGTAAAGCCCTGATGTGAAAGAGCATGCTTGCAATGTATGTCAGTGGTTTACTGTGGAGATCACTGCCTGAACTACACAAAAAGGGACAAGTAGAAAAGGAACAACATACCAACAATGAGACATCATTCTGGAAATTATAACTGCAGAAACTGGTGAAAGACCCCCACAGTAAGTAACTGTTGTCAGATGGTTATACCTCTAGCCTTGAAGGATTTTTGGTTAAATAGACAACCACAATGTAGGGGTTATGTACACGTGGCGCTGGTATCCCTGACCCTGTGTGCATAGACTAGAAGTAAACACACAGGTACAAGGCAATGAGGACAACTACGCTGCAAACAGAACAATTTTGCGGGTTATCATTTTTTAAAAGAGTGACTAAATTATAGAATATATGTGTGAGTCCAGGAGTGTTTTATTTTCTTTAAGTGTATGCAATCAATCCTTGGAGTTGGGCACTGTCCCATGGATATGGAAGAAAGCAATAGTTACACCTCCTTTTGAAACAATCTACAGCCGATCTGTTGGTTCTACGTAATTACAGGCCCATATCACACATTCCTTTACTAGTAAAACATACTGGAATTATTTATTAGTAGGAAGCCATCTCAGTATCTTGAAGATCATTCTCTTTTAGTGAAGGAACAGTTTGGTTTCAGGCCAATGCATGGTACGGAGTCTGCTCTTCTTCTTGCCATGGATGAACTCAGGTTGAAGGTGGACCGCAGCCAGTCGACTGTGCTTATACTGCTCAACCTGTCGGCCGCCTTTGTTATGGTCCACCATACAACTCTCCTGGCGAGATCAGTCTTGAGTGGAGTCAGCTGCACTGTCTTGAAGTGGGTACCTTCCTACCTCTCAGACACGAGCCAGACAGTTGCCTTTCCCACCCACCACTCTGACTATAAAACCATCTAACACGGAGTTCCTCGGGGTTCCGCACTCAGCCAAATCCGTTTTAATATTTTAGGGGCATATCATCAAAGAACAGCGTTAAATATCGCTGAGTGGGTTTAGCGCAGATTTGCTTAACGCCGGCTATTGCCAGATTTGATCGCCGAGATATCGCGTTATTTACAACGCATATCTCCACGGCGATATTAAATCCGGCAATAGCGGCGAAATCCGCAAACATCGCTGGAAATCCAGCGCAACAACGGAAGTGATAAGGTATTCCTTGCAAATAGGGAGATGTGGAGTCAGCCATAGAATCCACCTCCCATCATATGTATAGCTAAGTCTGTTTTTTTGCAGACGTTAGCTTTCGGTGATATCTGCGGTTAGCGCGGATTTTAACTTCGGTATTGGTGTCCTGAGCCAGCTTGTTAATAGGGAGAAGTGCTGTTAGTCATGATTCCCATGTCGTGTATGAAGGAAACGCCCACTTTGCATCTCATTAGAGATGCAAAGCGAGTATAAGCACAAAGATGAGGGTAGAGGCTAATTGAATCCGCACCCAGCAAATATCAGTGGTTCTTGTAATCAGTGAATAGTGGTGCACGAAACCAGAGAGTACTCCCCTCTTTGCTCCCAAAAATATAGGATAAAATCCTACATCAACATATATAAACACAGGTGGTTCAGCACTAAACACTATACACTTCTCATATAATCAGAGCATGTGACACAAATTGTAGAGTTTTTCTTCTTTATTTATCTTGATCGCAGATATCTTGTAATTCATGTATTCACATAACCGTAGCCAACGCGTTTCGTCTCACACGAGACTTCTTCAGGGCTCATGTATATATAGAGTAATCTCCTTATGTGATGGCGAATTCCTATGATATGGAGTTCTGCAATGAATACTTCTCAAGGTCACATGTTATTTTCTAGTCAACTCTTAGCCAGCGTGATCACTTCATAGTAACGGCGATGCAAAGCGAGACGTCGGTAAAAAGGCTGCTAACATGCGCTAATGCATGTTAGCACTGCCTTGTAAATAGGGCGAAAACATTATCTCCGCTTTTTTGGCTTTTAAAGCCAAAAAAGCAGAGATAAGGCCCTTGATAATATGCCCCTTAATATTTATATGAGGCCGCTCATTACTTTCATCAAAACCCAAAATGCAAGTCTCATTATCTACGCGATCGGCAATCAGCTGATTTTTTTCATTAACAATAAACAGCAGGAGGTAGTTGACCCCTTTCAAAATTGCATAACAGACATTGTTAACTGGCCGAACGTTGGGGCATATTATCAAGGACGGCGTTAAAAATTATCGCCGGTTTAGCGGCAGAAAACTGCAGCTAAAGCGGCGATAATGGGCTTGATAATATGGCCTGGAGAATTCCAATAGAAGCCCATGTTCGCACCAGAACATGGGCTTCTATGGGAATTCCCAAGGGCATATTATCAAGCCCATTATCGCCGCTTTAGCAGCAGTTTTCTGCCGCTAAACCGGCGATAATTTTTAACGCCGTTCTTGATAATATGCCCCATAATTTCCTCAAATTCAAAGGGGATAAAACTAAGGGGCATATTATCAAGCACGCCGTTAAAATTATCGCCGCTTTAGCAGCAGAAAACTGCAGCTAAAACTGTGATAATGGGATTGATAATATGCCACAGAGACTTCCAATAGAAGCCCATGTTGACACCAGAACATGGGCTTCTATGGGAATTCTCAAGGGCATATTATTAAGCACATTATCGCCACTTTAGCAGCAGTTTTCTGCCACTAAAGCGGCGATAATTTTAACGCCGTTTCTTGATAATATGCCCCAGAGTTTCTCTGCTGAATAAAGTCCCCATGACACTACCCTATAACTTTTGGACTATCTCGACCGACAAAGAGATGGAGCTCTATGACACTGTCTGCAATCTTGGGGTTGACTTCAACACAAAACTATCTCTGGAAAAACATGTCAATAAAGTGGCAGGCACATGCTTTGCGCTTCTTCGTTTACTCATGAACTTTTTGCCACTACTACCACCCCAAGCAAAATCTCTAATTGTGCGCAGCGTAATTCTAAGCAGGCTAGATTACAGCAATGCCCTGCTACTTGGAGCACTGAACTATCAAATCCCGAGACTTTATAGGGTCCTAGCACCAGATGCCAAATTGATATTAAACAGACTTCACAGCTCGTTTGCTTCTGATGCCTTGAGAGAACTTAGGGGCATATTAACAAGCCAGGCGATAAAATTATCGCCGCTTTAGCGGCAGAAAACTGCCGCTAAAACGGCGATAATGGGCTTGATAATATGCTCTATGGAATTCCAATTGAAGCCCATGTTAGACGTCCTTCACATTTAACATGGGCTTCAATTGGAATTCCATAGAGCATATTATCAAGCCCATTATCGCCGTTTTAGCAGCAGTTTTCTGCCGCTAAAGCGGCGATAATTTTATCGCCTGGCTTGTTAATATGCCCCAGAGATTGGCTTCCTCTGAAACAGAGGGTAGCCTTTAAATTGATGTCCATTGTCTTCAAGGCTCTCCAGGGCAAGGGCCCAGTTCCATTGCGATGAAGACCAAAGAGAAGTACCTCTAAAAGGTGCCTCCATTCAGCATCCGCAATCTCCTTTGTGTCACTAGGGGGCATATTTACAAGGGCATTATCGCCGCTTTAGCGGTACTTTTTGCCGATAAAGCGGCGATAATTTCATCGCCCTATTAACAAGGCATCGCTAACATGCATTAGCGCATGTTAGCTGCCGTTTTTGTAACGCCACGCATCTTAGTGATATACATCGCTAATGAGATGCACAGTAGGCGTACCTTCCCGTGACACCATGACAAAAGTTTGAGAACAAGACATCACCTTATTTACAACGTGGCCTCGGAAAGCCACGCTAACCACGGTTTTCGCCAGATCCTTACGCCCGGTCAAAACTTGACTTAGGCATGTTTTGAGTGGGAGGTGGATTCTTTGGTCACGTCCACACTCCCCTATTATCAAGCTTTTCATTAGCGTGTGAAATCATCGCTTGATTTCACACGCTAATTATGAATATCGCCGTCTATCGCAGGTTTGTACATCGCCTGTGAGCAAGGCATTGTAAATATGCCGCTAACACGGCGATGTAAACCAGCGATAGGCGACAATATTCCAAATCGCACTAAGTGTGATTTGCAATGTTTAATGTGAAGCCTTGCTAATATCCCCCTAGATTCCATAGAACCAGACAAGGGAGACAAGCTTTTATGTATAAGACAGCCAGGCTCTGGAAAAGGCTACCAGTTTCTCTTGCATATTCTACTGATCTAATGCATTTCTGGAAGCATTTTGAGACTGGGTTATTCCCTAAGTGACCGTGGGGCATTTGTATAACTAGTCTAGCAGTAGCTATGTTCAGATGAAAGCTCTCAGAGCCAGGATACCTTTAAGGGGACAGCTGCACTTTATAAATGCAATTAATAAATAATATTTTATAAACTGCTCTTTTTTTCATGGTCCTGGAGATAGCCCCGCTTATGACATCACTCATCGCTTGAAATGTTGGACTAGTGCACAGTCTAACTTTTATAACACCAAGGGAATATGATTGTATATATGCACCATCTATAAAGCAACAGACAATAGGGAAGAGGTGTGGCCCCGCGGCCAGGGCGACTGACTCCAGAATCTGGAGATCACGGTTCGATCCCCGGCGCCGGTGGCAGATTAGTCCAGCACTATGTGACTCTGGGCAACAGCTTGCTTAATCTTCCCGACGGCCCACAGCGCCTAGAGATCCTTCCGGGTGATTATTCGACCGCTTTACAAATATGGATTATCGACAAGAAACCATACTTCAAGAAAATCCACAAAACAGCAAATTTTAGACCGAGTGAAATATGTATTTCTCGTACCGTGCTGAAATGTAGACGCGACAGTGTTCTTGTTCCTATTAAGGTCAAACTCTGAATCTAAAATTGTTTCTAAGCCAGCGACACAGGGGACAGCTACAGTCAGTGGTGAGACCAAAACAATACACATCCAATGAAAGGGATTTGAGGATATAAATAGATAAAGTGATAAAGTGGCAATTAAATCATTAAGCCGCTTTGTTGCCGGTCCAGCAATTAATGATAAAACACAGGCCTTCGCGGATGCTGCGAGGCGGCGGGTTATCCCATTTCTTCTGCACAGGGCTCTCTTCTTGTACCTTCCAGCACCTCCATTGCTCAAGAAATAGGTTCACTGAAAAAAGGGAAATGCCCTGTGCCTTCTGTGACAAAATAGAATAGTAGCTCTGAGTGAGAGGGCCTTCTCTTAGCTAGGAGAAATGAAGTATCATCGACCAAGATTTACCAAAAGAAGAGGAGCGGGGAAGTAGCATCAGAAAACGTTTGACCCTAAATGACGTCACAGGTTTGACGCATTTCTTCACGTATGAGGCTTGAATAGCAGAAGGACTGTAGAAAGGGAAATAACGGAAAACTGCATAAGCCTCTTTTCCCCCCATTGCCTTTGTAATTCCTGATACAAGGAGTAGCAAGCCAGGAGTACCAAAGGCAAGCCAGAGATAGAAAGTTCTACACCTGGCTACCAATATGCTGGGCTGGCCCTAGGGCAGTGCAACCAGTGCGACAGCACCGGGTGCTGACTTCGGGTGTGGGCGTAGTGTTCGCAAGTATATTATGATTTCAAAAGCACCTGCTACCCCGTTCCTAACCTCAAGCAAATTTTCAGGCAGGGCTAAAAATGTCAAGATAACTCCAGAGATTAATGTTCTTCCTAGAGAGAGATCGGAGGTTTGTCTAGTGGAAGTTTTGACTCATGGTGGGTAAGGTAGCGCAGTGGGTTAATATGCCTGCTGCAAAGAACGTGTACCATGCAGATCACGAAGTGCATATCATGTCAACAGGTCAGTAGGTTGCTGCTTATGTCTGAGAGATCCTTTTGTTAATTGCAGTTTATAAGTTAAAATCCAAACATAGAACAGTGAGATATTAACCGTCATCAAACAGCTGCACCCAAACTACAAAGCGTTATGGTTTTTTCCCTGTCTTTCATCCTAATTTTGAAAAAAGAGTTCATTTAAATAAAAATTATTTCTGAGTAAGAGAATCCCCCAACCATGGTGCTACGTTTTAAAATCTATCTGTAGTTCTTCAGAGCAAGCAGTATTAAACTATACTGCCAACCAGTATGGATTGAATGTGACTCCTACACCTTTTGGTCCGCTGTCTTACGTAACATTTCCTATACACTGATTAGCACTACTGTGATCGATTGTCTCTATGTAGTGTGTGTGATGTAAAGTGCTCTGACACCCTACACTGGTATGAGTGGCACTATAAAGCTAATTAAATTCATCTGAGAGTGGTTGAGGGGCACTGTTAAAGGGTAGTAGCACGGGAATGTGTGGCGGAGGTGGTCATGGGGAGAGCACCAACAAACATTGTAGTACTGGGCGCCACCAGAGCTAAGCCTGACCCTGATAGGATGTCCATGGGGACTGGGTGAAAAAGCATGTCACTTATCAACTGATACATCTAAAATGCTATTGGTGAATATGTGAACATTTATAGCACAACCACAAAAACACGCCGAGGTCTTCTAATTGTTACTTATGTGGCACAGATACCTAAATAACATTTTTTTAAGGTCATTCATGTGTCTGAATATATTAGTTGGGGGTATGGAGAAATGAATTGCAAGTGGTAGAACATTTTGCCCTACAATGGCGGTCATTTGACAAAATTTGCCAGCGGTTGTGAAAGGCAGTATTGAGCAGCTCTTGAGCTTCGGCTTGTAACTCCAGAACGGCCATTCAAATATAAATTAAATTGAGGTATGCTGGACAGCTATAAAGTGGGGCAAGGTCTGTCAACGACCGACACAAATTAATTTCAAACTTTACATCTAAACCACTAGATAGCAGTCTTTAGGGTGGACTATTGAACCCACTAGTGAGAAGCAGCAGGGAATCACAGAGCTTCTTAGATTCCATGACCATTTTAAGGATAACATTTCAACAATTACAAAAGAAATTGAAGCAGTAAAAATGTCCTAAAGGTCTCAGCCCACTTTTTACTGGCCTAAAATGTCAATTTACGAAATGCTATCCAGTGTGACAGATCGAGGTCAGCCATCCTCCTGGCTTTGTACAAAGCAAAGCTGACGAAAAGATGCAAAGTCCTCCTTCCACTTTAACCACAGAAAATACTTAACTACTTCCTGTTGTTTAAATTTCTGTATGGGTTTTAAAGAAAACTTCTTTCAATAGAGTATAGAGATTAGCCAGCAGTTATTTGGATCAGGTATATAACCCAGGATGTGGTCGGGAGCCACCTGGGTGAGACAATACCCAACAGTGGAGCATACTAGTTATTACAATCCCATTATGAATAACTGCCACACTTTAAGGAGGCTACATATCTTTCCTGATTTCTGTCTCCACACAACTGCCTAGATGGAATAGCATTCAGGCCAATTAATAATTTATTCATTCATGCATTCATTTATACAGTCATAGGGGCTTATATTAGAAAATTGTTTAAATGTATAAATCTGACATACATCACATTTTAAGTATGTATTGATAAAAATAGCAATCATTTAATGCAAATTTTCTGTTATTAACTCAAACCGAGTGATATATTTGCAGACAATATTTCATTAGAATACATTAAGGCCCTAATTACAGGTTCGGCAGTGCGACGGCCCGACCGCCTCTTCTGCGTCCTCCAGGACACCGCAGCGCAGTTTTGGTCTTAAGGTTAGTGGTATTCACAAAGGTCATTTAGGAGTAGCAAAGTTGGGGTTTTGTCTCAGTTAACTCCTTCAGTGCCCATGACGAGATGGTCTCGTCATGGAGCGCGGTTGCGCTGTGCCCATGACGAGACTATCTCGTCATGAACCCCGCCCGCTAATGAAAGGGCCGGCACAGGGCGGGGAAAGGGCGGGGCACTGAAGGGGTTAAACCTCAGATTAGGTCTTAAGTTAAATTTAGGATCAAAACTTAAGTTTAACTGAGACAAAATCCAAACTTTATTACTCCTAAATGCCCTTTCTGAATACCAAAAGTCGTAAAATGTTAGGATTTGGTCTCAGATTACTTTTGTGAATTGAGCCCCCAGGAGGTGGGTGTGGCAAGACACCCACCACCGCCAGTAAGAAACCTTGCCCCTAATTTCCTCCTGTCTGTGCTACACATTCACTTTGTGGACTAATCCTGCCCACTTTTTCATATCTGATGGGAGTAGTATATTGGACTTTAGACTCCAGATAATTTGGACTCTACTACAATGGTTTCATCCACCATTACTGAAGATTTCACTTTTGGTTTTCACTATGCAATTTTTAGTAGATGTCTTGATCTCATCCTTGTTCACTTCATTAAAAACACAATTCACCAAATGATTGTCTCCTGTTGTAATTCTCACATGTAACAATGTGAATGTACTAGCATGTGAACTTTGCAATTTCAAAATCTAGGTACTTCTGGAAGCATAAGATGTTGTATGTAAACCATGTTCAACTCAGTATCCCTGCCATGTCACAACAACTGATAGATACATGTGTCTGAGCTGATAACAGCTCTATTCCATTGTTCTAGTCATAGGCTGACATGATATCAGAAACATAGGTTGATGAGTTCCTTCCCATGTATGGTCAGCTCCATGGCTCAGCAGAGGAACAGGTAAGTTCCTCAAATACATGTTTGACTCCATTTAACTGCTACCTTTCTACACCATAGGCTACAATGTGCTACGGCGTGTCAGATTGTAGACATTATGTTGATTGCATATATTGTGTGGTGCCTACATAGGACACACGTGTAATGGATTATGGGGCCCTGTACTTTGTGGAGTAAAGACTACCATTGTAATGTTAATGATAACGGGATTTGTAAAGTGCATGAATACCCGGGGGTGTCTTGGCGCTGAGAACACAGTAAGCCTGATCAAGTGCCTAATTCTGGAATAGGTAGGTTTTTAGTCCTTTCCTGAAGATGGTGAGGGAGCTAGCACTTCTGAGCTCACTCGGAAGAGTGTTCCAGAGTTTAAAGGTGTCATAGTGAAAGCTGCAGCCACCCCAGTGAGGTGTTCGAATTCTGTCCACTGTCAAGAGTCTGGCCCCTGTAGAACGGAGTTGTCTGGTTGGTTCATACCAGACAAAAAGGTTTTGAAGAAAGGAAGGACCTGTGTGATTCAGTGCTTTATAAGCCAGACACAGGGTCTTAAATTTGATGCGTTGTAACACAGGAAGCCAGTGCAGGCCGCGAATCTCTTTAGATACAGATTTGCACCTAGGAATGACTAGTAACCGTGCTGCTGTATTTTGAACGATCTGAAGCTTTTTTAAACACTGCTTCTGTATATTCAAATAAAGCCCATTGCAGTAATCCAGTTTGAACTGGATTAGCGATGTTACCACGGTTTTCCTTGTGTCTGCAGGAATATAAGGAAAGATCTTCCTTATTTTCTTAATAAGAAAGTGGGAGACGGAGACAATAGCATTTGTCTGATTAGAAAGTGATAGTTTGTTGACAAACCTTACTCCCAAGTTCTTAGCCTTGACCACTGGTTTTGGTGATTCTCCCATCTCTGCCGGCCACCACAGATTGCCAGTTTGGCTGCATGTTACCAAAAATTAGGACTCAGTTTTTTCAGAATTGCGTTTGAGACAATTTGTACTCATCTATCTATTTATTGTACTCATGCAGTTCTGAAATTGTTGAGTAGGAGGGGCCTTATTTTTATATGCAGCCACAACTACCTGGGTGTCGTCGACTAGGGACGTCAGACTAAACCCGAAATCCCGGATCAGAGGAGCCAGATCGGGGATGTAGACATTGAAAAGAGAAGGGCTCAAGGAGGAGCCCTGTGGTACTCCGCACGGGAGGGTATAAGACTCTGAATGATACCCATCTACCGATACTATTAATCTCCTGTCCTTGAGAAAGGAGGACAGTAGGGCTAATGCCGTACCCCTGACCCCCTGACGCTCCAGCCGCTGTTGCAGGAGAGAGTGATCCACAGTATCGAAAGTGGCTGACAGATCGAGGAGCACAAGGGTGGCAGTGCCTCCTCCATCCATCACCACTCTAATCTCCTTTGTGGCTTTGATGAGTGCTATTTCGGTACTGTGCTCTTGGTGGAACCCAAACTGGGAGTGATCGAGCAGGTTATTTTCGCGAATAAATTGGGCTAATTGAATATTCATGATTTTTTCAATTATTTTGGATGGCAACGGCAACCGGGTTATAGGTCGGTAGTTGTGCGGGTTTGTTTAATCCAGGTTGGGTTTTTTAGCAGCGGAAGGTTGGAGGTAGCTGTCCATCTGGAAGGAAAATTGTCAGAGTCAAACACAGAGCTAACAATTTCTGTGAGCCCAGGACTCACCAATTCCACTATTTCTTTTAGAAATGCCGGCGGGCATGGGTCAGAGAGGGATCCCGACTTTGCTTCTCTTATATACTTTTCCACTGCTTCAGATGAAGTGGGGAGAAGCTGAGCAGGGTGTTATTTTCAGAGTCAGGACTTGTCAGTTGAGTGATGGGGAGTTGAACTGATGCATCCTCAAAGACCTTAAAAATGTCCAGGACTTTGGCTTTAAAAGCAGCTGCAATGTCGTCACAGAACTTTTGGTTGTCCTTGATCCCTGTATTTTTGGGTATAGTTAGTTTGTTCACTACTGCAAATAGTTCTTTAGAGGAATTTTTTCCTTTCTCGATCTGTTTAGTAAAATAATTCCTTTTTTCTGATATAAGTACGTTTTTATATTGTGCTAGGGCAGTTCTATACGCTTTTCTCTCAGGTGTGTGATAATTTGCCTGCCAACACCTTTCTAGTTGATGACATTTTTGCTTTTCTTTCCGTAGTGTGTCAGAAAACCAGGGGGCAGAGGGGGTGCTCCTATTCCCCGAGGTTTTTTTGTGGGTACTAAGCCCTTAACTGCTTCATTAAGCCATTCAGTGTATTTGGTGACAGCTAATTCTGAGTGACCATTTAGTTGTGGTCGTGAGTCCTCCAAATGTGTACGGAGGATCGTTTTATCCACTTTACTCCACTCTGCATGAGTAGACGCAGGGGCATTAGAGGTCCCTCCGAGCCCGACTGTAGTGACACGAAGATTGACCTTAACTGACGAATGAGCTGACCATGTCAAAGGAAGGGGTTCTTTTAGTGTGAGACCTTGGGCCGTGGTAAAGATATCGTCTAGCGTGTACCCCACCTCATGGGTGGGGGTCTGTACTGGTTGAGTTAAGCCTACAGCTCCCAATGTGTCTAGAAGTACACCTGTCTCCCTATTGTCCTTGTCTTCAAGGTAGAAATTGAAGTCTCCAAGGATGGTGAAATCATTGATTAAAAGAGTAGGTTCTAGAAGGCTATCTAGATTCAGAGTGGAAGTGCTTCTAGTGCCTGGATGCTGGTACAATAAAATGCCTCTGAAAGTCAACCTTGGGCTGAGTTAGAGGGCAAAGTGCAATTTACAATGTGCCCTAAGGGTGATTTGTACTTGTGTTACATGCATTTATCTATGTAGGGCTCAAGTTCAAAGTAGCTACAATTAGTTCTCAAATCACACCATGGTATATGTGCATAGTTATACTGTTATAAGCGTTTAAGGAAGTGTACAGTTTTACATTTTGCTCAGCCCGCATCAGACTTTGTACAACAATTGTGTGGGAGGTAACTATACCTTACAGACACTTTCAGAGTGCCACACAACCATGTGCTCACATATGAGATGAGCAGAATATTCACTTTTATGGTTTGAATTGGTGGAAATGTGAGGTTCATATGGGATAAGTAGCCTCAGCCTGAATAGATCAAGGCCTGCCAAGAATTTGTGGGCAGTCGGAAAAGTCCCAGCCTGAGCCAGAGTTACTGTGGCACGACAACTGATGCACAGAGTAATGTCGCTGTAGACCTGCTGATCCATGAATTTTCCCAGAAATAGTTATCTGTACCACTAGTAGCCCAGATAGCTGTTCCATGGATATTATAAGGAATGATGACAGAGGAGACCCCCTGACCTGATACTTCTTTCCATTGACCCACAGTGTCAATGTGTGTCTGCCACTAATGACAGTTGCCTTACTCACACAAGTCTGTTGACACTATTCCAATAGTGTTGCTTCCACTGTGAAGGTCTATTGCACATCTGAGAAATGAACAGTGCAAATAGTGGGTTACTTCAGAATATAATTAGAAATGTGAATAATCTACTTGGCTACAATATTTTCTTTGACACAACACAACACACACAATGGAATGTTGAATTACATTTCTGTTACAAAGGTTATAAAGGTGTGTCCTGTGATGGCAGTACATACCACTCAAACCTATTCTGACAATGATCTCTCAATAAGTAGTCCACATGTACATACATCCCCTAGAGAGGTAGCTCTCAGTGACACCCATACCAGCCCTTAAATTGTGACCTTAGTCTTAGGCTGTTGTGTATACTATGGTGCTCGCCTTTATGGACCGTATGCATCAATGCAATGAGCCTGGCAGGAAAGGTGTCTGGACATTCATGCACAGCTAGTTTATCCTTCACAAGGTTCAAATGGTGAGCTGTGTGTCATGGTACCTCACATCACATTCATGTAGATGGCCCTAGCCTACATGATGTTAGTGGGCTGCCTCAGTAAGTGTAGCTTATGAGTAGGTTTGAGGTTAGTCATCAGATGATCACAAAAGTGTGTATCCATGATTTGGTTTTGCTTAGTATGTGACATGGACACATGTATTATGTTGACTCTAGAAGAATGCTTGTGCTAGATGTCAATGCAATGTGTATCAACCCTACAGTTATCCTCAAACTTCAGACTACAATATCTTTCTACATTTCTTGCACCCATACAGGTCAACAACCATCAGAAGAAGGACATTTGGAGAGCCATCACATGGAAGGTACTGATCCTGAGGGTCTTTAACCAGCATAGCGTCCAGTGCAGAAAGAGGTGGGAGGACCTGCTTTGCTGGACCAGAAAGATTGTGGAGGTCCAGCTAGGGAAATTCTCCCACCGTGGAAGGGGAACACGCCGGACCCTAACCCCCCTGATGGCTTGAATACTGGTGGTGGCCTACCCAAAGCTTGATTGGGAGTTGAAGACCCAACAGCAGCTACATAGGTGTGAGTCATGGTCACAGTTATACATGCTATATTGCCAGATTTGAGTTTTACAGATAGATATTTTACCAACCAGATTGGTGATGGCCCTTGTGCCACACACAAGATGAGTCATTGTTAGTGTAGATCTGTGCCTATTGTCTTTCCCACCATTATTAAGTATTGGTTATATAGTGAAATGAGAGAGCAAATGTCACGGGTGCCACATGGTGGCAAATGTGCATGTGCCAGTTGATAGTTCATCTGCAATAGTGTTTAAAAACACATATTCACTGACTGGGGACATGCATGGAGAGAGAAATGTAGAACTGTAGTGATCATATATGAGTGGCTATACTGATCCTTACTAGGCAATCTGAGTATGCAATACCAAAGAGAGGTCTGGTGTGCCTGCCCATTGGGACCCCAGTGATCCCACATCTTCATGTCATAGATGATCTGGGATACCCAAACCCTTCAAAGGTGTGTTGGCTTATCAATATACAATCTATGACTGGTGTTATCACCTGTACCAAGCAGGATTGGGGATGTTCATATGACTGTATGGAGTCTTGTGCTGTGTGGATTCTGAGTATCAATCTCCAAATGTTTGGAGCTCGATTTTTTCAGGGAACTTTATATGCTAAATATGATACATAGCTAAACTACATGTGCAAAGTTTTCATTAGACTTTTCAAGTAGTGGACGTATGCTGTCATTTGTAGTGCAAAGTGTCATCAGTGTGCAATGAGCATTTGCACACGAGAAGATGTCTGCCACAACAATAATTGGTGGTATATTATTGTTGAACTTGACCTTCAGCACATCATGATGTGTTATGGGTAATAATTAGATTTTTAACTCTGGGCCTTGTGTGAGCATTGTGTAAATCTCACATTTGTATCCATCCTATTTGGTTTAATCATTTGACAGTGGTATAGTACAAGTGCCAAAGTACGCAAGGTGATCAACTATCCTAGTATGATCTTAATTATGGAGTGTAGACAACTCCGTCAATGCATTTGGGCCAGTCTGGGGTTATGAAATGAGTGGACCCAACACTTTGCAGATTATGTAGCATGCATACATGTGCTCATTCTAAGTTTGAAGCCTATAGACTGAGCCATGAAGCTGGTGTGATGTGTAGACTTCTTCAATGTTTTCTGTGGATTTGTGATGGACAGCTGTGGAAAGGCATTTGCAATTAATCCATGTTACATGTCATTTCAGACACATATAGGGCAATTGGAGGAGAAGTGGCAAACCTCAGTAGGTACACAGCTGGTCACAGCAGTTCTGGACATGAGATGTCAGACAGGGAGGGACCCAGTGACCAGGAGGGTGCGGGAGTGCATAGGATCACTGCAGCTCAAGCTCTTCATCTATTGAGTCCTCCTCCGGTGGAAACTCTCAAGTGGCGGCAGACCCCTGAGGATCTTTTTCTCCTTCATCCGTGTCCCCCAGTTCCATCAATACCGTCCCTGTTGTCCCCCAACAAGTTGGCCGTTCCCGCTCTCCAAAGAGGGGAGCAAACTCCTTCGCTCCAGGTACCTCAGCCCCTGCCCCTGTTAGCTCCACACCCTGTGTGAGGAGGCTATTGCCCTCCTAAAGAGCATCGCTGTGGGTCAGAATGTGGTACCAAATGCCATGTAGGGGCAAGGCGTCCTGCTGACCCAGATGGCAGCGTACCTGGAAGGCATTCACACTACAATGTCTGGCCTACAGAGATCTTTTCAGGCTCTGCCTACTCCCTCATTTCAGCCCTCCACCCATCCCAACCTTTCACCCCACCTTCTGCTCCTTCCTCATCCAAATTCTCTATTCCCACTCCTATCCCAAGCTCACGTACACCTAAGCAAGTACACACTTCACAAGACACAAGTACCACACACAAACACAAAACCTACAGAAAACTCATCCATGCACGCACATAAAAGATACTCACCCCATCACCACCCGGTCATACCCCCAGGCACCACGGCAACACACACAAATCTCTCCATAGACACACCTATACCGGCAGACAATACAGCAACACACACAGCGACCTCCACAGACACACTCATACCTGCTGAGAACACAGCAACACACACAGAGCTCTCCAAAGACATACGCATACTAGCAGACAACACAGCAACACACACAAAGCCCTCCATAGACACACCTATACCGGCAGACAATACAGCAACACATGCAGAGCCATCTACAGACACACCCATACCAGCAGACAACACAGCAACACACACAGAGCTCTCCACTGACATAGCTATGCCTGCAGAGAACACAGCAACACACATAGAGCCCTCCAGAATACCTAGCATGTCCTCAGCACACACAGGCACAAAACACAAATGCTCACAGACACCAACACTTCATGAAGTGTAGACTGCAGACACAGCTCACACTTTTACTCCCTCTTCCTCACAACCCAAATCAATCCGAACATCCTACCCATTTTCCCCATGAAATTGCCTTGTCCTTTCCCCTACGAAACCTGACCCCCCTCCCAACATTCCAAAAACCTCTCGCATACCCAAATCCATCCCTTCCACTTCCCACTCCACCGCTGAGAAACAGCATTCCCACCCCCTGATCCTAGTCCAAAAAAGATAAAAAAGCAAAAGTAACCTCCCAGAGACAATCCCAACCCTTTCACTTTCCACTCCACCCCTAAAAAACACATCACCCCCACCCCCCTTGAACCCTGACACAAATCCCACAGACCCAAGGAGACCCTTACCAAAGACAACTTCATCCCTTCCACTTCCCACTCCACCCCTGAAAAACAGCACCCCATCACCCTGAAATCAGACCAAAACCCACAAAAACCAAAAAGACCCCCTCCCAAAACTAAACCTATAGCTCCAGAAAAGTCTCTGGGGTTCATTCCCTTTGAGCTTTTGTATGGCCACCCAGTACGAGGACCTCTTAGTCTGGTCAAGGAAGGTTGGGAGCAATCTCCCAGGAAACCTCCCCAGAATGTATATAGTTACATGCTGGCCTTCAGGAACCAGACTAGGCGTTTCAGGCAACTTGCTGAGGCAAATCTGGAAGCCAGCCAGGAGGAAATGAAGCGGTGGTACGACCAGAATGCCACTCTGGTTGAGCTTCAACCTGGTCAAAAGGTATGGGTCCTGGCCCCTGTGGAGCCTTGTGCACTCCAGGACAAGTGGACAGGACCCTTTGAGATTGTGGAGCGCAAGAGTTCTGTCACCTACTTGGTGGACTTGCAGTCCCCTAGGAACCCCTTTAGGGTCCTACATGTCAATCGACTGAAGCCCCACTTGGAGAGGTCCGAAGTGGGCATGCTCTTGGCCACAGATGATGGGACGGAGGAGGAGTCTGAGCCTCTTCCTGACCTCCTGGTAGCCTCAGAGCAAGACGGGTCAGTGGATGGAGTTAACCTCTCACCCACCCTGACCCTGGAGCAACAGGATGACTGCCGCCAGCTGCTGGGGCAGTTTCCTGACCTGTTCTCCCTGGTTCCTGGTATCACAGATTGGTGCGTCCATGATGTGGATACAGGAGACAGCTTACCTGTGAAGCACAAAGCTTACAGGGTAACTGACAGGGTCAGAGCCTGCATCAAAGAGGAGGTCTCAAAGATGCTTGCTCTTGGGGTGGTTGAGTCCTCCAGCAGTCCTTGGGCCAGCCCAGTGGTCTTGGTCCCAAAGGCTGCAGCGCCGGGTGCCACACCCGAACTCCAGTTCTGTGTGGACTACAGAGGACTCAATTCAGTCACGTAGACTGACGCGCACCCCATCCCCAGAGCTGATGAGCTCATCGATCGGTTAGGGGCTGCACGGTACCTCAGCACGTTTGATTTAACGTCTGGGTACTGGCAGATCGCCTTGACTGATGGGGCCAAAGAGAGGTCCGCATTCTCCACTCCAGATGTACATTTCCAGTTCCGGGTTATGCCATTTGGGATGAAAAATGCCCCTGCCACCTTCCAGAGGTTGGTCAACCAGGTGTTGGCTGGGCTGACCGAGTTCAGCGCCGCATACCTGGATGACATCGCAGTGTTCAGCGGCACATGGAAAGAACACCTGCAACATCTTTGGGAAGTGTTGATGGCACTGCGCAAGGCAGGCTTCACGATCAAGGCAAGCAAGTGTCAGATCGGGCAGGGTTCCGTGCTGTACTTGGGACACCAAGTAGGGAGCGGCCAGGTGGCGCCCCTACAACCCAAGATTGAAACCATCCTGGCTTGGGAGCCCCCAAAGACCCAGACGGAGGTGAGGGCATTTTTAGGACTCACAGGGTACTACAGGAGGTTTGTCAAGGGGTATGGCAGCATCGTTGCCCCCTTGACAGAGCTTACTTCGAAGAAGCAGCCCAGAAAAGTGATGTGGACTGACACCTGTCAGAAGGCCTTTGACACCCTGAAAACTGCCATGTGCACGGCGCCCGTGCTCTTGGCTCCTGACTTCTCCAAAGAATTCCTAGTGCAGACAGACGCATCAGAGCATGGTGTAGGGGCTGTTCTCTCACAGATGACTGAGGAGGGCTGGGACCAACCTGTAGCCTTTATTAGTAGGAGGTTACTTCCACGGGAACAGAGGTGGAGTGCGATAGAGCGAGAAGCATTTGCTGTGGTCTGGGCGCTGAAGAAGCTGAGGCCCTACTTGTTTGGGACTCACTTCCGGGTTCAGACCGACCAGAGGCCCCACAGATGGTTGATGCAAATGAGGGGTGAGAACCCAAAACTGTTGAGGTGGTCCATCTCCCTACAGGGTATGGACTTTACGGTGGAGCATCGCCCTGGCACAGATCACGCCAATGCTGATGGTCTGTCCAGGTTTTTCCGCCTTAGTGAAGAGGAACTCCCTGTGGTAGGGTAGTTCCCACCACATTTCAGCTGGAGGGGACACGTGTTAGACCTGGCACCTTGGCGTGAGTTTCCCTTCCCTGTTGGTGTTAGGTGCTCAGGGCACTGTGCCACTGCTAATCAATGCCACAGTGCAAGTGCTCCCTTTGAAAAGTGTATACATTGATTGGTGTCCATGTTTGGCTTATTTGGTTTACTATCAGCCCCTAGTAAAGTGCACCAGGAGTGCCAGGGCTTGTAAATACAAATGCCGCTGGTGGGATTGCAGCACTGGTTGTGCCACCCACAGAAGCGGCCTAGTAAAATGTGTCTAAGGTCTGCCACTGCAGAGCCTGCGCGCAGTCTGGTACTGTCGCGCTGATTGCGCAAGTGCACCTACTTGCCAGTCCCCAAACCTTCACTTAACTACATATTAGTCACTCCTCTGGTAGGCCCAAGGGCAGGGTGCATTGTAGGTATAAGGTAGGACATGCCCTGATGTGTGTGGCATGTCCTAATAGTGAATTACAGCCATTTTCGTTTTTCACTATTGATGGCTACCTGCTCTCCATAGGCCAGAATGGGCTGCTGGAATTACTACAAGCTGTAATCCCAGTGGACTCATAGAGCATGGTAGAAAGTCATGTTTAGTACGCCTGAACTCAGAATAATAAAATACTTCTTTTAGTAAAGTTTATTTTAATATCCTGTGTTTGTAAATACTACTTTTAGAAAGTTAGTATTTACTGACCTGGCCAATTCAGTCCGCCTCTGCTGTGTGTGTGTGTTCTGCCTAGTAACAGGGAAGAGTAGGGCTGGAGAATTCCAGGAGACAGGCTGGCTGCCAGGTGGTGGGTAGAGAGATTACACCAGGATGGTGGGAGGAGTACACCTTTGACTCTGAATAGACCTGTGCTCTGCCACCACAATGCCGGCTCCGCCCCCTGTGGAGCGGCTGATGTCTCTGCCCTGCTGCTGAAAGGAAAAGAGCAGAGTCACCACAACAGAGTGCTCCAAAACTGGACTGAGCCAGGCCCAGGCCCCCTGGCGACAAAGAACAAAAGAATTGTGCTATAAAAGAAGAAGCCCTGCTCCTAAGAAATCAGATCCTGTTTGCGCCAAGAAGAAACTCTGCCCAAAGAGAAGGACCTGGGAAAGCTGCATGGAGGACTACTGTCTCTGACCTGTGAGACTGGCCTGCGGTGGGTGCCTTGCTGCTAAAGGAGAGGAAAAGACTGAAGAAAGGACTTTGATTCAACTTGTGCTTTTAAACAATCTCCAAGGGCTTGCTGGTGAACTTGCCCCCTGAACTGCGCCCCAGGAACAGTGGGCGCTACCTTTTCCCCCAGAAGAGGAGAAGCTGCTGGAAGCGATCCTGTGACGCTGACCCCTGAGGACCTTGTGCCCCTCATCTGAGCACTGCGACATCTGCCACCGGGGCTACTGCGAGCACCGCAAAGACCTGTCTCCCTGGTCCAAGCACCGCAAGCACCTGCCCCCCCGAGCTGTAGCTCGCACCGCGAAGAGAGAGACTGATCAGGCTCCAAGCGCTGAGCCTCTGCGGCCCCCCCTGGCCGTAGAAGCTCCTGTGAAGACCTGCAACGCACTGTGTGTCCCCTACGTGAAGCTGACAGCACGACGCGCTGAAGAGATTGCCCCCGAGCTGTCCCTCCTGCTTCTGCCCGTGATCGTGTGGCCGAGACCGTCCTGAAGCACCCCACGAAGCACCGCCGCCCACTGCCACAGAGGGACGACAACGCGACGTGGGACGCTCCTGCAGGGACCCCTGAAGCTGCTGCGATCGTCCTGGTACAGGAATTAAGGTACTGTGTGAGAGTGCGCTGGACTGCGACCCGTCCGTGGCTTTGTTCGCACCGTACTGACTTTGGAGACCCGCTACGCTGTACACGCATGAGGCGGGAGCTTTGGCAACCATCGTACCAGCTGTCCGAAGCGCTCCGGAGAAGTACGAGCCGTATTGCATTGAAAGTATAGTCCATTGCTCACGCGGGAAGCGTGATGTTTGGCAGGAGGCGTACCAACGAAGGTACGGTCCGTACGGTTCACGTCCCGAGTACGCGTGCTCACTCGAGAAGCGTGAGAAACGGCAAGTGACGTCCAAAACCTTGTACGAAGCGTACGCAAGGCGCTACGAAGCGCACAGAACCTCTAAAGAAGCTATTTTAAGTAGAATTTTGCCATTTTAAGAACTGGGGACTGCCTGAAAGCATTTAAAGGTAACTGGAACATTATTTAAGCAAGAGAACTGTATTTTGACAACCTGCCTAAAAGAAATCTTTTATATAAAGAACTATATTTTCATAAATACAGCCTTGTGTCTCTATGTGGTGGGGTGGTGATTATTGTGTGGGATATCTTGAATGCTTAACCTAATGCCCTCTGGAATCTAGCCTGACTGCTCGCGCCACGTTACCTAGAGGGTGAGCAGGGGTTATTTTTAACCCCTTCAGTGCCCATGACGAGCTGGACTCGTCATGGGCTGCGGTGGCGCTGTGCCCATGACGAGTCCAGCTCGTCATGAACTCCGCCCGCTAATGGAAGGCGCGGCACTGGGCGGGGAAAGGGGCGGGCATGCAAGGGGTTAAAGAGGTAATCCTACGCCCTGACTTAGAGGAAAGGGTCCCTGCTTGTCGCAAGTGCATACCTGCGCCAACCAGAGACCCTGGATTCTAACAGTACCTTTAAATATGTTCTAATTAGGAACCCCAACTCTCTTGCCTGGTTCATGGAGAGGCATTATTTTGCTAAGGAGTCTATGTAAACTGGTAGTTGAATGACATACCGCTAATTTCATCCAGGCTGAGAGTGTTTTTAGATGAGATCGACCAGGTACAGAAGTGGCTGGATGTGCACGATCGGATCCATGGTGTCACAAGACATGTAAAGGTGATATTTGCACATATATCCCTCCCTTTCATATGTACCAGAGGTGGTAGTTGGACTACCACGGTCATGCTGGTTGTTAAGCAACTTGCAATTGGGCTGTCGGTTTCATTGGTGGTCCGAGTCTCTTGTAAGCTCATTGGCCTATTCCACGGCTGCCGTGGTCGGAGTTTGCCGGCGGTGCCAGCAGGACCGCAGCTGTATTTCTTTCATATAACAACAAGTCTCATAATAAGATGGTCAGACCGCATAGGTAGCAGCAGTTGGACCACAACTGTGGGCAGAGAGGTTCCCGGACTGCCAAACTCGTAATCAGGCCCTTAGTTAGATAATATTTTAAAAGTGACATTTTAGTTACCATTCTCTTCACATGGACATCTTTTACTTCTCAAGAGGGCTCGCTGGATGCAAGAAATTGGTGCCAGAGTAACAAATTCACCACACTGAAGCAGAGCAAAGTTGGGACACTACATCCGACTTCCGATTCCGTCTTTGTGGGTGAAGTTTAAACCATGCATATGTGTTGTGTGCTGGGGAGGTCTGCCATTCTTTTTGTGAACCTGTAGTCCTACGTGCTGATGAAGGTGATTCTAGCTAGTATGAAAAAGGCAGAGCAAAAACTGAGAGTATAGCAATCATGAAGATTTTCCTACTGTACACAAACACACAACATGCATCTAAACCATGCTAATCTATGTCAGTGATGGAACAAGCCTTTTGATCCTTTTAGAGGGCTTCTCCTAAAACGTAATCCCCTCCTCCAATGCTAATCCCTTTGTGCTCACAGATTCCCAAGCAGATAGGGAAATGTGCACCCCCTCTACTTTATCTCCCTCAACATCCTCTGCAGATATGGGAGCACGTGGAAATGTGTCTGAGGAGACGCTGCATTAGAGCTCTGGCTAAAGAAACTGGAAAACGGTGGAAGGATATAGGGACTAATTTCTGAGTTTTTGGCACAGGGCAGCAAATTACTTTGCTGCGCTGCCCTGCATCAAACAAAAAGGACAGGCATGCACAGTATTTATGATATACAGCACATTCCTGTCCATTCAGTCAGTGCTGACGCACAATATGGTGCCTAGCACCAACGCAGACACCCTTGCGCCTTAGTGCAAGTGTGTCTGCATTGTTGGCAGGTTTGCTTTTGTGCAGGAAGGGGCACCTTCCTGCGCATAAAGCATCCATGGAGCCTTTTTTCTCTTTCTATGTGTGATGCAGAATGCAGCACACATAGAAAGAAGAAAAATAAAAAGAAATAAAGTTATTTCTCCTAGTTAGGCATCCCCTGGGAGGCATATGGTTTTGACACATTCCCAGGTTTATACGTACTTGTAGATCTGGGAATGCTTCAAAATGCATGGTTGCTGCCTGGGAAAATCCACTCAATGCCCATTGAATGCCCCCTTGGGTCTACACTCTGTACCACCGGAGCGTCAAAAAAAGTGACACACAGGCAGCACAAGGGGCTTGAAAATAAGCCACATAGTCTACTGCCCTAGTATCCCTCGAATAATGTGCTATGATTTCTGTAATTTTCTAATTCTTTCACTACCATCCCAAACTTTCATTTTATCACCTTTTCGCTCCTATGCACTCTTGTACTTTCCAATCTCCCTCTCGCTGACTAATAGCCTATTTCGCCATCAGGTGAGATATTAGCCTTTTATGAAACACCATTTCATGCATTTGCTTTTCATTACTTCGCTCTTGTCCATTCCTCTCTCTTGCTTCCTAATTTCCATGAGTGCTAACCATCTTTAGAGATTTGAGGTGACCTTAATGGGGTATAATGTAATATCGAAATAAGCAACATTTCATAACAAATTGCAGCAGTCATTTTTCTCTCATCTTTTCTCATCGCACACATGTTAGGCACCTGCTTCTCTCCCTGCCCCCAACATACCTGAAGGGTCTCTTTATTTCTCTCCTTTCAGCCTCTCTTCATCACTTATACATTTGATTTTTTACCAACCAACACAGTCCCTTCTACAGTCACAGGAAGGCTTACTATTTCCTACTCCCCTCTCTCCATCACACACAAACAGTAGCCCTTCTCTCTCTGACATTCCTCTTCATACATCCAGTAGCTCATTCTTCATCTTCCCGCAACTCACTCTTCTCATCACGCAAGAGCTAGGACTGTCTTCCTCTCACTGATACACACATTAACTCCCCAAGACTTCCCAACACACTGGTATCAATTTTCTAGTTCCCTCACACGCACACATTCCTTTAAGCTACAGCAAGGCTTTCTTTAACCCACCTCCCTCTCCTCACACAGAGCAGCTATTTCTCCCCTTCTCTCTCCACATCTGCTTCTCGTCCTCACTGACTCACTCATACTCACTCAGCAGACCTGCCTCTATTTCGGCACCACACACATGCACTCACACACAGCTCTTTCTTTCTCTCCACATATCATTCTCATTACACATATGCAAGCCTGCATCCCTCTCCACACACACACACGCACGCACACACACACACACACCCACGCACACGCACTCACACACACACACACCCGTATGTACCACGCATCAGGCGTTAGACTAAGGGATTTCAGTGTGGTGGTTTGCATCACCACACTGAAATGCATAGTCCTGCATAATAGCGTCTCCTGAGCTGTTAAGCAGGAGCACTAGTAACCACATGACTGAACAGTACTGAAACTAAATGTGGAGGAAGGAATGGCAGCACGCTCTGCGCTCTGTTCCTGGGGGCTGGCTCAGAGTCTGCAGCTGCACCTATGTTACAATGTAACAAGTATTTGCTACATTCATAACTTCTGTGACTCAGGTGACTCAGAGACTCACTCAGAAGATCAGGACGAGTATTGTGGCACATGCGTTCTGCTGCCACACACCACAGCAGTCAATGAGGGAAGTTTTGGTAGGCTTGCACCACGTTGCGGTGCAGCAATTTACATTAATAAAATATTGATCCCCGACTCACCTCACTAGAGGTCGTCTGTGAGTCGCCGGCATAGAGGAGCATGCCACTCTCCCCGCGCAGCTGCTGAGCCTCAGAACCAAGATGGAGTAGCTGAGGCCGCGTTGAGACAGCCTGTCCGAATTACTGCTCCGCTCGCCTCAAAGCAAACTGAGTCCACTGCCTGGAGTGAACTCTCTCTCACTCTCAAAATGTGCTTTGAATAGCTCTACCGCGCTGTGACAATACGGGTGCCATCCAGCAAACTACTCTCAGCATGCCACCTGCGTCAGTTAAGTATGCAGAGCTTGGTGTTGTATTAATTAGCTATGTGACAGCCTGTTGATGTTATCTGGTGCTGGGCGAGGCAGGTTGTGGCATGCAAGCCGGGGGAGACACCACTCACTCCTGGATAATCATTTTGATTGGGGTTGAGCAGTACATTACCTCCTCGTCCAGTCTTCCTCGCCACAGTATTCACATATGAGCCTCCGGCTCCACACAGAACTCCAAGTAAAATTAAAAAGAGCAGCGCTCTAGTCTCCCCTCCCTCCTCCAATATGGCCCCCAGTGGCTACAGCCAATCCCATAAAGGGATACATACCAACCATCTCGACCTGTTCTTTTTTTCTGCACTTCTCTGAGTGCTGTATGCCTGATGGTCAGGTGAGTGGGGCGGGGGTCCTGCTTGAGCAACCCCGTTTTGCCCCGGGGTATCAAGTTTGGGGGAAGTAGTTGTTTAACCATGGTTGTGTATTCTTTGTTCATTGAATATTACTTGTGTTTTTTTCCCCCGTCTTCTGCCCTCGCGCCTCTGGTCCTGCTTTAGCGGACTTTAGTGGCGTTTTGTTTCTGTTCGAGACTCGTATTAGGTGTCCTGCTAACCTGTGTTTGTAACCGTTTGGGGCTTCATTACGGGTGTTTTTTCATTCCCGACCGCGCGTCCTGCTGAGCGGACGTAGCGCGGCCGGGTGCGTTTGCTATGGGGGCCGGAGGCTCTCATTAGCATTCATTACCTGCTGAGATGTGCCGAGTTGTGGTGGGGGCTGGAGGCTCCCGATCGCGTCATTCTGCTTCTGTGGTATGCGGATGACTGGAGCTTCACGCGTAGTCAGTCTATACGCATGCGCTCGATTTCTCTTCAGGCTTTTATGTTTTTTGTTGACGGGCAGGGGCTGGCTTGGTCGGTTGCATAGCAACCACAGAGCCTTTTTAAACCGGGAGTGTTGTCTTGGTTGCCTGTGCTTCATTCACTCATCCATTTGTGTAGGTCTATGATGGAGTGTGGTTCTAAGGATGTTGATGCTCCTGATCCATTGGTGGTGGCTTCTGGTTCTGGTATACAGATCCCCTCTATGGACGTGTTGCAGCAGATGATCAATTCTGCTGTGGCTGCTGCTATGCAGGGTCAGGTGCCTGTTCCTCCTGCGAAGCGGGCTAAGGTTGATGGCGCTGCGGCTGCTGATTCTGAGAATGAGGAGGAGGTTGATGTCAAGGGTCGTTTTGTGCAGGGTGCCGACCTGAAGGAGGTGCTGGGTCACATTCGAGAGAACTTGGTGTTTCCTGCTTCTGTGGTTCCTCTGGAGAACGATCTATTTGCGCAATATCAACGTCCTGAACCCGATTCTTTGCCTCTACACTCTTCAGTCTTGAGGGTCATGGAGAATGAATGGAGGGATGTGGACAAGGGTTCCTTTCCGCGATTTTTGAATAAAAGGTACCCGCTACAGGATTTTGATATGAAATTCCCTTCCTCGGTGAAGGTTGATTCCTTGTTGGCCAGCATGGCGTCTCATGGGACTGTAGTTTCTGAAGATTCTTCTCCTGCTGACCCGGTTGACCGTAAAGTGGATGGTGCGGTGAAGCGCACTTTTGCGGCTGCAAATTTTTCCATCAGGGCTGCTGCCTATGCTTCTTACACTATACAATCCTTGCTTAAGGATTTTCAGTCTCTGTCGGAATTGTTGGACCAGGGGGAGGATGTTTCTTCTTCCCTGGCTATGATGGAGCAACAGGTTCGGTTGCTTTCGGATGTCTCCTTTGACTCTTTGGGAGCGGCCGCTTCCGTGGCTGGGTCTTCGGTGGCTGCTAGACGCCAGTTGTGGCTTCGTTCATGGAAGGCTGATGCTGCGCAGAAAAATCTCCTGATGAAGATTCCTTTTTCTGGGGTTAAACTTTTTGGATCACCTCTGGATGACATGGTTAAGAAAACGGCGGAGAACCGTAAACTCCTGGCTCCTGAGAGGGCGGGTCACTTCCGTTCATTTGGTTCTCAGAGGGCTTTTGGCCCTTCTAGGAGGGGTCGGGCTGGTCAGCCCTTTCGTGGGAGGGGCGTGGCCGGGGTGCTCCTTCATTTGGAAATCCTGGTTCTCTGGTTCTTCTTCCTCCTCCACTCCTGCGCCGAAGTCATGACTGGATCGCTCCTGGTATGGGTCCGGTTGGGGGTCGCCTCAGTTTCTTCCTGGAGTCTTGGAGAAAGACTGTATCGGACAAATGGGTGCTGCAGGTGGTTTCGAAGGGATTGCATATTGGATTTATCCGGACTCCCCCAGACTGTTTCAGGGCCACACCTTGTCCCAGAGACCCTGTGAGGAGATTGGCGCTTTTGGGAGGCATCGAATCCCTGGTGGTCAAGGGTGCGGTGATTCCTGTTCCCGTCGATCAATTGGGGTTGGGTGTGTATTCCATCCTATTCCTGGTGTCAAAGCGCACTGGGGATCTTCGACCGGTGATGGACCTGAAGTGGTTGAATGCTTACATCCCTCACCAGAAGTTCAAGATGGTTTCCCTTCAGTTGATCCTTCCTCTGATATCTCAGGGCGACTTCCTTGCATCAATAGACTTACGGGATGCTTATCTACATATACCTGTTCATCCAGACTCTCAGAAATTTCTCTGGTTTTGCGTGATGGATCGGCATTACCAATTCCAGGTAATGCCCTTTGGGCTCTGCTCTGCTCCCAGGGTCTTTACTAAGGTTCTGGCTCCTCTTATTGGACATTTGCATGGGGAGGGCATTAGTGTTTTGCCTTATCTGGACGACATTTTAATTTCTGCTTCTTCTCTTCCTAAGGCGGAGTTGCATGTCCAGAGAGTGTGCCATGTCCTGGAGCATCATGGATTCCTAGTGAATGTACCGAAGTCCTCCCTGGTTCCTGCACAGGAATTGACTTTCATTGGGGCTCTGTTCAGGACTCGGTTGGGTATGGTGTTCCTGACACCTCCCAGGATTCTGTCCCTGGTGTCTGCAGTTTGTGCCCTGTTGGTGGGGCATTCTCATCCTGCGAGCCTTTGGTTGAGGGTTCAGGGTCTGATGTCGGCGTCATTGTTGACGGTGCCGTGGGCTCGACTCCACATGTACCCGGTGGTGTCCCACGTTTTGTCGCATTGGGACCCCTGTTCCCTAGATATGACTGTTTTGGTTCCTATGTCGGAGGACGTTCGGGTGGTCCTGGGTTGGTGGTTGGACTAAGGTCATCTGTCCAGGGGCCGCCCCTTTCTGATTGTTCCCACCCGCGTGGTTACTACCGATGCCAGCCTGCTGGGGTGGGGTGCTACTCTGGGGGATTCGACGACTCAGGGTGTTTGGCCTCAGTCGGTGTTGTCATGTTCCTCCAACTACAAGGAGCTGAAGGTGGTACTTCTGGGTTTGTTGGATTTCTCGGATCTTGTTCAGGGTGACCATGTACAGGTCCGAACGGACAATCAGGTTGTGATGTCATATGTGAACCATCAAGGGGGGTGCAAGGTTCGATCCCTCAGTTGCCTCAGCTGTCGGATTTGTTGTTGGGCGGAGATACATCTGGAGTCCCTATCTGCCATTTATCTACCTGGCGCGGAGAACACTGTGGCGGATTGTCTGAGCCGGGTGTTTCCTTCCATGGGATCTTTGTCCCTGACACATGTGATGTTCAGGAGGTTGCGGCGGATGTTTGGTTATCCGATTGTCGACCTCTTTGCTTCCCAGGCCACTTTCAAGATCCGTTGCTTTTGCACGATTATGCCTTGCCGGGATGCATGGAGGGTGGATGCCCTGTCGTTCCCTAGGCCGACGGGTCTCTTGTATGCCTTTCCCCCTGTTCCCCTGATTCCGGCGGTCTTGCAGAATATCAAGAGGGAGGGGTCGTTTGTGCTACTGATTGCTCCGGGTTGGATGCGTCGACCTTGGTATCCCCTGCTATTGGAATTGGCTGTGTCTCCGGGGTGGGCCTTGCCATTCATTCCTTATCCTCTGATGGGTCCTCTTCTTCCTCTGCCTGTGTTCCGTTCCTTGGGTCTGCGGGCCTGGCTCTTGAGAGGGATTTGTTGATGCGTACTGGCTGTTCTTTGGCTGTGGCTGGGGTCATTCAGCAGTCCAGGAGACCTTCTACTCTTAAATCCTATGCGAAGCACTGGGATAATTTTGTTTCTTGGTGTCTGGGTCGCGATCTGTCGGTGGCTTCTTTGGACCCGGCTCGCATTTTGGATTTTTTGAATGATGGATTTGTGCTGGGCTTGGCCATTTCGACTCTTCGGGCTCAGTGGGCTGCGATTCAGGCGTTCCATGTCCTCCCTTTAATTTCTGTTTCGCCATTGGTTGCTAGACTTTTTAAATCTCTCTTTCCAACGCCCCCGTCCTATCATGTGTCCTCCGCCTTGGGACCTGCCTTTGGTATTGCGCTCCTTGCAGTTGGCTCCTTTCGAGCCTTTGGAGTCGGTGGGGTTGAAGCTTTTAACGCTCAAGGTAATGTTTCTTATGGCGATTGCTTCTGCCAGACGTATGGGTGAGTTGGGTGCCTTCCTTCGTTCTGCTCCTTTTTTGTTGGTTTTGTCGGACCGGGTGGTGTTGCGCCCTCATCCTACGTTCATTCTGAAAGTGGATTCTTATTTTCACAGGTCTTCTGAGGTGGTGCTTCCATGTCTTTGTCCTGATCCTTCCTCGGATGAGGAATCCCTGGTGCACCTCTTGGATGTTCGTCGTGCTTTATTGATCTATTTATCACGCATGTCTTCATTTTGCAAAGTGGACAACTTGTTTGTCAATTATGGTTTGTCGCGTCAGGGACTGAAACCCTCCCTCTCGACGATCAGTCGCTGGATTAAGGAGGCTATTTTGTTGGCGTATGCTTCGGTTTCTGAGGTTCCCTCCCTTCCTGTTCAGGGGCGTTCCACCCGCTCTGTTGCTGTGTCTTGGGCCTCCTTCAAAGGGGTGTCCATGGAGGATGTTTGCCGGGCTGCTACTTGGTCTTCACCTCATACATTCATCTCCCATTACCGCCTCCAGGTTGGGGGGGGGGGTTCTGTTTCATTTGCATCTTCTGTTATGACTGCGGGGATGCCTTGAGAGGTTGTCTTTGATAGCTGTACCTCTGTATATTAAATTTTGTTTTTCACTGCACTTTTGGTGTGGTCTTTTTCCTTACATGAAGCTGATTGCTTTGGTATCGGCTCATATGTGAATACTGTGGCGAGGAAGACTGGACAAGGAGGTAATGCCCCGGTTACTTACCGGTAATCTTCATTACTCCGAGTCCTAGTCTTCCTCGCCACAGTATAGTTTCCCTTCCCTCCCGGCCCTGGTGGTGGCTTCATGTCTGCGGCTTTGTTTCTCAGGTCGAGATGGTTGGTATGTATCCCTTTATGGGATTGGCTGTAGCCACTGGGGGCCATATTGGAGGAGGGAGGGGAGACTAGAGCGCTGCTCTTTTTAATTTTACTTGGAGTTCTGTGTGGAGCCGGAGGCTCATATGTGAATACTGTGGCGAGGAAGACTAGGACTCGGAGTAATGAAGATTACCGGTAAGTAACCGGGGCATTACTGAAGTCTACTGTATTCAAATAGTTACAGCGTCCTGGCTGGCACTAGTGCCCCTCACACTGAGGCTTGACAGAGCCTGTGCTGTCTGCAGCGACTCGCGAGTCAGCTGAGTACTGACTCTTTCAATGGTATAATATATATCAGAAACATCCTGTCAGATATTAATTTAGGAAATTTAGGTAGCTGTCGTCAGTTGAGTCAGCTGAGAAGTTCCGGGGCTGGGGGCCCTCAGTAGCTCTAGCGCACAGTGACAGCACTGGCTCTCCATTCATACGTGCCAATTAAGGGGCATATTACAAAGACAGGCGATAAAATTATCGCCGCTTTAGCGGCAGAAAACTGCCGCTAAAACGGTGATAATGGGCTTGATAATATGAATTACAATTGAAGCCCATGTTAGATGTGAAGGACATCTAACCTGAGCTTCAATTGGAATTCCATAGAGCATATTATCAAGCCCATTATCGCGCTTTAGCAGCAGTTTTCTGCCGCTAAAACGGCGATAATTTTATCGCCTGTCTTGATAATATGCCCCGTAGTGCCTTTCTCAACAAACCAGGCCCACAGGTATTGCTGCCGCCGCCCAGCACTGGCTGTGTTAAATTACAGAAGACCGACACGTGTTCGACCTCCTGACCTCGACACACATGCGATGGCTAGTGCCTTCTATATCTGATGCTTTGCAGCGCATTTAAAATCTTTGCGTTTATGTTGCTCATGTCCATGTAATATCTATATATATTTCTCTTGACTTTAGTGCCTGATTTTGCTTGCGATAAAGTGTCACTCATGGTCCCTAAAATGTCACTCACAATTAGATTGAAATTATGAAAATGTCACACATGGCAATCTGAAACCTTGGTACTGCTTGTACTCACACAGGGACATACACAGGAACACTCACACACAGCTCTTTCTCCCCCACTCTAGATCACTCACCCATAAGGACTTTATTCCCCCTCCAAATCTCACTCTCATCCTCACACATGCTCTAGACCTCCTCCGATTTCTCCATCACTTTCTTCCTCTCCACATCTCACACTCCTCATGTATGCACCAGGTCTGCTTCCCGCCCACCACATACACAGCTCTTTCTCCTTCTCTACAGGTCACTCTCCTCCTCATACACATGCCAGACCAATCTCCATTTCTCCACCACGTACCCAGGGGTTTTCTTCCTCTCCACATCTCACTTTCATCCCACATTCGCGAGACCTGCCTCCTCACCCTACTATACATGCAGCAGCTGTCGTTCTGCGCTCTTGTTCCAACTCTCATTTTCCCATCAGTGTGACTCATCCGGCTGAGGTTCTCACAGTGAAGATCAGGGTAATTGAAAAATGGAACTCGAGGAAGAATATAAAACAATGTTTGCATTTAAGTTATGATTATTATAACTTGCAAAGTGGCTGTAACAAGGGGGAGTTCTGCAGCATCTTTGACCTCGAGCATGGGCGCCGTCAATGAGCTGACGTGGCTGATATGAACCCATGGGACGTTTATATAAATGTGATTTAATACACCTCTTTCTGCCACCGAAGTACTGATTCCCAAGCAACAATGTTGTAAATTCCCAATACAAAAGTACTTAATTTAATGGTGAAATGCATGATGGGCCCTAGTGAGATTAAAACATCAGACCTACATATAGTGATACGATTTCTGCTGCAGATGCATATACCCTCTGAGCTATTTCCCTGCTTACTGGGAATCCAGGGTGCACAAAAGCCTTTTTTTAGGTTTCGGATACAGTGTGCATGCGCTGTCAGTGAAAGCTATTGTTCCTAAAAAAAAGCTTAAAAGAGGCTGTCTATTACTTACCTTTACTTACCATTGGTTGGTTCCCATGTCACTCTTGCTTCCTTGCATCCTAATGGTCGGTGCCTCCTCTTCCTCACCTCTAACTTCCTCCTTGGCTTCAGCCTTGATCCCTGCTGTGGAGCATGGGCCAAGTACTGCTTTCTGTGGCCAGTGTCCTTCCACTGTCCACAGGCTCCTTCAGGTTCTCTTTTTAGACCAAAGTCCATCAGTCAGCAAAGCTGTCTGGTTTGCTAAACAAATCTTGGGGAAATTTAAAAAAGCTTCCCTAGGAACACATTCTGCGCTTTGCTTACCTTGCTTGCTTTTGATTTGCTGGCTTTATCTATTTTAGGCTGACCATCATGTCTTTGTCCCTCTTGTGGAACATATCCCGTTTACTGTATTCTTCCACAAGTGCTGGCTTTCAATAAACAGGCCTATACATTTTGTTATTTTCTTGTCACATTTTTTGTGCTTTCAGATACAGAGGTCAAATGTTAAGTTTTGTCTTCTGAGGGAGTTTGGTGTTTACGTTCCTTTCTCGTTCCTTTCTTGGACTTCAAAGTGAAAAGCTTCATCTGACAATCTGGGCATGCATAAGGGTGGGGTTTTTCCCCGTTGATTCTGTGTAGGGGTTTCTTGTCTTTTATTTTTCATTTGCTCTTCCTGCCCCTGTGCAACTTCTGGGTTTTGCTAAAGCTGTGACACTTTTGTGAACTGTGTTCTCTACATATTTATTTTACTTATAAAGGCTTTTTTCTAGCACACAACAAAATTTAAATGTATGTAAATGAACTGTGCAAATATTTTAGAATATATCAGACGTAGGAAAGAACAAATTAAGTATATTAAGTATATTTTTGTGTAATTCTGAAGTGTGCTGAAAGCAAATATTTGAATACGATCAAAACACATCAGTACACTACGTGATGCCATTTCCACACATTATTGTTTGGGCGCTGTATAGTGTTATCTGTAAAACTGTATGTCTGTGCAAATATAATGGACATTTCAATTGAAAATGTTTTGTGCAGTGTATGATCCTCCACTCTATGCTACTTTACTTCATTCTCCTCTACTCCACTGTATGCTGCTCTACTGCCTTCTACGCCTCTCTACTCCATTCCACTCTATGCCACTGCACTCTACTCCACTCCACCCCACTAAACATCACTCCACTCTCAACACACTACTCTACTCCACTCTACTCTACAACTCTCTATGACACTCTTCAACACTTTACTCAACTCTACTCCACTCTTTGATATTCTACTCCCGTCTATACCACTCCACTCTACCCCACTACACACTAGGGCACTCTATGGCTCTCTACTCCACTCTATGCCACTTCACTCTGCGACACTCCACAACAATCTACTCCACACAATTGTATGCCACTCCACTCTACGCTACTCTACTCTACAACAATCTACACCACCACTCTAGGCCTCATTACTCCTCTCTATGACATTCCACTCTCTGACACTACACTCTATGCCACTTGACTATACTCCACTCTTTGGCACTCAATGACACTCCATGCTACTCCACTTTTCTCTATGACAATTTACTCAATTCCATCATACAGCACTTCACTCTACACCACACTACCCTGATCTACTCTGATAGTTTACTCCGCTCTGTGCTACGCCGCTCTATGCCCCTCCACTATATTTCACTCCACTGTATGAGACTCTATTCCACTGCACTGTGCTCCACTCTATGCCACTCTCCTCCACTCTATGAAACGTAACTCTAGGCCACTCAAGTCCACTGTAATGGCACTCCACTCCACTCTACATCTCTACTTCACTCTATAAAACTCCACTGTACGGCACTTTACTCTACGCCACTCCAGTCTATGACGCTTTGCTCCATTCTATGCTGTGCCTCTCCACAACAATTTACTCCAATCTAAGTTCCTCTATCTATGCCCGTCCACTCTACACCCTTCCACTTTATGACCCTCCAGTCTAATCTCCTATGTTCTATGACACTCCACTTTACAACATTCTTTTCCACACTATTATTATTATTAGAAATTTTTATAGAGCGCGTAGTCACCCTGAGGTATCCCAGCGCTAAGGATCCCTACACCTGTGGGGTCGGGGGTGAGAAAAAAAAGGGGGGGGGACAGCAATTTTAAACAGATGTGGTTAAAAAAAATTAAGGGAACAAGTGTGTTTTGAGTCGTTTCCTGAATCGCAGGTAGTTAGGTTCTTTTCTCAGGTCTCGGGGGAGAGCGTTCCATAGGCGAGCTGTGTGGATCGAGAAGCGTCTTCCACCCGTGCGGGCTTTCTTGAATCTCGGCAAGATGATGAGGGACTCCTTGTCCGATCGGAGGGATCTAGGGGCTTTATACGGTTGTATGAATTTCCTCAGAATGGGGGGGCCCTGATTCTGCAGTAGTCTATGGGCCAGGCTTAAGGCTTTGAATATTACTCGTTCCCTTACTGGAAGCCAGTGAAGGAGCTTCAGAGCAGGTTTGGCTGAAGCTCTGGCAGGGGTGTGCGTGAGGATCCGGGCGGCAGCATTTTGGATTTTCTGCAGTTTGTTTAGGGTTGCTTCGGGTGCGCCCAGGTATATAGCGTTGCTATAGTCAAGCCTGGACAGTATGAGGCCTTGGATGAGAAGTCTTTGCGATGTGGGTGGAAGAAGGGGCAGGATCTTTCTCATCGATTTGAGTAGCCCGAAGCAGGTGCCTGCTACTTTTTTGGCCTGCGTGGAGAATGAAAGGTCTGTTTCAATCCATACTCCCAGGCTTTTTACTTCCTGTTTGGGGGCAGGGGGGGTCCCAAACAGGGTGGCCAGATGTTCAAAGGGAAGGCGAGTCCTTTCTGACCCAAAAGGAGAATGTCAGTTTTAGAACCATTCAGCTTTAAGGCTGAGTTATTCATCCACCCTTGGATCTGCGTCAAGCAGTTAAATAGGTCCGCAGGCTGTTGACTAGGGTGGGAAAGGGAGACAACTAGTTGTGTGTCATCCGCATAACTGACAATGCTCACTCCGAACGGGGTGACAACCTCCTCCAATGGGGACATATAGATGTTAAACAATGTGGGGCTCAGGGAGGAGCCCTGAGGCACGCCACATTGGAGGGGTGTGTCGGAGGAGCGGGTGTTATTCTCCCATATCTGGAAGGAACGTTGGGCCAGAAAGGAGGAAAGCCAGGATAGAGCGGTGCCTTCTACTCCTACCTTCTTGAGCCGTGTGACCAGGAGTTGGTGGTTGACGGTGTCGAAGGCCGCGCTCAGGTCGAGGAGGATCACTGCCACTGATCCTCCCTCGTCCAAGAGCGCTCTGGCCTCCTCCACTGCTGCCAGGAGGGCGATGTCGGTGCCCTGTCCTGGGCGGAAGCCTGTCTGCGAATTTTTTAGCAGATTATTGGATTCAAGAAACTGGGAGAGTTTCTTATTCACCAGTTTCTCGGCGACTTTGCTGGTCCCGGGGAGGAGGGATATTGGTCGGTAGTTGGCCAGTTCAGCTGGGTCCAAGGAGGTTTTTTTTAGCAACGCCTTAACGACTGCCGCTTTCCAACTAGGGGGGACGACTCCCTGTTGAAAAGAAGCGTTAATCAGATGGGTGAGGGGGGGAATGATGATGGGAGCGACTTCTTTGAGGGTTCGTAGCGGTGCGGGGTCCCTAGGGGATCCGCTTTTGATGGATTTGAGCGTGTTCTCCACTTCTTCGTTGGTTATTTGTCCCCAGGAGGTTAGGCGCGGACCGATCCCAGTGTCGGGGGGATCATCAGTGTCGCTCGGATTAGTCGGAGGGATGGAGTCAAGAATTTTTTGGATTTTTTCTTGAAAGAAGCTGGCTAGCTGGTGACATTTTTCCTGGTCTACCTTTGGATCTGGGGGATTTCTAGGTGCGGGGTCGGGGACCTTAAGAAGTTCTTTCAGGATGGTATAGGTTTCTTTGCTTGAACAGGCTGCTTTTTCGATTCGTTCCTGAAAGAATCGACTTTTTGTCTTGTTGATCAAAGATTTGTAGGCTGATAAGGAGGTGGAGTAAGCGTCCTTATTGGCGTTGGATTTTTCCTTCCTCCATGATCGTTCAGCTCTTTTACAGTCCTGCCGTAGCGACTTGAGCTCTGGAGTATACCATGGGGCTGAGGGTATGCGTTTGTTGTGTCTGAGGGTGGCGGTTTTGGGGATAAGGGTGTCCAGCGAGGAAGTGATCCAGGAGCGAAACTGTTCATCGGCCTTTATGGCGTCGGAGGAAAGCGCCGGGATAGTGTTGGAGAGGATGTCCGACCATTCTGATGGTATGAGTTTATGCCATCGTCTGTCAGTGACATTGATTTTCGTAGGCTGGGTGGTAACAGTGGGGGCCTCCCATGAAATGGGGACTAAAAGGTGATCTGTCCATGGCAGTGGCAAAGGTGGACTGGTGGTGATATTGGCATTAGTGAAGACGGGATCTAGCAGGTGTCCTTTAACGTGGGTGGGCTCGTTATTGACCAGCCTGATATTAAGTGTCAAAAGGTCCGCTAGCAGGTCAGAGGCAGACCGGTCAGTGGGATCTGTAAAGTGGAGGTTCAGGTCACCAACGATGAGAAAGTTGGAAACGGAGGCGGCTAGTTGAGAAGCCGTTTCGGTGACTGCATTGAGAAATTTCCCAAGAGTACCTGGGGGCCGGTAGATTAGGAGTCCCGAAAGGGAGTGCGTCGGGGAGGATTGAAGGGAAAATTGACAGCTTTCGGAGTCATCAATTTGGGCGTCACTGGTTCTGCAGGTGAGATGTTCCCGGTAGATTATGGCCAACCCACCTCCTCTTCCTCTTGGTCTAAGGAGGGTTTGGATGAATAGCCTGGGGGGAGGGCGGAGACAGCATCCGCATCGGTGCTGTCAGAAAGCCAGGTTTCTGTTAGAAATAATGCATCCAAGCCTTGGTCTTGGATCATCTCATTGATTTCAAGAGCATGCTTGGGGATGGAACGGCAGTTGAGGAGACCAAGCTGTAGCCTGGGGTTGGCTGTGGTCTGAGTGGATGGATAGCAACGCGTGCAGCTTATAAAGGGTTTACCTGCATCGTGAATATATCGACAGCCAAGGTTTTTTTCGGGTCGGAGCTCCAGTAGCGTGTCTGCTAGGTACATCAGACGACTGGGAGGTGGATCTGGCAGAGTCCCTGAGCCTGGGTCCGTCCGGGCCCGGACAGGCCCAGACGGGCTTGCCTTTGGCGCGCCTTCGGCGCGCTGACGGCGTGCCCGCTGCGCCCGTCCGCTGCGCGTATGTGAGATGCACATGTTTAAGTAGGCAAAGAGGGCGTGGCCTTGAGCGAGTGGGCGTGGCCACAAGACCGGCTCACTGGCTGTTGGCGGCGAATCTGGGCGTTCCCGCTGCAGCGATTAGCTCTGCTGCTTGGGGCAAAGAGAGGCGATCAGCCCAACAAAGGCACGATCAAGTGAAGGAAGGGGGGGAACAGTGACACAGTATACACCACACAAGTTTTTAAAATCAACAAGTTACAAGTTTCTAAAAAGCGCTCCCGGCTGTGCCTCAGGAGTAGTGATCTGACCAGAGCTCGTGGTCAGCTCTGTTTAAGTAGGCAAAGAGGGCGTGGCCTCGAGCGAGTGGGCGTGGCCACAAGACCGGCTCACTGGCTGTTGGCGGCGAATCTGGGCGTTCCCGCTGCAGCGATTAGCTCTGCTGCTTGGGGCAAAGAGAGGCGATCAGCCCAACAAAGGCACGATCAAGTGAAGGAAGGGGGGGGGGGGCAGTGACACAGTATACACCACACAAGTTTTTAAAATCAACAAGTTACAAGTTTCTAAAAAGCGCTCCCGGCTGTGCCTCAGGAGTAGTGATCTGACCAGAGCTCGTGGTCAGCTCTGTTTAAGTAGGCAAAGAGGGCGTGGCCTCGAGCGAGTGGGCGTGGCCACAAGACCGGCTCACTGGCTGTTGGCGGCGAATCTGGGCGTTCCCGCTGCAGCGATTAGCTCTGCTGCTTGGGGCAAAGAGAGGCGATCAGCCCAACAAAGGCACGATCAAGTGAAGGAAGGGGGGGGGCAGTGACACAGTATACACCACACAAGTTTTTAAAATCAACAAGTTACAAGTTTCTAAAAAGCGCTCCCGGCTGTGCCTCAGGAGTAGTGATCTGACCAGAGCTCGTGGTCAGCTCTGTTTATGTAGGCAAAGAGGGCGTGGCCTCGAGCGAGTGGGCGTGGCCACAGGACCGGCTCACTGGCTGTTGGCGGCGAATCTGGGCGTTCCCGCTGCAGCGATTAGCTCTGCTGCTTGGGGCAAAGAGAGGCGATCAGCCCAACAAAGGCACGATCAAGTGAAGGAAGGGGGGGGGGCAGTGACACAGTATACACCACACAAGTTTTTAAAATCAACAAGTTACAAGTTTCTAAAAAGCGCTCCCGGCTGTGCCTCAGGAGTAGTGATCTGACCAGAGCTCGTGGTCAGCTCTGTTTAAGTAGGCAAAGAGGGCGTGGCCTCGAGCGAGTGGGCGTGGCCACAAGACCGGCTCACTGGCTGTTGACGGCGAATCTGGGCGTTCCCGCTGCAGCGATTAGCTCTGCTGCTTGGGGCAAAGAGAGGCGATCAGCCCAACAAAGGCACGATCAAGTGAAGGAAGGGGGGGGGCAGTGACACAGTATACACCATGACACTCTACGTTACTCCACTCTACTGCACTTTACTCCACTTCACACTACACCCCTCCATGACCCTCCACATCACTCTACAACCCTCCAAGACACTGTACAACACTCCACTACACTCTACGACAATCTACAATGCTCCACTCTACTACACTCTCCTCTAAACCCCTTTACAACACTACACTGTATTCCATTCTATTTCATTGTACTCCACTCTAGTCCACTCTACTTACTCCACTTTACTCTATGTCACTCCACTCTACAACACTCCATTCCACTCTACTATTCTCCACTCTACTTTTGACACTTCACTCTATGATACTCCACTCTATTATATGCCCATTCACACAAGGGCACTCTATGCCATTCCACTCTGACACTCCACTCTGTGCCACTTTACTCCACTCTACATCACTGTACTCCACTCTATGCCCTTCCTCTGTACAACCCTCCACTCTGCACCACTCTTCACCACTCCACTTCACACCACTCTATGGTGTTTAGAGAAAATATCGGAAACAGAAATTTCGAGGGACAAATTATGATGTCAAGAATATAGAGGACAAAATTATTGTGAAGTTAAGTTTCTATAGGTAAGCAAAGTTTTGGTATATATAACTCCACATCTATGTACCTTGACGAAATATATATATATATATATATTTTCACTGAAAAAACCATAGGTTTCACACACGTTATAGTTACGAATTAGCATTTAAAAAACCTTCCAAATTCACTTAAAAAACCATAGGTTTCACACATGTTATAGTTAGCTGGACATTTCACTCGTAAAAAACCAATGAAATTCCCCCATTATAGTTAGTGCAGGCAACTATAACTCACGCGACCGCAATCCTCTGCTGATCACGTCAGATATTACATCGTGCGCGCACCTCGCAATTTAAAAAAAAAATAATAATTGTTTTTTTTCTCCCTTGGGGGTCCTTCTGTGACCCCCTGACCAAGGCTAGGGGGTCAGGAACTGTCCACTCTGCCCCCTTTTCACGTTCTCCACCTTTTTTTTCACCCCCTCAGACTGCGAGAGACAAAATGGCGGCCGACACTTCCTGGTTTCGACCGATTCGAATGTTTACCGACATCTAACAACCAATCAGAATTGCGCTCGCGCACGGCAGGGTGCGCGCGTATAGATATTGATATGCTTTTAAATGCTATTTTCTCAGGAAATACTGAACAGATTTACACCAGACCTGCAAAAGGCACTTCCTTGACGTTATGGCTACCTCTCTGCCAGATTTCACGTAATTCTGTTCAGCCGTTCGGGCTGTAGCTGCGAAAAATGCATGGGGGAAACGTGTTTTGGGACCCCCCCTTTTTCTCAACCCCCGCTTGACGAATCACCCCGAGACTTTCAGGGTAGGAGCTGAGCGGAGCGCCCCATTAGTTTTGAAAATTTCGCAAGGATTCGTCAACCGGCGCCAAAGTTATTCAAAATAGAATTTTGAGATTTCCTATGGAAACTAGGTTGTAACTATAACTATCTACTGGCGACCGCCAGTAGATAATATATATATATATATATATATATGTATCAAAAAAACACCTCCTTCCGTCGAAGTCGATGAGGCGACACAGCGGGGCTTGCAAAGACCATTTATTTAAGCAGGCATGACACGTTTCGGTATTACACCTTTATCAAATGCCATTAGTTTAAAAAGTGCCTCTGGTGCTAGCAGTTCTTAGGTAGGTCTGTTTATATAGCCCCAATGCCTGAAGTAGGATGGAGCACACCTGATGCGGAATCACTCGAGCAATACAAGGTTGTAAGACTACATTACGCAGCATGCAGTTTGTCCATCGTGTATATATATATATATATATATATTCACTTAAAAAACCATAGGTTTCACACATGTTATAGTTAGCTGTACATTTCACTCGTAAAAAACCAATGAAATTCCACGTTATAGTTAGATCAGGTAACTATAACTTGCGCGCCCACAATAAACTGCTGATGACGTCACATATTACATCACTCATGACATGGTCAGTGACATCACTCATGACATCAATGATGACATCTGAAATTACGCATTGTGGATTGCGGTCGCGCAATTTATAGTTACCTGATCTAACTATAACATGGAATTTCATTGGTTTTTTACGAGTGAAATGTACAGCTAACTATAACATGTGTGAAACCTATGGTTTTTTAAGTGAATTTGCAAGGTTTTGTAAATGATAATTCCTAACTATAACGTGTGTGAAACCTATGGTTTTTTCAGTGAATTTGTACGGTTTGGGCGCTCGGTGCGCTTCGCGCCCCGAGCACCCATGTTGCGCAATCCATGCCGTGCGCGCCTCCCCTTTTTTTACACAGTAACATTTGTTTTTTCTCCCTTGTGGGTCCTTTAATTTATTTAATAATTGTGATTGTTACTTCTTTATTTATTTTTTTATTTTTTTTCCCGTGCGCGTACGGTAAGCTTACCGTACGCGCACTCCGTGATTTTTTTTTTAATTATTAAATGTATTTTTTGTACTTTTGGGTCCTTCTTGGACCCCCTGACAAACACTAGGGGGTCTGCAACTCTCTTTGTTGCCCCCTTTTCACGTTCCCCACCTTTGTTTGTTAGTGCGAGAGACAGAAAATGGCGGCCGACACTTCCTGATTTCGACCGATTCGAATGTTTACAGTCATGTAACCACCAATCAGAATTGAGCTCGCGCACGGCACCGTACGCGTACGGTAAGCTTACGGTAAGCGCACGGAGCGCGCTTACAGATATATATATTGATTTAAATGCTATTTTCTCAGGACCTACAAAAGGCACATCCTTGACCTGAGGACTACCTCTCTGCCAAATTTCAAGTAATTCTGTTCAGCCGTTCGAGCTGTAGCTCGGACTAAAGGTCCTATGGGAAAATGCATGGGGAAAACGTGTTTTGGGACCCCCCTTTTTTCTCAGCCCCCGCTTGACGAATCCCCCCGAGACTTTCAGGGTAGGAGCAGAGCGGAGCGCCCCATTAGTTTTGAAAATTTCACGAGGATTCGTCGACCGGCGCCAAAGTTATTCCAAATAGAATGTTGCGGATTTCCTATGGAAAAACGGTCCTAACTATAACTATCTACTGGCGACCGCCAGTAGATAATATATATATATATATTGTCAAGGTACATAGATGTGGAGTTAAAAATTAGTAAATCTATGCTTATCGCCACTCTATGCCCTTCCTCTGTACAACCCTCCACTCTGCGCCACTCTTCACCAGTCCACTTCACACCACTCTACAGTGTTTAGAGAGAGTATCGGAAGCAGAAATTTCGTGGGACAAAATATCATGTCAAGAACATTGAGAACAAAAATATTGTGATGGTAAGTTTCTATAGTTAAGCAACGTTTTGGTATAAATACCTCCACCTCTATGTACCTTGGCGATATATATTGATTGCCAAGGACATAGATGTGGAGCTAAGAATAGTAAATTTATGCTTATCTATTTGCACTTACCTTCTTGATATTTTGGTTCACGATATTCTGTCCACATGATATTTTTGTTTCTGATATTTTGTCAATGACCCCACTCTACACTACTCTAATTCTCTCCACTCCACTCTACTTCAGTACACTCCACAACATTCCGCTGTGCTCCAATCTATGACATCCACTCTACTCCACTGCACTCTATGACAATGCACAACACTCCTTTTCACTCTGCAACATTGCACAACACTCTTCTCCACTCTACATCACTCCACTCCACACCAGTCTCCTCTAAACTATTAACTTTGAGGTATGCCGAAAAGCAGCCTCTCTGGTGTGCAACATGGCTAAGCAAAGCAAATAGCTCTTATGTAGGTGAGACCTAATGGCTTTCAAGCTCTCTTTAACCCACTCACCCCACCACCTTTGTTTCTAATCCTCTTCTTGCTCCCCCCCCCCCAAGCTTTAAATAGTGCAAACTAGACTCAAAGGTATTGGAGCCCTTTACATGAGCACCATTCATTTTTGTTTTTTAGGCATATTAAGTGATTTGCCCAGAGTCACAGGATGCTGAGCCAATGCTGAGAGTTGAAACTGGTCCCCCAGTTCCACAGTCGACAGCTCTGGCCATAATGCCACATTCTCTCCCTAGTGTAGAGGTTTTCTTGCTACCCCAAACCCCTGAGGTGCTTTAACATAATGTATAGCAGCACGGAATCCTGTGTAACATGTCTTAAAGTAAATTAAATAAGTGCTATCACGTGGTCAGCACTGGACACGCCTTAGTGCTTTGTTTTATTTACTTTGAGTCATGCTGTGCAACATCTTTAAAAAAACATGTGACATGAATATGTAGGCACAAACGTTTGGCGTTGCCAATGGGTCTGTCTGCTAACAGCTTTTTGTTCACTAATAAACACTGTTTACCCATTATATGGAAATTATCCTGCAATCGAGTAAATTCATTAATTATCCTAGGGGTGTAGAGAGCAGAGCCCTAGGGGGTAGCAGTGTGGCTGGTCCGAGAGGGCCTCCAGATGGCAAAGGCCACTTGATTGCTTGTACATCACTAAAGCTGTCAAAGAGCTGACTAGCACAACTTATGTGTGGACATTAGGAAGGGTGAGAGGGCCAGTCTTTTTTTATAAGAACCTCACAAGTTGTAAAACTGTATTTAACAGGCCTGCCAGTGTAAGCAGACACAGTCAGCTAGTGCGCAAATACATGTTCAGCATTGCTTAGTGCTGACTGTAACAGAAGCTTTCTTTAGGCACTTGGCCTTTTAGTTTCTGTGGATGGACTGATTAAAAGAGCTGGCAACTAGAACCGCCTATGGCAGAGTAGTACCACAGAGAAGTATGCAATGGACCTGCATAATTTTTCAGTGATCAAAGTGTGCATTGTGATGCATGGTGCCGAATTTTCTGCTGCTGGTTTGAGCAAGATACAATCTTTACATTGACCATTGTAAAGGAAGTGCTAAGGTTTTACCGTATAAATGAAAAGCTGTCTTGGGGTTTTTGAGGCTTTGGTGAAGAACTGTGCCATGCTGCAGCTGTTGGTTACCTCTCCCTGCATTGTCTTGCTGGGGAAGTGAATTGAGAGTTTCTTTACCAAGGGTTGATACTGTATCTTATTTGAAGGTCCTTGATTTAGAGATATAATTAGCACCTCCAGAATTTTTGGGGTCACATTGTCCATGTAACTCTTGAGGAAAGACGAGGGGCAGGGTTCTGCTGGTTTATTTTTTTTTAATTTGCTGTAGGGTCATTGGTTCAAACACAGATCAGTACTGTTAGACCTTGTATCCTTGGTGTAGTTTTCCCCCTAACTTTTAGCCTTCAGACCTATTTTTGCGGCCTTCGTATTCTGCCACAAACAAAATAAAAAAAATTGTAAAAAAACATTGGACGCTTCTGGCATCCTTACCTGAGTTGTCAGACCAACCACTCTTTTCGTTTAAAAGAGGGCCCAATATCAAAGACCGACTGGTTCACGCGTACAAAACACCACAACAACAGCTTGTTGATGGTATGCAACAAATAATACCTTTAGTGGGACACCATAAATGTGGCAACTGTGCAGCATGCCCTAGTACCATCAAATTGAAATCCTTTGATCTCAATGGATATACTGTAGCACTCAAATCTTTCTCTAACTGCAACACCAGAAACGTGGTTTATTGCATCCAATGCCCTTGTGGTTTTAACTACATAGGAAAGACAACCCAGATGGCCAAAACACGCATCTTACAACATCAATCTAGAATTAGATGTAAAGTTGAAAATGCCCCACTTGTTGATCACTACACACGATTTCGACATACGGAGAAAGAGATGGTGTGGTGGATCATAGAAGTGGTAAAACCCACAATCAGACAGGCCAATGTTGATCGCATATTGACGATCAAAGAGAACCAATGGATTTGCAAAACTGACAATATCAAAAAAGGTTTGAACACGGCAACTGAGTGGCATACGCTGGCTTGCCTCACTTAAATCTTCACTCTTGCAGCCGTTAAACTCCATTCCTTATGATTCCTTTCTGTAAACACTATAACTTTAACTGAACCCGAATCGTGGTAGTTTGTAAAGAATTGTATGTTTTTATTTATACATGATGTGTACAACAGACTAGTGTCCAGCAACTCTGAATTCAACTATTGGATGACATATACAAACAATGAATGTTCGTTGAAATGTCTTTTCTGTTTTGATAGATAACCTTCTTATTGACTACTTTAGATGCTTGTCCATGATACGTTTGAATTTGCTGTAGTATCATGTATCTTCTAATTGACATGTTATACATCAATGTAGAGTAAGTTAGATTTTCTTTTTTAAGATTTGTAAATCGGTTGTAATACAAGATGTTTCATCTGTAGCATCTCTATGTTCCACTTGCCACACATTGTTGTATATTAGGTCAGCAATATTACTGGCACCATGTATAAGAATTGATATGTGATGTTAATAATGTCTATTTTGATTTTTCTCTCTTTCTTTACTCACGATTTCTTTTGCTTTTCACTGTGTTTTAATGTAATCATGAAAACTTTAAATAAGTGCACATCTGATTATTCAGTCATTCTAAGCTATACAAATTCATTAAAACAACCTTGAGACGTGACACGAATCACCTTTCCAAGATGTCCGCCGTTTTCGGCAATTATTCAACATTTCGTTGACACTGTCACCGTCAACCATAATACATTTTATTGTAGTCCTAACATCCCATGAAGGCCTTAACCTCACGGTAATACGTGAAAATGTTTAACAGAAACCCTTATCTTGTAAAAAAACCTCTTACAAGATGTCCGCTATATTCACGGCAGTTTTGCCTTATCCGGTCCGTGCTTTAATTACAAACAGCTGTGGCCACTTAAACGCCTTTAAATAAACGCCGATGAACTCTGCATTGTGCTCGAGTTCCTATCGACGGACGGTACCTGAATCTGCAACAGGTCTGACAAAATCGTGAGTAATTCACACAGCATTCCTCGGTTTACCACGTAGTTTTAATCTGAGTCGTGGTTTTGATAGTACAACCAATGCTGGGCGCTTTGTCATGATAACTGGCTGTGTTTTACTAATAACACGCTACCCTCTAGCATTTAGATAAGCTGAATTCCCTCGCGAGCATATCTTCAAATGTGGGTAGTCTAATACACACGATGTGCCTCTGTTTCGCAATCTGTCTTCGAAGCCCCTTACAACTAAATTCCCTTACTATGCAACACAACCTATTATTGGTTTGCTCTATTTAACTAACAGCATGTTGAATCTTCGTTTTGTAGATCTCTCTGAATCAAGACACCTGTCAACGAAGGACCAACTGGCCTTCCTTGTCACACAAGATCAGAATAATCAGAAAACTGACTTCCATTGTTGCCCATCTCGTTACAGGCATTCATATGGTATATACTTACCCAACTAAGACCGGGTATGTCTCAACAATATAAATTAACATAAACATTCGTTTTTTATTTAAAGGCCCAACCATGACCACTTTTTAATTGTTTTCTGCCTTATAGATGAAGTATAATCAATCATCAATGAGGAAGTGATAACTCCTCTATTTGAACAACAACTCATGAGTGAGCGCAGCATCTCTTTGTCAGTCTCATTGAGCTACCACTAATAACAACATACTCTTCTCACCCTTTCACTGAAATATGCGGTAATGCTACAATGCTGCCATAATCTTCGGTATAAGGTGTTTCTTCCACAAGGATTTCCTTAAACAAGATTGCTTTCTCACACACGGGCTATTCCTCTGCCTTCTCTATCTATTATGAAGAGAATTTTATGTTCTATTTTTTGTAATTAATTGGTACTATATTTATGCAGGAGTCTTCATTTGAATTTTTCAACTGTCCTGAAGATGGTCTGACTGATTGACGCCCTAACAGACCGAAACGTCGACTGTATTATCCATTTCCACAGCATACATGCACAGTTGATTGTTCTCTAAATATGAGATAGATCTCTGTTTATTTCATTGGATTGGATATTTGTAATGTCATGAATTGTGGATAATATTTGGTTGTTTTTTCCCTTCATGTCACATTATACATTTATCTGTTTTCTGTACTCCTTTTTATCAATTGTTTCTATATAAAAAGCCAGTGATTTTTTCACTTTAAAAAATACCCCGTGTGTGTTGTTATATATCTTTGACTGAATTTAATTGAATAGCGTTTGGTTGAGTATCAGTCTTGAGCTCATATAAAAAGTTTTTTGCTTTGCACAAAGAAATTGAACCTTCCTAAAATAAAATCCCTTGTTGGCATTCTACTATTACAAGAAGAAAACACAGCACGAGAACAGGCGTTGTTGAAAATCAAATGCACTGGAACAACTGACAGACAGAAATTACTCTGCTTGTTGAGGCTATGTAGAAACAAACGTAGACAAGGAAACTTGATCTTGTGATGCACATGCAGGAACAGGTTTGTGAAGATAGATGTACAACACTGGAGAAAACAAGCACAGGCAGCAGTTGATTACCTTGCTTGTAGAGACACCTCATACAAAGCAAGAACAGGCTTGGGCTGTGTTATGCGCGAGGAGCAACTTTTGAAGAGGTAAGGCTCGCGCTGGCTGACAGAAGATGTTGGCTATTCCCTCGATGGCGCAGCAAAAAAAAAAAAAGAAAATTACCATAACCATAACTGGAAGCAGTGCCAGGCCCAAAAAAATGTCTCATTTACCTCACTAGAGCATGTTCTGCGACGCAGTAGTACATCAGGGTGGAAAAGTCAATTAGAGGTTGCGAGCAAGCAGCAAGACTAGAAAACACTAGCCTAATGTAGCAGTACAGTGTACTGGGTGCTTGACAGCAGGCAGGCAGAACAAGCAAAGGAAAGCAGCAAGTAAAGTCTTTGGCAGTACCAATTTAGTGGCAGGACTCTCCATGTGAAATTTGGCAGAATCATATGACGGTGTGCAGGCATCTGAGCAGACACAGAGACAGTGTGCATAAGAGTTCAGAGACACTTTGAGTGGCACACACATGAGAAAACAAACTTCTTCACCAGACAGTGTGTAGACATTAATGATGGCAGGCTTACAGCACAAGACATAGGTGTTGGCAGACACAGGCGTTGGCAGGCTTACCCTCACTGAAGGCTCAGCACAAAAGCATAATGGAGGAGACACAGGCAGCTTCGTTGACATTTAACGAGGAGATGCAGTAGAAATAGACTGTAGGAACAGTAAGAACAGACCTTTAAGATGCTGTGGGAACAGCAGGCAGAGACTTGAGCTGCGTAGAAACTGGAACTGGCACCTTTGCGTTGAGGGCGACCAGTGGGAGGTCACTGGTGGGGCTGATGTGTGCCAGTAGAAGAGTAAGTGCAGCTGTAAATTCAGAAGTAGCTTAAGTTTGAGAGTAGGAACTCAAGATGTCCTCAAAGGTAGTAGACGCAGGTTCTTTGATCCCATCCTCGTCGCCAATAAATTGTAGTATACAGGTCCAGGCCAGTTGTGATGTTTTAAGAAGATTTATTCAGTTGGTTACAAGATCAGTAATACAGTAGTATTCAGCCCCACCAGGAGCACCTTTGCTGCGAGTTCAGTGACCCAACTCTTGATCCTGACTTTGTCCTTCGACTGTGTGGTGCCAAGTGTGGTTACGTGTTGGGCACATTTTTGTTTACAGCAGTAATTTCGGTTGAAGTCAGCTCAGACGTGTCAACTTTATTTTTGTGTCATCTTTGGACCTTACATCCACGGTCTCAACTGCCTATTTCAAATTTTAAAATTGTTGGGGCACGAGCGTTAGATACCGCGCGATATCTCACCTGCATTGGTGATGTGCCGTTGCCCCGAGGCTCCTTCTGTCATGGTGATTCCACGCTTGCAGTGCCATAAGGGGGTATGCACAGACGTGCCGGGAGTCATCCGGCGTTACGTCTGCAACGTGCCGCCATTATGTACTTGGCGTCACACTTTCTTTTTCTTTGCCTGCATTATGTTGACAACCTTGTTGTGCTTGAGTAATAAAGTTACGGCGATATTGAATTACATCTAGCGACTAGGCAAGTAATTCGCCGTGTCTACCGACACATTGGTAGGAATGATGAAGCTTAAACTTACGACGTGGGTGGACTCTCGACCTTATTTTTAGACCTGGGTTTGTGTTTCTCCGCTGAACTGGACTGTGGGGCATATTACTGTCCGACACCACATTAAAGGTACTGTTTCTTCATACCTCTGACACAGTCTGGCGACAGATTCACTCACCACCCTGGTTCAGTCAATTTTTTTTTAACTAAAATCTTCATGTGATTAACTTGCTCAGATTTGTTTTTGCCTCAAAGAAACAGTGACTTATGCCACACGTATGTCTTATCTTTACCCTACATAGGGTGTTGTGAGGGTTCCTGTCGCATTGCTAGAGTACGCAACATTGTTGCATCTATCGAGGATGTTTATACTCTAAATTTGCAGTCTCCTCACACTATGCACAATGTCACTTCGTCCACATGGGGTAGGTGTTCTGTTTATTTTTACCCTACATAGGGTGACAAAGGTTTTTACCTTCACAGAGTGCACAATTTTTACCTCAACACGAGGTGTCTCGCAGGGGTTTTCATCCCGTCATCACAGTGCACAGGTGTTTTAATCCTGTCTTTACAGTGCACATTGGGGCATATCAACAACAACCGGCGATAATTATCGCTCAGCGCTCTTAGCGTGAGGATAATTATCGCCGGCTAGCGTGAATTTTTATCGCTGAGATAGCGTGCTATTAGCAACGCTTATCTCAATAGCGATAAAAATCTACACGCTAACAGGCTAACGTGAGATTATCGCTGGAAACCCAGCGATAATCACACGTTACCTTGTTGATAGGGACAGGCAAACTTAGCCATGATATCCTCCTTCCATAGGATATCATGGCTAAGTCTGAAAATTAGCAGACATAAAAAAGCAGCGTTAACCACGGTTAGCGCTGCTTTTTTTGTCTCTAACAGGGTTAGCGACATTCTTGATAATAGGAGAAATGTCGCTAAGCGACATTTCTCCTATTATTTTACTCTGGAACGCCCCCTTTGCATCTCATTAGAGATGCAAGGGGAAGCGTAGAGTAAAAGGGTGCTAACATGCAAATTTGCGTGTTAGCACGCTGTTGTTGATAGGGTGCTAGTTTTATCTCTGCTTTTTTGGCTTTTAAAGCCAAAAAAGCAGAGATAAAGCCCTTGTTGATATGCCCCATTGTTCTTACCTCTATACGAGGTGTCTTGCAAGGGCTTTTGTCCTGCAAGTCTAGTGCACAACGTTGACCTCTCCACGAGGTATTTGTCTCTTTTGTTTTAGTGCACACCTATCTAGGTTCACACCTTGCGTGGTTTCTGTCTCGCATCTACATTGCACAAACTCTGGACCTCTCCAGAGGTATGTTTGTTGGGTCTTCCCTTCATCTAGTGCATAACACTGTACCTCCTTTCGTGGTACGTCCTTACACGGACATGACATTACATATGTCATTACATTATTTATACTTTCACTACAGTGCACGTTCTTACCTTTCTTAGGGTGTCTAGTGTGGGTTGTTTGTTTTATTCTACAGTGCACAATAGTTTGATTTTCTCCTGTTGTTACCTATGCACGTTATTACTGTTACCCTCATGGGAGTGTCGTTTTGGTCTTACACAGTAGCTATAGTGCATTGGTTCACATTACACTGGGCGTTTTTGTCTCATCTCTGTTTTCTTTTTCATTCTCAACACTGTAGCCCGGTACTCTTCTATTTTATTTAACTCAAATGTTTATTACATTATGGAGAAGAATGAGTTGTATAATGTATTTATTTTCTTCTCCATCATCTTCTACTTCTCTCCTGATGTGGATTGCTCTCTTGCTTACTCACCTTGCCAATTGGTGTACAGAGAGTACTCATTGATGGTTTCTTTTTCTTTTCTTTCTTTATTTTTCTCTACCTCTGCTTGATTTCTCTCAAGTACTCTTCTCTCTATTTGGTTCTTCTAGCTTCTACATCTGATTTCATATTTCTCTTTTCTGTTTTTTTATGGAAGAAAGGAGGATATGTAGTATCTTGGTTATTATTCTGTTCTTGTCATCTACTGCTCCACCAGTGGAATCCTCTAGAGAATGATGTAACATAGAATGTTAGTGTATGAAATGCACAGTTGGAGAAGGGCTGAGCGCCTTGCTGGCTGCTCCTGGTGGGGCTGAATATTACTGTATTACTGATCTTGTAACCAACTGAATAAATCTTCTTAAAACATCACAACTGGCCTGGACCTGAATACTACAAAATCCAAGTTCAAATTATGAGTGCACACAGAGGACTGAGGGTTTGGATGTTTTCTTTCCAGTAAATTTATGGTTAGTTGTTTCTACAACACCATTAGTAGTCACAGAAGACACGGGCCTTATTTAGAGTTTGACCGCTGAGATACTCTGTCAAAACATGAGGAACTTCTCACCCACTGTATTATCAGTGCCATGGGAGGACAGGAGATCTGCCACATTTGTGCGGCAATATCCCATTCTCCAAACTCGAAATAAGGCCCCATATGTTTGCTTGTTATCTATGCATCAAATTTAGAGTCGCTCATTGCTGCCATGCATTTAGTAATGTAGTAGTTAGTGATGATTGAGCGTGCAATCCTTGAATTTTCACATCGAGCTCGAACCGGCTCGGACCACCATGTGGCTGCGTGGCAGCTGGTGTTATTACTGACCCCCCCTCCCCCGCTGAATTCAGTATTTTACCGCATTGGATGGAGGGGATTCAGTGACTCAGGGGCCGTCAGGACAGACAGTCTGACAATGGACGGCCCCGCCTGGGACTCACAAGAATGACAGGACAGCGGCCAGGCCTAGATGACTATTACACGAGGTGTACCTGGCGGCAAACACGAATTGCCATGGCCCTGGCCCCGGCTGTGGCTCGCTGCCCAAGTCTGCCTGCAGCCAGCCTTGCAGACCAAAGTCGCGGCCTGCAAATATGGAACACCAGAAAGTTCAACATTTGGTTAAGAGGGTTATAGGAGCTCGGCAACCAATCTGCTGCCTCTGAAGGTGTCCAGGATCGTCAGCAGGTAATTGACATGCATACCTGGATGATGGTAAGACAATTTCTTCACAAGTAATTGATATTGTGACATGGATACTGAGATGTGCTATGCTCGAACTTCACGAGGAAAAGGTTGGTGTTTTTCCTGAATAGGTCCAAGTACAGTGGCTGTTTGCTAAATTCATTTAAAGCAAGATGTGTATTATATTTTATTAGCTTTTCTGCTTTTGAATTCACAATCCTGAAGCACTATAGCACTGAAAAAGTCCAACCTGCATTAGTGTTGTTGAGTGATATAATTTGAAAAGTAATTCTTGCTAAATAAATGTGCAAGAAACTATTTAAAACAGTGCACAATATATTTTATTGCCCCCAGAAACAGCTATAGCCCAGCATCAGTCCACAGACCTGCAGGTACCAGAACTCACTGTTGTAAGATCTTCTTAGAATTTCTCATTGCTCAAATGGTTGTAATTTCTGATATTTATATGTTTTCATCGTCTTCATTGTTTGATTTTGCTCGGGTGAAAGTGTCACTCATAGTCGTTGAAATGTCACTCATAACTACATCAAAATTATGAAAATGTCACACATAGTAAACCTTGGCAGCTATGATTACCCAGAAATGATAGACTCATGCCTGCAAAGAGGTGATTTCTTCAGTGCTCTTTGGAAGGAGGATCAGCTGGTGGACACTGAAGAGTATAAATACATACAGATCAAACACCACTGACCTCCCACATTGAAAAGGGACCTACAGTCACTGAATCGTCCATTGTAGAAGACAAATGACGTAGCGAACCCTACCCTAAGCAGTTTCTTTGACACATTAAAAATAATGAACAACTCGCCCGATAGATACCATTTGTTTCTTAAAAGATAGGTGGGAGACAGAAGTGGGAGATATATATATACATATATATATATATTTTGTTTGCAGTTTTATACAGCGCGAACTCGAACCGAAGATATCAGAGCGCTTTCCATGAGCGCTATTGCAGTGGACAATTTCATTTTTTGTTTGATGGGTTTGGATTATTACTACCTAAGCCTAGACAACTCTGATAAGTAAGCCATGTATACCGACAGGAAGTAATATATAGTAAGAATAGTTAATTATCACAGTTGACAACTTAAGAAGCTTGGAATAAAGTTAGATAGCATTCCCAAGTAAACAACATCAAATCAATGGATCCCGGAGCAAGAAGATATTGAGGTGGGAAACATTTGGAACAGACCATATTTAACAACCATTACATTTGTATGTTGCAATGTGAATAGTCTGAGGGATAAGTGGAAGTGATCTGACTCAATAGAAAATTAAGATTCTAGAGCAGAACTAGTATCTCTACTTGAGATCCATTTTAGATTGAATGAGATATTGAATTAGTGAAAAAGCTATCAGGTGGATGACTTGAATTTCTTATTCAAATATCTAAATATAGAGGAAGGAGCTGTTGAAGGAGGTGCAAATCACAGTGGTATGTTCATATGGTTCTAATCCTGATAATCATACTGATTGCTTAAATAGGTAATTTTAATCTCCGACTGAACCCAGCAATAAATAAGTCAACCACCTTCATGTTCGGATCTACAGTAACATGGGAAAAATAACCAGAATTTGGCAAAATATCTTCTACCACCCACCTTTAAAAGAGACCCACAATCTGTTGTACCACAATACACGGAGGAGCAGTGTGCAGAGCAAGTGTGAGTGTGCAGAATCCATGCCTCATTTTTCAAATAACTTGGACTGTGTGAAACAAAGTCTTAGATTATTATTTTTATTCAAATTCATCATGATATATCTTTTGAAAATGAAGCCCGAACCTCCTGACACCACATTAGATACTCCCAGTGAAGGAACGTACTTTAGAAACACAACACATCTGACGTCTCATTTGTAGGATACAGTCGAAGACTCAACAACCTATATGAAAACCTGTTCTGTGAGAGGAAATGTGTGTTTGTGAGTTACCTGCACCCGTGCAGTATTACGGAAATAGATCCACACACAAAGAAGCTCTCAGGAGGTGCACTGACTGCGTGCCACATGGAGGTGGCAAACAGTGCACTCCTCGGCACTCCCCTTGGAAGGGGTAAAGTGGGTCCTATGCCCTCATCCCCGACTTCCCCCGGCAGGTGGGTGCAGTCACTCACTGTACCTGCCTGCAGGGGAATACCAACTCCTCTTTAAAATGCAGGCCGGCTATTTAGATGTATATTCTCTCAGCAGTAAAGAAACTTCTGTACAGACAATGCATGCATACATTAACTGAGCTCTCCCACCAACCTTCTCTGTGCAAGTCTGTTTAATTGGCCCATGATGCACAATAATGGCACTATTACCGCCAGCTCCGGAGGGCCGCATCAGCTTCGACAGCCCTCTAATTTCTTCAAATTAGAAAGGGAAAAAAGAGATATTCCCACAACACGAAAACAACAAGCTGGAAAAAGGGAAAGAGTTGTAAACATGAATTTTAAGTACAGGCAGGCCGGAGCAGTGATGTGTTGTTTCGGTTCCAAGCATCCGCGAATGAGCATTGGAATGCCAAGTACACTCTACTGCTATCAGGGGAGAAGGCAACGCGCACAGTGATGAAATGAAAGAGCGCCCAACTCCTCTAAGTGAAATGTAATTTACAGTGTAGTTGTGCTATTTTTCTTTTTGAAAAATGGGTGTTTTTATTTTATGATTGTTTCATAAAATCGCGAGTGGACACCTGAAGTTGCTCAGGAACATGCTCAGTTTTTTTTAATCTGAAGAATACAGCAGCGGTCAGTGCAGGTAAGCACAGTGGGGCGGGCACATGCCCCTCCACCTTTCGCCCCTCATGGTCAACAAAGGTCAGCCTGACAGACACTGTTCACTTTCAGGTTCCAGGACTGAGGAAGACACAGCCCCTGTGGGCATAACGTACTCAGCTCAGCAAAGGTCCCTGAGTTCCTCACCTCAGTGATTGCCTCACACCTGGGCGCTTCCGTTTTAAGCCCTGAAGCTCCTAAGGTCGAGTTTCAATCAGTGACACTTCATCACAGAGTGGGGTGGTGTCAGCAGTCTCACTGATCCCATCCCATTCTGTGAGGACATTGGGACTTCTGCCTTCCCTCATTGCTCAGCCAACGAGGGAAGGCAGCTGTCCCAAGCCTCCTGGAACCTCCGAGGCAGAGCTGGCTGCAGGTAAATGTTTGTTTTTCTTTAAACTGTTTGGTGCGTGCGCATATGTATGAATGTTTGGTGAAGAGTGTTGTGAATGGATGTGTTTGTGTGCGTGCGTGCATGTATGTATGAATGTTTTGTGAAGAGTGTTGTGAATGGATGTGTTTGTGTGTGTGCGTGTGTGAATACATTGCTTTGAGTGTTATGTGTATGTGTGCGTGTGCTTGAGAGGGTGTCCCGTCTGCCCCCCTCCCTCCAAAAACATACTGGCCGCCACTGGGACAGAACGGGATTTATTTATTTATTTGATTTTCCCTATTCCGTCCTCTGTCGACTACCCCCCTCCCGCCCCTGTCCTAAAAAATGTTGGTTATTTTACAAAATGTTATGGGGGCAGATTTACAACAACTGGGGCATCCCTGCATATTAGCAGGGATGCGCCAGTTAAATTGCGACATGTAAAAAAACCCTTGCACCACCATGGATGCACCGCATTTACAATGCGGCGCACCGTGTGCAAGGATGGACAGATGCGTGACGCATCTTTTCCGCGTAAGGGCAGCGCATTGCTGGAGTCATGTCGCAAGTATGACGCAACTCCAGCAATGGTTAGGAATGCCTAATCTTGTAGATTTCACTGCGTCACTTTTACGAGGCTTTACTGCGTGGGAACGCCCACCCTGCATACATTATACCTGCCCCAGGTATAATGTAGCGCAGGGCTATACAACGTGATGCATCTCCCTAGATGCATCACGTTGTAAATGTGTCGCAACGTGGCTCATTGTTTACACTGCCGCTGCGTCACAGAAGTGATGCAACTGCAGCGTAATATTGTCGCAAAGGGATTGTAAATCTGCCCCTATGTTTTCACTCACTTACTACTTTAAAAACCACATTCCTCTCCCTTTCCACTGCCCGTCGGGCCCCTCTCTTGCTCCCTTCTTGTCCTATAGTGTATTTTAACACTGTATGCAAGCGTGATTGTTAGACAATGTAAAAGCTCACTTCCCCCACCCCAAATGGTACTGACCAAGGTACGCTCCTGATGACTACTGCATTTCGGTATCAAACTTGTTCCAAAGAGTTTCAGTATTTCCCAAAATAGTGGTCATGTGTGATAAAATAATGAACTATTGCCCCAAAGCGTTTTCTATTGTAAAGCATAGTTTACCACTCCTTGTTGCACAATCCAGTCTACCCTGCTGCCAAATTTGGTCAATTAATGCATATTCCAGTGGCACTGAAAAAAATCTACATTGCGCCACCACAGACCCTCCTTTCGTACAACCATACTTCCCTTGAAATGAGCACATGTAATAATACCTGTATTGCTTCCGTGTGCTTTAACCCCTTCGCTGCCGCGGACATTCCGCTGCAGCGCTGGGGGGGGCAGGGGGGCAGCGCGGTGGGCCTGTGCTCATGACGGAGCCGCTCCGTCATGAGCCACAGTTGAGCTGTGCTCATGACGGAACGGTTCCGTCATGACTCCGCCCATTTGCGTTGTCGCCCCGCACAGGCGGGGAAACAGCGCCGCGCAGGCGGAGCGGCCGCCAACAGGATTGTCATGACGGAACCGTTCCGTCATGAGCACACGGCAACCGTGGCTCATGACGGAACGGTTCCGTCATGAGCGGGGAAGGGGTTAATGTGAATTTAATATAAACTAGAAACTGTTTATCTATGGTGAATTCTAAACGTGCTCAAGTTCCTAGAGGGTGAGAGCTAGAGTCCACGTGCTAATGAAAATGAAAAAAACTGCACTTAGGACACGATCCTTTCTTTGTAGCGAGCATTGGAAGTCAAATCAAAGAATTGTACAAGGGTTGGAATTTATTTCCAGAAATCAAGAAAGGGAGTCATGCAGAAAAAGGCCATCTGTGGTACACGATTCCACATTGTCAAGGTTTATTATTTGTTTAACCACTAGGTCGCCTGTGGCATACTAAGCCCACTGTTAACATCTTACACGATTGGGACCTAGTGACTGGATCCGATCATCGATGTAGAGAACTGGAGGCTAATGTGTCAGAGGCCAAATCATTTCCTGCAAAACAGCACAAACTGGCAGGGATCATACAAAACTAAGGCAAAATATATTAAAGTGCCATCATAACATGGAGCCAAACAACTAGCATGTGCCTGAAAATTGCCATTTTGTTGCGGAACAGGGAGATCTCCAATAGCAAAATACTATTTTGCCTAGAGAACTGCAAATTCCTGTACGGTTCCTCGTTCTATGGATTGCATCCACAAGAAAAGCCATCAAACCTTTCTTGAAATCTCATCTACCTCATATGGATAACAGGAGAAGCATAGCAGACCAGGTAAACGACCTTTGAAAAAACAGTTTTAAAAAAAACAGTGAATCTAGGGGCATATCTACAAGGCGGCGATAGAAAATTATCGCCGCATTTGCGGCCGTTTTCAGCCGAAAAGCTGCGATAATTTTATCACCTAATTAGCAAGGTCACGCTAACACGTGAAACCTTGCGCACAAATTCTTATCGCCCAGCTTTGCATCTCTAATGAGATGCAAAGTGGGCGTTCCTGACCTGACATGACAGGAGAAATGTCGTTAAGCGATATTTCTCCTATCATCAAGCCCCACGCTATGAAGCATAGCGGCAAGAAAAGTAGCGATAACCCCTGTTATCGCTACTTTCCTTATGCCTGCTTCGAGACTGACTTAGCCATGATATCCTATGGCAGGTGGATATCATGGCTAAGTTTGTGAGGCCCTATCAACAAGCTAACGCCACATTTCATGAGATTATTGCTTGGTTTCCAGCGATAATCTCACGTTAGGCAGTTAGCGCTAGGATTTTTATCGCTTTTGAGATAAGCGTTGCTAATAGCACGCTATCTCAGCGATAAAAATTCACGTTAGCCGGCGATAATTATCCTAGCGCTAAGTGCGCTTAGCGATAATTAGCGCCGGTTGTTGCTGATATGCCCCTCAGTTTTTGTGCAGTGTATGCTCACAGAGGCACACAACGTACCAAATGCAGTCACAGCTCCTGCCTAAAAGCAACAGTGGGGTGGGTGGGTCGTAAATTGGTTAAAAAAACAAAACTTTCCTCCAGGCCAGCTGCCGTCGCCGCCGCATCTGTGTCCCGTTCTCTTCCTAGCTTCTTGTATGTAACAGTAAGCAGGAAGCACCAGGGCTCCCATGCTCGCCGCAGCCAATCACAACGCTGCAACACAGCGCTCAGCCAGGGGCTGAGGGGGTGGGCATGTTTTCCACGCAGGCTGTAATGCAGCCTGTATGGAGAACACTGAAAGTGCTCATGACTGTTTTGGGCGGCCCGAGAGGGCCGAACAAGCAGTCACTGCGCACTTAGAGGTGTTCTACCACTCCTTCCCTGCTCTGCAGCACTGCCCCACCCCCTCACGCACCCTGCTGCAACAGGAGGACAAAATAAAATGATAATAACATTACGTTATTATCATTTAATTGTTTTTCCTTTCTTTTGCTCCTTCTGGCAGTGGGGTGACGCTCCTTCGCCTAAGCAGAGGATTCGCCACTGACCAAATGCAAGCACTTATGCATTTAAACAGAGCAAGACAGCATATGAGTTTCATGCACACATCAACAAATACAGACTAACGGCAGCAAAAGGAATATCTTTGCCTACAAAGGCAAACTAAGTTTTTGGAAGCTGACTGACTTCACCATCATAAAGTTACCCGCATCGCAGAACTCACACCTGAGATGCTTTTCAGAGGCTGCATGTGCTACCCTAGAGGGCCATTTCCAGTAGCATCCTGCAACTGGGAGTGATGGGTAGAGGTTGAAGCGTAATGGTCTAGATCCCTTAGGAGCTAGAGCCCAGGCTATAGGTTAGGGATAATTGGACAAAGATGATGTTGCAGGAGTGAGAGAGGATAAACATGTATTATGGTACTGCGACATTAGAATGCTCTGACTCAGATACTCAAGAAGGACAGCAAGCACAGAGCTTTAGATACAAAATGTACTTGAGTGCCCAATAAGCAAATGTTGAACTACAAATCAGATGATTTATGTCCAGAGATAAACAACTTCACATATCTAAATGCTGGCTGGAACATGGCTCTTTGAGCAACAGGTGGAAGCAAACATTCTAATAGGATTCTTATAGAAAACACCATGATTCTGTAGAAATCCCACACATCCAAAAATAATAAGAATCATTTTTGTTTTTCCTACCTGAATATGTCCATAGACCAGTGAAGTAGAGTCCAGGACATTTTTAGTTTTGAAAGTGCTGGATATTTGGATGCTTCAGCCTGTAATAAAATGTAAGGGGCATATTTACACTGAAGTGACAGAGCGCGGCGTTAGCCTTCTTGGCTTGATGCCGCGCTCAGCCAGTTATGAAATACAGGACTGCATCGAATTTACAACAATACAGTGGAACCCTGCGCTTCACTCTGCGATGGAACTAATTTCAGCTGCCTAGCGCCAACACAGGTGCCCTTGCACCATAGTGGAAGTGTGCCTGCATTGTGGGGAATTAATGTGTATGTGCAGAAAGGTGTGCCTTCCTGCACATAAACAATCTTAGCACACATAGAAGTTGCAACTCGTCATTTTTAAAATGATTGTTTATGTGCAGTTAGAGATGCTTTCCTGTATATAAACAACCTTGCATGCGGTTTGCTGTTTTTTATGTGTGCTGCAAAATGCAGCACACATAAAAAGAAGCAAAAACGAGAGAAATAAAGCATTTCTCCTCGTTGCGTACTGTTAGGACCAAGTTTTCCCTGGTCTTAATTTTAGTGCTGCCCCATATTTACACCACTCTATTAAATATGGGGCCGCGTCCAAATCAATGGCTGTTGCGGCGGAATGCCTACCGCAACACCCATTGCCCACCCCTTTCAAGCTAAGTATAGTGTGAAGGTGCGCCTTATTTACAAGGCAGCGTTAAGCCACGCTAAGTGTCTTAACTCTGCCTTGTAAATAAGGTGAAGCCCGTAATGCCACCACAATGTCAAAAAAGTGAAGTTCTGATGGCGATAGGGGCCTGTAAATATGCCCGTAACTTCCCAAATTTCAGTTATCAGGAACGGTTGTGCGGTTTCCACTTTCTCAGTAGGAACTCTTCGTTTTTTGGACAATATAAACATGAGGATGTTGCCAGACGGATTCTATGCACCCCCTCAGGATATGTTGGCCTATAGTCCTGCTAGCACACAGTGCCATAATAGCATTCGTAAACCTAAGAGGGTAACAAATTGATTGGGCAAACTGAGAACATGGCAACCCTGACTCCTCAAGCAATCATGGTAACATATCTAGAACCTTTTCGCTCAGTACACAACAGGGCGTTTCAATATTTATTGAGCCACTGTGATTCTTGTATAAAATATATGTGCTGCAATAATTAATAGACAGAAGCAGATAAAAGGGATTAGCAGTATGAGAACAGTGAAAAGGATAAACAATTCCACCATTGTGCTAAAATAGTGCATATATTCTGGCATATCAGTACTGTGCAAAGTGTACTCCTTCTATGCACTCACTAACCTGGTTGCCTAGGGCTGTTGATCTGTCACAATGCCCTACTGGATGATCTAACTCCCCATTACCTGTGGGTGAATGTGTTCAGATCCCTGTCTTGGTCACAAGTTGTACATCCCTCCTTCCAGAGGGTAAACAGAAATCAGCTGGGCAGAAAAACAGTAGTGAACTCTCAGTGACAGCAGAGTGCTCCTCTGATTTGCACACTGATATGTGTCTGTGTATATGATAACAGTCGACATGCTTCTGTGTTGAGGCTTCAGCCAGGCTGACATTGTTTATCCTCTTGTGATAGCTATGTCAACTTATGGACAAATAAAAAACAACGGGGCATATTATCAAGACAGGCGATAAAATTATTGCGGCTTTAGCGGCAGAAAACTGCAGCTAAAACGGCGATAATGGGCTTGATAATATGCTCTATGGAATTCCAATTGAAGCTCAGGTTAGATGTCCTTCACATCTAACATGTGCTTCTATTGGAATTCCAAAGAGCATATTGTCAAGCCCATTATCGCCGTTTTAGCGGCAGTTTTCTGCCGCTAAAGTGGCGATAATTTTATCGCCTGTCTTGATGATATGTCCCAACAACATTTGCACACTGTACTTTAGGCTTGTAATAAATGTTTAAGATGTCATGATAGTGTACTTACGAAGTGGAAATGTAAGCAATGTCGTTTCAGAGAAATTAATCCTGCACTGTCAATGCAACCAAATGTGTGTCAAAAGTCATTGTGTAGGAATGAAGGCAACTTTAGAAACGTGTGCATGTAACATGGCAGTGTTTCTTCTTCAGACCTTAGGCAGCCATGTGACTGAATGGCGTGACCATGGGATGTGGATTTGATTGTTCCTGGTCACTGACAATTGGGAAGTCGGCTACAGGACCACTGAAGAGCCAAGCACTTCTCTCTTGTCAGTGGGGTGATTTACGTAATTCATACTTTAAAATAAATACAATTTGAAGGAATGTTTTTCAGTCTTGTTGTATTATCTGAGTGCTATTCATCGATCACTCCCTGCACGTTCACCTGTTTTTACTTTGCATTTATGATAACGCTGTTGAGTTTGCAGCTGTTTTGAACCCAAAGGAAAGGTGTGTGGGTGTAAGCTTTCTTGAACATGCTATGAAAATACTGACCCTTCTTCAAAAGTCCTTTTCTCTTTAAGCTGGAGGGACGCAGTTTCATAGCTGCATAGCACAAAAGGATCACCCACCCATTTTACCTTCTTAAACCTAGGGATGACGATTGTAGGTTTTACAGCTAAACTCAGTTTTGCCTCATTAGTTTGTATCTGTTGAAATGCTTAAAACCTATATGGAAACTAGAAACTACAACGGTCTTTGTAGGATTTCAAAGTTTTGGTGAGCCCTGAAATGCTTGGATCCTATTCAAACATCTGAACCCTTCTGCCCAGCCTAAAGCAGTGTTGCTTTAACACAAACAAGCTTACTTAAAACACTCGAGCTTCCAAATCTCATCTTTTGCTCTGTCCCCAGAGGCAAGCACGTAAACCTACTTTCATATAGCTTTGATTACGTTCCCTGAACAGCGTCTATTTCTTCAATTCGAAAATGCCCTCTCTTTGTGGTTTTTCTGTGCTTCTGCCCTGTTTTGATGTAGGCACAAACAAGATTGCTTTAATTAGCCTTTTCCCTTTATGAGTCTCAGAGACAAGAATCCCAGCAGGCGGGACAAGAGGCGCAAAGGAAAGAAAACAACAGGTGTCTTAGCCAGTAGCTTTCTGAGGCTATCTCTCTCATCTCTTTGAATCCTTAACTCTTAGGCATCTCTAATTCAGTGTGATTCGAGATTGATGCACCAGTTGTCGAGGCCTTTATTTATCTTCGGGAGCAGCTCAGTACAATGGGGGAAGAAGCTTGGGAAGGGACAATAGACAAACCAAATCACTAAGTTTGGTATACGTCAGGGAATGTTATGTAAGGATTAAGTATACCTGCATTTCCCAAAAAATCTAATATTTTTCTGTGTGGTTTATTTACACTTTAATTAAAACTTTTTATAGTATATCTTAAATAGCAATACATAGAACGTTCTAGCAAGCGCGCATCTATTTATATGAAGGTAAAAAAAGCACAATTGAAAAGGAAAATACCATTTCAACATTTCATTTTAATACAGATCATATAATAGCATGGATGGAACGTACTGTATCGTGGTTGAAATATCAATCTACAAAAATATTGAAGTAAGGGCGTGGCCTGAGGCGTCAAGATGGCGGTCGCACTCTAAGAGTGCTCCGGACCCCTCTGTCATCCGCCTTGAATCCAACAGGAATCAGCACCCATCCGGCACCCCTACCTGGTCGACGGGCGTTCCCCAGCCGGTGGCGCTGCCCCGCTGTGTCTCTGGTGCCGGTGCGAGCCTTCTAGGGTCATCTGGAGCCTTCAGCCTGAAGTTGCCTGCTTGTCTCTGTGTGGGAGGCCCCCTTGCCATCAGGGCCTGGGAGCGGCAGGAGTGGGAGTGTGGAGAGAGGCCGAGTGGCGGCACCTGAGCGGCCCGAGCTGTGTCTGTGGCCCTTATCCTGTGTGCAGCCCCACGATCGGAGGCCCCTGATGGGAAACCGGCCGACATGGTGGCCGGCGCCTGAGGAACGTCTGTCAAGGTGGCGGTGGAGGCCTGGGAGTGGAGTGACGGGACCGGTCTGGAGAGGGAGAGATCCTGCTGACCTTGCCGGTGAGTGGAGGAGGACCGGCTGCCGGATCGGGCAGCGGACAGAGTGGGAGTGTGACACCCACCCCCCCTTCCCATCTTCCTGTTGGGCCTGGACCAGCGAGGCAATCCGTGCGTCCCCCATGCGGGGTGATGGGCTGAGCACGGGTGTGCTTTAGCACTCTGGCAGACTTCTTCTGGATGCCCGGGGCCTCTGGGGTGCTGAAATTTGCAGCGGGCATGCAGGCAGAGCGGAGCCGGACCTGCCCGCCCCGAGTCGTCGAGCTCCTCATTTCCCTCCGGGGCCTGGGGGGGAGATCGGCTGCACTACCGGGCAGCGGGAATGCGCGAATCCTCACGCGTGTCCCCCTCCTCCTATCTGGCCGAATTCAGCTTTGCCTCAGTGGTGCATCTGGCGGGAGGCTCGAGAGACCCGTTCTGTGGCTTGAGGTGCTAGAGGACCTAGAACAATGGCGATTGAACTTGGCCTGGGGCCCCTGGGGCAGTGAGCCTTACAGTGGACACGCAGGCGGAGCGGAGCCAGGCCTGGCTGCCCCCCCGCCCGAGTCGTTGAGCTTCTCACCTCCCTCCGAGGCCTGGGGGGGGAGATCAGTTGCACTACCGGACAGCTGGACACCTGCATCCTCACACGTGTTCCCCCCCTCCTATCAGGCCTGCTTCAGTGGCATATCGGGGTGGAAGCTCGAGAGACCCGATCAGTGGCTTGAGGCGTGAGAGGAGCTAGACCGGTGGCGATTGGACTTGGCCATTTTGCTGGGGGTTGAGGGGCACTGCCCTCACGGCCTGGGACCTGGTGAATGCTTGAGGCCCTCACCCACCCCTACTTTCGAACCAGGGGCTCATGATCTTGGGGCTCCCGGGAGGATTGTTCCGGTTCAGGCTCCGGGGCGCAGGGTGCCACATCTGAGGAAGGGAGATATCGGCCACCACATCGGATAGCGGTAGGAAGTGTTGCCCTGGGTGTCCTCTGGGCTGTCTGCTAGGAGGAGCCCTGGTGTCGGTTTACCCCCTGCCTACTCAATGGGGCATGGGAGGTGTGGGGTCGCCAGGGATGCTTTGGACTGGTTGGGGCTGCAAGACCGGACTTTCCTGTGCTGGGCCCACTTTGACCTTGAGGCTTGACCGGCCTTCTGCCTCCCCCTGGACCTGTGGTCGGCGTTGCCGGAGCCGCATACTCCTGGTAGACGGCGCCCCTCGGCCGCCTACACCCAGGGTGCTCCATAGACTGTGCGCACACCATCAGTGCTCCGGTGTGTTGCTTAACTCCGCATAGCCACCCTGCGTGCACTGATTCTCTACATTCCGGGCCCTCGCCCATGGGGAGACTTTGGGTCACACTCGCAGCCATGGGGAGAGACAGGGCCCCCAAATCCACGCCAGCTCCCACACAGACCAAAATGGACCGGTTTACTACTTCATAGCAAGAACCTCCGGGCGGAGCGACCGGGGGTCCACCCCCCAAGTCAAAGACCTCGATACTATCCTTCAAGCCATTAGTGCCTCACAGGCCTCAGTGGAAGGGAAGATTGGTGAAATTAGGGTAGATGTGCCCCTCCTCAGACAGGACCTCTGCAATGCCACCACACAGCTGTCAAAAGCTGAATCCTGTATCTCCACGGCCGAGGACGACATTTCCCAACTGAAGGAGCAGGTGGCCCACCTTCGCACCCATACCAGGGAACTCCACAAGTGGGCTGAAGATGCGGAAAATAGCGCACGTCGCAATAACTTTCGCCTAGTGGGGTTTCCCGAGGGGGTTGAGACAAACCAAACGGCCTCCTTTGCCGAAAACTGGTTCACTTCATGGATGCCTACAGATACCCTCTCGACTTGGTTTGTGGTTGAGAGAGCCCATAGGTCCCTCCTGGAGCCCCGCCTCGCCCCATCATCCTCAAAGTTCTCAACTTCAAGGACCGGGATGCCATTCTACGGGCTGCTCGGGCAGCGGGTCCCCTCAAATTCCAAAACCATGTCATCATGGTATTCCCGGACTACACCAGGGAAGTCCAGGACCTCCGGTGCTCGTACGCCGAAGTGAAGAAAAAACTGCGAACCTTGGGCCTGCAGTACCAGCTCCAATTTCCTGCCCGCCTTCGGGTCATTTTTCAAGGAAAGACTCAATTCTTTGACTCACCCCAGATGGCATGGACGTGGCTGACGGGGGAAAGCCCCCTCTGCCTTCGGCGCGACCCCCCGTCGGAGCGGGTGGGCTCCCAACCTGAGAGGCCGAGATCGCCAGGACATCGACGCCAGCGTCACACGGGGTCTCGTAGGAGGCGCTGGTCTCAGACCACAGCAATCAGATCTTCGAGTATGGCAGCTCCGGGTCTTCGAGACTCCTCCAGCCAATCCGGCTCTCCCCCCAGCAACAGGATCCGATCAACCGAGGACGTACCGGGCTCATCCTCATTGCTGGCCCGAGCGGGCCCGCCCGAGACGGACTCAGACTTTTCCCGTACTCCTACTCTCTAGCTGCCTGCGGGGCCGGGTTTGCAGCATGCCCACTGTCGGGAGGGGCACCTCACCGGCGGGGTCCTTTGACACTGGTTGACTTCTATGCTTATTGTTACTTTCTTACGGCTGATTTATGCAACCAGCCAGAGCATACTAGTTTGGTTTTGTTAAATGGGGGGTCGACAGATGCTTCCGTTCTCGAAGTGTAGGGAGGGTGGAAGGGGGGGTTGGGTCTGTTTTTCTTTTAGGTTGTTGTTATTCTTGTTTTGCTGTTTCAGCCTCCACAGATCGACACCTGCATCTTCCACACAGGTCACACTCACCCTTCACACATGTAGCCACTTGTATACTTATGGGCCCCCATGTCTGTTCGCGCGGCCCCACGAGAGGGTAGGTCTTAGACCCAGGGAGCGCCCACCATGACTGAGGACACCACCTTTGGGACATCCCTTCATGTCCTGTAATGGAACGTCAATGGTCTTCTGGACTGGCTCAAGCGCACGGCAGTACTGCGCTACGCTCAACGCCACCACATAGACATACTCCTGCTCCAAGAAACGCACCTCCTGGGTAATCACTGCCCTTTTCTTGCTCGCTATGGGCATGACAGAGTATGGCACTCTGGCTTCTCCAGAGGCTCCCACGGGGTGGCCATCCTTATGAAACGAACTCTACCCTTTGTCCTTTCCCAGGTGACCCACAACCCCCAAGGCACTTTTGTAGCAATTCGCAGCTCCTTGGCTGGCTCCTCCCTCACTCTTGTGTCTGTATACTCTCCTCCATCGATGCTCGCTCCCACAGTGGCTCAAACCGCAGCCCTACTGACCACTTTCTCTTTAGGCCTTACTGTCATTGGTGGAGACTTCAATGCAGGCCCCTCCCCGGCCATAGATATTACTGGCCCTCCCTCGGCTTACTGCACGGTGCAAGCGAAACACCTACAAATCCTTAGGCCACATCGATGTATGGCGCACATGGCACCCGCGCACCAGACACTTCCTCACACCTCCACAGCTCATCACACACAGGCACGCATAGACGCAATCTTTGTCCCCGCAACGGATTGCTTGGTGATTTTCGATACCTGCATCTTGCCTAGAGGAATTTCAGACCACTCTCCAGTGCACCTGTGTACAGGTGCTCCCCCCCCTCGGCCTACCAAACGTGGAGGATGAACGCATGGTTCCGCCAAGACAGAGACTTTAGGAAGGCAGTAGGGAAGGAGCTTGAACACTACTTTCTCGCCAACGTAGGTTCTGTGCCCTCCTCGGGTATCCTATGGGAGGCCGGGAAACGACCATAAGGGGTTTTGCCAAGGGGCAGCTCAAGAAGCAGAGATTGGAGCAGCTGCGTGAAATTACTTCAAGAGAGGCGCAGGCGCTTCGCTTGGAACAGTCACTTTCCCAGTCTGAGGACGCCGCCCATAGCCGGCAACTCACCCACCTCCGAGCCGAGATCAGACAGCTATCCCTGGACGCAGCCAAGCTCCTGTGGCGGTCATCGGTGGCGAGGGTGTACAAAAATGGTACGATTTTGCACAGGCTGGCCACCTACCCCAAGGGCGAATCATATAATTCCTGAGGTGGCGGACGACCAGGGCTTGTTACATAACGCCCCATTGGCGATGGCCCGTACATTCGCTGCTTACTATCGGCATTTATATGCAGCGCAAACCCCTGATCTACCGCTTCACGTTCTACTCGCAAGAGGCAACGCACGTCTTCTTCGGTTGGAGACAGCTGCCCAGAAAGACCTGGACCGCCCCATATCTAGGAAAGAAATCGAAGAGGCAATTTCCCTCACGTCAATGGGCAAGACGCCAGGACCTGATGGTCTTCTCCAAGAATACTATGCGTTGTACCGTGACACTCTTGTGCCCCACCTGGATAATCTATTCCGAGAAGCCCTTGAGAAAGGCTCCTTCCCGTCAGTGACGGACATTGCCACTATTGTGGTTATCCCGAAATCCCAGCCTCCCTCCCGCTCTTGTGCAGACTACCGTCCCTTATCCCTCCTTAATACGGAGGTCAAGTTGTACGCCACCATCTTGGCCCAGCGCCTGAAGCCTTACCTGTCCATATTGATCCACCCAGACCAATGCGGCTTTATGCCCAAACGCGTGACCCGACACTGTTTTCGGAGGGTGCAGTTGGCTTTGGCCCACCGACACCTACTTACCCCCTATTTAGCTCTTCTTCTTATAGATTTTGAAAAAGCTTTTTCCTGGTTAACGGCGTACTATCTGAGGCCTTTCCCATTGTGAGGGGTATGCAGCACGGCTGTCCGCTTTCCCCCCTGCTGTTCGCTTTGGTGATAGAACCCTTGGGGTCCTTGGTGCGGGCTGACGAGCGCATTAAAGGCTGGGAATGGCCGAATATCGAGCCGGACAAAATCACACTATATGCAGATGATGTCCTGCTCTTTCTGGCCGACACCGCCATCTCTGGTCCGCAATGCCTCCAGACTTTACAGGTGTTTGGGCAAGCCTCAGGCCTTTGTCTGAACCCAAGGAAATCAGTGTTGGTCCCACTCCATTTATCGAGAGACTGTTATGATTGGCAGTCCAATATACCGATTAGGCGCAATTCCTTTAAGTACTTGGGGATATGGATCACCTTGCTCCCGGAACAGGGCTGGTCCCTCAATGTCACCCAACTGGTTAAAAAGGCCAAAGAAGACCTCCAGAAGTGGAAGACATTACCCCTTAACCCCCTGAGCAGGGTTGCTTTATTTAAAATGATGATCCTTCCCAGGTTTCTCTATGTCCTTCAAAACACTCCCTTCTGCTTCTCCAGGTCCTGGTTTAGGGAACTGGATAGCCTAATGACTACATTTCTGTGGGTGGGGGTCGGATGCCCCTGCTGGCCCAGTCCACATGCCGGGTTCCCTCCTTAGATGGGGATATGGGGTTGACGCACCTGTATTTGTATTTTCTAGCAACACGTCTCCTAGTGGTCCATGACTGGTTTAATGGGGGTTGGTCTGACCCAGCCTACCGGCTGGAGTTGAGCGTGCTGGGTCTGCCCAGGATCCAAACCATGATGTACGGGGGAACTATCTCATCCCAAATACCAGACGTAACACGGTCTGTACTGTTGGCTTGGCGGAACTCATTAGGCCATACTGGATGGTCGGGCAAACTGATGCAATGTACACCCCTGTGACACAGGGCCTGGCTTCGGAAGACGAGTGGTCTGCGGGTGTTCGGATCCTGGGACCTCATAGGTATCACACAATTCGGGGACTTTTAGGCCGGCGGCCACATGCTCTCCTTCCAAGAAATGCGCACTCATTACTCCCTGCACTCCTCCCAATTTTATAAGTACCTACAACTAAGGCATGCTCTCTGGGCACACATTGCCACTGACACCCGGCTCCCGGAATACAGCCCTACTGGGGATCAGACTATGATGGGGGATCTGGCTAAGGGAGGCATCTCCTGCATTTATTGTACCTTTGTTAACAATACCCCCACCTCCCTGGACAAGCTGAGGGATCAATTGGTAGAATGGGTGGGCCCCTTGGACGAGGCAGATTGGCGGGATGCTCTTATGTCACCCAAGACACTTGCCGCCTCTGCCAAACTTAGGCTGATCCAGCCATATTTTTGGCACACTGCCTACCTCACTCCACTGCACCGCCACCGCGCGGGCATGTGACCCGATGTGTCATGCTCCAGGTGTGGCCTGGCCCCGGGGGGATTTCTTTCATGTGATCTGATCCTGTACTAAACTAGACGGTTTCTGGGGGGCCATTGAGGAAGAATTCACAGAAGTCCTTGGATGGGAGGTTCCACACGATCCACGACACTCACTATTAGGGATCACAGACGGGTTAGACGGTTCCAGAAATGACAAGATATTTTTTAACACGGTCATGATTGTAGCCAAGCGTGATATAGCGGCAGCATGGAAATGCCCCGATTCACTGACCCTGGAGAGGTGGCACAGGGGAGTGGACTGGTTCGCGACCCAAGAAAGTGCCCTGTATGTGGCACGTAGATGCCCTAAGAAATATCGTAAGGTATGGGGTAAATGGCTGGGCACTGTTGAGGACTTTGAATGAGTGGCTAAACTGCCCTATTGATTTGTACCTCTGTGGGTGTGATTGTGAGATACCTTATTTTTATGGATGTAAAAGATTTATTGTCTACCGTGTTCTTGCTGACCTGCCTATACGTTCTGAAATCAATAAACTTGATTAGCAAAAAAACATATTGAGGTATCGACTACGATTTTATCATCAAGGTGAGTAAATGTGTAGCTAGCACAGAGGGCTATACTGGCCAAAAAGGCCGCTCCCGCATTACTGTCCCAAGTCGCAGACGAGGACCTATATTGCTGGAATGGGAATAATGGCCAATATAACCATCTACAGTGGAATGCAAGGCTATTTGAACATACTGCTCCATAAAGATGGAATGAATGGATGGGAAGAAGCCTCCAGGGAGTTGGATGGGGTTTACCACCCATCGTGCACCCAAGGTTAGTGTGCCTTTCATAGCTCTTGTTGTGTGTGCCTAACAGCTGATCGCCCGCGCACAGCAAAAGCTGAGAAAGTGGTCACCAGTCAGCCACGTTGTCCTTGGGCTCTCACAAACTGTTTTTCTACATTTGACAGAGCTGGGGGAAATAGGAGCCAAGCAGGATTCTAAGCTTCTTTCTTTCGATGCTTCAGTGACACTGAGAGTGATGGGAGGATGGAGGGGGGAAGGCTCGCTGTGTGTCCTTGTCCACAGCCCTTGCCTCTCTCCAGCCCTCTCCCTGCTCAATCCACATAGCTCTCTGAAGAGGCAAGGGAGCGGGATAGCCAGAGGGTGTGCGGTATCAATCGTAGATCTACATGGAAAACCACTTACAGAAAAGGAGCCATAGGAAGGTTACATGGGGATATTGTTTGCTGGTCCCCTGGATACAATCAGGTTATATAGTTGTGTTTGTATGTACAACATAGATGTGCATTGTAGGTCCAGGGAAGATGGGTTCATGTAAGATTTGTAGGATATCCAGAAAAGAAAAAAATACATGTAATTAATATAAATGATGATTCATATAAATGTTTCCCATTTACATAGTTAGCGCTTTCTTTGGAATCTGGCATGGATCTGTTCGTATTGGACCGCTATGTTCTACAGAGACAAAATTACCATTAACAACATTAGAAAAATATGAAAATCTACATAGATTATCCATTGTTGATATGGAGAAGTGGCTGAAAGGCAGAATTGTACTACTTGCGGTGGTGGAAAGAACAGTGCACTACCAGTTGTTCGGCAGAGGGCAATATACATGTGTGAACACTGATTATTATTATTATTATTAAGTCATTTTTGATAGAACACATGGCTACTCTTAGGCATCCCAGCGCTAGTTGAGCCACAAGCAATTAACAGTCTTACGGCGAGTTCTGGAAGAGCTGCGTCTTTAATTGCTTCCTGAATGTAAGATGGTGAGTCGTTTATCTGATCTGGATCGGAAGTTTGTTCCATAGAATGGATGCATTGTATGAGAACATACAACCTCCTGAACGTGCTCTCAGGATTCTTGGCACCTTCGCTTAGAATAGGTTGGCTGATCTAAGGCTTCGAAAGGGTCGGTGAAAGGACATAAGTGTTTGGTTAATTTTAGGGCCTGTACCCCAGAGTGTCTTGTGTGCGATGCAGAGTGATTTGAACCTTATGCAATCTGAGATGGGTAACCAGTGTAATGCCTTCAGTGCTGGTTTAGCCGAGTGTTTTCTGGGGATGTTGTGTAGCAGCCTGGCTGTGCAATTCTGCACCACCTGAAGTTTCCTTGTTGTGGCATTCGGTGTGCCCAAGTAAAGTGAATTACAATAGTCCAACCGTGGGAGTACTAATGCTTGCACCATAGTTCTGCATGCTGTTTCCAGGAGCAAGGGCAATATTTTCCTGAATTGCCTTAGGATTCCAAAGCATATAGCCGCTACCTGTATCGCTTGGTGTTCAAGTTTAAGTGATCTGTCCAGCCAGATTCCTAGGCTTTTAATCCTTTCTTTGGGTATTGGGGCTGGACCCAAGCAGATTGGCCAGTTCACCTCTGAGGTCTTATATGTGGGATTGCCTAGAATCATTAGCTCAGTCTTATCCCCGTTGAACTTAAGGTATGATTGGTCCATCCAGGTGGCCACCTTTCGTAGGCACGCTTCAAGATCAATTTCGCTCTTCTTTGGGTGGTTGAGGGCTTCCACCAGCTGAGTGTTGTCCGCATATGTCACTATCTGGACCCCATATGGGAGGACTAACTTATCCAGAGGTCGCAGGTACACATTAAAAAGAATGGGGCTCAATGATGATCCATGTGGGACCCCACAAGTTAGTGGGATCTTTCTTGAGGTATACCTGCCTTCAAATACCTGGAATGATCTATCTGTTATAAAGAACTTGAGCCAGGAGAGAGCTTTGCCTGCCACTTCCACCTCCTTAAGTCTATCCAATAGAATGTCATGATTTACAGTGTCGAATGCGGCACTTTGCCACTGTGCCTCCCAGATCAAGGACTCTCCGTGATTCCTCCATAACTGTTGGTAGGGCTGTTTCTGTGCCATGGTTATGTCTGAATCCTGTCTGGGAGTAATGTAAAATCTTGTGGGATTTAAGATAGTTAGTAAGAGTCTTATTTATATGTTTTACTAAGATTTTACTGGTCAAGGGGAGTAGCGAAACCGGGCGGTAGTTACTCTGGGTTGATGTTGGGATTTTTTATAAGTGCTTTAACCATGGCCTGTTTCCAGCTCGCTGGTACTATTACGGTAGTTATGGATGAGTTAAGAACTTCCAGTAATACCGGTAAAATATTCTGCTTTATCTTATGCAGCAGATGAGCTGGTGCTGGATCACAGGGACATCCTGATTTTACTGTTGTGAAAAGTTTGGAGAGCATGTCCAGATCTAGGATTGGGAGGTCGACCAGAGGAAACCACTGTCTCTATCCTACTTTCTAATTTAGTACTAGGATTCTCCATCTCTGGGCTAGGCGGAAAGGCGTTGTATATGTCTAGGATTTTTTTATTAAAAAATTCTGCCAACTCCTTACAGCGCGGAGGTGCTATTTCTGTGGACCTTTCTGGCTGGGGCGAGACTGACGGCTTTTTGCTATTCTGGCTATTTCCCTGGGGGCATTGGCTGCCTGGTTAATTTTCTCCTCATAGTATTTGGCCTGAGCTCTCTTGGTTTCTATCTGGTAAGATTTATTCGCCTCTCTGTATTTTTGTTTTTTCTCTGGGCAGAAATCCCTCATCCATGCTCTCTCCAGTTTCTTACATTTTTGCTTAACTTCTCGTATCTTGGGAGTATACCATGGGAATCATTTTTCTGTAGATCTCTTTGAGCTCCATTTGTATGGAATAATGGAGTCCAGTGATGTTTTGATCCATTAACTGAAGTTATTGTAAGCTTTACTGGGATTGGGGTCACCTTTGGGTTAGGTGATCGACAGTGTGTTAGTAGGCATGGGCAAAAAATTCGTTCAGTTTGCGGAAATTGCGATAATTTGACATTTTCGAGTCCGGGGAGAGCGCGAAAATGTCAAAATTTCCGCTTTCCGCAGCTTGGCGATAATTTGTTTCTTGCTCGTGCTGTAAAATAATACATTCTCGCGCGCGCGCGATTGCCTTACCTGAATCCCTGCGTTCGCCGACAAGTTTTCTTGATCCGGTCGCGTTCTCCATAAGATGTTGGATTGTTTTTAGCCATTTGCGCTGTCTCGCGACAGTTCGAGCCCGCAGTGACATCATGCGTCGCGCGATCACATCTTTCTTCTCGTGATCATGCACCGCGAGACAACTCAAAACAAGATGGCCGCGCCCGCGAGCAACCACATGGGTAAGTTGGCGACCCGCAACCATGCAGAAAATCTCGCGAACATGCGGGAAAAAAAATTCCGCATCTTCGCGATATTTCCGGTTGTTTGCGATAATTTTAAACATTTTCGCGATAATTTGCGAAAGTGGATTTCGCAAATTCCGCCCACCCCTATGTGTTAGACCAGATTTCAGGGTCTAATTTTGCCCAAGATCGTTCCCAGCTCTTTATTGACCGGTCTTTGGAGGCAGCCCTTACTGTATTCCAAATGATTGGTATCAAAAAGTGGTCTGACTAAGGAACTGGGGAAGGGTTATCTACAGAAAGATTGGCTTCAATTGAAAATACTGGGTCTAGTATGTGACCTTTGATGTGGGTCGGGCTAGTGAATTTCTGGGTAAGTTGTAGGGCCTGTAGGTTTTGTTATCAGGCTAAGGACCTCACCTTTATTGGAGTCCTCCAAATGAAGATTGAGGTCACTTAGAATTGTAAAGTTAGCAGCCGAGTTTGCCCTCGCTGCTGTCATGTCTGTCAGGGAATCGATAATTGAGCCACATGGACCCGGGGTCGGTATAAATAAAATTCCTGATAGTGAGCATGTGGGGGTGAAGGTCAGTGCAAATCCCATACTCACGCAGTACTGAATAATATCAGGTTCAATGCGTCCATTTACATGGTCTTTAAGGATGATGGCAATCCTCTTGCCCTTCTGGAACTCCCTGTGCTTCCTAAGTATATGATATCCTGGGGGTAGTGCTTGTACCACATCTGGTTCTGCGTCTTTGTGCAGCCATATTTCTGTCAGGAATAGCGCCTCCGGCTGTTGTTCACTGAGTAAGATATTGATTTCGGAGGAGTGCTTTGGGAGGGACCTGCAGTTCATCAGGAGTAGCTTTATCTCTGTAATATTCTCTTTGCTAGTAGGTCACCGCACTGAGTGACTCACTTTGAACGGGCAGTTAGGGCATTCTCTGTTGCCCGATGGAAGGCTGAAACAGTGTTTACATTTCTCATTTTCGGGCGTTCTAAGTGCTAATAGTTGGTGCTTTGAGTATCTTATGTGCCTTATGCTAGGGCCAGGGGTCCTGGCCCCTGGTCCCGGAAGGGCGCGGATGGGCACAGACGGGCTTGCCTTAAGCGTGCCTTTGGCGCGCCAGCTGCACGTGTCTGCAGCACGCCCGCGCTGCCATGCGACTAAGTAAGCAGTGGCTCCGCCTCCTGACCTCTGCCCTGAGTCCTGACGCCGTTTCCCTCCACACAAACAGAACACTCCGTGGTGGACTGGGGATTTGGTGAAATTAGCGGGGGAGCGTGTGAGCGGGTAAGCGTCGCAGGTGTGTTGTGGTGAATGAAGATTAAAATTCCTTTAAAGTCACCCCAAATTAAATCACATACAATGTTTAAAAATTACCTTCAGCTGATCTCGCTGATTAAAACTTCTAAAAGTACACTGTAGGGAAAGTGCTGTGTCCTAGTTAGAACGTGGGCACTTGTTACTGTTGCAGCATTGCTGATCAAATTGCTTGCTCGTCGCTGCGCATTCGCCCTGCCATGCGACTAAGGAAGCAGTGGCTCCGCCTCCTGACCTCTGCCCTGAGTCTGCCTTCTGACGCCGTTTCCCTCCACACAAACGGAACACTCCGTGGTGGACCGGGGATTTGGAGAAATTAGCGGGGAGCGTGTGAGCGGGTAACGCAGGTGTGTTGTGGTGAGTGAAGATTAAAATTACTTTAAAATCACCCCCAATTAAATCACATACAATGTTAAAAAATTACCGTCAGCCGATCTCGCTGATTAAAACTTCTAAAAGTACACTGCAGGGAAAGTGCTGTGTACTAGTTAGAACGTGGGCACTTGTTACTGTTGCAGCGTTGCTGATCAAATTGCTTGCTCGTCCCTGCGCGTCCGCGCTGCCATGCGACTAAGTAAGCAGTGGCTCCGCCTCCTGACCTCTGCCCTGAGTACCACCTCCTGAACGCCGTTTCCATCCACACAACGGGAACACTCCGTGGTGGACCGGGAATTTGGCGAAATTAGCTAGGGAGCGTGTGAGCGGGTAAGCTTCGCAGGTGTGTTGTGGTGAGTGAAGATTAAAATTGAAGATTATAAACCACAATCAATGTTGTCATTTTGTGAGCTAAAGAAAGGACAAGATTTTGCTACTTTTTATGCGGAAAGGTTAAAGAAGAGTATTATCAACTGGTTACAATATTTGAACTAAAGTTTGCCATTGTGATTGGAGGAAAAAATATGAAAGAAAAAAATCACATCTTACACATTTTATTTCGTATGACAGAAAATGATGGTTGTAACATTATGAGTTTCTAACATATGCTGTAGTCATTAAATTGTTGATTATGAAAACAAGTGGTATGAGTTTGACTTCAAATACCAGGCTTAAGCAAATGACGTGATCTTCGATAAATGACCTCCCTGCTTCGGTTGAATGATAATATTAAGAGTTTATAAACAGAATAATTGTGGTATTCTTAAAGACAGAACAAATCCAAATTGCTAATAGTATTTGGGTCTATTGTGCACATCTAAAAGCACCCCAAACAGAGATGGTTAATTTTCCTGATTCCACCATATTTTTAGCCATGCTTCTCCTTTCACTTTCTGATCCATTTCCTACATAGACAGTAAATACCCGGATTATGAAAAGAGGTCTCCTAGTCCAAGGGTCTCTGGCTGTCATAATCGGCTTTGACTGTAATCGTATAAGTATGTGATTGTCTAATTCCCCTAAGCCCTGACCATCTGATTGGAATGCTGCCTGGCTGAATAAAGGACAACTAATAAAGGATGCACAAGATTAATATAAACATGGGATGAAGTCGCAGACAACCTACATAAACCCTCTTATAGCAGATCAGTGAGAAACGTAATTGTTAGTTCAGCCAGGGTGGAAACGACGTGTGGAGCAGAGGATATGTGGAGCTCTTTGTTTAAATTATGCCTCATGATTGTTGTTTTCAATTTTGGCCATAATACGTAAGAAAGAGCTGCCATTTCACAATTTTTTGTTTTCAAGCATTAGACCAATCGGTTTACATGACGCCGATCACCAAGAACTCCAACAATAGACGTATTTACTAAATGATGTCCGGCACTATGGTGGTGGTATAATACCAAAGTGGAGAGTCGTGGAAATCCTCATAGAAGACTCAATTAATTAAAGTCACCTATGAACCGCTAGTCCACAACTTTCAGTCTTTCTTTTCTTTCTCTGATGCACCTTCCCTTTGAGGTCTGCGGTGGTGGCTACAGTATGCCGCAAAACACTGATGACATATTATTCTCGGATAGGAAACAAGGTCCATGGGCTTGCTTCCGTATTGAAGGAGCCCTGGGCTCACTTTATTTAATATATATATGACTCCACTTGAAAGAGTGGTCGCCCCCTCGGGGGTGAAGATCATCAGCTATGCTGATGATACTCAGCTGGTGGTCGGCCTCACTCAGCTGGCGGAACAACCTGAGGTTTTACACGACTGCCTCGCCAATGTTTATCGTTGGATGTCCATCTCTGCCTTAAAGCTCAATGGAGGTAAAACCGAGCTGATGCTCCTGGGCAATCCCAGTCCCTCCATTATTGCGACCTGTTGGCCCCGGTCTCTTGGTGACCCACCATCCCCCAAGAAGGAGATCAAGTCCTTGGGAGTATGGTTGGAAGAAGATCTGTCCTTCCGGACTCATGCCAGGAAGACCGCAGGGGTTTGCTTTGGCTTACTGAAATCAGCCCGAAAGGTGCTACCTTTGCTTCCTGATCCAGCAAGGAAGCTGTTGATACGTGGCCTAATCCTATCGAGGCTCGATTATGGGAATGCGCTGTTTCTCGGTGCCCCCGAAGCGACCTTTAAAACTCTCCAACAGGTGCAAAACGCAGCTGCGAGAATCCTTATGGATGTTTCCAGAAGGCAGTCTGCTGCTCCTGCTCTCAGAGCGCTTCACTGGCTCCCCGTGAAGGAGCGGGTGAAATTTAAGGCGCTATGTACTGCCCACAAAATTCTACATGGCAAAGGCCCCCCTATCCTTGCGCATATGGCCCGTCCCTATAAACCTCCACGTCTGCTGCGCTCGGACCAAAAACACCTTCTGCAGTCAGCCAGAGTAAGAAAAGCTCGTTCTGGGGGTAGGCGTTTCTCGGTGCAGGTGGCTTCTCTTTGGAACTCTCTGCCCATCAGGATTCGCTCAGAGCCCAAGATCCTACCATTTAGGAAACTTCTTAAGACCTACCTGTTTCCACAGTAGTGACTAGCTGAGTCTCCCCTTCTGGTCTGTTGCGCCGGGACGCCCCTGGGTAAGCTGAGCGCATTACAAATTTCATATTATTATTATTATTACTTACAGGACGCACACATGGCCTTTAATAATCAGAACAGGCACAGGGAAATGAACCTATATCTAAGATGTTGGAGCAAAGAGTGAATCCATCCTTAAATGGTGTAACTAACAGCTTGCATTGGGAGCCTGAGATTGACAGAACTCATTGAGAGACCTCTTGTCCACAATCTAATTGATTTGGGACTTTTTATTGGGGATATAGACCTACTCACATAGGATGAAGAAAGGCATATTGAACTACTGGCTAAAGATGACATATTTAGGAGAAGTAAGACCTAAACACTGAGGGAATGAGTAGGGGATAAAGTTAAGGGCATGTATGTTTGCCATGCTTGCTTGAAAATCTCATCCTGTCCTTCATTGAAGCCCCCTGGTCCATAGGGGAACAATGGAGATACAATAGTGGAGTATTTATTTTCTTCTAGTGGAACAGAAATTAGAGTTGGTGGACTGAAATTGCATACGATAGGGCAGGAGGCCAGGAAGTGATGGCAGAAGTTCAATAATAATGGCCTGAATGGACGATGGGTGGTGGGAAACACATTTCTGACTGGAGTGCCGAAGATGGGAAGGCTCCAGTTAAAATGATGAGAACCCACTGGTTCCTGGGCATCAGCCATGCTACAGAAAATAAAGAAGAAACAGATGTAGCGCATCAGAAAAGCATTTTACGACTCTGGTACCGTAGCGGAATTTCGTACCGCCCAATAGAGGTTTCTCACAAAGGGAAACCAATTCTCATATTGGTTCTTTGAATCGGCATCAAATGTTGCTGCAAGACTGGCAACCGCAATAACCAGAAAGAGAGCAAGACAGCAGAACCAATAGATGATATGAACATGGTGAACTGGTGTTGACTAAGACAGACTTGGAATTTTTGTTTGAAGTTGTTTGAAGTTTCATGACCATAGTGGGCAATCTAAGTGGCCTTTCTTTTCTGCTGTTGATTCTTACATATAAACTAAGGGGTGTATTTACAAAGCAATAGTGCCACCAGAAAATCACTTTTAGCGATGTTCTGGTGTTGCTATGCCCTTCTCCATATTTACAAAGCACCCCCCTCAACACAGGCACCCTTGCACCATGGTGCAAGGGTGCTTGTGTTGGCAAGAGTGAGAGCAGGGCAGTATTGCTAGTCCCCCTGGCTGTATCTTTCTTTCACTAATGCATATCTATAGGATGATAACCACGCCATGAATTGGGAAATTGGCAACGCTAGTTTTATCATGTATTTCATTTCCCTTTATTTATTTATTTATTTGTCAGACTTGTATAGCGCATAGCTGCCCCAGCGATGGAGCGTCCCAGTGCGACCAAAGACAATGAGGGTGCCTAGTGAGAGGGCAGTTATGCAAAAGTAGGGAAAAGCCAGGTCTTGATAGCTTTTCGGAAAACCAGATGACTCTGGATCTCTCTGATCGAAACAGAAAGCAGATTCCAGAGTTGCGCAGGAAGACAACGGAACGAGCGGCCCCCAGCTCTCGCTCTCACAACAAGAGGGGCACTTACTAAGGCCTGATTGGCCGATCTAAAAGGCCGCCGAGGCACATAAAGCTGAAGCAACTTGGACAGACCCAGGGGAGCCTGTTGAGTGAGGATCTTATGCGAAACAAACAGAGTTTTAAATTGGATTCGTTTCTCAACAGGCAACCAATGTAACTTGGGCAGGACATGGGAGACAGAAGCACATCTCGGTAGTGTCACCAGAATGCGTTCTGCTGCATTCTGGATCCTCTGCAAACGCTGAACACAAGACTTATTGGCCCCAAGATACAATGAATTGCCATAATCCAGTCTGGACAGAATTGTCGCCTGGATAATGGTCTGGTGTACCCCAGGGGGGAAGAAGCACAGTATAGGCTTCAGACCGCGCAGTAAGCCAAAACATGTCCCTGCCACGGCTTTAGCTTGTGTATCAACTGTGAGTCCGCTATCGATCCAGACCCCCAGGTTCTTAACAGCCTCTTTAGGCACTGGGGCCGGTTTAAGGCTGTCTGGCCAACACTGCTCGGACCACAGGTCTCGGTCTTTCCCACATAACAGCACCTCAGATTTACTGGCATTCAGTTGAAGGCAGTTATTAGCCATCCATCCTGCAGCCTCCATCAGGTCCTCCTTAAACCTTCCTAAGCTGGTGTTGTTTTTTTTTTAGAAAAGGCGATCACCAATTGGGTGTCATCAGCGTATGACACCAATGACAACCCTCTCCCCCTGGCCACCTGCGCAAGAGGTTGCATATAGATATTAAATAGAAAGGGGGCTCAGGATGGAACCCTGAGGCACCCCCTGTTGCAAAGCACACCTCTGAGATTGAAATGGAGGCACCCAAATCTGGAAAGATCTTCCCGTCAGAAAGGCTCAACACCAATCCAGAGCCCGATCCCTCACTCCGATGTCATACAAGCGCTTCAACAGAATTTCGTGGGAGACCGTGTCAAAAGCGGCACTTAGATCTAGAAGAACCAAGGCCGCAGAGTCACCAGCATCCAGAATCCCTCGGATTTCCTCCGTCACGGCCAACAGAGCAGAATCTGTGCCGTGGCGGGCTCTAAAACCATTCTGTGAAGGGTCAAGAATTGCATTCTGCTCAATAAACTCAGTAAGAGTAATATGCACATGCAATTCCACCAGTTTTGACAAAAAAGGAAGTTGTGAAATAGGGCGATAATTTCTAGGCTTGACTGGGTCCAGAGATGGTTTCTTCAGCAGGGGAGTAACCTTCGCATGTTTCCATGATGCTGGTACTGTAGCTGAAGCCAGAGTAAGATTAACCAGTTCCAAACATACTGGCAAGATCGTCGGAAGGAATTGACAGAAGATGTTCGGTGTCAATGGGTCAGTTGGTGAGCCTGATTTGATTTTCCTGCAAAGGATCTCCAGATCTGCCAGAGATAACAGAGGAAACGATAGCAGGCTGTTTGGTCTCTGGGAGACCGGGACATCAAGCCCGATCTTCCTGCCAGAACTAACCTCCGGAGGGAGACTTTGATATATTTTTTCAACCTTGTTGACAAAATATTTGGCCAGGTCATTGCACTGACTATTGGATGACTGGTGAGAGATCCACCATTCTTCATATTCTTGAGCAGGGAGAATATTGTCTTAGATGGATTAGAACTCGATAAGATTTTATTACCAACATACTCAGCCCTAGCTCTCCAAATTAACTGATGGTAATGTTCAATGGCCATCCGATAGTTGGTTTTCTCAGCTGCATCATACGTGCGTCTCCACACTCGCTCAAGCTGTTTGCAGTGTTTTTTGGCTTTAGATAGAGACTCGTTAAACCAGGGTTTAGATTGGCCTCAATTTATCCTGGTCAGCTTAGCCGGGATGCAACTATCCAGGCCCGATATTACCCAATCATGGACTCGCGTCTCAGCCGCCTCTACGTCCTGTGGTAGTTGTGGCCTATGGCTAGACCAATATGCAGACGAACGACTACTGTCTAGCTTATGCCACGGTCGTTTTAGAGTAGAGGTCGAACAATACTCTCTCGGCTGGCCCCACCACTGTTGTGTAAAGATCACCAGAAAATGATCTCTCCAACATTGTGGGACTGGAGGATCAACTTTCAGCAGGGCAAGATTTGAGAATAGAGGATCTAATAAATGCCCAGCGGCATGCGTGTGCTCACGTACCCACTGGATCAATTGAATAGCCTCTAGATCGGCCAGGAAGCTTGCAATCTCGGTCTTCCCGATGTCATCACAATGGGGATTTAAATCTCCTATAATGCTGAAATTCGCAGCTTGACTAGCGAACAGCAAGGCTTTGTTCACTAAGTCTTCCCTGAAAACTCCAGATGGCCCAGGCGGGCGATAAATAAGAATGCCAGAAATGGTAAGATTAGGGTTCAGCGTAATTTTAAATAGGGTGCTTTCACAGTCCGTCACATTTTCCCTAATGAGACTTCAAGAATAGACGTTTTTCGTAATGATTGCAATGCCGCCCCCCCGTTTCCCCAATCTGTTTAGATTCTTCATAACAAATCCAGAAGGAAGAGCCAACCAGGATTCTGCAATGGAATCTTGGGTAAGCCATGTTTCTGTTAAAAAGAGGACATCAGGGGATTCATCCTCCAACAGGTCAAAAACCTCAGTGTGGTGTTTGGCCAGGGATCGACAGTTTAGGCTCAAGAACTTAAGGTCCGTGTGGTCAGGAGGGCAGGGCTCTAATGCCTCCCCTGAAAGTTGAAACGAGCATATTTTACATTTAACGGGGCCATCTAGTAGGTGCCATGGTAGAGAAGGGCATTTGGATTGCATCCCCAGCAACTCAGCACGCGAGTAGCTCTGAGGTGTAATAGGAGAAAGGGCAAGGGTTCTGGCACCTGGTGACGGCCCGGCGCGGATGGGCGCAGACGGGCTTGCCTTTGGCGCACCTTCGGTGCGCTGCCGGCATGACCGCTGCGTGCGTCCGCTGCGCAGTCGCGTCAGTGCCCCCAGAAGTACCATTCGGCCTTGAGCCACTAGAGCGCTAACCGCGATTCCCCCCAAGATGGCGGTCGCACCTCCCAGCTACCACAAACAAGTTTCCCCTTCACTCCTAGCGCCCCCACACAAGCGAGACACCCCTGTAAAGCCCCTTGGTACACAGCAGGAAGAAGAAATCAGGTGAGTAGGGTGGTTAAAATGATTTTTAAATCGCGATAAAACGTTTAAAACAAAGTAATGAATGAAAGTAAAACTGCCTTACATATGCGCTCAGCAGAGAATATACGCTGCCCTGACTTCCGGCTCACTCCTCAAGAGTCTCTAGATCTGTTTCCCTCACAGTTATAGGCCTAAAGACTGTACCTATAGCCATGTTCCGTCTGGAGCAAAGTGTGCTCACTGACGAAGACGATTGAGTGCTTACACTCACTAATAACACACCATCCACGAAGCCCTGAAAGATAAGGGCTCCATGTATATTTTTTGGTCCTGACAAAGGCCATAGACCCATAGGGGCTGTTCCAGGCCAAAACATGTTAACCCACCCACTAGGTGTCGTAGACCAGTGACTCATCCACTAGAACAGGACACTCAAGTGATCACTCAAGTGACAAGACCTGATGATGATGCTATCCACTGAACCACACTAAGTGGAGATTGCATACAGCGCAGTCTGTGAACATATGGTTGAGGGTCTCCGAGACAAAAGGTTCTGAGACTCTGGTATTGAGACTTATGTGGTTCATTCACACCATTTCTGATAGAAAAGGAGAGGATCAGTGCCTGGACTACCAGCCTTCTAGATGTAGGGGGGAAGCAAGTGGAGGAATTAGTGTACCATTCGAATGATTCTGAAACAGCAGCCTGGGACATTGGTGACCTGGGTTTCCATTGACAGAGTTTTATCCAGCCATACCTCTAAACATTTTATAACCGTTTTGGGGGTAGGGCTTGGGCCAAGACATTCCAAACAGCCCAGGAAATATTGGGGATTAGGATTGTTCCCTAAATTCGTCGATTTGTTCTTGTTTCCATTCAACTTAAGGCATGATTTGTCCATCCACCTGGCTACATACAAGTTCCACAGTGACAGCTGTGTGGCCAGGGTTGGGGTAAGTGAGAATACCAGTTGGGTGTCATCCACGTAGGGTACTATGGAGATCTCGAATGGTGTTACAATGTCTGCAAGTGACTGCACATATAGATTAAAAAGTGCTGGACTCATGATAATCCCTGCAGGACGCCACAGTTTAGAGGGACTGTGTCTGATGGCAGGACTTGTCAAATACCTGAAAGGATCTGTCCTTCAAAAATGAACTGAGCTGTGTGAATATTTTTGGGGAGGATGTTGTGATTCATGGTGTCATAGGCAGTGCTTCCATCAAGGAGTATAATGGCTACGGTGGCTCCTAGGTCAAGCCTCCTTTTTGAGTCCTCCATCAGTGATAGAAGGGAAGTTTTGGTGCGATATTTAGGCCGAAAATTGGTTTGGTGGAGTGAAGGATATTTTTGGATTTCATACATTCAGAAAGATGCTAATCACCGTGTTTTACCAAAACTTTGCTTATTCCTGGGAGGAGTGAGATTGGCCAGAAATTTACCGAGCAGGCGGACTTAACATTTGCCGGGCAAGCGGAATTAATTTTTTTTACCATAGTATGTTTCCTCACCAGGGGTAATAATCTCTTTTCCAAGGACATGTTGACCATGTCAAGCTGACTGGGGGAGATATATTCTGCTCCAAGGGAAAGGATCATAGTGGGCTGGGGTCATGGGCAAGGCCTGATTTGACTTGGATAAAGAAAGTAGTGAACACAGGGAGTGGAACATTGGATTTATTTTCCTTGCCGCTGTTATAGAAGTTTAGGTCCGGATCTCCCTCAGTGTCTTGGAAGGAGTGGTAGATGTCTGTTATTTCATTTTGGGAGTAGATAGTCAGGTTGTTGCACCTTGAATCCAAAGGTTCAGTGTGCTGGCAATTGGGCATGTTTTCCAGCAATGCTTTCATGATTTCGAACATCTCTATAAGGGAGTTTTCAGCCTCATTAATTCGAGTTTCATAATGGGTGGCCTAAGAAAATTTTAATTACTGCGTACCGAGTCCTCACTGTTTCATGATATTTGGCTCTGTTGAGTTCTCCGTAGTCCTTTCTCCATACTCTTTCTGATAGTTTGACTTTTTTTTAAAGTGGTTGTGGGAGGGGAGTGTACCAGGTGGCAGACCTACTTTTGTTTTTGAAGAGTTAGTGTTTTTCTGGGAATAGTTTGAGCTAGGGAATGATTCAACCATTCTGAGATCATGTTATTAGTATTGTGTCGGTCGGGGCCCAGGAGGGGTAAGATTTTCCTAAATATGTGTTTCTAGTCTTTGAGGTTAAGCTGGGATCAACTGTGGTCTTTCCAGGTAGACGGTTTTGGAGATTAAAATGGGCCAGTGGTGACGAGGTACATAGAGATCATGAAATAATCAGACCAGATAATAGTCACAAGACCTATAAGTGGGGATAGTTAGAAAAAATGGGATCAAGCAAGTTTCTTTTCATCAGTGTGGCCCTGTACGCTTAGGTAAGTTAGATGGCTGCCAGGTCTTGCAAGAGACAGGCAGCTTGGGTTTAAGAGGACTTATCGAAATGTAGGATGAATTCTCCCAACACCGTCAGGTGGGGTTTCCTAACTGCCAGGTTGGACAGAGCCTCTATAATGGTCAGGGTACATTCACCTGCAGGGCCAGGGAGGCAGTAGATGAGCACCCTTGACAAAGTGAATGTAGGGGACAAGGAAATGGCAAATGTTATACTTTCACAGTTGGGAGTTTGTGGGGGTTCAGTCAGACATGAAAAATCATTTTATTTTGTTTGTATGATCGCAAGCCCTCCACTCTGCCTCTCATCTCTGTCTCTGTATGTTACATAGTAACAAGCAGGGTAGAGTCAGGGTGATGTCTGGTCCTGACTCCCCATGGAGCCAGGATTTGGTCAGAAAAATCGTGCCTGGTTTTCCTCCTCCGGAAGCGAAAATATTTTCAACTTATGACATGGTAGAGGTCTACAATTTATTAGGAACATTTTCCAGCCAGGCTTGTCAGGGCTGGTGCTCTGGGGTGATAGAACTGTTGAGGGAGGGAAGGCGAAGTCTTTACACATTCTGTTTCCCTCAGTAAGGTCAATCAAATGAAGAAATGTTTTCATTATTTGTCCCCCCTTAGTGTGACCAGCTGCTGAGCAGAATATGTGATCGTATTTGGGTGAGTTGGATCAGGGTTCCTGGCCCCTGGTTCTGTTCGGGGGTGGACAGGTGCAGACAGGCTAGCGTTTGGAGGGCCAGTGGTATGCCCGCTGCACGTCAACTATGTGACCGCGCCCCGGGCTTCATGAAATAGTGGATGGTGGTTTCAGCAGCTGGAGTGCTAAAACAGCATCTCTCAGCGTGCTAGATTCCCTCCCCATCACTGCTTAGGCTCAGAATGAAGCACAGATTTTTAAAGTGACTCGTGCAGTGAGAGCGCTCTAACAGGCGCAATACATACAGTGGGGCTAACTTTAAAAAAAAATCAGTTTCATACTTTTATGTAAAAATTGTCATCATTAAGGCAATAAGATTCAGTATAAATGCCAGGTGAAGTGTACAGAGGTCGCATGTCACTTTAAATGTGCGACTGGGACTTGGGCTTCATTGAATAGTGGCTGGTGGTCTGAGCAGCTGGAGTGCTACTCCAAGATGGCGTCTCTCAGCATGCTCAATCACCTCCACACCACCACTTAGGTTCAGAAGGTGGGGCAGATTTTTAAAATGACTTGTGCAGTGAGAGCGCTCTAACAGGTGCAATACATACAGTACAGGTAACTTTTAAAAATATCAGTTTCAAGCTATTCTGTTAAAAGCTTCCTTTTTATGGCAGTAAAATACAGCATAAATATCAGGGAGCATTACCCACTGAAGCGTACAGTAGTCACGTGAATGACTATGAACCTCATGCACTTCAGATTTCCTATTTGTGTAACCCATGCACCACACTCCGGGCCTCATTTATAGGGAATTGGTATAGGGCAGCGCTGCAAGTCTTTTTGCTGCAGTGCTCAACGCCACTGTAAAAGGGCAGGAATGCATCACACTTATGCAATATGATACATTCCTGTCCTTTCCCCCTCTACTGGCGTACAAGTTGCAGACTAGTGCCAATGAAGGCACCATTGCACCAAGGTGTCTGTGTTGCATGAAAGATTTCGAGAGGCATTTTGTTCTTTCCATGTGTGCTGCAGAATGAAGCACACATAGAAAGAGAAAAAAATTAGGAGAAAAAAAAATATTTCTCCTCGTTACGCCTCCCCTAGGGAGGTGTAATGTTTTGGAACTTCCCCAGGTTTATGTGATTAAGTGAATCTAGGGCAGCGTCAAAATCCATGGGTGTTGCATGGGAAAACCCACCCTTGGCAATGAGGCGACTTGTGCTGCTTTGTATTACTCCATATTATGAGGCCATTCAAAGTCACTTTGCGTGGCCTCATAGATAGGTTGAGAGGTTTGCACCACCAGAGCGGCGGAAAACGTGATGCTCTGGCAGCTCAAGCCACTAATAAATAAGTCCCTCTGTCTATTTGAATGCCACATGCACCACAGTTGCACTGTATGTTCAGATGCCCCATGCACCCCATACCGTCATGGAATGCCCCATGCACACTTTACACTGTCTACTTCATGACCTTGTCTACTCGCACTGCCAGTTTGTGTACCCCTAACGTAAAACATTTTCTCTTCATGTTCAGGCACCTCAAAAACCTAATGGTGCCTGTTCATATACCTCAAAATAACCACTGCCCATATGCCACACACTCATGACACTGATCATATACGCGATACAGTCTCTTAACAGTTTTCTCCTTATGTATCCCTCACCTCTTGACACTTGCCATGGGTCCCAAGCTTCTTACTTGTTCCATTAGTTTTTAGCCCCTTACACAATCTCAACTTCGGCCAGTATTTTTACATCATTATGTCCTTGTGCCCCAATTTCTTTACAGTTTGTCCACGTGGCCCTAAACTAGTCCTATTGCATGTGGGCACAATACTTCTCACTACATCTAACATGGGCTTCAATTGGAATTCCATAGTGCATATTATCAAGCCCATTATCACCGCGGCGATAATTTTATCACCTGGCTTGATAATATGCCCCTGAGTGCCCAAGTGCCCCTAACTCTATACGTTATTTTTCAATATTACCCAAGCAACTCAATGTTGTTGTTCAAGCAGCACAAGCTCCTCTACACCGCCTGTCAATCTGACTCCAACTCCTCTCACTCTGTCAATGTTATCCCAACTCCTCTCACTCTGTCAATGTTATCCCAACTCCTCTCACTCTGTCAATGTTATCCCAACTCCTCTCACTTTCTGTCAATGTGACCCCCAGCTCTTTTCTCTGTCTATCAGCATGACCCCAGTTCCTCTCACTGTCAGTCAGTGTGACCCCAATGTTATGTTTTCTTAAGCATTATGTAAACACAACCGGGTAGATCCTTCATGGAGTGCGTGTAAGGCCCAACTTACCAATTCTCAACAGTAGGAACAGACAAGTTATGACTCACTCTTCACCACCAACTTACCTAGAGATAATGCATATTGGGCATGTAACAATGCAAGTGACTGTCAGGCATATTTATTCTATTTAATTGTGAGTCTGTTGTCAAAAGGGTGCACACACAGGAAATCCAATTGTTATTTTCAGAGCCTTTATTTTGTGTCACTTTCAGGCGGAATAAATGAAACACAATAATTGCAAAAATCAGTAAAAGCATAGTGATTGCTTAAGCAGAAAATTTTCATATTAAGAAAATCAACAAAACTTACACGGTGCAATTTTAAGAATCCCTACATCCATAGTTCTTTAGCATCAAAGGTGTTGCTAAGTGATTGTTAATATTTATGTAGAATCAACACTCATTGGCACCTGTAATTCATTGGTTTTCCAATTTGTAGACCAGTCTATGAAAAAAGGATGAATTAGTTATGTCTCTACACAAAGAAATAATATGACAAAAACATCTAAGAATGCATAGGTTGACTCACCTCAGAGCTGTACTGCTATGTTGCCTGGAATGTCATAAAAGTCTTGATCTCTGTTACCGAGACAGCAGTGAACAGACAATATATACTCTCTAAGCCATTTATTTTAAGAATAACAAATCTCGTGATCAGGAGTTGAAAGAAGTAAAATGAGAAATCCCTTGCATAGTCATGTCAAAGCCTAAAGCAAATCTGCTTTCTCCTAGTCAACATCAAATGAATATATAACATTATGAACCAGAAAAATGCATGATAAATGTAATATTTGTTATGTACATTGTTGCTCCATAATGAAAATGCAGTCCTCAGCTGTTTAAATGAATAATAACTTAAATAACCTAAGCAAATGTTCAATATAGAGAGGCCCGAAAAGGCATAAGGAAAAACGTATAGCATCAGGACCTCTTACTGCCTGTCAGTGTCACCCAAGCTCCTCACAAGGAGACCGCGGTGCATCTCATTGACTCAGTGCATCCACAGCTCTTATGTATATGGCCTTAACATTTACATGCGAGCAAAGAGGTGCTTTGATTGGATTGTGGCAAAGTAGAATCCACTCTTTTATTCTAATCCCGTTTACCTCAACTAATTGATAGACTTTTGCGGCTCCTATACTTGGAACGACTTAGGATGCTCCCTTGTGAGGGTTTATTCCACAAATTGGATGTCAAAACCCATGTTAGTGTGTCCCAGGGGACACAGAAGCTACTGGGCCAACTGTGGGAGTTGAGGCTTTTTACTCCTGATGTCTCGGGCCCAAACTACTGTGGATCATGAGCAAATCAGCCAAGTAAATCTTCTGCATTCGACTTTCAGTCGTGGAAGTGGGCAAGCAGTTCAAGGCTCCCTCGTGGGGAAAGGTGTGGATGCAGATTAGTGGACATGAGGCACAACTCAAGGAGCATGCAGCAGCAGCAATAAATCAATGTACATACTTTTGTAAAAAAAAAAGAGAGGTATATTATTTCTAACTCTTCTCTTTCAAAGGACGAATATGATCTTCATAAATAATAACATATTTCCCCTTGCACTCGGGCTCTAGAATTTCAATGGCAATTCCCTGTCTCACTCATTCATTACAGTGCAATAAAGGTTATTCCCCAATCACGGTTAGCCTCATCCAGGGAATGCTCAACTAGCAGTCCGTTTATCAAGAGTCTACTCTGAAACAAGTTTTACTCGCTTCAGTAGGAGTGAAGGATACAGAGTCTTGGCGTGTGCCCCATCCGCGGGTGCTCACAGCAGCTCCCGTCATGATCTGGTCAGTCGGCTGCACATGAACTTGATGGCTGTGTTCGAAAGATGGGGGGTCTATCTCTATCTCGTGGTCGTGCTATGTATGGCAGGGTACGTTTTGATGCTCGCAACAGAGGGAAGTGGTGATACCGATGCTCCTGTCCTCGACCCCGAGTTGGGGTGGCAATGCTCCCACAGCATCCTACCTCGTTCTAAGGGTTTGGATCAGTCACAGTCCTTGTTGCTCTTGGTGACAAATGGGTCACCGCTGCTCACAGGTTTTGGGCTCCTGCCCAATCAACACAGCACAAGTACTACTGGCAACCCCTCCTGCCATACGGGATTGCTGTACAGCTGCCATGCAAGGCATCAGGCCATCCTGCACAGCAGTCTTTACCATGGCGGCCCCTCCTGGCATATTGGATTGCCACAAAGTTGTCGCGCGGGCTTCAGCCCTTTTCTACAAAGCAGTTTTGTCAATGGGGACCCCTCCTGACACACAAGGTTGCTGCAACAGTTCTATGTAGGCTTCCGGCTTTACTAAAAGGCAATCTTTCACCGACTATCTTCAGAGGGACCCTCTCCTGGAATACAGGGCTCACTGACTCAGTTCTGCACATAGGCAATGCCCCAATGCGTGCAGCAGCCATCCCCTCACACCAGGAGTTCCCTCACCAGGGCTTCGTCACTGGACTTTGCTCCTTCCAAGGCTCTCCTGTTCCTCACAGACCACACACTGATCTTGGCAAGCAGGCAGGCCCTGGGTCTCCACGCTCCAGGGCTGGTTGTCTTAGGTTTACTGTGTGATATCTCCTCACCCAGGAGGGAGACTAGTAGGCCTTGATCCCCAGTCCTAGTCAAATCCAGAAGTCTTGCAGAGATCCCCCTGTTCACACTGCCTGTCTGGCTCCTTGGTAGATGACAATTTTCGGGGTCTTAAACTCCCCTTTTTATTGTTTTTTTCTAAACACCAAATGTGATTTAGGGTCTGAGTTTTTGAAGTTTTATGTAGGGGTTCTGCTTATTTTGAAGTACATGCTACACTGCTCCGTTTTGCTCTTGAAAAGCTGCCTTTCACAGTTAGAGAGACTCCGAAGCTGATAGTCCCGCAACACAGGCCATGGGAGTGACTAGAGCTCAGACCAGGCCGTCTTCCAAAGTGAAAGGTGCATCAAAAGGTTAATCTAAGGCTCCCAGCCCTACTCTTTATGATTTCCTAACCCATCTCCTTCCTGAGAGGTGTCCAAGCCCCTTCCTTGTGATCTTTCGCTGAATAAAAGAACACCTTCTGAAGTGTACAGGGGGAACTTCGTTTTCCACTTCCAAGTGCGTCCCACCCAGTTCACAGGAATCCAGCATTACACAAATCTGTCTGGGGAGATTCCAGTACTTACTCATGGCTTCACGGTGCTGCCCTGGGTCTCCCAAAATGGTTCCCAGGGTCCTTCATGCAAAGTACCATTAAAGAAACACTTGCATTATGTGCAAGTACACAGCACACACACTGTCCAGTTCTGTTACCTCCATGTATTGTGCCAACACAGGCACACATACACTCAGCACATCCATTCCCTCTGCGTGAGCTGCACAGCACTGTAGCCTATCTGTATTATGACACTTTCAGGCACACTTCCACCAAGCACATACATCCACCCTCACATGCTTCACAACACAACATCCTTCATGGACTGTAATCCAAACAGGTACACATACATCCAGTATATGCACTCACCATGCACACACTGCACAGCACTATATCCTTCATGTAATATACTCCTCGCAGGTATACATACACTCACCATGCACGCAGTGTCAGCACTACACTGTTCCTGTATTGTAACCTTCTCAGGCACATACACATTCAGCGCAGCGTCACTACTCCTGCGCTGCTCAGCATTACCATGCAGTCTCTGCATGTCCCAACAGTGAATCCCTTGCAATGGACACGCAGATCACTGTTGTACCTTATCTCCTGTGGCATGGTTGTGGTGCTCTCAGGGAATTTCAGCAGTATTCCATGTAGATTATGCATGTTTGCTTCATTTTTTGACTGCAACAACGATACTAATACTAATAATAATAATACCATTACAGATAATTGAATGAATGTCCTGTGTTCTTGAAATAGAGTTGTATTAAGAATCGCGTGTGTCCTTTTCTCGCTTCCCGTTCCTTTTGCTCTTTATGTGTATTTTCGCCTCAACAAAAAGCTCCCAAAACAGGCCAGAGGGAACAGAGATTGCTGAATTACCCAGACCAGCGACTGATGGAGCGTGGATTACTGTGGCCCTTCGAGAACAACCCCGCTGCCTTCTTTCTCCGGAGAGTTCGAGTGTAGCGGTGTATTTTCTCTTCACTAATATCCATCAGGTTTTTCTAAATTCGGTTTTGTCAGGTTAAAAAAGAACGGCCTAGGGGCAAGGGCACTCAAAAGCACAGCGGTGGCTGTGTCATTGTAATAAATTGTTCCAGAAGAAGATAAAGTTTTCCTCTTTTCTTCCCTTAGAACACATAATATTGCAGCCCATTTCTTGAGGTCTGCATCGCACAAAGGTACAGATTTTATGATTTATTTGTGGAGTTTTATATAAAGCACCAATGAAAGTATACTGGCGCTTTATCAGTTTATCACTAACAATGGAGGTGGAGAGAGAGGCTGGAGGGGGGACAAAATCATTGGTATAGACTATGCAAATAGAGTAGAAACAGTAGGCTCAGGTTTGACTACCCGTTGGAAACTCCGGGGCAGATTTACAAGCCCCTTGCACCACTTTTGCGTCATTTTTAACATGGGAAAAGTGACGCAAAAGTGGCACAAGGGCCTTGTAACTCTGCCCCTCCTTCTCTAGAATTACCACATATGTTTTTTGCAGACGAATGACCTTACCTTTGACACCAATGACCTTGAGTGTGATTCTAGGGATGTGGATCGCACCCCTTCAGGTAGTCTCAGCATGCAGAAAAGTTTCAGACAGCACTGTCATTTGCTATGCTGTGTTGGAAAAGGGAGCAAACACAGCATAGAGAAACATCTACTAAGATTGGCCTGCTGCTGTGTAATCCCCGGCTCTGGTACACAACCAAGACTGCTTTGCATAACTCCAAGCCTCCTGCCTTGGTGCAGAGGTGAGTGTGTGCTGTCTAGTATAGAATTTGTATTGGAGGCATATCCTTCAAATCTAAATTCCCATGCATAGACCAACTCAGCAGGTTCGCACACACTGGATGTGGGCACTGAACTGCAGATTACGTGCAGTGCATTATTCTTTTATCAGAAATAAACACCTTTTCAAATGTTTGTTCCTTTTTCACGTAGGAGTGAGTTTTTAATGCAAATCCTGATTTGGTAATCTTAGTAGGTAAGTGAAAGTCCTGTCAGACTTGGGTGGTCTTTTCCTCAGTCTTTTTGCCTCTCCTTCTCCATTTTGCTTGGCCTGTTTTTGATGGCCTGAGAACTTTACCACGGCCAACCAGTGCTAAAGTGCATGTGCTTACTCCTAAAAACATAGTAATATCAGCTTATTCCCAATTTGCATATTCAATTCACTCAAAACTCCTTTGTAAGGTGTACTACTTGTGCCCAGTGACTGTAATTTAAATGCTATTATTGGGCCTGTAGCACTGATTGTGGCACCCACTTAAGTAGCCCTTTAATCATGTCTCAGGCCTGCTATTGCAGAGCCTCTGTGAGCAGTTTTAAACTGCCATTTCGACCCAGCAAAATAAACCTATTGCCAGGTCCAAACCTTCCTTTTTAGTACATATAAGTCACCCTTAAGGTAGGCCCTGGACAGCCCCAATGGCAGGGTGGAGTGAATTTAAAAGGTTGGACACATACTTTAATTCCTTTTTCACTATTGCAAGGCCTATCTCTCCATTAGGATAACCTTATTGCATCTTATAAATGTAATTTCCAAATGGGAAGTAATACCCCTTCAAGTTTGGTGTCTCTGTAATCACAATTTAAAATCCTAACATATAACGGTTCTCTTGGTCCCACGGGTCAGGAAATCAAGGTTGGGTGGGAAAGTTTTTTCCTACCTCGACCCCCTCTGTTGGAACCAGCTCCCCATTGATCTGAGACAATAGCCTGACTATCTTCGATTCAGAAAGCTTCTTAAGACTTCCCTATTTTAATACTGCCTGTTAGCCTGTCCAGCAGCACAGGCTGAAGCGCAGAGATACCCCTTCGGGGGTGATTCAGGCGCTATATAAAACCTATAAATAAATAACAAAGTCGCATTTTAAAATTGCAATTCTGAAAATGGCACTTTTAGAAAGTTGGCATTTTCTTGCCTTAGACCTTTGGCGCCTGTCTTTAATTACATGACTGGGTGTAGTTAGCAGTTGGGCTTTGTATATTATTCCTAGACAGCCACACACAATGGGGAGTTTATGTGTGACTGAATGGGTAATCACTGGCAGGATGGGAGGGAACAGCTGGACACAGCTCCACTTACACTTGAATAGGCTATATCCTACCTCCACAAAAAGGGCCTAACAATCCTGCATTGTCGCTTTAGCCAGCTTGCAGCCAGGGCAAAGGAGGAAAGAAATCCATGTACTTCATAGCCACTGACTAGAAACCTCTCCCATCTGCCAGAACCAAAGTACCTGTGTATAAAAGAAGGACCTCAAACTGAAATTCTTCAGTACACTTCTGGACCTGTGGATGCTTTGCCAGGAAGAAAGACTGCTGTCCTGCTGAAAGGACTGCCACTCTGCTGGACTGCTACTCTAAAGGAGCTACTGCCCCGCTGTGCTGACATGCTGCCTGCTGCCCTCTTGCCTGGGGAGGAAGAACTGGACCTGCAGCCCATCTTTAACCCATCTTTAACCCAGGACCCCAGAGTAACTCATAGGGCTAGCCTGCTGGACTCCTGATCCGAGCCTCAGGGGCATAAAAGGCTCCCCAAGAGCTACTGGACCAACCTTCAGCAAGTTTCTGGGCCCCTAAGGGGTGCCCCTCCGGTTCTGGACTCTTGCTGTGACACTTGAGCTCTTAGATTCAAACTTTTTGTCTCTTTGTGACCATGAATTGACCCATTCACACCAGTACAGCACCGCAGTAGCAATGCGTTCAACATCACAATTTTTCTGAGCCCTATTGGCAGCACACCAATGCGTGACAGGACATGCTCTCAAGGTTTGATCCATGACGGAGGTGACATTTTTAACCGGAAATATTAGAGGCATCAATGACCACCGCAAATCCCGTCTAATACACACCTACCTTGCTAGACACAAAATTGACATATGCTTCCTACAAGAGATGCACCTCTCCACCACTAACACTGCTCGGCTTTGTACTCACCGGTGGGCGATTCCCACTCTTCGGTGAACTCCAACTACGCTAGAGGAGTTACTATTTTGCTTAAAAAAGACATTCCCTGGTGCAATACACAGACACACATTGATGCAGCAGGCAGATATGTTATACTGACAGGTACATTCTATTCATAGCCACTAATCATGGGTCCCATATATGGACCGAATTCAGATGACCCATATATCTACCTCCACATATGGAAACTAATCTCCTCGCATGGCTCATGCCCAATTGTCTGGGGTGGCGATTTTAAAATCGCACTATAGAATACTCTTGATCGCTCAGGTGCTAGACTACAGCATCCGCAAGCCACCGCAATGTTACACTCACTTATACGGGACAACGCGCTAATATACGTCTTGTCCCATGTTCACCCTAATATATGCGAGGGCACCTGCATTTCTACCACACATAGCTCCTGGTCCTGGATAGTCCTCTGGCTGGTGTCCCGGGACGTAGTTGGCTGGACCTCCTCCGTCAAACACATGGCGTGCACCCTGTTTGACCATTCCCCCGTAAACTTGGTCCTCCAGATTCCACAAACATTGCAACTAATGTTATCGTGGCGCCTGCCCCCCTTCGCATTGAGAGATACAGCATTTAAAGAAGAACTGCTCAGTTCCGGAATATACTAAATACTGGCTCTGTTGACATTTAAGGTAGTTATCTGAGGCGTGTGCATCGCCAAACAATCTGGGGTGCTCTGGGCCGTTCGCAGTACCCTGGAGAGACTAGAAGCAGAAATCAAACACTAGACCAGATGCAAAACACCAACCCTAATACTGCCACACTGGTGGATATTAGGACCAAAGTATCTGAGTATCACACTGAAGTGCAACAGGAGGTGAGCTACCTGGGACGAGCGGCATGAGCTCGCCAATATGGCGAGGGGGGTCGCCCTGGTAAAATGCTGCCTAACTTGCTGAGAAAGCCCCACGCATTCTCATATGTGAGAGAACTGCTAGACAATGCCGGTTGCAGGATCACGTCCCCTGCTGAGATAGGAGCCACAATTACCTCATTCTACTGCCAATTATATACGGCCAGGGCAGACTGCACCCAGGACACCCTACAACAGTATTTTGAATCAATTGAGCCGCTATGGCTGGACCCGGGACACCAAGATTACCTAGATGCCCCATTCACCATGGAAGAAATTGCAAACGTTATCACAGGCCTTCCTAATGACAAAGCGCTAGGCCTGGATGGCCTACCTCCAGCATTCTATGAAGAATACGCTTCTATTCTGATTTCCCATCTCGTTGAAATGGACAGTGAATCAGTCACCCTGGGCTTCTTCCCCCTCTCTCCATGAGGCACTAATCACACTTATACTGAAACCAGATAAGGCAGCCAGGCACTGCAACTCTTATCGCCCCTTCCCATTATTCAACACTGACAATAAAATATATGCAAAGCTACTGGCAAATCTGCTCATGCCCCTAATTATACAAACTGATCAATATGGCTTCATTCCAGGGCACGCCACATCACACAACTTAAGTACAAAGGGGCATATTATCAAGACAGTCGATAAAATTATCGCTGCTTTAGCGGCAGAAAACTGCCGCTAAAACAGCGATAATGGGCTTGATAATATGCTCTATGGAATTCCAATTGGAGCCCAGGTTAGATGTCCTTCTCATTTTATCGCCTGTCTTGATAATATGCCCCAAAATTCTTGGGAATACACCAAATAAATCCCTCCCTGCCTGCAGTGGCGACTCTCCTTGATGCCACCAAGGCAATTGACTCCCTAGAATGGCCTTCCAATTTTTAGCTCCTAGGCTAGCTGGGCCTCAGCTCGAAATGTATTCACAAGGTCCGGATGCTGTACAAATTACCCTCGACACGTACTAAAATCAATGGGCAGATAACCTATCCTACCACGATAACCAGAAGCACATGACATGGGTGCCCACTTTCCCCGTTGCTGTTCGCAATTGCGATGTAGCCGCTAACAGCTCGGCTATGCCAACACTACACAGAACGAGGCATCGGATTCACAGTCTGTAGTCTATGATTTTCATTTATGCTGATGATGTCTTGCTCTATATCCGTGAACCGCGCAAAAACCTGGCACCTATGACAAGGGAAGTAATCCGGTTTGGTGGTCATTCTGGCATGCACATTAACTGGAGCAAATCCATTCTATTCCCCCTCACTGACACATTGCTTTGTTATCCTACGGAGTACCCATTAAAATGGCCACCAAACCTACCAAATACTTAGGTATATGGCTGAGCAGAGACACGGATGAACTTTGGAAAGCAAATTACGGCCGGGTGGTGAAATGGCTAGAAACTAAAATCCCGGTATGGAATAAGCTCCCATTTTCCCTGGCAGGCCGCATTGCGATAGCAAAAATGGTGGCCTTGCTAACATTTCTATATCTCTTCCTTAACTTTCAACTCCCCCTCACGATGCAATTCTTTAAAAGGTTACGCTCTGACTTTATCACGCTAACATGGGCTGGTCGACAACCGTGTATTGCATATGAAACCCTGACATTACCCTTAGTGGGCGGCGGACTGGGGCCCCGGACTTTAAACTGTATGCACTCTGCGCTTAAGCCAGCTTCTTACAAATTTGGCTACACCCAATGCCTTTTCAGCAACATCTGGTGGCGGAAACTGATCAGGCCCCCCCTTGGCCGCTCCAGACGGCATTATTCCAGCCACATAAAGCACCTGGAGAAGAAATCAATATTCGCAAACAGACACCCTATACGCACCATCACGAAGCTAGCAGAGAACCCCTCCTTTCCCCGGCTGCATAACAAGGGGATGGCGTGCCGTGTAAAATGGTCGTTAGGTATATGCACCTATACAGACCTTTACCCAGAAGGGTAGTTTCTCCCTTTCCCAATTCATACAGCATCAGCCGTAACCAACCCGCTAGATACCCTGTTGTACTACCAAATTAGGGCGACGTGCAGAAACACAAAGAGCGCGTTCCCAGACTTCCTGCTGGTGAACACAGCACTGAGGTACATTCATACAGCTATTTTCTTTTTTAAACATAATTTTATTGAGTTTTTAAACATCATAACATATATGAGTCATATTTGCTCCAAATGACAAAGAGCTATTAAAAGGTAGCAGTCACCAAAGTGGGAACGGTAGCATAGATATTCTTCTACAAGAGCTCTAGTTAACACAGTAACATTATGTCTAAGGAGCAGAAGAGCGGAAATTATCGGATCGCTGATATAAAGAAATATTCGAATAATAACAAACTTGTGGTTATCTAATGAACCATACTTTACCATACTAATGCAGAACGTGTAACTTCACCCCTCCCCCGTTCACTGGTCCACTAATTTATTATTCAACATAGCAAAAGATTGTATTAATTCAGTTAAAAACAAACAAGTACAGAGTTTATGTGTTCATAGATCCCTAGGCGATTAAAGACATGAAGTAATATATCATTGCTGTGTTGCAGTCAGTTCAATTACTGGGGATACGGGAGGTGGGGGTGGGATGGATCCGACCTGTGATGTTGGAGGTGTTAGTATTTCTATGCTTTAAATGTTTCAAGCATGAGATCCCATTCCATAGAAATAGGAATCTTACGCAGTCCTCGAAACTCTTCCTGCCTAATAATCCCATTTTTTGCAGTGCCCCAGCGGGTCATTTCAGTCTGCCATGAAAGTGGTGTAGGGGGGCAAGCGGATTTCCATCGCATTGTGATGGCTCATTTTGCTATGAGTACGGCCAGATCGTCAAATCTGTACTGGACCTTCTGTCTTTTGGGGCGTTTATGCATACCCAGTAGACAACTTTCTGCTGATGACCAAACAGCCATACCGGTGACTTCCTGCACTCTGTAACTGATTGTTTGCCAGTATACATGCAAATGCGGCACTCCCACAACATGTGAAGTTGGTCCGCTTCCACCTCCTGACACCTAGGACAGGTAAGCTGTGCATTAGTAAATATACCATTAAGAGAATGTGGTGTGAGGTATGCCCTATGTAATATCATTTACTGTATGCATTTGAATTTGGCATTGCGGGACACTTTCTTAGGAAATTCTAAAACAGCAGCCTATTCCTTGTCTGTCATTTCCCTTCCCAGTTCCAGGGTCCACTTAGCTCGGAGTGGAATCAACAGTATCCCTGAGTGTGACCGAATACCTCTGTATAGCCAGCGAGTGAGGTGGCGTCCCTCTCCCATTAGATATATTGCATTTACTAGTTCATGTTTAGGGGGTTCAATCCCGTCAGGAGACCAACGGAGTTTGATGTCATGAGAGATGGCTGCGTGTAGAAGAAAGAGTGTCGGGGAGACCCCTTGGGTATGAATAAAATTATCATGATCTGCCAGTGTGCCCTCAATGAACAGTGTTCCAATTGTTGACACACCTTCCTGAGTCCATGGGGATAAAGGTCTTTTCGAGATTTGGCCAGTAGTAGTTGGTATCCCAAGCAAGGGGATGTTGGGAGAGTACGGGGCCCTTTTGGTGTATTGAAGTGTCTTCCTCCAGTACATTAATTCAGTCTTGAGCAAAGGGGGGATTGTAGGTGGGATCCTACTGTGGGGCAAGAGAAAAGTGTGAACAACACCCCGGTCAAGAAGCTGAGATGTATAACCAATTTCCTGTATGTTTCGTCCCACTAGCCAATAAGATAACCACTGCAATTGACTGGCCATGCAGTAGGCTCGAAAGTCTGGGGCTCCGAGTCCTCCCTCCGAGGTCACAGCTGTAACTTGGCAAGACTGATTCTCCTTCGTCCCTTACCCCAAATAAGTTTTGACAGGAGTGTATCAATTGTACAAAGAGTTTGGGCTGGAATGATGATCAGCAGATTGGTAAAAAAAGTATAGGAGACGAGGGAGCATCACCATTTTGGAAATGGCTACTCTGCCCATCACCGACAGGGGCAGCGAGGTCCAAAAAGAAACCTGCATCCAGAGTGATCTAATAGCCTTCAGCAGATTGCCATCTATAAGGTCTTGGGAGGTTCTATATATTTGTATACCTAGATACTTAAAGGTGTCTGGGGCGATTGTTAAAAGTCATCGAAAGGCACTGAATCCGGGGCATCTTTATGTTGCATATAAAAAGCATACGATTCATTTGCATTAATGGCCAGGCCCGATATCCGCTCAAAGTATTAAATATGGACGGAACAGGTTCCAAGCTTGCAGTGAGATCTTTGAGATATAGAATTATGTCATCTGCATATTGGGACACTAAATGTGTGGTTTTATTAATTACAATTCCCAGATCCACGGCCTCTTTGCTGAGTTTATTGAGTAGGGGCTCTAATGCTAATACAAACGGCAACGGCGACAAGGGGCATCCTTGTCGCGTACCCCTGGCTATAAGATGAACAGAAGAGATGCGAGAGCCAGTCCTGGCCCGAGCTGTGGGAGCAGAATATAGTAGCTCAACCCACTTCAAGTAACCTCTGAGAATACCAAACTTTTCCATAGAAGTTAGCATATAAGTCCAATCGAGTGTATCGAACTCCTGTCGCATATCAAGAGAAATGTACCCAGTCATGTGTGAAAATTCCGCTGCAGTTTCCATTATATAATGGAGATGCCTGATATTTAGGGAGGTAATGCGGCCCGGTATAAAGCCACATTGGTCAATGTGGATACGTTTTGGGAGGTAGGGAAGAGTCGCTTGGCCAAAATCTTACTGAGTATTTTATACCCGGTGGATAAGAATGAAAGGGGGCGGTAACCTGACATGTCACGTGGATCTCTATTTGGTTTGGGGAGAGAAGTAACTAGCACTTGCATAGTTGTCAAGGGAAGAGTATACGTCTCTAGGGCTGTCTTGTAGAGATTTTCTAAACGTGGGGTGAGTTGCACAGCATATGTCAAATACAATTCTGCAGGTAAACCATCCAGGCCAGGAGTTTTATTTCTGGGGAGGTGCTTGATGGCTTCTTTAATGTCAGTTTGAGTGATAGGGGCTTCCAATTCTGATTGAGCATCTGTTCTTCATTTAGGGTATGTATGGTCATCTAAGAAGGCGGCTATGTGTTCATGGGAAGCCGCGACTGGAGCACTATATAGGTTACTGTAATATGTACGGAACGCCAGATTGATATCTGCCTGAGTGGAGATGACAGTGCCATCCAGGAGGGAAATTTCTGTTATCGGGACAGAGAAGGGAACATCACGTATAAGGTGTGCAAATAGAGTCCCTGCTTTATCTGCTTCTTTATGACTATACTGCCTGTGTGCGCTATAGTCTATTAGGCGGAGTTGTTCAAGGAGTTCCGCATGTTTAATTCTGGCTTCTTATAGCTTTGCCTGTTGAGATGGATGGGTAATAGCTGTGGTTTCTAGGTTTTTGAGAGTGTCTTCCACCGAGGCTACGTTCTTATGTATTTCCTGCCGAGCTCCTACGGCAGCCCCTATAGCCTTGCCTCTAATTATTGTTTTAAATGCATCTCACTCAATTAATAGGGAGGATGCGGATTTGTCATTTTCTGTGAATTAATTAGTAATGGCTGTACTTAATGTGTTTCGAAAGACCTGATCCACAAGGGTTTGTGGCCATAGCTGCCAGGTTGGGACCGGAGCAGGAATCCTTCCCCATTCAAGGAGTATTTCAAGTGGGTTGTGGTCAGACAATGTTTTCCTGAGGTATGTAGATTCAACAATCTGGGGTCGCAAGGACTTGGAACTAAAAATTCTGTCAATCCTGGTGTGCAATTGGTGTGAAGGGGAGTAGAATGAGTATTCCCGGCTATTGGGATGTAGTACACCCAATGCATCTTGTATTGTCCAACCTGTGGCCCAAGCATGAAGGAAGTCTGCATTTTTGGTGGTTACAGCACCTCTAACCGGAGGGTGAGAGCGATCTAAATGGACATCCAAAACAGAATTAAAGTCTCCCCCAATGACCCAGGGGTATCCCGCCCAATCCATTGTTATGTTTAGGTTAGTGAGAAAAGTATTTTGCTCATAATTGGAAGCATACACACTGCAAATGACTATTGAGATACCATCTATTTTGCCTAATAAGAGTACAAAACGCCCTGCAGTATCTATCCATTGTTACGTTAACACACAGGGTACCCTATTCCGAAACCAAATAAGTGACCCTCTAATGAAGGCAGAGTAAGAGGTGTTAAAAATTTGTCCTTTCCATTTTTTTCACATTTTAGCGACTTCCGAACTTGTTAAATGTGTTTCCTGAATAAGAGCTATTTGGACTTTTCGCCTATTCAACTGGGCATAAATTCTATGTCATTTGTGAACTGACCCCGTGCCCCGCACATTCCATGTCAGTATCTTGTATTTACCTAATCCTGCCATGTCACATCAAACCGATACAAAGGATTGCCCTAGGGATATAAGCAGAGTACAATACATTGCATGATATCAGGTGGACCAGGAACCAATAATCCTTCCGTAAACCCTAACACAAATACAAGTACTAATTCCAAACGGTTATACATTGCAGTACCTGCAAGGGGGGGAGGGTGGTTCCTATACAGAGCCTGCGTAAGCAATTACAGACCTTGCTACACTCATGGTGGGACCCTCTAGTTAGATAGACAGAGCGGAAACCTGGGGAAAAAAAACATAGAGTATGAGTACATTAATAATGTCTTACTTCCCTTCATCAGGACAGAATAAGGCCTTAATTGTGGGAGATTCGCAGGGTTGAACTGCAATGTCAGCGGTAAAGGTCTTTTATAATCTGCGGGGTGATTGTGGGGAACAGGATATCATTGCTCTCAGCGTCTGATGGCATCGTGTTATCATCAGAGTGGTACAGGGACGTGACTCGCGCGGGGTCACGCATGGAGGCAGCTATCACCAGCGCCGAATCCCGCTCCAGCAGGGCCTGCCCCGGTGTTGTGTTTTTGTGTACATAGTTCGTGGTACCCTACCGCGGCGGGGCCCAGACCTGTTTGTTTGTGTCAACCCACATCGTAATTGTTGGTCTATATTGTCCAGAGCCTGGGAAGGTAGTGTGGCCTCAAGCCAAGCATTTGCTGTTTCTGGGTCATCAAAGAAATAGGATTTCTGATTGTAAATAATTTTCTGGCGTGCCAGAAACAGCAGGGCATACTGTAGGCTGAGGGCCTGAAGTTTCCGTTTGAGTGGTTGGTAGGAGGTTCTTTGATGCTGCACCTGCACCGTATAGTCTGGATAAAGAGAAATCTGGTCATTTTCATATTGTATGGGAGCGTTTTCACAGGCTTTATGTAGTAAATGATCACGGTCCCTATAGTTAAGGATACGGGCTATAAGTGGTCTAGGCGGTTTACCAGCTGTTGGCCTACCCGTAGGGATTCGATGTGCACGCTCCACACAGAAGAAGGAAGAAAGGCCTTCGGGGGCGCCTTGTTCCGGCAGAAACTGTTTGACAAACTGGGTCGCGTTGGGGCCCTCTGAACGTTCCGGCAGTCTAATAATGCGGACATTATTGCGTCTGTCCCGCCCCTCTGCATCTTCGACTCTGTCTTGCAGAGTAGTCAATTGCTTTTGCATTTGTGACACCTGGTCAGCATCTTCATTATGCTGTGGTACAAGGTCTAACAATGTCTGTGCATGATCTTTGACCATGTCAGAGAGTTTATTGTGGTCAGCACGCAGTAGGGAAAGGCCAGTAGCAAGTGTGCCAAGTTGTTGCTCGAGAGATTGACGCGATTCCCTGATTTCAAGAAGGAGTTTGTCCAGTTTATGGGGGGGGACAAGGCCGTTGGTAGGACACAGGTTATTGAGGATGTTTGAGAGGTATCCTCAGCATTTTCCTGGGATGGCGCTTCCATGGTGGGCACGTCAGGTGCCTTCCCTTTGTACACCCCATCGCAATGAGTGTAATGCAGTACCAAAATAAGAAGGGCCACCCTTGGGCAGACTGAAGGAGAAGAGACTGATGCAATAATTGAACCAGGTGGCAATGGGACCGTGATCGTACAAGGGGGAACAAAAAGTGAACCAGCTACCCCAACCGGTAATATTCCAAGTTACATTAACCACACTCGTATTGTGTAGTGGGAAATCGACCAGGTTCTGGCCGGAGAACAGGACCGGCAATGATCAGCCGGCCGGCGGTCCACATCCCAGCCTACAACACACAAAGGCTCATAGACATCCACATGAGACAGCTCACTGGCATATCCCGTGAATTCAGCACAGCCAACAGCAAAGGGGGGGGCACAATGCCACAGCAGATAATCCAGGCACTCCCAGTTGAAAGGTAATGGAGGCAGGACTTCGCATCAAATAAGGGACACACTACTCAGTAATGCAGGGTGGATAAACATACAGTCAACCGGTGGCCACCGGTAGCAGAACAGTGCTCGAAGGGTTCAGGCAAATGAAGCACCCCAATTGATACACAAATCCAAATCCTGGAACTCAGCCCTCACCGCCGCAGTCCACCGGCTATCAAATGCTGTGTCAGTAGGAGTGTTGTGGCAGTCTGTGCACCTTGCCAATCAGTTAGAAGAGTCCGGTCCCTTCCATTACATGGATGAGGGCCATGCGGCAGGTAGGTTACGGAGACTCTCAGACCCCTCAAGCTTCCGCAATCTTTCTGTCTCACCCCAGTGCCGGTAGATGTCTATTGTCTGTGTGTATGCCGATTCAGCACAGGGGCAGGGGCTGAGAAAGAGCAGGCCCACATCGCAAGGAGGACTCGCCGGCTGTGCTAAGGTGAAGCTCCGGACACCCACAGGGAAGCAGGAGTCACGCCGCTGCCGCCAAGGCCCAGCGGCGTCTGTGAGGTGTACTCCCCACAGGCCCCAGCTGCCAGCGGAGGCAGGGCTGGAAAGGAGAAGCAGACAGTGGGTGCAGTGGGGGCCTCCACTAGAAGTAGTCCACCACCGACTCCTCACCTTGGGGCCAAGAGGCTGTTGTAATTGTGTTCGTAGGCGGCCTGTCACCGACCATCCCCGCTAATGTCAAATTAGGTCTGCAGGCCCAATGAGAGCCAACAAGGCCTCGCAGAATTTCAGCAATGCAGGCCCAAATATACTGCTGCTCGTGGTAGTGCTGGGAGCACATCTTCGTCACAGGGCCCAATGACGCATGCAGGCTCAATCAGATTGGCAGTGCGCTGTTGGTCCACCGGGTAGCCTGGGAGGGTTGCTAGCCACAGAGGAGACAGGATGAACAATGTGCGATACCTCTGGCAATGTCAGTGTTAGATCTGGGGGTCTCTAGTTGGCAGAGGTAGGTACCTTTGACCAAATAGGGACCCTTGCTTCTAGTCAGGGTAAGGGGGATACACACTTTAGGTAACTTTTGCTCACCCCCTTGGTAGCTTGGCACGAGCAGACAGGCTTATCACTCACAGTAACACAGTAAAAACACCCAAATGGACACCACACCAGTTTAGAGAAGGCGATGCGTCGGTTCTTCCTGCGCTCTGGTCATGGTGCGACAAGATGGCACCTTGATCCGTTGCGACGATCCGGTGCGATGCGAGAAAATAGCGTCTTCAGTGCGCTGCGACAAGATGGAGGCTATGCATGCACGCCCGATGGCCGTGCAGGCGAACTCGGTGATTTCCTGAGCCTCGACAGGCCCTGCGACACGCTTCTCCGGTGATGTGACGACACCCTCGCTGACAGTGACACACTTCTCCGGTGTTGCAGGTGGTGATCAGTGGCAGCACGCTTCCTCAGCGATGCGACAGCCCTGCGACACGCTTCTCTGGCAATGCGATGGCATCCTCTGTGCGGTGGCACGCTTCTCCTGTGATCTGATGGCAAACAGCAGCAGTGGCGACACGCTTGCTCGATGACGCGACAGCGGCTGCAGCGGCGGCATCACGCTTCTCTCTCGTTGCGTCGTGCTTCCAGCAAAAAGGCCTCACACACAGTTACAGGCCCTCCTGGCAGACTGGAACTCCTAGCAAGGAAGTTGAGGGAGTTGAAGTTGAAGTCCTTTTATGCCTGGGACTTCAGAAACAGGAGGCCAGCTCTTCTCAGGACCTTGGAGACTTTTCTTCAGAGGGACACAGCAAAGTCCTTCTTCAAGCAAGGGACACAGCACACAGCAAAGTCCTTTAGATCTCTCCTTAGTAGAAACAGCAAACTGCAGGCCAACCCCAGAAACACAGCAAGGGTAGTACTTCTCCTTAGTCTCTTCAGCTGATCTTCTTTAGCAGGGATTCCTCTTGATCACGAAGTAGTCTAACTTCCAGGGGTTTCTGCTCTAGTATTTATACCCCAAAAGTCTTTGCTCTCTATGTGTGAGGGGTCCTGGACCCAGTCCAAACCAGTTCTGGGGGCACTCTGCCAGTGCACAGCTTCTTCCTTTGTGAGTGTGGGCCAGGGTCATCAGACACACCGCAGGAGATGGAGCCAGCATTGTGGAAGGTAGGCACAGCCTTATTCAGGCCCAGGTGCTACTCCTCCCACCACTCCAAATGCAGATAGGTCTATTCAGCCTAGCGCTGACTCACCCAGACCCCTGGAGCCACCCCAGACCATGTCACTCTCAAACCAGACAGTCAATCCACAAACAGGCAGAGGCATACAGAAAGGTTGAACAAGAAAATAGCCACTTTCTAAAAGTGCTATTTTCAAACACTGAATTTAAAAACCATCCACCCTAAAAGATGTGTCATTAAATTCTGAGTTCAGGGATACCATATTCCAAATTTCCATCTTGCTCCTATGGGAAGATATGCAGGTAAACATGTTACACAGCATTCCCCATTCTGTCCTATGGGCAAGTTAGCCTTTCAATAGGCAAAAACAAAATTGGCAGTATTTCACTATCCGGACATGTTACCCACACTAGTACATGTCCTACCTTTCACATACACTGCACCCTGCCCAAGGGGGTACCTTGGGCCTACCATAGGGGTGTCCTATGTTTGAGAAAAAGGGAAGGATCAGGCCTGGCAAGTGTGTACAGTGGCCAGGTCAACATGGCAGTTACCAAACTGTGCACAGGCACTGCGGTGGACAGGCCTGCAACACCATCTTAGGGGGCTACTCCTGTGGGTGGCACAACCAGTGCTGCAGGCCCACTAGTAGCATTTGAATCACCAGCCCTGGCACAATTATTGCACTTTACTAGGGACCTACTGGTAAAACAAATATACCAATCATGGATAACCAATCGCAATAACAATTTACACAGAGAGCATATGAACTATAGCACTGATCAGCAGTGGTAAAGTGCCCAGAGTCCTGTAGCCAACAACTACAGGTCAGGAAAAACAAAGGAGGAAGAAGCAAAAGGTTTGGGAATAACCCTGCAAAAAGGGCCATTTCCAACAGTCAGTATGGAGGGGTGAGGTCCCTAGAAGGTCAACACACACAGAATCAGGGAAGGTGCGTCATAGGGTGAGAAGCGATGTGCTTCTGTGCACGGAACCTCGGATGCAATCCTCTCAAATAACTTGTAATACCATAATAATTATGTTTGTAAATACTAACATGCATTACAGTTCATACATTTAAGTTTAGGGGAAGCTTGCATATATGTCGTACCAACAAGTAACCCGAGTGTGACTAAAAATGGCTGCTAATGCAGAATTCTGTACAACGCATGCGTCAACTACATCTACGTAGTAATGACGAGTTCTTTGCTTGGAGGGAAATCTTTGCAGCTGCACACTTGCTTTCAAGATGGCCGTTTGAAACTCACATGTTAAAGCGCATGGTTTTGCTGAAACTAAACCATGCAATTTTATTAAAATGCTAATGCGGAAGATTTTTATAAGTAAATGGGATTAGAGTAGAGATAGGTGGTATAAATGTAAAATCATTTTATTTTGATTTCTAACATGTTTCTTTGACTCTCTATTTAGTTCGTATTTGTGCCTCAGAGCTATACTAAAGTCCCTACACCACGTGATAACTTCAGCCAAGGCCATGATAGCAACATTTCCTGGGAAAGCAGTTGACATCCTGAAGTGATGAATGTTAAAATTATTAAATGTATACTTTTATTGATAAAAATGTGAAATGCGGGTGGGAAATAAAGCTTGGGAAAATAAATTAAGGGGCGGGAAATCTGAACAATAGACTAAAGTGAATTATTAAAACTTAGCATGGTGTGATGATCATCCTCCCTTTCCTGTCCAATCAGAATTAGAAGTTTCATAAATTTGAAACATTTAAGGGGTGGTACATGCCATTGGAAAAGTATAATTGCGGTAGTTTAGTTAGATATAGCTCGACTGCTGAGATGCTAACAGACCGGAATGCTGTCCGAGAACTGAATAAATGCTGAAGAAGAATCGATTTCCGGACTTAGAATTTGAGCCAATTAATTAGAAGAACATCGTGGAAGAATCGAGGAGGGAAAGGTAAAGATCTAGAAGAAGATCGCGGAAGAATACGAGGAGGAAGATAGTGTCAGAGAGGGGTGTGACGCAGGGGTCGTATCTAGAAGAGGCCATCTATCCTGTCCCTGAATCCTGTCCTGAACCTTTGTCACCTGATCTGTCCCAGGGGACCCATTCCAGCTCCTTGGTCAAGGCGTTGGTTTCCACACCATCCTAGGTAACTATAAATCTGTGTAGTATGTCATTGTATTGCTCTCTCTGTTTCTCCCTATTCAGGTACTGTCATCGTAATAACATTGTTTAACGATTTTTCTAACTTACATTTTGATTCCCTTCCTTGGAGAAAACGGTGTACGAATTGTATTTGTTTTTTCTTGGCTCACATGAATTTAACTAGATAAACATTTAAAACTCTCCCGAGTCTGTGGTTATTTAAAATATATTTTATCCTATGTCAATTGTTACCTACAATAGTTAACTAAAAGGTCCATTGACCAGAGGAAAGTGTATTCGATCAGAAATGTTTGGTAAGAAATGATAAGGTAAATGCATCTCACAGGTATTAGTACCCAGCGGTACTTTACTAGCTCATGTGTATGCGTACTTAATGGGCCCAGGTGAGTATGTGGTTTGTGAGTATCTCTAGCTGGTATCCAGCTGGATTACTGGTAAACACGGAGCATGCCCGCAGTGCCTGGGTGGCAGACCTTGCCACAGGGCAATCAGTGGAGCAGTGGCAGTACAGCTGCAATAAGACTGAAAGATTCTCCCCTAATTACCCATTGAGACTGATACACCTCAAATACCTACACAGACTATATCGCACCCCTATGATCCTCCACAAAATGGGCATAGCTGCAGATGCAAAATGCGCGCGGTGCTCTGTACTAGACTCCAACTTCATACACCTGGCCTGGACATCTCCGAGACTGGCTGATTGCTGGAGAGCAGTGAGCAAGATCATCAGCGCCATCACATCTGACCATATCACACCAGGCCCACTTTTGTGCCTACTAGGGTATGTTAAAGAGCTTCCCGATGCTAGCAGCCAATTGGTGGCGATGCTGCTACTGCTGGCCAAGCGTAGGGTGGCAATACATTGGGGTCACAAACCAGCACCATTGACTAACAATAATAATAATAATAAAGGCATTTATTGAGCACACAGCTACCCCAAACGGGGTGTCCCGGCGCTATAGCAGACAGAGAGCAGGGCGAGGAAATTGCGCAAAGGCTAGTCATTCCGACTAAAGAGTCAGGTTTTCAGAGACTTGTGGAATTCCTGTTCAGACTGTATCATACGTAAATAGGAGGGTAAGTTATTTCAACATTTGGTGGTGCCCACCTCAAATGATCTGCTTCCCATTCTAGCTTTCGAAAACCGAGGGACATGGCTTGCTGATGCAGCACACTGCCAGACACATCTGACTGAGTACTGGAATCTCATGCCCCTTGCGAGCCATCCACACGATATCTGGGCCCCACCGGTAACATACCTCCACCAACTAGATGACACTGATGAACATCCAAGCTCTCCGAACATGAACTCACAATGCGAACCATATTGAGACCCTGCGTAAGGACACAACGAAAGCATATCCATAAGTCCCTTCTCCCGGTATCCATCCGGCCAGGTGTATTCCCAGAGGCCATCTCTGAGATTGCATCTCCAATCTCCTCAAGAGTGAGTGACTAGTCTAGTACATGATGATCCATAATAGAGAGCCTGGGTAAGGGTATTTAATCGAGGATGAGTGAGATTTGCTCAGCCTTGGGATGGGGGACAGCCTTTTATAGTTAATCTATATAGATTAGAGTAGTAATCAGCAAAATCCTGTGATATAGCCAAAGTAGAATTATGTATTCCGCCCTTGGTGTCGATTATCTTGGGTATAATCCACCCTGCTAAGGGTCTGGAGGTTAGTTAGTACAACAGTTCACTCTTTTTGTCTTTTCATCCATATATTCTAGCGTTAGAGGCCTGCCAAAGTTGCTTAGCCTTTTCAATGGAATGGGCCCTGATCTCGTCTCGGAGCATAATCAGTTCTCTGATTATGGCTCAACAGCCAGACCTGGAGAGTTGACGCTCTAGACATAAGGCCAGAGCTTTCAGTTGGTTGACTCGGTGGAGCTGCACTTTTTCTTTTTGCCGGATGAATGCCCTAGCATGGCCACTCAATGTGGCCTTGCATGCTGCCAAAAGGATAACCCTGGAATTGACGGATCCCGTGTTTGAGTGGAAATAAGCCACGATCTGCTGCTTGACAGCTTGAGTGAATGTTGCATCCTGTAGATGCCAGGCCTTGAGCCTCCACATAGGACACGTGGTGGCTTCCAGTGCGCCAATGCGAAGAAGTAGAGGTGCATGATCATATATGCCTCATGAGAGTATCTGCAGCTGCGAGACCGATAAGATGTCTGTGGCTGGCAGAAACAGCAAATCGATACGTGAGTAGGTAGGGCTTGCTGCAGAGGTGTGCATGTATTGTTTCATTCTAGGATTCTAGATTCTCCACACGTCACATAAACCTGAAGTAGACACCCATTTTTCTGGGTCTTATTAAAATTGCCAGCCCATGAGATCCTCGAGTATATCCTATGTGATAGTCCATGTCAAAACTATACTGTGCCAGGAATGGACACTTCGTGCCCAGCAAATGCATCTCCTGAAGCATTAAGATCGAAGGGGAGAAATGCTGGGCATATTGCATCACTTCTGAACGTTTAATCTGGTACAAAAGACCATTTACATTCCAAGATAGCACACCGTACGGGGCCATGGCAAGACAGGGAATCAATGAAGTGTGTGGGCCAAGAACACACTTGGACCGTGGATAGGGTTAGGCGCTAAAAGTAGAGTTTACGTGATGTGGCGCAGTGAAGCCATTAATGGTATGGTTGTGATAGAACTCTGTGACAACTTATTCAAGCATTGGTAATGCATCATAATGGCCTATGTAATGAATAAAGAGCTGTTTCATCAATTATTGTCCTGCAGAAGGAAAGAGCTCCCTATCAGATAACACAGGAGTGGAGAGGATGTGGGGCAGTGGCCAGAGCGGCAGACTCGAGCGCCATGCAAAATCCTGTAACTCTATGCAAATCACATAATCTCGCTAGGTGATAAATTGTTATATAAATATGCTGCAATAGTAAAAGGCAAAAGGTTGTGTAAATATAGTTCCACCAAAGTGGACGTTAATAGTATTTCGGCACCAGGAAATGATATGAGAAGCAGAGGAGAAACAAGCATTGGTAAATGCAGGAAAATGTTCTACAGCCAATAGAAATGGAGTAATGGTAAGTGGCATGCACAGGAACCAATGAGAAGCCAGGAAAGAGAGGAGGTGGGATGTGAGTACCTTTTCAGTTTATATTCAAAACAATAAATGTTTCAAGCACAGCGCAAGCACCCTGCAGGCGAAACCTAAAAAGGAAGAAAAAACAATAAACATATTAAAGCACAAGGGCCCCATCAGCTATGATGGCAACCTCATTACCTCCCACTAGACCCCACTCCATACTTCCCACCAGAAGCAACTGTCACCCTAAAAAATAGTCCCAAACTCAAAACCAAGGTCTTGCAGGTGGGTGTAGTGTGGTGGACCCCTCTGATTAGGAGGATCAGTAGAAATCAATGCCTGCTTTATTGCCAACAAGAAAATGCATTTTTTTGCCAATACGTAATAACATTTTTGTACTCCGGACCCTCATGTCCCAACCATAAACTTTTAAATTGGAAAAAGATGTCTGGCTCAGTCTCTCTTCATTGCTTGGATCAGCGCGTGGACAAGTCTTCTGCAGGAGGAGGCTGATCAGACCCCTTTGGCAGCGGCAGGATCGATGATTATGAGCTACCAGAAGGAGTAAGAGTTTGTGTGTTGCATCTCTGGCTGCGAGATCTTGAACAGACCTGTCTTTCCAGGTTTCTCCCGGCTGCATCGGACCTGGAAAGTGCAACCAGTAGATGGAAGGTAAGTTCCAGTCGGACATAGCATCTGTTTTTCTTCCGTGAGCCATTCCCACGCTGCTTCACAAATTAGTCTTGCCTTCAATTACCACTTTGAGGCGAGCTGGGAATTAAAGTGCTTAGGAGAGCTGCAGGGCCTGTAGCTCTTATTTGACTGATTCGTATGTTCTGGGCCGGGCCTGCACCTCTATTGTATAATCCGAGAAGATCAAGATTTTGGATTTCTGGTACTGGAGGTTAGGATGGGAATGAGCCTCCCTCAGGAAAGCATCTCTATCTTTGAAGTTGAAAAAACGTGCAATTATAAGCTTACGTATTGCGTCAGGAGGGGCCTTAAGGGTGAGTGCTCTGTGGGTGTGCTCCATGGTGAGCCAAGGTTAGAGTTTATCAACCGGCATCTATGATTTGAGCCATTCCTCGAAAAAAATTCAGATGGCAGATTATGTTCTCTGTTCTCCTGAAAGCCCACCAGGTGCAAATTATTCAATCTGACATTTTTTTCCACATCCTTGGCCTGGTGATGTAGTTCATTGGTAAGAGTGAGGAGACTGTGGGTATGAGAATTGTGACCTCTTCTTCAACCGTTGAGAGACGGGCCTCTGCCTCTGTGATATGGCTAGTTGCATTTCTTAGTGCTTGGCGAAGAACAGCAACATCTACCCTCACCTCTCCTATTTTTGTCTCTACTGTGTTCTGTGAGGGGTGGATTGCTTGAAGAATATTATCTAGGTCCCCACATGCTGGGGTAGCTTTATCCAAGGTATTGCCTCCCACCACTCCATGCATTTCCTTAAATTGATCTATGTGGCTGGAAGGGATGAGGTTTAGTGGTCCTGTCTTTCCCAATGGTTGGATGCTGGTTGACTGAGGCTAGTGCGTCAGCGGCTTTGCTCGTTTGCCACAGTCTGCAGCAGCATGAGCAGCCAAGCTTTTGATAGGCTGTAGTTAGAATGTGCAGGTAGAGGCAAGATTCGCTCAGTCATCATGCGGTGATGCAGCAAGTTTGATGTTGAGGTGGGACCGCAGTATAAAATCACGTATATATGTGTGATCAGGTGAGGAGTCAAGCTTATTGTCTATGTTGGGTACAGCACCTACATTCCCACTGCATGTTTTATGAGTGCCTTCTCCTCTCTCCTCAATCTGAGGATCACCCAAAGTCAGGCAGAATGGTACTAGAGGCACCAGCACCACAACCAGCCTTCAGATTGTCCTCTCCCTGCGAGCAATGGCCCTCCGCAAGCATTCAGAGGTGCACAAGGCCCGGGAGGAAGTAGATAGGGGAGCTCCTCTCCAGGCCGGACTCAGCATGAATCAGAAGTCCCAGGGCACTTCCACAAGGGGAGGAGGAAGGAAGGTGAGACCTGAACACCCCCAAATCCTCCACTCAAAAGGGCACAGTAGAAAGGGCTTCGGAGTTTTGTGTAGCAGAACAGGTAGGGATGCTCCTCAACAGCATATGAACAGGTCCATATAAAGAAAAAGTCTCTTTCAATCCCCCAGGCCACAGCACTAGTCTGAGCTTCGACACTTGGTCCTCAATCACACTCCTCACCCGCTCATGGATGTGAAACAGCAGCCTCGTGGTGCAGTCCACTTAATAGGAGGAGGATTCCAGTGGGTACAGGAGCTCAGTGTGGGCACTGGCCCCAAAGTCTGGTCGGTTCCCCAGAACAGTCTGCAGAGCCACCATGGGTGAGAGAGCCTCCCTGATCGATCGACTTCCGGAGTCCCGAGGTGTATGCCGGGGCCTGGGGGCAGGACCGGTGGTACATCACAGGACTTGGGATGTGTCGGCACGGCGGTGCAGAGCCGCAACCGAAATGCAGGTAGGGAGAGAGCCAAGCCTCCCCAGAAAGTCAAGCTGGACAGCAGGAACAAAGACCACCCGCTCCAAATGCAGTAGTCTGCTTCGGCCCGCCTAGCCGCTCTTCTGAGTGCAGATGTAGAAGGGCTCCTTCAGTGCAAGTGTGGCGGGCACGCAACCGCGGTCAAAACGCATCTCCCGTGCCGGGTGTCCAGGGGGCATATGTCAGTATCTTACACGAGCAGGTCACCTCTCAGCAGTTCAGCCCATGTGATCAGGCTGTGGACGCCTCTGACATTTCGAGCGTGTCCCCAGAATCTCTCGCATGTGCTCGGGCCTCCAAAGCTCCTCCGTGGGTGTCTCCTTCAGCTTCCTGCCGGGCACATGTAATACAGTAACAAGGTTATGGGCTCAGAATTGGCAAGGCATCAACATAGATGGCGGAGGGTGAAGGAGGCATCTGGAGCACTCCTAGAGTGAGACCTGTAGAGAGCCATCCGGGCTCTCTCTTACAATGTTGCACTACTCACGCATTCATACACCCCTCAGGGCGGGCTCGTCCCGAGGGTATAAATAAATGGGGTCGAAGACCGCTCTGGGTCTTCCGGCCACGAGGAGTGAATGGTGGTCCTGTGTCCGTTATTGCGCGCTGCTGCTGTGAACTGTAACACAAGCCCCGCCGCGCTACATTCACGACGAGGCCGGTCGCACTCCTCGCATGCCGTCTGGTCCTGAGAGTGTGCAGAGCCCACCCGCATTGCCTGCTCTCCCTCTACTTGCCTGCTCTTTCATCTCCGGAGCTCGTGGGAGCCCACCCGCACCGCTCCACCTGGCCGCCTGGACTGAGCATTGGACCCGTCTGTTACCTCCAGTGTTTCTGGCCCTATCGCGCTTCACACGTCTCCCCTGCCTACGGGAGCGCGTTCAGCTGGAGGCGCATCTGCGCGCGCTTGGTTAGGTAAGTGGAGTGACCTCACCGGCGCTGCAGAGGCTCTGCGAGGGAAGTCCCCGCTCCTGCTCTGCTTGACGCTGGCTCCCCACCTGCATCGACCGGCGAGCTGTGGGGCCTCAAACACAACGGCTGCCCCCTCTGCTGCCTGAGTGAATTAAACTCAAAAAAAAAAAAAAGGAAAGAAGGTTAACCCAAGGAAAATAAGCATTGGCAGCATCAAACAGACACTGCATGCCAACAAGCATTGGTTGCCCCAATCCAAAGGGCAGTGGGGTTCATTCGTGGGCAGCAGGCATCACCTACAGGAGTACGCCACGTGGGCATCTCTGACGAGGCGGAAGGACAGTGCACCAACCGTAGAGGGCTGTGGCATTTAGGCTCTGCTGGCGCACACTCTCCCCCACGCGTAGGACTGCGCTGCAACGTCAGCCACGCCCCCACCTGCAGTCACACAGACCCTGGCACCGTCAGCCCAACAAGAATACGGGCGAGAGCACACATCCCAGATCTACACATTGACTCGCAAGCCGCGCCCCTATACCGGCGCGTCCCTGCCTGGCCGCGATGAACACCGCACCTGCCGCAGGTGCGGCTGCCCAGCAAGGCGGAGGGCAAATTCCAGCCTCTGGTGCCCACCCACCACCACCGGTGGTCACCCACACTGCAGTCGCACCGCTACCCCCGTTCAGCGAGGTTTCGGATCCCGCCACTGCTGCACCAAGATGGAAGGCCTGGGTAGGACGGCTAAATCATTATTTCAAGGGGACACGTGAAACCGATGGAACCGTAAAACGATCACTCCTTATCTACTATGGAGGAGCAGAGATTTACGACCTGTTTGAGACGCTCCCCAACACAGGGAATGATGATGACTACGATGCGGCAGTCGCCGCGCTCAACCCCGACTTCGAAAAATTCAAGTTCCGGAGGGCGTGGCAGACTGAGACCGAATCAGTCGACATGTTCTATGCGCGGCTATGCCGGCTGGCTAGCACGTGCCCCTTCACAGACCAGAGGGAGGAAATCCGGGACCAGATCATCTTAGGCTGCCGCTCAAAGCTCCTGCGAAAGCTGATCCTCCGGCAGCCCGGAATCTCGCTGGACGAGATCCTGGTCCTGGCTCGTTCTCATGAACTATCGGACGCCTGGGCAGAAGAGATGGAAGCGGCCTTACACACTCCAGGTGCCACGGGGTCGGTGCCGAGGACCCCGCACATCAAAGAAGAAAAGGTGGAGACCATCCAGAGGCGGCCCGCTGTGACTTGCCAGGCGTTCAAACCACCACCAGGTGGGTCGTGCGGGTACTGTGGCGAAGATCACCCGGCAACAGCTGTCTGCGGGGCGAAAGGAAAAACGTGCTCCCGCTGTGGAAGGCTAAACCACTATGCCAGAGTGTGCCGCGGCGGGCGGTTCCGGCAGCCATCGTCAAGACCAAGGTTCGGGACACAGCAGGTTCGCCAGGTCTCTCTCGTTGATGCGCCGCCAATCTCAGAACACCAGCCACAGGCATGACACCCGGTATATGAGGACGAAGACGATGATGTGTTCGTGGTGTCGTACGTCAGCCGGACAGGCTCCTGACGAAGACCACCTCCCATGTGCTCGGTTTCAGTAGAGGGCACGCAGGTACAGGCCCTCATAGACACCAGCGCATCTGTCAATGTGATAGACTCGGATCAGTATGACCGCCTGTCACCGCGGCCCCCCATTGCACCGTCCACGGTGCGAATATACACGTACGGAGGCACTGATCCTCTCCCTCTCCGTGGCGTCATTCGAGCCACTATCGCTAGTGGGAGCTACTCTACATAGGCACAGTTCCACGTCACCTAAGGCAAGAAAGGAACTCTCCTCAGCTGCCACACAGCAGAGGATTTAGGACTTGTCTTTTTCGCCAACCAGGTCCACGACTCACATGCGGAAGCAATACTCCAGGAATTCCCAGCACTCTTCACCGGCCTGGGGAAACTCAGGGGCAAGAGGTTCAAGCTCCACATAGACCCTTCGGTACGGCCGGTAGCTCTCAGACACCGGAGGGTGCCCTTCAACCTACACCCGCAAGTGGAGGAGGAGCTGCAAAAGCTCGAGGAGCTGGACGTAATTGAGAAGGTCTCAGGCCCCACTCCCTGGGTGTCCCTGCTGGTCGTGGCACCCAAGCCTAAACAACCGGGGGCCATTAGACTCTGTGTCGACATGCGACTGCCCAACACCGCGGTGAAGGGGAACGTCACATCACCCCCACGATGGACGACATCGTGGCGGACCTTAATGGGGCAAAGTGGTTCTCTAATCTGGACCTGAATGCCGGCTACCACCAGCTGGAACTGGACCTGGGAAGCCGGTACATCACCACTTTTTCAACCCATGTTGTCCTCCGGAGGTACAAAAGGCTCAGCTTCGGAGTATCGTCAGCCGCTGAGGTCTTCCAAAATGCTATCCGCGAAGTACTGTCAGGGCTGCAAGAGGTGATCAACCTTAGTGACGATATCCTTGTGTTCTCCACAACGCTCGTGGAACATCACTCCCACCTCCGGGCACGCTCAAGAGGCTGGCGGATTGTGGACTGACTCTACACAAATCCAAGTGCTCCTTTTATCAAGAAAGTGTAGACTTCTTTGGGTACACATTCACTCGTGAAGGACTCATGGTAGACCCGAAGAAGGCTGAAGCGATCAACTGGCCAGCACACCTCAAAGTCCCACCGAAGTGAGGAGTTTCCTCGGCATGGCCACTTACTGTGGACGGTTCATCCCCAACCTCGCAGCCATGTCTGAGCCGTTACGCGCCCTCACGCGTCACGACCACAAGTGGGAATGGACGCCAGCTGCCAACAAGGCGTTCCAAGACATCAAAACAGGGCTGCTAGACAAGACGGTCATGGCTTATTTCCACCCCAGACGGCGAACAGAACTAGTTGTTAATGCCAGCCCGGTGGGCCTGGGAGCAGTCCTCCTGCAGGAACATGGCCCGAAGTGTGGAAGCCCGTCGCATATGCCAGCAAAGCTCTCACGGATACCGAGACAAGGTATGCCCAAATCGAAACGGAGGCGCTAGCCATCAAATGGGCCTGCCAACATTTCCACCTGTATCTGTGCGGACAAGAGTTTCATGTCGTGACTGACCACAAACCGTTGCTCCCGCTGTTTGCTGGCTCATCTAGGCTAGCGCCCCCGAGGATTGAAAGATGGGCGGTGCAGTTGCAGGCCTACAACTTCAAAGTAATCTACCGTCCTGGGACCCACAACCCGGCGGACTATCTGTCCCGTCACCCGGGGCTAACGGTGCCATCTACCCCATCGGGGGACACCTGCAGCACTGAAGCGTTCGTCAACATGGTGTCGCAAAGGGCGTGTCCCAAAGCCATGACGCTGGCAGAGATTGGCCGAGAAACTCGAGAAGACCCCACTCTCTCTCGCGTTCAAAGAGCACTGGAGAATAATGGATGGGCCCATTTCACGGATGGAGCCCGCGCTCTGCGGCAAGAGGTCAGCCATGCTCGCCAACAATTGTGGCACGTCCGGAGTGAACTCAGCATGGGGGACGAAGGAGTCGTCTTGAGGGGACAACTCATAGTGGTTCCGGAAAGCCTGCAGAGAAGAATCCTTGCGCTGGCACACGTGGGCCATCAAGGGATGGCCAAAACCAAAGCCAGGCTGCGACACAAAGTCTGGTTCCCGGGGATGGACTCCAAAGTAGAGGAGATGGTCCACCAATGCCACGCCTGTACCATCACTGGAGGGGACCCTGCGCCAGCCCCAGTAATCACCGAAGAACCGAGCAGGACTCCAAGGACGCATCTCAGCGTGGACTTTGGGAGCTTTCCAGACGGTCGTCACATGCTGGTCATGGTCGACTCGTTCTCGAAGTTCCCTGTCGTGGAAGTGATAGCGTCAACAGCGTTCATTCATGTGAAAAAGGTCCTGGACCGAGTGTTCGCAATGATGGGGCTGCCTGAAGAGGTCAGGTCGGACAATGGACCCCCTTTTCAGGGGCGAGAGTTCCAGGAATACCTTGAATGTCTAGCGGTACGCCACCGGAAGATTACCCCACTATGGCTCCAAGCAAACGGGGAAGTGGAACGATTGATGAGAACGATTAACCGAGCCCTGCGCATCGCTGTGGAGAACGGAGAAGACCCTGAAGCAGCTCTGGACCAGTTCCTAGGTGCGTACCGCCAGACACCTCACAGCACCACCAAGTGTGCTCCGGCTTACCTTCTATTCAAGAGAGCTCCACGGGATAGCATTCCATCAGATCCGATGTGGGTACCTGTTTAGCGGGATGACGCCGCCATCCAAGCAAGGAGGAAAACAACCAATAGGAAGGCCAGCGAGGCCCGCAGGGCCCAAGAGCCGCAGCTGAGAGTGGGAGACCGCGTGGTGATCAAAGACCGACACCCAGGGTGAAAGTTCCAGACTCCCTATGAGCCTGAGGTGTGGGTATTGGTCAGTGTTCAAGGGACCATGGTCACCGCTAAAAGGGGACAGCAATCCATCACGAGGAACGTATCTAGCTTCAAGAAGATCTCGGAGGCGGACACGAATCTAGATGTGTCTGGTTATCAAGAATCACCTTTGAACCTCCCTACCCCTACGTCGCCCAGAGAGAGGATCACCTCACCGCTCACCCCTTCGCCAGTCAGTCAGGGCCATGCTGACAATGTCCGGCCAACCAGACCGGACACCGCCACCGAGGTGGACGTGAGTGTCCCGTTGGGCACCTCCACGGAGCCCTGTGTCCGGAGCCAGAAGTATGGTCTCCGGCCGAATCCAGTCCCGAGTCAGAGGCTGAAGGATTTTGTATATACGTCTCCATGACCGGGAAGAACTTGATAGTCCTGAACTGAAAGAAAGGAGGGATGTAGAGAGCCATCCGGGCTCTCTCTTACAATGTTGCACTACTCACGCATTCATACACCCCTCGGGGCGGGCTCGTCCCGAGGGTATAAATAAATGGGGTCGAAGACAGCTCGGGGTCTTCTGGCCACGAGGAGTGAATGGTGGTCCTGTGTCCGTTATTGCGCGCTGCTGCTGTGAACTGCGACACAGGCCCCGGCGCGCTACAAGACCGTCATCTTGACACCCCCAAGCCACACCCCCCTCTTTAATGCCAATTCTTAATTTGCCCCCTTCCTCAAAATGTTCTGAAAACTTTGTGAGTCTTGCTTCCTATACATTGCAATATCCTCATTTTTCCTTCAAGTTTTACAGCATTGAATTCCTATTTGTGTACATTACCTTTACACCCTCTTGAACAATGGCATACCTGGCCTTATGAAGTCAAAATCATATTTACAAGTATTTGCCCTTACATGGAATTCAAAATGGGCACCTATCAAAAAGGGGAACATCCCCATTCCCAACATGCTAATGACACAAATTGTTACCTCACTTTTTTGTTAAACAGTGACAGTCACCAACTGAGCACATGCCTGAACATAATTCAGATATAAATGTGTGTCAATTACTTAAAGGTGAATTCCCCCAAGTTAAATAGTGGCACAAATCACCCTAGACCCAAGCTTGGTTCTCTGATTTGGTCATGGAGAGGCGTTGCACTCATAAATGTGCCAACTGATTGGTATTCCACACAGAGGTGGCTGGTGCAGGTAAGCGTGGTGAGGCTTAGCGGGGTGGGATGGGAGGGGGGTAAGTCGACAGACGACGGAATAGGTCAAATTAAATAAACAAATAACATCTATTCCACCTTCTGTTGACTGACTTGACTTACTCCACGCCCGCCCTTCTCCACCGCCCCTAACTGCACTGGCCGCAACTGATTCTACATGAACGCCAAACTGATCTTCCTTGATTGAGTGGAAAATAGAAAATGACTTGTATCCATCTGATCTTCCTCAAAAACATAAATTTTTGCCTACCAATTACCATCTTGCATTCTACTGTCCGCATCCAAGCCCTAGTTCATTAATTTAATGAAAAATGAAATGTGTTCATCATTGAGTTTCTCAACAACTCTGAATCTGCTCAAGGCTTTGATGACGCTGCTGTCTGGTGACAAACCAGAGAAGGCATGACCACAAACCACCTACCCTATCCGAACACCACTGGACACCCCTCCTACCAAGCACCCGAGCTGAACATGCCATTTGTCAACCAACTACTGGACCAGGCCAAGGTCTTCTGGAAGACACGGACCATTTAGCTACGAAAACATAGGCAATTGCTCATTATGCACAGTTTAGTGGGACATCAAACTGAAGGAAAAACATACATTTAAGAAAGAAATACATGAGAAAACAAATCAGGTTGCACCAGTTGCATCAGGAAGTCTGACTGCTAGATTAGACTTGACAAGCCACATCGACCATCACTATCCATGTATGTATCTATGCATCTATTGATGATGCCAAGCAAAGATCTCTGTCGTTTCTTTCTCTCTGCACAGTAGTGTTGAGTGGAGGCGACTGCAGTCTTTCGAAGGCAGTTCTCATGGATGCAGTTGCTGATTGCACCTCCTAAAGCTGGCATTTGCAGAAAAAACCCTGGCTCTGTGCTACATACCTGGCACAGATGCCAGTATGAACGCACTGCCTTGGCACCTGCTTGCCCTCTTTGTTGCTGTTCATCTGCTGCCACTCTTACAGGCCTTTCACTCCTTTTATCTCTGCTTTTTAATTTAGTTTCACGCTGATTAATCTCTTTCATTGCTTCTTGACATAGTGGGGTTTACGTCCAACTGCAGGTGTGGGAAGGGTTTTGTGTAAACTCCCTTTCATCCACCGAGCTTGTGAAGCGTGGCCACTGGCAGCTCTCCAAGCAAGGACAATGCACAGGGCAGCGGAGAGTCACACAGACCTGAAACGGAATGCACTGAACCATCTGTAAGTTTAGAGCAGAGTGCAAATGAATACAGTTTCTTCTCAAAGAGAAGTGACAGAAAAAGAATACATGGGTCTTTAGTCCCTGTCTGGCAGTTTGCAGGTTTGCCATGTGGGTGTAATGTTTAGAGTGACTGATTGGCAAACGTGTTCATTTAGAGAAAGCAAACTCCCAAAGCTGAGCTTTGTTTGCTCTAAACAAAAAACACAAATGGGCCTGACGAGCATGGAGTTTTCTCAGTGGGTTTCAGGGCATTTTACTGTTTCTCTGCCTGTCAAGCGTCACATGGCAGACACAAGCAAGGAAAATCAGTGATGAGCGCCCTGCAAGCAATAGGGTAGGACGACCGCCACAGTGACATGGTGGAGCTTTGAGGGACAGGCTGCCGGGTCAGAGATGTACACTGCCAGGACCAGTGGAGCCCCGCTGGGTTTAACCTGCTGATTCCCCCGACTCTAAGTGTAGTGAAGAACCCAAGCAGCTGCTGACAATGTAACGTGGCGGGGTGAATATTTTGACCCACTGAGAGACACTGATAAAAACCACCAGTGCTCTCAATCATGGTCAGTATTAAACAGGGTTTATAATGGCTATGATTGAGGCCTTTGGACTGGGGGCTGAAGGCAGTTAAAGTGTTTCACAATGTGTGTCAAAATTAACTTTTAAGAAAAAACATAAAAAATATACTTACCCACTGCCTTGGGGCTTCTCTTTGTCTCGGCAGTCCATGGCTCCAAGTGCAGGCTCCCAGATTCAACTTCCCTAGCCAATCCAGACGCTGCCCTCATGCTGGCAATAATATTAATCAGCATGAGAGAAGCACCAGAATTGGCTGGAGTGGGCTGGTTCCTTGCTCACTTGGGCACAGGGGGCATGTGCCTGCTCGTCTTAACACAGCTGTCTTGCTCAGCTCAGCTGAATAGATTTAAGGAGGGTATATCCGGTTTTCCGCCGCAAGTCAGCAGACCAAAGTGACATGCACACTTTAAACTGAAGTGCTCACCACACCTCCCTGCTGCTACCAATCAGCAGCACTGGCCCCGCCCCAGACTCGGCACAGCTGGCAACATTAAAAATAAAATAAAAACGAATTGTATTAGTATTTTATTTTTCATGTTTGCTGCGCTCACAGGGGCTGGTGGGGCAATAAGCCCTCCCAATGAAGGAACCACCACTGGTGAGAAAACCGCAAGGATAGTCGATTCAGCGCTCTGACGATTTGCCACAGTGCTCCTGTTCACTAAACCCTAAATAAGGTCATAGAAACCCTTGCAAATGTCATCTGTTTATTAAGCTAACACATATTTTAATTGCTAATTTTCTGGGATGTATGATGGAATTGCTCATTTGATTACCATGCTTGCCTTTACAACGTGGTGGTTAAAACGCGGTACCCTTACCATGCATTACCGTTTCCACACATGTATTTATAATGAATAGGCCTTTACCATGCATGCCTTTACAACTAATTTCATTGTAAAGGCATAATTGGTAAAGTCATATGCGTGTTAAAGGTTACGTGTGGTAACGGTACCCACTTTGTAACCGCTGGCACCCTCCACAACCCCTCGCACTCCCGAGCTCTATACACCACTCCTACCCTCTCCCCTAGCCCTGAAAATGATCCAGCTGCCAGGCATGAAACCTAAAACCAATCTCCAAGCCATAACACACCCCAGCACGCTGCCCCGAGCCCTAAAACCTGACCCCCAACCCTGAAAACTACACTAATCCCAGCTCCGAGCCCTAAAATCGGCCTCCCAGCCCTAAAAACATGCCAGTCCTCCGCCCTGAGCCCTAAAATCTGGCCCCCAGCCCTGACAACTACCCCGCCCTAAAACCGGCCAGCCCTAAAAGCTACTCTCCAAGCCGCATCCCGATCCCATTAAAGTCCCTTCAACTTTGCTCTTACCTTAATCACCTCCCACGACCCGCCTATTTGCTCAAAGTCTAGAGTTCTGACAACCTTTACCATGCATATGCCTTTATTGCCTTTACAAATAAAAATTTGGTAAAGGCATGTGTGGTAAAGGCTTGCGTGGTAAAGGAATATGAGTGGTAACGGCAAATGCATGGTAAATGCAAGCATGGGAATGCTTGGGAACGCTTGTATTGTAATGGCATGCATAGTTGAAACCGCATGGTAAATGCTATTTCCCAGTTTTCTGCATCAAACAGGCATTTTTTCTGAAGTTTTTAAAAAATTTCTGATGCATAAATTCAATTCATAAAAAAGCATTGTCAATTTTTTTGTATAGTTTAGGGATGCGCAAAGTTTTGTAATCGCTGGCTAAGATTTGCAAGGTTCTCGTTTTTAGCCTTTCATGAACTCTGCAGTGTTTTATTTTACCTTTGCCCTTTGAAAGGTTTTTATGTGTACATTGTGAGATGTGTGAACTTTTCTAATATTTTGAAATTTAAGTCAAATTTCATCAAAAAGATGAAAAAATAGTATATTTTACAAGAGCAAAACTCTGCAAAATCATACCTGTCCTTGGTAAATACGCCCACTAAAAACGTTTAGTGGGACATTTCTGGGTGAAGCGCACATTTGGAGAGGGACGCCTGCAGCTCCTCACCTCGGTGCAACTGCACCTGCTCCACCAATGATAGGTTCACTTACGCGGAACACTTGCAGTAACGCCCAATGACACTCAATGTGTGCACAGTGCATCAGAAACACGCAAGGAGGAGGGAGATTGGAGATGTTTTCCTCTGACGGCCTGCCTCATAGTGCCTCATAGTGCATCATAGTGCCTCATTTAAAGGGCAGTCAGTTCATCCTTGCGTCAGAGTTGGTCTGGCTGGAAGCTCACTGGAAACTCAAACCACCCAACAAGGGAACAAAAGATTAGCGCCCAGGGCGCTTTAAAGTAAAAGTCAGCAAGAGGTATACCTGGAGAGTGGTTTACTTTCTCAAGCTTGGTATGTACTGTAAATTGTTGTATGTATATAATTTGACAAATAATATCCACTTATGCACCATGCAATACAAGCAGTTGGTTTTCTGACCTAGACAAATGTTTATCACAAGTGCCTAACTCATTTCCCCCCATGTTATCACCTTAGACTAATGAAAGATTCCATTAACATGAGCAACGATTCAAGTATATGCCTTGCAGGCTACATCCAGCTCTTTGTAGTGACATCATAACCATGTGGCCTATTTAATCAGACTTAGGGGCAGATTTATGTTAGACTTGCGCCACTTTTACGCCGCCGTTGCGTCACTTTTGTGATGCAGCGGTGGCGTAAACCCTGCGCCACGTTGCGCCCTATTTACATCGTGATGCATCTATGGAGATGCGTCACGGTGTAAAGCCCTGCGCCACATTAAACCTGCGTCAGGTTTAATGTATGCAGGGTGGGCGTTCCATCGGAAAAAGCCTCGGAAATGTGACGCAGTGAAATCTACAAGATTTCACTCAGTCACTTTTCCGACGCTGCTGCGTCAAAACCTTGCGCCTGCTTGAAGCAGGCGTAAGGCATGACGCAGCATGTTAGGTATGGGCAGCCCCTAAACATTGCTGGAGTTGCGTCGTGCTTGCGACACGATTCCAGCAATGCGCTGCCCTTATGCCATCAGATGCGTCACGCATCTGTTTATCCTTGCGCCACGATGCGCTGCATTGTAAATGTGGCGAATCTGTGGTGGCACAAGGGTAAACTTGCGTGCCGCATCTTTCCTGGCGCATCCCTGCTGATTTGCAGGGATGCGCCAGGAAACATAAATCTGCCCTTAAGTATGTGTACCTGCATTGTAGACGTGCATTCCTACAACATACGCCTTAACCCACTGAGATATTTCTCATAGAGCACAGGCCTGTAATCAACAGGATGCAAATAATACTCTCCAAGAGGCACGTTCATCTTCTGAGCTTTCCCTCATAAATCAAAACTGTGTCCATAGATTGCAAATTAATTATGTAGCAAGTGAATTAACTACCTCAATTACCTTCCACCGTCCTACCCTGACATTTGCTGCATCTACATAGACGTCTACAACCCACTATGCTAACTCAAGCGTGATCTGTGACTCTAAAGTGAACCAAAGTAGCTCAACAATCCCAGTTTCCCTATCAATTGTGTTTGTGGAAAACTTCGTAATAATAATGTACATGTACTTACAATTTACTGGCAGAGCACATGCTGGAGGAGTTGATGTTTTTTATCGTCAGCACTGGTTCTAGGGCATTATTTTACATAAAATACAGTGGGGCAGATTTACAAGCAAATGGCAGAGAACAGCGCTGTGGCAAATTTTGCAGCGCTGCGCACCGCCATTTCCAAAATGCAGGGATGTGCTATATTTACAACAAAACGGTGCATCAGTGTGCACAGTGCATCAGAAACACGCAAGGAGGAGGGAGATTGGAGATGTTTTCCTCTGACGGCCTGCCTCATAGTGCCTCATTTAAAGGGCAGTCAGTTCATCCTTGTGTCAGAGTTGGTCTGGCTGGAAGCTCACTGGAAACTCAAACCACCCAACAAGGGAACAAAAGATTAGCGCCCAGGGCGCTTTAAAGTAAAAGTCAGTAAGAGGTATACCTGGAGAGTGGTTTACTTTCTCAAGCTTGGTATGTACTGTAAATTTTTGTATGTATATAATTTGACAAATAATATCCACTTATGCACCATGCAATACAAGCAGTTGGTTTTCTGACCTAGACAAATGTTTATCACAAGTGCCTAACTCATTTCCCCCCATGTTATCACCTTAGACTAATGAAAGATTCCATTAACATGAGCAACGATTCAAGTATATGCCTTGTAGGCTACATCCAGCTCTTTGTAGTGACATCATAACCATGTGGCCTATTTAATCAGACTTAGGGGCAGATTTATCTTAGACTTGCGCCACTTTTACGCCGCCGTTGCGTCACTTTTGTGATGCAGCGGTGGCGTAAACCCTGCGCCACGTTGCGCCCTATTTACATCGTGATGCATCTATGGAGATGCGTCACGGTGTAAAGCCCTGCGCCACATTAAACCTGCGTCAGGTTTAATGTATGCAGGGTGGGCGTTCCATCGGAAAAAGCCTCGGAAATGTGACGCAGTGAAATCTACACGATTTCACTCAGTCACTTTTCCGACGCTGCTGCGTCAAAACCTTGCGCCTGCTTGAAGCAGGCGTAAGGCATGACGCAGCATGTTAGGTATGGGCAGCCCCTAAACATTGCTGGAGTTGCGTCGTGCTTGCGACACGACTCCAGCAATGCGCTGCCCTTATGCCATCAGATGCGTCACGCATCTGTTTATCCTTGCGCCACGATGCGCTGCATTGTAAATGTGGCGAATCTGTGGTGGCGCAAGGGTAAACTTGCGTGACGCATCTTTCCTGGCGCATCCCTTGCTGTGGCAAATTTTGCAGCGCTGCGCACCGCCATTTCCAAAATGCAGGGATGTGCTGTATTTACAACAAAACGGTGCATCTCTGTGTTATCAATACCGTTGGTGATAGAAATAGCTACCTAGCGCCAATACAGACACCCTTGCGCCATAGTGCAAGGGTGCCTGCGTGACTGATAATATTTTTTTATTCGCACGAAGGTGTCTCTTCCTGGAAATAAACAAGCAATAATGGTGATTTGTTACTTCTCTGTGTGCTGCATTCTGGCGCAATCCCCTTGTAAATATGCTCCTGTGTGTCAAGGCCACTGAATCTTGTCTAGTTCCTCACTGCTCTATATGTGTTATTTTTTTTATAATTTTATAGGGCTGCACATCCCAAAATGCTTTTAACACTTGGATTTTATTACTTTGCTGTGCCTCTGCTTTTCAGGGTGAGGTGGAAAAAGACTGTTAAATAATACTTGATTTTACTCCCGTGGCTTATTTTGAGAGAGACAGCTGGTTCCTTTGATTTCTAAATAAAATTATGTTTTCTTTTTCCAGCTTGGTAAGAAGATGGAAATACGAGTCACACATTATTTCTGAGCAAGAAAGACTGAATTTATCCCAGCAACCGTCTATTTTTAATCCCAACATGCAGCGATGCAATCACGATTTTAGAGCCCCCCCCACCCTGAATTGCACAGTTTGGCAAGTGTGAATGTCCTGGGATGAGGTGAGATAGAGAGGACAGTAAACCGGCACTGGCAAATGTACTGCTTAATTTGTAAAAGAAAGAGTGCTGTTGCGGAAGCCCTGCTCAGAATTATGCGGTCCGTGCAATTAAACTTCAGTGCGCCGAACACCAAGAATACTGGTCTTAGACCATCTCATGCCTCTTTAACCCCTTGTGTGCCACGCCCTTTCCCCGCCCTGTGCCGGCCGTTACATTAGCGGGCGGGGTTCATGACGAGCTGGACTCGTCATGGGCACAGCGCAACCGCGGCCCATGACGAGTCCAGCTCGTCATGGGCACACAAGGGGTTAATCCTCTACCAGACACTCCCTGCTCCTTTATTTTACTGTTGCGTGTTCCTGCTTTGTCCCTATGTGAAGGTTTTTCCCTCTCTTTCTTCCTCTTTATGATTTGTGTGTTTCCCTCTCTTGCTCTCAGTAATTGTCTGATGCAGAAAAATAAATGCTAGTCCCTAAAAATAAGTGCCATTGCCCCCACCAGCAACCATTGGCTAAAATTAGGCACTGGGCAAATGCAAATATGTTGAAACATATTTTTTTTTTGTTAAATGATTTTTATTGAAGATAAAGAACACAGAAGAACAATATATAATATGTCGTACTGAAGAATATATGAGTATACATTTATACAATAATTGCATCTGTAAAAAACAAGTGAGCTGAAAATATAAAACATAAAGATTACATGAATAAGTATTAACACTTCTATATGAAACATCTAATAAAATAGCACATACTTATTATAGAACTGTACTAGTGAATAAAGAAATATTGTGTATGTGTGAAAATATATGATAGCAAAGTATATTTTAAAAGATTTTATTATAAAAAGAAAGAAAGAAAGAGAAAAGAATGAGAAAGAAAGGAATAGAGAAAGAAGGTAAAGAGAAGGAAACGGGAAAAGAAAAGGAAAAGAAAGAAAAGGTGAAGAATATAAGAGATAAATTATGAAGAAGGTGAGTTTAATGATAAGTAAGTAGTGAACGGAAGCCAAAAAACATCAGATTTAATCTGTAGATGAATTGAAGAATAAGATACTGATGCAATTCTATGCTCATCACATATTAAGTTCCACCAAAGTAAAGGAGCTCATTTAGAGTTGTCTTTCCAACAAGTTAATATAACCTTAAAAGCAACAGCAATAAATACATCAAATAAAAGTGATTTGGAGTCAATTTGGTCAAAAACAGAAGATAGAGTACCTAGAAATATATTGTGGATATTAAGTGGGATTTTATAGAAGAAAATCAATAGACATTTTGACCAAACCATTTTCCAAAAGTTATGAACCTTAGGACAGTAATAAAGTAAGTGTAATAGCGAACCTTCAGCTGTGAGACATGACCAACATGAAGGGGAGACTGAATGGTTGAATTTATGAAGAAGGAGGGGAGTGATAACAATTCTATTATAAATAAAAAAGAGGGATTGTGTGATATTTGTAGCTTTGGAAGTCCTGAAGAGTTTTTGCCATAATTTGTCCCAATGAGATATAGTCAAAGTAAAGGAGAGGTCCTGTTCCCAGTCTAGTTCAATATTAGATTTATTGCGTGTACAAGTACCTCGAGATAGGGACTTATATATAAATGAGGCACTTGGAATAATATCTTGAGAAATTTGGTATAAAGGTGTATCTGGTGTAAATGAAACTGGTATTGGCTGAGAAGTGAAATTCTGTAAATAACTGTGGAGTACTGGAACCAAAATATGATATTGCTGAATGCAGGAATCAGATAGATTAAATTTCTTTTGTAATTGATGGAAAGGTAAAATCTCATTATTAACAATCATTTGATTAACATAAAAAAGGCCCTTTTCTTTCCAATACTTGTAATAAAATGATTTGTGGAGAAATTTGACAAATTTGTTCTACCATATTGAGGAGGCTAGGAAAGATTGATAATTGTCAAAATACTTAAAGAACAGTGTATGTAACAGATATTGTGAATGTTTCAAAATTGGATATTTAGAAATAAAAGTACAATTGGTCATAAATACAACATCCTGTGGAGAAAAATCATTTAACAATGAACATTCAACAGTGACCCAAGAAGGCTTAGGCAAATTTTGATAATCCTTAGACATAGCAGAAAATTGACGAATCAAAAACACATTATGATATAATTTAAAATCAGGAAAACGAACACCACCTTCAGATTTTGGACAAATTAATTTAGATAGGGCAATGCGTGCTCGTTTATTATTCCATAAAAACTTAGTACATATAGAATTAATCTGTGTGAAATAATACTGGGGAATTTGGAATGGTAACATTGATAGTGTAAATAATACTTGGGGGACAATAATCATTTTAATTGTATCTAGTCTGCCCCACCACGATAAAAATAAAGGTGACCAAGAAGACAACAAGTTGGTAATTTTAAGTTTTAGAGCAGTAAAATTGTGGGATAATGTATCACGGATATTAGAGGAAAACCAAGTTTCTAAATATTTGATTTTTTGAGGACACCATGTAAAATTGGTAGAATCAAACATATGTTGATAACATGAAGAATTTAAAGGTAAAATCTCCGTCTTGGAGAAGTTGAGTTATAACCACAAACATTAGAAAACAATGAAATTTCATGTAGAAAAGGAGGAAGAGAAGAGGCAGGGTTGGACATATAAAAGTAAGAACATCGTCGGCATATGCAGAGAGTTTAATTTGGTGTGATTTCAGTGTAAAGCCAGTAATAAGAGGGTTATTTCTAATACGTTCAAGGAATGGTTCCAAACATAATAAAAAAAGTAACGGGGACAGGGCGCATCCCTGACGTGTACCTCTTTGTAAACCAAAATATGGGGAAAAATGACCATTAACAAAAACACATGCTTTTGGATCTGTATATAATAATTTGACAAAAGGAATTAATTTTGGACCAAATCCGAACCATTTTAAAGTGTGAACCATGAAGTGCCAATTAATACGGTCAAAAGCTTTCTCCGCATCCAAGGATAATGCAGCTAAGGGGGAGGGATATTCTCTACTAAGGGTGAGAATATTAGAAAACATTCTGCCATTATCAGAGGCTAAACGTCCTTTAACAAAACCAGCCTGATCTGGGTTAACTAGAAGAGGAATAACTTTCTCCAAACGGGTAGCCAAAATCTTTGCATAAATTTTACAATCATAATTGATTAGTGAAATGGGACGGAAATTTTTACAAAAGGAGGGATCTTTGTCTGGTTTAGGGATGACAATTATAAGAGCTTCTAAAAAAGAGCCACAGGCCTTAGAGTTGTATAAAAATGAATTAAAAAGTTCTAATAATTTAGGGGCAAAAATTAAAGAGAAGGCTGAAAATTATTCAATTGAGAAGCCATCAGGTCCAGGAGTTTTTGATTTTTTTAAGGATTTAAAAGCGTCTGATATTTCTTCAAGAGAGATATCCATCTCCAGAGATGGGAAGACATCTGGGAGAGCTTTAGGTGTAGGAATATCTAGGAAGAAAGATGCAAAATCTTCTTTAGAGGGATTAGTGGTTTCTGTGTATAATAGTTTATAATACGATTGAAATGTATTAATAATATCGGAGTCAGATGATAGGAGTTTATTGTTAGTTTCTGAATGGATAGGGCCAATATTTTTACGTTCTGATTTGATTTTTAAATAGTTTGCTAACAGTTTGCCTGCTTTGTTTCGGCCTCCATGAAATTTCGATTTAACCTTGAGAAGAATGTTACAAGCATCAACAGTAGCAATTTTATTTAAAGAGGATTTAGCTTTAATTAACTCTTGTAATGAGGAGGAGGATTTGGATGAGAAATATTTATGTTCTAAAGTTTTGATTAGTGTTAGGGTCTCTTTATATTTAGCACTTAGTAGTTTTTTTTTCTTGGACGAGTAAGCAATAGTGAAGGCTCAAAAAGATGCTTTAAATGCATCCCAATTATTGTGAATGGAAGTATCTAAGGAATTATTAAGTACAAAAAATTCATTAATAAAAGAGGTCGCTTCTGAAATAAAAGTGCGATCTGACAGCAGGTGATTATTAAAGAGCCAGCGACCTTGTTTGCAAGTATTACTGGATACATCAATAGAGAGAGAAACGGGGGCATGGTCAGAAATAAAAATTGAACCAATATCAGACGAGTGGAGACAAGGTAATAGTGACTTAGAAATGAGAATATAGTCAATACGAGACCTTGTATGGTGAACAGGAGAAAAAAAAGTAAATTCTAAAGTATCAGGGTTACATGTTTTCCAAGCATCAAATAAAGGACGAGAGGAAATGGCAGACTGGAACGATTTATGGATTTTGTCTGGTTTGAATTTACAATTGGATTTTCTGTCTGAAAAGGGATCCAGCCAATTATTGAAATCACCACCAACCACATTAGAATTAGATATAGATAATAGTTTCATTTTTATAGAGTACCAAAATTCCGGGTCCGGTTTAACAGGACCATAAATATTGAAAAAGGTAATTTGCATTTTGTTGATGATAGCATCAGCTATTCCCCAGCGACCATTAGAGTCCCATTCTGATGATCGTATTTTGGCATTGTTAGATTTATGAAACAGTATGGCAACACCACCATTACGGTCAGTAGCAGGAGAAAAAACAATTTGATTAACCCATTGACGTTTGAGTTTAAGAGATTCTGCATCATTACAGTGGGTTTCCTGTAAAAAAGCAACTTGGGCGTTAATTTTAGCAAAATGAGACAATACCTTTTGACGTTTAACAGGATGACCCAGACCACGTACATTTCACGAGACCACATTAACCATTACGTTGGGTTAGGGAGTACATAAGAAAACAGGAACACGAAGCTGCAAAACCAGAAAAATAAAAAGAGAAAGAAAGACAACGTTTGATATGGGATGAGGAAAGGTTAGTGTTAGAGGTAGGACATTTATTATAAAACATAAGTAAAAGTGTGTGGAAACAATAAAAGAAGAAAGGAAGAAATATGAAATGAAAGAGAAGAAACAAGAGGAAGAAACAAGCAAACAGATCAAGGATTAACATCCAGATCTGTAAAGAGAGGGAAGATCAAAGAAAGAGGAGCATAGTGACACCGAAGGACACGGACCACAATAAGAAATATAAAACAACAGAGAAAAAATGTGAACCTCATGACTATAAAGAGAACAAATAGTCAGCAAATGTTAAACAGGCAAAACATTTAAATTAAGAAAACGATCCTGAAATATAAGTGAAGTCAAGTATTAGTATCCATGCCATGTGAGGAGAGATTACGAAGAAAGAGTTTGAGTTTATCCGGATCATCAAAGGAGCGTGAACGACCATCATGTGTAATTTTACAAAGGAACTGATGAAGAATTCCATATTGTATATTAAGCTGTCTCATCTGAGGGCAAAGAGCAAGAAATTCTTTGCGTCTGGCATTTGTTGCATTGGATATATCTTGAGATATGTAGATGTTATGGTCTGACCAGATAAGGCGACGTTTGAGTCTTACAGCTTTCAAAACATGCATGAGTTTGGTGAATTCCAAGAAAAGGATTATGATTCCACGTGGTTTGTTGGCAGAAGGATGAAGACGACCCAGCCGATGTGCTCTTTGTATGCTGAGGGGGTTTGATGATGACTGAAGGTCCAGAAGCTCTGGAAGGAATTTCTTTAGAAATGTTACCAAGTCAGGACCTTCAATATTCTCTGGAAGACCATAAAGGCGTAGATTATTTCTACGGTTGCGATTTTCAAGATCCTCTGTGTGGATTTTTAACTTGTGAACTTCTTGTTCAAGTATTGGAATCTTTGTAGAGATATCTTGTATGTCGCTAACACGTTGCTCAAGGTCCAGCACCTTGCTTTCCATAATAATCCATCTCTCCTCAATTTGTTTAAGCTTTTCATTTGTAGTGGACATAAAGGGCTGGAGGCCACAAACTTCATCTAAGATAGAGTCCAGAACTGGATTCTGCGAAGAAAGAATTGGAGAAGGCGGGTCGTTTTTATGTCTTTTTTCGGTTTTGTACCAGATACAGAGGGTCTGGCCGTGTGGGGTTCGTTAGCCATTGTTGAGCTACAAGGAAATCACCCTGAGATTTGTAGCAGAAAGTAAACAGTTTCTTGTCTGAAACAAAATAGTCCTTATAATGAAGGAAAAGGAAATAATGATATTTCAGTCAGAATAGGACAGATACTGATAGGATCCCTCAATAGGAAAAAGTAACTAATCCACTTTAAGTTGAAAAACTTCACATATTCAGGATGTAGATTACTTAAGAAACAACAACTCCATTGGTATCATGTTGTGGTATTAGAAATGGTGTTTTTGTAGGTTACTCCATGCCAAGAGGCGATTGTACAGGTAGGCACTGTGTCAGGAGGCAGTAAGACCCCACCGTAGCTGGAAATAGCACAAAATCAGCAATAAAAAGGAGAGATGCAAGCACCACAACCCAAAATGGTGGACGCTCGCGTCAAAGAACCAATAAGTGCAGTGAGAGAAAAAAAAAATATATAACTTATGGTGAGGCGGGGGTAGTAAGAATATATCTCTCACAAAATGACAAAAATTAAAGAATCCTTCAATGAGAGATGGAACAGAGGCAGTTCAACTCAAACTCTTCATGAAATCAAGGTTAGGATTACTTCAGAAGGAGCCAGTCCATAGGCATCCTTATTTCAGCAGCAAATAAAAAATAAGAAAAAACAGGGTAGTGTTGTATAACTCCATGCCCACGGGAGGATTCTACATGTAGGCATATTGACCGGAGGAATTAAAGCCCCATTTCATTTGGAAATTGAAGAAAAATCGGCAAAACAAGGAGACGCGAGCACCGCGATTCCGCGATTCAAAATGGCGGCCGCTCGCGTCTCTGTGAGGCGAAAATTGCCGCGATTATGAAATGGCCCAAAAATGAAGAAATTAGTGGGGAAAAGCGGCATGTAGACTCACCGCATTGCCACCAATAAAGGGCCGTCATCCCCAGATAAACATGCTAAGAAATGAGGCTCATAAAACACGTCTGAGTCCCGCGGCGAAGCGGAGCTCACATCGGATCCGCCATGTCGCCTCGGCATGCAAGCCACGCCCCTCCATGTTGAAACATATTTAAAGAAATGTTTATCCCCTATACAGAATGCATAGACCCTCATTACAAGTTTACTGTTATCAGATGAGATGACTATCGCAGCTCATACAAACCAAGTCTGAGGTGTGCAGTATTCACTGAGTGCACTAATTACTGCCTACTGTAGGTTTTTGGGCATAATTTGAGGGTTGTGGTGCTTACTGCACCAAAATCTGCTTGTTCGTTACATTTTAGCCCTGAGAGATAAGTGCAGGTTTGAGCTCCTGATATTTATCATGAAACTCATAATTATAAAATGTGAAGCAACAGAACTTATCACACATATAGGAGTTTATTGACCAACTCGTAATGACGGCCATAGTGGTTGCAAACTGACAGGGTTCCCTTCGGCTCTCAATGTTAAGGCACCCAATGCTTGTTAGCACTTAAGTAAGGGACATTATAACCAAGAATGGGAATGATGAGCCAAAAACAATTGGAAGTGGCACTTCACCCAATATACTGAGGGAGAAAATGTCCTGCCTACCCAAATCTATAAAAAAAATGGAGCACTTCACTTTTCAACATCAAAAAGAAAACAGATTGTAGATATTCAAAGACGAGATTTGAGCACGTCATTAAATGTCTTTCTGAACAATCAACTTCCACAAGGTGGCTTACTGGTAGTGAGAACTTGAGTTCTGCATGGCAGAAGTGCAATACAATTAGCTGAGTATGTTTTGGGCTTAATATAGGATGGCATGCTGCCTTTTCTTTATGATCAAAGGGCAGCCAGATCAAGCAAATGAAACATCAGCCTTACTTTGAGAGGTCAGACATCATTCTCTGTCGGATACCGTGATCAAAAATTGTAAGAGTAGAAGCTACTAAGGAAGTCACAGAAGAGGCTTCCTTTCTGCTTTACTTACTTAAATTCCCAAACATGGTTGTGGTGTACCAGCTTTCAGTTGGTTCTAGCGTGATGTACAGTTTAGACTTCAGTTACCAACTGTCAGTAGCAATACATCATAGGCAAAGTTCACTTGCGTTCTTGAATGTGGTCCTCTCTGCTGTGTGAAGTTTGTCACTGAATTCAACTTCATTTCTCAATGCTCAAATGTGGTCATACCATCCATCATGCAGCCAAGCCAATGGAAATATTAATACCATCTGGGAGCGTCTTCAGATTCTAGCAGATTATTGATTTTGATGGAAGCAAATTCCTAAATTGATGGTTTGAAGTCATCTTCCAAAATTACACCTCATAGTGATTCATTTAAGACTGCTAGATATTTTCAAATTCAGTCACATTTATAGCTTCAAATCAAAGCTGTTGCAGGGTGATCCTTTCACCTATAAATGTGCCATCTATAATAATAAGACATATGTGTGAAATGCAGGACCTGAGTCAGAATGGCACTTTATCGAAGAACAAGTTTATATTATAAATGTCAAAAACAAATTCTCAATCAACAAACAACTTTGTGCAATCTTAATAGATAAGTGTCAAAGAGACAAATCTCAGAAAATAAGCTGAACCATGCAATATTATAAGTTTTAAGATTACGTCAATGCAAGGAAAGGGAGGGGATGAGAGACAGAGAAAATTTCAAAATTAAGGCTGGGCAAAGCACTACGCTACGCTCGCGTAGTTTGCGAAGTTCGCGCTACTTTGTACTACGCGAACTGCACGTAGCACAGTGCGAACACGCGTAGCGTAGTGTTGCGTAGTGCTGCGGTCATTTTTTGCTTGCTCGCGGTCCTCAACGTCAAGTTGGCGACCGCGAGCAAGCAAAATGACATCCCAGCGAGACTTTTTCCTTGTTCGCGATCAGCAACTTCAAGTTGACGATCGCGAGCATGGAGAATAAACCTCCCGGCGAGATTCCCAACGCGAGGAGGTCAGGTTTCTCATTGCGAGTGGTCGCGTATGCTCGCGACCGCTCGCGATGAGAAACTACCAGTTCGCGTTGAGAAAGCTGAAGCTCGAGTAAAAATCTACTCGAGCAGCAGAAAACTACAGCTCGCACTGTGCAAGATGCCATTTTCAATGATTGCACAGTGCCGGTTGCTTGTCCGCACTGTGCAATCATTGAAAACGACATCTGGCACAGTGCGAACAAGGTACTACGCAGTTCGTGAAGTGCTACGCGTAGCTCGCGTAGTGCGAACTTCACTTTGCGTAGCTTCGCGAAGTGCTACTTCGCGAACTACGCCCAGCCCTATTCAAAATGCAATAAGCATTATAGCCTCAGCCAAAGATGCTAGATAAGATGGCTGAGGGAGATCACACATGCATCATGACCCATGGGATCACTTTTGCGAGGTAGATCATCAAATGGACTGCAGAGCAGATCTTTTATACTCTTTTAATGTGGAACTATTGACCGCAGACCTTTGGCTACTTCTCGGAAATATTAGGAACACAGAAGTGACACTTACATTACAAAAGCTTACCAAAAGGTCATTGATGTTTGACATTAAATCGTAATGAAATTGAACATTTATTGAAAATGGTTTGCATCACTTCTCAGAAAATTTGTAAGAAATCAGAAGAATACCAAAGGTTTGAGGTCATTTGTAATTTTTAAAGCTGTGGAAAGTCCCAGTTGACCCCCTCTCCTTACTCTTACCCAATTTTGTTCTTCTAAATAGCAGACACATCCTGTTATCGCTACATCTTGATGTTCAAAGAGATGTACACGAAGAGGTCTTAGGAGAGATACATCTGTGGGCTGGCAGGGACAATTGAGACTCTTATGCTTCAGATGTGGACAGAATGGGCCTGGGGCACTAAATGGTAAAACTAGACCCTACTTCAAAAGTGAGACAAGGTTAGAGGTGGAGTGCACTATGCATAAGTTACAGCTTCGTACATTCTAGATTTAAACAAAAAAAAATATTAGGGGGTTTTGCAAATCAGTTGTCTGACAGAATATTGGTCCAAAAATATTGTGTGGACAGAATATTGTGTGAAAATTATTGAAGACCACAATATCTAGAAGTTAAGTGCAAATATGTAAGTATAGATATATTATTCTTAACTCCATTTCTATGTTCCTTGAAGATATGTATATTGCCATAGTACATATATGTGGAGTTAAATAAAGTGAAACTTTGCATACTCATAGTCACCTACCATCAGAATATTTTTTTCCTGATATTCTTGACAAAATATTTTGTCCACACAATATTTTTTCTGAGATATTTTGTCCAAACACCTTGCAAAGCACTACTACCCACGTTGCAGTGACATTAGAGTGCTTCAGGAGTGCAGGAAGCAACACAGTCCAAATGCAAGAACTGATGGTGGACAACAGGCTGATCATCGCATAGAGGGAGAGTGTCCAAAGCAGAGATCTCCAACCTTTTCTGTAGTGACAGCTACATCTGATCAGTCAAAATCATTATGAGCTACTGAAGGCTAAGCAAATAGCGTGTTGTTACCAGACACCCTCACACCCAATTTCATTGACTTTAAGCCTAATGACCAAAGAGCCAGATACTATGGTTTAAACAAAATACTTTGACTATGGAAACTATGACAGTGCTGCCATGTGTGTCAATGAGAGCGTGATTTTTGGGGATGTATGAATATATGTGCCTATGAATGGAATATAAGTGTACCCGTGACTGAGAGATTGTGCTGTATGTACTTGTGGCACAGAGCATACCTTTCGCCATATGTGACACCCTTACATTTATAACACAAATGCAAGAAACGTAAAGTGCAGAAACATGTTCTGCAAAAATGTTCAGAATCTGGAACATTTGTCTGCACTTTACATTTCTCCCAGTCAAAATAATATCTGTATTTTTCACTTATAAATGTACCACTATGTCGATAAAATGAAACTGAAGAGTTAACTTTGTTTATACAAATTTCATAAAACTCAACATTTAAATAACCCCCATTTAAAAGCATTCAGAAACATAATTTTGTTCTCATGCTCCAATATTAGGTCAAAGACTTTTATTTAAGAGTTAAATAGGTCAGTGCCTCAGTTCTTTACCTCTGTGCTATGGCTCAGAAATCTGACTGAGCATTGCTCAATATCAGGCCCTAATATCTGCGTCTTGATGATAATCTAGTAAAGTAAACACAGCCCTCCCTTAAACATTAAAACACAAATTTGACCCTGAGCTTAGGCTGTGAGCTACTTTGAAGGTATCTGGGAGCCACTGGTTGCTGGTAATAGACTGGTTGGAGACACTTGGTCCAGAGAAGCCTGCTGTTGAATAATTCCAGGACAGAATGACAAAGCCTTGAAGAGGAGCAAGATAACTTATACTCAGATAGAGGAAGTCAGAGCCAATGTGCATCAGACTACCTAAGAAATGTACACCTACATTTAACACAGAGGTGACTCCACTAGCCATCTACTTCAAGATGCTTCAACGTACCATGGCAAGCAAAAGTATTGGTTAAGTTTGGCTGTCAACAGAGATTGTTTGAAAATTACTGCTGGCTGAAATGGTAGTTCAAATCTCACCGCCAATGACACTGAACGCCTCTGTGTAATTAGAGCATTTAAAAAAAGCAAAGGTTTGCCAAAGCACGGGGATCAACAAGACCCGCTCCATTTGGAAAGAAATTCAGAGCACAGGTCTATGGGGGCCAAGCCAGGTTCCCAATAGCACAAAATAAACATTCATGACTGAGATTTGCATCCTATGAATTTAGATGTTATTTTTGCATATTTGCTAGTTATCTGGAGAGAGCAGGTGCTTATTAGCCCTCAAGGACTTTCTCTGGGAGTCAGTCTGATGAAAATCCTCTGATTTGCAACTCAACGTTCTCACTAATAACAATAATACTTATTATTATAATCATCAACATTGTTTTTATCATTATTATTACTATTATCATTATGGTTGTTATTGTTATTATTTATATTTTTAATGGTAATGATAATAATACATCTTATTATTAATATTATTGGTATTATCATTCGTATTAGCAAAATTGTAAATAATAATTAATAGTAAAAACAAAACTATTAATAATAATAATAATAATACCAATAACAATCATAATAATAACAATCATAATATATCTGGTACTAATAATAGTGATAACAGAATTGTTGCTTTATTCATAAACATTGGATGGTTCTGTTGTCCATCTCAGTATTAATCCCGCGGGATAGGAGGTTTTGGGGCATATTATCAAGCAGGGCATTAAAATTGTCTCCGCTTTAGCGGCAGAAAACTGCCGCTAAAGCGGTGATAATGGGCTTGATAATATGCCGCAGAGAATTCCAATGGAAGCTCATGTTGACAACAGAACCTGGGCTTCTTTGGGAATTCTCCAGGGCATATTATCAAGCTCATTATCGCCGCTTTAGCGGCAGTTTTTTGCCGCTAAAGCGGCGATAATTTTATCGCCGTTTCTTGATAATATGCCCCTAAGTCTTGGTTCTAGAAACTTAACATGTGACCTGTTGTTGGTTCAGTCACCTCTGCACCAGCACTGGAGCCTTCAGGACTATCAGTCTACATTACGGATACTCATTGGTTTACTAGGTGTCAATCACACAACAATACAAATCCCTCCCTCCAAGCAGTTCTCTGTGGTGTCAAGGTCCCCACTCTTACTGCTCAGGCAGACTCTTCAGAGGGCTTGGGGCTTACCCTTGTGCAGGACAGTACCCAGGGTGCCAAGATGCAATAGGTGCCATTTTCTCTAGAACAAGTGATCACTTGTCTGACTTTTGATTATAAAAGGATAATGCTTGCAGGAAGGGATCTTGCATATGGAAAACCTTCTCCCAAAGAGTCACAACTTAGTTCATTCCCCCTTGTCCTATCTTAATTGCAACCTTAAATGATGGGATGGTGGGATTTGTGAGGCAAAGAACACAGAAATTGAGATTGGGGTAATCAAGGGGAGAGGTAAAACTTGAGAACTAATGCGAAAAGAACAGCATGAGACATAAAACTAGATGGAGTATGTTATGTAATGTTATGTTATTTTACATTACATGATAAACCTTAAAGTAGCACATTTCTTCTCTCTATTTGGACTTGTTGCACTCTTGGACGGGGTCACCATTCCCCGAGGTAGCTGTATTTTCTTGACCGCAGTTATGTTGGTTGGTGTCCCTTCATTCATGGGGGCTCATTTATGAGTCCTTGCGCCACTTTTGCGCTGCCGGTGCGTCACTTTTTGTGACGCATCAGCGGCGTAAAAACTGGACCTTGTTGCACCATATTTACAAAGTGACGCATCTAGATAGATGCGTCACTTTGTAAACCGATGCGCTACATTATACCTGCGTCAGGTATAATGTATGCAGGGTGGGCGTTCCCATGTAAGTAAGCATCGTAGAAGTAACGCAGTGAAATCTACGAGATTTCACTGCGCCACTTCTAGGGTGCAAATGCGTCAATATCTTACGCCTGCCTCACAGCAGGCGTAAGACTGACGCAGGCCCTTTCACATGGGGCTTGACCCATGTATGTATAAGGACACATTGCTGGAGTTGCGTCACTTTGGTGACACACTCCAGCAATGCGTCACTTTTGCGCCTACAGATACGTCAGAAATACTGACGTATCTGTGACTCCTTGCGACTTTTTATAAATGAGGCCCATGGTGTTTGAGTTGATTAGATTGTTCGGTGATCTCTTTCGTGATGGGGCGCTAGGTGAGTCAGTGCTGGCACCGACTCTTTCATGCGTGAGGTTATGCGGATGCAGGGAAATGGTGAAAGATGTGAAGATGTGCCTCTAAATTTGCACTAATATCAATTTCCCAATACATTCTGAATGAGGACCCAAGAGAAAGATCGCATAGACAGTGGATGAGAAATATTTGCGGAGAGTAAAAACATACGGGGCAGGGAGAGAATGGGTTGTGATAGAATAGGAGAGCTTGATAGAAAACAAACGAGAGCCGCGAACAAACAGACCAAGAAAAGCCTACACCAGAGAAAGCAAAACAGAGAAAAACCAAGGTACCGCAAGAGCCGCGCATAAATTCTCACATCTGATCACTTAGATATACAGCAGGAAATTTAAAGGCTAGGTAAATATACACGACTGAAATCGCACATTAATAATGCAAACCAAATATGCACGGTTTATATTCAGATTTATGAAACATCTGCCCCCAGAGCCCTATACATGATTCATTTTTTGTCTGACACGCAACCGTGAACCAGTCACTTCAAGCGCCTGAAATAAATGATGTATGGTGTTCGAGAGGGTGATTATCTGTGCACACAGGCCACCCCGTTCCAGGAACACCCAGAGGAGCGCATAAAAGGTTTGTAATGTTCGTATGTTCTTGGAAACGAAATTACTTCCGCTACACACAACATACCGGAATTTACGGAGACTGTTCTCTAGTCAGAGCCGTCTGTCTCCTTTACAGGAAAATCCTCTAACATCATTGTAGTGCCGCGATGCCCCTGCTTCAGGCAGCAGTCTTACAGTATTTAGCTGAGGTCCGGGTAGCCAGCTCTACCTTCCGATTTCCTAAATGTATATTTTAAAGTGACATGGGCCCTATATAATATTTTTGTGTGCTACAGAAAATGAGTAAGAATGAGAATTAAGTGAATTTGGGAGCCATTGTGCGCAGGATTTAGGTATTTTGCAAAAAGGATGTTCATTGCTCTGGTTTGAGCCACCAATTCTGATATGCTGGTGTCAGTGTCAGGTAGGCCACTATCATTTAGAACCGAATTGGAAATAGCTGGAAAATGTCAGTAAGGGAAGGTTTGCCAGGGGCGTAGCTCTCAATAATGCAGCAGGTGCAGTCTTGCAGGAGCCCTGAGGTGTGATAGGTCCACTGAACTCCAAATATGGCTGATTTATCCTACCAAAGTAGGGCATCAGAGACATTTTCTTTGCATGGATTGGGGACCATCATATTTTTGTTACGCCATTGAATGTTTCTGATCAAGAATAAAGGGGCATATTAGCAAGGGCTGGCGATATAATTATCGCCGCTTTTTCGGGTGATAAGCGGAGAAAATTATATCGCAATATCATCAAGGACACGCTAGCACATGTTTATTTGATGTAGAGCCAGTTTTTCCACAGCCTCGCCTCGCATCGCTAATGAGATGCAAAGAAGGCATGACTGTGAAAACAACACATGAAAATATTGCGAAAGGCAGCTTCGTGATATGAACAAGGAGGTGCAGCGATAAAAAAAATCGCGCTACCTCGGCCTTAACACTGGAATTTAACGTCTGTTAAATTCCAGACTAAGGCATACTAATAATGGTAGGTGGATTATGCTGATACGACCACAGGGTCGTATCAGCAATGTTATCGCTGTTTTCCATGGAACATCGCTGGAAAACCAGCGATGTTCCGTGGTAAACACCGCTATCACTGAAATATTATCGCCATAGCGCTATGTATTGTTAATATAGCGTTATCATGGCGATAATTTTCAGCGATAGCCAGCGATAATATATCTACCGCTATGTGGGGCCAGCGACAATTATCGCTGGCCCTTGTTAATATGCCACAAAGATAGTTAAATTCCCCTTATCTTTTCCAAAAGCAATTTTGCAAAATACTATTAAAATTGTGAAAAACTACGGGGCATATTAACAACGGCCAGTGATAATTATCGCTGGCCGTGCTTAGCGATAATTATATTATCGCAGGCTATCTTTGGTATTTATCGCCCTGGTAGCGCGTTATTAACAACGCGTTACTCCAGGGCGATAAAAATTCCAGAGATAGCGAGTTTATCGCCCTTTTGCAGAGAATTTCGCTGGTTTCGCTGGTTTTCCAGCGATGTTCCCTGCAAAAGGGCGATAACCTTGCTGATATAATCCACCCCCTATGTTAGGGATGGCTAAGTCAGGATTTTAGCAGACGTAAGGTTTTGGCGAAAACAGCTGTTTTCGCCAAAATCTAATGTGTGCTAAAATCATGTGGGCTGTCTTGTAAATATCGGAATGTAAACATCAGCGATATTTGCAAGGTAGTCCATCTTGGGTACGCCCAATGACGCCCACTTTACATCTCATTGGAGATGTAAAGTGAGGCATTGGGAAAAAGGGTGCTAACATGAGATTATGCATGTTAGCACCCTCTTGTAAATAGGGTGCTGGTTTTATCTTCGCTTTTTTGGCTTTGTAAGCCAAAAAAGCGGAGCTAAAGCCCTTGTAAATATGCCCCTACACTCTTAAGGTGAAATGCTCTTTGCCAATATCTTGAGTGATTTTTTCATGTAAGATTGCGCCTTCATACAACAGTATTGCAAGATATTCTCAGGGGACTGGTTAAAGCAAGAAAGGCCTCTTGACAATGTATTTTCTCCGCAAAAGTCTCTTGTGTGCATCAATAATGCGGAATTGTTTACAGTGAAAAATGTACAGTAATGTTGGTAAATTTATGTTACACTAAGTTTGAGAAATGCACACATTTCAGCAGCGTAATTAAAAACTTCTCTGAAGCGTAGTCAGGCTGTCACATGAAACTGATCTTGCGGTGTAATTTGGACTAGCTAGTGTCTATTGGTCTTGTGGGATGTGAACAGTATGAGGACTGTGCCAGTCTGGATTTTGAGTATGGATTAGTGGTCACTTCATTGAATACTGCAGAGACGTCTGGATGGATGGGGAGGCAGGAACTGCCATTGCCATTGATGCAAGGGTGTCTTCCACCCCAAGAGTTGTGGCGGTCTCTCTGCGGTACTGTGGTATGATCATAACTGGTAATCCTGGAGGAAGATTATGGTACTGGATTGCTTATGCAGGCAACTGACTTGTGTTTCATTTTGCCGAGGAAGGGGAGCTGGGTGATTAGGTAAGAACTGGGACATTTACTCATTTAATGTTGCCTTTCTTTAACAGGTGAAGGAATTGTCCAGTTTTAAGTAGGTTAGGTGCGATGCCTTATATAAGGCAGGCATTCACCTTTTTAGCAGGTGGCTTGAGTGATTCACTAGTGATGAGTTTACTACCAAGAATGGGATGATGGCATAAGGTTGTCTTCACAAGATATGTCATTGAGTACATTGGGAACCAATGGTCAAGGTGTGAAGTATAATAATTTTGGTGCAAATTAGGAAAGGAGAGTAGGGTAGCTGGTTATTCCTTAGTGTCCTCGATTAGGTTTCTGAACTTATATTCTGCTTATAAAAGACAATGCTTGCCTTCCTCTTGTCAGTGGAGGTGTGGTATTGAAGAAATTGGGGAGACATTTATGAACTGCTTGATAGCCTTGAAAAATGCTCTGCTTTTATTTGTTACTGCATTCTTGTTATTTGTGTAGCAGGTTGCTATGGCTTTGGAGATTAGTTTTTGATGCATAGAGTGTTTACAGAGCCTCAAAATCTTCATTTACTTATGAGCCACCCCATTATGCCTTCAAATGGCGCTTGGCTCGTGATCTCTCAAGTAAATCTAGGAGCTCAAGGGTTGATCCACAGGTAACAGCTCTTCTTTAGAGAGTGATTATCTACGTTGTTGGCCAGTTTGTTTTTGAGTGTGTATGACATAGGTCTGTATGTCGGTGAGTACCAGAGTTTCCTAGCATCAGTTGTCTATAATATGGAAAGTGTGTTTGAATACATGTGGGTGTACATATGCATGTGTGTGTGTGGGGTGTACACACATGTGTGTGCACACATGCAGGGAAACAGCATTTACAACACAGCATGAACCAAGCATGGCATTACAAAAAAATTGTAACAAAGCACATCTTTACCACGAATATGTCTTAACCCATAAAATATTTTGCAGTTAATCCAAAGCCTTTAGATATACAAATATATATGTGTGTGTGTGTGTGTGTGTATATATATATATATATATATATATAGATATATATATATATATATATATATATATATATATATATATATATATATATATATTCACTGAAAAAAACACATGTTTCAGGGATGTTATAGTTAGAATTTAGCATTTAAAAAACCTTAGACATTCACTAAAAAAACTACAGGTTTCAGAGACGTTATAGTTAGTTGGACATTTCACTCATATAAAACCAGTGAAATTTGGCCGTTAGAGTTAGTTCAGCTAACTATAACTCGCACCCCTGCAATGCACTGCTAATGACATCACATATTACATCACTCATGACGTAGTCAGTGACATCACTGATGACATCACTGATGACATCTCAAATGACATTACTGATGACATCACTGATGACATCATCCAGTGACTGTGTGTTTCTTTAAAGTTTAAATATGTTTAATATATATTCCAAGGTGTATTGAGGAATGAGTGGGTGTATGACTGTCTGAATCGATGAATTACTAGGTGCGTGACTGACTCTATAAGTGAGTGATTAAACATATCTTACTAAGGCATGGGTTAGTGACTAAACTGTGTGAATGTCTGTATCAGTCTGTCTGTTGGTGTGTAAGTGGCTGCATGGGTTGCTGAATAGCTACATGAGTGTCTATATGGGTTATTGATTAGTTGTCTGTGTATCTGTATGGGTGCCTGAGTGTTTGTGTGGGTGGAGGGGTGTGACTCTGTGCATAGATGTGTGAGTGGGTGAGTCATTGGGTGTATGGATTCAAGAGTGCATCTGTGATGGACTGTATGGGTGGGTGAGTGTGTGTATGGGTGTGTTGGTGAGTGAATGGATGTCTCAGTGGCACATGTGTGAGTAACTAGATATGTGAAAGGCAGTATATGTGAGTGTTGGAGTATATAAATGACTATATGTGAGAGTGAGTGATTGTGAGAGTGGCTGTATGGATTAGTGTGTGCTTGTATCAGTGATTGTATAAGAGCATAAGTATGTGTTAGTATCTGTATGAGTAAGTGAGGTGGTGTGTGTGTAACTGTATAGGTGAGTAAATGGGAGTGTGATTAATTCTTTGCATGACTGACTAGGTGTGTGAGTAACTCTATGGATGAGTGGCAGCGTGTGAGTGTCTATCAATCAATCAAGCATTTGTATAGCGCGCTACTCACCCGGAGGGTCTCAAGGCGCTTGGGGGAGGGGGGTCCGCTACTGCTCGAACAGCCAGGTCTTGAGTTGCTTCCTGAAGGAGAGGTGGTCTTGGGTCAGGCGGAGGTGGATGGGGAGGGAGTTACACGTCTTGGCAGCCAGGTAGGAGAAGGATCTTCCTCCTGTTGTGGCTCTTCGGATGCGGGGGACGGCGGCGAGGGTGTGGCTGGTTGATCGAAGCTGGCGGGTGGGAGTGTAGAAGGTCAAGCAGTCGTTGAGGTATCTTGGGCCTTGGTTGTGGAGAGCTTAGTGTGCGTGGGTGAGCAGTCGGAACGTGATTCTCTTGCTGACGGGGAGCCAGTGCAGGTTTCTCAGGTGTACGGAGATGTGGCTGTGTCGGGAAATGTCCAGGATGAGGCGTGCTGAGGCGTTCTGGATGCGCTGGAGTCGTTTCTGGAGCTTGGCTGTGGTTCCGACGTAGAGGGAGTTGCCGTAGTCCAGTCGGCTGGTGACGAGGGCCTGGGTGACCGTCTTCCTGGTTTCGGTGGGGATCCACCGGAAGATCTTACGTAGCATGCGTAGGATGTTGAAGCATGATGCGGAGACGGCGTTGACTTGTCTGGTCATGGAGAGGGAGGAGTCCAGGACGAAGCCCAGGTTGCGTGCGTGGTCTGTTGGTTTGGGTGTGCTGCCAAGGGCAGGGGGCCACCAGGAGTCGTCCCAGGCGGAGGGCGATGATCCCAGGATGAGGACTTCTGTCTTATCTGAGTTCAGTTTCAGGTGGCTGTTCGTCATCCACTCGGCTACATCTTTCATCCCTTCATGTAGGTTGGTTCTGGCGGTGGCAGGGTCGTTGGTGAGGGAGAGGATCAGCTGGGTGTCGTTGGCGTAGGAGGTGTATGAGTGCATATTGTAGTCCTGTACTGATGAGTGACCGAAAGTATGAGTGACTGTAGGGGTGAGTAAGTGAATGGGTGTGTAGACCTAAGAATCAGTGAGTGGGTATGTAGTTATTGGTGTTGGAGTGTCTATGGTTTTGAGAATGGCAGTCTGTAATTTAGAGTGGGTATATAGCTGGAAATAGAAGAATTGTTCAGTTTGTAAGTTTTCGCTCTGCTTATTTTAGACACACACATACACACACACACAGATTTATAAAACTACCTGTTCTAAATGTCTGTGTATAGATATATAGGTTATAAGTCAATTAGATAGATAGATAGATAGATAGATAGATAGATAGATAGATAGATAGATAGATAGATAGATAGATAGATAGATAGACAGAGGGACAGACAGACAGACAGATGGATGGATAGATGAATAGATAGATAGGTCTGGAAAGTCGTCATTAATCAATTACATGTAGACTTTTTAAAAAATCACTGAAATAATCAGGAAATCAAATAAGCCCTTTCCTTTGTCAAGGGGAAATGTAACAATAATCACAGAGTCACTATCACACTTGTGTTCTTTTTCTATACACTGGTACTCTGCACTCAGGATTTAGTGGTTTTCTAAAGTACCCAGAAACAAGAATATTATTGCTGTTCAATGCGCAATTGGTTTAATATCAGATTGCTGACTTGCACTTAAGCACCCGAATCACGTGATGGTTTAATGACAGGACTTTTTCTCAGCATTCCCAGGGGTATTCATTTTATCAACCTCAGAAGCATGAGCAGTTGAGTGGACCCACCAACATTCAACTTGATGACTTTCTATCATAATGCTTCTTTGCCCTCCTCATGCCACAGGAGCAGTGATTTCAGTCATGATTTGATGGGACTATATTTCAGTTGCTGCTATTGCTTCTGCTTATGATCTATAGGAGAGGAGCAGGGCCGTTTCACTCATGCTAATCACTGTACCCATGATTTCCCAAGCTAAAATTGTCAAATTCCACTCAAGACATGATTTCCTTGAAACGGATTAAAAGCAGAAAAGCTCTAATGTTCAGAGTGGGAGAAGCCATGGCCTGAACTTCCACAGCTGAACACAGATTAGAGTACTTGTGAAAAGCAGGGGGGGTGCGTATTTTTATTAAGTGACCATTGTCTCGTGTAACCCCAGATTGATTGGCCTACCAGTAGCTCGCAGAGTTTCCTGCAGATATACGTTTTCCACAAAGACTGGCAACATTTTCTTGCAAGTGCCAATAGTTCCTCACAAGTGTTAAAATGGACGTGCCATATTCACAGGAATTATTGTCAAAAAAGTTTGGGGCACTTTTATAAAAAAATCACACAGTGCAGCAGGCCAACTTGTAGCGCTGCGTGGAAGGGAAAGGGCACAAGTGCACCGCATTTAAATGATACAGTGCATTCCTGTCTTTTCCCTGTGCTGGCGCACAATGTGCTACCTAGCGCCAACGCAGGCACTCTTGCACCATGATGCGAGGGTGCATGCCTTGTAAGCAGAATTTTAGTAGGATTGTTTTTGTACCGCAAACAGGGCTTTAAGTGGGCCAGGTCTCACTGGTGCTGAGCACCGGCAGTTGTTTAAAGGATGCCTCGAGTCGAAACGGGTCTCTATTGGGCTCTGTTTTGTGCCCTTACACAGGCGGTCCATTTTTTTCTGGACTGCAGTGCCAGCAGGCACATCGAAGTGCGTGTGCTCACACTCCTCACTTCTGACTAGTGAAGCACTTAAAAGCATGAGTCATTTTCTCTCTGGATTTCCCTTCTCTTTTTGAAACGCAGGAGCAGCAACATTGTCGGGCCAGGCCCCGGGGGATGGGGCCCCAGGGCCAGAAGTGGCCTGGGAGAAGGGCCACATGGCCCCCCTCCCCAATAAATTAAATATGTTGGGGTTTTTTTAAACAGAAAGCTCGGCACGGCCCCGTGGGAGGTGGTCCCCGGGGCCGCAATTGGCCTGAGGAAGGGGGCCACGTGGCCCCCCCGCCAAAAATAAATAAATAAATAAAAAGGCTGCCAAGCCCCGGGGAATGGGGTCCCCGGGGCCACAATTGGCTTGAGGAGGGGGGCCACGCGTCTCCCCTCCAACAAAAAAAATAAAAAGGCTGCCAGGCCCTGGGGGATGGGGTCCCCGGGGCCACTACTGGCCTCAGGAGGTGGGCCACACAGCCCCCTCCTTTAGAAAAAGTATTAAACATGTGGCCATGCCCTGGGGATTGGGGTCCCTGGGGCCAAAACTGGTTTTATATCAAGGAAGATTTCATTGCCCGCTTACAATTTTGGAAAGATACAGGCCATCTGAGTTGGGATGAATATCGCTTTTTGAAGCAAGATTGCCCGGTGATACCAACATTCTTTATGATACCTAAGTCCAGAAAGACAGTGCAAGGCCGCCAGGCAGGCCTATATTGCATCCCAGGACAGCCTTTTTGAAAATACATCATAGTATATTGACTATTTTTTAAATCCTTTAGTCAGCTCACTACCATCATATATAAGGGACACTTCCGACTTTTCTAAAGCATATCTATGATGTTGAGTGGAAGAACAGTATGTTACTTATAATCCTTGACGTCTCCTCTTTATATACAAGCATATATCACAAAGATGGCTTAAGAGCAGTACAACATTTCTTACGTATGAGACCACTAGGATTTGCCATGCATAATAATATGGTTCTGGAAATTATTGAATGTTGCCTTACTATTAACATCTTTATTATTGGAAGCCAATTGTACCAGCAACAGAGAGGGACTGCCATGCAAATCTTCAAATGGGCTGTTGGGAGGAGCAGGTGATCGGTGGACAGGATATCAACATTGGATGCAGCATGTCATCCTGTGGCTGAGGTACATTGATGACCTCTTTGTGCTGTGGCAGGGCACTGAGAGGGAGGCTAAACAGTTTGTGAAGGAGCTAAATAAAAATGACCTCAACCTCAAATTTACAGCCAAAATTAGTCCCACATCAGTAGACTTCCTGGATGGTAATATTTTAATTGGCAAAGATGGCTTGGAAACTTCGATATTCAGAAAACCTACTGCAGGAAATACCATACTCCATGTGAAAAGCTTTCATCCTGCACCCCTTATCAGAAGCATCCTATTTGGGGAATTGTATTGAGCTAAAAGGGCATGTAGTAGCCCAGAGTCCCATGTTAAAACTGATCGAGAAATGCTTGAGAGATTCAAACAAAGAGGGTATTCTAGTCGTATCCTAGATGCTGCTTGCAAGAGAACTAGAGAATTAGATGGAAAGGCACTATTTAACCCCTGCAGAACTAGTGTGAAGAAAAGAGAAACCATTGAGATGCATAGGTTTATAACTAGATATAACCAGAAACATCAGAAAGTGTGTCAGGCCATTTAAAAACACTATCAATTTTTGAGAGAAGATCCCATTATTGGCCCATTGGTTCCTAAGCGCCCTATGATAAGTTACAGATCCATGAGAGACCATCTGGTTAAGAGTGAGTTTCATATTGGAACGAGGCCTAAAACTTCGTTATCCAAGTATGATGGCTTTGGAAAGTGTTTTAAGTGTAAAGCATGTAAGAATGGAGAAGATTGTCTGACTATTGAGACCCCTTTCAAAAAGAAAATCAAGATACGAGGTAATCTTACATGTGAATCTGAGTTTGTAGTGTATATCCTCACATGTCCCTGCAGAAAAACATATGTGGGAAGCACCACATTGCCGGTTCATAAGTGGATATTACAAAACATACGCGCCATCCTACATAGGGCCCGCAGTTATCCTGTTGCCCGTCACTTTGAAAAACATCACCATGGTGATCCCTCAGTTTTAAAATACAGCTGTGTGGCACAAGTTGCAAAAAGAAAAAGAGGGGGCGACAGAGAAAAAGAGCTGCGTAAACTAGAAACTTGGTATATCTTAGAATTAGATAGCATGGAACCGATGGGCTTTAACATGGATGAAGAATTGTATACCTGTCTTTTCTAATCATTGCCATCAGTGCTGACATATTTTGCATCTATTTTAGTGTCTATCTATTTCGATTGAGGTAAACTTGAACTGTAATATATATCAACTTACTCACTATGTATCTCTTGCTTTAAGAGTCCGATGGATTTGTGTTGTGATTGTTTATCTCACGGATTTATGAGAAAATATATATATAATTTTTGTACTTTTCGAATTTTTCAGTTATGTGGCTGGCCATGTGTATTAGTTATCATGAATTCTAGTAACCTTGCTTTATGAATTATTGAATATTTTATCTGTATTATTATTGTTTTGGCTAATGAAGAGCTTCATATCCTCTGACTGACGGATCATTTTTATAGCCCTTTGCACTTTATTAAAGGTGACTAGAGGGGAATGTTGTGTAGATAAACATCAGGTACTTGCCTTGATAAATTATTTTTAGAAACAAGATGTGATTTTACGGTGTATAATATTCGTGCAATATGTTTTCATGCTTTTTCCAGCTTTTTATAGATATAATTCTGATTGAAATTCATTATAAAGATAATAAATATCCTTTATCAAGTGTTTATTAATAGGGGTGGGCGGAATTTGTGAAATCCACTTTCGCAAATTATCGCGAAAATGTTAAAAATTATCGCAAACACGCGGAAATATCGCGAAGATGCGGAAGTTTTTTTCCCGCATGTTCGCGAAATTTTCTGCATGGTTGCGGCTCGCCAACTTACCCATGTGGTTGCCCGCGAACGCGCGGCCATCTTGTTCTCAGTTGTCTCGCGATTCATGATCGCGAGAAGAAAGACGTGATCGCGCGACGCATGACGTCACTGCGGGCGCGAACTGTCGTGAGACAGCGCAAATGGCTAAAAACAATACAGCATCTCATGGAGAACGCGACGGGATCAAGAAAACTTGTCGGCGAACGCAGGGATTCAGGTAAGGCGATCGAGCGCGCGTGAGAATGTATTATTTTACAGCGCGAGCAAGAACCAAATTATCGCTAAGCTGCGGAATGCGGAAATTTTGACATTTTCGCGCTTTCCACGGAACGCGAAAATGTCAAATTATCGCAATTCCCGCGAACGGAACGAAATTTTTGCCAAGGCCTATTTATTAAGGTGATTTCTTTCCCTTGCACTGTAATTTAAATGAATGGTAAATTGTAGGTATACAGCAGGAGATTTCCAATGTGGCATATATGGACTTTTGTGTTTCACATTTGAAAAATGAATTACATTCAATGTGAGTGAATATTATTCCCTCCGTTGGGTTATCAATGCGATTCAATGAATTTCCATCTAAATACCCACTGAGTTTTTGAGTGGATGCACTTTCTGCATATATATGTATATATATATATATTCACTGAAAAAACCATAGGTTTCACACACGTTATAGTTAGGAATTAGCATTTAAAAAACCTTGCAAATTCACTTAAAAAAAACATAGGTTTCACACAAGTTATAGTTAGCTGTATATTTCACTCGTAAAAAACCAATGAAATTCCACGTTATAGTTAGATCAGGTAACTATAACTTGTGCGCCCACAATAAACTGCTGATGACGTCACATATTACATCACTTATGACATGGTCAGTGACATCACTCATGACATCAATGATGACATCTGAAATGACACATTGTGCATTGCGGTCGCGCAAGTTATAGTTACCTGATCTAACTATAACGTGGAATTTCATTGGTTTTTTACGAGTGAAATGTACAGCTAACTATAACTTGTGTGAAACCTATGGTTTTTTAAGTGAATTTGCAAGGTTTTTTAAATGCTAATTCCTAACTATAACGTGTGTGAAACCTATGGTTTTTTCAGTGAATTTGTACGGTTTTTTAAATGCTAAGTTATGTATTTATTTTGAATTTTTGCGCACCGTGCACGCGCTGTGGGCACTCGGTGCGCGTAGCGCACCGAGCGCCCACGTTGCGCATTTCATACCGTGCACGTCTCGCCATTTTTTACAAAATATCAATTGTTTTCTCCCTTGGGGGGTCCTTATATTTATATATTAAATGTGATTGTTAATTCTTTTTTTTTTTTTACCATACGCGTACGGTAAGCTTACCGTACGCGCACTCCGCGATATTTTTTTAAAATTAATAAATTTATTTTTCATACTTTTTGGTCCTTTGTGAACCCCCTGACGAACGCTAGGGGGTCTGCAACTCTCTTCGTTGCCCTCTTTTCATGTTATCAACCTTTGTTTTTCAGTGCGAGAGACAGAAAATGGCGGCCGTTACTTTCTGATTTCGACCGATTCGAATGTTTACAGTCATGTAACCACCAATCAGAATTGAGCTCGCGCACGGCACCGTACGCATACGGTAAGCTTACCGTAAGCGCACGGAGCGCGCTTACAGATATATATATTGATTTAAATGCTATTTTCTCAGGACCTACTGAACAGATTTACATCAGACCTGCAAAAGGCACATCCCTGACCTGAGGACTACCTCTCTGCCCAATTTCAAGTAATTCTGTTCAGCCGTTCGGGCTGTAGCTCGGACTAAAGGTCCTATGGGAAAATGCATGGGGAAAACGCTTTTTGGGACCCCCCTTTTTTCTCAGCCCCCGCTTGACGAATCCCCCCGAGACTTTCAGGGTAGGAGCGGAGCGGAGCGCCCCATTAGTTTTGAAAAATTTGCGAGGATTCGTCAACCGGCGCCAAAGTTATTCCAAATAGAATGTTGCGGATTTCCTATGGAAACACGGTCCTAACTATAACTATCTACTGGCGACCGCCAGTAGATAATATATCTATATATATATATATATATATATATAATATATAGATATATATATATATCTATATTTATATCACAGAAAAAACCATAGGTTTCAGGCACGTAATAGTTAGGAATTAGCATTTAAAAAACCTCAGAAATTCATTGAAAAAACCATAGGTTTCAGGGGTGTTATACTTAGCTGGACTTTTCACTTGTACAAAACCATTGAAATTCCCCCATTATAGTTAGTTCAGCTAACTATAACTCGCGCGCCCGCAATGCACTGCTGATGACGTCACATATTACATCACTCATGACATGGTCAGTGACATCACTCATGACATCACTGATGACATCTCAAATGACATCACTGATGACATCACTGATGTGTTTTTCTGAAAATTAAATATGTTTTATATATGTATATCTCAAGGTCGATGGAAGAATAAATGGGTGTATAAGTGTCTAAATGGATGATTTGTTTTTGAAAAATTCATTGTGTAACTGACTGATTAAGTGTATCATAGTGAATACATGGCTTAGTGAGTAATGTTTAAATATGTAAATATCTGTATCAGTCTCTCACTTTGTGTATAAGTGGCTGCATGGGTTGGTGAGTAGCTACATGGGTGTCTACTATAGGATGTTAGTGAGTGAATGACTGTCTCAATAGTGTCTTTATGAGTAACTACATATGTTTTAAAATAGTATATGTGACTATTGGTGTATATAAGTGAGTATATGTGAGAGTGAGAGATTGAAAGAGTTCCTCTATGAATAAGTATGTGTTTCTATAAGTGATTGTTTAAAAGACTAAGTATGTGTAAGTTTCCGTAGAAGTAAGTGTGGTGGTGTGTGTATAACTGTATATGCAAGTAAATGTATGTTTGATTCTTTATTAGCATGAGTGACTATGTGTGTGAGTAACTCTATGGATGAGTGGCATTGTGTAACAGGATGTATAGGTGTATGAGTACATATGATGAGTGAGTACATGTATGAGTGACTGTATAGGACTGTTGGTGAATGAGTGGATGTGTATGTGGATCTTAGAATTACTGAAGAGGTTGTTGTAACTGGTATTGGTATGTCCATTATTTTGAAAATTGTAGTCTCTATTTTTGAATGTGTGTATCAAAGGTTATATTAGGGTGAGAGGAGGTCTGCCACTCTATCACAAGGATGATGTTATCAGTGATGTCATCAGTGATGTCATTTGAGATGTCATCAGTGATGTCATGAGTGATGTCACTGACCATGTCATGAGTGATGTAATATGTGACGTCATCAGCAGTGCATTGCGGGCGCGCGAGTTATAGTTAGCTGAACTAACTATAATGGGGGAATTTCAATGGTTTTGTACAAGTGAAAAGTCCAGCTAACTATAACACCCCTGAAACCTATGTATTTTTCAGTGAATTTCTGAGGTTTTTTAAATGCTAATTCCTAACTATAACGTGCCTGAAACCTATGGTTTTTTCTGTGAATATATATATATATAAATATACATATAAATATATATTTCACAGCAGAGACTCGTGGTTGGCGGCATTTGGCGCTCTTGGCGGTGCGAGAAATGTGGAGACGGCAGAGTCAGCCGTTATGAATCTCGAACAAAAACTCCTTTCCAGGAATAATCCACACGCACTCCCTGGTATGGTGCTATTCCAAATTAGTTTAATAATATCCAAAACATGGCAAGCAGGTTACAAGCCCAACGCGTTTCAGTCAACCTTGACCTTGTTCATGGGTAAACGAAATTTTTTTCTTTGTTGTTGTTTATACCAGTCACATGATGTTACGTCACATTTTGCTTGGCATTATGGTCCTTGTAGTGTAATGACCGTTTCCAGATTTTATTGACTATTCTGTCAGGTGTCAATATTTTTTCAGTGCTGTTTGGTGTATATTTGTTATCCTTAGGGGAACATATTGTGTATTTGTACATGTACAAAAGTGTTAAATGTAATAATTTGATTGTCGTCTCGTCAGACTGACTAGCATCAGAACATTTAATTTAATTTGTATATCACTCCTTTGCCCGCTAGTGGGCCGGGAGTGCGTGTGGATTATTCCTGGAAAGGAGTTTTTGTTCGATATATATATATATATATATATATATATATATGTAAATGAAAGAGAAATTGATTTCCTTGATGTCAAATTGTTTATTCATGAGGGCACAATTCACACTACCCTACACAGAAAGGAGACGGCAGGGAACTCGACGCTACATGCGTCAAGCGCCCACCCACAACACCTTATACAAAGTATCCCATATGGGGAACTCCTTAGGTTAAAAAGAATTTGCAGCACCAAGGAACAACAAGAGAAATGTACCAATGAGGCACTCATAAGATTCAAACAAAGAGGGTATGACACACACACTCTCAAACAAGCAGTCAGTAAGGTCGCCCAGAGATCTAGGGAATCATTGTTGGAAATTAACAACCTTGAAGCTGAGCAAGCATTAGAAACCAACACCCCTAGATTGATCCTTACCTATAACCAGCAGGAACGACAAATTAGGTCCATTATTAAATGCAACTGGCCCATTGTTTTAACTGATGCTGTCATAGCCCCTGACCTCCCCAATAACCCCACCATCACTTATAGGAGAGGGATGTCCATGAGATGCCAGTTGGTCAGAAAAAGTCCGGAATACATAGCCAAAAAATCCACCTGGCTACAACCAATACAAGGGTTTTACAAATGCTCTTCATGCCGAGCATGCAGATTTGGAGAGACAACCACTAAATACATGACTCCTTTCAGTCCCATTGAGTACAAGATCAAAGGCAATCACAACTGCAAAACCGAATACGCTGTGTATGTCCTGACATGCACCTGTGGCCTCAAATATGTAGGCAGCACGAAATTGCAGGTGCATGTCAGGATTTTACAACACCTACGAGCTATCGTCAACAATGATCCAGCGTACCCGGTTGCCCGACATTTTAAAATAGTCCACGGCAATGACCTTAAATGTCTGAAATACTTTGTGATTGCCGCCGTCCCAAACCTCCCAAGAGGAGGCAATCGAGAAAAACTACTCCGTCAACTTGAATCTAGAATGATAGTTGAACTCGATACCAAACATCCCAATGGGCTCAACAACACTGAAGATCTCCACAATTTTCTATAGTACTGTTCAACATTATGTTTTTATATGAAGACTTATTGTGAGAATATTTTATAATAATTCTTTACTTCTTTTTAGGAGTCTGTATAGAGAGTTTTTATAGAAGGTTTTTACAGTGGGTTTTTATATTGTATTTTCTCAGGTCATTTTATATTTTAACATGATGTCATTTCCTTAGCTGCTAATATATGTAATCTCCCCCCCTCCCCGGTTTTTTCCTCCCCTTTTTCCCTTTTTTTGCACTATAAACTTTGTGTAACCCACAAAGTATTTGCACTATTTGCACATATTCTCCAGCACCTTACTATTTTAGCGCCTCGCACTTTAAAACATCTAATCCAGATGTTATGATAGCCCTCAATGGGTTACATAAATATGCATTTTTGCACAATTTCGGCAGATTGTCAAATGGTTGTTTATTGCATCAACTTTCCAGTATGCATAACTTGTTTTTATGGTCTGTTTTGAGATACAACATTTATGTTGTCAAACCATTTTAGTCAATTTTAAAATGGAATTTTGGGCTTTTATATATGTATATATTTTTTTATATGGCAGAGGATTTATCCCAACGCAGCCACTTTTACTCAAACATTCCATACATTACTGGATCCAACATATACACAAAATTCAAGTTTATGTATGTTGTTTTATATTTTAGGCATTTACGCATCCATTTTTGACAACATTTGCAATGTATGTATACATGTGAACAACTTAATCTGTCGATTGGGACTCCAACTGCATTTATGTCTATGATTGTGAACTTGCCAATCGTTTGGCAAGTAACCAGCGCTAAATGAAGGTGTTGTCTATGTCTATTATCACGTGACAGAATAGTAAAAAAATGCACTCACACAAAAAAAGCCATTTGGGTATAAAAACTGTTGGCGGACTGCACTTCCGCATGTGAACAAGGATACTCTGTTATCCGAAACGCGTCGGAAGCTGTAACTGAATAAAGACCTGATTTTGCCACAAAGAAAACGGGTGTCCGTGACTCTCTCTTCGCTGTCTTGCCGGATGGGAAGCGGGAAGAGCTGGGAAAAGTGTTTTGGATATATATATATATATACATATATATATTCCACAGGACAACACGCACTCCCTCTACAGCGTGAAAACAGGCCAACTCCAATCGTGCATCTGAGTTTCTTTATTTGAGGCAAGATAAAGGTAGGCATTACGCGTTTCAACTCATGCGAGTCTTAATCATATGCCACTGTGTGTTTGGCGGGTTCGTTAGATTTTAAATAACGTGACTCATAAACATTGAAAAAGGACAAATGTCCGCTTAATCACAGTTTTTAAAGGGGCAGTCAGTTAATATATTGATGGATTTCTCGTAATGTATTTACAAGCAGCAAAAGTAAGTACCATTGTTTAAATTTCAGTCTGGTTCAATCCTTTGAACAAAAGTGTTCATAAATACATGTTCCACTCTGCTGCTTTTATCGTTTTTGTAGTCACAGTACCACAGTTCCCATAATGCTCCAAAACTGACCTTAATTCCCCACAGTTCATTATTCAATGTTTGCTATTGGCAAAACTTCAATCGTTCCACGGTGCTCCGAATGCAGACACTGCTTTAAACGGAAAGTTCCATAAGACGGGCACAGTGTTTCAAATGACATCCTGCTACCACCAAAATAACTTACAGCTTGTGACTTGCCTTTCGAACTGGTATCCTCATAGCACGAAGTGCACAGGGAAATCCCTTCTGCATACCCTGGCTGTCAAAAAGTTCAATCACCAAGTTGCGGAGGGCCTCTGAATGCGGCCCTTCCATCAAGACTCCGGTCATGTTCCATATCGCAGCCGGTGGGCACTCTTTACATGAAATCCAAGCGAAGAGTCTGACAAAAAAGAGCGCCTCCACCTTGCGGGTTGGGGCCTGTCTCAGGTGTGCCAGACACCTCCAATATTCCACAGGACAACACGCACTCCCTCTACAGCGTGAAAACAGGCCAACTCCAATCGTGCATCTGAGTTTCTTTATTTGAGGCAAGATAAAGGTAGGCATTACGCGTTTCAACTCATGCGAGTCTTAATCATATGCCACTGTGTGTTTGGCGGGTTCGTTAGATTTTAAATAACGTGACTCATAAACATTGAAAAAGGACAAATGTCCGCTTAATCACAGTTTTTAAAGGGGCAGTCAGTTAATATATTGATGGATTTCTCGTAATGTATTTACAAGCAGCAAAAGTAAGTACCATTGTTTAGATTTCAGTCTGGTTCAATCCTTTGAACAAAAGTGTTCATAAATACGTGTTCCACTCTGCTGCTTTTATCGTTTTTGTAGTCACAGTACCACAGTTCCCATAATGCTCCAAAACTGACCTTAATTCCCCACAGTTCATTATTCAATGTTTGCTATTGGCAAAACTTCAATCGTTCCACGGTGCTCCGAATGCAGACACTGCTTTAAACGGAAAGTTCCATAAGACGGGCACAGTGTTTCAAATGACATCCTGCTACCACCAAAATAACTTACAGCTTGTGACTTGCCTTTCGAACTGGTATCCTCATAGCACGAAGTGCACAGGGAAATCCCTTCTGCATACCCTGGCTGTCAAAAAGTTCAATCACCAAGTTGCGGAGGGCCTCTGAATGCGGCCCTTCCATCAAGACTCCGGTCATGTTCCATATCGCAGCCGGTGGGCACTCTTTACATGAAATCCAAGCGAAGAGTCTGACAAAAAAGAGCGCCTCCACCTTGCGGGTTGGGGCCTGTCTCAGGTGTGCCAGACACCTCCAATATTCCACAGGACAACACGCACTCCCTCTACAGCGTGAAAACAGGCCAACTCCAATCGTGCATCTGAGTTTCTTTATTTGAGGCAAGATAAAGGTAGGCATTACGCGTTTCAACTCATGCGAGTCTTAATCATATGCCACTGTGTGTTTGGCGGGTTCGTTAGATTTTAAATAACGTGACTCATAAACATTGAAAAAGGACAAATGTCCGCTTAATCACAGTTTTTAAAGGGGCAGTCAGTTAATATATTGATGGATTTCTCGTAATGTATTTACAAGCAGCAAAAGTAAGTACCATTGTTTAAATTTCAGTCTGGTTCAATCCTTTGAACAAAAGTGTTCATAAATACATGTTCCACTCTGCTGCTTTTATCGTTTTTGTAGTCACAGTACCACAGTTCCCATAATGCTCCAAAACTGACCTTAATTCCCCACAGTTCATTATTCAATGTTTGCTATTGGCAAAACTTCAATCGTTCCACGGTGCTCCGAATGCAGACACTGCTTTAAACGGAAAGTTCCATAAGACGGGCACAGTGTTTCAAATGACATCCTGCTACCACCAAAATAACTTACAGCTTGTGACTTGCCTTTCGAACTGGTATCCTCATAGCACGAAGTGCACAGGGAAATCCCTTCTGCATACCCTGGCTGTCAAAAAGTTCAATCACCAAGTTGCGGAGGGCCTCTGAATGCGGCCCTTCCATCAAGACTCCGGTCATGTTCCATATCGCAGCCGGTGGGCACTCTTTACATGAAATCCAAGCGAAGAGTCTGACAAAAAAGAGCGCCTCCACCTTGCGGGTTGGGGCCTGTCTCAGGTGTGCCAGACACCTCCAATATTCCACAGGACAACACGCACTCCCTCTACAGCGTGAAAACAGGCCAACTCCAATCGTGCATCTGAGTTTCTTTATTTGAGGCAAGATAAAGGTAGGCATTACGCGTTTCAACTCATGCGAGTCTTAATCATATGCCACTGTGTGTTTGGCGGGTTCGTTAGATTTTAAATAACGTGACTCATAAACATTGAAAAAGGACAAATGTCCGCTTAATCACAGTTTTTAAAGGGGCAGTCAGTTAATATATTGATGGATTTCTCGTAATGTATTTACAAGCAGCAAAAGTAAGTACCATTGTTTAAATTTCAGTCTGGTTCAATCCTTTGAACAAAAGTGTTCATAAATACATGTTCCACTCTGCTGCTTTTATCGTTTTTGTAGTCACAGTACCACAGTTCCCATAATGCTCCAAAACTGACCTTAATTCCCCACAGTTCATTATTCAATGTTTGCTATTGGCAAAACTTCAATCGTTCCACGGTGCTCCGAATGCAGACACTGCTTTAAACGGAAAGTTCCATAAGACGGGCACAGTGTTTCAAATGACATCCTGCTACCACCAAAATAACTTACAGCTTGTGACTTGCCTTTCGAACTGGTATCCTCATAGCACGAAGTGCACAGGGAAATCCCTTCTGCATACCCTGGCTGTCAAAAAGTTCAATCACCAAGTTGCGGAGGGCCTCTGAATGCGGCCCTTCCATCAAGACTCCGGTCATGTTCCATATCGCAGCCGGTGGGCACTCTTTACATGAAATCCAAGCGAAGAGTCTGACAAAAAAGAGCGCCTCCACCTTGCGGGTTGGGGCCTGTCTCAGGTGTGCCAGACACCTCCAATATTCCACAGGACAACACGCACTCCCTCTACAGCGTGAAAACAGGCCAACTCCAATCGTGCATCTGAGTTTCTTTATTTGAGGCAAGATAAAGGTAGGCATTACGCGTTTCAACTCATGCGAGTCTTAATCATATGCCACTGTGTGTTTGGCGGGTTCGTTAGATTTTAAATAACGTGACTCATAAACATTGAAAAAGGACAAATGTCCGCTTAATCACAGTTTTTAAAGGGGCAGTCAGTTAATATATTGATGGATTTCTCGTAATGTATTTACAAGCAGCAAAAGTAAGTACCATTGTTTAAATTTCAGTCTGGTTCAATCCTTTGAACAAAAGTGTTCATAAATACATGTTCCACTCTGCTGCTTTTATCGTTTTTGTAGTCACAGTACCACAGTTCCCATAATGCTCCAAAACTGACCTTAATTCCCCACAGTTCATTATTCAATGTTTGCTATTGGCAAAACTTCAATCGTTCCACGGTGCTCCGAATGCAGACACTGCTTTAAACGGAAAGTTCCATAAGACGGGCACAGTGTTTCAAATGACATCCTGCTACCACCAAAATAACTTACAGCTTGTGACTTGCCTTTCGAACTGGTATCCTCATAGCACGAAGTGCACAGGGAAATCCCTTCTGCATACCCTGGCTGTCAAAAAGTTCAATCACCAAGTTGCGGAGGGCCTCTGAATGCGGCCCTTCCATCAAGACTCCGGTCATGTTCCATATCGCAGCCGGTGGGCACTCTTTACATGAAATCCAAGCGAAGAGTCTGACAAAAAAGAGCGCCTCCACCTTGCGGGTTGGGGCCTGTCTCAGGTGTGCCAGACACCTCCAATATTCCACAGGACAACACGCACTCCCTCTACAGCGTGAAAACAGGCCAACTCCAATCGTGCATCTGAGTTTCTTTATTTGAGGCAAGATAAAGGTAGGCATTACGCGTTTCAACTCATGCGAGTCTTAATCATATGCCACTGTGTGTTTGGCGGGTTCGTTAGATTTTAAATAACGTGACTCATATATATATATATATATACATATATATATATATATTACCTACTGGCGGTCGCCAGTAGGTAGTTATAGTTAGGACCACGTTTCCATAGGAAAACCTCAACATTCTATTTTGAATAACTTTGGCGCCGGTCGACGAATCCTCGCGAATTTCTCAAAATAGGTGGGGCGCTACGCTCCGCTCCTACCCTGAAAGTCTCGGGGGGATCCGTCAAGCGGGGGCTGAGATAAAAGGGGGGTCCCAAAACGCGTTTTTCCCATGCATTTTTCCATAGGACCTTTAGAACGAGCTACAGCCCGAACGGCTGAACAGAATTACTCAAAATTTGGCAGAGAGGTAGTCCCTAGGTCAAGGAAGTGCCTTTTGTAGGTTTGGTGTAAATCTGTTCAGTAGATTCTGAGAAAATAGCCTTTAAATCAATATATATATCTGAGCCCGCTTACGGTACGCTTACCGTACGCTTACGGTAAGCGTACGGTGGCGTGCGCGAGCGCGATTCTGATTGGCTCTTAGATCTTAGTAAACATTCGAATCGGCCGAAACCAGCAAGCGGCGGCCACCATTTTGTGTATTTCACTCTGAAAAAAAAGAGTGAAAACAAGGAAAGGGGGCAATGAGGAGAGTTACAGACCCCCTAACATTTGTAAGGGGGTCAAAGAAGGACAGAAAAGTACAAAGAAAACATTTATTGATTTTTAAAAAAATCACGGGGTACGCGTACGGTAAGCTTACGGTAAGCGTACGGTAGGAAAAAAAAAAAAAAAAAGGAAAATCAGATTTAAGTGTTTAGATATTAGGGGGCTCTAAAAAGAGCCGTTGTGTTTATGAAATGATTTTTTAGTGGTACCTACAAGTAAGTACCGATGCAGAGTCTAAGGTTCAAGAGGAAGACTCTGTTCCCTTCATCATTGAAGTGCACACCATCTCCTCTATAAATGTCTTGCATGTCATAACGCAAGTTGTTGTGGTAAATGGCACCCATACCATAGTCACGGAGGAAAGCAGAAACAGATTTGTTGACGTGCTTTCTTGCTTTGTCATCGCACCGCGTGCCCACCGTGCGTGCACGGCACTAACTGCGTAAAGTGGGCGCGCGGTGCGCGAAGCGCACCGCGTGCTCACTGTGCGCGCACGGTGCGCGAAGCGCACCGTGCGCGCACGGAACGAACTGCGTTAAGTGGGCGCGCACGCCACGAATGGCGTAAAGTAACTTAGCATTTAAAAAACCGTACAAATTCACTGAAAAAACCATAGGTTTCACACACGTTATAGTTAGGAATTAGCATTTAAAAAACCTTGCAAATTCACTGAAAAAACCATAGGTTTCACACATGTTATAGTTAGCGGAAATTTTACTGATAAAAAACCAATGAAATTCCCCCGTTATAGTTAGTGCAGGCAACTATAACTCACGCGACCGCAATCTTCTGCTGATGACATATGTGTCTTTATGAAAAAAAAATATTTGTAATATATGTATAGCTAAAAATGTATGGAAGAAGACATGGGCAAATAAGTGTCTAAATACAGTATTAGCATCAGCAGAGGATTGCGGTCGCGTGAGTTATAGTTGCCTGCACTAACTATAACGGGGGAATTTCATTGGTTTTTTATCAGTAAAATTTCCGCTAACTATAACATGTGTGAAACCTATGGTTTTTTCAGTGAATATATATATATATATATATATATATATATATATATATATATATATATATATATATATATATATATATGTATATATATATATATAACCTACTGGCGCTTGCCAGTAGGTAGTTATAGTTAGGACCTATTTTCCATTGGAAATCAGCAACATTCTATTTGGAATAACTTTGGCGCCTGTTGACGAATCTTCGCGTAATTTTCAAAACTTTTGGTCAGCTCCGGTCCGCTCCTATCCTGAAAGTCTCGGGATGATTCGTGTAGCGGGGGCTGAGAAAAAAGGGGGTCCCAAAACGTGTTTTCCCCATGCAATTTCCCATAGGACAGTGGTTCCCAAACTTTTGACTCCTGAGGACCCCCATTGAGTCACCACTGAAAGCCGGGGACCCCCAAGCAATTTGTAGAATTTAAATTTCAAGCATTAAAAGAGTAATTCAAAAGAAATAAAAACACGTGTGCACACAAAACAATTACTCGAATTACTAAGGATTTCAGGGGCATATTTACAAGTCCCTATCGCCATGGTAACGTCACTTTTAGCGATGTTCCTGTGGCAAGAGGGCTTCGCCTTATTTACAAGGCAGCGTTAAGCCACTTATTGTGGCTTAACGCTGCCTTGTAAAAAGGCCCCCTTTCACGCAATGCTTAGCGTGAAAAAGGTGGGCACTGGGAGTTGCAGTGGGCGTTTCACTCCGACACCCATTGATTTTGACGCTGCCCTCTATTTACAAGGTCAGCTTAAATAGGAGACAGCACCAGAATTAAGACCATGAAAAACCTGGTCTTAACTTTGCGAAATGAGGAGAAATGCCTTATTTCTCCTCGTTTTTTCTTTTTCCAACGGAAAAAGCAAAACACCTTTGATTGTTTATGTTCAGGAAGGTGACCCTTTCTGCACATAAACAATTTTTTATAAAAATGAAGTTTTGTAACTTTCATGTGTGCTGCATTAGGCAGCACACATAGAAGTGACAAAACAGCATTACAAAATTGTTCATGTGCAGGAAGTGGGAACATAGCAGCATCAGGATAATGATAGACTGGGAATAAACATATGTTGCTAACTTTTACCATGCAGTTTGCAAGCAGCTCTTTGATGACAGTTTATTGGACACTGCTAGATTACGATTGTCCCTTATGAATTGCACAGTGACGAAAGAATCTCTGTGACAAAATCAGTAACCCATTGACCTATGCACATAAAATACTGTTTTTTAAAATGCATTGTACACGTTCTTTGCATTAGGCATATTAACTCTCTGTGTCACATTAGATAAGTCAAAGCTGCCACTGGACAAAACTCTCAACTCTCTCCAGCAGGTACATTAATCACTGGCATTTTCTTGACACTTTTATAGTTGCCCGAAAACTGCTAATTTCACAAAGAACTTTGACCTGCTTTTAAAATTGCTAGCTGAGGACCCCGTGGCAATGTGCCACGGACCCCTGGGGGTCCTCGGACCCCAGTTTGGGAAACACTGCCATAGGACATTTAGCTGCAGCTACAGCCCGAACTGCTGAACGGAATTACACCAAATTTGGCAAAAAGGTAGACTTTGGTTCAGAGTCGTGCCTTTTGCTTAAATGGTGTAAATCCGTTCAGTAGTTCCTGAGAAAATCAAAAGTAAAATCACATATATCTGGGAGGAGCCTAACCACACATCTCATCATGAGATCTGATTGGCTGTCAGCACTTCATCCAAGAAGTGTTGGCAGCCATCTTGGGACCAATATACATGATAGCACCTCATTAAAAAGCATTGCAGTTAATAGAAGGTTTTAAAACTTTAGTTACATTATAAATCATTTGCTGATGGTACCATACTCATTTTAGGAATTGTGGCATGTTTGAAGGCGATTTTACCATGTGAAAAAGCCTTCTGCTGGGATATCATGAATCATGATTTAGAAAAAACTATTTTCTCATGTTTTTCCCACAGAGGTTTGGAAGGTGATCTAGAAGCTAAACTGAGAGCATATTTTCTGTAAATTCACATTATCTTTCTCAGTCATGTGAAAATGAAGACTGACATTCTCAGTAAAACATGTACATCCAACAAGGGCAGAGACTGTCAGTTGATTCCTTTGTGTTCTACTGCAGCTTCCCAGAGTGTTCCAAAGAACAACTAGAGCGCTAACAGTCCTACTTATGATAAACGTATGGCACACCTGAAGCCATCTTGATTGGAATAAAGTGGTAACTCTTAAAACATTTAATTTAAAAAGGAACAAAATGAGGGGGTTCATTTTGCCATAGAAAGTATGATTAGTGCTGCAGAAAGAAAAATTAGGGCACATTTTGAGTGACTTCTCAAATCCTCTTCTATTTCATTAAAAATTTCTGACATGCAGACTGAAACATGCACTTTCAATACCAGCAGCAGACTTCCCTGGTGAGCAGTAGCTTTACTACAGTGATCTAATGAGCAACTAGAGTGCTAACATTCTGAATTTATGGCAAATGTGTGACACATCTGAATGCCTTCTTGATGGAATCAAAGTAAAAAACTGAAAGTATTCCTACTGAGGAGACTGTAGTAAATGAGGAAATTAGGAAACTTCATAACAAATAAGTCTCCCAAGATGGCCACCAGAGACAAAAGAGCCCAAATGTAGCACAAATATCACCCAGATGTAGCCCAAGTATAGCCCAATGACAGTGTCCCAGAGTGTTTTAAAGAACAACTAGAGCGCTAACATTCTTACTTATGACAAAAGTATGGCACACCTGAAGTCATCTTGATTGGAATAAAGTGGTAACACTTAAAACATTTAATTTGCAAAGGATCAAAATGAGGGGGTTCATTTTGCCATAGAAGTTATGATTAGTGCTGCAGAAAGAAAAATTAGGGCACATTTTGACTTCTCAAATCCTCTTCTATTTCATTAAAAAATTCTGACATGCAGACTGAAACATGCACTTTGATTACCAGCAGCAGACTTCCCTGGTGAGCAGTAGCTTTACTACAGTGATCTAATGAGGAACTAGAGTGCTGCCATTCAGAATTTATGGCAAATGTGTGACACATCCGAATGCCTTCTTGATGGAACCAAAGTAAACAAGCATTGAAAATGCAATATATCTCCCCCTCATTTAAGTTAAAGCAATTCTGTTTGTAATTAGATGTCTTTTTAGCTTTGCTTTTATTAGTGTTTTTCAAACTTTCATGTACATAACATGCATATATGTATATGTATGCATGTATTCATATTTGTATTTATATAGATATGCAGATTATATATATGTGTATATATACACACATACATATATATAAATGCATATGTATATATATGCATATATATATGTGCATATGTGTGCGTGTAGAGAGAGGTGGAGAGAGGTAGAGAGGTAGAGGTGTAGAGGTAGAGAGGTAGAGGTAGAGAGGTAGAGGTAGAGAGCTAGAGAGTAGAGGATGTGTAATAGAGAGTAGAGAGTAGAGAGTGAGTAGTAGAGAGTAGTAGAGAGAGTAGCAGAGAGTAGTGGAGCGAGTAGTAGAGAGTGAGTAGTAGAGAGTAGCAAAGAGTGAGTAGTAGAGAGAAGAAGAGAGTGGGCAAGAGAGAGTGAGTAGTGGAGAGTAGTAGAGAGTGAGTAGTAGAGTGAGTAGTAGAGAGTGAGTAGTAGAGAGTGAGTAGTAGAGAGTGAGTAGTGGAGAGTGAGTAGCAGAGAGTAGTAGAGAATGAGCAGTAGAGTGAGTAGTAGAGAGTAGTAGAGAGAGTAGTAGAGAGTGAGTAGTAGAGAGTAGTAGAGAGTGAGTAGTAGAGTGAGTAGTAGAGAGTAGTAGAGAGTAGTAGAGAGAGAGTAGTAGAGAGTGAGTAGTAGAGAGTGAGTAGTAGTGAGTAGTAGAGAGTGAGTAGTAGAGAGTGATTAGTAGAGAGTGAGTAGTAGAGAGTGAGTAGTAGAGAGAGAGTAGTAGGGAGTAGTTGAGTAGTAGAGAGTGAGTAGTAGAGAGTAGTTGAGTAGTAGAGAGTGAGTAGTAGAGAGTAGTAGAGAATGAGTAGTAGAGTGAGTAGTAGGGAGTAGTAGAGAGTGAGTAGTAGAGTGAGTAGTAGAGTGAGTAGTAGAGAGCAAGTAGTAGAGAGTGTGTAGTAGAGAGTGAGTAGTAGAGAGTAGTAGAGAGTGAGTAGTAGAGAGACTAGTAGAGAGTAGGAGAGTAGTAGAGAGTGAGTAGTAGAGAGTGTGTAGTAGAGAGTGAGTAGTAGAGAGAGTAGAAGAGAGTGAGTAGTAGAGAGAGTAGTAGAGAGTAGTAGAGTAGTAGAGCTTGAGTAGTAGAGTGAGTAGTAGAGAGTAGTAGAGAGCGAGTAGTAGAGCGTGAGTAGTGGAGAGTGAGTAGTAGAGAGTAGTAGAGAGTGAGTAGTAGAGAGAGAGTAGTAGAGAGTGAGTAGAAGAGAGTAGTAGAGAGTGAGTAGTAGAGAGTGAGTAGTAGAGAGAGAGTAGTAGAGAGTAGTAGAGAGTGAGTAGTAGAGTAGTAGAGAGTGAGTGCATTTGTGTTGGTGGAGACTTTAATGCCCACATCCACCATACATCCCCGCCCTGTAGACGAGGTGCCGAATTATTGGATTTATTACATAGCAGGGATTTAGATGATGTAATGAGCCTATGTGGATCTCCCGAGGGAATTGAGCCGGCCCCTACTTACATTGGCCGTGGTAGTTCAACTACGATTGATTATATGTTTACCTCTTCCCTCCTTAGTGAAGTGTTATTTAGTTCTGAGGTTGTCAGTAGCCCATATAGCGATCATCTGCCCATAGTAATCCAACTTAAATCTATCAATAAACCTATAGGCCCTCATGAGACAGGAGCCCAAAATATCACTGTCTCTACAGACGGGCTCAGGATTGTCTGGAGAGGGATCGACAACCAAGAGATCCTATCTACTGTGATCAGGAATAATCCTCTGCTGATCTCCAAATGTTTAGCATTCGGTGGCCCCGACATAATTAAGTCTTTTTGTGATTTATGCATAGTTATAAAAAGGGCAATATCCAGACCGTCAAAAGAACACAATGTAACCGATCAAAGATGGTTCGACACTAATTGCTCGAGGGCCAATAGAGAACTCAGAAAGGCCTTGGCAGTTAAACCCCGAGATGTGTCCCTTGTCAGTTCACTACGCTTTAAATATAAACACGCATTAAAAGTTAGAACTGAGGAGCTTTTAATAAGTCATTGGGATAATCTAACAAAATCTGCTGCCCTAAAAGACTCAACTGGGTTTTGGAGAAACGTAAAGAACTTGAGAGCCCTGGGAAGTAACATCACCCCGATTAACTGCAATATCACAGGAGACTCATGGGTCACCCACTTTTCGAAATTATATGCGGAAGTTGGAGATCATACCGAGGATAATTTCCCAGATAGCACCATAGTTATAACACTAGAGGAGGTAGAGGAAGCTATTGGAAATAGTGCCGGTAACAAGGCACCAGGCCCGGATGGCCTGTCTATCGACCAGATTAAATCCAACACAAGCTTCTGGGCCCCCTTACTCTGTAATCTTTTTAACAACTTGAGTAAGAAATCTATCCCCCCGACATGGTCCAGTAGTACTATTGTACCTATTTTCAAAAAGGGAAATAGGCTGGACCCGGGGTGTTATCGACCGATATCACTGATCGATAATACCCTGAAGGTCCTTGGCAGGGTCTTATTTGATAGAATTAGCACATGGGCAGATGACAACTCTATCATCCACCGCTGCCAGTTAGGCTTTAGGAGCAAACTTGGCACGGTGGAACAATGTCTGAACCTCAACCTTATAATGGCTAAATACACAAGAGCTAAACAATCCCCTCTGTATTTTGGGTTCATGGACCTAAGCTCAGCATTTGATTTTGTAAACCGTTCCCGCTTATGGTCCATTCTTTTAAACTACGGCTTAGATGAACCACTAGTCCACTTTTTGGCCAACCTCCATCGCAACCTGAAGGCCCGCGTCCGAATAAACAATGAAGGCGAGGTCTCAAATGAAATTTTAATAGGCAAGGGGGTCAGACAGGGCTGCGTTCTGGCCCCCTTGCTTTTTATATTATACATCAATGAATTATCCAACTCTTTATGTAACCTGACAAAAGACGTCCCTATGATTAACAAGAAACCAATCCCGGCGTTACTCTACGCGGATGATGCGGTACTTATGGGCCGCACCCCGAACGCCCTACGTATTTTAATTTCGGGATTCGTTGACTACATGTCTGACTTAGGTTTGTGCACTAATTTCAGTAAATCTTTTATAATGACCTGTGGTCCTAAAAACTATAAAATCCCAAAGATTGTGATAGGTCAAAACTCCTTAAAAAGCACTTGCACTTTCCCATATTTGGGCCTGCTATTTTCTAATAGCGGCTCGTGGCAACCCCACGTTGCAATGGGGAGAAATAAACTCTCAAAATCAATTAACTCTGTTATCTCTCTCCGTCAACCGCGCCAGGCGGACGTGGTTCCCAGCCTATTACAAATTTATCGGAGCCAATGCCTCCCAACTGGCACATACGGGGCTGAAGTTTGGGGGTTTTCGAACTGTTCCGAACTACAGAGAGAAGAGAACAGATTTTGCCGGAAAATCTTGGGGGGAGTCATTAGTGCACCAACTACTGTATGTCATAATGAATTAAAACTACATTATGTTGAGGATTTTATAAGAGCCAGACCCGCACTGTTCTGGTTAAGGGTCTGGAAAAACCCGGCAGCTTCCTTGTCCCGCGAGATTATTATGGACTGTCTGAATTGCGAGAATGTCGACTTAATCCCCTGGATTAATGCGGTAGAAAAGAGCCTCATGAGTGTTAATTATGGTCATCTTTTTACATACACCGACCAGATTGATGGCTCCCACAAAAATTTATTGAGAAGGGCACTCTATCAGCATTACCACAAAGAGAGGGAAAGAGTAGATTCTGTGAAACCATCTACTACTAATTATTTACAAATCCAGGAATCATCCATTGAATTCTCGATGTTACCTCAGCCCTATTTACGTAAAAAATTGGGCAGATGGAAGAGGACCTTACTCTTCAGATTCAGGGACCGGAGTATTATTAATCTTATCTGCTTTCCATTGGGTGACATTAAAAATCTGGAAAAATTAAATTGCCCATGTGACCATGGTGGAACCCAGAGTATGTTACACTTTATTTTTGGCTGTGGTTTTTACATGAAGTTTACAAGGCACTATTTAATCCCCTATTGTAGAAAACATGATTTGACCGACCACAATCATGCTTATAGACATTTTTTAATGTTGGGATCTGATGAATTAATTTTTAGAGTTAGCAATTTTCTTAATGCTATTGTATGCTCACGCAGGTCCTTGAGAATTGATTAACTTTATACCAAGATATGCACTTTGCACTTTAAAACATGATTTGCACTAACCTAATGTGTTATAACGCATTTGTCTTGTTTTCATAATACCTATATTTATCCTTTGCTATACATTGCTATATATTGTATCTAAGGTGGTTTTACGCATTGTACAGTATAAAGGCTATTTGAGTTTTCATTGCTGTTTTTATAAATTATATTTGTAAATGATAAGTTGTGGCCCAAAATTGCAGTACCATATGTGTATTTTTAAAAATTTACTTTGTGCTTTTATGGATGGTTTTTGAAATCCGAATAAAGTCTATTTGAATTGAATTGAATTGAGTGGTAGAGAGTAGTAGAGAGTAGTAGAGTGAATAGTAGAGAGTAGTAGAGAGTGAGCAGTAGAGAGAGTAGTAGAGAGTAGTAGAGTAGTAGAGAGTGAGTAGTAGAGAGTGAGTAGTAGAGAGAGTAGTAGAGAGTAGTAGAGTAGTAGAGAGTGACTAGTAGAGAGTGAGTAGTAGAGAGTAGTAGAGAGTGAGTGGTAGAGATTGAGTAGTGGAGAGTGAGTAGTAGAGAGTAATAGAGAGGGAGTAGTAGAGAGAGAGTAGTAGAGAGTGAGTAGTTGAGTAGAAGAGAGTGAGTGGTAGAGAGTAGTAGAGAGTAGTAGAGTGTAGTAGAGATTTCATTAAAAACAATTGACATGCAGACTGAAACATGCACTTTCAATACCAGCAGCAGACTTCCCTGTTGAGCAGTAGCTTTACTACAGTGATCTAATAAGCAACTAGAGTGCTACCATTCAGAATTTATGGCAAATGTGTGACACATCTGAATGCCTTCTTGATGGAACCAAAGTAAACAAGCATTGAAAATGCAATAGGTCTCGCCCTCGTTTAGGTTAAATCAATTCTGTTTGTAATTAGGTGGCTTTTTGGGTTTGCTTGTATTAGTGTTTTTCAAACTTTCATGTACATAACATGCATACTTATGCATATATGTATATGTATATGTATGCAAGCATTTATATTTATATAGATACGAAGATTATATATATGTTTATATATGGTTGTATGTATATATATATATATATATATATAAATCCTGTGATGCCCTTGGTTGAGGGTCGGCGCTCTTTGCTCGGGGCGGTGCGTAGTACGCCCGGTAGGGCAACCGGTACAAACGAGCAACAAGAGACCTCTGAGCCCAGTGGTCAGGAGAACACGCACTCACTCGGAATCCAGTCGTTTTAGTTGCAGTTCGTTTTAATTCAAAACCAAATTCATCAGCAAACAAGCCAAACAACACTGGCCCAACGCGTTTCGGTTCTGACTCGAACCTTGATCACGGGTTACCAACACAATGACCTGACATTATTTATTTCTATTTTTTCTTCACTTCCTGTTTCAAAATTTGCAAAGCATTCTGGTCAATGTAGTGCATTAAATTGCACATTGTGTTGCTGAATTACAAAAAATACCAAATTGGTAAAATAACAAATTGGTAAAATAACATAAGGAGAAAAAGAGGTAAGTCACGGATGAGTTTGTCATTAATACAATTCTTAACAACGCACTTTCACAAGTAACAATGTCCGATTATTGTTATGATTTGGGAACACCAGTTTTGAACTCAAGATACACTTAAACCTGCAATTCTGGATTATAAATGCCCTCTAGTGGGTATGTCAATGGCATGGCATTTACACAGTATATTTGGGCTATATTGACCCTCCATGTCGAAATCGGACACAGGGTAATATGCGTGACCAACGAATTACATCCCTCTAGTGGGTGTTAAACATTGTACATTTTAAATATGCCGAAATTGGCTGATTGAACCCATTTGTACAGAGATAAATGTAATAGCAAGAAAACTATCGAAGCCTTATACTATTGTGTCATGCATTGATTACAACTGCAGTTATAGTCCGATACTTTCTTAAAAACGGTTTCACCAGTAATGAGTTCACAAATGTACAAAAAGTTCCTCATCCTGATTTAAGCCATAAGGAGTCAGAGTTCTGAATGAAACAATGTGCTTGGACTCCTTCTGACGGAGAAGTTTTTCTCGATTGCCTCCGCGTTCCAAATATGGCACTTGTTCAATAACGTAGTACCTAAGTAGTTCCCATTTACTTTCATGCATACTTTCCATGTGCTTAGCGATTGCATTAGAGCGATCTAAGTTCACAGTAGCTCTAATGTGTTCCAGGATTCTTTTTTTGATTTCACAGATTGTACTGCCTATATACTTCAACTTGCATGGACATTCGACCACGTACACCACATATTTACTTTTGCAGGAAATATGTTGTTGGATTTTCCATTTTTCGCCTTTTCTGCCCGCAACCTCTTTTTTCGGAATGCCAATTTTGCACGCTTTGCAATTCTTGCACGGCCAAAAACCCTCGATGTTAGTCCATGGTTTCTGTGGTTTGGATTTGAAGTGACTGCGAGTCAGTTTATCACCTAAATTAGGCGCTCTTCTGTATGTGACGTTAGGGTGATCCCCTATGAGGTCTGCAATAGTGGTGTCTAGTTTTAGGATGCCCCAATGTTTTTTCAAGATGTGAACCAGATCACTGGTTTCAGTAGAATAAGTTGTTATAAGGCGTATTTTTGTGAAGTCTTCCTGGTTTGTCTTTTGTTTGTTTTTAAGTATCTCTGTGCGATTTCTTTGTTTTGCCTTTTTTAGACTTGTTTGAATTATCCTGCCAGGGTATTTTCTTTTTTCAAATCTAGCTTTCATTGCTCTGCTGTGATTTTCAAATTCGTTATCGGCAGAACAGTTCCTGCGTAGTCTTAAAAATTCCCCATAAGGAATGTTCCATTTTTGATTTATGGGATGGAAGCTGTCCGCATGCAGGACTGAGTTCGTGGCTGTTTGTTTTCTAAAAAGGGTGGTTTGTATCGTGTTGTGTTGCACATATATTTCAATATCAAGAAATGAGATTTTGTTTGAACTTATCTCATAAGTGAATTGCAGGTGAGTTTCATTGTTATTCAAGATTTCGAAATATGTTGCAAATTCTTCATTGGTGCCATCCCATATTATAAACAAGTCGTCGATGAAACGCCACCATGCGATGATTTTTTGCACATGTTTGTCGTTTTCACAGTTCCATGCGATTTTCTGTTCAAACCACCCCATTACCAGATTCGCAAAATTTGGAGAAAAGGAAAAGCCCATGGCTGTACCCTTCATTTGTTGGAAATGTTTTTTATTGAAGGTAAAATGTTATTTTGCAAGCACAGAGTGATCATTTGTAGCAACATGGTGTTGTGCTGTTTGTATTGGATATTTATTTTGCCTAAAAAGAAACTGCATGCTTTTAGGCCTATGTCATGTTCTATATTTGTGTATAGGGATTCTACGTCCATTGACACAAGTTTATATTGCTGGTTCCAAGGTATTCCTTCTAGTTTCTGCAGGAGGTCAGTTGTGTCTTTGAGGTAGCTGGTGAGATCTTTTACAATGGGAGCTAAGTAGTAGTCAATGTAGTTAGAGATGGGTTCCATGATTGAACCATTGGCAGAGATGATAGGTCTGCCGGGTGGTCTGATTAAGCGTTTGTGTACTTACTTTCGGTAAGAAGTAAATTGTAGCTTCAATAGGATGTGACACTGTTAAATATTTTCTTTCCTCTTCGTCTATCAGACCCTCATTAAACCAATCATTAAGATGTTTATTGATATTATTTTCAATTTCTTTGGTTGGATTTGTATTGAGTTCTTTGTAACATGATTCATCTTGCAACTGACGGTTAGCTTCCCATATGTAGTCTGCTTTATTTAGGATTACAACGTTACCGCCTTTATCCGCGGGTTTAATTTCAATTGTTGAATCCTGTTGTAGATTTTTTAGCGCTTGTCTTTCTGAAGGCAAAAGATTGTCCTTTGTTTTACGATGATTAAGATGATATAGATCATGTATGATTGATTCATGAAACAAGTCAATCTTGTTGCCAGGTGGTAAAGTGGGGTAGAAGTAGGATTTCGGTTTCTTACCGCTTATTCCGGCTCCTAGCGGTGGAAGTATTTCACTCAGATTTTCACTCGGGTCTAATGATTCTTCTTCACCCATGGTTATGAGGGTGATCAGAGCTTGTTCGTCTTCAACTAATAGCTCACTGCTAAAAGGCGTGGCATTTTTATCCTTGGTGGGTCTCGTTTTTTCCGCAAATATTTTGACCAATTTGATTTTGCGGATGTATTTATAGAGATCGATACGTGTTTGGGCGATGTCAATGTGTGTTTTAGGGCAAAAATTGAGACCTTTCTTAAGAAGCTCTTCCTCTGAATTCGTTAAATGGCGGTTAGAGAGGTTGATGACATTCAACTCCTGAGAATCACCGCTTTGAACAATTTCTTCTTGTTGTGTAGATGTTGCTAGGTCCGTTTTGTCCTGCCCCGGGTTTCCATTGAGGCATCGTTGCCTCCCTTGCCCTCTTTTGCCACGCCTTGTTTTCCTCTTCCTCCTCTGCCCTGTCCTCTGCCCCTTCCTCTTCCTCTCCCACGGCCTGGTGGTCTTGTCTTTTCCCAACTTTGTTGTTGCAGGGCCAGGCGCATCTCGGTTAAAAAAGGAATTTTGGTACTAGTTGATGATGTTGGTTGGGGGGCATTAGCGCCTTCATTTTCACTTAAATCTGTGCTTGCCAGAGATTCAAAGCTGGAAGATTGTATACTAGCTGCTTCTAGTTGTTCCTTGCTTCTTTGTTGTTCATATTTCCTAGAGAAAGTGAAGATACGTCCTTCTTCAAAGTCGAGTTTGTCCCTCTGAAATTTGAATTGCTTGCGTTGTTTTACGCGATCTTCATGTTTTTCCAGATTTTTGGTGATTTCTTCTTTTAATTTTTGATGTTCTTCGGATAGGGTGAGTTTGTCTAAGGAATCTTCAATTTCACTTAATTCTTTTTGTATATCGTTAAGTGCTTTTTCTGTATGCTTTATGAGGATCGTTATAAGGCCCATTGAGGAGCCCAGGAGATGTTCTCCCCATTCTTGCAGTAGTTCACTACTAGTGTCTTGATGACTGGGCATTAATGTAAGGCGTAGTCCTCGAGGTATTCTCTTGACTTCCACATATTTTTTTAGGGTAATCACTTCCCACCATTTGTTGATTTCTTTTCTCGACAATCTTTCCCAGTATCTGAGGATCTTTTTATTGTCATTTGTGGCATTTATATTCAATTTGCCTTTGGGTTGGTATGTGGTTGACATGCTTTCAAATACTTGTGCTACCTCAGCATTGCGTTTGGCTTCTCTTTCCTCCATAGTAGTTGTTCTGGCTTGTATTTTTTTGCTGTTTTTTAGAAATGGTAATTGCTTTGGGAATCCGAGTTCTCTCTCTTATATGGATGCGAATAGTGGTGTTAGGTAAATGTCATTTAATCACTTGTAATCAATGAAACAGTTCGTATTAATTGAATCAGGTAGATTTGATGATATTGTCTATAAGCAAGTTCATATAAGATGTGTATGTAACGTGATAGTTACGCTGTGGCCCAACTCAGTTTTGCCTTGACATTATTCTTAACGTCGTAACTTCCTACACAATATGACTTTGTGAGAGCTCCGTACCGCTATGAGCGCCGTATGCAGAAAGAAACAATGAACGATTGTACTGCTGCCGCGTCTTACCTCAAAAACGGACAGGCTTCACTTTCTCCTGCGTCCCTCCGGCTGCAAGTTCAAGTTTTCACCGTCCGTTCGTCAGAGGTGCGCGTACATAATCCATATGTCTCTCTCAGCACTCGTTCCGCGGTGGCTGCCGGCTCTCTGGTTTACGTAAATCCTGTGATGCCCTTGGTTGAGGGTCGGCGCTCTTTGCTCGGGGCGGTGCGTAGTACGCCCGGTAGGGCAACCGGTACAAACGAGCAACAAGAGACCTCTGAGCCCAGAGGTCAGGAGAACACGCACTCACTCGGAATCCAGTCGTTTTAGTTGCAGTTCGTTTTAATTCAAAACCAAATTCATCAGCAAACAAGCCAAACAACACTGGCCCAACGCGTTTCGGTTCTGACTCGAACCTTGATCACGGGTTACCAACACAATGACCTGACATTATTTATTTCTATTTTTTCTTCACTTCCTGTTTCAAAATTTGCAAAGCATTCTGGTCAATGTAGTGCATTAAATTGCACATTGTGTTGCTGGATTACAAAAAATACCAAATTGGTAAAATAACAAATTGGTAAAATAACATAAGGAGAAAAAGAGGTAAGTCACGGATGAGTTTGTCATTAATACAATTCTTAACAACGCACTTTCACAAGTAACAATGTCCGATTATTGTTATGATTTGGGAACACCAGTTTTGAACTCAAGATACACTTAAACCTGCAATTCTGGATTATAAATGCCCTCTAGTGGGTATGTCAATGGCATGGCATTTACACAGTATATTTGGGCTATATTGACCCTCCATGTCGAAATCCGACACAGGGTAATATGCGTGACCAACGAATAGTAGAGTAGTTGAGTAGTGGAGAGTGAGTAGTAGAGAGTAGTAGAGAATGAGTAGTAGAGTGAGTAGTAGGGAGTAGTAGAGAGTGAGTAGTAGAGTGAGTAGTAGAGTGAGTAGTAGAGAGCAAGTAGTAGAGAGTGTGTAGTAGAGAGTGAGTAGTAGAGAGTAGTAGAGAGTGAGTAGTAGAGAGACTAGTAGAGAGTAGGAGAGTAGTAGAGAGTGAGTAGTAGAGAGTGTGTAGTAGAGAGTGAGTAGTAGAGAGAGTAGAAGAGAGTGAGTAGTAGAGAGAGTAGTAGAGAGTAGTAGAGTAGTAGAGCGTGAGTAGTAGAGTGAGTAGTAGAGAGTAGTAGAGAGCGAGTAGAAGAGAGTGAGTAGTGGAGAGTGAGTAGTAGAGAGTAGTAGAGAGTGAGTAGTAGAGAGAGAGTAGTAGAGAGTGAGTAGAAGAGAGTAGTAGAGAGTGAGTAGAAGAGAGTGAGTAGTAGAGAGAGAGTAGTAGAGAGTAGTAGAGAGTGAGTAGTAGAGTAGTAGAGAGTGAGTGGTAGAGAGTAGTAGAGAGTAGTAGAGTGAATAGTAGAGAGTAGTAGAAAGTGAGTAGTAGAGAGAGTAGTAGAGAGTAGTAGAGTAGTAGAGAGTGAGTAGTAGAGAGTGAGTAGTAGAGAGAGTAGTAGAGAGTAGTAGAGTAGTAGAGAGTGACTAGTAGAGAGTGAGTAGTAGAGAGTAGTAGAGAGTGAGTGGTAGAGATTGAGTAGTGGAGAGTGAGTAGTAGAGAGTAACAGAGAGGGAGTAGTAGAGAGAGAGTAGTAGAGAGTGAGTAGTTGAGTAGTAGAGAGTGAGTGGTAGAGAGTAGTAGAGAGTAGTAGAGTGTAGTAGAGATTTCATTAAAAACAATTGACATGCAGACTGAAACATGCACTTTCAATATCAGCAGCAGACTTCCCTGGTGAGCAGTAGCTTTACTACAGTGATCTAATAAGCAACTAGAGTGCTACCATTCAGAATGTATGGCAAATGTGTGACACATCTGTATGCCTTCTTGTTGGAACCAAAGTAAACAAGCATTGAAAATGCAATAGGTCTCCCCCTCGTTTAAGTTAAAGCAATTCTGTTTGTAATTAGGTGGCTTTTTAGCTTTGCTTGTATTAGTGTTTTTCAAACTTTCATGTACATAACATGCATATGTATGCATATATGTGTATGTATATGTATGCATGCATTTATATTTATATAAATACGCAGATTATATATATTTATATATGTATATATATATATATATACACACACAAACATATATATAAATGCATATGCATATATATGTGCATATATGTGCGTGTAGAGAGTGGTAGAGAGAGGTAGAGGTGTAGAGGTAGAGGTGTAGAGGTAGAGGTGTAGAGGTACAGATGTAGAGGTGGAGAGGTAGAGAGTAGTAGAGAGAGAGTAGAGAGAGAGTAGTAGAGAGTAGTAGAGAGTAGTAGAGAGTAGTAGAGAGAGTAGCAGAGAGTGAGTAGTAGAGAGTAGTAGAGTGAGTAGTAGGGAGTGAGTAGTAGAGAGTGAGTAGTAGAGAGTAGTAGAGAGTAGTAAAGAGAGAATAGAGTGAGTAGTAGAGAGTAGTAGAGAGAGCAGCAGAGTGAGTAGTAGAGAGTAGTAGAGTGAGTAGTAGGGAGAGAGTATTAGACAGTGAGTAGTAGAGAGTGAGTAGTAGAGAGTAGTAGAGAGTGAGTAGTAGAGCGAGTAGTAGAGAGTAGTAGAGAGTGAGTAGTAGAGAGTGAGTAGTAGAGAGTAGTAGAGAGGGAGTAGCAGAGAGAGAGTATTAGAGAGTAGTAGAGAGTGAGCAGTAGAGTGAGTAGTAGAGAGTAGTAGAGAGAGTAGTAGAGAGTGAGTAGTAGAGAGTGAGTATTAGAGTGAGTAGTAGAGTAGTAGAGAGTGAGTAGTAGAGAGTGAGTAGTAGAGAGTGAGTATTAGGGTGAGTAGTAGAGAGTGAGTAGTAGAGAGTGAGTAGTAGAGAATAGTAGAGAGTGAGTAGCAGAGAGAGAGAGTATTAGAGAGTAGTAGAGAGTGAGCAGTAGAGTGAGTAGTAGAGAGTAGTAGACAGAGAGTAGTAGAGAGTGAGTAGTAGATAGTGAGTATTAGAGTGAGTAGTAGAGTAGTAGAGAGTGAGTAGTAGAGAGTGAGTAGTAGAGAGTAGTGGAGTAGTAGAGTGTGAGTAGTAGAGAGTAGTAGAGAGTGAATAGTAGAGTGAGTAGTAGAGAGTAGTAGAGAGTGAGCAGGAGAGTGAGTACTAGAGAGTAGTAGAGAGTGAGTAGTAGAGAGCAAGTAGTAGAGAGTGTGTAGTAGAGAGTGAGTAGTAGAGAGTAGGAGAGAGTGAGTTGTAGAGAGAGTAGTAGAGAGTGAGAAGTAGAGAAAGTAAGAGAGAGTAGTAGAGTAGTAGTGAGTGAGTAGTAGAGTGAGTAGTAGAGAGTAGTTGAGAGCGAGTAGTAGAGAGTTAGTAGTGGAGAGTGAGCAGTAGAGAGTAGTAGACAGTGAGTAGTACAGAGTGTGTAGCAGAGAGTAGTAGAGAGTGAGTAGTAGAGAGTAGTAGAGTGAGTAGTAGAGATTGAGTAGTAGAGAGAGAGTAGTAGAGAGTGAGTAGTAGAGTAGTAGAGAGTGAGTGGTTGAGAGCAGGAGAGGGTAGTAGAGTGAGTAGTAGAGAATAGTAGAGAGCAAGTAGTAGAGAGAGTAGCAGAGAGTAGTAGAGTAGTAGAGAGTGAGTTGTGGAGAGTGAGTAGTAGACAGAGTAGTAGAGAATAGTAGAGTAGTAGAGAGTAGTAGAGAGTGAATAGTAGAGGGTGTGGAGTAGAGAGTAGTAGAGAGCGTGTAGTAGAGAGTGAGTAATGGAGAGTGAGTAGTAGAGAGCGAGTGGTAGAGAGTGAGTAGTAGAGAGTGAGTAGTAGAGAGTAAATAGTAGAGAGTGAGTAGTAGAGAGAGAGTAGTAGAGAGTGAATAGTAGAGAGTAGTAGAGTGAGTAGTAGAGAGTGAGTTGTAGAGAGTAGTAGAGAGTGAGTAGTAGAGTAGTAGAGAGTGAGTGGTAGAGAGTAATAGCGAGTGAGTAGTAGAGAGCGAGTAGTTAAGAGTAGTAGAGAGTGAATAGTAAAGAGAGAGTAGTAGAGAGTAGTGGAGAGTGAGTAGTAGAGTAGTAGGGAGTGAGTGGTAGAGAGTAGTAGAGAGTAGTAGAGTGAGTAGTAGAGAGTAGTAGAGAGTGAGTAGTAGAGAATGAATAGTAGAGAGTAGTAGAGAGTGAGTAGTAGAGAGAGTAGTAGTAGAGAGTGAGTAGTAGAGAGTAGTAGAGTGAGTAGTAGAGAGTGAGTAGTAGAGAGTAGTAGCAAATGAGTAGTAGAGAGTGAGTAGTAGAGAGTGAGTAGTAGAGAGTGAGTAGTAGAGAGTAGTAGAGACTGAGTAGTAGAGAGTAGTAGAAAGTGAGTAGTAGAGTAGTAGAGAGTAGTCAGTCAGTGTCAGTCAGTGTCAGTCAGTCAGTGTCAGTCAGTCAGTGTCAGTCAATCAGTGTCAGTCAATCAGTGTCAGTCAGTGTCAGTCAGTGTCAGTCAGTCAGTGTCAGTGTCAGTCAATCAGTGTCAGTCCGTGTCAGTCAGTCAGTGTCAGTCAGTCAGTGTCAGCTAGAGCAGCTCTGCTGACCTGGTTCTCTGGCTCTAAAGCAGCTCTGCTGACCTGGTACTCTCTCTCTAAAGCAGCTCTGCTGACCTGGTTTCTCTGGCTCTACAGCAGGTCTGCTGACCTGGTTCTCTGGCTCTAGAGCAGCTCTGCTGACCTAGTTCTTAGGCTACAGAGCAGCTCTGCTGATCTGGTTCTCTGGCTCTACAACAGCTTTGCTGACCTGGTTCTCTGGCTCTAAAGCAGATCTGCTGACCCGGTTCTATGGCTCTAAAGCAGTTCTGCTGACATGGTTCTCTGGCTCTAGAGCAGCTCTGCTGACCTGGTTCTCTCCCCCTAGAGCAGCTCTGCTGACCTGGTTCTCTGCCTTTAAAGCAGCTCTACTGACCAGGTTTCTCTGGCTCTACAGCAGCTCTGCTGACCTGGTTCTCATGATCTAGAGCAGCTCTGCTGACCTGGTTCTTAGGCTCTAGAGCAGCTCTGCTGACCTGGTTCTCTGGCTCTAAAGCAGCTCTGCTGACCTGGTTCTATGGCTCTAAAGCAGCTCTGCTGACTTGGTTCTCCGGCTCTAGAGCAGCTCTGCTGACCTGGTTCTCTGGCTCTAAAGCAGCTCTGCTGGCCTGGTTCTCTGGCTCTAAAGCAGCTCTGCTAACCTGGTTCTCTCCCTCTAAAGCAGTTCTGCTGACCTGGTTTCTCTGGCTCTACAGCAGCTCTGCTGACCTAGTTCTCAAGCTCTAGAGCAGCTCTGCTGACCTGGTTCTCTGGCTCTAAACAGCTCTGATGACCTGGTTCTCTGGTTCTAAAGCAGCTCTGCTGGCCTGGTTCTCTGGCTCTAAAGCAGCTCTGCTGACCTGGTTCTCTCCCTTTAAAGCAGCTCTGCTGACCTGGTTTCTCTGGCTCTACAGCAGCTCTGCTGACCTGGTTCTCTGGCTCTAGAGCAGCTCTGCTGACCTAGTTCTTAGGCTCTACAGCATCTCTGCTGACCTGTTTTTATGCACTCATGATGCACGCACCCGACTTCACGAAAATATATTTAAAAATAATATGAGTTCATTATAAGTACAAATATATTATTTTTATGAATATCTTACATAATCTATTGCCCTAATATGTATATTAAAGACATATACATATCATTTTAGAACATACTTTTTTTTGCGATGTCGTGCACCCAGCGCGCCCCAGCACGTATATGACATCACGCGGGACACGCAACCGCGCAAACATCTCGTACCATAATGCGCATGTGTCGCGAATGCGCTCGAGCAGGAGTCGCGGACTGGTCGCATACCAATCGCGCACATCAAGTGATATTAAATGTATATGATGTAACTGAAAAACACGAAGCCGTCGCACACCATACGCAGATCCTTCATGACTTTTCTAAAATGGCGGCTAGAATCCGCACACCCCCGTGATGTGTATGCTTTGAGTGCGCGACTCCGAAAAAATTGGATTTAAAAAAAAAAGAAAATAATATAAATATATTAAAATAAAAAATGAAAAAAAGAAAATGAATCAATATTTCAGTTTTAATTTTTAAAAAATATTTTGTTGTTGCAATTTTCAGAAAAATATATAATGTTATTTAATGAATAAAATATTTATGAATAAACTGTTAAAAAACTGTAGAAAATCAGTACAAAAAATAGGTATAACTACTATCACACTTAAAAATTAGCATTTAAAAAACCTTTGAAATTCACTGAAAAAAAACACAGGTTTCAGAGACGTTATAGTTAGAAATTAGCATTTAAAAAAGCTTTGAAATTCACTGAAAAAACCATAGGTTTCAGAGACTTTATAGTTAGAAATTAGCATTTAAAAAAACTTAGAAATTCACAGAAAAAAACATAGGTTTCAGGGGTGTTATAGTTAGCTGGCCATTTCACTCGTACAAAACCATAGAAATTCCTTCATCAGTGATGTCACTGACCATGTCATGAATGATGCAATATGTGACATCATCAGCAGTGCATTGCGGGCACGCGAGTTATAGTTAGCAGAACAAACTATAACGGAGGAATTTCTATGGTTTTGCATGAGTGAAATGGCCAGCTAACTATAACACCCCTGAAACCTATGTTTTTTTCTGTGAATATATATATATTCACTGAAAAAACCGAAGGTTTCAGGGGCGTTATAGTTAGGAATTGGCATTTAAAAAACCTTAGAAATTCACTGAAAAAACCATAGGTTTCAGGGGCGTTATAGTTAGCTGGACATTTCCCTCGTACAAAACCCTAGAAATTCCCCCGTTATAGTTAGTTCAGCTAACTATAACTCGCGCCCCCGCAATGCACTGCTGATGATGTCACATATTACATCACTCATGACATGGTCAGTGACATCGCAGAATCCATATGGACACACCTCGTGCAACACTTACCTGGGCAATGAACTCTGGGGCTTGTAGTTCCCATGAACTACAAACAGTGAGCAATTATCTTAATGAGGGGGTGTGGCGATTTCCACCCAATGGAACTGTGACAGGGTGATTTTAAACGGGGGAAGGAGTCTCCAGAAATATTGATGGCATCTGAGGAAGGCCGAATTACGGCCGAAATGCATTATGCCTTGCTTCTAATAAACCGCTTCCTCCAGTTTCCCCGCTGTGGCCTCTGCTTCTTTACTTGGTGGAGGAGTTGCTGCTATATATATATATATATATATATATATATATATATAACGCAAAAGTTATTGACAAATGAAAAATCACAGTTTTTATGGAAACTACATCCTAACTATAACCACCTAATGGTGACCGCTATATACATATATATATATATATATATATATATATATATCATAAAATCAGGGGCCTTATACAGAAAAATTGGGGAATTCTCCAAACGGATGGGGTCTTGGGGAAATTGATTTCTCCAAATCCTGATATTACCTTCAGAAAGAGTTCCTCACTAAAAGATATTCTGGTGCGCAGCCACTTTGAGGAGAAACCGAGAACCAAACCAACCATAACTGGTTTTTTTCCTTGCATGAGTTGCAAGGCGTGCAAAAACTGCAAAAAGGTGAAAGACTATGCAGTGCCAGGCAAAAAGGCTAAAAGATCTATTGACAAACTTCTTAACTGTAACTCTAGTTTTGTCACATATTGCCTGGTTTGTCCTTGTGGACTGCAGTACATTGGCAGCACCATACACCCAGCAAAGAAGCGTATCCTGGAACACAAAAGAGCCATAACAAACAGATATAAAACGTACCCAGTGGCGAGGCACTTTGCTGGGGTGCATGGTGCTAGGAGTGACACACTGACATTTTTTTGTATAGACCAGGTCCTAGCGGGAGAAAGAGGAGGGGACAGAGTCAGGTCACTGAGACAACTTGAGGCGAAACTCATAGTGGAGCTACGCACCAGAACCCCGGGGGGACTGAACCAGGAGGAGGAACTCTGGTCCTTTATTGGATAGAGCAACTTAAACCCTACCGCTGTTCCCTTGAAACTTTTTTGATCATGGGGAAGCATGGCTATTAACCACTCAGACTAGTAGAATGAACGACAGCCCATTCAGGGCGTTATTTCTTTGCAACACGTTTATGATTAACATACGTTGTGCTTTCATGAATTTAAAAGCTGCAGATACAGAATCTTTTACCTAATTGTGTATTAACACAGGTACACATGCTTGGAATGACAACCCATTCAGGGCGTATTTGATTATCATTATTTTTTGAAAAATGTTTAAGACTAGCAGACGTAGTGTTTTCATGAATTTAAAAGTCGGTGAGACAGAACTCTGTTTACTTAATTGTGAATTGTATCACATGTATATATTTTTGACTTACATAAGTTATTTGTCTTTATGAATTGAGTGGTATTACATAGTGTTAAGATGGCCGACACTTCCCACATTGAATACTTGTATATATGCAGTCCGCTTTTTATTTCCATTTTTCTATGATCATGGCAACCAATGAAATGCTTAAATAGATTATGGTAATTGAACACTATTGACATTGACGAAGGCCAGGAGGCTGAAACGCGTTTGTCAGCAGAGCGTTCATAGATCGTGTTTTGCAACGAACTGAATTAAATTACTTTAAATTGCAATTGACCAGAGTGCGCAGCAATTTTTGAAAACTGTGGCTGAAAGTGATTCGCGAGTTCCGCCCTCGCAGCTGGTGCACCCGCTGTGCTGTGAGCAGGATAACTGACGGAGTACGTGGAATATATATATATATATATATATATATATGCCGGTCACCATTAGGTGGTTATAGTTAGGATGTAGTTTCCATAAAAACTGTGATTTTTCATTTGTCAATAACTTTTGTGTTGTTTGATGGTTCCTCACAAATCTTTCAAAACAAGTTTGCCACCCCCTTTAGCTGCTGTCGTGAAAGTTTTAAGGTGATTGGTCAAGAGGGGTCCTAGAAAAAGGGGAGGTCCTAAAAGGCATTTTCCTCATGTTAATTTCCTAGGAATTTTAGGCACAACTACAGCCCAAACTGCTGATCAGAATTACACCAAATTTGGCAGAAAGGTAGATGTTGGTTCAAGGAAGTGCCTTTTTGGTATTTGTTTTAAATCAGTAGTTGCAGAGTTATTTAAAGAAATTTCCAATTATATATATATAGGTACGTGGAGGATCCGTGACCCCTCCGGATCTCGTGCTGAGATTTGATGGGCTGCCAACACTTCAAACCAGGAAGTGTTGGCAGCCAACTTGGGACTTGGCTTGAGCCGAGTCCCAAGAAGAAAAAAAGAAAAGGGGCAGGGTAGAAATATCCTGACCCCATAGACCATGGAGGGGGGCGGTTCCACAGGGACCCCGCCGGGCCAAAAAGGCATTTTTTAAATCCATATCCACCACTCTACAAATGCGCCTCTTGGCGTACTACTGGTTGGAGGATTAAGTCCCTGTGGCTGCTGAGGGTCCTTGGGGGTGAACTACCCCTCCTGTTACCTTCAGTAAGCCCCACACAGCGGGATTGTTGGGAGGTCTGCTAAGGCCACCCCCCCCTTTCTCCAGCACTCTGCAAATGCACCTCCTGGCCCACTACTGGTTGGGGGATGAAGTCCCCTTTGCTGTTGCGGGTTCTTGGGGGCCAACAACCCCTCCTGATACCTCCAGTAAGACCCACACAGTGGGATTGCTGAGAGGTCATCAAAGGCCATGCCACCTTTCTCTGCCAATCTGCACTGCAAGCATGACTACTAGTTTAAAAAAACATAGAAATCCACTTAAAAATCCAAAGGTTACACAAATGTTTTAGATAGGAAATAAAATTTGAAAAACCTTAGAAATTCACTTAAAAAAACAAAGGTTACAGGGACATTATGGATAGACATAGAATTAAATAAACCATACAAATTAGCTGAAAAAAGGCAAAGGTTACAGGGACGTTTTGTTAGGCTCAGATTTTGCTCATAAAAAACCAGCAAAATTCACAAGTTATATTTAACTGAGCTAACTATAACTTATGCCCCCGCAATGCACTGCTTATGACCTCACATATTACATCACTTGTGACATGGCAGGAGCCCTACTGCTTCCTCCAAGCCACAGCAAATGCTCCGCTTCCAGCAAGCGAGAGCATTCAAAATTAACTTGCAGAATTGCTTTCACAGACAGGGAGCTGCCTTTCAGAAGCCCCTTGTCTCTGAAAGCAATGTCAGCTCCAGCAGGAGGCAGGGACCGTGGGAGCCTTCAGCCTCCCCCGCGGTCCCCAACTAATGTCACTGGATGCCATGGGTGGGACCAGGGCAACAAAAATGGAGGACGGACCCAGGGGATGGAGTCCCTGGGGCACAAATCAGCTGTACGGCCACCCTCCCCACTGTGAAAAAATAAATAAAAAGGCCGGGCTCCGAGGGATGGGGACTACGGGGATGAAATCTGCCCGGGAGGGGGTAGTGCTGCCCCTCCTTCCCTGCTGAAAAAAAAGAAAGAAAGAAAAAGGCTGGGTCCAGGGGGGAGGGGGTTGCGCCTCCCTCATCCCAATTCCAAAATGGCTGTCCCCAAGAAATGGGGACCCTGAGGATGAAATAAGACTAGGGAAGGGGAACTACGCATCTCCCCCACACATAATAATACAAAAAAGCAACCAAAAAAAGCCAGCCCAAGCAATTCGCCAGAGGGTCCGCCCCCGTCACATTCACTCTGCAAATGCGCTACCTGGCGCACTACAGATGTTGGGCAAAGGGACGAATGAGGGAAATGATGGATAATAGATGGATGGAAGGGTGAATAAACAGATGGGTATGATGATGGAAGGGTGAAGAGAAATCTTTTAGAAAGGGTTGGGCTTGCTTACTTCACTTGATCTGTTCAATTCAGATTTCTTCCTTTTCTACCTACCACCAAAACTAACACACAAACTGCACTTACCAGATCTCAAAATGTTTCACTTCTTGCCAAATGCTGTCAACCAAACATATCTTTGTAGGAGATTTCAATCTGGACTGCGGTAACACCAAGTGCAAAGTGTACATCTCACCAGAGCAAGCTTCTCCAATGAATGGCTCTTGAGCTACTGTTAGCTCTCCAGCTACCTGGAGCTAGCTCTTCCGTGTGCAATCCAATCCACTAAATTTGAAGCTTTGCTTGGCTGAATATGTGTACCAAAATTGAAAAGTTTGCATCTGAAACAAAAATGGGGTTTTCGGACCGCATAAGCTGATATTTGGAGAAAAATTGCTGATTTTTTAAAATATATTTAAAGCTGTTATTTAAGTGATACATCTTTTAACGTTGGAGAGATGTATTACTAATATTATTAACAAGGCCAGAGGCATTATATCTAAGGCTCTCATGTATTACCTATGCAAAGATATTCCAAACTGACAAAGCCTTTTTTATAACCCTGGGCGTAGTTTGCGAAGTAGCGCTACGCGAAGCTACGCAAAGTGCACTTCGCACTACGCGTAGCACTACGCGAACTGCGTAGTACCCTGTTCGCACTGTGCAAGATGCCGTTTTCAATGATTGCACAGTGCGGAAAAGCATCCGGCACTGTGCAATCATTGAAAACGGCATCTTGCACAGTGCGAGCTGTAGTTTTCTGCCGCTCGAGTAGATTTTTACTCGAGCGGCAGCTTTCTCAACGCGGACTGCTAGTTTCTCATCGCGAGCGATCGCGAGCATGCGCGACCACTCGCCATGAGAAACCTGACCTCCTCGCGTTGAGAATCTCGCCGGGAGGTTTATTTTCCACGCTCGCGATCGCCAACTTGATGTTGCTGATCGCGAATGAGGAAAAAGTCTCGCCGGGATGTCATTTTGCTTGCTCGCGGTCGCCAACTTGAGGTTGAGGACCGCGAGCAAGCAAAAAATGACCGCTGCACTACGCAACGCTATGCTATGCGTGTTTGCACTGTGCTACGTGCAATTCGCGAAGTGTGAAGTAGCGCAAACTTCGCAAACTACGCGAGAGTAGCATAGTGCTTTGCCCAGGCTTACTTTTTTACATTACTACTAAGGAACCCTGCCTGATGCACTGAAGTGTTCATTGCAGGCAACCCTGCACTGAGGTGACCACTGATGTTAGTCTTGTTTAAGCTGCCATTAATGTAATCTTGCTGTAGCGGGTTGGAAGAAAGGGGCAGGAGACTAGGTCTAGGTAAAGACAGTTTTATTGTAAATAGAGCACGTCGTCGGCGAGTAGCCAGTCTCTTGTGGATTAAAGGGGGTGATGGCTGTTGGTCTGTAGCTTCCCGGTTCCTCAATGGGGTCCACCCTCTTCTCATCCATTCCAGCGTGAGCCCGTCAACTCGTGGATGTTGGTGAGTCAGAGTTTGCAGGAAAGGAAAAGAAAGAAACAAAAGGAGGTGCGGTATCAGTGTGGGGAAGAAACACGCTAGAATGGGAAGGGGAGTGAAGGGTCACACGGTGTAAGTAGCATGTCTATCTAGGTGAATGAAGTGCTCGGGAGGGGAGCACCGGGAAGAGGAGATCCTCTAGGCTTATATATCAGGTCTCCCCCTCCTTCCCACCCAGCCCATTAATCGCTCGCGTACCTGCGAGAGGCACGCTCCTCCACGAGGTCGCTGGCTTCCTGTTGTCTCTTGACCAATCGCCTCCGCTCCTCCGCTCGACTCCGTCCACTCTGCTCCTCGCTCGACTCCTTCCGACTCTCTCTCCTTGACTTCTCCGGTGATGCCACACACTGACTTCCGTATCTCTTGCGTTCTTGTGGGCCAGAACTCCTCGACGTCATCACTAGGTGTGGGGATTTCGGAAGTGTCCTCCCAGTTAAAGGAACAGCACCTGTTTTCCCCTTCTCCTACATGCACGCGTATGTCCGGGCAGTTCCAATCATCCTGCTGCTGGGAAAGAAGAGGGGAAATGGTGGTCGTCACATTCCACCAGTCCACTGTCCGTTTCCTACCCTCCTTGGCCGGACTTGCCTTGTTACACACCTCCCCCCCCCCCTGGATTCTCCCGATCAGGGAGAGGAAACCTTGAAAGGTAAATCAGCACTACCATTGTCCGTGCTCTTGCGGTGTTTTCCTGTGAAGGAAAAGGGCTGAAGGGATAAGAGCCAACGTAGAACCCTGGGATTCAGAGCAATGTTTCGGCTTAGCCACTGGAGGGGTGCGTGGTCCGTGTACAGGGTGAAAGGGCGACCCTTAAGATAATATCTCAGTTTGTCGACAGCCCATTTTATTGATAGGCACTCTTTCTCGATTATTGGGTATTTAAGTTCCAGAGGAAAGAGCTTACGGCTGATGTATAGAATGGGAGGGTCTACCCCCTCCTGTGACAGCTGGAACAGGACCGCTCCTATACCATAGTCTGAGACGTCAGTGTGGAGGATAAAGGGGCGGGAAAAGTCGGGGGAGGACAACACAGGACTGGTGGTTATAGCCCGTTTCAAGGAACCAAATGCTTTCCACATCTGTGGTGTGGGGTGTAGGAGGCTCTGGGTCTTTACGTCTTGTCGGAGGGTGTCTGTTAGGGGGGCTGCTACCTCTGAGAACTGGGGGATGAAGCAACAGTAATAACCTAACAACCCTAGAAACGCTCTCATTTCTCTCTTTGTGCTGGGGAAGGGGGTCTCAGCTATTGCCCTGACTTTTTCGATCTGTGGCTCAATCATCCCGTGCCCTAGCACGTAACCCAATAGCACGTAACCCAAATACTTGACTTTCTGGTAGCCCACCCGGGATTTTTTTGCGTTTATGTGCAAACCAGCTTGCTGTAGGGCGAGGAGGATGATCTGTAGGTGTTCTAGATGGGATTCCCATGTGGGACTGAAGATCACTATGTCGTCCAGGTAAGCGGAGGTAAACGACTGATAGTCCCTAAGCACCGTGTTCATGAGGCATTGGAATGTTGCCGGTGCCCCATGTAGCCCGAAGGGGAGTACCGTGAACTCATATAGACCCTCTGAGGTGGCGAACACCATTTTCTTCCAGTCCTCTTCTCTTAGGGGCACTTGCCAGTAACCTTTGGTGAGGTCCAAGGTGGTGATATATCTGGCTTCTCCCAATTTTTCTATTAGCTCCTCTATAAGTGGTATAGGTTACGCATCAGGATAAAATGGCGTTAAGGGCTCTAAAATCCATGCAGAATCTTGTGCTGCCATCTGGTTTGGGTACCACAATGATTGGTGAAGACCATTCGCTCTTTGATGGTCTTATGACTCCTAATTGCAACATGTCGTGGACTTGTTTCTGGACTGCAGCCTTTTTGGCTGCCAGTATCCTGTACGGACGCTGTTTGATGGTTTTTCTAGGGGTTGTCTCGATGCAGTGTTCTGCTAGTGTCGTCCCTCCGGGTTTATAAGAAAAAAGGGAGGAAAAGGGATATAGGGGCGTTCGGAGGTCGGTCTTTTCTTGGTCTCTGAGGTCCTCATTGATCACCAGTTGATCCAAAGTATTAGTGGAGTGGGCATGTGTGGGTAATGTGAGGTGGGCTGTTTTCAGCGGGGGACCCAGCCATTTTTTAAAAAGGTTTATGTGGTATGTTTGTCTCCTCCTTGACGTTATCTGCACACTATAGCTTGTCTTCCCGATGGTTCCCACGGTCTTGTAGGGGCACGTCCATTCGGCCTGGAATTTCTTGGTGGAGGAGGGAAGTAACACCAACAGCCAATCGTTGATCTCTAGTTTCCTCCTTTTTTTTCCTTTATCATAGCACGTCTTCTATTTTTCCTGTTTTTTCTCAAGATTCGAATAAGCCAGATCCCTCAGCTTTCCTATCTTGGATTTCAAGGCTTGGGTGTACTCAAGCATCCCCAGGGTTTGGTCGGCTTCTTCCCTCTCCCATGCTTCTTTGGTCAGCTCTAACAGCGACCGGGGTTGCCGCCCATACATCATCTCAAAGGACGAACAACCCAGGCTACTTTGCGTCTGGCCTCGGATGACGTATAACGCAAGGGACAACAATTGATCACATTCTTTTCAGTTCACCGCAAGCATTTTCTTCAACGTGGTCTTCAGTGTTCTGTTGTATCTCTCGATGAGTCCATCCGTTTGGGGGTGGTACACAGATGTCCTGATGTGGCGCAGATCCAAAGTCCCACAAACCTCCTTCATCAGCCGGGACACAAATGGGGTACCTTGATCGGTTAGGACCTCCTTGGGGAACCTTACTCGGGAGAACAACTCCAGGAACTTCTCAGTTATAAGACGTGTGGTTGGGGCACTTAGGGGGAAGGCTTCGGGGTATCTGGTTGCGTAATCGACTATTACCAGAGCATACTGGTTTCCTTTTCAGGTTCTTGGGAGGGGTCCTATTAAATCCTTCCCTACCCCTTCGAAAGGGGTGCCTATTTTAGGTAGGGGTTGCAGAGGTATGTCTGGGGGCGGTGACTGTTCTTCTTCTGGCATATCTCACAGGTCTGACAATGGGTTTTTATGTCCTTATACACCCCAGGCCAAAAGAAGTGTCTTAATACATTCTGGGTTATCTTTTCACTCCCTATGTGTCCCGCAGTCAAATGTGAGTGAGAAAAAAACATAATCTGTTCTCGAAAATAAAGCGAGACTAGTAACTGAAGCGGGTCAGTCTTGGAACCCTGGCGATATAACAGACCTTCTTTGATCAGGAACCGGGGAAAAGAGGGGATGGTACAGTCCTGTGTTCTGTGTGCCTGCTCCCATGCTTTAAACAAGGTAATATTGTTTGCCTGGGCGAATTTGAAACTTTTAACTAACGTACAGGGTTCTGAAGTTATCAGTGCTGGACCAGAGGTGTCTTCTAGCTTACCTAACCCCCCCTATATAGCCTGCTTCTGCACAGTCTGTAGGAACAGGTCTAGGAATTCAGGATTATCCGTCCCTATGATGAGCTCCTCTGGCAAGTTCTCCAAAACCCCCACCTGGATGACATAGGTCTTGCCGTTAGACGGGGAAAGGGATATCACCGCTACCGGGTATGGCTTAACATCCTCGTGGACACCTCTAATGTGTACGGTGGTATCAGGGATGACCTGCTTGGTTTGTACATGAACACCCTGTATTACGGACTGCCTGCAACCTGAGTCGAGTAGGGCCTTTACAGTTTTCCCATTCACCCGTACACTCACGTGAAATGCAGTCCCCATCTCAGCAGTGTAGAGGATGGATTTAGGGATGTATCCCACCTCCATTGGTTCCTCTGTTGGCCTTCGACGGGGACACAATCGTGCGATGTGCCCCCAGTCCCCACACACAAAATATTGGGGTCCCTTGAAGGACGGTATCTCGGGTTTTACAGGACGTGGCTCAACAGCTTCCGGGATCGCTCGAATTCTTTTGTCATATCTCATCGACGGGTGCCGGGTTGGCTTTTCGGGTTCCCACCCAGATGACTTGGGATGCACTTGTGAATAGGTGGTGGCCATATCGATGGCCTGTTCTGTAGTTATATGGTTGTGCTGGTGTAACCATCTCTGGGTGTTAAAACGGAGAGCATCCAACTACTGTTTGAGATATATTTTAGCCATAATCTCTTCCTTGGTGCTCACAGAGGGGGTTAGCCACTTATCGGCAGCCATCTTTAACCGGAAAAACAATGGCTTGGGGTTTTCCCCTGGGGCGCCCCTTTCTTTCCAGAAGCGTACCCAGTAGGCTTCTGCATCAAGCCCTAGGTGATCCAATATTATGGTTTTGATATCAGCATACTCTGTATTCCCTGTGGCTTTGGACACCTGATAGGCGGCTTGCTCTTCACCGGTTAGGAGTGGGGCTAAGAAAAACTGCCACTTTTCTATGGGCCAACCACAGGCCCATGTGGCCCTTTCAAAGGTAAGTTAGAAGGTGTTGGGGTCTTCCCCAGACACGTACTTTTGTAGCGAGATCCCTGAGAGCCCTGTGGTGGTATTCCGGGGATCCCGAGGGGCAGGTATGGGTTGGTCTGTCATCATCTTTTGCAATCCCCCTATCTGCACAGCTATGGTGTCCTTGAAAACGTCTCGGTCTGCCTGGGCCGACGTCAGTTGCCGCTCCACGGCCCATCCCAGCTGCTCCTGGCCCTTCACTAGGTGTTGTATCAGCACATCCATCATGGGAGTACAGATGGGTATGTCTATGCCCGCATTCTCCACCACTTGTAGCGGGTTGAAAGAAAGGGGCAGGAGACTAGTTCTAGGTAAAGACGGTTTTATTGTATATAGAGCACGTCTTCGGCGAGTAGCCAGTCTCTTGTGAAGTAAAGGGGGTGATGGCTGTTTGTCTGTAGTTTCCCGGTTCCTCTATGGGGTCCACCCTCTTCTCATCCGTTCTAGCGCGAGCCCGTCAAGTCGTGGATGTCGATGGGTCAGAGTTTGCCAGAATGGAAAAGAAGAAACAAAAGGTGGTGCGGTATCAGTGTGGGGAAGTAACACGCTAGAATGGGAAGGGGAGTGAAGTGTCACACGGTGTGAGTATCACGTCTATCTAGGTCAATAAAGTGCTCGGGAGGGTAACACCGGAAGGAGGGGATCCTCTAGGCTTATGTATCAGGTCTCCCCCTCCTTCCCACCCAGCCCATAAACCGCTTGTGTACTTGTGAGAGCCACGCTCCTCTGGAAGCGTGGCTGGGCGAATCACGTGGTCGTTGGCCTCCTGGCTTCCTGTCGTCTCATGACCACTCCACCTCCGCTCCTCCTCTCGACTCCTTTCGCTCTGCTCCTCGCTCGACTCCTTCCGACTCTCTCTTCTTGATTCCTCCGGTGATGCCACACACCGACTTCCGGATCTCTCGCGTTCTTGTGGGCCAGACATCCTCGACGTCATCACCAGGGGCGGGGATTACGGAAGTGTCCTCCCAGTTAAAGGAACAGCACCTGTTTTCCCCTTCTCCTACATGTGCACGTATGTCCAGGCAGTTCCAATCGTCCTGCTGCTGGGAAAGAAGAGGGGAAACGGTGGTCGTCACATTCCACCAGTCCACTGTCCGTTTCTCATCCCCCTTGGCCAGACTTGCCTTGTTACACTTGCCTGATGTGGTTATTATTACAACACTAATAATATTAGTAGCTTGGGATGATTTTAATTGAACATAAGTCGTTCTTATTACAGAAATGTTTGGAGACCCCTGCACTAGTTAAACTCGTCCTCCAGTACAATCTCCTCCAAATACAACAGAGGAAGAATTCTTGACCGTGTACTTCCAGTCGTACCGCTTTATGGTGTATATGTCCTATACTAATCCGACCACTTTTAAATCCCCTTCCACATTCTTTTCTCAAAACTGCCAAATTTCAGCAAGATGACTATATGTAAAAATGAACCAGGCAGTTGAAGAACTGTCACTTGATATACTACAAGACATAATTCCTCTGCAACTAAAGCAGACAAATCAATCAGTCATGCCAAGACTACTGTTTTGAACTGCAATTACATTATACGATTTGTTTGAGTTAGCCCTTGTTTTCGAATTCCCTCTACAACAGAAGAAAAGAAATCAGAAACCCGGAAAACGAGTGGCACAAAATCAGCTCTCTGTCACCCCAAATCAAACTAAACCGACTACGGAGAGAGTATTCATTCTGTCAAAGTGGACAAGCACAAATCGATTCCTCTTCAAATCCTGGCCCTTCATTCTTCTGCTACATTTGCTACAAAATTACCCCAGTTCAGAAGAAAGGCTGCCTCATTCACTCTAATTGTGAGGATTCTTTTTACCTTCTTCACAGGCCCGACACGACACCTTTGAAAGTCTTTCTCTGATCCACATATCCTCAAATCACATTATCAGAACATAGGATCATGCCTACATAAACAACAAACTAAGGGGCATATTTACAAGGACTTAATGTCACAGGAACGTCACTTTTGTGACTTCCTGTGGCGTTCAGGCCTTTGCCTTATTTACAAGGCAGCGTTAAGCCCCTTAACATGTCTTAATATTGCCTTGTCAATAGGGCCCCCTTTCATGCTACACTTAGCGTGAAAGGGGCGGGCAATGGGTGTTGTGGTGAACGTTCTGCCCCAACACCTATTGCTTTTTGATACTGCCCCCTATTTACAAAGGTGGTGTAAATAGAAGGAAGCGCCAAAAATAAGGCCAGGGAAAACCTGGTCTTAACCTGCCGAAACGAGGAAAATGATTAATTTATCCTCGTTTTTGCTGTTCAATGTGTGCTGCATTGTGCAGCACACATAGAAACAGCAAATGGTCATTGGTGATTGTTTATGTGCAGAAAGGGACACCTTCCTGCACATAAACAATCATTCCCCGCAATGCAGGCACCCTTGCACTATGGTGCAAGGGTGCCTGTGTTGGTGCTAGCAGCTAAATTTAGTGCCAGCGCTAGGGGAAATGCTGGGGTGTGCCGCATTCTTGTAAATGCGGCATATCCCTGCGTTGGAAACTGTTGGAACACGGCGTTAGCAATCTTGGCTTAACGCCACGCTCTGACAGTTTCCTTGTACATAAGCTTCTAAAACCTATAAACGAATGGCTGGACGGTTTACCCACCACTATAAAAGACAATTTCAGTAGCTTTTAATACACACACATCTTGTGCATATTAGAAATGCATCTCTAGGCCAAGGAATTTTCCTGACACATTAAGAGTTAGTCAGACCACCCCATGGCAAAGAAAACAGTTTTGATCAGGAATAATATTCAACCACCAACCAATATCATAACTTTCACGGCCAAGGACGTTACGAAAAATGAATGGCAACTAAAAAACGCCATTGCCAAGAAAGAGCTGATTACACTCTACCAATCTAGCTCCTGCCCAGTAATGCAGCACTGAAACATGCACTTTCAAAATATTGGATTATTTCCATCTCATGCTGGATCACAGAGAATCCATTTTGCTCATCCTTTTTGATCTGTCAGTGAATATTCTTGGGATTTATCATTGCAAAAATATTTGTACGCTAGAGTATATATGGCTTCCACGGGAGTATTCCGGGCGGATTCTCCTCATTTGTCACCAAGCGATATCAAGTTTCCAGGAACTACAATAGTGCCTTGCAGTGTTGCGCCAGGTTAAATCCTAGTCCCTGCTTTCTTCGTTTGGTCATAGAGGGGCAGATTTATGAGCCCCTTGCGCCACTTTTGCGTCACTTTTAACATGGGAAAAGTGACGCAAAAGTGGCGCAAGGGGCTCATAAATCTGCCCCAGAGTCTCTAAGTTTGATCTTCAAAGATACAGGTGTCTCATTTTACCAGTAAGTGGTTGACATGCAGAACGATCTAAATCTCTTCAGCTCCCGAGGACATCATCTAAGGCCACTCGTGGCGAGAAATACTCCATTCATGGATGTTTTATGATCTCTTAATGATAAATACAAAGTAACTCGTTTTCTATTCCGCTTTTAAGCACATTAAAAGTCTGACCCTTCTCCATTGGAAAGTTGTGGACGTTCAACGTGTCGTATCTTCAGCAAAATCATTGGGTGTTACCTCAGACTCTACCCTCGTTCTCATACCATGTATCAAGAAGGGAGTCAAGTGAGAAGTTCTTCCTCCTACTCAAAAGAGTGAAACATTTAATTTCCTCTGACTAACTGAAAACAAATCTTCATGCATTTGGCATCACAAGACTAGATTTCAGAAATGGTGACTCTTCTCCAGACATTAATACACTCAGGGGCATATTCTCAAGGAACTATCGCCATGTTATCGGCACTTTATCGCAGCTAAAGTTGCTCTAAAACTAACGCCCTATTCACAAACTGGTGCAAACAGCCGATATCACCAGTTTACCTGCGATAGCAGCCGCCAAAAACATCGCCACAGATGACACCCACAACTATCGCTGATGAGACGCAGAGTAGGCGTTCCCGTGCAAAAAGCAGTGACAACACCACTCCGCAACATTCTCAACGACCAGACAAATCGGCGATACGACCACAAAACATGCAATAAGGCACGGTAGCAGCAGGAAATGAACACCTGCTATGACCTGGTGTTAAGTCGGACCACAGCCTGCACCAGAAAAGGGAGCCCAGCCCACAGCCACACCAGAAGAACAACAGATGCCATGGAGCCACTGATCATGCAGCTGGGATCCCCAACAGGGCCACAACACCCACCGCCACTTCACCCAGGAACCCCGTCCCCGGGCACCCATTCCCCCGATCACAGACATGCTACATCAACTACATGGAATCATATACCAAATAATCTGCCTGATGTCGCTCAAACACATTTGGTGACATACATGTGTCGTCACAAAAATGAGCATCACACATTCACCTTCGAATTAACAAATGTAAATGTATTCAAATAAACACAGATCAAAAATGAACACATATGGCAGCTCTCCTCGGGACAATCTGTAGGTCACAGCCTGCAAGACAAAAATAATGATGAGAAGGTGTGTGTTGTGCACAGCAAAGGACAGAGAGAGAGCGAAGGAGAGAGAGAGAGAGACAGAGTGAGAGAGAAAGAGAGGGAAAGATGGACAGAGAGGGGGAGAGAGATATAGACGTACAGAGAGAGAGAGAGAGAAAGATGGACAGAGAGGGGGAGAGAGAGATAAACAGACAGAGAGGGGGAGAGAGTGATAGATGGACAGAGAGGGGGAGAGAGAGATAGACGGACAGAGAGGGGGAGAGAGAGATAGACAGACAGAGAGAGACACACAGAACAGAAGAGATGGACAGGGAGAGAGAGTGCCGACACTGCGCACCCAGGCCTCACTGCTCACCTGCTGACACCGGTGTGTCTCCCACCACGTGCCGGTTTGCAGTGAAGATCACCAGGTCCCACATCCACAATGGAGTCCAGATATATGAATGGCAAAGTACATACAATTGCACACAACAGCATCACCTGTCCGCCCCTGCGCACCCAGGCAGCTGCCCCCCAACCCCTCCCGCCGCCCAGCAGTGCATGCCTGCCCCAACGCACCAAGGCCTCATTGCTCATCTTCTGCCACCGGCGTGTCGCAAAGAGGGCCCACCACGTGCCGGTGCAAGCCCCAAGCATGGGGCCCGTGGACATGGCACCCTCTACATCATGCAGCCCCACGCCGCAGGCCACCAAGTCTCACATTTGATTCTGGGTCTTGATTTTGCCATGGCAGAGGACATACCAGTGCTCTCTATTGACTCTGAAGGCCTCACCGTGCGGATCGTTTCAGGCGGCACATAGTACTTCATTTGCACCGATCCCGGGTTTGGGACATTTCTATGCCTATACCCGACGAAGAAACAAGCATTCTATACTGGATAATTATCTAAGGTCTTTTGATTTCTTTCGATGGAAACATTAACAAGGACTGTATCCAAATAGAGAAATTAGCGTCCTGAGGTTTATTTAGACCCGGAGCTGATGCAATTAAGGTTTCCATTAAATCCACGTGAAGGAATTTTCCTGGCCATATATATAAAAAAAAGAAAAAAAGTACCTTTGGCAGGACTCACATGGATACAGCTTATCAGATAAAAAGTATCATTTCTTTTAATAGTAACTGATATTGGGACCTAATCTAACATTTCCTGAAGAAGGTGTTGGCTGAGAATTAGTGCCCACCGAAACGCGTCGATGCTTTTAAAGAGGAAACCACACAAAATCTATGATTACTGTTTTTTTGTGACATATACAATTGAAGTGATATTAACTGGGGTCGCAATTGAATAATCTTTGATTTGGTGATTTCCTAATGCAAATAGGACTTATCCGTCCTTTTTTACTTTGTTCCCAATTCTTTGTTTTATGTTGTTTGTTTAATTGTAACTGTAAATGTTTTAAAAAAAAATAATGACAGCTTCCAATTAACATTTTTATAACTATTTCTGTATTGATATGTTGACATTGTCATTGCCTCATAAATAGCTACATGACGATGTGCATTGTCTGATACTTGTATCCTTTCATGAAATTTTGAATAAATCTGTATATTTTATTTAAAAAAAAATGTTGTCTTAAATTGTTTTGACTACATTCGTGCTGTCCATCCTCATCCCCCCCGTGTGAAAAGTGTGTTGATTTAAGTATATTGCTGGCAAGGAGGCTCTATTTTTGTGACTAAGGTCGTATGTGGTGCCCCTCTCCTTTGTCCTAGGGGTCCCTCTCTCTTCTCTTGAAATGACATACCAGTGCACCCAGCATAATCGCAGGCTGCACACCCGCTCAGCACTTAAGGTGCCCCTACCTCAGTGCAACGAAAGTCACCATTCCCTGGCGGGTTGCCTGTGCCGGCCACAGTGTATCCGGTGCCACCAAGTCTGTGCCCCAAAAGTCATGGACCCTGTATCATAGAGTATCATGGTGCGGATGCCATCATGTCACCTCCGGGCCAGGGGAGAGTCGTGTTGCAGGACCCTAGGCCCTCATGCCTACATGGACACCACCCAGATAGAGAGAGACAATGGCGTCGAGCTCGTGCGCCCGGTCCTTTTTATTGCCAGGGTCACATGTCTTGTGACGTGTGTGCTGGATGTGTGTGGTGTGGGTGTACACCAGCCGTGAGGGAGTGACTGTGGCATGCTGACAACTAGACCTGTGATCAGCAGAACACCACAGGGAAGACCTGGGACGTGTAGCATTGTCGTCCCCCCTGTGAGCGTAAGCAGAGTGGGCTGGCCTGGCCTGGCATATGCCAGTCCAGCGTAAGTGTGTGAACAATGACCCGGGGGCTCTGGGCGTGGTTCCGTACTGTGCTGGACAAGGAAGTAATGAATGCGTTTGTCCCTGTAGTTGTGTCTGCACCACCCGGACCGCATTCGGCAATGTGTCACACTGCGACCCAAGTTCTTCCACATGAGCCAGATGGACGTAAGAGAAATTCACTGAGCCTACATTCATCCATACTTCCACACTTGAAAGACCATAGACATGAGACATCTGTGTCATAGGAATGTTTAATGCACATTCAGTGGAGTGTTGCATCTGGAGCAGTACAGGGCCATACAAACCACACAATACTATGTTGGCCCATGGAGGGCCAGCCAGTGTCCTTCAGAGAATGACAAGTCCAAAGGAGGAGGAAGAGTTCAGTCCGCAGTCTGATTGCTGTGTCATTGGCGATCACACAGATTATGGCAGTCCATGTCGAGGTTCAAGGTGAGTGTCGCAGAGTGCATCGGTGGACAGTGGAAGGTGATGATGCAGAGGGCAGGACCAAGCAGAAACCGGCCATATGGCAGAGAATAAGACTACTTCGTCCTTCGTACCATGATGGCAGATTCATCTGCATCTTCACCCTCTGCAGTTTCATGTGCCTCACGTGAGCGTGGTGGTGTTTTGTCTCCTGCACTGTGTGGCACTGACACTTCAAGGGGCGGAGATGTGGATGTAGTGTTAGCAGCTGCATGCATCAGCGCCAGGCCTTGTGGCAGCAATGCCATGAGGATGGTCTTGAGGTCATTGAGGAACCCAGCTACCACTCGCTGGTGTGCAGCCGTGGCAGCCGCTCTTTCAGCATTCGCCCGCTCCATGGTCTCCATTAATCTCCACATGTTTCCCAACTCCCATGTGACATCGCTAGAGCCACTCTGACTGGAGAGTTGGTCTATCCTCTGAGTCAGGGCTCCAGCGATGTCAGCCATGGTCCGTTGTAGAGCATGGAGTGGATTGCGGGTGTCCGTTAGGTACTGTGAGTGGTCTCTGATGGGACTCAGACACCCACGTATGGCATCTAGTTTGTCTGCCATGCGGTCGAAGCCCACCCGCACCTGTTCAGCCAGATTCTCCTGGCACCCCAACATACGGCATTGGAAGGCCATGTGTTGTTCGTGGGGGTCCTGGGAGGCAGCCATGGTGGTGGGCGCTGCCTGCTGTGTGGTCTGTGCAGGGGGTGGCGTCTCTTCATAGCAGCTGGGCTGCCCTGCTCCTGGAGGTGGGCTGCGGAGGCTGTCCCTGAGCTGTTGGAGGGCGTCAGAGTCACAGCTGTGGTGGTCCTCTTCGTCATCAGAGAAGAGAGGTTCGGGCTGCTCTGCAGGAGGTGTTGATTCTCCCTCTGCAATGTTGAGTTGAGATGCAGTTTAACAATGTGTTCACATGTATGTTGTCGCATTGTTCATGTTTTTATACAGACTGCATGACTGTGTACATTGTGGCTGTTTCTGAGGAGCTGCCTATTTGATGGGGGACAGTGGACAGTTCGACAAGATGTGTGTGTGTTTGTACTTGTACATTATCAACTCACATTTGCCTGCAGTGCCAAATGTGATTGGCCAGTGTCTCAACCCAGTCGGCACCAGTTGTGTCCTGTGTTCTGTTGTGGACGTATTGCGGTTTGTACCACATTGTTGTCAGTGTTGATGTGCTCTGCATGCTATGTGTGTCGGCTGCATTTTGGGGGAGTGACCCCTGCAGCTCTCATTTTGCTGTCCCCTCTCTATTTCATGCAATGTGCCTTTGACTTCTGTGCCTATGCAGTGCTGAGATGTTGCGTACTTGGGTACATTGGTCTCTTGGTGTGAGTTGGGGGCTGGGGCATGGTGTGTCAGCAGATGTGCTTAGCTCAATTGTACATGTGTGCCATTGTGCCCATCTCCCCCCATCCCCCCAGTCCCTGGTCGTTACTCACCCTGGTGTTGTTGTGTCCAGTCATGTTGAGCAGTGTCCGGTCCCCCTACTCCTGCCACCTTCTCCCCACTGATGACAGTGGACACCATTTCCTCCATATTGTCAAGCTCCTCCTGTGGCGCAGGACTACCACCTCCAGTCTGCATTGCTACCTTCCGGTTGCTGGCGAGTTTCAGCTTGGTTTTGCGCTTGACATCATTCCAGCGCCTCTTGACCTCTTCCATTGTCCTCTTCAGCACTCCCACTGCATTCACCTTGTCCACGATGGACTGCCATAGTCCATTTTTGGTTGCCAATGACACAGTGGAGGTGATGAACAGTTGTTGATGGTGTTCTACCACCTCCGTTATCAGGATCCTGTGTTCCTGCAGACTGAAGCGCTTCTTCCTACTCTTCTTCTCCATGGCCTTCCCTGGGCCCGAGGTCCCATGCTGGTCCTCCGGGGGGCTTGTGGGGTTCTGGTTCTCCTCCGTACTTGCTCCATTGTGCTTCGTTGTTGTTTGGCATTTGTTTGTCTGTTTTTTTCCCCACTTTTATGATTATTTTTCCCGCCTGACGTGTGTGAATTGCAGGCTTGTTGCTGGTTTTCGCTGATTTTTGTATCGCGATTGGCCTCATCGCAACTTTTCTTGCATTTGTGTTTTGCGTTATTGCGGCATGGCGTTGATCTTAACGTGGTCATTTGACTCGTTATCTGGTGACTATCGCATGGTACTGCCGTGTTGTGAATACTTAGTTAACACAGCGTAATTTACCCGTGATAGACTGCGATGTTGAGTGTTGCGTTAAGTTACTTTTGCGATGGTTATCACACGTTCTTGAGAATATGCCCCTCAGTGTCCAGAATTATCACCAACTGGAAAAAAAGTCAACCACATTACACCAGTCTGTATTAGCATCATAGCCTGCCAATATTTATAATCAAATTCTGTTGTCGGTTCCATAAATGTGTACGTTTGAATACACCCAGATAGTTAGCCAAGCCCTTCACCATTTCAGGTGGGCAAAGAGAAGTCAAAAGCTGAAGCTCACTATAGTTTGAATTGTCTTTCTATTGTGCTATAGGTACTGCTTCTATACAGTTACTACTGAATTATTGTCCAGTAAGTTGGTATGCTATGTAATAAACTGCATGAAAAGCACAATAATAACTTAGGGCATCCTTATGATGCAGGTCAGTCGAACCGCTTTTGCAGTAGTCAGGAGACCGCCAACAAGCATGCGGACGGTCCGACTGACGTATTGCGATGCGACCGCCAGGTTGGCAGTCTGAAAGTAGGCGGTACTACGGCGGGGGCATGCTGCAGCAATGGAAAAGGGTTGCAGCACATGCCTGCGTGTCCGTGCACATGGTGCACAGAGGTCAGTGGGGGCACTACATGTGCCCCCAAGGACACTTTCCGTAAGGCCTATGTCGGCCGGGGACCCTATTTAGGGCACTTAATCCCTTTCCCACAACCTTTTCATGGCAGTGTTCCCGCTATTAAAAGGCTGTCGGAAAAAGATATTGTAATCCCTACAGTGGTGCTTGCCTCTGCACTGATGCCATTCAAGGACACAGCTCCAACCACTGCCCCATCTGGATCTCTGATCCTGGCAGAGGCAGTGGTCTTGCATCCAACAACTGTGGGTCCAACTGCCAGCATCATAATACGGCAGTCAGACCGCTACCAATGACCTGTCAGCGGTCCAACGACCTCCATCATAATGATGCCTTTAATTGTATAGGTGGGCTATATAACCCAATGCATTTCGACATATGCTCCGACACCTGATGTGCTTTTCTGCTGCATAATTCTTTTTTTAGCAAGCAGATGTGCTAACTTATTCATGCTTTTTTTGTTTTATAAAATATGTATAGAGCTCTTATATTCTTTATCGAGCCACAGAGCACCAAAAATGTTCATTTTGCAAAATTAAATGACTCCCACGGCCCGGAAGTCTGGAGCATGCTCCCGGTGGGTTGATGAAGTAGGACATTTTAGAAGTGTCCCAACCCAAGAAGCCCTGCCATCTTCATAGATTGGGAAATAGAGTCCTAGATAGATAAAATATGAAACGTGAAGGGGGGAACATGTAGATCTATTTCATAGTGACAGCTGGCCCTTTTTTCACTCCTATACAAAGAGACTTGCAAGTTCAGCTTCTTCTCCACTTATGACGGTTGGACGGAGCTGGAGACTGCACCTGGCAGCTTCTGTGGAGGGTCTCAGACAAGTCATTACGACACCTGGATAATAAGTCGCCCGGGGAAGCAACAGTGCCAGCATGCAATTATCAGCTTGTTACGTGCCAGCCATTGGTGTGATCTGGGCAGGGGGAATTGGATGGACAGTGGATAATTATTGCTGCAGGGGTCCTTTGCACCGCATCCCCCAGCCATCACATTAAACCCATTATAAAGCACATTATAATGCACAGGTCTGTGAGCACAGCTGCAGATGGTGGAGTTACGTCAGATAAATGTCTGCACCACAGGGGATTGAATTCGTTTTCAGGGGCATTTCATATCTCCTCTCCATCAAACTATAGGACTTAGAAAATATGTTCTAAAATATATGTTTATAAGTTAAGCAAATTTCTGGGTCACAGATTTGAGCTTACATATAGCACGTGCCTGCTTCGTCAGCCATTGCTCTTTGGCCAAATGTACAACCCCTAGTGTCACCAGAGCATCACTTTTAGCGACATTCTGGTGGCGATATGTCCTGCACCATATTTACAAAGTGGCGATAAGCCACTTTTTGGGGCTTAACGCTACTTTGTAAATATGTTACCCTTTCACACAACTATCTGCAGGAAAGGGGTGTGCAAATGGTGGCGCTGTGGGCATTCCGCTGCAGCATCCATTGCTTTTTGAGGGTGCCCCAGATTCACAAGGATCTGTAAATCTGTGGCAGCTCCAAAAACTAACGCCATGCAAGAGCAGGCATTAGAGTGGCGCATGAGGAGAAATGCTTTTATTGCTCCCCGTTTTTGCTTTTTCCACGTCTGCTATAGAAAAAGCAAAAACCATTAATGATTGTTAATGTCCAGGAAGGTGTCACTTTCTTCTCATAAACATTCATGAAATAATGATGATTTGCAACTTCTATGTGTGCTGCAGGTATGCAGCACTTACAGATGTAGCAAAAAGCCATTATGGATTATTTATGTGCAGGCAGGTGCACCTTCCTGCACATAAACAATCATTCCCTGCAACTCAGGCACCCTTGCTGGTGCAAGAGTACATGCGTTGGTGCTAGGAAGCCATTTTAGTGCCGTATTGTTGTAAATACGGATCATCTCTGCGTTTTGAACATGTCAGAGCATCATGGCGCTGTCAAATTTAGTGCAGGTTCTCTGACATTTTATTGCACATATGCCCCTTTATTTGCAACAGGGAAATGTGCCCTATCTCTAGAGAGGCAGAATGAACACCCTTCTGTCCAGCACCTGGCTCAGCTTTCTGCTGTCAGTGCCACTATGCCCGTGTAGAATAGATGGGCTCGTATAAATTGATTGTTGGAACACCTTCTTTTGAGTAGTAGCGTGAACGTGTTGCCCAAAAGGAGCAGCCTGAACTATTAGGTGCCGCCATCTTTGCATTGGAACACTATCTTCCCTAGTGCACGCCTGGTTCACGTGCCTGCTTTTCACTTGAGATGATGCCTTGAATAAGGGTCTCATTCTGCACTCTGCAACTATCCCTTTCGGCAGAGCAGTACTCACTCTGAATTTTCTCATCAGGGTTGGTCTCCCCCCGGACAGTAGTTGCCTGCTGATTTTAATAAGTGAGCTCCCTCTTGTTAGCTGGTGATCAGTACAGTTTAGGTCTCTGGTCTGTAGCATCCTTCCACCAAGCTGGTGCCTGGAGCCAGTGGAGTGCATCCAGATGGTACATCAGTCGAATCACTGCCTGCAGGGAGTAAGAGGGCTTCCAGCTGTTCACTAACTGCGCGATGGACCACTCGTGTGCATGCTGGCTAGCCTCCGTGGCTAACCATTCGAATCTCTGCATTAATAAATAAATATTGTTGGCAAGTCATGCTATTAGAAGGAATTCGTGAGGACATCAATAGCAAGAAAGTTGCGCCAATGAAGCCAGCCAAAGGTCTCAGACATCACACGTATTTTTTTTTGAAAGAATGAACTCTGCCCAGATGCCCTTTGCAAGGAAGCATTTCCTACCGCAGGATGCGTCATGCATTGTATGCACTGCAGCTGAAAATTCGAGGCTTCATGCAGGAGCCTTTCCTGTGAAGGTATGGCGTGCAGGGATGGTAAGAGCAGAACAGGTGAGCAGGTCCGAGAGTTAGGAGACAGGTTGCCACCAGGCAGCAAGAGGAATGCATGGACCAGGTTGGGGGGAGGGGCAGTAACTGCTGGGCAGATGGAGACGTCTCTGGTCCACACTTCGGTGGGAGACTAACAACCCGGAACTTGTTTGGTCTGGTTGGAGTGAGCAGCAGGTCACAGGCCAGGTGCCAACATCTCTGATGGGGGTGGGAGCTAGGGTTCTGTGCAGGGAGTTTCAAGAGGGCCTCTAAGAAGAGGGAGAACAGTGGCAGTTCGACCACTGCCTAAGTAGCCCTTTGCACCAGCAGGAGTGCTTTTCACGCTACAGCACAGGGACATTAAAGTAGCTTTTTTATTCCAATGAGTTTTACACTTTTCTAATCTCACTACCTTAAAAATAGCAAAGGTGAGCAATAGAAGACTTCACAACTTTCCCACTCCCATCACTAGCACTCATTTTCACGTTAATTATACAGAAAAAAATGGTAATGTATGCAAGCAGTGCAATAAGTGCAGGCAGGCAGATGAAAGGAGGGTGATACAAACAAGAGAAATAGAACTTAGTTCGGAAAACACTCCAATTCTAGCTCATCAACATCATTTAGAGGTCACCAGGGGTTGCAACTGTGACTCCTCGCCTCCCCCTTGAGAGCCCTTGCACCCCTTTGCGAGTCCTAGCCCCTGAGGTGGCAACATCAGCGCCAAGAACAAAGGGGGTGGCTTGCACGCATGGCGTCGCTTATTAAATCTCTTTATTTTCTTCCCATTTTCATTATTAATAATAGTGGATCGTAGTCTATGAATCATTATTAGGGTGATGGAGCATCAGGAAATAGACCTTCTCTGACAGAAGAAGTAAGTGAAATCAATTAGTTTTAAATGTTTCTTTTTTGAGTGCATGAGGTTGACAATGTGTTTCTGTAAGAGAGATTGCAAGTATGAGTGAGAATATGTGTGTGAGTGAAAATGAGTGACAGGCAGTAAATATGAATGACCAGGAATGAGTGTCAGTAAGGTAGTATGAGTAAGTCAAGTGAGAATGAGTGAGAATGAGAAGGAAAAAGTGGCTGTCAGTTAGATTGAATGAGTAAGAATTAATAACATGAGTGTGAGGAGTGTTAGAAATTGTGGGTGAGTGTGAATGAGAACGAGTATGAGTATAAATAGGAGTGAGTAATAGAGAGTGAACACAACTGTGAAAGAGAATGAGCGTGTCTGATTAAGACATAGCGCAAATAAGTGGTTGAGAAAGCATGCCTGCGTAAGTGTAAGAGTGAAGGTGTGTAAAAGTAAATGAATGAATGAGAATGAGCGAGTCAGAGTGAGTGAAAATAAATGAGATTGAAAGAGAGTACAAGAGTGCTAGAGTGAATGCAAGTGAGTGTGAGTACATAGGAGGAAGAGTGAGTGAGAGTGAATGAGTGAGTGAAAATAAGAGTGAGTGGGAAGGAATGAGTACAAGTGAGTGTGGGAGTCTGAGTGAGAATGAGTACAAGTGAGTATATGTAAGTGAGCATAAATGAGAATGTGTTTAGTTTGCTATTGGCTATGAAATACTGGAGGCAATATTCAGCATTACAAGACCAGTGACAAAATACTGGCATTTGCATACTATAGGTAATACTTGGCATTTGGGGCATCAGTGGCAAAATGCTGGCATGCCAGAGGTATTTCCTTGCCTGAAGAACCAGTGGCAAAAATGCTGGCTCTGGCATACTGTAATCAGTTCTTGACATAGGAGGCTCCCATAGCAAAATGCTGGCGATGGCACAGTGCAGGTGTTTCTTGGCTAATGGGAGGGCAACTGTGGCAAATGGGTGGTGGTAACCATAAGAAAACTTTGTCCGTGACACACTAGAGTTACTTTTTGACAAAAGGTCACCCATGGCATTTGGATGGCACTGATGGAAAATGTGCACACTAGCGTATAGGGACCTTTTTGGCCTAAGGAGACACACTGGCTCATGGGAAAAACCCACAACAACATTCTGATACAGTGGAGGTAATGTCTGACATATGGGAGCACCCGAGGCACATTTTGGATTAACATAGTCAATTTATGGGAAGTATCATGGATCTTTGCCTTGGCAATTCATGAAAGGACTTGACTTATCTAATGAAGGCCCTACAGAACCCACGGCTCTTTAACAAATGTATGTGTATGTTATGCTTTAACATGCATTAATTGACAGTTTTTTAAAAAGCTTTTCTTGGGGTAGGTAGAGAATGCCCCCGAAGCCTCACTAGACAATCTAAGGCTAGCTCATTTCGATTACTTTCTACAATTCAGGGCAAGTATTATGCCCTATTACTTTCAATGATCGCCAGCTGCCACAGCAATGACAGAAGGTAACTGTATTGTGAAGAGCACTGTTTACTTTATGTTGCTTCCCGGGAAAGTAGTATCATGCTTTAGGTATGCTAGTAAAATGAATAAATTTAGTAGTGCATTCACACTCTTCTGATTTAAAAAATGAACTGAAAAACACGCTAATTTAAATAAATTGTTGCTATGTTTTATTATTGTGAAAACATGAAAAATTATGTGTTTGAATAACATCTCCTTGCAAATGATCATAAATCAAAATGTATTAACAATAAGGAACAACTTAAACCAATAACATAATTCATATTGCATTCACCAATCTGCACAGAGCTAAACATCACTGGTTTCCTGCCAAAATGCTCTTTAAAAGAAGAAGCCAAGCAAGAGGTCCTCATTTCCCATCATCCATCTGCACAAGAAGTGACATCACTGTACTTCTCATCATCCATCGGCACAGATGTAACATCACTGCACTTTCAATCATCCATCTGCCAGGGAAATGACATCACTGGTTTCCTGCCAAAACCATCTTTGAAAGAAGAAGACAAGCAATAGGACTTCATTTCCCATCATCACAGGAAGTGAGTGACATATCTGGTTTCCTGTTAAAGCTATCCTTAAAGGAACCAAGCAAGAAGATTTACTTTTTTGCCAAGACAGGAGGTTACCATTTTAGCTTTAGAGCCTGCTGTAGCAGGCTCTGCCAGCCATTAAAGGCCGCCACCAGCCGTTAACAAGGGAGTGGTCCTTTGATGGCTGGTAGAGTCCGCTACGGAGGGCAGTAAGGCTATTAGAACATTACGCCACTAGAGGGCAGAATCTTCTAACAAATAAATAAAGGCCTCAGTGAGCCCGAGGGGACCTAAATCCCCTTGGGCTCACTGAGGCCTTTGTTCACAGCAACCGCTGCGAACGACAAACATTGGAATATTGGAGCTCCAGGGTTACACTGGCCATTAGAAGCCTGGAGCGCTCCATTGTTTTCAGAGGAGCTCCCAACATTCCAATGTTCTAGTATGCATAAGATTTTATTTACCGCTTCTGAGCAGCACTTAACCCCTTCGCTGCGGCGCGAATTCTGCCGCGGCGCTGGGAGGGTTCGGGGTGAGCGCGGCGCCGCCATTGTGGTGAGGGAACCAGGCCATCAAGAGTCAAGGCCGAGCTGTGGTCATGACGGCGTGGTTTCGTTACGGCTCCGCCCACTCAGTATTTCACCCGCACAGGCGGGGAATTAGTGCCGCGTGGGCGGAGCGGCCGCAGCATGACGGAACCACGCCGTCATGAGCACACGCCACCCATGACTCATGACGGCGTGGTTCCATCATGCGCGTGGAAGGGGATAAATGCTCCAAATAGAACAACATGAAGTCATAGAACAATAGAACATTCACAGAGTACATATGTCCCAAGCGTTCCAATTCAACCTCTCTTGTTTGCTGTTTCTAAGAAAATTAGCATACTTTTTTATCCATTTGATATGTGTGCAATGTGTAAGTATATAAAGTATAGTTTACTATGGAGTATTGAATGTTTGATTTGTTGCGTGCATGGTTTACCCAATTTACTAGCCATTTTAATAGTTTACATTTTAATTAGAGCAGAAATTAGACTCTGTAGGGTTAGGAACTGTTTGTATTTTATTTTTTTGGCCTTTTCAAAAAAGAAACATTGTGGCATATTGACCTATGACGAGTTTTTGTCATATCGTTCAAATTATATTTTTCAGTCAGAAGAGATAAATAATATTTGCTTACTGATATTGATAAAAAATACGGCTTGAGCGCATTTAAAGCTATAGATAAGTTGCGTGGAGCCTAGGCATCCGAACGCTCGAGGTGAGCTGCATCATCAGTGTAGTTTCAAACAATGGGGCTTGTTTTAAAAGCAAGTTGGGCGTGCATTATTAGTGTGTGATCAGGCTCTTCTATTCCAAATAGATTGGACCATTTTTTGTTGGCATCTGTAGGCGTGCTGAGCATTGTCAAGCTTACTTGGCAAAACACATCGGATCCGCATAAGTTGTCAGTTACAAACAGCCGCCGGTATCCGGGAGGAGCATTATTACTCTTTGTGAAGAAGACATTGTAAGAATTTAAAAGTGAGGAAAACAGATTCTTTAGATTTGCAAAAAATATAATATATATTTTGAGAAAAGCTATAGGTTTCTTTTGAGCACAAAAATAATTAACAGAGTGAAGAAAATGAAAATGCAGAGGATAATATAGTAACATCACTGGATGTGCAAGAAGAGGTAATTAGAAGGCTAATTAATTAAGAGATAGGGAATACGGTTCAGGAGAAAGTAAAACATTTATTGAAAGAAGGTAAGAGAAAAAAAAATCAATAGAAGAAAAGGAATATTGGTCACTGTCTGAGGAAGATGATTCTCAGAATACAGGATCAGGAGGCAAATGTTATAAGAAACGTAAACACAGAAATGTCACTAGAATAGCAGAGGTTAAGACAGGAGTATCTAGCAACTTACAAATGGGTATCCAAGGCAGCACAAAAGGAAGGCAGGTAAGCCCTGCGAAGAAAAGGGTCAATCACCCCAATTGGATAAAGCATGATTTAGATGTGGATATTGATGAATACTTCCTTGATTTAGGATATGATGATGGGCTAGATGACTTTTTAGTGATTGAAATTAAAAACAAAGGTATAGAATCCTTTGGGTCAAGCTTTATTCAATCCACTTGAAATTGGGCACCCTTGTAGTTCGAAGTGGTGGTCTTTGGGGCATTTGCAGATTTTGTATATTTTTATACGGAGTTTTATGTAACACAAACTTGATCCGAATCGGATATCAGAGTGCCTTACATAGCACCAGTTGCGTTACATGAGGACACAGTCATTTTTCTTTTGTTACGCACGGGGAGATTAAGTGATTTGCCTAGAATCACAGGATGTTCAGCGTCGTTGCCGAGAATCGAACCCACTGCACTCAGATTCGAGGACGACCGCCCTAGCCATTAGGCCAACTCCTCTCCCCGATTACATCAAGTACTGGATTAGGCAGACTTTGGAGAGGGATGAATGTAATCTTATGAGGGCAGAGTGCTCCCGACCAATAATAGAGGTAAAGGAGACAATGACCCCAAATTTAGACCCAGACCTGAGAATGTATTTGTTTAAGTTCAGTCGTGATCTGAGAAAGGGTCTAGACAGGTCATTAAAGCAATGCGAAGATAAACTTTTTGATGTTTAGGGCCTAGTTGCAAGAGTCTTTGATATGGTAGAGGAATCCAATTCAAATTAAATAGATTTGGATATTAATCTGTTACGAGTAGTCCAGCACCCATGCTCCTCGAGGGGTGCAGTTCCGCTGTGTGCGAAGAAGTAAGTGCTGAAGGATAGACCTGAAGACCTGATCGGAGGACCTGGGGAAAATCTCTATCATCAGTTTTGAGTGCCCTCACACACCCACAAGGGTGTCCTGCTTCGTCATAGGGTGCTCTTTGTCGAGCCGGTTCTACAATGCTCAACACTTCCTCTGAGTGGGGTCTATTTAGTGGAGATATATTGATCTAGTGGTATGGTTAATGCAAGCGAGGGGGTCTAGGTGTAGGGTGTTTCTCAAGTGATTTGAAAGAGTCTAAGGGAGACCAAAAAAGGGATTAAATATGGAGGTCTCTTTGACACAATATAAACAATGGGGCAATCTATTGCACTACTGTACCTAGACAGCTCAATAGGTCAACATGTTTCTTGCCTATGTGCCAGGATAGTCAGTGGCATTTCTTCATGACCAGGTGACAGTACCTACCCTACTACAAATTGGAACCAAGAAATAATTGTAGGCAACCAATCCTGAACTGTTCACCCGCACCTGCTGAGGAGCAGGAAGGAGAATCCAACCTGTGAAGGGGGGGAGATGGTGAGACATCCATCAGAAACATGCCGTAAGTGATAGTCTTAAAAAAGCATGGAAACAGCACCACACTTCCCATTGGTGCATTACGGGTGCAAAGTGGCTAGTTAGCGCACACAATATCATGTATTAGGAATTAAAACACACCCATCCAGGTAAAACATTAATCTATACCTGGGCCACAACCACTATGGAACCCCCACCTGCATATGCCACCTCAAACACCACATCCATTATATCTGCAACACGTTGCCCACTCCCCTTATTTAAGCAGAGGATTTGGCAGAGGCAGAGGCAAAAGAAGAGGAGGAAACAAACAGGTTCAGTGGCAACAACTACAGCAGGAACTACAGATGCAGACACAGCTCCTAGAGGACAGGGTCATGCAGAAAGGCCTAGGCTATGTACCCAAACCTAATGAAGACAAATTCCACTTAGCCAAGCAACTACATGGCTTCTTCAGGAAAATCTGATATTCTTTTTTTCATGACAAACCCCCACAAGAGAGCGACAATGCTGGCCTACGAGTACCTTCAAAGTATACTCCCACCATTGGGATGAGCACTCATGAAGACCTCGCATTTGAGCAGGCCGTCCTCAAGGAAGTGGAGAACTTGGAAACCAGGAATCCCTTCCGCAACCTGTTTGCGCCAGAACAGATAGCAGTTAGGGCCCTTTCAAATGATACCGCGATCACCATAAACCAGCGGACAAGGATGGCGTCATTGTCATCCTAAGCACTACTTACTATGACTCTGAGTGCCTCCACCAGTTGGCTGACACAAGGTTCTATCACAAAATAGGCAGACACCTCACAGTGAAACTTACAACCAAGATCACTGCCTTGGTGAGCTCAGCAGAATCACAAGGATGAATCCCTAAGAATGAGGAGCAGTTCCAAGTCAACAATACGCCGAGGGTATCCAACTTCAAGGTATTGTCGGAAACCCACAAAGGGGTTTCCCCTACCCCCGCAGCAGACCAATTGTCTCAGATATTGGTTCACTGCTTGAACCCCTCCACAAGTTTTGCGACCACTTATTACAGCCTTTAATTAAAAGGATTCTTTCATTTTTCAAGGACACATGTGATGTTTATCTCGTGTTGAACCTTGACTTTGAAGCATTATATCCCAATATCCCACAAGATGCCACCCATGCAGTGATCGAGATGTGCCTTCTCACTAAAACGTGGACATCCACCACCCCTACTAACTTCATCATTGAATGAGTAACGATCGCCTTAAAGGAGAACATTTTCCAATTGCAGAATGAACTGTTCCACCAAATACAGGGGACTTCTATGGGGAGCATATTTGCCCCAAGTCTGGCCTGCCTTTATATGGTTGATTTTGAGTCGCAGTTCATCTACATTGATACCAACCTCTAAAATGCCAGCATAAAACTGTTGCGACGCTACATTGATGATATCATCATCTTTTGGAAGGATGATCTTACCTGCGAGGTCATTTTGATTGGATCAACTCCCTCAACCCGTTCATCAAGACCGTTTCTAGGAAGGAACTTCAGTTTTTGGATCTAAAAAATCAAACTCGACAATGGCAGCCTCCTTTATGAGAGTTATCATCCTAAGGCCCTCTGTCACAACCTCCCTCATGGGCAATTTCTTCGCCTCAACTGTAGTAACATCAGGGATAATTCACAGCAGGCTAATGAATTGACTAAGGATATTCAAGTCCTCAATTACCCTCCACAGGTGGTCAACACAGCTTGGCAGAGGGCCAAGACTAATCATAGAGAAGCCCTACTGGAACCTAAGGTCAGACAACAAGACAACATCTTCACTACATTTACATCTCACTCCAATTGGATGCAGAAGATTGTACAGAAGCATTAGCCCCTACTCTACTCTGGAAACCAAGGGATGCCGACTCCACATTTTGCCTTCAAAAGAACGCAAAATATACAAGACCTTTTGGTACAAAAGAGACCCTGGTGTACGCCGAGATCCAAACAAAGTACACTTTAGAATCCCTTCCCAGTCACAGGTCACGCTCCCTGTGGCAGCTGCACCAATTGCCTCTTCACAGAGACATCTAAGGAGATCACTTTGGACAACACTCATACCTGAATCCAAAGAGGCCAACCAACTATAACATGAAAAACTATGTATTAAGCCTGGGCAAAGCACTACGCTACGCTCGCGTAGTTTGCGAAGTTTGCGCTACTTCGCACTACGCGAATTGCACGTAGCACAGTGCAAACATGCGTAGCGTAGCATTGCGTAGTGCAGCGGTCATTTTTTGCTTGCTCGTGGTCCTCAACATCAAGTTGGCTACAGCGAGCAAGCAAAATGACATCCCGGCGAGACTTTTTCCTTGTTCGCGATCAGCAACATCAAGTTGCCGATCGCGAGCATTGAAAATGAACATCCCGGCGAGATTCTCAACGCGAGGAGGTCAGGTTTCTCATTGCGAGTGGTCGCGTATGCTCGCGACCGCTTGCAATGAGAAACTACCAGTCCGCGTTGAGAAATCTGCCGCTCGAGTAAAAATCTACTCGAGCAGCAGAAAACTACAGCTCGCACTGTGCAAGAAGCCGTTTTCAATGATTGCACAGTGTCGGATGCTTGTCCGCACTGTGCAATCATTGAAAATGACATCTTGCACAGTGCGGGTTACTATGTATATCTCATCCAAAGTCCTTGTTCGCTCAGCTACATTGGAATGACTACTAGAACTATCAAGACGAGAATTGCGGAACACTGGAGCAACACTTAATGCCAACGCAGCACAACCAAGATAACTGTCCATTTCCTTGAGAACCGACATCCCCCAAATGACTTCAAACGGACTATCCTAGAGGCCAACAACCGGTTGGGCAAAAAAACCTTGTTCAAGAAAGAACAACGCTGGGTCTTCTGCCTCTCCACAAACACTAGAGGACAGAATGATGACATACCATGGCATTAATTGAATTAGATTTCACACTGCCCTGCCTACTAAACGGTAGCTGCCTGGCCACCAGGTATTCCCCGTAAGTCTCTCCTGGCCTACCTTACCACCTAAATTAAGCCCCTTTCTCTGCTAAACCAATATCCCCTTCTGTCCAGCCCTTGTGTCCCATCAGACCCACTTACACACTTATACATTCCACTTTGAATCCTGCGTCTTAGTCTGTTTAGGGGGATGATTACCTCCTAAAGCTCTTTGTGCCTCTGGGTGATCACCTGGAAGTGACTATACACCTCCTCTCCAGTGGCAATTATTAAAGGATGTATGTACAGTACAGTAACCCCCAGAGGCAGCCACTACAGAATTCATGCCCACTAATAGAACCATCCAACATGTTGTACCACTCTGGCCACTCACCCTTAAGCCCAAGGGTGTGCGCATTCCCCACCTCATGTTAGAATTTGTGTGGAGTTAATTGCTAGGAATTTAAGCCCATCTTGTGCTCGCACCTCCGTTAAATGATGGCCGTCTCCATTCTCTATACTCATTGCCCCTTTTGAGTATCTTTATAATACATTTAGGTGGCTGCCTACTCGCAGCCATGTGTTTAATACCACCAGCACCGGGGCACATTTCATATCTGCCCACTGTGTGTGTTCGGGACCGACACCCTGTACTTCCAGTCAGTTGTAGAGATGCCAGTCATATACATAAAAATTCAGGTGCTGACATTGCACTTACACCACACTCCAAGATGGCCTAACTCTGGTATTTCCAATGAGTTTCAGAGATACTAAATTCAAGAGCTGACATTGCGCACATATCACACTCCAAGAAGGCTGCTACTAGCTTTAAGCTCTACACCAAGCACAGTAACACCCGATTTTATCAGTAAGACGCAATGATACTGAGCACATATTCAAGGTCCTAGCACTGTCATTACACGTGCACCACACTCCAATATGGCCACTACAAGCCAAACGCTCTTCTCCTATGGCGCCCTCTTGGCCATCCTCAATCAGGCCACTCACAGCTGAATGCTACACTTTCAGAGCACACGCTCTATCATCCTGATACGTACAGCTCATGACGAATTGGTCACTAATACCTGCACATGTTTATGCAGTCTAATTGGCAGATTAGTAATCTCCAGAACGTTATTAAATCACTCCTGACCTTAATCCTCACCTACTGGTCGGCAGAGGAGGGTAGGTCCCAGCAAACACTCCACGTGGTTCATGTCAGTAACCTGACTCTGGACAGACTTTTTCCATCATACTTTCCTGGGCATTGTTTTGACTGTTTAATACTGTTTTACCTTAGTTGGAGTCCCTCAGCAAGGCGAAACCCACTGCCTACCCTAGGGGGTATCTCTTTCTCTACTGAAGGGTGAGTATTTTTTTTACCTTGACCTTACCTTGACATCACCCTGTTCTATTCTACAGGGTGTTCTTGCAAATTACAGTGTTGTCATGCTTTCTGCACATGACTGCCATTTGAATGCTTTTAATCATTGTCTCACGTGAGCCGTGTACTAAAGATGAATGCTTTACCTGGAGGAGTGTGTTTTAAAACCTAGTACACACTATAATGTGCTCTAACTAGCCACTTCGTGCACTTACTGCACCAATGAACATTGTGGTCCTGTTTCCATGCTTTGGAACTTAAGGCCTGTTTCTGATGGGTGCCTTACCATCTCTCCCCCTTCACAGGCTGGATCCTGCACCGCAGCAGGTGTGGGTGTACTGTTCTGGATCGGTTACCTACAAGTACTTCTTGACTCCAAATCCATAGTAGGGTAGGTACAGTTATCTGGTTCTGAAGAAATGCCATTGACCCTCCTGACACTTAAGCAGGCAACATGTTGACCTATTAAGCTATCGCAGTACATTATTACGATAGATAGCCCCACTGTTGGTATCCATAATTGAGCACTCTCTTCCACCCACCCAAGGAAACTGTGCCCCGCTTTTGTGTTATACAATCTGCTTTGTAGACAAAACCCACACAGGCCTTATTGCAGGGAGGCATAAGGCTGTCTTGTTTAGAATTAGTCCAAAACTAGGGGATTTTGCCAAAGGAGAATCAAGCAGTAGTTCAAGGGACTTTTGTCTGGAGTGGCGTTAGCGATGTCTCTGGGTAAGCATGTCCAGACTTTCATGGTCCCAGACAAGGCACATGCTTCTATGACAAAGGTATTTGGAAAAGGGAATTTAAATGGCAGGGACGGAAGACGGGGTCCTACTTTCAGCCAACCTCATTACAGAGGCCCATATTCACAAGGAGGTGGTTATCCCCCAAAGAGAGGAAACTCATACTCAGGAAACTTTTACCCACAACAAGGTAGAGGTGGAAGGAACGGATCGAACCATGGAAGAGCACAAGGGTCCCAGGCAGGATGGCACTCAGGACAAGGTGAGTATGAAGGAAGTTTTTAGTTCTAGCCATAGAAACACAGGAGGGAGGTTGAAACGTTTCCTCCACACATGGAAAGCAATAACTAAGGTGAAAACAGTGAAGGGTTATGTTATAGAATTTTAATCAGACCCATTTCTGGGAAGAGAACCCAAGGAATTTTTATTTCCAAGAGGAGGTGAGAAGAATTATAGCTGAGGAGATTCAATGAATGTTAGAAAAAGGGGCCATTAAGGATAACGGAAGATTGAAAAGGGTTTGCCTGTACTTTATTCGTAGTGGAGAAAAAGGACTAAGAATGGAGGCCAGTAATCAATGTAAGAGAATTTAATTATTTTGTGGCTTCCTGGCATTTCATGATGGAGGGAATGTATCTTTTGAGAGATATTTTGATGGACAAAGACTGGTTGGTGAAGATAGATTTAAAGGACACTTATTTTCAGTGCTTGTAGCTCAAGTAAGTCAGCAATATCTACAATTCAGGTGAAATGGGCAACTTTACCTGTTCACTTGTCTCCCTTGTGGCTTTTCATCAGCACCATGGTGTTTTATGAAGGTGTTGAGACTTGTAGTGGGTAACCTCAGGGAGAGAGGTGTGAGATTGGTAAGTTATTTTGACAACATTTTGCCTATGAATCAAGATGAAGAGAACACAGTCTTATGGTTCAGGCAACATTAGAAAGTTTAGGCTTTGTAATAAATCAGGAAAAGTTGATCTGAGAACCATCTCAGCAGATGGAGTTTTGGGGATTTGTGGTAGACACGGTGAAGGCACAGTTGCATTTACCAGACAAGAAAATTACTCTAATTAAACGAGAAGTGAAAGGTTTATTGAGGAATCAGGAGGTAAGCTTATAAGAGTTAGCCTACTGTCGCCATCAATTCAGGCAATATTTGCAGGACCTCTAAATTACAGGGCCTTGTAACATCTCAAGCCATCAGGATTAAACAGAGGTTTATGGTATGGAGACAGAGTGAAGTTGACTTTAGAAGCACAAAAGGAATTGCATTGGAGTTGGAAAATTTGAGGCATGGAATGGCCGGGCAATTTTTGGTGTGTCTCCAGATTATGTATTTGAGACAGATGTGAGCAATTTAGAATGGGGAGAAGGATTACGTACTCAGGAGACAGGAGGAAGATGGGATATATTGGTAAGGAAGGATCATATCAATTGTTTAGAGATGAGAGCAGAGGAGTTAGTGATTCGCGGTCTCAGGTAAAAAATACAGGGTTGTACGTTCGGTTTAAAATAGACAAAATTTTATCAGTGGCTTACATAAACCAGTTGGAAGGCAGCAGGTCGAAGAGACTATCAGAGTTAGCAAAGGAGTTTTGGGAGTTTTGCATGGAGTACCTACCAAGAATGAGTGTGCACAGTTTTCCATGGAAGAAGAATTGAGTGGCAGACTGGAATTCCTATTATTTGAAGGATTACAGTGATTAGAAGCTGATGCCAAGAGAATTTCATGAAATTCAGAGGAGAATAGGTCCATTGGAGATAGATTTGTTTGTGTCTCGGTTAACGAATCAGTTAGAAATATATGTGAGTTGCAGGCCAGATCCAAGGGCTGAGGCAGTGGATGCATTCAGTCTTAATTGGCAGGAAGTGAAGGGTTATCCGTTCCCTCCTTTCTCAAGGATTCAGAGGGTTTTGATACAGATGAGGAGACAGAAATGCAAGTTAGTGTTGGTGACACCTTTTCAGTGATGCTTGGTATCTGTCAGTGATGCAACTGGCAGTGAATGATCCGATATTGATAGAGTCATGTGAAGGGCTTTACAGGATGTGGATGGAAAAGAGTATCATCTGGTGGAATCAGGGGTGCTCATCCTTCATGGTTAGAACATCTCAGAAGATCAGTTAGATTTGCTTAGTTATCAGGAGAGGCTCCGGAGTTATTATATGAGTCATGGACAGCAAGAACAAGGAAAAAGTATAGGAGTGCATGGAGCGCTTGGGTAAGCTGGTGTGTGGGAAGGGATTTGGATCCCTTTGAAGTGGATGAGATCATGATTTCAAATTTCTCAGTGAATTTGTATAGGAAATGGTCGGCTTATAGGTCAGTAAATTGTTATAGATCAGAGATTGCAACAGATCATTCTCTAGTAGACAGATTGTCCATAGGATGTAGTCAGTTGGTTTGTAGGGTTATGAAGGGTATTTGGTTAATGAAACCCCCTTGTGCAAGGTATAGTGCTCTTTGGGATGTTGGTCTGGTTATCTCTTTGTTTAAGAGATGGTCAGGTAACAAGTATTTGTCACCTAAACCTTTTACATGGAAGTTAGCCACTTTACTGTGTATGGTTTCATTCATAAGGGTTGCCGATGTAAGAGCCCTGGAGATTACAGGTGGGTTTTATCAACCATAGGGGGTGCTTTTTGCGATAAATAGAAGAACTAAAACTATGACAGAATAGATTTTTTATACAAGAATGAATGAACATCTAAAGCTGTGTTTAATGAGATTCATTAAAGAGTATGAAGGAAGAGTGAGTGAGAATAGATGTGCAAGAGTGGATCAATTATTGATCTCTTATGTGAAAGCATATGGGGAAGTATCTATGGCTAGAATTGCAAGATGGGTGAAGAAAACTAAGAGTGAATCAGGAGTGGACCTGAATAAATTCAAAGAGCATTCAATTTGTGGAGAGATGGAATCAAATGTGTTTTATGCAGGTAAAAGTTTAAGTGAAATATTGAAAGTACCAGATTTCTTGAATTATAGTGTTTTTAGGAATTTCTATTTTATACCTGTTGAACATGTTGCAGACCTGGCTTTGAAGGACTTTAAACATGCATAATGCTAGCCTCCAATCTTGACATAAAATGTAGGTTGCCAGAGATTAACTGCATAGAGAATTATGATTTTGTTAATCCGAGGAGGTGAGTTGAAGTGAGTAAAGAAGGTGAAATTGTACAGATATCAAATTTATGAGTGTATTTTGTAGGGCTTATTTAAAAAGGTTGTTAATACGTTTGTTGTGTTGAAAATGTATTCAAAGAACTGTATTTTGTAATTTCAGAGTTTCAGTGAGTTATGATTGGAAAATTAGTTGGAAGAAGATGGATCAAGATGTTTTCAGATGAAGAAGCAAAACAAAAGAGGATGTGATTGGAACGCTTGGGACTTATGTACTCTGTGAATGTTCCATTGTTCTATGACTTCATGTTGTTCTATTTGGAGCTTTTTAATGCTGCTAAACAGTGGTAAATAAAAGGTTAGGCATAATGCTAGCCTCCTTGTATTTAACCTCTGAGGATCAACATTTTTCATCATCAATCAGCACAGTAAGTTCTATCACTGGATTTCCCATCATCCATCTGCAGAGGAAGTAACATAATTGGTTTCCTGCCCACAACCCCTGCACACCTTCACTCTCCTAGGACCTACTTAATGGAGGCTGCAGCCTGGACATAATGCAGATGCACGCAACACGCAAATCAAACCTAAGCACGTATGTGCCCATCCGTGCCTAGACTATGCCTTGCTCCAGGAATTCTGGTTGTCTGCCAGCCTACCGCTACCCTGCCCTGCTGCTCAGCTCTCCCAATCCCAGTCACCACTCACCGCACTGCTGCCACACCACACAACATAAAACAGAAAGAGTATTCAAGTGCACCTCCTGTAAGTTCTCATGCAGTCTCCTAAACCTTACACCCACATCTCTAGAACAGCACTAACCAGTTACCCATTCGCTCATGCTCACACAGTCAAACCACCTGCCATACAATATGCCACATTCATATGCATGGTCCTCAACACTCACTCGCCAAACATGCCATGGAAATATTGGACCAACCACACAACTATCCTCTGTACCTACTCTTCCTCACAAAAATGTGCCTAAACCCAACCTCTACACTGGACATTGTTACTGCAATTCCTGCCAAATACAAGATTGCCAGACAAGACTAGTAGCACAACCCCAGAGGAAAAGTTGCTATCATATTCAAAGATACAAATGCACCACCTGCACAGACACTCCCACCACCTGCATGGACCACTTCACATTCAGAATACGCATCACAGCCAAATTCTCCCTGAGTGGAAACCTTAAATACAGCCCACCAGGACCCAGCACCAATTTTGCCAGTGACAATACATATTTCCTCACACTCTTCATCATCAACACCAGCACCTTCATCCTCCTCAGAGACCTTAACTTTCCCCAAGACGACTGCACTGACCAAAATTCTTCGGCCATTCTAGAAAACCTCAGAAACGTTGTCCTTATTCAGCACTTTAAAGAACTCACCCACACTGCCAGATACCTATAGGACCTGATTTTCTCTTCAACCAGCAACATCACAGTCAACAAGCCAGCAACTATGATCTGATCACAACTTGTCCTCAACAGTTTGAACATTCCCATCCCACACCACCACCAGACCTGCCCACTGCAGCTAAAAAGGCCTCACAGAAAAGGAGTGGACTTCCACCCTCTCCATGCACCATTCAGAGCACACCAACAACTTGCTGAAAGCCATCATGAACATCAAAAGCTTAGATCATTGCATACACTAATACCCTGCCTCCCATCAAAAGCAACCCAACAATAAGACCACAGGCCAGCTGGTACACAAAGGAACTCTGGCTGATGAAACACGACTGCAAGCAACTTGAGCACAACTCAAGAACAAGTCAAGACACCACAGATACAGACATCTTCAAAACTGTCAGAACAGATCTGGCCAGCTGATATGGAACATGAAGCATAAAACTCTTATAGATCACATTGATGCTGGCACTAACAGCAACAAAGAAATCTTCACCATTAACAAAGATTTTACTGTGCTTCCTGCCACCTCCAGCAATACCACTCCCTTTCAAGACCTCAACAACAACCTCTGGAAATTCTTCTGTGACAAAATCACCTCTATATGTGACAACCTTGAATCTCAACCAGACCTCATCATGATCTCAACTCATCTTCTCATCACAACTAAAAAATAAACCCTCCTCTGGTGTCCCGCAGTCACCACTTTCGAAACCACTGCTACCTTGAAGATCATCCATCTGACTCTTTGCCTCACTAAGCCTTTGCCAAAGGACTCCTACCAATCAGCAAAGCACTAACCCGAGTGTAGTCCCGGACAATTAGAGGTAGGCCAATGAAAGTGGATCACAACTCTCTTGGGACCAGAGTCAGGGGTAGAAGTCTCTGGCCGAGCTAACGCCGAAGCAACTGAAGCACTCAGAGGATCCTGCTGCCCCTGTTCCAAAAATCCAGACCCCCACAGACCGCTTAATAAGTCTCCAACAACGGACGTCTCCTACCCCTGACGCTGGTCCCAAGACATCTGTGATCAACTTTTATCAGCCCACCCCTAATTGTTGCGGACTACCCAACATATATATTACCGCCTCCTTCAGAACCAAATTGCCTACACAAAATCACATGTCTAGGACCATTCTGGTCTCCTTGTGGGCTCCCTCGTAGGCATTTTGTTCACCTCCTCCCCTAGCACACACACTCTGGGTGCTACTCTCGACACCCCCTTTGGATTTGCCCTTGCTCACTTTGCCACTGGATTCAAGCAAGCCTGGCTGAAGACGGCTGAAATGCCAGAAACCAGTCCTAGGAAGCTTGTTTCCGGTCCAGGGAAGGCATGGCTTGGCAGTTCGGGCTGGACTGTTCCCATGAGGCACAGGGTCAGACTGATTTGCATATGGCCATGTCTGAACTGGGGTGGCAGAGTGGGCTAAAGAACGGTGATGGATCAAACCCAGATCTGTTGACTGGGTGTGAGTGTTTGATTGCTTCTGATGCTCCGTCCATCACCACCCCCTTTTGTACCGCTTTGTTCGCCATAAGTTGGCAGGGTATGCTCAGACGTGAGTCCCTTGCTCACTTTGCCACTGGATTCAAGCAAGCCTGGCTGAAGATGGCTGAAATGCCAGAAACCGGTCCTAGGAAGCTTGTTTCCAGTCCAGGGAAGGCATGGCTTGGCAGTTCGGGCTGGACTGTTCCCATGAGGCACAGGGTCAGACTGATTTGCATATGGCCATGTCTGAACTGGGGTGGCAGAGTGGGCTAAAGAACGGTGATGGATCAAACCCAGATCTGTTGACTGGGTGTGAGTGTTTGATTGGTTCAGATGCTCCGTCCATCACCACCCCCTTTTGTACCGCTTTGTTTGCCATAAGTTGGCAGGGTATGCTCAGACGTGAGTCCCTTGCTCACTTTGCCACTGGATTCAAGCAAGCCTGGCTGAAGATGGCTGAAATGCCAGAAACCGGTCCTAGGAAGCTTGTTTCCAGTCCAGGGAAGGCATGGCTTGGCAGTTCGGGCTGGACTGTTCCCATGAGGCACAGGGTCAGACTGATTTGCATATGGCCATGTCTGAACTGGGGTGGCAGAGTAGGCTAAAGAACGATGATGGATCAAGCCCAGATCTGTTGACTGGGTGTGAGTGTTTGATTGGTTCTGATGCTCCGTCCATCACCACCCCCTTTTGTACCGCTTCGGCCATTACGCAGCACGTACAAATCTGTAACCTGGTCCTGAAGATGACCTGAACTGCCGACAGGTCGAAACGCTATCGACCACCCAGCACTATTCTTTGATGCAACCTTTCTGGTTCATCAACTAACCTACCTTACTTAAACCCTTGTTAAACCCTGAACCACTAAAAGTGTTTTTCTGTATATATTGACTTTATTGTTTCCCTGTGCCGTTTTTTGCTGTTTCACTTGTCACTTTGCATTGTTCACTTTTTTTAACAAGCACACATTTGCACAAGTTTGTACAGGTTACACGTACATTGAATGTGATATAGTGCCACCATCTCACTTTGTTTGAATACAGACTGCTCTTTGCATTTATTGCAACAAACATTAATGTCTCACTGTTTCTTTCTTCTTGCAACTGCTGTAGATATTTTAATAAAACTGTCTTTAAGCGATTTAGGCTCCCAAGACTGTTTTGTGATTTGTAGCACTTTATCTTCTTGATACGAACACAGTTTTATATAATTCATAGAGAAATGAGTAAAATGCCCCAGGCATATCATGTTAGCACTCTAATATAGCTGATATCTAAAATAAACATTTGTTATGTTAATAATGAAGTTACTATGACACTTCAGGGAGGGCAAATATTGTGATGTAATTAAGGTTAAGCTCATGTGACCACTTTCAGGGCAGATATGGGAGCAAATGTCAGATGGTATCACTTCCTGTGATGTCACTGAGGCCAATGGGCTGTGGTGTCACTAGTACCACTACAGACATTTTAGTGAATTTAAGTTCATGAACTCTACCAGTCCATTTAAACACTCTGGCTGTTACTATTTAAAGCCTCAAAGAAAACGGTTCATTGACAAAATATCTAAAACCTAAATATTGTGATAGCGAAATATCATGTCAAAAATATTGATCACAAAAATATAATTTTCCGATACTAATATTGGTAAGTACAAAAATATCGAAAACAAACATTGTTTTAAACTAATATCGATAAATATATTCAAATATGTTGTTTTTTAAGGTGTATATAGTTAAAAATAGTAAATATAAATCATATTAAAATGTAACAGCATTGTAATGTAAATTAAATATATTTCAATAATGTATAAAATATATCTAAATATATACCTATTTAAACAAGCACACACACATGTATATATGTATGTATGTATGTGTCTGTGCAGAAGGGGCCGTTACCCTCTTGGTCTACCGCTGTGATTGGCCACATTTTTAAGAAAGGGGATAAAGAGAACCCACAATGCTATCATCCAATTTCCTTACTGGATTCTACAGTCAAAGTCTTGTGGAGGCTGCTTTTAAATAGGCTGTGTGACTGGGCAGATGAAAATAAGATTCTGAGTGATGTCCAGTATGGTTTTAGGGTGGGGTGGTCGACTTCAGACCAATGTTTGAACCTCCACCTAATTATTAATAAATACACAGTGGCTCGGTCTGAATCCTTACATCTTGCTTTTGTGGACTTGATGTCCCCTTTTGATGGGGTGAACCGAGCAAAACTTTGGGCCTCGCTCAGCAAGATGGGGGCCGATCCCAGTATAGTGGCTCTTTTAGCTGAGCTCCACTCATCGACTTCAGCCTCGGTGCACTTTGCTCAAGGTGCTACATGCACTTGATCATTCATGAAGAGCTGTGGGGTTCAGCAGGGATGCTTACTGGTCCCTTTTTTGTCGACCTTGTATGTGAATGGGTTGGAATCTGCGCTTTCATCAGTTTCAACTGTTTGTCCTGAGACTGATGATAGATCTCTCCAGTGGCGGCTCCACCACTAGGGCGGAGGAGCATCACCCACTGCTTTCTCGCAGTGCGAGAAGTAGACACATAAAATGGTAAAACTACCATTTTATGTTTCTGCTCCTCGCACTGTGAGAAAACAAAAGTGTTGTGTTGCTGGGGCTGCTTTACGAGAAGGGCTGGGCAGGGGCAGAGTGGTGTGCCCACTCCTGAGTGAGCATGATGAGTTTGGTTGGCCCTCGGGGGGCCACCCATACCAGTCATATGCCATCTGCCCTTTCTTCATGCAGGCTGCAATGCAGCCTACATGGAGAAAATGGCTTCCCCATAGGCGCCTGGCTGGGCACCGTCCCAACAAATCACAACGCTGCCATTGCAGCGTTGTGATTGGCTTTGGGGAGGGAGGCTGCCTGCTTCCTGGTCCTGCCAGAGGCAGGAGAACAGAAGCAGGAGCCAAGAAAATGCTTGCGGACAGGTAAGTTTTAAAAATGTATTATTCCATTTACCACCCCCCCTCCCTGTGCGATCCCCTGACCCCCACCCGCGATTAATGCTGGCTGCGAATGGATCTCTCTTTGTCCTATAATATGCGGATGATGCGGTCCTGATGGCTCGGACCGCTCAGGGTCTGGACCGGTTGCTGGCCAAGTATGTGTCTTTTATGAGGCTCCTGGACTTGTCAGTTAACTTTTAGCAGTCCTCCATAATGGTAGTGGAACCCAAATCAACAAGGATTAAGACCTTTAACGTAGCTAACGTTACCATGAGCAAAGTTAAGGCCTTCCCCTATTTGGGTGTTTCATACGATGTTAAGAATTGTTGGAAACATCTGATTGAAGCAAAAATAATAAAGTCAGTTAAAACTATGGGGGCGGTTTTTAGTTTTGCAAAAAAGCTCGGGTCTAGGGTACCAAGGGATACCCTTAAAATCTATCAGGCCAAGTGTTTTGCACAGCTGCGGTATGGGAGTGAGGTTTGGGGGTATGTCAAATTGGACCAGATTCAAATCATGGAGAATAATTTTTTACGTAAGCTGATTCAGGCCCCCACTCAACCCCAGTATTTTCTGTACATGAGGAATTGGATCTTGACTATGTTTCGGATCTGATAGCTCTAAGCCCGCTCATGTACTGGATCAAGATATGGAGCAAGGTGGGGCTGAACATAAGCCATTTAATTTTTGAGGATTGTTTGGCACTGGACCGGGCATCTAGTATGCCTTGGATTATTCATGCTAAGGCAGCCTTGTTTTCTATAGGTAGGCCAGATATCTTTACCAACCCTACCTCACTCTCGACCAGGAGCTGGGGGTATCAAAAGGTTGTTTTTGGTATGTTCCCATTTGGAGAGAGAAAGTTTAGAACTCCAGAAGCCTTCTGTGAGGCGTCATATGCTGTTAAAAACTGTGCAGGGGATAGATTCGTATTTGGGTTTGGTTCCCTCATAGCATGATAGGTTCTTATTGACCAGGTTCGGGTTTAATTAATTGTATCACATGTTAGCGTCCCCATGTGGGAGGGTTCGGGCTGAGGAAAGGGCACCCTGTGGCTGCGACGGTCTGTCTCTACAGAATATGCTCAATTTTATAATGTTTTGCCTTACTTCAGCTGGCCAAGGAAGCGTTTTTTCATCCCTTTACTAAAATCTCTGCATTTTAGACAAGTTAAGCCTGCCCTGATGTATCTTCAGATGCTCCCCACTTATGGGATGATTTTTACAGTTTTATCTTTTTTACAAGGTGTTTGGGTGACAAGAAGTTGAGACCAGATTGATTGTTTTAATATTCTTGTTTTTATGAATACTTTTACAGTCTTTTTTTATTATGTAAGCTATACCTCTCTGAAGAGCTCTAATTTCAGGTTGGCTTGGTTGGTATTTTACCAATTCAAAGCTGAATTACTGTGCCTGGAGTGGTAAATGGCTTTTGTAATTTTACAGCTTTCCACCCAAACTTGAGAACTACCCAGAGTTCTCTGCTTCTTTTTTGCATAATTTATGTGTTACTCTATGCCTAAAAGGGTATTTTTTTTTTAGATATATATATATCTATATATCTATTCAGTCGCTTCACAAGAGGATTCGTTTCCGGGTTCCATATCCCATTGTCAGGTGGCGTGTTGCACTCGGCCAATCCCACCGCCGAGTTAGAGTCAATAAAGTTTTCTGCTACGATAAGCAAAACACGCTCTCAGAAAGGTACAGCTAGTGGGAGTTTATTCACAAGGTAACGCTACGCGTTTCAGCACAAAAGTGCCTTGATCACACGTGTGATCAAGGCACTTTTGTGCTGAAACGCGTAGCGTTACCTTGTGAATAAACTCCCACTAGCTGTACCTTTCTGAGAGCGTGTTTTGCTTATCTATATATCTATATACATGCATACACAATAAATTAAAAACATAACTATACTGGAAATAATTTTAAAAGCAAACCCAGTTGTTTAGACATAAAAAAGTAAACAATATAAAAAACACATTTTAACAAATATATATTATATACTGCAAACATTACTAATTAAAATATATAATCTTAAATTCACAGAAACATAATAATAATATAATTTTAAACAATATAAACAGAACTGTTACATTCTACAAATAGTATATATGCCATTCCCACTCCAATCTGTGTAACAGTAGGGAAAGCTTTGGACTCAGGAGGGGTATAATTTACTATTCCCACTTCAATCTCAACAACATTAGGGAAAGCACTGGACTCAAAGAGCGATACTTTTTTATTCCTACTCCAGTAGGTGCGACAGGAGGGAAAGGGTTAGACTCAGGAGGGGTAAAAATTACGATTCCCACTCCAGTCGGTGCAAAACTAGGGAAAGTGTTGGACTCAGGAGAGGTAAAATGTACTATTCCCACTCCAGTCTGTGCCACAGTAGGGAAAGCTTTGGGCTCAAGAGGGGTAAAATGTACAATTCCCACTCCAGTCTATGTAACAGTGGGGAAAGTACTTTACTTCAAGCACATACCTTATTTTAATACAAGAATTATTTCATGAATGTATTAAACTATTAGAATAAAATTAAATATGTCCATTGAAAAACAATTAAACAATTTAAATAATTATAGATTTTTCAAATAATTAATATGAGAAACGAATGTATTTAATATTTTTTCATTAAATTCTCACACTATCATCCCACATACCTAACAAAGCAAATTTAACATATATCTAAAGTAACACATTATAATAATTACTCAATTTAAATAACTAATTCACAATCTATTAATTAATACTAAATACATCATTTATAATTATTCAATTATTACTTAATTCACTTCACACCCTATATCTCTACAAACCCAACAACCCACACCTAAAATGTAAATTAATACTTATTATACTTACAGAATTTAAATAATTAATTAACAATTAATTATTTAATAATTTAGCAACATTAAATAATGTATTGATTATTATTTAATTACCTTCCCACTCTATACCCCTACAAACCCAACAACCTGCACCTAAAATGTAACTTTAAAATAATATTAACACAATTTCCGTACTTAATTATCAAATAAAGAATTTACTTTGATTAAAAAATCATTAGCCATTAATTACACTTAATTGACTTCCCACCCTTTACCCCGACACACCTCACAACCCGCTACAACACTATAAATTACTATTTTGCAATCAAATTAAAAATATTATTAACTTAAAATTTCCAAATATATTCATAAACATTAAACAATAAAAAATATATACAAATACAATATTATTTAAACACATTAAAAACTTAAAAAATGAATTTTCCTATCTTACAAAGTCTATTTTTTTGTCAACGATATTTTTGCACATGATATTTCTGTGTCACAATATTAAAACTTGATATTTCTGCAACTCGATATATATGTAACTTGATATTTTTTCTGTATATGTAAAAATGCCAGTTTGTGTAATAAATGCTTCAGACTTAGGCTTGTAAGGCCTTAGTTGTAATAACAAATCAGGCATCATCAGTCACACAATAAGTCCAAAAGGACGTCAGACAGCTCAAAATTGGGATGTACAGCACATTTGAGGCATCGCCAATAACTGGAATGCAGAAATAGATAACAAGTGTTCTGTTTGGGTTGACCCATTTGTGGAGCAGACAGAGTGGGTTTGTGACAACTGGTGAGTTACTCTAGTCACTGCATGGATAGTAGTGCTTGATTGGAAATATGTTAAGGAAGTGCTTGTCAAGGATCCTAGGCCTGCATTAGGGAAGGAGAGTAAGGAGCCAAAATTGTGCTTGAATTTGGACTTGGAACTATAAAGTATGTGTAGGTGCTCTGCATGAGGACAAGAGATGTGCTTCAATTAGGCACAAGTGCAGGAAAAAGGTATGAAAAACAGCATTTTGAAATGTATCAGGAGTAATAGGGAAGGTGGTTTCTACAACCAGACCTGAGCTCAGCAGACAAATTTACAGTACTGAACTGACAGTGAATATGAAAATAGCGTGGCTTATTTACAAGCTCTGTGCGCTGCCAGAACGTCACTTTTTGTGACGTTCCAGTGGCGCAAAGGGCTTAGGGCCAGATGTATGATGATTGCATTTTGCGACTCGCAAATTGCGTCACTTTGCGACTTGAAATTTGCGAGTTGCAAAGTGGAATGTACAACAGGGTCTCAGACACTAGTTGCGATTCCCAATGGGGTCACAAATTACATGCTTCATCAATATTCATCAGGCAAGTGCAATTTGCGACCCCATTGGGAATGGCTAGCACTCAAAGGGATGGTGGCCTGCTGGGGTCAGCAGACCACCATGTCTGTGACTGCTTTTTCAATAAAACAGGTCTTTTTTTTAAATGCAGCCCGTTTTTCTTGAAGGAAAACGGGATGCATTTAAAAAACAAAAATGAAACTTTTCAGCTTCATTTTTTAAGGGCAGGCAGACACACACACTCACAAAGGGGAAGGGGTCCCCTGGGGACCCTTTCTTGTTTGCAAGTGGTTTACCACCTACTTGAAGTAGGTGGTAAACTGCAAGGGTTTTGCGGTCGCTAAACAACAGTACATGGCATGGTGACTCGGTATTAGGAAGGCACGCCTCTTCCTAATAGCAAGAGTCGCAAATGCTATTTTGCGAGTCAGTGACTGGCAAAATAGCATTTGTACATGCCTGGAACCTTTTTTGCGGTCGCAAACCGGCCGATATCCCGTGTGCAGCCCAAAAAAGAGTTGTATATCTGGCATTTAGTCATACCGACAAGTCCTCGTAAAGCCACATTGCATGGCTTTTCATGGCCTTGTCGATAGGGAGTGATGCAAAAGTGCTCTGCGTTGCCTCACACTGTGTTGGGGAGGCATGACATGGGTGTAGTAGTGGGTGTTTACACACTACACCCATGGGGTTTGATACGTTCCCAGATTTAGATGGATCTGTAAACCTGGGAATGCGTCAAAACTGTGAGCCTCCCCAGAGAGGGAATGGCGCGGAGAAATAACATTATTTCTTCTCAGTTTTTCCTCTTTCCATGTGTTCTGCATTCTGCAGCATACATAGAAAGAGAAAAACACCTTCAATAATTGTTTTTGTGCAAGAAGGTGTTCAATCACGCCATGTTCGATCATGCTAACAACACAGTCACCCTTGCACTATGGTGCAAGAGTGCCTGCGTTGGCACAAGGCTGTTAACTGTGCGCTGGCTGAAATGACAGGAATGCACCGTATCTTGTAAATATGATGCGTTTCTGCCCTTTCGAATTAGCGTTGGGCAGCACAGCAAAATGTCTTGCGGCGCTGCACCACGCAAATTCTTTGCAATATGCCCCGGAGTCTTCATGGCCCTTCATAAGAAAAGGTGGTCAGGAGTATTTCCAATGCGTGTCAAGAGTGCTCTTTACTTTCTTTATTCAGATGGAGGAAATTGACATGTGTTGAAATTGGTATTTGGAAACACAGCTTTATAGAAGATGTACTTCTTGAAACCATGGATGCATGCGCTGGTAGGCCAGCGGTCAAAATAAGCAGAGGAGTCACTGATCAGGGATGCATCCCAAAGCTGCACAGAACTCTTTAGCATGACCGACCTATTCATGCACAATCACCATGCGTTTATTCACTCTAATATGCATGTTAGTCAATCTAAAACTCTTCAGCCTGACCTTCCTAAACTACGATCGACCATGCAATCTCTGCTTCGCCTCAAAATATTGCTAACTTATTGGCTTCGTTCTGCATGCTTCCCTCTGGACATCAAGAGGATCTGTCTGAGGGTGGATTCTCTAGCTTGCTATCGATCAAGTTAGTGGAAAACTTTAGAATCTTAGGAAAGCAGATTTGTCGAGTTAGATCATTCCAAGACAACAGTGGCATTTCTTTGGGAAGAAGGGTCGCTATTGATGATTGCTTTCATTAATATGTTGGCACCTTGTAAATACTGCTTTTGGGCCACGTGACTATGCAGGGCAGCGGAATGGCTGCCGCTTTGAATCACAGTCTCATGGACCTGCATTTCCCATACCTTGTAAACCACCATGGTTAAAAATCCCTCTTGTAGCCATTGGTAACTGATGAGGCTATTCAGAAAGGCTTTTCAAGAGACGCACACACACACTCCCCGAATTATGCTATTCACACATGTAGCATAGTTTTCTTTAGTATATACAATTGATCCAACAGCGAATGCTGCACAAACGTAATGCATTTCTGCTCATTTCTGATGGAGAGTGGAGATGGTAGCTTTTCCCTCAAAGGGCAGCATAATTACCCACTTTGCAAACTCTCACAACGTGATTTCTCTCTCCTACTGGAAATTAAGCATTCACAAGGGGCAGTGACCCGTGGTGGAGAGGCGTTCACTGAGTGCCAGATGTTTGTGGCAAGCCCACCTGAGGGATCTCTCTCTCGCTCTCGTTGCATTGAGTCTGTAACTCACATTGACATCTTTGATGGAAGTTGGATTCTGTTCTCTGGTGAGATGCCAGGAACAGGATGCAATGCACGAGTCCGTGACTTACACCTGCTGCACCCACACATTGGATCATGTCATCTTCTGCCTCAGGTCTCACAATGCAGGACTTAACTGATTGGTGGAACGTACAGGGACAGAGGGGGGAGGTATGAAGGCTGATGGACTGACTCAACCATGACATCCCTTCTCTGTTGTTGTCATGCAAGAATTTTTTTTTGCCTTGAAAGGATGTTCCAGGTTTGGGAGCAAGACTCTTCTCTTCCGATGATTTGTAAAGTATTGTCTCTGAGATTGTAGGGCCATATTATCAAGGAACGGCGATAACATTATCGCCGCTTTAGCGGCAGGAAACTGCAGCGAAAGCGGCGATAAGGGGCTTGATAAAATGCCCTTGTGAATTCCCATAGAAGCCCAGGTTCACACCAGAACATGGGCTTCTATGGGAATTCTCAAGGGCATGTTATCAGGCCCATTATCGCCGCTTTAGCGGCAGTTTCCTGCCAGTAAAGCGGCGAAAATGTTACCGCCGTTCTTTGATAATATGGCCCGTAGTTTGTTCTAATCACCTGATTCTACCCACAACATTGTGCACTTTTAATGACCTTCTTTTTAGAAAAATGCGTAGTTGAACTCATTATCTCTCACTCCCCCATGTGGGCAAAGCTCCCAGTGTCACAATACATTAGAACAAACATTGAACATCAACAAAAACCGTGCACCTAGGTCCAGGGGAAATCCAAAGTAAAGATCACAGGCCATATTATCAAGGAACGGCGATAATGGGCTTGATAATATGCCCTTGTGAATTTCCATAGAAGTCCAGGTTCACACCAGAACCTGGGCTTCTATGGGAATTCACATGGGCATATTATCAAGCCCATTATCGCCGCTTTAGCAGCAGTTTCCTGCCGCTAAAGCGGCGATAATGTTATCACCGTTCCTTCTTAATATGGCCCCACATGTGTAGTTTTGTTACAAGTCTTGCTTACGGGACATCAGTCACACAACAGAATCAAATGTTTATCGTAGGAATTAACTGTGAACTACAACTTCATTTATTTTCTGTTGGCAGCAGAGCGATCCTAATATCTACAGCTAATCAACATAAGTCAATAATCTATGTATTTAATGATTGTCCGGCTCTTTTTTTTTTTTAAACTGAACTTGGTAGTATGTGTTTTTAATCGTGCATACACTATGAAAATGTAATTGTTGTATAAACTTGGGAATTGTTTTTTTTTTCTTGCACTTTTATGGCCTGAACTGCCAAAATAAAGTTTTTACATACATACAATAATCTCTGCATCTAATCCTAACATCCGAGCCCCCTGACTCCTCTGCAAGCTCAGGGAGGCCTGCAACGGAGGCTCCTCCGTTAGGGCGAATGAGCATCACCCACCCCCCTGATGCCAGCGCAGCTGGTACACACAGAATAATAAAATGGTCATTACCATTTTTTTATTATGTGTGCTGCTGTGATGGTGGGGGCGGGACAGACAGATTCCTGCTTTCTACACCCTGCCAATTTGTCATGCGCACTTCAAAGCCTGGAATCCTAGTGCTGTAAAACAGCTGTGGGATTGCAGGTACAGGACCCCCGCCTCAACATGAGTGCTGGGTTAGCCTGCTCCAACCAATCCTGGAGTTGGATTGATTGGATTTGTAAGCAGGAAGTAAACCACCTTCCTTCCTGCTGGTTGTCCTCCTTGTGGAGAGAGGGAGTGGAGAAAGGCAACATATCGGTGAGTTTACGGTACGCTACGCTTCAGCGATTTTCACAGTTACTAGCTGCCCCTGGAAGGCTATAGTGTATCACTCAATTCCAAACAAGCACTCTATATCCATCCATACACACACTGCTGTGCCCACACATGATCTGGGCTTTGTTGTCAAACTACAACCTTCATCCATTTACATACCATACTAGATGTGAAGAAATAAGATCTAAGCCACCGTTCGAAATTAATTTTCAGGACAAAGTCAGAAAATGATAAGACTACTCTTGATTATTCTACACAACTCTAAAGGGTCATGCCAAAGGCCTGCAGAGGCTTAGCCTGCCACTCTTTTGTTATTCATCTCAACTCTCTTGATTTCAATATGCACATGGGGTGTGTGCACATTAAGAGTAGGGTTGTACTTGTGGTGAATGGTCAGTAGCTATTCTTGATTTAGGGCCAAATTTATAGTTTTGCAGAGACAGTACTCCATTGCAGCGGTGATGCAGTACCCTCTCCACCAAACTGAAGGTCTGCCTACCTTATTTAGATTCAGGCAGACCTTCAGTATGTCAGTGGCTGAGACTCCGCCATTTCTGTCGCTGACTGATGGAGTAAATGCCTGTCTGCCAAACTCTAAACCAGGTCCTTAGCATCTTATTAAGGCTTGGCGGAGCAGTAGGAATTCCCTACAGCAGTGGTCCTCACGCCCCATCAAACTGCACCCTGTTTTATTGTTGGTGAAGCCTCCACTGGTTATGCTGGAAGTAATCACTTACCTTATTGAGGGTGTGGCAACGATCAGTTATTTTCCCTGCCTATGACGCCAAATATGGTGTGGTTAAAATAGGTAGGATAATGCTATATGGGCCTGTACTCCCAAACTATTTGCTGTTTGATCAAAGAAAACAACTCCAATTTGGGAGTTTGTTCTCTCAAAACAAAAAAGTTGCTAGGTGGGCCATTAGCAAACTTCAGTGCTGTGAAGTAAACTGCTGTGACGAAAGCCACTTGACAGTCACACAGCAGACTCCACTAACATTAAAAGGGCCCTAACTTTTGAATTGAAGTTGAGAATAATGACTTCTTACCAGGAACACACTTCCTGACAAATTTTCTTTGTTATCTAAACTATCTCTCACTACACCCTTCTCACCACGAACAACTTTTAAGTTCTGAGAATAGAGGACCCTTTTCCCTGTATGAACTCTTTGGGGGATATTCTCAAGAACGTGTGTTAAATATTGCAAAATATGCTTAATGCAACTTTGCACATCACAGTCTATCGCTGGAAAATAACACCGTGTTAACGTTATATTCTCAACCCGGCGGCACCATCCGATAGTCTCACGATAACGCGCCAAATGACTGCGTTAAAACGAACGCGAGGCCGGAAAAACGTGAAACACGAATGCAAAAAAAGTTGCGATGTGGCCAATCGCGTTACAAACATCAGTGATAACCAGCGACAGGCCTGCAATTCCCACACATCATGCGGGAAAATGCACTATAAACACACCGAAAAACAGAAACAAAAGAATACAAACTGCTTAGCACCATGGAGGAAGCAGGAGCAAGTACAGAGGACGACCAGAACCCCACAAGACCCCAGGAGGACCCACCTGGGACCTCAGGATCACGAAAGGGCAAGGAGAAGAAGACAAAGAAGACGAGGTTCAGTCGGCAGGAAAACAGGATCGTCATCACGGAGGTGATAGAACACCACCAACAACTGTTCGTCACCCCCAACGTGCCATTGGCAAATAAAAATGCAGGACATCCGGACAAGGTGAATGCAGTCGGAGTGAGTAAGAGGACAATTGCAGAGGTCAAAAGGTTCGGGAATGATGCGAAGCGCAAAACCAAGAAGAAACTCGCTGACAACCATCAGGCAGCAATGCAGACTGGAGGTGGCAGTCCAGCGGAACACCAGGAGCTGGATGAGATGGAGGAAATGGTGTCCACAGTCATCAGTGGGGAGACGGTTGCAGGAGTTGGTGGTCCGCACACTGCTCGACATGACCTGACACAACAGCACCAGGGTGAGTATGTACAGGGACTGGGGGACAGGGGGAGATGGGCACAATGGCACACATGCATGATTAAGTAGAGCACACCGCACACCTACAATGACTCTAGAGCATGTCCCTGATCCCCTTGGCACACTGCAGCACACATACAAACAGCAAGTAGGCCCATGTCCACTATGGGCATAAAGGTGTCCAACCCCACACACCACCAATCCCACAACCAACCCATGCACATGTGTGAAAACCAGCAAATCTGCATGTCTGTGAGCCGCACAGACAATGCAAGTGACACTGCATGATGAATAGCATGGCTGCAGTCCAATTATCATGACATGCTGCACGCCACGACACTGAGGTGGCTGAGTGTGGAATACATCCAGAAAGGAGCAGGTCACACCCTGACACATCCACGTGCACACACAACCCCTGATGGCAACAACATATCTGTGGATAAACCATGCCCAAGAGCCCAAATCAGCCAAGTCTGCAACATCTCAGCACTGTAGGAGCACAGAAGTCAAAGGCACACCGTCCCAAAGGGATATGGGGCAGCAAAATCACAGCTGCAGGGGCGACTCACCCACAATGCAGCACACACACATATAGCAATAACAGCACATCAACATTGATGACAATGTGGTACGGAGTGCAAAACTTTCACTGCAGAACAGAGGACACAACTGGTTCCGCTTGTGTGTAGAAACTGGTCAATCACATCTGGCAGAGCAGGAAACTGTGAGATGATAATGTACGTGTACAACCTCACATCCCTGATGTAGTTAAAATGTCCACTGTCCAGCATGAAATAGTCAGCTGCTCCCAAACAGTCACAATGCACATTGTCATGCAGCCTGTATGTAAACATGTACAATGCGTTGTTGGACTTGGCCCTTTTTGCGGGGTCATCCCTGAACTTTTTGCCTTCCTCCTATATTTTTTCTGACCTGTTGTTGGCTGTTTTATGACTTTGGGCACTTTACCCTTGCTGATCAGTGCTAAAGTGCATATGCTCTCCCTATTGTAAATTATTGTACGAATTAGTGATTCCATTATTGGTTGGTTTGGTTTACCTGTCAGACCCTAGTACAGTGCACCAGGAGTGCCCAGGGCTTGTAAATCCAAATGCTGCTGGTGGGCTTGCAGCACTGGTTGTGCCACCCACAGAAGCAGCCTGTAAACATGTGTCTAAGGTCTGCCATTGCAGAGCCTGCGTGCAGTCTGGTACTGTCATGCTGACTGGGCAAGTGCACCCACTTGCCAGTCCCTAAACCTTCCCTTTTCTTCATATCAGACACCCCAATGGTAGGCCCAAGGGCAGGGTGCATTGTAAAGATAAGGTAGGACATGCCCTGGTGTGTGTGGCATGTTCTAATAGTGAATTACAGCCATTTTCATTTTTCACTATTGCAAGGCTACCTGTTCTCCATAGGCCGGAATAGGCAGTTTGGTTATTACATTTTATAATCCTAACTGACTCAGAGAACATGGTAGAAATTCGAATTTAGTATGCCTGAACTCAGGATGATCAAATACATATTTTAGTGAAGTTGGTTTTAACATTCTGTGTTTGAAAATGCCACTTTTAGAAAGTAGGCATTTTCTTGTCTAACCATTCAAACCTGCCTCTGCTAGGCTGTGTGTATTCCTTTGTCTGGAGTTTGAGTGAAAGGGCTGGGGAATTCCAGGAGACAGGGTGAGGTGTCCCAGTGGTGAATAGAGAGATCTGCATCCAGATGGGTGAGAGCAGTTGCACCTGGGACCTGAATAGGGCTAGGCCTGCCTTCCACAATGCCGGCTCCGCCTCCTGGGGAGCGGCTGATGTCTCTGCCCTGCACAGTGAATAAAGAGAAGGAATCCTGTCAAAAAAGTGCTCCAGAGCTGTACTTGCCTTCCACAATGCTGGCTCCACCTCCTGTGGGGTGTCTAATGTTTCTGCCCTGCACTGTGAAAGGAAAGGAGAAGTCTGGTAAACATAGTGCTCAGGAACTAGTTTGGACTGGGCAAAGGCCCCTCTGCCTTCAGAGGGCAAAGGATTTTTGGATATAAATATTGGGACCCTGATCTCAAGAATTTAGATCACTTTGGGAAAACAAGAAGAACCTCTGCTGAGGGAGGGACCAGAAGAAGCTGAGGAGGAAACTATCCCTGAAACTGGGGGATTGGCCTGCAGTGGTTGCCTTACTGCCATAGAGAGGAGAAAGGAACTTTGTGTGTACTTTTGCTCAACTTGTGTAGGATCTCCAAGGGCTTGGAAAAGAGCTTGCCTCCTGCTGAAGTCTCAGGAACAACAGACTTCACCCCCCAGCTCCCCAGAGTTCTTTGGAAGTGCCTGCTGCTGTTGTTGGGCCTTCTGAGGGACTGCGTTTCACAAGGAGCTGGAAGCGCGACTCAAGAAGGAGTAGCGTGCCGCCATCGGAGCTGTTGTCGTCGCATCTCGTAAAGTGTGTTGCCGCTGCAGCATCGCATCGAGCGGACGCGTCTCGCATCATCCAGGAAGTGTCTCGCAACGCCGAAGAAGCGTGTCGCCATCGCACCCATCGTAGTTGTCGCATTGCACCACATCAAGAGAAGAGTCTTGCATCGAGGAAGAAGCGTGTTGCCATCGCAACCATCGTAGTTGTCGCATTGCACCGCATCAAGAAAAGCACCTCGCATCCACGGAGAAGCGTGCCGCCGTCGGAGCTGCTGTTGTCGCATCGCGTAAAGGGGTGTCGCCGCTGCAACATCGCATCGAGCGGAAGCGTCTTGCAAACGTCGGAGAAGAGTGTCACTGCCAAGGCCTCTGTCGTCGCATCGCGTAAAGTGTTTCGCCGCTGCAGCTGAAGCTTCGAGTCGAGTCTTCTCGCAACATCGGTGAAGCGTGCCGCATCTGGAAGATCTTCATGTCTTTATTTCTTTGCACCAAAATCTTCAACGCATCAACATCGTTGCAACACTTTCGTTGCCCTGCGTGTCGCATCTAAAAGGTACATTGTCTTAAAGTGTCGCATTTAAGAACTTATGAGAACTAAGCAAAATCCTACCATCTAAAGTAACAGTATTGTGTGTTTTTGTCATTTACTGGTCTTGTGGTAAATCTATATAAAGAATACTTATTTTTAATATAAAAAACCTGTGTGGTCTCCATTTGTAGTGTTGTCACTTGGTTACTGTATGTGTTCACAAATGCTTTACACACTGCCTCTGAGATAAGCCAGTCTGCTCGTGCCAAGCTACCAAGGGGGCGAGCAGGGGCTATTTTAATAGTGTACCCCCCTACCCTGACTAGAGGAGAGGGTCCCTATTTGTCACAAGCGCATACCTGTGCCAACTAGAGACCCCCAAGTCTAACATGCGTCAACATACATGGAACACACTGTCAACCAGCATCTCCCCTTTACATTGCAGACGGACAATCATCACCTCCTGCAGAGCTGAGCAGACATCTCTTCAGTGATGATGAAGAGGACCCCTGGACATTTGCCCGAAACCCTCCAATGGCTCGTGGACAGCCTCTGCACCCAACCCCCAGGAGCAGTGCAGGCCAGCTGCATCGAGGTGACACCACCCCCTGCACAGACCACACAGCAGGAAGCACCCACCACCACGGCTGGCTCCCAGCACCTCACCCAGGAACACATGGCATTCCAAGGCCAGGTGTTAGACAGCCAGAAGGAGGTGGCTGAACATGTGCCGGTGGGGTTCTCCAACATGGCAGCCAAACTGAGTCACATCAGGGACCACTTACACTCACTAACGGACACCCACAGTTCGCACCATGATGTCCAACAAGCCATGCCCGACACCGCTGGAATCATGCCTCTGAGAGGAGAACAAATGCCTACTCAGTGTCAGCCGAGACTTGGCACAGAGGAAGAGGATAATGGAGAACATGGATCATATGCATGCGGAAAGAATGGCTGCCACGGATGCACACCAGCGAAAAGTTGTTGGTATCTTTCTTGGCCTGCAGATCCTCATCATGGCATTGCTGCCACTAAGGCAGTCGCAGATGAATGCTGCTGGTACTTCCACACACACATCTCCGGCCCCTGATGTGTCAGTGGCACACAGTGCTGCAGACCAAACATAAGCACCCACATGTCAGACAGATGACATAGAGGACGAAGATGTGGGTGATTCTACCTGTGTAGTAGTAAGAAGGAGACTGTAGCAATCCTCTCCGCCATATGCCCTTTTCATCTTACTGCTGCCCTCTGCATTATGCCCTGTAACACCCCCACTGACCCCCGAAACACTCCGCGACACCTACCTTGGACCTCGACATGGACTGCCATATTCTGTTTGCTCAACAATGACACAGCAATCACACTGCGGACTGTCCTCTACCTCTTCCAATGTACTTTTCAATCGCTAAATGACTCTGGCTGGCCAAACCCTGGTCTTCAATGTAATGTGGTGTTCGCATGGCCATGTACTGCTCCAGCTCCGACAACCCCAACGAATGTTAATAAAACATTCAAAATGACACAGATGTGTCATGTCCATAATCGATCAAGTCTGAAAGTATGGATGAATGTAAGGACATTGATTGAACAAAAAGGTACACCCTAGGAAATGAAAGCAATGTGCATGTGTGACCGTGATACACATAGGCAATGACTGGGAATGTGTGCACTAGCTGTGACCTCAATGCACAGAAACAACACTGGCGCATTTTCACAACTTGGCCCAATGCAATGTTAGGAATTGGGCTGTGTATGTAATGTCTAAGTTGTTAGCAGGCCTTAAAGTAGTATCCCCCATCACATTTGACAACAGAACATCTCTTCACATACCTACTCACACTCAAATGGGTGGGCACAGCCTGTAGTGATAGATCACTTCGATACACATGGCAAGAGGTTGGACACTATGCTCACATTGCTGAAGACACGTAAGAGCACAGGTCTATCAGCAACTATCCCAACCACAATGTCTGGCTCACAGAGGTGGAGCTGGCAATAGAGACTCACCCCTCAATGACATGCGTCAGTCAGTCCCTCACTGTGTACGGACAATACTCATTGAGGCACACGATTTGTCATTCTAATCAACACTCATCACAATTGATCACTAGTGAAGTTGCATAGACCTATTTTGCATGTGGATGTCAGTACGGACAAGACAAGGGCCACAACATGCAGACAAATGCATCAGACACTAACAGGCAGCATTCGGTCACGGTACAGTTCCACCTAACAGCCGTTGTGCATTTGCCCAGGATGTCCTGCCATTGCGTTGGTGGCTCTTGTAGCACCGGCACTCTTCTGACATGCGGCAATTATGTGGATGACATGCCACAGCTCAGAGCAATGACTCGTATGTGTTTGCAACGTTTGGACGCATGGGTAGTTGTGTATGTAAGGGTCAAGGGCATTCCATGAAAGAGTACCTCGAGCCAGGACTTCTGTGTCTGTGGTGTGGATACGTTGCTCTTTCATTTGCGCGTTGGAGTCGACATCATCTGCTATGGTATCTCTCTCAGGGGGTGCCGGCAGCATGCAAGACCAAGATCAGAGGTGCAGATGTCCTTCCTCATTATGTATTGAGACAAAGGTGCTTTCATCCCTAATTTTAATACGACAACTGCTTGCATTCTGGAAATGTGATGCTGCTTTTGCGCTGGAAATGAGGCTAGGCCTTAGGCTTATTGTGCACCACTGGTAAAACACACACAACAGTTGGAATGTATGATCCAGAAGCCCGAGTGGTCTTGCGCTCCTTGTAAAATCCCTTCATGAGCGGCCGCCCTCCGGGTGCATGCAAAATTGCAACATTGTCGATTGCGGGCCATGTGGCGCCGACACGGCGACAGAGACACACGCATCAGTTGGTTTCCTGTCCAGCCAATAAATTAACCACGCACAGAGCCCAGGGATAATCATTTACACCCCTACGCTGGCCTGGCGTACGCCGACCCAGCCCACTCAGCTGACGTATACAGGGGGGGACGACGTCACTACGTGTCCTAGTTCTTCCCCACTGCAGGGAGGTGACATGGCTGCGTCCGCCTGACATATCACGGGTCTCAATCATAGAGGGTCCATGACTTGCGTTGCACTGAGTTGGTGGCACTGGATGCACTGTGGCCGGGATGGGCCTACCGCCATGAGACAGTGACTTTTGGGTGCACTGAGGTAGGGGCACCGTAAGTGCTGAGCAGGTGTGCAGCCTGCGATGATGCGCCGTCCTGGCGGCCTGGACTGGTGGGGATTTGTGTGAGCCCTGCTGGACAGCAGTGTAGGCCTGAGCGAGGGGACAGCGCGGGCCTACCGCCACGTGGCGTTGCCTAGCAGTTCACAGAGTTATTGGCACCTAAAGAGCTGGGCGGGTGTGCAGCCTGTGATGATGCCCTGTGCACTGATGTGATCTCTGCCATTGTTTAGGCAAGACCCAGAATCAGGTGTGTGACCATGTGGCACTCTGTGCGGGGCTGCATGATGTGGAGGCTGCCAAGGTCGCGGCACCCGGACTTGGAGCTTGCACCGGCACGTGGTGGGCCCTCTTGGAGTCACGCCGTTGGCGGAAGGTGAGCAGTGAGGCCTGGTTGCGCAGGGGTGGCCAATCACTGCTGGGCGGCAGGAGGGGCTGGTGTGCAGCAGACTGTTTGCGCAAGTGCCGGCAAGCGCTGATGGAGTGTGCAATGATGTAGACTCCGCCATTCATGATTCGGTAATCTGTTTCAGATAAGGGACTTGGTGGACTAGAGTGTGTACCAGCACGTGGTTGGAGACACACCGGTGGCAGCAGGTGAGCAGTGAGGCCTGGGTCCACAGTGTCGGCACACTCTCTCCCTCTCCCCCTTTCGCTGTTTCGCTCTTTCTCGCTCTTTCTCTCTCTCTTTCTCGCTCTCCTTCTCTTTCTCTTTCTCGCTCTCTTTCTCTCTCTTTCTCGCTCTTTCTCTCTCTCTTTCTCCCTCTTTCTCTCTCTCTCTCTCTCCCTCTCTTCCTTTCACTCTCTCTCTCTCCCTTTCATGCTCTCTCTCTTTCTCTCTCTCTCTGTCCTTGGATGAGCGCATGACACACCTTCTTATCTTTAAATTTTGTCTGCAGGCTGTGACTTACAGATTGTCCAGAGAAGACATGCCATAACTCTTCCACATAGTTGTATTTGGTTTAATTTTAATAAATTGTTTTGTTTTGAAATTCAAAGATGAATGACTGATTCGCCTTTTTCTGACCACACATGATTGTTATGATTGTGCGACATCAGGCGAATTGTTTTGTTCTGGATTTCGTACAGTTGATGTGATATCTTTTTGACCGGGGGGAAGGGGGAGATGCCCGGGGAGGTCCTGGGGGTGGTGGCGGTGGGTGTTGTGGCCCTCTTGGGGCTCCGAGCTGCATGATCAGTGGCTCCATGGCATCTGTCGTTATGCAGGTGTGGCTCTGGGCTGGGCTCCCCTTCATGGTGCAGGTTGTTGTCCAACTTTACACCAGGTAAGATCAGGTGTTAAATCCCTGCTGCTAATGTGCCTTATCGCATGTTTTGTGAACATATCGCCGATCTGGCTGGTTGTTGAGAATGTTGCGAAGTGGTGTTGTCATGGCTTTTTGCACGGAAACGCCTACTCACTAGAGTTAGTTGCCGGTGTCATCTGTGGCAATGTTTTTTGCGGGTTGCTATCGCCGGAATCTGGTAATATCGGCTGTTAGCACCAGCTTGTGAATAGTGCGATGAATTTATCACCACTTTGGCTGCGATAAAGTGCCTCTAACTCGGCGATAGGTCCTTGTGAATATCCCCCTAAGTTTCTTTGATGTAGATATTTCAAGTACAATCAGGACAAGAATTATAGTGGATTGTGAATTGCGCCATGGTACAGGGTTAAGCAACAAAGCAAACTAATTCAAGGGCAGACATTTCAGAATATACCAGAAGTAACCAGTAGGATACCAGATATACCAGAAGTCGGATACAGTAGGATAACTCAGAGAACTGAATTCTTGCTACTGAGATCTGTGTGTCACCTGAAGGTGACAGGTTTGAACCCTGGCAGGATGAACTCAGTCTTCCATTATTCTGATGCTAACAAATTCAGTACTAACGTATATGGCTGTCGCAACAGGTGTTATTTACATTATTAGAAGGCAACAAGACTGAATATAGAGCATTAGGTAAAAAAACAGTTGTAATAAAAAACAAGAAGCATAGTTGTAATAATGAAGCAAAAACAACACTAGACATCAACACACTAGACATCAGCATGCACACGCATGGATACATCAGTTACTGTTATCCTCTTAATGATGGCTCTATAAACCAGAGTGATTTCTCAGATTGGTGACTACATAATTCACACAAACGAAATGCGCTGACATATTTACTCAAAGTATACTCTGGCTACCAGAGGTGAGTGAAGTTTATAGCCCAGAACCTTCGTTTTTAATTTGACCTGATTCGGCCATGAGAGTTGAAATGAAATTAAACTCCCCTCACTTCCACAGGGCACTTGTTGGAAATATGATTTCTTGCTTTTGACAGGACATTCTGGAACAAGTAATGGTTGATAACTCCAATCTTCTGGCATTAATATCAAGATGGAAGCAACTTGCTGCACTTCAGCGAAAAGTTGGAAAACTATCTTTTCAACATCTTCAATGTATCAGATGCTTTCGTGTGTCACACTGGTTGAATCTACAGTGAGTGATTTATAAGTAAAGAAGCACACTTATATCTCTCTCGTAAAATTACCCAATTCAATGATCCATCGTCTGAGGCTCTGAGGAAAGGGCAACTCTTTTGTGAATCCACATTGTAAAAATGCCATAAGGCAGAACAAAATCCAAAGTGCTGGGTTCCAACTATAGAACAGTTCTTGCAAAGCTGAACAGGGCAAGACCAGGACTTTAGCAGAGCTGCAGTTTGCAGGACTGGAGCTGGTAGGATGGGAGCAACGTTGGAGCTGGATCTGGCAGGACTAGAGCCAGAGCTGGAAGAGAACTGGAGACTCCAACAGGGGAACGAAGCTGGAGGAGGTGTGATGACTGGAATACTGATAGAAGTGAAAGGGGCTGCTCTCTGAACAGGAAGCACGTGGCAGGAAGAGGATGGTATCAGAAAGAGATCATGAAATGATTTAATGCTCGGTGGCCATCTTTGAATGGACCACATGACTAAGGTCTACCCTGGAATGGAATCAGAGTTTGGTGGCCATTTTGAAATGAAGTTCCACTAAAAAGGAGTTGAACTGGGGCTTCCCGCTTATAGCTGTCCTGGAACCAAAACAACATGCACATTTCCGCACGAGGGAACTAAACCATTGAACTAAGTTTTCCAGCAATAAATGTGCCATTGGTGCAGATTGGGGTGTACAAATCCTCCCTACTTCCACGGATAGAGCAATATCACAGATGCACGCACACACACTCATCATACGCTTGGGCCCATTTTACTAACATACGCTCAAATACTCTACCATCACTGAACCTGTGGAAAGAAAAACTCCTAAACACCCTACATCTACACTGAGGTCGATAAGACCTAATTGTGACTGTCCTGAGTCATGATCCAAACAATCTATACAACAATAATCAAAATAGAGCACTCAATAATTGACAAGAAATAACCACCAACACTATATTTAAAATTATGGTACTTTATCTAAAATTAGTCAAAGAAAATCAATCAGAGTAAATCATTTTTTCTCATAATTACCTATTCTAGCTAAATGTCAGATTGGGTCAGGACAGGTCTCTCAGTAGAAGTCTCCCGAGTCGCCGTCCTTACAGCATAGATCCTCACCAACGCAAGTTTGGGAAGAAAATGGCAAAGTGGCAAAAACCCTCTCTAGGCTAACAATATTTATAATAATTTTAACAAAAGAAAGCAACATAAAATGTTTTGGATATCCGCTGAACCGCTGAGCAGAGCGAGCAGGAAAGGATGGAGCATCGCTACATTTGGAAAATCTCCGCTCAGAAAAATCACAAAAATAAAAAGACGGAAGACGGAACTAAAAATTCTAAATGTATCCCTTCATGTTCATATTTCCTCGGAACCAGCATTATGATCTCAGAGTCTATTAGGGCTCCTTTGTCCTCCAAGGTTACTCAGATGTACTTGGATGTTCGCCCAGAGCTGCTGTCCTCACGGAAAACTTTCAAACCAGGCGAAGACTGTGGTCAGATGACTCTCGACCATGTTCAGCAAGGCCTTCTCATCACAAATCATTCACTCGAGCCCAGGCTGCAAACGGCAGCCATTTTATACTAGGCCAAAACGTACCATCTTAATTAAAAAGAGACAAAAACAACGTTACCACAGCATAGTGATTAAACAGTGTTAACCCCACTAATACCCTTATGTGTATGAAATTATCTAGCCTTTGCAACACAGAAAAGCATTAGTACACAAAAATCCAAAAGCGTTTTGTGCTTTAAAATAAACAGCACTCAGCAACGTTTATTTAATAAAACATGCACATTATTAATCAGCAACACAAACGCATTCCCACGTGTAGTTTTCTCTTGTTAATTCGTGTTGGTTAGTCAGAGCATTTACACAAAACAAATAATTAACGTTACAGATTAATATTTTTAATTTTTGACACAAAGACAAACCGGAGATTAAAAACCCAATAGATTTTCAACAGAAAACTCTACTCCAGCACCATCACCTCTCCACTAAGCTCTGCTCAAAGACTACAAGTAATGTCATTTCTGTTGCTCAATACATTTTTAAGCATTTAAATGGGTGTGCAATGAAAGAGTGTCCAAATCGTTAAAGTGTATACAAAAACTTGTTTAGCTTCTATATGCAGCACAAGGCAGGCAGGGGGAGAGAATCTAACTAATATGCTAAAATATTATGAAATGCCAACAGCAATTATAAATATGAATTAATTCAAGTTAAAAAATAAGGATTAAGGGGTGCTCGGGGTATTCTATTCATATTCATGGGGATCATCACAGAACCCTTTGTCATCTTAATTAAGCTTTCTATAGAATTCTAATTATATTGTTCATTATCAATTCATATATTTAGCAATTACCTGGATCTAATCTGTTATAGCTTTCTGGGTCAGTGCCAGTACAATGCTGCAACATTTCTTACAGGTTTAATTCATTAATAAAAATGTAATTACCATTTTATTGCCGATATCATTTGGAATTACTGTAATTAAAGAACAATTAGACTTGCCTCAAGTAGAAATCCAAGTGCATATTTCGTCTGAGGAACCATTTTTGTTTGATTAATGCTCGCAATCTTATCAGATTTACTCGTTAAGTTTTCCATTGTCAGCGCCATGCCTTCCTTCCTTTTTCTTTAAAGGGTTTATTTTTCTTTTATACTCTATACTGATTCTAACAAGACACATATAAACTCGATAATTGACAGTGAATTGTCATGCATAGGTCGATGCAAATTATTTGGGAGGATATATGGCTTATGTGACAGGAATGCACCTCGTGACAGGAATTTTTTTAACATACTGAATGCAATATTGTAGACCAGAGACAAGTAGATTGTTGAATGATCTAGGAGCCCTCCTGAACATATTTCCATGCATGAAAACTTTCAGATTGAAACCCAACTTTCAGGAAATGTAATATAATTTCAGGATTTCCAAGTAATGGATCATTTTATTAGGACCACCACATTTGTTCCCAATTATCTTTCTTCAAGAGTCTTCTTTACTACGTTGTAAACCATTTGAAAAGTATTTCATAATAAATACATGTAAGAAAGTTAGCTAATTTTTGTCGCACATTTTGTAATGTAGACATACATTATTTGACATGCAAATTGTCAGTCTCATCACACCATGCATGTCAGTGGTGGCAGTCCCTGTTAAGCAAATATGAGAGTAGTTCAAAGCCAACAGGTTGCAGGTGCGTTAATCAAAACGCGGAAGCTGTTTTGAAATAAATGCATTATTTGGGTGCTTCAACACAAACCCCCAGCAAAACTACAATATTTTCCGGCACTCTATCAAGTCTGAACTTATACAATCTAGGCACACTGTTAGAGCCGCTGATATATGTCGCTCAATAAGCTATATTCTAGTAGCTCTGTGCCTCATAACTCTCTAGGTACACAGAGCTATGATTTTTTTTATCACTGCCCTCACTCTCATATTCCTTCTAGAAACATTATTTCATTCTCTCTTGTTCCATTGCCGATTCACAACTCTGCTCATAATCCGGGTTTAGTCATCTATTGCTCACCGAAATATTATCAAGAAACCTTTTCTGATAAGAGGGCTGGGATTTTCATCCCTACAATAGTTAAAATATTGTATTAATGGTCTAATTTTCTTATTTGAACCATCTGTATACATTAGACAAGAGCTGAAAGGAAGTAGTTAATTTATATAAGTTATTTGGAATTGCTTTGCACTCTAGGGGACGCTTAATTATTGCTGGAAAACAACTTTTAAAAATCTGCAGATAATGCAGCAAATGACGTAGAAAATAAGGATGTATGTCGTTACAACGCACACTTTTACAACGCATGCACTTACAACGCATTTTTTACAACGCAACATCCACTACAACGCATTCCATTACAACGCAGGACACTACAACGCATTTTTAAAAACTACCTTTACAACGCATTCCATTACAACGCATACTACCTTTACAACGCATACCATTACAACGCATAATATTACATTGCATTTAAGGTAAGTATTGGATAGTATAGGGGTAAAAATTACTATTCTTACTCCAGGGGGTGCAACAGTAGGGTAAGTGTTGGATAGTATAGGGGTAAAAATTACTATTCTAACTCCAGGGGGTGCAACAGTAGGGCAAGTGTTGGATAGTATAGGGGTATAAATTACTATTCTAACTCCAGGGGGTGCTACAGTAGGGCAAGTGTTGGATAGTATAGGGGTAAAAATTACTATTCTAACTCCAGGGGGTGCAACAGTAGGGCAAGTGTTGGATAGTATAGGGGTAAAAATTACTATTCTAACTCCAGGGGGTGCAACAGTAGGGCAAGTGTTGGATAGTATAGGGGTAAAAATTACTATTCTAACTCCAGGGGGTGCAACAGTAGGGCAAGTGTTGGATAGTATAGGGGTAAAAATTACTATTCTAACTCCTGGGGGTGCAACAGTAGGGCAAGTGTTGGATAGTATAGGGGTAAAAATTACTATTCTAACTCCAGGGGGTGCAACAGTAGGGCAAGTGTTGGATAGTATAGGGGTAAAAATTACTATTCTAACTCCAGGGGGTGCAACAGTAGGGCAAGTGTTGGATAGTATAGAGGTAAAAATTACTATTCTAACTCCAGGGGGTGCAACAGTAGGGTAAGTGTTGGATAGTATAGGGGTTTTAATGTAATATTATGCGTTGTAATGGTATGCGTTGTAAAGATAGTTTTTAAAAATGCGTTGTAGTGTCCTGCGTTGTAATGGAATGCGTTGTAGTGGATGTTGCGTTGTAAAAAATGCGTTGTAAGTGTAGTGCGTTGTAAAAGTTGCGTTGTAAAGGTTGTATACCAGAAAATAAGGGGCATTTTATCAAGAAACGGTGTTCCAATTATCGTCGCTTTAGCGGCAGAAAACTGCCGCTAAAGCGGCGATAATGGGCTTGATAATATACCCGTGAGAATTCCCATAGAAGCCCATGTTCTGGTGTCAACACGGGCTTCTATTGGAATTCTCTGCGGCATATTATCAAGCCCATTATCGCTAAAGCGGCGATAATTTTAACGCCGTGCTTGATAATATGCCCCTAAATTTTGAAGGCTGGGTGATCTTTCCTACTTGGGACTGTCAGTCTCGAGTACGGACAACCTAAAATGGCCCCCACTAGCAGGGGAAAACTCCCCGCCATTCAGGCAATAGAATATTTTATTTTGTTAAAATATTTTGTTAACAAGTACCTGATTTGGATGTTTATTTTCAGATATCACAAAAAACATTTCTGAGCCGGGCATCAAATATGGCTGTCAATTGACACAGGGTTAGTGCCTTCAATGGATTTGCCTCAGTGGAAACTCCACTGAAAGCACAGAGAGCCCTGCCTCCTTGGTGGTGAGTTCCCTGTCTCCCTGGTCGGGATCTCCAAATATGGCTCACAGTCCTCCACCACTGAAGGTCATATCCTCTGCTGACGTGGCAGATAGTCTTGCTTCCGGCCAGACTCTAAATGAGACCCTGAGTCATTTATCATTGAATTAGTAAAAGACTGTTAAGGCTGGAAATGGAACCAAAAGCAGCAATTGCAAAAGGGTTCACACCAGCCCACTTCTTTGCCCCCCACTTTCTATCTTGCTAGTCTCTATCTCTTTTTCCATACATCCATTTTCTGTCTCTCTTCGTCTCTCTGCTCACTCTCTTTTCACTATCGCTCTCTGCTCTTTCTACTCCTTTGCCTCCCTTTCTGTCCATTCTCTTCTTTCTGTCCACTTACCCTCTCGCTCCCTTCCCATCTCTGTCTCATACTCGAAGTCCAGCTCTGCCTTTTGCAATCATCTTTGGGTACCTGGAGAAAGTGACAGATGGGGCAGCACAGGGCCGGACTGGCCATAACGGGCATTGGGCATTTTCGCAGGAGGCTGAAAGGGTGGGGGCAGGTTTTGGAGCAGTGGGGAGGGGACGGTTTTGTTACTGGGGGCCGGTGTTGATGCAGCGCTGCAATATCGCCCCCAGTAACAAAAGTTGTAGTGCTGGGGGCCGGTTTAGTTTAGCAGCAGTGCTTCACATTTGCACCCTCGCCCTCCCCTAATCCCTCCCCCCCCCCCCCCCCCCAAGATCTGATAAAATTGCAAGGACTCCTTTGTGTTTCCAGTCCGGCGCTAGGGCAGCAGCAACCCTGGGCTTTCAGAGACCCTTCTCCATTGGCTCCAGTCACACAGGGAAATGACGGATGGCAATATATGGCCAGTTTGGCCCTGAAGGCTACCAATATCTGGCCAGAATGTGGCAGACACTTTAATCATTACAGGAAACACACTGTAGAATTTGCATTGGGAAAATCCCATCCATATCAAAAAGAATGATGTAAAGTAACTCCAGACACGTGTCCCTCTCACAGTGTTGACTGCATGAGCATAGCTGTCTCTACACAAGAGCAGGGCAGACAGAATCAGAGAATAAAGCTGAACGCATGGTGAGCCACCGCGAAAACGTCAAGCGTTCTTTCCATGAAATGTCTGTTGGCCATTCATGCCATTTTACCAATCTGAATTCTGGAATCACGAATTTGTGTCATAGATTAGATGTTGTTAATTTGTGACATGCATTTCATATCTATGTACACCATACTTAGGAGCTGATTTACAAGATGAACACTAGATCCTGTGGTGAGCACTGTGATACGGTGCCAAACCCCTTCTGTCACAATAGGAGAGATTGAGGTCAATTTCCACTCGTGTCCTTGGGCTCGTTTTACTATGACTTTGCAAACTGAGCCACGTACAACCCTTTCCACGATTGACTCGCATGGAAGTGAGAGTGAGAAGTCAGGGGCTTCCCAGGGAGGTACTGTGTGGTGCTCGAGATCAGCACATAGCAATTCACCAAAAGATACAATAATTCCCATGCCCACCCCATTGCTTACCTTTCCAAAGAAAGCATTTTTCATGACACAGTTGTACTAACTGTTGTTATTATTATTATTATTATTATTATTATTATAGGTGATTTGTAAAGCACATGGCTACCAGGGAAGGTGTCACAGCGCTAGTGTTCTCACCAAAGCAAAGATGGTCAAATGGTTGCATTACCAATTACCGAGGAGAGAACAGCCATGTTTTAAGCTGCTTCTGAAAAACTGTGAGCAGTTTGCGTGTGCTCAGAGAATGTGGCAGAGCATTCAAGAGCTTAGGACCGAGAAGAAACCCAAATGACTGGCCATCCTGGTGAGACTTCCTGATCCTAGGAATCATTGCCAGATTCTGATGGCTGAATTGGAGTGCAAGCAATGCAGTGTGTTATCCATGTTAGTGTCCCTGGGTGTGATTCATCTTTGTGACACAACACTCTCCCTGCTCCCTCATGCTTATCCATGTAGCCCCCTATCTACTGTGTACCCTCCTCTCTGAGGGCCCGATTCACAGAACTAACTTAAGACAAAATCCTAAACTTACTACTTTTGATATTCACAGAAGTTAGGATTTTGTCTTAAGTTTGTCTTTAAGACAAACTTAAGACAGACTTAAGACAGACATAAGACAAACTTAAGACAGACTTAAGACAGACTTAAGTTAGGATTTTGTCTTAAATTTGTCTTAAGTCTGTCTTAAGTCTGTCTTAAGTCTGTCTTAAGTTTGTCTTAAAACAAACTTAAGAAAAAATCCTAACTTCTGTGAATACCAAAAGTAGTAAGTTTAGGATCTTGTCTTATGTTAGTTCTGTGAATCGGCCCCTGAGAAATCAGTATTTAGCATGAATCACATGCAAGTACAGTCGGGATTTTTCACTTTTAACTACCCAGTTTTTGGACTTTTACTGTGAATGAGTCTCAATACCCGAGTCTCACACATGGTATGTTATGTTAAAATGTTTTGTAGCGTGCACTAAATAACTTCAGAATGAGTATCCTAGTGCTAGGACAACCACCCAATGTTCCTGAGAAAAAGACATGACGCATCAACGTTCCTGGCTTAAAAGCCACTTCTTGAGTAATTTATTAAAAGTCTCTTTTAACAGATAGTTAATGGAAATTTGCTCATGTACCAATGGGCCAATAATGTGAAAGGAGCATCCACCACTTTTAGCTCATAGAATCCTGCGAGAGCTAGCCATAGCAAGATCAGCAGATCTAAGAGGCCTGAGAGTTAGTAGAAGCTAACCCAGGAGCGAAGATAATTCGGGCTGCTCATAAATAGTGCTCCTTGGACATGAAAGGGTAGCATCAAAATAATTATCTTTCAAATGAGTTTCCATTGAAGGAGATCCAATAAAGATCTACAAGCTGTCCTCAGGGGAAATGACAAACCAGTCTAGCTGGCTTGTTCTGAGTGATTTGAAGGCACAACTTCAATACATCATCTATGACTATGAACAGTGCATTACTGTAGCCCAAATAGCTGGGGATGAGGGCCTATGTAATAATCTTCCCGCATTGAAAGGGAATCCAACTGAATATTTTCTTAAGCAAGGCTAAGATACCAAAGCAGGTCCCAAATACCGCGGTAATCTGACTTCTCATACTAAGTGTATCATCCAAGAGAATTCACAGATTTTTTGCCACCTTTTTAGGAGAGGGAGAAAAACAGAGTTTGTGAGGCCACCAGTCACTTGGCTGCCTTTAACAAGCAGAACAATCTCGGTCTTGTCTCTATTTAATTTAAGGCATTTCGGTTTCATCCAATTGGCTTTCTCAAAATCTGACTCTGGTGGGTTCATGATTTTCAGCAGGTGATGCCTCCAGCTCCATACAGTCAGCATAATACAATATTGTTAGAAATGGGATTTCTGGTTGGCTAGGGCTTGCGCCAAAGCCAGGCAGAAACCACCACTCTAGTCAGGGCAAGGAAGGTACACGCCAAAGATAACCCCTGCTCACCCCCTTGGTAGCTTGGCACGAGCAGTCAGGCTTATCTCTGAGGCAATGTGTAAAGCGTTTGCGCGCGCACCCAGCAACAACACCCAAGGCCCACCACAAAAGAAACTCCACACAAGGTATTGTATAAAAATAACCTTTGTATTATACCAAAACACATTAGATAAATAAATGACAATAGTGACAGATTGGACAAACTGCACACCTATGTTTTAGATGAGGATTGATCAAAAAGTACTGACAGTAGTCATAAGTTTAATCAAAGGTGCTGCCTTTTAGTAGCCGGTGCAACCCCTACACGGGCCCTAGAAAATGACGAAAAATGTTCAAACAAAAGTTTGAAAAAAGGCGCACTATCCACCCGCCCTGTAAGGTGCAACTAGGTAGATCTATACAAGTAAACTAGTGTATTTAGTACATCATTCTACTAAACAAAGGTAAAACGAAAAGCACCAATGGCGCCTATTTAGATTCAAGTTGTAAACAACATCTTAAGTGAAAAATAAAGTGAGCTAAACCATTGGTATGTTATGAAACAAATTTGACAATTGCAATTGGAAAAGAGACAATAATGGTGATAACTTAGAAACAAAACAGTAGTTTGTGAATCTTCATGAGTTTCTGAGATTCTTCTTTATTTTCTTAACGTATTCAAAAAGAACGTAGGGTGTCCCAATGCATTTCGGTGTGACACACACCTTCTTCAGGGGAATACTGTAACAATATATACATATAAGTATGTGAATCAATTCAAAATGAAAACAATACAAGTATCAAAACCAACTTATATGTATGTTCAACTGTGACATTAGTTTGCATTTTATAACCCTTAGTATCCGGTACTAACCAGCCATAGTAAGGCATACAACTGCCGTGAAACTCGTCATTTAAAAAAAAGCGAGAACGGGATGTGAAAAGTAAGAGTAAAAAGAAAAGAAGAGAAAAGAAAAGAAAAGAAGGTTTGAATAAAGTTTATTGAAGATTGACAACCAAAAAAGTAGAGCCAAGAAATACCAAAATGACACCGGTGGGTTTAGGATCGTGATGCCTAGCATGAAACGGTTAACTATCTCAAAAAGTACCCGTCAAAGTAAAAAGTGGATTCTGGTGCATTAGGTGACCAAGTGAACCGGAGAAACCAACGTAACCAAACCGTAATAGCTTGCGGAGGACTCACCTCCCAGCGTTCAAGTGAAAAACGACACACAAGAAAGAGTTCAGATCGTCACTCACACGACCTGTGTTGCAGAAATAGAGAAGGGCGTTCTGGTGTTAACAAAAAAATAGACTCATAAATTAAACGGAACAGTGTGCCCAACTTAAAGTGCAGCTTACTTCGCCTCATCCATAATGCGTATACATCCAACTTCAAAACGACTTAAGCGTAGCGATGAGCCTTGTCCGAAAACTTCTAGGATTAAAAAATAGTGCAAAAATGGTGCCGTTAGCTGAATGCGTGCCGCGACCAAGATTCAAAGCGATTAAGGTTAACTACGAAAAACCAGTAAATTGTCACCACTACACATACCTTTTAGTGCAACGTGCTGTGCGATCTAGAAATGGTCATATCTTCGAATGGCAGGGATTCGATGTGGCTAGGAGCGTGCGGGTGCATATTTAAAAGCCATGAGTATCATGTGACTAAAAGGAAACTTGTGAACATCGAAAGAGGACTATTTCGGGCGCCATATTGGAACGGGTGCCTGATCATAAACACGATCCCAGTGAAAGATAAAAGTAAAACACTAGAGGGTAAAGAAAACGTGAGAGAACACGAAAGGAAACGTAAAAGAAAAAACCGTTTCAAAAGTGTCTAAAGAAGTAGATGGCAATAATGCCATGTAAGAAAAGTTTGCTAAAATGAGCACACCAAATACATGGGTGAAATCACATTTAACAAGCATCAAACAAATATTAAACAAATATGAAAAAAATATGAAAAAGATGCAATCTTCAATATTGAACAGTGAAACAGCTGTGAAATGTTGTAATCATGCAACCATACTTAATCACAGAAAATGTATCAGTTCTATTTTGTCATTCAAACCCCCAGGGCTCATGGTCTGTAAAAAACGTATCCAGAATGTTTCTCTTTGAGCCAAGTGCCTATTGGGGTCAGCATGTAAGAGATCGGATATCTGCTCTAGAACAGTGAAACGAAGTTGGGGTATGGTATGCTTATGTGTATTCCAATGTATTGCTAAACAAGATTTCTGATTAAAAGTGCGAATAGCACTTTTGTGTTCAGTTACCCGTATTTTTACTTTTCGGGTTGTTCTCCCCACATAAACTTGGCCACAGGGACATTTGATGGCATATACTACCATCGCTGTGTTGCAGTCTGAAGAATGTTTTAGCTTAATCGATTTTCCCGTATGTGGATGTGTAAAGGTATCACCCACCATGACATTCCCACAGTGACCGCAATTATAACATTTACGCATCCCTGAGTGTCTGGGCATGTGTACATTGGAGGTTCTTTTGGCCAAAATCTCTCTGATGTTCTGAGATCTAGAGAAGGCGAAAATGGGTTTGGCATGAAAGACATTCGTGAAATCATTTTCTTGCTCTATAATCTCCCATCTCCTGAGGATACTCCGTTTAATCGCCATAGCTGATGTGGAAAATTTTAGAACACAAACTTCACGTTTAGATTCTGGTTTTACAGTTTTTTTCAATAATTGCATTCTGTCCATACTGTACGCCTTCAGCTTCGCCGAGTCTAGAACAGGTGCTGGATAACCTCTGTCTAGGTATTGTTGATACATAATGTCGGTGTCAATTTTCCCTTGGTCATCATCAGAACTGATTCTGCGCACCCGAATAAACTGAGATAAAGGTAAATGGTTTTTCAAGGATTGTGAGTGAAAACTCCGAAAATGTAATGCATTGTTCCTATCGGTTGGTTTCTTGAAAATCCTGGTTGTTAATGTAGAATTGCGTTTTTCTATTTGAATATCCAAATAGTTAATGGTGGTGTCACTGATGGAATGTGTGAATTTGATGTGAGGATGACAGTTGTTCAAGCTTGTGATTGCATTCTCCAAAGCTTCTTTGGTACCCCGCCATAAAACCAAAATGTCATCAATGTATCTGAGATACAATAGTAGATGTTCTGTCCAAGAACTGTTGTTCAAAACATGCTCGTCCTCAAATTTGGCCATGAAGATGTTGGCATACGTGGGTGCCCCAGTAAAACCCATTGAAGTGCCAGTCTTTTGCAGATAGAACTGTTGCTTCCAAGAAAAATAGCTGTGGTATAGGCTGAATTGAAGTAACTCAAGCAGAAAAATATTCAAGGTTTCTGCGTAGTCATGTCGAAGCAACATCCATTCAACCGCCTCAATTCCTTCCCCATGGGGGATTGAGGTGTAGAGAGCTGTGACATCTATGGTAGCCAGGAGCACATCTTCTGTGTTGGGTAACATGACTTTTTGAAGTTTGTTGAGGCAATCCGTGGTGTCTTGTACATATGTTACCCATTTCTGAACCAACGGTTGCAAAAAATGGTCGATAAATTTACCTAATGGTTCATGTAGCGACCCACAACCTGCCACAATGGGGCGAAAGGGGGGGTCTGTCGGGTTCTTATGCATCTTGGGAAGCATGTATATGTGTGGCCTTTTAGGGTAGTTGTTACTTAAGAATCTGAAAGTGTTGTCATTAATCCAATTCAAATCTTTGGCTTTTGTCAGTATCAACGACAAGGTTTTCTGGAAGATGTCAGTGGGATCTGTGTCTAGAACCAAGTACGTGTCAGTATCCGAAACATGCTGATCCACTTTGGCCTCATAAAAAGTAGTGTCCATAATTACTAGGGCGCCACCCTTGTCAGCCGGTTGGAAAGTTAGACTTCTGTTGGAGGCTAGGTTTCTAAGTGTTACCCATTCTTTTTGACTTAAGTTGCTCTTGATTGTTGTAGCTTGATGAGAATGTAGAAGGTCTTTCTTCACAAGAGTTTCAAATAGATCAATGGCCTTGTGACTGGTCGGTGCCATGAATGTACTTTTGGGCCTGAATTTCTTCGATGCGATGTCCTCTGCTAAGATGCTGGGTGAATCCTGTACGATGTTATGAAAGAACCACCGTAGTCTGAGTTTTCTGGTGAATTTGAACAGTGCAATTTCTGTTTCCAGTGCATGAGTGTGATACGTTGGCACGAAAGACATACCCTTGTTGAGTAAGGTTTTTTCGGTGGGTTTCAACTGAACACTAGATATATTCATGATTAATTCCTCCGAGGGTTCCGTCGGCCTCCGTTTGCTGTTGTCTTTTTTGGTGCCTTTTCCCCTCCTGATTCGCCTGTAGCGCCTCCCGTTGTTGAGGTGCCCTCTGGGGGATGGTTGGACGTCCGACCCAGGTCTAAAAAAGGAGTTTGTTTGGTCATGCCACTCGTAGAAGGAGTGCTCTCAGTTGTAGTAGTGACCAAAGGAGTGCGAGTGGGAAGTGTGTCTTGCTCAGTCGCAATGCTTTCTTCGGAAGTCGAGGCCTCAGGTTTACGGAAAGTTCTTCTTTGGGCGTACACCTCTGCCCAGGTGTACACCTCATCCAGCTTATAATCAATAGTATCCCTTCGAAATTTCCGCAATGACCGCAAATCAACCATCCCCCAGAGGGCAACAGCAAACGGAGGCCGACGGAACCCTCGGAGGAATTAATCATGAATATATCTAGTGTTCAGTTGAAACCCATCGAAAAAACCTTACTCAACAAGGGTATGTCTTTCGTGCCAACGTATCACACTCATGCACTGGAAACAGAAATTGCACTGTTCAAATTCACCAGAAAACTCAGACTACGGTGGTTCTTTCATAACATCGTACAGGATTCACCCAGCATCTTAGCAGAGGACATCGCATCGAAGAAATTCAGGCCCAAAAGTACATTCATGGCACCGACCAGTCACAAGGCCATTGATCTATTTGAAACTCTTGTGAAGAAAGACCTTCTACATTCTCATCAAGCTACAACAATCAAGAGCAACTTAAGTCAAAAAGAATGGGTAACACTTAGAAACCTAGCCTCCAACAGAAGTCTAACTTTCCAACCGGCTGACAAGGGTGGCGCCCTAGTAATTATGGACACTACTTTTTATGAGGCCAAAGTGGATCAGCATGTTTCGGATACTGACACGTACTTGGTTCTAGACACAGATCCCACTGACATCTTCCAGAAAACCTTGTCGTTGATACTGACAAAAGCCAAAGATTTGAATTGGATTAATGACAACACTTTCAGATTCTTAAGTAACAACTACCCTAAAAGGCCACACATATACATGCTTCCCAAGATGCATAAGAACCCGACAGACCCCCCCCTTTCGCCCCATTGTGGCAGGTTGTGGGTCGCTACATGAACCATTAGGTAAATTTATCGACCATTTTTTGCAACCGTTGGTTCAGAAATGGGTAACATATGTACAAGACACCACGGATTGCCTCAACAAACTTCAAAAAGTCATGTTACCCAACACAGAAGATGTGCTCCTGGCTACCATAGATGTCACAGCTCTCTACACCTCAATCCCCCATGGGGAAGGAATTGAGGCGGTTGAATGGATGTTGCTTCGACATGACTACGCAGAAACCTTGAATATTTTTCTGCTTGAGTTACTTCAATTCAGCCTATACCACAGCTATTTTTCTTGGAAGCAACAGTTCTATCTGCAAAAGACTGGCACTTCAATGGGTTTTACTGGGGCACCCACGTATGCCAACATCTTCATGGCCAAATTTGAGGACGAGCATGTTTTGAACAACAGTTCTTGGACAGAACATCTACTATTGTATCTCAGATACATTGATGACATTTTGGTTTTATGGCGGGGTACCAAAGAAGCTTTGGAGAATGCAATCACAAGCTTGAACAACTGTCATCCTCACATCAAATTCACACATTCCATCAGTGACACCACCATTAACTATTTGGATATTCAAATAGAAAAACGCAATTCTACATTAACAACCAGGATTTTCAAGAAACCAACCGATAGGAACAATGCATTACATTTTCGGAGTTTTCACTCACAATCCTTGAAAAACCATTTACCTTTATCTCAGTTTATTCGGGTGCGCAGAATCAGTTCTGATGATGACCAAGGGAAAATTGACACCGACATTATGTATCAACAATACCTAGACAGAGGTTATCCAGCACCTGTTCTAGACTCGGCGAAGCTGAAGGCGTACAGTATGGACAGAATGCAATTATTGAAAAAAACTGTAAAACCAGAATCTAAACGTGAAGTTTGTGTTCTAAAATTTTCCACATCAGCTATGGCGATTAAACGGAGTATCCTCAGGAGATGGGAGATTATAGAGCAAGAAAATGATTTCACGAATGTCTTTCATGCCAAACCCATTTTCGCCTTCTCTAGATCTCAGAACATCAGAGAGATTTTGGCCAAAAGAACCTCCAATGTACACATGCCCAGACACTCAGGGATGCGTAAATGTTATAATTGCGGTCACTGTGGGAATGTCATGGTGGGTGATACCTTTACACATCCACATACGGGAAAATCGATTAAGCTAAAACATTCTTCAGACTGCAACACAGCGATGGTAGTATATGCCATCAAATGTCCCTGTGGCCAAGTTTATGTGGGGAGAACAACCCGAAAAGTAAAAATACGGGTAACTGAACACAAAAGTGCTATTCGCACTTTTAATCAGAAATCTTGTTTAGCAATACATTGGAATACACATAAGCATACCATACCCCAACTTCGTTTCACTGTTCTAGAGCAGATATCCGATCTCTTACATGCTGACCCCAATAGGCACTTGGCTCAAAGAGAAACATTCTGGATACGTTTTTTACAGACCATGAGCCCTGGGGGTTTGAATGACAAAATAGAACTGATACATTTTCTGTGATTAAGTATGGTTGCATGATTACAACATTTCACAGCTGTTTCACTGTTCAATATTGAAGATTGCATCTTTTTCATATTTTTTTCATATTTGTTTAATATTTGTTTGATGCTTGTTAAATGTGATTTCACCCATGTATTTGGTGTGCTCATTTTAGCAAACTTTTCTTACATGGCATTATTGCCATCTACTTCTTTAGACACTTTTGAAACGGTTTTTTCTTTTACGTTTCCTTTCGTGTTCTCTCACGTTTTCTTTACCCTCTAGTGTTTTACTTTTATCTTTCACTGGGATCGTGTTTATGATCAGGCACCCGTTCCAATATGGCGCCCGAAATAGTCCTCTTTCGATGTTCACAAGTTTCCTTTTAGTCACATGATACTCATGGCTTTTAAATATGCACCCGCACGCTCCTAGCCACATCGAATCCCTGCCATTCGAAGATATGACCATTTCTAGATCGCACAGCACGTTGCACTAAAAGGTATGTGTAGTGGTGACAATTTACTGGTTTTTCGTAGTTAACCTTAATCGCTTTGAATCTTGGTCGCGGCACGCATTCAGCTAACGGCACCATTTTTGCACTATTTTTTAATCCTAGAAGTTTTCGGACAAGGCTCATCGCTACGCTTAAGTCGTTTTGAAGTTGGATGTATACGCATTATGGATGAGGCGAAGTAAGCTGCACTTTAAGTTGGGCACACTGTTCCGTTTAATTTATGAGTCTATTTTTTTGTTAACACCAGAACGCCCTTCTCTATTTCTGCAACACAGGTCGTGTGAGTGACGATCTGAACTCTTTCTTGTGTGTCGTTTTTCACTTGAACGCTGGGAGGTGAGTCCTCCGCAAGCTATTACGGTTTGGTTACGTTGGTTTCTCCGGTTCACTTGGTCACCTAATGCACCAGAATCCACTTTTTACTTTGACGGGTACTTTTTGAGATAGTTAACCGTTTCATGCTAGGCATCACGATCCTAAACCCACCGGTGTCATTTTGGTATTTCTTGGCTCTACTTTTTTGGTTGTCAATCTTCAATAAACTTTATTCAAACCTTCTTTTCTTTTCTTTTCTCTTCTTTTCTTTTTACTCTTACTTTTCACATCCCGTTCTCGCTTTTTTTTAAATGACGAGTTTCACGGCAGTTGTATGCCTTACTATGGCTGGTTAGTACCGGATACTAAGGGTTATAAAATGCAAACTAATGTCACAGTTGAACATACATATAAGTTGGTTTTGATACTTGTATTGTTTTCATTTTGAATTGATTCACATACTTATATGTATATATTGTTACAGTATTCCCCTGAAGAAGGTGTGTGTCACACCGAAATGCATTGGGACACCCTACGTTCTTTTTGAATACGTTAAGAAAATAAAGAAGAATCTCAGAAACTCATGAAGATTCACAAACTACTGTTTTGTTTCTAAGTTATCACCATTATTGTCTCTTTTCCAATTGCAATTGTCAAATTTGTTTCATAACATACCAATGGTTTAGCTCACTTTATTTTTCACTTAAAATGTTGTTTACAACTTGAATCTAAATAGGCACCATTGGTGCTTTTCGTTTTACCTTTGTTTAGTAGAATGATGTACTAAATACACTAGTTTACTTGTATAGATCTACCTAGTTGCACCTTACAGGGCGGGTGGATAGTGCGCCTTTTTTCAAACTTTTGTTTGAACATTTTTCGACACATTAGATAAAAACACACACTCTACAACGTGCCAACAGGCATGGGCAGAATTTACAAGGGATTATATGTACAGGGGACAGGGTCACATGGGCCACTGTCAGGAATTAGCACTTTTGGAAATTAGCACAAATCACCAATAGTAAATGTAGAACATAACACAAAGTAACTGTAGAGCACAACCAGTAACTACTGGCGCAATAATGACCTCAGCGTCATCACACTAGCATCAGGTATAAAACCTATCCTGCATCTATCACAGGGGCATAAATCACATTATGCAATTCTCATTGGTCTAACGCATTAGACCTAACCACCTAAGTATAACTATACTAGGGGAGCACATCGCACAGGGAAGTACATTCTCCCTACCATCAACCTAAGCAGGTAAAACAACCTTCTAGGCAGAAATAACCACATTTAGAGGTATCAGACACAGGGTGCGCCAAACATACTATACACAGTACATTTCCTAGCACCATAAGCATAACCATAGGGTGCGCAAAACATACTACACCGTGCATTTCCTAGCACCAAAATCACATCAGAGTCCAGGTTGCGCCAGAACCTAAACGTAGCAGCTGCCCACTACTTGCTGGGCAGCTGGGGACAAGCACAGGGCCTAAATGCTGCAGCTGGCACTAAGTGCTACGCAGCTGTGGAAGGCAAATAGGGGCCTGGGCTCTTAATGGCCCTGGAAAAATTGTCAAAACGTTGGAGCCACCTAGGCTCTAGAACCACATGTCCCCCTGGAGCACACTGGCTCCTGAAATCATTGTGCGCCAATATAGCAAGGGAACTTGCCCCAAAGTACTGTGGAGCGCACTGGGGGTTTAGATCAATATGGAGCCCACGTTGGAGCCTCACGGGGCTCGTGAAACAAATATGCCCCTGTACGTGGGAGCGGAGGGGCGCTCCAACAAACATGCCTGCCTCGGTGGAGCGGCCCGCTGCCAGTCGGGGCCGCTCTGACCCTGCCTCCCCCCACCCGGACTCTCTCGCACACTCACCGGCTGGGGGAGGCGGAGGCAGGACTCGGTCTCTGGGGACTCCGGAGTGGCGCTTTCCATGCGGGGCTCTCTCACTCCTGAGAGCCTCGCGGCATCGGCGGCCTTCGCCCGGGCCCCCTCCTGGGATCCGGGACTTAACTCGCGGAGGCGGGGTGGGCTCCCGTCCTCCGCATCGAAACCCTCTCTCGTGCTCTCCGGTGGCGGGCGGGACTTCCTGCGCACAGCTTCCGGTCCCGCCGCGGCCCCGCCCCCGTCACAGGCAGCGTTGCCTGACTTCCGGGGCGGCCGTGGTGGGACCCGGAGAGTGGCAATCTCGGCAGGCAAAGTCGCGGGGTGGGTACCCGCGCACCGAACATCACCACGGCACGGAAGCAGAGCGGGGTGGGAACCCGCGAGGGCTCCCATAAGCGGGGTGGGCACCCGCATTAATTAGGAAATCAACACGAAGACGCAGGGTGGGCACCTGCGCACCCCAGGCAACCAGATAAGCGGGGTGGGCACCCACAAGGCACGCATCATGGGGGAATCCCTACGCTGGGGATTCCCTCTCTCGCTCGTAGCAGCGCCATGCTGCACAGCTCCAGCTCCTCTCTCTGGGGGAATAAAGCGCTCTCCAGGCGCTATGTTCAGGACCAGAAAAGCACCTTGCTGCAAGGAAAATAAAGCGCTCCCAGGGCGCTAGGCCAGCATCAAGCCTTGGCAAGGTAAAAGGAAAGTCCCAAGGGTCCAGAAGGTCCTGAAGGCATCCAGGGGGCAAGGTAGGGCCCAGGGGCCAGCACACAGGGCCCTCCAGCAGGGAGGTAGCCCCCATGGCGGTCCCTCCTGGGCCCCACCAGCAGCACGCCCCTGGTAGATTCGAGACAGAGCAAGAACATTTTCATGGGGTCAGAGCCCCTCTTTTATACACCAAATCCCTTTGTTCTGGGTTCAGGGTGAGGGGGAAAACCAGTCGCAGCTGGTTGGGGAGCACCCTTGATGTGCTCAGCCCCTCACTCTATTCACTGGCAGGGCTAGGGTCGTCAGTTGCACCACAGGGGGCGGAGCCAGCATTGTGTGGGGAAAGCCCTGCCCTATTCAGGACCCAGGTGTACTCCTCCCACCCATCTAGCTGCTGATCTCCCTATTCACCACCGGGTGACTCCTCCTGATTCTGGGGAATCCCTAGCCCGTCACATGACCTCAGCCAGCCAATCACGGGACTAGGCACACATTTTACACTGCACACCGAAGTGCCCACTTCTAGAAGTGGCACTTCCATACTAGCTACACGCACGCCACACGCATCATTGCGCAGCATTTAACCACACGAATCTGTACATACCAGACTCGGCCATGCACACCCCACGCATCAAGAACTACCAGGGACGCATACATTCCCCATGCATTCCTATGGGAGGGCAGGCCTATCTCACCACATGCACTCAGAGTGTGCACGCACTTTACCCTGGGACCCAGGGAAAGTGCGCAGGAACCAAAAACCACTATCACCAAGTCACTGATAAAAGCAAAAAGTTTCAGGGGTGAACTTGCCAGAAGGGCCAAGTCCAACACAACCCCCTTCCAGCCAAAATGCAGGGCAGACCAATCACCACCGTGATGGACTTCCCTGCTTGGGGCGATAAAACACGGACGCAGGCCCGCACTGCAGGGACACTCTCCGGTTCTACGCCATTCTCAATCAACATGGTTCCATCTGAAAAAAAACCAACCGAAAAGAACTCAGGCTCAACTAGGCTACCCCACTGGTACTACCTAGTTGTCCACGGCCAGGACACTGGCCCTAGGCCACCCAGATACCACTGGTCCTTGCCAAACCCAGAGTGGGGGGTAGTAACCCCTGGCGTACAAGCCATTCTCCACTCTCCCTCTCAGTGTAGTTCCCAACTACCACTGATCCTTCAACCTAGGGTCCGCACCCTCAGGCTGACCAGAGGTCACGGGCAAGAATGCCCCACCCTACCTCTACTTCTGGGATTCCGCACCCTCCCAGGGAAGCACCCACCAGAACACAACTCTCCCACCAGTTCAGGACCTCTCTCCACCAACTGGTCTACCACCTGGGATCCAAGGGGCCAGAGGCGAGGACTCCCTCCCTCTGCACCCCCTTCCACTGTAGAGCAGGGTCTCTTCACCTAAGATGAGCCCCACCTGCCCTCAGGACTACAGCTGCCCTTACGTCCAGATCCGGAAACACCGACTACTGGCTCCCCAACCGAGGGACGTACCCTTTGGTCAGATGCCTGGCGAACCAGGACTTAACGAGGGTGACACATAACTAATGGGTCGTGTGACAGTCTGCCTGGCGCTGATCTCACTACCTCCTGTCCATCTGACAGTGAGTGCAGACCCCCCATGACAGAAGTGGCGACACCACGGTCACTCAGTGGCGACTCAGCCCTCCCGGCTAGTCCCTGACCTACTGGTTCCCACTGGGGAATCCCTCCCCCTCTCACCCCTCCCTCTGGACTTCCGCACCCTCCCAACTGGAGCGGTACCACCAGACACCAGGACTACTGGAGCTCTGATTACAGACACTCCACGTCCTCTAGACACTGGGAGATCCTCCTCAACTGACCTATTGGTACAGCCTAGGCCCCCAACCTGATGTTCCCTAAAGAAACCATCCAGGCCCTGAGACTGGGTTTCGGGCACCTGGAGACACGCAGTCCCACCCACTCCTTCTCCGCAGAGACAGGCCGTGAGCCCCTACACCGAGACCTAGCTGGGCTACTCTGAACCTCTTCCACCACGCTGGGCTGGAAGACACCTCAGCCACTACTTTTGGAATCACTCCCCAATGCAAGTTCCCTATCCCCGAGAACTCACACCCAATCAACCAGCAAGCTCCTTATTTCAGAGAACTCACACCATTCATCCACATACACACACCCCCCAGACTAGTAAGACAGTTTCTACCGCCCCTAATTTCTCAACCTGACCACCACGTGACACAGGTACTATTACTCTGGGAACTGGGAATGGGACATTCACATTCATCCAGCGCATTACACATTCATCCCCAAACCCCTCCCAAGACTGGTAAGACAGTTTCTACCGCCCCTGATTTCTCAACCTGACCACCACGTGACACAGGTACCACTACCCCTGGAACTGGGAATGGGAATACATGCACTGGACACACATCTGCTGCCACCACTGGATCCCACCCTCTGGTGAATCCAGAAAACACAATGCACTAAGGGGGATGATCTACCCTCCCGAGCTAGGGACACCTAACTCACAGTGCACAAGAACCACATTTCCAAAGAAATTACATTTAAAAGCAAACTTAGAACAATAATCCCTATACCATGTGATAATCTAAATGCAGAGTTTTGTGGTGCAGCCAGTTGCTGCTGCGGTACAGCGCAAACGCAAGTCCAAATCCCACCGCTGATCACCAATGATAGAAATGGGATTTCTGGTTGGCTAGGGCTTGCGCCAAAGCCAGGCAGAAACCACCACTCTAGTCAGGGCAAGGAAGGTACACGCCAAAGATAACCCCTGCTCACCCCCTTGGTAGCTTGGCACGAGCAGTCAGGCTTATCTCTGAGGCAATGTGTAAAGCGTTTGCGCGCGCACCCAGCAACAACACCCAAGGCCCACCACAAAAGAAACTCCACACAAGGTATTGTATAAAAATAACCTTTGTATTATACCACAACACATTAGATAAAAACACACACTCTACAATGTGCCAACAGGCACATGCAGAATTTACAAGGGACTATATGTACAGGGGACAGGGCCACATGGACCACTGTCAGGAATTAGCACTTTTGGAAATTAGCACAAATCACCAATAGTAAATGTAGAACATAACACAAAGTAACTGTAGAGCACAACCAGTAACTACTGGCGCAATAATGACCTCAGCGTCATCACACTAGCATCAGGTATAAAACCTATCCTGCATCTATCACAGGGGCATAAATCACATTATGCAATTCTCATTGGTCTAACGCATTAGACCTAACCACCTAAGTATAACTATACTAGGGGCGCACATCGCACAGGGAAGTACATTCTCCCTACCATCAACCTAAGCAGGTAAAACAACCTTCTAGGCAGAAATAACCACATTTAGAGGTATCAGACACAGGGTGCGCCAAACATACTATACACAGTACATTTCCTAGCACCATAAGCATGAACACAGGGTGCGCAAAACATACTACACCGTACATTTCCTAGCACCAAAATCACATCAGAGTCCAGGTTGCACCAGAACCTAAACGTAGCAGCTGCCCACTACTTGCTGGGCAGCTGGGGACAAGCACAGGGCCTAAACGCTGCAGCTGGCACTAAGTGCTGCGCAGCTGTGGAAGGCAAATAGGGGCCTGGGCTCTTAATGGCCCTGGAAACAATGTCAAAACGTTGGAGCCACCTAGGCTCTAGAACCACATGTCCCCCTGGAGCACACTGGCTCCTGAAATCATTGTGCGCCAATATAGCAAGGGAACTTGCCCCAAAGTACTGTGGAGCGCACTGGGGGTTTAGATCAATATGGAGCCCACGTTGGAGCCTCACGGGGCTCGTGAAACAAATATGTCCCTGTACGTGGGAGCAGAGGGGAGCTCCAACAAACATGCCTGCCTCGGTGGAGCGGCCCGCTGCCAGTCGGGGCCGCTCTGACCCTGCCTCCCCCCCACCCGGACTCTCTCGCACACTCCCCGGCTGGGGGAGGCGGAGGCAGGACTCGGTCTCCGGGGACTCCGGAGTGGCGCTTTCCATGCGGGGCTCTCTCACTCCTGAGAGCCTCGCGGCATGGGCAGCCTTCGCCCGGGCCCCCTCCTGGGACTCGGGACTTAACTCGCGGAGGCGGGTGGGCTCCCGTCCTCCGCATGGGCACCCGCATTAATTAGGAAATCAACACGAAGACGCAGGGTGGGCACCTGCGCACCCCAGGCAACCAGATAAGCGGGGTGGGCACCCGCAAGGCACGCATCATGGGGGAATCCCTACGCTGGGGATTCCCTCTGTCGCTCATAGCAGCGCCATGCTGCACAGCTCCAGCTCCTCTCTCTGGGGGAATAAAGCGCTCTCCAGGCGCTATGTTCAGGACCAGAAAAGCACCTTGCTGCAAGGAAAATAAAGTGCTCCCAGGGCGATAGGCCAGCATCAAGCCTTGGCAAGGTAAAAGGAAAGTCCCAAGGGTCCAGAAGGTCCTGAAGGCATCCAGGGGGCAAGGTAGGGCCCAGGGGCCAGCACACAGGGCCCTCCAGCAGGGAGGTAGCCCCCATGGCGGTCCCTCCTGGGCCCCACCAGCAGCACGCCCCTGGTAGATTCGAGACAGAGCAAGAACATTTTCATGGGGTCACAGCCCCTCTTTTATACACCAAATCCCTTTGTTCTGGGTTCAGGGTGAGGGGGAAAACCAGTCGCAGCTGGTTGGGGAGCACCCTTGATGTGCTCAGCCCCTCACTCTATCCACTGGCAGGGCTAGGGTCGTCAGTCGCACCACAGGGGGCGGAGCCAGCATTGTGTGGGTAAAGCCCTGCCCTATTCAGGACCCAGGTGTACTCCTCCCACCCATCTAGCTGCTGATCTCCCTATTCACCACCGGGTGACTCCTCCTGACTCTGGCGAATCCCTAGCCCGTCACATGACCTCAGCCAGCCAATCACGCGACAAGGCACACATGTTACACTGCACACCGAAGTGCCCACTTCTAGAAGTGACACTTCCATACTAGCTACACGCACGCCGCACGCATCATTGCGCAGCATTTAACCACACAAATCTGTACATACCAGACTCGACCATGCACACCCCACGCATCAGGAACTACCAGGGACGCATACATTCCCCATGCATTCATATGGGAGGGCAGGCCTATCTCACCACATGCACTCAGAGTGTGCACGCACTTTACCCTGGGATCCAGAGAAAGTGCGCAGGAACCAAAAACCACTATCACCAAGTCACCAATAAAAGCAAAAAGTTTCAGGGGTGAACTTGCCAGAAGGGCCAAGTCCAACACATATCTACATTTCATATTTGGTAATGATTTTTGCTAATGGCGCCATACAAATTTTATAAAGCATGGGGTTCAGAGAAGATCCCTGAGGAACTCCACATACTGTGCCAAAGGGCTTTGATCTAAGTGGTGGCACATAAATGGATTGTGTTATGTGGACCAGACAGTCCATGAACCTAGTGAGAACCTTTGAATGAATTCCAATTTCGTACAGTCTGTTTATTAAATTTCATGGGAGGCCATATCGAAGGTCACAGAAAGATCTAGTTGGATGAGTGGTGCTGGTCTGCCATCATCTAAACTGGTCCTTATCACATCAGCAAATGCTGAAATAGTGGTATCCTTACCATGCTGCCCCCTAAACCCAGATTGTGAGGGGTCAAAAATTGTATTTTCCTCCAAAGAGTTGTTTGTTAACCCCTTTGCTGCAAGGCCTCCCCCCCCCCCACGTGCTAAGCCCTTTTATGGCTATTTGGGGTAGTTTGCGCTTAGGTCCCTGTAACCTTTTGTCCACATAAGGTATTCACGCCAAATCTGCATCCTTTTCTTCTAGCATCCTGAGGATTATAAAGGTACCCAGGGTTTGTTGATTCCTCTGGTGGGGACCAAGAAATTATCCAAAACACAGCAAAATGTTGGGTTTGGGGGAAAATTGGGGAAGAAGTGCTGCAGAATAAAGCGTTTGCTTTTTCCCCTGCAAATGGTGTCAACAAACGGTTTGTGCTTCTAAAATCACCATCTTCCTAGCTTTCAGGAACATGCAGACTTTTGTCAGAAAACTGTAGTGAAGAAGCCACTTTTGTAGTTTGGCACCCTATGATGACCTTCAACTACCACCATTTTAACTGACTTTAGTATGTTATTCTACCCTAGCCTGGATAGATGAGACGGTCCTGCTTATGCCTGCCTCTCTTCTTTCTTGTAATCATGCTGTCTTTCAGTGGGAGCTGTCATGGAGTAGAATAGTCTTGCCAAGAATAGAAGGTGTGGGATGTGCATTTGAAAGCGTGACAGGGAGAGAGAGGTGTGGAATGTACTCTTTGGTTTTGAAGTGCAGTGTTGTGAGCAGTGGTGCACACATGTGCATTGTGTTGTACATTGGTGAGAATTATGAGTTCTTACTATTGGCTTTGACATGGCTCCATGTCATCTTTTTTTCTGACTTTGACTATTGGCTTTGACATGGCTTCATGTCATCTTGTTTTCTGACTTTGACTAATGGCTTTGACATGGCTTCACGTCATCTTGCTTTCTGACTTTGACTATTGGCTTTGACATGGCTTCATGTCATCTTGTTTTCTGACTTTTCCTTGCTTCTGCATGCACAGCAGTGCTTGCAAGTTGTTTTGGGTTATGAGAATTATTTGTGCTTACTATTGGCTTTGACATGGCCTCATGTCATCTTGTTTTCAGACTTTGCCTTGCTTGTTCATTATGAGTTCTTACTATTGACTTTGACATGGCCTCATGTCTGACTTTGCCTTATTTCTGCGTGCACAGCAGTGCATGCGATTCATATTCAAGGTCTTTCTGCTGTTCACTTGTTTTTCACTCCTCACTGACCTGAGTGAGCTGGATATTATCTGTAGAATGTGCAACTCTCAAACAACAACGAGGAGAGAACGTTTTTTTTTTAAGGGAATACTCCTGGTCCACTTATGGTAAAGTTATCAAACAATTGAAGGAGTACACCCTGGAGACACAACAATGTCTCTGAGGTAATGGGGGAGGCGCACAAAAAGGAGAATTTCTCCTTTTTTAAGAAAACCCCTCACTCACCAACCTAGTTGGTGACATGCTTCATAATAGGCGTCCCACCCGAATAGCCGAGTGCTATCCGGGTGTGCTTCAACACCTGATTACAGTGGAGCAGGTTTTTTAGGGGTGCAAGTGAGTGAAAAAAGTGAATTAAAAATTAGCCAGATTTAACTCCCTCAAATACTTTAATCTGGAGCAACTGGGCAATATTAAACATTTTGTTGAGATGCCGTGCTCGGTTAGATTGACCTCCAGTATCTTGATAGTGATAAAAAGTGAAAAAGTGGTCTACATGTTTCAACTTGATGGCGATAATACCAGGTTTTCGTCAGGACCAGGCGATGTGACCCGGGTGGTCTACACACGCTAAGGTGTACCCAACCCTTGGTCACAACAGAACCAAACCATGTACCCACAGTCAGGCGCACTCTCTTCAATTGTCGAAAGAGACATTTCTGAAAGACAAACAAATAATCACCCGCAAAACAAATAAATTGCATTAAATGTGCCTTACAGAAAATAATGAGTGCTCCTCTTCTCCACAATCCAGTGTATTAATCATGAAAATACACAAGATGTGTCCGGTGACTACTTGAAATCACACGCGATGTGCCCCACAAAATGCAAGGCAGCTTAGAGTGATATTTGCCAGTCGCACATTCACTCAGGATTCATATTCAGCCCATGATTATGTATTACAACCCACATTTAGCATTAATTTTAAGTGGGTGTCTATGCGCTCAGTCAAATGGTGAGAGCGTACAGTTATGGTAAAATTCGGCAGTTTAAAAAAGCATATATGCTTGTTGAGAGGTGAAAATTGGAACTGCCATGAATCGCAACTAGGGAAAAAAAGGGGGGGCTTACTAGAGACGCAAAGTTATCGTGCCTCATGGAAGCTGGGGTCAAGGTGCTGGCTCTATTCACAGTCTGGAAAGGTAAACAAAATGGCATATTAGAGCGTTCGTATAGCCCATAGAAGGAAAGGGGTTAAAGGCAGAGAGGTTGCGGAGCCCACCCGCATGGTGTCTGAAATACTGACTGCGTGAAGCCCTGTCACCCGCTGCTGCGCCTAGTCAAAGACCCGGCGACCCGAAGGTCACCGGAATGGTGTTTCCTCGCTGTTTTAACAGAGAGACAGCAGTGGGCTCTTCCGGGTACGTGATGGAAGGCGTGGTTACGTGGTCATGTGACCCGCGCCATCCTGTACAGAGGGGGCGTGGCAGGCCATGGCTACCACGTTGTCAGGGACACTGGTCTTGACGTTCAAGGAGTCAGGGGGCCAGTACCGGCCCGATGACGTGGTTACTAACGGGAGAAGGAGTTCCCTGGCTGATACAGTGAAAGTGTGGTGCATAATACTTCCTACATGAGCATGCGCTTCGTAGGTACATTACGGGTATGCACTGAACATTTAATTAGTACATAAAGTTTTATCCAAAGGAGGGGGGGCACTCAGTAATGTATTATCAACTCAATAAAAGTGCCCACTAAGTAGGACCCTCAACCCCAAGTGGGTGGAGTGTTTGTGAGTCAGTTAGGACAGCATCACAAATGCCACCAGCGTGTATTATCATCACTAGATGGAACCCATGACCATTGCCCCATACAGGCAGTGCTGTGGTCAGGTAAGCAGCGTTATGTGTGTACATTGTAGTCAGGGTGCATAAATGGGCCCAGCTGGGGCAGAATTATGGGGTTAATATTGGAAGTAAGGGGGACCAAAGTCTCTGGCTGTGATGGGAGTGTCAGATCAGACAGCTGTGAAGTATAGAATATTAAATAATGTTTTTTGTGAGAAGCAGATGATCTACGTGATGTTTAAGAGTAGACAGCACTTAGGAAGATCCAGATTTACTTGGGGAGGACTGAGTTCCACAGGATATTTTAATTCAGCCCATTTTTATGTGTGGATAACCTGTATATCCAACGCTGCTCCTTTTCAAATAAGCGTTGTTGGATTTTTTCTCCCGCCTTAACTTGTTCAATTATAGTCCACCTCATGTCATTGGTTGTGTGGTTACTCAGGAGAAAGTGTTCAGTAAGTCTTGTTGTTACTTTCCTGGACCTGATTGTGCTACAGTGCTCATAGATTCTCTGTTTGACTTTTCTGCTGGTCTGCCTCAAAGTCAAAATACGGGAGCTTGGCCAGCCTTTGTCTTGGCCTTGACGCAGACTAGTACAGCCAGCTCAGTTCTTTCTCATGAGCTTCGCCTCACGTTTAGTAATGATATTTAAGCTGGGAACCTTTGTGAGCCAGGTGGAAGTTCACCACAGAATAGACGTATTGCTGTGTAGGTAACGGAACTTGGGTCCTGACTGAACTCCTTCCTGGGCTGTTGAAAGGACTTCCCCAGCTAGAGTTGGCAAGGATGTTGCAGAATCAGTCATTGAGGTGTTCCTAACCATTCTATGTATATATTTTCTACTCTTTGCTACCTGTACAAACTGCATTTTATTTTACTTGTTCATTTAAAAGTGTTTGATACCTGAGAATCTGCATTTATTGATATATTTGGCCTACCTTTTTAAACATTGCATTAATAAACGTGTGTGTGTTATTTTAAAAGCACCTGAATTTGTCTTTTTGCCTCCAGAGTGGGAGTGCTGTGCAAAGTGTATATAATTTTAATGGTGCAGTGGTAAATTTGCCTCACTAGTGGGAGTGCAGGGTTTGGGTTTGTCCTTTTAGAGAAAAGCACACTCATTACATGCTCAAAAGTGTATATAATATAAAGGTGCAGTGGTAAATTTTCCTCCCAGGTGGGAGTGCAGGGTTTGGTTGTGTCCTCTTTGTGAAAAGCACATTCATTACAAAAACCAACATTTTCTACACAGTTGTGGCATTTTACTGGGACATAGTCCATTTCTCCTATTTTTTGTTCTTCCAACCTCCTTGTGAAAGCAATAATGGATCTCAGGAAGTTATTCATTTCCGAAAAGTAGACAAAAGTCTGAATTCAAAAAGGGGTTATTTGTGTAGATCCTTCATGGTTTTCCTACAGAACCTAACAGTTGAAATAAAAAAATATTGAAATGCTTTGAAAAAAACAGGCAATTGTGCCAACATTTTCACCTGTAACTTATAGTAAGTATGACAGATTTTTGAAAGCAATATACTGTTACGTCTACTGACCCCTTCTGGCTGCATGGATATATAGGACTTGTAGGTTCAATAAGAACCCAAGTTATCCAGAATCAATAACTGAGCTGTGCTTTGCAGTAGTTTTTCATTGTGTACCAGGTACATAGCAATTAATTTGGTAAAATATAAATAGTGAAAAATAGGTTTCAAGGAAACCTATGTATTTCCTAAATGGGAACAAAATATAGAGGTTAGAAGCAGTGTTTTTTTGCACATCTCTGAAATTGTGGGTACCCATACTAGCATGTGAATTAGAAGACATTATTCAAAATGACTTCTTTTTTACACATTGCCTTACATTTGGAAGGCAGAAATGCAAATAAAGTAAATTGGTAAAAACACTTGTTCTACTGTTCTTAGTTCCCTCAAGTCTCCTGATAAAAATGGTACCTCACTCGTGTGAGTCGACCTAGTGCACGCAACAGGAAACGGCTCAAAACGCAACATGGACCCATCATATTTTTACAGTGAAAACCCTTTTTTCGCAATGGGACTAACTGTGGATTTTGGACCGTCGCTCAGCAGGCACATAGGGAAACCTAACAAATCCGTAAATTTTTTAAAACTAGTTACTAAGGGGAATCCAGGATGGGTTGACTTGTGTGGTTCTCACCAGGTTCTGTTACCCAAAGTCCCTTACAAACCTCGAACTTTGTATAAATAACCACTTTTTCCTCACTTTTCTGTGATGGAATGTTCTGGAATCTGTGGGGAGCCACAAACTTCCACATACCCAGCATTCCCCTAAGTCTCCTGATAAAATGGTACCTCACTTGTGTGGGTAGGTCTAGTGCCCGCGACATGAAACAGCCCAAAACATAACGTGGGCACAACACAATTTTCCAGTAAAAACTGACCATTTTTTCCGCAATGTGCCTAGCTGTGGGTTTTGGACTCTAGCTCAGCCGGCACCTGGGGAAACCTAGAAAACTTGTACATTTTTGAAAACTATACATTCAGGGGAATCCAGGATGGAGTGACTTTTGTGGCTTTCACCAGGTTATGTTACCCAGAATCCCTTGCGAGCCTCAAACTTTGTAAAAAAAAAAAAAAATGTCCTCCTTTTCTGTGATGGACAGTTCTGGAATCTGCAGGGAGCCACAAACTTCCACCCACCCAGCTTTTTCCCAAGTATCCCAATAAAAATGGTACCGCACTTGTGTGAGTAGGCCTAGTGCCAACAACAGGAAATGGTCCAAAAAGCAACTTGGGCGCATCACTTTTTTCAAGTGAAAACTGACTCTTTTTACGCAATGTGCCTAGCTAAGGATTTTAGACCTTCGCTCAGATGGCACCTAGTGAAACCTAGCAAACCTGTACATTTTTTTAAACTAGATACTCAGGGGAATCCAGGATTGTGTGCCAGGTTCTGTTACCCAGAATCCCTTGAAAACCTCATACTTTCTCAAACAAAACACATTTTCCACACTATTCTGTGATGCAAAGTTTTGGAATCTGCAGGGAGCCACAAACTTCCACCCACCCAGCATTTCCCCGAGTCTCTCAATAAAAATGGTGTCTCACTTGTGAGGGTAGGCCTAGTGTCTGTGACAAGAAACGGCCCAAAACGCAACATGAGCACATCACCTTTTTCCAGTGAAAACTGACCCTTTTTTCACAATGTGCTGAGCTGTCGATTTTGGGCCGTTGCTCAGTTGGCACCTAGGGAAACCTAGAAAACCTGTATATTTTTGAAAACTAGACACCCAGGGGAATCCAGGATGTGGGGACTTTTGTGGCTCTCGCCTGGTTCTGTTACCCAGAATTCGCTGCAAACCTCGAATTTAGCAAAACAAATCATGTTTTCCTCACTTTTCTGTGTGGGAAAGTTGTAGGATCACCGAGCCGCCACAAATTTCCTATCACCCAGAGTTGCCCCAGGTCTCCCGATAAAAATGGTAATTCACTTGTGTGGTTAAGCCTAGTACCCGTGACAGGAAACGGCCCAAAACATACTGTGGAGACTTCAAAATTAGCGAACCCTAAAATATCTGGTTTTGAGAGGGAGTCACTTGCGTTTTGGGTCCTGGGCTTGGCGGCCATGAAGGGAAACCTACCAAACCCAGACATTTCTGTAAATTAGACACCAAGGGAGTCCAGGGAGGTGTGGCTTGCATGAATATCCAATATTTTCCTACCCAGAATCCCCTGCAAATCACAAATTTAGCTAAAAGAATCGTGTAGAGATTGAGGAGGGGCCCAAAGTGGGTCCAAAAGGGCAGTGTGTTTATGCATTTTTAGGCTGACGCTACTTTGGGCACCCACACAAATGAGTGATCATTTTTCTCTGGAGACGAAAGGGAATGCTGGTTGGTAGGAAATTTGTGCCTGCGCAGTGTACAGCTTACCCACACAGAAATGTGAGGAACATGCGACTTTGTAAGTAAATTTGAGGTTTGCAGGGAATTCTGGGAAAGAAAACACTGGGGGTTCCATGCAAGTCACACTGCCAGCCAAGAGTGAGTACACGCACACCACCATCCATGCATACCACCCGACAAGCATCATCTACGCACACCACCAGCAAAGCACCATCCACACACACCGCCAGCTAAGTGCCATCCATGCACACTGCCAGCCAAGTGCCATTTACATATACTGCCAGCCAATTGCCATCCATGCACACAGTCAGCCAAGCACTATCTCTGCACACTGCCAGCCAAGCACCATCCATGCACACCCTCAGCCAAGCGCCAGTCCATGTACACCACCAGCCAAGTGCCACCCCATGCACACCACCAGGCAAGCACCAATCTACACACACCACCATCAAGCATGAGTCCACACATACCATTAGCCAAGTGCAGGTTCACACACACACTGCCAGTAAAATGCCAGCCAAAGGTCAGTAAATGCAGACCGTCAGCAAAACTCCAGTTCACACACACGCAAACTCTCCCTGGTTTCTAGTCATTTTCTGCTTGGGGGCAGATGAGACTAAAAATATCACTGAAAAAGCCAAAAAGGGAAGCAATCCTTGCTTATGGGGCTTCTCCCTGACATGCCCATAAAAATATCCCTGGTGCCTAGTAGGCTTTCTGCACCCCGGGGGTCAGAGAAGGGGCTATTGCCCCAATCTGCCTTCTTTGGGAAGGGGGGCAGAAATCATTTTTGGGGGAGGGGGCATTAGCATGCCCATTCTGGGCAGCCCCCACCCCTATGTATATGAAAAACAACATAAACCCTGGTGCCAAGTGGGCTTTCTGCCAGGGGGGTGGGCAGATCAGGGGCTATTGTCCCCATCTGCCTCCCAGGGGAGGCAGAAAGACTGTGGCTATTTTTTTGCCAGATGGGGGCATTGGCATGCCCATTCTTGGCAGCCCCCACCCCTATGTATAAAAAAAGTAAAACCCCTGGTGCCTAGTTGGCTTCTACCCCCGGGGCAGATAAGGGACTATTGCCCCCATCTGCCTCACAGGGGGAAAAAAGACTGTGTCAAATTGTTTTGGGGTGAGGGCATTGGCATGCCCATTCTGGCTAGCCCCCACCTCTACGTATAAAAAACAACATAATCCCCGGTGCCTAGTGGCATTTCTGCTCCCCAGGGTGTGCAGATCAGGGCCTATTTCCCCCATCTGCCTCCCAGGGGCATAAAGACTGCATCAAATTATTTTGGGGGTGGGGGCAGTGGTATATCCATTCTGGGCAGCCCCCACCCCTACGTATAAGAAACAACATAATCCCCGGTGCCTAGTGTGATTTCTGTCCCCCAGGGTGGGCAGATCATGGGCTATTTCCCACATCTCCGAGAGATAGAGAGACTATGGAATTTTGGGGGTGTGGGGGCATTGGCATTACTATTTTGGGCAGCCCCCACCCTACGTATTAAAAAAACATTCCCTGGTGCCTAATGGGCTTTCTTATCCCCCAGGGGCAGATCATAGGCTTTTGACCCATCTGCCTCCTGTGGGGGCAGAAAGACTGTGGAATTTTGGGGGTGGTGGGGTGGGGGCATTGGCATGCCCACTTTGGGCAGCCCCTCCCCCTATATACATTAAAAAAAATCCCTGGTGCCTAGTGTGCTTTGTGCCCCCTAGGGGGGTAGATCGGTGGCTATTGCTCCCATCTGCCTCCCAGGGGAGGCAAGAAGATTGTGACAATTTTGCTTTGGGGGTTGGGGTCATCATCATGCTCATTTTGGGCAGCCCCCACCCCTATATACATAAAAACAATCCCTGGTGCCTAGTGTGCTTTCTGACCCCCCTGAAAAACTGTGGACTTTGGGGGGGTGGGGGCATTGGCATGGCCATTTTGGGCAGCCCCCACCCCTAAATGTGCTCTAAAAGTAAATCCCTGGTGCTTGGTGCACTTTTTGCACCCCTGGGGTGGCAGATTGGGAGCTATTGCCCCTATCTGCCCCCCAGAGGGGGCAGAAAGACTGAATGTGCAAAAATAAAATTGGGGGAGCAAAGGCTCTTGCCCATGGGGCCCCTTCCCCTCGGTGTCCAGTATGTGGATCCATGTTGGGGATCGCCCCCCTGGGGCATTCCAGAAGCAGGGGTCCACTAGTTAGGGTACCATTGGAAAGGGGAGATTCTCACCACTCCTGTCTGTCTACATGCTCAGGGGGCTGAGATAGCTCCCTGAGCACTAGGCAGTGAAACTGAAATGGGCTCATTTCAGTTTCGATTTCAATGAAATGACGTCAGCGCAATGTGTGCGCTGATCGTAATTTCACTGAAACAATCAAACAGCTTCGGGAGCTGGGGGTGCCCTTCCCCGGCTCCCAAGGCTTTTTTGGACTGAAAGAAATCCCTTTGGTTACCGCACCAGAGGAATTTCAAGTGCCATGTGAGCGGACGGCCGGGACCTGTCCGACGCAGACAAGCACTGTGGCGTCGGATAGCTCCTAGCCATCCAATGCATGGAAGGAGTTAATAATGTTTTCCAGTACTTAGGCTGGACGTGGCAGGAGCTAAACAGGACAATAGAAAGAAAGATCAGTAGGCTCAGGGGAAGGTTTATTAAGCATTGGATGCGCACTGGCATGTTTCCAAAGTTTCGGGACCTTCACTTTCTCAACAGATTAAACATAGCTGCCAAACATAGTGAAAATAAAGCAAGTGACGATGAGACCACATACGCAGGACATGGATCATTAGGAGAACTCGAGTGAATAGATGTTATCACACTGTCTATGTCTTGAGTGGTGATTTCAAGGACTGCCACCAAGCTACTAGGAGCTCTGGGTCATCACTGTCCTTGGAACGACAAAGAGGGCTCAAATATGCCTGTTCTTCAAAATTATCATAGATCTTCAAAATCTTGTTATGAAGGTAAGGTGGAAAGGTCCTCATAAGACCCATTCTAGGATAGAATAGGCATTTTACAGGCCACGAAAAATTCTTTTACAATGTTAAAAAGTTCCTTATCTGAAGAAGCATTGTTTCAATCCTATCAACTAGGTTCTAACTTTGTGCCATATATTGCTTTTTATGATAGGTGGTAAGAGCATCTTTATAATTAGACCTAACAAGAGATTTTTTGGTTTGTCTCCATGCACTTTCCAGTCTTTTGCATCCCTGTTTGTCTCCTTTAAATACAGAAGTTCATTGTAAGTGGACTGAGTATTCCAACTGCCAGTGTTTATCTTTTAAGATAGGGCCACTGCTGTGCAGCTGGGTAAGAGACAATGAGGTGGTTAGGTAGGGATAGGTGCTGACGTGGTGTAGGCCATAAAATATGAGTGGGCTTTCATAGTGTCGGTCTGTGGTGTTTTCACTGTATAATATTTCACAGGCAAATTCTGTCCTAAACTACAGTTTTGCTACACTGTTGCTCTCAGGATTTGTCATATTTCTGTGGCTCAGCTCATAATCAGATTCTAGTCCTTTGTCCTCCTGTCCTGAGCCAAGTGAACTGTTCTGCTCCACAGCAGAAGGATCAAAGGCCTCCCCTGCAAAAGGTCATTAAATGTGTTTGGCTCATTTACTGGGAAAGGAAAAGGGATGGTGACAACATTTGTATCTGTTATTTAGAGTGTCACGATGCACCGGAGCTGAAACAACCCAGGCCACTGGAACAAAGACGGGAGCTCAGATCTCTACCAACAAAGAAGAGGCTCGTCTTTTAAGATTTGGTGGGAAGAGATTAGGGAGCTGTGTCATAAATTGGTGGGGCTGAGGCTCTCAGAGGAGCTCTTAACAGAGACAACTTGAAGTTGCCAATTTGGATGGTCCCAGAATGTTGTGCAATAGGGTTGGAATGGGGTAGAGGGATGAAGTGGCATCCTGGGTTTCTCCAGGGGATCCTGGCCCCCATAACTTCCCACACCTACTTTAAAAACCCTAACAAAGGAGAGACAGATGGGAAGACCCTGGACCTGGGAGCAATGACAGCAAAAGGGTGCCCAGCTAGAGGGAGAATCCACCACATGCCCTGACTTTGACTCCAGCTGACCCCCTAGGACAAGAATGGTTCTCTCTAGGGCCAGTGGTGCTGGCCCCTTATCCTCCCTGAGGACCAGTCATGGGAAAGAATCTGCTGGGGACTTTAAATGCTTCCCCTAGGGTTTCTATGTATTGGCCGTTGACTCCACTGTCACTTTGGGTACCCTTCAAGAAGCTAGGAGGCTCTGGTGCCTTGGTAATGTGACAAGGAGGGCATTTGGCTCGCTGGTTGTGAAGGGGCTGTACAAGATGCTCCCACCAGCTGAAGAATGGCACCACGAGTCAAGCAGAGGATAGTTCTGGTGCAGGGAGCCTGAAAACCCAGCTCCTGACACAATGCACCCTTTTAGTGGACAAGAGCCAAAAGAAAATGCTCCTGCTGGCAAGGCCTCACAAACCAGGAGCAAAATTAGGCCAAAATGAAAGAGATCAGGGCCATATATATGCAGCTTGAAAGATTTGCCCCTTTAAAACTGCAACCAAAGCATAGCACTTTATTTGAATTTCTTTAAAATCCAACTGGGTGGGCTCGGGTCTTGCCTGGGGTCTATGCAAACCCACGTATCCTCATAAGTGGGGAGGTGGTGTGCATGGGCCCTCCTCTCCAGAGGCAATTTTGGGCCTGGGGACCACATCTCCTATAGGCAGATGCAATTATAAGTGTCCTGGGTAGCACCATTCCCAAGGACAAACATGCTCCCCTGGCTGCGTTTGTGCCTCCTCCCACTCCCCATATATGTGACTGGGGGAGGGGGAGGCACAGAAAAGCTGCAGTACCCCACCCACAAGGATGCGGGCAGAAGAGTCAACATGATCGCTCCCATGCAGGCATTGGACAGTGTCAGCTGGGCAGGGATCTGACCAGGCAGTGCAGGTGGGAGCTCTCCGCGATGCACCTAGTGGGCAGGACAGGGGAACAGAATGCAAAAAGAAAATTGCAGCACAAAGCCAACTTATGTGGAGAAAAGCTGCTAGTAAAACAGATTATTTTCCCAGTCTCAAGCCTCCAATAATGCCACACAAGATGGCTACCTGCATATCTTACTTTGAAGTGCCCCAAGGAGGGGCAGAGGCACCACCAACTTTAAGTGCAGATGTTGTAGGGGGCTGTGTGATCTACAGCAGCACCCACAAAGAGTTTTGGCAAATTTTAACCCTAGGACCTGTGGTCTTATAGGTAGACCGGGAGAAGTTTCCCTCACCTTGAAATACATTGGGAGCTGTAGCTTTTGGTTTTGGGGTCTGGAGTTTGAGGACCTGTTGTGGTTTGTTCTATGGCTTCATATGGTTGCCTGTAGATTGTGAAGAAAGACTCTGACACCTGTGCTTAATTTGTAAAAGAAAAGTTGGTGTCAGGGCCCTTCTGTGGAGGCCACTACAGCCTGCACCACCCATTGCCCCTGTCAGTGCTGACAAAGACAGTACCAACAAAACTACTCACCATCGTACTCCTACTCGTGTGACATTCAAACTATACCAAGCCACCCAAAGCTGTAAGATGGGTAGCAGGTATTATTCATTTTAAATATATAATGAATTATTAAACACTGTAGTTGTCAAAATCTCACAATTAGACAAACTGCGCCATCATGTGGTGCACTGTCATTAAGGGCTGTGTTGAGAATAAAATGTTGCTTCTGAGCACCGTAAAGGCCCCAAATCAAATTAAGCACGTTCTGACACACATCTTTTTGAAGTCAATATGCTATATTGACAGCATGGATTATGAACAATGAACAGTTACTATTATAATTAATTCTATGTATTATTAATATTAATATTGTGCTTACTGATTCTAATGGTTTAATAAGGTTCAAGGTTATTTGTGGTTGATTCTATTATTGTGGTAACACCCTGACAAAGCCAGTAGGCCTGCCTCATATATCCTGATACCTTTTATAATATGTTACATTTACAAAAAGATTATGTTGTTATTTTCACTCAAAAGGGTACGCAGCGGCAGGCCAAGGAGCAAACAACAGGAAAGAAAAGCAAAAAGGCAGAGGCAAAAAGGCGGAAGCAGGAGAGAATAAAAGCGAAAGAGGAAAGCAGAAAGATAGACAAAAGGGCAGTCAAGCAGCAGAGCAGTGACACTCTACAAATAGACCATCAGGGATGAGGTGCAGGCAGGAGCCTGTGGGTGGAGAAGGGCCTCGTACTCCTGACCGGGGTCAGCAGCAGCAACGGGGACAGCAGCAGCTACCAGAAGATGCTACGCAGTGAAAGTAGTCCACCAAACGGTTAGTGTCAATGCACTGCTCCAGGTCACATAACAGGTTTTCAACCTCACATTGTTAGTGGTAAGCCTCTGCACACTAGCTATGATGACAAGGCCAAAATAAAATGTCAGGATACCACTTTCACATGCATTTGGGCACCAGGAGCAGGTGTACACACCCATATGACATACAGGGGACATTTCCATCCCAGCGCACAGTAACAAAGCTGTAGCATTTCTGAGGTGTAGTCTTACTAAAGTTTTAGGCCATAATTATGAATAGGCCTGAAGAGGCAAAGCTCTTATTTAGAGTTTTGGCCATGGAAATGAAGCATAGCTTCCAATTCATATTTACTGCACCAAACTCTGCATGTGTTAGCTTTCAACCATGAGTTTGTGCCTGAGGATTTCTCTGGTGAAATATCTCTGGGGTTGGAATTCATGTCCAAACTAGGAGTCAGGGCCTAAATGTCTGAATGCCAAAAATGTTGCAAAACGTTTCCCGCCCATATGGTATAGCACTTTTTTCTGCATTAGTTTAAGTTTGGTTAATCTCACAAAAGAGTTTAGAGTTTAGCTGACAGCGCTAAAATTTCTATTTGGTTTTTACCGGCTACTTTTTTTGACATAACGTCCTTTCTTGGTAAATAAAAAGACTACCACCAACAACTTGTGGCTTACGTCATCATAGGGTTCTATCTCATCGCAATGATATTTCATTTGGATTGGCTCAACCACTATGTGGAGCTTTTAAAAAGATTAGTAGGGATCAGAAAAGACACAAAATTAATATTACCTAGAAGATGCATCTGGTAAGATTAAATATAATAGAACAACGCATGTATTAACTATCCCCACATCCTTTAAATCAACATGTTTCGGCCATTCAGTCTGCTAACCTTTTTTTAAAGTTATGTTTGGTTTGAAAAACGTATTAGTGGACCTATTTTCCTCTCTCTCGCTCCTCATTCCTCATTCTGAATTAGACAGTATGGTGGGCACCATAAAATTTCATGTGATTTTACTGTCACTTTGTTGTAAATTTTCTCTAGCACCCTGAAATTACATTTTAAGGCCCATGGAATAAAGAATTACTATATGGAAATGGATTATCTGTCATAAAATCACATGGAATTTCCAATTCCTTGGGGTTTAACGAATACAGCGGGCAGGTGGTAATTGTATGTAGAGACCACTAGGTGGAGTGCGGGGTTGGGGAGCAGGGGAGGAAAGGGAAAAATGGTTTCTGGCAGAGGTGAGCACTGAATGCATGCCACATAAGATATAATGAGGCTTATTGACTTACCACGCAGTAAAACTGGATCTGGTTCTCCCACAATGGGAAAAACCAGTGTGCATATTTACAAGGGTATTGTGCCACTGGAACGTCACTTTTTTTGACGTTCCGGTGGCATAATGCCCTGCACCATAGTTGCAAAGCGACGTTAAGCCACTTTGCATGGCTTAACGCCGCTTTGTAACTATGGTGCCATTTCACACAGGTATTTGCGTGAAAAGGGCATGCAATGGGTGTTGCTGCGGGCGCTCCACCGCAATACCCATTGCTTTTTTACGCTGCCCCAGATTTACAAGGATGTGTAAATCTGAGGCAGTGCCAAAAGCTAACACCACTGAATAGCAGGCGTTAGATTGTCACAATGAGGAGAAACTTTTATTTCTTCTCGTTTTTGTTCGTTCTATGTGTGCTGCATTCTGCAGCATAAATAGAAGGATCAAATCACATTTAAAGATTGTTTATGTGCAGGAAGGTGTTCCTTTCTGCACATAAACAGTCATTCCTGCAACACAGACACCCTTGCGCTATGGTGCAAGGGATAATTCCCTGCAATGCAGGCACCCTGCAAGGGTGCCTGTGTTGCAGAAAAGCATTCCTGCAATGCAGGCAATCTTGCACTATGGCACAAGGGTGTCTGTGTTGGCGCTAGGCATCTATTTTTATTGGCAGCGCAAGGGAAAACACAGGAGTTCACTGTATTCTTGTGAATACGGCGCATCCCTGCATTTTTTTAAATTATGCATCTTGGCACTGCAAAATTAGCTGCAACGCCATGCCATTTCCTTGTGAATATACCCCAAGGTGTGGAAGAAACAACCTATGCGGAATCAGGTGGAGTAGAATGCTTTGGGTTAAATTCTGCCCCACCTGACTCGTAACGAAGGCTTCAGTGGCTTAGTGATTTTGGTTAACATAAGTCTTTTGTTGATTATACTTACTTTGAGGCTACATGGTGTTACTGCAGGAAAGGGAGAAATATGTTTGCTGCACATCTCTACCACTTTGGGGGCATATGATCAAGCACGGCATTAAAATTATCGCCGCTTTAGCAGCATAAAACTGCCGCTAAGGCGGCGATAATGGGCTTGATAATATGCAGCAGAGAATTCCAATAGAAGCCCATGTGCTGGTGTGAACATGGGCTTCTATTGGAATTCTCAAGGGCATATTTATCAAGCCCATTATCGTCGCTTTAGCGGCAGTTTTCTGCCGCTAAAGCGGCGATAATTTTAACGCTGTTTGTTCTTTTTTTTTTTTTATCTTTTACATAGCGCGAACTCGACCCGAAGGTATTGGAGCGCTGTACATGAGCATCGTATTTACATTACATATTCAGGCACGGGGAGATTAAGTGATTTGCCCAGAATCACAGGATGTGGACGCGGCCTCGAGGCTCGAACCCTGGTTTCCTGCACCAAAGTCGGCAGCGCAGCCGACGGACCACATCCCCTCCCCGTTTCTTGATAATATGCCCCTTAGTTTTCCTGTAAAGTCACGTTCTAAGCAAATTGGAAGTGCATGGCGTAAAGAGGCATGCGTAGACCTTCTACCACCAAACACACACACGCACACACACTCTTTCCGCGTGTTCCCAACCCTTCTGTACAGTACATCATTGTTTCAACAATACTAACTCGAGCTTTAATCTGCAATTCAAATTGAAATGACCCCGGGGCCACGACTCACATTAGCCTTTATAATAAGAGAAGGGAGAAGCCTGCCGCCCTGGAGAGGGAATTGCATTCACATCCTTCAGAAACAATCTGTGAATCATAATATTTATCCGAGCATTAATGAATAATTGCATATTTTGTGTACAAGACGTCGGTTCAGAGCTGGCTTGACCTACAAGCAGGGGATAGCTGCCGGGTCACCGGCCATGCCTGCAGGGGTAATTCGTCAGTCTTGATCAGTCGGCACTTTTTGATCTCAAATATTCTGTAATTGTCTCACTGGGTCTTCTTATGGTCTGTCTCCGTGTCATTGCCGGATATGGTGAGGTTTGCTGGTAAAACAAGGAGTGGTCTGCACACGTCACAGATAATGGAGTAAGGAAAATACTAATAAGGAAAGACCATCAGAAGCACAACACCACCATAATACGTTTATGTGAAAGGACGAGGTGCCTGAGAGCCAAGAAGCAGCAAAGAAAGAGGGCATTTTCACGTTCCTGGTTTCTATAAATGCCCAAAACATTCAGGCAGACTCACAAGAAATCAGGAAGAATTCTTCCCCACAACCCTAAAGAATGTCTATCTTTATAAATTACAAATGTGCTTGCAAACTATGGCGAATCAACTGTTGTTCCCAGGAAATATACAAGAACAAAAATGTAATTTATTTTAACTTGCACAAGTTCAATTACTGATTTACATCAGATTTGCAAAGATATAAATCGAGGTTAACTGGAGCCACATAATCTACAATGGAAATGCTGATTTTATAGCTTTTCTTTTTTGTGACTCATACACAATGTATGCCTTTTTACTGGAGTAGATCAATTCACGTCAATTGTTTCACCTAAAATCGAAGATCTGTGGCGAAGTCTCTAGAATTGTTACTTACTTCTGAGGAAAAACAATTTCAGGATGAGTGCATGATCTGAACCTCGAATTTTTACATAACATGCAGAGCCACTGCCATGTTTCCGTTGTTTACAAAGGCATCAGGAGGGTGCATGCTGAATCTCTTTCCACCCAGCCGTTAATGTGGAATTAAACAAGTAATCTCACATCTGGTTAAGCACATCTTCAACCGATTGGATTTGGATCGAGAAGTATAGCTCACATCATCTAAACTAGTGATTCTTTGAAGCAGCCATGTGATAAATAAATGCACTCGTGTAGAATTCATTGCTCATAATTCCATGTAAACATCTGCAGGCAAATGTCTGAAAAGACTGGTTAGACCTCTCCAAGATTTTGAAACAAAATGAAACAGTGTACAGATCACCTCTCGCTTGTCCAACATAGTGCAGATATACCAAACAACAAAACACTAAACATAGAACAGCACAAACTAGCTAGAACACTGCACACAGATCCAGCATAGCTAGAATGTTTATAGTATTGTTAAAAAGAGCTCACAGCACCACATGCAATAGCACACAAACCGTACTCAGAAGAAATAACTCCGCCCACACATCCCACAATGTTCGAATATTCCCTACATTTTTTAAATCACTGAGCTCATACTAGTACTAACAATAATGAAAAATCCACATGGTATGCCATCAGAAAATGCTAAAAAAATAAATAAAAAGCTCAGCACATAGAGACCACTCATGTACTTGTACATGTAATTGTATTTATATAGCGCTTACTACCCCTGATATGGCATTCAAACGCTTTTCGGCGAGTAGCACATTACTCCAGTACTCAAAAGGATTAGTGGTGAATTAGTATAGGGAAATATGAGTTAATTTGAGTAGTGGACATGTGAGTCCATTAGTTGGATTGAAAGGATAATTGAGAGGGAAGAGTCTAGAAAGTGTTTATTAGGAGATCATAGTAGTAGGAGGAGGTTTGGGATGAGCAAAGTAGAGATGGAGGGATGAGTGTCTAGAACAGAGGTCTTGTAGGGTTCACTCCCCTGGGGTGGCTGCAGTCCCAGGGGGGGGGCACAAACGGCTCAACAAGCACTTGTAAATGAAGATGGCCTAGAAGCACAACTTGGAATGTTTCCAGGCTGTCCTCATTTACATGTAGTCCTGTGATTAAACAAAAACATACATGGGGAATCTCATAATGAAAAAGAATGAATCTCCATCCGATCAGCCCAACCTGCACCCATTCCTCTCTCAAGGCCTCTGTTTCTGCATTATTCTACATGCAGGAAACCAAAAGTGAAAAACAAGACACTCGTAGAACACCCCGTTCCCTCCAGCAACGTGGTGGCAGGGTCAATAAAGTGGCTAAAAAGAACAAAATATTACTTGGTGTCCCGCTGCCCACCCCCAGCCAACTGCCCACAAAATTATACAGAAAACCTAAACAAATAAAAGTTAAGCCAATCAGATAGAAACACACTCCTTCACGTCATGAAATTTTATTTGGTTAATGTGACCACTGCAAGTGTGAGGAATAGTGACTTGCAGAAATACAGTACTGCAAGTTGATAGCTGTTAGCAAAGAACACAGTGAATATGCAAGTCATAATTTTAAAATTGTATTATACACAGTACAAGGTAGACTGCTGCAAAATGATTTGATGTTTTAAGGTAAAACAGGTGCTTTCAACAAATATATTTTAGTAAACTATACCTTGTGCAAACATTGATCTATTAAAAGTACACTTTAAGAACTCGCCTTATAACACCCTGACATTAAGTAACAAAGAGAATAGCTCATTGTACCCATTAAGGCTTAGGTGACTCCATTAATTAAAGCCTAAAATGGCTTGTAAGTAGCTTTTACATTTGGTGATTAACCAATTGCACACATTTACTTTCCTTCAGGTAGCAGGCTCCTTGGTGAGAATGCCTGTTTTGTCCTTAGCTCTGTGTCCTTCCCAGAGCTTCACAGCACAGGAAAAAACTCCTTCTCACCCCAACACGCCCTCCCTTTACTTTTACACAAAGGCATGTTCCGTCAGGCATTGCGTCTAACATACAAGTCACAGGTCCACTCCGACTAAGACATTTCAGACGGTTGAATCTGGTGGCTGCTGAGATGAGTGTGCTTGCTCTAGAATACGCACGCCTTTAACGAAAGATAGCTCAACGGGCTAAGTCGTCTGCTACAGAGACCATCTGTAGCACAGGATACAACACCCAGTCCTTAAAGTGCCTTCCAAAGAGCCACTGAATTTAAGAGTGACACCGTCTAATACAGGTGTCTCCAACCTGGCGATCGCGAGCTACCAGTAGCTCGTTGACACCTTCAGAGGAGCTCACAGCTTTAGGTTCATTTTTTTAAAAACAGAGGGTCGCTTTTTTCTATTAAAGTTAAAGGAAGGTCGTGTTTATATTACATTATTATCTTCAGGCTGGAGATAGCAGAGCCTGATAAGAGCAGCACTGGAGTAAGATTTATGACCAGGGTACAGAGGTAAAGAACTGAAGCACTGTTGTAGTTAACTCTTAAATAAGTACTTGTCAAATCAATTTTGGAGTGTGAGAACAAAATTATGTTTCTGAATGCTTTTAAATGGTAGAAAATTAAAATGACAAGCCACTTTAAAGTTAACTCTTCATTTGAATTGTCTCACACTTCAAGATGCCGCACACACCAACCGCAGGCCTCTCAATCCCACTAGCAAGTAGAGACTTTGCCATACCTATAACTGAAACATACAGTCCCCCCTTCCATACCGCCCACACCCTATAGTTGGATTTCACCAAGCTGGCATCATCTTCCAAATTATCGTGAAATCATACAAGCAGTACGTAATTTGAGCCAGTGGTTTCAGGTGTGGCCCACCGGCACTCATATTTGCTGATTGTTAGACCTGGCACCTTGGCTGGGTTTCCCTTCCATTTTTTACTGTTGCCTCATGTGGTTTTGCTGGTGTTAGATGCTTTGGACACTGTGCCACTGCTGTCCAGTGCCACAGCAGTGCAAGTGCTCTCTATTATAAATTGATGTATGGATTAGTGATTCCATGATTGGCTGGTTTGGGTTACCTGTCAGACCCTAGTACAGTGCACCAGGAGTGCCCAGGGCTGGTAATCCAAATACTGCTGGTGGGCTTGCAGCACTGGTTGTGCCACTCACAGAAGCAGCCTGTAAAAGTGTGTCTAAGGCTTGCCATTGCAGAGCCTGTGTGCAGTCTGGCACTGCCATGCTGACTGGGCAAGTGCACCCACTTGCCAGTCCCTAAACATAACCTTTTCTTCATATCAGACACCCCTATGGTAGGCCCAAGGGCAGGGTGCATTGTAAGTATAAGGCAGGACATGCCCTGATATGTGTGGCATGTCCTAATAGTGAATTACAGCCATTTTCGTTTCTCACTCTTGCAAGGCTACCAGTTCCCCATAGGCCAGAATGGGCAGTTTGATTATTACATCTTATAATCCTAACTGACTCAGGGAACATGGTAGAAATTCGAATTTAGTATGCCTGAACTCAGGATGATAATATACATCTGTTAGTGAAGTTGGTTTTAACATTCTGTGGTTGAAAATACCACTTTTAGAAAGTAGGTATTTTCATGTCGAACCATCCAAACCTGCCTCTGCTAGGCTGTGTATTCCTTGTCTGGAGTTTGAGTGACAGGGGCTGGGGGATTCCAGGAGACAGGGTGAGTCAGCACAGGGCTGAATAGAGAGATCTGCATCAAGATGGGTGGGAGGAGTTGCACCTGGGACCTGAATAGGGATGTGCCTTCCCTCCACAATGCTGGCTCCATCTCCTGTGGTGCGTCTGATGTCTCTGCCCTGCACTCTGAAAGGAAAGAAGGAGTTGTGTTAACAAAGTGCTCCAGGACTGACCAGAACTGGTTTGGGCTAGGCAAAGATCTCTCTGCCTTCAGAGAACAAAGAGAAACTGGGTATAAATATTTGGACCCAAACCCAAGAACTTTAGATCACTTTGGGAAACAAGAAGAAACCTTTGCTGAGGAGTGGAACCAGAAGAAACTGAGGAGAGAATATCCCTAAGCTGAAGTGCTGCTTGGTGGATTGGCCTGCAGTGGTTGCCTGACTGCCAAAGAGAGGAGAAAGGAACTTTGTGTACTTTATTCAACTTGTGAAGGATCTCCAAGGGCTTGTAAAAGAACTTGCCTCCTGCTGAAGTTTCAGGGACAACAGACTTCACCCACCAGCTCCCCAGAGATTTTTGGAAGTGCCTGCTGTTTTGCAAGGCTTTCTGAGGAACTGCGTGTTGCAAGAAGCTGGAAGCGCGACTCACGAACAAGAAGCGTGTCGCCGAACTGCCGCAGCTGCTTCACCACACAAAGCGCCTCGCATCGCCGGAGAAGAGGATCGACGTCTCATCAGATGCCGCCGCATGTTAGAGTCGGGGATCTCTGGTTGGCGCAAGGTTGCCCTTGTGTCAAGCAGGAACCCTCTCCTCTACGTCAGGGCGCAGGATAACCCTTCGTGAATGACCCTTGCTCACCCTCTAGGTGCGTGGCGTGAGCAGCCAAGGCGATTCCTCAGGCGTTGTTGGTTAAGCACTTACAATCGCACACACAGTAAATACATCAATCCCCCCAGAAACGGACACCAGACTTGGATATGTAGAAAAATACGCTTCTTTATGTAAAAATAGGTATATATATCTCAGCAGACTTATCACAAGACCAATAACTTTTTCGCTATGCCACCAGGTTGTAAAGCAGGCAAATGTCCTTTGTTCGTAGTTTCAAATGGATACTTTGTAGTCTCTCGCAAATGTTACTTGTGGTTCCAGTACTTACAGAGATCGGCTCCTGTGAACGGGGAAATAAGGCGTTGCGGGCCCCGAGCCCGATACTGGAATTCTTAAGAACGTGTAGTTGCTTTTGGGAGTCGGCACGGGGGGTGCGACTCAGCAGTGATGGGGAACCTTTGGATCCTCTTGAGCAGGTGCGTGTAGTCAGGCAGGCGCGGCCCACGACCCTCAGCACGGCAGTGCGGGGGTCTCCTCAGCGGGGGCGGTGCGGCCTGATCTCAGGGCGAGATCGCGAAGCGGGGTCACAGGGCACGGTCCGTGCAGCTGGGGGCCCGGCGGGGATCACGATCGTCGGACAAGAATTCCGGCAGGAGGGGCGATGGCGCTTCAGCGCGCTCCAGTAGCAGGCGGTGGCAGAGGTGCCGGCGGCCTAGCCCGGGGTAGAGAGCGACTCCGGTCGGAGCGAGTCTCTCAAGGGGGCAAAGGCAGGCAGGCTCTCGAGTGTCACAGCCCTAGGAGGGGCGATGAGGGGCGCAGTCTTCCTCAAGCGGGATACACACACGGCTCGAGTTTCAGGACGAGCAAAGGCACAAAGAACCCACTGGTCCTGGGGTTCTGTTCAGGGGGCAAGCTCAGATCAAGCCCTTGGAGAATGTTTAAAGCACAAAGCAGCAAAGTCTTCTCAGTAAGTCTCTTCCTCTCCTTTCTCAGCAAGGCAAGCAGCAGGCCAGCTCCTCCAGCGTCTTCTTCTCCTTCTAGTCGGGCAGAGGTTCTTTGTGGTAAAACAGGATTCTGATTTGCAAGGAGCAGGGCTCCTACTTTTATACCACATTTCTATTGTTCTTTCAGGCCAGGGGGGCCTTCGCATAGTCGTTCTCAGTCCTGAGCACTTTGTTGGGGGTACTCTGACTTCTGCTTTCAGTGTGAGGGGCAGGCACATCAGCCGCTCCACAAGAGGTGGAGCCGGCATTCAGGGGACAAGTACTTTCCGGATCACCTTGTGGACAGCGCTTCGCCCGTCCGGGGGCCAGGTGCAGGCTGAGTCATCAGTCGCTCCCCAGGGGGCGGAGCCAGCTTTGTGGTGGTGGAGCACTGCCCTATTCAGAGTCCAAGGGACACCCCCACCTCCCACCAAGGTGCTCTCCTGCCATTCGCTACCTGTCATCCCCCCAGCCCTGTCACTCACATAGCCCAGACAGTCAGATACACGCACAGCAGAGGCGGGCTGAGATGGTTAAGCGAGTAAATACGGACTTTCTAAAAGTCGTATTTACAAACCCAGGATAGTAAAATAAACTTGACTACAAGAAGTATTTTATCATTCCGAGTTCAGGCATACTAAACATATCTCTCTACCATGTTCCCTGAGCCTGCTGGGATTATAGGATGTAATAATTCCAGCAGCTCATCTGACCTAAGGGGAACAGGTAGCCTTGCAATAGTGAACCACGAAGATGGCGGTGATTCACTATTAGGACAGGCCTCACAACCAGGGCCTGTCCTACCTTACACCTACAACGCACCCTGCCCGCGGACCTACCATAGGGGTGACTAACATGAGGCTAAGGGAAGGTTCTGGGGGCTGGCAAGTGTGTGCACTTGCCCAGCCAGCGTGACGGTACGGGACTGCACGCGGGGTCGGCAGTGGCAGACCCAGGACACATTTTACATGGCCGCTGGTGTGGGTGGCGCAACCAGCGCTGCAGCCCACTAGCGGCATTGGCATTCACAAGCCCTGGCACTCCGGGTGCACTTGACTGGGGACTGACAGTGAATCCAATAAACCAATCATGAACATCAATTACAGGTACACTTTATCTTAGGGAGCACTTGCGCTGCGGCACGGATTAGCCGTGGCGCAGCGCCCTGAGCGGACAACACCAGAAAAACAATCGAGGCACACCATCAAAAAGTGGAAGGGAAACTCACGCCAAGGTGCCAGGTCTAACACGTATCCCCTCCAGCTGAAATGTGGGGAGAACTACCCTTGCCCAGGGGGTTCCTCGTCACTAAGGCGGAAATACCTGGACAGACCGTCAGCGTTGGCGTGATCTGTACCAGGACGGTGTTCCACCGTAAAGTCCATACCCTGTAGGGAGATGGACCACCTCAACAGCTTTGGGTTTTCACCCCTCATTTGCATCAACCATCTGAGGGGCCTGTGGTCCGTCTGAACCCGGAAGTGAGACCCAAACAAGTAGGGTCTTAGCTTCTTCAGCGCCCAGACCACAGCAAATGCTTCTCGCTCAATTGCACTCCACCTACTTTCCCGTGGAAGTAACCTCCTACTGATGAAGGCTACGGGTTGGTCCCAGCCCTCCTCAGTCATCTGTGAGAGAACAGCCCCTACACCATGCTCTGAAGCGTCTGTCTGCACTAGGAATTCCTTGGAGAAGTCAGGGGCCAAGAGCACGGGCACCGTGCACATGGCAGTCTTCAGGGTGACGAAAGCTTTCTGACAGGTGTCAGTCCAGATCACGTTCCTGGGCTACTTCTTGGAAGTCAGCTCTGTCAAGGGGGCAACAATCGTTCCATAGCCCTTGACAAACCTCCTGTAGTACCCAGTGAGCCCCAGGAAGGCCCTCACTGCGGTCTGCGTCTTGGGGGGCTCCCAAGCCAGGATGGTCTCAATTTTGGGTTGCAAGGGTACCACCTTGCCACTCCCCACTTGGTGTCCCAAGTACACCACGGAACCCTGCCCGATCTGGCACTTGCTTGCCTTGATCGTGAGGCCTGCTCGGCGCAGAGCCATCAACACTTCCCAGAGGTGGCGCAGGTGTTCGGGCCAGGTGGCACTGAACACTGCGATGTCATCCAGGTAGGCGGCGCTGAACGCATCCAGCCCAACCAGTACCTGGTTGACCAACCTCTGAAAGGTGGCAGGGGCATTCTTCATTCCAAATGGCATGACTCAGAACTGGAAGTGCCCATCTGGTGTAGAGAATGCTGACCTCTCTTTGGCCCCATCGGTCAAGGCGATCTGCCAGTACCCAGACGTTAAATCAAACGTGCTGAGGAACCGGGCAGCCCCTAGCCGATCAATGAGCTCATCAGCTCTGGGGATGGGGTGCGCGTCAGTCTTAGTTACTGAATTGAGTCCTCTGTAGTCCACACAGAACCGGAGTTCAGGTGTGGCTCCCGGCGCAGCAGCTTTGGGGACCAAGACCACGGGGCTGGACCAAGGACTGCTGGAGGACTCAACCACCCCTAGCGCAAGCATTTTGGAGACCTCCTCCTTGATGCAAGCTCTGACCCTGTCAGTTACCCGGTAAGCCTTGTGCTTCACAGGTAAGCTGTCTCCGGTGTCCACATCATGGACGCACCAATCTGTGACACCAGGAACCAGGGAGAACCTATCGGGAAGCTGCCCCAGCAAGTGGCGGCAATCTTCCTGTTGTTCGGGCGTCAGGGTGGGTGAGAGGTTAACTCCATCCACTGACCCATCTTTCTCAGAGGCTACTACGAGGTCAGGAAGAGGCTCGGTCTCCTCTTCCATTCCATCATCAGTGGCCAGCAGCATGCCCACTTCGGTCCTCTCTAAGTGGGGCTTAAGGCGGTTAACATGTAGGACCCTCAAAGGGTTCCTGGGAGACTGCATGTCCACCAAGTAGGTGATAGGACTTTTGCGCTCCACAACCTCAAATGGACCTGTCCACTTATCCTGAAGTGCACAAGGCTCCACTGGGGCCAAGACCCACACCTTTTGTCCAGGTTGAAGCTCTACCAGAGTGGCATTCCGGTCGTACCACCGCTTCATCTCCTCCTGGCTGGCTTCCAGATTTGCCTCAGCAAGTTGCCTGAAACGCCTAGTCTGGTTTCGGAAGGCCAGCATGTAACTTTATACATTCTGGGGAGGTTTCCTGGGAGATTGCTCCCAGCCTTCCTTTACCAAACTCAGAGGTCCTCTTACCGGGTGACCATACAGAAGCTCAAAGGGGCTGAACCCTAGAGACTTCTGTGGCACCTCTCGGTAAGCGAAGAGCAGGCATGGCAAGAGGACGTCCCACTTACGCCTCATTGGACCGTCTAGGCCCATGATCATGCCTTTGAGGGTTCGGTTGAATCTCTCAACCAACCCATTTCCTTGGGGGTGGTAAGGAGTGGTGAACTTGTAAGTTACCCCACACTCCTTCCACAGGGATTTCATATATGTGGATATGAAATTGGTCCCCCTGTCGCTCACCACCTCTAGAGGGAATCCCACTCGGGAGAAAATTCCCATCAGTGCTCGTCCCACCACGGGGGCCGTCACTGTCCTCAGAGGGATGGCTTCAGGGTACCGGGTGGCATGGTCCACCAAGACCAGGATGAACCTGTTGCCCAGGGCTGTCTTGGGGTCCAGAGGCCCCACAATATCAATACCCACTCGCTGGAATGGCGTACCGACCACGGGGAAGGGCTGCAGAGGAGCCTTGTGCTTCCCTCCGCTCTTACCACTTGCCTGGCAAGTCTGACAGGTTCTGCAGTAGGAATCTGAATTCTTGTGCATTTGGGGCCAGTAAAAGTGGGTGACAAGCCTGTCATAGGTCTTGTCCATCCCCAAATGTCCTGCTAAAGGCACATCATGAGCCAGCCCCAGTAGGAAGGTTCTGAACTTCTGGGGTACCACCAGCACACGGGCTGACCCAGGTTCAGCAGCCTTAGGCTGTGAATACAGGAGGTCACTCTCCCAGTACACGTAGTGTGTCTTGGCCTGAACACCATTGGCCTGGTCTGCAGCCTGCTGCCGCATACCCACGAGAGAAGGGCATTCTTTCTGCTCCCTGCAGAATTCCTCCCTGGAGGGACCTCCTTCTTGCTGCCAATGGGTCAGCTCAGGCAGGTCTCCCAGTTCGGCAATCTGTTCCCCGGTAGGCTCCAGGGCATCCCCCTCAGGGTCTGCTTCCTCCTGGGCCGTGGGAACTTCGGGGGCCGGTTTCCCGCGCCTCCTGCGCCTTCTTCCTAAGGCCGGTTCCTGGACCTCTCCCTCAGGCTCCAGGACCCTCTCAACACCCCTACTGGCTGCCATGGACCGGGTGGTCACGCACGCCCAGTCGGGTAGACCCACCATCCTCAGATGCGTGGTCTTCTCCACCTTTTCCCAAGGGGAGCTCTCCAGGTCGTTCCCTAGCAGACAGTCTACAGGCATGTCAGTTCTCACAGCGACTTGTAGAGTACCAGAGACCTCCCCCCACTCAAAGGGAACTTGAGCCATTGGACAACGACTCTCTATGTTGTCAGCATTGACAACCCTACAGTAGGCATTGGGTACAATCTGCTCTTGAGACACCAGGTGTTGCCTCACCGAGGTCACGCTGGCTCCTGTATCTCTAAGAGCCTCAACCTTCTTTCTATTGATGGTCACTACTTGCCCATATTTCTTAGTGTTAGAGGGTAAGTAGGTTTCAGGGACCATCTCACTGTCTCCTAGCGAGACTAGGGTCATATGCGCAGGACCCCCACCCCCCTGGACTGCTACCTCCTCCCCAAAATTAACATTAGCTACTTGCCGGGGTGGAGCACCAGTGGGTGCAGTCTTACCAAACAGGCGACACTTAGGATCAGAGGCAATGTGACCCGGGTCACCACACCTGTAACAATTGAAGGGCCCCTTTGGAACAGGCCTACCTGTCGGGGCCCCGTTCTGCTGCGGGGGTGGGGGAGGCTGAGAACCCTTCTGCTGGTTCCCTTGGGAATTACTTTGGGGGCCTTTTTGGAACCCTTTCTGTTTACCCCTGTCCCCCCCACTCTTCTGCTGGGGACCCTGCCCACCTTTGGCGGAGTCTCCCACTTGACCCTTGTGGACCCTGGTGCTGAGCCAGCGGTCCGCCTCCTCAGCAAGCTTCCTCGGGTTGGACTGCTTGCTATCAATCAGGTGCTGGCATAGCTCAGGAAAACATTGACTGGACAAGTGCTCCCATGCAATTAAATCAAGCAACCCTTGATAATCACTCACCTTGCTACCCTTCACCCAACCATCCAGTGCCCGAGCCCGATACTGGAATTCTTAAGAACGTGTAGTTGCTTTTGGGAGTCGGCACGGGGGGTGCGACTCAGCAGTGATGGGGCACCTTTGGATCCTCTTGAGCAGGTGCGTGTAGTCAGGCAGGCGCGGCCCACGACCCTCAGCACGGCAGTGCGGGGGTCTCCTCAGCGGGGGCGGTGCGGCCTGATCTCAGGGCGAGATCGCGAAGCGGGGTCACAGGGCACGGTCCGTGCAGCTGGGGGCCCGGCGGGGATCACGATCGTCGGACAAGAATTCCGGCGGGAGGGGCGATGGCGCTTCAGCGCGCTCCAGTAGCAGGCGGTGGCAGAGGTGCCGGCGGCCTAGCCCGGGGTAGAGAGCGACTCCGGTCGGAGCGAGTCTCTCAAGGGGGCAAAGGCAGGCAGGCTCCCGAGTGTCACAGCCCTAGGAGGGGCGATGAGGGGCGCAGTCTTCCTCAAGCGGGATACACACACGGCTCGAGTTTCAGGACGAGCAAAGGCACAAAGAACCCACTGGTCCTGGGGTTCTGTTCAGGGGGCAAGCTCAGATCAAGCCCTTGGAGAATGTTTAAAGCACAAAGCAGCAAAGTCTTCTCAGTAAGTCTCTTCCTCTCCTTTCTCAGCAAGGCAATCAGCAGGCCAGCTCCTCCAGCGTCTTCTTCTCCTTCTAGTCGGGCAGAGGTTCTTTGTGGTAAAACAGGATTCTGATTTGCAAGGAGCAGGGCTCCTACTTTTATACCACATTTCTTTTGTTCTTTCAGGCCAGGGGGGCCTTCGCATAGTCGTTCTCAGTCCTGAGCACTTTGTTGGGGGTACTCTGACTTCTGCTTTCAGTGTGAGGGGCAGGCACATCAGCCGCTCCACAAGAGGTGGAGCCGGCATTCAGGGGACAAGTACTTTCCGGATCACCTTGTGGACAGCGCTTCGCCCGTCCGGGGGCCAGGTGCAGGCTGAGTCATCAGTCGCTCCCCAGGGGGCGGAGCCAGCTTTGTGGTGGTGGAGCACTGCCCTATTCAGAGTCCAAGGGACACCCCCACCTCCCACCAAGGTGCTCTCCTGCCATTCGCTACCTGTCATCCCTCCAGCCCTGTCACTCACATAGCCCAGACAGTCAGATACACGCACAGCAGAGGCGGGCTGAGATGGTTAAGCGAGTAAATACGGACTTTCTAAAAGTCGTATTTACAAACCCAGGATAGTAAAATAAACTTGACTACAAGAAGTATTTTATCATTCCGAGTTCAGGCATACTAAACATATCTCTCTACCATGTTCCCTGAGCCTGCTGGGATTATAGGATGTAATAATTCCAGCAGCTCATCTGACCTAAGGGGAACAGGTAGCCTTGCAATAGTGAACCACGAAGATGGCGGTGATTCACTATTAGGACAGGCCTCACAACCAGGGCCTGTCCTACCTTACACCTACAACGCACCCTGCCCGCGGGCCTACCATAGGGGTGACTAACATGAGGCTAAGGGAAGGTTCTGGGGGCTGGCAAGTGTGTGCACTTGCCCAGCCAGCGTGACGGTACGGGACTGCACCCGGGGTCGGCAGTGGCAGACCCAGGACACATTTTACATGGCCGCTGGTGTGGGTGGCGCAACCAGCGCTGCAGCCCACTAGCGGCATTGTCATTCACAAGCCCTGGCACTCCGGGTGCACTTGACTGGGGACTGACAGTGAATCCAATAAACCAATCATGAACATCAATTACAGGTACACTTTATCTTAGGGAGCACTTGCGCTGGGGCACGGATTAGCCGTGGCGCAGCGCCCTGAGCGGACAACACCAGAAAAACAATCGAGGCACACCATCAAAAAGTGGAAGGGAAACTCACGCCAAGGTGCCAGGTCTAACTCCGCATCACCGGGAAGCATGTCGCAGAAGAATTGTTGAGGCATTGCAGGTCCACCAAAGTACCTCGCATCGCCGGAGAAGAGGATCAACGTCGCGTCAGATGCCGCCGCATCTCCGGGAAGCATGTCACAGGGCCTGTCACGGCTCATCACCGGAGAAGAGGATCGACGTCGCAGCAGACACCGCCGCATCACTGGGAAGAGTGTTGCAGGGCCTGACGCGGCTCGCATCATTGTGGAAGCAACTCGCATCGCCTGGGGAGAGGATCGACGTCGCATCAGATGCCGCCACATCACTGGGAAGAGTGTTGCAAGGCCTGACGTGTCTCGCGTCGTGAGGAAACATCTCGCATCGCCGGAGAAGAGGATCAACGTCACATCAGATGCCGCCCCATCACCGGGAAGCATGCCGCATCAAGAAGGAAGCACCATCTTTGTTTCTTTGCACCGGATCTTTAACACATCACCGTCCTTGCAACACTTTCATTGTCTTGCATTACGCATCTTCAGGTACATTGAATTCTGAGGGTCGCATTTACCATCTTAAGAGAACGAAGCTAAATTCCATCCTTTTTAATTAACAGTATTGTGGATTTGTGTCGTTTGTGGTCTTGTGATAAGTCTATATAAAGAATACTTCTTTTTGATATACAACTTGTGTGGTGTCCATCTGTAGTGTTGTCATTTGATTACTGTACATGTTCACAAATGCTTTACACACTGCCTATGAGATAAGCCTGTCTGCTCGTGCCAAGCTACCAAGGGGGTGAGCATGGGTTATTTTAGGGGTGCACCCCCTTACCCTGACTAGACGCAAGGGTCCCTATTTGTCACAGGTACTTACCTATGCCAACTAGAGACCCCTAAATCTAACAGTGATGGGCACTTATTTTTCTGATCAGACTTTGACCCAAAGCAAGAGTCAGAAAAACACACAAGCAGGAAAGAAGGGGGCGGGAACGATGGGGCAATCATGAGAAAAATAGAAAGCAGGCATGAAAAAGAACCTTCAAGAGTGAAGTAAACGGGCAGGGAGAGTCGGGTAGTGTATTAAAGAAGCATAAGGTGGACTCAAGACGGTGTGGCTTTGGTAATCAGCATGCTGACATTTAATAGTGTTCGCCATGGGCTGCTGAGCTAGGTTTTGGGCCCAGCACTTACTCTTTGGCAAATAAAGCACAGCTTACCACTCCACAATAATACATAATAAACTAAATCACAGCACCGAGCCAGCACCCTCAGTTAATCCAGTGATGGAATAATGAGAATCTGCAATAGCACACTAGGGGCTTGATGTAACAAAGGGGTTTTCAGATTGTATCTCTGTGTGAAAATGTATTAGGCCATGTGGGGCTGGATTCTCAATTGCCTTAATACACTACCAACTGAGCAATGTGCATAGTAATCCTCCTGGAAAGCACTAATGCTGATTGGTATAACTCAGGGCACATACAAGAAACACTACTATCCAATAAAACACACAAATAAGCGAATCTTGCACATTAAAATGGCATATCACCGCACTATATGGGTACGCTATCTCTTAGATGACCTGTATGATAATGGCACCAAAAGACGAGATTCTAAAAACATTTTAAAATGCACTCAACAACAGAGGACTGACTCTGAAAGGGAGTTTAAATTCAGAACTTTAGAAAACCATGAAGGTCTATTAACTTTTATGTGAAATAGAGAAAAAAAAAGCCAATAAAAAAGTCCCACTGCTGCATCAAATCAAGAAAGAATCTGAGAGCATCCCTAATAGAAACTCAGATGTCTCTGGATCGTCCACAAATTCAAGGGATTATATAGCCAATTTTGAAATGCATCGTCAGCATAGTGTGAGCAAAAGTATCAATACCAGATAAACTAATATCAGCTAATCATATTTCAATATTTTAAAATGTCATATACCCCAACCATTTTAACACTCTCTCATGGCATGAATCTTGATTCTCCCCTTCTGAACTAATGTCATCTTGAGGTGTCAGAACAAACTAGTTAACAACAGAAGAGAATCATGAATGAATGCAATAGTGTGCTAGAGGAAGAGCTTTGGAAAGTAGCAAAAGGCTTCCTTCAGATAGTTCTTTGAGAACACTAATCATTACCAAACAAACATAGCACATTTTGCTGTGTGTTGTGTTAAGCAAGAAATATAAAAACACAATTAACATTATAAAATGGCTGCCATATTAAAAAGATGGAGCTGAGGCTTGAGACAGGCTTAGTTTAGTCTAAGTCAGAAAAACACATTAAAACATATTATAAAGATTTTATTTCCCATGTAATAGCTCCATGTTAATGCATATATACGATTCAAATAAGGAATAGCTTGTAACCTCCATTATAGATTATTCAAGTCAAATAATCAAATTACATTTCAGTTCAAGACATAATCCTCAAAATGATGGTAAACTCTGACATGGCTTTAAGGTCATAGTGAAGTACTGGGTATTTTAAGCCCAGCGGTGCAGGGGAACACACCCTATGACTTTGGGGTTCTTCCTGTTTCAGACCTACAGAAACACAGAGTCTTCTGGGTGAAGTCAAAGATCAGTTTATTGGCTGCAGACCAATTACAGGCGTCCTAGAAGTACAACAGCGTGTATGTTCTCAGGAGACTGCTGAAAATCACAGAAACGGGCTTCTCCTTAAATACAAAATATCCTGCCTCAGGCACACATTCCTTGGTTTTACGATATGGTCATATAGATGTATACATTTCAAACGAAAAGGCAGAGTCATGATGGCCATCCTACATTCCAGTTAAACAAGCCCGTAATTATTTACACAGTAAAGCCCAGATCCCACATCAGATATCGATAGGCCCCAATAAACATGAGCATCTCCTGTTTTGGGAAACAAGCCATAAAGCAGGAACAGCCAGGTGTGAAAGAGATTAGCTGGAGGCTCGTGTAGGATGAAAAGACTTTATGGTGTGTCAAGCCCTGATGCTAATCACAGGCGGCCAGAGGACGGGGAACTCGTGAGACCAGTTTGACCCGGGGCAGCGGAGCCACGCTGCCCAGGTCACAGAAAAGTCAAAGGAAGGCACATGTGCTCTAAAAGGCCCGTATTCGCTTCATACTATATAGCCTATGTGAGGGCAACCATAAGATGGCCACCGATACAAAATGGAACCCACGTAGTGATGTGAAATAGCGTATACACAGTGCATTCATAGCTAAAACGTTACAGAAAGCACTCGTACATACCGCATTAACCATTTGCGGTTCACTATTACCGAGATAGACAGGGGTAGGGCCCTGTCTCCTACGCGGTCCCAAATTCTAAAGTACGACAGACCCTCCTTTTGCCCTTACATAGGCAATAACTACACTCATTTCAATCCGAGTCTAGGTCAATATTCACGAAGTCATGGAGATGTTGCTGTAGCATCATCCTATTACTTAGCTCGTCCCTCGACACAGGTTTCCTTACACATAATGTAGCACAAAGGCCACATATCGCAGGAGCACACTGTATGCACAGACAGAACAGGAAAAGGATGGCTAAGAACATTCCAATGATCATCAGAACTTTCCAACCCCAGGCAGATATCAGTTCCCAGAACCACCCCACCAGTGACCGATCTCCTTTATCCACGTGTATGGACTCAGATATTTTATGCAGTTTGGAGATGGCTTGATAAACTGTTGGGGCGTTGTCTGGTATGAAAATGCAACAACTGGATTGGATAACCTTACATACCCCACCACGGTCTGCAAGTATGACGTCTAGAACCATGCGGTTCTGCAAAGTCATGAGGCGATCCGCTTGGAGCTCAGCTGTCAAATTACCAAGGGCACCGGCCGTAACATTAACAGTGGATTCAACCACACGAGTCAGCTGTCTCAGGTTCCTACTATTAACCATGGGTCCCCAAAACGGCAGGAAACCCAAAAAGAAGTCTCCCGCTTCCTGACCGGCAGTATCCTCCTTACTAATCACGCCTCTCACAACTCTGGTCTTGTGATAGTCGGAGGCGGCAGTAAAGGTTGGCGGTAGCAGATTTGCAATATAACATGTGCCCGAGAAATCAGGGGGCAACCATGTATATGCTCGGTCATGGCAGATAAAATATGTACCCTTGGCAGCCAAAAACGCAGGGGAAAACTGTGACGGAAAAGTGTACGTTTCAGTACAGTCACTTCTTCCCAGTTGAGCTCTAGGATTCTGACCATTACCTTGCAAACAGAACCGACCTATGTGGGGTACGACCCAGATTGGGGATGAGATTTTCCGCTGTCTTTCACCCAGACTAATACTATACCCCGTCGCGTTCCACCCTACATAAGCTCTCAACTCTTCTTTGGGAATGGATGAGTATGCATCGATATCTCTACTCATATCGGCAACTCCTTTCACTAAAGCTTTGTTATTGGTGCTAGGTCTGATGGAACGCGGTTGTCGCGGGGAGTACGCTTCTAGTGCATAGAGAAACATGGTTTGGAATGCCCATGACGATCCATTGTAACTATACGGCAGCACCAGATAGGGAATACCCTTATTAATGGTATGTGGCATTAAACCACACACCCAACAATTCGTTGTATTCACGACTAGTTGGTGCTGGTGCAGGAGTTGAATAAATGAGTTATTCACAAACTCTGATCGTCTAGCTTGTTCATGTTCAGGCAGAGGGTGAAAAGAGTGTGAGGAGATAGTAGGAGGAGGTGTAGGCTGTACAGTGGGTGCAATGGGCTCTTGAGAGGAGAAGAATACAAATCCTACAGTACACACTACCATACTACATAATACAAACAGGCATAATAATACAAAACGTTTGCGTGTCATGATTTTACACATTCTTGTTTTAAAGTTCATTTCCTCAGTGAGTCTCTCCATCTTACAAAACTCCATCCTCTAATCGTGCCGCTCGCGGTGGGTGAGTATCTTCTGCTAAGGGGTACGCCTGTCAGTCCAGGGAACGCCCTAGACCAACCAGAACCGTCGACCTAACGTCTTCGGCCTGTACCCCAAAGTCTTGGCACCGCGACCCTGCGGCTGAACCCGGATGGTGGTTCGAAAAACAAAAATCAAGAAAGTCCTTCAGATGGGAGAACTCTGGTTATCAAAAAATAGAAAGGTAAAGGAAAGAAATATTTATTTGTCCGTGGGCCTTGGCCTCAAATTGTAACGAAAACGGCCAGGCACTGTTTGATCTTGAAACAAGAGTTCAGGCTCTGTAGTGTCCAATCGAATTGACGGTGGCACAGCTTCTTGCAAAATATCGTCACTTTCCTGCACTGAACTTGTGCCTTTTATGCGTGCATCACTGAACGGCACAAAACGAGGTACAGTGTCTGTTTCAGAGTCTGCGATACCCTCCTGGACCCACTGGTCATACGGCAGAGGCAAAGGGATCCTCTTCACGTGGGCGCCGTGGATCCAGTTTTTCTTCCCCTTCACTCGAACAGCTGATCTTGTGGACAATAGTACGAGGTGAGGGCCGATCCAGCGGGGCTCATCGTTTGTTTTCCGCTGAAAATTCTTCACAAGGATCCACGTGCCTGGTTCGATAGGGTGTCCAGGAGCTTCAGAAGCCGGGGGGAGAGTATCATGCACCTGTTGGTGTAAAACACGCAGTTTAGCTGTCAATTCGAGCAAGTAAACAAAGAGTACCGGATGCTCGATTTCACTAAATTTCATCGGTCTTGGCACACCCCACACATTGGCCAGGCGGCCAAAAACGGCCTCGTAGGGACTAAGTCCCAATCGGGAGTGTACGGTCATTCTGGTGGATAGGAGTGCTAGAGGCAGAGCATCAGGCCATTTAAGACCTGAGCTCGCTTGGATTTTGGCCAGTTTAAGTTTGAGGGCACCATTGTAGCGCTCTACTAATCCTGCTGATTGGGGGTGGTTTGCAGCGTGAAACTTCTGCCTTATACCTAGTCCCTCACACACATTCTTCATCACTTTACCCACAAACTCACTCCCATTATCACTCCACACCATTCTTGGCATTCCAAACCTAGGGAAAAATTCCTTCACAAGGGCTTTGGCTGTGGATAGAGCAGTGTTATCTTTTAGAGGGTAGGCCTCTATCCATTTTGAGAAAGCGCAAACAACCACCAATACATATTTCAGGTTGTTGCATCTTTCAATGTGGATAAAATCTAGCTGCAAAACTTCAAATGGATATGATGGAGGCGCAAAATGACCAGCTGGAGTCGGGGTTCCCCTACCAGGGTTGTACTTGAAGCATACCATACAATTCTTGACCACATTCTCTGCACACTTAGGAATTCCAGCATTCTGCCATACTGGAGCCAACAACTTACAGATTCCTTTCGTACTAATATGTGCCATTCCATGTGCCATAGTAACTACTGGAAGCACATATGCATCAGGTAACAACCATCGCCTATGTTCTGACAAATCAATCCAACAACCATTCTCATCCAACTTACCCATACTTTCTCTCCACTTGCTTAACTCTTTCTCTGTGGCTTCAGCTTGAAGGGACTTAACACTCTCTATTGTGTTTTCACACATTCCAACATCACCAACCCATCTGGCAGGGCCTGCAACATACATTCGAGTCTTCACGTCTTTTGCTGTTTCTTTCGCGACTTCATCAGCAAACGCATTACCACGACCAACATCGTCAGTAATTTTCTTGTGCGCACTGCATTTCATAATCGCAACTTGTAACGGTAGGGTCAGTGACTCAAGGAGATCATTCACCAACTTGCCATTCTGAATCTTAGCTCCATGCGAAGTCAGGAACCCACGTTCCTTCCACAATCGCCCAAAACTATGAGCCACGCCAAAGGCGTACTGGCTGTCTGTATATATATTCACTCTCATTCCTTCAGACAACACGCATGCTCTCGTAAGGGCAATCAATTCTGCTGCTTGATCCGAATTTTGTGGCACACGCGCAGTTTCCACAATCGTGTGCAAAGTCGTGATAGCATATGCAGCAGTCGTATCACCATTTGGAAGCTTGAAACACGAACCATCCACCCATAAAGTACCATCACACTCAGTCAGGGGAGTATCTTTGAGATCTACTCTCCCTTTCGTTTCTTCCTCCGTTCTGAACAGACAATCATGTTGCTCAATCTCATCTAGGTCTGCTGGAATTGGTAATAGTGTAGCTGGATTCAACGTGTTACATCTCTTTATGTGTATGTGATTTGCTAACAGTGTCAGCTCATAACCAGATAATCGTGCACTAGTTAAGTGTTGTGTCTTAGTCCTGTTTAACAATGTGTCCACAGCATGTGGAACCATGACAATCAATGTATTATCCATTACTAGTCCAGCAGACTGTCGAATAGACATAGCTGCAGCGGCTGTGGCTCTCAGACAACTTGGCAATGCCCTCGCTACAGGGTCCAAGGATGATGAAAAGTATGCGCATGGACGCGGTCTATCGCCAAAAGGCTGCGTTAACACTGACAATGCACAACCATCTTTCTCGTGAACATACAATGTGAAAGGCTTGCTGTAGTCAGGGGTACCCAACACAGGAGCTGAACACAATGCATTACGCAATTCCCAAAAACTTTTCTGACACTCCTTAGACCATGGGATAGGATTCGGTGTGTCTTTGCATGTTAATGCTAACAAAGGTTTTGCCAACAAAGAAAAACTTGGTATCCAATGCCTACAGTATGAAGTAATGCCCAAGAAAGCACGCACTTCTCTCTGTGTTCTTGGCACACTCAACTGTGCAATGGCTTGAATTCTTTCTGGGGTCAGTCTCCTTCCCTCCTTCGATAAGAGATGACCTAAGTAGGTCACTTCTTGTCGACAATATTGCAGCTTTGAGAGAGACACTTTGTGATGGAAGGCAGACAAATGACGCAACAATGACAAGGTAGCTTCCTTGCAAATCTTTTCAGTATCCGCGGCGATCAGTAAATCGTCGACTTACTGAATGAGGATAGCGCCACTCGGTAAAACCAATGCATCAAGCTGCGCTTTTAAAGCCTGACTGTATATTGACGGACTCTCACAGTAGCCTTGGGGAGCGCGTTTAAAGCGGAAGCTGCGACCTCCTAAACTAAAGCCAAAGATGTCTCTGCTCTCCTCTGCAATTGGGATGCTAAAGAAAGCATTCTTTAGATCGATCACTGAGAACCATGCAGCGGAAGCGCGAATCATGGTTAACAAGGTAGTTATATCAGGGACAACTGGAAACTGTGGCACAACAATCTTATTAACTTCTCTAAGATCAATCACAAACCTGTAAACAGGTGGCTGTGAAGGGTCCATTCGTTTTAAGACAGGTAAAACAGGACTATTGCAAACGTTGCCTCTTGTCTCTTCAATTACGCCCTTCTTAATCAAATCGCTGACAATTGCTAACAACGCATTCTGACCTTCATTGGAGATCTTATACTGGGGAATACGTGGCAATCTGACATTGGCTTTTAAAGTGACCACATATGGCGGTATTTCCAAAAGACCCACATCATTGGGACCAGTAGCCCAAAGGGCATCCGGAAGGGATGACAATTCAGGTGGCATTGCATTTTTAGACAAATACATCGGGGAAATCACTTTCTTGCCTAATGTAAGTTGTACTCCTGAAGGAGAACAATACAGCGTTGCATGCAATCTTTTTAGCAAATCTAATCCTAGCAAATTTTCACCACAACCTGTTGTTAGAATGAGGGGTGCTTTCAGCTCACAAGGTCCAACAGAAAGTGACATAGGACTAGAAATAGGGTTCCTAACTGGGGCGCCAGAAAAACCTACTGAGACATTTATTTCGCCAGACAAAGGCGCGACAGGGAGTTTTGAATGCATAATTGAACTCTTTGCAGCACCAGTGTCCAGCAGAAAGGGCTCCGTTACATTTGCTGTAGTTACTTTAACATAAGGTCCGCTCTGATCCACTGGCACTGAAACAACTCCCTCTCTCTGTCTACAGCTGTCCTAGTAACCATCATCTTCTACATGGTTGTCTTCTGCATAATAATCGTTACTGTAGTACTGAGCTGTATTGCCAGTCGCATTGGCTTGCTGATCAAAGCTATTTATGGTATTTTGAGGCGGAAGAGGACGCGCGTTCTGGGGAAGATGTCCACGCCCTCTGCCTCTAGAAGCTTGCTGACTACCTCTACCTCTTGCGCCATACGCATTACTGTTACGCTGCATTAATTCAGGGCAACTATATTTGAAATGACCTTCCTCTTTGCAATATGAACATTGGTTGGGACCTACAGGGATTCGTGGTTGATAATACCCGTTCATTTGCTGATTATTCTGACATTGTTGGGGCTGCTGATAAATACCTTGTGTTGGCCTATAATTACTCTGTCCTCCACGTGGTGGATAAGCCTGCTGCAAGAGGACCTTTTTCTTTAGTTATTTCGTTTTCTTATCTGTTCTATCCTTCTCATCTTTGTCTCTATTCTCATAATACTGTGCAGTAGCCAGTATTTGCGCTGAAGAGGAAACAGCCCAAGAACTTTCTGAGTCTTTAAGTTTCTTACACAACTCGGGGAGTAGATTCTGCACAAATTTATCAACAAATAACCGTTGGCCACCTTCAGTGCTCATGTCTTGACCACTGTGGTCGATAAACGTTTCTTCAAACCTGGTGAAGAAATCGGACACTGTCTCATCTTTCTTCTGCTTGCATGCAGACAGTTTATCCCAATTTACGCGCATCGCAGGCATTATAGTTTTCATATAGATAATAATTCTACCAGGGAGCGCTGCTATGAGGGGCTCAGGTTTCGCACCACCAACTTGTCTAGCGTCTGCAGCAACGATATTAGCCCATGTATCACCTAGTTCCGCAGCGTGATCTACATTACGAATAGATCCCCATAAAGGCTGTGGAACCACATTCCCAAACAGCATATCTATGTCGGCTAGATTCATTACACAAGATTCTGCAGTTTGGGATAACTCCTTATAATATCCTGCAGGGTTCTTACGGGGATCAGGTAGTGTCTGTTTAAGTGCTAACACCTCAGATCGCTTCCATGGGACATGTACCCAAACACGCTGAAAATGTGCTGGAGCAGCAGCAATACCTTGAGCGGCATTAGCCGCGACTGCTTCTTTCCATACCGGAGGGACTTCTCTCATAGGGTATTGTCGCGCTTTTCCCTTCTTCCCCCCAGGGAATTCCTGTTCGAACAATGATTGCTGACAATCCCCATTTCTGAGGAACAATAAAGTCGCAACTGCTTTATCTACATTGGGGCCCACAATTACACCTGTTCCGAAATCAAATCGCACTCGACACAATTCCTGTGGGTTTGGGTTTGTACCCTCATCCTCCAATTCCTCACAGAGGAATTCACACATTTTATCAAAGACATACCTCTGTTTTGGGGCATCCCATTGGTGGAAAACGTTAACAACCTGTTCCACATCATAGAGTGAAGGGAAACCAATCCACCTACGCGCCAGATGATCTAACACCTCTTTCTCTTCGGGACCAGGTAGCTGACTACGCAATTGCTTACGCTGTAAACCAGGAGTCGCACTAGATGACCCAAAGAGAGGCGACATTAGACTAGTAACTACATTAGCTAGTCGTTGTCGTGCTGAAGGAGAAGTTGAGGCGAAAACAGGGGGATAGACAGAGGGAAGAAAAACAGACTCAGATACAGGTACCGGGGTAGTGTAAGAAGGAGCGCCAGGGGAAGCCACTGGCGTGCTAGGCAAAGTCGCAGAAAGCGCGAGGTAACAGGTAGCAAAACTGGCGGTCCTTGAGAGGGCTGCACTGCAGGGATAGGAGCCAGCTGAAGAGGAGCTGGCGGCTGCAGGAAGGCTTGCAGCATATTTACTAGAGGCTGCGCATTTACAAGCTGTGGAGGTGCTGTGGCATTTTGCGCGTATGGGGTGGCGAACTTAGCAAATGGGACATTAGGGAATCATTTTCTTTCTCTTTTGTCTCATCTTGCACACGGGGTGACAAAACAGGGTAACATTTATCAATCCCTAGTTTGCGCTGTCTATGTAACTGTTCCCTCATTTGTTCCTCCTCATTATCTTTAAATTGCACAGCTGCTTGCATCACTGACATACCTCTTTCCTTCTTATCCCTTTTCGCTAGCTTTATTTCCTTCTGTTTGGCTTCCTTTCGCCATAGGCGGAAAGAATCAAACATCGCCGGCCGGGCTTTCTTTTTAAACAATTTAACTTCCAAATTATCTAAGATATCTGTATCGAAACTACCATTTTGGGGCCATTTTAAAACACCGTCCTTTCTGGTGTATCGGATCCATATTTCATTATATGCAATGGGGCCCACGCCATGTTTTACATAAAGCTCATAAGTAGGAGTTCCAATTGGAGGAACCGGACATGAATCCTCTAACTGGAAATCCCTTCCACAACCCAAACAAAACAATCTACAAAATACACTAGAACCAGGCATCTTCGCTCACTAGTCTAGTCTCAAATGTCAAAGGATTATCGAATACGATAGTCTCGTGAATACACGAGTCCTCTGGCTTTGGGACTTGCAAGCACCAAATCGAAATGATCCCGAAGGATACCAAATTCAAACTGGGAGACGCTCCACTTATACTTAACTGAGTATTGATGATCGATGGCGTCACCAGAAGACTCTCTTGATTGTTTCGCTCTACCAAAATCGTCAAGGGTCCAAAACAGGGCGATTAATCAGGGCAGCAGTCCTTCGAAGCCGTTGGGACGCGGAGAACCTCGCAGAAAAGACCTTCGGACCACGTCGACATGCAGGGGTCGATGAAGTGGCGGCCTTCCTCCAGAATTTCCACACGAAGCTCCTCACGAACCTCTGGCTTGGACCGGTACAGCTTAAATCGGCCCACGTTGGGCGCCAACTGAAGTACTGGGTATTTTAAGCCCAGCGGTGCAGGGGAACACACCCTATGACTTCGGGGTTCTTCCTGTTTCAGACCTACAGAAACACAGAGTCTTCTGGGTGAAGTCAAAGATCAGTTTATTGGCTGCAGACCAATCACAGGCGTCCTAGAAGTACAACAGCGTGTATGTTCTCAGGAGACTGCTGAAAATCACAGAAACGGGCTTCTCCTTAAATACAAAATATCCTGCCTCAGGCACACATTCCTTGGTTTTACGATATGGTCATATAGATGTATACATTTCAAACGAAAAGGCAGAGTCATGATGGCCATCCTACATTCCAGTTAAACAAGCCCGTAATTATTTACACAGTAAAGCCCAGATCCCACATCAGATATCGATAGGCCCCAATAAACATGAGCATCTCCTGTTTTGGGAAACAAGCCATAAAGCAGGAACAGCCAGGTGTGAAAGAGATTAGCTGGAGGCTCGTGTAGGATGAAAAGACTTTATGGTATGTCAAGCCCTGATGCTAATCACAGGCGGCCAGAGGACGGGGAACTCGTGAGACCAGTTTGACCCGGGGCAGCGGAGCCACGCTGCCCAGGTCACAGAAAAGTCAAAGGAAGGCACATGTGCTCTAAAAGGCCCGTATTCGCTTCATACTATATAGCCTATGTGAGGGCAACCATAAGATGGCCACCGATACAAAATGGAACCCACGTAGTGATGTGAAATAGCGTATACACAGTGCATTCATAGCTAAAACGTTACAGAAAGCACTCGTACATACCGCATTAACCATTTGCGGTTCACTATTACCGAGATAGACAGGGGTAGGGCCCTGTCTCCTAAGCGGTCCCAAATTCTAAAGTACGACAATAGTATGGCACAATGTGTTTCAAATGTAATACAAAGTATTAGCAAGTATATTCAAGATCACTTAATATTGGGTAACTACATGTTTCTTCTGATTTTTACTAATTTAGACAGAAAAGGGAACTGAAACTCAAAGATATGAAACGGTTTTCTGAGGATCACAAAATTTGCTCAAGAAGTGTGGTACTGCTAAAGGGGACAGGTTATTCCGTAGACCACATAAGGTATACGAGTAGACTGGATGCAACATGAATATGTGGGCGCCGTTTGATTTCTTAAGGCGCATTGAGGTTCCATGTTCACACATTAGTTTTAGGTAAGGTCAGTACCTGTACAAAATGTTGACTGAATGTATTTACAATGGTAACGTAAGCGTGTCCGGCAGTTACGTTTCTCTTTGTTGAGTGAAAGGGCTCTAGTTCTTACAAAGCACTGAAGGGTACCAGAAGGTTACTTTAGAGGTGTTATGCATCCTGTTTCATATTCACAATAACTATGTGGGTTAAGAGGAAGGGAACTGCAGGTTTTATCCTCTCATTACATATGATTCCCGCCAGTTAATCAAAGCGGACAGCCAGGAGTGTCAGGGACATTATGGAGTTGTATTACTTGACTGCACTGAAGACATAGGCCCTTATTATGAGTCTGGTGGTTCACAGACCGCCAGACCCATGCTGGGGGTCTCCCAACTGCCCTATTACAACTAGGGCGCCCTGGGACAACTGCAACTGTCACAACTGCCAGGGAACCGCTGTTCCCTGGCGGCTTCGTCGCAGTCCTGCGGCCCCAATAAGCATAATACGAATTGTATCACTGCCACACTTTTCATGGTGGTGCTTCACACCTTATGGATGCATACAGGGGAGCACAACATGTTCCCCCATGTGCGCATGCACCACAGTACCTGCACGGCATGGGCTGCAGCAGTCCATGCCGTGCAGGTATTGCGTTTGACGTTCCTATTGTGGTGCCTATTTCATAGGCACTGCCCTGGGAACGCCAGAGAACCGCCCGCCAGACCAGGTGAAAACTTCTGATCTGACGGGCAGTTCCTACACAGGTTTGGTGGTGCTCCTGCACTGCCAAACTCATAATAAGGCCCTTCGACTTTGCCAGACTGGTCAAGGACAAAAAGAAAACACTGTTGCTGTGTTTGTGGAACTTGCATAGTGGTTCATTCCAACTTCCCGTTCACACAAGATTTTCAGGATAACCACCAACAATGATCAGTGACTGTATTAAATATTTTCCTTTAGATTAATGTTGCATACATTTACCTCATGTAGCTATCATAAAAACCAAAATGGCTTTGGCCCTCCTGGGTCTAGGTCAAAAAACCTTGTCAACATACACACTGTCAACTTTGCCAGATGAGCTTTACATTTCTCTCACATTCTTTCTCAATTTCTGATAGTTCCTTGCAATCCTACACCTCTGAGTGCAATTACAAAAGCATTGTTTATGCTGTGCTGACACAAATACATTATTCTTGTTCTAAGAAACATGACAAGACCCGTCGTCATGGAGACGAACCCTAACTTTCGAGTTCCCTATTACTCATATATAATTCGGTAATTGCATGCTTGACTGTTGAACCCACCCACGTCTGACGGGTCTGTCGTTGACTGACCACCTAACAAGCTGCTGAGATGTCCTTGTGCCACAAGGATTTTAATGAATGCGCCTGACCCAGGGCTTCTGGGATATTTGATGTTTGGAAGATGTTTCCACCAGCGAGTCTCGGATGAAGCGACTCACTGCCTGTGCCTCATCTCTGGGCACCTTTGTTCTGGTGTGTTACACATGCCATGACTGACAGCTCGACAGCTCAAGAAGTGACAGCTAGAAGCAGTGGGGAAAAAACTCATTGCAAACAGAGGCGCTCTGTGGATAATGAAGGCATGTGTAGAAATAATTGGTAAAGTTTACAGTCTTTCTTCATTTCTGCAAATCTATTACTTAAATCACATGTTACTAATGTGTAGTCATTTAGATTTCCTGTGTGGCCTGGGGCTGACAAAAAGTGATAAGTGCAGGAAAGGGGGCACAGGGTACAGAGAATATTTATTTGATTTTTTATATAAAATATTTATATGATTCATCCTAGGCTAGACACCTGAACACTTTGATGCTAAAACGGTATTTAAAAAAAAAAAAAATTTAATGAGGCAAAGTGGTCAAAACATACCAGCTATTATAAATTTTGCACATGGGAATAACATGGTTTTGTAATGTTACTCTAAAATAATAGTCTAGAATAATGCCATTCTTATGAGAAATCTGGAAGGACATGGGAGGCAGACTAACTGTTAGTTCTTTGAGAAATTTGTTGAGCTCCCGAGGTAATTACATGACATGACATTACATAGAATGCCTTTTCCAGTAGGTAGTTATAGTTAGAACCTAGTTTCCACAGGGAAAGCTTGATTTGTTTTGCTATTAATTTTTACGTCATTTGACAAATCTTCACGAACTTTTCAAAACAAGTTTGCAAGTCACTTCTGCTGTGTCTGGAAAGCCTCAGGGTGATCCATCAAGCAAGGTGCTGAGAAAAATGGGTGGTCCCAAAACACACATGCCCCATGCACTTTCCCATAAGGATCTTAGACACGACTACAGCCTGAACCGCTAAACAGAATTGCGCCAAATTTGCCAGAAAGGTAGATCAAGGTCCAGAGAAAGAACTTTTTGTAATGTAGTGTAAATCTGTTCAGCAGTTTTGGAGTTATTAAAGTAAAAAGAATTTTGTATCTCTAGAGTTGCAGACCCGCAGGAGAGGATCCAACAGATCCATGGATCCACACACCAACAGAAATGCTGTGATTGTCTGGCGCAGCCTGAGAGGAGAGTTGCTACTACCATTTTGTGCATCGGACATGGTTTCTGGGGGGGCGAGAAATGAAATTTAAAAGTGATAGACGGGGTTAAGGAAGAGGTACCCTGACCCAATGGGAATAATGGAGGGGTCTGTGAGGTACCCATAATGGGAAAGAAATTGTTTCAAAACATTTTTGGAGAGCTCAATGATCTGCAGATCCACCCAGATCAATGTAGATTTGGGCAGATTCAGGTGGATCTGTGGATCCAGACCCAATTTAAAAAAAACACCCACCCACTGACAGATCCACACACCTACTCAAACACTCACTCACACACTTACACACCCACTTACACACCCACACAACCACATATACACATATTTCATATCCATACAACCATCCACACATCCAATCACAGACCAACACAGCCACTCAAACACCCACTCATACAACCACTTGCACACCTACACAGCCACTTACACACCCACTCACACACAAATACAGCCACTCACACCCCCCCTCATAGATCCACAACAACATTCATGCACCCATTCACAGACCCACACATCGACTGACACACTCATATACTCACTTACATACCCACAAAACCACTCACCCACCCATACAGCCACTCAAACCCTTACTCACAGACCCACAAAACCACTCACACACCTAAACAGCGCCGCACACACCTACTCACACACCTACACAGCCACTCCCATACCCATATACACAGCCACTCACACACCTGTATAGCCACTCATACACCCACACACAGGCAGTGATACACTTATAGATATTGCAATAGCATGTGTTTATATTAAATGTGTTGTTTTCATTTGAAATGAATGTGTGCAATATAACCCACAGACCCCTTTTTGTCCTAGGATTCGTGATGAATACGCTGACCAATAAAATGAATTTAAAAAATAGAAATAAATGGTTCATTGCAGTTAGAGTACAATTATATGTTACATTAACTTAATTAAAAAAAAAGTTTTTCAAATCTATAACAAGAATGAATGTGTGAATAAAATGTATTTATAAACTTGTGAAAATGTATATTTCTAAATTAAACTCTTGGGTCAAATCATAGTACAATTTATATTTAGAAAAATGGTGAAATTCTCTAAAAAACAAAAGGTTACAGGGATGTTATAGCGAGGAAATTGCACTAAAAATGGAAGAAATTCACTGTAAAAAAACAAAGGTTACAGGGAAGTTATAGCTAGATTCAGATTTACACACACAAAACCATACAAATTAGGAGTTATAGTTATCTCAAGAAATTATAACTTGTGCCCTAAAACACCTATAACTCATGCTCTCGCCCTGCATTTCTAATTGCCCCACATATTACATCACTCATTACATCTTCTATGACATCAGTGATAATATCACTGCAACATTTGCAGTGACATTGTTGAAGAGAAAACTGTGCATGGTGGGGGCGCAAGTTACAGTTACCATAGGGAACAAGTTATAGTTACTTGAGATAGCTATAACTACTGATTTTCTATGATTTTGTGTGTGCAAAATCTGAGGCTAACTATAGGTCCCTGTAACGTTTGGTTTTTATCAGTGAATACAAATACATATGGTGAGACGCAAGGCAAAAACAGCAAGTCATGTAAGACTAAAATTGTTTTTTGCAAGTTACATCGTCGGCAACTTGAAAAGAATACCAGTTTTTAATAATATGCGTAATTTGCACAGTGAGTTTTGAAATACTCTCGCACTTCAAAGACAACAGCCAAAAGAATTACTTAAAGGGACACTGGTCCGGGACTATTTGAATAAATAGTGTGAAGTGCAGGGAGTGAAAGTATAACCACTATTACAATTAATTTGGACTCGCGTGCACACTTAATTTAAATGAACCAAACCGGTATTTCCAAGGGTTGACAAAGGTTGCATGAGACAGCTAAAACTCGTTCCTGAAACAAGTTGCTCTAATCAATAAAGCCGATGACAACTTGCGCCCAGAGTGCATATATTTTCTATGAAGTGGGAATGAATTTTGTATATATATATATTCTAATTCAAACAATATCAGAATTTAATACCAAGCTGCAGAATCATAATGAGATTATTATCAAACAATCCGACAAAGGTGGCAACATAGTGTTGTGGCCCAGGGAAGATTACTTGTTGGAAGCAGACAAACATTTAAGCGATACCCTTTGCTATGCAAAATCCAATGCACAACAGCCAACAGTTTTAAGAACAACAGTCTCAAAGGAACTTTACAAATGGAAAAGAGACAAACTGATCACTAATGATGAATTTAATTATCTACGAACAGAGTTCCCAATAACCCCAGTGATGTATTTCATACCGAAAATACATAAAGAAATCTTGCCAGTACCAGGGAGACCTATTATTAATGCGAGAGGAGGAATTCTGGAAAAGATCTCTGAATATGTTGATTTTCACCTACAATAATTGGTAGTCACTTTACCATCATATATCAAAGACACCACTCATTTTCTGGAAAAACTCAAGGACATTGTTTGGTCGTCTGAATATTTATTGGTGTCTCTTGATGTGTGTGCCTTATACACCAGTATCAATCATTTAGATGGTATCAATGCAGTTAACTCTTTTTTGGGGGACAGGCCAATTGAATATTATCAACATGGAAAGATGCTTGTTGAAATGATTAGGTTATGTCTGTACAACAATTATTTTTTATTCAACAAAGGCATCTACCATCTGATCAGAGATGTAGCGATGGGGGCCTGTTTTTCCCCCAGCTACGCGTGTTTACACGTGGGCTGGTGGGAGGAACAGGTCCTCAAAGTGAAATACAGGAAAATATGGGAAGAACGCATCACAGGATGGATGCGATTTATTGATGATATATTCTTTGTATGGAAAGGACCCGAAACATTAGTCAGAGAGTTTATCCATACACTTAATAATAACGATCTCAATCTCCAATTCACGGCAGTGATCAGTAACAGGTCCATTGACTTTTTAGATGTACAAGTATGTGTTGATGAAGGCAGTATTGAAACTACACTACACAGAAAGAGCACCACTGGAAACTCAATGCTTCATGCATCAAGTTTCCATCCCCCACATTTGATAAAAAGTATCCCTTATGGGGAATTTTTGAGGCTTCGTAGAATCTGCAGCACTGACCACTATTTTGACAAATGCATTGAAGAGAGTAAGACCAGATTCTTGGCAAGGGGATACAATAAACAAGTGATTAATACAACTTTGGCTAAAGTTTGCATTCAAGCTAGGAATGATCTATTGACATGCACCACTACCACAGAACACAAGAATAAGGGGAGTATAGCCTACGAAGACACTGACAACAATCCAATGAGATTTATAACAACATATAGTAGTCAACATAGAAAAATCAGGACTATTATCAATAAGCACTGGCCCATAATCCAAACCGACATGATACTCAGTCAATTGTTTCCGCCAACCCTGAATCATTCAGAAAATCCAAATCTATGTATGATGCCCTGGTCAGAGCCAGCCCAGCGCTGACAGCTCCAACTAGCAAACCCAGTACCATGTGGCTTAAACCACAAAATGGTTTTGTAAAATGCAGCACATGTAGGGCCTGTAGGTTTGGAATTAATACCTCCCAATATACTACTGTATTTGGGGCATCCAACAACCAAATTAAGGCCAGATATAACTGCCGTACTGAGTTTGCAGTTTATGTATTAAGCTGTACATGCAATCTGCAATACATAGGGAGCACTAAGCTCCAGGTGCATGTACGCATCTTACAACACCTTAGAGAGATAGTAAATTCAGACATGACATACCCTGTGGCCAGACATTTTAAGGCAGTACATATGAATACATTGGAGGATCTTAAATATTTTGTCATCTCTGCTGTTCCACCCATGAGAAGGGGGGGCAACAGGGAAAAAGTTCTCAGACAATTAGAATCCAAATTCATACTTGAATTGAACACTCTTACCCCGAATGGACTGAATAATGGGGAAGAGCTATACAATTTTCTATGAGGCCATGCTTTTCTGATATTTTAAAATAAATTGTTCATGATATTATGGGAGGGGAACTTCTTTTAGATTGCATTTTTATATGGTTTTTTAACAGTCTTTTAATATATTTATGCATTTTTTTCATTTTAAGAATGTATCTTTATATATGGATCTTTTTAAAGGCTATTTATCATATTGTCAAAATATTTTCCGACAGATTAGAGGACTTTTATTGGTATTGCAATTGGATCCCCTTCCAGAAATATTAGGATGTTTCTTCTATATAAAAGCCATCGATTCCTTAGTCCTTTCACACTGAATCATGCTTATATGACACCAATAGATGTTTCCAGGTGATTCATATTTCGTGACACTGTGATCTTGGCTTTTCTCCTATTCCCGGTTTGTTAAATGTGAACTTTTTAAGTAATAAGCAACACAATTGTTGATTTAGATGTAGAATCTAGGGTGTTTTTGATACATTTCTCTTTCTAAAAAATGTTTTATACATATATTGTTTGTAATCTGAGAATGTATTCTTCTATTCCATGGGTTATTGAATTCTGCAGATCTCCCTGTTCAATTCCCTTATAAGAATTAGGATGATAAAGTTAACTCGTAAAATTTTTAATTTTTATTTTGATTTTTAATCACAATAAACGTAATTGTGATTATTTTGATATTAATTTTTAGCACTTTAAAAACACTTTTATAATTCCATATGTTTTTGGGAAATTTTCCTGCAGGGGACTGACTCTCTATGACTTGTGGCTGTAGATTTAAGGACATTAGGTATATTCCTCCTTTCCAATTTCAAAAAATCTATGCCATACAATTAGATGCTCCTATTAGATTGAGGTATTTGCACCTACAAATGTCAATCTTTCAATGACCATCAATTAGCACATTGCACTTTGCACTATGTAATTTGTGATTCAAATTATTTTAAATTATTTATATAATTTGTATAATAATTGTGACATCTATTTTATATATTATATATACAGTCATTTGATTTGAAATAAGTGCATTTGATTGTAATGATTTTTAGAAAAGTCACCCAGCAAGCAGTATTTCCTTTGTTTTCACTGCATGACATGACGCAATGAGTGGTATCGTTGAAAATGCTATATACACTGAAGGAAGTGTCAGTTTCATCATGTGATCAAGCTCACTTGTTGGGCAAAATGCATCATGCCGCCATGTCGAAGCGTCTATTTACTTGACCAATAAAAGAAAGAAAACCACGCACCTGGAGTCCGTGTCCCGATCTTTGTATCGAATTTGGATGAAACGACAGTGGAAACTCTGGTGTTTGTTCATATATATATATATATTCACTGAAAAAACCATAGGTTTCACACATGTTATAGTTAGCTGGACATTTTACTGATAAAAAACCAATGAAATTCCACCGTTATAGTTACTGCAGGCAACTATAACTCACGCGACCGCAATCCTCTGCTGATGCTAATACTGTATTTAGACACTTATTTGCCCATGACTTCTTCCATTAAATTTTAGCTATACATATATTACAATTATTTTTTTTTTCATAAAGACACATATGTCATCAGCAGAGGATTGCGGTCGCGTGAGTTATAGTTGCCTGCAGTAACTATAACGGTGGAATTTCATTGGTTTTTTTATCAGTAAAATGTCCAGCTAACTATAACATGTGTGAAACCTATGGTTTTTTCAGTGAATTTGCAAGGTTTTTTAAATGCTAATTCCTAACTATAACGAGTGTGAAACCTATGGTTTTTTCAGTGAATTTGTACGTTTTTTTAAATGCTAAGTTACTTTACGCCATTCGTGGCGTGCGCGCCCACTTAACGCAGTTCGTTCCGTGCGCGCACGGTGCGCTTCGCGACCGCAATCCTCTGCTGATGACGTCAGATATTACATCACTGTATTTAGACACCTATTTACCCATGTCTTCTTCCATTAATCTTTAGCTATACATATATTACAAATATTTATTTTTCAGAAAGACACATATGTAATCAGTGATGTAATATCTGACGTCATCAGCAGAGGATTGCGGTCGCGTGAGTTATAGTTGCCTGCACTAACTATAACGGGGGAATTTCATTGGTTTTTTACGAGGGAAATGTCCGGCTAACTATAACATGTGTGAAACCTATGGTTTTTTAAGTGAATATATATATTTGTATATATATGTATATATATATATCAATATATATATATATATATATATATATATATTCACTGAAAAAACATAGGTTTCAGGCACATTATAGTTAAGAATTAGCATTTAAAAATCCTTAGAAATTCACTGAAAAAACATAGGTTTCAGGGGCGTTATAGTTAGCTGGACTTTTCACTCATACAAAACCATTGAAATTCCCTTGTTACAGTTAGTTCAGCTAACTATAACTCGTGCGCCCGCAATGCACTGCTGATGACGTCACATATTACATCACTCATGACATGGCCAGAGACATCACTCATGACATCAATGATGACATCTCCAATGACATCACTGATGACATCATCCAGTGAATGTGTGTTTTTCTGAAAATTAAATATGTTTTATATATGTATATCTCAAGGTCGATGTAAGAATAAATGGGTATATAAGTGTCTACATGGATGAATTTTTTTGAAAAATTGATTGTATAACTGACTGAATAAGTGTATGTAAGTGAATACATGGCTTAGTGAGTAATGTTTAAATATGTAAATATCTGTATCAGTCTCTCACTTTGTGTATAAGTGGCTGCATGGGTTGGTGAGTAGCTACATGAGTGTCTATATAGGTTATTCGTTTGTTTTTTGAGTATCAGTATGACTGTCTGAGTGTCTGTATGGTTCGGCGGGTGTATTACGTAGTGCATAGATGCATGAATGAGTGACTCACTGTTTGTATGTGTTGAAGACAGCATGTGTGCAGGACTGTATGGGTGGATGAGTGTGTGTATGGGTGTGTTAGTGAGTGACTGACTGTCTCAATAGTGTCTTTATGAGTAACTACATATGTTTTAAACTAGTCTATGTGACTATTGGTGTATATAAGTGAGTATATGTGAGAGTGAGAGACTGGAAGAGTTCCTGTATGAATAAGTATGTGTTTCTATAAGTGATTGTTTAAAAGACTAAGTATGTGTAAGTTTCTGAAGAAGTAAGTGTGGTGGTGTGTGTATAAGTGTATATGCAAGTAAATGGATGTTTGATTCTTTATTAGCATGAGTGACTATGTGTGTGAGTAACTGTATGGATGAGTGGCGTTGTTTAACAGGATGTATAGGTGTATGAGTACATATGATGAGTGAGTACATGTATGAGTGACTGTATAGGACTGTTGGTGAATGAGTGGATGTGTATGTGGATCTTAGAATTACTGAATAGGTTGTTGTAACTGGTATTGGTATGTCCATTGTTTTGAAAATTTTAGTTTCTATTTTTGAATGTGTGTATCAAAGGTTATATTAGGGTGAGAGGAGGCCTGCCACTCTATCACAAGGATGATGTCATCAGTGATGTCATCAGTGATGTCATTTGAGATGTCATCAGTGTTGTCATGAGTGATGTCACTGACCATGTCATGAGTGATGTAATATGTGACGTCATCAGCAGTGCATTGCGGGTACGCAAGTTATAGTTAGCTGAACTAACTATAACGGGGGAATTTCAATGGTTTTGTACGAGTGAAAAGTTCAGCTAACTATAACGCCCCTGAAACCTTTGGTTTTTTCAGTGAATTTCAAAGTTTTTTAAATGTTAATTTCTAACTATGCCTACAGAGATAGGACATGTGAAGAAAGAAGAAAAAATGCACAGAAAGAAAAAGAAGAAATGCAGAAAGAAGCAACAGAAGTCCTCAAAGACAAAGAAAAGTGCAGGAAGAAGGATAGCGTGCAGAAAGAACAAACAGAAGAGCAGAAAGAAGCCTTGTTGCAAAATCATCCTGTACCCTCAACTTTTTCAGACGGATACTGGTGGTAACTGAGTCTGACTAACCAGTCCTAGAACCAGTGCTATGTTAAAAGACAGTTAGAATACAGTGAAAACACCTACATACACTAGGGAACACTATGAGTTGGGGTCCCCCTGTGATTAGCATGACCTCCTCTGTAAGCCCCTAGTATATAATAGGGCAGGGGGATTAAAACTAACTCTTAAAATGCACCACAGGGTGAGTTGGCACACGTCACCTCAGGCCCCATTCCTCCCTTCCCCACTGTGTAAACATGCACTGTGGCCATTTTAAGTTGGGAGATTAAGCCCCCTTGAATCCTGAGGGTCCATAGGGTCCAACTAGCCCACTAAGTACCTCCAGTAAGCGCCAAAGAGCTGCGTTGCAGAGAGATGTAAAAAGTGGCACGGCCTGGACCACCTCTCTGCAATGCAGCGCATGTGGCGCTTTCTGGAAGCACCTGGTGGGCTAGTTAGCCCCCAGGGGCCCCCAGGATTGAAGGGGAAATATTTCCCCAACTTAAAACGTGTCATAGGGCGTGTTTGCACGCGTAACCTCAGGTCCCATCCCCTCTCATCCCCACTGTGTAAACACACCCTGTGGCTGTTTTAAGTTGGGAGAATAAATCCCCTTGAATCCTGAGGGTCCCTAGGGGCAAAATAGCCCACTAGGTACGTCCAGTAAGCGCCACTGCAGAGAAGTGTAAAAAGGGGCACGGGCTGCACCACCTCTCTGCAACACAGCGCAGTGGCGCTTACTGGAAGCACCTGGTGGACTAGTTGGCCCCCAGGGTCCCTCAGGATTGAAAGGGAATTATTTCCCCAACTTAATTGTTTGCACACGTCACCTCAGGCCCCATCCCCTCCCTTCACCACTATGTAAACGCGCCCTGTGGCTGTTCTAAGTTGAGAGATTAAGTCCCCTTGAATCCTAAGGGTCCCTAGGGTCAAACTAGCCCACTAGGTAACTCCAGTAAGCGCCACAGAGCTGCGTTGCAGAGAGGTGTAAAAAGGGGCATGGCCTCAGAACACCTGTCTGCAACGCAGATCCCTGGTCCATACTGGAGATACCTGTTGGGCTAGTTGGCCCTCAGGGACCCTCAGTATTGAAGGGGAATTAATTCCCCAACTTACAACTCGCAAGGGTGCATGTTTGCAGAGTGCTGCGAGGAGGGGGCATGGCCTCCGGCGCAATGCCGGTCTTTTATTTATTAATTTGTTTTAAGAAGGAGGGCTGTGTGGCCCCCCTTCTTTTTCTAATTTATTGGCCCTGGAGACCCCATCCCCCAGGGCCTGCCCCATAATTATTTTTTAGGAAAAAAAAAATTGGAAGGGGGCCGCGTGGCCCCCCCCCCCCCGAGGCCTTAATCGGCCCCGGGGACCCCAACCCCTGGCGCATGGCCTTTTTTCTTTTTTAAAATTCTTTAGGAGGGGGGCTGTGTTTCCCCCCTCCTCAGGCCACTTATGGTCCCGGGGCTGGCCTTTGTTTTTTATTTAAAAATATATTTATAGAAACACCTAGGACATGATGGACAAACCGTACGTACCTATCACCATGAAGATTTGCGTGATATTCATTAAAAGGCGACTATGCATACAATGAATCCACGTGGAATGTATTTACACCGCTAGTGAAGCTCTGACGTGTCTGACGCCCTACCCTGCCTAATCCCGGCGCCCCCGCCGGTGGGTACTCTCCAAGTAGACACCCTTGTTGTTTATTTATACAAACATGGGTAGCTATTGCTGGGCACATTTAATACACACGCATACCAAGCCATTCAAAGGGGATTTGAAAAAAACGCGACCAAAACTATGCAAGAAACCCCCCTCACGGTTAATAAAACACACATCCAGATGTGTAATACTTTTTATTTTACTCTCTGGAAAAGAGACAGACCTCACTTGAGAGTCACAGCGCGCTCCTGGCTGAGCCCAATGCTGTGTTACACCCACCAGTGCCCGCCGAGTGCCATACACCTCTGTGTTGTATTCCACCAGCTAGTGCGTATGCTATGACACCCTCTAGCCCATGTGCACTGTATCACCACCCGTGAATATGTCATGCCACACTTCCCTTCGTACGGGTTATATTGCCCTATCTAACATGCCTTCCTCGATGCCTATGTTATAACACACAGCGCTATGCCATACATATTACAATCTGGGATCCATATCTTTGTTACAGTGCATATGCAATGTTACACTCCCCAGCACATATTTTGTATTACAACTTTAGAGACTAGTTAGGATACACAACACTGCCCTATGCATATTACACTCCAAGGTGCATATTGCATAGCACACGCTAGTGCCTGTGCTATCTCGTGCTCTCCAATGAATCTGTCATTGCGCACAATGCATTGCATATCATATTTCACACCCAGGTTCATCTTATATCACACTTTTTGGTGCATAGTTTATACCATACCTAGTTTTCATTTTCAATCGTGCTCTCAGAACTATATTCTATAAAACACTGCGTTCACCTACCCTTTTCACGGGCATTACATTTTGCGATGGGGGGTGGAGGGTCACGGGTGTTTCTGCCAAGTGAGCCCAGAGTCACCGTCACAAAGGTACTCTTCTTCCTGATTAAAAGTGAGATTATGCTGCATACTTGTTCATATTTTAAGTAGTTTGCACAGACACACATTTTAAAAACAATAAAGTTCCTAATACCCGCCTTCTCTGAACAGTTAGCTTGCTGCCCCATCCACCTCCTCCCTATCCTCTCTTGTCTGAATCCATAGACTAGCCTCCTCCCTCCTGCCATGCATGGTCTGATGTGCTGCCACTGCCCTCCATTTAGCATGATGTACCAGTCCACTCCTCCTGCCCTCCATTGCCCAATTCTATGCTCCATCATTGATCTCCTGCTTAGCGTCTGTGCTTAGCTTGCTGCCCCTATTCTCCTTCCCCCTGCCCTCCGATGTCTTTGTGCATGCCCCTGCTCCATCCTTTTGGCCCACCTTGTTCCATGGACCTGCCACTCCTATCTACTCTGAGTGTTCTGTTGAGCTGCCACTCCCCTCCCACCTGCCTAGCATTGTCAGATGACTGTAACCCGTCCCTGCCACCTCCACCCTGCCAGTCCACATTCCATGCCCCTATCCCCTTCATCCTGTCCTCCATGGTCCATTTTACTGCCACACCCTTCTGCCCTCCCTGGTCTGTTGTGCTGCAACTGCTCCTCCTGCCTGCCCCACGTGGTCTGCTGTGAGGCCCCTTCCCCTGAACTCTCTTGTCTGTGCCCAGGTCCTGACCCTCCCTTCTAACCTCCATGGTCCTTTGTGCATGCCCCTGCACCCTCCTTCTTGCCCATCATAGCCATTGTGAGGCCACTAACCCTCCTGCTTGCCATGCATGGTCTTCTGTGCTGCCATGACCCCTCCCACCTTCCCTGTGTGGTCAGCTAGCTTCCCCTGACCCCCTCCCACCTTCCCTCTATGGTCTGTGTGTATGCCATCATAGTCTCACTGTTGTTCTCTATGGTGTGTCTTGCATCTAGTGCCCATCCTGCCTTACCTCCATGGTCATCTTGCTACTCCTGCCCTGTCCCTTTGCCCCCAGCCATCTGTTTCAATGTGCAGACCCCTATACCCTCCCTCCTGGCTTGTCTGTTCCATTGTAATGCCCCTGATCCGTCCCTCCTGCCCTTTATCGTCTGTTATTCTGCATCTTTCTCTCCTGTCTGTCCATTATGGTCAGCTAGCTACCATTGCCTCTTTCCCCTCTGTTCTCTGTTGTCCATGTGCATGGTCCTGTGCGCTCCCTATTGCTTTCTATGGATTGTTGTGCTGCACTCCCGTCCCGCATGCCCTGTGTGGTGTATTGTGCTGCTGCAAACCCTGATGCCTGCCCTGTTGAGTCAGTTTGGTGCACCTCTCCATGTCCCTCCTGTCCTCTGTTATCCGAGCTCATGTCCCTACCCCAATTCCTCCTGCCTCCCATGATCCAATGTACCATACTTGCAAACATTTTGAACTTGGTAAGAGGGAGATTTTGAAAAAAAACTGGGGTATTGATTTTCCCCTTTGAGTTACATTGAAATAGAGGAGTTTGTAGACAGGAGACAGATCAAATAAAGCCCATTTGAGCTTAAAAACATTGGTCGTTTCCTGGCTGAATCGGGTCTGTTGGCATGTAAGGTTGTACTACCACTGCCTCTTCCTTCTGCCCACAATGGTCTATAATATTGCCACAGCCTCTCTTGCCAGTCCTGTATTGTTGGTTTGTTGCCCCTGCCCCCCTTTCCACTGCCCTCCATAGTCTGTTGTGCTGCCACTGCCCTTCCTGCCTGCCCAGTGTTGTCAAATTGTTGCCTCTGCACCCTCCTACCTGCCTTCATTTTTCAGAGTCCGTGCCCCTGGCCTCTGCCTCTCAACAGTATCCTAATGAACATCTAGATTGCTAACATTCTATATTTATTACAAAAGTGTGCAACGCCTGACGTCATCTTGATGTAATCAAAACTGTAATACCTAGAGCATTTCCTTTAGAAATTACATATATGAGAGGGTCTTATTTGCATCAAAATTATGGTTAGTGCTCTAAAAATCTAAAATGAGGACACATTTTCTGAGTTTTCAAATAGTGACAAAGCACTTTTAAATTATTTGTTATCTTTTTTTATCCAGTTGACCACTTGATTAAATGTTGCACTTAGGGAGAGGATGTGGAGTTACTTCCAGAGCTGCATACTTAGCAACTGGGGAACCAGGTTGGAGTTTCTGCTTCAGCTCGACATTCTGTGTTTCTGGTCAAATCACTTAATCTCCCCATGTCTACAACCAAAATTAATTTGTTCTTGTGTGATGTAACCAATGCTCATGTAAAGCACTCCAATACCTGCCACGTCTGCACTATATAAAATTGCAAAAACACAAAAAATAAAAAGTGTTTTGTACACTTCTGTCATTGGGCTACATGTGGGCTACATCTGGGTGATATTTGTGCTGCATTTGGGCTCTTTTGTCTCTTGTGGCTATCTTGGGAGATTTATTTGTTATGAAGTTTCCTAATTTCCTCATTTATTGCAGTCTCCTCAGTAGGAAATGCTTTCGGTTTTTTACTTTGATTCCATCAAGAAGGTATTCAGATATGTCACACATTTGCCATAAATTCTAAATGTTAGCACTCTAGTTGCTCATTAGATCACTGTAGTAAAGCTACTGCTCACCACGGAAGTCTGCTGCTGGTATTAAAAGTGCATGTTCCAGTCTGCATGTCAGAATTTTTTAATGAAATAGAAGAGGATTTGAGAAGTCACTCAAAATGTGCCCTAATATTTCTTTCTTCAGCACTAATCATAATTTATATGGCAAAATGAACCCCCTCATTGTGTTCCTTTTTAAATTAAATTTTTTGAGTGTTACCAGTTTATTCCAAATAAGATGGCTTCAGATGTGCCACACTTTTGTCATAAGCAAGACAGTAAGCGCTCTAGTTGTTCTTTAGAACACTCTGGGACATTCTGTCATTGGCCTATACTTGGGCTACATCTGGGTGATATTTGTGCTACATTTGGGCTATTATGTCTCTGGTGGCCATCTTGGGAGACTTATTTGTTATGAAGTTTCCTAATTTCCTCATTTACTGCAGTCTCCTCAGTAGGAAATACTTTCAGTTTTTTACTTTGGTTCCATCAAGAAGGCATTCAGATGTGTCACACATTTGCCATAAATTCTGAATGTTAGCACTCTAGTTGCTCATTAGATCACTGTAGTAAAGCTACTGCTCACCAGGGAAGTCTGCTGCTGGTATTCAAAGTGCATGTTTCAGTCTGCATGACAGAATATTTTAATCAAATAAAAGAGCATTTGAGAAGTCAAAATGTGCCCTAATTTTTCTTTCTGCAGCACTAATCATAATTTCTATGGCAAAATGAACCATCTCATTTTGTTCCTTTGCAAATTAAATGTTTTAAGTGCTACCACTTTATTCCAATCCAGATGGCTTCAGGTGTGCCATACTTTTGTCATAAGTAAGACTGTTAGCGCTCTAGTTGTTCTTTAGAACACTCTGGGACATTCTGTCATTGGGCTATACTTGGGCTACATTTGGGTGATATTTGTGCTACATTTGGGCTCTTTTGTCTCTGGTGGCCATCTTGGGAGTCTTATTTGTTATGAAGTTTCCTCATTTCCTCATTTACTACAGTCTCCTCAGTAGGAAATACTTTCAGTTTTTTAGTTTGATTCCATCAAGAAGGCATTCAGATGTGTCACACATTTGTCATAGATTCAGAATATTAGCACTCTAGTTGCTCATTAGATCACTGTAGTAAAGCTACTGCTCACCAGGGAAGTCTGCTGCTGGTATTCAAAGTTCATGTTTCAGTCTGCATGTCAGAATTTTTTCTTTCTGCAGCACTAATCATAATTTCTATGGCAAAATGAACCATCTCATTTTGTTCCTTTGCAAATTAAGGGCCCGATTCACAGAACTAACTTAAGACAAAATCCTAAACTTACTACCATTTTACAACTTGAGTTGTTTAAGTTACTTTGTAATCAGCTCAGTATTAAAATCCCGCAGAGGCGGTAATAGAGAACGACAGTTACGCCAATTAGAATCGCGGTTTATTATTGAGTTGGATAGCAAACATCCAAAAGGTCTAAACAACACAGAAGACCTTCACAACTTCTTATAGACACAACTCAGGGTTTGCTGCAGATGTCTGACATAAGGGTGAACTATCATACAAACAAATGATTTTTTTACCCATTTTTCCCATCTTTGTTTCAGTATTATCAGGTAGTTGCAGTTTTACGCAAAATAGGTCTGTCTATTAGTCTGAAGTGATTTGCAATAAGGGTAATTTTATGACATTTTAACTACCCTTATATGGATTATTATGCAATATAATCTTGTTGTTTTTTCCACCGTTAACTGGCAATGTGTTAATCATAATAGTCTGTTATGATTAACGATGAAGTTAGAATATTTATGAACAGTTCATCAAAGCCATAACTTCCCTGTATATATATTTTTCTCTTGTTTTTCTTTTTTTCAATTTTTAATGCACTTAAAAATCATGTTTTCAAGCACTAGCACTTTCATAAGTATCAAGGGAGCACTCAGCACTTTACAGTGTATAATTATTTTTCTGACCAACTAGGACAGTGTACAAAGTGATTACAAGCGATATATGAGCATAGTATATGTTTAGTCAAATATTACAACTACCAATTGATCAACACATCAGTTACAGAATTGCGTGATACTCACTGAAAACCCATAATGGGTTTTAAGCATTTATGCAGTTATAGGCACATGTTGCACTTTATGCGCTTAAACAATTTTAGGCACATAAATATATTTTAATAAATGTGTTGTTTACACATATTTATTTATATTTATATTATATGTATTTATAACATGCAATTTTGGGGTTTTAATCAACCAAAATTTTAGCAAACAGTCTTTGTTACTAGTCAAATCAAAGATTGATGTATTTATACAGATGAGATTCACCCAAGCAGCTGAGTGTTTGAGATAACAAAATATGTTAATATGTATTTACTGTTGGTTACCACTAAAATATAATGACAACATGATTACGGTCTGTCAATAACATTGATGCACAATTAACGCACGTAATTTTGGATACACGATTGTCAGATAGTGTTTCTTTTATGTTCAGCACAGGTGATTTGGCAACTAAAATATAAAAAGAGAAAGCGGACTGCGTTTCCGCATGTGATCAAGGGTACGCTGTATACCCGAAACGCGTCATATGGCTTATCAATAAAATAAGTTCCAGCCACGAAACTTTGGGTCCGTGACTCTGTATTTCATGTCCAGGAGTCGCTTATGCAAATATATATATATATATATATATATATATATATCCAGTTCTGCTGCTTATTTCGTTCCGCAATCTCCTAGGTAACAAAGCAGGCACGGACCACAGTTTTGTGCTGCTTAGTTTATTTCTCGCTAGTCGGCCATGACGCGTTTCAGTCCCTCCTTGACCTGGATCACATGACAACGCTTCTTGGCTTCAGCCGCCATTATATAGTTTTGAAAGTGCAAGTGCTTAGTGCAAAAACGTGATTGGATTGGAAGCAACACAATCCACAATATCATAAACAGTAAAAAAATACTTAAACTGTTATTGTGTAAATATACTTTGTTTTTCACTGGACTAAATGCAAATTGTTTTAGTATCAGATTTAAATATTATAAAAGACATAAATGCCCAAAATCACTCAATTTAAAAAGCATTAAAAACCACATTAATAAATAATCGCACATGAGTGCATAAAATTCAAATGTGTTTAAATTGCTTTAAAATATTATAAAAGAACAAAGTTATATAATACAAAAAATACTGATTAACGCCTCCAGTGCAAAATGTGTCAATTATAAACCGTAGTTGCATGATATAGGCAAGTCAAAAAACGCTTTTCCTATGGAAACACGGTCTTAACTCTAACTACCTACCTACTGGTGACTGCCAGTGGGATATATATATATATATATATATATCACGTTGTAGCCGTTGAAGATTCCTTGTTTGCTTTCTCCAGAGTAACGGACACGGATCCCAACTTGGTGCTTAAAAAATCTTTATTTCACCGTCGCCATAACGCGTTTCAGCTCCGTAGAGCCTTGATCACATGACGTGGTCGCTACCAATCATTTCTTAAATACTATAATACACAGCTATTACGAGTGGTCACATGGTCATGAACATAGAAGACAAACGTTGTTTAAATAAATGTAAAAACAGTAAATACCTTTCACATTTGTGACGTTTGTTGATAAACATATTTCACAATTGGTGATACATTTATTATTTGTTCTGTTTTATCCCTTGTGGTAAAATCATGGTAAAATACCTAGATTGTTTATCACAGAACCTGTATGTTGGGTTAAATCCCTATGCAAATCAACATCCTCGACCATTATAATTTTTTCCGTATTGAGCTGTGCAAAATGTATGCTGTGCAAAAAATATGCTGTGCAAAAAACGTGCTTAATGTGTAATTTGTAAATAAAAGTGCCTAGTGTTAAGTGCAAAAAGAGTTTTGGGCGTGAGTGCAAAATTACCTGACATCTAATATTTTTTCTAATATTTTTACCTTCTCTCCTTTTGATCAGATATGTTCGTGATGATTTCCATCTTAACATATATTGAATTGATTTGCAGTTTGTTATATGTAATTGGAAATATGTAATTGAAGGGATGGTTACAATAGGGTTTTTAAAAAAGACACTTGTAAAGCTCTGAAATCTCTAAAATATCTAAAATATCTAAAAATTTGTTAAATATGTAAAATAACCACACACATATAACTATGTAGTTATGGATAAGCGATCTTATTAGAGAAATTGAAAGTGTCCTGTGCAAATTTCAACATGGTAGGTACATACATAAATAAACATTGTCACACCTTTGCATATCATCAAAAAACTATAAATTTTTAAATATATAAATATATAAAATACATAAATATATAAATATATAAATATATAAAAATTATTACTAAAATTCATATAATTCACATATACATAATTAAATACCTATACATAATTCTATCCAAGCCTTTGTATGTTCACTAATTAATGTGCTTTGCAAGTCCTGTACAGCTATGATATAACTTTAGTTAGTTTTTAATTCCTAATTTAGACACGTGTGAAGGTCTTCAGTGATGTTTAATCCTGATGGTACCTTAGAATCTAATTGGAGTATGTACCTTGTTTCAAGTTTTCTCAGTTTGGTGACCCTGTCACCCCCCGTCTACTGGGCGGTACAGAATCTATAACAAAATATTTGAGGGCTGTATTATCAGAGTTGTGCTTGTCTTTAAAGTGTCGTGCTACAGGGTATGTATTGTCCTGATTTGTTATAGCACGTAGGTGTTGAAGAATACGTTTATGTACCTGTAGCACTGTGCTCCCAACATATTGTAAATCGCAGGTACATTGTAACACATACACAGCAAACTCTGTTTTACATGTTAATAGTTTGTCTATTTTGAACTCTCTGTCACTGAAGGGAGTTTTATACGTGTTTCTGTTGATACCATGTGTACATGCCTTGCATGTTTTGCATTTATAAAAACCCTTTCTCATTTGTAACCAATTATTTCTCTCCAAGATTTCAGGATTTGTTTTAACGATTTTATCCTTGGTTGATGGTGCTCTGCTGTAGGTAATAGGGACTTTCACAGGGACCATGGGACCAATAATAGGGTCACATCGTACCATCGCCCAATTTTTGTGGATGATTTTCTTAATTTCTTTGTGTTGATTATTGAATTTTAAAATCATACGATAGTCATTGGCCCCTTGTGTTCCTTTGTCTTTCTCTACTCTAATCTCTTTGGGTTTTAAGGTTTCATTCCTACTTTTCGCACAAGATCTTTTGATCGCTCTATCAATAGTTGATTCTTGATACCCTCTCTGTAGAAATCTCATTTTACTTTCTATTTGGGCTTTCTTTAACTCATTCTCATTGCTGCATATCCTTCGTAGTCTTAGCATTTCTCCGTAGGGTATGCTGTTCACTAGATGTTTTGGATGCATACTACTAGCATGTAGTGTTGAGTTCCCAGCCGTGTGTTTTCTGAATAGTTTGGTTTGAATTTTACAGTTTTCAACATATACCTGAGTATCTAAGAATTCTACAGAGTTCGCACTTATGGTGGCCGTAAATCTAAGATTGATGTCATTGGCGTTGAGGCTATTTATGAAATCCTCAGCTTCTCTTTTTGTACCTTGCCAGATGACAAACAGGTCATCAATGTACCTTCTCCACATTTTCACATTGTTCAACATGTTAACTCTATGAGTATCCATGAGAACCAGTTCCTCCCACTTGCCCATGTGTAGGCATGCATAACTGGGAGAAAAACTGGCTCCCATGGCAACTCCTCTTAGCTGTCGGTACAGCTGACTGTTGAACATGAATATGTTATTATATAGACAAAATGTAATCATATCTATTAGCATCTCACTGTGACATTTCATGTTAGCAGATCTTCTAGATAAATAATGTCTAATAGCTACTATTCCATCTAGATGTTCAATGCATGTATACAGCGAGGTTACATCCAATGTCATCAATACATAGTTGTCTTGCCACTCAAATTCAGAAATTTGCCTTAAAAAATCGCTTGTGTCACGCACATAACTAGGTAGGTTTTGAACAAAATCCTGAAGAAAAAAGTCAATATATCTGGTAGTATGTTCCAATAAACTGTTCATAGCCGAGATGATAGGTCTGCCAGGGGGATTGTCTCGGTTTTTATGTATTTTGGGAATGAAGTAAATTAGAGGTGTAATCGGATGCTCATTTCTCAAGTATTTATGTTCCTCTCCTGTGATTAAATTCTCTTGTCTCCACTCAGATAATTTCGCGTGGAACTCTTTATATGAACTGGTCAGGTTTGCTTGATTACTCCGTTCATAACATATTCTGTCGTTTAGCTGACTATATGCTTCTTTTTCATAGAGATTTCTTGGCCATAAAACTATATTGCCACCTTTGTCGCTGCCGCGTACTATCACATCTTTGTTGTCCTTCAGTTTCTTGATTAAATTGCGATATTGCTGATCTTTGTTGTTGGTAACCCTCTTTTTGCTGACAATATTTTTGTTAAGCTTTTTTATGTCTGCTATTGTAGATTCATGAAATAAATCAATTGCATCTCTGATCATGATAGGGTTAAAGGTAGATTTAGTTTTAAATGGCGTAGATATAGTTTCTCTTGTATTCCCAGCTCGTCTAAAATCCGGTTCTGAGTCATACAACCCACCACTAGCATTTTCATTCCACAGCTCTTCCATTGTTTGTAGTAATTCTTGATCTGTTTGTGATGCATGTGAACTTTTGCTGCCATCATTAGATACTAAATTGACTTGTGTCGTCTTTTTTTGAGTATTATCATTGTCTTTATTGGGTTTCATGAGACAGTGATATTTTTTTAATTTTAATTTTCTGACACCTTTATAGATATCTAATCTTGTTGAGGCATAATCAAAGTTCACTTTGTGGGCATATGACAATCCTAGATTTAGCATATTCATTTCTTGATTTGTCAAGCTGATGTTTGACAGATTGATAATAGTATTGTTGTTGCTGAGTGTTTGTTGTAATGGTGTTACCAGTTTCTCCTGCCACCTCTTCTGTAGGGTCTGCGCATGCCTCTTGTTTGCTTTGCGCCTCTGCCTCCGCTTGTAGTTGGCACATCTTCTGTGTTGTGCATTTGTTGAGTCCGTGGCCTTAGAGTTTGTCTTCTCTCTTGGCAGATAAAATTCAGCTCTTCCCCCGGGGAGGGTTTAGATATTGAGTTTAGGTCATTACTCTTGCGCATTTCTGACTCTGATTCACTCTCTCCCACGGAGCTTAAATCTGACAGTGATGAGTTGGTTGCGTTTTTCTGGCTACACACCATTTTCCTAGGTTCTTCAACTCGATTGAATTTTGATATTCTGATTGAGTCGTACCTTTTAGCAAAAGTGAAAATTTGTCCAAGTTCATAATCTTGCTTGTCTCTCAAGAATTTGAATGTCTTTCTTTCTTTTATCTGATCCTCATCCTTCTTGATTCTGGTAAGCATTTCTTTACGTAACTTTATTTGCTCTTCCTTGTTATCCATTTTGTCTAAAGCATCATTGATTTCCTCAATTTCTTTCAACAATTTGGCCCTGTCAATATCTGCATATTTGATGAGTATCATTGTTAACTTTCTCGATGACTCTAAATTGCAGTCCGCCCATTCTCTCATCAAATCAGGGTTGGGATCTTCATAACTGGGGGCTGTGAGGATTCTTAGCCCCCTCGGTATTCTCCCAACCTCTATATACCTCTGAAGGGAACATGACTCCCACCATTTATGCTGCTCCGCCTTCATCTTTTTTTCCAATAATTTAAACTTGTCTTTAACAGTGTTAGAACTGCTCGATATTGTTACTGCCGTTGTCGTGGCTCCCGTGGTTGCCGGGCTTGCATCAGAAAACATTTGCATGGCGGCTTGTTGCCTCTCGCGTACCATGTCCGCCGACATGTTGGTGAATATTATTTAAACTTTTTGTGCATATTGTGGGTTTGTGTTACTTGCCGCCCACTGATACGAAGAGCACTCCTCCTCACCCCTTATATGGACAGTATAGCCTACCTGAAACTCACAGCCGCCACCGAGTCCTCCGACTCCGCGCTCGTTGCGATGTGTCAGGTCCTGGCTTTCTTTTTTCCTTCAGGGGGGTCCAGCGTTGTCTGCTCCTTGCCGAGCTCTTGCTTGTGCTTCCAGGTTAACCCGGAAACGAAACTCCCATTTGGATGCGCTGACCGTTGCCGAGGAGGGGGTCCGTGAAGGATCGGTTTGAGAGCAGTCCGACCGATAATATCACGTTGTAGCCGTTGAAGATTCCTTGTTTGCTTTCTCCAGAGTAACTGACACGGATCCCAACTTGGTGCTTAAAAAATCTTTATTTCACCGTCGCCATAACGCGTTTCAGCTCCGTAGAGCCTTGATCACATGACGTGGTCGCTACCAATCATTTCTTAAATACTATAATACACAGCTATTACGAGTGGTCACATGGTCATGAACATAGAAGACAAACGTTGTTTAAATAAATGTAAAAACAGTAAATACCTTTCACATTTGTGACGTTTGTTGATAAACATATTTCACAATTGGTGATACATTTATTATTTGTTCTGTTTTATCCCTTGTGGTAAAATCATGGTAACTATAACTCATGCGACCGCAATCCTCTGCTGATGCTAATACTGTATTTAGACAATTATTTGCCCATGTCTTCTTCCATTAAATTTTAGCTATACATATATTACAAATATTTTTTTTTCATAAAGACACATATGTCATCAGCAGAGGATTGCGGTCGCGTGAGTTATGTTGCCTGCACTAACTATAACGGGGGAATTTCATTGGTTTTTTATCAGTAAAATGTCCAGCTAACTATAACATGTGTGAAACCTATGGTTTTTTCAGTGAATTTGCAAGGTTTTTTAAATGCTAATTCCTAACTATAACGTGTGTGAAACCTATGGTTTTTTAAGTGAATTTGTACGGTTTTTTAAATGCTAAGTTACTTTACGCCATTCGTGGCGTGCGCGCCCACTTAACGCAGTTCGTTCCGTGCGCGCACGGTGCGCGAAGCGCACCGTGCGCGCACAGTGAGCACGCGGTGCGCCTCGCGCACCGCGCGCCCACTTTATGCAGTTAGTGCCGTGCACGCATGGTGGGCAGTGCACGCGGTGCGCTACGCGCACCGCGTGCCCACGTTACGCTGGATGGGCCATGTACGCACGATGCGCTTCGCGCATCGTGCGCACATGGAGTACATATTATGCGCTTTGTTGTGAAAGGTAATGTTTGATTTTTTGTAGTGCAATGGTTACTATATAAGCCATGATCAAATGGTGCCCTTCGGCCACCATTTGCACACGGGGTGTGGAGAATGTGGATATTTTTTTTTTTTTTTTTTTTTAACGTACGCGTACGGTAAGCATAATCGGCGATTTTTCGCAAAGAAATTAAAATTGAATTTTTGGCCTTGGTGGTTCTTTGAGGACACCTTCATCAAGGCTAGGTGGTTGGGAGCAGTCTAAACAGCCCGTTTATATGTTTTTTGCCTTTGTTTTTCGTCCACCCCCTCAGAGTGCGAGATAGAAAATGGCGGACGCAGCTTCCTGGTTTCGACCAATTCGAATGTTTACTAAGATCTAACAGCCAATCAGAATCGCGCTCGCGCACGGCACCGTACGCGTACGGTAAGCTTACGGTAAGCTTACGGTAAGCGCACCGTAAGCTGCCACAGATTTATATATTGGTTTAAAGTCTATTTTCTCAGGATCTACTGAACAGATTTACACAAAACCTACAAAAGGCACTTCCTTGACCTGTAGACTACCTCTCTGCCAAATTTCAAGTAACTCTGTTCAGCCGTTCGGTCTGTAGCTGTGTCTAAAGGTCCTATGGAAAAATGCATGGGAAAAACCCCCCTTTTATCTCAGCCCCCGCTTGACGAATCCCCCCGAGACTTTCAGGGTAGGAGCGGAGCATAGCGCCCCACCTATTTTGAAAATTTCGTGAGGATTCGTCGACCAGCGCCAAAGTTATTCCAAATAGAATGTTGCGGATTTCCTATGGAAATGTGGTCCTAACTATAACTATCTACTGGCGACCGCCAGTAGATAATATATATATATATATATATATCCCACAGGCAGTCACCAGTAGGTAGGTAGTTAGAGTTAAGACCATGTTTCCATAGGAAAAGTGTTTTTTGACTTGCCTATATATCTAGCACTGTTTCTCTAATCTTCACAACATTTTCCCCAAAAAGTGCCCTGATGATTCTAGTTGCGTTTGGGAAGTTTTGGGGTGATCCATCAAGCAGGGGCTGAGAAAAACCGGGAGTCCAAAAAAGTGCTCAGCCCATGTTAATTCCCCTTGACTCTTTAGACGTTTCTGCTGTCTGAACCGCTGGACGAAATTACACCAAATTTGGCAGTAAGTAGATTTTGTTCCGGAGATCACACTTTTTGCTATTTCTTGAAAATACGTTAAGTAGATTTTGGAGGTATTGAAGGAGAACCAAATTTGTACATCTGGGCGGAGTCTAATCACAGATTTCATGGTGGAATCTGATTGGCTGCCAACACTTTAACAAGAAAGTGTTGGCAGCCATCTTATGACCAACATCTTATGACCAACATACATGATAGTACCCCATTGAAATGCATTGTAATGAATGGTAGGTTTTGAGGGTCACAAAAAGGAGAATGTATAAAGGGTGATAACAAATTTTAGTTACAATATAAATCATTTGTTAATGGTACCATAATAGTTTTAGGAATTGTTCTAAGGTGATTTAATTTCAAGATCGAAGGCTACCATTATGCATTAAACCTTTTTAATTGCCAATCGTACAGCACCTTCAAAAAATCTTCAAACAAAACAATTCCAAACTAGAACCAGAACACAGTAGTTGATAAATAGTCCCATCACAAAACACTCAGTCCCTTTTAAATGCTGCTCCTGATGAGATAAGTACTTCTTACATTGCTATTTTTGCTTGTTTTAGGATTGTCCAGCGTGTGTAGTACAAACCTCAATACTGGGATTTGTTTTTGTTTTAGAAGAAAAAAAACCTTTTAACTGAGTAAATATGCTTTATAACTAGGATGTTTGTGTTACCGTAGTATCAGGCATGAGGACCGTGCAAGTGCAGCTTTTTCAAAGCGTGTGACGCCTCCCTCCGACTGGCCATTCGGAGGGGGCTTACACGCCTAGGTTGCAGCCCAGCACGGTGCACAGCACATGTGTGGGGTTGTGTGCTAGCAGCCAAAATCTACAACAAGTACTGCACATGTCTTGGCCTGTGTCCGACACCTGCTTAGTAGCACAGCAGATCAGCTGTTTGACTGCATGCGCACTAGCTGGGTTGAGTGAGGAAAGGATTGGCTAGTCGTGATCTCGCAAGATTGCAGCAGCCATCTTTGTTTGGGCAAAATATGCTGGAAGTTTTACCAGTTGAGAGAAAAATCAGTTGGGAGTAGCGATGGCCTTTCTTACATATAGGTGAGGAAAAGAAAGGTATTTTTTTGCAGAGTAGAGGCAGTAGAGTTTGGACAAGGGAGTTTTCTTAGAATAGTTATTTTGGTGACGGGTTGTCAAAGGTGTACTGAAGTAGTTAGGTTGAGTGTTAGATTACATATTATGGACACTGAACAGGGAAGTAGCGCTGAGCTGACTGGGGCTAAAGTGAAGGAGGAAGTTATTCAAAAACTCATTCAACATGAAATGAGGGTACAGGTGAAAGTGACGTTAGATTGTATTTTGAAAGACAAGAGGAGGAAAGTGATTGAATCACGCGAGGAGTTTTTCTCCTAATCAGAGGACGATGAAATGAGACAGAAAAGTGGGAAGATGTTGAGAAAACAAAGCATATGGGGGAGAGTAGAATTAATAAAAAAGGGAAGGATGGATTAAACTCCTTAAAAAGAAAGGTGTCCGAAGCAAAACGCATTATAGAGGTGTCCATCGCGACATGCATAGAGTAAGTATTCTTAGGCGGATGAGTTCAATGACTTGTATATGGTGTCCTTGTCAGAAGACAGCAAAGGGTTGGATGAATATGTCTTTAACATATTCCTGGATGACAAATGTACATGTAATTTGAGGAAAATGAGGATTCTACATCTAAGGAAGTTTTGAGGAATCCCATACAGAAGGAGATATTTTTCTTCTTTTAAGATAAGGCACCCTCAGAGTGGTGAGTGGTGGCCTACAGCTCACGTAGCCAAGTTTATTACGAAATGGCTGAGAAAACCCTTGGAAATAGAAGTGAGAGGGTATTAAAAGTCAAATGTTCAAGGCCAATTATTATACTGAAAAGTTGTGTATAATACCAAATTTAGATCCAGAGATGAACAGGTTTTACTTTAGCTTGAGCAGAGATCCAAGAAAAGGACTGGAACCTTCTCTGAAAAAATATCAAGATAAGGTTTTGGACATTCTAGGTCCATTAGTGATAACTTTTGATATGATGGAAGAGGCATATAGCAATGACACAGGGGTAGATTTAGAGCTGTTACGAGGATGTTACCGTTATCCTTATGGGCAATGTAAATGCCGGATCGATTGTTAAAAGAAGAAAGGCAATTCTAATGAAACTCAGTCCAAAGTTGGGTGGCATGGCAGACATGGAGTCTAGTGAAGATGCAGAGGAGCTGTATTTTGGTGAACGCTTAGTTAAAAGCTTGGGAAAATATTTGGCAACATTCACCGCATTAGATGATACTCAGGTGAATGAAAGGTTTTGGGAAGAGGTGTTTCTGGTAGAGCCAGTAGAGGGGGACTTTTCACTGTCTGGAGAATGCCAAAGTCCCAATATAACAATCAATGAAAAGGTTATGGAAGAGGATAAAAAGCCTCTACAGGATTCTACCCAACAAAGGTAGAGGTGGGGGCTCAGATCGAGGAAGAGGTTTGAGACGGGATCAGAATTATCAAGGATTCCAAGGTGAGTATGGGGCTGTACCTTTTTTTTGCCAAAGAGTGTAGGAGATCGGTTGAGGAATTTTGTGAAAGAGTGAGAAAGGATGACCAAAGATCCTTAAATCTTAAAAACAGTACAGGGTTTCAAAATAGAGTTTGTAGATAAGCCATGGCAGGTGAGAGAACAAAGATAGCTATGTACGACAGAGGTTGGTGGTAGATTCAGACATAGAGGAAATGTTGCAGAAGAGAGCAATAAAGTAAGTGGAAGAATGTATGAGAGGTTACACAAGGACTCTGTTATTGAAAGCTGATTGGTTAGTGAAGCTGGATATGAACAGTGCTTACTTTACTATTCCGATGGAGTAAAACAGTCGGAGATTTTTTGCAGTTTCGTTGGAGAAAGAAGTTATATCAGTTTCTGTGTCTTCGTTCAGGGTTGTCATCTGCCCCTTGGTGTTTCACTGAGGTGTGGTTTGAGCAGGGATGGGCTATTTGAGGGAGACAGAAATAAGGTTAATCGATTACTTGGATAATATTTTTAATATGTCGCAGAACAAGGAACAGTTGAAGAAAGAGTTGAATATGGTACAGGATTTATTGGAAAAGATGGGTTTTATTAGATGTCAAACTTTGTTCCGAAAGAGCAGATGGACTTTTTAGGTTTCGAGGTAGTCACTGTGAAAGTTATGCTTCAACTTCCAGAGAGGAAAGTGAGAATGATAAGGATAGAAATCTTGCATGTACTGAAAAAAGCTGCACTATCTATGAGAGACTTAGCTCTCAGGATAGGTGTTCTGTCATTGTCTATTCAAGCGATTTTCCAAGAACCATGCATTATCGTGAGTTGTAGAGCATAAAGGGAGAGACATTGAGAAATGGATTGTGGTATGGAGACAGAGTATCACTGAATCAGAAGGGATTAAAGGAATTGAATTGGTGCCTGCAGAGCATGGATGCATGGAATGAATGGGCAATACTTGGTTGTACACCGGATTTTGTGTTGGAAACAGATGCCAGCTTGAAATGCTTGTGAGCATGTTTGGGCGAGAGACAGACAGGTGAAATGTACTTTGGAAAGGAGTTGAAGAAGCATATAAATTGTTTAGAACTGACAGCAGGCTTGTATACCATGCAGAGTTTCAAAGAGGTTTTAGAAGGGCAGACAGTTAGCTGAAAATGAATAATATCTCATCTGTAGCATATATCAATCATTTAGGATGGAGCAGATCCCAGGCCTGTCAGATCTGGCCAAAGAGTTTTGGTATTTCTGCATGGATTGTGGTGAAGGCGGAGTACCTCCCAGGTCAACAGAATATAATAGCGGATGGGTATTCAAGAAACTTAAGGGATTTCAGTGATTGGAAGTGGAACCGCTTGTATTTCAGGAAGATAGACAGCTTTTGGGGTCCGCTGGTGGTAAATCCTTTTGCGAGCAGGCTGAGATAACAGTTAGAGAAGTATTTCAGTTGGAGTCTGGACCCAGGGGCATGTACAGTGGATGCTTTTAAACAGATATGGAAGGGCATCGGAACCTATGCTTTCCCTCCTTTTGAAATAATTCAATGGGATCTACTGAAAGTAAGAACAGAAAAGTGAAAATTGTGTTGGTGACATCATTTAGATTGTCTCAAGTTTGGTTTCCAGCAGTAATGGAATTGGCATGCAAGGTTCCTTTTTGGATTCCGTATTCGGAAGGCTTACTGGTGAATGCCACATAAGAGGAGCATCAATTGTTCCAAGAGAGGATATTGAACCTTCTTGTTTGGAAGATGTCAGGAAATCTGAATGTCTCCAGGGACTTTCGAGCAGGGCTGTTAAATTGCTGGAAGAGTCTTGGGTGCCTGGAACAAGAAGAAGATATAAAGAAGTTTGGAGAATATGGTCTAGTTGGTGCATGGAGAGGGTTATGGATACTGTGGAGTCACCTGTAGCAGAAGTGGTTTTCTGGTGGAGCAATTTGAGAAAGAGCTAAGTTACAAAACTTTGAATTAATATAGGTCGGCTATTTCAGCCGGACATGTTCATATGGATGGAAGAACAGTAGGGAGGAATTTTATGGTTTGTAGACTTTAGAAAAGCATGACATTAAAAGGGTCTCCTAAAGCTAGATATGAAGTCTTGTGGGATGTTAATATACTGTTTGTTTTACTTGAGTCCTGTCCTGGAAATAGGTATCTGGATTTGAAAAGACTTTCGGTAAAGTTGGCCTCTTTGCGCTGTTTAATATCCTGCAGATGAGTTTCAAATGTGAAAGCTCTAGGGGTAAGTAATAAAATTAATGGTCCAAAAGGAGTATAATTTAAAGTATGGATAAGAATGGAGATTATGTCTGATTCTATTATTTCCCAAAGGTCACGCGATGTGATAAATTTTGTGTAATCGAATGTTTAAATGAATATGAACACAGAATACCGGAATACAGAAAGGTTGGGGAAAATCAATTGTTGATTTCATATGTAAAACCTTATGAAGCTGTGAGTAATGCTACCATCGCAACGTGAATCAAATGGGGTACGGAGTAGGTATTGATATTCAACAATTTAAGGCACACTCTGTAAGAGGTGTGATGGATAGTAAAGCCTATCGTTCTGGTGGAATATTGGAGGAGATTTTAAGAGCAGCTAACTGATCAAGCGCAGGGACATTTGCAAAGCATTACTTTAGGCCAGTAAGGCACATGGCAAATGTGGTGCTTTTTAACATGCATAATGGTAGCATCTGGTATTGGAATGAAATGCTGAGTCTCCAGGTGTAATAAACAGAAAATCAAGATTTCATTAAAGAAATGGAGGCTAACAGTTCCCCGCCTGCCTCTACACTTAAAAAAAAAGAAAGAATGTAAGGGCAGTAGGTGGATGACATTTTTTAAAGAAATGTGTGCAAGTACTTTTGGTAATATTAACCAGTGTCTTCTGTTTAGAGATTTATAAGGCTATGAGGATAGACTACATTACTTTTGTTGTTTGTCTTTTATAGGTGCAATAACAAATGATGAAAAGGATATTTGGCAGCAGAGAAACAGTTGGAACAGGAGTTTCAGATTTCCGGAAAGTTTGGTGCATTTAAAGAGGACGAGCGTTCTGTGAAGGTACTAGTTATTGACTTCTGTTTTCTGGTTCTAGTTAGGAATTGTTTTGTCTAAGGTTATTTAAAGGTCTGCAGGAGTGGCAGTTAAAAGATTTAGGGGCAGATTTATGTTGTACTTGCGCCACTTTTGCGCCGCCGTTGCGTCACTTTTGTGACGCAGCAGCGGCGCAAATCCTGCGCCATGGTGCGGGGTATTTACAACGTGACGCATCTGGGAGATGCGTCACGTTGTAAAGCCCTGCGCCACATGTAGGCGTTCCAGGGCAGGTGGGGGCGTTCCGGCGCAGGAACGCCTCCTAAAAGTGGCTGAGTGAAATCTACAAGATTTCACTCAGTCACTTTTAGGCCCATGCTGCGTCAAAACCCTGCGCCTGCTTGAAGCAGGTGTAAGGATTGACGCAGCATTGTACAGATAGGGCCCCCCAGAACATTGCTGGAGCTGCATCGCGCTTGCGACGCAACTCCAGCAATGTGCCACTTTTACGGCACAGATGCGTCACGCATCTGTGCCGTTTTTGCCCCATGGTGCGCCGCATTATAAATGCGGCGCATCCATGGTGGCGCAGCTGTGGCGCATAATAATTGGCGCATCCCTGCTGATATGCAGGGATGCGCCAGTTAACATAAATCTGCCCCTTAATGTATAATGCTAGCCTCCCTGTCTTTAATGGGATCTTGATTCTCCGTTCATTGCACTTGGAGAACTTCCACTCCCTTGTGTTCTAATGCAGCTTCCAAGAGTGGTCTAAAGAACAACTAGAGTGCTAAAAGTCTAACTTATGACAAAAGTAAGGCACACCTGAAGCCACCTTGATTGAATCAAACTGGCCAACTTAGAATATTTAATATAGAAAGAAACACAATGAATTGGTCAATTTGTCATAGAAATTATGGTTACTGCTGTAGAGAAAAATTAGGACACGTTTTAAGTGATATCTCAAATATCGTCCTGCTGAATTTCAATATGAGCAGCCTGTCTGTTGATTCCCTTGTGTTCTACTGCAGCCTCCCAGAGTGTCCTAAAGAACAACTAGAGCACTAACAGTCTTACTTATGACAAAAATATGGAACTATTTATGGACTACTCTGTTCTGGTTCTAGTTTGGAATTGTTTTGTTTGAAGGCTATTTAAAGATCTGCAAGAGTGGTAACTAAAAGGTTTAGTGCATAATGTTAGCTTGCGTGTCTTTAATGAAATCTTGATGCTCTGCCCATGACACTTGGAGAATCGCCATTACCTTGGGTTCTACTGCAGCCTCCCAGAATGTTCTAAGGAACAATTAGAGCTCTAACGGTGTTACTTATGACAAAACTATGGCACACCTGAAGTCATATTGATTGAATCAAACTGGTAAAACCTAAAACATGTAATTTGGAAAGGAACAAAATGAGGGGTTTCATTTATCACAGAAATTATGGTTAGTGCTTTAGAAAGGAAAATTAGGACACATTTTAAGTGAGTTCTCAAATATCTTCCTCTTCTATTTCATTAAAACATTCTGACATATAGACAGAAATATGTCCTTTCAACACCAGCAGCAGGCTACCAGTTAACTCCATGGGGTTCAGCAGTTTACTGCAGTGTTCTGATGAGCAACTCAAGTGCTAACATTCTAAATTTATGGCAAAAGTGTGGCCCTACTGACTGCCATCTTGATGGAATCAATGTGAAAAAATGAAAGCATTTTCTACTGAACATATTGCAGTGGTTCTATGATTAAACCACTACTTACTAAACAACGAATTCCTAAACCACGAATGCTGAACCACGAACAATGCTAAACCACTACATTTTTAACTACGACTTCCTGAACCACAAAAAAATATACAATTAGGTAATTACTCGATTATACCACTCAGTGCTTTCCTGTACTATTTACAAAGCCCACCTGTCCCTTCACTCGGCACAAAGTAAGTCGACTTCGCCAACTGTTAAGAAATGTCTCCAGTGTGACCTGGCATGTGTAAGCTAAGTCCATTCAGCAGTGCAATCAAATAGGAAAAGTGTTAATCTGAGGTTGGTGTCATTGTAAATAAAAGTACATTAAATCCGCTGGACTCGAAACCGAGAAAGAGAAAATTGGCCTGTGAGATGATAGCGGAATTTTTTTTGGTTCCGGTCCACGGTTTGGAACTAGAAATAAACAAGGACCTCGAAAGGTCACTGTGTAACTCAAGTTTCCAGACCCTGATTCCAGGAGAGCTAATCTGTGCCCATTCTGTCAACACAGGCCTACTAATGTATGCTATGGCAGCTAGCATGATGTTAAAACATCTCCATCATTTTATGGAAATAAAAGGTACAGGCTCTGAAATCCTAATATGAAAGATGACATGAAAAAATTCAAAAACAGATTTGTAGCCAAAAGTGTGTATTTTTTTATCAAAGACTTGAAGAGTTCCTATTCTGTAGAAATAATAATTCATTTTTTTATTTCCCAGTTCTAATTTATGCATGACGGGCAGTGCTACATACACATTTCAAATAAGTTAGTAAACAAATTATCTGGGTGCCTAACTACAAAATATAAGGGGGCAGAGCAATCAATGATGAATAACTATCCACACCCAGACATCCGCTTTTGTTGAGAATGTGTTTTTAAACAGTTACATGTGGTGTGAGGCATGGAAGGAGGCGCCACATTGAGTTCTGTTGCTGCCCTAAAGCATCAGCAGTGCAAACCGCATGCAGCAGATCGAACCAGGTAAGTTTATTTCGTTGTTCATATAGTCGTTGTTCATGTAAGCGGTGGTTTAAACGATTTGTTGTTCAGGAAAGGTCAAGTTAAAATTTGTTCTTTAGTACCGTCGTAGTTAAAGATTCGTGATTAAGGCTGTTTCCCACTGCAGTAAGTTAGGAGATTAGTAAGCTTCATAACAAATAAGTCCCCCAAGATGGGAGAAAAGAGCCCAAATGTAGCACACATTTCACCCAAATGTAGCCCAAAACACCCTCATATATTGGGCTTCTTTGTAAAAGTGCATGAAAGGGTTAACACATGCTAACCATTCAGGAATGGAGTGACAAAATAAAAAAATGAAAGATCTTTTTTATTTGTTGCCTTCTGCACTATCAGAGGGTGCAAAGTTGAAAATGCTGCCATTAATGATTGCTTTGTGTGAGAGTGGTGTGCCATTCTTATGCTTCATTTTTACATTTCCTTACAATATTGTTTATATCTGGTATGTGAATTAGATTTAATTTTGAGAAAAATATTATTGAAATGGTATATGTGTATGTGAGAATTTTATGAGAGAATATCAAATATTTTTGAGAAAATATTGGAACTATATGAGGTACTGCATGTGATGTTTTGTGATTGGCTTTGTATGTTTAATAACTTGTGAGTAAGAACCTTTATGAGTGTATGAGAATGTGACAGTTTGTCTGATTTGCAGACTAGGTTAGTGAGAAGTTGGTTCACAATCATTTGCTTTGAATTAGTATTTTGCACATTTGATGCTTACTACATGGTGAAATTGGTAGTAAAACAACTGTAGATTAAGAGTTAAACTTTTAGATAGCAAGGCATTAGAAGATGTGGAAATATTTGCATGTGTACATATGAGGTACTATTCTCACAGTGTTTTTTTGGGAATTCTGGGTTTTGCAGTTCTGCTGCACTGCTTTGTCAGCCAGCTACAGAAGCAAGTATACATTCAGTCACTTACCCATAAACTACTCATGCATGCAGCAGATACAAACATAGTTGTAGTCACATCAATATTGCTCTCTTTTGAGTAACACGGGCGCTGAGGTGTTTGTTTATAGCCACTAACATAGATATTAAAAAAGTTAAAGTGATACTTAAAATAGGCAGTCACATACCTGCGCATTTACTTAAATTTCTCATGGCACTGCAACAGGTGTACTCCTACAATTTCTCAGATATGTTGGCAAGTACTGACACAACCTTCTCTTTTATTTACAGAAATACATTTTCAAACATGGATGATGCACAGTTTCTGTGTGTGCACTTTGACTTGTAGCTTGATTTGCAAAACTGTTTGTCAAGTCTTACATCCAAGTTTCAGTATGCACAAGTCACATGTGAGAGATACTGTACGTGTGCTTTCAAGCATGTTGGTTTGCGCTTAAAATATGAGAAGTTTCTTTTCAGTTCACTAAGTTACTTATGCCCTTGCATGCCACTATGCCAAGTGTTACATAGAGTATGCCATCCCAAAGCAACTGACATAAATGTTCAGAAAAACATAAAACCTCTGTTTCAGCTATTGAGACAACTATAGAAGCATGTATAAATGCAGTCACTCACCAGAAACTATTAATACATGTGGCAGACTCAAAGGTAGTTGCACTCACACCTACATAGCTCTGGATTGCCTTACACAGACACTGAAGTATGTCTGCTTGCACTTACACATACATTTAGACCGACATAGAGTTATTATAGCAGGCAGTTACATACCAGCACATTTACTTAAAAATCTCATGGCACTGGCAGAGGTGTACTTCCATACCCTCTTAGAAATGTACGCAAATCCTGGCACAATCTTTGCAATCATGCAGAGAAATAGTATTTCAAACTGGGAAAAGGCTACTAGTGCAAATCCTGTCTGTGCACTGTCCCTGCATGTTTCACTTGCCATGTTATGGGTGTTTCTGAAATGTCAACCCCACATTTAGTGCACATAAAAAGATCTACGTTGAGCTGTACATATGCCATACAGGATGCTGTTTTGTGCCTAATAGATTGACATATGTCTTTTTTTTTTTTTTTGTCCTCATCTCACCAATAAACACTTGTGGGTCTTATGAAGCCGCTTAAACGATTTATGGGGGAGGAGGCCCAAGGCTTACCACATATGTTTCCGTTGGTTGGCCAGTCCCTTGTTTGTGTGGGTAACTGGTGTAATCATTGGACGAAGGTGTTAAGTCGTAGATTATGACCCCAGTTCATAAACGGATGCCAAAGATTAGTAGACGCATCCCCTATTCCATCATATTCCAGATGGGCCATGGCGAAGGAAGCCTTAAGCCAATCCTCTCTGGTGGGTGGATGGTGGTCTTTCCATCTCTTGCATATTTCCCTTCTTGCAAGCAAAATCAAGTATAACAATAGACCTCGCTGCTGTTGTGATGCCTTGATGCAAAATAGGCCATCGTCCCCAAAGAAAATCAGTGACTAATTGACCTCTATGGTAGAGTTAAAAAGATCATTGAGAATGTCACCGATTTCTTTCCAGAAGGTCTTAATTTCAGGGCACTCAAAGAATATATGAAGATCATTTGCTAGGGGGATCTTGCACCTATAGCATTTCGGGGTTGGAGCTGGGGCGAATTTCGCGATTCTCGCTGGTGTGTAGTAAAGTCTATTGACTACAAAAAAGTGGTTCTTTTTTAAAGCTGCAGGTTTGATGAATTTATACAGCAGCTTCAGTGATGGTTCAAACAGTGCTTCTATTGTTGGCTCAAAGGGGGACTGCTCCCATATTTTGATCGATGAGGGTGTTTCCGAGTCTACAGCTTCAAGGGCTAGGTTGTACCACACTGATACCTCTTTTTTTAAAGCCTGGGCAGAGTGGCACAGCCTTCCTACCTCCCAGTTTCCTTTTACTTGCTCTTTCTCTGCTTCGTACCACGAGGCAAGCTGTAAGTATTTAAACCTGGAGAAACCTGTGCCGATCCTGGCCCTCAAAACCTCCCACGGAAGGACCCCCTCTGTGTCCACCAATTCCGACCAGGTTGTAATTCCATCCCTTTTTATAGGTAAGGCCAGCCCATCCTTTAGACAATGAGGTGTCCCTGGGGAGTCCCAAATAGGGGCATGGGGCGAATAATACCCTATCCCCCATATAGTTCTTACTTTAAACCAGAGAACTAGAGCTGCCCTTAGAACCTTCAAGCGTACTTTTTTGAAGTACTTTGTAGCGCCAAACTTGTGCAAAAATGCCTCTACTCTTCCTCCCTCTTCTGCCGTTCTTGTCATTTCATAGAGCAGTTTCCCCCATGTCGAGTCTCCAGGTCTCACCAGTAGCGATCGAATAGCTTTAAACTGGAAGGCCACTGCGTACCAACAAATATCCGGGAGTGCCAAACCCCCCTTAGCGAGTCTACGCCTTAGTTTTTTCCAAGATAATCGGGTACCTTTATCTCCCCAAATAAAACTCCCGATCTTACTCTGAACTTTACTTATTACGTTTTGGGGAAAAGATAGAGGAATAGCAGAGAAGACATAGGAAACCTTGGGGAGAATGATCATCTTCACCAGATTAACTTTCCCGTATATGGTCAAAGGGAGATTTCTCCATCTAGAGAAGAGGCGATCTATTTCCTTAATTACTCTGGACAAATTTAGAGAGGGGACTCTGGCTAGATCTTTGACTATGTAAATACCCAAGTATTTTAATTCTGCTGAGTCGACTCCTCCCCATTGTTCAACATTCCAGCCCATCACCTCCGTCTTAGATTTATTTACCAGGTAGCCTGACAGAGCTCCAAATTCCTCCGTAATAGACTCTAAACGGGAAAGCGCCACACCGGGATTGTTCGTAAATACAGTCAGGTCATCAGCGTACAGTGCTAATTTGCAACTGTAAGATAGAGATTTGAAGGGATGAATATCATTATCTAGCCTGATGACTTGGGCTAGTGGTTCAATGTAGAAGTTGAACAAAAGTGGAGAGATCGGACAACCTTGCCGAGTCCCTCTCTGAATGCTAAAGGCTGGTGTAAGTGTCCCGTTCAGTAAGATACGCGCAGATGAACCTTGATAACAATTTCTCAGAGTTTGGATAAAGATTGGCCCAAACCCTAATGTTGCCAGTACCTCCCATAAATAAACCCAGCAAACTCTGTCAAATGCTTTGGCCGCATCCAGGGCTATTATAGCCAAAGGGTCAGATCTTGTGGTGGCCAAATCGATGTTACCTATCATTAACTGAGTTTGCTCTTGGATCTGCCTGCCTTCTACGAACCCCTTTTGATCTGGATGAATCAGCTTAGGGACCAGCTTCGCCAGTCTCCCTGCCAACACGCCCAGAAAGATCCTATAATCGGCGTTAAGCAGGGAGATAGGGCGATAAGAATCAGCACTAAGTGGATCTTTACCTGGTTTGAGGATCAAGACTATAGTTGCCTCTTTCCAAGACTCTGGAACCCTACCGGCAGGACTATAGACCGCATTAAAGAGGGAGCACAGGGCAGGGGTCAGTTCTTCCGCTAGAAGTTTATATACTTCATTTGGGAGTGAGTCTGTACCGGCGGCTTTTTTATTCTTGCTTTTATTAATTAGCCCATTTATTTCTTCCATGCTGATGGGGGCCTCTAATTCCTTTCTGCTTTCCTCTGTTATAGAGGGAAGAGATTTAGTGCTTAACCATGCTTGAACTGAGCATGGGGAGGGCTCCAAATCCTCTTTATACAGATCTGAAAAGAGGGAAAGTAAGCAGGATTGGAGATCTTCAAATCTACTCGAGGTCTCCCCCGTACTGTTTATTGTCAGTATATTAATGTTATTTTTTACTCTATCTGTTCTGGCCTTCCATGCCAGTAGAGCCCCAGCTTTTTCGCCGTACTCAAAATTCTGCATGTTCCTTGCGTGCCATTGTACCCTGCACTTTGAATCTAACTTCCCTCTGTATTCCCGTCTTACATCTTCCAGATCTTTTAAAACTTGAGGTAGTTGTTCCGAATCTCCCTGGAGAAGTCTGTTCCTATCTCTCTCCAACTGACTTATTTTCGCCTCAGCAGATTTTAGGGCACTAGCTTCAATTCTGTTTTTAAATCAGATGAGGCTATGAAAATTACCTCTCAGATTAGCCTTGTATGCATCCCAAATAAAATCCCATGACGTTGATCCCCCATTTAACTTAAAGAAGTTATTAGTGGAAAGCTTAACAGCCTTAATAATCTCAAGATCGGACAGCATTGCTCTATTTAGTGTCCATCTTGCCTGCAACGCCGTCCCTTTGGCTCTGTAGACAATCTGAATTGGCGCATGATCGGAAAGGTGACTAGGTTTAACTAAAATATCCTCGATGTTATTGAGGGATGGAGAGTCTGCCAGGACATAATCGATTCGGGAGGAATGTCCGTACTTTTTGCTATAGAACGTGAATTCTTGCAAATCACCTTTCTTTGCCCTCCAGACGTCTGCCAAGTCTAAGTCCTTTAATAAGTTGATAAAGGCTCGACGGGATTTTAGGGCACCGATGTAATAGCTCAGGTTGGATCTATCCCTAACTGGGTCTAAGAGAAGGTTAAAGTCACCACCTTTGACAAAAGGGGGCATTGCCAGAGTTAAAATCAATTGAAGTTTACCGATGTAAGAGGGGTCATCAGTATTTGGTCCGTAATATGACACACAGGTAAAATTAGTATCATCAATAGAGAGAATGGCCAGCAACCACCTTCCGGATGTATCAGACTGGCTATTTGTTATAGAGCAATGTAGGCCCTTTTTGACCAAAATTGCCACCCCTCTGTTGTGGGCTGACTGCTGAGAGGTACAAAAACAATCTATCCAGGGAACCCGGGAGAAAAGGAGAGAACTTTCCGTTTGGCACAGGTGAGTTTCCTGTAAAATGCAAACCTGGGCAGAGGACAGCTCAAGATATTTTAAAATCAACCTTTGCCTACGGGGACACCTTAACCCATTGACATTCCAGGAAGTGAAGATGACCCTTCTCCCCCCCATATTACGATTAGAAGCCATTACTTTGGATCGAACCTACACACCTACCGTTCCAACGACCAACATTTAATACGAGATGAGATTCATTTTTTTTGTTTTTTACCCACTGCTCCCCACCCGTGCCCACCCTACCACCTTTCCCCCAACCCCCCCTGTGCCACCCTCCACCTTGAGGAACCCTCCCTTCCAATAGGCAAGCCTATTCGACCCCTACCCCCCCCCCCGGACTATAAAAAGAGAAATGGGAAAAAAAAAAAACATAGGTGCGCTTGATTGATCTAACTTGAACCGTGTTAAGCCACATAAGGATTTCTTATTTTAACCCTCATATTCTGCTTCTGGATCTACCGAGGATACATACAAAAGGCCTATTTTCCTACGCTGCTTTTAATTCTTTCTATTAAAGCATCCGCTTCTTCTCCAGTTTTAATTTGGTGCATCTGGTTATTCCACATTACACGGAGAAGAGCGGGAAACTTCAGTTGTACCTTAGCACCAATACCTTTCAACTCCTCCATTCTTTTCCCCAGCTCCCACTGCCTTGAGGCCGTCGCATGAGAAATATCAGATCTTATTTGAAAGGAAAAAGGAGTAGCCCCCCCAAAGTTAATGGAGCCCTCTTTGAGAGCGGAGGTCAAAATCAGTTCCTTTACTGAATAGGTCAAAAAATTGATCAGTATTTTCCTCGGCTTTGACTTGGCTGGGTTTCTCCTAAAGGGATCTCTGTGAATTCTCTGAATGTCATGAACGAGGTCAATCTCTGGTGCACCTATCAGGACTGTTTTTTTTAGGAGAGAAATGATGAATCCCTTTAAGTCTGCACCCTCCAGAGCTTCCGGGACATTCAGGATTCTTAAATTGTTTCGGCGGGAATAATTTTCCAAGCGTTCTAAGTCCTCTCTGAGGTCCTTATTCTGAGCTAATGTTTTAGCCAACTCCCCAGCTGTTGAATTTATAGAGTCCTTTATTTTCGGGATCTCCAACTCAATTGCGTCAGTTCTTAGTGAGACCTCATCCAATCTGTTGGAGAGAGCCTCGCAAGAGGCTTGAATGGCTGCCTGATTGGTTTCAGAGATATTGAATCTCTTAGATAGCTCCGCTTGGTTCATCTCAGAGACCTTGAATCTGTTCGACATTTCCTCTTTGATAGCAAATAGGATGTCAGCGAGGGAGTGCGGCTCCGTTCCTGCGATAGCTGAGCGTGAGACTGATTCTGCATTTACTGTAACAGGGCCCAAGGCCGTAGTTGTACCCTTCCCATCAGGGTTATCTGGTAGAGTCTTTTTAACTGATGAGGGAGAGACAACAGAGCTAGGGTCCTCATTTTGAGAGGTCTCTACCCCTTCCCCATCTGTCTGGGCTCCTTGTAGGGCCAGGGGGAGTACCTATTCGTGAGAGGTATGCCGAGGCACTCCTCTACTCCGATCAACTCATGAGTGAGAGCACCCCCCCTTTTCATAGGAGAACCAGCGACCGGGTCCAAGCCAGGTTCATTCATTTTCAGGCGAGTATTAACCAAGACAGTAGGGACAGTAGGGTCAGAGGGCACGGAGACAGAGGCAGAGGCGGTGGTACACATACTTGAAGACATAACCTTATAGTATGATTTAAGAGAGGGGGTTATTTTAACCCTTGAAGGGGATCGTTTTTTTGCTTTCGCGCCTCTCCTACAGTTGTCTGACCCTTTGCCTTTGGACTCCGCACCCCCCCCTACCGTTTCCTTCTCCGTTTTCCCCCGCTGTTTTACTTCGGATATTACTGGGGGAGGGCAAGGAGAGTAGCCAGGCTTATCAGAGCTTGAGGCGCAGATCACTCTTGTTCGGAGGGTATGCCTGTTTATCTTGGGTATATCACCCTTTCTTGCCTCCTGCTTCCTAATCCCACCTGAGCTGACCCCCAACTCTGAACCTACATCCATGCCATCCTCAATGAGGTGTAGAGTTGTTTTTAAGGGAGAGTTGTAAAGAAGAAAATTTGGCCCCACTTTATCCGAGAACCCCCCAAGCTTGGCACAGGTCTTACCTCGAATTATAAAAAATGAGAATCGTCGACTTTCTACCTGCGGGGGGCTTCCTGAGTTACCGTGACCCCCACTGGCCTGAAAATCGGAGGTAATCTGCTGGAGGAAGGGGGCGCCGCTGATCTGTATGTGGCTGCTTCTGTCTCTGCCTCCAGTAACCCGGAACTGATAGGTGACGAGGTCCCTTCTCCGATACAGCGTTGCCGCCTCCTCCCGGCGCCAGCTCCGTGAAACTCGAATGCTCGGCAGTTCGAAATCCTGTGTCCGTGGCTGTGCTAGCCCCGGTCGAGATTCCGGACCTACACCCAGCACAGGTGCGAGCGAGCAGCAGGGGTCCCCCACTCTTCCAAATAGAGCGGGGACCGGGGACATCACTTCAAAGGTAAAATGAATTTTTACTGAAAAAGAAAGGGCTTAAACCAACATAGTTGCACCAACACGCTTTACGCTGTCCAGGGGGAGAGAGGAACGGGAGCTGCAGCCGTTTACCTAGCGGCCGCCATGTTCCTCCCACCTATGTCCTTTTGAGTTGAATACGTTACTTGAGCACTTGTAGGCCCCCATGCAAAGTACTACATAGAGTATGCACCCCTCCCAAAAGCACAGACCCTTTCTGCAGCCTAATCAGACAGCTACAGAAGCATGTGTGCATTTAATCACTTACTAGAATCTAATTATGCCTGCAGCAGACTCAAAGGTAGTTGCAGTCACAAGTTCACAGCTCTCTATTGCCTTACAGAGGTGCTGAATTATTTGTGCAGCCACCGACATACACATTTAGACAGCCATAGAGCTACTAAAACACACAGTCACATACCAGCACATTTACTTAAACACCTTATGGCACTCATACCGGTGTACTGCTAAACTCACTTAATCATGTAGGAAAATATTGACACAACCTTCTGAACCATGCAGGGAAATAGCTTGTGAATCATGGTTGATGGCTACTAGTACAGACCGTGTTTGTGTTTTCTTACTCCAAGCTTCACTTGGCATATTATAGGTCTTTTTCAAGTCTCAAACCTATGCTCTAGTGCACTAATACACTCCTAAAATATGCTGTAGGTATGCAATAAAGGATGATGTTTTTTGATTAAGAGATTGAGAGATGTCCTTTTGAGTTGAATACATTACTTGTGCACTTGCAGGCATCTATGCAAACTACTACATAGGGTATGCCATCCCTAAAACAATTGACATACATGTTCACAAAAGCATAGAGCCTGACTTTCAGTTACAGAAACAGCTACAGAAGTACTTATACATTCAGTGACTCACCAGAAACTATTTATTCTTGTAGCACACTCAACGGTAGTTGCAGTTCCACCTACAGAGCTCTCTATTGCCTAACACAGGTACTGAAGCATTTGTGCACAAATAACAAAAATACACAAGCCATAGAGGTATTATAGCAGGCAGTTACATACCAACAACATTTTCTTAAACATCTCATGGCACTAATAGAGGTGTACTCCTACACTTTCTCAGATATGTCGGCAACTACTGACACATTCTTGTGAACCATGTACAGAAATAGTCCTTCAAACATGCGTGATGGCTACTAGTGCAGACCCTGTCTGTGCACTCACACTGCAAGTTTCAGTTGGAATGGGACAGGTTTTTCTGAAATGTCAAACCCACGTTTTAGTGCACATAACACACTTCTAAGATATGCCATAAAGGATACTGGTGGGGCATAAGTTATAGTGTGCTCAGGTAACTATAACTGCTGAATTTATATGGTTTTGTATGAGTGAAATCTGAGCCTAACTGTAACATCCCAGTAACCTTTGATTTTTTCATTGAAGTTCTAAGGTTTTTTTAAATGATTATTCCCTATCTAGAATGTTCCTGTAACCTTTGTTTTTTAGTGAATTTCAAAGATTTTCAAATTCCATTTCTAAAGTATTATGGGCCAGATGGACAACCCATTTTTGCATTTGCAAATGGGTTAGCGACCCGTTGCGCATGCAAAAATGAACAGGGCCATATACAAACCCTAGTTAGCGAGTTGCAATTTATTTGCGACTCGCTAAATAGGATTTACGACTCGCAACTAGGAAGGGGCGTTCCATGGGCGTCCCTTCCTAATTGTGACTCGCTACCCTATGTAAGAATATTTTGTGACCGGAATTGCGGTCTCAAAACACTCGCAATTTACCGCCCTCTTCCATAGAGTGTTAACCATGGTGCTAAGCCAATGTGACAACTGGATTTCTTTATTTGTTTTATTTGCTCTGTTCAATGTATTCATGTTAACACTCTATGGAAAGGATTAACCCAGTGGATGAGCCCATTTTATGTTAAGGATCAGTGGCTCACCTTCCACAGAATTTTCATACTAGATATATTTGGCTCCCTTTGTAACACTGACTTGTTTAATGTGGTTGCTCCAATGACATTCAACAAGTCATAAAATGTTTTTCATCTATATTGATTGTGCGACGGCATGCAAATGGTGCTGTGTGAATATGATAAATTGCATTTGTATGTGCTTTATTCACTGTCTTTCACATGTCGCTGCAACTGTATTCATATACAATCAGGGTGTTTTATTAAACAAAATATTTTTATATTATATCTTCTCCAATGACACATTTTGACACGCAGCAGCGACCGCTGCAGGTAAGAGCAGTGGGGCCAGGAGATGGGGGATTTCGAGAGACGGCCACGAGGGAAAATTAAATAAATAATTATTTTTCCCACATGGTTGTTTCTCGAAATCCTCCCTCACCGGCTCCACTGCTCTTACCTGCAGCGGCCACGGCTGTTGACACGCAGATTCCAAATAATCCCGCCGTTATCTGCAACCCGTCTCCCGACCAGGCAGACAGATCCTGTCATCATTGACTTACCAGAGCATGGCTCTGTGTGGAACGTGCTAGTATCTAGCAACTGGACACCTCACGTATGTTGCTTGTATGTGACTGAATGCGTCTTTATCTGTGGCACGTTACCGTGCCCGGCTGTCAGTTTCCATAGCCAGGCGGCGGGAGGTAAGTACGTGAGCACACTATGCGGACTTTTTGAGCAAGCACACAGGTTTTTGAAATACGTTCCAAACAAATGGCATTATTTTCCTCTCCTTTTTCAGATGTATTCGTATTAATTGTGAAAGGAGATCCAAGTCCACCTGTTGCTTACAAAGTAGGCAGTCCCATGATTTTGTATCCCTCCCAGCGAGCGGGTTTAAATCCTTGTTCACATAATGGGTCAAGTTATTAAGCTGCTTATGCTTGGTGGAAGGATGTGTCTTCCCCTTTTCCCCAGTAAGCGCGGCGATCATTAATGCACTTGCCTAACCAGCAATACAAAAGGGTGAGCCTTGCCCATTTTTGGCACAGGAAGTGCAGCGATTACTTGCTCTTAAAGCACGTGGCCAATTCAACTATTGCCACCACACTTTGGCCTCTTCTGCCGAAGACAATATTCTACCATGTGCACTCGCCAAGTGGTTTTTCTAACGGTGCATGTGAGTAAACAGCCTCCGGTTTGGCATCATTTTTACCATGTTGCAGGGATGCTTACACCGGTTATAACTCTCCGGTTCCTGAGTACATGGGCACAACTAGTGGGACGTACTCCCTGGTCAGTCAGGACGCTTCTGTCCATACCGCGTACTAAGCCTGGGCAAAGCACTACGCTACGCTCGCGTAGTTTGCGAAGTTTGCGCTACTTGGCACTACGCGAATTGCACGTAGCACAGTGCAAACATGCAGAGCGTAGCATTGCGTAGTGCAGCGGTCATTTTTTGCTTGCTCGCGGTCCTCAACATCAAGTTGGCGACCGCGAGCAAGCAAAATGACATCCCGACGAGACTTTTTCCTTGTTCGCGATCAGCAACATCAAGTTGCCGATCGCTAGCATGGAAAATAAACATCCCGGTGAGATTCTCAACGCGAGGAGGTCAGGTTTCTCATTGCGAGTGGTCGCGTATATGCTCGCGACCGCTCGCGATGAGAAACTACCAGTCCTCGTTGAGAAATCTGCCGCTCGAGTAAAAATCTACTCGAGCAGCAGAAAACTACAGCTTGCACTGTGCAAGATACCGTTTTCAATGATTGCACAGTGACGGATGCTTGTTCGCACTGTGCAATCATTGAAAACGGCATCTTGCATAGTGCAGACAGGGTACTACGCAGTTCGCGAAGTGCTACGCGTAGCTCGCGTAGTGCGAAGTGCACTTTGCGTAGCTTCGCATAGTGCTACTTCGCGAACTACGCCCAGGGTTACTGCGTACCCAGAGTATTACTGTTTTTCGCCTCTTGATACCTTCTTACCTTGAGGAATGAGCTCTCTACTAACAACACAGGGCAAACTAACAATTTGGTGGCTGCACCTGTATTGAATTCAGTCTTGGTCCCTTTGGTACTAGTGTATTTAGATTGTTGCCCGGTATTTTAGGAGGTCATTAACCAACCTTGTTCAGGCTTCTGGAAGTCATGACCCACCAGTCCCCGTAATCATGGGGCTTCGATGCATATCAATTTTCTAAGATTATTTGAGATCAAACCTGACTCCTTGGAGGAAGTACCCTTTGCAACTTTTAGGGTTGTACTCCCCCCTCCACCTCAGCTTTCTGATGAGATATGAGCCTAATGTGAACTCTATTTCTTCTCATCCTCTCTGACATAGGAGCCTAAGGGCCCACCGTCTTTCATTCTTCGGCCTGATTTTTCACACTGCTGTAAATCGGTTAACATCCAGTGTCATTTCACTCTCTTTTTAAGATTAGCACCTCTCATCACCTGGCTAATGCAAATTATCTGATTAACTCTAGGTGCTCTCTTTCCTCCGTTCAATCTTTTGTCCTGATGAAGACCCCAGGATAGGGAACCACTTAACTTTATTGCACACAGGGGTCGAAACATCGACGGTCCTTCACTACTTTTCAAGCATAGAGGACAGAGATCAATTATCTGAGCCTACAAATTGCTATGTTTGTTGTGTGTTAATTTTCTTTCACTAGGCTGGATAGGTTTCAGTTACAGCTGATGTATATATTGCACATTGCCTTTTGTTTCCTATAACCTTCACAAGTACACGTTCCCTCCTGAGCACTCTATCCCCCTTCTTCAAGCATCGTTTTAACTGAATGTACAGACAACCATGCTGTTCCCAATATTCATGTGATAATTAAGAGAATAAATTACATTTATTTGCATTTACCATGGTGATGTTTGAATGATTCAATTTCGTATCATGCAAAATTTATCTCCACTGTGACCATTTTATGCTGTGCTCTGCGAAGAATTGAGTGACATGAATACTCACTGTGCAAAATGCGACATGCTTGTCGCTGTAAAAATTTGTTCTTTGGGCGCATTTTTGGATACAGTGAACAAGTTTGACTCTTCGTTTCTTTTTTGTTTGCTTCCAGTGGCTTCACAATGTTTATTGAAGACTGAAGCCAGTTGCTTATTTTCATTTCCCCATCCTTACCCTTTGTGCCACCCAGTTCACTTGATGTTAAAAAAAAGGAAGAAAAAAACTAGCAAACTCTTCTACAAAAAATGGTTCTTGAAGGGGGCATAGCCTGCAGCCCAACAAGGCAGTCACAGTGTAGTGGAGCTCTATTATCCGCTCTGCCTTCCCTATAAATCTGACATTATCTGTGCAGATCCTTGCTGCCTCTACCCCTCACTGGCCTTCGCAAGGGACAGATGGCTTATGGGCACTTCTGTGATGCTGGCGGTGGAGGACATACTGGCGGACACCGATTGATTGCAGCCAAGGAGCACCACAGCGGCCTATCCTAGGTCGAACTCGGGGCTGTGGCAGACACTGATAGTGGAGCAGGCTGCCAGGACTGAGCCCAGTAGGTCCACTAGGTAGATCCCAAATGGGTCCAGAGAAGTGGTGGGTGCCTGCTGTGGCCCAACCAGTGGCTGTAGGGCTGGTAGAGGCACTGACTTGGGCCGTGTGGCTCCGCATGGAGGCAGGCTCGGGAGGCGTCAGCCATCATTGAGATCCAGAGTGGATGCTCCCACCTGTGGGCCTCCCTGCGCCCGTGGGAGTCTGAGTCTGAGTACCCCACCAATGGTTGGGGGAGTGGGAGGTCCATAGACTGGCCCCTTCACCTGCCTAAGGACACGCAGAATTCAATCCCCAAACCAGATGTAAAATTTTGAAATGTCATGTGTAGCCTATATCCTGACTTCACTCTCAGGGTCCAACAGCAGCATCGCAGCTTCCTGGAGGTTATAGAGGAACTTCGGAATAAAGACATTAAATGTATGATGCTTTACCTGCCAAGCTGCGAGTGATTGCAGAGGGGAAAACCTGGCATTTCGAGTTACCAGAAGCAGCATGGGAGTGGTAGGAGGGCTGGCCTTCTGGGTTGCCTGTCAGACTCTTAGAGATGTCGTGTATTGGCCTCATCATCCTGCGAGGGGAGAGGTTCTGTGTTTTGGGAGAGTGCGTGGAGCTTGGAGGTGCCCTGGGGTTTTAGGAGTAGGACTCGGTCACCTCCCTGTAATATATTTTCAAGAATCTTTAATCTGAGGAATAGAGACACCATGCTCCAGGCAGAACTGCACAAACCAGACTTAACATTTGAAAATAATATGGTTAGACACTATGAGTCTGGTTTGAGACTTTGACTCTGCAATGTGGCCTGGGTTAAGTCCTGCTACTATATGCTATTATACTCGGAGTCTCCTCGGTGGGAGGGAGGAACAGATCTCTGATCTGCACTGGAGGGAGGTGGGCCTGGGGAGTTTATTCTGGCAACTTCACCCCCAGTTGTCAGTTTAGTACAATGTTCTCATGGGCGATGGGCACCTTGCTGGTTGGAGTCAGGTGGGTAGATTGGAACCTGCCACAGCCTCCCCCAGGTAGATCAGCAGGTCATCAGTGTATAGGGAAATGGTGTGCACCCGTTCGTCTAACTGGAGACCCATCCCTTCGCCACCTTTATGAATCAGTTCTGTGAGCAGTTCAATTGACAAGGCAAATAAAGGGGGCAAGAGGGGGCACCCCTGCTGGGTTCCACGGGTGACCTGATATAGGGTAGATATGGTTTTCCCTATCCTAGCCTTCACCGTGGGGGGGCATAGAGGAGTTGTACCCATTTCACCCAGCCCTCCCTGAGGGCCATATGTAGCATAGCCTCAAATAGGTAGTTCCAGTGGACCGTGTCGCAAGCCTTTTCAAGGTTGACCCGGGCCCCGGTCTTACCGCAGCAGTCCGGGTCCCTCAGCTCTTGCCGCTCCATCTGGAAGTCCCCTCTGGAGTTTCCTCACTCTAGCAGGCTATCTCGTTGGGGCCGGACAGTCTTGGGCCGCCCAAATCAATGCAGGCTCACCGGACACTTGTGATTTGGCACACAGCAACGTTGTGGCATCCACAATGCTGCAGCTGGGCACCCCGGGCTCCGATCCTATTTCAGTAGTCTGTGACCCACAGCTCACTCCGCTCTGCAGGGGGTCACTTCCTTAACATTTTATTGCTCACAGGCTTTCCCGCCAGGGTCCCCTAGTCCTGGATTGGCTCTGTCTCTTCCGTCTCACCGGGGACCTAAGCAATTATTTTGCAGAGGCGCTGTCTGCGATCCCGCTCTTGGGTCTCAGACATCAGGCTCTCCTGGGCAGCAAACGGCTCAAAACTATTCCTGGGGCTCCTCGTTGCGTGAGACCCTCCAGCCGAGCCCCTGGGCCATGGCCGTCTCCAATGCAGAAGGATAACTGGTAGGCTGGCACCGAGCTACCGGCTCATGGGTCTGCCATCTTAGGCTGCCAAGCCACTTTACCTACCCTAAAAATATTCTTACCACCTAATATCGTTACCCACCCTTAAATCCTTAAAAGACCCTTACCGTTACCCGCCCCAAAACCCTGGAAAAATCCTTAACACCCAATACCCTTAATCACCTCAAATCCTAAAACGACCTCACCCACCAATACCCTTATTCACCCCAAAACCCTTAAAACAAATTTACCACCCAATACCCTTGCCAACCCCATCCATATAAACACCCTTATCACCCAATACTCTTAACCACCCCCTAAACCCTAAAAATACCCTCACTACCCTATACGCTTGCCCAACCCAAATCCTAAAAACACCCTTACCACCAACTTCCTTGCCCACCCTAAACCCTAAAAGCAAACTTGCCAAAAAATTCCCTTACCCACTGTAAACATTGAAAAGTCCTTACCACCCAATAAGCTCATCCACCCCTAAACTCTAAAATCAGCCTTATCACCCTCTACCCTTATCCACCCCATACCCCTGAAAAATGCTTTTACTACCCTATTCCAATATACACCACTAATCCCTAAAAACACCATAACCACCTTTAAAAATGAAAACACCCTTACCACCTAATACCCTTACCCAACCATAAACCCTAAAAACACCATTAGAACCCAATATTCTTACATGCCCCTAAACCCCCAAAAACCCCTTACCACCAAATACCCTTACCACCTCTAAACCTTAAAAACACTGTTACCGCCACTTCCCTTACCTCCAAACCCTAAAAATACACTTACCACCCTATACTTACCCACCATAAACCCTACAAATGTCCATATCAACCTATACACGTATCCACCCTAAACCTTAAAAAACACTTTTACCACTGCATTTCCTTACCCACCCCTAAACCTTAAAAACACCCTTTCCAACGTATTTCCTTGCCCCCTAAACCCTAAAAACACCATTACCACCCAAAACCCTCACCCAGACCTAAAATCTCCAAACACCCTTACCACCCAATACTTACTACCCAGTCCTATACCCTAAACACGCCCTTACAACCCCAATACACTTACCCACCCCTAAACCCTGGGGTTGTAAAAGCATTTTTATATATATAAATATATGTATGTATTCACTGAAAAAAACATAGATTTTACAGACGTTATAGTTAGGAATTAGCATTTAAAAAACCTTAGAAATTCACGGAAAAACCATAGGTTTCAGGGACGTTATAGTTAGATGGACATTTGACTCATATAAAACCAGAGAAGTGTGCCTGTTGTAGTTAGTTGAGCTAACTATAACTCGCGCGCCCGCAATGCACTGGTGATGACGTCACATATTACATCACTCATGACATGGTCAGTGACATCACTGATGACATCACTGATGACATCTCAAATGACATCACTGATGACATCACTGATAACATCATATAGTGAATGTGTGTTTCTGTAAAGTTTAAATATTTTTCATATCTATCTATGCCAAGGTATATTGAAGAAAGAGTGAATTTACAAGTCCCTGAATGGATTATTTAGTAGGTGAGTGCCTGACTGTATATATGAGTGATTGAACATGTGTTACTGAATGTATGGGTTAGTGACTAAACTGTGTGAAAGTCTGTATTAGTGTCTCAGTTGGTGTATAAGCGGCTGCATGGGTTGGTGAGTAGCTACATGAGTGTCTATATGGGTTATTGATTTGTTGTCTGAGTATCTGTATGAGTGCCTGAGTGTCTGTGTGGGTGGGTGGGGGGTGGGACTCTGTACATACATGTCTGAGTGGGTGATTCACTGGTTGTATGGATTCAAAAGTACATCTGGGAAGGGCTGTATGGGTGAGTTAGTGTGTGTATGGGTGTGTTGGTGAATGAATGTCTCACTGGTATATGTGAGTAACTACATATGTTTTAAGGCAGTATATGTGAGTGTTGGAGTATATAAAGGACTATACGTGAGAGTAAGTTATTTGAAGGAGTGGGTGTATAAAAGAGTGTCTGCTTGTATCAGTGATTGTATAAGACAGTAAGTATGTGTTAGTATCTGCATAAATAAGTGATGTGGTGTGTGTATAAATAACGCAGTTGGTGTGTATAACTGTATACATGAGTAAATGGGTATGCGATTGATTCCTTGCATGACTGACTAGGTGTGTGAGTAACTCTATCGATGAGTGGCGGACTGTGACTGTATGTATATGTGTATGAGTTCATATTATAGTACTGTATTGATGAGTAACTGCATGTATAAGTGAGTGGATGTGAATGTAGACCTAGGAAATAGTGGGTGGTATGTAGTATCTGGCATTGTTGTGTGTATGGTTTCAAAAATAGTAGTCTGTATTTTAGAGTGCGTGTATCAAACTTTATATTAGGCTATCAGTATGTGCATCAGATTATAAGGTGGATGATGTCATCAGTGATGTCATCAGTGATGTCATTTGAGATTTCATCAGTGATGTCACTGACCATGTGATGAGTGATGTAATATGTGACGTCATCAGCAGTGCATTGCGGGCGCGCAAGTTATAGTTAGCTCAACTAACTATAACAGGCGAATTTCTCTGGTTTTATATGAGTCAAATGTCCAACTAACTATAACGTCCCTGAAACCTATGTTTTTTCAGTGAATTTCTAAGGTTTTTTAAATGCTAATTCCTAACTATAACGTTTGTAAAACCTATGGTTTTTTCAGTGAATTTCAAAGTTTTTAAAATATTAATTTCATATTTTAATATTTATAAAACCTATATTTTTTCTATTTTGTTTTGTAATATTTTGCAACTTTACTATCCTTTTTTTTATTTGAAAAATTATGTAATTTTTTATATCTTCATAAAAAAGAATGTATATATATATATATATATATATATTTTTAGTAAACTAGACTCCCGAACCGGTAGTGTACCAAGCTCCATCACCATGTGAATCCTATCCACGATATTGCGAAACTCGTTAAGGATGCGCATTTCGTATCCGACGGCTTCGTACCACCGTGTCCCGCCTAACATCATATACGTATAATGTCGCGCCAGCTCCTAGTTTGGTATGCAACAGTTGCGCTGTAACAATACGTGCGTTACGTCATCTACGTTTAGGGTCGCGCCGGCTTGGCATTCCATATGCGACGAGTTCACACTGCCAGGCCCTGTGTTACGTCATAGACGTATGGTATTGCGCCGGGTACGCCATTCCCTCATTTATTTTTTTATGTCTCAAAACTATATCTAAATAAGTTTAAAGTGTATATCAGAGCAAGCGATAATCTAAAATATTTTCCACATTTATATATTTCTAACTGTAATAAACTTATATTATGGTAAATATATTTTCTCAAAATCGCGTCGGCCTCCTTGCGCGCTCAGTGTGCGTATGCCATGTGACCTTAAAAAAAGCTTTTGATTCGTTCATAACATTTCCCATTGTAACAGTTGGAGGACCCCACCCATTTTAGTCAGTCTCTCTACACCGTTTGATGAGAGACACCTCTTCTGCTTACAGAGCTTTTTTGAAAACCTTTTTGCTGTGTACACATATCTTATAGTACACACAACATGCAACGATCATCTTGATCGATAATCATGCTCTGTACAGTAGCCTTCCACGTGTTATACCCATGCATCTGAAACATCAGCTCCTATCTTGAAAGTTTGGGGGTGATTGGTCAAGGGGATGCTGAGAAAAAAGGAGGGTCCCAAAATGTGTTTTCTCCATGCAATTTCCATAGGAAACTTTAGACAAGGCTACAGGTCAAACTGCTCAACGGAATTATGGCAAATTTGGCAGGGAGAAAGTTCTTGGTCCAGAAAGTACGTTTTTGTTTAAATGGGGAAAATCTGTTCATTCGTTTTTGAGAAATATCGAATTTTAAAGATATCGATATTTGAGAATTCTGACATCTGATTGGCTGAGGCGTTTACACACAGTTTAGTCACTAACCCATGCATTCAGTAAGACACGTTTAATCACTCACTTATACAATCAGTCAAACACCTGCTAAATCCTCTGCACGACTGACTGTTTAAGTGAGTGATTAAACGTGTCTTACTAAATGCATGGGTTAGTGACTAAACTCTGTGAATGTCAATCAGTCTGTCTGTCATTTTATATGGTGCTGAATGGGTTGCTCAGTAGCTACATGAGTGTCTATATGGGTTATCAATTGGTTGCCTGAATATTTGTATGCGTGCCTGTGTGTGTGAGTGGGTGGGTGGGAGGTGTGTGAGTCTGTGCATAGATGTTTGAGTGCTTGATACACTGTGTGCATGGGTTCAAGAGTGCATGTGGAAACAGCTGTATGGGTGGGTAAGTGTGTGTATGGGTGTGTTGGTGAGTAAATGGATGTCTCAATGGTACCTGTCCAAGTAACTATATATGTAAAAGGCAGTGTATGTGAAACATGAAGTATATAAATGACTATATGTGAGAGTCAGTGATTGTGAGAGTGGCTGTATGGAAGAGTGTGTACTTGTATCAGTGATTGTAGAGGAGAATAAGTATGCATTTGTTTCTGTTTGAATAAGTGATGTGGTGTGTGTATAACTGTACAGGTCAGTAATTGGAAGTGTGATTGATTCTTTGCATGACTGACTAGGTGTGAGAGTAACTCTGGATGAGTGGTGGTATGTGAGTGTCTATATAGGTTTATGAGTGCATATGATACTGTTGTATTGATGAGTCACTGCATGTATGAATGATTGTATAGGTGAATGAGTGAATATGTTAGGGAACCTAGGAATCAGTGAGTGGTTTTGTAGTAACTAGTATTGGTGTGTTGATGGTTTCGAAAATGTTAGTCTGTATTTTGCAGTGGGTGTATCAAAGGTTATAATAGAGTGTGAGGATGAGCATCAGATTTTCACGTGGATGATGTCATCAGTGATGTCATTAGTGATGTCACTGACCATGTCATGAATTATGTAATATGTGACGTCATCAGCAGTGCATTGCAGGGGCCAGAGTTATAGTTAACTGAACTATCTATAACGGGGGAATTTCTCTGTTTTTATACGAGTAAAATGTCCAACTAACTATAACGTCCCTAAAACCTATGCTTTTTTCAGTGAATTTCTAAGCTTTTTAATTGCTAATTTGTAAGTTTAATATTTTTAAAACCCTTTTCTGCAAATAAATTTTGTTTTGTGATATTTTGTAATGTTTAATTATTTATTTATATTTCAAAATTACGTAATGTCTTTTGTGTTCTGATATATATATATATATTTTTTACCCTGAGGAAAAAGTGAAGTCGCGCACCCAACATGTACCTATCTCGGTGGGTGCGCGGATTCAAGCCGCCAGATTGCTAAAGTCGTAAAGGATGCGCATTTGGTCTGTGACGGATACGAAGTGTCTAACCCCACATAAAATCATATGCGTATCGGATCACGTCATGTGCGCGTTTGGAGTGTGATGGGTGCGCGGTGCCTGGCCCCGTGTAATGTCATATACGTGTGGGATTGCGCCAGTGCAAATTTTTGGATGATTTAAAACTATATGTATTTAACTTTAATGTATTCATGAGGGCAAGAGACTATCTAAACTATTTATAAAAATAATATATTTGTACTTGTGCTAAACTTATATTATTGTTAAATATTTTTTCGCGAATTCGTGTCGGGTGCGCTGGTTGCGCACCGGGTGCGTGACTGCCATCTGACTTTAAAAGACAGCATTTCATTGGTTCATAAGGTTTCCCATTCTAAAAGTTGAAGGATCCCACCCATTTTAATCATTCTCTCTGCAGCTTCACAGGAGAGACACCTGTTGTGTTTTTGCAGCTAGCCTGTAACTTTTTGGGGTGTTTTTTGGAAAGAGTTGGAAATGGCTTCTTCCAATCCTCAACAAGAACATACTTCTGATGAAGAAGAGATAGAAGAACCACCTCCAAAAAAGAGACCACAATCCATCGTCTGGAAATTTTTCACCATCGCAAATGGTGAAAAGAAAGTCAACACAAGGAAGGTCAGTTGTACTCTCTGTCCACGGATTTTGTCTAGAGGTAATGACAAAAAATACTCTTGTGGCACGTCAAGCATGTACAAGCACCTCCAGACAATCCATCCCAGACATTTTGCACAGGAGCAGATGCGACCTGCACAACAAAATATACAACAAGGTGACCATGCAGCTGGTCCCAGTACTTCAGGAACATCAAGTACATCATCTTGAGGGCCGGACATACGCTCAGAGTTTGGAAACTTAAAACAGCTATGCATAAAATGCAACAATGAACAATCTTGGATGCAGTTTGCTCTGCAGAAAGGAACCATCGCTGCTAATTTTTTTATTTTTGTTTGGAATGATTTAAGAATTCCAAAAGTTAAGACTTTAGCCTGTCGCTTTTTTCGGTTTTCCAAAAACACCCCAAAAAATTACAAAATAGTTTTAAAACACACATAAAACCATTAAAATAAAAAAAATAGTTTTTTCAGAACTACAGTATCTGGTTTAAAAAGAGAAATAACTGCATGCTAATGTCTGCATGATTGCTGGAGTATATGTGTTGAGTATGATTGATTCAAAGACTGCATGGGTAGTGCATGGTAATTGTATGAGTGCATCAGTACTGCCTACATGAATATACAAGTGTATCTGTAATTCGTGAGTTATTGCATGAGTTGATGGATAATATGTGGGTGATTGCATTAGTATATAAGTGGTGGTTGAGTGATTGAAAGAGTGTGAATGAGCAGTGTCTATGTGGTTATAGGACTGCATGGATAGTGCACATGTGGTTGTAGCTGTGAAGTGTTACTTCCTGGGTCATTGTATGAGTACATGGGTACTTAATGGATGATTAGAAGACTGCAAAGAGATTGCATAGTGAATTTAAAAGTGCGTGGGTATTGATGGAGTGATTGGATTAGCACATGGTAGTGGCTGGGTGATTGGAGGAATGCATGGAGAGTGACAGTGTGATTGCTGGAGTGCATGGTTGGTACCTGGGAATATGAACGTGTAAATGAGTAGTGTGTAGGTGGTTAGAGGACTGTATGGGTAGTGCACATGTGACTGTTGGACTACATGTGTTAGTGTGTGGGTGATTGTATGGGTACATGGGTAGTGACTGGATGATTAGAGTACTGCAAGGAGAGTGTATGGTGAATTTATAAGTGCTTGCGTATTGACGGAGTGATTGGATTAGTACATTGTACTGGCTGGGTAACTGGAGGAGTGCACGGGGAGTAACAGTGTGATTGCTGGACTGCAGGGGTACTACCTGGGAAAATTAAGGTGTGAATGAGCAGTGTGTAGGTGGTTAGAGAATTGCATGGGTAGTGCACATATGATTGTGGCACTGCATGTGTTAGTGTCTTAGTCCATTATATGAGTACATAGGTACTGATTGAATGATTAGAGTACTGCAAAGAGAATGTATGGTGAATTCAAAAGTGTTTGGGTATTGATGGAGTGATTGGATAAGTAAATGGTACTAGCTGGGTGATTGGAAAAGTGTACGGGGAGTGACAAGGGGATTGCTGGAGTGCATGGGTACTACCTGAGTAATTGGAGGAGTGCATCAGTAGTATCTAGATAGGTTAGAGGACTGCATGGGTAGTACACAGTTGATTGTAGCAGTGCATGTATTAGTGGCTGGGTCATTGCATGAGTACATATTTAGTGACTGGATGATTAGAGTACTGCAAAGAGAGTGCGTGGGTATAAGTGGTTGAGTATTGGTGGAGTGATTGGATAAGTACATGATGTTAAATGCGTGATTGGAGGAGTGCATGGGAAGGGACAGGAGGATTGCTGGCGTGCATGGGTAGTTCCTGGGTAATTGGAGGAGTGAACCAGTAGTGAGTAGATGGTTAGAGAACTGTATGGGTAGTGCACAGGTGATTGTAGCAGTGCATGGGTAGTGTTTGGGTAACTTAATCTTACCTGTTTTGCAGTAGATATAAAACTGATTTAAATATTTTTTCACTTCTTTTTTTGTAATGTAAATTTAAAATATTTTAAACTTAAGTAGTAGAACCTGTAAAAAATGTAAAAAAAATACAAAGATCAAATATATCAGCACCTTCTTTTGAACACAATTTTCCAAATGCAATATCAAAGAACAGAATCGATAATTCAAACCCTAATTCTCGACATAGTCCCAATAGGCTGAATGATGTTTCTAAAAACATTTCCATTAAGGATATCCAAGAAAAAACTTCTGAATTCATATTGACATCTTCCCAATAGGCCGAATGATGTGTCTGAAATTATTTGTAGTGAAAATAACCAAAATATACTCAGTAATATATGTTGACCTCTTCTCAGAATTTTGGCATAAACAATATTAGATATGAATTTGGTAATTCATTAGGCATTCATTTATTGCATTTTAAATACACAGTATAGTATCCAGATGTTGAAGTAGGTCCATCTTGGAAAACAATAGCCACTGTTTTAAAAGTTCTTCCTGAAATTGACACTTGACCTGCCACAACATTTTTTATTTTGGTTTCCAATTTTGTTCCATCTGCTCTACATTGTAGCTTTAAAATTATATATTGTCCAAATTATTCTATAAATAATGTTGACAACATTTCCGATTTGCACTAAGTACATTCCATATCTTGATTTGCTGATTTCACTAATTCATTGAAAGACACTGTTTTGCAATCTGGTATTGTCAAATATATGAATTGTTCAGTGTCTATTTTAGTAGTAGATGAAAATGAACAGCTGTCACATTTATGATCCCATCTGTAACGTAGTCCAAACAGATTTTCAATTTGTATTCCTTCATCTTCCAATACTGCAAACATAAGCATAAGAAATTCCTGAGCGTCTTGCTGTACATTCTGTGTAAAATGTGAAGAACCAGAACATATATCCAGAAGATTACGCACGCAAGAAGCAGTATGTATTTTCGTTTTATCAGTTTTCAACTTTTCAAAAACATCATGTAACAAAGAACAGAATCGTTTTCCTCGATTTTCCATAATTGCATGCTGTAGAATTTCTAAAAAAAAAAAGTTGATACCTGAACTATTTTCTAACTGATATCCTTAGGGGTGGGCGGAATTACCGGAAGTGCCTTTCGCCAAATATCGCGAAACGGCACAAAATCTCCGCGATCTCGCGATATTTCGCGTGATCGCGGAGATTAGTGCTTCCGGTTGGGTGCCCTCGAGTCAGCTGTCCGTCATAGTGGGGGAAAGGGCGGGAAGACGTTGCCCATCGCTGGTGTGTGTGGCGGGGCTTCCATGCAGTTCACATGCCGCTTGTTTAAAGGGCCAGAGAACGATCAGAGCAGCAGACGAGGAGACAGAAACTTCTGGTGTCAGGAACTACACGGGGATTGCGCTCGAAAAAGTCGAGGATGCACAGAGCTCCATCGAGGATCACAGCTAATTTTTGACGGGAGATAACTGGACTCGGAGTACTTTCTACTGGCTAATCAGTAAGTGCTACCTCGTTGGGTAAATGTATAGTGTTTTTCCTACACTACAACTGCGTAAAGGGCCAGAAGAGTTGTCTACAGTGACCATGTGTGTCTTTAACGTTGCCACGGCACCGACGGGCCCCGGGGTTCCGTGAGTCAGCTGTCCATCATAGTGGGGGAAAGGGCGGGAAGACGATGCCCACCGCTGGTGTGTGTGGCGGGGCTTCCATGCAGTTCACATGCCGCCTGTTTATAAAGGGCCAGAGACCGATCAGAGCAGCAGATGAGGAGACAGAACCTCCTGGCGTCAGGAGTTACACGGGGGTTGAGCTCGAGAAAGTCGTGGATGCACAGAGCTCTATCGAGGATCACAGCTAATTTTTGACAGTAGATATGGGGAGAAAAGCACACCTGCCCAGCCTTGACCTAGCTACTCCCGAATGTTTGGTGCTGATTAATGCGTTACTGAATTTGAGCTCCAACTCGGGCACCTGCTTTATTTATATCTGTAAGTGCTTCCTGTTGAGGTTTAATTTTTGTGACAGGAGCATCGTGCCAGAATGAATCGAGTCCTGCATATGTCCGTTCTGGTCGCGGATCGCGGAAGTTTCGACATTTTTGCGTTCCGCGCGGAACGCGAAAATGTCAAAATGTCGCAATTTCCGCGAGCGGAACGGAAATCTCACCCACCCCTAGATATCCTACAATATTAGCAACCATGTCCACTTCCATTTTCTTTCCAGCCTCATCATTCTTTTCAGTTCTTTTCTTCTTTGTAACCTCACTAGAATATTTCTCATATTTTTGTTTTGGACGTATCAAACGTTTTTCATAAATAGGATATTCACCTAAGTAAGGAGCATAGAGTCTTCTTAACCTATTGTATTCTTTTACACAATTTACATCTGCGCTAACGTTTTCCTCATCAAAATCAATCAAATACAATCCAGATAATGTTCTTACTCAAGACAATCCAACATATGCCATACCCTCTTTAGACACAGAACTTCCAATGTTTACCAAAGCATGGTCAACACTTAAACCTTGAGATTTATGAATGGTCACTGCATATGCTAAACAAACAGGAAACTGTTTTCTATGAACATACAAATCTTTTAAAAGCAAGAAACGAACACCACAACGTGCAATCTGTTTCACCTCTTCAATCTGATCAAATTTAATCTTCAAAAATTCAATTCCATCTCTACTTGAATAACTAACAAAGTCAACAACTTTCCCCATTGCTCCATTTACTAAACCTTTCTCAAGATCTAAATTACACCCTAATATGACCCGACAGTTTACAGATACATAGAAGGTCTTTTCCAAACCAGCAGTCTGAGATATTGATTTTTTCAAAGAGTCCAATTTTAACTGTAATTTCTCTGACAGAAGAATAGTTACTCCTTCATGTTCTATTTTATCAGTAGCTACCATTTTTATTATCGGTTGTTTCTCCAGTTTTAACAGTTCTTCATTGAATGTAAAGCATGCTTTCAGTGTTGTCTTAAGGCAAATTATAGACTTCTTTTCTGCAATTGTTTTGTAGATAGTTTCAGGTGCAATATTTTATTTTGGAAACAAGTTTGTTAGTAGCCGACTTGCTAAAGCTTCTTTGCCATTCTTTGTTAAGACACCAATTCTAATATTTTGGAGAATTTTTCCATAATCTTCCTCATTTGACTGTCGCATGTTCTTAATAAGTTCTTTATATTCAAAATAAGTCCAAATGTTCATATTTCCAATACTTCCCAATGATTTTTTATTGTCTTCATGAAGAAGGGTATTAAAAACTGGTTGGCCTTTCACAGGTGTGAGTTGTAGTAGATCACCTAATACAATTACATGTTTTCCTCCAAACAAAACATCAATATTTGTTTTTAAAATCTGCTGCATCCTCAAATGTACGACCACAAGCATTAAGTTTGAAACCATGAGTACCTCATCAATTATTAGATGTTTTATATTCTTTAGTACTCTTGAAACTTCGAAACAAGCTTCTCCAGATAGCTTGTGATCTTCCAACGTATTTTCATGTTCTACTGGTAACATAAGTAAACGATGTAATGGAAATCCTTTTATAGTGTGTGCTGCCAATCCAGTTGGAGCAGTTACAACACACAATATATGTGAATCCGTTGTTTTCTGTAGATAACTTGACAAACATTTAATCAAGAAACTTTTTCCTGTTCCAGCTTGCCCACTGATGTACATAAGAATAGGTTTAAATGATGAACATTGGCAAACACTCTTTTCCTGCAGTAGTACGTGTTCTATTTGTTGTGTAACTTGGTGATATATTTATTTCTGTTCAGTACTCAGTTGTTCTTTAACTTCTTCCAAATCAATATTGTCCTGTTGTGCTTGTTGCATCACCCTTTCCACTTCACTCATTTGTATTGCCGCTTCATTTTCAAGTATGACTTCTCCTAGTGGATCTTGACTTTGTGCAGCAGAACTCTGACTATCTTCAGAACTATCTCTAGCTATTTCAGCTGCAATAGTACTTTCTTGATTAATCTCTTCGTTCAACATTTGGAGATAATTTGGGAAAATTGTACATTCAATGCTATCTTTACATGCATTGAAAGAATCTTCATAGCAGTCAAAATCTCCAAGTAATTCCATTTCACTCCGCCAAGGTTTGAAGAGTTGCAAAAGAGCTAAATAGAAAAACTCCCTTTTATCTGGAGTATCGCCACTTAGTTTTCTGTGATTAATCAGATTTCCTTTAGCATGCTTTACCAAACATCCTAAAGATCGAATTACAGCATATTTTCCTTCATTTATATATTTTCCGTAACATTTTTTTTAAAGCTGTAATGTTGCACTGCTTCATAAAGACATATCTTTTCCAGGTGTGGACTTCTATTTCGATAGTACGTATCCAACATATTTGTTTTAAGAATATCTGTACTTTCTGGATCCTTCAATGCTAAGTATTCAATTTCTTGTACAGATTTCAAAACTCGATTTCATGTCGCAGCAAGACCTAGACTTATCCAGATGATTCCTCTTGACTTTGAATATAAATTTGCAGATGTCTATCGATCTGAACATTCATACCATCCAATTTCTCAATGTGAAAGCATCTTCAAGCTGACGCTGTACAATTTTTTGCTAAGTGTCTTCTCTTGTGAAATGTCTTCCCACATTTCTTTCAATTCTGTCTTCTCAGATTTCGTAATGTATGATGTAACATACTGAGCAACAGCAATTGAGTTATCTGCAACATATTTTATGTCCATATTTGCATTCCACATTGTCAAAATCACTAGATTGTAATCATTAATGTACGTTGATTCTTCTGTTCTTTTGATATTATAAGTATTTTTGGGTGATTTTCAAGTGATAGTATGCCTCACTTCTGACATAAAACTGTTCACCCATCCTTTGAAAATTACTGGAGGTGGAAAACCAAATTGAGATTTTGTGTAAAATCTTTCCTTTGATTTGTGTTTCCGTCGACAATATTATCGATGATTTTGAAACCGTAAAACTTGCTGTCTCAAGTTGTTTCCTGCTTTTTCTTTTGGTATGGTACAGGTAACATATTGTTCAATAAAAGACAAAACACTCTCATCATTGTCAGTTCCAAATTTTGGTGCATTCTTGATCCATAACAGCATATGAAAATGAGGTGCACCTCTAACTTGATATTCCTTTCTCCAAAAGAAATCAATAACTTCACCAATAGGTGGATTCTTTTTAATACAGATGAAAGACATCATAGCTTCAAACCTATGATTAAAATATCTGCACACATTTATAGGATCCAGGGAACACAGTTCTCCAGCTGTCTTCAATTCAATATACTCTATATTTGTATTTGCTTCTCGTAGAAAATCTAGTAAATCATCCCATGCGTACTCAGCACAACTAAGTGTAAAAAACCACGTAGGGGTTCCTAAATTCCTTAAGATACATTTCAGTTCACCATGACGTCGATACCAATATTCATTAGTGCCTCGTTGACATGCCATCAAATTAATTGACTTTGTTTCTAATTGTTCGTCTCTTTGTTCAACTTTGTCCATGCATTGCTTTGCAGAAACATCCGAAAAATGAATTCCTGTTTTTAAAATGTGATTCACTGCATATGAAAGTGCAGAAAGGTCACTTTCAAATAAAAGATTAAACAAATATGGAATACATTGTCTAAATCTTGCATCTTCTGAGTACAATCATAAAGTACGATATTCTGAAGCTGGATTCTGAACAGGTCGTTCATCATATCGTCCACCTTTTCCAGTAGGGAACAGCTGTGGAAAACAACAAGCTTCCAAACTTTTTTCCCATACACTCATCGGAGTTCCTTTTGCTTTTTTCATCTGGAACAATTCAATACTGTCTCCTATCACTTCTTTTGAGCGCAAAGGTTGTATAGTGTAATGTTCATAAATTTCTTCTTTTCTTTGCAATATCTGTTTCATCTTCTAAACATATTTCTTGTTCTTCTACATTTACAGTTTTATAGTTTTTCACCAGATATAATGCAGCCTTTTGGACTTTGGTGACATCTACTAATTCTTGCCATATTTTCCTACTTTTTGTAGGTACACCATTAACAAGATTGACTACAGGTTCACTTTCCTCTCTTTCTACACCGTTTCAAAATTGTTCTTAAAATCTAAAGGTAAATATACAACTCTTCCTTTTAAACCTCTTTGTAGATTTGTTGGAGGCAGCTTACCTGTTTTAGGCTCCATACGAATTACAGCCTGAAATGGGTGCACAGATTGAATAAGGATGGACTCATATGTATTTAAATCTTTAAGTTCTGGAGGTATAGCTACTAATTGTAGGTCATTATGAACAGCACTAGCTGGCATTTTGTTCTCTTCTAATTTATTGTAACAATATTTACAAATACATTGTTGACTGCCCAACTCAAAACGACCTTCCACAAACAAATAAACAGCAAATTCCCTCCATTTATCATTGTTTTCCTTTTCACTGTTTAAAAACACATCAACATTACTAGTTTGAATTTTAAAGTGAGTACGTCGGTAACAAATACAAACATAGTTGGGAATTTCTCCAGAAACTACTTTAAACTTTATTTCTTTTTCAAACTTCACATCAGTATTATCTTCTATCTCTTCTTCAACACCTACACTTATCAAACTCTCAGTTTCTCTACACTCCTCTTGACCAGCAAAGAAACGTAATTCAATATCATCACAAACCTTTTTTCACATCCAACACTGAACTATGCAAAAGAGCTGTATTAATTTAATTTAGAAATAATGAAGGACTTTTCACGTAGTATAATCTTCTAACTACCGAATTTCTGAATGATGTACTGCAAACATTCTTAAATGATAAAAACGACTTTGACACACTTTCCAAGAAAGACAAGCCAGGGAATGACCTTGCAACCCTGTATTTTTTCTCACTTTGCAAGGATCCAGTCCTTGTAATATCTTAATCTTCTGTTGCACAGTTTCTCCCCATATTCTCTTAAGAACTTTAGTAATACATCAATAGATTCCTGTTGTATACTACAAATACCACTACAATGCCATGTAAACACTGACTTCATTATTGTATTTAAAGTTTTCCATTTGTTTAGAACTAAAATAAAGCAATTTTCTTTTCAATTCAAATGCTTTTTCAATAACGCTTAGAATCTCCTTTTTTTGTTTATAAAATGTTGATCTTTTTTTTGATTTGTTATATTTTTTAGCACATTTTGTAATACTCTATTATTATATAATCTTTTTCGAATCTCTAAAAATTGTTTCTTCCTCCTTTCAACATATTATTTTTCTGATAATCCAATTTTGCATTTTTGTGTACACTTTTCTTTTCCTTTTGTTCCACTGTACATCTTTTGTGTATCTCTTCTTTATTTTCAGAATTTGTTAGACTCTTTAAAACTTTTGTTTACAAATTCTTTACTTCTCTTACCAGAAGGCTTTTTCTTTAAGGATCCATGTTGTACTTGATCTAATTGCTCCTTTGCTGTTTTCTTTCTTTTCTTTTTGTTTGCTCTTTTCTTGTCATTGTAACTCTGTCTTAATAATTATGCAAAATATCTGTAAAATAACGAAAGTTTTAAAAACAATTTAGTGTATAATTAAAATAATTATATCAAAATATTCACATGTTTAAATGAAAAAAAAACTATACAGTGATACTACCACAATGATTAGAGGAGTGGAACGGTACTACCTGGGTAATTGGAAGAGTGCATGAGTAGTGTGTAGGAGATTATAGTACAGCATGGATAGTACACAGGTGATTGTAGACGTGCATGGTTAGTACCTGGATCATTGCATGAGTACATGGGTACTGCCTGGATGATTAGAGTACTGCAAAGAGAGTGCATGGTGAATTTACAAGTGCTTGGGTATTGTCAGAGTGACTGGATAACTAAATGATACTGGCTGAGTCATTGGAGGAGTGCATGGATAGTGACAGAGCGATGGCTGGAGTGTATAGATAGTGCTCAGGGGATTGTAACAGTGCATGTATTAGCGCCTGGACCATTGCATGACTACATGGGTACTGACTGGATGATTAGAGTACTGCATGATAAGTGCCTGGTGAATTTATAACTCCTTGGGTATTGGCGGAGTGATTGGAAAACTACATGGTGCTGGATGGGTGATTTAAGGAGTGAATGAGTAGAGACAGTGTGATGACTGCACTGCAAGGCTAGTGCTTAGGGGATTATAGCAGTCTATGAGTTAGTGCATGGATCATTGCATGAGTACATGCATACTGACTGGAGGATTAGACTACTGCAAAGAGACAGCATGGTGAATTTACAACTGCTTCGGTATTGGCAGAATGTTTGGATAAGTACATGCTGCTGGATGGCTGATTGCAGGAGTGCATGGGGAGTGACAGGAGAATTGCTGTAGTGCATAGGTACTACCCGGGTAATTGGAGGGGTGAATAAGTAGTGTGTAGCTGGTTAGAGGTCTGCATGGATAGTGCACAGAGGATTATAGCACTGCACAAATTAGTGCCTGACTCATTGCATAAGATACATGGATAGTGACTGGATGATTACAGTGCTGGAAAGAGAGTGCATGGTGAATTTATAAGTGCTTGGGTCTTCTCGGAGTGCTTGGAAAACTACATGCTACTGGATGGGTGATTGGAGGAGTGCATGGGGAGTGACAGGGGGTTTGCTGGACTGCATGAGTACTACCTGGTTAATTAGAGGAGTAAATCAGTAGTGTTTACCTGGATAGAGGCCTGCATGGATAGTGCACAGAGGATTGTAGCGCTGCATATATCAGTGCCTGGTTCATTGCATGAGTACATATGTAGTGACTGGATAATTATAGTGCTGCAAAGAGAATACATGCTGAATTTATAAGTGCGGGGTATTGGCGGAGTGATTGTAAAACCACATGCTGCTTGATGGGTAATTGGAGGAGTGCATGGGGAATGACAGGGGGATTGCTGTACTGCATGGGAACTACCTGGGTAATTAGAGGGGTGAATCAGTAGTGTGTAGGAGGTTACAGGTCTGTATGGATAGTGCACAGGACATTGTAATAGTGCATGAGTTAGTGACTGGGTTATTGCATGAGTATATAGATACTGACTGCATGATTACAGTAGTTCAAAGAGATCGCATGGTGAATGTATAAGTGCTTGGGTATTGCCAGACTTATTGTATAAGTACATTGTGTGAATGGGTGATTTCAGGAGTGCATTGGGATTGCCAGGGGGATTGCTGGACTGCACTCCGACAATACCCAAACACTTATAAATTCACTATGCACTCTTTTTGCACTAGTGTGATCATCCAGTCAGTATCTATGTACTCATGCAATAACCCAGTCAGTAACACATGCACTATTACAATCCCAAGTGCACTATCCATTCAGACCTCTAACCACCTACACACTACTGATTCACTCCTCTAATTACCCAGGCAGTACTCATCCAGCTCAGCAAACCCCCTGTCAGTCCCCATTCACTCCTTCAATCACCCATCCAGCAGTATCGGCCCGTGGTGGGAGTGCTGCCAGTTGCTGACATGGGGTGGGGGAGGGGCAGGGTGGGGGCAGTAAACTTCGGAATATGGCCGCACAGAGGTAAGTACGCAAACAAATACATAAAACAAAATTTGTTGCGCGTGCTGCATCGTCAAATGTCCTCCCCGCCCCATGTCAGCGCCCAGCCGCACACCCACCACAAGCTGCTAATGAGTACAAAGACAGTGCCTAAGTGATTGAACCAGTGTATAACTAATGCATTGATTAATCTATGACTGCAGAAGTATGTCTGGGGGATAACACAAGTACATACGTAATGCCTAGTGATTCCATGGGTGCTAGGGTAATGTCTGGGAGATTTCAGCAGTACATACAAAGTGCCTAAGTGATAATATCTCTACAAAAATATCTCACACCTCACTTTTGTGCTTCTGCTTTACCATTTTACAACTATTTATAATGTTACACCTAGCCAAATAGAAAGCAGGAACAGTTCACATGTCTCTGCTATAAGTCTCACCATATTCCTGAAAACATGCATGGATATATCTATACCTTAACACTATGTACACCTGATAAATTCACAGAACAAACTTCAAATTTAAATCAAACAGTACAAATAATGTGGTATACTTCAACTATACCACTCTAAACACTTATAAAAACTAGTCTATTTACTAATACTTTAACTGAACATATATACTTCCAACTTGAAAGCAACACCTAAAATTATGCGGTATACTCTAAAGGTACATATCCACACACTGAAACAAACTACCATAAACCGTAATCCATATTTCAAAATACACATAATACTATACAGAATCTATATCAAACAACATTAAAATACATTACAACATGTCAAAGTTCATGATTTATATCTTACCTTTAAAAACAAATCCAACACATAATACACTTCACAGATTTATAACTCACCTTTCAAATTGATTTGTAGATTATGAAGTATCTTAAACTCAGATTTTCTTATGCACACAATCAATATGTATAGCACTTCTCTCAGCAAAGCAAAACCAAAAATGGCAAAGTTTCCCTCTCTATCTCCACACATATACATGTAAATGACAAATCACATTACTTCCTAGATTATTTCAAATTCTAAAACACATTTCTATTGGTTACACATATCAACCCTCGCCAACTGATTTCTAACTGAACCCAAACTGCTGCTGGAATTTTATGAAGTTGCGACTCCACGTGCTCCGAAAGCGATGGCACCGCAAATCCATACGGGAGTTCCAAAATATATTACAAATAATTTTACCACTTCTTTTTAATAACACACCACTTCTAAACATGCAACTGAATTGAAAAATCTCACTACAATAATATATTTCTTTAATAATTATAACAAATTCACATTTTAATGCCACAGTTAACTTTAAACCCTACCCCCGTTCTGCTTAATAACTGTTTTCATAGTAACAGTTCATGGACTCACAGGTCACACGTTCAGCAAATTTTAAAGCTCACCACACAATGTTGCAAATACGAACAGCAGGTGTGGTTCACTTTATAAAATATGAGTTTATTCTATCTACTGTACTTGTGTTGTGGGGTTCCGAGGACGAGTCTGGCTGCAGAGTTCTGGATGGTTTGGAGCTCGTGTAGCAGGGTCCTGTTGATTCAATCAATCAATCAATCATAGCATTTATAAAGCGCACTACATACCCGTAAGGGTCTCAAGGCGCTAGGGGAGGGGGGCGCTGCTACTGTTCGAAGAGCCAGGTCTTGAGGAGTCTCCTGAAGGTAAGGAGGTCTTCGGTCTGCCGCAGGCAGATGGGGAGGGTGTTCCATGTCTTGGCGGCGAGGTGGGAGAATTATCTGCCGCCGGCGGTCACTCTTCAGATGCGGGGGACGGTGGCGAGGACGCGATCTGCGGAGCGGAGGTGGCGGGTGGGGGTGTAGAGGTTGAGTCAGATGTTGAGGTACGCTGTCCGGTGTCGTGGAGTACCTTGTGTGCGTGGGTGAGGAGCTTGAAGGTTATCCTCTTGTTGATGGGGAGCCAGTGCAGTGCAGTGATTCTGGTGTAGAGGGCATTGCCGTAGTCCAGTCTGCTCATGGCGGAGGGGGGGGGTCGTGGAGGAGGGTGGTGCTAAGGTGTTCCTCTGTGATCTTACTCCTGTTTCTTTGTGGCAGGCACGGGGTGGGTTTGGGTGCGGTGGTGGTGTTGAAAGTGAAGTGTAGACAGTGGTGGTCTGTCCAGAGGGGTTGAATGGTGTGGCTGAGGTGGATGTTTGTCCCTCCTGCAAAGATGGGGTAGAGGGTGTGTCCGGCTCTGTGGGTGGGGGCGGTGAAGAACTGATTTAGTCCGAGGTTGGCAAGGTTGTCAAGGAGGGTGGTGGAGTCGGGGTCGCTGCAGTTGTCAAGGTGGAAGCTTAGGTCTCCCATGAGAATGTAGTCCATGAAGGCAATGGCGTGGGGTGCGACGAGGTCAGCAATGGTGGTGGCTGAAAAGGCACGAGGCCCATGGAGTCTGCAGAAGAGGGTTACGCGCAACGTGGTCTGGGGCTGGTCTGAATCTGGAAGTGGAGATGCTCTGTGTTGGAGAGGGGGTCGCTCATGCTGGAGGTGGAGAGTCGGAGGGAGCTCTTGTGTGCGGTGGTGAGTCCTCCTCCTGGGCGGTAGGGACGGTCCTTTCTTTGGATCTTCTATCCGTCGGGGATGGCGGTGGCGATAGCGGGGCGTTGGTAGTGTGGTCCATGTTTCCATGAAGAAGGTGACATCTGGCGAGAAGGTGTCGAGCAGGTCCCAGATCTCCATGGCGTGTCTATGTAGGGAGCGCACGTTGAGGAGGATGCACGTCAGGGCTTCAGTGGTGCGAGCATCCGGCATAGGTTCAGATGTCGTGGGGGGACTGTTGATGGTGAAGGATTGTCGGCAGTGCTGGCAATAGAACTGGCCATGGGTGGTGTTCGGCATCGATCTCTGGCAGTTGTTGTTTCTTTCGGGGTTGAGTGTGAGGAGGGCGGTGGAGTTGTAGCGGTGGGGGGTCTTAGATCCAGGTTTCCTGCAGTGGCCATGGTCGGGTCGTAGATAGGCACAGATGGGCTTGCCTTTGGTGCGCTGGTGGCACGTGGCCACCATTAAGTAGGGGAGTGCGGAGGGAAGTGCAGCTGGGAGGCAGGAAGCGGGAGCCCGCAGGGGGGAAGGGGCCACAGGGGTAGCGGCGGCAGGAAGTGCACAGAGACAGAAAACCGCTAAGTAAACAGAGAGGACACAGGTACAAATACTGGCACAATAAAAGACAGAGAGGAGGTAGAAAACGGCCACAAGAGAGATAGAAAAACAGAAAATGGCACAAAACAGACACGGGCACAAGAGAGACAGAAAAACAGAACATGGCACAAAGACAGACATGGGCACAAGAGAGACAGAAAATCAGATAATGGCACAAAGACAGACACGGGCACAAGAGAGACAGAAAAACAAAGAATGGCCCAAAGACAGACACGGGCAGAAGAGAGATAGTAAAACAGTGAATGGTACAAAGACAGACACAGACAACAGCGGCCAGCAGAAGAGCAAGGCTGTCCCACTGGACAACCAGGGAGGAGCCAGCAGGTGTAGGAGGGCCTCGAACACTTGCCTGAGCAAGCAGGTCACAGTGCCTGGAGCGGTGGCACTTAAGAGCGGAGCTAAAGAAAAAGAGCAGGTCCCTGACCAGGAGGAGAGGGGTCTTGCTATGAACATTCTGACATGCTTATTAAAATGACAAGATGGTGCTTAGAATTTTTTTTTATGTATGGCAAGGAGACTTACAGGCAAGTAAGGGGCATGGCCATGGGCACCTGCTTTGCCCCTACTTATGCAAACCTACATATGGGTTGGTGAGAGGCAGCCGTGGTCTTTTCAGGTAACAGCAGTGGGGAGGTAGGGCCGGGTATTTTGAGGGACGATGCCAAGATAAAATTATTTATTTCATTTTCCCTCTGCATCTTCCCTCAAAATACCCCCAACCCGGCCCCACCGCCCCACCGCTGTTACCTGCATGGACTGCGGCTGGTGAGAGGAGCAGGTGCTCAGGGTCAAATATGCCAGGGAGTGAACCGAAAATGTTATTCTTTGTACAAGATTTATAGATGATCTGTTTATCCTGTGGCAATGTACCCCAGAATCTGCTCAGGCATTTGTGTCAGAATTAAACAGCAATACCTTGAACCTAAGATTTACTTCAACTATTAGTACATCTGAGATTTGTTTTTTGGATCTGGAAGTATTTGTGAAAAATAGCAAACTACACACAAAGTAACATAGGAAACCCACAGCAGGGAACTCTATTTTACATTCAGGTGACTTTCATCCAATGAAATTGAAGCAGAGTATTCCACATGGGAATATCTGTGGATGAAAAGGAACTGTAGTGATTCAACATCCTTGAAGGAGACACAGGAGCAATTGCAAGAAAGATTTATTGAGAGAAGTCACAGCCCCCAGGTACTGGAACAAGCCATACCTGAGGTCAAGGGAACCACCGCAGACTCACTGTTATTTTTGAGCGGGAAAAAAAATGATAAAGGTACTAGAGATGCTAGAAGAAATAAAGGCAAGGAAGAATTGCGAATGATCACAGGATAAAATGCCTACCATGCTAAGGTGAGAGTGGTAATGACTAGGCATTGGCATCTAATTAAGAGTGATCCAATTTTAGGAAGTGAAACATCTCGTAAACCTCAGCTGACCTTCAGACATGCTAAATCAATGCATCAAATGTAAGGTTGGCTGAGGCCTAGATCTGGTTTCCTTAGGTGCCAAAGGTGCAAAGCCCGCAAACATGGTCTCAATAAAAGAGAGGTACATTCATCACTGTTGAAAAGTTCATGGAAATTCCGAAACTCCTAAAGTTGTAGGAGTGACTATGTAGTGTATGTCCTACAACGTTCCTGTCCTAAACTTTACATAGGGAGCACCATTCATATGGCACGTGTGAGAACTTTGCATCATCTCGGGGCTGTGAAAAACTGTGACAAATGTTACCCTGTTGCCAGGCATATGAATGGGATGCATGGACGTAATCTGAATGATTTATTTTACTATGTTATCGATTCAGTCCCCAAGAACAGATGATGTGGGGATCGAGAACTTAAATTAAGGCAATTGGAATCAAAATATATTGTTATGATAAACACAAAAATACCATGTGGCTTGAGGAGTTGGGGGCTAAGGTGATGGCATATGCAGATGATACTCAGCTGCTTTTTACCTGGGACAAAGCTGTGGACATGGTCTTACTGGTTCAACACTGTCTGTCCTCCATTGGCCGAGGCGCAGCTTAAATGTAATGAAGAGAAGTCGGAGGTTCTGCTCTTTGGCAAATCCCCCCTTAATTTCAGAGAGCAGCTCATTTTGAACCTTCGTTTTAACACAACAGCCAGCAAATGGAAAATGGCTGTTGTGTTAAAACGAAGGTTCAAAATGAAATGTACAAAGCTGAAATTGCATATGGGGCCAACAGAACATTTATTTGCGCAATGGGAGATGATTACAGACATGGTTGTTTGGCGTAGAACATTGGAGCAATATTTTGAATAACGCTACTCACCTGAAGTTACTTTCCCATGCACGCTCTCAAGAGGAAATATGGCCTGCCTTTTAAATACCACGTGGGCATTTTCAAAATAGAGAGACTTTTCCCGTGACCAAGGCTTGCTGAGCTGAAACGCGTAGGGAGTGTGAGCCTCTTGCCTGCATGTTTCATGGAATAAACCTGTTTGTACACACAGCCTGCGCCAGTGTACTTTTTGCTAAGAACAAAGGAGAAGGTGCGGGTATATATATATATATATATATATATATATATATATATATATATATATATATATATATATATATATATATATATATATATATATATATTAACATAGAAAATCGCGTTGAGCAGAACATTTCCAGCACTCCAAGAGGTAAAGGTTCTTTGATTTTAATTCTAGTGATGTTACATATATATATACACAAAGTATTTTGCCATTCCTACAGCAAAGTCTATAAGAATAGGATTAGCACAGTGCTATCCATGTCAAGCTGTGAAATGATAAAAGCCATTCACCACTCCGGTCACAGTATTACAGCTTTGTATTGCTAAAATACCATCCAATCCAACCTGAAATTAATAAGAGGAACCCCTGACACGTGTTTCGCTGTCATTACAGCTCTTCAGAAAGGTTTAGCTTTGTCCAGATACAAGGGAGCACTCAGTATAAGTCAAAACAATACCCTTGCAGGCATAGAGTGACACATACATTATGCAAAAAAGAAGCAGAGAACTCTGAGCAGTTCCCAAGTTTAGGTGGAAGGCAGCTCCTGTATAGAGCACCCTCAACACCAGCGACAGTCTAAATTTGCTCACCTTAAATGTCTGCTTTTCTATCAAAGTTTTTAAGCACAGGATTAGAACAGTGCTATCCACGCCAAGATAGAATGGGACAAGGTCTTTTTCCATTCCTGCAGCAAAGGGAATGCAATGATTGGCGGGACAGAACTTGAACAAAAAGTTGCGTAATGGTTCCAAGGGCTGAAATGTTCTGAAGAACCTAACATAAGGGGTTTGAGGAAAGGGGGTGTTAGTGACACAAGTTATGTGTCCTTAAAAGATTTTTTTAATCACATGTGATATTTGCGAACTGATGCGACCATCAGGATGGCCCACGTGTAACATCGCGGGGCCATCGCGACTTGCGTGACGTCATTGCGAATATTGATGGAAATATAAAAATATATATATATTTGAACACACTAGCCGGCAGCCACGGCCCGTATAGTGCGTGCTACTGGGGCAGTGACATAGGGCTGGGGAGGGGCAGAGTGGGGGGTTGTAAAATGCGGCATACAGCATATTCCAGGTAAGTAACGGAAAAAAAAACGAATTTCGTTGCGCGCGGCGCGCTGCATCGCCAAATGCGAAGCAGCGCATGCAACAAAATATATTTTTTTTGCGTTCCTTACCTGAAATCGGCCATATGCCGCATTTTACAACACCCCACTCTGCCCCTCCCCCGCCCTATGTCATTGCCCCAGTAGCACGCCCTATACGGGCCGTGGCTGCCGGCTAGTGTGTTCAAATATATATATATATTTTTACATACTCACTCACACACTTATGTCCAGTCACATACCCATTCAGATACTGATGTACCCACTGTCATACCCATTCAGGTACTCGCACACGCACTCTCAGATTCACTTGGAGAGTGACGCATGCATGTACAGACCCACTCAGATACTCCTATACCCACTTACAGACCTAGTGTGAGACTATGCTTTCACTGAGACAAACACTGATAGACCCACTCAGACACTTATGCACCAACTCATAGATCCAGTCACAGGCTCAGGCACCTATTCACGTATGTAGTCAGAGAATCATATCAATCAATCGGGGGGTTTATAGAGTGCACAACTCACCCGTGAGGGTCTCAGGGCGCTGGGGGGGGCGTGCAGCTCCAGTTCAGTCGAAGAGCCAAGTCTTGAGGTTCTTCCTGAAGGTGTGGAGGGTGGGGGAGCATCTGATTTTCGCTGGGAGCTCGTTCCAGGCTTTGGCTGCAACGTAGGAGAAAGCTTTGCCTCCTGCTCTGGTTCTGCGAATGCGGGGGGTCTCTGCGAGGGCGAGGTCTGCGGAGCGAAGGTTCCTCTTCGGTACGTGGAAGGAGACTCAAAGGAGGTACAAAGCTAATAATGGAAACCTTCATATAAACACAAGGTTGCCTAAAAATAACCAAAAATAACCTATGAAAAAACCTATAGAAGTGTGACAGCGCGAGGTGGAATGGTTCCTCAATCTTTGTAAACAAATAGAAGACTAAAATCAGACTACAGAGTGTCATCACACGTGGTCACATTTTTTGATTGATAAGCTCAAAAGAAACCATGACAATACTCGATAGTATAGAAAGAAAGTGCAAATCCACCTTTCAATATTTAACACAAGCATAACACAAACAGATTTGCGAGCCCAGTAGAACAAATGGGCCCTTATTCATAAAAAATATGACATTTCTATCTCATCATTCAGCCCAAAAGGTATCAGTGTATTCAAATAACGAATCCACTATGTCTCTCTTTGTGCCGTATGTTGATTGACATAATGAAATTAACATGTGGTGCCACTACCACCCGTTCAAGTATCATGAATCTTAGCTGTGGTATTATGTGTTTCAATTCACCCCAGTGTGCAGCGAAACATGATTTGACATTGGCTGTTCTAATCGTGCTCTTATGCTCAGTGAGCATTATTTTGATCTTCCGGGTGGTGCGGCCAAAATAAACCAGCCCACATGGGCACTTGATGGCATACACAACCATATCTGTTTTACAATCAGAGGTATGTTTGAGTTTGAACGTTTTGCCTGTATGAGGGTGTGTGAATGTGTTTCCTGTCATTACATTGCCACAATGGCAGCAGTTATAACACTTTCTCATGCCTAGATGGCGAGTATCTAGCTGACCTGTTTGACGGTTTTTCAATAATTCCTTTATGTTTTTCGATCTGAAATATGCAAACATCCGTTTTGCACTGAAAATCTGTTTGAAATCATTCTCTTGCTCAATAATCTCCCATCATTTCAGTATGCTGCGTTTAATGGCTGGTGCTGCTGTCGAGAACTTGATGACGCAAAGTTCCCATTTTAATTGGGGTTTTATTGCCTTTGTTTGTAACTGTGCCAGTTCTAAATGTTGAACTTTTTGTTTAGCAGCATCTAAAACCGCACTTGGGTACCCTCATTGCTTATACTGTTAGACAGTCCTTCTATGCCTTGCACGCTGGACACTTCATCTAAATTTATCCTATTCACCCTGATGAACTGTGACAGAGGTAAATGATTTTTTAGTGAGGGTGGTTGAAAGCTTTTAAAATGAAGCGCGTTATTCTGGTCTGTTGGTTTTCTATACACCTTGGTCACTAAACGTTCTTGTTGCAGTTCAATCAAAATGTCAAGGTACTTAATAGCTGTTTTACTGATTGTATGGGTGAATTTGATACAGGGGTGACACGTATTCAATAGCTCAATAGCATACTCCATTTGGGCTTCTGGACCTTTCCATAACACTAGAATGTTGTCTATGTACCTCACGTACATCAGTAAAAGGTCTGTCCATAACGCATTATGTAGAATGTGCGTATCTTCAAATTTATCCATGAAGATATTCACATATGTAGGTGTCCCCGTAAAACCCATAGATGTACCTGTTTGTTGAAGGAAAAAATGTTGTTTCCAAGAGAAATAGCTGTGGTAGAGACTGAATTGAAAAAGTTCCAATAGGAAGATGCTCTGAGACTCCGCATAGTCACTTTTTAACAACATCCACTCAACAGCCTCTATTCCCTCACAGTGTGGGATCGATGTATATAAGGTTACGACATCTATTATACATAACCATGTGCTGTCATCAACAGAAACCTGTATATTTTGCAATTTGTTTAAACAATCATTTGTGTCTGGTACATAGGATGTCCAACCCTGCACTAATGGCTGCAAAAAAGTGATCTAAAGATTTCCCCAACGGTTCATTGATTGACCCACACCCAGCCACAATAGGCCAGAGTGGTGGATCCTGTTGATTCTTGTGCATTTTAAGCAGCAGTAGATGTGCGGATGTGTGGGATAATCCGAGGTTAGGAATTTATAGGTGTTGTCATCAATCCAGCCCAAATCCTTGGCTTTAGTTAGAATTTGAGCCAACGTGGTTTAAAAGGTCAGTGTAGGGTCTGAGTCCAGAGCAATATAAGTGTTAGTGTCCATCACATGTTCTTGAACTTTAGAATCATAATATGTTGTGTTCATCACTACAAGGGCTACGCCCTTGTCTGCAGACTGAAAAGTGAGGTTCTCAATATTTGTCAGGTTACGAAGAGTGCTTATTTCCTTGCTGGATAAATTTGTCCGTGAATAAGATCTTTTAAGTATCATTTCTAAGTCTTTCTTGACTATAAGTTCAAATAAATCCAAGGATTTATGTGAAATAGGTGGCATGAACATACTCTTAGGTTTAAAACTCTTGATTGTAGTTTGTGTTAACTCATTATTATCCTGGACCACATGATGAAAAAATCACCGCAACCTAAGTTTACGCATAAATTTAAACACTGCTACTTCTGTTTCCAATGCATTGGTAGAATAGGTTGGAACAAACATTCCTTTATTTAATATGGACAATTCCAATGGTGTTAACTCAACGTTTGAAATGTTCATCACTAAGTCACTAAGGTGCATGTATGAATATTATGACACAGATCTTTTATTTATAGTTGGGCGGACATCATCTCGGAGTGCGTAGGTGTTTTGCACTGGTTGGATTCTTTTCATGTAAGCACCTTTGGTGGCGGACTATTTTATGTTTAATAAGCTTGGCAAACATGACGATTGGATCCGTATACTATTGGGACCCTGATTGTTGTCCTGTACACCCTTGAATTGTTTTTGATATGTATCAGCTTGTTTTGAATGTGAAAAAAACACATTATGTTCATTTGCAGTGTTCCCCTGATGAAGGGATCTCCCGAAATGCATTGGGACTTGTAACCACTATATGGAACCATGAAGCACAAGAAAATCAAATAAATATGTGAATTGTGATGTCATTGCAATATATGCATTTGTGTTCAACTGCCACACATGTTTCACAGTGACAACTGTGTTTGCTGAATCGATTTGTTTACCATTATATGTCTTATCAAGCACTGTTTGGAGTGAAATGTGCATCAGGTTTTTTCAATTGAAGCACATTGTAAACTTTTGAGCACTATATGGGCCTGTGAATAGTGCACCTTGTTTATATGCAGCAGGTTCTGTCTGCATTTTTTATAGTTTATGTTAACTGACAGGGGCTGGTGAGGATCACAAGGTTGCACCACTGATCATTTAGATTATTTTGATTCTCAGGCAAAAATTAGGTGTGCAGGTTATAAATACACTCACAACTCAAATCTGGCCACGCTTGGGGTGGCTGACAATGCATTAATTAAATTATGAATTAACCTCCCAAAAACACCCAGTTAATACCTTCAAGACTGGATATGGGCATTGACTCAATGAGACACAAGGCCCAACTTAGACCACTACTGTTTTGGAGAAGGTTGAAATATTCCTAAGATTTAGAGGTGTATCAAGGAACGCTGGAGGACATAGCTTCCTTGGATAACTCTGTCAAAATCAAGTAGCTATTTCAGGTGAAAAAGCTTTTTTTCCATCTCGGCCTAGGGGTCTACCGGTCCTCACTCGCATCAACGACTTATTTGTCTATATATATATATATATATATATATATATATATAATCTACTGGCGGTTGCCAGTAGATAGTTATAGTCAGGACCTATTTTCCATAGGAAATCCGCAACATTCTATTGGGAATATCTTTGGCGCCGATTGACGAATCTTTGCAAAATTTTCCAAACTGTTGGCCTGCTCCGCTCCGCTCCTACCCTGAAAGTTTCGCGGTGATTCGTCAAGCAGGGGCCGAGAAATAAGGGGGGTCCCAAAACACATTTTCCCCATGCAATTTCCCATAGGATCTGTTGTTGCAGCTACAGCCCGAACCGCTGAACGGAATGACACCAAATTAGGCAAAGAGGTAGTCCTCAGTTCGGACTCGTGCCTTTTGCATATATGGTGTGAATCCGTTCAGTAGTTCCTGAGAAAATTAGAGTTAAATGTACATAAATATCTATGGCCGCGGAGGATCCGCGGACCGTACAAGCACTGTACGCGCACCCTCCCCGAACCGAACGCGCACCCTCTCGATCGCGCGCTGAATGCTAATTGGCTGTCGAATGTCTCTCTACATTCGAAACCAGGAACTGTTGGCGGCCATTTTCTGCCTTGGTAGAAGCGAGGCTGAAGAAGCAAGGGGAATAAGTGTGTAAAACATATAAAGGGGGGAGAGTGGAAATACTCTGACCCTCGAGAGGTGCTTAGGGGGTCCCAGAAGGAGCTCCTGGGGCCCCCTTTTAAAAAAGAAAAACGGCGAAATGCGCGCACGGTGCGCGCATCCTATCGCGTTGGGTGCCCTTTTAAAAAAAAAAAACGGCGAAATGCGCGCACGGTGCGCGCATCCTATCGCGTTGGGTGCACGGATTCTCACACGTTGGGTGCGCGGATCCACGGAAATGTTTTTTGAAAAAAGACCAGAAATCATTGGTTGTATGACTACTTTCTACACTGAAAGGTAGGGTGTATATTTCTTTTTTTAAAGGTATGATTCTTATTGGTTAACAAAAACAGATTGTAAGGAACATTATATATGATAAGCTCATATGTTGAAAAGTCAAGCACACTTCCTGTCTTGTTTAGTAAGATTGTGTGCTGAACTTGTGACCTGTGAGCTCAGTGCAGTGTTCCATGAGCTGTTTCTATGGTAACAGGCAGAAGGCAGATTGGGGGAAGGGTTGAAATGTATTTCAGTTGGAAAGGGTTGAAATGTTTAACCAATAGAAATGTGTGTTTGCTTTTGAGTTTATGTGTGAAGGATTGTGATTTGATGTTTACATGTATATGTGTGGAAAATGAAAGGGAAACTTTTCCATTCTGTGTTTTTGCTGAGAGGTGCACAGTGCAGAGATTCTGTAAATGAAAATATGGTGAGTGACTGATATACTTCTTAATCTACAAAAGAACTTGAAAGATGAGTTATTTAATTGTGAGGGGGTGTATGTAGACTATTTTGATTTTAATCAGACTAATGTATTTCTCCTGCTAAAGTGTAGGGAGTACTTTTTTTCTCTACAATCTTATTGACAGTGTGTGTGCATGTAGAAACCATTTTGTGAAAAGCATTTGTGTTTTTCATGTGTTGGCAGACAGATAACTGTGTTGTTTTTATATTTTGGTAGAATTAGAAACCAGTCATTGTTTATGAACTTGTGAAATGAGTTATGTTATGTTTCTATACTAAAATGTAGTACTACTTCTAGATGAAGAAATGGGTTTTGGTATAGTGCAAGGGATAGTGTTGTTTGTCTAGAATCACACAGTGAGTCTGTGTGCATTTGGGAACCACTGTGAGAGAAGCATTTGGTAACATCATGTATTAGCTGACAGAAAACTGTTTCAACTTGTCATGTTGTGAAGTTTTAGTAGCATTAGAAGAGAGTTATGGCTTATGATTTGATTAAATGAGTCAGGCTTTGACAGAAAAGTGCAGTCCTGAAATATGTAGATTGTGTGCAGTTCCGTTACCAGTTGCACTGTAGTGAATGAGTTTTGGTAAACTCCTAGGGATAGTGGTGCTTGTCTAGAATCACAGTGTGAGTTAGTGTGTATTTGGGATCAGTGTGAGAGAAGCATTTGGTGACATCATGTATTTACTGACAGATAACTTTTTAAAAACCTGTCATGTTGTGAAGTTTTAGTAGCATTAGAATCCAGTCTTTGCTTATGCGTTGATTAAATGAGTCAAGCTTTGACACTGATGTGCTGTACTTAAATATGTAGATTGTGTTTAGTACCATTAACTCTTCTAGACTAGTGAATGAGTTTTGGTAAACTCCTAGGATAGTGTTGATTGTCTAAAATCACACTGTGAGTCTGTGTGCATTTGGGTAAGGATTGTGAGAGAAGCATTTGATAACATCGTGTATTTGCTGACAGATAACTGTTTTAAAACTGGTCATGTTGTCAAGTTTTAGTAGCATTAGAAGCCAGTCTTTGCTTATGCTTTGATTAAATCAGTCAGGCTTTGTCACAAAAGTGCAGTCCTGAAATATGAAGATTGTGTGCAGTTCCCTTACCACTTTCACAGTAGTGAATGATTTTTGGTAAACTCCTAGGTATAGTGGTTGTTGTCTAGAATCACACTGTGAGTCTGTGTGCATTTGGGAACCACTGTGAGAGAAGCATTTGGTAACATCGTGTATTTGCTGACAGATAACTATTTTAAAACATGTCATGTTGTCAAGTGTTAGTATCATTAGAAGCCAGTCATTGCTTATGCGTTTATTAAATGAGTGAGGCATTGACTCAAAAGTGCAGTCCTGAAATATGAAGATTGTGTGCAGTTCCCTTACCACTTTCACAGTAGTGAATGATTTTTGGTAAACTCCTAGGGATAGTGGTGCTTGTCTAGAATCACACTGTGAGTCTGCGTGCATTTGGGAACCACTGTGAGAGAAGTGTTTGGTAACATCGTGTATTTGCTGACAGATAACTGTTTTAAAGCATGTCATGTTGTCAAGTTTTAGTAGCATTAGAAGACAGTTATGGCTTGTGCTTTCATTAAATGAGTCAGGCATTGACAGTAAATTGCAGTCGTGAAATATGTAGATTATGTGCAGTTCCTTTACCACTGCCACTGTAGTGAATGAGTTTTGGAAAGCTGCTAGGGATAGTGTTGCTTGTCTAAAATCACACTGTGAGTCTGTGTGCATTTGGGTAAGGAATGTGAGAGAAGCATTTGGTAACATCGTGTATTTGCTGACAGATAACTGTTTTAAAACTGGTCATTTTGTCAAGTTTTAGTAGCATTAGAAGCCAGTCTTTGCTTATGCTTTGATTAAATGAGTCAGGCTTTGACATAAAAGTGCAGTCCTGAAATATGAAGATTGTGTGCAGTTCCCTTACCACATCCACAGTAGTGAATGATTTTTGGTAAACTCCTAGGTATAGTTGTTGTTGTCTAGAATCACACTGTGAGTCTGTGTGCATTTGGGAAGCACTGCGAGAGAAGCATTTGGATGCACATGCATCAACAAATCCAATAGCGATTCCTTAATAGCGATAAATAAGGAATCGTTATTAAGGAATCGCTTTTCAGGATGCATCAACAGATTCGGCAAAAATTAGCGATTCCTTAAAAATCGCTAATATTTACCGAATCAACAATAGCGAGTACAGCAAACACCGAAATAGCTATTAGGGATTTCGGTATTGCCGAAATCGCTAATACGGATTCCGGTAATAGCGATATCGCTAATAGCGATTTTGCAAAAACGGGTCTCTCTGGGAACAGTCTAATGACATCACAACCAGGAAGTACAGCAGCCCCACCCTCATTCACTCGGCAGAGGAACAAACAGGAGCAGGAACTGGAGACAGCCTGAGCCCAGTGATACACCACTGACAGGACTACCACCCTACCCAACTAGGATGGAGAAAGATGCACCAGCCAGCGCAGAATCTGACAGAAAGAGAAAGCGCAAGTTCTCCGATCGGGAACTGGAGCACCTGATCGATGGGGTGAGCAGCAAACACGATCGGCTGTTCGGGAAGCTGTCCCTAAAGGTGCCAGAGGGTGAAAAGCGTCGCTTATGGCTGCGCATCAGAGAGAGGGTCAATGCGGTGGGTGTGATGCCACGCAGCATCGACGATTTAAAAAAGAGGTGGTACGACCTCAGGAAGCGGGCCAAGGAGAGGATCGCTGAAAGGCTCCGGGAGGATGCCAGAACAGGAGGGGGACCATCTACAGTGCCAGAAAACACTGCCCTGGAGGAGCTGGTAGAAGGGACCATCGAGCCAGAGGCCGTCGTGGGAGTCACACAGATGGACACCTCCAGCGCAGCCACAAGTGCCCAAGGTAAGATGCATGTCTGTGCCCATACTCAGCATTGCGTACAACCATTCCCAAACCCCCAGCACGATCACAGTGTGCATGCAGAATTGCCCCACACATCTTCACTCATAACAATAGTGCATCATGGGAGTCGTAGTCATGTCAGGCCGTTGTGCATGTACAGGGAGAAAAAATATACTTTAGTCAAGACATCTGTAGAAGCTAGAAATAGACTTTAATTAAGCGAATCATAGTAGGACATGTATGCAGCAAAATACACCTTAGTAGTAACAATCCCACTAACCATGCACTGTTTCACACACAGATGCATCTCCTGGCGACTCCGACGACAGCGGCCGGCTTATCATATCAGAGACACCAGCCGATTCGGATGTTGATACTCCGGCAGAGCCGCATTCACCACCTCCACCACCACCACCACCAGCACCACCTGCTGATGCGCCAACTGCAACAAAACGGCGGAGACGCAGGTCACAAGTCCCACCCATGCAGGTGATGGATGCATGTCAGACACCTGCTACACCATCGGGCCAAAGTCCAGCATTCGTCCCACCGCCTGCAGCACCACCAGCACGTGTCCGACTCCCACTGCGCCGCAGGTCTCTGCGCAGTACACCATATGTAGGCGAAGATGCAAGCTCCCCAAATGGTGGCATTGAAGAACAGATGCTGCGGGTCCAGCGCCTACAGGGGAGACACATGGCTACCATCAGCAGTCACATAGCGCGCCTGGCAAAAGAAATGCGCACCCTGACTGCGGCAGTGAGGGACATGACCACTGTGGTGGCAGAGGGTAATGGGAACCTGAGGGAGGACATACAGGAACTCACCCGTGCCATGAGAGCAGGGCATGACAGCGAGAGAAGGAGGCACCGGCAGAACTTGCTCCGGTCCGCAGCCACTACAAAGGCCATCACTAGGCTGTGCAACAGCACAGCTGTTCTGTCACGCCGCTCAGTGTCACTGCAGGTGGACCTGGGCCATTATTGCGGTGATGTTGCCAAGGCCCTAGGCCAGGTGACCGCTGCAGTGGAACACCTGCAGAGCGGTACTTTCAGGGCTAGCGCATTGGGAGGGGAGGACAGCAGTAAGGCTGCCTCGAGTGTGAGCAGTGTTTCCGTGGTGGAGGCCAGCACCAGGAGGCGCAGTTCGTGCTGCTCCACAGCCACAGGGACAGGCCGTGGTGAGGTAGAGGAGACACCTGAAAGGAGGCTGGGCGTTCATGGCAAGCGCCACTAGACTGACTGAAGGCCATCCATGACCATGGTGGGGTAACCAGGGTCCTCTCCTATTTGACACTTGCACACCCGTGACTACAACGGGCATGTTTTGTTACACTTGTTTTAGGGAGCTCTTATTTTGTATCATGTCTGCCCGCACATGCCTCAGTGCTCCTGTGCATTCAACAGTAGCACCACAAATGCAATCGTCATGGTTCATTCTTGCCTGGATCAGAATTGATGTTGTGTGATGTATGTCTGCCTCCTTTGCCCCTCAGCTGTGTTAGGGACGTGTGCCTGTCGGTGTTGTGCGGGTGGTTGGTCATCCCGGTAGACATCATTCCTGTCCACCTCTATGGGTATCCCCCTTCTGGTAGCGATGTTGTGCAGCATGGCACATACAGCTACAATCCTGCAGCAGCTGTCAGGTTTGTATTGCATGGCACCGCCAGCCTTGTGTAAGATTCTAAAGCTGCTCTTCAGAATCCCAAAGGTCCTCTCTATTACATTCCTGGTGCTTATGTGGGCCGCGTTGTATCGTTGCTCTCGTGGTGTTGCTGGATTGATGTAGGGGGTGAGTATGTATTCCCGCAGGGCGTATGCACTGTCACCTAAAAGATGGAAGCAAAGGCTTAGCAACGGTGATGTATATACATGTGTGGTGATCATGTTTGGAAGAGGTATGTATACGTACCAAGCAGAAGTCCCTCTCCAAATTCTCCGTTGAGTAGGCGCCTGTGGATGCCACTGTGTCGGAATATGTAGGAGTCGTGTGTGCTCCCCGGAAATTGGGCCACTAGGTCCGTGATGATGTGCTTGGCATCGCACACAACCTGCATGTTGATTGAGTGGTATGACTTCTGGTTACGGAATATGTACTCATTGGCAGAGGGTGAACAGATGGGGACATGCGTGCAGTCGATGCATCGAATGACATGGGGGAAATGGGCCACCTGGTAGAATATCTGTTTGTTGCGGTCCAACTGCCGTGGGGTTGTGGGGAAGCTGATGTGAGTGTGTATCATTGTCAGCATGGCATCTATGAATTTGTGGAAGAAGCGTGAGAGTGCGCTTTGCGATACGCCTCCGGCTACGGCGATGACCCCATGGAAACTTCCTGAGGCCAGTAGGTGCAGGCTGCATAGGACCTGGACGTGCGCAGGAATTGCATTGGTCCGATGTGTCTGGTGCTGCAGTAGTGGCTTGAGGTCTGCAATTAGGCGCATGATCATGGCACGATTCAGTCGGTACTTGTAGTACACCTCATCCTCATTCTGTCCTAGCAATGTGATACGCACTCTGAAGACTCTCTCCTGGACCCTTCTCCTGCGCTGTCCTGCTGCATTGATTCGCATCCTCCTTGCTAGCACGTAGAGGGCTGCCATTTTGTGCAAGCCAACAGGGTCTCCAGGGCCAATTTTAAGAGCTTACTGATTGGTGCCATCTGTGGCACATGTATTTCTTTTTCTCACCTTTTTTTATTTTTTTGTAACTTTACCTCCATATTCTGATTCCCCTTAATCTGCTCATGCAAAATAGCAAATTTTGGGTATTTCGCTATTTGCGATTTTTGATGCATTGAGTAGCGATTCGTTATTAGCCATTGGCACTTGCCCGTAGCTAATAGTGATTTCGGTGATAGCGAGTTCGGTATTTTGCGAGTATTTATTTTGCGGGTTGGTTATTAGCGATTCTTTATTTTTCCGGGAAGTTATTTTGCGATTCCTTATTTTATCCCGATTTGTGTTGATGCATTGGGATTCGGTTTTTGACACTCGCTAATGGCTGATTTTACCGATTCGCTATTTTACCGACTGGATTTTTGCTTGATGCATGTGCCAGTTGGTAACATCGTGTATTTTTTAGCAGATAACTCTTTTAAAACCTGTCATGTTGTCAAGTTTTAGTAGCATTAGAAGGTAGTCTTTGCTTATGCATTGATAAAATGAGTCAGGGTTTGACACTAAGGTGCAGTACCATGTACTATTCTGTTCACTGTGGCAGAACTGAAAATTTAAAAGTTTTACCTAAGCACTGTCCTAGAAGTAGTCTGATTATTTAGTCAGTTTCTAAGTACCAAATAGATTGCTTCAAATGTCTATGCAGTATGCATGTAGTGTTCTAACATACTATATACTTGTCTTTTACACCTTCAATTCCCTAGTCAGTATCCATACACTTCCTCTAGAGACCCATTCAACAGCATGTACTAATCCATTCACTGTGCCAAAACCCAAACACTTATAAATTCACAAAGACACTCTCTTTCCAGTACTCTAATGATTCAGTCACTGCCTAAGTATTCATGCACCGAGACAGGTCTTAGCACATGGACTTCTTCAAACCCCTATCCACTATGCATGCAGTCCTCTAACCACCTACACACTAGGGGTGGGCGGAATTTGCGTAATCGCGTTACGCAAATCTCCGCGAAACGGTAAAAATCTCCGCGAACACGCAGAAATTCCGCGAACACGCGGAATTGCTTGTTCGCGATACTTTTTTCCTGTTCGCGATCGCTGTTTGCGTGCTCGGGGTGAAATATCTCGCGAACACGCATATTGAGAACGCGAACAAGCAAAAAATTTCGCGAAGTCGCGGAACGCAGATTTTTGGGCAATTTCGCGTTCTCCGCGGAACGCGAAATTACCCAAATTCCGCAAATTCCGCGAACGGAACGGAATTTACTGCCCAGGCCTACTACACACTTGTCTTTCACACCTTCAATTCCCCAGTCAGTATCCATTCACTTCCAGCAAACACCCTGTCACTCCCGTTGCACTCCTCTAGTGACCCATTCAGCATCATGTACTAATCCATTCACTGCGCCTAAACCCAACCACTTATAAATTCACCCAGGCACACTCCTTGCAGTGCTCTAATCATTCAGTCAGTAACAAAGTACTGATCCAGTGACCCAGGCCTTAGTATATGGACTGCTTCAAACCCCTATCCACTATGCATGCAGTCCTCTAACTAAGCCTGGGCGAAGCACTATGCTACGCTCGCGTAGTTTGCGAAGTTCGCGCTACTTCGCACTACGCGAACTGCACGTAGCACAGTGCGAACACGCATAGCGTAGTGTTGCGTAGTGCTGCGGTCATTTTTTGCTTGCTCGCGGTCCTCAATGTCAAGTTGGCGACCGCGAGCAAGCAAAATGACATCCCGGCGAGACTTTTTCCTTGTTTGCGATCAGCAACATCAAGTTGGCGATCGCGAGCATGGAAAATAAACCTCCCGGCGAGATTCCCAACGCGAGGAGGTCAGGTTTCTCATTGCGAGGGGTCGCGTATGCTCGCGACCGCTCGCGATGAGAAACTACCAGATCGCGTTGAGAAAGCTGCTGCTCGAGTAAAAATCTACTCGAGCAGCAGAAAACTACAGCTCGCACTGTACAAGATGCCATTTTCAATGATTGCACAGTGCCGGTTGCTTGTCCGCACTGTGCAATCTTTGAAAACAACATCTTGCACAGTGCGAACATGTTACTACGCAGTTCGCGAAGTGCTAGGCGTAGCTCGCGTAGTGCGAACTTCACTTTGCGTAGCTTCGCGAAGTGCTACTTCGCGAACTACGCCCACCCTTACCTCTAACCACCTACACAATTGTCTTTCACACATTCAATTCCCTAGTTAGTATCCATACACTTCCAGGAAACACGCTGTCACTCCCTTTGCAGTCCTCTAGTGACCCATTCAGCACCATGTACTAATCCATTCACTGTGCTAAAACCCAAACACTTATAAATTCACCAAGATACTATCTTTGTAGTACTCTAATCATTCACTCAGTGCCTAAGTATTCATGCACTGTGCCAGGCCTTAGCACATGGACTGCTTCAAACCCCTATGCACTATGCATGCAGTCTTCTAACCACCTAGACACTTGTCTTTCACACTTTCAAGATCCTAGTCAGTATCCATACAGTCCAGCACTTGTCACTGCCTTTGCACTCCTCTAGTGACCCATTCAGTACCAAGTACTAATCCATTCCCTGTGCGAAAAGCCTAGCACTTATAAATTCACCTAGGCACTCTCCTTGCTGTACTCTAATCATTCAGTCAGTACCCAAGTAGTCATGCAGTGAGCCAGGCCTTAGCACATGGACTGCTTTAAATGCCTATGCAGTATGGATGCAGTCCTCTAATCACCTACACAGTTGTGTTTCACACCTTCAATTCCCTAGTTAGTATTCATACTCTTCTAGCAAACACCCTGTCGCTCACCCCGTGTCTCCTTATAGTACTATAATCATTTAGTCAGTTAGCATGTAGAGTTTTAGTGAGGTAGGCTTTAGGGCATGAACTGCTTCAAAGTAGTATGCACTATGCATGTAGGGCCCGATTCACAGAATTAACTTAAGACAAAATCCTAAACTTACTACTTTTGGTATTTACAGAATGCACTTACTACTTTTGGTATTCACAGAATGCACTTACTACTTTTGGTATTCACAGAATGGATTTACGACTACTAACTTTACGTCCGCACTCGGGCCGGAAATTCCGGCCCGGAGGTGAAGCTTCCGGCCCGGAGGCGGAGCTTCCGGCCAGATGGCGGAGATTCCGGCCAGATGGCGGAGCTTCCAGCCCGAGGGCAGAGCTTCCGGGCCAGAGGTGGATATTTCAGCCATGGCTAAATCTCCGCCACTGGCCGGAATCCCCAACTCCGGGCCGGAAGCTCCGCCTCCGGGCCGGAAGCTCCACTCCTGGGCCGGAAGCTCCGCCTCCGGGCCGGAGTTTCCGGCCCGAGTGCGGACGTAAAGTTAGTAGTCGTAAATCCATTCTGTGAATATCAAAAGTAGTAAGTGCATTCTGTGAATACCAAAAGTAGTAAGTGCATTCTGTGAATATCAAAAGTAGTAAGTTTAGGATTTTGTCTTAAGTTAATTCTGTGAATCGGGCCCGTAGTGTTTTAATCATCGTCACACTTGTGGTTCAGGGACATAGTTTCTTAGTCAGTATTTATATAAAATGTGTTTGTACTAATGGAATAGTATAATTTTGAAAGTTATTAATATACATTTATTTGTGATTCTTTTTTACAGATACAGAATAGGAGTGTCTCTCATCTGTTTGCACTCTTCTCGTGCAAGATTGTTCGGATGAAGGGTCCTTAGGTGTTTCATCATACTAGCCATGCCGCATGAGTATTTTTTGTTAGGATCCCCTCGTAACAAAACTCTTTTGAATATCTTGTGCATGATCAAGGTGGAATTGGTCTTTGTTTGCCCCTTGGGAAAAGTAAAACATTTCCTCACCACTGAAGAAAAACGTTGTGGGAGTGGTGCCTTCTGCAAAAAAATGTCCTCAGATTTGGTAAATATTTTAAAGCGGCAACATTTACAGTTTTTGTAAGTTAAACTTATAAAATTGTGTTAGCTGTATGCATTTTATATATCTGTGATTTGTTTCTTGTGGTATTTTGTTGAGAATACCATGTTGTTTTTTTTAAAAAATCTTTCTGATTTTCCAGGTCTGTCGTCGACATCCATGGTCTCCACAGGAGTGTTCCGCCTTGTTGTTTTGTATTATTGTTGTTACATTTTGTTTATTAGTTTATAGTTCATATATATGTTAATCCCTACTGTGTCCATGACGTGCTGGACTCGTCATGAAGCACAGTCGCGCTGTGCCCATGACGAGTCCAGCACGTCATGAGGCATTCTCCTTTAATTAAAAATAGCCTCGGGAGCTGGGGAAGAGCTTCCCCAGCTCCCGACCCCCCCCCCCCCCCCTTTCAGTGTAATGACGATCGGCGCGCACGTCTCCCCAGTGTATCCCTGCTTGGGGATCGCCACAGGAGGGTGATCCCCAAGCAGGGATCCATCCACTAGACACCAGGGAGGGGACAGCGGCCCCTTGGGCAAGGGCCTTTGCTCCCCCCAAATAATTTTGGCCATATTTAGTCTTTTTGGCCCCCCTGGAGGGCAGATGGGGGCAGTAGCCCCCAATCTGCCCCCGGGGGGGGCAAAAAGCCCACTAGACACCAGGGAATAAAAAAAAAAAATAGGGGTGGGGGTGCCCAAAACGGGCAGGCCCATGCCCACACCCCACCACACCCCCCAATTATCACAGTCTTTCTGCCCCCCCGGGGGGCAGATGGGGCATTGGCCCCTAATCTGCCCCTTCGGGGGGCAGAAAGCCCACTATACACCAGGGATTTCTTTTCATTTCTTTTTTTAGGGTGGGGGCTGCCTGAAACGGGTACGCCAATGCCCCAACCCACCCACCACCATTACAGCCTTTCTGCCCCCCCCATGGGGGGCAAAAAGCCCACTAGACACCAGGGAATAAAAAAAAAAAATAGGGGTGGGGGTGCCCAAAACGGGCAGGCCCATGCCCACACCCCACCACACCCCCCAATTATCACAGTCTTTCTACCCCCCCATGGGGCAGATGGGGCATTGGACCCTAATCTGCCCCTTCGGTGGGGCAGAAAGCCCACTAAACACCAGGGATTTATTTTTAGATTTTTTTTAGGGTTGTGGAAATATGGATTTTTCTGGTCAGTTATGTCCCCTATCTTGGACCCCAACGGTTCTATGTGCATGTTACAAGTACATGTATGTTCCCTCTAGTTCCAGTTATGAAGACGCAAATACATGTGCGTCCACCGTTAACATGTCCTCTGTTGATCCGCCATGAATGGGCCGGATATTCCATTCCTAAGTACGAAAGGCCACCGCCTTTATATGGTTCACTTATGCCATTTTACAGTCCAGGCAAGTAGGCCCTGATTCTGTCATCAGGCTTCTCTTGCTTTCTGTCTCTGAAAGCTCCAGTCCGAGCCTGCATCTGTGACCATGAACTTTGTCTCATTCTCTGCGCGGCTCACGAAGCCTGACATCAGCCTGCTGCCTGCCAAGAACTGTATTTCACCTTCGAAAATTATCTGCTCCGTTCCCTGCCCGATGCATTCCTGTCTAGTAGTTTAAGTAAACATTCTTCCAGCTACCGAGCAAAGGCTCGGCTTCTCTGTCTTTATGCAAGTAATTCATAGCCCTGTTACTATGGAAAATTCCTGCCCTCGCATCTAGTGTAGACACTTAGACGCTTGTGCACGAACACACAGTCAGTATAGAATAGATTTTGTCCAAGAGTCCTTCCTTTGTGGATAACATAGTTCTTTAAACATAGGATGATAGATATGATTTGGGATTAGGTTGACTTGACCCCCCAGACTTCTTGTCTCCACATGTAGAGCTAAATGTCAAGTCCCCTTCACCCCCTAGTTGCACGTCAATCACACGTCATACTGCTGCGCGCGCATCTATGCCAAGTATAATCTTATAGATCCACCTATATATGACATCATAACCAATTATGTTCCTTTTTACTCCTCATTACACCCATTTTCGGTTACGCATGTGAATCGTCACCTTCCTTATCAATTGTTACGCCTCCCGCATCTATTTCATTGTAATGTATGTTCTATAAAAGTCATTTCTTGTCAATAATGTATGTACTTCACTTCCTGAACCTCCGTGGTGATGGAACTTGGAGCAACCGATTATAATCGACCTCTGGAATAAAGCCCATTCCGAACCTCTAATACCACGGATTCTGCCTCTTATTTACTGAGCTATTTTTTACTATGTTTCCGTATCAAATTAAGTCCCGGTAATTAAATTATTTACCACATGAATGGCGCCCGAACAGGGACACTTTCTCATCTCACGCGCCGGCGGTGCGTTGCAGGCCCGGTCTCCTGCCACAGCTGGACGAACAATAACGCGTACCAGCAGGATTTCCTGTATCTCCCTCCGGTCAAGCGGGGGCGACTGAGGCTGCGATCAACACCCAGACGAGGCGGTGAGAAGTGCGAAGTATCCCGACCAGAGCCTAGCTGAGAGAGCAAGATCCGAGGTATACAGAGGCCCACCAGTTTCCGAAGTCCCAAGTCGAGTCCAGTGTCCGAAGCGTTCGAGTCGAGTCCAGTCCGGTTCAAGTTCAGTCCAGTTTCTGAGGCCTTCCGTTTCCGAGCTACCCGGTGAGTACCATTACTGGGGAGGCGTTCTGGCGTGCACATAAGTTGTGCCGGTCCAGACGGGTTTGGGTACACAAATCCGGTCTGCACTGTTTCAGCAGTGTATCTGTACTGTTTAGCAGTATATCTAGTATATCAAGTATATAAATTCAGAATAATTCAGTTCAAGTCGAGTATCATGCTTAATGATTAAGTTTTTCTTAGATCGTCATCATCATTGTTGCTCAGTTAAATGTTAAATGTTAAATGTTTATAGTACGTTCTGCATATTGTGGTATGAATGACTGTTCATTATTGTGATTACTGTATTAAGTTTGTTCAAAATCAAGTATCAGATCAGTTCTCAATATGCCGCTCTTTTCGGAACTAAGACAGATCACAACTAGAAAAGGGGTACTCGAAGAAGCTGTTCCCATTCCTCCTAGGGACACTCCAGGGTACTTCATGTATCATAAACATGGTCTAGACGCCATATTATTTCTTGATCTATGGGTAGACTACACTAAGGAATTACCAGAAAGTCAGAGGTGGCCCGCAGCGGGGACCTGGGATGCAGAGTGCATCGTGAAAGTAGAGGAAGAATTATGGAAAAAGAAAGTTAGACAATCACAGAAAGACGCCATTGAATTATGGCGTAAAGAATCATATAGACGAACAGAAAAAGCACGTAGACAGGAAGAGAAGAGTAAAGAAAATTCAAATGAAGTCCGAGAAAATTTATTAATTGAAGAAGGTGCACGAGTGAAATCAGAACAAGTAGACAGACAAAGAAATGCCCTTATGAATGGTATGTATCCCCTCCTGGCTGAAGGATTACCTAAGGCTACTCCAGGGATACCAAAAGACTTGCCAACCCCATTATTTCCAATAAAGGTACATCCTAAGGGGCATCCTAGAACCGCAGAAGATGTTTTTCTTTCCTCATATTTAGATGACGCAGCTCCCGAGTATGCTCATCCCGCCCCACATAGACCGCCTGCCAGGGAGGTTCAACGCCAAGATCCAGTACCCGTATCGTTACAGCAACAAGTTCTGACACAAGTTCCGGCAAGCGCATCTGTTTCTGCATCTGTTCCTACAGCCACTTCTATAGCTGTATCCACGCCTATACTTGCTGTATCACGTTCAACGAATCCTTTCACACCCGATACCCCAGATGGGGCTACCGGAGGTGCTACCAATATCTTTTCTACGCCACCTAGAATAAATAAACTTACTTTTCAAGAGTCAGCACATTCACGTACCCCCAAACTCATAAATGCCCGTACGCTTAAGGAACTTCTTATAGATTGTAGATATGACCCTGTGCCCGGAAAAGAGGACGAAATGACCCTAGCATCATTACGTATCAGACGAGCCGCAGTGTATTTAGGGAAATTACCAGGAATGACTGCACATCTAGATAATATATATCATTTTGTCCAAACCGGGCGAGATTCTGAATGTATTAACAGAGCTATGGAATACCGGAAAGTGGAAATACAAGGGGAACTGTTGCGTTTCCTCATAAATTGTGTGATCAGAAATCAAGACCGACCGGGGGTAGACCCGGAAGCAATGCAGATTCTTACCAGATGGAGCCAGAATATATCAGAAGGGAGACATGATAAGCAAAACTGTATAATAGCCATGTGCCGAAAGATCCGTAAAGAAATAGAACGCCTACACGAAGAAAGATTAACGGTAGACCAGTTCGAACAAAGCGAGGAAGAAGCATCAGGACTGCCCACAGGACAGTCAGAAACTATAGCCTATGTAGGTAGAAGAAGATCTTGTAATAGTATTAGATGTCTTACTGATCCGATACGTCCGATGTGTCTAGAAAATAACAGGAAATTTCAAACACCAATAATAAATATAAGGTCTAACGAGCATTCATTCCAAGCAGCAGATAAATTACTCCGAGAACGAAGGGGTTATCATTTTCTCGAATCTATGGATGAACAAGAATTAGCCAGGTCAGCTGTCCATTGGGTTGACAGTCCCGGGAAGTATAGTGATGACACAGTAGCACACACATTTTTGAATCTCACCCCAGATGAACAGCGTTTAGCTGGGATTTATATGATTCAACAACTTCTTATACTATATAAAAGCCAACATTCAGATCCTGGTCCCTTACCTGATATATTGACCGAATTACTCACGAATAGATGGAGAGGTTCAGGTACTAAACTAATTAAAGAAATAATAGAATCAAGAAAGCAGTACATTCTTTTTATATGCCCAGAACATGTCTCACTGCCCATCAAGGAAAGAACTACGTATTACATGGACAGACAGAATCCCTTACGAGAAGTGCACCCAATAAAAGGCGAGGACAATGAGTTTAAACGTGTATATGTATATACGCCCATATCGAAAATAGAATTGTTGGAAATGAAGAAAGTGGTACCCAGTCATGACAAAGACCCAGCGGGTTTCCACCGAGAAATTAAAGACATGTTACTCATGGGAGAGTATACCTATCCCGACATTATGACAATATTAAAGGTATTGATGCCTGCTGGCATTTATGAAAAACTCAAGGAAAAAGAGTGGGAGGTAGGAGACCAAAAGATAGATTGGACAGCATTAGAAGCAGAAGAAAAGGCCCGAGGTCCAGGTTCGGGGCTTGGGGACAAAACTAAAGCACTACCAGGTCTACTAGTACAGGTACTGCCACGTTTATTAACCACGAAAAAGGAAGACTGGGGTGCAATTTCAGCCTGTAAACAAAAGCAAGATGAAGACACTAGTGATTTCTATGCACGATTTGAGAAATGTTTTGGTATAAATAGTGGTATAAAAGCAAGTAGCGAATCATACCCACATCTGTTTGTGACAAAATTAGTTGAAAATTCCTTGCCCCAAGTGAAGAATAGAGTATTAAAATTCGAGAGTACCTGGCAAGGTAACACTCCATCACAAATGTTACAAATGTTACAGTATCATCACAATAGAATTAGAGAGGAACAAGATCATGAACAAAGGCGCATGAAAGACACGAAAATGAAAATGCTAGTCTCCCAGACAGTTCCAGTTGAAGGACATAAAAAGGGTACGACACATTCTGGCGATTTAGCGGGACCTGTAAAAGGGACATGCAACTATTGTAAACAACTAGGTCATCATGTACACGAGTGTCCAGTCCTGAAGCGTAATATCGCCACGGGCATTACAAAAGAAAGACCACGGCCACTTAGACAGGATCAGAATGAACAAGGAGCCTTGCAGCATGCACAGTCCATGCCAGCTCCACAACAGACTATACAGTTTGTGCCAGCTGCACCAGCGCTGCCTGTTGCTGCCACGCAAACCACGACACGACAACTGTACCAGACCGCACAGTATGACTATCCTGATTATCAACGATATGCATGAACCAGCCTAGAGAGGGAAGTTGACTTACCCCTTATCGAGATCCCTGTAGATCAAGAAGGACCTTATGTACATAGTGAATTATTAGGCCAAGACAGAAAATTTTTACTTGATACAGGGGCAAGTCGAACAACCATAAAACGTAGTGAAGTTCCAGGGGCACCCCTCTCAGGCTCACAGAATATTTCCCTTGGTTTTTCAGGAAAACCTATTGTTAATGAAGTGTCACAACCTCTTCCACTTACGATAGGACCTTTGACCCGAACTACAGATTTATTGCTTACTAAATCATGTCCAGAAAACCTGTTAGGAATAAAAACATTGAAAGCTCTAGGAGCTATAATATGTTGTTCTCCGGAGGGAGTAAGATTGTTTTACGTGATTTTAAAGGTCATTATGTGTCTAGAGACATGGATCCCCGATTGCAGACTTTACCTACGCATCTATGGGCACAAGGCCCTACTGATGTTGGTTGCATGAATATTACACCCTATCGAGTTACACTAAAGGCAGGAGTGGTACTATCACGAATGCGACAGTACAAGTTACCACCAGATGCTGTAGTGGCTTTACTACAAATCATTGACGAGCTCATTGCCCAAGGAGTGGTTGTAGAAACGGACTCCAATGTATGTAATTCACCGATAATTCCGATTCTCAAACGAACAGATCCGAAGGCCCCGCCAGTATATCGATTAATTATTGATCTGCGCGAATTAAACAAGTGTATTGTGCCACAATTCCCTGTGGTCCCCGATATCTCATCATTACTGACAGCTATTGATTCCGAAGCAACATTCTTTACTGTAATTGATCTCAAAAATGCCTTTTTCAGCGTCCCAATAGATCCGGAAAGCCAATATTTGTTCGGATTTAGTTTAAATGGACGTAGCTTTAAATTCTCACGCGCACCTCAAGGATTTACAGAAAGCCCCAGCATCTATAGCCAAGCACTGAAACGAGAACTCGACAGCATCCACATGCCAGTTAACACTGCTTTGCTTCAATATGTCGATGATCTGCTGATCACCGCCCGAAGCGAACCTGAATGTGAAAAAGCATCACTGACAGTTTTACAATTTCTAGCCGAAAAGGGGCACAAGGTGTCCCCTTCTAAGCTGCAATTCTGTGTCCAGCGAGTTATTTACCTTGGTCACTCGCTGTCCAAGGAGGGAAGGCAGCTTACACCAGACCGCATTCAGTTAATAGCTAACATGCCAATACCCAAGACACAAAAGGAGGTGCGGGCTTTCATAGGCCTCACTTCATATTGTAGACAGTGGATCCCTCAGTATGCATTTCTAGCAAAACCACTCATTCAGTTGACAACACAGGAGGCAGCCACATCGACTGACCTCCCTTGGACTCAAGAACATACACATGCCTTTAAAAGCTTAAAGAAAGCTCTATGCCAAGCACCTGTTTTAGCAACACCATGTTACAGTAAACATTTTACACTCTTTATTACAGAACGCGAAGGTACTGCCTTGTCAGTACTAACACAGGAACAAGCAGGAGCACACAAACCATGTGCTTATTTTTCTAGTACATTAGATCCCGTAGCTCAGGCTCTGCCTGCGTGCCTGAAATCAGTGGCAGCGACAGCATTAGCAATCAGACAAAGCGATGCCATAGTGTTAGGACATCCATTGACAGTACAAGTACCACACGCCGTAGAGGTTCTTGTGAATCGAACACAAACACAACATTTGACTATAGCAAGACTTACAGGGTATGAACTAACACTGTTTCAGCCACACATAGAAATCAGACGTTGTAACACATTGAATCCTGCCACACTTTTGCCTGTAAATGGAACAGACCCACTAGCCCATGACTGTATTGATGTTATTACAATCACGACGAAACCCAGACAAGACTTGACAGATGTCCCATTGTCAGACCCAGACCTGACGTTGTATGTAGATGGTTCATGTATGAGAACAAGTACAGGAGAGCTAGTGGCCGCGTATGCAGTCACAACAGACACTGAAGTCGTTGAAACAAATCGTATTAATACCTTGTCAGCTCAAGCAGCAGAGCTCATCGCTCTGACACAAGCCTGTATTCAAGCCACAAATAAGAAAGTCAACATATACACTGATTCACGTTATGCATTCGGAGTCGTACATGACTTCGGCGTGCTGTGGCGAGAGAGAGGTTATTTAACTTCTCACGGTGCCCACATTCAGCACGGACCCCTCATTCATGCCTTGTTAGACGCAATACATTTACCCATTGCAATATCGATTATGAAATGCAAAGCACATACGAAAGTTACTGATATCATTTCTCAAGGCAACGATCTAGCTGATAGAACAGCTAAACGGACTGCTCAAACTCAAACATCCGATATGACAAAGACAATAGTCCCGATGCCAACACATTGTATGACGGTTAAAGATCCTACTCTTGACGTAATTGACATACAGACACATGCTACACCAGAAGAAATAAGGAAATGGACGGAATTAGGAGGGATCCAAACGGATCAAGGATGGTTGATGAAGGAAAAGTCTGTGTGGTTCCTTCCTGATTCAATGGTCCAAGTCATTATTAACACTGTCCATAGTCCAGCGCATCTAGGAGAGAAAGCTATGCTAGACAGCATTCAACATATTTGGTTCAACAAGCATTTACGAGCTGCAGCCAAACAAAAGGTTCGTACCTGTCTGATCTGTTGCCAGTTCAACCCAGGAAAAAGCGTTCCCGTAGAGCAGGGTGGATTTCATCCTCCTAATCACCCTTTTGAAGTCCTCCAGATGGATTATATCCAGATGGAACGATGTAGAGGATTCAAATATGTTCTCGTAGTTGTGTGTGCTCTTTCCCGTTGGACGGAGGCATACCCGGTTTCAGATTACACTGCCCCGACTACTGCCAAACAGTTGGTTCGAGAATTCTTCCCACGATACGGTTTACCACGTGTTGTTCACTCAGATAACGGCCAGCCGTTCTCATCCGAATTAATGAAACACGTTTCACTTTTGTTAGGCTATCAGTGGAAATTCCACTGTGTCCGACACCCCGAAGCAGCAGGTCTCGTAGAAAGACATAATCAGACTCTGAAAATAAGATTATCCAAAATATGCAGAGAAAAAGGTGTCGACTGGGTAGTAGCATTACCAGTTGCACTCTTTTACACAAGAATGGTAGCACACTCTCGAACAGGGCTATCCCCGTATGAAGTGATCTTCGGCAGACCACCAAATATGTGGGGGACGCCTATACCACGCAAAATAACTGATATTGACTGTAACATGCTGACAGATTACTTGGCTTCCTTGATGTCTGCACTACAATCTTGTCGTTCACAGGTAGCTGCAGCTTTTCCTGACAACACTGAGGTGAAACCCCATGACGTGGTTCCGGGAGACTTAGTCCTCGTGAGGAACTTTGATCGAAAAACGCAGTTGGAACCTAGGTGGAGGTCACCCCAGCTGGTGTTGCTCACAACAAGAACAGCCGTGAAGATCGAAGGCAGAAAAGGATGGATTCATTCAAGTCATATCAAGAAATCTCATGGACTGAAATCGGATGTGAATAGCACACCTTGTGTGTCTTCACCCATTGACTCAAAACTTCCTTTTGTGGACAAAAGTGACTCCGAACTTTATAAATTAAAGCTCAGGCCCAAGCAGTCGAGCAATTTGATTGTTTAAGTCCTCTCCAAGGTGAAGCGGTTGAATTGTCTCTGACATGTATCCCTTGGACCTGAATAGAGAAAGCACCCGAAAAATGTTGAAACGACAGGCGTACTGTAAATCACTGCGTAGTCATTGCATAGTGACGTTATTAATTTTGTTTTTCTCAAGTCTTTTAATAATTACTGCAAGTATATTGTTGCACATATATTATCCTATTTCTAGACATGTTTACAATGTTACTGCTGAACATTCTTTTAGTGAATTACCTCCGCTTGAATTGTCATACAGATTTGCGCTGCGCAATAACACTTTTATTAGTATGTTACATCATTCCCATCAGGTTAGCAATGCTACAAATTGTTGGATATGTGGCCGACTCCCTCCCTATCAGAATTATAAAGGAATTCTACCTCTCTTTCCATACCCGTTCACACACAACGGCTCCTGTGGAGCATGGTTTAGCCTAATTAATTCTCTAGATTCGAATTCTGCAGTTTATCAAGATAACTGGGTATGGGGAAATTTGAATTCAGTTTTACTTAAGGTCTGCTATCCTAACAAGGAGGGACTTCCCAAAAGAACAGGAACTGATCTAGAAAATGAAGTATATGGATTAGGTAATTTTACGCTTAATCTTATGATCCTAAATGTCGAATCCGAAGCTACTCCAATTTTGCCCGCTATGTCAATACTTCCAGTAAAAGGTGAATTATGTATAAGAAAGAATGGTTCCATACACATGGGCCATAGTAAATGCACCACTGTAGTAGAATTTAGTGATCAAGGCAAGTCTACATTTAGAGCTTCCCGCCATTCCTATTTCATATGTGGTCAGACGGCATATGTACGTTTGCCTCTAGATTGGGATGGTACCTGCTACATTGGATTCCTTTTGCCACCTGTTTTCCTAGCTCCTCCTGATTATCACAGAAATATTCATTTAGTACACAATAGAGAAAGGAGAGATCTCCCAATAGTCGATTACACTGAAACGGCATGGGAAAAATACACAGATTTCAATAAAGGTCTCTTTCCCTATATAGGTACCGTTACTAATAGTAAACTGATACGTAGATTGACTAGAACCCTTGAAGCAGTAGTGAACGAAACTATTTCCGCCTTAGGCAATTTAACAGAAGAGCAGTCTGCTATGCGGATTGTTGTGCTTCAAAATCGTCTTGTCCTTGACGTCATCCTGGCCGATAGGGGCGGAGCTTGTAGAGTCATCGGATCAAGCTGTTGCATATTCATACCAGAAAATTCGCCATCTGTATATAAGGCCATAACCCGCCTTCATAAGATTGTAAGCCAGATACACCAGAATCCAGGCACCTGGACTTGGTCCGGTTGGTTTTGGAGCGTGATATCAGCCTGGGGATGGAGAGTTCTATCCTTCCTAGGTATTGGCCTTCTCATACTATTCAGTTGCTGCTTATGCCTGCAATGTGGACCAGCGATTTGTGGTCTGTGTGCCACATCGTGCATTCCACATCAAGATTTTCATTCAAGATCCTGGAAGAAGAAAGAAGAACAAATGATGCTATATGAACAGATCAATGGATTAATGAAGATTGATATCTCTTGACGGGCAAGTAGGGGACAAGGAGGGAATGTGGAAATATGGATTTTTCTGGTCAGTTATGTCCCCTATCTTGGACCCCAACGGTTCTATGTGCATGTTACAAGTACATGTATGTTCCCTCTAGTTCCAGTTATGAAGACGCAAATACATGTGCGTCCACCGTTAACATGTCCTCTGTTGATCCGCCATGAATGGGCCGGATATTCCATTCCTAAGTACGAAAGGCCACCGCCTTTATATGGTTCACTTATGCCATTTTACAGTCCAGGCAAGTAGGCCCTGATTCTGTCATCAGGCTTCTCTTGCTTTCTGTCTCTGAAAGCTCCAGTCCGAGCCTGCATCTGTGACCATGAACTTTGTCTCATTCTCTGCGCGGCTCACGAAGCCTGACATCAGCCTGCTGCCTGCCAAGAACTGTATTTCACCTTCGAAAATTATCTGCTCCGTTCCCTGCCCGATGCATTCCTGTCTAGTAGTTTAAGTAAACATTCTTCCAGCTACCGAGCAAAGGCTCGGCTTCTCTGTCTTTATGCAAGTAATTCATAGCCCTGTTACTATGGAAAATTCCTGCCCTCGCATCTAGTGTAGACACTTAGACGCTTGTGCACGAACACACAGTCAGTATAGAATAGATTTTGTCCAAGAGTCCTTCCTTTGTGGATAACATAGTTCTTTAAACATAGGATGATAGATATGATTTGGGATTAGGTTGACTTGACCCCCCAGACTTCTTGTCTCCACATGTAGAGCTAAATGTCAAGTCCCCTTCACCCCCTAGTTGCACGTCAATCACACGTCATACTGCTGCGCGCGCATCTATGCCAAGTATAATCTTATAGATCCACCTATATATGACATCATAACCAATTATGTTCCTTTTTACTCCTCATTACACCCATTTTCGGTTACGCATGTGAATCGTCACCTTCCTTATCAATTGTTACGCCTCCCGCATCTATTTCATTGTAATGTATGTTCTATAAAAGTCATTTCTTGTCAATAATGTATGTACTTCACTTCCTGAACCTCCGTGGTGATGGAACTTGGAGCAACCGATTATAATCGACCTCTGGAATAAAGCCCATTCCGAACCTCTAATACCACGGATTCTGCCTCTTATTTACTGAGCTATTTTTTACTATGTTTCCGTATCAAATTAAGTCCCGGTAATTAAATTATTTACCACAGGGTGGGGGCTGCCCAAAATGGGCACGCCAATGCCCCCACCCACCCGCCATCATTACAGCCTTTCTACCCCCCCTGGGGGGCAGATGGGGCATTGGCCCCTAATCTGCCCCTCCGGGGAGGCGGAAAGCCCACTTTTCGCCAGGGATTTTTTTCACGCAATTTTCTTTAGGGTGATGGATTTTATTTAGAGTGGAGGCTGCCCGAAACGGGCACGCCAATGCCCCCACCCCCCACCACCATTACAGCCTTTCTGCCCCCCTGGGGGGCAGATGGGGCAGTAGCCCCCAATCTGTACCCCCCAGAGGGGCAGAAAGCCCACTATCCACCAGGGATTTTTTTTGCGCAATTGTTTTTAGGGTGTGGGCTGCCTGAAACGGGCACGCCAATGCCCCCACCCTCCCCCCCACAAAAAGGACAGTCTTTCTGCCCCCAGGAGGCAGATGGGAGCTGTTGCCCCCAATCTGGCCCCCCCTGGGGGGCGCAGAAAGCCCACTAGAAACCATGGATTATTTTGTTTTATTAGTGTAGGGGGATTGATAAATGTTACCCTGTTTTATCACCCCTTGTGCAAGATGAGACAAAAGAGAAAGAAAAAGATTCCCTAATGTCCCATTTACTAAGTTCGCCACCCCCGTATGCGCAAAATGCCACAGCACCTCCACAGCTTGTAAATGTGCAGCCTCCAGTAAATATGCCGCAAGCCTTCCCGCAGCTGCCAGCTCCTCTTCAGCTGGCTCCTATCCCTGCAGTGCAGCCCTCTCAAGGGCCGCCAGTTTTGTTACCTGTTACCCCCGCGCTTCCTGCGACTTTGCTTAGCACGCCAGCGGCTTCCCCTGGCGCTCCTTCTTACACTACCCAGGTACCTGTATCTGAATCTGTTTTTCTTCCCTCTGTCTATCCCCCCGTTTTTGCCTCAACTTCTCCTTCTGCACGACAACGACTAGCTAATGTAGTTACTAGTTTAATGTCGCCTCTCTTTGGGTCATCTAGTGCGACTCCTGGCTTACAGCGTAAGCAATTGCGCAGTCAGCTGCCTGGTCCCGACGAGAAAGAGGTGTTAGATCATCTGGCGTGTAGGTGGATTGGTTTCCCTTCACTCTATGATGTGGAATCAGTTGTTAACGTTTTTCACCAATGGGATCCCCCAAAGCAGAGGTATGTCTTTGATAAGATGTGTGAATTCCTCTGTGAGGAATTGGAGGATAATGGTGCAAACCCAAACCCACAGGAATTGTGTCGAGTGCGATTTGATTTTGAAACAGGTATAATTGTGGGCCCCAATGTAGATAAAGCAGTTGCGACTTTACTGTCCCTCAGAAATAGGGATTGTCAGCAATCATTGTTCGAACAGGAATTCCCTGTGGGGAAGAAGGGAAAAGCGCGACAATACCCTATGAGAGAAGTCCCTCCGGTATGGAAAGAAGCCGTTGTGGCTAATGCCGCTCAAGGTATTGCTGCTGCTCCAGCACATTTTCAGCGTGTTTGGGTGCATGTCCCTTGGAAACGATCTGAAGTCTTAGCGCTTAAACAGACATTGCCTGACCCCCGTAAAAACCCTACAGGTTATTATAAGGAGTTATCACAAACTGTAGAATCATGTGTAATGAATCTGGTTGACATAGACATGTTGTTTGGGAATGTTGTTCCACAGCCTTTATGGGGATCCATTCGTAATGTAGATCATGCTGCAGAATTGGGTAACACATGGGCTAATATCATTGCTGCAGATGCTGGCCAAGTTGGTGGCGCGAAACCTGATCCTTTGGTAGCAGAACTCCCTGGTCGAATTATTACCTACATGAAAACTATAATGCCTGCGATGCGCGTAAATTGGGATAAACTATCCGCATGTAAGCAGAAGAAAGATGACACAGTGTCTGATTTCTTTACCAGGTTCGAAGAAACGTTTATCGACCACAGTGGTCAAGACATGAGCACTGAAGGTGGCCAACGGTTATTTGTTGATAAATTTGTGCAGAATCTACTTCCCGAGTTGTGTAAAAAATTAAAAGACTCAGAAAGTTCCTGGGCTGTTTCCTCTCCAGCGCAAATACTGGCTACTGCACAGTATTATGAAAATAGAGACAAAGATGAGAAGGATAGAACAGATAAGAAAACGAAAGAACTGAAAACAAAGGTCCTCTTACAGCAGGCTTATCCGCCACGTGGAGGACAGAATAATTATAGGCAAAGCCAAGGTATCTATCAGCAGCCCCAACAGTTTCCGAATAATCAGCAAATGAATGGGTATTATCAACCACGAATCCCTGTAGGTCCCAACCAATGTTCATATTGCAAAGAGGAAGGTCATTTTAAATATAGTTGCCCTAAATTAATGCAGCGTAATACGCTAAGTCTAAAAATGCAATGCCACCTGAATTGTCATCCCTTCCGGATGCCCTTTGGGCTACTGGTCCCAATGATGTGGGTCTTTTGGAAATACCGCCATATGTGGTCACTTTAAAAGCCAATGTCAGATTGCCACGTATTCCCCAGTACAATATCTCCAATGAAGGTCAGAAAGCTTTGTTAGCAATTGTCAGCGATTTGGTTAAAAAGGGTGTAATTGAAGAGACAAGAGGCAACGTTTGCAATAGTCCTGTTTTACCTGTCTTAAAACGAACGGACCCTTCACAGCCACCTGTTTACAGATTTGTGATTGATCTTAGAGAGGTTAATAAGATTGTTGTGCCACAGTTTCCAGTTGTCCCTGATATAACTGCCTTGTTAACCATGATTCCAGCCTCCGCTGCATGGTTCTCAGTGATCGATCTGAAGAATGCCTTCTTTAGCATCCCAATTGCAGAGGAGAGTAGAGACATTTTTGGCTTTAGTTTAGGAGGCCGAAGCTTCCGCTTTAAACGCGCTCCCCAGGGCTACTGTGAAAGTCCATCAATATACAGTCAGGCTTTAAAAGCGCAGCTTGATGCACTGGTTTTACCCAGTGGCGCTATCCTCATTCAGTATGTTGACGATTTGCTAATCACCGCGGATACTGAAGAGATTTGCAAGAAAGCTACCCTGTCATTGTTGCGCCATTTGTCTGCCTTTCATCTCAAAGCTGCAATATTGTCGACAAGAAGTGACCTACTTAGGTCATCTCTTATCGAAGGAGGGAAAGAAACTGACCCCAGAGAGAATTCAGGCCATTGCACAGTTGAGTGTGCCTAGAACACAGAGAGAAGTACGTGCTTTCTTGGGCATTACTTCATACTGTAGGCATTGGATTCCCAATTTTTCCTTGCTGGCAAAACCTTTGTTAGCATTAACATGCAAAGACTCACCGAATCCTATTCCATGGTCTGAAGAGTGTCAGAAAAGTTTTTGGGAATTGCGCAATGCATTGTGTTCAGCTCCTGTGTTGGGTACCCCTGACTACAGCAAGCCTTTTACATTGTATGTTCATGAGAAAGATGGTTGCGCATTATCAGTGTTAACACAGCCTTTTGGCGACAGACCGCGTCCATGCGCATATTTTTCGTCAACCTTGGATCCAGTATCTAGGGCATTGCCAAGTTGTCTGAGACCTACAGCTGCCGCAGCTATGTCTATTCGACAGTCTGCTGGCCTAGTAATGGATAATACATTGATTGTTATGGTACTACATGCGGTGGACACATTGTTAAACAGGACCAAGACACAGCACTTAACTAGTGCGCGATTATCCGGATATGAGCTGACACTGTTAGCAAATCATATACACATAAAGAGATGCAACACGTTGAATCCAGCTACACTATTACCAATTCCAGCAGACCTAGATGAGATTGAGCAACATGATTGTCTGTTCAGAACAGAAGAAGAGACGAAAGGGAGAGTAGATCTTAAAGATACTCCCCTGACTGAGTGTGATGGTACCTTATGGGTGGATGGTTCGTGTTTCAAGCTTCCAAATGGTGATACGACTGCTGCATATGCTGTCACGACTTTGCACACGATTGTGGAAACTGCACGTGTGCCACAAAATTCGGCTCAAGAAGCAGAATTGATTGCCCTTACAAGAGCATGCGTGTTGTCTGAAGGAATGAAAGTGAACATATATACGGATAGCCAGTACGCCTTTGGCGTGGCGCACAGTTTTGGGCGATTGTGGAAAGAACGTGGGTTCCTGACTTCGCATGGAGCTAAGATTCAGAATGGCAAGTTGGTGAATGATCTCCTTGAGTCACTGACCCTACCGTTACAAGTTGCGATCATGAAATGCAGTGCGCACAAGAAAATCACTGATGATGTTGGACGTGGTAATGCGTTTTCTGATGAAGTCGCGAAAGAAACAGCAAAAGATGTGAAGACTCGAATGTATGTTGCAGGCCCTGCCAGATGGATTGGTGATGTTGGAATGTGTGAAAACACGATAGAGAGTGTAAAGTCCCTTCAAGCTGAAGCCACAGAGAAAGAGTTGAGCAAGTGGAGAGAAAGTACGGGTAAGTTGGATGAGAATGGTTGTTGGATCGATTTGTCAGAACATCGGCGATGGTTGTTACCTGATGCATATGTGCTTCCAGTGGTTACTATGGCACATGGAATGGCACATATCAGTATGAAAGGAATCTGTAAGTTGTCGGCTCCAGTATGGCAGAATGCTGGAATTCCCAAGTGTGCAGAGAATGTGGTCAAGAATTGTATGGTATGCTTGAAATACAACCCTGGTAGGGGAACCCCAACTCCAGCTGGTCATTTTGCGCCTCCATCATATCCATTCGAAGTTTTGCAGCTAGATTTTATCCACATGGAAAGGTGCAACAACCTGAAATATGTATTGGTGGTTGTCTGCGCTTTTTCAAAATGGATAGAGGCCTATCCCCTAAAAGACAACACTGCTCTATCCACAGCCAAAGCCCTTGTGAAGGAATTTTTTCCTAGGTTTGGAATGCCAAGAATGGTGTGGAGTGATAATGGGAGTGAATTTGTGGGTCAAGTGATGAAGAATGTGTGTGAGGGATTAGGGATTAAGCAGAAGTTCCACGCTGCAAATCACCCCCAATCAGCTGGATTAGTAGAGCGCTACAATGGCGCTCTAAAACTCAAGCTGGCCAAAATCCAGGCGAGCTCCGGTCTTAAATGGCCTGACGCTCTGCCTTTAGCACTCCTGTCCACCAGAATGACCGTACACTCACGAGTGGGACTTAGCCCATACGAGGTTATTTTTGGCCACCCGGCCAATGTATGGGGTGTGCCAAGACCGACGAAATTCAGCGAAATCGAACATCCAGTACTGCTTGATTACTTGTATGAATTGACGGCTAAATTGCGTGTTTTACACCAACAGGTGCATGATACTCTCCCCCAGGCCTCTGAAGCTCCATGACACCCTATCGACCCTGGCACGTTGGTTCTGGTGAAAAATTTCCAGCGCAAAAGCAACGATGAGCCTCGTTGGATCGGCCCTCATCTCGTACTTCTGTCTACAAGATCAGCTGTTCGAGTAAAGGGGAAGAAGAACTGGATCCACGGCGCTCACGTCAAAAGGATACCTTTGCCTCTGCCGTATGACCAGTGGGTCCAGGAGGGTATCGCAGACTCTGAAACAGACACTGTACCTCGTTTTGTGCCGTTCAGTGATGCACGCGTAAGAGGCACAGCTTCAGCACAGGAAAGTGACGATATTTTGCAAGAAGCTGTGCCACCGTCAATTCGATTGGACACCACAGAGCCTGAACTCTTGTTTCAAGATCAGACAGTACCTGGTCGTTTCCACTACAATCTAAGACCAAGGCCTATGGACAAATAAATATTCTTTTTCCTTACCTTTTTGTTTTTGATAACCATAGCTCTCCCATCTGAAGGACTTGATTTTTGTTTTTCGAACCACCATCCGGGTTCAGCCGCAGGGTCGCGGTGCCAAGACTTTGGGGTACAGGCCGAAGACGTTAGGTCAACGGTTCTGGTTGGTCTAGGGCGTTCCCCTAGACTGACAGGCGTACTCCTTAGCAGAAGATACTCACCCGCCGCGAGCGGCACGATTAGAGGATGGAGTTTTTCAAGATGGAGAGACTCGCTGAGGAAATGAACTTTAAAGCAAAAATATGTAAAATAATGAAGAGCAAACGTTTTGTATTTTTATGTTTGTTTATATTATGTAGTATGGTAGTGTTTACTGTAGGATTTGTATTCTTCTCCTCTCAAGAGCTCATTGCACCCACTGTACAGCCTATACCTCCTCCTACTGTCTCCTCACACTCTTTTCACCCTCTGCCTGAACACAAACAAGCTAGACGATCAGAGTTTGTAAACAACTCATTTATTCAGCTCCTGCACCAGCACCAACTAGTCATGAATACAACCAATTGTTGGGTGTGTGGTTTAATGCCACATACCATTAATAAGGGTATTCCTTATCTAGTGCTGCCGTTTAGTTACAATGGATCGTCATGGGCATTCCAGACCATGTTTCTCTTTGCTCTAGATGCGTACTCCCCGCGACAACCGCGTTCCATCAGACCTAGCACAAATAATAAAGCTTTAATGAAAGGAGTTGCCGATATGAGCAGAGATATCGATGCATACTCATCTATACCCAAGGAAGAATTGAGAGCTTATATAGGGTGGAACGCGACGGGGTATAGTATTAGTCTGGGTGAAAGACAGCGAAAAATTTCATCCCCAATCTGGGTCGTACCCCACATAGGTCGGTTCTGTTTACAAGGTAATGGTCAGAATCCAAGAGCTCAGCTGGGGAGAAGTGACAGTACTGAAACGTACACCTTTCCGTCACAGTTTTCCCCAGCGTTTTTGGCTGCCAAGGGCACATATTTTGTCTGCAATGACCGAGCATATACATGGTTGCCCCCTGATTTCTCGGGCACATGCTATATTGCAAATCTGCTACCGCCAACATTTACTGCTGCCTCTGACTATCACAAGACCAGAGTTGTGAGAGGTGTGATTAGTAAGGAGGATACTGCCGGTCAGGAAGCGGGAGACTTCTTTTTGGGTTTCCTGCCGTTTTGGGGACCTATGGTCAATAGTAGGAACCTGAGACAACTGACTCGTGTGGTTGAATCCACCGTTAATGTTACGGCTGGTGCCCTTGGTAATTTGACAGCTGAGCTCCAAGCGGATCGCCTCATGACTTTGCAGAACCGCATGGTTCTAGACGTTATACTTGCAGACCGCGGTGGGGTATGTAAGGTTATCCAATCTAGTTGTTGCATTTTCATACCAGATAACGCTCCAACAATTTATCAAGCCATCTCCAAACTGCATAAAATATCTGAGTCCATACACGTGGATAAAGGAGATTGGTCACTGGTGGGGTGGTTCTGGGAACTGATATCTGCCTGGGGTTGGAAAGTTCTGATGGTCATTGGAATGATTTTAGCCAACCTTTTCCTGTTCTGTCTGTGCATACAGTGTGCTCCTGCGATATGTGGCCTCTGTGCTACATTATGTGTAAGGAAACCTGTATCGAGGGACGAGCTAAGTAATAGGATGATGCTACAGCAACATCTCCATGACTTCATGAATACTGACCTAGACTCGGATTGAAATGAGTATAGTTATTGCGTATGTAAGGGCAAAAGGAGGGTCTGTCGTACTTTGCAATTTGGGACCGCGTAGGAGGCAGGGCCCTACCCCTGTCTATCCCGGTATTAGTGAACCGCGGATGGTCAATGCGGTATGTACAAGTGCTTTGTGTAACGTTTTAGCTATGAATGCACTGTGTATACGTTATTATACATTGACTCCGTGGGTTCCATCTTAGAGCGGTGGCCATCTTATGGTTGCCCTCACATAGGCTACATATTATGAAGCAAATACGGGCCTTTTAGAGCACATGTGCCTTCCCTTGACTTCTCTGTGACCTGGGCAGCTTGGCTCCGCTGCCCCAGGTCAGTCCGGTCTCACGAGCTCCCCGTCCCCTGGCCACCTGTGATTAGCATCAGGGTTTGACACACCATAAAGCCTTTTCATCCCACACGAGCCTCCAGCTAATCTCTTTCACACCTGACTGTTCCTGCTTTATGGCTTGTTTTCCAAACAGGAGATGCTCATGTTTATTGGGGCCTATCGATATCTGATGTGGGATCTGAGCCTCGCTGGGTAAATAATTGTGGGCTGGCTTAACTGGAATGTGGGATGATCATCATGACTCTGCCTTTTCCTTTGTAATGTATACCTTTATATGGCCATATCGTAAACCAAGGAATGTGTGCCTGAAGCATGATATTTTGTATTTAAGGAGAAGCTCGTTTCTGTAACTTTAAGCAGTCTCCTAAGAACATACACGCTGTTGTACTTCTTGGATACCTGTAATTGGTCTGCAGCCAATAAACTGATCTCTGACTTCACCCAGAAGACTCTGTGTTTCTGTAGGTCTGAAACAGGAAGAACCCGAAGTCATAGGGTGTGTTCCCCTGCACCGCTGGGCTTAAAATACCCAGTACTTCAGGGGTTCCCCAGAATGGGCATGACAATACCCCCACTTCACCCCCAGAGAAACCCCAATCTTTCTGCCCCCCCCCCGGGAGGGTAGTTGGCGGCAGCAGCACCTGATCAGCCCCCTGGGGGGGGGCAGAATGCCCACTAGGCGCCAGCGAGTACGCAGGTTTTTTTTATGCATGGGGGTGGGGGCTGCCCAAAATGGTCATACCAATGCCCCCACCCCCACAAAAAATAGCAACAGTCTTTCCGCCCCTTTAGGGGCATATCGGGATGAAACCCCCTTCCCCGATTCCCCCCCAAGGCGGCAGAAAGCCCACTGGGCTCCTGCTTTTTTTTAACAATGTGCATACCTGTGGATTTTGGGCCCTAGCGCAGTTGGCACGTAGGCAAACCTAGCAAACCTGTACATTTTTTTAAACTAGACACCGAGAGGAATCCAGGATGGGGTGACTTGACTGGCTCTCACGAAGTTCTGTTACCCAGAATCCATTGCAAACCTAAAAATGTGTACAAAATAACAAATTTTCCTCATATTTCTGTGGTGGAAAGTTCTGGAATCTGCGTGGGTCCACAAAATTCCACCCACCCCGCGTTCCCCAAAGTCTTCCGAGAAAAATGGTACCTCACTTGCGTGGGTAGGCCTAGTGCCCGCATCAGGCAAGGGCCCAAAACCAATTGAGGAGACATCAAAATTACCTATCACAAAACAACCTGGTTATGCAAAGGGGGTCCCATGAGTTTTTGGCCCCGGGCTTGGTGGCTATCTAGGGAAACCTACCAAACCCACACATTTCTGAAACCTAGACACCCGGGGGATTCCAGGGAGGTATGGCTTGCGTGGATCCCCCAACGTTTCCTTACCCAGAATGCCCTGCAAACCTCAAATTTTGCTGAAAAAATCACCTTTTTCACACATTTTTGTGTGGGAAAGTTGTGGCATCACCGGGCTGACAAAAATTTCCTACCACCCAGCGTTCCCCCGGGTCTCCCGATAAAAACGGTGCCTCACTCGTGTGGGTGGCCCAAGTACCCGCGACAGGCAAGGGCCCACAACGTAGTGAGGCGACATGAAAATTGCCTATCTCAAAATGACTTGGTTTTGCAAGGGGGGTCACTTGGGTTTTTGGCCCGGTGCTCAGCAGCCACCTAGGGAAACCTACCAAACCCACACATTTCTGAAGACTAGACACCCGGGGGATTCCAGGGAGATATGGCTTGCGTGGATCCCCCAACGTTTCCTTACCCAGAATGCCCTGCAAACCTCAAATTTTGCTGAAAAAATCACATTTTTCACACATTTTTGTGCGGGAAAGTTGTGGCATCACCGGGTTGACACAAATGTCCTACCACCCAGCGTTCCCCTGGGTCTCCCGATAAAAACAGTGCCTCACTCGTGTGGGAGGCCCAAGTACCCGCGACAGGCAAGGGCCCACAACGTAGTGAGGCGACATGAAAATTGCCTATCTCAAAACGACCGGGTTTTGCAAGGGGGGTTACTTGGGTTTTTGGCCCGGTCCTCGGCGGCCACCTAGGGAAACCTACCAAACCCACCCATTTCTGAAAACTAGACACCCGGGGGATTCCAGGGAGGTATGGCTTGCATGGATCCCCCAATGTTTCCTTACCCAGAATGCCCTGCAAACCTCAAATTTAGCTGAAAAAATCACCTTTTTCACACATTTTTGTGTGGGAAAGTTGTGGCATCACCGGGCTGACACAAATTTCCTACCACCCAGCGTTCCCCCGGGTCTCCCGATAAAAACGGTGCCTCACTCATGTGGGAGGGCCAAGTACCCATGACAGGCAAGGGCCCACAACGTAGTGAGGCGACATGAAAATTGCCTATCTCAAAACGACCTGGTTTTGCAAGGGGGGTCACTTGGGTTTTTGGCCCGGTGCTCGGCGGCCACCTAGGAAAACCTACAAAACCCACACATTTCTTAAAACTAGACATCCGGGGGATTCCAGGGAGGTATGGCTTGCGTGGATCCCCCAACGTTTCCTTACCCAGAATGCACTGCAAACCTCAAATTTAGCTGAAAAAATCACCTTTTTGACACATTTTTGTGTGGGAAAGTTGTGGCATCACCGGGCTGACACAAATCTCCTACGGTGCCTCACTCGTGTGGGAGGCCCAAGTACCCGCGACAGGCAAGGGTCCAAAATGTAGTAAAACCCAAGTGACCCCCTTGCAAAACCAGGGCGTTTTGAGATAGGCAATTTTCATGTCGCCTCACTACGTTTTGGGCCCTTGCCTGTCGCGGGTACTTGGGCCTCCCACACGAGTGAGGCAATGTTTTTATCGGGAGACCCGGGGGAACGCTGGGTGGTAGGAAATTTGTGTCAGCCGGGTGATGCCACAACTTTCCCACACAAAAATGTGTGAAAAAGGTGATTTTTTTCAGCTAAAATTGAGGTTTGCAGGGCATTCTGGGTAAGGAAACGTTGGGGGATCCACGCAAGCCATACCTCCCTGGAATCCCCAGGGTGTCTAGTTTACAGAAATGTGTGGGTTTAGTAGGTTTCCCTAGGTGCCGGCAGATCTAGGGTTCAAAAACTACAGCTAGGCACTTGGTGGAAATTTGTGGATCCACACAGATTCCAGAACTTTCCACCAGAGAAATATAGGGAAAATGCGTTTTTTTTTTGGCAATTTTTTAGGTTTGCAAGGGATTCTGGGTAACAGAACCTGGTGGGAGGCAGTCAAGTTACCCCATCCTGGATTCCCCAGGGTGTCTAGTTTTCAAAAATGTATAGGTTTGCAAGGTTTCCCTAGGTGCCGGCAGAGCTATGGTTCAAAAACTACAGATAGGCACTTTGCCAAAAAAGGGTCATTTTTCACAGCGAAATTGAGGTGTGTCCACGTTGCGTTTTGCGCCGTTTCCTGTCGCGGGCAATAGGCCGACCCACACAAGTGAGGTACCATTTTTCTAGGAAGACTTTGGGGAACACTGGGTGGGTGGAAATTTGGGGATCCAAGTAGATTCCAGAACTTTCCACCACAGAAATATGGGGAAAATGTGTTTTTTTGGGCAATATTTGAGGTTTGCAAGGGATTCTGGGTAACAGAACCTGGTGGGACGCAGTCAAGTCACCCCATCCTGGATTCCCCTGGGTGTCTAGTTTTAAAAAATGTATAGATTTGCTAGGTTTCCCTAGGTGCCGGCAGAGCTATGGTTAAAAAACTACAGCTAGGCACTTTGCCAAAAAAGGGTCATTTTTCGCTACGAAATTGAGGTGTGTCCATGTTACGTTTTGCGCCGTTTCCTGTCGCGGGCACTAGGCTGACCCACACAAGTGAGGTTCCATTTTTCTTGGAAGACCTTGGGGAATGCAGGGTGGGTGGAAATGTGTGGATCCACGCAGATTCCAGAACTTTCCACCAGATAAATGTGTGGAAAAAGTGTTTTTTTGGCAATTGTTTAGGTTTGCAAGGGATTCTGTGTAACAGAACCTGGTGGGAGGCAGTCAAGTCACCCCATCCTGGATTCCCCTGGGTGTCTAGTTTTAAAAAATGTATAGGTTTGCTAGGTTTCCCTAGGTGCCAGGAGATCTAGGTTTAAAAAACTACAGCTAGGCACTTTGCTAAAAAAGGGTAATTTTGCATTGTGAAAATGTGGTGTGTTCATGTTGGGTTTTGAGCCATTTCCTGTCGTGGGCACTATGCCTACCCCTACAAGTGAGGTACCATTTTTATCGGGAGACTTAGGGTAATTCAGATTTGTAAAGGAACTGTTATTACCTATTGACTTTCGATGCATTTCTTCTTTCCCAATGAAAGACATTGTGTAAAAAAGAAGTCATTCTAAAAAATTACTGATAATTCTCATGCTAGTCTGAGTATTCCCAAATTCGGAAATGTGCAAATATCTACTGTTTCTAAACTCTATATTTTGTTCCCATTTCAGAAATACATAGGTGTCTTTCATACCGATTTTTCCATGTACACATTTTTACAGAATAATTACTATATACCCGGTACATAATAAAAAACCATTGCAAGTTGCTGCTCACTTTTTGGCTCTGGGTTCATCGGGTTCTTGGTGAACCTACAAGTCCTATATATCCCCACAACCAGTAATGTCCAGCAGATGTAACGGTATATTGCTTTCAAAGAGCTGTCATAATTAGAAGAAGTTACAGGTGAAAACGTTGACGCAAAAGGCACTTTTTTTCAACAAATTTTCAATTTATCCTATATTTAACTGTTAGTTTCTATAAAGAAACCTTGATGGATCTACACAAATGACCCCTTGCTGAATTCAGAATTTTGTCTACTTCTCTAAAAGGTATAGCTTTCCAGGATCCATTATTGCTTTTGTACCCATTTCTATCATTAACTGGAAGGAGGTCAAAAGCACAAAAAATAGCAAAAAAATGCTATGTCCCAGAAAAATGCCAAAACTGTGTAAAAAATGTTGGGTTTCTGACAAAAGTTTGGTATTCCCTAAAAGCTGGGGAAATTGTGATTTCAGCCCCACAAACCCTTTTTTGATAACACTTGCAGGGAAAAACTCAGATGCTTTCATTTGCAGCCCGTTTTTCCCATTTTCCCCCAAAAAACTAACTTTTGCTGTATTTTGGCTCATTTCTGTGACCCCTCCAGGGGAATCCACAAACCCTGAGTACCTTCAGAATCCCCATGATGTTGGAAGAAAAGGACGCAAATTTGGCGTGGATACCTTATGTGGTCAAAAAGTTACAGGGGCCTCAGCGCGCACTACCCCAAATAGCCCAAAAAGGGCGTGGCACAGGAGGGGGAAAAGGCCTGGCAGCGAAGGGGTTAATAAAAAAATAAAGTTTGAAAATAGTTTATCGTTTACATATTTATGATTATAAAAAATAAAGTTTGAAAAAAAAATTAATAACGGTTTTGGTTGTTCTCTTAACTGCTGTGTGACTCTTTCTTGTTCTTATTACTGTTATTTGATGGAGTCCACCATGGTGTTACATTTTGGGGCACTTATCGCTGGAATACTGGTGATATCTGCAGTTTGCACCAACTTCTGAATAGTGTGTTAGATTTATCTCAACTTTACTTCTGTTAAAGTGCTGATAATGAAATGGAGACTAGCCGTTCTTGTGCAAAAAGACACGAGGTGCACCTTTCCAATTTATTCTAAATACAAAAATCCTGTATTGAATTGCACTGAGGTATTGGCTGCACTTACAGTGTACACACAAAATCTATTAAGAAATCTCATTGTATTTATATTGATTGGGAATAGTGCGTCAGGTGCTGGATCTTGACGAGATATACTGCTCAGTTCGTATATTGTTCTGCACACAAAAAAAATCACATCACAACTTTCACACCAATTGCAATGCGTAACAAATTCCAGCGATAAGACACGTTAGCACCAGGGATTTTACACCTGCTTTCTGCTGGTGTTAAGCAGGATAACTACCTGCACCATGAAAGGGAACACAGCCAAGAGCCACACCTGAACACCCACAGGTGCCATAGAGTCAATGAGCATGATACAGGGATACCCATGAGGGCCAGAAGACTCATCTCAACAACTCCAGGACCACCAATGCCCCCCAAACCCACGTCTTAGTAAGTGTGTCCCTGTGGTCATTGTCTTAGCATGATAGGCACGAGCCCTGCAACATCACAGTGCGCTGTCACCTCAGCGTTGGCAGTGAGCCTGGACGTGTAGCTACGCATGCATCCTCCTGCATGCACAACTGGCGTGTGCTGGTCTGGGGTTCACAGGTCAGTGCAGGGGTGTGCCTATCCAGCAAGGGGAACGGGGTGTCTTGGACATGTCCGTGTACAGGAAGTGCGGTAAGTGTTCCTCTGTGTTCTGGTGTGGCCTGCTACAAGAGCCGCAGCAGTCATTGTTGTAAAGTGGCATGCACCACCTCCAAACGGCACTGTGATGGTGTAGTTGTATTGTAGCAGGACATGCGCAAATAGGCATTACAATGGTGTGCTGTACGAGTGCACGAGATACAACAGCGCACCGTACAAAAGTGCGGGGGCTCGTGGGAGGGAGGAGCAGCCGTTTGGCAACATAACACACAGTGAACTCGACCATGTGCCACATGCTGGGCATCTCATCCATGATGACCACGGTCGCAGACATCCCAAAACACCAACGACTGGCCTTTGTACACATCCTGTATGAATGCAGTGTGGTTTTCACTTCTATGCTTGTTTAGTGGTGTGATGTTGGTGGGTTGTGTGACTTGTGCTCCTTGTTGTTATGTTTCATTTTGGCCATTGTTAGTCTATATGTGTATTGTACTCAATTGTGCATGTGTGCCATTCTGCCCATCTCCCCCCTCCCCCCCACTCCCTGCTTCGTCCTCTTCCTAGTGCTGTTGTGTCTATAATTTTGTTGCTGCACACATAAATACATGTAAAGAATAAATTAGAATAGTTCCTTGATTATTTTAGGTTTCAAAACTTCTCTATTGGTTTCTTTTTAATTTTCCATATGAACCGTTTTTTAAATATTCAACAACACATAGAAGTCAGAAGTGCAACGTATTCTATCAACACACTTTCTAAAACATTCTACAACACGTGCAGGTTAAAAGTTCATCAATTTTTTAAAACTTAGCGATATTTTTTTTGCAACATTTTCTTGAACATTTAACGACATGTGCAGGTTAAAAGTTCACGATTGTTTTAAGTTCCAGCTGTGCCTTCCAAATGCAAGTAGCAGGTGTGGTTGAGCTGAGCAAATTTTATCCTATGATATGTACTCCACGTTGAAACTGCTTTTTCTTAACCAATCACAAAGATGCTTTTCCACAAAACTAATGTGCACCCTACTTTTAAAAAAGAATGCTTTTCATGATATCTTTAGAGATAAGTTATAGATAGGAATTAGCATTTAAAAAACCTTTGAAATTCACTGAAAAAACCATAGGTTTCATGCACGTTATAGTTAGGAATTGGCATTTAAAAAACCTTTGAAATTCACTGAAAAAAACATAGGTTTCAGGCACGTTATAGTTAGGAATTAGCATTTAAAAAACCTTAGAAATTCACTGAAAAAACCATAGGTTTCAGGGCTGTTATAGTTAGCTGGACATTTCCCTCGTACAAAACCCTAGAAATTCCCCTGTTATAGTTAGTTCAGCTAACTATAACTCGCGCCCCGCAATGCACTGCTGATGACGTCACATATTACATCACTCATGACATGGTCAGTGACATCACTGATGACATCACTGATGACATCTAAAATGACATCACTGATGACATCATCCATTGAGTATGTGTTTCTGAACAGTTTTAATATGTTTAATATATATAGGGAAAGGCCTGTTGAAAAATAAGTGGGTGTACAAGTGTGTGAGCGGATGATTTTCTAGGTGTGTAACTGACTCTATAAGTGAGTCATTAAATGTATCTTACTGCAGACTAGTGACTAAACTGTGTGAATGTCTGTATGTGTCTGTGTGTTGGTGTATAAGTGGCTGCATGGTTTTGTGAATAGCTATATGAGTGTCTATATGGGTTATTGATTGGTTGTCTGAGTATCTGTATGGGTGCCTGAGTGTTTGTGTGGGTAGGGTGTGTGTGACTCTGTGACTAGATGTGTGAGTGGGTGATTCAGTGGTGCATGGTTTTAAGAGTGCATCTGTGATGGACTGTATGGTTGGGTGAGTGTATGTATGGGTGTGTTAGTGATTGAATCAGCAGTGCATTGCAGGGGCGCAAGTTATAGTTAGCTGAACTAACTATAACAGGGGAATTTCTAGGGTTTTGTACGAGGGAAATGTCCAGCTAACTATAACGCCCCTGAAACCTATGGTTTTTTCAGTGTATATATATATATATATATATATTCACTGAAAAAACCATAGGTTTCACACATGTTATAGTTAGCTGGACATTTTACTGATAAAAAACCAATGAAATTCCCCCGTTATAGTTAGTGCAGGCAACTATAACTCACGCGACCGCAATCCTCTGCTGATGACATATGTGTCTTTATGAAAAAAAAATATTTGTAATATATGTATAGCTAAAATTTAATGGAAGAAGACATGGGCAAATAAGTGTCTAAATACAGTATTAGCATCAGCAGAGGATTGCGGTCGTGTGAGTTATAGTTGCCTGCACTAACTATAATGGGGGAATTTCATTGGTTTTTTATCAGTAAAATGTCCAGCTAACTATAACATGTGTGAAACCTATGGTTTTTTCAGTGAATTTGCAAGGTTTTTTAAATGCTAATTCCTAACTATAACGTGTGTGAAACCTATGGTTTTTTCAGTGAATTTGTACGGTTTTTTAAATGCTAAGTTACGTTACGCCATTCGTGGCGTGCGCGCCAACTTAACGCAGTTCGTTCCGTGTGCGGTGCGCTTCGCGCAACGCGCGCCCACTTTACGCAGTTAGTGCCGTGCACGCACGGTGGGCACGCGGTGCGCTACGCGCACCGCGTGCCCACGTTACGCTGGATGGGCCATGTACGCATGATGCGCTTCGCGCACCGTGCGCACATGGAGGACATATTATGCGCTTCGTTATGAAAGGTTAACTTTTACATTTGAGTTACCGTAAGCGCACGGTAAGCGCACCGTAAGCTGCCACAGATATATATATTGATTTAAATGCTATTTTCTCAGGATCTACTGAACAGATTTACACCAAACCTACAAAAGGCACTTCCTTGACCTGTAGACTACCTCTCTGCCAAATTTCAAGTAACTCTGTTCAGCCGTTAGGGCTGTAGCTGTGTCTAAAGGTCCTATGGAAAAATGCATGGGAAAAACGCGTTTTGGGACCCCCCTTTTTTCTCAGCCCCCGCTTTAGGAATCCCCCCGAGACTTTCAGGGTAGGGGCGGAGCGTAGCGCCCCACCTATTTTGAAAATTTCGCGAGGATTCGTCGACCGGCGCCAAAGTTATTCCAAATAGAATGTTGCGGATTTCCTATGGAAACAGGGTCCTAACTATAACTACCTACTGGCGACCGCCAGAAGGTAATATATATATATATATATATATATATATATATATATATATATATATATTCCAATCGTAATTGCCATGCAAATGAAGACACCCACACAACGCTCGATTTTTCCTTGGTTTATTCGGGAGACAGCAGCGGAGTCAGGGAGAATCCCACAGCATGGTAAGGCGCCTTCTGCCTACGCGTTTCGAGAGTTTTCCCTTCATCATGGCACGGCGTTTGGTGGGGAGAATGAAAGCAAGCATGGTTTTCACAGGTGATATAGTTTGTTTGGTCCCGCCTTAGTGGGCGTGTTCTTGCAAAGCACCCTGGTTCGTGTAGTCCAGGGCAATTTCTAAAATCCAAAATTGGTGCTGTTTTCCCATAGTCCCTCTGTAGTTTTCACTCAGTGGGTTGCTGGCGATCCCCTTCTGTTTCCGTTGCTTTAGTGGTGCTCCTCGAACAGGCACGTTGTTCCGCATAAAGTGCCCCAGCCTGAGACACACGGACCTGCAAGGAGCAGTGGGGTTGTCTTCGTGACCCTGGCTGGCCACCACATATTCCAATCGTAATTGCCATGCAAATGAAGACACCCACACAACGCTCGATTTTTCCTTGGTTTATTCGGGAGACAGCAGCGGAGTCAGGGAGAATCCCACAGCATGGTAAGGCGCCTTCTGCCTACGCGTTTCGAGAGTTTTCCCTTCATCATGGCACGGCGTTTGGTGGGGAGAATGAAAGCAAGCATGGTTTTCACAGGTGATATAGTTTGTTTGGTCCCGCCTTAGTGGGCGTGTTCTTGCAAAGCACCCTGGTTCGTGTAGTCCAGGGCAATTTCTAAAATCCAAAATTGGTGCTGTTTTCCCATAGTCCCTCTGTAGTTTTCACCCAGTGGGTTGCTGGCGATCCCCTTCTGTTTCCGTTGCTTTAGTGGTGCTCCTCGAACAGGCACGTTGTTCCACATAAAGTGCCCCAGCCTGAGACACACGGACCTGCAAGGAGCAGTGGGGTTGTCTTCGTGACCCTGGCTGGCCACCACATATTCCAATCGTAATTGCCATGCAAATGAAGACACCCACACAACGCTCGATTTTTCCTTGGTTTATTCGGGAGACAGCAGCGGAGTCAGGGAGAATCCCACAGCATGGTAAGGCGCCTTCTGCCTACGCGTTTCGAGAGTTTTCCCTTCATCATGGCACGGCGTTTGGTGGGGAGAATGAAAGCAAGCATGGTTTTCACAGGTGATATAGTTTGTTTGGTCCCGCCTTAGTGGGCGTGTTCTTGCAAAGCACCCTGGTTCGTGTAGTCCAGGGCAATTTCTAAAATCCAAAATTGGTGCTGTTTTCCCATAGTCCCTCTGTAGTTTTCACTCAGTGGGTTCCTGGCAATCCCCTTCTGTTTCCGTTGCTTTAGTGGTGCTCCTCGAACAGGCACGTTGTTCCGCATAAAGTGCCCCAGCCTGAGACACACGGACCTGCAAGGAGCAGTGGGGTTGTCTTCATGACCCTGGCTGGCCACCACATATTCCAATCGTAATTGCCATGCAAATGAAGACACCCACACAACGCTCGATTTTTCCTTGGTTTATTCGGGAGACAGCAGCGGAGTCAGGGAGAATCCCACAGCATGGTAAGGCGCCTTCTGCCTACGCGTTTCGAGAGTTTTCCCTTCATCATGGCACGGCGTTTGGTGGGGAGAATGAAAGCAAGCATGGTTTTCACAGGTGATATAGTTTGTTTGGTCCCGCCTTAGTGGGCGTGTTCTTGCAAAGCACCCTGGTTCGTGTAGTCCAGGGCAATTTCTAAAATCCAAAATTGGTGCTGTTTACAGGTTTCAGACATCAGGTTTGACCAGTCCTCCAGCAGTTTTGGATGAGGATTCTGGTATGTGGGCGTTATCAAAATTCAAAGCCCTCTTGGCACCCTACCAACCTGAATATAATTATCAAGGGAGGAAACCTTCCACCACCTGTTAATTTCCCGTTTTGACAGTTTCTCATAGTGGAATAGAAGTTGCCTCAAATTCTTATTAGCTATAGTGGCCCCGTCACTTGGCCCTTGTGTACCAACCCTCGCTTCGTCATCTGTTTCACAAAATAAATCACGAGCAGCATCTGGTCTCGCCGCTCTTTTATCTTTCACTTGCATTTCCATGGATGTAGTGCCGGTCGGCTTCCCCCTGCTCATCTCTGCTGCATCTAAACCCGGAAAGTACGACTCCTTGCCTCGACACTCACCAAAGTGAGTGGACGGAACCCCTGCCGAATATCAAACACCGTTCTCCATGCTGGTGCAACGCTTCATATAGGGTTACGTAGGATCGGACCGCGCGCTCCCTCCGGTACGCGTCCTCCAGCCCCACACTCACCCGCACAGCTATTGCCATCCCCAGCCTCGTAAATCCTCAGAAGCACATTAATTCTTCCAGTTTTCGGCGGTGTGAGCTAACGTCCGTGATTAAGCGAAGTAGAAAGTTTCCCGACCACGTCAGCTCTCCTCCTCTCGGGGTCGGTGCGAGTTCCCGGGTTCGGGTCCCGGTGATATATTTTCGAAAACTCCACAATACTAAATCCAGTAAAGGAATACTCGCATTCCAAGGCTCGTTGTTTTGAAAAACGTTTAATGGCAACGTGTTTCGAGCAGATGCTCTTCTTCACTGGCCACAATGGTAAATCACTCGTCCACCATTTCTAGTGTGTTTTCAAACATAAAGAAAGGACCCACTGTTCCTCAAAGTCCAAGCATAATAATAGAAAGATGACTTTCAAATAACTTAAAGTGAGAAAAAGAAACATATATAATTCTCAATACTTTCCAGCGCAAGTGCAGTTTTTTCAAATTTATAACAAGAGAGTATTCAATTGTAAATATAATTGCCAAGTGGCAATGAAATTTCTGAAAACAACATCTATAATTGACATACATTCAGTGTTTCCACCTGAATACTCTCAAAAACCTGATCAAGTGGTCATGCGGTCCTGAACAGAAAAAATCAGAGTGAAATAACAAATCACAAAGAAATTTTGATGCAGAATTATAAACGCAGCAAGAGACGGCAGAGGGCATCCAACCCGCAAACGTTATCCTAGAAAAACATATCAAGACTATAAGATCATTCATTGTTGACTTCACAAAATTAATATTCAAACCACATTCTTAGGTTCTTATTTCCATATTATTCAAAATAAATTGTCATTTCACAGATCTGTGCGGAGCAGGTATTTTCACCCAATGACTGCTTATCCAATATGAACAAAAAGTTCCTCATCTTCATTCAGGCCAAAAGGATTCTTAGACTCAAGAAGAATGATATACTGTGACTCCAGAACTCTTAATTGTTTCTCACGATCTCCCCCTCTGGGGTTTGCCGGCACCCTGTCAATTCCAAAGAATGAAAAACAATTAACATCCTTCTTGTGATGTTTCAACCAGTGCCTAGCAGTTGAATAATTCAAATCCATATTTTTAATCGCTCTGAGATGTTCAAGAATGCGCTTCTTTACAGGAAAAATCGTACTCCCAATATACAATTTAGCACATGGACATCTGATGACATACACACAAAAATCAGAATTACAATTCATGAATTTCTTGATAGTACCAGTCTTCCCCGTGGGTAAGGAATAAGTTTTAACATTTTTGCTGGTACTGCAAGCATTACATTTTCCACATTTAAAAAAGCCTTTTTGCTGTTGTATCCATGTCAATCTCTTACTTGCTCCCAAATAGCTTCTCACAAGCATATCCTGTAAGGAACGTGCTTTGCGGTAAGTTATTTGTGGATGTATATTAACACTTGCACCCACAACTGGGTCGTTTCTAATCCGATGCCTGTGTTTATTGAGAGTATTGTGGAAATGTGGATTTTCCTGGTCAGTTATGTCCCCTATCTTGGACCCCAACGGTTCTATATGCATGTTACAAGTACATGTATGTTCCCTCCAGTTCCAGTTTCTAAGACGCAAACATATGTGTGTCTACCGTCAACATGTTCTCTGTCAGATCCGCCATCAATGGGCTGGATATTCGATTCCTAAGTATAAAAGGCCACCGACTTTATATGGCCAAGTTACTCCATTTTTACAGTTCAGGCGAGTAGGCCCGATTCTGTCCTCAAAGCCTTTCCCTGCTCTCTGTCTCTGACAGCTTCAGCTTGAGCTCGCATCTGTATCCATGAACTTTGTCCTACTCCCTGTGCAGCTAACGGTGCCTGCCTCGGCCAGTTTTCGCCTGTCTGCCAAGAAGTTGTATTTCACCTTCGAATTATCTATTTTGCTCTTCAGCCGATGCATTCTTGCCTAGTAGTTTAAGTAAACATTCCTCCAGTTACCAAGCAAAAGGCCAGGCTTCTCTGTCTTCATGCAAGTGATTCATAGCCCTGTTGCTATGGAAAGTTTTCTGCCCCTCGCATCTCATATAGACACTTAGACGCTTGTACACGCACATAGTCAGTATAGAATAGATTCTGTCCGAGAGTCTCTTCCTTGTGGATAACATAGTTCTTTAAACATAGGATGTTAGATATGATTTGGGATTAGGATGACTTGACCCCAGACTTCTCGTCTCCACATGTAGAGCTAAATGTCAAGTCCCCTTCACCCCCTAGTTACACGTCAATTACACGTCATGCTGCTGCGCGCGCATCTATGCCAAGTATTATCTTATAGATCCACCTATGTCTGATAATTCTAACCAATCATGTTTCTTTTATTCCTTATTACGCCTAGTTTCGATTATGTCACTGTTACGTCATTTTTCTTATCAAATGTTACGCCTTCTACATTCGTTTCATTGCAATGCACTTATTATAAAAATGTATGTCTGTTAATAAGTTATTGTACTTCACTTCCTGAACCCTCGTGGTGACGGAACCTGAAGGCCGCCACTCGAGTCGGCCATTTTGAATGGAATAAAGCCCATTAGAAAACCTCTTATACCACGGATTCTGCCTCTTGTTATTTTGAGCTATTTTACTTTATTTTAAGACTCCGTACGAAATTCAGTCAGGTAATATTTATTTTATTTACCACATAATGGCGCCCGAACAGGGACACTTTCTCATCTCACGCGCCGGCGGTGCGTTGCAGGCCCGGTCTCCTGCCACAGCTGGACGGACCATAAACGCGTACCAGCAGGATTTCCTGTAAGCTCCCTCCGGTCAAGCGGGGGCGACTGAGGCTGCGATCAACCCAGACGAGGCGGTGAGAAGTGCGAAGTATCCCGACCAGAGCCTAGCTGAGAGAGCAAGATCCGAGGTATACAGAGGCCCACCAGGTTTTCCGAAATTCCGACGTCCAGAGGGTCCGATGTCCGCAGTTATCGAGTCCTGTCCATTCTCTGAGGCCTTCCGTTTCAAGGAGCTACTCGGTGAGTACCATCGCCGGGGAGGCATGTTGACGTGCACATAGGTTGTGCCGGTCAAGACGGGTTTGGGTACACAAATCCGGTCTGCACTGTTTAGCAGTGTATATGTACTGTTTAGCAGTATATCAAGTATTCCGAAGTATTCAGTTATTGTCAAGAATTCAGCGTGGTGATTAGTTAAGCAGACTGTCATCATTGTCGACCATTATTAAATGTTTAATGTTTAATGTTTAAAGTATTCAGAAAATGTCTTGCATATTGTGGTATGAATGACTGTTCATTGTTCACTGTTCATTATTGTGTTTCTCGTATTAAGTAAGTTCAAGAGTAAGTATCAGATCAGTTGTTAATATGCCGCTCTTCTCGAAGTTAAGACAGATTACCACCAGAAAAGGGGTGCTTGAAGAAGCAGTTCCTATTCCTCCTAGAGACACTCCAGGACATTTCATGTACCATAAACATGGCATAGATGCCATATTGTTTCTTGATCTATGGGTAGATTATACCAAGGGATTACCGGAAAGTCAAAGGTGGCCCATAGCGGGAACCTGGGATGCAGAGTGCATCATGAAAGTGGAGGAAGAGTTATGGAAAAGAAAGGTCAGACAGTCACAGAAAGACGCTATCGAGTTATGGCGTAAAGAATCTCATAGACGAACAGAAAAAGCACGTAGACAAGAAGAGAGGAGTAAAGAAAGTTCAAATAAAGTTCAAGAAAATCTATTAATTGAGGAAGGTATCCGAGTGAAATCAGAACAAGTAAATAGACAAAGTAATGCTCTTATGAATGGTATGTATCCCCTTCTAGCCGAAGGATTACCTAAGGCTGCTCCAGAGATACCAAAAGACTTGCCACCCCCATTATTTCCAATTAAGGTACATCCAAAAGGGCGTCCCAGAACCGCAGAAGACGTTTTCCTTTCCTCATATCTAGATGATGCAGCCCCCGAGTATGCTAACGCCACACCACATAGACCGTCTGGCGGAGGGGTTCAACGTCAGGATCAGGTATCTGTCCCCGTGCAACAGCAAGTCCCGACGCAAGTTTCGGCAAGCACATCTGTTTCCGCATCTGTTTCCGCAGTCGACTCTACAGGGGTATCGACACCCATAGTTGCTGTGTCACGTTCAACGAACCCTTTCACACCCGACGCCCCAGATGGGGCCACGGGAGGTGCTAGCAGTACTTTTACACCACCTAGAATAAATAAACTTGTCTTTCAAGAGTCAGCACATTCACGTACACCTAAGTTCGTAAATGAACGTACGCTTAAGGAACTCCTTGTAAATTGTAGATATGACCCGGTGGTTGGTAAAGAGGATGAAATGGTCCTGGCATCATTACGTATTAGGCGAGCCGCAGAGTATTTAGCAAGGTTACCAGGGATGACTACGCATCTGGATAACATATATCATTTTGTTCAAACAGGACGAGATCCAGGATGTATTAACAGAGCTATGGAATTCCAGAAAGTAGAAATACAGGGGGAACTGTTACGTTTCCTCATAAACTGTGTGATCAGAAATCAAGATCGTCCGGGGGTAGACATGAACGTAATGCTTACTCTTACAAGATGGAGTCAGAATATATCAGAAGGGAGACACGATAAGCAAAATTGTATAATAGCCATGTGCCGAAAAATCCGTAAAGAAATAGAACGTATTCATGCAGAAAGATTGGGAACAGACGAGTTTGAGCAAGATGAAGTGTCCGAATCAGGGGACTCTGCAAGACAGTCAGAGACCATAGCCTATGTAGGCAGAGGAAGATCCTGTGAAAATACTAGATGTTTTTCTGATCCCATACATTCTGTATGTCCAAATAATAGCAGAACGTATCCAACGCCTGTAATAAATCTGAAGTCTCCTGAACATTCGTTTCAAGCCGCAGATAAAATACTACGAGAACGAAGGGGTTACCACCTCCTCGATTCCATGGATGAGCAAGAATTAGCCAGATCAGCCGTTCACTGGATCGTTAGTCCTGAAAAATATGGTGATGAGACCGTAGCACACACGTTTCTCAATCTCAGTACAGATGAACAACGTTTAGCTGGAATCTATATGATTCAGCAACTCCTCATATTATATAAGAGCCAACATGCTGACCCTGGTCCTTTACCTGATATATTAACGGAACTACTTACGTACAGATGGAGAGGTTCTAGTAACAAGCTAATTAAAGAGATATTAGTGTCACGTAAGCAGTACGTCCTTTTTGTAAATCCAGATTCTCTCTCCCTGCCCCCCAGAGAAAGAGCACCGTACTACATGGATAGACAAAATCCTTTACGAGAAGTGCACCCAATAAAAGGCGAAGACAATGAGTTTCACCGTGTATTTGTTTACACACCCATATCAAAAATGGAATTATTAGAAATGAAGAAAGTAGTACCTAGCCATGATAAAGACCCAGCGGGTTTCCACCGAGAAATTAAAGACATGTTACTGATGGGAGAGTACACCTTTCCTGATATTATGACGATATTAAAGGTGCTTTTGCCTGCTGGCATTTATGAAAAACTGAAAGAAAAAGAGTGGGAAGTGGGAGACCAAAAGATAGACTGGACAGCATTAGCAGAGGAAGAAAGGGGCCGAACTGCAGGTTCGGGGCTCGGGGATAAAGTTAAACTATTACCAGGTTTACTAGTACAGGTACTGCCACGTTTATTAACTACAAAAAAGGAAGATTGGGGTGCAATCACAGCCTGCAAACAAAAGCAAGATGAAGACACAAGCGATTATTATGCTCGATTTGAAAAATGTTTTGGTATAAATAGTGGTATAAAAGCAAGTAGTGACTCATATCCACATTTATTTGTGACAAAATTAGTGGAAAATGCATTACCTCCAGTAAAGAATAGAATATTGAAATTCGAGAGTACCTGGCAAAGTAACACTCCGTCGCAAATGCTACAAATGTTACAGTATCATCACAATAGAATTAGGGATGAACAAGAACACGAGCATAGACGCATGAAGGATACAAAAATGAAAATGCTAGTTTCTCAGACAGTACCAGCAGATGGTCACAAAAAGAGTGTGACACATTCTGGTGATTCTGCAGTTCCTGTAAAAGGAACCTGCAATTACTGTAAACAACTGGGCCATCATGTACACGATTGTCCAGTCCTGAAACGTAATATAGCTACAGGCATTACAAAGGAGAGACCACGATTAGTTAGACAAGATCAGAATGAACAAGGAGCTATGCTGCATGGACAGTCCGTGCCAGTTCAGCAACAGTCCATGCCAGCCTCACAGCAACCCATACAGTTTGTGCCAGCTGCACCATCGTTGCCTGCTACTGCCACACAAACCGCAACACGACAACTGTATCAGACTGCACAGTATGAATACCCTGAATACCAGCGATACGCATGAACCAGCCTAGAGAGGGAAGTTGACTTACCACTTATCGAGATTCCTGTAGATCAAGAAGGACCTTATGTACATAGTGAATTATTAGGTCAAGATAGAAAATTCTTACTCGATACAGGGGCAAGTCGAACAACTATAAAACGTAGTGAAGTTCCAGGGGCACCCCTCTCAGGCTCTCAAAATGTTTCCCTTGGTTTTTCGGGAAAACCTATTGTTAATGAAGTATCAAAGCCTCTACCACTTACGATAGGACCTTTGACACGAACTACAGATTTATTGCTTACTAAATCATGCCCAGAAAATCTGTTAGGAATTAAAACTCTGAAAGCACTAGGAGCCATAATATGTTGTTCTCCGGAAGGAGTAAGGTTGTTTTTACGTGATTTTAAAGGTCACTATGTGTCTAGAGACATGGATCCCCGACTACAGACTTTACCAGTACATCTATGGGCACAAGGCCCTACGGATGTTGGCTGCATGAACATTACACCCTATCGAGTCACACTGAAAGCAGGAGTGGTACTACCACGAATGCGACAATACAAGTTACCGCATGATGCTGTAGTGGCTTTGCTGAAAATCATTGATGAGCTAATTGCCCAGGGAGTAGTTGTAGAAACAGACTCCAATGTATGTAATTCACCGATAATTCCGATTCTTAAACGAACTGATCCTACTGCTCCACCAGTGTACCGATTGGTTATTGATTTGCGTGAACTAAACAAGTGTATTGTACCACAATTCCCTGTGGTCCCTGATATATCATCGTTATTGACAGCAATTGATTCCGAAGCAACATTCTTTACTGTAATTGATCTCAAGAATGCCTTTTTCAGCGTCCCAATAGATCCGGAAAGCCAATACTTGTTCGGATTCAGTTTAAATGGGCGCAGCTTTAAATTCTCACGCGCTCCCCAAGGATTTACAGAAAGCCCCAGCATCTACAGCCAAGCACTGAAACGAGAACTTGACAGTATCCACATGCCAGTCAATACAGCACTGCTTCAATATGTCGATGATCTGCTGATCACCGCGAGAAGCGAGCCAGAATGTGAAAAAGCTTCTCTGACAGTTTTACATTTCCTAGCCGACAAGGGGCACAAGGTGTCCCCTTCTAAGCTGCAATTCTGTGTTCAGCGAGTTATTTATCTTGGTCACTCGCTGTCCAAGGAGGGAAGGCAGCTTACACCAGATCGCATCCAGTTAATTGCTAACATGTCAATACCCCAGACACAAAAGGAGGTGCGGGCTTTTATAGGCCTCACTTCATATTGTAGACAGTGGATCCCTCAGTACGCATTTCTAGCAAAACCACTCATTCAGTTAACCACACAGGAGGCAGCCACATCGACTGTTCTCCCTTGGACTCAGGAACATACACAAGCTTTTGAAAGCCTAAAGGAAGCTTTATGTCAAGCACCTGTTTTAGCAACACCATGTTATAGCAAACATTTTACACTCTTTGTTACAGAACGCGAAGGTACTGCCTTATCAGTACTCACTCAGGATCAAGCAGGATCACGCAAGCCATGTGCTTATTTTTCCAGTACATTAGATCCCGTAGCTCAGGCTTTGCCTGCATGCCTGAAATCAGTGGCAGCGACAGCTTTAGCAATCAGACAAAGCGATGCCATAGTATTAGGACACCCATTGACAGTACAAGTACCACATGCAGTAGAGGTTCTTGTGAACCGAACACAAACACAACACTTGACCATAGCAAGACTTACTGGTTATGAACTGACATTGTTTCAACCACACATAGAGATCCGACGGTGTAATACATTGAATCCTGCTACACTATTACCTGTAATTGGAACAGACCCACTAGCTCATGATTGTGTTGAAATCATTGAAATAAAGACGAAACCTAGACAAGACTTGACAGACGTTCCATTGCTAGATCCAGACCTGACGTTATATGTAGATGGTTCGTGTATGAGGACAAGTACAGGAAATTTAGTTGCCGCATATGCAGTCACAACAGACACTGAAGTTATTGAGACAAATTGTATAGATACTTTGTCAGCCCAAGCAGCAGAACTTGTTGCTCTAACACAAGCCTGTATTCAAGCCACGGACAAGAAAGTCAACATATATACTGATTCACGTTATGCATTTGGAGTCGTACATGACTTCGGAGTGCTTTGGCGGGAGAGGGGTTATTTAACTTCTCATGGAACACATATTCAACACGGGTCCCTCATTCATGCTCTGTTAGACGCGATTCATTTACCGACTGCAATATCAATTATGAAATGTAAAGCACACACGAAGGTTACTGATATCATTTCTCAAGGCAATGATTTAGCTGACAGAACAGCCAAACAGACTGCTCAGAATCGCACATCCGACATGACAAAGCCAATAGTTCAGACACCAACACAGTGTATGACAATTAAGGATCCCACACTTGATGTAATTGACATACAGACACATGCCACAGCAGAAGAAATAAAGAAGTGGACTGAACTAGGAGGGATCCAGACAGATCAAGGATGGATGACGAAAGAGAAATCTGTATGGTTTCTCCCTGATTCCATGGTTCAAGCCATTATAGCTACAGTTCACAGTCCAGCACATTTAGGAGAGAAGGCTATGCTAGACAGCATTCAGCACATTTGGTTCAATAAACATTTACGAGCAGCAGCTAAACAAAAAGTTCGTACCTGTATGATATGTTGTCAGTTTAATCCAGGAAAGAGTGTTCCCGTAGAGCAGGGTGGATTTCAGCCTCCTGACCATCCTTTTGAAGTCCTCCAGATGGATTATATTCAGATGGAACGTTGTCGAGGATTCAAATATGTCCTCGTAGTTGTCTGCGCTCTCTCCCGTTGGACAGAGGCGTATCCCGTATCAGATTACACTGCCCCGACTACTGCCAAGCAGCTAGTTCGAGAATTCTTCCCACGGTACGGTTTACCACGTGTTGTATATTCAGATAACGGCCAGCCTTTCTCATCCGAATTAATGAAACATGTCTCACTTTTGTTGGGATATCAGTGGAAATTCCACTGTGTCCGACACCCCGAGGCAGCAGGTCTCGTGGAACGACATAATCAACTTTTAAAAATCAGATTGTCCAAAATATGTCAGGAAAAAGGTGTGGACTGGATAGTAGCCTTACCAGTTGCGCTATTCTACATGAGAATGGTAGCACACTCTCGAACAGGGCTATCCCCGTATGAGGTGATCTTTGGTAGACCACCGAATATGTGGGGGACGCCTATACCCCGTAAAATAACTGATGTTGACTGTAATATGCTGACAGATTACCTGGCTTCCTTGATGTCTGCACTACAATCTTCTCGTTCACAGGTGGTCGCAGCTTTTCCTGACAACACTGAGGTGAAACCCCATGACGTGGTCCCCGGGGACTTTGTCCTGGTTCGGAATTTTGATAGGAAAAGCCAATTGGATCCTAGGTGGAAGTTGCCTAAGCAGGTCCTGCTGACGACCAGAACAGCTGTGAAGATCGAAGGACGGAAAGGATGGGTGCATTCCACCCATATAAAAAAATTTCATGGACTACCTTCAGATATAGACACTGTGCCCTGCACTCCCTCACAGACTGATTCAAAACTTCCTTTTGTTGAACAAAATGACTCTCAGTGCTATAAACAGAAACTCAGGTCCAGATCTAAACTGTCGGACGATTTGATTGTTTAAGTCCTCTCCAAGGTGAAGCGGTTGAATCTGTCCCGACATGTATCCCTTAGGTCTGAATGATGCAGAGTCCAGAATCATAATGAAACGACATGCTTATTGTAAATTACTGCGTAACCACTGTATTGTGACATTATTAATTTTGTTTTTATTGAGTATTTTAGTAATTATTACGAGTATGATTTTGCACATATATCATCCTGTTTCTAAACGTGTTTTCAATATAACTGATGAACATTCTTTTAGTGACCTACCGCCACATGAGTTGTCCTATAGACTTGCGCTGCGCAATAACACATTCATTAGTATGTTACATCATTCCCATCAGACTAGTAATGCGACAAATTGTTGGGTGTGTGGCCGACTCCCTCCCTATCAGAATAACAAAGGAGTTCTGCCTTTCTTTCCACATCCATTTACACGCAATGGCTCCTGTGGAGCATGGTTTAGTTTATTAAATTCCATAGACCCAGACACAGCAGTTTATCAACAACATTGGATATGGGGAAATCTAAATCTAGTTTTATTCAAAGTCTGTCACCCTAATAAGGAGGGTCACCCCAGTAGAACAGGAACTGATTTAGAAAATGAAGTGTATAAATTAGGTAATTTTACGCCTAATCTTATGATTTTGAATGTCAAATCCGAAGTTGAACTAATTCTGCCCACTATGTCAGTATTTCCAGTAAAGGGTGAATTATGTGTGAGAAAAGTTGGTTCCATACATATGGGCCATAGCCAATGCGTTACTACAGTAGAATATAGTGATCAAGGCAAATCTTCATTTAGAGCTTCTCGCCATTCTTACTTTATATGTGGTCAGACTGCATATATGCGTTTGCCTCTAGATTGGGATGGTACCTGTTACATAGCATTCCTTTTGCCACCTGTTTTCCTAGCTCCTCCTGATTATTATCGAAATGTTCATTTAGTACACAATAGAGAGCGAAGAGATCTCCCAGTTGTCGATTATACTGAGACGGCATGGGACAAGTATGTAGATTTCAATAAAGGTATCTTTCCCTATATAGGTACAATATCAAATAGTAAGCTGATACGCAGACTCACCAAGACTCTTGAAGCTGTAGTAAACGAGACTATAGCCGCCCTAGGCAATCTGACAGAGGAACAATCAATGATGAGAATTGTTGTTCTCCAGAATCGTCTTGTCCTTGACGTCATCCTGGCCGATAGGGGCGGAGCTTGCAGGGTCATCGGATCCAGCTGCTGCATTTTCATACCAGAAAATTCGCCATCTGTATATAAAGCTATAACACGCCTTCATAAGATTGTAAGCCAGATACACGAGAATCCAGGCACTTGGACGTGGTCCGGGTGGTTTTGGAGTGTGATATCAGCCTGGGGATGGAGAGTTCTATCCTTCCTAGGTATTGGCCTTCTTATGCTTTTCAGTTGTTGCATATGTTTGCAATGTGGACCAGCGATTTGTGGTCTGTGTGCCACATCGTGTATTCCACATCAAGGTTTTCGCTCAAGATCCCGGAAGAAGAAGGAAGAAGAAATGATGCTCCATGAGCAAATCGATGGAATGATGAAGATTGATGTCTCGTGAAGGGCAAGAAGGGGACAAGGAGGGAATGTGGAAATGTGGATTTTCCTGGTCAGTTATGTCCCCTATCTTGGACCCCAACGGTTCTATATGCATGTTACAAGTACATGTATGTTCCCTCCAGTTCCAGTTTCTAAGACGCAAACATATGTGTGTCTACCGTCAACATGTTCTCTGTCAGATCCGCCATCAATGGGCTGGATATTCGATTCCTAAGTATAAAAGGCCACCGACTTTATATGGCCAAGTTACTCCATTTTTACAGTTCAGGCGAGTAGGCCCGATTCTGTCCTCAAAGCCTTTCCCTGCTCTCTGTCTCTGACAGCTTCAGCTTGAGCTCGCATCTGTATCCATGAACTTTGTCCTACTCCCTGTGCAGCTAACGGTGCCTGCCTCGGCCAGTTTTCGCCTGTCTGCCAAGAAGTTGTATTTCACCTTCGAATTATCTATTTTGCTCTTCAGCCGATGCATTCTTGCCTAGTAGTTTAAGTAAACATTCCTCCAGTTACCAAGCAAAAGGCCAGGCTTCTCTGTCTTCATGCAAGTGATTCATAGCCCTGTTGCTATGGAAAGTTTTCTGCCCCTCGCATCTCATATAGACACTTAGACGCTTGTACACGCACATAGTCAGTATAGAATAGATTCTGTCCGAGAGTCTCTTCCTTGTGGATAACATAGTTCTTTAAACATAGGATGTTAGATATGATTTGGGATTAGGATGACTTGACCCCAGACTTCTCGTCTCCACATGTAGAGCTAAATGTCAAGTCCCCTTCACCCCCTAGTTACACGTCAATTACACGTCATGCTGCTGCGCGCGCATCTATGCCAAGTATTATCTTATAGATCCACCTATGTCTGATAATTCTAACCAATCATGTTTCTTTTATTCCTTATTACGCCTAGTTTCGATTATGTCACTGTTACGTCATTTTTCTTATCAAATGTTACGCCTTCTACATTCGTTTCATTGTAATGCACTTATTATAAAAATGTATGTCTGTTAATAAGTTATTGTACTTCACTTCCTGAACCCTCGTGGTGACGGAACCTGAAGGCCGCCACTCGAGTCGGCCATTTTGAATGGAATAAAGCCCATTAGAAAACCTCTTATACCACGGATTCTGCCTCTTGTTATTTTGAGCTATTTTACTTTATTTTAAGACTCCGTACGAAATTCAGTCAGGTAATATTTATTTTATTTACCACAGTATCACTGACAGCCCTTGCTGCCACATTGAATGTGGTAATCATCCTGACATTGTTACCCACTTTGTCAACAACAGGTCTCTTTATCAGTAATGTGGCTCTCCTCTTTTTGGACACTTTGTCCTTGGCACTTAAGAGGACATCTTCAGGATAACCCCTGTCACGAAACCTATGTAACATGGTCTCCTGTTCTTTCTCAAAACTGCTTTCGGAGCTACAATTACGTCTAGCCCGTAGTAGTTCCCCGTAGGGGATACTCCACTTGAGTTTCGGGGGATGGTGGCTCCTAGCATGAAGAATGCTGTTCCCAGCTGTGGACTTTCTATACAGGCTGGTGGTCAAAACCCCCTCCTCAATCCTGACTCGTACATCAAGAAAGTCCATCTCATCCTGAGCAACTTTGTGTGTAAAACAAAGGTTCACACTGTTACTATTGAAGGTCTCAAATAGCCTATCAAGATCTGATTTGGATCCACCCCAAATCAAAAAGATATCATCAATGAACCTTGTATAAAAGACAATATCTTTTGTCAAAAATTCATTCGCATCAGTCCACAATAGTTGCTCCTCCCACCACCCCATCATCATGCAAGCATAGCTCGGCGCAAAGCAACTTCCCATCGCCGTGCCAACCTCTTGCTTGAACCATTGATCTTCAAAAAGAAAAAAGTTATTTTGCAGACAAAATGTCAACATATCCAAAAGCATGTTTGTTTGGTCATATAAAAAAATGGATCTGTCCCTGAAAACGTATTTGCACGCTTGTACTCCATCAGAATGTCTTATACAGGTGTACAAAGACACCACATCAACCGTTACAAGCCAGAAGTTCTCCTGCCACAGTATACCTTCAATTTTATTAATAAAATCTGTGCTGTCCCTACAGTATGACGAAAGAGACAACACATAGGGTGCAAGGAAAGAATCTAGAAAAATAGAAGTATTCTCGAGAAGACTGCCCTTGGCAGAAACAATTGGTCTACCTGGGGGGGTGGTTTGGCTCTTGTGGACCTTTGGTAGCATGTAAAAACAAGATGCTACCGGATGTTTAACATAGAGAAATCTATATTCACTTTCCTCAAGTAGGCCTTTCCTCCTCCATTCCCCAAGTTTGTTGTAATAAGCATTCACTGCCAATGTGTAGTCCTCCCTGTTTGATTTGACATAATTGCCTGAGAGAATCAGTTGTGCATATGCTTCTTGTTTGTATAGATTAATGTCCCAAAGGACCACATTGCCCCCTTTGTCCGAGGGTTTGATTACAAACCCCGGATCATTGTTTAAAGAACATAATGCCTGTCGTTGTTCAGGGTTTAAGTTATGCGCGTGTCTGTTTTTGGTAGTATCCCAGATACGCATCAAATCCCTAACAACCACCTCATGGAAAGTGTCAAGGGAGTCATGTGGGGTATTTTGGTTGAAAGTGGACCTGGGTTTAAATTTGGTAAGAACTTTCCCTGATAACTCCAAACCCATCTCTTCCAGTATGGTTCGTTCATCCCTTTCACCAATTTCCTCACCGCATAACTCCAATGCAGATGCCAGACCTTCTATGTCTGCTAAACATAGATTCTTAAACATCGAGGCACTGGCATCACTACCATCAGTGTCACATTCCAAAGCACGTTTTCTCTTCTGCATATACAACTTTAACAATTTCAACTTGCGAACAAAGAGAAACACATCAATTCGGGTTCTAGTGTAATCAAAGTTCGCCGTTGGACAAAAAGTCAAACCAAGTTCAAGCAAAGACACTTCTGCCTCAGTTAAAACATGGGAGGATAAGGTCAAAACTGTCAAGTTTTTCTCACCCATTATTTCTGCTTCGATTGCCGTGTCTGTCTCCCATGCGGCATTGCTTCTTTGGCGTTTCCTTCCCCCTCTCCTTGTTTTCTTCCTCTTGTGCTTGTGCCTCTTCCTCTTCCTCGCACTGTCTCTGGAGGTCGAGATCTCAAAGTCATATTTGTTTGTAAAAAACGATACTCCTCAAAAGGTCTAAATGTGGGTGCCTCATCACCTATAGCCTCGGGCACCTCCTCCAAATCTGAATAAATGTCAGATCCTGATTCGGATGTTGCCACTTCTGGTTCTTTTCTATATCTCCCCAATTGCTTAAACTGCTTGATTGCACATCATATCTTCTGCCAAATGTTAAAATTCTTCCACTGGCGTAATCATTTTTTATCTCTTAGAAATTTTCGTTTCTACTTTAATTTAATTTCTTCCTCATATTTATCCAGCCTAATTTCCATTTGCTCAAGTGCAATCTTGATTTCATCCTGTGCAGCATGTTTATCTAGTTCTTCTTTACATTTTGCAATTTCTTTCAAAACTTGTTCCAATTCAATGACAGCATATTTGGATAGCAACCCCAACATATGTTTACAGGTTTCAGACATCAGGTTTGACCAGTCCTCCAGCAGTTTTGGATGAGGATTCTGGTATGTGGGCGTTATCAAAATTCAAAGCCCTCTTGGCACCCTACCAACCTGAATATAATTATCAAGGGAGGAAACCTTCCACCACCTGTTAATTTCCCGTTTTGACAGTTTCTCATAGTGGAATAGAAGTTGCCTCAAATTCTTATTAGCTATAGTGGCCCCGTCACTTGGCCCTTGTGTACCAACCCTCGCTTCGTCATCTGTTTCACAAAATAAATCACGAGCAGCATCTGGTCTCGCCGCTCTTTTATCTTTCACTTGCATTTCCATGGATGTAGTGCCGGTCGGCTTCCCCCTGCTCATCTCTGCTGCATCTAAACCCGGAAAGTACGACTCCTTGCCTCGACACTCACCAAAGTGAGTGGACGGAACCCCTGCCGAATATCAAACACCGTTCTCCATGCTGGTGCAACGCTTCAGATAGGGTTACGTAGGATCGGACCGCGCGCTCCCTCCGGTACGCGTCCTCCAGCCCCACACTCACCCGCACAGCTATTGCCATCCCCAGCCTCGTAAATCCTCAGAAGCACATTAATTCTTCCAGTTTTCGGCGGTGTGAGCTAACGTCCGTGATTAAGCGAAGTAGAAAGTTTCCCGACCACGTCAGCTCTCCTCCTCTCGGGGTCGGTGCGAGTTCCCGGGTTCGGGTCCCGGTGATATATTTTCGAAAACTCCACAATACTAAATCCAGTAAAGGAATACTCGCACTCCAAGGCTCGTTGTTTTGAAAAACGTTTAATGGCAACGCGTTTCGAGCAGACGCTCTTCTTCACTGGCCACAATGGTAAATCACTCGTCCACCATTTCTAGTGTGTTTTCAAACATAAAGAAAGGACCCACTGTTCCTCAAAGTCCAAGCATAATAATAGAAAGAGGACTTTCAAATAACTTAAAGTGAGAAAAAGAAAGATATATAATTCTCAATACTTTCCGGCGCAAGTGCAGTTTTTTCAAATTTATAACAAGAGAGTATTCAATTGTAAATATAATTGCCATATGAATATATATATGGACGAATCCGCAGCGTCTCTGCCTTGTTTGCTACACACGGACACGGACCACAAACTTGATGCCAATTTCTTTATTTCATTGATGCCGCCATAACGCGTTTCAACTCCTTCGAGTCTTGATCACATGGTGTCGTTTTTTTACAGCCAATGCATTTTTAAAGTGATATAGTGCTCAGTGATAGGTTCATTCATTGCACTTGATCATAGACATAGTAAAAACATTCCCAGTAAAAAAGTGTTTATACAATTTTTTAGATAACATTTTCTTGCGCAAGAATAAAATGCGTAAATGCAAAATTTCATTGTCAATTCTACTCGCATTTCGATATATTCGTAGTAGATGTATAGTATCTTTTTTGTTCACGTTCAACTGATTTCTCGCATAAATGCGGATTGTAAAGCAGACCTAGAGGTTAAAACATTCTTTGCTTCTATGACAATGTTGTGCACCAATGAATACATGCATAAATGCAATTTGTTCTAAATATCTTTCATCTTACCCTCAGTATGCAGGTAAAGTATGTATAGTGGCCATAATTTGGCATAGTGCTTAGATTATACATAAGTGCAAAGTACTTAGATTCAATGTCAATGAATCTTAAGTATAAAATAACAATTCTTTTCACCCTTATTTTGTCAACTGTCTTTCGTGAACCTGCGATTGTATTGTTCTTCATGTTGTCATAGTGCAAATTTTAAATTTCTTGTCCCGCATTGCCCTGAAGTAGAAATTATTTTATTTATTATTCATTATAAATAAAGTTTCAGTTGTTCGCATGAATGCGATAAAAAACAGAACAGTATTAATTCATATTGTATTGTTGTTCATCCTTGCCCCAGTGAGCATGATATGGGCTGATATTAGGGACTTGGGAATGTATGTCTAATACATTTATTGTGCAAAATGTGCTAATTCTGTGCAAAAATGCAAGTGCCGGAGTTAAAGCAGAAAAATAATAAATAAAACTAATGCTTTTATAGTTTTCTTAAGTCAATGCATATGTTGTAATTGTTGAGACATTATTTTTAATGTGTACCTGACTAAAGTTTCTGCAAGATAGCAATGACTTTATCTATCTCTGTAATTCCAATGATTTTTCATTCATCGGTATATGTCACGATTAATATTGGTAAATTGAGGTAAAAGGTTTGTATTGTTCAAAAGTTATTCCAAAGGGTTTTTTTTGAGAGGAGCATACATCTCAAATATGTTGTGCAAAACAAATGCCTTGATATATAAATATATAAATATATATCCAACAAACAGGTCCACAGTCAATCCAATTAAGATCGAAGATAGGTACAGACTCCAATTATGTGCAGAATCAGTTTATTTCATTTTTCCGCTCCAGCTCGCCATGACGCGTTTCGGTCACCGCCGTGACCTTGATCACATGAGAAAACACCACCCATTCAGAGCTTAAAACCACAATGACATCAGATCACATGAAATGAGTCAACAGTTTCTATGGAAAACACACTCAACACACTTTTCAGAAACTTATATTGGGTGCTCTACAAATCGTGGAATTAAATGCCCTAATATCATTGTTCAAAGATTCAAAAAAGTGTTTTAAAAGACATTCCAAAATATTTCATAATTTCAGCTCGTTACATACATTGTATACGTTCGCAAATACTGACTTGTATTGTAAGTCAATGGGCAAAAAGACATATAATGTGCCAATAAATATGCACTTAAGTATATGCAACAATGTAAACAGGGAATATATATATGTACATAAAAATATATATAAAATGTAATGAAATCAGTCAATAAATATGTGCAAAATCAAATATATTCACATATCAAATTGGATGATGTAAACAATAAATGGGGACTCCTGTTTCCTAACTGTGTATATATATAACGATATCACACATTACCCCACTTTCAATGATCATGGCCTCATTGGATTTTATCCGTGCAGCCATTGTAAAGCATGTAGATACAGCAAGTACAAAGGAGTGTTGGAGTACAATGGCATAGTTAAAAAAAATCACACAGTTCTTGACATGTGCTACCAGCTTTGTCATCCATGCTATTGAATGTATGTGCAAGCTTTGGTATTTTGGGAGTACAACCTGTCCTGCTAAGAAAAGGGTCATGGAACATCTTAGAGCCATTGTGAATAACGACCCCAAATACCCAGTTGCACAACATTTTTATGACCAACACTACTCTAATGTTTCTGATCTTAGTTTTTGGATTTTGGAACATATTCCGAAAAACCCGAGGGGCGGTGATAGAACTCTCACACTCAGACAACGGGATTCCCGTTATATCATAGATTTGAAAAACCAAGAGGACAGGGGGACTGAATGTGGATGAAGAATTATCCATTCACTTAAGGGAAGGGTCTTGATGATTCTTTGCTTGTGGACCAATTTGGGGATCTGCTACAACATGTAGAGATAGTACTGGAGGATATTCTCTGTTACTGTTTTTATCTGCATTGTATATAGATCTTGTGCTGTACTGTTATGTTCTTTTGCTACTTTTTCTTTCTTTCTTTTCTGCTGCTTTTTTATCCATTATGATGTGATGCAAACATGTTTGCCAGAATTGTGTGTTATATAAAAACAATAATCATATGCAAAGCATGGTTTTTAACTATTTGAGTTTTTCTTATAGGAGAAAAGGAAGGGGCCCTATCACTTGCTTTCACCGTCACAGGCAACCTACCCTTTTCATCCGAGTGGTTTTCACTTTCATTACGTCCTTTTTTATATATTTAGTTCTCACTAACAGGTTTCTGGTAGGTGTATTTTACACATTATACTCTGACGTGGACTTAGACACAACCCAGGAGCTATCTTCCTTGTACCCGTATGTTATTCTAGTTTTCCATATGGGTTTATATTGATTGATAACTGCGCATTAGCGCTTAATTGCTACGTTTCTATTGCGTCTTTTTTGTGACAGTGTTTAGTACATCACTACTTCAGCGCACTAGCACTCTTGCGAATGTATGATATGCAGCGATCAATGTTTCTTAGTCATATTTTCTGTTTTGACTGTACACCTGCTTGATGTCATCTGGGCACATTGGTTAACATTATGTACACATTGTTTTCTATAATTGGACATTGTCGCGCTATGGCTATTTTGCCATTTCTTTTTTGATTCGCTGGCTAGTGGTGTTATTCTCACCTCATATTTAGGAGAGTTTTATATGTATATACATATTTCGCTGTAACTGGTTGCTTGATGCAATAATATGCATTATTTATCTATGCGCTATACACTGCAAACTTGTTTGTTCCAATATGGCTGCCAATCACAGGATGACGTATTCAGTGCTCGATGTCTTTGTGTTAATTTCCATACCATGAAGTTTATCAGTACATGGTCTTGGAGGGGACGCAATGTGTGATATACTTTGTATTATGCTTTTATCCATACAAACTTTATTTGTCTGTGACCCCTTAAAAGATGGCTTCCAGAGTTGCTTCACTTGATTGTGTTCACAGTCCTATGTCCATGTCTAACCATTAACTTCCAAAACTTTATCAGTACTTGTTTTTGCTGTGTTTTTCACACGTGATCAAGGCTTCGGCTGAAACGCGTTGTGTGGAATAAATTTGGAAACAGCTACTCTGTACTTTGCCTATTTTTCCCGAGAGTGTGTATTACAGGATTTTGGTTTTGGATATATATATATATACATTATACACATATATATATATAATATACACATATATACATATATCGGTCCAAGATACTCCTTTAAATGCCCTCAATCCTTAAGGGGTGGCGCAAGACCAGTGGAGAAAAACCAGTAAACAAATATTCTTGCAAAACGGAATTCCACTCGCGCTCTCAGAGTTTCACTGACGCAGAGGCTTGTTCAATCAAGTTGGGGGTTTATTCCAGTCATAAACCCGCTGTGACGCGTTTTGACACCATAGCGGCTTGTTCACACAGAGTTTGCAAACACAAGATGCCATTACATACATTTCCAAAATAATGAAAATAGTAGAAGGACTTCCGGATATACATCAACAATCTCTATATTATGGGCGCCATTTTGTAAGTTCAGCTGTAACCCGATTCTCACTTAGTTTGACTATTTCTTCATGTACATATGTGCCTGTTGAGTATTTTCCACAATATATTTGTAACAAGTATAATGGGTTTACTACATCTCACAACTACATTAATTCAGATTACAAACATAATGTCAGGTATCTCCCATGGTCGGGATATGGGCCGTCTCTGGCTCGCAAGGGATTGTGGTCATTGTAGTACCAAATCACTCCCAATCATAACCACGTACCAAATATGCACGTGGTTCTTATGTTCCCATATGTTCCCATATGTGTTATACATCTGCGTATTCACCAATTGATGACTACGTGTGTCGCGTAGCACCAATGTTTGAGAGTCTATGGAACCCTGCATATATTAGTTTACCCTTGTTAGTGGGTGATCATGTAGTAGAGTCAATTCCTTGATGTCTTGAACCCAGTGAATGTATAAAAATATTTGTTAGTAGGAAGTCAGTGTAAATTCACTCTTGTCAGTACATATCGGATAATTATATGAATATGTGAATGGCACCTTGTTTATTCCTCCCCTGTAGCATACCCCTAGTGTTCACAAAGTTCATTCAAACAAGTGCAGAATTAAAATCTTATCTGTGATACGGAGTGTAATTGTAGGATGGTCTGAAGAAAAGGGTAGGGATCCCGTTGGCACTGGTTTGAGACGTTTTCCCTTCTTTTCCTCCTGTGGGAAATACATATATGTTTTAAATTAGACAGACTATAGATAAAATTTAAAAACCTGTAAATTAAAAACAAGTCAAAATTACTGATCACTATTCTTCCTGTAAATGTACGGCCATTTCTTTGTCCAGATTATGGCCATTTGGGAAAAGGGCACACATAACTATTATGTGTTTGGATTCCCGCTGCCTTATTCTCAAAACTCGATTGCCACCCCTGGCTTTGGGTAAGATCTGTTCAATGGCATAATACGTTAGTTTGGTATAGTCTAAAAAATGGTGGCTAGCAAAATGACGAGCGAGAGGGTACTGTTTGTCTTTGTTAGTTATCAACCTCATATGTTCTAAAACACGCTTCTTTGCCATATGTGTTGTACTGCCCACATATCGAAGTTTACATGGACATTCCAACACATAGATGACAAACGTGCTGGTGCATGTCAGAAATTGAGGAATGTTAATCATGATATTGGTACTGGTATTCCAGTATTCATTGACCATTTTGCTATTTCCACAGGCTTTGCAATGGCCACATGGAAAAAAGCCTTGTAGATCGATTCCTCTTCCGTCGGTGCTTGATGTCAGATCACTATGTACCAATAAGTCTTTGAAACTGCACCCCCTCCTGTATGTGATGTTAGGTCTTTCAGGTAAGTTCTTTCCTATGGTGGGGTCGTTTCTTAAAATCCCCGGGGGTCGATTAACTACCTTACGTATGTGAGCAGAGTTACCATTGTATGTCATGATCATACGCATTGTGTTTCCATCATCACTTTCAATGGTCGTCTTGTCTGATGTTTCCAAAGTACTAGTTCTTTCTACTTCTTTGACTCTTCCAACCGCCTTTTTGAGGACCCATACAGGGTATCCTCTTGTCTTGAATCTTTCAATCACGGTTGATTCTTCCCTAAGGTAGTCTGATGTGGAACTGCAATTCCTCTTTGCTCTGAGCAGCTCCCCATAGGGAATACTCCAATTCAGGTTATCTGGGTGGCTGCTCAGAGCATGAAGTAGGGTATTCCCTGCAGTGCATTTTTGATAGAGGATTGTGTGTATGGTGTTATCTTTCACTATTACCCGTGTATCGAGATACTCAACCTCCTCTCTGCTGATAGTACTGGTCAGGGTAAGATTACTCTCATTGTGATTCAACTCTTCAATAAAATGCACTGCATCTCTTTCTTCACCCTGCCAAACCACAAAAATATCATCAATGTACCTGAGCCACAATTTGACCCTGGTAAAAGCTTCTTTCAGTTTGGTGTTTGTACAGTTCTCCTCCTCCCACGCCCCCATGAACAGATTCGTGAAACTCAGAGCAAATCATGTGCTCATCCCGGTGCCATGCCTTTGCTTGTATATTGCCCCATTGAACATAAAATAATTATTCGTGAGGCAAAACCTGATCATATCTAGGATCATATTATTGTGTTCCAAAAGACTAATGTTTCTACGTTTCAGGAATTTGCGCGCATGCTTGTATCCCTTGTTCATGGTCTATTATGGTATAGAGTGAATTGACATCCAGGGTTATAAGGATGAAATCTTCTTTCCACACTAGATTGGCAATTTTATTAAAAAAATCTTTTGTATCTCTTATGTAGGAGGGAAGAGTGGACACAAATTCTCTCAAGAAATGATCTACGTATCATTAGATATTTTCCAGGGCACTACCTCTCGATGAAATAATGGGTCTTCCTGGGGGGTTCTCCCTACTCTTATGAATCTTCAGGAGAAGGTACATCACTGGTAGGATGGGATAGTCCTTCTTCAGGAAGCAAAATTCTTCCCATTCTAGCAGTCCCTTATCTTTCCATTCATTGAGTAACTCCCAAACATTGGAAGTGCTGCTGTTGTATTTCACCCGTGTAGAACTGGTGTAGGTGTTGTTGTCATTAAGTTGGCATAAAGCCTCATTAACATACATCTCTCTTGATAAAATAACAATATTCCCGCCTTTATCTGCAGGTCTCACTACGATGATCTCGTCAGTTGCTAGATCATTTATAGCTTTTTTTTGTGCAGATGATAAATTGTGCTTAAAATTCCTAATTTTCTTTGACCAACTTTTTTGTCTGAAGTTTAGCAGTTCATTACTCACTAGCTCTTGTAAAGTATCAATGTTATCATGGCCCATTCTAGGTACAAAGGTAGATTGTGGTTTGAAACTCCTACAGGCTGCCTTATCATGTTTGATCTCTAGCTCATCTAAGATGAGAAGTGAATCCGGACTCACGTGTGTCTCGTCTGGATTATTTTGGAGTTCATGTAGGATAATCATGGTGTCTATGTCGCCAATTGATAGTTCTTCCTCCTGTGTTTTTCGTACTATGTGATGTTGTTCCATACTTTTAGCTGGTTTCAGTTTATGCCACTTTTTAAGCTTCAATTTGCTACAGAACTTGAACACATCGATTTTGCTTTCAACATAATTCATAGGGACTGCAGGACAGAATGAAAGTCCTAAACATAAAGTTCTTTTGTCTTTGTTACTGATAGTCTTAGTCGTTAAATTAATGATAGTTTGATTTACCATCCCATCATCCATTACTGATTCTTCCTGGAGCGTGTTTGTCTTCTTCCCATGTACTCCGTAGTTTTCTCTTTTCTTTCTTCTTTGTCTGGACCTTTTCCTCCTCTTCCTCTGGTACCCCTTCCTCTCCCTCTGCCCCCTCCTCTTGGTTTCGGGGAGTCCTCCATCTGGTTCATTCTGGACATAGATCTCGTTGAATGACGGCTCTGTTTCATGAGCCGATACTCGTCTAAATAAGTCTTTTTTGGTCGAGTCACCTTATCTGTGTCTGCTGTTGAACTCTTCGATGTTCTTGTTGTTTCCGACTCTTCTGTGTTGGTATCGCTTGGATCTGTTACATCCTCCTCATGTTGTTCATGGTAGTGACGTATACTGGCATCGGCAGGCTTCGCCGTGTCGTAGAGGTGGTCATATTTTTTGCTGTACGTCAGGACCCTGCCAGAATCATAGTCGCCACAGTCCCTGTGCAGCTTACGTTGCTTCCTCCTCTTGATATCGTCCTCCATTATTTTCAATTGTTTCTTTATTTCTTCCAGGAATTTAATGATGGTTTCTTGGTCATCATGTGCATTTAACAAGATTTTAATTTGTTCTATTTCTTGTTTGATATTGTCTCTATCAGACCAGGCATATTTCACCAATATTTCTAGCATATTTTTTTAGTTTTTTTTTTGCTGCATATTTATATAGCCCTAACTCGACCCGAAGGTATTGGAGCTCTTTACATACCACCATATTTACATTACACATTCAGGCACGGGGAGATTAAGTGATTTGCCCAGAATCACAGGATGTGGACGCGACCTCGAGGCTCGAACCCTGGTTTCCTGCACCAGAGGCGGCAGCGCAGCCGACGGACCACATCCTCTCCCATCCTATTCCTGGAGCTAAACAAAAAGCTATAAACGATCCAGCAACTGATGAGAGCATCTTAGTGAGACCTGCAGATAACGGCGGGAATATTGTTATTTTATCAAGAGAGATGTATGTTAATGTGGCTTTACGCCAATTTAATGACAACAACTCCTGCACCAGTTCTACTCGGGTGGAATACAACAGCAGCATTTCCAATGTCTGGGAGTTACTCAATGAAGGGAAAGATAAGGGACTGCTAGAATGGGAAGAATGTTGCTTCCTGAAGAAGGACTATCCCATCCTACCAGTGATGTACCTTCTCCCGAAGATTCATAATAGTAGGGAGAACCCCCCCAGGAAGACCCATTATTTCATCGAGAGCTAGTGCCCTGAAAAAATATCTCAAGATACGTAGATTATTTCTTGAGAGAATTTGTTTAGACTCTTCCCTCCTACGTAAGAGATACAAAAGATTTTTTGAATAAAATTGCCAATCTAGTTTGGAAAGAAGATTACATCCTTATAACCCTGGATGTCAATTCACTCTATACCATAATAGACCATGAACAAGGGATACAAGCATGCACGAAGTTCCTGAAACGTAGAAACATTAGTCTTTTGGAACACACTAATATGATCCTAGATATGATCAGGTTTTGCCTCACGAATAATTATTTTATGTTCAATGGGGCAATACACAAGCAAAAGCATGGCACCGCGATGGGCACATGTTTTGCGCCGAGTTTCACGAATCTGTTCATGGGGGCGTGGGAGCAGAAGAACTGTACAAACACCAAACTGAAAGAAGCTTTTACCAGGGTCAAATTGTGGCTCATGTACATTGATGATATTTTTGTGGTTTGGCAGGGTGAAGAAAGAGATGCAGTGCGTTTTATTGAAGAGTTGAATCACAATGAGAGTAATCTTACCCTGACCAGTACTATCAGCAGGGAGGAAGTTGAGTATCTAGATACACGGGTACTAGTGAAAGATTTCAGTTACTGTATGTACTTTCACGGTATGAGCTGGCATCTTTCTGTTTATTTGTACAGCCTTGAGGAAGTCGCGGGTTCACACTCCCGATGCGACGAAACACGTGTTGGCTGTAATCTCGACACTTCACCTGGACTCGTCTTAATAAAGAAGACAAGAAGAAAATTGTACTCTGTATTTTTCCAAAAAGAAGAATCTCTTATGTACTCATATTTCATGTGTGAATTCACTTAAGCACGTATATTTGTCACGTGTGCTGAGGCTTCAGCAAGAAGTAACGTTAAGCTCCGGCTTACAGCTGTAGAGTGTGTGGTGTCTCTACGCCTTTCAGCACCGTCGTATTAGAGAACCGATAACATTTGTGCACTTTCTCTGTAGCGCCATACACCTATGACACATACCACAGACCTTTTAAACTAACATTATTAATAGGTGGCTGCACTGAGAACACCATGCCTAACAATATGGGAGACAGACCGAATAGGGACAAAGAAGCCGAGGAATTATTTAACAACATTGCTAGCAACACACCCCTGAGCACACTGTCGCTGGGTGCTTCAACTACTAAGAAGGAAGGCCTAAGGGAGAAATTCGTTAGGCTAGAGAAATTAAAGAAGAATGAACTCTCACGGTGGTGGGATGCCGCCACCTTAAAACAGTATATAAAACTCAAAAGGATTCCTAGGGGTCTGAGGTCACAAATCCTGCCTACCTATGAGGATTTGGAAGTAGACTTAATGAATGAATGGGAAAAGGAACTGTGTAACAACTCTAACAAATTGATGAACATATTGATAGAAAACTGTGAGAGGAAAGTTACACAACTGCAGAGAGACATAGACACGTTGGAGTCCGAAATTAAGGAGCTCAATATACCAGAGGGCACTTTTAAGAATTACGCTATCCTTAATGACATTATAGAACGCCACGTAGCAGAGATAAAGATTCGTAAGGCACGCAAGTTAAGGAGAGATGAACGGGACTACTGCGAGGGACGTATTTTTACCTTCGCCAAGAAATATGATCACCTTATACCCAGGGACACACAACAGACTAGAACTGAGGGTGGCTCATTGGGATCTAGCTCCACCTCCCTCAACACGACACACACAAGTGGCAGTGAGGCAGAGGAATTGGGCAATGCCAACAATACTGGTAGTAATTTTTTAGCGGAGGTAGCAAGAGTCAAGAGGGGGAATAAGGAGTACAGACGGGCACCTCAAGGAGAAAAACCAGGAGGGGGAAGAGAGGAGGAAAGAAAGGAGGACACACCAGGGGTCAGGACCAGGTCCTGGAACCAGAGGAGATAGACAATGTAAATATTATCAACTTAAGTGACACACAACTGTCTCAAGATGCTATATCAGTACTAACCAGAGGAATGAATTTTTGTCCGAAAGTTACGGGTGATATTTGTGATGTAAAAATAGATCTGTTCAAATTTGTCAGACGCATTAAACTTAAGAAACATTTTGAATCTACGAATCGTGTTGATAAACGTGTGAACAAACATTTGGGCATGTCTACACTCAGTGAAAACTCGATACAAGATGTCATAGACACCAGACTCCTCTTGTCATTAACAGAATGCGAAGACGAAGCCACAACTACAGATGCTATTTTGAGAGATCTAAACATCACCACAGACTGTAACATCTCTAGCAACCTTAGAGAGAAGTCCAAATGGACTCCCACACTGACCGCTGGCAACAATATTGACATATTCCATAAACTAGTATTAGCAGACCTAGATAAACATGAAAACAGTAAAACAGTCACTCACTTAAAACAAGACAACCTAACGAGAGAGGAACATAATGCACTGAAAGACTTGAGCAACAATTGTGACCTAACTATTCGCGAGGCTGACAAAGGGGGCAACATGGTGGTTATGCGTAGCCTGGATTACAATCAAGAGATCAGATCACAACTCGCAGATCCTTTATGCTATGAGCCACTAAGTACGAATCCAATTTGGGGTCTTACAGATTACATAAACACGCAACTCAGACGTTGATGATGACGAACTGACATTTCTGAAAGTAGATAGACCAAGGTTCCCTTGCCTATACACTTTACCCAAAATCCACAAGACCTGTCCTTTTCCCCCTGGCAGACCTATTATATCGGGCATTGGAGGCCCGACAGAAAGAATCTCGGAATATGTTGACACATTTCTGAAACCCATGGTGGTTAACCTCCCTTCTTATATTAGGGATACAAAACACATTCTAAGTACTTTAGCTGACTTCACCTGGGAAGATGGGATGATCATGGTAACTTTGGATGTCACAGCGCTGTATACCAGCATTAAGAGAGAGGCAGGGATGATGGCGGTAAGAAGAATGCTATATAACAGATCAGCTACCACTTGGGAACATACTGAAATGCTTATGGAAATGGTGACATTGCTATTAGATAACAATGTATTCCTATTTCAAGGTGACTGGTACAGACAGAAGCAAGGTGTTGCAATGGGCTCCAGATTTTCACCTTCTTATGCCAATCTCTTCATGGGATGGTTCGAAGCGATGATGATCTGGGGCCCACTGGGCACCAACTGGAATGACTCAATATTATACTGGGGAAGGTATATTGATGATTGTTTTATGATTTGGACGGGGTCCCAAACACGACTCACCGGATTCATAGAACATCTTAATGCCAATGACCAAAATATCCACTTCACCTCTGAACAGAGTATAAACAAAATTTCTTTCTTAGATGTGGAATTTTATGTGGAGGACGGATGCCTGCAGAGCAGATTATTTAGGAAAGCAACATCATGCAATTCGGTACTCCATGCATCCAGTTCACATCCACCACACCAAATTCGGTCAATCCCATATGGAGAACTTGTTAGGGTGAGACGAAACTGTAGCACTGACACGGATTTTGAAACACATAAAAGGAGTACCCTTAAGAGATTTAAAAATCGTGGGTACACTCAGGAGGTCCTGAGGAGGGCCGAACGGAGAATTGACTCAATCACTAGGGTACATACTCTGAAAGACAAAACGGTATCAAATAAACAGGATAACAAGATAAGACTAGTCACCAACTACAATGACTGGTCTGGGATATTGAGACGAAGCCTTGCGAAGCATTGGCATCTACTTAAGGCTGACAGAGCACTTAACGACTACATCAGCAACAAACCAGACATAACTTTTAAAAGGGGGATCTCACTTAGGAATATTCTGAGTCCGAGCTATCCCACACCCAGGAACACAGACAATTGGTTGACCACGTACTCTTGTGGTTTTTCCGGTTGTGGCAAATGCACGGCTTGCAAATGGGCACACACTAGAATCACTGAATTTGGAGGCCCTGGTGGCAGAACCTATAAAATCAGGACCAACATCACTTGCCTCACCAAATTCGCGATTTATGTTATAGAGTGCAAATGTGGGCGGAAATACATTGGCAGTACCATCAGACCACTACGCGACAGGATTGGAGAACACATGAGAGCGGTTAAGAATGGGGATATGAGATACCCTATAGCTGCTCACATGTCTATCTGCCCCAAACAAACGACAATGAAACACTTCGAGTACTATGGCATTGACTACATACCCAGACACCCCCGGGGTGGTAATCGGGAACTGACACTGAGACGCAAAGAGGCACTCTGGATTCTAAAAATGAGGAGCACTGAATATGGCATGAACATTGATCATGAGCTCCATTACTTCCTGGGCAGATAGACTTAACTGACAACCAATACGAAATAGCTTAAACATGACACATGAGTATACTACCAATGTTGTACTGTATATTTTAGTTCTAAGAGAGAGGAATGAATGTGGCACACAAGGTTACCGCTCTATTTACCCCACTCTTGACTAGTTTTATATATACTACATTGAACTCAATGATGTACTATTTATATTCACAGAACAATTCGATGCTAACTATGTCACGCTAAGGTTAGACTAACAATTACCTAACCAGGACTCTAAATGTTTATGTTCGCTTTGTATGTGTACTTCCGAACACAAGAATGTGTCAATACCTATAGCTTTTACTGTGCATATGTGTGAATTCTGAATTTATTTGAATATTTTAAATCTTAGATCGCTCATTGACCGAACCATTTGTTGACCTCACCTGTGGAGAGACCTAAGGACACTCACCTTAAGAAATCTTATCAACCGGCACAAATATAGCCTACTCGTGCACACATCACGTCTCTAATTGACTTAAAGATCAATCACAATTCAATTTTGCACTCCTTTCAGGCCAAAACAGGCCTCGTAGATCATAAATAGTGAATTTATCTGAGGAACATATTTACGGCGATATCTGAGATCTAACAGAATCATGACGATTCCTAACACCTCATTGGATCGAGGTGCTTATAGTATTTGAATTCACGTAGTACCCTATATGTTAATCACTTATGATATTGGGACCGAAGTCTTATCGGACTATAAATATAAATGTAGGGACTAATAGTGACAAACATGGGTCCCTACTCGTGGGATGGGAGACGGTATCATCGCGCTGAGTCTTTTCACTATGTTAATTTTCTGACGGACGTGCTAACGCGCAAACCCGGATATATTCCCGGTTTGGCTTTCGTCACGTGACACAAACACACGGAGGACGGGTTGCCATACTCGGCGGACCCAGCTCTTGCGCTTAGAAGATTCGTATGGGAACGAGGGCACGATATTTTGAAAGAAGACGTCAGGTAAGGTGAATGCGTTTACCCAGACTCTAGGTTGGCTGTATGTTGGAACGGCACTCTGTTTCCACGAGGTGATTCTCGTATATGCCCCACATGGGACATTGCGATTGTTTGTCAAACGGAGTCAGGAACTTATCTCGTGACATTACAAAAGGATATGAGTGATATTTAGAATGGCAATTTGAATCACCTGAGATATTATAGTCTTATAGATATATAGATCATGGTTCGTGTTTTGGTCTTGCATAATTTGCAGCGGATATGCGGTGAGACTTTTGGGATTAGCAGATACGGGATGACAAGCATAGACTTAAAGTTTTCATTTATGACAGGCAGTGTCGTTTGGATTAACAAAATCACGCTATAGAAAGTCTGGACCGTGACATATGTATTTCTCATCTCCATAGAGAAGTGTCTGTACACGAACGCCTCCCTGTTGACTCTGTGAAATCCCTCGTTTCTACAATTGAACATAGAACCCCTTGTGGGCCGGAATTACAACCACAATTAAAGTAGGTTTAACCAAGTTTTAGCTCGTAAACTTGCTCACCGAGACGACGGTTGGATCAATATCTGATGTTTTTTCTTTTTGACTTTATTTCCCTGGTGTAAACAGAGATTTCAGGAATACCGAGAGAGGTAAATAATTCACCTCGGTATTTTGGGTGTTATTTATTCAGTCACGTTTTGTTTTAACGATGACATGGCACTTACCTCCCACGACGGCGATAATGTTACCAGTAATTCGCACAATCAGCAGTTCACTTAGCAACCACGTAGTTTCACAATCGGGCCTTTCTCTCTCCATGTGTTTGGTTTGCTTCGAAGACTTTTTGCTCATCATTCCCCTTATGGGTTCCTATCTTTCTTTTGGAAACTCAACTTTCCATCACGCAATTACTCACTGTGTTTGGGATCACGATGCCAAACTTAATGTTGACTACTGTGGATTTCAGTTACTGTATGTACTTTCACGGTATGAGCTGGCATCTTTCTGTTTATTTGTAAAGCCTTGAGGAAGTCGCGGGTTCACACTCCCGATGCGACGAAACACATGTTGGCTGTAATCTCGACACTTCACCTGGACTCGTCTTAATAAAGAAGACAAGAAGAAAATTGTACTCTGTATTTTTTCACAAAGAAGAATCTCTTATGTACTCATATTTCATGTGTGAATTCACTTAAGCACGTATATTTGTCACGTGTGCTGAGGCTTCAGCAAGAAGTAACGTTAAGCTCCGGCTTACATCTGTAGAGTGTGTGGTGTCTCTACGCCTTTCAGCACCGTCGTATTAGAGAACCGATAACATTTGTGCACTTTCTCTGTAGCGCCATACACCTATGACACATACCACAGACCTTTTAAACTAACTAGTGAAAGATAACACCATACACACAATTCTCTATCAAGAATGCACTGCAGGGAATACCCTACTTCATGCTCTGAGCAGCCACCCAGATAACCTGAAATGGAGTATACCCTATGGGGAGCTGCTCAGAGCAAAGAGGAATTGCAGTTCCACATCAGACTACCTTAGGGAAGAATCAACCATGATTGAAAGATTCAAGACAAGAGGATACCCTGTATGGGTCCTCAAAAGGCGGTTGGAAGAGTCAAAGAAGTAGAAAGAACGAGTACTTTGGAAACATCAGACAAGACGACCATTGAAAGTGATGATGGAAACACAACGCGTATGATCATGACATACAATGGTAACTCTGCTCAGATACGTAAGGTAGTTAATCTACACTGGGGGATTTTAAGAAATGACCCCACCATAGGAAAGAACTTACCTGAAAGACCTAGCATCACATACAGGAGGGGGTGCAGTTTCAAAGACTTATTGGTACATAGTGATCTGACATCCAGCCCCGACGGAAGAGGAATCGATCTACAAGGCTTTTTTCCATGTGGCCATTGCAAAGCCTGTGGAAATAGCAAAATGGTCAAAGAATACTGGAATACTAGTACCAATATCATGATTAACATTCCTCAATTTCTGACATGCACCAGCACGTTTGTCATCTATGTGTTGGAATGTCCATGTAAACTTCGATATGTGGGCAGCACAACACATATGGCAAAGAACCGTGTTTTAGAACATATGAGGGCGATAACTAACAAAGACAAACAGTGCCCTATCGCTCGTCATTTTGCTAGCCACCATTTTTCAGACTATACCAAACTAACGTATTATGCCATTGAAAACCCAATGCCAGGGGCGGCAATCGAGTTTTGAGACTAAGGCAGCGAGAATCCAGACACATAATAGGTACGTGTACCCTTTTCCCAAATGGCCATAATCTTGACGAAGAAATGGTCATACATTTACAGGAAGAATAGTGATCAGTAATTTTGACTTGTTTTTAATTTACAGGTTTTGAAATTGTATCTATAGTCTGTCTAATTTAAAACATATATCTATTTCCCACAGGAGGAAAGGAAGGGAAAACGTCTCAAACCAGTGCCAACGGGATCCCTACCCTTTTCTTCAGACCATCCTACAATTACACTCCGTATTACAGATAAGATTTTAATTCTGCACTTGTTTGAATGAACTTTGTGAACACTAGGAGTATGCTACAGGGGGTGAATAAACAAGGTGCCATTCAGATATTTATATAATTATCAGATATGTACTGACAAGAGTGAATTTACACTGACTTCCCACTAACGAGTATTTTTTAGGCCTGGGCCAAAATTTCATTCTGTTCGCGGAAATTGCGATAATTTGGCATTTTCGCGTTCCGCGGAAAGCGCGAAAATGTCAAAATTTCCACATTCCGCAGCTTAGCGATAATTTGTTTCTTGCTCGCGCTGTAAAATAATACATTCTCGCGTGCGCGCGATCGCCTTACCTGAATCCCCGCGTTCGCCGACAAGTTTTCCCGATCCGGTCGCATTCTCCACGAGATGTTGGATTGTTGGTAGCCATTTGCGCTGTCTCGCGAGTAACTTCATGCGTCGCGCGATCACGTCTTTCTTCTCGCGATCATGCACCGCGAGACAAGTGAAAACAAGATGGCCGCGCCCGTGAGCAACCGCATGGGTAAGTTGGCGAGCCGCGACCATGCAGAAAATACCGCGAACAGGTGGGAAAAAAACGTCCGCATCTTCGCGATATTTCCGCGTGTTTGCGGAGATTTTTAACATTTTCGCGATAATTTGCGAAAGTGAATTTCGCAAATTCCGCCAACCCCTAGTATTTTTATACATTCACTGGGTTCAAGACATCAAGGAGTTGACTCTACTACATGATCACCCACTAACAAGGGTAAACTAATATATGCAGGGTTCCATAGACTCTCAAACATTGGTGTTACGCGACACACGTAGTTATCAATTGGTGAATACACATATGTAGAACACATATGGGAACATAATAACCACGTGCATATTTGGTACGCGGTTATGATTGGGAGTGATTTGGTACTACAATGACCACAATCCCTTGCGAGCCATAGACGGGCCCAAATCCCGACCATGGGAGATACCTCACATTATGTTTGGAATCTCAATTAATGTAGTTGTGAGATGTAGTAAACCCATTATACTTGTTACAAATATATCGAGGAAAATACACAACAGGCACATATGTACATGAAGATATAGTCAAACTAAGTGAGAATCGGGTTACAACTGAACTTACAAAATGGCGCCCATAATATAGAGATTGTTGATGTATATCCGGAAGTCCTTCTACTATTTTCATTATTTTGGAAATGTATGTAATGGCATCTTGTGTTTGCAAACGCTGTGTGAACAAGCCGCTACGGTGGCGAAACGCGTCACGGCGGGTTTATGACTGGAATAAACCCCCAACTTGATTGAACAAGCCTCGTTTTCTCTGCGTCAGTGAAACTCTGAGAGCGCGAGTGGAATTCCATTTTGCGAGAATATATACATATATATATATACACACATACGTACATATATAAGTATATACATATATATAAATATATATAAGTATATATATAAGTATGTACATATCTATATATACATATATACAAGAAAAAAGGGGGTGGTCCCAAAATGCATTTTTCCTATGTTAATTCCCACAGGTATTTTGAACATGACTACAGTCTGAACCACTGAATGGAATTACACCAAATTTGCAGAAAGATAGATCGTGGTTCAGAGAGGTGCCTTATTGTGATTTGGTGTAAATTTGTTGAGTAGTTTTAGAGATATTAACCAAAATCCAAATTTGAATATCTTGGGGCGTGGATCCTCCGCGGACCCACCTGTGGAGGATCCGTGGCTCCACATGCTGCAGCAGGTCCCTGGTTGGCTGGCCGCAACCTGAGCAAAAAAAATGTGGCTGCCCTTTTATATCTCAGGGAGTCCTTGGGGCTGAAATGTTGCTTGAACCTTAATTTAAGGGGTCAGGTGAGAGGTTCCCTAACCTCTTATGTATGTTGAAAATGATAAGCAAGCATGTGTACTCTAGTGGAAAATACTTCAAAATATTTTGTTCCCCCACTAGCAGGAACCTGCAGACCCTTCGAAGGGCTTAGCATGACCCCCTGTGTGACTCTGTAAGGAAAACACAGAGCTAATGCATTCCAAAATAAAATACAGGCACTCACACACCCACACTTACACACATAGAAACGCTCTCACTCACTCAAAGAACCACTCAGACACTCATGCACCCAGTCATATATCCACTCAGAGACTCACACACCTACTCACAAACTTACTCAGAGACTCACACAATCACTCACAGACTCATACACCCATTCACATATCCAGTCAGACAACCATGCAGCCACTCACCCACTCACAGGCTCATATACCCACTCACAGATCCAATCAGAGACTCAAGCATTCACTCACACACCCACTCAGGTGCTTATGCACCCACTCATGGAACTACTTATATTCTCATGTACCCACTCACAGACCAACTCAGATACTCATGCACTGACCTCCATACTCAGTCAGATACTCATGCACCCACTCACATCCTACTCAGAGACTCATGTGCCCACTCATAGATTAATTCAGATACTCATGCACTCACTCACAGACTGACTCACACATACATGGAAGCACTCGCAAACTGACTCAGACACTCTCACACCTACTCACAGACCCACTCAGACACTCGCTTATGTACATACTGAGTCACTTATGCACCCATTCACACACCCATTCAGACACTCATGCACCAACTCACAGACCCACTCAGAAGCTCACACAACCATTAACAGACCCATACAGCTACTCAAACACCCACTCACAGATCCACACCATACAGACACTCACACTTACAAAACCACTCTCACACCCAGTTTCGGAACCATATAGCCACTCACACACCCACTCACTGACCTATACAGTCACTAACACACACACACACACACACTCTCAAAGGTTACAGTTTTCAGTTAGGAAATACAATTTTTTTTAAAAACCTTCAAATTCACTAACAAATGCTACAGGGACGTTATAGTTAGGAATTAACAGTAAAAAACATTACAAATGCACTGAAAAAAAACAAAGGTTACCTGGACCTTATAGTTCGGAAATAGACTTTAAAAAACCTTAGAAATTCATTCAAAAAAACAAAAGTTACAGGGATGTTAAAGTTAGGCTCAGATTTCACTCATGCAAAACTATAGAAATTCAGCAGTTAGAGTTACCTGAGCTAACTATAAGTAACCACCACAAAGTACTGCTTATGTGTGTCAGTGTATGAGAGACTGTATGAGGGTATGTGTGGGTGATGTAATATGTGACTCTGTGATACACTGACTCACACTCCCACAGAACAATCTGAATACCTATTCACAGATCCATACAACTTGTCACACAGCCACTCACTCATCCATGCAATCACTCATATACCCACTCACTCAACTATAGAGCCACTCACACAAACACTCACTTATACAGCTACTCATACAACCATTTACTCACCCAAACAACAACTTGCACAGCCATACAATTACCCATGCAGCTACTCACACACCCACTTATTCAATCAGGCAGCCAATCACTCACCCATACAGCATCTCAACAGATCTACTGACATACTGATGCAACTACTTACACACTCTCACATACTCTCACAATCACTTACATACCCATTCACTCATCCTACAAGCGCTCAGACAAACAACCATTCACCCATGCAGCAACTCACACACTCATTCTCCAATACAGCCACTCACACACCCACTCAGTTAACCACACACCCGCTCAAATAGCCATTCACTCACACATACAGCCACGCACATAGCCAATCAATTACCCATACAGCCATACAGCCACTCATATACCGCTCACTCACCCATACAGCCACTCACTCACCATACAGTCACTCACACACACATCAAGTCACTCACCAATACAGCCACTCACACACCCACTCACTCACCCATGCAGCTACTCACACCGATTTATTCACCCATACAGCTACTTACACCCCAATGTATTCACACATACAGCCACTCATAAACCTAGCCATACAGCCACTCACATACCCACTCACACACTGATACAAACAGTCATAAATTCACTCAGATGACATATGTTAGAAACAGTATCACTGATTAGTAGTACAGAAAGAACAGTAATTTAACTTATGATGTAGCTTAGTATATATCTTATGTCTCAGAAAACGTGGAAAACACTTACACTCAATGAATGATGTAATCAGTGATGCCATCAGTGATGTCATTTGAGATGTCATCAGTGATGTCAATGACCATGATGTGAGTGATGTACTATGTGAGGTCATAAGAAGTGCATTGTGGGGGAGTAAGTAGGGTTTTTTGGGGCAAAATTGCTCTGAGGAGGGGGCTCTATGCCCTCCTTGCCCTAACAATGATACCAGGCCCTGGGGAATCAGGTCCCAGCACCACAATTGGCCTGGGGAGGTACGCTGCGTGACCCTCCCCATGAAAATAGCACGACACCCTGGAGGATGGGGTTCTCAGGGTCCCAGTTGATCCAGGGAGGGAGTCTACATGCCCATTCCCCTTAAAAAGCATGCTGGGCCCTGAGGGATGGGGTCCCTAGGGCCAGATTCTGCCCTAGTGATGAGGACCCCAGGGCCTAATGAGTATCAGGGAGGGGGCCAAGTTGCCCCCCTCTAATTTAAAAAAAAGTCACTGGGTGATGGGGTCCCCAGCCATGGGCAGCATGTGGTTGGCTGAATGTGTGTGGTTTGCTACAGGCCAAGTCCTGCAGCCTGTAGCTGTAGCCAAATGCCATGTGCGGCGGGGATTGGATTTATATGATTAAATATCACTTTACATTGAATAAAACCTAGAAATTCATTAAAAAAACAAAGGTTTAAATAACATTATTGTTAGGTGTGATGAAATTATCTGTTTTTGTTTTGGAAAAAAAATCTCAGTAAGTCAGTTGAAATTATTAATGATAACATTAACATTTTAAATTAAAAAATACAGATATTCACCAGTTATAGCTAGCAGCACTAACTACAACCAGCACCCCACCCACCATGCAGTGCTTATGACCTCACCTATGACATCACTCATGACATATTCTATGACATTATTTATGACATCACTGATTACATCACAAATGACATCATTTATGACATTACTGATAACATCATCCAAGTTTTGTTTTTGCACATATAGCTCTGTAAATTACTATAGCATTAGATTCCTGACAGTAAGTACAAACTAGCTCAGGAGAATATCAGGCATCATTAGTGCCATTACAGCTGCAACTCCCTCATGTGTTCCATAAGGAAAAGCATTTAATGTGTTGCTAATAACTTTGGCTCTATTTGATGAATTTCCACAAAACTTTCCAATAAGGAGCTACTTTTTTACTAGTTTGTGCATAGAATGTTTTTCGGCGTGATCTGCCAAGCGAGGGCCGAGAAAACAGTAAGAGCCCACAATGCAAGATCCCTGTGCATTTTCCATAAACTTCTTCAGACAAGGTTACAGCAAAAACCTCTGAATGGAGTTACACAAAATTAGTCAGGAAGCTAGATTTTGGTACGCAGATTGTGCTTTTTGTGATTTGGTTTCAATTCCATTCAGAAGATTTTTTTAAATGAAGGTTGAAATATAATTGTGTATCTGGACAACTGGGACTGTGAGTGGCAATTTAAAAATAAAGCATTCTGATAGGCCCACCTCGCTCTTATGGAAGTCAGACTCCTCCGGGAGTGAGCTCTCTGATTGGCTGCCAGCAACATGAGAAAAATTTCACTGGCAGCCTTTACAGGACTCAGGGACTTAGTCCACTGTCTTGAAGCTAGAAAATAATAATATTAATAGGGATAGTGTAGAGATACACTGATCCCCTATGTCTCATGGGATGCTTCCAGAGGCCCTGGGGAGTCCCCCCCAGGTCCAAAATTACTTTATATGGGGGGTCATGTGGCCCCCTCACCGTCCTTCCAGAGGCCCCGGGGAGCTTACACCTGGGGCCGAAATTACTTCATATGGGGAGGAGGGCCACACAGCTTCCCTCCTCAAGCATCCAAAAGTCCCTGGGAGACCACCCACTGAGGCCAAAATGTAACAAAATAGGGAGGAATGCCGCACAGACCCCCTCCCTGAGCCACAAAAAGTCCCAGGGAAACCACTCCAGGGACTGACTACTTTATGGGAAGGGTGCCACCGCCCCCCTCCCTGAGCCATTAATTGACACGGGGACCTCATCTCCAGGGGCCAGCTTGCATTTATGGCCCAGGGAGTACACCCCCAGGACATTGAGAGTTCCCTGCATCCCCCATCTTGTGCAGGGAAACCTGTTTTTGCTCTTGCTTGGCAAGCATATTGTTGAACTTCCCTCCAAGCTGGAGCAAACACCAAGTCCGCTCCCAGCGGGTGGAAGCTTTGAAAATGCTCATGCACACTGGGAGCAGACTTTTGATCTGTTTCCCTGCACGAACTAAATCTGGAAACAGGTCAAAATATTCCTCTTGCCCAGAAGGAGCAGCATTAGGAGCTGCTCCCTGTGGGAGGGAGCAATGCCATCTCCTGCTGTTTCTGGAGAGATGGTTAGGCCCGTGGGGCTCCCCTGCAGCCCCCAACAAAAGTATGGTGGGTGCCCTGAGTGCCCAAATGGGCACCCACCATTAACAGTGCAGGGCCAGAAGGATGAAGTCCAAGAGACCGAAATGTGCCTGGAGAGGGTCACCAGACGCCCCCTACGCCCTAAAATTTCACCAGGCCCTGGGGGATGTGGTCCCTCAGGCTGAAATCAGTCTGGGGAGGGGGCCGTGTGACCTCCACCCCATGAAAATCACACCAGGCCCAGGAGGATAGGGTCCCCGGGCCAAAATTAGTTTGGAGATGGGCGCTAAATCCATCTACCCTTTTTTTAAAAGAGTGGCTCTGGTCCTAACAAGGCTTGTAGAGGGGTGACATGCAGTTCTCTCTCCTTTATTTACATATGTGGCCCTGACAATTGGCTCCCTGGGGTCAATAATGGCACAGGAAGGAGGCTGTGTGCCTCCCCTCCCCAAAAAATATACACGCCCTGGGGGATGGGGCCTATAGGGACTAATAAGGCTATGTGGCCCCCTCCCATTTCTTAGATATGTGTATGGCCCTGGGGAATGGGCTCCCCTTAATTTAACTAACTAGCCCCTGGGAGTGGTGTCCTCGGGTCACTAAAAGCATGGGGTGTGAGGCCCCCTCCCCTTTTTTTTAGAAATGGTTCTGGGGATTGGGTCCCCAGGGCCAAACAAGGCTCGGGGAGGGGAACCGTGCAGCCCTCCTCCCTTTTATTTAAATACGGGGCCCCACGATATTGGGCAAAGAGACAGCACTGTCCACCTCCCCTTTTAACTTACATGTATGGCCCTGGGGGATGGGATCCCCAGGGACTACAGAGGCTCCTCTCCTTTTTTGGATATATGTATGGCCCTGGAGGATGGGGTCCCCAGGGCTTAAAGAGGCTCTGGAGTGGGGCTGCACTGCCCCTCCTCTTTATTTAAATAAGTGCCCCTAGGGGATTGGGTCCCTGGGCCAATCATAGTTCGGTGAGGGGGGTTTCCTTGATCCCTCCCCTTTATTTTTAGAAATGGCACTGGTGGATGCGGTCCCCAAGGCCTAGCAAGGCTCGGGTAGGAGGCCTCTTCCCCTTTTTTAAATAGGTGGCCCCAGGGGATGGGGTCATAGTGACAGTGCGGCTCCCCTTCCACTCCAAATGGATATGTACGGCCCTGGGAGGCTTGGGTCCGCAAGGCCTAAAAAGGCTCAGTGAGGGGGTTTGAGTGCCCCCTCCTTGTTAATAAAAAAAAGGCTCTAGTGAATGGGGTCTCAGGGCCAGGCCCTATAGCCAAAACATTATAAAAAATATACTATGAAATATAAAAAACTGTAGTAGTCTCAGGTTTGAAGCCCTAGTCATTCAAAAGAAGTTAGGAAAACATCTCTATGTTGAGTACCCTTTTCAAGGTTTATAGGCTGGTGCTTGACACAGGAAGACCTTCTCTATTTCCTTTCAAAAGTTAGGAAGTTCCTAACGCTCAGGGCCATTGAAGTTCCAGTACAATTATTGACAGCTACATAGGAACAAAAGCCCCTGTCGAATATCTCCTGGTAGTGAATGTTCATTACAAGTCTGTGGAAACTTCAAATACTGTGTTTATAAACTGTGCCTGAATGGGCACAGAGTCACTAAAGAATCACACAATATCGTACCTTGTCCGCATTTTGGGTCAGTGTGCATGTTTGAAAATAGTTTAATTTGCTTTAGTGTTTTGTCGCAAAAAGAAAAGGTCTTTTTTACATCCAAACATGAACATGCCTATTAAAATCTTAGAGTACTGTAGTAAAGAACAAGTTATTTACCTTTAAAAATGCTCTTTCTGATGGATACTTTAACAGAAGAATCCTCACCTTGTGAATACTTCCCGGTGCCATACAAAAGCCAGAGATTTTTCTCAGCTTTTCTCCTGTGCACAATCAGGTGGCATTAGGTGGCATTGTGTGGCTCTATGTTGGCCCTCTCCTGACCCAGAGGCGAAGCCAGAGCCACATATAAGTAGGACCCATGCACACTTACGTCAGTTTCTTTCTTGACCCTGCCTTCATTGTAGGACACAGAGCTTGAAAAGAATTCAGATGAGAGTGTGTATATCTTGAAATTCTTCTGATGGATACTTTTAACCAAAGATTCCTCACCTTGTGAATAGATACCAAAGCAGGGCCTCCCAAAATGTTGGGCTTGTGGAATGGCCCAGACCAAAGTGTCCTGCAGGACGGAATGGGCAAAACTCCATTCCCTCTGGACCTTGCTATCAAGACAGTCGTGCTTTCTGAATGTGTGGAGTGACATCCAAGTTGCAGCCTGAAAGATAACCAGAAAAGGCCTTCTGTGTGCCAGAAGCAGCGAGGGCAGTCTTGTCTCTGATTGAATGAGCACTCAGATCATCCAGGGACTGTTTCTTTGCCAATGTATAGCTGTTTTTAATACTGATGATTAACCACCTTGAAATGGTCCTTTTGTGCACTGCCTTACCATTATTTTCCTTAGAGATCAAAAGAAGAGGTGATCGTCCACCCGATGGACCTTGGCTTGATTGTTGCAAAAGCTCTTTTGTGGTCCAAATAACTGAGGGTCTCCTCCTCTTTCAAGAAATGAGGTGGAGCAACGTATGCTGGAAGACTGATACATTGTCCAAAATGAAAAGGAGTCAGCACTGCTGTCCACCCCCACTCGACAGGGTGTGGACAGCAGCGCTGATTCTGCTGGATTTCTCTGCAGTTTTTGAGCCATGAGATCTTGGCTGACCATATGCATAGACTGGGGATAGAGGATAAAGCATTGGACCTCCTGCAATCTTTCTTGGCAAAAAGACAACATAATGTGACATTGGGCAAGTTTGTTTCTAGGTCTTTCTCCCTGCGGAGTTCCCCAGGGCTCGGCACTGAGCCCAACTCTGTTTAACCTTTATGTTATGCCACTTGCGCCAATTATCAAACATGCTGGTTTCTCCTTGGTGTCGTACGCTTATGGCACCCAAATTGTGATATCATTGGAAAATCCTGAAAGCAATCTGGGTGCGGCATTCAGCTAATGTATGAGTAAGGTGAGCACCTGGATGGATTGCAATTGCCTTAAACTAAATGCCAAAAAAACTGAGGTCATCGTCTTTGGCAATAATCTCTCTTTCTGGACACCGGACTGGTGGCCACCAAAACTAGACTCAATACCAAAACCCTCAAATGATGTAAAAGAAACTTAGGCTTCCTGGATGACAAAGAATTGAAGTTTAGGGACTAATTAAACAAAACAACATCAGCCTCTTTTTGTTCTTTAAGGCTTATAAAAAAGAAAGAAATATTTCTGCCCCTGAACTTCTGAAAACAGTATTAATGGCATTGGTTCTCACAGGGATTGATTATTGCAATAGTCTTTATCTTACTCTTGCAACGGGTCTCCTTAAGAGGCTTTAGACATTGCAAAATACTGCGACTCGTTTAAAAAAAAAAAATATTCCGAAACACAAGTCGGCTAGAGGAGCCATCAGGAAATCACACTGGTTGCCAGTCAAGCAACGCTGTAGTTTCAAGGCTTTCTGTCTGGAGTATAAATCGTTGCACAGATTCGGGCCGGACCATTTTAAGAAGAAACTTAAATGGTACATCCCAGCAAGGACACTTTGCTCAGGCTCTGCCAGGAACCTGATTGTCCACTCATTTAGGAAAGCTACCTGGGGTGGAAAGAGCTTATTTAGGGCCACTGCCATGCTTTGGAACAGTCTCCCATTGACACTTAAAGCTGCCCCCTCTCTTCTTTCCTTCAGAAAAGCCTTAAAAACCTGGCTCTTCACACAGGAGTAGAAGATATCTGCACACCTGCTTGATCCGACAACGACATTGCCAAAGCCAAAATTAGACTTCGACAGCTCCAAGATGCCCTGGGGCATGAGTTCGCACTTTACAAGTCATATTTGCATTACATTACATTACATTGTGCACTGCCTTACCATTATTTGCCTTAGAGATCAAAAGAAGAGGTATCGTCCACCCGATGGACCTTGGTATGATTGTTGCCAAAGATCTTTTGTGGTCCAAATAACTGAGACTCTCCTCCTCTTTTAGGAAATGAGATGGAGCAAAGTATGCTGGAAGACTGAAAAGGTGTCACATCCTTTGGCAAAAATGCCACCCTAGTCCACAACACTAATTTGTCTGGGAAAAAGGTAGAGTACAAGGGATGAACAGACTGAGCTTGGAGCTCTCTCAAATGACAAGCTGAAGTTATCACTGTGAAAAAAAAACAGTTTTGAGAGTCGGTAAATACAAATTACTGTTGTGCATTACTTCCAATGGAGTACACATAAGGAAAGTGAGAACCAAATTAAGCTCCCAGTGTGGCATCATAAAAGGTTTGGTTGGGATTATGTGAACCAAACTTTTAAGAAAATTAATAACAACAGGCGACTTAATAAGGACAGTTGATCGCACAAATGCGAAATGTCCGAATGTGCTGAGAAATACATTTTAGCAGTGCCCACGAAAAGGCCTTGCTAGGCTAATGAAAGAAAAAGAGCAAAATATACGACAATATTGATTGTAATGGGTCTGTATGGCAGGAATTACACCTGGCCACAAATTTATCCCAGCATCCGGAATAAACAGTTTCAGTAAATGGATGCCTAGCTGCTAGAATAACATCCACTACTTCAGGAGAGGGCTCAAAGGCAGAAAACTGTTGCTGCTTACTCTCCATATATTGGGGGGGTAGATTATGCAGGCAAGGATGCAGGACCCTGCCCTTCAGCAACAACAGAAGATACTCTTAAAGCAGCAACCTGATTAGAGCATAGATGTTAATGCCCGGATGTTCGGGTACCAACCTCTCCTGGCCCAATTTGGAGTCACTAATTGAATTGAATTGAATTGAAATAGTACTTATAGAGCGCAACTATCACTCCGTGAGGAGTATCCTGGCGCTGGATTGGCGGTGAGCCTAAGCCCTATATGAAATTAAATCAAAGCTAGACAGAATTCATCAGAGGCATTGAAAACCTAGGTCTTCAAATCCTTCCTGAAGACAGATTCAGTATTGCATAGCCTAAGATGGGAAGGGAGTAGATTCCATGCTTTGGCACCCAAATAAGCCACAGTCTTACCTCCTTTCAATTTGTATCTAAAATTGGGAATTTTAAGCAAATTTGCTGAAGAAGACCTGAGGGGTCTTCTTGTAGTATATGGGACAAAACGTGCCATCAGGTATTTGGGTCCCACCTTAAGCTTAGCTCTAAAAGTGACCAGAAGAATCTTAAAAAGAATTCTCTTATGCACCGGAAGCCAGTGCAAACTATTCAAAGCAGCAGAGGCTGAAGGTCGTCTTGGAAGTTTAAGCACTAGCCGTGCTGCAGCATGCTGCACGACCTGAAGTTTCTTTAAGATGGCTTTATTGACTGCTACCAGGAGACTGTTACAATAATCTAGGCGCAAAAGTATCAAGGCCACAGCCACTGATCTCCTTGCTGCCAAAGGGAGGAATGTGAAAAAAAAATTTAAGGATTTAATCAGTCCTAAAATGACTTGGGCTTAGTAATTCCTGATCTTCAGAACTCTGAGCCGAAGAGACAATGATGGGAAGACATACAGAACTCCTAAACTCCACGCATGGTAGAATAAGGCTCTGAGAGAGTGGGGGGCAGAGCTAGCTCGCGGCGAAGATGGCTGCTTAAGTGCGAAGCTCCGCACAACCGTCAATATATCCTGCAATTACCCGACATTCGAAACGTGTTGCTGACTTCACCGGGGCTGTTTCTGGCACCAGAGGAGCTCTGGTGCGGAACTCGCTGACTCCAACTCCTGCAGCTGCCCGGACGGCGGAGTAGGGGACCTTTTGTTGCTGCGTTGCAGGAGCAGGCCGGTATCCCCGGACTGTGATGTGGCGCTGGGGTCGGCCGAGCGCATCGAGACGAGGCAAAGCCCTGCACCTTCAGACCGGCTGGAGAGAGTGGTGCCGTGCTGACGGATTGCGGGTCCGGGAAGGAGACCCTTCTTCACACGCAGTAAGCTGACAGTGGATGCATACAGTGAGCAGACAAATTTGGTGCCTGGACGGCTCTGGCCCGTGTTGGGGGCGACGGTTGGCAAAGACATTGCAGCTGCATGGCGCTGTGTGGAAAAAAGACCATATGCGCTGCAGCTGTGCGTCGAAAACGGACATCTAGGGTGTTCCTGCTGCGATGCGGCAGCTCTGCGGCAAGCTATGCCATCTGGGAACCAGACACTCTACACCCTTGGCCACTTGGTGCAACGCTGAGGTGAAGACGCGACCCGCCATTTTAAACTAGAAAGTGGCGGGCTTCCCGATCTGCATTGTCTCGGCCGGAGCGTGAACGGCGGCTGTCTAGCGGTGCCCAGCTCCCCCAGGGGTGAAGTGCTCATCGTGAGCCCCCATGTGGGTCCCTGAGTGGCATCGCGAGTAGTGGGTGATACAAGTGGCGATTGGCGGACCTGGCAGGGTGGAAGATGAGCCTGAAGCGCTAGTGAAGCACATTGTGTGGCTTCTAACAATCTGACCCCCCACGGGCTATTAGACAACAGGTTCACTGGCTAGGAGTCACGTGAACTGTGGAGGGCTCGACATTGGGTTGTACCGAAATCCTGCTCTACTCTGAAAGCCCCTACGAGTGGGGACCTGTGCTGCCTGCTGGACGCTAGAGCAGAGGCGGTGACACTGAAACCCTAGGAAACCACTCGTCCTCGCGTGTTGGGTGGTATCAGCCCCTGACTGGCAGAAAGACGCTCTGGCCTCTGCACCGCTGCTCCATGACCTGCTTAGCTTGACAGCCTGCACTCTAGGGATCTGTGATGCTCAAAACATGCGCTTCCTTAGCAGTAAGTCTGCATCCCAAAGTTTTTTCGAGATCGCTGTGTTCGGTGGTTGTTGTGTCAGCGGCGTAAGACTTGGACCAGCTTCGTTTTTAAGCCTGAGAAAGTGATCTTCCATCTACAGTGTTGGGCAGAGTGGACAAAACACAACCGAAACGTACATTCGATCAGCGGAAACCTAAGGGACGCAACGCTGCAGCGGAGGATGGTGATAACACGCAGGATCCACCCCATGAAGAAGCAGAAGGCGACATCCGTACTATGCTTGCTGCGATGGAGAAGGGTTTGTAAAGAAGCCTTTCAGTCCTGGGCTCCAAGATGGACTCTCTCTCCTATCGAATGGACAGAATATCTGAATGCCTTGACAAACATGCAGAGCAGTTGGACATGTCGGAGCAGCGGGTCATGGAAGTGGAGGAGGCCCAGACAGCGCTTGATACTGAACACAAGCAATTGGGGAGAGTGATGCAGGTTCTGCAAGATAAGACAGAGAACCAGGAAGCGTGGTCTTGGCGCAGTAACCTAAGGATCACGGGCCTACCAGAATCGACCCAGACTGGCAACATGGAACAATTTGTTTAGAAATTGCTAGTCACGCTCCTTGGTAGCGAATCTTTCAGGCCTTTGTTCGTGGTCGAGAGGGCACACCGCTCCTTGGGCCCACGCACGGTGCCTAGTGTGACCCCGAGACCAATTATAACAAAGCTACTTAATTACCGCAACAGGGATGCAGCGTTGAAGGCCGCTAGAGACAAGCAACCTCTGCAATATCAAGGCTCTACCATCTCACTGTTTCCGGACTTCACGCTAAAAGTGTAAGAAGCACGCCGGCAGTTTGCTCCCTTGAAGAAACAGCTCAGGGAGCAAAGCATTGAGTATGCCATGCTATACCCGGCTAGACTCAGAGTCAACCGACAAGGCCAGTCGCACATTTTCACGGACCCTAAGGTCTTACAGAAGGCCCTGAAGGACTGGACTAAACACAAGCGGCGTAGCCTGGAGAGTGACTCCTGTGAAGGGGCAGTTGGTGGTCATCTAGACGAACAGGACTGAATTTTGGCCTGCCCTTCATACAGATAGGCATGACACTCATGGGGTTATTGATGAAGGTTCTCTTAGTACTATTAGATGGGCCTGTAAACTGCAGTGACTTTGTTGTTCTTAGTATCACTACAGATTTCGTTTGGGTCCTATAAATAAGTCTTACGGCTGAGGGTGGAACTTGCTGCTGAAGCTTGGTCAACTTGAAGATCACTATTGTAGTTAGACCATTGGGGATGTTGGAGTCTTCCTAAATTCTTCAGATGTTTCATAACATGCTGATGGTGTGCGGATCAGGGACTTGATTGGGGCTTACCAGCCCTCTTTTCTTATTTTTTGGAGAGCGTGCTACCTCTGCCCACGCATGAAACACACACTTGGGGAATTTTGCCTTGGGCGTCGGGGAGGGGGGAAACCTTTTTGCTTTTAATTGAGTTGTTTTGGTTTACTGTTTTTCATGATGGTATGGGGGTCTGTTTGCCAGTTAATCATCCACGCACCTTTGAGGAGCGCCTGGCATGGGTGGGGGTAGGGAGGGGATGGGTTTTGTTGGGTGTACAATTGATAATGGGCCTTTCTCATTACACATGACACATGTGCACATTGTAGGTTCCCATGGCGGATACAAATATCCCGACAACACCTGCTCATGACATACTTAGTGGTTCTTCTCATAAGGATGCAGTGCAGGGACAAATACGTGCTCTCACATGGAATGTGAGGGGTCTTAATGACCACAGGAAATTACGGAAGGTGCTAGCGTACTTGTCGAGACACAATATAGACATTGCATTACTCCAGGAAACACACCTCCCTCTCGACAGCCCCATGCTTCGCAGAAAAGGGTTGCAGGGCTTCACCCATACAGCGGGGTTTACCACACATGCCCGGGAAGTGCTTACTTGGGTTTGGCCTAGATCATCCCTTTCACTAATACCTTTGGTAACGGATGTAGACGGGCGATATGTTATATCCAAATGTCAGGGGCAGGGGATTGACATGCTTGTAATTAATGTATATGGGTCTAATTACGACAACCCTGGTTTTTATACCGCCCTGTCTGATAGGGTGCGCAACTGTGGAGTGGGACAGCAGCTCTGGGGTGGTGACCTTAACTTAGTTATGGAACCTAGCGGTGACCGCTCGGGAGGGCCGCCGAGGAGAGTTACGGCGGCGGCTAGAGCGCTCACAGATATTATGGTTCAAACGGACTTGCATGATGTTTGGAGGCAGAGATTCCCTGACAAAGGGGGGTACACGCATTATTCAGCGTTCCACGACCTAGATACACAAATAGATTACTGGCTGGTCACCAGACAGCTGTATGATCACACGCAAAATGTGAGGTTCTTCCCCGCACGCTCTCGGACCACTCCCGGGTCTTGTTGATTTTGGATGCCCCCCCGAAAACTATCCCCCCATTCACTTGGCGGTTCCCTCTGTACTCCCTGCTGGACCCAGTATTTAAAGAAGAGCTAGCTGAAGCGATTGACATATACTTTGATCAAAATGTGGGCTCAGTGGAGAGCTTCCAGGTGGTGTGTGAAGCATTCAAAGTTTACATTCGTGGTGTTACCATGTCTAAACACTCAGGAGTCCTTGGAGCGCTGCGTAAGAGACTTGCAGATTTAGAAGTAGTATTAGCAGACCTAGAGACGGGTCTTCAGGTTGGCGCCGATGAGGAAGTATTGAGGGAATTCAAGGTCCAGCTAGAGGAGTATTATGATGCTGCTGATGCGTCAAACACCTCGGTAAATATGCGACGGCTCCCATCTACGGTGAACGCCCGGGCTTTGTATTGGCCTGACTATTAAAGAAGAGACGTGAAAATACAGCTGTCTCTGAAATTAAGTCCGCTGAGGGAGAGGCACTCACTACTGACACAGCTATAGCTAAGAGATTCAGGCAATTCTACTCGACCCTCCACACTTCTCGTAGTTTAGGTATGGAGGAGGACATTTTGTACTATCTATCCCATATTAAACTCCCCTGGCTGACTAATACACATCGTAAAATCCTGATGTGCCCTTTGGAGAAAGATGAAATACTTTTAGCACTCGCCATTATCAAAACAGGCAGTGCCCCGGGCACAGACGACCTGACTGTAGCCTTCTACAAGGCTTACTTAGATCTGCTCTTGCGACACTTAGCATCCCTTTTTGATGATATGTGCGTTTCGGGCGTGATGCCACCTTCTATGAGAGAGGCGATTATCGTTGCTATTTTGAAGCCGGACAAACCCCCCGAGGAATGTTCGTCGTATCAACCTCTCTCTTTGCTTAACGTTGACACTAAAATGTATGCAAAAGATACTAGCGAATAAGCTGGTCCCTTTGGTCCCAACGCTGGTCACTCCGGAACAGGCAGGGTTTGTTCCGGGTCGTAACCTCATGTATAATGTGCGCACGGTGTTTGGGGCGCTCCATCATACCAAACTGGATGTACCAGCAGTCACAGTATTTCTCTACATGGAGAAATCTTTTGACTCATTTGAATGGCCCTTCATGAGGCAGGTCTTGTCGAGGATGGGACTGGGTGAGGTGAGGTCCTCCTACAATTTCTGGGAACGCTGTACTACAAGCCCATGGCCAGAAACAAAATTGGAGATCTGGTGACTGACTCGATATATATCACTAGGGGTACAAGACAAGGCTGCCCGCTTTCCCCGATTCTCTACGCTTTGGTGGCAGAACCCTTAAACTGTGCGCTTCATGAATATCATAGGTATAAGGGTGTTCGTATCCCAGGCTATGAACTTATAGTTTCGAATAACGCGAATGACACTCTCCTGTATGTACATGACCCTAAACGCCATCTTTCATCTGTGATGCGTGAAATTGTTCGCTTTGGGGGGATATTGGGTCTGCGTGTTAACTGGTCGAAGTCCATCATATTTCCACTTACCCCGGCCACGACTCAGTTTGAATCTGAGTTCCTGTTGCAGTGGACGACGGACTCGGTGCGGTATCTAGGTATTTGGATACACTCGGATTCAGACGTCATTATTAAGGAAAATTATGGCATTCTGCTCAGTGGGCTGGAAGATGAGGTTGAAGGCTGGATCAGACTACCATTGTCTCTTCGAGGCAGAATCTCGATAATGAAAATGGTGGTTCTTCCTCGCATTTTACCAACATTCCGATGGTACTCCCAAGCATATTTTTTAAGAGGCTCACTACATTGATGGTCAAGCTGGCATGGGCGGGCAAACAACCTAGGGTTAAATGGCAAATTATCACGTTGCTTTATCTAATGGGAGGACTGGGAGCTCCCGACTTAGATTTGTATTATAGGGCAGCTCAAAATGCCCATGCTTATCACTGGATACACAGCCCATTGGATACCCCTCACCTGCGCATTGAGAGAGCTGTGGCTTTCCCCCGCCCACTACCTATGCTGCTCTTTTCCCCCCCAGACCGTAGGTCCAGTATATTAGACTCTGTCAATGCGACTGCACATGCATGGCACCACCTCTTAAAGTTACAAGCTGTTGCCATCCTGTATTCACCACATGCCCCGCTAGAATGGTGCCACTGGTTACCCCATGCAGAGACGAAGGTGTGGTCCGCACGATCAATTCCATGAAGGTCAGTACTATAGGTAGCTTGTTTGTGGATGGCACTGCGATAAACTGGGAAAGTTTTGACAAGGAGGATGTTACTCCTACTCTCCTCACTAGATTCCAGTTCCATAGAACCAGACATGCATTATATCAGCTTTTGGGTAGCGACCTGGTGGAACCTCCAGAGCTAGGCGCCCTTACACTTGTTATAAAAGCGGACAAACTGACGAGACTAGTATCCAAAATCTACAACCTTTCCGTGTCTTATAGGGAAAACTATTTTACTAAGGCCCGCTTGGCATGGCAACGGGACCTAAATAGGGACATTGATGACGCGACGTGGACGTACGGCTACACCAGTACGAAACGTGTTTCCCTCAATGGCAGGCACCGGTTGATTCATTTCAAATATCTTAATAGGGTTTATTACACCCCGGAAAGGCTTTGCAGATATGGCCTGAGGGAGGACTCCAGGTGTGAGCGCTGCAACGAAGGGGTGGCTGACATCATGCATCTGGTGTGGTGCTACGCCGGGATAGCGAAGTTCTGGGACAGTGTTTTCTCAGAGATGGCAGCGATTGCAGGACAGGAGCTTGAGCCGGAACCGACTCTGGCTCTGTTGGGCTACTCTAAATCCATGCCTAAAGGGGTACGTAGATTGGTTGGCATGGGATTGCTGATGGCCAAGCGTAGAGTGGTGCTTTGTTGGAGGAGAGGATCTCTTCCTACGACTGCTCAATGGGCGAATGACATGCTGTACTGCTGCACCCAAACGGAGTACAATAGTGAACTCCTCCCTCCCCGCAATAGGCCTAAAAACTTCTGGGCACTGTATAGTGCAGACAGATCTAATAAGGATGGAGTTGACAAGCCCGATGAGGGAGTGGGCTGAACTGAGAGAGTACCAAACCCTACTATACCGTAATACTGTGGCTAGTCCAGACAGATATGGGGTGGCCCGGCGGGACATATGATAATGCGCAGATCTGTGGCACACTGTTAGTCTTGTGGGTAACTTGGGATTGGGTACGCAATGTATTTTTATTCTCCTGATCCGCTGGAAGGCGCAAAAAGCTGTTTTGCAATACCAGTTAACTACTGTACCATTTATGTACTGGAATGTAAGTCCGCAAAAATCCACTGTCATTGTACTGTCATGTGAATGGGAATGTGTCCTTTGTTTATCATTTTTGTAAAGAGATGTCGATTAGTATGAATAAAAACATTTTGTTTAAAAAGGCTCTGAGAGAGTGGCTTTTTAGGAACTCCAGCATGTAAAAGGATTAATATTGCATGTTTTTGAGGGTAGCAAACAGATTGAGCTCGGTTTTTCAGGAATGCTGGAAGGTGCCTTGTGACACCTGCAGGTATAGCTGCCATTCATGATCTGCTAGGCATCGCAATCTGATTATATCCGACCTGGCATTTAAAGATCCTGCCAGGTGATTTGTAATGAGGGAGATGCCCTCCCAGTTCAGTCAGCTCCAGAGATGCAGGACCCTGTAGTCCACAATGTCCTGCTTGTTGCAGTACAACATGGTGGTGGTGTTATCTGTGAGGACCTGTACCAGTTTCCCTTTGATGAATGATAAGAAAGCCTTCAACACCAAGCAAATGAACTGCAATTTCAACATATTGATGTGGAGGCACGTCTCCATCAGAGGCCATAGTCCTCTGATCCCAGATGACCTCCCCAACCTAACAATGATCCACCCATCACCACTGTCAGCTCTGACTGAGGTAGGGAGAGGGTCTGCCACCAATGCAGTTGTGGTTGGGAGTCACTAATGCATGTCTTTGCAGTCTTCTCTGAAGCCTGCAAGGAATCTGACATGTTCAGTAGGTGCAGAGTCCATGAGCCCATTGAGCCTTGAGTTGCCACTGCAGAGCCAGCATCTGCCATCTGGCACAGTCCATAAGCATGATGCAGAAGGTGAATAAGTCTCATGACCACTCTCAATGAGACCCAAGACTGAGGTTAAAGCATCAAGAGCATAGCCTAAATGTCTTGGACACATTGAACTGGAGAGAAAGCTCCAAACTGAACCATATCCAGAACTACACCGATGAATGGTTGCCTCTGTGAAGGAGTCAGGTGTGACTTCATCACATGTATTGAAAACCCCAAAGATTTTGCAGGTTTGTCACTGTCTATAGGTTGTCTCCATCTGACTGTGGAGGGCCCACCTTCAACTGTGAAGTAGAGGAAGAGTGGGGAAGAGTGGCATCCCTAACCTCTGATAATGTGCTGCAACAACCGCCACCACTTTTCTGTACACTGGAGGGGCACTGGTAAGGCCAAGGGGGTGAATGGAGAATGGAAAATGCTGCTGGCTCACCTTGAAATGCAGGTAACGCTTGTGAAACTGCACAACAAAAATATGAAAATAGGCATTCTGCACGTCTAGCACTACCATCTAGTCTTCTGAATTCAAGGCATATAGAACTTTGTCCAATGTGAGCAAGATGCAGTTGCTCTTTTTCAGGAAGAAATCGAGAGGGCAACTGTCTGAAATACACCAAGGCCTCCATTTTTCTTTGGTGCCAGGGAAAATTAAGAGCAACATTCAGTCCCTATTTGTGATCCCAGGATCTTCTCTGTGGCTCCTTTGTCCAAAAGAGCCAAGACTTCTGCCGTGAAATGGACAAATGGTCCTCCAACTGTCACTCTGAGGTAGGTGAAATATGCAACAGATTAGAGAGGAATATTTATTTTCTGGACTATCTGAAGTACCTATTGTCCGATGTAATGCTCTGCCATCCCTGGAGGTAATGCGTTATCACTCCAACAGGATGGGTAAGTGCTGCCAAGGCAAACTAAAGTGGTTTGGTGGTGGTAGTGGAAAGGGAAAGGGTCTGAACAGACTGCTTTCCATGAAGTCATAGACTGTGTCATCTGGATCACCAACTCTCACCTTGAAAGGACTGGGGGCAGGGTCTGGGGGTTTTGTTGACATGGATGTGGGCCTTTGCATTATCTTCAAGCCAAGCCCCTTCCAAAGCCTTGAAAGGGGTGAAACTGTAAGGAATATTGCTGCATGGGTGCATAAAGGCCAAGGTAGTGTGCTGTGGCCCTGCTTTCCTTGAAAGTCTCCAAGGTCAAGTCAGCCTTACTTCAAAGGAGATAAATGCCATTACACCGCATGTCAATTAGTGACACCTGACACCCAAGAAGCCCACGGATCTTATTCAACTGTGGCACTGAAGCAAAGCAGCACACTGGTACTGACTGTCCTGCCCAAACAGTCAGTGGTGTCCAGCGCAGAGCAGATAATGTACAGCCACAAATGTCCATAATGGCTTGGAGTAGCATCCTAGTAAGCAGCTGATGTTGACGGATCTAAGAACTAAGTTGGCTGAGGAAAACATCCTCTGCCAAAAATTCTCCATCCTCTTTGGCTCCCTATTTGGCAGGGTTCATAGTAAAGGAATTGGCATTGTCTGTGCTGGTGGAGGCCTGTACCACAGGAGTAGGGTGCTGAGTAAGGAATGCAGAATCAATAAGAGCTTGCTTATGACAACAATCTTTTTTATTCACAGGTGGGTGCTAAGCAGGGTTTGCCCAAGTGCCCATAGGGTATCAGTAAGTGCCTAATTTTAACAGGGCTTGAGGAAGATTATCCGGGTTGTAGGGCCTCAGTGAGCAGTTCAAATGAAGGTAACTTCAGATACAGGATTTCGGCTGCCATTCTAATAACCATGGTCAAGGGCACCAAGTCTTCTGTTGAAGGATCTTGGGAAACACCAGCCCTGTGTCAGGGGACATATCTAGCCCATTGGTCTCTTGTAGGTCCATAAATAATGTGTTAGCATTGTATAATGGGGAAAAACCATCTCCACCGTCATCGTCATCACCATCATCACCAAATGCAGGTTGGTTCTGGTCAGAGTCAAAGGAATCCTCTAGGTAAAGGCATTGTTTTATCTGAGTCAGAATGAATGTGGGCCAGAGACGTAGGAACTGATCTTGTGAGTAGCTTTGTTCGAGGTCTAGTGGATGGTATTCAGGTTCTGACAGAACTATGAGCTTGATGTCCTTCTCTAGTGTTGATGATATGGGAGTGTCAGGAATTGTAGTTAATCATGACACCAGGTATGGAAGCAGCTTCAGCGTCAGTGCTCAGTAGGAAGCAGTTTCAAGAGGCATATTTGATGCCAAGGGTGGACCTGACTGACACCTCTGGAACCATGGGCCCTAATATATGCCAGTGGGAGTCAGTAAGGGGCTGAAGATGCAAATCGATGTATCCTTAAATGCCTCAATTTGTTGTGGCATTGCTAATAACCTCAGGGTGCATCTGAATAAGCTGCAGAATCAGCTCCTCAGCAGGGGACTAAGAGCAAGACCACAGGGACTCTTGATGCCCTCATGACTTCTCAGAGAGAGAGTAATGAGGTTGGAACGTGGTCTGCTTGTACTTCTTGTGTTTTTTCTTTGACTGGATTTAACTGGCCTTGGAGTGCCACCAAGATATTTCACAAAACTGGCAGCGGTAACGGCAATGGATCCAAGTTCTTGACTTCGAGTGGGAGCATTATTTACATAATTTCCAATAATGTTTTGTGACATACTGCTAGGATTTGCGGTCCTGAATTACTTTTGGTTTAATCAGGGTACACTCCCCACACGACCTGAAGTTGTAGCCAGACCCTTGACACAATAGGCATACCTTGTGGGGAGCTATCACAGGCATTTGTTTGCAACAATTCCAACAAGGTTTGAAGCCTGTGGTTTTAGGAAGTTACATTTTCCTTGCACACAGGAACAAACTTTTGGGGAGAAACAGGCTTGTCAACTGGCAAGAAAAAGAGCAGGCTAGCTTCAAGTTAAAGTACAATGGCACAGAAACAAAGGAATTTACATCAGTGTGCTGTGGTTGCACTCATATGTTCCTCTCTCATCACTTTCAGGATGAGACATTGCAAATTACTGTGTCTCCCTAACCATTCCATCACCTTGTGAGCCATACCATGCAAAGCCTCATCTGTGTGGATGGGCTTACTGTCTTCTTCCAATTATTAGCTATACCCATGCAAGCTAAAACAAATAACTGGAATATAATGCGCCATTCCCTTTTTTCCCACAACAGAGGAGTGATCATCTGAGGAGCACTTTAGCAACATTGCATTTGGCAAGTTTTAACATACCTCTGAGCATCTGCTGACAATATGTAATACTAAGCCTACAATCTATACTCTTGTCTAATTTAAGGGTGACTACTAAGGCCATCCCCTCCTGCCACTACCAAATGCATTGAAGTTTCCCCAATCAGGGTAAGTTAATAGCCTGTTTACAAGTGTGTGCAACCTACCTATGAGTGTAGCGTTTGATTTGTAATGCTATCATTCATTTCACAGATTGAGTATTTGGAGTATTTGAAATATAAGATACTTAATGTTATCTATTTATCAGTCAATCTAGGTGTCCGTTTCCCAATGTTATGAAAAAGGTAAGAATCTCTCTTTCCTTAAATGTCTCATGTACGAATCTGTACATGTAGTATTGAGAGAAGGATAATTTGTAGCCCTTATGAAACCCTTTGACCCGTTGGGGCTTTTATGTACCCTTAAATATTTTGGCAATCAAGAAATATGTTTTGAGTCACAGCACTGGTTTTTATTTTAACCTTACCCATGGCACCCTTAAAGATTAGAAATACTATTAGGATTAACTTGAGGTAATTTTAATATAATCTGTATCCCCATTTACATCCAATATCCTCTTCTGTAGAAGCTCCTCAAAATGAAGCTGAATCTGCCTGCTAATATCATCTTACATGGATGGGGTAAGGTGATCAAAGATGAAGTATGCCACAAAATGTGAGTGAGGTTTCCTTATCCAGAAAACATCAGTTTCATTAGGAGACTTGATATGTGATGATTATTCATTGGGCACCCACGGTGACAGTGATCATCAATATCTCCAGGTAGGGTCTTCAAGGACTGGGATATCCAATATTTTCTTCTGTTGATGCTAAGACCTTCTTCCAGAACAATACTATCCTGGGAAAGAACCAGTTTGCCTTCCCCTGCAGTTCCTGCAAAACTTATCTGGGGCTCCGGAATACACCTTGCTTCACTTATTTAGGGTGAGGCACCATCCGATTGTTATCTTTTGGATGACTCACTATGCAGAAGAGTCTTATTATTTTTGTAGGTCTTGGAAATGACCATCTTTTGCGTGGTTCCCCCAGATTATGCCTTCTTTTGCTCAAGCTGTTTTTGCTGGCCACAGGAATTTGCACACTTTACTCCTGCTAAACAGTGGTAGAGTGTTTGTGCTCTCCTATATAAACATAATAAACTTGGCATCTACCTAATTGGCAGCGTTAATTTACTTCTAGTTCTAAGTCCCTAGTATATGATACTACATGTACCAAGGGCCTGCATTTAAATGCTACTAATGAGCTGCAGTACTCATTGTGCCACCAACTGAAGTATCACTGTAAAGCATGTCTCCAGGCCTCCTGCTGAAGCTTGGGTGCGCAATGTGAAAATGGCATTTCGACTTGGCAAAACAAACATTTTGCTAGGCCAAATCTTCCTTCTACTACATATAAGTCACCCCTCTGGTAGGCTCTAAATTCCCATAGGGCAGAGTGCATGGTATTTAACAAATTGAACATACATATCTAATGTTTTACATGCCCTGACAGTGAAATACCTCCAAACTGGGGCAATCATGGCTCTCTCCAAGGAAAACAATGGGCTACATTATAGAAATGTAGAATGTTTATTTTCAGTTGTCGGGGTGAATAGGAATAGGAATACATATTTAGGTGGGTTCTCAGCCCCTCAACTAATACACCCGTTTCTTACAATAGGTATCCGCCCACACCTTTTCCCATCGTTTCTCTAATACTGTTAAACATAATTTCATAGCGTATTCAGGAACCACCAGTTAGCGTCCTTCAAATGGACAGCCCAGACACCAGCTCGTTTTTCCTGTAAATGTCATGATCAGAGTCATGAAGCCGATTTTTGGCCTCATAGCTGTAATCAGGATTTTGGGATGACCGACCCATTGTCTGATTTGACAAAAACAGAAATGCTTCATTTCAGGTATGTTGAAGATGCTTTTGCGGTCTTCAAATGATCTGATGTATTGACGCTGATATCAGGGACGGCCGGTAAGTTTTGGAGGGATGGGGGAGGACTAGACACACACACACCCACACACATACACATAACACTCGCAACCATGCATTCACACACACGTGCAAACACACACAAACACATTCATTCACAACACTGTTTCCCAAACATTCACAGATACCTGCACGCATGCACCAAACAATAATTTAAAAAGAAAACAAAGCACAAACTTACCTGCAGCCAGCTCTGCACTGCCTCGTCAGCCAATGAAGAAAGGCAGCAGTCCCAACATCATCACAGAGTGGGATGGGGTCAGTGAGACTACTGACCCCACCCCATTCTGTGATGAAGTGTCACTGATTGACACTCAACCCTGGGCGCTTCAGGGCTTAAATCTGTAGCACCCAGGTGTGAGGCAATCAGTGACATACCCCTCGTCACTGAGGGGAGGGTCTCAGGAACCTTTGCTGAGCTGAGAATTTCATGCCCATAGGAGCTGTGACTTTCTCAGCCCAGCAAAGTTCAGTTCAGGCAGCCAGGAGTCAGCGCTAAATGCTCATGTCTGGCTCCTGGCTGCTTGTACTGAAAGTAACCAGTGTCTGTCAGGCTGACCTTAGTTCAGCCTGACAGACACTGTTCGTACAGGGCAAAAGGGGCAAAAGGAGCAAAAGGGGCAGGGGTGTGGCCCCTCCGCCCAAATTGACCGGCCGCGCCTGCCTGATATAGATCCAATGTCATTCAGCAGACGCTCTTGCTCCATTTTTGAAATGCTTCTCCATCTATAGGGAGAAGTATTGACTATAATGTGCCAGGATTTGGGGTGTGGGGATAGTTATAGGCATATAGCTGCCCGCATTTAGGTGACACTGAGCACCATGTATCAAGCAAAGAGCTATCACTTGACAATAAGAAAGGTTCTGGGTCCTGCACCTGGGAGCTCTGTAATCTCAGGTATCTAGACAATTATCGCTGAGAGATCCATATGAGCCTAGTGTTTACCAAATGTGTGCGTTGGAAAGGCTCATACAATCAGTGGTTGTGTAGTCTGTAATGCATCCTCTACGCCCTCAAATCGTAGCATTCCCTTATCTTTCAGTGCTCTCTGTAGTTTTGCCACAAACTCTATTGCTTGCCCCCTCAAAGTGTAGTAAATCGCTCAGATACACTCTTCAGTTCTTGCCTGCTTTTGTGATATCCTGGTGTAGCCTCTGTAAAATAAAACACAAAACGTCGAGAGGCCTAAAAGTCTAACACGTGTTTAATGCAAAAATAGCCAGCAATTACACAAGCAAAATTAATAATTGACATTTGCCCTGTCAATGAACCAGAGAATCTTGCCAAAGTCACGTTGAAATATTTAGGGTTAAAACCTATACATCTCTGTCACATTTTTATAAATCTTTTTCACTGTAAGTAAATGGAAGCAACAATTCCTGAATGATACTATTCCTTTTAAGCAAAACCGACAAATGAGCAGATTGTAGGAGCTCCTCCCAAAAAAGAATGTGAGAACTCCTTGACAGCAAGATACAATAATATAAACAAATGCTGACTGCATAATTTTCTCAAATTCATGATTTGCAGTGCCAGTTTTTAAAATGAGGCTACACATATTAAGGATGCAGAAATCTGCAAATGTATGATACTAAATAAAATACCTTCTGAGCTTCAGAAACACACTTAGGAGGCATATAAGGATTAATGTACTTGTCCAGAGAATGTGAAAACTTAATGGATATTCAAAAATGAATTGTATCAGACCAAGTTAAAGAACATTTAAATACTGGCATATTCATAATAAACCAGCATTATTAGGGCATTGAAACCATATTTTATTCTCACCTCCAAATATACATTGTCTCTCTTTTAAACAAGATGCCCTAGAGAGGGGCCCCAACAGAAGTTAATGAGGCAGGCCCTACAAAATCTTCCTACAAGACTGCAACATGGCACCCCCAAGTACAAAATCTTTCCAGCGGGGTGTGCGCGTATGCATGTGTGTGTCTGTGTGTGTGTATATGTGTGAGAAAAACTGTGAGTGTATGCGTCTTTGTGTGTCTGTGTTGCTACGATGTAATCATTCCTCACAGGTGCAACTGCTGAATGCCCTTCTCTTCAGAAACGAATTGCTGTGATTGTACCAGGATGTGTAGCCTTGGACTGTGCCCACTCACCTACATAGACTAACACAGCTTAAAGTAGATATTTGTAGGGGAAAAATCCAGGATTGTACCTAATGTCCAAAATGGCATATGTGCTGCTCTTGCAAGTCTTGGACAATACATTTAAATCCAGTTCTATCACAGACAATTTAGCAACTCAAAGTAAGGTTTGGAAACAGAAATAATACAAACTTTTGGCCAGCTCCGGTCTGCTCCTATCCTGAAAATTTCACGGTGGTTCGTCAAGCGGGGGACGAGAAAAAAGGGGGGTCCCAAAACGTGTTTTCCCCATGCATTTTACCATAGGACCTGTTGACGCAGCTACAGCCCGAACTGCTGAACGGAATTACACCAAATTTGGCAAAGAGGTAGTCCTCAGTTCAGACTCATGCCTTTTGCTTAAATGGTGTAAATCCGTTCAGTAGTTCCTGAGAAAATTAGAGTTAAAAAGATAGATATATCTGGGCGGAGCCTAACCACACATCTCATCGTGAGATCTGATTGGCTGTCAGTACTTCATCCAAGAAGTGTTGGCAGCCATCTTGGGACCAATATACATGATAGCACCTCATTAAAAAGCATTGCAGTTAATAGAAGGTTTCAAGACTTTAGTTACATTATAAATCATTTGTTGAGGTTATTTTACCATGTGAAAAAGCCTTCTGCTGTGATTTCATGAATCATGTTTGAGAGAAAACTATTTTCTCAAGCTTTTCCCACAGAGATTTGGAAGGTGATCTATAAGCTAAACTGAGAGCATATTTTCTGTAAATTCACAATATCTTTCTCAGTCATGTGAGACATTCTCAGTAAAACATGTACATCCAACAAGGGCAGAGACTGTCAGTTGATTCCTTTGTGTTCTACTGCAGCTTCCCAGAGTGTTCTAACGAACAACTAGAGAGCTAACAGTCTTACTTGTGACAAAAGTATGGCACACCTGAAGCCATCTTGATTGGAATAAAGTGGTAACACTTAAAACATTTAATTTACAAAGGACCAAAATGAGGGCATTAATTTTGCCATAGAAATTATGATTAGTGCTGCAGAAAGAAAAATTAGGGCACATTTTGACTTCTCAAATCCTCTTTTATTTCATAAAAAAATTCTGACATGCAGACTGAAATGTGCACTTTGAATACCAGCAGCAGACTTCCCTGGTGATCAGTAGCTTTACTACAGTGATCTAATGAGCAACTAGAGTACTAACATTCAGAATTTATGGCAAATGTGTGACACATCTGAATGCCTTCTTGATGGACCCAAAGTAAAAAACTGAAAGTATTTCCTACTGAGGAGACTGCAGTAAATGAGGAAATTAGGAAACTTCATAACAAATAATTCTCCCAAGATGGCCACCAGAGACAAAAGAGCCCAAATGCAGCACAAATATCACCCAGATGTAGCCCACATGTAGCCCAATGACAGAAGTGTGCAAAACACTTATTTTTTGTGTATTTGCAGTTTTATATAGTGCAGACTTGTCAGGTATTGGAGTGCTTTACATGAGCATTGGTTACATCACACAAGATCAAATTCATTTTGGTTGTAGACATGGGGAGATTAAGTGATTTGACCAGAATCACAGAATGTTGAGCTAAAGCAGAAACTCCAACCTGGTTCCCCAGTTGCAAAGTCTGCAGCTCTGGAAGTAACACCACATCCTCTCCCCTAGGTGCAACATTTAATCAAGTGGTCAACTGGATAAAAAAACATAAAGATTACAAATAATTTAAAAGTTCTATGTCGCTATTTGAAAACTCAGAAAATATGTCCTCATTTTAGTTTTTTAGAGCACTAACCATAATTTTGATGCAAATAAGACCCTCTCATATATGTAATTTCTAAAGGAAATGCTCTAGGTATTACAGTTTTGATTACATCAAGATGACGTCAGGCGTTCCACACTTTTGTAATAAATATAGAATGTTAGTAATCTAGTTGTTCATTGGGATACTTTTGAGAGGCAGAGGCCAGGGGCACGGACTCTGAAAATTGAAGGCAGGTAGGAGAGTGCAGAGGCAACAATTTGACCACACTGGGCAGGCAGGAAGGGCAGTGGCAGCACAACAGACTATGGAGGGCAGTGGAAAGGGGGGCAGGGTGCAACAAACCAACAATACAGGACTGGCAAGAGAGGCTGTGGCAATATAATAGACCATTGTGGGCAGAAGGAAGAGGCAGTGGTAGTACAACCATACATAGTATACAGTTGTGCCACCGCATTTGTTTACTTTTCATCCCTATGTAGCCTACAACCTATTTTATTGTTTGTCATGATTTTTTACTATGTATATAATAAATTTGTTTTTATCTCTGAATGTACTAAACAATTATAATTAAAAAAGAACTACAATTTTCATTTTTCGTCTCACTGCTTAAATTGTTCTGACTATTGGATAGAAAATACTTTCAGCTGTTATCTATAAGAATTGCCTAGGTTGTTACTTTTCAAACATACAGTACAACCATACATGCCAACAGACCCGTTTCAGCCAGGAAACATCTAATGTTTTTAAGCTCAAATGGGCTTTATTTGATCTGTCTCCTGTCTACAATCTCCTCTTTTTCAATGTAACTCAAAGGGGAAAATCAATACCCCAGGTTTTATTTCAAAATCTCCCTCTTACCAAGTTCAAAATGTTCGCAAGTATGGTACATTGGATCATGGTAGGCAGGAGGAATTGGGGTAGGGACATGGACTTGGATAACAGAGGACAGGAGAGACATGGAGAGGTGCACCAAACTGACCCTACTGGGCAGGCATCAGGGTTTGCAGTAGCACAATACACCACACAGGGCATGCGGGACGGGAGTGCAGCACAACAATCCATAGAAAGCAATAGGGAGGGGACAGGACCATGCACATGGACAACAGAGAACAGAGGGGAAAGAGGCAATGGTAGCTAGCTGACCATAATGGACAGACAGGAGAGAAAGCTGCAGCATAACAGACCATAAAGGGCAAGAGGGACGGATCAGGGGGCATGACAATGGACCAGACAAGCCAGGAGGGAGGAAATAGGGGTATGCACATGGAAACAGAGGGCTGGGGGCAATGGGACAGGTGGGAGGGGAGTGGCAGCACAACAGAACACTCAGAGTAGATAGGAGTGGCAGGTCCATGGAACATGGTGGGCAAAAAGAATGGAGCAGGGGCATGCACAAAGACATCGGAGGGCAGGGGGAAGGAGAATAGGGGCAGCAAGCTAAGCACAGAGGCTAAGCAGGAGGTCAATGATGGGCCATAGAATCGGGCAATGGAGGGCAGGAGGAGTGGACGGGTACATCATGCTAAATGGAGGGCAGTGGCAGCACATCAGACCATGCATGGCAGGAGGGAGGAGGCTAGTCCATGGATTCAGACAACAGAGGATAGCAAGGAGGTGGATGGGGCAGCAAGCTAACTGTTCAGAGAAGGTGGGTATTAGGAACTTTATTGTTTTTAAAATGTGTGTCTGTGCGAACTACTTAAAATATGAACAAGTATGCAGCATAATCTCACTTTTATTCAGGAAGAAGAGGACGTTTGTGACTGTGACTCCGGGCTCACTTGGCAGAAACACCCTCTGACCCTATACCCCCATCGCAAAATGTAATGCCCGAGAAAAGGGTAGGTGGATGCAGTGTTATATAGAACATAGTCCTGAGAGCACAATTGAAAATGAAAACTAGATATAGTATATGGTATAAACTATGCACCAAAAAGTGTGATGTAAGATCAATCGGGGCGTGAAATATAATATGCAATACATTGTGCGCAATGATAGATTCATTGGAGAGCGCGAGATAGCACAGGCAATACTGCGTGCTATGAGATATGCGCCTTGGAGTGTAATATGCACAGGGCAGTGTTGTGTAACCTAACTAGTCTCTAAAGTTGTAATATAAAATATGTGCTGGGGAGCGTAACCTTGCATATTTACTGTGACAAAGATATGGATCCCAGATTGCAATATGTATGGCATAGCGCTGTGTGTTATAACATAGCAAAACCAAAGGGGATGATGGACGGAGTGTTGAACAATGCAAGCACTCACCCCCAGTCAACTGATCTGGGTTTAATCCATCATCATTCTTTAGCTCACTCCCCCACCTCAGTTCAGACATGGCCATATGCAAATCAGTCTGACCCTGTGCCTCATAGGAACAGTCCAGCCTGAACTGCCAAGCCATGTCTTCCCTGGACCGGAAACAAGCATCCTGGGACCGGTTTCGGGTTCATAACCCTCCTCAGCCAGGCTATCTTGAATTCAGTGGCAAAGTGAGCAAGGGACCCACGTCTGGGCAGACCCTGCCAACTTAGGGCGAACAAAGCAAAACCAAAGGGGATGATGGACGTAGTGTTGAACAATGCAAGCACTCACCCCCAGTCAACTGATCTGGGTTTAATCCATCATCATTCTTTAGCTCACTCCGCCACCCCAGTTCAGACATGGCCATATGCAAATCAGTCTGACCCTGTGCCTCATGGGAACAGTCTAGCCTGAACTGCCAAGCCATGTCTTCCCTGGACCAGTAACAAGCATCCTGGGACCGGTTTCGGGTTCATAACCCTCCTCAGCCAGGCTATCTTGAATCTTCGTTTTAAGTTGGGGAAATAATTCCCTTTCAATCCTGAGGGACCATGGCGGCCAACTAGCCCACCAGGTGCTTCCAGTAAGCGCCACTGAGCTGTGTTGCAGAGAGGTGTTCCAGGCCATGCCACTTTTTACACCTCTCTGCAACGCAGCTCTGTGGCGCTTATTGGAGGTACCTAGTGGGCTAGTTGGACCCTAGGGACCCTCAGGATTCAAATGAACTTAATCTCCCAACTAAAAACGGCCGCAGGGCGTGTTTACACAGTGGTGAAGGGAGGGGATGGGGCCTGAGTTAACGTGTGCAAACACGCCCTGTGGCGCGTTTTAAGTTGGGGAAATAATTCCCCTTCAATCCTGAGGGACCCTGGGGGCCAACTAGCCCACCAGGTGCTTCCAGTAAGTGCCACTGCGCTGCGTTGCAGAGAGGTGGTCTAGGCCGTGCCCCTTTTTACATCTCCCCGCAACGCAGCTCTGTGGCGCTTACTGGATGTACCTAGTGGTCTAGTTGGACCGTAGGGACCCTCAGGATTCAAGGGAACTTAATCTCCCAACTTAAAACGGCCACAGGGCGTGTTTACACAGTGGGGAAGGGAGGGGATGGGGCCTGAGGTGACGTGTGCAAACACGCCCTGTGGCACGTTTTAAGAGGTAGTTTTAATCCCCTGCCCTATTATATACTAGGGGCTTACAGAGGAGGTCATGCTAATCACAGGGGGACCCCAACGCATAGTGTTCCCTAGTGTATGTAGGAGTTTTCACTGTATTCTGAGTGTCTTTTAACATAGCACTGGCTCTAGGACTGGTTAGTCAGACTCAGTTACCACCAGTATCCATCTGAAAAAATGGAGGGTACAGGATGATTTTGCAACAAGGCTTCTTTCTGCTCTTCTGTTTGTTCTTTCTGCACGTTATCCTTCTTCCTGCACTTTTCTTCGTCTTTGAGGACTTCTGTTGCTTTTTTCTGCATTTCTGTTTTTTTTCTTTCTGTGCGCTTTTCCTTCTTTCTTCACATGTCCTATCTCTGTAAGCATAGTTAGAAATTAGCATTTAAAAAACCTTTGAAATTCACTGAAAAAACCATAGGTTTCAGGCACGTTATAGTTAGGAATTAGCATTTAAAAAACCTTAGAAATTCACTGAAACAACCATAGGTTTCAGGGGCGTTATAGTTAGCTGGACTTTTCACTTGTACAAAAACATTGAAATTCCCCCGTTATAGTTAGTTCAGCTAACTATAACTCGTGCGCCCGCAATGCACTGCTGATGACGTCACATATTACATCACTCATGACATGGTCAGTGACATCACTCATGACATCACTGATGACATCTCAAATGAAATCACTGATGACATCACTGATGACATCATCCTTGTGATAGAGTGGCAGACCTCCTCTCCCCCTAATATAACCTTTGATACACACATTCAAAAATAGAAACTAAAATTTTCAAAACAATGGACATACCAATACCAGTTACAACAACCTATTCAGTAATTCTAAGATCCACATACACATTCACTCATTCACCAACAGTCCTATACAGTCACTCATACATGTACTCACTCATCATATGTACTCATACACCTATACATTCTGTTACACAATGCTACTCATCCATAGAGTTACTCACACACATAGTCACTCATGCTAATAAAGAATCAAACATCCATTTACTTGCATATACAGTTATACACACACCACCACATTTACTTCTACAGAAACTTACACATACTTAGTCTTTTAAACAATCACTTATTGAAACACATACTTATTCATACAGGAACTCTTCCAATCTCTCACATATACTCACTTATATACACCAATAGTCACATATACTAGTTTAAAACATATGTAGTTACTCATAAAGACACTATTGAGACAGTCATTCACTCACTAACACACCCATGCACACACTCATCCACCCATACAGTCCTGCACACATGCTGTCTTCAACACATACAAACAGTGAGTCACTCATTCATGCACCTGTGCACTACATAATACCCCCCACCGAACCATACAGACACTCAGACACTCATACTGATACTCAAAAAAACAACTAATAACTAGGGGTGGGCGGAATTTGCGGAAGTGCCTTTCTCAAAATATCGCGAAACGGCACAAAAGCTCCGCGATCTCGCGATATTTCGCGTGATCGCGGAGATTAGTGCTTCCGGTTGGGGTTTGTGACAGGAGAATCTTGCCCTGCATATTTACCCGAGAAGATGACATTGTTTTGTGCAATACCTCTACTCAACTGGAGTACTTTCTCCTGGCTAATCAGTAAGTGCTACCTCGTTGGGTAAATGTATAGTACTTTTCCTACACTACAGCTGCATATAGGGCCAGAAGGTTTGTCTACAGTGACCATGTGTGTCTGTAACGTTGCCACGGCGCCGACGGCCCCGGGGTCCCTCGAGTCAGCTGTCCATCATAGTGGGGGAAATGGCGGGAAGACGTTGCCCACCGCTGGTGTGTGGGGCGCGGCCAAACAGACGGGGCTTCCAGCAGTTCACATGCCTCTTGCTTATAAAGGGTCAGAGCAGTGTCTCTGAGGCAGACAAGGAGAAGGAACCGCCTTGGCACAGGAACTACTCGAGGATTGCGCTCGAGAAAATGAAGGATGCACGACCACCATCAAGGATTACAGCTATTATTTCAGGGTGGAAATGGGGAGAAGGCACATCTGCTTAACCACGCTCACGAATTATACACGAGGATTGCGCTCGAGAAAATGAAGGATGCAAACACCACCATCAAGTATATCAGCCAACATTTCAGGGTGGAAATGGGGAGAAGGCACATCTGCTTAACCACGCTCACAAATTATGCACGAGGATTGCGCTCGAGAAAATGAAGGATGCAAACACCACCGTCAAGTCAGCTAACATTTCAGGGTGGAAATGGGGAGAAGGCACATCTGCTAAGCCACCTCCACGCTCACAACTGTTTTGGCTGATTAATGCGTTACTGAATTTGAGCTTCAACTCGGGCCCTGCTTTATTTCATTTCCGTTCCCTCGCGGATCGCGGAAATTTCGACATTTTCGCGTTCCTTGCGGAACGCGAAAATGTCGAATTGTCGCAATTTCCGCGAGCGGAACGGAAATTGTCGCCCACCCCTACTAATAACCTATATAGACACTCATGTAGCTACTCACCAACCCATGCAGCCACTTATACACAAAGTGAGAGACTGATACAGATATTTATATATTTAAACATTACTCACTAAGCCATGTATTCACTAAGATACACTTAATCAGTCAGTTATACAATCAATTTTTCAAAAACAAATCATCCATTTAGACACTTATATACCCATTTATTCTTCCATCGACCTTGAGATATACATATATAAAACATATGTAATTTTCTGAAAAACACACATTCACTGGATGATGTCATCAGTGATGTCATCAGTAATGTCATTTGAGATATCATCAGTGATGTCATGAGTGATGTCACTGACCATGTCATGAGTGATGTAATATGTGACGTCATCAGCAGTGCATTGCGGGCGCGCGAGTTATAGTTAACTGAACTAACTATAACAGGGAATTTCAATGTTTTTGTACGAGTGAAAAGTCCAGCTAACTATAACGCCCCTGAAACCTATGTTTTTTTTAGTGAATATATATATATATATATATATATATATATATATATATATATATATATATATATATATATATATATATATATATATATATATATGTACTTGAAGATGAAGGATCACAAGAAAACAACAGCCAGCTGGGGCAAAAATCTGGATCCTAAAGGATACAATGAGTCAAAAAGAAATAAAATATCCAAGAAAGAAGTGACTCAAACAGATAGATTCACCAAAGAACAAAAATATATTTCCACTACAGCGTTTCACATTCCGCCTTCCTCAGGTAGTACAAGATGGTTTGCTCTGTGGCTGCACAGATGACACAGCTGAATTTTCAAAAAGCATCATGAGTGAAGATTCCATTTGGAATGTGGAATCAATGCAGTCCTGAGAGCTCTTGAGATATGCAGTAATCAGGTTGTGTTGTCAGTAATGTTCAGTCCATCTGGATGCAGTGATTTTAAATGGTACATCCAGAAGTTTTATTAAATAAGTTTTATTTTATTAAGTTTTATGGAAATATATTTTTGTTCTTTGGTGAATCTATCTGTCTGAGTCACTTCTTTCTTGGATATTTTATTTCTTTGTGACTCATTGCATCCTTTGGGATCCTTCATCTTCAAGTATTCTGTTTTGGGGATTACAAACCTGTATCCTCCCTGGATCAAGCCAGAAGCAACCACAATGTCAAGAACAAATCTACATCCTAGATATGCGCTGTTCATCCAGGAGAAAATCAGTAAGTGCCAATTTACAATAACACATTTACAAATCTATAAAAAACTTAACATTTATCCTATGGGGTTGGAGGTTAAGTCTAAGCCACCTTTTAAACTAACTAGTTGTGAATGGTCCGCTACATGGAATATTTGACTGCATAACGCTTCAATGGCCCTACTATTGGTATCTATTAAAGTAACCATTCAAAAAATGCAGATGCTTAAAGCCAAGCTAAAAAAAGAACTGGAACTTTTAAAGAACACAAAAAGTGACTCTGAAGTGGCACACATACTACAGAGGATTGCAGTAGTAAAAAAGATGACTGCCAGGAAAGCTATTGAAATTAAATCTGCATACCTAAAAAGAGATATGTTAAGATTTCATATACCTCCTCTTCCAACTCACCACTTCATAAATAATTCTGTTTTTGGAGATTTTCTTGTCAGTGAAAGCCCTGTGAGTAAACAGCATAAAAAGAATAGAAGATTTATAAGACAAAAAAGGCTGCATAGCATCAGTCAGCTACAACCCTTCCAGACATCCGACCCAGTTATTGACTTGACAGGAGGGCTCCTATCACCAGGCGAATTGAACCTCTTGAGCAAAGGCCTCTATTTCTGTCCTGTACCAAAGGACCATAATACTGCCAACATGATGAGAGACCTAAAATCCTTCGAGAGAAGATGCAGACTTGCAGAATACTTTTACAATAATTCTAATGTTGATCTGCCAAGCTACCTTCCAGATCCATTTAAGAAGTTCCGCCATCCCAAATCATGGACTCCTCAATGTGGTAGAAATCCTGTCCTTGATACATACATTTTATCCATCAAGAAACTAATAAAGGAATCAACACCTAAAAGGATTTTTGATAACATCACCCAAGAAGAAAGAAAAGCTCTCCACCTCCTTCAACAGAGAATGGAAGTCATTAGAAAACCGGCAGACAAAGGTGGTGCAGTGGTTGCCATGAAAGTAAGTGTTTATATTGAGGAAGGACTGAGACAACTAATGGATACCAACACTTACAAACCTTTAGAAACTAATCCCACAGAAGACTTGAACAAAGAAATTAAGAACATGGTTGTAAGATACAGGAGCTTAAACCTCATTGATGAAACAACAGCAGATATACTTGTTCATCCCAAACCAAGACCTGGGAGATTTTATATGCTGCCCAAAATTCACAAAAGGAACAATCCTGGCCGTCCCATCATCTCTGGCAATGACACAGCCACTGAGAGACTATCTTTATTTGTCGACCTGCACCTCCAGCCCATTGTATAGGAACTTCCATCATTTGTTAAAGATACCAGTCACTTCCTTCAGATTATTGAAAAATTAAACCAAACCTACACATTTGATGATGATACTCTTCTGGCTACATTTGATGTTACATCATTATGCACCAATAACATGAGGATGGGCTTATGGCATTATCTGAAGCTCTTAATAAAAGAACTGTGAAAAAGCCATCAACAAATGTGCTTACCAACTTTGCAAGAGTTATCCTTAAATCCAACAATTTTATATTCAATGGTAAACACTATCTGCAGATACAAGGGACTTCCATGGGCACACAAATGGCTCCATCCTATGTAAATATCTTCATGGGGAAACTAGAGAACTGTATACTTGCTACTACTAGCATCAAACCACTGGTATGGCTACGATACATTGATGACATATTTATAATATGAAATGCAGAAATTAGAACATTGGAACAATTTACAGCTTATATCAACAATATCCATCCTACCATCAAATTTACCAGCAGCAATACTAAACAGAAGACTCATCTCCCTTTTCTGGATGTGCTACTCACCATTCATGAACACAAAATTACAACTGATCTGTATCACAAGCCTACAGATGCTCATTTGTATCTAAACTGGACTTCATGTCACCCACACCACACTTAACTGAGCATCATCTACAGCCAAGCACTCAGAATAAGACGCATCTGCAGCAATGAGGAAACCTGTAAAGACCATCTACAGGAGCTTGCTACATTATTTAAAAGGTGAGGCTATCCTCTGCATATCATACAGCAACAAATTGACAAGTCTTTGCAGTTACCCAGAGAAGCACTTATTTGGAATACCAACGGCAGAAACAAAAGTGACAGAACTCCATTTGTAGTTGACTATCATCCATAAGCTCCTAACTACAGAAATATAATGCAAAAAACATTTCCCTTACTGTCCACGTACCGTGCACGCACCCCGCCATTTTTTTCAAAAAAATTAGAATGTTTTTTTTCCCTTTGGGGGTCCTTCTTTGACCCCCTGACAAAGGCTAGGGGGTCAGGAACTCTCTTCCCTGCCCCCTTTTCACGTTTTCCACCTTTTTTCCCCATTTCCTTTTCAGTGCGAGAGACAAAATGGCGGCCGACACTTCCTGATTTCGACCGATTCGAATGCACAGTGCGCGTGTATAGACATTTATATGCTTTTAAATGCTATTTTCTCAGGAAATACTGAACAGATTGACACCAGACCTGCAAAAGGCACTTCCCTGACCTGAGGACTACCTCTCTGCCAAATTTCAAGTAATTGTGTTCAGCCGTTCGGGCTGTACCTTCGACTAAAGATCCTATGGAAAAATGCATGGGGAAAACGCGTTTTGGGACCCCCCTTTTTTCTCGGCCCCCGCTTGACGAATCACCCCGAGACTTTCAGGGTAGGAGCTGAGCGGAGCGCCCCATATGTTTTGAAAATGTCGCGAGGATTCGCCAACCGGCGCCAAAGTTATTCAAAATAGAATTTTCAGATTTCCTATGGAAACACGGTCCTAACTATAACTATCTACTGGCGACCGCCAGTAGGTAATATATATATATATATATATATTCACTTAAAAAACCATAGGTTTCACACATGTTATAGGTAGCTGTACATTTCACTCGTAAAAAACCAATGAAATTCCACGTTATAGTTAGATCAGGTAACTATAACTTGCGCGCCCACAATAAACTGCTGATGACGTCACATAGTACATCACTCATGACATGGTCAGTGACATCACTCATGACATCAATGATGACATCTGAAATTACACATTGTGGATTGCGGTCGCGCAAGTTATAGTTACCTGATCTAACTATAACGTGGAATTTCATTGGTTTTTTACGAGTGAAATGTACAGCTAACTATAACATGTGTGAAACCTATGGTTTTTTAAGTGAATTTGAAAGGTTTTGTAAATGATAATTCCTAACTATAACGTGTGTGAAACCTATGGTTTTTTCAGTGAATTTGCAAGGTTTTTTAAATGCTAAGTTATTTATTTATTTTTTATTTTTTTTCTGTTTTTTCACTATGCGCACACCCTGTGCACAAGGTGCGCTTCGCGCACTGTGCGCGCGCTGTGGGCGCTCGGTGCGCTTCGCGCACCGATCGCCCACGTTGCGCAGTCCATGCCGTGCGCGCCTCGCCTTTTTTTACGCAGTAACATTTGTTTTTGTCTCCCTTGTGGGTCCTTTAATTTATTTAATAAATGTGATTGTTACTTCTTTATTTATTTTTTTTAATTTTTTTTGCCGTGCGCGTACGGTAAGCTTACCGTACGCGTACCCCGCGATTTTTTTTTAAAATATTAAATTTATTTTTCGTACTTTTGGGTCCTTCTTGGACCCCCTGACAAACACTAGGGGTCTGCAACTCTCTTCGTTGCCCCCGTTTCACGTTCCCCACCTTTGTTTCTCAGTGCGAGAGACAGAAAATGGCGGCCGACACTTCCTGATTTCGACCGATTCGAATGTTTACAGTCATGTAACCACCAATCAGAATTGAGCTCGCGCACGGCACCGTACGCGTACGGTAAGCTTACGGTAAGCGCACGGAGCGCGCTTACAGATATATATATTGATTTAAATGCTATTTTCTCAGGACCTACTGAACAGATTTACACCAGACCTACAAAAGGCACATCCTTGACCTGAGGACTACCTCTCTGCCAAATTTCAAGTAATTCTGTTCAGCCGTTCGGGCTGTAGCTGTGTCTAAAGGTCCTATGGAAAAATGCATGGGGAAAACGCGTTTTGGGACCCCCCTTTTTTCTCAGCCCCCGCTTGACGAATCCCCCCGAGACTTTCAGGGTAGGAGCGGAGCGTAGCGCCCCATTAGTTTTGAAAATTTCGCGAGGATTCGTCGACCGGTGCCAAAGTTATTCCAAATAGAATGTTGCGGATTTCCTATGGAAACACGGTCCTAACTATAACTATCTACTGGCGACCGCCAGTAGATAATATATAAATATATATATGTTAAAAAAACTCCTGACATACACTCCTTCAATGGAATCAGGCACGGACCAAAGGTGAGCTGATCTTCTGAAAGTGCTTTATTGCAGTTTAAGCCTCCAGCATCATATATATAAAATCATCATTAGGATTAATGGAAATCCTGATCAAACATATAGAAATAGCACTGGTAAAAATAACGACACAATTGAAAGACATGGTAAAGGAACTAGCTGTAATCCAACTAACCCTGGAATACACAAAATTTAAAGAAGAGCTGGAAAGCGATATAGACAGACAAGAGGAAACAGTCCGGACAAGAAAACAAACCAAATTCTAGCGCGATAGGGAAGAGTACATGGAAGGGCGCATCTTTACATACGCCAGAAAATATGACAGATTAAAACAACAGGATAAATTGGATGAGGCCACAAATATGGTGGACAGCTTGTCATCTCTAACATCCACGGATGCAAGTAAAGGAGAAGTAGAAAACAATGAAAGACGCCCCACGTGCAATTTTTTAGAGAAAATGAAACTGGCGCTGCAACAAAGAACTGGGAGAAAAACATAGGGGCACAATCAGCAGGAAATCGAGGAAGAGGCAGGGGACACGGACGCGCCCGAATAAACCAACGAGAAGAGGCAAGTGGCTCAACCGACAGCGACAGAGGTGGAACAAGAACGAGGAGTATGAAACAGAAATGGAATTAAACTCCTCTACAGAATCACTCTCACAAGACCTGGGGGTAGTCAATCTCTCCAAAAAAACACTTTCAGAGATAGAGATTAATCTATTAAAATGAGGTTTAAATTTCTGTCCAACAAACAACATGGATTTGGCCCAAGTCCGAGTTGACTTATACAAATATCCGCAAAATCAAATTGGCAAAGATTTTGGCAGAAAATCCCAAAATGGCGAATTATAAGAAAAAGATCACCCTACCCAACATGGAACTATCAGCCAAAGATTCGGAAGGTTTTGTAGTACTAATGACTTAGACCTCCTCTGCGTATTGAACCGGCGGCATGTGGTAGGATCCTGGCTGATACCCGTCCAGGCACGCCAGGGATCCTTCTAGAAGCTGTGGATGGATTTAAGTTATGGCTGACCGGAGCAGTGGAGAATTTCGTTGGTCCACCTGGTCATAAAAGAGCTAGAAAGTCTCCGCCCCATCCTTGGTTCTCTAATGAACGAAAGATACAAAAGTCAGCCTGTAAAAAGCTCGAACGGACTTGGAGACAGGCTTACAGCCCTCTAGCAAAATTAGCCCTTAGGAATGCTCAGAAGGACTACTACTCTATGGTGAAGGCTGCCAAGGGGGATTATTTTGCTGAGCGCATTGCCCAATCTAAAAACAATTCTAAAGAAATCATTTCAATTGTTCAGAGCTTCTTGGATCCCAGGGCTGAACAAAGGTCTTCTCCTGGATCCAATGATTGGTGCGAACAGCTTTCAGTTTTTTTCTCCGAAAAAATTAAATCCATACAGGATAGCTTGGGGCCCATCAGCCAGTCTTTGGTGACGCAGCTTAACTCCAATGGGGCAAAGACTGGCATGGTCAGCCCGTCTTTGACTACATTTTCGATTATTACTCTGTCCGACACCTTGACGATTCTTAAATCGCTTAAATCAGGTTCTCCCATTGATCCCTGCCGAGCTAGGCTTCTGGCGGTGGTTGCGGACACAGTTAACCCAGAAGTGAACAATATGCTGAATATGTCCCTGCAGACTGCTATGATTCTACTCGAGTGGAAGCAAGCGAAACTTCTTCCATTGCTGAAAAAGCCTTCATTTAATACTGCAATCCTAGCCAGCTATTGTCCTATTTCTCTCCTTCCGGCTGTGGCAAAGGTCTGTGAGAAAGCTGCCCATAAACAACTCTCTGAGTTTGTTGAGACCTCTGGCGCCCTCCACTCTGCCCAGTCGGGCTTTAGGGCTTCTCACAGCACCGAGGCGGCTTTGGTCGAGGTGGCTGCGGCAATTAGAGACTGTCTAGATGCTGGCGGCAGAGCAGCATTAGTGCTTTTAGATCTCTCTGCTGCGTTCGACACCGTGCCACATCAACAACTTTTGGCACGGTTGTCCCACATTGGCATCACTGGGCAGGTATGGAAGTGGATTGTATCCTTTCTCGCCAATCGATCGTAGCAAGTTTGGCTGCCGCCTTTTTCCTCTACTCCTCGAAGTCTGAATACAGGCGTCCCCCAGGGCTCTACGTTGAGCCCTCTTCTTTTTAATGTTTATATGACACCCCCGGTTTATTTAGCAGAGGAGCTGGGTGCTAGGATCATAGTGTATGCTGATGATACCCAGCTCCTCTTTACTTGGAGTAAAGCGGACTTCTCTCCGACCATTGTCAAGAATTGTCTCGCAGAGGTCTTTAAATGGTTAGTAAAAGCCCAACTAAAGTGCAATGAGGAGAAATCGGAAGTGCTCCTTTATGGTGCCTTTGTCTATTCAAAAAACAATTAAAAACCTTGCTTTTTAAGTAATCTCTTGTTAGGTCCTTTCCCTTTCTGTTATTTCCAGTTCCCCTTCCTCTCTTGTCAGCTGGCTTTCGCGCCGGGACACTTTCTAGTAGCCGTGCGCGCTATAAAAAGAGGTTAACATAACATAACATAATGGAATTGGACAAGGACCCCGATTCACAAAATACAGACTTAGAAGTATATTGCACGCAGTTGGGAGCAGGAACCAGTGGTCAAAAGGCAAAATCAAAATTCTATCCCTAATTGCTACATGGAAATAGAATTGACCTCTTTCATGAGGCTGTAATCAAAGAACTATACCAAATGAACTATACTAAATATACATACAACCTGTCTAAAGGGGAGCGAATAGCACTACTGGATCTCAAAAAGATGACAGCATTGAGATTAAAATGGCAGACAAGGGGGGCAATATCATTGTCATGGATAAGGAACAATATTTACAAGAGGCATATTCTCAAATTAAGAAACAGGGAATTTTATGAGAGACTCAAGGAAAATCTGACAAAGAAATTCAAATTGGATTTGGATCAAAAAATAACTACGTGGGAAAACAATAATCTCTTAGATGAGGATGAGGCAAAATACTTGACAACAGAGCATCCTAAAATAGCCACCATATACTTCCTCCCAAAGATTCATAAACACCCCAATAGACCGCCAAGGAGACTGATCATCTTGGCAAAGGGAGCCCTACTGGAACCCATAGACAATTACTTGGATATCTATTTGTTACCCTATGTAAAAAAGTTAACATCATACTTACAAGATACTGTGGACCTGTTACGACATATACAGGAAGTTCCATGGGCAACTACATACAAACTAGTATCAATGGATGTAATATCACTTTACACAAATATAAACAATGAGATTGGTCTAAATGCCTGTGAATTTTTCATGCAAGAACGTAATATCCATTTTACCAATCATAACAAAATGTTAATGGAGATGAAGCGGATTTGCCTTACAGAAAACATATTCATGTTTGGAGATGAAATCTATCGGCAGGTGATGGATTTTTGGTTCAGTCCCAGTTACGCGTGCCTCACGATGGGATGGTGGGAGTGTAACCTGGCATGGAATTCAAACAATGATCATTATGTCAACAAAATCGTCATGTGGCTGCGCTACATTGACGACTTGCTCATCATATGGGATGGAAGTAAAGAAGAGTTTGCAGAGTACTTCGAGATCCTAAGCAACACAGAGACCAAATTGAAAGTCACCTACGATATAAGTGAGGAAAGAGTCATTTTCTTAGACACCGAAACCTATATCCATGAAAATCAAGTCCATACCACACTACACCGTAAAAGTACGGCATCAAATGCCATTTTACATGCAGAAAGTTTTCATCAACTAAGCACAAATAACTGCATTCCATTTGGAGAATTCTTAAGGATACGGAGAATCTGCTCTCAAGATCAAGAATGGCAGAAAAATAGCCTGTCAACTACTGCAAGATTCGAGAAGCAAAAATATAATCCTAAAGTGGTACGTGCTTGCCGACAAAAAACAGAAAGGTTAGCATGATCAGAACTAATTAAAGTAAAAAATCAACAACAGGAACAAGAGGAGAATAATCAAGAAATGTGCCCAATAATGACATTCTCTACAGAAAACAAACGAATCAGAAAAATACTGCGTAAGAATTGGAACATACTGCAGTTAGACCCTACAGTTGCAAGGATAGTGGGCGACTCCCCAAGCCTGACATATCGAAGAGCAAACAATTTAAAGGATCAATTAGTGCATAGCCATTTTGAAAACACAAAACAGAAAAATTGTCTCAAAATGACTGGATTTTTTAAATGAATGAACTGCAAAGTTTGCACTATTGCCAAAAACATCAAAGAAATCGAAATGGCTAATTAAAGAATGCGGAAAATAAACCAACTGATCACATGTAGGAGTCAATTAGTGATCTATGTAGTTGAATGCCCATGTACATCAAAATACGTGGGTAGCACAATATGTGATTTAAAAAAGCGGATCCTTGAACATGTAAGGGCAACGATCAATACTGATAGAAGCAACGCCATTGCTAAGCATATGGAAAAAGAACATGGCAGCAACTGGAAAGAGGTAAAATTCTACGCAGTGGAACAAGTGGAACTTAATGCAAGGGGCGGTGACAGAGAAAAGATTCTAAGCCAAAAGGAATCCCGACATATTTTAAATTTCTGTACATTGACCCCCAAGGGATTGAACCAAGACAAGGAATTACATTCACATCTGTAATGACCTGTTGTTCGAGACTTCTAATGATGCTGAACTTTATCTTAAAATAATTGGGACTCAATGTAACGAACATATATAAAAAAAATGCTTTCACTTTCTTTGCTTCTCTCCTTTTTTCCGTCTTTCCTTTATTTTCTCATCTTTTTTTTCTCTCAATCTTTCCCTAATTAATCATAGGTTAATGAAATAAAACATTTGTGAGTTGTCTTGAAATTGTGGAACATTAGTTATACAAATATAACTATCGATGGTGATGCGAAGTACCCTCTCAACTAGTTGAATGAGAACCAGTAAAATTAAATTGATGAGATTTATCCGATTGGTCCTTGGAAACCATAATGAGGCAGGACTGCCCATTGGAGGGCAGGCTCACAGAGACAGTAAGCACACGAGTCTTTGTTAATTCGATCATAGACATCCTAAATGTTATTAAAGCCCAATGGAGGGCTAGCTTAAACAAACAGTTAGCACAAAAGTCCTTGTCAAATAGGCTCACTGGGGGGGGGGGGGGCGTATGGATAGATAAATCACCATATTAGAACTGTACTCATTGTAGTAGCATCGCATATAAGACCATCGAATGGAAAATTGAATATCTGATTTCAAGATGTAAATAGGGTGACACTATTGTGTATAAAAATATGGATTGACTAGATGAAATTGTTAGTACAAAGTATTTTTAAGCATTTCAAATTGGGTTAATGATGACAGCAAATGAAACGTATTTAGAAAACACCAAATACCACAATGCAAAGAGGCAGAATACAGGATATGATGCCAGCCTGTTTAGAAGAGATCGAAAAACTTTGTGTTGTTTTGTCCCCATGAGCAAGGTCTCGGCTGAGACCGAAACGCTTAGGGGTTGCTGGCATGCTGTAAATAAACACCCCATGAAAAAGCACAATTGAGTGGACCAAATCATTACGGAATCTGTGAGTGAGAGAAGGACCCCCTATGGGAAAGTGTTGTTTGGAATTGTAACGGCGAGGCTCTGCCGTACTTCACCGCACCGCCGGAGAGAGCCTGAAAGTCGGTAAATCGGGCCATACTTGGAAGGAATATATATATATATATATATATATATGCATATATATATATATCATCCCAACAATCTCCTTCACGTAAAGCAATGAGCCGCACTCCCAACAGTGAAGGTAAATACATTTTATTATTTCCTCTGCAATCCTGATGCGTTTCGGTCGTCTTCGACCTTTATCAAAGGTTCCGCCTTTACATCTTACAGTCTCCACAATTTCTATTACTTCATTGTTTTATTTGGTTTTTGCCCCCTGGTATATATATATATATCAAAAGCACTCCACCCGCTGCTTGATGACCTTTTCCAAACGATGGAGCACGGACCACAGAGTTAGTGCTGGTAAGTTATCTTTATTCCGTTAACATACAGCAGCCATAACGCGTTTCAGTCCCGGAGGACCTTGATCACATGACGCGCATCACAGCCCCCATTGCTTTTTTTATACAATTTTTTTGCCTATTTCTTAAATTGACATGCGCACCCTAACGTTGTAGTCATAAACTTCAATAACATACTACATGTTTACAAATTTCCTAATATTGCACCAACCTTATATTGAGAGCCACCTATGTAATTGTACATAAAATTTTGCGTAGACTCTAATATCATACTGTTTGTTCAGATTCTGGTATAAATACCAACTCTCTAGAATGGGATTGGCATATTAACAGTTGCGATTGTCCTTCATTGAATTTATACTATTCATGGTGACGCTGAAAACTGTTAAAACCACCTGCAACATTCCTGTCTAATACAGCTTGTGCAAATATTGTCAAATACAGTACTATGAACCAGGTGTCATTGTTGTTCTCTTCATGACTCCGTAAAGTGCTAGTGCAAATGGATATTCATACAGTACATGTTAAAGACATTCTGACTGTTTTAAGTGCTAATGGGAGATAACATTCTATAAAGTGCATGTGCAATAAAAGCCCCAAAGTAAAAAACAGCTAAAATGAATTTAAAAATGACTGTGATATCAATTGGTAGGGTGGCCAGTTCTAGATTTTTTATGGCTGAAAGCATACATTGTATAAGTACATTTTGTCATTTCATCAATGGTGGCCATAGCTTATTGTACTGTGAACCCCGTAATTAAGTTTATAAGCATGTGTAGAAGTCTTGAGTGGTGTTGAGTCCCCCTGGGTGTTTCAAATCTAACTCCAGGATATAGCGGGTCTCCTGTTTGCACAGGGTTTGCTCTCTGTTGCCTCCTCTTTTGTTACCTGGTACGGCATCTATCAGATAATATTTAAGCTCTTTCGGGTTGGATACATGTGTTTCCCCGAAGTGTCGAGCCACTGGGTAGGTCTGATCTTGATTCTTAATGGCCCTGATGTGTTGTAATACCCTCTTGTGGCCCTGGAGTTTGATGCGGCCCATGTATTTTAAGCCGCGCGAGCACTCAAGCACGTAAGTCACATGATCTGTCTTGCAGGTTAGGGCTTTACTGATAATATGTTCTTGAATGCCAAAGGGTGTCACATACGTTTTTTGTTCACATCGTGCTGGCAGGCTTTGCATAGTCTACATTTAAAAAAACCTTTTTGTTGAACCAGCTATGTGCTTCCCATTTGGCTGTCAAGATTGTTTTGTATCAGGTAATCTTTCATAGACTGAGCTTTGCTGTAGGTAATGGCCAATTTAGTTGGTAGCAGGTCACCTATGATAGGGTTGTTAAGAACAATAGGCCAGTTTCTTCAAATGGTATGGTTAATTGCCTTTTCTTGTCTACTATAATCTAAAATCATTTTGAAGGTGTCTCCCCACCTCTTGCACCTTGCTTGTCATACTGGCTGTCTGGATCTGTACCTGGTGTTTGGTGTCCCGGAGTAGGTCCTCCCTAATCATTGCCTTGCCTTTATTGATAGCTGTGTTAATGCATTTGTTGGATTATCCTCTCTCAAGGAACCTGGCTTTGCTCGCTTGCTGTGCTTCCTGCAAATCCTTCTCATTGCTGCAATTCCTTCTCAGCCTAATCATTTCCCCATACGGGATACTTTGTATATATGTCACCTACTGGTGGTAGCCAGTAGGTGATAAAATACCAAACAATAATCTCTTTGGTTTAAAAAGATTGAACCGGCACTCCAACGGCTTCTTCACTCGATTATTTATTTATATAGTGATGGCATCTACGTTTTTCAGCGGCCTAAACAGAGGACATTACCCAATGCAAAGTGAGGCATATTGCTATTTACTTGGGGGTATATTATCAAGAAACGGCGTTAAAATTATCGCTGCTTTAGCGGCAGAAAACTGCCGCTAAAGCGGCGATAATGGGCTTGATAATATGCCCTTGAGAACTCCAATAGAAGCCCATGTTCTGGTGTCAACATGGGCTTCTATTGGAATTCTCTGTGGCATATTATCAAGCCCATTATCGCCGCTTTATCGGCAGTTTTCTGCCGCTAAAGAGGCGATAATTTTAACGCCGTGCTTGATAATATGCCCCTTGGGCACCATCTTAAAGTATACAAATTTGCACATAGTACTCCTTGCGATAGATAGATAGATAGATAGATAGATAGATAGATAGATAGATAGATAGATAGATAGATAGATAGATAGATAGATAGATAGATAGATAGATAGATAGATAGATAGATAGACAGACAGACTGAGCTGGAAATATGTTTATGCAACAGATCTTGGAGTAAGAGGTGAGTGTGGCAAATCCACAATTTTGCATTAAATACAGTAGATTCAGAATCCGGTTAATTCCACTAGATCTGAATATAATTAAAAGGGTCACCATTTTCAGGTTTTTCTTATTAGTGCAGATATACACAGAATACATTTTTTTTTCATATCTGTATTGAATTCTAAATATCGGTGAAAAGAGAAATTATTATGTTGGTTGAATGATTCTAGATCAACTTATTTATGACTGCCAGGCTGTAAGTATTGTCAGGTAATGGATTTTTTTTAAGGAAAATGTTTCCTAGTCATATAGCTGTTGGTGTGCTTAAGGTTGATACTAAAATGTCAGGTTTTCATTTGAGAGTATTGATCTATAATACATGGGTTTCTGTAATACCTGTATAAACGCCAGTTTTTAATTTCTTCACAATCAGCGACTTGTGACGCTCCCAGATGCTGATTAGAAAGAAAAGACATCAGAACTCAACTATTATAAGTTATTACAGTGTTCTGACTTCACAATGCCTGCTGCCAGAGCTGGCAGCTGATGTGAAATGCAAGTCAGGTCACAGAGCATAATTGAGGCAGCTGTTTAGCACTGAAAATATGTTGCTTTTCTTTTTCAGCTCTATTTTATTTAGCATACAATGACAAGCAGAGAGAACATTTATTTTTTTGCACTCCTTAGATATTAAGAGAAAAGCTGGAATCTTTCTGCATGTGTCTACACATTCTGAGCAAGTAGAGTTTTTTTTTAAACTGACTTTATATTGAAATATTTCTAATATCTGTTTGCAACAAATAACTAACATGTTTTTGATGTTTTTAATTCTGCATTAGAGATTTCATTTTTGTTCTTCATCTTTTTCATCATGCTCACTCTTTTATATGAAAGAGCTATGCACCAAGGTTTTCAGTGGTTTGTGGCAGAGATAATGGTGTGGTAATATATTATAAGTGATAAAGTACCCCCTGGTGTACATGATAAGGATATTGCAAGTCACCTCGGAGTTCCATAATCTTATAAAGGAACTTGGCCTTCAGCCTCTTTTATGTATATGGTTCTGGAACTCTTCAGTGACTTGCAATATCTTTATAATATATGGCAGGGGGTACCCTATATCATATATAGGTATTTACATAATTTAAAACTGTCAGTCAATCGATTGGTTAAATGAATGCGGGTCTTTGATAGTTTCATCTACATTTTTACCACAAAATCCAAAGTGAATATGGACAGACACAGATCAAATTAGCAAAGAATAAATATGAATAAGTACAGAAATGTCAAAAATAGTTATTATAAAACCCGGTGCCCTGATTAGGATTCATTGCTGTGTCAATAACATTGCCCAAAATATTAGTTATGGTCAATATTTGAACCCAGACGAAATGTAAGCAGCAATTAGGATAGGAGTGGAGAGTGCATATGTTTAATTCTCTCAGAGAAAAATCTGTATTTTTTTAACACCTGGGTCAGTGGGTGTAAATTGCAGGCACACAGAAAAAGGTGTGTGACACTCTAAACTGGTTTGTGGGATGCCTTGTCATTAAATGTCACCAGCTATTCAAATTCAAAAACATCGAACGCACCAAGGCATCAAGCCCACGGTATCAGCGCATGGGATTTATTCAAAAGAAGTGAAATGCAGCTGATTGCCATTAGGCGAATCACACCACTAATTACAATCATGCAGAATTTACATCATACGATTCTGTATTAATGAGATACATTCACAAGCAATTCACAAACACGCCACTCATTTGATTATTTCCCAGTTTCAATAGGTGCTAATTTTACTGTGTTAAAATGGATTAGAGGATGAGGCGACACTAAAAGGATCCATAGCGTAAGATCTGTTTACAGTCACCCAAGAAAGCAGGACTGTAGTTACAGAATGGTGGTGTACAGCAAAGAAGCACAATCATTAACACTTCAGACAGTCCGGCTCAATGCTGACATCCCGTTGGAAGTAGTGGTCTTTCTAGAACAACATTTCAAAAGTGGGGCAGGTGACCTAGCACTGTCCTGTTGTATTTTGCGGGGTTTGTCTCCTGCTGACAGGGCACAGATACCAACATGGGGAGGACAGAATGGACAGGCAGTCTTTTGGTACAAGGAGAGGAACAGAATTCCAGCACCACAGCAGCCTTGTTGGCTCCCTTGACTGTCCCATTAAACTAAGGTAGCACTGGGGGTCATGTCTTTACACCCAAAGAAGATTGCGGCTAGCGAGTCGCTTTTCGGGGGGCAGCAGAGCCTTACAAATTACAGTCGCAGCTCCTCCTTTTGCCCCTCACTATTTTCTCTGCGGACAATGATGTGAACCACTCGTGTTTGGTTCTACATAGTTTTTAAGATAAACTGACACTATTTCTGCACAAATGAGCACTGTGCTTTCCTCCCTCATTGCGACCGCCATTTTCCTCAGCAACCGCTTTGTAGCACTGAGGAGAGTAAAATGAAGTGGGTTATTTGGAAACTACCTATTTTCCAGAATGGAGGAACGGATTTTAACAACAGAACAGCATATTTTAATACCATGACTCTTGCAGTCAACCAGCTTCCTTCCCATGTTTCCTTCCTTCAAAAACAAGTCAAGGATTTGGAAAATTAATAGAAGGAATATTTTACAACTTTGCGGTTTGCCAGAGTGTTCTGAAGGATTTGACTATTTAATTGCTTAAATGATTTCCTCTTAAGCTGCTCTGTCTACTGAATCATCTTCTCTAAATATACAGAGAGCTCATAGATTGGGTAATCTACCTAATGCTGCTTCCACCTCTGAGAAGCCAATTCTCCATTTCCTTAAAAATTCAAGTAACGGCATTCAAAAATCTCACTTTTCACGGACATATGCGAAAACACTGCAGACAGATGTAAATAAATTCTTATCCATGAGACCAGCTCTTAGATCTCTCAGTACTAGTTTGGTCTTTTCCACCCATGTCTGTTTAAAGTTACTTATAAGAACAAGACTACCACTTATGAGGATCTGTCTCATCTGAAGACATTTCTTCAAGAATGCAGAGTTGAAACTATGGACAACTCCAGACCTGTCAAAGTTAACAAAAGAATTGACTGAACTTATTGCTTAGTATTTAATAATGTTCTTTTATTACGCAATGCATTTAGTTTGCATGTGCTAAAATGGTTTCTTGACCTCTTGGTTTTAGCAGTTATCAAATGTTCTTTTTATCTTTTTATGATAATATTATTTTTCCATCCACAGGTTGTATTTTATCCTGTTTGAACAGTGCCGTCTGTCATTTACCCTTGTTCTACAAGTATCCCTGTTATCCTGTCCATGAAGCCTGACAATGTGACCTCTTCCAAGTGGCCTCACAATCCCCATTCTTCTTTGATATTATCCTTAACTAGTTTTCCTTCACTCATGTGTTTTACATTATGGTTTTAAACTTCACTTTCTTTGATGTCCGGGGCTACTTCTTTTCTTTATTTCCTCTCTCCTCTGTAGTTTTCTTAACATTGCAGCCTTTTTCTTTTCGCTCCTCCTTTTCCTCGCTTACCTATCCATACTTGGTCTACGTTACTTGTGTATTTCATGCCATTGGATATTTTTCCCTGTATTCCATCTATATATTTATAAAATGTATATCTTGGAACGTTAAGGGTTTAGGCTAACCAATTAAGCAGCAACGTGTTTTGACAAATCTCTCACAACTTAATGCTGATATTGTTCTTTCACAAGAGTCTTGCTGAAACAGAATCCATGAAATTGAAAAGAGGGTGGGTTGGCAATGTTTTCTTTTCACCTCGTAATGGTAAAAGAAATGGGGTTGTAACTCTATGTCATAAGTCTCTCAATGTTCAGTAGATTTCACAGGAAACAGGTCCTGAGGGTAGTTGGTTGGTTACTAATTTATTGACAGATAATGTACCAATTTCTATTTTTAACTTTAACGGCCGACAAATGCAGATTGTCAATTTTGGTTAGATTTTTGCAGAAAAACAGCACAATGTTGAGAGGATAATTTCATTCTTGCAGTGGATTGAAATCAGATTGTTGACTCATTTCTTGAGAATAATTCTGCATCACCTTTTGTGCCTAATAAGCTCCAGAACATGTTTGCCCACACTGTCAAGCAACGTGCACTGATTGATGCATGGAGCATTTCTAACCCAACTTGATATGAATATAATTACTTTTCCCCAGGCCACCACACTAAATCACAAATATTTGTTTCACATACCTTATCGCAGACCCTTCACTCTGCTGATATAGGTTCTATTTTAATATCTGATGATACACCTGCTCAAATTCGATTGGACATTCTGCCTAACACTTTTAATCCTACTAGATGGAGATTAAACAATGTACTCCTATCGGACACTTCCTTCACATTTGCTTTTATCTCTTGTTTCCAAGAATTTTTACAGCTTAATCATACAGACAAACTTGTTTTTCACACCATAAGCGATGCTTTTAAAGCATCAGCTTATGATTTTATTAAGAGGTTTTTCCCCAATAAAAAGAAAGCTTATGCCTTTAAAACTAATGAAGACGGTTTTGCACAAATTAAACAATTGGTATACAACTATTATATCCCCAAATATAAAGTTTGTGTCCAAGAATTTGTCGAGGTTAAATTTCAGTTTAATACATTTTCGACAAATATTGCATCTTTATTCCTTTTTAAATTCAGCACCAAGTACTATGGTGGTAAAAATAAATTGGGGACAATGCTAGCGAATTATCTTAAAATTAAGAAGAACAGGAATAAAATTGAACCTATCACAGATAGTCACTCAAATCTGTTACACAAAGATGCGGACATCTTAGAAGAATTTGCCTCATTTTATGAGACATTGTACACCTCAGAGCATGTACCTTCTCTGACGTCTTGAATTTTCTTTCATCAACACAAAAACCTTCTGATACTCACTTGGACTTCCAGGATCTTGAGGTGGACTTTACTCTTGCAGAACTGCAAAATTCTTTATCTTGTCTGATAAAGCCCCGGGCCCTGATGGCTTTATTACGGATTTTTTTTTTATTGTTCTAAATTGCTCCTTCCTACATTATTTTTATCCTTGCTTCTTTTTCTAAAGAATTGATACAGCTGAATCATTTCTACAGACACTTATAAGCCTTATTCGAAAAGATAGGAAAGACCCACAACTTTGCAAAAACTATAGACCCATTTCTCTTGTTAAAGTCTATTATAAGATTTTTTCCAAAGCTCTTGCCCTTGGCTTAGAACTCTTTTCACCTAAGCTTCTAGAAAAAGAACAACCTTGTTTTGTGAAAGGAAGATACATCTCTGACAACAGTTGTCTAATGTTTCACGTTTTATCTAAATTCACATTATTGACTGAGCCTTTAGCGGCAATTACAATAGATGCAGAGAAGGCTTTTGACCGGGATGATTGGTCCTTAACTTTTCATATTCTTCACTGGTTTGGTTTCAGACCTAAAATCATCAAACTCATCTCTCTTTTATATATTGCCCCTCAGGCTGCGATTTTTGCCAATAGACTTACTTCCCGTTACTTCACTTTGGGTAGAAGAGTTTGTTCAGGTTGTCCTCTTTCTACCTTTCTCTTTAATCTAGCATTAGAAACTTTCATTTACAGAATCAGGAACCATCAAATATAAAAGGCTTCTCTTGGAGATAACAGCAGATTAAAATTGCAGCTTATGCTGATGGCATTCTTCTATTTATTTCACCCCCATTCGATCCCATCCAAAGTCCAACATACTCCTCCTATCAGTGGGCAGGAATAGTCCACAAAGTCATTGTCTGGCTCACACAGGATGACATCGGGGCAAGGTTTCTTCCTGGCAGTGGTGAGTGTTTTGCCATTCTGAGCTCCTGGAATTTTGGTTGGATGTCCCCTCTTTCTGAGAGAGGGGGCATTGAAAGCTGATGAGACAGGAAAGCATGCAGGCATGTCCTCCTCTGACAGGGCCCCCCTTCCTGTGACTGCAACATATGTTGATGGTCTGGATGTACTTGGAGCAAAGGAAGGGGTAGATGCAGGTGGAATAGCCTTGCAGAGAGTGGTGTTGATGTCCCACAGAACCCCAACCTGGGAGAACATGTTGGTGTTCATGCCAGCCACCTTGATGTGGATGCCGGCCACGTCGGTGTGGATGCTGGCCACCTCCTGGTATGTGTCCCTCTGCAGCTCCTTGATTTCCTGGATTTCAGTCAATGCATGGCCTATGACACTTTGGGAGCCCTCGTAGACTCCCAGTACTTGGATAATGGCAGCCTGGGTGTTGGTGTCCCCAGTAGGCTCACTCTGCGGATCCACAGTTACCCTCCCACTACACCAACTCCCACTGGCCTGTGCCCTTGGCACAGGCTACACCATCCTGCTGGGTCCTGTTTCCTCCATGACTGGGGTGGTGATTGGCAGTACAGAATTCAGGCATGGGGGACACAGGATGGCACTGACTGCGCTTGATGCACAGGTTCGGGGGGCAGTTGGCTGTGTTGCAGCTGTGGTGGGAGATTTTGTTTGGGCACTGTGAGCCCAAATGTTGACATCTTCCCTGGATGAGCAGATAGGCTTGTGCCGTCATCCACCTCTTCAGGAGCATTGTCATCACTGAGGGCCTCTGGTAGAAAGGAACTCTGTTCAGTTTTCAACCTCTGTGCAGGTGCAGTGGCAGATCGAGCTGTTGAGAAATAGAAAACATTGCTAATAGTGAAAGTGAGAAATCTACATCCATGTTGTTTGTTTCAAAGTAAATAGGGCCCTAGAATGGAACAAAAAAGATAGGGATTAGCCTTGTCATCTAATTACGTGGAGTTGAAGTTGGTTACTAGACATTTGTAGACATTCAATAGATGTAGTAGATTTCATAAGCTCGTTAGCTATGCAGATATGTGGCATTTTCGCTTTAGGGATATACGTGACATCTCCAAAACTCTGCTACAAACACAGTGTAGTCATAACGTGTATTTGCCCATTTCAAGGCCTAATTGTGTCTAATACAGGAAAATACCAAGTTTGGTATATTTTTAGCACTGTTCATCGTGTGAGGAGTGCAGAGTCAAGGGGTCACCTGGCACTGCTAATGAGCCGAATTTCCTTTAAGGCTAAAATATGTTAGGGTACACAGATGTTATAGTGTCACTCATGCCAACAATAGTTTTAGTTGATGAGACAAGGACACCATCAAGCAAAATATTTAGATGCATATCTGAGTGGAGCAGTGTATGTACATTGCACAGTCCATGATAAGTGAAAATCAGTAGTAACATGGCAGACAAGAGAGAAAGGGCAAAGGTTGTTTAGCATCTTGGTTAGAGTAGCAGTCACAGGGCCTCAATGTGGTAGTGGTAGCTTTTCTATCTCAACTTACCAAGAATTGACAAATGGTGACCTGCATGATGAGTAAAGAACAGTTGTAACATGGCAGACAAGTGAGAAAGGGAGAAAGGAATCTAGCATCTTGATTAGAGTTGCAGTCACGGGGCCTCGGTGTAGAAGTGGTAGCTTTTTTATCCCAACTTACCAAGAATTGACAAATGGTGACCTGCATGATGAGAAAAGATCAGTTTTAACATGGCAGACAAGGAAGAAGGGGCAAAAGGAGTCTAGCATCTTGTTTAGAATGGCAGTGACAGGGCCTTGTGGGAGAGAACACAACACCAAAAGCAGAGAAGAGAGCAAAGAGGACATTGTGGTATTCTGAAATTGAAGTGTAACTAGCATTAGTCCACTCCACAATCTATTCCTGTAAATCCCTCAGAATTTAGAATGGCCAAGACCTTCTTCTCCCAAGGAAAGAATTTTAATGGTGTGCTGGGAGGGCTGCCTCCAGTCCTCTGAGACTTCAGGTGGTGGTTGTGGTACCTGGTATGCACCCTCTACCTGAGGCAAGTTTGCTGGACTTGGGAACCAAAACTTGGGCCTCTACTCTAATGATTTCCTCCACCATGACTTTCAACTTTTGCTCACTGAAGCATGCTTTTTTTGCCAGGCATGATGAGAAAAATAAATGTGAATGAGTATATGGAAGGAAAAACAAATAAGTTATACAGGGAAAAAATGGGAAAAAGGTGCAAACCAAAAATTACAAGTGGTGTAGAGTGCTAAATTGGAAATTTAAAATCGGTTGCTGAGAAAAGGGCTGCCTGTCTTGTGGGCTGCAGTTGGGAAGAAAGGAATCTGGTCCACAATTGGGGTGTATTTTATAGTGTGATTTGCAGATGTGTCCACTTGCCAAAGAACATCAGCTGTGTAGTTTCCATGTGTGCTGATGTGTAGTAAATCTATCCAATGGTCACTGTTGTGTTTTTTTTGTATGTGCAGCAGCTGTCTTCCTCTGTTGGGTAACTGTAGTTTGTTAACCGCTGCTGGGAGACTGTGAGTCTGGCTGTGTAGTCGTAATATGCTAAGCGGGTGGAGCACAAACCTGAGGGCATCGGAGGATGCACCAACAAGATTGCAGACCGCAGTGGACCCTGCATGAAGATTGCAGTAGCCATGGTCGGCGTTTCAGACACCAGAACTCATAATACGGCAGGAGGTAGATCGCCGGCGCAGCGGTGTCTTGAGGACACGGACGCAGCGGTCAGACCTCCAAACTCGTAATCAAGGCCTAATGCTAAAAACATATGTTGAATTTCTTGAAATATCTGATTGTTCCCTTACAATTTCAACAATTCCATGGACTTCTTTGGACTTTTTAAGCCTTTCTTTGATGGCAATCAATTTGACACTCTCACTCAAGGTTCAGTGAGGCTAGTGTTTTCCAACCTCATCTAACTAAAACCCTCAAGTTTTACTTTTTTTGTAAAATGATGTATGTCAACATGTTAGTAATTCTGGACAAAGGTTTGCTAATTTTATCCATTTTCTAGCATATTTTATCCAAGCACAACGGAGGCTATATGTTTGACATTTACATTCTGACAAAAGAATGCCCATGCTGCTGATTGTGCCTCAGAATCAATTCTTGGAATACTATTACTGCACATGAAATCCAGAGTACCTATCAGTATGATTACCTTAGCATGTGCCTGTTAGTTTTCTCCCACAGTGTTGTGCATGCATGATGATGTTGTTACTGTGATGTGTGTTGAAAGTTGTATCAGCACTCTGACTGTTCGTGTCACTTTTGAATTGCTCATCATTGGTTACTCAGGTGTTTATGAATGGAGCATGTTGCAGCTTTTCTTCAGTGGGTGCAGGTCATCTAGTTTTAATACTCAGTCTTCATCATTATTCTGGCATCCTCATTCTGCTCTTTCTCTTCTAGAAGTTAATTGACCTCATGATCTCCATCATTTGGTTCATCATCATCAATAACATCATCAAATATCTCCCAAAATCATAAGAATTTGGCTTCCTCCTCCTCATGTTCACTCTGTGATGCTGTGGGTATTAATGTAAAGTACAAATCCATTACATTCTGCTTCTCGAATACCACATAATCTTTAAAGCAATGGCTCTCTATTATTCCTTTTATGTCATGCAGTGGAGCAGATGGGGGTTTCCGGTGGGGTGGGGGACCTCGATACCAGGTATATTGTACAGTACAGGTTGAAACAGAAGGAAAAGCTTGGCTGAGATGGGCTACAGTAGAAGAGGGTGAATTACTGGATGAGTAGAGCTGCAGGAGATATAGATAAGGTGATGTATTCCACAGAGAATAGCTATGTGGGCTTTCCCATCTTCCTACTGCTGTGGTTGGAACCTGCCTCTGCCTCTGTTTTTCAAAAGAAAGTTGTGAACTACCAAACTCTTGATGTGTCAGGTTAAAGGGTACAAGCCAGATGAAGCATGATCCCCTAGTCCTCCAGGCTGGGGATTGGGCAAAAGGCTAACAACGCTGTCCCATAAAAAAAGCATGTGTTAAGAAAACAGCAGCCAGAACCTCTAAATCTTCTGGGCATGAGGGACTTCCAGAATCTCTGCATTAAACATGCCTGATTAACAGTAGTCAAAGCTACAAGGAAACTACTGACAGGGTGGCAGAAGTTCTGAGTGCCAAATACAATATCAGAATCAGATTCTGAAACGTACATTCTGTGTGTGGCTCAGGAAAGCTGGCTCAAGTAACATCTGAGATGAGATGCTGCAACCCACATATCCTGGAAGTCTGGGAAGCTTAGTGGACCCTGCTGTGTTGTTGCCTAAACTTCATCAAATCATTGGACGAAAAAGTTCCAGAGCATGGACATTTTTTACTAATAAGCATGTATCATCGGTTTACAAATGAAACAGGACACTGACAGAAGAACGAATGATGTGATGGTGGGCTAAGGTTTAAAAAATGAATGGATTTTTTTTGCGTATTTGAGCCTATGGCCTTTTTACGTAAACATACATATAAAAATGGCTTAATACAAAAAATTGGCTTATGCTAAAAGATATAAATTGTACAAGCATTATAAAAAAGTGTGTTTCGAGCACTTGTGCATGAGGATTGCCTAAGTGAAAAGTCTAATTACAGCTGAACAAAGTCCATGGAGAAGTGCAACAGAAAAATATTAAACAGTGTCTTCGGACCGTGGAAAAGATAGGTAATAAGCTTGCTCACACAAACTTTTGTATGCAAATATATTCTTGCATACCGTCTGCATGAATACCAAATTTTGAAGATCAAGTACTTTGCATCATTTTGTTCTTTTTATGCTTATATTATTTTTGTGTTATTTTTGCACATAGGAAACTTGTTGGAGCAGGAAAGGTTGTGCTGACGACTGCACAATATGTTGGGCAGGTCTCTTATATGATTTTTGTGCCAGAGGGCATAGTGCGGGTACCGTTTCATGCAGAAAGCTGACCAGGTATCTCACCTGAATTGTGCATGTCAGGGCATATCTCACATACACCTCTCACACAGACAAGCACAATTCACAACAATGGGTACTTTTAGCAAAAAATGATGCATATTACATGTGTGGAAAACTTTTGTCATTCTGCACATATCTAGTAATAGATTGCTAGAGGGAACATCCACAATTTACATTAGACCAGCAAAGGAAGCTACTTTGCTTACCCCCCCCCCCCCCCCCCAAAAAAAAAGATAGCAAAATTATTTTGCAGAAACTAGGCATGGGCGCAATTTACATTTTGCTGAAGTAATTATTGTAATTTTGATTATTATGTGGAATTCTCGAAATAAAAACATTATGACACTTCGCGTAATGACATGCTATACGTGGTAAATTGTTTCCATGAATATGCCATTAGCTATAAAAATGTACGGTGAATGCATTGGAACAACAGATTGTGAGTGGCTGTTGTTTGCTGTACTTTTGTTTGTTTTTGCCCAAGTTTTCTTGTAAAAAATTCGTTCTCATGTCAAAAAATGATGTAAGGAAGCATTTTATACTAAAGTATAATACTAAATAATGGATTCGGATTTTTGACAATTAGGTGCACTTTTTTTAACTTTGCATAATTACTCTAAAGCAAAATGCATGAATTTCACACGTCTCTAGTACAAACTCCTCTATGAAGGATATATGGACAGGAAAGGGTCTTCCTTCGCTTTCAAGATCCCCACCAGGCCTTCGCTCAGTCATAACGCAATTCTTCTCCTTGACTGCAGGCCAGAGTAACAAACAGTATTGTATATCCTCAATTTTGTGTCACCTCTGAGCGTGACCCCAAATGAAGATTCGTCCTTTGGGTCATTTTCAAGCCCAGCAACAGGGGCTCTGCTCTCACTAGGGTAATAATCTCCTTTAGGGTTGAGATACATGCTGAACAGGAGGTGGGAGATGTGACAAAGACAGGGAGAGAGAGGTCGAGACAGGATGGGGGGAGAGAAGGAGAGAGATGCCAAAAAAGCGCAATGAGAATGAACAGAAAACGACGCTGTCCCTCCCACCTGAATGCAGCATCTTGTACCCAGCGCCTCCTCCGCCAGCTGCGCAGCTCTCCTCGTGCCAGGGGCGCGTTCCCTCGCGATGCATGGAATAATGCGTTATTGCACCCCCTGGAACAATTCTAGAACAAGCGAGAACGCAAAGCCTTTGATTGAAGCTAATTAGCTGCTGCTTGATCGCCAGAACTTGACAAAGTTTTGTCAGCAATGCTGCGGATCACTCTTTTCCTTGTTCCGGTCGGTGAGTTTTTCTTTTTTTGACGGAAGGCGCAGGCATAAAATTGAAACAGCGTGTTTTGTAGTTGCTCTGGCCACTCTTTAGAAGCTTCTCCGGATTTTGGCAACAGCAGCTTCAATTGTGAACACCTGGTTTATGAGCAATTCCAGACACCGCGGCGATTGCAAAGCCCATATTCCACTTAATGGCCGCTGAAAGAAAAAATGCAATTTCTTGCTGGATTCCGAGTGCCACAAACAGAGGCAACTTGGCTGGTTTTCCATTAAGTTTCAACTTTGTCCACATTTAAGTAAACGCTGAGATTTAGATGGGCGCTGCTGGTGAGAAAGCTACGTGTCTCACCAGCGACTCTTAATTCTAGCTCATCTCCCTTGTTGTATAGTCATAGCTTGCTAGCTAATACTATTGGAAAGAACTATTGTTATTACCAATGCTTGATAATACTGATACCGTGCGTTTCGCTCCACTGAGAGAAGTATTTGGCTGTTTATTGTATTATTGCACTTTCTAACAAGTGCTTTATTTGGAATGCACGAGAGACTATTTTACATCTGCGATAGGCTCCTTGTTTGTCACATCTAGGGGCATATCAGCAACACCCGGCGATAATTATCGCTCAGCGCTCTTAGCGTGAGGATAATTATCGCCGGGTAACGTGGATTTTTATCGCTGAGATAGCGTGCTATTAGCAACGCTTATCTCCTCAGCGATAAAAATCCTCACGCTAACTGCCTAACAGATTATTGCTGAAAACTCAGCGATAATCTCACATAGTGTGGCGTTAGCTTGCTGATAGGGACTCACAAACTTAGCCATGATATCCACCTTCCGTAGGATATCATGACTAAGTCAGTCCTGAAGCAGATGTAAGGAAAGCAGCGATAACAGGGGTTATCGCTACCTTTCCTGACGCTATGCTTCATAGCGTGGGGCTTGATGATAGGAGAAATGTCGCTTAGCGACATTTCTCCTGTCATGTTAGGTCAGGAACACCCACTTTGCATCTCATTAGAGATGCAAAGCTGAGCGTTAGAAATCCCCACGCTAAAGCAAGGTTTCACGCGTTAGCGTGGCCTTGCTAATTAGGGGATAAAATTATCGCTGCTTTTTGGCCGAAAACGGCCGCAAAAGTGGCGATAAATTTTTTATCGCCAGCTTGTAAATATGCCCCTCAGTTCTTTATTTCTGTTTGTCACACTCAGGTGTCTGTCACACTGTTCGTCACATTCAGTTGTGGCAAGCAGTTTTGACACATTCATTTCTTCATTTCTTACATGCTTTTTTATTCAGAAAACAGTCCCATGTGCTTCATTTCTCCCAGTATTCGCGTTGCCTGTGGCTCTGGCTGTAATATGCTTATTGCATGCAGCACATTCAAGCATCATTTGTGCAGTCCTGTGTGAATATGTCTCATTACATCGCATACCAATACCACGTGTGCCATTACAACACGGGTATTACTACGCAATGTCAATGACAACGCCATGCCATTACATCGCAAAATTTTACCACGACTATGCCTTTACCATGCATGCCATCACAACGCAAAGTCATGCTTGGTAAAGGTTTACTCATGGTAAACGTTTTCAAGGTAAGGGACTCTTCCCTACCCGACCCTAAACCCTAATGTGGTACCCCTGCACACAGCTCCCCCGACCCCCAGTCCTCTCCCTACAATAACACTACACTACCCTGCATGACCCCCCAACACTACTCTAAACCACTACCCTACACTACACAAACACCACAACACTACCCTAAACACTACCCTCAGCACGACCTGCCACCTTCCCCCAGTCCAGTCCCTACACTCAAACACTACCCTGCATGACCCCGACACTACCCTAAATCCTAAAACACAACCCTACACTACACAAAAATTACAACACTTCCCCGACACTACCCTAAACCCTAAAAATTAACCCCCACCCTAGCCCAATCCCCCTTACCTCTCTCTCCTCGTGGTTCCTCTCTCCTGGTTCCTGCATCTGAGGGGCGGTGCATGGTGCACGTCCTTGTGAGGAAACGGAACAGCCTCAGTTTCCTCACAATTATGTGGATCGCCATTATATCGCATGCGTTGTAAAAGCGCATGGGAGGTATAGGCATGCATAGTAATGGCTACGCGTTGTTACATCACATGTGTTGTAACGCATGTGAAGTAATAACATGCGGGGAAACAGCCACGTTGTAACAGCTGTTTCCCTCCTAGGTTTGCATAGGTTATCACAATAAAGCCAGACTTATAGGCTTTGCCAATGCTTGTTTTTTTATATTACTGAAGTTTGCTTTGCGACTGCCCATGCTGTCCTTGTTTTATAAAAGTTAGTTATGCTTGGGGAATTCTTTAAAAAAAACGAAATTCTTTGCTTTGTCTAAGCTTCTTCTAATATCAGAGCTTCTTCTAACACAACCCTGAGTGCCACGTTTGCTTTTCTGAACACATCCTGTTTGGGAGAATACAAAAAATAAAGCACAAAGAAAGAAAAAAGTGTTTTGCCTCTGATTACAATACCTTTTAATGTCCAAATTAGAATGAACGCCAGGGCCACAGCAGGTCTCCGCTCTTCACAACCAACAGCCCAGCCACCAGGACCATCTCCTAATTGTTGCAACGAGCTAGTGGCATTTATTTCAGGCACTTCCGCCATCCAAGTGCAGAACAGTCCAATCCAATGCGATTCACCGCAATGAAAGTCAATGCAATGCAACTCGACACAATGCAATGCACACCGAGCAAATGCAATACATTCCAGAGCAATGAAATACAATTCGCTGCAATGTAATCCAGTACATTGCAATTTAATCCGGTCAAACGCAATGAAGTGCAATTCCTTACATTCCAGTGCAATGAAATCCCATGCAACCCAGAGCTATTCAATCCAATATAATGAATGGCAATTAGATCCAAATCAAAGCTTCCCAATACAAATCCAAATCCACGTCCAACCCAGTAACCCGATGCAATCCGTAAAACAATGCAATTACTTCTACCTCATGGGAAAAATCAAAGTAGGTGGTAAGATGGCTGTACGAGCACTGCCACCACAAACCCGAGTTCACCCATGATGGCTCGAATACTGCCTGACTTAGGTCCTTCATAAGGAGTACCAAAAAAATGGGCTGTTTTCTTGCACTTCGGTTTTTAATAACTATGTATGGAGGTAGTGTTCCTTTTTCTATACATATGCAGAAGACGGGTAGCATATAAGGAATAGCACACTCATCTCTAAGGTTTCTGACACCTTTCCTCCCGCATTTTGAATGTCTATGGTCAAGGTTTCCATATCTATCAGTTGCCCACCTCAGTTTTGAAGAGCACATGTATACAGGTGTTTGAAGAGAATGAGACATTGCATGGCTCAACCTTCCCTGTGTGTTTCCTAGACACTGCAGAGGTACAGCCAAAGACAGGAATCTGCTTATTCCAAATTAGTGGGGTTGGTTTGAGAATGGGGAGCACTATAACCCTGTGAGGTATTTCAGAGGCACCTCTAAGTAAGAAACCTAAACTTTTTTGTATAAGTATTTGCAAAGGCCACTTAAAACGTGTGGGGTTCTGTGATGATTAGGTTCAGAGGTTGACATTTATAACACAGCTCTCCCTGTTTAGTTGTGCAGCAATATCCCCCTTTTTAGGTCAAACTTACTGTTTGCAAAAGGCCTATTGAAAGCAGTAAATAAAAAAATATATATATAATAAATAAAATAAAAAAATACAAATGGTGTCCACATCATTCCACTGACGTGAGCATGCAGTCTGACGCATGCACGCATCAGTGCAATTGTATGACCTACTTTGTGCCTTTTATTAAATATTTGTCACAATGTTGAACACTGTTCCGATGCTAGAAAGCACTGCAAAAGCAATTGGTAAAACCAACATGTACCAAAAGCGAGACTTATTGGCTGTGCCAATGCTTGTTGTTTAGATCGCTGATTGGAGCAGTGCAGACTTCAGTTTCAAAAGCTGGTTGGTTTCAGCAGCAACGTCCAAGCACTGGGCCTCACTTCATTTTATGTATTTCTCTGTTGTATGATGGCTAGGCAGATCATAAGGCCACACTCAAACAAATTTATCAATTCAAATCGTAAGAAGCTCGCAATTCATTGGCCTATGAGGACACCCCTTCAGACAGGGCTGGGTGGCTGTAGTGGCAGCGTTGAGACAGTTCATCGAATACCAGAGAGCTCTCAAACCAAACCTGCAATTCCACTCTTCTGATACTTTGCAAATATATGTGCAACCACTTGCAGAATCGTTGTGCTTCAGAAATACATCATAGTAGAGCAAAGGGGGTAGAAAGGGCACTCGTCCTCTGACATTCAGTGGCCATGCTTTAACAGCTATTTCCACGCTTGCCAACTCACACGGTGCCACAGTGTGACACATGATATCGGCTCCCATCACACGGTCACTGGTGAGGAACCGATATCTCACTGTGGCAGGGAAAACGAACTGAAAACCATAGTAAATAGTGTTTTTTTTTCAAGGCTTTGAACTGCAGACGTCCATTGAGGGGTGTGAAAGACCCCGAGGACATTGTCACAAGACTCGGTGAGCTTTTTTTTTGGGGGGGGGGGGCTTGGTGGCAGGGTGGAGTTCAAAAGTGGGGTTCAAAAGGTGCTTCTGGCACGAGGCCCCGCCCCCTCCTCACACAGTGAGAGTTCGAATGCATGCATTCCATCACTATGAAAACAGCGGGAACCTGGTGTATCAGCTCTAAAAGTACACCAGTGCTTGGTGGACGTGGATGAACATAGACTTCTGTAGGCTGGCGATAAATAGTCACAAGGAAAGATGTCGCTCGCGCTCTTAGCAAGCGCAGTTCAAAAGCTACTGGGCCTTAAACTTTGTTAGATGTGGTGGAAGGTCAATGATAACATGAAAAGGTGCACGACTGGAACAATCGGGATCAATCTGCAACTGTAATTCATGTTCTCTACCTTTAAGACTCTTTGAAATTCACAACTGACTAGATACAATTTGTGCAATTTTTTAACAAAAGCAACATGCAGTACTAGCTTCCAAGACCACATAGTTGCTTTGGCAGTCATAGTACAACTGAAACAGATACATGCATTACAGCAAGGAGGCATACTATGTTTTTCAGTGAGCATGTTCAAGGAAGTGTGTGATTTTGAATAACGGATGGAAGAAACACAGTGTCTGATTTAGAGTTTGGCAGATGAGATACTCCATCACAAACATGACAGACAACTTGTCTGCCGTATTACAAGTCCATTATATCCTACAGCACTTGTAAAACAGTGGATGGGATAACCCAGTCCGTAGAGGATGAAGTATATAAATATTTTTAAATATATTATTTAAATTCTGTTTGGCCTTTCTGTGTTTGCTTTAAAAACCACCATGAAATAGCACATTTTAAAAGGTGGATACATCACTGGACCTTGCCATGCTCTAATGTAGTGCAAAACAACTCGGATGTGTATCTTGGGAACGTTAGTTCCATTCAGCAAAATTAGGGGCATATTATCAAGTCAGGCGATAAAATTATAGCCGCTTTAGCAAATCCAATTGAAGCCCATGTTAGATGTGAAGGGCATCTAACATGGGCTTCAATTGGAATTCCATAGAGCATATTATCAAGCCCATTATCGCCGTTTTAGCGGCAGTTTTTTGCCGCTAAAGCGGCGATAATTTTATCGCCTGGCTTGATAATATGCCCCTGTGTCGGCGGCGTCACTATGGAGGTGCGGGGGGTGCGGACCGCACCGGGTGACACCCTCACATAGGGTGACACCAATAGGGCCGGTGTGCGCCTAGCAACCTAACCTTTCAGGAGGAGGAGATGCCTGTGCACAGCGTGCACTGTCTCCTCTCCTTTCTTTTATTTGCTTTCCTGTGAAATGGATCCAAAAAAGAAAATCACTTTTGCCGGAAATCAATGTCGTATTTTTCTGACATTTAATTCCAAAGTGCAGCATCTGGAATAAAAGTTTAAAAATATGAAAAATAAATAACTAAATAAAGTAAGACAGCGTGGTAGCAAACTGGCCAGATTGATTTTATTCACACCCAAACACATTAGCTCCACTTTTACAGAGTTTGCCAGTGAAGCGCTATTTTTGTTGTCTTGGCTTTGTTTTCCCTGGGCTTGGAACTAGTGCACCAATCCTGGAGGTACTGCAATGTTAGGATTGAAAAACAAAATTTGTACTGCTGCTCTGTATCTAGGAATGTTGTCTTTTTTTTTACCATACTGCTTACGTTTTGTAAGGATATAAGCAATGGCCATTGAAATGGGTCCATTCAGGGCCCTGTTGTCATGTCCTTAACTTTTCAGGCAAAAGCACTCACTGATTTCTGAACAGTGAGTGTAAAAGTGTTAAGGTAAGCATGTTGTTCCTGCTTACATTTCACATGGTTTGCAAAATTTTGCATTCCCTATGATTGTTTGCTTTTTCCAGGATGCTGTCACTTTTTTTGTAGGCCACATATTGCTCTTGCCCAGTGCGTAACTTAAATTGAGCCGCATCCAGGTGTTTATAGCCGGCAACAATTGGGTTGTAGTTGAAGGCAGTCTGAGTTTTTCTCAGTGGGGCAGTATGGTGTTAAGTGGGGGAGAGGATGTGGCACTATGGCCAGAGCTGCTGAATTTGGAACTGGGGAACCAGGTTCAGCCTTAATAACCAGTCCGCCAGACCACTCTCCTGAGAGAGCACTATCTCATGCTAGCTAGGTTAACCTTCAAGGCTTGTCCACCACTATTCATACTGAAGTTCACCTCCAGTCTTGCGGGCAGGCCTATGAAGCAGTACACCCTAGAACAACAGTGACCCTGTCACTGAGATCACAGGGCCCTTGAGAAGGGCCAGCTCTAGGGTGGTGCAACCGGTGTGACCGCACCAGGTGCTGACTTTAGGTGGAGGTATCATTTTTGCAAGTATATTATGGTTTTAAAAGCACTTGCTGCCTCCTTCCTGGCCTTCAGTAATTTTCGGTAACAATAAAAATGTCATGATGACTCTGATTTTTGTCTAATGGAAGATTTGACTCATGGAAAGGTAGCTCAGAGGGTTAATGTACCTGCTGCAAAGAACATGTACCATGCAGATCACAAAGTGCACATAATGTAAATAGGCCAGTGGGCTACTGCTTTTGTCAGAGAGATCCTTTTGTTACTTGCAGTTTATAAGTTAAAATCCTAACATAGAACAGTGAGCTATTAACTGTCATCTACTCCGCAGCAACACAAGTCACATTTTTTATTAACTTTTGATATGTTTGAGCTACAAACAATTTATTAGTTTAAATGGTCAGATCATGCTGCAGATCTTGCATTATGAGTCAAATATGGCAGAGCCATTATTATTTAGAAAACATATGCAAACTAGGATTTTTAGCCATTCATGTTTGAACTGCTGTTTTGAAAAAGGGAGAAGTGCTGATGACAGAAACTCCATGGCTCGGAGACAAATGGCTTGTGCTTCCACAGTTTATCGTATTTGGGGACATTCTGTGATTAGGAGCATATCCCACTTTGTGAATACATTTTACTGTCAATAACTCATTATAACCTTAAATAATCATGTGTATCCATTGGTTGATAAAACTGGGCAGTGAAACCAAACAAATACAAAAAATTGGGATGTTTGCGCATTCTGGCCACGCCTCTGGCTCTGTCCACTAATCCAATCCTTGGGTTATTCCCGCCCTCTGATTCTCTGCCCACAGTTCCCCGACTTTTTTTCCCCCACTTCGACCACTGATATATCGTGTTGCTGGATAGTGGGAACACCACACCAGTAAAAAGTACCATACCTATGATATTATAAATTCCAATAAACTGGTGACTAGCAGGTAGCCCACTGTACAACCTGATTAATGAGTCATTATCACACTGTTGTTAACAGGCACATTTTGTAAATATAGGACCTACACTTACAAACGTTACTAAGGATTCTGTATGGTCCCGTTATTTGCAAACTGTGTCCACTGGCGGATTTGGAGTGGAGGAGGTCCATGCGGTAAGTCGTGAGGGGGTGACACCATGAGTTACCCGCACCGGGTGACACCAACCCCAGTGACGCCACTGCCCTGTGTTACAAAAATAACCCATCTTGTATCCTCGGTAACCACTGTTCTGATTCTCCAAGCAGTGACCTCGCTTTAAGTCCATGTGTGTTGCATTTTGTGTCGTTAAATGCAGAGAATAACCATAAAGCTATAGAAAATGTTTTTGTACACGCATTGTTGAGGGTATTCAGTGTATGCTGATCGTGTTAGAGTAAGCTCAGCGTGTCTGCAGTTCCCTCTAACTCAAAGAAAATATTTGAGACAAAATCACAGGGTCAACAGATTCAGCAGTTTGTGTGTACAAATTACCCACCCCGTTTAACCTAGCTTCTTTTATCTAGTTTCCTTGTTCAGCCCACTCTTTGTTAAAGTCCCTCCAATAGGTAGGGGCTACAACTTCCACATCACTTTCTTCTGCTTCTTGCTCTCCCACCATCTTGAACTGCTCACTACCAACAAAGAGATTCCTTAAGTTGTGTGGTTCTCATTAGTACATCAAAAACACATGAGCTCCACAGTGTGTGGAGGAGGGAACAAGAGGCACAGGGTTTTAGGAGCTAGCAGCCTCCAACTATGAATGTTTTACCACAAAAGAGCTGCTCCTAAAGTGATAACCACTATAAGGTTTGAGTTATATTGTGAGTGGGGACATCTCACAAAAAGTAACGGACTGGTCTCACACACCACCTGGTGTCATGCTTCATCATTGACCAGTCCTCGCCCTCTAAACCTTGGTTTGATAGAGGGCGGGCATACACCTTGCGACAGGGATGCACTTCTAAACTAAGTGGGGGCCCGTGTATGAGTGAGTGAGATTAAAAATCATTATAGTTATCCTCATTGTGTTTTTTAATGTGAAAGGTAACTATATGATGTTTAAAAGCAGGTGACGGTATGTGGGGGAATTAGTGTCCCCTAACCGTTGTGTTTAGAGGTCGGCATGTTTCTGCCGTCATGGCCCAGGAGGGTCCAGGGCATTCATCAGGACCTAAATATGTAAATGGGGGGTCCGTTCTTACCAAAAGTGGCTAGAGTGTACCACTGTCTGGGTGTGATCACTGTCACACTCCACAATTGGATGGCTCCTAGATTCAAGCCCTAAAAACCAAAGCTACTGACCCCATGGGAGGAGGGGAGGGGAAACCCCTGTTTGTCAGAACTGCCTCAAGGAAAGTTTCCTGCGTGGATCCTAGGCGACTGCTCCCGTTCCTCCCCGGTGTAGGATTCCGCCCTCTCTATCAAACCAAGGGCGAGGACTGGTCAATGATGAAGCATGACACCAGGTGGTGTGTGAGACCAGTCCGTTACTTTTTGTGAGATGTCCCCACTCACAATCTCATTAGTACATTACATGCATTGAGACCAGGCCCAGAGGTACATAGTGGGAGCTGTACTCCAATGTGGACTGTTTTGTACTACCTAACCAGCATCATTGCCCGTTGTATTTGCATGAAGTATGGTCTTTGGAACCTTTGTGACACCACTCAGTATTCTTTTCACTCTGCTCTCCTGCTGTGGAGGAGCCTGTAGTGAACTCCTAACAATGACATAACCTGACATCATGAAGAGAAGACACATCTCTAGTGCATGAGTAAAAAATACGTAAATAATGACTGATGTTTTTAAAAAAACCTTTTTTATTAAGAGTTTACATCATCCAGAATCATAAAAACTATACAGATTTGACAGAATCCCAATACAGTACAATCTTGTAGAGTAACAGTGCAATGTAGTCTCAACAGTTTCCACATATAGCAAATAATCGTACTTGAAAAATTATCATGAAAGAAACGATACCTCCCTGTCTAGAGAGGAATATATTAACAGCAGATATCTGCACTAATACTCATTGCAGTGTATTTAGTGTGGATGAAAGTCTCAATAAACAAATCATAACCACAAAACTCTACGAACTACCTCCCGTCACATACGTATAACTCCTCTGTCTCTGCCATGTGTCACTTCATCTGACTACCTACAATTTCAGGTGTATTGCCCTGTCCTCAAATAAAGTCTGATATTAGAGCATTTGTCATGAAAAAAAGGAATCAATAGCTACAAAAAACATTTTTATGACAAAGTAGGAATAATTTATGCAGCTTGTTTTAATTAAAATATGCAGAGTTTTGGTTTCCTGTTGCAAGCAAAAGCCTTTTCCCAAATCGAATCAGTGAGGTACATTAAACACCTCCTCGCAAAAGACCCACCCATGTAATGCTTCAATGCAGTACGCGTCAATGTTGTTAGCTTAATTGCAGTCCATGTGCACCACTTTATGAACTTTTTGCACATTTAAGCCAGAAACATTTACTACTGTTGAATTCTGCAAATTGTGCAGTAGATGATGGCTATGTGACAATAGTGGCATATATACGATTACTTGGAAAGTGTAGCAGAATTGCTCAATTCGCTGCATCACATATTGACAAATATGGAGACCATCTATGCCTTCTGATACTGTTTGACCTGGGAACAACTGTAATTGTGTTACCAATGATCCGGTAGCCCTTTTGTAGACCTAATTTAATATCAAGTGTGGAGGACTTAATTTTCAAGGCAGAGACTGTGTTGAGCAGTGGCGGCTCGCACAGGTAAACGCAGTGGGTGGTGAGGCAGGTCGGGGCGGGGCAGGACAGGGCAGGGTGGGGGTAGTGGGATTCGACATACAACGGGATAGTGAAGAGTGAATAAATAAATAAAACCACTTACCTTGCACTCGCCACATCTCCGACTTGGCGGTGAGGCATGTGCAAGGTAAGTGGTTTTATTTATTTACGCTTCACTATCCCGTTGTATGTCCAATTCCACTACCCCCACCCCGCCCCGCCTCACTATGCTTACCTGTCCGAGCCGTGACTGGTAATGAGAACCGTTGAAAATGTGATATGGAAAATTGTGTGCAGTCCGAATTTCAAGTATTTGAACCCCTAGAAGAAACACCTAACCTTTTATATTCAACTAAATTGAGTAAGGTAAGTGTTGTGTTGGGCAATGTTAGCATGTGATTTTAAAAGTATACACATACAACTTGGGGACTTACTTACAAGTCCCTTGCCCCGCACGTACGTCACTTTATCCCATGTTAAAAGTGACGCACCAGCAGCATAAGGGGCTTGTAAATATGCCCTAGTGTCTTGAGTGCTGTAGAATTTGTTTTTATTATGACCTTTTTTAAGGTCATTGACATTATGCAATGCTGTGGCAGCAGCTTTTTTCCACATAATATGGATTTAGCATACTTGCTAAATATTCCACCGCCTGCTGCATAATTTGCAGATTTCTTTTTAAAAAAGTGTTTTTAGCTCTAACAGATCAAAAGGTACTAAAGCATGATGAGTATATAACCCTTTTCAAGGGCTATCTAGTCACCTTTTAACAGGATCAGACTTAGACAGAAAATAGTCCAGGGCACCAAATAAAAATGACCCCCATTAGCGAGCCAGATAGCTAAAAAATGGCCCTCATTTGAACATCGTAGCAGATTTGAACTTGTTAAGACATGTTGCCACAGGTGTGTTGCAAATTACCTACTACAACATGCAAGAAGCCCAGAAAACAAAACAAAAAAAAAATAGGCCCACACGTTGTTCATTCAGATGAGCTCCTCTGGAACTGCCCGTTTAAAAAAAAAAACTTGCAGTATTACAAAGCACAAACTCGACCTGAAGGTGTTGGAGCGATTTACAGGAACACTAGTTACATCACACAAGTACACATTCATCTTTGAGGCTGAGGGAAATTTGGTATTTTACCAGAACCACAAGATGTTGAGCCGATGTTGACCCCGGAACGTGGTTCCCCAGTTCCAAATTCAGCAGCTCTGGTCATAACGCCACCAGTGATGTAGCTGGGGGGGCGGTGGGGGCGGTCCGCCCCAGGCAGCACTAGTTTGTGAGCGGACGCCGTGCAGCACTGGTGGCCCGTGGTGGTGGCCTTTATCATTTATTTGGGGACACTCACTGACACTACTGTCAATCACTGACAGTAGTGTCAGTGTCCCCAAATAAATTATAAAGGCCGCCGCCACGGGCCACCAGTGCCGCGCGGCCTCCGCCCCGAGTCCCGACAGTGAGAGTGATGGAAGCGGTCATGAGTGAGCCCCCATGACCCACGAAAGGGCCAGGCAGAAAAACAGAGGAAGAGGAGACCACGAGGAATAAGCGCGCACCACTCTCGAGGAATCTGGGGGGGAGAAAGGGGGTGAGGAAACCACATTGACAATGTCTGAGGGTGAAGTCTGTGCAGGGTGTCCTGGACAGTGCAGGGCCACTCGGGCAGAGTCTTAACCAGCTGGGTGAACTTGGGTAGCAGGCATGTGACGTCTGTCTCACATAGGGATCCACCGGGCCTCAACTACATCAGGAGTCAGAGGCCCAACATCAACGGGGAGGGGACATGCGCGCGGACCGACCTGAAGGCGAAACACAGTCAAGGTGGCACCAAGCAGCTGTGGGCCATGCTCATCCCATCCGGCGCTGCCAGGGACCAAGAGCGCCAGCCAGGCAGCCCCAGAATCCGGCACGGGGGCTGCAGCACTAAGGGGCATATTATCAAGCCCAATTTCGCCGCTTTAGCGGCCGTTTTCAGCCGAAAAGCGGCGATTTAAATATTGCACTATTATCAAGGACACACTAACGCGTGTTTCCTTGAGTTAGCAGCAGTCTTATCTCCACTTTGCATGTCAGCGATATATATCGCTAATGACATGCAAAGTAGGCGTTCCTGACTTAAACTCCATAGAAACAGTCTCAAACACAACTTCCCTCTATTATCAATGCCCGCGAAGTGATAAGAAAAGTCACTCTAACCCCGCTTATCGCTGGAATTTAACACCTGAAAAATAATTGATTTAACAATCTTTTCAATGGGGGTGGACTGTTAGGTTAAGGACACACTTGCCTTTTAGCAAGCTTTTCTTTAGCACAGTGAATTTAGCGCTGTAATTCTCACGCTATTGCTAGTTTTACACGCTATCGCTGGATTTCCTATCTCCTTTGCGATACGCGATGATAATACCGTGCTATCACGGTGAGGAAATCCAGCGATAGCTGACGATAAAATAAACAGTGCTAAGCGCACTTTGCGATAATCATCGCATATCGTTGATAATATGCCCCCAGCATTCCAAGAACCAAACACAGTAGTGGCAGTGGGTGGATATATCTATTTTCTTAATGAGTTGATCAGCGGGAGTGTTGGTACAAAATTATACTGCACATATTCACCGTTTTCTAATCTATCATAAAAGCTTTAAACTTAGAGTGACCAGATTTTGAAAAACAAAAAATGGGACATTTCCCAAAAAGAAAACAAGGACTACAATTTTACATTATCCGAGCTCCACGGAATGCCAGTGCTCATCAACATAGAATTTGCAGAACAGGTACGAAGAAAATATATCAAATGAAATTTTTAAACCCAGTAAGATACCTGTTAATTAAATTTCTTTGGTGTAACATTCCCTAACTAGTCCTGCTTTGTAGCACATAAGAATCTGCCTTCCACTGTTTTTAGTGGTCCCTCACTAAAAACCGGGATAGGAGCCAAATGTATTGAAATCTGCCGGGACAGCTGGTGGACAACTGGGACTGTCCCGGCAAATCAGGGATGCCTGGTCACCCTACTTAAACTAAATGTGGTATGCTCTAAAACAAATTTGTTCATAATAATGTTTGCTGGAAAAAAGTGTGTTGTAGGTTGTCAACACTAAAATGTATTGCAAAATATATGAATGAAATCATTGAAGATTAGTAAACTTTTCAAACCAGAAGAAACACTTTCCTCACAAGTTCACCAGGACCGTGCAAGATAATACATAATTAAAGAAGTAATCCACCGGTGGCGATGCCATGTCAGGGAAGAATCGATTCCTCGCCAGAACCCCCAGAGCACCCACTGTTGACAGGCGCAGGGTAGGGCTCACTCATCAATCTGCGCCGGGCATCTGCGATGATGCAGACGCTGTCAGTCTCATCTAAGGCCCAAAAGCCTGAGTGATCGCCAAGAACCACCCGCGGCCACAGCAGGATGGGAGCAGGCACCCCAGTGCGATCGATTACAACAGAATGGAGGCGGGCACCCCTGATGTATTGCCTCATGTAGGGCAACAGCAGCAGTGGTTCTGAGTGTCAACTGCATCCCCTGCTTTCTTTGAAAATTGAAAAACACAGAGGGAGCTAGTGAAAGGTATAAAAGATGTGCCTCCCTACCTACTGTGTGGCCTTGGACCATGTCCTGTATGTGCATGTAACTTGCATGATCCAGGTAACTATTAGCAGCGATACTAGTGTCGCTCGGACCTCTTGAAAGTGCTCGCCTTCCTCTCCCCGCCCCCACCCCCCCACCTGCCATGGGCGGCCATCTGAGGGATAGCCCCGGGCGCCAGAAGTTCTAGCTACGCCTCTGAACGCCACATCCATCCAGATTGTCCTCTAGACCAGTCTGGCCATGCCTGTCAATTGGGAATTGGTGAACTGGCCTATTAACTGGTACTAAAGCCTTGAAACTGTTGCCCATATGTTATTAAAGTGTGTTAAGATGATGGACTAGGGAAGTATTACTGCCACAGCATGTGCCACGTTAAGCCGAATAACTTTCCTTTTCTTGCCACATTTAATCATTCCAGCTGAATGCTTTGGTTCCCAATTGCCGCTTAATTCCAGTGGCCCTTGCACGTGGGATAGACATGTCACTTCCCTCCCTGTCATCTTTCGCTGCCTGAGGTTCAGCCCGGCGGAAGGGCGACGCAGGAAGCGGCATATCAGCGCCTGACAAGGCTTAGCGTGCTGTTTGGTCCTCTGTCAGATTACTGCTCGTCGAGCCTGCGATTGAAAGCCCGCTTTCCCCGGAGCCATGCAAATGTCACCAGGATACTCTCCCGGGGGCTGCGAATTTGATCGGCCTGCTGTATCACAAGGGCTTTAAATGTTACCTTTTATCAGCCATTGCCTGGCTTATTGTGAGGTGCCAGCGTTACCCAACTCTGGCATAAATCATCGCCATGACAACAGCCGAGCAGAGCTCCGTTTGCAAAGCGAAAGACATCTCTGGTGGCAGCGGAAGGGGCTGTAATGACAGGCTGAGAAAATCTCAGGTCAGGGTGGTTTCGGAGTGGCGTCACCCGCCTGCTGAGGGACGAGCAGGTACGAAGCCACGGTCACCTTCTGCAATTTCCTCTTCATTGTCTTTTTTTTTATTATTATATCTTGCCACATACACAAGATGATTATTTTGAAGGCCGCTTTTAGCGCAAGAGCAGCTGTTTATTTAACTGACTGCGAATACAAAGGGCTGAGGGATGGAAATAGAAAAACAAAGGGGCATTTACAAGCCCCTTGTGTCATTTTTGCGCCGCCGTTGTGTCACTTTTTGTGACGCTGCAGTAGCTAAAAATGCGGCCCATTGACAACGTGAGGCATCTAGGGAGATGCGTCACGTTGTAAAGCCCTGCGTCACATTATACCTGCGTCAGGTATAATGTATGCAGGGTGGGCGTTCCCGCGCAGAAAAGCCTCGTAAAAATGATGCAGTGAAATCTACAAGATTTCTTTGCACCACTTCTAGGACGCCACTGCATCAAAACCCTTATTCCTGCTTGAAGCAGGCGTAAGGAGTGACGCAGCACAATAGGCCTCCCTCTGCATTGCTGGAGTTGCGTCGTGCTTGCTTGCGACTCCAGCAATGCGTGACTTTTACATCAACAGATGCGACATAATTTCTGACCCATCTGTCAATCCTTGCTCCATGGTGCGCCATATTATAAATACGGCGCATACATAGTGGCGCAAGGGTTTCTCAGGGTGGCGCAGGGAAAGTGATGCATCTTTACAGATACATACTTTTTGTAAATCTGCCCCAAAGGATGTAATATTTAATATCGTCATATAGTGTCTTTGATGCACCTCTGCGGTAGTTTTATTAAAGCATGGTGCGAAGTATAGCGCCATGCAGCGCCGCACACAAAGTTACTGCGCTGCATTGTGCAAGGGGAGGAGAGCGGCGCAGAGCCATGCTGACGAAAATATGGCCTGAATGCTGCTCTCTTTCCCAGCTAGCACACAAAAAGGCTGCCTTGTGCCATGCACACAGCTTTGCACAGTGGTGCATAGGTGTGTGCATGATGTCCAGCACAGAATTTGTGCTGCAAATATACCTCTCCAGTACAAAATCCTATGCTTAAACACATTTGAAAACATTTTTGCTCATTGAATGTGTACTGTACAGTGAATTGTTTGGAAAAATAAATAGATATTTTAGAAATTTGCACATGGCTCAACCATGCATTATTTTTGACGCAATTTTACAATTTTAGTAAAGGCTTTGCGTCAAATACATGGGTGTTTGTGCTGATCATCCTATTATGCACCCCTAATGCAAAGGGGCAAAAAAGCAGCGCAAATGGAAATTTGCACTGAAAAAGGCACTTTTCCGGTGAAAAAAAAAATTAAAAAATTGCGCTGGAAAGAAAACACCCTTTTAAGACTTTGTGCTCTTTTGCATAGCTCTGTGCGACTTTGCAGTGACGTAACTTTTTGCTAAATTTGCACTTGAATTTTTGCAGATGAGTTAACCGGTGTGCAGGGCAATACCAGCTTTGTCCGGGATGCCACTGCTGTAATCTAAGGGGAAACTGAGATTATTACACATACCCTTTACTGACAAATTAGCCCATTTAAACCGCATCTACTCCCTAAATTATTTACCAGACTAAAGTTACCTAGAAGTATAGTGCCAAGCAGGTCGACAGGGCTGCTTCAAGCTAGTTTGAAAACCAAAACAAGGATTTGCAATGCATCAGGTCCCGCATTTACGCAAGTTTAAGTTATTGGCATTGTAAATGACAATGCCTTTTATTTATGCTTTAAAAACCAAAACATAAATAAAAGGTATTGTTATTTACAATGCTAATAGGTTAAACTCACGTAAATGTGATACCTATTGCATTGCAAATGCTTGTTTGGAGGATACAGTAAGGTTGCATCCCTTCTTTTATGGCTTAAAATGTCACTGTCTTTCCATACTACATTCTCCAGACCAGTTCTCGAAGACTGTAGGGGGTTAGATGGAGTGGACTCCACCCCCTGGTTACTTTAGGTTCAGAGACTTTTCACCCATCTTGACATCTCACATTTGTTTCATTTCCCGAATGAGATCAATAATTGTTCAAAGAAATCGATGAAGGCCTCGATTACAAACTTAGGAATGATGTTAGGTTTAAAATAGTCAATCTATGAATTTGGTCTGCGATACCTCAAAATTAAACCTGAAGAAGAGATGGAACCATATGTATTATGCATAACATAACATAACTTGTATTTGTAAAGCGCATGTTCACTGAAGAAAGGTATCTTGGCACTGAATAACAGACGTTTATTGTTACCCAAGGTACTCATTTTTTTTTTTTTTTTTTTTAATTTTTATTTTTGAATTTTTAAAGAATCAGCATTGGTGATATAACAGTTTCATAATATTAACATTTGTTACATGATACATAGAAAAGAGACTTTAACCCAAAGAAAAGACAGTCGGTCATAGCTGCAAACAGTGGAAATTCAGCGTAAAGGATAACAAATTTAATCATATCCAGTTCTTAATTGGAGCCCATAGTGATAGTCCAAATTTCTTTTTCTCCCTGCCTTTAAGTTTGTACAAAGCGGTTTCCAACTTATACAGAGAGAGTAATTTAGTCATCCACATACTAAAAGACGGTGGATCGGGGTTTATCCATTGGGAAGTGATACATAATCGGAGAATTACCATACATAGAAACAGAAATCCTTTCTCAGGAGCAGAGCGGGTTCTAACATTTGCATCAAACTCGACACCAAACAAGACTAGTTGAGGTGACAGATTAACTGAGATGCCTAGACTTATATTCAAGAAGTTTTGTATCTCCTTAAGCCAAGGGGAGATAACGGGGAATTTGGTGCCGTGTCTGGCTATAAGTTGAACCTACACAAAACCCAAATTCTTTATACTGGCTCTGATGTATTATCTGGCGTTAATATAGTTACAGAGACGACTTACCTTGGGGTGAAAATTGCGGCCAATGTACAGTCTATAGTCAGTTTAAATTTTGATCCCACCCTAACCTTAACAAATAAAATGCTAGAGAATCTGGATTACTTGCATCTATCATTATATGGCAGGTGTAATGTTATTAAGATGGTAGTCTTCCCGAAATTTCTCTATTTATTCCGCACGATCCCACTTCTGGTCCCTAATTCAATCTTTATGAAAATCGAAAGAATATGCTCCCGCTTTTTATGGGGGTATAAAAGAACAAGGAGAACCTATAAAAAACTAAGTTCAGCCAGGGATAGGGGGGGATTAAATATCCCTCAATTCCAACACTATTATTGGATGGCTATGTTACAACACATGGGAACTCTGTTTTTTGGTGTACAGTCTTACAAGGATCCAGCTAATTCCCCATCTATTTATGAACTTGTTTTTGGCCCAGAAGCTAACTATATGTTCTTTAAGTTTATTGAGCCCAGCTATTACAAAAAGACACGTTTCAAGATTCTAGCTGCAGCTGTAGCAATCTGGTCAAAAATTTGTAAACATTTTTCTTTTAAGGAATATAATCGATATATGCCTGTGGGAATATCAGGCAAACTTCCTACAATTTTTTCTGATTATATAATGAGGAGGTGGAGCGCTCAGGGTGTCAGATCCATTGGTGACTTTTATATAGGAAAACAATTAATCTCATTTGCAGAACTCCAAGAAAGATTTGGGCTGCCACATACAGACTTCTTTAAATACCTCCAAATTCGCAGCTTTTTAGCCAATTTAGAGTTAAAAGGACAGATTAGCCTGGAAAAGAACTCGATACTTGAATGTGTAAAAGGGAGATGTAAGGTCTCTCAACTTGTCAAAATTATGACTGCATGTCAACAGGATGACCTTGCTTTATATGAGCACCGCTGGGAGATGAGGTTGGGGATAACAGGGGTTGACCTGCAAACCGTATTTAATCTAGCCGATCGGCTATTATTTTCAGGTAGGCATAAGAGTCAATATTTCATGGCCCAAGGTACTCATTTTATCGACCTCAGAAGGATGAATGGCTGAGTGGACCCACCGGCATTTGGACCTGTGACCATGAGGTCAAACACAGGCGCTCACAGTGGGCGCATTAGTCCACTAAGCCACACCCAAACCATGAACAAAGGGCCATATTATCAAGGAACAGCGATAACATTATCGCTGCTTTAGCGACAGGAAACTGCCCGTAAAGCGGCGATAATGGGCTTGATAATATGCTCTTGTGAATTCCCATAGAAGCCCAGGTTCTGGTGTGACCCTGTGCTTCTATGGGAATTCACAAGGGCATATTATCAAGCCCATTATCGCCGCTTTAGCGGCAGTTGCCTAAAGCGGCGAAAATGTTATCGCCGTTTCTTGATAATATGGCCCATAGATTTTTCTCGAACCCGTTTCACATTTGGTACTGGGCACTTTCTAGCAACCTTCCCCGGCAGGGTACCTGGTTTTCTTGATTACCTGCTGTCCATATGATCTCTTGCACCATTTATGTTTTTTTGTGGCTTTCATATCAGACTGAGGTGTCAGGTTTAACATCCTGTTTGTGCTCATCCGGCCACAGATCTGATGTATCAACTTACCAATACCTACATAGTGCGCTCACACGTGCCACTCGCTGCACCCCACTGCATCACTCCCAAGTAGATGGACAATAGTCATTACTGTGGTTTAACCAAGGGCGTAGCCTTTTAATCACATAGACACCACTCATTGTGAAATGATAAGTGACAACCTTCGTCATAGTTAAGCAAACATTGTTATGAGAACACCGTTCATAAGATCAACCAGATTATACATAATTGTTTTGAGAAGCAGGACATAGGGCAGATGAACAGCTCATAGATTGTGCAAGCAACACATCAGTATCTTGACCTTCCTTTACAAAGAAACATTTCAGAAAGGTTAATGTCAAGTGCCAGCAGGCCCCGTTAACCTATTCATCGCCCTCACCTTCAACCAAGGGCATCCCTTTATTAGTAACTTCCAGGGCACCATCGCGGGCCATCCCTGCCAGGGGATACCTACCATACCACTAGGCAAATCCCCCAAAATGTTCAATTTCTGGCATCCCGGGGTAGGGCAGAAAGGTCCAGGACCACCAGCAGGTCAGTCCCCCCTCCTGCCTGCCCAGTGCCCACATTAATCAATCCCCTTCCAAGAGGAAAGTCCAGTAAATCAGTCCACATTTGGGGTAGCCCCCATTTCTGCTGCAAGAAATTCCGCCACAGGGCGAGTCGGTCACTGCCGAACTCGCCCTCCCCCGCTACCCCTGATGGGCCTCTTTAACACCACTACGATTGTACTGTTGCCCAAAACGGAGCTGCTGGTCCTCGTGTGGCCAAAAGCGCCCCCTCTCTAAGGGGCTTCTCTCCACCCCCCACACCCACACACTATGGGTGCTTGAAGATATGTTTCTGCCTCATATTTTCCAATGGGTACCCATTTACTACTTGGTTACTCCTGCACCTTATAAACTGGAAGCCATATCGACCTTAATGTCTGGCTACGGACCCTCCTAGCCGCGTAGTTCGCTCCATAGCGCTATTGAAAGAATTCCTCCCCCCAAGCTCAGCTTCCTCCAAACTAGGGGGCTAATACAAATCTACACCTGCTGAGCCCCTGGGGTCTATGGGTAGATATACTCTTCTGCGTCCTCATGCCATCCTCGTAGCTTACCTAAGATTTCATACCCTACAGATGAGTCCCCGCCACTGGCTGCTATGCTCAGCTTACCTGGCCCTGGAGTCCATACCTTGCCTGACGGAAAACTAGCTGCAGACACAGGTGGGCCTGTGAGTTGTGAGAAGGGAGCTTGAGTGACATCGCACTTGCGTCCGGAATCTCATGAAAAAACTGATCCAGGTGCTAACACTTACATATCAGGGGTTAATTCACCACATTTCCTTAGTGCCTCAGTAGCACCCTTTTCCTCCCCCAGAGTCAATGGCTCCACCCCTTGGTCCTTAGTGGTTCCCCTTCCGGGCATACCAATGACCTTTGACCCCAACGGAGCGCTGCAGAAAGGAAGTTAGTACCACCTTTCCTTTACAGGAGGATTGTGGGCCAGCCTGCTTAGTGCTCAATAAGGAAGTGAGGAACCCTCCTCCTCCCTATTCCAACTCCAAGCGCCTCTGGCTTCATCCCTAGATGTCCGCAAGATGTAGACACTAAGACCAGCGCTGGGTCCCCATGATGAAACATGCCAATCCCTTACTGTAACTGAGCTCCCACGTTGCCTAAAGTGCTCACCAGTGTCAGGTGAGTAAAGTAAAAACCAGAGCCCCGGCCACCCTATGCTATCCTCTGTTTTAGACCCCCCTGCTCCAACTTCCCTGACCAGCGAGGGTCGACCGTAGTTAGTATCAAAACCTCACCTACTATATCTAGTAAGACCACTGAATGACCTGTGTCCCTCCCTTGCAAAGAGCTGGGATGCATTAGTCGCCCATATCGTTAAAGGTCAATAAGACTCCCGTCCCACTAAAATGCTGGAAACAACCTGTTGGCCGCTGATCTAGATGTCCACCGTAAGGCCCGATTGCCCCCCTGACTGGGGCCCAGCGAGTGCTTGAGAGAGCCTGGCCCTGGGGCCATCGTAAATTATCTCCTGTGGCCCCACGAAGATTTAACTTCTGTGTTGAGAACCAATGCCCTCCAATTGTGTCACCTCTCTACTCAGGAGCAGGCTTTTGCTGTGAAGAAAACCAGTCATGGGACTCTGTTTTCCCAGAAGCGCCCGCCAATATAATGAATCCGAAGTATATTTAAAATCATGGGTGCATAACCCTGCCTTCAGATAAAACCCTGTTTGTGCCCATCGGTCCCCCCCACTTATTCATCTCGTACTGCCGCTAAGATAAATGGTGTTGGTAAGCTCCACCAGCAACCCCTGTCACCAATGAGGCACCACCCAACTTTCTTTTTCTGAAATAGGGGTCGAATGTTGACTGTCTCCCAATGACCTTCCCTGTCTCTCTAATTACAGATAGAGTGAATTTCTTACTCTACAGGGAAGCAGATCCGAGGACAGCGACTATCCCCTGTCCTGCTCTGCCGCTCCAAATGTGAGACCCTGACCAAGACCCCCTGCATATTCTGTTTACGTGCAGCGACCCCTAGGCATAACCACCTCACTACCGTCGTACCAGCAGCTCCCAGGAATCTTTTCCTCTTGTAAAGCTGCTGGTAATACCTTTGTTGTTGTCAAGGAGCATCCCATAGCTCTCAAGGTCCGTTCATCTATACCTTCCTTTACCGCCCCGTTGGTTAAAAAGGGGGGGGTCATTGTCGCTTAGGGAATAGGAACTGAGATGAGGAGGAAGCGATCCTCACGAGTCAATGGAAGCCCTACAGTGCCCTTTATGTGATTATATTGCGCGCCGTCAGTCCTCACTAACGACTGCAGACCTTAAAAGAAAAGAAAAGAAGGGGTTCTGCCTATTATTGTTTGGTAAATTAGTCAAACTCCTTTATCTTGACTGAATCTTAACACTTCCCCACTGTGAAACTGAATTTCGAGGGGAGGCCTGCTGTGAATTTCTGTCATAATATATCGCCAAATGTCATTGGATGGCTTAAAAATGCCATTCTTTTATTTCGGAAACAAGCTTGTGGTGGCTCACTGCATCCCTATTAAATCCCAGCATATATTGTGGACCGGTGGTCCCTTGTCGGATCACACAGCCTGGTAACATCCCAATAAACACGTTCGGGCCTAACCAAAACACGAGCCCAGGTTTTCCTCCACCATCACAGTAAATGAATATCGCGTCGCCATCGCTTTCCTGTAATAAGTGTATTGCTCCGACATCACCTATTTGCGGTTGATTGGGTTACCAAAACTTTTACAAATTTAGAAAAGAGGCTCAGTAACTGTCAAACCACTTCGCCACACAGTACCGCTGTCCTTGTTGCTTGAGCTGCAAGCAAGAGTTATATCGTGGACTAAAAGATACAGCCACGAAGAACGACAGCAGGGGGGTCATTGTACAAAAAAGCTTGTTTTAGGAGCCCCTTCAAAGACACTTCGGTAGTTAGAATGGTAACTGGCAACCGCCGCAAGCCCCAGAAGCCCTTCCTCCCTGGCAGGCCGGAAAAAAACTAGAAAATATGGTGTTAGCGACATATTGTGCCTCACACAATGCAAGTTAAGAGGATTCATGGCAGCTTGAGTGAAACCAATAACTCCCGGTGTCAGTTTGGATTGTAAATAAGAAAGGCATGACTCATTAACCGTGTAAAATGACGTTAGACGTAGGCCAAGTGTGTTTAAGCACATGCTGAAGACATCTAATGAACTTCAGAGTGCAGAGCATGCCGACTGGGTGTGGATGAATGACCAGTGTTTTCAAAAAGTGACACAGGTTGATTACCCTGTCAGCAAAAACGGGTTCTGCGGGCCGATTATAACAGCACGTAGTTACATGGCTTTCCTATTGTCTGACGATCGTCTGCTCAGCTGAGCCCAGCGCGCGGTTTAACGTAATTCAAAGGCTCGGACTGTGTTAAAATGCCAATACAATGCATATACGTAATACCTCTGCCTTTTTAGACGCTCAAGGTCTAGCAAGGCATGAAGAGACAGGGATACGTGAGGACACATGGATGTTCCCCAAATACCAACAGCAGACGGTCTAATGCGCAGCATAAGATGTTGAACCTATGTGATACCACAACATTCGCTATACCCATTCCGCTAATCATTGTGACATAGGGAAGTCATTGTAACCAGTCCGCTGATACACTAAGTGCAAATTATAAAGACGATTAATAGAAGGTACAGTTCTAATGGTGCCTTGAAAGTTGTTTGGGGTGAAACACACTGGTAGGTCTCGCGCTTAGGGTCTGGGAATGGGACCATCCCTATCTGCCGTCCCAGGTCTGGATAACAATGCAGAAGCCGGCTGCAACGCGGGCCCGCCTTGACGTTGTGCAATGTGGGCACTGCTGACCAAGCCGCCCCTGCGACTGAGGCATGTCCCCTGCATACAGCCGCGCCTCACACAGCGAGCCACATTTCATCTGCTTCGCCGTCCCCTCCAAAATCGTGAGCTAACGTCTCCTTGTTAAGGCGAGCAGGACTTTGCGGGCTGCTTGGCCCCACCAGTGTAAAAGTGGGAAGACCGTAGTCATGAGGCGCTTTACCTCGCCTCAGCCATTGTACACAAAGAAGTGCCAGCGGCAAGCTGTTTCCGATGCCCAGAGGGGTAAGCATCAGCAAGACCATATAACACGGTCACGCGTCTCCTGCCGCACTCTTTCCTGCGTCTGAGCTTGCTATGGGCAGGGGCCAGACATGCCGACCCTCCCGATTCAGGCGGGAGACTACCGATTGAAAGGCTAGTCTCCCGCCTCCCGATTCCTGCACTGCCAGCAACCTGCCAGGCCAGTGAGTTCAGAACTCTTGCATCACCCTCTCTACATTGCGCTCCATGCTTCTGAAAGGTTAGACAAAAATGTGCATTTGCGTTTCAAATGTCCGATCATGCAGCAGCACGCTTCCAAGGCCCATACATGACAGTAACCTGATTCAAGGCCCCCTTCTCCCGATTCTTTTTTAAAGAATCTCCCTCTTTGCTCTTCTGAGATGTTGGCATGTATTGCAGGGGCCCCCACTTCTAAGGCAGCGGCCGCAACCCGCTCCCCCCCTTTGCATATATTCACAGCTCCGGCAGTTTGAACGCGGGCGCGTCCCCCGCCTACTGCGGCGGAGCCTCTAGCCATACACAACTTTTAATACTGCTTCTATGCGGCGCGATGGCGCTTTTAACACATAAAAGTGTAACCTGATTAGTAAACGTATACATTAACATCACCGGTCTCGTCCCCCCGCACTGCCCTAAAGCACTGTAATCTGATAGAATTGAGCAATTGCTCTGCTATCTTGGATTTTGCTGGTGAAGAGAATCCTTAGTGCCGCCGAGGGGTAGGTTTATTTAGTCCACGCGTATCATTACTTCCACACAACGCCCGCAGTCGTTCCATGTATGTAAACTTCTACCAGTAATTTCCCTTAACATATCTAAACTCACGAGTGAACGCTGCTCAATAAATCATAATTTCCATTATGTCCCTGCCTAAGCCCTGGACGCGTGCTCCCTATTTTGGCACACAACAAACCTACTGATACCAAAGAGACCTCGGCGTCTAACCATGTCTCCCGGCCGCCATGACGCTCTTCAGCTCGCATGCCTCGTGCTTCTTGCTGGCTGACATCCTTCAGATCCGCAGGTCCACTTCCTGGAATCGTGCTTTCTCCATCTCCCGAGGTGGTCCCGACATGAAACAAAGATAACATAGGAATTATCCTCGGTCGTGAGACAGTTACATATTTCTCTGCAACCTATTTTTTTTTACCGAAAAACAAAATAATATACTAAAGCTATATTACACATTGCAAACAAACAGTGCACGACATGAGGTCCGAACTCACGACCTAGGGATGACGAGTCTCACGCTCTACCCACTGAACTATCACAAGTCCCTCTCCGTGGCTACGCTATTGGTCCCCCCCCCCGCTGTGCCCCCCACCAACTACCGGGCTCACCTTTTGTTGTACGAATCCGGTGTGATGGATCCCGGTGCTCAGCGAAGGGAAAAAGAGGCCGATCCTTCGCCTTGCGGGGCCTTATAAAGCTGCTGCCCCCTTGGGCAGACACCGATGACGTCTTGGGCGCGACCCCTCCGTTGTGGCGACACCAAAGAAGCACTCTCCACCCTTGGCAGCTCCTGCCCGTACCGCGACTAAGGGCGCCCCTCTGCTTTGTGCTGGGTGTGCCTTCAGTGCCTTGATGCACAGCTTATCTGTTGTTAGTTATGTCCTAAAGCTCTTAGGATGAAAAGATATGTTTAGACTCTGTAGAGCTTACGATCCTTTAGCTTCGTATTACTGGTAGTTCTTTTGTTTACTGTTTCTATTTTTTATATGCTTTTTTATTGATTTTTTTGGTTGTCGTGACGAAATGCGATAAGGCTATGTATGATGTATATTTGTACTTTTGATAGATGTATGTTTCTTGCCTTTTCTTCAGGACTATTGACCATTTGAATTTGTATTTTTTGTTATTTCGATGTTGTGTTTTTTTAAATCTTTTTATGGCTCCAGCCGAATAATAGCTTTTGACTGACTGACTCAAGACTACAATTCCCAGAATGCATCACTTTGGCAAGTGACAGGTCTCTGATACCTTAAGCCTGTTCTACGAGCCAGGACCTGTGTCCTCCACTACCCCCCATCACAGCAAAGGCCACCACTGCCCAGGCCCAACACCATGTGATCTGTGCTGAGAGGGGTCATAGAGCACACTTACAGGGATTCAGTGCCCTCCCTTGGGTACGTGCGGGGCGCTTTAGATGATTCCTCCAGGTACCCCCACCCCTCCTGTGCAGGAAAGGGGTCTCTCTGTCTTGAGTGGGTTGTGTTGAGGGGGGTCAGAGGGCACGCCCTAAGTGCCTGGACTCTCTCTGGTCTGTAGGGTTGGGGGCTCCTCTGAGTGCTCCCACCCTCCTGCACTCCCTCTCCACCTCTGATCCACTGCACTGGGGCTTGTGCTAGGATAGTACAGTGGGTTAACGTGGCAGAGATCAGTGACCGGTCTGCCAGCGAGAAACCATAAAAGCATGACTGGGCCGAAGAGGGCGAGGCCTATACTCCTCCTTCTGGGGAGTGCAAGGAGGCCTTGGGGTGAGATAGCACAGTGGGTGAATGTGCCTTCTGTGAAGATATGTATTTACATATTTTATAAAGCGCTGGACATGCCATCGTCGATATCAAAGCACTTTCCATACCAGCAGGGCACAAGTCCTAAAAAAAGAAGTGGGGGGACGCTGTCACCGGAAGTGACGTCACAACAGGAATCTCATGAAAAGAAGTGGGGGGACGCTGTCACCGGAAGTGACGTCACAACAGGAATCTCATGAAAAGAAGTGGGGGGACGCTGTCACCGGAAGTGACGTCACAACAGGAATCTCATGAGTATTCATATGCCTTTAGATGACGGGGCATTTCACAGCACTGCTACCCCTGGTCTGTTCCTCGATGTCCTTTGCAACCCCCCCTCCCCCCACTCCCCCGAGGGGGTGCCCCAGTTGCACAACGAAGTGCTCAAAAGTGCACAAGAATCGATACAGAAGGACACACATTCCAAGCGTTAACCGCCAACGCCTGCTCGCTCCGCCTCCCAATCACTCCAGCCTGCACACACCACCGGTGCCTCTTAAAGTCTCCAATTACAAATATTAGCATATCTTTGGCAATTTACGGGAAACTTCCCTCCCACCCGGGCTCTCTGCTCACACAATGCTGTCCAGCTTTTGGGCAGGGGGGACGGCGTCCACCCGGAAAAACCTGGTAAAATAAGTGGGGGGACGCCGTCCACCCGCGTGGTACCCCGACTCGAGCCCTGCATACCAGGAGCAATACATAAGCTGTGTGTGGATCATTGCAGTGCAGGGCCGACCCCGTGCATCATTGTACTGAGGAAGATGAGGCTGATCGGAGAAACGGTAAAAAAGGTAAATATCTAAGGAAGCAAGTTATTTGTGAGGCTGAAGGGTCAGAGGTCAAGATCGACGAGAGGGGATCAGTGCAGCAAAGCTAAGAGTCCAGCTGCCCTGCAGCGCAATGTGCTTTGTGGCTCTACAGGAGGACAAGTCACAGGTGAAGAGCTCTGAACAAGGGTGACGGGTCCTATAGGTGCCCAGTAGTCCCCACCCCTGTCACTGGGACAGCACCCCCTTGCTGTGGAGGGCGAGTCCTTCTTCTACTGCGATGCTTTCTCAGAGCCTCAGGGGGCAAGAAATCCATTTCAGACTCGTTTCTGAGGCTCAAGGTCCTGGCCCGGAGTCTGGTGACAGATGAGGCCTCCTGGGATGTCTCAAGTGGGCGTGGCCGGAGGGCGGTCCGAGGTCAGAGGGCACAGTCCAGTGTTAGGCCCCATGTTATCAGAGTGTCGTAGCTGCTGCCCACCCCGGGCTGGTTGCTGGTCTCCGTCCGGCCCTGGTGCCTCTGTATGGGAGCTGCCCACTTCTAGGCACTGTATTGTGCTGACATTTATGAAGAACGGTCTCTGCTGGGACCTGCAGCATTGCAGACACTGGCCCCGTTCATAAACAAGCATTTTCAATTAAATAAGTCTCGCTTTTGCGAGCGTTTAAGCGATTGGCATTGTAAATGTCAATGCCTTTAATTATGTGTTTTAAACCAAACACATATATAAAAGGCATTGTTATTTTTAATGCTAATGGCTCAAACTCTCGCAAATGCGAGAGCACTTTAACGTTGGCCATGCCCATTCATTTAGATGCTGCTCCCAGTATTCAGGTTACAGTGAGCAGCGTCTAAGCAAAGGGGCACGGACAATATTAAAGTGAAAGCGCATATGGTGTGCTTTGACACAAAGTAAACATACATTAATTAAGAAACGTTGTGAGCTGCCGCGGAACTGAAAGTGGCCTGCGCTATTAATTAATAAAATAAATAAGCGCGGCCGCTAATATGCAAGCAGCTGCCTGTAAAATATTTAATTAAAAAAGCGTGGATGCTAAACTGAAAGAGGACCGCGTCGTAAATTAAATAAGTGAATAAGTGCAGCTGCTATAGTTAAAGCAGACCGCGTAGTACATTAAATAAATACAGTAGTAGGCCTGCTGCTATGTAATGTGTGGAATAGGGGAAGAAACTATCGTCCCCCTTGTGCTGATTCAATCAATCTTGTGGAACACCCCTATTGTTCTTCTCTTATCACATTCATGCATACTACTGCTTCCTTCTTACCACTAAGACAGATTCATCCTCATCTTTGGTCTCTGACATTTCATGGGCCTCACATGCGGGTGGGGGTGTTTAGTCGGCAGCACTGTGTGACACTGACACATCAGGGGCCGGAGATATGGATGTAGAAGTAGCAGCAGCATTCATTTGCGCAATGTCTAGTGGCATCATTCCCATGATGAGGATCTGCGGGGCATGGAAGATCCCATCTACAGCTTTCTCGTGTGCAGCCGTGGTAGCCATTCTTTGCGCCTGCATCCGCTCCATGTTCTCCATGACCCTCCTTATGTTTCCCAAATCACGGATGACATCGCTGTAGTCACTCTGACTAGACAGTTGTTGTTGTCTCCATGTAATGACTCCAGCTACACCAGCCATGGATTGTTGGAGGGCATGGGGCAGACTGTGGGCGTCCATTAGGGAGTGTAAGTGGTCCCTGATGGGACTTAGACACCCACATATGACATCTAGTTTGGCTGCCATGAGTTCGAACCCCACCCGCACCTGTTCAGCCAGCTGCTTCTGTCAGTCGAACAAACGACATTAGAATTCCATGTGTTCTTCGGTGAGGTGCTGGGAGCCAGACGTGGTGGTGGGTGCTTCGTACTGTGTGGTCTGTGCAGGTGGTGGGCGCACCTCGATGGTGCTGGGCTGACCTGCTAGTGGAGGTGGGATGCAGAGGGTGTCCATGAACTGTTGGAGTTCGTCTAGGTCGATGTCCTGAGGGTCGTCTCCATCATCACCGATGTGATGTAGGGTCTGCTCTGCAGGAGGTGTTGATTGCCCCTCTGCAATGTAAAGGGGAGATGCAGTTTCACAGTGCGTTCCATGTATGTTGACACATTGGCGAAGTTTACATACAGACTGCATGACAATGTACATTGAGACTGTTTGTGGGGAGATGCCTATTTGATGCGGGACAGTGGACATCAGGGATGTGAGTTTGTACTCGTACATTGCCATCTCAGTTTCCTTCTATGCCAGATGTGATTGGCCATTTTGGACACATATGCAGCACCAGTTGTGTCCTGTGTTGTGAAAGTGTTGCAGTTTGTACCACATTGTTGTCAATGTTGAGGTGTTCTTATTCTTATGTGAGTGTGCTGCATTGTGGGTGAGTCACCCTGCAGCTCTGATTTGGCTGCCCCATATCCCTTTCAGGTGGTGTGCCTTTGAATTCTGTGCTTCCACAGTGCTGAGATGTAGCGGACTTGGGTGAATTGGACTCTTGGTTTAGTTGTGACTCTTGGGCATGGTTTGTCCGCAGATGTGTTGTTGACGTCAGGGGTTGTTTGTGCATGTGGATGTGTCAGAGTGTGACCTGCTCCTTTCCGGATGTGGTCCACACTCAGCCACCTCAGTGTCGTGGCGTGCATAATGTCATGATGATTGTACTGCAGCCATGCTAATCGTCAAGTATTGTCACCTGCATTGTCAGTGTGGCTCACAAATACGCATCTTTGCTGGGGTTCGCACATATGCAAGTGTTGGTGGTGAGATTGACGATGTGTGGTGTGGGACCCCTTTGGGGACATGGGGTACGAGGGCCTACTTGGTGTTTGTATGTGTGCTGCAGTGTGCCACGGGGATCAGGGACATGATCCAGGGACATTGTGGGTGTGCAGTGTGCTCTACTTAATTGTGCATGTGTGCCATTGTGCCCATCTACCCCCGTCCCCCCAGTCCCTGTTGATGTAGTGTCAGGTCATGTTGAGCAGTGTCTGGATCCACCACTCCTGGCACCGTATCCCGACTGATGACTATGGCCACCCTTATCTCCATGTCATCCAGCTTCTGATGTGCCGCTGGACCCCCACCTTCAATAAGCATTGCTGCTTTCATGTTGCCATCAAATTTCTTCTTGGTTTTGCCCTTCACATCATTCCAGCGCCTTTTGACCTCTTCCATTGTCCTCCTCAATGCTGCAACTGCATTCACATGGTCCAAGATAGTCTGCAATATTTGCGTCTTTGTTGCCAATGACACGTTGGCGATGACGAACAGTTGTTGGTAGTGTTCTATCACCTCCGTAACAATGATCCTGTTTTCCTGCAGACTGAACCGTGTCTTCCTCTTCCTCTTCCTCTTGTCCTTGGCCTTCCCCGACCCCGAGGTTCCTTGCTGATCGTCTGTGGGGCTTGTGGGGTTCGCGTTGTCCTCTGCACTCGGTCCAGGTGCATCCATGGTGCTACGTACTTTATTTATTTTTGCCTTTTTTTTTTGTTCTGCTTTTATATTGCATTTTCCCGCATGACGCATGGGAATTGCAGGCCTGTCACTGGTTATCGCTGATTTTTGTATCGCGATTGGCCACATCGCAACTTTTTTCGTGTTCGTGTTTCGCGTTTTTTCGGTGTCGCGTTAATTTTAACATGGGCATTTGGCACGTTATCGTGAGACTATCGCAACGTGCTGCCAGATTGAGAATACATCGTTAACACGGGGTTATTTTCCCACGATATGCTGCGATGTACTAAGTTGCGTTAAGCGAATTTTGCGATAATTAACACACGTTCTTGAGAATATCCCCCTATGTGTGAATGAAAATGCTTTCTAATAAGGGATGTTAACTAATACTTCGATGACACACATCAAAACTTGCCTCGGTTGATGTTGAGTCGATCATCACTGGAAACCTTGACATGTAATACATTTATCAACATTTGCAGGGACAGATGATTCCGGCAAATCTGAGATGCCTAATCCCCGTTTGTGGTGATAAACAAGCAATTTGCATTTTTGATTCTTTTCACCCTTTTAACAGAAAATACCATTCAATTTAATGATATAGCAGGTACAAGAAAGGGAAACAAATCAATTGGAAGTAATATCATTTTCCTAGACGAAGACACAATCAGGTGCAGATATGCAGATTTTCACTGAAATCACACCGGAGCTTTCTGATTTTGTCTAGAATCGTTAAAGAAAAAATGTGGCTGCTTCTCAATGAAAACGGAGGTAATGGGGCTTCCTGACAAATGCTCCCCCGTTTAGATCACTATTTCGCAGTGAATGTACCACAAGCTTTGACCTTACACGTGTCAGCATTATAATCATTTCATAACATCACGTGCATAAAATCTGTATTATTGTTACTGGCCACTGCTCTAAGGCTGTATCTGGAAATACGGTGTAGTAAACATATTAAGCAAGCTAAGAGCTTTCGCAGAGAAATAGGACCGAGTTACTAGACCACTTTCCAATCAGAAAACAATACAAATGACAGAGGGCGTTTTGCACAGCAATTCACCAGCACTCCTGCAATCCTTATAATCTGGAAATGTTGGTTTTCAAATTGACTGGGTGCAGTATAAACTATGCATTCCAGCTCCTGGAAGCTGGAGAGTAAACTCTTGGAAATGCTATCTCAGCCTGACATGATCTATAAAATGAACATGAGCTGGGGAATAATATGCAGACGAATCTACCACCAACCGTACATTATAAGGATTTTCTACCTTACTTCTGTGAAGTTTGAAGCAGCATATCAGTGGCTTCATACAAGCACAACTTAGTGCTAATAGCATGAATGATGAATTGTGATATCACAGCACAACTACAGCAAAGTGAAATACAGAAGCATTTATATTGATTTTCTGTCACATATTGTACAAGTGCCTAGACAATATACAGTTCGTGGTGTGCGCTATATTAGGCTGCATCATCATTCACCTATCAAGTGCCAAGCAGGGGCTAAGTAAAGAAATGTTTTTCTGTGCATGTTGGCGTGGTGAAACACTAGAGGATTGGGGTAATTCAGAGCAGTGCCCTACAGCCACACTCCACAAACATGTCAGGAGGAATGTCAAAATAAGCATTTTGCCTAAAGATGATTAAGGTTCGAGTGTGACTCCTATAGAGGATTACTGTTTATAAGCAATATCTTATTATGATACTGTTGAGGATGAGGCGATTACTGAGTCTCGGTTAAGCCTACCAGGGCACAAAGCTTTTATTCATTTAGTGACCATTTCATAGTAGTTGTTGGCAGCGCCAAAGTCCTATTGGAAACATATACAGCAAGCAACGTGGGTAGAGAAAACTAGAAAGAAATAGTAAAAGAAAATACCATTATCAAATCTGTAAAAACATAAAAACGAGATTGTTTTTGTTATTTTAGTTTGCCTGATTTGGTATTTTATTTAAGTCCCACATGTAATGCTGTTCACTCTTTCTTTTAATAATTGGTGGTGTTGGTGTTGTACAGGTTTAGGCACTGCTAGCAGCAATGAACTTTCCAGCATTATATGGCCTCTGTATCTCTCACTGTCGTGAGCGCTCCAAATTAGTGGTACCAGAAACCAATATAAAGCAGTAGCTTCAAGAAAGTAACACCACACTTTTACAAGGACAATCATAGGAGCGAGAATGGGCTCCTAACTCAGGTGTAAGCAGTAAGAACTGGTGTTACTGTTTGTACCTGAAAAGCTGAAGACTGGGGATTAATGATTTGGGGACAGATTGAACATTTGTCTAAACAGTCACTCCATTTAATACAAGCATTGGCAAAGCCAATAGGTCTGGCATATGGTAGAACTATTGACTTTGTCTATGTTTTTAGCCAGTGTCTTAGAGTGGAGTTGTATATAGTGGAGTAGAGTGTCGCAGAATGGAGTGGCATGGAGTGGCATAGAGTGGAGTAGAATGTCATAGAGTGGAGTGGCACAGAGTGGAGTACAGTGATTTAGGGTAAAGTAGAGTGACCTAGAGTAAAATGGAGTGGAATACAGTGTTGTGGAGTGTCGTAAAGTGGAGTGTCGTAGAATAGAGTGGAGTGTCATAGATCGGAGGGTTGTAGAGTGGAGTGTCATAGAGTGGAGGGTCGTAGATTGAAGTGACATAGTGTGGAGTACAGTAGAATGGAGTAGAGTGAAATAAAGTGGAGTGGAGTGTCCTAGAGTGGAATAGAGTACAGTAGAGTAGCATAGAGTGGAGTTGACTGGATTAAAGCAGAGTGACATAGAGTGTTGGAGAGTGGCGTGGAGTGGAGTGACATAGAGTGGGGGGGCATAAAGTAGAGGACTGTAGAGTAGAGGGGCATAGAGTGAATGGGGCATAGAGTAAAGTGGAGTAATGTGATGTAGAGTGAAGTGGCATAAAGTTAGGTAGAGGGTGGTAGAGTGGAATAGAGTTGAGTACAGTTGAGTAGAGAGGAGTAGAGTGTTATAGAGAGGAGCATTGCAGAGTGGCATAGAGTGGAATGGCATAGAGGGGAGTGGTGTAGAGTGATGTAGAGTGGGGTGAAATAGAGTGGAGTATCAGAATGGAGTGACATAGAGTTGAGTGATGTAGGGTGGATTGGGACATAGTGGACTGGGATAGAGTGGAGTGTCATGGAGTGTCGCAGAGTGGAGTGGCATAGAGTGAATTGGCGAAGATTGGAGTATCGTGGAGTGAAGTAGAGTAGAGTGGAGTGGCAAAGCATAGAGTAGAGTAAAGTGCTGTGAAGTGCAGTAAAGTCGAGTAGATGAGAGTGGCGTGGAGGGGTGTAGAATGTCATAGTGTTGTAGAATAGCATGGAGTGCTGTAGAGTGTCATACAGTGTTAGAGAGTGGAATGTTGTGGAGTGGAATGTGGTAGAGTGGAAGGGTGCAGATGTTTGTAGAGTGTCATAGAGTAGAGTGTCATAAAGAGAAGTGTAGTAGAGTGAAGTGGCATAGAGCAGCATGCCATAGAGTAGAGAGGTGTAGAGTGGAGTGGCACGTAGTGGAGTGCAGTGACGTAGCATAGATTAGAGTAAAGTGTTGTAGATAGGAGTAAAGTGGGGTAGAGAATAGCAAATTGTTGTACAGTGGAGTAGAGATGCATATCGAGGAGTAGAGTGGCATAGAGTGGAGTGGAGAGAGTGACGTGGAGTGCCATAGAGTGGAGTAAGGTAGAGAGGTGTAAGGTGATATAGATTGGCATAGAGTAGAGGGGCGTAGATTGGAGGGGTGTACAGTGGAGGAGCATAGCATGGCAGGTGTAGTGTGTAGAAGTGTATAATGAAGGGGCATAGAGTGGAGGGGTATAGAGTAGAGTGGAGTAAAGTGTTGTAGAGTAGAGGGACATTGAGGGGACTAGAGTGGCATAGAGTGGAGTCGAGTTGAGTGGAGTAGACTGTTGTAGACTGAAACAGAGTGTCAGAGTGGAGTATTGTAGTGTGTCATAGAGTGGAGTGGAGTGTCGTGGAGTGGCATAGAAAGGAGTGGAGTAGAGTGGAGTAGGGTAGAGCAGAGTGGGGTAGAGTGAAGTGGCATCGATTGGAGTGGGGTAGAGTTAAGTGTCATTGGCTGTCATGGAGAGTCGTAGAGTAGAGTGGCATAGAGTTGAATGGCATAGATGCAAGTGCTGAAGAGTGGAGTGGGTTAGAGTGGAGTGGGATAGAGTACAATAGGATATAGCAGAGTGTTGTAGAGTTGAGTGGAATGGAAGGGCCTAGAGTAGGGGGGCATAAATTGAATGGGCAAAGATTGAAGTGGAGTAAAGTATCGTAGAGTGGAGTGTCACAGAGTTGAATGTCAGAGTGGAGTGTCAGAGTGGAGTGTCAAAGTCCATTGTCATAGAGTGGAGTGGCATAGAGTGTAGTAGCATAGAGTGAAGTGGCATAGAGTTAAGTGGCCTAGACTTAATAGTGGATCATGGGGAGTACTGGAGTAATATTCAGAATGCAAATATTTTGAAACACTAATACATTATTAATCTAATATTGTTGTATTTACGAATTTAAAAACCTACATCATAGTCATTGAAAGGTTTCACATATTGGACGAGATGCCTTAGTTTAAGGCTATTTCAATTTACGGAAACTCTTCATTTGAGAATAATAAATCATTGATGAATTTTGAAAACCCAACAAGTTAAGTTGTTAAATACAACATTGAGAGTAGCCATAACACTGAAATTGCTAACACATGTTTCAAGGAAAATCTGCATCTTCAAGGCTCATTCAATTCATAGAACATCACACCAAATCCCCCTAAAACAGCAAAGAAAGCCTAAATGGCTAAGTGAATAAACAGAGCGCTGTAGGTAGGGTAAATTCATTATAATTTTTCATGCAAGTGCACAGCCTTGTTCACGCCTTCATGCCAAGACTGGCAATAAAATTATGCCTCAATAGAAAAGTTGCAAATGGACCTATAATATATCTTCCTCAGCAAAGACAGTGCATTCCCCGCATTAACCATCAAGTTGTGTTGCTTCAAAACTTGTGGTACAGAGTCGTAGAGCTGACATGGCATAGTGTGGAGTGGTGAAGAGTGGAGTACAGTGTCCTAGATTTAAGTGACATAGAGTGGCGTTGAGTGCTGTAGAGTGGCAAAGAGTGGAGTACTATAGAGTGGCATAGAGTGAAGTACAGTGTCTTAGAGTGTAGTGGTGTGGAGTGGAGTAGAGTGTTATAGAGTGTAGTGATGCAGAGTGGAGGGGCATAGAGAGGACAGGCTTGGGAGTAGAGTGCCGTATAGTGCCGTAGTGTGGAGAAAAGTGTCATAGAGTGGAGTGGCATTGTGTGGAGTGGGGTAAAGTGGGGTGGAGTTTACTAAAGTGGCATGGAGTAGAGTGTCAAAGAGTGGTGTGGAGTGGTATAGAATATCATAGAGCAGAGTGTCATAGAGTGGAGTATCATAAATAGGCAATCATGTAGTGGCATACAGTGTCGTAGAGTGTAGTGTTGTAGACTGGTGTGGAGTGGAGTGGCATAGAGTGTCATAGACTTGAGTGTCTTATTATAACTTGGAGTGGTGTAGACTGGAGTGGAGTAGAGTGGCATAGAGTGTCGTAGAGTGGAATGGGATAGAGTGGAGTAGAGTGGCCAAAAAGGCAGTGGAGTACAGTGTACTAGAGTGGAGTGGTGTAAAGTGCCATAGAGCATTGTAGAGTAGAGTGCCTTAGAGTTGAGTGGCATAGAGTGGAGTGGTGTAGAGTGGAGTAGAGTGGCCTGGAGTGAAGTGGAGTAGAGTATCATTGAATGGAGTGGCGTGGAGTGTTGTAAATTGTCAGAATAGAGTAGCATAGGGTATAGTGGCATAGAGTAGCATGTAGTGGAGTAGAGTGTGGTAGAGTGGAGTGGCATGAGTGGTGTGGTGTGTCGTTAAGTGGAGTACAGTGGCATAGATTGGAGTGACGTAAACTCGTAAAGTGGAGGAGAGTTGGGTAGAGTAGAGTACAGTCTCGTGGAATGGAGTAGAGTGTCGTAGAGTATAGTATTGTAGAGTGTCATAGACTGGAATGTCATAGAGTGGAGAGGGGAAGATTGGCATGGGACAGAGTGGAGTGGGGTAGAGTGGAGTGATGTAGAGCGGAGAGTGTAGAATGGAGTGCCATAGAGTGGAGAGCCATAGAGTTGAGTGTTGTAGGGTTGAGTGTCAGAGTCCAGTAGAGTGGCATAGAGGGGAGTGGGGTAGAATGGAGTAGAGTTGGGTAGAGCAGAGTGTTATGGAGTGAACTGGAGTGCCGCAGAGTGTAGTGGCATAGAGTTGAGTGGAGTGAGATAGAGTGGGGTGGATGTCGCAGAGCAGACTAGAACATCGTAGAGTGGAGTGGCATAGCATAAAGTTGAGTCGAGTCGAGTGGTATTGAGTAGAGTGGAGTCAAGTGTCATAGAGTGGAGTCAAGTAGAGGGGCATAGAGTGGGTGTAGAGTGACAGAGAGTGGTGTAGCCTGGATCAGAGTGTCTTAGAGGGGCATAGAGTGGCTTAAGGTGGCAAAGAGTGGAATAAAACGTCAGAGTGGAGTGGAGTGGTGTAGTGTCATAGAGTGGAGGGTCACAGAGTGGAGGTGCATAGAGTGGAAGGGCATAAAGTGGAGGGGCGTAGAGTGGAGGACCCTGCTTGTTCCATCTGTGCAGGCATACTGGTCTATAATCCCCCGGCCGTCACCTCTTCCTCCCTTATCACTCTGATTCACTCCATCGCCGATTTTTCTCTCAAACACTCCCATTTTACTGTTTTAGGAGATTTTAATATTCATATTGATAATCCCTCCTGCACACTAGCCTCCTCTCTGTTAGAAACCTTACAAGGACTCACCTTGCCTCAACTAGTGACAGGTCCTACCCATATAGCAGGCCATACCCTTGACCTCATTTTTTCCAATCTTCCTTCCCTCTCCACTCTCCCCCCCACTCCTTTGACATGGACCGATCATTATCTTATCCCTTTTTCTTTCACAGCCCCCTCCCCTCCTCCCCCTATCCCCCTTAATCGAGTTAAAGGTCGTAAATGGTCCAAAGTTACATGTAACTCCCTGGAAGCTCATCTACATTTTCATTTTAACCAGCTAAATGACCTCAATTTAGAAACATTGAGATTCAATTCGGCCCTCTCGGATGCACTTGACTCGGTTTCCCCTCTGGTCCCCGTCACTTCCTCCAGATCCCGTCCTTCTGCCCCTTGGTTCTCCCCTCTGTTACGTGAGGAAAAGAGCAAGTGTAAGCAGTTGGAACGTAAATGGAGATTGAACTATGATCCTGTAGCCAAATTGGCCTACAAATCTGCCCTGAGTAAGCTCCACAAACTAACACGCTCGTCCATAAGAGCTTACTTTTTTAATTTGATTCAACAGGCGCAGAATTCCTCCAAAACTCTTTTTTCCATAGTGAATGACTTCGTATATCCTCCTGCTTTGAAATCCCTCTTTACTCCCACTCAAGATCTCTGCAATGGATTGTCTGATTTTTTTCAAGAGAAGATAGTTAAACTCTCCTCCTCCTTTGCAGCAATGGCTCCGGATTTCCCTGATGATTGCCCTGGCCTCCCCTCTTGTTCTTTCAACTCTTTTAGCGAGCTAACTCCTGATCTCGCGTTAGCTTTATTACGCAACGTTAAGTCTGGTTCCCCCCTGGACCCAGTTCCTGCCAAAATCATGGGTAAACTCGCCCCTATCCTTGTGAACCCGTTTCTTTCCATCTGGAATGCCTCTTTGTCGCAAGGTCTATTCCCCTCAGTTTGGAAACAGGCCAGGCTGGTCCCCATACTGAAAAAAACCTGGTGCAGACCCTCTGCTTTTTGGCAACTATCGACCTATTTCTCTCCTGCCTAAACCTGCCAAGATACTGGAGAAGGTGGTACAGAAACAAGTGGCACTGTACTTAGAGTCTAATCAGCTGCTACACGACTCTCAGTCCGGTTTTAGATCCGGCTATAGCACCGAGACTGCGCTGCTTGAAGTCTCTGAAATTATCAGGGAATCAGTGGATAGGGGCGAGGAGGCCATGTTGGTCCTCCTCGACCTATCCGCTGCTTTTGATACTGTCTCCCACAAAATACTTACCTCCCGCCTACAGCAGCTAGGGGTCGGTGGGACAGTGCTGGCCTGGATTATTTCTTTCCTGTCTAGCCGTTCCCAAAGGGTCACGATGTACCCTTTTGAATCCGAAGACAAACCCCTCCTGTGTGGAGTGCCCCAGGGCTCTGCCTTGAGCCCTCTACTGTTTAATGCTTATGTGGCTCCTCTGGCCAAGGTAGTTGAATCCTGGGGCGTCAGGGTGGTCTCCTACGCTGACGATACTCAGCTTATCTTCTCCTTCCGAGACCATTCTGACTCCCTCTTCTCCAACTTTAGAAACTGCCTTGGTAACATATGCTCCTGGATGTCAGCCAATCACCTTGCCCTTAACACCGACAAAACCGAGGTTCTCTTTTTCAGTAAAAAATCCCCCCCCCTGCAACCCTCTGGTGGCCTACCATTCTGAATCCCCCACCCTCTCCCGTGAAGGCAGCTCGTAACCTGGGCTTCATTTTTGACAACTCTTTGTCCGGAAATGCCCAAGTTAACAAAGTGGTAGGGGCCTGTTTCTCTAAACTTCGCATGATCAGAAAAATCTTCCCCTTCCTCCCTCTATCCTCACGCAAAACCGTAGTCCAGGCCCTTATCATCACCCATCTAGACTATGGTAATAGTCTATATGCAGGTGCCCCGCACTATCTTATTGACCGCCTGCAAATAGTCCAAAATGCGGCAGCCCGGCTTATCGGTAACATCCCTGCCCGTACTTCAGTCAGAGCCTACCGAGAAGAACTTCATTGGCTTCCCATTTCACGACGCATAGACTTTAAAATTCTGATCCTGACATTTCGGGCTATCCATGGTACTGGCCCACTTTATCTGAAAAAGCGTCTCAAGATCTCTGTTTCAGCCAGACATCTCAGATCCAATAACCTTCGTCTTCTGTTGGTTCCTAGATTCAGGCTTTCTCGGACTGGCGGCAGATCTTTCACCGTCACTGCCGCCAAGCTCTGGAATAGCCTCCCCCTTGACCTCAGGTTCTGCGAATCTGAGCCAGCCTTTCGCCGCAAACTCAAGACCTGGCTGTTCACTAGGCGGTAGGACTTGGAACTGTCAACTCCTCACCGTTTTCCATTTTCTCGGTGAGATTTGATCTTGGTTACTCCTCATGGGGACAGTTATGTAATCTTAGCGCCGGGACACCTCCTTTGGAGGTAGCTGCGCGCTCTATAAGCTCCATAAATAAATAAATAAATAGAGTGGAGGGGCATAGAGTGGAGTGTCGTAGATTGCCTGGGGGTAGAATGGAGGGAAATAGAGTGAAGAAGTATAGAGTGGTTTAGGATGTCATAGAGTGGCATGAAGTGGCACAGATTGAACTATCATAGAGCGGAGGCTTGTAGATAGGAGGGGAGTAGAATGGAGTAACGTGTTGTAGAGTAGAGGGGAATGGCATAATGTAGAGTGGAGTAAAGTGTCATAGAGTCGATTAGAGTGGATTAGAGTGGTGTAGAGTAGTGTAAAGTAGTGTAGAGTGGAGTTGCATAGAGTGTCGTAGAGTGGAGTGTTGTAGAGTGGAGTGTTGTAGAGCAGAGTGTCAGAGTGAAGTGTCAAAGAGGAGTGTCAGAATGGAGTTTTAAAGTTTAGTGGCATAGAGTGGAGTAGAGTCAGAGTGTCATGGCATAGAGTGGAATAGCATAGAGTGGAGTGGTGTAAAGTGTCCTAGAGTTAAGTGGTATAGATTGCTATAGAGTGGTGTCAAGTGTCATAGAGTGGATTTGCATAGAGTGACATAGGGCCCGATTCACAGAACTAACTTAAGACAAAATCCTAAACTTACTACCATTTTCGTATTCACAGAAGGCACTTACTCATTTTGGTATTCACAGAAGACACTTACTCATTTCGGTATTCACAGATGTTAGGAGTCCTAAGTTTAGGACTCCTAAATGCCTTCTGTGAATACCGAAAGTCTTAAAATTAGGATTTTTCTCAGTTTAGGAGTCCTAAAGTTAGGAGTCCTAACTTTACTACTACTAAATTGAGAAAAATCCTAATATTAAGGCTTTCAGTATTCACAGAAGGCATTTAGGAGTCCTAAACTTAGGAGTCCTAACTTTACTACTACTAAATTGAGAAAAATCCTTATTTTAAGACTTTCGGTATTCACAGAAGGCATTTAGGAGTCCTAAACTTAGGACTCCTAACATCTGTGAATACCGAAATGAGTAAGTGTCTTCTGTGAATACCAAAATGAGTAAGTGCCTTCTGTGAATACGAAAATGGTAGTAAGTTTAGGATTTTGTCTTAAGTTAGTTCTGTGAATGGGGCCCATAGAGTGGAGTAGAGTGCCGTAGAGTGAAGTGTAATGGAGTGAAGTGAAGTGGAGTGGAGTGACTTGGAGTGGAGAGGTGTAAAGTAGATTGGCATAAAGGTGAGGGTAGTAGAGCAGCACAGCATAGAGTGGAGTAAAGTGTCAAAGACTAGAGTGGGGTAGAGTGGAGTAAGATGTAGTGGAGTGGGATGGCATAGACTGGAGTAAAGTGTCATAGAGTGTAGTGGCATATTGTGTAGTGTTATAGAGTGGAGTAATGTAGCATGGAGTGTAGTAGAGTGGAGTGAATGTTGCTGAATGGCAGAGAGTGTTGTTGAATGACACAGTGTCGTAAAAAATGGATTGTTGTAGAGTGGTGTGGAATGTAGTGGCATAGAGTGTTGCAGATTGGAGTGTCATAGAGTGGCGTAAAGTAGCATGGAGTGAAGCCTTGTGTAGTGGCATACAGTATCGTAGAGTGGCATAGAATGTCATAGAGTGTATTTTCATAGAGCGGAGTGGACTGCAGTGGTGTAGAGTGGCATAGAGTGTCGTAGAGTGGAGTGTTGTAGAGTGGCATAAAGTGGAGTGGTACAGAGTGGAGTTTTGTAGAGTTGAGTGTAGTAGAGTGGCATAGAGTGATAGAGTGAAGTGACATGGAGTGTTGTAGATTGGAGTGCAGTGCAGTAGAGTGCCAGAGTAGAGTGGTCTAGAGTGGATTAGAGCGTTATACTGTCCAAGAGTGGAGTGGGATAGAGTGGAGTGTCTTAGAGTGGAGAGTCACAAAGTGTCATAGAGTGGCCTAGAGTGGTGTGGAGTGGCTTAGAGTGGAGGGTCATAGAGTGTCAAAAAGTGGAGTAGAGTAGTGTGCCATGGAGTGGAGTGTCAAAGAGTGGAGCGGCGTAGAGTGGAGTGGTGTGGCATAAAGTGGAGTGGCGTAAAGTGGCATACAGTGGAGTAGACTGGAGTAGAGTGGCATAGAGTGGAGTAGAGTGCATACAGTAGAGCGGTGTAGCGTTCCATACAATGAAGTGGGGTGGTGTAGAGTGTCGTAGAGTGAAGTTGCATAGAGTGGCATGGAGTAGACTTGCGTAGATTGGAGTGGTGGAGAGTGGATTATGCATGGTGTGGTAGTGCACTGCCATTACAAACAACCAATTTTCAATTAAAATAATAATTACATTTGCACAAACATCCAGTTTTACTAAAAAAACTATGTAGTGCACAAACAATAAAGTGTGGAGATGGCATCACCTAGTGCACTGATTTGTTTTGATCATAATAAAATATTTGGTTCCAGCACACTTCAAAATTAAAAAAAATATGCTTCATTTGTGCTCTCCTAATTCTGAAATATTTGTGCCCTCAAATCCGTGATACTTGAATGGACCACCTACCCCTCGCCTCTGGAACCGGGTAGTCACTTTAGGACTTCCTGCAGCCCTTGTGACAGCATCCTGCAACTCTCTCCCCTTTCCCTTGCTAGAAAAAAAGCCTTTCCTTTCACTCTCCTAGATTGCCAGACAAATCGCCTCACTTTGAAGTCAGAGAAATAAAAGTAAACACCAAGCTCCCTTGTTAGACAGAGCCTGACACTTGACATCTGTCTTTGAATGCCCTGCAAATGTGATAAGATAAGAATAAAATGTAAAGTCCTGTTTACAGAAAGCAAGCACTCATTGAAGAATATCAGAAATAGGCAACGCTCCACAGGAGGGACAAAGACATGCTAGACAGTCTATAACAAATAAAGTCAGCAAATAGAAAGCAAGCAAATGTGAGTTACAAACCATATAGTCACTGGTAAGCAATGGGTGAAATGTATTCTTAGTTCACCTTTCAGAATGTCCCCAAGACGTCTTTAGCCACCAGACAGCTGCGCTGTCTGGTAGGCTTCGACCTAACAATGGCAGTCTAGGTTGCCATCTTCCTTATGGATGGCGAAATCTATAAGCAATAACATGATGACGGAGAGCTGAAAAATATTATTCTCACCTGGGAGAAAGTGGGTGGAGGGGATGTGATTTAAAAAGCTGAAGAGAAATATCTTTAACATTGCACCATCAATCCGACCCCTCTGCCTCCTTCGACCCCCAGATTAAAGTCTCGTACCGTGAATACAGGTCACAGTAGTTAAAACTATTCTGGTCAGTAAAAAAAAATCTTCATTCGAAAGTTTTTTGTTGAAATGCCTTAATTCTGCAAAGCGTCATTTATAATTAGGCTGTGGGGTTTTAGGTTTAAACCTATAATAACTGATAAAACCCCACTGAAAGAGGAATACCCTCACCAGTGAAGACATATAAACACTGAAAAAACACCTGCACAACCACAAACTAAATGCCATTCAAAGAAAGGAAATAGAGAGTGAAAGATTCATTTATTTCTTCCTGAAGGGGCCAATACAATGTAACTTTGTTTTACAAGCTAGCAGTAAGAAAGACTGGGCTAACATCATTCTGCTTGAGTTTTGTTTTTTAGGGATGCTACTAAAATATTGTTTCTTCTTCCTTTTGCTTTTTTCAGTTTTGTGGTCTTTGGTCTAAAGATGCAGGGTTTAGAAGCATGTTTTAGGTCTCGTTTAATCATTTTATAAACTGTAGAGAATCAGGAAATATCAAAATCATATTTGATATTTTGGCTGCATTTGATTCTTGCACTGATAGGTAAAAGGGCTGGTTTCATAAGATTCTTTCCTAATATGTGTCGTCACATTTACCCACAGAGAATGGGTAAACACCCTTAATACATCAGCCCACAGTTTCTAGTGGGTCTGTATTGATAGTAAGTGAATTGCCAACACCTCAGGCTTCATAAACATTCAATGCAAGGTATAGTGACAAGTATATGTATAAAGAGTGCTATCACCAAGCATCTGGGATAGTGGTGAAAACATGGCACCAAACATTTGGATAACATGGAACGTAGTGTCACTTGGAATGCTCTGCAAAAAAGGTTCTTTCCAAATTCAACAAAGATTGGAGTGATATTGTTTGTATTTGCAGTGATTCAGCTATGTAATGAAAAAGTTGTGTATTGACCTGTCAAAATTGATACCCGAGCTGAAGTGATTCCCGGTAGGAGATCCTTGCCACTTGTTAGATGGTATGCTGAAAGCATCTTTACAATCTTCAGAGTTAGTGAGGGATGCTATGGACTTTTTAGTCCATTCTGGTGCACTGATTTCTTATGCACAGGAACTAAAACGCAAATATTTAGAATTTCATGCTTTGCATGGCATCAAAGAAAGAGTCATCCCAACTGTGTCCCTTAGCTGATGGTTCTCAGTCCAAGGGGCTATAAATTCTATATTATCCATGTGGCAACCGTTTACAGAATTTTTGCTGAGTGATGATGCCAAAGGCACGAAGTGTGAGGATCTTTCGTAATTTTTGACCGCTTCAATAACTGTGAGGGCATAAGCGCCCAGGTCAATGCAATTGTTGCAGAACCTGCCCTGAGAATCGCAATTTGCAAGTGCGCCAGTATTGGCATGGAAAGATATGTCAGTGGCCAGAGTTAACAGATTGTGTACTGGCTGTTTTGGCGTTGCCTGTCTCAAGTGCCAACGTTGAGAGGGCCTTTTCACAGAAGTTTACATGGAAAGGAAAGAGCGAGCACACATGACCAAAGACTCACTGAAGAAGTATTTTATGGTGTACTACAATAAGTTTAATTTGCAAAAATCTATTTGGACCTCAGATACACTATACGTACACTGTCTATATACCATGTTCTATCAGCGTAGAAAGCAAGCAATAATAAAAGTAAAACATTCCATAAAAACCGGAAAAACACTTTTTCTGTTGTTTTCAGTGGTGCGAAAATGTGTAACCACTGATAACAACTGTTTTATAAAGGTATTGAAATCACTTGAAAACACAGAAAAAACCCCACCAAAATAGAAACTGAAAACAGGAAAGCCTATTTATAATTGACAAGTTTGGCAAAGTTCCTCATGGTTGCATTTTGGGAAGGTGGATAAGTTACTCGGTTCACCTTTGCCCATGCAAATTTTTTCTCTTCAAAGGCGGATATTTTTCAGTTTAATCAAACCCAGCCCAGCTGGAAATTGTATGCAGATTTTTTTCTCTGAAAATATACATTTTGCTGAGCTTTGTCTGCCTGTAATGACATCAGATGGCAGAAGAACTCTAGCTGTTTTCTGCAAAATATATTTATGCATAATCTTTTGTTTAATGCTAATTGAGAACAGAATTTATAAAAAAAAGTGCAAAAATTCACAAAATGTAAGTAGATCTGACAAAGCGAAACACTTTGTGAATGTTAAAATTGGCGCAGTGTTCAATAGACCTTCACAAAGGTCAAAAAAGGCTTTGCATGCCATTTCCAATTGTAACCCAAATACCTTCTTTTAAGTCCGGGGGCTGTATCATGGTGGGGTGATCTGCCTCAGTCCTTGTCTCTTTATGCACCTATGTACCGTGAAGTCAACGTTTACCTCTTTCAGAGCTGTGCGGACTAAAATAATATATTAATTGGAAGAAATATTGGGTTAAGCATATTGGCCTCATTTATGAAAACTGTTGCATCGCTGCGAGAAAACAGCGTTGCGACAATTTTCACTGTGCCATCCTTGTGACATGATGGATGTGTCATCTTTACTGTATGATGCATCATATCGCAAGGAATGACAGATATGTTAGTATTAATTACGTATCTGTCAGCACAAAAGTGACGCATTGCTGGGGTGTGTCAGAAAACAGATGCAACCATGTGAAAGGGCCTGTGTCAGTCTTAGTAAGATATTGACGCAGTAGCGTCCTAGAAGTGACGCAGTGAAATCTCATAGATGTCACAGCGCCACTTCTACAAGGCTTTTTGCGGTGGAATGCCCACCCTGCATACATTATACCCATACATTATACCTGACACAGGTATAATGTAGCGCAGGGCTTTACAAAGTGACGCATATGCTTAGATGTGTCACTTTGTAAATAGGGCACAATGTGACGCATTTTTTATGCCACCGCTGCGCCACAATAAGTGACGCTACGGCGGTGCACAAGTGACGCAGGGGTTCATAAATAAGCTCCACTGACCTTACGCACTGTAGTCATCTAGAGGAAACAGGCGCTTGGCTCTGTGCTGCAGCCACAGGAGCCAATGATGAAATGACCCCAATGCTTCGTAATATGACATACTTAGTGTTTACTTCGATTAACCTCTCAGTACGCATATATTTTTAAATATGCTGCTGATTGCCATCATTATGAGCAACAGCTCTGAGGGCGACCTTCCAGTTCCAGGCCAATAACCAGGCAAACCCAGCATACAAAAAGGCGCCATCTCTAAAATTATCCATGGCAGCAGATACACACTCCAAGGACAATAGATAAAGGGTTGAGCAGGTGTAAACGGGTGACCGCATTGTCCCGGTTGCATGTCCTCCCCTGACCTGCCAGAGGGCCATCCAACCATGTATGCCAAGCTAAAATTGCATGCATTCTCCAAAGGTGCGTCAATGAGATTGGAATCTTCTCAGATAATAGCTGCAAATTAAAACGAGCTTTATCTGTGAGCGTATGAGCTGCGCTAATGCACAGCCTTGTGGGCGCAAAGCACAATATAAACCAAATGAACAAAGAGCCAGGAAGAGTAACCCCGGGAGATATGCTAATGCCTGGGGAAGTGAGTGAGGCATGCCAGTCCTACCACATGCTTCTTCTGCATTACCTCTCGTTGTCCCCCATATTCCCATTACACACGCATATATTCATGGATTTCCATATTTTTATAGAACAGTGTAAATAGGAGCCATTTCGCAACTCCTTCAGCAACCTGTTCATTTAAAAGTGTTCTGTGATCGTGCGCGTGCACGTGAGTACTTCATAGCAGGCAGGCAGTATTGAACTTGCTAGCCATTGAAGCACAGGCTTGCAGTATGGCCAGGTACAATCTACACCCCCTCCTCCCCACTCAAAACTCGTGACAGGAGAGAAGTTTGTGGATTACAATATTTACAAAATATAGCAGAAAATATACTTTACACTGATTACAATTGATAAGTACAGATATCAGATGGCTAACCTTAACATAACTCTAATACAAAGGATTCCTATCCATATCTAAACATATCTTTAATAATCTTTACAATCTTTATTTTCTGCGTACCTAATAGAGCCTACGGCAAGGTCACTAACTGGTGTCAGATACTTATCAATTTCTAACCACGCCCTCCAGCCAGAGTGCACATGCGCAGAGGACCCGTTCACCGTGAGGGTACTTCCCCCCCCGGTTACCCCCGTACGCTCTGTACCTGATCTCCATAAAGGGGCCCTTGCAGCCGTTGTGCACGTGCGGGATGGCCAATCAGCCTAGATAAAGCGTGACTCCCTCCTCCCCCGCACCCAACTGCCCCTGGAGTTCTAGGAGAGACCACTTGTCCCTCCCACTTGGGCGACACCATTCGAGAATGGCGCCGCCCTCTAAGGACCTTAAATTTACTGCTCACCAATCATGACCTTACCGCCTGACCAAAATAAATCATAAATACGACAATAGAAGACCTGTGGATAAACAAATTGGCACTTCTACACAACTTTGACAATTATCTTATCCTCCCAAAACTAAGAATAGCTTAAATATTTCTTGAACAAAACCCTTACAACCTTTTTGCTTCTAGGGGATGGTGGGTGGGAAAAGCAAAAGTTAACGCCTCCTAGCCAGGCGTGGGGGTCAAGCTGGGGAGCCAGGAACCAAGAGACAGATTCTTGGGCTCCCCAGCCCTTTATACCCTGGATGGTCCGGCCAGACATACTGGCCGGACGTTTGCCAATCCGCGCGATCCGGAAGTGATTCCAATCACTTTCGGGTCATGCTCAAGATCGGGACCTATGGGGGTAGGGGGCGCGCCTGCCGCGTCACCTAGGTGCGCAAGATGCACGCCCCCTGTTGTAGCGGAGGGGGCCGGCTCGACCGCCATACCTTTGGCGTGGCCAGTGCCGGCCCCGCCGTTCTATATGGCCAGGTACTACCTACACGCCCTCCTCCCCACTCAAGACCCGTGACAGGAGAGAAGTTTTTGGATGCGGAGGGCGTGACACCCACAGGCCGTATTTATTATACAAAATTAATAAACATTAATCAAAATTACAATAATTACAAAATATAGCAGAAAATATACTTTACACTGATTACAATTGATAAGTACAGATATCAGATGGCTAACCTTAACATAACTCTAATACAAAGGTTTCCTATCCATATCTAAACATATCTTTAATAATCTTTACAATCTTTATTTTCTGCGTACCTAATAGAGCCTACGGCAAGGTCACTAACTGGTGTCAGATCCTTATCAATTTCTAACCACGCCCTCCAGCCAGAGTGCGCATGCGCAGAGGGCCCGTTCACCATGAGGGTACTTCCCCCCCCGGTTACCCCCGTACGCTCTGTACCTGATCTCCATAAAGGGTCCCTTGCAGCCGCTGTGCACGTGCGGGATGGCCACTCAGCCTAGAGAAAGCATGACTCCCTCCTCCCCAGCACCCAACTGCCCCTGGAGTTCTAGGAGAGACCACTTGTCCCTCCCACTTGGGCGACACCATTCGGGAATGGCGCTGCCCTCTAAGGACCTTAAATTTACTGCTCACCAATCATGACCTTACCGCCACAGGCTAGCATAGTTGACCGACTATCTAGCCCCCCCCTGTGCTCACTAGAAAGGTCATCCCCTGCGACTAAGGCCCCCCAACCATGCCAACATATTCTCCAGGAAAACCTCATTGCCTACTTTGGACAAGTGAATGCCGTCTTTTAGGAAGCACGGTTCACCCCTAATGCATCCATGGGCGATGGTCTGTAAGTGGGGAGCCCTGAAAAGTCTCTCAATCTTGTTATTTATTCTCCTTGCGGAGTGATTCAAAGCCTTTACAGATTCCCCCCCTCTCCATCGGGGTATCATCTGAGACCACCCGATAGTGCAGCCCTGACAAGTCTTGGCTAATCAGCCTATTTCAATGACGATAGTTTCCACCAACCCTCTTCTTCCCAGTCTTGCTAGGTCATTCCCCCCCAAGTGTAGTATGATTATATTGGGGGGCGGACCACCTTTCTTTAACAAGTCCAGTATGATACCCCTGAACTGATTAAAACATAGCCCCCCTTTCCCATGGCATGCTATTTCAAAACCTTCCTGCCGTGCTCTGTCCCTATAATCACCTGTAGAGAAAAGGTTAGACAGACGCCTTACATATGAATGGCCTATCATCCAAACTGTCTGTGGTCTTTCCTTTAGTAGTGATGATATTTGCTTTGTAGGGGTGGGCGACAATTTCCGTTCCGCTCGCGGAAATTGCGACAATTCGACATTTTCGCTTTCCGCGTGGAACGCGAAAATGTCGAAATTTCCGCGATCCGCGAGGGAACGGAAATTGTCGCCTTGACTAGTCCTTTCCTGTCACAAAAATTAAACCTCAACAGGAAGCACTTGCATTAATCAGCACAAAACATTCGGGAGCTAGGTCGAGGCTCATCAGGTGTGCTTTTCTCCCCATATCTACCGTCAAAAATTAGCTGTGATCCTAGATAGAGCTCTGTGCATCCATGACTTTCTCGAGCGCAATCCCCGTGTAGTTCCTGACACCAGGAGGTTCTGTCTCCTCATCTGCTACTCTGATCGGTCTCTGGACCTTTATAAACAAGAGGCATGTGAACTACATGGAAGCCCCGCCCGTTTGGCCCCGCCCCACACACCAGCGGTGGGCATCGTCTTCCCGCCCTTTCCCCCACTATGATGGACAGCTGACTCGAGGAACCCCGGGGCCCGTCGGCGCTGTGGCAACGTTAAAGACACACATGGTCACTGTAGACAACTCTTCTGGCCCTTTACGCAGTTACAGTGTAGGAAAAGCACTATACATTTACCCAACGAGGTAGCACTTACTGATTAGCCAGTAGAAAGTACTCCAGTTGAGTAGAGGTATTGCACAAAACGGTGGTGGCATCTTCGTGGGTAAATATGCAGGGCAGGATTCATTCTGGCACGATGCTCCTGTCACAAAAATTAAACCTCAACAGGAAGCACTTACAGATATAAATAAAGCAGGTGCCCGAGTTGAAGCTCAAATTCAGTAACGCATTAATCAGCACAATACATTCAGGAGCTAGGTCGAGGCTGGGCAGGTGTGCTGTTCTCCCCATATCTACCGTCAAAAATTAGCTGTGATCCTGGATAGAGCTCTGTGCATCCATGACTTTCTCGAGCGCAATCCCCGTGTAGTTCCTGACACCAGGAGGTTCTGTCTCCTCGTCTGCTGCTCTGATCGGTCTCTGGCCCTTTAAACAAGCGGCATGTGAACTGCATGGAAGCCCCGCCACACACACCAGCGTTGGGCAACGTCTTCCCGCACTTTCCCCCACTATGATGGACAGCTGACTCGAGGGACCCCAGGGCCGTCGGCGCCGTGGCAATGTTACAGACACACATTGCCACTGTGACTGGAGACAACTCTTCTGGCCCTTTACCTTTACGCAGCTGTAGTGTAGGAAAAGCACTATACATTTACCCAACAAGGTAGCACTTACTGATTAGCCAGTAGAAAGTACTCGAGTTGAGTAGAGGTATTGCACAAAATGGTGGCATCTTCTTGGGTAAATATGCAGGGCAGGATTCATTCTGGCACGATGCTCCTGTCACAAAAATAATTAAACCCCAACCAGAAGCACTAATCTCCGCGTTCACGCGAAATATCGCGAGATCACGGAGATTTTGTGCCATTTCGGGATATTTTGCGAAAGGCACTTTCGCTAATTCCGCCCACCCCTATTGCTTTGTCAAATGTTGCTGACACTGTGTCCTTACTTTCTCCCCTGCGTGACAGGCTTGAGAAACTGTAATGGAAGCAGAAAAGACATGCATCAGTGTTTTGTGATTCTCTCACTCACAGCATGTGTAGGCGCACATATCGTTTGTAACAATTGGAAACCCATCTCCCGATCCTCTGTACATCGCTGTTTGGCAGACCCCTGGCCGTTGCTTCAGTGGCAGCCCCTATCCTAAAGAAGTGGGTACCAAAACTGCCTGGATTCTGACCTGCCTTTAGAATTGTCATGTCCAACACCCTTTTGAATTGAAAGCATGTCAGTGGGACCCCATCCGCATGGAACAGAAAAGGCCCCCCTTCGTTATGTGGTCTAACTTGCAGGTAGCTCTCAACATGTGATATAGGACAGCATGGGTTACCTTGTGCCCGGTGTAGAACTACCCCATCACCCCGGGCCTCCTGATCGGTCTTGGACTTCTTGATTGATATTAGTAAGGTGTCGGCCTTGACCTTAATGCATTCAAACTGCAGACCGCCATGTATGTCCAGTTTGTTTTGGGCCACTAGTTCCCCAATTATAAATGCGCCGTAGAAGGCCAACGAAAATGCCACGGTGAATAACCGTACTTCCCCATATGTGCTGCAAATTGCGGGGAGGGCTGCTAGTAATGTCGTCAGGAGCTCCACCCCAATTGGCTGCCTTGTGTCTGGGGCCGACCCTTGGAGGCGTTGCCAACCTTTTAGAGCCTTCCTCTCTGTAAAACTATTAGTGGGATCCCCCCTGTCGCTGATCTGAGTGAAGAAGGAGATCGCCGCCACATGCCGCTTAGCTGCTGCAGCTGAACGACCGTTGGTCTTTAAACAACCCAGGTACTGAATGAGTGCCCCAGTGTCGTGCCACCTCTCAGCCCACCCCACACCCAAGAATGAACAATATTGCCAGAACTCTGCCGTTGAAATCCTGCAGGAATATCATCCAAATCCGCATGTCCTGTCGAACCTCAGCCAACAGCCTTGTGTGGTGATGTTTCTCCTTGAGGCCCGCCATGGCTTGGGAGATAGATCTGGAGAGCGGTCTAGCCATTGGAATGACCCTTAAAGCAAAGTTCAGTTGCCCTACTGTCTGCTGCAGCTGGTGTAGTGTGACCTTCTGTTTGCCCAAGCATAGCTGTAAAGCAGCTCTGAATTTGTTGACTTTGTCCATGGGTAGCCTAAAACACCTCTGAATAGAATCCAACTCAATGCCCAGGAACTCTATCGTAGATGCAGGCCCAACTGTCTTTCCCGGAGCCAAAGGAACCCCCAAATTCTGCATGAGCACGCAAAATTCCTGCAGCGCCCACCCACATTCAGGGCAGCCCCGTGTCCCCAGGATAAGGAAGTCGTCCAGGTAATGCATGACCCCCTGGTGCCCTGTCCTCTGTCTGAAAACCCATTCGAAGAATGAACTGAATTTTTCAAACTATGCGCAAGAAACAGAGCAGCCCATTGGCATACACATATCCATATAAAAACGTCCTTGAAATTTAAAACCAAGCAGATGAAAATCGTCCGGATGTACTGGGAGTAACCGAAAGGCTGATTCTATGTCAGATTTTGCCATCAATGCTCCCGGGCCCAAACCTCTGAGGATCTCCACCGCTTGGTCAAAGGACGCGTATTTAACACTGCAGAACTCATCGTCAATTGCATCATTCAGAGAATTACCTTTGGGGGCTGACAAGTTGTGTATTAGTCTGAATTCCCCCTCAACCTTTTTGGGGACTACACCCAACGGGGAGCAGACAAAGTTTTCAACCGGCAAAGACTCGAAAGGGCCCGCCATCCTACCCAGGCGCAACTCCTTGGCAATCTTTGTGAAGACTATACCTAGATTGGTCCAGGCAGAGGGTTGATTCTGGCACTCAGATGCTCCCACATAGTTTGGAGCTGGTATCCTAAAACCATCCCTGAAACCCTCCAACAGAGTTCTTGCCGTAAGGTGACATGGGTATTTGTTGAGCCACGGAGTCAGAGTCGTCACATGAATGGAGGAGCGCGCTTTGAGCGGGGACCCCATCTCACTCCTGTTTCTTCCTACCCTTATCCTTTGATCTTTTGAGGCATTTGGATTCGGGGTGGGATGGGTTGGTGTGAATGGAACACGCATGCTTGAACCTGCACTGGCCCTGTGGTCTGGTGCAAGTCCGCCTGTTGAAATCCCAGCATGTCCCTTTCCTTCCACCATTACCGTTTGTACTAGTGGTGTAGCTTGTGTTACCCTGTGACTGAAAGGGCTGAAAAGGCTGAGCTGACTGCGGGGACTGACTCTTTTTGTTACCATGCCCCTCGCCCCCAAAAAGATCCAACCAAGATATTGTGTAAATTCGGTCCCATGACAGGGATGGGTCGGATGCCTTGGCCACCCTGACATTTTTGTCATACACTAACCACCCCCCGCCTGCGAATTTATCATGGGCCAGCACTATCCTGTTCTGGTAACAAGCCATCTGCGCCTGCAAGTTTGGGAAACGCTCCGCTGTGACTGCCATAAATATGGAAAAGGTTCTGATCCAATTGAGTAAGTTCTCTTCTACCCTATACTTCAGCATCTCTCTAGCCCATTCCCTGGGTAGCATATAATCGTTGTTCTTCCTTGACTCCTCCCTCTCCCTTTCGCAGATCAGTAACGAAAACATGTTAATATATTCACCAGCCCAAATTCTGTTCTTCAACTCCAGAGACACATGCCTGCCTAAAATCTCCCGCTCAGAGCTGGCCTCGCCCACGCCCAACATTGCTAATGTTGGCAGTTTACCTGTTACCGTTGTCCCAGGTGCCTCCGGCGTAATCCCTGCTGCCGCACTGGGGACTGACACCCCCTTGTTCTCCAGAGTGCAAGTACCTCCCCCTGAAATGACAGGTAACGATGCGACAGGCCCAGCAGTGATCTGTTCCTTGGGCCCTGCATTGAACTCATAAACAATTTGCGTTGCTTCTGCTAAAGCATCGGTACCCAACTCTTTTACCCCCACCGCTGGGGCGAGAATGCCTGCCTTCCCCAACCAGGGCAAAATTGCTGCCAAATGTGACACTACATCTTGAGGGGCCACCCACCCCCCCGGCGGTGTCTCCCCCGCAGGTGTTGGTAGAGGAACGGCCACCGGGATGGCCGGGACTGGTGCCCCTAGGGGGGGGGGGTTGGGGCAATGGGACCACGGGGATCGCTGGTGGCTCTGGATGCAGAGGTGGGGTCTGTGGTGCCAATGGTGGTGCAGGTAATGGTGGGCTGTTGCCGGGACTGGTACTGGGACAGGCAATGGGGTGGGTGGCACCGGGTCGTTACCTCCCGGGGTCTGGGGAGTGGGTGGATGTAGTCCCTTTGCCACGCGCTTCTTAGTTCTCACCCTTTTAGGGATTGGTGGAAAAGCAGCCTTGGGGGGCACATTTGGGCACCTATCCTTCTCTCCCTCCTGCCCCTCAACTTTTGTCCCTGAGGTTAGCAAGATCCTGCCCCATCTCAGTCACTTTCCTCATCATATCCTCCATCAGCCTCTCCATACGAGAGCCCTGCTCCCCCTCTTAGCCTTCCCCGCCATTATGCAATAGATCCTAATAAAACCACAAAAAACGCCCACAAAATACAACCCTTACCCCAACCTTGAGCTTACCGTGATAGCTACGATATGCACGGAGGGTACTTTATTTAGTGGCCTTTACCCGTGAAAGGAGGGTACTAAGATGAATGAGCTAACAGGCTAAACAGGCTGAAATTACATTAAAGACACCCCAAAGTACTGAGACCCCACACAAAATACGCAACAAGGCAACGTTTTAGAAATTCAAATTCAACAAAGTCAATAATTGCCCCTAAAAATGAATGAGCTAACAGGCTAAACAAGCTGAAATTACCTTAAAGACCCCACAAAGAACTGAGACCCCACACAAAGTAAGCAACACGGCAACGTTCTTGAAATTCAAATAAAGCAAATAATTGCCCCTAAAACCGATTGTAGTGTGTACCTACTTGTTTTAATGATCACACAATTATATGGCATATGGTATTGAACCCTCACTTGATTCCCCCAATGGACGCTGCTGACTAGAGGAACCCAAAGAGACTAAAAAACCGGGGCCTGAAGTGAACGTAAGTCACCACTTAGCAATGCAACAAACCTCAATACATCATATCTGTGCCAAAGTTATGGAAACAATGCTAGCCCTTGCACTCGCAACCGAACTTATACGCGCTGTGAGCAACACAAAACAATGCGCCTAAATAGATCCTCAAATGCTCTGCGCACAATACGATGCAAAACCGGCGGGGTGCGTGCCGCTACTAGGACCTGCACGACCCCAACCGGGTACCTGCCAAGAAAGCTCCTGCCCCTCCGCCTCCGAATGAAAAAAGCAGCCTCTCTGTGACCGTGGCTCCCTCTGTTGGATCGCCCGTGAATTACGCCGATGTCCGGGGGAGACCAGCAGCCAGGAACCAAGAGCAAAATACTTGTTTTCGCCCAACTGTCCCGACGCTGCAGAGGTGGAAGCCGGCTCCCTCGGTTCGTGCTTCGTGAACCCGGCCGATGACCGCAGCAGCCGACGGCCCACTCCTTCTTCGCTACAGCTGACCCCGACCTGGAATAAAAACAAAAAGCAAAAGTTAACGCCTCCTAGCGACGTGTGGGGGGCAAGCTGGGGAGCCAGGAACCAAGAGACAGATACCTGGGCTCCCCAGCCTTTTATACCCTGAATGGTCCGGCCAGACATACTGGCCGGACGTTTGCCAATCGGCGCGATCCAGAAGTGATTCCAATCACTTCCGGGTCGCGCCCAAGACCGGGACCTATGGGGGTAGGGGGCGTGCCTGCCGCATCACCAAGGTGCGCGAGAGGCCTGCCCCCTGTTAAGGCGGGGGGGTTGGCCGCCATACCTTTGGCATGGGCGATGCCGGCCCCGCCGTTCTATTCAACCCCTCATGTAGCTCCAAGTTGTTATATTCACGAAGTCACTGATGATTAGCAAATATGTCTTCTTCACCAAAAGGGCCCTTGACATCATGCAAGAAAAGTTTGCTATTACATCAGTATTTATGTCCGTATTTATTATATTTTAATGGGTTACCATTTTGGTCTGTCCTTTCTACCTGCTAAGGACAACATTCTGGGGCAGATTTACAAGCCCTGTGCGCCACATTTGCGTCGCTGTTGCGTCACTTTTGTGACGCAGCGGCAGCGCAAAGCTAGCGCCATGCTGCGACAGATTTACAACGTGACGCATTGAGGGAGATGCGTCACGTTGTAAAGCCCTGCGCCACATTAAACCCGCGTCAGGTATGCAGGGTGGGCGTTAGGTCGGAAAAAGCCTCGGAAAAGTGACGCAGTGAAATCTATAAGATTTCACTCAGTCACTTTTCCAACGCTGATGCGTCAAATCCTTATGCCTGCTTCAAGCAGGCGTAAAGCGTGAGGCACCATGTTAGGGATAGGGCAGGTTGGAACAGTGCTGGAGTTGCGTCGAGCTTGCAACACAATTTCAGCACTGCGCCAACCTTACGCCGGCAGATGCGTCACGCATCTGCTTGTCCTTGCGCCACGAATCACTGCATTGTAAATGCGGCGCATCTGCGGTGACGCAAGGGCAAACATGCGTGATGCATCTTTCCTGGCGCATCCCTGCTGATTTGCAGGGATGCGCCAGGGAACATAGATCTGCCTCTTTGTTTTTTTTGTGTTTTTTTTTTACATTTCATTTGATTTTTATACGGGGAAAGCAGATTAGCCTTAGTCTGGGGGAAGCCTTGCAACAGGATATAGCAACTCAGTAACTCCAAAAGAAATTGCAGGTGCTTGAATGCTACATAATCCTATTTAGGAGGCAAGTGAATGTGTTTTTTGTCGACAGAAGAGCTGCCGTCAGTTCTGTAACTACTGAGGGCCATATTATCAAGACGGGGCGATAAATTTATCGCCGCTTTATCAGCAGGAAACTGCCGCTAAAGTGGCGATAAGGGGCTTGATAATATGCTCTATAGAATTCCAATAGAAACCCAGGTTAGACGTCTAACCTGGGCTTCTATGGGAATTCACAAGGACATATTATCAAGCCCATTATCGCCGCTTTAGCAGTTTCCTGCCGATAAAGCGGCGATAATTTTATCGCCGTTCTTGATAATATGCCCCTAAGAGGCGCTCCAATGGGCATTTCCATCAGAGTCCATTCTGTCCGAGTCCACCATCATGATCTCGATCATATCAGTAACAACCAGAAAAGTCTAGAAGATGTGACCCCCCCCCCCACCCCACTGTTCCCCCTTTTCACTCTGAGAGAAAACTCCTGCTTACTGAAAGGAATCAATTCTTTATTTATACTGGAAAACTACCCGCCACAGCCCCTTCCTTCAGCGAACTGTTTAAAAAAAACAAGAAAAGTGTTGAGTTATCCGTTCTAGAATGGCGGACTCGCAGTCACTGTTTATTTTCCATGAAGTAATTGTGCCATGAGGGCAAATGCTGCCGGAACATGCCACCAAGTAGGCGAAACTCTTGATTTAGCGGCCATCTTGGATGGAAGAGTGATGTCTGTATTTTCAGTAGCTAAAAAAAATCACATAACGGCAAGGACTTTGCCATATAGACTTGTTTGAGGGATGATAAAAACAGAAATGAACAGGATTCGAGTAACATGGAGTACAAACAATGGGCCCGGGCACATTCTTTAACGTTACCCACCTGTTCCTCCCTGTATTTTCCTTCCCTGTTGCTTGGTGATCCAACCAGTTTGACAAGATTGTTGCCTGAATTCAGTAAGATTTCTCAAAGCCTACTGATAGCAGGATGTACTTCCAAATTACCCTCTTTAAACAATCTCAGTTTTATAGGCAGAATTTGATGGGGGAGATTTATTTTGAATGCTTGAAGAATGAAAAGTAGGCCTGGGCGAAAATTTCGTTCCGTTCGCGGAAATTGCGATAATTTGACATTTTCGCGTTCCGCGGAGAGCGCGAAAATGTCAAAAATTCCGGTTTCCGCAGCTTGGCGATAATTTGTTTCTTGCTCACGCTGTAAAATAATACATTCTCGCGCGCGCGCGATCGCCTTACCTGAATCCCTGCGTTCGCCGACAAGTTTTCTTGATCCGGTCGCGTTCTCCATGAGATGTTGTATTGTTTTTACCCATTTGCGCTGTCTCGCGACAGTTCGCGCCCGCAGTGACGTCATGCGTCGCGCGATCACGTCTTTCTTCTCGCGATCATGCACCGCGAGACAACTCAAAACAAGATGGCCGCGCCCGCAAGCAAACACATGGGTAAGTTGGCGACCCGCAACCATGCAGAAAATCTCGCGAACATGCCGGAAAAAAACTTCCGCATCTTCGCGATATTTCCGCTTGTTTGCGATAATTTTAAACATTTTCGCGATAATTTGCAAAACTTAATTTCGCAAATTCCGCCCACCCCTAATGCAAAGCATGTCTCTCTTACAGCAACAACACTTGTAATTGTGCAGCTTGCACTTCATCTGTTTTAATATGGCGTTTTCATGGTGCTTTGGGTGAGTGACAGAACTAGGATGAACAACGTTTTTTGTACAACGTGAACACAGTTTTACGTAGTTCCGAATAATTGGACTTCACGTAGTTCACAAAGTTTCTTGCTTTCCCTTCTCTTATGTCGGAGCCAGTGCTTTAAATGGGAAAAATAGTGCAGGTACTCATTTAAATGTGGCGAGTGAGCGGGGTTAGGGGCGGGGCTAAAGGCAAGACATGCAAAGTTTATTGGCTTATATAATAGTTGCAGCACACAGGACAAATGTGTTTCTATAAAAAAATCTGGTTAATTTGTTCAACAAAATGAAATTCAAACAGTATTTTACCCTTTCCTTATTTTGTAATATTTCTCTCACAGAAACACGCACACACAAGCAGGCAAACAGACACACATAAGCAGACACTCCCACAAAAGAATCAGGTGAGACTAAAGCCCTTTTAACCTCCCATGGCTTTTCTCATTGTGCTGTCACTGGTCTGCCTCGTTTCCTTGCAAACACAGCATGACGGCGAACACCCGGATATCATGCAAATGAGCCCACGCTGAATAGTTCAGCAGGGGCTCAGCTGAGGGCTATAAAAGTGATTTGGCTGAACAAAGAGACTGGCTACCAACACTAAAGGCCAATGCACCTACCCTCCATGAGTACCGGTACTCTCCACAGCCGCAGAGAAGTGCCGGTACTCAGGGTGATAAAAATAAGAAGTGCCGGTACTCAGTACCAGTGAGCACCGGCCCATTTAAAGCACTGGTCGGAGCGTAGTTATGGCTGCAACCAGTTAACATGGAAACAATTGGTCCACAAGGGCAAAGCTTGCCCTTTTGGGCAGGGTCGGATTTGGACCAAAATTAGACAAGGGCAACCCTAAAAAAGTGGCCCACATTCATGGAGTGCAAACTTTCACAAAACATTTCTTGGTTAGTATCAGTGGGCTCATTTTGTGAGAAATGAGTGGTACATTAAGCATTTTAAATCCTGAACGATGAATAGCATTGATGAAGACTAGAAACACGGTAATTGTTAAAATTTGAAACGTACTTTCAGTGCCAGCTTCTCGTACTAACTTTAACTTAGTAAAAAAATTATTTTTCTTCTTTAAACAAATGTCGGGAAGGATTTGATTACTCGTCAATCCGACTGTGTTTGCTTTGCTAGGTGATGACAGCCTGAGCTTGGTGCATACTGGTGCGCTTTCCTGAGCTCCTCTAAAGACAGTTATTCTTGTCCATTGGAGTATTAATTTGCCCAAGACTTGGACATTTGTTTAAAGAAGAAAAATATTTTATTTACTAAATTGAAGATAGAAGAACGTATACCAGTCCATGGTCTATCGAGCGATTTTGTCCTGCATTTAGCCCTGAGGAAGCCCGTTGGGGTGAAACGCGTTGGCTGAGGCTGTGTGTATCCCTCATCTTGTGGAAATGATAAAGAAGAATCCCATACATTGAAGACCGTGAAAGATTAATCATTTGTTACATATTATATGTGATTCTTTGTGTACCTCTCTTTGCTCTTTATCTAAAGAAACCTAAAGCTAGAGCCTACACATGACTGTGCTTACTTTAGCTTTCTGCTTCAATTCTCAAGGCTGGTAGAAGCTGTGTTCCTGTAATGAAACACAGTCAGCTGACGCACAAAGGATCAGCAAGCTAAAGGAGAGTAACCTAACTAAACCCTGTGAAATGATGTATGTTGGTGTGTTTGTCTGTGAGATTGTAATTCTAATTGAATTTGCATTTATATAACACATACTGCCCCTGACAAGGCTTTGAAGAGCTTTTCGGAGAGTAGCACGCTACACCGAAACACATAAAGGATTAGTGGTGAATTAGTATAGTGAAAATATGAAAGTAATTTGCGCGATTGATATGTTAGTCAGTTATTTGGATTTAGAAGGATAGTGGAGGGATAGAGAAGGGAGAAAGGTTTGCATTTATATAGCGCTTGCTACCCCTGATGGGGTGCTTTTTTGAGCGACTAGCACACTACTCTAGACATATAAAAATCACTGAAATAGGAAAATGAATTGAATTAAATAAATAATTGGATTATTTAGCATATCATTTACACTAGTTTTGGTTTGTCTGAGTATATGTTGTTTTTCATAAATGTTTTGATTATGTTTGTTTTTGTTGTTCTGTTTAATCTGTGTGGAGTACAACAGAAGAAAGATAGAATATGCCTTATGTACAGCATGAATCTGTTATCCAATGATAAATAATAATATTATTGTTGAGAAACAATATATTATTAATATACAGCCCTTAAGAAACTAATTTCTCTTCATCAATTTACTTTGCCCAGGTTCTATGGGGGTAATGAGGCAACTCCCAATGTGTTTACTCTCAGGCAACATTGAGCAAGCAGCCTGGCTCTTATGGTGTCTCTCTTCTGTGTACTCTTATCCCTTCTTTAAATCCACTAATCTTACCTTTATGTTCTGACAAGCTTTCAAATTGATCTTCTTTTGTAAGTCATGTCAACAAGCTGCTAACATTCCAACAGTTAAATACCTTTCCTTGCCCTCTGTCCCACTCTAACAATTAGGACACCTTTCACTTTCATTTCTTACTGAAGTTTTTGAGGGGCTTACCTAGGGCAATGACAACAACTACTACTACGTCTTAAAATGCTATTCTACTATTATTACTACTACTAAAACTACTATTCTTTTACTGCTAACATTTCTATTCTACTACTACCAGACTACTAAAATAGCCATTAAAATGGGCAAAATGTTGCAGGACGATAGTAGACTGTTGTATGTTAACTACAACTATGCCACAAAATATTTCACCCTTTAGCTATTAAAATAGCTGGTGGGGTGCCCAAATGAGATTCAAGGTGTAACACATTCTCAAATTACTGCACAATTGTCTAAAAATTAAAAGAGATATCATCAACCTACTCCCAAGAGTGCATGGAAAAGCTATTTCTGATTTATGAGAATTAATAATTATGTAGATACCTTTGAGTAGGAAGGCTATAATAAAACATGCACAAATCCAACCATGTTGGGAAAGCCATTTTTCAGTAATGTAACTAAACCGGGACAGAATACACAATTTTATCTTCCTAGAATACAGCTGGTTCTTAAAAAAATGTGTAGTTTATGGTGAATCTGGGATTCCTCTAGATCGGTCGTTGTTAAGAAGATTTTGCTGTCAGGCAGTGTATAATAGAAATCCATGATTAACCACCAGCCCAACAATAGTGGGACGCTGGCTCTATTTTACGAGGCCTGGAAAGGAGAATGCTAAGCCACAAATTCTAATTATTTACGTTACTTACTAAACATGCACATTTTTTAAGGTGGCCATGTTGAAGCATATAAAGCAATTTTGAACCGCCCTTGCTTTTTGTCTTACAGGTTCATGCAAGTCCAATCTATCTATCGCTATTCCTCACGCTGATACTTCCCAATACTCTCATTTAAAAAGCATAGTCTTAGAAGATGATTATTCTCAGTCCAGTCCTTTTGCCTAAGAAAATTCATGGTCGAATGCTTGCAAACTGACTTTAACCATTTCAGATTCAGGAAAGTCTGGTAAAAGTGACAATTCAATCGAGCTTGAACCTGAAACACATGCATGTTCTTTGTCACCGCTAGAGAATGTTGAGTATTACAAATAAAATTAGTTTTTATTTATATCATAGCATAACATACCATAATGTAAATTAGTATAATGTATTACTGATGGGGAGGTCAGAGATTTCATAGAATCCGCGGGTCCCTAGAGAGAATACAGACAGGTGACGCAGGCAATCCAACAGAAAATTGCAAATCAAGGAAGTACTATTTAAGAGGACGGAATCCCATCACCCACCAAGGTGGTATGCTTCATCATTTGGGATCTCCTCTTGGCTGCAACCTAGTGCAGCCAAGGAGCTAAAACTTCTAGCTGGTGTATAGGAGGAGCTCACAGATGTTTTAGTTTGATCCGGGGGCTAGATCTCCTAAGATCGATGGAGCATGAAACAGTGTGGTGAGAGTGCGTAATGCAGAGTGTGAAGTAGGTGATTAAAATTGACTACCAGGAGTTAAAAAAGTTTATTAAGTATCCTGTGGTGTCAAGGGTTAAAAGCAGTAAGAGCGCGGTCTGAAAAAATGTGCGAGCACGCTGGTCAAAGTGCTAAGAAGGTCTTCATGTTTCAGCCAATCTTGATTACAAATTGATCATGGCTTTCTTCAGGACCCCGTTATTACTACTACTGCAGGGATACAGAGATAAGTGAGTGAAAACTGTCACAGAAAAAGAGTTTCAAAATAATTGGAACGATACGACCAACTTATACCTGTGTAATACTTTTGGTAGGAACTACAGGGATATGTGGTGAACACCTGTTGGAAAAGAGACCGCGCTCTAACTGCTTTTAAACCTTGACACCACGGGATACCTAATAAACTTTTTTCTCTCGTGGTAGTCAATTTTAATCACCTACTTCCTAACACACTGCATTACGCACTCTCACCACACTGTTTCATGCTCCATCGATCTTAGGAGATCTAGCCCCTGGATCACACTTAAACATCCGTGAGCTCCTCCTATACACCAGCTAGGAGTTATAGCTCCTTGGCTGCACTAGGTTGCAGCCAAGAGGAGATCCCAAATGATGAAGCACGCCACCTTGGTATGTGATGGGATTCCGTCCTCTTAAATAGGACTTCCCTGATTTGCAATTTTCTGTTGAATTGCCTGCGTCACCTCTCTGTATTCTTTCTAGGGACCCGCGGATTCTATGTTGTTTATATATATGGAATGGGGATTTATCAGCGCAGGTCTGTAAACTTCCCTTAGACTCCCTTTTTCCTACCTGGTAGTACTTAGAGGTCAGAGTGTTCCTATATTTGTAGGCTGGGCTGCACACAGCAGAACTACTTGCAGGTAATTGGAGATCTACCAGTAGCTCATGAGCTACTTGTTGGAGAAGCCTGTGCTAGGGAATGTTGAGATTTACATACAAAATTAGTTTTTTTATATCATATCATAACATAACATGAAGTAAAATTGTACGTGTGTTACTGAAGGGGAGGTCAGAGAGTAACTCATATATTTAAAGTCCAAATAGAGCAATCGAGAGGAAAATGGTGAGCAGAAAATCTGTAAAGGAATCCAAATGCATCCCTTTCTGTGCACTTTTATTTAAAGTTATGGCGATGCTGCCAGAGGGATAAGAAGGGCACGCGTCCTTGAAATTGTATGAATTCCTAAGTATCCTTAATTTGATCCCCTTTGTTCTATTCCCAACACATGAAAAGGGCCACAACCTAGACCAGATTTTCTCAACTGACAGGATTGAAATAGATCCACCCTCCCCTATTATCTGGTCAGACCACTCCCTGCTTACTTTTGGAATACAAAAAGAATCAGTTCAGCCTCAATCCCAATGTAAACCCCGTGCCACAGGTTTCAGGACTTTCAATCAGCTGACTTTGGAGGCATTAGCTAGAGCACTCAAGAAACACCCTATCTCTTTTAGTGGCCTTAGAGAGCGACGTACTCTTACTAGAAAATTGGCTCCAGATACGCGCGACTGAACTCGCCCCCCCTAAGACCAGAGGGGCAAACATCTGCAGAGCTTCGGCCCCATGGTTTACTGAGGCCCTCAGGAAAAGCAGAAGTACCTGCAAACGTCTTGAGAGAGTTCGGAGGAAGAATTTTAACCCCTCGGATAAAAAGGTGTATAAATTGGCATTAAAAGCCCATTATGCCAAAGTTCGCAAGGAAAAAAATAGTTTTTTGTCCTCAAAAATCGAGCAAGCAGGGAATAGAAGTAAGTAACTGTTCAAAATTGTTAAAGATTTCTCCTCCCCCTGCACCCTTAATAGCCTTTTTACCCCTACAAATGAATGGACGAATCTCATCGCACAATATTTTTGTTAAAAAAATTACAACTGTTCAAACTTCCCTTGGGGGGTCCCCCCTTGCTATGGAGGGCAACACAGGCTGGTCCCCCGCTGTCTTATCCAATGACGGAGGGACCCTCCTGCAATTCCCTCCCATTCCGTTAGCCGACTCCCTGAAGATAATGAAAACACTGAAATCAGGCTCCCCTTCAGACCCCTGCCCCGCAAAAATACTGACATCTATTGCAGAGGTGATCAACCCAGCAGTTAACCGAGTGTTGAACCTCTCTCTGTCAGAGTGTTTAATGCCTGACAGCTGGAAACACAGAAAATCCTCCCGCTTTTAAAGAAATCTTCAGACAACCCTTCTGTAGCCAGTAATTACAGGCCAATTTTGTTGTTGCTTTTCTTCTCCAAGGTGCTGGAGAAATACATAAACAGGATCATTTCTGTTTTTTTTTAGGGCAATCACGTGCTGCATCCTAGCCAGTCAGGGTTCAGAGCCAATTTAAGTATGGAAACAGCCGTACTGGAAATCTCGGAATCTATTAAAACTACACTTGACAGAGGAGGCAAGGCCTTATTGATATTGCTGGACCTCTCTGCGGCTTTCGATACCGTGCCCCATGCTCTTCTTTTGCACTGACTCCAGGGCTGTGGCATTGGTGGTACGGTCCTCTGGTGGTTTATATGTTACCTGGATAGCCGCCAGCAAACAGTTTGGTCTCTCCCTTTTTCGGCCCCTATCTCCCCGTTGAATGTAGGTGTTCAGCAGGGATCTATCTTAAGCCCCACTTTGTTTAATATGTTTATGGCACTTCTGGCAAAACAATACGGCGCTAAAATAATATCTTACGCCAATGACACACAGTTACTGTTCACCTGCACAAAGGATATGGCCCTGAATGGGAGTTAGATAAATATCTTCCTGTCAAAGGTGTTCGCTTGGTTTAAACAGAACCAATTGATGTGCAACTGTGAAAAGTCAGATATTATTTTCTTTGGACACAACCCGGGTGAGGAGTGGCGCAAATGGTCTCCCCCCGCAAGTTCAGCTACCACTATTAAAAACCTCGGAGTGAAAATGGACGCAGACATGTCCATGAAGTCCCAGGTCCAAGCAGTGGCCGGCACATGCTTTGGCCTATTGAAAATGTTGAGGAACTTCTTCCCACTACTCCCAGTTACCCAAAGGAAAACAGTAGTCCAAGCATTGATTATACACTGGCTTGATTATGTTAATGTTCTGTACATAGGCCTCCCTGATTATCTTCTTGGCCGACTACAAGTGGTACAAAACGCTGCAGCAAGAGCCATACTCATGGAAGGCCTCAGGACACACATGACCCCTCACTTGAAGTCCTAGCAATGGCTTCCGATGCGCAAGAGGACAAACTTCAATGCCTTGGAACTGGCTTATAAGGCCTTCCACAATATAGTGGCCTCAAATCTGAGGAACAGAATCCAGAGCTATGCTCCACCTAGAATTTTGAGGTCTTCCACCCAGCAGCTTTCGACTGTTTCAAGGTTCTCTCGTTCCCCCCTGGGTGGTCGTTCCTTTCAGGTGGTAGCCTCTCAGCTTTGGAACAGCTTGCTGCCATCCTTACGTCAGGCTCAGAATCTCCTCAGCTTTAGGCGAGGTTTAAAAACCTGGCTTTTCATACAGTAGAGCAGCTGTCATGTGCGTGCCTGTACTGCTCTGTCACTGGTTCTCTTTCTCAGCGCCGGGGCACTCCATGGAGTAGCTGTATGCTTTACAAGTGCCCAGTAACATAACATAATATAACATAACATAACATAACATAGCATAACACAGTGACAGCACATAGATAGCATGCATTGAGTTCACATACCAACAATCATTGGGCTGGGTTTCAGGCCATAATCCTTTGGAAGAGGTGTGTAAATTTGCAACATCCTGATTTGAGAAACTTTTGCGAAATTATGTGAAATCTCGCAAAAATTCACATGGTGGTATTGTACATGAAAACTGGAAGCAGGAGCTTACCTCAAATTCAAAAGTCAGTAAAGTTACTTACAAAAGGACTGGTTAGTGGAAAAAAATCGGTTAGTGGAGGGAAATGTCTCCTGCAGGAAATTTTCTGTTCAAAATAGGCCCCCGAAAAATAAACTGCATGGAATTTTGCAAAATTTGCAAGCAAAAAAATAATTTACACAGGTTTACTCTTTAGCAGTTCCTAAAAACACCATGCCTGTGTAAGTTACTACATATTGTGCGTGGAGACATAGGAAAGGCCACTGAGAAAGTGCAGCAGAGGTCAAAAACCTTTCTCTCTGTCCAAGCTAAAGTTTTCTTTCTGCCAACATACATGAAAACTCAGATCATTAGTGTTCTCCACATGTACCCACGTCTGAAGGAGAATATTTTGGGCAGATCAAAATAATATATTTCAGATGGCACATCCAAAGGCCTGTGTCTTTTGAAAGGAGGTGTGGAGAGAGCAGTGCATGATCAAAAGATCTTTAGTGAGAGCGCGTGCTGTTCAACAGATCAATAAGCTAAAGCAGAGGTACTCTGCGTGGATACACAGAACATCTGCTTGGTCGAAAGCCAAGATGTTGCAAGATGGAATATTAGGTGGTATGACTTGGAGGCCTTACCATACAATATTCTCAAAACACACAGAGATGGTCCTTGGATTTAACCACAATAATCCTTAGCTCAGTCCTGGCAGTGTGGCAAAGAACAGTCAGGCATTACTGAAGGAACATGTGTTAAGCGTTTTACAATACCATTAAGGTGCATAAGTAATTGAGACAATTCAAAAGAAATCCAACACCATATTATAAAAATAAAGTACATTTTTATATAAATAAAGACATCAAAATGAACTTTGTATTATACATACAACCAGAGTTGTGGATTTTTTAAGTGTTCTGTCAAACTGGTCACTTTGAAATGAATGGTGGAAAACACAGGTGACACTCGGTCACTTGTAGGGTGAGTTGAAGCAAATCCTCTTGTGGAAAACTTCCTGCGTGTCCCTAGACCAAGTTCCAAAACTCGTTACTTCGCCCAGGGAGTTTCTTTCAAACTGGTCTCTTTGAAATGAATGGTGGAAAACACAGGTGACACTCGGACACTTGCAGGGTGAGTTCAAGCGAACCCTCTTGTGGATAAGGTCCTGCATGTCCCTAGACCAAGATCCAAAAATCGTTACTTCGCCCAGGGAGTCTAGGGGCAGAGGGTACTTAACTGTCCTTGGCATTGAACAAGATCCGCAGGAGCTTGCAGCACTTAACAAAACTATACTTGGAGATAGAGTGACACTCTACCCTCGGTGAGTAGAGGTCTTTGGGGTCCTAGGAACTGGGTTCAACAACTGGATTTCTTCTACTTGCTCAGCAGCTCCGGTTACAGAGGTAGCTGGCAGCTGTCAATCACTAGGGTAGGTTGTGCCAAAGATGATTTACCACATACTCGACTACACAATCTTCAGTATGCAGGGACATTGCAGTGGGGTCATTACCAATGTCAGTCACTGTCGCTGTGAGTTGCTTTCGGGCTGGTGAAGTCACTTCAGAGACTGGTTACCAGACTGGCGACCAACAAGCCTTGGCTTTGGCAAAAAAGTTGCATGCGGGTGGAAGACATGGGAGCCAGAGCGATCCAGAGTGGCGGAAAGTGTCACGTTGAAATCAACCCCCCCAAAGAAGAGCAGCGGGGCCAAAGGAGGAGATGCGTTGCCAGACTTGTGCAAAGAAGTCCAGGTTGTCGCAGTTGGGGCCATACATCACAGCAAGCGTCAGGTGCTGGTCCCGCAGGGTGCCATGGGGAATAACGAAGAGCTCCCTGGGGCCAGAGAACACCTAAGAGGTCTGCATTGGGAGCCCCTTGCGCAGCAGTATGGACACCCCGCATGAGTAATTGGAGTACAAGAATGAATTCATTTCACCCCAGTGTCGAGAGAGTCTAGAGGCGATAGCCGGTAAAAGATGGGTCTGTTGTTGAAAACAGATGTCAACATTGTGCCGGGACAGATGAGCATGGACCAGACGTGCCTTACAGTGGTCGTTGAGCCCATGGACATTCCGGGTCCAGAGAGTGGTGTCAGTCATGGCATTGCGGCAGGAGAGGGAGTGCCCAGAGAGAGTGAAAAAAGGGATGGGAGCTGTGCGTGACTGCAACGAGCGATGCAGTGAATAATAATGGGGGAAGGCAGTGCGATAGTCGTGGGGTCACAGTGACAGGACACAAATAGCAATAAAACGTGGTCCCCATGAGAAGGCAACAACACAATCGGTGCCCTCCCCTCAATGTTAGTGTGGATAGTAGGGAAGAGGAGACTGGTGTCGGAAATGTACAATACCTGAGCCTGTGCAGAAAAGAACAATACAGCCTCATAACCCCAACCCCCCACCATCCAACCTCCCAATCCCAACCCTAAAACAAAAAATCCCCAAGAAGTCTCACCACCCCACACCCACACCAACCCCCCAATCAGGCTGAGATTCCACCCATACCCACCCCGGTGACCCACAACTGGGAGGGAGAAAGACCATGTCCGAGAGGGAAATCATCCTGTGGGGGCATGGCAATGCCCAGCATATGCCCCTGCCAGAAAGACTGGGTGACTGAGCCTGAAATACAGCAGACGACAGAAAATAAGCATCGAGAAATGAAGAGCACTGCACCAAAGGTGAAGGAATGAGCAGAAATGACCTAAAAGGCAAACGTGAGCCCAGTAATCACTAGACATCCTACAGGCCTGGGTGGCAAACATTAAACCTAGCATAACATCAAAGTTATAATGACAAGCGAAGGGGGCCAGAAAGAGAAGGGTGTCCAGCCCAAGGCGCACCCATGGGAAATAGGAGCCCTGTGTGGAAGGGAAATGCAGCGTAGGCCACTAACAATCAGGAGCATATGCAACATAACATAGAGGCAGGAGAGAAAGCAATGGTGCACTTAGAATCAGTCATTGTCACTCAAGTCACGCTCTGCGTTATCATGTGGGTTCGCAGGAGAGGATCGATTTGACTTGTCCAGTTTACCGCAAAGGCTAGGGCTTCCTTGGGATCCGGGAAGACGAGCATTTTCGCGCCCTACCTGACGCGTAGCTTGGCGGTATACGCAAGGGAATATGAGACGTCATGTTTTTGGAAAAGCCTTTTTGCCGGAAGGATCTCACGGCGAGTGGCCTGTACCGCCAAGGTATAGTCAGGGTAGATGGACAAGGAGTTTCCTTGACGTCGGATCTCGGAGAACAGCATCACGGTCCCTGAAATTAAGGATTTTGGCAATGATTGGGTGAGCCGGCAGGCCCGGGGCAGGTCGAGGGCCGAGTAAGCGATGGGCACGCTCAACAATAAAACCAAGGGAAAGGACGTCTCCAAAAAGGTTGCGGATGAGTTGTTCGAAAAAGTCCTATATACATGAGATGTTGGTGGATTCAGGCACGCCCGTGATGCGGAGGTTGCTCCTATGGGAACACGCCTCCAAATCCTCATTTTTGTTCTGAATTAGTTCCAGAATCTTGTCCATTTGGAGGAGCTTTTGATGATCCTGGGTGGCGGCATCCTCGGCATCGGAGACCCTTGTTTTGACATGCAGCGTCATGGGAATCAACACAAGCCTTGACTGTGTCCAGACGGGATGATAGTTGTTGGAGCTGGGCCGCTATGCCGGTGACAGCAGATTTGACCTCCAGCATGATGGACTTGAGGTCATCCTCCCGCAACGGGGCCATCTCCGAGGGAGCTGTCGTGTCACCCCTCACTGAGGCCTCGCCATCCTGACGCATTTGACGGCGCTGATCGAAGGCTATCTTCGGCTGCTTGGGGTCGAGTGGGCGAGTCAACCACCCAGCAGGAGAGGCCCAGGCAGGGAGGGCAGTAGAGCTGAAGTCTCAGGCGCGGGGAGGATGACCCAGTGAAAGCCAGAATGTTCCAGTCGGTAAGACGAAAAGGTGGTATTGCAAGCCGACAGGAGGCAAACCGTGGCCAGGCCTCCCATGATGACAAGCTGCAACAAATGACACAGCGGGCCCACCTGCCCTAGCAGATGAGTGTCAGGGAAGGCAGCTGAGTGGCGGCTCCAAGCTGTGGGGGAGGTGCTCAGGGCCCATGAGGGAGGAGCAGGCCGGTGAGCAGTGCCCTCAGCGGAGACTGTCCAAGTGCGGATGGCGCAGGGCGCAGTAACAGCGGGGAGGCACAGGAGACGTGCAGCCTGCAGCGCAGGGCCCGGAAAGCTGAACCAGCGGATGTGGGCACGGACACAATGATCCAGAGATCATGGTGAAGAGTGGGCAATGCGGCTTGACACGCAACAACCCCAACCCCGCTGAGCAGCCCCCACAGCAACAAGGCACACCAGAGACGAGGCGCGGTCCCCACACGGTCGCCGGGGGCCCAGACAGCCGGCAGAAGACCGGGAGGCCCACCTGGTCGGCCCCAACCAGCACAGGAGTCGACAGGAGAACTGCGTGGGTGCCAGGAGCAGGCATCAGGCCGAGGGGTGGCGGAAGGAGCCCTGCTGTGATGAGGAGGTGGCGACAGAGCGGCTGGAATGCTGGGATGCATATAGACCGGGACACCCTCGCCGGACAGCACAAGGAGCCGAGGGGAGCTGGGAGACCGCGCAGCGCGGGGCCGGCAGGCACTGGGGAATCATGGAGGGCACACCGCCCACGTCGCCAGGCCTGGAAGAGGAAAGTCCCCACGGCGGGTGCCGATAATGGGGAGATTGCGCCCGATCAGAGGGAAGGTGCTATGGCGAGCACGCTCCCAACCCCGCCACGGACCGGCACCAAAAGTGACAGCACTCACCGACATCTGAAGGCAGAAGGTGAAGGCGGTCTGCAGTCCGGGGACGAGGGCGCAGTAGGCTGAGGTGCAGGAGGGTGCAGCGGGTCAGGCCGTATCCTATCTCCAGGCCAAGGCCCGGCAGCGGATCTCGGCCCAGCGGAGGTGTTGGAGGCCCAGAGTTGAAGCCATTGATACACCGAGGCAGGACGGATCAGGATGGCTTGGAACCAGGTGCGTGGGATAATGTTGTCTGCAGGATTTCTTACAGATTCTTGGATCAGCCGGCAGAGCCCACTTAGAGTGCGGCCATTTTGCAGCCGGCCAAGCCACGCCCCCCCAAACCAGCTTGAAACTTAGTGACAGCTTAGCTACCACTCCAGGGTTGCAGGACACCACTTCTCTTTGGGCTCACTCTAGACAGGCCCAGTGGGTCGCAATTCTTCTCACACAGCAAATTGATTTTCCTGCAGATTGCAGGGGATTCTGCTTCAGTCTGCTTCAGTTTCTGGCGTCCACTGGAGTTCCTCTTGCTGGGAGCAATGAGCTTCTTCCACGGACACACGTCGAAAACATGGCTCCAGTGTATGATCTCTTCAGGTAACTTTAGTGTCCTATCTTTGCACTGCGGCAGAGTCTAAAGTCCTGTTGTTGGTGACAGCGTTTCTTTGTGCATCTTCTCGAATTCAAACTCGGAACTGAGGTACTTAAGTGTTTTATCATCACACTGCTGCAGAGTCCAAAGTCCTGTTGTTGGCGACGGCGTCTGCTTTGTGTCTCTTCTTATATTCATAATTGGAATTGAGGTTCTGGTGTCAGGGGAGCCCCTTAAATACTGGTTTATTGGGTGTTAAGGATGTGAGGGACAGTGGCCAATGGGCTACTGGTCCCTGCAGCTAACCCTCCACCATAGTGACAACACCCAGTGGGTGTACGTCACTGTGCTACCCAGAATATTCTCTGTCAGTGTCTCCCATAATGGCAGAGCAATTTCCTGGCTGTAAAGATCTCCTAGTCCACCATAAAGGTGTGGCTAGCCTTTTGGAGGTGTATGCCTCCTGCATACTTAATTCTCCCGCCTTCCTGCAAGTAGATCTGCTTGGGGGGAAGGTCTTTGTCTTCGATTTGCACATCAATGGAGGTGAAGCCTTTGCGGCAAACCGCCTTGGATGCTGTCACACTAGCCATCCTTGGAGGGAGGAGGTGTGACCTCCTTCTGGCACAGGCCTTTGTCTCCGTCCTGGGAAAGTGTTAGCAAAAATCTAGAAGGGCAGACTCTTGACTTGGCAGTAAATGGTTCAGGGAAGCCCAAGACACTGGAGCACTAAACCTCAAGTTGAAACCCACTCAAGGTGGTGCCTACGTGCAAGCTAGCTACTCCTTGTCACGGGAATCGTGTTGGGGTGAAAAAGCCTGGTGTTTGAGGCCAAACACAATACAATTCGGTGCTGGCTATCTTGAGTTTGCTCATTAGCCAGCCCATGTTATTCTACAGACTACCATTTACTTACAGTAGCCTTTGCTTTACAGGGTCACTGTAGGGATATATGTGTCTGAACATGTATACCCACACCTTTATTATAATGCACCCTTATCTTCTGTGCTATTGGAGGCCTACCTTAGAGGTGTTCTACTTACATTAAGGCAGTAATAGTGATTCTGCAACAGGTGGTGTGTGCAGGGTCACTCTCGAGCAGACAGGCTTATTGTGCAGGCTGTAATGGCAGACCTGCAGACACACTTTAACTTGGGTCACACCGGGTGGCACAATATAGTGCTGCAACCCTCGTGACCCCTTTCCCACCAATGCCCTGGGTACCACTGGTACCATATACTAGGGACCTATAAGTGGGAAAAGTACCTTGGCAATTGGGTCTACCAATTAACATTACATTTTTGGGAAAGAGCACTGGCACTGGAGCCTCGTTATCAGGACCAAGTGCACAATCAGCATCTGGCAGTTCTAATGGGGCAAAAAGCGGGAGGGGGGCATCTACAAAGAAACACGGTTTCCAACATGACCCCAACCAGCCAACATGCCCAGGTGACTCAACCCACCCCTAGGTGAGTATACCTGGCTTGTGTGGTGAAGAAGCAGGAAGGACACTTGCTATTTTATTGCAGGAACTTGACTCATATCCTCCTTTTAAGGGCACTTCCACTGGAAAGTTGACCCATCTCAACAATGATAGAACCCATTTTAAAACTAGACTTTGTTATAGCTGTTTTATTTTCGTTCTCCCCTTTTACCTTGGATAGTGAGTTGCCCACCTCTGCTAACCCTAACTTTTAGGGCAACACCTAGCTTACCCACAGGTTGCCTAATACTTGAGTAACCCCCCCATGACTGGCAGGTTCAGGGGGCTTAATTTGCTTTCAGCTCTGTGGTCTGCCTTCCGTGCCTAAGATAGTGTTTCCATTAAGGCTAGCACCCAGCAGAGACTGCTGACTGCTGTCAGTGTCTGAAACCACACCTTAAGCTTTCCACTGAAATGTGGGTGAGCTGCTTTAGGACATCCTGTGGCAGACACCCTTCTTCTACGCTCCCTTCTGTCACAAAAGGGACAACACCCTTTTTCTTCAGAGCTGCTTGACTGCTCAGGACTTCATCAGGAACATGTGAAGCCTTACTAGTGCCATTTTGAGCCCTACTCCTACTGGGTCAGAAGGTTCTTGGCTCACTGGTTCTATCTTTACAAGTGACTTCCCTTTCCTTCCAATTTTTCCTTTCTTTTAGGATACTTGTCTCTCAACTACATGGACTAGATCCCCAGGAACTTTGGATTGGGGTGCTCTGGGCAACCACCCCACTTCGGTTCTAACTTCTGACCAACCTCTGATAGGTCATTACCCAGGAGGTAATCCAAGGCGAGATCAGAACTGAACACCACCTTGTGCCAACTAAAGGTACCCTTCATTTCTATGGCTACAGGCCTAACTGAGACTTTCCCAGAGGCTACCCTTATGTTAATGTTTTCTCCCTTAACATACTGATCAGTGGTCACCAACCGGATCACCCCTGTAGTGTTACTGGCGCATGTGTCTCTCAGGCCAGTGGCAGGGATCGCATTCACCTGAATGGAGTGGAGGTGCTTACTCCCACCCTCAGGGATCACTAGCTTAACATCCAGTCCTATTTCCCAGCTTATTGCTAAGAGTCTCTCATCATCTGAGGAGTCCTTTCCTATAACTACACTAGGCAGTCCAGTGCTAGCCACCTCTTGGAACAGGCTGGGTCACCTCTTTAGTGACCTGACTGCTGGCAGTCGAAGCACAACCTGTTATCCAGAAACATATTAAGCCCTTGGTCTCTCTGCCTCTGCTTGCCAGAGTTGGGATGGGATTTGCTTTCCTCCTTTTTAGGGTTTGGAGTCCTGGAGGTGTCTTGTTGGTGGGCTTTCTACCTTCCTTCTTAAACTTTTGTGAGCCTTACTCCATCTGTTTGGAGTCACCCCCCTGGGACTTATTGGGTACTCTTGACCTTGACCGCATATTAGCTTTCTTCCCCAACTCAGTAGGGAAGTCAAACCAGAATCTAGCAAATGCTATTACAATAACTCTGTGGTACAGTTACTCAAATGTGCTCATTAATAACCAAATTATACAGCCCATTTTAAGTGTCCAGTTTAGTACCAAATATCCAGCCATCCAGTGCCTTTACTAAGGAGTCAACAAAGTCCACCTAGACCTGATCCTGTCTTCTGTGGGTCTTTCTGAATTTAACTCTGCTCCTCTGTGTTGAGTTCAAACCATCACTCAGTGTCTCCTTTGTGTGTGAATAGGACTCAGCCACACTCTCATCAAGGGTCAGAAGTCTATCTCTGCCCTTCACTGGGAATAACTACCGAAGTAGAGAGCCCAGATGTTGACGACCTAACCTCCTCATTCTGCAAGCTCTCTCAAAAGCTGCAACCCACTTGATCATGCCCTTTCAATCACTAATCACTCAATCACACTTTGCATGCTCCACAGAATCTTCAAATGGATCCCAACCAACACCAGAAAGTTCATCACTCAGGCCCTTGTCACCAACCCGCCCGACACCTACGCTCCGCTTCACACACCCCTACATCCACCCACCCACAGCGGTGGCTGTTCCTTCTCCAACATCGCAGCCCAGACCTGGAACGACCTCCAACTCCGTATGGCCACCTCACTGGCAGACTTCAGAAAGACTCAAGACCTGGCTCTTCAATGGAGAAACAGCATCTAGATACCCCTAGGGGTGACAAAGCTGTGCTTTGCAAATGCTGATTGATTGACTAAATTTGGGGACAATCCCTTTAAGGACTTTGGGGTCAAAAGACTCCTCTTTATCTTTGTTGCTGCAACCATCATTGGGGACCAGGCCCCATCCAACACTCTTTTCCTCCAGGGCTAGTCTCTTCTCTTCCACTTCCAATCTTTTCTCCTCCCAGGAGACTTCATCAAGCTGGTCATAAACGTTTCCTACCAAAGGAGGGGATTCTAGAGTTCCCTCTGTCCCTACCTACTGGTGTGGGGGTCTGAGGAAGTTCTGTGATTCGGAATCATCAGAGTCTTCCCCCTCACCACCTTGAACTGTGAGCATATCCCCTCCTTTTTCTGCTGTTTGACCAGGAGAGGAGTGGTTATCCCTCTCTAGGTTTTCTACCTCATAGTCTCTGATGGTCTGTTCTAGGTCCTCTCTCTTAGAGTTTGCTTTAAAGCTAATTCCTCTGATCTTGCGTAATGTCCTTAGATCATTGATATTCAGGATGGAGAGAAGGTGATGAAAGAGGATCAAGCCATTCTCCATTATGCACTACTTATTTTATAAAGTTATGGACTTTTACTAAAAATTCTAAGAACTTTAAAAACTTTTTCCTAATTTTGACAAAACACTTTTTAATCTTTTGATTCAACTGGAAAAGGGATGTAACATAGGGCCCTATCAATTACTATTAAATCTGGCTTTTAGATAAATCTACAAAAATCTTTGCCTCATGTCTAAAAACAATTTAAGAATTTCTTTTTGCACTGGGAAAACTACTTAATGTCAGGTAGTTCAAATAAAAAGCAGGTTCTGGATCCCACCGCTGAAACACCAATGTTGCAAGGTTGAAGTATTATGAGAATTAAGTCACCTCTGCACTTGGACTCCCTGGCTGGTGGGCCTTATCCTGTAATACTAACAAAGTGGACCTCAGACTCCCCCTTAGAAGTCTTAGCTTGGTCCTGCTAGTGTGGCACAGAGCAGTCAGATGTAAGTGCCACGGCTCGAAAGAAATCCTGACATCGATTTATAGAAATAAAGTGCATTTTTATACAAATATACACCAAAAAGAACGTTGTATCATACATACAATTGGTGTTGTGACTTTTTAAATTTAAAGAATTTAAAAATAAATGCAGTGAAACTGTCAAACTGGTCCCATTAAACTGAATAGGGGAAAACACAGGTGATTCTCAGTCACTTGCCGGGTGACTTAAATGGACCCTCTTATGGATGAAGTCATCTGGGTCCCTAGATCAAGTTCCAATATTCGTTACTTCATTACCTTCCCATTTAAATCTGGGTGCAGAGATGACTTGGCTGTCCTTGATACTGAACTGGATCCATGGGAGCTGTTAATCTTGCAACACTTGACAAAACCACACTTTGAGATGGAGTTACACTCTACACTTGGAGAGTAGCAGGCGTTGGAGTCCTAGGACCCAGTTTCAATAGCTGTATTTCTCCAACCTTGCTAGGTGGCTCTGAGTGCAGATGTAGCTGGCAGCTGTAAATCACCAGGGAAGGTAACACTAAAGATGCTTTACTTTTCACTCGATGACATCACATTCAGGATGCAGGGACACAGCAGTGGGGTTATGGCTGACATTGGTCACTGTTGCAGTGAATTGCTCTCGGGCTGATGAAGTCACTTCAGGGGTTGGTTACTGGGCTGGCGACCAACACACCTTGGCTGTAGTAAAGTAATCCATGGGTAGTCCGGCACCTGAGGGCAACAAGAGTAGAGTACTGGCTTGAAACTTGGTGAAAGCTTAGCTACCACTCCGGGTTTGCAGGACACAACTTATCTTTGGGCTCACTCTTGACAAGCCCAGCGGGTCACAATTCTTGCAGGGGACTGGTCCCACCAGTCCAAGGGAGTCTGCTTAGGTTTCTGGCATCCGCTGGAGACCATCTTGCTGGCAGAAACTAGCCTTTCCCACAGACACTTCAAACACACAGTTTCAGTATTTTGTCTTTTCAGGGCACTTAAGTGTTTTATGATCACACTGCTGCAGAGTTCAAAGTCCTGTTGTCGGTGACGGTATCTTCTTTGTGTCTCTTCTTGGATTCAAAATAGGAATTGAGGGTCTGGTGTCAGTAGATCTCCTTAAAACCTAGTTATAGGGCATTAAGGGTGTGGGAGACAGAGGCCAATGGGCTAGTGGTCTCTGTGCCTAACTTTCCCCTGTAGTGACAACATTCTGTTTGTGTACATCACTGTGCTACTCAGAATGTTCCATTGCAAGATCTCCCAAATGGCAGAACCCTTCCTTGGCTGTACAGACCTTCTAGCTCACCCTAAAGCTGTGGCTAGCCTTTTGGAGGTGTACTCCTCCTGCATACCTAATTCTCCTACCTTCCTGCAAGCAGATCAGCTTCAGGGCGAGAAGAGCTTTGTCCTCAAGTGGGGGACAAATACATTTGCACATTAAATGGTGTGAAGCTTTTGAGGCTTATCATCTTGATTGCAGTCACAAAAGCCATCCTGGGAGGGAGAAGGTGTGATCTCCTCCCTGCCAAGGCCTTTGTCTCCATCCTGGGAAAGTGTCAGCACAACATACCAGGAAAGCAGACTCTTGTCTTGGCAGCAAATGGCTGGGCAAAGCCTGTCAAAACACTGGAGCACAAAACCTTAGGTCGGCACCCACTCAGGGTGACAGCTACATGCATGCCAGCTCACACTCGACATGAAAATATTGTTGGGGTGACAAAGTCCAGTGGCTGAGGCCAAAGATGCCACAATTTGGTGGTACCATAATGGCTACCTTGAAATTGGTCAGTAGCCGGCCCATGTTATCCTATGGACTGCCTGTTATTTACAGGATTACTGTAGGGATATGATAACGCCGGATTCTTATCTTATCTTACCATCTCTTACCACGCTTAAGAATCCTCGGCTGACTGGATCTTATCTGCTGTGAAGTATAAAGGGGAGAGAACCAACTAATTCAGATAAAATCAAAAACCAATCAATTCCTACGCTGAAGAATCACTAACTCCGAGTTAAGGTTTAGGGGATTTATTACAAAGCCAAAAATAACTGAACATACAAGCACCTCATGACGAGGTTAAGGAAGTACATGGGTACTAATACAAAGTTTAATCCACGCAACAACCTAATTCGATGAAGCATACAAAGGGTGAGAAATTCTAGAAATATCAAACAAAAGAAAACTGCTCCAATATCTAAATCAGTCTTCATGGATACCTACAAAGAAATTGATTAGTCTGTTCCTACTCTACCACTAAGGTGGCATCCCTACTTAGCACCTCCCAAGCGAAATCAAGAAAAGGTGTCAGCGCGTGAAGACTTCCTAAGAAGTACACTCACGTTGAAAGGGTCAGAATACAAAAGCTACTGCTTCATCTCTAAGTCTACTTCCTCAGTATCGATCTCTTCCTTCTACCTTCTAACGGCCCTCTGCTCCATCTACCCTCATCTAACTCTTTTCTGCCGCTCATCCCTCGGGGCACTATCCCTTATACAAAATGAACAACATGGAGGACACGCATCCATATCACCTCTTCTGGCTGGACACCTCCTGAAGGTAAATTTCCACTGAAACCTGTATTTCATCCAGCAATGGTTGAAACGTCCTTGAGTCCCAGGCTCATCCTCCAATTATCAGCATTCCTGGAGACTCTTGTAACAATTCTCCTCCATACCTAACTCCTAAAACAAAAGGGTTAGTCTTAGCTAATGAGGACGATGTCCTTGCAACTGCAACAGAAGCATGTGAAAATCCTTCCCTGTACATGAAATTCACTGTCTACCTCCAAATTATAGCCTTCCCAAGGATAGTATACATCGGCCTGCACAATTCAGCTAACATAAGGAATGCGAGTAAGCCTTTCATAGCAAAACATGAACATTCATTTAGACGTCTATACATCAAAAACTACGCCCATTAATAAACGTTACATCTGTAAACACTATGTTTCGTTGCATTAAATATATAAGTAATCCTTCCTACACGTGCAGGCTTTAATATTGTGCATGTTTAAATCTAATGCATTACATTACACATGAATTAATTCGTTAGGCACTTTGCAATAAGTAGTTACATTTAACGATCGATTTACTCTTTCGACTAACACGAACTACATTTCTTACATTACACTCACATTGTTCATCATTACGTTTACATTTCTAATGATCATCTGTTAATACAACACAAGAGTACATGTGGGTGCGGACTATGCATGATTATAATGCACCCCTACAATTTTCAGAACCTCATGGCGCTCTATCAGATATATATGTCTGAACAGATATATCCACACCTTTAATATAATGCACCATGCCTCCTGGGCTAAAGGATGCCTACCTAAGAGGTGAATTACTTACATTAATACAGTAATAGTGATCCTGCAGCACATGGTGTGTGCAGACCGGCAGACACACTTTTCCTTGGGTCACACAGGGTGGCACAATACAGTGATGCAGCCCTCGTGACCCCTTTACCACCCTTTCCCTGGATACCACTGATACCATATATTAGGGACTTATAATGAGGAAATTTGCTTGCCAATTGGGTGTACCAATTCACATTACTTTTAGGGGAAAGTGCACTGGTACTTGGGCCTGTTTAGTAGGTGGCAGTGCGCCATCAGAGTAAAAAACCAGCATCTAACAGTTCTAAATGAGGCAAAAAGTAGGGGCGGCTCCTCTGTTATGGTGGAGAAGCGTAACTCTCCCTGCTGAAAGCCAGCAGAGGCAAAGGACAAAAATCAAATTATAATAAAATATTTTTACTATCATTTTATTTTTATCCCTGCAGGCTGCAAGCCAAGGGCGGGGCGTGGCCTCCCATACTGACGCTGCAGCATCAGGGAGAAGGGAGAAGTGGTGGACATTGCCAAGTGCCCATGGCGGTTTAGCCCGCCCTCTGGGGCAGGCCAAACTTTTATGCGCACTTAGCCTTTCTCTACCCGAGCTGCGTTGTACAGCTGGGTAGAGAAACTGACACAGGCTCCCAGTCCATTTTTGAGTGCCGAACAGAGGCGCTCAGACCAATCCCTGCGCTGGTCACATGCTGGGAATAGTATTGGGAGCTGGGAGCATGTGCAGTGTGCAGAAGTTCCTGGATAGGACGCGAGGATCAGGAGCAAGGCGGTGGCTGTCGGAGCAGGTACGTTTTATTTTCTTTATTTATACTTCTGTTTTCTTTTTGTGTGTTCCCCCTCACCCGCCTCACCACTTTGCAAGACGAGTAGCCACTCCTGGCAAAAAGTGAGGGGGCATCTGTAAAGAAGAACAGCTTTCAACACTTGGTGAGTTTAATATTCAGCTCACAGAGGATTTTACTGCCCTTAACAATTTTAGAGTTAGTTTCTGGCCCAGCACATACAGTTAAGCATACTTTAGAAAGGATCTTTATCAATCTGAACCTTCTTTCAAGCTTCAGCCCAGTTTTCCTAACATGAACAAACCATATGGCAATACCGTGCCAACTTGGTCTCTACACTTGCTCATCCTCCAAGACAGCTCAAGACATATTCCGGGCCTTGGCATAAAACTACCTTTCAGAAAGCCCATACAAACTTCCTTTTAATGTTTAGTTGACAGATTGAAAACACCATAACTGCATATAACAACTGGATCACATCATCTTTAGACTGAGTGGGCCAAAAGTGCATTAAAGAACTCTTTACTACTGTAAAATTACTGCTTCACCTCACCACATGCCAATAATTAATAAAAGCATCTTAAAAGCTATATATTATTTGTCACCCTCTTTCAAGGTAAGATTCTCACAATTTACTTGAATTTTACTTAATAAGAAGAGGTAGCTAAATTACCCTTTCTCACGAAAATTCCAGCACAAGCTCATTGTTGGCCAGGTTTTACCATATTTTGTTAGAGGATGTTATATCAGCCATCCTTAAGTGCAAGTCGGGTTCCCTGACTGACATCTGCCCTCCGCATGTTCTGACTGCTGCCTTAGACCCCATCACAGCTCCTCTCTGCAACATTCCTAACTCCTCAATTTCCTTGGCTAAGGTGCCAAAAGCATGGAAGACAGCCCAGGTCATATCCCCTTGAAAAAAATCCTCAACAGATCCGTCAGAGATGATCAATTTTAGACCCATCTCACCACTATCAGCTGCCTCCAAGATGCTGTAAATTCAGATCAATTCAAAACTTTCAAACTGTAATCCAATCCATTCCTTGACACCTCTCAATCTGGTTCCATCCCCTTCATAGTAAAGAAGCATTTCTGCTGTATCAGAGCATGTTAGAGTCAACCTGGATCAGAAAAGCTCCTCAGCCCTGGTGTTGCTTGACCTATCAGCCACTTTTGATGTGGTCTTGTGTGCCATTCTGCTGTGAACATCTTTTATCCAGGAATGTGTGCCTCAACATTGAACTGATTCTGTTAATTTCTGTCAGACTGCATGTAAGAAGTTGGGTTGGCTCCTTCCACATCTTCCCCCTTGAGGCTTCAATGGGCGGTCCCACAGCATTCCTACATAGAACCAACTCTTTCTAAGATTTATCTATGTCTTTAGTCAGTCTGATCTGAGACTTTGGTATTGAAGTCTTTTCTTATGCGGAGCACACCCAGCTCATTGTATCAATACCAGACAATCGTGGAGTCATATAATTAACTTTTATTAGCCGTCTCCAACTGGATGAAGGAAAGTTGCCTGAAACAAAATTCAGATAAATTCTGCTGCATTTGGTCAGGTCTGGGGTGGCCATCTGCGGTGGGTTTCTCTCTTCCCCAGTGAAAGTAGTCAGGAACCTGTGAGTTAACTTTCATTGAAATCTTAATGTTAGTCCTCAAGTCACCTTAGTCAAAGCTTGCTGCTTCCCTTTGCACAAAGTTATAAGAAATATCTTATCATCCGCTGCTCTGCTCTCAAAACAGCATGCACGCTCTCATCACTTCTATGCTAAACTATGCCAATGCTCTTTATTTACATCGAGCCAAACGCTGCGCTGACAAAATATAAATGGTTTAAAACGCAGCATATAGACTGATCCTAACTAAATCTTCCTCAAAGTAGCCTCTTCCTGGCACACCTCAAAGACTTTCACTGATTGCCAGCGATCAAGAGGATTAAGTGAAAAGCTCCTACTCTCGCCCTTTCACAAAACAGGACCTCTAAATCTTCAGCATCTCACACCTTTCTACAGTCCAGTTCCCTATGAGTAAACTTCCTTTACATCACAGATCCGAGATTTCAGTGACCCTGCAGGGGTGGGAGGTGTTTTTGCTTCTTTAGGTCTCGCCTCGCGTTGCAGCGCGAATGCGCTGCCATCGCTTTGAAAGGCATGCAGTATATACTGTAGTGTGGAAGCTTCGTGGAAGCTCAGCCCACTCTCTGCCCATTGGCTTTTGTCTTAAATGCCTTCTGATTGGTTTGAGGCTTGTTAGTCCCTCCTCATTCATCATATGTATCCTTCCACGGCTATTAGCCCCTTTACTCCTGACACTATTTTCTTTTAGGTCTCGCCTAGCGTAGCAGAGCAAATGCACTGCCATCGCTTTGCAAGAAATGCAGTATATACTGTAGTGTGGAAGCTCCGTGGAAGCTCCGCCCACTTTCTGCCAATTGTCTTTTGTCTTAAATGCTGCCTTCCGATTGGTTTGAGACTTGTTAGTCCCTTCTCATTCATCATTTGTATCCTTCCACGGCTATTGGCCCCTTTACTCCTAACACTTTTTTCTTCCCTGTCTCCCCACCATACCGCCCCCTCCCTCAGTCTGTGACTTCTCACCCTCCCCGCCCCCCGCTCATGTTAATGTTTTCTTGCCTGCCAACTCTTCAGTTTTCTTCTTTATTATTGCCACCTTGAAATATGCGAGTTCATGATGCGTGCTGTACAAAAACGTCTCGTGTTTAATGAACAAGATTTTAATGTTACTCTAAATATAATAAGACTCTAGGCAACATTCGGGGTATGCATGGCAACTGACGCCTCTTAGTTCACAAATGGCATTGTTCTCAGGCGGGAGAAGCGGCAGTATTTTAACTCATGCTTAAAACGAGCACTTTTATTAACTTCCTCTCAATTCAGTTCTATAATCATGTGTACTGAGGTGACGCGCTAAAGAAATGCACTTTTTTAATTCTGAAGAGACATTATCGCACATTTACATCATGTTTACTGTATGATTACCATGCTGATCATTTTCACGGCTCGTCCACTGGCTCGTATACGCTTGACTCGTTTCCGGCTCTCTCTACCTGTTAATTAATGTATTGGCTCGCGCACCTCTAACAAAGAGAAATGAATGGATACATGGCAGTGAACCCGGTAGATGGTAGAGAAATAGACTGGTGCAGACAGACAAAGTCAGTCTCCATTGCCTCATGTCAGAATCATCACTTTCAATAACCTGGAAATCTGCCGGCAACTCCCGCATGCCCCAGCCTCATCCCCCTCACCTATTCTTAGCAGAAGCGGCTGATTCTGAGCTGTGCCCTGCTGGTGCAGAGGAGCACAGCAGAGTCTGTAGAAGCGCTGGGATCCCTAGCCTCTCCTAAGCCTTCCGGGTGCCTTCACGCCTTTACACTCAGGATAAATGAATACATTTTGTTCTGTGCTTTAGTCGCCCCTCTGTGAGCACTGTCTGGTAGATGAAGCTCTGTGTGAATAAACACATTCAGAGTGGTGGTTGTGTACAAACAAACAACAGCCACAATACCGTACGTTTTGAGCGTGTAGTTAAATACCTGCTCATCGAGTACCTCGTTGGCTGATCATTCCATGGCACTACCAAAATTACATTTGGACACATTTGCTCAACTGTAAATCACTCCCTTCTATGGGTCATTTAACAACTCAGGGCTTTGGGGTTAGGTAACCTACTTTGGATGCTGTGTAAAAGAGTAAATACAGAAATGAATGCAATGAAACTAAGCAACCAGTTCTGTCTAAAACACTGTGAAAACTGACACGCATTCTGACATTTTGTTTAGTTAATGTCGATTTTCTCATAGATGCGAGTAAAGTACTCTTAATATCTTAATGAAATCTGCACACTTTTAATTAATAGCACCGGGCGTCCTTTAACAACTAGGCAATGAATACATTTTCATGTACCACGGAAGCCCCCCTGCCCCTCGCCCCCTTTGCAACCTTAATTGCCTCCCAGTGTTTGGGGGATAACCAAGACTCAGGAGAGTGAGTCAAATAGTCTAGAAAATGAAAGAGAAGCCAGGATTTGGATTCACATGCTCCGATCCCGATCGCGTTGGTTAGTCTGTAAGCACTACTTTTATTAATGAGTTTCTTAGTAGTAAAGCACCACAGTGTGCATGTGTGGTGACACTTCACCCATGAGGTACATGCCAAACAATTGTTGACACAATCCACACTTTGCGTCTTTTTCAATATATTTATTAAGAAGTGCAGGACCTTTCCAAGGGATTTTGCAGACTATATACATTCACTCCAAAAATAAAACGTGTAGGTAAAAAACATTGCCATGTACAATGTCAATAGCTCTAACTCACAAATACAGAGACCTATTTGCATTGCAAATGCTTGTTTTGTGTCTTACCTTGGCCCTGTTCTGAAAGAAATTGTGGGGCAGATTTACAAGCCCCTTGCACCGCCGGTGCATCATGTTGCGTGACTCACCGGTGGTGCAGCCTGCTGATTGATATTTACAAGCACAGGTAAAGTCACCTTGCATGACTTAACCTGTGCTTGTAAATATCGCCCCTATCAATGCCCCTTCCTGCACAAAAACAATCTACCCACGACGCAGGCATCCTTGCACCTGTGCCAGCGCATTGCAGCAGTTTGTGCGCCAGCGCAGGTGGAAGCACATAGATGCAACATATTGTTGCAAATATGTTGCATACCTGTGTTTCAAAACTAACGCAGCACGGCCCAGCAAAATGACTTGCGGCACCGCGCTGCGTTAGTTTCTTGAAGATCTGCCCCTAGGTACCTGCCTCTTCTTACACAAACCGCTCTACCAGGGCTGAATTATTGTTCTATGGATCTCACCTCTCAGCACCTGGAGACCGACTTTTTTGGGTAGCAGCAGCACTCTGTAACTCATTCATTCATTCATTCATTCATTCATCCATCCATTCATTCATTCATTCATTCATTCATTCATTCATTCATTCATTCATTCATTCATTCATGTGACCTAAAATAAAGTTTCATTACATCAGGCTTATGGCATTGTCAGATTGGGTTTGAAAAATTATGTTTTTTAAATGCAGAGTCCGTAATGGTATTCATGTCCTGGAGTGTACTTGTGTTTAATTGGGACTTTTAGAAGACGCACTGGTATGCGGCCCCGTCAGAACAATGGGATCTACAGGAAAGCAGCGGATCTGCTGATCTTCGCACACAGACTTTAGTTGCTGAACATCCATGTAAAAATTATTATTAACTGCGGTACTGGATCCAGAATTACTCATTCCCCCAGAAACCCCTCACCTCTAAGGGGACCCCCTCGATCTCACTTGTAATCTGCTGGTACCGCCCGGTTCCTTCGGTGCCCTTGGTATTGGAAATTAAGATGGGCCTAAATTACAACGAGGTCTCCAGTAAGGAGGGCCATGGGGCGTCATCTCTGGACCGTGGGATGCACGTGAGGGTCTCTGCGCCTGTCTTCTTCCCCTGGACCGTGCACGACTCATAAAGCGTCATTAGAAGTATTCCAGAAATAGAAAGGTTGAGAACAAACTCCGAGGGCTGCTCTTAACGAATGTTAGCGTAGAGGCAGATTGTCATAAAAAGACACCTTGGAGGCTTTGCACTAATTAGGAAATAAATCCTGCAAATCGCTCGTTATCTGCAATTAATGACCACATTCCGAGTAGGCCGCTGGTATTAATGCCTCGACTGCAGAACTGACTGGGATCGAAATTGGTCCCTTTCCCATTGATACAGTAACCTAATCAAGTGGAAGAGCAGTGCATGCGGTTCGCTTCAGTCAGTGCCGAGGGCACAGAGCTGAGGGAGAGGCCCGGAGTGTCCTCAGCATTATGCGCAGAGACAGCTGCAGGGCACCCTCCTCACCATGTCAATCTAAGGCTGCTGGGGAATAGGCTGCACTTTGTAACATGGAAACTGTGGGGCATATCAATAAGGCGGCGATAATTAAAGCGGCGATAATTTTATCGCCTTATCAACAAGGCAACGCTAACCCCTGTTAGCGTGAGTTTTTCAGCGATAGCTACCGGATTTTTATCGCCTTTCAAGCCAGCGATAAGTATCGCTAATGACATGCAAGGTAGGCATTCCTGACGGAAATTTCACAAAAAAAGTCGCTAACACAGCTGCTCCATATTAACAATGTTATCTCCAAAACGCTTAGCTACAAAAAAACGCACGCTAACTCCCGCTAACTCCAGTTTTTAACACCTGATAAAAACCTGACTTAAACTGGAGATAAGTGGGTGTATATAAGGGAGAGTTGGCCCGAGCCTTCCCAGAACAGCCACAGAAGCCATAGAGATAGTCATCATGCAGCTTGGAGTCCCACCAATGCAGCAACAACAACAACCACCCTAATGCCACCACCACCAGGAGCACCACCACCCAAGCGGCAACGAAGAAGACAGCGCTCTTGTGCAGACGTGTCTACCTCACAGACTTAAGGCCGGAGGAAGTCATAGACCACTACAGGCTCAAAAGGACATCCATCCAGCACATCCTGACCCTCATTGCCCACAGGCTGACGTCACCAACACAGCGGACAACCAATATCCCTCCGCAGACAAAACTGCTCGCTGTGCTGCACTTCTTGGCCTCTGGGACATTCCAACAAACAACAGCCAGAGTCGGTGGCGTATCACAGGCATCCTTCTCAACCTTCCTCCCCACTGTCTTGGATGCCATACACAGCCTGATTCCGCAGCACCTATACTTCCCCAACACTGTGCAGGAGCAGATTGCCATCAAGCAAGGATTCCATGCCATTGCTGGCATACCACAGGTTATCGGTGCAAATGACTGCACACATGTACCATTTGTGCCCCCTGTGGACGGCGAACACATCTACCGCAACAGGAAGCACACCCATTCAATGAATGTGCAGGCAATAGTGGACCACCGCGGACTGTTCACAAATGTAGTTGCCAAATTTCCAGGGAGTGTGCATGATGCATTCATCTTCCGACAATGCATCATAAACCAGCGCTTCCAGGATGGCATATATGGAAATGTATTGCTTGTCGGTAAGTACCAACTGAATACACCACATGCACAAAAAACGTTGACCCATCTAGAGAGAGGATGTAAATACATTGCCTAGGCACTGATTGGGGGGGGGGCATAAAATGCATGGGCACATGTTGATGTATTGTGTACGAGGATGAGGTATGCAGGCTCCACTGTGTAGAGCACGGCTACTCACAGAATGGCCCACGTGCTGCCAGTGGCCTGGCAAGACTTTCTTGTTGGGCCGTGGACCTTGCAGACATTGTACCTGTGTGCCATGTCTGCAGATTTCAGAAGAGTGCCACCAAACACTGCCGCAACAGCGCGGACTGCGAGAGACTCTGCACCATGGGGGCTGTGCGAGTCCAGCGATAGACAGAGTGGAGATGCATGTGCACCAAGAGGCGAAACACAACAAAAAATATTTAACAAGTAAATGGTCCATGAAAGACCTGTGTAGTACTGGGGTGTGGCTGTGTGTGTACCCAGGAAGCTGTCCCAGCCCCGGCTGCCAGGGGGGGAGGTGACAGAGGGGGACAGAGGGAGAGAGAGGCAAAGAGACACAGGGAGGGAGACAGAGGGATGAGGGTGACAGAGGGAGGGAGACCGAGGGAGGGAGAGATAGAATAAGGGAGGGAGAGACAGAGCGGGGGAGGGAGACAGAGAGAGGGAGGCAGAGAGAGAGAGAGAGAGTGAGAGAGAGAGTGAGAGAGAGAGATGTGTGTATGCCAGGTCTGGTGGCTCAGTGACCGAGGGTGTGCGCACCAGGGGCCTGTGTCCAACCACATGGTCAGTTTTCTTACTCACTAGCCCTGCCCCCTTCCCCACTGAGCCAGGACCCACCCGTGTGCCACAGGGACACAAACCACACAGCAAATTTGGGACCAGAGAGAAAGTATGTGAGTACCCATGGTGTAGAGTAACCCCCAGTACCTGGCTATCCATTTACCTTATTAAAGTCATCCGGACTGGTATCACAGTCCGGTGTGTGGTCGCATGGTTGATGAAGATGATCATGTTGCAGTTCTTGTTGCCGGTGACCTATTAGGGTGACCCAACGTTTCACAAGTCCTCACACATGTACAATCAGTGTGTCAAGTCTGCGGTCTGTCGTGACCAAGGTTGTTACAATGCACTTTGATTGTAGGAAGTGCGGAGTGCGGCAAATGTGCATGCATAGGCCGGAAAATGTGTCATGAAACCACCATACTGCGCCATTGGTGTTGACTGCAGTGTTGTTGGATGCTGCTGTTGATGGTGTCTAGTAGCATCTCCTCTCTCACTCTGCCACAAATATTTCTCAGCCTCAACCCTGTCATGTGGTGTGTCATGTGGTTGCCCGATGAGTAAGTGGATGTGTATTCGGTCACAACTTGTGTGTTGTAATTGAACTTTTAAATGCTAATCCATTACAAATGCTAAGAAGTGTGCAAAGGTGAGCCATGCCATGTGTATCAGCGTGGGGAAGTGTGTGGACAGTCTGATGTTGTTGAAGAAACCACATATTGAAAATAATTGTGAGAAGTTGTGTCATGTGCGTCTAATGCTCTGCTAGTGACAGATGAGGCAGGCCAGTAAGTTTACGTGGTGTCACAAGTCATTGTTGATGGTGTGTGCCAACCTTCACTGTCCCCAGTGGGCCCTGCCGGTGAGGTGGCTGTGGTCTGTTCCTCCGTATTACCTCAGGACATACAATTGCATGGCTTGTGTGGTGTCACAGGTCTGTCATCAGCATGAGATGCATGTCTGAATGTCAGCTGTGCCATGTGTGGCCTATGTCATTTGAACATTCACATGGCGGTGACTGCAACGAGTGTGGATCAGTGCCATGGCTAGTTGTTCGGAGAGCCAGACTGCCTGTCGGTGTCTGTGGTTATTGTGCAGGCATCATTCCGATTTTGGACACTTGTAGTGACACTTATGCAACCGTGCAGCAAACACCAGCAAAAAGGATGGTTGGAGAATCAACACTGAGGCAATGTACTCAGCATTAATGCCGCTAAATAGGCAGAGGAAACAACAATCTCGGGTCTTGGCTAAATTGGCAGCTAGGCCTAGCCTAATAATATCAAAAAACAAAAAGTCTGCCAATACTGCACTTTAATCCGAACAGCTTCTCATAAAGTGTAATGACTGAAACACTCACACTGGTGACTACTTTTTCTGTCAGATTTAATCATAAATAACTCAAAATCATATCAACATTTTACACAAATTGTACCACAAACCTAAAACCACATCTCATAGTGATGTTCAAAATATTTTTAGAACACATATTTATTTTTGTGTGTTTGAAACATTTCTTAACATTTTGACAACAATGACCAAATACAGAACAAACAATCAATCATTCGCTCATACCCATTCACCCAACTCATAATATTTAAACACATCTTAGACTAACATAGATCATTAACATACAAATATAGAGACCATCAACATAAATGATATTAGTAGTTTTTTTTAGATAATATAGACTCAGTTTACACTCGTGGCTGATAGATTGGCCTCAAACAGAGGTCTACGCGTTTCAGATCCCTTTTCTTGGTGGGATCCTCATCAGGACCAGTATTGACTGAAAAAACAAAAAGAACTCAGTTTTACCAAATGACCTACCCACTTATTTGCCTCAGCGTTCTACCAATAGTTTGTAATGCTTACCTGCACCACAATGCAGTGCCAATCGGGGATGGAAAAACATCCGGAACCAACCTAGAAAGTGCAAATTGGAATACAGTCTTTTTGCAAATGGCGTTATTTAGAACTATCAACATACCTATTCTCAGGCTGATCAGCTAAAATGTCAGTCAAATCGTCTTACTTGTATGTCCGTGAAAGCTTGTGGACCCGAACTCGGGCGTGTTCTCAAGTCTCTATCGAGCAGAAGGGTAGTCAAGGAAAAGTGATCGTGTAGGGGCGCCTTTGATTCGAAAAAATCCCAGCTTTGGGGCACCTTGTAATTTCACTTAGTAAGTCGAAAAGGTGGTGGCCGGTGTTGCCAATTCAATTTACCTCCACTGTCTGTAAACACAATGGAAAAAAGCATTGAGGAGATATATCGCCCCATAGTTTTGCGCTCAAAATAATTGAAGAGCAACATGGCGAGATGGCAAGCCTCTTTTTAATGCGACATCAAATGTGGACACCTAAGGACCTCACCTTCGATTGATTTTCATCCGATGTATCCGCTACCCCGCTTCTTTCCGATGTTATCCGTCTTTTCCGGTTTTAACTATGTGTATCGTACGCGCCTAATTAATCCTTCTGGGATTTGTAGTTCAATAAGACCTGCTTGTAGTCTAAATGCGGAGCATCACTTAAAAAAGTGCTCTGGAAAACTTTATTAAATTGACACTGTCTTTTCATGGAGGTGTTATCGCTACATGGATACAAAAAGTCCTGTGTCTTTGTCCAGAAATACTTAATATATACTGACAAGTATAAATCGGACATGGACACAGACGTCAGCCAGTACTAGCATTGTCGTTTGTTCTGACACGTATTTTTATTGAGGGCAGTATTTCGCTAACGGTAAATTACTTTGTGTTGAAGCCATCCTGAAGAGTTGGTCGGTTTTTTGCTCATACACCGGCATTTTAGTAAGCATTTGTGATACTTATGCTTTCAAATGCATGATCGGCTGAAAACGTCTTCATTAAATCAAGCTCTTGCATAAAAAGATATCTAAAGATTATATATTTCAGATAATTCATTCAGTCCATCCACTATTGTATTGAATTTAATGATGAGCATTGCTTCCCGTCTCAATAATTGCGAATACCAGTCTCCTCCTCTAGCATCTTGTTCCACTTTTGAAATAATGGTCCATCTTAGATCTTTTTCAGTATGGTTATTGGCCGACCAATGGTTGACCAATGGTGCATTCTGGACATTTTTAGGTATTCTAGATTTATGTTGCTGAATTCTAGACCTGATCTCCTGATTTGTCTTGCCAATGTATAGCTTGTTACATGGGCACAATATCCCATACGCTACATACTTGGATTTGCAATTTGTAAATGTGGCTTGTTTCCAATGGATTCCTTTGTATGTAAAGAGCTCCCCTTCGATGTTAGACTCACAGCACACACAAGTACCGCATTTGTGATGTCCTTGTATAGGTGATAGGTTAAGAAAACTTCTGATTGTCGTATTTTTAGGTTTTGGTAGGGCAGCTCGCACGATCTGATTGGCAATGCTTTTGTCTTTTTTGAAAGCAAATAGAGGGACTTCTTTGAGTGTTGGGTCCAAGTTTTTCACCAAATGCCAATTTTGATTTATTGTTTTTTTAAGCCAGTTGGATGTGGGGCCAAAAGTTGACACGCAGACAATTCTGTCTGTTTTGGTTTTGACTTTTCTCTCAAGTAATGAATCGCGTGGAGTCCACCATGCTCTCTTGATTGCCTTTTTGAGAAGCTTTTTGGGGTATTCTCAAGCTAGGAGATTATTTTTAAGCAGCTCTGCATGGGAAAAATATTCATCCTTGAATGTGCAGTTGCGTCTTCTTCGCAAGAATTGCCCATAGGGCAAATTCTCTTTAAGACTCCTTGGATGATCATAAAAACATCATCTATGTATCGGACCCAGCTATCGATCCTGTCTAGCAGTATTGGAAAGTCTTCTTAACAGCAGATCTAAACCAGAAAGAGTGCCTACACAGTTCATCATGGAATTAGCCACTTTGCACTAAAAAACAACTACTTCAGCTTTAACAATGAATTCTTTTTCCAAATAAAGGGCGTGGCAATGGGTTGTCCCTTCGCCCCTGAATTGGCAGTTCTCTTTATGTCAAAGTATGAAGAGACCTTTGTATACAACAACAATCCTTTGGCAGACAGGATCGGTAGCTGGGTCCGATACATAGATGATGTTTTTATGATTTGGACCGGTGAGGAAGACCAACTAAAGCCTTTTGTCAACTGGCTCAACAACAGAACAGCGGATATTAAATTCAGTTTGAACTACTCAAGATCTAAAATGTCATTTTTGGACGTCGAAGTTTATGTCACAGAAGGGGCACTAGCGACAACACTCTTTAAAAAGAAGACAGACGGGAACAAAGCTTTACACTTCTCCAGCAATCATCCAAGGAGTCTTAAAGAGAATTTGCCCTATGGGCAATTCTTGCGAAGAAGACGCAACTGCACATTCAAGGATGAATATTTTTCCCATGCAGAGCTGCTTAAAAATAATCTCCTAACTCGAGGATACCCCAAAAAGCTTCTCAAAAAGGCAATCAAGAGAGCATGGTGGACTCCACGCGTTTCATTACTTGAGAGAAAAGTCAAAACCAAAACAGACAGAATTGTCTGCGTGTCAACTTTTGGCCCCAGAGCCAACTGGCTTAAAAAAACAATAAATCAAAATTGGCATTTGGTGAAAAACTTGGACCCAACACTCAAAGAAGTCCCTCTATTTGCTTTCAAAAAAGACAAAAGCATTGCCAATCAGATCGTGCGAGCTGCCCTACCAAAACCTAAAAATACGACAATCAGAAGTTTTCTTAACCTACCACCTATACAAGGACATCACAAATGCGGTACTTGTGTGTGCTGTGAGTCTACCATCGAAGGGGAGCTCTTTACATACAAAGGAATCCATTGGAAACACGCCACATTTACAAATTGCAAATCCAAGTATGTAGCGTATGGGATATTGTGCCCATGTAACAAGCTATACATTGGCAAGACAAATCAGGAGATCAGGTCTAGAATTTAGCAACATAAATCTAGAATACGTAAAAATGTCCAGAATGCACCATTGGTCAACCATTGGTCGGCCAATAACCATACTGAAAAAGATCTAAGATGGACCATTATTTCAAAAGTGGAACAAGATGCTAGAGGAGGAGACTGGAATTCAAAATTATTGAGACGGGAAGCAATGCTCATCATTAAATTCAATACATCAGTGGATGGACTGAATGAATTATCTGAAATATACAATCTTTAGATATCTTTTTATGCAAGAACTTGATTTAATGAATACGTTTTCAGCATATCATGCATTTGAAAGCATAAGTATCACAAATGCTTGCTAAAATGCCGGTGTATGAGCAAAAAACCGACCAACTCTTCAGGATGGCTTCAACACGAAGTAATTTACCGTTAGCGAAATACTGCCCTCAATAAAAATACGTGTCAGAACAAACGACAATGCTAGTACTGGCTGACGTCCGTGTCCATGTCCGATTTATACTTGTCAGTATATATTAAGTATTTCTGGACAAAGACACAGGACTTTTTGTATCCATATAGCGATAACACCTCCATGAAAAGACAGTGTCAATTTATTAAAGTTTTGCAGAGCACTTTTTTAAGTGAAGCTCCGCATTTAGACTACAAGCAGGTCTTATTGAACTACAAATCCCAGAAGGATTAATTAGGCGCGTACGATACACGTCACGCACATAGTTAAAACCGGAAAAGACGGATAACATCGGAAAGAAGCGGGGTAGCGGATACATCGGATGAAAATCAATCGAAGGTGAGGTCCTTAGGCGTCCACATTTGATGTCGCATTAAAAAGAGGCGAGCCATCTCGCCATGCTGCTCTTCAATTATTTTGAGCGCAAAACTATGGGGCGATATATCTCCTCAATGTTTTTTTCCATGGTGTTTACAGACAGTGGAGGTAAATTGAATTGGCAACACCGGCCACCACCTTTTCGACTTTCTAAGTAAAATTACAAGGTGCCCCAAAGCTGGGAATTTTTCGAATCAAAGGCGCCCCTACACGATCGCTTTTCCGCGACTACCCTTCTACTCGATAGAGACTTGAGAACACGCCCGAGTTCGGGTCCACAAGCTTTCACGGACATACAAGTAAGACGATTTGACTGACATTTTAACTGATCAGCCTGAGAATAGGTATGTTGATAGTTCTAAATAACGCCATTTGCAATAAGACTGTATTCCAATTTGCACTTTCTAGCTTGGTTCCGGATGTTTTTCCATCCCCGATTGGCACTGCATTGAGGTGCAGGTAAGCGTTTCAAACTATTGGTAGAACGCTGAGGCAAATAAGTGGGTAGGTCATTTGGTAAAACTGAGTTCTTTTTGTTTTTTCAGTCAATACTGGTCCTGATGAGGATCCCACCAAGAAAAAGGATCTGAATCGCGTAGACCTCTGTTTGAGGCCAATCTATCAGCCACGAGTGTAAACTGAGTCTATATTATCTAAAAAAAACTACTAATATCATTTATGTTGATGGTCTCTATATTTGTATGTTAATGATCTATGTTAGTCTAAGATGTGTTTAAATATTATGAGTTGGGTGAATGGGTATGAGTGAATGATTGATTGTTTGTTCTGTATTTGGTCAGTGTTGTCAAAATGTTAAGAAATGTTTCAAACACACAAAAATAAATATGTGTTCTAAAAATATTTTGAACATCACTATGAGATGTGGTTTTAGGTTTGTGGTACAATTTGTGTAAAATGTTGATATGATTTTGAGTTATTTATGATTAAATCTGACAGAAAAAGTAGTCACCAGTGTGAGTGTTTCAGTCATTACACTTTGTGAGAAGCTGTTCGGATTAAAGTGCAGTATTGGCAGACTTTTTGTTTTTTGATGCTAAATAGGCAGAAGCAACACATGTCTAACCCAAGTAAAAAAATAGCAACAAGACCAATCGCAAAATATGTCAACACTGCCAACATAGTATGCCTAATGAATCGTGTAGACATCTCCCTATTACATCTCATAGGTGATCAAGGATATGCTCTCTGCCTGTGGATGATGACAACAATCCGAAACCCCACCACCCAGGCACAGAGGCAGTACAATGCTGCACATCGACGCACTCGTGGGATCGTGGAGCGTACATTTGGCGTGCTCATGTCACGTTTCCGTTGCCTGGACATTACAGGTGGCAAACTGCTGTACAGCCAAGAAAAGGTCAACAAAATAATAATAGCATGTTGTGTATTGCACAACATTTGTGTCCGCACAAATGCTCCCTGGATTGAAGTTCTTGCAGCACCGTCCGATGACCAAGATGATGACGAAGATCAATGAGGTGGCCCACACACCACAGCCAATGCTGCTGGAATTGCCCGAAGGGACAGGATAATAAACAATTATTTCACTTGAGCACATCACATTGTGACTGACAAAAACAAAGACATGTATATGGAAAATTGCCTCAAGAACTGTTTGTGACAATAAACAAACTCAACACACATACCCTGTCTGCAAGTTACTTTCCTGCATCAGTATATCACTATGAAATGTTACCATTGTACAATAATTGCAAGTAAGAGTCCAAAATGAAAATCCTGGTGTGTATGTTTCATCATCACAGAGAGTTAACAGGGTGTCAATCGTGCACAACTTGACTTTACAAGGAGTAAAATCTGGCACACAATTCATCAATGGTTGTGTCAAATAGCATGCAAACCATGATTCACAGGGTGTACTTATCATTAAAAATTGAAACGTCTTGGGTTTGTAAGTGCCAAATAATGAATTTCATGGTTAATTTGGTGTTAAAATTTCAGGACTAATCTGAAAATTGGGCATGGACTGTTGCTCAAATCTGAGAAGTGGGTGTTGAATGGGGCTCAAATCGGAAATATGGGTCCTAAATTGGGTGCAAATTTGAAATTTGGGTGTGAAATGGTGCCAAGCCTGAAAATATATCTCTGCATGCATCCAAGACATTGAATGAGCCACCAGCAGAGCTCACATGCACACCATCTCTGGACACCTTCAGGAAGACCGTCCAGACCGGTCTCTACTTTGAACAAATCAGCTCATTGGCAGTATGACCCAACAGACAAGACGATCTATCTGACCATCTCCCTGCACCCCGTGTTGGAAAAAGTCACTGAGAGACAAATAAACACCCAGATGACTGGCTACATTGAAGAGAACTCCATCATGGACCACTCCCAGTCTTGTTTGGGTATCAAGCACAGCACCAAGAATGTACACCATGCTGACAATGCTTAAATATGCATGCCACTTGACCTGTGTGACATTGTGGACAACACATCCTACTACACCTCTATGCAACCACAAACACCCTCTCACACACCACAGCCCACATGCCAGACACCACCACAAGGGGATACGAGGAAAAGCCCTCTCCTGGAGTACAACATGGAGCGTCACTAAGACACACATTTTGCTATATGCACATGTCCCCACTCACTGCCATTGCTAGACTGCACGGGGTAAGCATATCATCCCACACAGACAACACACAGCTCATCCTCCCCCTCACGAACAACGCAGAAGACACAAAAGCCAGCTCCCAGGAATGAATGTCGGAACTAGCAGATTGGATGACACACCTCGGCATAAAGATCAACTGTGAGATGACTGACCTCCTCATCCCCGCTCCATCCACATCCGCATGGGACAACCTCTCGTGGTTGACAGCCCTTGTGAGCCAGCCCTCACTGACAGACCATGCATGCAAGTTTGGCATCATCCCAAGAACACCATCATCCTGCCCAGCCAGATCTACTCCATTGCATGCTACAGCTGTCTACAGACCGAGCCTAATCGATCACAACGGATAACCCCAGGAAGCATAAAAATTGGCCCAAACGCACTCGTCCACAGCAGACTGGATTACTGCAACAAAATCTACGCAGGGAGATACAAAACACCACTACACAAGTTATAACACAGCCTGAAAGCTGCAGACACACCGGTCTTCATAAACCCACATCCCAAACACAAGAGGCAACACATACAGAACATTCAATGTAGCACCAACAAGGAGAAAGTAAGCCGCTAACTACTCACGCACACATTCAATTCACTACACATCATCAGCCACAAAGACATCCATGACAGAATCAACCTCAACATTCCCAAGAGGAACTGCTGCTTTGACAACCTTGCCCTTGCAGACTCAACCGGGATCAGCAAATCACAAGGCAGAGGGAGAGCTGCCCCCTATGCCGCAAGCAAAGCCATGGACGAGATGAAAGTCAAATTCCAACAATCTCACACCCAGTATGCTTTCATGCGGAACAACAAGACATGTCTATTTGGATGAGGTGGAGCTGCACTCCTACTCCCCCACAGTGCTTTGGGAGCCGCACGTGTGAGTAGGGCACATCATGCCCACCCTTATTGTCGGATTTATATGTACACATACTTATCACCTACAGACCACCCCAGGGGAGTACTACTCTTACAATTCACATTGCTTTTTGTAATGAATGTCTGTGAAATTACACAAAGATGTGGGGATGAGTAATGTCACATGCCATTTTGGGTGTTGATTGTATTGGAACATAAAAGGTAGTCTGCGTATACCCCTGAGGAAGTGTTGGCTATGGAACAACAATTCCCATTCTGTTGTGTGCAGTGGGATACACAGTACCTGGGCCTACAACATGCTCCGACTCTTGCCTGTACAGCGAAGCTCAAATATCCAACACTGTTGGATGAGACGGATAAGGCGCTGGACGCCTGCTCAAAACTGAGCCTCACATGGTCTCGAGGCATAGCGGGAGGGAAAATGTTGAGTCTTCCACGCATTTCCGAAGTATGTCAATTTGGACACATGGGGCCCGATTCACAGAATTAACTTAAGACAAAATCCTAAACTTACTACTTTGTGGTATTCACAGAATGCACTTACTACTTTTGGTATTCACAGAATGCACTTACTACTTTTGGTATTCACAGAATGGATTTACGACTACTAACTTTACGTCCGCACTCGGGCCAGAAATTCCGGCCCGGAGGCGGAGCTTCCGGCCCGGAGGTGGGGCTTCCGGGCCAGAGGTGGAGCTTCCGGCCCGGAGGTGGGGATTCCGGCCGGTGGCGGAGATTTAGCCATGGCTGAAATCTCCACCTCCGGCCCGGAAGCTCCGCCTTCGGGCCGGAATTTCCGGCCCGAGTGCGGACGTAAAGTTAGTAGTCGTAAATCCATTCTATGAATACCATAAGTAGTAAGTGCATTCTGTGAATACCAAAAATAGTAAGTGCATTCTGTGAATACCACAAAGTAGTAAGTTTAGGATTTAGTCTTAAGTTAATTCTGTGAATCGGGCCCACGGTGTTCCACCACCGTGCACTCACATAATTGCAAGCCATCATAACTAAGTCTGTCAGAGAGGGCAAGCCGACTTGCCTCCCACATGTGCAGCTTACATGGCCGAAAATTAAAGGCTGCCTGGGATTGCCCCTCATTGGTGGCTACTAACAAGCCACATGCCTCTGATATATAGTTGAATGTAATAGGCTGCTATGGGAGAAGCAGTGGAACTTCATGGACCAGTCTGTGGCGGGCAAAAACATCTGGATCTAACTGTGGCCAGCCCATAAGCACTGGCTCTGGGGCTTGTAGTCTTTGCCAGTTAGGGCGCCCACCAACAAGGTCTTGGACAGGGTGGCAGTATGGAAGGGGTGGCCCTTTATCCCCTCACCGACAAACTACAGCATGGATAACCCGGACTTGCCCCCAGATCAGGAATCAGCGATATTCCATCGCTGTCAAAAACAGGGCTGCAAAAGCATAGGGTCTATCTTTGATCCAGAAGGGCATGTGCCATATCTGTGGCCCATATAGGATTATGAATTTCCCGCTGCTGTTGTGTATTCATAATGCCAAATAACACACTGGGTCACTGGACTCTACGTTGGTTACGTCATATGCAAAGTGGTCAGCGCGTAAGGAGGACAAACATTCCTTCATATCTGAGCTGTACGAAATGCTCATCACCACTCTGAGTGGTCAGTGCACAAAAGCGCAGGTTTTGTTGGAAATGTTGCTGCGGAGGCAAATTTAAGCCAAGGAATGGGAACGTATCCTGTATTGCGCACACCACACTGTACACAGTGTAGCGGGGGCTGGAACCCCCTACAAGGTTGGCTCTCATTGTTGTTACACACCTGTGCAACTACATGTCTGGTATAACAGCCAGCCAGATTGCTGCTGTCGGGGATGCAGGATGACTGGTACCCTCGTGCACTTACTCTGGCATTGTCCAAAATTGTAGAGATATTGGTGTGAGTCCTTAGATAACATAGATACAGCGTGTGACATAGCAATGCCCGGCGCACCGGAGTACACTCTCCTTGGCCTCTCACATCCGAAGGCCTTCTCACTAACATCCCTCAGGGGTAGGCAAATAGTCCCAGAATTGCTGGTGGACAGGCCGGTTATCCTAGCACAGTGGGGGACAGTGGCAGTTCCAGGGCTCCTGTTCTGGTTACAACGTCTAAGGAACCTATTAGCTCGGGAGCGCCTGTCTCGGGCTGCAGAGGGAAGGGTGAGAGAGTTTGCCACTCCATGTTTCCCCTTTGTGATTTCATTGTCGAAATATATGAGGGAAGTCACATGCCCAAAGTACTTGCAGGTCTGACACATACCAACGATGGGTCAATCATCCTCCGCCGGTCGCCCAGTGGAGTGACGAGGGGGCTCCCTTACACACATATTGTGTATGCTTACTATCATCTAGGTAGGCTGCAACTATTGCGGAAGGTGGGATTGTGGGAGGTTATTTGGGGAGGGGTGTCTTTTCGCCCTTGTTCATGATTGTTTCACTTCTCTGTTTTACATGGTTATTCTTTGGAAAATGGAAGACGCTCTTAGTGGCTTGTTTGCTCTTCCGGTATGCGTCCGGCCTCCGGGTGGCTGTTAAACGCTGTGTAAATGCCCACAATGCTTGCACATCTGACATCCGGATGTAGCCAGCAAGCTGGGTTGGCCACATTAGCCTGCCTTCCTATCGTCGGGTCCTTTGAAGTGCCATGGAAATAGAGTTGGATGTTAAGGTATGTTTGCCCAGTGTTGTGGATGGCTGTGTGATCCTGGGTGCACATCTTGAATGTGACTCTAGCTTTGATGTGGAGACAGTGGAGTGTGTGCAGGTGGTGGGAGGTGTGACAGGGTCCTGGCAGTGTGATGATCAGTCCTGTGGTTGCATTTGAGATGTCCTGCAGCTTACGGTTGTGGTTCATGTAAAATATGTCATGGACTGTGTTGCCGTAGTAGGGTGAGCTATTGCACAGGGCATGAGTGAGTATCTATGCATGTCTGAGTAGGAGTCATTTGAGTGTCTGACATAGGAGGCAGAGTGTGTGGAAGCACGATGATGAGACCGGATAGATCTTGCAATTATCTTGGACATCGGAGTCCATGATGAATTTCATGTTGCGTGCTTTGGCCGTGTTGGGGTGTGGGTCCCCCATGCCGTGTGAGGAGCCTGTGTAATTACATGCGTTGATGTTTCTGCGCTTGATGGGTACTTTTCGTTTGTTTTTGCTCACTTGTATGCAGCTCTTTGACATTTATCTAGGAAGCTCTGCCATGGATTCGCAATACTTTTGTTTGCTGTAGTTGTGTGGGCTGGATGTGTCGAGGAGGAGTTGCCAGTTGTATGCCTATGATACAATGTTGAGTCCATAGCTAATCACGATTGTGGCGTGCGTAGACATGTAGATGTGAAAGATTGTAGGTCTGAATGTGGATCTCTGGGTGACTCCACTGCTGGTTGTTGGAGGCTCCAAGACAACAGAGGGGTGTCTGACCCACACGTATGTACGTTGAGGAAGGAGCAGATCCAGTTGAGGGCCTTGTCTTGGATCCCTTTCTTGTGGAGTCTGCATATTGGTGGGCTTTGTGAGACAGTGCTGAATGCTGCTGCGATTGGTCAAGGATGATGAGTAAAAAGGTTTTTTTGCGCTCCGTGTGGATGAGGTGCCTTGATATTGGGTGAAACAACTCAGATGTGCAGCTCGTCCAGCAGTGATGTTTTGGCTGTGCAGCCTCTGCTTCCACATGTTCGTGTGTGGATGCCATTCAAAGTAGGCCCAGTCATGTCGCCAACATGAAGTCAACACCATAGGGATGTAGCATTGTTTGTCACTGTAACAATTCACATAGTGAATATGCCACGTTTGCTGGGCTTTTATAACAACACCTATTTGCGTTTGTTCTCTCACAGATGGACGCCAACCGATCACCCAGGGGGACATTGACCGTTTCCGGGACCCATACACCACTGGTGAGTAGTGACAAGAAATATTGGCATGTTGCGTGGTCATGAGTGTCTGCGCCAAATGCAGCACGTTGTTGATTAGCAGTATGGGTGTGTATCGCATGTCAATTGCCTATGATGTGCAGAGGTAGTCAGCCTTTCCGTACTGTATCTAATATGGTAGTGTAAAGGAGTACAATGCATCTCATTCAGTGTTGTGAGTTTGTCCATCAACAGTCATTAATACACACGTCAATGTATGTGCCTACTTCCGAGCTAATAATGCTGCCAACTAGGCGTTTACACTGCAGTTGTGATGGCAATAGGCCACTAGCATTTACTCCCATGTTCATTTGTGCAGCTTAGTCAAGATGGCACACTTACATGCGGTAGACATCGTCCAAGGGGCATGCAGTGGGTGTAGCATTGTGCACAATGAGGCAGCGCTATTATGTCCGTACAAGGTCATAGATCTTGGCACAGTGATACCTAAGGTATACCGCATAGCATAGAAGCAGAAGTGGCAGGGTGTAGCTCAGATCCAATATTGTCAATGGTGTGTTACAAAAACACATTCCATAAATGTGGACGTCAATTGAGAATTGATATTTGTGTACTGCAATGGTGTTGACAGGCTATGTCCATGTGGACATACCAGGCTGTGACACAATTGGTGACATCACTTAACACACATTTCCTTCCTATGCATTAGGTCTGCATCATTTGATGTCACATAGATTAGCTAATCAGGACTGCGGCAACAAGATCTGTGTGTACACATTAGCCATAACAATTACACAATCCTCATGACCCCAGGGTGCCTTTACAATGTGTAATCCATTGTATCAGTTTGCGTAGTTGATGCATGCGTGTTCATCTCTACTATGGAGTGAGATTGGGGGTTACAACACATGCATGACTGGCAGTTGTGGGTAAATGATGTATCCCCCTCGCAGTGGATGACTATCACCAATTGCATAGTAATGGTGGAGTGAGTAAGTGCCTAAGTCCACATTCATACCCTAAACATGTTTCCATGTATGCGGCATGATGCAGCATGATTACAAGTGTGAGTAGGGCAGTCCCAGGCCTGTTATTGTGCATGTAGTGTGAGATTACAATAGGTAGTTATTCACACCTGCACACATACACCCTTGCCTGTCTTGGCACTGACTTGATGTACTGCACACAGTTCCTGGGGGACACACATGGCTGCAAATGTGCATTGTAATTCTGATGCAGCTGTCTGTCACAGGATGGGAGAGGGTTGTGCTGTGCACATAGGGGTTATGCCTCCCGAATGAAGTCAATTGTACAGGTCACCCACAGCCCGGTTTTCCAATGGTGCCATGTTTGTAGCGTATCCTTAGCTTTCAGTTGTGTCAGTGCATGTACCATGCCATGCACTGTCATGTCAGTCTCAACAGCATGTAGTAATTTAATCCTGCATAGACATTGTGTTTAACAGGTCAGTCCTTAACTTAACATGTTGTTTTTCACTTGTGATACAGACCTCATGTTGTATGGTTACATAGTGTAGGGGACAGACAACTGACATAGATTTCTTTTTTCTCTCAGACAACATGACACCTGAGGAACAGCACCAGTTCCAGGTCGCCAAGGACCGGTACCTCCATGTGCGGAAGGTACACAAGGGTTACAGGTGGATGGCAAGGAGGTACCGGGCCGAGAGGAGGGCAGGGACCTGGCCGTCGCTGCCAGAATGCATCACCACTGGCAGCGGCTCTACACCATCCACCTCAGGTGTCATCGTGGGATCCAGAGATGTCAATCCCCCTGCTGCCACACCCGCACCGGTGCCAGGCCAGCATGCGCCGCCACCTGCACCAGCCCCGGCACCAGCCCCCTCACCAGCACCGGCACCAGCACCAGCACCAACACTGGCCCCCATGGACCCTGGACTTGCACAGGTCATGAGGATTGTCCAGGGCCACACTACCCTCCTACAGGACATCCACCTGGAGTTCCTCTACCTGAGCAGGCAGATCCACGAGATCAGGGCCCACATCGGACTGCCCTGAACACTGCCCCTGTTCTCACCCCCCCATCTTCCTTCCCACACTGTCCCCCTTTTATTATTATGTTGTGTGATGTCCTAGAAGTGTGTGTTGTTTAGCATAGTTTTAGCGTAGGCTTAGTTAGGATTAGTTTTAGACTGGTTTTACTTATTGTATGTTATAGGATTTGGGGATAGGTTTAATTTATCTCTGGGTGGGGGAATGATGTATTTATTCTTTTTCTGTGTTTGTAAATAGTTAGTTAAGATAGTTTTAGGTAGAATTAATAATTGTACTTAGTTTAGGGCTAGAGTTAGGGACATAGATTAGTGTAGGGTTCTTTTTATATATATATATCTTTGTATATTAAATCTTGTTAATTATAGTTTTCTGCTTGCACTTATATCATGGCTGATGCGGGGGAGTGGGGCTTGCCCCATCGTGTGCAAATCATACCATCTTTGAAGTAATCATTGTATGTGTATCTATGGTCCTGACCTGTCACTCTGCACGATGGATTGAGGCCAGATACCTTATATGTGAGCACAATGACCTTGCATGTCTGATAGATTAGCAATTATGGTTTACAGCCCACTCTGGTGACAGTTCATTGTGATCTCCAACATCTCATATGTTCCTGGGCATGGCCAATCGATCTCCATTCCATGCATGCTGTTGGTTATTTGTGGGTCCATTGTTAATGTCACATGGCACAACAGTGTTAGTGAGTCACATGAGTTATATGAGATTGAGTAATGAGTTTGGAATAGAGGTCACTCACAGGTGTATTGGAGTGTTAGCACTGTCCGGAATACATACTTAACTTCAAGTTTCTTGCTTTTGTGACACACTTAATCATTACAGTAATGCTTTGGGACCTGATGATGTTGGTTTGCAGATACACAGTTGTGCTGCACAAAAGTGGTGACATGCTGCATTGCTCCCTGTATCAACAGTGCCATAGCCACTCATCCCAGCTGTTACTTTCGGATTGTCTCATAGTGATGACACCCTTGTAATCTTGCCACTGATCCAGACTATATGCTGAGTGCAGTTCAAATGACATCCGTGGGCACATTGGCCAATATGCGTGCACTTCATGGCAGTGCTCAGAAGTTGCTTTTGCATTGTTTTTGCAATGCACTTTGGCTTCAGTAAGTATTGTGGACTCAACTTCAGTGTGGCTTACTTTGTAGTTCCATATATGTATGTTATACCGGAGCCCCTGGGTCTCCTCAGCAATGTGAATCTGTTGTGGACACCTAGAGATGTGACATGCAATGTGCTACATCACAACAATCTTTGACCAACACGTCCAGTGTTTAGCTATATGCCAGGAGACGATGCTTTGCTATCATTCTTGCCAACACTACTTGTGTCCTGCAACAGACTTGTACATGTTGTCACACATGCATATTGTTAGAAAGTGGCTCGGTATATACTGTTCGCAAATAGGTACAGTGTGCACAGAGTCCACAGTCACCAGAGTTTGGGCAGAGGTTAAAGTTAGATATAACCTTACTCTATGTAGTGTTAGCTTGGTCAAGCAGTAAGGCAGTATCAGAGGACAGTGTAAAGCATTTGTTGTCCACACTCAGTCAGCAGGTGGTCTCACACACTCAATAACTGAACTCAAGGCCAATGTTTTTGATATAAAAATATATGTTTGTTTTATTTTATAACCAACAATAGGTATCAAAATATACTTCCTCAGATTGCAAGGCTTTAGTTACATACTTTGGCAATATGCAATAGATTTTGGTAGGTAATAGTTACAAGTTGTTGCAATAGGCAACACAATTTCAAACACAATAATACATTGAGCTCAATGTGAGTTTGAAGTGATTTGCAAAAGATTATTTCCAGGATAACTTTTCTAAGTCATGGCCTGGATCCTAGATTCATTCCTGTGCAAGTTCTTGGAAACATGTGAGTATATCCGTTGTAGTTGCTGTTGTGATTTTCAGGCAATATTTTGCTATTTCTAAACTTGACACTAAGAAGAAATTTTACAGAGAAACTGGCAATGATTTCCTATGGTCGAAAATTGTGTTATTGGTAAGTACGGTTGTGAGTGGTTTTCAGGGTCAGTGCTGGGCACCAAGATCCAGCATTGGGATCTCTCCTAATAGCAGTTGAGTTTTTCCATTTGTGTTAGTTGGTTGATTTTAAGCAAAAATTTTAACTTTTAGAATCTCCACACTTACAAGAATTTTCTGATGAAACTAATCAATGTTACCCTATGGAATACATTTGGGTTCTCGGCTTTTTGGTAAGTACTCGACTGGCAAAGTTAAGGTTCTGGGCACAGACTCAGGGTTCCCCCAGGCTCAGGTTTGTACGGTTGTTACACCCTCTGTGGGGCTGTGGCGGACGGGGGCAGAGTGAGTTTGGCAGGATGTTATCCTATGGGAGGCAGGGGGGCCCTGGTTGCTGGCTGCTGACTAGCAGGCCACACGGCTGTGGGAGCTGGGCTCCTGGTCACTTGCTCAGGGAAAATGGGGAAGTAGGTAGGAGTAGAAGTTACACTGCCAGGGCCACTCGGGCAGGTGGGTGCAGGGTGCCTTTGACCCTTTGTGCGCTCAATTTGGGCTTGCAATGGGAAAGCTTCTGGCCAAACAAAGGCTGCAAGCTCGGGGTCGCAGTTTCTTCATGTGCCCCCACCACTTTGGGAGTTAAATTGGGTAGTTGGAACCTCAGACAAGGGATTGGCAACAGCGCAAACACACTCGCCCAGATTAAGACACACTCCAACAGACACACGAGCAAGTAAGCCAGCTGGTTCAATGCAGAACACCAGGCCTCAATGCCACCCTGCCATGAGCTAGTGAAGAAATTGCTGCGTGAACAGACACTGGACAGCTACGCAACCCACAAAGACGCCACACGCAGACACCATCACCTCATCAGATACACAATTGGGCCTCCTTCAAAGACCACATTGCCAACAACGCACACACCAGCTAAGTGCTCTTCAACATAGTGAAAGAACTCTCCAACACCAGCTCCAACACCAACACCATCCCACCTTTGCAAGACCTGTGCAACTCCTTTGTTACTTTTGTCCATCGCAAGGGTGCAGCCAATCACGACAGCTACAACGCCATGACTGCCACGAATAGCACTGATACCTCCATCACCACGGATCCCATACACGCCAAGCCCCTGCTCTCCTGGACCAACGTAAACAACACAAACACAATGCACATCTGGTACAACATCCACTCCGGATCAATGTCAGGCACATGCCCACACCACATCTGGTCCCAAGCCAGCCCCACCATTGCACCCCATTTCCAGATGAGCATCAACATCTCCCTCGTAAATTCAACATTGACGCAGAGCTGGAAGCACGCCGATATCAACCCCTTACTCCACCTTCACCGCCTGAACTTACGTCCCATCTCCCTGCTACCATTCCTGTGAGGTGTCATTGCGAAGACCATCAACAGGCAACTGACCCCCTAACTCCATGGGAACAGCATCCAGGATCCATCCCATTTTTGCTTCAGCGGCAACTCCTGCAGGGAACTGGACACATCTCCACCACCAATGACATAATGCCACGGATAGACAACAGTAAAAGAGCAGCACTCATAGACCAGTACCTGTGGTTTGCCTTCAACACTGTCTTGCACTGCACACTATGCACACGCATACACGACAACAAGATCCAAGACAAGGCTTGTGACTGGACAAACTCCTTCCTCTACAGATCTTCTCCCTCACCATGGCCACCCTCACTTACACAACCATACACCATGTAGGACTGTAAGACATTGCTGAGTGGACGAAGAACTGCCAACAGGAGATGAACATCCGACAAGACAAGAAATGCTCATCCTCGAATCCCCCCTATGCATGAGACACCTCCTGGTGTGCAGTCGCCCTGGGAACAGATCCAGCACCAACCAACCATGCATGCAACATGGGGTTCAACATCAACTCTACTCTCTCCATGCCAAAGCAGGTACACGCCGTCTCGTCCTCCTGCTTCATCACCCTCCAGATGCTTGTCAAGTTCAACAGGTGGCTTACCAGCCAAAACATGGAGAACAGTCACACAGGCACTCAGCAGCAGCAAGTTGGAATACGGTAACATCCTCTATGCAGGAGCCTCGGCCAAACTCTAATAACAGCTAAAACGCATTAAAAACTCCTCTGCACGCCTGGTCCTCAACATCCCTCGCCGACAGCACATCACAGCCCACCTGTGAGACCTGCACTGGCTCACCGCCAACAAGTGTATCATCTCCACGCGCAATAACCACACACACAAGCCACTCCACAACACCAGACATGCATACCTCAACCGACTACTCAGCTTCTGCACCCCAATCCAGCAGGTCTGCTACGCTGACATTGCAATCGCCACAGTCCCCCGCATCTGGACAGCTAACTCCTGCAGAAGATCATTATGCCACCTCAACGCAAAGAACTGGAACACTCTCCCCACCCTCCTGCGGCAGGCACAGCACATGCGGACATTAATGTGACTCCTCAGGAATGGGAGAAGTGGCTGACTCCCACCCCCCGCTCCTTGAGACACTCACGGGTTAGTGGTGCACTTTAAAGATGTTGTCATAGGAAAATTGTCTAGATTGCTTTTGCACATACCCAGCCATCTCACTGCCTATCCGTGTCAGGTGACACATGTACATTGATTGAATTAGCCTTGCGGGACGTTCCTGTGAATTCACAGCCCCTTACTTATTGCCTAAGTTAAATACTTGGGTGCCGATTACGATCCGGTAAAAACCGGGTACGAACCGTCGGTCGGAGAGTTTTCTCCGTCCGACTCGTACCCGGTCGGAAAACTTTACAAACATGGAATTACGATTCGCACGGAAACACCATTTCCGTACGAATCGTAAAAAACACCGACCGACGAAAATATACGTACGAATGTGATCCGGGAATGCTGCGACGTGACGTCGGGACGCATTCAGGCAGCGTTTCGCGACGCAGGAAGTACGATTCGGACCGACAGCAGTCCGGACGGCGATATTTTCACGGCACCCAAAAAGTGCCGGAAAAGCGAAGTACGGCGCGAAACGACCAGAGTAGGTGGCCCGGTACGCACCGTCCCCCCCCCAGCCCCAGTATGCACGCGCCGACCCCCCCCAGCCCCCGTACGTTCGAGTCGTACCCCCACCCGTGTATGTACACCCCTGTACGTGTTGTACTCCCCCGTGTATGTACACCCCTGTACGTGTCGTACTCCCCCGTGTTTGTACACCCCTGTACGTGTCGTACTCCCCCGTGTATGTACACCCCTGTACGTTCGAGTCGTACCCCCACCCGTGTATGTACACCCCTGTACGTGTCGTACTCCCCCGTGTATGTACACCCCTGTACGTTCGAGTCGTACCCCCACCCGTGTATGTACACCCCTGTACGTGTCGTACTCCCCCATGTATGTACACCCCTGTACGTTCGAGTCGTACCCCCACCCATGTATGTACGGTGCGTGTATGTACACCCCTGTACATTCGAGTCGTACCCCCACCCGTGTATGTACACCCCTGTACGTGTCGTACTCCCCCGTGTATGTACACCCCTGTACGTTCGAGTCGTACCCCCACCCGTGTATGTACACCCCTGTACGTGTCGTACTCCCCCGTGTATGTACACCCCTGTACGTTCGAGTCATACCCCCACCCGTGTATGTACGGTGCGTACACCCGTGTATGTATGTTCGAGTCGTACCCGCACCCGTGTATGTACGGTGCGTACCCCCAGCGCAACGTGCTGGGGGTACGCACCATACATGAGGGTATATTACGATGCACTGGAAGGCAAGTGGGGCCACGAGTTTAGATCAATGGGAGTGAAAGATCAACAAATGGGCAGAGTGTGATGGGATAGTTGGGCTTCTATTGGTCAAGGGTACAGTGAGCAAGGGATCACTTGAGGCGGCTAGGGCATGGGGCCATTTCTTTGGACCATTTGTGGACGAAGACAGCAAGAGCGATGTCAACACTGAGCCAGGTGAGCTGGTACCAGGCTAGTGCCTTTATAGCCCGTAGATGTGACCATTCCACACCATTGTAGACATGCATGTTGGGTGAATCTAAAGCGACAGCCTGTATATTGTGTTTTTAGTGTTTAGCTTCTGGATAACACAGATTACCACAGATTACGCACTGTTAAGGCTATCAAGGAGTACATAGCAACATGGGTAGTGACATGCCTTGAGGGATTGTGAAATAGACTTTCGTATGGATTTGTGCTGGTGATGTTGTTTTATATGGCCTGTGTTGTAAATTGGTTGGTATACACCTTTTTACATGGTTCTTGATATTCAAGGTAGTAGAGGAGACATGTCATAGTAACAAGCCAAGGATCCTATGCTCAGAAAAATGAACACCATAGTGAGGGGAGAGGGACTAGGGGCCATATTATCAGGATCAGCGTTAAAATCATTGCGGCTTTAGCGGCGGTGTTGGGCTTGATGATAGGCCCTTGTGAATTCCCATAGAAGTCCACGTTGTGGTGTGAACATGGGCTTCTATGGGAATTCACTGGGGCATATTATCAAGCCCATTGCCGCCACCTTAGTGGCAGTTTCCTGCCGCTAAGGCAGCAATGATTTTAACGCTGATCTTGGTAATATGTCCCTAGGTTTGCGCAATTGTTAGATCTGAAGATCTAGCTTTCGCAGACATGAAGATTTTAAAATTTTGCTAGTGAAAATAGTACATGCCATGCGTTGATGTGGGGCGGGAGAGGGTGGTGGGTATTATGGACAGGGATATGTGTGCATGCAGGTAAGTTGCCTTTGGATGACTTTCATGGTGCACCCCGCATTGCATTTTGCAATGGAGAGCACACAACTAAGGGCCAAATTATCAGGGATGGCATTACAGATTATCGGCACTTGAGCGGCAGAGAACTGCCGCTTAAGCGGCTATCATGGCCTTGATAATATGCCCTAGGAATTCCACTTGAAGTCCATGGTCTGGTGTGACCATGGGCTTGTTTTGGAATTCTCCAGGGTATTTTTTCAGGGCCATTATCGCCACTTTAGTGGCATTTTTCTGCCGCTCAAGCAGCTATTATTTTAACGCTGTCCTTGGTGATATGCCCCATAATCCGTTTTTTTGGTGTGACATTGCATGTGTTGTCGGTATGCAGAGTGTCTCATTACTTTCTCATCTTGCTGTACACAGTGCTGCATAGCATGTGCAGGCAAGGGGACATTTGTGTAGTACAGGCATGAGGTTGTCACAATGTCCCCCTTGCCTCATCACCACACTTATCCAAATCTTCTTCAGAAGTCCGCAACTCCCATGTGCCAAAATGAGTATGCAGCGTGAATGTGACTGGTCACGTGCACGAGTAAGCATGCCAGCGACAGGCTCAGCACACCTGCAACATTGCACATGTGTCTGGCTCGTGTGCAAGGTTGTGTGTGGCCCTCCAAGTTACACTTATTGGCCACGCACATCCTTGCACACAAGTCAGCCACATGTGCTATTTTGCAGGTGTGCTGTTCTTGCTGTTGGCATGCTTACACGTGCACGTGATCAGTCACATTCACACTGCATACTCATTTTGGCACCTGTGAGTTGCGGCCTTGTGGAGATGATTTGGATATAGGTTGTGATGGTGCAAGGTGTGCATTTTGTCAGCATTGTGCGTCTCGATGTGATGTGGCATTTTGGTATGTGATGTGGCACTTATTTTGTGGTCTGATGCTGTAGCTAGACTGTGTTTTTCTGACGTTTCAGTGCACATTTCGATGTCAGTGTGTCCGTCAAAGAGTGTCTAGCAATGTTTATGTTGGATCAGTTGATGTGTGTCCATGCCACCATGCACAGGGCTATCTGTGACCTGAACCACAGTAATTGTGGGTATGCAATGCTATTTATTGTACATGTGTGTCATTGTGGCCATCCACCCCCGTCCACCCACTCCATAGTTTGTACTCACCCTGTGGTTGTGTCTGTTGACCTGCAGCGGTGTCCCGACCCGGCACTCCAACCACCGTCTCCCCAGTGATGACTTGCGCCACCATTTCCTCCTGCTCATCCAGCTCCAGCTGCGGCACGGGGCTACCACCTCCGGTGGCCATGGCTGCCCGCCGGTTGGTGGCCATCTTCTCCTTGGTGTTCTTCTTGCTGTCGTTCCAGCGTTTTTTCACCTCCTCCACAGTCCTCCTCTTCCTCTCTCCCACAGAATTGACCTTAGCTGTGATCTCCTCCCAGATGTGTTTCTTTCTGGACAATGGCACTGTCCTCCTTATAAACAGCTCCTGCTGGTGTTCAGCCACCAGGCTATACAGGACCTGATTCTCCTGGTGGCTGAACCTGGGGTTCCTCCTCCTCTTTTCCTTCCCCTGGCTCTCTCCCTGCTCCCCCTGGCTGGCTGTGGGGTTCGCTGTGGTCTCTGCGCTTGGCCCTGCTTCCTCCATGTCTCTGGTCTGGTCTGGTCTCTGGTCAGAGGAATCTATTTTTTGTTTTTTGCCTGCTTGGGGGCCTTTTATAGTGCATTTTCCCGCTTGCTGCGTGCAAAATGCAGGCCTGTTGTCAATTGTCAGGCTGATTTTGGAGATAAATCGCTTATCTCTACTTTTTGCTGCTTAGCGTGCGTTTTTGTATCGCCATCCCTAAGCGCCGGAACTGAGTGTTATCACTGGCTAGCGGCGCCTTGTTAATACGTCGCTACGGTGGCGATAAAAAAAGACTTTGCCGGCGATAAGATTTTTTGCGGCTAACAGCGCTTAGCGATAATTATCGCTATTTCTTGTTGATATGCCCCCGTATGAGTAACAGACTAGGCTTCTCTTTGTATATTTGGAACGTCATTAGTAAACGTTTAATTCTCTTTAGGTCTTGTAAGGGGACATGTTAGGTGAGAGGATGTGGTCCGTCGGCTAGACTGCCGACTTTGGTGCTGGAAACCAGGGTTCGAGCCTCGGGGTCGCGTCCACATCCTGTGATTCTGGGCAAATCACTTTATCTCCCCATGCCTGAATGTGTAATGTAAATACGGTGCTCATGTAAAGCGCTCCAATACCTTCGGGTCGAGTTTGCGCTATATAAATATGCACAAAAAAAAAAATGTTGTTAATAACTATGGAGGATCTGGTAATTACAATTATATTCAGGGCCGGACTGGGAGCCAAAACCGGCCCTGGCAAAGTGCTCGGCCGTCCCTTACCCCCGAGGATTGGGGGTGCCGCCGAGCTCTTTGCCAGGGCCGGTTTTCGGACAATTTTGTTACGATTTTGCAGCTATGGCCAGTCCGGCCCTGATTGTATTGAACTTGTTGGCTATTTCACCCTCTTTCAAGCAGACTCTTTATGTGACTATATAAATATTTAGCTCTGCATCTGCAGTAAACTATATGTACATTTACTAAGTATTAAAACATGCTAAAGATGTCACCAAGGGGCTCATTATGATGGCAAGCGTAGCCGCCAGTAATCCCCCGAACTTCGGTCGGAGGTTCCGACCTCAGTATTAGGATGTGACCACCCTATGGGTGGTTGGAAACATCCATTTTATAATGGCAGCTTGTGTGGTGGGCAGGAACGGCTCGCAGCACAAGCTGTCATTGTAAAATGGATGTTTGTAAACATCCCGGCACCATGTTTTAAGCACTGTGCGTTGCCTGCCACATGGTGCAGGGATGTTTAGGGGGGCACCATAGGTGCCCCCTAGCAGAGGATCGGGGGGAAAAGGGACTCCAAAGTCATTTTCCGATAGCCTTTCCATGTCAGAAAGGCCAACATCGAAAGACTGTCGGAAAATGACATCATAATCCCGACGGCGGAGCCGAGGCTAGCTCCGCCGTAACTAAGGGATCATGAGCATTTCCGATGCTCAACAGGCTCAAGGAGAGAGCCAGAAAAGCAGCAGATGGTCCCTTCTCCTGCAGCTTCGTAATGTGGTGGGCGGACTGCAGGGGCAGGTGTCAGGCGGACCGCAACCTATGGTCGGTCAGTTGCGATCCGCCCGACATCATAAGTACTAAATGTAATCATATGGTATCTATGCAACTTCAGTCCTACATTGTTATTCAACTTTTTTGTGAACTAACAATTACTATCCAAGTGTAACACAACATCACTGTGGAGAAGCAGAGGCATTAATGTGGGCTTTCGAGGGGGTGTCCTGCATACTGCAGAATGCCAGCAAACTCATAAGTTTGTGGTTATTTTCAGCCTTGCAAATATACACAAAACTACTCCTGTGATGGGTCATAAAGAAAATGGAAGCAAACTAACAAGGTGTAAATCCGTTGGATAATGTATCACTAGATTTTCTACTTTGAAAACCTTGGTATTGGCAATCATGTCTCATACAGCCATGCTAACTCTGTAAATATACTACCTATGCAACTGAACAAGATATGCAATCATACTAAATATACACTGAAACTATGGATTTCTTATTATTATGCTCACATTCCTGTACCCGCTGTGGGTGTAGCACATAGATTGGTGATGGCAGCATAACATGGTTTAAAGAATCATTAGTGTGACCATACCTTTTTACCTTTTTTTCTTTGTCACTGGAGTGAGACCTACAGGCCACCTGCGTAAACATCTGTTACTAGGTGTGTACCCAGACCCTTGCGACTACGTCCTGAGTGCCTGTTAAGTGTGTTTATAGCAAGTCTAATTCATGCATGCTTTGTGAGTGAGCCAGAGTAATGGGAGCCATTGGGACCCCTTGTGGATAGTCCTGGCCTATCCTAGAACAAAAGAAGGGTGCTGGCTCTGCTCCTGAACAGTGCAAATTGTATCGCTTGCTTTCCTACTGCTGGAGGAAGGACACAGACACTGATGAGATGGGAGTGAAGTGGAGACAGGGCTGCTTTCAGAAATTCTATCAACCCTTTAGGTTAGCAAAAAGCTATTAGGAGCCGATTAGTCTTCTTGAGCACTTACATTTGGTGGATGGAACTGCAACCTCTGTTCCAAAATATGAAACCTCTCTGGTGAGGCCATCCCTTTTGTTTATTCCAAATGGCTTCTTCGGTTGGGCTGATGACACCCAGGTACAGAAACCTCACACCTCTTTGAGTTGGTCTTATGGGTGCTCCAGGATGGACACCATATGCATGTATAGAAAACTACACATGTCCCCTTAAGTATTACTTCAATTATCCGCTCAATCAATGTTATCGTAGTTTCATTCCACTTGTCGCAATAACCAAAAAGGAAACATTTTAATGAATCACTCATTTTATTAGTATTTTGTTTCCACAGTGTGATAAACTTCCGGGTATGCTACCACTTCATTCCTTAAATTCAATCATTAAAAGATGGCTTTACAATCCTGTGTTTCCTCGATTCTCAAACCTAGGAGGCCTTTCTTCTTGATGAAAGTGTACCAAAATCAGAAGATAAGAATAACACAATGAACTATCTTGTATGCGGTACATTTCAGAAAACATTTCCAACTAAGTTTATAGTAGTAGCACATAACAAATTAAAAAATCAAATTCCACGCTTTATATCAAACGCATATGTTTATTTCTTGCATATCAAACATTATTTCTAATCATCCTGATCAGGCCTGAAATCCATGGGGGATCGGGGGGAGCACGGGATTGTAAATCATCTATTTATGATGGAATTTAAGGAATTAAGTTTTTACACATCTGGAAGTTTGTCACACTGTAGAAATGAAACAGTAATAAAATGAATGATTTGTGAGCATTTTCACTTTTTGGTTATTAAGACAGAGGCAATGGAACTACAATATTGATTAAGAGTGAGACTCCTCGCTGTACCTGAAGTAGTGCTTAATGAGGTGCGTGTAGTTTTCTATAGGTGCATATAGTGTTTGAGTTCCCATCACCCATGAGCAGAGGGTGATACCCATGAGCACACTAACCAGTGGAATTTTGATGAACTATTTATACCACGGAGTATATTGATGAGTGCACATTTTTTCTTTTACTTGCTCCAGGATGGAGGCAATCCATGTGCTACCTGCTGTGAGAAGCATTACTTTGCATGAAGGCTGTGCCTGGACAGCAGCCTGAAGAAGACACTTGAAATATGACTCATCCCAGCCCAGTTCTACAGCTGAAAGAGAGAATCCCATTAATTGTCTAGAGAAATAGTGTACAAAAGGGGGACCCAAACAACTTTACTTTGTTCCAGTTCCAGGTTCTTTATGAACAAAGAAAGGAGTGCTCTGCACAGTACTCACCAGACAGCTATGCAACTAGGGCTGGTGTCTGCCTGCCAACCAGTCTCCAAGAGATGAATGGCCATCACTTGGAGTCTAGACTTTCTAATGGACAAGCTGTGGACCTGCCATGAAGTGCCTTGAAGCGTAACTTCCTGCTGTGAAAGGGAAGGAGTCTGTCCAAGAGGCAAGATATGCAGAACATCTTCAATGGCTGTGACATGTGCACAAAGTGCAGACAACTCGAGAGTGAACTGGGGAGGACCTAGGTGTCTTGGCTGGGGCCACCACCCCTGGTCTCTCATCTCGGTTAATGGAAGGAACCGTGACACTGTGCTTGTTGGCACAGCCAAGGCTACAACTACATGATTGATGCTGGCTTTTCGGGGCTGCAACTGCTTGTTTACTGCAGACCAGGACCAGGGACATAACTGCTTGGTTGTTGCAGGCCTGATGAGGACAACATTTGCCTATTTGCAATAGGCCTGGATGAGAGCTGCAACAGCACACTTGCCTTTATCCCTTCCAGTGACGCATCTACCATCGGTCCAGATAGGTACTGAGTCTCTGACTGCTGTTTCCTGATCCATGGGCCATTCCTGTTATTTGCAGCTATGGTAGGCCTGCAATGCTGCTTCAGTAGAAGACCAACACAACTGGTCAGCACATGCAACTGCACCAGCACTAATGCAACAGCATCTCAGGATGAGGCTTTCTGGATGTGCTGATCTAATTGATGCAGGACATTCCAATTCATCGTGAGCCTGGCTGGGTTAACTGCCAGGGTATTAGGCTCGGGTGGCAGTTGGGTCAATCACTCATATGGTGTCCAGAGAGTACTTTACAACATGCCAAGAAAATCCCTAGGGGGTTGTACACCTTATGAACTGAGAATGCGGACCTAATCAGAGAGTAAATTAAGGACAAGAAAGAATTTGAGCCTATCCTGTCTGTCAAAGGTACTAGAATTGTACTTCTTCTTCAGCCACCGAGACAAAAGGTTTGTCTCAATCGATCTGATCAAACCACACTATGTGCCCGATTCTCAACAGTAGGCCACGTGGGCTCCTCGTTAGCCGCTGCACTCCTCTCAATACTGTACAGGAAGTTCAGATGGAGGTTTTAATGACGACTGAAGACTCCACTTCCCGAAGAGAAGCTGTAAACAACACTAAAATTATGCTTCTCTCTTTTGAAACAACTACAACTCTACAGTCAACAAGTACAGAAATTTCAATTTGAAAAATTGTCTACGTCTATGTAAACATGCCACAGATTGAGTCATCTACCAGTACTACAAAACCTGCTGAGCTGGAAGAATAGACCAGACAACGTCTGGCTAGTTTGTGCATTATGGCGTTTTCTCATCAGATCCAAGTGAACCTGAGCTGCCAACAGGGCCTCTCCCATTCAAGCTATGAGTGAATGTTTTCTATCTTTGGCTGAAAAAGACACACTTTGTTGTTCCCTGGATACATCTCTGGAATACAATTAAATTACTTTTCCTGGAACTTTGGATTGGTATAGTGAGTGTCTTTTTTCCTACTTCTGAATGGACACTTTCTCCCAAAATGCGCTGCAGTACAACTAGTGAACTTGGTTCTTAAACCACGTGCATTATCACACCGGGAACTAAGAGATTCGTCCCTCATGAACATTACAGCAGTTCCAGTTCCTGAAGGAATTGTATGGGGCAGGGCATCGTATAATAAATATGGTCCTACTGAACTTTTACAAATTTCATATTTGTTTAAAATTTCTTTAAATGACATCATCAGCTCTAGTACATTCTCTGATCATTGGGACATTGAAACTGTGCATAATTTGCTAGCAGATTTATAGAAATCAGCTGCATTTTCTAATGACGAATTGTATGATGGTACAAGTAATTTTGGAGACATGTTCTGTTACCAGCATTATGGTCACCATTTTTTACATAAAGCTAGTATCTAACGCGCTTTTTATAATTACATACCATGGGAATACTGCCCAACACAGCCGAAAGGTAGTTCAAAGACTTTTGCACAGAAGTTTGCTTATTTTTCAGGTTTTGAAACATCAGACCTAGCCTCCTATTACTATAGGCTTGCACCCACAACTGCAAAGAAAAATATGCTAACAAACACAAAGCTGATATACTCTGCTTCCTTTATTTCCCAACTGTCTATACAGGGTTTCAACTTTTGGAAAAACAAAATAGACACAAAGTCTATATGGGGGACAAAAGATTGGCAGGTTAGGGGACAAAGGCCTTATTTAGAGTATGCCTCATACCACATCAAATGATTTTCCTGAACAAAACTGTGCAACAGACTTCATGTCTGGGTATAGCAAAAACAAAATTAATGAACGCACCACGTATTCCTGCATTCTCACGTTTCGAGAATAAGCAGCACTTTGAACACTTTAGTGAGTATTCACTAGATACCATGATACGAAAGGGTTCTTTCAATTATTCAGACCCCAATTGAACGGGTTGGTTGATTTGGCCTTTGGGCCCAAATGGGTGCCAATCTGGATTCCTGGATAACTCCGAAGGGTTCAGGATCAACAGGCCTGATCAGTGATATGTACAAACAGAACACTCAGGGTGGTGGCGGCATATAGTGTTGGGAAGTTATGCCTAGATTAGCTAAAAACCTCAACACTCTCCCAGGTGAAGCAACACTTGCCCCTTCTTTCTGATCACATGGATCGCAAGGATTTTTTACTAGGTCCCTGGAACCCATGTCAAAAGCGCTTTTTGTACAGAATATAAAATGAGTTGTGGAAGATTTCTCAATAGGAAGCTGCTGAGAGATTGCACGAGATTGATAGGGTTAATCTAGAAAAGGCTTTGGCTGTAATTGACAGTGGTATGACCACTTTATCATCCAGAATTTATTCACTGGACACATATTGTTTTCCGCAATTGACATAATGCAGCTAGATGTGTCTATATTACAACATGGACAGTCACAATTACGGCCAATAGTAATACTGATCTGGACGTTACAAATGTTATGTTCTGGCCACCTGCTATGGTGTTACATCAAAAGTGCAAATCTGTTTTCAGCATACAATCTAATAGAAACACAGATGACAATGGCACATAGAGATGCAAAATATACCATGTTCCACATTGAAAAATTAGACCAATTACCTTTCACCATGGCTGAGACACCATCCACTGACTGGGTAATCCATGGTTACATCACCCTATCGGTCACTACCTTTCAATTCCAATATTGTCTCCAATACCAGCAGGTAGGCAGATAGAAAGCGCCAGGGGAAGGATATATGCACTAGTATTGGGAATTACTTTTCAGGTTTAGATGAAGGAATGGGGACACAGAAGTTTTTCTTAGTGACTCCGACTGTGAAGACGCCTTAAGCAGCCCCTTGGTTTGCAAGGACATTTCTCTTCATGAGGCATGCTATGCTTCAATGGCGAACTTGTCTTGTTATCTGAAAGGTTTCCCAGCTGCTGTAAGTCATCATGACTTCAGGCTGCTCTTGAATGGGAGCTATTTGATGCTTAATGGTCAAGGTTGCTGCGGAATGGAACCAGGCATCGCTTATCTAGTGACGGTTAATTCCATAGTCACTTATTGTACACAAGTACTGTTTCCACCTGCCCACACAGTTAGGGAGGCAGTGCTATGGATTTTAATAAATGTTTCCAACCTAAAACTTTATTCCCTAAGCAGACTGAAAGCCATGCTTTTGCAAAAAGATGTGGCCTTAACTTCAGCCAAAGAGACCTTTGATCTCTAGGTTGCAAGGTTCTTGTCTGAGATGCAGACACTGCTCCATACTAACTTCCAGCTGCATTTTGGGAAGCTGGTCCATTGTACATTTAACATGTCTGATGCAAGAGGAATAGTGCACTTTTTTAAATGTATCAACTCTGGTTTGATTAGCACCTTTCAGACGATATTAGGAGTTATACGATCTTTCATACACTCCATGTTGGGAAACGTTTTAGGAGTGCTCCCTCTTGTCCTCCTACTTGTGGCGGTAATACTGATTTTATTCTGTCAGCTCTGCCATGGTCATCCCGATTCAAATCGGAATAGAGACAGCACTGCTAGTGCTGCATTGCCGTGAGCACATTATACACTGCTTCGGCACACTTCGGCTTCAAGAACTAAAGGAGCACTGGTTCTTGTTGTTCAGCCCGGTCTGGCTTTACTACATGCAACCTGTCTTCCGCTGCATGGTTGCAGCCACAAATGCGCCCTTGATATATGTCTCAGATCATAATTGATTGTGCCACCGGACATTGAAGTACTGATGGACCCCTTAAAGGCCCATGCATATTGCTGTCCCCAGTGTATTCCATTGATGATGAATGCATTCTTAGAGCCAACCTGGGATGCTTCAGCTCCTAGTAATGCGAACAACGGCTCTGTTGAAAACTTTTGGGATTTGTCATCTCCCTCAGCAGCTGCTGTGGGAACTGGATGTAATCATCTTTGTTCCATAAACATGCTACGAGGTGCGCCTCTGGGAACGTCTGCGGACGTGGGCAACAGCAATGTTGCATCTACCACTTGGAAGGTGCTTTTAATCTAAGTGAAGCATGCTCTTCAAATGAAGTGCAACCCCACTGCTCATCGCTCGCAGCACCTAGTTCTCCAGGTATTTCTTCTGTATATTACTTGTAATATAGTACATATATATTATTCTGTTGGCTGTATTCGACAGACCTAACATTTGGTGTCAATCTGATATCTGTTGATCGGTTGGTCCGACATTTAATACACTGTTTCACATTGATGCAAAATAATAGTTGGCTTATTGAGGAGTCCTTTTTACGAATTCCTTTGCCAGCCTCCATTGGACACATGTACGTGCCACACCATCGGAGTGAAAATTAACGTAGCCAAATTCAACTCTAAAAAACAAAATTAAACCAACTGTGCTGGTATACTCAGTGTCACCCATTTATAACTACAGTGCAATGGCCAAGTTCCATGCTAATCGTGCAGTACAGCAAAACTGAAATTTGAAAGACACTGCTCACAGCCTCACATAGTGCATGTTACAAGGAAACCGTTTTCTACATCAGAGGCTGCTCTCAGACAGCAGTAACTGTGCTGTTTAAACTGTATTTAATAGTGACTGTGCACTTCATTTTTTGGCCAGGAGAGGGAGTAAAGTTTTATTCAAACAGTATTGTTAAAGGACAAGTTTGTTAGGCCCTTACCTGCAGAAGTCCAAAGTGTGGATTGAGCCTGTCTGTCTCCCATGAGATTTCTGAATAGAGCAGCTCCCCAGTCCCAGCCCCACCCCCAGGCCAGCAGACCTAGAACTGCTGATTGGTTTCCCAAGCTCCAAGCAAATCTGAGCCCTCCTCTCACACCTACCCAGGCCCTTAAGGCTTTGCTGGGTGCACCCCAAATCATTCTCCTCCATCTTGTGAGCTGCAGCTTACCTGTGCCCCAAATTGCAGTGAGCAGAGCCCAGGAAGTGGTAAGGAGGCAGACTAGTGCTATCTCTTCCCTAAAAAACGATTTTCTCTACCTCTGATTCAATAATCTTTTCTTTTTTAAAAATTTCTTTAGCTGTCTTTGCCTGTGGTTGTTACAGTTTAAAAATTGTAGTTGTAACCTGCCTGTGATTGCATAACTTACCACCTGTTTTGTGTTTAAACTCGTGTTTTTTCCTGCCCGTGACTGCTTCCATTTAACCTGTTGAATTGTGGGATTTGCAGTCCAAACGCTGTAGTTTTTCCCTCCTTCCCTGTGACTAGCAGTTTTTCCCATCAAATTTCTCCTATGCTCTGTACTTAGACCTTTATATTAAGCAGTGAACCCCCAAACACCATTTTGTGTTAACAAATCAGTGAAACCCGCCAAAACCCCCACCCACCTCAGCAACAGGGATATTCTACATCAGAGGGAGCTCTGAGACAGCAGTAATCTGTTGTGTGCTGTGTAAACTGTATTTAATAGGGACTGTATACTTCGTTTTTTGGCCAGGAGAGGGAGTAAAGTTCTATTCAAACAGTATTGTTAAAGGACAAGTTTGTTAGGCCCTTACCTGCAAAAGTCCAAAGTGTGGATTGAGCCTGTCTGTCTCCTAGGAGATTTCTGAATAGAGCAGCAGCTTCCAACTCCCTGGCCAGCAAACCTTGTCTGGGGTAGCTGGGACTTTATATAGTCTGCTATTGTTTGGTACATGTGTCCACTGATTGGTGATTGTATCTGGTGTTTCTATTGGATTAGGGTTAGTGTCCTCCTTGGCTGGGTATTTGAGGGATTTAATTGGTTTCTGGGTCTGTCATTCAATCAAGTCTGGTTGGGACTAGGGCTCGGGGTAGGATTTCTATTGGAAGTAGGGACTTGGGCTTCCTGTGTTATTGGTTGTTGGGACTAGGGTATGAATAGGGCTAGGGTTAGGCCTTTAATTGGAAGTAGCGATTAGGGCTTCTGATGTGTGATTGGTTGCTGGACTAGGTGTGGGCCTAAGAGTAGGGTTAGGCTTTCTATTGGAAGTAGGGACTAGTGTTTCCTGTGCCGTTGGTAGCTTGGACTTGGGTTGGGACTACTGGTAGGGCTAGGGCCTCCTTTGGACATAGAGAGCAGGGTTTTTTAAACTGATTGATCACTTGGACTAGGGCTAAGATTGGCTGTGAGGACCTGGTCTCCTACTGGTTCCAGATTTTAGGGGTAGTGTAGTTACTGGATAGGGTTCCCCATTGGCTGAAGGGGTAATCCTAATTACTAGGGCTATAAAAGGCCAGGGTTAGGGCGTCTCAGTCCGGGCGTTGAGGCTAAGGGCGGAGAGGACAAGGGCAGTTGCCTGTTCGGGACAGGACCATTGCCAGAAATGCTGCCCATGTTCCCATTCAGTAATATCCACTCACAATTTATTTTCACTATAGATATGTACCTATCTATGTGTATTGCTTTGTATATATATGGAGACTAATTATGTTTTTAAAAAAAATCATCTTTGGTCTACATGTACTTGCTTCCATTGTGCATCTATGTGCCTCCATGTACTTGGTTCTGTGTGTCTGTTACTTCTCTCCTAAAAAATCATATCCAATGCACTACCCTATTTCTCATCCTATATCTCTATCAGTATCTTTAATCTACATATACTTACCTTCTTTATGCATCTATATACTTTCAATGTACTTATGGATCTATATATTTATCACTTTCTTCTAATATGGCATTTCCAATGCACTACCCTATTTCTCAGCCTATACTTCTCTCAATATATCTTCTAGCCCAACTTTCTGACTCCTCTCAAACTACTTTCAACTACTCTTTGCAGTGCACTACCCTATCTCTCACCCTATACATCTATCAATATATCCTCTACATCCACTCTCTCATTTATCCAAAACCCCATACCACTACTATGATCCCCAAAATAACCTTTTTCTAGATTCTCTCCTACTCTACCCCTCCTTGCATCATCTGACACCTCTTTTACTATACTGATCCCCCAAAACAAACCTCTCTAAACTCTTCCCTCTGACTCGTCCCCTCCAAAAACCCTTTTTACTCATCCAAAAGCCTCCTCCTACTGCTATGACCTAAAAAGATAAATAAAATAAAAATCCTTCTTTCTTCTATCCCTCCACTATCCTTTTCAATCAAAATAACAGACTAACATGTTCACTTCTCAAATTCCATATTCCACTATACTAACTCACCACTAATCCTTTATGGGTTCCAGAGAAGCATGCTACGAGCCAATAAAGCTTTTCAACACCCCATCAGGGTTACAAGCGCTATATAAATGCAAACCTTTTTTCCCTTTTCTACCCCTCCCCAACCCTTCTCAATCCAAATAACTGACTAACATATCCGCCACTCAAATTAATTTCATGTTTCACCATACTAATTCAACTCTAATCCTTATGGATTCCAGAGTAGCGTGCTACTCGCCAAAAAAGTGCTTCAAAACCTCATCAGGGGTAGGCCTGGGCGAAAATTTTGTTCAGTTCGCGGAAATTGCGATAATTTGACATTTTCGCGTTCCGCGGAAAGTGCGAAAATGTCAAAATTTCCGCATTCCGCAGCTTAGCGATAATTTGGTTCTTGCTCGCGCTGTAAAATAATACATTCTCGCGCGCCCGTGATCGCCTTACCTGAATCCCTGCGTTCGCCGACAAGTTTTCTTGATCCGGTCGCGTTCTCCATGAGATGTTGTATTGTTTTTAGCCATTTGCGCTGTCTCGCGACAGTTCGCGCCCGCAGTGACGTCATGCGTCGCGCGATCACGTCTTTCTTCTCGCGATCATGCACTGCGAGACAACTGAAAACAAGATGGCCGCGCCCGCGAGCAACCACATGGGAAAGTTGGCGAGCCGCAACCATGCAGAAATTCTCACTCCAAATAACTGACTAATATCCACCACTCAAATTACTTTCATATTTCACCATACTAATTCACCGCTAATCCTTTATGGGTTTCTGGAGTAGCGTGCTTCAACTCCCCATCAGGGGTAACAAGCGCTATATAAATACGAACCTTTTTTCCTCTTCAGTCCTTCTGAATCCAAATAACTGACTAACTTATCCACCACTTAATCACTCTACTAATTCAACACTAATCCTCTATGGGTCCTGGAGTAGCGTGCTACACGCCGAAAACAGTGCTTCGACGTCTCGTCAGGGGTAGTAAGCGCTATACAAATGCTATTACAATAAACAATTGGACTTTTCTGTGTAGGAATAATTTGGCCTCTTTTTAAAACAAAGTGGCATACTTACAAGAATGTCAAGCCGCTGTAGCATCAATTTGTTTATGTTACGGCGGATTTTTTTAGCACCTTATTTACAAGTTGCTGCCCATTGCAGTTAGCAGCAATTTTCCAGTGTAAACATGAATTTTCAAGTTCTCCAATTTTGTTAGCGGAACTTAACAAAAATGAGATGCAAGGTAGAAAAAAAACAAAGTAAAAGACACTTCGCGACATTTACAAGGAAATCCCAGCACATCGATAAACCCTCAAAACTGCTGCTAAGTCCAATTAAGGGCAGTTTTTTAAGGCCAGAAAATAGCTAGTCTTAAAATTGGTGCAAAAACTTCGGCCCATATATAAGATGTCTGGGTGCTGGACAACGCTGCAAGGAATATTGCTGCTCTGCCCTGTGCCAAAACAAAAGGTCAGGAATGCCCCTTATCAATATGATAGGGTGCATTCCTGGGCCCCATTCATGAAAAGTGTTGCATCACTGTGATAAAACAGAGATTAGACATTTTCACTGCACCCTCCTTGCAACAACATGGCTGCGCCGTATGTACTGTAGGGTGCTCCAGGTCGCAATAAATGACAGATCGTCTGGAATCCTGACGTATCTGTCAGCACTGAAGTCACGCATTGCTGCAGTTGTATCCCAAGCATGACGCAACTCCAGCTATGCATAGGGCCAGCCTATCCCACTGGCACTGCGTCACCCTTTTGCCTGCTATGAGTCATGACAGGGGTAAAATTTTGACACAGTGGCATCCTAGAATTGCTGCAGTGTCACTGTGCTACTCCTATGTGGCTTTGTAGTGTGTGAACGTCCAACCTGCATGCATCATACCTGACCCAGGTATAATGTGGCGCAGGGCTTCACAAGGTCACGCATCTGCCTATATGCATCACTTTGTACATACGGCGCAATATAGTGCAAAATTAATGCCGCAACTACGTCAAGAAAATGACGCACCAGCAGCGTTAAACTTTCGGAAGAGGCTCATGAATAAGCCCCCCTGTATATTTCCCCTATATTGTCACACAATGGCTGTCATGCACCAACGCAGGCACCCTTGCGCCATGGTACAAGGGTGACTGTGTTGCGGAGTTGATTTATGTTGTGCAGGAAGGGACCCCTACCTGCACAATCGAGGGTATTTCCTCTCTTTCTCTCTCTGTGCTGCAAATGCTCTGCACATAGAAAAAGTGAAAAATGGGAAAATGAAAACATTTATCCTCGTAGCACCTCCCAAATGTCACTCTTGTGGTGGTATTAGATTCTGATGCATTCCGAAGGTTTACTGTTTCTCGTAAACCCGGGAATGCCTCAAATTCCATTGGTTTGGCGTGGGTACTCCCACAGCAACACCCATTGAACGTCCCTTTCACACTGTTTAATGCGTGAAAGGGGCACATATTTACAGGTCCATGAAAAGCCACGTGAAGTGGCTTTGCATGGCCTTCTAAACATGATGCGGCACATTGCACAACTGGAATGTCAAACATGTGACATCACAGCCCTGCAAGAGTGCCGCTAGAGCCTCATAAATGAGGCCCTTGTATAATAGAAGAACTCCCACAATTCATCCTTGGCAAGGTCAACGATGCCATGGACCTCCTGCCATTGCAGCTCGAAGCATTAAGGAGACAACCACCACCACCACCACTGACATGCATCACTCTCCTGAACAACTGCTCCATTCCCTTTGGGTGACAACTGGACCTGATCCCCTCTAAATGCTGATCACTGCACACTGGATCTCCAGCAACAGGAAGCTGGAGACCAGGAACGCAGAAAAGGAGAGACTCTCTGGAGCTGTCTGTAACCGTGGAAGAAGGAGAAACACACAACCAGTCAACATTAAATTAGGTTATCTGCCGTCTGAGCAGTGACCGGATGACCCTGTCGCAATGAAGCCAACGTCGCTAGGGAAGCGTTCAGTGGAAGTGTACTGTTGGGATCTAGTCTCTGAGTGTGAATGTATATCTTCGCCGCCGCATGCAGCGCCTTCCCCCACTCTTGTGTATCCGCATGCAGATTGGGTGTGGCTTGTAGTTGTGGCAGGGACACATGCTCCTCCTATGCCTCCCGGTTTGACTGGCTCCACGAATGACAGCTTGTTGTGCAGACCTTTCACTCCCTGTCCGCAGCGCCTGACGACCAGTATATTGCAGTCAAGTCCACGCCTGTTGAGTGGCATCAATGATTTGCGTGTCAACATCTGACATAACTTTCAGCCTTTATGAGTTGAGGAGGTAGTATTTGATGCACAACTCTCAACGGCATCGCTTAACCACTAGAGACAAGCCCCTCTGCCTCTGCCCCTGTGACATAGTCAGGGAAGAAAATAACTGGTGTTATCCACTTTCACCTTCCCGCTTGTGTGGGTCCCTCAAGACAGTGTCACGATCCCTGAAGGAGACAGCTCACCGGCACTCGATGGACCTGCTCCACAAAAAAAGAATGGGGAGAGTGCACCTGCTGCCAGTAGGTAATGCAACAATGTCTCAGTATATGCCACTGCATCAGCCCCTTCTGCTTCCTGAGGGTGAGTGTCTGAAAAGTTTCACCACTCCATCCATCATCTCCTTGTGTTTTCTTTGTTTGCCCTAATTTGGCAGGGTATGTCCAGACATGGGCCCCAAGCTCACTTTGCCACTGGATTCAAGCTAGCCTGGCTGATGTGGGGTGTTACCTCAAAACCGGTCCCAGGTTGCTTGTTTTCTGTCCAGGGAAGACTTGGCTTGCCAGTTCGGCCGGACAGTTCCCATAAGGAACAGGGTCAAGACTGATTTGCATATGGCTGGGTCTGAACTGTCATGGCAAAGTGAGCTAAAGATCGATGATGGATTCAACCCAGATCTGTGACTGGGGGTGAGTGTCTGAAAAGTTTCAGCGCTCCTTCCATCTTCTCCTTGTGTTTGCTTTGTTCACCTTAATTTGGCAGGGTATACCCAGAGGTGCATCCCTTGCTCACTTTGCCAGTGGAATCAAGCTAGTCTGGCTGATGAGGGGTGTTACTCTGAAACCAGTCACAGGATACTTGTTTCTGGTCCAGGGAAGACCTGGCTTGGAAGTTGGGGCTATACTGTTCCCATAAGAAACAGGGTAAAGACTCATTTGCATATGGCTGAGTCTGAGCTGGGGTGGTGAAGTGAGCTAGAGAACAAAGATGGATTCAACCCTGATCAGTGACTGGGGGTGAGTGTCTGAAAAGTTTCAGTGCTCCATCCATCATCTCCTTGTGTTTGCTTTGTTTGTCCAAATTTGGCGGAGTATGCCCAGACGTGGGTCCCTTGCTCACTTTGCCACTGAATTCAAGCTAGCCTGGCCGATGAGGGGTGTTACCCTGAAACCGGTCCCAGGGTGCTTGTTTCGGGCCCTAGGAAGGCCTGGCTTGGCAGTTCGGGCTGGACTGTTCCCATAAGAAACAGGGTCAAGACTGATTTGCATATGGCTGGGTCTGAACTGGGTTGGCGAAGTGAGCTAAAGAACGATGATGGATTCAACCCAGATCTGTGACTGGGGTGAGTGTCTGAAAAGTATCAGCGCTCCGTCCATTATCTCCTTGTGTTTGTTTTCTTCTGCTCCCTCAGGAAGACCCAACACCCTCACGTTGTTACACTGGGAGTGGCTCTCCATATCCTCCGCTGTTCTTGGCAGTGACTTCACATGTGCCATTAGCTGCTACACCTCCAATGCTGCACTCAGGGTAATCGGTAACCCTGGGCATAGTTCACGTTGTCGCACTATGTGAAGCTACGCGAAGATGTTCTTGCACTACGCGAGCAACGAGTAGCTACGCAAACATGCGTAGTTGCTTGGGGCACCCGTTCACGATGCATTTTTCTTGTTCGGGAGCGCGTTGTGCGTGTTCGGGGCACTGTTTGCGTGCTCTGGGGATAATATCTCACGAACTTACCCATGCGGTCGCCTATGGGCGCGGCCATCTTGTTTTTCAATTGTCCCGCCCACTCGCGATGCCTTATTTCCTGTTCCGGGTCGCGTATAGCGTTTTCGCGATGCGCATATCATGTTCGGGAGCGCATTTTACTTGTTCGCGACAATTATTGTGTGTTCGCGAGAAATATAGTGCAAACTGACTCACGTGGTCGCAAATGGGCGCGGCCATCTTGTTTTTCACTCTATACTATGGTTCTGGGCCCACTTTTCTATCCTCCCTTAATCTTTGCAATCCTTAGTTTTTTACACAGTTTTTCTGACTTTTTTTATTTATCATCTATCTCTCTCTGTCCCTAAGTTTATATTTTGCATTTTATTTATACTTTTACTGTGTGGTTTTTTACTTTATATTACTTTTTTCTTTAAGCTACTACTTCTTTCCCCTAACTTTCTTTTTTCCTTCTAACTTTTCTTTTCCGCCACCCACCCACCCCAGAACCATGGCCAAGGGCACTGCCACTAATAGCTCAAAGGGCAAGGTGCCTGCGCCCAAGAGCCGGCTGCCTTGCGGCAGAATGCGCCCTGCAGGGGTGCAGGCCCGGCAGTTTTTTGGCGAGGCGGAAGTGGCCGCCCTTGTGGTTTTTATCCACCTCCCCTTGACCTTGGCAGCAGGCGGCAGGCCCGGCTCCGGGTACCCTACCCAGGAGCGTCACCGGCGGTGGACGAAGGTGCGCCGGGCAGTGTTTTGGTGCTCAGGGGTCCGGCGCACCCATAACGAGCTGGCCCACCGGTGGTCTGACATCCTGGACCGGGAGCAGAAACTGTTGGACCTGCTAGGTGTCGAGGTCGTGGGGCTTGGTGAGCAGCTAATATATAGTAGTATAAGTATTGTTGTGTATACATTTTTGCTGAATAACAAGATTACTGCTGCTAACGTTGCTGGTAAATTACGTTTCAAGATCTTCTGTGATAGTAGGACACAGGTGCTCGGAGCTACTCTTACTTGTTTGCAACTTTACGCTAGCTTGGGCAGATTATGATTAATGTAAGAGTTTACTTTAGAGAAATGAAGTTAGGTAATGCTATTGCAAGAGAGACTCTAGTCCTTCCATTGTCCTCCTGTGAAATAGTGGTGGATGGATACTAGGTTTAGTTAGTATTAGTTCATAATTTTTTTACGGTCTGCGTGACGCATCCTCTGTCACTGACTGCTGCTTACCCCAGTTCTCCGTAGAACCTTTTGTAGTTTGTTTAGTGAGTGGTAGGCTTAGCAGTGTCAGTCAGTAGCAGAACAAGATCAGACGCAACCAACCCACAATTTGGTGCATGCACAAATTTATGCATGTGTCCTCCATCTCATCTATGCATTTTTGATGGCTGAAAAAAATGGAAATGCAGACTTAGTGAACAATTGGCCCATCTGGAATAGGTGGTCTAGGTCAGGTGGTACTTAGGCTTCGTTAGTATTCTGGATCCGTGAATCTAGCAAGCAGCCCAGTAGTCGATCTATCTGATTAGATAGGTCAATTTTATTGCAATTGTTGTTTCCTAAAATGTTTTTTGATTTTTCTTTTTAATGATTTATTTGTTTCACAGCACTCCTTAATGTTTGTCTCTTTCTTTGTCATATCTTACATGATCATCAGCACCACCCAGGGGCAAGAAGACGGGGTCCGAGTCGGCGGGACAACAACCAGAGGACCGCTCCTCTACAAAGGCCCCTGCTGCTGGCCCCAGTAAGTCCTCCAGTGGTTAATATTAACAATTATATTTCCCTAATTTTTACTGCACCTTTTTTTTCCGAACTATTAATTATGGTTCCACTTTCTAATTCTATTTTTTACAAAAGCTTCTTTGACCTTGACTATCTGTTTCCAAATTCTGGTTATCACTGCCTCTGCTATGACTCTCTGTACTACTACTACTATTAGTCTGTCTGTAGCTAAACTTGCCCAGTTGGCCACTCTTTATTGAATGTTTTCTTTGGAATAAAACTCAGATTGACCAATAGCTCTAGCCACTGTGTCCTGTCCTTTGGGTTGTCCTCTTCTAGTCTTCTTAATCTTGAGGCTTTGACAATTCCCACCAACAAAATGCCCAACAAGATATTTGACTAGTATTTTGGATAGGATAGTACATACTACTACTGTTGTAGGGATTCTACACAGCCACATACAGAACTATGCACAAGAAAATAGGATGTTGGTGATGGGAGGTTGGACCTTACTCACACCTCAGTCAGAAGAACCCACAATCCCCTGACTGACTAGATATAGTGTCTCATGAGGTCCCGACCCCCCACACGAAGATACCCAATGATGATGAGACAACCCAGAACATAACACCATTTTGCTCACTCACTTATGTAAGTCCACCCCACCACACCAAATACCACAGAGTCTATGTGTAAGTTCAAAATGTTTATTTTCAAATAAGTAACAAGTTCTGTACGTCGTTCTATGAAATTATTACTAAAGCCAGCTCCAACAACAAAAAGCATAAGATTAAAACAGTAAACATTTGCAAGTGCATGACACAAGACAAAAGTTCTGTGTGAATTCTGGAAGACCCCTCACCGTAGAACGTAGAAATACTGGTTACAGTACATAAGCTCTACCAATCTCTGGTTTGTAGAAGGGAATCTTCCACTTATTATGAGAAAAATGGTGCGCGTTAGATAGTATAATGCAATTATGCAAGCATTTCGCAGTCATGCCAAAAAGTGTAACATGTACATGTGATGGCTAAGCAATACGGACTAACCGAACTCCGTAACAAAGTGGCTTGTTTTTCGACCTCTTCACTTGTACGTAACACTCATGTGGCCTCATAGGCGTCTACTACACAACAAGCTGCCAGGTAATATGTGCAAAAGAGTAGTAGACATGATGAATCTAAAAAGGTTACATGGCTCAGGCTAACTTTCCAAAGAGTAGAGTAGGACTAGATGACCATAGGGACCATAATAACACTACTAGTGTCTGTCTACTGACTCTACTCTAGTACCCAATTTGGACTAGTGATGATGTATGTTGTATTAACTTTTGTTTCAATCTTCCTAGTGAAAACTAATAAAATAGGGGGAGGTGTACAAGCATCTAAAAATGTGTAATGTTTTTTCTAGGCATACTACCAACCACCAGTGCCGGCGGGGACAGCGGCGATGGCGATGCGGCCATTACGGAGGGGCAGGAGACCAGGCGGCACCTGCAGGAACTACAGGGGGGAGCCAGCAGCAGTGGCGGGCGGTGGTAAGTTATATTCATTACTTATTGACATTACTACTAGCTGGAAGTGTGTTCACTTCACTCACTGTACTGTGAGACTTATTAAGTTGTCGTGAACATTATACAACGGTTGAAGAAGACACCCTTTACTTAGCATTAGCAATGCATTAGCAATAGCATTAGCAGCATGAGTTTAGTAACCAATGGCCTCTTCTATCTGACTCCAACTCAGCTGTGAAGGTTTTATGGAGAAGACTAAAACTCAGATCAGGTGACCTTGATGGATGTGTTGCACAAAGAGGGAAAGAAGGGTGGAAGGAGGAAGGACGGGCGAGATGTAATATGACTGGCAGAGAAGGATATGTTGGAAGCATGCATAGGTGGCTGATAGGAATCAGATTAGATGCATGGGTTGTTGAAGGATGGGTGGAAGGTGAAAGAAGATGCCTGCCTGGGTGGGCGACACAGTATGGGTGGATTCTAGATAGCAAGAATCATCAGCGTTGTTTGGTTCAAACTCAAAGCCAAGGCAAGCAAGGAAGGAGCGAATGCATGGGTGGTTGTTGGTGAAACCAACTAAGGTTTGTTAAGAGAAATATAAAAAAGAATGATAGACATTTACTTTAATGGATATATGCCTGGATGTACTTTCATCATAGACAGCATAGGTGGAGACTGTCACTGGAGAGTCTTACTTTGAAGAGAATGTAAAAGAAACTGCGCCAGAGTAGCAAAGTTGAGGGGAATATAAGTAGTATTTTCAAGAATACAGTTGACTCACAGTAATTTGCAAGACCATCATATATATATATTATCAAGCGCCTTCCTCCGTCTCCGAGGACCACTCCCTACCTATGTTACTGTATTTTCGATTGTATCAGCCAGCCTGCAAATGGTGGCCTATCTGTTGGTTACACAATCAATGAAAACAAAGTACCCTATGCAGTAGCGGTCGGTGGGGGGAGTGCTGGCTAGCAGTGACGTGGGGAGGGGCAGGGTGGGGGGCAGTAAACTATGTATTACGGCCAAATACAGGTAAGTAAACATAAAAATAAATAAAACGAATTTCATTGTGCGCACTGCACCGCCAAATACGATGCAGTGCATGCAACAAATTTTTGTTTTATTTATTTCTATGTATTGTTTACTTACCTTTAATTGTCCGTGATCCATAGTTTACTACCCACACCCTGCCCCTCTTCACGTCACCGCCCGGCAGCACTCCCACCACCGACCGCTACTGACCTGATGTCGTGTTCCCATCTATAATATAAGCAATGATCATTGGATCAGATAAATAATCTGCCTTTTTGTAGTACCCAGGGCAGGGTGAAAGTGAAATTGAGCAATTGCCCTCATGTAACAGAGAGAGTATGGCTAGTGCCACCCGTAATACAAAAATATGAGCTTCCCCACCTGCAGACAGTAGTATTAAATAAAACTAACGTGAGTCTGCATCATGTGACTCATATCTGTTTCTCTTGGGTGCAAGCTTAGCTGACTGAGCTGGCATGCCGGCTACAACAAGGTTATGTAATTTCACTAAACTAGAGATAAGAACAAGACGACTGGTGTGTACTGGAGTCCATAGTGCTAGAATAAAGCCTGAAACTCCCACAAATGTTAGAGTCCGAGGAAGTAGGAGGATAGATACTTACCACAACTGTTATGTACTGTGCTTGCTAGTGATACTGTGCCACTATGTATTGAATTAATTTTGTGTTACTGCTTTGCTAAGATTATTGGTTACAACAATGTTCTTTTTCTTTCTTGATATAGATCCTCCTTCCCAACCAAAACCCAAGCGGAAGGAGTTGGCAGCCAGGGCCCAGCACCGTAAACTGGAGGCCATTTGTGAAGAATACCGGCGGCTGGTGGCTCAGGCGGAGGAGGAGGCGGCTGCAGCTGCAGCCTCCTCCAATGCCCCGGGCCCCAGCCAAGCCCCTCCTCTAGTTTTACAATGCCGTGGTCAGGCAGCTGCCTGCCGCCGTGCTTCAATATCAAGCACTGCTGCCCCCCACCCTGGATGTAACAGCAGGGCATTTCGCCGCCAGATGCTCCTCCGGATGGCACGCTTGGAGGAGCACCTAGAGGAGCGGGTGAAGATCCTGGTAGACAAACATCTGAAAGCCTGCCGAATTTAGGACCTTGTTGAATTGCCCCTTTTTTAATTCCTTTTGTTGGTGGGTGGATTTTGGGCGTTGGGGTTTCTGGACATTTGGGACTTTTGGACATTGGTTGGGGTTAGGGAGAGGGGTGGGTCAGGTCAGAGTGGGATAGTTTATTTTTGTTAGGGTAATAAATTATATATTTACTTAAACATACAATGTTAATGTTTTGTGGGTGGGTTACTGTTTTACAAATTTACGTCACATGGTTGGTTTCCTTACTGCTGCAGGCCCGCAGCCAGTGTTTGATTTAAAAGATCTGCCGATTTTGTAACACACAAACAGATAGATGCGGTACCCCTCACTGAGTTATTTTATTGGTCCTACTAGTACTGTCAGTCTCTCCTCCTAGTCCATTATACCTCCCACCAAACTTATCTTACCTGTGATTGATGATGATTAAGTTCGGCACAGCGATGGCTGCATGGTTTCCCAAGTGAATGGAGAAGATGCCATGGTTGTGGTGGTAGTAGTAGACACTGGCACTAGCATTTGGAAAAAAAGAAAAGAGACAGCCACTTGCCTGAGAGAGACTGTGGGAGCAGTAGTAGAACAAAGTAAAGTACAGCATGGTGCCCTGCCTTGAAATTAAATTAGTGTTGCTTTCACCACATCTGCCCCAACAAGCGTGTGATCAATTGGTGGTGTACATTTAATGTAGTCACATCACACCTCAATATAAATCACACAGCCCGGGCGAAGAGGGTTAGGGATTGATGAATGGATGGGAAGGGGGGTTTGGGGAAAGGTTTGACAAAGAAAAACAGACAGTATGTATGGACACAACAAAAGTAAAACACAATCTTGGAAGACGACCATGATCCATTATCCAAGAAATTTATAAAGGGAGGAAAAGGAAATGCATGCATGATGATGAAGAGAACTTGATGGTTAATGAGTTGTACTTACTAACTACTACTACACAATTAGACAGTACAGAGCAGAAATTATTAATATGAAATTTGCCTTGCCTGTCTGCCCTCAGAGCGAACCAAATTACATGCTGTACCGGGCTTACTTTTAGTTTTAAAGCTAGCAAAGAAAATGGAAAAATAGTTGTAGGGATCAATTACCAAACAAACCACAACACACAGACGTAATGATTGAAGATAAAAAAGGAATCAAATAAATTAAAAGACGAATGATGAATAATACTAAAGTTACTGTATTATCCAGGTCCAATTGTGGAGTTGCATCATTCTCATCATTCATCTTGGTCCTCCCTTCCATGGACACTCCGCACATCAATCTTGGGTACCACTGTCTACCTGATGCGGATTGGTAAGGTAATTGCGAGTTGTTTCTCCCACTATAGCACAGGGTAAAGGCCGGCCTGTAAGTGTAGATGGAAAAACAAAAGGGGTATTGAAAAATACCAGAATTAAAAAAAATAAACTCAAATACGGTGGAGTGCAAGAAGAGAAGACAAGACTCTTGAGAGAACACTTTCAGACTGAGGCGGCTTGGCTACATTGTGTCTACTCTACAGCATTAAGCTACAACAACAACAGGACAGGAGCCAGCACAGAACAGGCCCACCATGGCACCGGGCCAGCCCGGGAAATAACCTCCATTTACCTTGCATTTTGACAGAGCCAGACAAAAGGCATATACAGCAACCTAGCATTTTCCAAATCAAGTGGCTAAATCAATGCGCCACTGTCAGTCATACCACTACACTCTACTCCACACCACTACACGGACATGTAGCCTAGGTCTGCTGTGGTTCTTGTTGAATTGATGTGTTTACCTTTAATGCCAGTCCATGAAACGCAGTTATTCCATCAATTATCTCCGATCCAACTGACTGACTGCGTGCAAAGATAGTATGGTCATCATCATGACCGTGTGGTACATGTTCTCCAACACCAACTTAGTCTGTAGTGACTCCGATTAAGTTTATATTCCATATTACAAAATGGCAACGGATATTGGCCTGCACCTGCAGTAGTAGGAGTGCAATGTGGTTATTAAACAACAAGGAAACATTGACTGTCACTTGAGTCACTTTTACTTTGTAGATAAACTAGTATAGTTCGACTTCATGCACATTCACTCGTAGTCAGCAAGCATCCAATGCAATGCATGCCATCATTCATTAATCATTACCTGTCTTGCTCTTCTCTTTGGCTGTCAGATCAGATGCCTAGCCTTCTGACAGTGATGAGTTTCGGCTCGGAAACAAAACGGAAGATAGCTGTAGTCACGTTTCACTTCTTATGGAGGGACTGTCAGAGGCAATATTTATTGTACGATTCTCCATCTCCATGCAATTTCTGGCTTGCTTGAAATGTATTTAAGGAGAGTAAGGAAGATGGAGCAGGACTCTGAGGAGTGGAGTGGACAGTTATGCACAGACGTGCAACTCCAGTAGGGAAATAAAAAGAGGAGATGGTGTTGATGGATTTGTTGTGATTAGATTTGAACCAGAAAAACAGATACACACACAAATAAAGGAAGGAAGAACAATTTGAAAGCCTAGTTGTCAGGGAAGAGGGGCTCGTCTTCAAACTCTGGTGGTTTGGACAGAAGTAGGTCATGTAACCCACTACTTATGTCATCGAAGTGGCTCTCCTCTTCCTGCTGTGATTCACGTATTTTGTACTCCGGTGGTATAAAGTGCTGATTGATTTTGATCATGGTTAACCTCTCCACGCTTTTGGGCGAGAGACTGGTCCTTTTCACAGTAACAATGGCACCAGCAGCACTGAAAACACGCTCAGAAGAGACACTTGCAACAGGGCAAGCCAGATACGTTATCGCCAGCCTGCTGAGCACTGGCCATTGACTTCTTTTCCCATACCAATACACCAGTGGGCTTTGCTCCATGAAGACCTCTGTTGTGTCATCCAGATAGGCCTGGACCATTCGCTAAATGCTCAGGGGTGCTCAGATTTGCTTGGCCTCTTTTGCCTTTGCATCAGCAATGGACGTACAAAACCCTTTCTGTAGAAACCAATCACTTGCCGTTTTTTTTAATGTGGCTGATGATCCTGTTGGTGCTGTTGTTGATGTTATTGTTGGCAGTGTTGGTGACTGCTGGGAGGCAAACGCACTGCTCTCAGGCTCTGAAGTAGAACTTGACTCTGGGTGCCCTGTAGTACTTGTTCTGACCTGGGGTGGTGGGTCTCTAATTAAGAGCCGTTCGTTTTCGAAGTCATTGGCTTCCTCAGCTATCAAAGTTTTGTACTTGGCAACATCCAGTTCTGAAAAAGGAATTACTTCTTTACTGTTCAGCAATAATTTGCAACGTGGATCCAAAATTGAGGCAGTAATGTAATGTCGATGTGACACAATGTTATTTTGAATCCTTGTATTTTCAGATACGCGAACGGCTAAGGTGTCCACCAAATAATATGCATCTACTTTGTCATTCTCACCTGCGTACGTTTCAGACACCTCCTTCAGCTCTTGCTCTAGCATGTACAACAATGGGATAGCTTAGCCCACAGTACAGTCCTCCCTGCTGACTTCACGTGTGAAGACCTCAAAAGGAAGTAGCATCTCTGTCAGGCATTTAACGAGGTCACATTGGGCCATCTCAACGGTCATGCCTTTCACAGTAGGATCGCCTGACCTTTTCATGACATAAGCATTGAGTGGTATGTACTGCTCAAACAGACGCTCAAGAATGTAATAAGTTGAGTTCCAACATGTTGGCACCTCATGGATGAGTGCTTTGACTGGCATTTTATGCTCACGTTGAATGAACCTCAGCTGCTTCCGGGCTTTAAAAAAATGGTTGAAATATGTGCATATTATTCTGCACGTGGTCAGTAAGTTGCTGACTTTGCTTTCATTTTTCAGAAAATCTTGAACAACAATGTTAATGCAGTGTGCCAAACACGGGACCCTGAAATAGCCACCATCTTTCATGGCCCTAACTACATTATTGCCATTGTATGTTGCAACAAAACCAATGTTAAGCCCTTTTGGTCGCAGCCACTCAAAGACCTTGCTGTTAAACTCATCCAAAATGCTTGCAGCAGTATGAGATTTCGCCACAGCAAACATGGCTACAGTTGCATGTTTGCAAGTGTCATTAAAAATCTCAGCAGTGTCAACACCTTCAGATATCTTATCTTTAACACCCGAAAAAGAAACCCAGTGTGCAGTGATGCACATGTAATCAGTGGCTTGGCAACTGGTCCACATGTCTGTTGTCAGGTGGATACTCCGAACAGCACTCTGTTTTAAGGCTTTTCCAAGCAATTCCATTTCCAGCACGTCGTGATGTAGTGCTGGAACAGCAACTCTGGAGAAAAAGTAGCAGCTGGGAACCTTCCATTTTGGGCAGATGGTTGTCACAAATTCCAGAAAACCCACCCCTTCAACAAAAGAAAAAGGGAGAAGGTCCAGTGCTAACATTTTAGCCAGCTTCGCATTGTACAAACGTGCTATTGGGTTCGTACTGCCCCTCCGGCCTAGTAAACATTCTAAGAATTGTAGGCTGCGTGGTATTAATCCCTGTTATGCTCAACGTCGCACTTTTTTAAAATGCAGTACTCCTTGGTGTCTCAGGCTGACTCTTACTCTTGTGCCACTGAGATGTTGCTGAGGATGTGGGCGTTACCAGTGCAGTGCTGGGTACAGGGCTACCTTGTGTACCACTACCACAGATAATGTCTCCCTCTTCTTCCTGTTCCACCATGAGCAGACCTTCTTCTACTTGTTTATCCCCACCAACAGCAATGCTTCCAGTTTTTATGCGATGAAGGTGCTCCTCCCAGTGGATTGCGTGGTGTTTTTTCAGATGGATCATTTGGCCACCAGTACCATAGTTTGTACCAAGCTTACCACGACTAAGAGAGGTATGACAAATGGAGCATATAGCAATGTTCTCCTTCTTTTCGCTAACCGTAAAGAAGTCCCACACTGGGGAGCTTAACTTTTGTCTCCTGCTGGAGGTGCCACTTCCAATGCCAGATGAACTGGAGGGTGTGCATTGAATTTGACTCTGTGCAGTACCACTACCTACTTCTGCTGAGGTGGTGCTTGTGCTTAATGTAGTACGCTGCCGGCCTTTTGCTAATGTAAATATGGAAGCTGGAGGTCGTGTTGGTGTTACCTGTGTTGGAGGTATGCGTGCTACATCCCTCGCAGCCAATTTGGATAGGGTAATAATGTTGGACTCCATCTCCTCTGGGCCGGGAGTGATGTTTGTGATGACTGGCTCATCATCATCAGCATCCTGCTCTTCTACATCAACCTCCATAAGTGTAAGGCTTTCTGGAACCTTCCTTTTCCCATGCCTGATCTTGGGGCGTGTCTCTCTCTCAGACTCCAAGTGGCATCTAGATCATCAGAAGGGGGGCTTGGCGAAGAACTTGATGGACTAACCCTCCTTTTTCTTGCTGGGGATTTGGAAGACAATGGAACTTCTGAGGGAGTGGCTTCCTCTTCCTCCTCTGCATGAGGCTCAATTTCCTGAACTGCCCCTACTTCGGGAGGAAAAACAACTACTATTGTGGGCGGTGGTTGCGGCTGTTGTTGTTGACCACTTATCTGCTGTGTTCCCTCCTGCGTTGATTGTGTACTACTTTGAGATAGCGATAAGTTTAGTTCAGGCTCAGCATCACTGCTTTCCACTATTAGGCTGGCTACCTCTTCCACACTCATCTGCTTGGGCCTGGGTTGGTGGGTGGGGCCCACTGATGCAGAGGTGCTGCCCCCAGCTTGGCCCCCGGACACCACTTCTGGAGGCATCATTTTTGGTGTCCCAAAAATGGTTTTGGGCATGTTAGACCTGGCACCTTAGCGTGAGTCTCCCTTCCACTTTTGTCGCTGTGCCTCATGTGTTTTGCTGGTGTTGGCTGCTCAGAGCACTGTGCCACTGCCAACCAGTGCCACAGTGCAAGTGCTCCCTATTTAAAATGTATATGTTGGTTGGATTCCTTGATTTGCTTATTTGGTTTACTGTCAGGCCCCAGGAGAGTGCACCAGGAGTGCCCAGGGCTTGTAAATACAAATGCTGCTGGTGGGCTTGCAGCACTGGTTGTGCCACCCACAGAAGCGGCCTGGTAAAATGTATCTAAGGTCTGCCATTGCAGAACCTGCGTGCAGTCTGGTACTGTCATGCTGACTGGGTAAGTGCACACACTTGCCAGTCCCTAAACCTTCCCTTAACTTCACATCAGTCACCACTATGGTAGGCCCAAGGGCAGGGTGCATTGTAAGCATAAGGTAGGACAAACCCTCATGTGTGTGGCATGTCTAATAGTGAATTACAGTCATTTTCGTTTTTCACTATTGTAAGGCTACCTGTTCTCCATAGGCCAGAATGGGCTGTTAGAATTGTTACATCCTATGATCCTAACAGACCCAGGGAACATGGTAGAAATTTGAGTTTAGTATGCCTGAACTCAGAATAATAAAATACATCTTTTAGTAAAGTTTATTTTAATATTCTGTGTTTGCAAATACCACTTTTAGAAAGTTGGTATTTGCTTGCCTGACCATTTCAGCCCGCCTCTGCTATGATGTGTATCTGCCTGTCTGGTTGTGTGAGTGACAGGGCTGGGGAAACCCAGAGGGGCAGGGCTAGGTAGCCTGGTGGTGAATAGGAAGATTGGCAGTCAGATGGGTGGGAGGAGTACACCTGGGCTCTGAATAGGGTTGTGCTCTGCTACCACAATGCTGGCTCCACCTCCTGCGGAGCGGCTGATGTCTCTGCCCTGCACCCTGAATAGAAAGGCAGAGTCATGTCAACAGAGTGCTCAAGAACTGCTTTGGACTGGGCAAAGGCCACTCAACCCCAGAGGAACAAAGGAATTAGGGGTATAGGTATTGGGACCCTGCTCCCAAGAAATTTGATCCTGCTGAAACAAGAAGAACCTCTGCCAGAGGAGAAGGAATTGGGAAAGCTGTAGGAGGACTGTCCCTGACCTGGGGGATTGGCCTGCAGTGGTTGCCTTGCTGCTGAAGGACAGGAGAAAGGCTGTTAAAGACTTTGCTTCAACTTGTGCTTTGAAAAGATCTCCAAGGGCTTGAACAGAGCTTGCCCCCTGAACAAGGTCCCAGGACCAGTGGACTTCACCCCCAGCTCCCCAGAGTCTTTTGGAAGTGCCTGCTGCTATTGTTGGGCCTTCTGAGGGACTGCGTGTCACAAGGAGCTGGAAGCGCGACGCAAGGAAGAGAAGCGTGCCGCCGTCGGAGCCGCTGTTGTCGTATCTCGCAGAGAGTGTCGCTGCTGCAGCCTCGCATCGAGCGGAAGCGTCTCACATCATTCCAGAAGTGTCTCGCAACGCCGAAGAAGCATGTCGCCATCGCAGCCATCGTAGCTGTCGCATTGCACCGCATCGAGAGAAGAGTCTCGCATCGAGGAGGAAGCGTGTCGCCATCATAGCCATCGTAGTTGTCGCATTGCACCGCAACCAGAAAAGCGTAGAAGCGTGCTGCCGTCGGAGCCGCTGTCGTCACATCTCGCAGAAGGGGTGCCGCCGCTGCAGCATCGCATCGAGCGGAAGCGTCTCGCAATGTCAGAGAAGAGTGCCGCTGCCAAGGCCGCTGTCGTTGCATCTCGTCAAGGGTGACGCCGCTGTAGCTGACGCATCGAGTCGAGCCTTCTCTCAATATCGGAGAAGCGTAACGCATCTGGAAGATCCCGTCTTTATTTCTTTTGCACCAAGAACTCCAACGCATCTGCATAGCTGCAACACTTTCGTTGCCCTGTGTGTCGCATCTAAGGTACATTGACTTAAAGTGTCGCATTTAAGAACTTAAGAGAAACTAAGCAATCTTCTACCAACTAAGCAACCGTATTGTGTATTTTTAATCGTTTAATGGTCTTGTGATAATCCTATATAAAGAATCCTTATTTTTAATATAAATACCTGTGTGGTGTCCATTTGTAGTGTTGTCACTTGGTTAATGTATGTGTTCACAAATGCTTAACCTATAACGCTCTGAGATAAGCCTTGTCTGCTCGCACAAAGCTACCTAGAGGGTGAGCAAGGGGTTGTTTTAGTAGTGTAACCCCTTACCCTGACTAGAGGAAAGGTTCCCTGCTTGTCACAAGTACCTACCTGTGTCAACCAGAGAACCCGGATTCTAACATTGGTGGTCAGCGGTGAGGATTCTGGACTTGCATTTGTGACTCATGGACAGTGATTGGTGAACACTACTTAGTGAGTGCAGACCTTAAACGCAACCAATACTTGTTGGTAGATTTCTTTTTGGACTGTCTATTTTTGGGCACTGCCAAGCTTTACCATGGTGGAGAAAGCAGCATCCATAGTCTCTGTCAACACAGAATTTGAATGGGAAGAAGAAAAACTAGACAACTACACGTTATCACAGCTGAAATTCTTTTGCAAAAAGTTTAATGTTTCTACAACTGGATGTAAAAACAAGGAACAGTTCTACAAGGCGCTGAGGGCCTGGGTAGAACAAGGAAGGCCACTGATGATGACAATGCAGATGAGCAACTGGATGAGCCAGTGGGCTCAAGAGGAAGGAGAAGCCCTTCCTCTGCTGGTAGCAGTGTGTCTAGTAAGAGTATATCTCCAGAGTAGCTGGCAGATAGAAGAGAGAGTAGGATGCACGAAATGGAAATGGCAAAACTCAAATTGAATGGGCAGCTGGAGCTAGAGAGCAAAAAGCTGGCTCTGGAAGAGAGAAGAATACAAATGGAGCATGAAACAAAGTTGAGGGAATTAGATCTGAAAGCTAAGAGTTTAGAGTCTACTCCCTCTGGTGGCAGCACACCGTCAGTGCAGACAGAATCAAGGGTGTACATACCCAAGGATGTGGTTAAGGAATTCTTCAAGAATGATGACATAGGGCAGTGGTTTAAGGCCTATGAGGTAGCCATGTCTTCCCACCGGGTCCCTGAGAAAGATTGGGGAGCGGGGTTGTGGGGACGGTTCCTTAGTGAGGGGCAGGATACACTGCTGGATTTGCCTTCAGATGATTATAATTCCTATCCTCATATGAAGGCTGCTTTAATGTCTAGGTATGGCTTGACCCCTGAGTTGTATAGGCAAAGGTTCAGGGGTTGCACCAAGAATCCAAACAGTACGTATGTTGAATATGTGACTTTTTTTTGTAGAGCACTGGATGGTTGGGTGAAGGGTAGCAAAGTTAATGATTTTCAAGGGCTTCTTGATTTAATGGCATGGGAGCACTTGTCTAGTAATTGTTTTCCTGAGCTACGCCAGCACCTGATTGATAGTAGGCTGACTAACCCTAGGAAGCTTGCTGAGGAGGCGGACCGCTGGGTCAGTACCAGGGTCCACAAGGGTCAAGTGGGAGATTCCGCCAAAGGTGGGCAGGGTCCCCAGCAGAAGAGTGGGGGGGACAAGGGTAAACAGAGGGAGTTCCAGAAGAGGCCCCAAAGTAATCCCCAAGGGAACCAAGGGAAAGGTTCTCAGCCTCCCCCACCACAGAAACCGACAGGGGCCCCGACAGGTACACCTGTTCAGAAGGGGCCCTTCAGATGTTACAAGTGTGGTAACATGGGGCATTTTGCCTCTGATGTGAAATGTCCATTGTTTGGTAAACCAGCACCCAGTGGTGCTCCATCCCGGCAGGTGACTAGTGTAGCCCTGGGGGAGGAGATGGGTGTCCAAGGTGGGTGGGGTCCCACAGAGATGTCCCTTGTCTCATTAGGAGACTGTGAAGTGGTCCCCCAAACCCAGCTGCCTGAGAACACTAAAAAAATACAGGCAGTGGGTGACCATAAATGGCCATAGGGTTTAAGCTCTCAGAGACACAGGAGCCAGTGTGACGGCTGTCAAGCGCTACCTGGTGTCTCAGGAGCAGGTTGTCCCAGAAGCATTCTATCCGGTTGTTGCCGCCGACAACACCGAGAGTCACTGCCCAGTGGCTCAGGTTCCTTTTCAGTGGGGGGGGGGGGATCTCTGGTACTCTTCAGGCAGGTAGCTGTGAGGCCCACCATGCCTGTAGACTGTCTGTTAGGGAACGACTTGGAGAGCTCACCTTGGGCTAAGGTGGAGCGGAGTGCTCACCTGGAGATGTTGGGTAGGCCGGATTGGGCGTGTGTCACCACACGGTCCATGGCAGCCAGTAGAGGTACTCAAGAGGTCCTGGAGCCTGAGAGGGAGGCCCAGGGACCGGCCTTAAAGAGAAGGAGCAGGGGGCGCAGGAAACCGGCTCCTGAAGTTCCCACAGTCCATGAGGGAGCAGACCTTGAGGGGGATGCCCTGGAACCTACAGGGGAACAGATAGCTGAACTGGGGGACCTGCCTGAGCTGACCCATTGGCAGCAGGAAGGAGGACCCTCCAGGGAAGAGTTCTGCAGGGAGCAGAAAGAATGCCCTTCTCTTGTGGGTATGCGGCAGCAGGCTGCAGACCAGGCCAACGGTGATCAGTCCGGAACACATTTCTTTACTGGGAGAATGACCTCCTGTATCCTGAGCCTAAGGTTGCTGAGCCTGGGTCAGCCCGTGTGCTGGTGGCACCCCAGCGCTTCAGAGCCTTCCTACTGGGGCTGGCTCACGATGTACCCTTAGCAGGACATTTGGGGCAGGACAAGACCTTTCAAAGGCTTGTCACCCACTTCTTTTGGCCCCAAATGCGCAGTAGTTCAGATACTCACTGCAGAACATGCGAAACTTACCAGGCAAGTGGGAAGAGTAGAAGGAAGCAGAAGGCTCCACTCCAACCATTCCCTGTGGTCGGTACCCCATTCCAGGGATTGACATTGTAGGGCCACTGGACCCCAGGACAGCGATGGGCAATAGGTTCATCCTGGTCCTGGTGGACCATGCCAACCGGTACCCGGAAGCCATCCCTCTGAGGACAGTGACGGCCCCCGTGGTGGGACGTGCGCTGATGGGAATTTTCTCCCGAGTGGGATTCCCTCTAGAGGTGGTGTCTGACCGAGGTACCAATTTCATATCTAAATATATGAAATCCCTTTGGCAAGAGTGCGGTGTAACCTACAAGTTCACCACACCTTACCACCCCCAAAGAAACGGGTTGGTTGAGAGATTCAACCGAACCCTCAAAGGCATGATAATGGGCCTGGAAGGACCCATGAGGCGTACGTGGGACGTCCTCTTACCATGCCTCCTCTTTGCTTACAGAGAGGTGCCACAGAAGTTTCTAGGGTTCAGTCACTTTGAGCTTCTGTACGGACACCCAGTGAGAGGACCTCTAAGTCTGGTCAAGGAAGGCTGGGAGCAATCTCCCAGGAAACCTCCCCAGAATGTATATAGTTACATGCTGGCCTTCAGAAACCAGACTAGGCGTTTCAGGGAACTTGCTGAGGCAAACCTGGAAGCCAGCCAGGAGGAGATGAAGCGGTGGTACGACCAGAATGCCACTCTGGTAGAGCTTCAGCCCGGACAGAAGGTATGGGTCTTGGCCCCCGTGGATAAGTGGACCGGTCCCTTTGAGGTGGTGTAGCGCAAGAGTCCGGTTACCTATTCGGTGGATCTGAAGTCTCCTAGGAACCCCTTAAGGGTCCTACATGTCAACCGCCTCAAGCCCCACTTGGAGAGGTCCCAAGTGGGCATGCTCTTAGCGACAGATGCTGGGATGGAGGAGGAGACCGAGCCTCTTCCTGACCTCCTGTCAGTCAAGGAGCGAGATGGGTCAGTGGATGGTGTCATCCTCTCTTCCACCCTGACCCCTTGAGCAACAGAATGATTGTCGCCAGCTGCTGGGACAATTTTCTGACCTGTTTTCCCTGGTTCCCGGTGTCACTGATTGGTGCGTCCATGATGTGGACACTGGCGATAGTACACCTGTGAGGCACAAGGCCTACCGGGTGACTGACAGGGTTGGGCCTGCATCAAGGAGGAGGTCTCCAAGATGTTTGCCCTTGGGGTAATTGAGTCCTCAAGCACTCCTTGGGCCAGCCCAGTGGTCTTGGTCCCAAAGGCTGCAGTGCCGGGAGCCACACCCGAACTCCGGTTCCGTGTGCACTACAGAGGACTCAATTCGGTCACCAGGACTGACGCACACCCCATCCCCAGAGCTGATGAGCTCATAGATCGGCTAGGGGCTGCCAACTACCTCAGCACGTTTGATTTAACGTCTGGGTACTGGCAGATCGCCTTGACCGATGGGGCCAAAGAGAGGTCAGCATTTTCCACCCCTGATGGGCATTACCAGTTCCGGGTGTTGCCCTTTGGGATGAAAAATGCCCCTGCCACCTTCCAGAGGTTGGTCAACCAGGTGTTGGTTGGGCTGGATTCGTTCAGTGCTGCATACCTGGATGACATCGCAGTGTTCAGCCCCACGTGGGAGGAACACCTGCGCCACCTCTGGGAAGTGTTGATGGCGCTGCGGAGGGCAGGCCTCATGATCAAGGCGAGTAAGTGCCAGATCGGGCAGGGTTCAGTGGTGTACTTGGGGCACCAAGTGGGAAGTGGCCAGGTGGCTCCCCTTCAACCCAAGATAGAAACCATCCTGAATTGGGAGTCGCCCAAAACCCAGACAGAGGTGGGAGCCTTCCTAGGTCTCACCGGGTACTACAGGATGTTTGTCAAGGGGTATGGCAACATTGTTGCCCCCTTGACGGCGCTGACGTCAAGGAAGCAGCCCAGGAAGGTGATCTGGACTGACACCTGTCAGAAATCTTTTGAGGCCCTGAAAGCTGCTATGTGCACGGCGCCCGTGCTTTTGGCTCCCAACTTCTCCAAAGAGTTTATTGTTCAAACAGACGCTTCAGAGCATGGTGTGGGGGCTGTTCTTTCACAGATTAATGAAGAGGGCCTAGATCAACCTGTAGCCTTTATTAGCAGGAGGTTACTTCCACGGGAACAGAGATGGAGTGCTATTGAGCGCGAGGCATTTGCTGTGGTCTGGGCGCGGAAGAAGCTAAGACCCTACCTGTTTGGGTCTCACTTCCGGGTTCAGACAGACCACAGGCCCCTCAGATGGTTGATGCATATGAGGGGTGAGAATCCAAAGCTGTTGAGGTGGTCCATTTCCCTACAGGGTATGGATTTCACGGTGGAACATCGCCCTAGTACAGATCACGCCAATGCTGACGGTCTGTCCAGATTTTTCCGCCTTAGTGATGAGGAACTCCCTGGGGTAGGGTAGTTCTCCCCACTTTTCAGCTGGAGGGGACACGTGTTAGACCTGGCACCTTGGCGTGAGTCTCCCTTCCACTTTTTTGTCGCTGTGCCTCATGTGTTTTGCTGTTGTTGGCTGCTCAGAGCACTGTGCCACTGCCAACCAGTGCCACAGTGCAAGTGCTCCCTATTTAAAATGTATATGTTGGTTGGATTCCATGATTGACTTATTTGGTTTACTGTCAGACCCCAGTAAAGTGCACCAGGAGTGCCCAGGGCTTGTAAATACAAATGCTGCTGGTGGGCTTGCAGCACTGGTTGTGCCACCCACAGAAACGGCCTGGTAAAATGTATCTAAGGTCTGCCATTGCAGAACCTGCGTGCAGTCTGGTACTGTCATGCTGACTGGGTAAGTGCACACACTTGACAGTCCCTAAACCTTCCCTTAACTTCATATCAGTCACCCCAATGGTAGGCCGAAGGGCAGGGTGCATTGTAAGCATAAGGTAGAACAAGCCCTGATGTGTGTGGCATGTCCTAATAGTGAATTACAGCCATTTTCGTTTTTCACTATTGTAAGGCTACCTGTTCTCCATAGGCCAGAATGGGCTGTTAGAATTGTTACATCCTATGATCCTAACAGACCCAGGGAACATGGTAGAAATTCGAGTTTAGTATGCCTGAACTCAGAATAATAAAATACATCTTTTAGTAAAGTTTATTTTAATATTCTGTGTTTGCAAATACCACTTTTAGAAAGTTGGTATTTGCTTGCCTGATCATTTCAGCCCGCCTCTGCTATGATGTGTATCTGCCTGTCTGGTTGTGTGAGTGACAGGGCTGGGGAAACCCAGAGGGGCAGGGCTAGGTAGCCTGGTGGTGAATAGGAAGATTGGCAGTCAGATGGGTGGGAGGAGTACACCTGGGCTCTGAATAGGGTTGTGCTCTGCTACCACAATGCTGGCTCCATCTCCTGCGGAGCGGCTGATGTCTCTGCCCTGCACCCTGAATAGAAAGGCAGAGTCATCTCAACAGAGTGCTCAAGAACTGGTTTGGACTGGGCAAAGGCCACTCAACCCCAGAGGAACAAAGGAATTAGGGGTATAGGTATTGGGACCCTGCTCCCAAGAAATTTGATCCTGCTGAAACAAGAAGAACCTCTGCCAGAGGAGAAGGAATTGGGAAAGCTGTAGGAGGACTGTCCCTGACCTGGGGGATTGGCCTGCAGTGGTTGCCTTGCTGCTGAAGGAGAGGAGAAAGACTGTTAAAGACTTTGCTTCAACTTGTGCTTTGAAAAGATCTCCAAGGGTTTGAACAGAGCTTGCCCCCTGAACGAGGTCCCAGGACCAGTGGACTTCACCCCCAGCTCCCCAGAGTCTTTTGGAAGTGCCTGCTGCTGTTGTTGGGCCTTCTGAGGGACTGCGTGTCGCAAGGAGCTGGAAGCGCGACGCAAGGAAGAGAAGCGTGCCGCCGTCGGAGCGGCTGTCGTCGCATCTCGCAGAGAGTGTCGCCGCTGCAGCCTCGCATCGAGCGGAAGCGTCTCGCATCATTCCGGAAGTGTCTCGCAACGCCGAAGAAGCGTGTCGCCATCGCAGCCATCGTAGCTGTCGCATTGCACCGCATCGAGAGAAGAGTCTCGCATCGAGGAGGAAGCGTGTCGCCATCACAGCCATCGTAGTTGTCGCATTGCACCGCAACCAGAAAAGCGATTCGCATCCACGGAGAAGCGTGCCGCCGTCGGAGCCGCTGTCATCGCATTTTGCAGAAGGGGTGTTGCCGCTGCAGCATCGCATCGAGTGGAAGCGTCTCGCAACGTCAGAGAAGAGTGCCGCTGCCAAGGCCGCTGTTGTCGCATATCGTCAAGGGTGACGCCGCTGTAGCTGACGCATCGAGTCGAGCCTTCTCGCAACATCGGAGAAGCGTAACGCATCTGGAAGATCCCGTCTTTATTTCTTTTGCACCAAGAACCTTAACGCATCTGCATCGCTGCAACACTTTTGTTGCCCTGCGTGTCGCATCTAATGTACATTGACTTAAAGTGTCCCATTTAAGAACTTAAGAGAAACTAAGCAATCTTCTACCAACTAAGCAACCGTATTGTGCATTTTTAATCGTTTAATGGTCTTGTGATAATCCTATATAAAGAATCCTTATTTTTAATATAAATACCTGTGTGGTGTCCATTTGTAGTGTTGTCACTTGGATACTGTATGTGTTCACAAATGCTTAACCTATAACGCTCTGAGATAAGCCTTGTCTGCTCGCGCCAAGCTACCTAGAGGGTGAGCAAGGGGTTGTTTTAGTAGTGTAACCCCTTACCCTGACTAGAGGAAAGGTTCCCTGCTTGTCACAAGTACCTACCTGTGCCAACCAGAGAACCCGGATTCTAACAGGGCAGCACACCATACTTAAGTGACACTTCCTTCTTCTTCTGTTCCTTCTTTTCAATAGCAACTTGGTACTGGAGGACCTGCTACCTGCTTTCTTTGGGGGCATCTTCTTCAGATGTCAGCAGCACTCAGTTGCACAAGTTGCAGAGATGTCTGGTCAGGTCACTCACACGTCACGTCGTGTACAGCAGCAGGACGTCGGTCTGGCACCACTACGGGTGATGATGACACAACTCCTCCTCAGTCTTTTGTGACCTAAAAGCAAAGAAGACAGAAGAACATACTAATATAATATATAACTTCTTAGTTTGTGGTGGGTGGTCACAATTATTAAATTGTATTAAGTCAGTGAACAACAACAGTGTAGGCATTTATGAGACTTTGACAACAGGGCCAGGGCTCCTGGTGTACTACTGTACTGTGTACACTCAGGAAGAATAAGAATAGCACAGAAAAAAAACATAAATGTAGTGTAGCCTGTTTGCCCTAAATAAAAATGTGTGCATCACATGGGATGGATGCAGCATCAGAGAGCAACAACAACAAACACATACACATAAAAAGGCATTTATTTTCCACACCCAAAAAGTGAAATATACCCCAGGAAAAAAGTAAAACCCACATTTTGCAATTCAATCCAAAGCCATCCATGCCATACATGATGTTGAAATTCAACAGACAACACAAAAACAGTTGTTTAACTTCAATGTACCCATGATAATTGATGAGTAGTACCACTGGGCCTACTGGCAGACTAGGCCACAAGCTTGGAGGCCTATGGAAAAAGCACAGTGGCTGGTCCCACAAAATGGCCACAACCACATGACCAGGCCACTCACAAAAACAAGAAAAGGTCAGGAATACAAGACAGACAATGCAGGCCTATGGCAAAAGCACAATGCCTGGCTTCACAAAATGGCCGCCACCCACATGGTCAGACCACCCACCACAATAACAACGAAGAAAGTGAAAACAAAGGACAGGAACAGGAAGTTGGAGTCTCTGTGGAACTTACTTCCTCTTTTAAAAATTAAAAAAAAAAAAGTGACTCCATGCTCCAAACTACAGCCAAACGACAACCTGAGGAGTTATTTTAGCAAAATGCACAAAATCATCATTTTCGAGAAGGTTTTATGTTGCTCGCGAGATATTGTTTGCCAGATTGCAAATTCTGCGTGTTCGGCATCGTGAACTGTACAAAAAGTCGTTATCGCGTGCGCGAACACGCATATTGAGAGCGCGAAAAAGACAAAAACTATAAGTCCGCGTTGTCACGCTGTGCAGAGTTGCCAAAAGTACGCGAGCTGAACTTCAAGGGTTACCTACTGGCTGAAAGCCCTATTTATTTAACACACATCCAAAAACTGCAATTTCACCCCAAAAACCACCTTTTGCAATTCAATCCAAAGCCATCCATGCCATACATGATGTTGAAATTCAACAGACAACACAAAAACAGTTGTTTAACTTCCATGCACCCGTGATGATTGATGAGTAGTACCCCTGGGCCTACTGGCAGACTAGGCCACAAGCTTGGAGGCCTATGGAAAAGCACAGTGGCTGGGCCCACAAAATGGCCCCCACCACATGGCCAGGCCACTCACAAAAACAAGAAAAGGTCAGGAATACAAGACAGACAATGCAGGCCTATGTCAAAAGCACAATGCCTGGCTTCAAAAAATGGCCGCCACCCACATGGTCAGGCCACCCACCACAATAATAACAAGAAAGTGAATACAAAGGACAGGAACAGGAAGTTGGAGTCTCTGTGGAACTTACTTCCTCTTTTAAATAAAAAAAAAAAAGTGACTCCATGCTCCAAACTACAGCCAAATGACAACCCGAGGAGTTTTTTTAGCAAAATGCACAAAATCATCATTTTCGAGAAGGTTTTATGTTGCTTGCGAGATATTGTTTGCCAGATTGCAAATTCTCGTTATTGCATGCGCGAACATGCATATTGAGAGCGCGAAAAAGACAAAAACTGTAAGTCCGCGTTGTCGCGCTGTGCAGAGTTGCCAAAAGTACGCCAGCTGAACTCCTAGGGTTACCTACTGGCTGAAAAGCCCTATCTCATTAACACACACCCAAGAACTGAAATTCCACTTCAAAAACCACATTTTGCAATTCATTCCAATGCCATCCATGGTGTTAAAATTCAACAGACAACACAAACAGTTTTTATGCTCCCATGATTTGATGGTAACTACCTCTGGGCCTACTGGCAGACTAGGCCACAAGCATGAAACTGAATGGCAAAAGCAAGCACACTGCCTGGATGGCTCCACAAAATGGCCGCTAGCCACCCACAACAAGAAATGGAAGACAGACAATGTAAGCCTATGCCAAAAGCACACTGCCTGTCTTCACAAAATGGCCGCCACACAACAACAAGCATAAGCCAAGGGGAAGAAAGAGAAGACATGCCGGCCTATATGGACAAAGAAGCACACTACTAAACTACCACCACAAAATTGCCACAAGCCCCGTGAGCACTCACAGTCACAACAGGCCATGGAAAACAATGAACTCAAGCAGGCCTATATATGACCAGACAAAGGAGGCCTGCTAAACAACACAGCTTTAATACAAAAATGAAAATCAACAGGGCTACGAAAGGATTGGAAAATTACACATCAAGCACACACATCCAACAAAGGTATTTAACACACACACCCAAACAGTAAAATACACCACAACCACATTTAGCAATTCAATCCTATGCCATCCATGTCCTACATGCGGTTTAAATTCAACCGACACCACAGAAACATGGACCCATGGGTAACTCTGGGCCTACTGGCTGAAATTTCAAAGAAAAACAAGTAGGCCCTTATTGAAAGTACAGGCCACCCACAACAATAGTTTTTAAAAACAATGAAAATCCCAGAAAAATGTAGGTACAAACAAGCCCCAATGAAACAAGCATGTACACCAATTCTCCAACTTACTTGTAAAATTAAATCTCAAATCAAAAAGTCCTCAAATAAATCCAATCCAATGAAATGATGCAGCAGACAGACACAAAAAGTGATCCTTCCAGCTCCAAATCCAAATGAAAGTGAACAGCACATGGACAAAGCACTGGGAGGAGCCTGCTGGAAAGGAACAGGAAGTTGGAGACTCAGGGGCACATCCTTCCTCTTGAAAAAAAGAGTAAAAAAAAAAAGGACTCCTTGCACAACAGACTACAGCCAAATCACAATCTGAGGAGTTTTTCTGAGCAAAATGATCATTTTCGAGAAGGTTTTATGATGCTCGAGAAATATTTTTCGCTAGATTGTATTTTTTGCATGTTCGGGATCGCGATCTTACCAAGACAGCCGCCGGAATTCAGCTTGCGCCTCCGAATGACGTGTTCGCGTTCACAAATCTCGTGGCGCACGCGAATAGATAGAAAATCAAGTCGGCGAATGCAGAATCACGGTAAGACGTTATCGCGCTCGCGAGAACGCATATTGAGCACACGAGGAAGCAAAACAACTTTGCTACACTGTAGATTGCGTAGTATTCGGCAACTTCGCGCTCTACGCGAATCGCGAAGTTACCGAAACTTCACAAATTCCACAATCGGAGCGTAGTTCACCACCCAGGCTTAGTAATCGGGGGGAACTTTTTCCAGTTCTTGCTCAATGTTGTGTAACTTGTGAATCAGCTTGCGATGATCTGTGCGCTCCTGGATGAAGTCGACTGATTTTGTCTATGCGGCCCTAAAAGGAAGTGCCTGTTGTTTGAGGGAGGTACCCACTGCAAGTACAGAGTCTAGTTTTGAGACACGGACAAGTGGCCAAATGTCGATGCCACCCCCATCTGCAGGCGGGCCATCGCTGTGCCAGACACCAAGGCACTATGTATGACATGTAGTGCAGTGCAGTGTGGCCAGGCATCCCCTCTCCTCTAGTCAGGTGCATGCTAGCCAGAAATCTTCATTTGGGTGGCATTGATGGAAATCCACCGCACACCCAGGAGCTCACTACTAGGGGGTGAGGAAAGGCAGCACCACATGATCCCCTCCTCCCATCTAACAGTGGTGACCAGATTCCATATTCCCCAGTGCCCCAGTGAGTGATGGGAGATCAAGCTGCACGCCCAAGGGCCTGGGCCTGAAATGACCCCCGTGTCCCTGTGAGCCGCAGCCACCAACGGCCGATATCAGCGACTGGAGCCAGTTAGTGGAGTCCCTCACCAGTCTTGTGTGGTGCCCTCAGTGATGTAGGTCAGCCACTGCAGAGAGATGGCACAGGACACGGTATGCACCACCCAAAGGCACCAGGCTTGGGCCCAACTTGATTCCTGGGCCTCCTCGGCTCTGTGTCCCACCTTCTCCTCACCTGGACATCGACACTGGGGCTCAATCCACTGCGCTCTCTCCGAATCTGTGACTCAGCCAGCAGGAGCCTCAGCCAGGTGGGATTTCACAAACCTGGGTACAGCAGTCGCCACCAAGTCTGCTGGGGAACCTCCAGATGCAGGTGAAGAAAGTGGGCCCCCGTAGGCATGAAGTTGCAGTGCTCCTGCCACACAAGTTAGGCGCAGCTCTGGGGCTCACCCTCCACAGCATACGGGAAGCACCACATCCTTTGGCCTGTGATGCAGAGAGGCGAGGACTACCATTGGCAATCTCCTCCGTGCACCCCACTGTAGTGGAGGCATGTGTTATGCAATACAGACCTCCCCACAACGAGGCGCTGGAGAGCCTCTATCAATCACAGCTCCAAGGGGCGCCATGGCAGTCTTCTCACACAGGTCAGCAATGTATCTCTTTGCAACCAGACAGATTTTGCCACCAGGTAAGGGTAATCGCTGAAGCCTCAATGTCTACTGTCACAGCACACAGGCTTGGGCACAACGTGGCCCGCCTCCACCATCATGCCACCGCGTCTCCATCGCACCACTGCCTTCCACTTCAGGTCTCAGATGCAGGCCCAGAGAGGCCTCAGGGCCCTAGAGACTGTCCGCGCTTCCAGGATTTGACTGCCATGGTGTCACAAGGATGGCGAAATGCAAAGTGCTGCATCACTGTTTTTCCCCAACGATGCACCTCTTTTCATACACAAGGCCCTGATTCTGCATTTCCTCTTCCCCTGGGACTCTGGATGGTCATCCTTGCTGTTGGTGGGTTCAGTGCAGTTGTTGACCTGTGCTGAACTGGCCATTGCTGATTCATTCAGCATTCAGCATTCCATTAGAGGTGTATTTATAGTTTTTTTTCCCCCTAGAGGCGGAAAAGTGACATTAGGCTGACCAAAATGATTCTTTTTTTTTGCTGCTAATTGGCTTTTCATAATTGAAAAAAATGATGCGGTGGAATAGATGTGGTAAATAATTAATAACTCTGACGGAGACCTGACTTAATCCATCAGTGAGAAAGTATTCTCTTAGAAACCTTTTATCTGCTTCATAGAAGCACTCACACTAGGTTATAAGTCCGATGTATGTCTCTAAACATCCAAATTATTTATATATATATATATATATGTATATTTTTAACAAAACATATCAACAAATCAGACAATTATATACAATACATAGGCATACAAATCAATAATATAGAAACACAGTTAATACATATTGTATCTCAAAAAAGACACACACAGAATCCTTACTGCCCTAATATTAATACGACTGCGAACGGAAATTTTGTCTATAAACAACTATAGATCACAGCTCATACCAACAAAGATAGCCCTCATATTAACACCTCTCAGGGTACTCATACATATCCCCCTGTGACTACGATTCACTGGTGTTGTGAATTTTCTTTATATCGATCAAAGTAATACGGGCTTCTTTCTATATCTGGTCGATGCGTTTCAGCCCATTTCGTCTAGGTAATATGGTCAGAGAATTTGCAGGAAGAAAGACAAGCTGTCTATGATCACTTATAAGTCCGAGTATTCAATGGCAGGACTCTCTTCTCTTCAAAAGATACTACGAGAAGGTCTCTGAGCGGAAGCATCAACTCATAAATCATCTATCTGTGCCAGCTCTGCCTCTGCCGGCTCGTGACGCTACTCCCAGGTCAAACTACGGGAAAATCTCCTTGTGGAATTACACACTGGCGAGTTCTCTGCTAATTGGCTTTTCATCACTTTTCTCTCACTAACGTCAAATGTTTTATTGTCTTGACGCTAATGTTAGAGGCAGTTTTCGCCATGGCTAGCTGATACTATCACTATGTAGCGACGTATTGTAAATACGCAGATAACAGCGTGATAGCTTTCGGTGATAGACAGCATTAAATTGCTTCTAACTAATGCAAACACTGATTACTGGCAATTCTTGTAAATATACCCAAAAAGTTTCTGAGCACCATGGCTTTCTGAGTGCTTGGGATCTCAAATGACACAAGGTCAGGGCAGCGTCAAGTGCGTCTCTTTCCAGGTCAGCGGCCGGAAAGCTGGGCGCTCAGCAGGAAACCCCGGCTGCAACTCGATCCTCGTCTTGACAGCGCGTCCTGGAGCTCCTTGCATCCCTGGATTGCCGTCTTCAGTTAGTGACTTCTGCTGCTCTTTGGGCTCCGCTCCGGTTTCTGGCTTCCGGGGTGCTTGTTCCCTGCTCGGCAGTGGAAGACGTGCCTTCCAGTTCCGGATCATCGACCCTGCTAAAGAAAAAACAAAAGAGTTAAGCGTTGGTGAAATACAACCGCACATCGGTGAGTTATTTAAAGACTTTCACTTAAAAAGGAAAAGTCAACAAGAGCTCTTGTCTGCGGACTGAATAAATTAGGAAAGTTTATTCAAGGATTACCTTGCAAAAGAAGTGGGAGTGCTGATTGCTGGAACGTGCGCTGCGATCGTTGACCGCGGCGGTGGAGGCGGGGGAGCGGCTCTGGTCTGGGCGGGTGCGCTGTTGTGCATCGCCCTGATCGAAGGCAGCCGCGCTCTGGGCCTTGTGGTAGTTCGCTCTTCCGGGGCTTCTTGCACACAGAGAGAGAGTCACTGCACGCTCCTGAACTGGACCTTGGTACCCTGGTGTGTGACTTCCGTTGGCTGCACAGGGCCCACGCGAGTGCTTGGGGGCCGATAAGTGAGGCAGATATCGGTTGATTTTTGTTAAAAATTCCCACGGGCCTCTCTGCACCATCTGAGCATACAGCACATCGCCACACACTCTGACTCAGCTGAATTTGACTGTTTGGACTGTTTGGACGCCTTCCTTGGTTGGAACCCTGCAGCACTGTTGCACTTTTGCCGGTAGAGCCTGCCGCGAGGTGAGCGGCAGCAGCCTCGGATCCCAGCACCCAGGGTGGCCACGGGGGTCACGCTGACCAACACACAGCATGCGCCCTAAGGCGCCTACATCACAGACTGGCACCCACGCAAGCCGTCCCTGCCCCTCTGAGCCCGGAAGAGGCTGGGCCGGGCCTACGCTCCAACATTTGGAGTAGGATAAGGTATAGTGCACTTCTAATTTTATTCACTATTAACAATGGCTAAACGTCGGGGCTTAAGAGACAAGGTGAATGGAGAGGTGGGGGCCACCCTGGATTCATATTTGACTAGAGCTGTGAGCGTACTCTCGGATGAAATTGAGCGTACCGAAAGGCAATTATCCATGGATGTTGGGAGCATAACACCGGGAGTTGTACTTGAAGTCTCTGATGCCCCTCATTCACCCTCTCACAAACTTTATCCAGGTATCCCAAGGGATCTTATCCGAGGAGAAGCAACCCCTCTTCCATCTGTTTCACGTATAGGCTCGCCTCATGACGATAGCTTGATAGTGCTTCCTTTGGATTCTTTTTCGGTTGATCCCATTTCCCTGTCAACAGCACAGGTCAATTGCACAAGAATAGGAGGTATGGTGGTTTCTAACAAACCAAAGCAGACAAGGCCTACTCGGGCTATCAAAACAAATGCGAAAAAACTACCTGCCTCCTCCAAAAAGCTGACGGGCCCCAAGATGTCCAATGACTTTTCTACCACCTTAATTCAGTCTAACAATCTTCTTTGGGAAACCATTACTACAAAGATAGACAATCTAATGGCATCAGTTCTAACAAGGTTGTCGCTTATGGAAAATCGGATGACCATGAAAAGGAGGGTCAACAAGATGGAGAGCCCGAGTTCCAAAACTCATCGGTGATGATAAACACATCCCCACCAATGCCTAGAAACGAGGGGGACATAGACAATCATTCATCAGAGATCATTGTTCCATCTCTTCCTGATTTTGGTCTGAATAACCATGCACCTAATTTTGACTTGACAAACATCTGCTCCAGGAATGTGTCGAAAGGGGACCCCCTATGTACCCCAGATTTGGCAGATAGAATTCAAAATGTCAGAAGTAAGTCGGGGGAAACAAATCAACCTCTACTAGACATAGAGCACAGTTTCATCCGATGCCATTTCATCCTGTTCCAGCTGCTGCACCATTGGCTATAGTTCTAGCAAATGTTCCCCAGTTAAGAGCCAAACAAACTGAACATGCAAGCGATTTATTGGATAAATGTTTACATTGGTTGACTAATAATATGAATATTACTAAAGAGGGGAGCTATCAGTTGGCTAATAAAATTATTATGGCTAGGAGGGTGGGATGGGTGGGAACGCAGAAGAAATTGTTTGAAGGTGACTGTGTTATTATCAATTTTTCTAATTCAAGAGTTCTCCCAAAAATATTGATTATCCTTTTCCCTCCTCAAGCTAGGAGCTCCCCAATAATTCCACTTACTTTAGAGTTTTTTTTATTGTAGACCTCCTCCATCAAAGTGTTCTCTACGCAGATATAAGGTCCCTTCATTTACATCTCTGGAGGGTAGAAGTGAAGCTGGGTGTAAAGGAGGGGAAATCAGATTGAATAATAGATTTAACGCCTTGTCAGGGTTGGAGGATTGCGATTGACGCCCAGGTACATATCGTAATTTTGAGCAGAAGGTAAAAACTGAGATACCAAACGATAGCAATCCATATTGGGGGAGAAATATAACTGCTGACACAGTTAACACTCAGAGTGGGATAAATAATTCCTGTCTTCCCAAGGAGCAAATTAGAATTCAGGAAGTAGTCCAGGATCTATCTAGCCCTGAGGTAATTCCAACCCATTTGGTAACTGTATCGAATACAAAGATAGCACCAGGGTCAATAACCGAATTAAGTCAGCAATGTCATCTCGGTAGGATTAATGGTCCTGACGATAAGATCTCCAACAATCGCAAAATATCAATGTTATCATGGAATATAGCGGGACTCGGGTCCAAATTATCATCGCCAAACTAGTCTAACTTCATTGACAATTATGATATTTGTCTCTTTCAAGAGACATGGTCCGTGGACCCGGTTTTTCGTATAGGCTATCTTAATTTTCAGGTTCCTGCGACAAAGAAAGATAAATGTCGACCAATAGGGGGACTTGTTATCTGGGTCCGGCAGGCTCTAAGTTACAAAGTTCATTTACTACCAGTCATAAACAATGATATTCTTGCAGTGAGAATAAGTTTATCCACAGGTTGTAGTATTGATGTCTATAACATTTATGCAAGAGGTCAAGTGAGGGGGCGTAGTTCAGAAGTAATTGCAATTCTAGATGATTTATTGGAAGCTCTCCCTTGTAACATATTGCCACTCATAGCAGGGGATTTTAACACAACTTTTGAACCGTTAGGGCACATCTGCTCCAGGAATGTGTCGAAAGGGGACCCCCTATGTACCCCAGATTTGGCAGATAGAATTCAAAATGTCAGAAGTAAGTCGGGGGAAACAAAATCAACCTCTACTAGACATAGAGCACAGTTTCATCCGATGCCATTTCATCCTGTTCCAGCTGCTGCACCATTGGCTATAGTTCTAGCAAATGTTCCCCAGTTAAGAGCCAAACAAGCTGAACATGCAAGCGATTTATTGGATAAATGTTTACATTGGTTGACTAATAATATGAATATTACTAAAGAGGCGAGCTACCAGTTGGCTAATAAAATTATTATGAAGTGGAGTGGTGTGGCTCACTGGTTAGAGGCGGCAGACCCGGAAGCAGAGGTCGGCCCGGGACCAGGGTTCGATTCCCGACGCGGCAGGGTCTTGGGCCAAGGTCAGCGGACTCGATAATTCTTGCCTCGGTGCCTACTCTAACCATGGATCCCACTCAGCAACTCTGGGCAATAGCTTGCTTAATCTCCACTTACGGCCCCATCAGCGCCGGGGATGCTTGTCTCCACCTTGGAGATGCCCAGTAGGGACCATCTCACAGGGAAAGCCAGGATGGGTTCCCCACCGGTATACAGCGCCGGGACGCCCCGTTGCTGGGGCAGCTGTGCGCTTTACAAGTATACAACATTTACATTTACATTATGGCTAGGAGGGTGGGATGGGTGGGAACGCAGAAGAAATTGTTTGAAGGTGACTGTGTTATTATCAATTTTTCTAATTCAAGAGTTCTCCCAAAAATATTGATTAACCTTTTCCCTCCTCAAGCTAGGAGCTCCCCAATAATTCCACTTACTTTAGAGTTTTTTTTATTGTAGACCTCCTCCATCAAAGTGTTCCCTACGCAGATATAAGGTCCCTTCATTTACATCTCTGGAGGGTAGAAGTGAAGCTGGGTGTAAAGGAGGGGAAATCAGATTGAATAATAGATTTAACGCCTTGTCAGGGTTGGAGGATTGCGATTGACGCCCAGGTACGTATCGTAATTTTGAGCAGAAGGTAAAAACTGAGATACCAAACGATAGCAATCCATATTGGGGGAGAAATATAACTGCTGACACAGTTAACACTCAGAGTGGGATAAATAATTCCTGTCTTCCCAAAGAGCAAATTAGAATTCAGGAAGTAGTCCAGGATCTATCTAGCCCTGAGGTAATTCCAACCCATTTGGTAACTGTATCGAATACAAAGATAGCACCAGGGTCAATAACCGAATTAAGTCAGCAATGTCATCTCGGTAGGATTAATGGTCCTGACGATAAGATCTCCAACAATCGCAAAATATCAATGTTATCATGGAATATAGCGGGACTCGGGTCCAAATTATCATCGCCCAACTGGTCTAACTTCATTGACAATTATGATATTTGTATCTTTCAAGAGACATGGTCCGTGGACCCGGTTTTTCGTATAGGCTATCTTAATTTTCAGGTTCCTGCGACAAAGAAAGATAAATGTCGACCAATAGGGGGACTTGTTATCTGGGTCCGGCAGGCTCTAAGTTACAAAGTTCATTTACTACCAGTCATAAACAATGATATTCTTGCAGTGAGAATAAGTTTATCCACAGGTTGTAATATTGATGTCTATAACATTTATGCAAGAGGTCAAGTGGGGGGGCGTAGTTCAGAAGTAATTGCAATTCTAGATGATTTATTGGAAGCTCTCCCATGTAACATATTGCCACTCATAGCAGGGGATTTTAACACAACTTTTGAACCGTTAGGGCAAGAAGATCTGGACCTCACTGATGAGGAAGACATTAGATGGGTTATCCCAAACTTGAGCTAACATCTATAAAAAAATGGACAGAGGCGGCCATACAAATGAAGGGGCTGTGCATGGGGAAAGGATTAAGGGCTGCTAATGGTCGTACACCTTCCGATAGGCAAGGTGCAAATACTTATGACAATGGCTATAGGTCTAGCCGTATTGACTATTTGCTAATTAATCTAAAATTATGGCACTGTCTAAAGGATATGGTGATAGTGGGACGTCTAGAAAGTGATCATAATCCCCTCTGTTCAACATTTAATTTCCAGGTGGGGGGGCGAGGCAATTGCATATAAAGGGGTAATAACATCTGATTTAATTCTGACCAACGATATGCGTCATCTTAAATGAAATAAAATCATTAAACATCCCGATACCCTGGTTGCTATAAATAAGGAAGTCAATAATGTACTAGCAGATATGGGTGCTAGTATCAATCAACCGGATTTTCATTCGATTATGATAGAAGCTCACGTTAAGCTCTTCCCCAGGTTGAAAACGGATTAGGTACGAGTCTAAAGAATAGGAAACCCTGTGGGTGGTATAATGGAGCCTGCCGCAAAGCCCGGGGTAAGTTGAGTGAAGCATTAAGTGTAAGTGACCCTGACAAAGTAAGAGAGGCACAGGATTGTTATAGGAAAACACAGATTGAGGCCAAAAAGCAATGGGATCAATGTAGATGGCAGGAGCTGAGACAAGCGTGCGAGGCCAAAAATCCGAAATCATTTTGGGACATCTTTAAATGGGATAGGAGGGGTTGTCCAGATCCTCCACAGAATAACGTAGCCCAGAACCAATGGGTTAATTATTTCAAACCACAGTACGCTAGCAGTTTTGACGAAATGTCAAACAGTATATTTTTTAACGTATTTTACTCTGGTGTGGTTTTCACCGCAGAGGAAGTTGATATAGCATTGGATGCTGCTACAGAGGGTAGAGCACCAGGAATGGATTGTATCCCAGCAGATGTTTTTTTGAAGGAAAAGAAAATTTGCCGCCAGTATATCGTTATCCTGTCTAATGCCATAGCACATGAAGCAGTGGTCCCTCCCTCGTGGAAAGGGGCTGAGATAATACCTGTATACAAGAAAGGAGATAAGGCTGTTGCAGATAACTATAGGCCCATCAGCCTTATCGACTCAATGCAAAAGGTTATGGGCCGATTAGTATTGAGCAAGGTGCAGGCTTGGCTGGAGGAGCAAAACATTCTGTCTCCCTTGCAGGCAGGGTTTTGTCCCTCCACAAGTACGATAGACCAAATATTCAGTTTTATAACAATATACTGGCGAACAGTGGTCTTAGGTGAAGGGACATTATATGCTGTATTCGTTGATTTAAATTCAGCTTTTGACTTAGTCCCACATTGTAAGCTATGGCAAGTTCTCCAGGAGATGGGGATGGCCTCAGAGCTGTTGACATTAATTGTCCGCTTACATGAGGATAATTTTGCCCGGGTCCGGTGGGGGTCACAGGGTGATGTGACAGAAACTTTTCCAGTTGAAAGAGGAGTACGCCAGGGATGCGTTCTGGCCCCTACTCTATTCTCGCTCTTCATCAATGGAGTTGCAGACTATCTTTCTCAGACCCCCACTGATCCGCCAGTGCTGGCAGGAAATCGTATCCCTATCATGTTTGAGGATGATACGTTAATCATCTCTAAAACACCGAGTGGTCTCCAGAAGGCCCTCCTGCGGTTTGAGGAATTTTGCCTCTTCCGTGGATTGGAAATCAACGGTGCTAAGACCAAATTTATGTCCTTTAAAGAGCATAAATCTTTTAAAGGAAGAGTGTATATGAATGAACTTCCCTTAGAACAGGTCAATGCCTTTTCTAACCTAGGTGTTACCCTTCAGAAGAACATGTGTTGGAAAAGGCAACTTGACCTGGCAGTCCTAAAGCATCATCAACAAGCTGGGATTCTTTTAACCAAATTCAAATCCTCCTTTACCAAACCTATTAGCCCTGTATTAGAAATTTATGGCATGAAGGTATTGAGCTCGGCCCTGTATGGAGCTGAGTTTGGGGGTAAAGCACCTAACAATAGCAGAGAATGCATTCCTACGTAAAATACCTGGTGTCCCGCAAAGTACCTCCATGAGGTCTCTTTTCGTGGACTTGGGAAGGAAAACAGTAGCAAATATGGTCAAACTTCGTCCCCTACTATTTTGGCGTAGAATATGGTGCACCGAGGAATTAACACATTATGCTCAGGGCCTCACTGATGTTATCCAATCAGATCTCTACCATAAAATTAAGTGGCTTAAGGAGATCCGTTCTCTGCAAGTCAGATTGGATATGATTGCTTTATGGGATGAACCCTCTACGGCTGTTTTTCCTTCAAAGAAGATCCTGAAGGAAAGGTATTGGGAAATGGTTTTCACATCAGCTTGCTGCACAGGACTTTCTTCCCATCTCACTGGACGTTTTTTAGACTATAAGTCTTGGCCTGCACTAGAGAAGTATTGGGATCTTATTGAGAAACCGTATGATCGTAAACTCTATTTCCAATTTAGAGTAGGTACTTTGCCAACAAAGTTATTTACCGCTAAGTGGGTTGGATCAACCAACGATAAGTGCCCTTTGTGTATGGACCAACAAGAATCTGTATCCCATCTACTGTTCTTTTGCCCGCTATATGTGGCTCTACGTTGCAAGTGGGTGAAGCCCATATGTAATGCTATGGGCATAAGAAGACATGTAGAGGCTTTACGAATATTAGGTACCGATTCCTCTCCGCCCATAGCCATTGTGATGGCAACATTTTTTAATTGGGCATGGTCCATCCGTTCACAGATTCTGCGTTTAGACAGATAGTGGCTAGTTTGGTAGATGCCATTGTAGTAATATATTTTCCCACATATGGTATTAGTCTTGTGTTTACAGAACTTAAATATGCTGCTAAGAAATTAATTTACTATTTTTATTTTTGTAATGGCAATGATAAACATCTGTATGGAAATCATTGCTGTGCGTTAGTAATGAATTATTTTAATATTATAATTTTAGTTATATAAAATGATAGTTGTCATGGGTATTTAATAACATTTTAATTATTTATATAAAAAGATTGAATATAGATGTTTTTAAAAATGAGTAGCATATAGAATTAGTGGTGATTCTTTTTAAATGTTTGTGCTTTTATGACTTAATTGTCGAATAAAGCTTTATGAAATGTAAATGACACAATGACTATAAAGAATTTTTAATACATATTTTAATGGAAAGCCCACTTTTAGATACTTTTAAGAGTAGTTTTTAACATTTTAAAAACATGTCTGCTGGTTTTTTAGATAGCTTTTTTTAGATCAACCTTTAGTATGAGTAGCGGGTGTTATCATTTCCAGCTGTGATCTTTTGCACATATTTGTATGTGCAACAAGATTGTATTAGCTTCTTTGAAACTTAATTTGTTTTTACATCGAGCTTCGCACAACATAATCACAACATCATGTACATAGTCTCGTTTAGCACTACGTACAAATGTCATTACTATCTTCATCCATGGGGCGACAGGGTTAATTACACATCCTTAACATCAATAATCTATGCACACATCGCAAGGATGCTTTCTAAAATAAAAGATGAGGATCCCGATAGATTAGCAGAGGTGGGGCTTCTGCTGAGGATGATGAGAAATCACCACGCAGCAATCTGACATCTCGTGAGGGGTGTCCAGTTTGTGACCAAGATGGGTTCCTTCACTCTATCCTATCAGGAAATGGGGTTGGATTGTCCCTTGGGTGGATTGTTGGCTTTACATCTACACACGCTCTAGGTACACTTGGAGTGGGGTCTGCATAGTAGGAGTTTGCTAGATTACTGACGTGTTTATATGCCTGCATATAAATATTGCTTAGCACCGTGGTAGAACTTTATCTACCATTTACGCTTTTGGTGCTTGTAGTCACGTTGATCTGCTTCTGTCTACTAATCATTGCAGCACACATATTTTATACAAGAATAACGTTGGTTCAATAGATATTATTGAACACAACCCACTGTGTATTTCCTGTATATTTCTCTGAGAATAAGTGAGCACGAGTGACTGAGTGAAAGGTTCTGTACTGTTTCCACGATCCCTGAGGGGTCAGGATTGTCATGTTCAGTGTTTGCGAGAAGCCATTTGCTCCCTGGTAAGGTTAGGGGGACTTACAGTGGCACTGTGAGCTAGCTGGTCTATATGCCAATATATCCTGCTGGCGTGTCCAGATTCAGTCTTGACACCAATCCCGTAGTTTATGTTGTCCAAACAATGCACAGATTGTACTTATTAGAAGAAACTACACAACAAACTTTGGAGCCATACCAGAAGGGGCTCCTTTAAAGATTTGCTGGGAGAAGGCCCTGGCAGTGATGTCAGCGAGGGTTGGAGCTGAGACCCCCCCCCCCCCCAGAGCAAATGTGTCAAGTGACTTCGGGTGACTCCATTTTAAACTTTTTCAGAAGACTGTGCAGTAAGGTTGGAACCGGGGCAGAGAGAGGATGTGGCACATCAGGATATGCAAAGTACGCAGCTCTACCGGCACCCTTAACCCCCACTTAAAAGGTATTGTCCAAGGGAGAGAGCTCTCTGTTGGTTGTGTCTTTCTGCAGCACACTGGGACTGGAAGCTGGAGCCATGGACAATTGGAAGGAAGAACCCCCTGACTAGCCGATGGATCAAGGACTCTGCCTTTGATTGCCTACAGGACCAGTGGGGCACACTTCAGGACCAGGGAAACTGGACCCTTATATCCCCTGAGGACCAGTTGGGTGAAAGACTAGGCTTCTGCTTAGGGAGGGAGTGCTGCACAGAGAGACAAGGAAGTGAAAGGCGGGTACAGGGAGCCAGTGGAAGCTGCTCATCACAAAGATTGTTATCTCTAAGGCAAGGAGGCCTGAAGAAGGTGCTCCAGGTGGCAAGGGCTCACAGCAGGAGCAAAAGGAGACCAACATCATCAAAATAGGCCCACAGGGGGCCAACACATGTCCTCGTGAAGTTAGGCAACCTTTATGCCTTTTGCAAGGCACCGATAACGAAGCTGGGGATCCACCACCATTTTCAGCCGTGCCCCTGGGGTGGGCCAGGGCATGGAGCTGCCATAATAATGTAGAAGTTAAAGGGGAAGCGCTGTTGTGCTTTCCCCCGGCGAGGAGGAGGGCCCAGAACCCCATCCCTGGGCCTGAGAAGTAAAACAATAGGGGGGGCGCCATTGCACTCACTCCACCAAAGTCGTAGGGGAGCCCAGCACCCGATCCCTGGGCCCTGACAAAGAAGAAAATATGGTTGGTGCTGTTACATCCCCTTTTAAGCTGTAGGGGGAGCCAGGCCGTAAACACAGGAAAAGCAAACAAAGGAAAACTGCCGTTCCTCTCCCCAGCACAGTGGGACAGCTTCTGTTCAAATATTCACTGCAACCAGCGCTAGGAGCCCCCCATAATGCCCTGCAGGGCTTGTCAGTTCTGGTGGCATTCCACATGAAAAGCCACTTGTTTGTGGCTTTTGGTGACCCCAGGAGAATGGGGTCACCACTAAAATGTTACCAAGGTGCAGAGGGAGCTATACGAGCAGCTTCACCTCTCCCCAAAGACAGTGCCAGAATTCCCACTCTATTTTTGGTGAGACTCTATGAAGAATAACCCCTCAAGGTTTTCAAGTGTTTTAAAAACCTTCCCCTAGCTGGAACTTTTTATTTTCTAGTGGGGTAGGAGCACCCTCTGTGGGTGAAGATTGTGGCTGCAACCAGTTGTGACTGTGTACAATTTGAGTCTTTCATGCTGAGATATACACTCTAGGGGTGAAAGGTGATAATTACACCTATGTGTATGGACCAAAGAGATGTCCTTTAGAAACGATGTTTGAAGTGCAGTAGTTTTATTTGTCATAATATTGTTATGCTTGCAAATACCCTCTAGGGGTTAAGGACTATAATTACATAGATGTTGTGATTACAAGTTGTTGCCTTCAGGGGCTATGTTTTTAGTGCATATTTCATGCTGAAGTTAATTATGATAACCCAGATCACCAAAGTGAATCAAGAACAGAACCCAGCCCTCATATATATATAAAGGGCCTACAACATAGGTCCCATAGTCAAACAACACTAATAAAGAGCTGAAACCACAATCTGATGTGCACAAAGTGTTAAACAAAAAACAAAAGATTAAACATATTAGCTGGATACGAAAATATAAATTTTTGGTTTATTTAAATCTTTTTTTTGCTTATATATACATTACATAGTTTGTGACGTCGAATGCTTTTTGTACTTTTTGTTTGATAAAAAACATTTGGTGAGATTCAATAATTTGGAGAAAACAATACATAGTATTGATATATCAAGAAATAACAACATGTCCCACTCAACATTCAACTCATACATACCCACAATCATTCATCACAGCTCAATGATCATAAAACAATTGGAATGGTGAGATTCCAATGAGAACAGATATATCATACACATGAGGAACAAACAAATAGAATACACAGGTGCCAGGAGTACAAACGCCAGATGAAAAACAAACAGATGGAATATACAGGTGTCAGGAGTACAAGCGCCAACGCGCGTTTCGGTGTACGACCCAGACAGGGGTCACACCTTCATCAGGGCGCAGAAAAATAAGTAGAGGGGGACATGAGCGATACCTAGGTTTAATCAAAGGAGAAATATATGAGAATTATGTATATACAGCAATCATAAACACACATTACGTAAAAATTCCACTTATCAAATACAAGGCAAAATCAGTGAGGATCAGCTCAAAAATAGTGTACATAAGTTGATATCATAATTTTATCTAGGGTCCGGTCGGTACCCAAAGCGAGCAAGTTTTAGAACAGTACCTCCAAACAAACATAAATCAATCATTCATAGAGCACAGTTACAAATTTCTAGTGAAAAGCGGATAAAGGAAGGGTGAAAAATAGGAAGAAAAATAATTATAAAAGGACTAGTTTGTGATGCACAACAAGCAAATTTATAGCATTAATATCAGAAACAACACATATACGGTAGACATAGGCGGTCTTACGTGTTTTGATTGGAACGTGCCCTCAATAGTCTAGGTTAAGGGATACATCAATCATGAGAGGGAGTTCCTCGATTCACTAGCTCTTCTCAGGACCAGGTGGTCTGTGAGGGGCAGAAAGCAACAACGGCCGTTGAAGGTAACAAAATAGTTTTTACAGAGTTTTAAGGGGGGACTGATCGGACAAGCGGTATGTCAATAGGAGTAACCTACCAATCGGATGCTTTCTGAACGATGTGTTTACATGACCACAGGGTGGGTCATATCATATGAGTTTGGATAGCAGACGTGGACTAAAGCTCCCGTAGAGGATATTTGCTGGTCTACAAAGAGAAATGTATATATATCTGATCAGGTTAGGGGGTATGGAGAGTAAATTTCAAAAAATGAATGAAAACATCACCTATTTGATCGCCAGGATACGGAGAAAATATGCGTGAACCCACCTGTTACAAACGTGCGTCGTAGTGGCATTAAAGTGAACGGTCGACGTCTTCAATAGTCACTGAGAGTTCAGCAAACCAAAGGAGGTATAGAAATATACACGGCTCGGGCTGCTGGCTCATGGATAGTTTCCTGCAAATGAGAGGGCAGGATATATATAAAAGTAGGCGGTCAGGAACGCGATAGTGACAAACAAACATTAGCGTCCCAAAAGGGAGGTAGCTAAATATACTCTAGCGGAATGCACAAGATGAAATAAATACTCCTAGTGCGTTGTGGGTGTTCGTACAGTGATTAGACAGCCCATTCATGGGTGGATGGGTGAGTACGGAGGGGATAAGGCCTGAGGGGGTGCGGCAGTAGTTAGGGGCAGAATACTTACAGCAATGTTCGAGCAACATCATCCGTTCGTCATGGTCCTGTCGGGCGTGAGTCTAGGATCAATTTCATCAGGTGAAATCGATCAGATTTAAATGGTGGAGCGAGAATCGTTCACCAATGGGAGAATATGTCCCGAGGTTAGGCATGGAAGCAGAAAGGGGACTAAGCCATGTGTTAGCTGAGTATAAGTGGATACGGCGCGGCCATGTTGGAAAAGGGATTTCGAGGGGCGATAGAAGGGTGAGAGTAAATTAACGCCCGCAGGGTAAAAAACAAGGAATAACACGAGGAGTTGAATAAGGGGTGAAATTTACGGGGCATGTACAGGCTGCCAGTAATAAGGGTATTTAGTGGGAGTATTTTCCCCTGAGAGACAACACAAGGCGGGGAGTCAGAGTCAGATTAGGTAATGGCATTTTCCCTTATGATGATTTCATTCAATCCTAGATGAACGGCATCAAGATAAGACTTCAGAACGTCTCTCTTTTCTTTCTGATGGTAGTAGGATCTCTTAGGTAATGGCATTTTCCCATTGGATGATTTCATTCAATCCGTGATGAACGGCATCAAGATAAAAAATCCAGAACGTCTCTCTTTTCTTTCTGATGGTATTAGGGTCTCTACCAGGGGGGGAACGAATCTTTTCAAGAATGGACCATTTAAGGTCCTTGTCATTGTGGTTGGCACTAAGCCAATGATTGACCAAAGGTGCAGCAGATTTCTTCAACCTAATATTGGATTTGTGCTCGCACATCCTGATTCTGCACTCACGGCCCGTCTCTCCGATATATATCAGATCACAGGGGCATGTGATAATATAAATCACATTCGAAGACCGACAGTTGGTCATTTCAGAAAGAATAATGGACCGACCGTTGATGGTGATGGTGTCCCCTACAATAGCATTGGGGCAAGCCTGGCAATGCCCACAGCGGTGATTCCCTCTAATGGGTTCTAGTCCAGTAATGGCCGTTTGAAAAGAGTTTTTCTTTTCAATAATTTTCCCTTTGACAAGGAAATTTTTCAAGTTCTTATTGCGGCGAAAGGCAAATAGGGGTTTGGGAATTTTGTTTTCGTCATTACCCATATTGAGGAGATGCCATGATGAATTTATGGTTTGTCTAATCCGATGATTGATATTAGAATGTTTGGTGACGCAAACCAGTTTGTCAAGGGGGTTTGTCTCCCTAGGTTCAAACATGGAATCTCTGTTGAAATACCTCGCTCTTTTAAAAGAATCTTTGATTAGCTTGTTGGGGTAGCCTCGGTCTAGAAGTTTAGCCTTAAGGATATCGGCCTGGATGAGAAAGTCTTTTAGTTGGGAGCAATTTCTCCGGATCCGGAGAAATTGGCTGAAGGGGATACTGTCCCTTTGGCTCCTAGGATGGTAGCTACCATATTGTAATAGTTTGTTTCTAGCGGTGGGTTTGACATAAAGAGACACATAAATTTTGTTATGATTGTGTTGGATCCACACATCCAAGAATTCCACCTTTAGATTGCTATAGTGAACCGTGAATCTCAGATTATTGTTAGCGGCATTCTGCCAGGAAACAAATTCATCGAGAAGGATGTTGTCACCGTTCCAGATGAAAAAAATATCATCGATGAAACGTGACCACACTCGGACATTTTCATAGAAAGGAGCAAGCTCGTTGTAGATGTTAATCTGCTCAAATCTTCCCATATAGAGGCATGCGATGCTAGGGGCACAGGAAGCCCCCATGCTTACGCCCTGTATTTGCTGAAAATAGTTGTTGTCAAATTCAAAGTAATTTTCATTCAGGACAATTCTCAAGCATTGGATGATAAAGGGGGCATTGATAATCTCCGTTTCCCTGGAAAGAATCTCTTGGATCACTGAAAGAGCTTCATCTTGGGGTATGTTTGTATATAAGGCTTCCAGATCCAATGTGACTAGTAGCTCTTTCTCTGGATCAAATGGAGTGTTTTCGATTTTAGAAATGAAATGGCCAGTGTCCTTAACATAGGATTTAAGTTTACTGACCAGCGGTTTCAGGAAGCAATCTATATATTTGGAAAGAGGTTCCAAGGCAGAACCAATGGTAGATACGATAGGCCTGAGGGGGGGATCACAGATGTCTTTGTGAGTCTTAGGTACCCCGTATATGATGGGCATACGGGTAAATCGTGGGGTTAAGAATTCCGCTTCTTTTGTACAGATGAAGTTCTCCCCAACTGCAGTTTCAACCTGGGTAAGAATACGTTGCTTAAGGTTGGGTTCGGGGTTCCTCAAGATGCGCTTGTAGTGTTTAGTAGATGACAAAAGGTGGTTCATCTTCTCGATATAGTTGGGGGTATTTAGAATGACAATGCCACCCCCCTTATCACAGGGTTTAATTGTGAGTTGTTTATTCTCTTGCAGGGATTTAAGGGCATTCTGCTCAGTGGAAGATAGATTACTGTCAGGTTTGGCGACATATTTGATGATTTTTGCAATTTTCATGGAGACCGTTTTCTCAAAAATGCCAACCTCTGGTCCAACTAGGTCTAGGCTGGGTGTAAAGTCAGAGGGGGGCCTCAATCCGGACCGATTCTCACTGGGGTCAGGAGATGGTCTATTGAGGAAGAATTTTCTTAGCCTGATCTTCCTGAAAAAGGAATGGAGATCTTTCATAAACTCAAATTTATTGAATGAAGTGGTGGGGACGAAGGATAGACCCCGGGACAGGAGGGTCATGGCTTCAGGGTCAACCTTGGATGTAGATAGATCAAAAACCGGAATGTTCGTTAGGTTTTCCAATATTGGTTGTGCCTTGTCTGGATATACATTTGCGGTTGGCCCCGACCCTGACCCTGATGGTAGTTCCTCATTCGAGGTGTCCGGGTTCTTGGGCGGTAGTTCCCCCTGCGGCTGCCTAAAAAATGGTCAGGCATGGCCGGTCGGTCAAATGATTCATGGCGAGATTGAAAATTTGGGTCATAGTTCGTCTCATAGTCGGTGGGTCCTTCACCCTCCGAGTCCGTGGTGTCCGAGAACGTCGTGATCTTCTTGTTGTTGCCCCATCTGTTGTTACCATAGGGTGGTCCATTGGTGTCTGGCATATTGTAAAAATTAGCTATAAGATATGGATATTTTTTTTCTTGGGAGAAAAGCCTAATGTCCTTTCTCAGTTACTCCGTTTTCCTTTTCAGGAGGTAGACAGAGAAGGAGTCAAGTTCTTGTGCAATTCCTTCCATTTTTTTCTTGGCTAGTTCAAAAGAGTTGTCTTTTTTGAGTTTTTCTTCGAGTTCTATTATTTCTTTGTTCATCAAAGATAGAACTTCTCTAGCCGTTTCGATAATAAGCATCATCCAATCGCGTGAGCACCGATTTGATATTAGCGCCCACTTCTCAAGAAATTGTCTAATTTCGATAAACAGGCCTGGAATGTTACGGACTCGTAGCCCAAAGGGAATGATGCCAGCTTTAAGGTACTCGAGCATGAAATTGGCATGTGCCTCAGTCCGAATTGATTTTTTCTTCAGGTTAAATAGTTTTGTCCATTCTCCTTCTAGCCCTTTGGATAGCGAGAATTGATTATCGCTGCCAGCTACGGCCCCAATCAATTTAGCAAAGTCCTCGTCTGAAAACCCGAAGGTTTTAATACTCTCCATTATTTGGAAGATAGAAGGTGAGAAGTAATCTCAAATAGCCAAGGTAGAAAGACGCTTTTATTCAAAAGGTAAAGAGTAAACAATAGGATAGAATCTGAGGGGAAAGATAGTAGATAGGGAGAGGGGAAAAGGGTCAGCTAAGTAAATGTGAACGCAACACTCGTACTACTAAGGATATTACAGACATGAACAATTACGAATAAAAAAGAAGAAGAAAAAATAACGAATAAAGCCGGAGGTACTCAAACACAACTGCTCTTTAAGGAAAAGCAACCCCCACAGCAGCCGGGCTGTGAAGAAATATCCAATTAAGCAGGGGGACCCCAACAGACAGATAGAGGGCCGGAACAGCGGGGTATAAAGATCAAAGTGAATCAAGAACAGAACCCAGCCCTCATATATATATAAAGGGCCTACAACATAGGTCCCATAGTCAAACAACACTAATAAAGAGCTGAAACCACAATCTGATGTGCACAAAGTGTTAAACAAAAAACAAAAGATTAAACATAGTAGCTGGATACGAAAATATAAATTTTTGGTTTATTTAAATTTTTTTTTGCTTATATATACATTACATAGTTTGTGACGTCTAATGCTTTTTGTACTTTTTGTTTGATAAAAAACATTTGGTGAGATTCAATAATTTGGAGAAAACAATACATAGTATTGATATATCAAGAAATAACAACATGTCCCACTCAACATTCAACTCATACATACCCACAATCATTCATCACAGCTCAATGATCATAAAACAATTGGAATGGTGAGATTCCAATGAGAACTGATATATCATACACATGAGGAACAAACAAATAGAATACACTGGTGCCATGAGTACAAACGCCAGATGAAAAACAAACAGATGGAATATACAGGTGTCAGGAGTACAAGCGCCAACGCGCGTTTCGGTGTACGACCTAGACAGGGGTCACACCTTCATCAGGGCGCAGAAAAATAAGTAGAGGGGGACATGAGCGATACCTAGGTTTAATCAAATGAGAAATATATGAGAATTATGTATATACAGCAATCATAAACACACATTACGTAAAAATTCCACTTATCAAATACAAGGCATAATCAGTGAGGATCAGCTCAAAAATAGTGTACACAAGACATGCTTACACATTTTTCCCTTCTGAATGTTTTAAGGAAGTAATGACACTGACAACCACTCATAGGTCCAGTAGACATGCTTTATTGTCAATAGTAACTGTGTTCATTCAAAGTGATTTGTGGATTTAGACCTCCCTTTGGGAAGGTTAAGAATGATTGCGCAATGACATCCAAACATATTTCCATCTGCTTGCGTATATTTATAAATTGCTGTATTGTATTGAGTAATGTGTGTGTGTAATAAATTTACTTTTTCTTTTTTCAAAAGAAAAAGCACAGATTGGACAATCATTTATTGAGTGCTATTATTGTTTATCTGTGAATGGTGATTACTAGCCCACACCACCTCCTTTGAGTAAGCCTTGAACTGCTCTGCAATGCTTCCCTATGAGAGTCAAGCACTACAATGGGGTGTTTGGTCCCCAGTAGCGGACAAGTGTGTACCCATCACTTGTGCAGGCCACACAAATAATGACCCATTTTCCAAAACTCTTGCACCCACTCACAGATCCACTCAGAGACACCAGTACCCACTGATAGACCCACTCAGAGATGCATACACTTAGGGGCATATTATCAAGAAACGGCTTTAAAATTATCGCCGCTTCAGTGGCAGAAAACTGCCGCTAAAGCAGCGATAATGGGCTTGAGAATATGCCCTTGAGAATTCCCATAGAAGTCCATGTTCTGGTGTCAACATGGGCTTCTATTGGAATTCTCTGCGGCATATTATCAAGCCCATTATCGCCGCTTTAGCGGCAGTTTTCTGCCGCTAAAGCGGCGATAATTTTAACGCCGTGCTTGATAATATGCCCCTTAGTCACAGACCTAATCAGACACTCATGCAGCCAGTCACAGACTCTCTTAGAGACTCACACATCCACTGCCAGACCCACTCAGAGACTGATGCACCCACTCACTGCTCCACTGAGACCCTTGTGCACCCATTCACAGACTAATGCATCCACTCATTGTACCACTCAGACACTGTTGCACCCACTCACAGACTCATCCATTCACATAACTACTCACAGAGTAACACATCCACTCATACTCCAGTGCAGACACTCACACACCCACTCAGTGACCCACTCAGAAGCTCATACATCCACTCATACACACACTTAGATACTTACATACATACTCACTCACCTACTCAGAAGCTGATACACCCACTAACAGTCCCACTCAGAGGCTTATGCATCAACTCTAACACTTACTCAGACACTAATGCACCCACTCTAAGAGCCATTGAGAAATTAATGCCACTACACACATCCACTCACAAAGTGATGTATATACTCTCTGATCCACGGAGAGACTTGTGCACCCACTTACACACAGATTTGGTGACTTACCAAACTACTTACAGAGGCATTGTCAAATGATTGCAGTTAAAATAGGAGTTATAAATCTGAAATGTGCTGTTGTACATTGAGATCATCCTTTTGCTTTGCGGATCTGTGATGGAGTCGCAACTCCAAACAATGTTTAATTATAAAGGATGTAATATGAATATTGTTTATAGTTTGATTACAGGGTGTTTCTTAGAAGAGCCTTTGTGTTTATTGTGTGTAAATAATTACTACACATAAAAAAGGATGTAGTCTTTCAAGTTGTCAAGGAATATCCTGTTGCCTTTCTCAGAGAAATGTACTCCATCACTTCTATATGAACGCTCCATGTCGAAACACATGTTGCTGTTGTAGATGGAGCCGATGTTATGGTCTCTAAGAATGCAGAAACTGTTGTATTAACATGTTTCCTGACTTTGTCTGTTTGTGAACATATCTCCTGGCTTTGTCTATTTGTGGGCAGAATAATTCTTCTGACCTTTTCCATTTCTTCCTTTGGCAAATGTTGTACCAAGGCAGTGTGAGGTAAAAGTGTCATTAATTGGCCAAAGGTCTCATTCATTGCGATTCCTAATCCTATCTAAGCCTGAGCAAAGCACTATGCTACGCTCGCGTAGTTTGCGAAGTTCGCGCTACTTCGCACTATGCAAATTGCACGTAGCACAGTGCGAACACGCGTAGCATAGTGTTGCGTAGTGCTGCGGTCATTTTTTGCTTGCTCGCGGTCCTCAACGTCAAGTTGGCGACCGCGAGCAAGCAAAATGACATCCCGGCGAGACTTTTTCCTTGTTCGCGATCAGCAACATCAAGTTGGCGATCGCGAGCATGGAAAATAAACCTCCCGGCGAGATTCCCAACGTGAGGAGGTCAGGTTTCTCATTGCAAGTGGTCGCGTATGCTCGCGACCGCTTGGGATGAGAAACTACCAGTTCGCGTTGAGAAAGCTGCCGCTCGAGTAAAAATCTACTCGAGCAGCAGAAAACTACAGCTCGCACTGTGCAAGATGCCATTTTCAATGATTGCACAGTGACGGTTGCTTGTCCGCACTGTGCAATCATTGAAAACAACATCTGGCACAGTGCGAACAAGGTACTACGCAGTTCGCGAAGTGCTACGCGTAGCTCGCGTAGTGCGAACTGCACTTTGCGTAGCTTCGCGAAGTGCTACTTCGCGAAGTACGCCCAGGGTTAATCCTATCCCAATAAAAGTGCCTAGGTTATTGCCACCACAGTGCACAATTAAGAAGTCTGGATGTTGGCAATCTGCAATGCTCTCAACCAAAAGCAGCAAATGGTGCCACTTTAACCATCTCTGGCCAATCCAAGTAATGGCTGCATTAGGCAAACCCAAGTCCCTCTCAATTCCCTCATTCTAGCATCCTCTCGGGCCCAAAAAGCATAGCTGGGCCCCAAAATCCACCCTCTAACAATTTTGAAGGAAGAAGCAGTAGCACATAGGACAAGGCTGCAGCTGAATGTGACAGCTGGTTGAATGAAAGGCAGTTAAAATGGAGGTATGGAACAGGTTTTAGAAATGGATGTTTCTGAATGGGTGGTGTAAATATTTTGGTAGCTGAAAATATGTAGTGATTTTATTGGTAAAGCATGTAGAACTGTGATTGGCTCTCCTTATATTTAAGATTTGTTACACTATTGTGGATAGGCCTACATTTTCAAACGGTCAATCGCACCTGGTACAGTTGAACTTGAAGCTGGTATACTCCTATTACATAAAGTACTGTGAAAGTTTGACTTACTGGTATAATAGAGTGTTTCAAACTAGGTTGCTATGATAACCGAGGTAAAGTAGCGGGGGAAGGGTGTGAAATACACTCAACTTTTAATTTGTAAATCATATTAGGCTACAGATACCAAATATTGAGAAATATCAATTTTCTGATTCTATTGTGTGGTAGGATTTGAAATGTATTTGAAAAATAATAGCACTATGATTGTAAATAATTTAACAGACTACTGTATGGGTTCGTGAGTCCATCGCAAAGTTACATGGGAGGCCGTGCAGGGCGTAGCGACCAGGTCGTGAATCTATTCGCAGACACTGACAGATTGTTTTTCTTATAAGGAGACTAATAAAGGGTTAAAAAAGGACCAATAGTGTGGAATGGGTGAGTACGATTAGACCTGGGTGTAGTTCGCGTCGTTTTGCTAAGCGGAGCTCCACGAAGTTACAAAAAAACTCTGCGAAGTTCCGCGAGTGGCTAAGTGCAGTGCAAATTGTAGTTTGTGCTGGTAATCCTGCCGCTCGGGTAGAACTTCTACCCAAGCGGCATCTCGCACTCGCGAACTTATTGTTTGCGATCGTGAATTTACCATTCGCGATCGCGAGCGAGGAAAATACTCCCCTGCACATTGAGAAGCAGAGTTTTCTGCACTCCGCGAGCTCCGTGGAGTACAGAAAACTCCGCAAAGTCCTCGAACGGAGCGAAGTTCACTGCCCAAGCCTAAGTACGATGTCAATGAATACCATGATTTGTGCAGGTCCGACAACAGCAATATCAATAAATGCAATGTAAATGTATGCCGCCATAACCTGTTCCCACATAACAATTAAGGGTGGACGGAAATTGCGTAATCGCGTTACGCAAATCTTTGCAAAAACGCTAAAAATTATCGTGAACGCGCGGAAATATCGCAAAGACGCGGAAGTTTTTGTCCCGCCCGTTCGCGATGTTTTTTGCGGGATTGCATTGGAAATGTGTTGCCAACTTGCCCATGCGGTCGCTAATAGGCGCAGCCATCTTGTTTTCACTTCTCCCGCCCGCTTGCGATGCTATTTCATGTTCAGGGTCGCGCAGTGCATGCTCGCGCTTGTTCACGATAGGTATTTCCTGTTCGGGAACGCGTATTGCGTGTTCGCGATGCTTTTTGCGTGCTCGGGGTTAAAATATCTCGCAAACTTGCCCATGCGATCGCAATGGGCGCGGCCATCTTGTTTTTCACTCTATGCTATGGTTCTGGGGCCTGCTTTTCAATTCTCCCTCTATCTTTTCAATCCTTTGTTTCTGAAAACTTTTTTTTGATCTTTTTTATTTATTATCTCTCTCTCTATTTTTCTGACTCTATATTTTTTGTTTTTGTCTACTTTTTTGTGTTTTTTTAACTACTTTTTCACTCTTTTACTATTACCTGCTGTTTTCATATCTTTTACTTACTTTTTTAATTTTTACCTTTTCTTTTCAGCCCCTGCCTACCCCAGAACCATGGCAAAGGGCCACAGGGGGCATCGCAGCCTGAGCTGCGACCGCATTCCTTGCAGAAGGCGGCGCCCGCAAGGGGTGCAGGCACGGGCCTTATTTGGGGAGGTGGAGTTGGAGTCCCCTTCACCCTGGCAGAAGGCGGCAGGCCTGGGTCCGGGTACGGGCTCCGGGAGCGTCGGTAGCGGTGGGGGAAGGTGAACCTGGGCAGTGTTTCGCGGCTCGGGTGTCCGGCGCAGCCAGAACCAGCTGACGCACCGGTGGTCCGATATCCTGGACCGGGAGCAGGACCTGCTGGACCTGCTAGGAGTGGAGGTCCCGGGTCTTGGTGAGTAGCTATTTAATTATTACTACTTTGTGTCTGTTCTTCTGCTCTGTGTTATATATTGCGAATATATATTTTTTCCGACCAGCTAGAATGCTGCTGCTTACATACATTACAGGTAATTTGTGTTTAAAAGTCTTCTGTGATTGTTATGACACTGGTGCTCTGCGCTACTAATCTTGTTATTTGCAACTTTGCGTTTGCACTCGTTTTGCGTGATTATGTAAGAGTTTATTTTAGAAAACTTAAGTTAGGAAATGCTAGAGTGACTCTAGTCCTTCCTTTGTCTTGTCACTAAGAGATGGGGTGGATTGATACTTATGTTTAGTTACTTATTATAAGTTTGTAATTTTTTAGTGGTCTGCGACGCCCCCTCTATTACGTCACAAGCTGATGAGTGCTGCTAGTGCTTACCCCAGTCCTTAGTAGAACCTTTTGTAGTTTGTTCAGTGAGTGCTAATAGGCTTAGCACTAGCTGAACATCTGCATCAACGAACCAACAATTTTGTGTATGCAAAAATACAGGCATATGTCCTCCATTTATGCATTTTTGAGGACTAAAAGAAGTGGAAATGCTTCCTTAGTGTACAATTGGCACGCCTGGAATAGGTGGGCTCGGTCAGGTGGTACGTACTACTTAGGCTTAGTTAGTATTCTGGAATCAGAATGGAACACTGGATTAGTGTAGATAAATAATAACTAGCCGGTCCACAAATGCCCAGATACTACTTGTCGACCAGATTAGAGAGGTCAATTTTATTGCAATTGTTGTTTACACAAATGTTTTTTGACAGTCTTATAAAAATATTTTATTTGTTCACACCAATCATCAATGTTTGTCTCTTCCTTTCTTATATCTTTCATGATCAGCACCCAGGGGCAAGAAGACGGGGCAGAGTCGGCGCGAGCAGTTCCAGCCGGACAGGAGGACCAGAACGAGGGCTCTTCTGCTGGCCCCAGTAAGTCTTCCTGTTTTTAATATTAATTCTCATTCACTAACTTTTACTGCACCGTATTTTTTTTCCCGAACTATTGTTTCCGTTTCCTAATGCTATTTTTTACCAACAATTACCCTTCGATCTAGACTATCTGTTTCTAGATTCTTGTTATCCCTGCCTCTAACTGCCTCTGCTATAACTCTCTGTACTACTACTATTAGTCTGTCTGTAGCTAGGCATGCCCAGTTGGCCATTCTTTATTTAAAAGGTTTTAAATAAAACTCAGATTCACCAGTAGCTCTAGCCATTGATGAGTCCAGTCCTTTGGGTTGTCCTCTTGTACTCCTTCTATTCTTCTTAATCTTTGAGGCTTTATTAATCTTGATGTTTTTTGACAATTCCCACCAACAAAATGCCCAACCAGATTTTACTATTTTGATATAATAGGACATACTACTACTGTTGTAGGGATTTTCTACATACAGAACATTGCAGTTGCACAAGAGAATAGGATGTCGGTGATGGGAGTTGGACCTTCCTCACACTCACACCTCAATCAGAACAGAACCCACCACAATCCCTTGACTGACTAGTTATAATAGTGTTTTATTACTATTAGCTCTCCGAACCCCCCCAAGATACCCAATGAGTAGGCAACCCAGAACGCAACACTCCCAACCTCTTAGTCGTGGAAGCAATGCACAAGCACAGTTTGCACACCCTTCCTTTCACTCGCTCACTCGTGTAAGTCCATCCACAGTTCCACACCAAATGCCACTGAGTCTATATAAGTTCAAAAATTGTATTTGCAACTGACAAGCTATGCACGTTGTTCTATAATCAACAGCAAAATGCATAAGATTAAAACTATAAACACTGTTGCACTTAGTTACATTTACAACAACTACAAGTCCATAGAACGAAGAAAAAAAAAAGCAAGATCATGAATAATAAATAAGTGAACAGTGGTGGAAGCACCACCATCCCCTTTGTAGGAAAAGGAATATAGTTTATATAAAATTATAAATGAAGATCTGAGCGAATTCTGTGGACCCCTCACTTTAGAAGAAGCTAGTACTGGTTACATCATAAGCACTGTAAAGTTCTGGTTCGTAGAATGGAATCTTCCATTTGTTAGAAGAAAAATGGTGCGCGTTAGTATATTGCAAGCATTTCTCAGTTGTAGCAAAAAGTGTAGCATTTTGGATAAGCAATATGGACTAACACCAGAACTCCATAACAAAGGGCTTGTTTTGATTGACCATGTACGCAGCGCTTAGACAGTAGCAGTATGAGCTCATGTGGGCTCAAAGGCGTCACTCTTTATACAACAAGCTGCGAGGTAACGACGTGTGTGCTAAAATAAAAGACACAAAGGTAAAATGGTAGCATGGCTCGGGCTAACTAAGCAAAGACTAGAATGACTCTAGGGACCATATAACTACTAGTGTCTACTATACTACTACCTGATTTGTACTAGTGATGTATTTTCTATATGTATGTATTACTATTAACTCATTTTTCAATCTTGCTAGTGAAAAATAGGGGGAGGTGGATATGACACCTAAAAAATGTGTAATGTTTTTTCAAGGCGCACTACCAACCACCAGTGCCAGGGCCAGCGGCGAAGCGGCTGCTGACGGAGGAGAGGAGGAGGCGGCAGTTGCAGGAGGAGCTGCAGGGGGTGAGCCAGCAGCAGTGGCGGGCGGTGGTAAGTTAGATACCTAATCCTTACTTATTGACATTACACTCACTGCAAGGGTGTACTGTATAATACTGTACAGTTGACTTACTAAGTAAGAGGTTGTTGTGAACGGTTGAAGACACCCTTTACTTAGCATTAGTAAAAGCATTAGTGGCGGGGGGTGTTGTTGAGTAGCCAATGGCCTCTTCTATCTGATGATTTCAATTCAGCTATGAAAGTTTTATGGAGAAGACTAAAAGTCAGATCAGATGACCTTGATGGATTGGTTGAACGAAAAGGGAAAGAAGAGTGGAAGGAAGAAGGACGGGCGAGATTTAAGATTTATGACTGGCAGAGAAGGATTCGTGGGATGCATGCATACTGGTGACTGATAGGAATCAGATGCATGGTTGGTTGAATGCCTGAAACTCCCACAAATGTTAAAGTCCAAGAAAGTGGGAGGATAGATAGTACATAACACAAATGATATGTGCTTGCTGGTGCTACCGCGACACTATGTGTAGAAATATTTGTCTTACTGCTTTGCTAAGAGTATATTTTACAATAGTCTTGTTTTTTCTTCTTCATATATAGCTACTCCTTCCAAGGGGAAACCTGCCCGGAAGGAGTTGGCAGCCAAGGCCCGGCGCCGGAAACTGGAGGCCATACAGACCGAATATCGTCGGCTGGTGTTCCTGGAAGAGGAGGAGGAGTAGGCGGCAGCAGCTGCAGCCTCCTCCAATGCCCTGGGCCCCAGGCACCACCCTCCAGTGGTACAGCGCCAACGTCTGGCAGCCGCCCGCCGCTGCCCCTCCATCAGTGCTGCCCCCCCGTGGATGCAACTGCCATGCATTGAAGCGCCGTGTTGCCCGCCTGGAGGAGCAAGTTTGTGTCCTCCTGAAAAAAGCCCGCTGAACTTAGACCCTGTTCTTATTGCCCCCTTTTTAATTATTCTTGGGGTGGGTGGGATCCGGGCGTTGGGTTTTCTCTTTTGGACAATTGGACATTTTATTTACGGACATTGGTTGGGGTTAGGGAGAGGGATGGGTCAGGTTGTCGGATTTTTTTTACACAGTTTATTTTTGTTTGGGAATTAAATAATATATTTCCACTGAAGTTTACATACGATGTTGTTAATGTTTTCTGGGTGGGGATTCTGTTTTACATCACACTGTATCCTTCTTTCCTTGCTGGTGCAGGGCCGCCCAGAGCCAGTGTTTGATTTTAATAATTGGATGACTATGTAAGACAGAAACAGATAGATGCGGCACCCCTCACTGAGTGACTTGTCCTACTACTAGTACTGTCAGTCTCTTCTACTCTAGGCACTCTGCAACTGGACTCAAAGGGGTGCATGAAATTGAATTAAGGAAAACATGTCTATTATTAATTATGCCTCCCCCAAACTTCTCTTACCTTTGTTTGATGTTTAACTTAGGCACAACGATGGCTGCATGGTGATGATGGTTTTCTTTCCTAACATGCCATGATTGTGGTGGTGGTGGTAGTAGTAGTAGTAGACACTGGCAGCAGCATTTGCCAAAAAAGAAAATGAGACAGTCAGTAGCCTGAGAGAGACTCTTCGAGGAGTAGTAGAATGAAGTACACTACAAAACTTACTGCCAAACAATAATATGCCCAAATACAACAAAACATAATGGTGGTGGAGATAGCCTAGTAGTACACAGAGTTATAAACTCTAGTTGTGTCAAGTCACTTGACTAGGCCTACAGCACACTGACACAAGCATAACTGTTAGTGCTGTGTAGGAGGATAACAACAAATGAAATCCATTAATCCAATCAATGTCGGGAATTAATGCTGATGTATTAGCCGGTTCCTTTGGTGAAAAATTACCTCACAAATATACTGCTCATGGGTGGGCAAGCAGAAGAAGATCCCCGCCCTGCCTTGAAATTGAAGTACTGTTATGTTATGTTATGTTATGTTATTTATTTATTTCTATAGCGCACGGCTAATCAAAAAGAGTGTCCCGGCGCTTTAATGGAGAAAGAGACAATACTGCAACATAAAAAACATAACACCAGATAAAACTAACAGAAGAATGGGCCAGAGATTCACGGAGGACCGGCTACTGAGTGAACAGCCAAGTTTTAAGGCCTTTCCTAAAAGCTAGTAGGCTGGTGGCTCCCCGCAGGGCCAGTGGTAAAGAGTTCCACAGCTGAGAAGCCAGCAGTCCAAAAGAGCGGCCTCCGAGGCGCGCTTTCTTTACCCGGGGGACAACAGCAAGATGCAGGGCTTCCGACCTCAGAGACCTGGTTGGATGGTAAAAGACCAGTCTCTTTTGGAGGTACTTGGCTCCCTCCTTGTGAAGAGCTTTGTAGGCCAAGGTCAGCGCCTTAAAGGCGATCCTCTTGCGGATAGGAAGCCAGTGTAAAGTTACCAGCAAGCCCGAGGCCCTGGAGCGCCTGCTAAGGCCAAAGATTGCCCTTGCAGCGGCATTCTGTACCACTTGAAGCCGCTGCAACAAGTACTCTGGGAGGCCCAGGTAGAGAACGTTGGAGTAATCCAACCTGGACCCAATCAGAGCCTGGACAGTCAGCGTCCTGTGTTCCACGGATAACAGAGGAAGAAACCTCCGCAGCATCCTGAGGATGCCAAAGCAAATGCCCGACACCCCCAGGATCTGGGATTTCAAGGTAAGCCTGTTATCCATCTTCACCCCCAGATTCTTAGCAACCTGAGAGGAGCAGGACGGAGGGAACATATCCCGTGGCCACCAGGTCTGCCAATCTGGTTCTGTGTCGCACCCAAAGAAAAGTACTTCGGACTTGTCGGAATTGCACTTAAGGCTGTTTAGATGGAACCAGTGAAAAACAGCCCCAAGGCAATCCCGAATACTCTCCCCATCAAAGTCGCCTCCTCTCTTACAAGAGAAGAGGAGCTGGGTGTCGTCCGCATAGGATACGATCTGGGCACCATGCGACTCCACCAACGCCGCCAATGGGGTCATAATGATGTTAAAGAGGGTCGGGCTCAAAATAGAGCCCTGAGGGACCCCGACTCCCAGAGGCGGCATCACGGCGGAATCCGGCGGGGCCCAGATCGACTGCCGGCGGCCGGCTAGGAAAGAGGAAAACCAGTCGAACACCGTCCCCCGTAGGCCTATCTCGAAAAGTCTAGCGAGAAGACCATCATGGGGAACGGTGTCGAACGCCGCCGACAGATCTAGCATCACCAGCATGACTTTGCCCCCAGAGTCCAGAACCCCTTTAATGGTTTCCGAGACCTCCAGGAGCGCAGTCTCAGTACTGAGGTGGGGACGAAAGCCCGATTGGGTGGCGTGCAGGATCTCATTAGATTCAAGAAAGTTGGAGAGCACGCCTTGGACGTGCTTTTCCAGAATCTTCGTGAGGGCCGGCAGCAGAGAGATGGGCCTATAATTAACCGGGGCCTTCGGATCTAGACCAGATTTTTTGAGCAATGGAATCACCATCGCCTGCTTCCAGGCCTGCGGAACCACACCGAGCCTCAGCGAAAGATTTAAGAGCGGATTAGCCAACGGGTTGATCACCTCCGCAACTTTCGCCAGAAATTTAGCAGGGCATGGGTCGAGAGGAGAACCCGATTTTAAATTGCCCATAAGAGCCAGGGAGTCCGGAGCTGAGATAGAGGGAAACACACTCAACGTCGCCCCTGGCCCGGCCTGTGGCAGTGTGGTGGTGTCAGGTTCAGTCTGGCCCGCAGACACTGGTGCCAGGAATGACTCCTGAATGCGCTGGATCTTGCTCGTGAAGAAGTCAGCAAGGTCCGTGGCCCAGGTACCAGATGGTTTTTGGTCCGAGGTGTTAGACCAAGGTGAGGTGAATTCTCTCACAATGGAGAAAATCTCCTTGCAAGAGTTGGAAGCCGCATCAATTCTCCTGGCTAGATAAGCTTTTTTTTCCAAACGGATGTCCCGGTGATAAGCCTTAACCACCGATTTGTATGTCAACTTGGCAACAGTGTCATATTGTGCCCGCCAGGCTCTTTCGGCTACCTTGCACTGCTGCCGCGTAGCCGACAGTGCAGCGGTAAACCAAGGCACAGAGACCCGTTTCGGTTTCGGGCGGGATGTTACTTCCGGGGCAAGATCGTTAAGCCTATCCAGTAGCCAGTCTTGCATGGTCTGCGGATCCCTGTCTAGATCACCTGAGAGAAGGCAGGGATGGGCCTCAGCTGCCTGGGCCAGCATCTCCGGGGTAACACGATGGAAAGCCCTGTGGACACGACCCTGTTGATGTGCCGGGATAGGCACAGATTTAACTATGCCCTTGATCACAAATTTTGCGAGGAAGTGGTCAGACCATAAGACAGGAGTGATCTCAATACCCTCGAGAGGGACAGACGAAAAGACCTGGTCAAGGGTATGCCCCTTCTCATGCGTAGGCTCCTGAAAGTGGGGGATGAGCCCCAGCGGGGTCAGCGCCTCCGAAAGTTTGGCGGCCGCCGGGTCGGATGAATCATCCATCCGGAAGTTGAAATCGCCAGCCACGATGAAATGTTCGGCTTTCAGGGCCAGCTCCACCAGCACCATATCCAGATCTTCAAAGAAGGTGCCGGGAGAGCCAGGCGGTCTGTATACAAGCAGACCCTTAAAGGATTGGTGGGGCGACAGAGTGATAGAGAAGGCTAGGGTTTCCGAGCCACGGATGTCAATAGCTGGCAGGATCTCACAGGGAGTTCCTTTCCGGACCACTAGCGCTACTCCACCTCCCCTTCCGTTGGCTCTATCCTTTCTGAAGATGTTGTAATCGGGCGGGATTGCCAGGGCGACGTCAGGGTTAGAAGAGTCGCCCCACCATGTCTCAGTAAGCATGAGGCATAGTGGTTTATCTACATCGAGAAGCTCATAGATGTCCTGCGCATGTTTGCAAGCTGACCTGGTGTTCAATAGCATGCACCCGAAGCCCATACTAGAGCTGTTGGTGCTCGGCCGTAAGAAGAGCGAGCGGGTCGGGCGCCAACCACAACCCGGGCAACGGGATTTCCCATGGTAACGGCCAGGGAATACAGTACGACAGCCATAGCCATGAGGAAAGAATGAGCGAAGTTCGCCAGGGGAATAGCGCAAAACGAGGGTCCCAGGGGGACACATCCCTGATGGTAGAGTCCCACCCGCCGCTCCGCCCGCTTCCGGGACGCTGACGGGCGCAGACGGGCAGGACTCTGGCTTGACTCCGGCGAGAGTCCGGCGCTCCCGCTGCGCGTCACCGCTGCGCGCAGGAGGCGAGCTTTAAGTAGGGCTCTCCTGTGTTGCAAAAGAGCGCTAGAGCGCTCCCACAAGTGGCACACTCGCTCCACACCACCCCCAAGATGGCGCCCGGCGCCAAACACGAAGGCTAAGAAGAAAATGACATAGCTCCGCGAAAAGCGCGGTGGGGGGCCCAATTTAGGGTGCAAGTGAGAGGGCACACAAAGAACGTTCTAATAACAAAGTAAATGCAATTTAAAAGACAAAATGCAAAAAGCGAAATTTTAAAAGTTACAGCAGCGCTGAGAATGAAAATTTCAGCAGAATAGCGCGCGTGCGTGCTACTCCCTTTCTCCAGGTCGAGCTACTGCCTAGCTCGCCTTAAGTAGGGCTCACCTGTGTTGCAAAAGAGCGCTAGAGCGCTCCCACAAGTGGCACACTCGCTCCACACCACCCCCAAGATGGCGCCCGGCGCCAAACACGAAGGCTAAGAAGAAAATGACTTTGCTCCGCGAAAAGCGCGGTGGGGGGCCCAATTTAGGGTGCAAGTGAGAGGGCACACAAAGAACGTTCTAATAACAAAGTAAATGCAATTTAAAAGACAAAATGCAAAAAGCGAAATTTTAAAAGTTACAGCAGCGCTGAGAATGAAAATTTCAGCAGAATAGCGCGCGTGCGTGCTACTCCCTTTCTCCAGGTCGAGCTACTGCCTAGCTCGCCTTAAGTAGGGCTCACCTGTGTTGCAAAAGAGCGCTAGAGCGCTCCCACAAGTGGCACACTCGCTCCACACCACCCCCAAGATGGCGCCCGGCGCCAAACACGAAGGCTAAGAAGAAAATGACATAGCTCCGCGAAAAGCGCGGTGGGGGGCCCAATTTAGGGTGCAAGTGAGAGGGCACACAAAGAACGTTCTAATAACAAAGTAAATGCAATTTAAAAGACAAAATGCAAAAAGCGAAATTTTAAAAGTTACAGCAGCGCTGAGAATGAAAATTTCAGCAGAATAGCGCGCGTGCGTGCTACTCCCTTTCTCCAGGTCGAGCTACTGCCTAGCTCGCCTTAAGTAGGGCTCACCTGTGTTGCAAAAGAGCGCTAGAGCGCTCCCACAAGTGGCACACTCGCTCCACACCACCCCCAAGATGGCGCCCGGCGCCAAACACGAAGGCTAAGAAGAAAATGACATAGCTCCGCGAAAAGCGCGGTGGGGGGCCCAATTTAGGGTGCAAGTGAGAGGGCACACAAAGAACGTTCTAATAACAAAGTAAATGCAATTTAAAAGACAAAATGCAAAAAGCGAAATTTTAAAAGTTACAGCAGCGCTGAGAATGAAAATTTCAGCAGAATAGCGCGCGTGCGTGCTACTCCCTTTCTCCAGGTCGAGCTACTGCCTAGCTCGCCTTAAGTAGGGCTCACCTGTGTTGCAAAAGAGCGCTAGAGCGCTCCCACAAGTGTTGCTTTGCCACATCCGTCCCAGCAAGCGTGTGATAAATTATTGATGTACATTTAATGTAGTCATACCTCAATAAGTCACACAGCCCTGGGGAAGAGGGTTAGGGTTTGTTGAATGGTTGGGAAGGGGGTTTTGGGGAAAGGTTTGAGAAAGAAAAACAGTATGCATGGACAAACATCAAACGACAGAATCTCTGTAGACTACCATATCCATATCAATATGTTAAGGGAGAAAAAGGAAATAATGCATGCATGATGATTGATGATAAGGAGAGACCCGGATTACATACAGTTTGTGTTCAGTGTTACCGGGCTTACTTTTACAGACAGCAAAGCAAATTTTTAAAAAACTGTAGGGATGAAATATAGACAGTGAGCAAACCTAATGATAATAATAGTAATAACAACAAGAACACACTGTTGTAATGATTGTAGACAAAAAAATGAATCAAATTATTTAAAAGATGAAAGTTGATACTGTTACTGTGTTATCCTGGTCAAATGGTGAGTTGAATCTCAGCATTCCTCTTGGTCCTCCCTTCCATGGATGCTCCGTCCATCAATTTTGGGTGACGCCACTGCCTGCCTGGCAGATGTGGAGTCATTGGTAAGGTAAGTGTGCATTGTTGTTTTCCCAAGTATAGCACAGGGTAAGGCCCGGCCTGTAATTGTAGATGCAAAAACAAAAGGGATATTGAGATTGAAACCAAGTTGAAAAAAATGGACAAGTTAATGTTGTAGTGCAACAAGAACACTTTCGGAGGCGGCATGGATGCATCATCTCTACTCTAGTCTGTTTCCAGCATTAACCTACAACACCAACAGGACAGAGCAGGCCCACGGTGACGGCACCCTTTGCACATCCTCCATTTAGCGTACATTTTTTGAAAGAGTTGGACAAAGCACATATCCAACAACATAGCATTTTACAATTTACCGCAGTCATACCACCACTACACTTGACTCCACCGCTACACAAACATTTAGGTCTGCTGTGGTTGTTGTTTACGTGTTTACCTTATATGCCACTCATGAAACGGCCTGACTTATTCCATCAATCATCTCCGATCCGTATTCTGAGTGACTGTGAAGATACTATGTCACTGTGGTCATCATGATGGTGTTGTTCAACTCAGTCTGGGTGTACCGAGTGAGTCCCCTTCCTATATTCAAAATGCAATGTATCGCCCTGCAGTAGAAGTACAAATTTGGTATTAAAAATACAAGAAGGGAAAAGGGACTTGAGTTACTTTTAGTGTGTAGATTATTACATAAAGTACACAATGAAGTAACTTCATGCACAACAAACAACAAAATCCCTCAGTCAGCATCCAATGCATGGCATCATTCAGTACCTGTTCATTCTCATCTTCAGTTAATGGGCAGTCTCTCTCGGATCACAAAAGGAGGATAGCTGTAGTAGTCATCATCAATCATGTTCCACTTATTTTAGAGGGACTTGGAAATATTTTTTCTTTTTTCTTCTATTTTGCATCATCCAATCATCATCTGACTTCTTGAGGGCAATGGATTTAGGGAGATTCAGGAGGATGGAGGAGCAGGATTTTGAGGAGTGTACTGTGAGTTGCAGCCAGCCGAAACTTGTATATGGCAATAAAACAATTAGAAGACGGTGGTGATGGATTTGTTGTGATTCAAAGTTTCTAACCAGAAAGACAGATACACCAATAAAAGAAAATATGTGAGGAAGATAGTAAGAACTGGAAGTGCAAGCCTAATTGCCAGGGAAGTATAACTCGTCCTCAAACTCTGGGGGTTCAACCAGAAGTAGGTAATCATCATCTAACACGCCAGTTCCGTCACCTGAGCCACTGTCCTCATATTCCTCCCTTGATTCATGTATTGTGTAATTCGGTGGTATAAAGTACTGATTCATTTTGATCATTGTTAACCTCTCCACGTTTTTGGGTGAGAGACTGGTCCTTCTCACTGTTACAATGGAACCAGCAGCACTGAAAACACGTTCCAAAGAGATACTTGCGACAGGGCAAGCCAGATAGTTTATTGCCAGCCTGCTGAGCACTGGCCATTGGGCCCCTTTCCCATACCAATACCTTAATGGGTTTTGGTCAATGTACACCTCTGTTGGGCCGTCCAGATGTGCCTGGACCATCCGCTCAATGTTCAGGAGTGCAAAACTTTTTTCGAGCTCTTTTCTTGTTGCATCAGCACTGGACTTACCAATGCCTTGCTGTAAATACCAATCCTGTAACGATTTTACTGGGCCTGAAGATACAGCTCTTGCTGTTGTAGATAGTGTTGGTGAGTGTTCTGAGCCAAACGCACTGCGCTCAGGCTCCCAAGTTGAACTTGACGCCGGATGCCCTGCTGCAGTACTTGTTGTGGGTTTATCTAGCAGGCTTTTAATTAGCAGCCGTTCATTTTCCAACTTACTCGCTGACTCAGCTATCCAGGTTTGTACCGGGGAACATCCATTTCTGAAAAAGGAATTAATGTCTTCAGTGCCCATTTTGTACGTGGATCCAGAATTGTGCACAAATGTAATGTTTTTGTGACACAATCTTATTTTGCACCCTTGTATTGTCAGCTAAGCGACGAGCTAAGCTCTCCACCAACTCATATGCTTCTTTTTTTTCCTCTACATCTTTGTATGCTTCAGACACCTCCTTCAGCTGATGCTCTAGCATTTGCAACAATGGGATAGCTTGGCCCATAGTACAGTCCTCCTTGCTGACTTCACGAGTGAGGACCTCGACAGGAAGAAGCATCTCAGTCAGGCATTTAACTAGGCACCATTTGTCCATCTGAAGGCTCATGCCTTTCACAGTAGCATCCCCTCTTCGCATGACATGTTCACTGATTGGCCTGTACTGCTCAAACAGATGGTCAAGCATGTAATAAGTTGAGTTTCAACGTGTTGCCACCTCCTGGACGAGTGCTTTGACTGGCATTCTATAGTCACATTGAATGATCCTCAGCTGCTTCCGAGCTTTAAAAGAATGGCTGAAATGAGTGCATATTCTTCTGCAGATGGTCAATAAGTTACTGACTATGGCTTCTTTTTTCAGAAAGTCTTGAACAATAATGTTAATGCAGTGCGCCAAACATGGAACCCTGAAATGGGAACCAAGCTCCATGGCCTTAAGTACATTACTGCCTTTATCCGTGGAAACAAAACCAATCTTAAGCCCTCTTGGGCACAGCCATTCAAAAACCTTGCTCTGAAACTCTTACAATATGTTCACAGCAGTATGAGATTTCTCCAAGGCGAACATGGATACAGTTGCTTGTTTCCGAGTAGCTTTTAAAATCTCAGCTGCGTCAACAGCACCTTCAGATAGCTTATCTCTAACCCCCACAAATGAGACCAAGTGTGCAGTGATGCACATGTAATCAGTGGCTTGGCAACTGGTCCACATGTCTGTTGTTAGGTGGATATTGTGAACAGCACTCTGCTGCAAAGCTTGTCCAACCAATTCCAGCACATCATGATGTAGTGCTGGAACAGCAACTCTTGTAAAATAGGACCGGCTGGGAACAAAATGGTTGACACAAATTCAAGGAAACCCACCCCTTCCACAAATGAAAAAGGGAGAAGGTCCAGCACTAACATTTTAGCCAGCTTCGCATTGTACAACCGTGCCATTGGGTGGTTGCGTTGGTACTGCCCCTCCAACCTAAGCATGCTGTCAATGGTAGTCTGGATAATTTTCCTTTGTGGTGCAGTTTTCTTTAACCCCTTCAGCGCGGCGCAGATTACCGCGCCGTGCTGAAGGTTCGAATGGGTTAACCCAGTTAGGCTCAACGACGCACTTTGTTTCATAATCATTGCAGTACTACTTGGTCACCTTGGAGTCTCAGCCTGACTCAGACTCTTACTGCGGGGCCACTGAGATGTTGCTGAGGAGGATGTGGGCGGAACTACTACAGTACTAGGGACAGGGCTAGAATTGTCTCCCTCTTGTTCACCTTCCACCGCGATAATATTGTCCCCTGATTCTTCATGCCCAACAACAATGGGTTGAGTTTTACTTTGTTCTAAGCGAAGTAGGTGAGCCTCCCACACGATAGTGTGGTGTATTTTGAGATGAATTGTTTGGCCTCCGGTACCATAGTTTGTACCAAGCTTACCCCGCCTAACAGCATGTCGACAAATTGAGCATATAGCAATGTTCTCCTCCTTACTGCTAACCGAAAAGAGTCCCAAACTGGGGACGAGAACTTTCTGGTGCTGCTGGATGTGCCACTTTCAATTCCAGATGAACTGGAGTTTGTGCTTGGAATGTGACTCTGAGCAGCTACACTGCGACTTCTACCACTACCTACTGAGGTGGTGGTTGAGCTGGATGTAGGTCCTTGCCTTTCCTTTGCAAATGAAAATATGGAAGCTGGAGGTCGTGGTGGTGTTACCTGTGTTGCTGGTATCCATGCTACATCCCTTGCAATCATTTTGGATAGGGTAATAATGTTGGTCTCCATATCCTTTGGGCCGGGAGTGATATCCGTGATGATTGGCTCGTCATCATCATCATCTCCCTCTTGTACATCTACCTCCATAACTCTAAGGCTTTCTGGAACCTTCCTTTTCACTAGCCTTGTCTTGTGGCGTGCTTCACTCTCAGACTGTGCCGGTGGCTTCCAAGTGGCATCAAGATCATCAGAAGCTGGGCTTGAAGAAGAAGATGATGGAATAACCCTCCTTTTCCTTGCTGGGGGTCTGGAAGACAATGGATCATCTGAAACAGTGTCTTGCCCCTCTTTGTCTGCAGGAAGCTCGATTTTCTGAAATGACCCTACTTTAGGAGGAACAACTACTATTGTGGGCTGTTGTTGTGGCTGTTCTTGCGGCTGCTGCTGTTGTTGCTGCTGCGCCTGCTGCTGCTGTTCTTGTAGCTGCGACTGCAGCTGCTATTCTTGCGGCTGCGCCTGCTGCTGCTGTACTTGTGGCTGCGCCTGCTGCTGCAGACTTATCTGCTGAGTTTCCGCATGCGTTGATTGTGTACTACTTTGCGATACTGACATTTCAACATCGCTGCTCGTTAGTAGACTGGCTACCTCTGCGACACTCATGGGCTTGGGCCTAGGTTGGTGGGGTTGGCCCGCTGGTGCGGATGTGCTGCTCCCAGCTTGGTTCCCGCCGGACAATGATGCTGCAGGCGTGTGTTTTTTGCTCCCAAAAAACACATTTGCCGGCACACCATCATGGTTAGTGCCTCTTGCTTTTTCTGTTCCTTCTTCTCACCGGCAACTTTCTTGGTACTGGAGGACCTGGTACCTTTCTTTTTTTCCCATTTTCTTCAGTGGTCAGACAGGACGCAGGTGCACAAGTTGCAGAGATGTCTGTGGTCACAGTTGGACGTGATGTGGTGCGCAGCAGGACTTCTGTCTGGCAGTACAATGGATGATGTTGATAGTTACCTCCTCCTGTGTCTTTTTGTGCACCTAAAAGCAAATAAGCCATGAGAAGAACATCAGTGAAATTTTGCATTTGTTGTTGTGGTTCAATTACTACTAGTACAAACAAAAAATAGAAGATATAGTGTAGCCATTTGTGAGACTTTGGCAACAAGGGCTATGGTATACTACTTACTGTGTACAGTATACACACACTACACTCGCAGGAAGGATAGGAAAGAATAAGAACAACCACAAAAATACAAATGTAATGGAAGGGAGCTGCTGCTGGCAAAGGGGATGGATGGAAGCAGTAAGCCAATAGGACAACCATGCAGGCCCATATTAACTCCCACCAGAAAAAGCCAAAAGCCACATGGACACTCACAAGCAACAAGCAGGAGGCCTGGGAAACAATGAACTGCTAAAAGGCCTATAAAAGAAGCCAGGCAAAAAATGCATGCTAAACCACACTGCTGTGCCTTTTTATAGCAAAAAAAAGCAAAATCGAAAATCCACATGGCAAAATAAAGTCTGCAGGGTGCACATCAACACACCAGGCACACACAACAAAGGCATTTCTTTAACACACCCCCAAAAAGAGAAATCCCCCCCAAAAACACATTTTCCAACTCAATCCAGTGCCATCCATGCCCTAAATGATGTTTAAATTCAACAGGACAAACAGATAAACACTTGTTTAATGCACTTGTGGCTACCTGCTCTGAGCCTACTGGATGAAGGGAGGCCCGTGGGCAGACAAGGCCACACAAGGTTGCAGGCCTAGGCTTCAAAATGGCCGCCAGCCACATGGCTAGGCCCACCCAACTACAAGAAACAGAAGACAGACAATGCAGGCCTGTTGCAAAAAACACACTGCCTGCCTTCAAAATGGCTGCCCACAACAAGAAGCCTAGGCCACAAAGGAATACCATGCAGGGCTATATATGGCAAAAGCAGCACACTAATAACTCCCACCAGAAAAGGCCCACAGCCACATGGACACTCGCAAATCACAAGCAATCAGGCCAGGCAATCAATGAACTGCCAAAAGGCCTATAAAGAAGCTAGGCAAAAGATGCATGCTAAACCACACTGCTGTGCCTTTTTAATGCAATAAAATGCAAACATTAAAATCCACAGGGCAAAACAAGGTCTGCAGGGTGCACACCAACACACCAGGCACACACAACAAAGGCATTTCTTTAACACACCCCCAAAAACAGAAATACCCCCAAAAAACACATTTTCCAACTCAATCCAATGCCATCCATGCCCTAAATGATGTTTGAAAAACATTCAGCACACACCAAACGAACTGTTGCTTCATCATGCACCCACCCAAGACTAGCTCTGGGCCTACTGGCTACCCACAACAATTTAAAAAAAAGAATGATAAGTACCAAAATTGTATTTGCAGCAACTGCAATGCCCCCAATCAAACAGACACAACACCAACTTACTTGTAAAATATCAAATTCAAAAGTCCTCAAATCCAATGATAATGATGCAGCAGACACAAAGAGTGATCCTTCCAGCTCAAATCCAAAGGCAGAATGAACAGAAGATGGACAAAGCACTGGGAGGAGCCTGATGGACAGGAACAGGAAGTTGGAGACTCTGTGGCACTTCCTCCCTCTCCCCCCCAAAAGGTTTTTTTTTAAAAAAGGACTCGTTGCACAAAAAAGGACAGCCAAGTGTCAATCAGAGGAGTTTTTTCCATCCAAATCATCATTTAGAGAAGGTTTTATGCAGCTAGAGTTAATATTCTTCTCCAAATCGAAAATTTGGCGTGTTCGCGATCGCGACCTTCACCACACTTCCGCCGGATGTTGATGGCACATCCAAAATGACGTGTTCGTGAACTCATGGTCTTTGTCACGGTAGAGATTGACGTGTTTGCAACCTCACGCTCTCTCTCGTGCTGGAAAATGACGTGTTTGCGATCGCAGACTCTCGCGATGTCTGATGGCGAGGAGAATGACGTGATCGCGAACTCGGGATAGCGCGACCGGCTATTAACATCTCGTGGCCCACGCGAACGGATTGGAAAACTCGTCGGCGAACACAGGGATCCCGGTAAGGCGAACGCATTTTCAAAGCTCAAACATGAAAAAAATCTTCGCAACGCGCCAAATACCAGAAATATTGGCATTTTCGCACTCTCCGCGGAACACGGAAATGTCAAAATATCGCAATTCCGCGAGCGGAATGTAATTTGACGCCCACCCTTAATAACAATGGCAATACCCATAAATGCAATGTCAATGTATGCCATAATCTATGCCCACACAACAGTGTTGATACTGGCAGTAACAATGTCAATGCACGTATAACAATGTTGTTACCAGTAGAAACAGTGTCGATACACGCCATGATCTAGGCATGCATAACTATGTCAATATCAGTAAAGACAATGCCGATGTATGCTGTAACAACTGTATGCACAAATTTGAGAATGTTGATAAAAATCATATCAATGAATGCCATATTATTTTAAGAAGTTCTAATGAACACATATCGCTGCGGTCGGATTCACCCAAGGTGACCTCCCCATGAACCCCGAGTCAGGGATACATAGTCAGACAGGTCCTGCGACCCCCAACCCATGCCTATCGAGTGACAGGTCACAGGTGGGGTCTCACTTAGCCCAAGGGCAAATGCACACCCAGGGAAAACCCTTATCGATCCCACAGATAGATAGTTGCATCATAAACAGGTCAGAGGAAATTAGCCCAACAAAACACATTTAGCCAAAGGCTCGGAAAGCTAGATACCACATGCAGATAGGATCACTCAGACATTCAGGACACAACATGCACACCACATGTAGTGATCACACGCTCCCCACATCAGACATCTGGACACATACGCAGGCCCACACTACCTCTCCCCATATTCGAGAGCCGTCAGTGTCCTTATCAGTTGCCCAAACTTGCTAAATCATGACTGAAATGCTTTTTCAAGAATGCAGAAATTGTTTTATTGTACGTCACGAGATACATATAATGCCAGCAGAAACTTTGTACAACGAGAGACTTTCCCCAAACGCATTCTGTCGAGACTCTCCTGGCTGTTGCATTTAATGAAAGAAACTTGTTCCTGTTTTGCTAAACGCCTCTTGTCTTTGAATTTGTTTGAGATTAATTCATATCCTTGCAACACTTTTTACGAGCCAGCCAGGAGAGAGGTTTATCAAGCCTGACTACTGCTGAAAAACAAGGACCCCTGACCGAACAGATTCACAACTGCGCAAACAAGACCATTGAGCGTACGCCATAATTGATTCAAGTTCTGCTGAATACACAGGGTGGAGGTCTGTCCAGAGGCTGCCGTTACAAGGATAAGAGACTACATCTGATCCGTAGTCCCAGCATGTGGAGTACGGCAAACTTGGACAAGTACGTAGATCATTTTTTACACACTAGAGAAAGGTGAGGGTAGCTACAGTTTTTCAGCTTGAACATTTCAGCATGACACAACCGTACACCTCTGACATTTGATGTGTTATATTGGGTTACTCTTTTTATCTTGACCAGTTGTGCTTGGCACAACAGTACACAACAGTACACCCCTGACAATAGGTGTATTATATAGGGTTACTCTTTTTAGCTTGAACAGTTGAGCATGACACAACCATACACCCATGACCCTTGGGGGCATATTATCAAGAATGGCGTTAAAATTATCGCCGCTTTAGAAGCCCATGTTCTGGTGTGAACCTGGGCTTCTATTGGAATTCTCAAGGGCATATTATCAAGCCCATTATCGCCGCTTTAGTGGCAGTTTCCTGCCGCTAATGTGGCGATAATTTTAACACCGTTCTTGATAATATGCCCCTTGGTGTGTTATATAGGGTCACCACCTTGATCTTATTTTTCAAATTGGTTTTCATAGGGACTGCCAGGTTTCTTATCACTCGGACGGTCTAAAAGAAGTGAGAAGGTGGATCTTTTGCGTTTGGATGGCTGGGCTTCAGGCAATCAGTATGCACTACCCCTGGGTGTTATATAGAGTGCAATTTGGAACGTTAGGGAAAAATTCGGACTTTGGTTAATGAGGTGTAGCTTGGGAAACAGTTGGAACACCGCGGTCTGAACCAAGTGTGTTCCGACTATGCAAGCGCAAGCACGCTTGCCTTAAGGGAGCATATGACTTACCCATGCATATGCGTGGTTAAGGCAGTGCGCGGTCTAGCTGCTGGATAGACGGAAGTTGGTGAAGACGGAAGCAGGAAGACACCAGGAAGAGGTGCAGTGAGGTAAGAGGGGCTGGGGAGTCATTATCATGGCTTGGAATGGCTGTGGGGTGGCTGGGGCGTCAGGGTAGTTTTAAGGACAGCGTGGGGAGGTCGAAGTAGTGTATGTAAAAGGGGAGAGTTTTAGGCCTTAGGGCAGGGGGAGGGGAATGGGTAGTCGGGGTAGTTTTCAGGGTTGGGGTCGCGGTAGGTCTCAGGATAGTGGGAGGGGAATGGGTAGTCAGGGTCGTTTTTAGGGCTGGGGGTCAGGGTAGGTTTCAGCACAGTGGGAGGGGAAGGGGTAGTCAGGTAGTTTTCAGTGGGCCCGGGGGTGGTGAGGTAGGTTTCAGGGCAGTGGAAGTGGTTGGGCAGTTTTAGAGACAGCACAGGTGGTATATGTAAAGAGGCAGGGTTTTAGGACTTAGGGCAGGGGAAGGGAATGGGTAGTCAGGGTAGTTTTCAGGGATTGGGGTAGGTCTCAGGGCAGTAGAAGGGGTTGGTGTCATTTAAGGGACAGAGCTAGGGTGGGGGGTCGAGGTAGGGTTTTAGGCCATAGGGCAGGGGGAGGGGAAAGGGTAGAGTCAGCAAGGGGTGGGGGTCAGGATAGTGTTTGTAATGGGGCAGGGCTTTAGCAACAGCGTGGGGGTGAGGGGTGGTCCGGAGTTTGGGGGTGGTCGGGGTAAAGGCGACCTTACCCACACATGCCCCTTTACCATACATGCCTATACCATGAAATGGCGTGGTAAAGGAATGTGTGGGCTGCGTGGTAGAGGCATGCATGGTTTAACCATGCATGCCTCTATCACACACCCGGTGTAGCTTGTGTCTGGCCTCAGACGGCTGATGGTTCTTAGGCTTTCCCTTTTACTCCACACAAAGCGTTGCTATAGTGACAGACTATCAGGCTTGCTTAGCTCTAGTGTTTCAGGGAGCATCCCCTCTCGTCGGGCTGTGTGCACTAGGTGGGGGCAAAGATTGTTGGGACAAAGTAATCATTTATTCTGTCAATCTTTTTCTCTTTTAGATTTTCCATTTTATATATTTATTGATGTGGTGCTGTAAATGTTTGCAATAGGCTACATATTTAAATGTCAAGTCATGTTAATGAGTCTATTCTTTATGAAATAATAACCAGTTTTTCCAGATCAGAATTTAACATTTGCTAGTTTACTGCTACAAATCAACTCATTCTGTTCTGAACTAACAATTGCATTTTGTCACAGGTTGTTATATTTCATTGCATGTATCTTTATTTATTGTTAAATGTTCTTTTTTCAGATGCATCAATTTTTATAGAGCTCATAACCAGTACTTTGGTTTCTGTACCACCCCGTGTACACTGTTCCCCAAGATTAGAGTAGAATTTGCAATTATTTAAAGAATCTCGAGACAATAAAAAATTTGCAAAATCCTTAAAACAGTTTCCCTAATCCAATATGGAGACTCGACTAAGCCACATGCAAGTGAGGTTTCCCACCCAGGATAGGAAACTAGAGAAACACTGATCCGAGTGGCACACCCATACCAAAGTCCACATGTTTTCCTGGCCTGAGGGGGGAACGTTCAACACCAACACCATCAAACATACAAAGAATCACATGTAGACAAGGTATACAGGACATAGGAAGACAAAGCAAGAGGCCCTAATAGCACTGTGGTGGACCAAGCCTGCAAGACTATCCCAGAGACCGTAAATAAAGGATATGCACATCCCTCCACCAAACACTGGCAAGGATGTGTTCTGGCTGGTGCCAGCCATCCCTGTCGCCACCACGCTGGGTTACACCAATCTACCGGTCAAGGAGGCTTCTGGAGCTCTCCTGGGGCAGCAAGCGACCAGTTGGGGGGGAGATCACAGGTCCCACCAGCCCAGATGCAGTCAGCCCAGCTCAGACCGGTGCCAATCCCTTTAAGGGTTTGACCCCCTAACCATCGGTTGTGGCCCATCAGGTCTGAGTCGAATGGGCAACACATTCTCCTGAACGCTCCACCAGGCACCATAAGATCAGAGGGAGGTTTGCGGCTCTCCCGAAAGGTTATTCGACAAGTGGAGGGGAAGAAAATGCATGCCAGTCCGGCAAATTCCGACTCTGAAGGGGGAGCCGCAGGCTATACTCCGCCAAGGCAGGCCTATGGCACGGAAGAAGCATCAGGTAGTGAGGCTGAGGCCAAGACATTGTCTAGAACAACAGCACGTAGCACAGAGAGAAGGAGACAATTCAGGTGGGTGTAGAGGAAAGGAGAGTGTTAAGGATAGAAAGAGAGGGAGCTTCGCCAGGGAAGCCCAGCAAGGATGGGAAACAACTCCCCAATCCCCGGAGGGAACAGGAGCTAGGCCTATAGGGACAATCCCAGGGATGAGTCAGAAGCAAGGTCCCAAACAGAAACACACACATCACATGGCCATCGGTGTAGAAGAGGGAATGACCAGGAAATAAGTAGTAAGGGATGCCTAACATGGACACAATTGATACACAGAAGGAGCAGCATGGCATCTAGTGCTTGCACGAGAACAGCAATTATGAGGACATCCACTGCTTCCCCCGAACGCACTGGTCAGGCAGACCAAACCCTACAAAGATAGTATCTAGAGAAGAGGGCAAGGCCTTCACGCAGCCTTTTTATCATCTACTGGTCTGGTGGATGGAAAGGAAGGGCCACCAGCATGATTGTCCCTGGCCTGAGGAGGGATCCTTTCAGCGGTGGCTCCTATGCTATGGCGGAGGAGCGTCGCCCCACCTGCCAGCAGCCCAAAAAATTAAAAATAAAACAATAATAAACCCTTGTTTAATATCGTTTTATTTTTGCTCTCAGAGCCGAGGCTTGTGGTAGGGACAAGGGGGATGACAAGCTGGTGGAGGAGTAGTTGCACTGCTATTCAGTGCACATGACGGTCTAGCCGGCAGTCTCAGGATGACCAAACCATCATGCACACTGAAGATCTCTCCAACCCGAGCTGCATTGCTGGGTTGGAGAGATCAGACACAGGCTCCAAGTCTAACTTAGAGTGCAAATCATCGGTGCTCAGGCCAATCCTGATGCTACTATCTGCAGCATGAAAGTGAAAGCAGTGTCAGGATTTCCCATACTGGACTCTTTGAGCCTGTGCCTGCAGTGGAGAGAAGCCCATGCTGCGATGCGGCAATGTAGCAGGTAAGTGGTTTTAACATTTTTTATGTGTCTAGTGATCTGTCCTTCCATACCAACCCACCGCCACTCTATTGACACACCGACTGCTACTAGATCCTTTGTACCCAAGGACATGGCCATTGCAGAGGACTGCATTCGACATGGAGGGGGAGATCCAAAATGGAACTACCCCTACATGAAGGAATGCCTGAGAAGATGGGAGCACTTTGTCGGAAGGAATCTGACAGAGCCACTGCAGAGGGGTGCAGCAGGAACCATCTATGTGCCTTGGCCACAGTTGGAAAAAGAATGGCTCAGGAATAACTGCCCACATTGATGGACAAGGCAGTAAAATGGCTCTCATGGTTGAAAAGAACAACATGGATATAAACTTGGCTATCGGTGACATCAAAATTCTGCTCAGAAGCCTCATTAGGGAGAAGACAGACACAGTGTTCTCCCGAGCCCGCATCCCTGCAGACATGCTTATCAACACCGAGCATGACAGGGCTGCATTTAACACATTCAGACACAGCCCTGAGGTAGATATTCCCTGAACGCCCAGACATAGGACTGATGGGAGAGAGCATGAAGCCTGGGGAGACCGTGACTGAATCCTCAGACAGAATGAGAGAACAATGGGGGCAGCCCTATACCGACACGGGTCCTCAAATTACATTCTTCTACAACATCCTGACCAGATTAGATAGTGTAGTGGAGCTAAACACCAAACCTTGGTGACAAATACGGGCCCACATACTACACTATTACCAGAAGAGGCAGGAGAAGGACATGGAGAATCAGGAGCAGGCGCAGAGAGACACCGCCAAACTAGTCCAATGTAAGTTGAAAAAGACGGCCCATGAGAGGGCCGCGTTAGCCGTGAACGTCCAGATGGCACCTGTCTCAAGGGGAGCTCTCCTTATGGACCCTAGAGGGTATCCTCCCAACCCTAGTGGCTGAGGTCAGGCAGACTGAGTCCAAACCGGCCTTTAGAGTGCCACTATTGTCGCAGAATGGGTTACATGACTCACTGGTACCATCTAAAAATGTACCACAATCAGAATGGGATAGTGCAGAGACATCCCCAACAGATCATTAAGCCCCAAAACCAAGCTCAGATCAATGCACATTTATTACACCATTAGCTTCAAGTAAATCAGGCTGCAGCCACCCCACCGGGTGGTTGGCGAAGCACAGGTCAATCGCTGCAATAGGGACCAAGTCCACAGCCAAGCCAAGATGACAGTCTGGGGTGGCAATGCGCTGGCCACATTCACAGGATACAAACACTCTATAAGTCCAAAACCATCCCCGAAATGACCTATCCCCCTTCATACCACTCCCAGTCACATTTCCTTACCTGCCTTCACAGCCAGCCTTCAGGACAGCCATGCTATGTTGACCATGAATCCACGCTAGAGTTCTCCATCTGGGTGCCTGCAGGGGCCCGGGTGGCCCCCACTGCTATCGATCTCCCGGTAAGGGGTTGGCTGACTACACCCCCGGAGGAGGATAGTCTGATGAGGAAGCAGGGTGGGTCTCCAGCTGGTGCATGTAAACAGGTACCCAGGACCCCTCACCCAAGTCTATATTTGAGCGGGCTACATACGTCTCAATCGCCTCAGGGTTTACCACCAAAATGAGGCCCTGCTTTAGTTCCAAAATTAGGCCAATGCTCCGGCATCAGCATCAAGAGTCAAGTTCCCCAACATGCAGAGCGCAGCGATGTCCTCAAAGCTCCTAAGAAATCCAATTCACATGACCCCAGTCCATAGAGAAACTCATCAAGTTCATTAGTGTCACCTCCATCAGGCCGAGCACATAAAGTCCCAACGAGATCCCTGACTCTTGCCAAAAAACATTGCAAACAAACACACTTCCAGCCCTTTCTATACGGGTTCCTACGGGGGTCGACACATGACCTTCCAACCATTTCTGGTATCCTTTATTGAAATTAGCAACACCCAAAAACCATAGGTAAATGCCAAACTGGACTCACACAATGCAGCCTAAACACAGCCCAATGATTCTCGACCCTTCCAGGACAATGGAGTAACCCAGTAACTCAACCTAAATAGAGAAAACTGAGATCCGTATGTCAAGTCTTGTACACTTGTGTCTACGCAACTGAGATCTGTATCTCACTTTTTTAACTATGTATTCATACGTTCCTTTTGTTCCTAATCTAGACCTATGTCAAGTCTTGTACATTTGCATCCACACAACTAAGATCTGTGTTTCAATCCTTACCTATTTTTTCATATGTTCCTTTTGTTCCCTACACACGACTCTTTTAAAGAGCCCTGATACCCGCAAGGGTCATGTTCGCGCTATATAAAACTTTCAAAATAAATAAAATACAAATTGTTTTTCAGTTACGTAATGTTGTATTTCTGTACACACTATTTAGCCGGCGTGGTCTTGAGCCCCTCCAGAGCTAGATGTATGGCTAATCTCATAAACTCTACTTCTACATTCTTGCAACACATGTGCAGGGACCTCTCTCATCTCACGTACACCTACACTGAACCAAACACTAGCATTCCTCATGCACTACACAGCACACTCCTACTCAACACCTGGTACCAACATATGATCACCGTAGGCACTCAAATTACAAACAGGTCATGCTACATATGTTTACCCACGCCGTAGGTGCTGACAGGCTTTACGTCACCCAGGAGGTAGCCCCTGAAAAAGGAAAATGCCTCACCCATCTGTACCTATGTAGGATCAGGGTTAAGATTCAACCCAATTGAATAGAAGCCCATAGGGAAATAGTAAACATCACCCGGTATGAGACCAACCCCACAGCGATGTATCTTTTCACCGAACCTAGCGACATCCAAACCGAGGTAGACAAGATGTGCAGAAGGGGCAATATAAGGGAGGACACTGTTTGGGGCTAGAACTTCATAGAAAATATGTACCTGGAGGTAGCAAGAGCATTGCACCAGTGCACAAATACATCAGTTCCCACCTCGAACTGCGGTCCCAGGGTGGCCCTTAACATCTTTGGGGCCACCTTATTTAATGAAAAGTGGACCCCGGGCATGGAATTCTAGTGCAGAGCCGCTCTCCTCGATCACACTGGGGGAAATGAGCCCCAAGAGAGAAGGTCCAACATTAGTATAGACACCCCATGCCAGGAAATCTGGGATACCATGATTATTAGGTACACATGGCTGGAAGGGGAGGGGCAGCCCCTAATTGTACGGAAACTTACACTTTATTCTCTGTGCTTCAGAGGAGAAGGAATCATACTGTTGGGCAGTAACAAAAACTGTGGCATGACACTACACATACCAGACCTGCAATGGGGCACCTGCACATTGATGGATACATACTGGCAATTCGGTGATCTGGCCTACACCCAACTTGTCACTGGATGGCAGGGCATCTGCATCCTTGTCACCATACACACTACAACACTGGTCATCCATGGAGAAGATCTGTCTGAGTTGTCTCAACATCCTTTAAAGAAGAAAACAACTCTGATGCATGAGGCTCAAAGGAGAAGAATTGCTGATTATTTTGGTTGGAGTCAGTACATGGTCATTCCAGAAGAATTTAGACTGTTCACAGAAACACCGGAGAGTCAATTCCTTTCTTCAACATGCAAACAAAGGCAAACTCCACCTGGTTACAAATAGCAAGGTAGGAGTTGTTGAATATGATTAATGATACTGAGCTCAACCTAAATGCTGTCAAGGTAGAACTGAGAGCTATCGCCTAGTGGTGATGCAACATTGATTCGTGTTGAACTTGATGACTGCGGTGGAGGGTGGGGTGTGTGTTAAGATTGGTGCTTCCTGTTGTACTTTTATCTGTGGAAATTATATGGACAATGGGGCATTAGCTTGTGCCATCTAAGATCTGCATTGTCTGTAGGCCGACATGAAGAAGGAGGGATGTGCACAGGAGCAGGACTGGTTGCACAGTATCTATTTGTGGATCCCCCATGAGTGTTCAAACTATTCACATCACTAATCCCAATTTTTGTTGTTGTACTATTGTGTGGTTTCCTACAAATGGGGGTTTCCTGCTTAAAAATGCAGTCTACAAATTAGATAATATGCATATAGCTATGGAAAAAGTAACAGATGTTCCAGACACACATAGTTTCAAATAATATGACGGTCCGGACATATGTGGAGGATAGAGTAGTTGGAAAATCAACTATGGGGGAATGTTGGAATGGGTGAACACAATGTCAATGAATACCATGATATGTGCAGGCCTGACAACAGCAATAAAAATAAATGCAATGTCAATGTATGCCATAACTTGTACCCCTATAACAATGCCATTACCCATAAGTGCAATGTCAATGATTGCAATAATCTATGCCCGCACAACAGTGTTGATCCCGGCAGCAACGATGTCAATGTTTGCCATAATTCATGCATGCATAACAATATTGTTACTAGTAGAAACAATGTTGATGTACACCATGATCTAGGCATGCACAACTATGTCACTATCAGTAAAGACAATGTTGATGTATGCTTAGACAACTGTACGCACAATGTTGAGAATGCAGATAAAAATTATATCAATGACTGCCATATTATTTTCAGAAGTTCTTTGTATCATTGCTGTCGGATTCACCCTAGGTGACCTCCCCATCAACCCCAAGTCAGGGATACATGGTCAGACAGGTTCTGCAACCCCAACCCACGCCTATCGAGTAACAAGTCACAGGAGGGGTCTCACTTAGCTTGTAGGCAAACGTGCATCCTGGGAAACCCTGATCAATCCCACAAATATATTGTTGCACCACAAGCAGGTCCAAGGAAACTGGCCCAATAAAATAGCAACGCTGGATACCACATGTAGATAGGAACACTCAGCCATTCAGGACATGCACAACATATGTAGTGATCACACGCTTCTCGCACAAGACATCTGAACGCACAGGCCCACACTAGGTCTCTCAGAAGTCAAGAACCATCTGTGTCCGTATCAGAGGTCCAAACATGTTAATTTATGACTCAGGTGCTTTTTCAAGAATGCAGAAATTGTTTTATTGCACCTCACGTGATGTATGTAATGTCAGCTGAAACTTTGTACAAGAGACTTCCCTCAGACACATTCTGCCGAGACTCGCCTCGCCGCTGCATTTAATTAAAGAAACTTGTTCCTGTTTTGCCAAGCGCCTCTTGTCTTTTCATTTCTGTAAGGTAAATTTATATCCAAGCATCAATATAAAGTGGAGAAGGAACGGGAAAAAATGAAGGGAACGCTTTGATTTGCTAACCACATAAGTATCACTGGGAAAAGAGAGGGAAACATTGCCATTACTAGTTCTTTCTAACAGAGAGTGGGAAAGTTGAAGTGCAAGTGGGTTTAAATGTGAAGATTCAGAAAGCGAATTGACAGCTATGTTATTAATACAGAGATTGATAATGTTTACTTAAAAAAATATAGTGAGTTACATGTCCTGTAATGTACCTCAGAAGGGGCTGAAAGTAGTGAGAAACTATAAAGTGAATTGCTTGTGGCACTACTCAGTCATTTTATCAGTAACTGAGATATACATGTAGACAGTGTGACATATTGGTGTTTGGACTCTGAGGTAGTCAGTAACAGATATAGTTATGTAATAGTGATATAGTTCAAATTAGATGACTGAAAACTTTGTGAGTGGCTAAGTGAGTATTTTATACCTCACATATAGGGGCCGATTCCTATCTGGGTCGGAAGTGCACCGAACGTGATCCGGTCGGAAAAACTACGAGTCGTATGCGTGTTTTCCGCCCAACTCGTACAGCTGTATGAGCGAGCAAGTACGATGCGAGCTACGTGAAATTCACCGACTGAGTCGTTTCTGGGTCTGAACCGCTCCGTACGTCTCAGTCGTAAGCTAACCGTGGCGTGCAATGGATGCGATTTATGACCGAGCCAGTACGATGCACGTATCGGACAGCCTGTGCGAGCCGTAGTGTCTGGCTCGCAAAACGTCCGGGTGGTTGCCTTTGGGGGTCCGCATCAGACCCCCTGTCACCCGCAGCACTACGACTCGGACACAGGGGGAGACCCAAGGGTCCCCCCAACACAGGCATGTACGGTGCGGATGGCACCGACGCGTACCCACTGTAGGGGGCGCCCTTGCGTGAGACGTACCCATTCAGTCAATGGGAGCCCATGTGCGCGTCTTACGACTGGCTCCCACTGACTTCTATGGGAGTCCGACCGAACCGAGTCTGGCAGCATACAGCCGCATCGTACTCGCTCGGTCGGACTGCAGGACTCCGGCTCGGTCGGAAAACACTCCGGATCCGACTCGGTCGAAGTGCTTTCCGACCCAGATCAGAATCGGCACCATAGTGTTGTTACCACAGCTACAATTTCCAATTTTAATTTATTGGTAGGGCTGCAGTTCATTGCTGTAGCTAAGGAGGGATCTGTAATTTATACAATACTACACAGATTCTATGTCTGATTGGGTAACATAGAGAAGAAAGAATGCAAATATGTGTAACACATAACACTCTAAAACCAGTGTGTGTCCTTTTAATATGCCTTCGTCTTGCTACTGGAGAGGCCAGGTGCACTTTGTTAGTATAAGCCCTAGTCCGTATTTGAAATATGTTTCCAAGTATTAAAGTCGTTTTCTACTACATGTTATCCCTAAGATGGGCTGTAGATAGGTCACAGGCAGTGAGGTATGTGGTTAAAACAGAAGACATATAGTTTGAAATTTCAGTGACTCAGATATGGATTTACAGACTCATATGTGTAGTTACACAACCAGATAGAGAACTGCCTCTTCAAAAATGTCTCATACCTGCTTCTGCAGAACATGTGTTTGCAGCATTAGTGGTAGGACAAATTACTATTTAAGAGTACTTGCCAAGTCTTAACCTCTTGTATTACGTATATCTCATTCATAAGATAAGCAGTAGGTAGGCCATACTTTCATCTTTAAGTTGTTCACAACTGCACTTACAGACTATGGGCCCGATTCACAGAACTAACTTAAGACAAAATCCTAAACTTACTGCATTTTGGTATTCACAGAAGGCACTTACTCATTTTGGTATTCACAGAAGGCACTTACTCATTTCGGTATTCACAGAAGTTAGGAGTCCTAACTTTAGGACTCCTAAATGCCTTCTGTGAATACCGAAAGTCCTAAAATTAGGAATTTTCTCAGTTTAGGAGTAGTAAAGTTAGGACTCCTAACTTTAGGACTCCTAAATGCCTTCTGTGAATACTGAAAGTCTTAAAATTAGGATTTTTCTCAGTTTAGTAGTAGTAAAGTTAGGACTCCTAACTTTAGGACTCCTAAATGCCTTCTGTGAATACCTAAAGTCGTAAAGTTAGGATTTTTCTCAGTTTAGGAGTAGTAAAGTTAGGAGTCCTAACTTTACTACCCCTAAACTGAGAAAAATCCTAATTTTAAGACTTTCGGTATTCACAGAAGGTATTTAGGAGTCCTAAAATTAGGACTCCTAACTTCTGTGAATACCAAAATGAGTAAGTGCCTTCTGTGAATACCAAAATGGTAGTAAGTTTAGGATTTTGTCTTAAGTTAGTTCTGTGAATCGGGCCCTATATGCCCAGCTATACATACAATCTAACAATCACATTGCAACTCAAATACCTATCTGCAAAATCATAGAGCCGCTAATATACCCAGTCACACACTAACAAAAGCCCCTAAGCATCCACTCTGATATAGAGAAACATTGTTTGTATCTAGGTTTGCTGGAGACAGTTCTGTACTCACAGTTGAATACCTCAATACTCACTAACACACCTCAATACTCACTAACACAGCCAGTAAGCAGTGCATTCTGCCCCTTGGATACACATGAAGGGGCAAATTTACAAGTCCCTTGCGTGACTTTCGCACTGCTGTTGCGTCACTTTTGTGACGCAGGTGCGGCGTGAATGTTGCAGCCCATTTACAACGTGATGCATCTAGGGAGATGCATTATGTTGTAAAGCCCTGCGACACATAATACCTGCGTAAGGTATAATGTATGCAGGGTGGGCACTCCCACGCAAAAAGCCATGTAGAACTGATGCAGTGAAATCTACAAGATTTCACGGCATCACTCTATGCCTTCACTTCATCAAAATCCCTACACCTGCTCAGACCAGACGTAAGGATTGACGCAGAGCTTTTTGAATGGAACTCACCCATCTATTGTGGCGCATTACTGGAGTTGTGCGACTTTCATGAGCAACTCCAGCAATGTGTCACTTTTGCGCCAAAAGATGTGTCAGAATTTCTGATGCATTTGTTAATCCTTGAGCCATGGAGCACTGTATTGTAAATACAGCGCATCCATAGTGAAGCAAGGAATTTGGAGCTGACGCAAGAAAACTGATGCATCTATGCAGATGCGTCAGTCCCTTGTAAATCTGCACCTTAGAGTCATAGAGACATTAAGACAGATAATCATATAGAAATATACTTGCTTCAATATCCAAAGACACAGCCAAAGAGGGACTCAGACACTCATTCAGATATCTACTGAGGCACTAACAGGAACAAGCCACCTATATAGACAACTGCCACTCCAAACATCTTAGGCCTGGTTCTGCAGAAGCTGTTTGTGCTTTAGCAGTTGACATTTAAGGCTGCTTGCAAGCTCAAAATTCCTCTTCCACTACATATAACTCACCCCTAAGTTAGGTAGTAGATAGGTCATTGGCAGTGAGCTATTTGCCTAAAGCCTAATGCATATACTTTCAAGTTTGAGTGAATGACATCTGCACTTACAGGCAGCATCAGATATCCGCTTTCATACACACACTGGAACTCACATACCTATCTCCAAAGACACAAAGCCACTTATATAGCCACTTATACAGCCAGTCACACACTCAAATAGCACCTAACCATCCACTCATATATAGAAATATATTGTATGTATCTAGGCCCACTGGAGGCATTTCTGCACACAGAGTTGCATACCCCAATATTCACAAACAGAGCCAGTAAGGAATCTATGCAGACCTTTAGATACACATTTAGAAAGCCATAGACAAACTAAGAGAGGTAATCATGTAGCAACTTACTTCCTTAAATATAAAAAACACACCCAAATAGAGACTCAAACACTCATTCAAATATCTACTAACACTAACATGAAAAAGTCAACCATATAGAGAACCACCCCTTCAATTATTACACTTGTACTTACTCAATGATACAGTTTTTTTGCATATGCACTCATTCACATATTCAATGAGTGACAGTTACACAATGATAAACTCATTAAAGCACTCAATAACATACTAACACACATAACAACATAGATTCACACTGTTGCAAACGTACATTTAACATATAAAATGTATTTCTTAAGGTAGAGTAGGGGGTTCAAACAAGAACCATTTTCTTAAAAAAAATAAAAATGTTTTTCTAATAATTTTGAATTATTTTGGGTGTTTGATTTTGCTTCATCCAAAAAAAGTGACCGTTCATTCAAAGAAAAAGCACCCAAAAACTGAAACTGTGCTTGAACTCCCCCCAAAATTTGCAACTGTGTGCATAAATGATTTCAATAAGACTAGCCACAACTTGCTCGCCTACACTTAGAGTTGTGGTGCAATTTGGACAAAAAATGGCAATTTTTCAGAATTCTGATATAGTGGTTGGCACTATAGAAACTCATGTGGCAGCAGAAGATGCTCCAGCACCATTAGCAGAACTTCCTAGCTGTTTTTTATTCTCTCCATTTCTGCCATAGATGATGTGAAGATGTTTATAAACATATTTATGTACCACATGAGTATTTCTTTTCACTCCATCATGAAACCACTATCTGGCACAAAGTACAAGTCATCTTTCACGCATTTACTTTTTTCTGTCCCTCTGGTAATGTGAAAAACTCACACACAATACTTTATTTCTTCTTTTTTGGGGGGTTCTTCCTCCATAAGATCCTGCTCCTCCTCCTCCACGTGGTCTACTACAGATGCCATCAAGAAAGTTATTCACAAAAAACTAAAACAATCCAAATTCAAGCTAGTAACTCCCTAAAGTAAACTGTGAAAATTCACAGCCACTCCCAAAACATGAAGGAAAGGGATTGGACCTTCCTGTATTCATGAAAGGAAGGTGTTACACCAATCAGATCCGTGTGTTTCTGTGTCACATGGGATGCTCAAATCCCACAGCGGGTTTGTCGTGCATGGGACGTGACTCTATAAAATGTATTAAAATGGCAGTTATAATTAATTTTCTCTCTAATGTTACTATTTCCCTTGTACTATTAGTGAATCTGTTTCCTTACGGAAAACCTAAAATTGTCTAAATATGTAATTTAATATTAACAAAAAAACATGACGGAGTTACGTCCGCAGTATTTATCTGGAAATATGCCGTAATAGTGTGTGACTGCTTTTAAAACAACCATAAAAATGCTTTTAATTTGTTAATACACTACTTCCTTTAGCATATGACTAATCGTCTTGCCAAAAAGTAAATCTTTGAAGTGTCATTGTATGCATTACTAGTACCAAAATTGCAACGTAGTCACGTACACTTTGCAACGGGTCGTGGCAGGTGTGTGGCTTCTAATTAAAAACAAAACATACATTTAACTACCATATACAGCTCACAATCAATTGTCTTTTGCAAAAATAATGAGCAGCATTCCAAAACATCCATTCAGAGACTCATGCTACCACTCAAAGACCCACTCAGATATTCATGCACCCACTCACAGACCCACTCAGAAACTCATGCCCCCACTCACATGCCCACTCAGAGACTCATGCAAACCTCATAGATTCACTCAGGCACTCATTTCCCCACTCACAGACACATTGACAGACCCAGTCACCGACTCACAATCCACTCACAGACCCACTTAGACTTACGCACACACTCACAGACCCACTTAGAGACTCATGCACTCACTCACAGACCCACTGAGAAATGCATGCACTCACTCACAATCCCACTCAGAGACTCATGCCCCATCACACACCCAGTGAGACACTTATGCAGCCACTCTCAGACCCAAACAGACACTCACACACACATTCAATCAGCCATTGAGACATTAACACACTCACTCACACATCACTGAGACACTCATGCACTCACTCACACACTCACTCTCAAAAGTAACAGGTCACACTTAAAAACCATAGAAATGTACTTAAAAATCAAAGGTTACAGGGACGTTATCATTAGGAAATAGAATTGAAAAAATGTAGAAATTCACTGAAAAAACAAAGGTTACAGGGACGTTATTATAGTTAGGAAATAGAAAAAAAAAGCTTAGGAATTCACGGAAAAAACAAAGGTTTCAGAGAAGTTATAGTTAGGCTCGCATTTCCATCAAATAATACCAGTGAAATGCAGCAGTTAAAATTACCTGAGCTAACTATAACTTACGCCCATGCAATGCCCTGCTTATGACCTCACATATTACATCACTCATGACCTGACCAGTAACATCACTGATGACACTATATATTTGTTAGTGTAACACAATAAAATTCTTTATTGTGCCATCCGTTGGTGTGCCGCTGGATTTTATCCGGGAATTCTCGGGTCTTGTCAAAGTAGAAAACATATATATCTATATATTTATATATATATATATATATATATATTACCTACTGGCGGTCGCCAGTAGGTAGTTATAGTTAGGACCCTGTTTCCATAGGAAATCCGCAACATTCTATTTTGAATAACTTTGGCGCCGGTCGACGAATCCTCGCGAATTTCTCAAAATAGGTGGGGCGCTACGCTCCGCTCCTACCCTGAAAGTCTCGGGGGGATTCGTCAAGCGGGGGCTGAGATAAAAGGGGGGTCCCAAAACGCGTTTTTCCCATGCATTTTTCCATAGGACCTTTAGACAGGGCTACAGCCCGAACGGCTGAACAGAATTACTAGAAATTTGGCAGAGAGGTAGTCCTCAGGTCAAGGAAGTGCATTTTGTAGGTTTGGTGTAAATCTGTTCAGTAGATTCTGAGAAAATAGCCTTTAAATCAATATATATATCTGAGCCAGCTTACGGTACGCTTACCGTAAGCTTACCGTACGCGTACGGTGGCGTGCGCGAGCGCGATTCTGATTGGCTGTTACATCTAAGTAAACATTCGAATCGGTCGAAACCAGGAAGCGGCGGCCGCCATTTTCTCTCTCGCATTCTGAGGGGGGGGCTGTAAACAAAGACAAAAAACATATAAAGGGGCTGTTTAGACAGCGCCCATGCACATAGCCATGTTAGTTGAGTCCTCAAAGATCCCCCAAGGCCAAAAACAGTAAATTTTTATTTTTTGAAAATTTCGCCGATTACGCTTACCGTACGCGTACGGTGCGCTTACGCTAAAAATTTTAATAAAAAAAAAAACACTCTCTGTGCATGGCATATTATTGTCATCACTTACAAATTAAATTTAACAGATTACCTATCACAAGGAAGCGCATAATATGTCCTCCATGTGCGCACGGAACGAACTGCGTTAAGTGGGCGTGCACGCCACGAATGGCGTAAAGTAACTTAGCATTTAAAAAACCCTACAAATTCACTGAAAAAACCATAGGTTTCACACACGTTATAGTTAGGAATTAGCATTTAAAAAACCTTGCAAATTCACTGAAAAAACCATAGGTTTCAGACATGTTATAGTTAGCGGAAATTTTACTGATAAAAAACCAATGAAATTCCCCCGTTATAGTTAGTGCAGGCAACTATAACTCACGCGACCGCAATCTTCTGCTGATGACATATGTGTCTTTATGAAAAAAAAATATTTGTAATATATGTATAGCTAAAAATTTATGGAAGAAGACATGGGCAAATAAGTGTCTAAATACAGTATTAGCATCAGCAGAGGATTGCGGTCGCGTGAGTTATAGTTGCCTGCACTAACTATAACGGGGGAATTTCATTGGTTTTTTATCAGTAAAATTTCCGCTAACTATAACATGTCTGAAACCTATGGTTTTTTCAGTGAATTTATATATATATATATATATATATATATATATATATATATATATATAAATTTATATATCTCGGGCGAGTGCTTGTGTGCGGCTGTGAGATCCGCAGTTTATTATCGCTCCTTTTTCCTTTTCGTTAAAAGAAAACCAGCACTCGCGGGGGACGTTTGGAAAACTTTATTCCTCCAGCAACAAACGCGTTTCGGCTATCTGCCTTCTTCGGTGTTACTGACACACCGGAAGAGACCTCATTTAAATCATTTCATTACGTGCATGATAATTGAAAAGGGACAAACGCAAAGGTGCAAAAATAAGCAGCATTTTGTAATATCTTATTTACATACAGTCCACAAATCGCGTCTTAATTCATCCTATCTGAATTGTAAATTGAACCACAGTGTCACGCATTTCTTTGGATAATTTCAATTGATTGTCAAACCAATTATTAGTAGTTTGCCCCCAATTCATCTTAAAATATTCTAATATATATCAAAGGCTTCAATAAGCCTTACCTACATGTTACTGTTATATATCATGTCATTTTGCCATATATCGGCCAGAGTAATACTTTAACACCGTGATATATATTCATATCATGCCGTGGATCGGCTAAGGTCCCTTATTTTCCACATCATATTAATGCACTTTTCATGAGACAGTAATAATATTTTAAGAAAACATGTTTACGAAAGTTACATCTCATAACACTGAATTATGATCAGACACATTGTAGATTTTTATAAATCTATGAGCCTAAGTGTGATGATAGCTCTTCCCCACTATTTAATCCCTTGGGGAATTTGATTCGCAAATCTATAATATAGTGAGACTCTAACATGCGCAATTTCAGAGTTCTATCCCCTCCTCTAATATTTTCAGGGACAAAATCCAGATCATAGTACTGTAACATGTTTCTATTGCTAGAATATTTCTCAGCAAAGTGTCTTGCTACCGGATACGAAGCATTGTTTGCATCGATAGCTCTAAGATGTTCTACTATTCTGATCTTAAGTTGATTAATCGTGCTACCTATATAGTGCAACCCACATGGACATGTTAAACAATACACTGCATATGCAGGTTAGAAATGTCGCCATGGTCTTGCCTCTCACGACGCCCGGGTTGTCCCCCTGGGGGGCGCACGCCTGCCTAGTCTCTGGTGCGACACCTGTACTGCTGCGGCGGTGGTCCGGAGCGGATCCTCGACATCATGGACCTACAGATAAGCGATGATTAACCCCCACTCCTATTTCTGGGAGAGTGACATCTCCGGGACAGCCTGTGCCATTGTGTCTGGCTACTCCCTAGACTGGAATAGGTCTTGCTGGCCCTGTTGGCCGATTAAGTGTTCTGGTTGTTTTTCTTGCCATGTTCCCCTTCTCTCCTCTTCCTCTCCTTCAGTATCCTTTGGGTGGGGGGGACTCAAGGCCGAGAGGAACGGCAGCATGAAAGATGCCTTGCTAGTGGCTCTGTGTCAATGACTGACTCGCCTTCTTGGAAGATTGTCTCCCTCAATGTGAAAGGGCTTAATTCACCCAATAAGAGACGCCAAATATGGCGCTACCTGCTCCTGCAGAGCCCTGACGTCATTTTCCTCCAAGAAACCCACCTTCTCAAATCGGATGTGGTACGAATGGCGCACCCCCGCTTCCCCCACCAGTTCTGGTCCTCGGCCAACACTAAGTCAGCGGGAGTAGCCATCCTTTGTAGGGCGGGGTTCCTCCGGGGAGACACTAGGGTCAGCAGAGATGCCGAGGGTCGGTTCTTGCGGGTGGAGCTCCGGAGAGGGAATCACCCACTTACTTTGTGTAATATCTATTCCCCCAACCAGGGTCAGGATGCCTTTCTACGCGGGATCATTAGGGAACACCTTGAGCAAGTAGACACCGACCTCATAGTTGGAGGAGACTTCAATTTCGTGTGGGACGCTGTGGGGGGGCTTTCCACGGGACGGGTGCTATGTCTGCGGCGGTGAAGAGCTCCCTCACTTCCTTAAACTTGGTGGACACTTGGCGGTACTACTCTCCGGGACTGCGGGACTATACCTTCTACTCCCATGTACACCGCTCATACTCTCGCATCGACCTTCTCTTTGCGTCGCACTCTTTGCTTAAAGACATCATATCGGTGTCCCACTCCAACATTTCGATCTCAGACCACGCTCACGTGGAATTGCTTATACGGGAGTGTTCCACTCGCCCGATGCGACTGAGCCGGTGGGGATTCCCGGACCACGTCTTTCGTGACCCGGTTGATAGGGAGGAGGTACAGGCGGCCATCCTGGCGTACTTCGCGGATAACGACACACCGGGGACTCCCCTCCCTCTCCTCTGGGATGCCTTTAAGGCTACGATACGGGGTACCCTTACAGCAATAGCTGCCGCCAGGGCGCGTGAAGCCCGGCTCTATGAAACCAAAATCGAGCGTGAAGTTAAGACATTAGAGAAGCTGGACCAAGAGCGCCCGATGGCGTCGCGTAAGAGACACTTGGCCGTCCTACGCGGACAGCTCCGCGCGCACCGGACCAACAAGGCCGAGCGCGCCCTGCTTTCACTCAAGCAGCGGTACTACGAGGGCGGAGATAAGGTGGGTGCTGTTTTGGCGCGGCGCCTGCAAACACAAGCGGCTAGAGCCCATATTGCCAAGCTGCAAAAGACGGACGGGTCATGGGCCATTGCAGAAACGGCAAAGCTCCAAACGTTCCGCGACTACTACGCGACTCTCTATGCTAGTGACCCGCCGGCGACGGATCTGATTTCGGAAACCGTTGACGCCTGTGGATGGGAGCCGCTGAGCGAGCGTCAATCTGAGACCCTGGAGGACTCTATCACCCGGACTGAAATGGCAGAAGCCCTGATGGATCTTCCGCTCGGCAAAACGCCGGGCCCGGACGTGCTGCCGGTGTCATTCTATCGGGCCTTCGTGCCGCAGTTACAGCCGTATCTCTTGCGCCTCTTCAACTCGTTCGCGGAATCGGTGGGGCCCTCGCCGGACATGGCAATGGCTGAAATAGCCCTCATTCCGAAGCCCGGGAAGGATCATACCCTTTGCTCCTCTTACCGGCCTATTGCACTATTAAACAAAGACTTGAAATTGTACACCAAAATCCTGGCTAAACGGCTTAGTGCCCACCTCCCGAACCTCATCGAGCCCGACCAGGTGGGGTTTATCCACCAACGCCAGGGGGCAGACAATGTGCGCCGCATAGCGCACATTGTGGGGAAGGCCAAACACTGGAAGATCCCAGCATGCTTACTATCACTCGATGCGGAAAAGGCCTTCGACCGAGTGGACTGGAATTTCCTCAGGGCGGACCTGCGGAAAGTGGGATTGGGCCCTAAGATGGTGGCGCGTATTATGGCCCCCTATATCTCGCCAATGGCCAGAGTGCGGGTTAACGGCCAACTCACGCTGCCTTTCCCCATTTGCAGAGGTACTCGGCAGGGTTGCCCCTTGTCACCCCTGTTGTTGGCCCTCGTGGTGGAACCTCTGGCCATTAGGATACGCCAGTCGCCAGATATAGGTGGTATATCTCTTCGGGGGGTTGAGCACAAGATCGCTCTATTTGCGGACGACCTCCTCCTCACTCTCTCTGACCCCCCGCGCTCGCTGCCAGCGGTCCACTCGTTACTCCAAACCTATGAAAGTGCCTCTGGGCTGAAAATCAATCACACAAAGTCTTGGGCCCTTAACCTTACGATTCCGGACGGGGAACTTGCGGCGATTCGGGCCTCTGTTCCGTACCAATGGGCAAGCAAGTCGGTACGGTACCTGGGTCTTAACCTAACTCCGGACCTGGATACTTGGACGCAGGCCAATTGGCAGGACTACAAGCTCTCAGTCTTGGCCGATCTCCGCACATGGAAGGCCCTGCCCCTCTCCTGGCTTGGCAGACTGAACACGGTTAAAATGTCTATCTTGCCGAAGATCCTATACCTCTTCCAAACATTGCCGACTCCCATTCCGGAACACCACATACAGGGGCTGCAGCGTGACCTCACCGCATTCATATGGGGGGGGAAGAAACCCTGCTTTTCCAACAAGATCCTGAAACTTCCTCTGGATCGGGGAGGGCTGGCCTGCCCCAACCTTTTAGATTACTACTGGGCGTCCCACCTCCGCTATGTATTGGAATGGGGGGCGTGGGAGAGTGAAAAATTGTGGTTCCACATGGATCGGGCAGTCACTTGTCGTCCACTCTGGGATCATGCCTGGTTACCCCGGGAGGCTCGGCACCGCAGTGCCTACATGGCGGTTCCTACCAAAACAGTCCTTGAAATCTGGGACAAGGTGGCAGTTCGTCGGGGCTTGACCACTTTCCCGTCTCCCCACACCCCGATAGCTCGTAATCCGCAGTTCCCGCCGGCGGGTCGCTCTCCCTATTTCGCGAATTGGACGGAAGCCGGCTGCAGGACGATCCGTGACCTATTCGTTGGGGACTGTCTCAAAACCTTCGCTCAATGCAAGATGGAGTTTGGGCTCACGGAGAGGGACAAATTCCAGTATATACAATTACGCCATTGGATACAGGGTTTTTCATTGGCGCAGGCGGCCACGCGGCCCTATACCCCGTTCGAGCGGTTGGCGCGTACCTTCGGCACCTACAAGGGGCTGATTTCCCGCATATACAAGGTGCTCCAACACGCACAGCGGCCGGATCCCCATCCCTACCAGGTGAGATGGCACAATGTCACTGGCTCAGGTGTTACCCCTTGCCAATGGTCTCGGCTCTGGAGCGACATTCCCAGGATCCTACGTAGCATCCCCCAGCAGGAATCAGCCTACAAGGTGATGACTCAAAGGTATTACACTCCCGCTAGGCTCCGAAGAATGTTCCCTACGACATCCCCCCTCTGCTGGCGCTGCACTCAGGCGACGGGAGATTTCATCCACATTTGGTGGACATGCCCTCTCCTGATTACCTTTTGGAAGGAAGTCCTCAGCCACATAAAAAAGGTTTTAGGGTATCCCCTCCCGGAGGACCTGCTGGTGATACTCTTGGGCCTTCGGCCGACGACTCTACGGGCTATGACGGGCCGTGACCGACACCTTAGCTTCCACATGCTGGGTGCTGCGAAACAAACGGTGGCTCTCTATTGAAAGAAACCCGACACACCCTCCATCAATGTATGGTTTACCCGCCTGTGGCATGTGGTGGCAATGGAGTTCCTCACGGCACGTCTTCAACTCCGCGATACCAAGTATCGCCAGCGTTGGAAGCCCTTGATCAACCATTTGGGGAGACTAGAACACACGAGACTGCAACCTCCACGGCTCCGAGCCCTGAAGCTCTTCGATGATGTAGTGGACCCTACCGAACCAGGGAATTTCTGGAGACAGGCAAACAATTAGAGGTCTCCGACTCTTGCAGACACCCCCGGGTTAGGGGGGAACCCGCCCCTGGGTGGCCTTGACCTTCAGCCTATGTCCTGTGTACTAGTGGGGCCTGTACTCCCCCCCCATGCTGAGTCTCCCTCCCTAGACTCCACACCCCCTCCTTCTTACCCCTTTGTTCTGTCTCCCTCCCCCATTTGTTGGTTGGCCGCCTCTTTCCTATCTATTTGATGCAGGTGCGGTGGTGAATAGCTTTAGGACGAGCACAGCACGGGGAGGACGGAGTGGTTCCTAGTCTGTGGTTGCGGTGCCATGACTTGCATGCTGGTTGCTGACCTACGCAATACCCAATACGACCCTGTTAGATACTAGCGAACTTATGCCACACAGCGCCTAGCGGTTGCCAGTCCTCTCATACTATACTCACTGCAGGCTATAAATGGGGAATCATGGAGGATATGATGGAGGGTATCCCTATACGCTGTCCGTTCGACGGGCGCGATACGTAAAGATGCACTGCTTGTCATGATCGAACTGTACAATATACTAGGCAAACTGCATGTGTATACAGATGCGTTCACAGGGAAATGCATGGCAACGGTGACAAGTGTGGTCTTCAGAATGACAGGAACATTGGCCCTTAAGGGCGAGCTTGGTGAAGTTCGACTAGGTTGCCTTAGCTTGACGAACATTGTAATGTTATACACTCTCTTGTCAGATGGAGGGCTCGAGCAGGGCATAGGGCCTCTACAGTGGATCCTGGCTAGGGACCGCCTGCTCATAGACCTACCTCCGGGGCATCAATAGAGCCCCCGGGCTTCCCTGACTCTGAAATTGCTTTCTGCTGTGTGTAGGATGTTCGCTGCCGGCCTATAAGGTTGTAGGCGCATAAGCTGTGTACTGCCTCTTGCACGACCTGTTTAAAATTAATAAACGTTTGAAAAAAAAATAAATAAATAAATCTTGGTCCATAGTGGCAGTATCAAAGATTTCATCCCATTCAAGAAGTTAAAGGGTATAGGATCGATAAAGTGGTTAGAGGGTTACAATGATGCCCGAATTTTAAGGATTGTGCCTTCCTTAAAGGTTTTAAAGGAAGACCATGAGGTATTGTTTTTGAGTGTAAGTCCTGATGGGAAATGGTTATGGCAGTCAGACAGGGGGTAGGGGTATCGTTGGGAAAGAGAGAATGATGCTCCAATGCTGTCTGCAGGTCCATCTTCATGTTTTCGGTCTTCTCAAGGAAGAATAGCGCAAATTCTTCGCAACTAGGTAATGTGCTGGGTCCAGCTTTGGGGTTGGCGAGTGGGTAGGCCAATTGTTTGTGCTTTAACTAATTCAAATAGATTTTTTGGTTGGATTTTAGCTTGGTTCTTTAAAAAGTTTGCTTTTGACCTTCTGATGTTTTTGTGAAAGGTGTTACTAGTAGCTCCTATAATCTTAAGGTGATCAAGTGACAGGGAGGCTCTTAACCGATGTTCAATTAGGCTTAAGCAATGTCTATCCGAATTGAGGCTGTCATAGTACCATGGCTTGGAGTCTTTGACGGACAGTCTTTTTAGTTGAGGCGGTGCAACTGACTCTAGGATAGTTGTCATGGAACTGAAGTAGTGGTTTGTAAGATCCTGTACATCTGATAAGTCATCAGGGGAAGGCAAGAGGTTGCCACTGAGAGATGTCAATTGATCGATGTTAGAATTTTTTTAAGCTCCTTTTTTATATTTTAGGTTTCATTGGTTGAGATGAGTTTAGTCTTACAGCTTCATTAGTGAGGAATGTAATGGCGTAGTGGTCCGACTAATCATAAGGGAGGATCATTTCAAGTGAATGGAATTGGCAATAACAAGATCTAAGATTGAACCCTTATCATGTGTGGGGCTGTTGCACATCTGATTCAAGTCGAGGTTTGAAAGGGATGCTTTGAGGCTGTTCACAGCAGAGTAGTTTAGATCATTCCAATGTAGGTTGAGATCTCCACTGAAGATTTGGGTGCATTGTTGTCCTGTGTTTGTAGTGGTGACATCCTGAACTGTTCAATAAAAGTGAGGTTGTCACCCAGAGGGTGGTAGAATGTGAGCAGAGTGAAAACTGGTCTGTTGTTACATGTGATATCAATGCAAATGCAAGAGGATAATACCGGTGAGTGAGATTGTTTCGCAGTAAGGCTATTTCGGTGGATGCAGGCAATGCCACTACCAAGTCTATCAGATCTATCTAATCTAGTGATATCATGGTTTGAACCAGAATATCAAGCATGGTTGTGGACGATGCATTTAACAAGGTTTCGGTCAAGATTAGAAGGTCAGGAGCATGTGCGAGTATAAGATCAAAAATGTCCGCTGCATGTCTTGAAGCCGATCTACAATTAAGAAGTATACATTTGAGATTAGGTTTGGCAGGAGCTAGGGAGTCCTGTGTGAGGGTAACTCACATAAGGTTGTGTTTATTTATTCCTCTATGGTTGGGTCTTGAATCCCTATGTGGATTGGGGGGATGGATTGGATTAGGGCATGATTGTTTGTGTTATCAAATCGAGATGTATTGGGATTGTGTTGCGGTAGATCCTAGGATTGGAGGAGAGAATGGATTTCATTGGCTGATAGAGGATCAGTCAATCGGAATGGCCGAGTAGGCGCATTGGAGTAGGGTAAAGTTCTCCATCTCGGGTGCATGTGCATCAGAGAAGGTGAGATCTTGTTGGTTGGGAGGAGTGTGGATTGCATAGTGGAGAGGTTTGGAGGATAGTAACTGCGAATTGAACAATTCATAACCAATCTTGACTTGGGTGACTGTAGGATAAGGCCAAACAGGCTTTGAAGGTCTTCTTTGACTTGTAGTGACAGTGAGATCTCATCAAGTTTGGCATTTAGTGAGGGTTGTGTACAAAATACTTTGTCTGGGGGAAAGAGGCGAGTGAGGGAGCTGGGTTTTAAGGGGTTGCAATACCCTAGGCCTATGTAGAGTGGCATGTAGGAAGGTTGGTTATAGGGGGTAGTGAGGGCTGGGATAGAGGGAGATGGCAAGGTGAATACAGTATGGGGGTGTGGAGGGGCTGGAGATATGGTGCTGGTCAAAGTTCGCGGGCCCAACTTAGAGCTTGCATTGAGTACTGGGGGATGGGGTGTTGGCGGTGTAATGCTGGAGGGGGAGTGAATTTCACGGTCAGGAGATTCTGACGGAGCTGGACTGGTAGTGTAATGTGGTTGGGGGGTAATAAGTGACTGCCTAGTGGGGGATTCCGGTAACCTGCTAGATGTGGTTACCGAGTTTGGAGGACCAGGAGGGGTAATCAGACCTTGTAGCTGTCTTCTTGATAAGAGGAAAAATATTGTCAAATAGTTCCAGATTGCGGTCTGATGACTGTATATGACTACCAAGATAACAGCTGTGCAAACTGAAGTGTAGTGGTGTCAAAAAGAAAAATCTATTTATATGCGTTTGTATTACAATGCTGTTTTCATATGAGTGCTTTGTTGTAATATGGGTGAAGGCAGGAGTCGATGAATTATGTACAACTGTTTATAGTGATAAAAGCCATCAAGAATCCAAGCATGGGTATATTTGTCTGATGAATAAATGTGGAAATACACTAGTTAGAGCTTTATATTATACAAAACCGAAAATAAGTACTGATAAACACAGATAAAGTTAGCAAATATTAAATATATATGAATAAATAGGAAATTTAATTAAAATAAATAACCACACAACCGGGAGCCTCAAAAATAACTCTGTGGCTGGCTCTTCATGTTACTTATTTGTTTAACATATATGGGTCCTATACCCATCAGCTAATGTGAATAGCATTTTCTAAATGATTTTATGCACGGCAATTACATCACATCAATGAAAAACAAAACGTGTTTTCCTCTGCTGTGACATAACAATGATCACCAACCAATTGCAATTCAAAAAGCACCTCAGTACATTTCTGAACATTTCAAGGACGGTGGGTATGTCGGTATCCAACAGTCATTTCACTCTTTGGACAAAGAGCAGTATTGCAAAGGCCAGCTCAAATCACTGAACAACATTGTCATATTCATTTAACTGAAAACACAGGCAAGCACTGGCCAAGGCTATTGGTCTGGCTTGCATCCGACTAAAACTTGTTTTTAAAGAGCCTGCTGCAGTGGAAACCAATTCAAAAGTAATTGTGTTTGTATACAATGTATCCAAGAGATACAGGGGCAGATTTATGTTTGACTTGCGCCTCATTTACGCCGCCATTGCGTCACTTTTGTGACGCAGCAGCGGCGCAAATCCTGCGCCATGGTGCGGGGTATTTACAACGTGACGCATCTGGGAGATGCGTCACGTTGTAAAGCCCTGCGCCACATGTAGGCGTTCCAGGGCAGGTGGGGGCGTTCCGGCGCAGGAACGCCTCCTAAAAGTGGCTGAGTGAAATCTACAAGATTTCACTCAGTCGCTTTTGAGCCCATGCTGCGTCAAAACCCTGCGGCTGCTTGAACCAGGCGTAAGAATTGATGCAGAATTGTGAAGATAGGGCCCCCCAGAGCATTGCTGGAGCTGCGTCGCACTTGCGACGCAACTCCAGCAATGCGCCACTTTTACGGCACAGATGCGTGACGCATCTGTGCCGTTTTTGCCCCATGGTGCGCCGCATTATAAATGCAGCGCATCCATGGTGGCGGAGCTGGGGCGCAAAATAACTGGCGCATCCCTGCTGACATGCAGGGATGCGTGAGTTATTATAAATATGCCCCACAGTGTTTAATGTTTGATGCGTCAATGTACTTTGAGACGTAAAATAGTCCGACTGCTGCATTGCAGTCACTCTATAGGAGGAGGAATGATGCACCACACTACCAATGGCATGATGTGAGAGAGAAATATTCCTCTGGTGGACCTAAATCCCACTTTATGTATAATTTGTGGAATCAGTAACAAGAAGTATGGAGACAACTGCACTGTACGGCCAGACCATAAAAGGCTCCCTGTCAAGCATGGAAATTAGAACTGTGCTTTTGCTGGAGGCACCAACCTCAATGCCACACATTGAAAAGTCTTGCCCTCTGGAAACATTCAAATTGGCCTCCTTCAGCCATGTTTCTTTTTATGCAAAGAATACAACTATTCAAAAAGCCTGTTATGAGACCCAAACACAGCATAAAATTGTAGATGGGTAACTGTGAATAAAGGAGATGTTTTTCACCTCTGTTATTGAGCTCTACCATCAATAACCCCAGCTTCATTCTCGTTGTCTGTTTCTTGTTACTCAGTACTCCCTGTGAAAAACATTTTCATTAACCACAGTCACGCATTGATATTTCTATATATTATTAATCGGCAAACTTTGGTTATCATTGATCTTTCTACATTCTAAGATAAAAGATCACAGTTACCCGTGTTTTTAACCTTCCATTTCACTAGGTTTTTCCCCACAAAATTAGTATCTTTATCCACACTTAAACACACTATGGGGCATATTAGAAACGGAATGCGATAATAATCGCAAATCGCTCTTAGTGCATTTTCCGGTATCACCGTCTATCGCTGGTTGACATCGCTGTGTTAGCAGCGTATTTGCAACGCCTTGCTCAGAGGCGATGTCAAAACCAGCGATATAAGGCGATAAGCAGCAAAAGCGTGAAAATCATGCGATGATTTCTCTGCGCTAATGAAATACTTGCTAATACGCAAGTGTGAACCTAACCAGACAATCACAATCCATCTCCCATGCAAAAGGTGGTTAAGTTACCTTTCAAACAGGTGTTAGATTCCTGCGATAACCGCGGTTAGCGAGGCTTTGCATATCGCTTCGCATGTCTTGGGCAGAATTGTAAATAGTGCGATGTTTGGTTTGCGACTGTTTTCAGGTAGTATTGATGAGGAGACGCCTATTTTGCATGCCATTAGCGATAAATATCGCTGACATGCAAAGCAGGAAAAAAAAAAGCAGCTATGTCGAGAACAGAAGCCCTAAAGCATATTAGCGTGTTCTTGTAGATCGCTTTTTCGGTGATATGTGCCGAAAAAGTGGCAATAGTTTTCTTCATAATAGGCCCCTATGAATGGTATTTTTACACAGGAGTGGCCAGCACAGATCCGAGGTGGCGGGGGAGGGGAAGGGTAAGCGGGAGTAAAAAAAGAAGAAAAAAAACTTACTCCATCGCTGCTCCACTCTACCGTCGTCCCCCCATCTTCTACCCTGGCCAGTGTGGTAACAGAAAGCACCCAGGCTGAGGCTCCCCTGAGCCAATCACAATGCTGCAATGCAATGCAGCTTTTGTGATTGGTTCCCCTAAGCCAATCACAAGGCTGCAATGCAACCCTGTGATTGGTCTGAACGCCGTGGTTCAGCGCTCAGCCAAGGGCTTGGGGCTGGGCATGTTCTCCACGCAGGCTGTAATGTAACCTCTATGGAGAGCATGCAAAGCGCGCATGATGATATGGCCGGCCTGAGAAGCCGGCCAAGCAGTCATGTGTACTTTGGAGTGGGCAAACCTCTGTCATTGGAGCATCCCCACCCGCAAAGCTGCCAGCAGAGAAAAATAAAATGATAATAACCTCGATTTATTATCATTTTATTTTTCCTTTCTTTCACTGCTGCTGAGCAGTGAGGTAACGCTCCTCCTCCTAAGCGGAGGAGTCACCACTGTTTTACAGAGTTATTTGTACAATGACCTTTGCAATGGCTGCTCTGCGTATGGCACCTGGTGCGGTGAATCGATGCTGGCTTTTAAATTCCCTAACTGGTTTACTATATATTACACAGTAAGCTGGGGGCATTTAACTTTTTTCCGTTTCAGGTACCATGGAGTCTGTTGCAAATAGGCTGGAATTCAGCTGGGATTACCACTAACCCTCTAGAGATACAGTCACCCAGGTCATTGGTAAATGTGGAAGGTGGCAACACTCCCAGTTACAGCATAATGGGGAATAAAATGAAGGAATAGATTTTTCCATTCTAACTTCAACCTGTTTTCTAACTTTTACAGCAAACATTTCACCTGTAGGCTTTGGCTTCTGATTTGGAATATTGCAGGTGACCGACTGGCCAGTCTGTGAAGACAATAGCCTCAGTTTGCCTTGTGGATAACTGCCTGACATAGTCCGAAATCCTTGCAAGCTGGTTACCTGTGGAGTGAGGCTTTGCCGAGTAGACAACATGATTGATATGGTCATTCTGCAAAGTCTTTTTATTTTGTGTTTTTTTTTTCTTATAAAACCAAAATATCAATGACCATAAGATTGAGGGAGTTTTTAGTACTCATGGGGGCCAATGAATGATTACTCTGCCCTGGAAATCCATGTCTCGTGTGCCGGACCCTGTGAGAGATATCTAACGCTGGTCACCCTGGTGATGGTCGCCATGACTTGATTGCCCTGGGGTGGATGAGCTACCAAACTACAGGTTTCCAGTGCTGGTGCCAATTGAGACTCTGCTGTTGGAAACCTAGCACTTCCCAAATAGAGTGAGGGAACCTCAAGGAGAACCACAAGTGTGACACCGATTTACAGCAGTGCTCCCACTCCGACTGCGTAGGTAATAGTTTGTGAAATACAAAGCAAGAGTTGTTCATGGGATGAATTAGAGTAGCAAAGTATAACATTGGAGCTTTCCCAGGGCCGTATTATGCATAACGACCTGGGGGCACCGCAGGTCATGTGTGTCCCCTTTTTGCGCTCCAGGACCACTACGATATTACAGAAGGGAAAACAGAAGCTTGTGCGACCCCTTCTGTAGAATTGATAGCCCTGGTACACATATAGAGCCAGTGCTATCTTGAAAGGTTGCTCCCTCATATCCAAGGGGGTGTTGCCCCATGCAAATGAGGAAAACATTGCAGGCACCCTATTACAGATGCAGGCGTAGAATCAAAAAGGCCCTTAGGTGCACTGACAGTGTGCCACAAAAAGCTACACCCCCTAAGGGCAGCCCTCTCAATTAGTTAAATGGGATCCTGTGGACTCCCCAGGCAGGCAGGGTGCAGTCACTCACTGCACCCACCTTCATGGGGGATCTCTGTCCCCACTTTAAACTGCAGGTGGGTGCTCCCTGAACAGAGAAAGACAGTGCGGCTGTTTGAATCCGTTGCTCCATATTTCACTGAATGAGTTACCCTCAAGGAAGCGCGAGGTTACTGCTGCCCCTGGGACCGCAAAATATTTGCCATACGATGCACTATTCCTGTTTGCGCTTGCGCACCTATTTAAAGGTGCACCAAGGCACAAACAGGGACTGGGTGCCCTGTCTATATTACTGAACCTGATGTGTGTATTCACAAAACTGTGGGTCAGCTTTTCCACTCACAGCAAAGTAAATTTTCCTGTAGCATGAAATTGAAATTTTTTATCAGTTAGACCTCCAACCATATAATCTAGTTTTGCAAGATGATTCCCCCCACAACAAAAATAATGTGTAGGTTTTCTTTTAAAAACATTAAGTACAAAGGTCTCACTTGCATCCATTAGAAAAAAACAATCAGAAAAAAAGATTTCTTTTGATGTAAGTCCAGTTTTAATGACATTTTCTTCCAGACTTGTGCAAAAGAAATCCATTTAAATGTCATGGTGTTTCCACAATTTTGCAGTAAAAATTGATATTTTGCCAGAAGGACTGTAAAATATCATACCACTAGAACTGCTGACATTGCATTGTTATGTACCCCAACCTAGGACTAAGTAGCAAAAGAACCTTTCACCTACATCTGTCCTACCTTGACCTGCATAACAGTTCTAGCACTGACCTTTTACCCAGTTATGTGCTGAATAAATGTGGATTGGTTTCCTTGAAACTAGCATCATTTATTATGCATGTGGATTCTTAGAAAAGTCCCCTAAAATAAAGCCACTTCTCTTTCCATTCCTCTTGCTGCTATCTCTGTTGATGCTGAGAAAGCATTTGATAGAGTGGATTGGTCCTTTCTGTTTGCTGCTTTACGCGGGCATGGCTTTGGTTCTAAATTTATTTCCCTTATCTCTTTACTTTACTCAGCTCCCAAAGCATCTGTTCTAATCAATGGTCATGTATCCCTTTATTTTCCTCTCTGGCGTGGTGTCCGGCAGGGCTGTCCTTTATCTCCGCTTCTTTTTGTTCTCGCCCTTGAACCATTTCTGACGTCGCTTCGAACCAATGCATCTATTTCCGGTTTCCTGTATGACAAGACACATTTGAAACTCTCGGCATATGCCGATGACATTCTTTTATTTATTTCTGCCCCTGAGCAATCTGTTCCGGCTTTATTAATTGAGTTCGATTCCTTCTCGCAGGTCTCTGGATATAAGATTAACTCTGACAAAACTGAGATTCTTCCTCTCACAAAATTCTGTTTCCCCCATCAGTTTTCCTCTACTGGCTTTGCATGGAATTCCTCTAAAATTAAATATCTCGGTGTATGGTTTTCTAATTCTATCTCCTCATCCGTTCCATTGAACATGTCTACAGCTCTCTCCCGTATTGATAAATTATTATCCTCTTGGAATCCGGATTTACCTTTCGTGGTGGGGTCGGCTTGACTCGATCAAGATGATGATATCCCCTATCCTCATATACATTTTCTCCATGCTTCCTATACGCATTCCAGATATTCACTTTAAGCGCATTGACTCCTGTCTTTCTAAATTTCTATGGAAGAACAAAAAGTCCAGGGTTGCTTTATCCACTCTTCGAAAACCGAAATCGAATGGTGGGGTCAACTTCCCAGATTTTCGTCTATATCATAAAGCTTTCTCTTTACGTCAGGCTTCTAGATGGCTTGTCTCACAAGCCTCTCCTTTTGATCCTCTTTGGCTTTCTATTGAACGCTCGCTACTTTCCCCGTTCTCTCTCCTTGAAACCACACGCTTTTCAGCCAAGAGTTCGTCTACTTCTTTTCCTTTATTCAGATATACCTCCTCCCTTCTGAATTCTTTGGTCAGTTCTACCCCTATTAATCATGAATCCTTTTTAGAATCCCCTATTTGGTATAATTCGCTTATTCTCCTAAGCAACAGACCTATTTATTGGTCTTCTTGGCACACAAAGGGTCTCATATGGGTTAAACAGCTCTTTGATGGGCTTCTTCCATGCTCATTTCCTCAGTTTCGTCTCTTATTTCACTGCCCTCACTCTTTCTTGCATAAGTTCACTGTTCTTATGGCTCTTATTCTCGACGTTTACTATTCCTTACCTTCGTCGTCAGCTCCTCTCTCCCAGCCTCCTCTCCTTCAAATTTTGCTCACCCTTCCCAAAGCCTCTCTTATTTATAAATTTTTCTCGTCCCCTTCTCCTAGCCGCTCTAAATCTAAATTGGAATGCGCTTGGGAGTTAGACCTAGGATGCGACTGGTCGGTTGCTCTTTGGGATAAGATATGGTCCAGATCTTTAAAGATTTCCCGCTCTGCCTCCCTTACTCAATCTTTGTTTTTTCTGTACCACAGATTATATCTCTCCCCAGTTTCTATCTCTCGTTTTTCCCCTACTCATGACACTAACTGTTGGATATGTGGATCCTCTGATGCTGATCTTCTTCACCTTTTCTTTCTCTGCCCTTCTGTTGTTAAACTATGGGGAGAGGTCTGGTCTTATGTTTCCCGCCTATTCTCTATTTCTATTCCCTATTCTACTTCTCTTCTTTTCTTAGGCAGCCTTTCTGATTCTTTAGATGTCCCTTCAGACTGTTCTGGTTTATTAGATCTTATGCTTGCTCTAGCATTTCAACACATAGCTTTTAACTGGAAATCTCTCAACAACCTGTCCATAAACTGCTGGTGGAATTCTCGTTGTCACCACCATAGGCTTGATGTGTGCTTTGCTGCCTCCTCCACTCCCTCTCTTAATAGAGATTTGTTTTGGTTGCCCCTCACAACATACCTTGATCGCATTGCTTTGACGCGCATTTCACACTTATCCTCTGAGAATTTCAAACCTCCGTGAATGACTTCTTTTGCTCTGTTCTCCTTTTCATATTTTTCATATCTTTCATATTGCTTATCTTTTCCCGCACTTATCTGCTAGTCTATCTCTATTCTCTTATCTGTTTCCTATACTTGCCATATTTGCTTCCTATATTTCTTATAATGTCTTCTTTTCTTCCTTTCCTATGTTCTCTTTTTTCCCTTTTCTTTTTCTCGCTCTTCCTTCCTCCCCCCGTCTTACCTGTAAATCTTAAAAAAATGCTTTTTTTTATTTTTTTTATCAAATGCTTCTTGGTCTTTCTACTAGATGGTGTTGGCCTTTTGTACCTTTAACTCAGCGCTGTTATGTACTTTGCATTGGTCGATGTCTCTTTGTTTTGCTCTTTATTTCATAATTCTTTCAATAAAGCATTTCAAACTGAAAAGAAAAGTCCCCTAAACATGAGGTATGCAACAGGATTAACATACTCTGTGTAAAAGTCATGGTTATCTTCATCCTAGGGCGACAGAACTACTTTGCATAATTGCAGGTATTGATTTAGGCTCATTTACAAAATCGTACACACAACATATCGATTGTGGTAGGAACCCGGAGGCTTTATGGTATAAAATAACTATACCTTCACTAGATAAGCAGAGGAGATGCTTACACGCTGACACAAGACACAAGACACTGAGGTCCCGGCATGCTGAAGCTACAACACGCAGCGTTCCATCATCCCTTGCGGGGTGTCCAACTCATGACCAAGACGATGTCCTTTGTTATATCCTACCAGGTAATGGGATGGCTCTTTTGTAGGGGATTTTTGGCTTCACACCCACATACATGCTAGGTACACTTAGGTAGGGTCCGCATAGTAGGAGTACGCTTGATTAATGTCATGTTTATATGCGTACATATATTCACTGTGTTAGCACCATGGTAGAATTCTACCTTCTATTTACTCTATTGGTGCTAGTAACATTTTACATTTGCTTCTGTCTAATGATTGCCGCAGCAAACATGTTTTTACTAGAATGACACTGGTTCAATAAATGCTTTTTTTTTAAATGTCCCCAATGTTTATTCTGTGTATCTCTCTGAGACTAAGTTAGCATAAACTGTTTCCACGATCACTGAAGGGTCAAGGGTTGTCATGTTCATTGGTTGCCAGAGACTATTCACTCCTTGGCATGGTTCGAGGGCTTATGGTGGCACTGTGAGCTAGCTGGTCTATAGGCTGACATATCCTTTGGGGGTGTCCGGAATCAGTCTAGACACCAATCCCTTAGTTTATGTTACCTACAAACTTGCAGATCCTATATATTTTTAGGAACTGCATGACAGCATTTTCCTACAATGTACACCTGCAATCTTTTTCATGTTACGTCAATGATTCACCACCAGCTAACATAAATGCTGCACCACAAATGCAGTTAATGAGTTGAAGGAAAAATAATGAAAATGCAGCAAGCGGTACTAACTGTGAATTTTTATAATAGATTTTTCAAACTTGTAAAGGGGCAAGCAAATGATAAGAGCATGCAAATAAATTCATCAAATTTACACTAAGGAATCTGAGGGCCTCATTCTTTATAAAATGATGCAGAGTAGTGCCGAAAGCCATTTTGCTGTGCCGAGCTATTAACAGCCAAGGGATGGCTAATATTAACAACAATACAAAGCATCTGTTTGCTTTCCCTGGAGCTGGCGCAAAATTGGCTGCCAAGCTCCAGTGTAGGCACCCTTGTGCCATGTTGCAAGAGTGTCTGCGTTGGGGGGATGATTGTTTTTGTGCAGGAAGGGTGACTTTCCTGCACAAAAACAGTTATTGAGGTAATTTTCCTCTTCCTATGCGTGATGCATAATGCAGCACGCATAGAAAGAGAAAAAAATGAGGAGCACTAAAAGCACTTCTCATCGTTGCGCCACTCCTACATCTTCCTAGGATTCTGACGCATTCCCAGCTTTACAAAACTTTGTAAATCTGGGAATGTGTCAGGTTCCATGGATGGTGCATGGGAACACCCACAGCAACACCCATTGAAATCCCCTTTCACGCAGAGTAATGCATGAAAGGGGCATATTTACAAGGCCATGAAAAGTTACGCAGGGTGACTTTACGTACCCTTGTAAATATGGGCAAGCCCATTGCGCCACTGGTGTGTTAAAAAAAGTGATACAACGGCAGTGCAATGGGCTTATAAATGAGGTCCTAAATATGATTCCACGTACGTCGTCAAACAAAAAAATGTGTTCAGCACGGTTTGAAAATTGCAAGTGCTATTAGGGGTGCCTGAGTTCTGGAGAGAAACTTTGCCACGTGGATTAACCTGCGTAATGCATCTTTTCAGTGAAAAAAGTATGAAACAGTCGTAGTGCCTCATTTACAAAAAAAATGACGCATTGTGGCGCAGCAAGCCATTTTGCTGAAACGAGCTTCGTCATTTTAAAAGCACAGGGTTGCGCCATATTTTCAACAATACAACACATCCCTCTGCTTTCCTCTGCGCTGGGCGCACAATTGGCTGTCATGCATCATGTTGCAAGGGTGCCTGTGTTATTCCCAGCTTTACAAATCTTTGCAAATCTGGGACTGTGTCAGGTTCCATGGATATCGCATGGGAACACCCACAGCAACACCCATGGAATGCCCTCTTTATGCAGAGAAATACATGAAAGCTAACTCAGGCAGACTTAACGTAGCCTTGTAAATATGGACAGGCACACTAAGCCACTGGCGCGTCAAAAAAGTGATGCACTGGCGGCGCGATCACTTAGTAAATGAGGCCTGTAATTATTAACATTGGTATGTCATGATTTTTCTTTGACAAGTATCGCCTCTGTTGGAATGAACCTTCTTTTTCCATGATCTTGTACATCTGGAATAGGAGCTTTATTTACCTGCAAGTACACCAGAAAATGCTGCATAATTCAGAAAAATGCTGCAGCACGTTCTGTCACCATCCACTGCAGCGGAGCAAGGGCCAGGCTTGCTATTCGTTTAAATCCACAAGGGCTGTACTGATATATCATGCACACTAAGGGGCATATTATCAAGCACGGCGTTAAAATTATCGCCGCTTTAGCGGCAGAAAACTGCCGCTAAAGCGGCGGTAATGGGCTTGATAATATGCCCGTGAGAATTCCAATAGAAGCCCATGTTGACACCAGAACATGGGCTTCTATGGGAATTCTCAAGGGCATATTAACAAGCCCATTATCGCCGCTTTAGGGGCAGTTTACTGCCGCTAAAGCGGCGATCATTTTAACACCGTTTCTTGATAATATGCCCCCAAATTTGCAAGGTGATTTACAAACCGCAAAAGGGGTTAGGTTGGCCCACTAAGGAACATTGGGGCATATTATCAAGGACGGCGTTAAAATTATCGCCGGTTTAGCGGCAGAAACCTGCCGCTAAAGCGGCAATAATGGGCTTGATAATATGCCCTGGAGAATTCCAATAGAAGCCCATGTTCACACCAGAACCAGTTTTCTACCACTAAACCGGCGATACTTTTTGAAGCCGTCCTTGATAATATGCCACATTCTTCTTCAGGCTGCTCTCAAAGCAATGAACACGATTTGGCTATTTATGCACGAAAATGTCTGAAAAACAAATGCACGTTAAGCTTTTTCCGTCTGATGGACTCAATGTGACATGCACAATGGAGAGATCTGCCTGCTTATGCGCCTAACTCATGCACAATGCAACCGAGCTTGCTCAGTGGCTGATGACTCTGTTCAGATTCATAATAGAGGCTTAAACGTGTTGCGTTCTGCAGTGCTCCAGTTCTCCATTTTAATCCCTGACTCTAAGCTTCATTTCGTTTGGAGTGATACGCAGTCAGTCATGCGAGAGAACAAATTTGCCTGATACCTTTTAAAGAATTTGTTTACATATCCATTTGGCTGCGCGTCAAGTGGGCCTTTTTTAATGTATTTACAAGCCTTTCATTCCTGCAAGAGCAGAAGAAAAGAAACAATGTCCCTTGATCATATGCACCATATGAAACGAGCACGCATGCTGACGCATTCACCACGCGATTTTCTCCTCAATCAAAACACGCGTTCGTTGCACAGTGTTACGCCTGCAGCTCAGTGGGGAAAAAGGAACTGCTACCCTTATGATATGCATACATAGCGTGCACGCTCTATCTATTTATTTATCTATTTATTTATTTAAGGAGTTTTGTATAGCGCGGACTTGATCCGAAGGTATCAGAACTCTTCATTATATTTATTAGAAAGACAGTTACCCGAGTTACATATGGGTACATTACAATTGCATGAAGTAGAGGCAAATGCATAGCAACAACATACAAATACATATACCATAGTCAGTGTTAGTTATGCGAGTGACATGCTAAATATAAGCAGTTGTATGAAATAGTCATTGTTACATAATAATAATGTATAAGAGGGACAGTGGAAGATGGGGTATGCACACTTGTGCAGCAGCTTGTGAATGAGCAACAGAGTTGAGGTAAAGTGAGCACATTAAGCATATAGCCATAGCGTACCACAACACATGGACTGTAATAACAATGTAAATCAAAGAATGGGCAGAGAACATATAGGTCCAATATACTAGAATAAACTATCGGTGAGATCAATAAAACATAGCGGCACCGGCTGCGAGATGGTGACGCATGAAGGAGCCAGAAAAGCATGTTCTAGATCTGCTCTAGAACCGTGAGTCGATGGTATTTTTTCGCAGCATGTGAGCGTAGAGGGGAGAGAAATTGTTAAGAGTGTCAATCAATTCAGTAGCAGTTCTCTACTCCCATAATCATCACAGACTACTAAAAATTGTTCAGTTATTTATTACAAAGCCACAAACAACTGGACATACAGACACCTCAAGATGAGGGTGTAGAAGAAATACCTTGGGACCAATTTAAAGCCAAATCTACTAATAAGGTTAGGGCAGTGCAACATGCACAAGACAATTAATTCAAGGATCAGGACGCAAGAAATTATAGAACAAGAGTCCATGTTCCCCTGCATTGAAAGTTGAAGGAAATAAAGCATTAATCGGTTCCTAAACTAGCACTAATGTGACATCCTTAACTAAGCATTCTGCAGGGCAGGAACGGTTAAGTTGTCAGCGTGTGGAGTCTTCCTCTGAAGTTTCTCCACTTTAGTTGGCTCAAGTAGCATGCATAAAGCTACTGAGACAGAGCTTGTTCTAAGATGCTCTCTCTTCAAAGGTAGAGAAGAAGTGGGGCTCTTTCGCTACTTACAATACTCCAAATATCTCTGATGTCTTCCAATGATTCTTTTCAGGTCACGCCATCCGATCAGGCCACATTCTCATAGGTAGTTTTCCATGAGATAATGATTAATTCCAAAGAGTAGCACGCTGACCTTGATTCGCAGGCCCTCTCCAGTGAGAGAATACAACAGTTCTCCTTATTGGAGTTAGCCCCCAATGGATCCACTTTTCTTCTCTCCTTGCCTAACTCCTAAATCAAAGACAGTATCCTAACTAACAAGGGTGCTTCTTCCACCTGCAACATAAACGTGAGAAAGAACAGAATCTAACATGCACATGGAATTCGCTCAAATGAGAGAGCTTCCAGGGAAAATGCATTTCAGTCCTACAAATTCAGCTTACATAAGAGAAAAGAACATGAACTTTAGGAAGTTATATAGAAATTGAGACATATACAGTTAATATTTTCATCTACATGTAAAACGACACGATTAATAAGCACATTCAGTAATAAAAGGTTGTCAGTTGCACAACACAAGTGTTTTCCTGTTTGTGTTCTCTGCTGGTTACATCTGATTTTTTACAGAATTCTTCTTGTATTCTACATTTTGGCCTACACACCTCACATTCATGTTATTACATTACAAGATCCTAACCCTTAGGTTAACTTGACAAAGATTATATGCGAATGCAGTCTGCATGTGTGATTATAATACACCCCTACAATGGAAAATGGACTTTGCACTACATCACACACATACAGTGGGAAGTTTGGTAATGCTGGGTCTGAGGGAGGCACAGAGGTGCTGGAGACTGTGGGCGAACAGGTGGCAGCGTTGGGCACACCCCTTGGTCTTCTTCACTTTCCTCTTATGCCTCTTGTTCTTTCCCCCTTCTTCTTTCTTTCCACTTTCCTGTCTTTCCTTTTTTATTAATTTGCAGATCCGGGCACATTTACGGGGCTTGAAATCCTCCACACTAGCTCTCTCTCTCTGACCCACTGCCACTGGGTCGGCATGTGCGGATTATGGCCCTAGGGCACAGTCTAGCGTCGCTAGCCGAGGGATGCTGGCAGCAGCGAGGGGCGGTGGCACCAACAACATAGCTGCCTTCATTCTCTCCATCTCCTCCAGCGAGTTGCAAGCAGGGGAGCATCGATGAGCTCCTGCAGCCAGACAAGGGTTGTGGCACAGTCTGCTGTTCATCTGTGAGCTAACAGTCTGTGCCGGGGTAGCAGGGACGCTGAACTCAGGCACCCGAAGGTGTGGGGCCCCCAGGGGCTTCTCAATCACTTTCTGAGGCCAGGCCCGGTGACCCAACCACTTAACCTGGGGAGCAATAATTTGATGCCAGAAGAAAATCAATGCACAATAAATCCGGTGGCTCTTATTCATTCACCTAATGGTTAATGACATCACTCATGACATCATCCAGTGAGTGTTTTTTAAAGTTTATGAGTGTTAAATATATATACCAAGGTACTTCAAATGGTCAAATAGTATACTTTCCGTACTATTAATAAGTGATACTATTTGTAACATATATTATGTGAGTGGCTGTGTGACTGTGTGTATCCGTGTGTGAGTGGGTGTCTGAGTGCCTGTATGGATGTGTGTGTGGCTGTAGTGGTGCATACGTAGGTGTGTGAGTAGCTGTGTGGGTGAGAAAGTGGCTGTGTGAGTGACTGTATTGTTGAGTGAGTGGGTGTGTCAGTGGCTGTATGGGTGAAAGAGTGGTTGTATGGGGGGTGATTAGGTTTGTAAGTGACTGTATGGGTGTCTCAATGGCTGCATGAGTGAGTGACTTGCTGTGTAAGTGTCTGTATGGGTGAATGAGTGGCTGAATTTGGTTAAGTGAGTTGGTGTGTGAGTGGCTGTATTGTAGAGTAAGTATCTGTGTGAATGGATGCATGGATGAGTGGGTGGATGTGTGAGTGCTTATATGGATGTGTGAAAGGGTATGTAAGTGTTGGAAATAGCCCTTTTTGCAGGGTCATCCCTAAACGTTTTGCCTTCCTCCTGTATTTTTTCTGACCTGTTTGTGTTGATTTTATGACTCTGGGCACTTTACCACTGCTGATCAGTGCTAAAGTGCATATGCTCTCCCTTTGTAAATATGACATGTGACTTGGTATATCCATGATTGGCTTATTTGGTTTACCTGTTAGTCCCTAGTAATGTGGCCTGTGTGCGACCAGGGCTGGTAAACCAAATGCTGCTGGTGGGCCTGCAGCGCTGAGTTGCGCCACCCACAGAAGCAGCTTGTAAAGTGTGTCTCAGACATGCCACTGCTGTGTGCAGTCTAGAACTGCCATCTTGGCTGTGAAGTGCACCCACTTCCCAGCCCCTGAACCTTACCTTGGCATCATGTAAGCCCCCCCTATGGTAGGGTGTGTTGTATGTGTAAGGTAGGACATGCTCTGATGTGTGTAGCATGTCCTGGTAGTGAATTGCACCCAATTTCGTTTTTCACTACTGTAAGGCTACCTGTTCTCCATAGGCCAGAATGGGAGGTTTGGCTATTACATTCTATAGTCCTAACTGACCCATAGAACATGGTAGAAAAACAAATTTAGTATGCCTGAGCTCAGAATATTAAAATACATCTTTTAGTGAAGTTTATTTTTATATTCTGTGTTTGAAAATACCACTTTTAGAAAGTGACAGGGCTGGGGAATTCCAGGAGACAGAGTGAGGTGTTCCAGTGGTGAATAGAGAGATCTGCATCTAGATGGTGGGAGGAGTTGCACCTGGGACCTGAATAGGTCTGTGCCTTCCCTCCACAATGCTGGCTCCACCTCCTATGGTGCATCTGATGTCTCTGCCCTGCACCCTGAAAGGAAAGAAGCAGCCTGGTAAACAAAATGCTCCAGGACTGAGCAGAACTGGTTCTGGCTGGGTTCAGTGACTTGTGACTCTTTATAACAAAGACGTTTGGGGTATAAATATCTGTGCTGAAACCCCTACAATCTGTATTGCCCCTGGATCTCAAAACCAAACTCTGTCCGTGGAACTGAAGAAAGCTGCAGGAGAGGACTCTCCTGGTGTTGTGTGCTGTTCCCTGGATTGGCCTGCAGTAGTTTTTTTTGGACTGGAAAAAGGAGGGAAAAGGAGCTGTAAGAGAACTTTTTAATCTTGAACCTGCAATCACGCAAGGGCTAGAGAGAGAACTAGCCTCCTGACTGAAGTCTCAGGACCAGTAGACTTCATTTTCGTCGCTAAGGCCTGTTAGCGAGCCGCCACAGCCGAGGAGCGTGAAGAAAATCATCGCTACATCTACAGAGCGTAAAGAAAATCGTCGCATCGCAGCCGCTGAAGGCTCGCTGGCCTGATCATCGCCCCGCACGTTTGCTGCCAGAAAATCATCGCTACAGCTGCTGAGCGTAAAGAAAATCATCGCATCGCTGCCGCTGAGGGCCCGCTGGCCTGATCATCACCCGCACGTTTTGTGGCCCGAAAATCATCGCTACAGCTGCTGAGCGGCCGGAAAATCATCGCTAACCCCCGTTAGCGAGCGGCCGTGACCAGAGCGTGAGGAAAAACATCGCTAACCCGCCGGAGCGACATTTCTTGTGGATTATTTGCCAACATCTCAGAACTGTGAGTAAGAGGGGTCACAGAGACCACTGTCCTGAACTGAACTTTACCTTTCCCATTGGAACTATTTTTGCAGCATCCAGAGAGAACAATTTTTGTACAGTATTGTGATTTCCTCGTTATTCGGTCTTGTGATAAGTCTCTATAAATATAACTATTTTCTTTGATAGCTACCTGTGTTGTGTCCCTTTGTAGTGTTCCTCACTGTATTTACTGTGTATGATCATCAACGCTTTACACACTGCCTCTGAGATTAGTCTAACTGCTCGTGCTACATAACCACAGGCTGGAGCAGGGGTTGTCAAGGGGGTGCAGCCCTTCACTCTAACTTAGAAAGAAGGGTCCCTGCTTAGACAGTGGCCATCCACTGCCGACCAGAGACCCCCATTTCTAACAGTAAGTGATTGTGTAAGTGCTTTTATGGGTGAGTTGGTCTCTGTGTTGAGAGGCTGTATGGGTGAGTGGGTGTGTGAGTGGCTGTATAGGGGAATAACTGGATGTGTGAGTAGCTGTTTAGGTGAGCATGTTGCTATGAGAGCGGCTGTATGAATAAGTGACTGGTTGTATGAGGAGCTTTATGGGTGTGTGAGTGGTTGTTATGAGTGCCTGTATGGGTCTGTGAGTGGATGTATGAGAGGTTGTATAGGGATGTGAATGGGTGTGTCAGTGCTTCTGTGGATGATGTCATCAGTATGTCATCAGTGGTGTCATTTGAGATGTCATGAATGATGTCAATAACCAAGTCATGAGCGATGTAATATGTGAGATCATAAGCAGTGCATTGCAGGGGCGTAAGTTATAGTTAGCTCAGGTAACCATAACTGCTGAATTTCATTTGTTTTGTACAAGTGAAATGTGAGCCCAACTATAACGTCTCTGTAACCTTTGGGTTTTCCACTGAATTTCATGGTTTTTTAAAATGTTATTTCCTAACTATAACATCCACATAACCTCGTTTTTTTATCACTGAAAGTCTATGGTTTTTAAAATTTGATTACCTAACTATAACGTCCCTGTGACCTTTGTTTTTTTCTATGCCTGGGCATAAGATTCGGCTCCGTTCATGGAGTTTGCAGCATTTTGCAACTCTGCGTTCCTTGGAGAGAGCAGAGTTACCGATAAACTTTTCTGTTGGGGCGCTTGTCATGTAATTTTGGGTGTGCGGGGAGCGCAACAAGACTTGATGGGTACTCACCAGCAGCTGGGCAACCTTCAGCAGCCAAGGGGAATTCTTTCCCCAACCAGTAGGCGCCAGGAGGCCCCTCTGCAGAGTGGTTGAGAAAGGTAGTGGGGCCTCCGATGAGGTCTCAGCAATTTGGTTGTGCCGAACTAGCAACAAAAGGGGTTCTTGCCCCCAACAACCTTCAGCAGCCAGGTGACGCCAGAAGGTCCCTGTGCAGAGTGGTTGAGAAAGGGGGCAGGCCTCCTACGATGTCTCAGGGATCCGTCTCCTGGGGCTTGGCCATTACCAAAAGCGGGAGGGCCGATTTCAGGGATTAACACAAATGTAGATTGTATGGAGTTTTGAAAGTTGAAGACTAATGGATTATCTGCAGAAAATTTGAAATCGTTGGACAATCTATGATGTTTCTGGGCCACAAAGTGAGGAATAGCAGTATCACTCCGAAAAAGGAAATCATGGAGTCTATCAGGGATGCCTCAGCCACACGAGCAAGGAAGAGGTGAGATCATTCCTAGTATTGGCAGAAGTTTATGCCCAGTTTGTGGAAGGGTTTACTGAGGATACATATCATTTGAGAGAGCTCCTAAGAACTCGCAAGAAGTTTGAGTGGAATGGTATGATTTAAAAGCAGTTTGGGGGGATAAAACTGGATATCTGTGAGGCCATACCCTTACATGCATTTCACCCCAAATCCAAAACTATCCTTACAAGTGATACCACTCGAAACGGGACAAGGGCAGTGTCATCTCAGATCTTAATGACAGGGAGGAGAGTATTATTTCTTTTGCTTATAGATCCTTGACTTCTCAAGAAGAGAAGTACTCTGTAATTGAGCAGGAGATGATGGCGTGTGTATTGGCAACTGCAAAATTTAGATAGTTCTGGTGGGGGACCAAGTTCACGTTTTGCACAGACCAAAAACCACTTGTAAAAGTCTTGACAACGGATGGGTCTACTAATACCACACCCTGCGTAGCAAGAATGTCCCTTTGCCTGCTTGATTATGCATATAATGTAGAGTATCTTCCAGGGAAGAAAAATAAAGTGGCTGACTATCTCAGCAAGTCACCCTTACAGTGGGGTTGGAATGAAATCAGTGATTGGGATGAGTACAGTGTTGCCAGCGTTGAATGTGATACTGATGCCATTTTGGATTCTGATTGGGACGTTGGACACAGTGAGGATTTAACCTTATGCAAAGTAAAGGAATATGCAGTGCAAGGTTGGCCTAACAAAAGAGATGTTCCAAAAGAGTGTAAAGTCTTTTGGGAACGCAGGGGTGAGTTTTCTGTTTCAAGGTCTTGGTTCCTTTTTAGGGGGAATAGAGTTATTCCACCACAAAGTCTTCTTCAGAGAATTCTGGAATTAATGCCCAAATGTCACTTAGGGGTTGGTAAATCTAAAATAAAGAATCAAAGATTCAGATTGGTGGCCTGGTATAAATACAGGAATGGAGACGGTTGTTAGAAATTGAGAACATTGTGCAAATGGCGATGAGTTCCAGGCCATTCTTTGGTTTCAGAGAAATCCCTTCAAGTCCATAGGAGGCTTTAGCCATTGATGTACTAGGACCTCTATTAGACAGTAAAGGAGTTTCAAAATATGTTGTGGTGCTTTTAGATAAGTATCCAAAGTGGCCAGAGTTGATGGTCAGTGAAAGATTTGATGCTGCTAGTATTGTTACTTTCCTGGCAACAGTACTCCTTAGGGAGGGAATTCCTAAATCACTCTTAAGCGATAATGGTCCCCAATTTGTTGCTGAATGGTGCTCTACATTTTTGACAAGGAATGGTATTACAGAAAAGAAAACTCCTGTGAATCATCCATCCTGCAATGCTGCTGTGGAGAGATTCAACAATTTGATTATGGGCAGAATTTGTACTGTCATCAATGCAGGGAAGGATTGGGAGTTAAAGCTCCACAGATTAGTATGGGCATATCATATTACCCCTATTATAACTGGTTATAGCCCTTTGAAGATTTTAACGGAGTGAGACCCTTTCACTAAGGACAATTCTGTCTGGATATCTCAGGGTATGCAAAGTAAATGGTTGCAAGAAGTGGTTAAAGTCAATTTGAAGAATGCCCGCCACATGTTCAAACAGTACTATGACAAGAAAAAGGAAGTTGCACTGGGGCAGGATTGTTAAGAAAAGTAGCAGTCATTTCTCTGACGCCCTGAGTGAAGAAAGTATTTGCTTGTTCAGCTGAGCTGAAGATGGCAACATTTGGCACTTTAGCAAGTTGGAAAAGTGTAATAAAATCTTGTCATGAAGGAGTGGTAGTAGGTGTACCTCGGTACCATGGTCTTGGGTTGAAAATGATGTAGGTAAAGGTTGGGCAGACTCGAATTGTGCTACAAGTGGAGAGAATTCCATGAGAACTCATAGGGAAATTCTTCCTGAAGTTGCACATGACGTTAGGAGCAACATTGGAGGTACCGGAGAAGCCTCATCTCTGCTGGTTGAACACAGTGCACTGGAGGAGTGATCTGGAGTGAAGATGACACACTGGAAGATCCGTAAACTTACGTGTGAAGTTGAAAGACTTTATTGTGGGGTGAAAGTGATATATTGTTGTTAACTTTTGGAACATGTTGAGAATACCACTAAAAAATCTGTGTGACCACTTACCATGGTACCCTAAGTAGTGGGTGTGAGAAGTTGGCCTGGTATATGCCGTTCACTAGTTAAAGTGGACACCTTGCACCAGTACAATTCGACTCTTATGGTAGATAGGTTTAAGACAGCCTTTTAAGGAAAGCTATCCTAGTGGTAGCTGTGGAGAGCAGCCTTCAGGCTAAGTCTTTAGAGGAATGTAAAGCAGCTTGTTTTATGTTATAATCTCTTGAATTACTAAATGAAAGGGCACCACACAGGTATATATATAAAATATATATGTATTTATTACTAACAACTCTCTTCTAATCTCTTTATGATATTAGAAGCCAGGAACATATGCACAAATCAACATTTCACAACAAGTTAAGCACAAATGTGGCTGGTGCCCTAGGGGCTTACCAGACCATATACTAAAAAGAGACTTAGAGATAACGACTTGCAAGGGGACAAGGCCTAGGGCCTCCTGAAGCGCTGGGGCCTCACTAATCCACCCAAGGCAGGTAAGTAAAGGACCCACGGGAGACGCATGCAGTGTGAGAACACAGCCGCGGATCCCAATTGACTTCAATGGAGCAAGTTGCGGTTGGAATTTTAGAGTTTTAGGATACTTCAGGAGAGTCTACAAGCAAGTCACTTACAGGGTAAGTAGTTCTAGAGCCAACACACACAGGAGCACCGTAGTGCTGGAGTTACCTCACCCAGGGAAGCCGGGTGCATAGGTCTCTTTTGTGTCAGGTCGCCGCGTCGTTTTCAATGGGAGCCAAAGAAGACTTGCTGCTTGTGAAGACAGGAGAAGTGTCCGGTGGAATCTAAGCCTGTTTTCGGAAGAAGAAAGACCTAAAAGCAGAGGGGACAGTGTTCAAAGTCACTTGGCAGTGACCCGGGGCAAGAAAGCTGGATGCTCCCAGTCGTCGGGTGATTTCAGGTGATCACGGGTGTCTTCACTCTTCATCCACGAGGTCCAGGAGGCATCGACGACAACCAGGAGCTGGATTCGACGTGTCTCACGAAGTCTGCAGCTTACTGCGGTGTTGGTGACCAGATTCGAGCCAACAAGCCTTGGTAACAGCAAGTCTCGAGAAATGACAAAAAGTCAGCGGTGCAGACCAGCAAGGTCTGAGGGACTCACCCAGCAAGAGTAAGTCAGGGCAGGCCTGGAGCAACCAGGGGAGCCCTTTGGAACTGTAGAAAAGTCTTCTGGGGACCCACAAGCCAACCGGCAAGGGATCGCGAAGACCGCTTGGGAGGATTCACTCACCAGGGGCCCACGGTCACTCGCGACGGGGTAGGCCTCTGATCGTCGGTGAAAATCCTGCTTGAGGCTTGTGCCACACGTGGTCCAATGCACAAGTTCGTAGAACGTCGTGAAGGGGTTGCACTCGAAAATAGTGCCCGGTACCCAGAGGCTGCGGTTCCTCATTACTTGTGGGGTCCACTTGCCTCAGTGTCGCTAGGGACTCATGATGGCCTTGGAGAAGTCAGGAAATCCTCTTCCTGGGCTGCAGAGACTTCGGACTCTGGCGGGAGCGGGAAAGTTTGCGACCGTTGTTTGTAAGATTTGGTGCCTGCCAAGCAGGGGAGTCACTCCTTGACTCCAAGGGAGATTCTTCAGTCTTCCAGAGGTAGTGGAACATCGAAGGTCCAGGATTCTTATTCAGAGCGTCGTCCAGGGATATCTAGTTTGCAATGGCAAGGGTTCCCTAACTCATACTGCAAGGAAGGGAGGAACTAGCTCTATGACCCCATCTATGGAAGGGTCAGGGGAGTGGGTGGCTACACCCACTTCCCTTTGTCCAGTTTCATGCCAGAGCAGGGGCAGGTAGCCCCTGAGCCGGTTTGAACTGGTGTATGCATAGAGGAGCCTACTGCTCCCCCAGTGCAGGACTTCAAAGCACTCTAGGAGTGCACCCACCCAGCCCCAATACACTAAACCCTGTCTGGGCCTGTCACAGCTCCCTGCGACAGGTTACCTATTGTTGGGCCTCCTCCACTGCGAGTTTCGGTCATCAGCAGGAGGGCAGCCCAGTGTCTGTGACTGGTGGCATCCATTTTGTGATGCCACGGCTCTTCAGAATTCTACCGCGTTTCCATAGTAGGTACATGTCTATCCCTTCTAGAAGGGTGTGATTATACTCCCACACCAGTTACTGGTGTGGGGGTATGATTCCAAAGTGTTTGACACCAAACACAACATGTTTAGATGCAGCCATCCCAAAATTAGCATTTACCGCGTGGTTATAATGCACTTAAGAGTATATGGTTTTGACCACATTCACAAACATCCCCAGGGAATAGACTCTGAGAGCTGCAGAGGGGCCCTGCTCAGGCAGAGGCAGCCCCTCACATGGAAGCCAAGCACCCTGCCCTCAGGGTTGATAGGGCCTGCCTTAGGGGTGACTGATAGGTTTAAATGTGTGTGCAGGAGAGATATAGTGAACCTATATCTCAGTGAGGAGTGCTAGCACCACCTCACCCAGGCTGCAGTAGCAGGCCTGTGGTGTCAGATTTAGTCTGCTTCCCAGGGGTGGCATAATACATGCTTCAGCCCCTGGTAGGCCTGTGAAGTACCTATGCCCTTGGTGCATAAGGTTCCATATACTAGGGGCTCATAAGGTACCACAGTATCCAATCACTAGTGCACCTAATATGCACTCCAAGTTGTTTAGAGAGAACAGAGAGGCTGGGGCCCTGATTAGCAGGGTCCCAGCCAGACTATAGCCAGAAACCAGTGTAAACATCAGAAAAAAAGTGGGGGCACATAAGAGGCAGATCCTACTCTCCTACACAACCCCCCAAATGCAGGGACACTAAACTAACCTTGACAAGTTGAGTCTTCGTGTTCTAAGTGGAAATACCTCGAGAGTCCATCTGCATTGGCATGTTGGGTCTCAGGTCTATGTTCCACTGTATAGTCCATCCCCTGTAGGGAAATGGACCACCTTAAAAGTTTTGGGTTTTCACCTTTCATCTGTTTGAGCCATAGGAGGGGCTTGTGGTCAGTCTGGACTATGAAGTGAGTGCCAAACAAGTATGGCCTCAGCTTCTACAGGGCCCACACCACAGCTAAGGCCTCCCTCTCTATAGCTGACCAACGTTTCTCTCTAGGGGTCAGCCTTCTGCTAATAAAAGCTACTGGCTGGTCTTGACCTTCATCATTCAGTTGAGACAGTACCGCTCCCACACCCAGCTCAGAAGCATCTGTTTGGACAATGAACTTTTTGGTGTAGTCTGGACTCTTTAAGATGGGGGCAGTGCACATGGCCTGCTTTAGGTCTTCAAATGGCTTCTGACAGCTAGCTGTCCACTAAAGTTTTTGGGCATTTTCTTTGAGGTAAGATCATTCAAGGGGGTCACTATAGATCGATATCCCTTCACAAACGTTCTATAGTACCCAGTCAGGCCTAAGAAGGCTCTCATCTGTGTCTGGGTGGTTGGAGCAACCCATTCCATGATGGTTTGGATCTTGCTCTGTAAAGGCTGAACCTGGCCTCCACCTACAAGGTGGCCCAGGTACACAACCTGACTCTGCCCTATCTGGCACTTAGTGGCCTTGATAGTGAGGCCTGCTTTCTGCAGAGCCTCCAAAACATTTCTGATGTGGACCAGGTGATCCTGCCTGGAGGAACTAAAGACAGCAATATCATCTAGATAAGCTGAGCAATACGTTTCCATCCCTGCCAGAACTTTGTTCACCAACCTCTGAAAAGTGGCAGGTGCATTTTTCAATCCAATGGGCATCACCACAAAGTGGTAGTGCCCACTAGGGGTCGAAAATGCTGTTTTGGCTTTTGCATCATCAGCTAACCTGATCTGCCAGTAGCCAGCTGTTAGGTCAAATGTACTCAGATACTTGGCTGAGGTCAAAGTATCAATTAGTTCATCTGCCCTTGGCATGGGATAGGCACCAGTCCTGGTGACTGCATTGAGGCCTCCGTAGTCTACACAAAACCTCATTTCTTTCTTACCACCCTGGGTATGAGGTTTGGGTACTAGGACTACTGGGCTGGCCCAAGGGCTATCTGAAGGCTCAATCACACCTAACTCCAACATTTTCTGGACTTCAGTCCAGATACAGTCCCTGACATGGTCAGGTTGCCTGTAGATTTTACTCTTGACAGGCAGACTGTCCCCAGTGTCCACCTCATGGGTGCACCAGGTAGTCTTTCTAGGGGTCAGGCTAAACATATGTCTGTACTGTTGCAGAACTTGTATGCATTCAGTTTGCTGATGGTCAGTGAGGCTGCTTGCCAAAGCAACACCATCTACTTACCCATCATCAGGGTTCTGTGAGAGCAGGTCAGGGAGAGGGTCACTCTCCTCCTTCTGCTCCTCATCAGTTGCCATGAGCAAGCCCATGTCAGCCCTGTCAACATATGGTTTCAATCTGTTGACATGGAGCCCCCTCAGGGGGCTCCTGGGAGATCCAAGATTCACCAGATAGGTGACTTCTCCCTTTTGCTCAACAATGGTATGGGGGCCACTCCATTTGTCTTGGAGGGCTGCTGGGGCCACAGGCTCCAACACCCACACTTTCTGTCCTGGCTGGTACACAGTCAGCACAGCCTTTTGGTCATGTCAAGTTTTTTGTAATTCTTGGCTGGCCTCCAGGTTTTTGGTTGCCTTCTTCATGTATTCGGCCATCCTGGAGCGGAGACCAAGTACATAGTTTATCACATCCTGTTTGGGGGGTTTGAGAGGTAACTCCCAGCCCTCCTTCACCAAACATAATGGACCTCTTACAGGATGCCCAAACAGAAGTTCAAATGGGCTGTAGCCAACCCCCTTCTGTGGAACCTCTCTGTATGCAAACAGAAGGCAGGGAAGAAGAAGGTCCCATTTTTGCCTAAGCTTCTCTGGGAGTCCTTTAATCATACCCTTTAGGGTTTTGTTGAAACGTTCAACCAACCCATTGCATTGTAGGTGTTAGGGAGTGGTGAATTTATAAGTTACACCACACTCCTTCCACATTTATTTCAAATATCCTGACATGAAGTTGGCATCTCTGTCAGAGATGACCTCCTTTGGGAAACCCACTCTGGAGAAAACTCCAATGAGGGCTCTTGCCACCACAGATGCTGTGGTGGTCCTCAGGGAAATTGCTTCTGGGTACCTGGTGGCATGATCCACTACCACCAGGATAAATCTGTGCCCAGATGCAGTTTGAGGGTCAAGGGGAACAACAATGTCAATCTGTACCCTTTCAAAGGGTACCCCCACCACAGGTAGTGGTATCAGGGGGGCCTTTGTTGTGCCACCTGACTTGTCACTGGCTTGGCAAGTGACACATGAGCGACAAAACTCCTTGGTTTCCTCTGACATATGTGGCCAATGAAAATGTGGAACAAGCCTGTCCCAGGTCTTGTTTTGGCCCAAGTGACCTGCCAAAGGGATATCATGTGCTAGGGTCAAGAGGAACCCCCTAAACGTCTGGGGTATTACCAAACTCCTGGTGGCTCCTAGGGCTGGATCTCTACCCTCAGAATATAGGACTCCCTCATCCCAATAAACCTTTTTGGGACCCTCTGGCACTCCCAGCAGCCTCAGCAGTAGCCTGCTGTCTGAGGGGTTCAAGAGAGGGGCAGCACTGTTGCTCCTTACTCAGATCTTCCCTAGAAGGGCCCCCTGCCCCCAAGAACTCAACCTGATCAGGCTAAAGTCTCTCTGGGGCAGTTCCTTCTTTAGGATCTCCTTCTCCTCCCTCAAGAGGTGAATCTGTGATCTGAGACAGAGGGTATGGCGCTGCCTTCATCCTACTGCTCCTCTTCTTGGGAAGCACCTGGTCCATAGATTCAGGATCCAGAGCTGGTTCAGTGTTATGCATTTTGGCCTATGACCTGGTACATTTCACCCAGGATGATCTGCCCAGGGTCCAAAAGATCCTCTGCCACCATGGTGATACTAGCACCTGTGTCCCTGAATGCCAAAGCCTGTTTGCCATTTATTACAGGCTGCTGTTTGTATTTGCCCAGATTACTGGGGCTCACTAGGAAGGACATATCAATGTCTCCATCACAAATCATCAATGCCTGAGTGGGTCAGTGAGGCTGCTTGCCAAAGCAACACCATCTACTTACCCATCATCAGGGTTCTGTGAGAGCAGGTCAGGGAGAGGGTCACTCTCCTCCTCCTGCTCCTCATCAGTTGCCATGAGCAAGCCCATGTCAGCCCTGTCAACATATGGTTTCAATCTGTTGACATGGAGCCCCCTCAGGGTCTCCTGGGAGATCCAAGATTCACCAGATAGGTGACTTCTCCCTTTTGCTCAACAATGGTATGGGGGCCACTCCATTTGTCTTGGAGGGCTGCTGGGGCCACAGGCTCCAACACCCACACTTTCTGTCCTGGCTGGTACACAGTCAGCACAGCCTTTTGGTCATGTCAAGTTTTTTGTAATTCTTGGCTGGCCTCCAGGTTTTTGGTTGCCTTCTTCATGTATTCGGCCATCCTGGAGCGGAGACCAAGTACATAGTTCATCACATCCTGTTTGGGGGGTTTGAGAGGTAACTCCCAGCCCTCCTTCACCAAACATAATGGACCTCTTACAGGATGCCCAAACAGAAGTTCAAATGGGCTGTAGCCAACCCCCTTCTGTGGAACCTCTCTGTATGCAAACAGAAGGCAGGGAAGAAGAAGGTCCCATTTTTGCCTAAGCTTCTCTGGGAGTCCTTTAATCATACCCTTTAGGGTTTTGTTGAAATGTTCAACCAACCCATTGCATTGTAGGTGTTAGGGAGTGGTGAATTTATAAGTTACACCACACTCCTTCCACATTTATTTCAAATATCCTGACATGAAGTTGGCATCTCTGTCAGAGATGACCTCCTTTGGGAAACCCACTCTGGAGAAAACTCCAATGAGGGCTCTTGCCACCACAGATGCTGTGGTGGTCCTCAGGGAAATTGCTTCTGGGTACCTGGTGGCATGATCCACTACCACCAGGATAAATCTGTGCCCAGATGCAGTTTGAGGGTCAAGGGGAACAACAATGTCAATCTGTACCCTTTCAAAGGGTACCCCCACCACAGGTAGTGGTATCAGGGGGGCCTTTGTTGTGCCACCTGACTTGTCACTGGCTTGGCAAGTGACACATGAGCGACAAAACTCCTTGGTTTCCTCTGACATATGTGGTCAATGAAAATGTGGAACAAGCCTGTCCCAGGTCTTGTTTTGGCCCAAGTGACCTGCCAAAGGGATATCATGTGCTAGGGTCAAGAGGAACCCCCTAAACGTCTGGGGTATTACCAAACTCCTGGTGGCTCCTAGGGCTGGATCTCTACCCTCAGAATATAGGACTCCCTCATCCCAATAAACCTTTTTGGGACCCTCTGGCACTCCCAGCAGCCTCAGCAGTAGCCTGCTGTCTGAGGGGTTCAAGAGAGGGGCAGCACTGTTGCTCCTTACTCAGATCTTCCCTAGAAGGGCCCCCTGCCCCCAAGAACTCAACCTGATCAGGCTAAAGTCTTTCTGGGGCAGTTCCTTCTTTAGGATCTCCTTCTCCTCCCTCAAGAGGTGAATCTGTGATCTGAGACAGAGGGTATGGCGCTGCCTTCATCCTACTGCTCCTCTTCTTGGGAAGCACCTGGTCCATAGATTCAGGATCCAGAGCTGGTTCAGTGTTATGCATTTTGGCCTATGACCTGGTCACAGCAAATACCTCTGCAGGGATGCCCAACATCTCAGCATGAGTCCATAACTCTACTTCAGACCAGGCTGAAGTCTCTAGATCATTGCCCAATAGACATTCTACAGGGAGGTCTTCACTGACTACTACTTTCTTGAGGCCAGTTACCCCTCCCCAGGAGAAATTCAGAACTGCCAGACTATGGTTGGTCCTGACATTGCTTGCATTGGTTACCTGGTACATTTCACCCAGGATGATCTGCCCAGGGTCCAAAAGATCCTCTGCCACCATGGTGATACTAGCACCTGTGTCCCTGAATGCCAAAGCCTGTTTGCCATTTATTACAGGCTGCTGTTTGTATTTGCCCAGATTACTGGGGCTCACTAGGAAGGACATATCAATGTCTCCATCACAAATCATCAATGCCTGAGTGGGTACTCTGACTAGGCCAGAGTCCACTTCAGAACCCAGGGTCAACCCTACTACACCCTTATTCTGTGTACCACCTCCACCAGTTGCTGAACTAGGGGGAACAGTTGCCTTAGGGGCAGGAGTGGTGGTGGTTTGGTCTTTGGACTTGTTACAATCAGAAGTCCAGTGCCCTTTCTGTTTACAGAATTTGCACCAGGGCTTCTTATGGCCGTTTCCCTTGTTGGACTGTGAATCCCCACCAGATGCAGATTTTTGGGGCCCTTGTGAAGACTTCTGGTCTTTTGACGTATCCCCACCTTTCTCAGAGCTCTTAGAATCCTGCTTCTTGGTGTCACCCCCTTGGTTCTGGGATTTCTGCCTCACCCTGGTTCTGACCCATTTGTCTGCCTTCTTTCCCAATTCTTGGGGAGAGGTCAGATCAGAGTCCACCAGGTATTGATTCAACAACTGGTTCTGGCAATTATTAATGATGTGTTCTCTCATAATTAGATTATACAATCCCTTGAAATCAGTAACCCTACTGCCAACCAGTCAACCCTCCAGAGCCTTGGTTGCACAATCTACAAAGTCAGTCCAGTCCTGAGTCTGTACCTTCTGGGTGTCTCTGAACTTCAACTTGTACTGCTCAGTGGTTAAGCCAAACCCATCTATCAGTGAACTCTTCAGGACTTCATAGTCATCAGCATCCTCTTCTCTAACAGTGAGGAGCTTGTCTCTGCCTTTATCTGAAAAGGAGAGCCACAAGATTGCTGCCCACTGCTTTTTGGGGGACCTGTTGTACTCTACATGCTCTTTCCATAGCAGTTATCTACTTGTGGATATCATCCCCACTCTGGTAGGGAGGAACAGCCTTGCTCAGGTTCCTATGGTCTGGAATATATTCTCTACCTCTAGGAACACTGTTGCTGCCACCAGGGGGTTCTAACCCCTCTCTTCTTGAAGCTCTCTGGAGCTCAAAGGCTTCTCTATCTAATGCCAACTGCTTGGTCTTGAGGGCAAATCTTGCTTCCTTATACTGCAGCAGTTTGTACATTCTGTCAGAGGAGGTCTCTCTTCTTGGAAAGTAGGAGTTCCTCTGCTGGACAGATTCTCTGCCAGAGTGATAGGAGTGGTCAGCGCCCTAGAAAGAGACCTAGGCCTCTCCTCCACTCTGTCAGTTCTCTTAGGGAGAATTCCTCTGTCCTTTTCAGACCCTTGTGGGTCTGGCCCTTCAACCACAGAGTCCTGGTCATCTTGATTTTCATCATCTCACCCAGACACTGTAATTGACCCACCCCCTCATTCAGACCCATTAGCTCCTAGAGCTAATCTGAGATCATCTGCTGTCAGCTCTATCAGGTGTAGTGTGGAGAGACTCTGTCCTATCCTCAGGTGTCTTGCAGCACACATGGCTTTCAAGTCAAAGAAAGTCATGTCCTTATACTCAGGCTGGGTAGACCCATTGGTTCCTACCTTAAGGACATTCTAGTGTTGTGCAGTGTTGTACTACATACACTAGTTTGTGGCCTACTGATCCTAGCTTGAGCTGTAGAAAGGGTATGCTATCCCTTAACACACAGCTCTAAGTTCAGTAAAACTTATTGATACTAAGCTTGATTTTATATGTACCTTGAGTACCTATAGTGGTTTTCAGTTAGTAATTCAAATAGAGATTTTCTGGTAAAACAATGGCAAGCTGGAATCCCACAAGCTGCCCACCAATGTGAGAAGTTGGCCTGGTATATGCTGTTCACTAGTTAAAGTGGACACCTTGCACCATTACAATTCGACTCTTATGGTAGATAGGTTTAAGACAACCTTTTAAGGAAAGCTATCTTAGTGGTAGCTGTGGAGAGCAGCCTTCCGGCTAAGTCTTTAGAGGAATGTAAAGCAGCTTATTTTACCTTATAATCTCTTGAATTACTAAATGAAAGGACACCACACAGGTATATATTTATATATAAAATATATATGTATTTATTACTAACAACTCTCTGCTAATCTCTTTATGAGATTAGAAGTCAGGAACATATGCACAAATCAACATTTCACAACAAGTTAAGAACAAATATGGCTGGGGCCCTAGGGGCGTACCAGACCATATACTAAAAAAGAGACTTAGAGATAACGACTTGCAAGGGGACAAGGCCTAGGGCCTTCAGAAGCACTGGGGCCTCACTATTCCACCTAAGGCAGGTAAGTAAAGGACCCACAGGAGACGCATGCAGTGTGAGAACACAGCCGCGGATCCCAATTGACTTCAATGGAGCAAGTCGCGGTTGGAATTTTAGAGTTTTAGGGTACTTCGGGAGAGTCTACAAGCAAGTCACTTACAGGGTAAATAGTTCTAGAGCTAACACACACAGGAGCACTGTAGTGCTGGAGTTACCTCACCCAGGGAAGCCGGGTGCATAGGTCTCTTTTGTGTCGGGTCGCGGCGTCGTTTTCAATGGTAGCCAAAGAAGACTTGCTGCTTTGTGAAGACAGGAGAAGTGTCCGGTGGAATCCAAGCCTGGATTCAGAAGAAGAAAGACGTGAAAGCAGAGGGAACAGTGTTCAAAGTCACTTGGCTGTGACCCGGGGCAAGGAAGCTGGATGCCCCCAGTCGTCGGGTGATTTCAGGTGATCATGGGTGTCTTGACTCTTCATCCACGAGGTCCAGGAGGCATTGATGACAACCAGGAGCTGGATTCGATGTATCTGACAAAGTCTGCAGCTTACTGCAGTGTCAGTGACCAGATTGGAGCCAACAAGCCTTGGTAACAGCAAGTCTTGTGGAAAGGACAACAAGTCAGCGGTGCAGACCAGCAAGGTCTGAGGGACTCACCCAGTGAGGGTAAGTCAGGGCAGGCCTGGAGCAACCAGAGGAGCTCTTTGGAACTGTAGAAAAGTCTTCTGCGGACCCACAAGCCAACCAGCAAGGGATCGCGAAGACGCCTCGGGAGGATTAATGTACCAGGGGCCCACGGTCACTTGGGATGGGGTAGGCCTCTGATCTTCGGTGGAAATCCTGCTGGAGGCTTGGGCCACACGTGGTCCAATGCACAAGTTTGTAGAATGTCGTGAAGGGGTTGAATTTGAAAATAGTACCCGGTACCCAGGGGTTGCGGTCCCTCATCACTCGTGGGTCCACTTGCTTCAGAGTCACTGGGGACTCACAATGGCCTTGGAGAAGTCAGGAAATCCTCTTCCTGGGCTGCAGGGACTTCGGACTCTGGCGGGAGCAGGAAAGTTTGCGACCATTGATTGTAAGATTTGGCGCCTGCCAAGCAGGGGAGTCACTCCTTGACTCCAAGGGAGATTCTTCAGTCTTCAAAATGTAGTGGAACGTCGAAGGTCCAGGATTCTTCTTCAGAGCATCATCCAGGGATATCTAGTTTGCAATGGCAAGGGTTCCCTAACTTATACTGCAAGGAAGGGAGGGATTAGCTCTTTGACCCCACCTATGGGAGGGTCAGGGGAGTGGGTGGCTACACCCACTTCCCTTTGTCCAGTTTAGCACCAGAGCAGGGGCAGGTAGCCCCTGAGCCGGTTTGAACTGGTGTATGCACAGAGGAGCCTACTGTTCCCCCAGTGCAGGACTTCAAAGCACTCTAGGAGTGCACCCACCCAGCCCCAATACACTAAACTCTGTCTGGGAGGTGGCCACACCTCCCTGTGACAGGATACCTATTGTTGGGCCTCCTCCACTGCGAGTTTCGGTCATCAGCAGGAGGGCAGCCCAGTGTCTGTGACTGGTGGCATCCATTTTGTGATGCCAGGGCTCTTCAGGATTCTACCGTGTTTCCACAGTAGGTACATGTCAATCCCTCTGGAAGGGTGGGATCATACTCCCACAACAGTTACTGGTGTGGGGGTATGATTCCATAGCATTTGACACCAATCACGACATGTTTTGATGCAGCCATCCCAAAGTTAGCATTTACCGCAAGGTTATAATGCACTTAAGAGTATATGGTTTTGACCGCATTCCCAAACAGCCCCAGAGAATGGACTCTGAGAGCTGCAGAGGGGCCCTGCTCAGGCAGAGGTAGCCCCTCACATGGAAACCAAGCACCTTGCTCTCAGGATTGATAGGGCCTGCCTTAGGGGTGACTGATAGGTTTAAATGTGTGTGCAGGAGAGATATAGTGAACCTATATGTCAGTGAGGAGTGCTAGCACCACCTCACCTAGGCTGCAGTAGCAGGCCTGTTGTGTCAGATTTAGTCTGCTTCCCAGGGGTGGCATAATACATGCTTCAGCCCCAGGTAGGCATGTGAAGTACCTATGCCCTTGGCACCTAAGGTACCATATACTAGGGGCTCATAAGATACCACAGTATCCAATCACTGGTGCACCTAATATGCACTCCAAGTTGTTTAGAGAGAACAGAGAGGCTGGGGCCCTGATTAGCAGGGTCTCAGCCAGACTATAGCCAGAAACCAGTGTAAACATCAGAAAAAAAAGTCGGGCAACATAAGATGCAGATGCTACTCTCCTACAGTAGGGTATCTATAGTACACATATGATTTGTTGTGTTGTATAAAAAAAGGAGATTTGTTGTGTTCCCAGCATTATTGCCACGTGTGAGGTAGAACTACAGAGCGTGTGTGGAGAAGTCTCAACAAGATTGTGTTAAGATTGTAATTAGTAGCAGTTAGGAAATAGGCTCTCATCTGTTGAAATAAACTTAAAATTGAATCAAACTTACCTGACTGCGTTCCTGCTCTGACCTTTACTTTACCTCTTTCTGCTCAGTTCTGGCCTGTATTTTGGCCTATTTTTGCTCATTTATGATCTCTATTTTGCTCTTTTTGTTTCTCAGCTTCATTTTGACTCTTGCTGCTCATTTCTGATGTTTATTATGCCTCTTTCTGCGCATTTATGATTTCTATTTCGCCTCTTGCTGCTTGTTTCTGTCCTTTATTTTAAGCTCTTTCAGCTTGTTTCTGACCTTCATTTTGCCTATTTCTGCTTGTTTCTGATCTCTATTTTGCCTCTTTTTGCTAGTTTCTGACCTTTATTCTGCCTCTTCCTGCTCGTTTCTGACCTCTATTCTGCCTCTTTCTGCCTCCTTCGGCTAGTTTCTGACCTTTATTCTGCCTCTTGCTGCTAGTTGATGACATTTCTTCTGCCTCTTGATGTTCATTTCACATCTTTATTTTGCCTCTTTCTGCTTGTTGTTGACCTTTGTTCTGCCTCTTTTTGCTCTTTTGTGATCTCTATTTTGCCTATTTCTGCATGTTTCTTACCTTTATTTTGCATCTCTTAGCTCATTTCTGGTCTCTATTTTGCCTCGTTCTGCTTGTTTCTGACCATTATTTTGCCTCTTTCTTTCCTTCATTTTGCCACTTTCTGCTCATTTCTGACCACTATTCTGCCTGTTTCTTCTTGTTTCCTTTATTTTATCATGCCTCCTGCTGCTCATTGCTGACCTTTGTACTGCCTCTTTCTGACCTTTATTTTGCTTCTTTCTGCTAATTTCTTACCTTTATTTTGCCTGTTTCTGCTCGTTGCTGGCCCTTAGTCTTCCTCATGCTGCTCGTTTCTCACCATTATTTTGCCTCTTTCTGCCCTTTTGTGACTGTTATTTTGCCTCTGTCTGCTCATTTCTGATCTATATTTTGCCTCCTTCTGCTCGTTTCAGGTGTCTATTTTGCCTCGTTCTGCTAGTTTCTGACCTTTATTTTGCCTCTTTATTTTGCCTCTTTCTGCTACTGTCTGTCTGTTATTTTGCCTCTTTCTGCTCATTTCTGACCTCTATTCTGCCTCTTTCGTCTTCTTTCTTTCTTTTATCATGCTTCTTGCTGCTGGTTTCTGACCTTTATTAGGCTTCTTTCTGCTCATTTCACACCTTTATTTTTCCTCTTTCTGCTCAATGCCTCTTTCTACTCGTTTCCCACCATTATTTTGCCTCATCGGCTCATTTGGGATCTCTATTTTGCATCTTTCTGCATATTTCTTTCCTTTATTTTGTCTCTTTCTCTTCATTTCCAATCTCTATTTTGCCTCTTCCTGCTAGTTTCTTATGTTCATTTTTCCTCTTTCTGCTAATTTCTGATCTCTATTTTGCCTCTTTCTGCTAGCTTCTGACCCTTATTTTGTCTCTTTCTGCTCGGTTCTGACCTTTTTCTTGCTTCTTTGTGCTCTTTTCCTATCTCTATTTTGCATCTTTCTGCCGGTTTCTGACCTTCATTTTGCCTTTTTCTGATTGTTTCTGATCTCTATTTTGCCTTTCACTGCTTGTTTCTCTCCTTTACTTGAGATCTTGCTGCTCGTTTATGACCTTAATTCTGACTTTTCTGCTTGTTTATGACCTTTTTTTTGCCTCTTGCTGCTCGTTTCTGATCTCTATTTTGCCTCTTTCTGCTAATTTCTCAACTTTATTTTGCCTTTTGCTGCTCATTCTTGGCCTTTATTATACCTGTTACTTTTCATGTCCTATCTCAATTTTGCTTCTTTTTGCTTGTTTCTGATCTCTATTTTGCATCTTTCTGCACATTTCCGGTCACAATTTTACCTCTTTCTGCTTGCTTCCGACCTTTATTTTGTCTCTTCCCACTCATTTTCGGTCTCTATTTTGTCTCTTTCTGCTCATTTATTCTGCTGTTTATTTGACATCTTTTCTCTTGTTTTGACCTTAAATTTGCCTCTTTCAGCTTGTCTCTTGTCTCTATGTTGGCTGTTTCTGCTTGTTTCTGACCTTTAATTTGCCTCTTGCTGCTCATTTCTGACAACTATTCTACCTCTTACTGCTAATTTCTGGTCTCTATTTTGCTCTTTCTGTTCATTTTTTACCTTTATTTTGCCTCTTTTTGCTAGTTTCTGATCTCTAATTTGTACTTTCTTTGCATTTCTTTTATGATGTCTATTTTGCCTCATGGTACTCGTTTCTGGCCTTTATTTTCCTATTTCCGCTCATTTCTGATCTCTATTTTGCCTCTTTCTGCTTGTTTTTTACCCTAATTTTGCCTCTTTTTGCTTGTTTCTGACCTTAATTTTGCCTCTTTCTGCTCTTTTCCGATCTCTATTTTGCCTCTTTCTGCTCGTTTCTGCTCTCTATTTTACCCTTTCTTGCTGACCTTTATTCTGCCTTTTTCTCCTTGTGTCTCACCATTATTTTGCCTTAATCTTCTCCTTTCTGACCTTTACTTTTTTCGTTCTTCCTCCTTTCTGACCATTATTTTGGAATGGAAAGGAGATTTGTATAGCGCAAACTGTCACCCTATGGGTATCCTGGCGCTTCGGTTGCAGGATTACTCATCATAACAATAAAGACCAGTTGTCAATGAAGAGATCTATCATTTGCCCCTAGGAAATAACCAGGTTTTCAACGCCTTCCTAAAACAGGTCCAAGAAATAGCCTGTCTAAGGTTTTGTGGCAGGTCATTCCAGAGGTGCGCAGCGGCCACAGTAAACGCTCTGCCCCCATCTTAGATTTTTTAAATTTGATGGTTGTGATCAGATTTATATTTGAGGAACAAAGATGCCTCCCAGCAGTATACCAATTGAACATCTTCTGAAAAGAAGACGGACCCAGGTCATGTACTGCTTTATGTACAATGCAGAGAGATTTGAAACAAATTCTCTCCTTAATAGGCAGCCAATGTAGGTCTCTCAGGGCCAAAGTCGTAGAGGACCTACGCTGTCTGTTTAACACCAGCATGGCTGCTGTAGACAGGACTCTCTGCAAGCCCTGCAAGATATATTGCGGTGCTCCCAAGTACAGGGAGTTGCAGTAGTCCAGTCTACTCAAGATTGTACTCCTTACTACGAGTGCGCGAGAGTCCTCTGGTAGTAACGGAAGGACCTTCGGAAACATGCGTAGTAGAGAAAAACAGATACCCGCAGTTTTGTTGGCCTGTGATTCCATTTGGAGATTGTCGTCCACCATGATCCCCAAATTGCGCACCGTTTTAACAGGGATCAGGGGTTCCTCCTCGGGAGTGAGCCTAAACTCCACCGGTATAGGTCGAGATATTCTGGTGGCCGGACAATACACTACCTCAGTTTTTTCCCCATTGAACTGTAAGGAATTTTTTCTAAGCCAACCCGCGGTTTCGTGCATACACTCCTGGAAAGTATCCATAGGTATTGCTTGTTTCCCTTCAAGGGCAAACACCAATTGGATGTCTTCCGCATAATTGACTAGATCAATTCCATACGATTAAATAATGGGGAATAGAGGGCGTAAGTAGATGTTGAAAAGAACAGGGCTGATTGCCGAGCCCTGTGGCACACCATGGTGTACCCGAGACTTATCAGAGATGAACGGGCCCAAAGATACAGCCTGTTGTCTTCCCGACAGATAGGATTGTAACCATTGCAAGGTCAATCCTTTAATTCCTATGCCTTTCAGCCTTTCCACTAATACTGCATGGCTCACCGTGTCAAATGCGGCTGACATATCCAGTAGTACCAGGACAGATGAATTCCCATTGTCAGCACGCATTCTTAGATTGTTCATTACGGTTGCCATAGCAGTCTCAGTGCCATGTCCTGGGCAGAAACCAAATTGGTCCCTATCCAGCAAAAAATTTTCCTCCGAGTAGCCTGATAAAATTTTGCTAACTGCCTTTTCTAAGATTTTAATCGGATATGGCAGGAGGGAAATAGGTCTAAAAATTGCAGGTATTGTAGGGTCCAAGGATGTTTTTTTCAACAAGGGAGTCACCACTGCCTGTTTCCATGCCTCTGCCTCTTTCGAATCTCCATTTTGCCTCTTTCTGCTTTATTTTGCCTTTTCTGCTCATTTCTAATCTCTGTTTCAGCTCTTTCGGCTCATTAATGGTCTCTATTTGGGACTCTCTCTGCTCATTTTGGGCATTTATCTTGCCTTTATCTGCTTGTTTCTGATCTCTATTTTGCCTCTTTCAGTTCATTTCTGGACTCTATTTTGCCTCTTTCCACTCGTTACTGACTTTTATTTTGCCTTTTTCTGTATGTGTCTGATCTCTATTTTGCCTCTTTCTATTCTTTTCTGGTCTCGATTGGCCACTTTCATCTTGTTACTTATCATTAGTTTCCATCTTTTTTCTCATTTCTGGTGTCTAGTTTGCCTCTTCTCCTCACCAGTTGTCTCTATTTTACCTCTTTCTTCTCGTTTCTGACCCTTATTTTGCTCTTTCTGCTCATTTCTGATCTCTGTTTTGCATCTTTCTGTTAGTTTCTGACCTTTATTTTGGCTTTTTCTGCTTATTTTTGACCTCTATTTTGCCATTTTGCTAATTTTCTTTCTCTATTTTACCTCTTTCTGCTAATTTCCAGTCTCCATTTGACCTCTTTCTGCACGTTTCTTACCTATATGTTGCCTCTTTCTCCTCCTTTCTGACCCTATTTTACCTCTTTCTGCTCGTTTCTGATCTCTATTTTTCCTCTTTCTGACATTAATTTTGCCTTTTTCTGTGAATTTCTAATCTCTATTTTGCTCTTTCTGTCCATTTTTTACATTTGTTTCACCTCTTTTTGGTCGTTTCTAATCTCTAATTTGCACTTTCTTGTCATTTCTGACCCTTATTTTGCCTCTTTCTGCTCGTTTCTGACCTTTTTTTGCCATTTTCTGCTCTTTTCTGTTTTCTATTTTACCTCATGCTGCTCGTTTCTAGCCTTTATTTTTCAGTTTTCTGCTCATTTCTGATCTCTATTTTGCCTCTTTCTGCTGGTTTTTTACCTTAATTTTGACTTTTTCTGCTTGTTTCTATCTCTATTATGCCTCGTGCTGCTTGTTACTATCTTTTTTTAGCTCTTGCTGCTCGTTTCTGCCCCTTATTTTGAATTTTCTGCTCTTTTATCTGTATTTTCTCTCTTTCTGCTAGTTTCTGTCCTTTTTCTTTGCCTCTTGCTGCTCTCTTCTGATCTATTTTGCCTCCTGCTGCTCATTTCTGACCTCTATTCTACCTCTTTCTGCTCATTTCTAGTCTCTATTTTGCTCTTTCTGTCCAATTTTCACATTTATTTTACCTCTTTTTGCTAGTTTCTGATCTCTTATTTGTACTTTCTTTTCATTTCTGACCTTTACTTTATCTCTTTCTGCTTGTTTTAGACCTTTTTTGCCATTCTCTGTTCTTTTATGATGTCTATTTTGCCTCATTCTGCTCGTTTCTGGCATTATTTTCCTATTTCTGATCTCTAATTTGCCTCTTTCTGCTGTTTTTTACCTTAGTTTTGACTCTATCTGCTCGTTTCAGACCTTAATTTTGACTCTTTCTGCTCTTTTCTGATCGCTATTTTGCGATCGCTATTTTGCCTTATGCTTCTCGTTTCTGGCCTTTATTTTGCCTTTCTGTTAATTTCTGATCTCATTTTGCCTCATTCTGCTAGTTTCTGTTCTCTATCTTTTCTCTTTCTGCTCGTTTCTGACATTTATTTTCCTGTTTTTGCTCATTTCTGATCTCTATTTTTCCTCTTTCTGCAGTTTTTTACCTTAATTTTGACTCTTACTGCTCGTTTCTGATCTCTATTTTTCCTCTTTCTGCTTTTTGATGACCTTTATTCTGCCTCTTTCTGCTCGTGTCTCACCATTATTTTGCCTCTTTCTGTTAATTTCTGACCTTTATTTTGCCTTTTCCGCTCGTTTCTGATCTCTGTTTTGGCTCTTTCTGCTCATTTGTGGTCTCTATTTGGCCTCCCACTGCTCGTTTCTGACATTTATTTTGCCTCTTTCTGTTTGTGTCTGATCTTGCCTCTTTGATCTCCTTTCTGACCTTTATTTTCCATCTTTCTTCTAGTTTCTGGTAGCTAATTTGTCTTGTTTTGCTCACCACATGTCTCTATTTTACCTCTTTCCTCTCATTTCTGACCCTTACTGTGCCTTTCTGCTCTAGTTTTCTCTGTCTGCTCATTTGTGATCTCCATTTTGCATCTTTCTTTTAGTTTCTGACCTTTATTTTGACTCTTTCTCCTCCTTTTCTAACTTATTTAGCCTCTTTCTGCTTGTTTCCCATCTCTATTTTTCCTCTTTCTGACACTTATTCTGCCTCTTTCTTGTCGCTTCTGACCTTTATTCTGACTTTTTCTGTTCATTTCTCATCATTATTTTACCTCTTTATGCTCCGTTCTGACCATTGTTTTTCCTCTTTTTGCTCTTTTCTGCTTAACTTTTTGCCTCATTCTACTCCTTCCTGATCTTCATTTTGCATATTTCTTCTCGTTTCTTATATCTGTTTTGCCTTTATCTGCTCACTTTTGGACTCTATTTTACTTCTTTTGCTTGTTTCTGAGCTTTGTCTCTTTCCGCTCATTGCTGATCTCTGTTTTGCCTCTTTCGGTTAATTTCTAATCTCTATTTTGCATCTTTCTGCTCATTTCTGATGTTTATTTTACATCTTTTTTCTCGTTTCTGATCTCTGTTCTGCCCCTTTCTGCTCACTTCTGATCTCTGTTTCTCAGAGTGGCTGTTCTTCCACAAGATCTGTACATGACGATACAAAGGCCCACCTCCTGGCACCTCCAACTCTGATAGCTATAATAGTGCAGAGTATTAGAGTGGCCAAGTATGGGGAAGGGAATGGAATGGGGACAGCGGGAAAGGAGACCTGTAAAAGAAAGCAAAACACAAAACCAAAACCAATACACAAGAAATCAATAACTAGAATGAAGGTTTGTTCTTTATATATCGTGATGTAATCTCTATCCAATTAGACGCATCACCTTAGTAGTTAATTCACTACTGATCTATGGTGATTTGTTCAGATCTCAACTCTGAGGAAAACACTCTTATTAACAATCTTAAGAAAGTTTGATGCACAATGATCCAAAGTTCTAAACAATCAGTATACACACTCTTTAATGAGGTTGTCTCAAGAAACAAATATCACGACTTATAATTGTACTTTATTGGAAAATCACGATTTATGTATTCTTACTCTGTTTGAGCGTTCTGAATTTTCTCGCCAGAGAGCGCAAGAGATATATAAAAAACATGCGGGAGCTGCCGCTCGACAAGACCCGGACTTCTCTTCTGGATTGCAGGAACCGGCACGGGAACAAGATGTGGAATACTGCTGGAGACGTCAGCTCAACGAGATGCAGACAACTTCACAGAGTTGCGGGAGCCAGCAGCTTAGACCTTGGAAGACCGCTTGCCAAACAGAGAGGATCGCTCTTTAATCAGGAACCATCTGGAAGCCGACGCCCAACATCAGGAGCACACGCTGTAGGATCCCAGAAGTATAGTGAGCGCCAAGGGCTGGATTTGGTAGGTTAAATAAAGAAGGCACTCCCATGCAACGCCCAGGATACCTGTTGCCAGGAATCATGGGACATGTATTCCGGAGACCACTAAATGAACAAAAAATACAGGCTAATAAAACAAAAACATGAATACTCCCTATAGGCACAATAAGAATAAAAGAAAAACAGGAGTGACACAACACAAGATTGTTTACCAATTAAAAATAGCAGATAAACCTCACTACTATCGAAGGAATAAACACTGGGTCCACCAACGCAGAGAAAGGGCAGCAACGTGCGTTTTACCACAAAGCGCCTTGGAACAGAGTGGAAGAAACAGAGAAGGATGCTAAAAAGAGATGCATTGGGCGTTTACCTAGACGACTTTCAGTTTGTTGCTGGCCTTTATTTTGCCTCTTTCTGCTTGTTTCTGACCTTTATTTGGCCTCTTTCTACTCATTTCTCACCATTATTGTGCCTCTTCTGCTCCTTTTTGACCTTTATTTTACCTCTTTCTGCTCCTTTTTGGTACTTATTCTGCCTCTTTCTGCTCTTTTCTGTGCTTAATTTAGCCTCTTTCTGCTCATTTCAGACTTTTATAATGCCTCTTTCTGATCTCTATTTTGCTTCTTTCTACTCATTTTTGGTCTCTATTTTGCCTCTTTCTGCTCATTTCTGATCTCTACATACACATCTATATGTTACTCTGCATACCTTTTATGCTTCAGAGAATTGTTATTGGAGAACCCAATTATTTGAGTACACAACTATGGTGGCTTCTCATTCAACAGGGAGGCCTCACTAGAGAGATCAGTCCTTGTCTTCACAGTATTATACAGACCTCTCAAAGAGAAAGGCTTTGGCAAGGAGGCCAGTGCATCCTTATATTCCACTACACGATGATATCAGCTGTTATAGATGTGATAGTGAAGGGGCAGTTCTTTTGCACATGTACTATATATGCTTCTGACTTTGGAGAGAAGTTTCAGTGGAGAAGTCAGTCCCTGTGCACACCCTACCACGCTTCATTCTTCCTATGGAGAGAGGCCTGTGGGAGAGAAGAGTATGTTAGCAAGTTCAACTTTCCACATCAGTCAACCAAGGCACAGTTCTCAGCAAAGAGGACACTACATTTCTACACACTACTACCCACGGCATACTTTGCACATATTTTACTGTGGGGAGATGTCTCAGCTGACAGGGCACTGTGTTTACACATCGTAGTCTCTATGGATGTTATGCAAGGCAACTTCTCAGCATAGAGGTAATTTCAACCCCACACTTTACTTGTATATCTGACATCCTGGGGAGAGCTGTGACCAGAGAGGTACACTCATTTTCACATCCCAATTTGCAGATCCATCATCCAAGACACAGGTCACAGGAGAGGGGCCAGTCTTGCCCCACACTGCGCTAAAAAGACTTATCATGCAAGAGAGATGTGTCAGCAAACAGGGAACATCCTCCCCACAGTCTACAATGCATTCCTGTCATCATGGGAAGATGTATGAGCTGAGAGATTAATTTTTCTTAAGCCCTATGAAAGACACATATCACCCTGATAACACGTATTAGTGGACAGCTCAGTCCATTCCCAGATAGCACTGAATATCGCTGTTGCTGTAGGGAGAGGTTCCAATACAGAGGCCATTGCCAGCCCAACAGTGCTGCTCATCCATGTTATCCCGGAGAAAGCTGTTAGTGAAGAAGACAGTTTCTCTATACACTACTGTATATGTCTGTCATGCTGGAGAGAGCTGTAACTGAACAGTCAAATCCATTCCCACTTCCTAATATATGCGGTTATTTCCCTCGGGAGAGGTCTCAGTGGAGAGGTCAGTACTTGTTATACTTGCAATTGACTGGTGAGGTCTTATATGTGAGGTGAATACCTTCTCCACCCTACTATGCATACTACTAGGCCGGTGAAAAAGTGTGAGCAGAGAGGCAGTGTCTCTTTACACCCTACTCTACAAACTGGTTACCTTCATGCAAGGTCTAGCTGGAGAGGTAGGTCTCTCCCCAAAGTCTACTATACGCAGGGCCCAATTCACAAAGGTAAACTTAGACATTTGGTCTAAACTTATATCAAACATTCATGAGTCCTATGTTTATGTCTTCACCTGGTGCGGAGATCCACCCTGAGTGCAGACATAAAGATACTACTCGTAAATGCCCTTTGTGACTTCCCAAAGTCATAAACTTTGGGGCAGATTTATGTTCCCTGGCGCATCCCTGCAAATCAGCATGGATGCGCCAGGGAAGATGCGTCATGCAAGTTTGCCCTTGCGCCACCGCAGATGCACCGCAGTCGTAAGCGTGACGCAACTTCAGCACTGTTCCAACCTACCCCATACCTAACATGGTGCGTCAAGCCTTACGCCTGCTTCAAGCAGGCGCTGGGTTTTGACGCATCAGCGTTGGGAAAGTGACTCAGTGAAATCTTATAGATTTCACTGAGTCACTTTTCAGGGGCGTTCCTGCGATGGAACGCCCCCCTGCGTGGAAACGCCCACATGAAACCTGACGCAGGTTTCATGTGGCGCAGGGCTTTACACCATGACGCATCTCCATAGATGCGTCACAAAGTAAATAGGGCTCAACGTGGCGTAGGGTTTACGCCGCCGCTGCGTCACAAAAGTGACGCAACGGCGGCGTAAAAGTGGCGCAACTCCAACATAGATCTGCCCCATATACGTTTAGTCTAAGTTTAGACCAATCATCTAAATTTACCTCTGTGAATAGGTCCCACAGTTGTAGGACTATGGAGAGGTGTGAGATCCCAGTGTCTCCTTACACCCTACTGTGCACCGTTGTTACACTGTGAAAAGGTCTCATTTGAGAGTCAACTTTCTACCCCCACCCTACTAATGGGGCTATAAGGCATAGGTACTGTAATGAAGGAAAGTGTAAATTCTTTCTCTGAAAAATGGTTTACAATCTTGCAAAATTCTCATGAAATTGTAAAAAAGTAGTGACTGAATTTTTTTTAATAACAATAAATGGACTTAAGTAAATGAATGAGTATCAATATATGCTATGTGCCAATGTTGGTCTCATGTAGATAAAAGTGATGTATTTTCCACACAAATATGTAATGGATTACAATTAAATAAATTAAACACACTGTTACTATTCTGGTGTATATAAATTATGACTACTACATCAGAATATATTCAGTGCAAATGCAAAATCCAATATAAATGTATGACCTTGCAAGAGGCTTGCAAGAGCAAACCAGAAAGCACTTAAAAAAAACAAAATACTGCCTGGGGGCAATTGGGCTCTTGGACAAGTTTCTTCTGGGCAGACCTGCTTGTCTCTGTTGACAAAATGAACTTACACAAGCAGCAAAATAGCGCTATATTAAAAAAGGAGGGTAATTTCAAATTGTGCTCTGAGAACCTGCACAATAACTCCTGGAGAAAATGATGTTGAAGCCCCTGCAGAGTTGTCTAGCTCTGCAGCATGAGCCAACTCTGCCCATGCAAGCCTTTGCAGATGCATAGACCTCAGGTGTGTCCATATCTCTGTGGTAAATACAAAAAGAACAATTGATGGACAGAATGCAGAACAATGTCATACATTCACCCAGTCCAGAGATCTGGGCCTAAATCCATCGTTTGTTTGCTCCCCATGCCATTCCAGTTTGAACCCAGCCATATGCAAATCAGTCTTGACCCTGCGCCCAATGGGAACAGTCCAGCCCGAACTGCTAGGCCATGTCCTCCCTGGACTGGAAACAAGCATCCTAGGACCAGTTTCGGGGTTTCATCCCTTATCAGCCAGGATAGCTTGTTTCCCGGTCCACATGAGCATTGGCAGGGAAACAGAAGTCCTCTTCCGGGAAACAGATATTGCTCTCACCCAGTGGAAGCATGCATAAACATCTGCTCCTATTGGGTAGGAACAATGTTGGCTCCGGCACCATGTGGGAAGTTGGCTGGGGCCGGAGACCTGGGGCTCCCATCATGGCCCCCAAATAATAGTTTTTGTGTACCCCAGCCGGTCACCGAGGCCCCAAGCAATGGGGTCCTCAGGCTCTGGGAGAGGGGCCACATGTCACCTCCCTTTTTCCTGCATTTGGCCCTGGGGAATAGGGTCAAGGGAGCCTAAAATGGCTCAAAAAGGGGAGCTGGATGCTTCCCTCCTTCTAATGATAGAATTCAAGCTCAGGGAAATGGTCACCAGGAACTATTAGGCATCAGGGAAAGTGGCTCCCTCCCCCTAAATCACAGAATTCAGTCCTGGGGTTCCCGGGGCATAATAAGGCACAGGGAGTGGGTCACATGGACACCCTCTCCTTTTTAACGTCATGCAGTCCCAGTGATGGGGTCCTCAAGGTTGATCACAGCACAGGGAGCAGGGGCAGCTTGGAGGCCTCTCCTTTTTAATGCTGTTCAGCCCCAGGGAATGGGGTCCCTGGGGCCTATTAAGGCTCAGGGATGGGGCCCAGTGGGCATATAATAGTTTGGAGAGAGTTGCCACACAGCCCCTTCCATTTTAAATTGTGTTTGGCCAAGGGGAATGAAGTGGCTCAGGGAGGTGGTCCACATGCCCCTCCCCTGAAAAAAGTCTTACCATGAAGGGTTCCCCAAGGCCCAAAGTGACTTGGTTAGGAGGACTGCATTAATGGATTGGACATAGGGCTTGGCCACTGGCCAAGCCCTCCAGTCAACCCCATTGTGAACATGGCTTGAGGATGTGTGCAGCATGGTGTTGGCTTCCTGTGGGGGGTTGGACCCGCCCTGGTCACATACCATGCTCTGCAGCCAATCCCTTGCAATGCACTGCGGAAGGCCATGTGCACCATGTGTTGGCTATCTGCTGGGTGTTTGCCGCAGGGCCTGGCCACAGTCCAGGACCTGTGGTCAACCACCTGCTGTGCATGACAGAATACCGTGCAAAGCATGGAGTTGACTGCCTGGGGGGGGTTGGACACAGGGACTGGCCTATAATTTGCCACTCTACCATGCACTCGATTCTCACAAAACATATGATTTGTGATGTCATAACTATTATTAAAAATAATATTATTTTAGATGGTATAAGTCATATGATATAAAAGGGCATAAGCAGTTCATGGAGAAGGTGAGAGTTATACTTTATCTAGTGTGGCTACTGAGTTGAATGTACTGTGTATGGAGGTATGGGAGTGTGAGGACCCCAAGTCCTGCCCAATTCACTTACCTTCTACGGCGGCCAGGGTCCCACGGCGCTTCTCAACTGGTGCCGACACCACCTGCAGAAGGATAAACAGAGCAGGGAGGGGGTCAATGCCTGATGAATTGACTCCCTTTTACAGTGCCATGGGGGAAGGAGTCACAAGGCTGAAAAGGAAGACAGACCAGAAAGAGGCATAATTCAATGTGTCATTGCATTGCGGAATTTGAGGATGACAGAGATGCTGGCATGGAGAGGAATCCTGTGGAGTCATTGAGATGTGAAGACGCTGCAGAGTGAGGCTCCCGGGGCACAAGGAGAGCAGGCAGAGGACTCAGGGTCCACAAAAATAAGGATAAGGATGAGGAGGACTGCAGCAAAAAATGGTGGATGCTGCCAGTCTACACTAACTTTAAGCCTGGGCAGAGTTCGTGGAGTCCGGGAAGTGCAAAAAAAACTCTGCTGTGCTACGTGGAGCTCCGCAAGTGTCGGAGTGCATTGGATAAATCACCACAAACTCCGCAAGCAGAGCCAAGTTCACCGCCCAGACTCAACTAACATGCCTGCCACAACTCTGGAGAGTTGTTGCTACATGGGTGAGTGATGGGGAAAGGGCTGATATCATTATAGGAGGGGAAGAGGGAGTGTCAGGACAAGTAGGAGTGGGCACACATTGAAGGGCTAATTGGGAAGTACCTTGATGCCAGGGTGCACTGCGAAAGGAAGAGAAAGAGGATCCCTACAAGAATGCACAGCACTGGTCCATCCAGAAGACATCATGAGCCAAACGGCGCACCAAGCATTAAAACATAGGGGAGCACCAGAACAAGGAGGAAATAAACTGAATAAAAGGGGGGGATAAATAAACTGTACTGGTAGCGCAATCCATAGACAGACCTACCCTAGCATGGGACGTTTGTGTCAAACGTATAATGGTGAGGGGAGTACCCTGGAAAGAGCCTTACAACCCACACTTGTTATTTGGGATAAGGAAAGCACCAGTCTTTCCATAACCACCTACTTTTCCATATAGTCTTTATTCTCACTAACTTTAAAGTTCTCCTGTTTCTTTAGGGGAACTGGCGACAGCCATCCTGTGTGACCTAGAAAGTAGAAAAGGAGAAGTTAATTTCAAGTAGCTCCGGCCATAGAGAGAGAATGTACAGACTATTTAATACCCAACTGGGACTACAATATTTTTGTCATAACTCTACACACCTTTTTACTGAGCATCAGTAAAACCAACATTAGCAAAACAGACAAGTCTCCTTAGCCTTATTTCTGACTGTCCTCCACAGTGAGTTATAATAACTTGAATGTGTTGCACACATTATAAATTAAATGTATAAGAATACATTTTGATTTTAAAAAATTGCATACTTTGTTTTGGACTTAAAGAATTAAGTTTTACTAATTTAAAGGTGATGAGTAAGTTGTCAATGTATGCCATAACTGTAACTTCAGAATGTATAATGTTTGTATATTCATGTTTCCTTTATATATAAAGAATAAGTAACATGTTCCTAACTATAACAAAGTTTTCACCTTCAGATTTTTCTTTGAATTTCAATTTTATTTATTTTTAATAAACATGTATTCCAAATCGTAGAGTTTACTATCATCAAGTGTTGTAGTATTGTACAGTGTACTGTCATAGAGTGTTCTGTCGGAGAGTGAAGTAGAGGGGACTGGTGTAGAGTGGAGTGCAGTACAGTTGAGTGGTATACAGTGGAATAGTGTACAGTGGAGTAGAGTGGAGTGGTGTATAGCAGAGCAGAGTGTTGTGGGGTGGAGTGGAGTGGGTAGAGTGGAGTGGTGTACAGTGGAGTGGAATAGAGTGGGGTGTAGCAGAGTGGAGTGAGGTAGGGTAGAGTGGTATTGTACAGTAGAGTGAATTTGTATATAGTGCAGTGGCGTGTTGCATGCTATGGTGGCTTGGAGTGCCGTAGAGTGTACAGGAGCAGTGTAGAGTTGAGTAAAGTGTTAAACATTGAAGTGGGGTTGTACAGTGTAATGCAGGCACATAGAGTGGAGTACAGTGTTGTATAGTAGCACATAGTGTACTAGAGTCTTGTACAGTCAAGTTGCATAGGGTGGAGTACAGTGTGGTACAGTAAGGTGGTGTACAGTGGTTGCTGTACAGGGCCATAGAATGGGGTAAAGTGTTGTGCAATGGAGTACAGTCAAGCGGAGTCCAATGGAGTTCCATAGAATAAAGTGGAGTTGCGTCTTCTAGTATACAGTGGAATAGAGTCTAGTAAAATGGAATGGCATAGTATACTGTAGAGTAAAATGTTGTGGAGTGGAGTGGTGTGTGGTAGAGTGGAATGGAGTGGTGTGTTGTAGAGTGTCAGAAAGTGTTGCCGAATGGAGTACAGTAGAATATTACAGACTAGATGAAAGTGTTGTACAGTGGAATGGTGTGGAGTAGAGCAGAGAGTGGTTCAGTATGGTAGAGTCGAGGGGGATAGACTGCTGTACAGCTGAGTGGCATAGAGAAGTGTGCAGTAGAGAGGTGTAGAGTGCAGTAGTGGAGTACAGGGGAGTAGTGTCTGATAGAGTAGTATATATTATGTGGGGTAGAGCAATGTAGAAGAAGTTGTGTAGGGTCGTATTGTGAAGTACATTGTTGTAAAATGCTGTTGAGTAAAGTAAACTGCTGTACACTGTTAGTGATAGGAGTACATGGTTGCACAGTGTAGTGCTATTCAGTGGAGTATAGTGTGGTACAGTGGAGGGGTGTACACTATTGTTGAGTGAAGTAAAGTGTTGTTGAGTGGCACCCAGTGGAGTAACATAGAGCGTAGTTGGGAAGAGTGTAATGGCATAGAATGAAATAGCATAGAGTAGAATGGCATAGAGTGGAGTCGCATAGAGTGGAGTGGAATACAGTACAATACCGGAAAGTGGAATGGCATACACTGAAGTGGAATAGAGTGGAACAGCAGAAGCAGGTATAGTTCACAGTGGAGTCCGGTACAATGGAAATGAGGTAGAACAGAGTGTGATGGAGTGGCGTACAGTGGAGTATCATTGACTACAGTGGCAGAGAGTGGGGCTGTGTACAGTGGAATAGTATACATCGCAGTGCTGTAGAGTCTAGTGGCATAGACTGAAATAGCGTACAGTGTAATAACATAAAGTGTAATGGCATACAGGAAAGTGGCATAGAGTGGAGTGGCATAGAATAGAGTGACATAGAGTGGAGTGGCATTGACTTCAGGGGAATGGAATGGAGTTGCATACAGTGGAATAGAATACATTGTAGTGCTGTAGGGTGGAGTGGCATAGAGTGGAGCAGTGTACAGTGTAGTGAGATACAATGTATGTGCATACAGTAGAGTAGCATAGAATGAAGTGGCTCAGAGTGGAGTGGCAAATAGTGGAATAACTTACAGTGAAGTGGAGTAGAGTGGAGTGGTGTACAGTGCATTATCATACAGTGGAGTGGCATACAATGAAGTGGCATACAGTAGAACAGCATATGGTGGAGTGGTTTAGGGTGATTGATTGATTGATTGATTGATCAGGGATTTGTAATGCGCTACTTTGCCCGAAGGCGTCAAGGCCCAAATGATGGAGAACAATCAGCCAAATCTGGAGAAAGAAGAGCATTAGGGGTAGGCTTCAGAGAAAAGGAAGGTTTTGAGAGCTCGGCGAAACAGGGAAAAAGAATCCTGATTCCTGAGATCAGGGGGAAGCTCATTCCAGAGTCTAGGGGCAAGGGCAAAGAAGGCCCTACCTCCCCACCTTGCTTTGGCAAAACAGGGGACCGTAAGCAGCTTCATACTGGAGGATCGCAGGGCCCTACTTGGGGTGTAGTACGACACCAAAGACCTAATGCCCTCTGCCCCTGCATCATGAAGAGCCGGATAGATGATAATCAGGGTTTTGAATTTTATCCTGGCATGGACCAGGAGCCAGTGAAGATGTTTCCTAATGGCAGTCCCAGAGGAGCGTCTAGGGGCGTTAACGACAAACCTTGCTGCCGCGTTCTGAACAACTTGCAGCCGATGAACCAGATTGTTGCTCATCCCAAGATAGAGGGCATTACAATAGTCCAGGCGCGAGGATAGAAGGGCAACCGAGACTTGTTTCCGAGCATCAGAGGAAAGGTAGTGGGTGAGCTTTCTCAACACCCTCAGCACCCCACAGCAGGTGGGTACAGTCCTGTTAACTTGCTTGTCAAAGGCCAGTGAGGTATCAAATAGGACTCCCAAGTTACGGGCAACAGAAGAAGGTTGTGGGCAGACTCCCAGAGCCGATGGCCACCAGTCGGCTGACCAGACCTCTTTGTTCCCCCCAAAGACAAGAATTTCGGTCTTCTCGCCGTTCAACTTTAAGAAGTTTGACGTCATCCAACCTGCCACAGCCCCCATGCAGTTCCTAAAGTTGAGGGCCGTAGACACGACAGATTGTGACAGGGAGACCCTAATTTGGGTGTCGTCGGCATACAAGAGAACTTCCAATCCAAAAGATCTCACAAGCCTGGCAAGTGGGGCCACATAAACGTTGAAAAGAGTGGGGCTCAAGGAAGAGCCCTGAGGGACCCCACAGTGCAAAGGCTTGGCAGTGGAGAGGAAGTCACCCAATTTTACCTTTTGCTCCCTATTATTGAGGAAGGAGGTGAGGAGACAGAGAGCCAGCGCCTCCACCCCCATCTCGCCAAGTCGGGAAGCCAAGATGGTGGGAGACAGGGTGTCAAATGCGGCTGTAAGGTCGAGCAGGATCAGAAGCGTAGTCTGCCCCCTGTCGACCTTAGCACGGATGTTATTGACCACCACTGTAAGGGCTGACTCGGTGCTGTGCTCCTTTCTGAAACCATGCTGAGATGGATCAAGCAGGCAGGTTTTGTCAAGAAAGGAGCTAAGATGAAAATTCAGGTGAGCCTCCAACATCTTGGCGGGAGCAGGGATGAGGGAGATGGGACGAAAGTTCTTTAGGGTCCCAGGGTCCAAAGTGGCCTTTTTTAGGAGGGGCTTCACAATAGCAGTTTTCCAGGGGGCTGGGAAAGTCCCACTGGAAATAGCCCTATTCATAACCACCAACATAGGGGGAATTAAGGTAGCCCTGCAGTTTTTTAAGATTTTGAGCGGACAGGGAGGAGAGCCTGACCTGAGGGAGTCCAACAGTCTCTCAAGGTCAGAGGCCGTAAGAAGAGGAAAGCTAGAAAGAGTTTCAATAGGGGGGGTAATATTCACCAGGTCAAGAGGATAAGGGTGAGTAAGGTTGTCCGCTTGGAGGGATGTGTAAATATTTAATATTTTGGTATGGAAAAAAGAAGAAATCTGATCACAAAGAACTTGTGAGGGGACTATGGGGTCAGGGTGATGGATGAGGGATACGGTATCCACAATTTTAAACAAATCACCAGAAGAGGTAAGGGAAGATGTAAGATTGGAGAAGTATGTTTGTTTTTCGGCCAGAACCGCCGCTTTGTAGTTCTTGAGGAGGGTTTTGTGCTTGGACCGGCCTTCAGCATCGGGCTGAGATCTCCAAAGCCTTTCTTGCCTCCTACATACCTGTCTCTGAATTCTCAGGGAGACAGAGTACCAGGGTGCTGAGGGACGTTTCTGGCACTATATACCGATTTAAGAGGGGCCAGGGTGTCCACTGCATTTGCGATGGTGCTCGCAAGCTCCCGTGCTGAGAGATCAACGTCCTGTGAGGGGAGGGGCTTGAATTTAGCGATAAAGGGGCCCAAAGATTGGTCAGTCAGGCCCCGGAAATTCCTCTTCTGCACCCAACAGTTTATATCACCACTGGAAACTGAGGAGGCACAGGGAGTAAATTCCATGGAGACCGCATGGTGATCAGACCAGGAAAGGGGAGAAAGAGGACAGGAGTGGAGTTACGTACAGTGGAATTGCATAGAGTACAGTGTCATAGAGTGGAGTGGTGTACAGTAGAGTATCATTGACTGCAGTAGCATAGAGTGGGCTTGTGTACAGTGGAAGAGCATACATTGGAGTGTCGAATGGAGTTGCATAGAGTTGAGCCTTGTACAATGTAGTGCAGTACAGTGTAGTGGCATACAATAGTGTGCCGTATTGTGGACTTGCATAGATTGGAGTGATGAACAGTGGAGTGTCAAACCGTGAAACAGCCTAGCGTGTACTAGCGGAGAGTGCAGTGGCATAGAGTAGAGAGGCATAGAGTGGAGTGGTGTATAATGGAGTGGCGTAGAGTGGAGTAGCATACAGTAGAATAGGGCACAATGCAGTGGTGTACACTAAAGTGAAGTGATGTACCGTGGAGTGGCATAGAGTAGAATAGCATATAGTGTAGTATCATAAAGTGGTGTTGCTTTCAGTGGAATAGCATACAGTGGAGTAGCGTAAAGCGGAAGGGCATACGGTGGAGTGGTTTAGAATGGAGTGACGTAGAGTTTAATAAAGTCAAGTGAAGTGGTGTAGAGAGGAGTGGAGTGGCATAGAGTGGAGAAGAGTAGAGTAGTGTGGCGTGGTGTAAAGTGGATTAGGGTAGATTGGAGTGGCGTATAGTAGAGTGATGTACAGTAGAGTGGAGAGGCGCAGTGTGCAAGAGTGGCCTAGAGTGAAGTGGTGTAGAGTAGAGTGTTCCAATTGAAACAGACGTATTCAGAAAATGTATGAATGGATGTAGATGTAATGTTTCAGGAATATACACTATGAGGTGTAAATGGTAATTTTTGGTAGTATGTGTAAATAGTGTAAGTAGTATTAAAGCTATAAGTTTTTAAAAACGTAGTTATATATTGTACCGCAGTATACCTTGGTAAGTTCACAGTATACCGGGATACCAGCGGATGAGAAGTCAGTATGTAGTTGGCTAATAGTTACGTTTACCAAACTTAAAAGGCAGCCATGTAGTTATCAGCACAGTTTGGCTGTGTTCTGCATTTTGCTGCATTCTGGATTAAGGTCTTAGATGTAAGTAAGTATTAAGTTTTATTACTGTTCCCTACCTATTACCACTTTACCAAAGTGGTAATAGTAAGAAAATGTATTTATAATTTTCTATTAGAAAACTGCACATTTTTTAAAAACAAATTTAAGTAGCAAGATAATTTATAGCTATTACTGCGGTATTCCATAGACATTTTTCTGCTTAATTAAATATATTAGCTATAGAAAATACACTGTAGGTTGCTATATTTGTAAAATGTAGCATAGTACAGTATCTTTTTATTTTTGTAACATTTTTAACAGGTATTTTAATTACTACGGTACTCCTGCAACACTACCATGGTACTCTGTAAATATTTTTGTGAAATATATGCAAAAATTATAAATAGTTTTTCCCTACCTATTACCACTTTTTTAAAGTGGTAATAGGTAGTGGAAACATGTTAGACCTAATACTTACCTATATGTAAAGGCATAGAACAAAGCCAAAGTGTACCTCAAATATCATGGCTGCCTTTATCTTTTGTAAAGGCAGTCATTAGCCGATCAAATAATAACCTGTCATCGCTATGTACCGTGGCACTCCCGTGAAGTACCGTGGAATTTCGTGAAAGTACCACGACAACTTATATCACTAAGTTAAAATGGCTTATAGTTGAAAAATACTTACTCTACTTATCTGTAGTACCCTAGAGGATCATTTGTGCATCATAATGTATAATCCTGTCATATTTCATGGAAATCTGTTCAGCTGGGCGAGCGCAGAAATCTCATAAAAATGTTATAACCAGTTCCACCTTAAGACTTACTAAGTGAAACTCCAATTTCCATGTATATTTCTTTTCCAGATCGACAAATCTTTTCCACCATGATAGAATGGAGCACAACCTGAATACATTGCTAAAAGAATCATCAACTTACAGCATTTAGTGTTCAGCCTATGATGAGAAGTTTGATGAAGTTTTAAAAGCTTTATTTCTCATCAAAGAGATTTTTTCGTATTTTTGTTCTTTTAATCAGGTTAGTCAGATATGTCTATTTTCAGAAATATCAAACAGATTCGTTATTAGAGACAGCATGTAAAATAATAGCATGTTCTATTAAGGAATTTGCCCCATCCTAATCTAAAAGAACTAACCTATCCTAGCGAGAACCCATAACGCAAATTTTGCAAAAGGCTAATAGCAATGAAAGGTCAATCTCCCCATAAAGAGTAGTTCTGTAAACTCAGACAAGCTCCCTAACAGCTACAGTAACAACCATAAAAGTAGGTAGAAGGAAATAATCACAGCAGTAGCTATGATCAGCATAAAGTTAGGAAGTCTACTCACAAAGGGTAAGGTAAACAAGAAAAAACACCATCAGCAGTAGCTTAATGCAATCTTGGGCGAGATTAGCATAGTAAAGTGATAAGGGGCATAGCAGGGATGGTGCACATAGAATGTATTGCTCTCTAGCTAGGAACACGTACTGTATAGAAAAGCACGAACAATAATATCGATTTGTAAAGCACGAACATATCACCGATAAAGTTTCACGGCGCTGGGGGCCATCGGGCAGATTAAATGAGATCTTGCCCAGAATCATATAATGCTGAGCTGACACCAGGTCCTGAGATCGCACCATGAGCCACGCACTCTGGAGTCAGCTGCTCTGGCCTTTGCGCCACAACTCTTCTGCCTGTGTTGCAAACTCAAAATGTTGACACATCCGTGGCCAATGAGAAATGATCTTCCGATGATTTGTCGACTTCTTCCTTGATTCCCATAGTAAATGTCTATGTCAACATGTTGTTTGAAAGTAGCTACAAAATGTTACAAAAGATACATCTGGGAAGGTTCTCATGAGAACCTTTAGCAAGCCTACTCTGTCAGCTGTTCAGTGTCCCATTGAGTAACAATGGTCTACTCTATGAAATGAAATATTATTATCTAGCATGTCCTGGTTAGATAATAGAAATCAGAGCTATAGCACATATTTTCTTTCATTAATATAATTGTTCATTATAAGCATGTGGCAGAGAAATACGATGAAATTATATGGTGTGAAAAGAAATACATTTTGCAGCAAACAGCACATTTCATGAAGATGACAAGTTTTGCAGTTCAATTATAAGGTTAAGTCAATATGTAAAGACAACCATTTATTTTTATTAAAGGGATGGTAAAGAATAAGAATATTTTGCGGGCTAGTACTGAAAGAACGATAGAAATGGGAGCTCTCTGCAAAACAAATTTACAGCATTTTCGAGGTAGTAACTTTAATAAAAATGCATTTGCTCTAACCTCTAATTGGACATTCATTTCCAACGTTAATGCTAAAACACATTTCTATATTATTTTGAGGCAAAATTTACGTAAATATTTCCAACTTCCACAGCTGTTTTCACACTATGGGCCATATGTAGGTAGCTAAATACCGGTCGGTAACGGCCGAAATTTGGTAAATATCCCGTTACCGACCGGTATTTAGTCAAGTGAGATGTAGGAGGCCAAAAACCAGTTTTCGGTAAATATGAAGCGGTAAATACCGATTCATATTTACCGCTTTCTAAAATACCGATTCAAATTTACCGAATACATATTTTCCGAATCGGTAAATATGAAGTGGTAATTATGAAGTGGTAAATATGAAGTGGTAAATATGAAGTGGTAAAACGGAAAAAGACATGTAGGTAAATTCGGTAATTAAGAAATCCATGAAATTCGGTAATTAAGAGTCGGTAATTAACACAGATTGAAAGCAGGTGGTAAGCATCAACAGTGCACATAAGCAATCCCAAAATGCAACAACGTGGACAACATGGCCGCTCTGTATGTCATTGCAAGGCGCCTACGTCTACAGGCAGCAGGTCTGAGGATTTGGAGACGGGAGGAACGCATCTACAGACAGTGCATCACACTCTTTCAACAGACTGATGCAGAGATACATGAAAGGTACAGGCTACACCCACAAACCATCATGGACCTGATAAGGGACCTGCACCCACTCCTGGACCAGTCAACAAGAAGGGCGCATGCCATACCACCACATGTGCAGGTGCTCTGCAGCCTACACCTACTCGCATCTGGCAGTTACCAGGGGGTGATAGCTGCTGTGGGCGGTGTATCCCAGAGTTGCCTGTCCCGTTTCTTCAGGAAGTTCCTGGATGCCATGATGCAGAGAATGCACCACTGCATCAGCTTCCCAAACACACAGGCTGAACTGCAGAAAACTAAAACTGACTTTTATCACATGGCACAGTTCCCCCATGTCATTGGCTGTATTGATGGCACACACATCCCAATCTGCCCACCAGCTGCAACTGAGCACATCTACAGGAACAGAAAGTCCACCCACTCCATCAATGTGCAGGTAATCTGCGATGCAGGGAACATCATCACTGATATTGTTGCGAAGTTTCCTGGGAGCACCCACGACTCATACATCTTCCAGAACAGTGGGATCTACACACGACTGCTTGCCGAAGAATTTGGAGAGGGATACCTGCTAGGTAAGTAACAGTAACGCCCCATGAAACTTGCAAATCATAGTGTATTGAGGCATGAGACTGATGGTTCCCTTTTACTCACCTAGGCGACAGTGCATATGCCGTGCGGTCATTCATCCTCACTCCCTACCTACACCCAGCAACCCAGAGTGAGAGACAATATAACGTGGCACACAAATCTACACGCAACGTGGTGGAGCGCACGTTTGGACTATTGAAAAGCAGGTTCCGCTGCCTCCACAAGAGCGGAGGCGCACGCCAGTACACACCCATCATCTGTTGCAAGATCATTGCCACTTGTGCAATGCTGCACAACCTTGCCACGAAGAGAGGTACAGAGGTGGAACTAACAGATTTTGAGGACAATGAGGATGATTCAGGTCAGCCAGAGGCCAACGCTGCTGGAGTGCCAACAGCAACAGATGGGAGAGAGAGACGGGCAGAGATCACATGCAACTATTTCTGAGTAAGTAAGGGGACACAGCCAGTTGTGGTATGTCATGACGTAGTTTTAATGCGGCACTACGCCACAACACCAAGAATATGCCATTCTGGCAACATTGTGTAATTACAAGTAGTAAGTCCAGCGTTACGTCACCCAATAGTCTTTGGCTATGCGGTGCTGCATTAATGCTTGCGGCCACGCGCTACAGTGTGGGATGGCACGGATTGAGCCTCCTCACTAGTGCCAGCCCCAAGCCGCCTGCTGCTCCTGCGGGTATCTGGGACCGGGGGTGTTATGCTGCTCCTGCTGCTGGTGTCGATGCTTTCAGCAGCATCCCATGCACCAGTTGTGGCCGCCTGACTAGTCAATAGCACCTCAAGTGCACTTGTGACCTGCACCATCCCCCGAGACACGTCGCTGCTGCAGTGTGTCAGGCCCTCCTGCATAGACACAGAGCGCCGGCAGAGTAGTGACGTGGCAGTTGCCAGCCGGTTGAGTGCCCTGGTGTGACTGTCCCTCCTCTGCCGTTCCCGGCGCCGTGCAGCTCTGTCAGCATCATATTTGCTGCACAACAGCTTGATGGACTGGGACATGTCCTGAATGCCCGCTGCCATGTCACCCATCCCCACCGCCATTGCGCTGATGTTCCTGTCCATGTTGACAAAAGTGGTTTTCAGTCCCCGCATATGTCGCTGCACTGACATAACTGCCTTTGTTTGCAGGCGCTGTTGCTTCAGCATGTTGCCCTCGAGCCCCGATAAGACCCCATGGCTGTCGACGTCTGCTGGTGGACTCTGCACCCGCGACCTGCGGCGCCGTCTTGCACCCGTGTGTTCTCCCTGTGAGGTGGAGGGCACAGTGGCATGGCTCCCATCCTGGGGCATAGTGTTTGGCTCTGGGCCCCTGCTGTCGTCAGATGAGGTGTCTAACGCTCGCAACCTGGCAGCAGCACGCCTCCTCGACCTCACAAATGCAGGCGGTGATGTGGCCGGTGACTCAAACATGAGTGGCGATGCTGGCTGTGGTAGAGGTGACACTGGCTGTGGTTGAGGTGATGCTGGCTGTGGTAGTGGTGATGCGGGCTGTGGTGGTGGTGATGCTGGCTGTGGTAGTGGTGATGCTGGCTGTGGCAATGCTCCCTGGGCAGAACTTGTGCTGGCCAGAGCTGACCTGTCTTGCCGGTGTGCCCTCTCTCCTGTAGCTTGTGCAGTCCTGCGTGATGTTACATCTGTGGACAGAAATGCAACATCAGCTCAGTGTACCTGAAGCCCTGCATTGCTAGCATCACAATAAATTTATGTAACACTCTCACATTGTCCTCTGCCTGCTTTTGGCTAATGTGTGTACCATGCATTTGTGTTCTGTGCTATTCAGTTCATGGTTGGGGTTTCCCTGACTACATCTCCCATAATGCATTGCCTGTCTGCACTAACACATGGACTGGAGTGGGATACTCATTTCACAATGGGGGATGTGGGATAGGGGTAGGGGGGGCTACATTGCTGTGCATTCGTCTTACCTTGTTGGGTGGCGGCTCTGGCAGAGCTGTCGGCATCTCGGGCTCTATTGTCGACTCCACCAGCTCCTCCAGTTCGGTGAGGGCAGGTGCCCTGTTAATTCCACCTCCTGTCCGGATGGCCTCCTTCTGTATTTCCACCATCTTCCTCTTTGTGACGATCCTCAGGTCGTACCAGCGCTTTTTAAGTACCTCTATGTCCCTGGGGGTCACTCCAACAGCATTGACCTGCGCCTGGATTCCCAGCCATATATTGCGCTACTCTGACTCTGGCACTTGCAGGGACTGCCTCCCAAACAGCTTCTGGTGCTGCTTCACCACCTCCTCCACTAGCACCTGAAGTTCCCTGGGGCTGAACTTCTGCTTTCTCCTCCTTTCCCCTCCATCTCTCTGTGTCCTCTGGCTGGACATAGTGATTTTGAGCTGCACAATCAGGCACTGGCTCCCTGCCTCTCCTCTGCACTCCCAGCCTCTCCAGGGTCTGTTGATTGTGTGCACCTGCCTGGGTGTGGCCACTTCCTGGTTGGGTGGGGTGTGGTTGCACAGGATTGGCTGTTTCATCCAGTCATGTGTTTTTGTTTTTCCGATTCGGTATTTACCGATTCGGTAAATACCACTTCGGAATTTACCGATTCGGTAAATACCACCTCGGTATTTACCGAATCGGAAAATTCCGATTCTTGAATACCGAATGTTACCGATTCGGTAATTATTACCGAATTAATACCTACATATAACTTACCGATTCATAAATACCGATTCGGTAAAGTTCGGTATTTAAGAATCGGTAAATTATATTTACCTACATGAGGCCCCATGTGAGATAAAAAAGTCTATGGACAATACATTGGTTGAAAAATGCATTTTGTGACCCCCTTTTATCGTTGCACCTCCTTGACTAATCATAGTGAAGATTTCCGTTCTCTGCCAACATTGAAAAAGCTGTAGGTCTGGAAAGTTTTATGGAGATTTGTCAAACAGGGGAAAAGTTATTAGGGACTATAATTCTGAGAAATTCCTATACCTGGGAATCCTAACTATAACTACAATATGCCTAAGGGGGTGGTTTCCCAAAAAAGAAAAAGAACATGCAATATTAAATTAAAATATATATATTATCTAATGGTGCCCACCACTGGGTACAATTATGATCACGTTACAATAGGTAAAAAATTTTTTGGTTTGCTTTTAACTTTGACACTGGTTGTCAAGTCTTCTCAAATCTTTCCCCAAAAAATGTTCTTTTACATCAGCTCTTTCCTGAAAAGTTTTGGGGTGAGCCGCCAACCAGGTGCCGAGAAAAAGGGGAAAACAAACAAGCTCACAGAAAGACAAACAGGAATGGGTCGGACAAGGCCGACGCGAGCGAGCAGGTGAAGCTGAGGAGTTGGTCCAGGCCACTTTGCCGCCGCTTCTCCACTTTCATCGCTTTCACTGGGAAACATCGGTTACATCGCGGTCTTCACACCGCAATACCCTTACAATGTGGGCATTACAAAGCAAGTCATTACAATGACTTGCGCTGGATGGCGCTCTAAGCTAAGTAATAGTATGATTTACTATTCCAACACCTTCCCTACTGTAACGTAGGCTCATGTTGGAATAGTAAATCATACTATTCTTAAGTCCAGCGCCCTCCAGCGCAAGTCACTTGCGTTGTAATGCCTGCGTTGTAAAGGTATCGCGGTGTGGAGACAGCGATGTAACATTGTATATTCGCTTTCACTGCTTTGCAGCTGATTCTACTTGGAGCGATCATTTGAGCAAGGGGCCTGGTGTAACTTGGTGTAGCTCTGGCGGCTCCGGCTCCCAAAGGCCCCCGCATCGTTGACGAGTCATCGTGGATGCCATTTGCCATCCGTTCGCTGCAGCCCTGCTAGCCAGCCAAACTGAATCCCATCTTGGCTTTCCATTCTCTTGAAAGCCAGGAGTACTCTGAATGTCCTGAGCGTGGGAGCAGTACTCGGCCCCTGCTAAGAGTGAGCCCGGGGTAATCGTGGAGGCAGCCTGGCTAGGTCCAGGTGTGGCCTGCGGTCTGCCTGAGGGCTCCCACTCACATTGTGTCCCGAGCAATGTGCAGTGCACTGCACACCAAGGAGAAGAGGAGCAGAGGAGAGAGCTCTTAATAAACATGTTAATGGAACAGTTATCTTTGGTCCGGCATAAAGAAGGGAGCAAAGCAAGGGAAGAGAACAACAAGAAAGAAGCATTGACTTCGACGACAGCAGCAATACTAATATGGGGGCTCCTAAGCTGGTAGCGCCCCCACGAATCAAACAACTCCACATTACCTAGTCATCTACTAACGGTAGGACCAACGTTTTATTTCTTGACAACATAAAATAGCTAGCGTTACAGCTATCCAGTTTTACCTGGCTAGCTTTTGTCCCATAAGTTCGCCCCCTCAAATACTCTTCACATGTTGACTTACAACAGTTTCAAGGCCCCAAGGTCTCGAGGCGTGAAAACACTCATTTCCATAACCGCAGGGGAGGGAGACAGACGAACAAAGCCATCTCTCTGTCCATTTCCATGAAAATTCAACATGGCTTTCAAAAAGTTAGGGTCCCGTACAGTTTATATGAAAAGGGTGGGCACGGCCCAAGCACCAATAAAAAGCACATGCAAAGTGGGTCTCTTTGAAGCAGTTGCTGGGAGTACTGCAATTACAAAAAAAAAAATCACCACCACTTCAAAAATGGTGGCTGTACCAGCGCCAATTGAACAGGAAGTCTATCAAGAACCAACTAACGCCACAGACAAGACAGCCTCAGGGACGGGGAACTCTAAGGCCGATGTCAGTCAGTATCGGGTAGCAGATCATGAAAGAAAACAGACGCCAGACCTTCCAAAAGCCACATAGCCAATGGAGATCCAGGATCATACCTTCAAACCCTTCTAATAGTAAATGAATGAACGGAGGCGCCTCCACAAATTCTAGACACCGATTATACCCGCCCAAATATAGATTATTTGCCGATATCGCATCCTGAATCTACAAAAAATGTAAAAGAATCACTGCACCTATTTAACAGCATACCAAGTAATCTTTCTCTATCCCCTGAGTTTCCATTATTTAACATGCTGCGATCCCCTAACAGGTGAGAACCAATAACAAGCACCTTCTTCTATTTGCAGAGAATAATTGAGTCTATACTATCACTCTTAGAAAAAAAGAAAATTCAGATCTGATACTTGAAACTCAAACAGGTATTTTGCAACATCTTATTTTTAAAAAAAAATTCTTTATTGTTTTACCACAAAGATGACAAGTGTGGCTTGTTATAAACTGAATAATCTGTATCACATTTCAACAAATATAGCATGAACATTGGCCTTATATACCACCAATTCCAATTTTGATATGCTCCAAAACATAGGAGAAATTAATTTAACTTGTATCCCTCTTAACACCCCCCCAACCAGTGTCTTGATTTCTATGTTAGGTGTGTTTACATGTTTATATGTTAGTCCACATTTCTCAGGAGTCTACCTGTGGGGCCTCATTTTGCCCTTCCTGTCCTATGGGGTCCCCTGATTTCCGCTGCGTACCCCATGTTGGGTCTATCTGTGAGGCCTGTGGTGTGGCTATCAACTCCTGTATCATCACTCCCCAGGCCAACAATACGTCTGGAAGCTTCTCACCTCATCTGGTTTTCCTCATGTGTTCCTCCTCTGCGGTGGCCCATTCCTTAAGATCTGATTTCCATTTTCAGTAGATGGGACCTGAGGGGACAACCAATGTATGGCAATTCGCCTTTTTGCTATTGTGAGTCCCAATATCAGAAAGCACCTGCTCGTTTTACGCTTGGGATTTCTTGATATCAGTCCCAGAAGGCATGTTTCGATCTGTGGCGGAACCTTCCACCCTGTCACCCTATTGAGCTGTTCTAGAACCTCTGCACAGTAAATTTGTATATGTGGACACTGCCAAACCATGTGTACAAAATGGGCTTGTGTATACCTACATCTAGGGCAGTGGGGATCTCTTGAGGCATTCATTATATGCAGCCATCTGGGGAGAGATATGTCAAGTGTATTATATTGTATTGGATTAGTTTAATCCCAGCCCCTATGGGCACTTTACAGACTCCCTCATGGATTCTTCCCCAATCTGACGGTGACAATAGATGGTTGATCACCTCTTGCCACCTTTCCTCTATTTTTAGGGGCTTGCCTTCTCTATCCTCCCTCAGAGCCCGGTATAGGTGTGTTACAAATGTACGCCCTCCTGCCATGGAGAGCGTGGTGACCAGTGTATGTGAATGTACGGGGGCCTCCGGGAAAGACGGTCGTAGCTGTCTGGCCGTGGCTGCTATTTTTGCAACTGCAAAAATTGTCTGGCACCTAAATCAAATGTTTCTATCGCATTCTGGTATGTGATGAACTTATCCTTCGGGTAGAGGTCCGCCAGCATTAGGCAGCCTCCCACTCTCCATTTGTCTATGGTCATTATCTGCTCTAGCTTGGCAAACTGCAGGATTCCCCAGACACCCACCTCTGGTGCGAAGGGCTTCCTCTTAATTACTGTGTTTACCACTCTGTCCCACAAGTTGGCCATTAACCGTATCAGAGGGGGGGCGAGTCCGGCGTGCCCCTTCCTTTCATAAGCAGGGTCCCCAGCCATTGATCTCCGTAGATCCCCTCTAATAAGGTCCTCTCCCATGAGGGATCTATATCCAGCCAGGGTATTGCATGCTGTAGCTGCGATGCCAAATAATAGAGCTCGAGATCTGGAATTTCTAACCCCCTTTGTCCCACTGCAGTTTCATCACATATAAACTCACCCTGCAGCGCTACCCGTTACACAGCAAGGATATCTTCCAGATCTTTAAAGACCTCACGCAGGATCTCTTAAAAAGACCCCTGCATGACATAGAGGCATCTGGGTAGTACCACCATTTTTATTAGAGACACTTTACCGATAAGGGACAACCTGAGGGTATTCCAGAATTGCACACTTCCATTGAGTCCTCTTATTATCCTGCCCATATTCAAATCGTAAAACTGTTTCCTGTTTCTGGCAATATGCATGCCTAGGTATCGCACTGTTTCTTCTTCCCAGGGGATCTCCAATTGAGGAAGTCTGGCCGACTCGCTCTCTTCCAGACGTATAATCTGGTATAGATGTGACTTAGATGTATTAATCTTTAGCCCGAAGCAGCAGTACAGTCGACTGCATTGGGGAATTTAAATAAACCAAGGCATCATCTGCATATAAGGACATTATGTGTTCAGTTGGTCCTATTGTTATGCCATGTCCTTTAAGAGTCATTCTCAGGTGGCAGGCCAGCGGCTCCCTTGCTAGTGCGAATATTAGTGGGGAGTGCAGGCATCCCTGCCGAGTCCCCCTTTGAAGCCCTGTTCTTTCAGAGACATAGCGTCCCATACAGACCCTAGCCAGTGGTTGTGTATGTAACAGTTGGACCCATTTGATGTACTGCTGCCCTAGACCCAGTTTTGCGAGTACCAGCCAGATATAGTCCCACCTGACCGAGTCAAATGCCTGTTCTATATCCAGGAAGGCCAGGGCGTCATCCCCCCGACTTCCTTCCAGGGACTGCATTACATGTGCCAGGTGTCGGATATTTCATAGGGTGTTACTACGGGGTATGAATCCTGATTGGTCCTCATGAAAAATCTGGGACAGAAATGTGAGCAACCTGGAAGCCAGGACGTGGCTTATAATTTTCACATCCACATTTAAGATGGATATGGGCCTGTATGAGGCTGGCAACGTGGGATCCTTTCCAGCCTTGGGGATCAGAACGATAAGTGCTTCCCGCATAGAGCCCGTTAACACTTTTCCCCCGTTCTTTAGCCACTGTCTCAGCAGTCTATCTGCCAGGATGTCTGGGAATTGTTTGTAAAATTCGACCGCCAGGCCATCTGCACCCAGGGACTTTGAAGTTTTCATTTGTTGAATCGCCCTTATTACTTCTGATTTGGTTAATTGTGCACCCAGTGTTTCTTGGGTTTCATGGTCTAAACAAGGCAGTGTGATCCCCTCTAGGAATGACGGTATCGTCGAGGCTGGTGTCTCAGCTAGGTATTTTACAACATCTTGTGGATAAAAAGAGGAAAAAAACAACTCAACTCAATGAAAATGCCCAAAATGTATTAACAAGCTCAGAGACAGACAAGGGTAGAAACGCCCAGCGTCCTAATTTTGTCCGAAAAGGCGAATCAAACAGGGGGAGCCCTTATAAAACAGGAAGTCCCTAATATATTAAAAAACAAAATTTTACCCTTTAGAGGGAATGGGTAGTCTCGCCCTTTTACTTGGCCATTGGGAGGCAAACCAATTGAGACCGTGAAAGAATATACTTATCTGGGCCGAATTTTCTCACAAAATGTACAAAATGCTTCCCATTTCCAACATACAGGGTGAAAGCCGAAAGGCAGACGCCCATGTGGGGGCATTGCAGAGACTCTATTCTTCCACTGGGAATAGACACTTCCAACCCCTGCTTGAGGTTTATGGCATGAAAATCCCACCTATTTTATCTTTTGCCTTGGAATAAACACAGATTAAAACCTGGTAAACAATAAAAGTGAAAGAAGGGATCATCTTACGGAAACTACTTAATGTCACCCAATCAGTCCCGGTCTAATCATTATTTCTTGAGTTATCTTTGGTGAGCACATATGCTAGAGTTATCTCTAACTTAATAAGGTGGGCTTACAACCTCATACACGCCATCCCTGAAACCCTAAGGGGCATATGTATCAAGCCTTATTTACTACCTAGGAACTACTGGGTGTGGGGGTATTCAGTTCCAGTCAAATTGTGTGCATGCAGACTACTATTTACAACCAGAGAAGAGTTAAAATGAACTAAGTGGTAACAGTTATACCCAGACGGTCAATGCTGAGACTGTAGATCCCCAACCAGCTGCACTGTCTGCAAAACCACAATCCTATATGGCTCGAGACGTGATGTCTTTCTCCACATTGGGGCATATTCTCAAGGAGCTATCGCAGAGTTATCAACACTACATTGCAGCCAAAGTCGCGATAAATTTATCACCCCATTCACAAGCCGGTGCTAACAGCCTATAGCACCAGTTTACCCATGATAGCAGCCGCAAAAAACATCGGCACAGATGACTCTGGCAACTATTGCTAATGAGATGCAGAGTAGGCGTTCCCGTGCAAAAAGGCACGTCAACACCACTCCCCAACATACTCAACGACCAGCCAGATCGGCAAAAAGACTACAAAACATGCGATAATGCGCGTTAGCAGCAGGAAATTAACATCTGTTCTGACCTGGTGTAAAGTGGGACGGCAACCAGCACCAGAAAAGGGAGCCCAGCCCACAGTCACATCTGAAGGACAACAGATTCCAAGGAGCTACTCATCATGCAGCTCGGAGCCCCAACAGGGCCACAACACCCACCGCCACTACCCCCGGATCCCCCCGCACCACCCCCACACGGACCACCACAGGGGCAGCGCAGACACAGACCGCGGACCTTCAGAAAACGCACCGGCCTCACAGACATGACACCAGAGTATGACATTGCCACTACAGGCTCAAAAGGACAACCATCCTCTGCATCCTGAACATCATTGCCCACAAGCTGACTGTACCCACACAGCGGACAACCAACATCCCTCCGTAGACAAAGCTGCTGGCTGTGCTGCACCTGTTGGCCTCTGGTACCTTCCAACCAACAACCGCCAGAGTCTGAGAAGTCTCACAGCCAGCCCTATCCAAGTTCCTCAAACCTGTCCTGGATGTCATCGTCAGCTTGGTACCCCAGTACCTATACTTACCCCACACTGCACAGGAACAGCTGGAGACCAAGCAAGGATTCTACGCCATAGCTGCATTCCCACACGTGTTGGGGGCAATAGACTGCATACTTGTGTCCCCTGCCAAAACTGCACACAATTACTGCAACAGAAAGCACACACATTCAATCAATGTGTAGACAATAGTGGACCACCAGGGACTCTTCACTAGTGTCGTCGCCAACTATCCAGGCAATGTGCATGATTCATACATCTTCCGACAGTCCATCATCAAACTGCGCTTCCAGGATGGCACCTATGGAAATGCAGCGCTCGTTGGTAGGTACCAAATGAACACACCACACACCTCAACTCCACAATCATACAACTCACAACTCTGGGAATGCACATGTCACAACCCACATACAATATGCCAAACAACATGCCCACCCACCAGACACGACAGCACAACTCACTGTGGGAACCTGGCCTTGCCATGTACATGAGCCATCAACGGCATGGCACCTCAGCCACACATGAGCAGAATGTGGGAAGAGGAGGGAACCGGGCATGTGCAAAGGAGGTGATGTGATCGATGAATGGGACTGCACACAATGCCAAGTGTGGCGTGGATGTGTTGGACAGACTGCAGTATGCAGACCACACACATATCCATGTCGACAGACACCGCTGGTGTTTTGGTGTAGTGGACAGTGGACGCAACCATGCCACCCCAGCCAGTGGGGGAGATCAAGGAAAAGTAGCTTGTTACCTCCCCCCTTGTAAGCGTGAGAGGAGTGGGCTGGCCCGGTGTACCCCAGGTCAGCGTATGGTTGTGAATAAAAAGCACATAGCCCTGGGCGTGGTCGTTTTCCGGGAATGCCCAATGCCTAAGCTGTGAGCGGTATTGCCTGGGATCCTGTGCGCCTGCTGCACCACGGGCCGCTGGTCCCCGAAGCTGTCATAGCCGCCCCCACGCATCCAGGCATCACTGCTCACCTGCCGACACCAGTGTGTGTCAAAGAGGCCTCATCATGTGCCGGTGCAAGCTCCAAGCCCGAGGCCTCCGACTTTGGCAGACTCCTCGGACCATCACGGCCTCCGCAACACAGGCCCGCGGAACTCCTTTCTCGTTGACGTACTCCACCGGCATACACAGCGGATAAGTAGGACACACATTTGGAACTGAGTCTTGAGTACACCATGGCAGAGTATATGATTTAAGGCTGAGTTCATGTCACTATACTCCCTCCGATGTGGTGCCACCAAGTCTGTGCATAGGACTCCCAACAAACGTGTCTGTGGGCCCTTGCTGAATCCGGCCTTCGGCCTGCACTGCGGTCCTGCAGGCCTCACACCAATCCAATGCAGTCCGTCACAGGCAGGACACGGCCTCCTCGCCGGCTGCACACCCGCTCAGCCCTGGTACCACCACCTGTCAGTCACAACTCTAATACAAATGCCATTCCAACATCATGTGTGAGAGACCCAGGAGAAGATGGCTGGGCAGCGGATGGCCCGTGCTGACCACTGCCTCCGGCCGACACTGTGGCCAACTAGGTCGCACTTTTGGAACTGAGTCTTGATTTCCTCATGGCAGTGTTCATGTCACAGTACGCAAGGAGAGGAGTAAGAGGAAAACGCGCTTCAGTCCGGAGGAGAAATGGTTCACTTTTACAGAGGTGATGGGACATTACCAACAACTGCACTGGTGCCACTGACACTGTGCAGTGCAAGCCTACCACACGTGGCAGTGGGTTCCTGCTGACCGCTGCCTCCAGCACACACTGCAGTGGAGTAGGATGTATGATGTAATAACGCGTACCATTACAACGCGGTATGTTACATCGCGGTTTTAACAACGCAAGTCGTTACATCGACTTGCGTTGGAGGGCGTTGGACATAGGAATAGTGTGAATTACTATTCCAACTCCAGTCTACGTACAGTAGGGAAGGTGTTGGAATAGTAATTCACACTATTCCTTAGCCTACAGCGCCCTCCAGTGCAAGTCGGTGTAACGACTTGCGTTGTTAAAACCACGATGTAACCATACCGCGTTGTAATGGTTGCGTGGTAAAGGATGTTTCCCGTGCAGTAGGGCACACGATTTGAACTGAGTCTTGCTCTCTACATAGCAGAGTCCATGTCATTGTAATGTTGTGTGTAGATTTAGATTCTGTATATAGGTTTCCCGATTTATGCCCTTATATAGGTACAATTCGTATTGCCCTTATTTAGGCATAAAAAATCCAGCCCTTATTTAGGCATTGTCCATGCTAACCAAATACAGGCATGGTCTCCTACATCCATCAATCCACGTCACAACGAGTTCTTGGAAAACCAGACTCTTAAGCCTTTAGGAATTTCCCTTGCTTGGATATTGATTTCTCCAAGAACTAATTTAGTATGCATGAACATCTATTCCTTAGGGGTTCATTCATGAAGTTCCGATGCCCGACTTTTACGTCAATACAGGCATTCCTAAACACCTTCAAGGTATAAATATACCTGCACTTGCCCAGGCAATGGTTCCGGTACGGTCCAGCTTGACTGCCTACTTGCGGTTCGCCGCGGCAAGTTCAGAAGGAGATCGAGTTCCAGCCTGATGCACTGACCAGACACTGTCATCCTCCTCGCAGAGAATTCAGCTCCAGTGTTTCTGACTCCCCTTGCAGGGTGTTAGATTTCGAGTCCCGTAAAGAGATTCCAACCTCGCACATTCTAAGGTATGGAGCAGACTAGAACTTAGAGAAACTTTTGGCAACTCTTGGCAAAACTAAACTATAGCTAGCTATACTTTAGAAAGCAGCACCTACTTCTTACCTCGTACTACACTTAGGTTAGGTACACCTGGGTAGAACAATTTAGAACCATCAGATGAGTATTCACATTTTAGCCTGTGTTATTTATGTATGTATTTTATGAATATATGTCATAGCTACAAACAATGCTATTGCAGTATTATTTTATCTTACCGCTAACTCTGTACATATTGTACTTCGCAGCCTGTCTCACGATTGTAGCAGTTCATAGCTCTTGCATGACAAATAAGACTGTTCAATAAACCCTTTATATTGAAACGCCAGTCTCTCTATTTCTATGCAACTCTGTAGAAACGAAGCATGCACGATTGACTGAATGAAACTGTTATCAATTGTTTCCACGATTCTGAGATTGTTCTGATTCTAAGGGAAACAAAGTTGTCATGTTTATGCGGTTGTCAGAAACTAATCCCTTCTTGTTTATTCAAGAAGTTTCTAGTGACCTCTGAGTTAGCTGGCACACACAAGTAATTAAGTTTAATGTACTCGATAGAGACATACTGACCTCAGTCCTATGTGAAATCTATAGTGTATATTATTCCAATGCGCAGAGTCTATCGGGGATATAGGAACTACACTACATGGCACCCAACGGTTTGGTAAGGCACTAATTTAACGCTAGATACTGAAGTAACTCCGTCGTGCTTTTCTCAGAGACCCCTACTCATAATACTCCATAAGACGCCTGGAGTGGGTAGGGATAATATCCACCATAGCAGAGTAGGACAAAAATCCTATATATTAGCTGTTTGGTTTGTTCAACGTTGAAGGATACAGTGTTCAAAAATATTGTGCAGCTTATCTTTGTTCCCTTGAAACTTGCTCTACATTTTTCATTTCAACATGTCCGAAAACGACACAAACACCGTAACCGGTGGGGCTGTAGCCGACCAAGTCGCAGCAGCTTTTAATCGTACAGGTTTTTAAGAAACCGACGAGGATGCTATAAACATCCATCCAAATTTAAGGAGAGCCATCACTCTAAAACTTATAAAACATGGCCTAACACCAAGAGGTGGTAGAGCAGTTTTTGTGATAGAGGCACATGAATCTCACCAGACAGAGGTATTCTACTTATGGACTACATTCGCAGAATCAAATCCAGTAACACACTTGTTTCACTTCTACAAAGAAGATGATCCACCTGAGGAATATATTCCTTTCGATGATATTGAAATTCCACTCACATACCAGGAGCATGAGCTCTGGTTTAAAGGCGCCCTAAAACATTACAATCACATTACCAGGCTCGGTCCACTAGGTAGACCAGGAGCAACATGGACGATTTTAGCCGGATACACACCTGACCCTGACATTGAATCAATGTCGAACGAGGAATTACTTAATTACATACAAAAGCTAATAGAAATATACAGTTAAACCACAACTGTCTGAAAGTACTGCTAAGGTATTTCCTAAAAACACTCCTACCTCCTCTAAAAAGAAGAGGGAAAATAGCAAACAGCATTCCAAAGAGAAGCGTTCTCAATCCTGAGGTAGGTCTCCTCAAAAGGAGCCCTCTGATAGGAAGTACAACCTCAGGAATAGGGATAATTTGAGAAAACCTGACAGGTATCAAGATACTGATACATGTTCCTCTCGTACGTTTCAGATATCATCACAGACATCCGAAAAAAGAGGACGGTCAGAGAACAAAGAAGAACGCGTAAAGTCCAAGGACGATCAACACGTTCAGGAAAACAAACAAAAACCTGAATTCGACAAAAAGAAGGTAGCAGGTCTGAAGATCTGACATGCCGAGGATTCTGAGAACACAACTCAAGAACGGAGAATGGGCTCAGACAATGTTAGACAGCGCAGCAGAATTTACAGTAGCTCGCCAGAACCTGAAGGGGCTTCTGGAGACAGTGGACTTGAATGAGGACATTCGAGTTGAAACTGCAGATACCAGGGTTAGTTCTCCGCATAGGTTGTATGAAATAACACTCCGAATGGAGGGAGACATACCAAGAAAAGTGAAAGCACTCTTTTGGAGCATCTTTCAAGGGGTTAAGATATACTTCTAGCAGAACAAGACTGGCCACCAGAATTTGTCAGAGAGTACCCACATGGGGAAGACATCATTATGCCAGCCTTCTCCAACGATGTTCTAGTACATTTAAAATATACTTATGCCAGGAAATGGGCAGTGGCCCAGGCCCCAGCATTATACAAGAATCATGTTTGATGGGATGAGGACTCACCTCACCACAAAATCCAGTTAAAAAATCAACCAACTGCACAAAGGTAGTATCCGGTAAAGCAAGAAGCTAAAACACAGGTCAGGGAGATCTTAGATCAACTTGAATACCAGGGGGTGATTGAAACATGCACCTCATCAATGAACAATCCTTTATTTCCTGTCTCCAAACCAGACAATACATATTGTCTAGTTTTGGACTACAGACACCTAAACTCTTGTTGTAAAACATTTGCAGTGCAAAATGCACACAGTACAGCATTAATGAATAACATTGTGCGTAAAAAGTACAAAACCACATTAGACATTTCAAATGGTTTCTTTTGCCAAAATATTGCACCTGAAAGTAGATATTTGACCACTTTCTCAATAATGGGGACCCAGAGTCAACTTTGTCGACTCCCACAGGGGTTCAAAAACAGCCCGGGGTTATTCTCAGCAAGAGTAACAGAGTTACTGCAAATTTAGGATGAAGAGGCATTGTCATATGTCGATGATATATATCTGACAGACGATGACCTGGACAGACACATGAACAGGGTGAACATCATTATATTGGGCTTCGCCTCTGAGGGCTACAAATTCAACTTTAAAAAGTCCAGAATTGCCCATCTCAACGTCCTTTTCCTAGGATATGAACTTTCAAGTGAAGGCAAAAGCCTGGCAGCCAACTTTTTAGAAAAGAGTGCACTGCTCCAACCTCCAAAAACACTGAAAAACTTACAGTCGATTCTAGGTTTCCTGAATTTTGGAAGAACATACATTTTACACTACGCAGAGAGGGTTAAACCTCTACCAATTAATCAAACCTAATTTCAAAGCCACAACTTGGACACAAGAACACACAGAAATTCTGTGTTCACTTCAAACAGACATGTTAGCAACTAAACACTTGCAAACACGGGTAAATGTACTAGGCCTGGGCTAAAATTTGGTCTGTTCGTGGAAATTGCGATAATTTGACATTTTCGCGTTCTGCGGAAAGCGCGAAAATGTCAAAATTTCCGCATTCCGCAGCTTAGCGATAATTTGGTTCTTGCTCGCGCTGTAAAATAATACATTCTCTCGCGCGCGCGATCGCCTTACCTGAATCCCGGCGTTCGCCGACAAGTTTTCTAGATCCGGTCGCGTTCTCCATGAGATGTTGTATTGTTTTTAGTCATTTGCGCTGTCTCGCGACAGTTCGCGCCCGCAGTGACGTCATGCGTCACGCGATCACGTCTTCCTTCTCGCGATCATGCACCGCGAGACAACTGAAAACAAGATGGCCGCGCCCGCGAGCAACAACATGGGTAAGTTGGCGAGCTGCAACCATGCAGAAAATCTCGCGAACATGCGGGAAAAAAACTTTCGCATCTTCGCGATATTTCCGCGCGTTTGCGATAATTTTTAACATTTTCGCGATAATTTGCGAAAGTGGATTTTGCAAATTCCGCCCACCCCTAAAATTTACGCAACTTAGTGATCCGAATTATTCCGGGTCAATGCTGATTCACCTACTTAACTTTTAACGAAGGTGAAAAAGTACCAATTGCATACAAATCACACTTGTATACACAAGAATAAATGAAATTCATTTCTACAGAAAAGATTCTGAATCAAAAGAAAGAGCCCTAGCACAGGGGAAACGCATTATGGTTGTGACTCCTGTACCAGCCTTAGAGGCAGTTACTAAAGCTAGGATTCCGAATGCAAAAGCTTTACATCCGAGCTGGATACAATGGGTTAATTCTCTTGCTGCAACTGATGTTGAATATGTTTTTGATCCTTATTTGAAAACACAAGCATTCTGCAATACGAACACGAATGTCCTCTGCCTACTGAAATTCTCCCTCTTGATCAGTACGAATTTATAATTTATACTGACGGATCTGCACAATCCGCTACGGAGAGTAAACAAGCTTACAGTGCAGCATGCGCGATCGTTAAAGGTCGTATGTGCGATGGCAAATTCAGACCAATGGTCACAAAAACGCAATCTCTAGGAGATTGTACAGCTCAGCGAGCTGAACTACAAGCATTCAATATGGCACTAAAAAAAAACGGATCTTGAATTCCCCACACTCATAGTGTGCGATTCTTTTTACTGTGTTCAATCTTACAATGAATATTTACAGAATTGGCTTTAAAATGGTTACAAAGATGCAAAAGGTGGCACAATCAAGCATAAAACGCTTTGGGGACAAGTAGTTCAGTTACAAAACAGACTACAAAACACTCACATGAGTCATCAACGTGATGGCGTTCACGTTGAAGGGAATTCATTGGCTGATGAAGCCGCGAAAGGGGCTGTGCAAACGGCTTCCGTAGCTGCAATCACTCGTTCAAAAACTAAAATAGACAGTGAAATAATGCTGGCTGTAAATGCTTCAAGCAAAGGCAGCAGTGCAGCGTTACCTAAAGAATGTCCACTCATATATAATTGATGTGAACAATGTCCGTTTGCTCGAATCCCTGCAGTGGGGGATAGGGTAATACCAAACATGGAACATAGATTTGGACTAATCCTAGCAGCACATGAAGGGATCGCCTCTGCCCATGCAGGTGTTTCCGCCACAGTATCGTTATTAAAACAGAGATACTTGTGGCCAGATATTAGGAAACAGACCAGGAATTATGTTTTGGAATGTGAAATATGCCAGAAGATGAAAGTCTCTACTGTGAAACGTCCTGCGCAGACGCCCCTGGTAATTTTGGATAAACCATTAGCATGTGTTTACTTAGACCACTGCAGTCCCTTACAAAGGGATGGTAACTATAAATATGTCATGATCGCAGTGGATTCGTGTTCTAGAATCCTATGGATGTGGTCTCAGCGCTCGGCTGACGCTCAAACTGTTATAAAAGACTTGCGAGTCTTTATCGGCACATACGCAATTGGCACACTACATTCTGACCAGGGTCCTGCATTTAGCTCTCGAGCTTACAAAGAAGCCATGGCCAGTTTGGGCGTAGCATTGCGGTATTCTTCTCTATTCCATCCTGAGGGAAATTCTGTTGTGGAAAGAAAAAACTGGGACATAAAGCAGTCTATAACAGCTAGGGTATTAGGTTCGGGTGATGGGTGGGTCAAACACCTTTATGGGGTCCAGCGCGCACTTAATAACTTGCCAAGAAGTTCTCTAGGTGGTGTCAATCCATATGAAGTTCTAGTTGGAATTAGAATGTTAGGACCGGACCTTGATATGCAAGGCACAGTGATGGAAAATAAGAAATTTGATATCAAAGATCGTTTGGCTGTTTTACAAGACTTAAATGAGCTAAGAACAAAACAGATCAAGGTGCTCCTGAAGCCAACCATCACTGGGGAAAAACCGGCCGTCCCAGCAAGGCCTGTCTGGATTCCAAAGCTTGGTGATCTAGTCAGAGAAAAAATCGCAGACAAGAAGGAATTTGGGTCTTTTTACAGACAACCAGTACCTGTCCTAGCAATCCACAGATCAAGAACAGTACTTTTTCCGCCCCTTGCTGGTAAAAAGGAGAAAAGGTTTGTGTCCATCAACCTGATCAAACCACACTATGTGGCCGATACTAAGCAGTAGGCCAAGTGGACTCCGCCAATGTAGCAGACGCACTTGTCTAGCTACAATCCAAGAGGTTCAAACTGAAAGACTCATCAACTTTGAAGATTCTACAGTAAGAAATAAAGGACTAAGCAAGAATGCCATGGAACCTATACCTCTTGAGACCCAAATAACAGTTTGTCCTAATACACATGTCTACAACGAAGTAACAATTGATCAAGTGGTTCCAGCGATTTCATCGAATCCTGATGCAATTGCAACCATTGATTGACATAACTGCGTCTGGCTATTTCATGAACTTTGATACGTTTTCTGAGGATCCCAGCGAACCTGAAACACCGCCAGCAGAAAGAACTTTCAAAGAACAAGCAACAAACTTTTTTTATCTCCTGAAAAAGACTTATCTGGTTTCACCATGGATTGAACTATGGAATGTTTTGGAAATATACTTCTTTCTTCGATGGTTAGCTCTGGTAATAACTCTGGGTATGATGATAAATGGAAGATATATTCAAATGGACACAGCAAGTAAAAGAGTGAACTTACTTTTCCAGCCACACAAATCATCCCATCGTGAAGCAAGAGACTTGTCAGCAGTGAACATCACAGCCGTTCCTATACATGATGGTATAGTTTGGGACAAAACTGAATATGACATTTTTGGCCCGTCGGTGCTTTTGAAGATTCCACATTTATTTAAGATTTCATTAAGTGACTTTATTACCTCTAGTACCTTTTCTGATGATTGGGACTTCGAGACTGTTAATAACATGATGTCTGATCTAGAGATGTCTACAGTATTCACAAATCATGAATATTTAGATGGTTCCTTAGACTATGAACAAATGTATTGTTATAACCATAATGATCATCATTTCTTGCATAAATCTGCAACACCTAGAAATGTATTTATGTATAACCAATGGGAACATTGTCCTACACCTCCAAAGGGTAGTTAACAACTTTTGCAATGAAGTTTGCATATTTTTCAGGGTTCAACTTGTCAAATCCAGAACCGTTTTGTTTTAAAAATGTGAATAAGGCAGGAACGAAAAATATGTTAACCAATACGAAACAGATTTACTCTGCAGCCTTTATTGCCCAACTGTCTAGACAGGGTTTCGAATTTTGGAAAGACAACATTGAGACAAAATCTGTCTGGGCTACAAAAGATTGGCAAGTACAGGGGGTAGAAGCTTTGTTTAGAGCCTGTATCATACCTGACAAAAATTATGTTTTTGAATGCCACTGTCCAACAAACGTCTTGCCTTGGGTTAGCCAAGAACGAAGACATGAACACATTGACCATACCAATACCTGCGAGTAATACCACTATACGGTAGGAGGTCGACTTACATAATATTTTGCATCACAACAGATCAGATCCAGAATGGAAAAAATGGTTAATCTGGCCCACAGACACGAATAACTGTCAAGATCGATTTCTGATCAAAACACAGGGTTTCACTATCAATAGGCCAGATCCACGCTATGTTCAAAGACAGCATCCAGGGGTAGTAACAACATACAGTGTAGGGAAACTTTGCCTTTATTGGCTACAGAAAGCTATGTTGAAGGATGTAAAGCAACACTTAACTTTACTTCAAGAAGGCGCAGACCTTAGGGAATTCTTGCTAGGACCAAGAAAACCGGGTCAAAAACGTTTCATATATGCCAGTATCTATGCTGCTTATAATGAAGCATGGAAGGTTACCCAAGCAGAGACGGCAGAATGAATACGAGAAATTGATCGTATTAATTTTGAGAAATCTGTCTCAGTAGTAGACAATGGGTTAACGACTCTGTCGTCCAGAATATATTTATTGGACAGCATTGTGTCTTCTGTCATAGACATCATGGAACAAGACTTGTCCATGTTGCAACATGGTCAGTCTCAGCTACGTTCTATCATGCTATTGGGCTGGACGCTACAAAACTTGCGTGCAGGCTATGTGCCTTGGCGTTTAATCAACACTACGTCACTGTTTTCAGAATTCAATCTCACTGATAAACAAATCAAACTGGCTCAAAGGGGAGCAGACTACACGATGATGAGCATAGAAAAACTGGAAAAGTTACCATTCACAGTGGCAGAAAAACCAGCTACTGAGTGGATCATACATGGTAAAATTACTCTGCCTGTTACAACTTTCCATTTTCAGTATTGCCTAAAACATATACCAGCAAGCAAATATGAAAGGTTGGGTAAAGGATACATCAAGACATCCTGGGATTTACCTTACACATATAGATGTTGGAGTGGGGAACGTGAAGTGTTTCATAGCGGGGAAAAATGTGAACACGCACTCTCCTTTGTCAGGGTATTAACTTACACGGGGCCTGCGATGGTTCCACTACAAACCTATCCTATCACCTGCAAGGTTCGCCGGCTGCAGTGATTAATCCAATTTTTGGCCAACTTTCTAATAGGAGTTACATTATGTTGAATGATCACAGCTGCTGTGGCATGTTGCCAGGTATTCCATATCTAGTTATGGTAACATCCAGGGTCACTTGCTGTATGCAAGTCTTGTTTCTACAAATAGACACAGTCAGGGAGTCACCTTTGTGGCCTTCACTGAACATCTATTCTATACAAATTAAAACTCTAAGCAGAACGAAAGCCATTCTTTTACAAAAAACAGTGCCACTGACCTCGGCCAGAGAAACCTATGATCTCCAAGTCGTAAGGACTTCTGCGAAGATGCATACCCTTTTGTATACAAACTGCCCTGTACATTTCTCAGAAATGTTAGGTCGTATCTTAAACATGTCTGATACGAGCGGTATTATTCATGTATTTAAGAACGTGTGTGCAGGACTGTTGCACCTTTTCAAGCAGTCCTCAGACTTTTTCCAAACTTAGTGTGTTTGGCGGACTGCCGCTCCTTTTAGTACTCGTTGCAGGGATCATATTTTTGCTCCTACTGCTACGCTATGGCAAGCCAACTCACCACCGACGCCCAATTCACCATGGAGAGAGCTCTATTGGAGACGAAGTGTCGTGAGCGCATCGTCCAAATTTTGGGTTTACCTCGTCTACCAGAATTAAACACCACATGGTTTCTGTCATTCAGACCAATCTGGTAAGATTGCATCTTACCTGTTCTACGCTGTCTGCTCTGCGGTGAAGAATTTATGCTAGACATCTGTCTAACACTCCCATCGGTCATGCCTACGGATATCGATACTCTGCTGGACCCGGTTACGGCCCATGCTCTGTGCTGTCCCCAGCGGCTACCAATCCTGATGATGGCATTCATTGAGATCTCACAGATGCAAATTGCTACTGCTGAGGTACGAGAAGAAACATCAGGGACGCAGGTAACATCTGATTTGAACATTGCTAATGCAACCAATGCTGAAGGTGATAGTTCTCATCTAGGTGCCGTTAATCTTCTAAACGAGGTATTCCAAATTTCACCTACAACGGTAGATGACTTTTTGTCTACAGGATTAGAAGATTTCATGTTTTCTCCAGGCCCACACACTGACTTTTGATTCAGGCACACAGTGTTCCGATGAAACTCTGAATTCGGCCTTCATTCTTTTCAGACAAGGGACTAACTTTGGAACTTTTTTCCTATGATTAATTTTTTTTTCTTCCAAATTTGTATTTTTTCATTTTTTGGCACAGTATTCTGCTTATAGTAGAACTATTCATAGAGAACAGACTTCTTTGAAAATCTTCTAGGGAGATTTTGCCACCTTGTCACGTCAACAACTCATTTGTGTTAACCTGATATGAAATGGTTTCGGCCCTTTTTCTTCTGTATTAACGAGCCGTTTCATCATGTGTATATATTTCTGGTTCATTGGATTTAGCATTTCCAATGCACATATATGGTTAGAATGAAATATTTCTTTTATATGTACAGCACCTTATGCATAGCAATGGTTTTGTAATGCATATTTAGGACATATGTTTTTAGCTATGTTTTAGAATGTTTTAGATAATCATGCGATACTCTCTTTTTAGATATGTTTAGTATGTTTGGGATTTAGTAATGTCGTTCATACAAAACTGGAGTGGGTGTTGTGTGTAGATTTAGATTCTGCATATAGGTTTCCTGATTTATGCCCTTATATAGGTACAATTCATATTGCCCTCATTTAGGCATAAAACATCCAGCCCTTATTTAGGCCTTGTCCATGCTAACCAAATACAGGCATGGTCTCCTACATCTATCAATCCATGTCACAACGAGTTCTTGGAAAACCAGACTCTTAAGCCTTTAGGAATTTCCCTTGCTTGGATATTGATTTCTCCAAGAACTCATTTAGTATGCATGAACATCTATTTCTTAGGGGTTCATTCATGAAGTTCCGATGCCCGACTTTTACGTCAATACAGGCATTCCAAAACACCTTCAAGGTATAAATATACCTGCACTTGCCCTGGCAAACCACGGTTCTGGTATGGTCCAGCTCGACTGCCTACTTGCGGTTCGCCACAGAAAGTTCAGAAGGAGATCGAGTTCCAGCCTGATGCACTGACCAGGCGCTGTCATCCTCCTCGCAGAGAATACAGCTCCAGTGTTTCTGACTCCCCTTGCGGGATGTTAGATATCGAGTCCCGGAAAGAGATTCCAACCTCGCACATTCTAAGATATGGAGCAGACTAGAACTTAGAGAAACTTTTAGCAACTCTTGGCAAAACTAAACTATAGCTAGCTATACTTTAGAAAACAGCACCTACTTCTTACCTCGTACTACACTTAGGTTAGGTACACTGGGGTAGAACAATTTAGAAGCATCAGATGAGTATTCACATTTAGCCTGTGTTATTTATGTATGTATTTTATGAATATATGTCATAGCTACAAACCATGCTATGGCAGCATTATTTTATCTTACTGCTAACTCTGTACATATTGTACTTCGCAGCCTGTCTTACGATTGTAGCAGTTCATATCTCTTGTACAAGAAATAAGACTGTTCAATAAACCCTTTATATTGAAACGCCCGTCTCTCTATTTCTATGCAACTCTGTAGAAACAAAGCATGCATGATTCATTGAGTGAAACTGTTATCTATTGTTTCCACGATTCTGAGATGGTTCCGATTCTAAGGGAAACAAAGTTGTCATGTTTATGCGGCTGTCAGAAACTAATCCCTTCTTGTTTATTCGAGAAGTTTCTAGTGACCTCTGAGTTAGCTGGCACACACAAGTAATTAAGTTTAATGTACTCAATAGAGACATACTGACCTCAGTCCTATGTCAAATCTATAGTGTATATTATTCCAATGCGCAGAGCCTATTAGGGATATAGGAACTACACTACAGTACAGGCCTCATCACAGACTGCATCCCCTTCCAGCTCTGGTGCCACTGAGTGTGTGCCCTGAAATCCATGGGCAATATCTGTTTGGACGTTGGTGGCGTCTTCATCTACATGTAGCTGATATTGACAAGGTGGAGAAGTGGGGTCTCTAGCATTCAACTCCGCCATCTGCCTGTTCCTGCTTACCTCTGCCCTCTGCATCATGCCCTGGAAGGACACCTTCCACTGTCCTCCGGAACCCTTTGCGGAATTTCCCTTGGACATCGACGAGTACACGCTCAGCTCGTGTGGCTCATCCTCAGTGCACCACAAGTCATCGTACCATGGTGGTGTGCCTGTGCCGGCCGCTGTGCATCCAGGGCCACAAACTCTATGCTGCTCAAGTCAGGGACCTATGATGTACGTACCTTGTACTGCTGATTGTCTGTTCACTGTTGTGGTCCTTGCCAGCACCAACCAACCCCGGAGTGGTGGCTTATACTACCCAACACCCATCCAGCACAGGCGTCACCGGAGATGTGAGCCTGGCAATAAAAGGGGCCGGGCGCACGTGCCCATGGCCAGTCCCAGCAAACTCACTCAGTGTGTCTGTGTGGTGATTATGTATGCATGAGTGACTGGGGACACTCCACATAACATTTACTGTGTACAGCATGCACATCCATGTCACCGCAGGCAGTGGTGTAGACCTGGGACATGAAACTGTGTCTTACCTGAGGTGGACAGGCGTACGACAGTACTGCGTAAGGGTGTGGCTACTCCACACGTGGATCTGGGTGTGGTGCAGTGTAGGCCTTGCCAAGGATGTGGCTGATGCGTGTGTCTCTGTTGTAGTGTCTGCGGCCCCCCATCCCGCAATCGACGATGTTGCCAAGGTGGCATGCCCCCGGTGTGCGTGCTCGGCCAAAGGGGTACATGGGGTAGGACATGCCCACTCGGGGTCAGGGATCACACATGCTAACTGCTGTGTGTGTGTCGCTATTATCGCTGCATGAGCCAAAGATGTACCTGCACAGATTCAGCCAGGCAGGTGTTCTACATCTGTGTCAGCCCTGTCCTTGCAATGGGCCAACACACACATGGCCGGCCACATTCTGTGCAGCATCATTACTGTGTCATAGTCAGGTTTGTGGACATACACAGACAGGCATGACAATGGTGTGCCGTAGGGGTGCATCTGATGCAATCGCACTGTGCACAGTAGTGAATGTGCTCAGGGGATTTGGTGAGGCTACGTAATACACAGTGATGACGCTCATTAACAACACGCAGTACATGTCATACGGGAATCAATAAGTCACACATATCACACACCAATGAACCAGTGAGCCTGCCAACACATCATGCAGTACGTAGTCTTGACTCATGTTTCTCTGCACTGTCACAGGTGACCAAGGATATGCACTCTGCGCTTGAATGATGACACCCCTCCGAGCCCTGAACACACAGCCCCAGAGGCAGTACAATTTGGCCCACAAATGCACCAGGGGCATCGTGGAGCTCACATTTGGCATGTTGAAGTCATGTTTCAGGTGCCTGGATGTCACATGTGGAAGGAAAGCTCCTGTACAGCCAAGGCCCCGTGTGCAAGATGATCGTTGCATGTTGTGTGTTGCACAACTTATGTGTACAGAGCAGAGCCCCATGGTTACGAGTGCCAGAGGCACCAGATGATGATGATGAAGATGAGGCAGGTGGACCACACCGCACTGTAGCCGCAGCAAGAATTGCCCGTAGGGACTACATCATTGCCCCCCGTGTATGTACACCTGTGTACGTGTCGTACCCCCCTGTGTATGTACACCCGTGTACGTGTCGTACCCCCATGTTTATGTACACCCGTGTACGCGCTGGGGGTACGCACCGTACATACACGGGTGGGGGTACGACTCGAACGTACATGGGTGTACATACACGGGGGGTACGACACGTACACGGGTGTACATACACGGGGGTATGACACGTACACGGGTGTACATACACGGGGGGTACGACACATACACGACACACGGGTGTACATACATGGGGGGTACGACACGTACACGGGTGTACATACACGGGGGGTACGACACGTACATGGGTGTACATACACGGGGGTACGACTCGAACATACACGGGTGTACGTACACGGGGGGGTACAACTCGAACGTACGGGGGCTGGGGGGGTACGACTCAAACGTACGGGGGCTGGGGGGGGTCGGCGCGTATGCGGGCACATGTCTCCATGGTTGCTATGGGTGTTCGGTGCGGACGGTGTTTTTTCCATACGGTTGTAACATCGGACGCACGGGATGGATCGTGATTCCGCGGTCGGACTTCACTTTTCACATTTGTACGGTAAATCGTCCGAGGACGTGTCGGGCACATTTTCTGACCCGAGGACGTGTGGGGAATAATTCCCAATGCGATTCGTATGGACTTTTTCCCATGCGAATCGTACTTGGCAGTTTGTACGGCACTTGTATGATTCGTACGGTAAAAAGACGGATACAAGTCGTACGGGGAATTTTTTTACCGGATCGTAATCGGCACCAGACTGTCCACATGTCATTTATACGTTATATTTACACCCTTCCTTGGAAAAACAGGTATTAAACAACAACGACATTTTCATAAATTACGGACGAATGCGGCCTGTTATAATCTCAATAACAGACATCAGAGGCAGGGTGAACCCCTTGCTTCAGCGGGCAAGGGAGGATGCTTAGACCCACAGAGCACTTCCCGCCGCACCAAGAAGAGCTTGTCACTCACAAAGCTCCTGCTGCCGCTGGTGGCAGTGCCTGAGGTTTATGGGGGTCGTGGTCGAAGGTCCATTCCTATTGTTAGAGGCCTGCCTGTGTACAACTACAACCCTCAGAGGGATTCTAAGTACAAGTTCCTCTCCCAAGAGAAACCGCGAGACAAATTCCATGAAAGTCAACTCATTCTTGCTTGCCTCTCTGAAGTCTGGCTTTGTTTTAATACCATGCCATATGCACTTGAAAGTAGGACGAGTCTGTAGCATGCCCAAAACAACCATGCTTGTAAATATTAGTTTTAGCCTGTCAAATTTGCTGTACATTTTAAGACAGAGGTCAAATGTCAGGCTAGTACTGACATATTGATGTTTATTCTTTGAACTTTCAGCTGGGCATTCACTTTTCTTCCACTGAAGAGAGGTTTTGAAAAGTGAAGCAATTGGCAATCTTGCTGGTGTAAAGAAAAGGCTGTATGGTGCCATTTGTTTTTCAAACAAACATAAAAATATAAATATCTATAAAGGAACTGTACAAACGTTTAAAATATATTAGCAGTCATGAATGCACAAAACAGTCGGTTCTTTTTTTAATTCCAAGTGTTATGGAAACAAATATTTTAATAGGATAAGAAATAATCAATTACTTGGTGTTGCACAATTGACAAATATTTCCTGCAACTCAATTCCACACATTCTAATGTGTGCGCTATATAGTTTTACTAGTGAAATGTCTGTACAAATAAGGGACCATCTTAATGAGGAATGGGCTGTCTATAAATGTCAGTGTGCTAACAGCCTATGCTTCTATAATATATGTGTGACAGTGTGATGCTAACCACAATGCCAGCTACATACCAGACCCATACCACTCTCTAGCTGAATAGCCGTGGCTCATTTTCTACACTTGGTCTTTGTGTGACACTAATGTTTCCCAATCTGCATGAGTTTAGTTGTGTAGCATTGATGGCAGCATCCCGACTCTGAAAATTGTTCCACCACCAATGTTTGAAAGACGTTGGGGCATATTATCAAGAAACAGCGTTAAAATTATTGCTGCTTTAGCGCAGAAAACTGCCGCTAAAGTGGCGATAATGGGCTTGATAGTATGCCCTTGAGAATTCCCATAGAAGCCCATGTTCTGGTGTCAACATGGGCTTCTATTGGAATTCTCTGCGGCATATTATCAAGCCCATTATCGCCGCTTTAGCGGCAATTTCCTGCTGCTAAAGCGGCGATAATTTTAACGCCGTGCTTGATAATATGCCCCGTTGTGTTTAACAGGAGAGCGAGCGCGGCCATATATGCTTTTTTTCTCCCTCCTCTCCTTTAAAGATGTGCATCAACTGGAGTGTTTTACCCATGTGGGGAACTTGACCTATATACTTTAAAACTGTTTCCTTTAGGCTCAAAATATATTTCTGGTCTTTCTGAGCCCTAAAAGTATACTTATGTAGTTAATAATTTGAAAATCAGAACGGGGTATAAGCCCGAAAACTTCTTTCACTACCAAAATTTTAGGATTGCAGAAACTATGTCACTCACTTTTTGTAACACCAGAAATGCATATAGCTCACTGTGGGGCTTATTATCAAGAAACAGTATTAAAATTATCGCCGCTTTAGCGGCAGAAAACTGCTGCTAAAGCGGCGATAATGGGCTTGATAACATGCCCTTGAGAATTCCCATAGAAGCCCATATTCTGGAGTCAACATGGGCTTCTATTGGAATTCTCGGTGGCATATTATCAAGCCCATTATCGCCGCTTTAGCGGCAGTTTTCTGCCGCTAAAGCGGTCATCATTTTAACGCCCTTCTTGATAATATGCCCCTGTGCCTTTAACAGCCTTCAATCTCCCATGAAAGAAAACCCTGGGGGGCATATTATCAAGACAGGGGATATATTTATCGCCGCTTTAGCGCCAGAAAACTGCTGCTAAACCGGCGATAATGGGCTTGATAATATGCTCTATGCAATTCCAATTGAAGCCCATGTTAGATGTGAAGGACGTCTAACCTGAGCTTCAATTGGAATTTGATAGAGCATATTATCAAGCCCATCATTGGCGGTTTAGCGGCAGTTTTCTGCCGCTAAAGCAGCGATAATTATATCGCCTGTCTTGATAATATGCCCCTTCATTTCCACTGGTCCAAGCGCTGACGTTCTGCTACACAGTCTTGGCGCTGGACTGAAAGTCTACAGCGCACACTTGTAGGGCGCCTAAACAGGTGTAAGAGTGAGGCTGATGGGTGAGATCCCAAGCTTGGAGCTAGGGATGGGCGTAATTTGCATAGTTGCGCTACGCCACGCTCTGCGAAACGGTAAAAAATCTTGCGAGCACGCAGAGTTCTGCGAACACGTGGAATTGCTTTTTCCGCCCGTTCGCGATGCTTTTTTCCTGTTCGCGTACGCTGTTTGCGTGCTCGGGGGGAAATATCTCATGAACATGCATTCTGAAATCGTCAACAAGCAACAAATTCAGCGAAGCCGCGGATTGCGGAATTTTTGGCAATTTCGCGTTCTCCTCGGAACGCAAAATTACCCAAATTCCGCAAATTTTGCAAGCGGAACATAATTTACCGCCCAGGCCTACTTGGAGCACGGGCTCTGGAACGGAAGTTGTAGCAGATACTGCGGTCTGCTGGTTGCCCTGTCAGATTGTGCACCAGCATGCACCGGTTGAGAGGGCAATCTCCATGGGCAACACCGTTTGGTCTGTTGCTGTATGGCAGCTTTATTCAGGATCAAGCTATTTGCCAATAATAACATCATCCAGCTCAAACTAAAATGCCATCACAACGGTTTAACAGTTATAAACTAAATCCACCCCTCCACCTCTAAACTGTGCCTACCCCCTTAACAGCTTTGGAGAGAATGTGGCATAATGGCCAGAGCTGCTGACTTTGGAGCTGGGCTTCTGTGATTCTGTGCAAATCCCTTAATCTCCCTGCGCATCCAATCTACATGAGTGTTGTCCTTGTGTAATGTAACTGGTGCTCATGTAAAGTGCTCCAATTCCTTTGGGTTGTATTTGTGCTAAATAAAACTGCAAAACAGGCCTTTGTCCTGCACACACTGCTTTCTGCCTCAGTAGCTCACCTACCAATGGGCCAACCCTGTCATCCTTTCCGCCCCGCCGTCTGTTTTTCCTTTCCTTTGTTCTCTTTCCTGTTACCCATAATCTTGTCCTTTGCACGCACAGAACTGCCACCAGAAGAACCCCTGTCCTGAGGTGGCACTTCTGCTCCCTCCATCCTTCCAGAAGCCGCCTCCCTTCTTTTTCCAATCCACCCATAGCTCCTTCACCTGTGCAAGGCACCTTCTGTTCCTCATCTGAGACAAATGAACTCCGTTATGCTGAAATAACTGCTGGAATTTATACACTAGGGGGCATATGTACAAGAACTGCCGCTAACTAACTCTAAAGTTGGTTAGCAGCAGTTTTCTCAACAAGTCCTATCACCAAAAACTATCGCCCTGTTAGCGATGTATTTACAATACGTCGCTACATGGAAATAGTTTCAGGTAGCTGCGGTGAGAACTGCAGCAAACACTAGCATGAAGGTGATACAAATTCTGACGTTAGCGGGTGAAAACTGACGAAAGACCCATTAGCGGTGAAAAAACTCACGTTAGTCAGTCCAAAGTGACCTTTTTTGCCACTAGAGGCAAAAATAGCCTATAAGTCCACCTCCAATGAAAAACAGGTAACAGCACCAAATAAATGCATAATGGAGAAGCCAGGGCCAAGTGCAGCACAGATCAACAACACTCCCAGGCCTTCCAACAGCCAGGAACACCAGCCAGAGTCTCAGGGGAAGAGGAAATTCAGGGATCCAATCATGAAAAGCGGTACATCGCTGGGCAAAACCAGTGATGCATCATTTATCATTGCACACTCCTTGCAACACCATGGCATCCAAAACCTTGTCAGCGTGGACAGTCCCCGGGGCCCGTAAGCCTTGCTGGGCCGGCATCTTGGACCCGGAGTGGTATGCGGAGGTGCTGTGGAATTGCTGGGCCGTGGCAGTAGACATTGAGGCATCGGCGATCGCCCTTACCTGTTGGTGAATTCTGCCTCGTCAAATGGAGAGACATTGCTGACCTGTGTGAGGAGACCGCCCGGTGCCCCTGGAGGCTGTGAACGGTAGAGGCGCTACTGTGCACCAACATAGAGAGGTCTGCATCGCATACCACGTGCCTCCACTACACCGGGGTGCACGGAGATTACCAATGGTGGGCTGCGCCTCTCTGCATCACAGGCTGGAGGATGATGCACTGGCCGAACACTGTGGAGGGTGAGGCCCCTGAGCTGCACTGAAGTTGTGTGGTGGGAGGGCTGCAACTTCACACCTAAGGGGGCCCTGTTGCATCACTGGCATCAGGAGGTTCCCAAGCAGACGTAGCAGTGACTGCTGTACCTAGGCTTGTGAAATCCCACCTAGCTGAGGCTCCTGCTGGCTGAGTCACAGATTTGGAGAGAGTGCAGCAGATTGCGCCATGCTGTCAATGTCCAGGCGAGGAGAATGTGGGATGCATAGCGGAGGAGGCCTGGGGGTCGAGTCAGGCCCAGGCCTAGCACCAGTGGGTGACGCACCCCCAGTGGCAGCTCCTCCGTTATGGCGGAAGAGCTTTCCCACACTGCTTTCAAGCAGTGCAAGAAGAGGAAACATAACATGATGATAACTTTGTGATGTACTCATGCTATTTTTCCTTTGCAGGTGGAAGGGTGGGTGCCACTGCTCTACTCACGGAGCAGCCATTGCAAAAAATTGGGTCACCCAATGGTCTTGGACCTGGGTACATTCTGGTACAAAAAACAATGCTCCTAAACCTCATTTGAAAAGGAGATCAATCAATAACCATCAGTGTATCAGTAAATCATTTCTCGAGCATACGAAAGTCTGCTCATAATACTTAATAAGTTATTTGTTCAAACAAGGCAGTGCAACAAACCAATTTCTAAATCAGCATGTATTTTATTTTTATGGCGAAACAAGCGAATTGCAATACACTCTATGTTAATATTTACGTGTAAGGGTTGTTCCAAATGGAACGTGCAAGAGAGAGAGGTGCTCAAGTGAGGGGTGATGAGAAGGAAAAGAATTCAGAGTAGTGACATAAGGAATAAAACAATGATACAATTGAAAGAGGGCGGACTGGTTGTTAATCACCGTCCTTAATGGCCTGGCCACATTCTGGTTAAGCAATTTCTAATTTACAGTTTTATACAGAGAGATATATTCTCATGTGGCACGTTGGATATGGAGTTTGTGGTCCAGGTTTTATATTGAAAAGGCGTTGACGTGTCGACCCGACATGGGGCCATGAGTGTAGTCTAGACCTTGGCTATGCGAGTCTTCATCAGGATGGGGTGCGGCAACCCAGGGTAGGGTGATGGGCCTTCGTAGTACTTTAAGAGGGAAGGAAAAAGAGGATGTTGCACTAAGGTTTGGATTGGTGTGCTAAAGAGCATCCAGGGGTATATAAAACAACTAGCTTACCCCCTCTGTAGTTCGTGGGGTGTGGATCAAAACCTGTGGCCGTACTATCACAACCTAAATGGGTTTGCATGTGCACAGTTGTGCAATCTGGAATGAAAGCGGGGTTACAATTAACCCCATGCCTGGGGACTCTAAGTATAATATTAGCGAAGCGCTTGTGCATGCAAATTACCTTGAATTGTATCATACAATCAATCTGAACTGTGGTGGGAATGGTCCTCATTTAACCGGGAATTCAATTCTAAGGCTGCAAAACAAGAATATCAAATTGAGCCTACCGTCTGCGGAGGGTGTCGGCAAAACAATAATGATGAATGGGCATTCTAAATGTGGATTTACCTTCAGCCGCATAACGTCAGCATACCGTACCGCCACGACTGGCTGGATACTGGATGCGCGCTTGCCTCGAGGACGTATTTAACGAGAAGCCGCGTCAACGGCAGACCGACGTTGCCGGTAAGGTGGAGAAGGAGGAAAGACTAACCTCCGGTTAGACTGTGTTGGTAGCGCGTCATGGTGACCAGTGTCTGTGATGCTATGGGGATGCATACATGTAGCTATACAATTTGCGAGAAGAATAAATACTAATATTAACGGTAGTGAGCCTCAATTCTACCAAGGCAATTAACTGTGCTTTGTTGGGCGCATTGTGTTGGGGACAAATGATAGGCCTTTAGATAGGATTTCTTGTTCATTAGGCTTAAGTGGATAGTCAGACAGATTGACTATCAGGTTATCCGGTGTTTAAATTACCATCTGTAATGCTGACATCTCGTTTGTATGTCCCCATGCGTTTCTTGCTGGAAATGTATTTGTTTCTTCGCTCTCCCCCTGCCTTGATTCCACATTGGAACTCTTGTTCCCCTGGGTCTGCCCCAGGGGCATCCCCGTCCTCGCTGTCCCCACCATGGTTCCTCTAATAAAAAAGGGGGCTGCTGATCTGTGTAGGTATGGGCAGGGGCAGTGGTTGAGGTTGTGCTAGAGCCCGGGCGATCCGTGTCGCTATCTGAGTTGCTCCCAAATGAAGACCCAGAAAATGTCTGATATTTCCTGAAACCACCTCTCCCTCTACTAGAGAAAGAGCCCTGTTGGTCTCTCAAGTACTAACCTTCCTGAAGGTAGGAGTAGGTTGTCTTTTTATCATAGAATTTGATATCCCTTGCTACCTTGTCTAGTTTGGTGGCCTGGGTATAAATGTCAAATTCGCGAATCGTTCTCTCTAGTCTTTCAAGGGCCTCCTTTGAGTTGATGAGGGCTATATCCTCAATAATTTCTTTCTTTAAATCAAAGATTTCTTTGGTCAAGCGTTGTACTTCCTCAACTGCTGTCTCATTTCCAAGCACCATCCAGTGCCTGGAACAATTATTTGATACGAAACTGAAATTTTCCTTGAACTTAGGGTTATCTAGGAAAATAGCAGGTTCGTTTCTAACCTGCAAACCTACCAGGATAACGTTGGATTTAAGGTATTTAGCTAGAGTGTGCCCATGTAGTCTTGTTCGTATCAGTTTTTTCTCTAAGCGTTCTAGTTTCGATATTTTCTCATTAAGTGTGAGATCTATATTGGTGGTAGAGACTCCCAAGAAGGTACCAGCTCCTTGTTCTTGTAGGAGTTTGTCTATATAGTCTTCACTATAGGCTAGTGTTTCCTTATCCGACATAGTCTGTTATGGGTAATGCCTAGATATTGATTTAGAGCAGGCTGGTTGGTAGTATGAGTACAGACACACAATTTAACAAAGAACATTAATTTCTACATAACATTTGGACATTCGAACATTTAAACATTTAACTAACAAAATCCCTCGCAGGCATGACCTGCACAAAGGTAGCCATTACAAAAAATGGGGTCACCCAAAATGGTCTTGGACCTGGGTACAATCTAGTACAAAAAACAATGCTCCTAAACCTCATTTGAAAAGGAGATCAATCAATAACCATCAGTGTATCAGTAAATAATTTCTCGAGCATCCGAAAGGACACTAAGTCTGCAATAATACTTAATAAGTTATTTGTTCAAACAAGGCAGTGCAACAAACCAATTTCTAAATCACCATGTATTTTATTTTTATGGCGAAACAAGCGAATTGCAATACACTCTATGTTAATATTTACGTGTAAGGGTTGCTCCAAATGGAATGTGCAAGAGAGAGAGGTGCTCAAGTGAGGGGTGATGAGAAGGAAAAGAATTCAGAGTAGTGACATAAGGAATAAAACAATGATACAATTGAAAGAGGGCGGACTGGTTGTTAATCACCATCCTTAATGGCCTGGCCACATTCTGGGTAAGCAATTTCTCATTTACAATTTTACACATAGAGATATATTCTCATGTGGCACGTTGGATATGGAGTTTGGGGTCCAGGATTTATATTGAAAAGGCGTCGACGTTTCGACCTGACTTGGGGCCCTGAGGGTAGTTTAGACCTTGGCTATGCAGGTCTTCATCAGGACGGTGATGGGCCTTCGTAGTACCTTAAGAGGGAAGGAGAAAGAGGATATTGCACTAAGGTTTGGATTGGTGTGCTAAAGAGCATCAAGGTGTATATAAAACGACTAGCTTACCCCCTCTGTAGTTCGTGGGGTGTGGATCAAATCCAAATCTCAAGATAGCGGTCCTTGTAATCCTGTGGCCGTACTATCACAACCTAAATGGGTTCGCGTTTATATAACTGCCCTATACACAAATATCCCCCAGACAGCGGCACTCACATGCATAGAATCAGTAGTAAATAGAAGGCCTGCTCCACACAAGGTCCCAACGGAGTTCATTTTGGAACTTCTGAGGATTGCGATGACAAAGAATTACTTCATTTTCCAAGGACAGTATTATGTACAGACCAAGGGAGTGGCAATGGGGGCAAGCTTCGCCCCAAATCTAGCAATCATTTACATGAGTGAGTACGAACACCAATTTATCCTCAACGACCATAATCCATATCAGAATTGCATAACATTAGGGCGACGCTACATAGGCGACGTCTTGATAATCTGGGAAGGTAGTGAGGACCAACTCAGAAACTTTCACCTCTGGCTCAACACCTGTTCCCCTGATATTCAATTCATGCTAGAGTTTGACAGGGAGTCTATTGATTTCCAGGACATCCAGATAAAAACAGAATCAGGGAAGTTACACACAAGTCTGTATAGGAAGAGTAGGGAGCGCAACACACTCCTGAGGTACACTAGCCACCACCCCGAAACCTCAGGGATAATCTCCAGTTTGGTCAATTTCTGAGCTTGTGGAGGAACTGTTCCAAGAAAGAGGACTTCTTTGATGAGTCAGCAGGCCTCTTAGCCAGACTAAGTGAACAGGGTTACCTCATCAGACTTTTAAAGAAAGCACGTAAACGTGCATTGCACAACCATAGAGAGTACCTATTGGTCCCAAAAACTAAGACTAAGAGTGAAGACAGACTGGTATGCGTGACCACCTTTAACACCAAGAGTAGTGCTATTAAAAAAACCACCAACAAACATTGGCACTTGTTGGCAGATGAATTAGGTAACATGCCACCCCCCCACATGCTTTTAGAAAGGGTAAGAATGTGAGGGACCATGTGGTTAAATCTCTTCTGCCTCCATCATGCACCCCTGGCCAAACCACTTTGTGGGGTATTCCGCCTGTCAGGGGACACCACAAATGTGGAGTTTGTAAAGCCTGCCCCCTATCTGAGGAACTAACTGAATTCACCCACAATGAACTGACATATAAACTACAGGAACACAGCAATTGTAACATGACTGGTGTGATTTATGTCATTATTTGCCCATGTGTTTTTTTGTATGTTGGACAGACTGTAAAGAGAGTGAAATGTCACATCCTTCAGCATTGTAGCCGTGTTCGGTGTAAGGTGCAAGGGGCCCCTCTAGTGGACCATTTCACCACTTTTGAACATGAAGCCGAAAGCATCAGGTGGTGGGTCATTGAGAAAGTGAAGCCCAACCCTAGAGGGGGCGATTTTGCAAACATATTGAACAAACGTGAGTGTAGATGGATACACTCATTGGATACTGTCTCACGGGGACTGAATGAGTTTGAGGAGATCAACAGACAGGTTTCTGTACTCAATAAAGGCTGAACCTATACCTGCCTAATACTCATCAGCAGTTTACATTAGGGCATTATTACACGGAATCCCTCTACTGTTTTAATTGTTGAGGGTACCCACTGCATAACTCCATACCCCCTTACAACAGATAAACATCACAGTTATACCTGTAATCTAAATGTATGTAATTGTATACAATTGTTTTTAAATCCTTCATCTCCGTCACTTTGTAAGTAAATTGTTTCTAGTGATTCTTTCCTGCATACGCTATATAACTATATGGTATAACTGACATCAAGACCGTTTTGGTGGACTCTATGGAACTTTGTAACATTGATCATCCTATCCGCGTATGACATTGTTATCTATTCTGTAATCAATATATGCGCTCCACAAAGCACAGTTAATTGCCTTGGCAAAATTGAGGCTCACCGCCTTTAGTATTAGTATTTATTGTTCTTGTAAATTATACAGCTACATGTTTGCATCCCCATTACATCCTAGACACTGGTCACTATGATGCGCTAACAACACAGTCTAACCGGAGGAAAGTCTTTTCTCCTTCTCCACCATACCGGCAATGTTGGTCCGACGTGGACACTGTTATCTATTCTGCAATCAACTCATGCGCCCCACAAAGCACAGTTAATTGCCTTGGTAGAATTGAGGCTCACCGCCGTTACTATTAGTATTCATTGTTCTCACAATTTGTATAGCTACATGTATGCATCCCCATAGCATCACAGACACTGGTCACTATGACGCGCTACCAACACAGTCTCACCGGAGGTTAGTCTTTCCTCCTTCTCCACCTTACCGGCAACGTCGGTCTGCCATTGACGCGGCTTCTTGTTAAATACGTCCTCGAGGCAAGCGCGCATGCAGTATCCAGCCAGTCTTGGCGGTACCGGTATGCTGCCGTTATGCGGCTGAAGGTAAATCCACATTTAGAATGCCCATTCATCATTATTGTTTTGCCGACGCCCTCCGCAGACGATAGGCTCAATTTGATATTCTTCTTTTGCAGCCTTAGAATTGAATTCCCGGTTAAATGAGGACCGTCCCAACCACTGTTCACATTGATTGTATGATACAATTCAAGGTATTTTGCATGCGCTAGTGCTTCGCTAATATTATACTTAGAGTCCCCAGGCATTGGGTTAATTGTAACCCTGCTTTCATTCCAGATTGCACAACTGTGCACACGCGAACCCATTTAGGTTGTGATAGTACGGCCACAGGATTACAAGGACCGCTATCTTGAGATTTGGATTTGATCCACACCCCACGAACTACAGAGGGGGTAAGCTAGTTGTTTTATATACCCCTTGATGCTCTTTAGCACACCAATCCAAACCTTAGTGCAACATCCTCTTTCTCCTTCCCTCTTAAGGTACACCGAAGGCCCATCACCCTGCCCTGGGTTGCCCCACCCCGTCCTGATGAAGACCCGCATAGCCAAGGTCTAAACTACCCTCAAGGCCCCAAGTCCATATCCAACGTGCTACATGAGAATATATCTCTATGTATAAAATTGAAAATTAGAAATTGCTTAACCAGAATGTGGCCAGCCCATTAAGGACGGTGATTAACAACCAGTCCGCCCTCTTCCAATTGTATCATTGTTTTATTTCTTATGTCACTACTCTGAATTCTTTTCCTTCTCATCACCCCTCACTTGAGCACCTCTCTCTCTTGCACGTTCCATTTGGAGCAACCCTTACATGTAAATATTAACGTAGAGTGTATTGCAATTCGCTTGTTTCGCCATAAAAATAAAATACATGGTGATTTAGAAATTGGTTTGTTGCACTTGCCTTGTTTGAACAAATATCTTATTAAGTATTATACTTAGTGTCCTTTCGTATGCTCGAGAAATGATTTACTGATGCACTGATGGTTATTGATTAATCTCCTTTTCAAATGAGGTTTAGGACCATTGTTTCTACTCACGGAGCAGGGCTGGGGCAGAGTGGTATGCCCACTCAAGTGTGCAATGACTGTTTGGTCAGCGCTCTAAGGCCGCCCAAAGCAGTCATGCTCACTTTCCTATTTGCAATGTAGGCTGCATTATTGCCTGCATGGAGTACGTGCCCACTCATCCAGTACTGGCTGAACGCCTTGTTATGGCGATCAACAACAATTGCAACACCTCATTGTCGCATTGTGATTGGTTTATGGGAGGGAGCCTGGCTGCCTGCATCCTGTTCTTGGAAGCAGACTCAGGAGAGCAGGAGCACAGAAGATGCAGGGCCTGACCTCAAGGTAAGAATTTAAAAAAAATATATTTACAGCCCGCTTCCCCCGTGTCCCCGCCCCTCCAGTGTCCATTCCCGCGTTTACCGCCTCCCAGCTGTCCATTCCACCAGCAGCACTACTTAATGGCAGCCGCTGTGTGGCCATGTGCAGTGGGCGTACCACTGGTGCGCCAAAGGCAAGCCCATCTGCGTCCGTCTGCCCCTGGACTGCGCCCAGCACCAAGGACCCTTCCTCTTGGATACTCCTCTGCTATGACGCCAGCACCCTCCTCACCATCAACCCTGAATGCCACACTGCCTTCTATCTTGCAACACTGTAGAATCCTCTTGCCTGTCAAAACTGCAAACGCACCTTCTGACACATCAGCACACCAGCGCCTCCTGCCGCCCAGCTGACCAACAGCACAGCCGACCAGCTCAACTGCATCCTTCTCAAAGTGCAGCCCCTCCACAAACACGCAACCAAAATCTGGGATCCCCTCGATGCCACCTCTTCAGACATTGCTATCACCATCCATGACAGCTAAAGATTCACCCGCACGGACCCCCCCAAGCACCCAGAAGGATGCATTGCCATTGTCTAAAAAAGCACACTCCGACTGACCACACACTCTAATGACCCGACGGTGATCATGAAACACCTCCACTTCCAGATCAACCACAACAACACCCTCCATGGCACGGTCATCTACAGGCCTCCCCGGGCAATGAATCCCCATTCATTGATGCCATTGTAGACCTTATCGCACCCCAAGCTCTCCCATCTACCAACTACATCCTACTCAGAGACCTCAAGTTCCACCTGGACAACCCCAGTGACCAGAACACCACCCCCATCCTGGGGAATCTTACCAACATGGGGCTCAAGCAGCTAGTCACCACACCAACCCACATAGCCTGACCCACGCTCGAGCCTGTCTTCTCCACCAGCAGGAACTTCAACTACAGCCACACCACAGGACTGTACTGTACCAGCCATCATTGTTTACATAACACCTTCACCACGCCCACCGTATACCATCGACATCATTTCCCCCCATCGCAGCTAGATCAAGGCCACTGAAGAACTTTTACTCAACTTCCTCAGCACCACCACTCCACCAATGCTTACAGACGCCAACACCGCAGCACGCAACCTCCGCGATGGATCTCCAATGGTGCCGACACCCTGGCACCCCTCAAGAAAAGACCAGGCAAACAACACTCCAAGAAGTCCAACTAGTTCACTCCTGCCATCCACTAGTCCAGCCCCACCTGCAGACGTCTCAAGAAGAGATGGAGCCACAACATCAATCAACTCCGCAACACAGTCTCACTTGCACCATAGCGCAAGGGTGCCTGCATTAGCGCATGGCAGCCATTGTGAGCCAACGGATGTAAAAAAACAGGGGGACTTATTCATGAGCCCCTTCTGACAGTGTCACCCTGCCAGTGCGTCATTTTCTTGATGTACTTGCAGTGTAAATCTTGGACCACGTTGTATCGTATTTGCAAAGAGATGCATCTAGGCATATGCGTCACCTTGTGAAGCCCTGTGCCACATTATACCTGCATCAGGTATGATGTATGTAGGGTGGGCGTTTCCAAGCAACAAGGCTTCATAGGAGTGGCGCAGTGAAATCCATCAGATTTTACTGCAACAACTGTAGGATGCCACTGCGTCAATACCTTACACCTGCCTCATAACAGGCGTAAGGGTGACACAGTGCCACAGGGATAGGCTGGCCACATGCATTGTTGGAGTTGTGTCATGCTTGTGACACAACTGCAGCAATGCGTGACTTTAGCGCTGACAGATACGTCAGGATTCCAGACGTATCTGTCATTAATTGTGACATGAAGCGCCGAACAGTGAGTACAGCAAATCCATGGTGACACATGAAGGGAGTAGTGAAGAGTGTTGCAACGCTGTTCTGACGCAGCAATGCAACACTTTTCATGAATGAGGCCCAGAAATGCACCCTATCTTATTGATGGTGCGCATTCCTGACCTGTAGTTTTATCACAGCAACCCAGCAACATTCCTTGCAGCGCTGTCCAGCACCAAAATCATCTGAAATGAGGCCCTAAGTGTATGCACCATTTTTAAAACCAGCTATTTTCTGGTCTTAAAAATTTGCCTCTAACTTGGATTGGAGACAGTATTTTGGGTTTCACGCCAAACAAGGAAATGCTTGGAAATATCACAAAGTGGGTTTACCAGATGGTTTTGCACGGGAACGCCTACCTTGCATCTCATTTTCATTAAGTCCCGCTAAAAGAAGAGGCGATCCTAACAATTCACATTTATGCCTGAAAACAGCTGCTAACTGCAGATAGCGGCCACTTGTTAATACAGCATTAAAAAAGGCTGCCGTAGCTTCAAAAAATGTATGCTATGGCGGTGTTAACACCTTGTACATATGCCCCTTTGTTTGCATGTTTAACCACACCTATGCCTCTCGGCTTGCAATAACCTGACACTTCTCTGTTCATCTCTCTGCTCGCCCTACATAATGGTCACTGATTTTTGTGCCTCCCACCACACTCTTCTGGTCAATGACTGTGTTCATATCAATGCTGCCTCCAGCCAAAGCTCTCTCACCATCTGAATTTCAAGCAGGCGCTACTAGGCTTAACGGTAGTGGTTGAATTCTTTTACTCCTGATGTCCCAAGGCCTTGTCTAATATGGGTTTTGAGTCCCTTTGACTCTCAATGGTAGCGTAAGTTGAGCAGTCCAAACCTTCTCTGGGAGGAGGTAGGTGGAGGACAAACACTGGCTCACAACTCAACGTATGTGCATCAAATGCAATAATTGAATGTCCCCCCAAATACTTGTTTTAATAAAAAGTAGTATTTATACAAACACAAAGCAAAATAGAGTATATATTAGATAATGACACACTCTTTGGAAGGTCTATGTTTAAGCACTAACCCCGACGGGCACCAGTGTCCCACTCTTCTAACTACTGACCGGGTTATTTACCATTTGCTTGCCGCAACATACAGGCTAGGCCATGCTAGAGAATACAAGTCTTAGAAGTCCCACAGTTGCTAGTTAGGTCAAAGTGTTCCAGCAACCTTGGCGCTACAGTCAGAGCAGTTGCCCCACCCCTGGGCTCTGTGATTCAAGGTTCTGTTTTAGTCGCTCCTGCTGGAGAAAAAATGTTGATGGTGGTAGGTGCCAAAGAGAAGCAGCAGGCACACGGTCTGGATATACACAACACTCCTCTGTTGTTGTGGTAAGTACCCTTGTGTCCTGTTGACAGACTCAGGGTGCTTATGACATTGCATTGATGATGCAGCAGCTCTGCGCTCACAGCTCACATTTGGATCATGGGCCAAGGCCCATTCCTGCTCCTGTGGTTCTCTTCTGGCATACGCAGGTCATTTGACACGCTCTCAAGGCGACATCACTCTGCAGGTCATAACACTGTCCTGGGCGACTCCTCTTTTGTTAACACAATCCTCCACTAGGACCACAGCCCTTAAGAATCACTGTAGCCCCCAACTGGCATACATGGGTTTTGACCAGACACTTTTGAGGTGGCGTCCCGCTTTGGATCACAATGCTGGGCAGGGAGTCGGACGGGTTCACCACAACACTGCACCAGGGTGACTGCCCTTAAGATTAACCATGGCAGCCCTTAACCTTCACCACCTGCCATATGAGGGTTGTGAACAGTGCACATGGTCAGACAGACCAATTGGTGTGGTAGTTCTGATTTAGAATCGAATATCACATTTAGCTCCAGGGATCCACTCAACAGGATCCACGGTGGACTTCACTGCCTCCAGGCAATCTTCTGCTCCTCACAGGGTACTCTGGTCTTGTGTCAGACAGAAGCAAGGGCTCCAGAGCATGTGGTCTTCATTTTACTGGGTGATGTCCCCCCATCGAGCGGGGAGACTTACAGCTCCTTAGTCTCCAGTCCTGGCTAATAAGGCAACGTCTATGCAAATCTTTTCCACAAAGATGTACATTGTCAGTTTGACAATTTGGGAGTCGTAAGCTCCCCTTTTTATAATCCATTTGCAGACACAAGTGTTATTAGGTTTCTGTGTCTTTGAAGTTTATGTTCTTGGGGTTGCCCACTTTGAATTGCCCATTCTACTGTTGGGCTCTTCCTCCAAAGGGCAGTATGTAAGAGGAGAAGGGGTACATGTCCATTACAATGCGAGGGACTCTTGCGCCCCAACAGCCATCTTAATTAACTCCAGTCCAGTTGTCTTCACCTAATCATTCTCTCCCATGTGGAATAACAATGTATCAAGATGCAACTACTTCCCTCTGAATTCACAAATTACCAATATTAACTGCCCCTTCACATTTCTCCTTGTCCATACCTTCTCTCCTCACCTCATACAGGTCCCCAGTTGACCCATCTCTAATCTTTTCAACCTCCACTCCATCCCACTTAACGATGGAGTGGCAGCATATCCATACTTCCCTTTGCCGATTTACCTCATATTCCCAAATATTAAGTGAAAAACATACTTTCAGCACCCCCATGCTTCCATCATTGTCTCACATACCCCCACATACAGTTACTCTCAAACCACCCAAATCATCTTAGCTCTTACTCTCCAAAGCCTTTTTTAAATCCCTCTGTGGCCACTCCAATCCGAAAATGTTCCATCCCAAAATCACCCCTGTCGAACCAACCCCCTCCGTAAGTAGAGCCGTATGACTCCCAGAACCTGTAGCGCTGTCACCACACCGCTATTGATAGCCCCGTCCATTTCCCTGCCTTCTGATCGATTTTTCCAGGAGCCATGCCAAGCATGTAACCTCCCGTCGTCTTGCCTGTACATATGCTATTTAACCTCTCCTCTTTTGATCAGTCGTGCAACTTCTCAGGGTAATGCAAACCTTATTATCCTGAAACGCTACATCTTCCTGATGAAGGCCTTGAAATAACCTTGACCTCACCAGCCATAACACCCTGACTACCCCAAAGACACCATTGTAAACCCTGCCCTAAACAGGCTGTCTTCCCAGGTGGATGTGCACGTGCGCGTTGCCTGTTTCACAACACTTATACACACAGAACACTTTTGTGCAAAGGAGAGGGAACAGGAGGCTACGGGGCAGTCAGGGTAAGCTGGCCTCCAATAGAAAAGTATCACATAACAAGAAGCTACCCTGACTCAGTGTCTGATTCTTATGGAAGGATGAGGCACACTATGTCGATAACTTAAGTGGTGTTGGGCATCTCAAAAAAATGTATGGACTGTCCTCACACACCACCAGGTGTCATGCTTCATCATTGGCAGTCCTTGCTCTTGCTGAAAACCACGTTTGATAAAGAACGGGCCTACACCTGGAGACAGGGAGGTACTTCTAGAACTAAGTGGAGGCCTGTGCTAAGAAAGTGAGTAAGTGATGTTAAAAATCGATGCAAATTACTTCATGGAAATTAAATTGCGCAGAATATGCTTGGTATTAAAACTAATAGTGGGGACTAGGGGGGCTAGTACCCCATCCCCATCTGTGTTGCCACCATGTTTCTGCCGTAACAGCCAGGAGGGTCCATGGCATTCATCAGGGCGTGAAAGGAAAAGGGGCTCCTGTCTTGTCTCTAAGAGACTAAGACAAATCCACTGTTGTAGGCTGGCTCTGGTCCAGCTCTACCATGAAATATCAAACAGCCCCAGGCAAGGGGTAGTGATGTCCAATGGGAAGGGAGGAATTGAGGGACCCCTGTAGTCACACTTGCCTCAAGGTGCATCACTTGTGGTGCTCCTATGCTCCATCCTTGTTGCTCCCCCTTTCGGCCACGAGAATTGATTAATCAGTCAGGCGTATTTCTGTGTCTTCTTAGGTACCAGCCCAAAAAAAATATTACTAAATCCCCTACTGGAGGGGTTCGTGAATTGACCAGCCATGCAACCCCATTACAATAATTTCACAAATGTTTCTTATTTAACCTGTTACTTTACTTGACATGATTTTAAATTGTACGCCCATCTCCTTATCTGTGGGCATGTATTTGGTATTCTGAAGCCTGTCATGAAACCTCGCTCTAAGCAGCCCACCGTTGTGCAGTCCAGGTATAACCTCAACCATTTTTGCAGAACAGCCGTCTTAATCAGACATCCAAGCACACCTTTCCAGGTGTACCCTCTCTGACGTTTATGTCAGATCACCTGCACTCCTTGCATCTGCCCTGCTGCCCTCTGTTGTGCCATTTCTTTGTCTTTTCCCTATTCCTTCCCTATTCCTTCCCTGTCTTGATCTGATTTCCTCGCGTTCCCTGCTTTCATCTCGGCGAGTGTAATACCGCCACTGTGGATTGCAGCCCATGCTTTTCCTTTCTCTCCTTTTCTGCTGCCTCTTCCCCCAACACATCCCATATAATTCTTCCAGCAGGTTTACAACATCTTCGTAAATTCAGCAGGTGAGTTGTCGCAGTTATCCTCCTTGCAGTTTTCTCTTGTCTAGCGGCTACCTCATGCTGTTGCTCCTTGCATGGGTGGCACTCTCTCTGGAAACTACCACTCAGGACCAGAATGCTCAGTTTATTGGTGGGAAGAGAACTCCTGGCATCCTGGGATACCCCTGCTGCCAGTCACACTCCCACCTCCTATCTGCTCCTCCTGTTGTCAGGGGCCTCTGTGAACATCTGGCCTTCTTCTGCTCTTGGTGGGGACACTCTATCCCTTGTCTGCTCCATGAGGGACATGTTTGCCCTTGGGCCCATCCCATAGGACCCAAAGTGTCCCTGTTCATTGCGGCCTGCTAGTGATTACTTTTCATGATGAAAATCCTGACCCACGTGGTTCCAATTGCCTCCTGAACGAACTCCCCCTGCTTTGAGGGATGGGGCCATCCATCTCAATTTGGATTGAGCCTCACCTGTTGGGTCTGGTATCTTCCTGTTCTAACCCATGCAGGCCCCAACGGCCTCATATTCATGTAGGTGTCTGGTAGTTGTCCTAGTACTACCCCCACTGGTTGCCCTAAAGGGAGGGGTCAGCAACCCCTGCAACAAGGTTAAAGCACTTCTTCCCCTCCTTGTAGATATAGAACAGGACATTACTGCTGCTACCACACCAGCCTAGGCCACACCTAGGGGCCTACCTGTCAGTCTGTCTAATGGAACAATGGGCCTCTGCGAAATCTGTCGCACTTGAAATGGCACTTCATTAGGCCTAGACAGAATTTTGGTTACATCAGAGTAATCAGAGTAATGTGGTAATTCCACTTTGACTCTGAATTACTGATAATTATATAATTACTCCTGCATGCCTAATTTAGAGTAATTTCTACCATAAGAGCACATTTGGTGCACAGGTGCTCATTGGCACCTGGTGACAGATGAACTTGGTAGACAACCACCACCCATGCATGCATTCCGCAAAGGCATGAATGTAAGGGAACATGTTGTAAAATCCCTAGTACCCACAGAATTGAGAACTTCACAGATGACACTATGGAATACCCCTTCCGTGAACGGACATTTTAAATGTGGGTAATGTAGGGCGTGTCCCATGGCCAATGAATTGAAAACTTTCACACACAACAACTACAAACATACACTTCAAGATCACACTAACTGTATCTCCAGCGGGGTAATATTCGCCATTTTCTGTCCATGTGCTTTTGTATATATAGGACAAACTATACAAAAAGTAAAGTCCCGTATCCTGCAACACTGCAGTCGTAAACGGTGCAAGGTACAGGGAGCACCCCTCGTGGAACATTTTACATCATTTGGACACACACCGGAGAGCCTACGTTGGTGTGTAATAGAGAAGGTACACCGAAACCCCATGGGAGGGGATTTTGGTAGAGTTCTGAGCCTACGCGAGTGTAGATGGATACATCGCTTTGATACTATAACAAGAGGATTAAACGAATACGAGGAGATCACCAGATAGGTGTCCACACTCAGCAATGTTTGTTGACAATAGGCCCTGTAAGCATAATCTCATAGCAATCTCCTGTGTAACACATATTGTTATTTAACCCAATCCTGTTTGCTCCTACTGAAAATTGGCGTGCTATGCCTTTAGATGTGATCATTTTCTGTTGTTTTCTTTTTTTTTAAATGTCTGTATTTATGTTCAATGTGAAGTGCAATTGTGATGTCATATGTGAATAATTGCGTACCACTAGGTTGTTACTTCGTCTGTGAATATATCCAAGCTTCAGCACTGGTCGCTAATTGTCTATACACACTGATTCCTAAATCTGGATTGTGAGACTGCACTTTTTGTTTAATTGTACACTGTCAGTTTCAAATACTCATTGAACCATTTAGTGTATCTTAAATATTAGAATGGTGACATTGCACCTTGAGGCGTATTGTAATTATATTGAAGACACCACCAAAAGAGGAGCTGGCTTGTTGCTTAATTGTACACTGGCAGTTTTAACATTGAAAAATTGTATGTATTTACAAATATTAGAACTGTGACATAGCACTTTGAGGCCTTCAGTAATGCTGTAGAACCTGAGAACTTATTGAGTCTTTCGACCCTTTTTACTAGTGTGTGGTTGACGCCGCCCCTTTTCAAGGCCACCGCTCCCTTTCTCCCAGTATAAATGCTCCTGCGAATTGCTGCTCTGTTGGCTGCTCCCATGATGGAGTAAGGACGTAGATCAGATTGTCTCTAGGTAATTCTCTTCCACAACCGACCACCACCTAGGAACGCCAGGTGCTCCTCAGTTAGCATTTTAATTAGAATTCCCTCCTTTTTTCTAGTTGTAAAAATCACACTGTGCTCTGGATTGCCTGATTCATTCAGCCAACTTTTGCCACAAATACGGATCTGAATATTACGTTCCAATGATGGCTGGGCACCACCGCCATTGTCTATATCTACAGAATAATGGGAATTGTCCTTAGCTGTCAGGTACCTCACAAGATTCACCTTTGCTTGTGAAGTGATTCCGCAGAGACGACAAGAGCACCCTTCCCTGTACCCACCTGACCCTCGTGAGCAGTAGGAACCAACAGGGATGAGATGGACGCAGGGATGGGAGCCAGAAAGGACATAGTGGCTTGGTGTGGGGAGTATCCTGGTGCCCTCTGGAAGACAGGAAGGACCAGATCAATAAGGAATCCCAACTCCTGTTCTACAGCACCCTCACGAACAAACACACAGAAAGGATAGTCATTCCGGGGACTCACCGATGCTTCTTCGCACCACGGCACCCAGAATCAGCGCTGCTCCAGGCGAGGTGCTCCTGGACCCTACTCCTTCCGTGGAACCAAATTAAAGCGCTCCTGCGCCCTCGTGTCAAAAGTAAAGGTCAAAACCATGCGCAATGGTGTTCTTGCGCAATCTGGCGGCAAACTACGGGGGCAAGCTATAACAGTGGCATCCCTCAAAGAAAGGTAGGTGCAAGAACAAATGGCGTACTTATTCACAGCAGCGCTCCTGCGCTATGAACTCTTCAGTATCCCATAAGCGCACCAGTGCTAATAAAGTAAAACTAAAGTATCCCACAAACGCTCCTGCGTTATAGGATCAAAATAACCCACAAGCGCTCCTGCGCTAAACAAACAAAGTATCCCACAAGCGCTCCTGCGCTATGGGATCAAGGCAGCTTCTAGGCGCTCCTGCGCTAAACAAACAAAAGTATCCCACAAGCGCTCCTGCGCTCTGGGATCAAGGCAGCCTCTAAGCGCTCCTGCGCGAGGGAGGCTCTAAGGTGGGATAGGATCAAATACCCGTGGTGCGCTCCAGCGCGGTGAGAAGGATCTACCAGGTACGCTTCAGCGAAGAAGGAAACAGGTTACTGGAGTCGCGACTCGATTCGGATCACAGCGCTGGCGTCACTGGGGGAATCCAGTTGAATCCGAAGCACGGAACCGGTGGGAAACGCGCAGTGTAAGCGTTTCCCCCAGAAGTGCTTCTGCGACCTCTCGTGCGCTGCAACAACTAGACCGGGACTCACCCTTCAACCGGAAGTGAGTCTCCCGGTGTTTCTGTGTGTGCGTTGCGGGGAGGTGGTAAGACCCGTGGAACCTGACATTAGCTGGCCCTTGCCACGTTACGGGTGAGTTGCTATAGACAGTCCTTGTGTACTTTTAGTGTACAATCCTTATGGACCCTTGACAACAATTGTGGTTATTATTATTGAATTGCAGGCATTGGTGTAACCAGGTTTTGGACTCCAATTGAGCATTGCAAGAGTGATGAGGTGGGTTTAATACATTACTCCCGCCATTTGATGTGCAGACACCACGCCTGTGCAACCTATTAGGTCCCGAGTCTAAGTTCCTTGTTTTCTTTCTGTAGAGGAAGATCCTCATAGCTGAGGTATTAAAGTCGCTCTTTTGCCAATAAGCCAGATCGCAACGTCGACGCTACCCCCTACCGCACCTGGACAAATTTCCCCTTGCCCATTACCCCTGTTTACAGCCTTAAGGAAACTCTCCTTAAAAAATCTAATGAATAATTTGCATGTGGCCAGGTTGCACCTAACTGTTTATTGATTATCAGTTTTGTACATTCTTGAAAATATATGCCCTTTACCTTTCTACACACTTTGAGCTCTCTTGAGTCCTATATCACTTGAGCACTCCTTCTTACACTTTCCCTAGAACATTTTCCTACCTTCTTGACCCTCTAATGATTGTTCCTTTATATGACTAACTAAATATATTGTAATAATACTTAGTGTTTTTTTCTGCACATTTATTTTCACGATTTACCGACGTTTGGGAGCTTAATGTAAGCTCAAATATGTTGTTAATTCTGTGAATCTAACTCTTCCTTGAATAATTGTTCCAGGACCATTGTTTCTATATCATGTCACATTCAGCACTTATTGTTTTGGCCTAGTTTTGTTTCATGCAAAGTCAGAATGTGTCACTCTAGTACATTTTCCTCTGACTGAAAAGTTAGAGTTGTTTGTGTTGCTCTCAGCCTGTTACAGCCCCTTTGCATTCTTTAGAAGGGTTTTTGTGCTACACAGTGCATAGCCTTTTGACCTTGCACTTTCACCAACTTTTCTTTGTGAAATATATTTTGAGTGCGAAAGTTATTCAATGCTGCAACGTGCATAGCTTTGTTTCACATAGTGTTGCTCTGAGTCACGTAGAGCCTGCGCTAAGGCATAGCAAATCTGGCCCATCCATTCCAATCTAAAATGGTGGTATCATAGATTAAATCTAATTGCTCATCACTCTTATATTTTGTCTTTAATGCATGGGCACATTTTGATGAATGTAGACAACTCTGACTTTTTCCACAGATCCTACTTTTACAAGTTTCCTTCACCTTGTAATCATAGAAGATTGAAGTTGCAGACCATTAGGATCTAATATCAACTGGATTTGTTTTAAGTTATCATACCACATAACTTGCTTAGATTTATATACACACTCTTTGACTGTTTGCCGTAATGATCCCCCACTTCTTCTTTCAATATGGTACCAAAACTTTACTACTCATCTATTGTATTTGAATGACATACTTTCCAAGCCCAGCTCCAGTCTTAACGAGCAATTTACAGAAGCAGATGTAAGCCCTAACCAGTCCTACTAAATACCCATTTCAGTGGACTGGATTCTCTTATGGTCCTTTTGCTCCAAAATGCGGCTTCCATGTACAACGGATTAAGTTGTAAATTTCCTTGAGAACCTCCATCGATCTGTGACTTAACTCATTGTCCAATCTTTGTAATGCTGCTGCAATTGCTTTTGCCCTTGTCACTACCACTTCTATGTGTGTCTTAAAGTTCAGGTTACTTGTAATGATCACCTCCAGGAATATGTATTCATTGATAATCTGCAGGTTCTGTGTATTGAGCGTTCACTTAATTTTATTAAACGTTCTTCTTCTCAAAAAAAGTTCCTTTAGCTTTAGATGCATTTATTGTTAAGTCATTCGATTTTCAGCAAATGGCATTTTACTGGGGACATCCATCAATGCTATCATTTGATAGTTGTTTGCTATCATTTAATAGTTGTCTATCTCCTTTGTTGTGTATTGGGAGTATGATAATGCCTTTTTATGAGTCTGTTATTTTGTTTAGTAACATCATTGCCTTATAGAGAGGTGACAATGCTTTGTCCCACAAATTAGGGTTAGGCTTCAAAATATTTGACTAATGCACCCAATCTACTTCCATTCTTTGATTGACAAATTTACCTCCTTATTTCTGTTGTATATTGTTCTCTATGGGGCAGATTTATGACATCTGACGCATCTCTGCTAATCAGCAGAGATGCGCCAGAAGAGTTGTGACGCATCTGCCCACCCGTGCGTCACCATTGATGCGCCGCATTTACAATGCGGCGCACCGTGGCACTCGGATGGGCAGATGCGTGATGCATCTCCTGTCGGAAAGGCGGCGCATTGCTGGAGTTGCGTCGCAAGCGCGACACAGCTCCAGCAAGGCTCGGGGGTGCCCTATCATTATAATGCTGCGTCAATCCTTACGCCTGCTTCAAGCAGGCGCAGGGTTTTGACGCAGCATGGGCTCAAAAGTGACTGAGTGAAATCTTGTAGATTTCACTCAGCCACTTTTAGGAAGCGTTCCTGCGATGGAACACCCACCCCTGCACAGGTACGCCTACTGCTGGCGCAGGGCTTTACAACGTGACGCATCTCCCAGATGCGTCACGTTGTAAATACCCCACCATGGCGCAGGATTTGCGCCGCCGCTGCGTCACAAAAGTGACGCAACGGCGGCGTAAATGAGGCGCAAGGGGCTCATAAATCTGCCCCTATGTCTTTTTATAAGGGGGTCTCTTTCTGTTATTTTTCAAATGTATTTAATTTTGATCTTATTTTTTGCATTGGAGTTTGAGCCCCTTTAGATTTTCTTTTCCAGTTTTCAAGCTGCTTGTTACTCTTATCTGTGCTTAGTTAGCCTTATTTCTTTTATAAAATTATCATTTCTAGAATTTCACTACTAGAATGTTCCTTATTTATATGCAGTAGATTTGAAATATCCTTAAAACCCTTTAAACAAAAGGGCTATGCGATACTTAATTTGTTACAATCCAAAATATTAAGAAGTGGTCTATGATCACTGCCCACTAGCTTCCCTAAACTCATCACTTAAAGTATAAAATAGCATTTTGCATTATATCCCCCAACCGTGTCAACAGTGAACTCAGATATTTCCTTCTAATTTTCACAATTAGGTGTTATAAGCTTTTAGCATTTGATAGTGTTGACGGTTGTGTGCAATATAAATATTTGCTGCGATTATTACTTTCAGCTGAGTTTTTTATATTACTAATGTTGTTATACTTAACAACTGTAATTATTCCTATGAAGAATTACTCATAATATTTTCCTCTTGCTATCAATTTGACAAAGAGTAGTAACATTTTAACCCCCTGTGGGCAACCAAATTCTTTCTGTGCTTTATTATCATCTACTCTATATTTCTCAAACTTTTTCTGTTTCCCATGTTTCTTGGAGAGTAGCTATCATAATTTGATTTCCTGTTAATTCAGACTCCAAAGGCTTTTTGTTCTTTCGAATGCATATTGCAGGACATCAGGTTCAGTACTGAGGCAAAAATAATCAAAAGATTTTGGAACTGGGCTGTCATGACGGATAGTTACAGTAATTCTGTTCCAATCATAAGTAGGGCTCCCGGTTTTATGTTATTTTCTTTTTTTACATTTCAGTCTGGATTTTTCTATATTTATTTTCTACTAATCTGTATTTCTGTAAAAATGAAGCTGCAATGGGTATTTGTCCATACATATTTAACTGATAAATGTATACTCGCATTTGAATGTCCAAAAGATTTCAGCAGTATACAGTGCAATACCGTTATCTGAAAACACCTGCATTGTAGAATAACATAAACAACTATAGATCTGTACTTAATTCAGCTTAATTAGGAAATCTATTGTCTTTCTTCATCTCCCCCTTCCTCTCAATCTGTACACCTACTGACCTGACACTCATGATTGACAGTACGGAAAATCATCCAACGAGGACCTTTTTTCTGTATTTATAAATAAATACAAACAGGAATATAAATAGTGTTCTGTCTTAATTTATCTGCACAAATCAGTAAAAACTGAAAACTGGGAGCCCTAATCATAACCCTCTTTTCGATATGTTCTCGTTACATATACTCTAGACTCCGAAACTCCTTTAAACATAGATCTGCTTTTTCTGATACTCTTTCTTCATCTGATATAGTTCAATTTACCCTACAAAGGACATCATATTTATAGGTTTGAGATCTCCTCTCAAAATTTGGCAGGGTGTAACTTTAATTATGCCAGAGATAATCAAAGTATTTTTTGTAATTCTGCATTACTCATTTGACGCTAAATGACTTAAAATGATGCAATTATGCCTGTTCGCATAATCATGAGTAAATTGGCACAACACATCTCCTGCAGGCGCACAGGAACAACAAATTCAGTGAGTGTGAGCAGCTGCTGGCTGCTGCTGTTTGATTTGTGTTGCATTTTACACTATTTTCTTAGCGAAAAATGCATCCTTGACTCCATTTTAGAAGTGAGGGTGCATTTTGAGATAAAACATAGCACAAAATGCTTGCTAACACATAATCCTGCAAAACCCTATTTAACGTTACGGTTGTTTCGCATTTTTACATCAGGGATATTTCAAGGATTTTGGAGACCCGGAGCCAAAAGTATTATGGTGGGCCATGTTCCGAATAGCTTTGAATTTATGATCCAATTTCACCTATTCCCTGCCCTCTTCGGCCAGATCACTCACAGTGCACAGTAACACTCCTCAAATTCTAAATGTTTTTATGTCTAATATTCAAGGATACAGAGGTGTGTTTTCAATATTGTAATACAGTAGCAGCTCACTAACATTACTGCAAATAATCTTTGAGACCCCCTCCCATTTCTCATATGTGAGATCCTATTTTTATCCAAAAGAAACTTTTTTATGGTTGCTGCGTGAAACCTAAACACAACATTTCTCTGTAAAAATCTGTAATAGACTCTCGCACGTCACCCACATTAAGAAAAAATTAAAGGAAAATGGTATTTAAAATAATCCGTTTAAGTATTATTCATTTTCATCAGGGAAAGACTCACTACAGAAAAGAGCTGCCCCACCGAAAGGCTGGGGCCCAGGGCTAGATCCCACTGTTCCCATGCCTTACACTATAGCAAATTACGCAATGTGATAAATCAGGGCTTTTTGCAGATGTTCCCCCACCTTTTGCCTCCTGTTTGGACCACTATAAGATTTTTTTTGACTACAAGTGTGTCCTGGGATCTGCTGACCAGGCCGAGGGCCAGTGCTCTGTTGAAAGGTACATGGTAACTAGGTGTAAATACAATTGGTACAGACAACCACCTGCAAGTCCCTAGTATATGGTAGGGCATGTAGGTTTAGAGGTCCAGTATATTTGATGCACTTAAGCGTGTACTGCTATGGTGTTTGCTGTCATTTTAAAGGGAGTTCTGCTTTGTAGGCTGTTTTTAGAAATAAAACTATGTCCAACTTTGGAATTAAAAGTACTTCCGAAGTCTTAAAGGACTTTATTTTACATACAAGTCATTACTAAGGTCTTCCCTAGGTGCCCCCAGGGTAGGGTGCATTGTTAATATAAGCAGAGACATTGTAAAAGTTGTTTTAAATGCCCTGGTGAGTGAAAATCCACCAGTTGTGTTCTTCCCTGTTGTAGATTGCTACCTCCTTAGGTTAACATGGGAAGGATTAATTAATCCTTAACATAGCATAAAGTGTGGCAAGAGTTAGCTAGAAACATAATTAAAAGTTTGAAAATAATAGTTTTAATAAATCCAGCAACTTGCCAGGGTTGGATTTATTACAACTATTGCAGGAAAGAAGTTATAGAACTGCTTTCCTAAAGTTATCAAATTCAGCCCAGTAGCAGAATGTCTTTGTCCCAAATTGGCCAGTCTCTGAAAGATGGCAGGAGTATACTTTAAGCCAAAGGGCATCACCCTAAACTGGAAGCCGACCTCTCTCCCCCTCAATCAGTGAGATTAAAGGTACTGAGAAATTTGTCAGCGCCCAACCTGCCTATGTGCTCATCAGCTATGGGAATGGGATGTGCATCAGTATGAGTCCAGAGCAGTCAATTCCGAACCTGAGTCCTGGAGTGGTGCCCTGTGGGGCAGTCTTGGGTACCAGCAGCATTGGGCTGGACCAGGGACTATTGAAGGGCTCAATTACCATTAACACCAGCAACCTCCTCCTTGATACTGACCCTCACTTTATCCAACAGCTTGTGTATTTTACTTTTGACAGGCAGGATGTTTCCAGTGTCTATGTCATGGGTACACAACTGTGAATGTCCAGTGGTGAGGGGGAGGAAAGCTGCCCCAACAGCTGGCAACAGTCACTCTGCTGCTCTGGGGACAGAGTAGGGGAGAGGTTAAGACCTTCTACTGACCCATTGAGCTCCTGGGCTGAGAGAAGGTCAGGGAGAGGTTTGTCTGTCATCAGGAGCATGTTGACTTCAGACTTCTCAAAGTGACATTTGAGATGGTTGATGTTGAGCACTCCTAAAGGGTTTCTGGGGGTCATGAAACCACACAGTACTCCCCCTTCTACTTCTTGAACTCATTCGGGCGTGTCCAGTTATACTGGAGAGCTCTGGGTTCCGCAGTCTCCATAACTCGCACATTTTGCCCAGTCTGAAACTACTGGAGAGCGCTTCTGGTTATACAAGAGCTTCATCACTTCCTGACTGGCCTCAAGAGTGTCCTTCTCCTTTTTCCAGAATTACTGCATCTAGTTGTGGATTGCCAACATGTAGCTGACAACATCCTGAGGGGTTTCCTGAGAGCTTGCTTCCACCCTTCTTATGCAAGAATGAGACGTTCCCTAAAAGGGAGTACATTGAGGAGCTTGAATGGGCTAAACCCAACCCCCTTCAGTGGCACCGCCCTGTAGACAAACAGTAGGCATGGAAGGAGGACATCCCACTAACCCATCATGGGCTCTGTTAGATCCATTATCATGCCTTTTAGGGACTTGTTGAATCTCTACACAAGGCTGTTTGGGGGGGTGATAGGGTGTGGACAAGTTGTAAGTCACTCCACACTCTTAGAGAACCCGACAAGGTTACAAATCCCCCTCAGGTCACTGACCATCACAGGTGCAGTCACCGACCTCTGAAAAATGGCCTCTGGGTACCAGTTGTCGTTGTCCACCAAAGCCCTGATGACCATGTAGCCTAAGCTGTCTTGGGATCCAAGGGTCCAACAATGTTGATGCCCATCCTCTCAAAGGGAGCATTAATGACAGATAAAAAGGTCTGAGGAGCCTTAAGCTTTTTTCCTGACATCCAGCTGGCCTGGCAGGTGGGACAGGCCCTACAGAGTCCATCTGGTAACGTCTTTATGCAGGGCCAATAAAAGTGGGGGACTAACCTAGTGAAGGCCTTGTCCTGCCCCAGACGTGCTGCCATGGGCATATCTTGCTCCTACCCCACTAGGTAGGTCCTGTAACAATGAGGGGCCACTAGCACACAGGTTGCCCCAGGTCCAGGAAGCTTAGGCTCCCAGTAAAACTGTAAAGAGGTCAAACTCCAAATAGATACAGTGATTTCCAGAGGTATCAAAAGACACACAAGCCAGGTCCTCCCTAGAGTGGAAACAAGCATCATAGGACCGGTTTCGGTGGTTCACCCCTCTTCAGCCAGGATAGCTTGATTCCAGTGGCACAGTGAGCCTCAGACCCACATCTGGGCATACCCGGCACACTTAGGGCTATGGAAGCAAAAGACACACAATTGATGGACGGAATGCAGAACAACTCAAAACATTCTCCCAGAGTCAAGAGATCTGGGTTAAATCCATCATTCTTCTTCTCACCATGCCAACCCAATTTAGACCTGGCCATATGCAAATCAGTCTTGACCCTATGCCTCATGGGAACAGTCCAGTCCGAACTTCCAAGCCAGGTCCTCCCTGGACCGGAAACAAGCACTCTAGGACTGGCTTCGAGGCTTCGCCCCTCATCAGCCAGGTTGGCTTGAATCCAGTGGCACAGTGAGCCCCAGACCCACATCTGGGCATACCCGGCACACTTAGTGCTATGGAAGCAAAAGACACACATTTGATGGATGGAATGCAGAACAAATGGAAGTGGATGTAACGGTCTAATCAAAGTGATGTTTTAAAAGAAGGTCAACATGTTTTATGCTTTATTACTGTTGTGAAGATCATGGAAATTATTCAGGACTGATGTGCTAATATACTCGTGTGGGGGATAGAGGCAAGTCAATGTGAGTAATGCTGTACCCTTAAACATTCACACTGGTATAGAGTATACCGTCAGGATAAAATTACATAGGGAGAGAGAAGAAATAATATTAAAGCAGGTTAATAAGTATTTTATTATCATGCTGCACGTTGTGAACAGGAGCATGCAAGTAGATGTCACCAGCATGACAGTAGATGTGTGATGTCCACCAAAGTTATAGAAAACCACATACAGGCAAGACAAACAGGTGGTGTACAGCATAATCCCTAAGATAGAGCAAGGGGACAGAAAATAGAGGAAAATGCCTCTTCTCAACTGTTGGGGCTTACCAGGTAAGGGGGAGAGAATACCCCAACCATAGTGGCAGAGCGGAACACACACTTGTGTGACAAAAGCCCTGGTGGGTAACAAAGTAAAGGAGAACAGCTGTGGATAATGCACAGCATAATGGTGAAGAACTCAAGAGGGTGGTAACCATGGAGCAAATCCTATGGAAAGTGTTCTGCTGACTTGGTGGTGACCTAGCTGACAGATGAGCCGGTTGAAAAAGAGCCCATGCAATTAATAAAGGCAGGCCAAAACCAACACTGGAGGTGGGCTAGAAGCAGTAAAGCTAGGCCGCTAATCAAATACAACAACAAAACTGCTAGTACTGCAACAAATCTTCAATCTCAACTTTTCTTATGAGAACACATTTTGAGGTGAAACAAAAAGTGTCGAAGACCTTCGTTTTCTTTGAATTAATCAATGAATTTATTTTATTTTTTCATTTATTTAGACTTCCATTTGTCAGAACGATTTGAAAAGTCAACCGTCCATTAGTGACTAATTTTAAGGAATTTCTCCACACCATTCATTGATACACATCAAGCATACTAGTCAAACATCCCATTCATTCCTGTAGTGTAATCATACGCATACATTCACGACACATTTTAAAATACACATATCCTGAATTTAATTGATGAACAAACAATAGAATCTTTCTATTTAGACCACAGAAGGAATTATTTAACAAATTGGTCTCAAAATTTGTTTCATTTTTGGATTATTCAAAACTTCTTGTGGTCTCTTCACAAGGTCTATGCGTTTCGAAACCCCTTCTTTCCTGGGGCTCTCATCAGGACCTGTAGGTTAAAAACAGAGCCATTTTTCAGTAACATTGGAACCCCTCACTCTTATATGCAATTACAAGCCTCGTTTAAAATTAAGTTTACCTCTAATGGAAAGTTGTTATAGTCAGCCGATCTAATGAAGAATATCACCTGAGTGAAAAAAATGAAAAGCAAAGGTGTAGCTGCAAGCTGGAAAAGTATGTCACTTCACAATCATAATCAAGCATACAATTATATTGGCTTACTTATTGAAAATTCCGTTGTTAAGAATCAGAAAGAAGCTTGCGTTGGGACTGAAGGCGAACCTTTGTTTTAGCGAAGGGTTCGCTAAATAGTCTGATGGCGACTAGAGAAAGGAGCGCAGTCAAAGACTAGATAAAACGGTTATAGCAGTTCCAGTATATGAGAAGGAGACGTCATACCTCAGTTGTAAGCAAAGGAGTAGTAGTAATCTCTTTTGTTCTCGGACTCGACCGGTCTTCCAATTCTTTTAGGGACTGGAGGGGATTAGAGATAACATTAGTGGGCTGGGTGATATTTTGAGGCAAACGCGTTGCAGAAAATTCAACAATTCAAATAGGGACCGACCTGAATCCTTGCTTCGTCTTTCGCGGTATTCAATTGAAATGGAGTGGACGTCGGTCACGTGGTAGTACGTAATCTGGTGTTGATGTTAGTATGAGTAAAAGTCGAAGACGGACTCTCCGCAGTACTGCAGTTTTTTATAAAAATATTTTTGAATTTGTTTGTTTATTGAAAAACATGCGATTAACATAAAAAGGAATTTGCAATACTTTGGCATGCTTCTCAGTAAGGAAGAATATTATTCATAATTGCGTGGCCGAATAATTATAGTATATGCGTGTTCTGCTCGATTTTCCCGGCCTTCTTGTGAGGAAAAGATGATTAAATGTGACTTCAGTCTCTTACCATTCAAGTCTAAGGGTTAGAGTAGTGAATGGAGCCTATTTACTAGGCACTTCGACATGATTCTGTGCTCTTCCCCATAGATCAGGGCTCGCACACATAGCCTAGGGGATAGATTCGTTAGTATTAGGGATAACCTGTCCTGTAGTGAGGGTATTTCACGAAGCTGTGCTGAATTCAGGCCTGGTAGGCCTCAAACGGGAGAGACTCCATCTTTCTTTCTGCTCCGGCAGCTTGGGATGCTTCTAGGTCAAACGTAATGTTTTAGTTATGAGGTGTTATTCGCTTGGAGAGAACCGGTTCAGGCCGGCCCTTATCGAAGGATTGTATTTTTCTTCATGCCGAAGACACTACATCAGGCCGGCCGGCTGGGAACGTGTCCTTGGTACGGGGAGGTACGAGAATTTGGTGGGCGGCAGGTTACAGGCCGGAATTTTCCATGAGGAAACGCACCTCTATATTAGTGAAAGTCTGAGGCAGTTACATGTTCAGTCCGTAGGCGGCATCTAGCCGTTAGCAGTAAAGCTACTACTTATTCCAGGGAAGACAGACGCCATCTTGAAGACGGAGAAGAACCGAGAGACAGATGCTCTCCTAGCAGAATAGCCAGAGAGGAGAGAGTAGCCGATAAGGAAGAGGTCCCAGTGACTCAGAGAAGGGTGATTCCAGGCGAGCCGAGGCACAGACGAGAAGGGAACCTAGATGACCACTGAGTGCAGGCTACATACTACTAAGGTGATGTCGACCCTTTCTTATTAGAGTGTACAACTTAATCTTTCACTTTCCTTTGCAGGTTATGTGTTATATTGTAATGTTATGTGATTGCGTATGTAATGAGTAATAAAGTACCCAGTTTGTAGTGAACCAACATGTGCTGTGTGTTCTTGTATGAGAGGGTAGCCTATTCTTCTAGTCAGCTGCGGCTACATGAACAGATGTTAACCCTGATCAGGTAAGTGGTAACTGAATAGGGGAAAGAGGAGCCCCTCGAACCTGAGAACAGGCTATGCTCGAACTGGCAATCCTTGTGTGATCTGATGAATAGTGAGACTGATTCCCTTTTTGTATGATATGGTGATCATAGGATGAACTGTCGCATGAGACTGCCGTCTAGGTAGAGAGGTCTGGATTCGTATAGGATCGCGAGGCCGCCACTTGTGATACTGTCGTATGGGCAGAGAGGTCTGGATCTGTAGGGGATCGCGAGGCCGCCGATTGTGCTGAGACTGCCGTCTGGGTAGAGAGGTCTGGATTCGTGTGGAATCGCAAGGCCGCCACTTGTGATACTGTCGTATGGGCAGAGAGGTCTGGATCCGTATGGGATCGCGAGGCCGCCGATTGTGCTGAGACTGCCGTCTGGGTAGAGAGGTCTGGATCCGTGTGGGATCGCGAAGCCGCCACTTGTGATACTGTCGTATGGGCAGAGAGGTCTGGATCCGTAGGGGATTGCGAGGCCGCCGATTGTGCTGAGACTGCCGTCTGGGTAGAGAGGTCTGGATTCGTGTGGAATCGCGAGGCCGCCACTTGTGATACTGTCGTATGGGCAGAGAGGTCTGGATCCGTATGGGATCGCGAGGCCGCCGATTGTGCTGAGACTGCCATCTGGGTAGAGAGGTCTGGATTCGTGTGGAATCGCGAGGCCGCCACTTGTGATACTGCCGTCTGGGTAGAGAGGTCTGGATTCGTGTGGAATCGCGAGGCCGCCACTTGTGATACTGTCGTATGGGCAGAGAGGTCTGGATCCGTAGGGGATCGCGAGGCCGCCGATTGTGCTGAGACTGCCATCTGGGTAGAGAGGTCTGGATTCGTGTGGAATCGCGAGGCCGCCACTTGTGATACTGTCGTATGGGCAGAGAGGTCTGGATCCGTATGGGATCGCGAGGCCGCCGATTGTGCTGAGACTGCCGTCTGGGTAGAGAGGACTGGATCCGTGTGGGATCGCGAGGCCGCCACTTGTGATACTGTCGTATGGGCAGAGAGGTCTGGATCCGTAGGGGATCGCGAGGCCGCCGATTGTGCTGAGACTGCCGTCTGGGTAGAGAGGTCTGGATTCGTGTGGAATCGCGAGGCCGCCACTTGTGATACTGTCGTATGGGCAGAGAGGTCTGGATCCGTATGGGATCGCGAGGCCGCCGATCGTGCTGAGACTGCCGTCTGGGTAGAGAGGTCTGGATTCGTGTGGAATCGCGAGGCCGCCACTTGTGATACTGTCGTATGGGCAGAGAGGTCTGGATCCGTGTGGGATCGCGAGGCCGCTGATTATAAGAGGTCTTGGTATGTATAGTAGGAATCCCCTGTCCTTAGGTGGTAGATATATGTGGTTGCACTATTGTAAACAGGTTCTAGGGAGGGGGTAACGTTCTGGCTGGGTTAGTGAGGCTCTGATGAGCGGGTTCTATCTGATCCGAAAACCCAAGCAGAACATTCGGCGTCACGAACCGTTTACGAAACCTGTGTGCATTGTGGTTGTATCGTGTTTTCTTTCGGTGCGTGCGTGGTTTCGTTTGTATATTATTTCTATATAATTGTGAGTGTAGTTTTTTTTCTTTTTATTCTTTTTTTTTTTTCTTTCTTCTCTTTCTCTTCCGAGATGTTTTCTAGAAAGTCGAAATCTACTTTTAAGTTGCCCGTTGATATTCCCGGTTGGGATTCAACGCCTTATGAAGCCTTAGCCCGTGAGTGGGCTGATTCTACTGGTTTGAGTGAGAATTGGAATTCTTTTTTGGTGCTGGCGGAGCCGGCTGATGTGATTACTTGTTTACAGAAGGCGCCGGTATCTAAGGGTGATGAACTTCCCGTTTTGGGGCGCAGAGGTTGGATTGTTCTGTCTGCGTACAGGATCCTGCATGAGAGGTTGTTGGAGTTACAGAATGTGCATAAGGATGTGGAAGCGAATTTTGTTGAGATTCAGAATGCTCATACTTTGTTGCGGTGTCAAAATAAGTTGCTTGCTGACAAACTTGAGACGTACCAAACTATTGCCGAGAGGGCGGCTGTGCGAATTGCTCGTTATAAATACAAAAATCGGCGTGGTCGGGTTTCGAAGCGAAAGGTGCGTCTGGTCGTGGCGAAAGCCGGACTGGATTGGAATCCTGATGAATGGGATGGTAATATCTGGAACTCGAGTGATTCTCCTTCCTCGGGTGAGGAGACTGCCAAGCGCGAGTCCTCTCGCTCCGGCCGTGATTGTAAGTCTGCTTCTTGCGCCTCTGATGGTGCACTCCATGATTGCGTTCGTCCTTCGAGTGGGGTCGATGCTTATTACACTGATTGTTCCTCTACGTGTACTGGTCGAGCTCCTTGTGCTGCTCGTCCCGCGGTCTCGGTGCATCCGGTTTTTCGGCGGAAGTTGCAGCAGGCTCCCGGTGCTCCAAATGGTATTGCTTTAGACTCTTTGGAGGATTTTACTCAACAAGAAATTAGTGATATTTTACAGAGATTTCGGCAGCGAGCTGGTGAGTCCTTACTCACATGGATGGTGCGCCTTTATGAACTGGGCGCTGCTGGCATTATGTTGGATGCTGGCGATTGTTTGAAGTTTTGTTCCTTGAGTTCGGATTCTACTGTACAGGATCATTTTCGTAACTTTAATGTTGGTGGTCAAATTTCTTTGCTTCAATTGGCGACTGAGGGTTGTAATCAAAAATATCCTACTGAATCTGATTGGCCTGTGAATGACAAACCGTGGTATACTTTGCGCGATGCTACACAACGTCTCAAAGAGGAGGTGATGACAACGGCAATTTTTCTGAATACTGCTGACAGGTTACTTGATGGTTTCTTGACATCTTCTGTGCGGAATCGTATTATTCGTTCTTCCCCTGTTGCTTATAAGCAGGTTATGATGACTTTATTGATTAATCAGACTGGTAACATGTTATCTGTGGTGCTGGAATCGGTACGCCAACTCGGTGAGTTGGGTGAGTGGTTTAAACCTGAACGGCAATCCCGGCCTGACACTCGTACTCCTGGTGACAATAAACTTACTAGACGTGATATGTTTTTTGGTCTTATGGCCGATGGTGTGCGGAAGGAGGACATTGATGGTGAGACCACTTCTCGTTTGTGGGAAATGTTTCGCAAACGTGGCTTGGATCGAAAGGAGGGTGCCCGGCGTGTTCGGACAACTGAGTGTGATCGTGGTTTTTCTGATGGTAGCGGTGATGACGACCGCCGTGGGCGCTCTGATCGTCGTGATGATCGCCATTATGTACGTGATTTGTCCCCCCGTCATGAGAGAAACAGGGAGAGAGAGGGGGAAAGAGAGAGGGGGAGAGATGATTATGTTAACAGCAGACGTAGAGATGATAGGGATCAATCCCCTGAGTTGAGAAGGAGAGAGGATCGACACAGATTGGCCGATCGAAACCCGCAGTACAATGCAGAGAACAGGAATCCATTTCGTAATGGAGATGGATATGAACAGGAGGTATCGATACCTGGGAAACGTGAGAATCTTTATCCTGATTTATCCTGGTACACAGAACGCAGTAAAGATGACTAGGAAATAGGTCAAGCTCCAGTACACAGATGGGCTCACAGAGATAATAGACCCTATGTAGATATTGATATTTATTGGAGACATCGTAATGTCCAAAGGGCCCGAGCATTGGTAGATACAGGAGCGGAGGCCACTCTTATTCATGGAAAATCAAAGAAGTTTAAAGGTCAGCCTTTTACAATTACCGGATTAGGTGGAAAGGAAACTCCCGCAGTTCAAACTTTACTTGAAATGAGAATAGGTAGAATTCCTAGAAAAGAATACTCTGTATTAGTGGTACCACTCTTAGAATTCATAATTGGAATTGATATTTTGAAAGGAATGACTTTGCACTTAGATGATGGATGTTACCAATTTGGAACTAAACATTATATATCGTCCAGGCCTGTACGGGTTGGTCGTTTAAGAATGCCCCCCATAAAAGTTCCCCAGGCGACAAAAGTGGTTCGTCAGAAGCAGTATCGTATTCCGGGTGGTCATGAAGAGATTAGTACCACTATTCATGAGTTGGTGGATACAGGTGTTATCACCCCAGTTACTTCTGCTTGGAATAATCCTGTTTGGCCTGTACGTAAGAGTGATAATTCTTGGCGCATGACTGTTGATTATCGAGAATTGAATAGACACACACCCCCTTTGACTGTTGCAGTACCGGATGTTATTACCCTAATTGAAAGAATCCAAAAACATCCAGGTACATGGTATGCGTCCATTGATATTGCTAATGCTTTCTTTTCGATTCCGATTGCCTCTGAGTGTCAGGAACAATTCAGTTTTACGTGGAACGGGCGTCAGATGACGTTTAGAAGTCTTCCCCAGGGCTATGTGCATAGTCCTACGATATGTCACCGGCTGGTGGCAGAGCATTTGGCTGAGGTACCGGTTCATCCACGAATTCAGATATGTCACTATATTGATGATATTTTGATCCAAGGTGAAACACAAGAGGAAGTTCAGACACAATTGGACAGAGTCATTGAGTGCCTGCGTGAGAAAGGTTGGGAAATCAACCCGGATAAATTACAAGGTCCGTCCCAGGCTGTGAAATTTTTGGGTATTAATTGGCATGAGGGGCACCGAGAAGGGATCCCTCAGGTTAAACAGAAAATTCTTGATTTTGCAGTTCCGAGGAACAGGAAAGAAGCCCAAAGCTTCATTGGTTTGTTTGGTTTTTGGCGCCAGCATATTCCTCATTTGAGTCAAATATTGGCCCCTTTGTACCGTGTCACTCGTAAAAAGAATGCATTTGAATGGGATAAACCACAGCAAGATGCGTTCAGTCTGGCAAAAGAAGCAATTCAGCATGCTCTGGATTTATGGCCTGTATGTGATGGTGATGTGGATTTGAATGTGTCTGTACAAGGCCTTTATGCGAATTGGAGTTTGTGGCAGAAACAAGGCAAGAGTAGAGTACCGTTAGGTTTCTGGACCAAAAAGTTACCTGATGCTGGTGAGCGTTATACACCTTTTGAGAAACAGTTACTTGCATGTTATTGGGCTCTGGTGGATACCGAGCAATTGACTTTGGGACATGATATAGTTTTGCGACCTGAAATTCCTATCATGCAGTGGGTTATGAGTTCGCCGAAAACTCACCGAATTGGACACGCTCAAGAGGCGAGTGTGATTAAATGGAAATGGTATATACAAGACAGGGCACGTGTGGGACAAAAAGGAGTTGCATCTTTGCATGAGCAGGTGGCACGAGCGCCATCGACTGAGACTGAGAGTGAATGTTCCGTACCTTTAGTACAGGAGTCTCCTGTTAAGTGGGGTAGACCATTTGATGATTTGTCCGCAGAGGACAGAAACCATGTCTGGTTTACAGATGGTTCAGCAATGTTCATAGGGATGAAACGGCATTGGAAGGCGGTGTCCTATAATCCGATCACACAAAAATTGCTGAGTACAACTGGTGAGGGTAAGAGCAGTCAATTTGCTGAACTCTATGCTGTTTATCAAGTTCTGAAACAAGAGTTACCTGGCACATGTCATATTTTCACCGATTCTTGGTCTACTGCCAATGGGTTGGCAGTTTGGTTACCGACTTGGCATTCCCATAGTTGGAGAATCCGTTCAAAAGAACTGTGGGGAAAAGAATTATGGCAGGAGATTTGGGAAATGCTCCCACAGAGTACTGTTACAATCTTCCATGTGGATGCTCATACCCCGATAGACTGTCTTGACAAATTTTTTCATAACATTGCAGATGAGAAATCTAAAATTGCTGAGGCAGTGGTGGACAGGCAAGATTCTGATATTGCGGGATTGGCGAAATGGGCCCACCAGAAAGCAGGACACTTTGGAGAGAAAGCCACTAGCAGGTGGGCTGCTGATCGAGGGATTTATATTCCCCTAGATTTAATTAAAAATGTTATTCTACATTGTCCCATTTGTCAGCATATCAGGCAGCGCAAAGTGCCCCAAATTGTTAAAGGTCATTTACATCGCGGGAAATTGCCCGCTCAAATTTGGCAGATTGATTACATCGGTCCACTTCCTATGAGTAGGAATTGTCAATATGTTTGCACCATGGTTGATACATACAGTGGCCTGTTGGTGGCCCTTCCCTGTAAGCAAGCTACCCAATTGAATACTATTAAAACATTGGAATTGATTATGATGTATTATGGTGTGCCATTCCAAATTCAATCTGATAATGCATCCCATTTTCGTGGAAGATTGGTACAGGAATTCTGTGTGGAAAACAATATTGAATGGGTGTTTCATATACCATATTATCCACAGGCCTCGGGTCTTGTGGAGAGGTTGAATGGCCTGCTAAAAGATAAATTGCGTAACTTAACAGATGACAAGTATAAGAATTGGCGAGACTTTTTGCCTCAAGCGCTATTGATTTTGAATAACCGTCCTTTTCTAAATGCTGAATCCCCACTTATGCGTTTGTTTCCTCCGAATGTTAATGCTAAGCCCAATGAAATCAGAGAGACCGTGATGTACTGGGAGATTACTCCCGGAGCTTTGGCTCCATGTAGAGCGACCCCAGGGTCGGCAGGTTTAGACCTGCATGCCATGGATGACACCGTTATAAAAAGTAAGGATCGAGTCATCATTGAAACTGGTGTTGGTGTTCATATACCAACTGGAAATTTTGGATTAATCGCCCCTAGATCGGGGCTGGCTGTAAAAGGCATTCAGGTGCTTGGAGGAATCATTGATAGTGATTATCAGGGAGAGATTAAGGTGCTCCTGCTGAATAGCAGTGAGGTTGACTTACTGATACATCAAACTGACCGAGTGGCTCAATTGCTAATAATGCCTGTTTTCAGTGGTGAGATCACAAAAGGCACTGCCCCAACGTTGCTAACTGTACGAGGCCAGAAAGGTTTTGGCTCCACAGATAATCCTGGGGCCAAAGTTTGGGTGCAGTCGCCTAAGAATCCCCCTGAACAAGCAGAAGTCATTGCAACCGGTCAAGACAACACCATTTTAGTTATGAGACCAGGGAAAGATAGCTGGGAAGCAGTCCCGGCTGACAAATGTTACTTACGAGAATGAATAATGCCTGTATTTGATTCTCTTTCAGATCATTCTTTGGACTGTTGCTGCAGGATGTGTCGGCGTTGGACTCCTTTTGGGCTGGTACGACGAGAGAGGAGGGATCCCATCAACCCGGGCTGAGTAGAGAACCCGAGTGTCGCGTTCCTTCGCTGCGTGGGATTCGTCGTCGAACTTTTGGATTACATTAGCCAAGAAAGTAACTAAAGCCCCTCATTTCTGCTTGACACCGATGAGATCGGTGACGGATATTCTAGCAACTTGTTTAGTTGCTGTCCCTGCTTCATTGGAGACTTTGACTCATATTTTTAATTTATCAAATGCTCGCCCCAATGTTCTTCTGGGCGATTTCGCTGCCCATGAGTATTGCCCCTTGTGTACTGTACTGTCAGACCCGATACCCCCCATCCAGTCCCAAATAGTTACCTATAATATCACACAAGGTGATTTGTGTTTTTTCCTTACTTGTGATCCTAGTGCGATTTCCGAATGTATGCGTTTAAGATTGAAAGGTGCCACTTCATTCACCGCTCATGAACGAACTTTGTGCCTTCAAAGGACACCGAAAACATGTACTTCTGTTCAGAATAACATGACTTGCAAGAGTATGGTAGTTACCCCGAGTCACTATCGCACGATGTTACTACCTGCCGGATGGCTTTTCTCATGTGGTAATACTTCCTGGCCATATATCCCCGCAAATATTTCTGGAGGCCCTTGTGCCATTACTAGACTGAGTTTACTAATGTTTTCTCCACATCCGAATGCCAACTCTCGTGTGATTCGAGATACAGTGAGGTTACAGGAGGATTGTGACTCATCTTTGCATTTATATTCCAAGTTTGAATACCTTAGCCTGGCTATTTCAATTGTTGGTGTTCCTGCTTTGGCAGTTTATAATGCCAAATCTATCGGGAAAATGGCCTGCTGGATGGTAAAATCCATTAATCATACTTCTACAGTCCTGTCTGACATGCTATTAGACGCCCAGGGTGAACGTAAGGCTATCTTGCAAAATCGAGCGGCCATTGATTATCTTTTGCTTAAACATGGACACGATTGTTCTGATTTTGAGGGTCTTTGTTGTTTTAACTTGTCGGATCATACAAAATCCATTCAAGCTCACATTGACAAATTACATGACTTGACAGAAGAAGTTAGAAAACACATTGACCAGGGCTGGTTTGACTGGCTCTTTAATTGGTTACCTGATTTACATATGTTACGTCAAATATTAGGAGGTATTCTGATTACTATCGGCATTTTGATTTCTATCTGTTGCTTTATTCAGTGTATTCCTTCACTACTTCAATTCTGCACACCTGGTACTAGACATAGATCAGTTAGTCTTGTTTCATATTATTCTTCCACAGATATTAGTTCCGTTTAATGAATGTATAATAGACTGAAGTCAAGGGTGAAATGTTCTGCTCGATTTTCCCGGCCTTCTTGTGAGGAAAAGATGATTAAATGTGACTTCAGTCTCTTACCATTCAAGTCTAAGGGTTAGAGTAGTGAATGGAGCCTATTTACTAGGCACTTCGACATGATTCTGTGCTCTTCCCCATAGATCAGGGCTCGCACACATAGCCTAGGGGATAGATTCGTTAGTATTAGGGATAACCTGTCCTGTAGTGAGGGTATTTCACGGAGCTGTGCTGAATTCAGGCCTGGTAGGCCTCAAACGGGAGAGACTCCATCTTTCTTTCTGCTCCGGCAGCTTGGGATGCTTCTAGGTCAAACGTAATGTTTTAGTTATGAGGTGTTATTCGCTTGGAGAGAACCGGTTCAGGCCGGCCCTTATCGAAGGATTGTATTTTTCTTCATGCCGAAGACACTACATCAGGCCGGCCGGCTGGGAACGTGTCCTTGGTACGGGGAGGTACGAGAATTTGGTGGGCGGCAGGTTACAGGCCGGAATTTTCCATGAGGAAACGCACCTCTATATTAGTGAAAGTCTGAGGCAGTTACATGTTCAGTCCGTAGGCGGCATCTAGCCGTTAGCAGTAAAGCTACTACTTATTCCAGGGAAGACAGACGCCATCTTGAAGGCGGAGAAGAACCGAAAGACAGATGCTCTCCTAGCAGAATAGCCAGAGAGGAGAGAGTAGCCGATAAGGAAGAGGTCCCAGTGACTCGGAGAAGGGTGATTCCAGGCGAGCCGAGGCACAGACGAGAAGGGAACCTAGATGACCACTGAGTGCAGGCTACATACTACTAAGGTGATGTCGACCCTTTCTTATTAGAGTGTACAACTTAATCTTTCACTTTCCTTTGCAGGTTATGTGTTATATTGTAATGTTATGTGATTGCGTATGTAATGAGTAATAAAGTACCCAGTTTGTAGTGAACCAACATGTGCTGTGTGTTCTTGTATGAGAGGGTAGCCTATTCTTCTAGTCAGCTGCGGCTACATGAACAGATGTTAACCCTGATCAGGTAAGTGGTAACTGAATAGGGGAAAGAGGAGCCCCTCGAACCTGAGAACAGGCTATGCTCGAACTGGCAATCCTTGTGTGATCTGATGAATAGTGAGACTGATTCCCTTTTTGTATGATATGGTGATCATAGGATGAACTGTCGCATGAGACTGCCGTCTAGGTAGAGAGGTCTGGATTCGTATAGGATCGCGAGGCCGCCACTTGTGATACTGTCGTATGGGCAGAGAGGTCTGGATCCGTAGGGGATCGCGAGGCCGCCGATTGTGCTGAGACTGCCGTCTGGGTAGAGAGGTCTGGATTCGTGTGGAATCGCGAGGCCGCCACTTGTGATACTGTCGTATGGGCAGAGAGGTCTGGATCCGTATGGGATCGCGAGGCCGCCGATTGTGCTGAGACTGCCGTCTGGGTAGAGAGGTCTGGATCCGTGTGGGATCGCGAGGCCGCCACTTGTGATACTGTCGTATGGGCAGAGAGGTCTGGATCCGTAGGGGATCGCGAGGCCGCCGATTGTGCTGAGACTGCCGTCTGGGTAGAGAGGTCTGGATTCGTGTGGAATCGCGAGGCCGCCACTTGTGATACTGTCGTATGGGCAGAGAGGTCTGGATCCGTATGGGATCGCGAGGCCGCCGATTGTGCTGAGACTGCCGTCTGGGTAGAGAGGTCTGGATTCGTGTGGAATCGCGAGGCCGCCACTTGTGATACTGCCGTCTGGGTAGAGAGGTCTGGATTCGTGTGGAATCGCGAGGCCGCCACTTGTGATACTGTCGTATGGGCAGAGAGGTCTGGATCCGTAGGGGATCGCGAGGCCGCCGATCGTGCTGAGACTGCCGTCTGGGTAGAGAGGTCTGGATTCGTGTGGAATCGCGAGGCCGCCACTTGTGATACTGTCGTATGGGCAGAGAGGTCTGGATCCGTATGGGATCGCGAGGCCGCCGATTGTGCTGAGACTGCCGTCTGGGTAGAGAGGTCTGGATCCGTGTGGGATCGCGAGGCCGCCACTTGTGATACTGTCGTATGGGCAGAGAGGTCTGGATCCGTAGGGGATCGCGAGGCCGCCGATTGTGCTGAGACTGCCGTCTGGGTAGAGAGGTCTGGATTTGTGTGGAATCGCGAGGCCGCCACTTGTGATACTGTCGTATGGGCAGAGAGGTCTGGATCCGTATGGGATCGCGAGGCCGCCGATCGTGCTGAGACTGCCGTCTGGGTAGAGAGGTCTGGATTCGTGTGGAATCGCGAGGCCGCCACTTGTGATACTGTCGTATGGGCAGAGAGGTCTGGATCCGTGTGGGATCGCGAGGCCGTTGATTATAAGAGGTCTTGGTATGTATAGTAGGAATCCCCTGTCCTTAGGTGGTAGATATATGTGGTTGCACTATTGTAAACAGGTTCTAGGGAGGGGGTAACGTTCTGGCTGGGTTAGTGAGGCTCTGATGAGCGGGTTCTATCTGATCCGAAAACCCAAGCAGAACAATGCGCAAGTGTGGTTTAAGTGAATACATATTATGGTATTGATGTTGTTTTTAAAGTTTATTTCCCACTATTTCAAGAGCTGGTCTCTATTCCAGTTCTCTTTGTGCTATAAAACCGACACATAATCAATGCTTGTCTGGCAGAGTATGGTGTGGATATTAATGCTTTGGATTGGCATTGACTAAGCCACTGCATGATGGTTGGGACGAGGAAGGCTTTTTGATAAAAACCTAATTTGTGCTTGCGCGCGGTCTGGATGTTGATACTGAGGTGTTCATTACAATTTATAAAGTTCCGAAAGCTCATTGAGTCCGTTGGTCACAGTGTTGAACTTTAGTATCAACATTGCTTCTTTTCTAGATAGTTTAAGTTCCAAATCGCCACCTCTTTCGTCACGTACAACTTTAGCAATGACTGTCCATTTGAGGTCTTTAATTAGATGATTTTTGGTCTTCCATTGGTTAACTAGTGGAGCTGTTTCTACATTTTTATTGATACGTGATTTATGTTGGGACACTCTTATTCAAATTTCTTGGCTGGTTTTTCCTATATATGATAGGTTACAGGGGCAACGTATTCCGTAGACTACAAATTAGCTTTTACAGTTGGTAAAGGATTCGTGCTTCCAGAAGATGGAGTTGTATTCAAAAAGTGTTCCTTCTTTTGTGGAATCGCAGCAAATGCAGGTTCCACATTTGTGGTGGCCTTGGACTGGCTGAAGTCCTACATAATCTCGTATAGAGATTTGTTTTTCTTTCGGCATAGCTGCTCGCACAATTTGGTTGGCAATATTCCGATCTTTTTTGAAAGCAAAAAGTGGGTTTTGCTTTAAAGAATGGTCCAGATTTTTTATCAAATGCCAATTCTGAATGATGACTTTTTTCAGAAGGTTCGAATTGGGACAAAATGTGGAGACACAAACGATCCTTTCTAGTGGTGTCTTGTCAGTCTTTTTTAGTAATTCTTCTCTTGGGGTCCACCAAGCTCTTTTTATCGCTTTTTTCAGAAGTTTCCTTGGGCAGTCTCTTTTTTTCAAATTTTCAAGTAATTTCATGGCATGATGCATATATTCATCCATGAGTCCATCTTCGACTTTTACTCATACTAACATCAACACCAGATTACGTACTACCACGTGACCGACGTCCACTCCATTTCAATTGAATACCGCGAAAGACGAAGCAAGGATTCAGGTCGGTCCCAATTTAAATTGTTGAATTTTCTGCAACGCGTTTGCCTCAAAATATCACCCAGCCCACTAATGTTATCTCTAATCCCCTCCAGTCCCTAAAAGAATTGGAAGACCGGTCGAGTCCGAGAACAAAAGAGATTACTACTACTCCTTTGCTTACAACTGAGGTATGACGTCTCCTTCTCATATACTGGAACTGCTATAACCGTTTTATCTAGTTCTTGCCTGCGCTCCTTTCCCTAGTCGCCATCAGACTACTTAGCGAACCCTTCGCTAAAACAAAGGTTCGCCTTCAGTCCCAACGCAAGCTTCTTTCTGATTCTTAACAACGGAATTTTCAATAAGTAAGCCAATATAATTGTATGCTTGATTATGATTGTGACGTGACATACTTTTCCAGCTTGCAGCTACACCTTTGCTTTTCATTTTTTTCACTCAGGTGATATTCTTCGTTAGATCGGCTGACTATAACAACTTTCCATTAGAGGTAAACTTAATTTTAAACGAGGCTTGTAATTGCATATAAGAGTGAGGGGTTCCAATGTTACTGAAAAAAGGCTCTGTTTTTAACCTACAGGTCCTGATGAGAGCCCCAGGAAAGAAGGGGTCTCGAAACGCGTAGACCTTGTGAAGAGATCACAAGAAATTTTGAATAATCCAAAAATGAAACAAATTTTGAGACCAATTTGTTAAATAATTCCTTCTGTGGTCTAAATAGAAAGATTCTATTGTTTGTTCATCAATTAAATTCAGGATATGTGTATTTTAGAATGTGTTGTGAATGTATGCGTATGATTACACTACAGGAATGAATGGGATGTTTGACTAGTATGCTTGATGTGTATCAATGAATGGTGTGGAGAAATTCTTTAAAATTAGTCACTAATGGACGGTTGACTTTTCAAATCGTTCTGACAAATGGAAGTCTAAATAAATGAAAAAATAAAATAAATTCATTGATTAATTCAAAGAAAACGAAGGTCTTCGACACTTTTTGTTTCACCTCAAAATGTGTTCTCATAAGAAAAGTTGAGATTGAAGATTTGTTGCAGTACTAGCAGTTTTGTTGTTGTAATTAATAAAGGCAGGGCAGGGGAGGAGAAAATAAACTGATGGTATGCTGCACTGTCTTGCAAACAACATCCTAGGACAGGCGTTATCTTGTGAGTAGTGCGGCATGAAAATCTATGTAAAAGTACACAAATGGTAGTGGGATGTGCTGTAGTAAGCCCAGGCAGCTTTCAGCGAGTGTCCCAAGATGGGCACCATCTTGTTAGTGGTGCGACATGGAATTTAATATAAAAGTAAATATAAACATAGTAGTGAGAAGGGATGAGGGAAGTCTAGGATATTGGGAGTTATACCCAAGAAAAGGGGGGCATGGCTGTCCCTTAGTGAAAGGGATGACATCCCACAAATTGGGCACAGATGGTCATGGACTTGGTGGAATGTATTAAGAAGAACCTGCTCTAAGGACACCAGTTGACATGCCACAGTAGCCATGCTGGCTTCTGTGTCCATCAGAGCCTCCGCCGGTTGCCCATTTATGGTGATTGACTGACTATACTTAGAAGTATTTGAAAGAATATGGGCTTTTGGCACCATCTCCTTCTCCTCCAGAGCATGGACATCCCTTTGCGACCCTTAGCCTCAGAGGATGCAAATGTCTTGCCCCCTGTGAGTCCAGGGGTCTCAAAGGAAGTGCCAGGAGTAGCAGGGAGCAAGCTAGAGGTCACGGCTGTGACCTTGAAATGATGTCTATATCCCAGAGTCACTAGGGTAGTACCTGTCTGCTCCTTCAAGCTAACTGGGACCACCTCCTCCCCAAGCGCTGCACTTGCCAGCCCAGTTATCTGCTCGCTGGTGGGGAGCTTTTCCCTCTTGAGAAATTTGGTGTGTCCCTTGGAGTGCCCATACTTGTAGCACTCAGTACACTGGGATACACACCTCTCTGTCTGCTTTTTAAAGAACTCCTTCTTCTTTGGCTCAGATTGGGACTTGTTACTGCTGTTGCATTGCGGATTATTTTAGGGTCCTATGAGAACTCCTTTTTTTTTTTAGTTTTTCCCACCCCTCTTTCTTCTGCTGGCACCCCTGAACACCCTTTCGGGAGTCCCCCCAGATTTATTTTTGGACACACTGAGACTGGGCCAGCAGTCTGCCTCCTCAGCACACTTTCTAGGGTCCCCTATATGCTGGTGCAACTCTGTAAAACAAGTATTAAGCATGTGCTCCCTGAGAAACAAGTAGTACAGACCATTGTATTCAGTAACCTTGCTGCCCCTCACTCAGCCATTCAGTGCCTTGCTGGAGTAAGTCCAAAAAAATCTACCCAATACTGATTAGGGAGTTTCTGACAGTCCCTGAATCTCTGGCAGTACTTCTCAGGAGTCGGAACAAATTTAGTGACAAGCATAGCTTTCCTGGGGGCATACCTGGTTTGGATCTCTACTTCTAGTGCGAAAAGTGTGTCCATCCCCACTGGAGGCCTTTGCTTCCACAAACCCACCCCTGTGCTCCTCTGGGATCTTGTGTACCATCAGGGTCACCTCATAAAGAGAATTTTTTTAATCTATGTCATATCCCACCACATAATTGAACACCAGGGGGGATATTTACAAATTGATTATTTGAGTGCGATGTTACTCCAAAATTGGTAACGCAGCTCGCGGACATTTTTTAAATGCTGAGATGCGCCATATTTACAAAAATAATGCGCACCCCTGCGTTTCCCCTAGTACTAGCACTAAAAAAGCTGCCTAGCACTGGCGCAGGCACCTTTGCACCATGTTGCAAAAGTGCCTGCGCTGCAGGGGCGATTGTTTCTGTGCAGGAAGTGATATCTTCCAGCACGTAAAGAATATTTAAAGGTGATTTGCTATTTCTATGTGGGCTGCATGATGCAGCCCACATAGAAACAGCAAAATATGAGGAGACATTAATAATTTCTCCTTGTACTGCCATCTTAAGGTCAGGTTTTACCTGGCCTTAGATTTGGCGTTGCCCCATCCTTGTAAATATGGGGCAGCGTCAAAAATCAACAAGTGTTTTGGCAGAACGCCCACTGCAACATCGATTGCATGCTCCTTTCACACTAAGTGAAGTGTGACAGGAGGCCTTATTTACAAGGCGTTAAGCCGCCTTAAGTGACTTAACAACGCCTTGTAAATAAAGTGAAGGGGATATCGCCACCAGAACATCACTAACAGTGGTGTTCTGATGGCAATATCCTCTTGTAAATATGTCCCCAGGTCTTTAGGGATGGGGCCTTCTTGTCTCCTTCAGAAAGGACTCCACTGACACACTTTGCTGGTTTTCATTTAAAGCTCCTCTCATGAGCCAATTTTTTGTCTTCCAGGGCCAGTTTTTCTTCCTCCACCCTGAGCTGGGCCATCTGTAGCCTGAACTCCCTCTCTGCCTTCCTGTTCACTAGCTCCTCTGGGGACAGGTCATGTGGCGATTCACTACTTCCCTCTCTGGCAGGGAGCTCCAACTCAAAAGAAGTGTCATCTCCTTCCCTTGAGGCTGTATTTCAGGACTGATATCCAGACCCTGATCCCTCTCATCCATATCATCGTCTTCACCCTGCTCCTCTGTTGTTGTAAGCAATGGTGAACCTCCCACCAGGTCCTCTGAGCATTCTGACACTCAAATTTCTTGGTACCCTTCTTGGTGGGGAGTTTCCTTTCCTTGATGATCTTTTTGAGCTCAACGACTGTGTAATTTTCCAAATTGGCCAGCTAGAATTCAATTACTGCAGGTAAGGTCACAGACAATCTTGGTCTTAAATTATTTGTATTACAATATGGCGCTGCACAAACACAAGTCGAAATCCTCACAATTGAACACCAGTGAAAAACATTGGGTTACAGGTTGAGGGGGATAAAACCCCACTCAAGCAGCAATCACAATCCTTGTTAGGGTGAATTCACAAGCATCAACCAATTAACCTTTTCCCAATCCTCTGGTAGCTTGGCAGAGAGCATTCACGCTTATCTTAGAGGTAAAGGGTAAAGTATTTGTGCAACACTTTAAACAGTAAGAAAGTGAAAACACCAGGATCCCACATCAAATTAGAAAAATAGAGTGAAGTATAAAAAATAAAACAAGACCATAATTACAAAAATGCAATCAGTATAACCGGAGAAATGCAATTTTAAACATTTGAGAAGAGTACCTTAAATCCTGGTTGTGAAGCATTGCAATGTCTCCACCGAGGATGTGTGGCAAAGCCAAGGCGATATTTGAGCATACAATGCTGTCTCTGGTGTTTTCCTTGAATTTTAGAGGAAACATTGGTAATTCCTTAACCCCTTCCCTGCTGGGGTAATTCCCCCACGGTGCAGTGGGGAGGGGGCCGCGCTGCCACTGTGCTCGTGACGAGCTCAGCTCGTCATGACTCACAGTGGAGCTGTGCTCATGACGAGCCGAGCTCGTCAAGACCCCGCCCACTGATGAATTCTCCCGCACTGGCGGGGAATTAATCGCGCATGGGCGGGCCGCGGCCGTTATGACGAGCTCAGATCGTCATGAGCACAGCTCCACTGTGACTCATAACGAGCTGAGCGCGTCATGAGCATGGAAGGGGTTAAACCGGTCCACAATGCCCCAGTGTTTTATGATGGCATTCTTTATCAAGCTCATTACTCCTGAGAAGGTTGTCACACAGACCATCAAATCACTTCCGGTTCTGTTTCTGGGTTGGAGAAGATTCTCTCATGGAGTGTTCCACGTGCGTTTCATTACCCTCTTCATTAATTTAATGGGATGATTACATTGTTGTAGTTTGGACAGTAAATATCCTGCGTTCATGAAACAGTATTCCCTTTTTGAACAGTTCCTTCTTATCCTCAGGAAGTGACTATATGATAGGTTAGCCCTTAAGTTTCTTTGGTGAAAGCTGGAATAATGAAGGAAGATGTTCCTTTCTGTCTCTTTCGTATAGAGTGACATGTATATTTGATGGTTCTCAAGTCACAGGGATATATCAAGAAAATGTATTTCCTTCTTGTTGATGTCGACGAAAATTGAATGTTCTGGCTTCTAGAGTTAACCAATTGGTGAAGTCCTGTATTTTTTAATCTGGGCCCTCCCAGATCATCAATACGTTGTCAATGTATCTTTTCCATGTGTTGATGTCCTCTCTAAATGGGTTATTGTTGTAGATTCATTTGTCCTCATACAGAGCCATAAACATTATCACTATTTCCGGTGAGAAGAGGAATCCCATCTCTTTTCCCTTAGTCTGCAGATAGAACTGTTTGTTGAATTCAAAAAGTTAAATAGGAGGCAAATCTTTCCTAGCTCTGGGATGTGTTCCGTTGGAACTCCATGTGGTCGCTGACTTTTGTTCAGGAAGTGCTACATGATATCAATGGCACATCCTTGAGAAATGTTCGTCTTTAGATTCACAGTGTCTAAAGTTAAAAAGGTGTTAATTGCTTCGTCATTTTCCATGCCTTCCAAAGTATTGATGGCATCCATGGTATCCCTTAGATACTTGGGTATGTCTGCTATCAAGAGTTTAAGGAATACATCAATGTACTTAGTAGGGCGTTCTAGGATAGAGTTCACCCCTAAGATTATCTGTCTCCCTGGTGGATTTAGTGGATCCTTATGAAGTTTTGGGTGGATGTAAATCACTGGTGTTCTTGGATTCTTGGATGGTGTTACATGCGTATTCTTCTTTTTGGAGAAATCCATCCTTCACGCTTTCCTTCCTTAATAAGTTCAATGATCTTTCTGGTGATCATGGGGCTAGGGTCCTCTTGGATCTTCTTTTAGTACTCTTCATTTCTGCAGTTGTCTCATTATCTTTTGTTCATTTTACTCCCTGTCCATGATGACTATAGCACCACCATTATCTGCTGACTTTTTTATTATCTCATGGCAAGATTTGAGTTTTTGTAGCTCCATGTTCTTCTTTAGATAGATTATACTTTATGTATTTTCCTTTTTCGTTTAATGAGGTCGATGTCGCTGAGGACTGTTTTTTCAAAAGTTTGCAATACTATGGGCATATTTGAGGTAGATGGAGAGAAGCTGGAAGGATTTTTTAATCCTGAAATATTCCTCTCCTGTGGTGTATTATATTCTGAGAAAAAAACTTTTGGACATATTTTCCAGAAGACCTGGAGGGCCTACAAATTCTGATATGCAGAAGGTCAGGTCTTGTAGTTGGGACAAAGGACAACCTTTTGCTTAGCAGTCTTGTCTCGGTTCAGTCCTCTCCTTGAGAGATTATAGATGGGAATACATTTTTGTATCCCCATCTGTATGTCTGTTGTCTTGTTGTTATTTCCCATGCGCTGGTTCTGGTTGAAGCATCTCCTTCCTATGTTTGTCTCTTGGGCCCTTCCTTGGCCTCTGACTAAAACAGAAGGCAGGCCTGTTTGATTTTGAGTAGTGCTTTTTGATGGTTCTGAACAGTAGCGGTCTGTGGAGGGAGTTCGGTGTGGCATTGAGGCGGAGCGGGGGAGGGGCAGGGTGAGGAAATGTAAACACCAGAATATGGATGAACGGAGGTAAGTACACATTTAAATAAATAAAACAAATTTTGTTGCGCGCGCTGCATCGCATTTTGGGCATTGGCATGGAACAATCATGTTACCTATGGAATTAGTATACAAATCTACGGTGTAGGGAGCACAACTTTCCGAAAGTGGCATTTTCAAAACTGTAATTCAAAATCTGACTTTACCATAAAAGAGGATTTTTCATAATATTTCCAGAGACACCAAACATGATCCGTTTACCTACTCCCATTTGGAAGATATCCTTATTAAATGTAATGAGGTAACTCAAATGTAATACTATTGAAGAGGCATGCCTTGTAATTGTGAAAATGAATTTAAGAGTTGTCCTTATCATTTTAAAACTTAAAGTACATGTCCTACTTTTTAAATACATTGCACAATGCCCTGTGGGATGTTTAGAGCTTATCCTAGTGATAACTTACATGCATTAAAAAAGAAGATTTGGTCTTGCAAAATGTTTATTTTGTCAGGTCGAAATGGCAGTTTAAAACTGCACACACAGGCATCAATGGCAGGAATGAGATATGTTTCGAGGTAATGAGACAGAATAGCGAGGCCAAAAAACTCTAACTACATGAATATCGAGTTGGAAATATCTTGGAGTGGAAATATCAAGTGCAAGAATAACGTAGTCAAGAATATCGATTTGTGTGGATGCTGAGAGGCCGGATGGTGGCACTGGGGACACGTGGAAGGAATTAGAGCCTGGACCAGAAACTAAATAGGCCACAGTCACCGAGGGACGGTGGTGGGCCCAGACAGAGGAAGGCCGGGCCTGCCAAAGGAGGCCACAATACCAAGCATTCCTGAGGTGCCTCATCTGGGCCGGGTGAGATGCAATGGTGACGTAAAAGAGTAGTGTATTTACTTTTCATGAGAGACGCCATCGAAGAGCCCTGCGCCCAAGAGCCAGAGTGGGACAAACACGACCGCCAGGTCACTCCCAGTGCTTCCGATTCGGTGCACCTAGGACAGGGGAGTGGCTGCTTTATTGAAAACATCATGGACTCCCGGATGTGGAGCATAAGAGGAGTAGGAGCGGGCCAAATGAACCAAATCGTCAGAATGGGTCGTGAAGAGGGCGCTGAGGTGGGAACGCAGATGCATAAGGGGGACGATCATGCCCCAGACCCCTCATTGAAGGATATAAGGTGAGCGATAACGGAGTTACGAGGGACCCTGCAACCGAAGTTAGACTTGGTCACTGAAGAGGTCAACCTGATTAGAGCAGACTTCAGGAATATGGTGGATAAGATGTCTTCGGTGGTGACCAACATTTGTGGACTTTAATCCAAGACTAAACATCTGGAAGAGCAGGTCTTGCAGTTGACCAAGAACCAGATGGACATCCTGGCCCGGCTAGATGACCAGGAGGGCAGAGCACTTCGTAACAACATTCGAGTGGTGGGAGTGCCTGAGGGTATGGAGGGACAGTGAGTGGACCTCTTTTTAGAGTCTGTCCAAATTTTTCTACGTCGAGAGGTCGCACCACGCACTGTGACGTGGCCTCGATCGGGAGATCCCCTCATATGATAATTGTTTTCTCAACTGTAGGGATAGAGATGCAATCCTACATGCTGCACGCCACCATGGGGATCTGCAACATGAAAATGCTATGATCTGCTTTTTTCTAGACTTCATGCTCCAAGTACAGTGCCAACGAAGAGGGCCCTGCGGGATAAAAATATCAAATACATGATGTTATTTCCAGCCAAGTTGAAAATTATCGCGGAGGGCAAGACCTTCATTTTCAACTTACCGGAAGATGCAAGCAACTGGTTAGAAGGATGGAGAATGGTTGGACCAACGACACTTCCCCAAGGTCCTGGATGGAGAACGGAGAGAAGAAGAACAGGAGCTTGATAACCCAATACAGCGACAAAGAACAGATAAGTGAACACTTGGGGGCACCATGACGGTCAAGGTTGATATTCTATCTACGGGGTGGGAGTTACGTTGAGTCTGTTGTCAAACTGAGGGACAGTGACTTTTACACTCTGAGAGACAGTTGCAGAGACTTTGAAACTGGGGATAGCTAGCGGATGCTGGACTGGAGGCATACACACACAGGTGCACTCATGAAGAGAACTGGGTCACTGTTAATCCGCTTGCTACATGAGGTACCTTGTGGCTGGAGGCTGGCGTGCACCCCTCATTATTTGTTACCATTACACAGTTAGGGCGACAGGCGCTCTGCATGTTGGGGAGGCAGGGGGTTTTCTACTCACTCAGCAGGGTTGCAGGGAGGCAAGGTTGGGGTATTGTTCAATTTCTGTTACTCATTCTAATGTTTCTAGCTCAAGACCAAAAGGGATATACCATGCATACTTGAATGGTGGGGTTCGGGGGGTGAGGCATGCAACCGACTTTGGGGACCGTGCCTAAGACAGTAGATAGCCCAGCGCATATCCGGGCCTGGACCTGGAATGTGAATGGTCTGGGAAATAAAATCAAAAACACTCTTTTCCTACAACATATTAAGAGGCACTCCCTAGACGTTATAATGATGCAGGAGACACACCTTAGAGGGAACAAATACAAGGCACTAGATCGCTTTGGATAGAGATTAGTGGCACATTCTGGGTATACATCAGACACCAGAGGAGTGGGGATACTGCTGCGGACTGTAAGCCCATTCATTATAGAGGGGATTCTGGTCCAACAAAGGTGGCTGCTGTGTAGCTGCGATGAAGAGATGGGAGGGAAGAAGAATAAACTGCTGCTCGTTTTATGTGCCCCCAAAGCTCCATCAGATTGTTTTCCCAATGATAAGTAAAATCCTCTTAGGGCTCCCGGTGGGCACTCTCTTGGTTGGGGGCGATGCAAACGTAGTCTTAGATCCGGAACTGGATCGCTTGAGTACACCAATAGGGCAGGGGGGTGAGAGACTCCTCTCGGCTTCCTGACTGCTCTGGGGCTAGTAGAGATTTGGTGGGCACGAAACCCCAAACAGCAGCAATACACATACTATTCAGCACGCCAAGGCTCATTCTCTAGGATAGAATACCTATTCACGCAGAGAGATAGGTTGGGGGAGTTTCTAGCATCTACGCATATGACCAGGGGCGTCTCCGACCATTCCTGGTGATGATGCAGCTGTGAATTGAAGACTCCAAATTTAGAATTTGAGGACCAGCTGGCAGATTGGCTGTGCGTACATAAAAGTGCTGATATGCCTCGCTAGCCACACTGGCACCTCTATTGCCTGAATACAGTGTGCAGTAGAGTCAATCCCAATCCAAGTTATAGTATTCATCAACACATGTGGTGTAGGTTAGGGTTTTTATCTCATTGCCACGTGCTAAGAAGAGTATACATGAAGCAGGAAAGATTTAGGAAAACCCATAACGAAAAGAAGTGATGTAACTCACGTCTTCTCCCTCCCCTCACCCCAACCTTTATCCACTAACATCCTGGAATTCACTCACAACCACATTCCAAGAACAAAGGGCACGAGCCTGACATTCCAACACAACATCCCCCATCTGGAAATCAGGAGAGCTTTCTTTCCGTTTGGTGGAGAGGGTACTCTGTTGCCATTGCAATCAAGTACACTTACTGCCAAACTGTAAATCAGCCCATAAATTACTGGTTTTGAGCACTATGGGGCATATTAAAAAGGGGACATCGCCACCAGAACGTCACTTTTACTGATGTTATCGTGGCGATGGTCCTTTCTACATATTTACAAAGTGGCGTTAAGCCACGTTTTGTGGCATAACACCGCCTTGTAAATAAGGCCCCTTTGCGCGCATCACTTAACGTGAAGGAGGCATGCAAAGGGTGTTGCTGTGGGCATTCCACTGCAACCCCCATGCTTTTCACTCTGCACCAGATTTACAAGGAGGTGTAAATCTGAGATAGCGCCAGAGACTAATGCCATACACGAACAAGCTTTAATGGTGAAATAATGAGAAATACTTTTATTTCTCCTTCTCTTTGCTTTTTCTATGTGTGTTGCGTTCTGCAGCACACATAGAAAGAGCAAAATGCTAATAATGATTGTTTATTTGCAAAAATGCTTCCCTTCCTGCACATAAACAATCATTGAATAATGACGATTTGCTACTTCTATGTGTGCTGCAAAATGCAGCAAAGATAGAAGTAACAAATTGCCATTAGTGATTGTTTATTTGCATGAAGGGACAACTTCCTGCACAGAAACAGTCATTCCCTGCGTTGGCACTAGGCAGTTAAATTTAGTACCAGCGCTAGGGAAAACACAGGGGTGCGACATATTCTTGTAAATAGGGCGCATCCCTGCATTTTGAAAATGTCGGAGCGCTGTGCTGCCAAATTTGGCGCAGCCGTTTTCTCGTAAATGTGCCCCTTTGTGTTAAAAATGCACAACTCTACAAAGGCGTTTTTCTGCACTTATACAGCGCCCAGGACGGGACCCACTTGACGCTCAGAACCCATTTATCGTTGACTTGGATGACGCATGCCACTATTTCTTTTAAATTCCCTCTTTTGTGGTTCCCGTGCCCTGCTGGAGATTTATGCACGGCCCTACATGTTACAGAATGCTATATGAATATTTCTGTAGGTTTTATTTTCGCATATTTCACAGACATTCCGCCCGAGGCACAGTTTTAGCTGTGCAGTTCTTCGCTTTGTCAGCGGCACCAGAGAGCACTGCGCACAGTGTGTTTAATGCGCACAGACAGAAGCCATCGCTTGGCGTGACTCCCTTGTTTGAATGTTCCAAGAGGATCTATTTATCTTTTCTTCTCATCTCCTTAAGGCAATAAAAAAAACAATTTCCTTGATCTCACTATTTCTATTTGTATTGATTTGAAAAGTGAAAATCTGTTATTTCTAGTTTGCTTCCTTTGTATTTGAACACAGAAGCCTGGCAACACAATAAAAACCTGACCCGCAGAAGTGCCACTCTGCCATGATCAGAATACCAACATGCATCTATGCTGAAATCCCACTCATTGCAAGGCTATAACACCTCCCATAATCACCCACTTCCATGAAAAAATCTCTGTAGCATGAGAAGTTCTCTCAATGGGGAGACAATCTCATGATGCTTGTAATTCTAAAACAAGTATTTTCTGTCTGTTTTCTTGCTACGGACAAGCCCTGTGAAATTAATTAGCAAAGGACATCAACTTTCACCCTCACTGGGTATATTCGTTAGACTCCAAGATATAGAAGTGTTGAAAGCTGTGAATCCTGATGGCTTCCAAATTCGCGTGTTAAAAATAAAATAACAGAAAGCTGAAAGAAAGAGAATCCCATCACTTCATTCCCTCGACCACCTGCTATCTAAAGTTGCCTCTAGTACAAGCACATGCTTTACCTTCCGGTGCTTTACCATCAACCAACACCTGGTCACCAAGCATCTGTCAGTATTGATTCCACTCTCCACACACTTTCTATCTATAAAGGCGACCTTAAAATCTAGGTGAATGATTTATCCAATTCATGCCACCAAAATATAATTGAAGACTTGACCTGCTGTGGCTTATCCCAGCTGCCTCTTGATTCTACTCAAGCACTCAAATAGTCCAAGACTCATCTGACCCCCATCTGGGGAAAACTGAGGAAATTCAAGCACATCTTGACCACAGCACTAGATAGCCTTGCCCTCCTCTCCACCCTCAAGATGAATCCAGTGAAGATAATTATATGGTTGATGGAGAACATGCACCAACTGAAATGAAAAGGCAGAGGACATCCTGGAAGAAATTACAACTATTATTTAATGGTACTGCCAGCAGAGCTCAAACTGTGGGCCACAGATCAGCAAGAGGTATTACGTCCGGATCTGAATTAAAAAAATCAACGAATGTTTTCTATAATGAGATAGTGACCTCTATCCTTGTGTTACGATTCTTTGGGCCATATGTACAAAGAAGTGGTGGAGTGAGGCGTTATCAGTCATGGCTTAACGCCTCACTCCGGCACATCAGAAACGCACGGCTGCACTATATTTACAAGAATATGGTGCAGCCTTGCGTTTGCCTTGCGTTTCCCCCCCGCAGCTTTGGCTGCTTAGCGCCAACACAGGCAACCTTGCACAAGGCAGCACACATGAAAAAAGCAAAACCGAGGAGAATTAAAGCATTTCTCCTCATTTTGTCAATTTAAGACCAGGTTTTCCATGCTGTTAATTTTGGTGCTGCCTCCTATTTACGCCACCCTTGTAAATAGGGGGCAGTGTCAAAATCAATGGGTGTTGTGGTGGAACGCCTACTGCAACACCCATGCCCACCCTTTTCACGCTAAGCATAGCTTGAAAGGGGAGTCTTATTTACAAGTTAGTGTTAAGCCCCGTTAAGTGGCTGAACGCTGCCTTGTAAATAAGGCAAGGTCGTATCGCCACAGGCACGTCAAAAAAAGTGACGTTCCCATGGAGATAGGGCTTGTACATATGCCCCTTTGTGTCCTAAATACATCTATAAGAAAACCTACTGCTGTCACCGAGAAAATTGAAGTGCTAAGAGAGTTTCTTTCTCAATGCCACTTCTTTAAGCCTGAGGACAGCTACCCAATATGACCTGCTTACTGAGTCTGCTGCATGAGTTGGCAGTCGTCACTGACAATGCTAGTAGAAAAAGCTTAACCTCTTCCATTTCAGGGTACGCTTGAAATGCTAAAGCTGATAACTGGTTTCTCAATGCACTACTACCACTAATCACCAGGTTAATCGATCCATCCCTCAAACCCTCCCCACTATCATCACAATCCTAAAGAAATCATCAACAGACCATGACACTCTTTCCAATAACAAAACATTTTTTGCATTATCATAGTGTAAATCAAGTGAAACAGTTCAACTAAATGCACATAGTAACACACCCAAACAGAGAGCAGTGCTTAAAGCCCCTGAAGTGCAGCCTTGCTTTAGCGATCAGGAATCCAATGAATGATTGAAGGTTGTCAATGCCACTTCGAATGAGAGTGGAAGCTCTGAATTGAGCCAAGGAATGATTTAGTCATCAGTGAGGGTAAATTTAGTGGATGTAGCTAAATTGAAACTAGAATTAGATTAAATGATAAATGGAAGCCTTAAGTAGGCCCAACTTACCAAGAAAGTGAACTTTTGTTTATGAGTAAGGGTGTTACCAGATAGGTAAGGCAAGTCTTCGATACAGTTTCTGAAACAGCGCAGAAATATGAGGTAGAGACGGATTGGACTAAAGCATTACAGAAAAGTCACTGTCTGTGTTTTAGTAATAAGGACCTAGAGTGTATGAGTATACCAGGAATTAAATTGTAAATTCAGGAATTGACTCAAAACATTCAGATTTGGAGTGCGCTAGATGAGTGAGAAGGTAAATGGACAAAAAGGAAAGGTCCAAAGAGATCCGTGGGAGAACTGCCTCCTCCAGTAGAAGAGGGAAAGGTTGCAACACATTTTCCTTCTAGGCAGTACCCAGCGGAGGTTATGTCCATGTGCCATGGAGTAGGAGGGATCTTGCGTCATTCACAAATAACTTCCGAAGATTAAGAGAGAAGCCTGTAGAATGGTACAAACAAGTTGAGCAGTTTGTGAAAATCTCAAAGGTTTTTTGGGCTGATCTGAATATCTTGTTCGATGTTATATTTCTAAGTGACGTGGACAGAATGTAAAATAGCCAGTGAATGGTAAGAGATCCATTGACTAATGGTCCATCACCCACATTTATAAGAAAGTATAATCAGTTGATGACGTGGTTGGAATCTAAGGTATTGGCCCACCATACTGACTGGGTCAAAATTGGTTAGACGATTCAAGAACCCAAAGAGCTGATTCATTCATATTATGAAGGATTGCTGCAGGCATTTAGGCAGTACAGTGGAATGGAGATGTTGGAGCCTAAGGATTTGCGACATTTTGTGTCCAGGTTTGTGACGACATTGAGGCCTGAAGTTAGCAAAATGATTCAGCAGCATTTGATTTGTTGGCAAAATAAGTTGGTAAATGAGATTTTGAGATATGCAAAGTACTGTAATGACAAAATAAAAATGAAACAGAAACAATTAAAGGAGACATTGATGGTGGCACAATGAAGGCTGCTAAGAGAGAAGGTCAGAGTCAGCCTTTCATATAAAGTGTTCCTTTCATACAAGGAGTGTAGTTAAGTAGGAAGCTCCTGTGATGTAAGGTTGTGGTGGATTCAAGCCACAGGGTAGAGATCCTGGTGTCTAAATTGACATGAATACTGGCATTGGTGTAGCTACTATGTAGATGTTCAACCCTTGTCAGTATTGTAATTTGCAGGCCATTGGAAGCACAACTGTCATTGTAATCCTGCTAAATAGGGTAAAAATTCTTTTCAGCAGTATCCGATGTTTGATATGGTTGACAATTACGGTTGAATTGCACCATTTATTGTTGGTGTGGAGTTCCCAACTCAAGATGAAGATGTTGCTTTTAAATTGGCTAATCAAACCCCAGCAGTTGACTGTTCCTTATGATGACAAGTGAAGAGTTACCTCAGGACCTCAAAGATAGAGTGAGGTCGGTAGGTTGGGATTTTTCAGGGAAGGAGATTGGACTCATCAAATGAGTTGAGCCTGTCCATACACAGATAAAAGCCTAATGTTGAGTACCCAAGAACCCTGCACCATAATCTGACCCCTGAAATGATTGCTGGAAATACTCCAGTAATCAAGACAATTACCCAACAAGGCTTTTTGAAAGAGAGTATGGGTAGTCCTTGTAACTCACCCATTATGGGCTTACAAAAGCCTAGAGGTAGGTACTATATAGTTCAGGATCTCTGAAGGATAAACAATATGTCAGTTTCTTGTTGGTACCGAATCCTCCAGTAATTTTGTTTCAGATTCCATGTGAAGGTGACTGGTTTACTGACGTTGATCTTTGTCAGGGCTTCATCTCTATACCGGTACATGAAGACAGTCAGTTCCTCTTTGCATTTTGGTTCGGAAGTAGTGTTTTGGCATGGTACCGAGTCCCACAAGGGTGAATGGAGAGTCTGTCTATTTTCAACCTTATTCTTTAAAAAAAATCTGGATTCCTTGGTTAAGCCCAGTAATTTAGGACTGGTGCAGTACATTGATGACCTGTTGGTTGCGTCAAGTATTCAAGAGGCTTGCAAGTCTGAAACTATTGCTCTGCTGAACCACTTGGCTGAGAATGGACATAAGGTGTCCCCCAATAAGTTGCAATACTGTTTGAGAGAGGTCCTGTATCTTGGACATCACTGCTAGAAAGGAGTCAGGAAGGTGTCACAGGAAAGTATCTCGGCAATTCTGTAAATGAAACCACCAACAACATAGAAATAAGTATGAATTTTCTGGGCAATGGTGGGCTACTGTCAATAGTGGACACCCATTTTTTCCATAGTGTACAAGCCTTTACAGAGGTTGTCACACAAGGATGTGTCAGAGCTGGTACCCTGGGATAACAATTGTTTGGTTGCCTTCCTTATGTTGAGGGAAAGTCTCTGCCATACCTTGGCACTAGGATGTCTGATAACAACAAAGCATTTTGCTTTTTGCAGCAAGACGAAGGGCTGTGCTCCCACTCAGTGGTTACACAAACACATGGACGTGCCTGTAGTAGACCTGTAGCTTATTTTTATGCTACCATTGATCCAGTAGCTGCAGTGTTGACCTAGTGCCTCAAATTTGTGGCTGCTGCTGGTGTCATTATTGTGAGGTGTAAAGGCATTATTATGGGTCATCCTCAGGCCTTGTGGCTTATTCCACGGAAATATTGTTGACGCGTACTCGCACTCAATATTTGCCGAATAGCTGCTTGACCCAACATGGGCAGATCATACTTGTGGCTGAGAATGACACCTTAAAAAGATGTGCTATTTTAAACCCTGCCACATTATTGCCCCGTCCTAGGAGTAACTGTCAGGATGGTGAGGTGGAGCATGACTTTCTCGATGTTACTAAACTGTGCACGTAGCCAAGACCTAATATACAAGATGAGCCATTTCCTGAATCTAATTTTGCATTGTTCATGGATGGCTCATGTTTGCAAGTCCATGGAGAAATTTAGGAGCTGCCTGTGCAGCTTGTAAAGTTTCAGGAGTAGTTGTAGCTTCATTGTTTCAAGGAGAAGTTTTTGCACAAGTTGCCAATTTGACTGCTCTTACAAGAGCACACTGTGTCACAGACCAGCAGTGAGCGACAATTTTTACTGATGGCCTTTATGCCTTTGGTGTCATTGATTTTGGACAGTTATGGTCCTAGAGGGGGTTTATGACCTCTTCTGGGTCTCCAATCTGAAACGGAAAACAGGTGAGAAAGCTTCTTGAAGATCAGGTGGTCCCTTCACCAAGAAGCAGTTGGATTTCATTGAAATGCCTGTGTGCAGTGAGGTGAGATATGTCTTGGCTATTGTGTGAATTTTTTCACAATGGGTTGAGGCATACTCGACCAGGAGAGATGACAGTGACACATTAGCAAAGTTACTTTTGAAGGAGTTAATACCTAGGTTTGACTTTCCAATTTATCCTAAATCAGAACTGGGAGTGCATTTGAGTATGTTGTGTGCAGCTTCACAAGTTGATCAGACACTGCATTGCAGTTATAGACCTGAGGCTTCAATTCTAGTGGAACAGATCAATGGAACATTGAAATCCAGGCTGGCAAAGGTGTGTGCTTTTACATCTCTGAAGTGGCCTGTTGCTTTGCCTCTTGCATTGATGAGTCTTCGCAACATACCTGATTGGAGAACAGGATTGTCCCCCCACAACATCTTCATAGGCAGAGTTATGAGACTGCCAGCTTTACTGGCAAATGCGCATGTGAACATTACAGATGACATGATACTTGATTACTGCAAAGGAATGGTTGACGTGGTGCATTCTGTGTTACATCAGATTGAAGCTGCCACATCCCGCCTCATCAGCAATGAAATTACTTTAAAAATAAAGATTCTACTCACAGACCACGTTAGGATTGCACTTTAAAATGCACTTAAACTGCGGTAGAAATGTTTTCACAGAGAAAATGACAAGCAGAAAATTGTGCACATAAAAGAATCATATTCAAGTGTAATGTTAATTTAGTAAATGATACTTAGATTAAACATGTGTATGAAAAATGTGTAGTACTTAAATGAATGCAAAATAATATAGAATAGTTTTTTGTGGCATGCCATCATTCTTAAATGTGCCTCTTTAGTAGGGCCTAAAACGCCTTTCCTTTTGACTCTTGCTCATAGCTTAATAGATTTTTATTTAGAACATTTTGCTTAGCACCAGCAACTTGCTTAAGAATGTGAAGACTTCAAATCAATGTTTATTTAGCTTCCCTACCCCATGTTAAGTCATTTTTTTCCTAACACAATGTGCTGCTGGGACTACTTGAATAAATAATGATTTAATTATATTTTATGAATGCCTTACAGAATAATATTGCTATTTTCGCCTCATTATGTTTGACTTGCTTGGTATTCACAATGAACATAACATCGCTTCATTTAGCTCAGGTAAGAAGGTTCTCATGAGAACTTTCCTCCATGTAACCAAGTCTTGAAACAATGTTTTCCACTATGCTGATGAGAATGTTTACCATGGGATTGAGAGGAGCAGCATTGGTAGTTGACAACACCATTGGATCAGCAATTTCCTTTGAAGGAGAGTAAAAACCTGAACATATCGATACATTAATGTGTGGTTTTATATTGATGAGTCTTCTTAGCTAGTTAGGGTAACAGAAGAAGAATCAGATGAGAAGAAGCCTCTCACCCAGATCTCCTTATCCTGCCTGTGCAACTCTTCTACTGAAGAGTGACTTCTCTACTTTTGTTATCAACAGCTACTGCTAAAGGTGACTTTATTCTTCCTTTATTTAGAGACCCTTCCTTGATCAAGGCTTCTGCAAGGATCACTCTTTTAAATTGGTTGCTACTGCTGCTGTAAGGAACTTGCCTGAGTTTCCAGAACAATTCTTTATGGGTAGTTCTTTTCCAATTATAAACCTTGCTTTTTTCCCGAAAAGAACAGTTTATGGGTTCTAACAGGGTAGATTAGGCTCCTAAGCTAGTTTAGTAAACATTTCCTTTATGGAACACTCTGTATTGATTTATGCTATCATTAATCAACCTTTTTATTGACATTTCAGTAAAATGACTAATCTTAATATACACAACAAAAACAATACTAATCCTTTGAAGTAAATAAAAGTGTTAAAACTTCATCAATCTCTCATCATTGACTGAACAGTAATCTGATCATTGATGATGCAGGCAAGGTCTATGCCTTTGTTCTAGCTCCTTTCTAACTCGATGACAAAGGTCCGTCGACCTTGTCAACGGCCATCAGGATTTCCCAAGTGACAAAATCTGTGAGTGGGTTGTTTAGTCTTAAATACCATTCTTGGCTAATCCTCAGGCTCTGGCACTGGTGTGGTTATTTCCAAGGGATTCTGGTCACAACAACTGCTGTGAAGTGCAGAGGTCTCCCTAACTGGGTGCATGCTCCCCACACTCGTCGAGGTCTGTGTCCCCTTGATGATGTAACAGCACCTCTACAAGAAGTGCCAGTGGTGGCCAAGAGATCACGGTAGCAGGTTAGTCAAGCTGTGAGTGACCAGCAAGACCCTGAGGCAGCACTTCTTCAGCCTGATGGGGGTCCTGAGGAGTCAATAGTTGGAGAAGAAGCAGGAGTGTCTTGTCCCGTAGTGACAACTGAGTTAGACTCAGACTCTGATGAAGGGCCTAGTGCTGTAAAACTGTGAGTGGCAGCCAGAAAAGGTTGTCCAAGAAGGCTGGAAAGAAGGAAGTTGAATACACAAGGAGAAAGCATACTCCAGACTATTCCAGAGGACACTGAGGATTCTGATTTGAGTGACGAATGAGTTGAAGGGATTGCCATGAGAAGATCAAAATGATCTAGAATATCCAGCCTGAGTCCCGAATGGACTTACTTTGCCACAAGTGATCGAGAGAGAGAGTTCTGGGAATATGGGGTTATCACTGCAGATCCAGTTGATTCTCCTTGAAATAAACATTTTGTTTGAGCTATGAACTGAATTTACATTATCATTAAAAAGACTGAGACATTCAGTGACTTTGAACTGTTATTGGAGACATTTATTTAGATTGGTAGGAGAAGAAAGAGGAAGACTGAGGCACCTGAAAGAGCATCAGTTTGTCTTTCAGAAGAACCCAAGTAGGTCTAAGGAAGACCCATGAATACCTTGTACATAATAATATTGCATATTACTTGGTCTTTGGTTTTGCCATTTGCACAGATTGAAATCGACAGAGAAGACTCTGCTGCTGCTAACTTCTTCCCAACGGTCCAGGCTTTAGAGAAGTGATGGAAGTCAATCCTGATAATAGTAGATGTAGGTACATAAGAGCAGGCACACTAATAGTTGTAACTGTAGTACTGATCACATTGCTTGTAAGATTATATCCATCTACATTTAATATCAGTAGATACTAAGTCTGCAATTATTCCCAAACTCTCACATCTTAGAGATGATAGCTTGCATCCATTAGATGAGTCAGAATTGCAGGTAGATACTTCTAGAGGAGATTATTCTGCAAATGCGTATGTAAAATTGGTTTATGAATATATATATATATTTTGTTAAATATATTTTTATTAACAGTTTCTGTTATAAACATTGATGCATTATCACTCATATTCACTTTTGCATACATTATAGTGCAGGACAATAGTTGAACCATGATCTTTGGTAGTTCAGATAGTACATACATTGGGTTTTCTTTTGCACCATCAACTTTGTTCATGTCCATATCAATTACATTATTAAATGTCCTTACCTCAATAGCTAGTCACTTTCTTCTGACAGCGATTCCTCTTGGGGGGGTTCACAAATTTTGCCCCGATATGTATTCCACTTTCCCCACACCCGGGTCCACTTTTTAGGGCATCTCCTATGCAAGTACACAGATTTTTCGGTTATCATTACGTCGTCCATGTCCTGGCACCACCTTCTAAGGGTGGGGGTCGATCTGGCTCCCCATAGTTGTGCTATATTTCTTTTCACTATTGCTAGACCCAGCGCCACCCAATCCTGAGCCGCATGATTTAGATCCGTAGGCTCTCAAATGTTAAGGAGACATCTTTTCAGTTCTGGCGCAATTGTTACCCCTGTTACTTGTGAAATTGTGTGCATGATCGGATCCCAGTATGTGGTGATTTCTGCACATTGCAAGATTAAGTGCCAGAACGTACTCGGTGCACCGCACTGTCGGAGGCAAAGTGGTCTATCTGTCTTGCCTAATTTGTGCAGTAGTGTTCTTGTATAGTATATGCGGTGTAGAAGCTTCAGTTGTATTAGCTTTAATCAAGAGGGGATTGCTACCTCCTTGGGGGACGCAATTGCTTCCTGCCAGTCCGTCTCATCTAGTTCTCCTAAGTCAGCCTCCCATCTGGTTTTTAGGACCGCTGTGAGGTCCGGCTGGTTGTTTATTTTTTTTTATATGTTAGTGATATGGCTTTTTTTGTCATATGGTCAGTGAGCAGCCGATCTTCTAGGGTCGACGACTCTGACAGTTGTGTGCCCTGTGGGATCATTGTCGTGAGCGCATGTCGGAACTGTATATATCTGTAGGCTTCCATCGTCGCTAGGCCGTATGCTTGTTGTAGTTGTGCGAACGGGATAACCTCACCTTTTTTCCACAGGTCCCCCACCTTCGAGATACCTATCAGGTCCCATTGCCTTAATCCTTTGGTATTTTGTAGCTTGCCTAACTGTTTTGTGTCCCATAGCGGTGTTGCCTGCGTCGTGACCCCTTCCCATCCAAGTGTCTGTTGCGCCTCATGCCATATCCTAACTGTAAGTACCGTTGGCCCTGTCAGCGTCTTTGTTCTAGTATTATTATATAATTCCCTCATCATTCCGTTCACTCCCAAGAGATGTCTATCCATGCGATTGGCTGGTTGATCCTGTGCTGTGTGTAACCATTGATTTAGCACTGCAAGTTGGGATGCCCAGTAGTATGTTTTGATATGAGGGAGGGCGATGCTTCCATCGTACCAGATTTTTACTAGTTTTTTCATGGCTATACGGGTTGTTCTGCCATCCCACAGTAGCTTATTCACTTCAGCGTTGATTGCTATGAAGTATGCCGGGGGGACCGGAAACGGCGTGTTTTGCAAGACATAGAGGAATCTGGGGAGTGCCATGATCTTAAAGAGGGCCGCTCTACCCAGTAGTGTGAGAATTAGGGATCACCAGTGGAGGACATCTCGGCGAAAGCGTGCTAGGGGTTGCATGAGATTTTCTTACATAAAATGCATATCCTGATATGTTATATAGATACCAAGATATTTGAACCCCTTGTCAGTTATTTGTATGTTGCAATTGCGCAGGAATCGCGGGGGAGCTGCCCTGAAGTGTAAAAATGAGTGAATTCGCCCAGTTAATGGTACAACCTGACACTCGCCCGTATGCCGCACAGATATCTAGGAGACAATTAAGTGAACATGCGGGTGAAGCCAAGTATAGCAACACATCGTCAGCATATAGTGAGATGCGATCTTCCTCTCCCACAGCCCACTTGAGTCCACGGATTACCGGATCTTGCCGTATCCATGCCGCTAGTGATTCTAGTACTATTGCAAACAAGAGCGGCGACAGAGGGCAGCCCTGCCTTGTCCCCTTACCCAAAGGGAAGTCAGCCGAAATGCGGCAGTTTGCCACCACCTGCGCCATGTGTTTAGGGTAGAGCAGTTTCACCCATTGCCAATTTGGGGCCGAATCCTAAGTGATGAAGGACTGCAAAAAGAAAGGGCCATTCAACCATGTCGAATGCCATTCGTGCATCCAGGGACAGAATGATTGCATCTTCCTCTATAGTGAATCTACGTGCTATGACATTATGGACCCTCCTCAGATTCAATGCTGTATTGCGATGTAGCATAAATCCGGATTGATGCAGGTGAATCACTGTTTCTAAATATAGTTGTAATCGCAATGCTAGCGCTTTTGCCAGTATCTTTGCTTCCGCATTTATGAGCGATATCGGTCTGTATGACATGCAGTCCTGTGGTGGTTTGCCCGGTTTATTTATTGCGACTATTGTTGCCAGGCGCTGATCCCTAGGAAGTTCTCCTTTTTCTAAACTGTCCTCGTACATGTTAAGTAGGTGTGGCACAAGTAGCCGTCTGTTCTACTGGAATACCGTTTGGCTCCAGGGCTTTACCTGTATGTAGGGCATGTATCGCCCGAAGCAGCTCATCGTGGGTTAGATATGCCTCCAAGGACTGGGTTGCTGTTTGATCCACTGTTGGCATTTTTATGTATTTTAAAAAGGCTATATTTTCATCTACCATGGTCGTGGCTAGTGGTGTGTATATATGCTCATACTGGGCCGCTAATATGTCAACTATTTGTTCGGGGTCTGAGTTTGTGACTCCTGTTTTACTTGCAGTTGCGCTATCCATCTATTAGCTCTTTCCTTTTTCTCTAGCCAAGCTACGAGTTTTCCTGCCTTATCACCCTGTTCGTAAATAGTATGCCGCATGGCTGTGAGTCTGGATTTTGTCTCCTCCCATTTGAAGGCCTTATATTCCTGTTGAGCTAGATGGAGCCTATGTGTTGTATCATCAGTAATATCAGTGGCGTGATCTGCCTCTGGCCTTGCCATTTGTTGCTCTAGTGTCTGAATCTGGTGTTGCTGCATCTTTTTGTGATTTGTCACCAATGAGATCGCCTGGCCACGTAGGACAGTTTTGTATGCCTCCCATAGCGTCATTGGCGCTGGTACCGAGTGTTTATTTTCTGCAAAATATTGTTTCGTGCTTGTGGTCAGGCTTTTCCTGATCGCTTTGATTTTTAAATAGTTTGGGTACAGTGGGAAGAGTCTACGTCTCCCCGGGATGTAGGAAGCGTAGGTGATCAGTACTGGTGAGTGGTCTGATATACCCCTAGGCAGATGCACTATGTCCAACACTCTCTCCATCCCTGCTGCCAATGTAAATATATAGTCTATTCTCGAAAGACTATTGTGTATCCCGGAATGAAAGGTATATTGGCATGCTTGCGGGTATCTGGCTCTCCAGATATCTATTAGTCCAATCGCATTAACAAAATCTTTTAGCTTGGGATTGGAGCTGCTGAAATCTCTGGGGGGTTGTCTGTCTATGGATGCGTCAATTGTGGCATTAAAATCTCCCCCTATAATGAGTTCTCTCTGCGGGAGTGAAAGCAGGAACTTCCCCAGGGCTGGGAAGGTTGATTGGTGTAAGGCAGGAGGGACATATATAATGTTTCCCTTCCCATTGGCATGAAATGTTGCAAACCTCCCTTGGCCGTCTGTCCAGGACCCAGTTAGTATTAAGGGGCATCGCTTCTGTATCAGGATTCCGACTCCTCTGGATCCCGAAGTGAATTCCGAATGCACTGCCATTTTGTATCCCCATCTATCTAGGGCCTTGCATGCGGAGCCCGTCTTGTATCAATGCCACTGTTGGCCCCTTTCTCTTGATATATTGCAGGACCAGACCTCTCTTTATCTTATCCCCCAACCCGTTTACATTCCAGGACATCACCGCGAGGGGCGCAGATTTCCCCTTAGCCTCTGGAGTTTGTGAGCCTTCGACTATCATAGGTACAGTATTGAGTGTCACTTAGGATTGCCTTGCAATTGAGAGCATAGATGTTATGTAGTGTGTATGTCTTACTTCGAATTCGTACATTGTCCTGTCCATTGGTATGCATCTGAACAACTTTAAACAAAAACCCCTTTAACTGAAACCCAGCCCCTCTCCCTCCTCCATGCCTCCCTGCACGGCGGACTCTGAACTACCCGCCATCCCAACTGAGCAGAGTGCTTAGTCCCCAGAACTTGTACTTGCGTGAGGGGGAGAGCTGTTGCGATCATTCCTTGTCCCTCCCATAGTCCTGTGTATTGCCCACAGCCTTACACATACAGTTCAGTGATACAGGCACCATAGTCTATCGGTATCTGTGTAATCAGTGCATATGTTCTGCGAGTTGGGGTCCACTTTGTTTCCACCACAATATATGGCGTTGTCAGGCCCACAGGCATCCTTTTCTGTGGGGAGTGCTCCTTTTCTCGTTACACTGGCCTGATCAATTTGTTCTTAATCTGAGTCTCCAGCCGTGGTTTGAGTCAGCACTCCACCAGTTGCTCCTCTTTCCGATGTGTCCGATTCCACCGACCGCTCATTGGACTGTCTGTGTCTCTGTCCTGGTCTCCTGGGCCCCGTGGCCTTACGCCACCCTTCTAACAAGTCGTTAGCCTCCTGCGGTGATGTAAAGTCTTTCCTTCCGCCTCCACTCTTAGTTTTGCAGGGAAGAGCTTTGAGTACTTGAGTTCTCTTTGGCACAGTTTATTTTTCACATCCATGAAATCTCGCCTCTGCTTCGTTACTAGTGCTGTGTAGTCCAGATACATCGTTACCTTGCTGTTTTTCACCTGTATGGGGGGTGGAATACGTGCTGCTTGCAGAATTGCATCTCGGTCACGAAAGTTGAATATTTGTGCAAGTATAGGCCTGGGTGGGGCGCCCGGCCGGGGTCTCCCGCCAGGTACTCGATGGGCTCATGCCACCAAGAAAAAACTGGACAGTCCACGTGGTTGCAGTTCGGTTTCGATAAGTTCTTCTACAAAGAGGTCGAGAGCCGGCCCCTCCACACTTTCAGGCACTCCCATCAGGCGAACATTATTGCGTCGAGAGAGGCCTTCTTGGTTGTCGAGTTTAGACTCCATTTGTTTATGCGTTCTTTCCAGATTTCGGACTTGTCGCTGTAACGTCACTGTGTCAGTGGACAGAACCGCCGTTGTGGATTCAACCTCTGTCAATCTTGCACTGATTTTGGAAACATCAGCTCGTAGCAGCGTGATGTCAGTTGATATAGCGCCAATTGATGTTTGCATCTGGTTCAGGGTAAGCATTATGTCCTGTAGGGTTATCTCTTTAGGTTTTGCGGGCTGAGATCCATCCTCGCCTCCCATTTGTGTGTCAGGTGCAGGCGGCTTATCAGGCATACTTCTCTAATTTATTCAGTTGTGTCGTGCGCTGGTCTCTTCCTCCCTTGTTGTCAGGGTTGGCTGGTGGTCCTATCAATGCTGCCGTGGGTTAGACAGTACTCACTGCTGCCCGACTGTGTGAGTAACTTCTATGCATGGCCTTTCGGTTTTCCCACTTCCCCCCGCCGCCGGCACCCAATGTCTACAAGGTATGTGTCCCACCTAAAGACTCGGCCAATTCTGTGTGTCTTCGAATGTCGATTCACTTTTTGTAGGTTTTTGGTCTTCCTTTCCAGCCAATCTGTATTTCTTCCCCAGCCCTTATGTGCGCACTTTAGTGTGGGTTTCAGTCTCGTTGCGCCCCTGAACGGGGACGTTGCACTCTGGTGTGTGTCAGCGGTCGCCTCCTAAGTTAGTAGGCCACCTGTAGTCGTTCATTTCTTACCTATGATCCGTAGCTGAACTGCGTTTTGTGTTGCACAATTTGTCGTGTGGGCTTCTGTGGGCCTTCACTAGTTTGCCGTTTGCCGTCGGTGAGGCATTAATTGTGGGCACTGTCTTTAATTTGGGGTTTGTTATGCCGTGTGGCTACCGGCTGAAGCTCCGTGCTCACGTTGCGTCTGGGCCCTGGAGCAAGCCACGGAGACCCTGCCACCACCCCCAATGATGTCTGTGAGGGCAGCAATGGGGAGAAGTTTCTGTCTGTTTTTCTTGTAGCTCGCCTTTTAGTCTCTGCAATCGATATCTCGGCACTCGCTCAGCGCTGGGACCCTGCTGCTCAGGTCCTTGTCCCCCGCCACTGGAACTCGTGGTAATGGCACTCCATTACACTTGTGCGAGGCCCTGGTTCTCTCCCGCTGCTTATGCCTCCGGTTCCTCAAATCTCAATCCTCACATGGTAGTGGCCTCGTCCCGGCGGGTGCAACATATCTTGGTTTGCTGTGGTGGATGCCGAGTCGATCCCGCGCCCTCTTTAAGTGTCGGCTTCTGTGCTCCACCTGGGTCCCTTATTTAAGGCATTGGGGTGCGTCACCTCTCATTAATGTTGCTCTGTACAGTCAGCCACGTATAGTTTTGCTGTTCGGCCCTCCTCCGTTGGCTCTCACTGACGCTGTATCTGATATCACGGCACTTGGTCCTTGCCGGTTCCCCCTACCGCTGCCTTCCGACACCCGCCGCCGGCCACTGTAGCGGCCGCGTCGCTCTATGGGAGTTCCCGGCCCACAATAGCTGCGTAGGCCGCGGTCCCTTCACACGGCGCGGTTCTCTTCCAGGCTTTCGTAGCACACCCAAATTAGCATCGACGACTGCTGCGACATTCCGGTGCCTGCTCCCGGATCTGGATTTTACAGTGTCGTCGGATTAATGGCAGGATTGATGGGGAGAGAGGCTGTCGATCACGGAGCTCTCCTAGGCTGCAGCCATCTTCATCGGCTGCTAGCCATGCCCCCCCTTTATGAATATATTGACACAATGGATGCCAAGGATTCCTACATTTATATGCAATTGCCTGCATCAGCTGCAGAGGGATCACTTATAACCACCTCCCTTTGACACATGGTGTTACCTGTAGTGTTTTGATGAGCCTTATGTATGGAAGCAGCATTTCAAATATTATTTCTCCAATCAGGATTTAGGGCCTAATTTACATCTTGTAGATCCAACTACCACTCAGTCGCATCGGCGGTCCTAAGAACTCCACTGAACCTACGGCAGTCGTCCCATCATATTTAGATGTTGTGGTTGTAAACAGGAGACCACCGCCGTGGCGGTCTTTCAACTGGCTCCCAGTACTCTGCCGCCACTGAGCTGGTGGTCTTGTGCCGAGCTGATTAAGATGCTCCAGATGGGCTGGTGGTCTACGAGTAGCAGTCCCCTGATGGAGTGAGAATATGGTGTGCACAGACATGTAATTGGTATTTTTATTTAGAGGTAAATTGCATATATGTTCATAAGTGCATGTATGTAATCTGTAGTGACCATAATTCTCACATTGCATTGCAAAGACACTAAATACACACACCATTCATTGTACCCCAACGTACACCACAAACACCTACCTTTGATTCCATCAAAACAGGGTGTCAGTCCATAACGGTGAAGGTGCAGCAGGACAGGTAGGACCTGGATTATGCCATAGGGGATGAAAACGCTGCTGGAACCCTGAAAAAAAGTGAGTAATCACCATATTTATCCCCATACTGCTGTCACAAAGAAGGAGGGATTCCCACCCGAATTCATTTAGAAACAGGCCACATCCAAATGTGGACGGCGGGAATCATGGCTGGACTCCCACTGCTGCCACTCGCTGCAGCACATGCTGCTGAGAGATGGGGAGATCAGAACCGGAAGATCCTGCGGGACCGTGGCTGTCTTCTCACCCATTGCCAGACCACAACTAAATCTAGCAGTCAGGCAGGAAGACCACCAAAAAATCAGCAGTGAGACCCATCCTGCCAAGATCTTAATGAGGTCCATTAGTCTTTTCAGAAGGCCTCCTACTTGAGCACCTAAGTCATCGCATTGACCCTTACGCTAAGTTTCCTGTAATTAATAAAATGTTATTTAAACTTATCATGACAATAGACACTGCCTACACACACATACATTATTTGACTTGCTTTCTAACAGAGGTTGAGAACATGTTTTGACATTTAGTTGAAGACATTAGGAGAAGTATGGAACCTAGATCAAAGACAGACAAGAACATTAAGAATGAACATAAGTGGACTAAGGAAGATTTGGAGTATATAATAGCAGGAAATCAAGCAGCACTGACTCTGGATTGGAAACATAAAAAGAAAATGTGTATATTTGAAGTTAGAGGAAATTGGAATTTTCTGATGGGTGATGATCCTGTTATTCCTGGAGTTTACTATATCTGTGGAGGGCATGCTTATGGCATGTAGTGTACTTGCTACCTTGGTGTAGGTTTTGCAAAGATTCATCATGAGGAACATCTGAATTACACTGTGTGGGAAACAAAATCCTGGTCTAAGGGAGGAGCAAGCGCTGAAGAAGTAGTGGGAAATATTTTTGGTGTGATGATCTGTGGGTCTGATTTTGAATGACGTCCGCAAAGTGGATAAGTTGGCAGCTAGTACAGCATGAGCTTTATTAGTAATAGATATGGAAATGGTAGCTACTAGGTCCATGATTTGAAAACCTGCCTTGCATTACACAACCTTTTTGCAAAAGAGGGTAGAGTCTGTTGGATGTTAAAGATTCTGCAATACTTTACCAACATTCCTGACAAACCTAAGAGTATGAAGACGTTTATCAAGAATATTTCTGACCTACATAAGGATTGACAGGAGTTGGAAGCGATAGGTGCTTAGGAAGCAATTGGGAGTGAATTTTCTGCAGTAGGCAAATGGTAATACCTCTGGTAATTTTTTTCCTTTCTGTAATTTTCCAAATTGTGATCTTTAAGGTATATAAGTTCATAAAATTCAAACGGGGAGTGAAGAGGAAGAGAGCGGATGTAGAGCTAGAGGAGCGTCAGAGTAAATACTGTGACGACATGAAATGTTTGGAAGAATTTAGAAGGAAAATGTTAAAAACCACAAGGTTTTAGACGGTCCATCTTATAGGATTTACATCATAGGTTGTGATGGCTTAATTCGCCATCAGAAGGGGGACTGGAGCAGCGTAAATTTAACTCCACCCTTTCACATCTTGACTACGCCGTATATACATGCATGTAGTACTATATATTTGTGTACTTTAATATCATTAACGTAAAGAGGTGCACTTGACCGAAATACTGAAAGTGCATCTGTTGTATAATAGAGACATGTACATTAATGTGTACACTAATGTTTTCTTATAATAATACCAAATTACAGTTTGCAAATATATATCTGCATTTGTATATATTGAGTAATATTGCTAACTCTCTTTATATTCATTTGAATAGTATCATGCGTTAATTCTAACTGTAAACATATCCATAATCATGCATCTAAGCGTGTGCTGAAATGTTTGTTACGTTAAGTTGACCAAAGGCCTTAAGCATTTGGACTCTAGTGGTTAACCTTCAACGTGAAAGTTTTCATATTCTTTGCAGGTGTGTTCCTATGATCTCATAGCTAGTGAAACCACATTGCGTATGAGATAGTGAGGCTTGGGAGAAGAAATTTTGGCACTAACGAACAAAGAGAGGACTCCAATTCATGGAGACGGTAGGGCTCCAAGTATGTTCTAATGTTCAGACCATGAGATAGGAGTGTAGGATGAAACAGCCAGGTTTTATTAACAGAAGGTGGAAAAGTACTGAGACATTATGTGGGATTTTCGAATGTTATGTGAAGTTTGACTTAGTGGTCACACTTTAGATTTAGTTAGATTCCCTTGAGAATTAGGGGTCGATTAGGATGTAGGGCGGATTGCCACCGCCCGCATGGTGGTAGCGATCCACCCTACATCCTTCCCCGCCCGCCACCCATTTCCCCTCGCCATATTAGTATGGCTGTTGGGACCCCGGGGATGCAAAGGGGCTATATATGGTGGCGGTGTCTGCTAGACACCGCCATCCATATTAGCATGGGCAGCGGAGCATGGCTTTCCATGGTGGAGACCCCGCCATTTCATGGAAGGCCATGCGGAGTCTGCTTTCGGGGGCCCGTTGCGGGCCCCCAGGGTATTGGGGAGGTGGGGGTGCACATGGGGTGTACCTATGGTACCCCCTGCATTGTCATGGACATGGTGGCAGGCACCTCGCGGTGCCTGTCACCTTGTGCATGACAATGCATACAGTGCTTTCCCAGCATTGTGGCGGGCGGTGCAGTGAGCACCGCCCGCCACAATGCTGGGAATGGAGGATGCCACCACCACCGTGGCATCCTAATTGCAGGTGTGGGACCGCCGCACCACTAGCGGCTGGTCCCAGCACCGCTAGGGTGGTGGGCAGACTTCCTAATCGGTCCCTTAGAGTGGTACAGACCTCTACCATATTTCTGTTGTGTGGCTTTATGTTATACAGTACTACTGATTTTAGAGAACTTCTACAGAAGTCTATGAAATGTTGACACCTTCGTGCTTTACTGGATCTAATTAAGGTTTCCCCAAATATTGCTATTTAGTTTAGACTTAGTTTAGGAAAATTTTGATTTACTCATGTAAAGGCAAGAGGACCAGAATTCATATTCTGATCACCAGATTTGGTTCCCTATTTTCTGTGTTGCTATTACTGATTTCCTTGTATGCTTCAAGCTACTGGGGTTGAACCTTGTATGACTATTTGGTCTGCCAGTAGAGATTCTCTATTTTTACAATATATTCTTTAGACTTGTATACATCAGTCTGGCTTTTAATTTGTAATAAACCTTCATTTGAACCCAGTAATCGGATTTTGGGTCCCTGATGTATAGCCAATTGGTCAAGACTGTAAATTGAACTATTGGATGATGCTAACACCTATTTTTTTCCTAGGCATCTAAAAATGTTTATTGCAGGGAAATCTGTGAGCTAATATGTGTTTTTTGATTAAGAGAACCACTTTCAAAGTTATGCAGTAATGTTCTTTGGTTCGGACATGGTTAAACATGGCAGTAAACTGTAACATGAAAAACATTATTATGATACCTTAATACAGTAGTCTTCAAGGAACGATATAAAAGTCTGTGCAAGATTAGGTTTCAATTTGCTCCGCTTGTTGAAATTAAGTAATGCAATATAGAATTTGTAATCTTATATAGATGGCTTCTTGTGAAAACAAGCAACTGCAATAAAAGGGTTCACAATCCTTAATATATAACTAAAATAAGGTTCAAGAGCAAAGTCTATTTCCTTTAACATAGTTTGTGTTAGAATTCATCTATCACTCTAGTTCTATCTTTCATCGATTTTGAAGAAGTAAACGTTTGTAAGGTTTACAACATTTGGACAACAAAGCACAAGCTGCAGCAACTATGGGCCTGATTTCAAGTTTGGGGGCGATGGAGGGAAATCCGGTACTCTGTTAAGGTGGAGGAGGTCATCATCTTTGCCATCCCAAGGGACCACCAGCCACCAAATTTAGAGTTGTCTGCTGACGCTGCAGACAACTCTGTATGCTGACAGGAAACACAATCATGGTTGTATGGTTGTATGAAAAATTTAACAGCTTTCCATCAAAACTTTTAAAAGTTTTTTGTTTTTCTGAAACAAACTCCCTAAGCAGGGGTTTGTTTTAGAAAACCAAAAAAAAATGGCCCCCAAATCCTCAGAGGTTACGAGTGGTCATTATTTATTTCCTGTCCCTTCGTACCTGTCCCTACATGCATAGAATCTACCCGGGCAGCACTAAGACTCATAATCCTCTGCCTTGTTCAGAAAATATCATATGGTCAGTCCGTTGACTAGTTGGCCATCTTGTTCATCCGTTATCTCCAGCTAGAAGATTCAAGTCTGCCAATCATAATCTATGCATACAGCTGATCTGTCTGAAATTTGGAGTTAGGATTCTCCCTGTGTGAGGCTTGTGTTTGTATTGGTCTCTACTGCTAAATCTAAAGGTCTGCTGAGCTCATTGGAACAGTGGTAGTCACACCTTCACCCAACCTTCTCTGACCATCTGCCCTAGTTTGAGTTGAGCACCAAATTGGCCAACTTCAGGCAAAAGTGGGACTGAAAGACTGGTAGGCGTTTGTGTTATTATGAAAGATTCTGGGGCATATTCTCAAGGAGCTATCGCCAAGTTAACAACACTTTATTGCAGCCAAAGTTGCGACCAATTCGTCACCCCATTCACAAGCTGGTGTTAACAGCCCATAATACCAGTTTACCTGTGATAGCAGCCGCAAAAAACATCGCCACAGATGACCCGGCAACTATCGCTAATGAGATGCAGAGTAGGCGTTCCCGTGCAAAAAGCTGCATCAACACCACACCGCAACATTCTCAACGACAGCCACATCGCCGATAAGTCTACAAAACATGCGATATGGCGCGTTAGCAGCAGGAAACTAACACCTGCCCAGACCTGGTGTAAAGTCGGATGCCAGATGGCACCAGAAAAGGGAGCCCAGTCCACAGCCACACCTGAAGGACAACAGATGCCATGGAGCTACACATCATGCAGCTCGGAGCCCAAACAGGCCCACAACACCCACCGCAACCACCCCCAGGCCCGCCACTACCCCCCGGACCTTCCCGCACCACCCCTCCAGACCACCACAGAGGCAGCGCAGACACAGACCGCAGACCTTCAGGAAACGCACCAGCCTCACAGATTTGACACCAGAGTATGTAATTGCCCACTACAGGCTCAAAAGGACAACCATCCTCTGCATCCTGAACATCATTGCCCACAGGCTGACTGTACCAACAGAGCGGACAACCAACATCTCTCCACAGACAAACCTGCTAGCTGTGCTGCACCTGTTGGCCTCTGGGACAAGCCAAGAGTCGGAGGAGTCTCACAGCCAGCCCCATCAAAGTTCCTCACACCTGTCTTGGATGCCATCATCAGCTTGGTACCCCAGTACCAATAATTCCCCGACACTGCTCAGGAACAGCTGGAGAGCAAGCAAGGCTTCTACGCCATAGCTGGATTCCCGGCCGTGTTTGTGGCAATAGACTGCACACATGTCCTACTTGTGCCCCCTGCCGACTGAGCTCACAATTACCGCAACAGAAAGCACATGCATTCCAACAATGTGCAGGCAATAGTGGACCACCGGGAACTCTTCACCAATGTCGTCGCCAACTACCCAGGCAGTGTGCATGATTCATACATCTTCCGACAGTCCATCATCAAGTGGAGCTTCCAGGATGGCACCTACAGAAAGGCAGTGCTCGTTGGTAAGTACCAAATATACATATCACACACCTTAACTCCACAATCGTACAACTCGCAACTCTGGGAAAGCACACGTCACAAACCCACATACAACATGCAAAACAACATGCCCACACACCAGACATGACAGCACAACTTAACGTGGGAACCTGGTCTAGCCATGTACATGAGCTATCAACGACATGGCACCTCAGCGACACATTAGCAGAATGTGGGAAGAGGAGGGAACCAGGCATGTGTGAAGGAGGCTATGTGACCGATGAATGAGACTGCACACAATGCCAAGTGTGACGTGGAGATGTTGGACAGACTGCAGTATGCATACCACACACATATCCATGTTGACATACACCGCTGGTGTTTGGTGTCGTGGACAGGGGACAGGGGACGCAACCATGTAGGGGAGATCAAGGAAATGTAGCTTGTTACATCCCCCCTACAAGCGTGAAAGGAGGGGTGTGAATAAAAAGCATGTAGCCCTGGGCGTGGTCCTCTTCCGGAATGCCCAACGTCCCTGCCAGGGCGGTGCCTCTCACCCCGCTACGAGGCATACGCCAAGAGCGGTGTTGCCTGGGATCCTGTGTGCCTGATGCACCCCAGGCCGCTGGTCCCCGATGCTGCCCTGCGCATCCAGGAATCACTACTCACCTGCCGACACCGGCGTGTGTCAAAGAGGGCCCACCACGTGCTGGTGCAAGCTCCAAGCCTGAAGCCCCCGACCTTGGCAGACTCCTCGGACCATCATGGCCTCCACGACACAGGCCCGCGGAACTCATTTTTGGTTGAGTAACTCCACCGGCATACCCAGCGGACAAGTAGGACACACATTTGGAACTGAGTCTTGATTACACCATGGCAGAGTACATGATTAAAGGCTGAGTTCATGTCACAATACTCCCTCCGATTTGGTGCCACCAAGTCTGTGCATAGGACTCCCACCAAAAGTGTCTGTGGGCCCTTGCTGACTCCAGCCTTCGGCCTGCACTGCGGTCCTGCAGGCCTCACACCAATCCAATGCAGTCCGTCACAGGCAGGACACGGACTCCTCGTCAGCTGCACACCCACTCAGCTCTGGTGCCACTATCTATGTCACCCACAAATGTAATACAAATGCCATTCTATTGTCGTGTGTGAGAGATCCAGGATGAGATGGCTGGACAGCGGTTGGCCCGCTCTGACCGCTGCCTCCGGCCAACACTGCGGCCAACTAGGTTGCATTTTTGGAACTGAATCTTGATTTCTTCATGGCAGTGTTCATGTCACAGTACGCAAGGAGAAGAGTAAGAGGAAGACGTACTTCAGTCCGGAGGAGAAAAGGCTCACCTATCCGGAGGTGATGGGACGCTACCAACAACTGCACTTGTGCCACTGACTCCGTACAGCGCATGCCCACCACACGTGGCTGTGGGTCCCTGCTAACAGCTGCCTCCGGTACACACTGCAGTGGAGTAGGTCATACGATTTGAACTGAGTCTTGCTCTCTACAAAGCAGAGTTCATGTCATTGTACAGGCCTCATCGCAGACTGCATTCCATTCCAGCATTGGTGCCACTGAGTGTGTGCCCCGAAATCCATGGGCAATCTCTGTTTGGACGTCGGTGGCGTCTGAGCCCATGGGATGGAGGCTGTCTTCATCTACATGTAGCTGATACTGAGAAGGTGGAAAAGTGGGGTCTGTAGCATTCAACTCCGCCATCTGCCTGTTTCTGCTTGCTTCTGCCCTCTGCATCATGCCCTGGAAGGACACCTTCCACTGTCCTCCACAACCCTCCACGAAATTCCCCTTGGAGATCGACGAGTACACGCTCAGCTTGCGTGGCACTACTTCAGTGCACTGCAAGTCACCGTCCCGTGGCGGTGTGCCTGTGCCGGCCGCTGTGCATCCGGGGCCACAAACTCTGTGCTGCTCAAGTCAGGGACCCATGATGTACGTACCTTGTACTGCTGATTGTCTGCTCACTGTTGTGGTCTTTGCTAGCACCAACCAACCCCTGAGTGGTGGCTTACACTACCCAACACCCATCCAGCACAGGCGTCACTGGAGATGTTACCCTGGCAATAAAAGGGGCCAGGCGCACGTGCCCGTGGCCAGTCCCACAAACTCACTCAGTGTGTCCGTTGGGTATTATGTATGCATGAGGTACAGGGGTCATTCCACATGACATTGTGCTGACTCAGATGCAGACAAGGAAACTATTGATGGCAGCACATGTAATGGAATAGAGACAGTGTCCTAAAAATTAAATTACTGTTGCACTATAACTATGGACCCGGTACTCTTGCGAAACACCTAATTTATCTACAAACGAGACAACCAAAACGATGAAGGACTATATAGTGTTTATAAGTAACCATGGCAGCTGTAGCATTTACTGATATAAGACAGCTTCTGTCTGGTGGCAAACTTAAGAGAAGTTACCGACAAATGAGAGGACCTATTAGTCAAAGGCTAACAGAGTGCTCCAAAGTGACCATAGCAGCAGCAATGACAACTGGTAAAAGCCAGCTGCTGCCAGAAGGAAAACTAAAGAGAAATATGAATATCTGAGTGCCAGTGTGTAAAAAGAAAAATAAGCAGGATAAAGATTAAAGGATCCCTTACCTTACCTCCGCTGCATTGAAACATATAAGAGCAGGCGGCCCTGAAGAAGGTGGTTAGAATCAGTTTACCACCGAAATGTGCGTTGGCCTGGTTGTTTCCAGCAGGCTGTACAACCATGGACATTTAAGAAGATTTATTCACCATGCGTTCCTAATCGCAAGCCAATCCTTAGCTGGAAATTGATGAATGTATTGTGGCGTGTGTATGAGTTTGGTTGGTATGTTTTGACTGTTTGTGTTGTTGGTATGAATGTGAACTTGGTATGGGGATATTTTTGAATTGTTTGTTTGCTTTGTAAATATCTAATGTATTAATTATTTTTGATCTGTAGACCGAATAGAGATATCAGAATGCCTCTTTGAATTTTTGTATATACAGATCACAACAATAAAAAATGATGGTTTCACTATTTATGAAATGTTATTGTAAAAACAATTGAAAAAAAAGAGATAAAAGAAACATAATAATACATTTTTTACTATGAGGAATGAAAAGTATATACTTTTTGGAAGACTAATTTTTGCATCTTGCATAATTGAGGGATAGCCCAATAGAGCCAGTTGTGGCCAAAGTGAATTAGGGATTGGTTGAGTGGGAGGTGCATATACCTGTAGACCAGTGTGCGCATCCATGTCACCGCAGGCAGTGGTGTAGACCTGGGACATGAAACCGTGTCGTACCTCCCTGTGAGCGTAAGCGGGGTGGACAGGCGTACAACAGTACTGCGTAGGGGTGTGGCTACTCCACACGTCGATCTGGGTGTGGTGCAGTGTTAGCCTTCGCAAGGATGTGGCTGATGCGTGTGTTTCTGTTGTAGTGTCTGCGCCCCTCGTCCTGCAATCGGCAATGTTGCCATGTGGCACGCCCCCAGTGTGCATGCTCGGCTGAAGGAGTACATCGGGGAGGGCATGCCCGCTCGGGGTCAGGGATCACACATGCCAACTGTTGTGTGTGTTGCTATTATCGCAGCATGAGCCAAAGATGTACCCTCGACTGCTTGTCGGGTTCAGCCAGGCAGGTGCTCTACATCTGTGTCAGCCCGGTCCTTGCAAAGGGCCGACACACACATGGCCAGCCACATTCTGCGCAGCATCATTACTGTGTCATAGTCAGGCTTGTGGACATGCGCAGACAAGCATAACAATGGTGTACCATAAGGATGCATGTGATGCAATTGCGCTGCGCACAATAGTGAATATGCTTGGGGGAGGGAGGTGCAGCAGTGAGGCTACGTAATACACAGTGATGACGCTCATTAGCAACACGCAGTACATGTCATACAGAAATCACTAAGTCACACATATCACACACCAATGAACCAGTGAGCCTTCCAACACATCATGCAGTACGTAGTCTTGACTCATGTCTCTCTGCACTGTCACAGGTGACCAAGGATATACACTCTGGCTTGGATGATGACATCCCTCTGAACCCCGAACATACAGCCCCAGAGGCAGTAGAATTTGGCCCACAAACGCACCAGGGGCATCGTGGAGCGCACATTTGGCGTGTTGAAGTCACGTTTCAGGTGCCTGGACTTCACAGGTGGAAAGCTCCTGTACAGCCCAGGTCTCGTGTGCAAGATGATCGTTTCATGTTTTGTGTTGCAGAACATATGTGTACGCAGCAGAGCCCCATGGATAAGAGTGCCAGATGCACTGGACGATGATGATGAAGATGAGGCAGGTGGACCACATCCCACTGCAGCAGCAGCAGGAATTGCCCATAGGGACTACATCATTGACAATTTCTTCTCTGGTTGACGTCACATTGTGAGGGTCCTTAGCAGTAATGGCACAGTACGTTGACAGACAACAGGCACAGCATGTGCTAATAAATGCATTCCGAAAAAGATTCCCTGCGTGCATGTCACTCATCTGTACATGCACTTCACTCAGACAAGTGTGCATGCGACATGTTGTGCTGACAATTTAGGAATTTGTTAATGGATGGTGGGTGTGTCACCTCTGTGCAGTGAGGCTGTTTAGGGTGTCACGTATTGGAACTGCCAGTTCTGTGTGTCACAGTTGTTACGGTATCCCACTTTTCGGCGTTTTACATGTGTCCCAATTCATTCCATTTTGGCTGTCGTATGTGGCCTAAAAGTGACAAGAGGGCTTCTTTTGGGCTCTGACGTGTGCCGCCATGATGCATGGATGCGCCCTGTGACTTAAGTCCCGTGACATGGGCAACATGTACGTGGGGGAAGTCACTGCCCCTGCATTGGTCCATGCTTTCATTATTTTTTGATCATGGACATGGCACGTCGGTGTGCAGGGGGTGTTATTTGTCCCTCTTCAATGTGAAGAGGAGATGTGGTTTCGCAGTGTGTTCCATGTTAGTTTCCGCATTGGCGCATGTTACATACTAAATGCATGTCAATGTACATTGTGGCTGTTTGTGGGGGACTGCCTAACTGATTTGGACAATGGTCATTTGTTCGGCGTCACAGCTATGGGGTTCTGCACGTACCTTGTCATCTCAACGTTTGCTTGGTCTGCTTTTATGGTGCATTTTCCTGCCAGACGTGTGTGAATTGCAGGCCTGTCACTGGTGTTTGCTGCTTTTTGTATCGCGCTTTGCCTCATTGCAACTTTTTTTGCATTCGTATTTCGCATTTTTGTGGCATGGCGTTGATTTTATCGGCGTCATTTGACGCGTTATCTGGGGAGTATCGCATGGGGCCACCGTGTTGTGAATACTTGGTTAACACGGCATAAATTTCCCGCGATAGACTGCGATGTTGAAGGCTGCGTTAAGTTACTTTTGCAATGGTAATCACACGTTCTTGAGAATATGCCCCCCAGCGTTCTTTTTTATTTTTCAGAAGCAACCCACTAAAGTGAGATAATATTGCATCTCCTAGTCCACCATGTCTTATATGTTGGCCCTAAGCAGTAAAAATGTACCTCTGAAGGACTGTACTAAATAAGACAGACCTCCCTCTACACCAAAAACAGTGCCTGAAATTGTCCCAAAAGAGCAGGGATGTCCCGACTAGCATATAATCAATGGTTTTTCCACCTTTAATTCTTATTGAGAATCACAATTTTGATGGGGTGCTAGCCCTGTCAATCTATGGCGAGGCTCCCACTCTCCTAAACCCTAAATGAGGCAATTAGACTTGAAACTGATGTTCTCAAATTCATGAGGTCACTAAAACACAAGCAGAGGTTCCAGCAGATGTGAGCTCACTTTTTGCACAGCCTTCTTAATCTCCGACTTCACCCAAACCTTTCTGCTTGAATACCTAAATCCAGGCATTACTGTCATGTTCCTGACATTGTTCTCCAAGGCTGTACCCAGTACTGCCTGCTGACCTTTGGTGGTCAAACCAGGACTCTGGTCCATTCTCCCACATCAATTTAGTTAAACCAAAATGTGCACTAAGAATACTGTAAAGGTTATTTGTATGCATTTTACCAAAAAAATCCAAGTAAATAAATACATTACATGTGCAAATAATAGGTGTTAATAATATCCCCTCATCCTGGAGAAATTCAAACAGCATGCAATATCAATAAATTGTATCTAACTTTACATTCTCTAGCACTTCCTGGGGACATCACAACCAACCAGCAGCTGAGGCACTCCAGTATTTCTGTGATCCTTACCTCCACAAAGTAGGAGTAAGATGTAACCTCTACAGTATTCACTTATCCACACACCCGCATCATCCTCTGAAAATTAGAAGCGTCTGTGGTGGAAAGGGGACTCCTATACTAAGTGCCTAAAACCAGGTCTGGCCGGTAAATTCCGTTCTGCTCACGGAATTTGGGTAATTTTGCGTTCCGCGGAGAACGCGGAATTGGCAAAAATTCCACGATCCGCGGCTTCGTGGAATTTTTTGCTTGTTCATGCTTTCAAAATGCATGTTTGCGGGATATTTCTCCCCGAGCACGCAAACAGCGTTCGCGAACAGGAAAAAAGCATCACGAACGGGCGGAACAAGCAATTCCGCGTGTTCGCGGAACTCTGCATGCTCGCGGAGATTTTTTACCATTTCGCGAAGCTTTGCGTAGCGCGACTATGCAAATTCCACCCACCCCTAATTAAAACTCTGCCTTTTCACTCACACAATGACTGATTATGCCTCAAAGGACATGCAGCCTACAAAATTCAATTTTTGATCTTGTCTAAAGATGATTCTCCTGGCCTCCTATCCATGGTCTAAACTATTAATGTTGCTTGTCCATAAAATTCCAGCATGGTAAGCAGGTTAGGGTGACCATCTTCACACAAAAACATGCGTTGGAGTGTAAGGATGCGGCACCAGACCACCTTCTAAAAAAACAATTAATTTGATTTTCTAAACCATAATTACAGCAACAAACCAAGCAGCAGCTACTCAGAGGAGAGCATGTGCAAGTCAAGATGAATCAGAATTTAACTTTGCTTCTCAAGTCTCTCTGACAGCTGTATCACCACCCATGAGAGAGAGCCAAAGCTCTGTAATGCTATCACTATTAGGCCTTTACAGAAGACAAATTACATGAGATCCCTTATGCTATCACAGTGTTATGTGAGAAAAGTCACATCTACCTCTCAAGGTGTTATAGTTTTATGCCTATAACTAGTATAGTTGCAAGTAGGAAATATCAATGCAAATTATTTTGTGATACTCCATTCTCAGGTGACCACCAAACCCAGACTCCATTCCAAGATAGCCAACAAACGAGATCAGGATATCATTAATGCCCATTTCCAGGGTCACTCCCTTGCAGTGATTCTTGGTCAGGGTTCAGCACCTTACTGTCAGATGGTTCCTGTTGAGAAACCAACCACTTGTCAGTTGGCTCCTATTGTTAGTCCAGTACCTTCCTGGCATGTGAGTTGGTTCCTGTCCTACCAGTATATAAAGTAAGCCTGGGCGTAGTTCGCGTAGTCACGCTACGCGAAGCTACGCGGAGATGTTCTTGCACTACGCGAGCTACGCGTAGCTACGCGAGCTTGCATAGTTGCTTGTGGCGCCCGTTCGCGATGTCTTTTTCTTGTTCGGGAGCGCGGTAAGCATGTTCGGGGAGCTGTGTGCATGCTCGGGGGATAATATCTCGCGATCTTACCCATGCGGTCGCCAATGGGCGTGGCCATCTTCTTTTTCAATTGTCCTGCCCGCTCGCGATGCCTTATTTCCTGTTCCGGGTCGCGGATTGCCTGTTCGCGATGCGCATGTCGAGTTCGGGAGCGCAATTTGCTTGTTCGCGACGATTATTGCATGTTCGCGAGAAATATTGCTCGAACTTACCCACGCGGTCGCGAATGGGCGCGGCCATCTTGTTTTTCACTCTATGCTATGGTTCTGGGCCTACTTTTCTATCCTCCCTTAATCTTTGTAATCCTTTGTATTTAAAACATTTTTTCTGACTTTTTTTAGTTATCATCTATCTCTCTCTTTCCCTAAGTTTATATTTTGCATTTTATTTCTACTTTTACTGTGTTTTTTTTTACTTTTATTACTTCTTTCTTACTTCTTCCCCCTAACTTTTTTTTCCCCTTCTAACTTTTCTTTTCCGCCTCCCACCCACCCCAGAACCATGGCCAAAGGCACATCAAGTGCAAAGGGCAAGGGACATGCGGACAAGAGCCGCCTGCCTTGCGGCAGAATGCGTCCTGCAGGGGTGCAGGCCTGGCAACTTTTTGGGGAGGTGGCCGCCCTTGTTTTTTTCATTCAGCTCCACCTCCCCTTCACCTTGGCAGCAGGCGGCAGGCCCGGCTCCGGGTACGCTACCCAGGAGCGTCACCGTCGGTGGGCGAAGGTGCGCCGGGCAGTGTTCCGATGCTCAGGGGTCCGGCGCACCCATAATCAGCTGGCCCACCGGTGGTCCGTCATCCTGGACCGGGAGCAGGACCTGTTGGACCTGCTAGGTGTCGAGGTCGTTGGGCTTGGTGAGTAACTTATTGTGTATAAATTAAATTTTTGACGAATAACAAGATTACTGCTGCGTGCTACGCGTTGCTGGTAAATTACTTTCCAAAAATCAAAATCTTCTGTGATTGTAGGACCCAGGTGCTCGGTGCTACTCTTACTTGTTTGCAACTTTGTGCTAGCTTGTGCTGATTAATGTAAGAGTTTATTTTAGAGAACTGAAGTTAGGTAATGCGATTTGCTAGAGAGACTCTAGTCCTGCCATTGTCCTACTGTGAAATAGTGGTTGTTGGATATTGGATACTAGATTTAGTTAGTATTAGTTAATAATTGTTTTATGCAGTCTGCGTGACGCCTCTTCTGTCTCTGAGTGCTGCTTACCCCAGTCCTCCGTAGAAAATGTTTTACTTTGTTTAGTGAGTGGTAGGCTTAGCATGGTCAGTCAGTAGCAGAACTAGATCAGAATCATGCAACTAACCCACAATTTGTTGTATGTATGCACAAATGTATACATGTGTCCTCCATCTCATCTATGCATTTGATGGCTAAAAAAAATGGAAATGCAGACTTAGTGAACAATTGGCCCGTCTGGAATAGGTGGTGTAGGTCAGGTGGTACTTACTAGGCTTCATTAGTATTTGTAATCAGAATGATTATGGAACACTGGAGTGTTCATAAATAAGTAGACGATCCGTGAATCCAGCAAGCAGCCAGTAGTCGATCCATCTGATTAGATAGGTTAATTTTATTGCAATTGTTGTTTCCTAAAATGTTTTTTGACCTATTTTTCCAAATGATTTATTTTTATTTGTTTCACAGCACTCCTTAATGTTTGTCTCTTTATTATATTTTACATGATCATCAGCACCACCCAGGGGCAAGAAGACGGGGTCCGAGTCGGCGGGAGAACCACAGGACCGCTCCTCTATCGAGGCTCCTGCTGCTGGCCCCAGTAAGTCCTCCAGTGGTTATATTAAGAGTTATATTTCCCTAACTTTTACTGCATCTTTTTTCCCGAACTATAAATTATGGTTCCACTTTCTAATTCTATTTTTTACAAAAGCTTCTTTGACCTTGACTATCTCTTTCCAAATTCTGTTTATCCCTGCCTCTAACTAAGTTCCTTCTAACTGCCTCTGCTATGACTCTCTGTACTACTACTACTACTACTACTACTACTATTATTCTGTCTGTAGCGAAGCTTGCACAGTTGCCCACTCTATATTGAAGGTTTTCTTTGGAATAATAAAACTCTGATTGACCAATAGCTCTAGCCACTGTGTCCTGTCCTTTGGGTTGTCCTCTTCTAGTCTTCTCAATGTTGAGGCTTTGACAATTCCCACAAACATTTGACTAGTATTTTGGATCGGATAGTACATGAGACTACTACTGTTGTAGTGATTCTGCAGAGCCACATACAGAACTAAGCACAACAAAATAGGATGTTGGTGATGGGAGGTTAGACCTTACTGATCACACCTCAGTCCGAAGAACCCACGATCCCCTGACCGACTAGCTATAGTGTCTCACATTAGGGTCCCACTCCCGACCCCCCCCACGAAGAAGATACACAATGATGATGACTGAGACAGACAACCCAGAACATAACACCATTTTGCTCACTCACTTGTGTAAATCCACCCCACCACACCAAATACCACAGAGTCTATGTGTTAGTTCAAAAGGTTACAAGTAACAAGCTCTGTATGTCGTTATCTGAAATTTAATTTACTACAACCATTGTCAATAAGTCAGCAAAAAGCATAAGATTAAAACAGTAAACATTTACAAGTGCATGACAACAAGAACAAGACAAAAGATCGGTTTAATTCTGGAAGACCCCTCACCGTAGAACGTAGAAATACTGGTTACATCATGCATCATAAGCTCTGTAAATCTCTGGTTTGTAGAAGGGAATCTTCCGCCTATTATATGAGAAAAATGCTGCGCGTTAGCCGTTAGATAGTATACTGCTAAATGCAAGCATTTTGCAATCATGGCAAAAAGTGTAACATGTATGTGATGGCTAAGCAATACGGACTAATCAAACACAATAACAAAGTGGCTTGTTTTTCGACCTCTTCACTTGTACGCAACCGTCATGTGGCCTCAAAGGCTTCTACTGCACATGTCAATAAGCTGCCAGGTATAATTAAATATGCGCAAAAAGAGTAGTAGTCGACATGATGAATCTAAAAAGGGTTACACATGGCTCAGGCTAACTTTCAAAAGAGTAGAGTAGGACTAGATGACCCTAGGAACCAAGTGAACACTAATAAAATAGGGGGAGGTTTCCAGGCATCTAAAAATGTGTAATGTTTTTTCTAGGCACACTACCAACCACCAGTGCCGGCGGGGCCAGCGGCGATGGCGATGCGGCCATCCCAGAGGGGGCGGAAGAACTGGCGGCACCTGCAGGAGCGACAGGGGGGGGGGGTCAGCACCAGTGGCCGGTGGTGGTAAGTTATATTCATTACTTCTTGACATACTTCACTGTACTGTGCGCCTTTTTAAGTTGTAGTGAACATTATACAATGGTTGAAGAAGACACCCTTTACTTAGCATTAGCAGCGTGAGTTGAGTAACCAATGGCCTCTTCTATTTGACTCCAAATCAGCTGTGAAGGTTTTATGGAGAAGACAAACTCAGATCAGATTACCTTGATGGATGTGTTGAACAAAGAGGGAAAGAAGGGTGGAAGGACGGTCGAGATACATAATATGACTGACTGGCAGAGAAGGATATGTTGGAAGCATGCATAGGTGGCTGATTGTAATCAGATCAGATGCATGGGTTGTTGAAGTATGGGTGGAAGGTGAAAGAGGATGCTTGCCTGGGTGGGCGACACAGTATGTGTGGATAGTACTGGATAGCAAGAATCAGCGGTGTTTGGTTCAAACTCAAAGCCAAGGCAAGCAAGGAAGGAGCGCGACGCATGGGTGGTTGTTGGTGAAACCAACTAAGGTTTGTTAAGAGACATATAAAAAAGAAGGATAGACGTTTACTTTAATGGATGTATGCCTGGATGTACTATCATCAATAGACAGCATAGGTGGAGACTGTCACTGGAGAGTCTTACTTTGAAGAAAATGTAAAAGAAACTGTGCCTGAGTAGCAAAGCGGAGGGGAATATAAGTAGTGTTTTCAGAATACAGTTGACTCGCAGTAGTTTGCAAGCACGTCTTATATATATATATATATATTATCAAGCCGAAGCACCTTCCTCCGACTCTGAGGACCAATCCCTACCTATGTTAATGTATTTTCGATTGGGTCAGCCAGCCTGCAAAGGGTGGCCTATCTTTTGGTTACACAATCAATGAAAGCAAAGTACCCTATGCAGTAGCGGTCGGTGGTGGGAGTGCTGGCGGGCGGTGACATGGGGAGGGGCAGGGTGGGTGGCAAGTAAACTATGTATTATGGCCAAATACAGGTAAGTAAACATAAAAATAAATAAAATGATTTTCATTGTGCGCACTGCACCGCCAAATGCGATGCAGTGCGTGCAACAAAATTTGTTTTATTTATTTATATGTATTGTTTAATTACCTGTGATTGTCCGTAATCCATAGTTTACTACCCCCTCCCTGCACCTTCCCACGTCACCGCCCGGCAGCACTCCCACCACTGACCGCCACTGACCTGATGTCGCATTACCATCTATAATATAATAAGCAATGATCATTGGATCCGATAAAGGATCAGCCTTTTTGTAGTACCCAGGGCAGGGTGAAAGTGAAATTGATCATTTGCCCTCATGTAACAGACAGAGTATGGCCAGTGCCACCGGCCGTAATACAAAAATAGGAGCTTCCCCACCTGCAGACAGTAGTAGTAAATAAAACTAACGTGAGTCTGCATCATGTGACTCATATCTGTTTCTCTTGGGTGCAAGCTTAGCTGACTGAGCTGGCATGCCGGCTACAACAAGGTTATGTAATTGCGCTAAACTAGAGATAAGAACAACACGACTGGTGTGTACCGGAGTACATAGTACGAGTATAATGTCGGAAACTCCCACAAATGTTAGAGTCCGAGGAAGTATGAGTATAGATACTTACCACCAAATCACAAATGTTATGTACTGTGCTTGCTAGTGATACTGTGACACTGTGTTGAATGAATTTAGTGTTTCTGTTTTGCTAAGAGTATTGGTTACAACATGTTCTTTTTCTTTCTTGATATAGATACTCCTTCCACACCAAAACCAACGAGTAATGAATTGGCAGCCAGGGCCCGGCGCCGTAAACTGGAGGCCATTTGCGATGAATATCGCTGGCTGGTGGCTCAGGCGGAGGAGGAGGCGGCTGCAGCTGCAGCCTCCTCCAATGTCCCGGGCCTCAGTCAGGCCCTGCCTCCAGTTTTACGGCGCTGTGGTCCGGCAGCTGCCCGCCGCCGTGCGTCGATCTCTACCACTGATGCCCCCCACCCTGCATGTAACTGCAGGGCATTTCGCCGCCAGCTGCTCTGCCGGATGGCCCGCTTGGAGGAGCACCTAGAGGAGCGTGTAAAAATCCTGGTGGATAAACACCTGAAGGCCCGCCGACTATAGGACCTTGTCATTTGCCCCTTTTTTAATTCCTTTAGTTGGTGGGTGGGTTTTGGGTGTTGGGGTTTCACTTACGGACATTTGGGACTTTGACTTTCGTTTTGGACATTGGTTGGGGTTAGGGAGGGGGGTGGGTTAGGTCAGAGTGGGATAGTTTATTTTTGTTAGTGTATATTACATTTTATATTGTTTACTTAAACATACGATGTTAATGTTTTGTGGTGGGTTACTGTTTTCCGAATTCAATTTGTCACATGGTTTGTTACTTTGTTTCCTTGCTGCTGCATGCCCGCAGCCTGTGTTTGATTTAAAAGATCTGCCGATTTTGTAACACACAAACAGATAGATGCGGTACCCCTCACTGAGTTATTTTATTGGTCCTACTAGTACTATCAGTCTCTCCTCCTAGTCCATTATACCTCTCACCAAACTTATATTACCTGTGATTGATGATGATTAAGTTTGGCACAGCGATGGCTGCATGGTTTCCCAAGTGAGTGGAGAAGATGCCATGGTTGTGGTGGTAGTAGTAGACACTGGCACTAGCATTTGAAAAAAAAAAAGAGACAGTCACTTGCCTGAGAGAGACTGTGGGAGCAGTAGTAGAACGAAGTAAAGTACAGCATGGGTGGGCAGGCAGAAGAATATCCTTGCCCTGCCTTGAAATTAAATTAGTGTTGCTTTCACCACATCTGCCCCAGCAAGCGTGTGATCAATTGTTGGTGTACATTTAATGTAGTCACATCACACCTCAATATAAATCACACAGCCCAGGGGAAGAGGGTTAGGGATTGATGAATGGATGGGAAGGGGGGTTTTGGGAAAGGCTTGTCAAATAAAAACAGACAGTATGCATGGACACAACAAAAGTAAAACAATCTTGTAAGACGACCATGATCCATTATCAAAGAAATCTATAAAGTGAGAAAAAGGAAATGCATGCATGCTGATGTAGAGAACTTATTGGTTAATGATAATGAGTTGTACTTACTAACTACTACTACACAATTAGACAGTACAGGGCAGAAATTATTAATATGAAATTTGCCTTGCCTGTCTGCCGCCCTCAGTTCGAACCAAATTACATGGTGTACCGGGCTTACTTTTATTTTTCAATCTAGCAAAGGAAATTAAAAAATAGTTGTAGGGATCAATTACCAAACAAACCACAACACACAGTCGTAATGATTGAAGAGAAAAAAGGAATCAAATAAATTTAAAGATGAATGATGAATGATAATAATTACAATGGAGTGCAAGAAGAGAAGACTAGACTCTTGAGAGAACACTTTCAGACTGAGGCGGCTTGGATAGGATACATAGCGTCTACTCTACAGCATTAAGCTACAACAACAACGGGACAGGAGCCAGCACAGCCACAGAACAGGCCGCCCACGGCACAGGCCAGGCACCCTACCCCCATTTACCTTAAATTTTGACCGAGCCAGACAAAAGGCACTGCAGCAACCTAGCATTTTCCAAATGAAGTGACTAAATCAATGCGCCACTGTCCCTCATACCACTACACTCTACTCCAGTCCACACCACTACACAGACATGTAGCCTAGGTCTGCTGTGGTTCTTGTTGAAATTGTTGACCTTTTAAGGCAGTCCATGAAACGCAGTTATTCCATCAATTATCTCCGATCCAACTGACTGACTGTGTGCAAAGATAGTATGCTCAGCATCATGACCGTGTGGTACGTGTTCTCCAACACCAACTCAGTCTGTAATGACTGATTAAGTTTATAATATATTCCATATTACAAAATTGCAACGGATATTGGCCGGCACCTGCAGTGGTAGGAGTACAATGTGGTTATTAAACAACAAGGAAACATTGACTGTCACCTGAGTCACTTTTACTTTGTAGATAAACTAGTATAGTTCGACTTCATGCACATTCACTCGTAGTCAGCAAGCATCCAATGCAATGCATGCCATCATTCAAAATAATCACTCATTACCTGTCTTGCTGTTCTCTTTGGCTGTCAGATCAGATGCCTGCCTAGCTTTCTGGCAGTCAGTGATGAGTTTCTTTCGGCTTGGAAACAAAACGCAATATAGCTGTAGTCACGTTTCACTTCTTATGGAGGGACTGTTAGAGGCAACATGTATTGTACTATTCTCCATCTCCAACCAATGTCTGGCTTGCTTGAAATGTATTTAGGGAGAGTAAGGAAGATGGAGCAGGACTCTGAGGAGTGGAGTGTACAGTTATGCACAGACGTGCAACACCAATAGGAAAATAAAAAGAGGAGACTGTTGATGGATTTGTTGTGTATAGATTTGAACCAGAAAAACAGATACACACACAAATAAAGGAAGGAAGAACAATTTGAAAGCCTAGTTGTCAGGAAAGAGGAGCTCGTCATCAAACTCTGGTGGTTCGGACAGAAGTACGTCATGTAAGAACCCACTACTTATATCATCGAAGTCGCTCTCCTCTTCCTGCTGTGATTCACGTATTTTTTACTCTGGTGGTATAAAGTGCTGATTCATTTTGATCATGGTTAACCTCTCCACGCTTTTGGGCGAGAAACTGGTCCTTTTCACAGTAACAATGGCACCAGCAGCACTGAAAACACGCTCTGAAGAGACACTTGCAACAGGGCAAGCCACATACTTTATCGCCAGCCTGCTGAGCACTGGCCATTGGCTTCTTTTCCTATTCCAATACACCAAAGGGCTTTGCTCCGTGAAGACCTCTGTTGTGTCATCTAGATAGGCCTGAACCATCCGCTCAATGTTCAGGGGTGCTCCGATTTGCTTGGCCTCTTTTGCCTTCGCATCAGTAATGGACGTACAAAACCCTTTCCGTAGAAACCATTCACCTGCCGTTTTTTTTAATGTAGCTGATGATCCTGTTGGTGCTGTTGTTGATGTTATTGCTGGCAGTGTTGTTGACTGCTGGGAGGCAAACGCACTGCTCTCGGCCTCTGAAGTAGAACTTGACTCTGGGTGCCCTGTAGTACTTTTTCTGCCCTGGGATGGTGGGCCTCTAATTAAGATCCGTTTGTTTTCAAAGTCAGTGGCTTCCTCAGCTATCAATGTGTTGTACTTGGCAACATCCACTTCTGAAAAAGGAATTACTTCATTACTGCTCAGCAATAATTTGTAACGTGGATCCAAAATTGAGGCAGTATTGTCGATGCGACACAATGTTATTTTGAATTGTATTGTCAGATAAGCGAGCGGCTAAGGTGTCCGCCAAATAATATGCGTCTACTTTATCATCCACACCTGCGTACATTTCTGACACCTCCTTCAGCTCTTGCTCTAGCATGTACAACAATGGGATAGCTTGGCCCATAGTACAGTCCTCCCTGCTGACTACACGTGTGACAACCTCAAAAAGAAGTAGCATCTCTGTCAGGCATTTAACGAGGTCCCATTGGGCCATCTCAACAGTCATGCATTTCACAGTAGGCTCTCCTGACCTTTTCATGACATAAGCATTGAGTGGTATGTACTGCTCAAACAGAAGCTCAAGCAAGGATGAGTGCTTTGATTGGCATTTTATGCTCACGTTGAATGACCCTCAGCTGCTTCTGGGCTTTAAAAAATGGTTGAAATGTGTGCATATTCTTCTGCAGGTGGTCAGTAAGTTGCTGACTTTGCGTTCATTTTTCAGAAAGTCTTGAACAACAATGTTAATACAGTGTGCCAAACACGGAACCCTGAAATAGCCACCATCTTTCATGGCCCTAACTACATTACTGCCATTGTCCGTGGCAACAAAACCAATGTTAAGCCCTCTTGGTCGCAGCCACTCAAACACCTTGCTGTTAAACTCATCCAAAATGTTTGCAGCAGTATGAGATTTCTCCATAGCAAACATGGCTACAGTTGCATGTTTGTGAGTGTCTTTAAAAATCTCAGCGGTGTCAACAACACTTTCAGATATCTTATCTTGAACACCCGAAAAAGAGACCCAGTGTGCAGTGATGCACATGTAATCAGTGGCTTGGCAACTGGTCCACATGTCTGTTGCCAGGTGGATACTCTGAACAGCACTCTGTTTTAAGGCTTTTCCAAGCAATTCCAGCACGTCGTGATGTAGTGCTGGAACAGCAACTCTTGCGTAATAGTAGCGGCTGGGAACCTTCCATTTTGGGCAGATGGTGGTCACAAATTCAAGAAAACCCACCCCTTCAACAAAAGAAAAAGAGAGAAGGTCCAGTGCTAACATTTTAGCCAGCTTCGCATTGTACAAACGTGCTATTGGGTTGTTGCGTTCGTACTGCCCCTCCGGCCTAATAAACATGCTAAGAATGGTAGGCTGCGTGGTATTTCTTCCTGTGCTCAACGTGGCACTTTTTTTAAAAGCAGTGCTCCTTGGTGTCTCAGGCTGACTCTTACTCTTGTGCCACTGAGATGTTGCTGAGGATGTGTGCGTTACCACTGCAGTGCTGGGGACAGGGCTACTTTGTGTACAACTACCACAGAGAATGTCTCCCTCTTCTTCTTCTTCCTGTTCCACCGTGAGCGGACTTTCTACTCGTTTATCCCCAACAGCAATGATTCCAGTTTTTATGCGATGAAGGTGATCCTCCCACTGGATTGTGTGGTGTTTTTTCAGATGGGTCATTTGGCCTCCAGTACCATAGTTTGTACCAAGCATACCACGACTAACAGAGGTATGACAAACGGAGCATATAGCAATGTTCTCCTCCTTTCCGCTAACCGTAAAGAAGTCCCGCACTGGGGAGCTTAACTTTTGTCTCCTGCTGGAGGTGCCACTTCCAATGCCAGATGAACTGGAGGGTGTGTGTTGAATTTGACTCTGTGCAGTACCACTACCTACTTCTGCTGAGGTGGTGCTTGTGCTGAATGTAGGACGCTGCCGGCCCTTTGCTAATTTAAATATGGAAGCTGGAGGTCGTGTTGGTGTTACCTGTGTTGGAGGTATGCGTGCTACATCCCTCGCAGCCATTTTGGATAGTGTAAAAATGTTGGTCTCCATCTCCTCAGGCCCGGGAGTGATGTTCGTGATGACTGGCTCATCATCATCATCATCATCATCATCATCATCATCATCATCATCAACATCATCATCATCATCATCATCATACTGCTCTTCTACATCAACCTCCATAAGTGTAAGGCTTTCTGGAACCTTCCTTTTCCCATGCCTGCTCTTGTGACATGTCTCCCTCTCAGACTCAGTTTGTGGCTTCCAAGTGGCATCTAGATCATCAGAAGGGGGCTTGGTGAAGAACTTGATGTACTAACCCTCCTTTTCCTTGCGGGGGATTTGGAAGACAATGGAACTTCTGAAGGAGTGGCTTCCTCTTCTTCTTCTGCATGAGGCTCAATTTCTTGAACTGTCCCTACTTCGGGAGGAACTACAGCTACTATTGCGGGCGGTGGTTGCAGCTGTTGTTGTTGACCACTTATCTGCTGTGTTCCCTCCTGCGTTGATTGTGTACTACTTTGAGATAGCGATAAGTTTAGTTCAGGCTCAGCATCACTGCTTTCCACCATTAGGCTGGCTACCTCTTCCACACTCATCTGCTTGGGCCTGGGTTGGTGGGTTGGGCCCACTGATGCGGAGGTGCTGCCCCCAGCTTGGCCCCCGGACACCGCTGCGGCAGGCGTCATTTGTGGTGTCCCAAAAACGGTTTTGGGAGGCACACCAGACTTGAGTGACACTTCCTTCTTCTTCTGTTCCTTCTTCTCCATGGCAACTTTCTTGGTACCGGAGGACCTGCTACCTGCTTTCTTTGGGGGCATCTTCTTCAGATGTCAAAACAGCACTCAGTTGCACAAGTTGCAGAGATGGCTGATCAGGTCAGTCAGACGTCACGTAGTGTACAGCACCACAACGGTCGATGATGATGACACACCTCCTCCGTCTTTTGTGCACCTAAAAGCAAAAAAGCCAGAACAACATCAGTCAAAAGATCAATAATTTAATATATAACTTCTTAGTGTGTGGTGGGTGGTCACAATTATTACATTTTATTAAGTCAGTGAACAAAAACAGTATAGCCATTTATAAAACTGACAAGGCGAGGGCTCCTGGTGTACTTGTACTGTACTGTGTACACTCAGGAAGAATAAGAATAGCAAAGAACAAACACATAAATGTAGTGTAGCCTGTTTGCCCTAAATAAACATTTGTGCATCTTATGGGATGGATGCAGCATCAGGGAGCAACAACGACGAACATATACACATAAAAACTAAAGGCATTTATTTTATTTACAACACCCAAAAAGTGAAATATACCCCAGAAAAAAAGTAAAACCCACATGATGTTGAAATTTAACGCACAACACAAAACCAGTTGTTTAACTTTAATGCAACGGTGATGATTGATGAGTAGTACCCCTGGGTCTACTGTCCGACTAGGCCACAAGCTTGGAGGCCTATGGAAAAAGCACAGTGGCTGGTTCCACAAAATGGCCGCCACCACATGGCCAGGTCACTCACAAAAACAAGAAAAGGTCAGGAATACAAGACAGACAATGCAGGCCTATTGCAAAACCACAATGCCTGCCTCCACAAAATGGCCACCACCCACATGCTCAGGCCACCCACCACAATAATAACAAAAAAGTGATTACAAAGGACAGGAACAGGAAGTTATAGTCTCTGTGGCACTTACTTCCTCTCCTAAAAATATATTTTTTTAAATAAAAGTGACTCCGTGCTCCAAAACTACAGCAGAATGACAACCTGAGGAGTTTTTTTTGCAAAATGCACAAAATCAGCGTTTTCGAGAAGGTTTTATGTTGCTTGCGAGATATTGTTTGCCAGATTGCAAATTCTGCGTGTTCGGCATCGCGAACTGTACAAAAAGTCGTTATTGCGTGCGCAAAAACGCATATTTAGAGTGCGAAAATCACAAAAACTGTAAATCCGCGTTGTCGCGCTGTGCAGAGTTACCAAAAGTACGCGAGCTGAATCCCTAGGGTTACCTACTGGCTGAAAAGCCCTATTTATTTAACAAACACCCAAAAACTGCAATTCCACCCCAAAAAACACCTTTTGCAATTCAATCCAAAGCCATACATGGTGTTAAAATTCAAAAGACAACACAAACTGTTTTTATGCACCCATGATTTGAGGATGACTACCTCTGGGCCTACTGGCAGACGAGGCCACAAGCTTGGAACAGAATGGCAAAAGCAAGCACAATGCTTGGATGGCTCCACAAAATGGACTCTACCCACCCACAACAACAAGAGATTGAAGACAGACAATGTAAGCCTAAAGCAAAAGCACAATGCTTGCCTTCACAAAATGGCCGCCACACACATGCTCAGGCCACCCACCACAATAATAACAAAAAAGTGATTACAAAGGACAGGAACAGGAAGTTGTAGTCTCTGTGGAACTTACTTCCTCTCCTAAAAATATTTTTTTTTAAATAAAAGTGACTCCGTGCTCCAAAACTACAGCAGAATGAAAACCTGAGGAGTTTTTTTAGCAAAATGCACAAAATCAGCGTTTTTGAGAAGGTTTTATGTTGCTCGCGAGATATTGTTTGTCAGATTGCAAATTCTGCGTGTTCGCCATCACAAACTGTACAAAAAGTCGTTATCGCGTACGCAAAAACGCATATTGAGAGTGCGAAAATGACAAAAACTGTAAATCCGCGTTGTCGCGCTGTGCAGAGTTACCAAAAGTATGCGAGCTGAATCCCTAGGGTTACCTACTGGCTGAAAAGCCCTATTTATTTAACAAACACCCAAAAACTGCAATTCCACCCCAAAAAACACCTTTTGCCATTCAAACCAAAGCCATACATGGTGTTAAAATTCAAAAGACAACACAAACTGTTTTTATGCACCCATGATTTGAGGATGACTACCTCTAGGCCTACTCGCAGACGAGGCCACAAGCTTGGAACAGAATGGCAAAAGCAAGCACAATGCTTGATGGCTCCACAAAATGGACTCTACCCACCCACAACAACAAGAGATTGAAGACAGACAATGTAAGCCTATGGCTAAAGCACAATGCTTGCCTTCACAAAATGGCCGCCACACACATGCTCAGGCCACCCACCACAATAATAACAAAAAAGTGATTACAAAGGACGGGAACAGGAAGTTGTAATCTCTGTGGAACTTACTTCCTCTCCTAAAAATATTTTTTAAAAAATAAAAGTGACTCCGTGCTCCAAAACTACAGCAGAATGACAACCTGAGGAGTTTTTTTAGCAAAATGCACAAAATCAGCGTTTTCGAGAAGGTTTTATGTTTCTCGCGAGATATTGTTTGCCAGATTGCAAATTCTGTGTGTTCGCCATCACGAACTGTACAAAAAGTCATTATCGTGTGCGCGAATACGCATATTGAGAGCGCGAAAATGACAAAAACTGTAAGTCCGCGTTGTCGCGCTGTTCAGAGATACCAAAAGTACGTGAGCTGAATCCCTAGGGTTACCTACTGGATGAAAAGCACTATTTATTTAACACACACCCAAAAAATGCAATTCCACCCCAAAAAACACCTTTTGCAATTCAATCCAAAGCCATACATGGTGTTAAAATTAGGCCTGGGCTAAATTTCAGTTCCGCTCGCGGAAATTGCGATAATATGACATTTTCGCGTTCCGCGGAGAGCGCGAAAATGTAAAAATTCCCGCATTCCGCAGCTTAGCGATAATTTGTTTCTTGCTCGCGCTGTAAAATAATACATTCTCGCACGCGCGCGATCGCCCTACCTGAATCCCCGCGTTCGCTGGCAAGTTTTACCGATCCAGTCGCGTTCTCCACGAGATGTTGGAGTGTTGGTAGCCATTTACGCTGTCTCGCGACAGTTCGTGCCCGCAGTAACGTTATGCGTCACGCGATCACGTCTTTCTTCTCTCGATCATGCACCGTGAGAAGAGTGAAACAAGATGTCCGCGCCCGCGAGCAACCGAATGGGTAAGTTGGCGAGCCGCGACCACGCAGAAAACACCGCGAACGGGTGGGAAAAAAACTTCTGCGTCTTCGCGATATTTCTGCGTGTTTGCGGAGATTTGTAACATTTTCGCGATAATTTGCGAAAGTCGCTTTCGCAAATTCCGCCCGCCCCTAGTTAAAATTCAACAGACAACACAAACTGTTTTTATGCACCCATGACTTGAGGATAACTACCTCTTGGCCTACTCGCAGACTAGGCCACAATCTTGGAACAGAATGGCAAAAGCAAGCACACTGCTTGGATGGCTCAACAAAATGGCCGCTACCCACCCACAACAACAAGAAATGGAAGACAGACAATGTAAGCCAATGGCAAAAGCACAATGCCTGCCTTCACAAAATGTCCCCCACACACATGCTCAGGCCACCCGCCACAATAATAACAAAAAAGTGATTACAAAGGACAGGAACAGGAAGTTGTAGTCTCTGTGGAACTTACTTCTTCTCCTAAAAATATTTTTTTTTAAATAAAAGTGACTCCGTGCTCCAAAACTACAGCAGAATGACAACCTGAGGAGTTTTTTTAGCAAAATGCACAAAATCAGCGTTTTCGAGAAGGTTTTATGTTGCTCGCGAGATATTGTTTGCCAGATTGCAAATTCTGCGTGTTCGCCATCACGAACTGTACAAAAAGTCGTTATCGCGTGCGCGAATACGCATATTGAGAGCGCGAAAATGACAAAAACTGTAAGTCCGCGTTGTCTCGCTGTTCAGAGATACCAAAAGTATGTGAGCTGAATCCCTAGGGTTACCTACTGGCTGAAAAGCACTATTTATTTAACACACACCCAAAAACTGCAATTGCACCCCAAAAAACACCTTTTGCAATTCAATCCAAAGCCATACATGGTGTTAAAATTAGGCCTGGGCTAAATTTCAGTTCCGCTCGCGGAAATTGCAATAATTTGACATTTTCGTGTTCCGCGGAGAGCGCGAAAATGTAAAAATTCCCGCATTCCGCAGCTTAGCGATAATTTGTTTCTTGCTCGCGCTGTAAAATAATACATTCTCGCACGCGCGCGATCGCCTTACCTGAATCCCCGCATTCGCCGACAAGTTTTACCGATCCGGTCGCGTTCTCCACGAGATGTTGGATTGTTGGTAGCCATTTGCGCTGTCTCGCGACAGTTCGCGCCCGCAGTAACGTCATGCGTCGCGCGATCACGTCTTTCTTCTCTCGATCATGCACCGCGAGAAGAGTGAAAACAAGATGGCCGCACCCGCGAGCAACCGTATGGGTAAGTTGGCGAGCCGCGACCACGCAGAAAATACCGCGAACGGGCGGGAAAAAAACTTCTGCGTCTTCGCGATATTTCCGCGTGTTTGCGGAGATTTGTAACATTTTCGCTATAATTTGCGAAAGTCGCTTTCGCAAAGTCCGCCCACCCCTAGTTAAAATTCAACAGACAACACAAACTGTTTTTATGCACCCATGACTTGAGGATAACTACCTCTGGGCCTACTCGCAGACTAGGCAACAAGCTTGGAAAAGAATGGCAAAAGCAAGCACACTGCTTGGATGGCTCAACAAAATGGCCGCTACCCACCCACAACAACAAGAAATGGAAGACAGACAATGTAAGCCTATGGCAAAAGCACAATGCCTGCCTTCACAAAATGTCCCCCACACACATGCTCAGGCCACCCGCCACAATAATAACAAAAAAGTGATTACAAAGGACAGGAACAGGAAGTTGTAGTCTCTGTGGAACTTACTTCTTCTCCTAAAAATATTTTTTTTTAAATAAAAGTGACTCCGTGCTCCAAAACTACAGCAGAATGACAACCTGAGGAGTTTTTTTAGCGAAATGCACAAAATCAGCCTTTTCGAGAAGGTTTTATCTTGCTCGCGAGATATTGTTTGCCAGATTGCAAATTCTGCGTGTTCGGCATCGCGAACAGTACAAAAAGTAGTTATCGTGTGCGCGAACATGCATATTGAGAGCGCGAAAATGGCAAAAACTGTAACTCTGCGTTGTCGCGCTGTTCAGAGATACCAAAAGTACGTGAGCTGAATCCCTAGGGTTACCTACTGGCTGAAAAGCACTATTTATTTAACACACACCCAAAAACTGCAATTCCACCCCAAAAACACCTTTTGCAATTCAATCCAAAGCCATCCATGGTGTTAAAATTCAACTGACAACACAAACTGTTTTTATGCACCCATGCTTAGAGGATGACTACCTCTGGGCCTACTGGCAGACTAGGCCACAAGCTTGGAACAGAATGGCAAAAGCAAGAACACTGCTTGGATGGCTCCACAAAATGGCCGCTACCCACCCACAACAACAAGAAATGGAAGACAGACAATGTAAGCCTATGGCAAAAGCACAATGCCTGCCTTCACAAAATGGCCGCCACACACATGCTCAGGCCACCCACCACAATAATACCAAAAAAGTGATTACAAAGGACAGGAACAGGAAGTTGTAGTCTCTGTGGAACTTACTTCCTCTCCTAAAAATATTTTTTTGAAAAATTAAATTGACTCCTTGCACCAAAAGTACAGCAGAATGACAACCTGAGGAGTTTTTTTGTCAAAATGCACAAAATCAGCGTTTTCGAGAAGGTTTTATGTTGCTCGCGAGATATTGTTTGCCAGATTGCAAATTCTGCGTGTTCGGCTTCGCGAACTGTATAAAAAGTAGTTTCGCGTGAGCGAAAACGCATATTGAGAGCGCAAAAATGACAAAAACTGTAAGTCCGCGTTGTCGCGCTGTGCAGAGTTACCAAAAGTACGCGAGATGAATCCCTAGGGTTACCTACTGGCTGAAAAGCCCTATTTATTTAACACACACCCAAAAACTGCAACTCCACCCCAAAAGACACCTTTTCCAATTCAATCCAAAGCCATACATGGTGTTAAAATTCAACAGACAACACAAACTGTTTTTATGCACCCATGATTTGAGGATGACTACCTCTGTGCCTACTGGCAGACTAGGCAACAAGCTTGGAACAGAATGGCAAAAGCAAGCATACTGCTTGGATGGCTCAACAAAATGGCCGCTACCCATCCACAACAACAAGAAATGGAAGACAGACAATGTAAGCCTATGGCAAAAGCACAATGCCTGCCTTCACAAAATGGCCGCCACACACATGCTCAGGCCACCCACCACAATAATAACAAAAAAGTGATTACAAAGGACAGGAACAGGAAGTTGTAGTCTCTGTGGAACTTACTTCTTCTCCTAACAATATATTTAAAAAAAAAAATGACTCCGTGCTCTAAAAATACAGCAGAATGACAACCTAAGGAGTTTTTTTAGCAAAATGCACAAAATCTGCGTTTTCGAGAAGGTTTTATGTTGCTCGCGAGATATTGTTTGCCAGATTGCAAATTCTGCGTGTTCGGCATCGCGAACTGTACAAAAAGTCGTTATCGCGTGCGCGAACGCGCATATTGAGAGCGCGAACATGACAAAAACTATAAGTCCGCGTTGTCGCGCTGTGCAGAGTTACCAAAAGTATACAAGCTGAATCCCTAGGGTTACCTACTGGCTGAAAAGCCCTATTTATGTAACACACACCCAAAAAATGCAATTCCACCCCAAAAAACACCTTTTGCAATTCAATCCAAAGCCATACATGGTGTTAAAATTAGGCCTGGGCTAAATTTCCGTTCCGCTCGCGGAAATTGCGATAATTTGACATTTTCGCGTTCCGCGGAGAGCGCGAAAATATCAAAATTTCCGCATTCCGCAGCTTAGCGATAATTTGTTTCTTGCTCGCGCTGTAAAATAATACATTCTCGCGCGCGCGCGATCGCCTTACCTGAATCCCCGCGTTCGCCGACAAGTTTTACCGATCCGGTCGCGTTTTCCACGAGATGTTGGATTGTTGGTAGCCATTTGCGCTGTCTCGCGCCAGTTCGCGCCCGCAGTAACGTCATGCATCGCGCGATCACGTCTTTCTTCTCGCGATCATGCACCCCGAGAAGAGTGAAAACAAGATGGCCGCGCCCGCGAGCAACCTTATGGGTAAGTTGGCGAGCCACGACCACGCAGAAAATACCGCAAACGGGCGGGAAAAAAAGCTTCTGCATATTCGCGATATTTCCGCGTGTTTGCGGAGATTTGTAACATATTCGCGATAATTTGCGAAAGTCGCTTTTGCAAATTCCGCCCACTCCTAGTTAAAATTCAACAGACAACACAAACTGTTTTTATGAACCCATGACTTGAGGATAACTACCTCTGGGCCTACTCGCAGACTAGGCCACAAGCTTGGAACAGAATGCAAAAGCAAGCACACTGCTTGGATGGCTCACCAAAATGGCCTCTACCCACCCACAACAACAAGAAATGAAAGACAGACAATGTAAGCCTATGGCAAAAGCACAATGCCTGCCTTCACAAAATGTCCACCACACACATGCTCAGGCCACCCACCACAATAAGAACAAAAAAGTGATTACAAAGGACAGGAACAGGAAGTTGTAGTCTCTGTGGAACTTACTTCCTCTCCTAAAAATATTTTTTTGAAAAATTAAATTGACTCCTTGCACCAAAAGTACAGCAGAATGACAACCTGAGGAGTTTTTTTGTCAAAATGCACAAAATCAGCGTTTTCGAGAAGGTTTTATGTTGCTCGCGAGATATTGTTTGCCAGATTGCAAATTCTGCGTGTTCGGCTTCGCGAACTGTATAAAAAGTAGTTTCGCGTGAGCGAAAACGCATATTGAGAGCGCAAAAATGACAAAAACTGTAAGTCCGCGTTGTCGCACTGTGCAGAGTTACCAAAAGTACGCGAGCTGAATCCCTAGGGTTACCTACTGGCTGAAAAGCCCTATTTATTTAACACACACCCAAAAACTGCAACTCCACCCCAAAAGACACCTTTTCCAATTCAATCCAAAGCCATACATGGTGTTAAAATTCAACAGACAACACAAACTGTTTTTATGCACCCATGATTTGAGGATGACTACCTCTGTGCCTACTGGCAGACTAGGCAACAAGCTTGGAACAGAATGGCAAAAGCAAGCATACTGCTTGGATGGCTCAACAAAATGGCCGCTACCCATCCACAACAACAAGAAATGGAAGACAGACAATGTAAGCCTATGGCAAAAGCACAATGCCTGCCTTCACAAAATGGCCGCCACACACATGCTCAGGCCACCCACCACAATAATAACAAAAAAGTGATTACAAAGGACAGGAACAGGAAGTTGTAGTCTCTGTGGAACTTACTTCTTCTCCTAACAATATATTTTTTAAAAAAAAATGACTCCGTGCTCTAAAAATACAGCAGAATGACAACCTAAGGAGTTTTTTTAGCAAAATGCACAAAATCTGCGTTTTCGAGAAGGTTTTATGTTGCTCGCGAGATATTGTTTGCCAGATTGCAAATTCTGCGTGTTCGGCATCGCGAACTGTACAAAAAGTCGTTATCGCGTGCGCGAACGCGCATATTGAGAGCGCGAACATGACAAAAACTATAAGTCCGCGTTGTCGCGCTGTGCAGAGTTACCAAAAGTATACAAGCTGAATCCCTAGGGTTACCTACTGGCTGAAAAGCCCTATTTATGTAACACACACCCAAAAAATGCAATTCCACCCCAAAAAACACCTTTTGCAATTCAATCCAAAGCCATACATGGTGTTAAAATTAGGCCTGGGCTAAATTTCCGTTCCGCTCGCGGAAATTGCGATAATTTGACATTTTCGCGTTCCGCGGAGAGCGCGAAAATGTCAAAATTTCCGCATTCCGCAGCTTAGCGATAATTTGTTTCTTGCTCGCGCTGTAAAATAATACATTCTCGCGCGCGCGCGATCGCCTTACCTGAATCCCCGCGTTCGCCGACAAGTTTTACCGATCCGGTCGCGTTTTCCACGAGATGTTGGATTGTTGGTAGCCATTTGCGCTGTCTCGCGCCAGTTCGCGCCCGCAGTAACGTCATGCATCGCGCGATCACGTCTTTCTTCTCGCGATCATGCACCCCGAGAAGAGTGAAAACAAGATGGCCGCGCCCGCGAGCAACCTTATGGGTAAGTTGGCGAGCCACGACCACGCAGAAAATACCGCAAACGGGCGGGAAAAAAAGCTTCTGCATATTCGCGATATTTCCGCGTGTTTGCGGAGATTTGTAACATATTCGCGATAATTTGCGAAAGTCGCTTTTGCAAATTCCGCCCACTCCTAGTTAAAATTCAACAGACAACACAAACTGTTTTTATGCACCCATGATTAGAGGATGACTACCTCTGGGCCTACTGGCAGACTAGGCCACAAGCTTGGAACAGAATGGCATAAGCAAGCACACTGCTTGTATGGCTCCACAAAATGGCCGCTACCCACCCACAACAACAAGAAATGGAAGACAGACAATGTAAGCCTATGGCAAAAGCACAATGCCTGCCTTCACAAAATGGCCGCCACACACATGCTCAGGCCACCCACCACAATAATAACAAAAAAGCGATTACAAAGGACCGGAACAGGAAGTTGCAGTCTCTGTGGAACTTACTTCCTCTCCTAAAAATATTTTTTTGAAAAATAAAATTGACTCCTTGCTCCAAAACTACAGCAGAATGACAATCTGAGGAGTTTTTTTTAGCAAAATCCACAAAATCAGCATTTTCTAGAAGGTTTTATTTTGCTCGCGAGATATTGTTTGCCAGATTGCAAATTCTGCGTGTTCGGCTTCGCGAACTATACAAAAAGTCGCTTTCGCGTGCGCGAACACGCATATTGAGAGCGCAAAAATGACAAAAACTGTAAGTCCGCGTTGTCACGCTGTGCAGAGTTACCAAAAGTACGCAAGCTGAATCCCTAGGGTTACCTACCGTCTGAAAAGCCCTATTTATTTAACACACACCCAAAAACTGCAATTCCACGCCAAAAGACACCTTTTGCAATTTAATCCAAAGCCATACATGGTGTTAAAATTCAACGAACAACACAAACTGTTTTTATGCACCCATGATGTGAGGATAACTACCTCTGGGCCTACTGACAGACTAGGCCACAAGCTTGGAACAGAATGGCAAAAACAAGCACACTGTTTGGATGGCTCAACAAAATGGCCGCTACCCACCCACAACAACAAGAAATGGAAGACAGACAATGTAATCCTATGGCAAAATCACAATGCCTGCCTTCACAAAATGGCCGCCACACACATGCTCAGGCCACCCACCACAATAATAACAAAAAAGCGATTACAAAGGGCAGGAACAGGAAGTTGTAGTCTCTGTGGAACTTACTTCTTCTCCTAAAAATAATTTAAAAAAAGATAAAAGTGACTCCGTGCTCCAAAACTACAGCAGAATGACAACCTGAGGAGTTTTTTTAGCAAAATGCACAAAATCAGCTTTTTCGAGAAGGTTTTATGTTGCTCGCGAGATATTGTTTGCCAGATTGCAAATACTGTGTGTTCGGCATCGCGAACTGTACAAAAAGTCGTTATCGTGTGCGCGAACACGCATATTGAGAGCGTGAAAATGACAAAAACTGTAAGTCCGCGTTGTCGCGCTGTGCAGATTTACCAAAAGTACGCAAGCTGAATCCCTAGGGTTACCTACTGGCTGAAAAGGCCTATTTATTTAACACACACCCAAAAACTGCAATTCCACCCCAAAAAACACCTTTTGCAATTCAATCCAAAGCCATCCATGGTGTTGAAATTCAACAGACAACACAAACTGTTTTTATGCACCCATGATTTGAGGATGACTACCTCTGGGCCTACTGGCAGACTAGGCCACAAGCTTGGAACAGAATGGCAAAAGCAAGCACACTGCCTAGATGGCTCCACAAAACGGCAGCTACCCACACAGAACAACAAGAAATGGAAGACAGACAATGTAATCCTAAGGCAAAAGCACAATGCCTGCCTTCACAAAATGGCCACCACACACATGCTCAGGCCACCCACTACAATAATAACAAAAAAGCGATTACAAAGGACCGGAACAGGAAGTTGTAGTCTCTGTGGAACATACTTCCTCTCCTAAAAATATTTTTTTGAAAAATAAAATTGACTCCTTGCTCCAAAACTACAGCAGAATGACAAGCTGAGGAGTTTTTTTAGCAAAATGCACAAAATCAGCATTTTCGAGAAGGTTTTATGTTGCTCGCGAGATATTGTTTGCCAGATTGCAAATTCTGCGTGTTCGGCTTCGCGAACTATACAAAAAGTCGTTTTCGCGTGCGCGAATACGCAGATTGAGAGCGCAAAAATGACAAAAATTGTAAGTCCGCGTTGTCACGCTGTGCAGAGTTACCAAAAGTACGCAAGCTGAATCCCTAGGGTTACCTACCGTCTGAAAAGCCCTATTTATTTAACACACACCCAACAACTGCAATTCCACCCATAAAGACACCTTTTGCAATTCAATCCAAAGCCATACATGGTGTTAAAATTCAACGAACAACACAAACTGTTTTTATGCACCCATGATGTGAGGATAACTACCTCTGGGCCTACTGACAGACTAGGCCACAAGCTTGGAACAGAATGGCAAAAATAAGCACACTGTTTGGATGGCTCAACAAAATGGCCGCTACCCACCCACAACAACAAGAAATGGAAGACAGACAATGTAATCCTATAGCAAAAGCACAATGCCTGCCTTCACAAAATGGCCGCCACACACATGCTCAGGCCACCCACCACAATAATAACAAAAATGTGATTACAAAGGACAGGAACAGGAAGTTGTAGTCTCTGTGGAACTTACTTCTTCTCCTAAAAATAATTTAAAAAAAGATAAAAGTGACTCCGTGCTCCAATACTACAGCAGAATGACAACCTGAGGAGTTTTTTTAGCAAAATGCACAAAATCAGCGTTTTCGAGAAGGTTTTATGTTGCTCGCGAGATATTGTTTGCCAGATTGCAAATACTGCGTGTTCGGCATCGCGAACTGTACAAAAAGTCGTTATCGTGTGCGCGAACACGCATATTGAGAGCGTGAAAATGACAAAAACTGTAAGTCCGCGTTGTCGCGCTGTGCAGATTTACCAAAAGTACGCGAGCTGAATCCCTAGGGTTACCTACTGGCTGAAAAGGCCTATTTATTTAACACACACCCAAAAACTGCAATTCCACCCCAAAAAACACCATTTGCAATTCAATCCAAAGCCATCCATGGTGTTAAAATTCAACAGACAACACAAACTGTTTTTATGCACCCATGATTTGAGGATGACTACCTCTGGGCCTACTGGCAGACTAGGCCACAAGCTTGGAACAGAATGGCTAAAGCAAGCACACTGCCTGGATGGCTCCACAAAATGGCAGCTACCCACCTAGAACAGCAAGAAATGGAAGACAGACAATGTAATCCTATGGCAAAAGCACAATGCCTGCCTTCACAAAATGGCTGCCACACACATGCTCAGGCCACCCACCACAATAATAACAAAAAAGTGATTACATTGGATAGGAACAGGAAGTTGTAGTCTCTGTGGAACTTACTTCCTCTCCTAAAAATATTTTTTTTTAAATAAAAGTGACTCCGTGCTCCAAAACTACAGCAGAATGACAACATGAGGAGCTTTTTTAGCAAAATGCACAAAATCAGCGTTTTCGAGATGGTTTTATGTTGCTCGCTTGATATTGTTTGCCAGATTGCAAAATCTGCATGTTCGGCATCGCGAACATCGTGTGTGCGAACACGCATATTGAGAGCGCAAAAATGACAAAAACTGTAAGTCAGCGTTGTCACGCTGTGCAGAGTTACCAAAAGTACGCAAGCTGAATCCCTAGGGTTACCTACCGTCTGAAAAGCCCTATTTATTTAACACACACCCAAAAACTGCAATTCCACGCCAAAAGACACCTTTTGCAATTCAATCCAAAGCCATACATGGTGTTAAAATTCAACGAACAACACAAACTGTTTTTATGCACCCATGATGTGAGGATAACTACCTCTGGGCCTACTGACAGACTAGGCCACAAGCTTGGAACAGAATGGCAAAAACAAGCACACTGTTTGTATGGCTCAACAAAATGGCCGCTACCCACCCACAACAACAAGAAATGGAAGACAGACAATGTAATCCTATGGCAAAATCACAATGCCTGCCTTCACAAAATGGCCGCCACACACATGCTCAGGCCACCCACCACAATAATAACAAAAAAGTGATTACAAAGGACAGGAACAGGAAGTTGTAGTCTCTGTGGAACTTACTTCTTCTCCTAAAAATAATTTAAAAAAAGATAAAAGTGACTCCGTGCTCCAAAACTACAGCAGAATGACAACCTGAGGAGTTTTTTTAGCAAAATGCAGAAAATCAGCGTTTTCGAGAAGGTTTTATGTTGCTCGCGAGATATTGTTTGCCAGATTGCAAATACTGCGTGTTCGGCATCGCGAACTGTACAAAAAGTCGTTATCGTGTGCGCGAACACGCATATTGAGAGCGTGAAAATGACAAAAACTGTAAGTCCGCGTTGTCGCGCTGTGCAGATTTACCAAAAGTACGCAAGCTGAATCCCTAGGGTTACCTACTGGCTGAAAAGGCCTATTTATTTAACACACACCCAAAAACTGCAATTCCACCCCAAAAAACACCTTTTGCAATTCAATCCAAAGCCATCCATGGTGTTAAAATTCAACAGACAACACAAACTGTTTTTATGCACCCATGATTTGAGGAAGACTACCTCTGGGCCTACTGGCAGACTAGGCCACAAGCTTGGAACAGAATGGCAAAAGCAAGCACACTGCCTAGATGGCTCCACAAAACGGCAGCTACCCACCCAGAACAACAAGAAATGGAAGACAGACAATGTAATCCTATGGCAAAAGCACAATGCCTGCCTTCACAAAATGGCCACCACACACATGCTCAGGCCACCCACTACAATAATAACAAAAAAGCGATTACATTGGACAGGAACAGGAAGTTGTAGTCTCTGTGGAACTTACTTCCTCTCCTAAAAATATTTTTTTTTAAATAAAAGTGACTCCGTGCTCCAAAACTACAGCAGAATGACAACATGATGAGCTTTTTTAGCAAAATGCACAAAATCAGCGTTTTCGAGAAGGTTTTATGTTGCTCGCGAGATATTGTTTGCCAGATTGCAAATTCTGCGTGTTCGGCTTCGCGAACTATACAAACAGTCGTTTTCGCGTGCGCGAACACGCATATTGAGAGCGCAAAAATGACAAAAATTGTAAGTCCGCGTTGTCACGCTGTGCAGAGTTACCAAAAGTACGCAAGCTGAATCCCTAGGGTTACCTACCGTCTGAAAAGCCCTATTTATTTAACACACACACAACAACTGCAATTCCACCCATAAAGACACCTTTTGCAATTCAATCCAAAGCCATACATGGTGTTAAAATTCAACGAACAACACAAACTGTTTTTATGCACCCATGATGTGAGGATAACTACCTCTGGGCCTACTGACAGACTAGGCCACAAGCTTGGAACAGAATGGCAAAAACAAGCACACTGTTTGGATGGCTCAACAAAATGGCCGCTACCCACCCACAACAACAAGAAATGGAAGACAGACAATGTAATCCTATAGCAAAAGCACAATGCCTGCCTTCACAAAATGGCCGCCACACACATGCTCAGGCCACCCACCACAATAATAACAAAAAAGTGATTACAAAGGACAGGAACAGGAAGTTGTAGTCTCTGTGGAACTTACTTCTTCTCCTAAAAATAATTTAAAAAAAGATAAAAGTGACTCCGTGCTCCAATACTACAGCAGAATGACAACCTGAGGAGTTTTTTTAGCAAAATGCACAAAATCAGCGTTTTCGAGAAGGTTTTATGTTGCTCGCGAGATATTGTTTGCCAGATTGCAAATACTGCGTGTTCGGCATCGCGAACTGTACAAAAAGTCGTTATCGTGTGCGCGAACACGCATATTGAGAGCGTGAAAATGACAAAAACTGTAAGTCCGCGTTGTCGCGCTGTGCAGATTTACCAAAAGTACGCGAGCTGAATCCCTAGGGTTACCTACTGGCTGAAAAGGCCTATTTATTTAACACACACCCAAAAACTGCAATTCCACCCCAAAAAACACCATTTGCAATTCAATCCAAAGCCATCCATGGTGTTAAAATTCAACAGACAACACAAACTGTTTTTATGCACCCATGATTTGAGGATGACTACCTCTGGGCCTACTGGCAGACTAGGCCACAAGCTTGGAACAGAATGGCTAAAGCAAGCACACTGCCTGGATGGCTCCACAAAATGGCAGCTACCCACCTAGAACAGCAAGAAATGGAAGACAGACAATGTAATCCTATGGCAAAAGCACAATGCCTGCCTTCACAAAATGGCCGCCACACACATGCTCAGGCCACCCACCACAATAATAACAAAAAAGTGATTACATTGGATAGGAACAGGAAGTTGTAGTCTCTGTGGAACTTACTTCCTCTCCTAAAAATATTTTTTTTAAGTAAAAGTGACTCCGTGCTCCAAAACTACAGCAGAATGACAACATGAGGAGCTTTTTTAGCAAAATGCACAAAATCAGTGTTTTCGAGATGGTTTTATGTTGCTCGCTTGATATTGTTTGCCAGATTGCAAAATCTGCATGTTCGGCATCGCGAACATCGTGTGCGCGAACACGCATATTGAGAGCGCAAAAATGACAAAAACTGTAAGTCCGCGTTGTCACGCTGTGCAGAGTTACCAAAAGTACGCAAGCTGAATCCCTAGGGTTACCTACCATCTGAAAAGTCCTATTTATTTAACACACACCCAAAAACTGCAATTCCACGCCAAAAGACACCTTTTGCAATTCAATCCAAAGCCATACATGGTGTTAAAATTCAACGAACAACACAAACTGTTTTTATGCACCCATGATGTGAGGATAACTACCTCAGGGCCTACTGAAAGACTAGGCCACAAGCTTGGAACAGAATGGCAAAAACAAGCACACTGTTTGGATGGCTCAACAAAATGGCCGCTACCCACCCACAACAACAAGAAATGGAAGACAGACAATGTAATCCTATGGCAAAATCACAATGCCTGCCTTCACAAAATGGCCGCCACACACATGCTCAGGCCACCCACCACAATAATAACAAAAAAGTGATTACAAAGGACAGGAACAGGAAGTTGTAGTCTCTGTGGAACTTACTTCTTCTCCTAAAAATAATTTAAAAAAAGATAAAAGTGACTCCGTGCTCCAAAACTACAGCAGAATGACAACCTGAGGAGTTTTTTTAGCAAAATGCACAAAATCAGCGTTTTCGAGAAGGTTTTATGTTGCTCGCGAGATATTGTTTGCCAGATTGCAAATTCTGCGTGTTCGGCTTCGCGAACTGTATAAAAAGTAGTTTCGCGTGAGCGAAAACGCATATTGAGAGCGCAAAAATGACAAAAACTGTAAGTCCGCGTTGTCGCACTGTGCAGAGTTACCAAAAGTACGCGAGCTGAATCCCTAGGGTTACCTACTGGCTGAAAAGCCCTATTTATTTAACACACACCCAAAAACTGCAACTCCACCCCAAAAGACACCTTTTCCAATTCAATCCAAAGCCATACATGGTGTTAAAATTCAACAGACAACACAAACTGTTTTTATGCACCCATGATTTGAGGATGACTACCTCTGTGCCTACTGGCAGACTAGGCAACAAGCTTGGAACAGAATGGCAAAAGCAAGCATACTGCTTGGATGGCTCAACAAAATGGCCGCTACCCATGTACAACAACAAGAAATGGAAGACAGACAATGTAAGCCTATGGCAAAAGCACAATGCCTGCCTTCACAAAATGGCCGCCACACACATGCTCAGGCCACCCACCACAATAATAACAAAAAAGTGATTACAAAGGACAGGAACAGGAAGTTGTAGTCTCTGTGGAACTTACTTCTTCTCCTAACAATATATTTTTAAAAAAAAAATGACTCCGTGCTCTAAAACTACAGCAGAATGACAACCTAAGGAGTTTTTTTAGCAAAATGCACAAAATCTGCGTTTTCGAGAAGGTTTTATGTTGCTCGCGAGATATTGTTTGCCAGATTGCAAATTCTGCGTGTTCGGCATCGCGAACTGTACAAAAAGTCGTTATCGCGTGCGCGAACGCGCATATTGAGAGCGCGAACATGACAAAAACTATAAGTCCGCGTTGTCGCGCTGTGCAGAGTTACCAAAAGTATACAAGCTGAATCCCTAGGGTTACCTACTGGCTGAAAAGCCCTATTTATGTAACACACACCCAAAAAATGCAATTCCACCCCAAAAAACACCTTTTGCAATTCAATCCAAAGCCATACATGGTGTTAAAATTAGGCCTGGGCTAAATTTCCGTTCCGCTCGCGGAAATTGCGATAATTTGACATTTTCGCGTTCCGCGGAGAGCGCGAAAATGTCAAAATTTCCGCATTCCGCAGCTTAGCGATAATTTGTTTCTTGCTCGCGCTGTAAAATAATACATTCTCGCGCGCGCGCGATCGCCTTACCTGAATCCCCGCGTTCGCCGACAAGTTTTACCGATCCGGTCGCGTTTTCCACGAGATGTTGGATTGTTGGTAGCCATTTGCGCTGTCTCGCGCCAGTTCGCGCCCGCAGTAACGTCATGCATCGCGCGATCACGTCTTTCTTCTCGCGATCATGCACCCCGAGAAGAGTGAAAACAAGATGGCCGCGCCCGCGAGCAACCTTATGGGTAAGTTGGCGAGCCACGACCACGCAGAAAATACCGCAAACGGGCGGGAAAAAAAGCTTCTGCATATTCGCGATATTTCCGCGTGTTTGCGGAGATTTGTAACATATTCGCGATAATTTGCGAAAGTCGCTTTTGCAAATTCCGCCCACTCCTAGTTAAAATTCAACAGACAACACAAACTGTTTTTATGCACCCATGATTAGAGGATGACTACCTCTGGGCCTACTGGCAGACTAGGCCACAAGCTTGGAACAGAATGGCATAAGCAAGCACACTGCTTGTATGGCTCCACAAAATGGCCGCTACCCACCCACAACAACAAGAAATGGAAGACAGACAATGTAAGCCTATGGCAAAAGCACAATGCCTGCCTTCACAAAATGGCCGCCACACACATGCTCAGGCCACCCACCACAATAATAACAAAAAAGCGATTACAAAGGACCGGAACAGGAAGTTGCAGTCTCTGTGGAACTTACTTCCTCTCCTAAAAATATTTTTTTGAAAAATAAAATTGACTCCTTGCTCCAAAACTACAGCAGAATGACAATCTGAGGAGTTTTTTTTAGCAAAATCCACAAAATCAGCATTTTCTAGAAGGTTTTATTTTGCTCGCGAGATATTGTTTGCCAGATTGCAAATTCTGCGTGTTCGGCTTCGCGAACTATACAAAAAGTCGCTTTCGCGTGCGCGAACACGCATATTGAGAGCGCAAAAATGACAAAAACTGTAAGTCCGCGTTGTCACGCTGTGCAGAGTTACCAAAAGTACGCAAGCTGAATCCCTAGGGTTACCTACCGTCTGAAAAGCCCTATTTATTTAACACACACCCAAAAACTGCAATTCCACGCCAAAAGACACCTTTTGCAATTTAATCCAAAGCCATACATGGTGTTAAAATTCAACGAACAACACAAACTGTTTTTATGCACCCATGATGTGAGGATAACTACCTCTGGGCCTACTGACAGACTAGGCCACAAGCTTGGAACAGAATGGCAAAAACAAGCACACTGTTTGGATGGCTCAACAAAATGGCCGCTACCCACCCACAACAACAAGAAATGGAAGACAGACAATGTAATCCTATGGCAAAATCACAATGCCTGCCTTCACAAAATGGCCGCCACACACATGCTCAGGCCACCCACCACAATAATAACAAAAAAGCGATTACAAAGGGCAGGAACAGGAAGTTGTAGTCTCTGTGGAACTTACTTCTTCTCCTAAAAATAATTTAAAAAAAGATAAAAGTGACTCCGTGCTCCAAAACTACAGCAGAATGACAACCTGAGGAGTTTTTTTAGCAAAATGCACAAAATCAGCTTTTTCGAGAAGGTTTTATGTTGCTCGCGAGATATTGTTTGCCAGATTGCAAATACTGTGTGTTCGGCATCGCGAACTGTACAAAAAGTCGTTATCGTGTGCGCGAACACGCATATTGAGAGCGTGAAAATGACAAAAACTGTAAGTCCGCGTTGTCGCGCTGTGCAGATTTACCAAAAGTACGCAAGCTGAATCCCTAGGGTTACCTACCGGCTGAAAAGGCCTATTTATTTAACACACACCCAAAAACTGCAATTCCACCCCAAAAAACACCTTTTGCAATTCAATCCAAAGCCATCCATGGTGTTGAAATTCAACAGACAACACAAACTGTTTTTATGCACCCATGATTTGAGGATGACTACCTCTGGGCCTACTGGCAGACTAGGCCACAAGCTTGGAACAGAATGGCAAAAGCAAGCACACTGCCTAGATGGCTCCACAAAACGGCAGCTACCCACCCAGAACAACAAGAAATGGAAGACAGACAATGTAATCCTAAGGCAAAAGCACAATGCCTGCCTTCACAAAATGGCCACCACACACATGCTCAGGCCACCCACTACAATAATAACAAAAAAGCGATTACAAAGGACCGGAACAGGAAGTTGTAGTCTCTGTGGAACATACTTCCTCTCCTAAAAATATTTTTTTGAAAAATAAAATTGACTCCTTGCTCCAAAACTACAGCAGAATGACAAGCTGAGGAGTTTTTTTAGCAAAATGCACAAAATCAGCATTTTCGAGAAGGTTTTATGTTGCTCGCGAGATATTGTTTGCCAGATTGCAAATTCTGCGTGTTCGGCTTCGCGAACTATACAAAAAGTCGTTTTCGCGTGCGCGAATACGCAGATTGAGAGCGCAAAAATGACAAAAATTGTAAGTCCGCGTTGTCACGCTGTGCAGAGTTACCAAAAGTACGCAAGCTGAATCCCTAGGGTTACCTACCGTCTGAAAAGCCCTATTTATTTAACACACACCCAACAACTGCAATTCCACCCATAAAGACACCTTTTGCAATTCAATCCAAAGCCATACATGGTGTTAAAATTCAACGAACAACACAAACTGTTTTTATGCACCCATGATGTGAGGATAACTACCTCTGGGCCTACTGACAGACTAGGCCACAAGCTTGGAACAGAATGGCAAAAATAAGCACACTGTTTGGATGGCTCAACAAAATGGCCGCTACCCACCCACAACAACAAGAAATGGAAGACAGACAATGTAATCCTATAGCAAAAGCACAATGCCTGCCTTCACAAAATGGCCGCCACACACATGCTCAGGCCACCCACCACAATAATAACAAAAATGTGATTACAAAGGACAGGAACAGGAAGTTGTAGTCTCTGTGGAACTTACTTCTTCTCCTAAAAATAATTTAAAAAAAGATAAAAGTGACTCCGTGCTCCAATACTACAGCAGAATGACAACCTGAGGAGTTTTTTTAGCAAAATGCACAAAATCAGCGTTTTCGAGAAGGTTTTATGTTGCTCGCGAGATATTGTTTGCCAGATTGCAAATACTGCGTGTTCGGCATCGCGAACTGTACAAAAAGTCGTTATCGTGTGCGCGAACACGCATATTGAGAGCGTGAAAATGACAAAAACTGTAAGTCCGCGTTGTCGCGCTGTGCAGATTTACCAAAAGTACGCGAGCTGAATCCCTAGGGTTACCTACTGGCTGAAAAGGCCTATTTATTTAACACACACCCAAAAACTGCAATTCCACCCCAAAAAACACCATTTGCAATTCAATCCAAAGCCATCCATGGTGTTAAAATTCAACAGACAACACAAACTGTTTTTATGCACCCATGATTTGAGGATGACTACCTCTGGGCCTACTGGCAGACTAGGCCACAAGCTTGGAACAGAATGGCTAAAGCAAGCACACTGCCTGGATGGCTCCACAAAATGGCAGCTACCCACCTAGAACAGCAAGAAATGGAAGACAGACAATGTAATCCTATGGCAAAAGCACAATGCCTGCCTTCACAAAATGGCTGCCACACACATGCTCAGGCCACCCACCACAATAATAACAAAAAAGTGATTACATTGGATAGGAACAGGAAGTTGTAGTCTCTGTGGAACTTACTTCCTCTCCTAAAAATATTTTTTTTTAAATAAAAGTGACTCCGTGCTCCAAAACTACAGCAGAATGACAACATGAGGAGCTTTTTTAGCAAAATGCACAAAATCAGCGTTTTCGAGATGGTTTTATGTTGCTCGCTTGATATTGTTTGCCAGATTGCAAAATCTGCATGTTCGGCATCGCGAACATCGTGTGTGCGAACACGCATATTGAGAGCGCAAAAATGACAAAAACTGTAAGTCAGCGTTGTCACGCTGTGCAGAGTTACCAAAAGTACGCAAGCTGAATCCCTAGGGTTACCTACAGTCTGAAAAGCCCTATTTATTTAACACACACCCAAAAACTGCAATTCCACGCCAAAAGACACCTTTTGCAATTCAATCCAAAGCCATACATGGTGTTAAAATTCAACGAACAACACAAACTGTTTTTATGCACCCATGATGTGAGGATAACTACCTCTGGGCCTACTGACAGACTAGGCCACAAGCTTGGAACAGAATGGCAAAAACAAGCACACTGTTTGTATGGCTCAACAAAATGGCCGCTACCCACCCACAACAACAAGAAATGGAAGACAGACAATGTAATCCTATGGCAAAATCACAATGCCTGCCTTCACAAAATGGCCGCCACACACATGCTCAGGCCACCCACCACAATAATAACAAAAAAGTGATTACAAAGGACAGGAACAGGAAGTTGTAGTCTCTGTGGAACTTACTTCTTCTCCTAAAAATAATTTAAAAAAAGATAAAAGTGACTCCGTGCTCCAAAACTACAGCAGAATGACAACCTGAGGAGTTTTTTTAGCAAAATGCACAAAATCAGCGTTTTCGAGAAGGTTTTATGTTGCTCGCGAGATATTGTTTGCCAGATTGCAAATACTGCGTGTTCGGCATCGCGAACTGTACAAAAAGTCGTTATCGTGTGCGCGAACACGCATATTGAGAGCGTGAAAATGACAAAAACTGTAAGTCCGCGTTGTCGCGCTGTGCAGATTTACCAAAAGTACGCAAGCTGAATCCCTAGGGTTACCTACTGGCTGAAAAGGCCTATTTATTTAACACACACCCAAAAACTGCAATTCCACCCCAAAAAACACCTTTTGCAATTCAATCCAAAGCCATCCATGGTGTTAAAATTCAACAGACAACACAAACTGTTTTTATGCACCCATGATTTGAGGATGACTACCTCTGGGCCTACTGGCAGACTAGGCCACAAGCTTGGAACAGAATGGCAAAAGCAAGCACACTGCCTAGATGGCTCCACAAAACGGCAGCTACCCACCCAGAACAACAAGAAATGGAAGACAGACAATGTAATCCTATGGCAAAAGCACAATGCCTGCCTTCACAAAATGGCCACCACACACATGCTCAGGCCACCCACTACAATAATAACAAAAAAGCGATTACATTGGACAGGAACAGGAAGTTGTAGTCTCTGTGGAACTTACTTCCTCTCCTAAAAATATTTTTTTTTAAATAAAAGTGACTCCGTGCTCCAAAACTACAGCAGAATGACAACATGATGAGCTTTTTTAGCAAAATGCACAAAATCAGCGTTTTCGAGAAGGTTTTATGTTGCTCGCGAGATATTGTTTGCCAGATTGCAAATTCTGCGTGTTCGACTTCGCGAACTATACAAAAAGTCGTTTTCGCGTGCGCGAACACGCATATTGAGAGCGCAAAAATGACAAAAATTGTAAGTCCGCGTTGTCACGCTGTGCAGAGTTACCAAAAGTACGCAAGCTGAATCCCTAGGGTTACCTACCGTCTGAAAAGCCCTATTTATTTAACACACACACAACAACTGCAATTCCACCCATAAAGACACCTTTTGCAATTCAATCCAAAGCCATACATGGTGTTAAAATTCAACGAACAACACAAACTGTTTTTATGCACCCATGATGTGAGGATAACTACCTCTGGGCCTACTGACAGACTAGGCCACAAGCTTGGAACAGAATGGCAAAAACAAGCACACTGTTTGGATGGCTCAACAAAATGGCCGCTACCCACCCACAACAACAAGAAATGGAAGACAGACAATGTAATCCTATAGCAAAAGCACAATGCCTGCCTTCACAAAATGGCCGCCACACACATGCTCAGGCCACCCACCACAATAATAACAAAAAAGTGATTACAAAGGACAGGAACAGGAAGTTGTAGTCTCTGTGGAACTTACTTCTTCTCCTAAAAATAATTTAAAAAAAGATAAAAGTGACTCCGTGCTCCAATACTACAGCAGAATGACAACCTGAGGAGTTTTTTTAGCAAAATGCACAAAATCAGCGTTTTCGAGAAGGTTTTATGTTGCTCGCGAGATATTGTTTGCCAGATTGCAAATACTGCGTGTTCGGCATCGCGAACTGTACAAAAAGTCGTTATCGTGTGCGCGAACACGCATATTGAGAGCGTGAAAATGACAAAAACTGTAAGTCCGCGTTGTCGCGCTGTGCAGATTTACCAAAAGTACGCGAGCTGAATCCCTAGGGTTACCTACTGGCTGAAAAGGCCTATTTATTTAACACACACCCAAAAACTGCAATTCCACCCCAAAAAACACCATTTGCAATTCAATCCAAAGCCATCCATGGTGTTAAAATTCAACAGACAACACAAACTGTTTTTATGCACCCATGATTTGAGGATGACTACCTCTGGGCCTACTGGCAGACTAGGCCACAAGCTTGGAACAGAATGGCTAAAGCAAGCACACTGCCTGGATGGCTCCACAAAATGGCAGCTACCCACCTAGAACAGCAAGAAATGGAAGACAGACAATGTAATCCTATGGCAAAAGCACAATGCCTGCCTTCACAAAATGGCCGCCACACACATGCTCAGGCCACCCACCACAATAATAACAAAAAAGTGATTACATTGGATAGGAACAGGAAGTTGTAGTCTCTGTGGAACTTACTTCCTCTCCTAAAAATATTTTTTTTAAGTAAAAGTGACTCCGTGCTCCAAAACTACAGCAGAATGACAACATGAGGAGCTTTTTTAGCAAAATGCACAAAATCAGCGTTTTCGAGATGGTTTTATGTTGCTCGCTTGATATTGTTTGCCAGATTGCAAAATCTGCATGTTCGGCATCGCGAACATCGTGTGCGTGAACACGCATATTGAGAGCGCAAAAATGACAAAAACTGTAAGTCCGCGTTGTCACGCTGTGCAGAGTTACCAAAAGTACGCAAGCTGAATCCCTAGGGTTACCTACCATCTGAAAAGCCCTATTTATTTAACACACACCCAAAAACTGCAATTCCACGCCAAAAGACACCTTTTGCAATTCAATCCAAAGCCATACATGGTGTTAAAATTCAACGAACAACACAAACTGTTTTTATGCACCCATGATGTGAGGATAACTACCTCTGGGCCTACTGACAGACTAGGCCACAAGCTTGGAACAGAATGGCAAAAACAAGCACACTGTTTGGATGGTTCAACAAAATGGCCGCTACCCACCCACAACAACAAGAAATGGAAGACAGACAATGTAATCCTATGGCAAAATCACAATGCCTGCCTTCACAAAATGGCCGCCACACACATGCTCAGGCCACCCACCACAATAATAACAAAAAAGTGATTACAAAGGACAGGAACAGGAAGTTGTAGTCTCTGTGGAACTTACTTCTTCTCCTAAAAATAATTTAAAAAAAGATAAAAGTGACTCCGTGCTCCAAAACTACAGCAGAATGACAACCTGAGGAGTTTTTTTAGCAAAATGCACAAAATCAGCGTTTTCGAGAAGGTTTTATGTTGCTCGCGAGATATTGTTTGCCAGATTGCAAATACTGCGTGTTCGGCATCGCGAACTGTACAAAAAGTCGTTATCGTGTGCGCGAACACGCATATTGAGAGCGTGAAAATGACAAAAACTGTAAGTCCGCGTTGTCGCGCTGTGCAGATTTACCAAAAGTACGCAAGCTGAATCCCTAGGGTTACCTACTGGCTGAAAAGGCCCATTTATTTAACACACACCCAAAAACTGCAATTCCACCCCAAAAAACACCTTTTGCAATTCAATCCAAAGCCATCCATGGTGTTAAAATTCAACAGACAACACAAACTGTTTTTATGCACCCATGATTTGAGGATGACTACCTCTGGGCCTACTGGCAGACTAGGCCACAAGCTTGGTACAGAATGGCAAAAGCAAGCACACTGCCTAGATGGCTCCACAAAACGGCAGCTACCCACCCAGAACAACAAGAAATGGAAGACAGACAATGTAATCCTATGGCAAAAGCACAATGCCTGCCTTCACAAAATGGCCACCACACACATGCTCAGGCCACCCACTACAATAATAACAAAAAAGCGATTACATTGGACAGGAACAGGAAGTTGTAGTCTCTGTGGAACTTACTTCCTCTCCTAAAAATATTTTTTTTTAAATAAAAGTGACTCCGTGCTCCAAAACTACAGCAGAATGACAACATGAGGAGCTTTTTTAGCAAAATGCACAAAATCATCGTTTTCGAGAAGGTTTTATGTTGCTCGCGAGATATTGTTTGCCAGATTGCAAAATCTGCATGTTCGGCATCGCGAACATCGTGTGCGCGAACACGCATATTGAGAGCGCGAAAATGACAAAAACTGTAAGTCCGCGTTGTCGCGCTGTGCAGAGTTACCAAAAGTACGCAAGCTGAATCCCTAGGGTTACCTACCATCTGAAAAGCCCTATTTATTTAACACACACCCAAAAACTGCAATTCCACGCCAAAAGACACCTTTTGCAATTCAATCCAAAGCCATACATGGTGTTAAAATTCAACGAACAACACAAACTGTTTTTATGCACCCATGATGTGAGGATAACTACCTCTGGGCCTACTGACAGACTAGGCCACAAGCTTGGAACAGAATGGCAAAAACAAGCACACTGTTTGGATGGTTCAACAAAATGGCCGCTACCCACCCACAACAACAAGAAATGGAAGACAGACAATGTAATCCTATGGCAAAATCACAATGCCTGCCTTCACAAAATGGCCGCCACACACATGCTCAGGCCACCCACCACAATAATAACAAAAAAGTGATTACAAAGGACAGGAACAGGAAGTTGTAGTCTCTGTGGAACTTACTTCTTCTCCTAAAAATAATTTAAAAAAAGATAAAAGTGACTCCGTGCTCCAAAACTACAGCAGAATGACAACCTGAGGAGTTTTTTTAGCAAAATGCACAAAATCAGCGTTTTCGAGAAGGTTTTATGTTGCTCGCGAGATATTGTTTGCCAGATTGCAAATACTGCGTGTTCGGCATCGCGAACTGTACAAAAAGTCGTTATCGTGTGCGCGAACACGCATATTGAGAGCGTGAAAATGACAAAAACTGTAAGTCCGCGTTGTCGCGCTGTGCAGATTTACCAAAAGTACGCAAGCTGAATCCCTAGGGTTACCTACTGGCTGAAAAGGCCCATTTATTTAACACACACCCAAAAACTGCAATTCCACCCCAAAAAACACCTTTTGCAATTCAATCCAAAGCCATCCATGGTGTTAAAATTCAACAGACAACACAAACTGTTTTTATGCACCCATGATTTGAGGATGACTACCTCTGGGCCTACTGGCAGACTAGGCCACAAGCTTGGTACAGAATGGCAAAAGCAAGCACACTGCCTAGATGGCTCCACAAAACGGCAGCTACCCACCCAGAACAACAAGAAATGGAAGACAGACAATGTAATCCTATGGCAAAAGCACAATGCCTGCCTTCACAAAATGGCCACCACACACATGCTCAGGCCACCCACTACAATAATAACAAAAAAGCGATTACATTGGACAGGAACAGGAAGTTGTAGTCTCTGTGGAACTTACTTCCTCTCCTAAAAATATTTTTTTTTAAATAAAAGTGACTCCGTGCTCCAAAACTACAGCAGAATGACAACATGAGGAGCTTTTTTAGCAAAATGCACAAAATCATCGTTTTCGAGAAGGTTTTATGTTGCTCGCGAGATATTGTTTGCCAGATTGCAAAATCTGCATGTTCGGCATCGCGAACATCGTGTGCGCGAACACGCATATTGAGAGCGCGAAAATGACAAAAACTGTAAGTCCGCGTTGTCGCGCTGTGCAGATTTACCAAAAGTACGCGAGCTGAATCCCTAGGGTTACCTACTGGCTGAAAAGGCCTATTTATTTAACACACACCCAAAAACTGCAATTCCACCCCAAAAAACACCATTTGCAATTCAATCCAAAGCCATCCATGGTGTTAAAATTCAACAGACAACACAAACTGTTTTTATGCACCCATGATTTGAGGATGACTACCTCTGGGCCTACTGGCAGACTAGGCCACAAGCTTGGAACAGAATGGCTAAAGCAAGCACACTGCCTGGATGGCTCCACAAAATGGCAGCTACCCACCTAGAACAGCAAGAAATGGAAGACAGACAATGTAATCCTATGGCAAAAGCACAATGCCTGCCTTCACAAAATGGCTGCCACACACATGCTCAGGCCACCCACCACAATAATAACAAAAAAGTGATTACATTGGATAGGAACAGGAAGTTGTAGTCTCTGTGGAACTTACTTCCTCTCCTAAAAATATTTTTTTTTAAATAAAAGTGACTCCGTGCTCCAAAACTACAGCAGAATGACAACATGAGGAGCTTTTTTAGCAAAATGCACAAAATCAGCGTTTTCGAGATGGTTTTATGTTGCTCGCTTGATATTGTTTGCCAGATTGCAAAATCTGCATGTTCGGCATCGCGAACATCGTGTGTGCGAACACGCATATTGAGAGCGCAAAAATGACAAAAACTGTAAGTCAGCGTTGTCACGCTGTGCAGAGTTACCAAAAGTACGCAAGCTGAATCCCTAGGGTTACCTACCGTCTGAAAAGCCCTATTTATTTAACACACACCCAAAAACTGCAATTCCACGCCAAAAGACACCTTTTGCAATTCAATCCAAAGCCATACATGGTGTTAAAATTCAACGAACAACACAAACTGTTTTTATGCACCCATGATGTGAGGATAACTACCTCTGGGCCTACTGACAGACTAGGCCACAAGCTTGGAACAGAATGGCAAAAACAAGCACACTGTTTGTATGGCTCAACAAAATGGCCGCTACCCACCCACAACAACAAGAAATGGAAGACAGACAATGTAATCCTATGGCAAAATCACAATGCCTGCCTTCACAAAATGGCCGCCACACACATGCTCAGGCCACCCACCACAATAATAACAAAAAAGTGATTACAAAGGACAGGAACAGGAAGTTGTAGTCTCTGTGGAACTTACTTCTTCTCCTAAAAATAATTTAAAAAAAGATAAAAGTGACTCCGTGCTCCAAAACTACAGCAGAATGACAACCTGAGGAGTTTTTTTAGCAAAATGCACAAAATCAGCGTTTTCGAGAAGGTTTTATGTTGCTCGCGAGATATTGTTTGCCAGATTGCAAATACTGCGTGTTCGGCATCGCGAACTGTACAAAAAGTCGTTATCGTGTGCGCGAACACGCATATTGAGAGCGTGAAAATGACAAAAACTGTAAGTCCGCGTTGTCGCGCTGTGCAGATTTACCAAAAGTACGCAAGCTGAATCCCTAGGGTTACCTACTGGCTGAAAAGGCCTATTTATTTAACACACACCCAAAAACTGCAATTCCACCCCAAAAAACACCTTTTGCAATTCAATCCAAAGCCATCCATGGTGTTAAAATTCAACAGACAACACAAACTGTTTTTATGCACCCATGATTTGAGGATGACTACCTCTGGGCCTACTGGCAGACTAGGCCACAAGCTTGGAACAGAATGGCAAAAGCAAGCACACTGCCTAGATGGCTCCACAAAACGGCAGCTACCCACCCAGAACAACAAGAAATGGAAGACAGACAATGTAATCCTATGGCAAAAGCACAATGCCTGCCTTCACAAAATGGCCACCACACACATGCTCAGGCCACCCACTACAATAATAACAAAAAAGCGATTACATTGGACAGGAACAGGAAGTTGTAGTCTCTGTGGAACTTACTTCCTCTCCTAAAAATATATTTTTTTAAATAAAAGTGACTCCGTGCTCCAAAACTACAGCAGAATGACAACATGATGAGCTTTTTTAGCAAAATGCACAAAATCAGCGTTTTCGAGAAGGTTTTATGTTGCTCGCGAGATATTGTTTGCCAGATTGCAAATTCTGCGTGTTCGGCTTCGCGAACTATACAAAAAGTCGTTTTCGCGTGCGCGAACACGCATATTGAGAGCGCAAAAATGACAAAAATTGTAAGTCCGCGTTGTCACGCTGTGCAGAGTTACCAAAAGTACGCAAGCTGAATCCCTAGGGTTACCTACCGTCTGAAAAGCCCTATTTATTTAACACACACACAACAACTGCAATTCCACCCATAAAGACACCTTTTGCAATTCAATCCAAAGCCATACATGGTGTTAAAATTCAACGAACAACACAAACTGTTTTTATGCACCCATGATGTGAGGATAACTACCTCTGGGCCTACTGACAGACTAGGCCACAAGCTTGGAACAGAATGGCAAAAACAAGCACACTGTTTGGATGGCTCAACAAAATGGCCGCTACCCACCCACAACAACAAGAAATGGAAGACAGACAATGTAATCCTATAGCAAAAGCACAATGCCTGCCTTCACAAAATGGCCGCCACACACATGCTCAGGCCACCCACCACAATAATAACAAAAAAGTGATTACAAAGGACAGGAACAGGAAGTTGTAGTCTCTGTGGAACTTACTTCTTCTCCTAAAAATAATTTAAAAAAAGATAAAAGTGACTCCGTGCTCCAATACTACAGCAGAATGACAACCTGAGGAGTTTTTTTAGCAAAATGCACAAAATCAGCGTTTTCGAGAAGGTTTTATGTTGCTCGCGAGATATTGTTTGCCAGATTGCAAATACTGCGTGTTCGGCATCGCGAACTGTACAAAAAGTCGTTATCGTGTGCGCGAACACGCATATTGAGAGCGTGAAAATGACAAAAACTGTAAGTCCGCGTTGTCGCGCTGTGCAGATTTACCAAAAGTACGCGAGCTGAATCCCTAGGGTTACCTACTGGCTGAAAAGGCCTATTTATTTAACACACACCCAAAAACTGCAATTCCACCCCAAAAAACACCATTTGCAATTCAATCCAAAGCCATCCATGGTGTTAAAATTCAACAGACAACACAAACTGTTTTTATGCACCCATGATTTGAGGATGACTACCTCTGGGCCTACTGGCAGACTAGGCCACAAGCTTGGAACAGAATGGCTAAAGCAAGCACACTGCCTGGATGGCTCCACAAAATGGCAGCTACCCACCTAGAACAGCAAGAAATGGAAGACAGACAATGTAATCCTATGGCAAAAGCACAATGCCTGCCTTCACAAAATGGCCGCCACACACATGCTCAGGCCACCCACCACAATAATAACAAAAAAGTGATTACATTGGATAGGAACAGGAAGTTGTAGTCTCTGTGGAACTTACTTCCTCTCCTAAAAATATTTTTTTTAAGTAAAAGTGACTCCGTGCTCCAAAACTACAGCAGAATGACAACATGAGGAGCTTTTTTAGCAAAATGCACAAAATCAGCGTTTTCGAGATGGTTTTATGTTGCTCGCTTGATATTGTTTGCCAGATTGCAAAATCTGCATGTTCGGCATCGCGAACATCGTGTGCGTGAACACGCATATTGAGAGCGCAAAAATGACAAAAACTGTAAGTCCGCGTTGTCACGCTGTGCAGAGTTACCAAAAGTACGCAAGCTGAATCCCTAGGGTTACCTACCATCTGAAAAGCCCTATTTATTTAACACACACCCAAAAACTGCAATTCCACGCCAAAAGACACCTTTTGCAATTCAATCCAAAGCCATACATGGTGTTAAAATTCAACGAACAACACAAACTGTTTTTATGCACCCATGATGTGAGGATAACTACCTCTGGGCCTACTGACAGACTAGGCCACAAGCTTGGAACAGAATGGCAAAAACAAGCACACTGTTTGGATGGTTCAACAAAATGGCCGCTACCCACCCACAACAACAAGAAATGGAAGACAGACAATGTAATCCTATGGCAAAATCACAATGCCTGCCTTCACAAAATGGCCGCCACACACATGCTCAGGCCACCCACCACAATAATAACAAAAAAGTGATTACAAAGGACAGGAACAGGAAGTTGTAGTCTCTGTGGAACTTACTTCTTCTCCTAAAAATAATTTAAAAAAAGATAAAAGTGACTCCGTGCTCCAAAACTACAGCAGAATGACAACCTGAGGAGTTTTTTTAGCAAAATGCACAAAATCAGCGTTTTCGAGAAGGTTTTATGTTGCTCGCGAGATATTGTTTGCCAGATTGCAAATACTGCGTGTTCGGCATCGCGAACTGTACAAAAAGTCGTTATCGTGTGCGCGAACACGCATATTGAGAGCGTGAAAATGACAAAAACTGTAAGTCCGCGTTGTCGCGCTGTGCAGATTTACCAAAAGTACGCAAGCTGAATCCCTAGGGTTACCTACTGGCTGAAAAGGCCCATTTATTTAACACACACCCAAAAACTGCAATTCCACCCCAAAAAACACCTTTTGCAATTCAATCCAAAGCCATCCATGGTGTTAAAATTCAACAGACAACACAAACTGTTTTTATGCACCCATGATTTGAGGATGACTACCTCTGGGCCTACTGGCAGACTAGGCCACAAGCTTGGTACAGAATGGCAAAAGCAAGCACACTGCCTAGATGGCTCCACAAAACGGCAGCTACCCACCCAGAACAACAAGAAATGGAAGACAGACAATGTAATCCTATGGCAAAAGCACAATGCCTGCCTTCACAAAATGGCCACCACACACATGCTCAGGCCACCCACTACAATAATAACAAAAAAGCGATTACATTGGACAGGAACAGGAAGTTGTAGTCTCTGTGGAACTTACTTCCTCTCCTAAAAATATTTTTTTTTAAATAAAAGTGACTCCGTGCTCCAAAACTACAGCAGAATGACAACATGAGGAGCTTTTTTAGCAAAATGCACAAAATCATCGTTTTCGAGAAGGTTTTATGTTGCTCGCGAGATATTGTTTGCCAGATTGCAAAATCTGCATGTTCGGCATCGCGAACATCGTGTGCGCGAACACGCATATTGAGAGCGCGAAAATGACAAAAACTGTAACTCCGTGTTGTCGCGCTGTTCAGAGATACCAAAAGTACGTGAGCTGAATCCCTAGGGTTACCTACTGGCTGAAAAGCACTATTTATTCAACACACACCCAAAAACTGCAATTTCACCCCAAAAAACACCTTTTGCAATTCAATCCAAAGCCATCCATGGTGTTAAAATTCAACTGACAACACAAACTGTTTTTATGCACCCATGATCAGAGGATGACTACCTCTGGGCCTACTGGCAGACTAGGCCACAAGCTTGGAACAGAATGGCATAAGCAAGCACACTGCTTGTATGGCTCCACAAAATGGCCGCTACCCACCCACAACAACAAGAAATGGAAGACAGACAATGTAAGCCTATGGCAAAAGCACAATGCCTGCCTTCACAAAATGGCCGCCACACACATGCTCAGGCCACCCACCACAATAATAACAAAAAAGCGATTACAAAGGACCGGAACAGGAAGTTGCAGTCTCTGTGGAACTTACTTCCTCTCCTAAAAATATTTTTTTGAAAAATAAAATTGACTCCTTGCTCCAAAGCTACAGCAGAATGACAATCTGAGGAGTTTTTTTTAGCAAAATGCACAAAATCAGCAATTTCTAGAAGGTTTTATGTTGCTCGCGAGATATTGTTTGCCAGATTGCAAATTCTGCGTGTTCGGCTTCGCGAACTATACAAAAACTCGCTTTCGCGTGTGCGAACACGCATATTGAGAGCGCAAAAATGACAAAAACTGTAAGTCCGCGTTGTCACGCTGTGCAGAGTTACCAAAAGTACGCAAGCTGAATCCCTAGGGTTACCTACCGTCTGAAAAGCCCTATTTATTTAACACACACCCAAAAACTGCAATTCCACGCCAAAAGACACCTTTTGCAATTCAATCCAAAGCCATACATGGTGTTAAAATTCAACGAACAACACAAACTGTTTTTATGCACCCATGATGTGAGGATACCTACCTCTGGGCCTACTGACAGACTAGGCCACAAGCTTGGAACAGAATGGCAAAAACAAGCACACTGTTTGGATGGCTCAACAAAATGGCCGCTACCCACCCACAACAACAAGAAATGGAAGACAGACAATGTAATCCTATGGCAAAATCACAATGCCTGCCTTCACAAAATGGCCGCCACACACATGCTCAGGCCACCCACCACAATAATAACAAAAAAGTGATTACAAAGGACAGGAACAGGAAGTTGTAGTCTCTGTGGAACTTACTTCTTCTCCTAAAAATAATTTAAAAAAAGATAAAAGTGACTCCGTGCTCCAAAACTACAGCAGAATGACAACCTGAGGAGTTTTTTTAGCAAAATGCACAAAATCAGCGTTTTCGAGAAGGTTTTATGTTGCTCGCGAGATATTGTTTGCCAGATTGCAAATACTGCGTGTTCGGCATCGCGAACTGTACAAAAAGTCGTTATCGTGTGCGCGAACACGCATATTGAGAGCGTGAAAATGACAAAAACTGTAAGTCCGCGTTGTCGCGCTGTGCAGATTTACCAAAAGTACGCAAGCTGAATCCCTAGGGTTACCTACTGGCTGAAAAGGCCTATTTATTTAACACACACCCAAAAACTGCAATTCCACCCCAAAAAACACCTTTTGCAATTCAATCCAAAGCCATCCATGGTGTTAAAATGCAACAGACAACACAAACTGTTTTTATGCACCCATGATTTGAGGATGACTACCTCTGGGCCTACTGGCAGACTAGGCCACAAGCTTGGAACAGAATGGCAAAAGCAAGCACACTGCCTAGATGGCTCCACAAAACGGCAGCTACCCACCCAGAACAACAAGAAATGGAAGACAGACAATGTAATCCTATGGCAAAAGCACAATGCCTGCCTTCACAAAATGGCCACCACACACATGCTCAGGCCACCCACCACAATAATAACAAAAAAGTGATTACAAAGGACAGGAACAGGAAGTTGTAGTCTCTGTGGAACTTACTTCTTCTCCTAAAAATAATTTAAAAAAAGATAAAAGTGACTCCGTGCTCCAATACTACAGCAGAATGACAACCTGAGGAGTTTTTTTAGCAAAATGCACAAAATCAGCGTTTTCGAGAAGGTTTTATGTTGCTCGCGAGATATTGTTTGCCAGATTGCAAATACTGCGTGTTCGGCATCGCGAACTGTACAAAAAGTCGTTATCGTGTGCGCGAACACGCATATTGAGAGCGTGAAAATGACAAAAACTGTAAGTCCGCGTTGTCGCGCTGTGCAGATTTACCAAAAGTACGCGAGCTGAATCCCTAGGGTTACCTACTGGCTGAAAAGGCCTATTTATTTAACACACACCCAAAAACTGCAATTCCACCCCAAAAAACACCATTTGCAATTCAATCCAAAGCCATCCATGGTGTTAAAATTCAACAGACAACACAAACTGTTTTTATGCACCCATGATTTGAGGATGACTACCTCTGGGCCTACTGGCAGACTAGGCCACAAGCTTGGAACAGAATGGCTAAAGCAAGCACACTGCCTGGATGGCTCCACAAAATGGCAGCCACCCACCTAGAACAGCAAGAAATGGAAGACAGACAATGTAATCCTATGGCAAAAGCACAATGCCTGCCTTCACAAAATGGCCGCCACACACATGCTCAGGCCACCCACCACAATAATAACAAAAAAGTGATTACATTGGATAGGAACAGGAAGTTGTAGTCTCTGTGGAACTTACTTCCTCTCCTAAAAATATTTTTTTTAAGTAAAAGTGACTCCGTGCTCCAAAACTACAGCAGAATGACAACATGAGGAGCTTTTTTAGCAAAATGCACAAAATCAGCGTTTTCGAGATGGTTTTATGTTGCTCGCTTGATATTGTTTGCCAGATTGCAAAATCTGCATGTTCGGCATCGCGAACATCGTGTGCGCGAACACGCATATTGAGAGCGCAAAAATGACAAAAACTGTAAGTCCGCGTTGTCACGCTGTGCAGAGTTACCAAAAGTACGCAAGCTGAATCCCTAGGGTTACCTACCATCTGAAAAGCCCTATTTATTTAACACACACCCAAAAACTGCAATTCCACGCCAAAAGACACCTTTTGCAATTCAATCCAAAGCCATACATGGTGTTAAAATTCAACGAACAACACAAACTGTTTTTATGCACCCATGATGTGAGGATAACTACCTCTGGGCCTACTGACAGACTAGGCCACAAGCTTGGAACAGAATGGCAAAAACAAGCACACTGTTTGGATGGCTCAACAAAATGGCCGCTACCCACCCACAACAACAAGAAATGGAAGACAGACAATGTAATCCTATGGCAAAATCACAATGCCTGCCTTCACAAAATGGCCGCCACACACATGCTCAGGCCACCCACCACAATAATAACAAAAAAGTGATTACAAAGGACAGGAACAGGAAGTTGTAGTCTCTGTGGAACTTACTTCTTCTCCTAAAAATAATTTAAAAAAAGATAAAAGTGACTCCGTGCTCCAAAACTACAGCAGAATGACAACCTGAGGAGTTTTTTTAGCAAAATGCACAAAATCAGCGTTTTCGAGAAGGTTTTATGTTGCTCGCGAGATATTGTTTGCCAGATTGCAAATACTGCGTGTTCGGCATCGCGAACTGTACAAAAAGTCGTTATCGTGTGCGCGAACACGCATATTGAGAGCGTGAAAATGACAAAAACTGTAAGTCCGCGTTGTCGCGCTGTGCAGATTTACCAAAAGTACGCAAGCTGAATCCCTAGGGTTACCTACTGGCTGAAAAGGTCCATTTATTTAACACACACCCAAAAACTGCAATTCCACCCCAAAAAACACCTTTTGCAATTCAATCCAAAGCCATCCATGGTGTTAAAATTCAACAGACAACACAAACTGTTTTTATGCACCCATGATTTGAGGATGACTACCTCTGGGCCTACTGGCAGACTAGGCCACAAGCTTGGAACAGAATGGCAAAAGCAAGCACACTGCCTAGATGGCTCCACAAAACGGCAGCTACCCACCCAGAACAACAAGAAATGGAAGACAGACAATGTAATCCTATGGCAAAAGCACAATGCCTGCCTTCACAAAATGGCCACCACACACATGCTCAGGCCACCCACTACAATAATAACAAAAAAGCGATTACATTGGACAGGAACAGGAAGTTGTAGTCTCTGTGGAACTTACTTCCTCTCCTAAAAATATTTTTTTTTAAATAAAAGTGACTCCGTGCTCCAAAACTACAGCAGAATGACAACATGAGGAGCTTTTTTAGCAAAATGCACAAAATCATCGTTTTCGAGAAGGTTTTATGTTGCTCGCGAGATATTGTTTGCCAGATTGCAAAATCTGCATGTTCGGCATCGCGAACATCGTGTGCGCGAACACGCATATTGAGAGCGCGAAAATGACAAAAACTGTAACTCCGTGTTGTCGCGCTGTTCAGAGATACCAAAAGTACGTGAGCTGAATCCCTAGGGTTACCTACTGGCTGAAAAGCACTATTTATTCAACACACACCCAAAAACTGCAATTTCACCCCAAAAAACACCTTTTGCAATTCAATCCAAAGCCATCCATGGTGTTAAAATTCAACTGACAACACAAACTGTTTTTATGCACCCATGATCAGAGGATGACTACCTCTGGGCCTACTGGCAGACTAGACCACAAGCTTGGAACAGAATGGCATAAGCAAGCACACTGCTTGTATGGCTCCACAAAATGGCCGCTACCCACCCACAACAACAAGAAATGGAAGACAGACAATGTAAGCCTATGGCAAAAGCACAATGCCTGCCTTCACAAAATGGCCGCCACACACATGCTCAGGCCACCCACCACAATAATAACAAAAAAGCGATTACAAAGGACCGGAACAGGAAGTTGCAGTCTCTGTGGAACTTACTTCCTCTCCTAAAAATATTTTTTTGAAAAATAAAATTGACTCCTTGCTCCAAAGCTACAGCAGAATGACAATCTGAGGAGTTTTTTTTAGCAAAATGCACAAAATCAGCATTTTCTAGAAGGTTTTATGTTGCTCGCGAGATATTGTTTGCCAGATTGCAAATTCTGCGTGTTCGGCTTCGCGAACTATACAAAAACTCGCTTTCGCGTGTGCGAACACGCATATTGAGAGCGCAAAAATGACAAAAACTGTAAGTCCGCGTTGTCACGCTGTGCAGAGTTACCAAAAGTACGCAAGCTGAATCCCTAGGGTTACCTACCGTCTGAAAAGCCCTATTTATTTAACACACACCCAACAACTGCAATTCCACCCCAAAAGACACCTTTTGCAATTCAATCCAAAGCCATACATGGTGTTAAAATTCAACGAACAACACAAACTGTTTTTATGCACCCATGATGTGAGGATAACTACCTCTGGGCCTACTGACAGACTAGGCCACAAGCTTGGAACAGAATGGCAAAAACAAGCACACTGTTTGGATGGTTCAACAAAATGGCCGCTACCCACCCACAACAACAAGAAATGGAAGACAGACAATGTAATCCTATGGCAAAATCACAATGCCTGCCTTCACAAAATGGCCGCCACACACATGCTCAGGCCACCCACCACAATAATAACAAAAAAGTGATTACAAAGGACAGGAACAGGAAGTTGTAGTCTCTGTGGAACTTACTTCTTCTCCTAAAAATAATTTAAAAAAAGATAAAAGTGACTCCGTGCTCCAAAACTACAGCAGAATGACAACCTGAGGAGTTTTTTTAGCAAAATGCACAAAATCAGCGTTTTCGAGAAGGTTTTATGTTGCTCGCGAGATATTGTTTGCCAGATTGCAAATACTGCGTGTTCGGCATCGCGAACTGTACAAAAAGTCGTTATCGTGTGCGCGAACACGCATATTGAGAGCGTGAAAATGACAAAAACTGTAAGTCCGCGTTGTCGCGCTGTGCAGATTTACCAAAAGTACGCAAGCTGAATCCCTAGGGTTACCTACTGGCTGAAAAGGCCCATTTATTTAACACACACCCAAAAACTGCAATTCCACCCCAAAAAACACCTTTTGCAATTCAATCCAAAGCCATCCATGGTGTTAAAATTCAACAGACAACACAAACTGTTTTTATGCACCCATGATTTGAGGATGACTACCTCTGGGCCTACTGGCAGACTAGGCCACAAGCTTGGTACAGAATGGCAAAAGCAAGCACACTGCCTAGATGGCTCCACAAAACGGCAGCTACCCACCCAGAACAACAAGAAATGGAAGACAGACAATGTAATCCTATGGCAAAAGCACAATGCCTGCCTTCACAAAATGGCCACCACACACATGCTCAGGCCACCCACTACAATAATAACAAAAAAGCGATTACATTGGACAGGAACAGGAAGTTGTAGTCTCTGTGGAACTTACTTCCTCTCCTAAAAATATTTTTTTTTAAATAAAAGTGACTCCGTGCTCCAAAACTACAGCAGAATGACAACATGAGGAGCTTTTTTAGCAAAATGCACAAAATCATCGTTTTCGAGAAGGTTTTATGTTGCTCGCGAGATATTGTTTGCCAGATTGCAAAATCTGCATGTTCGGCATCGCGAACATCGTGTGCGCGAACACGCATATTGAGAGCGCGAAAATGACAAAAACTGTAACTCCGTGTTGTCGCGCTGTTCAGAGATACCAAAAGTACGTGAGCTGAATCCCTAGGGTTACCTACTGGCTGAAAAGCACTATTTATTCAACACACACCCAAAAACTGCAATTTCACCCCAAAAAACACCTTTTGCAATTCAATCCAAAGCCATCCATGGTGTTAAAATTCAACTGACAACACAAGCTGTTTTTATGCACCCATGATCAGAGGATGACTACCTCTGGGCCTACTGGCAGACTAGGCCACAAGCTTGGAACAGAATGGCATAAGCAAGCACACTGCTTGTATGGCTCCACAAAATGGCCGCTACCCACCCACAACAACAAGAAATGGAAGACAGACAATGTAAGCCTATGGCAAAAGCACAATGCCTGCCTTCACAAAATGGCCGCCACACACATGCTCAGGCCACCCACCACAATAATAACAAAAAAGCGATTACAAAGGACCGGAACAGGAAGTTGCAGTCTCTGTGGAACTTACTTCCTCTCCTAAAAATATTTTTTTGAAAAATAAAATTGACTCCTTGCTCCAAAGCTACAGCAGAATGACAATCTGAGGAGTTTTTTTTAGCAAAATGCACAAAATCAGCAATTTCTAGAAGGTTTTATGTTGCTCGCGAGATATTGTTTGCCAGATTGCAAATTCTGCGTGTTCGGCTTCGCGAACTATACAAAAACTCGCTTTCGCGTGTGCGAACACGCATATTGAGAGCGCAAAAATGACAAAAACTGTAAGTCCGCGTTGTCACGCTGTGCAGAGTTACCAAAAGTACGCAAGCTGAATCCCTAGGGTTACCTACCGTCTGAAAAGCCCTATTTATTTAACACACACCCAAAAACTGCAATTCCACGCCAAAAGACACCTTTTGCAATTCAATCCAAAGCCATACATGGTGTTAAAATTCAACGAACAACACAAACTGTTTTTATGCACCCATGATGTGAGGATACCTACCTCTGGGCCTACTGACAGACTAGGCCACAAGCTTGGAACAGAATGGCAAAAACAAGCACACTGTTTGGATGGCTCAACAAAATGGCCGCTACCCACCCACAACAACAAGAAATGGAAGACAGACAATGTAATCCTATGGCAAAATCACAATGCCTGCCTTCACAAAATGGCCGCCACACACATGCTCAGGCCACCCACCACAATAATAACAAAAAAGTGATTACAAAGGACAGGAACAGGAAGTTGTAGTCTCTGTGGAACTTACTTCTTCTCCTAAAAATAATTTAAAAAAAGATAAAAGTGACTCCGTGCTCCAAAACTACAGCAGAATGACAACCTGAGGAGTTTTTTTAGCAAAATGCACAAAATCAGCGTTTTCGAGAAGGTTTTATGTTGCTCGCGAGATATTGTTTGCCAGATTGCAAATACTGCGTGTTCGGCATCGCGAACTGTACAAAAAGTCGTTATCGTGTGCGCGAACACGCATATTGAGAGCGTGAAAATGACAAAAACTGTAAGTCCGCGTTGTCGCGCTGTGCAGATTTACCAAAAGTACGCAAGCTGAATCCCTAGGGTTACCTACTGGCTGAAAAGGCCTATTTATTTAACACACACCCAAAAACTGCAATTCCACCCCAAAAAACACCTTTTGCAATTCAATCCAAAGCCATCCATGGTGTTAAAATGCAACAGACAACACAAACTGTTTTTATGCACCCATGATTTGAGGATGACTACCTCTGGGCCTACTGGCAGACTAGGCCACAAGCTTGGAACAGAATGGCAAAAGCAAGCACACTGCCTAGATGGCTCCACAAAACGGCAGCTACCCACCCAGAACAACAAGAAATGGAAGACAGACAATGTAATCCTATGGCAAAAGCACAATGCCTGCCTTCACAAAATGGCCACCACACACATGCTCAGGCCACCCACCACAATAATAACAAAAAAGTGATTACAAAGGACAGGAACAGGAAGTTGTAGTCTCTGTGGAACTTACTTCTTCTCCTAAAAATAATTTAAAAAAAGATAAAAGTGACTCCGTGCTCCAATACTACAGCAGAATGACAACCTGAGGAGTTTTTTTAGCAAAATGCACAAAATCAGCGTTTTCGAGAAGGTTTTATGTTGCTCGCGAGATATTGTTTGCCAGATTGCAAATACTGCGTGTTCGGCATCGCGAACTGTACAAAAAGTCGTTATCGTGTGCGCGAACACGCATATTGAGAGCGTGAAAATGACAAAAACTGTAAGTCCGCGTTGTCGCGCTGTGCAGATTTACCAAAAGTACGCGAGCTGAATCCCTAGGGTTACCTACTGGCTGAAAAGGCCTATTTATTTAACACACACCCAAAAACTGCAATTCCACCCCAAAAAACACCATTTGCAATTCAATCCAAAGCCATCCATGGTGTTAAAATTCAACAGACAACACAAACTGTTTTTATGCACCCATGATTTGAGGATGACTACCTCTGGGCCTACTGGCAGACTAGGCCACAAGCTTGGAACAGAATGGCTAAAGCAAGCACACTGCCTGGATGGCTCCACAAAATGGCAGCCACCCACCTAGAACAGCAAGAAATGGAAGACAGACAATGTAATCCTATGGCAAAAGCACAATGCCTGCCTTCACAAAATGGCCGCCACACACATGCTCAGGCCACCCACCACAATAATAACAAAAAAGTGATTACATTGGATAGGAACAGGAAGTTGTAGTCTCTGTGGAACTTACTTCCTCTCCTAAAAATATTTTTTTTAAGTAAAAGTGACTCCGTGCTCCAAAACTACAGCAGAATGACAACATGAGGAGCTTTTTTAGCAAAATGCACAAAATCAGCGTTTTCGAGATGGTTTTATGTTGCTCGCTTGATATTGTTTGCCAGATTGCAAAATCTGCATGTTCGGCATCGCGAACATCGTGTGCGCGAACACGCATATTGAGAGCGCAAAAATGACAAAAACTGTAAGTCCGCGTTGTCACGCTGTGCAGAGTTACCAAAAGTACGCAAGCTGAATCCCTAGGGTTACCTACCATCTGAAAAGCCCTATTTATTTAACACACACCCAAAAACTGCAATTCCACGCCAAAAGACACCTTTTGCAATTCAATCCAAAGCCATACATGGTGTTAAAATTCAACGAACAACACAAACTGTTTTTATGCACCCATGATGTGAGGATAACTACCTCTGGGCCTACTGACAGACTAGGCCACAAGCTTGGAACAGAATGGCAAAAACAAGCACACTGTTTGGATGGCTCAACAAAATGGCCGCTACCCACCCACAACAACAAGAAATGGAAGACAGACAATGTAATCCTATGGCAAAATCACAATGCCTGCCTTCACAAAATGGCCGCCACACACATGCTCAGGCCACCCACCACAATAATAACAAAAAAGTGATTACAAAGGACAGGAACAGGAAGTTGTAGTCTCTGTGGAACTTACTTCTTCTCCTAAAAATAATTTAAAAAAAGATAAAAGTGACTCCGTGCTCCAAAACTACAGCAGAATGACAACCTGAGGAGTTTTTTTAGCAAAATGCACAAAATCAGCGTTTTCGAGAAGGTTTTATGTTGCTCGCGAGATATTGTTTGCCAGATTGCAAATACTGCGTGTTCGGCATCGCGAACTGTACAAAAAGTCGTTATCGTGTGCGCGAACACGCATATTGAGAGCGTGAAAATGACAAAAACTGTAAGTCCGCGTTGTCGCGCTGTGCAGATTTACCAAAAGTACGCAAGCTGAATCCCTAGGGTTACCTACTGGCTGAAAAGGCCCATTTATTTAACACACACCCAAAAACTGCAATTCCACCCCAAAAAACACCTTTTGCAATTCAATCCAAAGCCATCCATGGTGTTAAAATTCAACAGACAACACAAACTGTTTTTATGCACCCATGATTTGAGGATGACTACCTCTGGGCCTACTGGCAGACTAGGCCACAAGCTTGGAACAGAATGGCAAAAGCAAGCACACTGCCTAGATGGCTCCACAAAACGGCAGCTACCCACCCAGAACAACAAGAAATGGAAGACAGACAATGTAATCCTATGGCAAAAGCACAATGCCTGCCTTCACAAAATGGCCACCACACACATGCTCAGGCCACCCACTACAATAATAACAAAAAAGCGATTACATTGGACAGGAACAGGAAGTTGTAGTCTCTGTGGAACTTACTTCCTCTCCTAAAAATATTTTTTTTTAAATAAAAGTGACTCCGTGCTCCAAAACTACAGCAGAATGACAACATGAGGAGCTTTTTTAGCAAAATGCACAAAATCATCGTTTTCGAGAAGGTTTTATGTTGCTCGCGAGATATTGTTTGCCAGATTGCAAAATCTGCATGTTCGGCATCGCGAACATCGTGTGCGCGAACACGCATATTGAGAGCGCGAAAATGACAAAAACTGTAACTCCGTGTTGTCGCGCTGTTCAGAGATACCAAAAGTACGTGAGCTGAATCCCTAGGGTTACCTACTGGCTGAAAAGCACTATTTATTCAACACACACCCAAAAACTGCAATTTCACCCCAAAAAACACCTTTTGCAATTCAATCCAAAGCCATCCATGGTGTTAAAATTCAACTGACAACACAAACTGTTTTTATGCACCCATGATCAGAGGATGACTACCTCTGGGCCTACTGGCAGACTAGACCACAAGCTTGGAACAGAATGGCATAAGCAAGCACACTGCTTGTATGGCTCCACAAAATGGCCGCTACCCACCCACAACAACAAGAAATGGAAGACAGACAATGTAAGCCTATGGCAAAAGCACAATGCCTGCCTTCACAAAATGGCCGCCACACACATGCTCAGGCCACCCACCACAATAATAACAAAAAAGCGATTACAAAGGACCGGAACAGGAAGTTGCAGTCTCTGTGGAACTTACTTCCTCTCCTAAAAATATTTTTTTGAAAAATAAAATTGACTCCTTGCTCCAAAGCTACAGCAGAATGACAATCTGAGGAGTTTTTTTTAGCAAAATGCACAAAATCAGCATTTTCTAGAAGGTTTTATGTTGCTCGCGAGATATTGTTTGCCAGATTGCAAATTCTGCGTGTTCGGCTTCGCGAACTATACAAAAACTCGCTTTCGCGTGTGCGAACACGCATATTGAGAGCGCAAAAATGACAAAAACTGTAAGTCCGCGTTGTCACGCTGTGCAGAGTTACCAAAAGTACGCAAGCTGAATCCCTAGGGTTACCTACCGTCTGAAAAGCCCTATTTATTTAACACACACCCAAAAACTGCAATTCCACGCCAAAAGACACCTTTTGCAATTCAATCCAAAGCCATACATGGTGTTAAAATTCAACGAACAACACAAACTGTTTTTATGCACCCATGATGTGAGGATACCTACCTCTTGGCCTACTGACAGACTAGGCCACAAGCTTGGAACAGAATGGCAAAAACAAGCACACTGTTTGGATGGCTCAACAAAATGGCCGCTACCCACCCACAACAACAAGAAATGAAAGACAGACAATGTAATCCTATGGCAAAATCACAATGCCTGCCTTCACAAAATGGCCGCCACACACATGCTCAGGCCACCCATCACAATAATAACAAAAAAGTGATTACAAAGGACAGGAACAGGAAGTTGTAGTCTCTGTGGAACTTACTTCTTCTCCTAAAAATAATTTAAAAAAAGATAAAAGTGACTCCGTGCTCCAAAACTACAGCAGAATGACAACCTGAGGAGTTTTTTTAGCAAAATGCACAAAATCAGCGTTTTCGAGAAGGTTTTATGTTGCTCGCGAGATATTGTTTGCCAGATTGCAAATACTGCGTGTTCGGCATCGCGAACTGTACAAAAAGTCGTTATCGTGTGCGCGAACACGCATATTGAGAGCGTGAAAATGACAAAAACTGTAAGTCCGCGTTGTCGCGCTGTGCAGATTTACCAAAAGTACGCAAGCTGAATCCCTAGGGTTACCTACTGGCTGAAAAGGCCTATTTATTTAACACACACCCAAAAACTGCAATTCCACCCCAAAAAACACCATTTGCAATTCAATCCAAAGCCATCCATGGTGTTAAAATGCAACAGACAACACAAACTGTTTTTATGCACCCATGATTTGAGGATGACTACCTCTGGGCCTACTGGCAGACTAGGCCACAAGCTTGGAACAGAATGGCAAAAGCAAGCACACTGCCTAGATGGCTCCACAAAACGGCAGCTACCCACCCAGAACAACAAGAAATGGAAGACAGACAATGTAATCCTATGGCAAAAGCACAATGCCTGCCTTCACAAAATGGCCACCACACACATGCTCAGGCCACCCACTACAATAATAACAAAAAAGCGATTACAAAGGACCGCAACAGGAAGTTGTAGTCTCTGTGGAACATACTTCCTCTCCTAAAAATATTTTTTTGAAAAATAAAATTGACTCCTTGCTCCAAAACTACAGCAGAATGACAATCTGAGGAGTTTTTTTAGCAAAATGCACAAAATCAGCATTTTCGAGAAGGTTTTATGTTGCTCGCGAGATATTGTTTGCCAGATTGCAAATTCTGCGTGTTCGGCTTCGCGAACTATACAAAAAGTCGCTTTCGCGTGCGCGAACACGCATATTGAGAGCGCAAAAATGACAAAAATTGTAAGTCCGCGTTGTCACGCTGTGCAGAGTTACCAAAAGTTCGCAAGCTGAATACCTAGGGTTACCCACCGTCTGAAAAGCCCTATTTATTTAACACACACCCAACAACTGCAATTCCACCCCAAAAGACACCTTTTGCAATTCAATCCAAAGCCATACATGGTGTTAAAATTCAACGAACAACACAAACTGTTTTTATGCACCCATGATGTGAGGATAACTACCTCTGGGCCTACTGACAGACTAGGCCACAAGCTTGGAACAGAATGGCAAAAACAAGCACACTGTTTGGATGGCTCAACAAAATGGCCGCTACCCACCCACAACAACAAGAAATGGAAGACAGACAATGTAATCCTATAGCAAAAGCACAATGCCTGCCTTCACAAAATGGCCGCCACACACATGCTCAGGCCACCCACCATAATAATAACAAAAAAGTGATTACAAAGGACAGGAACAGGAAGTTGTAGTCTCTGTGGAACTTACTTCTTCTCCTAAAAATAATTTAAAAAAAGATAAAAGTGACTCCGTGCTCCAATACTACAGCAGAATGACAACCTGAGGAGTTTTTTTTAGCAAAATGCACAAAATCAGCGTTTTCGAGAAGGTTTTATGTTGCTCGCGAGATATTGTTTGCCAGATTGCAAATACTGCGTGTTCGGCATCGCGAACTGTACAAAAAGTCGTTATCGTGTGCGCGAACACGCATATTGAGAGCGTGAAAATGACAAAAACTGTAAGTCCGCGTTGTCGCGCTGTGCAGATTTACCAAAAGTACGCGAGCTGAATCCCTAGGGTTACCTACTGGCTGAAAAGGCCTATTTATTTAACACACACCCAAAAACTGCAATTCCACCCCAAAAAACACCATTTGCAATTCAATCCAAAGCCATCCATGGTGTTAAAATTCAACAGACAACACAAACTGTTTTTATGCACCCATGATTTGAGGATGACTACCTCTGGGCCTACTGGCAGACTAGGCCACAAGCTTGGAACAGAATGGCTAAAGCAAGCACACTGCCTGGATGGCTCCACAAAATGGCAGCCACCCACCTAGAACAGCAAGAAATGGAAGACAGACAATGTAATCCTATGGCAAAAGCACAATGCCTGCCTTCACAAAATGGCCGCCACACACATGCTCAGGCCACCCACCACAATAATAACAAAAAAGTGATTACATTGGATAGGAACAGGAAGTTGTAGTCTCTGTGGAACTTACTTCCTCTCCTAAAAATATTTTTTTTAAGTAAAAGTGACTCCGTGCTCCAAAACTACAGCAGAATGACAACATGAGGAGCTTTTTTAGCAAAATGCACAAAATCAGCGTTTTCGAGATGGTTTTATGTTGCTCGCTTGATATTGTTTGCCAGATTGCAAAATCTGCATGTTCGGCATCGCGAACATCGTGTGCGCGAACACGCATATTGAGAGCGCAAAAATGACAAAAACTGTAAGTCCGCGTTGTCACGCTGTGCAGAGTTACCAAAAGTACGCAAGTTGAATCCCTAGGGTTACCTACCATCTGAAAAGCCCTATTTATTTAACACACACCCAAAAACTGCAATTCCACGCCAAAAGACACCTTTTGCAATTCAATCCAAAGCCATACATGGTGTTAAAATTCAACGAACAACACAAACTGTTTTTATGCACCCATGATGTGAGGATAACTACCTCTGGGCCTACTGACAGACTAGGCCACAAGCTTGGAACAGAATGGCAAAAACAAGCACACTGTTTGGATGGCTCAACAAAATGGCCGCTACCCACCCACAACAACAAGAAATGGAAGACAGACAATGTAATCCTATGGCAAAATCACAATGCCTGCCTTCACAAAATGGCCGCCACACACATGCTCAGGCCACCCACCACAATAATAACAAAAAAGTGATTACAAAGGACAGGAACAGGAAGTTGTAGTCTCTGTGGAACTTACTTCTTCTCCTAAAAATAATTAAAAAAAAGATAAAAGTGACTCCGTGCTCCAAAACTACAGCAGAATGACAACCTGAGGAGTTTTTTTAGCAAAATGCACAAAATCAGCGTTTTCGAGAAGGTTTTATGTTGCTCGCGAGATATTGTTTGCCAGATTGCAAATACTGCGTGTTCGGCATCGCGAACTGTACAAAAAGTCGTTATCGTGTGCGCGAACACGCATATTGAGAGCGTGAAAATGACAAAAACTGTAAGTCCGCGTTGTCGCGCTGTGCAGATTTACCAAAAGTACGCAAGCTGAATCCCTAGGGTTACCTACTGGCTGAAAAGGCCCATTTATTTAACACACACCCAAAAACTGCAATTCCACCCCAAAAAACACCTTTTGCAATTCAATCCAAAGCCATCCATGGTGTTAAAATTCAACAGACAACACAAACTGTTTTTATGCACCCATGATTTGAGGATGACTACCTCTGGGCCTACTGGCAGACTAGGCCACAAGCTTGGAACAGAATGGCAAAAGCAAGCACACTGCCTAGATGGCTCCACAAAACGGCAGCTACCCACCCAGAACAACAAGAAATGGAAGACAGACAATGTAATCCTATGGCAAAAGCACAATGCCTGCCTTCACAAAATGGCCACCACACACATGCTCAGGCCACCCACTACAATAATAACAAAAAAGCGATTACATTGGACAGGAACAGGAAGTTGTAGTCTCTGTGGAACTTACTTCCTCTCCTAAAAATATTTTTTTTTAAATAAAAGTGACTCCGTGCTCCAAAACTACAGCAGAATGACAACATGAGGAGCTTTTTTAGCAAAATGCACAAAATCATCGTTTTCGAGAAGGTTTTATGTTGCTCGCGAGATATTGTTTGCCAGATTGCAAAATCTGCATGTTCGGCATCGCGAACATCGTGTGCGCGAACACGCATATTGAGAGCGCGAAAATGACAAAAACTGTAACTCCGTGTTGTCGCGCTGTTCAGAGATACCAAAAGTACGTGAGCTGAATCCCTAGGGTTACCTACTGGCTGAAAAGCACTATTTATTCAACACACACCCAAAAACTGCAATTTCACCCCAAAAAAACACCTTTTGCAATTCAATCCAAAGCCATCCATGGTGTTAAAATTCAACTGACAACACAAACTGTTTTTATGCACCCATGATCAGAGGATGACTACCTCTGGGCCTACTGGCAGACTAGGCCACAAGCTTGGAACAGAATGGCATAAGCAAGCACACTGCTTGTATGGCTCCACAAAATGGCCGCTACCCACCCACAACAACAAGAAATGGAAGACAGACAATGTAAGCCTATGGCAAAAGCACAATGCCTGCCTTCACAAAATGGCCGCCACACACATGCTCAGGCCACCCACCACAATAATAACAAAAAAGCGATTACAAAGGACCGGAACAGGAAGTTGCAGTCTCTGTGGAACTTACTTCCTCTCCTAAAAATATTTTTTTGAAAAATAAAATTGACTCCTTGCTCCAAAACTACAGCAGAATGACAATCTGAGGAGTTTTTTTTAGCAAAATGCACAAAATCAGCATTTTCTAGAAGGTTTTATGTTGCTCGCGAGATATTGTTTGCCAGATTGCAAATTCTGCGTGTTCGGCTTCGCGAACTATACAAAAACTCGCTTTCGCGTGTGCGAACACGCATATTGAGAGCGCAAAAATGACAAAAACTGTAAGTCCGCGTTGTCACGCTGTGCAGAGTTACCAAAAGTACGCAAGCTGAATCCCTAGGGTTACCTACCGTCTGAAAAGCCCTATTTATTTAACACACACCCAAAAACTGCAATTCCACGCCAAAAGACACCTTTTGCAATTCAATCCAAAGCCATACATGGTGTTAAAATTCAACGAACAACACAAACTGTTTTTATGCACCCATGATGTGAGGATACCTACCTCTGGGCCTACTGACAGACTAGGCCACAAGCTTGGAACAGAATGGCAAAAACAAGCACACTGTTTGGATGGCTCAACAAAATGGCCGCTACCCACCCACAACAACAAGAAATGGAAGACAGACAATGTAATCCTATGGCAAAATCGCAATGCCTGCCTTCACAAAATGGCCGCCACACACATGCTCAGGCCACCCACCACAATAATAACAAAAAAGTGATTACAAAGGACAGGAACAGGAAGTTGTAGTCTCTGTGGAACTTACTTCTTCTCCTAAAAATAATTTAAAAAAAGATAAAAGTGACTCCGTGCTCCAAAACTACAGCAGAATGACAACCCGAGGAGTTTTTTTAGCAAAATGCACAAAATCAGCGTTTTCGAGAAGGTTTTATGTTGCTCGCGAGATATTGTTTGCCAGATTGCAAATACTGCGTGTTCGGCATCGCGAACTGTACAAAAAGTCGTTATCGTGTGCGCGAACACGCATATTGAGAGCGTGAAAATGACAAAAACTGTAAGTCCGCGTTGTCGCGCTGTGCAGATTTACCAAAAGTACGCAAGCTGAATCCCTAGGGTTACCTACTGGCTGAAAAGGCCTATTTATTTAACACACACCCAAAAACTGCAATTCCACCCCAAAAAACACCTTTTGCAATTCAATCCAAAGCCATCCATGGTGTTAAAATGCAACAGACAACACAAACTGTTTTTATGCACCCATGATTTGAGGATGACTACCTCTGGGCTTACTGGCAGACTAGGCCACAAGCTTGGAACAGAATGGCAAAAGCAAGCACACTGCCTAGATGGCTCCACAAAACGGCAGCTACCCACCCAGAACAACAAGAAATGGAAGACAGACAATGTAATCCTATGGCAAAAGCACAATGCCTGCCTTCACAAAATGGCCACCACACACATGCTCAGGCCACCCACTACAATAATAACAAAAAAGCGATTACAAAGGACCGCAACAGGAAGTTGTAGTCTCTGTGGAACATACTTCCTCTCCTAAAAATATTTTTTTGAAAAATAAAATTGACTCCTTGCTCCAAAACTACAGCAGAATGACAATCTGAGGAGTTTTTTTAGCAAAATGCACAAAATCAGCATTTTCGAGAAGGTTTTATGTTGCTCGCGAGATATTGTTTGCCAGATTGCAAATTCTGCGTGTTCGGCTTCGCGAACTATACAAAAAGTCGCTTTCGCGTGCGCGAACACGCATATTGAGAGCGCAAAAATGACAAAAATTGTAAGTCCGCGTTGTCACGCTGTGCAGAGTTACCAAAAGTACGCAAGCTGAATACCTAGGGTTACCCACCGTCTGAAAAGCCCTATTTATTTAACACACACCCAACAACTGCAATTCCACCCCAAAAGACACCTTTTGCAATTCAATCCAAAGCCATACATGGTGTTAAAATTCAACGAACAACACAAACTGTTTTTATGCACCCATGATGTGAGGATAACTACCTCTGGGCCTACTGACAGACTAGGCCACAAGCTTGGAACAGAATGGCAAAAACAAGCACACTGTTTGGATGGCTCAACAAAATGGCCGCTACCCACCCACAACAACAAGAAATGGAAGACAGACAATGTAATCCTATAGCAAAAGCACAATGCCTGCCTTCACAAAATGGCCGCCACACACATGCTCAGGCCACCCACCACAATAATAACAAAAAAGTGATTACAAAGGACAGGAACAGGAAGTTGTAGTCTCTGTGGAACTTACTTCTTCTCCTAAAAATAATTTAAAAAAAGATAAAAGTGACTCCGTGCTCCAAAACTACAGCAGAATGACAACCTGAGGAGTTTTTTTAGCAAAATGCACAAAATCAGCGTTTTCGAGAAGGTTTTATGTTGCTCGCGAGATATTGTTTGCCAGATTGCAAATACTGCGTGTTCGGCATCGCGAACTGTACAAAAAGTCGTTATCGTGTGCGCGAACACGCATATTGAGAGCGTGAAAATGACAAAAACTGTAAGTCCGCGTTGTCGCGCTGTGCAGATTTACCAAAAGTACGCAAGCTGAATCCCTAGGGTTACCTACTGGCTGAAAAGGCCTATTTATTTAACACACACCCAAAAACTGCAATTCCACCCCAAAAAACACCTTTTGCAATTCAATCCAAAGCCATCCATGGTGTTAAAATGCAACAGACAACACAAACTGTTTTTATGCACCCATGATTTGAGGATGACTACCTCTGGGCCTACTGGCAGACTAGGCCACAAGCTTGGAACAGAATGGCAAAAGCAAGCACACTGCCTAGATGGCTCCACAAAACGGCAGCTACCCACCCAGAACAACAAGAAATGGAAGACAGACAATGTAATCCTATGGCAAAAGCACAATGCCTGCCTTCACAAAATGGCCATCACACACATGCTCAGGCCACCCACTACAATAATAACAAAAAAGCGATTACAAAGGACCGCAACAGGAAGTTGTAGTCTCTGTGGAACATACTTCCTCTCCTAAAAATATTTTTTTGAAAAATAAAATTGACTCCTTGCTCCAAAACTACAGCAGAATGACAATCTGAGGAGTTTTTTTAGCAAAATGCACAAAATCAGCATTTTCGAGAAGGTTTTATGTTGCTCGCGAGATATTGTTTGCCAGATTGCAAATTCTGCGTGTTCGGCTTCGCGAACTATACAAAAAGTCGCTTTCGCGTGCGCGAACACGCATATTGAGAGCGCAAAAATGACAAAAATTGTAAGTCCGCGTTGTCACGCTGTGCAGAGTTACCAAAAGTACGCAAGCTGAATACCTAGGGTTACCCACCGTCTGAAAAGCCCTATTTATTTAACACACACCCAACAACTGCAATTCCACCCCAAAAGACACCTTTTGCAATTCAATCCAAAGCCATACATGGTGTTAAAATTCAACGAACAACACAAACTGTTTTTATGCACCCATGATGTGAGGATAACTACCTCTGGGCCTACTGACAGACTAGGCCACAAGCTTGGAACAGAATGGCAAAAACAAGCACACTGTTTGGATGGCTCAACAAAATGGCCGCTACCCACCCACAACAACAAGAAATGGAAGACAGACAATGTAATCCTATAGCAAAAGCACAATGCCTGCCTTCACAAAATGGCCGCCACACACATGCTCAGGCCACCCACCATAATAATAACAAAAAAGTGATTACAAAGGACAGGAACAGGAAGTTGTAGTCTCTGTGGAACTTACTTCTTCTCCTAAAAATAATTTAAAAAAAGATAAAAGTGACTCCGTGCTCCAATACTACAGCAGAATGACAACCTGAGGAGTTTTTTTTAGCAAAATGCACAAAATCAGCGTTTTCGAGAAGGTTTTATGTTGCTCGCGAGATATTGTTTGCCAGATTGCAAATACTGCGTGTTCGGCATCGCGAACTGTACAAAAAGTCGTTATCGTGTGCGCGAACACGCATATTGAGAGCGTGAAAATGACAAAAACTGTAAGTCCGCGTTGTCGCGCTGTGCAGATTTACCAAAAGTACGCGAGCTGAATCCCTAGGGTTACCTACTGGCTGAAAAGGCCTATTTATTTAACACACACCCAAAAACTGCAATTCCACCCCAAAAAACACCATTTGCAATTCAATCCAAAGCCATCCATGGTGTTAAAATTCAACAGACAACACAAACTGTTTTTATGCACCCATGATTTGAGGATGACTACCTCTGGGCCTACTGGCAGACTAGGCCACAAGCTTGGAACAGAATGGCTAAAGCAAGCACACTGCCTGGATGGCTCCACAAAATGGCAGCCACCCACCTAGAACAGCAAGAAATGGAAGACAGACAATGTAATCCTATGGCAAAAGCACAATGCCTGCCTTCACAAAATGGCCGCCACACACATGCTCAGGCCACCCACCACAATAATAACAAAAAAGTGATTACATTGGATAGGAACAGGAAGTTGTAGTCTCTGTGGAACTTACTTCCTCTCCTAAAAATATTTTTTTTAAGTAAAAGTGACTCCGTGCTCCAAAACTACAGCAGAATGACAACATGAGGAGCTTTTTTAGCAAAATGCACAAAATCAGCGTTTTCGAGATGGTTTTATGTTGCTCGCTTGATATTGTTTGCCAGATTGCAAAATCTGCATGTTCGGCATCGCGAACATCGTGTGCGCGAACACGCATATTGAGAGCGCAAAAATGACAAAAACTGTAAGTCCGCGTTGTCACGCTGTGCAGAGTTACCAAAAGTACGCAAGTTGAATCCCTAGGGTTACCTACCATCTGAAAAGCCCTATTTATTTAACACACACCCAAAAACTGCAATTCCACGCCAAAAGACACCTTTTGCAATTCAATCCAAAGCCATACATGGTGTTAAAATTCAACGAACAACACAAACTGTTTTTATGCACCCATGATGTGAGGATAACTACCTCTGGGCCTACTGACAGACTAGGCCACAAGCTTGGAACAGAATGGCAAAAACAAGCACACTGTTTGGATGGCTCAACAAAATGGCCGCTACCCACCCACAACAACAAGAAATGGAAGACAGACAATGTAATCCTATGGCAAAATCACAATGCCTGCCTTCACAAAATGGCCGCCACACACATGCTCAGGCCACCCACCACAATAATAACAAAAAAGTGATTACAAAGGACAGGAACAGGAAGTTGTAGTCTCTGTGGAACTTACTTCTTCTCCTAAAAATAATTTAAAAAAAGATAAAAGTGACTCCGTGCTCCAAAACTACAGCAGAATGACAACCTGAGGAGTTTTTTTAGCAAAATGCACAAAATCAGCGTTTTCGAGAAGGTTTTATGTTGCTCGCGAGATATTGTTTGCCAGATTGCAAATACTGCGTGTTCGGCATCGCGAACTGTACAAAAAGTCGTTATCGTGTGCGCGAACACGCATATTGAGAGCGTGAAAATGACAAAAACTGTAAGTCCGCGTTGTCGCGCTGTGCAGATTTACCAAAAGTACGCAAGCTGAATCCCTAGGGTTACCTACTGGCTGAAAAGGCCCATTTATTTAACACACACCCAAAAACTGCAATTCCACCCCAAAAAACACCTTTTGCAATTCAATCCAAAGCCATCCATGGTGTTAAAATTCAACAGACAACACAAACTGTTTTTATGCACCCATGATTTGAGGATGACTACCTCTGGGCCTACTGGCAGACTAGGCCACAAGCTTGGAACAGAATGGCAAAAGCAAGCACACTGCCTAGATGGCTCCACAAAACGGCAGCTACCCACCCAGAACAACAAGAAATGGAAGACAGACAATGTAATCCTATGGCAAAAGCACAATGCCTGCCTTCACAAAATGGCCACCACACACATGCTCAGGCCACCCACTACAATAATAACAAAAAAGCGATTACATTGGACAGGAACAGGAAGTTGTAGTCTCTGTGGAACTTACTTCCTCTCCTAAAAATATTTTTTTTTAAATAAAAGTGACTCCGTGCTCCAAAACTACAGCAGAATGACAACATGAGGAGCTTTTTTAGCAAAATGCACAAAATCATCGTTTTCGAGAAGGTTTTATGTTGCTCGCGAGATATTGTTTGCCAGATTGCAAAATCTGCATGTTCGGCATCGCGAACATCGTGTGCGCGAACACGCATATTGAGAGCGCGAAAATGACAAAAACTGTAACTCCGTGTTGTCGCGCTGTTCAGAGATACCAAAAGTACGTGAGCTGAATCCCTAGGGTTACCTACTGGCAGAAAAGCACTATTTATTCAACACACACCCAAAAACTGCAATTTCACCCCAAAAAAACACCTTTTGCAATTCAATCCAAAGCCATCCATGGTGTTAAAATTCAACTGACAACACAAACTGTTTTTATGCACCCATGATCAGAGGATGACTACCTCTGGGCCTACTGGCAGACTAGGCCACAAGCTTGGAACAGAATGGCATAAGCAAGCACACTGCTTGTATGGCTCCACAAAATGGCCGCTACCCACCCACAACAACAAGAAATGGAAGACAGACAATGTAAGCCTATGGCAAAAGCACAATGCCTGCCTTCACAAAATGGCCGCCACACACATGCTCAGGCCACCCACCACAATAATAACAAAAAAGCGATTACAAAGGACCGGAACAGGAAGTTGCAGTCTCTGTGGAACTTACTTCCTCTCCTAAAAATATTTTTTTGAAAAATAAAATTGACTCCTTGCTCCAAAACTACAGCAGAATGACAATCTGAGGAGTTTTTTTTAGCAAAATGCACAAAATCAGCATTTTCTAGAAGGTTTTATGTTGCTCGCGAGATATTGTTTGCCAGATTGCAAATTCTGCGTGTTCGGCTTCGCGAACTATACAAAAACTCGCTTTCGCGTGTGCGAACACGCATATTGAGAGCGCAAAAATGACAAAAACTGTAAGTCCGCGTTGTCACGCTGTGCAGAGTTACCAAAAGTACGCAAGCTGAATCCCTAGGGTTACCTACCGTCTGAAAAGCCCTATTTATTTAACACACACCCAAAAACTGCAATTCCACGCCAAAAGACACCTTTTGCAATTCAATCCAAAGCCATACATGGTGTTAAAATTCAACGAACAACACAAACTGTTTTTATGCACCCATGATGTGAGGATACCTACCTCTGGGCCTACTGACAGACTAGGCCACAAGCTTGGAACAGAATGGCAAAAACAAGCACACTGTTTGGATGGCTCAACAAAATGGCCGCTACCCACCCACAACAACAAGAAATGGAAGACAGACAATGTAATCCTATGGCAAAATCGCAATGCCTGCCTTCACAAAATGGCCGCCACACACATGCTCAGGCCACCCACCACAATAATAACAAAAAAGTGATTACAAAGGACAGGAACAGGAAGTTGTAGTCTCTGTGGAACTTACTTCTTCTCCTAAAAATAATTTAAAAAAAGATAAAAGTGACTCCGTGCTCCAAAACTACAGCAGAATGACAACCCGAGGAGTTTTTTTAGCAAAATGCACAAAATCAGCGTTTTCGAGAAGGTTTTATGTTGCTCGCGAGATATTGTTTGCCAGATTGCAAATACTGCGTGTTCGGCATCGCGAACTGTACAAAAAGTCGTTATCGTGTGCGCGAACACGCATATTGAGAGCGTGAAAATGACAAAAACTGTAAGTCCGCGTTGTCGCGCTGTGCAGATTTACCAAAAGTACGCAAGCTGAATCCCTAGGGTTACCTACTGGCTGAAAAGGCCTATTTATTTAACACACACCCAAAAACTGCAATTCCACCCCAAAAAACACCTTTTGCAATTCAATCCAAAGCCATCCATGGTGTTAAAATGCAACAGACAACACAAACTGTTTTTATGCACCCATGATTTGAGGATGACTACCTCTGGGCTTACTGGCAGACTAGGCCACAAGCTTGGAACAGAATGGCAAAAGCAAGCACACTGCCTAGATGGCTCCACAAAACGGCAGCTACCCACCCAGAACAACAAGAAATGGAAGACAGACAATGTAATCCTATGGCAAAAGCACAATGCCTGCCTTCACAAAATGGCCACCACACACATGCTCAGGCCACCCACTACAATAATAACAAAAAAGCGATTACAAAGGACCGCAACAGGAAGTTGTAGTCTCTGTGGAACATACTTCCTCTCCTAAAAATATTTTTTTGAAAAATAAAATTGACTCCTTGCTCCAAAACTACAGCAGAATGACAATCTGAGGAGTTTTTTTAGCAAAATGCACAAAATCAGCATTTTCGAGAAGGTTTTATGTTGCTCGCGAGATATTGTTTGCCAGATTGCAAATTCTGCGTGTTCGGCTTCGCGAACTATACAAAAAGTCGCTTTCGCGTGCGCGAACACGCATATTGAGAGCGCAAAAATGACAAAAATTGTAAGTCCGCGTTGTCACGCTGTGCAGAGTTACCAAAAGTACGCAAGCTGAATACCTAGGGTTACCCACCGTCTGAAAAGCCCTATTTATTTAACACACACCCAACAACTGCAATTCCACCCCAAAAGACACCTTTTGCAATTCAATCCAAAGCCATACATGGTGTTAAAATTCAACGAACAACACAAACTGTTTTTATGCACCCATGATGTGAGGATAACTACCTCTGGGCCTACTGACAGACTAGGCCACAAGCTTGGAACAGAATGGCAAAAACAAGCACACTGTTTGGATGGCTCAACAAAATGGCCGCTACCCACCCACAACAACAAGAAATGGAAGACAGACAATGTAATCCTATAGCAAAAGCACAATGCCTGCCTTCACAAAATGGCCGCCACACACATGCTCAGGCCACCCACCACAATAATAACAAAAAAGTGATTACAAAGGACAGGAACAGGAAGTTGTAGTCTCTGTGGAACTTACTTCTTCTCCTAAAAATAATTTAAAAAAAGATAAAAGTGACTCCGTGCTCCAAAACTACAGCAGAATGACAACCTGAGGAGTTTTTTTAGCAAAATGCACAAAATCAGCGTTTTCGAGAAGGTTTTATGTTGCTCGCGAGATATTGTTTGCCAGATTGCAAATACTGAGTGTTCGGCATCGCGAACTGTACAAAAAGTCGTTATCGTGTGCGCGAACACGCATATTGAGAGCGTGAAAATGACAAAAACTGTAAGTCCGCGTTGTCACGCTGTGCAGATTTACCAAAACTACGCAAGCTGAATCCCTAGGGTTACCTACTGGCTGAAAAGGCCTATTTATTTAACACACACCCAAAAACTGCAATTCCACCCCAAAAAACACCTTTTGCAATTCAATCCAAAGCCATCCATGGTGTTAAAATTCAACAGACAACACAAACTGTTTTTATGCACCCATGATTTGAGGATGACTACCTCTGGGCCTACTGGCAGACTAGGCCACAAGCTTGGAACAGAATGGCAAAAGCAAGCACACTGCCTAGATGGCTCCACAAAACGGCAGCTACCCACCCAGAACAACAAGAAATGGAAGACAGAAAATGTAATCCTATGGCAAAAGCACAATGCCTGCCTTCACAAAATGGCCGCCACACACATGCTCAGGCCACCCACCACAATAATAACAAAAAAGTGATTACAAAGGACAGGAACAGGAAGTTGTAGTCTCTGTGGAACTTACTTCCTCTCCTAAAAATATTTTTTATAAATAAAAGTGACTCCGTGCTCCAAAACTACAGCAGAATGACAACATGAGGAGCTTTTTTAGCAAAATGCACAAAATCAGCGTTTTCGAGAAGGTTTTATGTTGCTCGCGAGATATTGTTTGCCAGATTGCAAAATCTGCATGTTCGGCATCGCGAACTGTACAAAAAGTCATTATCACGTGCGCGAACACGCATATTGAGAGCGCGAGAATGACAAAAACTCTAAGTCCGCGTTGTCGCGCTGTGCAGAGTTACCAAAAGTACGCAAGCTGAATCCCTAGGGTTACCTACTGGCTGAAAAGAACTATTTATTTAACAAACGCCCAAAAACTGCAATTCCACCCCAAAAAACACCTTTTGCAATTCAATCCAAAGCCATCCATGGTGTTAAAATTCAACAGACAACACAAACTGTTTTTATGCAACCATGATTTGAGGATGACTACCTCTGGGCCTACTGACAGACTAGGCCACAAGCTTGGAACAGAATGGCAAAAGCAAGCACACTGCTTGGATGGCTCCACAAAATGGCCGCTACCCACCCACAACAACAAGAAATGGAACACAGACAATGTAAGCCTATGGCAAAAGCACAATGCCTGCCTTCACAAAATGGCCGCCACACACATGCTCAGGCCACCCACCACATTAATAACAAAAAAGTGATTACAAAGGACAGGAACAGGAAGTTGTAGTCTCTGTGGAACTTACTTCTTCTCCTAAAAATAATTTTAAAAAAATAAAAGTGACTCCGTGCTCCAAAACTACAGCAGAATGACACCCTGAGGAGTTTTTTTTAGCAAAATGCACAAAATCAGCGTTTTCAAGAAGGTTTTATGTAGCTCGCGAGATATTGTTTGTCAGATTGCAAATTCTGCGTGTTCGGCATCGCGAACTGTACAAAAAGTCGTTATCGCGTGCACGAACACGCATATTGAGAGCGCGAAAATGACAAAAACTGTAAGTCAGCATTGTCGTGCTGTGCAGAGTTACCAAAAGTACGCGAGCTCTATCCCTAGGGTTACCTACTGGCTGAAAAGCCCTATTTATTTAACACACACCCAAAAACTGCAATTCCACCACAAAAAACACCTTTTGCAATTCAATCCAAAGCCATCCATGGTGTTAAAATTCAACAGACAACACAAACTGTTTTAATGTACCCATGATTTGAGAATGACTACCTCTGGGCCTACTGACACACTAGGCCACAAGCTTGGAACAGAATGGCAAAAGCAAGCACACTGCTTGGATGGCTCCACAAAATGGCCCCTACCCACCCACAACAACAAGAAATGGAAGACAGACAATGTAAGCCTATGGCAAAAGCACAATGCCTGCCTTCACAAAATGGCCGCCACACACATGCTCAGGCCACCCACCACAATAATAACAAAAAAGTGATCACAAAGGACAGGAATAGGAAGTTGTAGTCTCTGTTGAACTTACTTCTTCTCCTAAAAATATTTTTTTTTAAATAAAAGTGACTCCGTGCTCCAAAACTACAGCAGAATGACAACCTGAGGAGTGTTTTTTAGCGAAATGCACAAAATCAGCGTTTTCGAGAAGGTTTTATCTTACTCGCGAGATATTGTTTGCCAGATTGCAAACTCTGCGTGTTCGGCATCGCGAACTGTACAAAAAGTAGTTATCGCGTGCGCGAACACGCATATTGAGAGCGCGAAAATGACAAAAACTGTAACTCCGCATTGTCGCGCTGTTCAGAGTTACCAAAAGAACGTGAGCTGAATCCCTAGGGTTACCTACTGGCTGAAAAGCACTATTTATTTAACACACACCCAAAAACTGCAATTTCACCCCAAAAAACACCTTTTGCAATTCAATCCAAAGCCATCCATGGTGTTAAAATTCAACTGACAACACAAACTGTTTTTATGCACCCATGATTAGAGGATGACTACCTCTGGGCCTACTGGCAGACTAGGCCACAAGCTTGGAACAGAATGGCAAAAGCAAGCACACTGCTTGTATGGCTCCACAAAATGGCCGCTACCCACCCACAACAACAAGAAATGGAAGACAGACAATGTAAGCCTATGGCAAAAGCACAATGCCTGCCTTCACAAAAAGGGCGCCACACACATGCTCAGGCCACCCACCACAATAATAACAATAAAGTGATTACAAAGGACCGGAACAGGAAGTTGTAGTCTCTGTGGAACTTACTTCCTCTCCTAAAAATATTTTTTTGAAAAATAAAATTGACTCCTTGCTCCAAAACTACAGCAGAATGACAACCTGAGGAGTTTTTTTAGCAAAATGCACAAAATCAGCGTTTTCGAGAAGGTTTTATGTTGCTCGCGAGATATTGTTTGCCAGATTGCAAATATTGCGTGTTCGGCATCGCGAACTGTACAAAAAGTCGTTATCGTGTGCGCGAACACGCATATTGAGAGCGTGAAAATGACAAAAACTGTAAGTCCGCATTGTCACGCTGTGCAGATTTACCAAAAGTACGCGAGCTGAATCCCTAGGGTTACCTACTGGCTGAAAAGGCCTATTTATTTAACACACACCCAAAAACTGCAATTCCACCCCAAAAACACCTTTTGCAATTCAATCCAAAGCCATCCATGGTGTTAAAATTCAACAGACAACACAAACTGTTTTTATGCAACCATGATTTGAGGATGACTCCCTCTGGGCCTCCTGGCAGACTAGGCCACAAGCTTGGAACAGAATGGCAAAAGCAAGCACACTGCTTGGATGGCTCCACAAAATGGCCGATACCCACCCACAACAACAAGAAATGGAAGACAGACAATGTAAGCCTATGGCAAAAGCACAATGCCTGCCTTCACAAAATGGCCACCACACACATGCTCAGGCCACCCACCACAATAATAACAAAAAAGTGATTACAAAGGACAGGAACAGGAAGTTGTAGTCTCTGTGGAACTTACTTCTTCTCCTAAAAATAATTTAAAAAAAATAAAAGTGACTCCATGCTCCAAAACTACAGCAGAATGAAACCCTGAGGAGTTTTTTTTAGCAAAATGCACAAAATAAGCGTTTTCAAGAAGGTTTTATGTAGCTCGCGAGATATTGTTTGCCAGATCGTAAATTCTGCGTGTTCGGCATTGCGAACTGTACAAAAAGTCGTTATCGCGTGCACGAACACGCATATTGAGAGCACGAAAATGACAAAAACTGTAAGTCAGCGTTGTCTTGCTGTGCAGAGTTACCAAAAGTATGCAAGCTCTATCCCTAGGGTTACCTACTGGCTGAAAAGCCATAATTATTTAACACACACCCAAAAACTGCAATTCCACCACAAAAAACACCTTTTGCAATTCAATCCAAAGCCATTCATGGTGTTAAAATTCAACAGACAACACAAACTGTTTTTATGCACCCATGATTTGAGAATGACTACCTCTGGGCCGACTGACACACTAGGCCACAAGCTTGGAACAGAATGGCACAAGCAAGCACACTGCTTGGATGGCTCCACAAAATGGCCGCTACCCACCCACAACAACAAGAAATGGAAGACAGACAATGTAAGCCTATGGCAAAATCACAATGCCTGCCTTCACAAAATGGCCGCCACACACATGCTCAGGCCACCCACCACAATAATAACAAAAAAGTGATCACAAAGGACAGGAATAGGAAGTTGTAGTCTCTGTGGAACTTACTTCTTCTCCTAAAAATATTTTTTTTTAAATAAAAGTGACTCCGTGCTCCAAAACTACAGCAGAATGACAACCTGAGGAGTGTTTTTTAGCGAAATGCACAAAATCAGCGTTTTCGAGAAGGTTTTATCTTACTCGCGAGATATTGTTTGCCAGATTGCAAACTCTGCGTGTTCGGCATCGCGAACTGTACAAAAAGTAGTTATCGCGTGCGCGAACACGCATATTGAGAGCGCGAAAATGACAAAAACTGTAACTCCGCATTGTCGCGCTGTTCAGAGTTACCAAAAGAACGTGAGCTGAATCCCTAGGGTTACCTACTGGCTGAAAAGCACTATTTATTTAACACACACCCAAAAACTGCAATTTCACCCCAAAAAACACCTTTTGCAATTCAATCCAAAGCCATCCATGGTGTTAAAATTCAACTGACAACACAAACTGTTTTTATGCACCCATGATTAGAGGATGACTACCTCTGGGCCTACTGGCAGACTAGGCCACAAGCTTGGAACAGAATGGCAAAAGCAAGCACACTGCTTGTATGGCTCCACAAAATGGCCGCTACCCACCCACAACAACAAGAAATGGAAGACAGACAATGTAAGCCTATGGCAAAAGCACAATGCCTGCCTTCACAAAAAGGCCGCCACACACATGCTCAGGCCACCCACCACAATAATAACAATAAAGTGATTACAAAGGACCGGAACAGGAAGTTGTAGTCTCTGTGGAACTTACTTCCTCTCCTAAAAATATTTTTTTGAAAAATAAAATTGACTCCTTGCTCCAAAACTACAGCAGAATGACAACCTGAGGAGTTTTTTTAGCAAAATGCACAAAATCAGCGTTTTCGAGAAGGTTTTATGTTGCTCGCGAGATATTGTTTGCCAGATTGCAAATACTGCGTGTTCGGCATCGCGAACTGTACAAAAAGTCGTTATCGTGTGCGCGAACACGCATATTGAGAGCGTGAAAATGACAAACACTGTAAGTCCGCGTTGTCGCGCTGTGCAGATTTACCAAAAGTACGCGAGCTGAATCCCTAGGGTTACCTACTGGCTGAAAAGGCCTATTTATTTAACACACACCCAAAAACTGCAATTCCACCCCAAAAACACCTTTTGCAATTCAATCCAAAGCCATCCATGGTGTTAAAATTCAACAGACAACACAAACTGTTTTTATGCAACCATGATTTGAGGATGACTCCCTCTGGGCCTCCTGGCAGACTAGGCCACAAGCTTGGAACAGAATGGCAAAAGCAAGCACACTGCTTGGATGGCTCCACAAAATGGCCGATACCCACCCACAACAACAAGAAATGGAAGACAGACAATGTAAGCCTATGGCAAAAGCACAATGCCTGCCTTCACAAAATGGCCACCACACACATGCTCAGGCCACCCACCACAATAATAACAAAAAAGTGATTACAAAGGACAGGAACAGGAAGTTGTAGTCTCTGTGGAACTTACTTCTTCTCCTAAAAATAATTTTAAAAAAATAAAAGTGACTCCATGCTCCAAAACTACAGCAGAATGAAACCCTGAGGAGTTTTTTTTAGCAAAATGCACAAAATAAGCGTTTTCAAGAAGGTTTTATGTAGCTCGCGAGATATTGTTTGCCAGATCGTAAATTCTGCGTGTTCGGCATTGCGAACTGTACAAAAAGTCGTTATCGCGTGCACGAACACGCATATTGAGAGCGCGAAAATGACAAAAACTGTAAGTCAGCGTTGTCTTGCTGTGCAGAGTTACCAAAAGTACGCAAGCTCTATCCCTAGGGTTACCTACTGGCTGAAAAGCCATAATTATTTAACACACACCCAAAAACTGCAATTCCACCACAAAAAACACCTTTTGCAATTCAATCCAAAGCCATTCATGGTGTTAAAATTCAACAGACAACACAAACTGTTTTTATGCACCCATGATTTGAGAATGACTACCTCTGGGCCGACTGACACACTAGGCCACAAGCTTGGAACAGAATGGCACAAGCAAGCACACTGCTTGGATGGCTCCACAAAATGGCCGCTACCCACCCACAACAACAAGAAATGGAAGACAGACAATGTAAGCCTATGGCAAAATCACAATGCCTGCCTTCACAAAATGGCCGCCACACACATGCTCAGGCCACCCACCACAATAATAACAAAAAAGTGATTACAAAGGATAGGAACAGGAAGTTGTAGTCTCTGTGGAACATACTTCCTCTCCTAAAAATATTTTTTTTTAATTAAAAGTGACTCCATGCTCCAAAACTACAGCAGAATGACAACATGAGGAGCTTTTTTAGCAAAATGCACAAAATCAGCGTTTTCGAGAAGGTTTTATGTTGCTCGCGAGATATTGTTTGCCAGATTGCAAAATCTGCATGTTCGGCATCGCGAACTGTACAAAAAGTCATTATCACGTGCGCGAACACGCATATTGAGAGCGCGAGAATGACAAAAACTGTAAGTCCGCGTTGTCGCGCTGTGCAGAGTTACCAAAAGTACGCAAGCTGAATCCCTAGGGTTACCTACTGGCTGAAAAGAACTATTTATTTAACAAACGCCCAAAAACTGCAATTCCACCCCAAAAAACACCTTTTGCAATTCAATCCAAAGCCATCCATGGTGTTAAAATTCAACAGACAACACAAACTGTTTTTATGCAACCATGATTTGAGGATGACTACCTCTGGGCCTACTGACAGACTAGGCCACAAGCTTGGAACAGAATGGCAAAAGCAAGCACACTGCTTGGATGGCTCCACAAAATGGCCGCTACCCACCCACAACAACAAGAAATGGAACACAGACAATGTAAGCCTATGGCAAAAGCACAATGCCTGCCTTCACAAAATGGCCGCCACACACATGCTCAGGCCACCCACCACATTAATAACAAAAAAGTGATTACAAAGGACAGGAACAGGAAGTTGTAGTCTCTGTGGAACTTACTTCTTCTCCTAAAAATAATTTTAAAAAAATAAAAGTGACTCCGTGCTCCAAAACTACAGCAGAATGACACCCTGAGGAGTTTTTTTTAGCAAAATGCACAAAATCAGCGTTTTCAAGAAGGTTTTATGTAGCTCGCGAGATATTGTTTGTCAGATTGCAAATTCTGCGTGTTCGGCATCGCGAACTGTACAAAAAGTCGTTATCGCGTGCACGAACACGCATATTGAGAGCGCGAAAATGACAAAAACTGTAAGTCAGCATTGTCGTGCTGTGCAGAGTTACCAAAAGTACGCGAGCTCTATCCCTAGGGTTACCTACTGGCTGAAAAGCACTATTTATTTAACACACACCCAAAAACTGCAATTTCACCCCAAAAAACACCTTTTGCAATTCAATCCAAAGCCATCCATGGTGTTAAAATTCAACTGACAACACAAACTGTTTTTATGCACCCATGATTAGAGGATGACTACCTCTGGGCCTACTGGCAGACTAGGCCACAAGCTTGGAACAGAATGGCAAAAGCAAGCACACTGCTTGTATGGCTCCACAAAATGGCCGCTACCCACCCACAACAACAAGAAATGGAAGACAGACAATGTAAGCCTATGGCAAAAGCACAATGCCTGCCTTCACAAAAAGGCCGCCACACACATGCTCAGGCCACCCACCACAATAATAACAATAAAGTGATTACAAAGGACCGGAACAGGAATTTGTAGTCTCTGTGGAACTTACTTCCTCTCCTAAAAATATTTTTTTGAAAAATAAAATTGACTCCTTGCTCCAAAACTACAGCAGAATGACAACCTGAGGAGTTTTTTTAGCAAAATGCACAAAATCAGCGTTTTCGAGAAGGTTTTATGTTGCTCGCGAGATATTGTTTGCCAGATTGCAAATATTGCGTGTTCGGCATCGCGAACTGTACAAAAAGTCGTTATCGTGTGCGCGAACACGCATATTGAGAGCGTGAAAATGACAAAAACTGTAAGTCCGCATTGTCACGCTGTGCAGATTTACCAAAAGTACGCGAGCTGAATCCCTAGGGTTACCTACTGGCTGAAAAGGCCTATTTATTTAACACACACCCAAAAACTGCAATTCCACCCCAAAAACACCTTTTGCAATTCAATCCAAAGCCATCCATGGTGTTAAAATTCAACAGACAACACAAACTGTTTTTATGCAACCATGATTTGAGGATGACTCCCTCTGGGCCTCCTGGCAGACTAGGCCACAAGCTTGGAACAGAATGGCAAAAGCAAGCACACTGCTTGGATGGCTCCACAAAATGGCCGATACCCACCCACAACAACAAGAAATGGAAGACAGACAATGTAAGCCTATGGCAAAAGCACAATGCCTGCCTTCACAAAATGGCCACCACACACATGCTCAGGCCACCCACCACAATAATAACAAAAAAGTGATTACAAAGGACAGGAACAGGAAGTTGTAGTCTCTGTGGAACTTACTTCTTCTCCTAAAAATAATTTAAAAAAAATAAAAGTGACTCCATGCTCCAAAACTACAGCAGAATGAAACCCTGAGGAGTTTTTTTTAGCAAAATGCACAAAATAAGCGTTTTCAAGAAGGTTTTATGTAGCTCGCGAGATATTGTTTGCCAGATCGTAAATTCTGCGTGTTCGGCATTGCGAACTGTACAAAAAGTCGTTATCGCGTGCACGAACACGCATATTGAGAGCACGAAAATGACAAAAACTGTAAGTCAGCGTTGTCTTGCTGTGCAGAGTTACCAAAAGTATGCAAGCTCTATCCCTAGGGTTACCTACTGGCTGAAAAGCCATAATTATTTAACACACACCCAAAAACTGCAATTCCACCACAAAAAACACCTTTTGCAATTCAATCCAAAGCCATTCATGGTGTTAAAATTCAACAGACAACACAAACTGTTTTTATGCACCCATGATTTGAGAATGACTACCTCTGGGCCGACTGACACACTAGGCCACAAGCTTGGAACAGAATGGCACAAGCAAGCACACTGCTTGGATGGCTCCACAAAATGGCCGCTACCCACCCACAACAACAAGAAATGGAAGACAGACAATGTAAGCCTATGGCAAAATCACAATGCCTGCCTTCACAAAATGGCCGCCACACACATGCTCAGGCCACCCACCACAATAATAACAAAAAAGTGATCACAAAGGACAGGAATAGGAAGTTGTAGTCTCTGTGGAACTTACTTCTTCTCCTAAAAATATTTTTTTTTAAATAAAAGTGACTCCGTGCTCCAAAACTACAGCAGAATGACAACCTGAGGAGTGTTTTTTAGCGAAATGCACAAAATCAGCGTTTTCGAGAAGGTTTTATCTTACTCGCGAGATATTGTTTGCCAGATTGCAAACTCTGCGTGTTCGGCATCGCGAACTGTACAAAAAGTAGTTATCGCGTGCGCGAACACGCATATTGAGAGCGCGAAAATGACAAAAACTGTAACTCCGCATTGTCGCGCTGTTCAGAGTTACCAAAAGAACGTGAGCTGAATCCCTAGGGTTACCTACTGGCTGAAAAGCACTATTTATTTAACACACACCCAAAAACTGCAATTTCACCCCAAAAAACACCTTTTGCAATTCAATCCAAAGCCATCCATGGTGTTAAAATTCAACTGACAACACAAACTGTTTTTATGCACCCATGATTAGAGGATGACTACCTCTGGGCCTACTGGCAGACTAGGCCACAAGCTTGGAACAGAATGGCAAAAGCAAGCACACTGCTTGTATGGCTCCACAAAATGGCCGCTACCCACCCACAACAACAAGAAATGGAAGACAGACAATGTAAGCCTATGGCAAAAGCACAATGCCTGCCTTCACAAAAAGGCCGCCACACACATGCTCAGGCCACCCACCACAATAATAACAATAAAGTGATTACAAAGGACCGGAACAGGAAGTTGTAGTCTCTGTGGAACTTACTTCCTCTCCTAAAAATATTTTTTTGAAAAATAAAATTGACTCCTTGCTCCAAAACTACAGCAGAATGACAACCTGAGGAGTTTTTTTAGCAAAATGCACAAAATCAGCGTTTTCGAGAAGGTTTTATGTTGCTCGCGAGATATTGTTTGCCAGATTGCAAATACTGCGTGTTCGGCATCGCGAACTGTACAAAAAGTCGTTATCGTGTGCGCGAACACGCATATTGAGAGCGTGAAAATGACAAACACTGTAAGTCCGCGTTGTCGCGCTGTGCAGATTTACCAAAAGTACGCGAGCTGAATCCCTAGGGTTACCTACTGGCTGAAAAGGCCTATTTATTTAACACACACCCAAAAACTGCAATTCCACCCCAAAAACACCTTTTGCAATTCAATCCAAAGCCATCCATGGTGTTAAAATTCAACAGACAACACAAACTGTTTTTATGCAACCATGATTTGAGGATGACTCCCTCTGGGCCTCCTGGCAGACTAGGCCACAAGCTTGGAACAGAATGGCAAAAGCAAGCACACTGCTTGGATGGCTCCACAAAATGGCCGATACCCACCCACAACAACAAGAAATGGAAGACAGACAATGTAAGCCTATGGCAAAAGCACAATGCCTGCCTTCACAAAATGGCCACCACACACATGCTCAGGCCACCCACCACAATAATAACAAAAAAGTGATTACAAAGGACAGGAACAGGAAGTTGTAGTCTCTGTGGAACTTACTTCTTCTCCTAAAAATAATTTTAAAAAAATAAAAGTGACTCCATGCTCCAAAACTACAGCAGAATGAAACCCTGAGGAGTTTTTTTTAGCAAAATGCACAAAATAAGCGTTTTCAAGAAGGTTTTATGTAGCTCGCGAGATATTGTTTGCCAGATCGTAAATTCTGCGTGTTCGGCATTGCGAACTGTACAAAAAGTCGTTATCGCGTGCACGAACACGCATATTGAGAGCGCGAAAATGACAAAAACTGTAAGTCAGCGTTGTCTTGCTGTGCAGAGTTACCAAAAGTACGCAAGCTCTATCCCTAGGGTTACCTACTGGCTGAAAAGCCATAATTATTTAACACACACCCAAAAACTGCAATTCCACCACAAAAAACACCTTTTGCAATTCAATCCAAAGCCATTCATGGTGTTAAAATTCAACAGACAACACAAACTGTTTTTATGCACCCATGATTTGAGAATGACTACCTCTGGGCCGACTGACACACTAGGCCACAAGCTTGGAACAGAATGGCACAAGCAAGCACACTGCTTGGATGGCTCCACAAAATGGCCGCTACCCACCCACAACAACAAGAAATGGAAGACAGACAATGTAAGCCTATGGCAAAATCACAATGCCTGCCTTCACAAAATGGCCGCCACACACATGCTCAGGCCACCCACCACAATAATAACAAAAAAGTGATTACAAAGGATAGGAACAGGAAGTTGTAGTCTCTGTGGAACATACTTCCTCTCCTAAAAATATTTTTTTTTAATTAAAAGTGACTCCATGCTCCAAAACTACAGCAGAATGACAACATGAGGAGCTTTTTTAGCAAAATGCACAAAATCAGCGTTTTCGAGAAGGTTTTATGTTGCTCGCGAGATATTGTTTGCCAGATTGCAAAATCTGCATGTTCGGCATCGCGAACTGTACAAAAAGTCATTATCACGTGCGCGAACACGCATATTGAGAGCGCGAGAATAACAAAAACTGTAAGTCCGCGTTGTCGCGCTGTGCAGAGTTACCAAAAGTACGCAAGCTGAATCCCTAGGGTTACCTACTGGCTGAAAAGAACTATTTATTTAACAAACGCCCAAAAACTGCAATTCCACCCCAAAAAACACCTTTTGCAATTCAATCCAAAGCCATCCATGGTGTTAAAATTCAACAGACAACAAAAACTGTTTTTATGCAACCATGATTTGAGGATGACTACCTCTGGGCCTACTGACAGACTAGGCCACAAGCTTGGAACAGAATGGCAAAAGCAAGCACACTGCTTGGATGGCTCCACAAAATGGCCGCTACCCACCCACAACAACAAGAAATGGAACACAGACAATGTAAGCCTATGGCAAAAGCACAATGCCTGCCTTCACAAAATGGCCGCCACACACATGCTCAGGCCACCCACCACATTAATAACAAAAAAGTGATTACAAAGGACAGGAACAGGAAGTTGTAGTCTCTGTGGAACTTACTTCTTCTCCTAAAAATAATTTTAAAAAAATAAAAGTGACTCCGTGCTCCAAAACTACAGCAGAATGACACCCTGAGGAGTTTTTTTTAGCAAAATGCACAAAATCAGCGTTTTCAAGAAGGTTTTATGTAGCTCGCGAGATATTGTTTGTCAGATTGCAAATTCTGCGTGTTCGGCATCGCGAACTGTACAAAAAGTCGTTATCGCGTGCACGAACACGCATATTGAGAGCGCGAAAATGACAAAAACTGTAAGTCAGCATTGTCGTGCTGTGCAGAGTTACCAAAAGTACGCGAGCTCTATCCCTAGGGTTACCTACTGGCTGAAAAGCCCTATTTATTTAACACACACCCAAAAACTGCAATTCCACCACAAAAAACACCTTTTGCAATTCAATCCAAAGCCATCCATGGTGTTAAAATTCAACAGACAACACAAACTGTTTTAATGTACCCATGATTTGAGAATGACTACCTCTGGGCCTACTGACACACTAGGCCACAAGCTTGGAACAGAATGGCAAAAGCAAGCACACTGCTTGGATGGCTCCACAAAATGGCCCCTACCCACCCACAACAACAAGAAATGGAAGACAGACAATGTAAGCCTATGGCAAAAGCACAATGCCTGCCTTCACAAAATGGCCGCCACACACATGCTCAGGCCACCCACCACAATAATAACAAAAAAGTGATCACAAAGGACAGGAATAGGAAGTTGTAGTCTCTGTTGAACTTACTTCTTCTCCTAAAAATATTTTTTTTTAAATAAAAGTGACTCCGTGCTCCAAAACTACAGCAGAATGACAACCTGAGGAGTGTTTTTTAGCGAAATGCACAAAATCAGCGTTTTCGAGAAGGTTTTATCTTACTCGCGAGATATTGTTTGCCAGATTGCAAACTCTGCGTGTTCGGCATCGCGAACTGTACAAAAAGTAGTTATCGCGTGCGCGAACACGCATATTGAGAGCGCGAAAATGACAAAAACTGTAACTCCGCATTGTCGCCCTGTTCAGAGTTACCAAAAGAACGTGAGCTGAATCCCTAGGGTTACCTACTGGCTGAAAAGCACTATTTATTTAACACACACCCAAAAACTGCAATTTCACCCCAAAAAACACCTTTTGCAATTCAATCCAAAGCCATCCATGGTGTTAAAATTCAACTGACAACACAAACTGTTTTTATGCACCCATGATTAGAGGATGACTACCTCTGGGCCTACTGGCAGACTAGGCCACAAGCTTGGAACAGAATGGCAAAAGCAAGCACACTGCTTGTATGGCTCCACAAAATGGCCGCTACCCACCCACAACAACAAGAAATGGAAGACAGACAATGTAAGCCTATGGCAAAAGCACAATGCCTGCCTTCACAAAAAGGCCGCCACACACATGCTCAGGCCACCCACCACAATAATAACAATAAAGTGATTACAAAGGACCGGAACAGGAAGTTGTAGTCTCTGTGGAACTTACTTCCTCTCCTAAAAATATTTTTTTGAAAAATAAAATTGACTCCTTGCTCCAAAACTACAGCAGAATGACAACCTGAGGAGTTTTTTTAGCAAAATGCACAAAATCAGCGTTTTCGAGAAGGTTTTATGTTGCTCGCGAGATATTGTTTGCCAGATTGCAAATATTGCGTGTTCGGCATCGCGAACTGTACAAAAAGTCGTTATCGTGTGCGCGAACACGCATATTGAGAGCGTGAAAATGACAAAAACTGTAAGTCCGCATTGTCACGCTGTGCAGATTTACCAAAAGTACGCGAGCTGAATCCCTAGGGTTACCTACTGGCTGAAAAGGCCTATTTATTTAACACACACCCAAAAACTGCAATTCCACCCCAAAAACACCTTTTGCAATTCAATCCAAAGCCATCCATGGTGTTAAAATTCAACAGACAACACAAACTGTTTTTATGCAACCATGATTTGAGGATGACTCCCTCTGGGCCTCCTGGCAGACTAGGCCACAAGCTTGGAACAGAATGGCAAAAGCAAGCACACTGCTTGGATGGCTCCACAAAATGGCCGATACCCACCCACAACAACAAGAAATGGAAGACAGACAATGTAAGCCTATGGCAAAAGCACAATGCCTGCCTTCACAAAATGGCCACCACACACATGCTCAGGCCACCCACCACAATAATAACAAAAAAGTGATTACAAAGGACAGGAACAGGAAGTTGTAGTCTCTGTGGAACTTACTTCTTCTCCTAAAAATAATTTAAAAAAAATAAAAGTGACTCCATGCTCCAAAACTACAGCAGAATGAAACCCTGAGGAGTTTTTTTTAGCAAAATGCACAAAATAAGCGTTTTCAAGAAGGTTTTATGTAGCTCGCGAGATATTGTTTGCCAGATCGTAAATTCTGCGTGTTCGGCATTGCGAACTGTACAAAAAGTCGTTATCGCGTGCACGAACACGCATATTGAGAGCACGAAAATGACAAAAACTGTAAGTCAGCGTTGTCTTGCTGTGCAGAGTTACCAAAAGTATGCAAGCTCTATCCCTAGGGTTACCTACTGGCTGAAAAGCCATAATTATTTAACACACACCCAAAAACTGCAATTCCACCACAAAAAACACCTTTTGCAATTCAATCCAAAGCCATTCATGGTGTTAAAATTCAACAGACAACACAAACTGTTTTTATGCACCCATGATTTGAGAATGACTACCTCTGGGCCGACTGACACACTAGGCCACAAGCTTGGAACAGAATGGCACAAGCAAGCACACTGCTTGGATGGCTCCACAAAATGGCCGCTACCCACCCACAACAACAAGAAATGGAAGACAGACAATGTAAGCCTATGGCAAAATCACAATGCCTGCCTTCACAAAATGGCCGCCACACACATGCTCAGGCCACCCACCACAATAATAACAAAAAAGTGATCACAAAGGACAGGAATAGGAAGTTGTAGTCTCTGTGGAACTTACTTCTTCTCCTAAAAATATTTTTTTTTAAATAAAAGTGACTCCGTGCTCCAAAACTACAGCAGAATGACAACCTGAGGAGTGTTTTTTAGCGAAATGCACAAAATCAGCGTTTTCGAGAAGGTTTTATCTTACTCGCGAGATATTGTTTGCCAGATTGCAAACTCTGCGTGTTCGGCATCGCGAACTGTACAAAAAGTAGTTATCGCGTGCGCGAACACGCATATTGAGAGCGCGAAAATGACAAAAACTGTAACTCCGCATTGTCGCGCTGTTCAGAGTTACCAAAAGAACGTGAGCTGAATCCCTAGGGTTACCTACTGGCTGAAAAGCACTATTTATTTAACACACACCCAAAAACTGCAATTTCACCCCAAAAAACACCTTTTGCAATTCAATCCAAAGCCATCCATGGTGTTAAAATTCAACTGACAACACAAACTGTTTTTATGCACCCATGATTAGAGGATGACTACCTCTGGGCCTACTGGCAGACTAGGCCACAAGCTTGGAACAGAATGGCAAAAGCAAGCACACTGCTTGTATGGCTCCACAAAATGGCCGCTACCCACCCACAACAACAAGAAATGGAAGACAGACAATGTAAGCCTATGGCAAAAGCACAATGCCTGCCTTCACAAAAAGGCCGCCACACACATGCTCAGGCCACCCACCACAATAATAACAATAAAGTGATTACAAAGGACCGGAACAGGAAGTTGTAGTCTCTGTGGAACTTACTTCCTCTCCTAAAAATATTTTTTTGAAAAATAAAATTGACTCCTTGCTCCAAAACTACAGCAGAATGACAACCTGAGGAGTTTTTTTAGCAAAATGCACAAAATCAGCGTTTTCGAGAAGGTTTTATGTTGCTCGCGAGATATTGTTTGCCAGATTGCAAATACTGCGTGTTCGGCATCGCGAACTGTACAAAAAGTCGTTATCGTGTGCGCGAACACGCATATTGAGAGCGTGAAAATGACAAACACTGTAAGTCCGCGTTGTCGCGCTGTGCAGATTTACCAAAAGTACGCGAGCTGAATCCCTAGGGTTACCTACTGGCTGAAAAGGCCTATTTATTTAACACACACCCAAAAACTGCAATTCCACCCCAAAAACACCTTTTGCAATTCAATCCAAAGCCATCCATGGTGTTAAAATTCAACAGACAACACAAACTGTTTTTATGCAACCATGATTTGAGGATGACTCCCTCTGGGCCTCCTGGCAGACTAGGCCACAAGCTTGGAACAGAATGGCAAAAGCAAGCACACTGCTTGGATGGCTCCACAAAATGGCCGATACCCACCCACAACAACAAGAAATGGAAGACAGACAATGTAAGCCTATGGCAAAAGCACAATGCCTGCCTTCACAAAATGGCCACCACACACATGCTCAGGCCACCCACCACAATAATAACAAAAAAGTGATTACAAAGGACAGGAACAGGAAGTTGTAGTCTCTGTGGAACTTACTTCTTCTCCTAAAAATAATTTAAAAAAAATAAAAGTGACTCCATGCTCCAAAACTACAGCAGAATGAAACCCTGAGGAGTTTTTTTTAGCAAAATGCACAAAATAAGCGTTTTCAAGAAGGTTTTATGTAGCTCGCGAGATATTGTTTGCCAGATCGTAAATTCTGCGTGTTCGGCATTGCGAACTGTACAAAAAGTCGTTATCGCGTGCACGAACACGCATATTGAGAGCGCGAAAATGACAAAAACTGTAAGTCAGCGTTGTCTTGCTGTGCAGAGTTACCAAAAGTACGCAAGCTCTATCCCTAGGGTTACCTACTGGCTGAAAAGCCATAATTATTTAACACACACCCAAAAACTGCAATTCCACCACAAAAAACACCTTTTGCAATTCAATCCAAAGCCATTCATGGTGTTAAAATTCAACAGACAACACAAACTGTTTTTATGCACCCATGATTTGAGAATGACTACCTCTGGGCCGACTGACACACTAGGCCACAAGCTTGGAACAGAATGGCACAAGCAAGCACACTGCTTGGATTGCTCCACAAAATGGCCGCTACCCACCCACAACAACAAGAAATGGAAGACAGACAATGTAAGCCTATGGCAAAATCACAATGCCTGCCTTCACAAAATGGCCGCCACACACATGCTCAGGCCACCCACCACAATAATAACAAAAAAGTGATTACAAAGGATAGGAACAGGAAGTTGTAGTCTCTGTGGAACATACTTCCTCTCCTAAAAATATTTTTTTTTAATTAAAAGTGACTCCATGCTCCAAAACTACAGCAGAATGACAACATGAGGAGCTTTTTTAGCAAAATGCACAAAATCAGCGTTTTCGAAAAGGTTTTATGTTGCTCGCGAGATATTGTTTGCCAGATTGCAAAATCTGCATGTTCGGCATCGCGAACTGTACAAAAAGTCGTTATCGCGTGCGCGAACACGCATATTGAGAGCGCGAGAATGACAAAAACTGTAAGTCCGCGTTGTCGCGCTGTGCAGAGTTACCAAAAATACACGAGCTGAATCCCTAGGGTTACCTACTGGCTGAAAAGCACTATTCATTTAACAAACACCCAAAAACTGCAATTCCACCCCAAAAAACACCTTTTGCAATTCAATCCAAAGCCATCCATGGTGTTAAAATTCAACAGACAACACAAACTGTTTTTATGCACCCATGATTTGAGGATGACTCCCTCTGGGCCTCCTGGCAGACTAGGCCACAAGCTTGGAACAGAATGGCAAAAGCAAGCACACTGCTTGGATGGCTCCACAAAATGGCAGATACCCACCCACAACAACAAGAAATGGAAGACAGACAATGTAAGCCTATGGCAAAAGCACAATGCCTGCCTTCACAAAATGGCCGCCACACACATGCTCAGGCCACCCACCACAATAATAACAAAAAAGTGATTACAAAGGACAGGAACAGGAAGTTGTAGTCTCTGTGGAACTTACTTCTTCTCCTAAAAATAATTTTAAAAAAATAAAAGTGACTCCATGCTCCAAAACTACAGCAGAATGAAACCCTGAGGAGTTTTTTTTAGCAAAATGCACAAAATAAGCGTTTTCAAGAAGGTTTTATGTAGCTCGCGAGATATTGTTTGCCAGATCGTAAATTCTGCGTGTTCGGCATTGCGAACTGTACAAAACGTCGTTATCGCGTACACGAACACGCATATTGAGAGCGCGAAAATGACAAAAACTGTAAGTCAGCGTTGTCTTGCTGTGCAGAGTTACCAAAAGTACGCAAGCTCTATCCCTAGGGTTACCTACTGGCTGAAAAGCCCTTATTATTTAACACACACCCAAAAACTGCAATTCCACCACAAAAAACACCTTTTGCAATTCAATCCAAAGCCATCCATGGTGTTAAAATTCAACAGACAACACAAACTGTTTTTATGCACCCATGATTTGAGAATGACTACCTCTGGGCCGACTGACACACTAGGCCACAAGCTTGGAACAGAATGGCACAAGCAAGCACACTGCTTGGATGGCTCCACAAAATGGCCGCTACCCACCCACAACAACAAGAAATGGAAGACAGACAATGTAAGCCTATGGCAAAAGCACAATGCCTGCCTTCACAAAATGGCCGCCACACACATGCTCAAGCCACCCACCACAATAATAACAAAAAAGTGATCACAAAGTACAGGAATAGGAAGTTGTAGTCTCTGTGGAACTTACTTCTTCTCCTAAAAATATTTTTTTTAAATAAAAGTGACTCCGTGCTCCAAAACTACAGCAGAATGACAACCTGAGGAGTTTTTTTAGCGAAATGCACAAAATTAGCGTTTTCGAGAAGGTTTTATCTTACTCGCGAGATATTGTTTGCCAGATTGCAAACTCTGCGTGTTCGGCATCGCGAACTGTACAAAAAGTAGTTATCGCGTGCGCGAACACGCATATTGAGAGCGCGAAAATGACAAAAACTGTAACTCCGCATTGTCGCGCTGTTCAGAGTTACCAAAAGAACGTGAGCTGAATCCCTAGGGTTACCTACTGGCTGAAAAGCACTATTTATTTAACACACACCCAAAAACTGCAATTTCACCCCAAAAAACACCTTTTGCAATTCAATCCAAAGCCATCCATGGTGTTAAAATTCAACTGACAACACAAACTGTTTTTATGCACCCATGATTAGAGGATGACTACCTCTGGGCCTACTGGCAGACTAGGCCACAAGCTTGGAACAGAATGGCAAAAGCAAGCACACTGCTTGTATGGCTCCACAAAATGGCCGCTACCCACCCACAACAACAAGAAATGGAAGACAGACAATGTAAGCCTATGGCAAAAGCACAATGCCTGCCTTCACAAAAAGGCCGCCACACACATGCTCAGGCCACCCACCACAATAATAACAATAAAGTGATTACAAAGGACCGGAACAGGAAGTTGTAGTCTCTGTGGAACTTACTTCCTCTCCTAAAAATATTTTTTTGAAAAATAAAATTGACTCCTTGCTCCAAAACTACAGCAGAATGACAACCTGAGGAGTTTTTTTAGCAAAATGCACAAAATCAGCGTTTTCGAGAAGGTTTTATGTTGCTCGCGAGATATTGTTTGCCAGATTGCAAATACTGCGTGTTCGGCATCGCGAACTGTACAAAAAGTCGTTATCGTGTGCGCGAACACGCATATTGAGAGCGTGAAAATGACAAACACTGTAAGTCCGCGTTGTCGCGCTGTGCAGATTTACCAAAAGTACGCGAGCTGAATCCCTAGGGTTACCTACTGGCTGAAAAGGCCTATTTATTTAACACACACCCAAAAACTGCAATTCCACCCCAAAAACACCTTTTGCAATTCAATCCAAAGCCATCCATGGTGTTAAAATTCAACAGACAACACAAACTGTTTTTATGCAACCATGATTTGAGGATGACTCCCTCTGGGCCTCCTGGCAGACTAGGCCACAAGCTTGGAACAGAATGGCAAAAGCAAGCACACTGCTTGGATGGCTCCACAAAATGGCCGATACCCACCCACAACAACAAGAAATGGAAGACAGACAATGTAAGCCTATGGCAAAAGCACAATGCCTGCCTTCACAAAATGGCCACCACACACATGCTCAGGCCACCCACCACAATAATAACAAAAAAGTGATTACAAAGGACAGGAACAGGAAGTTGTAGTCTCTGTGGAACTTACTTCTTCTCCTAAAAATAATTTTAAAAAAATAAAAGTGACTCCATGCTCCAAAACTACAGCAGAATGAAACCCTGAGGAGTTTTTTTTAGCAAAATGCACAAAATAAGCGTTTTCAAGAAGGTTTTATGTAGCTCGCGAGATATTGTTTGCCAGATCGTAAATTCTGCGTGTTCGGCATTGCGAACTGTACAAAAAGTCGTTATCGCGTGCACGAACACGCATATTGAGAGCGCGAAAATGACAAAAACTGTAAGTCAGCGTTGTCTTGCTGTGCAGAGTTACCAAAAGTACGCAAGCTCTATCCCTAGGGTTACCTACTGGCTGAAAAGCCATAATTATTTAACACACACCCAAAAACTGCAATTCCACCACAAAAAACACCTTTTGCAATTCAATCCAAAGCCATTCATGGTGTTAAAATTCAACAGACAACACAAACTGTTTTTATGCACCCATGATTTGAGAATGACTACCTCTGGGCCGACTGACACACTAGGCCACAAGCTTGGAACAGAATGGCACAAGCAAGCACACTGCTTGGATGGCTCCACAAAATGGCCGCTACCCACCCACAACAACAAGAAATGGAAGACAGACAATGTAAGCCTATGGCAAAATCACAATGCCTGCCTTCACAAAATGGCCGCCACACACATGCTCAGGCCACCCACCACAATAATAACAAAAAAGTGATTACAAAGGATAGGAACAGGAAGTTGTAGTCTCTGTGGAACATACTTCCTCTCCTAAAAATATTTTTTTTTAATTAAAAGTGACTCCATGCTCCAAAACTACAGCAGAATGACAACATGAGGAGCTTTTTTAGCAAAATGCACAAAATCAGCGTTTTCGAAAAGGTTTTATGTTGCTCGCGAGATATTGTTTGCCAGATTGCAAAATCTGCATGTTCGGCATCGCGAACTGTACAAAAAGTCGTTATCGCGTGCGCGAACACGCATATTGAGAGCGCGAGAATGACAAAAACTGTAAGTCCGCGTTGTCGCGCTGTGCAGAGTTACCAAAAATACACGAGCTGAATCCCTAGGGTTACCTACTGGCTGAAAAGCACTATTCATTTAACAAACACCCAAAAACTGCAATTCCACCCCAAAAAACACCTTTTGCAATTCAATCCAAAGCCATCCATGGTGTTAAAATTCAACAGACAACACAAACTGTTTTTATGCACCCATGATTTGAGGATGACTCCCTCTGGGCCTCCTGGCAGACTAGGCCACAAGCTTGGAACAGAATGGCAAAAGCAAGCACACTGCTTGGATGGCTCCACAAAATGGCCGATACCCACCCACAACAACAAGAAATGGAAGACAGACAATGTAAGCCTATGGCAAAAGCACAATGCCTGCCTTCACAAAATGGCCGCCACACACATGCTCAGGCCACCCACCACAATAATAACAAAAAAGTGATTACAAAGGACAGGAACAGGAAGTTGTAGTCTCTGTGGAACTTACTTCTTCTCCTAAAAATAATTTTAAAAAAATAAAAGTGACTCCATGCTCCAAAACTACAGCAGAATGAAACCCTGAGGAGTTTTTTTTAGCAAAATGCACAAAATAAGCGTTTTCAAGAAGGTTTTATGTAGCTCGCGAGATATTGTTTGCCAGATCGTAAATTCTGCGTGTTCGGCATTGCGAACTGTACAAAACGTCGTTATCGCGTACACGAACACGCATATTGAGAGCGCGAAAATGACAAAAACTGTAAGTCAGCGTTGTCTTGCTGTGCAGAGTTACCAAAAGTACGCAAGCTCTATCCCTAGGGTTACCTACTGGCTGAAAAGCCCTTATTATTTAACACACACCCAAAAACTGCAATTCCACCACAAAAAACACCTTTTGCAATTCAATCCAAAGCCATCCATGGTGTTAAAATTCAACAGACAACACAAACTGTTTTTATGCACCCATGATTTGAGAATGACTACCTCAGGGCCGACTGACACACTAGGCCACAAGCTTGGAACAGAATGGCACAAGCAAGCACACTGCTTGGATGGCTCCACAAAATGGCCGCTACCCACCCACAACAACAAGAAATGGAAGACAGACAATGTAAGCCTATGGCAAAAGCACAATGCCTGCCTTCACAAAATGGCCGCCACACACATGCTCAAGCCACCCACCACAATAATAACAAAAAAGTGATCACAAAGGACAGGAATAGGAAGTTGTAGTCTCTGTGGAACTTACTTCTTCTCCTAAAAATATTTTTTTTAAATAAAAGTGACTCCGTGCTCCAAAACTACAGCAGAATGACAACCTGAGGAGTTTTTTTAGCGAAATGCACAAAATTAGCGTTTTCGAGAAGGTTTTATCTTGCTCGCGAGATATTGTTTGCCAGATTGCAAATTCTGCGTGTTCGGCATCGTGAACTGTACAAAAAGTAGTTATCGCGTGCGCGAACACGCATATTGAGAGCGCGAAAATGACAAAAACTGTAACTCCGCGTTGTCGCGCTGTTCAGAGATACCAAAAGTACGTGAGCTGAATCCCTAGGGTTACCTACTGGCTGAAAAGCACTATTTATTTAACACACACCCAAAAACTGCAATTGCACCCCAAAAAACACCTTTTGCAATTCAATCCAAAGTCATCAATGGTGTTAAAATTCAACTGACAACACAAACTGTTTTTATGCACCCATGATTAGAGGATGACTACCTCTGGGCCTACTGGCAGAGTAGGCCACAAGCTTGGAACAGAATGGCAAAAGCAAGCACACTGCTTGGATGGCTCCACAAAATGGCCGCTACCCACCCACAACAACAAGAAATGGAAGACAGACAATGTAAGCCTATTGGAAAAGCACAATGCCTGCCTTCACAAAATGGCTGCCATACACATACTCAGGCCACCCACCACAATAATAACAAAAAAGTGATCACAAAGGACAGGAACAGGAAGTTGTAGTCTCTGTGAAACTTACTTCCTCTCCTAAAAATATTGTTAAAAAAATAAAAGTGACTCCGTGCTCCAAAACTACAGCAGAATGACAACCTGAGGAGTTTTTTTAGCAAAATGCACAAAATCAGTATTTTCGAGAAGGTTTCATGTTGCTCGCGAGATATTGTTTGCCAGATTGCAAATTCTGCCTGTTCGGCATAGCGAACTGTACAAAAATTCGTTATCGCGTGCGCTAACACGCAGATTGAGGGCGCGTGAAAATGACAAAAACTTTAAGTCCGCGTTGTCGCGCTGTGCAGAGTCACCAAAAGTACGCGAGCTGAATCCCTAGGGTTACCTACTGGCTGAAAAGCACTATTTATTTAACACACACCCAAAAACTGCAATTGCACCCCAAAAACACCTTTGCAATTCAATCCAAAGCCATCCATGGTGTTAAAATTCAACTGACAACACAAACTGTTTGTATGCACACATGATTTGAGGATGACTACCTCTGGGCCTACTGGCAGACTAGGCCACAAGCTTTGAACAGAATGGCAAATGCAAGCACACTGCTTGGATGGCTCCACAAAATGGCCACTACCCACCCACAACAACAAGAAATGGAAGACAGACAATGTAAGCCTACGGCAAAAACACAATGCCTGCCTTCACAAAATGGCCGCCACCCACATGCTCAGGCCTCCCACCACAATAATAACAAAAAAGTTATTACAAAGGACAGGAACAGGAAGTTGTAGTCTCTGTGGAACTAACTTCCTCTCCTAAAAATATTTTTAAAAAAATAAAAGTGACTCCGTGCTCCAAAACTACAGCAGAATGACAACCTGAAGAGTTTTTTTAGCAAAATGCACAAAATCAGCGTTTTTGAGAAGGTTTTATGTTGCTCGTGAGATATTGTTTGCCAGATTGCAAATTCTGCGTGTTCGGAATCGCGAACTGTACAAAAAGTCGTCATCGCGTGTGCGAACACGCATATTGAGAGCGTGAAAATGACAAAAACTGTAAGTCAGCGTTGTCGTGCTGTGCAGAGTTACCAAAAGTACGCGAGCTGTATCCCTAGGGTTACCTACTGGCTGAAAAGACCTATTTATTTAACACACACCCAATAACTGCAATTCCACCCCAAAAAATACCTTTTGCAATTCAATCCAAAGCCATCCATGGTGTTAAGATTCAACAGACAACACAAACTGTTTTTATGCACCCATGATTTGAGGATGACTACCTCTGGGCCTACTGACAGACTAGGCCAAAACTTGGAACAGAATGGCAAAAGCAAGCACACTGCTTGGATGGCTCCACAAAATGGCCGCTACCCACCCACAACAACAAGAAATGGAAGACAGACAATGTAAGCCTATGGCAAAAGCACAATGCCATATCTTCACAAAATGGCCGCCACACACATGCTCAGGCCACCCACCACAATAATAACAAAAAGGTGATTACAAAGGAGAGGAACAGGAAGTTGTAGTCTCTGTGGAACTTACTTCTTCTCCTAAAAATATTTTTTTTTAAATAAAAGTGACTCCGTGCTCCAAAACTACAGCAGAATGACAACCTGGGGAGTTTTTTTAGCAAAATGCACAAAATCAGTGTTTTCGAGAAGGTTTTATGTTGCTCGCGAGATATTGTTTGCCAGATTGCAAATTCTGCATGTTCGGCATCGCGAACTGTACAAAAAGTCGTTATCGCGTGCGCGAACACGCATATTGAGAGCGCGAGAATGACAAAAACTGTAAGTCCGCGTTGTCGCACTGTGCAGAGTTACCAAAAGTACACGAGCTGAATCCCTAGGGTTACCTACTGGCTGAAAAGCACTATTCATTTAACAAACACCCAAAAACTGCAATTCCACCCCAAAAAACACCTTTTGCAATTCAATCCAAAGCCATCCATGGTGTTAAAATTCAACAGACAACACAAACTGTTTTTATGCACCCATGATTTGAGGATGACTCCCTCTGGGCCTCCTGGCAGACTAGGCCACAATCTTGGAACAGAATGGCAAAAGCAAGCACACTGCTTGGATGGCTCCACAAAATGGCCGATACCCACCCACAACAACAAGAAATGGAAGACAGACAATGTAAGCCTATGGCAAAAGAACAATGCCTGCCTTCACAAAATGGCCGCCACACACATGCTCAGGCCACCCACCACAATAATAACAAAAAAGTGATTACAAAGGACAGGAACAGGAAGTTGTAGTCTCTGTGGAACTTACTTCTTCTCCTAAAAATAATTAAAAAAAAATAAAAGTGACTCCATGCTCCAAAACTACAGCAGAATGAAACCCTGAGGAGTTTTTTTTAGCAAAATGCACAAAATAAGCGTTTTCAAGAAGGTTTTATGTAGCTCGCGAGATATTGTTTGCCAGATCGTAAATTCTGCGTGTTCGGCATTGCGAACTTGTGGAAATATGGATTTTTCTGATCAGTTATGTCCCCTATCTTGGACCCCAACGGTTCCATGTATAAATCACAAGTACATGTATGTTCCCTCCAGTTCCAGTTATGAAGACGCAAATACATGTGCGTCCACCGTTAACATGTCCTCTTTCAGATCCGCCATGAATGGGCCGGATATTCCATTCCTAAGTACGAAAGGCCACCGGCTTTATATGGTTCACTTATGCCATTTTACAGTTCAGGCGAGTAGGCCCTGATTCTGCCATCAAGCTTTCCCTGCCTTCTGACTCTGAGAGCTCCAGTCTGAGCCTGCATCTGTATCCATGAACTTTGTCCTCATTCTCTGCGCGGCTCACGGTGCCTGACATCAGCTTGCTGCCTGCCAAAAAACTGTATTTCACCTTCGAAATTATCTGCTCCGCTCCCTGCCCAATGCATTCCTGTCTAGTAGTTTAAGTAAACAGTCTTCCAGCTACCGAGCAAAGGCCCGGCTTCTCTGTCTTTATGCAAGTAATTCATAGCCCTATTATTATGGAAGACTTTCGCCCTCGCATCTAGTGTAGACACTTAGAAGCTTGTACACGCACTAACAGTCAGTATAGTCAGTATAGAATAAGATTCTACTCTAAGAGACCTCTCTTTTGGATAACATAGTTCTTTAAACATAGGATGTTAGATATGATTTGGGATAAGGTTGACTTGACCCACCAGACATCTGTCGCCACATGTAGAGTTAAATGTCAAATCCCCTTCACCCCCTAGTCGCACGTCAATCATACGTCATGCTGCTGCGCGCGCATTTCTGCCAAGTATTTCTGCTGACATTGCGAAATTCCTTCATGGAACCACCCTATTATGACATCACACCTGATGACGTTCTTTAGTCACACCCAGTTACGCCCACTTTTGCTACGCATGTATGTTTTATCTACACTATCAATTGTTACGCCTCTTGCATTTGCTTCAATGTAATGCCTATTGTATAAAAGTGATTACTTATCAATAAAGTATGTACTTCACTTCCTGAACCTCCGTGGTGATGGAACTTGGAGTCACCGATTCGAATCGTCCATTGGAATAAAGCCCATTCCGAACCTCTAATACCACGGATTCTGCCTCTTATTTACTGAGCTATTTCTATTATGTTTCTGTATCAAATTAAGTCCCGGTAATTAAATTATTTACCACATGAATGGCGCCCGAACAGGGACACTTTCTCATCTCACGCGCCGGCGGTGCGTTGCAGGCCCGGTCTCCTGCCACAGCTGGACGGACAACAACGCGTACCAGCAGGATTTCCTGTATCTCCCTCCGGTCAAGCGGGGGCGACTGAGGCTGCGATCAACACCCAGACGAGGCGGTGAGAAGTGCGAAGTATCCCGACCAGAGCCTAGCTGAGAGAGCAAGATCCGAGGTATACAGAGGCCCACCAAGTTCCGAAGTTCCGAAGTTCCGAGGTTTCCGATGTTCCGAAGTTTCCGAAGTTTTCGAGCCGAGTCCAGTCCAGTTCAGTTCAGTTCCGTTCCGAGGCCTTCCGTTCCGAGCTACCCGGTGAGTACCATTACTGGGGAGGCGTTCTGACGTGCACATAAGTTGTGCCGGTCCAGACGGGTTTGGGTACACAAATCCGGTCTGCACTGTTTTAGCAGTGTATCTGTACTGTTTAGCAGTATATCTAGTATATCAAGTATATAAATTCAGAATAATTCAGTTAAAATGCCGAGGATTATGTCTTGTGATAAAGTTTTCTTAGATCGTCATCATCATTGTTGCTCATTTAAACGTTAAATGTTAAATGTGTTAATACGTCCTGCATATTGTGGTGTGAATGACTGTTCATTATTGTGTTTATTGTATTAAGTTTGTTCAAGACCAAGTATCAGATCAGTTCTCAGTATGCCGCTCTTTTCGAAACTAAGACAGATCACAACTAGAAAAGGGGTACTCGAAGAAGCTGTTCCCATTCCTCCTAGGGACACTCCAGGGTACTTCATGTATCATAAACATGGCCTAGACGCCATATTATTTCTTGATCTATGGGTAGACTACACTAAGGAATCACCAGAAAGTCAGAGGTGGCCCGCAGCTGGGACCTGGGATGCAGATTGCATCGTGAAAGTAGAGGAAGAATTATGGAAAAAGAAAGCTAGACAATCACAGAAAGACGCCATTGAATTATGGCGTAAAGAATCGTATAGACGTACAGAAAAAGCACGTAGACAGGAAGAGAAGAGTAAGGAAAATTCAAATAAAGTCCGAGAGAATCTATTAATTAAAGAAGGTACACGAGTGACATCAGAACAAGTAGACAGACAAAGAAATGCCCTTATGAATGGTATGTATCCCCTTCTGGCCGAGGGATTACCTAGGGCTACTCCGGAGATACCAAGACTTGCCACCCCCATTGTTCCCAATAAAAATGCATCCTAAGGGGCATCCTAGAACAGCAGAAGATGTTTTTCTTTCCTCATATTTAGATGAAGCAGCTCTCGAGTATGCTAACCCCGCCCCACATAGACCGTCTGCCGGGGAGGTTCAACGCCAAGACCCTGTATCTGTATCCCTACAGCATCAAATCCTGACACCAGTTCCGGCAAGCACATCTGTTTCCACGTCTGTTCCTACAGCTGCTTCTACAGCTGTGCCCACACCTATAGTTGCTGTATCGCGTTCAACGAATCCTTTCACGCCCGATACCCCAGACGGGGCTACCGGAGGTGCTACCAACATTTTTTCTACGCCACCCAGAATAAATAAACTTACTTTTCAAGAAACAGCACATCCACGTACCCCCAAACTCATAAATGCCCGCACGCTTAAGGAACTTCTTGTAGATTGTAGATATGACCCTGTGCCCGGCAAAGAGGACAAAATGATCATGGCATCATTACGTATCAGACGAGCCGCGGTGTATTTGGGGAAGTTACCAGGAATGACTGTGCATCTAGATAATATATATCATTTTGTCCAAACAGGGCGAGATTCTGAATGTATTAACAGAGCTATGGAATACCAGAAAGTGGAGATACAGGGGGAACTGTTACGTTTCCTCATAAATTGTGTGATCAGAAATCAAGACCGACCGGGGGTAGACCCGGAAGCAATGCAAATTCTTACCAGATGGAGCCAGAATATATCAGAAGGGAGACATGATAAGCAAAAATGTATAATAGCCATGTGTCGAAAGATCCGTAAAGAAATAGAACGCCTACACGAAGAGAGATTAACGGTAGATCAGTTCGAACAAAGCGAGGAGGAAGGATCAGGACTGCCCACAGGACAGTCAGAAACCATAGCCTATGTAGGTAGAGGAAGATCTTGTAATAGTACTAGATGTTTTACTGACCCGATACGTCCGATATGTCCAGAAAATAACAGGAATTTCCAAACACCTATAATAAATATAAGGTCCCCCGAGCATTCGTTCCAAGCCGCTCACAAATTACTCCGAGAACGAAGGGGTTATCATTTACTCGATTCTATGGATGAACAAGAATTAGCCAGGTCAGCCGTTCATTGGGCTGACAGTCCCGGAAAATATGGTGATGATACAGTAGCACACACATTTTTGAACCTCACCCCAGATGAACAGCGTTTAGCTGGGATTTATATGATTCAACAACTTCTTATACTTTATCAAAGTCAACATTCCGACCCTGGTCCGTTACCTGATATATTGACTGAATTACTCACGAATAGATGGAGAGGTTCAGGTACTAAGTTAATTAGAGAAATACTAGAATCAAGAAAGCAGTACATTCTTTTTGTATGCCCAGAACATGTCTCACTGCCCATCAAGGAAAGAACGACGTATTACATGGACAGACAGAATCCCTTACGAGAAGTACACCCAATGAAGGGCGAGGACAATCAGTTTAAACGTGTATATGTATATACGCCCATATCGAAAATAGAATTGTTAGAAATGAAGAAAGTGGTACCCAGTCATGACAAAGACCCAGCGGGTTTTCACCGAGAAATTAAAGACATGTTACTCATGGGAGAGTATACCTATCCCGACATTATGACAATATTAAAGGTATTAATGCCTGCTGGCATTTATGAAAAACTCAAGGAAAAAGAGTGGGAGGTAGGAGACCAAAAGATAGACTGGACAGCATTAGAAAATGAAGAAAGGGCCCGAGGTCCAGGTTCGGGGCTTGGGGATAAAACTAAAGCACTACCAGGTTTACTAGTACAGGTACTGCCACGTTTATTAACCACGAAAAAGGAAGACTGGGGTGCAATCTCAGCCTGTAAACAAAAGCAAGATGAAGACACTAGTGATTTCTATGCCCGATTCGAAAAATGTTTTGGTATAAATAGTGGTATAAAAGCAAGTAGCGAGTCATACCCACATCTGTTTGTGACAAAATTAGTTGAAAATTCCTTGCCCCAGGTGAAGAATAGAGTGTTAAAATTCGAGAGTACCTGGCAAGGTAATACCCCATCACAAATGTTACAAATGTTACAGTACCATTACAATAGAATTAGAGAGGAACAAGAACATGAACAGAAACGCATGAAAGACACAAAAATGAAAATGCTAGTCTCCCAGACAGTTCCAGCTGAAGGTCATAAAAGGGGTACGACACAGTCCGGTGATTCAGCAGGACCTGTAAAAGGGACATGCAACTATTGTAAACAACCAGGTCATTACATACACGATTGCCCAGTCTTGAAGCGTAATATCGCCACAGGTAAAACACAAGAAAGACCACGGCCACCTAGACAGGATCAGAATGAACAAGGAGCACCACAGCATGCACAGTCCATGCCAGCTCCACAACAGTCTATACAGTTTGTGCCAGCTGCACCAGCGCTGCCTGTTGCTGCCACACAAACCACGACACGACAGCTGTACCAGACCGCACAGTACGACTATCCTGATTATCAACGATACGCATGAACCAGCCTAGAGAGGGAAGTTGACTTACCCCTTATCGAGGTCCCTGTAGACCAAGAAGGACCTTATGTACATAGTGAACTATTAGGCCAAGATAGAAATTTTTTACTTGATACAGGGGCAAGTCGAACAACTATAAAACGTAGTGAAGTTCCAGGGGCACCCCTCTCAGGCTCACAGAATATTTCCCTTGGTTTTTCAGGAAAACCTATTGTTAATGAAGTATCACAGCCTCTTCCACTTACGATAGGACCCTTAACCCGAACTACAGATTTATTGCTTACTAAATCATGTCCAGAAAACCTGTTAGGTATAAAAACACTGAAAGCTCTAGGAGCTATAATATGTTGTTCTCCGGAAGGAGTAAGATTGTTTTTACGTGATTTCAAAGGTCACTATGTGTCTCGAGACATGGATCCCCGACTACAGACTTTACCTACACATTTATGGGCACAAGGCCCTACTGATGTGGGTTGCATGAATATTACACCATATCGGGTTACATTAAAGGCAGGAGTGGTACTACCACGAATGCGACAATACAAGTTACCACCAGATGCTGTAGTGGCTTTACTGCAAATTATTGACGAGCTCATTGTCCAAGGAGTAGTTGTGGAAACAGACTCCAATGTATGTAATTCCCCGATAATTCCGATTCTTAAACGAACAGATCCAAAGGCTCCGCCAGTATATCGATTGGTTATTGATCTGCGCGAATTGAACAAATGCATTGTGCCACAATTCCCTGTGGTCCCAGATATCTCGTCATTACTGACAGCTATTGATTCCGAAGCAACATTCTTTACTGTAATTGACCTCAAGAATGCCTTTTTCAGCGTCCCAATAGATCCGGAAAGCCAATACTTGTTCGGATTTCGTTTAAATGGACGTAGCTTTAAATTCACACGCGCACCTCAAGGATTTACAGAAAGCCCCAGCATCTATAGCCAAGCACTGAAACGAGAACTTGACAGTATTCACATGCCAGTCAACACTGCCCTGCTTCAATATGTCGATGATCTGCTGATCACCGCTAGAAACGAACATGAATGTGAGAAAGCATCACTGACGGTATTACAATTTTTGGCCGAAAAGGGGCACAAGGTTTCCCCTTCTAAGCTGCAATTCTGTGTCCAGCGAGTTGTTTACCTTGGTCACTCGCTGTCCAAGGAGGGAAGGCAGCTTACACCAGATCGCATCCAGCTAATTGCAAATATGCCGATACCCAAGACACAAAAGGAGGTGCGGGCTTTCATAGGCCTCACTTCATATTGTAGGCAGTGGATCCCTCAGTATGCATTTCTAGCAAAACCACTCATTCAATTGACAACACAGGAGGCAGCCACATTGACTGTCCTCCCTTGGACTCAGGAACATACACACGTTTTTGAAAGTTTAAAGAAAGCTTTATGTCAAGCACCTGTCCTAGCAACACCATGTTACAATAAACAGTTTACACTCTTTGTTACAGAACGCGAAGGTACTGCCTTGTCAGTACTCACACAGGAACAAGCAGGATCACACAAACCATGTGCCTATTTTTCTAGTACATTAGATCCCGTAGCTCAGGCTTTGCCTGCATGCCTAAAATCAGTGGCAGCAACAGCCTTAGCAATCAGACAAAGCGATGCCATAGTATTAGGACATCCATTGACAGTACAAGTACCACATGCAGTAGAGGTTCTTTTGAACCGCACACAAACACAACACTTGACTATAGCACGACTCACCGGTTACGAATTAACATTGTTTCAGCCACATATAGAAATCAGACGTTGTAGTACATTGAATCCTGCCACACTTTTACCTGTAAATGGAACAGATCCACTTGCACATGATTGTATTGAAGTTATCACTATCACGACGAAACCCAGACAAGATTTAACAGACGTTCCATTATCAGACCCAGACCTGACGTTGTATGTAGATGGTTCATGTATGAGAACAGGTACAGGAGAGTTAGTGGCCGCTTATGCAGTCACAACAGACGCTGAAATCATTGAAACAAATTGTATAAATACCTTGTCCGCTCAAGCAGCAGAGCTCATCGCTCTGACACAAGCCTGTATTCAAGCCACAAATAAAAAAGTCAACATATACACTGATTCACGTTATGCATTCGGAGTTGTACATGACTTCGGCGTGCTGTGGCGAGAGAGAGGTTATTTAACTTCTCACGGTGCCCACATTCAGCACGGACCCCTCATTCATGCCTTATTAGATGCAATACATCTACCCACTGCAATATCAATTATGAAATGTAAAGCTCATACGAAAGTTACTGATATCATTTCTCAAGGCAATGATCTAGCTGACAGAACAGCTAAACAGACTGCTCAAACTCAAACATCCGACATGACAAAGACAATAGTCCCGACGCCAACACATTGCATGATGGTTAAGGATCCCGCTCTTGACGTAATTGACATACAGACACATGCTACTCCAGACGAAATAAAGAAATGGACTGAATTAGGAGGGATCCAAACGGATCAAGGATGGATGACAAAGGAAAAATCTGTGTGGTTCCTTCCTGATTCAATGGTCCAAGTCATTATTAACACTGTACATAGTCCAGCGCATCTAGGGGAAAAAGCTATGCTAGACAGCAATCAACACATTTGGTTCAACAAACATTTACGAGCAGCAGCTAAACAAAAAGTTCGTACCTGTATGATCTGTTGCCAGTTCAACCCAGGAAAAAGCATTCCCGTAGAACAGGGTGGATTTCAGCCTCCTGATCACCCTTTTGAAATCCTCCAGATGGATTATATCCAGATGGAACGATGTCGAGGATTCAAATATGTTCTCGTAGTTGTCTGTGCTCTTTCCCGTTGGACAGAGGCATATCCGGTTTCAGATTACACTGCCCCGACTACTGCCAAACAGTTAGTTCGAGAATTCTTCCCACGGTACGGTTTACCACGTGTTGTCTACTCAGATAACGGCCAGCCGTTCTCATCCGAACTAATGAAACACGTTTCACTTTTGTTAGGTTATCAGTGGAAGTTCCACTGTGTCCGACACCCCGAGGCAGCAGGCCTCGTGGAAAGACATAATCAGACCTTGAAAATTAGATTGTCCAAAATTTGTAGAGAAAAAGGTGTCGACTGGGTAGTAGCTTTACCCGTTGCACTCTTTTACATGAGAATGGTAGCACACTCTCGAACAGGGCTATCCCCTTATGAAGTGATCTTCGGTAGACCACCAAATATGTGGGGGACGCCTATACCACGCAAAATAACTGATATTGACTGTAATATGCTGACAGATTACTTGGCTTCCTTGATGTCTGCACTACAATCTTGTCGTTCACAGGTAGCTGCAGCTTTTCCCGACAACACTGAGGTGAAACCCCATGACGTAATTCCAGGAGACTTGGTCTTAGTGAGGAACTTTGATCGGAAGTCTCAGCTGGACCCTAGGTGGAGGTCGCCTCAGCTCGTGTTATTAACGACGAGGACAGCCGTGAAGATCGAGGGTCGAAAAGGCTGGATACATTCAAGTCATATCAAGAAATTTCATGGACTACCATCAGATGTAAACGACACACCTTGCGTGTCTTCCCCGAGTGACTCTAAACTTCCTTTGGTTGAATTAAATAGTCGTGAACTATATAAACTAAAACTCAGGTCTAACCAGTCAGGCAATTTGATTGTTTAAGTCCTCTCCAAGGTGAAGCGGTCGAATTTGTCTCTGACATGTATCCCTTAGACCTGTACAGAGAAAGAAACAAAAGGATAAAACTGAAACGACATGCGTACTGTAAATCACTGCGTAGTCATTGCACAGTGACGTTATTAATTCTGTTTTTCCTAAGTCTTTTAATAATTACTGCAAGTATATTGTTGCACATATGTTATCCCATTTCTAGACATGTTTATAATGTTACTGCTGAACATTCTTTTAGTGAATTACCTCCGCATGAATTGTCATATAGATTTGCGCTGCGCAATAACACTTTTATTAGTATGTTACATCATTCCCATCAGGTTAGCAATGCTACAAATTGTTGGATATGTGGCCGACTCCCTCCCTATCAGAATTATAAAGGAATTCTACCTCTCTTTCCATACCCGTTCACACACAACGGCTCCTGTGGAGCATGGTTTAGTTTAATTAATTCCCAAGATTCGAATTCTGCAGTTTATCAAGACAACTGGGTATGGGGAAATTTGAACTTAGTTTTACTTAAAGTCTGCCACCCCAACAAGGAGGGACTTCCCAAAAGAACAGGAACTGATCTAGAAAATGAAGTATATGGATTAGGTAATTTTACGCTTAATCTTATGATCCTAAATGTCGAATCCGAAGCTACTCCAATTTTATCCGCCATGTCAGTATTTCGAGTAAAAGGTGAATTATGTGTAAGAAAGAATGGTTCCATACATATGGGCCATAGTAGATGCACCACTGTAATAGAATTTAGTGATCAAGGCAAGTCGACATTTAGAGCTTACCGCCATTCCTATTTTATATGTGGTCAGACCGCATATATACGCCTACCTCTAGATTGGGATGGTACCTGTTATATAGCATTCCTTTTGCCACCTGTTTTCCTAGCTCCTCCTGATTATCACAGAAATACTCAGTTAGTACACAATAGAGAAAGGAGAGATCTCCCAATAGTCGATTACACTGAAACAGCATGGGAAAAATACACAGATTTCAATAAAGGTCTCTTTCCCTATATAGGTACCGTTACTAATAGTAAGCTGATACGTAGATTAACTAGAACCCTTGAAGCAGTAGTGAATGAAACTATTTCCGCCTTAGGCAATTTAACAGAAGAGCAGTCTGCTATGCGGATTGTTGTGCTTCAAAATCGTCTTGTCCTTGACGTCATCCTGGCCGATAGGGGCGGAGCTTGTAGGGTCATCGGATCAAGTTGTTGCATTTTCATACCAGAAAATTCGCCATCTGTATATAAAGCCATAACCCGCCTTCATAAGATTGTAAGCCAGATACACCAGAGCCCAGGCACCTGGACTTGGTCCGGTTGGTTTTGGAGTGTATTATCTACCTTTGGATGGAAGGTCCTATCCTTCCTAGGTATTGGCTTTCTCATACTATTCAGTTGCTGTCTATGTCTACAATGTGGACCAGCGATCTGTGGTCTGTGTGCCACATCGTGTATTCCACCACCAAGATTTCGTTCGTCCCAGAAGAAAAAAGAAGAACAAATGATGCTATATGAACAGATCAATGGATTGATGAAGATTGATATCTCTTGACGGGCAAGTAGGGGACAAGGAGGGAATGTGGAAATATGGATTTTTCTGATCAGTTATGTCCCCTATCTTGGACCCCAACGGTTCCATGTATAAATCACAAGTACATGTATGTTCCCTCCAGTTCCAGTTATGAAGACGCAAATACATGTGCGTCCACCGTTAACATGTCCTCTTTCAGATCCGCCATGAATGGGCCGGATATTCCATTCCTAAGTACGAAAGGCCACCGGCTTTATATGGTTCACTTATGCCATTTTACAGTTCAGGCGAGTAGGCCCTGATTCTGCCATCAAGCTTTCCCTGCCTTCTGCCTCTGAGAGCTCCAGTCTGAGCCTGCATCTGTATCGATGAACTTTGTCCTCATTCTCTGCGCGGCTCACGGTGCCTGACATCAGCTTGCTGCCTGCCAAAAAACTGTATTTCACCTTCGAAATTATCTGCTCCGCTCCCTGCCCAATGCATTCCTGTCTAGTAGTTTAAGTAAACAGTCTTCCAGCTACCGAGCAAAGGCCCGGCTTCTCTGTCTTTATGCAAGTAATTCATAGCCCTATTATTATGGAAGACTATCGCCCTCGCATCTAGTGTAGACACTTAGACGCTTGTACACGCACTAACAGTCAGTATAGTCAGTATAGAATAAGATTCTACTCTAAGAGACCTCTCTTTTGGATAACATAGTTCTTTAAACATAGGATGTTAGATATGATTTGGGATAAGGTTGACTTGACCCACCAGACATCTGTCGCCACATGTAGAGTTAAATGTCAAATCCCCTTCACCCCCTAGTCGCACGTCAATCATACGTCATGCTGCTGCGCGCGCATTTCTGCCAAGTATTTCTGCTGACATTGCGAAATTCCTTCATGGAACCACCCTATTATGACATCACACCTGATGACGTTCTTTAGTCACACCCAGTTACGCCCACTTTTGCTACGCATGTATGTTTTATCTACACTATCAATTGTTACGCCTCTTGCATTTGCTTCAATGTAATGCCTATTGTATAAAAGTGATTACTTATCAATAAAGTATGTACTTCACTTCCTGAACCTCCGTGGTGATGGAACTTGGAGTCACCGATTCGAATCGTCCATTGGAATAAAGCCCATTCCGAACCTCTAATACCACGGATTCTGCCTCTTATTTACTGAGCTATTTCTATTATGTTTCTGTATCAAATTAAGTCCCGGTAATTAAATTATTTACCACAAAAAGTCGTTATCGCGTACACGAACACGCATATTGAGAGCGCGAAAATGACAAAAACTGTAAGTCAGCGTTGTCTTGCTGTGCAGAGTTACCAAAAGTACGCAAGCTCTATCCCTAGGGTGACCTACTGGCTGAAAAGCCCTAATTATTTAACACACACCCAAAAACTGCAATTCCACCACAAAAAACACCTTTTGCAATTCAATCCAAAGCCATCCATGGTGTTAAAATTCAACAGACAACACAAACTGTTTTTATGCACCCATGATTTGAGAATGACTACCTCTGGGCCGACTGGCACACTAGGCCACAAGCTTGGAACAGAATGGCACAAGCAAGCACACTGCTTGGATGGCTCCACAAAATGGCCGCTACCCACCCACAACAACAAGAAATGGAAGACAGACAATGTAAGCCTATGGCAAAAGCACAATGCCTGCCTTCACAAAATGGCCGCCACACACATGCTCAAGCCACCCACCACAATAATAACAAAAAAGTGATCACAAAGGACAGGAATAGGAAGTTGTAGTCTCTGTGGAACTTACTTCTTCTCCTAAAAATATTTTTTTTAAATAAAAGTGACTCCGTGCTCCAAAACTACAGCAGAATGACAACCTGAGGAGTTTTTTTAGCGAAATGCACAAAATTAGCGTTTTCGAGAAGGTTTTATCTTGCTCGCGAGATATTGTTTGCCAGATTGCAAATTCTGCGTGTTCGGCATCGCGAACTGTACTAAAAGTAGTTATCGCGTGCGCGAACACGCATATTGAGAGCGCGAAAATGACAAAAACTGTAACTCCGCGTTGTCGCGCTGTTCAGAGATACCAAAAGTACGTGATCTGAATCCCTAGGGTTACCTACTGGCTGAAAAGCACTATTTATTTAACACACACCCAAAAACTGCAATTGCACCCCAAAAAACACCTTTTGCAATTCAATCCAAAGCCATCCATGGTGTTAAAATTCAACTGACAACACAAACTGTTTTTATGCACCCATGATTAGAGGATGACTACCTCTGGGCCTACTGGCAGAGTAGGCCACAAGCTTGGAACAGAATGGCAAAAGCAAGCACACTGCTTGGATGGCTCCACAAAATGGCCGCTACCCACCCACAACAACAAGAAATGGAAGACAGACAATGTAAGCCTATTGGAAAAGCACAATGCCTGCCTTCACAAAATGGCTGCCATACACATACTCAGGCCACCCACCACAATAATAACTAAAAAGTGATCACAAAGGACAGGAACAGGAAGTTGTAGTCTCTGTGAAACTTACTTCCTCTCCTAAAAATATTTTTTTTAAAATAAAAGTGACTCCGTGCTCCAAAACTACAGCAGAATGACAACCTGAGGAGTTTTTTGAGCAAAATGCACAAAATCAGCGTTTTCGAGAAGGTTTTATGTTGCTCGCGAGATATTGTTTGCCAGATTGCAAATTCTGCATGTTCGGCATCGCGAACTGTACAAAAAGTCATTATCGCGTGCACGAACACGCATATTGAGAGCGCGAAAATGACAAAAACTGTAAGTCAGCGTTGTCGTGCTGTGCAGAGTTACCAAAAGTATGCGAGCTCTACTCCTACCTACTTGCTGAAAAGCCCTATTTATTTAACACACACACAAAAACTGCAATACCACCCCAAAAAACACCTTTTGCAATTCAATCCAAAGCCATCCATGGTGTTAAAATTCAACAGACAACACAAACTGTTTTTATGCACCCATGATTTGAGAATGACTACCTCTGGGCCTACTGACAGACTAGGCCACAAGCTTGGAACAGAATGGCAAAAACAAGCACACTGCTTGGATGGCTCCACAAAATGGCCGCTACCCACCCACAACAACAAGAAATGGAAGACAGACAATGTAAGCCTATGGCAAAAGCACAATGCCTGCCTTCACAAAATGGCCGCCACCCACATGCTCAGGCCTCCCACCACAATAATAACAAAAAAGTGATTACAAAGGACAGGAACAGGAAGATGTAGTCTCTTTGGAACTAACTTCCTCTCCTAAAAATATTTTTTTTAAAATAAAAGTGACTCCGTGCTCCAAAACTACAGCAGAATGACAACCTGAAGAGTTTTTTTAGCAAAATGCACAAAATCAGCGTTTTTTGAGAAGGTTTTATGTTGCTCGTGAGATATTGTTTGCCAGATTGCAAATTCTGCGTGTTCGGCATCGTGAATTGTACAAAAAGTCGTTATCGCCTGCGCGAACACGCATATTGAGAGCGCGAAAATGACAAAAACTGTAAGTCCTCGTTGTCGCGCTGTGAATTGTTACCACAAGTACGCGAGCTGAATCCCTAGGGTTACCTACTGGCTGAAAAGCCCTATTTATTTAACAAGCACCCAAAAACTGCAATTCCACCCCAATAAACACCTTTTGCAATTCAATCCAAAGCCATCTATGGTGTTAAAATTCAACAGACAACACAAACTGTTTTTATGCAACCATGATTTGAAGATGACTACCTCTGGGCCTACTGACAGACTAGGCCACAAGCTTGGAACAGAATGGCAAATGCAAGCACACTGCTTGGATGGCTCCACAAAATGGCCGCTACCCACCCACAACAACAAGAAATGGAAGACAGACAATGTAAGTCTATGGCAAAAGCACAATGCCTGCCTTCACAAAATGGCCACCAAACACATGCTCAGGCCACCCACCACAATAATAACAAAAAAGTGATCACAAAGGACAGGAACAGGAAGTTGTAGTCTCTGTGGAACTTACTTCTTCTCCTGAAAATATATTTTTTTAAATAAAAGTGACTCCGTGCTCCAAAACTACAGCAGAATGACAACCTGAGGAGTTTTTTTAGCAAAATGCACAAAATCAGCGTTTTCGAGAAGGTTTTATGTTGCTCGCGAGATATTGTTTGCCAGATTGCAAATTCTGCGTGTTCGGCATCGCGAACTGTACAAAAAGTCGTTATCGCGTGCGCGAACACGCATATTGAGAGCACGAAAATGACAATAACTGTAAGTCCGCATTGTGGCGCTGTGCAGAGTTACCAAAAGTACGCGAGCTGAATCCCTAGGGTTACCTACTGACTGAAAAGCCCTATTTATTTAACACAAACCCAAAACCTGAAATTCCACCCCAAAAAACACCTTTTGCAATTCAATCCAAAGCCATCCATGGTGTCAAAATTCAATAGACAACACAAACTGTTTTTATGCAACCATGATTTGAGGATGACTACCTCTGGACCTACTGGCAGACTAGGCCACAAGCTTGGAACAGAATGGCAAAAGCAAGCACAATGCTTGGATGGCTCCACAAAATGGCCGCTACCCACCCACAACAGCAAGAAATGAAAGACAGACAATGTAAGCCTATGGCAAAAGCACAATGCCTGCCTTCACAAAATGGCCGCCACACACATGCTCAGGGCACCCACCACAATAATAACAAAAATGTGATCACAAAGGACAGCAACAGGAAGTTGTAGTCTCTGTGGAACTTACCTCCTCTCCTAAAAATATTTAAAAAAAAATAAAAGTGCCTCCGTGCTCCAAAACTACAGCAGAATGACAACCTGAGGAGTTTTTTTAGCAAAATGCACAAAATCAGCGTTTTCGAGAATGTTTTATGTTGCTCGCGAGATATTGTTTGCCAGATTGCAAATTCTGCGTGTTCGGCATCGCGAACTGTACAAAAAGTCGTTATCGCGTGTGCGAACACGCATATTGAGAGCATGAAAATGACAAAAACTGTAAGTCAGCGTTGTCGTGCTGTGCAGAGTTACCAAAAGTACGCGAGCTCTATCCCTAGGGTTACCTACTGGCTGAAAAGCCCTATTTATTTAACACACACCCAATAACTGCAATTCCACCCCAAAAAACACCTTTTGAAATTCAATCCAAAGCCATCCATGGTGTTAAGATTCAACAGACAACACAAACTGTTTTTATGCACCCATGATTTGAGGATGACTACCTCTGGGCCTACTGAGATACTAGGCCACAAGCTTGGAACAGAATGGCAAAAGCAAGCACACTGCTTGGATGGCTCCACAAAATGGCCGCTACCCACCCACAACAACAAGAAATGGAAGACAGACAATGTAAGCCTATGGCAAAAGCACAATGCCATATCTTCACAAAATGGCCGCCACACACATGCTCAGGCCACCCACCACAATAATAACAAAAAGGTGATTACAAAGGAGAGGAACAGGAAGTTGTAGTCTCTGTGGAACTTACTTCTTCTCCTAAAAATATTTTTTTTTAAATAAAAGTGACTCTGTGCTCCAAAACTACAGCAGAATGACAACCTGAGGAGTTTTTTTAGCACAATGCACAAAATCAGTGTTTTCGAGAAGGTTTTATGTTGCTCGCGAGATATTGTTTGCTAGATTGCAAATTCTGCATGTTCGGCATCGCGAACTGTACAAAAAGTCATTATCGCGTGCACGAACACGCATATTGAGAGCGCGAAAATGACAAAAACTGTAGGTCAGCGTTGTCGTGCTGTGCAGAGTTACCAAAAGTATGCGAGCTCTACTCCTACCTACTTGCTGAAAAGCCCTATTTATTTAACACACGCACAAAAACTGCAATACCACCCCAAAAAACACCTTTTGCAATTCAATCCAAAGCCATCCATGGTGTTAAAATTCAACAGACAACACAAACTGTTTTTATGCTCCCATGATTTGAGAATGACTACCTCTGGGCCTACTGACAGACTAGGCCACAAGCTTGGAACAGAATGGCAAAAACAAGCACACTGCTTGGATGGCTCCACAAAATGGCCGCTACCCACCCACAACAACAAGAAATGGAAGACAGACAATGTAAGCCTATGGCAAAAGCACAATGCCTGCCTTCACAAAATGGCCGCCACCCACATGCTCAGGCCTCCCACCATAATAATACCAAAAAAGTGATTACAAAGGACAGGAACAGGAAGTTGTAGTCTCTGTGGAACTAACTTCCTCTCCTAAAAATATTTTTTTAAAAATAAAAGTGACTCCGTGCTCCAAAACTACAGCAGAATGACAACCTGAAGAGTTTTTTTAGCAAAATGCACAAAATCAGCGTTTTTGAGAAGGTTTTATGTTGCTCGTGAGATATTGTTTGCCAGATTGCAAATTCTGCATGTTCGGCATCGTGAATTGTACAAAAAGTCGTTATCGCCTGCGCGAACACGCATATTGAGAGCGCGAAAATGACAAAAACTGTAAGTCCTCGTTGTCGCGCTGTGAATTGTTACCAAAAGTACGCAAGCTGAATCCCTAGGGTTACCTACTGGCTGAAAAGCCCTATTTATTTAACAAACACCCAAAAACTGCAATTCCACCCCAATAAACACCTTTTGCAAATCAATCCAAAGCCATCCGTGGTGTTAAAATTCAACAGACAACACAAACTGTTTTTATGCAACCATGATTTGAGGATGACTACCTCTGGGCCTACTGACAGACTAGGCCACAAGCTTGGAACAGAATGGCAAATGCAAGCACACTGCTTGGATGGCTCCACAAAATGGCCGCTACCCACCCACAACAACAAGAAATGGAAGACAGACAATGTAAGCCTATGGCAAAAGCACAATGCCTGCCTTCACAAAATGGCCGCCACACACATGCTAAGGCCACCCACACAATAATAACAAAAAAGTGATCACAAAGGACAGGAACAGGAAGTTGTAGTCTCTGTGGAACTTACTTCTTCTCCTAAAAATATTTTTAAAAAAATAAAAGTGACTCCGTGCTCCAAAACTACAGCAGAATGACAACCTGAGGAGTTTTTTTAGCAAAATGCACAACATCAGCGTTTTCGAGAAGGTTTTATGTTGCTCGCGAGATATTGTTTGCCAGATTGCAAATTCTGCGTGTTCGGCATCGCGAACTGTACAAAAAGTCGTTATCGCGTGCGCGAACACGCATATTGAGAGCGCGAAAATGACAATAACTGTAAGTCCGCATTGTCGCGCTGTGCAGAGTTACCAAAAGTACGCGATCTGAATCCCTAGGGTTACCTACTGACTGAAAAGCCCTATTTATTTAACACACACCCAAAACCTGAAATTCCACCCCAAAAAACACCTTTTGCAATTCAATCCAAAGCCATCCATGGTGTCAAAATTCAACAGACAACACAAACTGTTTTTATGCAACCATGATTTGAGGATGACTACCTCTGGACCTACTGGCAGACTAGGCCACAAGCTTGGAACAGAATGGCAAAAGCAAGCACAATGCTTGGATGGCTCCACAAAATGGCCGCTACCCACCCACAACAACAAGAAATAGAAGACAGACAATGTAAGCCTATGGCAAAAGCACAATGCCTGCCTTCACAAAATGGCCGCCACACACATGCTCAGGCCACCCACCACAATCATAACACAAAAGTGATCACAAAGGACAGGAACAGGAAGTTGTAGTCTCTGTGGAACTTACTTCCTCTCCTGAAAATATTTTTTAAAAAATAAAAGTGCCTCCATGCTCCAAAACTACAGCAGAATGACAACCTGAGGAGTTTTTTTAGCAAAATGCACAAAAAGCAGTGTTTTCGAGAAGGTTTTATGTTGCTCGCGAGATATTGTTTGCCAGATTGCAAATTATGCATGTTCGGCATAGCGAACTGTACAAAAAGTCGTTATCGCGTGCGCGAACACGCAGATTGAGAGCGCGAAAATGACAAAAACTGTAAGTCCGCGTTGTTGCGCTGTGCAGAGTTACCAAAAGTCCGCGAGCTGAATCCCTAGGGTTACCTACTGGCTGAAAAGCCCTATTTATTTAACACACACCCAAAAACTGCAATTCCACCCCAAAAAACACCTTTTGCAATTCAATCCAAAGCCATCCATGGAGTCAAAATTCAACAGACAACACAAACTGTTTTTATGCAACCATGATTTGAGGATGACTACCTCTGGACCTACTGGCAGACTAGGCCACAAGCTTGGAACAGAATGGCAAAAGCAAGCACAATGCTTGGATGGCTCCACAAAATGGCCGCTACCCACCCACAACAACAAGAAATAGAAGACAGACAATGTAAGCCTATGGCAAAAGCACAATGCCTGCCTTCACAAAATGGCCGCCACACACATGCTCAGGCCACCCACCACAATCATAACACAAAAGTGATCACAAAGGACAGGAACAGGAAGTTGTAGTCTCTGTGGAACTTACTTCCTCTCCTGAAAATATTTTTTAAAAAATAAAAGTGCCTCCATGCTCCAAAACTACAGCAGAATGACAACCTGAGGAGTTTTTTTAGCAAAATGCACAAAAAGCAGTGTTTTCGAGAAGGTTTTATGTTGCTCGCGAGATATTGTTTGCCAGATTGCAAATTATGCATGTTCGGCATAGCGAACTGTACAAAAAGTCGTTATCGCGTGCGCGAACACGCAGATTGAGAGCGCGAAAATGACAAAAACTGTAAGTCCGCGTTGTTGCGCTGTGCAGAGTTACCAAAAGTCCGCGAGCTGAATCCCTAGGGTTACCTACTGGCTGAAAAGCCCTATTTATTTAACACACACCCAAAAACTGCAATTGCACCCCAAAAAACACCTTTTGCAATTCAATCCAAAGCCATCCATGGTGTTAAAATTCAACAGACAACACAAACTGTTTTTATGCACCCATGATTTGAGGATGACTACCTCTGGGCCTACTGGCAGACTAGGCCACAAGCTTGGAACAGAATGGCAAAAGCAAGCACACTGCTTGGATGGCTCCACAAAATGGCCGCTACCCACCCACAACAACAAGAAATGGAACACAGACAATGTAAGCCTATGGCTTACATTGCCTGCCTTCACAAAATGGCCGCCACACACATGGCCAGGGCACAACAACAACAAGCATAAGCCAAGGGGAACAAAGAAAAGAAACGCAGGCCTTTATGGAAAAAGAAGCACACACTACTAAACTACCACCACAAAATTGCCACACGGCCACTCACAGTCACAACAGGCCATGGAAAACAATGAACTGAAGCAGGCCTATATATGACAGAACAAAGGAAGCCTGCTAAACAACACAGCTTTAATACAAAAATGAAAATCAACAGGGCTACGAAAGGATTGGAAAGAAGTTACACATCAAGCACACACATCCAATAAAGGTATTTCACACACACATACACACAAACAGTGAAATACACCACAGCCACATTTAGCATTTCAATCCTATGCCATCCATGCCCTACATGATGTTTAAATTCAACAGACACCACAGAAACATGGACCCATGGCTACCCTACTGGCTGAAATTGCAAAGAAAAACAACTAGGCCCCTATTGAAAGTACAGGCCACCCACAACAATAATTTTTAAAAACAATGAAAATCACAGAAAAATGTAGGTACAAACAAGCCCCAATGAAACAAACACACCAATTCTCCAACTTACGTTTTACGTAAATTAAATCTCAAATCAAAAAGTCCTCAAATAAATCTAATCCAATGGTATGATGCAGCAGACAGAAACAAAAAGTGATCCTTCCAGCTCCAAATCCAAATGAAAGTGAACAGCACATGGACAAAGCACTGGGAGGAGCCTGCTGGACAGGAACAGGAAGTTGGAGACTCAGGGGCACTTCCTTCCTCTTGAAAAAAGAGTAAAAAAAATTAAAGGACTCCTTACACAAAAGACTACAGCAAAATCACAATCTGAGGAGTTTTCCTGAGCAAAATTATCATTTTAGAGAAGGTTTTATGAAGCTCGAGAGATATTCTTCGCCAGATTGTAGTTTTTGCATGTTCGGGAGCGCGATCTTACCACGACAGCTGCCGGAAGTCAGCTCGCGCACCCAAATGACGTGTTCGCGTTCGCACACTCTCGCGGGCTCGGGCGGCCATATTACAAATCTTGTGGTGCACGCGAACAGACAGAAAAGCGAGTTGGCGAACACAGAATCACGGTAAGACTTTACCGCGCGCGTGAGAGTGAATATTGAGCGCGCGAGGAAGCAAGACTAATACGCTACGCGGTAGATTGCGTAGCAATCTGCAACTTCGCACTCTACGCGAATCGCGAAGTTACCTAAACTTCGCAAGCTCCGCGAGCAGAGCGTAGTTCAACGCCCAGGCTTAATATAAAGGGCGTTTGCTCAGTGTGTCAGTGCCTCTTCCTTTGGGGCTTGCTCTTGCTATTGGATTCTTCTTTCCTGCTCTTCTTCAGTTCTGCCAGCTAATATATCAGTCCTTCAAGCTTCCCCTTTGTCCAGTTCTGCCAGCTCTGCTCTAGTTCTGGTCTTACCTGTATGGATGTGGTATTTCCATAGCGTGAAACTAGTCAACAGCAGCTGAATGCTCTGCAGGGTCAAAGCCTAGCATTGAGTGAAGGAGTGATAGGCCAGCGACCTGATTTATTGACTATGAAGCACTGTGAAATAGTATTCTCTAAATAGGTGTGTCTTTAACTGTTTCCTAACTTGCAGCAACATTCGGGCGGTCCTGATGGATATGGCGATGTCATTCAAGGTCCTGGATGCATAGATGTAGAAGGCCTGGTGCCTTGCTTGTTTTATTTTTTATACTTCTTAGTCTGCAGTCTGATGATGTCAGAGCTGTGGGTGTGCCAAGAGCCACCAGAGATGATGAGCCAGTCCTCAAGATAAGCAGGGGTGCTGTTTGGGATGGTTTTGTAAATGAAGCAGCAGGTTTTGAAGACGGTGCAGGCTGGAAAGGGGAACCATTGCAGCTCCATCAGGATGAGGTGATGTAATCATATTTCTTGAGGCTTAGATAAGATGTACTACAGCATGCAGCGTGTCCGTAATGAATGCCAGTTTGGAGTCTGGAGGGACATGGAGCAGGCATTACCTCAATGCAGATATAACATTTCAAGTGCTTGAACACCAGTTCAAAAGTTGCTTCCTGGAACAAATTATTCCAATTTCTTTAGAAGAGAAAGCTGGTAACAAGCAATCTTTGTTTTCCGGGGAGGAATTTATTCTTTGATGGTGATTTTGGTGTCCGGGGTGAATCTAAGGGAATCAGCATACAATGACAGTTGGAATTCAAAGCTGTCAAGGTTTATATCATTGATACAGATGTATACTGTTTCTTTTTATTGTTCTTGGGAAATAACTAGAATTATGTGTGGTTTGGTTGAGCTTCTGCTGGGCACTAGGCAACCAATAGATGACATGCAGGCAGTGTTTGAGGCATTGGATGTCTGAAGCAGAGGAGACTTTCAAGTAGTGCTTTATTTTGTCAGCCAATTGGTCAATCTTAATGCTGTCATATGTGAGTAGAGCATCAAGCAGCTCTATGTAAAGACTGAAGATGACAGGAGGCAGTTTGGATCCCTGGGGGACTCTGCAGGGGATCTTTTGAGACCTTGAGGGGCCCATGTGAACAAACTGGTTTAGGCTGGAAAATTAGAAGGAGAACCGGTAAGGATATTGCTGGTGAATCAAAGAATCCAGGATGTGCATGAGGGTGTAATGGTCATATCTTTTGAAGGCAGTGAGAGGTCTAGCAGTATGAGGCAGGGGAGATCATCTGTGGTCAGGAGGGCATCTTCTACAGTGTGTAAGGTAGCGGCCTCTGTGCTGACGTGTCATCTGAAGTCAGTCTGTTAGTCATGCTGAATATGGTTATCATTAATATGGTCTTGGAGTGGAACCTAAACTGTGTTTTCAATTATCTTGTCTATGAATGGTAGGTGAGCGACGGGTTCCTGGTTCAAACCTGGTACAAAGCTCCAGCATTGCAAGAACTGTCCTGCAATTAAGACCCAGCACCTTGGATGTTTTTATTGCCTTTTGGACTCATTCCTCCTGATGGTGGCAATCACTATTCCTCTGTGTATCGTATTACACCTGCAACAGACAATGCTGCTTCCTAAAGGAGTCACCCATTAGAAAGAGGTGAAGGACCAGCCTTTATGTTCAGTTCTTGACAGATGGGGGTGTTGGAAATACTGCGGTAGGTGGAATTGAATGGCCCACAGTCAGATACTGAACCCGCCTGCGGGGTATCCCTTAGCTCCCCTTTAAAGGTGGGCTAGTTCTGACACCTGCAGTGAACAGTAGACTAACAGTTTTAAAAGACTGGTCTGCGTATGCATTGTTTCCAGAAAGTGTGCACGTCTGTCTGTTTCTAAACTGCAACCAGTGCTTTTGTAGGACTACGTCTGCACTGTCCACGTCTGCGTCCAATTAAAGGTGCACCATGACACAGACCATTCTAGAGCTTCCTCTATGTAATATGATCCTAAGAGCACAAACAGACTTCTACTTCTATTTTTCAGAACACATTGTATGGGTGGGCTTTGGGGGCTATTTCAGTGAGTGAGACTTTTAAGCATAGTAACCCTATGATATACAACATCTGGTATAGGTGTACATATCGTGGTTTGATTTCTTCCTAACTGACAAAAAATAAATGGTTAGTTTTTTATATTTTACTTCTACAGGTGTTAATTCACAAGAGTTGTATTCATTGTATTATTTTAAATATTATAATTCTCGTTATTTACTTTATTAAGTTAAAGAGGGGACTACTGCCTTCTGTTGCAGATCAACTACACAGAATTCTACCAAGAAGTCCTATTCCCTGTCTCATTTTATAACAATGGTGGTCTGCGCAGAATCATTTTCATTTGCATCTACTCATCTTCCTTGGTTCAAACAGGATTAAATTGCTAGAATTGTGCATGATGTCATTACCCACATAGTGCTGAGCACCTGGAAAGCTTCTCAGTTCCTACCACCAGGAGAACGCTTAGGTCCTGATGAAATAACCCATTCATGAACATATTTTGAATAGACTTAAGGACACAACTGAATTAGATCATTGAGCAAAAAAGAATAATTTTGGGATTAGGCGTATTATGATTTAAACAATACATTGCTCCTCAGATTACACCACAGTATAGTTACGCATTATATAATAGAAGAATCCATAGTTTTAAAATCTTTAGCAGAGTGTTGGAAAAGTTCATACTTTTGTTAAGAACATTGGTCCAGATGTATGAAAATTCAATTTTGCAATTCTTAATTTTCTACCTTTGCAGTTTTGCAAATTGTGAATCACTAAACTGTGCATATACATAATGGAATGATATAGGAATTCTTTGATATTTATATTTGCATTCGCAAAATAGAGAATCACAAATTTGTCGATACATAGGCAGCTACTGATAACATCAGCAAAGTGAGACCACTGCCACATCCAAAGAAAGCTCTGCTGCAGAGCAGTTCTAGAGGAAATCAGGGAAGGCCGTCCTGTGAGAAAGGTCCTTTTGTGACATAGCACCAACACATGAGAAGAAAAGGAGGACTAGAGACAAGGATTTCAGAAAAAATGATGGATCTGCTAATAAAGGAGGTGAGCATTTTAGCAGAAGGAAAAGTTCTAGAATCAGCAAAGAAACATATGTAAAGAATTATCCAAGTCGATGTAAACGCTGTGGTAAACCACCAACACAGTATTGAGTTGTGAAAAAGGTGGCATGATGTTTTTATCAGGGACAAGGAAATTATACCTGCAAAACCTGCTGAGGCATCTGGGGGGTGGACAAGAAAGTAGTCATGAAACAATTCCCGCACGAAGAGAAGAGATGAACCAATGCACAATAGTGCCAGATACAAGCCATAGGGCAACTGCAACTTAAAGTAGAAATGCAAATGCAGGTCCATCAACTTGCAAGTCCACAGTCATATATAAGTCTCAAAATTGTTGAATATCACAATCTACATACAGCATTGCTGTCTTAAATACATTATTGAACTGTAATGCACAAGTGAGTTTCAACACACATGCCACTGCTGTATTTGTAAAACAAAAAGCTTACTCACAGGGTTCATCAAAACTAATAAAGGTATTATTTGAAAGTATTCACTAAAAATTACTTAAATCTTTGTCATTACATTACCATGACAGTATAAAAATATATATTTGTACACCAATGATGTAGACTTCACTCCTGCCACCTTTGAGGCAGAAGCTGACACTGTGAATACAGATGAAATAACACTTGCTACATATTAAAGTGAACGGACCAATATATATCACATCTACAGCCACCTCAAACACAGGCCAGCACATGACCCAGAGGACCCAGAAGATTAACCCAAAGGCAAGGACTACGTACATTCCATTCTGATTAATGAAACACTGACACACACTATGCACATGAATCTTGGAATTTGGATGCACTGTTGCTTGTGCAACAGAGACAGATAGGGCATGAACATGTTGTGTAGAAGATTAAGTACAATCATTCTGTCTTGGCATCTGTGAAGGACGCTTTTGGGCAGCTGCGGTCTGGGCAGGTAACAGCGGTTTGGCCGGGTAAGGGGGATTACGAGGGGCAATGCAGAGAGAAAATTAATTATTTATTTAATTTTCCCTCTGCACTGGCCCTCGAAATTCCCCCTTACCCGGCCCCACCGCCCCACCGCCCCACTGCCCCACCACTGTTACCTGCAAGAACCGCGGCTGCTCTTGGGCAACTTAAATACACTGTGAACATAGTAGCAAAGTTGATGAAGCCAAAGGAAAAATGAAGTTCATTGAAGGAAGAGACTCAACGGTATAGATCCCTCATTTAGGGCCACATGTATCAAGGCGAAAAGTGATCGCAAATGCTGAAATTTGCTGAATTTCAGTGTTTGCGATCGCAATTTGGCCTAGTGCTATGTATGAAAGCACAACTGTCTCGCAAATTATGGAATCGCAAAATTTGTGATTCCTTATTTTGCGAATGCATTTAAGGAATCGCAAATTGCAATTCCTTAAATGCAATGTATGAAGCACCCAAGTTGTGCGAATATGGCATAATAAGGATTCGCGAATTACCACCAACTACAGGTTGGTGTTAATTCGCGATTTCTTTAAAAAATGCACATTTTAGCATTTTTCAAAGTGGCATGTGGCACACACACATGCCCTTAGGGCATGAATGTGCTCAACATGTGCACCCATGCTCATTTCAGGGGTGCAACAGGGTGTCCTTTTGACACCTTGGCACACTTGAAATTGCATTCTCAATTTGCGATTCTTTAATTGGGAATCGCAAATTGAGAATGTCTTTCCATTCATTCCTATGGGCCTCTAGGCCCATAGGAATGAATGGGGAGGTATTCCTTAATTGCGAATCGCAATTTGCGATTCGCAATTAAGGAATATGTAGGATTCGCAAAATGTATTGCAAATCCTACATACATCTCGTTTTGCGATTCTCAAATAGCGATTCTCAAAAATGTGTTATTTGAGAATCACAAAACCTGACATTGATACACATGGCCATTAGCTGACCTGTGGGACAACTTGTAAATGTGATAGCAATATTCACCCAATGTGTACTTGGTACACAAGGACAAATGAGCAGATCCGTAGGTGACATATGGAAGGCAGTTATTCATGATGGGATCTTAAGCATGTGTATGTTGTTAAGTTGTGGATCTGCAGAAATGTATTTTTAAAAAGTATGTGTTTAGCCCCAGAGGTGGGCTCTGGGACTTACTCACCAGGCCTAGGGGTCAGAGTATCCCTACTTTGCTCCCTATATGGTTAGAAAAAACATTTTGGTGACACAGGGACTTAGTCTCCGAGTCCTAAATGGCTGCTGGAACATCTTTGTTGATGTTGTGGCAGACAATCAAATCTAATTTTTTGATCAATTGGGCCCATGGATCATTCACATCCTAAACTATACAAACATTTTGAACCTTCATTTCTCAAATAATGCTCCACAAATGTATACCACATCACAAAAAAAACATCCCTACTGGTTAAAAATCTAGCTTTCTGCCACATTTAGATAAGTTCTGTTCAGCTGTTTTGGCTGCTGCTTTGTCTAATTTTCCTATGGGAAACTGCATGCGGAAACCTCATATTGGGACCCCCCTTTTTTCTCTGCCCCAGCTTGATGTATCCTCCTGAAATTTTCCAGGAAGGGGCTGGGGTGGATGAGACTTTTCTCGGAAAGTATTAAGATGATTCGCTAAACAGAGTCAAAGTTATTAGCAAACAAAAAATCCATTGCCTACTGAAACATTGTCATATCTATGACTACCCAGTTACCATGAAGGCATTATCCTAATTTGATATAGTAATGAGAACTGTCCTCAGGGCAGTTTTGGTCTACTCACATATACAGACACATGATGTTTCAGTAAGATCTTATATATCTTTTTCGTTCAGTAAATGTAGTGTATTAAACACTTTGCTAGAGTATGTTCCACTGTTGAGGTATATCCCCATGCAGGGAGTATTTCATTGAAATTATCCTATGTATCCTGTCTGCATTCTATAATATATAATAATTACCGGTGTGGGTTCCATACACTGTTCAAAATTACAATATGCACTGCAAAGAATGCCACAATGCTAATGTAAATTGAAGGATATCACATATATCAATCATATTTATTTATTGCACATAATTTCCACCTGCATTGACTTAATGTATTTTGTAAGTGCAATTTCTCATTTTATGACAGTTTTCTATTTGTGAATGCTTAGTATATTGATGATTCACAATATTAGATTCTCAATGTACTTTGTTGAGGCGTTTACCAGAACTATTGGTTCGCTATGCAATATTTGCAACTGCCACAATTTGGGGTCTTTGCACCTCATAACGTTATTTTTGTGGTTGCCTTTTGTGACTGGTTTGCAAGTTGGAAAACATGCATACACCTGAGGCCAGATGTACATAGAGTTTTGGCTTTGCAATGACCAAATAGTGAATTTTTGCGATGTGCTATTTTGGAATCGCAAACACACATTTACTAATATGTCTTTGACACATTTTGCGATTCCTATTGGGTCGCAAATAGGCCAATCTCATTAATATTCAAGTGGTAGGTCTCGGTTTGTGACCCAGTGGGAGTTGCTAAAATCAAAGGGGTGATGGCCTGCTAGGGTCAGCAGACCACCATGTATGTGATTGCATTTAAATAAAAAAAATTAAAACAAATTTAGACTGTTTTCCTCATAGGATAATGGGATGCGCTTCATAAAGAAAATTGAAAAAATTTCTTTTCATTTTTTAAGAGTAGAGGGACCACTGCCTGCTTTTAAAAACGTTTTTACAAACATTCACAAAGGGGAAGGGGACGCTTTGGACCCCCTTCCCATTTGCAAATGGGTTACCATCTACTTGAAGTAGGCGGTAAAATGTGAATTTCAGTAGCAAAGCGTTCACACATACCATTGCGATTTGGTATTAGGAAGGGACGCCCTTAATATGCCTCGTCCTAATACTGAATCACAAACCAATTTTGTGATTCATTAATGGGTTACCAAATCAAAGAATATGGCTTTGTACATAAACTAATGCTTTTTTACAGTTGCAAATGGCCCGATGCTGCAAATCTAGACATATACGACCCAAAAAATGCTTTGAACATATGGCCCTTGTCCCTAGAGCTTTAAAAACATAACTCTTACATATACACAATTAACCTTTGTAAAAATTCAGAATTGTCATTGGGTGCCTGGCCTGCCACCTACTTAGAAGGGACAGTCACACATGAAGTCAAACAACAAGAAAGAAGAAGATAAACAGATGCATAGCAATACCTGCCCTCCAACCCTTTGCTGTAATCAACATGTTGAGGTTTATAGATAAAGGCAATCAGTCATTCTCAGTTATAACCACTTCTTTCACGCCCATTATTTATTCCTTTGTTTCTCAGTTTTGCTGTTTATTATTCTGCCAACATGCTGTCTTCTACTATTCACAATATTGTTCAGTAAGGTGGTGCTCGGAATATTAGTGTGGCTACATGCTGTGAGGTTAGTGTAGACACTGATGCATGTAAGGCCTTGTTTGAATGGATGGTAGTAAGAAAGATGAAAATGTAAATTAAAAATTAATTAACAAAGCTGATAATTTGCCTTAGCTATTAACGTGAAAACAGACTGTAAAATGACATGTAGACAGAATGTGCAAAATGCATTAGGCAGTCGTAGTCACTGGTAGGCTGCTGTTATATTTTTTTGTTAACAAGCAGAAGCTTTAGAAATTGCTCAACTATGCACAAATGTATTTGATAGCTGGACCTTAATGTGACTTGCTGAGAATCTTAGTCATAACTGCAGAATGTTCTGGTTTTTATAAAATGCTTTATTTCCTTTGAGCTACATGTTCTCTTTTGAACAAAGCTTGAACTTCCTATCTATCTTGTGTTCATATAATACTAAAAAGCGAATTGCATATTTTAACAATAAGTCTCTCATACATGAAATACGAAAGCATTAACTACCTAGAAATGTGCAAGTACATGTTTCTGTCTTTAGTATAGTTCATTGTCACACAGTGAAACATTGAATAACTGATAGAATAGACTCTGCAATAGGTTCCCTGGGAACCAAGGTTAATACTTCCAGAAACACAAATGTTTAGTGATGTCTGTTGCATATTTGATAGTAGACTGTCAACTTCATGTGTTTTCCATGGGAAAGGAAGATCGAAGTCTGCTCACCATCGAAAGATGTCTTTCCATTGGTCCAAAGAGGTCTGACAACAATGTTGTTTACATGTATTCTTGTCTTTTCTAATAATGTGTGTTATGAGCTTGAAGAGGGACTTAGACTTAGTCTGAAGGTTTTTTTTATTTCTGTGAAGATGGTCCTAGACTCTCTTGAAGACTTTTAACCACCCATATTGTCCATGACAGTTGCAGCTACAGCTGCATCTGTTGCCCAATATTTTTTACCTGTTGATTCTTTATTTGCACAGATTGCTATTACAACTGTATACTGATGCTATTTGGATATTGAGACCCAGCTGAGTTTCATGGACTGTTCTTTTTGGGAAGTTCGACTACCTAATTTGATTTTAAACTTCATGTTCTTTGATCTCACTCTTTTCTCAAACTGTTTATGAGTTCTATTGGCTTTTAAATGCTGGCCTTTTTTTAGAATAAAGATTAATTCCTTCATGGAACACGCTTATCATTTTTGTACTATTGATTATCCTATTTCTCTTGATAAATTTCGGTAAATGGTTTATACCTGACTTACTAATTGAACAAAAAGCTTAAAGAATTTTACTAATCTCTATATGAGAATAAAGTTTTTTTGAACCAATCCAAAATTCTCATTATTGACTAACCTTAAGAACTGAATAATTTTAATGTCGAATAAATTAATTTGATGAATTGATTTTGCTCCCATTCAAAAATGGTAGCAAAAATCTGTTGCCTAGGGGAAGAACTGTAGCCTATTCCTGTAAGTGACAGGTTGAACTGGTACTGGAAATTAAAATGTTCTCAGCACTATCAGTTTTCTGGTAGCAGGGAAAGGTTCACACCTTGAATGGAGCTATAAAATAATTTCCCAAGTTAGAATACATTTCATGAATCACAAAATACAATGCACAGAACCTGAAGATCTGACAAGGCTTTATTTGAAGATGGTTGCTGTTTTGGAAGATGTGAGTATTAATAGGATGATGCGTCGTCTATTGAAATTGTGTATTTGGTTGTTTGAATAGTTCATGAATTGTGATTTGGGCTTCAATGAAGAAGTAGATGGAGATGTTATTTGTTTTCATGTTAAGAGGTTGAAAAGTTTCAGAATTGCCATAGTCTAAGATCCTGGGATAGATTGAACAAGTGTCAAAGACACTTGGAAGAGCCATCTTCGTATGGTATTTCTTGTTTGCAGGTTTGAGGTGTAAAGTATGAGGTATCATCACCTATACCATTAAGATAGAGATTATAAAACATTTTTGTGATTGCTTAACATTGATTGATGTTAGCAGAACCTGATTGCACAAAAGGGTGACACGGCATTGATTAGAGTGGTTTCACACAGGTCGAGATTTTTCTTGCGAATGTGGGTTTCTTGTGTGAGTGCAATACTATTATTTCTGTTAGTAGACCAAACAAGAATTGATATATGTATGTCCTGTGATTTGAACAGTTTTTTTGAAGTTTGTTAAGGTACAAATAAACTGTAAAGGAATGTGAACGGCTGCAAGGAGTGAAGTCATATGTCATAGGGCTTGTCCTGGGATTTGTTGGTTGGTGGGCTTTTACGCTGGGATTGGTTGCTGACGTCAAGGTGCAGTGGTGGTATTGGCCAGTAGTTGAGGTAATACCGCACTGAGATTTGTTGACAAAATTCAGAAAAATAATAGCTGTGACAGGAGTAGTATATAGAGATTTGACTTATTCGGAGCAGAATCAAAATATTGAATTGAAGTTGTTATTGCCTTCCAAGTTATTGCGCTCATGAAATGTTTTTAAGAAATTAAGAAATTGGTGAAGGGAGATGTTGCAATTCTAGTACGGAAAGGTGAAGAGGCACCTACTGAGGATATGCCTGTGTACATTATGACAACAGAATATGGGTTACATACATGTTTTTGACTTTGTCAATGGTGCAAGATCTCAGAAAAAGAAGGTCCATTGAGATTCCTTAGATGTGGAACTTTTGAAAATTATAATTATTGAATATCGAAATAAAATGAAAGTTGTATAAAATGAGACCACCCTCTATACCTGCTCAATATGAGAATCTGCATTTATGGGAGAAGGTTGCACAAGAAAAAGAGAAGGACATATATCAGAGAAGGACATAGAGAGCAGTACGTAATTCAGATGCTCAATGGGATGGAGGACAGCGTAGATGGAGGAAAGCTTTGATTGATGGAACTCTATTATTTCCAGTTATTACAACAGAAATACCAGGAAAGAGGAATGAGAAAAAAACAACAGAGGAAGGTGAAGAGAAGAAAGAGAAGGATCATGAGACAGATAGCGATTCAGGGTATGATATTTTAGAAGCAATGCTAGCTGCAAGACCTCCACCTTATGTAACATCTACTGATCAAGATGAATCAAGTACTAGTACCAATAGTATAAGGGCTACTGCCCCTGTCAAACCCAGTGTAGTACAGATGGTGAGACCTATGCAGACACTTAAATTGCTCCATCAGACAAAGCTCGACCACAAGTTACAGTTCCTACTGTGACAAGTATACCTGTTGTGTATAGTACAGGATAATCTTTACCAGTAAATACATAGACACTACATAGACCAGTTACAAATGCCCCACAAAATGTTAAGTCGAATAGCAGAAATTCAAGGAGCACAGCTCCTCTTCTTAGCAGAAGACCCCAAAGTGAATTACTGAGAGGGGGTCATAAACCCAATACTTATACCCAAATGTGTCTTTGAAGTTGAGGTGACTACAAAGAAAAGCCTTTATGGTGCACAAGTCTCCTTTCAGCCCAAAATAACATAGTCTCTGCGGTCCCAGAAGAAAACCACGTTACTTTGACTAATTATTTTTCATGACCGATTCTTCGATACGTTGCCTTGAAAAAGCCTTGGGCCAACCGGCCACTGGGCGAAACAAGTGTTGGCTGTTGTTGTTTTTCACATATATCATTACTGTCAAAATAAACAACAAAGAAAAGGCAATCTCTATCTAATAAGAGTGAGACATGACTTTTGGAAATTATTATTCTGGAAATCAAATAATGATTAAAGGGTACAAACCTCCAACCTCAATTTAAATTACCCTGACCCTTGCAGGTCTGTGAGTTTAAGGCCCTCCTCCACCCACAGGCACCCACCTTTGTTGCATCCCTGGTTGTCCAGTGGGGAGCATCTCTGCTCTGCTGCTTCCCTGCCCTCTGTCTTTCTGCTTTCTGGTTTTTATCCTCTGATCACTTTTTCCCTCCTTTCATCCTTTCTGCTTTTTTGTCACTTTCTTTCACTTTTACACTTTTTCACTTTTGAGACTTTTCCTCGCCATGGCCACACCGCTTCTGATCGGTACAAAAGGGGGTGGTGATGGACGGAGCATCAGAACCAATCAAACACTCACACCCAGTCAACAGATCTGGGTTTGATCCATCACCGTTCTTTAGCCCACTCTGCCACCCCAGTTCAGACATGACCATATGCAAATCAGTCTGACCCTGTGCCTCATGGAAACAGTCCAGCCCGAACTACCAAGCCATGCCTTCCCTGGACCGGAAACAAGCTTCCTAGGACCGGTTTCTGGCATTTCAGCCGTCTTCAGCCAGGCTTGCTTGAATCCAGTGGCAAAGTGAGCAAGGGACTCACGTCTGAGCATACCCTGCCAACCCTGATCTCTCAAGGCCCTGCCCCCCTTCAGTGATGCTTCCTGCTTCCCCGCCTCCCAGCTGCCCAGCCCTCCCCCTCTCACTACTTATGGTAGCCGCTGCACGGTGAGAGGAGCAATCTCACTGACCTTGACAGTGAACTACTTCCCTTTCTTCACAGCTCTACCTGGTAGCTGCTGCCCTTGACCCTTGCAGGTCTGTGAGTTTGAGGCCCTCCTTCACCCGCATGCACCCGCCTGCGCCTCATCCCTGGTGGTTCTGTGGGGAGCATCTCTGACCTGCTGCCACTCTGCCCTCTGTCTTTATGCTTTATGCTGTTTCTCCTCTGATCTCCTTTTTTCTGCTTTCATCTTTCTGCTTTTTTTTAGGGGTGGTCAGAGCTCACGGAGTTGCACTACGCGGAATTCCGCAGAGTTGCATAAAAACTCAGAATTCCACTCCGCCCTTCTATTTACATAAACTTGCAATAAGTGACCTACCACATTACACTTTTAAAACTTGACATGAACCCCTGCACATTGAGGCAAGATTGACGTGTACAATTGTCAACATGTTTATGCAAGCAAAAGAATAGTGCAGTGATTTCGGTAATATTTGCCACAGTTGTAAAATCTGGTATGTACTTTCATACAATAGGTCGCCTCGTCGTATTTGAGAAAAACATGCATCGTTACTATCACAATGAAACAAAGCATACATAGTGCACTATTTACTGTGGGTGCTTTACTATCCACCCCTTCTGACTGCACACAAGGAACCTCCTTCCCTCTGCATGACCCCAATGAACTTTGCAGCACTGACGTCATAACAGCCCCTACTGAAGCCAGCTCTTAAATCTTAATGTCTTTCCTTTTGTTTATGCAAGCTTTCTTCCAGCCCCACCCTCCAACCGTGTCACAGCACTTGAGCTGCACTTTTCCCCATCGCGATTGGCAAAGATGTAAAGAAATAAGTGTCTCTGAATATTTAACATCGTACCAGATAAAACACGTATTGCCTAACAAAACCTGGCATGGATTATGCATGGTAAACATCCTCTGTGATGTGTGCCCAGCCAAGGATAGAAAAGAATTCAGCTTTGTGCAGCTACTGTCGATCTGCCAACGCGGACTCTTCGGCTCTTGCAAGAGTGTATGGTGGCTGCAGCAGGAAGAAAGGTGGAATTTAACCTGTGTGAAGATAAAGCGACTCAGAATGAAAGGAGGTTCTCTCAAACAATCTCATCTCACCTCCTGCCCTCCACACTGTGTGTGGCCCAGAGGGACATTGTTGTTTTTCACTAACTTAGCATGAGCTTGTTGCAGGTGGCCTGCTGCTTTGCACACATTACTACACGTTTTTATTTTTTGCAATATTTTTAAACACTGCTTTCACATGAGAACTCATCACTGTGTTCATTCTCTGCATGTTCCTGGGATTTTGACTGAACATTATGTGCAAGGTCGAACAACAATGGCCCTTGTCATTTTGTTCTGGTCAGTCCTTAGCCCTTACACAAAACATACTGATACAGCTGTTGTTAGGACAGTGTACTTGGGTTTTTAGAAGGGGTGCACAAATAGGCAACACACACTTGGAGAGAGACCTTTCCAGGGAGACAAGCACCCATGATGTAGATCTACCATCCAAAGGCTAAGGTATGGGATCTGCTGACAAAGCCCAGAGATCTTCTATTATATAATAATACTTCTTCTTAGCAAGGGGAGGGAGGTTAGGCACTATAGTCCTTTCTCCATTGTCGTTTTATGATGACATCACCCTTCATGATTTATGGACTGACTGCTATGCTGAGAATATTTGTGCTATGCATTGTCCTGCTTGTTGTGGCACGTATACTGCATGTTAGGACATGTTAGTTAAGATAAATATTTTAAACTGTTTCGTGTCTCCGTCAGATCTTATTGTGGACGAGTACAAGAGAGTGAGCGAAAAGGTGTGTCTTGTTACTGCGATTCTTGAGAGATCTGGGAGTGAATTGTTCTGGTGTGTCTAATCTTTTATTTCTCTGGGAGTGAGTAGGAGAGCAAATGAGACACTATGGCTAGTCGGTCCTGGGTTTGTGGGTACTACGGGGCATATCAAGGACGGCGTTAAAATTATCGCCACTTTAGTGGCAGGAAACTGCCGCTAAAGCGGCGATAATGGGCTTGATAATATGCTGCAGAGAATTCCAATAGAAGCCCATGTTCATACCAGAACATGGGCTTCTATTGAAATTCTCTGCGGCATATTATCAAGCCCATTATTGCAGCTTTTAGCAGCAGTTTCCTGCCGCTAAAGCGGCAATAATTTTAACGCTGTCCTTGATAATATGCCCCTAAGATGGTGGGAAGACTCAGTCCCTATACACCAAGGTCCCATTCCCTGCACATAGTTTTGTATTTGTGCAGAATCCCTGCAACATGGCATCACCAACGATTGGCCTGGTACTTATTCATGAGACCCCTGAGTAGGGCTTTTGCTTGTCCACAATTCCCTCTCACTGGTTTCCGGAGACGTCCGTGGTGGGGGGATTTAGCCTCCTATATTTTGTGTTGTATATGTTTTTCAAGCTTGAGATTTAAAAGTTTTTGTTTATCTTTCTGACCTGGATTTGCGCTACCATTCTACTGATATATCCGGTTTCTTGTTGTTATGGCGGTGGCTATTACGGCTCCTAACCGCGCTGCGGTCACAGCACATTTGACTCAACATGGAGTACCTAATGCGGGGGCTTCTATTATCTTTCTAGTCGAGGTGAATGCAGCTTCTGCTTTGAGGTTTTCTATTCTTGGTTTACATTTCCAGCTGTCGATTGGAATGATAACTTGTTTCATGAATGAATGAATGAATGAATGAAAAATGTATTGTTCAGTTAATTAAAACTTACAATTAAAACACCTTGGCACAGTTATTCTTACTTTCATACATTATTAAGACCACATAATTAAATACATTTCATCAATTTATAAAACCAAGAATATATAAAACAATCCTCATTGTCCACAGTTAAGCAGTTTTTTCTCTGCTATTTCTATGAACTTCAGAAGTCTGCCCGTTAATTGCAAACTTTCTCCTTGTAAACTGGCTATGACTGCTTGTCGACATGTTCGTATCATTTGACTATTAAAGTCTGACCTTTACAGCCTCCTATGTTCATCTATTAAAGCAGGGCAGCTACAGATGATATGGCAAATATCTTCTTTCTTGTGGTTACAGAGGCGACACATCCTCCCACTACTCTTCATTTTCCATGCAGGGGCGTATCCAAGAAATTGGCTATTTCCAAATCGGAGACTCATAAGCTTCAGCTTTGCCCTTTGGCTATTTGAGTCTCCTAGATAGTTTTTAGGTTTTTACATACCATACGAAGTAATAACTGACCACGCATGTGATCTCTTTGTCAGTACTGCTTTATCCCATAAAGACGACAATTTTTTACTACACCCATTTTAACTTTGTTAAAAGCCACCTGTGAAAGGGGTAAGGCCCATAGTTGTTCCGCCTTGAACGTGTCTATCGCCAGTTAAAAATATTCATGAGCCTGCTTATGTTTATTATCACATATTGCCGCCCAGACCACTGTCATAAGAGTGGAGTTATTATCCCTTCTAATTTTATGGCAGAATTTTAGATATGCTCCTAAACTATTTAGGTTCTGTCGTTTAAGTCCGAACTCTAGTCGGATTTGTGCTGGTGACGTTTGTCGAGGAAGATTAAACAGGCGTTGGTAGGTCCCTGTCACTAGCTTATCTATGGTGTTGTCAGCACACCCTCTTAAAGTCTCTAGTCCATATGCGAGAGTTGGAACATGTCTAACTGACATAATTTGTAATAAGGGATTAAGGGAAAGCCCTTTTAAGTTATTCTGGAGTATGGACAATGCTGCAATTAATGAGTTATTTCTTCTCTGTAGCGGCAGCGCACTGATTTTTACCCGTGCCCCTAGCATCTATTATAACTCCCAGATATCTATATTCAGTAACCGATTCTAAAACAGAACCTTCCATTCTCAATTTTGGTCTTACAGCCAACCCCCTAATCACCAGCATTGTTTTTGTCTTTTTTAAGTTAATCTTAACCCATGAGTGGAGGCGTAATGTGCACTTTCACTAATTAATCTCTGCAGTCCCACCTTGGTGTAACTTATTAAAACAATATCATCGGCATACAGTAAATGTGATACGTTAAAACCTGCCACAGTCGGGGAGTGAGAGTTAATTTCACTAAGCCTTGATGAAATACCAGCTAAATACAAATTAAATAAGGTTGGGGCCAAAACACACCCTTGCTTGAACCCATCCGGTATCAACATTTTTTTTGACAGACCTGTTCCTTTTCCCAACCTTACTCTCGTCCAAGTATTGGTATATAACAATTGTATCGCTCTCAACAGACTCTGTGAGATTCCCATTTTCGTTAATTTGTTCCAAAGAATATTTCTATGCACAGTGTCGAAAGCCGAGCTAAAATCAATAAAACATAAATGAAGGTTCATCTTACGGCGCCTGGCCATTTCCATTATAAGAACTAACATTTGGATATTAATAATTATCCCCATGCCTTTAATAAACCCTGTTTGATTTTTTGGAAGTAAATTACTGGCATCAACCCAAGCCGTTAGTTCTGTTAGCAAACACTTAGCAAAAAACTTTGCTTCACAATCCTTTAAAACTATAAGTCTATAATTAGCAGGATCCGAGACTTGACCAGCTTTTTAAATCGGCGCCAAAATTAAACACCTCCATTTATCTGGGACTTCTTCCTTCGTTAAAACATGATTGAATAAGTTTGACCATTTCTTTGACCAATATTGTGGATTTTCTTTAAATAGTGCTTGAGGAAGGCCATTTAGCCCTGGAGCACTACTCCATCTGCTAGAACTAGAAAATCCACTGTTGTCTGCTGGATCATTAGCTGGGTATTTTCCCTTGCATTATCATTGTCCCTCGTATTTTCCACTGAACTTACTTCTGTTGGCTGTATTACATTTCTTGTGCAACCTGTCATAGATCCCAAATGATTCTCCCAGACTTCTTCCGATATATTTGTAGCCACTTGTTGTTGTTTCCTACCGTTGGCTTGATTAACCAGTCTCCAAAACTCACGTGCATCTTTACGTTTTGCTGCATAATTGATTTTACTCCAGAACAGATCAAGTTCGATTTTTGTTTGTATCCATACCTCTTTTTTATAGAGTGACCTCAGTTTTGGTAATATCTTACTCCTGACATTGGAAGATGCTTGATTTCTTAGGATCCTCAGGGCATTGCTCAATTTCCTTTTCGCTATCTTAAGTTGAACAGTCATTTTTTTGGGAAAAGTTGTACCAGTTGTTGCCATGCCTTTTGAACGAACAGCATTTTTCTCTACTAGGTCAATTATGAACTGCTCCCAAAGGGATAATGGATTTTGATCTATTCTATTTAACTGCTCTTCCCACTGGTCTCTTGCTTGCTGTTCGATAATTTGTATATTATTTACTGTCCAGTTTAGCCTTCGATAGTTCAGACCAATAGGCTCCCCTAACTCCAGGGCGCTTTGTTCGTGTCGGGTAATGTGTAGATTGAGGCTGATCATTTGTGGCTGGTGATCACTCTCCAGCCGATTTCCCAGATTATAGCTTAATATTGATTGGTATAATGGGAGGGACACTAAGGTGTAATCAATAACAGCTTTAGATTGTGCCGCGAAATGGGTCGCCTGAGCCGGAATGTCCGGATCCACTCGGCCCTTGAGAACTCGAAGGCCGTGATGCTCCAGATTTCTCAATGTTTCTTTGCCCATTCTGTCAGATCGTTGTTTAATTGCATCGGTTGCCGGGATGTGCCAAATTTGGTCAATCACTTCCAATATTTGATCCCTAGGCGCCACCTGGAAGAAATTCATGTTAAAATCCCCTGTCAAGATGATCCAAGGAACTGGATTCGTCATGCTTAGTGTTGACAATAGGCTCAATATTTTCTATATTGTTTCTTTTTTCTTGCTATCAAGGGGATGTATATATACATTTATTATCATCAAAGGAGCCTTATTTCCTGTGCTAAGAGGCCAGACCTTAATTACTTAAATATTCGAATGGTCAATTTCCACTTCTTTAAAGCCACTGTAACATATGAGGCCAAACCTCCTGCCCCTTCAATATTGTTTTAATTACTGGCTTGCTATAACATAGGTATGCCGGTGACTTAATTTCCTCCTGTGCCCCTGTTTCTTGAAAGAGGATTATCTGAAACCTTCCAATATATGTTAGAAATTCATGATCGTCCTTTGCTGCCAGACCCTCTATGTTCCATGAGCAGATGTCTACATTTGCTGCCAGACCCTCTATTATCCATGAGCTGGTGTCACCTTTATTTCTGTGGTCTATGAAACAGTTATTATCCTGTCAGTATATTAAGTCTTTGTCTGTCCTGTTATTCAAGGCACTTGATAGCCAGTACCAGTCCGGCTTCGAGTAAAGAGTTTCGCTCCCCCTGGCGTCCATGTGGTTATCTGCCTGAAGGGTTATATTGTCCTTTAAAGGGGTAATTGAGCTACTCCTTGCCCCTTTCAAGATCGTCGTTATACCCGATTTCTGATTTTTATTGCCCATTTGTGGGCTTTTTGTTAGTTTCTGTCTTACCCTACTACTTACTTCCTCAAGTCTCTTAAACAGATTTTCTCCACCCTTCGGCTTTAGAAACTGGGGATAGGGTTCCTCCTTTTCCCGTATCATCTCAATACCCCATGTTTCAAATTTCTCTTTTTGTTTCATGAGTATACTGCGGCCGCGGTTCCACTGAATTATCGTCCTTATCGGTTACTTGAAGTTTCGTTGACAGCCTCGGAGCATACCATATGGTTTAATGACGCCCTTCCTCACCCTTTTTCAGTGGTCCATTTAGGACTGTTATTGGTCGATTGGGCCACATGGCCCTTAATGGCTGGTTTGACACCACATCACATTCATCTTAATGTTACACACGCAGAGCAACGTCAATTACACACATTGTTGATTCATAAACATTGAGCTGTCATACAGTTTATGTCACGTAATATTCAAATGACTCTGGCTGGAGCCACTCCTCAACCACCTGGACTTGGTGGTGGTCTTGTCATTAGTCCTATCCTGATTAATTCTGTGATAGGCAAGTGTCTGCAGAATAGGGATGATTTCCCTTACTGGCTTACAGAAATATATGAGCAACTCGAGGCTGTTTTTCCCATACTACACAAGTTGAGAAACACAGGATACTTACAGTTTAGTTTACCAAGTGGTATCGATCCCACTTTAGCTGATTGCACCACCTGGGGAATGGTGTTTGCTGCGGTGTATACCATGAGCGTTCTACTGAGCGTTCTAAAGAAGGTCCAAGATGAACACGGGGCTGGTCCAGCCCTGGAATTGGGGATGAGATTAGTGGGCATGTTCCCTATTGTGTCCGATATGATTCTGGCTACTGTAAAAGGTTACGTCAACACCGTCCGGTGATGGCAGACATTAATCAGTAGCCACAGTTACCGATCATTATTGCGGATGTATATACATCATTGGGTTGCAATAGTTTAGGAGTAAGTCCTTATACTCAGGTACAAAATAAACCCCACAGGACAAAGAGGGTCATCCAGTCTTTCCTAAAAAGACATGGAGTAAAAATCAGCAGCAGCAACAGCAGAAGCCTAGTTCTCATACTGATTCACCAACACTGGACGCTTCTGAACATAGATATGATTTGCGTGACCGCTCTAAAATTAAAACACCAGAGAGGTTTCAGGTTCCTGATCCTCGTTCTCCTCGTTCCTTTCAGGAATCATCGGACCAACAGTTCGGCGGGGGAGGACGTCAGGATCTCAGAGAAGGCGAGTCTGCACAGCCAAGACGAAACCCACAGCGCAAGTATGATGTAAAAGCCAAACCGGAGGGACCACCTCAATATTGTGCCCTATTTCAGAAGAAAAAGGTTGCCGCTTTGACTGCAAAGTATGCCTCAGATGGTGAGAACCCTGTTCCTCGATTGGAGATGGGTGGTAACATTCCCTGACAGCGCGGCGGACGTTACCATAGTGCGGGAGCCACTCCAAGAGTGTCTGGAGGCGAAAGCAACTGACACGTTCATTACAGTGGAAGCAGATGTTATTCTCCCGAGTTTTCCACATTATGTCTCGGAGGAGGCTGGTGGGGTGAGAAATGGAGTCCCTGGCACATGAAATTCCTTTGCGATCTATGCCACAACCCCAACCACAATATCCAATTAAATGTGAAGCGAGAGCTTCCGTCAGTGAAATCTTAACCCAATTGGAATATCATGGTGTAATTGAACCCTGTGTTTCATCAATGAATGATCCTCTTTTTACGATATTGAAACTGGATGGTTCATTCTATATAGTTTTGGATTACCGTCATTTGAACAGTCATGTTCGTACCTTTGCAGTACAGAACACACACAGCTCTGCGTTAGCTGATACCATTGTTTGAAAATAATATAAAACAACTCTTGATATCTCAAATGGTTTTTAGAGTCACAATTTGGAACCTGAGAGCCATGACCTAACCGCATTTAGCACCCTTGGCAATCACAAAAGATATACACGTTTGCCTACATGTTTTCCTATTAGGTATAGGAATAGTCCTGGTGCTTTTGCGGCACGCATAGCGTCTTTTTGCATGAAATTGACCCTGATGATTTCTAATACGTCGATGTAATCTACTTGACGGATGATGAATTGATACCACATCTTGTGCGTGTAGACCGCATCATAATGTCTTTTGCAGACTTGGGATACAAATAAAATTTTGCCAAGTCGCATATTACCTGTTTGGCAGTTCTTTTTCTGGGTTAAAACTCACCAATGAAGGTAGGGGTTGCCCCCCCCCACTCTCTGTAGAAATATGCTCAATTGCAACCTCCTTCTACTCTTACAAAATTACAATCTTTTGCTGGGTTTCTTTAATTTCAGGAGGACATACATTCCTATTTATGCCCAGCATATCAAACCACTTTATTCTTTGATACAACCTTCTTTCTCTGCTTCCTGTTGGCTTCCGGAACATACTGTAATTTTACAGTCTTTGCAGTCTGATCTGCTTGCGACCAACTTCTTTTTAACACATGACAATTCTAAAAATGTGGTCATTAGATTTGTACCAGGTGCATTGGGTTTCACTTACTTGACGTTCAATGAGGGGGACATGGTCCCCATTGCATATAAATCTCATTTGTACACTGCAGCTGGAATGCGTTTCTCTCCTACAGAAAAAAGTTTGATGGCTGTCCAGATGGCGATTCTGAAAGAACACTTTCTGGGTCAGAGTAAACACATTTTCATGGTCTCTCCAGTACCTGCTTTAGGGGCAGTTACGAAAGCTAGTGTACCGAACTCTAAAGCCTTGCATCCACATTGGATACAATGGGTTAGTTCTTTGACATTGGCTGACATCAATTTTATCTCTGACCCGTCTTTGTAGATGCAGGAGTTTTTACAATATGAGCATGTTCACCCACCTCCTCTGTCATTGCTTCCTCTTGAACTCTTGGTCAGTAGGAATGTATTGTTTACACTGATGGATCAGCTGTTGGTTCTAAACATGCTTATTCGGCAGCATGCGCGATTGTGGTGGGACCATTTGTAGAAGGGGATTTTAAATCCTCCTTGGTGCATATACAGTCTCTTGGTGACTGCACGGCTCAATTGGCGGAGCTAAGTGCTTTGGTTTTGGCTCTTGAATTTGCTGATCCAGAGGTTCCTACACTAATAGTGTGCAATTCGTTTTACTGTGTACAATCCTTTAATGACAACTTATTCTTTTGGAAACAAAATGATTTCCGTGATCCTAAAGGTAGCGCAATTAAGCATAAAATGCTTTAGGTTTGGATGGCCGCTCTTAAGGAACGTTTGCCACTCACACATGTTATCCATACTTTGGGCCATCAACATGTGGGAGCACACGCTGTTGGTAGCTTCCTGGCTGATAAGACAGCCAAATCTGCAGTTGCCACTTGTTCTGTAGCAGCGGTCACTAAGTCCATGACTAAAATTGATGATAATTTCTCAGCAGCTATTGCTACTACGAAGGAGGGAACAGAGTTTCCCCAGAGTTTTCCTTCATGCTATTCATGCCACTTGTCGACAGATCAAATTCCATTTACTACTATTCCATCCGTTGTGGATTGGCTGATTCCCAACAAGGACCGCAGACTTTCTTTGATCATTGCTGCACATGAAGGCTTCTGCCCATGCTGGTGTGAATGTGACTGTTTCTCTTCAGCAGCAGCGTTTTTGGTGGTGTGGTTTATATCAACAGGCACGTAAATATGTTCTTTCTTGTGACATTTGTCAACAAAATATGCCTTCTACTGTTGCACGCCCAACACATACTCAGCTTACATCTCTTATCGGCCATTTGACTGTATTTATTTTGATCACTGCGGTCCTTTGACTTCTTACACTGCATTTAAACACAACTTAGCTGCAGTGGAATCATGTACTAGATTCCTTTGGGTTTGGCCTTAACGTAGTGCTGATGCTCAAACTGTCATAAGGATTTGTGTGTCTTTGTCAAGACTGTTGCTTGTCCCCAGCCAAAAACCTAAATATACCCTCCATTCCATTATTAGCTCCATTTGATACATGGCAAACACACACTAACTACACGATTGAAGACTTAGCTGTCTTATTTCAAAATGGCACACATAACTCATCCACTATTGATCCTTTAGGCTGGTGTGGCCGACAACGTCAAATGCATGTCAATTACATTTTTGTTAATGATTTAAAAGGTTTTACACAAAATAGAGCTGATCCACGTTTCCCACCTTCACATACAGTTACCACATATTCAGTGGATACATTTTTGCAGCAGTGGTTGCAGCATTCCACACTGTTGTCTGTGAAACAACACCTTTCTCATTTATCAGGTGACATCGATTTTGCTGATTTTTTTTAGGTCCAAAGTCCCCTCGAACAAAACGTTTTATTTATTCAACATATAATGAATTTTGGAAACTGTCTCAGATGGAAGCTGCTTTGCGTCTCTGCCAATTGACCAGGCTAATTTAGAAAATGTTCTTGCAGTTGTCGATAATAGCATTAATACACTGTCTTCCCATACATATACTTTAGATAATATTGTATATTCTGTCATTGACATCATTCAACATGAAGTGTCTGTTTTGTATCATGGTCAAATTCAGTTCCGTTCCGTAATGCTGTTTGCTTGGACGTTGCAAACACTCAAAAATGGAAAAGTGTCATGGGATTATTTGAATGCTTCTGAACTGTTTTTATCATTTAATTTGTGTGATAAACAGAAATTAATGTCCATGAAAGATGCCACATACACATTGTTACATACTGAACAATTAGAACAGTTATCATTTACGGCAGCCGAGACTGATTCAGCTGTGTGGTTAATACATGGGGTTATTTCACTGCCTATCTCACTTTTTCAGTTCACAGCATGTATGAAACATCATCCCGTTGGGAGGTATGAGCCCTTTTATTCACAAATTATGGTCTTTACCTTTCGCTTACAGATCTCAATGTGCAGAAAAGGAAGTTTTCCTTACAGGGGAGGACTGTGATTTCACAGTAGGACATTCACTAATCTGTAAATGAGTTAAGCTACACAGAGCCTGTAACATTTTGGCCCCTAATCTAGTTTGTTTTTTGAAAGGTACCCCTATGCCGGCTATTGTTCCCGTATTAACTTTGCTTTCTAACTGTAGTTATCTTATTTTGAATAATCACGATTGCTGCGGCTTGAGAGCTGGCATCCAGTATATAGTAACAGATTCTCAAAGAGTTACATGCTGCAGCAATGTCCTATTTCCACCCCTGCAGGTGGCAAGAACCACTCGCTGCTAAACACAAATCTCCCACTCCATTTTGGAGAATTATTACACAAAATATTTAATGCATCTGATACGGAGGGCCTTGCTCACGTTTTTATACTTGTGGATCCGGCCTTACTTCTTCCTTTTAAACTATTTTTGGAGTAATTCCGGCCTTTATTCATTCTATTTTTTCCAGCGCCTTCAGAGAGTTTCCCCTGGTGCTCCTGGTGGTTTGGGGCATGCAGGTTCTCCTATTATTGCTTCCCAATAGATGCTCAATCTGTGGAGCTGCCAAATCCGGTCCTGTTGCAGCTGTCCCGTGATCGAATTTGGCAGCCGTTTGGTTCTATGACAGTTGACTCTTTTGCTATCAACTACTGGCTGACCTTCCGTTATGTCAACTTCTCCTGTGTGCAACCAGTGTTTCATTGCCTCAGGTGCACTTTTCAATGAGCCATGGGTATCTGCTTGTTTAACACAACACATGCTGCCCTGGATTACGATCTGCTAATGGGTCCATTAAAGGCCCATGACCTGGTATGTGCCAGTTATATATGTTTGGTATGCGATCCTCTACCCGGACCAAAGGCAGACTTGGGTACCTGTGTTCTTGCACAGCGCCTCATAGACCGCAGTTTCATTGAGGTTAACGCAGGTTGCCCTGAGATGCTCCTAACGGCTTCCAGATATGAGGAGCATGTGTGCTCGTTCAACCTACTAAACTGGATGGCATGCATTTTTATGATGGGAGGAATGGACAACGTCCTGGAATTCATGGCATTCCGCATTTCCCACAACATTTCTGAATTTGAAGAATAACTATGAATGGTTAGCAGTTATTGAACACACAATTGGCAAAATTTTGGAGCACCAGACCCTGGCAGTACAAAAAAACATTTTGCCCCCATAATTACATTAATTGGCCTACAACAAGGACACTTTGTCTCTGCTTATCTCTGATTTTAGTTTTTTTAATATGACTAACGCCCTGGCCATGGGTAGTGTGTCAAGTGGCCCATAGGGACATTGTCATTTTTCACTAACTTAGCATAAGCTTGTATCAGCTTGCCTGCTGCTTTGCACACGTTACTAAACTTCTTAATTTTTTGCAATATTTTCAAAGACTGCTTTCACATGAGAACTCATTGCTGTGTTTACACTCTGCATGTTCCTGGGATTTTGACTGAACATTATGTGCAAGGTCGAACAACAATGCCCCTTGTTATTTTGTACTGGCCAGTCCTTAGCCCTTAGACAAAACATACCAATGCAGCTGTTGTTTGGACAGCGTACTTGGGTTTTTAGTGGGGTGCACGAATAGGTGACACACACTTGGAGAGGGACCTTTCCAGGGAGACGAGCACCCATGATGTAGGTATACCATCTATAAGCTAAGTTATGGGTCTGCTGACAAAGCCCAGAGATCTTCTATTATATTGTAATACTTCTTCTTAGCAAGGGGAGGGAGGTTAGGCACTATAGTCCTTTCTCCGTTGTCTTTTTATGATGACATCTCCCTTCCTGATTTATGGACTCACTGCTATGCTGACAATATTTGTACTATGCATTTTCCTGCTTCTTGTGGCACGTATACTGCATGTTAGGGCACTTTGGTTAAATAAATATTTTAAACTGTTTTGTGTCTCTGTCAGAACTTACTCTGGACGAGTAGAAGAGAGTGAGCGAAAAGGTGTGGCTTGTTACTGTGATTCCTGAGAAATCTGGGAGTGTTGTGTTCTGGAGTGTGTAATCACACTCTCTTACTCACCTGGGAGTGAGTAAGAGAGCTAGTGAGACACTATGGCTAGTCGGTCCTGGGTTCGTGTGTACTAAGGTGGTGGGAAGACTCAGTCCATATATACCAAGATCCCATTTCTTGCTCATAGTTCTGTATTTGTGCAGAATTCCTGCAACAGCTCTTTCGCCCCCCACCCCATTGCTCCAACTCTGCCTGGCACAGTTTGGCACAGCATAGCACCAACACCCAAGCCCTATCAATCTCTATTCCCTTCCCCTGACCTCACAAAATGCAGCAGCGCACCTCTCCTCCAGCACGATTCTGCTACCTCAGATGAGTCACAAAAACACAGGAACTAACCACCCATGTGAACTCTCAGGACCTATGCAGGGTTACAGAACGTGCCTGTTACCTTTGACTTTTCCAACACAGAAGAATCTCATCAATTTCCACTGCTCAAACAAACTGGCTAGAACATGGCAGGTGGACGTTTCTATTAGAGGAACCATGCAACATCCCATGCAACATCCCATGATCATCGTGTCACCCTACTCGAGCATATGACTGACAGAGGACTCCTGCAATCATTGGTTAGTGCCAAAAACTGGACTCGGTGCAAGATGCCTCACATTATAGGCCAGCCTACTTTTGACTTGCTGGTAAAACTGAATCAGTCTATGTAATGCTCCCAATGGTTTCAGTTTTGCTTTCGAGAATCTTGTGATCGATCTTAGGTGGTTGACTGGCTGCTGGCGCCAGTTAACTCCGCTACACTACGCAGGAGGTGGAGTTTTTTTTGCTGAACTCCGAACTCCAAGTGGAACGCGTAGTGGAAAAACTTTGCAAACTCTGCCAGTGAAGCAGAGTTTACCACCCACCACTACTTTTTTATCACTTTCTTTAACTTTCTGCACTTTTCCACTTTTTTGCTTTTTCGCCTTTTCCTCGCTGTTTCCCCGACGCTGCTCGTCCCTCACTGCCCTTACCCCCTCTAGTGCCACTTCCCGCTTTCCCACCCCCCAGCTGTCCAGCCCTCCCCCTCTCACTACTTGATGGTGGCCTCTGCACAGTGAAAGGAGCAATCTCACTGACCTTGTCAGTGAACTGCTTCCCTTTCCGCACAGCTCCACATGGTAGCTGCGGCCCCTGACCCTTGCTGGTATGTGATTTTAAGGCTCCCTCCACCCTCAAGCACCCAACTGCACCTCATTTCTGGTGCTCCAGTGGGGAGAATTTCTGTTCTGCTGCTGCTCTGCCCTCTGTTTCTCTGCCTTCTATCTTTTCACCTCTGATCTCTTTTTTCCTTCTTTCATCTTTTCGGCTCTTTTGTCACTTTCTTTCACTTTCTGCACTTTTCCACTTTTGTGCCTTTTCCTTGCAGTGTCCCCACCGCTACTCGTCCCCGTGGCCTGCCTCACTCCAATGCCGCTTCCCGCTTTCCCACCTCCCAGCTGTCCAGCCCTCCCCTTCTCACTACTTAATGGTGCTCTGCTTTCCCTCTGTCTCTCTGCTTTTTGCCTTTTCTCCACTGATCTCTTTTTCCTCCTTTCATCTTTTCTGCTTTTTGTCACTTTCTTCCACTTTCTGCACTTTTCCACTTTTGCGCCTTTTCATCGCTGTGTCCCTGCTGCTGCTAGTCCCCCACTGCCCTGCCCCACTCTAGTGCCACTTCCCACTTTCCCACATCCCAGCTGTCCAACCCTCCCCCTCTCACTAATTAATGTTGGCCGCTGCACAGTGAAAGCAAAAATATAACTGACCTTGTCAGTGAACAGCTTCCCTTTCCGCACAGCTCTGCATTGTAGCTGATGCCCCTGATCCTTGCAGGTCTGCGAGTTCAAATCCCTTCTCCAGCCGAAAGCACCTGCCTGCGCCTCATCCCTGGTGGTCCAGTAGGGAGCATCACTGCTTTACTGCTGCTCTGCCCTCTGTCTCTCTGCTTTCTGCCTTTTCTCCTCTGATCTCTTATTTCATCCTTTCATCTTTTCTGCTTTTTGTCCCTTACTTGCACTATCTGCACTTTTCCACTTTTTCACTTTTGTGCCTTTTCCTTGGCATTTCCCCGTCACTGTTCATCCCTGCGGCCTGCCCCTCTACAGCACCGCTTCCAGCTTTCCCGCCTCTCAGCGGTTGTCCTCTGCCCCTCTCACTATTTAATAGCAGGCACTGCACGGCCATGCAGCAGACACACGCAGCTGGCATGCCACTGGTGCACCAAAGGCAAGCATGTCTGTGCCATTCCACAACTGGACCGTGCCCAGCGCCATAGACCCTGTTCTTCTGACCTTCCACTGCTACGACTCCAGCATCCTGCACACCTTCAACATCCGACGACACTCTGCCTGCCACTTCTCTTTGCCGAAGAACACCCAAAACCAGTTTGCCTGCCGTACCTGCAACTGCACCTTCGCCGGCACTCGAACTCACGACCCTTATGGACTGGACAAGACCACCACAGATGCATCCTACTCAACACCCGCTTCCTCAAAATACATGCCATGGAAATCTGGGACCTGGTTGACTCCATCTCCTCCGACTTCGCCTTCTGCACAGAAACCTGGATGAACTCCAGCTCAGCCCCTGACATCGCAATTAGTCCTGGGCAAAGTTCACGGAGTTTTGCTACGTGGAACTCTGTGAAGTTACAAAAAAACTCTGCGAAGTTCTGCGACATGGGGGGTGCAATGCGAGCTGCAATTTGTGCTGGTATTCCTTCAGCTCGGGTAGAAATCCTACCCGAGCGGCAGCTCATGCTCGCGAACGGTATGCGAGAGGGGAAAAAACTCCACTGCACATCGCAAAGCGGAGTTTTCTGCACTCGGCGAGCTCTGCGGAGTGCAGAAAGCTCCACAAACTCCACAAACAGAGCATACATAGTTCACCACCCAGGCCTAATCATCCATCAGGACCACATCAACTGGCATCACCATCATACATAAAGACACCCTCTGCCTCACAACCAGCTCAGACGACCAACCACCCTACATGGAGCACCAACACTTCAATATCCAGGTCAACCCAAATGCCACCGATTGCAGCACCCTCGTCTACAGACCCTCCAGGCCCCACCCCCCTTCAGCAAAGCCATAACCGACCTCATTGCTCACCATGCTCTCACCCCAATGTACTACATCCTCCTCGTCGACCTCAATTTTCCTCTGGACAACCACGAAGAACACAACACCTCATCCCTACTGGAGAAACTCACCACCATCAGACTCAAACAACTGGTCACAACACCAACCCACTCAGCATGACATACACTCGACCCCATCTTCTCCTCAAGCAACAACATCTCCGTCAGCCATAATTCTGAGCCACACTGGACCAACCACCACTGCGTCCACTTCTCCTTCACTAAACCCATTGCACACCACCACACCCACCACGATCCTCGCAGAAGCTGGAACAATGTCACTGAAGACCAGTTCACCACCTCCCTCAGCAAGACCCCACCTCAGACATCCACTGATGCCAACACCTCAGCAGGCAACCTCCACAAGTGGATCTCCGACTGTGCCAACACACAGGAAACCCCCACAGGAAACACTCAGGCAAGCAGCCCTCCAAGATAGCCAGCTGGTTCCCCTTCGCCCTCCAAGAGTCCAGGTGCACCTGCAGACAGCTCGAGAAAAGATGAAGGAGCAGCAAGATCACGGAAGACCATGCAACCTTCAAGTAGGCCTGGGCGGTAAATTCCGTTCCGCTCGCGGAATTTGCGGAATTTGCGTAATTTCGCGTTCCGCGGAGAATGCGAAATTGCTCAAAAGTCTGCTTTCCACGATTTCGTGAAATTTTTGCTTGTTCGCGTTCTCAAAATGCGTGTTCGCGAGATATTTCTCCCCGAGCACGCAAACAGCAATTGTGAACAGGTAAAAGCATCGCGAACAAGCAATTCCGCGTGTTCGCGGAATTTCTGCGTGTTCGCGGAGATTTTTTACCGTTTCGCGGAGATTTGCGTAACGCAATTACGCAAATTCCGCCCACCCCTACCTTCAAGTCTGCTGTCACCGCACACCACACACCACCACCTCATCAGAACAACAAATAAAGCAGCCATTAAGGAATGCATCAACACCAATGCACACAATAGCAAAGAACTCTAGTTGGCATTATTGTCACTCTTCTTTGCTGCCTTCTATTTGGCCAGTACTTGCCATGCGTCACTTTCTTTTCTTTCTGTGGCGCATGGACCAAGCACAGATTAATCCACTGTTCAACTAGTCCCCACACTTTGATTCAGGTACTATTGGTTTGATCCCTCCCACCACCATTTGTTTTGCTTTTACCCCTCCCTCCCAACCCCATCCATTTTCCTTTTACCCCTCCCTACGACCCCATCCATATTGCTTTTACCCCTCCCTCCCATCCCTGTCTGTTTTGCTTTTATCCATCCCTAGTGTAAGAGAGTAGGGTTGGGCGGAATTTGCGAAAGTGACTTTCGCAAATTATCGCGAAAATGTTACAAATCTCCGCAAACACGCGGAAATATCGCGAAGATGCGGAAGTTTTTTTCCCGCCTGTTCGCGGTATTTTCTGCATGGTCGCGGCTCGCCAACTTACCCATGCGGTTGCTTGTGGGCGCGGCCATCTTGTTTTCACCCTTCTCGCGGTGCATGATCGCGAGAATAAAGACGTGATCGCCCGACCAATGACATTAATGCGGGCGCGAACTGTCGCGAGACAGCGCAAATGGCTACCAACAATCCAACATCTTGTTGAAAACGCGACCGGATCGGGAAAACTTGTCGGCGAACGCGGGGATTCAGGTAAGGCGCGCGCGAGAATGTATTATTTTACAGCGCGAGCAAGAAACTAATTATCGCTAAGCTGCAGAATGCGGAAATTTTTACATTTTCGCGCTCTCCGCGGAACGCGAAAATGTCAAATTATCGCAATTTCCGCTAGCGGAACGAAAATTTAGCCCAGGCCTATAAGAGAGTAGGATCTGCTTCACATGTTTACCACCACTTTTTGCTGGTGTTTCACTGTTTTTCGACTTTAGACTGGCTGGGACCCTGCTATTCAGTGCCCCATCCTACCTGCTTCCTCTCCTAACTGCTATGTGAAAGGAGTGTGGAGTGAATTACAAATTCACCACACCCTATCACCCACAATGGAATGGTTTAGCTCAAAGACTCAACAAAACCTTAACGGGCATGATCAAAGGTCTCCCAGAAAAGCTTATGCGCAGATGGGACATCCTTTTGCCCTGCCTTTTGTTTGCCTACAGGGAGGTGCCACAAAAGGGGGTTGGTTACAGCCCTTTTGTACTTTTGTTTGGCCATCCTGTTAGGGGTCCTTTGTGTCTGGTGAAGGAGGGATGGGAGATACCTCTCAAACCCCCTAAACAGGACATAGTGGACTATGTACTTGGTCTCCGCTCCAGGATGGATGAATACATGAAAAAGACAACTAAAAACCTTGAGGCTACCCAGGAATTACAAAAGGCCTGGCATGACCAAAAGGCTGTACTGACTGTTTATCAGCCAGGACAGAAAGTGTGGGTGTTGGAGCCTGTGGCCCCAGCAGCCTTCCAGGACAAATGGAGTGGCCCCCATACAATTGTTGAACAGAAAGGTGAGGTCACCTACTTGGTAGACCTTGGAACCCTTAGGAGACCCCACAGGGTACTTCACGTCAACAGACTTAAACCATATGTTGACAGGGCAGACATGGGCTTGCTCATGGCTACTGATGAAGGACAGGAGGAAGAGAGTGACCCACTCCCTGACCTGCTTTCTCATAACCCTGATGATGGGTCAGTTGATGGTGTAGCCTTGGCAGGCAGCCTCACTGTCCAGCAGCATATTGACTGCAGAAAGCTTCTCAGTCAGTACAGACATATGTTTTCTCTGACTCCAAGTCAGACCACCTGATGCACTCATAAAGTGGACACTGGGGACAGTCTTCCTGTGAAGAATAAGATCTGTAGGCAACCTGACCATGTCAGGGACTGTATAAGGACAGAAGTCCAAAAGATGTTGGATTTGGGAGTCATTGCACCCTCAGATAGCCCTTGGGCTAGTCCAGTAGTCCTGGTACCTAAACCTCACACCAGAGATGGCAAGAGAGAGATTAGGTTTTGCGTGGACTACAGGGGTCTCAATGCAGTCACTAGGACTGATGCCCATCCCATCCCAAGAGCAGATGAGCTAATAGATACATTAGCCTCAGCCAAGTTTCTAAGCACATTTGACTTGACAGCTGGCTACTGGCAGATCAGACTAGCTGATGATGCAAAGCCAAAGACAGCATTTTCTACCCCTAGTGGGTACTATCAATTTGTGGTAATGCCCTTTGGTTTGAAGAATGCACCTGCCACTTTCCAAAGGTTGGTGAATCAAGTCCTTACAGGCCTGGAAGACTATAGTGCAGCATATCTAGATGATATTGCTGTCTTTAGCTCCACCTGGGAGGATCACCTGGTCCACCTGAGGAATGTTTTGGTGGCCCTGCAAAAAGCAAGCCTAACTATCAAGGCTACTAAGTGCCAGTAAGGGCAGAGTCAGGTTGTGCACCTGGTCCACCTTGTAGGTGGAGGCCAGGTTCAACCATTGCAGAGCAAAATCCAGACCATAATGGACTGGGTTGCTCCCAATACCCAGACTCAGGTGAGGGCCTTCTTAGGCCTGACTGGGTACTATAGAAGATTTGTCAAGGGCTATGGATCAATAGTGACACCCCTGAATGACTCAACCTCCAAGAAAATGCCCAAAAAGGTTCAGTGGACAGTTAGCTGTCAAAAGGCATGCCATGTGCACTGCTCCCATTCTGTAAATTCCTGACTACTCCAAAACGTTCATTGTCCAAACAGATGCATCTGAGTTGAGGGTAGGAGCTGTACTGTCATAGTTGAATGATGAAGGTCAGGATCAACCAGTAGATTTCATAAGCAGAAGGTTGACCCCCAGAGAGAAACGTTGGTCAGCCATTGAGAGGGAGGCCTTTGCTGTGGTTTGGGCTCTGAAGAAGTTGAGGCCATACTTGTTTGGTACTCACTTCATTGTTCAGACAGACCATAAGTCCCTCTTATGACTAAAACAGATGTAGGGTGAAAACCCCAAACTTCTCAGTTGGTCCATTTCCCTACAGGGGATGGACTATACAGTGGAACATAGACCTGTGAGTAACCATGCCAATGCAGATGGACTATCCAGATATTTCCACTTAGAACATGAAGACTCGACTGGTCAAGGTTAGTTTAATGTCCCTGCATTTGGGGCGGGGGGCGTTGTGTAGGAGAGTAGGATCTGCTTCACATGTTTACCCCCACCTTTTGCTGGTGGTTCACTGTTTTTCGACTTTAGTCTGGCTGGGACCCAGCTATTCAGGGCCCCAGCCTCGCTGATTCCTCTCTAAATTGATTGCATGTACTTTAGGTACACCACAGATTGGATCCTGAGGTACCCTTGTGAGTCCCTAGTATATGGTATACTATGTACCCAGGACATAGGTACCCCAGTGGCCTACCAGGGGCTGAAGCAGGTATTATGCAACCCCTGGAAAGCCACCCAAAATGACACCACTTGTCTGCTACTGCAGCCTGGGTAAGGTGGTGCATGCACCCCTTACTGAGGTATAGGTTCACTATACCTCACCTATCACTGCACATACAAGCCTATAAGTCACTCCTATGGCAGGCCTTAACTAACCCTGGGCGTAGTTTGTGTAGTAGCGCTACGTGTACCTACGCAAAGTGCACTTCGCAGTACGCGAGCTACGCGTGGCTCTACGCGAACTGCGTAGTACGCTGTTCGGGATGATTGCACAGTGCCGGATGCTTGTCCGCACTGTGAAATCATTGAAAACGGCATCCCGCACAGTGCGAGCTGTTGTTTTCTGCCGCTCGAGTAGATTTTTATTCGAGCGGCAGCTTTCTGAACGCGGACTGGTAGTTTCTCATCGCGAGCGGTCGCGAGCATACGTGACCACTCGCAATGAGAGACCTGACCTCCCCGCATTGAGGATCTCGCCAGGAGGTTTATTTTCCACGCTTGCGATCACCAGCTTGATGTTGCCGATCGCGAACGAGGAAAAAGTCTCGCCGGGATGCCTTGTTGCTCGCTCGCGTTCGCCAACTTGACGTTGAGGACCGCGAACGAGCAAAAAATGCCAACTACGCTACGCATTTTTGCACTGTGCTACGTGCAATTCGCGTAGGAAGAAGTAGCGCAAACTACGCAAACTACGCGAGCGTAGCGTATTTGGCCGCCCAGGGTTAGCCTTAACAATCCTGAAGGCAGAGTGCTTGGTTATATGTGAGAGGGTGCCCAAGCATGAGCTGAGCCCCTCTGCAGCCTTTGGAATCTCTTCTCCGGGGTTGTCAGTGGTGCAACCTGACCATATACTCTTAAGTGCATTATATCTTAAATGGTTAATGCTAACTTTGGACTGGCTTTGGTGTCAAACACCTTGGAATCATACCCCCACATCAGTTCTTGATGTGAGGATATGATCCCACCCTTCTAGAGCGAGAGACATGGCAGTACTGGTATACCCGGTAGAAATCTAATAGAGCCCTGGCATCACAAAATGGATGCTGCAGCCACAGACACTGGTCTGGCCTCCTGCTGCTGACCGAAACTCCTGCAGGGGAGGCCTGGACAATGGGTTTCCTGTCACAGGGAGGTGTAACCACCTCCCAGACAGGCTTATGTGTAGTGGGGCTGGGTGGGAGCACTCTCTGAGCGCTTTGAAGTCCTGCACTGGGGGCACATTTGGTGTCCCTGTGCATAGTCAAACTCAAACCGGTTCAGGGGCTTCCAGCCCCTGCTCTGGCACGAAACTAGACAAAAGAAATGGGTGTAGCCACCCCTCTTTCCAAACCCTCCCATAGGTGGGTTCCCAGAGTTAGTCCAACCCCTTCCTTAGGTATAAGTAAGGAACCTCTGTAACCAGAACTTTAGATATCCCTGGATGAAACTCTGAAGCTGAATCCTGGACCTTTGATGCTTAGAATTTGTCTTGCTATCAATTTAAGCCCTAAAGAAGTTCCGTCAAATTGTCTATATAGGAACGAAACGCTTTTTGCTGTCTTTGCATATTTATCATCTTTGAAATAAAAGTCAAAAAAAAAAGAAGAGAAATGTTTTGTACTTTGTATCCTATGTCTAGTGCACCTCCATTTGTAAAAAAACATCCTTAAGGGTATCCTAGTTCACCCTCATCCCGAACGAAGAAAGGATCCTTGTCCTGCTACAAGGACACATGAGGATCATTTTCATATTTTAAAAACTTTTACAACTTCTGGAGTCATAAATGATCATCCATTGACTTTAATGACAGTAAAAGTTCCAATTGGCGTGAAGTGGAAATGATATCTGTAGTTTACCACTTTTCTCCAACGGTTGCTCAAACACTTTTTCAATTTTAATAAAAGATCCCATTTGAACCTTGTATTCTGCATATTTTCACTATATTTCAAATATGTTTGCTAATTTATGCATTTGCCACCACCTCTCATTATCATCCCTCAATTCTTTAATGGCATTATGTTAACTCTATACAGGCAAGGGAGTGCTCATCGAGAGTCAGCAAAAATCTGAATTGACCTCCGGTGTTCTGTCAGTTTCCTGTTTACAGCTATGGATCAAGGTATCTTAGCCCATCTCGTATCTGACGAGTAAACCCCGAACTAGGCCTTCAGTATTACTGATGAGTCAAGGGCACTTGGATGGGACATTTCAATGCCCCTAGCCTATATTCTGGCTGATGCGGATATTGCGGGCGCTCAGCTACAATGCACGAAGCCTCTGGCCGCGCTCTCACCCCTGCCAGCTGACGTCTCACACTGGCATAATCACTGAAGCCTGGAGAATGCGCCCGGCTTCCTTGGCATCCCCTTAGATTTATCAGACAGTGCTACTTCCCTTAATGTGCTGCCAGGAGAGAAACAAATCGTTTTGTCAACAGTCACATCTGGAGGCTCATTCACTTTTAATAGATCACAATAAATTACTCCTGCCTGCTGTCTTACTGTCAGCGAGGTCTGTAAAGTATCCTTCAAACTCTGCATTACTTTCACATCTTCAGTCATTTGCTTCTCTCTGTGTTGGCATTCTTTAAGCACCTTTACTCTTGTTTACAGGTTTAAGTAATTAGTTTGATCTACCACAATTCACAATCACTCATGCCGATTATTCAGTAGACACAGCAAAATCTTGCCATACATTAATTCTTCACACATTCTTTCACTCATATTCCATAATTTAATTCTTTGTCCACCTATTCCTCATCCTATCATTTACCTCTCTCGTATCCTATTAATTAGCTGTCACTCTTTCATTCTCTTATCCAACTAGTTATTCCGGGTGCATTTATTTAATTTTCATTCATTTACACACTCGTCATTCTTTGTTTCACTCCTCACACATCCTCTCCTTCCGGCTAGTCACTTTGCAACCACCGATTCACTCATCAATTGTTTTTCTCCTGGCCCAGTAATCTGCATCTCATCTATTAATGCACTCCTCTCACACCCATACACGTTTCATCGTCATGCTTCAATTCACTTTTCACTCATTCATCCACGGCACCCATCTCATTCGCTTATTTCCTATCAATTAAATTCTCATGCATCCCTTTCCCACTCACTCAGCCATTTATTTCTCACTCACAAGATCCATCCACTAAATACCCACTCATTTAATTTTCATCCAAATATTTTTAAACTCTAAACTTATTTGTCAGTCCATTCATACCTACCCTGTATTCTTTTCTATCTACCCAGACAGACGTTAATATTAGACTACTTGCTTATTCATACACCTGCTGAATCATTCACCCTCCTGAAGCCAATCAATTCTCATCTCTTCATTCAACCCTTATCCATCCTTTGTTTCTAATTAAATCATTCACTCTTGATCCAAACAATTTTACACATTAATTGATTTACTCCTCACCCACTCATATCTCTCACTCTATTCATTCACTATTCATGCATTAAATGGCTCATCAATCCATTCATTTCTCATCCCGTTGTCATTCACTCTTCATCCATCAGCAGCTGTGGCTGCTCCATTAGAACGGAGGAGCACCGCCCCCTCCACTACCAGCAAACAAAACAATAATATAACGGGGTTTAAACACGTTTTATTGTCGTTTTATTTTAGTCCCCGGGACCTGCCCCCAGAAGTCTGACAAGATGCATATGTGTTTGACCAGCCCTCTCAGACCGGCCAAACCCTCATGTGCAGTGAAGCATTCATCAGCCCCAGCTGCGTTGCTGGAGCTGGAGAAAGCCGGCACAGGCTCCCAGTCGGTCTGCAGCGTCAGGATTGGCCTCTGTGCATTCTGGTAGCCTGTTCCAGAATTAGGAAGAGCGTGATGCGGCAGGAGGCGGCGTTGGTGTTGCCTACTTACCTCTCATCAGGACATTGATTCCTTATTCATAATTTTTAACTCATTCAGCCATGTATTCATTCCACACCCATTAAATCTTCACCCACCTTTAATCTTTCTCCTTAAATGCATCTTCTAACCTCTTATGCCACCATCTCTTATTTATTCCTTAACTCACTCGCTCTCATTTACTCCTCACCCTGTTCATCCCTCACCACACTACCACTAATCTCTTCATAAACTGACCTACATGCAGCAGCACAAAGCACAATAGGATTCAATAGGAGCCCACAGCAAGGACAGGGCATGCTGATTAAATTCAATAACACCGTTGTACAATAAAACACTTATAACATAACCTGCAGCATTAGCAGAAGGCCTCACTTTAAGCTAGTAATCAAAACCGTACAATGGAAAGCAAACAGCCCCAGGTATTGTATGAGCATTTACTTAAAGTTAGTTGCGTAAGCTTAAAAACTGAACCAGAAGCTAAGTTACTTATATAAGCAATAAATACTCACAGTGGACAGCCAAAAATCTGAACCTAAAGCTCGTTGCATACTGTTGGAGTAATGACTGAAAACTATAGGTATACTGAGCCTACCAGAGAACATGTTATAACAAGCTATACCGGTGGCTTAGTGGACTAATGCCCGGATTACTTACCGGTAATCTTCATTACTCCGAGTCCTAGTCTTCCTCGCCACAGTATTCACCAATGAGCCTCCGGCTCCACACAGAACTCCAAGTAACTTAAAAGAGCAGCGCTCTAGTCTCCCCTCCCTCCTCCAACATGGCCCCCAGTGGCTTCAGCCAATCCCATAAAGGGATACAAACCAGCCAGCCCGATCTGATAATCAAAGCCGCATACATGAAGCCACCACCAGGGCCGGGAGGGAAGGGAAACTATACTGTGGCGAGGAAGACTAGGACTCGGAGTAATGAAGATTACCGGTAAGTAATCCGGGCATTACCTCCTCGTCCAGTCTTCCTCGCCACAGTATTCACCAATGAGCCGATACCAAAGCAACCAGCTTCATGTAAGGAAAAGACCACAGCAACGTGCAGTGAAACTAGATTTAATATACAGAGGTACAGCAATCAAATACAACCCCTCAAGGCATCCCCGCAGTCAACACAGAAGATGCAAATGAAACAGAACCCCCACCCCCAACCTGGAGGCGGTAATGGGACATGAATGTATGAGGTGAAGACCAAGTAGCAGCCCGGCAAACATCCTCCATGGACACCCCTTTGAAGGAGGCCCAAGACACAGCAACAGAGCGGGTGGAACGCCCCTGAACAGGAAGGGAGGGAACATCAGCAACCGAAGCATACGCCAACAAAATGGCCTCCTTAATCCAGCGACTGATCGTCGAGAGGGAGGGTTTCCGACCCTGACGTGACAAACCATAATTGACAAACAAGTTGTCCACTTTGCAAAACGAAGACGTGCGCGACAAATATATCAATAAAGCACGCCGAACATCCAAGAGGTGCAACAGGGATTCCTCATCCGAGGAAGGATCAGGACAAAGACATGGAAGCACCACCTCAGAAGACCTATGAAAATAAGAACCCACTTTAGGAATGAACGTAGGATGAGGGCGCAACACCACCCTGTCCGGCAAAACCAACAAAAAGGGAGCAGAACGAAGGAATGCACCCAGCTCCCCCATACGTCTGGCAGAAGCAATCGCCACAAGAAACACCACCTTGAGTGTCAAAAACTTCAACTCCACCGACTCCAAAGGCTCGAACGGAGCCAACTGCAAGGAGCGCAAAACCAAAGGCAGGTCCCAAGGTGGAGGACACATAATAGGACGGGGGCGTTGGAAAGATAGAGACTTAAAAAGTCTAGCAACCAAAGGTGAAACAGAAACCAAAGGAAGGACGTGGAACGCCCGAATCGCAGCCCACTGAGCCCTAAGAGTCGAAATGGCCAAGCCGAGCACAAACCCATCATTCAAAAAATCCAAAATGCGAGCCGGATCCAAAGAAGCCACCGACAGATCGCGACCCAGACACCAAGAAACAAAATTATCCCAGTGTTTAGCATAGGACTTAAGGGTAGAAGGTCTCCTGGATTGCTGAATGACCCCAGCCACAGCCAAGGAACAGCCAGTACGCATCAACGAATCCCTCTCAAGAGCCAGGCCCGCAGACCCAAGGACCGGAACACAGGCAGAGGAAGAGGAGGGCCCAACAGAGGGTAAGGACTGAATGGCAAGGCCCACCCCGGAGACACAGCCAATTCCAACATCAGGGGATGCCAAGGGCGACGCACCCAACCCGGAGCAATGAGAAGCACAAAGGATCCCTCCCTCTTGATCTTCTGCAAGACCGCCGGAATCAGGGGAACAGGAGGAAAGGCATACAAGAGACCCTTCGGCCAAGGGAACGACAGGGCATCCACCCTCCAAGCATCCCGGCAAGGCATAATTGTGCAATAGCAACGGATCTTGAAATTGTCCCGGGAAGCAAAGAGGTCGACCATCGGACAACCAAACATCCGTTGCAACCTCCTGAAAATCACAGGCGTCAGGGACAAAGAGCCCATGGAGGGAAACACCCGGCTCAGACAATCCGCCACAGTGTTCTCCGTGCCAGGAAGATAAATGGCAGACAGGGACTCCAGATTCAACTCCGCCCAACCACAAATCTGACGGCCGAGGCAACTGAGGGATCGAACTCTGCACCCTCCCTGATGGTTTATATAGGACATCACAACCTGATTGTCCGTACGAACCTGCACATGGTGACCCTGAACCAGACTCGAGAAATCCAACAAACCCAGAAGGACGGCTTTCAGCTCCTTGTAGTTGGAGGAACATGACAACACCGACTGAGGCCAAACCCCCTGAGTCGTTGAATCCCCCAGAGTAGCACCCCACCCCAGCAGGCTGGCATCGGTAGTGACCACGCGGGAGGGAACAATCAGAAAAGGTCGGCCCCTGGACAGATGACCTTCGACCAACCACCAACCCAGGACCACCCGAACCTCTTCCGACATAGGAATCAAAACAGTCATATCTAGGGAACAGGGGTCCCAATGCGACAAAATGTGCGATACCACCGGGTACATGTGAAGGCGAGCCCACGGCACCGTCAACAATGACGCCGACATCAGACCCTGAACCCTCAGCCATAGGCTCACAGGATGAGACAGTCCCACCAACAGGGCACGAACAGCAGACATCAGGGACAGAATCCTGGGAGGAGGAAGGAACACCATACCCAACTGAGTCCTGAACAGAGCCCCAATGAAAGTCAATTCCTGTGCAGGAACCAGGGAGGACTTCGGTACATTCACGAGGAACCCATGACGTTCCAGGACATGGCACACCCTCTTGACATGCAACTCCGCCTTGGGAAGAGAAGAAGCAGAAATTAAAATGTCGTCCAGATAAGGAAACACACTAATGCCCTCCCCATGCAATAGGCCAATAAGAGGAGCCAGAACCTTAGTAAAGACCCTGGGAGCAGAGCAGAGTCCAAATGGCAGTACCTGGAATTGGTAATGCTGACCCATCACGCAAAATCGGAAAAACTTCTGGGAATCCGGATGAACCGGGACATGGAGATAAGCATCCCTCAAGTCTATCGATGCAAGGAAGTCGCCCTGAGAAATCAGAGGAAGGATCAACGGAAGGGAAACCATCTTGAACTTCTCGTGAGGGATGTAAGTATTCACCCACTTCAGGTCCATCACAGGGCGAAGATCTCCAGTGCGCTTCGACACCAGGAACAGGATAGAATACACGCCCAACCCCAACTGATCGATGGGAACAGGAACCACCGCACCCTTGACCACCAGCGAGTCGACGCCGCCCAAAAGCGCCAATCGCCTTACAGGATCTCTGGGACAAGGAGTAGCCCTGAAACAGTCTGGGGGAGTCAGGATAAATCCAATCCGCAAACCCTCCGAAACCACCTGCAGCACCCATTTGTCCGAAACAGACCGTCTCCAAGACTCCAGGAAGAAACGGAGGCGACCCCCAACTGGACCCACACCAGGAGCGATCCAGTCACGACTTAGGTGCAGGAGTGGAGGAGGAAGAGGAACCGGAGAACCGGGTCTTACCAACGGAAGGAGCACCCCGGCCACGCCCCCTCCCACGAAAGGGCTGACCAGCACGACCCCTCCGAGAAGGGCCAAAAGCTCTCTGAGAACCAAATGAACGGAAGTGACCCGCTCGCTCAGGAGCCAGTAGCTTACGGTCCTCCGCCGTCTTCTTAACCATGTCATCCATCAGCGACCCAAAAAGTTTAACCCCAGAAAAAGGAATCTTCATCAGGAGATTTTTCTGCGCAGCATCAGCCTTCCACGAACGAAGCCACAACTGACGCCTCGCAGCCACCGAAGACCCAGCTGCGGAAGCCGCAGCCCCTAAAGAGTCAAAGGAGACATCCGAAAGCAACCGAACCTGTTGCTCCATCATCGCCAGGGTAGAAGAAACATCCTCCCCTTGGTCCATCAATTCAGACAGGGACTGAAAATCCTTCAGCAAGGATTGTAAAGTGTAAGACGCATAGGCAGCCGCCCTGATAGAGAAATTAGCAGCCGCAAAAGCGCGTTTCACCGCACCATCCACTTTACGGTCAACCGGGTCAGCAGGAGAAGAATCCTCAGACACCACAGTACCACGAGACACCATGCTGGCCAACAATGAATCAACCTTCACCGAAGAAGGGAATTTCACATCAAAGTCCTGCAGCGGGTACCGCTTACTCAAAAAGCGTGGAAAGGAGCCTCTGTCCACATCTTTCCATTCATTCTCCAGGACCTTCAAGACCGAAGAGTGTAAAGGCAAAGAATCAGGCGTAGGACGCTGGTATTGCGCAAAGAGATCGTCATCCAGAGGAACCACAGAAGTAGGAAACACCAAGTTCTCTCTAACGTGACCCAGCACCTCCTTCAGGTCGGCACCCTGCACAAAACGACCCCTGACATCAACATCCTCCTCAACGTCAGAATCAGCAGCCGCAGCTACATCCACCTTAGCCCGCTTAGCAGGAGGAACAGGCGTCTGACTATGCAGAGCAGCAGCAACAGCAGAATTGATCAGCTGCTGTAACACAGCCATAGACGGAATCTGGATACCAGAACCAGAAGCCTCAGGAGCAGAATCAGGAACATCACCACTCTCCATAACAGCAACACACCAGTGAACGCACGAAGAGAACACAGGCAGAGGAGAAGACAACACGCCTGGCTTAAAAGGCCCCGGGGTTGCTAGGCAACCAAACCAGCCAGAACCCGTAACCAGACCAACCAACCATAAAGGGAGGAGAAACAGCCGCGCGCATGGTCACATACCCAGCAAGCGAGGACCGAGGCAGAGGTGAACAAGGAACTCACCACGAAGAAGCCGTGAAAAAAAAAACGCCCACGGGAGCCACCCGCCCCCACAGCACGCACACGCGCCATGAACAGCTGGTAATCAATGAGACCGGGAGCCTCGGGCCCCCAGATCAAAGGCATCCGGCCGCGCTACGTCCGCTGAGCAGGACGCGCGGCCGGGAAACGAAGCAGACCACGAGGGATCGTCAGTGTCACCGAACGACACAGGCAAACAAACAAGACGAACGCCACTGAAAGTCCGCTAGAGCAGGACCAGCGGCGTCAAAGGCAGTAGCAGGAGGTACAACACATTAAACGAGGAAAAACACACTACTACCCCCAACTAAATACCCAAGGGCATAACGGGACCGCTGAAGCAGGAACCCAGCCCCACTCACCTGAGGACACCACCGGTCAACACAGGCAACGCAGCACTCGGAGAAGTGCAGAAAAAAAGAACAGATCGGGCTGGCTGGTTTGTATCCCTTTATGGGATTGGCTGAAGCCACTGGGGGCCATGTTGGAGGAGGGAGGGGAGACTAGAGCGCTGCTCTTTTAAGTTACTTGGAGTTCTGTGTGGAGCCGGAGGCTCATTGGTGAATACTGTGGCGAGGAAGACTGGACGAGGAGGTAATGCACCAACTGCAAGAATCTGTGACAGCTTGGTGACAGGCTTATATCCCAGTGGGTCCATTTAGCCTTTCATCATTCTAAGGACTGCAAAATGGGTAACAAAAAACATTCTACTTCACTGAGAACCCAGATATGGGAAACAACCTTTACAATGGTGGCTCATCCCCACATGCATTCACCACACAGGCTTTAAAATGCATGCATCTTTACCACAATTAAAATCTAGGGGGCAGATTAATGAGGCCCGTTGCGCCATCGGAACGTCACTTTTTGTGACGTTCCGTGGCGCAGAAGCCTGCGTGATATTTATCAGGCAGCACTGAGCCACTTTTTGTGGCTTAATGCTGCCTCATAAATATCAGTCCCTTTAACGCAGTGTTCTGCGTTAAAGGGGCGTGCAATGGGTGTTGCTGGGGGCGTTCCCAGCAACATCCATGGCCTTTTGACACTGCCCCAGATTTACGAGAAATCGTAAATCTGAGGCAGCGCCAAAAGCTTATGCCTCCTCAGGGGAGGCGTAAGGGAGGCGCAACGGGGAGAAATTTCTTTATTTCTCCTCGTTTTTCCTTTTTCTATGTGTGCTGCATTCTGCAGCACCCATACAAAGAGGAAAAACCTCTTGTGATTATTTTTGTATGGAAAGGTTTCCCTTCCTATACAAAAATATTCATCCCCGCAACGCAGGCACCCTTGCACCATAGTGCAGAGGTGCCTGCGTTGGCAAACGACAGCCCATTGTGCGCCGGCGCAGGGGAAAAGGACAGGAATGCGCCGCATTTTACAGATACGGCGCATCCCTGCCCTTTTCTTTTGCCGTAGGGAAGCGCAGCAGGAAGGCCTGCTGCGCTTCCCTACGACAAAACCTCATAAATCTGCCCCTAAGTATTTTGAGGTTAAGTGTAAGGTTACAGGGATGTTCTAGTAAGGCTCAGATTTCTATCGTATAAAACCAGTAAAATTTAGCACTTACAGTTAGGTGAGCTAGCTTTAGCTTATGCCCCCACAATGCACTGCTTATGACACCACATATTGCATCCCTCATGACATGGTCAGTGACATCACTGATTACAACATCCACAGAACCACACACATACCCATTTACACATTCCCACTCCCCCTCCCACACGACCACTCACCATACCCATCAACAGACCCATACAAGTGCTCAAACAACCCCTCAATCATCCATAGAGCCACTCACACACTCAAACAGCTACTCATACAACCAGTCACTGATCCATACAGCCACTCAGATAGCCACACACTCACCCAGACAGCTACTCACACACCCATGTATTCACCAACACAGCCACTCACCCAAACAAGTACTCATACACTCACTAACACACACACATACAACCACTTACATACTCATTCACACATCTATACAAGCACTCCTACTTCTGCTCACTCACCCATACAGCCATTCACACAGACACTCGCTCTCCAATACAGCCACTTCCACACCAACTGACTTAACCAAACACCCACTCAAAGAGCCACTTACTCACCCATACAGCCACTTATACTCCCAGTTACTCACTCATTCAGATACTCACTCATCCACCCATACAGCCACTCCTATAGAGCCACTCAGATACCCGCTGACACATGGATACACACAGTCACACAGCCACCAATATAATATATGGTAGAAGTAGTATCACTTTTTATAAAATGTGTTTATTGAACTTTTGCATTCATCATTACAGTGTGAGCATGTACTTGCCAACAGTACAGTAGTCTGTTCCACATATCCAGAGTATGCTGTGTGAAAACAATGATAGGAAGCGCTTGAACAATGTTCCTCAACTAAAAAAGAAATGATAAAGAAAAGATAATAAAAAGGAAACAAGAAACAGAAAAGCAAAACATAAGTGCTCTGGAAATTGCACCCGATGTGAAGGGGTGCGTGCTCATCAGGTATGCGAGCGGGCAGGGTATTTGATTGGTGGGAGGTTCTGTGAGTAATAATGTGTGCCTGAAGGGATTATTTAGTAGGTGCGTGACTGACTGTATAGGTGAGTAATTGAACGTGTCTTACTGAATGCATGGGTTAGTGACTACACTGTGTGAAAGTCTGTATTAGTCTCTCAGTTGGTGTGTAAGCAACTGCATGGGTTGCTGAATAGCTACATGAGTATCTATATGGGTTATTGATTTGTTGTCTGAGTATCTGTATGCGTCCCTGAGTGTCTGTATGGGTGGGTGGGGGGTGTATAACTCTGTGGATAGATGTCTGAGTGGGTGATTCACTGGTTGTATGGATTCAAAAGCACATTTGGGAAGGGCTGTATGGATGAGTTACTGTGTGTATGGGTGTGTTGGTGAGTGAATGAATGTCTCAGTGGTATATGTGTGACTAACTACATATGTTTTAAGGCACTATATGTGAGTGTTGAAGTATATAAATGACTATACATGAGAGAAAGTTATTTGAAGAGTTTGTGTATAAATGAGTGTCTGCTTGTATCAGTAATTGTATAAGACACTAAATATGTGTTAGTATCTCTATAAATAAGTGATATGGTGTATCTGTAAATAATGGACTTGGTGTATAACTGTATACAGGAGTAAATGGATATGTGATTGATTCTTTGCATTACTGACTAGGTGTGTGAGTAACTCTATGGATGAGCGGCGGAGTGTGACTGCCTGTATAGATGTATGAGTGCATATTATACTACTTTATTGATGAGTAACTACATGTATAAGTGACTGGATGTGTGTGTAGACCTAGGAAACAGTGAGTAGTATGTAGTATATGGCATTGTTGTGTTTATAGTTTCAAAAATTGTAGTCTGCATTTTAGAATGGGTGTATCAAAGTTTATATTAGGTCATCAGTGTGTGCATCAGATTATCACGTGGATGATGTCATCAGTGATGTCATGAGTGATGTAATTTGAGATGTCATCAGTGATGTCACTGACCATGTCATGAGTGATATAATATGTGACATCATCAGCAGTGCATTGCGGGCGCGCGAGTTATAGTTGGCTCATCTAACTATAACAGGTGAATTTCTCTGGTTTTATATAAGTCAAATGTCCAACTAAATATAACGTCCCTGAAACCTATGTTTTTTTAGTGAATTTCAAAGGTTTTTTAAATGCTAATTCCTAACTATAATGTCTGTAAAACCTATGGTTTTTTCAGTGAATTTCGAAGGTTTTTTAAATGTTAAGTGCATATTTTTTTAGCAATATTTTGGAACTCTATTATACTTCTTTTTTTTAACTTTAAAAATTAAGTCATGTTTAATATCTTCCCCAAAAAATATGTATATCTTTTTTTTTTTTTTTGAGAAAATTGCACTCCCATACCGGAAGTGTACCAAGCTCCATCACCATGCGAATCCTATCCGCCATATTGCTAAACTCGTAAAGGATGCGCCTTTCGTATCCAACAGATTAGTGGCACCGTGTCCCGTGTAACATAATATACGTATGAGTTCGCGCCAGCTGCTACATAGGTATCCGACGGGTATGCAGTACGAAGCCACGCGTTACGTCATGTATGTATGGGTTTGCGCCTGCTGCGCGTTGCGTATGCGACGAGTGCACGCTGCCAGGTCCTGTGTTACGTCATAGATGTATGATGTTGCGCAGGGTACGCCATTCCCTCGTTTTATCTCAAAATTATATCTAAATAACTTTAAACTGTATATGAGAGCAAGCGATAATCTAAAATATTTTAAACATTTATCAATCAATCAATCAAAGACATTTATAGAGCGCACTACTCACCCGTAGGGTCTCAAGGCGCTGGGGGGAGGGGGGTGCCGCTACTGCTCGAACAGCCAGGTCTTCAGCTTCTTCCTGAAGGAGAGGTGGTCTTGGGTCAGGCGCAGGTCGGTCGGGAGGGAGTTCCAGGTCTTGGCGGCCAGGTAGGAGAAGGACCTTCCTCCTGTAGTCGCTATTTCTAACTGTAATAAACTTATATTATGATAAATATATTTTCTCCAAATCTTGTCGGGTGCGGCCTCCTTGCGCCCTCGATGCGCGATTGCCATGTGACCTTAAAAAAAGCATTTGATTAGTTCATAACATTTCCCAATGTAACAGTTGGAGGACCCCACCCATTTTAGTCATTCTCTCTACAACGTTTGATGAGACACACCCCTTCTGCTTAGTGAGCTTTTTTGAAAAGTTTTTTTGCTCTGTACACATATCTTCTACTACACACAACATGCAACGATTATCTTGATCAATATTCATGGTCTGTACATTAGCCTTCCACGTGTGATAGCCATGCATCTCAAACGTTACATCGAAAATCAAATGTGTGTTACACGATGCCCCTGGTGTCTGTGTGTGCACATTATTGTGCTGCCTTTCGGCCTGGGTATTGCTGGCCTGAAGGGGTATCATCAGCCACGGGCAGAGTGCACATCCTAAATCACATGTGACAAACAGTAAACAGTAATGCGTACATTTGTATTGCTGTATTCTCTGTTGTCAGGCTTTACCAGTATAGTAGTGTTTCATATGTGAGATTTTCAGATTCATGTTTGGCATGCATTGCTTGACTATAATGAACGATATCACTATTTATGACGTAGCCTCACTGCTGATCCCCCCTCCATCCGAGCACATTCACATGTGTGCACTTCGCGATAGCAACACTTTCAATAATACCGCACACCATTGACATGATTGTCTGCGCATATCCACAACCTTGACATGTGATGTTGGCCATTAAATGTGTTCGAACAGCATCTCATTAGCGATAGTTGTTGCCCTCCTGGTACATGCTACATTAATGTAAATTGCGCGTTCTGCGACGTCAAAACTGCAACAGAAACACACATAAGTACACTTCCTGGCAAGGCAGGAACTGAACAACGCCCAGGTCCCCGGAACTATTATTCACACCCCTACACTCGCCTGGTGTACGCAAGCCCAGCTCACTTTGCGTACGTATAAATAGGATAACGACGACGCCACATGTCCCAGTTCTTCTACACTGCCTCAGGTGATATGGCCGCATCCACCTCGCATATCACAATGCGCAATAAAAAAAGGGATCCATAAGGCGTACACCATTGTCGTAATCAACACTGCGTGTTTGGACACACAACAATGACAGCAGGTGAGCAGTGGGGCCTGGCTGCACAGGGGCTTCAATTGAGCACAATGCTGCGGGAGGGGTGGGGTGCATCAACCTGGGTGATCAGGTACAAACAAGCGATATTGCCCTGCTTAATAATGTGTTCTCTGACCTCATTCAGTCACATGTCTGTCTCATTTTAAGGACCTGTTGGACCGTACTGTAGGCCTGAGCCAGCAGGCAGAGCTCCCCTACAGACACGTGTTGAGCGCAGTGCTGCGGGAGGGGTGGGGTGCATCAGCCTGTGTGCAAAGGTGCGAACAACCGATGTTACCCTGCATACCAATGTGATCTCTGACCTCATTCAGTCACATCTCTGTCTCATTTTAAGGACCTGCTGGACAGTACTGTAGGCCTGAGCCAGCAGGCAGCGCTGTCCTACAGACACGTGGCGTTGGCTTTTGGGACACTGTAGTGAGCTGATTACTAAGTGTACATGCACACAGGCTTGCGCCACTGCATTACACGCGCACATTATGCTTCTACCATGCGCTCTGTTCCTTTGTATGTGAGCGTTGGCATAACATATTATTATTTAACCTTATGTATTCTTGTGCACTCCAACTCCTCTTTGAACCATGATTACCACTGACAGTTCGAAGATTGTACTTCAAAAAGGAAGGATGCATTCAACTGGTGTTCTCTATTAACGTTGAAAGAAACCTTCATTTACCTCAAGACGTTTCCAACATTATATTTTTTCTCCCTTTTCAGACACTGGGTTAGTGGAGCCCAAATGGGCGGAGCGGGTGCTCACCCCATGATGATGCACTGGGCATTCTGACGCCTTCCACAGTGGTATCAAGACATCGTCCCCGACCGGAAACCTGCTGGGCCACCCTGATAGCAGCACCCTGGAGTTGGAGCTCGCACCGGCACGTCCTTGGACACACCAGTTGTGGCAGATGAGCAGTCAAGCCTCGTGCGCAGGAGCTGCAATTGAGCACAGAGCGGAGAAAGGGGCTAGGGTGCAGCAGCCTGGGTGCACAGGTGCAGGCAAGCGAAGTTGCCGTAGATAATAATGTAATCTCTGGCCTCATTCATATCTCTGTTTCATTTTAAGGACTTGCTGGGCCGCACTCTTTCTCGCGGACCCCAGCATCCCAGACACACGGGTGACGGGAGGTGAACAGTGAGGGCTGGGTGCTGTAGGCCAGCGCTCTGTCTCCTCCTCCCTTTGTTCTTTTCACTCTCCCCCCTTCTCCCTTCCACCCACTCGCTCTCTGTCCCATTCTCACTATCCTCTGTTCATTCTCACTACCTTCCTTTTTCTCTTAGACATGGCACACATACTTATTTATATTTATTCATTTATGTATTAAATTTATAAGGTGCGACAGCTACCCAAAAAGGGTTTCCCGGCGCCTGGACAGTGCTGGAAGAAAAACATAAAAACCGCGAAAGTTAATGATTCTGAAAAAATTATTGGTTAAATAGCCAGGTTTTTAGTGAGCGACGAAACTGGGAGTACAAGGTTTCCTTGCGTATAGCAAGAGGAATGGAGTTCCAAAGAGTGGGGCCTAGAACTGAAAAAGATCTACCACCCATTCTGGACAATTTAAATCTAGGAACTAAGAATTTTTTAAGTGAAGCAGAGCGGAGATGACGGGTAGGAACATAGGGGCAGACGAGGGTGTGCAAATAATCAGGTGCTAAACACCATTTGATTTTAAACATAAAGCTCAGTGCTTTAAATTCGATCCGCTTTTCAATTCTGAGCCAAGGTAGATCCCGGAGATGTCCAGAGATAGGAGAATATCTGGGGACCCTACAGAGGAGTCTTGCAGCGGAATTTTGAACAAGTTGCAATCTGCGGGACACAGCCTTGTTTGTACCCAGAAAAAGAACATTCCCGTGGTCCAGCCCTGATGTAATAAGAGCATGGACCACGGTTTTCTGGGTGGCATTGGGCAACATCCAAAGGATTTTGTACAGCCATTTTAAAATGGTAAAACGAGTAGCAGCGACCTTAACTGCTTGATGGTGCATCGTCAAAGAGTCGTCAATATAAAAACCCAGGTTGCGGACATGATCCACTGGCCGCGGAAGAACACCCATCTCGTCTGGTCAATGAGAGGTGCTCCAGAGATCTTTCTTTTTGCCTAAAATAAGGACCTCGGTTTTATTAGCATTGAGTTTCAAATAATTTTGGCTCATCCAAATTGTGATTAGTCGTAAGCCCAACTGGAGGCCAGAGGAGGACATGGGTCAGAATTGGAAAGCGAAAAGAGGATTTGAGAATCATCAGCATATGTAAAAAGGGTCAGCCCAACATTGTCAGCAATGTCTGCTAGCGGCCTGACATAAAGATTGAAAAGCAAAGGACTCAAAATGGAGCCCTGAGGAACTCCAAAAGGCGATGGAAAAACATTTGAGCTGTCAGAGGCAGAGAAAACCTGAAAAGTGCGGTCGGCTAGGAAAGAGATCAACCAATCCAGAGCTGAACCGCAGATGCCAAAAGATCTCAGTGTATTTATTAATATAGGGTGGGAGATAGTGTCAAACGCCGCGCTCAGATCCAGTAATATGAGCGCGACTGTATCTCCTGCATCCAGGTGAAGTCGTAATCTTTCCGTGACCCCTAAGAGAGTGGTCTCGGTCGAGAAGTAGGGGTGGGTGGAATTTGCGAAATCCACTTTCGCAAATTATCGCGAAAATGTTTAAAATTATCGCAAACAAGCGGAAATATCGCGAAGATGCAGAATTTTTTTCCCGCATGTTCGCGAGATTTTCTGCATGGTTGCGGGTCGCCAACTTACCCATGTGGTTGCTCGCGGGCACGGCCATCTTGATTTGAGTTGTCTCGTGGTGCATGATCGCGAGAAGAAAGACGTGATCGCGCGACGCATGACGTCACTGCGGGCGCGAACTGTCGCGAGACAGCGCAAATGGCTAAAAACAATCCAACATCTCATGGAGAACGCGACCGGATCAAGAAAACTTGTCAGCGAACGCAGGGATTCAGGTAAGGCGATCACGCACGCGAGAATGTATTATTTTACAGCGCGAGCAAGAAACAAATTATCGCCAAGCTGCGGAAAGCGGAAATTTTGACATTTTCGCGCTCTCCGCGGAACGCGAAAATGTCAAATTATCGCAATTTCCGCGAACGGAACAACATTTTTGCCCAGGCCTATCGAGAAGCCTGCTCTAAAACCAGATTGTGAGGAATGAAGTCTTTTGTTTGTTTCAACAAACTTGGAAAGGTATAAGTGAAAATGTCTTTCCAAAATCTTAGAAAAAATAGGCAAAAGGGAAATAGGTTGAAAATTAGCAAGAACTTTAGGGTCTGCAGTAGAATGCTTCCAGGCAGACGGAACTCTGGACTCTTGCAGAGAAGAATTAAGAGCTTTCAGAATAACCTGAAGATGAAGGGGATCAAGCTGTTTTATAATGGAAATGGGTAGGGGATCGTTAGGGGAGCCGGATTTTATTGTATCAAGAATAGGGCCGAGAGAGGCCAGATCCAAAAGAGGCCAAGAAGCTAACAAAGAAGGATCATTAGGATGTTCCATAGAAATGCTAGCAGGATTTAAAGACGACACCATGCAGGTCGTGGTGGTCGATTGTTGTTGGGAAGAACAAAACAGAGAGGAATTAATTATTTCAGAATGAATTTTATCTATTTTACATGAAAAAAAGAGAGCAAGATCCTCACACTGGTTCTTATTTAATGGCAGTGGCTTAGCTGCAGTTTCAAAACCAGCAAGATTTTTTACTAAGCTAAAAAGTGTCTTGGGACAGTTAGTAGCAGTAGTGATAGTATTAAAAATATTTGTGGCTCTCGCGGATTTACATAGATTATGATACATTTTTGGGGATTTTTTATAGACTGCTTTCAAGTCAGGAGCATAGTTTCTTCGCCATTTCCTTTCTAGTGCTTTGCATTTAGATTTTTCAGCTTTAAGGGTATCATTGTACCATGGAACTGTGGGATAATGGCTAAACAATGTTTTCTTAGTCAGAGGAAGGCATTCATCAACAGCATGGAAAAGCCAATTATGAATGTTTTTAGAAAATACATTGACATGAGGATCGATGATGGGGGTATTTTCATTAAGCAGATTGTTCAAGGCAATTATGTCAATTTTTTTCCAGTCGCTTTTTGAAAACATGGACAAAGGAAATACAGGTGTAAGACTTACAGGAACAGAAATTATAAACTTTAATAAAAAATGATCCGACCAGATAATAGGTGTTGCTGGTTCACATTCAACGGAGGAAAGACTAGAAAAGATAGGATATAGAAGGTGTTCAGCCTTATGTGTGGGGCCAGAGTTACAAAGATTAATATTCATGGCTAAAAGATCTGCAATAAAATTAGTACATGTAGGATTAGAACCATCCTCCAAATGTAAATTCAGATCGCCAATTAACAAAAATTTGTGGAACTCAAAAGTAGTGGGGATAACAAACCAGGCAAAGTGGCTGACCACGAAGTAGAAGGGCCTGGAGGGCGATAAACCAATAAGCCCGAGAAAGTAAATTTAGGGGTAAGTGTGAGTTTAAAAAACGCAGCTTCGCAATTTGGAAGGTTTACAGGGTCCAGTTTGCATTGAAAGTGTTGTTTAAAAATGATAGCAATCCCCCCACCTTTCCCAATGGCTCTAACCATCCGAACAATGACATAATTAGATGGAAGGGCAATAGCAATATCAGGGCCAGAACTTTCATGAAGCCAGGTCTCGGTGAGAAAGAAAGCATCCAGTAACTCATCCAGAAGGAGATCAAAGATATATGTTTTGTGCTGAGGAAGTGAACGGCAATTTAAACAAAAAAACGAAACTTAGAAGGGGGGGAATCATTTGACCTCGTAATGGATCTACGTTCATTATCCAAAGACAAATAAGAGTGAGTCAGAACAAAAGGACAGTTAACGCCCGAGCAGGTATGAATAGCTACATTGTCAACAGCCAATTGAATGCAATCAGCACTACTGATCGGGCGTAAGGCAAGGAGTTGTGTAGTAGAGTATACTAACCTTGAAAAGAACAACAGGGCAGGGGTCAAGGCCACAGGCCCCGGTCGGCCGCGGACGGGCGCCGACGGGCTTGCCTTTGGCGCGCCTTCGGCGTGCCACTGGCGCGCCCGCTGCGTGGAGCGTGATGCATGGAAGTTTAAAGCCTCCGCTAGGTCAGGTGACTGAGCGCACGCAATTCCCCGCCTCCCCACCTCTAGCCCAACCAAACTGTACCGCGATCTCCCTCCACAACAAAAGGGAAAGCCCGTGGTGGAACGGGGAGTAAGCAGAGCGATGGAAACGTCCAGGAGCTAAGGGTGAGTGAGAGGTAGCAGTACAATGGCAACAATACAATGTTTAAAATAAAGCATCCAAGACAGATTTTTAAAACAAAAATTACACGAGAGGACTAACTTCCAGCGTGCGTACTTATGTTTCTTTTTTGTCTTGCAGGTTTTGTACGCTGCTTCCGGAGGAGTCCCACCCACTTCTTTCATGTTTTACTGTTGTTCAAATAAAGTTACATTTCCATTCATTTGTGTTGTGTTGATAAAAGTTATTTTTTTTTACCAATAAATAACTGAGTGTATGGGTCTTCTTTTTCTGACAACACTTGTCTGTAGTTTATTGTTAATATCCGCGGTTGATAGCAGGTTATAAGGGAAATTTTGTTTAATTTTCTGGTGCACCTACCAAATATAAACCAACAGACTATTACATAAATGAAGCCTGGGTAACTGTACAACGGCAAGAGTTCTATGAGTGTATCACTTTATAACACCATGAGTACTGCCCGTGTGATTTCAGAACCAATAAGGCACTGCCTAGGGCCATCGAGGCTTCAAGGACTGGCGAGGCCCACCCTGCACATTTAAATAAAGCCCCGGAGGTTGCCGATCCCCGGTCTTGAGTTGTCCTCGAAGCCCCCCGAACAATTTGTAAACAATACCCAGGGAGGTGTCGATCTCCTAGTCTGGAAAAACGTCTCTGTGCCCTTCCGCGCCTAATTTACATGTGAGATTAAGCTCCCCAGTGCTGCAGAGAGCCTGCAATATAATAATAGGATTGGCCCGGGAACATTACCCACCAGTGGGCTCATTTAAATGAACGGGTGAGACCCCGCTTAATTTTTTTTTCTCCATTTTTACCATCCGGTTCCGCTTTATTGAAACGATACAAGGTTTTCCTCCTCTCGCTTCAACGAGGCAAACAAGAATTTACTATCACAGGATGCAAGCAATACTCCCGCCCTGTAATAGCAAACATAAATGTCCCGTGCTTGCACACCCCGGGACATTGTATGACCTGCGCCGGGGAGGTGGCGCTCCATGGGACCATGATGCTTTGTTTAATGAATAACTACAGAATTAGTATAAACGCATACTAACACTACATGCACACGTGTGGTACAGCAACCAGAGTGTAGTGAAGAGGCAGAGGAAGCCCAAAATCAAAAAATATTAATCCTACCAGAGGTAAGATCACATAGTTCGATCAGACGACGACCCTGGAATGAGTAGAAACAGATTCACCGAGAAAACCGGTCTTCAGCACACAACCCTGGGATGAGTAGAAACAGATTCACCAAGAAAACGGATCTTCAGCACAACGCAAGCAAGCGCAAAATCATGGTGAGTGCTGCCTTCTTTTCACCTTCTCCCGCTCGTCGCCAAATTTATGTAGTGAACAGAAAGACAGCAGTGGATCCGATAAGTAGATTTATTGCAGAAAAAGAAGACAGCTTAAACAGCCACCATCAGGACCAGACACCAAGGCATCCGTCTTTTCCAGCACCGATTACAAACTCCCCAAGATTCCCCTCATGACAGCCCTACATTCTAACATTACATACTTACATTATAGTATCATTACATACTAACATTGTACTATGACTTATATTGAAATAGTACACAGAGCACATCACTTTACAGCAATGAGCTCACGGTTTAATCCCCGAGACTTCAGACCAGTAGAGGTGAGTAGTTCGCTTCCCACTCCCTGTATAGTATGAACGCATACAAACACTACTTACAATTATACTACAGCGGCCAGTATGCTACAGCGCCCACAGCCCATCACTTTACAACAATCAGCTCGGTTTGATCCCCAAGTCTTCACACCGGTAGGCATATTACTTTGCTTCCCACTTTCGGTATAGTATAAACGCACGGTAGAGCTCAGTAGTTCGCTTCCCACTCCCTGTATGGTATAAACGCCTACTAACACTACTTCCACAGGTATCCAACAAACACCAGAGCACATCACTTTACAGCAATGACCTTCCGGTTTAGTCTGAGCAACACCGCACTTTCAGACCGGTAGGTGTGACTACTTTGCTTCGCCCTCCCCCCAGAGGTTACAGTGCTCCTATCCTCCTGTTTCCTACTCTTTTCACCCTTTTTCCCCCTTACTCACTTCAATGGAATCACAAAACTGCGGCCAACACTTCCTAGTTGCAACAGCTCGCAGCACTCACAACCAATAAGCAGCAAGCTCGTGCTCGTAACGCCTCAGCCAATCAGATGGCAGAATTCCCAAATATCGATATCTGTACATTTCGATATGTCTCCAAAACTACTGAACGGATTTACACCAAATAAACAAAAGCGTGCTTTCTAGACCAAGACCCTTCTCCCTGCCAAATTTGGGGCAATTCTGTTCACCCGTTCGACCTGTAGCCTTGTCTAAAGTTTCCTATGGAAATTAACATGGAGAAAACACGTTTTGGGACCCCCCTTTTTTCTTGGCCCACCCTGACGAATCACCCCCAAACTTCCCACATAGGAGGTGATATGAACAAATAATTATTTTGGAAAATGTCATGAAGATTCATCAAACGACCCCAAAGTTATAAGCAAAACAAAAAATGTTCTTCCTATGGAAACTTGGTCCTAACTATAACTACCTACTGGCTACCGCCAGTAAGTAATATATCTTTAAAGGTTGAAACGCGTCATATTGGTGCGCAATAAAGGTACTGTGCAGTTTCCTGGTGTGCCGCTTCCTTGTTTTCTTCATTTTGGAGGATGTTACTTGTGGAACCTTTAAAGAAATTCAATGCCTGCTGTCGTCTTTAGCCGGCACCGACACCGTGGGAAGGGGAGCTGCTAAAGTACAGCGTTTATATATATATACATATATATACATATATATATCTCTCCAGGAAAACGCTGTACTTTAGCAGCTCCCCTTCCCGCGGTGTCGGTGCCAGCTAAAGGCGACAGCAGGCATTGAATTTCTTTAAAGGTTTCACTATATATATATATATATATATATTCACTGAAAAAACCATGGGTTTCACACACGTTATAGTTACGAATTAGCATTTAAAAAACCTTGCAAATTCACTGAAAAAACCATGGGTTTCACACACGTTATAGTTAGGAATTAGCATTTAAAAAACCTTGCAAATTCACTGAAAAAACCATGGGTTTCACACACGTTATAGTTAGGAATTAGCATTTAAAAAACCTTAGAAATTCAATGAAAAAACCAAAGGTTTCACACATGTTATAGTTAGCTGGACATTTCACTCGTAAAAAACCAATGAAATTCCCCCGTTATAGTTAGTTCAGCTAACTATAACTCGCGCGCCCGCAATGCACTGCTGATGACGTCACATATTACATCACTCATGACATGGTCAGTGACATCACTCATGACATCACTGATGACATCTCAAATGACATCACTGATGACATCATCCAGTGAATGTGTGTGTTTCTGAAAATAAAATATGTTTTATATATGTATACCTCAAGGTCGATGGAAGAATAAATGGGTATATAAGTGTCTAAAAGGATGATTTGTTTTTGAAAAATTGATTGTGTAACTCACTGATTAAGTGTATCATAGTGAATACATGGCTTAGTGAGTAATGTTTAAATATGTAAATATCTGTATCAGTCTCTCACTTTGTGTATAAGTGGCTGCATGGGTTGGTGAGTAGCTACATGGGTGTATACATAGGTTATTAGTTGGTTTTTTGAGTATCAGTCTGAGTGTCTGCATGGTTCGGTGGGGGGTATTACGTAGTGCGTAGTGCATAGGTGCATGAATGAGTGACTCACTGTTTGTATGTGTTGAACACAGCATGTGTGCAGGACTGTATGGGTGGATGAGTGTGTGTATGGGTGTGTTAGTGAGTGAATGACTGTCTCAATAGTGTGTTTTTGAGTAACTACATATGTTTTAAACTAGTATATGTGACTATTGGTGTATATAAGTGAGTATATGTGAGAGTGAGATTTTGAAAGAGTTTCTGTACGAATAAGTATGTGTTTCTATAAGTGATTGTTTAAAAGACTAAGTATGTGTAAGTTTCCGTAGAAGTAAGTGTGGTGGTGTGTGTATAACTGTATATGCAAGTAAATGTATGTTTGATTCTTTATTAGCATGAGTGACTATGTGGGTGAGTAACTCTATGGATGAGTGGCATTGTGTAACAGGATGTATAGGTGTATGAGTACATATGATGAGTGAGTACATGTATGAGTGACTGTACAGGACTGTTGGTGTATGAGTGGATGTGTATGTGGATCTTAGAATTACTGAAGAGGTTGTTGTAACTGGTATTGGTATGTCCATTGTTTTTAAAATTTTAATTTCTATTTTTGAATGTGTGTATCAAAGGTTATATTAGGGGCAGAGGTGGTCTGCCACTCTATCACTAGGATGATGTCATCAGTGATGTCATCAGTGATGTCATTTGAGATGTCATCAGTGATGTCATGAGTGATGTCACTGACCATGTCATGAGTGATGTAATATGTGACGTCATCAGCAGTGCATTGCGGGCGCGCGAGTTATAGTTAGCTGAACTAACTATAACGGGGGAATTTCATTGGTTTTTTACGAGTGAAATGTCCAGCTAACTATAACATGTGTGAAACCTTTGGTTTTTTCATTGAATTTCTAAGGTTTTTTAAATGCTAATTCCTAACTATAACGTGTGTGAAACCCATGGTTTTTTCAGTGAATTTGCAAGGTTTTTTAAATGCTAATTCCTAACTATAACGTGTGTGAAACCCATGGTTTTTTCAGTGTATTTGCAAGGTTTTTTAAATGCTAATTCGTAACTATAACGTGTGTGAAACCCATGGTTTTTTCAGTGAATTTGCAAGGTTTTTTAAATGCTAATTTTTTTATTTTCTTCTATTTTTTAAACATAATTTTTAAAATTCTATAATATGTTTTTTTAAAAATATTTTATAAAATAAACAGGTAAAATTTATTAGCAATACATTTTTTTTCCTTTTTTTTTTTTTTCTAGTACGCGTACCGTAAGCTTACGGTAAGCGTACGGTTTACGCAACGTCCGTTATTTATCTACTCTGTTTGCGTATATTTACGCAATTTGCGTAGCCGCGCGTACTCCGCGTGGGACGCGTACGCGTGTACGCTACACGTGCACGTTACGCGGAAGTGTCGGGCAGTGACTGTTATGCGCATGCGCGCAAGCGCGTGTCTTTTTTACGCGCATGCGTACTTTTGCCGTAAGCGCACCGTAAGCGTACCATAAGCGTACGGTAGGTCATGTGATCATGAAACACAACTTTTGATTGGATGAAACTACTTTCAGTTCTAGAACTCTCCTACACCACACCCATTCCCCTCATTTCTGCTTGTGATCCCTTAGGAGAAGGAGCTGGGTTGTCTTTGTGATACGATGGCAGAACAGCAGAGCCCTTCTGAGAGTGAGGCTAGCACTAGCAGCACTACCTTGAGGCAGAGAGCGAGGAAACAAAAGACCTCTTATGTTTGGGATTATTTTACTTTTCCTGAAGGCCAGCTAAAGGTAAATGCACCCTTAGTGACTTGCAAGCTGTGTCAGCGTGTACTTTCAAGAGGTAATCCTGACAGGAAGTATTCCTTTGGGAATCATACCATGATGAGGCACCTCAAGGATGTACACAAAAGGACACATGCTCGACTTTTTGGAGGTAACCCTTCAGAAAGTCAACCAAGCACATCCACAGCAGCTCAGCCTGGACCATCATCTGCAGGGCTGAGTCCTTCTTCTGCAGGTCAGGTGAGCCCTTCATCTGTGGGGGGAGCATCTCATTTTGCTGGCCCTCTGGAAATTAACCCTCGATTTCTGAGGGTTGATATTCGATGTGCCTCTTGTCATGATCTAATTTGTCATAGGGAGACCAGTGTTTCCCTAGTGAACCTCAAAATAGATCAGCACACTTGTCACAGAGACTAATTTTCCCATTCTTTCTTTCCTCTCTCCCTGCATGAACACAACGGCTCTTTTAAGAGCCAACCTTATCTTTCATCTTTTTTTTATATATGTTTTTAAAAACTTTTTTTTTTTTTTATCGTACGCGTACGGTGCGCGTAATTTTTTTTTTTTTTTTTTAAAAAACACTAAAAATCAATTATCACATTACAAGGTCTTTGAGACACTACAATTATTATTATTGACTTACCATACCCACTCAAAAAAATATTTATTCATTTGTTTTTTTTTAAAAAAAATTGCTTTAAAAATGGTTCTAGTTTTCGAAAATTTTCTATATCAATCTGAAAAAAAAGAAACAAATATTAATATTTTTCAAACATTTTAAAATACAGTACACGTATTTACATATTTACCAAAAAATATTTTTGCCTTATTTTTGCTGTTTTCAGAATATATTGCATTTCACTATAAATTGTGAAAGCAATTGCATTCATCATTTAACAGCGGGCAAAAAAAAAATAACAATCTCAAAGATTGTATTAAAAAAGCCCAGAATCTCTTCTCACTTAAACTTAACATTACAGAAATGCATAATATTCTAAAAAAATATCATCAAAAAACAATACTTATTTCTTTAAAATTCCGTCTGATATTTTTGTTACAGAAGTATAATCACAATATTATATCTCAAATAAATCCACAATACATCTGATTCCATTTCCTTTAGGCCAAATAGTAATTTAAAATTTTTTTTTTGTTTAAATTTACAATGGTAATCCAATAAAATTCTAAAGTTTAATTTGTCCAGATCTCACCGATTCTCTGTAATATTTTGGTTCCCGAAAAATTTATTAATAATTTATTAAGTCCACAATAGAATTGGTTACTTTTCCGCATGGCCAAATAGTAATTTTAAAAATCTTTTTTGAAAAAATTTCCAATGGCACTCCAATAACATTCCAAAATTTAAATTGTGCAGATGTTACCGATTTTCTCTAAATTATTGGTTTTTGAAAGTTTCATAAAAAATTAAAAAAGTCCACATTACAATTGGTTATCTTTCCATTAGGCCAAATGATAATTTAAACAATCTTTTTTTTTGAAAATTCCAATGGTAATCCAATAAAATGGTAAAATTATTTTGTCCAGATCTTGCCAAGTCTCTCTAAAATTTAGGTTTCAGGAAGATTAGATAGGAATTTGCTAAATCAAAAGGCAAACGTTGTTTGAAAATCAATTGGGAATCATTACACAGTGTCCAGCCTTTTTCACATTTAAGATAAACTGTGTAATGTCCAGAAGTAACAGTAGGTCCTTCATGGAAAATTATTGCAACAGTTACAAAAGTTTTTCCTGAAATTGATAATTGCTGTCCTGTAAACTTCTTTATTAAAGTATCCAATTTTGAACCATCAGCTCTACATCGTTGCATCATTAAAATTACATACTGTCCGTATTCCTTTAAAATTAATGTTGAAAACATGTCAGATTGACACTCACCGCATTTCATGCTATGATTAGCATCTTTAACTAATTTTGCAAAAGTGACTGTTTTACTCTCTGGCAATGTCAAATAAATAAACCTTTCATTATCAACATTAGAGCCACATATATTATAACAGTTTTCACAACTATGTTCCCATTTATAAGAGAGACCAAATAAAATATCAATTGCAACTTCTTCTTCTTCCAGTACTTGAAGAAAATACATCAAAAATTTGTGTGCATCTTGCTGTTCATTTTGAGAAAACTGTGTTCGTCCTGAACATACATCTAAAAGTTTTCTAATTTCAGTAGCACTTTCTATTTGAGTTTTATCATTACTCAGCTTTTGAAAAAGGAGACTCAGCTCAGAACAGAATCTTTTTCCCTGATTTACTATTATCTGCTCTTGCAAACTTTCCAGATAAAATGCAACATTCAGCACTACATTTGCGTAGCAGTTGACACCAGAGCTATTTTCAAAATGACATCCTACAACCTGTTCTTCTTTTTCCTTACTCTTTTTGCTTGCAATTACATCACTCCTCCTTTTTTTCCTCCTCTCTACATCGTCATCACAGATATTCTCATTTCTCCTTTTACGAGAAACTACACGTTTCTCCAACACAGGATACTGACCTAAATGAGGAGCATAGCTTCTTCTTAATCTATTATACTCCTTTACACAATTTGTATCAGCACTAACTTTTGAGTCATCAAAGTCTATCATGAATAAACCTGATAATGTTTTCACTCGTGACAAAGCAACATATGCCATACCTTCTTTGAAAACAGTTGAACCAATGTTCACAAATGCATAATCTACAGTCAATCCTTGAGACTTGTGAATAGTTACAGCATATGCTAGCGAAAACGGAAACTGCTTCCTACGTACATATAAGTCTTTCACAAGCATGAAACGAACTGTACAACGACAAATGTCTTTAACTTCTTCTATCTGATCAAATTTTATTTTTAAACATTCAATTCCATCTTTTTTCTGATAATTAATAAAACCCACAACTCTTCCCATAGCTCCATTAACTAAACCTTTTTCAACATCCAAATTTCTCCTTAAAAATACTCTACAGTTCATGCAAACATATAGATTTTTTTCTAATCCAGCTGTTTTGGAGATGTTCTTCTCTAGTGAATCCAATTTATTTTTCAGTGTGCCTGTTACTGTGACAGTAATTCTTCCATCCTCAATTTTGTCCACTGCTTCCAATTTCCTGATCTCTTCCTTTTCCAATTTCAAAAGCTCCTCATTAAATATTGAGCATTCACGTAGAGTTGGCATTAAGCAGATGACACTTTTGTTTTCTGCAATGTTCTTATATATCTTCTCTGCAACTATTTCTTTCTTTGGAAATAAATTATGTAGCAGCCGACTCTGTAATGCTTTTTTGCCAACTTCTGTGAGTAGTCCAATTCTGATATCTTTCAGAATACTTCCATATTCTTCATCGCTTGCTTGCCTCATATTAGTAGTAAGTTCCTTGTACTCAAAGAAGGACCAAATATTTGTATTTCCGATGCTTCCCAATGACTTCTTCGTGTCTTCATGTGTGACAGTATTAAACACTGGTTGTCCTTTAACTGGAGTAAGTTGCAAAAGATCTCCAAAAACTATGACGTGTTTTCCACCAAATAACATGTCATAGTCTGTCTTCAAAATTTGCTGCATTCTTAAATGCACAAAGGCAAGCATTAAGTTTGATACCATGCTCACCTCATCAATAATGAGAACTTGCATCTTCTTCAATACTCTTGAAACTTCCAAGGATGCTTCTCCAGTTAGCTTGTTGTATTGTATTTTGTTCTCATGCTCCACTGGTAACATTAGCAAACGATGTAAAGTGATTCCTTTTATGTTATATGCTGCTAACCCAGTTGGAGCAGTAACCACACAAGACAAAGTTGAATCCGTTTTTTGCTGTAGGTAGCTTCTGATGACTTTTATAAGGAAACTTTTTCCAGTTCCAGCTTGTCCGCTTACATACATCCTGATTGGATGAAATGATGTGCATGAGCACTCTTTTTTTTCATGTAGAAATCCGTGATCAATTTTGCTTCTGATCTCTTCATAAATTTGTTGCTGCTCTTGATTCAGTTGTCTTTCCAAATTTTGTAAGTCTATAAATTCTTCTTGAGCTTGATTCATAGCCGTTTCCACTTCATTCATGGCTATTGATGCTTCATTTTCAACGATTGGTTGTCCTAGGGGATCTTGACTGAGTGTTCCTGAACTTTGGCTGTCTTGAGAACTGTCTCTAGCTATTTCTGCTGCAATTGTAGTTTCCTGTTCAATTTCTTCATTTAACATTTGCAGATAACTTGAGAATGTACTGCATTGTATGCTGTCTTTGCAAGCATTAAAAGAATCTTCATAGCTTTGAAATTCTCCCAGTAGTTCATCCTCTGTACGCCATGGTTTAAACAACTGTAAAAGAGCCAAGTAGTAAAATTCCTTCTTGTCAGTAGTGTCGCAACTCAGCTTCCTGTGATTTATCAAACTTCCTTTTGTTTGCTTCACCAAACATCCTTCCTCACCAACGACTTTATATTTTCCATTGTTGATGTCTTCTGCGGCTTTCCGTGAATAAATGTAGTTCTGCAGCACTTCATAGAGACACATGTTCTCCAGATGTTGACTTCTCTTGGGATAATATGTGTCCAACATGTTTGATTTCAAAATATCTGTACTTTCTGGGTCATTCTCGGCCAAATATTCAATTTCTCCAACAGATTTCAGTACCCGATTTCTCATTGCTGCAAGGCCTAAACTTGCCCAAATTATTCTTCTTGACTTCGAGTAGAGACTTGCAGAAGATAACCTATCTGAACATTCGTAGGATCCAATTTCTCGATGCGATAACATCTTCAAACTGAAACTGTACAGCTTCTTACTGACAGTCTTCTCGTGAGAAATCTCTTCCCACATTTCCTTCAATTCTGTTTTTTCTGATTTCGTAATGTAAGACGTTACATATCGAGCAACAGCAATGGAATTGTCAGCTACATACTGTATATCCATGTTAGCATTCCACATGGATAAAATGACTGGGTTGTAGTCATTTATATTTTTTGATTCTTCTTTTCTTTTTAGGTTGTAGGTATTCTTAGGTGATTTTCTTGTGATAGTATGTCTCACAGCTGACATAAAACTGTTGACTCTTCCATTTGAAAGAACAGGTCTAGGAAATCCAAATCAACATTTAGTGTAGTATTTATCTTTGCTCTTGTATTTCCGTCGACAGTATTTTCCACACCGATGACTTTGGAAACGTAAAACTTGCTCCTTTAACTTTTTCTCTTCTGTGCTTTTTGGTATAGCACATGTTGCATATTCTTCAATGAAAGATAACACTGCTTCATCAGTATCTGTTCCAAACTTTGGGGCATCCTTGATCCACAACAGCATATGAATATGAGGAGCACCTCTTGCCTGGTACTCTTTTCTCCAAAAGAAATCTACTACTTCTCCAAGAGGTGGATTTTTTTTGTTGCAGATGAAGGACATCATAGCCTCAAATCTATGATTGAAATATCTGCAAACATTAACCGGATCCAATGAGCACAGTTCTCCTGCTGTCTTGTATTCGATGTTTTCAATGTTTGAATTTGCCTCTCGTAGAAAATCCAGTAAATCATCCCAAGCGTACTCGGCACAGCTTAGGGTAAGGAACCATGTTGGTGTTCCTAAATTCCGTAACATGCATTTTAATTCACCATGACGTCGGTACCAATATTCATTTGTCCCACGCTGACAAGCCATCAGATTGATCAGTTGTGTTTCCAAATGATCATCTCGGTGCTGCACTTTCTCCATAAAATCCTTAGCAGACACATTTTGTAAATGTACTCCACTTTTTAAAATGTGATTTACTGCATAAGACAGTGCAGACAAGTCGCTTTCAGATAAAAGATGGAACAAATAAGGAATACTTTGTCGAAATCTGGGATCTTCAGCATATAGTCTTGTAGTCCGATACTCAGAAGCTGGAATCTGTTCCGGACGTTCATCGTATCGTCCTCCTTTTCCTTTAGGAAACAGCTGGGGAAAACATCGAGCTTCCAAGCTCTCCTCCCATACACTCACGGGAGTTCCTTTTGCTTTCTTCATCTGAAAGAGATCAATATTGTCTCCCATAACTTCTTTTGAATGAAGAGGATGTATGCTAAAATGTTCATAAATGTCTTCTTCCTTTGACTTGTCCACTTTTTCAATTTGGCCAGTTGGTGTTTCTGTGTCTTCTTGTAAATCTTCTTCTTCTTCTTCTTCTATATAAATTGATTCATACCATTTGTTATTCCTTTTCAAATACAAATTTGCTCTTTGTACTTTCCGCACATCTACCAGCTCCTGCCAAATCTTCTTATTCTTTGTAGGTACACCATTAACCAGAATAACTAATGGTTCAGTTTCCAAAGTATCCGCATCAATAGTTTCCATATTTTTTTTCAAATCCAAGGGCAAATACACCACTCTTCCTTTTAAACCTCTCAGTAAATCAGAAGGAGGTAATTTACCAGTTTTGGGCTCCATACGTACTATGGTCTGGAACGGATGAACACATTGAATGAGTATAGACTCATATGTATTTAATTCAGAAAGTTCAGCAGGAATAGCATCCAATTCTAAATTATTATGTACAGCTCTGGTTGGCATTCTATTTTCCTCTAACTTGTTGTAACAGTATTTACAAATACGCTGATCTTCACCCAAATCAAAACAATTTTCTAGAAATATATATGTGGCAAAATCCTTCCACTTATAATTATCTTCATTTTCACTCTTTCTGTAGAGATCAACATTCCTAGTTTGTTTTCTATAATGAGTTCTGCGGCAACAAATACAAGTAAAATTTGGTCTTTCATTAGAGACTATTGCAAATTTTGTTATGTGATCATTAAATGTGTTACTTACAGAGGGTTCTACATTCTCTTCCACTTCTTCCTCATTTACTGTGTCCTTCTCTGCACTGTTTTGTTCAGGACCAAAGTAACAAAACTGAATTTCATCAACAACCTTCTCTACATCTGATACCGTTCCTCGGAACAGAGCCCTATTCAATTCATTTAACTTTATTGCTGGACTTTTGGCAAAATACAACCGTCTCACAAAGTTTCTCATTTCAGTATGATGAACAGCCAGCATCCTAAAATGATGGAAAACACTATTAAACACTTTTCTAGATAGACAAGCCAGAGAATGACCCTGCAAACCAGTATTCTCTCTCACTCTGCATGGATCCAGACTTTGAAGCACCTTAATCTTCTGTTTTATACTTTTTTTACTATATTCTCTTAGAAACTCTCGAAATTTGTCAATAGATTCCTGACGCACAGTGCAAATACTACTACAATTCCAAGTGTACACTGGGGCTTTAGGACGTCTCCCCATAGCCTCATCTGCCATCACTTGTACCTCATCTCTTGGAACCATTATCTCCTTCTCCATTATGCAACCATTTTTTACTTCGTAAGAACGACCTCTGGTGTCAACTGCATGCAGCAAACTATTACTTTGAAAATAGCTCTCTTCATTAAAAAAAGGTTCACTACTTGAACTATGCATCCACTTTCCTAAAAACACTTTACAAAAGTTTGTTCTGTTCACTACTCTTTTCCTTTTGCTATGTGATTTCAGTACATTAACCATTTTGTCTAATGTACGCATCCTATTCAAAATTAAAATGAATAGTTTCCTTTTTAATTCTAATGCCTTTGCTGCAATGGCTTCTATTTCTTTTTTTCTTTTATAAAACTTTGTCTTTTTCTTATATTTCTTCACATCCTTCATCAAATTGGACATAACTCTTCTCTGAAACATTTTTCTACGTATCTCTTTAAACGCTGTTTTTCTATTTATATAAATCTTTTCAGTTGCTGAAGGTATATTTGCATTAACTAAATTCTCAATTTTTTCCTCTCCTTTTCTTATCAATACATCCTTTCCAGTACAGACATTTTGTACATTTTTCATTCTTTTGAATATATTTTTTAGAAATTGTTTTTTCTGCTTACCAGAAGATTTTTTCTTTTTCCCAACATGAGCATCTTCTACTAACTTTGGTCCTCTAGTTGTCTTCAAATATAGGTTTTTTTTGTGCGTTTTTTGAACTCTGGATTTTGTAGGATTTTGTTCACTGCTCTTCAGCAATACCTGAAAAAAACTAAAAAAAAAATTCCTTTATTTAATTTAAATATATTACTACATTTCTTTTCACAATAGTCACAAAACGTAATTTCTTTGCCAATTTGAATGCACACTTACTGCTCTTTTTTTTTGGCAAGTGAAAATCACTTTTACAGACTGACACATTATGAAACCACTTTTCAGTTTTTTTAAAAAGCCCATGTCCAGACTGCTTTTTCAGACCACCACCATGTGTATCCTCGGTGACTGCCTACACTCCAGCAAGGGCAACCAGCCTTAGTGATGCTGAATGTATTTGCATTACAGACTGAAACCTCAAAACCCCACTCGCTTGTAAATACTGTGCATGATTATACATGGAAAGGAGCTGGGTGTGTGCTAAGAGTCTGCTTCTGCACCAAAAAAATCGCTCCCCCTTTTTCCTACTAATGCAACTGTGAAATCACCAGAGCAAAACGCAATAAATCTCTGCCTGTAAATCCTATTTGCACACAGAGTCATGTTTTCACATTAGTCACAAAACGAAATTTCTTTTCCAATTTGAATGCACAGTTACTGCTCTTTTTTTTTGGCAAGTGAAAATCACTTTTACAGACTGACACATTATGAAACCACTTTTCAGTTTTTTTAAAAAGCCCATGTCCAGACTGCTTTTTCAGACCACCACCATGTGTATCCTCGGTGACTGCCTACACTCCAGCAAGGGCAACCAGCCTTAGTGATGCTGAATGTATTTGCATTACAGACTGAAACCTCAAAACCCCACTCGCTTGTAAATACTGTGCATGATTATACATGGAAAGGAGCTGGGTGTGTGCTAAGAGTCTGCTTCTTCCCCCAAAAAATCGCTCCCCCTTTTTCCTACTAATGCAACTGTGAAATCACCAGAGCAAAACGCAATAAATCTCTGCCTGTAAATCCTATTTGCACACAGAGTCATGTTTTCACATTAGTCACAAAACGAAATTTCTTTTCCAATTTGAATGCACACTTACTGCTCTTTTTTTTTGGCAAGTGAAAATCACTTTTACAGACTGACACATTATGAAACCACTTTTCAGATTTTTTTAAAAGCCCATGTCCAGACTGCTTTTTCAGACCACCACCATGTGTATCCTCGGTGACTGCCTACACTCCAGCAAGGGCAACCAGCCTTAGTGATGCTGAATGTATTTGCATTACAGACTGAAACCTCAAAACCCCACTCGCTTGTAAATACTGTGCATGATTATACATGGAAAGGAGCTGGGTGTGTGCTAAGAGTCTGCTTCTGCACCAAAAAAATCGCTCCCCCTTTTTCCTACTAATGCAACTGTGAAATCACCAGAGCAAAACGCAATAAATCTCTGCCTGTAAATCCTATTTGCACACAGAGTCATGTTTTCACATTAGTCACAAAACGAAATTTCTTTGCCAATTTGAATGCACAGTTACTGCTCTTTTTTTTTGGCAAGTGAAAATCACTTTTACAGACTGACACATTATGAAACCACTTTTGAGATTTTTTTAAAAGCCCATGTCCAGACTGCTTTTTCAGACCACCACCATGTGTATCCTCGGTGACTGCCTACACTCCAGCAAGGGCAACCAGCCTTAGTGATGCTGAATGTATTTGCATTACAGACTGAAACCTCAAAACCCCACTCGCTTGTAAATACTGTGCATGATTATACATGGAAAGGAGCTGGGTGTGTGCTAAGAGTCTGCTTCTGCACCAAAAAAATCGCTCCCCCTTTTTCCTACTAATGCAACTGTGAAATCACCAGAGCAAAACGCAATAAATCTCTGCCTGTAAATCCTATTTGCACACAGAGTCATGTTTTCACATTAGTCACAAAACGAAATTTCTTTGCCAATTTGAATGCACAGTTACTGCTCTTTTTTTTTGGCAAGTGAAAATCACTTTTACAGACTGACACATTATGAAACCACTTTTCAGATTTTTTTAAAAGCCCATGTCCAGACTGCTTTTTCAGACCACCACCATGTGTATCCTCGGTGACTGCCTACACTCCAGCAAGGGCAACCAGCCTTAGTGATGCTGAATGTATTTGCATTACAGACTGAAACCTCAAACCCCCACTCGCTTGTAAATACTGTGCATGATTATACATGGAAAGGAGCTGGGTGTGTGCTAAGAGTCTGCTTCTGCACCAAAAAAATCGCTCCCCCTTTTTCCTACTAATGCAACTGTGAAATCACCAGAGCAAAACGCAATAAATCTCTGCCTGTAAATCCTATTTGCACACAGAGTCATGTTTTCACATTAGTCACAAAACGAAATTTCTTTGCCAATTTGAATGCACACTTACTGCTCTTTTTTTTTTGGCAAGTGAAAATCACTTTTACAGACTGACACATTATGAAACCACTTTTCAGTTTTTTTTAAAAGCCCATGTCCAGACTGCTTTTTCAGACCACCACCATGTGTATCCTCGGTGACTGACTACACTCCAGCAAGGGCAACCAGCCTTAGTGATGCTGAATGTATTTGCATTACAGACTGAAACCTCAAAACCCCACTCGCTTGTAAATACTGTGCATGATTATACATGGAAAGGAGCTGGGTGTGTGCTAAGAGTCTGCTTCTGCACCAAAAAAATCGCTCCCCCTTTTTCCTACTAATGCAACTGTGAAATCACCAGAGCAAAACGCAATAAATCTCTGCCTGTAAATCCTATTTGCACACAGAGTCATGTTTTCACATTAGTCACAAAACGAAATTTCTTTTCCAATTTGAATGCACAGTTACTGCTCTTTTTTTTTGGCAAGTGAAAATCACTTTTACAGACTGACACATTATGAAACCACTTTTCAGTTTTTTTAAAAAGCCCATGTCCAGACTGCTTTTTCAGACCACCACCATGTGTATCCTCGGTGACTGCCTACACTCCAGCAAGGGCAACCAGCCTTAGTGATGCTGAATGTATTTGCATTACAGACTGAAACCTCAAAACCCCACTCGCTTGTAAATACTGTGCATGATTATACATGGAAAGGAGCTGGGTGTGTGCTAAGAGTCTGCTTCTGCACCAAAAAAATCGCTCCCCCTTTTTCCTACTAATGCAACTGTGAAATCACCAGAGCAAAACGCAATAAATCTCTGCCTGTAAATCCTATTTGCACACAGAGTCATGTTTTCACATTAGTCACAAAACGAAATTTCTTTGCCAATTTGAATGCACAGTTACTGCTCTTTTTTTTTGGCAAGTGAAAATCACTTTTACAGACTGACACATTATGAAACCACTTTTCAGATTTTTTTAAAAGCCCATGTCCAGACTGCTTTTTCAGACCACCACCATGTGTATCCTCGGTGACTGCCTACACTCCAGCAAGGGCAACCAGCCTTAGTGATGCTGAATGTATTTGCATTACAGACTGAAACCTCAAACCCCCACTCGCTTGTAAATACTGTGCATGATTATACATGGAAAGGAGCTGGGTGTGTGCTAAGAGTCTGCTTCTGCACCAAAAAAATCGCTCCCCCTTTTTCCTACTAATGCAACTGTGAAATCACCAGAGCAAAACGCAATAAATCTCTGCCTGTAAATCCTATTTGCACACAGAGTCATGTTTTCACATTAGTCACAAAACGAAATTTCTTTGCCAATTTGAATGCACACTTACTGCTCTTTTTTTTTTGGCAAGTGAAAATCACTTTTACAGACTGACACATTATGAAACCACTTTTCAGTTTTTTTTAAAAGCCCATGTCCAGACTGCTTTTTCAGACCACCACCATGTGTATCCTCGGTGACTGACTACACTCCAGCAAGGGCAACCAGCCTTAGTGATGCTGAATGTATTTGCATTACAGACTGAAACCTCAAAACCCCACTCGCTTGTAAATACTGTGCATGATTATACATGGAAAGGAGCTGGGTGTGTGCTAAGAGTCTGCTTCTGCACCAAAAAAATCGCTCCCCCTTTTTCCTACTAATGCAACTGTGAAATCACCAGAGCAAAACGCAATAAATCTCTGCCTGTAAATCCTATTTGCACACAGAGTCATGTTTTCACATTAGTCACAAAACGAAATTTCTTTTCCAATTTGAATGCACAGTTACTGCTCTTTTTTTTTGGCAAGTGAAAATCACTTTTACAGACTGACACATTATGAAACCACTTTTCAGTTTTTTTAAAAAGCCCATGTCCAGACTGCTTTTTCAGACCACCACCATGTGTATCCTCGGTGACTGCCTACACTCCAGCAAGGGCAACCAGCCTTAGTGATGCTGAATGTATTTGCATTACAGACTGAAACCTCAAAACCCCACTCGCTTGTAAATACTGTGCATGATTATACATGGAAAGGAGCTGGGTGTGTGCTAAGAGTCTGCTTCTTCCCCCCAAAAATCGCTCCCCCTTTTTCCTACTAATGCAACTGTGAAATCACCAGAGCAAAACGCAATAAATCTCTGCCTGTAATTCCTATTTGCACACAGAGTCATGTTTTCACATTAGTCACAAAACGAAATTTCTTTGCCAATTTGAATGCACACTTACTGCTCTTTTTTTTGGCAAGTGAAAATCACTTTTACAGACTGACACATTATGAAACCACTTTTCAGATTTTTTTAAAAGCCCATGTCCAGACTGCTTTTTCAGACCACCACCATGTGTATCCTCGGTGACTGCCTACACTCCAGCAAGGGCAACCAGCCTTAGTGATGCTGAATGTATTTGCATTACAGACTGAAACCTCAAAACCCCACTCGCTTGTAAATACTGTGCATGATTATACATGGAAAGGAGCTGGGTGTGTGCTAAGAGTCTGCTTCTGCACCAAAAAAATCGCTCCCCCTTTTTCCTACTAATGCAACTGTGAAATCACCAGAGCAAAACGCAATAAATCTCTGCCTGTAAATCCTATTTGCACACAGAGTCATGTTTTCACATTAGTCACAAAACGAAATTTCTTTGCCAATTTGAATGCACAGTTACTGCTCTTTTTTTTTGGCAAGTGAAAATCACTTTTACAGACTGACACATTATGAAACCACTTTTCAGATTTTTTTAAAAGCCCATGTCCAGACTGCTTTTTCAGACCACCACCATGTGTATCCTCGGTGACTGCCTACACTCCAGCAAGGGCAACCAGCCTTAGTGATGCTGAATGTATTTGCATTACAGACTGAAACCTCAAAACCCCACTCGCTTGTAAATACTGTGCATGATTATACATGGAAAGGAGCTGGGTGTGTGCTAAGAGTCTGCTTCTGCACCAAAAAAATCGCTCCCCCTTTTTCCTACTAATGCAACTGTGAAATCACCAGAGCAAAACGCAATAAATCTCTGCCTGTAAATCCTATTTGCACACAGAGTCATGTTTTCACATTAGTCACAAAACGAAATTTCTTTGCCAATTTGAATGCACAGTTACTGCTCTTTTTTTTTGGCAAGTGAAAATCACTTTTACAGACTGACACATTATGAAACCACTTTTCAGATTTTTTTAAAAGCCCATGTCCAGACTGCTTTTTCAGACCACCACCATGTGTATCCTCGGTGACTGCCTACACTCCAGCAAGGGCAACCAGCCTTAGTGATGCTGAATGTATTTGCATTACAGACTGAAACCTCAAAACCCCACTCGCTTGTAAATACTGTGCATGATTATACATGGAAAGGAGCTGGGTGTGTGCTAAGAGTCTGCTTCTGCACCAAAAAAATCGCTCCCCCTTTTTCCTACTAATGCAACTGTGAAATCACCAGAGCAAAACGCAATAAATCTCTGCCTGTAAATCCTATTTGCACACAGAGTCATGTTTTCACATTAGTCACAAAACGAAATTTCTTTGCCAATTTGAATGCACACTTACTGCTCTTTTTTTTTGGCAAGTGAAAATCACTTTTACAGACTGACACATTATGAAACCACTTTTCAGTTTTTTTTAAAAGCCCATGTCCAGACTGCTTTTTCAGACCACCACCATGTGTATCCTCGGTGACTGCCTACACTCCAGCAAGGGCAACCAGCCTTAGTGATGCTGAATGTATTTGCATTACAGACTGAAACCTCAAAACCCCACTCGCTTGTAAATACTGTGCATGATTATACATGGAAAGGAGCTGGGTGTGTGCTAAGAGTCTGCTTCTGCACCAAAAAAATCGCTCCCCCTTTTTCCTACTAATGCAACTGTGAAATCACCAGAGCAAAACGCAATAAATCTCTGCCTGTAATTCCTATTTGCACACAGAGTCATGTTTTCACATTTGTCACAAAACAAAATTTCTTTGCCAATTTGAATGCACACTTACTGCTCTTTTTTTTTGGCAAGTGAAAATCACTTTTACAGACTGACACATTATGAAACCACTTTTCAGATTTTTTTAAAAGCCCATGTCCAGACTGCTTTTTCAGACCACCACCATGTGTATCCTCGGTGACTGCCTACACTCCAGCAAGGGCAACCAGCCTTAGTGATGCTGAATGTATTTGCATTACTGACTGCAACCTCAAACCCTTAAAGTATTCCTTATTTTTACCAGTACACCTTAATTTATCATGAAAAAATAGTCCATATTATTTTACATGTTCCTCACATTTAAATTTCTCCCAAAACAGAAAATAATAAACACAACTTCAACAAAAGGAATTCCAATTCTATTATTCATTTCTTAATTTACCATATACATCCCCTCTCAAACTCATAACTCACCTTTAAAATTAGTTAGTTGTGAAAGAAATGTGGCACTCAAACAGCAGATTATCAGAGCCAGGATCTCTGTTCTCTACACCTCTCTCCTCTCAGCAGAACCAGAAAATGGCAAAGTTTCCCTCTATTTTTCCACACATATACATGTAAGTTTCAAATCTCAGTGCTTCCCCCTTTTTTTCAAATGTAATCACACATTTCTATTGGTTGAAAACCAACCCTTTTCTTAAAGTACCCTTCCCCTAACTTGACTTCTGCCTGCTCCCATAGCAACAGCTCATGGAACACTGCTGTGTGGAGTTAGGTCAGAAGTTCGCCAAACAATGTTTCAATTCCACAGAGCAAGAGTGCTTGACTTTTCAAACCTTACAGCAAATCCATAGTACTGTTCTTTGGTAACACATTTTTCTGTACCAATACAAAACATGCTTCTATAAATTTACACATACAGCCTAGTTTTTAGTGTAGAATGGTATGAAACAGCCAATCAGTTCTTTTTTTTTATAAAAAAATATGTATGCCTCCATTTCCAAACTGTTTTTCATTTCTTTTTACCGTTCTACTGAATTACACCTCCTGAGTGCACCCCGATCTCCTTGAAAGATGTTCACAGTGTGGATTGTAGGGCACAGCTATGTCTTCTGGAGTGAAAAGTATGCAGAGAAAACAGATATGGTGAGAGACCTTGCTTTACCAAATGTAGACATTAAATGGATTGGTCAGAGAGGGTTAAAGTGGCACCAATTGATGCCATTGGTGAAATCCTTCATGCAAATCCAACACCCTGACCTCATAATAGTGCACTGTGGTGGCAATGACCTAGGCACTTTGACTGGGGTAGGTCTGGAAATGCTTATGAAGGACACCTTTGCACAACTGTTTTCTCTTTTCCCTAAAACTGCCTTTGTGTTTTCCAACATATGCCAAAGGCAAAAATGGAACTGGTCCAATCATTTCTGTCCGCAAATTGACAAAGCAAGAAAGCACGTCAACAAATCTGTTTCTGCTTTCCTCCGTGACTATGGTATGGGTGCCATTTACCACAACAACTTGCGTTATGACATGCAAGACATTTATAGAGGAGATGGTGTGCACTTCAATGATGAAGGGAACAGAGTCTTCCTCTTGAACCTTAGACTCTGCATCGGTACTTACTTGTAGGTACCAATAAAAAATCACTTCATAAACACAACGGCTCTTTTTAGAGCCCCCTAATATCTAAACACTTAAATCTGCATTTCATTTCTTTTATTTTATTTTTTTACCGTACGCGTACGGTGAGCTTACCGTACGCGTACCCCGTGATTTTTTAAAAAATCAATAAATGTTTTCTTTGTACTTTTCTGTCCTTCTTTGACCCCCTCACAAATGTAAGGGGGTCTGTAACTCTCCTCCTTGCCCCCTTTTCTTGTTATCACTCTTTTTTTTCTGAGTGAAACACACAAAATGGTGGCCGCCGCTTCCTGGTTTCGGCCGATTAGAATGTTTACTAAGATCTAAGAGCCAATCAGAATCGCGCTCGCGCACGCCACCGTACGCGTACGGTAAGCGTACCGTAAGCGTACCGTAAGCTGGCTCAGATATTTATATTGATTTAAAGGCTATTTTCTCAGAATCTACTGAACAGATTTAGACCAAACCTACAAAAGGCACTTCCTTGACCTAGGGACTACCTCTCTGCCAAATTTCTAGTAATTCTGTTCAGCCGTTCGGGCTGTAGCCCTGTCTAAAGGTCCTATGGAAAAACGCATGGGAAAAACGCGTTTTGGGACCCCCCTTTTATCTCAGCCCCCGCTTGACGAATCCCCCCAAGACTTTCAGGGTAGGAGCGGAGCGTAGCGCCCCACCTATTTTGAGAAATTCGCGAGGATTCGTCAACCGGCGCCAAAGTTATTCAAAATAGAATGTTGCGGATTTCCTATGGAAAAGGGGTCCTAACTATAACTACCTACTGGCGACCGCCAGTAGGTAATATATATATATATATATATATATATATATATATATATATATATATATATATATATATATATATATATATATATATATATAGGTCCCCTGCGGGTACAGCAAAGATCCACGAGCCACACCAACCGTAAGTGTTTGTTGATAAAGTTAGTTTATTTCAGGTAGATAATTCTACTGGCAATAGCATTAGGTAGTTATAGTTAGGACCAAAATTTCCATAGTAAAAGCGTTTTTGTTTTGCCGATAAATTTGACGCCACTTGACGAAATTTGTAAAACATTTCCCCTTATTGGTTCAGCCACTATGTTGAAAGTTTCGGGGTGATCTGTCAAGCGAGCCATAGAAAAGAGGGGTCCCAAAGCATGTTTTCCCCATGTGACGTCTTTGAGAATGTTTGATTTTTTTGAACCTGACTATAGCCGGAACAGCTGAACGGAATAACACCAAATTTGGCAGAACCATAAGGCGTGCTTTGGTGCTTTGGTGTAAATACATTCAGTACTTTCAGAGATATTTAAGAAATTTAAAAAGTATGGTTATCTGAGAGCCCAAAATCCTACTGAAGCCCTAATGAAATTTTATCGGCTGCAAACACTTCAAACCAGGAAGTGTTGGCAGTCATCTTGTGACTTGGTTGAACTGAGTCAGAGAAAAAAACAGGAAAACAGAAAAGGGGAAGGGCAGAAAGACCCTGAACCCTGAGGGCTCTTGGGGGAGAGGAGTCCCACTGGACCCCCCCAGGGCCAAAAAAGCATTAAAAAAAAAGATTGGTTGGAGCCGCGCTGGATCCACGAATCCCACCGAAAATTGTAAAAATAAACAAAGCACAGGCTCCTGTGCTTCGCTAATTACCTGCCCCTGGGTGGCCCACATCCCAGTGGCATTTTGCGAAAACAGAAGAGGGGGCACATGGGCCCGCCTCCTGGGGTTTATTATGTGCAGGGACCACCATCTCCCCAGGGATTCTTTAAACATTAATGTGGGGGAGGTCTGTATGGCCTCCCCGCTGGCTTGGCAACCAACACCTCCCCGGTGCTATTTCTCTTTAAACGAGGGGCCTAGTGGAACCCCCAGCCCGGGGACCACCATCTCCTCCGGGGAATTATGCTAAAACAATATGGGGGGGCCTCATGGTAGCTGTTTGCTATGGCTTGGCAGGAGCTTTACTGCTCCTGCCAAGCTACAGTAAACTCTGCTCCACTTCTAGCAAGCAAGAGAAAATTCTCTCACTTACTAAAAGCAGTGCAGAATTGCATTTGGAAAGAGGGAGCTGTATGTTTACCATCTCCCTCTGTCCAGAAGCAATGCTGGCTCTTGCAAGATCCGGGGAGCCAGCAGGTACCACGGAGCCATAATCAGGGGAGGCCATGTGACCCCCTCCCCATTCTAAAAATACCTGGCCCCGGGGGATGGGGTCCCCGGGGTGAAAATCTGCCCATGGAAGTGGGGCCATATTGCCCCCTTCCTTTAAAGTTAGAAAAAGAAAACGAAAAAAGCTACTGACATAACGCTGGAGGCCCGCCCCTTTCTGCACCATTCTGCAATCGCACCTTCTGGCCTGCAGCTGGTTGGGGAATGATGGCCCCTTGGCTGCTAAGGGTTCTTGGGGGCCAACAAGATCACCTGTTACCTCTAGTAAGTCCCACACAGTGGGATTGCTGAGTGGTGGTCAGAAGCCACCCCCCCTTTCTCCATCACTCTGCAAACACGCCACTTGGCACACTGCTTGAGAGGGGATGTAGTCTCCTTGGATGCTGAGGGTCCTTGGGGGCCAACTAGCCCTCCTGTTACCTCCAGTAAGTCCCACAGAGACTGCTTGCTGAGAGAACTTTGGAGGCCACACCTCCTTTGTCTACCACTCTGTAAATGCACCTCATGGCCCGCTGCTGGTTGGGGGGTGAGGTACCCTCAGCTCTAGAGTGTCCTCAATGGACAAAAACCTTCCTGTTACCTCCAGTAAGTCCCACACAGCAGCATTGCTGAAAGGTCTTTGGAGTCACACCCCCTTTCTCCACCACTCTGCAAATGTGCCTCCTGGGACACTGCTGGTTAGTGGATCCTCTTGGATGCTGAGGGTTTTTGGGGTCCCAGAAGTCCTCCTGTTGCCTTCAGTAAGTCTGACACAGCAGGATTACTGAGAGCTGGCCAGAGGCCCACCCCTTTTGTCCGCTACTCTGCAAACTCGACTACTAGTTAAAAATCCAAAGGTTACAGGGACGTTATAGTTAGAAAATAGATTTTGAAAAACATTAGAAAGTCACTTAAAAAACAAACAGTTACAGGGTCGTTATAGTTAGCAAATAGAATGTAGATTTTCCTAGTTGTTATGACGGAAAGTCTTAATTTTATTAAAGACACGGAGGCGAGTATTATGCTTTTCTTATCTTGCATTTATTATACAGCAGCCAAGATAAGTGAAAAAACTACAGTTCCCAGGGGCCCAGCTAAACAGGCTGGCCAATGGGAACACAAGAAAAACGAGACCTGATAGCCAATAGCTAGGTAACAGCCTATATAACGTCACATGTGACTGCAGAGCTTCCTCTTTTCGCTGACGAGCAGATCAGATAAAGTCGGAAAACAGTGGAACAATCGCCAAAACAATAGAAATAGCCAAAGTCCAGGATCAAACTTCTTGAGCCAAATCCATCCAGGAGAATCGAACAGCAGGATTCACCGTAGACAGTTCCAAACCGGAAGGAGGGGTGATTCGACAAGGAGAAGACCATCTCTGTTGAGGAACAGGACCATCACGAAGATGCAGGCGGCAAGGCCAGATTCGATGAAGGGAGGGAGAAACACATATTAGTAGTGTAGAGGCGGAATAATACTCGCCTCCGTGTCTTTAATAAAATTAAGACTTTCCGTCATAACAACTCGGAAAGTCTACATTTTATGGCAAGACCGGAGGCTCCTATTATGCTTGTTCAAAGCATATCCACCACCAAAGAACCCACAGTATCAATCGGTTTGCAATAAAACATACGAAAGACATTGTCATTAGTCCAGTCAGCTGATCTCAGAATGTCCTCAAGACGGGAGCCTGCCCAAAAGGCTTTATAAGCCATGGCTCCCCTGGTGGAATGGGCTCCGAAAACGGAGACATCAATGCCCGCAAGGGACATAACCCAACGCACCCAACGGGCCAGGGTAGCGGAGGAGACAGGAAGGTGGGGTTTACGGAACGAAATAAGGAGCTGGGAATGAGAGGGCGCTCTGAGATCAGAAGTCCTTTGTTCATACATTTTTAAACATTGGCCTACACATAACTTGGGATGAGAGGGAAAATAAGGGTAATACACTGAATTCAAATTTGTTTTAGTTCGTCTATGAATCTGAAACACAACACCTGTAGGGGAAAACTGACGAGATGATATATCCAAAGCTTTAACATCAGAAACACGTTTAATAGAAACAAGGCACAAAAGCATGGTAAGTTTAGCAGATAACATTTTTAGAGAAAGTGCATCATTATCTGGCCAGTCAGAAAACAGCTTAAGAACCACAGAAACATCCCATAAACTGGAATTCTTAGCCAACGGAGGTTTGGAACAACAAACTCCTTTCAGAAGAAGACAGATCAAAGGATGAGCGAATGATTGAGAGAAATGGCAGACCTGTACAAATTGACTGTTCTGTAAGACTTACCTCCACTAGCTTCAGAGGCCAAGAAATTGACCACAAGGGGCTGAAAGGGGATCGATAAGCCTTTCCAGACACCAGCTTGCCCAAAGAGACCAAGTGGAATTGTAAGCTTTTGAGGTCCCAGGGGCCCAGGCTTTGCTGATAAAGAGAGAAGCCTCTTGCGAAATGAGGATGTCAGGAGGGACAGGCCGGAAACGTTCCAGGCCGAAAGAACCAGGGAGTTGTTCAGAATGAGATTGTGTTGCAAGCCCAGAGGATTCAGAAGCAAGTCCTCGCAGGCCGGGAGAAGAACTGGAAAATCTACCATCATTTCCATCAGGGACGGGAACCAAATCTGAGATTGCCAGAATGGGACTACCAGGACCAGGGATGTCAAGTGACGACGCACCTGGGAAAGTACTCTGTTGATCATGAGGAAAGGATGAAATGCATAGATGAGGTGGAGAGACCAATCTTGAAGGAAAGCCTCCATAGCAAGGGCTGAAGGATCTGGACGCCAGCTGAAGAAACGGGGCAACTGAGTGTTGAGACGGGAAGTGAAGAGATCTATATAAAAAGGACCCAATTTTTGAGAAAGGGATAAGAAGACGGATGGAAGCAGCTTCCAGTCGCTGGAATCTCGAAGATATCGAGAATGCCAATCTGCCACAGAATTGAGGTCTCCCGGCAGATATTCCGCTGTCAAGGAAAGTTGATTTGACAGGCAATACTCCCAAAGGCTCTTTGCCAACTCTGCAAGAGGTTTGGACTTGGTACCGCCGAGATGGTTGATGTAGCAGACCGCAGAAACATTGTCCATGCGGAGAAGGATGGAACATCGAACCCTGTTCTTTGAAAGACTTTGGATTGCAAAGGAGCCTGCAAGCATCTCTAAACAATTGATGTGCAATTTTGACTACTCGCGAGACCATGTACCGCCAGTCGATATTGGACCACAGCGGGCGCCCCAACCCGACAGGCTGGCATCTGATTCTAATACTAGATCAGGGGCCGAAGCTAAAATAGTTTGCCCGTTCCATGCATCTAAATGGTCGATCCACCATTGAAGTTCTACACGTGATTCCTGATCCAAGACGATAAGATCGGCGTAGGCCAAGCCTTGGCGCAGATGTCTGATTTTGAGGCGTTGAAGGGCCCAATAATGCAGGGGACCCGGAAAGATGGCTTGAATTGACGCCGAGAGGAGACTGACAATTCTCGCCAGCGATCTCAGAGATATGAGAGAGGTCCGAAGGAAGTAGGAAATCTCCGCCTTGATCATTGAGACCTTCGACTGAGGAAGAAGAAGGGAGGCTGCGGCGGAATCTACAAGGAAGCCTAAGAACTCGATGCTCTGAGATGGAATAAGCATCGATTTTTCGAGATTGAGTAGGAAACCCAGATCTAAGAGCAGGGATTGAGTGGTGCCACGTTCTGACAGAAGAAGCTGTTTGTCTGTATTCATGATCAATATGTCGTCCAGATAAATGATCAGTCTGATCCCGAGGGATCGCAGAAAAGCCACCACCGGCTTTAAGAGTTTTGTAAAGCACCATGGAGCTGAGGAGAGGCCGAAAGGAAGAGAGGTGAAGTGGTAGGTCACACCCGACCACTGGAATTGGAGGAATTTGGAATGAGAAGGGAGAATGGGAACAGTAAGTTATGCGTCCTGTAAGTCCAATCGTACCATCCAGTCGTTTGAACGAAGGGTATCTCTTCAATGAAGAATAGTCTCCATCTTGAAGTGGCGGTACACCACGAACTGGTTGAACCATTTCAATTTGATCACTGGACGCTGCTCTTTGTTCTTTTTCTGGACAAGAAAGATGGAACTTAGGAAACCTGTAGGGTCGAAAGGAGCGATTTGAATGGCCTGTTTTTGGAGAAGGGTCTGAATCTCCGACGAGATTAGAAGAGCCATTTCGTTTGAAAAAAACAGAGGAGGGGGGAACACAGTTTGGAAAGACGGCGAATAAAGCTCTATAAGATAGCCTTGAACAGTATTTAGAACCCAAGGATCTGTGCTGATAGTTTGCCATTTTGGAAGAAACAGTCTTAAACGCCCTCCCACACGGGGAGGGGACGAAGGACATACCTTGTTGGCTGTTGTTGCTGTTGCGATAGTTTTCTGGCCTCAACCTCGGTAACCCCTACCCCGCTGAGGGTAGAATTGAGTCTTGTATTCCTGGGCGGAATTGTTGAAGGACCCTCTGAAGCCTTGGTTGTTGTAGGGACGGCCGGAAGAGCGACTCCTGCCTCTGCCGGCCCATCCAAAAACCCGGGGTGAAAAAACCTTTTTAATTGACTGTTGTGCTTTGTCTAAAGATGCGAAGGTGGACACAAACCTGCTGAGATCCTTGACTAAAGACTCTCTGAAGAGAAGGCCATTGGCTTTATTGCCTGGATCCTGGGGAGCTAAGTTGGCCAGTTTGGGGTCTAACTTGATAAGAAGGCCTTTACGGCATTCATGTGTGATGGCGGCATTGGCGTTTTCAAGCAGACAAAAGGCTCGCTGGACCACATGGAGACGTCCTCGGCTGGCAATTCAGAGCCGTCTAGATGAGCAGCTTCGGCCATGTCAAAAATGCGCGCCAAAGGACCCACAACATCAAGCAGTGTCTCCTGGCAGGTGGACCAGGCCTTGTCCACCTCCTTGCGAGGAGCTTTGCCGAATTTGGAGAAGAAGGTAAGTAAGGGTTGGCCGATGGAAGGGACCATGGTAACATTTTCGGGCAAGGAGGGCTTGGGGCACTCAGATTTCAACCTCGATCTGACCGAGGCATCCAAAGGTAGGCACAATCTGGCCGAAATGTATTCCCCCACATGAGAGGAGGGCAATCATTCAGTAGAATTAGGATGGCGAATTGAAGCAGGGTCAAACATGGGGACCCCTTCTGAATCAAAAACTGGGTCAAAAGCGAAAGAATCTGGTTTGGATTTTTTGAAGGGAGGGGAGGGAGGGTCAGAAACATCAAACAGATCAAAAAGGTCATCTGCGTCATTCATTTCGTCATCAGTGTCCAATATGGTGGATATGACCAATTTCTTTGGTAACTCTGCGTGCTTCACTTTATGTTAACGTTTGCCCTCGGTACCTAAAATCTCCTCCTGAGGAGGAGGCCTGGGAGGCACTTGGTCCTCAGTCAAGCACAAGGAAACCACGCCAGTCAAAAGTGACGCAGTTTTGGAAGCATGCAACGAAGCAGAGGAAACCACCTTTCTTTTTCTGCTATCCCCCGCAGACTGGGCCAGTGCTTTGGACAAGAGACTTAACATGAAATTTTCCATACCCTTGGACATGCGTCTCATAGACACTTCCAATGCATTCTCTACAGAGGAATTAATAAATGTATTCAAGTCATGCTTAAAGGCTCCGCCTTCCTCATTGAGCTGAATAGGCTCAGGAGAACTGTCTACTTCCATTGTTTTCACAGAGAACAGCAAAGAGAGGTAGTTAATGGTTAACAATCAGGCAGGAGGGAGGGGTGCGTACAGAAAAAACACTCCCAGGGGCGTGACAGAGTTGACAAATTCTCCGGAGCTCCGTGATGCAGTCGTTAGGCAGAGACCGGCAGCGCAGAGATTCATGGGGCAAAACAGCACAGGCAGGCTGAAAGCGAGGCAATAAACACACTCGACGCTGCACCGGGACCTTGAGAGATGAGCGCGAGTGTGAGGAGGCTACGAGCGGTGAAGTGCACAACGGCCGGAACTACCGGAGCCACACCCGCAGGGGGAAAGACAGGAGCGGAGCAAGACCGCGCTGTCGGTAGAACGCTGCTCAGGGTGCAAAAACACTGAATAAGCAATACCAAATAGAATAGTGAATATAAATACTGTTGGACAGGCCACACGAAGGGCTTGCTCCCTCCCCGCACGACAGGGCCCGAGCTCCGGCCCACCAGGCATAACCCACGAAAAGCACCCGTACCCCGTCTCCCGACGGATCTTCTGCCCTCGGACCTCTACTCATCACGGGGCCCAGCCCCACCGGCTCCCCCGGCCGGTTCAAGCCGCCATCTTGGGCCCTGCACCACGAGGCCGCGTGGCCTCGCCCCGACCCTAACCCCGGGCCTGACCGGCCCCGACATCCCGGCACCACCATCCACCCGGGAGGTGAGCGGACCACTTGGCAGGTCAATGGGAGGACGAAGTGTCAAGAGCTCTTCCCCCGCCAGGTGCCGATCGCCTCCAGCTCCCCCAGGCGCGGGCTCCACCCCCTGCTGGGTGTCTGGACACCTTTATCCCGGGCCCTCCGACCTCCAAGTGCGAGGGTCCGGACATCAAAGAGCACCTGCCCTATAACTGGGGCAACTCCGGAGCAGGAAGGCAGTTGTATCCTGGAGTCGAGAGACACCGAGAGAACTCAGCCTTGACGGACTACTGGCGCTGCCGTAGCCCGCTCTTGTGAACCATCGTCCTGCCTGCTGGCGCTGCCGCGGCCTTCTACAACGTCCATCCTCGTCGGGACCTGCTGGCGCTGCCGCGGCCCGTTGTAACGACCATCCTCACCGGGACCTGCTGGCGCTGCCGCGGACCGTACATCGACCATCTTTCCGGGACCTGCTGGCGCTGCCGCGGCCCGTTGTAACGACCATCCTCACCGGGACCTGCTGGCGCTGCCGCGGACCGTACATCGACCATCTTTCCGGGACCTGCTGGCGCTGCCGCGGCCCGCACCGGCTAAGCTCGAGGATTGTGAGCTAATCATCATCTCATCCAAACTACCTGACTGGTAGACAGACTGTCCCGCTACCCCTTACCCTGCTTTGAGAGACTTGAATCGAGGGGACCCCTGAGTCCAGAGACCTCCTTGTACCATTCAACCGTACCTTAAGAAGTGCTTATAAAGAACACTGAACCTTATCCGTGTGTGGTATCTGTCTGTGGGGGGGAAGTTACTTGTCTGTACGATCGCTGGAGACGGCTCTCCCCGGAGACCTCTCCTCCTGACCCCGGCCGACCCTCCCGGTCCGTCTATCCTTTCTAACATTGGTGGCCAGCGGCGCGATCCGAATCAACGCGTAATCGTACAGAGAGTAGCTCACCCCACGACAACAACACGATGTCAGCCAAAGATAGCAACTCCACCGAGAAATTCCAAATGGATAAATTAGAAGAATACAACCACCGCGAACTGAGACAATTCTGCATAGAACTTGGCATTGCTACCACCGGCCTGAGTACCAAAGATGATCTAAAGCACGCCCTAGAGTCGTGGACAGAAACTGGGGTCGCCGGACCCTCCGACCAAAGCAGCATCACACCAGAGGGGAACGCCACGGCTCCCGAGGAGCGGGGAACGGGCCTCTCGCAGGAGGAGATCCGAGAAAGAGAAAGAACCAGATTGCACGAGTTGGAAATGGCACGACTCAAGATGGATGGGGAACTCAAGTTAGCTGAACAGAAACTCAACCTCGAGTACATGCGGCTCCGAGATGAACGAGAAGAGAAGCAGAGACAGAGAGAGCTGGAGGAGAAAAAAATAACGCTCGAGCACGAGCGCAAACTGGCGGAAATAGAACTTCGGAAACAGAATAAAGAACTGGGGGTGCCTGAGCGACCACACACCCCGGGGCCAATCGAGAAAAAAGTCCACATCCCCAAGGATGTTGTCCGTGAGTATGTCCGAGAAGACGACATACAACAGTGGTTTAAAGCCTACGAGATCGCCATGACCTCCCACCGGATCGACCGGAGTGATTGGGGAGCCGGACTCTGGGGGAGGTTTATCAACGAGGGGCGCGATGCCCTACTGCAGCTCCCAGATCACCAAATGTCGTCCTACGACCACATGAAGGCTGCCCTCCTCACCCGCTACGGCCTCACACCCGAGATGTACCGCCAGAGGTTCAGAGATTGCACCCGGATCCCAGGTACAACTTGGGTAGAATACGTGAACTATTTCAGCCGTGCCTTCGAGGGTTGGATAAAGGGGAGCCAGGTCACCACCTACGAACAACTCTTTAACCTGATGGTATGGGAGCACCTGTCGAACAACTGCTTCGTCGAGCTCAGGCAGCACCTCCTCGACAGTAAGCTGACTGACCCCCGGCAGCTCGCCGCCGAAGCTGACCGATGGGAAAGCACCCGAGTGGGCCGGAGGGGGCCACACGAACAGAACAGAAACAACCAAGGCCAGCACCGTCCTCGGGGAGGAGGAGGGGGCCAGGGGCGAGGGAGAGACGCCTTGCCCGCAACACCCGTGGCCAGCACCCCGGCTCCGGCCGGTCGGGGCAACCCCCCGTGGCGTCCTGGGGTCCGAGCCAACGTCACGTGCCACCGATGCCAGCGAGTCGGCCACTACGCCAATGACCCGAGCTGCCCGCAGAACCAAACACCCAAGCCCCGCCAGGTAGCTGCCGCCGCCCTGGGGGAAGAGCGATCATTGGAGGAACCAGAGGAGTATGAGCCGGCCCAGCAAGAGTGGGAACCGGCCGCCATGGTCCTGGCGTGCTTAGGGGGAAGAGACATGGTCCCGCGGGCTCCCCTACCCGCTAACACCAGGAAATACGGTCAGTGGGTGACCATTAATGGACAGCGAGCCGAGGCCTTGTGTGACACAGGCGCCAGTGTGACGGCCGTCCGCTGTCACCTGGTGAGGCCCGAGCAGATCCTGCCGAACATTCTCTGCCCCGTCCGCTCGGCAGACAACTCTGAAAGTATGTGTCAAATGGCCTGCGTTCCATTCGAATGGGGAGGGGTCTCCGGCCTGTTGAAGGTGACGGTCCGGGACGATGCCCCCGTGGACTGCCTCCTGGGGAATGACCTCGAGAGTTCCCCGTGGGCCACCGTTGAGAGAAGAGAGCACCTGGGGATGCTGGGCCTCCCGGACTGGGCCTGCATAACCACCCGGTCCATGGCCGCCCGTGCCGTCCCTCGATCAGAAGAACCAGAATGGCCAGCACCTCCGCCCCCAGTCGCCCCAGTAGAAGACAACGACGAGGCCAGCCTCCCAGACCCGACGGCCGAGGGGGACGCACAACCCCAGGACCTTCCTGACCTGGCTCAGTGGCGTCAAGAGGGGGGGCCCACCCAAGCACAGTTCCGCCAGGAACAAAAGACCTGTCCCTCCCTCGAGGGACTCCGCCAACAAGCCAGCGCCCAGAACGCAGGGGACTCCACCGGAACTCACTGGGTCTACTGGGATAACGACCTGCTATACAGCGAGCAAAGAATCGCCGAGCTGGGGGCCGGTCGAGTACTGGTGGTACCTCTCCGCTTCAGAGACTTTCTGCTCAACCTGGCCCACGATGTCCCCCTGGCTGGACACCTGGGCCAAGATAAAACGTACAGCCGCCTAGTGACCCACTTTTTCTGGCCGAAGATGAGGAACGACGTCCTGAACCACTGCCGATCTTGCCCCACATGCCAAGCCAGCGGGAAGAGTGGTCGGAAGCTGAAAGCCCCTCTGCAACCCTTCCCTGTGGTCACCACCCCGTTCGAGAGGGTGGGGATAGACATCGTGGGGCCTCTGGACCCCCGCACGGCACAAGGACACAGGTTCATCTTAGTACTGGTGGACCATGCCACCCGCTACCCCGAGGCGGTGCCCCTACGGACCGTGACAGCTCCGGTGGTTGGCCGGGCCCTAATGGGGATCTTCTCCCGGGTAGGCTTCCCCCGAGAAGTCGTCAGCGACCGAGGCACGAACTTTATATCCAAATACATGAAGTCCCTCTGGCAACAATGCGGGGTCACCTACAGATTCACGACCCCCTATCACCCCCAAGGGAACGGACTAGTGGAGCGTTTTAACCGCACCCTCAAGGGGATGATTGGGGGACTGAAAGAGCCCCTCCGTCGCCAGTGGGATGTACTACTCCCGTGCCTCCTCTTCGCCTACCGCGAAGTTCCCCAGAAGTCCCTCGGTTTTAGCCCTTTCGAACTCCTGTACGGGCACCCTGTGCGAGGGCCCCTCAGCCTAGTAAAAGAAGGTTGGGAGATGGCCCCCCTAAAGACCCCTCCAGACGTCTTCAAATACCTCCTGGCCCTACGCAATCAGACCCGGCGCTTCAGAGAGATGGCCAAGGCGAACCTCGAGGCCAGCCAGGAGGACATGAAGAAGTGGTATGATCACAATGCCTGCTCCGTTGAGTTCGAGCCTGAACAACAAGTATGGGTGATGTCCCCCACCGAACCATGTGCCTTGCAAGATAAGTGGACGGGGCCCTTCAAAGTGGTCGAGCGCAAAAGCCCCGTCACTTACCTCATCGACCTGGGGACCTCCCGGAACCCCCTTCGGGTCCTCCACACCAACCGACTCAAACCACACTTTGTGCGCTCAGAACTCAGCCTCCTGATGGCTACGGACAGTGGGGCAGAGGAAGACTCCGAACCCCTCCCGGATCTTCTGAAGACTCAGGAGAATGACGGCTCCGTGGACGGGGTCCGGCTCTCTGACGCCCTCACTTCGGAGCAACGCCAGGGCTGCCGGAACCTCCTGCTGCAGTTCGCTACCCTGTTCTCCCTCACCCCCGGGGTCACCCCTTGGTGTTTGCACGACGTGGACACCGGGGACAGTCCCCCTGTCCGACACCGGGCCTACCGCGTACCAGATCGGGTACGGGCCTGCATACAGGAGGAGGTGGCCAAGATGCTCACAATCGGGGTCATCGAGCCCTCGGACAGTCCCTGGGCCAGTCCGGTTGTATTGGTCCCCAAAGCCGCTGCCCCCGGCACCGCACCTGAACTGAGATTCTGCGTCGACTACCGGGGCTTGAACGCTGTCACCCGGACCGACGCTCATCCGATCCCCCGAGCAGACGAGCTGATCGACCGGCTGGGGGCCGCCCGCTACCTCAGTATCTTCGACCTAACAGCGGGCTACTGGCAGATCGGCCTCACACCCAGGGCTCAGGAACGGTCAGCCTTCTCTACCCCCGATGGCCACTACCAATTCAAGGTCATGCCCTTCGGCATGAAGAATGCCCCCGCCACGTTTCAACGCCTCGTGAACCAGGTCTTGGCGGGGCTCGAAGAGTTCAGTGCTGCCTACCTGGACGATATCGCTGTATACAGCCACCACTGGCCCGACCACCTCCGTCACCTCCAAGAGGTCCTACAGGCCCTCCAGCGGGCCGGCCTCACAATTAAGGCCGGCAAGTGCCAAATTGGCCAAGGGTCTGTGACCTACCTTGGGCACCAAGTGGGAAGCGGGCTGGTGGCCCCGCTACAACTTAAGATTGCTGCCATTCAGTCCTGGCAGCCCCCCGTCACCCAGACCGAGGTCCGAGCCTTCTTGGGGCTCACCGGCTACTACCGGCGGTTCGTGAAGGACTACGGCAGCATCGTGGGGCCCCTCACGGGTCTCACGTCCAAGAACCAGCCAAAGCGGATTAACTGGACTCCCGATTGTCAAGCGGCCTTCGAGAAGCTGAAGGCCGCTCTATGCACCGCCCCTGTGCTCCAGGCCCCCGATTACAGTCGGGAATTCATGGTACAGACCGACGCCTCCGACCACTGCATCGGAGCCGTCCTTTCTCAGTTAAACCCCGAAGGTCATGACCAGCCGGTGGCCTTCATCAGTCGACGTCTCCTGGCCCGAGAACAGCGCTGGAGCACCATCGAGAGGGAGGCCTTCGCAGTGGTGTGGGCCCTCAAAAAGCTCCGGCCCTATCTCTTCGGTACCCACTTCCGGGTACAAACCGACCATCGACCCCTGCAGTGGCTGATGCAGATGCGGGGGGAGAACCCAAAACTCTTGCGCTGGTCCATTTCCCTGCAGGGAATGGACTTCACTGTGGAGCACCGACCAGGCCAAGACCACGCCAACGCGGATGGCCTGTCCCGCTTTTTCCGCCTCGACGAAGAGAGTCCCCAAGGAGATGGGTGACTCTCCCCGCCTTCAGCTGGGGGGGACGCATGTTGGACAGGCCACACGAAGGGCTTGCTCCCTCCCCGCACGACAGGGCCTGAGCTCCGGCCCACCAGGCATAACCCACGTAAAGCACCCGTACCCCGTCTCCCGACGGATCTTCTGCCCTCGGACCTCTACTCATCACGGGGCCCAGCCCCACCGGCTCCCCCGGCCGGTTCAAGCCGCCATCTTGGGCCCTGCACCACGAGGCCGCGTGGCCTCGCCCCGACCCTAACCCCGGGCCTGACCGGCCACGACATCCCGGCACCACCATCCACCCGGGAGGTGAGCGGACCACTTGGCAGGTCAATGGGAGGACGAAGTGTCAAGAGCTCTTCCCCCGCCAGGTGCCGATCGCCTCCAGCTCCCCCAGGCGCGGGCTCCACCCCCTGCTGGGTGTCTGGACACCTTTATCCCGGGCCCTCCGACCTCCAAGTGCGAGGGTCCGGACATCAAAGAGCGCCTGCCCTATAACTGGGGCAACTCCGGAGCAGGAAGGCAGTTGTATCCTGGAGTCGAGAGACACCGAGAGAACTCAGCCTTGACGGACTACTGGCGCTGCCGTAGCCCGCTCTTGTGAACCATCGTCCTGCCTGCTGGCGCTGCCGCGGCCTTCTACAACGTCCATCCTCGTCGGGACCTGCTGGCGCTGCCGCGGCCCGTTGTAACGACCATCCTCACCGGGACCTGCTGGCGCTGCCGCGGACCGTACATCGACCATCTTTCCGGGACCTGCTGGCGCTGCCGCGGCCCGTTGTAACGACCATCCTCACCGGGACCTGCTGGCGCTGCCGCGGACCGTACATTGACCATCTTTCCGGGACCTGCTGGCGCTGCCGCGGCCCGCACCAACTAAGCTCGAGGATTGTGAGCTAATCATCATCTCATCCAAACTACCTGACTGGTAGACAGACTGTCCCGCTACCCCTTACCCTGCTTTGAGAGACTTGAATCGAGGGGACCCCTGAGTCCAGACCTCCTTGTACCATTCAACCGTACCTTAAGAAGTGCTTATAAAGAACACTGAACCTTATCCGTGTGTGGTATCTGTCTGTGGGGGGGAAGTTACTTGTCTGTACGATCGCTGGAGACGGCTCTCCCCGGAGACCTCTCCTCCTGACCCCGGCCGACCCTCCCGGTCCGTCTATCCTTTCTAACATATACCATCAACACGCACAATTTAAAACATAGCACAAAATGAGAAAAAGATAAGTCACTTATCTGACTGCGAGCAGCAAGAAAAGAGGAAGCTCTGCAGTCAGATGTGACGTTATATGGCTTTTACCTAGCAATTGGCTATCAGGTCTCGTTTTTTTTGTTGGCCAGCCTGTTTACCTGGGCCCCCGGGAACTATAGTTTTTTCACTTATCTTGGCTGCTGTATAATAAATGCAAGAAAAGAATAGCATAATAGGAGCTTCCGGTCTTGCCATAAAATTGAAAAAACCTTAGAAATTCACTGAAAAAACAATGGTTACAGACACATTATTGTTAGGCTTAGATTTCACTCATACAAAACCAGTGAAATTCAGCAGTTATAGTTACCTGAGCTAACTTTAACGTATGCTCCTCCAATGCACTGCTTATGACCTCACATATTACATCACTCATGACATGGTCAGTGACATCACTGATGACATCTCAAATGACATCACTAATGACATCATCCAAAGATGCACTCACACCCCATACAATCTCTTGGGCACCCAGTCACACACCCGCACAACCACTGACGTACTCATTCACAGACCTATACCAGTATTCACACTCCCACTCACTCTTCCATACAGCCACTGGCACATCCACTCACTTACCAATACAACCACTCACACAGCATCTTACTCACCCACAAAGCTACTCACACACCCACTTATATCCCCATACAGCCACTCACACATCCATACACACAAGGACACATACAGTCACACAGTCACTCACATGATATATATTAAAAGTAGTATCACTCATTAGTAGTACACCTAGCATAGTATTTTAACTTCTGTAGTACCTTAGTATATATGTTTATCAATCATAAACTCTTATCAAATACTTACACTCATGGGATGGCATCATCAGTGATGTTATTTGAGATGTCATAGTGATGTCACTGACCATATCATGAGTATTGTAATATGTGCATTGCGGGTGCGTAAGTTGTAGTTATCTAGTTAACTCAGGTAACTATAACTGCTGAAATTCATTGGCTTTCTACGAGTGAAATCTGAGTTTAACTAAAAAGCTTCTGTAACCTTTGGCTTTTTCAGTGAAAAAAAAAAATAAAAAAATAACCAGAAGGCCACAGGAGTAACCACACCCACTGGGGGAGGTTCAGGGCTATAATTAGAAGCACTGTTTTGCCGTAAAATTTGCTAGTATGTACGCCAAGAAGGGGAAACCCGAAACACGTCTGGGGAAGGAATCAATAAAGCCAGTTGACCGTCAAATCTGACTGCTGCATTTCATCAAAATGGAAGCAATATGAACTTACCAGGCAGCTCTTACATTGGGGCAAACTCTTGTTGATGGAGATATATATATATATATATATATATATATATATATATATATATATATATATATATATATATATATATATAAAATATTATCTACTGGCGGTCGCCAGTAGATAGTTATAGTTAGGACCGTGTTTCCATAGGAAATCCGCAACATTCTATTTGGAATAACTTTGGCGCCGATTGAGGAATCCTCGCGAAATTCTCAAAATAGGTGGGGCGCTCCGCTCCGCTCCTTCCCTGAAAGTCTCGGGGGGATTCGTCAAGCGGGGGCTGAGAAAAAGGGGGGGTCCCAAAACGCGTTTTCCCCATGCATTTTTCCTTAGGACCTTTAGTCCGAGCTACAGCCCGAACGGCTGAACAGAATTACTTGAAATTTGGCAGAGAGGTAGCCCTCAGGTCAGGGATGTGCCTTTTGAAGGTCTTGTGTAAATCTGTTCAGTATTTCCTGAGAAAATAGCATTTAAATCAATATATTTATCTATAGGCGCGCTCCGAGCGCGTACCGTAAGCTTACCGTAAGCTTACGGTACGCGCACGCCGCCTTGTGCGAGCGCGATTCTGATTGGTTGTTAGATCTTAGTAAACATTCGAATCGGTCGAAACCAGGAAGTGTCGGCCGCCATTTTGTCTCTCGCACTCTGAGGGGGTGAAAAATAAAGGTGGATAACGTGAAAAGGGGGCAGGGTGGACAGTTCCTGACCCCCTAGCCTTTGTCAGGGGGTCCCAGAAGGACCCCCAAGGGCAAAAATTAATTGTAATTTTTTTTCGAAAAATCGCCGACTGCGCGTAGCGTACGCGCACGGCGTAAACGGAAAAATTCCGTGAACTTCGCGTAACGATTCCGCAATTACGCATACTGCGCGCACTGTAAAAATTTTTTTTCAAAAAGGAGAGGTTAAAAAAAATAACAAAAATTGTGAGGTAAGGTTGGCTCTTAAAAGAGCCGTTGTGTTAATACAGGGATAGAGGAAAGAAAGAATGGGAATATTATGAACGTCTACAAACGTGCTGGTCTATCTTATTGTTAATAAGGGAAACACTGGTCTCCCCAAAAACAATAAGACCACAACACGTTGTACACCTCATTGAAACCCTCCGAAATCGAGGGTTAATGTCCAGAGGAGCTGAAGAAGGTGATGCTCCCACCTCAGAGGAAGGGCTCAGCTGAGCTGCCGATGATGTACTCGGCTGAGCTTCTGAGGTTGGGCTCTGGTGACTTACTGAAGAGTTTTCTCCAGTATGTCGAGCAAAGGTCCTGGGATGTTTATCGCTAAGGTGTCTCATCATAGAGTGATTTCCAAAGGAATACTTCTTCCTTGGATTTCCTCTAGATAAAACACGGTCACAAAGTCTGCAAGTGACAAATGGAGCATTGACCTTTTTCTGCCCCTCTGGAAAAGTAAAATACTCCCACACAAAAGAATCCTTTTGTTTCCTCCTTCTCTGTATGATGATGGTGCTGCTAGGCTCACTCTCAGAAGAGGACTGCTGTTCTGCCATTGTCTCTCAATGTCAATTCAGCTCCTTCTCCTAGGGGATCTCAAGCAGTAATGAGGGGAATGGGTGTGGTGTTGCAAGTTTCTGAAACTGAAAGTAGTTTAAACCAATGAAAAGTGTTCTTTGTGGATCACATGACCTACCGTGCGCGCTCCGTAGGCTTACGCTACGCGCTCCGTAAGCTTACGCTATGCGCTCGTAAACAAGTACGCATGCGCAAACGTGACGTACACATGCGCTTACGGAGCGCTTACGGAGCGCGTACGTATGACGCACGCGCGCATGCACATTACACGCACCCGCGTAACCGCGACGTTGGTTCCGCGCAACGCGTGTGGAATCAGGGTGAGTCCGCTGGCAGCAGTCGAATTACTGCGAACCTGGATTTGGATAATCCACGACCTTTTTCCCGGTCGACGGTCCCATCCTGCAGAGACGGTTCTGGCTCCTGCTACAAACTCTGCTCCAAACCCACCAATGCCAGGATGCGCCGAACTCTTAAGGCGGGTGCCATAAATCGTGAGGATGGGACTCACGTTCAAATAACAGCTCCAAAGCTTGCAAAAGTTATATTGCACGCACAGGCACTCATGGGGGTTGCTGAAGGTACACTTTTATTAATAGCAGACGCGTTTCAGCGATAGCTTTCTTCAGTGCTTAAAAGTGTGTCAATTTCAAAATGCACAGGGTGAGTCCGCTGGCAGCAGTCGAATTCGACTGCTGCCAGCGGACTCACCCTGATTCCACACAGAGGCTTGGCGAGGGGATTGCAATGCACAAGTGACAGTGATTAACATTGGCATATTCCTGAATACCAGACAATGGCTAAAAACTACCATCATGGCGGCCAGAAGAAGTAAGCATCAGTCCTTCTTCATTTGTCATCATATGCAAAGTGCCAATCACAAATGACTATTTAAGTTTAAAATGGCGCGCTGTGCATTTTGAAATTGACACACTTTTAAGCACTGAAGAAAGCTATCGCTGAAACGCGTCTGCTATTAATAAAAGTGTACCTTCAGCAACCCCCGTGAGTGCCTGTGCGTGCAATATAACTTTTGCAAGCTTTGGAGCTGTTATTTGAACGTGAGTCCCATCCTCACGATTTATGGCACCCGCCTTAAGAGTTCGGCGCATCCTGGCATTGGTGGGTTTGGAGCAGAGTTTGTAGCAGGAGCCAGAACCGTCTCTGCAGGATGGGACCGTCGACCGGGAAAAAGGTCGTGGATTATCCAAATCCAGGTTCGCAGTAATTCGACTGCTGCCAGCGGACTCACCCCGATTCCACACAGAGGCTTGGCGAGGGGATTGCAATGCACAAGTGACTGTGATTAACATTGGCATATTCCTGAATACCAGACAATGGCTAAAAACTACCATCATACCCCCGTGAGTGCCTGTGCGTGCAATATAACTTTTGCAAGCTTTGGAGCTGTTATATATATATATATATATATATAACTTTTTTTCTGTGTTTCTCCACTCCCTTTTGCAGCTTGTCACCAAAGATTGGAGCACAGACGCCAAGTAAGTGCAAGAATTTCTTTATTTTTCCTTCAGCAGCTTATGCCATTATGCGTTTCAGCCCCGTAGGGCCTTAATCACATGACACGACTCACAGCTTGACATCCTCTTTTCTACCATTTTTTTCTTTTTTACTTAAAGTGACATGTGCTATAACTTAGCAGTCAGTGAAAATGAAAAAAAGACTTGCTAAAACGTTTTCTACTCAGCAATTTGTCAAATATTATCATAGTGTTTCTAATGGTTACATGCTTAATAATTTACATCCATGTATAAATACATAAAATATTTCTTAAAATCAATTTACCATTGCATTTGGATTTATTTTGAAGCAGCATATCGTCTTTGTGATATAATTTGCTTACTGTACACATCTGTTTGTTTCCAAGATAAAATATTTCTGTGCAAATTCGCATTAGAATTTCTGTGTAATACAAAGGTGTCGATTCCGATCCTGGAAAAACCGGGTATGAATCGTCGGATGGAGCGTTTTCTCCGTCTGACCCGTACCCGGGAAAAACACCTTACAAACCCGCAAGTACGATTGGTACAGAAACACCATTTCCGTACGAATCGTAAAAAACACCGACCGGCAAAAAAAAACATACAAATCGGATCCGGGACACCGCGGACGTGACGTCCGGACGGAGTCAGGCAGCGTTTCACGAACCAGCAAGTACGATCCGTGCCCACGTCACTCCGCACGGATTATATTTTACGGCAGCCAAAAACTGCCGGGAAATCAGGACGACGCGCAGAAGGAGCACCTGTACGCGTCGGACAGCCATGAACCCCAACCTACGTGTCATCCCGGCCCTCATAGCAGTCCACCTGGTGTACAGGAACCAACGCAGACGCCGCAGAAGGTCAGAACAACACCCAGGGGCAAAGGGGGGGGCAGGGACAGGAAACATAACCCCCACCCAAGTTAAAAATCAGACATGCCCTGTACATACCTGACCCCCAGGGCATGGTCACTTCGGGGGGCGGGGGCGTCTCCACCAAGGCCTGCGCCCGCCACAACGGAAGTCGACATGGGCGGGAACCGGCAACACAACAATTGTGGTACGCACCATACCCACGCCTTAAGAGCGTGGGTACAGGTCATACCACGCCCACCCCTATGTCACCCCAACAATGGCGGTATGGCCCGTACCCACGTCCCAAAGGCATGGGTACGAGCCGTACCGCCATTGTTGGGGTGACGTAGGGGTGGGCGTGGTATGACCCGTACCCACGCTCTAAAGGCGTGGGTACAGGCCGTACCCCTACGGCACCCCAACAATGGTGGTACGGCCCGCACCCATGCCTGTGGGACGTGGGTACGGGCCGTACCGCCATTGTTGGGGTGCCGTAGGGGTGGGCGTGGTACGACCCGTACCCACGCACTTAAGGCGTGGGTACGGGCCGTACCCCTACGGCACCCCAACAATAGCGGTACGGCCCATACCCATGCCTTTGGGACGTGGGTACGGGCTGTACCGCCATTGTTGGGGTGACGTAGGGGTAGGCGTGGTACGACCCGTACCCATGCCTTTGGGACGTGGGTACGGGCCGTACCGCCATTGTTGGGGTGATGTAGGGGTGGGCGTGGTACGACCCGTACCCACGCTCTTAAGGCGTGGGTACGGGCCGTACCCCTACAGCACCCCAACAATGGCGGTACGGCCCGTACCCACGTCACAAAGGCATGGGTACGGGTCGTACCACACCCACCCCTACGTCACCCCAACAATGGCGGAACGGCCCGTACCCATGCCTGTGGGACGTGGGTACGGGCCGTACCGCCATTGTTGGGGTGCCGTAGTGGTGGGCGTGGTACGACCCGTACCCATGCTCTTAAGGCGTGGGTACAGGCCGTACCCCTACGGCACCCCATCAATGGCAGTACGGCCCGTACCCACATCCCAAAGGCATGGGTACGGGTCGTACCACGCCCACCCCTACGTCACCCCAACAATGGCGGTACGGCCCATACACATGCCTGTGGGATGTGGGTACGGGCCGTACCGCCATTGTTGGGGTGCCGCAGGGGTGGCCGTGGTACGACCCGTACCCACGCTCTTAAGGCGTGGGTACGGGCCATACCCCTACCGCACCCCAACAATGGCAGTTCGGCCCGTACCCACGTCCCAAAGGCATGGGTACGGGTCGTACCACGCCCACCCCTACGTCACCCCAACAATGGCGGTATGGCCCGTACCCATGCCTGTGGGACGTGGGTACGGGCCGTACCGCCATTGTTGGGGTGCCGTAGGGGTATGGCCCGTACCCACGCCTTAAGAGCGTGGGTACGGGTCGTACCACGCCAGTGGACAGATACATAGGGGTGTGTGGCCATCAGCCCCAGCAGTGCCCAGACACAGGAGGGGTGGCTGCAGAGTCCTCCCAGCAGTGCCCAGACATAGGAGGGGTGGGTGCAGAGTCCTCCCAGCAGTGCCCAGACACAAGAGGGGTGGCTGCAGAGTCTTCCCAGCAGTGCCCAGACACAGGAGGGGTGGGTGCAGAGTCCTCCCAGCAGTGCCGAGACACAGGAGTGGTGGGTGCATGGTCCTTCCAGCAGTGCCCAGACATAGGAGGGATGGGTGCCTATCACTCCCAGCAGTGCCCAGAAACAGGAGGGGTGGGTGCAGAGTCCTCCCAGCAGTGCCCAGACACAGGAGGGGTGGCTGCAGAGTCCTCCCAGCAGTGCCCAGACATAGGAGGGGTGGGTGCCTATCACTCCCAGCAGTGCCCAGACACAGGAGGGGTGGGTGCAGAGTCCTCCCAGCAGTGCCCAGACACAGGAGGGGTGGCTGCACAGTCCTCCCAGCAGTGCCCAGACATAGGAGGGGTGGGTGCCTATCACTCACAGCAGTGCCCAGACACAGGAGGGGTGGGTGCCTACCACTCCCAGCAGTGCCCAGACACAGTAGGGGTGGGTGCAGAGTCCTCCCAGCAGTGCCCAGACATAGGAGGGGTGGGTGCCTAGCACTCCCAGCAGTGCCCAGACACAGAAGGGGTGGGTGACTATCACTCCCAACAGTGCCCAGACACAGGAGAGGTGGGTGCAGAGTCCTCCCAGCAGTGCCCAGACTTAGGAGGGGTGGGTGCCTATCACTCCCAGCAGTGCCCAGACACAGGAAGGGTGGGTGCCTATCACTCCCAGCAGTGCCCAGACACAGGAGGGGTGGGTGCCTACCACTCCCAGCAGTGCCCAGACACAGTAGGGGTGGGTGCAGAGTCCTCCCAGCAGTGCCCAGACATAGGAGGGGTGGGTGCCTATCACTCCCAGCAGTGCCCAGACACAGAAGGGGTGGGTGCCTATCACTCCTAACAGTGCCCAGACACAGGAGAGGTGGGTGCAGAGTCCTCCCAGCAGTGCCCAGACTTAGGAGGGGTGGGTGTCTATCACTCCCAGCAGTGCCCAGACACAGGAGGGGTGGGTGCCTATCACTCCCAGCAGTGCCCAGACACAGGAGGGGTGGGTGCAGAGTCCTCCCAGCAGTGCCCAGACATAGGAGGGGTGGGTGCCTGTCACTCCCAGCAGTGCCCAGACACAGGAGGGGTGGGTGCAGAGTCCTCCCAGCAGTGCCCAGACACAGGAGGGGTGGCTGCAGAGTCCTCCCAGCAGTGCCCAGACACAGGAGGGTTGGGTGCAGAGTCCTCCCAACAGTGCCCAGACATAGTTGGGGTGGGTGCCTAGCACTCCCAGCAGTGCCCAGACACAGGAGGGGTGGGTGCCTATCACTCCCAGCAGTGCCCAGAAACAGGAGAGGTGGGTGCAGAGTCCTCCCAGCAGTGCCCAGACTTAGGAGGGGTGGGTGCCTATCACTCCCAGCAGTGCCCAGACACAGGAGGGGTGGGTGCCTATCACTCCCAGCAGTGCCCAGACACAGGAGGGGTGGTTGCCTACCACTCCCAGCAGTGCCCAAACACAGTAGGGGTGGGTGCAGAGTCCTCCCAGCAGTGCCCAGACATAGGAGGGGTGGGTGCCTATCACTCCCAGCAGTGCCCAGACACAGGAGGGGTGGGTGCCTATCACTCCCAACAGTGCCCAGACACAGGAGAGGTGGGTGCAGAGTCCTCCCAGCAGTGCCCAGACTTAGGAGGGGTGGGTGTCTATCACTCCCGCAGTGCCCAGACACAGGAGGGGTGGGTGCCTATCACTCCCAGCAGTGCCCAGACACAGGAGGGGTGGGTGCAGAGTCCTCCCAGCAGTGCCCAGACATAGGAGGGGTGGGTGCCTGTCACTCCCAGCAGTGCCCAGACACAGGAGGGGTGGGTGCAGAGTCCTCCCAGCAGTGCCCAGACACAGGAGGGGTGGCTGCAGAGTCCTCCCAGCAGTGCCCAGACACAGGAGGGTTGGGTGCAGAGTCCTCCCAACAGTGCCCAGACATAGTTGGGGTGGGTGCCTATCACTCCCAGCAGTGCCCAGACACAGAAGGGGTGGGTGCCTATCACTCCCAGCAGTGCCCAGACACAGGAGGGGTGGGTGCAGAGTCCTCCCAGCAGTGCCCAGACATAGGAGGGGTGGGTGCCTGCCACTCCCAGCAGTGCCCAGACACAGGAGGGGTGGGTGCAGAGTCCTCCCAGCAGTGCCCAGACACAGGAGGGGTGGCTGCAGAGTCCTCCCAGCAGTGCCCAGACACAGGAGAGTTGGGTGCAGAGTCCTCCCAACAGTGCCCAGACATAGTTGGGGTGGGTGCCTATCACTCCCAGCAGTGCCCAGACACAGGAGGGGTGGGTGCCTATCACTCCCAGCAGTGCCCAGACACAGGAGGGGTGGGTGCAGAGTCCTCCCAGCAGTGCCCAGACATAGGAGGGGTGGGTGCCTATCACTCCCTTCAGTGCCCAGACACAGGAGGGGTGGGTGCCTATCACTCCCAGCAGTGACCAGACACAGGAGGGGTGGGTGGAGAGTCCTCCCAGCAGTGCCCAGACACAGGAGGGGTGGGTGCAGAGTCCTCCCAGCAGTGCCAAGACACAGGAGGGGTGGGTGCAGAGTCCTCCCAGAAGTGCCCAGACATAGGCGGAGTGGGTGCCTATCACTCCCAGCAGTGCCCAGAACCAGGAGGGGTGGGTGCAGAGTCCTCCCAGCAGTGCCCAGACATAGGAGGGGTGGGTGCCTATCACTCCCAGCAGTGCCCAGACACAGGAGAGGTGGGTGCAGAGTCCTCCCAGCAGTGCCCAGACACAGGAGGAGTGGGTGCAGAGTCCTCCCAGCAGTGCCCAGACATAGGAGGGGTGGGTGCCTATCACTCCCAGCAGTGCCCAGACACAGGAGGGGTGGGTGCAGAGTCCTCCCAGCAGTGCCCAGACATAGGATGGGTGGGTGCCTATCACTCCCAGCAGTGCCCAGACACAGGAGGGGTGGGTGCCTATCACTCCCAGCAGTGCCCAGACACAGGAGGGGTGGGTGCAGAGTCCTCCCAGCAGTGCCCAGACATAGGAGGGGTGGTTGCCTATCACTCACAGCAGTGCCCAGACACAGGAGGGGTGGGTGCAGAGTCCTCCCAGCAGTGCCCAGACACAGGAGGGGTGGCTGCAGAGTCCTCCCAGCAGTGCCCAGACACAGGAGGGGTGGGTTTAGAGTCCTCCCAGCAGTGCACAGACATAGGAGGGGTGGGTGCCTATCACTCCCAGCAGTGCCCAGACACAGGAGGGGTGGGTGCCTATTACTCCCAGCGTCGCCCAGACACAGGAGGGGTGGGTGCAGAGTCCTCCCAGCAGTGCCCAGACATAGGAGGGGTGGGTGCCTATCACTCCCAGCAGTGCCCAGTTACAGGAGGGGTGGGTGCCTATCACTCCCAGCAGTGCCCAGACACAGGAGGGGTGGGTGCAGAGTCCTCCCAGCAGTGCCCAGACACAGGAGGGGTGGGTGCAGACTCCTTCCAGCAGTGCCCAGACATAGGAGGGGTGGGTGCCTATCACTTCCAGCAGTGCCCAGACATAGGAGGGGTGGGTGCCTATCACTTCCAGCAGTGCCCAGACACAGGAGGGGTGGGTGCAGAGTCCTCCCAGCAGTGCCCAGACATAGGAGGGGTGGGTGCCTATCACTCCCAGCAGTGCCCAGACACAGGAGGGGTGGCTGTAGAGTCCTCCCAGCAGTGCCCAGACACAGGAGGGGTGGGTGCAGAGTCCTCCCTGCAGTGCCCAGACACAGGAGGGGTGGGTGCCTATCAGTGCCAAGACACAGGAGGGGTGGATGCAGAGTCCTCCCAGCAGTGCCCAGACACAGGAGGGGTGGGTGCAGAGTCCTCCCAGCAGTGCCCAGACATAGGAGGGGTGGGTGCAGAGTCCTCCCAGCAGTGCCTAGACACAGGAGGGGTGGGTGCAGAGTCCTCCCAGCAGTGCCCAGACATAGGAGGGGTGGGTGCCTATCACTCCCAGCAGTGCCCAGACACAGGAGAGGTGGGTGCCTATCACTCCCAGCAGTGCCCAGACACAGGAGGGGTGGGTGCAGAGTCCTCCCAGCAGTGCCCAGATATAGGAGGGGTGGGTGCCTATCACTCCCAGCAGTGCCCAGACACAGGAGGGGTGGGTGCAGAGTCCTGCCAGCAGTGCCCAGACACAGGAGGGGTGGGTGCAGAGTCCTCCCAGCAGTGCCCAGACACAGGAGGGGTGGGTGCAGAGTCCTCCCAGCAGTGCCCAGACAGAGTTGGGGTGGGTGCCTATCACTCCCAGAAGTGCCCAGACACAGGAGGGGTGGGTGCCTATCACTCCCAGCAGTGCCCAGACACAGGATGGGTGGGTGCAGATTCCTCCCAGCAGTGCCCAGACATAGGAGGGGTGGGTGCCTATCACTCCCAGCAGTGCCCAGACACAGGAGGGTGGGTGCCTATCACTCCCAGCAGTGCCCAGACACAGGAGGGGTGGGTGCAGAGTCCTCCCAACAGTGCCCAGACACAGGAGGGGTGGGTGCAGAGTCCTCCCAGCAGTGCCAAGACACAGGAGGGGTGGGTGCAGAGTCCTCCCAGCAGTGCCCAGACATAGGAGGGGTGGCTGCAGAGTCCTCCCAGCAGTGCCCAGACACAGGAGGGGTGGGTGCAGAGTCCTCCCAGCAGTGCCCAGACACAGGAGGGGTGGGTGCCTATCACTCCCAGCAGTGCCCAGACACAGGAGGGGTGGGTGCAGAGTCCTCCCAGCAATGCCCAGACATAGGAGGGGTGGGTGCAGAGTCCTCCCAGCAGTGCCCAGACTTAGGAGGGGTGGGTGCCTATCACTTCCAGCAGTGCCCAGACACAGGAGGGGTGGGTGCCTATCACTCCCAGCAGTGCCCAGACACAGGAGGGGTGGGTGCAGAGTCCTCCCAGCAGTGCCCAGATGCAGGAGGGATGGGTGCAGAGTCCTCCCAGCAGTGCCCAGATGCAGGAGGGGTGGGTGCAGAGTCCTCCCAGCAGTGCCCAGACATAGGAGGGGTGGGTGCATATCACTCCCAGCAGTGCCCAGACACAGGAGGGGTGTGTGCAGAGTCCTCCCAGCAGTGGACACAGACATTGTGGTGTGTACACCATCCTACAAGTAGCAAGACTCCATGGGTGCATGAAGGCATACACAAAGTGCGACTATATTGAGAGTGGCATGCCAACACATCACTGACAGCAGTGTCCTACTCCCATGAGGGTGGATGTCCATCCCCCACTGCATGACACACCACATGTGGGTGTGATGACAAATGACACATGCTTACCCACCCATGGCGCTGGCAGCACAATACACACACTGAGAGCATGCAACAAGACTGTATATTCATGTGCCACCCTACTAAACTAAGAGACCCAAAGGGAACACACACTGTCACGCACATTCCAGGACTGATAGGAATGTACAGGTGCTGGGGCAGCCAACAAGTTGGTGCCTCCCATGGAAGGAAAAGGGTGGAGTACCCACAGATACAATGCCCACAATTGTCAGATAGGTGCCCAAAGACCCAGCAGAACACGTAACACATGTGTGCGAGGCTGGGAGTACACACATGCATAGTGCGTAAAAGGGAACATGTCCACATGAAGTCATGCCAATATACTCCATACACAAGTACAGTGACCACCAAGGATGCCACAAATGATGCAGGTGGAGACATTGCTGAGCATGCATGGCCAAAGTTGAAGGGATCCGTCACACACCCTGGAAATGTAGAGGGAGCTCAGCACAACAATTGGGAAACACCCTGCAGGGAAGATGTCAGGGTCCACAGAGGAAGGAACACACCTTGGGACAATGTCACCATACAGTAAGAGCTTACATGACCAAAGATATTTTGCAGATACCTTGTGATGGCACACAGATACCAGGGTCCACAGGAGGGGTGGCTGCAGAGTCCTCCCAGCAGTGCCCAGACACAGGAGGGGTGGGTGCAGAGTCCTCCCAGCAGTGCCCAGACACAGGAGGGGTGGGTGCCTATCACTCCCAGCAGTGCCCAGACACAGGAGGGGTGGGTGCAGAGTCCTCCCAGCAGTGCCCAGACACAGGAGGGTTGGCTGCAGAGTCCTCCCAGCAGTGCCCAGACACAGGAGGGGTGGGTGCAGAGTCCTCCCAGCAATGCCCAGACATAGGAGGGGTGGGTGCAGAGTCCTCCCAGCAGTGCCCAGACTTAGGAGGGGTGGGTGCCTATCACTTCCAGCAGTGCCCAGACACAGGAGGGGTGGGTGCCTATCACTCCCAGCAGTGCCCAGACACAGGAGGGGTGGGTGCAGAGTCCTCCCAGCAGTGCCCAGATGCAGGAGGGATGGGTGCAGAGTCCTCCCAGCAGTGCCCAGATGCAGGAGGGGTGGGTGCAGAGTCCTCCCAGCAGTGCCCAGACATAGGAGGGGTGGGTGCATATCACTCCCAGCAGTGCCCAGACACAGGAGGGGTGTGTGCAGAGTCCTCCCAGCAGTGGACACAGACATTGTGGTGTGTACACCATCCTACAAGTAGCAAGACTCCATGGGTGCATGAAGGCATACACAAAGTGCGACTATATTGAGAGTGGCATGCCAACACATCACTGACAGCAGTGTCCTACTCCCATGAGGGTGGATGTCCATCCCCACTGCATGACACACCACATGTGGGTGTGATGACAAATGACACATGCTTACCCACCCCTGGCGCTGGCAGCACAATACACACACTGAGAGCATGCAACAAGACTGTATATTCATGTGCCACCCTACTAAACTAAGAGACCCAAAGGGAACACACACTGTCACGCACATTCCAGGACTGATAGGAATGTACAGGTGCTGGGGCAGCCAACAAGTTGGTGCCTCCCATGGAAGGAAAAGGGTGGAGTACCCACAGATACAATGCCCACAATTGTCAGATAGGTGCCCAAAGATACTGCAGAACACGTAACACATGTGTGCGAGGCTGGGAGTACACACATGCATAGTCCGTAAAAGGGAACATGTCCACATGAAGTCATGCCAATATACTCCATACACAAGTACAGTGACCACCAAGGATGCCACAAATGATGCAGGTGGAGACATTGCTGAGCATGCATGGCCAAAGTTGAAGGGATCCGTCACACACCCTGGAAATGTAGAGGGAGCTCAGCACAACAATTGGGAAACACCCTGCAGGGAAGATGTCAGGGTCCACAGAGGAAGGAACACACCTTGGGACAATGTCACCATACAGTAAGAGCTTACATGACCAAAGATTATTTGCAGATACCTTGTGATGGCACACAGATACCAGGGTCCACCCCATGAGCAGCACACTACAACATTTCCCAGACACCTAACACATTATCACCACCCCAAATCATGGAGCAGCACTACCAACAGCAAGACCAGAAAAGCATTCGTGTGCAAATGAAAACCAAAATGCTTTATTCAGCATAAAGAATTATAGCAAAAGAAATGTCCACTATATACAGGGCCCATAGGCCCGGCCATGTGCGAAGTCCTGGTGGGGGACACTTGGGGACGCGTCTCCCCTATCTTGCCTGCACAGTTCACTCTTCCATATCATCCACAGAAGGGGCGGCATCATGTGGGGGGGAAGGACCAGGCACCGCAGGGACAGGAGGGGCAAGGGTAGGTGTTGTGGGTGCAGGGACGGACGACTCCACCACAGGGGGTGGGGCAGCGACAAAGGTGGTGGTTAGCAGGGTGCTGCACACGGTTGCAAGCTCTTCCAGCATCTCCCCTGCACCCGAATGAACCACAGGCCCCAAGGAGGGGGGTGGGGTCGGAGGGATGGGTTGCAGCGCTACTGGGGGAGGGTGTGGACAGGGGGGGGACTCAACTACCCTGGCCGGGCACTGCCTCCACCGCTTGCGGGGTGGTGCCACACTGGGGCTGAGGGACACACTGGCAGTGAATGACTCTTTGTCCGACTGTTGGGCAGAAGAGCTAAGGGGAGTGGTTTTGGAGGAAGTGGGTTGTGAGGACTGCGGACTCCCACTGTGGCTGCGTGTCTGTCGTTTGCCCCTGTGTGTGCGTGACAGGAGGTGTGCGCTTGCCCTTCCCTGGTGGTGTGCTGCCTGTGTCTGGTGGGGTGCGTGCATGGGGACGTCTGGGTGTGCTTGGGACAGGCATGGGAGTTGGAAGTGTGGATGGTGCAGGGGTAGGGGGGGGACGGAGCGCTGCAGGAGACCCACTGCTGCAGTCAGTGACGAGTCTATGGACCTCAGCAACCTCCGTTGGTCAGACATCGCTGCTGACATGCCCTCCATGTACGACACCATCTGTGTCAGCAGTCTGGTGTGGCCATGGAGGACATTAAGCTGTGATGTCTGACCAACCTGCAACTGCCGCAGAATGTCCACAGACTCGGCATTGACGGCAGCAGGGGAGACAGGGGCAGGGGGTGCGGTGCCTGGCAGGAAGGAGACATGTTGGCGCCTAGCACGAACGGAAGGGACCCAACCAAGTGGGAGGCCGGTGATGGGAATGGAGGGGGCGGCGAGAGATGGAGTGCTGCTTTCAGCTCTGGGAGCAGCCTCCGCCCCCTCTGGGAGCTCAGCCTCGGACCCGTCAGCGTCATAGTCGGTGGTGGGACTGGACAGGTCCTCCGCCTCACTCCCCTCGGCCTCCATGCCACTCGCTGCGCCAGACTCGCCAGCACTGGTGGCACCGGTGCTGGATCCCTCCTCCAGGTCCGTGCCAGTGTCTCCCTCGGTTTCCCCCGACGATGCTGTGGGCAAGGTGAAGAGACAGGAATAATCAGACACCTGTATACATATGACACATGATTAAAAACTACATAGGTTACAGTGCATAGCATGAAAAACAACATGGGAAACATCTACAATACTACGCACATATGTAGGCCCTGCACCACACAGTTGGTTGACCCACCATGCCACTGGGAAACAATGGAGAGCATGACACAACAGCAAATAACTTGATATCAAATTAGACAGAGGAGCCAGTCTCTGGGGACAGTCGAGCACAGCATCTGGACCACACACCGTTGCCAAAAAAGGGATGAGCAGGAACCATGTCTCCTAACTTTTGGCACATGCTGCTTAGCAAATACATTAAACCATGCCCAACATGACTGGGTCACTGCATGTTGAGTGTATGTTCAGACAATCATCACACACAGGCCAGACCTGGCAAGGAGACAAAAGGTTTGGACATGTAGGCCTTTCCTGCACAACCCCCCCCCCCCACCTGAGACAATGTGATTGAGACAGAGGAAGTACTTACACCTCCTACTCGAGGATTACAACATGCCCTTCAATAAATCCTGAGTGTACACAAAGTACCCCTCGTGCGCCTGTCCACACATATAATTGACAAACAACCATCATCAGATAGTTGTACCAAGACACACAGGCACTGGCCACTGTGAGTATGCACAAGCCAAATTGGGTCACCCTGTACAGTGGACACATGTAACACACTTTACGTAAATACAAATTAGGCCAGGGTACAATGCCACAGAGCCCAACCTATGCTGAAGACACAGAGAATGTCCACATTGTTGGATGACACACATGATACCTAGGAAAAGGTGCCCCAGGGGACTGTAGTGGCCACACTCCTCCATGGTCCTGTATGGATATGACTGCAACAGAAGCGACCGTCCCTGCACTATGCATATCTCACACTCATGCACATCATGTCTGAGTGCACAACATTGGTCATGCATGCTGTAAGGCAGTACACTTTTAAGACACACTCCTATGTCGGGACTCAGCAGCAGTGCCAACTAACATGGACCCCTCAATGACTGAACTGGCCAGGGCACAGGCAAGTTCACAACACATGTAACACACCACCCCCACACATGATGTTGCAAGCATTGGGCACTTGGATTAACTGCCAGCCTAGATAACCTTGTGCAAGAGTGACTACCCACTGACCCGGGAACACATGTCAAGGAGGGGAAGGGAGGAAGAACAGCACGGGTTGACTTTGTAGAACAGGATATGCACTGCACATATCAACCCTGGCAGTGTATCCATGCAACTGCGCACTTCCAAAAGCTGGTGACACACAACAAACACACATGTACCTAACCCCTTCCTGCTGCTGCTTCTCCAGTAAGCGCCTATCCAAGTCAGGGAAGACCACCGCCAGCACACGCTTCATGATGTGGGTCAGGTGCCGGCGCCCACGGTTCTTATTCCCTTCTGGTGAGTCCCCCAGCAGGACCCGGGCGATCCTCCTGGTCCAGCACCGGATATCCTGCCAGTGTTTCCTCACCTGGGCCAGGCGCCGCTTCTGACCCTCCACCGACCTCACGGCCCTGACGGCCGCCTTCCAGATCTCCCCCTTGGCATAGGCGCCTACCTGTGAGGATGACAAAGTGAAACAACATCAATACACCTTCTACATGTCACAGAGACACACATTTTAACAATTTGGCAGGTGTGAACAGGGCATAGTATGCAGCCAACTCATTGCACCTTTGTCATAGGGACATTATCCTCTGGGGAAGGCAAAATGCACTACGTGGCATTGAAAGTACACCGGTGGAATGAGGGGTGTGACACAATCAATGATCATGGCTCACACTGTGCATCACAAGCTACACCAGGATCATGTACAGCACCTCACAGCAGTCACATGCCCCCGGCCACTGATGAAACCTCAGCAGAGTACACAGACACACACAGGCACAGGAAAATCACCTGCCATTGGCAACTGCGGGTACAAACCTCACTCTGCACATGTGCCACTTGACTGGGGGGTGTCACAGGTGTTGGGCTAGCCCAGCACGTCAGACACACAGCACTGCTCCCTGCTCGCATCAGATGGGTAAGGTATATGCATCCCTCATGCATCTACACATAGACACTCACACACATGACAGGGGACTTACACACACACCAATGTCCAGGGGACGAACACATCATTTGGACACCCTCACCACAGGTACACTCAACTCACACACATCTGTGGGTACAGTCACCTGTCACACTGGGGGGAACACAGAATCACATCAGGGCTGTAGAAACAACATTCCCAAGTGGAGTAGCCAGGCTGAATGTGGCATGCACCATGCAGTGCTTGTCACAGTAAGCACTATGCAAGTGAGGAGTGCAGACATGCACTACAGCATGCTCTGCATGGGAGACATGAGGCATTCCCCCCCTCTGGGACCCACTCTAAACAACATTGCATGTCTGTCACACCTGGACACAATGCCAGAAGTGACAGTCACAAAAAAGGGGCACAGTTTAAGCTAGTGGAGTCAGCACTCACCTGCTCCCCTGGTCTCCCATACAGGCTGGGGTACTGTGGGAGGATGACATCCAGCAATGCCACATTCTCCTCCAGGGTGAATGGCTGGGCCCTCTCCACAGACCTGGACATGGTGCCAGAGGAATCACGAGCAGCAGCAGTGGTGTGGAATGAAAGGTTGTGCAGGCAAGTGCTGTCTCATGGGACCTGGCTGCCTTATATTTGCCTTGCTGGCCTGTTTCATTTACAGGAGTACAGAGTCATTGGTCAATCTCATTTGCATCCTACGTTTCCTCCAATCCCTTTAAACTTACCCCAGTGAGTGGCTTTGCATGGTTTAAAAATTGAGCATATGTCAAGTCAACAACCACTTTGCAACATATTATATTGTCTCCAACCGACTCTTGCTGGCCATCTGATGAAAAAATTTGAACTTGAAACTCGGTCTCCATGACAACCAGCATGCATTTAGGCCCTTATACTTGTCCCTCATGTGTCCATTATGTAATTTCACTATACACACACAGGTACGGTGCGTTCCACGCCCCTAGGGCACCACTACACCAGTGATACGGTCCGTAAACGCGTGTGTAGCGTTCGTATCACTATGGTTGTGTTGCCGTAGGCGTACGCCATAGGGATACGGTCCGTACACGCGTGTGTAGGGTCCGTATCACTATGGTTGTGTTGCCGTAGGCGCACGCCATAGGGATACGGTCCGTACACGCGTGTGTAGGGTCTGTATTACTATGGTTGTGTTGCCGTAGGCGTACGCCATAGGGATACGGTCCGTACACGCGTGTGTAGGGTCCGTATCACTATGGTTGTGTTGCCGTAGGCGTACGCCATAGGGATACGGTCCGTACACGCGTGTGTAGGGGACCCTACACACGCGTGTACGGACCGTATCCCTATGGCGTACGTCTACGGCAACACAACCATAGTGATGCGGACCCTACACACGTGTGTACGGACCGTATTCCTATGGCGTACGTCTACGGCAACACAACCATAGTGATGCGGACCCTACACACGCGTGTACGGACCGTATCCCTATGGCGTACGCCTACGGCAACACAACCATAGTGATGCGGACCCTACACACGCATGTACGGACCGTATCCCTATGGTTTACGCCTACGGCAACATAACCATAGTGATACGGACCCTACACACGCCCTCAGAGCGTGAGTACGGTGCATTTCACACCTTACACTGGTGACAGGCGGCACACACAAAGGAATTGAGCTGTCATACTTGGCCAAGGCTGGACATCAAGTCATTGTCAGTGCAGTCCTACATGTCTCGGGCCTAGGTGTGTCAGGCTGTGATGTGGCACAAATCTTCTCATGTTTGAACCCAATAGATGTGTGATGAGCTGTGTACACATGTCATGTGTGATGGTACACTATGTGCCACACATCCCCTTCACACCTTTGACATGTGTGCATGTAGTACAGACTTGTTGAGCAATGCATCACTGGCATGGCACAGTCGCCAACACCCGCAACTGTCCCCTGATGCCAGGTACATGGATAATTACACCTGACATGTGACTACCGGCGTTGCACGATGTGAGTATGTCATGTGTGTGTCATGTGTTCCCATAAGCTGGCTGTTGGTGTTCCATCAAATGCATCTGCAGTTGCTGCATCCAACATGTGCATGTGTGTGGATGGGCCTGGCACACTATTATGCACACCAGGACACATGTGGAATCAGACGTAATGTGTGTATGTATGGATCGAACATGGACTTGCGAGACAAGGACATATCTGCGTAGTATCAATGTATGTGTGATCAGTCTTGACATGTACCCCTTCATGGCAAGGTGTGTGGTCTGTCCTTTTTTCACGACATGTGACCTGTGCCTCTAGTGTTCCGCAACCTGTCTGTATGATAAACATCCTTCTTCTCCACACATGTGGATGTCTGTCACTCCTGTAATGCGTCTGCCTGTTCACTTACACTGGCCCACAGCTAGTTTCATGCCATGTCATGTTGAGCTTGTGAATCCACGTTTGTAGCTGGCTCTTGGTAGGAGTGTCACCTGCCTGGCATACGTGTCCAGGATATATTGCACAGACCTGACTCTGCATGTAGCATATGTGTATTGGCTGTTTAACATGTGCTCAGTACATTGACATTGTTGTTGTACTGTACTCATTCTTCGTTGTCCCTTCCAAATTACTGCAGGGCTCCGCCTCTCCCCTGACCAATGCCAGACTTGGCTGCCCTGAGGGAACGTGACTGTATATGCCGCTACCGCTTCACCCAACGGTTGATTGTGAACTTGACAGCAAGGCTGGCACCACACCTCCAACCGCTACACAGGTATCCTACTGCACTGACACCCATGATGAAGGTGATGGCAGCCCTACATTTCTTTGCCACGGGTATGTTTCAAGATACCATAGCTCATGTTGGTGGCATGTCCCAGACCATGTTCAGCCGTGTCCTGCATGATTTTTTAGAGGCCATGTTGGTTCACCTGGATGAGTTTATTCATTTCCCAACTCCTGAGCAGTTGACAGGTGTCAAGGGTGACTTCTATGCCCTGGGAGGGATGCCCCATGTCATTGGGTCTATTGATGGGACACATGTGGCTTTGGTACCACCACAGGCACAGGAGGTAGCCTTTCGCAACCATAAACACTACCACTCCATCAATGCCCTTGTGGTGTGTGTTGCTAACATGGTGATTTCCCATGTCTGTGCTCGTTTTCCAGGATCAGCACACGATGCCTACATCTTGAGGCGTAGCAGGGTGCCTGAAATGATGCTGCAGCTGCGCAACGAATGAGCATGTCTTGTTGGTGGGTATACTCTGTTACTCCTGTATTTAGCATCATCTTTCTGTCTTACTGCTTCTCTTGACCCACTTCTTTCCATGATGTTTCCATGTAGGGAACTCTGGCTATCCCAACATGCCATGGCTGATCACGCCTCTCCGCAACCCCAGAATGGCTGCCGATCACCGATACAACAATGCCCATGGGCAGACCAGGCGAATGATAGAGAGGACCTTTGGCCTCCTGAAGAGCCGATTCCGGTGCCTCCAAAAGACCGGCGGCACACTCCCATATGCACCGGTGAAGGTCTCCAAAATCTTCCTCGTGTGCTGCATGCTGCACAACATGGCAGTGGAGAAAGCTGTGCCACTCATCCTGCATCCGGATGAGCAGGAACATCCACCCATGGAGGACGAGGGGTTTGGTGACGAGGCAAGTGATGTTGAGGTGGAGGAGGAAGAGGACATCCGGAGTCAGCTCATACGCAACTTCTTTGCTTAGTGGTGAGTTGCAGTGTCTGAGTGTGCACGCATTGAGCCTTGTGTGGCATGTGTTGCAATGTGTGGGTCCATCTGTATGTATGGCAAGTGAGTCAGAAGTGTGTTTGGATGTGTCACTCGAGTGATGGTGTAATAAAAGAATGTCTTTCCTGAGACACTATTTTCACCTAGCATGTTGACAACATTATATGTGTCGAGTACATGCCCATGCATGCGGATGTACTTCTTTTGGCTCACTTCTTGTGTGTCTCTCATCCCCAGGTCTTTGCGCATGCTGTCTGCTGGTGGCATTGTTGTGCTCCTGCTATTCCTCATGAATACAGCAACGTGTGCTGAATCAGCGTAACATGCACGGACATGTCGAAAATTCACCCCTGGGGGAAGGGATGCACCACTGCTTTTTGGGTGTGCTATTTGTTTGGAATGTGTGTGCACTGCTCCTGTTCATGTTTGGTTACTTTGCATACATGTAGAATCACCATGGGGCACATGACATGGAGCTGGATTCACCTGAATTGATAGTCACACTTGGTGACAGTCATCTGTAATGTGATTGTGGATTGGGATGAAGGCATCAATGTGTGTAACACTGCCCTCGGAAACATACGGGATGCACCGGGTTGACATAGTGTGGGACATCCCCATTAGAGGCTCAATGGTTAATAGCAGCCTCTCCGTGAGCAGCACGGGGTGTTTGCCTCAAACCCGTCACTTGTGTGCCAGTTCTATGGATTTCCTGCATCTGTGGTGCATAGGGGGGTGCCAGTGTAGGTTCCACATGTTCATCCACATGACCTGTGCATCTGTTAATATAGATGCATTTGCCTTCCGGCACACATGACTAATAAAGGTGTCCCTCAGCCTCCAAGGTGCCTCATCTCTGTCAATGCAGGTCTCTTTCCACTGTGCATGCGGCATGTCTGGCATAGTTGTCACAGATTGTGCATATGAGTCTATGTGTAGAGTAGCAAGATGCAAGCTGTTTGTCAGGGATTATGATATGTATTGTGCATGATGTACATGGCTGTGTAGGTATTTTGGCATCTCAGTCCCCACAACGGCCACTTTGCTGCATGTGCATCCATTGTCTGTGTGTGTGCCATGTTGAACCAGACACTCCTTCCTTCTCATACACCTTTTGCAGTAGTCCTTTCTGACATGCTTGTGTTTGTGTGCAACTTGTGGCATGGCTTTCAGGACATGGCGCCTGCTGCTGCAGGCCCTGCAGCAAGGGCACACAGAGTTTCTATATTTGCCCTTACACACACGCCTCTAAGACGCACCCCCTTTCCTCCCTCCACCCATTCATTTTGGTGTAATCTGCTTGTGTGTGACACAGTTCCGGTGGGAAAGGCTGGACCGTCTGCACATGCTACGTGCACATTGCATGTGCCTCATGTCCTTGCACGTGCCACATCACGCTACACCATGATGTTGAGGCCACCCACCAAGCAATGTCCATCCAATACATCTGTTGCATGCACTCAGGCATGCACTAATCGCCCACACAACACCTTTGCATAATGAGTGTGCAACTCCAACTGCCGACACACCGCTGGCACGCCTTCCAGGCCCTGTCACACCAACCATGTCATGTCCCTCCTACTCCCCACAGGCTCTGTACCCCAACAAGGCCATGGGAGTGGTACTCCAGGCCTCTGCATGTAGTATGGTGTCGTTGTGGGACACATGGCACAGGTATCATGTCTCAGCGTGTCAGTCTACAATGTGTCCAGGATCCCCCTCTACACCATGACATGCGCACTGCATCTCATCATCATTTGGTGTCCCATTGCCAGCCAGGTGCTCCTCACCCTCCCCAAAGTCGCAGTCCTTGCCAGTTCTCATATTGAATAATGCATGGTATCCATTGGCAGATGGCTGAACATCGGCCACCTGATGCTGGACTTGTACACGACTGAGGTGTTCATCTGCGGATTGTCCCCTTACAGCTGGGTCAACTGCTTGTGTCCCACCCGCAAAGGCCCTGCACAGGCACACAGTGTCCACGCACACGAGCTGGTGTGCATCATGGATTGCTTGCTCACATGTGCTATGCTGATCACCAGCATCTGTACCTCAGGCTTCAGCACACTCTGCATTATGCACAAGATCCACAGTTCGATCCACCTCAAGGCAAGACAGACCATCCCCCAGGTCAACTACAACATCCGTGTCTAATCCTACCCTGCACTCTACGGAGAAGTACGTTACAACTCCCGTGATACTTGTCCACATCTAGGGTGCATCTGCACAGCTCTGCTTCAACATCCGTCAACCCAGCCACATCCCCGTCCAACAGAGATAGCTGCAATGGATCAATGTCAGCTGCAGGATGACCTTCACAATCCACGCCCACACTCAGGATGCAGCCCACGACCCCAACACAACCTTGTGGCACTGTCATCCAAGAACCCATTGTGCCATCTCCATGCATCCAACCTTGGCCTGGCCACCATTCTCCACATCCACCTGACTCCAGCATGCAGGACATAGTTCTCCCACCTGGCTACACATACCTGGGACTCCCACCCCAGGACACTCCACATGATCCCTGACCTCTGCGCATGACTGTTACTCTTCGAAATAGGTCTGTCCGCACAGTTGTGCAGGCACCCCCTCAGCTGGTTGGGCCCATCACGGGTGAGTATGGTGCTCCATGTCTGTATTGGATGATACATTGTGACCCATGTGTGTCCTGTGCCAGACTCAGACCCCAGGGTATGCATGGTTGGAGTTACTTCAAAACTCAGGCATGGTTTGACTTTCCAAAACACACATGTTATGGAATAATGCAAAATGACGGCATCATCTCGTGATTTTTATGATTTTTATTAGTGGTGGGGTACGTGTTTGGGGGGATGTAAAGAGGTGCTCGCCGGGTGTCTGTAATTCAAAGTTCACAGGGGGAGTTGGGATCCTTGCCATTGGAAGTCATCAGAGTCCATGCCACAGTCTTTGTCAACATTGGTCAGACAGTGACCAGCAAGCCCATGTGGCAGAGAATGTCATTGGATGAGGTGCTGCTGTTGCGCCAGAGGGCCAGGTGCCAGGCCAGGTGGCCTGGGAGATGGTGATGGTCCGCTGACTCTCACGGTCTTTTGCGTGGACGACCCACCTTCCTCGGGGGACCCTCAGAAGCAGGCCGTGACGATGTCTGTGATGCTCCGTCGGACGAATCCTCCTCCTCCTGATCCCTCCCTGTGGCTGGTGTTGATCTTCCATATCGCAACCTAGGGTCTAGATAATGACGAATACAAAGAGAAATTCAATTCAGTACTCAAAGAAAGAAAAAGCAAGTAAACATCATCATAATATTTGAATAAATCCCATCAGCCACAAAAATGGCGACCATCATCATTTGGGATTCTTGGAGCTGTGCAAAACCCTTTAGCTTGTCAGGGCTGCATCATACATTAGCAACAGTACCTTCTAAATTGTGTTCGAGATACAGTGCTAATCAAGTATTGGTATTGTGCCCTGAATCCTTGATGTCGCTATCTATTATCTATGTGGTGGTGATGGGAGCAGTGCAAGTGTATAGTGAGTGTGAATGTTAAAATCATCTTACGGGACAGAAAACACACTTTAATAATTACTGTCCAGGTGATGAGGTTAAAAACCAGTGTAGGAGCAGTTTTAAAGAATAACTGCTTAAGTCCAAAAGAAAGGGTTGACCCTTTCTTTTGGACTTAAGCAGTTATTATTAAAGCGTCTTTTCTGTCCCGTTATACACTTGCACTGCTCCCATCACCACCACATAGATAATAGATAGCGACATCAAGGATTCAGGGCACAATACCAATACTTGATTAGCACTGTATCTCAAACACAATTTAGAAGGTACTGTTGCTAATGTATGATGCAGCCCTGACAAGCTAAAGGGTTTTGCACAGCTCCAAGAATCCCAAATGATGATGGTCGCCATTTTTGTGGCTGATGGGATTTATGCAAATATTATGATGATGTTTACTTGCTTTTTCTTTCTTTGAGTACTGAATTGAATTTCTCTTTGTATTCGTCATTATCTAGACCCTAGGTTGCGATATTGTTATTTCATAGCTGGTATTATGAGGTTAGTAACCTGGTGGCCTTTAAATATTTTCCCTTGGACCCCCCGTTTTTTTGATAAAATTCTTAAAATGTGGTTATTTACTGGTGTTGATCTTCGCCTGGTGGCACAGGGAGGGTTGCCCATGTTTTCGGCAATCCGACGGAGTGAACGGCTCATGTCCGTTAGCACCACCACAAGCTCAGCCTGTCTTGCCTCCATCCGTCCTTGGTGTTGCTGTTGACTGGCATATTGCTCGGCCTACATGTTCTTAATCTCATTGAGGGTCTCCACTACCTTGCTGATGCCCCTGGTGTCACGCCGGTATGTGTCCAGGATGTTGTGGACGTGTGACATAACGGGTTCCTCAGCTGTCTGGTCAGGTTCGCGCCTCCGCTGTCCTCCACTCCCACCACCCCTGCCCACTTGAGCCTGGCCTGCCGTTGTGGGCACATCAGGTCTCCGGGACCCCTGAGTGATGGCATTTGCGGGGTCGCCTGCCTCCTCCTGGGTGCCCGGAGTACCTTGTCCCTCCTGGTCAGACTGGCTGCGTTGTTGTGTGCGAGAAGGGCTCCTGTGTGTATCCTGGGATGTGGCAGGAATGGGGGTGGTGGTTGGCACAGTTGTACCTGACGCAGGTGCTGCAGGTGCTTGGGCACCAGAGGGGCCAGGTTGGTCGGGGTCATCCACGGTGTGGTGAGAGTCGTCGCTGCCGGTGGGATCATCGTCACGCCGAGCCTGGTCCTGTGATTCTTCCCCCCCCAGTGTTGGGGGTAGATCGATGACGTTGCCCTGTGTGTGAGAGAGAGACAATGTTAATGGTGTTTCATGCGTCATCCATGTTTCATACATATTCATGTTGGCACAGTTCCTCTGGGTAGTTGGATATGACTAGCATTCCTCTCACAGTGCACTTGTGGATGGGTATGTTGCGGGGGATAGATTGATATGTACTCCTGGTTATTTGGCCCGTTTAATGAGTGTTGGGATGCCTATTTGGCTATGGATTGGTCATGTTGTGTCACATATCCATTGTGGGAGTGCCAATTTGCGTTGGCTGCCCCGGGGGTGTGTGCTTGTGTAAGGGGGTGGGTGTGACCGGGCATGCTGTTGGGTGTGGTGTGATTTGTCATTGGGTCTACCAGGTGATGTGTCAATCCCCTCATGGTGCATGCTGGCATGACAGTGAATGTGAGTTCCTGTGGTAGGTAGGTGGCATGTGGAGTTGGTGTTTGAGTGTACAGTGGTCACAGGATTGCCTTGTGCTGTCTACAGCAGGGCCAAGTGTCATCTACCTTGTCTGTACTTGGCAAGTCCCTGTGCATTGTGCATGGTGCATGGGTATGTCCCTTGGCCACAGCTTTCAACACTTTTCCTATGTGTGACACACTCTTTGTCGTTGCATAATTTTTTAACGCAGTGAGCAGTGTAGCGAGCGTGCGTAGCGAGCGCTGCAGAACCGGCTTACGTGTTGCACTGTACGTGGCCAAATGGTGCTTTTTCATATCTATTGGAGAATGCAGGTAGGTAACTTATGCATTTGTGACTGGGTTCTAACAAACACAGTGAGTGGGTATACTGGGTGTAAGGTTAGGTTTGTGCCTGCAGCAAGGATCTACTCGTGCACAGTTTGACACATGGCCCAGTGATTTCCAAACGAAAAAGGGGTGTTTCACGCACTGCCAGACCTTGTCAACATGCACACAGTCCACCTGCTGATGAGCGGACATGCCCACACCACCCAAGGGTGATTTTGTCTCCCTCTCCCTCCCTCTCTCCCTCCCTCTGTCACCCTCCTCCCTCTGTCTGTCTCCCTCTGTCGCCCTCTGTCTCCCTCCCTCTCTCTCCCTCTCCCTCCCTCTGTCTGTCTCCCTCTGTCGCCCTCTGTCTCCCTCCCTCTCTCTCCCTCTCCCTCCATCTGTCTGTCACCCTCTGTCACCTCAGCCCAGCTTCCTGAGCACACACACTTTGCAGGTCTTTCAAAGGCCATTGGCTTGTTCATGTGGCTTTGTTTAGAATCTCCTGGCCCCCATTGGGCAGAGTGTCTCTGAGTCTGCGCTGCTGCGGCGGTGTGTGCTGACACTCTTTCACAGTGATGCCTCTTCATTAGCTGCTGTTATGTGCAAATTGGGCCTTCATACCCATGTCATCCTGTAATGCGGCCGCCATTTGCAGGCGACACAGTACAGTGTCGGGACACACTGTTTGTATAGCTCTGCCCTAGGCCATATGGACTGAGGGCATTGGTGTCTGCTTCTGAGTTGCACAATGTGATTTTGGAGGCCCACCCTCTCGGCATCACGGACATCCTGTCTTGTGTTGGTGTTTTGTGTGGCCTGTGACTTGGCATGGCCTTGCTTGGTGCATGGGGCATGGAGCCGCTAGTGGCATGTGCGTGTTTTTGGAGTGTGGTTGTGTCCGGTGATGGCTTTGGGGTAGTTGCGTGCATTATTGTGAGTTGGGTTGTTGATGCGGTTCCCCCCATGTGGGGTGAGTTTTTTGTGTACTCACCAGGCTCGGCGACTCCTTCTACTCCGTGTACTCCCACCGGCGGCAGCGTGCGCATCACCTTCTCCTCCTAGGGATGGTAGTGTACCGGTCTGCGGGGCGGGCCACCTCCAGTGATGTTCCCCTGGTTGTAGTCGTCTGTCATTTTGCGGCGGACCGTCCTCCGCAGATCGTACCACCTGGCTTGGCATTCATGCCTGGTCCTTCTGATGGGCGCAACAGCATTCACCCTCTCGATGATCCTCTGCCACATGGCTGATTTTGCTGCTACGCTGGTCTGTCTGACCAATGTTCCAAAGAGCTGTGGCTCGACTCTGATGATTTCGTTGACAAGGATCTCCAGCTCCGCTGTTGTGAACTTTGGATTCCTGTCTGTGGGCATGGTGTGGGGTGTGGGTGTGGATGGTTGTGGGTGTGTGGTTGTGAAGGTGTGTGTGTGAATGTGATGAGGGGGTGTTTGTGAAGGTGGTTGTGTGAAGGTGTGCAAGTGTAAGGTGTAGTAAAGGTTCAAGTATGGTGCTGTGGGTTGTCTGTGGGGTCTGGCAGCAGTGGGTCTGTTGCAAAGGCTCATGGTTTGTGTGTGTGGGCCCTTTTTATTGGTCCATTTGTGGGTGTGGCTGTGTTTGAACTTTGGGTGGGTGTGTTATAAGGAGTGGTTGTGTTTTGGGCCTCTGTTTACCTGTTTGGCTGTTGCAGGTCAGTGTATTGGATGTATTTGGGCTTGTTGGACGTGTTTTGTGGTGTTGTGCGATTCGAATTGACTCTCCTTGTGGTGTTTTGCAGTGTCCTGGTTCAGTACGTGTGTTTTTCGCGTCTGTGAGGTGCGTACATCGGCCATGTGGTTGTACAGTGCTCACATTTGCTATGGCTTGGTACGACTCGTACATGCGCAAGGCTGGGTGAGGGTGCTGGTGTAGGGGCTTGGGGTAGGGTGCGTACAGGCACGGGCAGGGTGTAGGGGCCTGGGGGTACATGCCGTACATACGTGAACCGAGGGTGCGGCGCGTACATATGGGGGGGCTGGGGGTACGGCGCGTACATACGGGGTGCTGGGGATACGGTGTGTACCCCCACCCCCGTATGGACGGTGTGTACCCCCACCTCCGTATGGACGGTGCGTACCCCCAGCCCCCGTATGTAAGCACCGTCCCCCAGCACATACCCCCAGCCCCCGTATGTACGCGCAGTACCCCCAGCCCCCGTATGTACGCGCCGTACACCCAGCCCCCCCATATGTACGCGCCGTACCCCCAGCCCCCCTGTATGGACGGTGCATACCCCCACCCTCCCTATGGATGGTGCGTACCCCCACCCCCACTATGGACGGTGCGTACCCCCACCCCGTAGGTACCGAGCATACCCCCACCCCCGTAGGTACGCAGCGGACCCCCAGCGCTACGTGCTGGGGGTCCGCACCGTACATACGGGGGTGGGGGTACGCTCCGTACCTACGGGGGTGGGGTGGGGGTACGCTCCGTACCTACACGAGGTGGGGGTACGCTCCATACCTACAGGGTTGGTGGTACGCTCCGTACCTAAGGGGGTGGGGTGGGGGCACGCTCCATACCTACGGGGTGGGGGTACGCTCCGTACCTACGGGGGTGGTGGTACGCTCCGTACCTACGGGGGTGGGTTGGGGGTGCGCTCCGTACCTACGGGGGTGGTGGTACGCTCCGTACCTACGGGGGTGGGGGTACGCTCCGTACCTACGGGGGTGGGGTGGGGGTATGGCACGGACATGGGGGGTGCTGGGGTACAGCGCGTATGTGGGGGGGTGGGCTGGGGGGTGTTCGGCACGTATGCGGGCACATGTTTGGACGTCTCCATGGTTGCCATGGGAGTTCGCTCCGGACGGTGTTTTTTCCATACGGTTGTGCATTCGGGCGGACGGGACGGATCGTACTTGCGCGCTCGGACTTCAGTTTACCGAATCGTACATAAAACTGTCCGGGGACGTGTTGGACACTGTTTCCGACCCGAGGACATGTCGGGGAATGTTCCCAATGCGATTCGTATGGATTTTTTAACATGCGAATCGTACTTGCCAGTTTGTACGGGACTTGTACGATTCGTACGTAAAAATATCCGGATACGATTCGTACGGGGAATATTTTTAACGGATCGGAATCGGCACCAGAATGTGCAAAACCGCAAATTAGTTTTTTCTCCCTGCTTGTAAGTCCCTCTTATGTAAACATTCTGACTGCACAAAAAGTGCTATGTGCTTTGATGATCTATTCAAAAAGTGTCAGTGTCTAACCAAAGTTCAAAGAATAATTAAAATCTTTAAAAAACCTGTGAAATGTCTGGGGAGGGTGGCTTTAATCTATGACTAATTTGCGATTCATCCAATGTATACATAATTGTTCTTATTAATGTCCTTTGACAGTTGATGACCCACCTTGTTTACATCTGTATAGTATTATGGCTATGCCTAGAGACAAGTGTAGAGATCCTCTGTAGCGTTGAGACCGCCCGGAGACTTGGAATCGAATTCAAGAATGTATCGTGTTTCCAATCTCCGTAACGATCTCTCCCGATTGCCTCCTCTTTTTTTCGGTGGCACTGAATCAATCAAATAATATGTTAGATCCTTCGGGTCTGAGCTGTGGTGTTCCTCAAAATGACATGCTACAGAGTACGTCGTGTCCTGATTTTTGATTGCCTGTATGTGCTGGAGTATTCTTTTGTGGCCCTGAATTATGGTACTTCCCAAATACCGTAGGCCACAAGAACACTCCAGCACATACACGACATGGTCAATCTTGCAGGTTATTGCTTTGGTGAGAGTCCTTTCTTGGTTGCCAAATGGGATTTTCTAGGCTGTTCTATTAGTGCCATGCTGGCATGCTTTGCACAGCTTACATTTGTAGAAACCCTTTCTCTGTGAGAGCCATGATGTACCGGTCTGGTACTCCAAATTACTCTGGACCAAACTTTCTCTCATGGAAGGTGTCCTGCTATGTGTGATGGACAAATTATTTGGCAAGAGGTTACCAATAATAGGATCATTAAGGACTATAGGCCAATTTTTTTTAATAATACGTTTAATGGCCTTCTCTTGTTTTCTGAATTGTAAAATCATTCTAAACTCCTGTCCCGTAGCTTTAGAGTCGGAAACAGACTTCAGTTGTTACCTTTCCTTTGTTTTTGAAGTATTTAATAAGACTGATCTGGCTACGGTATTACTTTTTGAAGTTGCTGTATTGATGCATTTTATAGAATTACCCCTCGCCAGAAATATCTTTTTTCTGGCCTGTTGTGCCATTTTTAAATCCTCTTCATTACTGCAGATTCTTTTTAATCTTAGCATCTCTCCGTAGGGGATGCTCTGTATGAGATGATATGGGTGTAAGCTGGATGCTTCTAGTACTGCGTTGCCTGCAGTTTCCTTTCTGTAGGCCCTGTTTTCTATTTGGTTGTTTCTTATATAAACTTGTACATCCAGACAGCTCACAATTTCTGCACTTATAGTTGCGGTAAAGTTTAGGTTGATATCATTGTTGTTAAGTTCTTTTATGAACTCCTGAGCACCTGACAATGTTTCCTGCCAAATAACAAAGAGATTGTTGGACTTGGCCCTTTTTGCAGGGTCCTCCCTGAACTTTTTGCCTTCCTCCTGTAATGACTCTGGGCACTTTACCACTGCTGATCAGTGCTAAAGTGCATATGTTCTCCCTATTTTAAATTGATGTATGGATTAGTGATTCCATGATTGTCTGATGTGGTTTACTTGTCAGACCCTAGTACAGTGCACCAGGAGTGTCCAGGGCTGGTAATCCAAATGCTGCTAGTGGGCTTGCAGTACTCGTTGTGCCACCCACAGAAGCAGCCTGTTAAAGAGTGTCTAAGGCTTGCCATTGCAGAGCCTGTGGGCAGTCTGGTACTGCCATGCTGACTGGACAAGTGCACCCACTTGCCAGTCCCTAAACCTTCCCTTTTCTTCATATCAGACACCCCTATGGTAGAGCCAAGGGCAGGGTGCATTGTAAGTATAAGGCAGGACATGCCCTGGTGTGTGTGGCATGTCCTAATAGTTAATTACAGCCATTTTCGTTTTTCACTATTGCAAGGCTACCTGTTCCCCATAGGCCGGAACGGGCAGTTTGATTATTACATCATATAATCCTAAATGACTCAGGGAACTAGGTAGAAATTCGAGTTTAGTATGCCTGAACTCAGAATGATAAAATGCATATTTTAATGAAGTTGGTTTTTACATTCTGTGTTTGAAAATACCACTTTTAGAAAGTAGGTATTTTCTTGTCTAACCATCCAAGCCTGCCTCTGCTAGGTTGTGTATTCCATTTCTGGAGTTTGAGTGACAGGGGCTGGGGGATTCCAGGAGACAGGGTGAGTCAGCACAGGGCTGAATAGAGAGATCTGCAAGTAGATGGGTGGGAGGAGTTGAACCTGGGACCTGAATAGGGCTGTGCCTTCCCTCCACAATGCTGGCCCCACCTCCTGTGGTGCGTCTGATGTCTCTGCCCTGCACTGTGAAAGGAAAGAAGGAGTCATGTAAACAGAGTGCTCCAGGACTGACCAGAACTGGTTTGGACTAGACAAAGGCCTCTCTGCCTTCAGAGAAGAAAGAGAAACTGTGTATACAAAGGGGGACCCGGACCCCAGAACTTTAGATCACTTTTGGGAAACAAGAAGAAACCTTTGCTGAGGAGAGGAACCAGTGAGACTAAGGAGAGACCATCCCTAAGCTTGAGGGATTGGCCTGCAGTGGTTGCCTAACTGCCAAAAGAGGAGAGAGGAACTTTGTGTGTACTTTCATCAACTTGTAAAGGATCTCCAAGGGCTTGAGAAAGAGCTTGCCTCCTGCTGAAGTCTCAGGGACAACATACTTCAACCACCAGCTCCCCAAGACTTCTTTGGAAGTGCCTGCAGTTGTGTTGGGCTTTTTGAGGGACTGCGTGTCGCAAGGAGCTGGAAGCGTGACTCACGAAGAAGAAGCGTGTCGCCGCCGCAGCCGCTGCCGTCGCATCACTGAAGAAGGGCGTCGCCGCTGTAGCTGTCGCATCGCAGAAGCGTCTCGCATCACCGGAGAAGCATGCCGCCGCCACAGCCGCTGTCGTCGCATCACTGAACAAGGGTGATGCCGCTGCAGCTGTCGCATCGCATCGCAGAAGCGTCTCGCATCACCGGAGAAGAGTGTTGCCGCCGCAGCCGCTGTCGTCGCATCACTGAACAAGGGTGTTGCAGCTGTCGCATCGCTGAAGTGTCTCGCATCACCGGAGAAGCATGTCACAGGGTCTGTCGCGGCTCAGAAGAATTGTTGAGTAGCCGCAAGGCCGTCGGGCGTGCACGCATCGTGTCGCATCAAGAAGAAGACGCCATCATTGTTTCATTGCACCGGATCTTCATCGCATGACGGCATTGCAGGCCGCATTGCCACGGAAGCGCAGTGAGAAACTGACGCATCACCGTTCCTGCGTGTAAGGAACCGACGCATCACCTTCCCTGCAACACTTTCGTTGTATAGCGTTACGCATCCAAAGGTACATTGAACTCAAAGTGTCGCATTTTAACATCTAAAGAGAACTAAGCTAATTCTACCATTTTAAGTACAGTATTGTGGATTTTTGTCGTTTGTGGTCTTGTGATAAGTCTATATAAAGAATACTTTTTTTAATATAAAACTTGTGTGATGTCCATCTGTAATGTTGTCACTTGATTACTGTATGTGTTCACAAATGGTTTCACACTGCCTCTGAGATAAGCCTGTCTGCTCATGCCAAGCTACCAAGGGGGCGAGCAGGGGTTATTTTAGGAGTGTACCCCCTTACCCTGACTAGACGCAAGAGCCCCTATTTGGTCAAAGGTACCTCTGCGAACTAGAGACCCCCAAATCTAACAGAGATCATCTATGAATCTCAACCATATTTTGACATTTTCCCTGAAATAGGCCTCATAGGTGGTTTTTAGTACCAGCTCCTCCCACCAGCCCATGTGGAGACAGGCATAGCTTAGGGAGAAGCTGGCACCCATAGCCACCCCTCGTAGTTGCTAATAAAACATTTGCTGACACATAAAAACATTGTTGTTGAGACAGAATTCTACCATGCTAACCAACACTCTATTGTGCTGCAGCATTTGATTAGATCTACTGTTCAGATAATGTTGGAGGGCCCTCGGTGCATCTTGGTGGTTGATGCTGGTATACAGCACAGTTACATCAAGTGTTATTAATAGATAATCTTCCTGCCATGTGAAATCCAGAATTTTGGATAAAAAGTCACTTGTGTCCCTAATGTAGGATTGTAATCCATGGACATGCTCCTTAAGAAAGAAATCCACATATTGTGAAGATGCTTCAAGGAGACTGTTGCGCGCTGATATTATTGGTCGTCCTGGTGGCTTTAAAGGATTCTTGTGTATTTTGGGTGTAAAATACATTACAGGAACAGTTGGATTATCATTTTATAAAAACTTGTATTCCTGTGTCGATATCAAACCAGCACTCTTCCATGCCAAAACTTTCCTGTAGTATTCATTGTAGGTGGATCTTAAAGAGAGCATGTCTGTTTCTTTGTAGCAGTTCCTGTCATCTAATTGCCTCATGGCTTCCTCCACATACTCATCTCTCCCCCAGATTACCAAATTGCCGCCCTTATCTGAGTTGCGAATGATGATTTAAGAGTTATTTTTTAACTTAGACATGAGTTGTTGGTATTGGTGTTGCTGTTTATTTTGTTTGTCTTTCTTCTTTGTATCCTGTACTTTATGGTTCAGCTGTTTGAACCCAATGGTTACATGCTCATGGAAAATGCCTAATGCATCTCTGGGGGTTATAGGATTGTAAACTGATCTTGGTTTGAACGGTGTATTTAATTGATCACTCACGGTTTTCAATATTTTTTCTCCCCTTGGGTTGTTTATGTTCAGATCTTGCGAATTCATGATTTTGCTTTCGTTGGCTAAGTCCTGTAAATCCCTTAGTATTAGTGCATCTGACATGGTTAAATTCAACAAGGGAGATTGCGTGATGGAAGTGTCACTGAGTACTGTGTTATCCGTTGTTTTTTCCTGGAGAAGATGACATTTCTTTAACTTTAATTTTCGCACACTTTTAAATATGTCCACTCTCTTGGTCAGATAGTTGAATGAACTCTCCGAGCAATATGATAACCCTAGGGCTAAAAGTTGTTCTTTTGTCTTGTCAGGATTAATGTTAGCTAGGTTGATTATTGTTCGATTCTGAGTATAATCAACCCCTACTTCTGTTTCAGTCTGCGAGTGTTTGGTTTTTTGTTGGGGACAGTTGCGTTTCCATTGCGCCTTTCTCCTCTCACTGCGCCTTCTGGGTCTGCTTTTGTTATTTTGTTCCCCTGTACTCTTGGTCTTAGTGTTTGATGTCGATGCTGATCTAAAAAATCCAATTCCTCTGCTAATGAGAATTTGGATGGAACTTGCGTTGCCCTGGCATTATTTAAATCCTGCACCGCTTTGCTTTCTACTGTGGAGCTCAGGTCCGAATTGGACGTATTTATATGTCGTTCCCTGTTTGTAGATGTGTGCGGTGTGTTGGTGTTTGGTCCTCCAAATTTAGACACTTTCAAGGAATCGTATGTGCGAGCGAATGTGAATATACGTCCACATTCATAATCCATGTTATCCCTATGAAATTTGTATGTTTTTCTTTGACAAATGTTTTCTTCCTCTTTTTGTAATCTTTTGATCATTTCTTCCTTCAGTTTGTTTAATTCATCATTTTGCCCCAACTGGCTCAGTTCATTGTTGATTTGCTCGATTTGTTCCCGTTTTTTTATCCTATCCTTTTCCGCATATTTTACTAGTATACTAGCTGGTTTTCTAGAGGATTCTAGATTTGTTTCAGGCCACTCTTCCATCATGTGGGGGTCTGGGTTCTCGTAACTGGGGGCCGTGAGAATTCTTAATCCCCATGCGATCCTTTCCACATCCAGATACCTCTGTAGGGATTTGTTCTCCCACCACTTGCTCTGTTCTCGCTTCATTAATTTTTCTAGAATCCTAATCTTGTCTCTGACGTTACTATTTCCATGCGTTGTCGTATGGCAGAGGTCTTCAAACTTTTGTAGGTTGAGCCCCCCAACTGAATTTTTTGAAATGTCGGGCCCCCCCACCACCTGACAGAAATTTCTGGAATCTTGTACACTACATAATTGACTGCCACCCGCATATCCCGGGCCATATTCGGCAAATAATGTTCAACGCAATGGGAGTTTAGTGAACTGTAGATTTGTGAGTGGGTGTGGTTAATGACAGGCTTATTACACAGCTCAAAACAAACAAAATGTTCCAAGATAAAATGTGTGCAAATTGTTTTTACTAGGATGCTTTGTTTTACACATGACAGATTGATAATAACACCACCAACATTAATGTGACGGGTGTGCCTGTTTTTCACCACAGAGATGGTCAATCTGTGGATGGATTTTTGCTACTGCCAACGGTGAGTGTAAAAATTCAGGACAAAGGGTCAAAATTCAGGACACATATTCAGGACAGAAGGTCAAAATTCAGGACAAAACTTCAGGACAATAGGTACGTTTTACAGACACATCAGAGGAGGTCACGCCATAGTATATAAGTAAGCCCAGCCAAATCCAAACATATTCAACCATTTGCAAACCTATCCATCACTTATCCTTCCATCTATCATTTCACTCAACCATTCCTTCATCCATCCTTTCACTCATCCATCATCCATCCATCCACCCTATCCATCTGTACACTCATCCATTCACTCTTCTACCCATCCATTCACTCATCCATCCAGCCATTTACCCTTTCACCCATCCAGCCATCCTTTCACTTACTCATCCATCCACCCAGTCACTCATCCTTCCACCCATCCACCCTTTCAGTCATCCATCCAGCCTCCCTTTCCCTCTCCATCGACCCTTTCACTTAGCCATCCTTCCTTCCATCCATCCATCCACCCACCCATCCATCCACTCATCCACTCATTAATCCATCCATTGACCCTATCATTCATTCACCCTTTCTCTCATCCATCTATCCTTTCACTCCTTCACTCATCTATTCATCCTTTTGTCCATCTACCCTCCCTTTCACTTACTCATCCATCCTTACATCCACCCTTTCACTCATCCTTCCATCCATTCACCCTTGCACTTATCAATTCATCAATCCATCCAACATTTCACTCATCCATCCACCCACTCACTCATCATCCACCTTTTCACTCATCCATCCTTTCACTCATCCATCCTTTCACTCATCCATCCCTTCACTCATCCATCCACCCTTTTACCCATCCATCCACCCTTTTACCCATCCAGCTACCCTTCCACCCATACATTCAGATATTTACCTTTTCTCTAATCCATCCTTCCACTCACTCATCAATCCATCCATCCTCTCTCATTCTCCATCTATTCAATCTTTCATTCATCCATTCACCCTTTCACTAATTCATCCAGCCATCCACCCATCCCTTCACTTACTCACTCGCCCACCTTTTCATATTAATTTTGAGCTGAGCCTTTTTGAGAAGAGGCCCATCAAGAACTTCACCCTCGCTGCAGGAGCCATTCCAGGACTTTGACAGGATCCACCAGGGTGGGCACAGGGGTGGGCATGCAGTTTTCAAGTATTCCAGGGAGGAGTAGGGCTCCTCACCCCCTCCTGGACAAGACAACGAGAAGACAGGCTCTCTTTCCAAAATGTAAGTTTTGCCATCCCCCACTATGATGTACAGTACTTAAAGGAGATACTCCAAGAGAACTGATTTAACTGATTGTCCTCCATACTTTGTTAATCAGAGTGGGTGCGTTTTTGCCAGTTCTTTATTTTATTCCAATTATAGACTGCATGTTTGCAGAACCGAGGTTTGCTTACAATTTAGTGACAGTAATTAAGCTCTGTTAAGAGAACCACATGCTGCCTCGGGGTAATCAGGGCCGGTTCTATGATGTTTGGGGCCCTGGGCAGAAAGGGAATGTGTGAGGCCCCTCTAAATTGCAGAGACGCATTCAGGACTGTTTGCAACTGAATAGATGCCCCTGCGCCTGAAGCTGCAGCCCCTCCCTCTCAGTCACCTTCAAGCACCTCTTAACAGCTCATCTAGGGCTGAAGGTGTGAGGGATGCCATCCCGCTGTTTTCAAAACCTCCGTTACGGCCGAATATCAGCCATCAGATTTTCGTGTGGAGTGCGTGCCCCCCCTGGAATGGTGGCGCGCCCCCCCTGGGGGGCGCGCCCCACAGATTGAAGAATACTGTCGGATGGGAAACTGCAAAATTACTAGGTAGACGGGCGTCATCGAACATATATATCAGTTATACTTACCTGTTAAAATTTTACCATGCATATGCCTTTACCATAAATGCTTTACAACTTAGATTTTTGTTGTAAAGGCATGAGTAGTAAATTCAGATTTATGCTAAAGACTTGGGAGGTAAAGGCATGCCTGATAAAGATGCATTTGTTGTAATGATGACATGGTAAAGGCATGCGTGGTAATAGCATGCGTGGATGCGTGGTTCAGTCGTACAACCCCAAAATACTGCTTCTGGGGTGAACGTGCGCTTTAAAAATACACACATTTTGTTATGAAATCGAAATAATCTTATAGAGAACATATATGAGCTCATACTTCTGCTTTTGAATAACATTTGCACCTGTACTGTTTTCAAATTGTTTGCATATTTATAGATTGAAAGATGTGCATCTTACATTGGCCACAAATGTAACAACTAGAAATGTCCTTGTAGATATTTTTTCCAGTCTTTATGTCTAAAGCACACAGATTATTTCTCCCCTTCCCCGACTTTGTTTTCTACAGCCTGTGTATAAAGGCTGATGTAATTCTGTGTTTATAAACTCAATGTTATATATTCTACTTATCTGTAGCATTGCCTCAAAAATATGTTTTCTAGCTCTTAGATGCCTGGAGTCAAATAGGTAGTCACGTTAACTGCTATATTAGTTACTATGGAAACTACGTGGCAGCATTATGTTTTAGTAATAGATATTGTGTACACTTATTGATATTAATCAGAGGTAGCCAAGGGTAACAGCTTCTTCCCTGAATTGTCCTGTGGAACAACTTGTACAGAATTTGTTTTCCTTGGTGTTAGGGGTCATGGTGTCAGTGGCAGGAATGGAGAGTAAACAAGAACTGAAAGCCCTGTTTATTTTCTGGAGTTTCTTCTCTTTGCTCCTCAAACCAAAGAGGATTTCATAGCAAGTAAAAGGCCAGGACAAGGAGTTTATCTTGAGATGTTATTGAACTGTCAAACTATGTTATGCCAATTCAGTTCAATTTAATGTAATACTTTATTTTGGTTTCACCAACCATAAAAGTTCATAATAACAAAACAGGCATTTTGATGCCTCATTAAAAATAAGAGAATAATAATAATACAATAAATAAACCTAAACATTTAAAAAACATCATGTTAGAATACATACAAATTAGAGCCAATGCAGTACTTAGATCTAAAAACCCTACTTACTCCCATCAGTTTGAAACGAGCCTTTTAAGGCGCATGTATGTTTTATGATTAATTATGCATAATCCAAGATGTGGACCTTCCATTAAGATGTCATGTTTAACTTATTAGATCTAATTCTCCACAACCATAATAAAAATATAGATACGCTATACACAATTAGCTCTTTTATGTCACATCTAAAAATCCTGAATCCTTCCCAATAGTGGGAAAAGTCCAGCAACTTGCACACTGGAATAATCCATTTCTTGCAGGCGAGACATAGGTAGGACAAAAGAACAAAAAATGAACAGATTCCTCCAACTGCAGTGCAAACAAAAGGACAGTTGAGGGTTGGGGAGCTGTTTTTGTCCCATGCGATAGTAAAGTAATTTAATGCTAAAGTGCCAGTGCTAAGCTTTATGTATAGAGTTTTGGCCTGAGCTGGACATATTCTGTCAAGAGATGGCTCAAAATACAAGCCACTTTTATGGTTCAAGAACTTTTCCATTAAACTACCCCCTTTTGATCATTCCAGATTTGTTCTGAACTAGATTCTCTGAAAGCTTGTTTCAATTTTACAATAACACCCTTTGCCATTTTGTCAGAGGTAAGCCACACCTCCTCCATCTTAGCAAGCTTGCCCAGTGCTTTTATCTTCCTTAACCAAGGGGTACAAACTCTCTTCTACAAATTAGGAATCCACAACCCCACCCCCCCAAGCCCCCCACTCTCCCCCACCGAAGAGAGATGCAAACCATGCACAGTGTCAGCTTTCCAGACTCCTCCTATATCGCCAGCTTTATCTCTGACTCTGGAGAACGAAGGGGCATATTATCAAGGGTCAATTCGCCGCTTTTTTGGCTTTTAAAGCCAAAAAAGCGGCGATAATTTCATCTCCATATTTACAATGCGGCGCTAACATGCATTAACGCATGTTAGCAGCCGTTTTTGCACCGCATCTCATTCTAGCGATAAACATCGCTAATGAGATGCAAAGTAGGCGTGCCGTCGAAGTTACAACATGTAATAGAGCTCTAACACAACAGCGCTGTATCAACAAGATTTGTGAGGCGATATTGAAACTCCTGCTAACTGTGGGTATCACCGGATCCTTACGTCTCCTCAAAAACCTGACTTAACCATGTAGGGGCATATTAGTGTATGGGAGGTGGATTGGCAGGTTAAATCCACACTCCCATATTTACAAGCTCATCATTAGCGCTCACAAGTTATCGCTGTTTTTCACGCGATATTGGTGCGATACCACCGCTTTGCGATCATTATCGCAATTCATTGCTGATATAAAGCCAGGCGATACAATTATCGCCGCTTTAGCGGCAGAAAACTGCCGCTAAAACGGCGATAATGGGCTTGATAATATGCTCTATGGAATTCCAATTGAAGCCCATGTTAAATGTGAAGGACATGTAACCTGAGCTTCAATTGGAATTCCATAGAGCATATTATCAAGCCCATTATCGCCGTGGCGATAATTGTATCGCCTGGCTTGTTAATATGCCCCGAAGCCCGCTTTGCTTTGGCCAAAACGTCTGTCACTGCTCGCACCGCAGCACAAATCACGGCCGCGCTGACGTAATGAGGACTGGCTGCCTTTTGCGAAGCTGACATGGAACCCTGGACAAGATGTCACCTTCAGCCGCCTGCAGCAAGTGTTTCTGCGGGTGCCAATTAAAGCAAAAATCGCCGCAGAGCAAGGTTGGCAGCTGAACGGACAAGCTTTCATTTTGGTTTTAAAAATGCACATGTTCACACACTGACCCTGCCACGAAGAATACTCAGTTTAACGAGAGGTTAATGTGCGCCCAGTCGGCTACGGGCACTTTTTGCTTATTATCTCATCACCACAAAGGACAGACAACTCGAAAGGCTGGAATCTGGGGGATGAGGAGGGCGGAGCCTGAAGAAGAAGATGCGAAAGTGTCTTGAAATTGTGTTTATCCGAGTAACAGTGAGTCCAAGATGAAGAGAGGTGTGGGGGGCTCTTATTCCCTATTCCTTGGTCACAGTGACCATCACACGTTTCTGTGCTCGGTTATTTTTCCATTGCCAGCTCAGTTTCTTTATGCGCAACTCTCCTTTGTATCTGTTTGGGGCATATTATCAAGCAGGGCGTTAACATTATCGCCGCTTTAGCCGCAGAAAACTGCCGCTAAAGCGGCGATAATGGGCTTGATAATATGCCGCAGAGAATTCCCATAGAAGCCCATGTTGACACCAGAAGATGAGCTTCTAGGGGAATTCTCAAGTGCATATTATCAAGACCATTATCGCAGCTTTAGTGGCAGTTTTCTGCCGCTAAAGCGGGGATAATGTTAACGCCGTTTCTTGATAATATGCCCCTTTATTCTTTGACTGAGTATGCTATAGGGTTAGATGGTTGTCTTTCGGTCACCTCAAAGCGCCCCAGTGTAACTATTTCCCCAGAAGTTTGAAGCAGAAAGTGGTGTTTCAGGGAGACGAATGTGATTGAACTCTTAAGGTACCAAACTGGCTGTAGTATGGTGGTCTCGAGGAAACACCACTCAGTAATCCATGACTGTTTCAACAGGAACTTTATCCCAGGAAGGAGCCCAGGACTGCTCCCCTGCACTGCAGCACCAGTGACTGCAGAATGCTTACATTATGATTCTAGAACATCCCCTCAATGCACCATTACAAACTTTTCATTCCATAATACATTAACGCTACTACCATACTACACCATCCCCTTTTAATAAACAAAAACAAAACATAAAACTAGCAATTCTAGAGAATCTAAATAGAAAACGAAAATTTAAAAGGAGTGCATAACACACATCAGAATGTAAGGAGTGTAAAACATTCATTAGTAAGTAACTTGGGGGCATATTATCAAGAAACAGAGTTAAAATTATCGCCGCTTTAGCGGTAGAAAACTGCCGCTAAAACGGCGACAATGGGCTTGATAATATGCCGCAGAGAATTCCCATAGAAGCCCATGTTTTGGTGACAACATGAGCTTCAATTGGAATTCTCAAGTGCATATTATCAAGCCCATTATCGCCGCTTTAGCGGCAGTTTTCTGCCGCTAAAGCGGCGATAATTTTAACTCCATGCTTGATAATATGCCCCATAATCCCTGAATCTTATAGGAATGGATCTAATTCTATTACTCCTTGTCAAACTGCTACCTTCACCACACTCAGAGCTAATTACTACAGGATTGCTCACTCTAGCATTACCAACAGACCAAGTCACCACTTCCCAGACAAGGAGCAGAAACAACATCATTCTTTTTGTCACTCAGGTCTCCAAAATGAAACCAACCAACTGCGTGTTGAACGGAACATCCAACGCCGAGTGTATAAGTAACGTCAATAGCAAATAACCCTAATGCTTCAAAATTGCAGCTGAGGATGCGCTCTATGGGGCATATCAGCAAGGGCCTGCGATAGTTATCGCTCAGCGCTTTTAGCGCGAGAATAATTATCGCAGGCTAACGCTGGATTCTATCACGGAGATAGCATGCTATCAGCAACGCTTATCTCCCAAGCGATAGGAATCCATGCGTTAGCTAGAAAAACAGTGTGATTATCGCTGGAAATCCAGCGATAATCGCACTGCGACCAACAATACCTAGCTGATAGGGCAGGGTGGTTTTAGCCATGTAATCCACCTCCCATTGGATTACATGGCTAAATCAGATTACAAGTAGGCGTAAGGAAAGTAGCGATAACTGTGGTTAGCGCTACTTTTCTTATCGCTCTGTTTGTTTGCGTGCAGCTTGATAATTGGAGAATTAGCGACATTTCTCCAGTTATTTTGGCACGGAACGCCCACTTTGCATCTCATTAGAGATGCAAAGCTGGGCGTTGTTGTAAGGGGTGCTAAATCAGCAAAACACGCGATAGCGTGTCTTTGCTGATAAGGCGATAAAATTATCGCCGCTTTTCGCCTGAAAACGGACGCAAAAGCGGCAATAATTTCATAGCGCCGCCTTGCTGAAATGTCCCTACGTGCTTTGTACAAGATGCAGAGCACGTCTTGCTTGGAGAATACGTCAGAGCGTTGGATGTCAGCGTCGGAGTCTCAGCATGAATCGTCACTTGGTAACAAAGTAACTTCTACGTGAGCCTCTGGGGCTGACACGGCTCATGGGTTTTGGGGCAAAGAGGAGAGGGCTAGGGGGACAGGAGTCGGTATACATGGCCTTTATGATGAAATCTGTGTACATGGTCTTTATGATGAAAAGGAAAGGCATAAGGAATAAATCATAAATGGAGGTGAACCCATAGTGTCCAGCCCCTCTCATGACTTTGAAATCTGCGCACAGTAATACAAAAAGCCACTGACCTTAGAACAGGGACTACATGACTGTAAAAAACTAATGAATCCACCCCCTTCCTACTGTTGCCTGGTTCTGACACCATTCCTTGAAATATACTTCTGTGTTTCCATCTTAGAAAAGGGGGAATTGAGGGAAACAAGGAGAGAAGGAATTGTTTCTGAATTGAGTTTACAGTGTGTGCCTATATATACCCCGTGGTTAGGTCGTCACTAACCTGTTGAGAGAAAAAACATATTCAGGTCTTCCTGTTGTCATGTATGTCAAGAGTCAGCTCCGACTCACCGAAATCCAATCATTTCATTATCTTTATCACATCCAGGGTTCTATAACTTAGATGATTCTTTTCAACAGTCCCTTTCTAAACATGTTTATGCCAAATGTTCCCCAGTGCCCCAAGGTGCTCTTTTACCTGAAAAGGGTCTCTGGCATACGTACTACATCTCTATTGGACAATAATACAATGATCAAACAACACAGTTCCAATGGAAGTTGGCAAACAACTTGTCATTCTAGAAAAAAACATGGCCGATGTTACTTTGCAAATGAAATAAACCATGGAAATGGGGTTAATTGAATGATGAAATGGATGGCAAACCGACAGAAGATTGAACCACTGTCTAAAGGGATTCCATAGGTGACGTACACAAAGTATTACACATTACAAAACATCACACATTACAAGTGCATGTGGATGGACTTGCCAATAAACTTAATGGTAGTGCAGTTTGGTGTTGTCTGTAAAATTTCAGTTTCGATTTGGCTGAGAGCTCAAGGAGGCTCCAGTGACAACATGGTGGTGTAACCAAGGCTAGTAACTAGGGTGATTTATATGGGAAGATGCTGTTTAAATTTAGATAATTGCCTCTCTTTTTATTGGAAAGAGGCCAAAGATAGTATGGCATAAATGACTAGGTTAACATTCTGAATTAAATCTACCCAAAGTGAAACGGCCTTGAAAACGCAGGGAGTGTCATGTGTGCCATTCCAGCGCAAGTGCAACCACGTTTGCCTTAACCCCACATATGCCTTAACCACACATATGCGTTATTAAGGCAATTCATGGTCTGGATGCTGTGATGGGCAAGCCCAGGAACAGGAAGGATCGGTGGAGGATGCGATGAGGTAAGTGGGGATGGGGCTGGGTTTTAGGGGTGTGGGGGGTAGTTTTTAAGGGTTGGGGTAGTTTTTAGGGCTTAGGGTTAGGGCTGGAGGGCGAAGTTGTTTTTAAGGCTAGGGGTCAAGGTTCCTTTAGGGCTCACAGGGCGCCACAGTAGTTTTTAGGGCTTGGGGGTCAGGGTAGTTTTTAGAACTCAGGGGGGTAAGGGTAATTTTTAGGGCTCACAGGGGGTCGAGGTTGTTTTCAGGGCTCAGGTTGGGGTCAGGGTACTTTTTAGGGCTGGGGGTAGGGGTAGTTGTTAGGGCTAAGGGCAGGAGGTGGTATATGGTGTGAGAAGTTGGCCTGGTATATGCTGTCCACTAGTGATAGTGGGCACCTTGCACCAGTCCAAACAACCCCTTAGAGATGATAGGTTAAAGACAACCTTATTTGGAAGCTATCCTAGTGGTAACTATGGAGAGCAGCCTTCAGGCTATGTCTTGGAGGAATGTAAAGCAGGTTGTTTTACCAGTCTATAATCTCTTGAATGACCAAATGAAAGGAGAACCACACCAGATATATATATATATATATATATATATATATATATATATATATATATATATATATATATATATATATATATATATATATATATATATATATATAAAATATATGTATTTATTACTAAACACACCCTGCTAGTCTCTTTATGAGGCTGGAGGTCAAAGCACATATGTTACAATTAAAATATCACAGTAAATTAGCACAATATACGATAGGACCTAGGGGCGAACCAAACCATATATTAAGAAAGTGGTATAAGAACCACAACTTGACTAGACACAAGGCCTAGAGCCTGTAGAATCGCTGGGACCCCAAGGAACCACCAAAGGTAGTGACACAGGGGACCCACGGGGGACGTGTGCAGTGTGAGAACACAGCCACGAGCTCCATTGGCTTCTATAGGGAAAGTCGCGGTTTTAATTTTAAAGTTTAAGGACACTTAGAGGTGGACTAGGAACTTAGATGGTTCTAGGGCCAACACCCATGGGAGCACATGAGTACTCATGTTACCTCACCCAGGGTAGCCGGGTGCATAGGTGTCAATTGGTGTTGTGCGTCTTCGTCGATTTCAATGGCAGGATGCTGAAAAGTGCTGCTGCTGGGAAGAGGAGAAGTGTCCAGAGAGATCCAAGCCTGGATCAGAGATGTGAAGAACCTGAAAGCAGAGGGGACAGAATCTGGGTCACTAGCCAGTGACCAGGGGCACAATTAGAAGAATACCCACCGATGTCGGGTGCTTCAGGTGCGGAGAGGGGAAGCTTGACTCTTCAGCCACGAGGACCAGGAAGCGTCGACGACAACCAGGAGCTGGATTCAAGCTGTCCCACAAAGGATGTCGAGTGCTGCAGCATCGGTGCCCGGATTGGACAAAACAAGCCTTGGCAACAGCAATCCACGCAGGAAGAGAAAAGATGCTTCGGTGAGGACCAGCAAGGTCCTGGGGACTCCCCAAGCTACGGAGAGTCGGGGCACATCTGGAGCAACCTGGGAAGCCCAATTAAAGTTAAAGTTCTCTTCACAGGGACCCACCAGTCAACAGACCAGGGATCGCGAAGGTACCTCAAGCAAAAACACAAAGGGCCAACTCACGGAACACTCACGAAGTGTAGGCCAGCAATCTTCGATGGAAAAGGTGATCGGCATCTGGGCTACAAGTAACCCAATACACAGCCTCAAGGGATGTCGAGAAGCTAATGCACTTGCAAATGAGCACGGTGTCCAGGGGTTCTGGTTCCACAGTACCCACGAGGGCTTCGAGTCTCAGCTTTGCTTGGGACTCGGGTCAGCCTCTGGGAAGTCTGGAAACCCACCTCCTGTGTTGCAAATACTTCGGAGTCTGGCGGGAGCTTCGGAGATGCAAACCGGTCAGATGCGTCTTTGGTGCCTGCCTTGCAGAGGAGTAACTCCTTTACTCCAAGGGAGATTCTTCATTCATCTAGTCATGTAGATCGTCATAGTTCCAGGATTTCTGTATCAGAGTTTCGTCCAGGTGTAATCTAAAGTCCTGTAGTCAGGGGTTCCATCTTTATACCCAAGGAAGGGGTTGGACTAACTCTGGGGACCTACCTATGGGAGGGTCAGGAAGAGGGGTGGCTACACCCATTTCCTTTGTCCAATTTCACACCAGAGAAGGGGCTGGTAGCCCCTGCAACCGGTTTGAGCTGGACTATGCACAGGGACACCAAATGTGCCTCCAGTGCAGACTTCAAAGCACTCTTGGAGTGCACCCACCCAGCCCCAATCCTCTAAAGCCTGTCTGGGAGGTGTTAACACCTCCCTGTGACAGGAAACCTATTGTCCAGGCCTCCCCTACCAGAGTTTTGGTCAGCAGCAGGATGCCAGACTTGTGTCTGTGGCTGGCAGCATCCATTTTGTGATGCCAGGGCTCTGTTAGCTGGTACCGGGTATACTGGTGCTGTCATGTCTCTCCCTCTAGAAGGGTGGGATCATACTCCAACACCAGTTACTGGTGTAGGGGTATGATTCCAAGGTGTTTGACACCAAACACGACATGTTTCCGTGCAGTCATCCCAAAGTTAGCATTTACCATGAGGTTATAATGCACTTAAGACTACATGGTCAGGCTGCATCACAGACAACCCCGGAGAATAGATTCCGAAGGCTGCAGAGGGGCTCTGCTCATGCATGGGCACCCTCTCACATAAAACCAAGCACCCTGCCTGCAGAATTAGTAAGGCCTGCCATAGGGGTGACTGATAGGTTTATATGTGCAGTGATATGGAGAGATAGTGTGAACCTATATCTCAGTAAGGGTTGCATGCACCACCTTACCTAGGCTGCAGTAGCAGTCCTGTGGTGTCATTTTGGAAGGCTTCCCAGGGGTTGCATAATAAATGCTGCAGCCCCTGGTAGGCCGCTGGGTACCTATGCCCTGGGTACATAGTATACCATATACTAGAGACTTATAAGGGTACCCCAGAATCCAATCTGGAGTGTACCTAAAGTACTGATCATCAATTTAAAGGGAAAAGCAGATAGGATGGGGTCCAGAATAGCATGATCCCAGTCAAACTAAGTAAAAAAACAGCAAAACACCAGGAAAAAAGTGGGGACAACCATGCAGTCAGATTCCACCTTCCTACATATGGTGTGATCTCTATCACACATCTCTATACCAGTCATGTCTTTACCACAAAATTGCATGATAAAGTCATGAGTGGTATAGGCATGCGTCACAATGGAATGCGTTGTTCAGATGCATTCATGGTTTAGGCAGGGAAGTCGAAGCATGTGTGGTTTAGCCATGCTTGCCTCTGTCGTATAATCTAAACCAATTGCCATGTTCCTCGGCCACTCAATGGCCTTTGACATTGTGCTTCAGGACAGCTTAATTAACAGAATCCATTTTGCTATTATGTGCTAGTCTTCAACATATACAGGAATGATGCACCTGCCACCCCCTGGGCTTTTCGACTTATCTTCTACCCATATGTGAGTGATAACCGGTTACACTGGCCCCAAGAATTAGGACATATAGAAGTATATCTATGGCACCATCTGCTAAGGAGCATCATGAGCATTACTAACTTAAACCCTAAAAATATATCTAGAAAACCTGGAATAGCACACATGAAAAATGGGTTCCCAAACCTAGGGGCCGATTATGATCTCGGTGGGACCGACACCAACGTGCTGTTGGTGTCGGTCCCACCGACATCTACAAGTGCGGTTAGACTGCCTCATTAGTATGCGTTCAGTCAGACTGCATTGCCCCAGGGACTGACCGACAGATTCCGGCGTACTCAAGGAGCCCATCAGGTGGTCAGTCGGATCGCATTCCCCACAATGGAACCTGGGGATTACGATCCACCTTTCTGCCAGCCATTTCACTTCAGTTCTTCCGACGTGAAAAGGCTGGCGGAAAGGCTTTTTTGGGGCCCCTGGCAGGGCCCCTGTCCGTGTGGCCCTCTGCTATGGGCCCAGATGACCCCCATAAACATCCCTGCGTCGTGTGGCAGGCACCACATAGTGCCTGCCACAGGTGCAGGGATGTTGACAAACATGCCTCTTAGCATTGAGGCTTGTAATGCGGGCCTTTTCCGGGCTGCAGCACAAGCCTCAGTGCTAACAGGGCATGTTTCTGGCTGCCTCCACAGCGGTCGGATCGTAATTTCGATGGCAGGACCACCGCCAACTACCTGTCGTCCAGTCCCGTTCCCACAACGATGGTGGTCATATGCTTGTCCGACCACCATCGCAATCGACTCCTTAGTTTAGTAAAATGCATTGAGGGGTCCCCGACTCATGTAGTATTCCAGTCAGCTTGCCTTCATCAGGAAGTTTAATGGCTGCAGCAGGAATAACTCTGTTCCTCAAAAGGAGAGACCATATGTGCGCTGCTTTTGAGAAACCTCACTGCCCACTTGTGAAAAAGAGCCCCAGGATCAAGCTCGAATTTATTACCCAACTGTGCCTCTGCCAAGAAATCTGTTATGCTCCAAATAATTCTTTCTCCTTCAGTTTCCTGCCCATTGCACTCTCTCCATTCAAACATTTCAGTTGCCTGTACATGGCAGATAGTTTGTATTTAGGCCACAAACTGCGCAACAACAGTTTGTTGCATTTTAGATCGTTTTCTAGCTTGCCAAATCTTTCTTCAAGCGAGGGCATGCTCAAATTGCGCCCAGACCTTCAGTGGATTAAGTTCCACATTCCCAAGAATTGTTGATAAATAACTAAAATAAACAAGAATAAATCCAATCCAGAGCTGACCTGAAGAAGTACACAAAATATGGTGGGTAAGTGTGCCAAATACGTTTTGGCAAAGTCAGTCCAAGTAGTGAGACAACACATCAGGGTCAATGCATGGTAGGACGGTGTGGCCGTTCGAAAACAAATGGAGGAAGTAGGCATTGAAATAGTTTTGCTCTTCATACTAAAAACATATTCTCATAATGCTCATGATACCAGCGGATCCAAAAGTTAAACAGCCTTACTTTTGTAGCTATATTTTCAGCAACAACATTCCTAGCACCTATGGGATCATATCTTTGCCCCTGTGTCAGTCAGATGATTGATGGAGGCGCAAGGGCTAGAGTGATCACCTTATGCCAGGTCCTTAAGGACACTGTCTCCAGTTCTAGACGTTCTACTTACAAATTATTTCAGGTGAGTTAGCCCCATCAGATGAATTGAAGCTAGCCAGGACTACAACACCTGCAATGCAATAGCTTGGCACATACAATTCCAGTACTGGAAATACTGTCGGTAATGACCTGGAGGGAAGTGGTCACCCTAGCAGGGACGAAAATTCCTTTGTCCAAACATGACTGAAGCCCCGTCACGAGATGCTAGGCAGGCTCCTGCGCACCAGGGAACCTCGTGCGTGCACTACGTATGTCACAGACGTTTGGCGGTGGGTGGAAGTGCGTGGTATGGCCTCGTTCCAAAGCAAATGTTCCCAAATTCAGATGAGTCTCACAGCAGTCATGTAGACACTACACGAGGAAGCTGCCGGTGGGCATTCTGCCTCTGCTCGAGTGCCAGTTTCATGCCATGCAAACGTAGCTCGTTCCAGCATTAATCAGCACGGCCTTTCTAGCTCCCAGCGTGAGCCCATCCAACAGCAGACTCAAAGGGAAGGAAAAATAAGCACATCAACCTGGGGTCCCAACTCAGCAGAATCCTTTTCAATTATTGAAAGTAACTTGTAGACCACGATAACCTAAGCACATGGATTCCTCCAGGCAGCTTTGCAATGAATGGCTTCAATTTATCCGTAGCCGGAGGAGATATTTAAATGAAGGAAAAAATGTAGTAATCCCATTTGCACGTTTGAAAAATATTGTCACAGTGGTAATGTGCATTTACAAGCGGAGTTGGAGACTCATTATAAGTGCAGTGGTTCACGGCTCACCCCCCCCCCCCAACCCCCGCCGCCCCGACACTGCGGCATTTAAAAGGAGAAATGTTTGAGGATGGACATTTTCAGATGAAATGTCTGTCCTTCTTGTAGGCGTGGGAGGTACTAAGGAGGAGAGGGTGTGAGGACAGCCCATGCCTCAAGTAGATCTCCTCTGTACTACAGACAATGCATTTGTAGTAAGAACATTGGCGTATAGTGATCTTCTGCTGAATTTATCCAGTGATCGGAAAATGTATCTGGGTGTGATGGTATCTGCCATTAGTGTGGAATCACATGTGAGGCACCACTCCAGTGGACTGCTGCCTCCAAGCAAGGGGCACAGAAGTACTCTATCTACAAATGAGAAACACCACACATTTGCCCAGGGTAAGCAAAGAGGCATCACACAATGCCTTTTAGAAGACTAGGAAATGGTCATATTCTGGTTCTTCCATCTTCAAGACTTTTGATCTGGGAGTACGAACGCCCTTCTCTAGGATCCAGCCAACCCTTAGTCCATTTTAAAGCCTCCAACTGTAGCCACCTGGCTCTGAACTTCTATTGACAACTTGCTAGCACTAACACTGGCCATACGGTCAGATTTAGTTTATAGGGATCTGGTCAATCTTATCTCAGTTTGCAACCAGCCCTGTCCAGATAACACAAATAAAATCAAGCTAGAGGAGTTGCAGCATTTTATTCAATTCATCTATTACTCGCTTGCTTCAGGCGGGGCTCGCTCCTTCAGAGCAACTGAATAAGCCACTAAACTTGGCAGCGATGACCTTCGGGTGAAACTGGACAGAGGCTTTGTCGGCAGTGAATCATTTAAAATCTTTTGACAACCTTTTACACCCAATATCATATAATCCTTTAGATACATTGGCATTTGTGGCAGCTCACTCAGTTGGTGTCACTCATTCCCAAATGGCAGATTTCACTCAATTGCCCTTCTGTCATAACTAGCCCTGCCTAAGCCTATGACCTGTACTGCCAATTGGTGCACTGCCTCCTCCCAATCATCAATTAAGTTAGTTTTTTATACTGGCTATACTATTTATAATCATGCAGATGTTGCCAAGCTCATGTTTGACTTCAAGAATCTCCCAGCATGTTACAATTCATTGGGGTATATTCACAAGAACATGTGATAACTACCGCAAGAGTAGCTTAACGCAACTCTCAACATCGCAGCCCATCGCAGGAAAATAACCCTGTGTCAACGTAGAATTCACAACAAGGCGGTACTATGCGATAGTCTGCCTAAACCGTGGACAACGTCCGCGATGCAACCACCTCGGTGGAGATAAAAACACAAACCACAACACAAAAAAACCTGCGATGGGCCACAGCACGATGAGGAAATCAGCGATAAGCAGCACCAGGCCTGTAACACACACCTGGCAGGCGGGAAAAATCACCATAAAAGAAGAAAAAACACCCAAACACAAACTGACAAACACCCAAACACCATGGAGGCAGCCGGAGCAAGCGCAGAGGACGAGCGCAACCACACAAGCACCCCGGATGACCAGCCCAGGACCTCGGGGACTGGGAAGGGCAAGGACAAGAAGAAGAGAAAGACAAAGTTCAGTCCGCAGGCAAACTGGATCATAGTCACGGAGGTGATTGAATACTATCAACAACTGTTTGTCACCTCCAACATGTCATTGGGCACCAAAACTGGAATATGGCGGGACATCATGGACAAGGTGAATGCCGTTGAAGAGCACAAGAGGACAATGGACGAGGTCAAGAGGCGATGGAATGACATCAAGAGAAAGACCAAGGAGAAACTTGCAGCCAACCAGAAGGCAGCAATTCAGACTGGAGGTGGGGGCCCAATGCCACAGCTCGTGCTGGATGACTTGGAGGAGCTGGTGTCGACAGTCATCAGTGTGGATACTGTGGCCGGAGTCGGGGGACCAGACACTGCTCGACAGGACACAACACAACAGCAACAGGGTGAGTGACCACCAGGTACTCGGGGGACGGCTGGAGATGGCCACAATGGCACACTTGCACAATCAAGCAGAGCACAGTGCACACCCTCAATGACTCTGGGTCATCGCCCAGACCTATACACTGTCACAATGTACAATGCCATGCTGGCTGAATGTCAACATGTACCATGCAACTACATACATGTGGAACAAATTGCAATACACCATCTCCCCTTCACATTGCAGGGTCAGTGTCAACACCCCCTGCAGAGCAGTCCCAGCCACTCTTCACTGATGACGAGGAGGACAACCCCAGCATCGACGCACAAGCCCTCCTAGACATCATTGACATCATCCGCGACTCACCTCCAGGATCAGGGCTGACCAGCTGCATCGAGGAGACCCCACCCACCACCCAAACCACCCATCAGGAGGCACAAATGGTCCCAGCAGTCTCCCAAGACCCCCAAGAACAACACACGGCCTTCCAATGCTGTGTGCTGGAGGCCCAGAGGGAGACGGCTAAGCAGGTGCGGCTGGGGTTCGACCTCATGGCCACCAAACTGGACGCCATCCATGGGTGTCTAGGCCCGCTCCATGGTCTCCAACGAGCCCTGGTTGACATCGCTGGAGTCCTGACGTGTAGAGAAGAACACCTGTCCACTCAGAAGGGCACCAGCGATACCAGCCGTGAGCTAGCACACATGCAGAGGCTCATGGAGGACATGGTGCGGATGGAGACAGAAAGGATGGCAGCCACCGCTGTAGATCAGCTAAATGTAGCTGGGATCTACCATGCCCTGCAGATCATCATGATGGCATTGCTGCCACAAGGCGTGGCGCAGATGAATTCTGCTGCCCCCACACCATCCACATCTCCGCCCCCTGATGTGCCATTGCCCCACAGTGCAGCAGACGTATCTACTTTGGCACCTGATGTGTCAGTGGCACACAGTGCCTCAGCCAGTACTGCAACATCCACAGGTGGGGCAGAGCACACATCCGAGGAGGAGGACGTGGATGGGTTTGTGATCAGGAGACACTAGCATTCATTTCTGCCACCTGGCCTGTTTCTGCTTGGTGCTGCACATGGCCTCATGACCTTCCACTGACCCCCAATACACTCCGATGCATTCACCTTGGACAGCGACATGGCCTGCCATATCCTGTTTGATGACCAATGAAACGGCGACCAGACTGCGGACTGCACCCTTCCTCTTCCTCAGTAGTTGTCATCACCAGATGGACTCTGGCTGGCTTTCCATGGGCCCATATTGTGTAGTGTGCTCGGCATTGCCCTGCACCGCTCCAGCTGCAGAACTGCACTGGATGTGCAATAAACATCCAGTGACGCACTGTTGTGTCATGTCTTGTGGATGAATGTAGGGACAGTGATTTCCCTTGCGTCAATGATGCTTATCCTGTGGGATGCCAGTCAGAGAATGCCACATTGCATATTGTGTACCGGGTCCCATGAACACTACAATATGGACACACGCATCAGTCACTTCTATGTCCGTACATGGACAGAACCACGTCCAGAGCCCACGAGTCATTGTTGCATGCCCTGCGCTGGTCCGGCGTACGACAGGCCAGACCACTCTGATTACGCTCTGAGGAGATCCCTCATTGCTACCCGTCGCAGGCGTACTCGCTGGTGGTGTGCAGGTCACTGGTCTAGTTGTCAGCATGTCACAGCCACTCCCTGAGGGCAGGTTTGCACGCACACCACACCCATCCAGCACAGGCATCAGAGGCCATGTGACAGTGTCAACATAAGGGGCAGACGACAACACATTCCCCTCTGCCGGTGGTGACTGGATGACAGATGCTCCACGGTTCTCAATCATAAAGAGCCCATGAGCTGTTGCGCACAGGGTTAGTGGCACCCAAGGCCTTGCGGCTGTCAAGGGCCTACCTCCACGTGGCACTGACTGGGGTTGGACAGGGTTAGTGGCACCTGGATCATTGCGGCAGGCTCAGGCACCCCACCACGGGACGGTGACTTTGGGTGCACTGAGTTAGTGGCACCTTAAGCTGCTGAGCGGGTGTGCAGCCTGCGATAATGCCCCATCCCGGCGGTCGAGACAGCTCAGGTTTTGTGTGCCCTGCTGGACCGCAGTGTAGGCCAGCGGCAGCACGGGCCTACTGCCACGTGGTGTCGCTTCCGGGATCCCAGAGTTAGTGGCACCCATTGGGCTGAGCGGGTGTGCAGCCTGCGATGAAGCCGGGTGCACTGGTATGTCCTATGTCATGGAGTAATCAAGACCTAGCACCAAATGTGAGACCTGGTGGCCTGCGGAATGGGGCTGCATGGTGTGGAGGGTACCATCTCCGCAGGCCCCGGGCTTGTGGCTTGCAGCGGCATGTGGTGGGACCTCCTGCCTACGGATGTATGATGCGACATCGCAAATGTTTACATCGCATCCCTTTACATCGGCGTCTTCACATCGCATGCACATGTACAACGCAATCTTTCACCACGCAAACCATTACTTAGCGTACGCATTCAAACACATCCAAAACACATTTACAACGCACACAAACACCCCGCATGGTTTAACAACGCGATTTTTCCCCAAATACCCCCCTACATAACACACACTCGCCTAAAGCCTAAACAAGTACCCTACACTTCCCTAAACCCTAATCCCTAACTCCTAATACACTACGCTAAACACACTGCCCTAAACCCTAAACACGACACTGTCATCACAATCCCCAGCCACTGCCCTAAACCCTAAACACTACACTGTCCACTCAATCTCCAGACACTGCCCTAAACCCTAATGTCCAGACACTGCCCTAAACCCCAATCTCCACACACTGCCCTAAACCCTAATCTCCACACATTGCCCTAAACCCTAAACACTAAACTTTAAGCCCCCTTACCTCTTTCTCCTCGCGTCGACCTGGTGCTCCTCCGCCTCTCCCCAGTGCTTGTCCGTGCCGCTCGCCTCGCGTCCATTACACCACATACGATCTAAAAGCGCATGCGTGGTAAATGCGCATGCGATGCAATGGTGCGCGGTGTAATGGTCTGCGTCCTAACGTCGCTTGCGTTGTAATGCTTGCGACGTAAACGCATGCGACCTAACGCATGCGTTGTAATGGATGTAACCCCTGCCTACACGCCGGTGGCGGAAGGTGAGCAGTGAGGCCTGGATGTGCATGGGCGGGCATGCTCCGATGGGTGGCGGGAGGGCCTGGGGTGCCTCTGCCTAGGTGTGCATGGGCGGGCAGGTGATGTTGTCTTGTGCAAGTGTATGCACTGTGCCAATCATGTATCTAGACTCTGTTTCAGATGATGGTTCTGTCTCAGATGTGTGACCTGGTGTACTGCTATACATACCGGCAAGTGGTTGGAGACACACCGGTGGCAGCAGGTGAGCAGTGTGGCCTGGGTGCGCAGGGGTGGCACCCTCTCTCTCTCTCCTTCTTTTCTTCTCTCTCTCTCTCTCTCCCTCTCTCTTCTTCTCTCTCTCACTCCCCCTCTCTTCTTCTCTCTCTCTCCTCCTCTCTTCTTCTCTCTCTCGTCTGCTCTCTCTTCTCTCTCTCTCCCTCTCTTCCTCTCTCTCTCTCTCTCTTCTTCTCTCTCTCTCTCTATCTATCTCCCCCTCTCTCTTCTTTTCTCTCTCTCTCCCCCTCTCTTCTTTTCTCTCTCTCCCCCTCTCTTCTTCTCTCTCTCTCCCCCTCTCTGTTCTCTCTCTCTCCCTCCTCTCTTCTTCTCTCTCTCCCCCTCTTTTCTTCTCTCTCTCTCCTCCTCTCTTCTTATATCTCTCTCTCCCTCTCTCTCCTCCACTCTCCCTCTGTCCTTTGATGTGCGCAGGACACACCTCTCATCATGATTTTTGTCTTGCAGGCTGTGACCTACAGATTGTCCCGAGGGGAGCCGCCATGTGTCTTCATTTTATTTTCAAGTGTTCATTTTAATAAAGTTTCATTTGTTGCTTTGAAAGTGACTGTGTGATGCTCATTTTTGTGACGACACATGCATGTCACCAGTTCTGATTGTGCGACATCAAGCGGATTATTTTGTACATGTTTAGGTGTAGCTGATGTGGCATGTCTTTGGTTGGGGGGGTGCCGGGGAGGGGGGGTCCTGGGGGTGGCGGCGGGTGTTGTTGCCGTTTCGGCCCTCCAGGCTGCATGCATGTTCAGTTGCCCGGGTGCACCTGTTGTTCTTCAGGTGTGGCTCTGGGCTGGGCTCCCTTTTGTGGTGCAGGCTGTGGTCCGACTTTGCACCAGGTCAGAGCAGGTGTTATTTTCCTACTGCTAACATGCCTTATCGCCTGTTTTGTGTTCTTATCGCAATTCTGGCTGGTTGTTGTGAATGTTGTGGAGTGGTTTTGTTGCGGCTTTTGGCACAGGAACGCCTACATCTTATTAGCGATAGTTGCGGGGTCATCTGTGGCGATATTTTTTGCGTCTGCTATCGCGGGTAAACTGGTGCTGTGGGCTCTTAACACCAACTTGTGATTGGGGTGATTAGGTTATCGCAACTTTGGCTGCGATAATGGGCCGTTAACTCGGCGATAGATCCTTGTGAATATCCCCCATTATCTGCTTCATTTTATTATTTGTCTTACAGAAGCACGTGGTGGGATGTTTTTTTTTACCTATATCTAAGCTTAATCCTGACACAACAAAGTTCAGTGTTTGGTCTCAGTATTTATTTCTGGACTTCGGATTTTCGGCATGATTTGCTAGAACCTATACAACTGCAGTTTTGTTAGTAAATAATAGGGGAGTGTCTCTTGACACAAACTTCTTCCTGCCTGACGCCATTTGCATCCCGCAGTGAAGCCAAAGTCGCCTTTTCTTGCATCTCTTCCTATTAGTGGGTGGCGGGTGATGATGGCCCTTATGTCCTCAACCACAGCAAATGCTGAAAGTCTATAATTAGGCATCCTGTAATATTCAACTCCTGCAATGCATTTAACTTTTCGCAAATCATGTAATACCTTTGTCTTGTGACATTGAAATTGTTTCCAGTTGCTAAGTGAATGCAATTGAAAGAGCCCCATGGTGTATTCCCCCTTTCCTAGGGCAGGCATATACTTTACATGTACCCTGTCAGACCTTAGTTACTGACAGTGTGCACCACCTTACACTTTTCCGAAATATGTGGTCTATATCTGAGGACTGAAGCGGTACACATCGCCTTCTTTTTCCTGAAACCTCCAACAATCTGGATTTTTTTTAAATGATTACAATAAATCTCTTTGCTGTCTTAGGCCCCTGCATTGACAACACTTACAAAGTCCAAATCAGTCATTTCACAGCAAGAGTTTGCCTCAATATTGAATGTTGTGCTAAAAATGCAGCATGATGATTACAATATAAGAACCAACTCCTACTACACTTGACAGCTCAGAACCACCATATTGTTTTTGTTTCAAATTCTACACATATGTTCTCACTAGCTTTAGAGGGCATTGACTCTACTCAACATCACCCCTTGTCACCCAACAAATTGTCACTGATTTCTCTTACTGCGACCTCTGGGCTAACTCACAATCAAATCCCAGATTCTTTCCACTGTTGATCTCACATGGGATTGCATGTCATAGTTTCTACCATCATGCTGCTATAATATCATAGTAAAAATATTGAAAACCGAGGTGAAAATCAACATAGATTTAATATTCTTACTATTCCATACTTTTACCTACCTGTATTGCTATACATAACTCCACATCCATGCACTTTTAAGATATATACATTACAGAGACAGTGATATTGCCTCTCTAGTTATGTTTATGTCGGAGTTGCTATTGAAAAGGTATTTTTGTTTTGCTAATAACATAGATGCCTTTTGGTGAATCTGAACAAAACTCCAATAGCTCACAGTGCCACTGGAGCCTCCTGTAACTCACACTGTCACTTTAAAAAAAAAAGAAAAAAAAGAAAATGCATCCACTTAAGGTTCGTCTTAGCAAGTTCTGTGCAGATCTGTCAAGGCGGGCCCTAAAAAAATAGAGGGTTTGGGGGGCTAAAAGTGACATTTCCCATTTTTAACTACTATAGGATTATTTGATAGAACCTAACTCAAGGAGGTACCTTTGCTTTATAATCGCAATGGAACCCTTATTTTGTCACCTTCAGGAACGCCATATGCACGAGGCATCCGCTTCGACAATCTTTCTGGGCTCCAGTTTAGCTGGATTAAATCTGAACATTTCCCTTTTATGGACATTTCCCACCCCGTCTCTGCGGACTATCACCTAACATGGGCTGTGGAGAGCGCCAAATATCTTGGTATCCATCTCCATTAAGACAGAGGCCAGATAATACGGCTCAACTCTGGTCCCGCTGTTTAGGCTCTTACAACACAAGTAGAGCATGGGATTAAAAACCCCAATACATGGCATGCCAAGTAGCTATAATTAAAATTCTGCGTTTCTTGTATCTTTTCTTGAATATCCCTATACCTGTCACACAGACGATTTTCACCACCGTACGCAGCCTCTTAATGTGCCTTATATGGGCAGGGCGCTACCCCTAAACCCAGTGGGATAATCTAACACTCCTTGATGACTGCAGCAGATTCAGAGTCCCAGACCTCCTTTACACACATCCTTGGTACCACCAAGATGCTTGCATCCCTTACGTAAAACCTGAGACAGACTTGCTTGGGGACCTTCCTCACCTCTCTATTCTGCCAAAGGTCCTCCCACTCGACTCCACGGACATCCAAACCATCTCCACAACATGCTGGGCCTGGTGGAAACACCACCAGCTATTGGTCGGAGGCCCCCTTTATCCCCTATTCCTTCCTGTAGCTGATAACCCCAAATTACTACTCACACATGAAAAGCTGGTACCAAGCACCATCCAAAGCCACGATCTCCACTTCATGGGTGATATTTTCCCTGATGGCCATCTACGGACACATGCTGATGATGGCCGCTTTCATTTCATACTACAATGACTACTTGATACCCTGCACTCCCTCATATCCTCCTACCCCCTGGCCCTGGACAACTTTACCCCGCTGACACTCGTCATTTTGGACACTGATGTAGACTGGTTGCTCTCCAGGATATACCGATTCTGCACTGCCATGAAACCTCACACCACAGCTTGAGTCAGAGCGGCTTGGGGTGTAGAACTGGACTCCCCACTCACAGAAAAAGTGTGGCTCTGCTGTTCTACACGGTGAACAGTCAAAATATTGAATTTTAAATATCGATATGGCAAAATATCGAGTTTTAAATATCGAGTGAACATAATATCGACTTTCAAAATATAGTTTTGCAGAGTATCGAAATGTAGGTAAGAAATATCATTTTTCATAATATCGAAGTTAGTAATATCGACAGTCATAATATCATTGTTAAAAATATCGATTTTTTTAGTGTTTTAAGTGTTAGTATATGTGTTAAAAGTATGTATCATTTTAGTAATGTATCTTTGAATTTTTTTAAAGTAATGAATTTTAAGTTAATTAATTTTTGCGTAATTTAATTCCGTAGCGGGTTGTGGGTTTATAGGGGAATAGGGTGGGAAGTAATTTATTTATAATATATTTTTTAAGAATTATTTAGAATTAATTAATTATATGGTAATTTCTTTTTGCGTAATTTAATTCTGTAGCGGGTTGTGGGTTTATAGGGGAATAGGGTGGGAAGTAATTTAATTGAAATTAATTAATTATTTTATTAATTAATAATGTAGTATTTAATAATTTATATTGTTAATTAAGTTACTTCATGTATTAATAATTAATTATAAATTGATTAATATCAATTAATAATTAATTGATAATTATGTTAATTGTGTTAAAACAATTATTAATTATTAGATATTAATTATTGATAATTAATTTGTAAATATGTTAATTGTGTACTTTTTTTAGGAGTGGGTTGAGGGTTGATAGAAGAGTAGGGTAGGAAGTAATTTAGTTTTAATGTAATTTGTATTATTTTTTATATAAAATTTATTAAAAGTTATTTTATAGTGTTGATTGTGTGAATTAATTTAGATTTGATGGTTATTAATGTTATTGTTAATTGTTATTAGTTAATCAATTGTTAATTATTTACATTAATTTATTCATATTTTACAATATTGTAGGTGACGTTTCTAGGGGAAAATGGTGGGAGGTAAATACATTTTGAAAAAATAAGTACTTGTTAATTAATGTTAATTATATTGCAGGAGTGGGTATATTAAATTATTCCCCTATGCTATCCAACACTTTCCCTACTGTTACACTCACTGGAGTGGGAATAGTAATTTTTACCCACCCTCTATCCAACACTTTCCCTACTGGTGTACTCACTGGAGTGGGAATAGTAATTTTTACCCACCCGCTATCCAACACTTTCCCTACTGTTGCACTCACTGGAGTGGGAATAGTAATTCTTACCCTCCCGCTAGCCAACACTTTCCCTACTGTTGCACTCACTGGAGTGGGGATAGTAATTTTTACCCACTCGCTATCCAACACTTTCCCTACTGGTGGACTCACTGGAGTGGGAATAGTAATTTTTACCCACCCGCTATCCAACACTTTCCCTACTGTTGCACTCACTGGAGAGGGAATGGTAATTTTTCCCTCCCGCTATCCAACACCTTCCCTACTGTTACACTTGGTGGAGTGGGAATAGTACATTATTCCCACCCGCTATCCAAAATTTTCCCTACTGTTGCACTCACTGGAGTGGGAATAGTTATTTTTACCCTCTCGCTATCCAACACTTTCCCTACTGTTGCACTACCTGGAGTGAAAATAGCAATTTTTACCCACCCGCTATCCAACTCTTTCCCTACTGTTTCACTTGTTGGTGTGGGAATATTAATTTCATCCCCTACTCTATGCAACGTTTTTAGTATTGTTATTTTTAATTTAGTGTTAAATATTATTTAAAAAGTTATATTTATTTTAATGTTTTAACTTATTATATAAAATGTATTTTTATATTTATATTATAGGTTTATTTATATATATATATGTACATATATAAGTAATTATATTTTAAATTATGTTTTTAACATTTTATAAATAAAAATATTAATTATTTTGTAATATTATTAAGTTAATATATAAAATAAAGTAAAAATGCATGTTTTTTTTACATTGCATTTATTATATATTAATTTTAACATTTTTACATTATTTTTAAGTATGTTTTGCTTAATTATATTTATTATTACATTAATTTTATACTATTTTTAAGACATTTAAAAAAGTAGATATTTTAGCAAACTATAATATTAACAACGATATTTAGGATTCAATATTTTTGTACTTACCTGTCAGTAGATAGGAAGTCGATATTCTGTCACTCGATATTTTTACCTTGATATTGTGGCAGCTCGATAGTCTGCTCCTCGATATTCTGTCAGTGATACGTTCTACACAGATCCAACTTATTTCAGTCACCCACAGATGTAAACTGCTACATTTCAAGTTTCTCCACTCAGCATACCTCTCCTCTTCAGACATCACAAAATTTGATCCTACTCGATCTGACCGGTGCTCCAAATATTCAGCCCTAAATGCAGATTTTGCACACCTGACATGGATATGCCTGCAGATTGGGTTTTTCTGGACATCCATCTTTTCTCACATCTCAGCCATGACTGGAGAAGCGGTTGCACAGGGCCCACTCATAGCACTCCTAGTCTACACCACTCGCTGGCTCGTGTCAATGGCACTTCTGCTTGCTGAGCACAAGATCGCAGTGCATTAGGGTTACGGTCGGGTCCCTACTGCTGCAGCATGGCTCAAAAGTATGACATATTGTGATGGCATGAGCGGGGACTACTTACAGCTACATCTACCTAAAGGGTTTTGGCAGCCCCTTCGGGACGATTCCCTGACCCTAGAACCCACCACTCCAGATTGATCACTGCCCTCACCCTAATCAACTTACCATCATCTCCCTTCCACTTTGCATCATATGCCCTTATCTGCAATATGGCAATGTTCCATTATTTCCATGTATACAATGTATAACTGATGTCGCCATGCTCCTTACTATGTCGTGTTCATGATAGTGTGCTCTGCACCCTGCTACATCCTCGACGTATCTTTGTGTGATGTGCTTATTGATGTTATGTTGTTGACATGACTCTTCATGCATTAAAACTCAATACATACATTTTTAGAAAAGAGGGGATAGCTTTGCTTATTTTAGTGTATATTCGTTCAGTATTTTTTGAGAAATTATTGTTTAGTTTCTTAATTTGGGTATGAAGAGGTTCAATTTTAGATGTAACTGGGCTGAAAATTCACAGATGCTCTGCAGATTTGAGAATGCATAGAGGATTATCTATTCAAATTCTAAAAACTAATGACACAACCATAGATGGGAGAGCATTTTTTCCCATCGAGCATTGAAGATTCATGAAGACTGTGGAAAAAATTCTGTTGAGACCACCATATCCCAGTACATATAGTGAGAAGTGTTTGTGAAAAATGAAAAGAAAGCCTTGAGGAAACAGGGTGTACCTACCATGAGCCCCAGACCCATGGGGGGCGGGGGTGGGGGATTCTAAAGAAACATACAGGAATAAAATAAGTATTTAAAGATACTTTTACTGTGGGATTCACAAGTCCAATTCTGGTTTTGCGAATTGTGAAACCTCTTTTGGACAGTGGACCATTAGATGGGCCAAAATTTCATAACCCACAATTCGATTCACAAATCCTGTAAAAGTTGGGGCAAAAAGATTTCAGTGTACTACTCCAGTGCCTAGCCAATGGCACATGTGGGTGTTGGCCCCAAGTGGTTGGTTGGCTGCAGTCAAGGCCTTGTTAGCAAGCCTAATGGGGAAGGCCAAAGGCCATGCGCAGGTGGGGTTGAACTTCTGTGGCATGATGGGTCCCTGGAGCCAGTGCCTGCAGTGTGTTTCTGCAGACCTGCACAGTGAGCGTCTGCTACACTGTGCAACTTAGATGCAGCTCCTGGCCGCCTGTGGCCAGCCCCCACTGCACATGGGTGAAATGCATGTGTAGAGGGAGTTGGTCTTCTTAAAAGGCCAAGCATTGCAACCCATCTTGGCTATACATGGCCAAAAGTCAAGCGTATTGCTTGTTATTGCATCACAGAGGGTTGTGTGCAGGGCTGGGCCACAAGCTAGTCCCTGGGGCCAATCCCCATTGTGCACAGCCGAAGGCTACATAGAGCAGAGGCTAGCTGCTCATGGTTGGTGGACTGCAGGTACTGTTGCATGTGGTGTATGATAAAAAATAAAAAGAAACACTTAAAAAACATAAAAGTGAAATTATGGTTAGCCTTAGTTATAAAACTTTGCCATGTTTTTAAAGAGGCCCATTGTTAATGAATTTTATAAAATGGCACGTAAAGTGCAGTTCTGGTTATGAATTAAACAAAAAATCCAATTAAATTTTCTAATTATGGTTAGGGTGGCTATCCATAACTTGAACATCAGCAATGCATAGCATAAATTGCACACCAAGATGCCGATTCCGATCCGTTAAAAAAATTTACCGTCCGACTCGTATCTGTATTTTTTTACGTACGAATCGTACAAGTCCCGTACAAACGGCGAAGTACGATTCGTACGTGAAAAATACATACGAATGACCTCGGGAAAAGTCTACGAGACGTCCCCGGACAGTTTTACGTACGAGTCGTAAAACTGAGGTCCGAGCGCACAAGTCCGATTCGTACCGGCGTCCCGAATACACAAGTGTATGGAAAACGTCCCGTACGGAGCGAACATTGCACAACCCCTACCCTGGGTACACTTGTGCCCAGGGTACGAGTCGTACGGCCCCCCCAGCCTCCCACTCCTCCCGCGTACGTCCGCACCGTACCCCCCAGCCCCCGTATGTACGCACCGTACCCCCAGCCCCCGTATGTACGCACCATACTCCCCAGCCCCCCGTATGTACGCACCGTACCCCCACCCCCGTATGTACGCACCGTACCCCCACCCCCGTATGTACGGACCGTACCCCCACCCCCGTATGTACGCGCCGTACCTCCACCCCGTATGTACGCACCGTACCCCCCAGCCCCCCGTATGTACGCACCGTGGGGCTACAGCGCGTACATATGGGGGTGGGGGTACGGCACGTACCGGGCCCCCTTTTCCTCATGCATCGCGGCGTACTTAGCTTTTCCGGCACTTTTTGGCTCCCGTAAAAATATAGCCGTGCGGAGTGCTGTGGGTACGAATCGTACTTGCTGGTCCGTAAAACGCTGCCTGACTCCGTGCGGACGTCGCATACGTGCTGTCCAGGATCGGAATTGTATTTATTTTTTAGCCGCTCAGTGTTTTTTACGATTCGTACGGAAATGGTATTTCTGTACGAATCGTACTTGCTGGTTTGTACTGTGGAATTCCCGGGTACGAGTCGTACGGAGCAAACGCTCCATACGACCATTTGTACCCGGGTTTTAGAGGATCGGAATCGGCACCCAAATGCAATTCTTATGACCTCGCAATATTTATGTCAATAAATAGCAACACCAAAAATCTAAATGTAATTAAACTTCGACACGTACTCAAACAAATAAATTATAATAAATTCAAAGGGACCACTGTGAAATTGGTAAGGACGATGTGATATGTAATCCTATTAATAAAATGATTCAAAATCTTTGTATTTGCATCTGTTTTATTAAGGCTAAGACCATGAGCGTTTCATTTGTAGTGTGTAAGAAATAGAAACTGGATTATCAGTTGAGGTGGATTGAGAACCCACCTTAGTGTACAGCGTTTAAGAGGCACTCAAACAGTAATAAAGTGAAAACACAACACAAGAACAATTCCAATCCAATTTAGAAAACAAATAATATTTTAATAAATAAAATGACACCAAAGTGAAAAAAATCCAATCAGTAGAACCAGAGTTAGGAATTTATAAAGTTTTAAGGGAAAAAAATGGGGAGAAGGCACGAGGCAGCAACTGTGAGAATCTGGCTGCACCAAATCTGGACAGAAACACAAGCTGACTGTGATGGAGCGCAGGCCAGGTATTCAGTCCTCTGGGAATTGTACCTTCTTTCCTTGGTGCATGGGCTGCACGGAGCTGCCATGCAGGACTCTGAGTCACTCCTTGGGTGCATTGAAGACCCCAATTAGAATATGTGTAGTGCTGTGATGTGAGACTCAAAAACGGCAGTTTAGTGATATTATATAGCATGTTACTCCAATATACATGAGTACACAAAAAATAAGTGCACTGTTCCCCATGTGAGGGAGGAACCACTAACCAAAGGTAATGACAATTTCCACTTTTCACAACTAAGAGAAGGAACAGAAGAAACAACCATGTATATCATTTGAGTCAAAGGATAATGGTAAATCAAAGCCTATTCATGAATTAACCTTTTGTTTGTGTATTTCATGACAACGATTTTTCGTCCCTGTTATGGATACATGGTCTCATCAGGAGAATTAATATAGGGACATTCTAGAGTGGCAGAAAAGATTATTACCTTTAGAATAGGTAGAGATGGCTATGGCACACGTCCTGGGTCCCGATGAGACCCTATATCCATAAAAGTGTCAAAACGTTGTCAACATGAAATACACAAACAAACCTATCAACACCTATCTACATTTGCTCCAAGATCATTTTGCTCTTCCTGAGCTTGTGAAATTCTAGAAAGCTCATTTGCAGCTTTTTCTTGCATTGCTCTTTCAGTAGCACAGAATATTATTGTGAACTGCTCCTCAGAACAGAACAGGCCCAACAGTCTTTTTTGCCTTCTTAGGGGTAGATTGGGGAAGGTTACGTCCAATCTGCATCTTGGGGGGGCATAAACACCACTAAATACTAGGAATATACTTAAAAATATATATATATATATCTGAGGTGTGGGCGTACCACCCTGGAGTTAAGGCTCTTCTAACCCCTAAAACAATCTTTCTGCCCACTTGGCGTGACTAGCATTTCCAATTCCCATGAAAGCATTGACCGGCAGAGCAGGAGTAAATCCAAAGTTCCTCTTATTTACCATGCTGAATAACTGCACAAGTCAGGTCTGTTCTCCGCCAACCGGGGATGGATCAAATGTTTCATGTTTGTGGGTAGCTGTAGATTTTGGGTCTGGGTTCAGCCACCACCCTGGGAAACATCCTAAACCCAAACATATTTGAAAATAGACACCTAGGGGACTCTAGGGAAGTGCACCCTTGTGTAGATATACTATGATGTTTCCTTATCCACAATGCTTTGCAAACATCAAAGTGTACCTAAAGTCACACATTTTCATCATATTTCTATAAGGGAAATTTCCAAAATCTTTGAGGATCCACAAATTTCCTACAACCTAACTTTTCCCCACCTGTGCCAATAAAAACAGTACCCCACTTGTGTGCCTGTGTCTAGTGCCCGCCCCAGAGAAATTTTGTGTGCTCCCTGCAGCTTCCAGTTTACGTCACAGAAATGGAAGGAATATGCAAGATTTTATGAAAGGTTTGAGGTTTGCAGGGTGTTGTGGGTAAGAAAACGTCATGTGATCCACATAGCGCACACTGCCCTGGCTGCATCTGGAAATCTTTTTTTCAGAAATGACTGAGTTTGTTAGGATTCCCTTGGTGGCCATTGAGCCCAGGCCCAAATTTCGCAGCTACTCCTACTGCTAAATCAAATAATGTTTTTGACAGGAAATCTTGACGTCTCCATGTTGCGTTTTGGACTCATTTCTGTTCTTGGCACTAGGTCCACCTTCACAAGTGGTGTAGCATTTTAATTGGGGGATATGTGGAAATACTGGCAGGTAGGAAATTTGTTGATTCTCACAAGTTCTGGAACTTTCTCCCACAGAAATGTGAGGAAAATGTGTTATTTTAGCCAAAATGTTCTGGGTAATAAAAACTTGTGATATGCACACAGGTCACACCACCTTGAATTCCTCTGGGTGTCTAGTTTTCTGAAATGTCTGGGTTTGGTAGGTTTCTCTGGTAGTGACTGAGCCCAGGTCCAAAATCCACAGCTACTCACATTGCAAAAACAAACTCACTTTTGAATGGAAAAATGTGATCCTTCAATGTTGCATTTTGGGTCCTTTTAAGTTGTGGACTCTTTGCCTATTCAGACAAGTGGAGTAGCAGTTGTATCAGGAGATTTTTACAAATGATGGGTGGTGAGAAATTTGTGGATGGTCAAAGATTCTATTTGTGGATGGCCAAAGATTCTGTAACTTCCCCTCACAGAAACCAAACGAAAATATGTTCTTTTAGCCAAAGCTTGAGGTTTGCAAGGGCTTCTCAGCAAAAACAAATATGCAAGATAAATGCAAGTCATACCACCATGTTCTCCCCTGATGGTAAAGTTTTCAGAGATGTCTGGATTTGGTAGGTTTCCCAGGGTGGCGTCTGAGCCCAGGCCCAAAATAAATAGCCATCTGCATTGCAAAAAAAGTGTTGATTTTGCCAGTAAAAAATTGATCTGTTGATTTTACGTTTTGGGCTGTATCCTGTTGCAGATGCTTGGTCCACCCACACAAGTGGGATACTGTATTTATCGGGATATATTTGGGAAAACTGGATGGTTGTAAATCTGTGGATCCCTGCAGAGTCAATAGATTTTCTTCACAGAAATATGAGGAAAATGTGTTTTAGCCAAAGTTCAAGGTTTGCCAGGGTTCTGAGTAAATAAAAACTGGCAGCCGAACCTGCACCCACCATCCACAGCTACCCACATTGCAAAAAAAGAATAGGTTTTGAATGGAGAAATTTGGTCTGGAAATGTTACACTTTGAGCTCTTTCCTCTTGTTGGTGCTCGGCCCACCTACGCAAGTGGAGTAGCATTTTTTCCAGTAGATAATTGGGAATGCTAGGCAGTTGGACATTTGTGGATCACCACAGATTCTGGATCTTTCCTCCCAGAAATGTGAGGAAGATGTGTATTTTTAGCCAAAGTTTGATGTTTGCTAGGGCTTCTGGGTAGAAAAAACTAGTGAGATCCAAAAAAGTCACACCACATTGAACTCCTCTGATTGTCCAGTTTTCAGAATTTTCTGGGTTTGGTAATTTCCCTGGGTGGCATCGAGAGCAGGCGCAAACTCCACAGCTACCCACTTTGCAAAACAAAAGGGTTGATATAGCATGTGTTTTGGGTCCATTTCTGTTGCAGGCGTATGGCCCACCCACACAAGTGCTGTTTTTATCAGGAGATGTGTGGGAACAGAGAATAGTTGAACAATTGTTATTTCTCATTGAATTTCTCTGTATTGGTGGCTTCCAAATATAACCCAGTGAGCAAGAAACAAGACTTTTTGCAAAATGTCTTCCAAATCACAATAGCATTATTGTATAAGTAATCACTGTTTCAAAACTCAGTATTATGTGTATATTTCAGAAAAAGTAGTTTTCTTTCATACCAATTTTCCATTCATTTATATTTTACAATATGGATTGCTGTATACTCAAGAAACAAGGAAATGATTGTAGGTGCAGCTCATTTGTTGGCTCTAGGTTTTGTGTTTTTGTGAAAAACCTAGAAATGTTATATATCCTCACGATGAAAAGTAGATTGCTTTTATAAATTGGCCATTGTGAGAAGACGTTACAGATAAAAACATTGTCACCAAAAGCTGTTTTTTCCTGCTCATTTTCATAATGTTTTATTTCAACAATTCATTTCCTGGAGAAAACCTTCAGGGATCTACACAAATACCACCTTGCTAAATTCAGAATCATGTCTACTTTTTACAAATGTATAGCTTTCCGGCATCACCCACGGGTTTCACACCTGTTTCCACCACAAACTGCAAGTAGGTTACAATTTGGAAAAATTTAATACCTCTTGGAAAAATGGCGAAACTTGGTACATTTTTCCAAAAATTTGTTACCTCCCTGCCTGTTAATGAAATCTGGGTAGAAAGTGATTTTAGCACAGAAAACCTTTTGTTGATGCCATTTTTAGAAGAACAAAAAAGATGCTTTCTCACACAGCACTTTCTTTCCTTACAAAAAAAATTTGGTATATTTTAGCTATTTTCTCAGGTCCCTCTATGGGACTATTGAAGCCCTGTGTACATTTGGAATCACCAGGATGTTGAAAAAAACGACACAAATCTGGCATGGATACCTTATTAGGGTAAAAAGATATGAAGGCATAAGCACGAAGTACCCCAAAATAGCAATGAAAAGTGAGCAGCACTGGTGATGGAAAAGCCTCAGTAGTTAAGGGATTAACTATGTCTTTTTGAATGAATTTCCGAGGTTTTTTTTAAATGGAATTATAGTCGCTGCTAACTATAACTTGACATTAACATATATTTTCTGTGTATTTTGGGCATTTTTGTAATTATATAGAACATCCAAAAGTTCCCTCTCTGGTAGAAGACACTGCCACCTGCACTGTGCCCAGACGGTGTTGGCTAGAGGACCTGGCTGCCAGCTAAACTCTGTGCCCAACCCTCTAGGTGTAGCTAATATCCACAGTGCACAGCCTTCAATCGTTTGCAACCGCGGTTGGCCAAAAAGCTCATATGTCAATTCATTTGTAATTGACCAAAAGCAGATCAATTATGCTTATTATTGCTATATGTACATACATGTGGATCCGGTATTCCAGATCAAAGCTTGTATGGGAAACATAATAACACAATTCAACTCGAATAAAAGCATGATGGAGGCTCTACCGATTCTTGGAGATATTAGGCATTAATCACACATGCTCAGCACATTAAAATGCAATTGACGTCTTAGGTTCATCCTCGAGTGGGTACATCTCAAAGTCCATTTTGTAATTTTTATTAATTGGCTTATTCCATAACCCAATTAATATAAATCCCATCAAAGTACACTCAATGTTCCTGAAGAACATGCAATTAGTGAGAAAGTGAAAAAATAATTAGAAGAAAATAATTTTCTTATGCTTCCCTCAAAATAAGCCATCCCTTTGCTGCTCCTTTGTCAGAAAAGACTGCCTGCTAAATTACAGAGATATAAACATTTATTTCTCAGCGTTCAGAGATTTTGGTTCCTTAATAAGAAGTTCCAAAATTAATTTTGATTCTAGTTCCCTAAGGATTAGTTCTCCATTTCCTTCCTTAGTGGACCTATGAACACAGGCAGTCACTGAGGGCTTGATTACAAAGGGCCTCTACACTGGTGGAGTTCTGGGCCCTTTGTGAAACAGACCCTGACTATTTTAGGATGGAAACACCTCCTCCGTGTTTAATTATTCGAAATTTCAGGAAACCTGATGGCCCTTTTCTCCATATTTGATAGCTCTAATATGTTAAAGAAATCTCTGGTGTGCTGAGTAATATTCTACTGCCGATTCATTTTTTGTGGCTTGGGCACGTTAGCAAGTTACATCATATTTTGTTTTGCACGTGACATTTTGTCTCAGAGTTTCTGAAAACGTGTGTTGTAAATTCCTTACATTCTTGACAAGCTGTGTACTTTCTACACCTTTAAATACCACGGCCTGTTCTAACCAACCTGTCTCACTTTCTTCAAGTTAGCTATAAACTAGCTTATCCTTCCAAAATTGTACTTGTATGTGTGATCGAAGGCTTGCTAGGTAATAATTTACCAGTAACTGGGTCATTCATTGAAAAAGTGCTAGTGTTTGCTCATCATTGCCCGCATCCTATCATGTTCAATACAATTAGTGGTAATCAATTTGTTTTTATTATTGTTTACTTTTTTTATTTTTTGCTCACTAAATAGCAATTCCTCTCTTTTACAATTAGAAACACTTTGTGCTGCCACCTGCAAACTATTGTTTATATCATCTATTCTTTAAACACTTCTTTACACTTTGTTTTTTTCTAACACTTTTTGATTCCTGCAAATTCTCTTAGCTCTAAACATTTCATTAAAAGAAATATTGTGCATGACTGCTCTGAAAGGTGCTAATTTCTGCATATTTCTTCAATGTAAGAAGCAACATATATGTATTACACAGTCACGGTCACCACTATGTAGATATAGTTAGGATCTAGATACTACAAGAAATACATTTTTTGGTTTGCTAAAAACTTTGCCACCATTTCACTATTTTTCACAAAACTTTGCAGAAAAAAAGTTCATTCACCTCAGCTCCCTCCTGGAAAATTTCAGGGTGATCTACAGAGAAACACACGTGATCCATGCAATTTGCATATGGATTTTTGAACAGTGCTACAGCCAAAATGGCTGAACAGAATTTGACATCTAAACTAGATCCTTAGCCAGAAGGAGCACTTTTTGTCATTTGGTGTAAATACATTCAGTTGTTTTTGGGAAATTAAGGTTCTAAATTTATAGATGCCAGGACGGTTAATCTTGCGGAACTCCTGCGTGAGTCTATCAAGCAGGAAACTTAAAAAAATAGAGGGATCGGAATGGCTGAGGGGACTTATTTCCCATCAACCAACTCAGTCCCCCTTGAGTGAGTGGCTCCTTTAAGTCCTGCAGGAGCTTGCACTCTGATTGGCTTGCCACGCAATGTAGGGAAATCTTGCAGCCACCATTATTGGACAAGAAGATTTGGTCTCCATTTCCTGAAAACTAATAAAAACAATAAGGTATAAGTGTATAAGGAAAAGGTACTCTGAGTTTGTGGGTGTGGGGTCTCTGAGGGACCCGTCCTGGGACCACGTTATTATTATTTTTTTGTGTGTAGCCACAATCCTGTGGGACTCCAGCAGGAGTCAGCATGTCATCCTGAGATACTTGAATAATAAATGACGACAAACTAGAGTATGTAACCAACTTTGGTAATTTATTTGGTTTTGAATTGTCACACTTATTGTATTTTTGATTTGGTATCTGTTAGAATTTTCTTCCTGACTTTCTGCTCCCTTTAGGGTGACCACTTCTAGGCTTTTACAAGGCAGTAATGATTTCTCTTCCCCCTTCCTCTTTTGTTAGTAGGTGATCTTCCCATCTGGAGCCCTTGGAAAAAGAGAAGCACAGGTAAACCCTGCATTTTAAGGGATACACTCTAATCTTTTCCCTCTTTTATCTATTTTCTCCCTCTATGGCTTTTCTCTCTTCTATTTTATTCACCCTCGCTTTTCTTCTAGGTAATGTTAATTAAAGTCTCTTTATTGCATTCTGAAGTAGATTATTCTTCCCACATTATCCTGGGTCTTCGCGGGTTGGTAATCCTCCTGTGCCCAACTTGCTGGCAGAGGTCCAAACCCTGAACACCTGTCAGCCAAAAGAGAAAGAAACTAAAACAAATGAAAGAAGAAAAAAAACTTACAGAGGTTCAAAAAAAGAGATCTCAATAACTTTCATGGATTTTCCTCCATGGTTCCGGATCTTTCTGGAGCTATCCTTCTCCTTATGGTATAGTATCTGTCCTCAGTGATGCTGAGTAGGTGGTGTGCTGGTACGGAGGTGAAGCTGAGGTGGTGCTGAGTCATGTTGAGGAGGTGGTGCTGCACTGGTGTTTAGGTAGTGCTGAGCTGGTACTCAGGTGGTGTTGAGGGATGCTGAGTTGGTGCTGTGATGAGGTGATATGTTGATGCTGAGGTGATGCTGCACTGATTCTGAAATTGTGCTGCGTTGGAGCTGAATTGCTGCTTAGGTGGGACTGCGCTGGTGCTGAGGTGGGGCTGAGCTGGTGGTGGTGCACTGATGTGGAGCAGGGGCTGTGCTGATATTGAGGTGGTGCTGTGCTGGTGTTGAGGTGGTACTGCGCTGATGCTGAGCTGGTGGTGAACTGGTGGTGGTGCACTGATGATGAGGTTGTGTTGTACTGATGCTGAGATGGTGCTGTGCTGAGGTGGTGCTGTGGTGGAGCTCAGGTCACTAGAGTGATACTAAGATAATGCTGAGTGACAATGAGGTGGTGCTGAGTGATGCTGAGGTGGTGCTGAGTGATGCTGAGGTGGTGCTGAGTGATGCTGAGGTGGTGGTGCTTCACTGGTACTCAGGTGGTGCTAAGTAATGATGAGTTGGTGCTGTGCTGCGGTGATGCTGTGCTGATGCTGAAATGGTGCTGTGCTGATGCTGAATTGGTTCTGCGTTGGTGCTGACTTGCTGCTGTGGTGGTGTTGCGCTGGTTCAGAGACTGAGCAGTTGCCTGGGTGTGCTCCTGCCTTACTCGATTCCAATGGAAAGACAAGTAGATAATTGGGTGCAGCGTTGAGTGAAAATATGTTAAGGTTTTGTCAAAAGTAAAAAAAGAGGTGGGCTGCACCGTGCAAAACAAAAGGAAAGCGCAGCTGCCATACTTAAAGCTAAAGCATGGCGTAAGTCAGAAGGAAGGAGAGTGAAAAGTAGAAGAGCAGCGTGAGTCACAAGGAAAGAGAGCGAGAAAAGCAGCGTGAGGCACGAGGAAGGACAGTGAGGAGAAGAACAGTAGGAGGCACAAGGAAGGAGAGTGTGGAGAAGGGTAATGTGAGGCCTGAGGAAAGAGAGTGAGGAGGAGAAGAGCAGCATGAGGCACAAGGAAGGAGAGTGAGGAGGAGCAGAGCTGTGTGAGGCACAAGGACGGAGAGTGAGGGGAAGAGATGGTATGTTATGTAATGGTATATAGTATTATAAAGCGTGCAACTACCCAACAGGTTCTCCCGGGGCTAAGCAGAACACAGACAAAGCACAGACAAGATAAGGAGTTTATGCTTGACTTTAAAGGAAAGTCTTTAAATACTTGCGAAAGGCTAACAATGAGTGGCACATCCTGAGTTCAATTGGAAGAGAGTTCCAAAGCTTTGGGCCTAAGTAAGCAAAGGAGCGACCACTCATTCGAGTAAGACAGAATCTGGGTACTAAGGAAAAGATAAAGGCCAGCTGATCTCAGCTGGCGAAAGGGCACCTAAGGTTTGACCAGACTTTGAATGCATGGAGGTGCCAAGCAATGTTTGGCCCATAACATGTAACATAAGGTTTTAAATTCAATGCGTTTGTTCACCTTAAGTCAATGAAGTTTATGAAGCAAAGGTGAAACTGAAGCTTGACGAGGTAAACGGAAAGGAGGCGTGCTGCCACATTTTGTAAAAGCTGCAAGCGATGGACTGATGCTTTATCAGCTCCCAGCTATAATACATTTCCATAATCTAGTCGAGGGAGAAAAAAATCCATAGCAAATAAAAATGCATAAAACAATGAAAGCTGGACACATTCCTACAGATACATTTTCTAAATGTTATAATAATTGGTACCCTAGAGTATTCGACCCCAAAACAAAGTCACTAGGCTCACAGCAACTTTTCACCAGCAGTAATAAGCTCTCTAAAGTGTTGCGAATGGGAGCTCTGTAGAGACACATTTGAGGGGAAATAATTTGTATCTCACTATCACTGATCAGTCTTGGCCTGGTACAAATCAACTCATATCTTATGAGACACAATGCAAGATCGCCACACTAGCAAACTAAGTGCAATACACAAGCAACATGAAATCAATGTTAAAGTTTACGACCATGAAAACAGTTGCATCTGTGTTAGAAGAAAAGTGAAATGACAACATCTGCTTCATGATATGAATGTTTAATGTTCATTGTTACGCTGGACTTCAGGTTCTAGTATTCTTGGCTGATTGTCAATTTGCCAGTTACTAACTAAGGGGTCCATTACGATGGCGGGTGGACTTTGTATGCTCGCCATCGTAACGGTACACGGGACCGATCGCCAGAGGTGCAGCTGTCCCGCCATGGCAATTAGGATGCCAGCACCACGGTGGCGGTGGCATCCCACATATATTGCATTGCGCCGGGCGGTGATGTAAGCAGCACCCGCCAAATGCAATTTATTCATGTTATGTATTGGCATGCACAACGTGACAGGCACCGCACGGTGACTGCCACCTTGTTCATGCCAATGTTTAGAGGTACCATAGGTACACCCCAAGTGCAGCCGCCCACCCCCCAAGGGGGCCCACAATGCGAAAACCGCATGCCTTTCCATGGCGGAGTCTCTGCCATGGAAAGGCGTTGAAAATGCCACATACTAACATGGATGGCGGTGCCTCACCATATTATAGGCCTTTTCCGCCCGGTAGGCAATCGGGACGATTGCCTACAGGCGGAAAAGCGGCGGACGGTCTTTCCATCCGCCACGGTACCACCGCCATGCTCATGCGGCGGGGGTAAAAAGCCGTCCGGTGTGCTGTGTTGGCGGGTGGATCGCCACCACCGGTCGGGCGGTGGCGATCCGCCCACCATGCTAATGGGCTCCTAAGATTGTGACCATGATTTCCATGCAACACTTTTCAAACAACATGGAAGTACATGTTGCATAATAGTAGGATGTGTTTCACTGAACTTAATATGAAGTTAACATGAGCACTTTAAATGTTCTGTCTTTTCTTGAATCCCAACCGTCAAACTCCATATAATTTGTAGGCCTGGGCGAAAATTTCGTTCCGTTCGCAGAAATTGCGATAATTTGACATTTTCGCGTTCCGCGGAGAGCGCGAAAATGTCAAAATTTCCGGTTTCCGCAGCTTGGCGATAATTTGTTTCTTGCTCGCGCTGTAAAATAATACATTTTCGCGCGCGCGCGATCGCCTTACCTGAATCCCTGCGTTCGCCGACAAGTTTTCTTAATCCGGTCGCGTTCTCCATGAGATGTTGTATTGTTTTTAGCCATTTGCGCTGTCTCCCGCAGTGACGTCATGCGTCGCGCGATCACGTCTTTCTTCTTGCGATCATGCACCGCGAGACAACTCAAAACAAGATGGCCGCGCCCGCAAGCAACCACATGGGTAAGTTGGCGACCCGCAACCATGCAGAAAATCTCGCGAACATGCGGGAAAAAAACTTCCGCATCTTCGCGATATTTCCGGTTGTTTGCGATAATTTTAAACATTTTCGCGATAATTTGCGAAAGTTAATTTCGCAAATTCCGCCCACCCCTCATGGCTTTATGCTTGCAGCTCCAAAAAGCACCATTGGAGGTGTGGGTCAGTTAAGCTAATAATGTTTTTCAATTCAGTCGCTGCCCTTGCCTTGAAGGAATCACGACCAACACTCTCCTACCTGCCACATCGCCCTGGGGTTCCTGACGCTGTGTGTCTCCCCTGCAGCCGCTGTCTGACATCGCGCGGCCATCGCAGGGGGAGACTACAGCTCCCAGAGGGCTTAGCGCTCCCCAGCTGATCGCAATCTTCGCGCCCGGAGGCGCTTAAGTGAAGGAGGCTCCCTCGGTGGAGCGGGTTTCAATTCAGTCGCTGCCCTTGCCTTGAAGGAATCACGACCTACACTCTCCTACCCGCCACATCGCCCTGGGGTTCCTGACGCTGTGTGTCTCCCCTGCAGTCGCTGTCTGACATCGCGCGGCCATCGCAGGGGGAGACTACAGCTCCCAGAGGGCTTAACGCTCCCCAGCTGATCACAATCTTCGCGCCCGGAGGCGCTTAAGTGAAGGAGGCTCCCTCGGTGGAGCGGGTTTCAATTCAGTCGCTGCCCTTGCCTTGAAGGAATCACGACCAACACTCTCCTACCTGCCACATCGCCCTGGGGTTCCTGACACTGTGTGTCGCCGCTGTCTGACATTGCGCGGCCATCGCAGGGGGAGACTACAGCTCCCAGAGGGCTTAGCGCTCCCCAGCTGATCACAATCTTCGCGCCCAGAGGCGCTTAAGTGAAGGAGGCTCCCTCGGTGGAGCGGGTTTCAATTCAGTCGCTGCCCTTGCCTTGAAGGAATCACGACCAACACTCTCCTACCTGCCACATCGCCCTGGGGTTCCTGACGCTGTGTGTCTCCCCTGCAGCTGCTGTCTGACATCGCGCGGCCATCGCAGGGGGAGACTACAGCTCCCAGAGGGCTTAGCGCTCCCCAGCTGATCACAATCTTCGCGCCCGGAGGCGCTTAAGTGAAGGAGGCTTCCTCCGCGTCGCGGGATGCGCGCGGGCGGCGCCGGGCTAAGCCTGGGCAAAGGGCGGGCCGTCTGTGGCCGTCTGAGGACGGAGGAGGCCGGGCTGGGCCATTTCTCTAACGAACAGAGACACAGTAAGACGTGACTGTACTATATGCTACACGCCTTCGGTTCTGTGAATTATCCTAAGTTGCTTTTATTGTGTTAATCTGTGTATGTGGTAAATGGCAGGGAAAGGGAAGCGAATTGGGGGTTCTGCTTCAGTTTCTGGCACTTTGGACCAATTTATCACCAGAGCCGTCTCCGTTCTTGAGCATGAGATAGCCATTACCGAGAGGCGCCTCTCAACAGAACCAATGTACGCTAGGCGTTCATCTATTGGCCCAGCGGCTCTGGCGAAATCTCCAAACATGTCGGGGGGCATGCCTGCAGTGATTTTCCTTCGGTTGGTGGTATTGAAGTGAACCCCTTTACTTCTGCAGCTACAGTCAGAACTAAGGAGGTTAGTGGCGCTACTACTATTGCTCCTATCGTGGTAGATGTGGTCCCATTAAATCTTAAAGCCACCTGCCCTCTAACTAGGGCTGGTAGTAAATTATCTAGACCAGTCATCCCAAAGAAGAAACGTGGGGGGGCTGCCGAAGGCGCTAGACAGGCGAAAATGGCTAAAACAGTAAAAAACTCGGCTAAGCCAGACGCTGTACTTTCTGACGATTGCCTGACTACGGGCGACGCTAGTAATAGTGCTCCTGTTCTGCCTGCGAGCGGCGATATGTTTTCTCAGATTGAACAGATGGTCCGATCCTTAATTCTCCCTCTTTTAGAAAGGGTTAAGTTAGTCACTGATAAAATTGATTGCTTGGAACAAACGATTCTTGACAATTTTTGTTCATTAAAAAACGTGGTTAAACTGTCTACAAAAGATATCGTAAAACCCATTTGCCCACACCTTGAAAAGCCCAAGACCTCTGGATCGGTACCTAATGATGCACCCTCTGCCAAGACAAACACAGGTTCCGGTCCCGGCTCTTCTAGATCCATAGCGAACACTCGGCAGTCTTTGGGGAGGGTGGGAGGGACAAGTAATGTACCCAGGGGGAATCATAACAAGGAAATAATGGGAGAGAGGGAAATGGTTAATTTAGACATCCCCGCAAATCCCCCTAGACCTCCCCTGGCTCACATCCATCTTCCACCCGAATCCCTCCCCTATGTAGTGGTACTAACTGGTGTCCCTGAACTACTAGGTGACAAGTCTGAATCCTTCCAGGAACTAAAAAACAAAGTGAGTCACTGGTTAAATAAGAACAGACCAATTCCTGCTAATATGAATGGGAGGATCTTATTTGTCAGAAGAGTCAACTGGGTGGGATCTAGACCCAAGGATGTATCGGGCGACTCTATCATTGTAAACTTTATGGACAGGTGTATTCCGAGGTTCATTTGTGACCATGCATTCCTTGGGCCCAGGTCAGGGATCGAGGTGCATGACCTGCACTACTTTTACAATCTGTCCTCTAATTATGAGGGTACAACTAGACAGGACTGGGCGAAGAGTGGTTTGCACCCTGGCCCTACCCATTTTTCTTATAACCACGGTGCTCGCTGTAATGGTCCAAGCAACCTTGATGCCCAGTATTGACCAGCAAAGAGTGAGCGGAATCCATTATCCTTTAACAATGTCACGGTGTCTGTGAGCAAGCTCCCGGACGGTCCTGATGTCGCTCCCCTGGTACTTCCCGGGACGCCCATTTCGCATAGGGATGCATCCCCGGGCTTGTACAGGGCGATCGTGAGGACATGTGAGGAAAGTTCGATCCCCGCCCACCGTGATACTAGTGTGGGCTATGGGCCAGGTACTCTGATATCTTGGAATATGGCTGGACTAAAGGCTAAGTTGGATTCCCCAGAATGGGTGGAATTCATTAATAATTATGATGTTTGCCTTTTCCAGGAAACTTGGTCTAGTGACCCTCAATTCTTACCGGGATATTTGAATTTCCATGTCCCAGCTATCAAGGGTCCCAAAGGCCCCCCTATGGGCGGATTAACCATCTGGGCCCAACAGGATTTATTCTCCAGGGCTAGCGTGATACCCATGGGGTCTCCTGACATACAATTAGTCAGGTTATCCGTTGGTCCTATGGGCGAAATAGACATATACAATTTATACCTTAGAGGGACCCAGGGGAAAAGGTCACGGGTATTGGATATTTTGGTTAGTCTCATAGAAGTAAACTCGAGTGACAGGGATCTGATCATAGCGGGCGACTTTAACGTTACGTTTGAACCCCTTCTTGATCCGGACTCCGATTGGGGCCTTGATCCCGAGGAGGACCGGCTTTGGGGCGTATCGTCCCTGTCGCTCGCCCCAATCAAAAGATGGTCTGAGGTGGCAGTGCAGGTAAATACACTTTGCTATGAGAAAGGACTAAGGGCCTTGAATGGTAGGACCATAGGGGATAAGTTGGGTGCCAGTACTTTCGACAATGACCGTTCGAAAAGCAGGATCGACTATGTACTTTGCTGTATGAGGCTATGGCAGTACATTTATGACATGGTGGTCGAACCAAGAGTCGAGAGCGACCATAACCCTATTTGTGTAATTCACCGCTGGTGGGGGGATACACGCAAGATAGGAGAGGCACCAAAACTACTGCCCCCCGATTGTGTCCCCACTAATGACATGCGTAGACTCAAGTGGTGCCAGGTCAAGACCAATGCCAAGGTTATTGCTGGCATTGACATTGAGCTTGCCCAAACCACGCTGAGACTAGAGGGTGCATTGCTCACTAAAGAAGGTAGAGACCAAGTCTCTAGATTACACGAGTCCTTTTTTCAGGGACTACGCGGGTACTTCCTTAAGCCAATGAGCAAGGGTAATAAGCCCCCACCCAAGCGCTTGCGCTGGTACGACGGGGAGTGTAGACGTGCCAGAGGTAATCTGGCGCAAGCCCTTTCTAGTGGGAATAAGATATGTATTCAAAAGGCCAGACACTCTTATAAGAAATGTCTTGCCCGGGCAAAAAAGAACTGGGACGATCAATACTGGCTAGATCTGAAGGAAGCATGTCATGCCAGGGATTCTAGATTGTTCTGGAATGTGATCAAATGGAACAGAGGTGGCCTTCCGGACAGACCATCAAACCATGTTACACAAGAGGAGTGGTTAAGGTATTTTAAACCCCAATATACATGTAACTCTTCATTTAACCACCTAGGGGTGATACCCCAAGTTTTCTACCCGCAAGGTCCTTTTAGTCCCGAAGATGTCCTAGCTGTATTAGGTTCTGTAGCCGCAGGGCGGGCTCCAGGTCTAGATGGGGTTCCATCTGACCTCTTTCTCCACAATAAAATCTGTTGGAGCAAGTAAATTGCACTGGTGGCTAATGCCGTGGCTGAAGGCGCCCCAGTGCCTAAATCATGGGGGGGCGCCGTTATAGTCCCCATTTTTAAAAAGGGAGATAAGACACTCCCAGGGAATTACAGACCTATTAGCTTAATAGACACAATCCAGAAGATCATCGGGAGGTTGGTCTTGAACGCGATAATGGACTGGATCGAAGACAATAGGATTTTGTCTTCTTTCCAGGCTGGTTTTCGTAAATTTACCAGCACTGTGGATCAGGTCTTTCGCTTTGTCCAATTATACTGGAAGGTAGTAACCTTGGGCAAGGGCAGTCTCTACGTCGCTTTTGTGGACCTTAGAGCTGCCTTTGACCTTGTGCCCCGTCCACGGTTGTGGTTTGTTCTTGAAAAGTTGGGCCTTCCCCTGGAACTTTTGACCCTGGTTATGCGGCTCCATGAGTCTAATTTTGCTAAAATTCAATGGGGAGGACCCGGGGAAGTCACCTCTGAATTTCCAGTAGAGCGCGTTGTGCGCCAAGGTTGCACCATGGCCCCCACGCTCTTTTCCCTGTATATTAATGAAGTAGTAGATCGAATGCTAGGTGTTAACACTGATGCCCCAAAGCTGGCAGGGGTTCTTACCCCAATATTAATGTTTGCAGACGATACTCTAATCGTATCGAAAACTTCGAGTGGTCTGCAAAGGGCTTTGACAGTGTTTGACGACTTTTGCCACGACTATGGTCTAGAAGTAAACGTGGCCAAGACCAAACTTATGCTTTTTAATCCTCACTCTAACTATAAAGCGGGAAAGTTTTTTATGAATGGGCAGTCGCTTGAAGAGGTTAACAGCTTCGTCTATTTAGGAATGCATGTGACTAATGACATCAAGTGGAGGAGGCATATAGATATGTCTACATTGAAATTTAGACAGATATCGGGAGCCCTGACCAGTGAGCACAAAATCTTTTAGTAAACCTATTAAACCTGTGCTCCAAGTTTATGAGGCCAAGGCTTTAAGTTCTGTGCTGTATGGGGCTGAGCTATGGGGTTTCGACGCGTTAACTTCTTTAACAGTTGTCGAAAATAAATTCTTCCGTAGCATAACTGACCTTCCCCAGAGCACGCCCTTGGTACCATTGCGGTATGATCTAGGTAGGAAGGCTATTAAGGACTTAGCCAGTCTTCGTCCGGTTTTATACTGGCGGAGGCTTTGGACCACCCCGGAGCTTTCTTCTTATGCCACGGGTCTTATGGACGTAATAAAATCTGATATCGGGTGGCTGAGGAACCTCTGTGTGTCTTTGATAGATTTAGGATTAGAGGGGCTGTGGAGTGATCTGGTGGCTGCTTTGTTCCCCCCTAAGAATTCCCTGAAAATGCTTTATTGGGAAAAGGTTGACCACCGAGCCTGGAGCGACATCAATTCCCCCAGGCTGACCAGCCGGTATCTGGAGGCTAAGGTTACACCTGCTCTTGAACCTTATTGGGATTTGATTACTCACCCGAGAGACAGGAAACTCTATTTTCAACTCAGAGCAGGTTCTCTTCCACTTAGGTCTTTCACTAGAGGGTGGTCTGGTACAAGCACAGATATATGTCCTGCTTGTAGTTCCTATGATGAAACAACTGCCCACTTTTTGTTTGTTTGTCCTGCATATGCTATTCCTAGACGAGTGTGGTTATCCCCCATGTGTAAATCTTTGGCCACAAGGAGTTGTGCTGTTGCTTTAAGAATCATATGTACAAGCACTTCTCCGATTATTTCAATTGCTTCAGCCAAATATCTGGGGTGGGCTTGGTCTTTGAGGCATAAGGCTCTCGTGAAAATTTTGGGAGCACCTTCGTGAGGATTCATGCTGATGGGATGTTGGTTGACTCCATCCCTGTCCTAATGGATATATTACTTCTTTTTTGTATAGTATTTTTACTTATTTTTTTTTACACATTGTAATTCATCCTTAGTCTACTGATATGTTTAATGATTTTTTTAACTAGGCTATTTTAAGTATTTATTGAATGACTGTATGTATTGTACAGGGGATTTTTATTGTTGTCAATTGTTGTATATGTTTGTGTCTTATATGAATTTTTTTAAAATTCGAATAAAGACTATGATGCTAATAATGTCAATTTTTAATGAATGCCTTTATCTTGAAATTTTAAGCCATCAACAAACGCAGTATGAGCATTACCTTTTCAAAACAATTGCAATCCTGAGCACAACATCTGCTCACATTGCTCACAAATACCCGTTGTATGTGGTTAATTTTCAAGTATCTCCAATCTCTCCATAAGACAATATGAACATTCTTGCATTTATTAGGCCAACTGTCAATCTACGTTATGCGTTATACGTTTCAACCTACGTGTACATCTATATTTTGACCGCGATACTGTGGTATAAGCCCTAGTAAAGTTGGTATTTTTGGGGAAAGTTAAACAGCTTACAAGTAGAGGTAATATTACTACTACACACATTAATATAGGGGTCTTTCATGACGTATCGGACATATTTGTGTAAGCCATTTATATAGAAGCATAAAAACAGGTCGGTGACCATCAAAAGATAATCTACCAATATTCTTCCAGTTTTAGACACATGAGACTCAAGTATCTTCAAACTTGAAGAAAAGGAGTAGGAATCATGTGACAGAGGCACTCAAAGTCCAAAAGAAGTAAACGCAGAGCGAGACACGAGTGCAAGGTTATTCGAATATCAAGAATGTAAGGATATGATGTAATTGGTGCTCATGTAAAGCGCTCCAATACCTTCGGGTCGAGTTTGCGCTATAAAACTGCAGAACAAAAAGTACAATGAGATTGGGTGCACGGTTGTGGGTGTGCAGCTAAGCCAAAGTGAAAAAGATAAACATTAAATGAATTCCGAATGTCTTTGGCTAATATTAATTAGGCCTGGGCAAAAATTTCGTTCCGTTCGCGGAAATTGCGATAATTTGACATTTTTGCGTTCCGCGGAGAGCGCGAAAATGTCAAAAATTCCGGTTTCCGCAGCTTGGCGATAATTTGTTTCTTGCTCGCGCTGTAAAATGATACATTCTCGCGCGCGCGCGATCGCCTTACCTGAATCCCTGCGTTCGCCGACAAGTTTTCTTGATCCGGTCGCGTTCTCCATGAGATGTTGTATTGTTTTTAGCCATTTGCGCTGTCTCGCGACAGTTCGCGCCCGCAGTGACGTCATGCGTCGCGCGATCACGTCTTTCTTCTCGCGATCATGCACCGCGAGAACAACTCAAAACAAGATGGCCGCGCCCGCAAGCAACCACATGGGTAAGTTGGCGACCCGCAACCATGCAGAAAATCTCGCGAACATGCCGGAAAAAAACTTCCGCATCTTCGCGATATTTCTGCTTGTTTGCGATAATTTTAAACATTCTCGCGATAATTTGCGAAGGTTAATTCCGCAAATTCCGCCCACCCCTAATATTAATACGTCAAACAAGGCAAAAGTATAGCAGAGTGGATGAACCTGCCAATTATTATTTGCTGCTAAAACAGGTCAAATCAGATTTGAGATCCCTCTGATAATCTCAGTGTTTCCCGTATTAACACCTCATGAAAAACCTTTTGGGATTGCAGTCGGTAACAAACACACGCTAGGAACGCCGGCTCATGGAGCTGAAGCAATATTATGCAGCAGCCTTAGAGATAGACAAAGGAATTACCTGTGAAGGAGCATTGGAGATGGGCTGGCGTCGCTCGAACTTGAGGCAGCCATCTCCTTGTGCAAGAAGTGGTGAAAGACATTGATCACAAAAAGTTAGTTTGAACGCAGATTAACAACTTTGGTGCTAAAGGTGAATCGCTATTAAAAAAAAAGTTGTAAACAATTTTTAAAAAAAACATAAAACCGTTTTAAATGTCTCCACATAGATTATTCAACTGTTGCAAGAGGTATGCCTTTTTTTTTGCTACTCTGTTTTTTATCTCGGTTTGTGTATTTTACAAAGGTGGCGCTGTATGTAAGCTTGTTTTAAGGGCTCGGAATGCCCTGTCAGCTTTCCTCGGTGTGTGTGTGGGGCAGGGGTAGGCAAAATAAAACAAGTTGGAGAGTAAGGAGGAGGGGCCATCACACAATGTACAGTGTGATGGCCAACTAAAATATTCTCTTGGTGAAATCGCCAGGGAGGAAGCTGAGATCACAGGAGGGACATTTACACATATGCACCAATAGCAAGCCATTATTTCTGAATGGCAAAAATGAAAACCAATGAGAATCAGTGGGTTTGCCAAACTCCACAGAAAAGATACAACAGGTCGAAGCTCGACCTAAAAAGTGAGCGTGATAATCTGTGGTGGGTTAGCACGTATGGGCAGTTAGCCCTGCTGCTAACCCATGCCATGCATTGCCAAAAGCCATGCGCAGAGGGTGGTCACCACCCTTGACGGGCTGGGCGCAGGTCCTAGTCACAGTCCTTTGGCCAACCCCCAGACTGCGCATGGCCAAAGGCCGTGCATGGTGGCAAGTGGCCGACTGTAGGGGGTTGGCACTGATATGTATGGTAGGAAAATATTCCTTTGCAGAAAACAAACTAGATATTCACTGAAAGATAGCAAAGTATAACATTATGTTATAGTTAGGTATGGTAATATTTACTTATTTTACATTAAAAAAAACCTTAGAAATTCACTGGAATGTTATAATTTGATGAAAATATCAGTTTAAACATGAATGTTTTTACTAAAAATCACTATAAGTCACCAGTTATAGTTAACTAAATTAACTATAACTTGCACACTTGCCATTCATTGCTTATGACCTCACATTTTTCATCATTCATGAAATGTCCTAGGACATTATTGATAGCCTCACTGATGACATCTGAAATGGCATAATTGATGGCAACACGGCAAGCTGGGGGTGGGCCCATGTAGACTTTCCCTTCTTCTTGGAACAATACCTATTCTCAATCAATCAATCAGAATTTATTAAGCGTGGCTGCTTCATCCTTAAAGGTCTCGAGGCACTGTGGGGCTGGATCATGCTGCCTGGGCATATTGGTTATACATCCAGATCTTGAAGTCCTTCCTGACCTGCTCGTGTGATGGTGATGACTGAGGTGCGGGGGAGGGGGGTATTCCAGGTTTTTGACATCAGGTGAGAGAAGGAGCTGCCTCCACTGTTTGATGCAAAAAGAGCAATTGATGGACAGAATGCAGAACAATGTCATACATTCACCTAAGTACAGAGATCTGGGCCGAAATCCATCGTTTTTTTGCTCCCCATGCCATTCCAGTTAGAACCCAGCCATATGGAAATCAGTCTTGACGTTACTCCCAATGGGAACAGTCCAGCCTGAACTGTCAGGCCAGGTCCTCCCTGGACTGGAAACAGCATCCTAGGACCGGTTTCAGGGTTTCACCCCTCATCATCCAGGTTAGCTTGACTCCTGTGGCATGGAGAGCACCGGACCCACATCTGAGCATACCCATCCCACTAGGGATGACAAATACAGAAAGATCAATTGATGGACAGAATGCTGAACAATGTCGTACATTCAACCACGTACAGAGAGCTGGGCCTAAATCCATAGTTTTTTTGCTCCCCATGTCATTCCAGTTTGAACCAAGCCATATGCAAATCAGTCTTGACCCTGCTCTCTATGGGAAAAGTCCAGCCCTAATTGCCAGGCCAGGTCCTCCCTGGACTGGAAACAAGCATCCTAGGACTAGTTGCTGGTTTTCATCCCTCATCGGCCAGGCTATCTTGACTCCAGTGGTGTGGAGAGCATGGGACCCACATCTGGGCATACCCTTCCCACTCTTGGTGACAGAATGTAGAGCAATGTCATATATTTACCCCACTACAGAGCTCTGGGCTTAAACCCATCGCTTTTTTGCTCCCCATTCTAGTTTGAACCCAGCTATATGTAAATCAGTCTTGACCTTGCTCCCTATGGGAACAGTCCAGCCAGAACTGCCAGGCCAGGTCCTCCCTGGCCTGGAAACTATCATCCTAGGACTGGTTTCGGGGTTTCACCCCTCTTCAGCCAGACTAGATTGATTTCAGTGGCATGGAGAGCACGGACCCACGGGCATACTCGTCCAACTCAGGGTGACAAATGCAAAAAGAACATTTGATGGACAGAATGCAGAACAATGTCATACATGGCTGATGAGGCCTGATGAGGGGTGATGCCCCAAAATCGGTCCCAGGATGCTTTATGCCGGTCAAAGGAGGACCTCGCTTGGCAGTTCGGGCTGGACTGTTCCCATGAGGCACATGGTCAAGACTGATTTGCATATGGTCTAAACTGGGGAGGAATGGTGAGCAAAACAACAATGGATTTAACCCAGATCTCTTGACTAGGGGGTTAAGGTTTTATTTGCTCTCTATCCCGTCCATCATGTGTGTGCCTTTTGCTTTCTCGCTCTAAGTGTGCTGAGTATGCCCAGACGTGGGCTCCAGGCTCACTGTACCACTGGATTCAAGCTAGCCTGGCTGATTAGAGGTGATACCCCGGAACCAGTCCCAGGATGCTTGGTTCTGGTCCAGGCAGGACCTGGCTTGGCAGTTTGGGCTGGACTGTTCCCATGAGGCACAGGGTCAAGACTGATTTGCATATGGCTGGGTCTAAACTGGGGTGGCATGATGAGCAAAAGAATGATGGATTTAACCCAGATCTCTTAACTGAGGGTGAATGTTTGATTTGCTCTGCATTCCGTCAATCATGTGTGTGTGGGTTCTGCTTTCTCACCCTAAGTGCGCCGGGTATGCCCAGACGTGGGTCCCAGGCCCATTGGGCCACTGGATTCAAGCTAGCCTGGCTGATGAGGGGTGATGCCCTGAAACCGGTCCCTGGATTCTTGTTTCCAGTCCAGGGAGGACCTGGCTTGGCAGTTCAGGCTGGACTATTCCCATGAGGCACAGGGTCAAGACTGATTTGCATATGGCTGGGTCTAAACTGGGGCGGCATGGTGAGCAAAAGAACAATGGATTGAACCCAGATCTCTTGACTGTGGGTGAATATTTGATTTGCTCTGCATTCCATCCATCATGTGGGTATCTTTTGTTTGCTGTATGATCGGCGGATAGGGATAGGGAGAGGGATCCGGAATGAAGTTTCCTAGTAGGTTGGTGGAAATTCACATATTTGTTGTGGTACTCCAGTCCTTCACTTTGTAGACCCTTGTATGCATGGGTGAGCAGCTTGAACTGGCATCTCTTTACAACTGGTAGCCAATGGAGTTTCCTGAGATAAGGGGTGATGTGCTTCTGTCTAGGAAGGTCGATGATGAGTCTGGCTCCTGTGTTTCAAATGATTTGGAGTTTACTCATGAGTTGGGCGATGATTCCCTCGAAGACGGAGTTGCCGTAGTCAAGTGTCCTGGTGACGAGAGCATGTGTGGCAGTTCGCCTGGTGTTGGGTGGGAGCCATCTGAAGACTTTCCTGAGCATTTGGAGTGTGATGAAGCAAGCGGAGGAGACGGTACCGACCTGCTTCTTCATGGATAGCTGGCTGTCGAGGATGATGCTGAGGGAGTGTTCGGTGGGTTTGGGGGTAGGGCACAGTTCAGGTGGCCACCATTTGTTGTTCTATAGGGTATCCTTGTCTATCCAGAAGATGAGTGCTTCTGTCTTGTCTGTGTTGAGTTTGAGACAGTTGCTGTTCATCCAGATGGCCATGTTCCTCATGCATCTTTGGAATTTGCCTTTGATGGTTGGTTGGTCGTTTTTCCTTCTGTGACTATTTAGTTGCAGCAATGGTGCTTTTTAAGCTCCTTTGATGTAGTAACATATAGTAGTAACCTGCAACAGCCATCGTGTAGCCCTGAACTTGCAAGTCAAACATAAAGCCCAAAGTAATTTCCACCGGATACTATGGTCCTGTGATTTCCAGGAGAGAGGAGATCTGCCTTTTCTGTTCTGCTGTAGACAGCTCAAGCAGAAACACAGCGGCTGATTTTTTGGGTTTTGGTGTAGGGCAGCACAGCAAGTCACCTTGCTGCGATGCCCTATGTCAAAGTGAAAGGGCAGGAATGCACTTTATTTATACAAAACCGTGCATTTCCCTTCATTTTACCCTACACTGACGCTGTTTCAGCAGCCTAACGCCAATGCAGGCACACTTGTACTATTGTGCAAGGGTGCCTGTGTTGTTGACCGATTGTTTTTTGTGCAGGAAGGGGAGGATTTTTTCTCTATGTGTGCTGCACACATTGAAAGAGGAAAAAGAAAGATATTTCTCCTCATTGCGCCTCCCCTAGGGAGGCATAAGGTTTTGGCGAATCCCAAGGTTTACATGGTTCTGAAAATCTGGGGAAGCATCAAAATCTATGGGGGTTGCGTGGTAACACCCACTGCAACACCTCCCTAGCACAGAGTAAGGCAACACAGGGATTTGCACTGTCTTGCCTTACTCCATATCTATGAAGCCATCCAAAGCCAGGCAAAGTGGCTTTGCTTGAACCCTGGGCGTAGTTCTCGAAGTAGCGCTACGCGAAGCTACGCAAAGTGACTTCGCACTACGCGAGCTATGCGTAGCACTTCGCGAACTGCGTAGTACCCTGTTCGCACTGTGCAAGATGCCTTTTTCAATGATTGCACAGTGCAGACAAGCATCCGGCACTGTGCAATCATTGAAAACGGCATCTTGCACAGTGCGAGCTGTAGTTTTCTGCCGCTCGAGTAGATTTTTACTCGAGCGGCAGCTTTCTCAACACGGACTAGTAGTTTCTCATCGCGAGCAGTCGCGAGCATACGCGACCACTCGCAATGAGAAACCTGACCTCCCCGCGTTGAGAATCTCGCCGGGAGGTTTATTTTCCACTCTCGCAATCGCCAACTTGATTTTGCTGATCGCGAACGAGGAAAAAGTCTCACCGGGATATCATTTTGCTTGCTCGCGGTCGCCAACTTGACGTTGAGGACCGCGAGCAAGCAAAAAATGACCGCTGCACTCTGCAACGCTACGCTACGCGTGTTTGCACAGTGCTACGTGCAATTCGCGTAGTGCGAAGTAGCGCAAACTTCGCAAACTACGCGAGCGTGGCGTAGTGCTTTGCCCAGGCTTACTTTGCGTGACCTCATAAATTGTATTTTGTCGTTTGCGCCGCCTGAGCATCACAAAAAGTGATGCTACAGCGGCGAATGGACTCATAAATATGCTCCACAGAATGTACCATTTATGCAGGAGTAGACCGCATCCAAAAAATCCAAAACATGGCGGTGTTATTGATAATTACAATGCCCTGGGGACCCAGGATAGTAAAAAAAAAAATCATGTCTCTTTACTTTCAGAATTCCTTCGTTTCAGCATTCTCTAGCCCTCTCTATAAATGCTTTAAATCTGCATTCTTTGGGAGGAGAATTCTTATATTTAATTGCTATACTTTATTTTAGAGATATAAAGAGAAGAGGGATAGCATGGGCAACTGCAAATGCCATCAAGTAAACATCGCTTTAACATTTCTAATCAGGCCAAATTACCATTATTTATTCAGAATAAAATAATTTGAATATTGGTAGCAGAGAAAGCAAAAACATTTTTATTGACTAAATAAAAGTACTATGTGAAGAACACAGACATCTTTTGAGACCAACTAGTACTACACTGTGAGTACAATTAAATAGATTTCTCCATTGGAATAGATTAGATAAAAAGAAAAAAACTATATAAGTAAATGAACAAAACGCATGAAAATATCAATTGTGATTTTCCTTGGATGTTCACTAGTAGTGTTATTATGATTAGCCTGGCCGAAAGAGTCTTCACAATGGAACTCAGTTACTCAACATTAGGCAATACCATGTTTTTTGCTGTCTTGTTAGCCTTTGCTTTACCGTACAGATGCCAAATTAACAAAGCAAGTCTTCTCAGGTCATGCAGTAGTTCTTAGCTGTGCTGGGTTTTGAGTAGTGTGATTGCGCCAGCTTTCATGTAATTATGTACAGCATACTTCTGAACAACGTCATCACGTTCAATTTCAAAGGTTTCAGATGCTCCCATTAGGATTGTGGTGTGCAATAAGCAGAGTTCGAAAGAAACATTCAGGGGACTGAAGTAAATTGGAAGAGGAGTTCAGAGAACAAGAATACCCCCAAAATTCTATTCCCAAAACATTGGTTAAAAGTTTGAGAGATACATCCTTATAATGTGGAATATAATTCAGACCACATTATACTAGAAACAAAATGCCTCAATGAAGAAGTACGCAATGTTAAAGAGGGTACACAAAGCGACTGTGGCCCTTTTTGAAATTAGAAGTATTACGGATTTTACCACTTATCCTAAATATGTGAAAGAGAAAAAATCTGATAGGAAAGATAATTTAGTTTTTCAATAATTAGGTGTGCAGACTCTGGTACTGGGAGTTATTCCTCATTCCATGATTGAAAAATCTGAATAGGGAGGATACACTGCATCTGTTACATGACACACCCTGCTGTATTGGTATCTAACAGGTGTGGTATTATTGCATAAAATAACGGTCTTTTGTGAAACAAGTCCAAATTAGTGAACAGTCACACAATCTAAGCTGTGGTACCCAAGTGCCAAAATTTTGCTTTCCAGTATGAGGCCAAACACATCTATAGTGTGTGTGTAAGTGTTGCAGCGTGGAACATCAAATTACCCCTTCGTCACAGACCAAATACCACAATAACAGATTCACTCAAATACATTCATTGGTGGGGCCCATAACACCAACACTCATACTTCATTGATCTGCTTCCCTAGAGGAATAAGTTTCCAAACGCTGACATGAAAGGAATATCTTTACCTAAAACCTTAAATGCATTGGATACTATATTAACTCCAACCTTGTGATATTCCCCTCATTGGGAGATTAATCATTTAGTTCTTTTGTAGTTTAGTGAAACCATTCAGTTATCTATATTTTACTCTTTATCCCAGTTTTCTTCTTCAAATAATTGACACAACACATTTATCAATTAATCAAATATCGTTTATCCTAACCATAGAACATCATATTTACCTAATCTGGCTAATAGTCATCCTCTAAGTCAGTCAAGTCGTGGAAAAACCTTAAAATTCATCAAAGTCAGGCCGCAATTCAGTCTCTCAAAGATTCAGGATAACAGCTGTCCAGCAGTGTCACCGTCCTCTCCATCAGCATAACGTCAGGAAATCGGGTTCGTCAAAGAAGAGTTAGTTTTTAGTTCATTTCCCTACCTACTTTTATAATGAAATTAATGTCAAAATGTATCAAGATTGGGGTTTTAGAAAGTCCTCATTGGTGGACATGGGGTCAAACGGTAACGTTCTCACATAGTCCGTAAAATGAAGTCATCGCACTTGCTGGTTCCGGTTTTAAGACAGTTCATTGTATTATCGTTGGCGAAGCTCCCAGAGTGTCCTTGACAAGAACATCATCTCCTGGGGTCAGGACTAGGTCATTGTTGCTGGCGGTGACGCATGCGCACTTCACCCAGAACCTCGTGTGTCAGGAACAGTCACGTTATATGTCTCGTTCAGCCATCTTGGATTAGGCCGATATGGTCAACTTAAGCAAAACAAACACAAAAACGTAATTAAAACATAGAAATGGCTAATAAAATGTTAAACCCTCACTAATTCCCTGATTTGTAAGTAATTATCTAGCACAATAGCAACATTCAAAGCGTTTATACTCACTCAATGATGCGCAACTTACAATTACATCACAAAAGCAACCTTTATCATGCAATATTCTAATTTTCTACTATCAATATGCGTACATATGTTAATATACAATTAGTTTAGCCATGCAAAGTGCAGTTCCCACGTGTAATTCTTTTGTTAATATAATTAGTAAGTCTTTCACTGCAAACAAATTAATAAGATTACTATTAGTTGATTATTCAGATTAATGTAAACATGCAGAATGGGGGTGGTATACAAAATGTTGTACTACCCGCTCCAGCAATCCCCCCCTTTGGTGATTAAATCACCACACCAACAAAAAATTTTGTATCCCATTTTACGGAATTTCAAAGTGATTTCTTGTTTTATTCATATTTCAGTTTCCCCTGTTTGTTCTCTTTTTGCTGGTTTATGCATACTCTCCTTGATTTCTTCCAATTCTATTTCTTCAAATTCTCTTTCTTGTTTCTTATGTCTTCTCCTTACATTTTCTCTTTTTAACCTTTTCTGATTTTTATCTTTTCTACGACAAATACATCCTAGTCTAATTATTAATACTAAGAAAATCACACATGTTAATGGAAATAATATCTTACCTAAAAATGTACTACCTAGTTTAACTACAAAATCTTTAATAGCTGATATTTTCTTTCCAATCCTTTCCCAAACACCTTCAACCTCCAGTGGTGCAATTTCGTCATGCAATTCTGTAATATTCTCAATATAAATTTTCAAATCTCTACTTTCGTCAGGAATGTAAGTACAACAATGTTGAACTTTCAGCATTCCAAAGACTCCACCCTCTTTTGCCGATAAAATATCAAGGGCAAGTCGATTTTGCATTACCATAGCACGCATGGCAACCATTTCAGTATTTACCAATAAGAATCCTCCAGCCGTGCTTGTTGACAAGCGATCCACTACTGTTGAAAGTCTTCTAATTTTGTTTGCATTCAGAGTTATTCCCACTGCGGGTATCAGTGCTCCAAAAATGTCACCCACAATTTCTGTCCAAGATTCTCTCTTACTACGTGCTAAATAACTACCTAAACTATGTACACCATCTTCTCCTCTATCCATATGAAAAATATTTGGAAAAACCAGGCCAAAATAACATGTGCCATACCAATGGTCTGGCAAACGATAATATGCTCTGTTCCCACAAATGAAATACAGTCCTTGAAAAACTGGATCTTTTCCACCTTTAAATCCCCATCCTCCCATGATTCGGTATGTATCATGGCACTCACTATTCCCTACAAAATAATTATCATATGCTGTTTGATTCCTTCTAATACACAATTTCCCTTTCTGAGGCCAATCTAAAGCCATAGTTGGACTTGTTTCCTCTTTCAAGTGTTTCACCATTTCTACATCCCAAACTGTTTTCTCCACTTTCCCTTCTGAAACCTTTCTTTGCATTTTCAATCTCCTTTCTTCAACCATATCTAAAAATGTCTTCTCCTCTTTTTTTAAACTGCAAGTCAAGTTATTTCTAAATATGTATTCTAATGTTAGTTCTTTAGTCTCTAAGAAAAATTCACCTAATACCTTTGCAGGTTTTACCTTATTTAGTTTGTTCATTGCTGGTGCTTGTGAAAATATAGTGTCTACATCTGAAAAATAATACTCTAATTTACCTGTTTGATAAAATAAACTAGCTATTACACTACATGTTATTCCATATGTTACCGGAAGGTGATGGTAAGTCACTCCTTCAGATACAGATGCAGGTAACTGCATACATATGTAGCAATCCCTTATGTCCATTGTTTTTACATATTCATACAACAATTTTGAAAACACATTATTAGAAAAATCTGTTATAGACCTGTCTTTACGCAAATATTTTTTATCTATTCTAGTCGGAACTACCTTTTGAATATATTAGTTATGTTATCACTATGTCCTTCTAAGGTATCTATTGTAACTTTAAATGAGATTAGTAGAGCAGGTATACTCCAAAGAAGCATTAATAATCCTGTACAACAACAAAACATTTTACACCATCTTCTAAAAAATGTACATCTACCTTTGCTACTATCTATGTTTGCCATCTTCGCTAAAATGGACCGTGTCTTTTGACTTAGCCTCTTCTACTTCACAACTAGTTTTCTAACCCAAGGCTCTAAGCACCTACGTGGTTCTACCAGTTTTTGTCTTTTTCAGTATTTTATTGTCTTTCCATCAGTAGTTTTCTTGTCTCATTCAGTTTGGCATTTCATCATCTTTCACTTTTCCTTCGTTTTCGGTATACAGAATGTCCTGAACATCCACTTCTTCTCCAATATCGGACAAGATAACTCTCAGGATTTCCGATTCTTCGTCTTCCTCAACCACTTCCGGTACAGCCACCTCTGGATTTCCTTGGCTATCCACCTCTTCTTTTACTTCAGGCAGGGCCACATATGTCCATTCCGGTGATTTATACTTCTGGTTAGGTTTCCTAGTTCTTTTGCTTTCTTTAACCACAATTGTTTCTTCTTCTTTCGATTTCTCCTGACTCGTCTTCATTCACCTGTTCAGCCCTTGGCGAATAAACACGTGTCAGTCGATATCTCAATCTTTTTATTTTATTCAGCCAAACATCGTCTTTTGCCGCTCTTTTCAGTTTACTCCCTTTGTCGTTCTTTTCAGTCCTCCATGCTCTCTTTCTCAGAACTCGACCTTCTGGTACTTCATCTTCGCTTTCTTCTGACTCTGTTAGAACTTGCTTTTTACACTCAACAGTTTCTTTTTCCACCACTTCTTTTGTTTTTCCTACTTCTGTCCCTCCTCGAATCTCCGGCACGCAATCTTCCTGCTGATTACTTATCCCTGCTTCTAACTGGATGTTGGAGTTCCCTACACCTCCTCGTGGGTCTTCCGCAATAATCTTTCCCTCTCTCTCTGTATCTGGCACCTGTTCATCTAAGTGTGTTATTTCAGGTGGAATTTCTCTCAATCTTTCATCTGGCACTTCTTTCTCATGAATCTCTTTTATTGTCTCTCCACTGTCCTTCTCTTTGTTCTTCCCTTGTTCTTTCCTGGAAGAGTGTGCTCTTTGTTCTGTCTCTGAGTCTGAACTGGTATCAGAAATCTGTAACCTTCTCCTCAGGGAATTATTTCTGGGGACAAAAGTTAGACTCTGCTCTGTTTCCCCCCTTTCAGGGTTTTATTTGTCTTTTGGCTCTCCGTCATCCGACTCAGTACTGGATTCTGATTCATTAAAATACTCCTTTTCTTTGCTGTCGACTAGATTTGGAATTCTCAAAGTATGGCTTGCATGGATCCAGTTCTTCAATCCAGCACACTTCACAGCTGTTGTTGTGGTTAAGATGACTTGTCTTGGTTTTCCCCACCTGGGAACCAAACAGTTTCTTCTTCTGTGGACTTTTATCCTTACCCAGTCCCCTGGGCTTAGATCATGGGCTGGCTTCTTTTCAAGGGTGGTGGCATCCGCTCCAACCTGATGAAACACAGAATGAACTGCGTCAGCCAGGCTTTTACAGTATTCCAACACCATGTCATCAGTTATAGTCATCAGCTTGTTGACTGGTATAAAAACGTGGCGCATGGCTCGTCCCATGATGATTTCATGTGGACTCAACCCTGTAGTTCTGTCTGGAATTGATCTAATAGTCATGAGTACTAGAGGCAAGACATCAGGCCATTTCATACCTGTGGCTAAACACATTTTCCCTATTCTGTTTTTGATAGTACCATTCATTTGTTCTACTACACCAGAAGCCACTGGTCGATAGGCACAATGTAGTTTTTGTCGTACATTCAATGCTTCACACATCAGTTTTATGATCTCATTATGGAAATGTCCTCCTCGGTCTGATTCAATTGTCACTGGGAACCCAAATCTAGGGATAAATTCCCTCAAAAGTAATTTTGCCACTGTCATCCCATCATTTCTTCTTGTTGGGAACGCCTCTACCCACCTGGAAAATAGACATACCATAACCAAAACATACCTCAACCTGTTACATGGAGGCATTTCAATGAAATCCACTTGCATTCTGGTAAAAGGCCCTCCTTCTCGACCTATTGTTCCTAGACTCACTACTGTCTTTCTTCCTGGATTGTATTGCTGACAAATTAGACATCTCTGACAAAGACTTTCTGCTACAAGTCTGAATTTTGCTTTATACCAAGTCTGTTTAAAGGACCTAATCATAGCGTCTCTCCCTATGTGTCCCTGTCCATGATACATCCGTGCCATGGCAGACATCATGCTATCAGGCATAACTGGTCTTCCAGCTCGATAGACCCACACATGATCTTTCTCTCTTGGTGCACATCCTGCTTTTACCCACTGTTTTATTTCTTCCTCTCCTGCTTCTTCCTGCAATTGTCTTACTTCTTCCCATGTTCCCACAGTGTTAGTAAAAATTGGGAAACAAGAAATCACCTCCTTTTCCTTAGCCCGATTGATTGAATTCTGATTTTGTGCACAGTATTGCGCCATGTCATTTGCGAATTTGTTACCAGTGGCAATATAATCACCACTGCGACTATGGGCAGTACATTTTACAAGAGCCAATTGCCTAGGCAGTTGTATCGCCTCAAGCAACTTTCCAACCACTTCAGCATTCTTAATGGGAGTTCCATTCGAGGTTAGGAAACCTCTCTGCAGCCATATCTGGCCGACGTCATGGACCACTCCATAGCCATACTGGCTATCAGTTATCACAGTCACTCTCACACTTTTCCCAATCTTGCATGCTCTTGTCAAGGCAAAGAGTTCAGCTACTTGGGCCGATTTTACTCCTTTCAAATAGGATGCTTCCATTACTGCTGCAACTGTACATACCGCACATGCTGCACTCAACACTCCAGCATCTGTCCTCAAACAGGATCCATCAACAAACATAACATAATCACTTTCTGGTAAGGGTTCATCTTTTATGTCAGGTCGTGGTTTTGTACAGAAATCAAGTACATCCAAACAATCATGATCCACTTCATCTCTTACTTCCACATTCTCTGCATCTGGCAACAGTGTTGAAGAATTTACATTCACACATCTCACCAGACTCCCATTTGTTGCACCCAATATGACCTTTTCATACTTAGTCAGCCGACTATGTGTCATATACTGAGTACGACTCCTTGTTAAAAGGATCGCCACATCATGAGGTACAAACACTTTCACAGGATAACCCATCACAATTCCCTCACTCTGGGTCCAACATGGATGAAAAATATGCTATTGGTTTCCTCAGTTTTCCATGCTTCTGTACTAGAACAGAGAGTGCACATCCATTTATCTCACTGCAATACAACTCAAACTCCTTTTCATAATCAGGCATTCCTAATGCAGGTGCTTCGCACAATCCTTCTCTCAGTCTTGTGAATGCTGCCAATTCCTCTTTGTTCAAATCAATTAGATCTCTCACATCACTTCTTGTCAGTCGTACCAAAGGTTTTGCGATCAATGAAAAATTGCTAATCCACTGACGACAATATCCAACCATTCCCAGAAACATTCTCACTTCTCTTTGGGTCATTGGTGTACTCATTCTCTTTATGATCCTGATTCTGTCTATGGTTATTCTTCTCAGTCCTTTTTCAATGTTATGTCCTAAATATTGTACTTCCTTCTTACAAAATTGTAATTTCGATGGTGACACTTTTAGTCCTCCATCTGCCAGATGATTCAGCAATGCTACCGTGTCTACCTCACAAGCTTCATGGGTTTTCGATGCCACAAGCAGGTCATCGATGTATTGAACCAATACAGAATTTTCGGGCATTTCTAGACTTTTCAAAGACTTTTTCAATAGCTGATTAAATATTGAGGGGCTTTCTGTATACCCCTGTGGAATTCGACACCATGCCAAAATACGCTCACCGAAACGAAATGCAAAAATTTGCTGACTGTCTCTAAAAGCAAATTCCTTGACAGAGGATATCCCGTACAAATTGTTGAGCAGGCAGCTATAAGGGCCATAGCGTCCAATCGTGAAGATTTGCTTAAAAAGAGAATGCCACTCACTGAGAAAAAGAGAGAGGTTTTCGTTTCCACCTACTCGACTGATTCTTACCTGTTAAAAAAAAGCATATTGCAGAGATGGGATTTACTAAAATGTGAGCCAGATCTCCAAGGCCTTTTCACTGATGTTCCATTGTTTGCCTACAAGAGATCACGGAATTTAAAAGAACTTTTGACCAAAAGTAAAATCAAACCCAAGGTGGTACACAAAGGAATGTCTAAATGCATGAATTGCTCACACTGCAATAATGTGATGGTAGGCAGCAGCCTACCCCATCCACGAACAGGCAAAAAGATTGATTTACATTTTAATGCGAACTGCAATAGTCATCATGTAGTTTACATTATAAAATGTCCATGCGATTTATGCTATGTAGGCAAAACTGAACGCGCGCTTCGTACAAGGATAACGGAACACAAAAGTCGGATTCGAACTAAAACTATTAGTTCCCCGCTTGCACAACATTGGACTAACTCCAAACACTCACTATCTCAGCTTAAATTTGGGGTTCTTGAAATCATTGAGGACATCCCAGGGAGAAACATGTCTAAAATGCTAGCACAACGGGAGTCGCATTGGATTTGGTTTTTACAAACACTTGCCCCAATGGGGCTGAATGACAAATTTGAATTATCATGCTTCCTCTGATCGTTTTTGCACACTGTTATCTCCGTGCATAATTGGTATCTCTCTGTCTGGTACTCTTGTGTTTATCATGTTTTCATTACCAATTAATTGTTTTACCAATTTTGTTATTCTTTTTCAAAAAATTTTTTATTGTAAAGTAATTCATGTACAGTGCTATATAGCGTTGCATAACGTCAAGATGTATTGTTAATTTCTTGAATTTTACAACTTTATTGTACACTATTTGCTTTGTATTTTATTTGATGACTTTTCAGTCTTCTAATCAGAACATGCTATTTCTGTACCTCTCATTGCACCTTTTAATATGGTTGCGGTAGTTCATCAACACAGTTCTCTTTCTATTTCACTGTTTTTCAGTGAAAACTCGTATGTTTCTCACTTTGTTGCACTCCTCGTGGCACTCCTCATTGCACATTTTAATATGGGGCTTTCTGTATACCCCTGTGGAATTCGACACCATGCCAAAATACGCTCACCGAAACGAAATGCAAAAATTTGCTGACTGTCATGATGCACAGGGATGGAAAAGAAAGCATGGCACAGATCAATCACTGATTGCCATTCTGCGTCATGGGGAATCTGATATAAAATCACAGATGGATTCGGTACAATAGGACAACATGGTACAACAATGTTGTTTATCTTTCTCAGATCTTGCACTATCCTGAACTTCCCACTAGGCTTTTTCAGTCCCATTATTGGTGAATTACATGGGCTACTCATTATTTCTCTCAAATTTCCTTGTTTTATCATTTTCTCAATCACAGGAGTAACTCCTTCAATTATTTCAGGTGTCAATGTATATTGTGGGACATTTGGGTAACGTACTCCTTCTTTTACTGTTATTTTTACTGGGTCTACATTTCTCATCAATCCCACGTCTTCTCCTGTGAAATCCCAAACTTCTGCCTTAACAGATTGTTTTAATTCTGTTGGTAATTCGTCAGGGTTAAATACAGCATAGGTTCCAGTAACCTCCTTCTTCCTGTTTGCCATTGTCATTTTATACAGCACATCATCATCCGGTGTTTCAAAGGCTATTCCATCTGGAGTACAAAATATATTGCATCAATAAATCTCTACCTAATAAATTCACAGGACTGGTGTCGCACATGACAAATCGGTGCGTTTCAGAGAATTTCCCTATGCTAACTTTCACTGGTTCTGTAAGGTAAGTTTTAATCTGTTTTAATCTGTCTGTTGGATACACCAATTACTTGGATCGTTTCATCCGAGAGAGGAAGATTCTTGACATCAGCTGATCTAACAGTTGATCGAGTAGCACCAGTATCAACTAGGAAAGTAATATTTTCATTATTAACTTTTCCATCTACAAATGGGCCTGTCTGGTGTACTTCTAGAGTTGCGCCAAGCACGCACTCTTCTTCCTCCCTTCGGCACCGTCAATAACCCTCTTCTGAATCGCTTTCATCGCGTTGCAGCCAATACTGCGAAGCAGTGCTAGCATGTGGCGGCTTATTTACCTCTTCGTTGTAGAATCCATTCTCTTTACTATACTTCTGGCAATTTTTGTTCTGTGGAAAAGGTGGTTTTGGCACCTGATTCTGTTGTGTTACAACCTGCTGTTGCTGTTGCTGTTGACCACTCACCTCATTCTGCACCTGTGGATTCAATGATGCATTTTCATCGTTAGTACTCGGAGAAAATTTACACTCGGATTTCCAATGCCCTATCCTACCGCAATTATGACACAGAAATTTCTTTTTAGCTTCCTCGATATTTCCTTTACCTTTCCCAGGATTAAATTTGGTCTTGGCCCTGCTTGTTCTGCTAATTGAGCTTCCTGTCTCTCTGCTACCTTTACTTGTGCCCACATAGCCTTTTCTTTCAATTTTCGCTGTTTTGCTTCAATTTCATCACAGAAATATTTAGCATGTCTCAGTACTTCGTCTATTTTCTTATTTTGCCAATCTACGGTATGCTGCTTTATCATCTCACTAATTTCAGGATGAAGACCATATACAAATCTGTATACAAAATGACTCAAATCCTTTTCACTTAGATTTTCATCTCCACTAAATTGTTTAAAGGCCAAAATTAACCTCTCATAATAGGCATGTACTGATTCTTTGCTTTCCTGATGTGTTCTGTCAATTTTTACCAAGTCTGTCTCTTTAGGAGGTACTTTGTTTTTCAAAAATGCCATAACCTGTTCATATTTCTTGATTACCTCGGGGTCTGGAGCCCCTGTTTTTGGATCCCTTGGGTATTCCTGCGTCGGCCAATCTATCATGACTTGCACTCTGTGCATAGATCTGCTGGTACTATTATGTCAAACAAGCTATTTAGATCAATCCACAATACGTTGGATAATTTTACAAATCTGTCCACCTGTCTGTACCACTCGACGGGTTTTCCACGTAGTCGAGGGAAGTCATTCGTAAATGACAAAATATCCTGTCTAGTCCATGGGACATGTACATTTCCTCCTCCTAGAATCTCTCTCATAGGGCATTCTGTGACAACCTTCTCTTTTTCTCTGACAGGGAAAGCCGAAAAAGTTTTGTCTGAAACTTCATCTCGTTTTCGATACCATCTACTTTTCCATTTGTCCACATCTCCCCATTTCAAAATAATTATCTCCTTAATCTGACCTATTCGTCCTGTGGTTCATGTTTTCAATGTCTTTTTCAGTGAAATCCACCCGATATGGTTTCTGTAGAGCTTTTACCTTTTCGATATCAATACCCATTTCATTTGCCACTTCTTCTAATCTTTCATGGAGACTTTTTGCTCTCCATGGTACGCTTTTACACAGAAATAACAACTCCTCATCTTGGTAAGTTTTTTACTTTTCCGTAGGGATAGTTCCTACTATTAATTCTTCCAGTACCATTCGTAGTTTGGCCACATCTATTGACTGAGATTCTTTGTCTTTCTTCTGCAAGCTTCTCAACCATTCACTCAATTCCTCTGTAGATGGTCCTACTGGCTTCTCTACATTTCCTTGTCCAAAATCCTTTTGTGTTTCTGATATTGACTCCACTATTGTCATTCGCCTTTCTGCACAGTTTTGGCCTACAAATGGGTTATTTGAAAAATTTGGTTCAATCATACTCATAGTCTGTTTCCATGAATCCTCATTCTGACTCATTCTTGGTTGTTCAACCAGTTTATTACTTTTATAAGGGACTGTCAAACAGTGCTAGGCATTACTGGACCTATCGTTACTGGAACTGTTACCGCTTCCAGATTTTTAGTCAATTCTCTTATTTTCTCTGTTAATTCTAGGGTCGTTTTTGCTAATTCTGCTGAATTTTCATCGTTTATTTTACCTCCGGACTTCTTCTCTACCTCTCTAATGGAATTGTTTCCTCCCAAATCTTGGAACTCTGATTCAGTTTTTATGATTCGTACTGTTTCTTTCATTGGGCCACTTGGGGTTAATATTTCTGGTTCTGGTCGATATGGGGGTGGATTTTTATAGAACATGTCATCAAGAACATCATCCTATGATTCATTCACTCCATACCCTCTTGATTCCACATTATGCCTCTTTTCTACACACTTTCTTCCTTCATTCTCTCCTGCAGTTCTTACGGGAAACAAACCCTCAGTCATACTTGTGTTTCGCCACCTTCTCATTCGATCATCATGCGTCTCATGTCCGTATGACCTACCAAACATATATCTATATCCTCTGCCATTTCTCTGTCTTTCTCGGTCATGCATCTCGTCTTCCCACTCCGTCAATGCTTCAAATTGTGTCGGTCTAGGTCTTGGTTCTAAATTCATCATTTTCTCTCTCAAATTTCTCAAAACTGCCAAATTAAATGAACCATGTTCTGGGAAAGCCAACACTCCGTCCTTTTCAGTATATTTGACCCAATTATCTAACCAAATACAGGTGTGATATCCATATTTCGCAACCATAAAGGATGCAGGGGTTTTCGGTGGAGGAAGTAACTGTCCTTCCCTAGTTACAATCGGTTTGTCCTTCTTAAACCACCTTTTAATTTTACCAAACCAAGACTTTTTCTCCTTCTCTGGTGGATCGTAATACATTTTCCTTTCTTTCCGTGCATCACTAGACTCTCCTTACAACTGTACCACTATTCTGTCCAATCGTAGCGCGACTCACACTAACACACCAATACGGAGCGTCTATGTCACTTTTGCAATTCTCCAATCCCAGCGCAACTCACACTATTGCACCAATCCGGAGCGTTTTACGTTTCTGACCGACTGTCCAATCCCAGCGCAGTCGTCCTGACGTCAGCAGCCGCAGCTTCTGCTCCTGTCTACCCCTCCTTTACAAAATCCACTCGGTAAGTTTTCGTTTCAAATTTACAATTCTGTTAGTAACAACATAAAAACACCACCATTGTGCGCTACGCTAACCAAGGAATAGTAATATACCTTTCCCGAGAGCAGCACTTACCTCTACCCTACTACGGAATTGTTACTTCGGTTGATAAAGTAGCACATCCCTCTACCTTACTCTTCTAACAAGCATTAGCTAATCGTTTCTCCAGAATTAAGAAACATAGTTGGAGACCCAATGCTCCTGAGAAATAAAACTAGAGTTTCACAATTAACCCAAATGCCTTTACATTCACGCACTTTCACACTAGAAAAATGTAGTACATTCACACAGAATCCTGTCTTTCCCGAGAACAGCGAACAGTCTGTCCTACTACAGAATTATGACATACATTTACAAAGTAGCACTTCCCTCTACTTTATCCTTCTAACAAGCTCAGAGAACACCTGTTACCTTTCCAGTGATAAGCGTATGATAAGTGATCGGAATGCCATTTGGACTCCTTGTACCTCAGAACAAAATTTCACAGGTGACCTTCGCTATCATACACACTTCTCTCACACAGAAAATGTCTCTAATGGCAACACACAACAATGTCACCGAATTGAACCCAGACAATGTGTCGTGCGACTTCAATCGTTACACGTCTCTCCCTGTGTACCTACAGGGCAACAACAATTCCGTCTTTCCCGAGATCAGCGCTTACCTCTGCTCTACTACGGAACTGTTACAAACTTCTGACTTCCTACATCCCAGAAGCCGTGCAAACAACATAAAACTCAACGCGACTCAACATAGAGTGTTAGTACATAGACCAATATCAATAACCAATAATCAATAAGCAATTTACAAGCTATATTCACCAAACCAAAACAATAAAAACCATAACTCTGCTACCAGAAAAACTGTTGCAGCGTGGAACATCAAATTCCCCCTTCGTCACAGACCAAATACCACAATAACAGATTCACTCAAATACATTCATTGGTGGAGCCCATAACACCAACACTCATACTTCATTGATCTGCTTCCCTAGAGGAATAAGTTTCCAAACGCTGACATGAAAGGAATATCTTTACCTAAAACCCTAAATGCATTGGATACTATATTAACTCCAACCTTGTGATATTCCCCTCATTGGGAGATGAATCATTTAGTTGTTTTGTAGTTTAGTGAAACCATTCAGTTATCTATATTTGACTCTTTATCCTAGTTTTCTTCTTCAAATAATTGACACAACACATTTATCAATTAATCAAATATCGTTTATCTAATAAAATCGCAAATCGTTAGAAATCATCATCCAAACCATAGAACATCATATTTACCTAATCTGGCTAATAGTCGTCCTCTAAGTCAGTCAAGTCGTGGAAAAACCTTAAAATTCATCAAAGTCAGGCCGCAATTCAGTCTCTCAAAGATTCAGGATAACAGCTGTCCAGCAGTGTCACCATCCTCTCCGTCAGCATAACGTCAGGAAATCGGGTTCGTCAAAGAAGAGTTAGTTTTTTAGTTCATTTCCCTACCTACTTTTTAAATTAAATTAATGTCAAAATTTATCAAGATTGGGGTTTTAGAAAGTCCTCATTGGTGGATATGGGGTCAAGCGGTAAAGTTCTCACATAGTCCGCAAAATGAAGTCATCGCACTTGCTGGTTCCGGTTTTAAGACAGTTCATTGTATTATCGTTGACGAAGCTCCCAGAGTGTCCTTGACAAGAACATCATCTCCTGGGGTCAGGACTAGGCCATTGTTGCTGACGGTGACGCATGCGCACTTCACCCAGAACCTTGTGTGTCAGGAGCAGTCACGTTATACGTCTCGTTCAGCCATCTTGGATTAGGCCGAAATGGTCAACTTAAGCAAAACAAACACAAAAACGTAATTAAAACATAGAAATGGTTAATAAAATGTTAAACCCTCACTTATTCCCCTATGTGTACGTAATTATCTAGCATAATAGCAACATTCAAAGCGTTTATACTCACTCAATGATGCGCAACTTACAATTACATCACAAAAGCAACCTTTATCATGCATTATTCTAATTTTCTCCTATCAATATGCGTACATATGTTAATATACAATTAGTTTAGCCACGCAAAGTGAAATTCCCACGTGTAATTCTTTTGTTAATATGATTGGTAAGTCTTTCACTGCAAACAAATTAATAAAATTACTATTAGTTGATTATTCAGATTAATTTAAACATGCAGAATGGGGGGATATGCAACATTTTGTACTACCCGCTACAGCATAAGCTTAGGTGCATGTAGGAATTTGTACAAAATTAGCCCTTTATTGATGCAGCTGATGTAATTCAAAGATTCACCTTGAAACAGATTGGCATGTATCTGCAGTCCTCTAAAGTTCATTGATCTAATACTTCCTTGCATTAAATTATGTGTGCTTTATGGACACTAGTTTCCGGGAAACATAATTGGTGTTAATTTGCATGTTCAAAACTGTTCCCGACACTGACATCTCATTGGCATAAGCAGATACTTTTTGAAATGTCTGGGAATCTTTCGTGAGTCTTCATTTCTAAATGATTTGTTTTAAGAATTATTCTTGCTTTATTTTGTCTCTCACCTCTTTCTTTCAACAACTCCTTTGGCTCACAGCTTCTTATTATTTACTTTCAATGCTTTATTCACCTATTAAAATAAATAAGAAATACATTGCGAGGAATTGAGCTCCGACACTCTTAAACCCCCATAATATTTGATCTTGGACCTGCTTATTTCTGTATTTCAGCTGTGATTGAGACCCCTAATGGAGTCCTGCCAACTATAAGCTTCTGTGAAAATGGGTTTGAGCTGTGTCCAGCAGTGCCTACTGTTGTACATGATATCATTGTGTTAGCCCTTCTTTCCCTTCTCCATCAGGTCCCCATATTCCCTCCTGTGTGTTCTACTGTTACAATAGTTCTTTGTACACTCTGTTTTAGTCAGTTGGCTCCCTGGTCAGCTGGGGAGTGTCCGTTACGCTGCTGGCTCCAAATAAAGCCGGTACCATTCTCTTACCTGAAGTCTCCGGCATATTATCTTCACAACATATTTTGGCGACAATCCTGGTTTGACCATTCTGAGACTCGCGACCTCTGATTACCCGCAGCTGACCAGGGACTTGAACAGCAGTCCTTCATTCCTGCTGCATCTCCTCCCAGAGCCAGAGACCAGAAGCAGACATTCCGGAGCCCAGCCTGCGACGCTCTTCTTCACAGAAATCAATTTCTAAGGTGAGGTTTTCCCCTCGACATCCTGGCAAGCAACACAACGTCATCCTCTGGGTCCTCCGTTTATGTCACTACGGAACGTGCCAGGAACGTCGGTGGCCATCTTGCAAGTAAGTCCGGACACAGTTGCAGTCAACGGTGCTGTCAAGGCTCACACGTACACGTCATTACGTGTTTAGCCACGTTGGCGCCAAAAGGAAAGAAGTGCTTCTTCTTAGTACCCTGGGCAAAGCAGGACAGCAAATTTTTAGATACCTTCCCCAAGCTCTATAAGCCAATGGGGAACCCCTACCAGATGAGTACAAAGAGGCTGTGTGTAGACTTGAAGGAAGATATGCCAAGGAGAAAAATCTTGTAATGAATCATTTTAAATTCTATACCCATCATCAAGAAAACGATGAAACCATTGATGAGTTTGTTGCCAGATTAAAGTGCAAATTCGGCTCAATGTGCGATGAGTTGATATGAGACCAACTAATGGTTCAGTGCACTAACAAAAATATCCAAGAGAGGCTATGGGAAGCCAAGAACCCATTCCTGAAAGTGGCCATTGATCTAGCTAAAGTAGTTGAACAATCAGAAAACTGCATGAAAGAGTTACAAAAACACAGAGGGGCATATTATCAAGCACGGCATTAAAATTATCACCGCTTTAGCAGCAGAAAGCTGCCGCTAAAGCGGCGATAATGGGCTTGATAACATGCCCTTGAGAATTCCCATAGAAGCCCATGTTGACACCAGAACATGGGCTTCTATGGGAATTCTCAAGGGCATATTATCAAGCCCATTATCGCCGCTTTAGCGGCAGAAAACTGCCGCTAAAGCGGCGATAATGTTATCGCCGTTTCTTGATAATATGCCCCTGAGTTAGCCACGAAGTTGCTGAGATTTCTAGTGATCATTTTTGTGAGAGCAGTGTACAAGGAGACTATGATTCCAGTAATGTGGCATTACTCAGAAGCAAAAACAAATTCACCAACAAGAAAAATGTCCCCATTACTAGCTACAAAATTCTGTTCTAGATGTGGTAGCAGTGCACATACATCTGATTTCAAATTTTGTTTTGCCTCTAACAAAGAATGTCTTAAGTGTGGTTGTCTAGGTCGTTTTGCTAAGAAGTGCAGATCTAAACCTCGTCCCAGGGTTGCCTCCACCCAAGATAGTGAAGTCTGGAGGAGGGACTTAAATGATAGAATACTTAGTGTAGATGAGCTTGATGACCCCATAGATGACGATAAAAGAAGAAACAGGCCCACAGCTTTGTTCTTAGTTGATGGTCGACAGGTCTCACTCATGGGAGACACTGGTTCTAGATACACCATCATTCCCAGGAACATGTTTGACCATGAGTGGGAGGGGAGAACATTATTACCCAAGGACATTTCTCTTGCAGGTTATCAAGGGGAGTCCATAGATTTGTTAGGGTATTTTGTGGCTCATATATCGTTTTCCAATAGATCCATCAAAGGGAAAATGTATGTAGCGAAAGAAGGACCTCTCATTTTGGCCTGGATCCACCAATACGATCTGCACATAGTAGTAAATCCTAGAGCACCCTCTCAAGTCATGGTTATAGAAGAATAAAGTTTAAAAGACATTCTTAAAGGAGCTGACAATGTGTTTAGAGAAGAATGAGTCCTACTCAAAGGCTACGTCCACAAAATTGTATTGTCTAAAAGCGCTCTGCCTGTCCAACACAAATTGAGGAGAGTGCCGTTAGCAGTCAGGAATGAAGTGAAGTCTCTAATTAAAGACATGTTGGCTAGTGGTGTCATCGAGCCTGTTGAAGCCTCTGAATGGGTGTTTCCGGTGGTAATCACCAAGAAGGCCGATGGCAAGCTAAAATTTTGTTTGGACTTAAGATCCTTGAACAGATGTGTTGTGGCTGACATCTTTCTCTTGCCCAATATAAACAAGTTAGTGTCCACCTTGAAAGATGCAAAATGTTTCTCGAAGCTTGATTTAAAAAGTGTGTATCATCAAATCAAATTGCATGAAAGCTCAAAACACCTTACAGCATTCATCACCACAGAGTGCACTTTTCAGTTCACACGTCTACCCTTTGGCCTATCATCTGCCGCTAGCGTGTTCCAACGTATGGTCTCTGACATTCTTAAGGGTATAGATAAGGCAGTTTTCTTCCAAGACAATATCCTCATCTTTGGTAGCTCTGTGTGTGAACACAATCAGATTCTCAAATTAGTATTGCATAGGATTGCTGATGTTGGCCTCACGTTACGCAAAGAAAAATGTTCATTCTTGCTAGAACAAATAGAGTATTTGGGCCATGAGATCTCGGCACAAGGCATAAAACCAAAGAAAAATGTGTTAAACGCTGTTGAGCAAGCTCCTGCACCTACTGATAAAGACCAGTTGAGATCCTTCATGGGCCTCATCAAATATTATTAGAAATTTGTGCAATCCTTTTCTGACAAAACTCTTTGCTTACGACAATTGCTAAAAAAAGGTGTGAAGTTTGCTTGGAGCGAACAACACACTACATGTTTCAATAATATCAACAATGAGATTTCCAAAGCTGGTATACTGGCACCTTTTGACATAAAACTCAAGTCAGTTATGATGGTGGATGCCAGTGCCACCGGTTTGGGTTTTGTACTCTCGCAAAAACATGCCAGAATAGGAAAAAACGTTGCATTCACCTCTAGAACACTAACCGCTTCTGAGCAAAACTATTCTGTGATAGTACGTGAGGCACTCGCTACAGACTGGGACGTAGAGTACTTTCATACCTACCTCTGGGGTACAAATTTTATTTTGAAGACAGATCATAAGCCTTTGGTTAGAATTTTGTCCCCAGGAGGTGCAGGAAAGGGATCAGCAAGGTTAGCGTGGCTGGCAGCCAGGCTCCAGGAATATCCGTACGAAATTTCACACAACCAAGGGTGGAGAAATCAACAAGCTGATTGCCTTTCTAGGTTGTCCCTCAATTGGGAAACAGTTAATGGTCCACCTATCATAGCATTTGGTGATGAAGGTTCAGTTGCCTCAGTCCACAATGTGGTCATGGTTTGGGAAGGAACGTTTACTTTTGAGGATTGGTGCAGAGAGATGGAGGGAGATAATGTTCTCAAGGCTGTCGTAGACTTGATCAAATTAGGCTCCAGGTGTGAAAGTTGTTTGCCTGTGAAGGTACGTCCTTATGTCAAGATTCTAGAAGAATTTTCCGTGTGTGGGTCAAATGTGCTTCTGCGAGGGGACAGGTTTGTTCCATCTTTTGGCTTAAGGTCCAAGTTATTAGCACTCGCTCACGAAGGACATCTAGGCCAGACCTTGACCCAACAACGTCTCAAGCTAAATTTTCGGTGGCCTGGCTTAGATGAGCAAGTGACTTAATGGGTAGAGAATTGTACGGGTAGAGAATTGTATGGCCTGCAAAGAAGTTGAAAAAAGGCTCAAGGTTGGATCCAAAACAGTCATGGGTCATATTAGCGATCCAGGAAAAGCATAGCATAGCATTTGTTTAGATTTTATTGGCCCGATGGACGAACTTCCTTCTTGCAACAGGTTCGCCATTGTAGATGTGTTTTCTAAGTGGTTAAGTGTAAAGTTTGTTAAGGATATCATCACTGAAAGTACAATTTTGTTCTTAAACTCTCTGTTCCCTTCTATCACCATCACCGACAATGGCACACAGCTAACTTCCTGTGACATGCAGTCTTTTCTCACGAAGTGTCGTGTTGTGCATCATCGTACCTCTCTTTACAATCCACAGGGGAATGGTTTGTGCGAAAGGGCAAATCGAGTTGTCAAAGTCATTATTCAAATGGCTCGTGCGAGTGGTGGTGTTGCTCAATCTATGGTGGAGGAAATGGTTTGAGTATATCGTACCCCAAACTCAATCACTGTGACAAATGCCCCTTTAAACTCATGTGAGGGAGACCTCCAGGTTCAAAATTGGTTCCATCTTGGATCAAAGAGTGGGTGTCTAATGGAGGCCAACCAACAGTTAATAAAACTTTTGTACCAGATGTTGGTAGTTCTCGCTTTAGTAAGGGCGACCTCATCAAGATGAAATCAGGAAGGGCAAACAAAGGCCTCTCTAAGTTTAAGGGTCCTTTCGTAGTGAAGCGTGTTCATCCACATTTTGTTGTCTTGGAGAATGGAGAGACGTGGAATTTGCGTCATGTGGCTTTATATGAAAAGATTACCCGGGCCACAGGTTGTGGTTCTCCTCAACAAAAAAAAACATTGATTCCCAGGATATCTGTGTCAATACTAACAGTGGTTATTTGTTAGCTCAGAATTTTGACTCCAACACTTGTCCTTCAGAAACAAATGTGATGAGTGGTGGTGGTAGGAATGGTGAAGTGTCTTAAAGGGGTGGGGGCAAAGGCAATGTAATTCGTTTGAGAACCAGGTTTCCATGGATGTAAATCAAGAAAATGCTGCAAGTTCACATGTTGTTGGAAGTTCAAGAAACCGCAGACCACCTGCATTTTTAAAAGACTATGTTTATTGATTTATACTATTTTGCTTCCTCCTTTGTATCTTTTATTCTGTTAAAGGAGGAAGATGTGTTGTACATGATATCATTGTGTTAGCACTTCTTTCCTTTCTCCATCAGGTCCCCACATTCCCTCCTGTGTGTTCTACTGTTACCATAGTTCTTTGTACATTCTGGTTTCAGTCAGTTGGCTCCCCGGTCAGCTGGGGAGTGTCCGTTACGCTGCTGGCTCCAAATAAAGTCGGTACCATTCTCTTACCTGAAGTCTCTGGCGTATTATCAACAGAACACCTACCTTACTGTCAAAATGGTTTTGAGCTGTGACCAGCATTTCCTACCTTTTAAAAAACAGGCCCACTGCTGTGCAACAGAGGTAAGATGCCCTGTGCTACTGAAGTTCAAACAGATGTGCTTATACATATGCACATCTTTAGAGGCTGATTGAAGAAGGCTAGTGTCTGACTCAGTCTAATACCTCTGCACAATTATACCTGTTGCAGATGGAACTGTTAATAAATTGGTTAAGGTCTGTGTAAGTCTTATAATCTATTTGGGCATGCAGATATCCCTTTCCTTTTATTTCATGACACATTTTATTAGATTTTGCTTTGACATTACATGATGGCCAACATGGCCTGTCTGAACTTGCAGTGCAGTACCACCCCATTTCCCACCCTCAAGAATTCCGACATATGTTGTTAAAAATAAATCTACCATTCCCATTGCGAACAATATTCTTATAATCTCGATCTAGGGGATGTATGAGTGTAATAGGAGACCAAAGGCCTCATGATCCTCCGTCAAGTTGTTGTATCTCTGTGTCAAGGAGGGAGTCAACTGAATGGACCGGTGCCAATACAATACCCCTGTGGCATGCCCATCTCTGCCATATCTTTGTATGTAACATCGCTATTCCATGCCCATACAGTGGTCCATTCCTAGCTTCTATTGTGGGCAGGGACAAATCCTTCCATAGCCGTGCGATGTTGCGTTTAGACAGAGTTAAGCCCATGAAGAGTAAATGTCTCTTTTATCTGTTACCTCCAATTCCTTCTGTACTATGGAGTAATATCATCTTTGACTGGAAGGGGATCTCCCATGGCAGAACCCCCTCTAGGTAGGCAACCACTCCATGCCAAAAACTCTCAGGTGCTGTACATTCCGATACCGTATGCAGGAAGGTGCCCTCTGCCATCCAACACCTCAGTCAGACCAGCAAGGCAATGGCGCCCATGTGCTGTAGGCGACATCTGGTAAATTAAGCTCTATGAAGGAATTATAATTGAGTAAGACGTAGCCGGGACGATATCGCCACTTCATGTGGCACCATCAAAGCCTCTGTCCAGTCGTCATTATCGAGTCTGGGTATGTCCTCCTGACAGGTCTGTCTCAGGGTTGGAAGTGTGGATGTACTGTGTGTCACAAGTGTCTGGTAGACCTGTTTTATTTTATGCATGCCCAGGTCCCCGGTTAGTAGTTTAACCTCTAGTGGGTTGAATTTTGGTAGTTCAGGTAGACCGTGTATATAGGGAGTGAGAGTGTGCCGTTGCAGGAGATATCCATAAAGTTGCTGACGGTGCAATTGAAAGTCTGTCTCTAGTTCCTGAAAAGGTTTCAGGACTAAACCCTGCATGACATCTCCAAGATTTAAGATGCCAATAGCATCCCACTTCCGAAACCCCAAAAGGGACGCCACATTGCTCAAAAAGTTCTTACCTCACAGTGGTGTCATTAAGATCAGTCGAGTCCACCAGCCCATCCATTTTAGTGTCTGTATCCACAGTCGAGGCACTGTTTGGGTAGCTTGTGGGATGTGACTCCATATCTTACCACCATAGAGGAAGTGTACGAGCGAGACATCACCCATCTCCCAGCTTTCTGTCATGTACGCTGGGTCTACCCATTGTGCATGCCACCATTCATTGATAAGGAGGAGATGGGATGCAGCAAAGCATGAATAAACATCCAGGGCAGCAATACCCCCATTAAAGGTGGGCTGAACACAGGTCCGTAGAGCAATATGCACCGCCCCCCACCCCAAAGGAACTGTGTGAGGTTCATATTGACCTGATTAAACCATGCTGGGGGGTGGTGAAGGGATAATTCTGTAATTGGTAGAGCATTCGTGGCATGGAAACCATTTTGAAAATTATTGAGGGACCTAGTTGGGAGTGGGGCAGCGGGGACCATACTTTGATTTCCTCCAAATCCCTTTCCTTTTAACTTTAGTGTACGTCTATCATGCCTGATTGAATTGGAGTGAAAAGTGTACAAAATTAAACTTTGGATTGGCTCAACATACAAAAAGGATTGACATGACTCTCTATGTTTTAAATGGTCCGGAGTATATATAAGATATTGATTAGGCATATATGTGTTCCTTGATAAATTTTGGCTTTTATGTTATTTCCGTCACCAAGCCCAAATTAAATATGTTTGATCTTCCCTGCTGGCCTTGTTAATTTCTCTACTGGTCACCTGGCAGCTCAAAACCTTCCCTGAATAGTACCATTTGGATGGGATTAGCCGTCTTCTTGAAAAGGAGGGGTCAGTGGAGAAATCTCCATAAGGCAATTTGCTGACAAGCCTCTACAAGCCCTTCTCCTAAGAATAAAGGTGTAACAGGCAGAACTGTGGCACCTGTCAGACAATGGGTTTTCTTTAAATTTTGGAGGACAGAAGACAGTCTTGCAGTTTCTGTTAGGGATGGAGATAAACTACACGGAAAGATCTTGAAAACTGTCACTTTGTTCTGCCATCTTTAAAAATTCTGAGATGCTGTGCCAGGGTAGGGCCCAGCTTGTGTGTTGCCACTAGGAAATATCAGTTAGTGGTGGAGAGGTGATGTGATATCTCTCAGTTAGCCCCACCTTTTACAATCCCCACCTCCATCTCCACTTCTACATCCTTGCATAGTGTCAAAGATGGTGAGAGTAGAGGGAATTATAGAAGAAGGAGGGCGGACTTGCTCACTGATGAACCCCCTGCCTGGAGAGAACTTCACACTTGTACTTCTTGAACTCTTAGGCGTCTGGTTCTAGTGCTAGTGTCATTGGCCTCCTTACTCCTGCTGGGAAATGTCCTAGGTGGACTTGCTGTGGACCTTTATGCAGAGGGTTTCCTTGGTATCCTCCACACACACAAAAACCCTACAAGTAGCCAGGAGACCTTTAGGTCGGGGAATGCAGGCAAGTAGTGTATTGTGACTTAAGGGCCTCAGGGTGCTGCTAATTAGAGACCCGAGTCAAGAACCTACTAGCACATGAGGTCCAAGATGATAAATGCCTGAGGCTTTTCCTCAAGGAAGGGAGAACAGTCTAACATAAACATCCACAATTCAAGCTACATTTTTGAACCAAGAGACTCCTGGTGGTTGGATGAGGCTACCAGGAGAAAAGAGGTGAAAACCAAATTCAAAATTACCCAGTGGGTCCAGCAATATTTGAATTAATCCATACTTCTAGCTCATCTGACAGGTCCCTGATGCTTCTTGGCTATGCAAATCTTAATCATGTTGCATAGTTCACCCTTTAATGCCTCCAGGGAGGCCATCTGGTATGGATCCCCCATGGGAGCACCAAGTGTAAGGACTTCCATGCTATTGCCACCTTTTGAGATGCACCAGAGCTACTCTTCTTAATGTTTTTAAGAATCTCTGGGCTAAGAGAGGTGACAATGACATGAAGAGGTTCCTCAGACTCCAGCACAAAAGTGTACTATCTCCACTGCTTCCCTTGCATTGGCGAGTGTGACGCAGTGAGTGGACAAGCCAGATGGGTAATGCACAGTGCTTTCCTGGCTGCTGCAGATGAGTGCACTGGTAGAGGGTGAGCCTGAGGCTGTGTGGTCAGAGCAAGCAAAGTGCACCGAACATTGCACGCGGGCCTTTCCACCAAGCAAGTGCTACAAAGAAGAGTCATTAGATGGAAAAAAACAAAGGGCACAAAAACCAAGCATTTACTGGTTGACTTGGCAGCCAGTTAAAAGAAGCCTTAGCATGAAATAACACCCAATTAGACTCTGTGGTGCAGGGTATACATTTTCATATTTGGAGTGAGGTGCCCCTGGACAGCAGAAGTACTGCAGAAATTGTCAAATTGTGTTGAAGTCCATTCAGAAGGGGTGGGTCCCTCATAAACCTCAACCTGAAATCTAATATTGTCACCCTAAGTTTCTGGGGTCACTGAAAGAGTGACCCCGGAAGAGATTTACCATTTAAACAAGCACATGTTGAGTGTAAGCTTCTGCTTCTAGACTCTCGGATGTACAGATCTCTATTGTCAGCTCCTTTGTAGTTGGTAGGCAGCAATGTAGTAATAAGACTTTCGCAGCATATGTTCACCGTCTTAATGTTTTTTGTTGTACTATATGCAAATGTATGTGAAAATCATTATGGAATTAGTGCATGCCCCTTTCACCACATAAACACATTATTCATTGCTGAAATGCATTCTGATTGAAGGGCTTATATTCTGCCGATGTACTATGTGGTGATTCCCTGACAAAGTCATTAGGTATGAAATTTAACTAAAGCAATCCTCATGTTGTTTTAGGAATATGGGGGTATTGTGTTTCTATGGTTTAGGGGTAAGGTTTTGCTGCTACACAGAATGATGGTAGTGCCTCCGCTATCAGAGGCACCAGCTACATTTAGGGAGTTGCCTGACCTGTGCAGGTTGTGAGGCTCTTTAGAGGGTTTCCCCAGATGCAGTTCAACCTGCAAATCTATGTATTTTTCTTAATTTGGGCATAGTGTTTAGATTTGGGTGTAATAAATATTTTTTTCTTTCTAAACTTAAAAGCAGTGTCGAAGCAGAGATTTAGAAATTGTTTGAGTAATGAGTCTCCAGCCTCCACTGTCCATCCACTCTTGGGCTATGCATCACTGCCTTGAGAGGCAGATGGTAAAAAGAGATACTTGGTTCTCAGTTTGGGGGTTTGCAGCATTGAGGCCTGGGAAACTATTGTCAAATGACATCTGTTGATTGGGGTCCAATAACTTCTGATTGGCATGGGACCTCCGGTCAGGATTCCTCAATGTAGAAACTGAGTTGTTGGTTGAGGGAGTATGAGCCCTTCTCAAGCATTGCCACAATCCCTGTGAGAGCGAACCACAAACAGTCACAAAATAAACTTGTGCTTAACCCGCTTGCCACAAAAGAAGTCAGGCTTCACTTAGAGGGAATGTGTGAATTATTTAAGCAGCACTTAATTGAAGAGAAATACCACAACAATTTAGAAACATAGAGAAAATTATGATAAATTATTTCTCACCAAAATTACAAAAAGCCCAATCGACAGGACCACAGATATGCAATTTTAAATATTTCAAGTAAGAAAAGCGCCTAAAAGCACAAAGTATCACTAATGGTCATCTGGTCGTATGAGACTAGGTGAAAGTTACAAGTTCAGGCCGACCACGATGGAGCACAGGCCAGATTAAGGGAACAGGTTAGTCCAACTAAGAAAAGTGCCATCTAAAGTCTAGCTCAAAGACTCCAATTTGCGATGATGGAGGCCACGTGGAGCAGGGAGAGTGTTGCGATGAGTCGTCACTGTAGTGCGAAGAGCAAGCCTGTTATCCCTGTAGTGTAAAGTTCCTGTCAGGAGTCACAAATGGTCACTGCTGGAGATTTGCATTAGTGGTCACCGCAGGCTGTTGATGCTGAAGTGCAAAGAGCAGATCTCTCATTGCCCGTTATTGCTATTGGCGGTCAATGTGGGCGGCAAGATTTTGGAGCGAACAGGCCCGTTTGTTGTCACGAAGAGAAAAACACATCAAGATTTTTTCTTTTCCTTGAGGAGTAGTTTAAATGATGCCACAACAAGGGTTCAGGACCCGGTGGCATCTCTTGGGGATCAGAAACTCACTCCTGCAGAGGCCAGCAGAGCTCAGGCAGGTCTAGTTTACCACTGGATTCAAGATAGCCTGGCTGATGAGGGTTATGAACCAAAAAGTGGTCCCAGGATGCTTGTTTCCGGTCCAAGGAAGACATGGCTTGGCAGTTCAGGCTGGACTGTTCCCATGAGGCACAGGGTCAGACTGATTTGCATATGGCCATGTCTGAAATGGGGTGGTGGAGTGAGCTAAAGAATGATGATGGATTAAACCCAGATCAGTTGACTGGGGGTGAGTGTTTGATTTGCTCTAACGCTCCGTCCATCATCCCCTTTGGTATTGCTTTGTTCGCCCTAATTTGCCAGGGCATGCCCAGACGTGGATCCCTTGCTCACTTTACCACTGGATTCAAGATAGCCTGGCTGATGAGGATTATGAACCCGAAACCGGTCCCAGGATGCTTGTTTCCGGTCCAGGGAAGACATGGCTTGGCAGTTCGGGCTGGACTGTTCTCATGAGGCACAGGGTCAGACTGATTTGCATATGGCCATGTCTGAACTGGGGTGGTGGAGTGAGCTAAAGAATGATGATGGATTAAACCCAGATCAGTTGACTGGGGGTGAGTGTTTGATTTGCTCTAACGCTCCGTCCATCATCCCCTTTGGTATCGCTTTGTTCGCCCTAAGTTGGCAGGGTGTGCCCAGACGTGGGTCCCTTGCTCACTTTACCACTGGATTCAAGATAGCCTGGCTGATGAGGATTATGAACCCGAAACCGGTCCCAGGATGCTTGTTTCCGGTCCAGGGAAGACATGGCTTGGCAGTTCGGGCTGGACTGTTCTCATGAGGCACAGGGTGAGACTGATTTACATATGCCATGTCTGAACTGGGGTGGTGGAGTGAGCTAAAGAATGATGATGGATTAAACCCAGATCAGTTGACTGGGGGTGAGTGTTTGATTTGCTCTAACGCTCCGTCCATCATCCCCTTTGGTATCGCTATTTTCAGGACTAGGCATGTCCAACCAGGAGGTCAGCTGGGCAGTTGCACGGAGGCCTTGTGAGCATGTTATGTTCCTGTAGCTCAGACCAAGAGGTCAGTCAGGTGACACTTGGAGTCACCTTAGCCTGTGATGAAGGGTGAGTGTGCAGTCTTCCTTCTCAACAAGCATGGCAGGCCTCACTAGTAGAGCAACAGGATGTCCATCTTTTCTAGAATCCACAGGTCCAGACGTGTACTGAACAGTGAGCCTGAGGGTCCCCTTTTTATACCTGGTGCCGTCCTTGAAGTGGACAAAACCTCTGGAGTTTTTCCCCCTACAGAGATCTCTGGAATATCTGACCTCTCTTCCCTGGCCCCAGTCTGTCTATGAGCACAATAGGCTAGTGTGAAGTCCTTTGTGTGTGAACTCGACTAGTGCCTTTGAAGTGCAGGTGTAATTGAAGGCCCCGCCTGCAGCACTCAGACTCTCTATTTGCAGACTGTCTGGCAGAAGTATACAAAGGCCAACTGTCACTCACACCTAGTCATGTGACTCAGGAACAGGCTGTGGGCACCAAAGGACCTAGCCATATGCAAATCAGTTTTGACCCTTCTCCTGATGGGAACATCCTAACTCGAGTTGCCTTGCCAGGTCCTCCCTGGACCAGAAACAAGCACTCTAGGACCATTTTTGGGGTATCACCCCTCATCAGACAGGCTAGTTTAAATCCAGTGGCACAGTGAGCAAGGGACCCACATCTGGGAATACCTATCACACCTAGGGCACAAAAATGCTGTGCAAACAAATGATGGAGGGAATGCTGAACAAATCAAACATTCACCCTCAGTCAAGAGATCTGCGTTAAACCCATCGTTGTTGGACTTGGCCCTTTTTGCAGGGTTATCCCCAAATGTTTTGCTTCTTCCTCCTATTTTTTTCTGACCTGGTGGTTTTAGGACTCTGGGCACTTTACCACTGCTAATCAGTGCTAAAGTGCATATGCTCCCTGTGTAAATTGTTATAATGGTTGGTTCTCCCTGATTGGCATATTTGATTTACCAGTAGGTCCCAGGGCCTTGACAAGCCCTAACCTTCCCTTTCTTTTCTTAGATGTAAGGCACCCCTATGGTAGGCCCAAGGTACCCCCCTGGGCAGGGTGCGGTGTGTGTGAAAGGTAGGACATGTACTGGCATGTGTGACATGTCCTGATAGTGAAATACTGTAAAGCTATCTGTTCCCATAGGAAAGCATGGGAGTTTGTTTATAACATCTTATAAACATAACTGCCCCTGGAAACAAGAATAAAGTTTAGTATGCCTGAACTCAGAATGTTAAAATGCATCTTTTAGTGAGGGTGATTTTTACATTCTGTGTTTGAAAATACCACTTTTAGAAAGTAGGTATTTTCTTGCTTAGCCATCCTGTGTGCTTCTGCTAGGATGTGTATTACTGTCACGCTTTGGAGTGACAGGGGCTGGGGATGTGTAGTGGCTCTAGAGAGTCTGGATGAGTAAGCGCTGGGCTAAATAGGCCTGATCTGTATTTGGAGTGGTGGGAGAAGTAGCACCTTGATCTGAATGAGGCTGTGTCTGACTTCTACAATGATGGCTCCGCCCCCCTGTGGTGTGTCTGGAGCCAGGGCTCACACTGACAATGGAGGTTGTTGTGCACTTGCAAATTGCCCCAAGAACTGGTTTTGACTGGGTACAGGGCTCACAAAGAGAACAGAGACATTTTGGGGTATAAGTATTAGACATAAAACCCTGAACTTTAGACTACTTCTGGAATCAAGAGGAACCTTTGCCAAGGAGAAGAGCTGGAGAAACTGAGGAGAAGTACTGCCCTTGCTGTGTGTCTGGGGTTTGCCAGCAGTTGCTATTTCTGCCAAGGAAAGGAGAAGGACTTTGCTGTGTGCTGTGTCCCCTGCTCTCCAAGAGCTTGAGTAGAGCTTGCCTCCTGTTTTGAAGTATCAGGAACACAAAGACTTCACCCCCAGCTCCCCTGAACTTCCTTGCTGGGAATTCTGACCTGCCAGGAGTGCCTGTGGCTGTGTTTGGCCTCTGGAGGTTGTTTCTGCTACTGAGAGCTGGAAAGCAACGCAACAACAGGAAAATCGACACAACGCTCTTCTTGCGACAGTTTTTCCAACTCAACACCGTGGTGTGAGAAGAATCTCCCCGCACCACCGCGCCACTGCTGAAACCGACACAGCACTTGTCGCCGCTGCAAGAATTGTCATATCGAGGGATAGCGGCTGAAGAAATCGACACAGTGCCACTCGAAGCCTCCGCATCATTCGCCATCGCATCCCAGATTTCCAAGCAATGTCCCTGTGCAGCAAGTTTTACCTGACGCATCACCCGCAGATCGGAGTCGTCTTGTAGTGTAGTTTCTATATCCCTGATAGGCTCTGCACATTGGAATAATATACACTATATATTTGACATAGGACTGAGGTCAGTATGTCTCTATCGAGTACATTAAACGTAATTACTTGTGTGTGCAAGCTAACTCAGAGGTCACTAGAAGCTTCTCGAATACACAAAAAGGGATTCGTTTCTGACAACCGCATAACCATGACAACTTTGTTTCCCGTAGAGTCGGAACAATCTCAGAACCGTGGAAACAATAGATAACAGTTTCACCCCAGTCAATCGTGCATGCTTCATTTCTACAGAGATGCACAGAAATAGAGAGACAGGCATTTCAATAAAAATGGTTTATTGAACAGTCTTATTTCTCATGCAATAGCATGGTTTGTAGCTATGACATATATTAATTAAAATACTTACATAAATAACACAGGCTAAAATGTGGATACTCATCTGATGCTTCTAAATAGTTCTACCCCAGTATATCTAACCTAAGTGTAGTACGAGGTAAGAAGTAGGTGCTGTTTTCTAAAGTATAGCTAGCTATAGCTATAGTTTTAGTTTTGCCAAGAGTTGCCAAACGTTTAAGTTCTAGTCTGCTCCATACCTTAGAATGTGCGAGGTTGGAATCTCTTTTCCGGGACACGATATCTAACACCCCGCAAGAGGAGTCAGAAACACTGGAGCTGGATTCTCTGCGAAGAGGATGACTGCGTCTGGTCAGTGCAGCAGGCTGGATCTCGATTTCCTGCCGAACTTACCTTTGCGAACTGCAAGTAGGCAGTCGAGCTAGATCGTGCAAGAACCGTGGCTTGCCAGGGCAAGTGCAGATATATTTATACCTTGAAGGTGTTTAGGAATGCCTGTATTGACATAAAAGTCGGTCATCGGAACGTCATGAATGAACCCCTAAGGAATAGATGTTCATGCATACTAAATGAGTTCTTGGAGAAATCAATATCCAAGCAAGGGAAATTCCTAAAGGCTTAAGAGTCTGGTTTTCCAAGATCTCGTTGTGACGTGGATGAACGGATATAGGAGACCATGCCTGTATTTGGTTAGCATGGACAATGCCTAAATAAGGGCTGGATTTTCTATGCCTAAATAAGGGCAATATGAATTGTACCTATATAAAGGCATACATCGGGAAACCTATATACGGAATCTAAATCTACACACAACAGTCTCAGATGCGACGCATCACTTCCCCCTACAGACCGGACCCGACGCACCGCTCCCCTGTGTCCAGCGGAACTATCGCATCCACAAAGGTCTCATGAATCGATGCATCTCTTTGTTTTTCAGCGCTTCCCATCGCTGCAGCTGTTTGGCTTGGTGAATTTTGTCGTAATGACAGGTACTTTGCAAGAAATCCAGCATCCATAGTTTTCTATGGAGTCAGTTGCTAAAACCTTTTGAAAGTAATTTTTCTTAATACTTGCATTTTGAATTTTTGTTGTTTTGGTCTTGTTAAGTTTAGATAAAGATACTTTATTTTTCTAAAATGGTGTGGTGTCTATTTATGGTGTTATCACTGTGTCACTGTGAGTGTTGTTACAAATACTTTACACATTGGCTTTGAGATAAGCCTGTCTGCTCGTGCCAAGCTACCAAGGGGGTGAGCAGGGGTTATCTTAAGTGTGAATCCCCCTTACCCTGACTATTTGGACAAAGGTACCTACCTCTACCAACCAGAGACCCCCATTTCTAACAATCATTCATTTGCTCACCATGCTACACCAGTTTGGACCCAACCATTTGCAAATCAGTCTTGACTCTGCTCCTCATGGGAACAGTCCAGCCCAAACTGCCAAGCCAGGTCCTTACTAGACCCGAAACAAGCATCCTAGGACCGGTTAATATATAACACCCTGATGATGATCCCGTTATTTTTATAAGATTCAAACATGATCGCCACTTGCTCACTGATGCTATTAAATGTATACAATAATGAACATAAGGGAAGCAATGCTGCTATAGATTTTTTTTTGACTAATACAATTTTTGGGGATTTGCTTCACACATTATTGTCAGAGTTTGTTAAGATTCCTTGTCTTCTGTGTTTTTTGTTTCTACTCACCATTTTTAACTTATTTGTTAAATAAATGCAATATTATTTGTCTTCATGGACATTGCGCCTGGTCTTAATTGTCTCTTTCAGTGAATTTATAATTTTGACTTATTGGGACCCTTGTTCCTTTAAAACTTTCGAAAAGTGACATTTTCAGAATTGTCACTTAAAATCTAACTTTACCATTAAAGAGGATTTTAAATTATTATGCTTCAGTCACCAAACCTGACTTTCCCATCTGCTGCTAATCAAAAGTTATCACTTATTAGGTGACCCAATGTTATGCTATGGGAGAGGTAAGCCTCATAGCATTGAAAGACAAATTTGTGAGTTTTTCAATACCAGGACATGTAAAACTAAAAGTACATGTCCACTTTTTAGATACACTGCAACCTGGCCTATGGGATGTTTAGGACCTACCTTAGTGGTGACTTATACTATTAAAAAGAGAGTATCTACCATATTTGCACAACTTATGCTTGTGAAAGACCACCATGGAATGTCAAGGATTGTGTTGCTAAAAAACTGGAAAACCTGAGTATTTTATGGCAGCAGGTAGGTGTGCAGTACTAAGCTTTGGAGGTTCAATTACAGTGTTTACAGTTAGTGGCATTTCCAAAATTTGCCACTGGGTCTATCAGAATGCTACGGGTAACTGATATGTTCCCCTCCACAAGGATTATTGGCAGAATTTTGCCACCTCGCTTGTAATGCGGAGTTCCAGCCAAATTCTGCCAACCTCCACGTGGCAGAGTTTTTTTTCACACGCAGCTCGCAAATGGTAAGTTGGAGTGCGCACGTGGGATTTGGCGTCTCCTTGTGTGATATTGGGTAGCTAGGTGGGCACCCACCAAGATTTCTCAAACGCGGGTGGTCATGGGTGGTCTTGACCACTGGCAGTCAGAAAGCTGCTGCACTCGTAGAAGATCTACTCGAGCGGCAGCAAAATCAATCCAAGAAGCTGCTCCCTCTGGCACATCGCGTGGTGCTGTTCAAACTAATTTGTCAGCGCAGAACGAGTTCCTGGTGCTTAATCACAACACGACCAGTGCCACGTGCCTATTTCCACCCGTTCACGGAATTCCACAGCATCTCGCAGTTTTTTATTGTAACTCCGCAAAATTCCGTGGAGTGAAACTCTGCAAGTACCGCCCAGTCCTAAAGAATGCTTGCCTCACATTTTTCACCCCCAAAGTAGTTATTCCTGTGGCAGGGGGATCCGCCTTAGGGTAGGAACTTCTGCCACCATGTCAGAGAATTCAAAATATAAAAGAATTTTACCAAACAGAAGTAAATTCTGCAGTGAATTCTATGAATCAGCCCAGGTCATTTACTTAGAAAATAAAATAAGCACTCACAGTAATCATCAATTTTCTGTTGTATCTGCAATACAGTTTCCAAGTGGCAAACAACCAAGCACGCCATTCACACATACTGCCGAGTAATGTAAGACTTTCATTTCAGGTTTCTATAAACCAACCCTTGTTTTAAAGGCTCTGCATGTTGACTGACATTTGTGTATTGTTTGTGTTTATGTTTGCTGGTGTTCTTGTATCGCCAAACATGTTCCGTAATAGAGCCTTTTCAAATGTAATGTATGTATGTATAAAAATACATAGGATTAGATTACTGCGTGCATCTTGATAGGCATTTTGTATCATTTGCCAGTGCCTATATGCAATATGTGGAGTTAATATGTACAGTTGTATATATTTTACTTTTTTTTACACAAACTGCAATGTACATATAATGTGACCACTTCACAGTCAATTCACAGAAAATGTAGGCATTTATGAAACATAGCTGTCCATTTAGAGCGTGCATCGATGTACCCATATTTGTTAATTCAAACAGTCCAATAGAAGTGCACAAAGAAATGTGTGCAAACCTTAGATTTCCTGGTGCACTCCCTGTCCTTAATGTATGTTTGAGTGGATTGCTACAAATTATCTTCATGGCACAAACATATTATCCCATGTAGGACCAGCCTGCACCGACTTGAAAAAATAGGTGTGCCATTTCAATCTCCTTCTTGGAAACAAATGTTCTCCATATTTTAACAGGCGTGAGTTTCTCTGTGTCTTCTGGCTGGGAATCAACGTGACAGAGTAGTCATGAACCCCCAGTGTAGAAGTTTGAGTGGGGGGAGGTGGCACCGTTTTGTGTGTAACATAATACCTTTAAAATATCTTTTATGGTTCCTTGAACTTTGATAGGTAACAATAGCCTCCAAACACAGGGCCATAAATACCAATCCAAAGAATATTGTGATGGAGCTGTGGAGTGTGGGATGGATGGATGGATAATGGATGGATGGTTGGGTGGATTGATGGATGGATGGATAGATGGGTAGATAGATAGATTGGCTGGATGGATGCATGGGTTGGATGGATGGATGGATGGATGGATGGATGGATGGATGGATGGATGGATGGATGGATGGATGGGTGGGTGGGTGGGTGGATGGATGGGTGGGTGGATGTATGGATGGTAGGGTCGGTATGGGTGGATGGTTAGATGGGTTGGGGTAGGTTTTTTGGATTTAATGGATGGATGTGAATGGCACAATTTGGTCACATTGTTTTCCGAATTTCTTAAGGGAAGAAATCAAATGAGTGCCGGCCTCACTGGCTCTCTCAGAGATCTTTTATATATGGTTTAAAGAGGGAGTATTTTATCTTTCTGAAATCTCCATTACAACCTGTCAACTATTTGTGAACTTTGGGGGTGTTCACCAACTTTTGCATAGACTTCCGTTTGACGTGGCATCTTAGCGGGTAATGCCTTCACAGTTACGATTCTGAAAAATCCACAGCACTTTATGGATTGTACACTTTTACAATCTGCAAGTGTAAATGTTTGCTGATCATAATTCTTTGAACTGGGCTAAGGGTATTTTCGGGTGCAGTTCAATTTTCGGCACAATTTTTTTTTTTAAGCAGTCACTTTTGGAGTTATTTACTAAGGGTTGCGCGTGTACTCATGTGACACTGCAACATTTTTAAGTGCAGCCGCAGTGCTTTCCAAGGGTTAGTAAATGGATGCAGTGCTTTGTGCCGAGCAAACTCCTCTGCGAAACCTTACTAAATAACTAAATTAGTCATTACTGTTCAGAAATTGGGCCCTTCAGAATCTTCAACAATTATCCCCAAATACAAGCATTTCTTTGCAGGTGTTCTACCCACTTGGAATTTTAGCATCAGGTTTAAAATGAGCTTACATATGCCCATGGTTCTCACTGGGTGAGTTACCTTCTGCTCTGGCTTTGCCATTACATTGAATAAACTTCGCTGGCATGTTGCATAATGGTGTGCTGCAAGGTAGTTTGCTCTGATGGCATTATGCGCTCCATATGCAGTACTGCAGTTCATAAACAGGCATTGCAAGCACAAGTCATTACTTGTATGACCCTGTTTGCCCGGTTTCTCACATTGTAGCATTAACCATGATTATAATTACAATATGGCTCAAAGCACTAGTGTGGCCGCATCTTACATAAACAGCTTGAGATGCAGATCTGAGCTGTTTCCTATAATGATTGAATGTGTTGTATAATCTTAGCCCTTATTTACTTGAGGGGGGCCTCCCCAGGGGCAGATAACTCCCTACAACACACCTGGGAAGAATGCTGTTTACTAATTAGTTACTGTGAAATAAATTCTTTCTTTCCTTCCTAGTTGGTCAAACACCAACACTTCCCCTATAACATCTCCCTTCTCCCTCTGAACAACACGTGAAGTTACAAGCCAAGAACTCCAACCACAGATCACAAAGGGGACTTAAGGATGAAGATGGACAGGTGAGAGGACAGAAACAGGTCTAGGACGAGGAAGGTTAGAAGTCCTAGTAAGACAGAAAATGTGATGTTGTGAAATAGACACTGCTATGGAAGGGAATCTTATAGAAGGTACTTGCAACAGTCCAGCACTAAAACCACCACCACAAAAACCCAGAACATCCCAGCAGTAGTGATATGCAAAGGTATAGGTCTAAATCCAAGTGGCATCCCAACAAATGTCACACCAAGGAACACCACTCACTTCCCATGACACAGCCAAAACCATATTGCGAGACACAGAGCCTCCACTGGAGGAAAATCCCCATCGGTAAAGGCATTATAAAGCCTGGGTAAAATGTGCTATTTTCCATAGCCCCCAACTTCCAAAGATCTCCCTATAAAATGATTGGGAATCTCTTTAATCTCTCTCCATCACTCTTTCTCTCTTTCTTTTCCTCTCTCTGTTTCTTCCGCTCTCTTCTCTATTTCTCTATTTCAATTTCTCCCACTCTCTGCTTCTTCCCACTACCTCTGCCTCTGTCTCTCTCTATCTCTACCTTATGACTATCAACCTTTCTACATACCTCTCCTCATCTAAATAATTCGATCACCTCTCTCTAGCTTGTTCGTTTATCTGTACCTATCTACTTGTCTGTTTACTTCTTTCTTTTTTTACTTTTATCTTCTGTCTTCCTTGATTATCTATCTCTCCCTTCTCCTTCTACCTCGCTAATTTCTATTTCATCTCTCTCTTTTTACCCCTCCATCTTATTGTAGCTCTCTTCTGAGCCAATTTTGTAATCCACCCCTTCTCTCTAACTCACTTCTCTATCTACCTTTCTCTACTCCAATGTCACCTCTCTCTACCCCCTTTACCTCTCTTTCTGTCCCTCTTGCCACTTCTGTCTTCCACAACCTCTCCTCTCTCTATCACTTTCTATGCCAACACCCACTATCTGCCATCTCTCTCTCTCTCTTTCTTTCTCTCTCTCTCTCTCTCTCTCTCTCTCTCTCTTCGTTACCCTTCACTTCACTTCTCTGCTCTGTTTCCATTGCACTGGTCTCTGAATGCTGCAGAGGTACATGCAGTGACTAGAGCTACAAGTCCATTATGCCTAGTACAAATCAGACTTGCAAGGTAGTATTTTTCTGAATTTTATGTGCTTCTGCAATTGAGACATTGCTAGTGTTCTGGAGCAATTACATGAGAACTGTACAGGAGTTTCCCTTCCCCTCCCCATAGAGAATAATTGGAGGAGAAAGTAAGAAGAGATGAAGGGTTCTGAGAGTGGCAGACATGAGCTCGGGTTTCTGGAGGGGCACACTGAATTGATGATATCCAAATGCAGAACTGGTGGATCTATAAGGCATGAGGCGATACATGGTTCAGCATAGAAATACATAGGGAGTGCTAATAACCATTCAGCCAGCATAAGAATCATGAGAACACGTGTAGATATTAGATACGGACTAGAACAATTGAGTAGGGAATGTAGGGGTGTGCGATAAAAAATGCTTGACGTTTTCTTAATGTTCAGTTCGTTTTGTAGTAGGACTGTTGAGATTACAATATTAATTACCATTATTCTGATACACAGATTTATGGACGAATAGCACATAATAGGTAATTGTAAATTGGCAAATATCAACAGCTGAGTAGGTCTACTATTTCTATGGGCTGGGATGGGGATCCATACCTATACACAATACTCCCCCTGCAGATGAGAGTTACTTTGGCAGGGTATTCTGACTCGTAGCACTTTTTATTTGATTGAGCATAGCTTGTAGCGAGGTAGAACAGACACCTGCCAGCTCTACTTCTCTCTAAAGAGGGTACACTGTGTGTTATTCTTCTTGGGGTTTTAGGAGATCTACCTGATTGTTCCCTGAAGGATGAGGGTTTCCCAACAATGTTTCACAATGCCTTTTACTCTTGCGTGTGTAGAACGTGAAATCCCAAATTCATGAAGTTTACTACTTCTTGACATCTAGTAACAGCCAATGTTATGTGACTTTACGTATTTACTCCTCTGAGAATGTAAAAACTTGAACTTAACGTGGACAATGCTATATTGAACAATGATCACTGCTACTGACAGCAAAGGATGGCCGATCTTGAGGACAATTCATTTTGTTTACAAACAATATGAACAATAACTTAATTTAAGTAATTTATCTCTAGCATTGCCACTAGCAGGATAGCTAACATAGAATAGAGTACACAACATACTACTAACGGTCTGAAGAAGACTACTTTCTAGAATTGGAAGCCCACCGACTGATAAACTCCTATTTCAGTCCATGCACTACAGGCATAGCAAGCAGACCAGGGCAGCAAAGAGACAACCTAGGAGGGGATCCAACTCTCACCAGCTGCAAGGGAGACAGTAACAGGCTATGACCTCAATAACATAACATTAATCTTAATAACAAAGAAAGAATGTCACATTTGCATTCTTACATAGTTTGTAAAGTTTCAGCTTGCTGACCTTGGGTTGCATGAGAGGGTTCAACACTGAAATCATACTTTAAAGGGGAATAGTGAAGTTCTGTAACAACTATATTTGGTCAAGTGGAATAGTACCTCTGTAGGTCGTAGACTTTGTGCATTCTATTATTTGCTGCACATGTGCTGCCTCCTTCACCTCTTTTTTTTTTTACAAACTATCTTGTTATTAAAACTTCAAACACAGATTCAGTCAGCATAAAAAAACTGTTACAAATTTAATTACCACCTCATACCTCTCCTTCTCCCTCCGCCCTCTCACATCCCTTATTTATTCAACTAGGTACTTTGTCCTCAGTAAGAATCCCATTCACGTTAATGATGTTCATGGGTACATAGATTGCCCCTGTGGGTGTACCAACTGACCCAGATTTTCTCCCATTTCCAGGGGAATCCTCTACTCTCATAGACCACTTGTTACGCCAACATACACAAATCAAAATCACTTTTCCATGTGTCTATGTCTGACTTCTGAGCGGAACTCCAGGCTTTAGCAATGTACCTTTTAGCCATCACTAGGCCCACCATCATCCAGATTCTAGTTGTCCTGAGGTTCTGTAGCGATCCGAACCTGTGAATTCGGTATCGTAGTACCGACACGATTTTGGTACCAATGAACCGCAAATGATCCATTATATACATGACAGTGTTTTCGCTGCGCAACTAGCATGAATTCACTGGAAAATAGGGCATTCTGTCATAAAAGCCATGGCATCCATTTTAGTTACGGCATCCATTTTGTTTCTTGCCCTCACATAGTCAATGAACGGACGATGACCTCGGCAGAGTCACCTTGTTAAGGACACGTAAGCTCGAGCCCCGAGAAAGGCTGACGCTGCATGACTAGGCAGAGTCAAGCTACCTCCCTTGCCTGAGGACACTCCTGCTATACTGGTTCTCATGTCCGTTGTCCTGACTGAAAGGCCGAAGACGGTAGCCATGCCCGTTTATGATCCATAAACACCTCTTATCCTACATTTCAATCCTTTGCACCTGGCTCTGCTCCTTACCTTCTGGGCTTTTACAATGGGGAGGTTACGATTTTTATGATGGGGAGGATCGGGCAAAGAATGGAAAACTGTCGAGAGGGCCTGATCGAATACCGAAAACCTGCGACTAATTATTGTTTGATGTCAAATTTATTGTTTGTTTGGGATACCGGGTTAGGCATGAGAAATATTTGTGTAATGTAGCCCAAAGACATTTTGCATGTATTTAAAGAGTAACCCACTTAATGCAATTTGAACAGTCTCGTAGATTCTGCCTCTGTGTGGTTCCTATGATTTCTGTGTCCCTGCAGTAAATAAACCTTGGTCTTTGACGCCGCCATCGAGAAGCCCGTGTCTCTGTTTATTTGTGCACCGGGACAGGAGGAACTCAGGGGTCTTCGGGTGTTGTTTCCCTGGCACCTCTGGACTCTTAAAAGTCCAGAACCTCAAATTGGCGCCCAATGTTGGGCGACGTCATCCGGTACCGGTCCAAAGCCTGAAAAGTTTGAGAAGTTTCGTGTGAAGATTCCGGAGGGAGGTACCCCGCTTCATCGATCCCTGCATGTCGTAAAAGTGGCCCGACGATCTCTTCCACGAGGGTTCCCGTTCCCAGACGGCTACAGAGGACCGCTGCCTTGACTGTCGCCCTGTCTTGGACCCGAGGTGCAGACCTTAGTACGGCGAGACGTAGACGGGTTCTCCTTGGTGACGTCTTCCACATTTCAGTTAAGTATTAAGTGGGCTACGCTCAGTTTGGTTGTTCCTTGTTGCTTTGGTTTAATTCGTAGATTATCATTGGTTGCTCTTGTTCAGATAATCTTTGTTTTGGTATTGGTTCATTTTGGTAGGCCTAAGTTCTCTGCGCATTTTGGTTGGAATTTGTCTTTGTTGTCATGACTACCAGTAGTAACTGTTTTTTGTCCTGGTTACGTTGCAACGGGGATTCCCGGTTGGAGGATTCGTGTTTGGTTCCTCCGATTGGAACTCCTACATATGAGCTCTATTGTAAACATGGTGTTGGTCCTATTGCGTATAATGAAGTATGGGTCCGTTATACCAAAAAAGATGGTGTCCTTAGTTGGCCGCCGCATGGTAGTTTCGAAACGGAAATACTAGACAATCTAGAAATGAAGTTGTTCAAGAAAAAAGCCCGGCCGGCAATGTTTGATTCTTTTCGCGTATGGTGCAAAGAAGCCAAACAGAGATTAATTAGGAAAACGAAGAAAGAACAGAAAGAGAAAGGGTTGACTTTAATGGAGTCTGCTAGGCAGCTGCATGTCAACGAGACTGAGAAAGCAATGGAGATGGCGAGTAGAAAACATAATTTGGCAATTGATAAATGTTATCCTGTATTGCCATGATGTCCTATTAAGCCGATGGAGGATCTTGAAAAGGATCCTCTGTTGTCTTACCTGTTGAATTCACCCCCACCGTATGCACAGGGTATTATAGTACCACAGTTTCTACCTGTTGTACAGCCAGCTGCTGGTCAGCCTGGAATAGTTGCTCCACTTCCTTTGATTCCAGCTCCTATCCTTCCCGTGGTTAATGTTCCTTCGGCACCCCCTCTTCCTGGGGCGCCCGGTTCGCCTTTGCCTGTCGTTTCGCAAACTGCTTTACCTGCTACTCCTACCCTTACTATTTCATCTGCTTCATCTGTTCTGTCCCCGAACCCTGTGAACATTCTGACTCCGCTTTCCGTTCGTCGGAAAATAACCGACTCTGTAACTAATATCTTAACTCCTCTCTACAGGTCTTTAATTAAGACCCCCGTTTCTGACTCTATACAGAGACGTAGCCAGTTTCCTGGTCCCCAGGAACGAGACACGTTAGATTCGACAGCTCTTAGGTGGATGTCGAAAGCTGCGAAGTATGATGCACGAAGAGTGTTAGATACCTTTATGCAATGGAATGAACCAACCCAACGTTATGTTTTTGACGTGATGTGTTCTCTTGTGCGTGAAGAATGGGAAGATGATGATTTAGACTCCGTCCCCTCTGACCTGATAAATATTCAACAGAAATTTGCCGCAGGAATGGTGATAGGTCCAGAAGTAAGGGGAGCGATAGAACTGATTTTAGCTTATAGGGATGAGTCCCCTCTTCGAGTGACAAGAGACCCTGATGGTTCACCGATTACTACTAGGAAACGACGAGGACAATATCCAATGAGGGAAGTTCCACCGATATGGCGTGATGCAGTTCAAGCTGATGGGAACTTGGGTATTTTAGCTGCTCCGGCACATTTCCAGAGAGTATGGATACACATCCCTTGGAAACGGGCCGAAGTATTAGCCGTAAAACAAGCGTTACCGGACCCGCGTAAAAATCCTGCTGGTTATTACAAAGAGTTAACGCAAACAGTTCAAGCGTGTGTCATGAATTTAGCAGATATTGAAATGCTATTTGGTAATGTGGTGCCACAGCCTATATGGGCTAAAATTCGGCAAGAGAACCACCCAGTCGCCTTAGGAGGTGACTGGGCAGCTATTATAGCGGCAGATGCGCAACAAGTTGGCGGTGCTAAACCTGAACCTCTGATTGCTGCTTTACCTGGCAGAATAATTACTCTAATGAAAACGCGGATGCCAGCGTTACGAGTCAATTGGGATAAATTATCGGCATGCAAGCAAAAGAAGGACGAAAGCGTCTCTGACTTCTTTACTAGATTTGAAGAGACCTTCGTAGACCACAGTGGGCAAGATATGAGTACTGAGGGAGGCCAGAGATTGTTTGTCGACAAATTCGTGTTTAATTTATTACCTGAGCTTAGTAACAAGTTAAAGGATTCTGAAAGTGCATGGGCAGTGTCGACAACAGCACATATACTTGCAACTGCTCAGTATTACGAGAACAGAGAGAAAGAAGAGAAGGAAAAGTCAGAAAAGAAAACAAAAGATTTAAAGACTAAAGTTCTTTTGCAACAGGCGTATCCGCCTCGTTCGAATCAGTCAGATTCACAGCAGCGACCCCAGTTTCAGCCACAACCACAATTCCAGCAAGGGACGGCCCAAGGATTTAATTATAGTTTTCCGCGACAACAGTTAGCATGGAATCAGTGTGCCTATTGTAAAAAGGAGGGTCATTATAAGAATGAATGCCCAGTACTGCACCCACAAACTAGTGGTGTCCCAGCTCAGAGAGGTAATGTTGGGTTTATGCAAGCTCCTAGAGGTAGAGGACGTGGTACGATGACACCACAGGCTGATCGCCAATCGAATTATTTCGATCAGCGAAATGCACAATCTACGCAAACAGGTAGATCTCCACAGTACCATGTTGAAGATTACTATGATCATATTGAGGAGATTCAAAGAAGCGAGCACTCGGACAGCCGCAGGCAAAGAGAGGGAGTAGTGTCAGTTCCAGTTGATCAGAGTGGACCTTATGTCGCAGTAGTTACCTCAGGCGTGGTCGAACCGTTTCTGTTGGATACTGGTGCGGCAAAAAGTTCAATTATGCATGCGAAACCCCCTGGCGCACCTTTGTCTGGCTTAACGAACACTTCGGTAGGATTCTCAGGCGCCCCTGTTCACAATCCTGTTTCTAGTCCTTTGTCAATATCTGTTGGGCCATGCATACTAGAAGCACCCCTTATCTTAACAACCGGTTGTAATGAGAATCTGCTTGGTTTAGATCTGTTGAAACGCCTGCACGCGACACTGTACTGTTCTCCTTCAGGGGTACAGCTCACATTAGGCAAAAGAGTCATCTCTCCAATGTATATGTCGATGGATAAGCTCCCACCGGAGCTGCGTTCTCTTCCTGATACTCTTTGGGCGACTGGTCCTAACGATGTAGGCCTCTTGGAAATTCCCCCTTATGTGGTAGGTCTGAAAGCTAATGTTAAATTCCCACGAATCCCACAGTATCGGATTTCGAATGAAGGTGAACGAGCACTCTTATTGATTGTGAAAGACTTAATACAGAAAGATGTGATTGAGGAAACTAGAGGGAACGTCTGCAATAGTCCTGTTCTGCTGATTTTGAAACGTACTGACCCTTCCAAACCTCCAATTTACAGATTTGTGATTGACCTCAGAGAAGTTAACAAAATAGTGATTCCACAGTTTCCTGTAGTCCCAGATATCACCGCATTACTGACGTTGATTCCTGCCTCAGCTTCATGGTTTACAGTGATCGACTTGAAAAATGCCTTTTTCAGCATTCCCATAGCCGAGGAAAGTAGAGACATTTTTGGTTTCTCCTTAGGAGGTCGCAGCTTCAGGTTCAAACGCGCTCCACAAGGTTATTGTGAAAGCCCTTCAATTTACAGCCAAGCATTGAAGAGTCAATTAGATGCCCTTGTACTTCCTCATGGTGTTGCTCTGATCCAATACGTAGACGATCTTTTACTGGCTGCTGATGACAAGGAAACTTGCAAAGCAGCTACAATTTCTTTATTACGTCATTTGTCAGACTTACATCACAAGGTGTCACCTTCTAAACTGCAATATTGTTGCCAAGAAGTGACCTACTTAGGTCATCTTTTGTCAAAGGAGGGAAGAAGGTTGACCCCAGAGAGAATCAAAGCAATTTCACAGATGACTGTACCAAGCACACAAAGAGAAGTGCGTGCGTTTTTGGGAATTACGTCATACTGTAGGCAATGGATCCCAAATTTTTCTCTCATGGCGAAACCATTGGTAGCCCTGACTGGAAAAGGTGTTCCGAGCCCTTTGCCATGGTCTGATGAATGTCAACAGAGCTTCTCTGACTTACGTGATGCGCTGTGTTCAGCTCCTGTGTTGGGTACTCCTGACTACAGTAAGCCATTTACTCTATATGTCCATGAAAGAGAAGGTTGTGCATTGAGTGTATTAACGCAACAATTTGGTGACAAACAGCGACCTTGTGCATATTTCTCATCCACATTAAATCCGGTAGCCAGAGCATTGCCAAGTTGTTTGAGAGCTACAGCAGCAGCTGCAGTGTCTATTCGACAGTCTGCTGGACTAGTCATGAACAACATGTTAGTAGTCATGGTTCCACATGCTGTGGATACACTCATGAATCGAACGAAAACTCAGCACCTCACCAGTGCTAGACTATCAGGCTATGAGCTGACGCTTTTGGCAAGTCACATTCAGATCAAGCGATGCAACATATTGAATCCAGCAACACTGTTGCCGACTACTCAGGAGTCGAGTGATTCAGAGCCTCATGATTGTTGTTTCAGAACTGAGGAAGAGACAAAAGGTAGGATTGATTTAAAAGACACACCGTTACTAGATCCAGACGGCACTTTATATGTCGATGGTTCTTGTTATAAGCTACAGAATAGTGATGTGACGGCCGCGTATGCAGTTACGACTTTGAGTACGATTGTTGAGACTGCAAGAATAAGTCAGAATTCTGCCCAAGCTGCAGAATTAATTGCACTAACAAGAGCGTGTGTTTTAGCTGAGGGAAAGAGAGTGAATGTGTTTACTGATAGCCAATACGCCTTCGGCGTTGCCCACAATTTTGGGCGTCTCTGGAGAGAAAGAGGTTTTCTCACGTCCCATGGGACTAAGATCCAACATGGACAGTTAGTCAGCGATCTATTGGAATCCCTGACTCTACCAAATGAAGTTGCAATTGTGAAGTGCAGTGCACATCGGAAGATTACGGATGATGTTGGCCGTGGAAATGCTTTTGCTGATGAGGTCGCCAAAGAGACGGCCAAGAACATGACGAGCCGAATGTATGTTGCAACGTCTGCAAGATGGATTGCGGAATCAGGAATGTGTGAGAATACGATTGAAAGTGTGAAGGCAATCCAGAATGAAGCAACTGAAAATGAGAAGAATGAATGGAAGGAGAAAACGGGTAAAATGGATTCAAGTGGATGTTGGGTCGATTTGTCTGAGCAGCAGCGTTGGATGTTACCTGATGCATATGTACTTGCAGTAGTCACGATGGTGCATGGAGCGGCGCACATCAGTTCGAAAGGGATCTGTAAAATGTTAGCTCCAGTATGGAAGAACGATGGAATTACTAAATGTGCAGAAAGAGTGGTGAAAAATTGTATGGTATGCCTGATGCATAATCCTGGCAAGGGAACCCCAACCCCAACTGGCCATTTTGCTCCCCCTTCTTGTCCCTTTGAAGTGATTCAGTTGGATTATATCCACATGGATAGATGTAACAATCTCAAATACGTCCTAGTGGTAGTCTGTGCCTTCTCAAGATGGATTGAGGCATATCCGTTAAAGGACAACACTGCTATGTCCACTGCCAAAATCCTCCTAAAAGAATACTTCCCCAGGTATGGTATGCCACGGATTGTTTGGTCGGATAATGGAAGTGAGTTTGTAGGGAAAGTTATGAAGAGTGTGTGTGCGGGTCTGGGTATTAATCAAAAATACCACAGTGCGAATCACCCACAATCAGCGGGTTTGGTTGAAGGGTACAATGGCACCCTGAAGCTGAAACTTGCGAAAATTCAAGCTTCCACTGGTCTCTCTTGGCCAGACGCACTGCCTTTAGCTTTACTGTCCACCAGAGCGACTGTACACTCTCGAGTAGGGCTTAGCCCATATGAGATTGTGTTCGGCCGCCCTGCTAATGTTTGGGGAGTCCCTAGGCCAAAGGAATTCAAACAGATTGAATACCCAATGTTGATTGACTACCTTCATGATCTGACTGCTAAATTGAGCCTTATTCATCAACAGGTATTCGAATCCTTGCCTAAACTGCCGGAGAGTCCAGGCCACATGTTGAAACCAGGCGACCAAGTGGTAGTTCGGAACTTTGAACGCACTCGGAACCTCCAGCCAAGATTCGTTGGTCCGTTCCAGATCCTCCTCACAACAAGAACTGCAGTCCGCCTAGCTGGAAGGAAAAACTGGGTGCACGCCAGCCATACGAAGCGTGTCCCCCTTCCACTCCCCTATGATAACTGGGTTAGACAGGGAATTGGTGTATCTGAGACAGAACCTGTTCTTAGGCACATCCCTTTCAGTGATGCAGAGTACATAACGGACCACCCTCGAACGGAAACACAGAACTTTGACACCCCAGCAGCAACCACTCCTTTGAATCCTGAACCAAGTACTGTACAAAGTGAACATTTGTCACCTGTGGAGTCGAACATTTCCGCACCTGTAGACCAGCTATTTCAAGACCAGACAAGACCCGGAAAGTGCAGATATAATCTACGTTCTCATGTTATGAACTAATGACATTACATAATTACCATTCTGTTTGAAAACTGTTTTGATCTTACTGCATTCCATTCAGTCAGGAAGTTTGCTCAAAATTTATTTATCTTTTTGTTTTTTTTATTATTTCTCTCACCTTGCCATCTGGGTTACCGTAGGGTCGTAACGTGTGCCTTGTTTTAATTTGCAGGGAATCAGACACTAGGTCGGTTTCTTCTGTTTGTCTTGGGAACTCCCAGGATAAACAGAGGCAAGTTTTTAACAGGTACAAACCATCCGTTGCGAACGGTTGTAGAAGATGGAGCTTCCTGAATTACGACGGGTTAATGTCATAAATGTGCACAAGACGAAGCTATATGACATATTGTATAGCAAGTGTTTTCTAATGCAATGTACTTTGACACTTCTAATTGTTTTGATAACTTTGGCAGGCGGAATTATTTTTGGTATTCAGTTGATCTTTACACCTGTTGCGTCTACAGTATCTCCCCATGCTCCTGTTTCTCCGACTGTTGTTTCTCTTCATTCTTTCCATCCTTTTCCTGCCCACGAACAAGCTCGACGCTCTGAGTTTATAAATAACACTTTCATTCAACTCTTGCACCAACATCAACTAGTGGTTAATACAACAAACTGCTGGGTGTGTGGTTTGATACCACATACCATGGACAATGGCATCCCTTATTTGGTTCTGCCTTTTAGTTATAATGGATCATTCTGGGCATTTCAGACCATGTTCGCTTATGCCCTAGAGACCTATCCTCCACGACCTCCGCGTTCCACCCGGTATAACTCTGCTAACAGAGCCTTGGTAAAAGGAATCACCGACATGGTAAGAGATGTCAATAATACTCCGTTCATTCCCAAGGATGAATTGCGAGTTTACATGGGTTGGAATGTTACGGAATATGGCATTACTCTAGGTGAGAACAAGCGTAAGAGCTCAACTCCGATCTGGGTCGTACCCCACCAAGGTCAAGTCTGTTTGCAAGGTAATGGGAGGAATCCGAAAGCTCGACTAGGGAAGAGTGACTGTATCGAAACATATGTTTTTCCGTCACAGTCTTCCCCGGCTTTCTTAGCTGCTAAGGGTACCTATTTTGTTTGCCAAGACAGAGCATACACATGGCTGCCTGCTGACTTCTCAGGCTCATGTTACATCGCTCAACTGTTACCTCCGACATACACTGCTGCACCGGACTATCACAAAACTAGAGTTGTGAGAGGAGTTTTCAGTAAAGAAGATACTGCTGGCCAAGAGGCAGGAGACTTTTTCAAGGGTTTCCTCCCATTCTGGGGGCCTATGGCCAACAGTAGAAACTTACGTCAACTAACACGGGTAGTTGAATCCACTATCACTGAAACGGCGGGTGCCCTTAGTAACCTGACAGCTGAGCTTCAAGCGGATCGCCTCATGACGTTACAGAACCGTATGGTCCTTGACGTGTTACTTGCAGATCGAGGTGGAGTATGTAAGATGATCCAATCAAGTTGCTGCGTTTTTATTCCAGATAATGCGCCAACAGTATACAAGGCCATCTCTAAGTTACATAAGATTTCTGACTCTATTCATGTAGAGGAAGGTGACTGGTCATTAATGGGATGGTTCTGGAGCCTGTTGTCTGCGTGGGGATGGAAGGTTCTGATAGTCACTGGTGTTGCATTAGTATTTTTATTTTCGTGCTGTCTCATTGTTCAGTGTGGTCCTGCCTTATGTAATCTCTGCATTTCTACATGCGTAAGAAGACCACCTGTTTTTAGAGATACGCCACGGGATAGAGTAATGCTCCAACAACATATCAGCGACCTGATGAACATAGAGATGGACTCTGACATAGAGTGAGTTATTGCCTATGTAAGGGCAAAAGGACGGTCTGAGGTTCTGTAGCGATCCGAACCCGTGAATTCGGTATCGTAGTACCGACACGATTTTGGTACCAATGAACCGCAAATGATCCATTATATACATGACAGTGTTTTCGCTGCGCAACTAGCATGAATTCACTGGAAAATAGGGCATTCTGTCATAAAAGCCATGGCATCCATTTTAGTTACGGCATCCATTTTGTTTCTTGCCCTCACATAGTCAATGAACGGACGATGACCTCGGCAGAGTCACCTTGTTAAGGACACGTAAGCTCAATCCCCGAGAAAGGCTGACGCTGCATGACTAGGCAGAGTCAAGCTACCTCCCTTGCCTGAGGCCACTCCTGCTATACTGGTTCTCATGTCCGTTGTCCTGACTGAAAGGCCGAAGACGGTAGCCATGCCCGTTTATGATCCATAAACACCTCTTATCCTACATTTCAATCCTTTGCACCTGGCTCTGCTCCTTACCTTCTGGGCTTTTACAATGGGGAGGTTACGATTTTTATGATGGGGAGGATCGGGCAAAGAATGGAAAACTGTCGAGAGGGCCTGATCGAATACCGAAAACCTGCAACTAATTATTGTTTGATGTCAAATTTACTGTTTGTTTGGGATACCGGGTTAGGCATGAGAAATATTCGTGTAATGTAGCCCAAAGACATTTTGCATGTATTTAAAGAGTAACCCACTTAATGCAATTTGAACAGTCTCGTAGATTCTGCCTCTGTGTGGTTCCTATGATTTCTGTGTCCCTGCAGTAAATAAACCTTGGTCTTTGACGCCGCCATCGAGAAGCCCGTGTCTCTGTTTATTTGTGCACCGGGACAGGAGGAACTCAGGGGTCTTCGGGTGTTGTTTCCCTGGCACCTCTGGACTCTTAAAAGTCCAGAACCTCAGTCCTTGTGGCATTAGTCTAACCCCAAATATTTAGAATACTGTGCTTGGTTGATACATCAATGCCTGAACCCCAATCGTCCAAAGACAGTCAAGCACCTCCATCCAGTACTTTTATATAAGCGGGCAGTCCCAGAGGATGTGACAGAAGGTGCACGTTTGCCTGCATCCCTGTAAACACTGCTGGTCTCCTGTCTGTCCCATTCGTACCATTGTCATCCTTATGTAGTAAAAACAGTGTAAGTTTTGGACCTGGATCAAGGCAAAATCCAGACCGGATAGCCATCTCTTTAGGAGATGCCAGGGCCTCCTAACACGCTTCATCCTCAAAAATCTCAACATCACATTCCCACTTCCCCTTTAACTTTTGCAGGACATCAGGTGTGTTATTTATCATTTTGTAAAATGTTAAAGTTGCACCCATCAGCATCATGCCTTCCGGCAGTTGCAGCAAGAGTGCACCTGTGTCAAATAAGGTGGCCTGGTGCAGGCTCAGTGAAACCTGCACAGAGCAGACATTTTCCATCCGAACCTCCCACGTATCAGATAGTGCCACATACCTCCCCTGTGTGTCCACCCAGGAGAGGTGGATCGTGACAGGGAGAAAACGTTTCACCAGTATACCAACCGCTTCCTGACTCAGATATGTAGACTGTGGGTGTCACCATTTTAAACCCCCACCTAACCAATGCTCTATATGAATTACCCAGTAGGTGGGTTTCCTGTAGGAGCATCACGCCTGGTGAATGTTGTTTGAGATATTGAAACAATACCCCTCTCTTATTCATATACCTCAACCCATTGACATTCCATGACATGAATTTTATATCAGTCTCCATCAACGTCGTATCTATTGCCCATCTGGTATTGCGGCGTGGTTTAGTTTGCTGCTCTTCATTCTTGTCCTCAGTTGCCTGATGGTCATTGTTTCTCTATGTTCCTCACTGGTGCTGGGTTCATGCTCCCATGATTTTAGCTAGTCTCCATCCCTCTATCCACTCCCACACTTCCTCTGGGGAGGCAAAGTACTATGTCTTTCCCTCAGCCACCACCCTCAACTTTGCTGGGAACATCATGAAATATTTCAGTTCACGTTGGTGCAGTGGTCTCTTCACTTCAGCAAAGCTACGTCGGAACTGCTGGAACTGGAGCGTGAAATCTGGGAAGAAGTTCATGTTTGAGCCTTTGTACTTCAGAAGTGGGCTGTTGCAGGCGGCCTGCTGGATGTTGTCACGGTCTCTATAATAAAAAATACGAGCGATAGTGGTTTGATGCGCTGTGCCCAGTCTTGGGTGGGGGGGCCTGGTACCCTGTGTGCCTGCTCAACAGAGAAGAAGTTGGACAGTCCTCGTGGCTTTAGGACTTTCATGATCAAGTCTTCAATAAAAAGGTATGTGCTGGGGCCCTCTGTTATTACCGGAACTCCGATCACCCTTATATTATTCCAACACGCTTAACCCTCATAATTCTCTAGCCGTGCCTTAATTGCCATTGCCTTGGCTCGCAACTCCTCAAGTTAATTCTTTAGAGTCTTAGTTTTGCCTGGTAAAGTCACAATTGCATTTTCTGCCTGCTTAACTTTGTCCTCTGTCTTGCGCAGATCAGCTTGGATCATTGCAATTTCTCTGCTGACTGAGTCAATTTTCAGTTCCAAGGAGCCTCGGACCCCCTTAATGGCAGTCATTATGTATGTCAACATTGGGGACACTCCCTCTTGTAATGTGGTGGATCCCCGGGCCCTCCCCTGGCCTGGTCCGTTGGTAGGTCTGTCGGGAGGATATATTTATCAAGCTTGTTCTGTTGGGTGGACTGGGCCAATCTCCCTCCTGTCACTGGTCATCCTAGGAGCTGGGGGAAACTGGCCTCTCGGCTTTCTACCTCTCATCATCAGTGTATTTCCAGGTGCCGGCCAGGGTACCTCTGTGGTCAACTGTATGTCTACTCCACCCACTCTCTGGATGCTGCTGTGGCAAGCTCATCATGGGTAGCTGGGGGGGCTTTCAGTTCCAACTGCCCAGTGTCTCGCAATATCCACCTCAAGTGGGCCAAGGCCCATCGAGTACCTCTGCTGTGATGCTGTGTCTAACAACGTACCCGGCCTTTGGATATTTCTTAGGCCCAGGTAGTTTGGCCTCTACGTTCATCTCTAATCGGCAACACTCTGCACCTGGTGTCACCGCCGGTCGGGCCTATTTGTGCAATTCTCAGGGGTCCATCCGTTTTCCTCTGCCGTTTCCCACAACAGTAGGGAACACTCTTGCCACAGTTATAGGCTGGGTGGTCCCTCAGATTACCCCTGACAGTAGAGTCTTCACTGAGGTGGGGAAGGCCCCCACAGCCAGCCCGCCCCCTTGGCACCCTCAAGATGTTGGCCAACCATTTCCCCACTCCAGAGTTCACAAACATGGTCCGTCCGCTAGGCCAATTAAGTGCAGGGGTCAGAGCCGCCTAATGGGTGCGGCTGGCTCCAGGTCTCAGCTCTGCAATGCAGTTGGTTGGGTGGGGGAGGGGGGCTACTGGCCCCACTCGATTTGCATACCCCCCAGGACCAGCAGGAGCCTCATCTGATTGGCGTCCTCCAGATCATCTCTCACAGCAGGCAGTCTTCCCATAACTGTGCCCCCGAGGCTTCACTCATGTCTAAGGCCTCAGCTTCCACCGGGCCACTTAGCAGCGATTCTGGGGCCCCATTCACATCCGAAGAATTCATATACTGACTGCAATCGGGGACAATTTATTTTTTGCCACTTGGCATGGATATTTCAGCCGTATAGATTGTGATTTCGGCAATCAGGATATGGAGTTGCATCAGCAAGCAGCCATTACATTCTGTGGTTGCCCACACCCCCCTGCCACCTTCACACATGATCACTATTTATATAGTTTCGCATTTATTTTCATTAGAGGTGTTAATATAGCCTGGGCATTGCCAAAAGTGCAACAAAGTAATGTGCAATTGCATCAATATAATGGAAATGCACTTTTAATAATTGATTATATATTAATTTGTTAAGTATTCAGATACCAAAAAGACATCATGGCACTGAGACATACAGGTGATAATATTAACACTGGCAAAGTTTTAAACATTTCCTGCTAAGTTGAGCTTCACTAAGGTAAGTAAAGCTTTCTGGCTTCTCCTGAGGAGAAGCCTAGGCCATCCAGCTCGCAGAAGATGGTGATTGCATGCAAATGTGTGTCCTACCCTTAAAATTCTTTCAATTTCAGAATATACATTTAGAGTGCAGAGGATGGGAGGTCACCCAGTGGTGGAGCCAGCTTTGGCTCCATTATCAGGAAAAACATTGTGTGGAGATCCCACCATTAAAAGTAGTAAAAGGGTCCCACACTTTTTAGGTTGCCAACCTATTTAAAGATTTCTATTTAATGAAGGCCTCTCTGACACCATCTCTATCATTTTTCAGTCCAGGTCATAGAAATGAAAGTGCTCAAATTGTATGATGCACTGTCAGAAAAAATTCCAGCAAGTCAAGCACATAAGTGTTTTATTTAGTGAAGGCAAACTCCCTGCTTTGCGAAATTGTCTGGTGTTGTAGACTGGCTGTCACTGCTTTTTCCATCAGAGCTGGTCCCTAAGTCGAGGCCACACTCATTCCATAGAGAACACTTGCCCAGAGAAAAGCTTTCTGTACGTTTGTACATATGTATTTTTTGGGAAGTGAAACCCTTGCAAAACGTTAGAGGTGTTCTATACAGGGTCAAAGGCAAGGATACAATCAGTAAGTGATCGAAGGGAAAGCTAATGACTGAGAAAGAAAGTGAACTGCTCTGTCATAGCCATGTAGTGTACTCTAAAGAGGTGTGTCTTCAGCTCTTTCCTAATTTGGAAAGAGGTTAGGGTGGCCCTGATGAATTTAGGGACATGGCTGTTGATCAAGATATTCTGTGCATAAATGGAGTAGGTCTGCTGCCTTAGGTTGTTTCTTTTTCTGTTTTTTTTTATCTCCAATTTGATGATGCCCTGGCACTGGGAGTACTGAGAGCCATCTGAAGTGTTGAGCTGATCAGCTTTTAGGCAGTAGTGCAAGTTGAGATGGCTTGGTAGATTATGCAGCTGATTTTGAAGGCTGTGCTGTCTAGCAGGAAGGGGGGGTCACTGGAGTTCCATCAAAGTGGTGGTGATGTCAAATTTGTTCAGGTCGTTGAAGAGACATGCTCCTGATTACTCAAAGACCACTGGGAAAGCCAGCTGTACAAAGTCTGGCCTTCCATACCGTAAATTATGCCCACACATTCCTTCATACACTGAGATATGGCATCCTCTAAGAAAAGGAATGCCATTCTTTCTGAGCAATATAACAGAACAAACCCAACTCATCATTGTTAAGAACAACTCCCTCCACAAGTTTACAAAAGATAATGCATAACTTTTTAGGACCTCTTGTAAAGTGTACAGGTCATCATGAGCAATGGGGCATGAGAGATAAAGAAGGAGAGGAGGAGGTGTAGCCAAAGGCCTTACGCTATGTCCATAGCGGCTTGATGTTTAAATTGTTCTTCCTTATTGCCCTTCCCTATCACTTTTAATGTAGGACCCACCCTCTAACTCTTTCAGAAAAGATAGGGTTTTTTCAAAGTTTGTTGCTTCCAGGGGCGGAACTACAAGAGCAATGGAATACATAAACTTGGCTAGGTCAGGAGTAATCGGTAAAATAGAACAATGACTTGGAATTAAAGTTTTTGACTATGGTGCCTGCACAAACTGGGTGACACTTGCACTGAAATCTCTATGCCATGTCTTGAGATAATGGCTTCTGTTCCAGTGAAAAAAGGAAGGAAACTTAATTTTTTTCAAATAACCATAAAGAAATAAATATAATGCATAAATATTCTGTTGCTTCCCTGGGGATATGCATTTGTATTTAACATCAATCTCTGTTAGAGTAACCTAATTTATTGCTAATGTACAACGAATAACACTTATTCAAAATTCAATTCAACACAAATGGGCCCGATTTAAATGTTGATAAAGAGGGAACTCCTCCACAATGTAAATGAAGTTGCATCCCTGCCAACTTAATGGTTCACCTGACTTATTTAGATTCAGGAGGACCATAGTTTGAAAACAGCAGAGAGTGTTCCGTCCCACCATGGTCAAACTTCTCTGATAGAGTGAGGGCTATCAGAGATTTGTCCACATGACAATTTTTCAGTGCTCGACACCGCCAGGATAAATCTGGCAGTAAGGGGCATTGAAAAGTGCACAATATCTTCCTCGCCATGGAAGGACACTCCCATGGTGTAGGGGCATTGTTATTTGTTTAATTTTCAAAAAGAAAACCCTGCTTTTGGATTTTCTTTTTGAAAATTAAAATTAAAATTGTAACTTTGCTATATGGCTCCATCATGTTTTATCGAGCCGTCCAGCAAAGTTACAGTGCATTGACAGGAACAGCCTTGACTGTGGTTCCTGTCAGTGCTTTAAATGTCCATCAGGCCAATAGACATTTCAAAATTTGGCAGCCACCTCTGTCAGGGCAATAGAGTAATTTACTTCATCACCAGTGCGGAGTACCAGCATTTAAATCAGTCCCATTGTCCCATTGTCCCATTGTCCCATTGTCAAAAACAGCTATTAGTATCTTCTGTGCATTTTGTAATGTTTTGAAATTGCACATATATGAAAGAGATATCAACCAACTATGTTTAAGTCCACCAAATTGATTTGTATGATTAAGGGTTTCCTTCCTTTTGGTATGCACAACCAGCCTACTCAGTTTAGACCCTAACCTTGCTGTCCCCACCACCAAATATGAAACATTCAGAATTGCATATAATCGACACTAACTCTTTTATATGACCCCCCCCCCCTTGCGGTATCCTCAGCAACTACAGCCTGGCATACTGCATACATGATGATGACACTCAGACATGCATTTGAGTTGGACTGCCTGATGAATGCGTAAAGGTGTTTGAACAAAAACTGCTTTGGATGCCTATGAGATGATGATCCAGTTGCTGAAACCTGGACTCCCCACCATATGTAATTCAATTGACAGCCAGTGGACTCTGAACCCCCCAAATCAAATCTGTCTTGAAAAATCACCTTAGGACCAGTAGATGGTCCTTCATGGATTTCTACCTCTATTCTGCATTAATGAACTATCATCTTCCTCACAATGGATCTCTCCTGTGTGGAAATTGGAAATTGGACATACTGGCACACTCTACCATGATCAAGATAAAGATTCAACGAGTCCAAAATCATTAAACCATATTCATCCTAGGCCTAGAATGAGGGGGTCCATATTTCCAATTTTTTTATCATTTTCCATTCGCATCTGGTTGATTAAGTGGACAGTTTCAAAATACTATTTTGTGTGCAAGAGCCTATCATATTAGAACCCTTGTTGTGTCACCAAATAAATGGCATTTTACCAGCCAACAAGATTTCCAATATTGTCTACTCATCGCAATCGTGAAATGAGCTGGTGCGTTCGGGGGCATAATCCTCCAATTCAAAGCTCTTCCTTATGAAATTTTCTTCCTGTACCTCTTTTCCATGAAGTTATGTCTTAGTAAAGTTTTGGAAGATTTGACAAACACATGATAGGAGAGTAATTTGGTCTTCATACCATTGTTTGGCCTCATTTGGCTCCACTTGTCCATCGTCCCTAGTAACAGACACTGAACTGATCGATGGCCACCCTCTCTGACACTGTGGACCCCTTCACAAAGTGGCTGCAAAAGGTCCTGAAGTTCTGATGAACCACATAAAATACAAGTAATTAAAATAAGCATCAGCAAAGTGTGCTATGTGACAACAATGGTCGTGTTTCACAGCCATATGATTTGAAAGTGAATCAGGCATAACCAAATGAGGCAGGTATTGTAAGAACGTCTTACAATTGGCAAGTTTGAATAGGATTAGCTAATTCTGAAGTTCACATTTTGGGGACCTTAACAAACAAAGCCATTCAAAGTGACATAAGCTTTCTGAAAATCTTGCTCTTATGTAGTACACAAAACACAAATTAGAACCCTGATGGTTCATATGCATTGCGAATTAATTACAGATATACATAAAGTCACTAGCCCAAAATATGCTTCAAGAGAGCACATTGGAGATGAACTGTTTTGAGTGGCGAGTAAATGTAGTAAATGTTTTTTTCACAACTGAAAATATTCTTTATTGTTATTAAAGTCATTGTTGCAAATAGAAAGGAGGTACACAAATTCTCACAGCTGACCTTCAGTAGAATATAGTGATATGAAAGCATTGACAACAGAACATTATAATACTGAAGTTGTTTGTATCCTCTTGGTGTTATATGGTAATCCAACATGGAGAGGCCTTTTACGTGCATTAGGCTGTAGGTTTTCCTTCACAGGCAATATTTCAACTAGACAGCTCCAGTATGTTGCCATTGACTCTGAAAGAGTAGTCACATGCAACATACTATTTGTATGATCTTAAGTGACAATGTGCTAAGAAATCCTAATAAGCTCAACTGTGTCATGGGTTTGGTCTTAGCCTTGACTTGTAGCTGAAAATGGTTAGTTAAATTTAAGGATTGATTGAGGTATTATATTGCACATTCTAAACTAAATCACATTGAGGGACATATGTAAAGAATGGGAGAACAGCTTGCAGCCCCTTGTAAATGTGGTCGTAAGAGTACAGGAAACCATTTAGCAGGGACATCTTAAGGATTTGGGGGGCCCTCGGCCAAACGTATTTTGGGGGGCCCTGTTTGGAACAGTTTTGATTTTATGATCCAACTTCAGCTTTTTCATGCCCTCTTTGGTCAGGTCACTGACAGTGCACAGGCTCACTCGTCCAAATTCTAAATGTGTTTACATCTAATATTCAGGGTTAGTAACCTGTGTTTTTTAATATTGTAAGGAATGTATGACGTTACAACACATACATTTACAACGCATGCCTTTACAACACAGTTTTTTACAACGCAACATCCTTTACAATGCATACATTTACAGTGCATACCACTACAACGAATATTTTAAAACTACATTTACAACACATTCCAGTACATCACATTATACCTTTACAACGCATACCATTACATTGCATTTAAGGTAAGTGTTGGATAGTGTAGGGGTAAAAATGACTATTCTAACTCCAGGGGCTGCAACAGTAGGGTAAGTGTTGGATAGTGTAGGGGTAAAAATTACTATTCTAACTCCAGGGGGTGCAACAGTAGGGTAAGTGTTGGATAGTGTATGTGTAAAAATTACTATTCTAACTCCAGGGGGTGCAACAGTAGGGTAAGAGTTGGATAGTGTAGGGGTACTATGCGTTGTAATGGTATGCGTTGTAATGACATGCGATGTAATGCCTGCTTTGTAGTGACATGTAATGTAGTGTCATGCGTTGTAGTGACATGCAATGGAATGGGTGCATTGTAGTGACATGCGTTGTAAAGGATGTTGCGATGTAATGACTGCGTTGTAAATGTAGTACGATATAATGACTGCGTTGTAAAGGTTGTTTCCCACACAGAAGCAGCTCGCTAACATTACTGCAAATAATGTCACACCCACCAATTTCTCAAATTTTCAGGATTGCTATGAGTAGACAATATTGGAAATCTTGTCGGCTGGTAAAATGCCATTTATTTGGTGACACAAAAAGGGTTCTAATATGATAGGCTCTTGCACACAAAATAGTATTTTGAAACTGGCCACTTAATCAACCAGATGCGAATGGAAAATGATAAACAAATGGGAATTATGGCCCCCCTCATTCTAGGCCTAGGGTGAATATGGTTTAATGGCTTTGGACTCGTTGAATCTTCATCTTGATCATGGTAGAGTGTGCCAGTATGTCTGCAACAGACTCTCCCACATCCCACATTAAAAATATATTAAAAGAAAACAGTATTTAAAACCATCTGTTTAAGAATTATTCAAGGTCATCAGGGCAAACCTCTCTGCAAAACAGAGCTGGCTCTTTGAGGGGGGGGGAGCATAATTGCTCAAAGGCTGGGGCCCTGGGCCACAGCCCACTTTGCCCATCCCTTAAAACGTCTCTGCCAGTTAGGGCTTTGGAGAAAAAAAGTAAGTCATGGAACTTGCAGGCTGTTTTGGAGAGTGAAATGCTTTCGAAGAAGAGTAAGTTCGAAAAGTCTGTATAATAATCAAATATATGATTGGGCAAGTGAGATTGTGAGGAACTGTTTCATGTAACCCTGCTGAAAGATTACGTAAGGAATTACATGTAGTCATATTGCCAATTTACATAAAAGCAAATGTGAATGTGCCCTGCTCTTGCAAGCTTAAAGCCTCCCCGCCGTCACACTCGGCTATCTACACGTGTCCATGTTTACTCAGCCCACAGCATTTCAAAAGTCACACTTCTGGAAGAAAAGCTGTCACCTTGCGTGGGAGCTCTCTTTCACTTCATACATTTTAATCAAAACATTAATCGGGATACACCGGTTCAATTTGATCCTTTAACAGTGAAGAGTCAGGATAATTAGTGCTTAGTTTAATTAACTTTGTTAGGTCTTTGTATTGGAGAAAGGACACGTCGCAGAAACTTCTTAAATGACTTTCATCGAAAAACTAACCCCCTGTCAAAAGTCTTAATTATTCATTCTGTTGTTAGGAAATTAGTTAGACTCAATTATCTGATGATTAAAAGTGTCTGCCTAGAGCATTCAGTCAAAGTCATGCGCTAATGTCCACCTTTCTTTCCTGCTCTCATTTGGAAATTACAATAGTCTATCAAAAGAGTGCATTGTCATATTGATCTTGATAGCTCCCCCTAATGTGGCCAGACCTAATCATATGATTGCACTTAAAGATTGAAAAGATTCGAAAGAGTGCCAGTGGCAGAAACCATGTAAGTAAGTCTAGCTGATACAACGTGTGGGTTTAAATTCAATAGGACAAACACCATAAACATAAGCCAAAATGGCAGGGTTCATATAAACAAGCCAAAACAATGGAGACCCTAATGTTGGATCAGTGGCATCTAACCATATGGGGTGATCCAATAGGCCGAAGCATTGAAGTAATTTGCCAATATGGCTGAATCAAAAAGTGATTGAACACGGTGTGCAGATCATAGATCTGTTGTGCAGAAAATACAAACATAGATATCTCAGGATTGGGTTTATAGGATGGAGCCATAAGTGATTTCCACAGGAAAGAAAATTAGAGGTGGTTTAATGTAACTAAAACCATATCCACCATGTGAATGGAATGGCTCCATGTGTGCCCACGTGAAGGAAGTCCCAGTAGGCCAGAATGAATCTCTGTGTGGCTTGGTCAGGCTGTTTGTCTGTAGCAAGAGGGAGAGGCTGCATCTGCAGAGCTCCATGTGTCTGAGTGCTGCTGGTGCAGCCTGTCATAACACCCTTTGGTTCAGGAGGGAGAGTCAGGCACTCTCCATTGTGGAAAGAAAGATCATGGCATGATGTGTATGCCCCTCAATGACAACATCTTTACCATCCTCCTGACTTCCATCACACGTCGATCAGAGGCAGCAGAAAGATAATAGTGAGGGGAGATGAATGAAAGAGAAGGGCACAATAGGAATCAGGAGCGCAGTGATCGATAGTACAGTAGGTTCAGTGGGGCGGGACGGTTTGACTGGACTCACGCATTACAAACTAATGTATGGGAGACCCACTTTTCTTGGTTGCACCTTAACTGCGGCACTGAAAAAATTAACAATAATAATGTAGAGAGAAATCATTTCTGATCAGTTCTAAAGATGTAGTTGTTTGCACATTTGCAAGCACATATTATGGTTTTAACATAGAACAGGTACCCATGTTATGTAGCTTAGAAGGTTGAAGTACCTACTTGAACATTGACAGCACTGGATCTTGGTGTGCAACACGATGAAGGCATTTCTTAGCAAAAGCTTTACTGCAACATTTCCTAATCTATCGTCTATTAACCATGCTTGTTTTCATGTATTCAGATGATGATGGTAAACACCGACTCAAAGTGCTCAAATGTATCAGATAAAAAGCACAGAATAGCAAGGCAGCTGAGCCTCTGGGAAAAACAGACCAAATACTTCACTGAGAGGCACATTTCGGCTGCTGCTTTACATTTAGCCATATTCGTTTCACAGATACCTGAATCTCAGACCAGCATTCTGTTAGCTTTGTTCGTCCATTTTGGGTGCTCACCACCCAACCAAACAATATTGTATAAAAGGTAGGTCTGACTGATGCCACTGGGGCGCTGGGTCATTACAGTCTTGGCTATTTATTGATTCTCTTGGGCAGTGATGCTGTTTTACTATGAGAAACTGATAACCTCAAGTGTTTGATGGACCGGCAGGAAACAATATTAAAGACACACAGCATATCCATACCCGGTATAAGGTTCATTGCCACTGTTTCTACTTCGTATGCATCAGAAGGGTGCAACATAGCAAAACATGCCTAAACAGTGTTCAGGTATGAGTTTAGATGCAGTGGACACTTTATGTATATTTTGACAGGAGACTTTTTAAACAGATTGGCCACGTATATGATCAATGTGCAGTATAATCCTGATAGTTAATTGAATGATATGGAATCAAATAATATACAAAGTTCAAGATCTTTGTTAAGAGGAACAGGATGATCAATGGGTGTGTTGTAATCTGAAACTCTGTTTGAGTATGGATGAAAAGTTAAAGATAAATCAAAGGATATCAAAAAACGCTTGTGTCAGGATTGCTGCATTCTGCCATTAGGTGATGCCCACAAAGGCCCTGTGGGTTCATGACTTTAGAACGGTTTGTGTTAAAACAGTCACTAATACACAGCGGCGGCTCCTCCGCAATGGCGAAGGAGCATTGCCTCACTGGTTCAGAGCCAGCAGCTGAAAAATAAAAGTGTATTTTACTATTGTTTTATTTTTTAGCTGCGGGCCCTGAGCAAGTGCCGGTAGGGAGGGGTGGGGCAGGGCCATTGGAGGGAGGAGAAGGAGTGTTGTGCACTTCTAAGTGTGCATGTCTGTTTGGCTGGTAATCCGAGGCCAGCCAAACAGACATGAGCACTTAGGTTTCTGTAACCCGGCTATATTCTACTTCTGCAGCCGGGTTAGAGAAAGGCACAGACTCCCTGTGCCTGAGCGGAGCATAAAACCAGCCTGCTCAGGCCAATCCCCATGCTGCTCTAATAGTATGAACAGTCCATGGTCCCCCTCCTAAAGCATTATTAGGCCCTCGGAACCACAGCACAGTGTTTTTAATTAAAGGGGAGGGGGGCCAAGTGCCCCTCCTCTCCGAGCCTTATTATGCCCTGGGGGCCCGATCCCCAGGGCAACTGCTTCAAATAAAGGGGAGGGGGTGGCTCAGGCCCGCTCACCAAAACTTGTTAGGCCTTGGTGACCCCATCCTCAAGGACCACTGCTACAATTAAAGGGGAGGGGTACCATGTGGCCACCCTCATTGAACCTTATAGGCCCTGGGGACCACATTTCCCAGGACCACACTTAAAATAAAGGGTAGATGTCTGTGGACCCAGGGCCCTTTTTAAATTAAAGAGGGTGGGACAAAGCCCCCCCAGCCCTGTTGTGCCCCGGTGACCCCATCCCCTAGCCTGTTTATTTTAATTAAATGGAGAAGGGGGCCACATGCCCTCCCCCCCAGGTCTTGTTAGGCCCTGGAGACCCATCTATAGAGCTACTACTAGAATTAAAGGAGAGGAGAAATGAAAATAAAATGTCAATTGTTAATGGTTTCTTACTTATAACCACCCAATCCAAATCCAACTTTCATTTTCGTATAATTTTATTTCATTCATTGTTAAATGTCATATACTTTGTGCAATCATATCCAATGCGCACAATTCAATGGTCACAATCAATATTGGAAAATTACGTCCAAACCCTAATAAATGCAACAATTTCTCCTAAAACACATCCCAATTTACAATTGCAATTCAATTTCAAGTTTATCATGCATCTTCACTGTAAACTTTGCTAACTCAAAACATATCTAGTTGTTATAATATTTCCATATGTTTAATCAGGATTGAAATGTAACTGAGTAGAACTAGTTAAACCTGCACACAGCCAAAGTATTTCATACATATATGATTTGCATAGGGTTATCAAATATCCATTTTGCTCTAAATCTTCTAAATTCACGAAATGTAATCAACTCCACAGCTAAGGTACCTAAAAAGATTTTGCATACAGAAACGGAGCAGAAAAACTCTGTGTCTGTGAGCTCGAACTGCTGTTGTAGTTTCTCAAATCTAATCAAATCACCCTTCACCCAGAGGTCACCTATCCGAGAGATATCAATGAGGTCCCACTTGTCAAAACCCTTAGAGGAATGCAAGTTACCGAGCTGCTCTGAGTCCCATAAGGGGGTAGCCAGCGTCAGTCTACAGTCCCAGCCCAGACTTCTGTTTAGCGTATGCCAAACCTGAACAGAGTGATTGGTGGGCCCAGTTAAGAGGAGTTTCTTGGGATTCGCATACAGGGCTCTGTTATATCTCCCATCCGGCAGTAGCCACCTGTCCGTGGCAAAGCCCGGGTCATCCGGTGTACGATATGTACCTTGATTAATGGCGGCAAGGTGGGCTGCCCAATTATGTTTCTTAATGTCAGGGAGGCTTATACCCCCATCGTACCAGTTGAGGACTAACTTGTTGAGTGCTATTCTGGGACGCCCATCCCATAACAACTGCCTCTGTAAGCCTTCAATTTCTTTAAAATACCTCACAGGGACTGGGGCGGGATAGTTTTGTAGGGCATGGAGGAAGCGGGGCAGGGACATAATCTTAAAAAGGGCAGCTCGGCCGAGCATCGAGAGAGGGAGAGCCCTCCAGGTGGCCACATCACGCCGCAGGCATTGCAAAGGCGGGAGCAGATTCTTCTCGTAGCAGAGTTTGGGGACAGTGGTGACAAAAATCCCTAGGTAGCGGAACCCATCCTTCACCACTTGTATTGGACAATCTCTGAGAAGAGCCGGACAATCGCCACTCAGAGTGTAGAGGAGAGATTTGTCCCAATTGATAGAGTAGCCAGAAAATCTCCAGAAGGATGCGAAGATGTCTAAGACACATCTGAGAGACTTCTTGGGGGAGGCCAAGTAGAGGAGAATATCATCCGCGTGAAGCGAAATACGATCCTCCCACTCCGCCGACCACTGCAGACCGCGTATGGCCCGATCACGCCGGATCCAGGCTGTAAGAGGCTCCAATGAGAGGGCAAAGAGCAAGGGCAACAGAGGACACCCCTGTCTGGTACCCTGACTTACACCAAAGGAGTCAGATCATTTGTTGTTTACTATTACCTGAGCCAAGGGTGACGAATGAAGGAGTCTGACCCATGATGCAAATTTTGGCCCGAACCCCAGCTTGGAAAGGACTGCGAAAAGGTAAGATTTGGGAAAAAGGGGGTGGTGATGGACAGAGTTTCTGAATGATGCAGAATACTCTTACCAAGTCAAGAGATCATGGTTTTAATCCATCACCGTTTTTTAGCTCACTGCACCATCCCAGCTCAGAACCTGGCTACATGCAAATTAGTCTGTACCTGTCCCAGTGCATGATGGGAACAGGGCAAACCAAACTACCAAGCCAATTCTTATACTGGGAAGGAAACAAGCTTCCGGGGACCGGTTTCTGGCATCACAGCCTTCGTCGGCCCGGCTTGCCTGAATCCTGATGGTGCAATGAGCAAGGGACTCACGTCTGAGCATACCCTCCCACACTGAGTGTGGATAAAATCGATTTGGGAAAAAGGGGGTGGTGATGGACAGAGTTTGTGAATGATGCAGAATACTCTTACCAAGTCAAGAGATCATGGTTTTAATCCATCACCGTTTTTTAGCTCACTGCACCATCCCAGCTCAGAACCTGGCTACATGCAAATTAGTCTGTACCTGTCCCAGTGCATGATGGGAACAGGGCAAACCAAACTACCAGGCCAATTCTTATACTGGGAAGGAAACAAGCTTCCGGGGACCGGTTTCTGGCATCACAGCCTTCGTCGGCCCGGCTTGCCTGAATCCTGATGGTGCAATGAGCAAGGGACTCACGTCTGAGCATACCCTCCCACACTGAGTGTGGATAAAATCAATTTGGGAAAAAGGGGGTGCTGATGGACAGAGTTTCTGAATGATGCAGAATACTCTTACCAAGACAAGAGATCATGGTTTTAATCCATCACCGTTTTTTAGCTCACTGCACCATCCCAGCTCAGAACCTGGCTACATGCAAATTAGTCTGTACCTGTCCCAGTGCATGATGGGAACAGGGAAAACCAAACTACCAAGCCAATTCTTATACTGGGAAGGAAACAAGCCTCCGGGGACCGGTTTCTGGCATCACAGCCTTCGTCGGCCCGGCTTGCCTGAATCCTGATGGTGCAATGAGCAAGGGACTCACGTCTGAGCATACCCTCCCACACTGAGTGTGGATAAAATCAATTTGGGAAAAAGGGGGTGGTGATGGACAGAGTTTCTGAATGATGCAGAATACTCTTACCAAGTCAAGAGATCATGGTTTTAATCCATCACCGTTTTTTAGCTCACTGCACCATCCCAGCTCAGAACCTGGCTACATGCAAATTAGTCTGTACCTGTCCCAGTGCATGATGGGAACAGGGCAAACCAAACTACCAAGCCAATTCTTATACTGGGAAGGAAACAAGCTTCCGGGGACCGGTTTCTGGCATCACAGCCTTCGTCGGCCCGGCTTGCCTGAATCCTGATGGTGCAATGAGCAAGGGACTCACGTCTGAGCATACCCTCCCACACTGAGTGTGGATAAAATCGATTTGGGAAAAAGGGGATGGTGATGGACAGAGTTTCTGAATGATGCAGAATACTCTTACCAAGTCAAGAGATCATGGTTTTAATCCATCACCGTTTTTTTAGCTCACTGCACCATCCCAGCTCAGAACCTGGCTACATGCAAATTAGTCTGTACCTGTCCCAGTGCATGATGGGAACAGGGCAAACCAAACTACCAAGCCAATTCTTATACTGGGAAGGAAACAAGCTTCCGGGGACCGGTTTCTGGCATCACAGCATTCGTCGGCTTGGCTTGCCTGAATCCTGATGGTGCAATGAGCAAGGGACTCACGTCTGAGCATACCCTCCCACACTGAGTGTGGATAAAATCGATTTGGGAAAAAGGGGGTGGTGATGGACAGAGTTTCTGAATGATGCAGAACACTCTTACCAAGTCAAGAGATCATGGTTTTAATCCATCACCGTTTTTTAGCTCACTGCACCATCCCAGCTCAGAACCTGGCTACATGCAAATTAGTCTGTACCTGTCCCAGTGCATGATGGGAACAGGGCAAACCAAACTACCAAGCCAATTCTTATACTGGGAAGGAAACAAGCTTCCGGGGACCGGTTTCTGGCATCACAGCCTTCGTCGGCCCGGCTTGCCTGAATCCTGATGGTGCAATGAGCAAGGGACTCACGTCTGAGCATACCCTCCCACACTGAGTGTGGATAAAATCGATTTGGGAAAAAGGGGGTGGTGATGGACAGAGTTTCTGAATGATGCAGAATACTCTTACCAAGTCAAGAGATCATGGTTTTAATCCATCACCGTTTTTTAGCTCACTGCACCATCCCAGCTCAGAACCTGGCTACATGCAAATTAGTCTGTACCTGTCCCAGTGCATGATGGGAACAGGGCAAACCAAACTACCAAGCCAATTCTTATACTGGGAAGGAAACAAGCTTCCGGGGACCGGTTTCTGGCTTCACAGCCTTCGTCGGCCCGGCTTGCCTGAATCCTGATGGTGCAATGAGCAAGGGACTCACGTCTGAGCATACCCTCCCACACTGAGTGTGGATAAAATCGATATGGGAAAAAGGGGGTGGTGATGGACAGAGTTTCTGAATGATGCAGAATACTCTTACCAAGTCAAGAGATCATGGTTTTAATCCATCACCATTTTTTAGCTCACTGCACCATCCCAGCTCAGAACCTGGCTACATGCAAATTAGTCTGTACCTGTCCCAGTGCATGATGGGAACAGGGCAAACCAAACTACCAAGCCAATTCTTATACTGGGAAGGAAACAAGCTTCCGGGGACCGGTTTCTGGCATCACAGCCTTCATCGGCCCGGCTTGCCTGAATCCTGATGGTGCAATGAGCAAGGGACTCACATCTGAGCATACCCTCCCACACTGAGTGTGGATAAAATCGATTTGGGAAAAAGGGGGTGGTGATGGACAGAGTTTCTGAATGATGCAAAATACTCTTACCAAGTCAAGAGATCATGGTTTTAATCCATCACCGTTTTTTAGCTCACTGCACCATCCCAGCTCAGAACCTGGCTACATGCAAATTAGTCTGTACCTGTCCCAGAGCATGATGGGAACAGGACAAACCAAACTACCAAGCCAATTCTTATACTGGGAAGGAAACAAGCTTCTGGGGACCGGTTTCTGGCATCATAGCCTTCATCGGCCCGGCTTGCCTGAATCCTGATGGTGCAATGAGCAAGGGACTCACGTCTGAGCATACCCTCCCACACTGAGTGTGGATAAAATCGATTTGGGAAAAAGGGGGTGGTGATGGACAGAGTTTCTGAATGATGCAGAATACTCTTACCAAGTCAAGAGATCATGGTTTTAATCCATCACCGTTTTTTAGCTCACTGCACCATCCCAGCTCAGAACCTGGCTACATGCAAATTAGTCTGTACCTGTCCCAGTGCATGATGGGAACAGGGCAAACCAAACTACCAAGCCAATTCTTATACTGGGAAGGAAACAAGCTTCCGGGGACCGGTTTCTGGCATCACAGCCTTCGTCGGCCCGGCTTGCCTGAATCCTGATGGTGCAATGAGCAAGGGACTCTGTTGACTGGGTGTGAGTGTTTGATTGGTTCTGATGCTCCGTCCATCACCACCCCCTTTTGTACCGCCTTGTTCGCCATAAGTTGGCAGGGTATGCTCAGACGTGAGTCCCTTGCTCACTTTGCCACTGGATTCAAGCAAGCCTGGCTGAAGACGGCTGAAATGCCAGAAACCGGTCCTAGGAAGCTTGTTTCCGGTCCAGGGAAGGCATGGCTTGGCAGTTTGGGCTGGACTGTTCCCATGAGGCACAGGGTCAGACTGATTTGCATATGGCCATGTCTGAACTGGGGTGGCAGAGTGGGCTAAAGAACGGTGATGGATCAAACCCAGATCTGTTGACTGGGTGTGAGTGTTTGATTGGTTCTGATGCTCCGTCCATCACCACCCCCTTTTGTACCGCCTGCGAAAAGGTAAGGCCATTCAATAGTATCAAACGCGATAGAGGCGTCCAGTGACAAAATCACAGCAGCCTCCCGGATGGTAACTGCCCGTCCCAGTACTCCATGCACTCATCGCAAATTCAGGGCCATGTTGCGCTGGGGCATAAAGCCTGACTGGTCCGGGTGTACCAAGGCACTGATTACTCGCAACAGGCAAGTGGCCAAAAGTTTGGCAAGGATTTTCGGCTCTGCATTAAGCAGGGAGATGGGTCGGTAGGAGGCGTATCTATCTCTGGGTTTAATCTCTTTGGGGATGACCACTATCGACGCCAGACGTTGGTCAGGCAGCAGCACTCCAACTCTTCTACTCTCCTCAAACATAGCCCTCAGATGCAGGGCGAGTTCATCGGGACGTAATTTGTAAAGCTCGATAGGTAGCCCATTGGGGCCCAGCGCCTTTCCCGGTCGAAGGTTTCTGATCGCCTGCGCAATCTCATCGTTGGTGATATCACTATCCAAAAAGCTCCTCTCATCCTACGAGAGGACTGGGAGTTGGATATCTTGGAGGAGATCAGCAGTGTCAGTTTCAAGGAGGGACGATTGTGTCCGATATACCATGCTATAATGCTCAGCAAACTTGCCGACAATCTGAGTGGGGTCGTGACCTTAGCACCCGTGTCAACCGTCAGTTCAGGAACAAGTCTGTTGGCCCATTCTTTCCTGTGCAACCAGGCGAGCAGCTTCCCGGCTTTGTCACCCCACTCGTACACCCTACCATCTCGCTCTCTCTCTCCCAGGATTTGGCCTGATCCGTCGCAAGGACCTTATATTCATCTTTTTTTAGTTGCAAGAGATGCAGTGTTTCGGTGCGTCCACCTTTCCAAGGTCTTCTTCCAGTCTAAGGATCTCACCCTCGACTGTCTCAAGCTCTTTGAATTTTTCTTTCTTGACCCCCGCTATTAGCGAGAGGGCTGTCCCCTCTAATAACTGCAGAGTATTTCGAGGGAGTCAATCGAGCCAAGGTTCTCCTGAAAATAACAGTCAATGGCTTTCAAAAGGTCTTTTCGAACAGTGGGCTTCGTAAGTACCAGGAATTAATGGGCACCTCCGAGTAACCCACCGGTCCCCACGACCAGCTTGGCCCACACGGGGGAGTGGTCAGAGATGCCACGCGCAAGGTGACAGACCTCGTGGAGGTGCACGAGTTGGGAGACAGGCAGGAGTAAATAATCAATGAGTGAGGCGCTACGGTGTGCACCCGAGAAAAAGGTGTATTGCATGTCCCCGGGGTGGAAAGCCCTCCAGGCGTCCGATAGGCCGAATGCCTCCAGGAAGTCAGGGACCCAGCGACTCGATTGGCTCACCTCATGGGGGGGATTGCGGTCCAGCGCACCGGATGCCACAGCATTAAAGTCGCCTCCCACCAGCAGTAGGCCCTCCGGGAGGGAGAGCAGTTGAGTACCTAGGTCTATGAATGTTTGGCTTTGCAGCCCAGGTGGGACATATACTGATACTAGGGTTAGCGTATTCCCCTCCCACTGGCCCGTGATTGCAACATACCTCCCTCGCCCATCGGAGTGTGAAGATTGAACTGAGAAGGGGAAGGAGTTTTGAATCATTGTTCCCACGCTCCTAGACCCAGTAATGAAGCCGGAATGAGAGATGAGCCTATACCCCCACCTATTTAGGGCTTTACATGTGTTACCTGCAAGATGTGATTCCTGAAGGAAGACCACATCCGGGGAGTGGCACTTCAGGTGCTGCAGGGCAAGGGTATGTTTCACCTTGTCCCCGAGCCCATTCACGTTCCAACTTAGTAGGGTAAAACTTTTATCCCAGTGCGTTCCCATAACAGTGAACCTTGTAGGAGTCCTCCTTCCTGAGTCATATTAATTAGTGATGCCGATTGAACAACAACAAACAAACAAATCCCCCCAAGCCCCAACCCCAGGCTCCCCTCCCTGCCCCCCTGCACTCTGGGCATAAACCAGCCCATGGAACGAACTGTGCAGAGTGCCTGTTGCCCCAAAGAAGATACCAACAGTAGTTAAATGTGGGGAAAGAAGCTCCGAACCCCCGTACCTCCACCCACACCCTAAAAAGGGAGAAAAAGAAATTGTTCCCCGAGTGGGGCAAACACCAATATTTTAACAAACAGGAGAAATAAGTCTCTCGACCCAGTGTGCACAGTTCTGCACGAAAGCAGTGCTGGGAGGTTTTCGACTTCATCAATCAATGTGGACAAAAACCTAGGTTAGGGTCAGTCAAAGTGAGAACAGACGTTATCTGTGAGACCAGGCTGGACGAGAGTCAGCGTGGGCTATGCTCCCCGGCATCTCTCCAGCCCTCTAGCCAATCCGCCACGGCCTCTGGATGATCAAAAAACCAGGGGCCTCATTTATGAAAAGTGACGCATCACTGCGTGAAAACAGTGATGCGCCACTTTTCACTGCGCCCTCCCTGCGACTCCAGTGATGCGTCATATTTACAGTATGACGCATCATGTCGCAAGGAGTCACAGATACGTCAGTATTTCTGACGTATCTGTAGGCGCAAAAGTGACGCATCGCTGGAGTGTGTCACAAAAGTGACGCAACTCCAGCAATGTGTCCTTTCACATGGGGCAAGCCCCATGTGAAAGGGCCTGCGTCAGTCTTACGCCTGCCTTGAGGCAGGCGCAAGAAATTGACGCATTTGCACCCTAGAAGTGGCGCAGTGAAATCTCGTAGATTTCACTGCGTCACTTCTACGACCCTTTGTTGCGTCAAAACGCCCCCCTTGCATACATTATACCTGGCGCAGGTATAATGTGGCGCAGGGGTTTACAAAGTGACGCATCTACCTAGATGCGTCACTTTGTAAATATGGCGCAACATGGCACATGTTTTACGCCACTGGTGCGTCACAAAAAGTGACGCACCGGCGGCGCAAAAGTGACGCAGGGGCTCATAAATGAGCTCCCAGGTCTTTCCATGTGCCTCGACCCGTAGGCGGGCGGAAAAGAGCATAGCGTACTTCATCCCTTTGTCTCACAGATTCTTTTTGACAGCTAGGAAGGACCGTCTCTGCCTCTGCATGGCCTGCGTGAAATCTGGGCAGAAAGAGACAGTGGAATTTTCATATTTGAGCGGTGGGGAGCTTCTGGCATTTTGTAGTATCACATTCCGGTCTCTGAAGATTAGCAGTCTGGCCAAAATAGGACGGGGAGGGGCCCCGGGTTTTGGGCACCCCCTGAGACTCTGTGGACCCTCTCAACCACAAAGAATTTTGAGAGGCCCTTAGGGCTAAGGTGGTTGAGTATGAGGTCCTCAACAAACAGGTCTGGAGCCTGCCCCTCCGACCTCTCCGGTACACCAACGATGCTGACGTTGTTGCGCAAGGAGCGCCCTTTGTAGGCAAATTTCCTGAAGGTTTGGAGGACTTGAACCTCATTCTGGAGCTGTGAGACATCACCCACAGGGCTTTTGGTGGTAACTTCAAGTTGCTTGACCTTTTAGTGCATTCTGGTAATGTCTGCCCTCATCAATGTCATTTCTACCGTAATGGCGTCGGTGCGTTGCTCCATTGACGTCCGCACCCCTACGATGGCCTCCATCATGTCCTTTAAGGTCAGTTTGGGATTTTCGCCCTCCGATCCACTTGCAGACCCCTCCCGGTTGGGCGCTCCAGGACCGAAGCCTTGGGGCAGGTGTAATTGTCCAGCTTGCTCTGCTGTGTAGCCCTAGGGCCTTTGCTGCCCGACATCGCGCCTCTCGTGAGTAGGGTTGGACCTCCCTAAGCCACCCTCTGTGCCAGGGGTCCTGCCAACTAATGCACAAAAAGTCCAGTCAATTTCAAATGCGGTGGGGCCCACACAGGCAGCTAAGTTATTCACCACCCCATTTTAGGTGGCACTGCTGACTGGGGTTGAGACTCCCCCTCCGTTTCCGCAGCGACTGGTAACACCACCGGCGAGCTGACGGCACCCAGAGGGGCACCGGCGAGCCGCAGGCGCCTGCCCTCTAAAAACCCACAGTTCCCTGACTTCAACACAGTCTCTTCGGAGGGGGGAGGACAACCACACCGCAGCAGGGAGGCATGAGTATGTTATGTTATGTTAAAAGTGACTTGTTAAGCCCACGTACACCAGGCGGTTTCTTGGCGCTGAAGAGAGGACAGTTGCAGTCGCAAAATAGTAAGTTTAGTTATATGCCTGGGAGAATAGCCAAGTTTTAAGTGATTTCCTGAATTGAAGCCCATCTATCAGAACCTATTAAATTCAGGTCCAAATTCCTGTAACCTCCTGCCTAATATGGGGGTTCCCTCCACTGTTTATGATCACCCCCCTCTATGGGATACCCTGTCCTAATCAACACTGACCCAACCTCACCCCCTGCCTCCTTCACTCTAGGAATCCCCCCAAACTCTATAGCACAGATGCTAACAGAATTTAACTCAAACTTAATTCCATGGCTTCAGAATTAACCCACCTTAGAGGAGATCTCTCCTATCTTAACCCCCAAAACCCCCAAGCTCCCATGAACTTTTTTGGCACTTCTCCGGCTAGTTCTCTCAACTTCTCTCAACATTCCCAGTGGCCGACCATCCCCCTTTGTAGAAAGGTTCACAGGCCTTATTGTGCTGTCTGCCCTTTGTCTAATGGTGACCTTAATACCCTCAACAATTCATATCTCCCTAAGTCTCAGTCTACTGATTCTCTCCCCTACTCCAGCATCCCAGTTATAGTGGGTGTCAATCGTTTCCCTTCTACTTTCATCTCGCCTAGACCCCCTACTCAACTCACCACCACCCCCCTCAAATCAGCCAATGTTAACTCTTATCCTCTTTCGTGTATGCCTGTCAACTGCAGATCTGCCAATTTCATTTTTCATTATTGAAAGGCTATCTTTCCTATAGGGCAGAATGGGAGTTTATTTATAACATCTTATAAATATAACTTCCCATTGGGACAAGATGGGAAGGCAAAGTTTAGTATGCCTAAACTCAGAATATAAAGGTGCATCTTTTAGCAAGGAAGATTTTTACATTCTGTGTTTGAAAATACCACTTTTAGAAAGTAGTTTTTTTCTTGCTTAGCCATCTTGTGTGCCTCTGCTAGATTTGTGTATTGACTGTCTGGCTTTGGAGTGACAGGGGCTGGGCATGTGCATTCTGTTCAGCCAGCCACTTGGCGGGGTGAGGTGTGTCCTGCCTTTCCAGGGTGAGTCAGGGCTGGGCTGAATAGACCTGAGCTGCATTCAGAGTAGGGGGAGGAGATTTCTTTCACACCTGAATGGGCCTGGCCAGTCTTACATAATGCTGTCTCCACCTCCTGCCAGGAAGCTGCACTAGAGAGGACGGAACTGGTTTTGGCAGGGTAAAGAGCCTCTCTGCTCTTTACCAAGGAGAGGATAAAGACTTTGCAGTGTGCAGCGTCTCCGGCTTGAGGAAGACCTCCAAGGACTTGAAGTAGAACTTCCCTCCTGTTTTTAAGCCTCAGGGATACAAAGACTTCACCACCAGCTCCCCTGAACCTCCTTGCTGGGAGTTCTGACCTGCCAAGAGCTCCCTGTGACTGTGTTGGGACTCTGGGGGTTGTTCCTGCAGTTGGGAGCTGGAAAAGTAACTCAACTACGAGAAGCGCGATGCATCCGCAGATGTTTCTGACACATCGCCAATGAAACCGATGCAGCGCCTGCCTGCAGCTGGAGAAAACACTGCACGCCACATCTAGTGCACCGATCTACGAAGTCTGAGATCACTGCACCAATTCGGACACAGGTCCTGCTGTGAGGCAGCAAGAACCAATGCATCGTGGGACCACGGCTGGAGAAACCAAAGCAGCACCGTTACCATCTCCGCATCGAGAACCGACCCATCCCCGATCCTCACGCATCACACTGGGGCACCAAGTCTACAAGAATGCCGGGGCCACAGTAAGAAAGCGACACATCACCTCATCGCACAGTAAGAAACCGACGCATCACCTCCCCTTCAGTAAGGAATCGACGCATCACCTCCCCAGCATGGCAGTAAGGAATCAACGCATCACCTCCCCTGGAGTAAGGAACCAATGCATCACCTTCCCTGCTACTGTTTTTGTATGTGACTGTGAGGAATCCAAGGTACTTTGTGTTGAAAGGGTTGCAACTATAGTTTGCTATGGACAGAATTGTTTCTACCTTTTAAAAGTCATATTTTGATTTCTGGATTGCTGATCTTTGCCTTTTTGGTCTTGTTTGGTTTAGACAAAGATTACTTATTTTTATAAACTGGTGTGGTGTCCATTTGTAGTGCTTTCACTGTAGTACTGTATGGGTGCACAAATGCTCTACACACTGCCTCTGACATAAGTCTGTCTGCTTGTGCCAAGCTACCAAAGGGGTGAGTAGGAGTTATTTTAGAAGTGTATCCCCCTTACCTTGACTAGGAAGGAGGGTCCCTACTTGGACAAAGGTGCAAACCGTTGACAACTAGAGACTCCCATTTCTGACAGTAACCAGTTCATGTTTTGTGTCTTTGTAATTGCAATGTATAATCCTAAATTATGGTGAAGTCAATCAGGGAATTGTAAGCGTGCTACTCACCCGTGAGTGTCTCAAGGCGCTGAAGGGAAAAGTCAGAGTTCAGCCAAGGCATGCCATTTCAGTCTTACTGTACTTGTTAGGTGGTCATAGGAAGATATAAGCGCAAATGGACACTAGGGGAAAATTTTGCTACCAGAGCGGATCACCCAATTAGCACTGTGAGCACTTCCTTATCTGTGAATTAAAGCGAGACTATAAGCAGCAGTCATCTTGAGTTGGTCTGAGCAACAAGGCAGGTCTCCAGTCACAACAACGTTTGACCCTTCAGATAGGGCACGTTCTTCTGAGCGAGATTGCACAATTCCTCGTGTGCAGTGACCACATGGAGGCCCTCCCCTATTGGGCTGTGTTGCGGATTGGTGAAACGGTGTGGGCTGAGCACACCTTCCCGGACCACTTAATGGATTGGCTCACCCTGGTGTTCCTTGAACACGACAACGACATACTATTGGAACACATTGCACATGAAGCTGCACGGGCATTCATGGACGAGTAACTACGTTCCTGCAGCCACATCCGATTGGCACCCACAGCACATGTCCCAACAACTTGTTGCATCGTGGGAAATGCTCACATATCCCACCACCACATTGAAAATGTCTGCCTTCGTCCAGGCTCTGGATGCATGTGCATGCTACAACATCTGTGTACACACACCTGTGCAAGGTAATGCAGGTCCATGCTCGGTGCAACCCAGCGTTGTTTGGCAAAGTTGCCAAACCGGACACACTGCTGGGGGAGAGCACACACATGGCAATGTAGCACGACATGTGAACCTGTCGGACCCTCACACCTGATCACCGTCAGCAGAGCAGACAATCTGCGGTCTCCGGAGGCAGACCAACATGCAGATCTCATGGGCAGTGAGTCGTGCCCCCTCACACGGGGCAATGGTCCCCACACGGGGCAATGGTCAGATGCCAAACAAAATATGACTCATCCAGCAAGGCAAGGTGGACTGAGAGCGTTGCCATCCGTGATGAATGTTGCCCATTTTAGCCCCAACATTTCCGTAACCTTGACATGTACCCATGCTGCGTGTAAGTGTCTCAAGCATGTCCCTGCCTGTGGTGGCCGTTGCCTCGTCTGTACCTACACGCACATGCCAATAAAGTAAATGCAACTCCACTGGTGTCTAACTGTGAGGTGTGTTGTTGGGATTGTCCACTCGTGTGCCACAATGAGCATCATCCCTACACAGGGAGGCACTGACTGACGCATGTGCAATGGGGGTGTATCCCTTTGGAACGCTCCACCTCTGTGAGCCAGACAGTGTTTTTGGATTGGTGCTGGATGTCATGTGCCCTTACGTGACCACAGCAATGTGAGTATGGTGTCCAACCTCTGACCATGTTGAGCAATGTCAAATATCACAACAGGATGTGTCCACACAGCTGTGTGGGAGTAGGTATGCAACGTGAACTTCTGGTGTCACATGTGGTGTAGGACACCAGTCCTGGCCTGCTTTCGTGTGGGTCAGTCCTACGCAAAGCCCTATTCAGTACATGGACGTGTGCCTATGTTGAGGGTTGTGAGATTGTTATTGATGTGCAATGGGAACACAGCTAGTACTCACCTCCTCAGTCAGCCAATTGGCCATGTGTCTCAGGGATACACATGTGCATGGATGTCAGTTACCAGGGTGTACCTTCATGTGCAAACATTGTTCCTACATCCAGCCACAACTCCATACGTGAGTGAACATAGTGATGACACATCTGTGTGATTTAAAATGTTTTATTCACATTCAGGTTATTGACAGAGCTGGGGATGTACATGGCCATCAAAGCCCACATCATATGGAAGCCCAGTGGTGGGCCAACCAGAGTCCTTTGGGGATTGCACAGTTATTGGGAAGAGGGAGAGTGCAGTCTGCAGCAGGATAGCTGTGTAATTGGCCTGTGGTGACGAAGTGGCAGTTTGTGTCGTGGTCCGGGTGAAAGCCGCAGAGTGGTCCAGGGGTCACTAGGAGGGGTTTCCAGGGCCATGATGCATAGGTCATAACCAGGCAGGGACAGGCCTTACGGCGGTGATGGCTGCTACTGCCTCCTTCCTCACACAGTAGTTCACAGCCCCTTCTTACTCCCCTGATACTGGTTCTGTGTCCAGTGTGTCTGGTGTGTGTGGCTGCATTACTGTGTGCCACTGGCACATCAGACTGCGAAGGTGATGGTGCAGCATCACTGTATGCCACGGACACATCAGGGGTCGGTGCTGTGTGTGTCGATGTTCCCGCTGCAGTCATCTGTGGCTGAGCATGGTGCAGACAGCGGGTGTCCGATAGGGACTGTACGTGGTCCCTGATGGGATTCAGACACCCACGTATGGCATAGTTTGGCTGCCATGAACTCGAACCCTGTCTGCAGCTGTTCAGCTAACTCCACCTGGGAAGACCACACATGTATATTCTCCATGTGTTGTTCGTGGGGGTCAGCCGTGGTGGTGTGTGTTTCCTGCTGTGTGGTCTGTGCAGGTGGTGGGGTCACTTCGAGGCAGCTAGCCTGCCCTGCTCCTGGGGGTGGGGTGCAGAGGCTGTCCAGTATCCCTTGGAGAGTATCTTGACATATGTGCAGGTTGTCCTCTACATCATCAATGATGGGGTTTGTGTTCTGCTCTGCAGTAGGTGTTGATTGTCCCTCTGAAATGTTAAGGGGAGATGCAGGTTAACAGAGTTTCACATGAATGTTTTTGATTTTCAGATGTTTACATTCAGACTGCATGCCAATGTACATTGTGACTATTTGGGAGGAGCTGGCTATTTGATGTCAGTCAGTGTGTCTTCCGAATACATGACGGATGTGTGGTAGTACCCGTTCATTATCATCACACTGTGTCAGGCAATGAAAGATGTTAGTGTGCAGTTACTACGCACAAGTGGAACATGTTGTTACCTCTGTCCTGTGGTGCTGGTGTTGCACATTGTACCACATTGCCGTCGTTGCTGATGTCCTGTGATTGCTATGTGTGTGTGCTGCTCTGATTTCGTATGGCCTTCTCCCTTTGAGGCGGAGTGCCTTAGAATTGTGTGCTTATCGGGGCCTGGTTTGCTTTTCACTTGGCTTATATGTGCTCCGGACAGATTTTGTGGCCTGGTGCATTGTTAGTCTGCTGTGTGTTTCATAGGGCATGGGTTGTGGGTGCACGTGGACATGTCAGAGTGTGACCTGCTCCTTTACAGATGTGATCCACATTGGGCTACCTCCATGTCGATTCGTGGGCCATGTCATTTTTTTTGTTCGCTGCCATGGTATCGGACATTACGTGTTACTTGCATAGTCAGTGTAGGTCACAGAGCCACTGCTTTGCTGGATTCAGCACATGTGCATGGGTCGGTTGTGCAGTTGGTGATGGGGGGGCCCTCTGTGCACATTGTAGGTGGGTGGTACTTGGAATTTCTATGTGTACTGCAGTGTGACAAGCCAATCAGGGCCATGTTCCACGGTCATTGTGGGTGTGCAGTGTACTACGCATACTTGTGCATGTGTGCCATTGTGCCCATCTCCCCCCGTCTCCCCCATCCCTGGTCGTTACTCACCCTGTTGCTGTTGTGTCAGGTCGTATTGTGCTGTGTTCAGGCCCCCCAATCCTGCCACCGTCTCCTCACTGCAGACTGTGGCCACCATTTGCTCCAGCTCATCCAGCTCCTTCTGTGTCGCAGGAGGTCCACCGCCAGTCGCTGTTGCTGCCCTGTTGGCGGCAAGTTTATGTTTGGTCTGCCTTTTCAGATCATGCCAGCGCCTCTTGACGTTCTCCAGTGACCTCCTCGACACTCCAACTGTATTGACGTTGGTGACGATGGCCTGCCATATTTCTGTTTGGGTTGCCAGTGCCGCAGTGGAGGTGCCGAACAGTTGTTGATGGTGTTGGGTCACCTCCGTGATGATGATCCGGTTTTCCTGCGGACTGAACCCTGTCTTCCTCTTGTCCTTGCTCTTCCCCGGACGCAGGGTTCCTGGCTGGTCGTCCGTGGGGCTTGTGGGGTTTAGCTTGTCCTCTGCACTGGGTCCGGGTGCATCCATGTTGCTACGCTGTTTGAATTGTTTTGGTGCTTTTTTTCCCTTGCTTTTATAGTGCATTGTTCTGCCAGACGCGTGGGATTTGCAGGCCTGTGGCTGGTCTTCGCTGATTTCTGTACCGCGATTGGCCTCATCGCATGTTTTTTCACGTTTCGCATTTTTGCAGCGTGGCGTTGGTTTTGACGCTGTCATTGTCCGTGTTATCTGATTGCTATCGCATGCTACCACCTTGTTGTGAATCCCATGTTGTCATGGGGTTATTTTCCCGCGATGTGCTGCGATATTGAAAGTTGCGTTACGCTACTCTTGCGGTAGTTATCACACGTTCTTGTGAATATACCCCTCTGTGGTGCTATTTGCGCTGATTTTGCAGTGTGGAATAAGCTCCAGGTGCTAAAAAATGGTGGGAAGTGCCAATTTCGCTTGCTCACAGAACTCTGTGCAATTTTATGTAACTCTGTGTAATTTCATGGTGTACAACTCCACGAGTTCCGTCCACTTCTAAAACAAAATCTGTCCCTGTCTGGGCACAAAGCTTCTTTGAAAAAAAAATATGAACACATTTTCCTGATGCACAGGATTTTCAGGAACTGTCATTCAGGACTCCAATAAGCCAACTAAAATATTTTACTAGGAAATCAATGTAGTGGCACTCTGTTATTCGAATGTCTTGATAGCTTCTATGGGATCCAGCTGATTTACGATTTTCAATTGTATTAGTTTTACATTCAGAAAGGACTTGTGCCAAGATTTTTCTTTGCATGGAAATTTGCCTTTCAAAACCCCCGTTCACGTTTCTTTAGAGGCACCCAAATATATCATGCAGAAAATAAATATTTTTACTTATAATGGTTCATTGATTCTCTTTCAGAGCTGCATGTAACCCTCATTGGTTTTTAGGCAATATATTTGGAAAATTCTACTGTAAAATGTAACATTTGTGGTTGGTACTGCAATTGTCACACTCCATTAGGTTCTCAGTCCAATCCTGACATGAGAGGGCAAAATAAGAGTAGCTTGTTAAAAAAAAGGAAGTTAGTTATTTCTGATTGGGTTGCTTTCATTTACTTACATAATGACCAGTGTATTCATATAATTCCGCAGCTTGAGCACCTGGAGGCCAGCAGTCCATTAAACAGAGCACAGCATCCCAACACCGCTGTCTTTTTGTGTAGTCATTTGTTCAGCTAATGGTAAAGTTCGGTATGCCTAGCAGTGCGTAGCGCCACGAGTGAATGGGTAATTCCAACTAAAATAGGCTGTATCTGAATTATTCATGTTACTCATTAATTGTTGAGAAAGGTGTACTAGATGGGCTATATGGAACCTACCCTGCTAGTACAAGTTTATCTTTGCATTCGTCAAAGGCGGTGCTCCGACAAAAACAATGGGGCGTATTTACAAGCCCCTATCACCTTTTAGTGACGTTGTGATGGCGATAGTAGCTTTGCGTTATTTACAAGGCAAGGTTAAGCCACTTAATGTGGCTTAACGCTGCCTTGTAACTAAAGCCCCCTTTCACACTACACTTAGAGTCAAAGGGGCGGGCAATGGGTGTTGTGGTGGGTGGTCTACCACAACACCCATTGATTTTAACACTGTCCCCCCAGGACCCGGTGAGGAACCCTGCCACAGGCAATAGGGGGTCTGACCTTGGTGGAGGACGAAGGGCAGTGGAGTTAACCCTGCAACGGCCCCAGCCGCATCCCAGGGAAGCCCCGGGGTGTTTGACAATCGAGCGACCCTCAGACAGGCATAGCCCCTGGAGGAACCCAGGGCCGCAAGGTGCGTTCGAAATGTCGATGATCAATGTGTCCTGCAAATCACACTAATTCTCTCAGCTAGCTGCATTCTTCATCGACGCGTGAGCCGAGTGATCCAGTGCCAGGAGTCACAGGCAACTTTTCGAAAACGTTCGCTCACCTGCGGGTGCAGGAGAGGCAGGAGGAAGGCGACACCATCCATCCACCGCCCGCCCGGCAAGTCGGCCCTGGCACCCCATTCAAGGCTTCCCCTCTGCACTGTTGGGAGGAAAAAACGTTACCAGGTGCTTGGCCCACGAGTCCTCCTCTACCCACATGCGGGCAAGAAAGGGGGCTCTAGGAGCAACGGTAGCAGGCAGCAGCCCCACCACCACCAGTCCCTCCCAGGGTAACCGGCCGGGAGGGACCGCG